>NW_027362761.1:787982307-797982307 GCF_046119375.1 Phyllobates terribilis
ACACACACTATACATACACACACATTATACACACTATACATACACACACATTATACACACACACACACACACTATACATACACACACACTATACATACACACACACTATACATACACACACATTATACACACACACACACACACACATACATACACACACAGATGTGTGTGTGGGCAGGTGTGTGTGTGTGGGCAGGTGTGTGTGTGTGTGTGTGATGTCTGTCTGTTTGTGTGTGTGTGTGGGGGCAGATGTCATTGTGTGATGTCTGTTTGTATGTATTTTTGTGTTTCAAATGTGTTTATGCGTGTCTGTATATGTTTGTGTGTGTGTATGACTGCATGCGGCCTCCTGCTGAGGATAGTTGGCGCCGTGCAGCCTCCTGATGTCTCTGGGGGGGCACCGTGCAGCCTCCCGCTGTGTATAGATGGCTACGTGCGGCCCCCCGCTGTGTATAGATGGCTACGTGCGCCCCCTGCTGTGTATAGATGGCTACGTGCGGCCCCCCGCTGAGTATAGATGTCGCCATGTGGCCTCCTGCTGTGTATAGATGGCTACGTGCGGTCTCCCGCTGAGTATAGATGGCGCTGTGCGGCCTCCTGCTGTCTCTGGGGGGAGCGCCGTGCGGCATCTATACTCAGCAGGAGGCCGCACGTAGCCATCTATACACGTATACTCAGCAGGAGGCCGCACATAGTCCTCTATACGGTGCCATCTATACACAGCGGGAGGCCGCACGGCGCCATCTATACACAACGAGAGGCCGCATGGCGCCATCTATACACAGCGGGAGTCTCAGTGCTTTGCAAGAGCAGTCAATAAATTCTGCTTGACTAATTCTGAGCACCATAAAGTCTGGTTCGCTTCTAACCTGCTGTCTTCATTTTCAGCTTGCTGAATTCTAACTCATTTACTGTCATTCGAGACGATGCCTTTGCTGGTCTCTTTCACCTTGAATACCTGTAAGTGCTCCACTTAATGTCATATTTTTGATTCTGTTCTTCTTCATCTTTTGGCATGTGCAATTGTATGAGCAAGTATTCATATGAATTTATGACCTACTTAAACCTTGGAGGACCTTAAATTTTATTCAATCAAATTTTTTTCCAGTTTAAAACTATGGGACATATATGTGCCTTGGTCCTCAAAGGGTTTTTAAAGGGGCTGCAAACATAAATACGAAAAAAATAATTCAATTAGTGCTTTTTGTGTTCATTTAATTTTTATTTGAAGTCCATTTTTTTATATACCTTGAAATTAAGCCCTACCCCATGGAATGAAGCCCTACCTACATGACATCTGAGAGCTACATGGATCCCACTTGTGAGGTGCCTGTCCGTCACTACTATTCAGTTTTAGGGTCCACTCACTAAGCCATATATTCTCTCATGCAAGAGAATAGGGCCAATTATGCTAATGACACTCGGCTCAAACTCTGTCAGAGCTTCAACTGAGTGTGATCCGATTCTCTCGCAGCACAGATATGGAGAAGATGGAGAACTTAATTTCTCCATCTTCTCCATAGTCTCAGTGAGTGTTCATCGGACTGCACTTGGATGACATCCGAGTGCAGTCCAATGTTTTACGTGCACCCGTAGACTTGTATGGGTGCACATGGTCCGAATATCGAATGAGATTATTTTCTCATGCCAATAATAGCAGATCTGCACTGTCCCATAGTATAACATAGGGCCGAGTCCTATCCGATAAAACATCACATAGCATTCGGCCGTGTTATACGACAGTGTGAGCGAGCCCTTAGAGTCAAGGAATATTTACATGCAGATGATGATATTACTCTCCAAGTGTATATTTTTTTAGGCGAGTTCATAGTAAATGCTTTGCCTTTTTGACATGTGATCAACTAAAGAACAAGAAAGATTTAGGACCTCCCCTATAGAGAAACGGAAAATAGTTTGGAGGACTTGCATGTCCTTTTTTATTTATTATGAGAAAATCATAAAAGATCCCGTTTTTTAACCATGCTGTGACTTTCTGCTGAGGGAGAGGGAGAGAGCTGCCCTATTCAGAGTCTGTAATAAGACCTGCTGACAAAAGTGTTGAAGATACAGTCCAATGTGAATTAACAATGAAAAAAAGTTAATTTCACAAATGGCTTGTATTTTTTTTAATACAAACTTTTTTGTCTTTACAGCTCCTTTAAAGGGAATCTGTCATCAGGTTTTTGCCACCTAATCTGAGAGCAGCATAATGTAGGGTTAGAGGCACTGATTCCAGTAATGTGTCACTTACTGGGCTGCTTAGTGTTGTTTTGATAAAATCATTGATTTGTCAGAAGGTAATTGACTAGTAAGTTCTGTAGGACCCCACCCCCATCACTGATCAGTAGATTTCTGTGTACACTGAGCATGGGCAGAAAGCTGCCAATCAGTGGTGTGGGCGGGGCTATACAGAGCGCAGCATTCAGAGAGCTGCTAGATCTGCAGCAGATAAAACGGTGATTTTCTCAAAATGACAACAAGCAGCTGAAAAAGTGATACATCGCTGGAATCAGGGTATCTGCCCCTATATTGTGCTGCTCTCAGATGGGGCAGCACAATTAATATTGTGCCAAATTAATTTCCCGTGAACTATCACAAGATCTATCACAGGGGATCATGTGACATGTCACGTGATAAATCAGGTGTGTGGGGGGGGGGGCCCGCGCCTTCTAAACTGCCCGGGGCCCTTGCTACTCTTAATCCACCCCTGTCTGCGAGTCCTTCATGTGTTTTTGAGCAAACTCTATGCGGATTTTCATATGTCTTGCACTGACGAGAGGCTTCCGTCGGACCACTCTGCCATAAAGGCCCGACTGGTGCAGGGCTGCAGTGATAGTTGACTTTGTGGAACTTTCTCTCATCTCCATATTGCATCTCTGGAGCTCAGCCACAGTGATCTTGGGGTTCTTCTTTACCTCTCTCACCAAGGCTCTTCTCCCACGATAACTCAGTTTGGCTAGACGGCCAGGTCTAGGAAAACTTCTGGTGGTCCCAAACTTCTTCCATTTAAGGATTATGGGGGCCACTGTGCTCTTAGGAACCTTGAGTACTGCAGAAATTCTTTTGTAACCTTGGCCAGATCTGTGCCTTGCCACAATTATGTCTCTGAGCAACTTGGGCAGTTCCTTTGAGCTCATGATTCTCATTTGGTCTGACATGCACTGTGAGCTGTGAGGTCTTTTATAGACAGGTGTGTGCCTTTCCAAATCAAGTCCTATCAGTTTAATTAAACAAAGCTGGACTCCAATGAAGGAGTAGAACCATCTCAAGGAGGATCACAAGGAAAAGGACAGCATGTGACTTAAATATGAGTGTCTGAGCATAGGGTCTGAAAACTTGTGACCATGTGATATTTCAGTTTTTCTTTTTTTTAAAAAATTTGCAAAAATTTCTGCATTTCAGTTTTTTTTTTCAATCAAGATGGGGTGCAGAGTGTACATTAATGAGAAAAAAATGAACTTTTTAGAATTTACCAAATGGCTGCAAAGAAACAAAGAGTGAAAAATTTAAAGGGGTCTGAATACTTTCTGTACCCACTCTATATATACACACACACACACATATTTACATATACAAAATTATGTCGACAGAAAAAAAATTTCATAGTATGGGATACAGTGAATATACAGTACATCCATTTATATACACTGTGTTCCAAATTATTATGCAAATAATATTTTCTCAAATTTTCCCAAATTACCTATATGAATTGCAGTCATTGTAATTTTCCAGTCAAATAACTATTAGAGTACAATTGAAAAGTTTTTGCACAAACTGCCTATGATAACAGTATATTTTTAAAAAAATAAAAAACTCAAACTGCACTCAAAATGCATGTTCCAAATTATTATGCACAGCAGAGTTTTCAACCTTTTCATTTTAATAAAGAACAAAAAAATGGTCATTTTTGAAATGATAAGCATTAGCAGGTTATTACAAACCGAAATCAAACAGTTTTCAACTCAAAACTTTATTCTAGGTGATGTTACATTTGCACATAGGACCCCTTGTTCGAAAGGAGCTTCTGAATTCTCTCGTCCATTGAATTTGTCAGGTTTTGGATGGTTTCTGCTTGAATTGTTTTGCATGAGGACAGAGTACCCTCACAGAGCTGTTGCTTAGATGTGAACTGCCTCCCGCCATCATAGACACTCCTTTTGATGATGCTCCAGAGGTTCTCAATGGGGTTGAGGTCAGGGGAGCATGGGTGCCACACCATAAGTTTGTCCCCTTTTATGCCCATAGCAGCCAGAGATGCAGATGTGTTATGTGCAGCATGAGACGGGGCATTATCATGCATGAAATGATCTCGATGGTCCAGATGGATGGAGTGGAGGATGGCTGGTCGATGGACACCCCATGAAAACACGGCCACGGCGCTAACAAGGAGGAGGTGGAGTAATGTTTTGGGCTGGAATCATGGGGAGAGAGATTGTCGGCCCTTTTAGGATCCCTGAAGGGGTAAAGATGAACTCCATAATGTATGTTGAGTTTCTCAAACAGCACTTCCTTCCATGGTTCAAGAAGAAGAACCGTGCATTCCGCAGCAAGATCATTTTCATGGATCCTATACAAATGAGTCATTTCAGAGCAAAGGATACAGTGATTCGCCCCCAGGGGCCTTACTATTCGGGGTAGTATATCACGGTGGCTGGCCCAGGGCGGTCAGTGCACAAAGGGGTATCAAATACTAATAACAGTTCAGAGAATTCGTGACGCCACCTGTGGTGTCTGGTGAAGGTCACCAGCGCTGCAGAAGTCCTCCGAGGCAGGTGTCAATGCAGCTAAAGATGGTACAGCTCCTCACAGGTGGAGCGGGCCTCAGGGCAGTGTAGATAGATAGATGGTGGAAAGTGCGCTTGGCGTTGCAGTGCGGGGGAAGAACGATGGCACAGCCGGAGTAACGGACAGAGACAGGGGGTTTTGCTTCGTTACCTTTACTGGTACAGCTGTTAGATACAGTCCAGGGTACTCCAGGTGAAGGGCGCACTTTTGGACTTCTCCCCAGGGAGTGGGTATAAGGCCTCCTGATCTGTGTCTGCCTCTGTGTAAGCTCCTGGCCAGCCTGCAACTGGACCTAGCTTATGTGTCCTGCTTTTACTCCACCTGTTGCTCTGAAGTAGGACCTCCGGTTGGTAACCACTTTCCCTGGACGTCGGGGCCTTCGTGGTTCCTGGTCCTGTATGTGTCTAGCTTCAGGTTTGCCAGGGACTTGTAGTCCTCCTGGGATTCCGGTTATCCCTACTGGGAGTAAAGGGTCCCTGTAGGCTCGGACCCGGTGTCCGGTATATATACTGGGGTGAGCCTGGTATGCTACTCTGCCCCCTTTTATGACTCCTTCCTTCTTCTCGCCTTCGGCCACGCTCGGGTCCCTCACTAGGCTTCAGGGCTGCTGGAGGCCTACCTTGCCTCACACAGCAGCCTGCGTGCTGCTCTCTCTTCAGAGCACTCTGCACTGTAACTAAACTTAACTTCACTCACTGAGCTGCCTGGCTCCACCTTCCCTTTATATATCCCTATCAGGGCTCCCTCTGCTGGTATGAGGTGGAAGGTGGAGGTGTGTGCATGTATTGAGGGCCTCTTGTGGAGAAATCCGTCCATGCACCCTTCTGGGTTCTGTGGCACCATGCGCAGCAGGGCGCCACATTTCCCCCTAGTAAAACTCAGTACTCCTGGACTGAAGCATTTTTTTTGCAAAAACAAGTTAAACAAAAACATTAACATTTACAATAATAACAATATGGTTACAGCAAGTCCCGTAACCTGGTGTCCTTTTCACCAAAAGTACATGGTAGCATCAGGGACCCGTCCGCAAACCCTCCACGTAGGCCCTGGGCGTGGCTGCAGGGCATAGGTGATCCAGGTGATGGACCACATCTTCCGCCACGCCAAACGGGTTTTTGTTCAGTGGTCAATTACAAGGCACTCCAGGGAGTGCAACTATTTACAGGACAGTTTTTGGGCTGCTCACAGTCCTCAGCCACAGAGTCTTTTTATATATACCCTTACGGGTGACTAAATACAATAGAAAAGTGTCCATGTCACCTAAATTGTCCATCAGCAAGGCAAAACACAACAATAAATGAATACATGAAAATTTTACAATGATAACATACCCCAAGGGCAACTATTTATAGTATAGGTATTTCTGCTTATTCGCTAAACCTGACAGGGGCCTGGCCTTTGGTGCCACGTGTTGATCTGCGTAGTACGGGAGTGTGGATGGTATCTGTGTTTGCTACTCTGTCAGTTCTATGTGTGGGTAGATTGTAAAACTGCCTTAACCTCTCCATGGGACTGACAAGTGTACCATTGGCTGGGCCTTCTTGCTCTGCTTCAACCGGGGATCCTTCTTCCGGGAATTCTTCTTGAGCAGGCTCTTCTGGAGCACTTACAGGTTCTTCTTGCTGTGGAGGGTCTTCTGGCTGTTGGAAGAAGGGGATCACAGGTATTATCACTGCTCCTCCTATTTGGGGCCAATCTGCCGGAAAATCTCCTAATTCGGTATGTATTACCGCTTCTTTAGGCTCCTCCGGTACGGTGAGAGGTGCTTCCTCCTGGGGCTTTAGCAGACCTGGACACAACTTCAGGTGGTCTCTTGATACCATTGCAGTCGTTCTTCCTCCGTCCTTGGTAATTAGACAGGTCTTCCTGCTATCAAATCTCGACTTTAACACAGTGTAGGGTTCTCTCTCCCACTGGTCATCAAGCTTGTGGTTTCTCCTTTTCCTCTTTAACACCACTTCTCCTGGTGTGAAGGGTTCTACGGGTGTACTTTTATTGTAGTGGGCTTCCTGCTTGTCCCTTACCCGAGTGAGACTGTCTTCGACACAGGCCTGTACTCTTCAGTACTGCTCCTGTCTGGTCGTGTCCCAGTCCTCAGTGGACATATCTGCTTCTGGTTCTACTACACCAAGCTCCAGGTCCATGGGCAACTTCCCGGGTCTTGCTCGCATGAGATATGCTGGAATACAATTGGTGGAACTCACAGGTATGTGGTTGTACAGATCTACCAGGTCAGGTAGTAGGTCTGGCCACTGATTTCTCTCCTCTAGTGGTAAGGTCTTCAGCAGGTCGATGACGATGTTATTCATCTTTTCACAGAGACCGTTGGTTTGGGGGTCGTACGGTGTAGTCCGGATCTTTTTACACCCGTACAAATGACAGAACTCCTTGAACAATTCAGCTTCAAAGGCTGAGCCTTGATCTGTCAGCGCCTGCTCCGGGCATCCATGGGGCCTGCAAAAGTACGCCTGAAACGTCTTCGCCACAGTTTCTGCCGTCAGATCCTTGACGGGGGCTACCACCAGGAACCGGGAGTAGTGATCCACCATGGTCAGGGCATAGGAATATCCTGACCTGCTGGGTGACAGCTTAACATGATCCAGGGCCACGATCTCCAAGGGTCGAGTTGTCTTGATGGGCTGCAGGGGTGCCTTCTGGCTGCTGTAGTCTTTCCTTCTGAGGCTACAGGGCCCACAGTCTCGGCACCATCTCTCTATGGAGCTCCGCATTCCAACCCAGTAAAACCGACCTTTTAACAGGGTTTCTAGCTTCCAGCCAAAGTGCCCCGCTTGATCGTGGTAGGCCTCCAACACCATCTGGATGTCTGTCTTGGGCACCACAATCTGCCATACCATCTCATGGGTCGTCGGGTTGACATACCTTCGGCACAGCTTCTCCCTATAGATGAACAGCCGGCTTCTCTCATTCCACAGTTGCTTGGCTTGTAGAGATGCTTCCTTCTCCAGGGAGGAACCTTCCTGGGTTATCAATTCTTTAATGCGGCTGACAACCGGGTCGCTGTCCTGGGTCTCCATCCAGCTGTGGTGAGGCAAAGGGTTTAGCGTCTTACCGCGAAGCCTCCTGGAGGCTCGTGCTCGTGGACCATTCCATTACGGTGGAAGGCAGGTAGCTCAATCTCTTCCAGGTCATCCACTTCTTCTTTAGTGTCCGACTGGTGAGGCATCCTGGACAGGGCATCTGCATTGGCATTCTTGCGGCCTACCCGGTACTTAATGGTGAACTGGTAGTTTGACAGCCGAGCCATCCATCGTTGTTCCATGGCTCCTAACTTGGCTGTTTCCAGATGAGTCAAGGGGTTATTATCTGTGTAGGCAGTGAACTTACTGGAGGCTAGGTAGTGCTTGAACCGCTCGGTGATGGCCCAGACCAGGGCCAGGAACTCCAACTTGAAGCTGCTATAGTTCTCTGGGTTCCTCTCGGTCAGGTGGAGCTTCCTGCTTGCATAGGCGATCACCTTCTCTCGGCCATTCTGCTTCTGACTTAACACAGCTCCTAATCCCTCGTTGCTGGCATCTGTGTACAGCAGGAACGGTTGGCTGTAGTCAGGGTAGGCTAGGATCTCTTCGCCGGTCAGGATCCCCTTCATCACCTCAAAGGATTCAGCTTGTTCCTTACCCCACTGGAACGGGGGGTTTCTGCCTCTCCCTGACTGTCCTTCCAGGAGATCTTGCAAAGGCACTGCTTTCTTGGTATAGTCCTTCACAAACCTCCGGTAATACCCGACTAGTCTCAGGAACTGACGTACCAACTTGAGGCTCTTCGGCTCCGGCCATTTCTGGATGGCAGTGACCTTCTCCGGGTCAGGTGCTACTCCCTCTGGACTAACGATGTGCGCCAGGTACTGTACCTTTCGCTTGAGCAGGTGGCACTTTGAGGGCTTCAGCTTCATCCCATACCGGGACAGCGACTCAAATACCTCTGCCAGGCGCTTCAAGTGGTCCTCATACGTTTTGGAGTACACTATCACATCGTCCAGGTATAGTAGTACAGTCTAGAAGTTGCGGTGTCCCAGGCAGCACTCCATCAACCTCTGGAACGTTCCGGGGGCATTGCAGAGTCCGAACGGCATACTGTTGAACTCGCAGAGTCCCATCGGGGTGGTGAAGGCCGTCTTCTCCCGATCCTCCTCAGCAACAGCTACTTGCCAGTACCCACTAGTGAGGTCAAGGGTGGAGAAGTAATTTGCAGACTTTAAGGCAGCCAGGGATTCCTCTATGCATGGTAAAGGGTATGCATCTTTATGTGTAATGCGATTTACTTGTCTGTAATCTACACACATTCTCATGCTTCCGTCCTTTTTCCTGACTAGAACTAGGGGAGCTGCCCAGGGACTACAACTATCCCTTACTACCCCTGCCTTCTTCATGTCGTGCAACATCTCTTTCGCCTTCTGGTAGTGTGCTGGTGGTATAGGCCTGTAACGTTCATTGACGGGTGGATGGTCACCTGTGGGGATATGGTGTTGTACCCCTTTAATCCTCCCAAAGTCAAGTGGGTGTTTACTGAATACCTGCTCGTATTCCTGAACCACCCGATGTACACCCTGCTTCTGATGGGCAGGAGTGGTGTCTGTCCCAACATGGAGCTGTTGACACCTATCCTCCACCTGCGTTCCCGGGTCATTATCCTCCACTTCGTATGGTAAGGTTAAGGACTCCGCCATGTGTATGGAGTTGTTATCTACTGTGTACAGTTTGGCAACAGTGGCGTAACGTGATAATCTAATCTCGTCCTCCCCGTAGTTTAGGAGGCGTACGGACACACTCCCATTGCGTACATCCACTACCCCTCTGGCAGTCAAGAGTGTAGATCTATGCTCCGAGCTAAGGGGCTCTACTATCGCCTGGAAGCTCCGTCCTTTGAGACCTATTGCTCCTCTACACCAAATCAGCATTTCACTCATTGGGGGAATCACAATGGGTATCGGGTCTGTCACCCGTACATTACCGATTTCACCACCTGATAGCTTTACCTGTTGCTGGTACGTAAGGGCTCGGATCTCTTTCTGGAGCACCCTCCTCTGCCCCGGTCTGGCGGTGTCAGCCATCTGTTGGAGCAAAAACAACACTTCTCCCAAACAGTTACCGACAATATTTGTGCCAAGTACCATATACAAGTCTGTATAATCAGGATTAGTCTCTACTATAATTAGTCCCTGGTCCTTCAATTCCAATTTTCCCACCTTTACTGCCACATCCTTAACCCCGACTAGGTTAAGGGGAAGGCCATTAGAGGCATACATGGAAAGGTTTGGAGCTGGCGGGCTCAGTTCGTCTATGGACCAGAACCTTTTGTAGAGGACATCAGGCATAATGGTTACCTGAGATCCTGTGTCCAGCAGGGCAGGGGTGGCGATGCCATCCAGCACAATGGACAGGAAAGGTCTTCCTCCCACGAACCGGCGGTACCAGTTTGTTGGGCCTGGTTGGTCTACTCCTGGGTGTCGGCCCTCGGCCCCAGGGTTTCCTCTTTAAAGGACACCTCCGCGTGGTGTGGCCTGCTTTATGGCAGCGGTAGCAGATGAAGTCATCTGGAGGGCGGCGTTGGTCGTTGGTCCTCCCACGGGGTGGCGTTGTCCTCCTACGAGGTGGCGTCGTCCTTCTTCTTTTTCTCATCCAGGGGACATCCTCAGGGCTGTCGGCTAGCAAGATCCTTCCTTCCCGCTCAGGCTCCGTCTGTAGCTGCAGGGTGCTCATGACAGTGGCCAGGGTTTTACTTAGCTGGCGCACCTCAGAGCGTAGGCTGTCCAGCTCGCTAGGGGGCACTGTTTGCATCCTTGTTTCGGCCATTAATGAAGCAGCGGTGGGTGCTGCAGGCACGGGGGTGGCCCCTCCCTGGTAACACTGGATAGCAGTGTCTGTTGTTTCCAGGGGCTGCAGGCCCTTTATAGCCATGTCCTTAAGGGTGTCAAAGGTGGCATCTGGATGGTCTAAGGCCCACCACCGTACAGTTCTGCTCTCCTCCTGGGACTTTAACCCCCAGATGAACTGTTCCGTCAGCATTTTATTTTCATCATGGATGCTGGCTGGACTAACCTGTAAGCGCCAGGCATAGTCCCGGATACTGTCCTCAGGTCTCTGAACACACTGGTAGAACCTCATCCGGAGATCCGTCTCAGTGCGGTTTTCAAACGCGGTTTGCAGTCTTTTAAAGATGGTGGACACTGATTCTTGGTCTGCGGCTGGCCAGGTTTCAACTTCTCGCTCAGCGGCACCAGTCAATTGTCCTAACACTACAGTGGCTCTCTGCTTGCCAGTCATAGAGTACATGTCCAGTATGCCGCATATTTTCCTCTTGAATCCGGACAGTGTGTCCGGTTTGCCGTTATACTGGGGGAACCACTTCGCTCCAGGGATATACGGCAGGGCCATAGGGATCAACGGAGTTACGACCCCTGCTGGTGGAGCGGCCGCTCCGGCCTGTGCGGTGCCGGGCGCAGGTTGGACATCAGGAGCGTTAATCGATGCTCGGACGGCTTGCGGGTCGTCGGCCATTGTTGCGCCCCCCTAGTGAACCGGAGCCTACCTTCTTCAACAGGTAGGCCGCAGCTCTTCTTTCAGGACCTTGCGTCACTCGCGTCTGATGTCAGAGCGTCCCCTGGCTTCTTCCAGGACCTGACGCTTTCTGGTCAGGGGTGGGGCGTGTCCTCGACTTTGAACATTTCCAGCGGTTACGCCCCTCTTCTTCCCGCGCGGCGACCCGAAAATGGCGGATAATGGCGGGAAGCAGCGGCAATTGGCGGGAAAAACTTCACCACAGTAAGATTTACACTCTCTTTAAGGCGCACAGTACCCGGTGGCAATGGGCACGCAATCCTGTTCGTGACGCCAGTTGGGATGACTCGCCCCCAGGGGCCTTACTATTCGGGGTAGTATATCACGGTGGCTGGCCCAGGGCGGTCAGTGCACAAAGGGGTATCAAATACTAATAACAGTTCAGAGAATTCGTGACGCCACCTGTGGTGTCTGGTGAAGGTCACCAGCGCTGCAGCAGTCCTCCGAGGCAGGTGTCAAAGCAGCTAAAGATGGTACAGCTCCCCACAGGTGGAGCGGGCCTCAGGGCAGTGTAGACAGCTAGATGGTGGAAAGTGCGCTGGGCGCTGCAGTGCGGGGGAAGAACGATGGCGCAGCCGGAGTAACGGACAGAGACGGGGTTTTGCTTCTTTACCTTTACTGGTATAGCTGTTAGATATGGTCCAGGGTACTCCAGGTGAAGGGCGCACTTTTGGACTTCTCCCCAGGGAGCGGGTATAAGGCCTCCTGATCTGTGTCTTCCTCTGTGTAAGCTCCTGGCCAGCCTGCAACTGGGCCTAGCTTATGTGTCCTGCTTTTACTCCACCTGTTGCTCTGAAGTAGGACCTCCGGTTGGTAACCACTTTCCCTGGACGTCGGGGCCTTCGTGGTTCCTGGTTCTGTATGTGTCTAGCTTCAGGTTTGCCAGGGACTTGTAGTCCTCCTGGGATTCCAGTTATCCCTACTGGGAGTAAAGGGTCCCTGTAGGCTCGGACCCGGTGTCCGGTATATATACTGGGGTGAGCCTGGTATGCTCCTCTGCCCCCTTTTATCATTCCTTCCTTCCTCTCGCCTTCGGCCACGCTCGGGGCCCTCACTAGGCTTCAGGGCTGCTGGAGGCCTAGCTTGCCTCACACAGCAGCCTGCGTGCTGCTTTCTCTTCAGAGCACTCTGCACTGTAACTAAACTTAACTTCACTCACTGAGCTGCCTGGCTCCACCTTCCCTTTATATATCCCTATCAGGGCTCCCTCTGCTGGTATGAGGTGGAAGGTGGAGGTGTGTGCATGTAGTGAGGGCCTCTTGTGGAGAAATCCGTCCATGCACCCTTCTGGGTTCTGTGGCACCATGCGCAGCAGGGCGCCACAACAGCAGGGACGTAAAACGGAGTTCCAAAGTGTGTCACAAGGCGGCATCCTGTCCAAAGGAAAGAAGAGACAATAAGACTCATGGAATAGTGGTGATAGCAAAGGACACCTGTGGGTCTGAGCTTTTGAAAATGATTTTTACAGAGGAGATGTATAATAATTCACATCTAAGCAGTCCTTTTATGTTGATAATAAGTTGTAAACATTAGTAATAATAAACACCCATGCAGAAAACGTGCTGTTAGCATGGAATGTACAAAGGTAAGTTAATGGACTGTGGTTATAGTAACTATATAACTAGTTTCAATGTTATGTCATGCACTATAACGCAATAATTACCTGATTGCCGTGTAGTATTTTTCTTATTCTCTGCCAAGTAGCAGCGCTTTGGTTATTGGGACCTGCATTGCTGAGGAATGGTGTTGGCATGTATGTGAAAGCCACCGCCATTTGTTGCCGCGGCACGCCAGTAAGTGAAAGCTCACGTGTTGCGGTGTGAGCTCAGGTGACGCTTCCAAAGGTGGGGCACCCATGACGCGTGCTGGATGTGTGTAAGAGACTCAGATGGTGGGCATAGCTGTTTCGCATCATCAATGGGAGTATTACTAGTGCAAGGATCGAGTCTTCTGTTTAAGGTTCATTGTAAACCTGAATGGTTTGTGTATCAGAGTGTCCCACAGACTGAGATGAAGTTAGTGCTTGAGGGCCATGGGTTCAAGAGTCTGTAATTTGTAAATTCAATAGACTTCAAATTTTTTTCATTATTTAACCCTATCCTGGCCTCTTCTAGGTAGTGGTATCTGCTCTAGAACATGGAATTTCAACTGGGAGATTGTGACCCATACGTTGAAAGTAAAAAGGGAGCGGCAGGTGAATCTTTTTGCATCTAATGTTGGACTAGTGCTGGAATACCCTGTCACGGACTGATTGTGTGGTTTCTCAAATATAAGAAGACCACACAGGCATTTAATGGCATATACCATGAACGAGGAGTCGCAGGTGAAGAAGCCTCTGATAGGGATACCCATGCCTGTGTGGGGGTGAAATATATGATTGCCCTTTTGAACATTATTGCACTGTATACAATTCAGAGAGGGAAATGTGCCTTCTTTCTGTGTGCGGAGAAAGGACTGGATAGGAATGGTGGATTTTGAGCCTACGTCTGCTCTGACCATTTTTTTCCTGAGGCTAGGGGAACATCTGAAACAAGGGAGGAATGGTTCTTAGAACCCCTCTACATTTGAGTAGATATTTTGTAGAATGGGCCAGTGTTTTCTAATAATCTTATGGACCCGATAAGAGTATGGATGGAAAGTATGGAGAAAGGTTATCCTCTTTGTTTTGGGAGTTTGAGCGACTGGCCATATGTTTTGTGCTGCTGTTAGAATATTCTTGGATAGCTCATCTAGAGAAATTTGTTCCACATTTCGCCAAGTCTACTCTCCCTAGTCTTTTCTTGGTAAACTATCCTTTCAACTCTCCGAAATTGGGAGGATGGGATTGATTTTTTGGTAACTATGAGGTGATAACTAGAGAAATGAAACAAACTGTTACTGTCAGTTTATTTAGTGAATAGGTCTATTGCTAAATTCCCATTGTCTTCCCTGCAAACCAAAGAGTCCAAGAAACAGTTTTTTTTGTAGTCATGATGCACAGTGAATTATAATTATGGCCAGATGTTGTTGATATATGCATTGAAAGATAGCAATGTTTCAAGGGATCCATCCCATACACAAAAAATGCATCAATGAATCTGCGCCAAAGTTGGGAGTGTCTTTGGAAGAGTACGTTGGTGTATATGTAGTCTTCCTCAAAAATTGACATATAAGCAATGGCGTAAGGGGGAGCTACATTCAAGTCCATGGCTGTTCCCTGTATTTGGAGTTAAAAGGTGTCTTGAAAGAGAAAGAAATTCTCCTAACCCTAGTAGGTCAGAGAAAAACCTTCTTGTATTTTCATCAAGTTGTGCCCCAGTCAAAAGCCTATCTGCTGCCCGCAGACCTTTTTCATGTGTGATGGATGTGTATAGGCTATTGACATCCCCTGTCAAAAGTAAGGCAGTGGGGGGTATAGTTCAAATAAGGCATAGAAACTCATGAGTATCCAATAAAAAATAAATCATTTTCAAAAGCCCAGACTCACAGGTGTCCTCTTTTGCTATCACCACTATTCCATGAGTCTTATTGTCTTTTCTTTACTTTGGACAGGATGCCAGCTTGTGACAGACTTTGGAACTACGTTTTAGGTCTCTGCTGTATCCTTTTCTCTGAAATGACCGTCATATTTGTATAGGATCCTGCTCGTGATATATAATAGATATATATGTTTGATATGTAAATATCTATGTATTCTACAGTCAATCTGCCCTTGCGCCAGCTCTGGCGGCCATTTTCCCAAAACCCACCGCTGGGAAATCGATGGGAAGTGCGGGGACTCAACTCACTGCCGACATTTTCTGAAAGCCCAGGGCCAGCAGCCTCACACCACCGGAACACCTCTCCTCCCAGCATGGGGCCCCCGATGCATCGCACTACTCCTGCCGCTGGCCTCCTGAAGTGGTGACCATGCCTCCTGTGACCTCACTCCACCGCAGCCAAAAGCAACATTCGGATTATAAGACGCACCCCCATTTTCCTCCCGTTTTTTTGGGGAAAAAATTGCCTTTTATAATCCGAAAAATACGGTACGTACCATAAATTTTGTTACGCTCTTGATTTTCTCCCCACTGATAGCCTTTCCAGAGGCAAAGGAGACCAAGTGTGACCTGCATTTGATACTAATATTGCTGGAAAGATTGCAGATAGCAGTGCCGGTGCTGCTGCTAGCGACTTTCACATTTTTAGTTGTGGTTTGTAATGTTTAAGTCATTAAAAAAAAAAATACCACACTTATCCAAGCCTGGAAAAAATATCTCGATTTAGCTCAAGCTATAATTTGTTTGCAGATTTTTGCTTAAAGCAGATTAATTTCCATGCTCCAAAAGAACAACGTAACAACAAATACCAATAGGTAGAAATATAAAACTGCTGAAACAGCCTACAGAATAGTTGTCAGGTGTACAGTTACTCTATTGGAGTATTAAAACAGGTATGCAAAAAGTAAAACTTGCATAATGTTTTCAAATTTCTATTAAAAAACCCAACCTGGAATGCTAAATTGGTTGGTAGGCACATGCATGAAAGGGAGGTTGATGCAACAGTCAGAAGTATTGTTGTGGCACAATGTATGGGGGGGGGGCTACAATATATGGGAGCACTACACTGTATGTGGGCAAAATGTATTGACACTAAACTGGCAGATTTGCAATCCATCTGAATAAAGCTTGGCATGGATGTTGCAAAATAGTCACTGCAGCGGTAGATGAATTCATCTAGGGTTTTTCTGCTGTTCTGGCACCTTCGGAGCTCTGCAAATGACACCTGCAAACTATTCTAGGGCTCCAAAAACCAAATAGTGTTCCTTCCTTCTCAGCCCTGAAAGGTGGCCTAACAGTAGTTTTCGATGACACATCACCGCATTCAGGAGAAATTGCTCAATAAATTGTGGGGTCCAGTTTCACTTATTAACCCTTGTGTAACTGACAAATTTGCAGCAAATAAAAAAAAATACATTTTTACCACTAAAATGCCATATTTCCACATCCCAATGTTATAAAATTTTGTGAGGCATCTGTGGGTTCAAAATACTCATTACACCCCTAGATGAATTCCTTAAGTATTGAAGTCTCCAACATGCGGTCACTGGTCACATGTGGGTGTTTCTGCTGTTCTGGCACCTCAGGGGCTCGGATAATGGAGCTCACAATCTATTCAAACAGAATCTGCATTCTAAAAGCCAAGCAGCGCTCCTTCCCATCTGATCCCCGCCGTGTGCTCAAACAGTAATGTACAACCACATATGGGCTACTGCCACGTTCAGTAAAAATTGCATAACAAATTATGGGGCCCATTTTCTCTTATTACCCCTGGTGGAAATGATAAATTTGGTGCTAAAATGATATTTTAGTGGAAAAAAAATAATTTTTTGTTTTCACATCTAAATGTTAAAAAGTTTAGTGAGTCACCTGTAGGTTAAAAATGCTCAGTACACCTCCAGATGAATTCCTTAAGGGGTCTACTTTCCAAAATGCTGTTTTGGCATGTCAGGGTTCAGCAAATACAAAATTACAAATTTGGGGTAAATCACCATTTAAGCAGAAAAAACATAATGTTCGTTTTCACATCTACATCTTTTTCTACAAATGACCTAAGACTAACATCCACCATAAACCGAACCTCGCACCTCCGTCTCCAAGACTTCTCTCGTGCTGCGCCAGTTCTCTGGAATGCTTTACCCCAGATGATCCCACTGATGCCTAGCCCCCACGTCTTCAAGCGCCCCTTAAAAAACTCTCTCTTTAAACAAGCCTACCACCTCAACTACTCAGTAAACTAACTTTCCCCTGTTCCCTCCTAAATATTATTCAGAATCTGCTTCCTCCTATTCATCTGTCTCCACACCCTCCATGCACACGATAACTGCACTCAATACTTGATTATTGCACTTAAACATACTGGCTGATGACCGGATCATGCAGCTTTATATGAAAATCTCTATTTATTATGATTGTTGGACCTGAAATAACAAGCACTTTTCACCTATCGTGTCCCCCCCTATTCCCTTGTAGAATGTAAGCTTGGGAGCAGGGACCTCACTCCTAATGTAACTGTTTAAACTGTCTTAAATTGTATTGAATTTATTGAGAAACCAAAAAATAAAACATTCCCAAATTAATGTCACCAACCTGGTGATACAGAATATAATATTTCATTGGAGACTGGCGGGAATTAAGACAAACTGTGGGATCAGTTTATAAGAAGATAACACATTTTATTCAATATAATAGGTATACAGCATAGAAACAGATCAGCTAAAATAGTTTGGAATGACAAAAATTACTGCAGTGGCACTATAGAGGAGGTGATGGAGTATCCATCACAATAGGGAAATGATAGAGACACATTGGGTCCTGTTCAATCTATATAAGGCTTCCTAATAATTATGATGAGCCCAGGGCTGCTCTGGCATGTTGCACAGCAATAGAATTCATTCCTAGCGATCAGTCAGAAGAATAATATGCAGCCTGATTCTATCTTTGTACGTGTCAATAGAAGAGTAGAACGAAATATAAAGCATAGGAATTACCTTGAGTCATGGTATAGAATAGAGCAAGTAATGCTGAGGACCCATGCAGTAGCCTCGACGCGCGTTTCACCTTCCGGCTTCGTCAGGAGGCGTGGTTAAAGGTTAAAAGCAGGGGCTATTTAAATGAATGAATCTAGGCCACTAGCGAATCGGCGCGCAACACGTCATGTTGCTCCGCCCCGTGGCGCGGCCAGTCGGCGTCCGCAGGAAATGACGGGGAGGAGGACGTGCGTCATCCCCCCCGTCACCCCGGCAATCCGCCCGGCCAGCGACGCCACACGGCGTGAGCAGCGCATGCACGGGGCGTGTCTGCGCTGTGTGGAGGCAGACAACATGGAATTAAGGTGGGTATGTCTATATGCCTGTGCCCAAAACTAGCTATGTAGTAAGTCTCAATAAAGGTACGTCATACTATCTCCCATCAAGGCTTCACCTCTCAAAACCTGTATAGTTATATAGGTGATCTTAAAGAATAATATATACCAGATATTACATGTAATATTATACCCTGATATAAGGTTAATATCGTTCATAAAAGATCTTATATCATAGGTAACAGTGCCATCATCAATATGAAAAAAGATCAAACAAGGTTGAACATAAAAAAGCGTATCCCCCACAAATAGTAAATATGTCACTTTAGTTAGATAGACAGTCATTCCACCAAAACCTGATATTGTTATAATCCACAGTCATACAACATCAGGAAAAATGTAAAAGGGTAGAAATTAGTTTCTAAGTATAATGGCTGTTAATCACATATGTACGTCCATAAATATCAATATAGAAAGCTTCATATATAAACTAAAGATGCGCATGCCAGCACTATATGTATGGGAACAGTCATGCCACATTATTATTATTATTACTCCCAACCATATAGATTGCTCGGTCTTGCACATATATCCATGCGCACATAAGGATCGTATGCCCGCACTAAATAATGCGCGCAACAGAACGATGTACACGAAAACAGCCTTGTTGCAAGTAATACTGCTATGCACTAAGCAATAGTAAGTATATTAACAAAATATTGTTGTGTGTATAGCTGACCGCCTTATAGTCCAGAATAGTAATAGTTGCAACATACTATGCAAGTCAGATAAAGGGGTTTTCATAACAATAGTCGAAAAAATTATTTTAGATGCTTGTCAAATGAAAGCAGATGGTTGAGGACTGTTGATCCAAAGGATGAGGGCAGGCAGTATGTCCTATGCTCTCCAGACAGCTGTATGATGGAAAATCATAGCCGAGAAAATTCTAATACTAGGAAAAAAGTCAGTAGACAAAAAATTAGACACAAATCCACATAAAAAAGACATGTATAGCCCATGCGATTAAAATGGAATGCAATCAAGAAGATTAGAGAAAAGATTTGAAACTGATGGCTTCATTGAGGCCTTTGGGGACTAACGTATCCAATGTAACCATCCATTTAGTTTCTTTTTTAAGCAGTCTCTGTCTGATATTCCCACCTCTGATCCCTGCGTATATGTGATCGATGCCACAAGCCGCAAAACCCTTGGGGTTGCAGCTGTGATAATCAAAAAAATGTCTGGGGATAGTTTTGAGTAGTTGGGGTTCGGTACAGTTGGTTGCATTCTTAATGTCCCGAATATGTTCCTGTATCCTTATTTTGAATGATCTAGTGGTCATACCTATATATATAAGCCCACAAGGGCATTTTGAATGGTAGACCACTGCTTCAGTATCACATGTAATGTGATGGACAATTTTAAAATTTCTATAATTTTTGGAATTAGAGAAAGACTTAGTCCTCAAGATATATTTACAGGCCTCCGCAGGGGAAACAACCCCAAGGGGGACCAGGGCTATCAAACAGAAACTTGCTTTTAGTTGGCACGCACTGGCTTTTACAAAGTATATCACCCAGTGTGCGCGATTTGCGCCAGGTAATAGATGGGTACTTTGGGAGTTCACATTGTAGACTTCTGTCAGTACGGAGTACTGATCAATGCTTAGATAGAATCCCCCTAATATCTTTCCAATTATTACTAAAAGTGGTAATAAATCTTGGTGGGGCGTGCGTCAGTCGAGTTTTTTTCTTTCTACTGCCCTGTCCCATTAAGAGGGCTTGTCTGTTGGTTCCCTTTGCACGATTGAAGCCTCTACAAATGTCCCGATATTTATAGCCCCTATTCAAAAATCTACAGGATAGATCCTTGGCCTGCTCGTGAAATCGTACTTCATCTGAACAGATGCGACGTGCTCTGAGGTATTGGCTGATAGGAATGGATCTTTTCAAATTGGGTGGATGTGATGACTCAAAGTGCAGAAGTGCATTAGTTGATGTTTTTTTCCTAAAAATATCTGTACCTATAGTACCGTCTGGTGATTTGATGATGAGCAGGTCGAGAAAATCGATCTGGGCTTGGCTATACTTCCATGTGAGCTTGATGTTTATATCATTGATATTAAGCTGGTTGAGAAACATCTCAAGCTGCGACGCGGAGCCCTGCCAGACAAACAGTATGTCGTCGATATACCGCGACCATGAGACCACATGTTCGTGACCAAGTGTGCTAAGGACCATATCCCTCTCCCACAGCCCCAGGAAAAGGTTGGCATATGAGGGCGCACACGTGGCCCCCATCGCCGTCCCCTGGAGCTGTAGGAAGGGGTGGTCCTTAAACACAAAAAAATTATGTGTCAAAATAAATTGTAATAAAGATACAATAAAAGTAATCAAATCTGAGTCCAAATTGGTCATACTTAAATAAAATCTTGTGGCCTTGATGCCATGGTCGTGGCGTATCGACGTGTAGAGGGACTCCACGTCGCAGGTGACAAGCCACATATCTTCATCCAACACAATCCCCTCGAGTCTCCTCAGTACATCGGTAGCATCCCTCACAAATGAGGGAAGAGTTTCTATGCATTTTTGTAGATAGAAGTCAACAAATTGACACGCAGGTTCACAAAGACCCCCAATGCCAGACACTATAGGCATAGGTATAATAGAGTATTCAGGTAATAACGCTTTTCCCATTTTAGATGGAATGATGGATGATGTAACTCCCTCACAGAGCAGGCCAGAAAGTTGTTGTTTAAATTTAGATACGGGAATTGAGTCTAGCTTTTTGTACCAATCTCTTCTATTCAATTGTTTGAAGGCTTCCGCTTCATACATATCCACGGGCCAGAAAACCACATTGCCACCCTTATCGGCTCTCTTAATGACAATGTCTTTCATGTTTTTCAGTTCCTGCAGGGCTTTTCTAAGGGGCCATGAGAGATTGTCATGGGTAATGCCGGAGTCTAATTTTGAAAAGTCCTCCTTGACTAATTTTACAAAAATCTCTACAGGTGGGCAAGCGGACAAGGGTGGGAATGTTTGGGACCGTGGATATAGAAATGTTGGCAAAGAGGGGTTATCAGGTGGCGCATTTTCAGCTGCCAGTGATTCGAGGTCATGAAGAGCCTGGAATTCAGTATCTGTTGTAAAAGATGCCAGATCAGGGCAAAAGTGTTTCTTAAGAACAAGTTTGCGGGCAAATAGCTCTAGATCTTTGACAAGAGTAAAGTAGTCGGAACCCGCCACCGGTGAAAATGAAAGGCCTTTTTTGAGTACCTCTGTCTGTGTATTGGACAAATGATACTTAGATAGATTAATTACCTTTAAAGTTTCTTTGTTTTCTTGTCTCTGAAATGGTAAGGATGA
Organism: Phyllobates terribilis; assembly: GCF_046119375.1. Classification (NCBI taxonomy): domain Eukaryota; kingdom Metazoa; phylum Chordata; class Amphibia; order Anura; family Dendrobatidae; genus Phyllobates; species Phyllobates terribilis. Next base: position 788,003,858 of record NW_027362761.1, read on the forward strand.
TTCCTGCCTTTTATAATTTGAGGTCTGATGAGTGATGACTGATTTTTGCCGGTTCCATCTTCGACTGTGGTTAGTCGTTTGTCTAAAAAATGCTCTCCACATTCTTCCTCCGAAGTGGTAGAGGTATTGGAAATAGATCGAGTTCTCGATCTAAATGTGTGGCGTTTTTGCTGCCAATGATATATATTTTTAGACTGGTAGTCACTAAGATCTCTCTAATATTTTTTCGTCTTAGTACTTTGTATTTCCAATTCCCATTTAGATAAATCCACTTCTAATGACTGATCAAATGTCTTATACTCATCAGTTATCAAAGATGTCTGAATTTTACTGCGTGCACCTTCAATTTCTTTTTCTAAGGAATCCAATGACCTTTTATCTGCCCCTATAAGCAGCTCCAATAATGTTCTGTTGCGCGCATTATTTAGTGCGGGCATACGATCCTTATGTGCGCATGGATATATGTGCAAGACCGAGCAATCTATATGGTTGGGAGTAATAATAATAATAATATAGCTGTGGCATGACTGTTCCCATACATATAGTGCTGGCATGCGCATCTTTAGTTTATATATGAAGCTTTCTATATTGATATTTATGGACGTACATATGTGATTAACAGCCATTATACTTAGAAACTAATTTCTACCCTTTTACATTTTTCCTGATGTTGTATGACTGTGGATTATAACAATATCAGGTTTTGGTGGAATGACTGTCTGTCTAACTAAAGTGACATATTTACTATTTGTGGGGGATACGCTTTTTTATGTTCAACCTTGTTTGATCTTTTTTCATATTGATGATGGCACTGTTACCTATGATATAAGATCTTTTATGAACGATATTAACCTTATATCAGGGTATAATATTACATGTAATATCTGATATATATTATTCTTTAAGATCACCTATATAACTATACAGGTTTTGAGAGGTGAAGCCTTGATGGGAGATAGTATGACGTACTCTCCCTTTATTGAGACTTACTACATAGCTAGTTTTTGGCACAGGCATATAGACATACCCACCTTAATTCCATTTTGTCTGCCTCCACACAGCGCAGACGTGCCCCGTGCATGCGCTGCTCGCGCCATGTGGCGTTGCTGGCCGGGCGGGTTGCCGGGGTGACGGGGGGGATGACGCACGTCCTCCTCCTCGTCACTTCCTGCGGACACCGACTGGCCGCGCCACGGGGCGGAGCAACATGACGTGTTGCGCGCCGATTCGCTAGTGGCCTAGAGTCATTCATTTAAATAGCCCCTGCTTTTAACCTTTAACCACGCCTCCTGACGAAGCCGGAAGGTGAAACGCGCGTCGGGGCTACTGCACGGGTCCTCAGCATTACTTGCTCCATTCTATACCATGACTCAAGGTAATTCCTATGCTTTATATTTCGTTCTAGTCTTCCATTGACACGTACAAAGATAGAATCAGGCTGCATATTATTCTTCTGACTGATCGCTAGGAATGAATTCTATTGCTGTGCAACATGCCAGAGCAGCCCTTGGCTCATCATAATTATTAGGAAGCCTTATATAGATTGAACAGGACCCAATGTGTCTCTATCATTTCCCTATTGTGATGGATACTCCATCACCTCCTCTATAGTGCCACTGCAGTAATTTTTGTCATTCCAAACCATTTTAGCTGATCTGTTTCTATGCTGTATACCTATTATATTGAATAAAATTTGTTATCTTCTTATAAACTGATCCCACAGTTTGTCTTCATTCTCGCCAGTCTCCAATGAAATATTATATTCTGTATCACCAGGTTGGTGACATTGATTTGGGAATGTTTTGCTTTTTGGTTTCTCATTTAATTTGGGATTGATTTCACTCTTTAGTGATATTTTTATAGGTTTATGTATTGAATTTATTGTTTGTACATGTCCCAGCTTAATTGTAAAGTGCTGCGGAATATGTTGGCGCTATATAAATAAAAAATATTATTATTATTATCTACATTTTAAAAAGTTCAGTGAAGCACCTATGGGTTCTACATGATCAGCACAGCCCTAGATTAATACATTGATGGGTCTCGTTTCCAAAATGGAGTCACTTGTGTTTTTTTTTTGCTGTTTTGGTACCTCAGGGGCTCTCCAAATGAGACATGGTGTCTGCAATCTATTCCGGCCAAATTTACATTCCAAATACCAAATGTCACTTCTTCCCTTTCCAGCCCTGTGGTGGGTCCAAACTGAATTTTTTGACTACATGTGGGGTATCATCGCGCTCAGAAGAAAGTGGGTATTAAACTGTGAAGTCCACTTTTTCATGTTTCCTATTGAAAAAGTAAAAAATTTAGGGATAAAACAACATTTTTGTGAAAAAAAATGAACATTTTCAAAATGACGACCTAATGTTATCAAATTCTGTGTAGTACCTGTGGGTTCAAAATGCTCACTATACCTCTGGATAAAATCCTTGAGGGGTGTAGTTTCCAAAATGGGGTCACTTGTTGGGGTTTTCCGCTGTTTAGGCACCTTAAGGTCCCTGCAAATGTAACATGGTGCCCGCCCTCCATTTCAGCCAAATATGTGTTCCAAAATTCAAATCGTACTCCGCCACTTTCGAGCCCCGCCTTTTGTCCAAACAGTGTTTCTGACCACATGTGGGGTATCAGCGTGCTCAAAACAAAGTGAGTAATAATTTTTGGGGTCAATTTTCTTTGGTTAGTTTTGAAGTATTTGAGGGATGCAGTTTTTAAGATGGTATCACTTTTAGGGAGTTTCCAATATATATAGGCACTGCAAAAAAAAAATTAAGCCAAACAGTTTCGTGCTCCTTCCTACCTTCCTGTTTTCTATCTATTGGCAACATATGGAAATCACACACAAAAAAGCAGAATATAATATTTAAAGAGGATTGGTCAATGGGTCATAAGTATACAGATTTTTTCTCTGATTTTATTCTCGCCTGAGTATTCTGTTGCTTTTAATCCGCCATATAGTTCCAGAGATATCGGCCTTTTTATATAATAGCTATTTGTATGGTCTTTTCCAAGTAGATGGTGCTCACAGAGAATCCCGTGAGACATGCCCTCTTGGAAAGACTATAAATATTAACAGCAAATAAAAAAAGCCTGTGTCTGTGTAGCTATATGGTAAATTTAAAAAAAATTAAAAAACAGAATATTCGGGAACAGCGGGAATGTTAAAAAAAGCCAAAACTCTCAACTTTTGATCTCGTGACAGGTCTTGTGGAAAAATTTATGTATGAGTTACTTAAAAATAGTCATACTAAAGTGTGCTTAAATACGAACATACTATAAAGGAGAAGTCCACAAGTGGAATATTACACAGAAGTGGACATAATTCTTAAGACCTTCTGATATATTAGTATATGACAGCAATCACAAATCACATTGCCCAAGGAAGGCTTTTGATTCAAATTTATGTCTTAGATCAGACCTGGGCAAACTACAGCCCGCCGACCACACCCTGTCCTTTGGCTTTCCCAATCCAGGCTGGAAGCTGTGGCTCGCGGGCCCCACGCCATAGCCCACCTCTCTCCAACGTCTCTGTGGCCTTCATAATGTGTTGTGGCCCCTTTAAGGGCTCGCTCAAGATAACTGTATAAATCGGACAAGTGCAAGCCAATAAAAAAACGATATTGCACCAATGCTATTCAATGAGGCTGTGCAGATCTGCATATTTTTTCTCAGCTTTATTCGGCGTGAGATAAAAATTGCAGCATGCTGTGATTTGACTCTGAAATCGGATGGGTGCGAAAAAAACAAATATGGACCATCGGTACGGCATCTGATTTTTACGGACACATTGCAATTCTGTAAGATGGTAAACTGTAAATGTTCCTGTAAAAGATTAATAGTTGCTGAGTAAAACAAAGGATTGGATACGGACAGCACACGGATGGCAAGTGAGGAAAAAATGGTCCCACTCTTCTTGAGAATGGGATCGATTTTTATACGCTCGTGTGACCCTAGTCTAAAGCAATGTCTCCTTTGGGCGTTACGTTTTTTGTAGACAGCACAAGCTGTGTTCTGATAGTAACCTGGTTAAAAATCGCGATTTCCCTGTAGCACCACCACAGTGGAAGAGATAAACAGCAGTTACACCATCACTTAATTCAGGAGCTGATCGATGGAGGTGACTGGATTCAGAACCCCACTGATCTCATACTGATTACCTACTCTAAGGATACATCATCGATGGTTAAGTCCTAGACAACCCTCATCAGTCAGTGAGCAGTCTGTAGAATGGATTGACCTGTCAAGTTCTCAAGAGAATCCGTCGCTTTTTCCAAGATCTGGTGAACTGATGTTGGTTCCAAAAGAGATTTGCCCAAAAAGAGAACTTAAGGCAAAAAATACTGAGCCATCCTTTTCACTAAACAAGATGTTTTATTAATAGCTACGACCTTTATTACTTATGTAATTTCTACGACAAGAATTTTATAGCTGAATCAGTTATTTTATACATACACACTTTTTTTCTTTTATATTTTTTTATCAAACAATATTATAGAGCCATGAGCAATTCTATATGATCTAGATTGTCTGAGCACCTGCTCAGTGGCACTTTTCCCCATAATATAGAATATTCTGTCACTGTAAGGTGATATTTGGACATCATTCTTTCAGTTCTGACGGACTTAGTAGAGAAGCATTGCGATAATTATATGTGATGATAGAAGATAAGATCATTGGAGAAGTCATGACAGTGAATATGTTATGGCCCCCCGAAACAAAAAGGCTGGCACAAGTGGATATGGGTCACCCGGATATAAATGTGTAAATAAAGAAAGAAGCAGCTATACAGTTATTGGTTGTCTTTTTTTCAGATTAGCTCATGTTTGGTACACTCAATAAAAAGTACTTGTTGACATATGATAGTTTTTCTTCCCTTCTGCTATATATAAATGGTTCCTTAATTTCGTTCATCCAAAATCTTGTTTCGCAGTAACGTGTTCTGAAATACAAACAGACAGTTTTAATTAAACCGTAACCACATTAATCAAATATAGCAAAACTGCGTGTTTTGCCAGAGCTACATGGAAACACTGGTAGTAATACAATCCCAGACAAGCTGCCAAAAAAAGCCAAATTTCAGACAGGATGCATGTGACTCACACGTGACTTGCATTGAAAGCTATAGGTTTAAACTTGTGTGGGACTTATGACCTCCAACCAAAAATTCAATAGTCTCGGTAATTTTAGGTCATGGGTCGCAACTCAACCTCATTAAAAAAAAAACCAAAATGAGCCATGGGGCCCATTCAGATAAGCGTATGAGTGCTGTCCGAGTAAAAATGTTCTTCAATAGGGCTGTTCAGAGGAAAACAGTTTTTCACACAGAGTATCAGCGTGAGAAAAATTGCAGCAAGTACTAGTCTCTTCCGAATATCAGATAAGAAAAAAATCGAATCCCATACAGATCATCCATTTTTAACCTAGGAATCACTGACCGTGAAAAACGAAGGGGCACAGTGCCAAAGTCATGTGCCCTGGTACTGGAGAGCTTCTATCATTAAAAAGATCAATATCTATATACACAAAATATATGAAAAAATATACAACCATTGTTCAAGTATACTACCTCTAAGGTTGTAAAAAGAATGACTAGAATGTTGTTCAGTTTACTGTTTAAGATTAAAATTGTGGGGATTTCTCAGATTAGATCACTGCACTACCTCTGTTGTACACATACATTGGACAAAAAAAATAAAAAAGTTAGGGAAATTTTAAGCTACAAGTCTTAAATTTATACGAGTTATATTATTTTTTGTCTATTTGTTTTGTATTTTTTGAAGAAAAAAAAAATATATACATATAAACACACATTATTTTACATTATTTTATTTTACAAAGAAATGGATAACGTGACTCTTGTAAGTCATCTCACGTAATGGATGCATAAAAGGACAAGTGGTACATAAGGAATCAATTCTCTAGTCACCAATGCAATGCTCACAGGAACAAATCTTTGGTGGTAACATTACAAGACAGAATATACTTTGTAGAGGATTCAAAAGTTTTTATTTAACCGTTTTGGAAAAATGCCCCAAAATCACACTATCGGAAAAATGTGCCCTTTTTGACATGTTCCAAAAGGGTGGAGCTGGGGCGTGACAGGGGCGAGGCGGGAGTGTGAGGCCACAACTTGTCTAATTAAAGGGGTTTTCCCACAAACAAAAGTTCATTTCAAAAATTTCTGTGTCTGACCTTGTACGGAACATACCACAGCTCCTGGGCGAGGGAGGAACCAACAGACAATACAGCAGGGGGATCACAGAGGAGTCATTTTGTGAGGTAAAACGTTGTTTAAAAACAGGAAGTGAAATGTTTTACCTCACAAAATGACTCCCCTGCGATCCCCTGCTGTATGTCTGTATACTCTTTTGCTTCCTCCCCTGCTCAGGAGCTGTGGTATGATCAGACCATGTTCTGTACACGGTCAGACACAGCCAATTTTTAAAATGAACTTTTGTTTGTGGGAAAACCCCTTTAAGGGACTGGAGTAAGATTTCTGGCATGGCACTCGGAGTCGCACACCACTTTTCAGACACTCCCCATGGGAGCACCTCTTCATGAATCAGGACCGTCTGACACCACCACACCTCCTCATCAAGACCGGACCGAAAACTACTGGTGAAGTCAAAAGCTATGTGCGCACATTCAGGATTTGAATGCAGAAAATTCCTTAAGGTTTTTGCCTCTCTTGGCAAGAAAAACACTGCAGAAAAAAATGTACTTTTTGCCGCATTTTTTATACGTTTTTGTACATCAATGAATGCTTTTTGGCGCTAAATAAAGATATTTGAAAAAAAGAAATCATCACTTTAACCCTTGGATTACTGTCAGACCTGGGGTGAGTATATTGGTTAATTTAAATGATTAAAGAATGTGTCTGTTGTATTTCAAATGAAGTGTTTTACTCTGTGTGTGTGTTTATTTAACTCTTTACTTTAGTTTACTTAGGGTTAGTAATGAAAGGGTCTGAGTGACACCTTTTCATCACCAAACCAAAAGGCTAGGTGTCCGCTAAACCCAATGTCATTAGCATTCCCCATTCATGTCATTTCTGGGGCAGCTTGAGAACTGCTATCTTTAGCTTAGGAAGGTGCCACTAGGCAAACATGTTCCCTGGCTATTAATAACAGCTCACAGCTGTTTCGTTAGCACCTATGTCCCCATGATCAGCAACCAGCAGCACTTTGGAAGTAGCGTATTTTAGCTGCGTCCAAAACGCTGTGTTCTATTGCCACATATAATGACATTTCAATCAGTCAAAATCTGCGACAGAGACTGGCGTCTCCGCTACAGAGATTTACATGCTGCAGGTGAGTTTGGGTACGTGTAAACACTATTTGCCAAAGGCAAAAGATAACCCAACCTAAAGACCCTAAAATATAACTTTTATTTGACTAGTATAAAGGAATATAACTTTAAAACTTTGCAGAGGTCAGTATAACAACTAGCTAACTATCGAGGATCCATTGATCTCTCATTTCATCTATCTGTATGACTACTATATATCCTAAGGTAAGCAAGGTGCGGCCACTACTTATACTCTCCTATACTTATGTATGACTTTTGTATACTGACTACTGCCATTAAAAGAAAACACAGAGTCTCCCCAACATGTTTCACCAGAGATCGGGTATCATCAAATGACAGAGGCTAAATGAGCTGACACATGGGCTGCCAGCCTTCTTAAGCCCTTGCACATGACATCATCAAAAGGTCATCCAATTATATGGCACCGATCATCTCCCACTAGCAATCAGTACTCATAGTCACAAGGTTGAACTGACCAATAGACTCCTCTATTTCCCAAGCCTGATCCTCTCTAATTGGTCCAGATACTTTGTCATTCATTATTGTTATCCCAATCCAAACATGGGATAATTCTCCCTCCTGCCCTCATTAACTACAACCTATAAGACAGCACTTCTCTTAAACATATATGTCCCATTTACCAATCCCAGAGCTCCAGAGACACTCGAGGACTTCCGGGTTTAGTGACTCCCCATTTAGTGACTCCCCAGCCTGCACCACTGCACTGCAAAAATGTTGGTGAAGGACCTGTGCTGACGTCAGCACCATGTGATCAGGGGGCGGAGCTGTACAGAGAAGTGGTGAAGGACCTGTGATGACATCAGCACCGTGTGATCAGGGGGCGGAGCTCCGCAGAACAGTGGAGAAGGACCTGTGATGACATCAGCACCGTGTGATCAGGGGGCGGAGCTAAGCAGAACAGTGGGGAAGAACCTGTGATGACACTGTCCTGCAGAATGATACCTCTGTTTGACTGCATCATTTCCAGGTCGCATGATGTATGCACATCCACTGATCACTCCACCAATCATGTTCTGAGGGGACAACCTCTCACAGGTCACTTTATGGGATCCAATGCGCCTGCATTAACTCCGATACACAGGAAAGAGCATACAAGTGCGCATGTCTCGATATCTTTGTCACCCATCTTATACATTAAAAGATTATATCTTTTATATAGGGTAGGAAATAAGGAAGGTTTATTATTATGTACAGTACAGACCAAAAGTTTGACACACCTCATTTAAAGATTTTTCTGTATTTTCATGACTTTGAAAATTGTACATTCACACTGAAGGCATCAAAACTATGAATTAACACATGTGGAATTATATACTTAACAAAAAAGTGTGAAACAACTGAAAATATGTCTTATATTCTAGGTTCTTCAAAGTAGCCACCTTTTGCTCCGATGACTGCTTTGCACACTCTTGGCATTCTCTTGATGAGCTTCAAGAGGTAGTCACCGGAAATGGTTTTCACTTCACAGGTGTGCCCTGTCAGGTTTAATAAGTGGGATTTCTTGCCTTATAAATGGGGTTGGGACAATCAGTTGTGTTGTGCAGAAGTCTGGTGGATACACAGCTGATAGTCCTACTGAATAGACTGTTAGAATTTGTATTATGGCAAGAAAAAAGCAGCTAAGTAAAGAAAAACGAGTGGCCATCATTACTTTAAGAAATGAAGGTCAGTCAGTCCGAAAAATTGGGCAAACTTTGAAAGTGTCCCCAAGTGCAGTTGCAAAAACCATCAAGCGCTACAAAGAAACTGGCTCACATGAGGACCGCCCCAGGAAAGGAAGACCAAGAGTCACCTCTGCTTCTAAGGATAAGTTTATCCGAGTCACCAGCCTCAGAAATCGCAGGTTAACAGGAGCTCAGATTAGAGACCAGGTCAATGCCACACAGAGTTCTAGCAGCACACACATCTCTACAACAACTGTTAAGAGGAGACTTTGTGCAGCCGGCCTTCATGGTAAAATAGCTGCTAGGAAACCACTGCTAAGGACAGGCAACAAGCAGAAGGGATTTGTTTGGGCTAAAGAACACAAGCAATGGACATTAGACCAGTGGAAATCTGTGCTTTGGTCTGATGAGTCCAAATTTGAGATCTTTGGTTCCAACCACCGTGTTTTTGTGCGACGCAGAAAAGGTGAACGGATGGCCTCTACATGCCTGGTTCCCACCGTGAAGCATGGAGGAGAAGGTGTGATGGTGTGGGGGTGCTTTGCTGGTGACACTGTTGGGGATTTATTCAAAATTGAAGGCATACTGAACCAGCATGGCTACCACAGCATCTTGCAGTGGAATGCTATTCCACCCGGTTTGCGCTAGTTGGACCATCATTTATTTTTCAACAGGACAATGACCCCAAACACACCTTCAGGCTGTGTAAGGGCTATTTGACCAAGAAGGGGAGTGATGGGGTACTACGCCAGATGACCTGGCCTCCACAGTCACCAGACCTGAACCCAATCAAGATGGTTTGGGGTGAGCTGGACCGCAGAGTGAAGGCAAAAGGGCCAACAAGTGCTAAGCATCTCTGGGAACTCCTTCAAGATTGTTGAAAGACAATTTCCGGTGACTACCTCTTGAAGCTCATCAAGAGAATGCCAAGAGTGTGCAAAGCAGTCATCAAAGCAAAAGGTGGCTACTTTGAAGAACCTAGAATATAAGACATATTTTCAGTTGTTTCACACTTTTTTGTTAAGTATATACAGTAATTCCACATGTGTTAAGTCATAGTTTTGATGCCTTATTGAATGTACAATTTTCATAGTCATGAAAATACAGAAAAATCTTTAAATGAGAAGGTGTGTCCAAACTTTTGGTCTGTACTGTATAACGCAAGATAGAACAGTTTGAATCTCATCTGTCAATTATCATAAGTGTAATCCTGTCACAAAAGACAATGTAATTGACAATGTAAAATTGATATAACTGTAATACTGTCAAAAAATGACAATGGGGATTCACTATAATAGTAAACCAAATAAAGTGCACATCACATCCCTTCACTACTAAAAACATACGTGATCTAACAAGAGTATCCTCAGTGCAAATAAATCATACCACAATTAATACCAATAATCATAATAGAAGCCATATCATGATGTCAAGCACAGCCCATATATACTATAGACTTATTCCATAACATTATTTCATTAACCATTAATGCTGATGGCAGGACAACGAACCTTTATTCCTCATACACTCAATACTCTGGCAATAACCATAAAAAAAAAAGGATAAAAATAGACAATACTGAATCCAAAGAGATAAAATAGTCACCCATTCAATCAGGAAGTAAAGCGGAAAAGGAGAAACACTCCTCAGAAGTGATCCGGGTCACTTCTACAGCAGCCACATCAATCACTGATGTGACTGCTGTAGAAGACAGCACTGTACACTGACAGGAGTGTAATCATTCCTGTCAGTGTACATCGCTGTGCTACTGGCTGAGTTCATCAGCTGGAGATCAGCTGATCAGCTCTGGTGACCTCATTTACAGCATCAGTGTTGCGTGGGAAAATTCCCACACAGCACTGTTGCCGTAAATGAGGTCCCGGAGCTCGTCAGCTGATCTCCAGCTGATTAACTCAGGTGAACTCAACCCCAGCAGTGCAGTTATGTACACTGACGGGAGCGAGCGCACTCCCGTCAGTGTACCACTGGGTAATCTGGTCGCCGGGGGACATCGGGAGGACGGCGGCGGACAGGTGAGAATAAGGTGTTTTTGTTTTAATATTGATTTTTACTTAGAATAAGGTGTTTTTATTTTAATATTGATTTTTACTTAGAATAAGGTGTTTTTATTTTAATATTGATTTTTACTTTTTTTTTTTTAACAAGCGCACAGACGCCGGCTCGGCTGAGGAAACTACTTCTTCCCTCAGCCGCGTCTGCTCCCGTTGTTATCAGCGGGAGCGGTGGTCGGGTGATGGGAGGAGGTCTTCTTCCCCGGCCTGGGTACCATTCTTTGTGTGTTTTTGCGGCGTATTTGACTCATTTACTTGAATTGAGTCAATCAAATATGCAGCAAACATCCGCAGCAAATATATTTTTACCTGCGTTTTTGCTGCGGATTTGACTGACTCAATTCAAGTCAATGGGTGAAAAACGCTGCAGAAACGCTATACAGAATGGACATGCTGCGGATTTAAACGCAATGACAATCCTGACAGAAAAATTCCTGATCATGTGCATAGCACATCAGGATTGTCATTGCATGAGCTGGCACAAGGATTCCCTAGCGTTTTGGTGCATTTCTGAGAGGAAAACGCATCAAAAATGCACAGTGTGCACATAGCCTTAATGTAGATTTTTAAGGCATATTCTTGGACTGCAGTTTTCAGCAGAGTGGCCTTACAAGTACATGGCTTTAATTTACTGACCATTTTTCCTTTCTAAATGTCACATGAGATTTAGTCATTATATTTTATCATAGTATTATTTGACTTTTATTTTAACAGTTAGCTAACAACATAAAGACTGTTCTATCTTCATAGACCAAGGTTAAAATGAAGTAGTGGGCAGAAATGCCAACACAAACAGGAAACAAAATGTTATGTGAGAGCCCGTTTTGTTGCACCCTTGGCATGAATTTGCTTGAACACCACACCCTTCATTGCCATTGCAAGCAGCTTACAAAACCACTTCTCATCTAGTTTACCTTCATAGTGGAATGTCATTTTTCCGGTATAACCCCCTTGTCACCTGCATGAAGACCTGGTTTTCATAGTGATTTTTTTTAAGCAAAACATATACATTTCTCTGAAGGTTTAGACCTTTTAACAGAATTTATATGCATTTTTACTACTGTACTGTACAAAAAATACAAGAGGGCAGATAGAAGAGAAGAAGAAAGTAGAAAAAAAAAGTCTAAATGCATGGAAATGCTGATACCATACCAAAGAAATAACGTCTGATGTGATGGCATGTCTGCTTGTCTGTCCTTGTATGATCATGTGGCACATAGAACATGAGCTCACTGTCACGATCCCACTATACTCCCAGCATGATGACCATGAGTATGCGATTTGCAGATTCGGTAATTTGCAGTCACAGGCCTCCTTCACATGTCCGTGTTTCCAGTACGTGTCTCATCAGTTTTTTTTACGGATCCCAAACATACCCATTATAACCTATGTGTCTGCTCACATGTCCGTGCTTTTACATGAGATAGATATGTGCGGTTTTTTTTTAAGCAAATTTGACTACGGCTAATATAAGTCTACGGGTCCGTGAAAAATATGTACAGCACATGGATGGCATCAGTGTACTGTCTGTGTTTAACATTGCTGAGTATAGGAGAAGCTATGGAATTTACTTCTTTCTTTAGCCATACCGGAAAAAAATTGATGACACACAGATGAAAAAACAGACACACTGATGGCAAACACGGATGACACACCGATGGCACACTGATGCTAAACGTGGACACACTGATGGTAAACACGGATGACACACCGATGGCACACTGATGCTAAACGTGGACACACTGATGGTAAACACGGACACACCGATAGCACACTGATGGTAAACACGGACACACGGATGACACACTGATGGCACATTGATGCTAAACGTGGACACACTGATGGTAAACACGGACATACCGATAGCACACTGATGGTAAACACGGACACACTGATGGCACACTGATAGTAAACACGGACACACCGATAGCACACTGATGGTAAACACTGATGCATTCCTCCCAACTTTTGAAGAATAGAAAGAGGGAGAAATTATGTGGCGCGCATGGCGCGCCGCCGCAGATTTTGGCCATACCCCTAGCCACACCCCAATCTACACCCATTTACCATTATCTTGCTCCCCGGGCAGGAGGAGTTGTCAGACAGGCGCTGGTAGTGAGAAAAATTCATCAGACACCCGAGACTGCAGGGTCTAGACCCAAATCCAGGACTGTCTGCTGTATCCGGGACAGTTGGGACTAGAGTTCAGTGGCTGGATTCCCAGGACTCTGGTCCAGTGTCCAGATCAGTGCTACCTGGCGGCTGGACGGGAGGCCGCGAATTTCTTATCTTCTGGGGCAGCACGACGTCATCTGTGTGTCCTGCAGATGTCTGCACCAAACTACACAAGAACAATCTTCTCCCCTTTATTTGATGTGTTTTGGTGCAGATGTGAAGCCCCGTTTTTAAAGGTGCTTTTTATAGTACAGAAAAGCTTTGATTTTGCACTTAATCAAGTATCTGTGTTTTTTTAAGGCTCCACATAGAAGCGTCTGAAGACGCTGCTGAACTCTGCGGTAATGATGAGCGCCTGTGTATTGTTAACCCTTTCAGTGAGCATGCTCCGGTGCTTGCCGAGTATTTTCGGCGTCTTCGGCATGTACTGTACAGACCAAAAGTTTGGACACACCTTCTCATTTAAAGATTTTTCTGTATTTTCATGACTATGAAAATTGTACATTCACATTGAAGACATCAAAATTATGAATTAACACATGTGGAATTATATACTTTACAAAAAAATGTGAAACAGCTGAACATCTATATATATATATAATCGTCTTATCCCGTCTGTCTGTCTTTCTGTCTGTCTGTCTGTCCTGGAAATCCCGCGTCGCTCATTGGTCTGGCAGCGGCCCATCAGCGCCGCGGGATTTCTGAAAAAAGATAGCGACCGTTAGCGGCTCATCTGTGGGACGGAGATGCAGCCGGGAGATGACCGGTGCGAGGCGCTCATCTCCCGGCCGGTAGCAGCAGAAGGACCCCGACCGCCGGCACCGCTGGCCTCCATGCGGAAGGGAGGACCGGGGAGCGGCGCTGCGGGTCAGGATACTTCTGCTGCGAGAAGCCGCTCATCTCCCGGGTTCTCGCAGCGGAAGTAGCCGCACAGGCAGCACCACTCCCCGGTCCTCACCAATACGATTCCGCTCCCCAATCCTCACCAATACAATTAGCTGATTGGTCGCGGTCTCCGCCCGCGACCAATCAGTGATCTTGGCGCAAAAGTTTAACAACGCTGTGCTGATTGGTCGCGGCCGCTGCCCGCGACCAATCACCGATTTGGGCGCCACATTTAAATAGCGGCCACGACCAATCACCGATCTTGGCGCCACATTTAAACACTGCTGTGCTGATTGGTCGCGGACGCCAGCCGCGACCAATCAGCGATTTTGGTGCAAAATTTAAAAAACGCTCTGATGATTGGTCGCGGACGCCAGACGCGACCAATCAGTGAGATTGGCGCCAAATTTAAACAACGCTCTGATGATTGGTCGCGGACGCCAGACGCGACCAATCAGTGAGATTGGCGCCAAATTTAAACAACGCTCTGATGACTGGTCGCGGCTGGAGTCCGCGACCAATCAGCGATTTTGCCTCCACATTTAAACACTGCTGTGCTGATTGGTCACGGACGCCAGCCGCGACCAATCAGCGAGATTGGCGACAAATTTAAACAACGCTCTGCCGATTGGTTGCGGCCACCAGCCGACCGCGACCAGTGAGCGAGATTGGCGCCTAATTTAAACAACGCTCTGATCTCCCAATAGCGAGTGTGAACGGAGGACCGAGGAGCGGCGCCGCCGGTCGGGATGCTTCTGCTGCGAGCAGCCGCTCATCTCCCAGCTGCTCACAGCGGAAGTACCCGCACAGGCAGTGCCGCTCCCCGGTCCTCACTAATACGACGCTGAAAATTTAAACAACGCTCTGCTGATTGGTCGCGGTTGCCGGCCGTGACTAATCAGCATTATTGGCGCCAAATTTTAACACCGCTTTGCTGATTGCGCCCGGTCGGCCGCATACATATTCTAGAATACCCGATGCGTTAGAATCGAGCCACCATCTAGTATGTCTTATATTCTAGGTTCTTCAAAGTAGCCACCTTTTGCTTTGATGACTGCTTTGCACACTCTTGGCATTCTCTTGATGAGCTTCAAGAGGTAGTCACCGGAAATGGTTTTTACTTCACAGGTGTGCCATGTCAGGTTTAATAAATGGGATTTCTTGCCTTATAAATGGGATTGGGACCATCAGTTGTGTTGTGCAGAAGTCTGGTGGATACACAACTGATAGTCCTACTGAATAGACTGTTAGCTGCTTTTTTCTTGCCATAATACAAATTCTAAGTAAAGAAAAACGAGTGGCCATCATTACTTTAAGAAATGAAGGTCAGTCAGTGCGAAAAATTGGAAAAACTTTGAAAGTGTCCCCAAGTGCAGTTGCAAAAACCATCAAGCGCTACAAAGAAACTGGCTCACATGAGGACCGCCCCAGGAATGGAAGACCAAGAGTCACCTCTGCTTCTGAGGATAAGCTTATCCGAGACACCAGCCTCAGAAATCGCAGGTTAACAGCAGCTCAGTTTAGAGACAAGGTCAATGCCACACAGAGTTCTAGCAGCAGACACATCTCTTCAACAACTGTTAAGAGGAGACTTTGTGCAGCAGGCCTTCATGGTAAAATAGCTGCTAGGAAACCACTGCTAAGGACAGGCAACAAGCAGAAGAGATTTGTTTGGGCTAAAGAACACAAGGAATGGACATTAGACAAGTGGAAATCTGTGCTTTGGTCTGATGAGTCCAAATTTGAAATCTTTGGTTCCAACCACGGTGTCTTTGTGTGACGCAGAAAAGGTGAACGGATGGACTCTACATGTCTGGTTCCCACTGTGAAGCATGGAGGAGGAGGTGTGATGGTATGGGGGTGCTTTGCTGGTGACATTGTTGGGGATTTATTGAAAATTAAAGGCATACTGAGCCAGCATGGCTACCACAGGATCTTGCAGCGGCATGCTATTCCATCCGGTTTGCATTTAGTTGGACCATCATTTATTTTTCAACAGGACAATGACCCCAAACACACCTC
Organism: Phyllobates terribilis; assembly: GCF_046119375.1. Lineage (NCBI taxonomy): Eukaryota > Metazoa > Chordata > Amphibia > Anura > Dendrobatidae > Phyllobates > Phyllobates terribilis. The sequence continues at coordinate 788,020,002 of NW_027362761.1, forward strand.
CAGGCTGTGTAAGGGTTATTTGACCAAGAGGGAGAGTGATGGGGTACTACGCCAGATGACCTGGCCTCCACAGTCACCAGACCTGAACCCAATCGAGATGGTTTGGGGTGAGCTGGACCGCAGAGTGAAGGCAAAAGGGCCAACAAGTGCTAAGCATCTCTGGGAACTCCTTCAAGATTGTTGGAAGACCATTTCCGGTGACTACCTCTTGAAGCTCATCAAGAGAATGCCAAGAGTATGCAAAGCAGTCATCAAAGCAAAAGGTGGCTACTTTGAAGAACCTAGAATATAAGACATATTTTCAGTTGTTTCACACTTTTTTGTTAAGTATATAATTCCACAAGTGTTAATTCATAGTTTTGATGCCTTCAGTGTGAATGTACAATTTTCATAGTCATGAAAATACAGAAAAATCTTTAAATGAGAAGGTGTGTCCAAACTTTTGGTCCGTACTGTATCTTAGTGCCGCTGTGGCTGCATGTGTCACTGCTGTCTAACAGCCGCGACACATGCAGCCGCTGCGGCTCAGACGTAGATGCTGAGCACTTCGAAAATACTCTGTGAGCACCCGAGTGTGTTCGTCAAAAGGGTTAACAATACGGAGAGGTGAGTAGAAACAGAACCTGGGAGAACAGCTGAGCCATGACTGAACACTGAAATCGGGACAGTCCTGCAGAATACCGGATGGTTGGGAGCTATGCTGATGGAAAACACGGACACACAGATGGCACACTGATGGTAAACATGGACTCACGGATGGCACATTGATGGCAAACACAAACACACTGATGGCAAACTCGGTCACACTGATGGTAAACATGGACTCATGGATGACACAGTGATGGCAAACACGGTCACATTAATGGCACACTGATGGTAAACACGGACTCATGGATGACACACTGATGGCAAACACACTGATGGTAAACACAGACTCATGAATGACACACTGATGGAAAACACAGACACACTGATGGTAAACACGGACTCATAGATGACACACTGATGGCAAACACAAACACACTATGGTAAACACAAACAGACTGTTGGTAAACACGGACTCATGAATGACACATTGATGGTAAACATGGTCACACTGATGGTAAACACAGACTCATGGATGGCACACTGATGGTAAACACGGTCACACTGATGGCAAACACAAACAGACTGATGGTAAACACAGACTCATGGATGACACACTGATGGCAAACACAAACACACTGATGATAAACATGGACTCATGGATGGCACACTGATGGCATACACAAACACACTGACGGTAAACAGGGAGTCATGGATGACACACTGATGGCAAACACAGTCACACTGATGGAAAACACGGACACACGGATGACACACTGATGGTAAACACGGACTCATGGATGGCACACTGATGACTGATGGTAAACGGACTCATGGATGGCAAACACGGACACATGGATGACACACTTATGGTAAACACTAACACACTCATGGTAAAAATGGTCACATTGAAGGCAAACACAAACCCACTGATGGTAAACACGGACTCATAGATGGCACACTGATGGCTGATGGCAAACACGGACTCATGGATGGCAAACACGGACACACGGATGACACACTGATGGTAAACACAAACACACTGATGGCAAACACACTGATGGTAAACATGGACTCATGGATGACACACTGATGGTAAACACAGTCACACTGATGTCAAACACAAACACACTGATGGTAAACACGGACTCATAGATGGCACACTGAAGGTAAACACGGACTCACGGATGGCACACTGATGGAAAACACGGACACACGGATGAAACACTGATGGTAAACACGGACTCATGGATGGCACACTGATGACTGATGGCAAACACGGACTCATGGATGGCACACTGATGGCATACACAAACACACTGATGGTAAACATAGACTCATGGATGACACACTGATGGCAAACACAGTCACACTGATGGAAAACACGGACACACTGATGGTAAACAAGGACTCATGGATGACACACTGATGGCAAACACAGTCATATTGATGGCAAACACAAACACACTGATGGTAAACATGGACTCATGGATGACACACTGATGGTAAACACAAACAGACTGATGGAAAATAAGGACACATGGATGACACACTGATGGTAAACACAAGTACACTGATGGTAAATACTCATAGATGGTAAACATGGACTCATGGATGGCACACTGATGGTAAACACGGACTCATGGATGACACACTGATGGAAAACACGGACACACGGATTACACACTGATGGTAAACACGGACTCATGGATGGCACACTGATGACTGATGGTAAACACGGACTCATGGATGGCAAACACGGACACATGGATGACACACTGATGGTAAACACAAACACACTGATGGTAAACATGAACTCATGGATGACACACTGATGGCAAACACAGTCACACTGATGGTAAACACGAACTCATGGATGACACACTGATGGCAAACACAGTCACAATGATGGTAAACACGGACACACGGATGACACACTGATGGTAAACACGGACTCATGGATGACACACTGATGGCAAACACGGACACACAGATGACACACGGATGGTAAACACAAACATACTGATGATAAACACGGACTCATGGATGCCACACTGATGGCAAACATGGTCACTCTGATGGCAAACACGGACACACGGATGACATACTGATGGTAAACACGGACACACGGATGACACACGGATGGTAAACACAAACATACTGATGATAAACACGGACTCATGGATGCCACACTGATGGCAAACATGGTCACACTGATGGCAAACACGGACAAACGGATGACACACTGATGGTAAACACGGACTCATGAATGACACACTGATGGAACACTGATGGCAAACATGGTCACACTGATGGTAAACCAAGACACACTAATGGCAAACACGGACACACGAATGACACACTGAACAAACACACTGATGGTAAACACGGACTCATGGATGGCACACTGATGGCAAACACGGTCACACTGATGACACACTGATGGTAATTACGTACATATGGATGACACACTGGTGACACCGGGACCGTTTTTTCACATAGGTGTTTTATACAGATGTGTTAAGGAGGCCTCATTGAGTGACTCCAAAAGTTTGTCCACAGCCTGGAAAACCCCTTTACAAGTCCCAGATCATAAACTTTTCCAATGTAATTGTGAAACATACATTAGAGAAAATTCAGAGAATCATTCTTAATACGTTTAGTTTATCTCTAGTTCCAAATTAAAAATCATATATTGCAGAGACTCCCTTGTAAGTGACAGTAGCACAGACACCTAGGCTGCATGCTTCAGTGTATGTCTGCAAGGGTTACTATGAGTTTGTTTGCAGTAAATCTTATAGGCATTTGGTGTAAGATCGCATGAATTGTAATGTAGATCACATGCCTTCAGATGTACTTACCAGATGGACATACTTCTTGATCGTTTCTGCCATTATTTTGGAAATACTGATGACAAAAGTGAAAATGAATGAAAATTAATAATTACTGGTAGTAAACAATACTGTTCTCAGGTTGAGCAACTTAACATCTACTATACATACAAGAGAAGAACTTGTGTAAACTGTCATTTCAACATTAGTTCTGCAATTTCTGAAAATTGGGCTCACTGCTGTAACAATTGCATCAGTTTACATGCTTATATGGCCAGGATTGGCACTGACCACTTTGTTTAGCAGTGTGTAAGGAGCTCCCAAGTTTTCACTGCTCAACTGCTATATGGGCATCTGGCCTTCACTACAGAGGACTTCAGGTTGCTTCTGCAGAGTAGCTTCTGACCGGCCGAGTGAGCAGAGGGAAAAACTAAACAAGTTGGGGTTAGATCCATGGAAGCAATAAGTATGACAGAATTGGATCAAAAAATGCAATAAGTCATAGAAAGATCATAGATAAGGAGGTCAGACATAATAGGATAGCAAACAGTGATAATGTGATCATGCAGTCCGAGAGTCAAACCAGATAGGGTATCTAAGGGTTAATCAGGAGAATGGACAGAAAGAAACCAGGTTTAAATACAATACGTTGATTCAAAGTGCACAGGAGCACTACTATCACATACAATAGTTGGCACTGTTAAGATAGGCTTAGGGAAAGAGTCAGCTTTGTTATTGGTGCAGTCACTCCTGATTGGCCAATAGTGTTGCCAGTAATCCTAGTTAGTTGACTAAGTTTACTCCGCATGCGCCACACAGGGACTTGGCCCGACAGAGATTGAATGTGCACTGGGTCATAGATAGGTGACAAAATAACAACTGCATTTGTAATCTAAATGTGTACCTGTTTAGAAGAAGTGTACAATGTTCACTTAATCCAATGCCAAGAGGATTAAGTGGCTTGAGTGGCATTTCGACCTAAATTACCCCAATTTGTTGGCTATTAAGCTGTAGCTATAGCTAATGAAAGTGTATTTTCTTTTACATAAACTGTCCATGGGTTTGGGTTTGTTTTCTGTTCTGCACCATCATTTTATGTTCCAAATTAATGATGACACCCAGAAGGATTTCTACAACTTATACTACTAATATATTTGTAGTGCTGTGCTCTGAAGAAACCATTCTTTTCAGTTGCAAAATCTACTGCTCTGTTGTATCCATCTGAAAAGTCGGACACCATTGAAAAACAATTCAAGAAAAAGTAGTGGAAGCTGCACTGCAAAGAAGGTTCCAACAGACTCAATTCAGATTCAAGAGGCAACGTTTCAGCTATTCTAGAGCCTTCATCAAATGGAACAAACACTGGATCATTACATACACACATCCCCAATAATGACATAACAACTAAAAGACAAAGATCACATCATCAAAGGGCATGAGGGTGTACGCAACAACATATACAGAATGTACATAAAATACTCAGAAATACATCATAAGGAACCATTTAGGTAATAAGAATGGCAAAACTGCAGTAACTGTAGTGTGCATACTAAAACAAACATAATTAATCAGCTGACTACTATTGCCATTTTTCAAGCAAGGACACCAAAATAATAGTATACATAACATAACGGTATTATCTCTGAACTTAAGATGTGCTGTATATAAAATATTATGAACAGAGCATAAAAGAAAGGAAAAAATATGATGTGACCTACTTAATGTTGAATATATGTACCATATATATATAGATATAAGCATACGTGTCATATTGAACTAATACACATACACACAAACCAACATATCCTATATTGTTGAAGAAAAACCATGAAGCAAAAATGTTGCTACAATATATATATATATATATATATATATATATATATATATATATATATATATATATATATATATATATATATATATATATATATATATATATATATATATATATATATATATATATATAATTAGGGATTTGTACTCACTGAGCCGCGTTGGAGGTAGGCACGGGTTCACACAGTGATGCAGTCCACAGGTTCAAACAAACTGGTGGTTTATTTAGTGTCCATACACCAGTTAAAACACAAAAGTAGCAGCCTTTTCCTGGCACCAAAAGGAATAACAGAGCAAAGCTCAAAATAACAAGTCCATGCAGCACGGCTCCAGCAATTTAAACAAGGTGCTTTTCTCTGCCTCCTGCAGAGTCTAAAGACCACATGCAAGGTCTGCTCACCTTGCCAAACAAAACACAGACAGGCTGAGACAGGCGCAGCTGTCTTAAATCAGCCTTCCAAGACCTGGACTGGAGGTAAGTGAGCTGTTTCCCCCCCAGCTCTTTCAGCTGCTCGTAAAACCCGGCCCTGTAATCTGAGCTAATTAGATTCCTCTCAGCACTATGTGTGCTGGAGCCTTCTTCTCCGGGTCCTACATCACCGAAGCTTGGCACATCGGGGACATACACCTCCCGTCCACGACATGTCCGGCAGTCACCTTACATACCCCCCCTCCCTCTGCCCAAAGCCGGGTGGCTTGGCACCTTCTATCACCATACAATAAACCCTTGACAAGGCATCAGCATTCCCATGTTGTTTCCCAGGCCTATGCTCTACCCGGAAACTAAAATCTTGTAGAGCCAGGAACCACCTAGTTACTCTGGCATTGTTCTTCTTCTTTTCTTGCATCCACCTCAGTGGGGCATGGTCTGACACTAGCCTGAACCTTCTACCTAACAGGTAATACCTCAGAGTGTCTAACGCCCACTTAATGGCCAAACATTCTTTTTCTACAATGGAGTTTTCTACAATTCTTCTCACAAGTGGAGAGCTTCCGACTGAGGTATATTACAGGGTGTTCTTCTCCGTTAATCTCCTGGGACAAGACTGCTCCCAGCCCGACATCCGATGCATCCGTCTGGACCACAAACTCCTTGGAGAAGTTGGGTGCCACCAAGACTGGCTGTTTACAGAGGACCCGTTTCAATTCTTGGAAGGCCGCTTCTGCTTCTGGGGACCACTTGGCCATAGCTGACTTCGTCCCTTTCAGAAGATCCGTCAGCGAGGCTGCTATCAGGGCAAAGTTAGGGACAAATCTTCGATAGTAGCCCACAATGCCTAGAAATGCCCTGACTTGCTTCTTCGAGAGGGGTTGTGGCCAGTTCAAGATCGCCTCGACCTTATTTATTTGTGGTTTTATTTGCCCTCTACCAACGACGTACCCTAGGTACTTGGCTTCCTCCGTCCCCATGGCACATTTCTTCAGGTGGATAGTAAAGCCCGCCTTCCTTAGGGCATCAAGTATTGCTTGAACTTTGTCCAGATGACTTTCCCAGTCCTGGCTGAATATGACAATGTCATCTAGGTAGGCCGCTGCATACTTTTTGTGGGGTGCTAAGATCCGGTCCATGGCTCTCTGGAAGGTGGCCGGAGCTCCCTGCAACCCAAACGGCATCCTGATGTATTAATAATATCCGTCTGGTGTCGAGAAGGCTGTCTTCTCCTTGGTCTCTTCTGACAGGGGAATTTGCCAATATCCTGTGGTGAGGTCCAGAGTGGTGATGTACCGAGCGGGTCCTAGCCTTTCGATAAGCTCATCTACCCTAGGCATTGTGTCAAACTTTGAGACCTCGTTCAGCTTCCTATAGTCATTGCAAAACCGCTATTCCCCATCTGGTTTTGGCACTAAGACTAAAGGACTGGACCATCCACTTTTGGACTCTTCAATGACTCCCAGGTTAAGCATCCGCCTCACTTCTTTTGAGATCACCTCTCTGCGGGCCTCGGGGATCCGGTATGGTTTTAGATTGACGCGAACATGAGGCTCTGTGAGAACCTCATGCTCTATGACCTGAGTGAGTCCTGGCAACTCCAAAAACAGGTCTTTATTTCGCTGTAACAACTCTTTGCACTGTTGCTTTTGGGCACTTTACAGTGACTCTGCCACCTGGACCTCTTTCACATCGGCCTTAGCCTCAGCCACTAAACAGGGAACTTCCGCGGGTTCTCTATCTTGCCATGGCTTAATCAAGTTTACATGGTAAATTTGGTAGGGCTTCCTCTTCTCTGGTTGGTGGATTTTATAGTTGACTTCCCCCACTTTCTTTACCACCTCATAGGGGCCCTGCCACTTGGCCATGAACTTGCTCTCCACTGTGGGCACTAGCACAAGCACTCGATCTCCTGGGTTGAACGATCTCACCCTGGCTGACCTATTATACACCCTGGACTGTGCCTCTTGTGCCTTGATGAGCTGCTCCTTCACAATGGGCATCATGTGGGCAATCCTCTCTTGCATCTGGGCAATGTGCTCCACCACGCTCCTATAGGGAGTGGTCTCAGCTTCCCAGGACTCTTTCGCCACATCCAGAAGTCCTCGAGGGTGTCGTCCATAGAGTAGTTCAAACGGGGAGAAACCTGTGGAAGCTTGGGGAACTTCCCTGATGGTGAACAACAGATAAGGAAGCAGACAGTCCCAGTCTCGGCCATCCTTTTCCAGTGCTTTCCTCAACATTGCTTTCAAGGTTTTGTTAAACCTCTCGACCAGTCCGTCCATCTGGGGGTGGTACACGGAGGTTCTCAGTTGTGCAATCTGCAATGTCTTGCGCAATTCCCTCATGACCTTCGACATAAATGGAGTTCCTTGGTCAGTTAGGATCTCCTTAGGCAACCCCGTTCTTGAAAACATGTGGACTAACTCCCGGGCTATACACCTGGCGGAGGAGTTTCGTAGTGGTACGGCCTCCGGATACCGTGTAGCATAATCTAATACCACCAGGATATACTGATGCCCTCGGGCGGACTTGACAAGAGGCCCCACTAGATCCATTGCTATGCGTTCAAATGGAACCTCAATGACTGGTAGTGGCACTAGGGGACTGCGGAAGTGGGCCACTGGGGAGGTTATCTGGCATGTGGGGCAGGAATGACAATAGCTCTTTATTTCTCTATAGCAACCTGGCCAGAAGAATCTCTGGAGGATCCGTTCTTGAGTCTTGTCTGCACCCAGGTGACCACCCAACCCATGAGAATGAGCCATGTCTAACACCCCGCGTCTATAGGGCCCTGGCACCAGCAACTGTTCTATTACCTCACCCCTTGGCTTGGTTACTCTGTACAGCAAATCCCCATTCACAGCAAAATGAGGGAACCGAGTGTCAGCCCCCGGTTCCTGAGGCACCCCATTTAACACAGTAACATTTTCAAAGGCCCATTTCAGAGTTAAATCCCTGAGTTGGGCAGTTCCAAAGTTTCCCTTGGACACCTCCAGCTCAGGGAAATTGGTCTCAGGGGATGCTACCTCATCCTCATCACCCACAAACACACACATGGAAACTCATCTACCATGTTCTGCAGGTCAGTTTCCTTAGGGGTGATCTGGCTGTCGTCCGAGCAATCAGATGTCCCCACTTTCCTCCACATTTTCCAGAATAATGCAAAGTCACGTCCAATTATTATGGGATGCAATAGGTCCTTAACGACCGCCACTTCATGAGATGTGGTGCCACAGTCCGTGTTTACATCCACCTGGGCCACAGGATAGTTCTTAGCGTCCCCATGGATACAACGGACACCCACCACCTTCCCAGGAACCAGCCGATGAGGGAGTGTGGCCCTTATCAGGGTCACCAAACTTCCTGAGTCCAATAGTCCAGAGACTTGTACTCCGTTTACTGACACTGAGCATGCCTGAGGACCCTCGCCATGTTGAGGAACCGCACTGCAGGCGGGGTAGGCAAAATAAGAGCAACGCTGGCCCATGTTGCAGTCCTTTGGCTCAGAGTTTATGGGACACCGGGCGGCAATATGGCCAGGGGTATGACATCTCCAACATACTATATTATGGGGTGGGACCTTGGGCAGCAAGTCAGACCCCTCCCAAACTCTAGGACGCCCCCCAGGTGTGGCGCTAGCTCCCTTCTTTTGGATGTCCGCCGCCTTTTGGGAACCCCAATATTGAGAAGCTACGACCCCTTGTTTTCCCAACGGACTCTCAACCGCCTGGTATCTTTCCACCAACCTCACCAAGTCATCGGCATTATGGGGATCTCCCTGGGCAACCCAGGATTTCACCGACTTCGGGAGAGAGTGTATAAACCTGTCCATAACGACGTTCTCCACCATCTGTGCTGGGGAGGAAGATTCAGGTTGCAACCACTTTTGGACCAGGTGTAGGAGGTCGAACATCTGGGACCGGGGAGGTTTGTCACTGCAATAGGCCCAGTGGTGCACCCGTTGCGCCCTGACAGTCAGAGTCACTCCCAAGCATGCCAAAATCTCAGTTTTCAACTTAACGTACTCTTTTGCGTCCTGCAAGGCCAAGTCATAATAGGCCTTCTGCGGCTCGCCTGTCAAATATGGTGCCAGTACCTCTGCCCACTGCTCTGAAGGCAATTTCTCCCGCTCTGCCACCCTCTCAAAGACCGTCAGGAACGCCTCAATGTCATCACCCGGGGTCATCTTTTGTAATGCTCTTCTTACCGTCTTCCTGACGTGTGAGTCATCACCTGGATCTGAGGATGTGACGGTCGCTCTGCCACGGATCTGCTCTGCCAAGATTTCCATTTGCCTTTGCTGCTGTTGGATCTGCTGCATCAGAAGTTTATTTGTTTCCTGCTGCTGCTCCCGTTGCTGCTGCTGTATGTTCTGCTGGCTCTGCAGGTACTGCTGCTGGAACTGCGCCAGCTGAGCCTGCTGTTGCTGATGCTGCACTTGTTGTGCCGGCTGTGCCTGCAACATGTTTAAGCAGGTCTTCCATTTTGTCCGGCGACACTTGCTGGCTTATGGCCGACTTCACCCAGGACATATGTCTTCTTGTAGCAGTCACACTGCCGCTTGGGATCTGTGCCCGTGCTTCTAGCACCAATTGTAGGGATTTGTACTCACTGAGCTGCGTTGGAGGTAGGCACGGGGTCACACAGTGATGCAGTGCACGGGTTCAAACAAACTGGTGGTTTATTTAGTGTCCATACACCAGTTAAAAAACAAAAGTAACAGCCTTTTCCTGACACCAAAAGGAATAACAGAACAAAGCTCAAAATAACAAGTCCATGCAGCACACGGCTCCAGCCGTTTAAACAAGGTGCTTTTCTCTGCCTCCTGCAGAGTCTAAAGACCACATGCAAGGTCTGCTCACCTTGCCAAACAAAACACAGACAGGCTGAGACAGGCGCAGCTGTCTTAAATCAGCCTTCCAAGACCTGGACTGGAGGTAAGTGAGCTGTTTCCCCCCCCCAGCTCTTTCAGCTGCTCGTAAAACCCGGCCCTGTAATCCGGGCTAATTAAATTCCTCTCAGCACTATGTGTGCTGGAGCCTTCTTCTCAGGGTCCCACATCACCGAAGCTTGGCACATCGGGGACACATACCTCCCGTCCACGACCTGTCCGGCAGTCACCTTACAATATATTGTGATGTAGCAGACATCCCTTTAATGGTTCAGTGTGTTTGAATGACCATGTACCTTCCCCTTTAATTGACTGGTCACATGACCATGACATCACACAGGTCCTTATGCACACAGAGGGTGTGGACACATGACTCTGACATCAGTTAAGGTCCTATCTGTGAGTGTGCTGCAAGATATATAAACCCTGGTGATTTGAGCAGTGTGCAGTGTGAGTGGTGCAGGTGTGCAGTGTTCCTGTGAGAGGCATGAGGCCTGTTACCCGGGTGGGTGGGACACTGTTTGTCTGAAGTCTAGTGAGGCCAAGTGAAGCCTGACAGCCTGAAAGGCCGAGACTGGATCCTGGGAGTGGATGCTAGTGGCTTGGAGGGCCAGAGGCTAGTGGACTCCTGGAGGGTGAAGCCTGGATCCTGTGTGGACGTCAGTAAGCCTTGGAGGGCCAGAGGCTAGAGACCCCATCTGGGAAACAAATGGACCAAAGCAGCTAAAGCCCGACGTAGGTAATACTATTTGTGTTATGGACATTTTCATGGACATTGTTTTATTATTACCTTGCGGGAGGCTGTAACTAGAGCCAAGTGGGCCAGTCTGCCACTTGGGCTCGTGGACTTTATATGTGTGTCGGTGGGCCACGGAGTTGGACCCGGAAATCAGCAGTTTATGGAGTTAATAAACTGCTGAGTTGAGAAATACCGGAAAATATGGCTGGTGTGTTTTAATTTGACGCAGCGAAGCGAGTATCCCCCAGGATAATGACAAGCGCTGCCTTACAATATATACACACATATATATATATATATATATATATATATATATATATATATTGACATGCAGAAGTAGTGCTGTTGCTTCTAAAGCATCCAGCAACTGTTATAATTAACACAAGCACAGGAGACAGGAAGTGTTGTGCTTCAGAAGCATCCAGGAACTAGAGGGGTTAACACAGTCACAGGAGACAGGGAGTGTTTTAGCAGAGCCCCAGGGGGATTGTGGGGAACTTCTTATTGTAGTCTGGCTGAAGCCGAAGAGAAAGGTGGTGTGTTATCTGGATCTGACAGAAGGCAACTGAACAGGATTCAGATCAGGAGAGAAACTAAACACAGGTCAGATAAACTCCCTGAACTAACAATGCAGAGTATTATCAGGCTGGAAGATAAGGACTGGAAGGAATTGTGTCACAGGGATCATATTCCTCATCAAACCCTCCCCCCCTCCATCTCCATTCAGGATAAAGAATGCTGTGTACTATTGTGTCCTCGGAAAGGAAAAGCCTGTGGTTGTGTATGCATAGAAGTGTGCTGCTAAGAGATCTAATCTATGCTGAATTATGCTACTGAAGAGACTGTAATACTGTGCCTTGTGAAGAAACTACTGTATTGTTACTGGAGCTGGTTGCTCAAGAAACTCAGACTGTACTGTAATGAAGATAGTTGCTGTAATATCCCTGAATTGCACTGCCCGTGCTTCAGATTAAATTCCACTGTTAAACTGTTGAAAAAGACTCTTGTCAAATGTGTCTGGTCAGCAATTGAATCTATCGTGTGCCTGAGAGAAGCTGCAGCCTATGGTCGCCCTGAGTAACGGTTCCCCCAGGATTCCAAAGAATTCATGAAACCCGTCTCGCCCTTTCTGAACCTAGCAGCGTGCGTGTAACATACACACTACCGTTCAAAAGTTTTTGGTCATTTAGAAATTTCATTACTTTTGAAAGAAAAGCACATTTTTTTTCAATGAAGCTAACATTAAATGAATCAGAAATACACTCTATACATTGTTAATGTGGTAAATGACTATTCTAGCTGGAAACGTCTTGTTTTTATAGCAATATCTACATAGGTGTATAGAGGCCCATTTCCAACAACCACCACTCCAGTGTTTTAATGGTACATTGTGTTTGCTAACTGTGTAAGAAGGCTAATGGATGTTTAGAAAACCCTAGAAAACCCTTGCACAAGTATGTTAGCCCAGCCGAAAATGGTTTGGCTGATTTGAGAAGCTATAAAATTGACCTTCCTTTGAGCTAGTTGAGAATCTGGAGCATTACATTTGTTTATTCTATGAAACTCTCAAAATGGACAGAAAAAGAGAACTTTCATGTGAAACTCGACAGTATTCTTGTTCTTAGAAATGAAATGAAGGCTATTCCATGCGAGAAATTGCCAAGAAACTGAAGATTACCTACAACGGTGTGTACTACTCCCTTCAGAGAAGAGCACAAACAGGCTCTAACCAGAGTAGAAAGAAGTGGGAGGCCCCGCTGCACAACTGAGCAACAAGACAAGTACATTAGAGTCTCTAGTTTGAGAAATCGACACCTCACAGCTCCTCAACTGGCAGCTTCATTAAATAGTACATGCAAAACGCAAGTGTCAACGTCTACAATGAAGAGGCGACTCCGGGATGCTGGCCTTCAGGGCAAAGTGGCAAAGAAAAAGCCATATCTGAGACTGGCTAATAAAAGGAAAAGATTAATATGGGCCAAAGAACACAGACATTGGACAGAGGAAGTTTTGAAAAAAGTTTTATGGACAGACTAAATAAAGTTTGAGGTGTTTGGATCACGCAGAAGAACATTTGTGAGACGCAGAACAACTGAAAAGATGCTGGAAGAGTGCCTGACACCATCTGTCAAGCATGGTGGAGGTAATGTGATGGTCTGGGGTTGCTTTGGTGCTGGTAAAGTGGGAGATTTGTACCAGTAAATGGGAGTTTGAATAAGGAAGGCTATCACTCCATTTTGCAACGCCATTCCATACCCTGTGGACAGCGCTTGATTGGAGCCAATTTCATCCTACAACAGGACAATGACCCAAAGCACACCTCCAAATTATGCATGAACTATTTAGGGAAGAAGCAGGCAGCTGGTATTCTACTTGTAATGGAGTGGCCAGCGCAGTCACCAGATCTCAACCCCATTGAGCTGTTGCGGGAGCAGCTTGACCGTATGGTACACAAAAAGTGCCCACCAAGCCAATCCAACTTGTGGGAGGGGCTTCAGGAAGCATGGAGTGAAATTTCTCAAGATTACCTCAGCAAATTAACAGATAGAATGCCAAAGGTCTGCAATGCTGTAAATGCTGCAAAGGGAGCATTCTTTCACGAAAGCAAAGTTTAAAGGAGAAAATTATTCTTTCTAATAAAAATCATTATTTCTAACCTTCTCAATGTCTGGACTATATTTTCTAATCATTTTGCAACTAATTTGATAAAAAATAGTATGAGTTTTAATGTAAAACACAAAATTGTCTGGGTGACCCCAAACTTTTGAACGGTAGTGTATATATGTATGTATATGTATATATATATATATATATATATGCGCTTCTTTATACAGTATATGTATACATATATAGTAAACAAGTAAAAATAGAACCAGACATCGAAACTCCTATTCGAGACTGTATGTTGGTTTGCACATACGTGTATTAGTTCTATATGACGTGTATACTTATAGCTACACATACATATTTTCAACATTAAATAGTCCACATCATATTTTTTCCTTTTCTTTATCTTGCATTGATAATCTTTTCTGTACATCTTAAGTTCCAGGCTAATACCGACATGTTATACATACTATTATTTTGGCACCCTTCAGGGCTGCCATCAGAGCATTACTGCCCTTATTGGCGTATGGGGCCCAGTGAGCAGAAGCAAGGAGGGGGGCCCAGAGATCATATGAAGCCTGGAGGCAGAATGGAGACACATGGGGCCAGGAAGGGAGAACATATGGGGCCTGGGGGCAGGAAGGAGACACATGGGGGCAGGATGGGAGGACACATGGGGAAAGTATGGAGACACATGGGGCCAAAATGGGATGACATATAAGGGCAGGATGGAGAACATATAAGGCCAGGATGGAGATATATGGGGCCAGGATGGGAGAACATATGGGGCCAGGATGGGAGAACATATGGGGCCAGGAATGAGACAAGGGGGCCGGGAATGAGACACAAGGGGGCAGGGAATGAGACACAAAGGGGTCAGGAATGAGACACAAAGGGGTCAGGAATGAGACACAAAGGGGCCAGGAATGAGACACATAGGGCCAGGATGGGGAACGTTATTACAGGAAGGGGCCAGGATGTGGGACATTACTACTGTAGAGGCTAAGTGATATTATTACTGCTGTGATGTATTTTATTATTGAGGATACTGTTTTCAGTGGAGGGGAGAAGGTCCTGTTACTGTGCAGGGCGACACTATGTCGCTTTTTTTCTTCATCTGGCATAATGTAGTGTTGGGAAAAAAATGGGGAATGTGCTCTGCAAGCGGAGATCTAAATAACTGTGTTATTTTCTGCAGAGACGAGTCCTGGCTGGAAGAAGTGATGGTGGTCTGCGCTGGATGAAGTATGATGAGTATCTTCAATTAGGGACGTCACTGGTGAGTCAGTGTGTTACCTCTACAATTACACTATACACTATGTACTATATACAGGGCTCCTGTGTATAATGTCACTGGTGAGTCACTGTATTACCTGTACACTTACACTATATACAGAGCTCCTGAGTATACCGTCACTGACGATCACTATATTACCTGTACACTATACACTACAGTATATACAGACTCCTGTGTATAATATCACTGGTGAGTCACTGTATTACCTGTACACTATGCACTATATACAGAGCTCCTGTGTGTAATGTCACTGGGGAGTTGCTGTATTGGGCCATGGCCCCACTATCAGTATTTTTTCTCAGGAGTGGGAGCCTAAACCAAGTGAGGAAAAATCAGAGAAAAGGTATAATAGAAACAAGTGCACCAATTCTGCATTTATCACCCACTCCTGGTTTTGGATCCCACTCCTGAGAAAAAATACTGACTAAATACTGATATTGGGGCCGTGGCCTTACCTGTACACTGACTCTATACACAGAGCTCCTGTGTATAATGTCTCTGTTGAGTCACTGTATTACTTGTACACTGGCACTATATACAGAGCTCCTGTGTATAATGTCACTGGTGAGTAACTGTATTACATGTACACTTACACGATACACTGTATACTATGTACAGAGCTCCTGTGTATAATAGCACTTATGGTAATATTAGTATTGTGGGTTTTTAGTAATGATCAGTATTGTAGTATTTGGTCACTATGTGGTGGTAATATGTGGTCTGGTCACGTGTGGTGATATTTGTCCCTATATATGTGGCAGTATTCATTCACTTTTTGGTGGCAATATGTGGTCTGGTCATGGTGTGACAGTATTTGTTCCTTGTACGTGGTATTATTCGGTCACTATGTGGTGGTAATATGTGGTCTGGTCATGGTGTGGTGGTATCTGTTCTTTGTATGTGGTATTATTCGGTCACTATGTGGTGGTAATATGTGATACGGTCATGGTGTGACGGCATTTGTCCCTTGTATGTGGTATTATTGGTAATTTAAAAAAAATGTATTTGACACATTCCCTTTAAGAAAAATAAATTAAAATATACCTAAAAAGAGTATTGGATATTTTAAGAATTTTTTGATAAATTAGAGTAGAGTAGGCCCCTGCTAAAAAAGTCTACCTTGTCGTAGTGGCAGGCTTAAAAAATCTTTTGGTCAAAACAAAAGCTGATGGCTATGCATGTAATGTGGTGTTTAATGGGAACAGTTAATATGTGATTGGGGGAATGTGGTGCAGAAGTGTAGTTTTTCCAAGAGAGGGCGGTGGGACTGTGGAAGGTTCCAGGGATGGAGGCGGAGCTGGGGTGGAGCCTGAGTGGAGTCTCAAGGGGGCCCAAAAATTCATGGTGGCAGCCCTGGCACCCTTACCTGCACTATGGCAACAGTAGTCAGCTGATATAACTAGGGGACTTTTTTTAGCATGCACACTATGCACGTTACATCACTTTCACCCTATGACTGTTACATCAACATGATATCGAGGTCTATGCGCATGGGCAGTTATTACATCCCAATGTTGTGATTTGTATCATCACTCTGGTAACAAATACAGAAGCAAATTTAATCATACAGTTACTGCTGTTGTGCCATTTTCATTATCTAAATGTTTCCCCATGATGAATTTCAATGTTTTTTTGCAGATATGTGGCTGCATACACCAAAGTTTCCCCATGACAAATTTCAGTGTTATATTACAGATATGTGGCTGCATAAACCATGACGCTATTTGATGATTTCCTCTTTGTCTCTCTTTTATGATGTCATTATTGGGGATACAAATATATATGTATATACAGTATACACATATATATGAATATATATATTATATATATATACAGTACAGACCAAAAGTTTGGACACACCTTCTTATTTAAAGATTTTTCTGTATTTTCATGACTATGAAAATTGTACATTCACACTGAAGGCATCAAAACTATGAATTAACACATGTGGAATTATATACTTAACAAAAAAGTGTGAAACAACTGAAAATATGTCTTATATTCTAGGTTCTTCAAAGTAGCCACCTTTTGCTTTGATGACTGCTTTGTTCACTCTTGGCATTCTCTTGATGAGCTTCAAAAGGTAGTCACCGGAAGTGGTCTTCCAACAATCTTGAAGGAGTTCCCAGAGATGCTTAGCACTTGTTAGCCCTTTTTCCTTCACTCTGCGGTGCTGCTCACCCCAAACCATCTCGATTGGGTTCAGGTCTGGTGACTGTGGAGGCCAGGTCATCTGGCGTAGCACCCCATCACTCTCCTTCTTGGTCAAATAGCTCTTACACAGCCTGGAGGTGTGTTTGGGGTCATTGTCCTGTTGAAAAATAAATGATGGTCCAACTAAATGCAAACCGGATGGAATAGCATGCCGCTGCAAGATGCTGTGGTAGCCATGCTGGTTCAGTATGCCTTCAATTTTGAATAAATTCTCAACAGTGTCACCAGCAAAGCACCCCCACACCATCACACCTCCTCCTCCATGCTTCACGGTGGGAACCAGGCATGTAGAGTCCATCCGTTCACCTTTTCTGCTTCACACAAAAACACGGTGGTTGGAACCAAAGATCTCAAATTTGGACTCATCAGACCAAAGCACAGATTTCCACTGGTCTAATGTCCATTCCTTGTGTTTTTTAGCCCAAACAAGTCTCTTCTGCTTGTTGCCTGTCCTTAGCAGTGGTTTCCTAGCAGCTATTTTACCATGAAGGCCTGCTGCACAAAGTCTCCTCTTAACAGTTGTTGAAGAGATGTGTCTGCTGCTAGAACTCTGTGTGGCATTGATCTGGTCTCTAATCTGAGCTGCTGTTAACCTGCGATTTCTGAGGCTGGTGACTCGGATAAACTTATCCTCAGAAGCAGAGGTGGTCTTCCTTTCCTGGGGCGGTCCTCATGTGAGCCAGTTTCTTTGTAGCGCTTGATAGTTTTTGCAACTGCACTTGGGGACACTTTCAAAGTTTTCCGAATTTTTCGCACTGACTGACCTTCATGCCTTCATGTGTTAATTCATGCCTTCAGTGTGAATGTACAATTTTGATAGTCACGAAAATACAAAAAAATCTTTAAATGAGAAGGTGTGTCCAAACTTTTGGCCTGTACTGTATTATATATATAAACATACACACACATACTGAATTATTGCACACACACATACGTGGCTACATAGTTACATAGGAGGAATATAGACCTAGGTCCATCAAGTTCAACCTTCCTCCCCCAATTGTACATTTTGTCACTAATTTAACTATAACCCACAATATTATTTTGGAGCTCAAAACTGGATCCCATATTCCAGATGTGGCCTCACCAGTGATTTATAAAGGGGTAACAGTATGTTGGCATCGCGGGATTTTAATTCTCTTTTTATACATCCTAAAATCTTATTTGCTTTTGCGGCTGCTGCTGCTTGACATTGAGTACTGCTGCTCAGCTTACTTGTAACCAGAATACCCAAGTCCTTCTCCTGTTCTGTAGTCCCGAGTATACTCCCATTTAATGTATATGCAGCAATAGGATTACTCCGTCCTAGGTTCATTACTCTACTTTTATCTACATTAAACCTCATCTGCCAAGTGTTTGCCCATTCAGTCATCTTATTCAGATTGTTCAGCAATATCATAATGTCAAGGTCAGATTTTAATATACTATATAGCTTGGTGTCATCAGCAAAGACACACCATGTGTGTGTGCAATGATTCAGTATGCGTGTATATATGTGTGTGTGTGTGTGTGTGTGTGTGTGTGTGTGTGTGTGTGTGTGTGTGTGCAATAATTCGGTCCATGTTAGGTTTGATGAAGGTTGAAGTATAGGTGAAATGTTGCATTTTTGAGATCAGTACAGCCTATTGTAATGTTTTTTTGGAGTGCTGCTTTCATTACCTTTTCTTGGATCTACAGCTAGGTGGATGCATTAGGCCATGAGTCCACCGACGTATGCATGCAACCATCATATAACACTAAAAATGCTGTTTATCATTTGCTATTTCCAACATAACCATTGGAGTCCAAAGTTTGCCTCATTAAACTAAGTGCCTCCATCTCGGGAACTTATGAATATTTTGGGGGTTATTCAGACCAAAACGCTCAAAAATGTCCTGAATTGGCAGTAAAACGTGATGTACATCCAACCTTGCTATCAATGTCACTCCTCTCTTGGTCTTGATGTACAATACAAAGTTATATTGTGGTACTGTGTTATCCAGAAAAATCAATGTAAATACTTTTATGCCCAAAAATGACAAAAGTATTCTCGGAGTGATACCTTTATTGGCTATTGGCTAATATTGGTAATATTGCCTGAAGAAGGAGCCTCTGTGCTCTAAAAGCTTGCATATTATATATTTTTTCTGGTTAGCCAATAAAGGTATGACTCTGAGAATACTTTTGTCATTTTTGGGCATAAAAGTATTACATTTTATTGCAGTTGATTGCAGGTATAATTGGAAAAAGAATGCTCTAAGGCTGAAAATAAAAAAAAAGTCAAATGAAAATGTGTCTGGTCCCCTAAACCTCTCAAATGGCCACCATTACATTATGTAGTTCTTTCTACAATTCCTACCATGTTCAAGTTCAAGCCTAACGTGCACCTCTTCAACCTGAAACAGTCTGGCCACAGAAGCTGCGATCATGTCCCCATGGGCATGATTGATGACCTTCTCGCTGGGGCTTGAAGTACGGAAACCATCAACAATCTTTGGCATATGTATCATGAGTGGAGTGGCAGTTCATGTGCTGAATTGCATTAACACTCCTAGTGAGGGGAAACGGGCCAAAATTGGGACTCTTCGCCCCCATTGTAGTGACATTTTTGGGATATTCATTATAGTGACACGCCTTATATATTTCTTCTACTTTTGAAGCTACATGTTAACAAACAGAAATAGTCACCATTGACGTAGGCATTTTCACTTCCACGTTGCACAGCTATAGCTCTATCTTGGGAAAGCTGATTCATTAACAGTTGTATTTTGGACTGAGATTTCCTCCTCGTGCCATCATTTGTCTCTTTTACAGTGTAATCTGAAACAAAATGACAAAACCAGATTTCAGCGATTTAGTTTATGAGGCTTTTGGACAAACCACAAATAGTTTTCTCAAATGTCTGTGACATCTAGCAAATAGAAGAGAAACTCTGTTCTCCCTAAGATTTCATGATCGGGGCAGTTCTGGTTCATTATAACAGATGTACAAAAATTTAAATTTTGAATGACAATTGAATGTCGCAAGATATTGCTGTAATTGTTCACAAATTTAAGGTTAAAAGGTGGAAAAATTGCCCTGTGAGCAGATATAGTGGGGGCCGACAACAAGGGTAATTCCACATCCAACAGATTTGTGAATAGATTAGTGAATACAGATTATTATATTACTGAGATAAGAGATGACAGTTGTAGATTCTATTTAGGAGGGAGGCGCTAGAGACAAAGCTCCTCCCTCCCCACCACATAGAATCTCATGAGCACCAACTGTCATCTCCTATCTCAGCACTGTAATAATGTGTATTCAGTAAAGACAGATTTAACCATAAATTGAGAATTTTCAGAATGAAAGATAAATCCAGGAGGAGAAAAGAGCAAATTTCTATGATAAGATATATTTCAAAAGTTGCTTATTTGCATATGTACTATAGATTTATAAAATAAAAATTAAAAACAACACAGTAACACTGCCCCGTTCATTAAATATTTAAAGTGAGGGCTTTTCTGTGAAGATGATTTATTGTTATGAATGAAGCTGTAGATCTCTTAGTGCCTTTACTTGAATTATCTAGAAATTTACAGTTAGGGCTTGTTCACACTTAGTGTTTTTGATACTTTGTTTTTTAGTTGTTTTTTTTTGTGAATTTCAAAGTAGCAACAACATTTATGAGAAATCTAAAATCTCATTCACACAGTCCTTTCTTGTGGTTTTTGGATATTTGGTTCATTTAAAAAAACAAAACACAGAATATCAATTAATTATTACTGCAGTTTTTCCTCATTGAGATCAAAATGGCTTAGCACAAAACAAATCATAAAAAATGAATAAAAACACCAAAAATAAGAGCAATTCACACTGCAGTTTTCTGGCCATAGCATGTGATTTTCATGCAATAAAAAAATGCATCAATGACACTACATGTGAACTTACCTTTAGTTTTCAAAATTTTTTTTTGTTACTACTCTTGACCTCTCTTTAATCTGAGATCAGCAGCAAATCATTCAAAACATCGATCTTTAATTAATTAAACTGGAAAATGTTTCATTCATTTCCATCTCCATGATGATTTAGGCCCAGTTTACTGTAGCTTTGGTGCAGTTTTTGCTTCCTTTTATGATAATCGAAGACAAAAGTATAAGCCAAGGTCTACGCATGGACTTTTTGTTGTGAGAGCTTTCAATTTTAAAGAGAATCTGTCAAAAGCTTTTTGCCACCTAATATGAGAGCAGCATATCTTAGTTTGTGAGGCTGGAAATAACTGGGCACAAATCCGCGCTGCAAATGGTCCAGAAAGGAGTAGGAGAACGGAATGGTTGAAATGCAGTTTTATTTGTCAGCACGTTTCAAAGTGAATATACTTCTTCATCAGGACAACCACAATTGTGACAAAAACATTATTTCTCCTACTAATGAAGTATTGCTTTGTGGTCATAAAGGGACACAAAAGTTGGTCTTATGTTTTAAAAGTCTAAAGAGTCATATAAATAGTTTGGTGGGGGTGAAAGTTTCTGACAGTTTTCCTTAAAGTGAAAAGTGTTCTGATTATATGGCACAGAATGGAATAAAAGTGACCCAATTGTTTCTGTTAAAACATCCAATACAGTATCTTCTGTTTCATGCAGTTGTTTGCCAGAGTTCCTCCATCTACATTTCAATTTCTATAGCAATACATATAGGAAGAGAAGACAGCTACTTCCTCCATCCTTCATGTTTCTATTGATCTACACATCACTTCTTGTCAACTTGCTAAATTGGACTATGACGTAAGTTCTGTCTAAAGCTTATTGGGTGACAGTTACCTAAACATGCTTATTTTCACATGACCAGCTAACCCTGGTCATCTAAGGTTTAGGAAGGCCTCCTATGGATCCATTTAGTCGCCCGATTTTGGCTTAATAACAAGCACTAATCAACTATATACTAGGCGATCGGTGCTTATTTACACAGACCATAAAATACTGGTGGGAGCAGAATGACTGTTAGTACAATTGTTCTGTCCCCATACACCATGTATAGGCAACACATAATAATGTTGACATAAATGATCCAATCACCTGATGAGGAAGCAGTTTCCTCGTTTGTTCGATGACTGGCGGCATGCTTATACAGGCCAACAATCAGGACTGAGCATTTTTATTAACACTTATTTGCCAATTATCAGTTCGTCCAGCTCTTTACCGACAGCAGACTGAGAAATTGAAGTATCAGGCTAATGGAGTTTAAGATGCCTGATCATTTTGTTTTAAGTGCGCTTGCATCCTTCCCTCCCCACCTTTCAAAAGCCATATCTACTTTTTCATTTTGCCATCGACAATTGCTATTTATTTATTTTTTGTTTGTGTTTTTTTAGCTTTCATTGTTCAGTAAAAACTACTTGGCATTATGATTCACCATTATGGGATTAGCTAACATAGGTTTTGTCTTATTTTACTGGTTTTAAAAATTATAAATGCACAATTAACTACGAAAAGAGATGGACTAAATGTATAGACTTGTTAGGAGACTATGTAGAAAAATAATTTTTTTTTTAACTATATTCATTGTGTTTAGTATTGATTATCATTACTTTTGGATCGCCCCTCGTATATGGGTTTTGGGTCCTAGACTCTGCAATGAGACATTGATCCAGGGAACTAATCCGATTAAAATCTGTGGAGAAGGGAAGGAATTGTTCCCCTAATAGTGGGGCACTTAGCATTTGCCTTATTGGGTTTTTGCCTTCTGGATCAAGGTTAGGGTGTAGACTGAACTTGATGGACTTGGGTCTTTCAGCCTTAAAACTGGGACACAATTGCATATTTCAGGCAAAATGAAAAAAATATATATTTTATTCTTAATTCGACCATTATTGTCTGATTAACCCCTTGCCATCAGAGTCATTTAATTTTTTTGCACATTTTTCCTCCACCTCTTGTAAGAACATTAGCTTTTATTATTTTTACATTGACATTGTCTTATGAGGGCTTGTTTTTTGCAAAACGAGTTCGTTTTGAATGACTCCATTCACTTTAATACTCAGTGTATTGAAAAAGAGAATAAAATTAAAGTGTGGTGAAATGGTGAAAGAATGAAATTCCAACTTGGGGGGGGGGGTTCTTTCCATTTTATGGCATTCAACATACAATAATATAAATTGGCAACACGTTTTTCCAGTATGATTATGGGCTATATAAAACAGTTTTTGCAGTTTTGGCGGGGTCATTAAAAGGGTTAAACTTTTTTTTTTTTTTTAATGTCAGCTATTTTTAAATATTTTTTAGTCCCCTTTGGACTAGGGGATTTGAGCCTATGATAATTTCATTGCTTGCACAATATAATGCGATACTTTAGTATTGCTGGGCTTCAAAGGAGTGTAAAGGTGGCAACAATGGGGGGTATTGAGTAGGCCCGCCGCCCCCAGCTACCATGATAACTGGCCCTGTAGTGGGCAAATGGCTGACCTAACACCCACTATCCACGATGTAAGACATGGGATGAGTAAACAGGAGCGATCGGAGCTAGCTAGGAGGACACTGCCAGCACCCTATGTTTATGAAGCACCCCCAGTTCTAGAGCTGGCTCTTTACACCTCAGCCAACATGTGACGTATATGTACATCCCAGGTTGGGAAAGGGAAACAGGTCAAGAAGAGGGCCCAAACAAATAGCAACTTATCAACTGACCATCCATGATGCCCCTTATTAATTCCCATTTGACTATAGTTTCCTAATAATTTTATTTTTCTCACTGGTGCATTAGTAATCCGTATTTTATAATCGTGCTACCCTTGCTTAAACAGAAATTAGCGCTTCATTCATTGGTTTCCTGCTTAGATTAAAAGAAGATTTGAATTTCTATATTGCAGTCAATCAGAGAAAGCAGGACTGCGGGGGGAGGAAACGATGAGACGGCTATGTTTCAGACTAACTCTAACATTCTGAAGACACCACAGCTAATCTGTAGTCACAGATCACAGCTATGCCCAGTGCAGGCCAACTAACAAATATGGATATAATAAAAAAGAATTAGCAAATAAGAATCTCCTGTAGGCAATGACTTATATTTAGTTTCTGAGCTTGACAGTCACTTTGAAGGGAGTCCGTCACCCCTAAAATTCTAAATGGCTATATAGTGTTGTGAGGGATAACAACCATACAAGCATGGTACCTATTATTGGTACTGTGCCTGAGAAAATAACTTTTAACTCAAATTCAAATGAAGAGGCTTCAGTGCACCCTTGGTGTGGCCAAGGGTTTGGTGCACCATTACGCCTCCTCATTTGCATGTGGATTAAGTTATTTTCTCAGGCAAAATACCAGTAACAGGTACAGTGGCAGTATAGTTGCTATAGGGGCTAAGTCCCCTTCCACAATGTATAGCTAATTTAAAATGCATTTTGGGGGACTCCCTTTAAAGTGCTATGTCCATCTCAGACATAAAATATTTAAAGAATAAAAAAAAAATTATGTTCCTGGATTATAGCAATAAACTGTTGGATACTTGTCTAACGTCTAAGAGTGCTAGGTAGATTTCCCAGTATCTGGTCTTGATAGAAGCCCTATTCGAACAGGTTGATTTTCATTTCTTCAAACCTATTGTTTCCTGTAGAGATTAATGGCACCAGATGTGTCCGGTAGCCACTCACCTGTAACAGCTCTATTTAAAGCATGCACATTTAGCCAATTATGCATGTTAATGCACAAACTGAGTTAAGGCGCCATACACATTAGATGGCTGTCAGTGAAATCTCGGACGTCTCTCTCATATACAGAAGCGGTTATTTAGATGAGTGATTCTATGTTGTCTATGACAATGCTATCGCTAGACATATCTGATGGTGGCTTATCTCCTGGAAACAATGCGATCAGCAGTCCGATATCAAACATAGCCGATTAATATCTCCCCTCACATTCAGTGGCCCGCACCCTCCATACACGTTAGATGAGTTGAAGTCGTCAATATCGGTTGGTTCGGCCAACATTAGTCTAATGTGTATGGGGAGCTTTAATAGATATTAGCTGAACAATTTTATACATAGTTTATTCCTAAGTGAAAATGTGTCACCCCAGGCCTGGATGCCACAAACAATAAAGGCTGTGTCTGAGAGCAGGAGGGAGGTTCCCTGGTTAGGGACAATTAGCATGCAGCACCTCCTGTCCCAGGCCAGTAGGGGGAGCAGGCTGCCCTATAAAAGCTGGAACTGGGGGCAGGGTTAGAGAGACCTGGGAGACCTGAGACCGTGAAGGTGTCTAGGCCCAGAGAGTAAGGGTCAGCAGCAGGCTGAGGAGGTCGTGAGGCAGTGGAGGAACTGCTAGCCAGGGACGTACGGCGCTGAGAGCCTGTCCTGGCAGAAAGGGAGAACTACCTACCGGACATTGGGGTCTGAGGCTGTAAAGACTCTAAGTCCAGCAGCAGAGAACCAATCCACAAGGGATTTCATGTCCTTTGGCCTAAAAAGCCCGGAGGCTCCGCCACAACAGAAGGGACCAGCAAAGCCAAGAGAGGCCAGAGGTAAAAGGAGCCCAAGTTGCAAGCCATACGGGTGAGAATACACAGCACGCTCAGGGACGTGGGCTATTTTACCACTAAGAGGGGAATAGTCAGAAAGAGCATAGAGAGCACGGTAGGCCTACACCCTCACCCTGACCAGAGGGGCTTCCCGAGTGTTCTCAGACATCCAGGCCCCCTTCTAGCCGGTACTGTTGTTGGGTCATTACCATCTGTTACAATAAAGACCCTGAACTGTTTAAGCGGACTCTGCATTCTGACTATCGCGGCCGGAACTATCACCCCCAACATCCACCTACACTGCCCTGGGGCTACACTCCTCCCGTGGGGAGTTATACCATTCCTGTGCTGCTCACCAACACCAGCCCCAGCGGTCTGTCCTGCAGCGGCGGTTATCCCTGACCGCAATCCACGGGTGGCGTAGTCGGACTTTCACATGAATATATATATAAAGAGACTGCCACCATTTTAGCTTGACACCCTGAGCACGGGACCAGGTTGCCACTACTACCCCCATCAGCACCGCGCAAACTAGAGACCCGGTCTTGAGTACCCCACGGCCCAGGGGGCGAGTCAGCTTTCTGGCGTAGTCGGCAGGATTGTGACCAACCCGCCACAAATGGGTATTGCGTGCCTGAAAAGTCTGTATATGTACCTTAAAAAGAGATTTCCCGCCATCCGGAGCCGTTTCCCACCATCTTCAGCCGTTTTCCCGCCATCGGGCGCCATCTTCGGGACACCGCGCGGGAAGAAGAGGGGCGTGGACGTCAAAACCGCGCGAGACCTGAAGCCCCGCCCTACGTCCGGACGCTGCGCAAGGTCCTGGAAGGAGAGAGAGCAACGCTGACGTCATCAGGACGCGACGCAAGGACCTCGCCCAGAGCAGCGCTAGTGGAACCGCGGCCTACGGAAAAGGATCAACGGAAGGTAGGCCACGGTTAACTAGGGGGGAGGAAGATGTCGGAAGCGGAGGGGCCCACTACCACCAGCGTGGCTGCAGCAGCGGTGACGCCGTTTTCCATGCCCTATGGCTGCCCCAGTACTCAGGGGAATCCCATACATTAAGTGACTTTAAGGAAAGACTGCACAGTTTATTTAAAGTCTATCCCCGAACAGAAAATCAGCATACTGACAGGGCAGTTAACTGGTGCGGCCCAGCGGGAGGTAAAATCATGGCCAGCTGAGGAGAAAAGGACTGTAAAGGACATTTTGACCCGGCTGCAGGGTACCTTTGACACCCGCACCTCAGCTGAAATTAAAATGCGGTTCTATGGATGTAAGCAGCGGACACAGGACAGCATCAGAGATTATGCCCTAAATTTACAGGAAGCCTTGGGAGCAATCAAACAAGCTGACCCTGGCAGCGTGCAGGATACAGATAAGATATTGACTGACCAGTTTATAGAAGGTCTGCTGTCCAGCACCCACAGAACCCAGCTGCGCCTCATGGCCCTACAGAACCCCGATTTAACTTTTGCACAGTTTAAAGATAGGGCCATCCGGGTGCTCCGAGAACCCAAACCAGGTGGCGCTGTAGCTTCCCGGCGTCCTGCCATTACGTACCACCAGGAGGCGGCGCCCTACCCTGCAGACCTTGTGGGGGCTGATGCGCAGGCCCTAAACCCATCCCCGCCTGCAAACCTGCACCATCAGGTCCAAGAACTAACAAAGAGTGTTGCTGCATTGACCAGGACCGTACAGTCGTTACAGATGGACCCGTCAGAACCAATCAAGCTGGCTTCCAGTCCGGAGGATGTCCCGTGGCGTCGACGGAAGAGGATCCCGTCTTTCAGAGGGAGGCCCACAGACCGCTACGCTGAGGATGGACAGCCGATTTGCCGCTCTTGCAACCAGCCAGGACACATAGCCAGGTACTGTACTTTAAACGGGTCCGACCTGGGGCAGAGGGTCAACCCCCAGGCATAAGGTCACCAGGCCCGTCTAATTGGCGCGATAAGTACGTGGGGGGGCGCCCGGTTTTACCCGTGGTGCTGGACGGTATCCCCATGAGTGCACTGCTGGACGCCGGGTCCCAAGTGACTACCATCCCCTATGTACTTTTCAAGCAGTACTGGAGTGACACTGATATAACCAGTTATCCAGACGATGACTTAAGCATCATCGCAAGCAATGGCCAACCCGTGCCGCAGGTGGAGTTCAGAGAGATGACCATTAAGATTGGTAAAGTTGAACTGCCGGCACAGGGAGTGATTATTGTGGACATTGACCGTCGAGAAAGTCACCCTAAAATAACCTTGGGTACTAACGTGATTGAAAATTGTCTTTCAGAAATAATTGTAATTTTGCAGCAGGTGGCGAGGAATGCTAGCTCCAGCCAACAGAGGGTCCTCCAGAAAGAGATAAGAGCCCTGATGAGACGGCAACAAGTAGATCTGTCTGGTGGTGAGATCGGTAGCGTGAGGAAGAGCGACCCGTTCCCCATTGCCATGCCTCCCAAAAGTGAAATGATGATCTGGTGTCGGACTCCAATCGGGTTAAGAGGAAGAGACTAAAAAGCCATGGTAGAATGCGTGTACTCAGACAGCAGGCCCACCATTTTGACAGCCCGGGGGGTGGTTGATGTCCGCCATGGAAGGGTGCCCGTCCGTATCTTAAACATTGCGGAGTACACTTGCCCCGGTACGCTACACTAGCCAAATTGTTTGCTGTCGAACATAATGCTCTCAGGGTCATGGAGCCCTTGCCTCCATGTCCCCCGGTGGAGGATAATGGCTCCCAGAAACACAAGGAGGACTGGTACCAGAAACTCCATGTGGGTGCTGACTCTACTCCCTTACACCAAAAACAAGGAGTCTACCGGGTGGTTCAGGAGTACGAAAGAATCTTTAGTAAGCACCTGGACTTTGGCAGAGTGAAAAGGGTAGAACACCACATCCCCACGGGGAGCCACTCACCAATAAAAGAAAGATACAGACCTGTACCCCCCGCACACTATCAGAACGCAAAGGGCATGCTGAGAGAAATGAAAGAAGCCAGGGTCATTAGAGACAGTTGTAGCCCCTGGGCAGCCCCCTTGGTTCTGGTAAAAAAGAAAGACGGTACTATGAGAATGTGCGTGGACTATAGACAAGTCAATCGTATCACCCATAAAGACGCATACCCGTTGCCTAGAATAGAGGAGTCTTTGGCCGCACTCAAATCAGATAATTTGTTCTCTACTTTGGACACTTTGGACCTTACTAGCGGGTACTGGCAGGTTCCTGTAGCAGAGGCTGACAAGGAGAAGACCGCCTTCACCACCCCGATGGGATTAAGTGAATTCAACTGTATGCCATTCGGGCTCTGCAACGCACCCGGGACCTTCCAGAGGCTGATGGAATGCTGTCTAGGGCACCGAAACTTTGAGACGGTCCTACTTTACCTGGACGACGTGATTGTATATTCAAAGACCTACAAGGACCATCTGAAACACCTGGCAGAGGTGTTCGAAGCCCTGGCAGGCTTTGGCCTGAAGGTGAAGCCCTCAAAGTGTCACCTGTTGAAACCGAAGGTACAGTACCTAGGACACGTGGTGAGTGCAGAGGGAGTAGCCCCCGACCCCGACAAGGTTACAGTAATCAAGAGCTGGCCAAGTCCCTCTAACATCAAAGAAGTGAGGCAATTCCTCGGGTTGGTAGGCTACTACCGAAGGTTCATCCCCGGATTCACTAAGATGGCAGCCCCAATGCAGGACCTCCTGATAGGTCAGTCCAAAGCTAGAAGTAACAAACCACCCTTCAAGTGGGATAAGTTGGAAGAGGATTCCTTCCGCCAACTGAAGATGGCCCTCACGGGGGATGAAATTCTGGCCTACCCTGATTATGGCCAGCCTTTTATCCTCCACACCGACGCCAGTAATGTGGGGCTAGGAGCCGTACTGTCCCAAAATAAACAGGGCAGGGAACGAGTGATAGCGTATGCCAGCCGGAAACTGAGGCCCACCAAAAGAAACCCGGAGAATTACAGCTCCTTCAAGCTAGAGTTCTTGGCAGTGGTGTGGGCCATAACAGAACGGTTTAAACATTACCTGGCCTCTGCAAAATTCACGGTGTATACGGAAAACAACCCGTTGACACATCTGGACAATGCTAGACTTGGTGCCCTAGAGCAGCGGTGGATGGCTCGGCTGTCAAATTATGACTACACGATCAAATACCGGGCCGAACCAATGCCAACGCAGACGCCCTATCAAGAATGCCTCACTTACCCGACGGGGAAGAAGATCCAGAAGAGCTGGAGGAGGTGGAGCTCCCTGCGTTTCACCGGTATGGGGCCACCCAATATTCCCACAGCGTAAGAGACAAGAACGTAACCACCGTCATGTTCAACCCCTTACCTCATCACGGCTGGGCTGAAACGCAGGATAGTGACCCTGCAGTCCGCCTGGTGAAAGAGATGCCGACCCAGGCAGACGCTCGCCCTGATCCGGATGCTCCAGAGGAAGCTAAGCAGCTGTGGAAGGAGAAGAGCAGACTATTCCTCTACGAAGGTAAGCTGTGCAGAAGACTTGTCAACCATCGGACGCACGAGCTGACCTGGCAAGTAGTGGTCCCAAGACGAGATGCGGCTATGGTTCTGGAGGCCTACCATGACAGAGCGGGACACTTCGGTTGGAAGAAACTAGAGTTCCTACTGAGAGAACGGTTCTTCTGGATAGGTATGAGAGGGGCCATAGAGAAGTGGTGCAGGGACTGTGGCTCATGTAACCTAAGAAGGAAGGACCGTACCAGCCAGAAGACACCCTTGAGGCCCATCGTCACCAGGCGGCCTCTTGAGCTGGTAGCTCTGGATCATGTGAAAGTGGCTCCAAGCCGGTCGGGCTACATCTATGCCCTGACAATAGTGGATCACTATTCCCGGTTCCTAGTGGTGGTCCCGGTTAAAGACTTGACAGCCCAAACGGCAAGCAGAGCCTTCCAGCAGCACTTCTACCGCCCACACGGGTATCCGGAACAGGTACTAACAGACAAAGGTCCAGCGTTCGAGGCTGAAGTCTTCCAGGAGTTCTGCAACCTCTACGGCTGTAAGAAGATTCGGACGACGCCTTACCACCCACAAACCAACGGGATGTGTGAGAAAATGAATCAGATAGTCATTGATCTCCTCAAGACGTTGCCCCTGGAAGAACGCAGCCTGTGGCCGGAAAAACTGCCGGACCTGATAGACTTATACAATCATATCCCGGTGAATGCTACCAACTGCACCCCGGCTTACCTGATGCGAGCAAGACCAGGAAAGCTGCCTATGGACCTGGAGATGGGGGTCCGAGGACACCTCCCCAGATGTGGACTGGGATACAGAACGGCGGCTACAGTGCAAAAAGGTACAGGAGAGTGTGGAGAGGAGCCTGGCTCAAGCAAGAGAAAAGCAAGAGAGGCTCCTCAACCAACACGCCCCTGCTGGTCCCCTGGAATCTGGCGAGCAGGTCCTGAAGCGGAAAAGAAGGCTTCACAAGCTAGATGACCAGTGGGAGAGAGACCCGTACACAGTACTGCCGTCCAACCACGATAACTCGAAGGTCTGTGTAATAAGCAAGGATGGAGGAGAGACCTCGAACACTGTCTCCAGAGACCACCTAAAACGGTGCCCTGAGCAACTACGGAGTGCAAGTGAAGATCAAGATGACCTTGAGCCCGCAGTGGACAAGGAAGAAATGGTCAGCACCGTTCTCGGAGAGTTCCCCCGGTCCTGGACTCGGATAAACGACGCAATAGTGGTACATGTCCTACACTTCCTTCAACCAACCCAGCAAGAACCTACAGAACAGCAGGAAGAATCAGAGGAACAAGCAGCCCCGGAGGCAGAAGAACCCATGCCAGCAGCCCAGGAGAGTCAACCCTCTGCTGACAGTGAGCTTGCCATGCCTGCGGTAAGCCAAAGGACCCGCAGACAGCTGCCTGCACTGCCTGTAAACCCAGCTAGTAACTGTACCCTAAATGCTAGTGGGGAAAACCAGGCAGTGGGTTACGTAGGTCAACCCGAAGCACTAGGGGGCAGATACCCACTCGCTGGAAAATATAGGGTGTGTAAAGAACTGTAAATAACCCTTATAAGTAGTTGTCAAATGTTGAAATGTTTGAAAAGTTAACTGCATGACCAGTGATTATGTTTTTCAGTTTCTTTCAGTTAACCAAACGGACTAACAGGTTATGGACATTAAATAACCGGGACTCTTTGTAAGGTTTGTTTGGAGCTTAACCGAGGAATGAATAAAGACTGTCCACCAAAGACTGTCAAGGACTCGGGGCTAGGACAAACCCCCAACCGGTTTAAGCTCCCTTTTGTTGGTGATATGGACACCCGGTCACAGACCACAATGTGACCTTAAGAACTCAAATTGTGCTGGTATTTGCTGATGTTTTATGATTATGTGTATTTACCCTGTTTGTTTTTGGCCAAAAAGGCTTAGTCCCGGAGTACTAAAACTTTTATTAGAGGGGAATGTGTCACCCCAGGCCTGGATGCCACAAATAATAAAGGCTGTGTCTGAGAGCAGGAGGGAGGTTCCCTGGTTAGGGACAATTAGCATGCAGCACCTCCTGTCCCAGGCCAGTAGGGGGAGCAGGCTGCCCTATAAAAGCTGGAACTGGGGGCAGGGTTAGAGAGACCTGAGACCGTGAAGGAGTCTAGGCCCAGAGAGTAAGGGTCAGCAGCAGGCTGAGGAGGTCGTGAGGCAGTGGAGGAACTGCTAGCCAGGGACGTACGGCGCTGAGAGCCTGTCCTGGCAGAAAGGGAGAACTACCTACCGAACATTGGGGTCCGAGGCTGTAAAGACTCTAAGTCCAGCAGCAGAGAACCAATCCGCAAGGGATTTCATGTCCTTTGGCCTAAAAAGCCGGAGGCTCCGCCACAACAGAAGGGATCAGCAAAGCCAAGAGAGACCAGAGGTAAAAGGAGCCCAAGTTGCAAGCCATACGGGTGAGAATACACGGCACACTCAGGGACGTGGGCTATTTTACCACTAAGAGGGGAATAGTCAGAAAGAGCATAGAGAGCACGGTAGGCCTACACCCTCACCCTGACCAGAGGGGCTTCCCGAGTGTTCTCAGACATCCAGGCCCCCTTCTAGCCGGTACTGTTGTTGGGTCATTACCATCTGTTACAATAAAGACCCTGAACTGTTTAAGCGGACTCTGCATTCTGACTATCGCGGCCGGAACTATCACCTCCAACATCCACCTACACTGCCCTGGGGCTACACTCCTCCCGTGGGGAGTTATACCATTCCTGTGCTGCTCACCAACACCAGCCCCAGTGGTCTGTCCTGCAGCGGCGGTTATCCCTGACCGCAATCCACGGGTGGCGTAGTCGGACTTTCACAGTTGCCACTACTACCCCCATCAGCACGGCGCAAACTAGAGACCCGGTCTTGAGTACCCCACGGCCCAGGGGGCGAGTCAAAAATAATAGACCTGAATGGAGACAGCGAGCACAACGAGACAGTCAGCATTCCTTGTCTTATCCTCCTTATCCTGCATAGAGGTAAGCAGAAACTATGCTCAAGATAGGTATGATCTCAGAGGTGTGACCCCATCATACCACATTTTTAATAATCTGAGGATTAGCGAATTTACTGTATTCAGTTGTCATCCTATCCAGAATACCAGTAAGATGGGATAGCCAAGAGGAGAAGGGGCAGCATTCCAGGAAACTGAACATTTCATATCTTCAATCTAAGTATTTTTAAGCTTCATGGCTTGAAGCATTGCTAGAACATTTTATAGATCACTTTTATACATTTTATAAATCACTTTTGAATCCATAATGTGTTGATAGTACTTATTTTTTTGCCAATTGAATACAAGATGAAGGTTTGGTCTACCAAAGCTTTGCACCCATACAGAGTCTGCTTTGACTCTGCTGCTCCATTTCTACAGTTCTCAAGTCAGATTTGATAAGTGGCAAACTTGGAATTGTTGGACTACTCCATTAAACCTTCATGTGTTCCAGTTCAGTTGTACCAGTTGTTGGGCCTCTTGTGATCGATCTTCGACACCACTATATATATAGTATGTTTTACCCTTCTAAGCTGTAGTTTACTGTGCGTTTGTTAAGTATGCATTAAAATCAGAAAGCACCATGGAGTTAAAATTGTATAAAAATATTAAATAATACTTCATACCAATTTGCGTATCATATATACTGGAAATAAATGGCCTTAGCTTTCCTCTGGTTTCATTAATAAAGTGATTAACAACTTCATCAAGGCTGCTCAGTACAACCTAAGTATAACAGAAATAAAACAGCATATTATAGAAATGGCATGGACTAAAAAGAAGACAAAGAAAAGAGCTAGAAAAAACATACAGCACATATATAGTAAAATGGGGAAACACATATAAATATATTTTTGCCATAATGACATAATATATAGAATATTACATTTAATTTTTAGTTGACAGCACTAGATGAATTTCTATGACTCTTTATTAATAAAGCACATTTGATAATCTGTTACTTGTCACATCTTGTAATACCAGATTTAAGTAGTTTTACTATACAAAACTACTTTACCAACATAATAAGAATTTACTTGTGAGGCCACATCCAGTATTTGGTCAGTATTTTACATCAGTATTTGTAAGCCAAAACCAGGAGAGGAACAATCAGAGGAAAAGTATAATAGAAACTCGTCACCACTTCTGTATTTATCACCCAGTCCTGGTTTTGGCTTACTAATACTGAGGTAAAATGCTGATCAAATACTGAACGTGTGAACCTGGCCTTAGGGTAAGAAACCTCTAGCAATCATCACGAAAATGCTAATAAACGCAGTTACAGCTTTTTTCTTAAACGGAATCTGTCACCAGGTTTTTGCTACATAATCCGAGCGCACCATGATGTAGGGAAAGAGAGCCGGATTCCAGTATTGTGTCACAGTGTTTTATCAGCAGGAGATAATCACTAGAAGCAGGGCCGGCTCCAGGTTTTTGTGGGCCTTGGGCGAAAGAGTCTCAGTGGGCCCCTTCAACACATACCACGATTCATGATGAACAGATACCGCATATATATATATACAGTACAGACCAAAAGTTTGGACACATCTTCTCATTTAAAGATTTTTCTGTATTTTCATGACTATGAAAATTGTACATTCACACTGAAGGCATCAAAACTATGAATTAGCACATGTGGAATTATATACTTAACAAAAAAGTGTGAAACAACTGAAAATATGTCTTATATTCTAGGTTCTTCAAAGTAGCCACCTTTTGCTTTGATGACTGCTTTGCACACTCTTGGCATTCTCTTGATGAGCTTCAAGAGGTAGTCACCGGAAATGGTCTTCCAACAATCTTGAAGGAGTTCCCAGAGATGCTTAGCACTTGTTGGCCCTTTTGCCTTCACTCTGCGGTCCAGCTCACCCCAAACCATCTTGATTGGTTTCAGGTCTGGTGACTGTGGAGGGCAGGTCATCTGGCGTAGCACCCCATCATTCTCCATCTTGGTCAAATAGCCCTTACACAGCCTGGAGGTGTGTTTGAGGTCATTGTCCTGTTGAAAAATAAATGATGGTCCAACTAAACGCAAACCGGATGGAATAGCATGCCGCTGCAAGATGCTTTGGTAGCCATGCTGGTTCAGTATGCCTTCAATTTTGAATAAATCCCCTACAGTGTCACCAGCAAAGCACCCCCACACCATCACACCTCCTCCTCCATGCTTCACGGTGGGAACCAGGCATGCAGAGTCCATCTGTTCACCTTTTCTGCGTCGCACAAAGACACGGTGGTTGGAACCAAAGATCTCAAATTTGGACTCAAAGCACAGATTTCCACTGGTCTAATGTCCATTCCTTGTGTTCTTTAGCCCAAACAAGTCTCTTCTGCTTGTTGCCTGTCCTTAGTAGTGGTTTCCTAGCAGCTATTTTACCATGAAGGCCTGCTGTACAAAGTCTCCTCTTAACAGTTGTTGTAGAGATGTGTCTGCTGCTAGAACTCTGTGTGGCATTGACCTGGTCTCTAATCTGAGCTGCTGTTAACCTGCGATTTCTGAGGCTGGTGACTCGGATAAACTTATCCTCAGAAGCAGAGGTGACTCTTGGTCTTCCTTTCCTGGGGCGGTCCTCATGTGAGCCAGTTTCTTTGTAGCGCTTGATGGTTTTTGCAACAGCACTTGGGGACAATTTCAAAGTTTGCCCAATTTTTCGCACTGACTGACCTTCATTTCTTAAAGTAATGATGGCCACTCGTTTTTCTTTACTTATCTGCTTTTTTCTTGCCATAATACAAATTCAAACAGTCTATTCAGTAGGACTATCAGCTGTGTATCCACCAGACTTCTGCACAACACAACTGATGGTCCCAACCCCATTTATAAGGCAAGAAATCCCACTTATTAAACCTGACAGGGCACACCTGTGAAGTGAAAACCATTTCCGGTGACTACCTCTTGAAGCTCATCAAGAGAATGCCAAGAGTGTGCAAAGCAGTCATCAAAGCAAAAGGTGGCTACTTTGAAGAACCTAGAATATAAGACATATTTTCAGTTGTTTCACACTTTTTTGTTAAGTATATAATTCCACATGTGTTAATTCATAGTTTTGATGCCTTAAGTGTGAATGTACAATTTTCATAGTCATGAAAATACAGAAAAAACTTTAAATGAGAAGGTGTGTCCAAACTTTTGGTCTGTACTATATATATATATATATATATATATATATATATATATATATATATATATATACTTCAAGAGGTAGTCACCGGAAATGGTTTTCACTTCACAGGTGTGCCCTGTCAGGTTTAACAAGTGGGATTTCTTGCCTTACAAATGGGGTTGGGACCATCAGTTG
The DNA here is from genome assembly GCF_046119375.1 of Phyllobates terribilis. Lineage (NCBI taxonomy): Eukaryota > Metazoa > Chordata > Amphibia > Anura > Dendrobatidae > Phyllobates > Phyllobates terribilis. Next base: position 788,056,693 of record NW_027362761.1, read on the forward strand.
TGTTGTGCAGAAGTCAGGTGGATACACAGCTGATAGTCCTACTGAATAGACTGTTAGCTACTTTTTTCTTGCCATAATACAAATTCTAAGTAAAGAAAAATGAGTGGCCATCATTACTTTAAGAAATGAAGGTCAGTCAGTCCGAAAAATTGGGAAAACTTTGAAAGTGTCCCCAAGTGCAGTGGCTCACATGAGGACCACCCCAGGAAAGGAAGACCAAGAGCCACCACTGCTTCTGAGGATAAGTTTATCTGAGTCACCAGCCTCAGAAATCGCAGGTTAACAGAAGCTCAGATTAGAGACCAGGTCAATGCTACACAGAGTTCTAGCAGCAGACACATCTCATCAACAACTGTTAAGAGGAGACTTTGTGCAGCAGGCCTTCATGGTAAAATAGCTGCTAGGAAACCACTGCTAAGGACAGGCAACAAGCAGAAGAGACTTGTTTGGGCTAAAGAACACAAGGAATGGACATCAGACCAGTGAAAATCTGTGCTTTGGTCTGATGAGTCCAAATTTGAGAACTTTGGTTCCAACAACCATGTCTTTGTGCGACGCAGAAAAGGTGAACGGATGGACTCTACATGCCTGGTTCCCACTGTGAAGCATGGAGGAGGAGGTGTGATGGTGTGGGGGTGCTTTGCTGCTGACACTGTTGGGGATTTATTCAAAATTGAAGGCATACTGAACCAGCATGGCTACCACAGCATCTTGCAGCGGCATGCTATTCCATCCCGTTTGCTTTTAGTTGGACCATCATTTATTTTTCAACAGGACAATGACCCCAAACCCACCTCCAGGCTGTGTAAGGGCTATTTGACCAAGGAGGAGAGTGATGGGGTGCTACACCAGATGACCTGGCCTCCACAGTCACCAGACCTGAACCCAATCGAGATGGTTTGGGGTGAGCTGGACCGCAGAGTGAAAGCAAAAGGGCCAACAAGTGTTAAGCATTTCTGGGAACTCCTTCAAGATTGTTGGAAGACCATTTCCAGTGACTACCTCTCGAAGCTCATCAAGAGAATGCCAAGAGTGTGCAAAGCAGTCATCAAAGCAAAAGGTGGCTACTTTGAAGAACCTAGAATATAAGACATATTTTCAGTTGTTTCACACTTTTTTGTTAAGTATATAATTCCACATGTGTTAATTCATAGTTTTGATGCCTTCAGTGTGAATGTACAATTTTCATAGTCATGAAAATACAGAAAATTCTTTAAATGAGAAGGTGTGTCCAAACTTTTGGTCTGTACTGTATATATATATATATATAGTACAATGCCAAAGATTTCACTTCTTACATTTCATTAGCGATATCTATTGTAAATTCTACAATAGCTCAGAAACCGGCAAATCGTTCCATACAGAATACTGGCCCCCATAAAATGCTCCATACAGGATACTGGTCCCCATATAACACTCCATACAGGATACTGGCCCCCACATAATGCTCTTTGCAGGCTGTCACCCCCCCCTCCCTTATAATGCCCCATGCAGGATGTCACTTTTTCCCCCATATAATGCCCCGTGCAGGATGTCACACACACCACCCCCCTTATAATGCCCCATGCAGGATGTCACACACCCCTTCCCTTATAATGCCCCATTCAGTATGTCACTCCCCCCCATATAATGCCCCATGCAGAATGTCATTCCCCCCATATAATGCCCCATGCAGAATGTCATTCCCCCCATATAATGCCCCATACAGTATGTCACTCCCCCCCTTTTGATGCCCCATTCAGTATGTCACTCCCCCACCCCTTTTTAATGCCCCATGCCTCCATACATTAAAAAAAATAAATAAATCAAATACTCACCTCACTTCTCCTCACCTGCTGCCCCTGCTCAGGTCCGGACTCCAGTGTCGCCGGCAAATTCCCGCTCTGCGCTGCCTGTGACAGCTCAGGAGAGGGCGCGGTGGAAAGACGTCACTGCGTCCTCTGACCCGAGACATCACAGGGAGCGCGCAGCAGGAAGACAGCGGATCTGCGGAGGCACGGGGAGAGGTAAGTATTGTGCCGGCTGCCGGGGCCCTGAGCAAGCGGAGGGGGGGCGCTGGCACCACTCTCCTCCGCTCACGGGTCCTATAGCGCGCCGGGGTGCCCGACGGCAAGTGGGCCCCCCCGCTTGCTCAGGGCCCCGGCACTTGCCCGGGTGCGCCGGGTGCTGACGCCGGCCCTGACTAGAGGACAAGCTGCCCATGTGCCTCCTAGTCCAACCACGTCCCCCCCACTAATAAGCAGCTTTCTGTCTATGTACAGTACATTGTACACAGAAAGCTGCTAATCAGTGATGTCATTCTGAGCTCTGCTAGATCTGCAGCTGAGAAAACTGTGATTTTTTTTCAAAACTGCTGCACCCAGTAAACTAAGTGATACATCGCTGGCATCTATCCATACCTCATGATGCTGTCCGATTTACATAGCAAAAACCTGCTGGCAGAATCCCTTTAATGAGCGTAGTCTATTTTATGCTGTATTCAATTTATGGTTTTGTAAAAGCTTTTCTAGTTCTAGAACATCTACAATATCTGGATTATTGTATGCCGGATGTACAGTACATACACATGGCAAAAAATAAACTATTTCATAGACACATTTTTTTTTCTTGAAAAAACAAACAAAAAACTAAGGCCTATGATTTAGGGAGTCAATATAGAAAATGAATTGACTTCCTACATCGCTAATAACAGAACTTTAGACTGGTGAGCCCATAATGCGAAAACCGCAAATTTAGTACAGGTGAAGCTGCGGTAATATAGAAAAATGTCAGTTAACCATGTGATTATTGCCAATGAAAACAATAAAATCAAGGGATTGCTTGTGAAACAATGATAAAACCCCTGTGGCTTATGGTCATTGAGATATTTGGCTTCTCCATTTAACATTACCCTAAATGTACACTGCTCAAAAAAATAAAGGGAACACTCAAATAACACATCCTAGATCTGAATGAATGAAATATTCTCATTGAATACTTTGTTCTGTACAAAGTTGAATGTGCTGACAACATAATCACACAAAAATCATCAATGGAAATCAAATTTATTAACCAATGGAGACCTGGATTTGGAGTCACCCCCAAAATTAAAGTGGAAAAACACACTACAGGCTGATCCAACTTTGATGTAATGTCCTTAAAACAAGTCAAAATGAGGCTCAGTATTGTGTGTGGCCTCCACGTGCCTGTATGACCTCCCTACAAAGCCTGGGCATGCTCCTGATGAGGTTGCGGATGGTCTCCTGTGGGATCTCCTCCCAGACCTGGACTAAAGCATCCGCCAACTCCTGGACAGTCTGTGATGCAACGTGACGTTGGTGGATGGAGCGAGACATGATGTCCCAGATGTGCTCAATCGGATTCAGGTCTGGGGAACAGGCGGGCCAGTCCATAGCTTCAATGCCTTCATCTTGCAGGAACTGCTGACACACTCCAGCCACATGATGTCTGGCATTGTTCTGTATTAGGAGGAACCCAGGGCCAACTGCACCAGCATATGGTCTCACAAGGGGTCTGAGGATCTCATCTCTGTACCTAATGGCAGTCAGGCTACCTCTGGTGAGCACATGGAGGGCTGTGCGGCCCTCCAAAGAAATGCCACAGAACACCAGGATTGGCAAAGTCGCCACTGGCGCCCTGTGCTCTTCACAGATGAAAGCAGGTTCACACTGAGCACATGTGACAGACGTGACAGTCTGGAGACGCCGTGGAGAGCGATCTGCAGCCTGCAACATCCTTCAGCATGACCGGTTTGGCAGTGGATCAGTAATGGTGTGGGGTGGCATTTCTTTGGAGGGCCGCATAGCCCTCCATGTGCTCGCCAGAGGTAGCCTGACTGCCATTAGGTACCAAGATGAGATCCTCAGACCCCTTGTGAGACAATATGCTGGTGCGGTTGGCCCTGGGTTCCTCCTTATGCAGGACAATGCCAGACCTCATGTGGCTGGAGTGTGTCAGCAGTTCCTGCAAGATGAAGGCATTGAAGCTATGGACTGGCCCGCCCGTTCCCCAGACCTGAATTCGATTGAGCACATCTGGGACATCATGTCTTGCTCCATCCACCAACGTCACATTGCACCGCAGACTGTCCAGGAGTTTGCGGATGCTTTAGTCCAGGTCTGGGAGGAGATCCCACAGGAGACCATCCGCAACCTCATCAGGAGTGTGGCGCCCCTGAGGGTTCGACCGCCACAGGGATGCTGCACTTCTCTAATGGAGTGTAGTGTTCCTCCTCTGAGGTAAGAACAGCGTGATGGTCAGGACCCAACCTCCACATCCAACACCACATTTCTCCACTAGAGGGGGCTAGTATGCACTAGGTGCTGCCCTCCTGGTTACAGGGAGACTGGGGAACCAAGAGTTAGGGGAAGCAGTTAGTGGGTGAGGGTGGAGGACTCACAATTTAGTTACACTTTAAATTTCATATTTAATAAAAAGCCATCTTGGTTCTTGGTCCTTGTTAGTCAAGTCTTTTGTGCTGTCAAATACTGTGTGTTACTGTGATCTCCCACCCTGAGCGTGGATCCTGTGTGGACCTGCAGGGGATGGAGACACAGCCCTCGTACTCCGGCCTTGGGATGAGGGGCAGGTTGCAGACGGGGAATGTCTCAACCCGGCCAAGGACCAGGACCAAGAAGGCCCGGAGCTTAAGAGTGTGGCTCCATAGCAAATGGATCCCGGGGAGGATGCAGACGGAGCGGTGTACGCCTCCTGTCCTCGCCAACCTGATATATTCAGAGGGAGTCCGGCTGCAAGAGGGGTACTGGCCCCCGACACCCGACCTTGCTACTCCATGTCCTGGTCGGGAAAGCCCGGTAGGCCCAGAGGATCCCACCGGGTATCGGAAGGAGCGGAGCTGCCACCCATACCCTTGTTCTGAGAGGAGGTCAGAGGGAGACCCGGCCTATTTGCACACACACGGACAGGAAAGGATTCGGTCTGTAGTTCAGGAACACTCTGATGCAGGGTCCCGATTGAACGCTGGACTTACTCGGAGGTTGTCGGACCCCCGTCTCTGGTGACCGCAGGACTCCGCGGGGAGCAGGGAGTCGCCTTCATTCTGCCAACTCTAAAGTGAGTAAAGCCTTGGAAGTTCACCCCTATGGCCTCCGGACTGTTTATTCTGCGCCACACCGCACGACGCGGAGCCCGTTCTCCTCTACTACTACCCCCTCCATCCTGTCCCTCTGCCCTGAGGTCTTGCTCCGCCTGTGGGGAGTAGTAATAACTTTGTGTAACGGGTCCGGGAGGCGGACTGTAACGGGTCCGGGAGGCGGAACCTCTGAGCTACTATACAAGGGGGCGGCCCTTGTAAGGGAGCGGGTGGCAGTCTCTGGGTGAACGGACAGGGAGTTACGGCAAGTGATCAGGGCAGTCTCTGGGTAAGGGGTAGGTACGACCTGTGATGGCAGAGCCTCCGGGTAGGCTAGCAGGCAGGTGGTAGATGTGTGCTCCCAGGTGAGCAAGCGAGAGTCTCTGGAATAGCAGGTGGTCACGGCACGTGACGGCGGAACCTCCGGGCTGGCAGGCAGGTAGGTAACGGAGAAGCGCTCCCAGGTGAGCGGGCAAGAGTCTCTGGAATAGCTGATGGTCACCGCACGTGACAACGGGACCTCCGGGCTGGCAAGCAGGCAGGTAACGGAGATGCGCTCCCAGGTGAGCGGGCAAGAGTCTGGAGTAGCTGGTGGTCACAGCACGTGACAACGGAGCCTCCGGGCTGGCAAGCAGGCAGATAACGGAGAAGCGCTCCCAGGTGAGCGGGCAAGCTGGTCCATAGACAGACTGACCGGAGTAGTAAGGCAGACCGTCGGACCTCAGACTGGCAGACAGGTAACAAGTATTCAGGCAGGAATCAGGCAGGTAACTGGCAGGTACTGGCAGGTAACTAGCAGGAAACTGGCAGGAAACTGGCAGGTAACTGGCAACGGGACCTGAGGGCTGAAGCACAGGTGAGACACAGGTGCAAACAACATTGCTCGGGCACCTCCATTTTGGAGGAGGTGCCTTATATATGATGAAGTCCTCCGGCCATTGGCCGGGGACTCTTTAGGGCGGCGCGCGCGGCCCCTTTAAGAGGAGGGGAGCGCGCGCGCCCTAAGCACAGGGGCCGGGAAGGAGCGCGCGCTGAGAGCAGAGCAGGAGGAGGACGCCGGGACGGAGCGCGCGCTGACAGCAGAGCGGGGGGAGGAAGCCGGGCACAGAGCAGAGCGGTGAGAGGAGCAGCGTCCCTGCCTAGCAGAGGGCAGGGACGCCGGCACTACAGTACCCCCCCTTTAGGCCCCCCCTTTTTTAGGCCAGACAGAAATTTAGCTAGGATGAGAGGGGCATGGATGTTCTCCCGGGGCTCCCACGTTCTCTCCTCAGGACCAAACCCCTTCCAATCTACCAGGAAAAAGGTCTTTCCTCTTACCCTTTTGGTGGCAAGAATGTTCTCTACCTCAAACTCGTCCTCAGCAGAAACCGGAGCAGGAGGCGTACCTGTAGACTTGGAAAAAGAGTTAAGTACCACAGGTTTGAGGAGAGACACATGGAAGGAGTTAGGAATCCGTAAGTTGGCCGGGAGTTTCAATTTATAGGCCACCGGGTTGATCTGACTGATGACCTCCAGTGGGCCGATGAACCGAGGCCCTAACTTATAGGAAGGGATCTTGAGCCGGACATATTTGGACGAGAGCCAGACTTTATCCCCAGGGCGGAATTGAGGAGGGTCCAGACGTTTTTTGTCAGCGTGTCTTTTCATACGCTCGGATGACAGAAGGAGTGCGGACCGGGTACTCTCCCATATGGAGGAAAATTTGTTAACAAGAGATTCCGCAGCCGGATTGTCCGCCGAGGTGGAGACGGGAAACGGGATCCGAGGATGCTGACCGTAGACTACAAAAAACGGGGATTTGGAGGAAGACTCGCTCTCGTGATTGTTGTACGAGAATTCGGCCCATGGCAGGAGATCCACCCAGTCAGAATGGTGGGCATTAACGAAGTGCCGAAGGTAACTGGTCAGGTTCTGATTGATCCGCTCCACTTGACCATTAGACTGTGGGTGGTAAGCGGAGGAGAAGTCCAGGGTGACGTCCAGCAATTTACAAGTGGCTCTCCAGAAACGGGAAGTGAACTGTACCCCACGATCCGACACGATGTGACGGGGCAGGCCATGAAGACGGAAGATGTGGCGGATAAAGTCTTTAGCCAGCTCGGGTGCAGACGGAAGACCTGGCAGTGGAATGAAGTGAGCCATCTTGGAGAAGCGGTCAGCGACCACCCAAATGACCGTACAACCGGCAGAGACGGGCAGATCAGTAATGAAGTCCATCGCTATATGCTGCCAGGGGGCAGCAGGTACTGGCAGAGGTAGGAGGCGGCCGGCCGGCAGGTGTCTCGGAACTTTGTTGCGGGCGCAGGACACACAGGCAGAAACAAAGTCTATTACATCCTTGTGCAGGTTAGGCCACCAGTAGTGCCGGGTAATAAGCTGGAGGGTCTTTTTCTGACCGGCGTGGCCAGCTAGTTTAGACGAATGACCCCAGTGTAGAATCTTCTCCCGATCAGGTACTGGTACGAACGTCTTACCAGGAGGAAGACGATTTAGACTCACGGGAGCCACCTGCATTACTCTGGCGGGATCGATGATATGTTTCGGATCCTCCTCGAGATCAGACACCAGAAAGGATCGAGACAAGGCATCCGCCTTGACGTTTTTGTCAGCCGGGCGAAAATGAAGGACAAAATCAAAACGAGCAAAAAACAAGGACCACCGGGCTTGGCGCGGGTTAAGTCTCTGGGCATGCTGGAGGTAAGCCAAGTTCTTGTGGTCAGTGTAAATTATTACCGGGTGAAGAGCCCCCTCGAGCAGGTAACGCCACTCCTCCAATGCCAGTTTGATGGCCAATAACTCTCGGTCTCCTATGGAATAGTTGCGCTCAGAGGAGGAGAAGAGTTTAGAGAAGAAGCCACAAGTTACCATCCTCCCGGAAGATGATTTTTGAGTAAGTACCGCTCCGGCTCCAGAGGAGGAGGCGTCAACTTCCAGGAAGAACTGCTTGTTGCCATCTGGGCGATGCAGCACCGGGGCGGAAGAGAAGGCCTGTTTAAGGGAAAGAAAGGCCTCCTCTGCTTCGGGTGGCCACTCTTTGGGATTAGTACCTTTACGGGTGAGCGCAGAAATTGGGGCCGTCCGGGAAGAGAAGTGTGGTATGAAGAGGCGGTAGTAGTTGGCGAAGCCCAGGAAACGCTGAATGGCCTTCAACCCCTCCGGTCGGGGCCATTTCTCGATGGCAGACAGTTTCTCAGGATCCATTTGAAGGCCGGTCTGAGAGATAATGTAGCCCAGAAACGGAAGCGAGGTCTGCTCAAAGAGGCACTTCTCAAATTTAGCGTAGAGATGGTTCTGCCTTAGCCTGAGCAGGACCTGACGAACGTCCCTCCGGTGAGTCTGGAGATCCGGAGAGAAGACCAAGATGTCGTCCAGGTACACCACTACGCAGGAGTAGAGAAGGTCCCGGAAGATGTCATTGACCAACTCTTGAAAGACGGCAGGAGCGTTACAGAGACCAAAGGGCATTACCAGGTATTCATAGTGGCCGTCCCGGGTGTTGAATGCCGTCTTCCATTCATCCCCCTGACGAATACGAACCAGGTTGTACGCCCCACGAAGGTCCAGTTTGGTGAAGATCCTAGCCCCCCTCAGACGATCAAATAATTCTGGAATGAGCGGAAGGGGGTACTTATTCTTCACCGTGATCAGGTTTAGGCCTCTATAGTCTATACAGGGACGGAGAGAGCCGTCCTTCTTTTTGACGAAAAAGAAGCCTGCTCCCGCCGGGGAGGTAGATTTCCGGATGAATCCTCTGGCCAGATTCTCCTCAATATATTCGGACATTGACCGGGTCTCAGCAGCGGATAAAGGATAGATACGCCCACGGGGAGGAGTAGTACCGGGTAGCAGATCGATGGGACAGTCGTATGGTCTATGTGGTGGTAATGTCTCTGCCTCCTTTTTATTAAAGACATCTGCATAAGACCAATAAGGAATCGGAAGTCCAGGTAGATTAGCTGGGGTAGGAGAGGGACGGACGGGATGGACGGGAACCAGGCAGGTTTTATGACAATCTTGTCCCCAGCGAAGGACCTCTCCGGTTTGCCAGTCTAGCACGGGTGCATGTCTCTGGAGCCAGGGCAGACCTAGCAAGAGGGCGTGAGAGAGTCCAGGCAGAACATGAAAGGAGATACTTTCAGAATGCAGCATTCCCACCTGCAGGGTAATGGATTCGGTGATGAGTTGAATGGGGCGAGGTAAGAGGCCCCCATCCACGGCAGCGACAGACAAGGGTACAGCCAGAGGTTTGGTGGGGATGCGGTATTTCTCAACCAGGGACTGTGAAATAAGGTTCCCGGCTGCTCCAGAGTCAAGTTGGGCTAGTTCGAAATAACGGTTCTCCCCGTAGATGATCGAAACTGACAACAGCAGGGATGGAGAGGATTTATTCTTGTCTAGGTGGACCTCTCTGAGCGAACCTAGACACAGGCGTTTCCCGACCTCTCCGGGCAGGCACGGATCCGGTGCTCCTTACTGCCACAGTAGAAGCAGCTCCCCTCGGCACGGCGTGAGTCCTGACGGGTTTTGACCATCTTGGTCTGGTCGACCTGCATAGGCTCAGGAGAGTGTACCTGGGGAGAGATGGAGGGAATGACGGGTTTCTGGAAAGTAGGAGCTAAACGTGGAATCCTTCTCTCACGGGTGACCTCTTTGGCACGCTCCTGAAACCGTAGGTCAATTCGGGTGGCAAGAGTTATTAAGTCATCGAGAGTGGTAGGAATGTCCCGACCGGCAAGTTCATCTTTAATACGGCCGGACAGACCCTCCCAGAAGACGGAAACCAGAGCGTCGTTATCCCAGGCCAGCTCCGAGGCAAGGGTACGGAACCGTATGGCATATTGGCCCACGGTGAGACTCCCCTGACGGAGGCGTAGCAACGATGATGCAGATGAGGTCTTCCGTCCGGGTTCGTCGAAGACTTTCCGGAAAGCCGTGAGAAAAGCAGGCAAGTTGGACACCAGGGGGTCTCCTCTCTCCCATAGAGGATTCAGCCAGGCCAGGGCCTCCCCGGTGAGATGGGACATGATGAAGGCAATTTTGGCCCGGTCGGAGTTAAACTGGTAGGACAAAAGTTCAAAATGCAGGGTGCACTGATTCAAGAAGCCCCGAGCCTGGACGGGGTCGCCTCCGAAGCGAGGAGGTGCAGAAAGCCGGGGTCCGGGGTAGGATACCATAGTATTAGTGAGCAGCGGAGCCGCCGGATTGCAAGATATGGCACTGGCGGAGGTTGTTGGTGGATCAGACAGAGTGTTCAGGCGAGTATTAACATTCCGCAGGTGACCCAGGATGGCCTCCTGTTGGGACCTCTGACGGGACAGTTCAAGACCGAGGTCCGAGAGCGAGGGAGCTTGGGTGCCACCGGGTTCCATGGCCCGAGCAAACTGTAACGGGTCCGGGAGGCGGACTGTAACGGGTCCGGGAGGCGGAACCTCTGAGCTACTATACAAGGGGGCGGCCCTTGTAAGGGAGCGGGTGGCAGTCTCTGGGTGAACGGACAGGGAGTTACGGCAAGTGATCAGGGCAGTCTCTGGGTAAGGGGTAGGTACGACCTGTGATGGCAGAGCCTCCGGGTAGGCTAGCAGGCAGGTGGTAGATGTGTGCTCCCAGGTGAGCAAGCGAGAGTCTCTGGAATAGCAGGTGGTCACGGCACGTGACGGCGGAACCTCCGGGCTGGCAGGCAGGTAGGTAACGGAGAAGCGCTCCCAGGTGAGCGGGCAAGAGTCTCTGGAATAGCTGATGGTCACCGCACGTGACAACGGGACCTCCGGGCTGGCAAGCAGGCAGGTAACGGAGATGCGCTCCCAGGTGAGTGGGCAAGAGTCTGGAGTAGCTGGTGGTCACAGCACGTGACAACGGAGCCTCCGGGCTGGCAAGCAGGCAGATAACGGAGAAGCGCTCCCAGGTGAGCGGGCAAGCTGGTCCATAGACAGACTGACCGGAGTAGTAAGGCAGACCGTCGGACCTCAGACTGGCAGACAGGTAACAAGTATTCAGGCAGGAATCAGGCAGGTAACTGGCAGGTACTGGCAGGTAACTAGCAGGAAACTGGCAGGAAACTGGCAGGTAACTGGCAACGGGACCTGAGGGCTGAAGCACAGGTGAGACACAGGTGCAAACAACATTGCTCGGGCACCTCCATTTTGGAGGAGGTGCCTTATATATGATGAAGTCCTCCGGCCATTGGCCGGGGACTCTTTAGGGCGGCGCGCGCGGCCCCTTTAAGAGGAGGGGAGCGCGCGCGCGCGCGCCCTAAGCACAGGGGCCGGGAAGGAGCGCGCGCTGAGAGCAGAGCAGGAGGAGGACGCCGGGACGGAGCGCGCGCTGACAGCAGAGCGGGGGGAGGAAGCCGGGCACGGAGCAGAGCGGTGAGAGGAGCAGCGTCCCTGCCTAGCAGAGGGCAGGGACGCCGGCACTACACTTTGGCTGCAATAACACCATGCCTCAGCGGACTGCGGCAGCGCTGGTGGCCTTCACCAGGTGCCACAGGTGACGTAGTCATTAATCAGCCACTCAACCCGGATAAGCCCACACCATCCTTTTTAATGTGACGGCCATGAGCACGGGTCGGGTCCGGGCCACGGCTGCACCCCATCTCTCCATCACAGGACCCGACTCCAAGTCCTCCATCTCCCAGGGTAAAGAAAAGGGCTTTACGAGTAGAGACGTCACAGGAGCATTAGGCGTCCATTTTTTTTTAAAGAAATGCCAACATTTTGCTTTTAAGCAAAAACATTGACAAAACACACAAAAAAGATGCTGGGTCGTCTCTGCGCATCTTTTTTAGCCTTCCTTGTATTGTAAAGTATTGAGCATTTTCTTAGCAGAAAACGCCAGAAGAATGGACAAGTCACTTCTTTTAAACACTTGGTGCCTTTGGAAACCTGAAACGTTTAAAAGAGGTTCAAAAGCCTGAATGTAAGAATAGCAAGTCTTCTTTACCTAATATGATTAGGTCCATTCTTTTGAGCATTTTGTCAGCACTTTTTCCAGCGTTTTCCATGCAACAAAAGGCGGAAAAAGAAGCAGTGTTAAGATTAACATATGTTTAACTGCTTTTTTTGAATTAGGTTAATTACGCCATTGAGAAAACGTATTGATGTTCTCGGTCTTAAAGGAATATTACATTCTCCATAGTTTATCATCAATTAAAGGGAATCTGTCACCAGGTTGTTGCTATGTAATTTGAGAACACCATAATGTGGAAGAGATCCTGATTCCAGGGATGTGTCACTTACTGGGCTGTGTTTTGCTGTTTCAATAAAATCAGTGTTTTATCAGCAGGAGATTATCATTGCAGGACAACTTGGCACGTGCAGGATAGTCCAACCCACCCCCCAAAACTGATTAGCAGCTTCCTGTCACTATACAGAGGACACAGAAAGCTGTGGTGTGGGCGGGTAAGTTTAAGTGCCCACAATGCAGAATTTTTTTCCGTTTCTCCCTGGCAGGAAAAACGCATGCGGATTTTACATGCGTTTTTCCTGCCAGGTAGAGGCATTTGTCAAGCGTTTTTGCATGCATTTCTGTATGCGGGTTAAAAAGCGCTTTTCCAAGCGATTTTAGCATCACTTGGAAAAGTGCTTGACAACTTGGTCACACTATATAAATCCATGCAGCCGGCATGGATTTATATAGTGTGACCAAGTAATTGGTAAAAAAAAAGAATAAGAATGGTAAAAAAATAAAAAATAAAGATTATACTTACCTTCCGATGGCCCCCAGTGTTTTCTCCGCTGCGTCCGGTCTGTTGTATCGGTCACGGTGGTGTTTAAGGACCTGCCATGACATCATTTAGTCATGTGACAGGCCACGCGACCGCCGACGTCAGCGGTCGCTTGACATGTCACATGACTAAATGATGTCATGGCAGGTCCTTTCACACCACCGCGACCCATACAACAGACGCATCGCTGAGGGGGCCGGGGGCCATCGGAATTTAAGTATAATGTTTATTTTTTATTTTAAATCCTTTTTTTAACAAGTTCTATGGTACCCATGTCTGGATGAGAGTCTCTTATTCTCCAAACCCGGATACCATCCGCACATTGAACTGTGTGATATTCGCATCTGCAGATGCAGTGATGAGGATGCCACGCGGTCCAATGCAAGTCAATGACGGCGATTACGCTGCGTGTCCGCAAAATTAATGGACATGCTGCGTATTTTTCCGCAATGATAATCAGCAGTGGAAATTTCCGCAGCATGTGCACAGCACATGCGGATTATCATTGGGGACCATGGGACACGTATTACCAGGCGTTTTTTAAGTGTTTTCGCTGCGGAAATTCCGCAGCAAAAACACTTGAAAACACATAGTGGGCACGCAGCCTTATACACAGCTCATCAACTGAGCTCTACTCAATCTGAGCAGAGAAAACTATGACTCTATCATAACTGCTGCACTCGTAAAATAAGTGATGCATCGCTGGAATCGGTGTCTTTGTCCCTACCTCATAATGATGTCAGATTACATAGCAAAAACATGCTGACAGATTCCCTTTAAATCAAGAGTAGCTATTGGCTATGAACGTCACTGACATAAACAATGAATGAGGTGGCAAGACACATGCACGTCGCCTACTCTATACACCTTTCCCTGGCCACCGCTATATGGCACAGTCTATGGGATTGACGGAGTCTATGGCACTTACAAAGATTTGGCACTGACATACTAATTTCCATTGACTATGTTAGTTTATAGGAGTAATACTGTAGATGATAATATTTGTAGACTAGAATACCATTTTGACGAGTTAGTTTTCACATGTGCATTATTATGTGCAAACTATATAAAAATGAAACTTGAGTAGACTACCGCATTAAGACACAGATCATCACTAAGCCTTCTCAATAAAATAATACAAAAAAATATTAAAAAGCATCATTAATTTAAAAAATTACAAAAAGTAATGAAACAGCATATGTGAAGTTAACCTTTAAACCATGGTATTCTTGTCAGGGCAACCTCTATGCAGGTTAAATAAATCATAAATCCTCAAGTTGGAAGTGGAAGATCAGTAATATAAAACTGATCTATTACACAAGTGTTCATCATATCTATCATTTATTTCAATGGCAGTATATATATAGTGGTGGCCAAAAGTATTGGCACCCCTGCAATTCTGTCAGATAATACTCAGTTTCTTCCTGAAAATGATTGCAATCACAAATTCTTTGGTATTATTATCTTCATTTAATTTGCTTGCAAGGAAAAAACACAAAAGAGAATGAAGCAAAAATCAAATCATTGATCATTTCACACAAAACTCCAAAAATGGGCCAGACAAAAGTATTGGCACCCTCAGCCTAATACTTGGTTGCACAACCTTTAGCCAAAATAACTGCGAACAACCGCTTCCGGTAACCATCAATGAGTTTCTTACAATGCTCTGCTGGAATTGTAGACCATTCTTCTTTGGCAAACTGCTCCAGGTCCCTGATATTTGAAGGGTGCCTTCTCCAAACTGCCATTTTGAGATCTCTCCACAGGTGTTCTATGGGATTCAGGTCTGGACTCATTGCTGGCCACCTTAGAAGTCTCCAGTGCTTTCTCTCAAACCATTTTATAGTGCTTTTGGAAGTGTGTTTTGGGTCATTGTCCTGCTGGAAGACCCATGACCTCTGAGGGAGACCCAGCTTTCTCACACTGGGCCCTACATTATGCTGCAAAATTTGTTGGTAGTCTTCAGACTTCATAATGCCATGCACACGGTCAAGCAGTCCAGTGCCAGAGGCAGCAAAGCAACCCCAAAACATAAGGGAACCTCCGCCATGTTTGACTGTAGGGACCGTGTTCTTTTCTTTGAATGCCTCTTTTTTTTTTCCTGTACACTCTATGTTGATGCTTTTTCCCAAAAAGATCTACCTTTGTCTCATCTGACCAGAGAACATTCTTCCAAAACGTTTTAGGCTTTCTCAGGTAAGTTTTGGCAAACTCCAGCCTGGCTTTTTTATGTCTCGGGGTAAGAAGTGGGGTCTTCCTGGGTATCCTACCATACAGTCCCTTTTCATTCAGACGCCGACGGATAGTACGGGTTGACACTGCTGTACCCTCGGACTGCAGGGCAGCTTGAACTTGTTTGGATGTTAGTCGAGGTTCTTTATCCACCATCCGCACAATCTTGCGCTGAAATCTCTCGTCAATTTTTCTTTTCCGTCCACATCTAGGGAGGTTAGCCACAGTGCCATGGGCTTTAAACTTCTTGATGACACTGCGCACGGAAGACACAGGAACATTCAGGTCTTTGGAGATGGACTTGTAGCCTTGAGATTGCTCATGCTTCCTCACAATTTGGTTTCTCAAGTCCTCAGACAGTTCTTTGGTCTTCTTTCTTTTCTCCATGCTCAATGTGGTACACTCAAGGACACAGGACAGAGGTTGAGTCAACTTTAATCCATGTTAACTGGCTGCAAGTGTGATTTAGTTATTGCCAACACCTGTTAGGTGCCACAGGTAAGTTAGAGGTGCTGTTAATTACACGAATTAGAGAAGCATCACATGATTTTTCAAATAGTGCCAATACTTTTGTCCACCCCCTTTTTTAGGTTTGGTGTGGAATTATATCCAATTTGGCTTTAGGACAATTATTTTTGTGTTTTTTCATTGAAGACAAATTAAATGAAGATAATAATACCAAAGAATTTGTGATTGCAATCATTTTCAGGAAGAAACTGAGTATTATCTGACAGACTTGCAGGGGTGCCAATACTTTTGGCGACCACTGTATAATATATATACATGCTTATGCTTATAATGTTTATAACAAATAATAAAAAATACCAATATAAATAAATAACATAAAATAAATTACTATTTTTGTACTGATTTGGTATATGAAAAATTTGTTAAATCTGCCATGCTACATAACAAATGCAGAACAAATGAACAATCTTAAAATATACAAACTTACAGGCCTGTCTAATTCGATGGTGAAGCCACGGTCTGTTTTCAGTACCTTGTAGTGTTTAACCTGAGGCCTGGTGCTGCAAAAGTAGGAAGAAAAAAAAGACAAGATAAAAAATTAAACAAATAGACAGACCTATGTATATTTATTTTATATGCAAATTGTCTCTTCACTACAATTGTCTCTGCACTGAAGAGCGGCAACAGCCCGAAACACGTGTCTGCAAATTCTGGTTTGGCTTTTATCCTAAATTATATGGCAAGGCTCGTTAAGTTTTATTTTTAAAAACCAACTTAGAGCTTAGCTAATTAATTGATTTCCATTCATTACATGAAACACCTGCGTCATTGGGTGGTTGGTGGTCCGACCGCCATGCGGTAATAATGTCATGTTCATCACTCACATGACAGGTGCATTCAATCATTGGTCCAAGCGGTCACAAGCTATACATGCAAATATCATTGATAAGATCAGAGATTGGCTGCAGAGGTCACATGAATGGAATTGATATCAATATAGCAGGACTTTTGGGAACCGCTGCAGAGGATGAGGAATTAAATTATAAATAATATTTTTTAAATTATTATTTTTAATGTTATTAGGATATTACCAGCTAATAAATGTACATGCTACATTGTCAAATGCCCCATATATACTGTACTACATAAATATATAGTGCAGTGTACAGTATATCATAGGAAAATGAAGCCCGCATCAGAGACTTTAGCATTACAGTAAGCTCATGAAAAACCCAAAAATCAGTTTACCAATCTGGTATAATATGTGCCATGGGCAGAAGATATATGGATACTGGTGCAAAAATTCAGTTTGAGACTCCCTTCCCACCCTTTACAAATTAAAAAAACTCTTCCTGTACACAACTGTGTATTCATCCTGTATTATTAGTAATGTAGCCCTGCCTGGGAAGCAGAGGCTGTGACATTCGCGGACTCCACTTCATTCAATGCCAATGGCACTGCTAGAGAGGCAGAGTAATGCACTTGGCTTTTATCACAACTCCCACAAACAATGAATGGAGTCAAGGCCGAACTTCCACTCCATCTTAGATGGGGTTGCAGATTCCTTTCTCAGGATCGGGATAGTTTATAGCTTTTTTTTTTTTGAGGGGTAAAAAAAAACCTTTATTACAATGAACCAAATATTACCACTGTACAGGGATTAAATGTTCCCTCCTTACTGTTGCTGAACAAAACACACTAGAACACTACCAAAAATATCAATCCAACAAACAAACAAGGACCAAATTATTCAACTATGATCAATAGAGAGATTAAATAATAATACCACTGGACTGTTACAGAATAAAATGCATAGCGTGAACATATATTGGTAGATATCAGTTCTATGTATGCCCCTTTTTTTGCCCCAAACAACAATAACTGCCCCCTTTGTGCTCTTAGACAGTACAATACAAAATCCCAACCTTTGTGCCTCTTTAACAGTTATAGTGCCAATCCCACAACTAGCAGAGTGGCTGAGGCCTCTTCTGGCCTTTGAAGGCAGCAGCCCGGTGTAGGCAGCGCAATGTGGTGGCAATCACGCAGGATGTTGACATGTCATGCTTGATCTTGGCATTATGTAGGCCGTATGCTTAAAGCAGCTTGTGAATTACAAGACAGATGATATCAGGGATGGCATTATTTGGCTCTCTGCTCTACCATGTTTTGGCTGATACAGTTATGGTTATTGTCCAGTTGCGAATGGATGCCCCAGGCTAACAACACTCACATTTGTCGTGCAATTACTATAAGCAAGGCTAGTGACCATGAAGATCAAGAATGGGCCCCGACCTTGCTGACACCAGAATGACACTAGAATGAACTGCAGCAATGCCACAAAAGGGTGGATGGCATTGGCATTATTTTTATGAGATATTCTCCATAAAAAGGTGGCAAAACAGTGAAGCCAGACAACAAAAATCCCTCAAATTTAGCTACAAAAACAGCTACAGTATCTGAAGTCACAGTTCTGACTAAAGGAGCACAACCTGCGGAATCATATTAGCAGATACCAATCAGCAACTGTTAAAATGTTACCAACTGGTAACTGAGGTTTTATCGTTGCAGGCAACGTTCCTTTAGTATATTCTGACTACAAATGCTGGCCCTAAAAAACTGTTTCTTTAGGTTCTGAAAATTGTTATTTTTTTTAAATTAATATTATTTAAAAAAATATATTTTTGGGGCTACCTATTCATTTAAACAAAAAGATTATTAATGTTATTAATGAATAATGACTTTTAATGATAGGTAACACTCTAATTCTATGTTTAGAAACTGTTGAGTATTGTATTGGTGTCATAATTACTTCATTAATGTGCTACGTTCCATTCTGATGATTTTACAACAAACTAGGGGCCCGAATCATCTACAGTGGTGGCCAAAAGTATTGGCACCCCTGCAATTCTGTCAGATAATACTGTTTCTTCCTGAAAATGATTGCAATCACAAATTCTTTGGTATTATTATCTTCATTTAATTTGCTTGCAAGGAAAAAACACAAAAGAAAATGAAGCAAAAATCAAATCATTGATCATTTCACACAAAACTCCAAAAATGGGCCAGACAAAAGTATTGGCACCCTCAGCCTAATACTTGGTTGCACAACCTTTAGCCAAAATAACTGCGAACAACCGCTTCCGGTAACCATCAATGAGTTTCTTACAATGCTCTGCTGGAATTGTAGACCATTCTTCTTTGGCAAACTGCTCCAGGTCCCTGATATTTGAAGGGTGCCTTCTCCAAACTGCCATTTTGAGATCTCTCCACAGGTGTTCTATGGGATTCAGGTCTGGACTCATTGCTGGCCACCTTAGAAGTCTCCAGTGCTTTCTCTCAAACCATTTTATAGTGCTTTTGGAAGTGTGATTTGGGTCATTGTCCTGCTGGAAGACCCATGACCTCTGAGGGAGACCCAGCTTTCTCACACTGGGCCCTACATTATGCTGCAAAATTTGTTGGTAGTCTTCAGACTTCATAATGCCATGCACACAGTCAAGCAGTCCAGTGCCAGAGGCAGCAAAGCAACCCCAAAACATCAGGGAACCTCCGCCATGTTTGACTGTAGGGGCCGTGTTCTTTTCTTTGAATGCCTCTTTTTTTTCCTGTACACTCTATGTTGATGCTTTTTCCCAAAAAGCTCTACTTTTGTCTCATCTGACCAGAGAACATTCTTCCAAAACGTTTTAGGCTTTCTCAGGTAAGTTTTGGCAAACTCCAGCCTGGCTTTTTTATGCCTCGGGGTAAGAAGTGGGGTATTCCTGGGTATCCTACCATACAGTCCCTTTTCATTCAGACGCCGACGGATAGTACGGGTTGACACTGCTGTACCCTCGGACTGCAGGGCAGCTTGAACTTGTTTGGATGTTAGTCGAGGTTCTTTATCCACCATCCGCACAATCTTGCGTTGAAATCTCTCGTCAATTTTTCTTTTCTGTCCACATCTAGGGAGGTTAGCCACAGTGCCATGGGCTTTAAACTTCTTGATGACACTGCGCACGGAAGACACAGGAACATTCAGGTCTTTGGAGATGGACATGTAGCCTTGAGATTGCTCATGCTTCCTCACAATTTGGTTTCTCAAGTCCTCAGACAGTTCTTTGGTCTTCTTTCTTTTCTCCATGCTCAATGTGGTACACTCAAGGACACAGGACAGAGGTTGAGTCAACTTTAATCCATGTTAACTGGCTGCAAGTGTGATTTAGTTATTGCCAACACCTGTTAGGTGCCACAGGTAAGTTACAGGTGCTGTTAATTACACGAATTAGAGAAGTGACTAGCCCCCTGGGCCGTGGGGTACCCGGAACCGGGCCTTCTAGTGTACGGTGCTGATGGGGGTAGTAGTGGCAACCCGATCCCGTGGCTCAGGGTGGTCAGACCAAATGGTGGCAGTCTATTTATCAGTGTTTTGAATGTCCGACTACGCCACCCGTGGATTGCGGTCAGGGATAACCGCCGCTGCAAGGCAGACCGCTGAGGCTGGTGTTGGTATGCAGCACAGGGGTAGGATAACTCCCCACGGGAAGAGTGTAGCCTCAGGGCAGTGTAGGTGGATGCTGGGGGTGATAGTGCAGGCCGCAATAGTAGGAGTTCAGAGTCCACTTCAAACAGTCCAGGGTCTTTATTGTAGGTATTATTAATGACCCAACAGTGGTACTGGTTAGGAATGGGCCTGGGTGTTTGAGAGCATTCGGGCGAGCCCCACTGGTCAGGGTGAGTGTGTAGGCCTACCGTTCTCTCTATGCTCTTTCTGACTATCCCCCTCTTCGTGGTGTAATAGCCCACGTCCCTGAGCTGGCCGTGTACTTCTCGCCTGTATGGCTTGCGACTCGGGCCTTGGGTACCTTTTGCTTTCTCCTCACTGTACTGGTCCCTCTGTGTGGTGGAGCCTCCAGGCTTCTTAGGCCAAGGGACCTGAAATCCCTCGCGGGTTGGTTCTCTGCTGCTGGGCTTGATAACCCGGGCAGCCTCGGACCCCAATGTCCGGTTAGATTGGTTCTCTGCCAGGATCGGCTCTCGTTGCCTCTGTCCCTGGCTTGCAGTTTCTCCTCTGCCTCACGGACTCCTCAGCTGCTGCTGACCTGTCCCTTCCTCTGAGAACCCTTCTGCTCACTTCAGAAGTGGGTTCTGGTCTCCCTAACCCTGCCCCAGTTCCAGCTTTTATAGGGGCAGACAGCTCCCCCTACTGGCCTGGGACAGGAGGTGCTGCATGCTAATGGTCCCTAACCAGGGGACCTCCCTCCTGCTCTCAGACACAGCCTTTAATATTTGTGGCATCCAGGCCTGGGGTGAAACATTCCCCCCTAGTAAAATTTAGTACTCCGGACTAAACAGGAAACACAAATACACGGTATAAATTGTAACATAACATATATACAGATACATTTTGTCCTTAAGGCCACGGCGCTTCCGTGACCGGGTGTCCATATCACCCAACAAGGTGAAGTTTTCCACGGTGTGGGGACCTGTAAAACCCCAAGTTCCTGGCTTTGGGCGTGGCGGCAAGGTAAAAGCTAACTACTTTGGACCACAAGGAGGCCACGCCGGACAGGATTTTCTTTCGTGGCCATCTTCACAAGAGGGCACCAAGTGCAACTATCTACAACTCAGTTCCGGCCATTTAGTGTCCATGACCTGTCAGTCCAATGAACTAGAAAAACTGGAAAAGCAGTATTAATAACCAGGTAACAAACACAAAACATTTGCAATGTACAGCATTTAGATCTTCCAGCGAGCTGGTATTTGACCCCTAGTGCTCCGGGTCGACCTGCGTAACCCACTGTCTCGTGGTGGTCTAATCTGGCTTTCCCCACTAGCATTTAGGGTACAGCTACTAGCTGGGTTTACAGGCAGTGCAGGCAGCTGTCTGCGGGTCCTTTGGTTTACCGCAGGCATGGCAGGCTCACTGTCAGCAGAGGGTTGACTCTCCTGGGCTGCTGGCATGGGTTCTTCTGCCTCTGGGGCTGCTTGTTCCTCTTGTTCTTCCTGCTCTCCTGTAGGCTCCTGCTGGGTTGGCTGAAGGGAGTGTAGGATGAGTACCACTATTGCATCATTTATCCAAGTCCAGGACCGGGGGAACTCTCCAAGAACTGTGCTGATCATTTCTTCCTTGTCCACTGCAGGTTCAAAGTCATCTTGATCTTCTCCTGCACTCTGTAGTTGCTCGGGGCACCTTTTTAGGGGGTCTCTGGAGACGGTGCTAGTGGTTTCTCCTCCATCCTTGGTAATTACACATACCTTCGGGTTCTTGTCGTCGGACTGCAGTACTGTGTACGGGTCGCTCTCCCACTGGTCATCTAGCTTGTGAAGCCTTCTCTTCCGCTTCAGGACCTGCTCACCAGGTTCCAGGGGACCAGCAGGGGCGTGTTGGTTGAAGAGCCTCTCTTGCTTTTCTCTCGCTTGAGCCAAACTCCTCTCCACACTCTCCTGTACCTTCTTGTTCCGTATCCCAGTCCGCGCCTGGGGAGGTGTCCTCGGGTGTCAGGACTCCCATCTCCAGGTCTATCGGCAGTTTACCTGGTCTTGCTCGCATCAGGTAAGCCGGGGTGCAATTTGTAGCATTCACCGGGATATGGTTGTATAAGTCTATCAGGTCTGGCAGCTTCTCCGGCCACAGGCTGCTTTTTTCCAGGTGCAACGTCTTGAGGAGATCAATGACGATATTATTCATTTTCTCACACAGCCCGTTTGTTTGTGGGTGGTAAGGCGTTGTCCGAATCTTCTTACAGCCGTAGAGGTTGCAGAACTCCTGGAAGACTTCAAACGCTGGACCTTGATCTGTCAAGACCTGTTCCGGATACCCGTGTGGATGGCAGAAGTGTTGTTGGAAGGCTCTGGCCGCTGTTTGGGCTGTCAAGTCTTTAATGGGGACCACCACCAGGAACCGGGAATAGTGGTCCACTATTGTCAGGGCATAGACGTAGCCCGACCGGCTTGGAGCCAGTTTCACATGGTCCAGAGCTACCAGCTCAAGAGGCTGCCTGGTGACGATGGGCCTCAAGGGTGTCTTCTGGCTGGTACCGTCCTTCCTTCTGAGGTTACATGGGCCGCAGTCCCTGCACCACTTCTCTTTGGCCCCTCTCATACCGGACCCAGTAGAACCGCTCTCTCAGTAGGAACTCCAGTTTCTTCCACCCGAAGTGTCCCGCTCTGTCATGGTAGGCCTCCAGGGCCATTGCTGCATCTCGTCTCGGGACCACTACCTGCCAGGTCAGCTCGTGCGTCCGGTGGTTGACAAGCCTTCTGCACAGCTTACCTTCGTAGAGGAATAGCCTGCTTTTCTCCTTCCATAACTGCTTGGCTTCCTCTGGAGCGTCCGGGCCAGGGCGAGCGTCTGCCTGGGTCACCAGGCAAATTGCAGGGTCCCCAGCCGTGGTGAGGTAAGGGATTGAACATGACGGTGGTCAAGTCTTTGTCTCTTACACAGTGGGAGTACTGAGTGGCCCCATACCGGTGGAATGCAGGGAGCTCTATTTCCTCCAGCTCGTCTGGATCTTCTCCCTCATCGGGCAAGTGGGGCATTCTCGATAGGGCATCTGCATTGGCATTGGCTCGGCCTGCCCGGTACTTGATGGTGAAGTCATAATTTGCTAGCCGGGCCATCCACCGCTGCTCTAGGGGACCAAGTCCAGATGCGTCAACGGATTGTTGTCCATGTACACAGTGAACTTCGCAGAGGCCAGGTAATGCTTGAAACGTTCCGTTACGGCCCACACCACTGCCAAGAACTCCAGCTTAAAGGAGCTGTAATTCTCCGGGTTTCTCTCGGTGGAACTCAGCTTCCGGCTGGCGTACGCGATCACCCTTTCTCTGCCCTGTTGGTTCTGTGACAGTACGGCTCCCAGCCCCACATTACTGGCGTCTGTGTGGAGGATAAAAGGCTGGCCATAATCGGGGTAGGCCAGGATCTCATCCCCTGTGAGAGCCATCTTCAGCTGGCGGAAGGACTCCTCTTCCGGCTTGTCCCACTTGAAGGGTGGCTTTTGGCTTCTGGTCTTAGATTGTCCTATAAGGAGGTCCTGCATAGGGGCTGCCATCTTGGTGAACCTGGGGATGAACCTTTGGTAGTAGCCTACCAACCCGAGGAACTGCCTCACTTCTTTTATGTTAGAGGGGCTTGGCCAGTTCTTTATTGCCGTGATTTTGTCAGGGTCGGGGGCTACTCCTTCTGCACTCACCACGTGTCCCATGTATTGTACCTTCGGCTTTAACAGATGGCACTTGGAGGGTTTCACTTTCATGCCAAAGCCTGCCAGGGCCTCAAACACCTCGGCCAGGTGCTTTAGATGGTCCTTGTAAGTCTTCGAATAGACAATCACGTCGTCCAGGTAAAGTAGGACCGTCTCAAAGTTTCGGTGCCCTAGACAGCATTCCATCAGCCTCTGGAAGGTCCCGGGTGCGTTGCAGAGCCCGAATGGCATACAGTTGAATTCACTTAATGCCATCGGGGTGGTGAAGGCGGTCTTCTCCTTGTCAGCCTCTGCCACAGGAACCTGCCAGTACCCGCTAGTAAGATCCAAAGTAGAGAAGAAGTTAGCTGATCTTAGTGCGGCTAAAGACTCCTCTATCCTAGGTAACAGGTACGAGTCTTTATGGGTGATACGATTGACCTTTCTATAGTCCACGCACATTCTCATGGTACCGTCTTTCTTTTTTACCAGAACCAACGGGGCTGCCCATGGGCTACAGCTGTCTCTAATGACTCCCGCTTCTTTCATTTCTCTCAGCATGCCCTTTGCGTTCTGATAATGTGCAGGGGGTACAGGTCTGTGTCTCTCTTTTATTGGTGGGTGGCTCCCCGTGGGGATGTGGTGTTCTACCCCTTTCACTCTGCCGAAGTCTAGCGGGTGCTTACTAAAGATTCTCTCGTACTCCTGAACCACCCGGTATACTCCTTGTTTTTGGTGCAGGGGAGTGGAGTCAGCACCCACATGGAGTTTCTGGCACCAGTCCTCCTTGTGTTTCTGGGAGCCATTATCTTCCACCGGTGGAGATGGAGGCAAGGGTTCCACGACCCTGAGAGCATTGTGTTCGACAGCAAACAATTTGGCTAATGTAGTGTACCGGGGCAAATGTACTTCCCTTTCCCCAATGTTAAGATCCGGACGGGCACCCTTCCATGGCGGACATCAACCACCCCCTGGGCTGTCAAAATGGTGGGCCAGCTGTCTGAGTACACGGGTACTACCATGGCTTGGTAGTCTCTCCCTATTAACCCGATTGCAGTCCGACACCAGATCATCATTTCACTTTTGGGAGGCATGGCAATGGGGAACGGGTCGCTCATCCTCACGCTACCGATCTCACCACCAGACAGTTCTACCTGTTGCCGTCTCATCAGGGCTCTTATCTCTTTCTGGAGGACTCTCTGTTGGCTGGAACTCGCATTCATCGTCACCTGCTGCAAAATTACAATTACTTCTGAAAGACAATTTTCAATCACGTTAGTACCCAAGGTTATTTTAGGGTGACTTTCTTGACGGTCAATGTCCACAATGATCACTCCCTGTGCCGGCAGTTCAACCTTACCAATCTTAATGGTCATCTCTCTGAACCCCACTTGCGGCACGGGTTGACCATTGCTGGCGATGATGCTCAAGTCATCGTCTGGATAACGGGTTATATCAGTGTCACTCCAGTACTGCTTGAAAAGTACATAGGGGATGGTAGTCACATGGGACCCGGTGTCCAGCAGTGCACTCATGGGGATACCGTCCAGCACTACGGGTAAAACCGGGTGTCCCCCTACGTACTTATCACGCCAATTAGATGGGCCTGATGACCTTATGCCTGGGGTTTGGCCCTCTGTCCCAGGTCGGACCCATTTAAAGTACAGTACCTGGCTACGTGTCCCGGCTGGCTGCAACGGCGGCAAATCGGCTGTCCATCCTCAGTGTAACGATCGGCGGGCCTCCCTCTGAATGACGGGATCCTCCTCTGTCGACGCCACGGGACATCCTCCGGACTAGAAGCCAGCTTGATTGGTCCTGACGGGTCCATCTGTAATGACTGTACGGTCCTGGTCAATGCAGCAACACTCTTTGTTAGTTCTTGGACCTGATGGTGCAGGTCTGCAGGCGGGGATGGATTTAGGGCCTGCCCATCAGCCCCCACAAGGTCTGCGGGGTAGGGGGCCGCCCCCTGGTGGTAAGTGATGGCAGGGCGCCGGGAAGCTACAGCGCCACCTGGTGCGGGTTCTCGGAGCACCCGGATGGCCCTATCTTTGAACTGTGCAAAAGTCAAATCGGGGTTCTGTAGGGCCATGAGGCGCAGCTGGGTTCTGTGGGCGCTGGACAGCAGACCTTCTATGAACTGGTCAGTCAATAGTTTATCTGTATCCTGCACGCTGCCAGGATCAGCTTGTTTGATTGCTCCCAAGGCTTCCTGTAAATTTAGGGCATAATCTCTGATGCTATCTTGAACTCGTTGCTTACATCCATAGAACCGCATTTTGATTTCAGCTGAGGTACGGGTGTCAAAGGTGTTCCGTAGACGGGTCAGAACCCCCCTTACAGTCCTTTTCTCCTCAGCTGTCCAAGACTTTACCTCCCGCTGGGCTGCACCAGTTAACTGCCCTATCAGTATGCTTACTTTCTGTTCTTCTGTCAGGGGATAAACTTTGAACAGGCTATACATCCTTTTTTTAAAGTCGCCCAACGTATGCGACTCGCCGGCATACTGTGGCACCAGGCCGCTCCGGGGATATAGGGCATGGAAAACGGCATCACAGCTGCAGCGGCTACGCTGGTGGTAGAGGATCCCTCCGCGTCCGACATCTTCCTCCCCCCTAGTTAACCGTGGCCTACCTTCCGGCGATCCTCTTCTGTAGGCCATGGCTCCGCTCGCGATGCTCTGGGCGAGGACCTTGCGTCGCTCGGTGATGACGTCGGCGTCCGCTGGATCTCCTTCTAGGACCTTGCACAGGGCGGGGCTTCAGGTCTCGTGCGTTTTTGACGTCCACGCCCCTCTTCTTCCCGCGCGGCGTCCCGAAGATGGCGCCCGATGGCGGGAAACGGCTCCGGATGGCGGGAAATGGCCCCGAATGGCGGGAAACTTCACTCAGGTAAGTATAAAGTCTTTTTCAGGCACGCAATACCCGTTTGTGGCGGGTTGGTCACAATCCTGCCGACTACGCCAAAGCTGACTCGCCCCCTGGGCCTTCTAGTGTACGGTGCTGATGGGGGTAGTAGTGGCAACCTGATCCCATGGCTCAGGGTGGTCAGACCAAATGGTGGCAGTCTATTTATCAGTGTTTTGAATGTCCGACTACGCCACCCGTGGATTGCGGTCAGGGATAACCGCCGCTGCAAGGCAGACCGCTGAGGCTGGTGTTGGTATGCAGCACAGGGGTAGGATAACTCCCCATGGGAAGAGTGTAGCCTCAGGGCAGTGTAGGTGGATGCTGGGGGTGATAGTGCAGGCCGCAATAGTAAGAGTTCAGAGTCCACTTCAAACAGTCCAGGGTCTTTATTGTAGGTATTATTAATGACCCAACTGTGGTACTGGTTAGGAATGGGCCTGGGTGTCTGAGAGCATTCGGGCGAGCCCCACTGGTCAGGGTGAGTGTGTAGGCCTACCGTTCTCTCTATGCTCTTTCTGACTATCCCCCTTTTCGTGGTGTAATAGCCCACATCCCTGAGCTGGCCGTGTACTTCTCGCCTGTATGGCTCGCGACTCGGGCCTTGGGTACCTTTTGCTTTCTCCTCGCTGTACTGGTCCTTCTGTGTGGCGGAGCCTCCAGGCTTCTTAGGCCAAGGGACCTGAAATCCCTCGCGGGTTGGTTCTCTGCTGCTGGGCTTGATAACCCGGGCAGCCTCGGACCCCAATATCCGGTTAGATTGGTTCTCTGCCAGGACCAGCTCTCGTCGCCTCTGTCCCTGGCTTGCAGTTTCTCCTTTGCCTCACGGACTCCTCAGCTGCTGCTGACCTGTCCCTTCCTCTGAGAACCCTTCTGCTCACTTCAGAAGTGGGTTCTGGTCTCCCTTACCCTGCCCCAGTTCCAGCTTTTATAGGGGCAGACAGCTCCCCCTATTGGCCTGGGACAGGAGGTGCTGCATGCTAATGGTCCCTAACCAGGGGACCTCCCTCCTGCTCTCAGACACAGCCTTTAATATTTGTGGCATCCAGGCCTGGGGTGACACAGAAGCATCACATGATTTTTCAAACAGTGCCAATACTTTTGTCCACCCCCTTTTTTAGGTTTGGTGTGGAATTATATCCAATTTGGCTTTAGGATAATTATTTTTGTGTTTTTTTCATTGAAGACAAATTATATGAAGATTATAATACCAAAGAATTTGTGATTGCAATCATTTTCAGGAAGAAACTGAGTATTATCTGACAGAATTGCAGGGGTGCCAATACTTTTGGCCACCACTGTATACACCAGAATTCTGGCGTGAAAAGCTTTGAAAAGTTACAAAATATTGGTAGAATGTGAGGCTGCGCTAAAATTTTGCAACTTCATTTTCTCATGCCAATTTTTCCCAGCTCAACTGCAACAAAGTGGGCAGAGCTGAGGCGGGACGGCGGCTTAACCCCAGCTCATCAAATTCATGATGGACGGCAGCGTTACTCACGTCACAAACCTTATTCCAGTCTTTGATAGGTGTAAGATTTGTGTTGATGAGCACATGAAGGCGCACACCACTTTTCAGATGCTCCTGATTCATTAAGAAAAAATGTCAGCTGTAAGTCACCATCTATAACTGCACTGTAATCACTTATATGTTCTGCAGGACTAGTATCTACCACTATATGGTCACTGTATGGCGGTAATATCAGTGTTGGTCTTTGTAGAGAGATTAATTTTCAGTTACACCATGGTCATCTGCTGAGATTCCCCTAAACCCACTAGGGTGCGCCACTGTAGTTATAAACATGGTTACCTGGTTAGGGTCCCACTCAGAAGTTCCACCCCACCCACCCAGATGTGAACCCCTTAGTTATGCCTCTGCACAAGGCATTTTAACTATGATTTATGCATTTATTATAATTTTTTTATTGTGAAACAGAAGGCCACTTTAACTATAAAAAGTACTGTAAGGCTGAGTTCACACGATGCGTTTTTCATGCGTTTCCGCGGCGTTTTTGCAGTTGCGGAAACGCACGAAAAACGCATGGTAGAAGGGCAGCAATGTTCCCCAATTGAAATCCGCATGTGCTGTGCCCATGATGCGGATTTTTCCGCAGCGTAAACGCTGCGCTCAAAAATCCGCAGCATGTCCATTAATTTTGCGGAAACGCTGCTTTTTTTGGCGCCATTGACTTGCATTAGACAGCATGGAATCCGCATCACTATATATGTTGATGCGCATTCCATGCGGTCTAATGTGCGGATGGTACCCGGGTGTGGATGAGAGGACTCTCATCCAGACCCAGGTACCATTAAAAAAAAAAAGAATAAAATAAAAAATATATATATACTCACCTTCTGACGGCCCGCGCAGCGCTCCTGCTTGGTTCCCGGCACTTCGCGGTTGAATGAAGAAGGACCTTCGCTGACATCAGAGTCATGTGACGGGTCACGTGACGCTGACGTCAGCAGGTCCTTCAGTCTTCACTGCCGGTAGCCGGGACCGTGCGAAGCAGGACACCGGGGGCCATCAGAGGGTAAATTATATATTTATTTTTTATTTTTTGACATTCACACACTATATAAATCCATGCCGGTTGCATGGATTTATATAGTGTGAAGTTGTCAAGCACTTTCCAAGTGATGCTAAAATCGCTTGAGAAGCGCTTGTCAACCCGCATGCGGAAATGAAAGTGAAGACCGCTTCATTTCCGCATGTCCCTGGCAGGAAACCGCATGTACAATCCGCATGTACAATCCACATGCGTTTTTTCCTGCCAGGGAGATGCAGAAATGCTCAGGAAGAATCCGGAGCGTTTCTGCATCGTGTGCACATACCCTAACAAGTTATTTTGCAGCACTATTTTTACAGTCTTTACAGTAGTGATAGGTCAAGGACTTCATTATCTGTAAAAACACTAGGACACATACTGTATTTGAACTAAATTGTTCCCATTCATAACCACATCTAAAGAAAAAGGATTTAGTAAATGCAAAAAAACAATTCAAACTTCATCTATAGTTTTTCCTTGTAATTTTCATTTTTGGCATTGGGGAATGGGAATGCATAGGAATTTCTTCATGTTATTATTAATACTACTATCGTAAGAAAGCACATTAAATAGTTTCACTACCCTCTAAGTTGACTAACTTTCAAACAATATTTGTGAATTTTTCATACAGTACTTTCTAACCTATCTAATTTCTGTCTGTCATCCTGATCATATCACTTCCTAAATCGTGTTCTCATAGCTTAATTTCCCAGATTGCAATGCTCAGACTTTACAAACACAGCTATGGCCAGACCACATTTTTCACAATCGGTAGTTATATACATTATTCCGAACAATAAACCTGATGCTGGCAAACCACAGATGCAGGTGTGTATTGCCTCATTCAAATGCCCGTGGATCACATACTGTACATGTTTTATCAGTGTTTTTCACAAATAGAACTCATTCACATAATACATACAGTTGAAACCAGAAGTTTACATATACTATATAAAAATACACACATGCATGTTTTTCTCAATATCTGACATGAAATTAGAATAAACCTTTCCCGTTTTAGGTCAATTAGGATTACCATAATTTTTAATATTTGCCAAATGCCAGAATAATGAGAGAGAGAATGTTTTAAGGCATTTTTATTACTCACTGCAAAGTCAAAAGTTTGCATACACTAAGATTACTATGCCTTTAAACAATTTTGGACTGTCGATATGATGATGTCATGTGTTTGGAAGCTTCTAATAGTTTTCTGGGCAACATCTGAGTTAATTAGAGACACACCTGTGTATGTATTTTAATGCACACCTGAAACACACTGCTTATTTGTGTAGCATCATGGGAAAGTCTAAAGAAATCAGCCAAGATATCAGGAAGAGAATTGTGGACTAGCACAAGTCTGGCTCATCCTTGGGTACTATTTCAAGATACCTGAAGGTGCCTCATTCATCTGTACAAACAATTATACACAAGTACAAACAAGATGGGAATGTCCAGCCATCATACCGCTAAGGAAGGAGACAGGTTCTGTGTCCCAGAGATGAATGTGCTTTGGTCCGACATGTGCATGTCAACTCAAGGACAAAAGCAAAAGACCTTGTGAAGATGATGGCAGAAGCTGGTAAGATTCTGTCAATAACCACAGTGAAATGAGTACTGTATCAACATGGGCTGAAAGGCCACTCTGCCAGGAAGAAGCCATTACTCCAAAAGAAATAAGAAAGCCAGATTAATGTTTGCAAATGCACACAGGAACAAAGACCTTAATTTTTGGAGACATGTCCTGTGGTCTGATGAAACTAAAATTGAACTTTTTGGGCATAATGACCATCGTTACATTTGGAGGAAAAAGGGAGAAGTTTGGAAGCTGAAGAACACCATCCCGACTGTGAAACACCGGGGTGGCAGCATCATGTTGTGGGGTTTTTTTGCTGCAGGAGGGACTGGTGCACTTCACAAAATAGATGGAATCATGAGAAAAGAAGATTATGTGGCAATACTGAAGCAGCATCTCAAGACATCAGCCAGGAAGTTAAAGCTTGGGTGGAAATGGGTCTTCCCAATGGACAATTACCTGAAGCATACTGCCAAAATGGTAGCAAAGTGGCTTAAGGATAATAAAGTCAATGTTTTGGAGTGGCCATCACAAAGCCCTGGTCTCAATCCTATTGAAAATTTATGGGCAAAGCTGAAAAGGCAGGTGCGAGCAAGGCGACCTACAAACCTGGATCAGTTACACCAGTTTTGTCAGGAGGAATGGGCCCAAATTCCGACCAACTATTGTGAGAAGCTTGTGGAAGGATATCCCAAGTCATTCAGTTTAAGGGCAATGGTACCAAATACTAATGAAATGTATGTAAATTTTTGACTTTGCAGTAAGTAATAAAAATTCCTTAAAACATTCTCTCTCTCTCATTATTCTGGCATTTGGCAAATATTAAAAATTATGGTAATCCTAATTGACCTAAAGCGGGAAAGGTTTATTCTGATTTCATGTCAGATATTGAGAAAAACATGCATGTGTGTCTCTTTATATAGTGTATGTAAACTTCTGGTTTCACCTCTACTTCCCAGCTGTCCCAGACCCAGCAGGACTCTTCTGAGTTTACAGATCTGTCCTGCTGTCCCAGGAGCTTAGGGACATATCCCGACTTCAGCTATATCTATGTTGTAAAGTCACAGATAATGTTGAATATATTGGTGGAGCAAGGAGCTGTCATATTCCTCCTGCACCATTCAGTCTATCTAGAAACTGAATGCTCTGCCAGGACCTTTAGGTTCCATGATTAGCAGCGGAGATGAGGAGCCGGATGCAAAGGCAAGGTGTGTATATGTGTTTGTATATGTATTACTTAACAGGGTAAGTGCACATTTTGATGTAGCAGAGTTGTGCGTGTTGATGTAGCAGACCTATATGTGTGTATTTGTGTATTGATGTAGCAGAGCTTTGTGTGTTGATGTAGCAGAGTTGTGTATGTTTATTTAGCATATTTTTTGTGTTGATGTAGCAAAGCAGTGTGCACTGTGGGGGTCAGTGTGTAGGGGTTCTGTGGAGCGCATCATACTTTGGTGGTGTGGGGGAATTATACTGTGTGGGGGATCTGTGGGGGTTATTGTAATGTGTGTGTGTGGGAGACGTTCATGGGAGATATCATTCTGTATGTGGGAGGTGTCTGTGGGGGGATCATATGAGGTGTCTGAGGGAGATTATACTATATGTCGGAGGTGTCTGCTCTGCGGGAGGGCAGCATACTGTGTGGGGAGGTCTTTGGGGGCATCATATTGTGTGATGGGCACTGTGGAGGCAACATACTCTGTGTAGGAGAAAGTACTGTGAGGTTGCATCTTACTGTGTGCATGGAAGTATACTGTGGAGGAATCATACTGTTTCCAGTGTGCAGTAGGGGTCATCATACTGAGTGGGGGGTCTGTGGGGCATCATACTGTGTGTGTTGAGCACTGTGGGGGCATCATACTATGTGTGGTAGACACTGTATGAGTATTATACTGTATGAGGAGCACTGTGGGGGCCACAAAAGGAGTACCATAGTGTTTTTCAACACTATTAGGCTTCCTTAGGAGCAATATTTCTGTGGGGGCACATACACAGAACTGGGCAAGGTTAGGGTATTGGCTTACATAAAATAAAAATTGCTGCAATAGGCAGTATATGTCCCTTTTTCTTACTTTTCAAAGTTGGGAGGTATGCTATGGGGCTCTTTGGACGTCCATGTTTTTTTGCGGACCGTGTTGGATGCAAAATTAGCCTAACTTTTGACTGTGCCCTAGGCCTATGGACTGTTGTCTTTTCAGCAGCATGCAAGTTATAAACAGTATGCTATATAGCAGGGAGTAGCAGGTATAGTTAGCAAAAGCCTTAAGGTCACCATACACATTAGATGAAAGTTAGCTGATTTCAGTGGGATGGGACCAGGGACAGCAATGGTGGGGGTTTGGCAAACTGGGCAATTGCCTGGGGCCCCCACTTTTCAAGCGCCACCAGCATTTACAGCAGAAACTAAATTGTAAATAGCAGTTCTGCATTATCAGTGTTGTTTCCGATGTTGAGAGTGCTTCAGGACATTTGGTGACATCATGGTCATGAGACCATGATGCCTTCACAGGTCCTGTACCATGCAGGAGTCTAGAAGAACTGAACAAGAGGAGACTGTATAGTGTGTATGTATGTGCCATGTGTGCATCAGTCTATATGAATGTCCTGTGCTGTGTATGCATGTTTCTGTATGTATGTGCTCTGTGCATACATGTATTTGTATGTATGTGCTCTCTGTATACATGTATCTATGTAATCTAAGCATGTATGTGCTGTGTGTATACATACATGTGTGAATTCATAGTTTTGATGCCTTCAGTGTGAATGTACAATTTTCAAAGTCATGAAAATACAGAAAAATCTTTAAATGAGAAGGTGTGTCCAAACTTTTGGTCTGTACTGTATATACGCACAGCATCCACATTTATACATACCGGCAGTGCACACTAGAGTTCATAGGTGTAAACATGTCAGCAATCTCCCAATGAACAAGCAAATGATGGTCATTTATTCGGTGATTGGATTGTTTATGTGGGAACAAAAATCATTGTTCTCAGCAGCGCATCGCAGGGTGTAAACTGCAGATGTGTTGCTGACAACATGATACTGTATTGGGACTGATCGACCTACTAGTGATCGTTCTGTGCCCATCGTTCTTCATTAGCCTATATAAAGGTGTAGATAATCAAATGCCAAATGATTTGAATATTGACAATCGTACTTGTTTAACAGCCTGAACTCAACTTATGTACAGTAAATGCAACCGAAATGTTTCTGTGTGATGGTGCAATATGTTAGTATTTGGGGCCTCACTTTACACTTTTGCCCAGGTACTAATGTGGCACCCCTGCGGGGGATTACCACAGGATCCATAGGTACAGGGAGAGATGTACACTTGGGCACACACAACACCTTCCACCCCAGGTCTGAGGGGAGGAGTCAGTTTCCAGGGAGACAGCAAAGCGGCAGTTAATCTTGTGAGGGATGAAGGAGGAGAGACACAGAGCTGTTGGCTGAGGACCAGTTAAGCCCTGAACTAGGATCAGGTCTGTGTTGTGAAGCGCCCTTGATAGAGGGACGGAGGCTAGAAGGAGAAAGAAAGAGATAAAACTATTATCCCTTTAGCTCACCCGGACACCGGAGTCCGAGATGGCTATTAATTCAGGAATAGCATAGAAAACCCGGACAGATCAGGAGGATCTACTCCCCCTGAAGAAGAAGGGGAAAGAGTTGCCAAACTTGACCAAGTATAGGACCAGGGGCCCAGAAAGAGAATTGGTAGACCCAAGGAAAGGTCCTGTAGCGTCGGCGTCCCTGCCTCCTGCTAGGCAGGGACGTTGTTCCCCTCACCTCTCTGCTCCGTGCCCGGCGGCTTCCTCCAGCTCTGCTTGCAGCGCCCGCTCTCCCCCGGTCACTGTGCTTAGGGCGCGCGCGCGCGCGCTCCCCCTCTCTTAAAGGGGCCGCGCGCGCCGCCCTAAGGAGTCCCCGGCCAATGGCCGGAGGATCCCTCCATATATAAGGCACCTCCTCCAAAATGGAGGTGCCCGAGCAATGTTGTTGCACTGTTCACTACTCTGCTTCAGCCCTCAGGTCCCGTATCCAGTTACCTGCCAGTTTCCTGCCAGTTTGCTGTCTGATTCCTGCCTGTTATCCGCTTACCTGCTTGCTTGCCTGAGGTCCGACGGTCTGCCTTCCGACACCTGTCAGTCTGTCTATGGACCAGCTTGCCCGCTCACCTGGGAGCGCTCACCTGCTACCTGTCTGCTAGTCTACCTGGAGGCTCCGCCGTCACGTGCTGTGACCACCTGCCAGTCCAGAGACTCTTGCCCGCTCACCTGGGAGCGCTCACCTGCTACCTGTCTGCTAGCCTACCTGGAGGCTCCGCCGTCACGTGCTGTGACCACCTGCCTGTCCAGAGACTCTTGCCCGCTCACCTGGGAGCGCTCATCTACTACCTGCCTGCTAGCCTACCTGGAGGCTCCGCCGTCACGTGCTGTGACCACCTGCCAGTCCAGAGACTCTTGCCCGCTCACCTGGGAGCGCTCATCTGCTACCTGTCTGTTAGCCTACCTGGAGGCTCCGCCGTCACATGCTGTGACCACCTGCTTATCCAGAGACTCTCGCCAGCTCACCTGGGAGCACTCATCTGCCATCTGCCTGCTAGCCTACCTGGAGGCTCAGCCGTCACAGGTCGTACCTACCCTTTACCCAGAGACTGTCCCGGACACTTGCCGTGCCCTCCTGCCCGTTTACCCAGAGACTGTCCCGGTCACTTGCTGTGACCTCCTGCCCGTTTACCCAGAGACTGTCCCGGTCACTTGCTGTGACCTCCTGCCCGTTTACCCAGAGACTGTCCCGGTCACTTGCCGTGACCTCCTGCCCGTTTACCCTGAGACTGTCCCGGTCACCTGCTGTGACTGCCTGCCTGTCTTCCCTGGTCGCCACCCGCTTCCTTACAAGGACCGCCCCCTTGTATAAGTTGCTCAGTGGTTCCGCCTCCCAAACCCGTTACAGGTCCTCATTGTCAGTTGTGGAGAAGGACCCCAAAGAAAGTAAAAGGTTCAGCTTAAGGCAGGACTGATCCCAAACAACGCACACATTGTTAGAGTGAATATCTCTACCTGCACCGAAAACCTGGTTACCCTCCTGAACTGTACCTGTTACCGGACTTCAGTAAAAGAAAGGTACTGAAACAAAGACATAATGTGTGTGTGTGCCTACTTTGACATTACTGCCTATAGCGTTTGTACAAGCCGTATGCCGAATACCTCAGCAACCATACACAGCGCTGGTAACCGATTTTACCAGTTACCACAGGAGGAGTCAGGACACAATACTCCCATCATCCTCACCCCCATCCCTTTACTGACGGTCCAGGGCATGGAACCGGGAACCAACCAACCGTGATCCCCACAGAAGTAACTCATCCATCCCGGTATCCGAGTACCCCTACCCTGTCGACCGACTCAGTTTGGCGTCACGAACAGGATTCCGGGCCCGGTAGAACCGGGTACTGTGTGCTTAAATTGGACTTTATTGAAAGTTTGTGTACTGTAAAACGGGCCGTCATTACTACGTCATAGAGAAATTAAACTGCGTCACAGAGCGGAGAGAGTCGCGGGGGCGTGGCTAAAGGAGCGCAAGGATAGCCCCGCCGTTTTTTTTTTTAAAGTCACCGGTGACTGAAGGAGTTGATCGTAGCAGCTGGCAACGGTTAACTAGGGGGGCACCGTCATGAGTGAAGCAAACAATATCCGAGACCTTGAGGGAGGGGATGCCCAAGACGCAGCAGCAGCCGGTTCCTCAGCTGGTGAAGGAGCCGCAGCATCTGGAGCGATGGCCCCGATACTGCCAATTGCCTTGCCGTATGTACCGGGGGCCAAATGGTTACCGACGTATGAAGGTAAACCCGGTACCTTAGCAGCTTTCAAACGTAAAATGTGTGCGGTACTGGACATGTATGCAATGACAGGAAAGCAGCGAGCCTCCGTGGTGCAGGGACAACTAATAGGTGCAGTGGAGCTAGAAGCTGAGACTTGGAGCGATGCTGATGGAGACTCTATAGAAAATGTGTTTGATAAGCTCAAAGCTGCTTTTCAAAAACGCACACAGTCTGAACTAAGGATGCTATTCTACCAATGTAAGCAGAGACAGCAAGATACCATCAGAGACTTTGCCCTACGTTTACAAGCGGCACTCCGGTCCATAAAACGGGTAGATCCAGCAAGTGTGCAAGACGAAGATAAATTGCTTGCAGAACAGTTTATGAATGGGTTGAGATCAGACTTTCACCGTCAGCAGGTGCACATGTGGGTCCTAGATCATCCAGATGTGGAATTTAATACCTTAAAGGACCGTGCTATAACTGTACTACAAGACCCATTACCTGCAAAACCTGCAATCCCATCCTGGCAGGTTAATACCTCTCACATGAACTTAGAGCCTACCCCTAAAGACTCTGTAAAAGCGATAGGACAAGCTGTCGCACCCGAATCTGCTGATGACCTACGTAATCAGGTGTTACAACTAACCAAAAACATGGACTACATGTTAAAACTCTTGCAAGCCAGACCGGAGGCACAACCACCAAGCAAAATCCAGTTAGCTGAATCCCCTGAGGATGTTCCGTGGATGAGGAGAAAGCTCATGTCGCCCGTGCAGGGGACAAACGCACCATTCCGACACAGAGCCATGTCGCCCATGGAGGGGATCAACAAGTCGCCCATTCAGGGGACCAACTCACCATTCCGACGCAGAGCGACCAACCACACGGATTCTTCAGGACAACCCGTTTGCCTTCGTTGCAACAAACCGGGCCACTTTGCAAGAAGATGTCGTTTAAACCCGAGATTCCTGGGTCCCAGGGCCAACCCCCAGGAATAAAAAGGCAGGGCCCATATGACTGGCGTAGTCGATATGTGGGAGGCCGCCCATACCTCAACATTACGCAAGAAGGAATCCCCACATCGGCCTTATTGGACACTGTGTCACAAGTCACCACCATCCCACATATCCTTTACAAGCAATTTTGGTCTTATGCTGATCTTAGCCCCCCAGACTCTAGTCTTGTCATTTTAGCAGCTAATGGTCAACCACTGAATCAGGTGGGCTTTAGAGAGGTGACAATAAAGCTGGGGAGGGTTGAGTTGAAAGGCCAAGGGTTATGTGTGGTAGAAGATGAACAAATGTCTTTACATGGTGCTTGGTACTAATGTGATTGAAAACTGCCTTGAAGAAGTGCTGTTTTTACTCCAACAGATTAAAGAGACTGCTGGCATTGGGCGGAGGAGAGTCCTTCAAAGAGAAATCCATGCCTTAATTCACAAGCACAAGGTAAATCTGTCTGGAGGGGAGATTGGCAGTGCGCGGGTAACGGACCCGTTTCCCATTGTATTACCACCAAACAGTGAAATGATGATATGGTGTCGAGCAGCTATGTGTATCAGAAGAAAGGAATACCAGGCAATAGTAGAACCGGTATATTCAGAGCATAGACCTACACTGCTGACAGCTAGAGGGGTGGTGGATGTACGCAGGTGAAGAGTACCAATCCGTGTGTTGAATTGTGGTGAGGAAGAAGTGAAACTACCCCGGTATGCTACTGTAGCAAAGCTGTACACTGTCAGTAATAAAAACATACAGACACTAGAGCCCTTGCCCCCATCAAGTCAGGCGGAGGACAACAACCCCAAGGGACAGCTGGAGGAGTGGTGTCAGCAGTTGCACATAGGGACTGATGCCACTCCCGAACCTCAGAAGCAAGGAGTTTAGCGGGTAGTACAAGCGTTTAGCCAAGTATCCATTAGATTTTGGGAGGATAAAAGGGGTACACCATCACATACCCACAAGAGATCATCCCCCCGATTAAAGTGAGACATAGACCCATCCCACCAAACCACTACCAGTGTGCTAAAGAGATGCTGCAGGACATGAAGGGGGCCGGGGTTATAAAAGATAGCTGTAGTCCCTGGGTGGCCCCCTTAGTCTTAGTCAGAAAAAAAGATGGCACTATGAGGATGTGTGTGTATTACAGGGAGGTCAATAGGATCACTCACAAAGATGCTTACCCGTTACCCCGGATAGAGGAGTCTCTTGCTGCATTAAAGACGGCTAAGTATTTCTCCACATTAGATCCTACTAGTTAGTATTGGCAGGTCTCCGTTGAAGAAGAAGACCGGGAGAAAACAGCATTCACAACACCAATGGGCCTATGCGAATTCAATAGCATGCCATTTGGGTTATGCTATGCACCGGGGACGTTTCAGAGACTCATGGAGTGCTGCCTGGGACACCGGAATTTTGAGACGGTACTTTTATACCTGGATGACGTCATAGTGTATTCCAAAACCTATGAAGAACCTAGGGCATGTGGTCAGCGCGGATGGCGTAGCACCAGATCCGGAAAAAGTGACAGCTATCCAGGACTGGCAGAGGCCGACCACCGTCAGAGAGGTACGTCAGTTCTTTGGTTTGGTTGGGTATTACAGAAGATTTATTAAGGGCTACACGAAGATGGCAGCGCCCCTACAAGATCTTCTGGTAGGCCAAGCTAAGAAGAGAAGGTCTGCAGAGCCGCCGTTGGAATGGGGAAAGAAACAAGAAGACTCCTTCCAAGAAATGAAACAGGCCCTGACCGGTGAGGAAACCTTGGCGTACCCAGATTATAACCTACCATTTGTCCTCTACCCGGATGTAAGCAATGTAGGCCTGGGAGCAGTACTGTCCCAAATACAAGAAGGCAAGGAAAGAGTAATTGCCTATGCCAGTAGAAGACTTCGACCTACCGAGAGGAACCCGGAAAATTACAGTTTCTTTAAGTTGGAGTTCCTGGCCTTGGTCTGGGCAGTCACGGAGAGGTTCAAGCGTTACTTAGCAGCTTCAAAATTTACCATCTTTACGGACAATAATCCGCTAACACATTTGGATACTGCAAAGCTTGGTGCATTGGAGCAGCTCTGGATGGCCCGGCTATCGAACTACGACTTTACCATCAAGTACCGAACAGGCCGTGGAAATGCAAATGCTGATGGCCTCTCCAGA
The DNA here is from genome assembly GCF_046119375.1 of Phyllobates terribilis. Classification (NCBI taxonomy): domain Eukaryota; kingdom Metazoa; phylum Chordata; class Amphibia; order Anura; family Dendrobatidae; genus Phyllobates; species Phyllobates terribilis. Next base: position 788,096,386 of record NW_027362761.1, read on the forward strand.
AACCCTCAAGTACACTTGCAAGGGCTTGAAGAAGAAACAGATGACTTGGAGGAAATAGAACTTCCAGCTTTCCATAAAAGTAGAAAATGGAAAATGACAGAAACCCATATCTACCAGAACCGTCAGGATGTTGCCCTAAACAAACTGCCTCATTATGGATGGAAAGAAACCCAAGACAGCGATCCGGCAGTGAGCCTAGTGAAGCGGCTGGTAACCCAACCGGATTCCAAAATTGAGAAGAATGCTCCCCCAGAGGCCCAATACCTGTGGAAAGAAAGAAGCAGGTTATTTATCTATAAAAACCAATTGTGCAGACGGTATATCAATCCAAGGACACATGAAATGGTATGGCAAGTTGTGGTTCCAAAGAGAAACGTCCAAATGGTATTGGAAGCGTACCATAATGGAGCAGGACACTTTGGATGGAGAAAATTGGAAATACTGTTACGTGAGAGGTTTTATTGGATTGGCATGAGGTCTTCCATAGAAAAATGGTGTAAAAATTGTGGCCCATGCTCATTAAGAAGAGGAGATCATAACAACCAGAAAGCACCACTCCAGCCTATCATAACCAAACAGCCCCTGGAACTAGTAGAATTGGATCATGTCAAACTCACACCCAGTAGATCAGGCTATACTTATGCTCTTACCATGGTGGACCACTATTCCAGATTCCTAGTGGTAGCTCCTGTGAAGGACTTGGCAGCAAGAACCTTTCAAGCTTATTTCTGCAGGCCACATGGATATCCAGAACAGGTATTGACAGATCAGGGTCCTGCCTTTGAAGCGGAAATATTTCAAGAGTTCTGTAGCTTGTATGGATGCAAGAAAATTCGTACCACGCCTTACCATCCCCAAACTAATGGAATGTACGAAAAAATGAATCACCTGGTAATAGAATTGCTGAAGACTCTACCCTTGGAAGACAGAAACAGATGGCCAGAGAAATTACCAGATCTGATTGACATCTATAACAACATCCCAGTAAGCTCAACTAATTGTACCCCAGCATACTTGATGAGAGCGAGACCAGGAAAATTGCCAGTGGACTTTGAAATGGGCATTGTAGTTCCTGAGGAAGACCCCTCAAGTGCAGATTGGGATACTAGAAGAACAGAACAATACAAGAAAATACAGGAGTGTGTTGAGAAAAGTCTAGCAAAATCCAGAGAAAGACAAGAAACCAATTTCAATAAAAACGCACAAGGAATCCCGTTAACCCCCGGAGAATTGGTTTTGAAAAGGAAAAAGAGACTTCATAAGCTGGATAATCAATGGGAAGAAGAACCATACACTGTATTACCATCCAATTTTGACAACCAGAAAACCTGTCTAATCAGCAAGGATAACGGAAAAACAACAGCAACAGTGTCCCGAGACCACTTAAAGAAGTGTCCTCAACCCTTACAACAAAAAGAATATATCCCTTGTCCCATACCAGAAGAAGAGACACCAAGGACAATTAAGACAATCTTAGGAGAGTTACCCGCAGATTGGCCCCAAATAGAAGGAGCATATTTAATTCCCATGTTGACATTCCCACAACCAGTAGAAGGATCAAGAGAAGAACCACCCGCTGTAGCCGAGCCAGGGAATCCTGCAATCGGTGTACCTGCCATTCCCACTAGAGGAGTGGGAAGACACTCCGGCATACCTGTGGTACGTAGACCAACACAAGAGTCAGTAAGTAGTGTTCGCTCCACACCAGGCTTACGCACCAGTGGAATACCAGTTTTACGGAGGTCATCACGTATTAATTTTGGACACCCACCACTCAGATACAGGGAGTAAACCATAACAAAAGGGAAATGTAAATAGGTTAAAAAATGTAAATATGTAGTTAAAGTCAGTATATAGAAGGGTGACGAGTAGACCAAAACAGGTTACACCAGGTACACAACATAAAAAAAGGGTGAGTAGAGTTGGCGCAAGAAGTTGTCTAGGGAGAGCAAAATCTTGGCCAATAGGTGATCCCAGGGCCAAAGGGCCTACAGTGCTTATGACCGGGAGAGGCCCCTGCAGTACCTAGGACCCTTGTGCCGAGGCACACGTAGTAAATGTTTTGTTGTGTATTGTGAATTATTAAGTCTATTTGAATCTTTAAGCCTAAAGAGACTTTACCTGTTTGGACGTCTGAAACTTTTTGAAAAATTTTTAAGAATGCACCGAAGCCACAGGACTGGTGGTGGCAAAAAGACTTTCACTTTAACAGCTTGCAGCAGATCGACTAGCGTTGTATGGACTGGTTATCCGTTTTTCCCATTTTCCCTGGTTATTGTAAATTTTATTTTTGAGACTCTGTTCAAATTACAAATAGAAATGTTAATGTTATGCTATCTTTGTTAAAAAAAAAATGTTTCAGTCCCGGAGGACTGAAGTTAACAAGTGGGGAATGTGGCACCCCTGCGGGGGATTACCACAGGATCCATAGGTGTAGGGAGAGATGTACACTTGGGCACACACAACACCTTCCACCTCAGGTCTGAGGGGAGGAGTCAGTTTCCAGGGAGACAGCAAAGAGGCAGTTAATCTTGTGAGGGATGAAGGAGGAGAGAGACACAGAGCTGTTGGCTGAGGACCAGTTAAGCCCTGAACTAGGATCAGGTCTGTGTTGTGAAGCGCCCTTGAGAGAGGGACGGAGGCTAGAAGGAGAAAGAAAGAGATAAAACTATTATCCCTTTAGCTCACCCGGACACCGGAGTCCGAGATTGCTATTAATTCAGGAATAGCATAGAAAACCCGGACAGATTAGGAGGATCTACTCCCCCTGAAGAAGAAGGGGAAAGAGTTGCCAAACTTGACCAAGTATAGGACCAGGGGCCCAGAAAGAGTATTGGTAGCCCCAAGGAAAGGTCCTCATTGTCAGTTGTGGAGAAGGACCCCAAAGAAAGTAAAAGGTGGCAGGTTCAGCTTAAGGCAGGACTGATCCCAAACAACGCACACATTGTTAGAGGAGGCCTCACAAATTTCCAGAGTGAATATCTCTACCTGCGCCAAAAACCTGGTTACCCTCCTGAACTGTACCTGTTACCGGACATCAGTAAAAGAAAGGTACTGAAACAAAGACTTAATGTGTGTGTGTGCCTACTTTGACATTACTGCCTATAGCATTCGTACAAGCCGTATGCCGATCACCTCAGCAACCATACACAGCGCTGGTATCCGATTTTACCAGTTACCACAGGAGGCGTCAGGACACAATACTCCCATCATCCTCACCCCCATCCCTTTACTGACGGTCCAGGGCATGGAACCGGGAACCGACCAACCGTGATCCCCACAGAAGTAGCCCATCCATCCCGGTATCCGAGTACCCCTACCCTGTCGACCGAATCACTCACTTTGTCTAAAACCGGCCCTGAGGCTGATTATCTAATGGGCATGGGTGCCTCTCGATTCTTCATCGACCTATGATGTCAAGGATGAGAAGAATCGGGCAGTTGAAATTTCAAACCAGAGGTGTCTGGCAGCACTTTCTCCTCTCTCCCTATTAAAATCATATGAACTCTTGGCTTCACATCATCTACAGAAACAAAAAGACACTTGAAAAGAGATTTAGTGACCATAGAAGAATACACAGGGTTATGCAGATTACAGTTATGCAGATTTAAAAAAAATATGTATGCAAAACTGTTGCCCTCAGTCTGGTTAATGGGAGTGCCCTGCGATTCAGCCCCTAAACTCAAACTCCTTAGTAATATGTGAAGCAAGATAACTCAATGAGAAATATTCGTGGACCAGTAATCAAATGACAATTACAATAAACAGTGGAAAAAACAACAATGCCTGCACCAAAATAAAATAAAGTACTAAAAACGATATACAGTATGCCCAATACTTAAAGATGACCTTATACAGAATTTTTCATGTTGAACTGGACATACAATATAGTAGTGGCTTCAGAGCAAAATAAAATGTTTTTTTTTATTTTGTTTTTTGTTTTGTCACCGGAGATTTTAACAATCATATATTTAGCACCTAATTAGTTAAACTTAGTTTAGTCCAAGTGGAAGTTATTAGTTAGTTTTCGCTGGGTGTGTGTATGATGCTCCTCCTGTATGATGCTGACCAATCATAAGCAGGCAGCAACCTGTGATGTCATCGGTGTCACAGTCCACAGGTCCAGCCATTCAGCGTGTGCAGCCTTTAAGCATTAATCACTATTTGGCATGTATAGCAATTGATTAATAAGAACAATAACTATTACCATGTTTTATAAATGTACCTATTTTCTGTGGGCTCACGGATAGTAACAGCAAAGTTCTTGCAGTCTGCACCAGGCCTGAGAATTAAATTGCCGTCATTTTCATCCTTCATGAGCATTTCGGTGGCTTGTTGGCGAGATACAGAGTAAAAGCACCTTTAAATAGTTAGAAAAGAAACAATAACAAATTCTGACATAGGTGAAGAATGACCAGGAACATTTTTCCCTATAAGAAAATATTAATATTTTGGTATATGTTAATGTAACCCAATATTCTACCTTAACCATCACGTGATCAGAAGATGCCCTGGAGCCCAAGGTTTACACAGGACCTTTCACAATATTTATTTTATTTAAACTGTATAGGGCAGTAAAAAGAGGCAGAGGGGCTCATCAAAACTTTTTTTCTCCACATCTGGGTCAGTGTGTGAACAGTGAACATCATCATGGAAGCAGAGTTTGTCCCATGTAATAACAAGGATATATCTAGACCATTTTATGTGACAAACATATTATGTGTACCGCTTGCACACCGCAGCTCTCCTCCCTCCCAGAGCTGTAATGACAGCAAGCAACAGGAGTGAGGAGTACACGCTACAGTATTATATACTGTAGCTATATTTTAGTGGAAAATACATTGCTATCAAAATTATGCATGCAATATATATGTATATAGTATTTGTATGTGTGCATATTAGTACAAAAATGAACAAATTGATGCAATTAATTAATTGATTTACGCAACTAAGTAATTGACTACCTGGTGCATCACTTCCTATTGAATTATAGATACAGATATATATACAAAAATAAACGAGTTGTAGAAAAATGAATTAAAATGAATTAAAGCAGCTAATTAACTGATTAATACTGATTAACTGGTGCAGCACTTCTAAATAATAGATAGACTATGTGTGTATGTGTATCTATATATAGTACAAAAATAAACTAGTTGTAAAATAAATAAATGAAATTAATTATGATGAGCAAAATAATTGATATAACTATTTAATTGATTAATCGGTAAAACAACTGCGATCAATTTATTTAAATGTATATATTTTATAAATGTATTAGAAAAGTCAACTGATTCATTTACAGTAAATTGTAAGAATATAAATATTACATTTAATTATTTATAAATGAATAATCTCATTTATATATCAATTTATACTACGCCTAGTCAATCTAACCCTATTTCCTTACTGATAAATTGGTGGGATTAACAGGTAATTGATTTATGTGTATGTGTGTATTTCACAGTATGACAAAATCACTCACTGAGAAAGCTTGTGAGTAGCGCTTGTCACAATGTCTCTCCTCTGATCACTCACTGACAGAAGATCAGAGAAGAGACAGTGATGTATATGAAGCAAATCACCCAGGAAAGTTTGTTACTACAACAAACTTTCTCACTGATTGTTATCAATGGCTTGCATGACAATAATGTCATCGGGACCTGAACCAATCAGGTCCCGATGATTTGAAACCAGACACCCCCTTTAATTTTCAACTTTACAACTCAGTACATTAAATAATGTTATTAGTAGAAGTATTAGAGTATTTTTATACACTTACTGAGGCATTCTATTTACATTCTCTACATCTTCATACGTAGATGAAAAAGTTGGGGAAAGTGTGCAAGGTGAAGTAATTACGTCTTCAAAAGATCCTGATGCTCTCCTTGAAGATTCCTTTTCTAAGACCTCTTTGAGTTGAATTATTTGTCCAGGTAACAAAGTCAAAGAAGTTGGAACTGACAGCTAGAGGCAAATAATAAACATGTCACCTAGGCAAAATACATATAAAATACCATGAATAATACCAATCCTAAATTTGGAAATCACTTGCATTTTGGATTTTGTAGGAAAGGATGGCGTGTTCTACCACTGCAAAAGTACTTTAGAAAATACAATATTAAAAATACTCAAAACATGTCAAACATTTGTAGCAACTACCAACTGTATCTGTATCCCAACATAATATTGGGCATATGATGTAAAAGTGAGTAAAAAAATAGGCTTGAGTGAGGATCAATTACTCCAAGTCCAACTATGTAAGGTAATCATTACTTTACAACAGACGCACAAGCATCCCACAAGGACCTGGGAGATGTTGGCTCCCTTCTTCCAATTTTCAAATGTATGGCTATTTTGGAGAAGGGCAGCGTTTGGGGGAACATTATGGAGAGGGACTATATTATTGAGAGGAGAAGTGTGGGGGTATTATACAGAGGGGCAGTGTGTGAGGGATATTATGGAGAGGGGCAGTGTGGAGGGATATTAGTGAAAGGGGCAATGTGGGGGGATAATATGGATGGGGCAGTGTGGTCGACATTATGGAGAGGGGCAATATGGGGGATATTATGGAAAGGGGCATAGTGGGGGATGTTATGGAGAAGGGCAGTGTGGGGGGAATATTATGGAGAGGGACAGTTAGGGATATTATGGAGAGGTGCAGTGTGGGGGATATTATGGAGAGGAGCAGTTTGAGGGAAATATTTTGTGCAGGGAGGACAGTGAGGAGCAATTATTTATTCAGGGGAATAGCATGGGAGATATTTTTATTTAGGGGCAGTATAATAATACTTTTATTTTTAAGGTCACCTTATTGGTATGAGCTGCTGAAGACAGAGAAGAGTGAAGTCTGGAGAGATGAGCCGTGGGAGTGAAATCTCATCATGGTGTCTGAGCTACATGGGGACAAAAGGGATGGGAACGACTCCAATCAGAGAAGATGTCGTCTATAAGGTACCTGGATGCAAATGCTTATTTGTGATACTGACTGCGTCTCATCAGTACTGTGGTTCCTGTATGTTGATGGTACACAGTTTGATGACTGTTAACAACTCCCAGTATCTTCTTACCATTGTTAAGAAAATACTGGGAATTGTAGGCTCAAGGAATACAATTATATATGGGGCTGACCTGACATTACAAATGATTGCTGTACTAAGCTTAGTGAGGTATACATGTTATGACAGTGGTTCTGGTGCTGAATTCATGTACTGATGGTGGTTCTGATGCTGCATTTATGTACTGATGGTGGTTCTGGTGATGCATTTGTGTCACCCCAGGCCTGGATGCCACAAATAATAAAGACTGTGTCTGAGAGCAGGAGGGAGGTTCCCTGGTTAGGGACAATTAGCATGCAGCACCTCCTGTCCCAGGCCAGGAGGGGGAGCTGGCTGCCCTATAAAAGCTGGAACTGGGGCAGGGTTAGGGAGACCAGAACCGACTTCTGAAGTGTCCAGAAGGGTTTTCAGAGAAGAGGGACAGGTCAGCAGCAGCTGAGGAGTCCGTGAGGCAGAGGAGAAACTGCAAGCCAGGGACAGAGGCGACGAGAGCCGGTCCTGGCAGAGAACCAATCTAACCGGACATTGGGATCCGAGGCTGCCCCGGGTTATCAAGCCCAGCAGCAGAGAACCAACCCGCGAGGGATTTCAGGTCCCTTGGCCTAAGAAGCCTGGAGGCTCCGCCACACAGAGCGACCAGTACAGCGAGGAGAAAGCAAAAGATACCCAAGGCCCGAGTCACAAGCCATACAGGCGAGAAGTACACGGCCAGCTCAGGGATGTGGGCTATTACACCACGAAGAGGGGGATAGTCAGAAAGAGCATAGCGAGAACGGTAGGCCTACACACTAACCCTGACCAGTGGGGCTCGCCCGAATGCTCTCAGATACCCAGGCCCATTCCTAACCGGTACTACTGTTGGGTCATTAATAACATCTACAATAAAGACCCAGAACTGTTTGAAACGGGCTCTGAACTTTTACTATTGCGGCCGGCACTATCACCCCCAGCATCCACCTACACTGCCCTGAGGCTACACTCTTCCCGTGGGGAGTTGTCCTACCCCTGTACTGCACACCAACACCAGCCTCAGTGGTCTGCCTCGCAGCGGCGGTTATCTCTGACCGCAATTCACGGGTGGCGTAGTCGGACATTCACAAATCTATAAATAGACTGCCACAGCATTTGGTCTGACCACCCTGAGCCACGGGATCGGGTTGCCACTACTATCCCCAGCATCGTACAGAAGCCCGGTTCCGGGTACCCCACGGCCCAGGGGGCGAGTCAGCTTTGGCGTAGTCGGCAGGATTGTGACCAACCCGCCACAAACGGGTATTGCGTGCCTGAAAAAGACTTTATACATACCTGAGTGAAGTTTCCCGCCATTCGGGGCCATTTCCCGCCATCCGGAGCCGTTTCCCGCCATCGGGCGCCATCTTCGGGATGCCGCGCGGGAAGAAGAGGGGCGTGGACGTCAAAAAAACGCGTGAGACCTGAAGCCCCGCCCTACGCTGAGATGCTGCGCAACGTCCTGGAAGGAGATCCAGCGAACGCCGACGTCATCACCAAGCGATGAAAGGTCCTTGCCCAGAGCATCGCGAGCGGAGCCGCGGCCTACAGAAGAGGATCGCCGGAAGGTAGGCCACGGTTAACTAGGGGGGAGTAAGATGTCGGACGCGGAGGGACCCTCTACCACCAGAGTAGCCGCTGCAGCTGTGATGCCATTTTCCATGCCCTATATCCCCGGAGCGGCCTGGCTGCCACAGTATGCCGGCGAGTCGCATACCTTGGGCGACTTTAAAGAAAGGCTGTATAGCTTGTTCAAAGTTTATCCCCTGACAGAAGAACAGAAAGTAAGCATACTGATAGGGCAGTTAACTGGTGCGGCCCAGCGGGAGGTAAAGTCTTGGACAGCGGAGGAGAAAAGGACTGTAAGGGGGGTTCTGACCCGTCTACGGGACACCTTTGATACCCGAACCTCAGCAGAAATCAAAATGCGGTTCTATGGATGTAAGCAGCGAGCCCAAGATAGTATCAGAGACTATGCCTTAAACTTGCAAGAAGCCCTGAGAGCAATCAAACAAGCTGATCCTGGCAGCGTGCAGGATACAGATAAACTATTGACCGAACAGTTCATAGAAGGTCTGCTGTCCAGCGCCCACAGAACCCAGCTGAGCCTCATGGCCCTACAGAACCCCGATTTGACTTTTGCACAGTTTAAAGATAGGGCCATCTGGGTGCTCCGAGAACCCGCACCAGGTGGTGCTGTAGCTTCTGGGCGCCCTGCCATCACTTACCACCAGGAGGCAGCGCCTTACCCTGCAGACCTTGTGGGGGCTGATGCGCAGGCCCTAAACCCATCCCCGCCTGCAAACCTGCACCATCAGGTCCAAGAACTAACAAAGAGTGTTGCTGCATTGACCAGGACCGTACAGTCGTTACAGATGGACCCGTCAGGACCAATCAAGCTGGCTTCCAGTCCGGAGAATGTCCCGTGGTGTCGAAGGAGGAGGATCCCATCGTTCAGAGGGAGGCCCGCCGACCGTTACACTGAGGATGGATAGCCGATTTGCCGCCGTTGCAGCCAGCCGGGACACATAGCCAGGTACTGTACTTTAAACGGGTCCGACCTGGGGCAGAGGGCCAACCCCCAGGCATAAGGTCACCAGGCCCGTCTAATTGGCGTGATAAGTACGTAGGGGGACGCCCGATTTTACCCGTAGTGCTGGACGGTATCCCCATGAGTGCACTGCTGGACACCGGGTCCCAAGTGACTACCATCCCCTATGTACTTTTCAAGCAGTACTGGAGTGACACTGATATAACCCGTTATCCAGACGATGACTTGAGCATCATCGCCAGCAATGGTCAACCCGTGCCGCAGGTGGGGTTCAGAGAGATGACCATCAAGATTGGTAAGGTTGAACTGCCGGCACAGGGAGTGATTATTGTGGACATTAACCGTCGAGAAAGTCACCCTAAAATAACCTTGGGTACTAACGTGATTGAAAATTGTCTTTCAGAAGTAATTGTAATTTTGCAGCAGGTGGCGATGAATGCTAGCTCCAGCCAACAGAGGGGCCTCCAGAAAGAGATAAGAGCCCTGATGAGACGGCAACAGGTAGAACTGTCTGGTGGTGAGATCGGTAGTGTGAGGATGAGCGACCCGTTCCCCATTGCCATGCCTCCCAAAAGTGAAATGATGATCTGGTGTCAGACTGCAATCGGGTTAACAGGGAGAGACTATCAAGCCATAATAGAACCCGTGTACTCAGACAGCAGGCCCACCATTTTGACAGCCCGGGGGGTGGTTGATGTCCACGATGGAAGGGTGCCCGTCCGGATCTTAAACATTGGGGAAAGGGAAGTACATTTGCCCCGGTATGCTACATTAGCCAAATTGTTTGCTGTCGAACACAATGCTCTCAGGGTCGTGGAGACCTTTCCTCCATCTTCCCCGGTGGAGGATAATGGCTCCCAGAAACACAAGGAGGACTGGTGCCAGAAACTCCATGTGGGTGCTGACTCCACTCCCCTGCGCCAAAAGCAAGGAGTCTACTGGGTGGTTCACGAGTACGAGAGAATCTTTAGTAAGCACCCGCTAGACTTTGGCACAGTAAAGGGAGTGGAACACCACATCCCCACGGGGAGCCACCCACCAATAAAAGAGAGACACAGACCTGTACCCCCTGCACATTATCAGAACGCAAAGGGCATGCTGAGAGAAATGAAAGAAGCTGGGGTCTTTAGAGATAGCTGTAGCCCCTGGGAAGCTCCCTTAGTTTTGGTAAAAAAGAAAGACGGTTCCATGAGAATGTGCGTGGACTATAGAAAGGTCAATCGTATCACCCATAAAGACGCATACCCGTTACCTAGGATAGAGGAGTCTTTAGCCGCACTAAAATCAGCTAAATTCTTCTCTACTTTGGATCTTACTAGCGGGTACTGGCAGGTTCCTGTGGCAGAGGCTGACAAGGAGAAGACCGCCTTCACCACCCCGATTGGACTCAGTGAATTCAACTGTATGCCGTTCGGGCTCTGCAATGCACCAGGGACCTTCCAGAGGCTGATGGAAGGCTGCCTAGGACATAGGAATTTTGAAACAGTCTTACTCTACCTGGACGATGTTATTGTCTATTCGAAGACTTACGAGGACCATCTAAGGCACCTGGCCGAGGTGTTAGAGGCCCTGGCAGGCTTTGTCATGAAAGTGAAACCCTCCAAGTGCCATCTGTTAAAGCCGAAGGTACAGTACCTGGGACATGTGGTGAGTGCAGAAGGAGTAGCCCCCGACCCTGACAAAATCACGGCAATAAATAACTGGCCAAGTCCCTCTAACATCAAAGAAGTGAGGCAATTCCTCGGGTTGGTAGGCTACTACCGAAGGTTCATCCCCGGGTTCACTAAGATGGCAGCTCCAATGCAGGACCTCCTGATAGGTCAGTCTAAATCCAGAAGTCACAAGCCACCCTTCAAGTGGGACAAGTTGGAAGAGGATTCCTTCCGCCAGCTGAAAATGGCCCTCACGGGGGATGAAGTTCTGGCCTACCCTGATTATGGCCAGCCTTTTATCCTCCACACCGATGCCAGTAATGTGGGGCTAGGAGCCGTACTGTCCCAAAACCAACAGGGCAGGGAACGAGTGATAGCGTATGCCAGCCGGAAGCTGAGGCCCACTGAAAGAAACCCGGATAATTACAGCTCCTTCAAGCTAGAATTCTTGGCAGTGGTGTGGGTCGTCACAGAACGTTTCAAGCATTACCTGGCCTCTGTGAAGTTCACTGTGTACACGGACAACAATCCGTTGACGCACCTGGACACTGCGAGACTTGGTGCCCTAGAGCAGAGGTGGATGGCCCGGCAAGCAAACTATGACTTCACCATCAAGTACCGGGCAGGCCGACCCAATACCAATGCAGATGCCCTATCGAGAATGCCCCACTTGCCCGATGAGGGTGAAGATCCAGACGAGCTGGAGGAAATAGAGCTCCCAGCATTCCACCGGTATGGGGCCACCCAGTACTCCCACCGTGTAAGAGACAAAGACTCGACCACCGTCATGTTCAATCCCTTACCTCACCACGGCTGGGCTGAAACGTAGGATAGTGACCCTGCAGTTTGCTTGGTGAAGGAAATGCTGACTCAGGCAGATGCCTATACCGATCTGGATGCCTCTGAGGAAGCTAAGCAGCTGTGGAAGGAGAAGAGCAGACTATTTCTCTACGAAGGTAAACTGTGCAGAAGGCTTGTCAACCACCGGACACACGAGTTAACCTGGCAGGTAGTAGTTCCCAGGCGAGATGCGGCTATGGTCCTGGAGGCCTACCATGATGGAGCAGGACACTTTGGGTGGAAGAAATTGGAGTTCCTGTTATGGGAGCGGTTCTTCTGGATAGGAATGAGAGGGGCCATAGAAAGATGGTGCAGAGATTGCGGCCCATGTAACCTCAGAAGGAAGGACCGTGCCAGCCAGAAGACTCCATTGAGGCCCATCATTACCAGGCAGCCTCTGGAGCTGGTAGCGCTAGACCATGTGAAGTTGGCTCCAAGCCGGTCCGGCTACATCTATGCCCTCACGATTGTGGACCATTACTCCCGGTTCCTGGTGGTGGTTCCTGTTAAAGACTTGACAGCCCAAACAGCGGCCAGAGCCTTCCAACAACACTTCTGCCGTCCACACGGGTATCCGGAACAGGTCTTGACAGATCAAGGTCCAGCGTTTGAGGCTGAAGTCTTCCAGGAGTTCTGCAACCTCTACGGCTGTAAGAAGATTCGGACAACGCCTTACCACCCGCAAACCAATGGGCTGTGTGAGAAAATGAATAATATCGTCATTGATCTCCTCAAGACGTTGCCCCTGGAAGAAGGCAGCCTGTGGCCGGAGAACCTGCCAGACCTGATAGACTTATACAACCATATCCCGGTGAATGCTAAAAATTGCACCCCGGCTTACCTGATGCGAGCAAGACCAGGTAAGCTGCCGGTAGACCTGGAGATGGGAGTCCTGACACCCGAGGACACCTCCCCAGACGCGGACTGGGATACGGAACGGCGGCTACAGTACAAGAAGGTACAGGAGAGTGTGGAGAGGAGTCTGGCTCAGGCGAGAGAAAAACAAGAGAGGCTCTTCAACCAACACGCCCCTGCTGGTCCCCTGGAACCTGGTGAGCAGGTCCTGAAGCGGAAGAGAAGGCTTCACAAGCTAGATGACCAGTGGGAGAGCGACCCGTACACAGTACTGCAGTCCGACCACAACAACCCGAAGGTATGTGTAATTACCAAGGATGGAGGAGAAACCACTAGCACCGTCTCCAGAGACCACCTAAAACGGTGCCCCGAGCAACTACAGAGTGCAAGTGAAGATCAAGATGACCTTGAGCCTGCAGTGGACAAGGAAGAAACGGTCAGCACCATCCTCGGGGAGTTTCACCGGTCCTGGACTCGGATAAACGACGCAATAGTGGCACCCGTCCTACACTTCCTTCAACCAACCCAGCAGGAGCCTACAGGAGAGCAGGAAGAACAAGAGGAACAAGCAGCCCCAGAGGCAGAAGAACCCACGCCAGCAGCCCAGGAGAGTCAACCCCCTGCTGACAGTGAGCCTGCCATGCCTGCGGTAAACCAAAGGACCCGCAGACAGCTGCCTGCACTGCCTGTAAACCCAGCTAGTAGCTGTACCCTAAATGCTAGTGGGGAAAGCCAGGTTAGACCACCACCAGACAGTGGGTTACGCAGGTCAACCCGGAGCACCAGGGGTCAAATACCAGCTCGCTGGAGAATCTAAATGCAAAGTATATATTTACCTGTATGTTGCAAATGTTTTATGTTTGGTACCTGGTTATTAATAATGTTTTTCCAGTTTTTTCTAGTTCAATGGACTGACAGGTCATGGACACTGAATGGCCGGAACTGTCTTGTAGATAGTTGCACTTGGTGCCCTCTTGCGAAGATGGCCACAGAAGAAAAACCTGTCCGGCGTGGCTCCCTTGTGGCCCAAAGTAGGTAGCTCAGCCTTGTCGCCACGCCCAAGGCCAGGAACTTGGGGTTTATGGAGACAGGTCCCCGCACCGTTCAAAACTTCACCATATTGGGTGATATGGACACCCGGTCATGGAAGCGCCGTGGCCTTAAGGACAAAATGTACTTGTATATATGTTATGTTATCATTTATACCCTGTATTTGTGTTTCCTGTTTAGTCCGGAGTACTAAATTTTACTAGGGGGGAATGTGTCACCCCAGTCCTGGATGCCACAAATAATAAAGGCTGTGTCTGAGAGCAGGAGGGAGGTTCCCTGGTTAGGGACAATTAGCATTCAGCACCTCCTGTCCCAGGCCAGTAGGGGGAGCTGGCTGCCCTATAAAAGTTGGAACTGGGGCAGGGTTAGGGAGACCAGAACCGACTTCTGAAGTGTCCAGAAGGGTTTTCAGAGAAGAGGGACAGGTCAGCAGCAGCTGAGGAGTCCGTGAGGCAGAGGAGAAACTGCAAGTCAGGGACAGAGGCGACGAGAGCCGGTCCTGGCAGAGAACCAATCTAACCGGACATTGGGGTCCGAGGCTGCCCCGGGTTATCAAGCCCAGCAGCAGAGAACCAACCCGCGAGGGATTTCAGGTCCCTTGGCCTAAGAAGCCTGGAGGCTCCACCACACAGAGGGACCAGTACAGCGAGGAGAAAGCAAAAGGTACCCAAGGCCCGAGTCGCAAGCCATACAGGCGAGAAGTACACGGCCAGCTCAGGGACGTGGGCTATTACACCACGAAGAGGGGGATAGTCAGAAAGAGCATAGAGAGAACAGTAGGCCTACACACTCACCCTGACCAGTGGGGCTTGCCCGAATGCTCTCAGATACCCAGGCCCATTCCTAACCGGTACTACTGTTGGGTCATTAATAACATCTACAATAAAGACCCAGAACTGTTTGAAACGGGCTCTGAACTTTTACTATTGCGGCCGGCACTATCACCCCCAGCATCCACCTACACTGCCCTGAGGCTACACTCTTCCCGTGGGGAGTTGTCCTACCCCTGTGCTGCACACCAACACCAGCCTCAGTGGTCTGTCTCGCAGCGGCGGTTATCTCTGACCGCAATCCACGGGTGGTGTAGTCGGACATTCACAAATCTATAAATAGACTGCCACAGCATTTGGTCTGACCACCCTGAGCCACGAGATCGGGTTGCCACTACTACCCCCAGCATCGTACAGAAGTCCGGTTCCGGGTACCCCACGGCCCAGGGGGCGAGTCACATTCAAGTACTGATGGTGGTTCTGATGCTGCATTTATGTACTGACGGTGGTTCTGGTGATGCATTCAAGTACTGACGGTGGTTCCATTGCTGCATTCATGCACTGTTGGTGGTTCTGGCGATGCATTCATGTACAGACATAGTTCAGGCGCTGCATTCATGTGCTGATGGTGGTTCTGGCATTGCATTCATGTACTGATGGTGGTTCTAGCGCCGCACTAATGTGCTGACAGTGGTTCTGATCTAGTATACATGTAGTAAGATATAACATGCTTCATGCCTGTGTTAAATCTTAAAAATCCTCCAAACTTTTTGAGAATTTTTTGCTCAGCTGTCTGCTGAACTATCTTTTGTCTGGCAGCTGACTCTCCCGCCTTTCCCAGACACATTAAGATTTTTTAAGATTATTAGGAGGATTTAGAGAGTCTCTGCTTAGAAACATCAGTTTGAGTTAGAGTGTGTTCACACTGATTTTTTGGGAGCAGAAACTTTCCAAATCCTCTTCAAATACTTAAAAATTGGTTCTGGTGATGTACCAATGTACTGATGGTGGTTCTGGTGATGTATTCATGCAAGTACCCCTTTAAATTTTTTTGCTGCCCTTGGGATTGGTTCAGTATGGCAATGTGGCCCTTGGAGGATAAAATGTTGTGCACCCCTGCTTTACAATAATTTACACCACTATCATTGTGCTTAAAATTACATGCCAGCATCATGGTGGTGAACACTACACTAATAATTTTATATGGCTGATCTCAGAGAGTAATTCAACAATGGATACAATTTTCACTGTACAATGACAGCTATTCCAACTACATTTTAAGTAATTAGAAAAGAGTCTTCGTAGATGTTAGGTCATTGACAAGCTGCATTTACACCCCCAAAAAAATTGCGAACTAGTGTTCTTAAAAACACCAATTTCACGATTATCTTGCACTGGAAAGAGCCAGTCGATCACCCGAACAAAATGCTCATCCATCAGGTGAAATGGACCTCTTGCACAGAATAAAAAAATCAACATTCTCAGCACTGCATTATCCTGTGCAAACATGACTTGCACTGCTGAGAACTATAGTAGCCCATGTGCACTGAGCAATTTATTAGAGATCACTCAGTGCGCATCGCTGAGCTTTAGTCTGCTTGTCTAAACAGGCATTTTAACAACCAGTTTACCTATTGGCGGTCATATTGTACTGACAGTCAGACCCTTAGGTGTAGAACTGTTGAGTAGCTTCTGCAAATTTACACTCATACAGTTGCACATGGCTGCATTAGACAGATGTAAAAAAAAATGTTTTCTGAGCATTATACAGTTGCATTGAAAAGTAAAGAACACATTTTAATATACTGGAAGCTGTGGAATTCATGCATATCATATTAAAAATATTCTAATATAAATATCATGCCAAAATGTAAAACATTTTTTAGTCCTTCGATTTTTGATTTCTTGTTCTTAATTCCAATTTATTGAAATATGTGTAAATTCCTGACATTATAGCCCTTAAGTCGATATTTTAGCAAATCAAAAGTAGCAGGGTTTATTCTATTTAGGTGTCGCAATAAGGGATGATCATGGTATCCAAAGTGATATAGCCTATAGCTGGGATTTTTCTAATCTCGGCCATTGGGCTCCTGTGTGCAAAGCTGACCATACACGTTAAATAGTTGTCTGCTGAACTATCTTTTGTCCACCAGCTGACTCTCCCGACTTACCCATACACATTAATGTTCAACTTTATCGACCGCTCTTGTGTTCTCTATGAGGGAGCTGCTGGCAGATGATTATTGTCTATAAGCCGAACAAAAGGATTGAGAGATAGAATTTCAATTCAATTTAATCATAATCGGACGTAATCTGTTGGGAGACAGTTGTGAGGCCCCATACGCATTAGACGCTTGGCAGATCTCACCAAAATTGAGGAGTTTGGACAACTTGGCATACAGGAGCTTTATCCCTTTGCAGCCAATTTTTGGTTTCCATTTCCCTTTTTTGAAGAGCCATAACTTTTTTATTTTTCTGTCAACATACCTATATGATGGCTTGTTGTTTGAGGGATGAGTTGTAGTTTTGGGGAGCTGCTGGGTGCCATGACACTGTGGGGGCCATGATGCTGTGTGTGGGGGACTGTGGGGGTCATGATGCTATGTAAAGGGGAGGTTGGTGTCAACATACTGTCTGGAGGGGCTGTGGGTTACCATACTGTGTCTATGTGTATCTTACCGTGGATGTGGTGGCTGTGGGGGGCATGATACTGCTTGGAGGGCTGTGGTGGCCATAATACTGTGTGGGGAGCTTTGGGGTCCACAATATTGTGTGTTGTAATATGCCCTTATATAAGGCATTGCACATGAGCAACATATACACACTGGGTAGCATCTCAATCGCTGTGACAGTACACATGGTTCAGGATTATATTTTAAGCAAGATTCCCATTTGATTTAACTTGCAAATTAATCATTGCATTAAAAGGCAGCTGGCATCAAAACAAAGTGAGGAAGTCGATCATGTCCTATGTCACTGCTTCATCAGAGGCAACATCTCTAATACTACTTACTAGAGCAACTTGTTGGACTGCATGTATTATTTATACAGTTTTGATTATTTTGCTCCTATAAAACTCAGAGTTGCGCCAAAATTTTGTGGCTTTTCAAAACAATTTACAGCAGAATTCTGACTAAATTGCTTTGATGAATCAGGGTCTTTATGTATGCAAAGCTGCATTTTTATTGGCTACTGACTTATTTCTCTATTATACTATTTAACCTCTTTAGGACCAGCCCTTTGGGATGCTTTGGAGATTTAAGTCCCTTTATGTAGAACAATGCAAAATTCAGGCATGTAGACAAAAGGTGAAAGTAAAATGTGCCCAAATTATCACCTTATGAGACATAACACCTACATAGCAATAGGTTATCATTTCAAGTCTTTTATGGTGACTTAAAGGGTCATTTCTATTTCCGCCTTTCATGGCTGAGATGAGAATAACTGGTTCTTGGTCCTGACTACCAGAAACGGGGTCATGGAAACAGATTAGCACAGCACGCTGACAGCGTAACTCCCATAGAAATGATATGGAGTTATGGAAACATTAGCAAGGAGTTAACTCCGGGTACCCCGGTTTCCTTCCACACTCCAAAGACGTACTAATAGGGAATTTAGATTGTGATCTAAATAAAAATATAAATAAATAAAGGCATAACAAATAAATCATGAAAAAATACCAAAGCAAACAACGCTGTAAACTTAGCTGTCAAGTTGCAGAAACAGCGTAACTTGCTCTATACATGTTCCCCTAGTAATATTTTATGTCTTGTATACCTGAGACACAGTCAGAATAAAGCCTTTCCACTCTTCAGCATCTTCAGCTGTTTCAGTCTGCAATATTAATCAAAACATATATTATACGTAGGCCAAATGTGTGGACGTTTAGATTTTATTTCTTTGAATTTAGACGATATCTGATCAAATTTAAACTATTTCAGAAGATGAAAATCACAGTTTTATTTAAAGGGTTTCTGTGCTTTTAGAAAATGTATTTTATAGCTAACGTGCTTAATAAGCAATCTTGAAATCACTTTATTTGAAAACTATGTTGTCTTACCCTGAAAAATCATTACAGAGAGATAGTTGCTGCCTGTAGCTGCGCACTGTATAATCCTCTCCAGCAAGGCAAAAGAAGAAAGCAGCACTCACCTCTGGAAAATGCTTCATATATGACAAATAACAGATAATATTGGATTTGCTAGTAGTGACTGCCTGTTTTTACTTTTGCATTGCTGTGTAATTCTCTCCAGCAAGGCAAAAGTAGAAACCAGCACTCACCGCTGGCAAATGCTTCATATTTGACGGATAACTGATAATATTGGATTTTCTAGTGGTGAGTGCCTATTATTAATTTTGCATTGCTGGAGAAAATTGTGTAGGGATCTTTAAGGAGCTGAGCACCACCATGTCTGAGAAAAACTTCAGAAGGAGTGGAATATGTAACTAATTACAATGTGTAATAACTTTGCCAGTATTTTCTGTTGCTAAACTGCTGCCATTGTATAATCCGTCTTTAGTAGTATAGGCACCAAAATGGATTACAGAAAATGAGGGTGGGCCTTTGCTATAGATGAGCAATTCCATTTATGCAGGCCTGCTCTGGTGTCCTGTCCAACACTGTGGGACAATGGATTTTCAATTCTGTGGCTTCCCACCCGATTTCCTGGCTTGACCTCGCATCCTGGGCACCCTTGGCACTTACTAGGCCCTGCAACTTCATGACATCATGGCACAATGCATGTCATGTCATCTTTCGAGGCCTAATGACTAGATCTCACACAACATCATGAAGTCATAGGGTCTAGTAAGCTTAAGAGCCGCTAAAGATGTCAGGTCAAGGATGCCAAGGAGTGAAGAAATGAAGAACGGGAAGCTGGAAGTGAAGGTTGGCTGCCACACAGGTTTGGAATGGATTTCAGACCAGGGCAATGACAATCAAATTGCTCATCTCTACTCTTTGTATCACTGCTCCTGCCCTTCCATCTGTCAAATGACATACAGCCAAAACAGAGATGTGGGATTTCAGTATATGGCAAGCCATTCATTGGATAAAGGTGGACACAATGTATGAAGGAACATGAGAAAAAGAAGTACCAGTACCTATAGTGCTTTTAGAATACTGATGAAAGAGAGCTGTCCACTGAAAAGGAATGAATGACAACTTACAGGGCATGATCATATTAGGACATAATAGTCTAGTACGTGAACCTGAAGCAGTATAAACTTGTCATGGAAGTTAAGGGCAGGATGACTATGCTTTTCTACAGGTTTAGCATGAAAGGACCCGTAAGCTTTAGAGGCAGAGTAGTATTACAGCACATGGAGACCCTTCCTACCATAGCACCTATTGTTGGTGTTTTAAATGCATTGCCATGAAATTCTATACTGGGGGACATGACAGAAAATCATATAATCTACTTTCGCTACATTGTGGAACACTGGAAGTCCTGTCCTATGGCAAAAAAATGACTCAGCTGATGATGCTAGTTACATTCTGTAGGTATGACTATAGTATACATGTTACATAACACAGACAAGACTTTATAAAAGAAGAATAAATGTCATTGTATTGTGACACTGCAAAGAAATAGAAGGCTTATTCTTTAGATGAATCAGTAAACATACTTGTATTTATTTGCCAAATACAGAACGCTGCTGTTACGTAATGTAACTCACCTTTATGTACACTTCCTCATTCGAAAACTGCAGTATAACTTCAGTCCACAGTTTCTCACTGGGATATTTGTCAGTCACAGATGACAAATGCTGCAGATCTATGCTATCAGTAAACTGTGTAAGATAAGCAATACAGTTAGGCAAGTTACATAAATAGAACCCCCAGCTCTTAGGCTATGTGCCCACGTAGCGTATTTGTAGCATTTTTGCGGCGTTTTTACGGCCGCGAAAACGCTTGTAAAACCGTCTGCCATGCAAAGCAATGTGAATTCGGATGTGCTGTGGACATTATGCGCTAATTAGCGCGCTGAAGTCGCATTGCGTTGCAAAACGCAGCATGACAATTTCTACCGCGATTACGCTGCAAATTCGCCGCCATTGAGGAACATTAAAACGCAGCAAACCCGCAGGTATATGTGGATTTGCTGCGTTTCAATTAAATTCAATGGCACCGAATTTGCAGCGTAATCACGGTGCGTGTGGTACCCGGGATGAAGAGGAGACTACAACTCCTCTTCATCCTGGCTACCACGCGGTGAAAAAAAGAAATAAAAAAGTTAAAAATAAAATAAAACCTGTATACTGACCTCTCCGGTCTGCTCCTGGCGGCGTCCTCTCTCCTCTGTGTCCCGCGGTGTACTTGCAGGACCTGCGGTGACGTCATTTAGTCAGCTGGTGGTCACGCGACCGCTGACGTCAGCAGTCAGGTGATGGTTGCGTGACCATCAGCTGACTAAATGACGTCATCGCAGGTCCTGCCAGTACACCGCGGGACGCCGAGGAGAGAGGATCGCTGCCGCTGGGAGGAGACTGGAGAGGTGAGTATACGTTTTTTTTATTTTTAACTTTTTAATTCTTTTTTTTTTACTATAGATGCAACATTTAAAGCATATAAGTTGGTCACACAATATAAATCCATGCCGGTTGCATGGATTTATATTGTGTGCCCAACTTGTCAAGCACTTTTCCAAGTGATGCTCAAAATCGCTTGGAAAAGCGCCTGAAAAAACGCATGCGAAAACGCATGTAAAAACGCTGAAAAAACGCTTCTCTCTGGCAGAAAAAAACGCATGTAAATCTGCATGCGTTTTTTTCTGCCAGAGAGAGGCAAAAACGCTCTGCATTAAATCTATTATGTGTTAACATAGCCTTAATCTTACGATTAGTACAAATAACAAACATATGAACCTGCTACATGTATGGTTAGACCACACCCAAAGGTAATAAGGAAAATTCATTATGGAGTAACTTGGATTATCAAATCTAACATGATATAAACCTGCTAACGGTTACACAAATTAGCTGCACTGGTTTGCACTCAACATCTACAGTGATAATCTCCTGCTGATAAAACACTGATTGTATTGAAATTACACCACACAGTCCAGTAAGTGACACGTCACTGAAATCAGCATCTCTGCCCCTACATTACGCTTTTCTCAGAATAAATAGCAAAAACCTGCTGACCGGCAGATCTGCCACAAGATTTCCCAATAAAAACTGTGTACATTACTAAATAAAACTCTTAGACTGGAAAAAGATGCTGATGATGATGATTCCTGATTTCTTATTCTTTTGCATGTTTGTCACACTTAAATGTTTCAGATCACAAAACAAAATGTAAATATTAGACAAAGATAACACAAGTAAACACAAAATGCAGTTTTAAAATGAAGGTCTTTATTATTAAGGGAAAAAAATCCAAACCTGCATGAAAAAACATAAATTAACAGTGGTTTATCACATCTTTGGGAAGCTGAGTTCAATTTCCCTTGCCACACACAGACCACACACAGGCCTGATTAGTGCCACACCTGTTCTCAATCAAGAAATCACTTAAATAGGACCTGCCTGACAAAGTGAAGTAGACCAAAAGATCCTCAAAAGCTAGACATCATGCTGCGATCAAAATAAATTCAGGAACAAATGAGAAAAAAAGTAATTGATATCTTTCAGTCTGAAAAAGGTTATAAAGCCATTTCTAATGCTTTGGGACTACAGCAAACCACAGTAAGAGCCATTACCCACAAATGGCAAAAACATGGAACAGTGATGAACCTTCCCAGGAGTGGCTGGCAGACCAAAATTACTCCAAGAGCGCAGCGACGACTCATCCAAAAGGTCACAAAAGACTTCACAACAACATTCAAAGAAATGCAAGCTTCACTTGCCTCAGTTAAGGTCAGTGTTCATGACTCCACCATAAGAAAGAGACTGGGCAAAAATGGCATGGAATTCCAAGACGAAAACCACTGCTGAGCAAAAAGAACATAAAGGCTTATCTCAGTTTTGTCAGAAAACATCTGGATGATCGGCAAGACTTTTGGGAGAATACTCTGTGGACTAACGAGACAAAAGTTGAACTTTTTGGAAGGTGTATGTCCCATTACATTCGGCGTAGATGTAACACATCCGGCGTGACACCGCATTTCAGAAAAGGAACAGCATACCAACAGTAAAATATGGTGGTGGTAGTGTGATGGTCTGGGGTTGTTTTACTGCTTCAGGACCTGGAAAACTTTTTGTGGTAAATGGAACCATGAATTCTGCTGTCTACCAAAAAATCCTGAAGGAGAATGTCGGGCCATCTGTTCGTGACCTCAAGCTGAAGCGCACTTGGGTTATGCAGAAGGACATTGATCCAAAACTCACCAGCAAGTCCACATCTGAATGGCTTAAGAAAAACAAAATTAAGACTTTGGAGTAGCCTCAATAAAGTCTTGACCTTAACTGAGATGCTGTGACATGACTTTAAAAAGGCGGTTCATGCTCGGAAACCCTCCAATGTGACTGAATTACAACAATTTTGCAAAGATGAGTGGGCCAAAATTCCTCCAAACCGTTGTAAAAGACTCAATGCCAGTTATCGTAAACACTTGATTGCAGTTGTTGCTGCTAAGGGTGACCCAACCAGTTATTAGGTTAAAGGGGCAACCACTTTTTCACACAGGGCCCTGTAGGTTTGGATTTATTTTTCCCTTAATAATAAAGACTTTCATTTAAAAACTGTATTTTGTGGTTAGTTGTGTTATCTTTGTCTAATATTTAAATTTGTTTTGTGATCTGAAACATTTAAGTGTGACAAACATGCAAAAGAATAAGAAATCAGGAAGGAGGCAAACACTTTTACACACCACTGTATGTCAAAATAGTTGTATAATCCTTCATAATTATCACCCAGATTAGCAGTTCTCAGTAAAAGCTGCTGATGAGCTATTTCATTCTGTTGCTGGACTCATAAAATGGTCATGGCAATTCTGACATGGATTTTTAAAGTAAATTGACCAGACTGATCATGTTTAAGAGATCTATTTAATAATGTAAACATTTTGCATAGTAAAATCTGGTGATGACTGATTGATGAACTCAAAACATTAGTAATGTGTTCTACCAGTTACTCATGTGCACAACAATTTGAAATACCTTACCAGTAATGATGTGTCCTACCAGATATAGATGTGCTTCACAACTCACTGATATACAGTACATCATAATTTTTAATCTGTCCTACTAGTTTTTGATGTGTTCATACGGTTATTGCTTTTTCCTCACAATTATTGATGTTTTTTTTCCAGTTGTTGATATGCTTTACCATTTATGTACTGTATGTGTTCCACCAATTATCAACATGTTCAACAAGTTCTTGCTACCAACCACTTATTGATGTGCACTACCATTATTAATATGCCCTATCACTTATTGATGTGCTCTATTACTAATTGATGTGTCCTACCACTTATTGACGTGCCATACCACTTATTCCCATGTCCTACCACTTATGGATGTGCTCTACCACTTATTGCTGTGTCCTACAACTTATTGATGTGTACTACCACTTATTGGTGTGCTCTACCACTTATTGGTGTGCTCTACCACTTAATGATGTGCCCTACCACTAATTGATGTGTCCTACCACTGTTTGATGTGCACTACCACTTATTGATGTGCTCTACCACTTACTGATGTGCTCTACCACTTATTGATGTGCACTACCACTTATTGCTGTGTCCTACCACTTATAGATGTGCACTACCAATTATTGCTGTGTCCTACCACTTATTGATGTGCACTACCACTTATTGATGTGCCCTACCACTAATTGATGTGTCCTACCACTTAGTGATGTGCACTACCACTTACTGATGTGCTCTACCACTTATTGATGTGCACTACCACTTATTGCTGCGTCCTACCACTTATAGATGTGTACTACCAATTATTGCTGAGTCCTACCACTTATTGATGTGCACTACCACTTATTGATGTGCCCTACCACTAATTGATGTGCCCTACCACTTATTGCTGTGTCCTACCACTTATTGATGTGCTCTACCACTTATTGATGTGCACTACCACTTATTACTGTGTCCTACCAATTATAGATGTGTACTACCAATTATAGATGTGTACTACCACTTATTGATGTGCACTACCACTTATTGATGTGCCCTACCACTAATTGATGTGCCCTACCACTTATTGCTGTGTCCTACCACTTATTGATGTGACTACCACTTATTGATGTGCACTACCAATTATTGCTGTGTCCTACCACTTATTGATGTGCACTACCACTTATTGATGTGCCCTAGCAATTATTGCTGTGCCCTACCACTTATTGATGTGCACTACCACTAATTGATGTGCCCTACCACATATTGATGTGTCCTACCACTTATTGCTGTGTCCTACCACTTATTGATGTGCCCTACCACTTATTGATGTGCACTACCACTTATTGCTGTGTCCTACCACTTATAGATGTGTACTACCAATTATTGCTGTGTCCTACCACTTATTGATGTGCACTACCACTTATTGAAGTGCCCTACCACTAATTGATGTGCCCTACCACTAATTGATGTGCCCTACCACTTATTGCTGTGTCCTACCACTTATTGATGTGCCCTACCAATTATTGATGTGCCCTACCACTAATTGATGTGCCCTACCACTAATTGATGTGCCCTACCACTAATTGATGTGTCCTACCACTTATTGATGTGCTCTACCATTTATTGATGTGCCCTACCAATTATTGCTGTGCCCTACCACTTATTGATGTGCCATACCACTTACTGATGTGTCCTACCACTTATAGATGTGTCCTACCACTTATTGCTGTGTCCTACCACTTATTGATGTGCACTACCACTTATTGATGTGCCCTACCACTAATTGATGTGCCCTACCACTTATTGCTGTGTCCTACCACTTACTGATGTGCACTACCAATTATTAATGTGCACTAACACTAATTGATGTGCACTACCACTTATTTATGTGCCCTACCACTAATTGATGTGTGCTACCACTGTTTGATGTGCAGTATCACTTATTAATGTGTCCTACCACTTATTGATGTGTCCTACCACTTATTGATGTGTCCTACCACTTATTGATGTGTCCTACCACTTATTGATGTGTCCTACCACTTATTGATGTGTCCTACCACTTACTGATGTGCACTACCACTTACTGATGTGCACTACCACTTATTGATGTGCTCTACCACTTATTGATGTGTCCTACCACTTATTGATGTGTCCTACCACTTATTGATGTGTCCTACCACTTATTGATGTGTCCTACCACTTACTGATGTGCACTACCACTTACTGATGTGCACTACCACTTATTGATGTGCTCTACCACTTATTGATGTGTCCTACCACTTATTGATGTGTCCTACCACTTACTGATGTGCACTACCACTTATTGATGTGCCCTACCACTTACTGATGCGCACTACCACTTATTGATGTGCCCTACCACTTATTGATATGCACTACCACTTATTGATGTGCTCTACCACTTATTGATGTGCCCTACCACTTATTGCTGTGTCCTACCACTTATTGATGTGTCCTACCACTTATTGATGTGTCCTACCACTTATTGATGTGTCCTACCACTTACTGATGTGCACTACCACTTACTGATGTGCACTACCACTTATTGATGTGCTCTACCACTTATTGATGTGTCCTACCACTTATTGATGTGTCCTACCACTTACTGATGTGCACTACCACTTACTGATGTGCACTACCACTTATTGATGTGCTCTACCACTTATTGATGTGTCCTACCACTTATTGATGTGTCCTACCACTTACTGATGTGCACTACCACTTATTGATGTGCCCTACCACTTACTGATGCACACTACCACTTATTGATGCGCCCTACCACTTATTGATATGCACTACCACTTATTGATGTGCTCTACCACTTATTGATGTGCCCTACCACTTATTGCTGTGTCCTACCACTTATTGATGTGCCCTACCACTTATTGATGTGTCCTACCACTTATTGATGTCTCCTACCACTTACTGATGTGCACTACCACTTATTGCTGTGTCCTGCCACTTATTGCTGTGTCCTACCACTTACTGATGTGCACTAACACTTACTGATGTGCACTACCACTTATTGATGTGCTCTACCACTTATTGATGTGCCCTACCACTTACTGATGTGCACTACCACTTATTGATGTGCTCTACCACTTATTGATGTGCCCTACCACTTATTGATGTGCCCTACCACTTACTGATGCGCACTACCACTTATTGATGTGCCCTAACACTAATTGATGTGCACTACCACTTATTTTTGTGCCCTACCACTAATTGATGTGTGCTACCACTGTTTGATGTGCACTATCACTTATTGATGTGATCTATCACTTATTAATGTGCACTACCACTAATTGATGTGTCCCACCACTTATTGCTGTGCACTACCACTTATTGATGTGCTCTATCACTTATTGCTGTGTCTTACCACTTATTGATGTGCACTGCCACTTATTAATGTGTCGTACCACTTATAGATGAGTCCTATCACTTATTGATGTGTGTATCACATATTGCTATGTCCTATTACTTATTGATGTGTCCTACCACTTATTGATGTGATCTATCACTTATTAATGTGCCCTACCACTTGTTGATTATCTCTATCACTTATAGACTTGCTAAACCAGCTAAAGGGGTCTCCTTTCGGATACGTCATAAACATCAGATCGATGGGGCTTCGCCACCCTAATTAATCAGCTTTTACTATCTTCAGCAGTGGATGGATGTAAACAATGTATGGTGCAGAAGAACTATTTCTCCGCCACACTGTTTAGTGGCTGCAGTCAAGTGCTGCAGATCAGCTACTATTGTTTAATTAGGAACTTGTAATCCAGGACAAAACTACAAATGAAGGGGACACTATGATCTCATAAAAAGTTTTTTACTACTTTGACCTCATCAGTGTTATAGTATCATTGTGGTAGAATGTTTGTTCAGTGTAAATGTCATTTGACTTATAAACCTTTGTCAGATAAGTTACAGCGACATAGGTTTGTTGTCACTGTTTTAACTTAAAATTATTGGCTTGTATCTGCCGCACCACTTGATACTTTGTGCCTTTTTTTCTGTTGTTGAGACTTTAATATCGCTGATTGTAATTCCATGTTTTTAGTCCCCTTTTATTCTCCCATCTTTCTTTTCCCTCCCCTCCCGCTTATGCTTTTCTCTTTTTTTTTAAGGTTGCACACCTGAGGTTTCAACATACAGTTGGACTTTGACAGTGAACAATGTCCAACAAATACGGTTAATTATTTTAGGTATTTTCCTCGATTGTTCTTGTTTTATTATGTGCTGTCATTTCATTCCGTTCAGCAAAGTAATTTCTAAAAAGAAGTTTAAAGCTAAACAAAAAAAAAGTAACGAAAAACCCCTAAAATCCGACATCCATTCAATAATACATAAAAATTGAAAAATAAAACGGCATTTTTTATAGCACAATGTACATTTTTTTAAGACTAGAAGACAGAGAAGAGGGAGCCAATTAGGAAATTGCTTGGGTTATAAAGCAAAGTTATGGTAGCAAATATATGGAAGCTTGTTGATTTTAGTTTACTTCCTGGTAGTTCTTTAATAGTACAAGTGAGTACAGTATGTTTCTGTGCCAATAATTTGGCACCCAGACCCAACAATGACTATTTATAGCAGAGTAAAGGTTTTTAAACTGCTAATCCAATAAAATCTCTATTTCTAATCATGTTCATCAAAAATGTTGCACTAGGAAAAAGTAAAATAACTTTTTCTAGAACATTTAACAAATTTCCCCGTTGCAATATAAAAGAAAATGTGACACTTTGCTGATATGTGACATAACAGGTCTATTAGGTCAACACGCCGTGTCGTCTGAGCACCCATTCACACACTGCTTCTGGTAACGAGAACCAGCAGAATTCTGCATTTACGTTTTTGATTGAACAATTAATAAAAATCATATTATCAGACAAAACTCCAGCATAAAATGTTGTTCCAGAGCAGGGTTTCCCTTTAAATCAGAATACTTGGAAGCACATAGGTATTCTCTGAAAAGTTTGAAGCCCACAGCTGGCAATGTCCTACTGACAACCTATTCCCATTGTTGTATTAAAGAATAACTTATCATATTTCGCAACATAAACTGCATACATTATAAAATAGATCTTAGATCTGATGAAGCTGGGGTACTTACTCTGAAAATCCATATCTGAATAGCTGTATAATCATGAAATAAAAGCGAGCATTTTATGAGTCCAGCTAGAGATAATATTAGGCTGGGAATCTCATATTAATGATGTCTGCAGTTTGTAGTATGAATTCTGGTGATAGATCCACTTTAAAGTCTACCTCCAATTACACAGAGAAATGATTATAGTGCCGGAGTGTGCACAATAACCATTTTTATAAATCACTAGGTTTTACAGTGTATAATTGAAACATCCCATAAAACCAATTAAAAATTGTTTGTACGCGTTATCTAAATTTAGGCTTTGCAATTTTTTAGTTGCTTCCCCCTTATATGCTCCTCAACACTGAATAAGCAACACCAAAAAGGAAAAGTTGTGGAATTATGGAAATCACAGGATCGATAGACATGTTAATGATATGCAACATGCGATCTGGCACTGTTGTGTTGGACAACCTTGGGAGACTTTGGAGAAATGGCCATACAACTGATTCAATGACCAAAACAATGTAACGCCAAGCTGTTAGTGTACCTGGAATGTATATTAGAGGCGTCAGGCTACAGTACAATATGCCACCCCACATCATAATCCCAGGAGTAGGACTGGTGTGACATTCTCTCATACCATTGCCCACTTGGTCTTCAGACCAATCTCCGAATATCGAATACGTCCATACAAAAGAGGGACAATTCGAGTCTCTGTTGATCTGGAGACCATATGGGCAATGTGTAAGGTGTGTAAGTGTGTCTATTTCAGCACAAGGCAATTATACTCGATACTGAATAAATTAAAGAGGTTTCAATATTCTGTTTCCATATTGACATCATCTGAATATCATTCACATGTCTATCGGTCCTGCGATTTCTAGAATTCCACAACTTTTCCTTCTTGGTGTTGCAATTTATCATGGTGAAACGTCTGATGCAGCAGTGGGAGCCAACTAATCCATTTATTAAAGCATGAATTCAGTCCACAGAAACGTGATACATTCCATAGCATTGGACCCGGGCATCAAAAAGATGCAAAGACTAATCCTTTCCAAAGTAAAATTGTATTGTTGTCAACTAACAGTGTCAACTAACAAGATCACCATCCCCTTCTATTTCTGTGATCACTGCAGGGCAGGAAGAGAAAAGTGAACATAGATGGACTGTGACATGCTAGACACATTCAGGTGGACAGATTTGTAACCTCTGCATCAGATAACAGAATATATGTATTAGGAACATATATCAATTAGGCCACATTCACACGTTTAATATTTGTTCCACTCCTGGATCTGGCTTACAAATACTGATGTAAAATACTGACCAAATACTGAACGTGTGAACGTTGCCTTAAAGTGGTTCTCATTGACAGTTATGAAATTCGGCAGCTGGTGTAATATGGAGAGTCCTAACAGTGTGTAATATACACACAGTTAGGATTCACTCCTTTTAACAGTTCCAATGGTTCTCACATGACCCCTTACTTGTGATTTGCAAACCACTTTCAGTGTTGCAAATCACAAGAGAAGAATAAGAGAATAAGAGAAAGTGTTCGGCACGAGAGCAGATGTATGCAAATCACAGATGAGCGATCACGTGATATGATGACACAGCATTTATTCTTAATTATGCCAGATTTATTTTCCAGTAGATCAAGAGATATAAGCCATTGTTCATTTGAGCCTGAACAATGACTCTTGAATTGATGTTTGTTGAATTGTTGAAGGGCTGCTGTTTACCTTTTATATAAGCTCCTACAGTTTATTGTTCTGCTATCCTTGGGGGAAAAATTGTATCAGTGTATGGAAAGCTTGTTGTTCCACAAACATTAAAAGACAAATTATGAAGCCTCGAACAATGAGAGATGAGCTCCTGCCACCTTCCCCCAATCCTGTGGAAAAATGCCTGAATAAGAGCTTTGAACTATAAAAGGGTGATCTGCCTCTGTTTCCAGAGTGAGACTTTACAGAACTGCAAAAGGCACCATGGCACCAACCGGAGGAATACAGATTTGATCCACTGCCCACCACTGAGCCCATGGAGAAGTTTGGAGCATCCAAGTTGGAACAATCAGGTCACCTGGCCACATACTTCAATGAACTGTCAGCTTCCTAAATTAGCTGCTACCTCCTCTCTGTGGGTGCCCTCCATAAGCGGGGTGGCACTGGTTGGGGTAGTTGGCCCTGGAAGCCGCAAAGTCGCAGCTGCTCTAATCCCAGGAAGCCAGAGGAAGGGTGAGACTCTGTAATTTTCACCAACTTATGTATTTGCTGGGACAGTACAATAATGTTATTGACTGTTGTTGATCCAATAAATTATTAACGTAGTGTGTTACCCTCACCCTGTGTTGTCTGAGTAGTATTCTGCCCACGGGGAAGTAGTACGGGTGTTCAGTGGGATGAGTTCTGGTCCATGCAGTCTTTCTAAAGTCAGCCAAATCAGCGGACGAGAGCACCCACTGACCCTTGCGTCTCCACACATGACAACCACTAGAACTGTTAAAAGGAAGGGAATCCTAACTGTGTTTATATTATACACCCATTTTAAACCAGCTGAGTAATTTTATAACTAACCCAGAAAACTGTTTTACCTACTAATGAATATAGACTATAAGGGCTACTAATGTTCCCCTTTATGGGACTCTGTCAGCACAGAATGACTGTTCAAACCAAGTTCCAGCTTTTGGTGCTTCATGGTGGGGCCAATCTTTGAGGCTATGTGCCCACGATGCAGAAATGCTCCGGATTTATCCTGAGCGTTTCTGCATCTCCCTGGCAGAAAAAACGCATGCGGATTTTACATGCGTTTTTCCTGCCAGGGACAAGCGGAAGTGAAGCGTTTTTGCATGCATTTCCGCATGCGGGTTGTCAAGCGCTTTCCAAGCGATTTTAGCATCACTTGGAAAGTGCTTGACACCTTGGTCATACTATATAAATCCATGCATTCGGCATGGATTTATATAGTGTGACCGTAAAAGCATGGTAAAAAATAAAAAATAATTTACCTTCTGATGGCCCCAGGGGGGCTTTATCCGATGCGTCTTGGCTTGCCAGCAGCTCGCGGTGGCCTAAAAGGACCTGCATTGACGTCATTTAGTCATGTGACGGGTCACGCGACTGCCGTCATCAGCGGTCGCGTGACCCGTCACATGACTAAATGACGTCATGGCAGGTCCTTTTTAAACCATCGCGAGCTGCCGGCAAGCCAGGAAGCTCCAACAACTGAAAACTAAAAAAGTTATAGCTCTCAGAATAAAGCGATGCAAAAACAATTATTTTTCTGTAAAATAGTTTTTATTGTGTAAAAGCGCCAAAATATAAAAAAAAATATATAAATGCGGTACCGCTGTAAACGTACTGACCCAAAGAATAGAGCTACCTTATCAATTTTACCACACGCAGAACGACATAAAAAAAAAAAAAAAAAAATTCCTGAATTGTTGGCTTTTGTTTATTCTGCCTCTCAGAAATCGGAATAGAAAGTGATCAAAAAATGTCATTTGCCCAAAAATGATACCAATAAAAACGTTAACTTGTCCCGCAAAAAAACAAGCCGTCACATGACTCTGTCGGCCGAAATATGGAAAAATTATAGCTCTCAAAATATGGCGATGCAAAATCTAGTCTTTGCAAAAAAATGCGTCTTTTAGTGTGTGACAGCTGTCAATAATAAAAACCCGATATGAATCTGGCATCGCTGTAATTGCACCGACCTGAAGAATAAAGACGTCTAATCACTTATACTGCACGAGGAACGGCGTAAAAAATAAACTTTAAGGTTAGGGTTGTGCTAGGGTTGTTCTAGGCTTTGGTTAACGTTGGGCTAGGGTTAGGGATAGGCTAGGGTTAGGCTAAGGTTAGGGATAGGCTAGGGTTAGAGTTGGGCAAGGGTTGGGCTTGGGTTAGGGTTGGGGTTGGGATATTTTCAGAAATAAAGAAAAAAAACAAAGGCTGCTGATATGACGACTAGTGAGCGCAAGTGCTCGCTACTTGAGTTTGCATCAGGTGCTTGGATATGCACCGAGTATGGCGGGTGCTCGAGTGACATGCTCGAGTCTCTGCCCCAAATGTTTTGCAGCTGCTATACAGCCAAAAAAACCTTGCGGGGATTGACTGCCATGCACGAGCGATTCCCGCATGTTTTTTTTGGGGTATCTAATTAAAAAAACATGCGGGGCAGGGACTCGAGCATGTCACTTGAGCACCCGCGATACTTGGTGCATACCCTAGTACCTGATGCAAACTCAAATAGCGAGCACTTGCACTCAGGACTAATGACAACTTATTCAATATGATGACCTAATGTTATCAAATTCTGTGTCGTACCTCTGGGTTCAAAATGTTCACTATACCCCTTGATAAAATCCTGGAGGCGTGTAGTTTCCAAAATGGAGTCACTGGGGGCTGGTGATTTCCCCTATTTAGGCACATCAGGGACTCCCCAAACGCAACATGGTGTCTCCTGTTACCCTTGTAAAAATGCAAAAATGGGGGCTGAAAAACATTTTTGTTGAAAAAATGTGAAAATGTTATTTTTACGGTTCAATGTTATAAACTTCTGTGAAGCACCTGGGGGTTCAGGGTGCTCACCACAATCTAGATAAGTTCCCTAAGGGGTCTAGTTTCCAAAATGGTGTCACTTGTGGGGGGTTTCATTGTTTAGGCACATCAGGGGCACATCCGCTAATTATTCAAGCAAATTTTACATTCAAAAAGTCAAATGGCGCTCCTTCCCTTCTGAGCCCGGCTGTGCACCCAAACAGTAGTTTTCCCCCACATATGGGGTATCGGCTTACTCAGGAGAAATTGCATAACAAATTGCATGGTGCAATTTCTCCTTTTACCCTTATGAAAATGCAAAATTGGGGGCTGAAAAACATTTTTGTTGGAAAATGAGAAAATTTTATTTTTACGGCTCAATGTTATAAACTTCTGTGAAGCACCTGGGGGTTCAAAGTGCTCACCACACATCTAGATAAGTTCCCTGGAGGGTCTAGTTTCCAAAATAGTGTCAATTTTGGGGGGTTTCCACTGTTTAGGCACATCAGGGGCTCCCCAAACGCAACATGGTGTCCGCTAATTATTCAAGCAAATTTTACATTCAAAAAGTCAAATGGCGCTCCTTCCTTTCCGAACCCTGCTGTGCGCCCAAACAGTGGTTTTTCCTCACATATTGGGTATCTGCGTGCTCAGGGGAAATTGCACAACAAATTTTGGGGTCCATTTTTTCCTATTACCCCTGCGAAAATAAAAAAAATTGGGTCTAAAGTAACATTTTTGTGAAAAAAGTTAAATGTTCATTTTTTTCTTCCACATTCCAAAAATTCCTGTCAAGCACCTGAAGGGTTAATAAACTTCTTGAATGTGGTTTTGAGCACCTTGAGGGGTGCAGTTTTTAAAATGGTGTCACTTTTGGGTATGTTCTGTCATAAAGACCCCTCAAAGTCACGTCAAATGTGATGTGGTCTCTAAAAAAATGGTTTTGTAAATTTTATTGTTAAAATGAAAAATCGCTGGTCAACTTTTAACCCTTATAGCTCCCTACTAAAAAAAAATGTTGGTTTCAAAATTGTGCTGATATAAAGTAGACATGTGGGAAATGTTATTTATTAACTATTTTGTGTGACATATCTCTTTGATTTAAGGGCATAAAAATTAAAATTTTGAAAATTGCTAAATTTTTGCCAAATTTCTGATTTTTTCACAAATAAACACAAGTGATATCGAAGAACTTTTACCACTCTCATGAAGTACAATATGTCACGAAAAAAAAAAAAATCTCAGAATCAGTGGGATCCGGTGAAGCGTTCCAGAGTAATTACCTCATAAAGTGACAGTGGTCAGAATTGTAAAAATTGGCCTGGTCATTAACGTGCAAACCACCCTCAGGGGTAAAGGGGTTAAAAAACTCTAGATCACCAGGAACAATATAAGTCACTAAGCTCTGCTTGTATGTTGGCACTAATAACTGGTAGACAAATCCTGGATATTCCATTTTCTGATGTATGAATGTAGATTCTCCATGAATCTTTACTTTCATAGGATCATTGAAAGAAGCTTGTTGTGGGCCAAACATACGCGTCTGATCTATTTAATGCTTTCTGTGCTCTCGGAGTCTCTGTGACTGTTCTGAGAAAAGTATAATGAATATTGTGGTAAGTACAATATGTCCCAATGTTATTTTGTTGGGGCAGCACGGTGGCTTTTCAGCACTGAGGTGCCCATATCTTATCCCACCAAGAACAACATCTGAAGGGGGATTATATGTTCTCCATGTGCTTGCATTGGTTTCCTCCAGGTACTCCAAAATATACTGGTAGGAATTTAATGTGTGAGCCCCAATGGTGATAGTGATGACAATGTCTGTAAAGTGTCCTGAAATATGTACTATTGTGTGCAAAATGTGTTTCCCATGAACCCACTCCCAAGACTCCAGCGGCCATGGCACTTGATCAACACCCCAAGCTCATTTGGCACTAATGGGGTAAAACAGGGAAGAGTCCTCTCAGTTTGTCTAATAATTGAAATCACATTTGAAGAATTGAATAAGTGGGATCCCAATTAGCTTTAATTGCGGTCATTACAATGTGATGTCAATTGTATATTGAGATCATATTTTGTTCTCATAAAAATAGTTTAAAATTGCCACAATTGTGACAAGCCGTGACAATAACTTCACTTTTTATCAATTTAAACAGATGGACACCACCACAAAAAAATGCATAAATTAAGTCTATTTGAACTCCATTTTGTCTTATAAATAATGGCTTAATAAGGGGCACACCTGAATCCCATTTCCAGGGATTCGGATTCGGATCGGTGCCCTGGATGGAAGCCATCAAATCACTGCTGAATGCAAAATGTACTTGGCCTAAGATGTTGTAGATCTACATAAAAAGTTGGTACACCACAAGAACACATTTTGTCCAGCTACATTGTTAAGTTATAACCCTTAGCAGCCTTTTTATTACACAATTACGCATGTTAGTAAATCTATTATTGCAAATAAAATTAGTAAAATGTATCTGTTTCCGTCATCAGTTTTTCAAACACAGACACACATGGTATACCTTTTCTTGCTTTTTATCAGTGTAAAGAAATAGTTTTGTTCCTCGCAGTTCAGTCCAGTACTTGACTTCCTAGAAAGCAAAAATATTTTTCTAATTATATTGAAGAATAAAAATGATACAAGGGTACACAGTATATTCCATAACAGAGAATTAATTATTTTGAGAGTACTAATTAGTACACATACTGGAAACAAAGGAGCAGATTTATCAATGTAATTGTATGATTTTTTTTAGTAAATATAAAAAATATTGGGTGTTGGCTAAACCTATTTTTATTAAGTCAGTAGGCCATTCTTGTGCTTGAAATGGTGAGCAGGGTTTCAAAGTTGCACCAGTGCATTATCTATAGGTTTTTGGTAGATTTCTTCCTACAAGATGTACACTCTCTTGATGTCTGATGTGCATTACCCTTGGAGAAAGACTGGGGCACCTTATGTACGGGAACCAGTAAGAATAAACCTTCTCCATTGTATATATGAGTACGGTTTTGCAGGAGTCTTTGTCACAGATTTTTTTCACTTTCACTGGAAAGAGTAGTGCAGCATGTTACACCTTTTTTTTCCAGTAAAATGACATGACATAAACCTGATGGACCCCACTTTAGCTAATTGGGTATGTCTGTAATGTTTGTGTCCATCGTTTCGCGGACTCATCCACTGTATCAATTCTGGTTTTCTGTTTTTGGAACGGAAAAACAAAATTCAAAATTCAGATGAGAACTTAGGCTTAGGGCTCGTTCAGATGAGTGTATTATATGGACGTGTCCAGTCGAATTAAAATCGGACAGTATACGGACCAATGTTATTCAATAGGGCTGTTCAGACAATTTTTTCACACGGACTGAGTGTCCATGTAAAAAAAAATTCAGAGCATGCATTATTGTTTTCCTTATTTCAGATGAGATTTTCTTATTCAAATCTACACCTATGGAAAAATAAATTGGATCCCATACAGAACCATAGCAGCTTGAAAAAATATCAGGTTTTTTTTTTTGCATACAAGTAAAACTGATGAAACTCTTATAAAATTGACACTCTGCCCAAACACCTATGAAAATCTGATCTAAAACTCTGATGAAAATTGGACTGTTTTTTCGCATGACATGTCTGAATGAGCTGTAAAAGTCAACCTTTGGAATGAAAAGCATAGGACTGGTTTTGGAGGAGCCATATGCTATATAGTAAAAATAGGTATTTTTCCTAAAGCTATTTTTTGTACAATTGCAGTAAAAAAGGCACATAGCCATATTATTGATTCTGGTTAGTAGGCCTGGCACAACGTTATAATTGTGACGCAACGTAAGAGGTCTCAATGCTGATGAGAAGGCTTGCCAATGAGAAAAGGCTGACGTGTAGGAGGAGGATCACAGCGTCAGTGGTCATGGACTACCCTAGTGGCCACTAAACCAGAGTTCTGAGAATCTTTTGCTCAACTGTACTTGTGATGTAAGAGTCCATAGAGAACCTATAATTTGCTGTGACTGCATATCAAACCCTTGCTGTTTTTGATTTCATACTGAAGACAACAGAGATTTTTGTATCTATAGCTTGATGTTGTAATATTGAGATATTCCCTCCTAAAAGCAATTATTAGTGCAATTGTATTATTATTATGCTTTTTATATAGCGCCGTGATATTCCGCAGTGCTTTACAGACGTCATCATCGTTCCCATTGGGGCTAATAATCCAAATTCCCTATCAGTAGGTATTTGTAGTGTGGGAGGAAACCCACGCAAACAAGGGAGAACAGATGTTGAGCTGGACCGCAGAGTGAAAGTAAAAGGCCAACAAGTGCTAAGCATCTCTGGGAACTCCTTCAAGATTGTTGGAAGACCATTTCCGGTGACTACCTCTTGAAGCTCATCAAGAGAATGCCAAGAGTGTGTAAAGCAGTTGTGGCACCCCAGGGGTCTGGTTTTCCACAGTAATGTAATGTTATGTCTGAGAGCAGGTGGGAGGTCCTTTGGTCAGGGATCCTGTGCATGCCACACCTCCTGCCCAGTCTTGGGAGGGGAAGAACTTCCCCTGTATAAACCCGGGGCTGAGGCAGGGTGAGTCAGACAAGGAGAGTGGAGAAGAGAAGCAGCATAGGAAACAGCAGAGTTACAAGGAGTCAGGGGCTGGCAGCTGCAGAGTTCGCCCTGACTAAGAAGATTCTTTACCGGACCCGGAGTCCGAGGCTGTGGGGACTAACTCCTACCCAGCAGCAGAATCCGTCAGGCAGGGGATTTCAGGTCCTCTGGCCCAGAAGCCCGAAGGCACGGTCACACGCGTGGGACCAGCACCGCCATCGTGGAGCGGAAGCCATTAGAAGGCCCCGAGTCACCGGCCATACGGGTGAGCACCACACGGTACACTCAGGGACGTGGGCTACTTACATCAGCTTCTAGCAAGGTAGCCAGAAGAGTACAGTCAGTTTGGGAGGCCTACAACTACGCCTGGCCAGGGGAGATCCCATCTGCTCAAAGACTGACCAGGCCCCGTTTGCTAGCAAGTACTCCGGGAGGGTCTGTCGTTGTTACCAGTAAAGACCCTGAACTACACCGTACCGTCTCTGAGTGGTTCCTGCTACCCCCATCATCCACGTCGGCTGCCCTGAGGCCATACCCCTCCCGTTGGGGGTTATACTATCACGCTGCACAATCCTACCACCGGCCTCAGCGGTCTGCCCTGCAGCAGCAGCTTCCTGGCTGCACTCAACGGGTGGCGTAGTCATCAACTATTTACTACTAATAGACTGCCGTCTAGTTTGACTCCCTGGGCACGGACCGGGTCACCGCCACGAGATTACAACCCTCCACGGATCCGGCTCCGGGTAAGCTCCCGCGTGCGCACCGCAGCGCGACACAGGCCCAGGGGCGCGTCAACTTTGGCGTACGGTGGTAGGATTGTGCAGCGTGCAGCGTGATAGTATAACCCCCAACGGGAGGGGTATGGCCTCAGGGCAGCCGACGTGGATGATGGGGGTAGCAGGAACCACTCAGAGACGGTACGGTGTAGTTCAGGGTCTTTACTGGTAACAACGACAGACCCTCCCGGAGTACTTGCTAGCAAACGGGGCCTGGTCAGTCTTTGAGCAGATGGGATCTCCCCTGGCCAGGCGTAGTTGTAGGCCTCCCAAACTGACTGTACTCTTCTGGCTACCTTGCTAGAAGCTGATGTAAGTAGCCCACGTCCCTGAGTGTACCGTGTGGTGCTCACCCGTATGGCCGGTGACTCGGGGCCTTCTAATGGCTTCCGCTCCACGATGGCGGTGCTGGTCCCACGCGTGTGACCGTGCCTTCGGGCTTCTGGGCCAGAGGACCTGAAATCCCCTGCCTGACGGATTCTGCTGCTGGGTAGGAGTTAGTCCCCACAGCCTCGGACTCCGGGTCCGGTAAAGAATCTTCTTAGTCAGGGCGAACTCTGCAGCTGCCAGCCCCTGACTCCTTGTAACTCTGCTGTTTCCTATGCTGCTTCTCTTCTCCACTCTCCTTGTCTGACTCACCCTGCCTCAGCCCCGGGTTTATACAGGGGAAGTTCTTCCCCTCCCAAGACTGGGCAGGAGGTGTGGCATGCACAGGATCCCTGACCAAAGGACCTCCCACCTGCTCTCAGACATAACATTACATTACTGTGGAAAACCAGACCCCTGGGGTGCCACATTCCCCCCTAGTGAAATTTAGTACTCCGGGACTAAACACATTTAGAAAATCATAACAAGGCAAAAACATTAATAATACAATAAGAAAACATATAAAGATGG
Organism: Phyllobates terribilis; assembly: GCF_046119375.1. Taxonomy (NCBI): domain Eukaryota; kingdom Metazoa; phylum Chordata; class Amphibia; order Anura; family Dendrobatidae; genus Phyllobates; species Phyllobates terribilis. The sequence continues at coordinate 788,136,175 of NW_027362761.1, forward strand.
TTACGGCGTGTCCGCAACCGAGTGCAGTCTCTGAAGAAAGCAAGGTGTCCATTTCACCAACACAGGGAGACGTAACCAGGTAGGGGTCTGTCCTACCCCGAGTCCTTAACAGTCTCTAGTCCATCCTGGGTTACGCTCCAACTATGTACAAGGATTCCCGGTAAATCCACCAAGGATCCCTAAAAATAACTAGAAACACAAAATTATATACAAGCAACAAGACACAGAAAAACATAAATAAAACAATTTACACACTTCAAATTCTCCAGCGTGCGGGTAACTGGCCTCTAGTGGCCCGAGTGGACCTACGGAGCTGACTGTCTGGCCCTGAACTACAGGGTGTAGGAACTGTCAAGGGTAAACTGGGCAGCTGTCTACCGGCTCTTTGTCTCACTAGGGGTACGGCAGGCTCACTATAAGCAGAGGGTTGATTCTCCTGTTCTGCTTGTGTGGAGTCTTCTGCCTCCTGGACCGGCTGTTCTTCCAGCTCTACCCGTTGCTCCGTAGGTTCTTGGGATGATGGTTGGAGGAAGGTGAGTACGGGTACCACAACTGCACCATTGACTTGAGTCCAAGACCGAGGGAAGTCCCCGAGCACGGTACTAACCATATCTTCCCTTTCTCCCACGGGTCGATGGTCTTCTTGTTCCTCTTCAGGGTTCCTCAGTTGTTCGGGACACTTCTTCAGGTGGTCCCGGGATACAATGGCTGTGGTTTCCCCTCCGTCTTTACTGATGGTACAGACCTTCGGGTTCTCGTGGCTTGAGGGCAGTACGGTGTACGGGTCCTTCTCCCACTGGTCATCCAACTTGTGGAGCCGTCTTTTCCTCTTCAAGACCTGCTCTCCGGGTACCAGGGGAACAGCGGGAGCATACTGGTTGTAAGTCTTCTCTTGTCTTTCCCTAGCCTGACAGAGACTTCGCTCCACGCTCTCCTGTACTCTCCGGTACTGCTGCTGCCTCTCTGTGTCCCAGTCTGTTTCTGGTGAAGTGTCCTCAGGTGTCAGGACTCCCATTTCCAGGTCAACAGGTAACTTACCAGGTCTCGCCCTCATTAGGTAAGCCGGGGTACAGTTGGTGGAACCTACCGGGATGTGGTTGTATAGGTCCACCAGATCGGGCAACTTCTCAGGCCACAGACTGCGTTCTTCCAGGGGCAATGTTTTTAGAAGATCCATTACCACCTGGTTCATTTTTTCACAAAGTCCATTAGTTTGCGGATGGTAGGGTGTCGTCCTTATCTTCCGGCAGCCATACAGATTGCAGAATTCCTGGAAGACCTCCGCTTCAAAGGCAGGTCCCTGGTCCGTCAGCACTTGGTCCGGGTACCCGTGTGGACGGCAGAAGTGCTGCTGGAAGGCCCTAGCTGCTGTTTGAGCCGTTAAGTCCTTGACGGGGACGACAACCAAGAACCGGGAGTAATGATCCACGATGGTTAACGCGTAGACGTAGCCACTTCTGCTTGGGGTCAGTTTTACATGATCCAAGGCTACCAGTTCCAACGGTTGCCGGGTGACGATGGACTGCAGGGGAGTCTTCTGGCTGGCCCGGTCCTTCCTTCTCAGATTGCACGGGCCACAGTCTCTGCACCACTTCTCGATGGTTCCCCTCATGCCTACCCAGTGGAACCGCTCGCGCAGCAGGAACTCCAGCTTTTTCCACCCGAAGTGTCCAGCTCCGTCGTGGTATGCCTCCATCACCATGGCTGCGTCTCTTCGTGGCACCACTACTTGCCAGAGTAGTTCATGCGTCCGGGAGTTGACCATTCTGCGGCACAACTTCCCCTTGTAAAGGAATAGTCGACTCTTCTCCGCCCATAGTTGTTTGGCTTCCTCCGGAGCGTCTGGTTCAAGGCGAGCCTCCGGCCGAGTCAGCATTTCCTTCACTAGTCGGACGGCAGGGTCGCTGTCTTGCGTTTCCGCCCAGTTGTAGTGGGGTAAGGGGTTCAACGTAGCAGCCTGCTTACCCCTTACCCGGTGGGAATACTGGATAGTCCCATGACGGTGGAACGCAGGGAGTTCAACTTCTTCCAGTCCCTCCGGATCTTCTCCTTCGTCCGGCAGGTTGGGCATCCTGGACAGGGCATCCGCGTTAGTATTGGAGCGTCCTGCCCGGTATTTGATTGTGAACTCGTAGTTGGACAGACGGGCCATCCACCTCTGCTCCAGGGCACCGAGTCTTGCCGTGTCCAGGTGTATCAACGGGTTGTTATCCGTGTATACGGTGAACCGGGAAGAAGCGAGGTAATGCCTAAAGCGCTCGGTGACTGCCCATACCACGGCCAGGAACTCTAGCTTAAATGAGCTGTAATTCTCGGGGTTCCTTTCGGTGGGTCGCAGTTTTCGGCTGGCATAGGAGATTACTCGTTCTCTCCCCTGCTGAATCTGGGACAGTACGGCTCCTAGCCCGATGTTACTGGCGTCGGTGTAGAGGATGAAGGGCTGGCTATAGTCCGGGTACGCCAAGATTTCATCCCCCGTGAGGGCCATCTTCAGCTGGCGGAAGGACTCTTCTTCTAGCTCTTCCCATTTGAAGGGCGGCTTCTGGTTCTTGGCCTTCCGGGACTGGCCTATCAGGAGGTCCTGCATAGGCGCTGCCTTTTTGGTGAAACCGGGAATAAACCTTCGGTAGTAGCCTACCAACCCTAGGAACTGCCGCACTTCTTTTACGCTGGAGGGGCTTGGCCATCGCTTAATTGCGGTGATCTTATCGGGGTCGGGAGCCACTCCGTCAGCGCTCACCACGTGTCCCAGGTATTGCACCTTTGGTTTCAGGAGGTGACACTTGGAGGGTTTCACCTTTAGGCCGTAACTCGCCAGAGCTTCGAACACCTCCGCCAGGTGTTTCAGGTGGTCCTCATAAGTTTTGGAGTATACGATGACATCGTCCAGGTACAACAGGACCGTCTCGAAGTTTCTGTGGCCCAGACAGCACTCCATTAATCGTTGGAAGGTTCCTGGGGCGTTGCAGAGTCCGAACGGCATGCAGGTGAACTCGCTAAGTCCCATCGGGGTGGTGAATGCGGTCTTCTCCCGGTCCGCCTCTGCTACAGGAACCTGCCAGTACCCGCTAGTGAGATCCAAGGTAGAGAAGAAGTTAGCAGATCTTAAAGCAGCCAATGACTCCTCTATCCTTGGTAAGGGGTACGCATCCTTGTGTGTGATACGGTTGATTTTCCGGTAATCTACACACATCCTCATGGTGTTGTCTTTCTTTTTGACTAAAACTAGTGGGGCTGCCCAGGGGCTACAGCTATCCCGGATTACCCCAGCCTCCTTCATGTCTCTAAGCATCCCCTTGGCGTGTTGGTAATGTGCAGGGGGTACGGGTCGATACCTCTCTTTTATGGGAGGATGATCTCCCGTGGGGATGCGGTGTTCTACCCCCTTGACTCGCCCGAAGTCTAACGGGTGTTTACTAAACACTCTCTCATACTCTTGAACCACCCGATAGACTCCTTGTTTCTGATGTGAGGGAGTGGAGTCAGTACCCAGATGTAGTTGCTGACACCAGTCCTCCATGTCTTTCTTAGAGCCGTTACCTTCCTCCGGGTGAGATGGAGGCAAGGGTTCCACAGATTGTATAGAATTTTGATTAGTGGTATATAATTTGGCTAGCGTGGCATACCGGGGCAGGTACACTTCCCTCTCCCCGATATTTATTATGCGAACGGGCACCCTCCCATGGCGTACATTGACCACCCCCCGTGCTGTCAAAATGGTGGGCCTACTGTCTGAGTAAACTGGTTCTACCATTGCCTGGTAATCTCTACCTCTCAGACCAATAGCTGCCCGGCACCAAATCATCATTTCACTTTTTGGGGGCATGGCAATAGGAAAAGGGTCACACATTCTTACGCTACCAATCTCACCGCCGGAGAGTTCCACTTGTTGCCGTTGCATCAGTGCCCGGATCTCTTTCTGGAGCACCCGCTGCTCGCCGGAGCTGGCGTTCTTGGCAACCTGCTGTAAAAGGAAAATCACCTCTGCAAGACAATTTTCAATTACGTTAGTTCCTAGAGTTATTTTTGGGTGACTCTCATGTTTATCAATATCTACAATGATCAGTCCCTGTGCGGCCAGTTCGACTCTACCGATTTTGAGGGTCACCTCTTTAAATCCGATCTGTGGCACGGGCTGGCCATTGCTGGCGATGATACTCAAGTCGTCGTCAGGGTAGCGGGTAATATCCGAGTCATTCCAGTACTGCTTGAAGAGCACGTACGGGATGGTGGTGACCTGTGACCCGGTATCCAGTAGGGCACTCATGGGAATGCCATCCAGTACCACAGGCAAGACTGGACGTCCTCCCACATATCTGTCGCGCCAGTTCGATGGGCCTGGTGATCATTTTCCTGGGGGTTGGCCCTCTACCCCAGGTTGTGCCCGTTTAAAGAACAGTACCTTTCCATATGTCCGGGTTGATTGCAGCGGCGGCAGATGGGTCGTCCGTCCTCGCTGTATCGGTCACTGGGTCTTCCTCTGGCCGGTGGGGTCCTCCTTGGTCGACGCCACGGGATGTCCTCCGGTCCGGATGCCAGCTGGATCTTCCCTGGGGTGGAAACCTGTAAAGACTGCACAGTTCGGGTTAGCGCAGCAACGCTCTTAGCTAGCTCTTGGACCTGATGGTGTAGGTCTGGAGCCGGGTCATTGTCCAAAGCCTGCGCATCAGCTCCCACAGGCCCTGCTGACAAGGGCGCCGCCTCCTGGTAGTAAGTGGTAGTGGGGCGTCTGTGGGTCACAACGCCACCTGGTGCCGGTTCTCGGAGCACCCGGATGGCTCTGTCCTTGAACTGTGCAAAGTCCAGATGGGGATCCTGTAAGGCCATTGCCCGCAACTGGGTTCGGTGGGCATTGCAATATAAACCCTCTATAAATTGTTCAGTCAACAGCCTGTCCTCGTTTCCCACCCCATCAGGGTCGGTCTGCTTTATGGCCCACAGGGCCTCTTGTAGGTTTAGTGCATAGTCCCTTATACTCTCATGCGCTCGCTGCTTGCACCCGTAGAATCTAAGCTTGATCTCGGCTGAGGTGCGGGTATCGAAGGTGTCCCTCAGCCGGGTTAGTATCTCTGCGACAGTCCTCCTCCCAGGTGGCCAAGATTTTACTTCTCTTTTGGCTGCCCCGGTTAGTTGGGCCACCAGGATGCTCACTTTTTGCTCTTCTGTGAGGGGGTACACCTGGAAGAGGCTATCCAGCTTTTCTCTAAAGTCATGCAGGGTATGTGACTCCCCTGAGTACTGGGGTAGCCAAGCTGCTCCCGGGATATAGGGCATGGTGAAGGGCATAACTGCAGCAGCGGTAGCGCTGGCGGGGTTTGAGGCAGTGAAGCTCTCCTCCGTATCCGACATCTTCCTCCCCCCTAGTGGACCGTGGCCTACCTTGCGATGATCCTCTTCCGTAGGCCGCGGCTCCGCAGTGGATCGTCAGGGTTGAGGACCTTCCGTCGCGCTCCTGTGACGTCGGCGTCTGCTGGGCTCCTTCCAGGACCTTACGCAACGTCCGGACGTGAGGCGGGGCTTCAGTTCTCGCGCGCTTTCGGAGTCCACGCCCCTCTTCTTCCCGCGCGGCGTCCTCAAGATGGCGTCCAATGGCGGGAAAACTCCACGGATGGCGGGAAGAAGGTAGAAGATGGCGCCGGATGGCGGGAAACCTCCACGGATAGCGGGAATCTTCACCACTGGTAAGTTTGAACAGTCTTTGCTTTTCAGGCACGCAGTACCCGGTGGTTGCGGGCACGAAATCCTGCCGACTACGCCAAAGTTGACGCGCCCCTGGGCCTGTGTCGCGCTGCGGTGCGCACGCGGGAGCTTACCCGGAGCCGGATCCGTGGAGGGTTGTAATCTCGTGGCGGTGACCCGGTCCGTGCCCAGGGAGTCAAACTAGACGGCAGTCTATTAGTAGTAAATAGTTGATGACTACGCCACCCGTTGAGTGCAGCCAGGAAGCTGCTGCTGCAGGGCAGACCGCTGAGGCCGGTGGTAGGATTGTGCAGCGTGATAGTATAACCCCCAACGGGAGGGGTATGGCCTCAGGGCAGCCGACGTGGATGATGGGGGTAGCAGGAACCACTCAGAGACGGTACGGTGTAGTTCAGGGTCTTTACTGGTAACAACGACAGACCCTCCCGGAGTACTTGCTAGCAAACGGGGCCTGGTCAGTCTTTGAGCAGATGGGATCTCCCCTGGCCAGGCGTAGTTGTAGGCCTCCCAAACTGACTGTACTCTTCTGGCTACCTTGCTAGAAGCTGATGTAAGTAGCCCACGTCCCTGAGTGTACCGTGTGGTGCTCACCCGTATGGCCGGTGACTCGGGGCCTTCTAATGGCTTCCGCTCCACGATGGCGGTGCTGGTCCCACGCGTGTGACCGTGCCTTCGGGCTTCTGGGCCAGAGGACCTGAAATCCCCTGCCTGACGGATTCTGCTGCTGGGTAGGAGTTAGTCCCCACAGCCTCGGACTCCGGGTCCGGTAAAGAATCTTCTTAGTCAGGGCGAACTCTGCAGCTGCCAGCCCCTGACTCCTTGTAACTCTGCTGTTTCCTATGCTGCTTCTCTTCTCCACTCTCCTTGTCTGACTCACCCTGCCTCAGCCCCGGGTTTATACAGGGGAAGTTCTTCCCCTCCCAAGACTGGGCAGGAGGTGTGGCATGCACAGGATCCCTGACCAAAGGACCTCCCACCTGCTCTCAGACATAACATTACATTACTGTGGAAAACCAGACCCCTGGGGTGCCACACAGTCATCAAAGCAAAAGGTGGCTACTTTGAAGAACCTAGAATATAAGACATATTTTCAGTTGTTTCACACTTTTTTGTTAAGTATATAATTCCACATGTGTTAATTCATAGTTTTGATGCCTTCAGTGTGAATGTACAATTTTCATAGTCATGAAAATACAGAAAAATCTTTAAATGAGAAGGTGTGTCCAAACTTTTGGTCTGTACTGTACATCAATTTGCCAATGTGACCAGTGGTCTTAGTCAAATATCACCAAAAGAAATAGTAATCATGTGATAATATCAATCCTGTACAGACCACTAAGCACGCTTATTCAACCACATATACAAATAGATTGACAATGATGAGTGAGATTGAGTATCATGAGTAAGAGCATGCAAGAGAGATCATCTTACCAATGTTTGACCGGTGTCAGCCAGCAATGCCAGCAGCCTCAATGCGCGTTTCGCGTGGGCTTCCTGGGGGGGGGGCACTTTATACTCCTTGAATTGCCATACTATGTTTAGCAGACTTATACTTGGCCCGTATAACTTACAGCATTAACGAAATTATGCCGTTTTTGTATACCAATAATTATATCAAATCCATTATATCCATTTTGTTTTGTCTTATCATATCTTTAACCATCAATATATGTACTATTGACCCTATATATTTCATTGTGCAATTTAAATTATGCACTTTTGTTTTTATTATGTCTTTTGTGACATACGTTTTATAACTGTGGTCTTTTTCTTCCATAAACCTCTAATTTATATAACATTAGAGTACAATTTTTTTTTATATTTTTGCCATGTTTGAATACCCACTTCCTGTGTTCATAATCTTTTCTAGTATTCAGTGACATTGATATTTGTTTATGATTCAGACATTTGATTTTAAAATTGGTCTCTTCAATGGCTACATATACTGCCTTTGTTTTGTTTTTTAGATTTTGTAGCATCTCTGATAATTACCGGTAGTCGTTTTTTTTTTCTGTGTTCAATAGTATGATCTCTTGTGCTGAGGCAACAAGAAATGCCTGTACAAAATAAAAAAGTATCTGAAAAAGGTGCTTGTAAAGGAAGTCATTCAAAATACATACAACACAATAACACAAGGGGGCTGATTCATTAAGACTTGCATAAAGCTAAATCGCGCTAAGCCAGGCTTGCTGAAACAGAAAGTGCCGAATTCATTAAAAGAATCTGTGGTTCTTCAATGTGGTGTGCGCCTCTGTGTGCTGCGCCAAAAATGCTACTCCAGTCACCGAATGTACTGACGTTCAATTGGTCAAAATCCGCAGCAGAGACTAGTCTCCGCTTCAGAAATTGACATGCTGTGGCTTGTAAACCCGCACCGCAGGTGAGTTTACACAGCGTTAAATAGAAGCACAGTGGGCTTCTAGCGGGCTTCTATCCTTCTAATGGGGAACGCAGAGTTTTGGACGCAGCACAGGTGAGCCGCATCCCAAACGCTGCTATTCCTGATCATGCGCACGTACCCTAAGGGTTAGAGAAATTCATTATGTACAATTGATCTAAGAAAGATTGAACTTAGATATGTAATTTTTTTTAACCTAAGTAACTATACAGCCCAAAAGCTAAAACTGTGTTGCTTCATGATGTCTCCTATAGTAAACTTCATAAGCTTTTAAAAGGTGGAAGTAGAATGCTCTACCAACATCCCCAGCAAAGAGCTGATTTTGTCAGGGAAGCTGCATTAAGTCAGGTGTTTCCCCTGCAGTGTAACTACCTCTATAACAGACCTGAGCAAAGTGTGGCCCATGGGCCACAACCGGTCCACTGGCAGTTCCAGTCCAGACAGAGACAGCTGAAGGGCTGAAAACTGTGGCCCATGGTCTGCACCATGTGGCCATCCTCCCCTACTCTGCGGATGTATGATAATAGTGGAGGGAGCCGCCGGCTCTTTCTTTCATCATTCACCATCTGTATACAGTGGGGAAAATAGGTATTTGATCCCTTGCTGTTTTTGTAAGTTAGCCCACTGACAAAGACATGAACAGTTTATAATTTTAAAGGTAGATTAATTTTAACATTGAGAGATAGAATATCCCCCCAAAAAATCAAGAAAATCACATTGTATAAATTAGATAATTTTTTTTGCATTTTGCAATGAGAAATAAGTATTTGATCCCCTACAAACCATTATGAGTTCTGGCTCCTACAGACCAGTTAGACGCTCCTAATCAACTCGTTACCAGCATTAATGACAGCTGTCTTACATAGACACCTGTATAAAAGACTCCTGTCCACAAACTCAATTAATCAGTCAGACTCTAACCTCTACAACATGGGCAAGACCAAAGAGCTTTCTAAGGATGTCAGGGACAAGATCATAAGCCTGCACAAAAAGTATTCCCAACTTGGCAGTTTGATCACTGTGGAATCGAAATGCTAGGACCCCATAAATGCTAGGACCCTCTGCAGTGCATCAGCCGGCTGTCAAAGATTAACCCTACATCTGCAGGCAGATACCATTATGAGACGTGACAGGTTTTATAAAAGAAAACTATATTTTTTTATATTGCACAATCTGTATTAAAATAAAAAATAGAACTCTTGCAATTTTCACACTGGCCACTGGGGCATTTATAGTCTCACACTTCCTTTTGTTTAAGGAAATAACACATGTAAATAACAAAAATCATTGTGAAGGAAGGTGAGCAGGGTCAGGTATGAAATCATTTATTGTGATTGGTGGATCCTTTATTGTCAGCTGTGTTTAGTGATGGTATCTGTTATTATGACCCTGCTTCTGAAAATAAGAAAATTTCAGTGAACTGTTCCTGAAAGTGCAGGAAGTATGGGTCTAAAATGGCCCTGTTGGCCTGGGCAAAAATTGCAACAGTACGAATTTTATTTTTATTTTTTTTTTAGTAGAGATCATGAACACATTTTTTTTAACCCCTTAACGACCGCCATAACGCTTTTTTACGGCAGCAGTTAAGGGTACTTATGCCTTAGTGCTGCTCTTTCACGTCCCTGAGGCATAAGTGAATAGCGCCGCCCTGTGGCAGCGATTCCCATGGGTGTCAGCTGTATATAACAGCTGACACCTTGCAGTATAGTATAGTATATACAGTATAGTATAGTCCCCGACCAGTCAATCGGGGTCGATTAACCCCACAGGAGTACTGCAGTGTATGAGATCAGCAATCAAAGTGAAAATTACACATGTCCCACAGTGGGACTTAGTGAAAAAGTAAACAAAAAAGTGAAATAAAACATGTAAAAAAGTAAAAAAAAAACACAAAAAAGTGCATACAAATCACTAAAATCCGTTTCGCCGCTCAAAATGCAGCATTTGTGGGGGCGTGGCCTAGCTCTTGATGTGAGAGGTCGGGTGGCAGTGCCTCTCCACCACCATTAGCTTCAATTATCCTGCACAGAGCCCGAACCAGCCAAATCCCTCATCAGGAACTGCTGTCTGAGGGTCCCGGGAGTCAGAGGCGAGCTTCTGCCAGACTCAGAGAGTCCAACATGGGCCGCAAAAGGCAGAAGGATGCCGGGGCCTGCAGCAGTGCCTCAGCCCAAGATGGCACCGAGACAGAGGAAGAGGCGGGAAGGAGGAACACAGCCTATGCACGGAGGCTGGAGGCTTCAGCACGGCTGCACAGGTATGCGAGGGGCATGAAGGCAGATGAAGAAGGAAGTGAAGGCAGTGAGAAGCATGGAGATGAGGAGGAAGATGGTGAGGAGATGCCTGTGCCTGTGCTACATAATGAACAGCAGGAGGAGGGGGATGGTGACACTGTGCTGGCAGCTGAAAGTTCAGATGAGGCAGAGCCGAATCTGCGAGATGTATTCCAGGCTGTCTTATACTGCAAGACTGCTTTAACTGCTCTGACAAAGCAGGTGAATGGTCTGAAAGCCGACATGGGAGGCATTGAGGCTTCTATGCAGAAAGTTACAGCCAGATTGACTGAGGTGGAGGGCAGAGTTGGTGTAACAGAAGATCATTTAACCTCAGTGCAAAAGACGCAGCAACAGCACACTCAGAGGATCACGGTAGTGGCTAACAAAAATGATGACCTGGAAAACCGGTCACGCAGGAACAATTTGCGTATTGTGGGCATCCCTGAAAGAGCTGAGGGTGCTGACCCCACGACCTTTGTTGAAACCTGGCTGCTGGGAAAGTTTGGGTCTAATATCCTGTCGAGGGTGTTTGCTGTGGAGCGTGCCCATCGAGTGCCCATGAGACCCCCAGTGCCTGGAGAGGGCCCTCGTACGATGTTAGCCAGAATCCTGAACTGCAGAGACCGGGACACTATCTTACGTAAGGCCAGAAAATTGACAGATCTTACCCTGGAGGGCAAACGCATTGAAATATACCCGGATTACTCGGCTGAGGTGCAAAAGCTGCGGCTACGGTATGGTGAAGTGAAGAAACAGCTCCGCTCTTTGAATGTGAAATACTCTACAATTTATCCTGCCAAATTAAGAGTGGAAGCCTTTGGAAAGGTCAATTTTTTCCCGTCACCGGTAGAGGCCGCCTCGTGGTTGGAGCGGAACCGGAGCAAATTGAGAGAAGCTGAGGACTCGGCACGGTGAATGCACGACCCTGCTATCCTGACCACTGGACAGGGTTGTGGCTCTGCATTGCTCTGCGAAACCGCAGAGGAGGGGGAGAAACCCCCGCTGGGATCTACGTTTTATAGTTTTATAGTTAATTTGTTTGATTAATGGTTCGGGACTATGCATACTATTGATTATGTGGTGGAGAGACTGCCAATGCTGGAGGAGGACATGGCGCATGTTGATATGCGGTATACTACGATGTTGCTCAGGTTCTTTGAGCTCCCACTCTCACGTTGGGAAGAGAGTGACAAGAGAAGGGTGGGGGGGAGTTGGATGGGTTGGATTTGCGGGAAAATGGGGTTGCTTATGCTGTTTGACCTGGTATGCTTGGGAACAAAATGGAAAGATGTTACTTGATGATGGTGGATTGTTTTTTCTAATGCACAATGAGTAACCGTACGGTTCGGATTTTAAGTTGGAATGTACGTGGTATATCTGACAGGATTAAGAGGGCAGCAGTTCTGAATCACATCAGATCTTGTGATCCTATGATTGCGTGCTTACAGGAGACCCATCTCACTAGAGATACTAGGCACTGGCTATCGAGAGGGTGGATGTTAAAGACATATCATTCCACTTATTCCTCGTACTCCAGGGGGGTGTCAGTCCTAATACACAAAAACGCACATTATGAAGAGCTGGCAGTGCAAGTAGACAGTGAAGGGCAGTATGTATGGATTGCGTGCAGATTGTATGGACACAAAATGATTTTAGTGGCTTTATATATCCCTCCACCTTATTCTAAAAAGGAACTTCAAGCAGTAATGGACTTGACAGCCAGATGGGGGGAGGCTCCGATGTTGATTATGGGAGATGTTAACAACACCATGAATGATTACTGGGATAAAGTACGTCCGGCAGGTATGGAAGCTGGACGGGACGGAATGACTGCATTTGGCACCTACGTGGGGGAGCTGGGGCTGGTGGATCTGTGGAGAGTACGAAATGAGGGTAAGAGGACCTTCTCGTGTCATTCGGCTACACACGGAACACTGTCAAGGATAGACCTGGCTTTTGGGGATACTGCTATGGATGGGATGGTTGGGGAGGTGGAATACCTACAGAGGACTCTATCGGATCATAGTCCTATGGTTGTCACGCTTCTAGTGGGATCAGCTCAGGGTCAGAGGGGAGGTTGGCGTCTTCACCCAACGTGGCTTAAAGTGGTGGATATGGGTGGCATAACCAAAGAACTAGAGCACTTCTTCCAAGTGAATGAAGGGAGTGCTGAGGCCACAGTGGTGTGGGAGGCTATGAAGGCATTTACGAGGGGACTCTTTATAAGTGAGACCTCACGGTGTAAGACCAAAACTAAATTGGCAGATCAACAAATAAAGGATGACTTGACAAGGGCAGAGGCAGACATGATTTTGGCGCCAACGAGTGTAGCTCACAATAGACTAAAATTGGCACAGGAGGCAGTTAATAAACTGCACATGATGCAAGCTGAGAGGAAAAGGGCATTTCAGCAAGCCCAATTCTTTGAGGAAGGAGAGAGAGTGGGTCACTTGTTGGCGGTGATATCTGCGGCACAGAGGGAGTCTTCCAGGGTGTACAGGTTGAGAGACCAAACAGGGACGACTCTGACAGACACAAAGGACATATTGGAGGTCTTCAAGGAATATTACATGGCACTGTACAATTCAAGAGTACGGGACACGGAGGGGGCCGTAGAGGAATTTTTGGAAGGCATCTCACTGTCTAAATTGTCTGAGGAAGATAGGATAAGGTTGGATGAACCTGTGAGTGTGGAGGAGGTGGAATGTGCAATTCTGTCTATGCCCAATAACAAATCACCGGGTGCTGATGGTCTACCTGGGGAGGTGTACAGGGAGCTGGTGGAACTGCTAGCTCCAAAATTGAAATCTGTGTTTGATGAGGCTTTGGTGAAGGGGGCGTTACCGAGATCAATGGAGGAAGCGGTGATAGTGGTTCTGCCAAAGGAGGGGAAAGACCCCATGGATGCGGAGTCGTATAGGCCCATATCGTTGTTGACAACGGATGTCAAAATACTCGCTAAGATCCTGGCCACCCAGCTCACCGGGGTTGCGCATACTGTTATTCACGAGGACCAGTCGGGCTTTATGCCCAACAAGCTCCACGGCTGTTAACTTGAGAAGATTATTTCTTAATATGTAGCTGCCTGCTGATAATGGTGGCGGGAGAATAGTGATGTCATTGGACGCTAGAAAAGCATTTGATAGCGTGGAATGGAAATATTTATGGAAAATCATGGAAATAATGGGATTTGGCCCCGCATTCATGGCCTGGGTGAAGTTATTGTACTCATCCCCAAGGGCGGTAGTTAAGGTGAATGGTGAACGGTCCGGGATGTTTGACTTACATAGGGGCACAAGGCAGGGGTGCCCGCTGTCCCCGCTATTGTTTGCGGTGGCAGTGGAGCCCCTGGCGGCCAAAATAAGAGCTGAGAGAGGAGTGGTCGGATTTAAATTTGGGAGGCTGGAAGAAAAAATATCACTGTATGCCGATGACATCCTGTTATTTCTGGAAAATGCAGGAGAGGCATTGGGGTGCACGATGGATGTAATTAAACACTTTGGGAGCATTTCGGGACTGGAGATAAACTGGCACAAGTCTTATGTCATGGCTGTAGATAGACCAATAAAAGCGGAGGAGATAGATGAGAGGGGGAAGCAGCTCCAGCTGGTTTCACAATTTAAATACCTTGGGATATGGGTGGCGCTTCCATTGACACGATTCACGGATCTGAATTTAGTTCCTCTGCTAGAGAAATTTAAAAAGAAAATAGGCGCATGGTGCCAATTGGCTTTGACGGTGACGGGTAGAACTAACCTGATTAAGATGGTCCTTATGCCACAACTAATGTACGTTTTGCACAACTCACCGATATGGCTACCAAAAAAACGGTTTCAGGGTATTGATTCTATCTTCAGATCCTTGATATGGGGCAAGAGGCAGGCAAGGATTAAATTGGGAACGCTGCAAAATGGGAAGGAGGAGGGAGGATTGGCCGCACCCAATCCCTGGGTCTATTTCTTGGCAGTACAGGGCCAGCATGTCAGGGGATGGAGAGAACCCGATTGTGGAGGGGCAGCTTGCCGGGTGCTGGTACATGTGTCGGGGAGACGCCCACTGGTCCAGGCGTTAGAGGATGGTACCTTTAAGAAATTGGGAGCAATATATCCTACCTTAGGCTTGACTCAGAAGGTATGGGACACTATTAAAAAGATCAGGGGGGTGGACGGGCTGACTAAGTACTCACCGGTGTTGGGCAATGAACATCTGCCGGAACTTAATAAGCTGTGTCAAATGGGCAATTGGAAGGCGCAAGGAGTGAGATATGTGTGCCAGCTGCAGAGTGGAACGGACCTGAAGACCTTTGAGAAATTGAGAGAAGAATTTGATTTGCCTTTGGTATGGGGATTTCAATACTATAGGCTTCAACATGCTTGGAGGGCACAGTGTGGATTGGGAGCCATGACGGTTCAGGGTGACATTGTACTAGACTCTGTATGTATGAAGGGAGGGACGAGGGGAGTCATATCGAGCTTATATCATGACCTATTGCACTCCTATCTGGGGGGAAATCACTTCATTGCAAAGAGTAAATGGGAAAGGGAGGTGGGTACCCTCACAACAGAACAATGGGAGGCAATTCTAGAATATGTCCCGAAGATCTCTCTAAGCGAGCAGGCACGGATCTCCCAATTATACATAATACATAGGACATACAAAACACCGCTGCGCCTGTACAAGGCGGGCTTGAGGGGAGATTCCAGTTGCCCTAGATGTGGCACGGACCAGGCCGGACTGCTACACATGCTATGGTCATGCCCACGGCTAGTGGCTTATTGGTTGGTCGTTGTTAACAAAATTGAGAGGGCTTATACATGTACAATTGACAGAAACCCGGTGCTGTGTGTTTTGGGGGAGGTGGATGGAATACCTGTCTCAGAACATTGCAAAGTGGCGATAGCGCGATTGCTATATGTGGCACGCAAACTAATAGCACGAAAATGGACAGATTCGGAACCCCCCACTAGGAGGGAATTTATTGCTCAGACACGTACGGTGATGCATTTAGAGGAAAGCATTTACAGGCGGAGGCATGGAGAGAGAACTTTTGGGAAAATATGGTCCGCATGGATGGCGGTAATATGATTGTCAATGTTCCCAGGTATGCCCGGCATAAGGAGTATTGGCGGGAGGGGGGAGGGGGGAGAGGGTTTTGACTGTATTACTACACGTTATGTGAATTGTTATATGTATATTGATAACTGTTTGCTGTAAATTTTTGAAACCTAAATAAAAATAATTGGTTTAAAAAAACAAAATGCAGCATTTGTGATTAAACAAAAATAAACAAAAAAACATAATTGGTATCGTCGCATTTGGAACGACCCACTCTATAAAACTGTCATGTTATTTATTCCATTTGGCGAACGCTGTAAAAAATAAATAAAAAACACGCTAAGGATGAAGCTTTTTATCACACTGACTCACAAAAAAGTGAATAAAAAGTGATCAAAAAGTCGTATGTAAAAAAATATATAAACGCTTACGTTGGGGCCTCCGCGTAAATTCCCCAAAACAGCTATTCAGACAAAGAACCCAGATGGAACCACTCACTTATGAGGACGATGGAGTCCCTTTGGACTGGTCTTTGTTCCAGCAGCGTCCCATCATTTTAGGCTTTTTTTTAGCGCACAAGTGTCGACGACCACAGATTTGTGCACACCTAAAAAGATGGAGACCACCGGAGCAGACGCCAAACGGACTCAAAAGTGTCTCCATCTGCCTCTTTGTTGTGGATTGTCCCATTGGGGGTTTCGTCTGAATCAGATTTTTGTGGGATTTACACAGAAACTCCTACATAAGTGCTCAGCGTAGACTGGTGATCCAGTCTTATTCTGTAAGCAATCTAAAATTATGTACCCCAAAATGTTACCAATAAAACCCCTAATTTATCCCATACAAAACCAGCCCCCTCTCAGGTCCGTCATCTGTCACTGGGACTATAGATTGTCCCACGTTACTGGTAGAACAAAGACTCTGGAAAAGTGACAGCTCCCACTCACTCAAATAAAATCCAGTGAATTCTGCGCTCCCAAATCCAAATGCCCCCCCTCCTTCTTAGCCCCACTGTGCCTAAACTGCAGTAAGCGGCCACATGTTTGGCATTACTGTAGCGGGGAGAGCACTTAACAATTTACAGGGCGTGTGTCACCAGAAGAAATGTATGGGAGCACTACAATATATGGGGACTCACTACACTTTATGAGGGCACAATGTATGGGCACTAAACTGGCATATTTGGAATTCTCCAGAATAAAGCCTGGCGTGGATGTTGCATAATAGTTACTGCAGCCATAAATGAATTCATTGAGATGTGTAATTTCTACAATGGGGTCACTTTTGGGGTTTTTCTGCTGTTCAGGCACCTTAGGGGCTCCTCAAATGTTGCCCACAAACTATTCTAACAAAATCTGTGCTCCAAAAGCCAAATAGTGCTCCTTCCTTCTCAGTCCTGACGTGTGGCCTAACAGTAATTTTTGATGACATATGGGGCATCAACGTGTTTGGGAGAAATAGCATAACAAATTATGGGGTCCATTTTCTCCTATTATCCATTGTAAAAATTACAAATTTGGGGCTAAAACTACATTTTCATGAAAATAATGAAAATTTTCAATATGACGGCCTAATGTTATCAAATTCTATGTAGTACCTGTGGGCTCAAAATGCTAACTATACCCCTAAATAAAATCCTTGAGGGGTGTAGTTTCCAAAATAGGGTAACTTGTCAGGGTTTTCCATTGTTTACGCACATCAGGGGCTCTCCAAACGCGACATGACACCCTCAGACCATTCCATCAAAGTCTGCATTCCAAACGTCACTCCTTCCATTCCAAAACCTTCCCATCCGTCCAAACAATAGTTTTCCTCTACATATGGGAAATGTCCGTACTCAGGAGCAATTGGACAACAAATTTTGGGGTCCATTTTCTCCTGTTACCCTTGTGAAATTAAAAAAAATTGGGGCTAAAAGTACACATTTGTGGAAAAAAATAATTTGATTTCTTAATGTCACGGCTCTACGTTATAAACTTCTGTGAAGCACCTGGCAGTTCAAGGTGCTCACCACACATCTAGATAAGTTTCCAGATGGGTCTAGTTACCAAAATAGGGTCACTTGTGGGTGGTTTCCACTGTTTACGCACATCAGGGGCTCTCCAAACGTAACATGGCGTTCGCTCTCGATTCCAGACATTTTTGCATTCAAAAAGTTAAATAGTGCTCCTTGCCTTCCGAACCCTGCCGTGCGCCTAAACAGTAGTTTTACCCCACATATCGGGTATCAGCGTACTCAGGAGAAATTGCACAACAAATTTTCTCTTGTTACCCTTGTGAAAATAAAAAAATTGGGTCTCAAGTAAACATTTTGTGAAAAAGTTAAATGTTAATTTTTTCCTTCTTCCACGTTGCTTCAGTTCCTGTGACGCACGTGAAGGGTTAATCAACTTCTTGAATGTGTTTTTGAGCACCTTGATTGGTGCAGTTTTTCTAATGGCTCTCCTTCCCTTCCGAACCCTGCAGTGAGCCCAAATAGTGGTTTTCCTTCACATATGGGGTATCAGCGTGCTCATGAGAAATTGCACTACAAATTGTGGATTCCATTTTTTACTGTTACCCTTGTGAAAATAAAAAAATTGGGTCTAAAGTAACATTTTTGTGAAAAAAAGTTAAATGTTCATTGTGTTCTTTCACATTCCAAAAATTCTTGTGAAACACCTGAAGGGTTAATAAACTTCTTGAATGTGGTTTTGAGCACCTTGAGGTTTTTAGAATGGTGTCACTTTTGGGTATTTTCTGTCATATAGACCCCTCAAAGTCACTTCAAATGTGTTGTGGTCCCTAAAAAAATGGTTTTGTAAATTTTGTTGGAAAAATGAGACATCGCTGGTCAACTTTTAACGCTTATAGCGCACTAATAAAAAAGAAAATTTGTTTCAACAATTGTGCTGATGTAAAGTAGACATGTGGAAAATGTTATTTATTAACTATTTTGTGTGAAATATCTCTCTGATTTAAGGACATAAGAATTGAAAGTTTGAAAATTGCAAAATTTTCACCACTTTTTCATTTTTTTTAACAAGTAAACGCAAGTCATATCGAATAAATGTTACCACAATCATGAAGTGCAATATATCACAAAAAAAACAATCTCAGAATCAGTGGGAGCTGTTGAAGCGTTACAGAGTTATTAGCTCATAAAGTGATACTGGTCAGAATTGTAAAATTTTGCTTCATCATTAAGCATTACTGCAATTGGCTCAGTCCTTAAGCGGTTAAGTACATGTAACACAAAAAAACCTGATTTAAACAATCTGATGATAGCTTCCCTTTAAAACAACTTTCTTAGCTATCCAGTACATTTTCACCATACCCTAAATTCTATGGGGACAGTTCCATGCATTCCTGCTCGCTTTGGTAGTTCTATTAACCCCTTGCCCAGTGCCCATCCACTGTACTAAAATTGCGGAGGATGGGAGAAAATGATCTTCATTTCTCCCTGGAGGTGATGGCTTTCATTCATGCAGGCGTGCACGGAGAGCGGTGGCTGTAACTACACCCTGGCACTGACTGTCAGTACCGGGACATGATTACAACCACAGCTCTAATGTCACATGCACACGTTCGGTATTTGCTCAGAAGTTTACTTCACTATTTGTAAGCCAAAACCAGGCGTGGAACAGTCAGAGAAGTATAATAGAAACATGTCACCACTTCTGTATTTATCACCCACTCCTGGTTTTGGCCTTAGTGCTGTGAGTGTTGATTTAATTACTTTGTGCATGCCTGAAAGCTATCGGATCCCAGGAGAAATAAGGTTAATTTTCTCCTAGATGCCGCATTTTCAGTACTGCAGCCGGCAGGGGCTGGCCGGCAAATTTTAGCCTTGGGGGCAAACACAAAGCACTGGACCAGGAATGATGACCCATCTTTAAGCTAACGTCTCACATACCATTCGGTGAGGGCAGTACGCATCTGAGGTGCGGCTGCCAAGAAGTTATTTCATAAAACCCCACTTGAATTGTCTTCTTAGCAGATACATCTTAATGTGTTACACACAATAAATGCAACCTGAGACCACAGCCTTAGAGGGGTTGTCCACTACTAGGATAACTCCTTCTCGATCTGAATGTTTGCCCCCGTGAAAATAAAAACACCTATAATCACCTTTAATCTGATTATGTTTATAATCACATGCCCCCGTGCAGAAAAGCCCCAGTGTGCACAGTCATAGTGTAAGACTGCTGCTATACAGACATGACAATCTCCAAAGAAACTTCAGTGCTTTTGTGTACTGAATCTACTAAATACCCTAAGGTCCAAATTCATCAAAGTGTTTTTGCCAGAATTCTGGCATAATACACTTTGAAAAGTCATAAAATCTGAGCGCATCTCAAAGTTGTTAAAAAATGTCGTGGCTTATTGGCATGGTTGCCCAGTATTGGCCAGAAACGCCAAAGTGGAAAGAACATGGGTGGGAGGGGGCATGGTGAGGCCTGCCCAGAAAAATTCTTTAAAAGTTACAAAACTTTAGTGGCCTAACTAATGCCAGAAATGTACACTGCTGACAAGATGCACATCAGAGATGAGATGTGCTAAATGAATTATATGCATCTTACTCCTACACGGCCGTCTTTAAGACTGGCATACGAAATACCAGTCTTAATGAATTGGGCCCTTATTACTAAATTGGCGATGTTTTGCATATATTGCAGTAATGGGTAGTGACCATGTTGCTTTGATCACTGGGCCCAACTGCGCTTTACTTAAAAGGGGTTTTCCCCCGAATTACAATAGATCTTGTAATAATAATAAGTCCCACAATTGGAGGTGTTTAAATAAAATGTTCCTGTGCTGAGATAATCTTATAAATGTGCCCCTGCTGTGTACTGTGTAATGGCTGTGTCTGACCGTGTACAGAAGCATGTAAATTAGGCTACTTGTGATAAAAACACATGCAAAAAACACACACAAATAGGTATTTTTGTCTTTTTTTATTATGTCATGCTTTAAATAAAGCTATTTTTTTATACTTCCTGGTATTTGGCTTTGACAAAACTTTCTTGATATAGTCATGTGTGGATTACATGAATTTTTAATGCGTTTCTGCAGCATAGATGCACTAAAAACGCAGATGTGTTTTTGCTTGCAAATTTTCTGCATCTAATTTAATTCCATAGGGAAAATCTTCACATAAAACCCAATTTACTCGCAAAAGAAATTGACATGTAGCTGATTTGAAACACGCAGATAAGTGTACGCTGAGTAAAAAGAAGCACAGTGGGCATGAGATCCCATTCACTTTACTGGAACTGTAAGATGCTGTGTTTTTGATGTAGCAAAAATACACAGCATCAAAAACTCACCAAAAACTCATCCAGAGCCCACAGTCTCATAGACATGAAGTAAGACATGCATATGGTGCAGCAGCAGCACCATCCTGCAAAGTTTTGGATGCCACGGTCCCTTTCACAAGCATGCTGACCTCATGCACTCATGAATATTTATAGTATCATAGAAACATATTTAATTATATACACTTTCAAGAAAAAATAAGTTAACCTATAACAGTGTCACAATTAATATCTAAATAAAAAAATAAAAACAACTCTCTTTGCAGGAGTCTCCTAGTGTTAACCACTTGTATCACACCATAATACCCTTTTTCCACTATTTGTCAGCGCAAATTGCTCACATTGCGTTTTTTTTTCGGAAAATAAAAAGTCTCGTTACACTATTTTTATTATCGCATGTACTATAACTTTTAATAGTTATTTTGTTTCCATTTAATGAATGATGTATGAATTCTCCATTAATAACAGAATGACAACTTTGACAATTTAAACATGCATACGTGCTTTTTCTTTCCGTGGTACTTCTAAGCTGTCTGTTCACGTATTTTCTTTTTCTATCTGCTTTCATTAATCAATCTGCTTTTCCTTTCTAATAAGCAAATATTGGCTTATCCCTAAACATAACCTTAGAATACATTAAAGGCATGACAACTCTCATAATTTAACATAGTGTTGTGATCAGTATTCTTAGTATGTAGTGAAATTTCAAATTTACCATCATGTATATTTAATTTAAAATCTAGATTCTATACTCTGGAGAAAATGTAATAAATTCATGACATGAATTTAAATAATCAATAAATTCCATTAAAAAATCTTCTGTACCTGACCATGCTATGAATATATCATCTACAAAACATGGCAACTTTTGATAAATTTCATATAGCCTGATGTTAATATAAAATTAGTCCCATCATCTTGATGAATATATTAGCAAGACTTTGAGCTGTGGAGTACCCCACCCCTGCAAATAAAAATCTTCATTTAACATGAAATAGGATTTTTTCAAGAACAATGTCCAATAAAGTTTACAAAAACTTTATCATATCATTGCTAAATTTAATAACCTCACATAACTTCTCTCTAATTGCTTCAATTCTTTCTATACATTTATATATAAACTTTGTACATCCAATGTGCCCTTCGTCATCCTCGAGGTCCTGTATTATTCTAAGAAAATAATTTCTACCTATAAGATAATTAAAAAATGTAGTCAATTTTTTTGAAGAAAAGAATCCAAGAGAGAGACCAGTCCGACCACCTGAAAGATGTTACCCCACTGAAATGGGGCGTCTGTTCTGGGGGCTGGGCTTGTCTCTGTTCTCCCTGCTTGCTGACTTCTCTCCTTTTCAATTTGCACTGACAGTTCACTCTCTTCTTGGCTCATTACTTATTTTTAAAGACAGAAAGAAAGCGCACTGTAAGTGCTCATTCAAAGACACATTCAAAGACACCCAAGACACATTGCTCTAACATGCAGCAGCCATAACAATGTCAAAGTGGCCCTTTTTGATAATAGTAGCATATTAAAAGCAGAAGGAACAAGTACAATTATTGTGTTATCAAATAACTGAGCACATAATCATTTACAGAATAGATGCATAGCAAATAACTTACTTCCTGGTCACTAAGCCAAATTAAAAGATAAGCGTGTTGTTAGAAAATTAGACCTCACCAAATCTTATAATGGTATTTTCAATGTACTACCTGACTCATTGAATAGGAAATAATGTCCATATTTTTGTCTCAGGTTGCATTTCTGAAAGTTGTTATGCCAAGTTCACGTGCATCATTGTTTGCATATGTTAAAAAAAAAAAAACAAGGAAGAAAGACTTATATAACCTGATGCACCTTTAGGGAATACCCATTAGTTCAGTTATACTGTACTCATGGATTCCAAATTCCACATTCCACCCAGGATAGCCTACAAAGATCTCTCAACCTACAGGACTGTCTAGTAAAAAAGTGAGACAAAACTAAGAAACCTCAATCTCTAAGAAGTGATATGAGATATTATATTTAAAGGGTTGCTTACCAACGGCTCTTTTTTTTTTAACTTCATGGAATCACATGTCATACATTATAGTGCTGGCAATGTGTAACTAGCACAAAGCGCTATAAGCGTATTGCGTGGAGATTGTACAGGCCCAGTAGCTGTGCCTGCATGAGAGTCCTACCCCCTTTCCAAGAAAAACTGCTTTTTCTCCCTTACCAAAGGATTTATTATGTGTTTTTGTCCCTCCTCAAAAAGGAACAAAAGTTATTGAATAAATCCTAAGAATATAGACAGTAAAAATTATGGTCGAGTCATGATAAAAAGTACAACCTCTGAGTTTTACACATCAGGACATAGTAAAAAAAAAACATCTGATCC
Organism: Phyllobates terribilis; assembly: GCF_046119375.1. Classification (NCBI taxonomy): domain Eukaryota; kingdom Metazoa; phylum Chordata; class Amphibia; order Anura; family Dendrobatidae; genus Phyllobates; species Phyllobates terribilis. The sequence goes on from NW_027362761.1 coordinate 788,159,276, forward strand.
TTATAAGGTCTTAAAATTAGGTAATACAAGATGACAAACAGCATATAACAAATTAATCACGTGATCACCTCCATAAAAGCAGAAGTTTTACCAGTTTGCTGGTCTATATGTAAGAAGCAGATACTGAATACGGGAAGTAGCCCCGATTTTTTCCCTCTAACTCACACTATATGTAGCTACTAGCATTAAGTGAGAATATATAAAATGGAACTTTTAATAGATACCAATTAAAAATTGAACACATATTACTAATACTCAAGTACAATCAGTACAAGTCAAAATGGACAAAGACAAAAAAAGGACAAGCGAGTCGACCAGGGCGGTCAACCCACTCTCAATAAATAAATAAATCTCTGTGCAACCGACAATGGTACAGTACACTCTTAAAAATACATACTGAGACCAATGCTAATTACCTTAGTGACAGTGATAGTGTGACCTATATATGCAGTTTTAAGTGTATATACAAAAGATTCAGAAAGATCGCACCCATACTCCTAGGTCCATGGAACACATGGAGATACACCAAGCTGCATTTTAGGACACAGTCAGTTGGAGCATCGAGGAGGCCCTAGCAGACCCTGTGCATGCTAATATGGCCCTATTCACCCATTGCTCCCGCTCTGGCAGGGGCAGTCCACATATGACCCTTAGGGCTGTTTCACACATCAGTATGTCCGGTATGTGTGGTGACAGTTTCCGCACTTACTGGAGACACTGACACATGTAGACCCATTCAAATGAATGGGTCTGTGCACATGTCAGCGAGTTTCCACGGACCATTTGTCCGGGTACAAAACAAGTTAACATGTCCGTTTCTTACCCACTACACGGTCTGCAAAACGTCCAACACTAATGACACACGAATGACATCTGTGTGACACATACAGGCGCTTGGGAATCAGCGGTACAGTTTGTGCTGTTTCCAAGCGTCAGGTGTTGAATGCTGCCCTCATCATTGTTCCCTTCTGGTGCTGCGATCAGAATGTTGAGAGTAGTAGTCTGCTCCCGTAGTGTCCAACTGTAAAAATAAGAGTAAAATAAAAAAAATCCTTATATTCACCTGTCCTAAGTGTCTCCCATTATAATACACCTGAGCGCTCACGCAGAGAAGCAGGGAAGAATGACTCGCTCCAGCGTGTGCTCTTGATGTGGCACATGGGCGGCACACGGTTGTCACATGGATATCTCCGGTACTGTTTTTTCCAGTACTGGAAATATCCCAATGCGTTTCTCCCTCTCCAGGTTCCTCAGGGGAGAAAAGTGCATGACATGGGCTTAGTCCTAAATAATTTTTCCCAGCTTCCTGTGAACCTGGTGTATTACTGGCATTACCAAAATAAAGTACTGTGTGGTCTTAAATAACTTCATCTCAAGCTGGGCGCCAATAAGGAGATCCTCTCAAGTGTATCAGCTGTAGATAATTTCAAGGGATCAGTGGTTCTCAAGCACCACGTTGGTGGCAGCTGGAACGCACGCCACCCATAACATGAGTGGCGTAGAACGCAGGTATTTCCGCTTCCTGTAACCTCCATCCTCTCAAGTGAGGGCCGGTGGAACGCACACGCACAGAAAGTGACTAACAACGCTGTAATGCACACGCCTGGGCTGAGGGGCGTGTGCGTGTATATGTAGTGATTCCACTGGACCTTGCCGGAGAGTGAATGCCTGGAGGGGCGTAACTAGGTATTCACCCGATCCGACCAGGGTCGCACGACGGCATACGACGCCAGTGCACCAAGGAGGAACCGAGCAGAGGGACCAGGTGCTACTCCAGGACAGACCCCGGACACGGCTGTTGACCCACACAGGGGAATACAGGAACACACATGTTAGGCTGGCACACAGACTGGTGGGTATAGGCAGGCACGACTGGTATGCAGGCAGGCGGGTATGCAGGCAGGGGGGCACAGGCAAGCACGGCTAGAGTGCAGACAGGGAGGCACTAGCAGGTAGGAACACAGGCAGGACAGGACCCAGTACACACCGGGACCCAGGAACAGAACCACAGATGTGGCGGACAAACACAGCAGAGTAAGGCCGCCCAGAGTGGTGAGCGAGAGCAGGGCAAGACGAGACCGCCTAGAGCGGTGAGCGAGAGTAGAGCAGGACGAGGCCGCCTGGAGCGGTGAGCGAGAGTAGAGCAGGACGAGGCCGCCTGGAGCGGTGAGCAAGAGTAGAGCAAGACGAGGCCGCCTGGAGCGGTGAGCAAGAGTAGAGCAGGACGAGACCGCCTGGAGCGGTGAGCAAGAGTAGTCAGAGCAGAGCGAGACTGCCGGAGCAGTGAGCAAAGGGTCAGAGCAGAGCGAGACTGCCGGAGCAGTGAGCAAAGGGTCAGAGCGGAGCGAGACTGCCGGAGCAATTAGCAAAGGGTAAGAGCGGAGCGAGAATGCCGGAGCAGTGAGCAAAGGGTCGGAGCGGAGCGAGACTGCCGGAGCAGTGAGCAAAGGGTCGGAGCGGAGCGAGACTGCCGGAGCAGTGAGCAAAGGGTAAGAGCGGAGCGAGACTGCCGGAGCAGTGAGCAAAGGGTCAGAGCGGAGCGAGACTGCCGGAGCAGTGAGCAAAGGGTCAGAGCGGAGCAAGACTGCCGGAGCAGTGAGCAAAGGGTCAGAGCGGAGCAAGACTGCCGGAGCAGTGAGCAAAGGGTCAGAGCGGAGCAAGACTGCCAGAGCAGTGAGCAAAGGGTCAGAGCGGAGCAAGACTGCCGGAGCAGTGAGCAAAAGGGTCAGAGCGGAGCAAGACTGCTGGAGCAGTGAGCAAAGGGTCAGAGCGGAGCAAGACTGCCGGAGCAGTGAGCAAAGGGTCAGAGCGGAGCAAGACTGCCGGAGCAGTGAGCAAAAGGGTCAGAGCGGAGCAAGACTGCCGGAGCAGTGAGCAAAAGGGTCAGAGCGGAGCAAGACTGCCGGAGCAGTGAGCAAAGGATCAGAGCGGAGCAAGACTGCCGGAGCAGTGAGCAAAGGGTCAGAGCGGAGCAAGACTGCCGGAGCAGTGAGCAAAAGGTCAGAGCAGAGCAAGACTGCCGGAGCAGTGAGCAGAGGATCAGAGCGGAGCAAGACTGCCGGAGCAGTGAGCAAAGGGTCAGAGCGGAGCAAGACTGCCGGAGCAGTGAGCAAGGCAGAGCAGGCTAGAACCGCCGGAGCGGTGAGCAAGGCAGAGCAGGCTAGAACCGCTGGAGCGGTGAGCAAGGCAGAGCAGGCTAGAACCGCCGGTTGCGGTGAGCAAGGCAGAGCAGGGGGGACAGGGCTCTGTTCACATGGAACAGACAGGAAGGGAAAGGCAGAACCAGATACCCACAGGGTACTTGCAGTGAAGTAGCGAGTGGACCACAAACTCACAAACGGGAGTACAGTGATGAGCAGGAGTTAGGTACGAGTTCAGACCCTGCAGAAAAAGGAAAGGTACGGACATAGAGAAACACAGGAAACAGGCTAGAAGAGTATACAGACAAGAACAGACACAGTAGCAAGATACAGGAGCGGGTCTAGGTATGCAGCCCCTAGAAGGCGGGAGGAACAGGCCAGGAGCGTGTTCAGACAGGACAGACAAGATACAGGAGCGGGTCTAGGTATGCGGCCCCTAGAAGGCGAAACGAACAGGCAAGGAGCGTGTTCAGACAGGCCTGTAAATACAGCCTCCAGGATAGGCAGACAAGCAAACATAGAAGGGGACCTGGCACATTCAGAGTGAAAGAGCACACTGAATGAAACACAATGCTCAGGCAGGGATTCATTGGAGCAGCTGGGTTAAATACCAGGAGACAGACAGCAATAGGCTGAGGACGCACAAGGGGTGTGCCTGCAGCAGGTACAAAAAGCAGGAAGTAATCGGGCGCCGCCCTTAAGCAGCAGAAACAGAAGCAAACAGACAGCATGGAGGGAAGCCAGAGAGACATTCTGGATTGGAGATCAAGTGCGCGCTCTTGCACAGTGGGAGATGGACCACTATGCAAGGACGCCGCCAGGTATGTTACAAACGCAATGGGGGCAGTTTAGATACTACAAAGGACATGACAGGTTCCCTTTAAATGTGCCAGATTTATCATATTGGTCCATGTGGTTTGATCAATCTGGTGCATATTTAGACTATGTAGTCCAAGTTTACACCCATTACCGTGGACCGTCTCTGCATTGTGTGTATAAGATTTCAGAAAATCTCATCCACAGCAGTGATACTGTAAAAGGCAGCGGAATTTCCAGATGAAGGATGGAAGTCCAACACAGAGTGTGGAATAATAGTATTTTACAACAGTATTTGAAAGTTAAAGATTATTATCACTGCAAAAGTGGTGTCTACCCTTTAAGTGGCAGTCCAGGTAGTCTCCTAGGACAACTAAACTTGATGCTATGTTGCTGAAGGCTACTGTCACTCTATAAGGACTACGGGAGCTGACTACTACTCTCAACGTTGTCCCCTGCAGGTGCTGATCGCAGCGCAAGCAGTGAACAATGATGTGGGCAGCGTTCAGCACCCGGCGCTTGGGAACAGCAGTAACTGTACTGCTGATTCCCAAGCACCGGTACGTGTGCTCTTGATGCGGCACATGGGCGGCACACGGTTATCACATGAATATCTCCGGTACTGTTTTTTCCAGTACTGGAAATATCAGGACGTGTGAAGTTGCCTTTACAGTGGATGGCCCTACAATACTCTCTGTGCCTCTCCCGATGCATTTCTCTCTCTCCAGCTTCCTAAGGGGAGTTAAGTGCACGACAAGGGCATAGTCCTAAACAATTTTTCCCAGCTTCCTGTGAACCTGGTGTATTACTGGCATTACCAAAATAAAGTACTGTGTGGTCTTAAATACCATCATCTCAAGCTGGGCGCCAATAAGGAGATCCTCTCAAGTGTATCAGCTGTAGATAATTTCAAGGGGTCAGTGGTTCTCTAGCACCATGTTGGTGGCAGCTGGAACACATGCCACCCATATCATGTGTGTTGTAGAACGCAGGTACTTCCTGCTTCTATGCTTCCTGTAACCTCCATCCTCCCAAGTGAGGGCCGGTGGAACGCACACGCACAGCAAGTGACTAACAACGCAATGGGGGCAGTTTAGATACTACAAAGGACATGACAGGTTCCCTTTAAATGTGCCAGATTTATCATATTGGTTCATGTGGTTTGTGTAAAAGGCAGCAGAATTTCCAGATGAAGGATGGAAGTCCAACACAGAGTGTGAAATAATAGTATTTTACATCAGTATTTGAAACGTAAAGATTATTATCACTGCAAAAGTGGTGTCTACCCTTTAAGTGGCAGTCCAGGTAGTGTCCTAGGACAATTGAACCTGATGCTATGTTGCTGAAGGCTATTGTCACTCTATAAGGAAGTTTGCTGTAACATTGACTTCAGCATCACAGAGTATAGCATAATAACTGTTTCTATACAAGGGTTAGTATTTTGGCATGCTTGAGGATTTGGGTGTGAGCCTATAACCAAACCCAATTGCTGATGTCAGCTTCCCTGGGGGAGCCAGAGACAAAACCAGCGTTTTTAGCGAAGTGCAGTAAGCCTTACTACAGTGGCTGCAGAGAAATTCTTGGCATCAGGTAGGTATACTTGGGATCAGCATTAGTAGAGACCATGTGGGTGATCATGAGACCAGGAGGGTGGAGAACTGAGTCTCGCCTTGGCATCGAGATTGAGGCCTAAGAGAGAAATGCCATAAGTTCTACTCCTGAGTTCTGAAGTAAAACAACCTGAAAACTATAAGAGCATTAAAAGGACAACCATTTAAAAAAGTGAGTGCTTCATTGATAATGCTTTGGTAGATAAACTGATACTAGAGATAAGGGTTCTTTGTATGGATTATTGACTAGGAGTTGAAGACTGACAAAGACTCCGAGAGAGGGCTAATAACGTCAGGCGCGACCTTCCCTATAATGCCTTGTACCTACTACATCACATGGACTAGAGCAGTCAATCAGGAGGGACGATCACAGCCACAATAAAAGATGAAGATGGAATTTTAGAATTTTACAGTCTAGAGATAGGAGGTCAGAGCGCACAGCTCATTACACATACGGATAGAAAAAGGCCTAAATTTGATTGTGGGGTACTATTATAGTGCTAAAGCACATTGAAAATGGGAGTGGTAGTCTCAGTCTGTGAATAATAATCCAAAAATTCAAGTGATAGGGAGGAGCTGTATCTGCATGGTCAGTGTGATTATAAATTGATTGATCTATGATAAACTGGAGTAACAGCATTTTAATATCAGCATTTTGGGGAGAAATCAGGTAGGAGGGCAAGCAAGTCTTGCCATTTCCCAAACACATACAGTAAGTTACTGTCAGCTGAATCATTGATGAAAACAATTATTCTGTGGTGAACAAGACCTGAGAGCCAGACAGGTGTGCTGAGGAGATGATGTCATCAGAGGAGGAGTGTCTTAGCTTTGGCAATACACAGTGAAGGAGACATGCAAGAAAAGATCTTCAAGGACAAAATCTGCTTGTTCTGTGGTCAGTTCTTGAGCAGGTGATGCTGAACATGCTGTTTGAGGAGGAGGCTCAACAGTGCCTGAAAGGTCACGTCTCACAGTGGTGGTGAGTTGTACATGTGGACATCTCGTGTGTGGGAGCTCTTTTGCATGTTACGGCTTGAGAATTCTAGGGTATTCTGCAGGCTCTGCTAGAAGAAGATAAGCCATGAATGTCCTGGCTCGTATAGATTATGAAATATGGCTCTCTATCACCACATGAAGCAATATTGTGACGCCCTGCAGCTGCAGGCTGTCACAGAACTCCTGGGTGTTGCACAGACGGATTCTCCCCAGTGGCCTCAATACATGCAGATATCTCCACCCAAGTCCACTAGATGGAGCCCTGACAAGTATGCAGATACTGGGGGTGGAGTTTAGCTAGGGAGCTCTCAGTGCAGTTTAGTTGAGTTCTCGGTCAGCTTCCAGACAGAGAGGAACCAGAGAGAGCAAGCTGCAATCCGTGTGGCTGAAGGCCAGGCTAAGCCCCAAGCTGTGGGCTAGTCTGGCCAGTGAGGGCCTAGAGTGGGCCAGAAGGCAGAGGAGAAGAGCCATCTGGGACAGAGGGACCATAGAAGGTTCGTCCCAGATGCAAGCCGGGCACCGGGCCCATGCATACTGGGATCTCTATGCCCAGTAGGGAATCCGGCATACCGAGGAGGATTTTATATCCCTCGGTCCACCCGTGAATACCGCACATTCAGAGGACTAGGTACCACGAAGTCCCCAGCGTCTAGGGATAGTGGTAACCAGGGGAAAGCCCTCACCGCCAAGTAGACGGATGAGAGAAACATCAAGAAAGCTAGACGCTGTTCCAGGCAGGTCAGATGTAGAGATGAGCGGTGTTCGACTAGAACTGTTCGCCAATCTCAAATTTGAGCTGTTTTGGGCGGTGTTCGAGTCGTTCGATGAACTCGAACGATTTGCAAAAATTCGGCTGTTCGAGGTTATGTTCGATAACTGTTTGTGCATCAAAAGCGTAACTGGACTTTTTCCCATCATGCAGGGATTGTCTGCCACTCACTGTAATGCTACAGCCATGGTGGTTGTGGCATTACAGTGGTTGCCCAAATCGATGGGAACAGTGCTCACAGTGCTACACCGGTACCCGACAATTTAGAACAGAAATAATAGAGTATCACACATAGATTAGATAGATAGAAACATGTCAGTCACATATATAAGTAGTACAGTGACAGTGTTGGTTACTGTACTTGTCATTTAGTGTTAAAGGATTTATTGAAAAAAAAATAAAAGTGTTTTCATGCACCGTCTCTTTAAAAAAGCTGGCCGGCAATTCAGCATCGGTACCCGACAATTTAGAACAGAAAGAATAGAGCATCACACATAGAGTAGATAAATAGAAACATGTCAGTCACATATATAATAAGTACAGTGATAGTGTTGATTATTGTACTTGTCATTTAGTGTTAAAATAAAGGATTTATTAAAAAAAAAATTGGCGTGGGGTTCACCGTAATTTTAGTCTCTAGCGGAGGTTAAGCAGAAGCCTGGGAAGGGGGTAATACCCACGGAGCTTCCCAGGCTACTAATATCAGCCCCCAGCTGAATACCTAGCCTTTACTAGCTATTAAAATGGGGGACCCCAAAAAAGAATGACGTGGGGTCCCCCCTATTTTAATAGCTAGCAAAGGCTAGGCAGACAGCTGGGGGCGGATATTAATAGCCCAGGAAGGGTGCCATGAATATTGGCCCCCTCCCAGGCTAGAAACACCAGCCCTCAGCCGCCCCAGAAATGGCGGCATCCATAGGATGTGCCAATTCTGGCACTTAGCCTCGCTCTTCCCACTGCCCTGTAGTGGTGGCAGTGGGGTAATAGGGCTGGGGTTGATGTCAGCTTATAATGCCAGCTGACATCAAGCCCAGGTTAGTAATGGAGAGGCGTCTATAAGACACCTCCATTACTAACCCCATAGTCAAAGTTAAAAAAAACACAAACACCCAGAATAAAGTCCTTTAATTGAAATAAACACACAATTCTTTAATGTTCTAAATTAAACCATACTTACCATCACGCCCATTCCAGCTGACAGCGTGGGAGAATTCTCCTGCGCATGCCGTGAGCGTAAGAGAATTCTCCTGCGCTCACTGCAAGCGCAGGAGAATTCTCCCAAGCTGTCAGTGACATGCATGAGGTGAGCTGAGTTCATTGGACATGAACTCGGCTCATCTGAATGCCGTCACAGCGAGACACTGAGAAGCGCAAGCATGCCTGCGCTTCTCAGTGTCGGCGGCATGGCAAGCTGGATGGCAGCTTTCTGCTGCGATCCAGCCTGTCATGTCAATGTAGCAGAGGTGAAGCAGTCCTGGGAACCATGGAAAGGTAAGGATGAGGTTGGTTTATTATTTTACTTTTATTGCAGAAGACATTGGCTTCAGCTGGAATGGGCGTGACGTTATGTATGGTTTAATTTAGAAGATTAAAGAATTGTGTGTTTATTTCAATTAAAGGACTTTATTCTGGGTGTTGTGTTTTTTTTAAATACTTTACTAAAATTCATGGCGGTCATGTCTAATATTGTCGTGACCCCATTAATTTCGGGCTTAGGGCCAGCTGATAATACCAAGCTGGCCCTAACCCCTTTATTACCCAGTGAGCCACCGCACCAGGGCCCTGGATGAGTTGGGTACAGCACCAGAAGATGGCGCTTCTATGAACGGGCCATTTTCTGGGGTGGCTGCGGACTACGTTCCCCCTGGGTAACACAGCTCTCTTTCCTGGCGTCACGAACAGGATATCGTGCCCGCTGCCACCGGGTACTGTGCGCCTTAAAGAACTGTGTTGCATACTGTGTGAAGTTTTCCCGCCAATTGCCACTGTTTCCCGCCATTGTCCGCCATTTTTGAGTCTCCGCGTGGGAAGAAGAGGGGCGTAACTGCAGAAGCACGCCAAGCCCTGCCTCACGCACTGATGCAGCATCAGGTCCTGGAAGGAGACCGCCGTGCCGGGAAGCGCACGCCCTGCACGTCCTGCACCGGAGTTGCTTGACGGGAACCTCCCCTGTTCCCGTCCGGAGGACCGCAGCCAGCGCTAGAAGTCGGAAAGTAGGCCGCAGTTAACTACTGGGGCACAGCGATGGCGGAGGATCAGCAACACGCCGGGGCCCCAGTTAATGCCCCAGATGACCAGTCTGCACCCGGCGCTGCTCAGGCAGGAGCAGTCGCCGCACCAGCAGGAGCTGTGGCACGGATGGTGCCCATGGCTCTACAGCATGCCCTAAATGTTCAGAGGGTGAGGGAACTGTTGGAACAGGACACCCTCACTGAACGGAAGGATGACCAGGACGGGTCACCCACCTCCCATAACCAGGCGCAGCCCAGGAGGGGCGCCCTTGAGCTACTAGTTCCCCGGTAGCTCTCATGTTAAGTATAAGTTAACTTGAACTTGGAGTCCGTGAACTATGAGCGGTCCCACCATTGTGTATAGTTTGCACCTCCTGAGGTGCCCCCTGGTGGCTTTCACAAGACCACCACCACTAAAACCTGCTTGGCGTGGCCGAACCAGTGGTCCTACACCAGTCCCGCAGCCCGCCCAGGACCTTCGTTGGGGGTTTGGAGCAGGTCCCCCACAAGCCAGCTTACCCGGATGAGAGGGACACACCCGAGGAGGGATCTCATCAAAACTGGTCGTTGCAGAAAGTAAAGTTGTGTTGCTGTTAATGTGCATGTCCTCAATTGTTATAAAAGTATTTTATACATATTAAAAAGAAAGAAAATATTTTTGCTACAAGTAAAGCATAAATAATGTTTATTAAACCTGTTAATGTAACGGTCAAGCTACGTGCTTCCCATAAAGGGAAGAAAAGTTGTTGTAATGTTTAAAAATATGTTATCCTTGTGTTACCTGTTATACAAAAATGTTTCAGTCCGGGATTACTGACTTGTACTAGGAGGGAATGTGACGCCCTGCAGCTGCAGGCTGTCACAGAACTCCTGGGTGTTGCACAGACGGATTCTCCCCAGTGGCCTCAATACATGCAGACATCTCCACCCAAGTCCACTAGATGGAGCCCTGACAAGTATGCAGATACTGGGGGGTGGAGTTTAGCTAGGGAGCTCTCAGTGCAGTTTAGATGAGTTCTCAGTCAGCTTCCAGACAGAGAGAAACCAGAGAGAGCAAGCTGCAGTCCGTGTGGCTGAAGGCCAGGCTAGGCCCCAGGCTGCGGGCTAGTCTGGCCAGTGAGGGCCTAGGGTGGGCCAGAAGGCAGAGGAGAGGAGAAGAGCCATCTGGGACAGAGGGACCATAGAATGTTCGTCCCAGATGCAAACCGGGCACCGGGCCCGTGCCTATTGGGATCCCTATGCCCAGTAGGGAATACGGCATACCGAGGAGGATTTTAAATCCCTCAGTCCACCCGTGAATACCGCACATTCAGGGGACTCGGTACCACGAAGGTCCCAGCGTCCAGGGATAGTGGTAACCAGGAGAAAGCCCTCGCCGCCAAGTAGACGGTGAAAGAAACATCAAGGAAGCTAGACCCTGCTCCAGGCAGGTCAGAAGCTCCAGGGAGAGAGACAGGAAGATACAAACAAGGAGGCCTTACACCCGCTTACTGGGGAGCAAATCCAGAAGTGCACACCACCTACAAGTACCCCGGACCGTACCTGACTACCATCATCAGTAAAGGTACTGAAGCAAACCCCTGTGTGCGTGTCTGTTTTTCCTCTGACCCGGCTGGGTCCCCTCTCTCCTGCATCCCTTCACACCATCCCTGCCCCAGGGGCCCGCTCCACCTGTGGGGAGTAGAAACACCTTAGCTGCCATCCCAACACCCCCGGAGGTCTGAGGCAGCGTTGGTCACGAACTGGTGGCGTCACGAACTGTTTATTTATTTTATCCAAGTTCCAATCCCCTTTTTCAAGCGTGACCCCAGGGTACGGGCCCGGGAGCCGACAACCCCGACATCCCCAAACCAGGTAAAGGCCCGGGTACCGAGTTATCCCCATCCCCTGGGCGAGTCAACTTCACCTGCTCATTTTGGAAAAGCAAACCGGCCATCAACCAGAACTAGTACTGGTTGGTGTCATCATCACCATCATCGTCATTCACTACTACTGCTTATCATACTCTAAGTATGCTTCATCCTCCTCATTTATCCCATCAGCAAATGTTCATCCCTGACTATGTGTTCAGGAACAAAGTGTCCGCTCCTAGTCATTTGCAGGTTTGCGAACTAATCTTGCTAGTGGTGCAGTTGCTGTCATGCCACTTTGTTGCGTCTGCTGTCTTTCCAGAAATGATGGTGAGTGCTCAGCCTCACTGGCAGATAGCCAACCACCATTATTTCATGAATAGAGAGGTGCCCAATCTGTCATGTGCAGGAGAATGTAGGTTGCTCTCTTGACTTGTCTTTGAGCTTCAAAATGCACTGCATCATAAACATGTGGAGCAACAACTATGGGCAGGGACAATAGATGAGTTTCACTACCTAGGTGAATTTGTTAAATGGCAGCGGTGCACAACTGCAATCGGGATATATGGTTAAACCTCTACAAATGGGAGCTACGTCTGTCTATACCACTAAGCGGTGGCTATCTGTCTCCTCTTACACCTCCTTAGTATCATACTCAACAGACATGATCCCATCCTCAACAGCCACAGGGCACAGCGTTGATTCTACACACAGTTCTCATTCTTTTCGCTCATGTAAGGTAAAGCTCTGTCATGTAATTTTTCAACTTGAAAGCATGGGAGACAAAAGCCTTACAGCAGACAAGTTGCTTCTGTGCATCAAGCGGCAACACTCACACTGCCTGGCTCCCCATGAACTGTAGTTGGGAATTTTGGTGATCAGCAATGCCTGAAAGATTCTGGCTGTCTTACGGTTGGACAAAGTAACTAATGCTCCTTGCATGACACGTCCTGAATTTAATTGTGCGATATTTCTTTCAGAAACAAACCCACTTGAGGAATTTGGTGGATGTGGCCAGGAAAATTTCTGCTCATTTCTTCCATTCTTATGTGGCAAAGCATACCCTCATTGCTTTGCAAAAAGAGAGTGGCCTGCTAGAGAGCCAGGTGATTTGTGATGTCACAACCCACTGCAATTCGACACTGCATATCTTGTAGTGTCTGTACAAGCAGCGTAAAATGAGGATGAACTATACTGTATCATGTGTGGAAGCCATTGCTGCTGTGATTATGTGCCTGTAGGGTGGTGTGGCCTGGAGCTATGGGGACTTTGCATTGCAGTATGGGTGCGGAGGGGCACTGGGTCACTGCTCCTGCTGGTGTGTTGTCACTTCAGTGTTGGTCGGCATATGGCGCTGCCCCTTTTAGGTTAGGCACCCACTGAGAGGTTCACAGGTTCACCATAATATGGTATTGGGCTTCATACAGACTGATTCAGTCTTGCACATTTTTGCCTAAAGGCATTAGATCAATGTGTGATTTCTGGATGTGTGGTCCGTGTCTTTCTTTCTACAGTTATGGCATATTGGAAAATGTCCCCTCCTTTTCTGGATGTGTGGCCATGTCTTTTTTTTCTACAGTTATGGGATACCCAAACTGCAGCATGGGTTACCTTGAGTTACACCATTGTTAGTTGATGAGGAGACGCATATCGCCTACTGAAGCCCTTCAAAGAGATGACAAAATGTGTCAGCAAGGAAAACTGTGGCATCAACAATGTCATTTCCCTCATATTTAAACTGGGAAAAAACACCAGAATCCAAGAGAGGATAGAGGAAGAACAGCAACTTGAACATGATCATCGCTATCCTATGTGTTGGGGACCCTAAAGGTGCAAGATCCATGAAGCTGGATTCGGAGGAAGAAGAGGATTAAGGTGAATGTTCCATGCTGCAGGATTTGTAGGAGGAGGAAGAAGCGGAATGGCAGAAGGTGGATGTGGAGGGGACATAAAGCTGGCATAGGCAGGGGATGAAGCTGACAGTCAAAGTGAAAATGATGATGATATTGGACCTGACAACCAACAGTCACAGTGTTTTGTACTTCACAGAGAGACCCAGCAAGACCGGCACCAAACTAGCAAAGGCGCAGCCACAGACGCAGTTGCCACAAGCTGCTCAGCTAGGCGAGCCCTTGAGGGCCGGGAATACTATTGACCCAGCTCCTAGTAAATGGAAGGGGGACTTTGGCAGAGCCCTTCCCAGGCCGGCTGTCGCCGGACAGCTGGCATCTGGTGACGCGGCTGGGACTTAATCGAGGACCAGGTGAGTACCTCTGCAAGAAGCCCAGGAAGTGAAACCAGAATAGAAAATGAGAAAACCCCTGAAAAGATAGCAAAACCTAATGTTACCACCACCAAGCACATAGGGAACTGCAAACTGCAATAAACAGCAAAGGACTGAGCAGGGAGCAGTGTTAAATAGCCTGCCTAATTATCAGGTGTTGATTACCTCTCAATCATCCCCAGAACGCCAATCCCTGTTAGCTTCAGCAGCAGACTGAACATAATCCTCACACATCCCACGACACCAGAATGTGACGTTCCACAAGATTGGGACCATTTCCCTGCATGCATAGTAGCTCCGCTTCCAGGGTCAGAACAATGGCGGCGCTTGCGACCGGAGCAGCGTAGCACCGGACCGGCTCCATTCACAGGTGGGAGCACAGAGCCACGATTCGTAACCCACTGCAGGGTGATGAAAATAAACCAACGAGCCCCTTAGTTCTATTGGTGAGCATGGCAAGCTGGAATGCTTGTGAGCAGGGCTGCCACCAGGAATTTCAAGGCTCCATACTGGCAACATTTTTGGACCCCCTTGAGAGTCCGCCCAGGCTCCACCCCAACTCCACCTCCACCACGACCCCTCAAAACTTCCACAGTCCCACCCCTCATGGAAAAAGTCCATTTCTGCACCACGTCCTCACCAATCACACATTAACAGTTCACATCAAACACCATACCACATACATAGCCAGCAGCTTTTGCTTTGGCCAAAAGATTTTTGAAGCCTTCACCAGGACAAGAACTCTTCTGGCCAAGCCCTTCTCTACTCTAACCTATTAAACATTTGTTAAAATATCCAATACTCTTTTTAGGTATATTTTTATTTATTTTTCTTTAAGAGAATGTGTCACGTACATTTTTTAAAATGACCAATAATACCACATACAAGGAACAAATATTGCCACACCATGACCAGACCACATATTACCACCACATAGTGACCGGATAATACCAGATACAGGGACAAATACCATCACACCATGACTAGACCACATAGTAACCAAATAATATGGCATACAAGGAAAAAATAACACCACACCATGACCAGATCATATATTACCGCAACATAGTAACCAAATAATACCACATACAAGGGACAAATACCGTCACACCATGACTGGACCATATATTACCACTACATAAAAACCGAATAATACCACATACAAGGGAGAAATACCGCCACATCATAACCAGATCACATATTACCACCATATAGTAACCAAATAATACCACATACAAGGAACAAATACCGCCACACCATCATCAGACCACATATTACCACCACATAGTGACCGAATATTACAATACTGATCGTTAATAAAAAAACACAATACTAATATTACCACAAGTGCCTATATACACGGGAGCTCTGTATATAGAGTCAGTGTACAGGTAATACAGGGATCACCAGTGACATTATACACAGGAGCTCTGTATATAGTGTATAGTTTACAGGGAATACAGTGAACACCAGTGATATTATACACAGGAGCTCTGTGTATAGTTTATAGTGTAGGTGTACAGGTAACACACTGACTCACCAGTGACGTCTCTAGTAGAAGTCCTTCATCTTTGCTTTTCTTTTTCATTCAGCGCAGACCGCCATCACTTCTTCCAGCCAGAACTCGTGTCTGCATAAAATAACACAGTTATCTAGAGCACCGCTTCGAGAGCACATTCCCCACTTTTTCCACTTTTACTCAGCTGAATACAGACGTGCACCCACCATTAATATATCATTAGTTATTATGCAACCCACCATTCCAAATATAAATTGTAATCCACTACTGCGCCCCCACTAACTATAAATAGCCACTTTTCCCCACCTAATGTATAAATTAGTTAGCACCCATACTCTTTACACCAATTCAGTCACACTCCTGCAACTTCAACGCCCCCACTCTGTACTTCATCATTTGCAGTTCCCCCTCACTTCATTTGCAGTCCCCCCCTCAATTCATCATTTGCAGTCCCCCTCCCCCCTCACTTCATCATTAGCTGTCCCCCGTCCCCTCCACTGCATCATTTGCATTTGCAGCCCCCCTTACACCATCAGTTGCAGCCCCCCCTTACATCATAATTTGCAGCCCCCCTCACTCCATCATTTGCAGCCCCCCCCTCACTCCATCATAAGCAGCCCCCACTTACTCCATCATTTGCAGTCCCCCCGTCAATTCATCATTTGCAGTCCCCCTCCCCCCTCACTTCATCATTAGCTGTCCCCCGTCCCCTCCACTGCATCATTTGCATTTGCAGCCCCCCTTACACCATCAGTTGCAGCCCCCCCTTACACCATCATTTGCAGCCCCCTTCACTCCATCATAAGCAGCCCCCCCTTACTCCATCATTTGCAGACCCCCATTACACCATCATCTGCAGCCCTCATTACACCATCTGCAGTGCAGCCCCCCTCACTCCATAATTTGCAGCCCCCCTCTCCATAATTTGCAGCCCCACCCCTCACTCCATCATTTGCAGCTCCCACCCCTCACTCCATGACTTGCAGCCCCCCCTCACTCCATGCCTTGCAGCCCCCCCTCACTCCATGACTTGCAGCCCCCACCCCTCACTCCATTATTTTCAGCCCCCCTCACTCCATGACTTGCAGCCCCCTCCTCACTCCATAACTTGCAGTCCCCCTCCCCTCACCTATTTAATTCATTTAAGAAAGGAAAAAGGAAAAAAAAGTTTGATCACACTTACCTCACTTACGATCACCTGCAGGCGCAGCTCGGCTTCTGGTGTCTTGGCAATGGCTCTGTATGCTTTCCTGGAGCTCCACGGCCACGCAGCTCCTGCTCCCGCATACTTCTCCAGACTTCTGGTCAGGTGACAGCGTGTACGTGATGATGTCATTGCGTACGCGCCTTCACCTGGCAAGAAGTCAGCAGAAGTATGAAGGAGGAGGAGCTGCGTGGCAGCGGAGCTCCGGGAAAGCACACAGAGCCAAGGTGTGTGCCGCCAAAGGCGGCACCCCGGCGCTCGCCAAATTATTACACCATGGGGCCCGGTGAGCAGAAGCACAAGAGGGGGGCCCCCCCTCTGCCCTGCTGCTCACCAGGCCCCATACAGCAGTAAGGGCAGTAATGTCCTGATGGCGGCCTTGCTTGTGAGATGACAGGTGTATTATTACCATCAAGCAAAGGAATGACTATTGGACAGCCACACTTTTAGACCCTTGCTATAAAAGCAAAATAGGGGAATTTTCTCCAGTTTCTGTTAAGGAGTTTAAATTGGTTTATTTCCAGTATAATCTGTGTTACCTGCTCTTTCAAGATTTTGCCAAGCAGAAGTCCTCCTGACCACACAACTGACCAGCAGACACCTCTTGCTATCCCCACAGATTCAATGCACCCCCGCCTGTGCAGTGTAGCCAAGGCAGTAGACGCTACAGGATA
This sequence comes from Phyllobates terribilis, assembly GCF_046119375.1. Classification (NCBI taxonomy): domain Eukaryota; kingdom Metazoa; phylum Chordata; class Amphibia; order Anura; family Dendrobatidae; genus Phyllobates; species Phyllobates terribilis. The sequence continues at coordinate 788,176,369 of NW_027362761.1, forward strand.
TTTTACATAATGGACCAAATGATTTATCTGCCATTGCGACAACATTCAGCAAACAGAGAAGCACCGGCTTAACAGCCATGTTCAGTTTTACCTAGACTGTGTCCTTTCTCAGACAGATACCCTCAGACCCAATCCCATGGACCCTTGTCAGCAAATTGGCCAGTGGCAAGAACTAGCCCCGTTTGCTATCAATGTAGCCTCTAGTGTATAGTGGCTTGCGAAAGTGTTCACCCCTCTTGGCTTTTTACCTATTTTGTTACATTACAACCTGTCTTTAAATATTTTTGTAATCCAATTTGTGTGTGATGCATCAGCACTAAATAGTCTAGGTTGGCGAAGTGAAGTGAGAAAAAATATAGGCATAGATTAAATTTATGGGATCAAATAAAAAAAAATTGGCATGTGCGTATGTATTCACCCCTTTTGCAATGAAGCCCCTAAAAAATTTCTGGTACAAGTGACGCGCCCCCTGGGCCAGTGTTGTTGGGGATACCCGGAGCCGGATCAGATGGGGGTTGTAGTCTCCGAGTGGCTGTGACCCGGTCCGTGCCCAGGGTGTCAAGCTCAGTGTGTGGCAGTCCTTATGATGTTACTAGATGTTCTTTTGTGTCGACTACGCCACCCGTTGAATTGCGGTCAATACGGCCGCCGCTGCAGCAGGGTCCGCTGAGGCTGGTGATGTATGTGCAGCTCAGGTAGTATAACCCCCAACGGGAGGGGTATAGCCTCAGGGGGTCAGTTGCAGAGGATGGGGGTTGTGGTGGTGCAGCGGGGATGGAAATGAGACTCAGAGTCGGGCTGTGCAGTTCAGGGTTTGTTTACTTACTGCAGTTGTTCTGGTCACTCCGGCCTTAAGTGACCACCCGAGCCGTGCTGCGTCCACCAGGTCCTGGACTCGGCCAACCCCCAGGTGATTCTGGAGCGTGGTCCTGAGCTCCCTTTCTGTCCTGTCCTCTTCTCTGGCCTTCCCCACCAGGGATCCACCTATGTCCGGCTCCCTCGGGCCTCTTGGTGGTAAACCCTTGTCTCTGGGTTCCCTGACCCTATTCCTGGTCTGCCTTCCGGGTGGATTTAGTGGGTGATCGTGGCAGATCAGTCCTGCCCACGACCTCCGGTTCCTGGCTAAGGTGTGCTGTAGCCTCTGCCAGCTTGGGATCCGGTACCCTGTTGCCAACTCTTCACCCTCTGGTCTAATTTGGGCTCTTGGAGTTCCTTCTTTCTCCCCCTCTGGGTCTTTCTTTCTCCTCTCTCTCTCTGGGCCTTGGAGCTGCTCTTCTTCTCTGCTCTCTTCCTCTGACTCTGCAAAAGACTGACTGACTGACCCTGATCTAAGATGGTTCCCACCTTATATACTCCCTCTATGTGTGAGCTCAGGTGACCAGCACCCAATGAGCTCCTAGCACTACCCAGACTGCTCCCCCTATCTGCCCCTACACTACTGGGATGTTCCACCCCCCTCCCACTCCAGCCAGGAACAGACACTGTTGTACCTGCACATTTCTCTAGTGGGAGTACCATCGGTCTGTTCCTCGGAAATGGGATGTATGTAGTGCATGCAGCTAACTGAGCTCAGTTCCACACTCCATCCTTACCCGGGAGTGGAATACCACACCTCTGGCTTGAGGTGTAATACCCCTGTAGCAGCCGAATCCTCAGGGTGCTACACAAGCAATTACCTTCATAAGTCACATGCTTAGTGAAAGGAAGTCCATCTGTGTGCAATCTAAGGCCACGGCCCCACTATCAGTATTTGGTCAGTATTTTTTCTCAAGAGTGGGAGCCAAAACTAGGGGTAGGTGGTAAATGCAGAATTGGTGCACATGTTTCTGTTATACCTTTTCTCTGATTTTTCATCACCTAGTTTTGGCTCCCACTCCTGAGAAAAAATACTGACCGAATACTAACCAAATACTGATAGTGGGGCCGTGGCTTAAGTGTCACATGATCTGTCAGTATATACACACCTTTTCTGAAAGGCCACAGAGGCTGCAACACCATTAAGCAAGAGGCACCACTAAAAAAAACACCACCATGAAGACCAAGAAGATCTCCAAACAAGTCAGGGACAAAGTTGTTGAGAAGTACACCAAAGCTCTCAGCCCAGGCAAGGAGGGCATTAACCAGAAAGGCAGCACAGAGACCAAATGTAACCCTGAAGGAGCTGCAGAGTTCCCAAGAAGAGACTGGAGTATCTGTCCATACAACCACAATAAGTCATATAGAGGTGGCCTTTATGGAAGAGTGGAAAGAAAAAAGCCTTTACTTACATACAAAAATTGTGAGTCTCGTTTTGAGTTTGCCAAAAGACATGTGGGAGACTTCCCAAATATATGGACGAAGGTGCTGTGGTCAGATGAGACCAATATTGAACTTTTTAGCAACCAAGGTAAACGCTATGTCGGGCGACAAACCAATATAGCTTATCACCTCAAGAACACCATCTCCACAGTGAAACATAGTGGTGGCAGCATCATGCTATGGGGATGTTTTTCGGCAGCAGGGACAGGGAAAATAGTCCAGGTCAAGGGGAAGATGGATGATGCCAAATAGAGGGATATTCTTGAGCAAAACCTGTTTCAGTCTGTCAGTCATTTGAGACTGGGACGGAGGTTCACCTTCAAACAAGACAATGACCCAAAGCATACTGCTAAAGCAACACTCGGAAACGTGTAAATGTTTTGGAGTGGTCTAGTCAAAGCCCAGACATAAATCCAACTCAGAATCTGTGGTCAGACTTGAAAATTGCTGTTCACCAAAGGAAACCATCTAATTTGAAGTAGCTAGAGCAGTTTTGCTTTGAGGAATGGGAAAAAATCTGAATGGCAAGATGTGGAAAGCTCATAGAGACTTATCCAAAGTGACTTGCAGCTGTAATTGCCGCAAAAGGAGGCTCTATAACAGGGGTTTCAAACTCGGCTGGGTATATGGGCCGCACACGGAAAAAAAATTAATTTAGGGGACCGCATTCTTTGCAGAACAAAGTGACATTTTTAGTGATACCATTTTTTTTTCTATACACCTTTTGAACTTTTTTGCTGTTTTATTTTTTATAGTTTGGGTCGTTATGGATGTGGCGATAATAAAACATGCACTTTGTTTGTTTACTTTAGTTTAGATATAAAGCAGCATTTTAGTGGCAAAATATTTTTTCATGCTTTATTTTGAAGTTTTTCTGCCAAAATCTTGTTGTAATGTGCCCCACCCTGGTCTGCATCTTGTAATGTCCCCCATGTTTGTCCCCATCTTGTCGTAATATTCCATACTGGGCCCCATATTGTCGTAATGTCACATACCGGTCCCCATATTGTAGATATGTCCTAATCTTGTAGTAATGCCCCATCCTGGTCCCCATCTTGTAATGTCCCCAGCCTGGTCCCCATGTTTTAGGACTGTCCCCAGCCTGGTCCCCATGTTTTAGGACTGTCCCCAGCCTGGTCCCCATCTTTTAGGACTGTCCCCAGCCTGGTCCCCATCTTTTAGGACTGTCCCCAGCCTGGTCCCCATCTTTTAGGACTGTCCCCAGCCTGGTCCCCATCTTTTAGGACTGTCCCCAGCCTGGTCCCCATCTTGGAAGACTGTCCTTTGTGCCGTTCTACACATACAAGAGAAAAAAAAAAAGATTCTTCTCACCTGTCCTCCGTTCCCTCGGCGTCCTTTCTGCACCTGTGGCCTGCAGGCACCATAGACCCCGATCGCGGCCCGGTCCAGGAGCTGACATCTGCGCGTGTCAGTGACGTCATACGCTGCTGCGCTGGGACGCAGATGTCAGCTGCTGGCCTCTGATAGGCCGTCGGCTGGCACTGGTATTGCTAAGCAGAGAGCCGGTCTCTGCGCGGCAATACACTGAACTGAAGCGCAGCTGCCAGCAGCTCCTGGACCGGGCCGCGATCGGGGTCCATGGTGCCTGCGGGCCGCGTGTTTGAGACCTCTGCTCTATAAAGTACTGACTTTAGGGAGGTGAATAGTTATGCACACTGAAGTTTTTAGTTAGTTTGTCCTATTTGTTGTTCGCATCACAATAAAAAGAAAAACAAATGATCACAGTTGTAGGCATGTTCTTTACATGAACTGATGCAAACCCTCAAAAAAAACAGTGAAATTCCAGGTTGTGAGGTAGCAAATCACAAAAAATAAGGGGAATGAATACTTTCCCAAGCCACTGTATATGGTTAATGGCCTAGGGGTATTAATTACCGGTATTGTCTTTGCCATAGGTAAAGTATCATAGTGGAACTAAATAAAATGTAAAATAAGATTCAATAAAACTTGTAAAAATGCAAAAAGAACACAAAAAGAACAACAAACCGTGGTAAACTAATAAAAATGCAGCTTATATGTAAATAAGAAAAAAAAAGGTACACAATTGCTATTTCCATCTCAGGTACAACCCAAGGTATAACTGTCACATTATTTGCCTTGTATGGCGAACACAAAAATAATTAAATAAAAACCTTTTCATCATGCTGACACAAAAAATAAAATAAAACACAATTAAAATGTAAAAAAAAAAATGTAATAACTGAAAATATCAACTTGTTCCACCAAAAACAAGACAACATTTGGCTCTGTTGGTAGAAAAATAAAAAAGTTAAATCTCTCAGAATATGGCGATGCAAAAACAAATTATTTTTTTAAAAATATTATTTTTATTGTGCAAAAGTACAGTAGCAAAGCATAAAAAAACCTATATAAATCTGGTATCACTGTAATTGTACTGACCTGAAAAATGTAACTAACATATTTCAATTGTTTACCTACATGCAATAATGTCCTTAATACTTTTATACATCTTGTAAGTGAGTCCACAACCAAATGTTGCAGCAGACAAAGGATTAACAAATATAAAGATAATATAAAATAATACAAGACACACAGAAGGGCTTTGAGACAAAGAGAGCGAAAACGGTTCCATGAATATCATGTCCTAGAACAAAAAGGTTTTAACACTTTTAATTTTGTCTTTTTTTTATTGAATTATGAATAGTGTTGAGCATTCCGATACTGAAATATCGGGTATCGGCCGATATTCGCGGTATCGGAATTCCGATACTTAATTCCGATACTTTTACAATATCGAATACCGAAATCGGAAGTTCCCATAATGCCTGCGCTCTGCAGTGTCTCTGAAGGATGACAAGCTGGGTGGCAGCGCTCAGCTGCGATCCAGCCTGTCATCAGAATGCCATCCTAGCGTGAGAGAATTCTCCTGATTGTTTAAAAGCCGGCGGGCGGTAAAATGCCGCCGGCTTTTAAACAATCACACAGCCCCATACTGCTTCCCCGCAGCCTCCCACCCCTATCCTCCGCTCCCCTCGCCACCTCCCATTCCGATCGTAAATTAGGACTGGGCGGGGAGAGCAGCACCAAGGAGCGGGGAGCGAAGGACCTGGGCGGGGAAGCCGGCAGTGAAAAGACTTCACCGCCGGCTTTCCCGTTCTCTACTGCGCTTTCCTGCCGGTTATTTCAAATGAACAGCTGAGGTATCAGGTGATGCCGATCAGCTGTTCATTTGAAGTAGCCGCGGTGCCCTCGGAGGGTTCATGTGAGTTCATGCTTGACTGCATGAACTCACATGAACTTTCCCACAGCCGCACAGGTCAGCCTCGCCTCCCAGACCGGTCATGATTGGTGTGTGTGGGTGTCTGTGCGATGTGTGCGGGTGTGCGCGGTGTGTGTGCGGTGTCTGCGGGTGTGCGCGGTGTCTGTGCGATGTCTGCGGGTGTGCGTGGTGTCTGTGCGATGTCTGCGGGTGTGTGCATGCAGGCAGACATAGGCCGATGTGACACTACTACTCCCATCGGCCTATGTCTGTCCCCCGTCCACTTGTGCCAGCAGGATCAGCTTGATGGGAACAGTAGTTCCCATCAGCCTGATCCTGCTATTTAAACTACCCCATATGTTATTTTGGCCCTATACATGTTTTATTTTTTTAGGCCCCCATATTTTTTTGTTTTTGGTCCCCAATAAATTTTAAATACATGTCATTGGTGGCCAGTGGTTACCTAAAATAAAGGTTTATACATTACCTGTGCCCGCCAATCGCCACCTAAAATAAAGTAAAAAATAAAAAAATACACCTATACTCACCTAGACACCTAATTCCCCGAAGCCATCGATCTCCTGTAATAAAATATAAAATAATAAACCACAACCTTATCCTTACCCCTCCGTAGTAGTCCACGAGTGTCCCACAATGATCTCCAGTTTAGAGCAGCCACATAGAATGTGACCGCTCTGAACCGCCGCTGCCGCTAGAATGACGGGGCCGTAAAGCAGCTCCGTCATTGCATAAGCGGGTTCGCCGGAGTTCAGGCAGCGCTGCTCCGGTTAGGTGCTTTACGGCCCCGCTGTACCGTGAGAAATTCCCACGGTACAGCAGTGCCGTAAAGGAGGTCACCGGAGCTGCGCTGACTGAATGCACTCCGGTGACCTCAGTCAGTGGCTCCCGCTGCCGGGAGCGGACGTGTTCCCGGCAGTGTGAGCTTACAGCAGCAATGCACAGCTGTCACCATCTCCAAATGTGACAGCTGTGCATGGGAGGTCAGCGCAGGAACGTGGACAGGTAACTATTTTTTTTTTTTTAGTAAACTAAGAATTAAATAAAATGGTGTGTTTTATTTCAAATAAATTATTTTTTTTCTGGGTGTAGTGTGTGTTTTTTATTTTTAACACTTTGTAGGTTAGTAATGGGGGTGTCTTATAGACGCCCATCATTACTAACCTGGGCTTCATGGCAGCTGGTGCTGACATGAACCCCACCACTATTACCCCCTGTCACCGCACCAGGGCAACGTGGAAGAGCGAGGCTAAGTGCCAGAATTGGCGCATCCTATGGATGCGCCATTTCTGGGGTGGCTGACGGCTGGGGTTTCTAGCCTGGGAGGGGGCCAATATTCATGGCACCCTTCCTGGGTTATTAATATCAGCCCCCAGCTGTCTGCCTAGCCTTTGCTAGCTATTAAAATAGGGGGGACCCCACGTCATTTTTTGGGGGGGTCTCCCATTTTAATAGCTAGTAAAGGCTAGATATTCAGCTGGGGGCTGATATTAGTAGCCTGGGAAGCTCCGTGGGTATTACCCCCTTCCCAGGCTTCAAACATCTGCCCCAGCCGTCTGCTTAACCTCCGCTAGAGACTAAAATTATGGGGGATCCCACGCCAATTTTATTTTTAATAAATCCTTTATTTTAACACTAAATGACACTTGAGTGGTTAATAAAGATGCAGTCCCTAAATTATTATTTATTTTTTAATTAATTTTTCCCAAAAATTTTGACGTGGGCTTTGCCATATTTTTGTATGCCAGCCAGGTACAGCATCCAGGAACGGGCTGCCCCCAACTCCCAGCTGCCTAATTGTACCTGGCCGGACACAACAATATAGGGAAGCCCTTTTTTTTAAATTATTTCATGAAATAATTAAAAAAAAATTGACGTGGGGCTTCGCATTATATTTGTGTCCAGCCAGGTACAGCATCCAGGAACGGGCTGCCCCCAACTCCCAGCTGCCTATTTGTACCTGGCCGGACACAACAATATAGGGAAGCCCTTTTTTTTTTTTAATTATTTCATGAAATAATTAAAAAAAAATTGACGTGGGGCTTTGCACTATATTTGTGTCCAGCCAGGTACAGCAGGCAGGAACGGGCTGCCCCCAACCACCAGCTGCCTATTTGTACCTGGCCGGACACAACAATATAGGGAAGCCCTTTTTTTTTAATTATTTCATGAAATAATTAAAAAAAAATTGACGTGGGGCTTCGCCCTGTTTTTGTGTCCAGCCAGGTACAACTAGGCAGCTGGGGGCTGGAATCTGCAGCGCAGGGAGGCCCAAGCTTTCTGGGCCACCCCCGCTGCAAATTGCAGTCCGCAGCCACCCCGGAAAATGGCGCGTTCACAGAAGCGCCATCTTCTGGCGCTGTACCCAACTCATCCAGGGCCCTGGTGCGGTGGCTCACTGGGTAATAAAGGGGTTAGGGCCAGCTTGGCATTATCAGCCCGAAATTCATGGGGGTCACGCCAATATTAGACATGACCACCATGAATTTCTAGTAAAGTATTTAAAAAAAAACACAACACCCAGAAAAAGTCCTTTAATTGAAATAAAGACACAATTCTTTATTGTTCTAAATTAAACTCTACTTACCATCACGCCCATTCCAGCTGAAGCCAACGATCTCCTGCAATAAAAGAAAAATAATAAAGCAACCTCATCCTTACCTTTCCATGGTTCCCACGACAGCTTCAGCTCTGCTACATCGAGATGACAGGTTGGACCGCAGCAGAACGCTGCCATCCAGCCTGTCATCCCACGGACACTGAGAAGCGCAGGCTTGCTTGCGCTCCTCAGTGTCTCGCTGTGACGGCATAAAGATGAGCCGAGGTCATGTCCAATGAACTCGGCTCACCTCATGCACGTCACTGACAGCGTGGGAAAATTCTCCTGCACTCAGCGCTTCAGCGTGAGAATTCTCCCACGCTGTCAGTGACGTGCATGAGGTGAGCTCATGTCCAATGAACTCAGCTGACCTCATGCACGTCACTGACAGCGTGGGAAAATTCTCCTGCACTCAGCGCTTCAGCGTGAGAATTCTCCCACGCTGTCAGTGACGTGCATGAGGTGAGGTCATGTCCAATGAACTCAGCTGACCTCATGCACGTCACTGACAGCGTGGGAGAATTCTCACGCTGAAGCGCTGAGTGCAGGAGAATTTTTCCACGCTGTAAGTGACGTGCATGAGGTGAGCAGAGTTCATTGGACATGACCTCGGCTCATCTTTATGCCGTCACAGCGAGACACTGAGGAGCGCAAGCAAGCCTGCGCTTCTCAGTGTCCGCGGGATGACAGGCTGGATGGCAGCGTTCTGCTGCGGTCCAGCCTGTCATCTCGATGTAGCAGAGCTGAAGCTGTCGTGGGAACCATGGAAAGGTAAGGATGAGGTTGCTTTATTATTTTTCTTTTATTGCAGGAGATCGTTGGCTTCAGCTGGAATGGGCGTGACGGTAAGTAGAGTTTAATTTAGAACAATAAAGAATTGTGTCTTTATTTCAATTAAAGGACTTTATTCTGGGTGTTTGTGTTTTTTTTAACTTTGACTATGGGGCTAGTAATGGGGGTGTCTTATAGACGCCTCTCCATTACTAACCTGGGCTTGATGTCAGCTGGCATTATAAGCTGACATCAACCCCAGCCCTATTACCCCACTGCCACCGCTACAGGGCAGTGGGAAGAGCGAGGCTAAGTGCCAGAATTGGCGCATCCTATGGATGCGCCATTTCTGGGGCGGCTGACGGCTGGTGTTTCTAGCCTGGGAGGGGGCCAATATTCATGGCACCCTTCCTGGGCTATTAATATCAGCCCCCAGCTGTCTGCCTAGCCTTTGCTAGCTATTAAATTAGGGGGGACCCCACGTCATTTTTTTGGGGGGGGTCCCCCATTTTAATAGCTAGTAAAGGCTAGGTATTCAGCTGGGGGCTGATATTAGTAGCCTGGGAAGCTCCGTGGGTATTACCCCCTTCCCAGGCTTCAAACATCTGCCCCAGCTGTCTGCTTAACCTCCGCTAGAACCTAAAATTATGGGGAACCCCACGCCAATTTTTTTTTAAATAAATCCTTTATTTTAACACTAAATGAGAAGTACAGTAATCAACACTATCACTGTACTTCTTATATATGTGACTGACATGTTTCTATCTATCTAATCTATGTGTGATTCTCTATTCCTTCTATTCTAAATTGTCGGGTACGCTGCTGAATTGCCGGCCGGCTTTTTTTAAAGAGACAGTGCATGAAAACACTATTATTTTTTTTAATAAATCCTTTAAACTAAATGACAAGTACAGTAATCAACACTGTCACTGTACTTCATATATATGTGACTGACATGTTTCTATCTATCTAATCTATGTGTGATGCTCTATTCTTTCTGTTGTAAATTGTCAGGTACCGCTGCTGAATTGCCGGCCGGCTTTTTTAAAGAGACGGTGCATGAAAACACTATTATTTTTTTTAATAAATCCTTTACACTAAATGACAAGTACAGTAACCAACACTGTCACTGTACTTATTATATATGTGACTGACATGTTTCTATCTATCTAATCTATGTGTGAAGCTCTATTCTTTCCATTGTAAATTCTCGGGTACCGGTGTATGCCGCTGCTGAATTGCCGGCTTTTCCGTAATACATTCTACATTATTCTTAGTTGTTTTCCTTCATGTAGAATTAACCTACAAGGAAAGAAAGGGTTTATTTTCATTCCGATATTTGTGTTCCATTGACTTGCATTGGTTTCCGGTATCGGAATCGGCGATATCCGATACTTTTTGGGTATCGGTCCGATCCAATCCGATACGATATTTCCTGATATCGGAAGGTATCGCTCAACACTAATTATGAATAAAAGTATACATAATAGAGATGAGCGGATCTTTTGAAATTCAAATTCACCAAATTTTCAGTACACAGTATTTAAAGAGTAACTCTCGGTTTCATTTTTTTTCATAAATCAATAGTACATGTGAAAATAAAAAATTTCATAATATATCTTCTTATAGATAATGTCTGTAAAGTGCTGTGGAATTAATGGAACTATATAAGTTAGTAAAATAAATAAATAAAATATATATCTTATTATTATTCTTTCTCCTCCTGGCCTGATCATTCATTCTCAAAATTCTCAATTCACGGGTAAAATCTGTCTTCAGTGAACACTGATTTTCCCATTACTGAGATAGGAGATGACAGTTGGTGCTCATAAATAGAGATGAGTGAACTTGTTCGGAAAACGTTTGCCAATCTCAAAGTGGGCACGAACATTGCACATTTGGATTCATGTTTGGATTCCCGAGCGTTTTCCTCAAAATAGGCAAATTTCGGCCAAAGTTAGTTAAATGATTGAGTTTCCCTAATGCTTTTGTTAGGACTTTGGCTAGGATAGTGGGGGGTGGGCGTATTTGATGAGGGGAGGGGTGGGGAGAGGTCGGAGGAGCGGCGGACTGTTATTCTTATTTTTTTTTTCCTTAACTTAATGTGTGGAGATTCTGGCAGCCAATCAGGGGGCAGAAACCATCCACAACTTCCAGACACAAGGGCTTGTGTCATTGGCTGCCAAAGTCACATGTCCCTCTCCATATAAAGATTAGACATGTTGTTTTAGCGTCATTTTTTCAGTGTAACAGCGCAGAGAGGCTGCTCCTGTTGCTGCTACTGGATAGGTAGATAGTTATCTAGGCAGTTGATTGTCAGTCAGCTAGTTCAGATAGGTAGATTCCTGTGTGGCTGTGAAATGACCTTCTAGCAGATCAATCCTTTTTGCAAATAGGGTGGTCCAGAGACACCAGACCACATTTCAGCATATAAGTCTTTGTGCTGCTAATATTGTGCTCCAGCCAGGAGTCCACATTTGAAAATCTAAATTCTTTGTGCTAATAGTGTGGTCCTGAAACAAGGCTAAATTTCTGCAAATAAATATTTTGTGCTGGTAATATTTTTGCTCCAACCAGGAGACCACATTTGAAAATTTAAATTCTTTTTGCTAATAGTGTGGTCCTGAAACCAGCCCACATTTCTGCATATAAATATTTTGTACTCATATTTTTGCTCCAGCCAGGAGTCCACAATTGAGAATCTACATTGTTTGTTCTAATAGCGTGCTCCAGCCACACTATCTCAGCAAATAAATACTGATTGTTCATTTAGTGACAGGCAACTGACAGGTCTTGGCCTAGGGTTGTGAAACATCTGGTTAAAAGAGGGGAAGGGTACATCCAACATGAGTGGGAAAAAAACAAGGTCATGGTGGAAGGGGGAATAGGTTTGGTGTTCAAGGTGTACGTGGGGTAGGTGATAATGTTACTGAAAGCTCTACTGAACAAACACTGTCTCATGCTATCCAAAAACAACTGACAACTTCTGTTACAGGATGGGCTACTCCACTCTCTTTCTTTGGCAGCCGCACAGTGATATGCCTTGTAGATGAGGAACAGAAAGAGCATGTGCTCCAGTAGCAAGCGCTGCATTAAGTGGCCTCTCCTCTTCCTCCACATCAACATCACACACAGTAGAGTACTCAGAGGTGTCACCCCAATTACCCCTGTTTCCCCCTGCATCAGAACTCTCAAACTACCCAACTTACTGTGGGGAACCACAGTTAGGCGAGTTTGCAGAGCTGTAAACATATTCTATTCCATGGGCATCAGAGATCTGCTCCAAAGAGTCACAGACTCAAGAGGAGGAAAGCATCTGAACCAATGGCCAACATTTTTTTCAGTTGGCTCCGGGGCCAGAAGAAGTAGGGTCTGAACAGAATCTAGACCCTCATCACCAGATGTTAACCCCCGAGGTTGGAGGTGATCCTGATGAGGCTAAGATACCGGAGGGGCACGCGGACTGTACTGTGCTGTGAGGGCAGGAAGAGGAGGAGGGTGACTCTCAGGGCGAGGAGTGGGAGAACAGAGAGGATGATGATGAGGTTGTAGATTCCATCCCACTTGATGTGAACCCAGAGGCACGCAGTTGAGTAGCTCAACAGAAGAGGTAGAGGAGTAGGAACACGAGGAGGTTATGTTGCGGTTTCCCGCACAGACAAGGAGTGATACAATCACGACAAGCACTGCATCCTCAGCCAGTTCGCAGGGTTGGCCTGGGCCTTTTTTGAGACCGCAAAGGATGACCCAACTCGCGTTATCTGCCAATTTTGTAAAAAAAAATCTCAGTAGAGGCAAAAATTCCAATAATTTGAATACTAGATGCATGAACCGGTACATGCACGATCAACATGTGTTAGTCTTGGAATCTCACTGCGCTATAATGTGGACTAGCGGGCTTTGCCAACCACCGGCTGCCCCATAAAGCACATCTGCTGCTTCTTCATCCTCTGTCACAATGACAAGTGTTCTCTCACAGGTCTCCGGCTGCAGAACCTCCACTTGTTTGTCAATGTGCATCACTAACACGCTTTTTTCATTAAAATTGGTGCAAATATAATAAGTATATAACATTTTGTATTCTTATAATCATACCTGCTCGTTCAGTCATAGGGGTGTGATCCTCACATTCAGTCCTGGGTGGCGCCACATCAGTCAGGGCCTGGCACTGCCCATATATTTGAATTTTGCTCCTGGTGAGCGATGACGTTCTGGGACGCTTGCGCAGTATGATACGGCGGCAGTAAAGCTTTGCAGCACTGGGAGCCGCCGCGCGTGCGCAGTGAGGCTGTGTAGTTACCAGCTTCACTGTGCATGCGCTGTGACGAGCGGCTCCGGTTGCACACAGTGAAGCTGGGAACTTCACTGCGCACATGCGGGGAACAGCTCGTCATAGCGCATGCACAGTGAAGCTGGTAACTACACAGCGTAGCGGCTCCCAGCGCTGCAAAGCTTTACAGCTGGCCTTATCATACTGCGCAAGTGTCCCATAACATCAGCACTCCCCGGGAGCAAAATTCAAATACAAAGGCGGCGCCAGGCCCTGACTGATGTGGCGCCACCCATGACTAAATGTGAGGATCACACCCCTATGACTGAATGAGCAGGTATGATTGTAAGTATATAAAATGTTTTATACTTATATTTTCACCAATTTTAATGAAAAAAGCAAACTTCAGACGGGCACGGACATGTAATGGCTTAAGCAGGGGGACACGTCTGACACTGCAGGATCTGAGTCCCTGGTGGCGTAGTGTGTTACTGATGGTAGCCTGTGCAACATTGGTCCCAGCTCTCTGCAGGTCATTCACTAGGTCCCCCCCCATGTGGTTCTGGGATTTTTGCTCACCGTTCTTGAGATCATTTTGACCCCACGGGGTGAGATCTTGTGTGGAGCCCCAGATCGAGGGAGATTATCAGTGGTCTTGTATGTCTTCCATTTTCTAATTATTGCTCCCACAGTTGATTTCTTCACACCAAGCTGCTTGCCTATTGCAGATTCAGTCTTCCCACCCTGGTGCAGGGCTACAATTTTGTTTCTGGTGTCCTTTGACAGCTCTTTGGTCTTCTCCATAGTGGAGTTTGGCGTGTGACTGTTTGAGGTTGCAGACAAGTGTCTTTTATACTGATAACAAGTTCAAACAGGTGTCAGTGCTACAGGTAATGAATGGAGGACAGAGGAGCCTCTTAAAGAAGAAGTTACAGGTCTGTGAGAGCCAGAAATCTTGTTTGTTTGTAATTGACCAAATACTTATTTTCCACCAAAATTTTAAAAAAATTCTTTCCAAATCAGACAATGCGATTTTCAGGATTTGTTTTCTCATTTTGTCTCTCATAGTTGAGGTCTACCTATGATGTCAATTACAGGCCTCTCTCAACTTTTTAAGTAGGAGAACTTGCACAGTTGGTGGCTGACTAAATACTTTTTTTCCCCACTGCACACTGCCCCCATCCTGCGCACCCATCCTCTTTTGTGCTGCCCTCATCCTGCTCCCCAATCCAGAGGCTGGCGGAGGAGTGTGGCGCCGGAGTATGCGTGTGCCCATAACACACTGTCTGGCGCCATTTTGATGAAGACACACTGCAAATGTGTCTTCACTAAAATGGCGCCGGACAGCACGCTATGCGCATGCGCCAATTCCAGTGCCGCACTCCTCTCCCAGCCTCTGGCCCGAACACAGGTGCCCCGGCAACACTCTTCCCGGTCAGGTATGTACTTATGGTGCCGGAGAACACGGTATGCGTTCAGTGTCTATGCATAAAAGGATCTCCGGCACTGTGCACTCCTCTTACCTGTAACGGCTGAATGTGTTCTTCTGTCTGGAGCCAGACTGTGCAGGACCATCGCGCATGCTCAGTCTATAGAGGCTTCGGACAGAAGGACACATCCCTGATTATATTATAGATGTCCCCCAATTCTGTTAACATCCCCCATCCTGGTATATATGCCCCCCCTTCTTATTATACGCAGCCCCCATCCCATCCTGGTATGCATGGCACCCCTGATCCACATTTCGGTATTCATGGCCCCCTCATCCCCAATCCTGGCATGAATGGCCCCGTCATCGCCAATCCTGGTATGCATGGCCCCCTCATCCTCTATCCTGGTATGCATGGCCCCCTCATCCTCAATTCTGTTACGCATGGACCCCTCATCCCCAATCCTGGTATGCATGGCCCCCTCATCCCCAATCCTGGTACGCATGGCACCTCTGCTCCCTAATGCTGGTACGCATGGCACCCCTGATCCCCATCTTGGTACGCATGGCGCACCTGATCCCCATCCTGGTACGCATGGCGCCCCTGATCCCCATCCTGGTACGCATGGCGCCCCTGATCCCCATCCTGGTACGCATGGCGCCCCTGATCCCAATTCTGGTACGCATGGTGCCTCTGATACCCAATCCGGGTACGCATGGCACCCCTGATTCCCATCCTGATATGCATGGCACCCCTCATCCCAACCCTGGCATGCATGGCACCCCTCATCCCAATCCTGGTATGCATGGCACCCCTCATCCTTATCCTGGTGTGCATGGTACTCCCTCATCCCTATCCTGGTATGCATGGTACCCCTCATCCCTATCCTGGTGTGCATGGTACCCCATCCCTCATCCATTGTATGCATGGTACCCCTCATCCCTATTCTGGTATGCATTTTAGCCCTCATCACTATCCTGGTACACATGGAACCCCTCATCCCTATCCTGGTGTGCATGGTACCCCTCATCCCTATCCTGGTGTGCATGGTACCCCTCATCCCTATCCTGGTGTGCATGGTACCCCTCATCCCTATCCTGGTGTGCATGGTACCCCTCCTCCCTATTCTGGTATGCATGGTACGCCCTCATCCCTATCCTGGTATGCACGGCACCCCTCATCCCTATCCTGGTATGCATGGCCCTTCATCCCTATCCTGGTATGCATGGTACCCCTCATCCCTATTCTGGTATGTATGGCCCCCCCTTATCCCTAGTCTGGTATGCATGGTACCCCCTCATCCCTATCCTGATATGTATGGTACCCCCTCATCCCTATCCTGGTATGCATGGTACCCCTCATTCCTATTCTGGTACGCATGGTACCCCCTCATACCTATCCTGGTATGCATGGTACCCCTCATCCCTATCCTGATATGCATGGTACACCCTCATCCCTATCCTGGTATGCATGGTACCCCATCCCTCATCCCTTGTATGCATGGCACCCCTCATCCCTATCCTGGTATGCATGGCACCCCTCATCCTTACCCTGGTATGCATGGCGCTTCATCTCTATCCTGGTATCCATGGTACCCCCTCATCCCTATTCTGGTATGTATGGCCCCCCTCATCCCTAGTCTGGTATGCATGGTACCCCATCCCTCATCCTTTGTATGCATGGCACTTCTCATCCCTATCCTGGTATGCATGGTACCCCTCATCCCTATTCTGGTATCCATGGTACCCCCTCATCCCTATCCTGGTATGCATGGTACCCCCTCATCCCTATCCTGGTATGCATGGTACCCCTCATCCCTATCTTGGTATGCATGGTACCCCTCATTCCTATCCTGGTATGCATGGTACACCCTCATCCCTATTCTGGTATGCATGGTACCCCATCCGCCATCCCTTGTATGCATGGCACCCCTCATCCTTATCCTGGTATGCATGGCGCCTCATGGGGTTCGGATATGTTCAACAAACTGTTCGGTGAACATCGGGACGTTTGTCGATCCGAACCGAACCTTGAAATGTTCACTCATCTCTACTCAAACTTCTGTAACTGTAGTTTCAGGAGAACTTGCTGCAGAATGTCTTTGTCTATCTCTATCTCCTCCCCTTCCTTCTGCATAGAATTTTAAAAGACCCAACTGTCATCTTCTATTTTAGTAATAGGAAAGTCTGTCTTCACTGAAAACAGATTTTATCCATGAATTGATAATGGAAGATCAATCCAGTGAGAGAAAGAAGCAGATTTCTCTGATAAGATATATTACAAAGTTACTTAGTTTCATATGTTCCATTGATTTATGAAATTAAAATGATGGCTACTCTTTAAATAATAGGATACTTCTATAACAATCAGCTAAACTATAGCCACAAAGTCACATACAGCATCTAGCTATAAAAAACGTAATACATTTATTTGGAACACTACGTTTATTTCACTGGGTCTAAAGGGGCAGAAGGTGTCACTCCAAAATGATGGAGCTGAGCTGCTAAAAGATCCATGATGTTGATCTGAAAGATTCTGAATGGTGTTTTATTGACAGACAATTTATTATACCTTCTAAAGAGCGCACAGAACTTTTATTATAACTCGGGAGATACTAGTTAAGTAGAATGATATCTGATTTTTTTTTATTTGTCTACAAATCTCTTGTATTGCAATATGAATGTGTCGAGTTGCATCAACAACAAGCACTGTGTGCCTAAAAAACAATATTTAGTTTTTACTAAAAGTAACAACAAGTAAAAATTAGAGTACTGATTAATAGCTAGGTCAGTGGGAAGAATTTAAGTCATGTCAGAGAGTGGGGTTTTTACCTAGCTTAGGTTTTAAACATGAGTTCCTCATTCCTGAGTTAGCCGAGCATATCAAAGTAAGCCATTATTACAGTGTTCTCTACAGGATATTAAATAATATTTAAGGATCTGAACAGGGAATGTAAATGAATTAAAACAAAGGGAATACATTTACACATTCAATCAAGGAGCAACATTCAGGAAATAGTAATTTACCAGACACAGTATAAATGAAAAATCCAAATGCAAAATGAATGCTTTTCTTTGTTCTGCAATGTTATGGAGCCTGTTCGTGTAGTTTATACATGGCTGGATGGCAACCAGGGCAGCTATGCAAACAAAAAATTACATTCTGAACTCCTCCTCTCCACTCCTTGTCGCTTTAAGGGAAGGCACCCTAACAGCAGTGCCAAACTTTGCTGCCCTAATGGCAATCTGGTTGGCATCATGCCGTCAAGTCAGTTCCGGATAGATAAAAGGTGTATGTGGGACATGATAGTAAACATTTTCTGTGCAAATGCATACAATTCTAGTAAAAGAAAAACAGTGCTATGAGGCTCTTTCATGGTGTTGTTGTCTTCGATACAATGAAGAGGTACCTTATTGTTACAGCATACATTTTATACAACTTTTTGCTTTGTTGGTCATTTAAGAGAAGACCCTTAAGCTTGGTTTGCGGAGATTGGCCCTGCCTTCAATGGTTTACACCAGATTTGAGGAAAGTGCGGCCCATGAACTGGGACCATCAAAGAGCTTGAAACAGTGGTGTCCCACATCAAGTGATCACCTTCCACCTCAATTTCCCTGGTATCTGCATCCTAGGGATGCAGATACCGGTGAATATAATGGTGGAACAGTGAGCCATTAGCTACCTCTTCCACCATTGAGCCTCTGTGTCTGAGAGTGCAGCAAGCGTCACTACATCACAACTGCTTTGTCCAGAGCAGCAGAGGGAAGGGGGTTAGGTGAGTAGTTGTATTTTATTTTTTTAAATTATCAGTACTTGTGGAAAACTGTGGGGACATCATTCTGTGTGGAGACTGTGTGCAGACATCATACTGTATGGGGGCTGTGTGCAGACATTATACTGCGTACAGGGCTGTACAAAGACATCATACTGTGTGGGGGGCTGTGTGGGTACATCATACTGCATGGGGGGGCTATAAGGAGATATATTTTTATACGGACATCAAGTGGTTTGGGGGGGCCATTATTTGAGAGGCTGTGTGGGGACATCATACTTTGCGGGGTGCTGTGAGGTCATCATATTGTGTTGGAGACTGTTGAAAAAGGTACAAGGGCTGAAGAAAAGGAGCAGTATGATTTACAGCTTTTTATAAATTTTATACAGAGCAGTAATTTATATGATTTAAGTAAGCTTCTATGATAAAAAATACAGGTTACAATAAACACTTTCATTACATTCATTAATAGTAGGAGCTAATCAAGCTATTTAATTCTGCTTAATATTAAAGAGGTTGTCCAATACATTAACCTACGATACGTCATCAGTGTCTGATCGGTGGGGGTGTGACACCCAGCACCCCCGCTGATCAGCTGTTGAAGTAGTGGACAACCTCTTTAAGTGATAAAAATATAAAACATTAATAATAATGAACAGAAGTAAGTTGGGCCTGTTAATTCAGCCTTCCACAACATGAACAGTCTCTCAGGTAGCCCCTTGGGAAAATAATTGCCTACATTTGGTTTACACCTTGGTCCTAACTTAAAACTCATGCAGCAATTTTAGGATCGAATGTCAATCATGACTCAGTCCCTAGAACCCAACTAGTATATTGTTTTTAATGCCTATGCATGAATTTAGGTATTCAACAGAACACATATGAATGTTATGTTCTACAGCTTTGGCCACGCTGTGGATTTGGTGTATTTATCATGTAGTATATTCTTCAAAACCTTGAAAGAATTTCCACATAATATTAACATTGGCTTTACAGCAGGGATGTCAAACTCAAACAGACAGAGGGATAAAATGAAAAACTTGAACAAAGTCGCAGGCCAACCAGTATACAGAATAATGGGCCCCACTTAGTCCTCCATACAGAATAATGGGCCCCACATAGTCCTCCATGCAAAATAACAGACCCCACATAGTCCTCCACACAGAATAATGGGCCCAGCATAGACCTCCATACAGAAAAATGGGCCCCACATAGGGGTGGCGGTTCTGGTGTCGCAGGCCAAATATAACCACCCTGTGGGCTACATTTGGTGCTTTACAGTCAGGAAAAATAAAAGTTTGCATTGTCATCATGTCCATTTCAGTTATTTTGCTGTTTTGACTGGCAGTGTGAAAAAGAATCTTAAAAATCTCTGTGGCTGATGCTTCAAACAGTGTTTAACCCCTTTACCCCCGAAGGCTATTTACACCTTCATGACCAGGCAAATTTTTAAAATTCTGACCAGCGTCACTTTTATGAGGTAATAACTCTAGAACGCTTCATCAGATCCCATTCTGAGACTGTTTTTTCATGACATATTGTACTTCATGACAGTGGTAAAATTTCTTCGATGTGACTTGCATTTATTTGTGAAAAAAATGGAAATTTGGCAAAAATGTTGAAAATTTTGCAATTTTCAAACTTTGAATTCTTATGCCCTTAAATCAAATAGATAGGATTTTGTTTGGGAAGTTATAAGGGTTAAAAGTTGACCAGTGATTTCTCATTTTTCCAGCAAAATTTCCAAAACCATTTTTAAGGAACCACATCACATTTGAAGTGACTTTGAGGGGTGTGAATGACAGAAAAGACCCAAAAGTGACACCTTTCTAAAAACTGCACCCCTCAAGGTGCTCAAAACCACATTCAAGAAATTAATTAACCCTTCAGGTGCTTCACAGGAATTTTTGGAATGTGGAAAAAAAATGAATATTTAACTTTTTTTCACAAAATTTTTACTTTTGACCAATTTTTTTTTTATTTTAGCAAGGCTACCAGGAGAAAAAGGGCCCCGAAATTTATTGTGAAATTTCTCCTGAGCATGCCAATACCCCATATGTGGGGGAAAACCACTGTTTGCACACACGACAGGGCTCAGAAGGGACGGAGCACCATTTGACTTTTAGAATGCAAAATTTGCTGGAATAATAAGCGGACGCCATGTCAAATTTGGAGAGCCCCTGATGTGCCTAAACAGTGTAAACCCCTCACAAGGGACACCATTTTGGAAACTTGACTCTTCAGGGAACTTATCTAGATGTGTGGTGAGAACCTTGAACCCCAAGGTGCTTCACAGAAGTTTCTGACATTGAGCCATGAGAATAAAAATTTCACATATTTCCCACAAAAATGTATTTAGCCCCTAATTTTGTTTTTTTGTAAGGGTAACAGGAGAAAGCACACTGTAAAATTTGTTGTGCAATATCTCCTGAGTACGCCGATACCCAATATGTGGAGGAAAACTACTGTTTAGGGGCACAGCAGGGCTTTAAAGGGAAGGAGTGCCATTTGACTCTTTGAATGCAAAATTTGCTGAAATAATTAGAGGATGCCATGTTGCGTTTGGAGAGCCTCTGATGTACCTAAACAGTGAAAATCCCCCACAAGTGACACCATTTTGGAAACTAGACCCCTAAGGGAACTTACCTAGATGTGTGGTGAGCACCTTGAACCCCCAGGTGCTTCACAGAAGTTTATAATATTATATCATTTTTATTTTCACAAGGGTAACAGGAGAAAATGGAACCCAAAATTTGTTGTGCCATTTCTCCCGAGTACGCAGATACCCCATATGTGGGGGAAAACCACTGTTTGGGCGCACGGCATGGCTCAGAAAAGAAGATGAGGCAGTTTGGAATGCAGACTTTGATGGAATGGCCTGCTGGTGTCATGTCACGTTTGGAGAGCTCCTGATGTGCCTAAACAGTGGAAAACCCCCACAAGTGTCCTCATTTTGGAAATAGACCGTTCAAGGAATTTATCTAGATGTATGGAGAGCACCTTGAAACCCAGAGGGGCTTCACAGAATTTTACAACTTTGATCTGTGAAAATTAAAAAAATATATTTTTCCTACAATAATGTTGTTTTCGCCCCCAATTTTCTCATTTTCACAAGGATAGCTTGAGAAAATGGACCCGAAAATTTGTTGTACAATTTCTCCTGAGTATGCCGATACTCCATATGTGGTCGAAAACTACTTTAGAGGCACAGTGCAAAGCTCAGAAGGGAAGAAGCACCATATTGAAGTTCATATTTTGCTGGACCAGTTTGACAGTGCCATGTCACATTGGCAGAGCCCCTAAGATGCTAACAGAACTCCCCATAAGTGATCCCATTTTACAAACTACACCTCTCAATGAATGACCATGTTGACACCACATGTGCCTCACAGAATTTTACATCATTGGGCGGTGAAGAAAGAATAATTACATTTTTACCACCAAAGTTTAGCCCCAGATTTTACATTTTGACACTGGGAAATGGGTAAACATGGCACCAAAATTTGTCACACAAATTCTGCTGAATGTATTAAAAACCCATATGTGGCTGTGAAGTACTGCTTAGCCACACAACGAGACTCAGAAGGGACAGAGCGCTATTTGCCTCCTGGAGTGCAGATTTACCTAGAATAGTATGCGGACTCCATATACAGAGACCCTAAGTGCTAGAAGAGCAGAATTCCGCCTCAAGTGACCCCATTTTGGAAATGATACCTCTTTGGGAATTTATCTACAGGTGTGGTGAGGATTTTAACTACATGGGTGTTTTCCAAAAACAGGCAGCTATGGATATTGCTGAGTGAAAGTTGCAAACTGCTGTTGTAGTGATCAGTACATTGTAGTGACCAGTATGTTGTGCCCAGCTTGTGCTTCTGAAGACATGCACCCGTAAATTAGGAGGAGTCTCATCACTACAGAAATGCCAAACATGTAGGCACTAACTGCGGTTTAGGCACACTGTGGGACTCAGAAAGGAGGGGGGCATTTGGATTTGAGAGCACAGATTTTCTGATTTTCTTTTGGGGAGCAAGTGCCATTTCACTTTTCCAGAGCCTTTGCGCTGCTAGTAACGTGGAAGCTCCTATATTTCGGTTAACAGATGACGGACCTGAGTGGAGACTTGATTTTTTTTGTGGATTGAGTTGAAGCTTTTATTGTGATCCAAAATGTTATGCAAAATGTTTTGATTTATCCGGTGCTCTACACTGAGCACTGATATCGGGGTTTCCATTTAAATCTCTGAATGATGTAATTCAGATGAAACCCCAAGGGATCCATTCACTATAATGAGGCTGCAAAGTTACTTTGGACTGTGCCTCTGTTCAGCGGTGTAGTTTTTTTCAGAGGTTCACAAAACTGTGACCGTCGGCACTTAAAAAGACGGACACCATGGGATAACAGGCCAGATACATCCATGGTGCCTCCATCTGCCTCATTACAGGGAATCTTCCGCCGGGGGTTCTATCTGAATCGCATATTTCAGAGACTTACACGGAAACCCCAGTGCAAGTGCTCAGCGCAGAGTGCAGAGCGCAGGATAAATGTGAGCCGAGCCTCACTGTGATCTTTGGGAGGCAGAATGAACAAATCAGCAGCATGTGAAGAATTGGTTTTCTTTATTTTTCACGCTGTTCCTCATGCAGTATAAGTGATTAGATTACTTTATTCTTCAGGTCGGTGCGATTACAGTGATACCAGATTTATAATCGGGTTTTTAGGTTTGGCAGCTGTCACACACTAAAAGATTTTTGCATTGACATATTTTGAGAGCTATAATTTTTCCATATTTTGGCCGACAGAGTCAAGTGAGGTCTTATTTTTTGCGAGACAGGTTGATGTTTTTATTGGTACCATTTTCGGGCACATGACATTTTGTGATTGCTTTCTATTCAGATTTTTGGCAGAATAAACAAAAACCAACAATTCAGGATTTTTTTTTTTTTATGCCGTTCTGCGTATGGTAAAATTGATGAGGCAGCTTTATTCTCTGGGTCAGTATGATTACAGCGGTACCACATTTGTATAGTTTTTTTTTATGTTTTAGTGCAATAAAAACTATCTTATAGAAAAAAATAATTATTTTTGCATCACTTTATTCTGAGAGCTATAACTTTTTTTCTTTTTCGGCTTTTGCGGGACAAGATTACTTTTTCAGTGGTACTATTTTTATTTACATTCGTCTTTTTGATCGTGTTTTATTCCAATTTTTGTTAGGTGATATGATATTAAAGCATCGTTTTTTTTACTATTTTTTTAACCATGTTCAATAAAGTGGTTAACTAGTTGGACAATTTTATAGGTCGGGTCGTTCCGGACACGGCGATACCAAATATGTGTACTTTTATTGTTTTATTTTTTCTCATAATAGTATTTATTTATGGGTACAATATATTTTTGTTTATTTTTTTTATCATTTTGTGATTTTTAACTGCGCATGATCTAACTACCTAGCTAGTGCCTGGTGACCCAGATGTCATGATGACATCGGGTCACCATGGCAACATCTCCGATCCAAGAGCAGAGGGGTGTCTGTCCCTCGGCTCGCTGGCTAAATGCTGCGATAGCATTTAGGGGGTTAAAGTGCCGCGAGCAGAATCGCGCACGCACGGCCTCTGGTATCCATACGTCCCATATCGGTAAGTACCAGGCCCATGGCAGAAAGGGGTTAAATCACTACTCCAGTGCTTTATTTTATTTTACTGCTTGATTGGTGCTTCAAATCCAAGTCCCCTGCCCCCTGTCTTATACTCACCTTCCGCCGCTCCCATTGGTCTCCTGCAGTTTGTGAGTCGTGACCTGCCAGCTGCTCCAGTTTTTCATGGAGTAAGCCGGAGGTTACAAGTCTATGAAAACCTCTTTCTGGCTCCCATACACTTGCCTTGAGAGCTTGTGCTTGTCGCTTCAGACTTCCTGCTAGTCAGAAGCTACAGTCACAAGATGGTGCCGCGAGAACGGAGTGGCACCGAAAAATGGTGAAAT
This sequence comes from Phyllobates terribilis, assembly GCF_046119375.1. NCBI lineage: Eukaryota > Metazoa > Chordata > Amphibia > Anura > Dendrobatidae > Phyllobates > Phyllobates terribilis. The sequence goes on from NW_027362761.1 coordinate 788,200,747, forward strand.
GGTGAGTATAAGACAAGGGGAAGGGAGCTTAGGTTAACAGCACCACTCCAGCACTGAAAAAAACTACACACATTAATAAATAGATACTTTAGGCCCAATGAGGCTGGGATCTTACTTTGAAAATCCATGACAGAATGGACATGTAACCCCTATTGAAAGTTTTCCCAGCTGATATTAGGATATGCGGTGTTCGACTCGAACTGTTCGCCAATCTCACATTCGAGCTGTTTTGGGCGGTGTTCGAGCCGTTCGGCGAACACGAACAATTTGAAAAAAATTCGGCTGTTTGAGGTTATGTTCGATAACTGTTCGTGCACCAAAATCATAACTGGATTTTTTCTCAGTAATGCTGAAAATGAATGTTAATACGCAGTTTGAGTGTACAGCGGGGCGGAGGGAGGGGCAGGGGATGGATCTCTGCAGAAATAATGAAGATCTCCATTTTTTTTCTCTTTCCCGCATTTACAGTGGGGAGGTGCAGTCTGTCGGCCTATCAGCAGCGCACACACGGAGCGAAGTGCTTTTTCACACAAGCAAGGGCATGTGTCATTGGCAGTGTATGTCACATGTCCTTGCCCTATAAGACCCAGCCATTTTCCCCGTCGCCACCATTTTCTCACTGCTGCAGCTGCGTGTTAGACGGCACCGCTGTTGCCTTGCGCGCTATACTTTGTTAATTTCAAGCCAATTTACGCACAAATCTACAGATAGCTTGGGAGTAGGGAATAGTTGTGATTGCAGTCCTTTTAAGGACTAGGTTACATCATTTCCTATGACTTTTATCAGGCAGGTCTGTGCTCTTAAATAGATAGGTTGGGAGTAAAGACTAATTGTAATTGCAGTCCTTTTTAGGGCTAGGTTACATCAGTTCCTATCACTTTTTGCCAAGCAGGTCTGTGCCAGAGCTGTGCAAGTTTTTTTTCACAGCATTTGGCTAAATCTAGCAAAGCAAATTCTTTTTGGCCTCTTGCAGTGTGTGTTAGTCAGTGGAGTAGCCTATCTGTGTTGCAAGCTACACCACATGTGTATAGAATACAAATTTTTTTACTGCACCTAGTGAAGTAAAACCTTTTGGGCATAGCATCATTCTATTAGTCCATCAATACTAACCTCCACCAGGTTGCCAATTAAATGTAATTTTTTTCTGTATCTAGCTCTGAAAAAATATTTCGGCTTGTAGCAGTGTGTGGGACTTGTTCTATTAGTCCATCTATACTAACCTCCACCAGGTTGCAAATTCAATGTAATTTTTTGTCTGCATCTAGCTCTGAAAAAATATTTCGGCTTGTAGCAGTGTCTGGGACTTGTTCTATTAGTCCATCTATACTAACCTCCAGCAGGTTGCAAATTCAAAATAATATTTATCTGCATCTAGCTCTGAAAAAATATTTCGGCTTGTAGCAGTGTGTGGGATTTGTTCTATTAGTCCATCTATACTAACCTCCACCAGGTTGCAAATTCAAAATAATTTTTCTCTGCATCTAGCTCTGAAAAAATATTTCGGCTTGTAGCAGTGTGTGGGACTTGTTCTATAAGTCCATCTATACTAACCTCCAGCAGGTTGCAAATTCAAAATAATTTTTATCTGCATCTAACCCAGCCAATACTTTTGGGCTAATACCACAGTTTGGCCACTCAGCTCTGCTCGGTTCCCATCCATTGTTTTTTGTGCAAACAACTCCAGAGTTGTGAATTAGTTAACCACTAAAATGAGTGGAAAAAGGCCTGCTGCTGGTGGAAAGGGGAATAGGCGTTTTGGGAAGGGAAAAAAAGGTTGTGTCCATGGGGTAGGTGTTAAAGCACCAGTAACATCTGCAGAAGAAAGACCATCTTCCAGCCAAACGAAGATGCTTACTTCTTTTAGCGGACAATGTGATAAGATCCCTTTCTTACGGCCACGCCAATCGCTACCAATTCCAGATGAGGCACAAAAACAGCAGGTGCTTCAACGGATATCAAGTGCTCCTTTAAGTGGGCTCTCCTCCACCTCAACTTCAACGTCACAAATACTCCAGTCCTCAGAGGTGTCACCCCAATCGCACTTGCTTCCTCACAGCTCCCAAGTCTCCAGCTGCCCGTCTGAGTATGGGGTAGAACAGATGGTTGAGTCTGCAGAGCTGTTTACTCATACTATAGCCTGGGAATCAGATGTCGGCTCCAGAGCTTCTGTGAATCCAGACGAGGAAATGATCTGCACTGATGCCCAGAATCTTTAGGAGTCGGATCCAGGACCAGACGCAGAAGGTTCTGACCATAATGTAGACCCAAGTTCCCAAACTGTAACTCCTGTTGGTGGAGACAATGAGGAAGACGATGATGAGACTCAAATACCAGATTGGAGCGACAACTTGAGTTTTTTGTCAGGTCAGGAAGAGGTTGGCTCTAAGGACGACGGGTGTGATAACACACAGGGTGATGATGACGAGGTTGGAGATCCCACTTACTGTCAACCCACAGTCAGCCAGTCGATGAGGTCAGCAGAGGAGGTGGAGGAGGATGCTAGTGACGACGAGGTCAGGTTGCGCCTTCCTGGACAGAGATGTAGTACTGGAAGCACGTCAACAACTGCATCCTCAAACACAACTCTGCCTCTGACCACAAGTCGTGGTGGCTCTTCAGGTCGCATGGGTGCTAAGCCTTGCATAGCCTGGGCATTTTTTCATTTCGATAAAGATGACCCAACTCGTGTTATCTGTAACATTTGTCAGCAAAAGCTAAGTAGAGGCCAAAAAATACAAAGTTTGAGTACTTCATGCATGAACCGGCACATGGATATGAAGCATAAGTTGAAGTGGGAAGCTCACTGTGCTACAATGCGGCCTAGCCGGCCGGGCCAACCACCGTCTGCCACATCTTGGGAATCCGCGGCCTCTTCATCCTCTGTGACAGGGGGGACAGCAGTCACACCTGTTTTGGGATGCAGACCTGCCAACTCTTTACCCGCAACAGCCAGCGTGATTGGCAGGTCATCATTTTCTTTGGAGGTGGAAACACCAGCTGGTGATCAGCGCTGTCCGACATCGATAGCACCACCTTTGGATCAAGGCAACCTAACATGTCCGCCTGCATCTTCCTCACAGTTTGCCGGGAACACCCTTCTCAACCCTGTCTAAGCACAACAGCCAGCCCTCGATCCCTCAGATGTGGACAAGTAAAAGACCATTTCCTCCTAGCCATGAGAAAGCTAAGAGGTTGAATTTCACCATCTGCAAGCTCTTGGCTACAGAAATGCTGCCTTTCCGCCTGGTGGACACAGAGGATTTGAGACCTTATGTCCGTCGCAGTGCCCCAGTACCAGATGCCCAGTCGGCACTACTTCTCAAAGAAAGGTGTGCCTGCGCTCCACCAGCATGTCGCACACAATATCACCGCTTCTTTAAGAAACTCTGTGTGTGACAGGGTGTATTTCACCACAGACACTTGGACAAGTAGGCATGGACAGAGGCATTACATGTCGCTGACTGGGCACTGGGTAACTATGGTGACAGCAGGACAAGGGGCTGCTGTCCAAGTCTTGCCGTCCCCACGAGTTGTGCGTCAATCCTCTTTATCTTGAAGTTCCTCCACTGCTTCTGCCTCCTCAACCTCCTCTCGGTCCTCCACCTGCACCCAAAGCCTGTCTGGTCATGCCACAAGCTTTCTAACTGCGCAGAAGGGATCCTGCACACCTCCTTACTATGCTGGCAGCAGGGCTGCAGTTTTTACTTTGAAATGTCTGGGACATGTGAGTCACACAGCTGAGGAGTTGTGGTCAGCTCTGGAGAACCAGTTTCATGAATGGTAGACTCCACTGGACCTGAAACCAGGGAAGGCCATGTGCGACAATGCTGCAAACCTGGGTGCGGCCCTTCGGCGGGGCAATGTCACACACGTGCCTTGTATGGCTCACGTGTTGAACCTGGTTGTCCAGCAATTTTTATCCCACTATCCCGGACTAGATGGCCTTCTGCAGAGGGCACGGTCGCTGTGTGCTCACTTCCGCCGTTCGCATCCCGCAGCTCAGCGACTTACATCTCTACAGAAGTCGTTGGGCCTGCCAGTTCACCGGCTAAAATGCGATGTGCATACCCAGTGGAATTCAACTCTGCACATGTTGCAGTGACTGTGGCAGCTCCGACAAGCCCTGGTGCAATACGTTCTGACATATAGCCTGGGCCAACGAGATCCAGAGGTGGGGCAAATAACGCTGGAGGAGTGGTCTCAGATCAGGGACCTATGCACCCTTCTGCACAGTTTTGAAATGGCGACGAAGATGTTTAGTGCTGACGATGCCATTATCAGCATGACTATTCCGGTGATTTACATGCTGGAGCACATGTTAAAAAGAATTCGGAGTCAGGTGGTGGCACAAGAGGAGGTGGAGGAAGAAGAGGAGGAGGAGTTGTATGCGGAAGGGCTAACATCTGCAAGGTCCAGACGGACGGCAGCACCAAGGCAGCAGAAATGAGAGGGTAGGGGAGATGGTTTTACCAGGGCGCATGGTAGCAGCCAAACTAGTGAGGAAGGTGCAGGAGCCCAGGAAGTAGTGGAGGACGAACTGATGGAAGACTCATCAGATGAGGGAGACCTTGATCACATTTCTGTTGTGCGATGTTGGGCGGAGAAGGCAGAGGAAGGAAGCATGATTGTTACCTCGCCACCAACACAACAGGGACTTGGTGCTCCTGGGTGCGCAAGACACATGAGTGCCTTCTTGCTGCACTACCTGCAACATGACCCTCGAATTGTGAGAATTAGAAATAATCCTGACTACTGGGTTGCCACACTGTTAGATCCCTGGTACAAAAGTAAATTTGCAGAAATTATTCCTGCCACAGAAAGAGATGCACGCATGCAGGAGTATCAGCAGAGACTGTTGCAGAATCTTACATGTGCTTTTCTACAAAACACTAGTGGTGCACATAGTGAATCTCACAGTTCCAACTTGACAACCGTGGGACCGTCAAGTGTTCAGCACTCAAAACGTAACACAAACACAGTATCTGCTGGTAACATCAATTTTGCGGAATCATTTCACCACTTTTTTAGCCCATCCTTTGCAATGCCACAGGAGACAAGAAGTCTGACACATAGTCAACGCCTAGAGACGATGGTACAGGAGTATCTCCAAGTAAACATTGAAGCCATGACCATGTGACTGGACCCTTGCTCTTTTTGGGCTTCCAATCTGGATAAATGGCCGGAGCTCGCAATTTATGCCTTGGAGATCTTGTCATGCCCCGCAGCCAGCGTTCTGTCTGAACGTGTGTTCAGCGCTGCTGGTGGTGTGCTGACAGATAAGCGCACGCGGCTCTCCACTGATAATGTAGACAGACTCACGTTCATAAAGATGAACAAATCATGGATCCGAAACGACTTTTCTACCCCTGTGTCATCCTGGGGAGAGTAAAAGCTTGATGATTTGTTAAAATCACCTCACCAACCGTTTTAAGCTTTCCAATTACTAACCATGTTTATCTGTATCTTGGCTGGAAAATAATTTGGGCCTTGTAGCAGTGTGCAGTACTGATTCTATTAGGCCATGTATACTAAACTCCGCCAGATTTAAAATTACTAATCATGTTTATCCCTATCTTGGCTGTAAAATAATTTGGGCCTTGTAGCAGTGTGCAGTACTGATTCTATTAGGCCATCTATACTAAATTCCACCAGATTTAAAATTACTAATCATGTTTATCTGTGTCTTGGCTGGAAAATAATTTGGGCCTTGTAGCAGTTTGCAGTACTGATTCTATTAGGCCATCTATACTAAGCTCCACCAGCTTTCAAATTAATAATAATTTTTAGCTGCATCTAGCCCGGAAAATAATTTTGGGGCTCCTAGATGCGCAAGACACATGAGTGCCTTCTTGCTGCACTACCTGCAACATGACCCTCAGATTGTCAGAATTCGAAATAATCCTGACTACTGGGTTGCCACACTCTTAGATCCCCCACACTCTTCGATCAACCTTTTCATTTTAATAAAAAAAACAAAAAATGGTCATTTTTGAAATTATAAGCATTAGCAGGTTATTAGAAACTGAAATAAAACGGTTTTCAACTCAAAACTTTATTCTAGGTGATGTTACATTTGCACATAGGACCCCTTGTTCGAACGGAGCTTCTGAACTCTCTCGTCCATTGAATTTGTCAGGTTTTGGATGGTTTCTGCTTCAATTGTTTTGCATGAGGACAGAATACCCTCCCAGAGCTGTTGCTTAGATGTGAACTGCCTCCAGCCATCATAGACACTCCTTTTGATGAAGCTCCCGAGGTTCTCAATGGGGTTGAGGTCAGGAGAACATGGGGTCAAACCATAAGTTTGTCCCCTTTTATGCCCATATCAGCCAGAGATGCAGATGTGTTATGTGCAGCATGAGACGGTGCATTATCATGCATGAAAATGATATTGCTGCGGAATACACGGTTCTTCTTCTGGAACCATGGCAGGAAGTGCTGTTTGAGAAACTCCACAAACATTATGGAGTTCATCTTTACCCCTTCAGGGATCCTAAAGGGGCCGACAATCACTCTCCCCATGATTCCAGCCCAAAACATTACTCCACCTCCTACTTGTTGGCGCCATCGCCGTGTTTGCATGGGGTGTCCATCAACCAGCCATCCTCCACTCCATCCATCTGGACCATCGAGCGTTGCACGGCACTCATCCGTGAACAAAACAGTTTTGAAGTCAGTCTTCATGTATTCTTTGGCCCACTGGAGCCGTTTCTGCTTGTGTACAGTGGGTAAAGGAGGTCGACAGGATGGCTTACACACAGCTGCAAACCTCTGAAGGACCCTGCATCTTGTTGTTCGGGGGACGTTGGAGGCACCAGCAGCTGCAAAAACTTGTCTGCTGCTATGACAAGGCTTTTTTGACGCTGCTCTTTTAACCTGACGTAATTGCCTGTAGGCAAGAGTCCTCAATTTTCCCTTATCAGCACGCACACGTGTGTACTGTGAATCAGCTACATACTTCTTGATTGTGCGATGATCAGGATGAAGTGTCTTGGCAATGTTGATTGTAGTCATGCCTTGACCTAAACACTCCACAATTTGTTGCTTCTCAGCAGCCGACACATCCTTTTTCTTTCCCATTTTGGCAGAAAATGTTGGCTGCTTAATAATGTGGGACAGCCTTCTTAAGTAGTCTTGCCTTTCATTGGACACACCTGCCAAACTAATTAGCACAGGTGTCTGTAATTGCTTACAGTGATCTAAAGAGCCCTGACACACATCACCATCAATGAGTTTAACTGACAAAACAAAAAATTCTTACCTTATCACTCCTAAACACTTTTTGCATAATAATTTGCAACACAATGTACATGTGGTTTTCGACAAAACACCAGTGGTTCACGTAGTGAATCTTACAGTTCTAACTTGCCAACCGTGGTCAGTATGGAGTTGTTCAATAAAGGACCCAAAATTAAGATAACAGACGGGAGAGGTCTCTATGAATACGAATTCCTAAATATTTGATACCCTGTGAGGGCCAGGCCAAGGGAAAGTTGGACTGGATGGAATCCTGTATGGATTTGGGGAGGGAGACATCGAGGGCCTCAGACTTCGCTGCATTGATTTTAAAATTTGACCATGTAACAAAGTGATCTATTTCAGCCATAACAGCAGGGATGGATATATGTGATTGAGTGATATATACTAGGACATCATCAGCAAATGCAGAGCACTTGTATTCGGTGCCTCCCACCTCGATCCACCTAATATTGGTGTTATCGCGAATTGATGAGAGCAGGTGCTCCGTCACTAGGATGTATAAGAGAGGGGACAGAGGACATCCCTGCCTTGTCCCATTGGTGATTATGAAAGGTGATGAAAATGTTCCATTTATCTTCAGCCTAGGTGATGTATTGCGATACAGGGCCGTGATTTTGCCTATAAAAGGGTCCCCTATACCCCTACCCCAAGCTTTTAAAGAGAATCATATATGGCGTGCCAGGAGACTCTATGGAATGCTTTCTCAGCATCCAACGAGAGTATCTAATTACAAATTTTTAACTGCATCTAGCCCAGGAAATACTTTGTGCCTAGTAGCAGTGTCTGCTAGTCAGCGGATTATCCCAGCTGGTAAGCAAGCTACACCACCTGTAGTTTGGACACTTAATTTTTTCAAAGGAAATGCTTCGGGACCCCGGGATACTCAGTGAAGAGCATCAGGAGGCACCCCAAGGCATAGGGGCTGGGACTGGCGGTAGGACGCCTTGCGGTGGACCGCCAAGCTCGATCCTTATAAAAGCTTTTTAACTGCAGCAGCTTTAGTGGACGCTACTGGAGCTGGAATTACCGCGGCTGCTGGCATGAGACTTGCCCTTCAATAGATCCTTGTAAAAGGATTTAAAAAGTGTACTCATTCAAATTAGAGAGACAATTTAAATTAAAAAGATTAGACCTGCCTCCACCGCAGGGGGGCTCGCTCGACCCACAAGCGGACAGGCACCAGTATTGGGAGAGGGGGGCTGGCTGTTAGGGTCCACCGCGGCTCAGGCACAAACCCGGCGACACGGAGGTCGCACGGGCAGGAACGGACTGGCCGTGTCGGCTTCGCACTTTTTTGGTTTTAGAAGGGCATGACATGCCTATATCTGTGTCTCCCCCTCCTTTTACTCCTCCACCTCTTTTCTTTTCGCATGACTATATGTACTTGTCACTTTTCCATGAGTTAGTTGTGTCTTCTGAGCAGTTTGTCAGCTTTTGGACACCTTTGAAGGTGTTTTCTATGTGTTTCTATGTGTTTTTGTTTGCCTGCTATTGGTTTTAACGGTGTTCGAAGGTGTTCGACAAACAGTTAGACGAACAGTTCGACGAACATATGGGTGTTCGACGAACCGAACCGAACTCGAACACTACAGGGGTGGCTCAACACTAATTAGGATTAAGCTAGAGCTGCACTTCAAACATGATTTAATACCTTAAAAACTGTTATGATCTGCTACAAGAACTAAGAAAAGATAGCAAAACTGTCCCTACAATAGGACTAAGCTGATTCCCTACGATGCAATGGGCAACCTGTTCCTTGTGAACAGACCCGCCTTCGTCCTCAGCTAGTCTGAATGCAGACCTATAGATATAAGGGAGGGGTCCCTAAAAGTACTAAGGCCTGGGACAAAATTGGACACCTCCTAGCAGAAGTTGTAGCGGAGCAAAAAGACAAAGAGACAAAAATACTTAGAGGTCCAAGGACCAAGCAAACTATAGAGATAGGTACAAAGCACCTGGCTAGATTAAGAGTCAAAGTAACACTGAAGTCCAGCAAAGCCAGAAGGGCGGAGCTGGAATAAATAGGCAGCAGGTCACGTGACCACAAAATAGAAAAAAAAAAAAAACTAACAGGAGGGTTCAAACAAAAACGGATTACAGAGCTCCATTTAACCCTTTTCCTTCCAAGGACAAATCTCATGTCCCTGCAGTGCGGCAACCCAGTAGCCGAGGATGTATGAGATACGCCCTAGTTACTCAGCTTAGGCATATCTCAGCTTGGATCACAGCTAGAGCTGTTATCCAGGGCTCATTTTGAAGCTGAAAATCTCAGCTGTAGTTGCGACCCAACCAGAAACATCGGGGGCTAAAGTCACTTGTTATTCGTATGCAATTCGAGTTTTACAGCAGCAGCTATTCATAATTTACAAGACTATTTACAGTTTCCTGCTACAGAATTGCAATGTATCCATAAAAAAAAACAGATACTGTGTATCCTTATGGCATCAGATTTTGGTGGTGCACCCATAGACTTGAATGGGTGAGTATCATCTGATTTATGGAAGAAACTAGTGCATGGTGCAATTTTCTTTACACACAGATTCGGTCAGTGAAAAAAATTGCTCATTTGCAATGCCCCATTGAATAACATTGGTCTGAGTGATTTTTTGACAGACAGCACTCGGACCGAAAATATGGTTGTGTGAACTAGGCCTTCAAAATAAGATCTGGATCATAGCTGTAGCTTACATGTAGGCTGAGATATAGCCTGTCAAAATTCCCAACCTGAATTCAGACAGCGTGAAGGAGAGGGTAGACTGTGAGGGGGCTGTAAGTCTGCAGGGGCAGGAGGAAGTTGATGTATAGGATCTCCTCCTATCCAAGTTTAAAAATAAGTGTGTATCACGCCCACCACACTCAGATAAGTCACAAAAAAGGTGTGCAAATACAAGATATGGTTTGTACAGCACTTGATCACAACAGTGTATAATATGTACTGTCATGTGTCAGGCAGGGAGCAGAGGTAGAGCACTGATCAACCCATGTCAGTATATAATGCACTGTCAAGGCTTATTCTGTGCTGCCTGGTCTGCCCTTTGTTATCTCCTGAGTTGAGAGGGAGAAGGGTGGTGGGGGAGTTTGAGCAGGTAGCGAACAAAGACAAAATGAAACCGGAAACATAGCTTGCCAGGGGGTTGGCCCCTGATTTTGGACTGAATGGAAGGAGGTGTTATCAGGGGGCTGCCTTGTACCAGAAGCAGACCACGTCTCCTAATTTAAACGTATAGTCCCAAAAGGGAAGGGGAGAACTAAGGAGCAGCTCCAGCATCACAGTGAATAGCAGACACTATGATGATACAGCGCTATGGATGTCAGCTGAAAGGCTCAGACTCATCTGTGTTGAAAAACTTGGTCTGATGTTGTTCTTGAAGTCGGAAAAGTGTCATGCGAGTACAGTGCGATTTTTCTCACCTAGCATCCGTATGACATGCGCATGCAATCCGTATGCAATGCGTTTTTAACATCAGCTTTTACATACAGGAATTCTCTAAGTCATTTCAAGCTAGTTTACTAACTAAAAACAATCTTAGATACAGATATAGATAGATAGATAGATAGATAGTTAGATGTCATTGATATATATAATCAGTGCAGGGCATGCGCAGTTTAGTGTACATAATTCAATAAATTAAAGAAAAAAATGGCGTGGGGTCCCACTACTTTTTCTTAACCAGATGAGGGAAAGCCGACAGCTGGGGGCTAATGTTTATAGCCTGGGAAGGGGGTAATAAACATGGAGCTTACCAGGCTATTAATATCAGCTCACAGCTATCTACTTAGCCTTTACTGGTTATTAAAATGGGGGACCCCCAAACAAAAAGATGTGAGGTCCTCCCTATAATTAATAACCAGCAAAAGCTAGGCAGACAGCTGCGGACTGATATTAATAGGCTAGGAAGGGGCTATGGATATTGGCCCCTTCCCAGACTAAGAACATCAGTCCTCAATTGCCCAAGAAATGGCGCATTCATAAGATGCGTAAAATCTGTCACTTAGCTTCGCTCTTCCCACTTGCCCTGGTGTGGTGGCAAGTGGGGTAATAGGGTTGGGGTTGATGTCAGCTATTTTATGGCCACTGACATTAAGCCCAGGGGTTAGTAATGGAGAGGCGTCCCCAATGGAGACGCCCCCATTACTAACCCCATAGTCACATTGTAAAAAATACAAAGCCTGATTAAAGTAATTTAATTGAAAGAAAGACAGACTTCTTTATTTTAAATAAACACTCCCCCCTCTTTTACCATGATGCGACCATTCAGCCTGGCATCCAGAAGAGACACTGAGCTGCGCATGATAGCGCAGCATCAGGGCCTCATGGTGACGTGAACAAGGTGAGCAGAGTTCATAGCAGATGAACTCCGTTCACTTCACTGACATCAGCACTCAGCTAACGCTGATGTCAGTGAGGTGACCAAGGTTCATCAGCGCTACACACTGCAGGAGGGTAATGACGCTACTGTCTCCGTGTATTCTGGCTGGCTTGCTGAACAGTAGCATCATCCCAATGCTCAAGAAACCTCCCAGATGTAGCAGAGCTGGAGTTCTTCGTGGGATAGTTATAGATTATCTTCTCGTCGGACAGGTGAGGAATATGGTGGTTTATTATTTTTTATTTTACAGTAATAAATGGGGAAAAAGTGGGACGTGGAGTATTAATTTAAAATAAAGGATTAAAATTATTTTATTCTTTGTATTTTTTACAATTTGACTATGGGGTTAGTAACGGGGGCGTGTTATAGACGTCTCTCCATTACTAATCCCTGAGCTTGATGTCAGCTGACAATACAAAGCTGGCAGGAACCTCAATACTATTGCCACCGCACCAGGTCAAGTGGAAAGAGTGGAGGCTAAGCACCACAAGTGGCACATCTTATGGATGCACCATTTCTGGGGTGGCTGAGAGCTGATGTTCTTAGTCTGGGAGGGGATCAATATCCATGGCCCCTTCCTGGCCTAATAATATCAACTCGCAGCTGTCTGCCTAGCCTTTTCTGGTTACTAATTATAGGGGGGTGGTCTCATTTTAATAACCAGTAAAGGCTAAGTATACAGCTGATACTAATAGACTGGAAACCTGTATGTTTATTACCCCCTTCCCAAGCTATAAACATAAGCCCCCAGCTGTTGGCTTTTCCTCAGTTGGTTATTAAAAATTCGGGGACCACAAGCCATTTTTTGCTTTCATTTATTGAATTATTGGCTAAATACATGAACACTAAACTATATACATGAACACTAAACTACACACATACTGCACTAATTATATATGTCACTGGCATCTTTCTATCTATTCTATGTATAGATAGAATATATAATATTCTATTCTATTCTGACGGGTCATGCTATGAATTTACTGTACTCGGCTAATAAAATGTCAGGTTTCTACAAGATGGATGCGTAAAAATTGGAAGGCACACGCATGGATATTTTTATCACACCCATTGGCTTGCATTAGCAAGTCTCGCCCAATATACGCGGCCACTCGCAGCATGCTGCAATTTTTTTCTCAGTCCGATCCAAGCTGAGAAAAAAAATTGCAGATGAGCACGGAATCATTGACTAACATGAGTGGCCTAGCCAGTCTCCAGCCCTTAATCCCATAGAAAATTTATGGAGGGAGTTGAAGCTCTGAGTTGCCAAGCTACAGCCTCAAAATCTGAATGATTTAGATATGATCTGCAAAGAAGAGTGGACCAAAATTCCTCCTGAAATGTGCGCAACCCTCATCATCTACTACAAAAAACGTCTGAGTGTTGTTTGCCAGAGGAATCAAATATTTATTTCTCACTGCAAAATGCAAATAAATGTATCTAATTTATACAATGTGATTTTCTTGATTTTTTTTTTGGATATTCTATCTCTCAATTTTAAAATTAACCTCCCCTTAAAATTATAGACTGTTCATGTCTTTGTCAGTGGGCAAACTTACAAAAACAAGAGATCAAATAATTATTTCCTTAACTGTATAAATTTTTTGTCTATTTATATATATGCGCTTTATCTGCTGACACTTGAGTATACATATTTGGACCCCCTTTGATAAATAGCCTTGATATATAGCTTTCATACTTACTAATACACATACCTTATACATCTGTTAATAACTATCTTTTGGTCCAGCCACCTTTATATATTTTTAGCTACATGTTTTTATCCTTTATTACGCTTATACTGTTTGAACAAATTTTCTGTGATGTGTGTGCATCTGTCTTCCGCAGTGTCACCGTAAAAACAACCATGTGTTCAAGAAAGGTTTTTTTATCTTGATACGTACGTTATTGTTCATGACTAAACAGTTTGTTTTTTTCTGACTGGTGTTTGTGTTTTTCTGAATGATCTCCCTTATACGATGTCCAACGGATATATGTGTCTATTATTATGATTTGGGTAATTGACCTATTTCACCAATATCACCACATACATTATCTGCACAGCCCAGGTTTGTTGTGTAATAAATTAAAACTGGTCACTAGTGATGAGTGAACGTGCTCGCCACTGCTCGGTACTCGCCCGAGCATCACTGTGCTCGACAAGCTCGGGGCTCGTCGAGTATTTCCGTGGTTGCTTGGCAGGAGCTCGGGTCCCCTCCCTGCATGTTTGGCGCTCTTTACAGAGCCAATGAACATGCAGGGATTGCCTGCCACTCACTGTAATGCCGCAGCCATGTTAGTTGTGGCATTACAGTGATTGGCTGGCCGCATAGCGTCATCAGGTCTATATCAGACCTGGCGCCACTGTGCTCGTCAGTCTACTCCGCAATCAGGCAGTGTAGGGACAGGTGCTGCTGAGCTAGGGAGAGATTCGCTTGTTTATTAGGTAGTGTAGGTAGAACAGAAGTATATTACACATATCCATCTCAACAAACAGTCCTTCTGAGGACTAATCAATCTGCAGAGATATCAGGCAGGCAGTGTATATAGCAGACTGCAGTGCATATAGCACAAGAGGCTCCATTCCAGTTTTGTCTGCTCCTGCTGCTGTTAGATATTTCTAGACATAGGCCCAGGTCTCAGGGGCCAGGAATATTTTTTTGGGGGATAATAATCCTCATTATTTGCATAAAAAGCAATCCAGAGAACACAGTTTTTCTGCGCCATTTGCTTGTTGGCACTGCAGAATACAGCCAGGTCCTTTCCATATTACAGCGCTAAAAATCCAGCTATTTAAAACTGAGATTTGTCCGTCACACGGATCACATATAATTGCGCTGAAAATATTGCCATTTCTGGCCTCCATTGAAATTTTTTTCAGTGTGTCAGTGAAGCTATTGACACCAGTTTGCTGTTCAAAATAGTTACCTACAGGCCAGCTATTTAAAACTGTTTTCTCCGTCACACAGATCACATGTAAGTTCGCTTCAAATTCAGCCATTTGTAGTGAGTGTGGAAGATATTGTCCTCCATTTATTGTCCTCCATTTAAAATGGGCAAGGCACGTGGCAAGGGATGGGGAACTGGACGTGATGGGGACGGTGCATGCAGAGGCCGAGGCTGTGGGCAAGCTGAAATTGTGCCACAACAAACACCCACATCTTCTTGCTCGACCTTCCTGTCCCAATTAATAGGGGACCGCAGAACAGCACTATTGAACACAGAGCAGTGTGAAAAGGTTATTGGTTGGATAGCAGATAATGCTTCCAGTCACTTAGCCACCATCACCACCACCCTATCTTCCACACAGTCAAGTCTCAGTAGCCGTGAGTCTGGACCGCATATTCCTCACCCTGAACCTCCTTCCTCCCACCATGCCGAGTGCCCAGAAACAACTGATCCCACACTTGGACACTCCGAAGAGCTGTTCACTTTTCCATTTATAGATTCGGGCCTCTCGCCCAGTCCACTTGAAGCGGGCAAGAGGAGATCGCATGTAGCGATGCCCAAATATTTGAGCAGCCACGGTCACATGAAGGCGACGGTGGAAAAGTGTCACAAGAGGTGGACGATGATGAGACACAATTGCCAGAAAGTCAGGAGGAGGACCAGGGTGCGGAAGTGGAAGACGAGGTGGTGGATGATATAGTAACTGACCCAACCTAGCAGGAGGACATGCAGAGCGAGGACAGCAGCACACAGAGGAAGGGAGGCAGAGCACCCCAACAGGCAATAAGAAGCAATGTGGTGGCCGCAGAAAGAAGGCAGTCAACCGTTCCCCGTAACACCAATACAAAGGAAGTTGTTTTTTAAAGACCCTGCCGATTTCCCCAAAAAGGCCATTTGCACCACCTGCCAGGCCAGCATCAGCAGGGGTGGCAAAACTAGCAGCCTGACCACCACCAGCATGATCAGGCACATGGCAACAAAGCACCCGACTTTGTGGGCCGAACCCCAGGGTCCAGGAACAGTGTCTGCGGGTGGCACCACTGCTTCTTTCGCTGTTGTAAATGCAAGCCAATCCCCTGTCCATGGTGCATGCGAAGATGCCTCCTGCCCTGCACTTGTCATTGCACACTGTCAAGTAGCAGCATCAGGAAGAACGTCCACGTCCTTGTCCCTCATTTCGCAACTGCTTGCACTCGAAATACTGCCTTTTAGGCTCGTGGAGATGGAAGCATTCCTCAACCTGATGGCGGCTGCTGTCCCTTGGTGTACTCGGTCCCCAGCCGCCACTATTTCTCCCAGTGTGCTGTCCCCGCATTACACAAGCACAAGTCCCAAAACATAAGCTGTGCCCTCAACAACGCAGTTACCGGGAAAATCTACCTAACCACGGACACGTGGACAAGTGCTTGTGGACACATGGACAAGTGCTTGTGGGCAGGGACAGTACATCTCGCTGATGGCACACTGGATTAACATAGTGGAAGCCGGGACCCAGTCGGACCTTGGGACGGAACACATCCTCCCAACGCCAAGGATTGCGGGTCCTAGGTCAATCAGTGTTGCCCCCACAGTCTACAGCTCCTGCACCTCATCCTCCTCAGCCTCCTCCTCCTCTTCAGCCTCCATCTCCGAAATGACCACATCAGTCACAAGCTGGAAGCACTACAGCACTGCCTCAGCCAAGCGGCAACAGGCTGTGCTAAAGCTAATATGCTTAGGTGACAAACCGCACAATGCTGAAGAGTTGTGGACAGCTCTGAAAGAGCAGGCAGATCTGTGGCTCACACTGCTGAACCTACAGCCAGGCATGGTCATGTGCGACAATGGCCGGAACCTGGTGGCGGCTCTGAGACGAGGCGAGCTCACACACGTACCATGCCTGGCCCATGTGCTTAACCTCGTGGTTCAGCAGTTTCTCAAATCCTACCCAGAGCTGCCGGATCTGCTTGTTAAAGTATGCTGCCTGTACCCATTTTAGAAAGTCATCTACAGCTTCTGCCGCCCTTGCGTTTGCAACTTGCGGCTCGCAGACTGGTGTGTGATGTCGCCCCACGCGTTTTAACCCTACACTGCAGATGTTGGGAAGGATTTGTGAGCAGAAGAGAACAGTTGTTGAGTACCAGCATCAAGAAGGCCGTCGGTATTCAGTTTAGACTCTATATATAAGACCTCAGGAGTGGACATGGATGTCAGACATATGTACCATCCTCCAAAACTTTGAGGACCCCACCAAGATGGTGATCTGCAATGACGCCATAATTAGCATCAACATCCCTCTTCTCTGTCCTCTGAAACGCTCTCTGCTCACAATCAAAGAGGATGCATTGCAGGAGGAGCACGATGAGATGGAGCAAGGAACTATACAGGGTGATTACATACAGACCAGACTCATCTCATCCCAACATGGATTTGGGTGAGAAGAAGAGGAGGAAGAACAGGAGCTGGTTTCATGAGCTATAGACGGTACTACCTGTACAACTGTCATACCGTCTGTTCAGTGTGGATGGCCTGAGGACAGAGAGAAGGAGGAGAGCATGGTCACTCGTCCTCTTGGTGAGGACACGGAAGTCTTGCCTGTTAGCAGTCTGGCACACATGGCTGAGTTTGTGTTACGCTGCCTTTCCCATGATCCTCAAGTTCTCAAAATTTTGGGTGACAGTCATTACTGGTTGGTGACACTTCTAGACCCACGCTACAAGCAGAACTTTATATCTCTTATTACTGAGGCGGACAGGTCTACAAAAATGGGGAAGTACCAGAAGGCCCTTGTTGAGGAACTATTAAAAAAATTCCCATCTGAAATTGCTGGCGGCAGAGGTCACAGTTCGTTTGACAACCAAGGACTACAGGCGAGAGAGACAACTCCAATCCAGCAGAGGCAGGGGAACACTGTCAAAGTTCTGGGAGAATTTTCTCAGCCCCTCCCATCGCACAGGCCCTGAGGTGTGGGGTACTCTCACAAGGAGTGAAAAGTTTGGGAAGATGCTGAGGGAGTACCTTGCCGATCGTACCAATGTCCTCCGTGATTCCTCTGTGCCTTATAATTATTGGGTATCCAAGCTGGACACGTGGAATGAACTGGCTCTCTACGCTTTGAAGGTCCTGGCCTGCCCTGCCGCTAGCGTTTTATCAGAGCGGGTTTTTAGTGCCACTGGTGAAATTATAACTGATAAGCTGATAAGCGCATCCGCCTGTCAGCTGAAAATGCTGACAGTCTGACTCTTATAAAAATGAACAAGGCCTGGATTGGGCCAGACTTCTCAACACCACCGAATGATAGCAGCATATAACAAACTCAAATCCAGTGTCTTTTTTTGGGAGATGTATTCCCATGCACCTTTTCACACCCACACATGGGTATACGCTTCCTGATTTTGGCTATTTGCTCTTGTCCTCCTCGACCACCATATCACCAGGGTGATCGTGGTCAGTGATGCAACACCCACATAACTTTTTTAAAGGGTGTTTATGATGCCAGTAAAAAATAATTTTTATACAGTATGTTCATGTATACCCCCCAGGGGTAAATGTTTGTCAGTCCATACACTTAGTGCATGGGCATTACAAGTATAGGAGACCTGCTCCTTTCTAATGGGAACATTTTTTTATGAGGCCGTCCTCCACATCTCTTCCAATGGGAATTGGAGTGCCAAACAGTATAGAAGACCCACTCGTTAATAATGGGAACAACAAAGCATTGCCGACTGATGGTTCTCTAACAATAGCGAGGGATGAATGCTGGCCCTTTAAGAATAGTAAGGGCCGAATGATGGCCCTATAAAAATAGGCTTTGTGACTTTCAGAGTCCCTCCATCATAAATGAAACAGGATGTGTCTGATGATGTGTCATACACCACATGGCCAGATAAGGTTGTAAAATGTTAAAATGACATTTCCAAGTGAATGCATTTGTCTTAAAAAATGACGTAAAAAAAAACAGTAGGATTTTTCTTTAGTATAAAAAACAGAGTCGCCAATGTAACCTCAATGTAATCACATTGTTCAGCTCCTCCACCTCCTCCTCCATCTCCAAAATGACCACATCAGTCACAAGCTGACAGCACTGCAGCACTGCCTTGGCCAAGAGGCAACAAACTGTGCTGAAGATAACATGCTTAATGCTTAGGTGACAAACCGCCCAGCACTGCAGAGTTGTTGAAAGCTGTAACACAGCAGCCTGATCTGTGGCTCTCACCGCTGAACATACAGCCAGGCATGGTCGTATGTGACAATGGGCGGAACCTGGTGACGGAGAAATGACAGCCGGAGTAGATACGGTTTCCCCTTATGCCAGTCCTTTCATCGAGCTAAAGAATATGGCTGTGGTGAAATACAACTCCCACTGAGAAGCAGTTTCAAACTGAAAGCATTGGGCCCACCAGAGGATTTGATTCTGAGGGCTCACCTTTCTCCTCCGCTCAAGAGCCCCATTGCTGCTGCAAAGTTTGCGCTATCATAAACTCTCCTGATGGAGAAGACAGGGCCCACCCGAGGAATCTCGGGTGGGACTGTCCAACCCTGCCGAGAAGCAGTCAAGTGTGTGGGAATGTTCCCGGACACTCCATGGCTTTTGACTGAGGTGGAAACCCACGTAACACGGGGAGAACATATAAAATCCTTGCCGATGTTGTCCTTGCTGGGATTTGAACCCAGGATCCCAGCGCTGCAAGGCTTCAGTGCTAACCACTGAGCCAATGTGCTACCATTCACCCTGTGATATCTAACAGGCTGGAGAAACTTGCACTTACTGCCATTCTATCTTCAGCTCCTTTGTGAGAAACTAATGTATTTGGGCAGCCACTCAGTCTACCAAATAGAATTCCTGAGAAAGAAATTGGGGATGGTTTCCCTACTGGTAGGAAAGTGCTAATACCATGGCGTCGTACCATAGTTCACTGGAAATATTACAGGCTGGTAGGAGGCAAGCAGATTCCCACAGAAAAGTACCACCAGTAATGTTCAGGGACCTGTGCTGGAAGGTGGAGACGATACTGGGAGAAACACTGGCAGCTGGGGATCAAGTATGGACACCCGGCCGTCGTCGGCATGAGATTGTGGACAGCTTCCAGCTCCACGAGCCTAAAAGGCCACATTTGAAGTGCAAGCAGCTTTAGAGGACTTCCTGGGAGAAATGACAGCTGGAGTAGGTACGGTTTCCCAAGTCCTTTTACCAAGCTAAAAAATATGACTGTGGTGAAATACAACTCACCGACAAGCTGCGGACTGGCTCCGTACCGTACCTGGCCATATTCACTTGACCACGTGTTTGTGGTTAGACGGTCCTTCCCAGGAAGTGCACTGGGGAGGGCATGGGTAATGTTGTGGGACCCGTGCTTGTGGAAGGCAGAAACGACACCGGGAGAAATATTGGCGACTGGGGACCGAGTATGGACACCCGGCCGCCATCGGTTGTGAAAAGCTTTCGCCTCCACGAGCCTAAAAGGCTACATTTCAAGTGCAAGCAGCTGTCAAAAATTTGGTAGTATAGTATTCTAGCCTGTGGGTGGGTGGGTGACTGGCTGCATATTTGCGCCTGCATTCCAAGGTATGGGGTAGGGACAACTGAACGCTGCACTGGGACAAGGACGTGGACGGTGATTGTTGCAAGTCTGCAACGACAGGTGCATGGCGCAAGGCATCTTCGTATGCGCTAAGGATCACTTATGATGGGCACACTTTTAGGAAGTGACCTGGGAGTCAGAGATGCTTCCTGGGGTCTTCCCCATACTGTTCCCATGTCTTTTCAGCACTGTATGCATGTGTCTGATGATGTGTCACACACCACATGGCCAGATAAGGTTGCAAAATGTTAAAATTACATTTCCCAGTGAATGCATTTGTCTTGGTTGAAAGAAATGCAAAAGTGCAAAAACGCATCAAAAATGCTACGTGTGAACATAGCCAAAGGTGTGGAGGAGCATTTTTGTTTTTGTATATTTATTTTAGCTTATATACAAGTCATTACCCTGGAAAGGATGTTCCTTAACATATTTTTCAGGAAAATCCATTTTGGTTTAGTTTTTGAATGCTTTATTGTGAGTCTGTAAAAGTGGTGTAATACCTCTGACAATGTTGTTCACAGCAGTGACCTGGGAGTCAGAAATGCTTCCAGGGGTCTTCCCCATGCTGTTCCCATGTCATTTGAGCACTGTTCCCATCGATTTGAGCAATTTTTAGGCCCTCTGCAGACCGCCGGGGGAGCCGTCTGAAAAATGCTTGAGTTTCCCATAGACTTACATTGGGCTCGTTGCTCGAGTCGAGCACCCGAGTATTCCAATTTGCTCGACCTGAGCCTCGAGCAT
The DNA here is from genome assembly GCF_046119375.1 of Phyllobates terribilis. Taxonomy (NCBI): domain Eukaryota; kingdom Metazoa; phylum Chordata; class Amphibia; order Anura; family Dendrobatidae; genus Phyllobates; species Phyllobates terribilis. Next base: position 788,221,628 of record NW_027362761.1, read on the forward strand.
CCGAGCATTTTAGTGTTCTCCCATCACTACTGGCCACACTTCAATGCTCTAAAAATTATGGTGACATGGCACTGCCAGATATTTATCTAAATAATCTAACTAGCTAGCAATGTTTATTAAAACTTTGAGTTAAGGGAGGTACCTTCACCAACTCAGAACAACCTTCAAGCCTCACATTTACAGATTGGATCCCTGGGGGCAGCTTAAGAGCCTTCAGATAAATTTAAATGTCTTCTGTTATTCATACAAATGCTAGCTGCAAGGGTCTGAGTGAGAGTAAAAAAAAAAAAAAAAAACTGTTTCAGGATCTTAAGACAAAGACCCTTTTATGGGCTAATTGGGTGGTTCCACAGTTAGGTAACCCATAGGTTTTGGTATTTTGGAAGCCCACCTAAGGTCATGTATACATCTAAAATGTATCTGTTTCCTATGAATATATTCAGTAACAATACCAGATCCCCAGGATAGCATTCTATAGATTTCTACAATTCAGTCATGCATTTCCAACAGTTTTCTGGGGTTGAATACATTATTTTTTCCTAACCTCTCATGAGAGTATTTCGTAGCTAGGGGCCCAAAGGAATAATTTCATCATTATACACTGAACTACTCAAAAGGCAAAGTTCACCTACCCTTTTGTTGGCAGAGGAGAGGTGGAGATGGCTAGTCTCCTCCTTTACGAATGAGAAATGGGTAGAGGTGCTTGTATCCCAAGTGTATATTTCACCATCAGTTAATTCAACTTTATAAATTACATTAATGGGACTTAGCCCCAAAGCATTATATAAAATGGGAAGACTTCCCTCATCTAGCTCATGTGGCAGTGTCCTTTAGTGTCTTATTTCTGCAGAACAGTGGTTAACATCCTCTATGGAAGTGTCCATTCTTCTAAACCTTTCTCGTCTTTAGTTTTTTGTTGGGTGTTTTAGATCAGTGTTACCCAAACTCCCGTCCTCACAACCCCCAACCCATCATGCTTTCAGGATTTCCTTAGTATAGCACAGGTGATGGAATTACTATCAAGGTATGAGAAATTGCCACAGGTTCTCTCATGTGTGCAATATTAAGGAAATCCTGAAAACATGATGTATTTGGGGGCCGTGAGAACTGGAGATTGGGAAACATTGTTTTAGATGATATCTGATGCCATTATCCTCGTTGTTTAATTTGAGAAATGCTGTTCATGGCTAGGAAAATGATCGTGATGCGATGGATGGACAGTAGATCTTTTATTATAGCACAATGGATGAATATGGTGAACGCCTCTTTAATGTATGAAAGAATAGTGTAGAAGAACAGACACAGCCGATATAATTTTGATAGGTATGGAAATCCTGTCACACAACTTTCATCACAACTGAGGGACGCTTTAGCATCTCATAACTAGAGGAGATAATGCCATTCTCCTTTCTCTCTTTTTACCCTGACTTTCCTACTTATTGTAGTAGCGCTGAATATGAGGTATCAGTGAGTAATTGTACTGATCTGATTGCCAATGATGTATGTTGTTTTTTGAAGCACATACCTATTTTTTGCTTTCTCTTGTTAAAACCAATTCTTTATGTTAAGTTCACAGTAAACTTTATAGGTTTTTTATGTCATGGTTACACACCCATCGATAAAATGAGTTTAGAAAGAAATTTGGTATGTGTTTAGCTACAGAATAAGGCTACAGTCACACTATCAGTATTTGATCAGTATTTCACATCAGTATTTGTAAGCCAAAGCCAGGAGTGGGTGATAAATACAGAAGTGGTGATGAGTTTCTATTATACTTTTCCTCTGATTGTTCCACTTCTGATTTTGGCTTACAGATACTGCTGTAAAATACTGAACAAATACTAATAGTTGACTGTAGCCTAAAGGTAACACTTTATTTGTCGAACATGATAAACAGCCTAAAAAAAAAAAAAAAAAAAATGAAAACTGTGGCAGAACTGATGCTTTGTTTATATCCATTCCTATAAAGCGTTAATAAAGGCTTGATAAATTATATTTACTCCAAAACGATGCAGCTGACAAATGTACCTCATCTTGCAGAAAAACAAACCCTCATACGACTACGTCACCAAAGGAAAATGAAAAGTTAGGGCTCTTCATATGTGACAATTTAAAGTTGAAATAAAAAATGGTTTGACATAAAAGCCAAACCTAGTTTCAGCACAAATGCAATATAAAAGCTTGAGACTCAGGATTTTGCAGTGAAAGTAAACAAATTATATTTGACAGTCGTTGTTGTTTAACGTTTCGGTCCTACATATGGACCTTCATCAGAACTGATTGCCTATTGAGTTATGGATGTTTAGTCCGTGTGTAGCAGCGCGTGGTGTTGCTCGTCGCTAGGTAATGGCACTCTACACAATTAGTTTCATCAGAAAGTGGAAAATAGTAGATTACTAGGCAGTTCCCACTTAACTGCCTCACGACCTATGGCGTAAAGGTACGTCATATCTCTTGTCCCTGTATTTGATGCGGGCTCCGGCTCTGAGACCGCATCTTTTCCGGCACATGACAGCTGATTTGATATAAATAAATATAAACTAAATTAATCCGATCGGTAAATGGCACAACAAGAAAAAAAAAACGCCAGAATTACGGTTTTTGGTTGCTGCAACATTGCAATAAAATGCAATAACAGGCGATCAAAAGATCTTATCTACCCCAAAATGGTATCAATAAAAATGTCAGTTCGATACGCAAAAAATAAGCCCTCACCAAGCCCCAGATCCCGAAAAAATGGAGATGCTACGGGTCTCGGAAAATGGTGTCATTATTTATTTATTTTATAAACATTGGATTTTTTTCACCACTTAAAGGGAACCTGTCACCAGAAATAACCCTATTACCTGACTGACTCTGGCTCTGCATTGGGGCTGGCTGGCAGTCAGGGCCGGGGGTGCGGTTATAGCTGCCGCTCTGTATTCCCAGAGCGATGACTGAACTCGCGGCGCCCCCACACCCAAGACTGAAACCAAATGCTATCGGGGAGAATAAAGTTCATTTTCTCCCCACTGCATTTGGCTGCGTGCAGGCGCCGGGCAGCATAATAAAGCTGTTAACCTGCAGATTAACCGCATATCTGCAGGTTGATGGCGTTATTTCTGGTCACAGGTTCCCTTTAAATAAAAAAGAATCTATACACGTTTGATGGAAAAATAAAAAAATTATGGCTCTGGGAAGAAGAGGAGCAAATAACGGAAGATTGAAAGATCGTGATGGGGTTAAATATGATCTACTCATGCAAATTAGTTCTGTCCGAGCTGTGTTATATGAGCTAAAAAAAGGCATGCTGTGATACACTATCATACAATGCTAGGAAACGTGAGTATCTGGTAAAACAAAATCTCCGCTGGAGAATGTGGTTAGTCAAGTGGAAGAATCATATTTCGAGTTAAGCTATGCAAATTCTACAACAAAGTGCAAGGCCAGGTTCACATTGCATTTGGGCCACACGTCTGAGGCTCTGTTGGGGCTGCCATCTTCTGTCATTAAGCCAAGATCTAAACCTGAGCATGCGCCGCCACCTCTGGCAGCCATCTTTCTGAAGCCCACCGCCGAGAAATCAATGTACAGAGCGGGGATTCTGTTCCTGCCTCACTGCTGCCATTTTCCTGAAGCCCATCATTGTAATTAGGGTATTGGCCCTTACATCTCAGATTACATGACAAAAAACTGGTAACAGATTACCTTTAAGGCTACGTTCTCAAGATGAGTTTTCGTTAAGTTTTTAAGTTGCGTATTTTTCGAAAAAATGAAAGTAACCTATTTTATTTAACGTGTGCAGAAATGCTGCAGAAAATCTTCAACAATTAACTCGCCAAAAGCTCATCATGGGAACGTAGTTTAAAGAGCATAATTTCCAATACAATTTATTGATAAAAACACTTGTTGTGCACACTCCTGCATTATAATCGTTGATCAATCTTATTTCACTTTAAACTTCAGTAGCAACCAACCATTTAGGTAAATCAGGCTTTGGGGGCAAGTAGATTTCTTTAAGTTTGGATAAAATCTGAAGATTTTTTGTATGCAGTCAGAAGTTTAAAGGTATTGTCCAGGTTTGTCACAAAAGTCTGTAGTCACTCTATGTGACTGCAGACTTGTGAATCCTCATAGCGCATACAGCGTTTGCTGTCAGGATCCTCCAGTGAGAGTCAGGGGGTAATGTGATGGTAAGTATGCTGTGAAATATATACTTCCGGCCACATTTTGATAAGATGTACGCAGCCTTGCTCAATTCATTGGTAATGAGAAGGGCTGCGTACATCTTCGGATTGTGACCGGGAGCATGCATATTGCATATGGCGTGTGCTTTGAGGATTCACAAGCCTGAAATTACATAGAGTGACTGCAGACTTTTGTGCCAAACCTGGACAACTCCTTTAACCTATAAAGTGGTTAATCAGATTACACAATAGAAACTGCACACATTACTAGATAGATCTTAGACCTGATGAAGATGCTGTATTTAAGTTGACAATTTATGTTAAAATGGCTTTACAATCCTTCATAACAGCTGAACTCCATATCCTCCCATTGACAGTTCCTCAGTTTCCCTACTGCTGCTGAGATCTCACAATGCTCAGCTGTCCGTCATGCTGAGTGGGTGAAGATTGAATACATTTGGACACATGAATATTTGATTCTGCTGCTGGACTCATACAATGCTAAACCTAATATCAGGATTATAAAGCCATTATGACAGTGATTTCCATAGTAAGTACATCCGTCTCATCAGGTCTAAGACATCTATCTAATAATACAGCTCGTATAGTGAGATCTAGTGACAGATTCACTTTAACTTACTTTGCTGTTTATGTATCAGTGCTTTCAATTTGGCAAGATTATTCTGTGTTGTGTCACAATAATGATGAGTTGTAAGATATTCATGTATTCATGGGGTTCAGGTCAGGGACACAGTGGGCCACACTATGATTGAGTTGTTATGGTTCCTAAATGCTTCCACTTTTCAATAATATCACTCACATTTGGTCCTAAAACTTTTTGGAAGGAAGCAATTTCCCAAGCTGACTTGTTACAATGGTGGCATCCTGTTACCCCGCCTGCTCCACACAATATATGGTACATTTTTTTTGGTGTGTGCCCCCAGGATTCCTATGTACGTCCCTAACTACGCAGCTCACAGTAAAGGTATGATTAAGGCTGGGACCTATGAGCAACTTTTGCAGCATCAAACATTGCACAGCCAAAGACTACCATAATACAGTATGAACAGTAAGTGAATATGATCACATTGTGACCAGCAAGATACAGTGACAGGCAAGTCCCAAAAAAAGTCCCCATATGATTTGTGCCTTTTGTAACTTACTTGTAGTTACCAACTTTGTTGGTTATTACTCTACTAGATGGTGGCCCGATTCTAACGCATCGGGTATTCTAGAATATGTATGCGGCCAACCGGGCGCAATCAGCAAAGCGTTTTTTAAATTTGGCACCAATCAGCGAACCGTATTATTGAGGACCGGGGAGCGACGCTGCCTGTGCGGGTACTTCTGCTGCGAGCAACCGGGAGATGACCGGCTGCTCGCAGCAGAAGTATCCTGACCGGCGGCGCCGCTCCCCGGTCCTCCCTTCACACTTGCCTTCGGGAGATCAGGGCCGCTGATCTCCCGATGGCAAGTGTGAAGGGAGGACGGTAGCCGCATGGAGGTCAGCGGCGCCGCTGGTCGGGGTACTTATGCTGCGAGCAGCCGGGAGATGACCGGCTAGCGCCGGTCATCTCCCGGCTACTTCACCGCTGACCTCTGTGCAGAGCGGTGTTTAAATTTGGCACAAATATCGCTGATTGGTCCCGGCCGCGACCAATCAGCGAACCGTGTTAGTGAGGACCGGAGAGCGTGTTTAAATTTGGCGCCAAAATCACTGACCAATCAGCGAATCGTATTAGTGAGGACCGGGGAGCGGTGCTGCCTGTGCGGGTACTTCCGCTGCGAGCAGCCGGGAGATGACCGGCTGCTCGCAATAGAAGTATCCCCACCGGCGGCACCGCTCCCCGGTCCTTCCTTCACACTTGCCGTCGGGAGATCAGCGGCCATAGCCATTGATCTCCCGACGGTAGCCGCATGGAGATCAGCAGCGGCGCCGCCGGTCGGGGTACTTCTGCTGCGAGCAGCCGGGAGATGACCGACTGCTCGCAGCAGAAGTATCCCGACTGGCGGCACCGCTCCCCGGTCCTCCCTTCACACTTGCCGTTGGGAGATCAGCGGCCATAGCCGGTCATCTCCCGGCTGCATCGCCGCTGACCTCCATGGGGCAGATGAGCCGCTAACGGCTGTCATCTTTTTCTGAAATCCTGCGTCGCTGATTGGCCGCGGCCAGACCAATCAGCCACGCGGGATTTCCTGGACAGAAGGACAGACAGACGGGATAAGACGATTATATATATTAGATTCTTCAAAGCAGTCGCACATATAGTAACTCATGAGTGGAATGGTGCATTGTCAACCTCTATCAATGGACAGCTTTTCTTCACAATGACTAAATTAAAATTCTCTTCAGGATTGGCTTATATGCAATGCATAGGCCAGAATTCTCTGCAAACCGTATCAACCTCATCTAACTGCACTGAGACGGCATCCATAGTTTTATGGCTCTTCTGGCTCACATACAGTAACTATTAAAGTGTAATCACTATAAGATATAAATTATTTGCCATCATCGGCATTTGTGGGCTGTGTAATTCAGGTAAAGTACAATGCTGACTTTGTTTAACGCTTATGGAGAAAGTAAAATCTTTAAAATAATAGCTCCTCAATGAATTTTTTAGCCTTCCTAGTCATAACCCCAAGCTAAAGTCCACCGGCTGTAATACAACAGTCATTATGTGATTTATTTATAGTGCTCGTAAAGATTGCTTTAATAGACATGCAAAATGATCTATGTATCGTAAGATTTAGATTCATAAAATGTTTTATGGTTTTCTCATCTCAAAAATTGATGGCAAATTGCTAAAATATGCAATACCCTTCTGATTGGTGTGGTGCCGAGTGCTGGGAACCACATAATCCTGAGTATGAGTATCTCCTTCAAACCACATATCCAAGCCCTTTCCGCTTCCTGCCGACTGCAACTTAAAAATATCTCCCGGATCCGCACATTCCCCAACCATGAATCTGCAAAATCACTAGTGTATGCCCTCATCATCTCCTGCCTTGACTACTGCAACCTCCTGCTCTGTGGCCTCCCTTCCAACACTTTCGCACCCCTCCAATCCATCCTAAACTCTGCTGCCCGACTAATCCACCTGTCCCCCCGCAATCCCCTGGCCTCTCCCCTCTGTAAATCCCTTCACTGGCTCCCCATTACCCAGGAACTCCAGTTCAAAACCCTAACCATGGCATACAAAGCCATTCACAACCTGTCTCCTCCATACATCTGTGACCTAGTCTCCCGGTACATACCCGCACGCAACCTCCGCTCCTCACAAGATCTCCTTCTCTACTCCCCTCTTATCTCTTCTTCCCACAATAGCAAACAAGATTTCTCTTGTGCATCCCCCCTACTCTGGAACTCTCTACCCCAACATATCAGACTTTCGCCTACCATGGAAGCCTTCAAAAGAAAACTGAAGACCCACCTCTTCCGACAAGAGTACAACCTGCAGTAACCACTGCTCCACCATACAGCTGCACTAACCTCACCTACTGTATCCTCACCCATCCCTTGTAGACTAAGTCCTCATTGGCAGGATCCTCGCTCCTCCTGTACCAGTCACGGTCATGTTTTGTTCAAGATTATTGTAATTGTTTTTTGCTATGTTTACCCCTTTCTCACATGTAAAGCGCCATGGAATAAATGGCGCTATAATAATAAATAATAATAATGAAGGGGCCTCCATTCTGCATCACCTTCACTTTTTTACCTGCATATTAGCAATATGCCAAAACCTGGATAAATATCTTCTAATCTTGGTAATTTAATATCATATGTAATGGTCTATCTATCCTTCTGACTGTCTATATAAATATACAAAATCAAAAATGTTTCTAAAGGATTTACCATGAATGTTTTTATGAATATGTACAAATCAATAGAGAATAGACAATCTGAATATTCCTACCTTACTTCTACTTCGTTTGATCCACAGAAAACCCTCATAGTATAAAGGCAGTGAAGTTAGCTTAGACCTTTGCAGGTAGATTCTTCTTGGTGCAGGTTCTGCAGCTGCCATGTTCACAGTTTCCTTATTCCAAGTATCTCTTTAGCCGTTGACCTCCCTCTCAGCTAGCAGTATGCCAAGTGAGAGATAATACAATAACCAGCGTGTATAAGGAAGTCCAGGCAGAAAAATGTTGTGCAGATTGTTTGTGCTGTAGGCTCACCCAGCCCATTTTTGCTGGGAGGAGAAAGCAGGTAAGATTAAAGGCCATTTCTATGGACGGATTACTTCATTTCTGGCAAATGTAGCACAATGCCTCCAGAAATGGAACATATCTTTTATAAATCGGCCACCATTGCAAATGATGCTGAAAGGTAAGATATCATGATATTATGTGCGCGTGTGTGTTTACAAGCACACGCACACACATAGAGTCATGGCCAAAAGTGTCGGCACTCTTTAAATTGTGCCATAAAATGAAGTATTTTTCCCAGGAAATTATTGCAATTACACATGTTTTGTTATAAATGGACATAATTTCACACAAAACCCCAAAAATGGGCCTTTCAACTGTATTTGGTTGCATATCCTTTGGAATAAATATGTGAAATCAATCGCTTCCTATAGCCATCAACAAGCATCTTACACCTCTCAACTGGAATTTTAGACCACTCTTCTTTTGCAAACTGCTCCAGGTTTCTCACATTTGAAGAGTGCCTCCTCCCAACAGCAATCTTAAGATTTTGCCACAGGTGTCCAATGGGATTTTGTTCCGGACAAAAAGTTCTATCTTGGTTTCATTTGTCCACAAGACGCTTTCCCAGAAGGATTTTGGCTTACTCATGTACATTTTTTGCAAACTGCAGTCTAGCTTTTTTATATCTCTGTGTCACTAGTGGGATCCTCCGAGTCTCATAGCGTTTCATTTCATTCAAATGTTGACGGATAGTTTGCGTGGACACTGATGCATCCTGATCCTGCAGGACAGCTTTAATTTCATTTGAACTTGATTGGGGCTGCTTATTCACCATCCAAACTATACATATACATACTGCTCAAAAAAATAAAGGGAACACTTAAACAACAGAATATAACTCCAAGTACATCAAACTTCTGTGAAATCAAACTGTCCACTTAGGAAGCAACACTGATTGACAATCAATTTCACATGCTGCTGTGCAAATGGAATAGACAATAGATGGAAATTATTTCAATTATCAAGACACACTCAATAAAGGAGTGGTTCTGCAGATGGGGACCACAGACCACATCTCAGTACCAATGCTTTCTGGCTGATGTGTTGGTCACTTTTGAATGTTGGTTGTGCTTTCACACTCGTGGTAGCATGAGACGGACTCTACCACCCACAGAAGTTGCTCAGATAGTACAGCTCATCCAGGATAGCACATCAATGCGAGCTGTGGAAAGAAGGTTTGCTGTGTCTGTCAGCGTAGTGTCCAGAGGCTGGAGGCGCTACCAGGAGACAGGCCAGTACACCAGGAGATGTGGAGGAGGCCGTAGGAGGGCAACAACCCAGCAGCAGGACCGCTACCTCCGCCTTTGTGCAAGGAGGAACAGGACGAGCACTGCCAGAGCCCTGCAAAATGACCTCCAGCAGGCCACAAATGTGCATGTGTTAGAAACCGACTCCATGAAAATGCTATGAGGGCCTGGCGTCCACAGATGGGGGTTGTGCTCACAGCCCAACACAGTTCAGGACGCTTGGCATTTGCCACAGAACACAAGGATTGGCAAAGCCACCACTGGCGCCCTGTGCTCTTCACAGATGAAAGCAAGTTCACACTGAGCAGATGTGACAGACGTGACAGAGTCTGGAGACACCGTGGAGAGCGATCTGCTGCCTGCAACATCCTTCAGAATGACCGGTTTGGCAGTGGATCAGTAATGGTGTGGGGTGGCATTTCTATGGAGGGCCGCACAGCCCTCCATGTGCTCGCCAGAGGTAGTCTGACTGCCATTAGGTACAGAGATGAGATCCTCAGACCCCTTGTGAGACCATATGCTGGTGCGGTTGGCCCTGGGTTCCTCTTAATGCAGGACAATGCCAGAACTCATGTGGCTGGAGTGTGTCAGCAGTTCCTACAAGATGAAGGCATTAAAGCTATGGACTGGCCCGCCCGTTCCCCAGACCTGAATCCGATTGAGCACATCTGGGACATCATGTCTCGCTCCATCCACCAACGTCACGTTGCACCACAGGCTGTCCAGGAGTTGGTGGATGCTTTAGTCCAGGTCTGGGAGGAGATCTCACAGGAGACCATCCACAACCTCATAAGGAGCATGCCCAGGCATTGTAGGGAGGTCATACAGGCACGTGGAGGCCACACACAATACTGAGCCTCATTTTGACTTGTTTTAAGGACATTACATCAAAGTTGGATCAGCCTGTAGTGTATTTTTCCACTTTAGTTTTGGGGGTGACTCCAAATCCAGGTCTCCATTGGTTAATAAATTTGATTTTCATTAATAATTTCTGTGTGATTTTGTTGTCAGCACATTCAACTTTGTATAGAACAAAGTATTCAATGAGAATATTTCATTCATTCAGATCTAGGATGTGTTATTTGAGTGTTCCCTTTATTTTTTTGAGCGGTGTATATATATCAGTACAGACCAAAAGTTTGGACACACCTTCTCATTTAAAGATTTTTCTTTATTTTCATGAGTATGAAAATTGTACATTCACACTGAAGGCATCAAAACTATGAATTAACACATGTGGAATTATATACGTAACAAAAAAGTGTGAAACAACTGAAAATATGTCTTATATTCTAGGTTCTTCAAAGTAGCCACCTTTTGCTTTGATGACTGCTTTGCACACTCTTGGCATTCTCTTGATGAGCTTCAAGAGGTAGTCACCGGAAATGGTTTTCACTTCACAGGTGTGCCCTGTCAGGTTTAATAAGTGGGATTTCTTGCCTTATAAATGGGGTTGGGACCATCAGTTGTGTTGTGCAGAAGTCAGGTGGATACACAGCTGATAGTCCTACTGAATAGACTGTTAGAATTTGTATTATGGCAAAAAAGCAGCTAAGTAAAAAAAAAACGAGTGGCCATCATTACTTTAAGAAATGAAGGTCAGTCAGTCTGAAAAATTGGGCAAACTTTGAAAGTGTCCCCAAGTGCAGTTGCAAAAACCATCAAGCACTACAAAGAAACTGGCTCACGTGAGGACCGCACCAGGAAAGGAAGACCAAGAATCACCTCTGCTTCTGAGGATAAGTTTATCCGAGTCACCAGCCTCAGAAATCGCAGGTTAACAGCAGCTCAGATTAGAGACCAGGTCAATGACACACAGAGTTCTGGCAGCAGACACATCTCTACAACAACTGTTAAGAGGAGACTTTGTGCAGCAGGCCTTCATGGTAAAATAGCTGCTAGGAAACAACTGCTAAGGACAGGCAACAAGCAGAAGAGACAAATTTGGGCTAAAGAACACAAGGAATGGACATTAGACCAGTGGAAATCAGTGCTTTGGTCTGATGAGTCCAAATTTGAGATCTTTTCCAACCAAAGCAGATTGGAGGAGATCCAGGTCCTGAGACCCCTACCGATCAATCCACCCCTCCTCTGAGAGGTGCGCAACTCAGCGGACAGGAGCGCACAGCACAGTCTGAGGGCACACACACATAACATGGTGCAGATTCAATGGAAGGCTAGAAAGCCTATGCTTTCTATTGAATCCGTACCGCGTTTTATGTTCGCAGACAGGAATTTTTGGTATGTACGACTCCCCCTTTTCAAGATTGGAAAATAGTATGAGAAATTATTAGAAAACCAGCCCCACCCAATACTCACAATAATCACTAAATTGGATTGGCCCATAGGAGCAGTGACAGACAGCGACAGAAGTGGGCCCCTGTGCAAAAACAATATATGCCCTTTGCAGTCTAATTGATAATCATTATGCACAATTCCACCTGCTTTGAGGGTGGAAGTGGCCCCCCCCCTTACCTCGTGGGCCCCTGTGTGGCTGCACAGATTGCATCAATGGCATGCCCGTCTGTGCATAGAAGTATCCTCATTAAGCAATGGCTGGGCACACGTTGTTGGGAATTCAAGTATAATAATGTTATCTGTTGCTATTTTAAGGGGATAATTTAGTGAAGGCAGCATACCCATTTTGGAAGATCTTTGCTTGTAACAGAAAGTGCCACTATTGACCAAATGATGCATTTTAGCTAATCATATGATAAGCTAGGTTCCTTATTTGTTGCATGATTTTCTAAAAAGATACACACACGGTGATGTGACAAATATTATGAATTCCATGTTTCCTGTTGTGATAATTTTTATTAATAGGAAACATAACGGTCTGCAGATCTTCCAAATACTTAAATGTCACAGGGCTATGCCATCAATTTCTGAGAATCAGAAAGTAGTCTGACAGAACCAAGATTTAGGCGTCAGGCTATGTGCCCACGATGCAGAAATGAAGCAGAAAATTTCTGCAGCATTTCTGCATCTCCCTGGCAGAAAAAACGCATGCAGATTGTGCATGCGTTTTTCCTGCAGAATACATGCGGAATACATGCGGATTCACATGCGTACCCACATGCGTTAACGCATGTGTTTCTGCATGCGGACTGACAAGCACTTTCCAGGCGATCGCATCACTTGGAAAGTGCTTGATAACTAGGTCACACTATATAAATCCATGCAAACGGCATGGATTTATACAGTGTGACCGTAAAAATAAAAAAATAAAAGCTATACTCACCCCCGATGCCGCCGCGTGTGCTGTCGCGCTCCTTCCTGGTTCCTTCCTGACTTGCCGGCATCTCGCGAGACAGCCTGCGGTCACATGACTGCGACGTCATCTCAGGTCCTGGAAGGAGAAGCGCTACAGGGGCCGCCGGACAGGTGAATATAAACTTTGTTATTTTATTCTTTTTTTCACAGGTACAATGGTACCCAGGTCTGGATGAGAGTATTCTCTCCTCCAGAACTGGGTACCATTCGCACATTGAAACGCATATAATCAGCTTGTACAAATGTACAGACACGGATTATGTGCGTCTCAATGCAAGTCAGTGGCGGCTCTTCCGCTGCGCTTCCGCAAAATTAATGAACATGCTGCGGATTTATGAGCTGCAGAAACGCTGCGGAAAAATCCGCAGCATGTGCATTGACATTGCGGTATGCCATTGGGGACCATGGGGTGCGGATTACCATGCGTTTTTGATTCGTTTCCGCTGCGGAAATTCTGTAGTGAGCTGGCAGGCTCTGGCTGTTCGGTGATTATTGATATAGAGCCTGTTACAGAAGTGATTACACAGGATGATGTTGCCACCTTGTGGCCAGAGGTTGCACCTGCGCAGGGTGTGATGACAGAGCAAAAGACTGAGCCTCCTGTGTCCGGCCCTAGAGAGTCACGTGACCAAAGTGGGAAGCAGAAAAAAGCGCGCGAGGAGTTTGCTGTGGGCTGTGAAAAGAGCCAGGACGGTGTGCAGGCCCTCGTGCGTGGCGCAGGAGAGACTCTCAACGGGATTTCTTTTACCTGACACCATTTCCTCGGGGCCTTCCCCAGCTTCTTCACTGCTGAGGGATACAGCTATTACACTCCCTGCTACTGGAGTGTGGACTACATAAGGGATCCACCAAAGCTGCTATCCGGATCAGAGAGACTGTAAGCGGGTCCTCTGGCGAGAGGCCGAAGTATTCCCTCCTTTCAGCGTAATTTGTTGTTCCTGTTTTTTTCTCCGGCTGGGACGCCCTCCTGCAAAGACAGACAGGCCTGCGACGGGGGACACATCCTTCTGGAGTAAAGGACTGGTAACGTGTGAGTAGGGACAGTGAGGGTCAGCTTATCAGTACACGTTATTACTGTGCATATTTACTGTTGTCATTTATTGTTTTTCTTTGCTGTTAAAAATGTATACGAGTAAAGATACGGTTATCAAGATGGAGTCTGTGTGTGGGGATCTTGCTGGGCCAGATTATAGATACCAATGCGCGGCCTTGCCCGCGGTCACTTCAATTCCGCAGCATAAACGCATGAAAAACGCATCGTGTGCACGCAGCCTAACAGAGGCCAAAAAGTCAACTCAAGAGGAAGATGAAGCTTACAATATCAAGGGCAAGGCAAGAAGCAAAATCCAAGATAAGTAACAGGATCAAACACAGGTAAGCAAGGTCACAGAACCTGAAATTGACACTTAGCATAGTGTCTCTCATATCTACTGTATCTGTCACGTATGTGCTTACTCCATCCTGGGCACCACCAAAACAATGAGCTTAGGGGTGTGCAGTGATTAACCGAATAAACACATTGACCATTTATATTTTGGCTTAAAGTCCGTAGCCCGTGCCATCACCACGCTGCGAGTTTGCTTTCTTCCAAAAACAGTGCCACCACGAGCCCACAGGGTGCACCAAGCATTACGACCAAGCACAACTGTAGTAAGTAGGGCTGAGCAGCAGTGCCCCATGCAACCTTTGGGCAGATGTCATATTTTTTTTGAATGACAGAGGCAAGGATTTTTTTTTAATGCTGTACTAGGCTTTTTAAGAACTTTTCTTTTGCTGTATAGAAAGATATTACTGGAAAAACCCCTAAATACAGCATTATTTAGTAGTAACACCAACAATAAAACACTGACACCATTGCCAGAATTTTACCAGCCCTACTTAGTATGTAATAGAGCTGCAATAGTAGGAATTACTGAAACAAAGAAGGGCACGTAAATGCCCCGTATCAATTAACGAGCCTACTATCACATTAAGCTGCCTATCTGCTTTTCCCTTTTACTCAGTTTATTATTCTCTGTGATGCACTGGTTAATCTGGGCAAATCCCTTTACTACTTCCTTGTCTAGCATGCATTCCTTTCATATGGCCTCAGGTGTAGAGAAGTTAAAGACAAGTGACATCAGGTGGCAGGTTATGGGTACAGAAAATGAGCTCAGTGCAGTTCTGTTGCTACAGGGGGGGGGGGGGTAAATATCAGTAGGGAGAATCCAGCTGCTTTTTGGATAAAAATTATGCAAAAACTTTGTTGTAGAATCAAATAATAAAGGGCATTCCCAGTACTGTATATATGACAGCTTATCCTATGCATTTCAAACTACAATATAGTCCTTACTCACGGATCACTACAACAGGTATGAGCCTCCTTTTTAAAAGGCAGAACATCATAGCAAACGAGACACAGCGTCTTTCTTTTTTAATGCAACTACACTCTATGATCATTTGATAATAGCATTATACATAGCTGTAGAATAAGATATTTCCTTCCTGCACCACTTATCCCTTGTATCTTAACATTTTATGACATATGACGTACATTTACGTTATATGTTATGTCCCTGCCTTTGACGCCAGCTCCCATGTCGAGCTCTCACCTTTCCCGGCAAATGATGGCTGATTCATGTGGCTTTAACAGCCGAAGCTCTGCCCGTGGCTATTAACCTGTTAAATCTCGCTGTCAATCTCTGACAGTAGCATGTAAATCACTCCATCGGGGGGGCATATTGTTACATCGGCATGCCCGTGACGTGAACGAGCGGCACAGATGGGTTGTTATTAGAGATGAGCAGTGTTCGACTACAACTGTTCGCCAATCTCAAATTCAAGCTGTTTTGGGCGGTGTTCAAGTCGTTCAACGAACTCGAACGATTTGCAAAAAATTCGGTTGTTCAAGGTTATGTTCGATAACTGTTCGTGCACCAAAAGAGTAACTGGATTTTTTCACATCATGCAGGGATTGTCTGCCACTCACTGTAATGCAACAGCCATGGTGGTTATGGCATTACAGTAGTTGCCCAAATCGATGGGAACAGTGCTCACAGTGAAACATGAAAAGCCGGCAATTTATCAGCGGCATACACCGGTACCCGACAATTTAGAACAGAAAGAATAGAGCATCACAAATAGATTAGATACTGTAGATAGAAACATGTCAGTCACATATATAAGAAGTACAGTGACAGTGTTGGTTACTGTACTTGTCATTTAGTGTTAAAGGATTTATTAAAAAAAAATAATAGTGTTTTCATGCATCCTCTCTTTAAAAAAGCCGGCCGGCAATTCAACATCGGTACCCGACAATTTAGAACAAAAAGAATAGAGCATCACACATAGAGTAGATAAATAGAAACATGTCAGTCACATATATAATAAGTACAGTGATAGTGTTGATTACTGTACTTCTTACACTCATTTAATGTTAAAATAAAGGATTTATTTACAAAACAATTGGCGTGGGGTTCCCCGTAATTTTAGTCTCTAGCGGGGGTTAAGCAGACGGCTGGGGCAGATGTTTGAAGCCTGGGAAGGGGGTAATACCCACGGAGCTTCCCAGGCTACTAATATCAGCCCCCAGCTGAATACCTAGCCTTTACTAGCTATTAAAATGGGGGACCCCCCCCCCAAAAAATGACGTGGGGTTCCCCCTATTTTAATAGCTAGCAAAGGCTAGGCAGACAGCTGGAGGCTGATATTGATAGCCCAGGAAGGGTGCCATGAATATTGGCCCCCTCCCAGGCTAGAAACACCAGCCGTCAGCCGCCCCAGAAATGGCGCATCCATAGGATGCGCCAATTCTGGCACTTAGCCTCGCTCTTCCCACTGCCCTGTAGCGGTGGCAGTGGGGTAATAGGGCTGGGGTTGATGTCAGCTTATAATGCCAGCTGACATCAAGCCCAGGTTAGTAATGGAGAGGCGTCTGTAAGACACCTCCATTACTAACCCCATAGTCAAAGTTAAAAAAAAACACAAACACCCAGAATAAAGTCCTTTAATTGAAATAAACACACAATTCTTTAATGTTCTAAATTAAACCACACTTACCATCACGCCCATTCCAGCTGAAGCCAACGATCTCCTGCAATAAAAGTAAAATAATAAACCAACCTCATCCTTACCTTTCCATGGTTCCCAGGACGGCTCCAGCTCTGCTACCTACCCCAAATCAGTATCAGTAAAAACCTCTGTATAGCGCACAAAACTTAATTCCTCACAAAGCAACAGATCACGAAAAATGAAAACGTTACGAGTCTCGGAAAATGGAAGCAAAAGAAAACAAAACAAAAACAAAAAATAAAAATAATTTTTTTTTTTTTTTACACTTTTCCGATTTTTTTTTCATTACTTAGATAAAAAAAATACTATACAGTACAGACCAAAAGTTTGGACACACCTTCTCATTTCAAGATTTTTCAGTATTTTCATGACTATGAAAATTGTACATTTACACTGAGGGCATCAAAACTATGAATTAACACATGTGCAATTATATACTTAACAAAAAAGTGTGAAACAACTGAAAATATGTCTTATATTCTAGGTTCTTCAAAGTAGCCACCTTTTGCTTTGATGACTGCTTTGCACACTCTTGGCATTCTCTTGATGAGCTTCAAGAGGTAGTTACTGGAAATGGTTTTCAATTCACAGATGTGCCCTGTCAGGTTTAATAAGTGGGATTTCTTGCCTTATAAATGCGGTTGGGACCATCAGTTGTGTTGTGCAGAAGTCAGGTGGATACACAGCTGATAGTCCTACTGAATAGACTGTATTATGGCAAGAAAAAAGCAGCTAAGTAAAGAAAAACGAGTGGCCATCATTACTTTAAGAAATGAAGGTCAGTCAGTGCGAAAAATTGGGCAAACTTTGAAAGTGTCCCCAAGTGCAGTTGCAAAAACCATCAAGCACTACAAAGAAACTGGCTCACATGAGGACCGCCCCAGGAAAGGAAGACCAAGAATCACCTCTGCTTCTGAGGGTAAGTTTATCCGAGTCACCAGCCTCAGAAATCGCAGGTTAACAGCAGCTCAGATTAGAGACCAGGTCAATGCCACACAGAGTTCTAGCAGCAGACACATCTCTACAACAACTGTTAAGAGGAGACTTTGTGCAGCAGGCCTTCATGGTAAAATAGTTGCTAGGAAACCACTGCTAAGGACAGGAAACAAGCAGAAGAGACTTTTTTGGGCTAAAGAACACAAGGAATGGACATTAGACCAGTGGAAATCTGTGCTTTGGTCTGATGAGTCCAAATTTGAGATCTTTGGTTCCAACCACAGTGTCTTTGTGCGATGCAGAAAAGGTGAACGGATGGACTCTACATGCCTGGTTCCTACCACGAAGCATGGAGGAGGAGGTGTGATGGTGTGGGGGTGCTTTGCTGGTGACACTGTTGGAGATTTATTCAAAATTTAAGGCATACTGAACCAGCATGGCTACCACAGCATCTTGCAGCGGCATGCTATACCATCCGGTTTGCGTTTAGTTGGACCATCATTTATTTTTCAACAGGACAATGACCCCAAACACACCTCCAGGCTGTGTAAGGGCTATTTGACCAAGAAGGAGAGTGATGGGGTGCTATGCAAGATGACCTGGCCTCCACAGTCACCAGACCTGAACCCAATCGAGATGGTTTGGGGTGAGCTGGACCGTAGAGTGAAGGCAAAAGGGCCAACAAGTGCTAAGCATCTCTGGGAACTCCTTCAAGATTGTTGGAAGACCATTTCCGGTGACTACCTCTTGAAGCTCATCAAGAGAATGCCAAGAGTGTGCAAAGCAGTCATCAAAGCAAAAGGTGGCTACTTTGAAGAACCTAGACTATAAGACATATTTTCAGTTGTTTCACACTTTTTTGTTAAGTATATAATTGCACATGTGTTAATTCATAGTTTTGATACCTTCAGTGTGAATGTACAATTTTCATAGTCATGAAAATACAGAAAAATCATTAAATGAGAAGGTATGTCCAAACTTTTGGTCTGTACTGTACATGTTTTGTATTTGCGTACTCATACTGACCTGGAGAATCATATTGCTAAGTCAGTTATACCATATAGCAAATATGGTAAATGAAAAACCCAAAAAACAATTGTGGAATTACAATTTCTTTTTAAATTTCAACGCACTTGAAATTTTTTCTCCCCGTTTTTAAGTACACTATGTGGTAGAATGAATGATGTCAAGTATAACTTGTACTGCAAAAAACAAGCCCTCCATATGGCTATGTTGACGAAAAATGAAAAAGTTTTATGGCTCTTGGAAGGAAAGGAGGGAAAAACGAAAACAAAAGAAAAAAAAAAGGAAAAATCACATTTTCATGAAGGAGTTAAAGTTTTCTTTTATCATGTTGATTTTGATACAATAAAGATGATATGACATTTAGAATAGTCTTCATTTATTATAGAATTACAATTATTGGTATGGTATGCTCATTTCTAGGGAACCAATGTTGTCATAGGTAGACCTCAACTATGAGAGACAAAATGAGAAAACAAATCCTGAAAATCACATTGTCTGATTTGGAAAGAATATTTTTTTCAAATTTTGGTGGAAAATAAGTATTTGGTCAATTACAAACAAACAAGATTTCTGGCTCTCACTGACCTGTAACTTCTTCTTTAAGAGGCTCCTCTGTCCTCCACTCATTACCTGTAGTACTGGCACCTGATTGAACTTGTTAGCAGTATAAAAGACTCCTGTCCGCAACCTCAAACAGTCACACGCCAAACTCCACTATGGTGAAGACCAAAGAGCTGTCGAAGGACACCAGAAACAAAATTGTAGCCCTGCACCAGGTTGGGAAGACTGAATCTGCAATAGGCAAGCTGCTTGTGTGAAGAAATCAACTGTGGGAGCAATAATTAGAAAATGGAAGACATATAAGACCACTAATAATCTCCCTCGATCTGGGGCTCCACACAAGATCTCACCCCGTGGGGTCAAAATGATCTCAAGAACGGTGAGCAAAAATACCAGAACCACACGGGGGGACCTAGTGAATGACCTGCAGATAGCTGGGACCAACATTACACAGACTACCATCAGTAACACACTATGCCGCCAGGGACTCAGAACCTGCAGTGCCAGACGTGTCCCCCTGCTTAAGCCATTACATGTCTGGGCCCGTCTGAAGTTTACTAGAGAGCATTTGGATGATCCAGAAGAGTATTGGGAGAATGTCATATGGTCAGATGAAACCAAAGTAGAACTGTTTGGTAGAAACACAACTCGTCGTGTTTGGAGGAGAAAGAATGCTGAGTTGCTTCCAAAGAACACCATACCTACTGTGAAGCATGGGGGTGGCAACATCATGCTTTGGGGCTGTTTCTCTGCCAAGGGACCAGGACGACTGATCCTTGTACATGAAAGAATGAATGGGGCCATGTATCGTGAGATTTTGAGTGCAAATCTCCTTCCATCAGCAAGGGCATTGAAGATTAAACGTGGCTGGGTCCTTCAGCATGACAATGATCCCAAGCACACCGCCAGGGCAACGAAGGAGTGGCTTCGTAAGAAGCATTTGAAGGTCCTGAAGTGGCCTAGCCAGTCTCCAGATCTAAACCCTATAGAAAACCTTTGGAGGGAGTTGAAAGTCTGTGTTGCCCAGTGACAGCCCCAAAACATCACTGTTCTAGAGGAGATCTGCGTGGAGGAATGGACCAACATACCAGCAACAGTGTGTGCCAACCTTGTGAAGACTTACAGAAAACTATTGTCATTGCCAACAAAGGATATATAACAAAGTATTGAGATGAACTTTTGTAATTGACCAAATACTTATTTTCCACCAAAATTTGAAAAAAATTTCTTTCCAAATCAATTTCTTTCCAAATCAGACAATGTGATTTTCAGGATTTGTTTTCTAATTTTGTCTCTCATAGTTGAGGTCTACCTATGATGTCAATTACAGGCCTCTCTCATCTTTTTAAGTGGGAGAACTTGCACAATTGGTGGCTAACTAAATACTTTTTTCCCCACTGTAACTTATCACTAGTTGTGATAATGTAAAAATAATTGTTACTAGTAGCACTATTTACAGAAGCCTGTGCTGCCACACAAGAAGCCTGGTACTGGTATTCAGTGGTATTGATTGTGTTTCCAATCATGTGGTCTTCTTGGGCATGTAGGGCCCACTATGCTGCACCAAAACCTGGGATCTCTATACATAGATTAGCCCTATCCACAAAAATATTAATAAAGACTGTCCAAATATTACCACTACACGGAGACTAATGAATAATACCATGAGATCAATAATACCACTATATCATTACCTAATAACATCACCATACTGTGACTAAATAGTAACACCATACCATATCAACACCATCGTACTGGATCAGATACCCACCATACGGAGACTGAATATTACCACCATGCTGTGACTGAATAACATCTCCAAACAGAGATTAGATAATACAGCCATATTGTTGCCAAATAAAAAAAAACACTATGGGAATACCGACAATACAGGAAATGCCACCGACTAACAGCGTTCTCCCTATGTATAGTAATAGGAAGAAAAATGTCAATCAGCAGTGGGAATGCTAAACACATCTAAGGCTATGTTCGCACAGTGCGTTTTTGCTGCTTTTTTTTTCTGCCGCAAAACCTGAACTCTTGCCAGTAGGTTTGTTCAGGATTTTTCTAGCTTTTTTGCTTGTTTTTTTGTGCCTTTTTGCTGTGTTTTTTTCACTGTCCTTGTGTCTCTTTATGCATGTATATAAAGTTCAGTGAAAAAAAAAATCTCATTCTGGTTTTAGAACAAAAAATGCTGAAAAACCTGACACCTGGTTTTCAGTGATTTTTTTCACTTCCCATTACTTCCAATGGGTGAAAAAAATGCTAAATAAACGCTTTGTGACATGCTCTATTTTGCAAAAAAAACATGCAAAGCACAAAATCCTGATTAAAAAAAAAACAAGATGTGTGCATGAGATTTCTGGAATCTCATAGACTTTGCTGGTACTGTAAAACGCAGCTGAAAATTTGCATAAAAAATGCATAAAAAAAAAGCCGCAAAAACACAATGTGTGAACACAGCCTAACAATGCACAGCAACTACTAAAAAGTGAGTTTAAAGAGATTGTCCTCTTTGGGAAAATCTCGATATGCTGATGTAGACGGAACACCTGCTCGCAGTCAATAAGCTCACTGATTGGATGCCGCGTTGATGACGTGATGTTAGTGTAGCAGCCAATGTAGGGCACTGGGGAGCAGTAGCGGAGACTCCATAGTGGGACCAGGGACAATAAGTAAGGTATAGGTTTCTTTATAAGAAACCGCGCCGGGAGAAGATGTTCTGAAAGGAGACAACCTCTAATAAAAGCAGTGCATATAATCCACACGCAACAGATGCTGCTGAAATCAGGGATTATTCTATGCAGCATAACCATAGTGACAAATTCTCAATCAAAAAGAACCTGTCATCATGTATGAAGCCCCTACACTGAATAGATATATGACTGTGTTATAAGACTACAACTCTTTCAAAGGTCACTTTTCACGGGTAAGGAAAAATTAAGTTTTTAGGTAGTGCTTGTTACCTGTGAATAGTAATGCAGGCCGTTACACAGTCTCATAGGCAGTCATTTCTTGCAATTAAAGTCCATATAATTGAGATGGACTTGCCTCGGCTTCATCTACTATCGCCTATGCATTGGATGTCGCTAAAACCTAATTGTAAACATTAAGGGCTCATGCAGACGTCCATACAAATTGGTCCAAGCGCGAACCGCTAATACACGGACTAGCCGTGGCTCTATCGATCCAAACATGACAGCCTCATAGAACTATATAAAGCTGTCATGTTTGAGTCTGGAGACTCGTGGGCAGTCTGTACATTAGCGATCTGAGATCGGGCCGAAATCCATGGACGTCTGCGTGAGCCCTAATAGTATGACTACTAATGAGACCAGAACTGCCTCCATCACTAGTCACAAGTAGCAAGTGCTACTTTAAAGCATACCTCCTGTTTCAGAAGAAAATATAGTGCAGGACATGGCAGTAAAATCATTTTTATAAATCGGTTTATTAGCGATTCCTGCACTATAATCAGTTTTCTTGTGAAAGTAGAAGTACGCGTTAAAGCTTTATGTTTTAATTTACACTAATGTTGACATTTCAGAGAATAATATTTTTACAAGCCGGCTATTAATCTGTATGACAATATGGCCGCTCTGTAGGAAATTTACAATCACATAGAGAGCCCCTGTGCAACAAGACTAGAGAGGGCCCCTTGCCGTCTGCAAAGAACTAAAGTGGAGAAACATGTAGAAAGAAAATATCACCCAAAAAAACAAAACAAGAAGTACAAATATTTAGACAATGTGAAAAATAATTCTGGACTACACAGAAACATGTATCCACATTATAGGAATATGTTCACACATTCTATCCAGGTTTGCCGCCAGAAAATATAAATCAAACTACAGTAGCAGCTAAGGCAATGACATCCTTATCAAATGTAATCGTTACACTGTGAAAAAAAATCAGAGTGGAACTTAACATGTGGTTTCTAAATCCGCAAATGTCAATTTACATTGTGTAGCGCCGGCGTCCCTGCCTCCTGCTAGGCAGGGACGCTGTTCCCCTCACCTCTCCGCTCTGTGCCCGGCGTCTTCCTCCCGCTCTGCTGGCAGCGCGCGCTGCTTCCCGGCCACGGTGCTTAGGGCGCGCGCGCTCCCCCTCTCTTAAAGGGGCCGCGCGCACCGTCCTAAGGAGTCCCCGGCCAATGGCCGGAGGACTTCACCATATATAAGGCTCCTCCTCCAAAATGGAGGTGCCCGAGCAATGTTGTTGCAAAGCCTTCACTCAGCTTCAGCCCTCAGGTCCCGTTACCAGTTACCTGCCAGTCACCTGCCAGATTCCTGCCTGTTACCTGCCAGTCACCTGCCAGATTCCTGCTTGATACCTGCCTGATATCCGTTTACCTGCTTGCAAGCCTGCGGTCCGACGGTCTGCCGTCCGACTCCTGTCAGTCTGTCTATGGACCAGCCTACCCGCTCACCTGGGAGCGCTCATCTGCTACCTGCCTGCTAGCCTACCTGGAGGCTCCGCCGTCACTTGCCGTGACCACCTGCCTGTCCAGAGACTCTTGCCTGCTCACCTAGGAGCGCTCACCTGCTACCTGCCTGCTAGCCTACCTGGAGGCTCTGCCGTCACTTGCCGTGACCACCTGCCTGTCCAGAGACTCTTGCCTGCTCACCTAGGAGCGCTCACCTGCTACCTGCCTGCTAGCCTACCTGGAGGCTCTGCCGTCACTTGCCGTGACCACCTGCCTGTCCAGAGACTCTTGCCTGCTCACCTAGGAGCGCTCACCTGCTACCTGCCTGCTAGCCTACCTGGAGGCTCTGCCGTCACTTGCCGTGACCACCTGCCTGTCCAGAGACTCTCGCCCGCTCACCTGGGAGCGCTCACCAGTCACCTGCCTGCTGTCCTTCTACCCAGAGACTGTCCCTGTCACTTGCCGTGAGTACCCGTCCTTCTACCCAGAGACTGTCCCTGTCACTTGCCGTGACTACCTGCCCTTCTACCCAGAGACTGTCCCTGTCACTTGCCGTGACTACCTGCCCGTCTTCCCTGGGAGCCACCCGCTTCCTTACAAGGACCGCCCCCTTGTATAGTTGCTCAGAGGTTCCGCCTCTCAGACCCGTTACAGTTTGCTCGGGCCATGGAATCCGGTGGCACCCAAGCTCCCTCGCTCTCGGACCTATGTCATGAACTGTCCCGTCAGAGGTCCCAACAGGAGTCCATCCTGAGTCACCTGCGGAGTGTCAACTCTCGCCTGGACACTCTGACTGTTCCACCAGCAACCACCGCTAGTGTCATGACTCGCAACCCGGCAGCGCCGCTGCCCACCAATACCATGGTATCCTGTCCCGGACCCCGGTTTTCTGCACCTCGTTTCGGAGGTGACTCCGCTCAAGCTCGGGGCTTCATAAACCAGTGCACCCTGCACTTTGAACTCTTGTCCCACCAGTTTATCTCCGACCGGTCCAAAGTAGCCTTTATCATGTCCCACCTCACGGGGGAGGCTCTGGCTTGGCTAAATCCTCTGTGGGAGAGAGGAGATCCCCTGGTGTCCGACCTGCCAGCCTTTCTCACGGCTTTCCGGAAAGTCTTCGACGAACCCGGACGGAAGACCTCATCTGCATCGTCTCTGCTACGCCTCCGTCAAGGAG
Source organism: Phyllobates terribilis (assembly GCF_046119375.1). NCBI lineage: Eukaryota > Metazoa > Chordata > Amphibia > Anura > Dendrobatidae > Phyllobates > Phyllobates terribilis. The sequence continues at coordinate 788,246,699 of NW_027362761.1, forward strand.
ATCTCACCGTGGGCCAATATGCCATACGGTTCCGTACCCTTGCTTCGGAGCTGGCCTGGGATAACGACGCTCTGGTGTCTGTCTTCTGGGAGGGTCTGTCCGGCCGTATTAAAGATGAACTCGCCGGTCGGGACATTCCTACCACTCTCGACGACTTAATAACACTTGCCACCCGGATTGACATCCGATTCCAGGAGCGCGCCAAAGAGGTCACCCGTGAGAGGTTTTCACGTCTAGCCCCCACCTTCCAGAAACCCGTCACTCCCTCCGTTACTCCCCAGGCACACTCACCTGAGCCTATGCAGGTCGACCAGACCAAGATGGTCAAAACCCGTCAAGACTTACGCCGTGCCGAGGGGAGCTGCTTCTACTGTGGCAGTAAGGAGCACCGGATCCGTTCCTGCCCAGAGAGGTCGGGAAACGCCTGTGTCTAGGATCGCTCAGAGAGGTCGCCCTAGAAAAAAGTAAACCCTCTCCATCTCTGATGCTGTCAGTCTCTATCACCTGCGGAGAGAACCGCTATTTCGAACTGGCTCAACTTGACTCAGGAGCTGCTGGAAATCTCATTTCTCAGTCTCTGGTAGAGAAATACCGCATTCCCACCAAACCTCTGGCCGTACCTTTATCTGTCGCCGCCGTGGATGGGGGCCTCTTACCACATCCCATCCAACTCATCACCGAATCCATAACTCTGCAGGTGGGAATGCTGCATTCTGAGAGCATCTCCTTTCATGTTCTGCCTGGACTCTCTCACGCACTCTTGTTAGGCCTACCTTGGCTCCAGAAACATGCACCCGTGCTTGACTGGCAGACCGGAGAAGTCCTTCGCTGGGGACAGGACTGCCATAGGACTTGTCTAGTTCCCTTTCATCCTGCTCGTCCTTCTCCTACCCCAGTCAATCTACCCGGTCTACCGGTTCCCTATTGGTCTTATGCGGATGTCTTCAATAAGAAAGAAGCAGAGACATTACCACCTCATAGACCATACGATTGTCCAATCGACCTGATACCCGGCTCTACTCCTCCCCGTGGGCGTATCTACCCTTTGTCCGCAGCGGAGACCCAGTCCATGTCAGAATATATTGAGGAGAATCTGGCCCGGGGATTTATCCGGAAATCTACCTCCACGGCGGGAGCAGGCTTCTTCTTCGTCAAAAAGAAGGACGGCTCACTCCGTCCATGTATAGATTAACCAGATTACAGTGAAGAATAAATATCCCCTCCCGCTCATTCCTGAATTATTTGACCGCCTGAGGGGGGCTAGAATCTTCACCAAACTGGATCTCCGTGGGGCGTATAACCTGGTCCGTATCCGTCAGGGGGATGAGTGGAAGACGGCATTCAACACCCGGGACGGCCACTATGAGTACCTTGTAATGCCCTTCGGTCTCTGTAACGCTCCTGCCGTCTTTCAAGAGTTGGTCAATGACATCTTCCGTGACCTGCTCTACTCCTGCGTGGTGGTGTACCTGGACGACATCTTGGTCTTCTCTCCGGACCTTCCTACTCACCGGAGGGATGTTCGTCAGGTCCTGCTCAGGCTCAGGCAGAACCACCTCTACGCTAAATATGAGAAGTGCATCTTTGAGCAGACCTCTCTTCCATTTCTGGGCTACATAATCTCTCAGACCGGCCTACAAATGGATCCTGAGAAACTGTCTGCCATCCAGAAGTGGCCCCGACCAGAGGGGTTGAAGGCTATTCAGCGGTTCCTGGGCTTCGCCAACTATTACCGCCTCTTCATACCGCACTTCTCTTCCCGGACTGCCCCTATCTCTGCGCTCACCCGTAAGGGTACTAATCCCAGAAGATGGCCGCCCGAAGCTGAGGAGGCCTTTCTTTCCTTAAAACAGGCCTTCTCCTCCGCCCCGGTGCTGCATCGTCCGGACGGCAACAAACAATTCTTCCTAGAAGTTGACGCTTCCTCCTCCGGAGCCGGGGCGGTACTTACCCAAAAGTCATCTTCCGGAAGAATGGTAACCTGCGGTTTTTTCTCTAAACTCTTCTCCTCTTCTGAGCGCAACTATTCTATTGGAGACCGAGAATTGTTAGCCATTAAGCTGGCACTGGAGCAGTGGCGTTACCTGCTCGAGGGGGCTCTTCACCCGGTAATAATTTACACGGACCACAAGAACTTGGCTTACCTTCAGAGCGCCCAGAGACTTAACCCGCGCCAAGCCCGGTGGTCCTTGTTTTTTGCCCGCTTTGATTTTGTTCTTCATTTTCGCCCGGCAGACAAAAACATCAAAGCTGACGCCTTGTCCCGATCCTTCCTGGTATCTGATATAGAGGAGGAACCTAAGCACATCATTGATCCCGCCAGAGTAATGCAAGTGGCTCCCGTGAATCTAAATCGTCTCCCTCCCGGTAAGATGTTCGTAACTGTACCTGATCGGAAGAAGGTCCTACACTGGGGTCACTCGTCTAAGCTAGCTGGCCACGCCGGTCAGAAAAAGACCCTCCAGCTCATTACCTGGCATTACTGGTGGCCTACCCTGCACAACGATGTAATAGACTTTGTTTCTGCCTGTGTGTCCTGCGCCCGCAACAAAGTTCTGAGACACCTGCCAGCCGGTCGCCTTCTTCCTCTTCCAGTACCTGCTGCCCCGTGGCAGCATATTGCTATGGACTTTATAACGGATCTTCCTGTCTCTGCCGGTTGTACGGTCATTTGGGTGGTCGCTGATCGCTTCTCCAAGATGGCGCACTTCATTCCCCTGCCGGGTCTCCCGTCTGCACCCGAACTGGCTAAAGACTTTATCCGCCACATCTTCCGTCTCCATGGCCTGCCCCTCCACATCGTGTCAGATCGTGGGGTTCAGTTCACCTCACGCTTCTGGAGAGCCACATGTAAGTTGCTTGACGTCACTCTGGACTTCTCCTCCGCTTACCATCCACAGTCCAATGGTCAAGTGGAGCGGATCAATCCGAACCTGACCAGTTACCTCCGGCACTTCGTTAATGCCCACCATTCGGACTGGGTGGATCTCCTACCATGGGCCGAGTTCTCTTACAATAATCACGAGAGCGAATCTTACTCCAAATCCCCGTTTTTTGTAGTCTTCGGTCAGCATCCTCGGATCCCATTTCCTGTCTCCACCTCGGTGGACAATCCGGCTGCGGAATCTCTCGTTAGCGAATTCTCCTCCATTTGGGAGAGTACCTGATCCGCACTCCTTCAGTCGTCCGAGCGGATGAAAAAACACGCTGACAAGAAATGCCTGGATCCTCCACAATTCCGTCCTGGAGATAAAGTCTGGCTCTCGTCCAAATATGTCCGGCTCAAGATTCCTTCCTACAAGTTAGGGCCTCGGTTCATCGGCCCACTGGAAGTTATCAAACAGATCAACCCGGTGGCCTATAAATTAAAACTCCCGGCCAACTTACGGATCCCTAACTCCTTCCATGTATCTCTCCTCAAACCCGTGGTACTTAACTCTTTTTCCAAGTCTACAGGTACGCCTCCAGCTCCGGTTTCCGCTGAGAACGAGTTTGAGGTAGAGAACATTCTGGCCACCAAAAGGGTAAGAGGAAAAACCTTTTTTCTGGTAGATTGGAAGGGGTTTGGTCCTGAGGAGAGAACGTGGGAGCCCCGGCAGAACATCCATGCCCCTTCTCATCCTTGATAAATTTCTCTCTGGCCTAAAAAAGGGGGGCCTAAAGGGGGGGGGTACTGTAGCGTCGGCGTCCCTGCCTCCTGCTAGGTAGGGACGCTGTTCCCCTCACCTCTCCGCTCTGTGCCCGGCGTCTTCCTCCTGCTCTGCTGGCAGCGCGCGCTGCTTCCCGGCCACGGTGCTTAGGGCGCGCGCGCCGTCCTAAGGAGTCCCCGGCCAATGGCCGGAGGACTTCACCATATATAAGGCACCTCCTCCAAAATGGAGGTGCCCGAGCAATGTTGTTGCAAAGCCTTCACTCTGCTTCAGCCCTCAGGTCCCGTTACCAGTTACCTGCCAGTCACCTGCCAGACTCCTGCTTGATACCTGCCTGATATCCGTTTACCTGCTTGCAAGCCTGCGGTCCGACGGTCTGCCTTCCGACTCCTGTCAGTCTGTCTATGGACCAGCCTGCCCGCTCACCTGGGAGCGCTCATCTGCTACCTGCCTGCTAGCCTACCTGGAGGCTCCGTCACTTGCCGTGACCACCTGCCTGTCCAGAGACTCTTGCCTGCTCACCTAGGAGCGCTCACCTGCTACCTGCCTGCTAGCCTACCTGGAGGCTCCGCCGTCACTTGCCGTGACCACCTGCCTGTCCAGAGACTCTTGCCTGCTCACCTAGGAGCGCTCACCTGCTACCTGCCTGCTAGCCTACCTGGAGGCTCTGCCGTCACTTGTCGTAACCACCTGCCTGTCCAGAGACTCTCGCCCGCTCACCTGGGAGCGCTCACCAGTCACCTGCCTGCTGTCCTTCTACCCAGAGACTGTCCCTGTCACTTGCCGTGAGTACCCGTCCTTCTACCCAGAGACTGTCCCTGTCACTTGCCTTGACTACCTGCCCTTCTACCCAGAGACTGTCCCTGTCACTTGCCGTGACTACCTGCCCGTCTTCCCTGGGAGCCACCCGCTTCCTTACAAGGACCGCCCCCTTGTATAGTTGCTTAGAGGTTCCGCCTCCCAGACCCGTTACACATTGCATATTTTCAACTCAGATTTCACCCTTTGTAGTGTTTAGGGAAAACTCAACAACAAAGCCACAAGAAAATCCACGTGTAAAAAGTGTGGATTGTTCCGCATATACAATATCTACAAAGGATACATAGCAGAAAAATCTGCTGGAAATCTGCTCCATGTGACTATACCCTTTATGTACAGTGTGTATACAAAGTGTATCAGTGACAGGCACAGACAGACAAGGGCCCCTGTCAGGGGCGTACATAGAAACCATGGGGCCCCATAACAAAAGTCCTAATTGGCCACCCCTTCCCTATCGTTGTAGTAGATGGGGTTACGGCTCATTGGAGGAGTCACAGAATGGCATGCCTCATAAATTTAGAAACAGAGGGAGACATGTATTAAGGCACATAAAGAGTAATTTTGCTCCTATTGAAGCCAATAACTGTTCTCTCCCACTACAATATCCCTTTTATGGCCCACAGAGTATGATGCCTCTAAAAATGCATTGAACACATTGCATGACACCCTCACATGCAGTGAATTCCCCAGAGGCACAATTTAACCCCAGTGTCCCCAAAACAGTATGATGTCCCCAAAGTAAATACAGGTGCATCTCACTAAATTAGAATATCATCAAAAAGTTAATTTATTTCAGTTCTTCGATACAAAAAGGGAAACTCATTTATTGTATAGAGTCTTTACAAACAGAACGATCTATTTCAAATGTTTATTTCTGTTAATATTGATGATTATGGTTACAGCCAATAAAAACACAAAAAGTATTATATCAGTAAATTAGAATACTTTATAACAACAGCTTGAAAAATGTTTTTAAAATCCGAAATGTTGGCCTACTGAAATGTATGTTCAGTAAATGCACTCAATACTTGGTCGGGGCTCCTTTTGCATCAATTACTGCATCAATGCTGTGTGGCATGGAAGCGAGCAGCCTGTGGAACTGCTGAGGTGTTATGGAAGCCCAGGTTGCTTTGGTGGCAGCCTTCAGCTCGTCTGCATTGTTGGGTCTGGTGTCTGGCCTCCACAGTCACCAGACCTGAACCCAATCGAGATGGTTTGGGGTGAGCAGGACCGCAGAGTGAAGGCAAAAGGACCAACAAGTGGTAAGCATCTCTGGGAACTCCTTTAAGATTGTTGGAAGACCATTTCCGAAGACTATTTCCGGTATATACAGTACAGACCAAAAGTTTGGACACACCTTTTGGTGTTATGGTGTGGGGGTGCTTTGCTGGTGACACTGTTGGGGTTTTATTGAAAATTGAAGGCATACTGAACCAGCATGGCTACCACAGCATCTTGCAGTGGCATGCTATTCCATGCGGTTTGCGTTTAGTTTGACCATCATTTATTTTTCAACAGGACAATGACTCCAAACACACGTCCAGGCTGTGTAAGGGCTATTTGACCAAGAGGGAGAGTGATGGGGTGCTACGCCAGATGACCTGGCCTCCACAGTCACCAGATCTGAACCCAATCTAGATGGTTTGGGGTGAGCTGGACCGCAGAGTGAAGGCAAAAGGACCAACAAGTGGTAAGCATCTCTGGGAACTCCTTCAAGATTGTTGGAAGACCATTTCCGAAGACTACCTCTTGAAGCTCATCAAGAGAATGCCAAGAGTGTGCAAAGCAGTCATCAAAGCAAAAGGTGGCTACTTTGAAGAACCTAGAATATAAGACATATTTTCAGTTGTTTCACACTTTTTTGTTAAGTATATAATTCCACATGTGTTAATTCATAGTTTTGATGCCTTCAGTGTGAATGTACAATTTTCATACTCATGAAAATACAGAAAAATCTTTAAATGAGAAGGTGTGTCCAAACTTTTGGTCTGTACTGTATACACACACATTACATATGGACTTACCCTCTCTGCAGATGATTGCACATGATGCATTTCTCTCTGGTGCAGCCTCCTGTCCCCCAGGGCCCCACCGCAGAGCTCTCTTGCTTTAATTGCAGGGATGAAGGCAGGAAGGAGAGAGAGGAGCAGTAAGCTACAGAGCAAGGGAAGCAACCAGGAAAGCAGGGGCCATGTTGTAAGCAGACACACTGTTCTGAAGCAGGTGGGCAGAGCCTCCTCTCCAGCACTAACAGAGCAGATATCGAGTCATCCTTTGCGCGACCGGACATAGTTAAAGAGGTGGGTCCTTCTCCGACTCCAGGCCCCCGAATCCTCTGGAGGTTCTGACCGAGCCTGGTTGCTTTCAACTGTATCTGCACCCCAATGATGCAGATACTGTTGAAATTGTGATGGAGGATGGAAAGGACTGATGCTGTTTAACATTGGGCCCCACTGTCTCGCGGGTCCCATAGCAGCTGCGTGGTCTGCCGCGATGGACCATACGCCCTTGGCCCCTGTGCAAGAACTATATATGGGCCCTTTGCAGTGCAATAGCTCATCATAATACACAATTTCACATGCTTTGGAAGGGTTAGTGGGCCTCCTTACCTCCAGGGGTCCTTTTGGGCTACACAGGTTTGCATCAATGTCTGCCACTATAGTATAAACACGTACACTCGTATGTAAGAACACAAATATAATCATCAAAAAGTCATACAATGTGTGCAGAATTTTTAGATAAGTGAGTATTTTGACCATATCATCATTTTATGCAGATTTTCCAACTCCAAGCTGTATAGACTTGAATATTTATTGGATAAATCAGATCAGGTAAAGTATATTTGTGTAATGAGGGAGAATATGGCCTAAGGATATCAATACCCTTTATCAAGGTGTGCGGAATTATTAGGCAGCTAGTTTTCCTCAGGCAAAATGGGCCAAAAAGATTTAACTGACTTTGAAAAGTTAAACATGGTTACATGTCTTACACATGAAATTGTTAAGATATTAAGGCGTAATCACAGAAACATCAAAAGTTTTGTTGCAAATAGTCAGTCACAAAATACATATTGAGAAAAAAAGACGAACATAAACTGCCAAAATTTTGCGAAGAATCAAACGTGAAGCAACCAAGAACCCATTATCCTCCAGTGCTGTTATATTCCAGAACTACAACCTCCTTGGAGTGCCCAGAAGTACAAGGTGTTCAGTGGTCAGAGACATGGCCAAGGTAAGGCTGAAATCTGACCACCACTGAAAAAGACACAAAAGTTGAAACATCAAGACTGGACCAAGAAATATCTGAAGATAGATTTTTGAAAGGTTTTATGGACTGATGAGATGAGAGGGACTCTTGACAAACCAGATAGATGGTCTACTGACTGGATCAGTAATGGGCACAGACCTCCACTTCGACTCAGACACCAGCAAGGTGGAGGTGGGGTCCTACTATGGGCAGTATTATTAAAGATGAGTTAGTTGGACATTTTCAGGCTAAACATGGACTCAAAATCACCTCCCAAACCCACTGCCAGTTTTTAGAAGACACTTTCTTCAAGCAGTGACAAAGTATGCATTTTTCAAGAAAAGCCGGATTTTGGTAAGAACTTACCTGTAAAATCCTTTTCAGCGAAGGAAGGAAGGGAGACACAGATTCTCTACTTCGTGGGTAGGCGGAGCCCCATAGGATAGTCACCTCAGATTGGAAAAAGACGACCGGCCCCTCCAGTATATAGGCTCCTCCTACTCCCATGTTCATCAGTCCGTACACAAGCTAAGGAAGAGCAGACCAACCAGCAGAACAACATATCCCCTTCTGAAATTTCAGAAATGAGAGAAAACAGGTTATGTAATAGAAACACACAGTCTTAGGCATATCCCATTGGACCTGACAACTGGGTAGAGCTGGCGAAACTGGAAGGAGAGCCGTAGAGCGCTAAACCCAGTCCAGAAGATCGACATCAGGAAGGAGACGCGCTGCATCTAGAAACACAAAAAAACACTTCTGCCCTGGGAGGGTGCTGTGTCTCCCTTCCTTCGCTGAAAAGGATTTTACAGGTAAGTTCTTACCAAAATCCGGCATTCAGCAGCAGAAGGGAAGGAAGGGAGACACAGATTCTCTACTTCGTGGGACGTCCTAAAGCAGTACCTACTTAAGGGTGGGAAATAGAGGCAGAAGCTTCCATACCCCAAAACTTAGGCAAGAGCGCAAACCGCGCTAAATAACGGAAAACTAAGTAAAGGGATAACTTAAATTACCGCCGCCTGCAGGACCCTGCGTCCCAGGGCCGCATCGGCTGAAGCACTTACGTCCACCTTATAAAACTTAGTAAAGGTGTGAACGGAGCGCCAGGTGGCCGCCCGGCAGAGCTGCGCTGCCGAGGACCCCTGACGAAAAGCCCACGATGAGCCAATGGCTCTCGTGGAATGAGCTTTAACTTTAACCGGACAAGGCTAACCCTTGAGCCGGTACGCTTCCAGGATAGCTGAACGGATCCACCGAGCTATCATGTCTTTGGAAGCACGTTGACCACGCCGACGACCTGCCGGAATTATAAAAAGAGAGTCCGACTTCCGAAAACCTTGGGTGATCGTAAGATAGAACTTCAATGCCCGCACTAAGTCCAACGAGTGCAAGGCCCGCTCCCTTGGATTCTTAGGTCCTGGACAAAGAGAAGGCAACACAATGTCCTGATTAATGTGGAATTGTGACACTACCTTCGAGTACAAAGCACCACGCGATCCGTAAAAAATTCCAGAAATGGAGGTGAGCAAGAAAGTGCTGCCAATTCCGATACCCTTCTCAAAGAGGTGACTGCCACCAAGAAGGCCACCTTCCAAGAAAGTAGTGAAAGTTTAGCAGAATCCATAGGCTCAAAAGGCCTATGCTGAAGGGCTTCCAGGACTAGATTAAGCCGCCATGGAGCCACAACTGCCCTCCGTGGCGGAAACTGACGTGCGACTCCGCGAAAAAAAGAGTGCACATCCCTGCGAGAGGCAATAGCCTTCCTAAAAAGTGCGGAAAGAGCAGATACCTGTCCCCGCACCGTACTAACTCCCAAACCCCTGGCCAGACTAGATTGCAGAAAGGCCAAGAAGCTGGGGATGGAATAAACCCTCGGGTTTCTTGAGGATCCAGAACACCATGAATAGAAAGACTCCCAAGTTCTGTGATAAATCCTGGATGTAGCTGGACTCCGGGCCGCCCGCAAGGTAGCAATGACCTCGGGCGAAAAACCGCGACGGGTCAAGATCTCGGTCTCAAGAGCCACGCCGTCAGATGAAGAATGGGCCCCTGAGTGAGCAAGTCCGGGCGAAGGGGCAGCGGAAACGGAGGTGCCGTCTGAAGAGACACCAGCGTCGAATACCATGTCCTCCGCGGCCAGTCTGGTGCTATCAGAATTATTGATACCCTTTCGAGTTTGATCCGTCGGATCACCAGAGGTAGTAAGGATATCGGCGGAAACGCATAGATCAGCTTGAACTGACCCCACGGGGCCACTAGAGCATCCACCGCCACCGCCTCCGGGTCCCTGTACCTGGACATGAACGTCGGAACCCTGGCGTTCAGCCTGGATGCCATCAAGTCCACCTGAGGAGTCCCCCAACGGGAACACAGCAGAGAAAACACTTCTGGATGGAGACTCCATTCCCCAGGGTCCACTTGCTCGCGACTGAGGAAGTCCGCCGAGATATTCAACACCCCTGGAATGTGAATTGCAGAGATTGCTGGAACTTTGGACTCGGCCCAGACCAGGATCCGAGAGACCTCCGACATGAGACTGGAACTCCTCGTCCCGCCTTGGTGGTTGATGTACGCAACAGCCGTAGCGTTGTCCGACTGGATCCGGACCGGTAGACCGCTCAATAAGACCGTCCAATGTTGGAGGCAGAGAAATATTGCTCTCAACTCCAAAATGTTGATCGGGAGAGACGACTCCTTTGGCGACCAGACCCCCTGAATCCAGAGGTCGTTCCAAACTCCCCCCCAGCCTGTCCGGCCGGCATCGGTTGTCACCACCGACCATCTCGGAGGAAGGAAGGATTTCCCCACGGATAGAGTCTCCGGACGTAACCACCATCCAAGAGATTCTCGCACCCTGCGGGAGATAATGACCGAGCGATCCAGAGAAGTTAGCGATCGATCCCAATGGGTCAGAATAAGGCTCTGGAGATCCCGGGAATGAAATTGTGCAAATGGTACTGCTTCCACAGTTGCCACCATTTGACCCAGAAGGCGCATGCATTCCCGAAGGGACATTGACAGCGCCGACCTCATAGCTTGGACCAGAAGACGAAGGTTCGTCTGTTTGACAGGAGGCAGGGACACAACTGCCCGAACAGTATCGAACTGCATCCCCAGGAAAAGAATGGACTGTGCTGGCTCCAATGACGATTTCTTCCAATTGATCAGCCACCCGAAGTCCATCAGGTACTGAAGGGAGAGATCACGAGCCGCTATTGCCTCCTCCGCTGTGGGTGATACTATGAACAGGTCGTCCAGATAGGGGAGGATCGTAACCCCCTGTCTTCGAAGAAGAGCCATGAGAGGAGCCAGAATTTTTGTAAAAAACCCTGGGAGCTGAGGCCAACCCGAAAGGCAGGGCCACAAACTGGTAATGGGTTTGACCTATAGCGAAACGCAAGAAAAGCTGGTGAGCCCTGCCGATAGGGATATGCAAATAGGCGTCGCGGATGTCTATGGACACCAAGAAATCGTACTGCGACAGGGTCGCTATCACCGATCGGAGAGACTCCATGCGGAACTTCCGTGTCCGGACGTAAATATTCAAATCCCTGAGATCCAGCACCGGACGAAACTTGTCCTCCTTTTTGGGGACCACAAAAAGGTTGGAATAAAAACCCTTTCCCTGGTCTTCCGGAGGAACCTGAACCACCACACCCTGCTGTAGGAGAGAGTCGACCTCCTGAAACAGTGCGGCAGCCAGTCTTGGCACGGACGGAATGCCCGTCAGACGAAACCTGTCTGGAGGCAGCGAATGAAACTCTATGAAATAGCCTGCCGACATAACCCGTGTCACCCAGGCGTCTGCTATGTGGGATGCCCAGATCGACCCGAATTGTAGCAGACGACCTCCCACCCGAGAGCCCTCGGGGGGATCCCTGGCGTCAGTCAGCCTTAGCGGACTTTTTATCAACCTCCCGTCTGTCCTGACGGGACCGCTGCTTCCAAGGAGTACAAGATTTCTGGGCGGATCTGCCGGAGGATGAGGGACGACCCAATCTCCAAGAAGGCTGACTGAATCGTCCCCTGGCGCGAAAGGACCGAAGACCTCTGCTGGGCCCTGTCCTGCTGGCTGTGGATGCCACTGCCTGTTTCCCAGGCAGAGTAACATCCTTAGCTTTAGCTTTGGCAATTAGTTCCGAAAGATCTGAACCAAAGAGCTGACCGCCCATATATGCCAGACTAAGCAATCCCTGTTTGGATACTGCATCCCCGGTCCACTGTTTAAGCCACAGAGCTCTTCTAATCGTGACTGCCGAAGCCTGAGCCCTGGACAGAATTGAAGCAGTGTCCAGTACTGCATCTCAGCCATAACACATAGCTTCTTCCATTCGCTGAAAAAGCTTTTCCACTTCTGAACGCGAAGTCCCATCCTGCCACGCCGCACGCAGCTGATCCAACCACCGCAGAGAAGCCTCACCGGCCCACATGGCCCCCAAGGCCGCTCGGAAACCATGACCCGCGGCTTCATAGATGGATTTCGCCGCTGACTCCGATCTTCTATCCAAAGGATCCTGAAGATTGGCTCTCCCTTTAACAGGAAGCAGGGAAGACTTGGTCAGCTGAGACAGAGATATATCCACCTCAGGAGAGGGAACCCAATTAGTAACCATCTCCTTGGCACAGGGATATAGGGCATAAAAAAAACGCGTTCCTCGGAAGCGTTTATCCGGACACTGACGCTCCTTCTCCACCGCTTCGTTAAGTTCCTCATGCGCAGGTAATGTAGAACGAACACAGCGCGTCTTCTGATACAGACGGCCCGACCTAGACGGTCTTGTCGGCTCTTCAGACAGCTCTAATACTTCTCGCATGTCCTTAATAAGCCCATCTACGCGACCAGAAAGAGAAACAGAGCGATCCTGTTGATCTTCCTCTTCGGACTCAGAAATTTCATCAACTGAATCTGTTGGTGAATCCGAAGCCTCTGATGCGCTCTGCGAGGGAGACAACGCCACCATAGTCTTGCGGCGCTTTTTATCTCGTGGCATCGGGTGTGATCTAGCTGACACCCACTGTCCCAGGACACTAGAGAGACTATCAATGGAGCGAGTGAGCGCCTCCACCTTAACATCACTGAGCGTTGAACTTGATGTAGTAGAAGGCCTGAGTGTATCAGAGGCGTGCGACTGAACCTGAAACGGATCAGGAGACCGATCCGCACCCCTAGGCCCCTGATCCGACATGCCACCCACACCAGATGCCAGGATGTACAACAAGGATGGCAAAAAAGTGTGAAAGCTGCACAGCCTGTTTTCAAAACTCACTTTTTTTTTTTTTATATATATATGCGACAGGCTCTGAAGGGTTAAAGCTCACCCTTAGAAAAGAGCTACCTCAGAAATGCCGAGCAAAAAATCAATAGGGGGAAACTCCCTTAAACACCATGTGTTTCCCCTAAAGCTCCACTTTTTCAGAAGGGGTTAACATCACAGCAACTATAATACTACACAGCCTAAAAGGTCAGTGAAGTAAATAGCTTTAGGAGAGAAAGCGGCAGTGCTCACGAGGACTCCTAATAGGTAGCCTGGAGAGACAGCACTGACAAGGAACCCCTGCCAGAGGCAGAGGGGACTCACTGGTACTGCGGCGACCGCTCCTCCTAAGTGTGTGGACAGACGGGGAGCAGAGAGCAGGAGGCGCCGCTGGACGCCGGAGAAGCAGGGACCGCCAGCGCAAGCTCAACCAAGCGCTTCCTGCCTAAGTAATGACGGCAGGAAGCCAGGAGACGCTAAGCCACGCCCCGCTAGGCCACGCCCCCCGCCAAAGCCAGCGCTTATTCAAACAACAAAAATGAGGGCAGAAAACTTCCTACTTCTATGAAGGCAGGAAGCAAGTCAATAAAAGCAAGAAAACGCGCGTCAATACAGGGAGCTTCCTGCCTCAATGAAGGCAGGAAGCAAAAATGAAAAAGCATGCGCAAATAAAAAAATAAAAATAAAAATTACTGGCCTCCGTCTCTGCTCCCCAGTCAAGGTAGCGTCTGAAATAGACAAGAAACACACAGGCAGTACACTTGCCGTAGCCGTCAAAGATACTCTTTAGACCAAAGAGCACTTACCCGGCTGAACGCCACAGGGATCCTCAGGGATGTGTGGCGCCATGGCCCTTTGCTCCCCCCTATGGCGGAGCACGCAGGGACCCTCTCAGATGTGTGGTGTGCGCCTCCGCCAGGGAGCGCCCTGTATCCCCCGGGGCCGGCAGGCATAAGTGGGAACCTCCTCAAGGGGTACACAGAGCTGCCAGGGGAGGGTCAGGGGTCTCAGCAGCGCCGAGACCCCCAGAGACCTCTAGACCACGGGGGGGTCCAGGACTTGCTGGATATAAAATAGCAAATCTTCTGAGGAGCTGCCGAAGCAGCGACTATCCTCTGAGCCCTCAGATAAAAAGACTGATGAACATGGGAGTAGGAGGAGCCTATATACTGGAGGGGCCGGTCGTCTTTTTCCAATCTGAGGTGACTATCCTATGGGGCTCCGCCTACCCACGAAGTAGAGAATCTGTGTCTCCCTTCCTTCCCTTCTGCTGCTGAAACCAAAATTTTTATGCAGAGTGATGATTAAGTGTGTACATTACTGTTGTGTAGCAGTGAAGCATAACATAAGTCTTCAATAGTTGCTTAGGAATCAAGGTATTTGTAGTGATTTTGCATTTCTTTATTTACACAGTTTAGTTAGTTTGTGTACTTTAATTCCCGTGTATACGAAGCCTGACAACGAATTTGTGTTTTAGGGCTGTGCTGGTTTTCCTTTTAAGAACATTGATTTGGACAGATTTTCAAATAGTCAAATAGTGATCGCTTCTCATTAAGCATCTATAGAAAACACAGGACCTTGTAACAAAATGTAGAAAATGCTCAACCATTTATGAAAGTGAATCTGTCAGCAGTTTTTTTGCTATGTACAGTTATATGAAAAAGTTTGGGCACCCCTATTAATCTTAAGCTTAATGTTTTATAAAAATTGGTGTTTTTGCAACAGCTATTTCAGTTTGATATATGTAATAACTGTTGGACACAGTAATGTTTCTGCCTTGAAATGAGGTTTATTTTACTAACAGAAAATGTGCAATCTGCATTCAAACAAAATTTGACAGGTGCATAAGTATGGGCACCCTTATCATTTTCTTGTTTTAAATACTCCTACCTACTTTTTACTGACTTACTAAAGCACTTTTTTTTTGGTTTTGTAACCTCATTGAGCTTTGAACTTCATAGCCAGGTGTATGCAATCATGAGAAAAGCTACTTTAAAGTGGCCACTTGCAAGTTGTTCTCCTGTTTGAATCTCCTCTGAAGAGTGGCATCATGGGCTCCTCAAAACAACTATCAAATGATCTGAAAACAAAGATTATTCAACATAGTTGTTCAGGGGAAGGATACAAAAAGCTGTCTCAGAGATTTAACCTGTCAGTTTCCACTGTGAGGAACATAGTAAGGAAATGGAAGAATACAGGGACAGTTCTTGTTAAGGCCAGAAGTGGCAGGCCAAGAAAAATATCAGAAAGGCAGAGAAGAAGAATGGTGAGATCAGTCAAGGACAATCCTCAGACCACCTCCAGAGAGCTGCAGCATCAGCTTGCTGCAGATGGTGTCACTGTGCATCGGGTCAACTATACAATGCACTTTGCACAAGGAGAAGCTGTATGGGAGAGTGATGCAAAAGAAGCCGTTTCTGCAAGCACGCCACAAACAGAGTCGGCTGAGGTATGCAAAAGCACATTTGGAGAAGCCAATTTCTTCTTGGAAGAAGGTCCTGTGGACTGATGAAACCAAGATTGAGTTGTTTGGTCATACAAAAAGGCATTATGCATGGCGGCAAAAAAACACAGCATTCCAAGAAAAACACTTGCTACCCACAGTAAAATTTGGTGGAGGTTCCATCATGCTTTGGCGCTGTGTGGCCAATGCCGGCACCGGAAATCTTGTTAAAGCTGAGGGACGCATGGATTCCACTCAGTATCAGCAGATTCTTGACAATAATGTTCAAGAATCAGTGACAAAGTTGAAGTTACTCAGGGGATGGATCTTTCAGCAAGACAATGATCCAAAACACCGCTCCAAATCTACTCAGGCATTCATGCAGAGGAACAATTACAATGTTCTGGAATGGCCATCCCAGTCCCCAGACCTGAATATCATTGAACATCTGTGGGATCATTTGAAGAGGGCTGTCCATGCTCGGCGACCATCAAACTTAACTGAACTGGAATTGTTTTGTAAAGAGGAATGGTCAAAAATACCTTCATCCAGGATCCAGGAAATCATTAAAAGCTACAGGAAGCGACTAGAGGCTGTTATTTTTGCAAAAGGAGGATCTACTAAATATTAATGTCACTTTCTGGTGAGGTGCCCATACTTATGCACCTGTCAAATTTTGTTTGAATGCAGATTGCGCATTTTCTGTTAGTACAATAAACCTCATTTCAAGGCAGAAACATTACTGTGTCCAACAGTTATTACATATATCAAACTGAAATAGCTGTTGCAAAAACACCAATTGTTATAAAACAGTAAGCTTAAGATTAATAGGGGTGCCCAAACTTTTTCATATAACTGTATTCTGAAGACAGAATGCTGTTGGGGTTAAAACACAGATTTCAGCGATGCCTCTCTTATCAAGCTCCATGCTGTTCTTTATTTGCAATGATTGTTTGAGCACCAGGAGCTTATAATCGCTCAGACACAGCAGTTCTTGCCTGGTAGTCCGATGTCGCCCCTCCTGTGATAAGTACCTCACTGCCTATAGACATTGTATATGGAGAGCCTGGTGTGGGCGGGGTTAGCTTCCTCAGCTCTGCTGCTTTGTTAAAGCTAAAAACTCTGTTTCAGAACATCTGCACCCAGTAAACTAAGAGATACGTCATTGGATTCAGAGTCTCTTTGCCTACATTAGGTTGCTCTCAGATGAGGTAGAAAAAACCTGCTGACAAATTTCATTTAAGAATTCAGGCAAAGCTAATGTCCTCTATATATATATTTTCTCAAATTATCAATATAGTTGTTATTTTATTGTACTCGTGTGAGAATTCTAAATGTATTGTTTCTCTGCACACATTTACTATGAGGAAGTAACCTCATGAATTTAAACAGCTATTGTTGAATATAAAACACCCTTTAACCCCTTACTTACCGGGGACGTATTAGTACGCATATTTGCGTACTGCCCGGTTCAGTGAGGGCTGCTGCGCTGAGCCCTCACTGAACGGAGCACATGTCAGCTGATTCTAACAGCTGACATGTGCCCGCAACAGCCGCGGGTGGAATCGCGATCCACCCGCGGCTGTTAACATGTTAAATGCCGCTGTCAATCTCCGACAGCAGCATTTAACGCGCGCTTCCGGGTAGAACGTCATAAGCCCCGCCCACCGGCGACCCCGTCACGTGATCGCGGGTCGCCGATGGGCGTGCATGACAACCCAGGGTCTGCAGCAGACGCCTGTGGTTGTCATGATCTTGTCGCTATGAGCGCCACCTAGTGGTCGGCGCTCATAGCACAGGACCATTTCTGCTGCATGCAGGGGACCTGCTCGTCCCCTGTATGTAGCAGAGGCGATCGGATAGTTGCTGCTTCTAGTCTCCTATGGAGACTATAGAAGCATGCAAAAAGTAAAAAAAAAAAAAGTTTTTAAAAATATAAAAAAAAATAAAAAAATATAAAAGTTTAAATCACCCCCCTTTCGCCCCATTCAAAATAAAATATATAAAAAAAAAACCCACATACACATATTTGGTATCGCCGCGTTCAGAATCGCCCGATCTATCAATATAAAAAAAGAATTAATCCGATCGGTAAACGGCGTAACGAGAAAAAAATTCTAAACGCCAGAATTACGTTTTTTGGTCGCCGCAAAATTGCAATAAAATGCAATAACGGGCGATCAAAACATCGGATCTACCCCAAATGTTATCAATAAAAACGTCAGCCCGGCACGCAAAAAATAAGCCATCAACCAGCCCCAGATCACGAAAAATGGAGACGCTACGGGTCTTAGAAAATGGCGCTATTTTTTTATTTATTTTTTTTACCAAATTTTGGAATTTTTTTTCACCACTTAATTATAAAAAGAACCTATACATGTTTGGTGTCTATGAACTCGTAATGACCTGTAGAATAAGAAGGGCAGGTCAGTTTTAGCATTCAGTGAACGTGGTAAAAAAAATAAATAAAAAACAACTGTGGTATTGCACTTTTTTTGCAATTTTACAGCACTTGGAATTTTTTTCCCGTTTTCCCGTACAGGATATGGTAAAACTAGTAATGGCGTTGAAAAGTACAACTCGTCCCGCAAAAAATAAGCCCTCACATGGCCATATTGACCAAAAAATAAAAACGCTATGGCTCTGGGAACAAGGGGAGCAAAAACGAAAATGCAAAAACGGAAAATGCTCCGGGGCTTAAGGGGTTAAAAAGGTTATACCGGAGTATGTTAATTTTTTCTCATGGAACTAAAAATTGATAGGTAATTACCTGCCTGTTCTGCCCACCACCGTCTCTGCCAGCGATCCTGCTTTTTCCGTCAACAGCTGGCTTTCAGTAGCTATGCAGTGGGGAGCTGGCTGCAATCAGCATGGCATTGAGCAGAGTGGAAGAGACACCGTTGCTGTGTTAATGTGGGGTCACCAGAAGCTGCAAAATCGCCGGCAGGAGCAGTCCATGACGCAACAACCGCTTGTAAGTTTTTGCCCAGTTTTTCCTTTTTTTTCCCTGCTGCTACCCTGAGTAAATGTTTTTTTTTTTTTTTTAAAAAACGCTATATTTTTCCAGAGATATGAGCCTTTTTATTTAGTTATTCTGATTTTATAACTAGGCTGTAAGTGTGAAGCCCCTCAGTCTCTTTATGAATGTTTGTACTGAACCAGTACTCACACCAAGAACTTGCCAGACAGTGTCAGCTCAGAGGCATGAATGACGTTTCCAGTTTATTCTGAGATAGGGATGAGCAGACCCGTGAATGTTCGGGTTCGGCCAAACTTGGGTTCAAAGTTCGGGTCGGCATCCGAACTTGACCACGAACCCAATAAAAGTCAATGGCGACCCGAACTTCGGTGCTTTAAAAATGGCTGTAAAATGGTCATAGTAAGGGCTAGGGGCAGCAAAAGGAAGCAAAATGGGGGTAAGAGCAGGACAATTGCCCTGCAAACAAAAGTGGATAGGAAAATGACTTAAAATTACAATAAAAAAATCAAAAACGCACCCCCTGTAGTGGAGGAGGAGGCAGGTCTAAGCCTGACAGGTCCATACCTTTGCCCCTCTCTCGATCGACCCTGTGAGTTGCCTTGGGTGCAGTGGGTGATGAGGTAGGGAAGCCGTGGTGTCCTCTGGAGGCCATGCACCTCACCTCCCCATGCAACGGGTTTTTTCTGTATGCCTGCCGCTCTGGGACCTGCCTGCTCAGCGAGCCGCTCTTCCTTCCAACCACTCCCATGTGCCGTAAGGGCTCCGTTCCATGGTGAGGTGACTATGGGGTATAGAGAATTAGAGTTTGATTTCACAGAGGAAGCCAACTGAATGGGTATCACATCCAAGGAAAGCAGCAGTCAACTAAATTAACCACTCTTCAGCAGTTGATGTCACAATACAAAATAGTGAGCAATGACCATTTAGAGGCTCTGTAATTGGAAGAGTACTTTAAATCCTTTCATGAGCATCTATTGGAGAGAAAATATGGTGCCAGAAGTCGGGTAATTCCAGCTCCAGTAGCGTACACTAAAGTCTCCCACCACTACCGTGCACACACGGATGGTACAGTGAAACTGCAAATAGTCATTACAATGAGTTAATTTTGCCTGTTTTGAGGAATTTCTGAGTACAGATCACTGTAAAAAACATGAATTTGTCAAGGAATATAGAGAAAAAAAAAGCAATCAAGTTATGGACAGTGGAAGAGATGTATGTGACAAGAATGAACACTCATTTCCAGCAGATGATACCGATATGAGACAACAAGAAACACAACAGGATGACAAAAAAACAAGAATTTGACTTGGCATCTGAAACACTTTGGGACGAATTTAAAAAGATTGTGAAGTGGATTGGATTTAAAAAAGTTTGGAAGATGAGGCCCTCTACCACGATTACCGTGTACAGTCAAACTGTGAGTGGTTATTCAATGAGTTAACTTCGCCTGCTTTGATCAATTTCTGACTATAGATCACTATAAAAAAAAAAAATTACTCTGTCAATGAGTGTAAGGAAAAACGCTATCATGTTATGGACTGTGGAAAAGATGTATTACGGACACACTGCACCAGCCTGTATTACGGACACGCTACACAAGGAGCACCACGGCCATGTCCACGTCCCTTATTTGACGCTCTCCTCATTTTTTTTAAGTGGTTTTTAGGCAAAGTACTCCTACCGACGGGTGCAGATTAGAAAATTTTGTTTTTACGCACAGTAAGATCACAGACATGGGTGCATAAGAGTAGAAAAATTTGTTTTCTTTATCGCTTCATTGGGGGACACAGGTAATCATGGTAACCATTGCTGTGTGCTGCTGCCGCTAGGAGGCGGACACTATGCTAGAAAAAAAAGTGTGAGCTCCTCCTCAGCAGTATACACCCACCGACTGGCACTAAGCTTATCAGTTTAAGCTTAGTGTCAGTAGGAGGGGGACCTGGATCTCAACCCAGATCAGTTTTATCTTTTCTTGCAGGTACCTTCTTGTTTTTTTTATTAATTATCTCTCCTTTTTCTTACAGATTCTTCCTTCCCAGGGTAACAGGGTGTAATGCATCACCCTGTTTTCCTGCACAGGTGCGGCCGAGATAGCAATGTGGTGTCACCCACATCGCCTACTCTTGGTACGCGAGGCAGGACATCAAGCCTGTCAACCATCGGTGTTCAGGAGGATCGGAGCAGATCGGTCCTGCCTCAAAAATCCCATCCCCAGTCCTCTCCTTGGAGCTGGCCAGGAGGAAAAGGGGGCCACTAGGAGTGGCCTTCCCCCGTCACAGGGGTCGATGCCGTCTTCTACACAGTCCGGGACCGGGACTGTGTGGGATTGACGCCCTCCTGTGACCCCCCTCTACCCTTCATGGAGGCAGCTGAAACTCCACTATTGCTTGCTGCTGCTTTCACAGTCTCTCCAGCATATGAAAGGTAGAGTTACACCTTGTTGGTACGTCGCATATGAGGGGGTGAGCAGGAAGCAGAAGTGACGCTGCAGCGCAGGAAGGCGAGCAGCAGCAGTGTGAGAAAGTCAAATGTGCACACACACTGCCCGCAATTTCAGCAGCAGCTCTGACATATGTGGGTAGTTTTTCCGGAAGCTCTGCACCACCAAATTCAGCACATGCACCAGATCGGCTAGGCCCAGAGTTGCTACGAGATTTCGCCCGTTATCGCACACCACCAGGCCAGACTTGAAGTTCACCGGCACCAACACATTCATCTGTCTGCTCCCATCCACGGCTCCTGTGCAGTGTGGGATTTGTCCGGCAAGGAGGGCAGGGGTGAGTCACTTTATCCAAGTACAAGCATTCATAGTCAGGTGCAGATATACCTGTAATATATAGAAATACATCCCCTTCCTTTTTTGGCTCCATGGCTGCCTTTTTTTCATATATATCTATTGAAACGGAATATCACATGATGTATTTTCTATATATTACAGTTATATCTGTGCCTGACTATGAATGCTTGTACTTGGATAAAGTGACCCCTTTATTGTTCACATGAGCTTTATGTATGTGTTATTTGAATTTTCTTTATAACATTTATATTATTTGATGCTTTTGGTGGCCGATCGCCTTCTACATAAATGTATGTTTGTTTATTTTTACATATAGATAACCTTGAAAAAGGCGTTCACCTGAAACATTGGTTATAATTTCACGGTCACTTACAATAAATTATTTTTGGCAAACAGAAAATCCGCTCTACTACTTTTTTGTGCTGAAGGCTTTTATACTTATATGGAACTTTCCCTTCTTGGCACATATTTAACCAGCCGTGCGAGCCTTTTGTGGATTCTCATTACTAAACTAGATACAAGAAAAAGGAAAGGGTTACCTGCATCAGAGTTAGACTATAGAGAGACAGAATAAACTTCAAAATGCAAAACAGATTGTATTGCTACTATTTTACGGCTATGCAATCATAATACAATACTGTATAATTCCCAGGTTGTTGGACAAGACATGCTAATTTTTATGCTTTTTTACTAAAGGGGAGTAACTCAAAAGGGAAATAATGCAGAGAAGCATAAAGACACACCCCAAGGGAATTTGATCAGCAATATACCCTTGGCAAAGACCATAAAAATTACTACTAAATAAAAAAGACCTTCATCTCTGGAACTATATGGCGGATAGGAAAAAAAAAAAAAAGAACAGAAAACGGAATACTTGGGAGCAGTGGGAAGGGAATAAAATTAGAGCAAAATCTGTCCACTTTTCATGTGGTGACCAGTGAGCGCTTTAAAAATCTTTTTGCAGTTAGCGCCCTCTAGTGGCAGTTATAGGCAAATGCTGTTACTATGGTCATTTGAAGTTAATCATTCACTGATTAAATACAGTGCTAATTGTATACAGTTTTCTCTATATTTGTGAAGTGGACGGTCTCCTGCAGCACTGACAACCATACATGCTAAGCAAAGAAACACTGTATGGACTATGCATGTGGTGAGACTTTATATCAAATCCTGTTTACTTTTATACAGTAATACTTGTAGGGGGACATATATGGTACTCCCCTGGCAATTACTGTTGAGGTTTATGAGATCAATGATAAATATAATCACAATTGCAGAGATGATAAATACAGTTATATGAAAAAGTTTTGGCACCCCTATTAATCTTAAGCTTAATGTTTTCTAAAAATTGGTGTTTTTGCAACAGCTATTTCAGTTTGATATATGTAATAACTGTTGGACACAGTAATGTTTCTGCCTTGAAATGAGGTTTATTGTACTAACAGAAAATGTGCAATCTGCATTCAAACAAAATTTGACAGGTGCATAAGTATGGGCACCTCACCAGAAAAGTGACATTAATATTTAGTAGATCCTCCTTTTGCAAAAATAACAGCCTCTAGTCGCTTCCTGTAGCTTTTAATGATTTCCTGGATCCTGGATGAAGGTATTTTTGACCATTCCTCTTTACAAAACAATTCCAGTTCAGTAAAGTTTGATGGTCGCCGAGCATGGACATCCCTCTTCAAATGATCCCACAGATGTTCAATGATATTCAGGTCTGGGGACTGGGATGGTGTTATGCACACGCCCGGGCTAAGCGGCGTGTGCGTGTGATTGTAGTGATTCCACTGGACCGTGCCGGAGAGTGAATGCCTGGAGGGGCGTGACTAAGTATTCACCCGATCCGACCAGGGTCGCACGACGGCATACGACGCCAGTGCACCAAGGAGGAACCGAGCAGAGGGACCAGGTGCTACTCCAGGACAGACCCCGGACACGGCTGTTGACCCACACAGGGGAATACAGGAACAGGCTGGTAGGCTGGCACACAGACTGGTGGGTATAGGCAGGCACGACTGGTATGCAGGCAGGCGGGTATGCAGGCAGGGGGGTAAAGGCAAGCACAGCTAGAGTGCAGACAGGGAGGCACTAGCAGGTAGGAACACAGGCAGGATAGGACCCAGTACACACCGGGACACAGGAACAATACAGGCAAAGGGGTACAGGCAAGCACGGCTAGAGTGCAGACAGGGAGGCACTAGCAGGTAGGAACACAGGCGGGATAGGGCCCAGTACACACTGGGACTCAGGAACATTACAGGCAGAGGGGTACAGGCAGGACAGGACAGGACTGCCGGAGCAGCGGGCAGAAGCAGGGCAGGACAGGACTGCCGAAGCAGCGGGCAGAAGCAGGGCAGGACAGGACTGCCGGAGCAGCGGGCAGAAGCAGGGCAGGACAGGACTGCCGGAGCAGCGGGCAGAAGCAGGGCAGGACAGGACTGCCGGAGCAGCGGGCAGAAGCAGGGCAGGACAGGACTCTGTTCACACGGAACAGACAGGAAGGGAAAGACAGAGCCAGACACCCACAGGGTACTTGCAGTGAAGTAGCGAGTGGACCACAAACTCACAAACGAGAGTACAGAGACAACAGGCAGGAGTTAGGTACGAGTTCAGACTCTGCAGAAAAAGGAAGGGAACGGACATAGAGGCAAAACAGGTAAAGGATAGGAGAGAGTTCAGACTGGAACTGAGTGTACGGAGGAGACCGACACTGCGGCGGGATACAGGAGCGGGTCTGGGAATACTGCCCCCAGAGAGGCGGGACGAACAGGCAAGGAGCGTGTTCAGACAGGACAGACAAGATACAGGAGCGGGTCTAGGTAATCGGCCCCTAGAAGGCGGGAGGAACAGGCTAGGAGCGTGTTCAGACAGGACAGACAAGATACACAGAAAGGACTCAGTTCAGACACGGGAACTAATACCGCAAAGCAGGAGACATACAGGACTCAGTTCAGACACGGGAGCTGATACCGCAA
This sequence comes from Phyllobates terribilis, assembly GCF_046119375.1. Taxonomy (NCBI): domain Eukaryota; kingdom Metazoa; phylum Chordata; class Amphibia; order Anura; family Dendrobatidae; genus Phyllobates; species Phyllobates terribilis. Next base: position 788,270,867 of record NW_027362761.1, read on the forward strand.
AGCAGGAGACATACAGGACACAGTTCAGACACGGGAGCTGATACCGCAAAGCAGGAGACATACAGGACTAAGTTCAGACACGGGAGCTGATACCGCAAAGCAGGAGACATACAGGACTAAGTTCAGACAGGCCTGGAAATACAGCCTCCAGGAAAGGCAGACAAGGAAACAAAGACGGGACCTGGCACCTTCAGAGTGCAAGCACACACTGAAGGAAACACTATGCTCAGGCAGCGATAGAAGGGAGCTGCTGAGCTATATACCAAGTGTCAGACAGCAATAGGCTGAGGACGCACAAGGGGTGTGACCCACAGCAGGTACAAAAAGCAGGAAGTGATCGGGCGCCGCCCTTAAGCAGCAGAGACAGACACAAACAGACAGCATGGAGGGAAGCCAGAGAGACACTCTGGACAGGAGATCAAGTGCGCTCTCTTGCACAGTGGGAGATGGACCACCATGCAAGGACGCCGCCAGGTATGTTACAGTACCTCCCCCCTTACGCCCCCTCTTCTTCAGGCCTGCCAGAATCTTCCGCAGGGAATTCGAGGACCAGTCGTTCACTGGTTTGGAGGGGGACAGAGACTTGAGGGTAATCTCTGCTTCGAGGTACATCTTGTCAAGCTCACAGGAAAAAATAGACGGGTTATCAGGTACATAATGAGGAAAAGTCACTGTCTCTTTGTTATCTGGTGGTACCCCGGAGGATTCAGGAAACAACTGGAGGTCCTCCGCCGGGTCAGAAGAGTGCAGAGGCTCAGAGAAAACATCTGCTTCAGAGTACACTAGGTCGGACTCACTGGAGGAAGCAGGCGAGGTATCGGGTACCGAGTATAGGAAAGTCTCTGTCCATTCACCACCAGGTGGCACCCCGAAGGGTTCTGAACACAACTGGAGGTCCTCCGCCTGGTCGGAGGGGTGTAGAGACTCGGGAGTAACCTCTGCTTCGGAGTACACTAGGTTGGACTCACTGGACGAAGCGAGCGAGGTATCAGGTACAGGATATAGGAAAGTCTCTGTCCATTCACCACCAGGTGGCACCCCGAAGGATTCTGAACACAACTGGAGGTCCTCCGCCTGGTCGGAGGGTTGTAGAGACTCAGGAGTAACCTCTGCTTCGGAGTACACTAGGTTGGACTCACTGGACGAAGCGAGCGAGGTATCAGGTACAGAGTATAGGAAAGTCTCTGTCCATTCACCACCAGGTGGCACCCCGAAGGATTCTGAACAGAACTGGAGGTCCTCCGCCTGGTCGGAGGGGTGTAGAGACTCAGGAGTAACCTCTGCTTCGGAGTACACTAGGTTGGACTCACTGGACGAAGCGAGCGAGGTATCAGGTACAGAGTATAGGAGAGTCTCTGTCCTTTCGCTACCAGGTAGCACCCCGAAGGGTTCAGGAGACAACTGGAGATCCTCCGCCTGGTCGGAGGGGTGTAGAGACTCGGAGGTAACTACCACTTTGGGGTACCCATTGTCAGGCTCACAGGACGAAGCGGACAAAGTATTGAGTACCGGGTGTAGAGAAGTCTCTCTCCATTTGTCATCGAGTGGTATCCCGGAGGATTCAGGAGGCAACAGGGGATCCTCCGCCAGGTAGTAGAGGTGCACAGACTCAGAGGTAACCACAGCTTTGGAGCATCCTTGGACATGCACACCGGTTAAAGAGAGAGAAGCATCTGATGCCGGGTGCAGGAAGTTCTCCTGTGTGGAGTCTGGATGGGCAGAAGTCTCTTCGGGCAGGAGAACTGGTGCACTACCCACGCACACTACCCATTGGGGTTTCTCCGGGATACAGGGAGATGAAGCTTCAGTAGGGACTTCAAGGTTGGGGTCAGGAGGTCTCAGGGAGGACAGGCCCTGGCGTGACGGCTTGCCTCTAAGTCTAGCACGTCTGGACTGCCTCTTGAGGTTGAGAGAAGTATTCCGGAAAGCGTAGTCACCCTGAGAGGATTCTGGGTGGGCAGTAGTCTCATTGGGCTGGAGGACTATTGCGCTACCCACACACATTACCCATTGGGGCTGCTCCGGGATATTGGGAAGTGAAGCTTCAGCAGGAGCCTCTGGGTTAGGATCATCGAAGACCATTAGAAAGGCCACCAGGAAGGCCATTAGGTCCCGGAGGATCGGATCCTGTGTTTCATATAGGGGGTTGATCCATTCCAAGGCATCACCCGCCAGGTAAGACATCATAAAGGCCACTTTAGCCCAATCGGAAGGAAAATAAAGAGGGTAGGCCTTAAAGTGTAGCATGCATTGCTCCACAAATGCACGACACTGTCTTGGATCCCCATAGTAACGTGGCGGATCCGCAGGAACGAGAGCTGATAGATCCATCTGGACGGTGCGTAATTCGCCTGGAACTCAGCTAAGGGAAAAAAAATTTATTTATTTATTTTAATGCATATAGTCGCTGGAAAACTTCTCAGAGGGCGAAGGCCGTGGGGCTCAACGGGAACCATGGCCTGAGCATGCTGTTATGCACACGCCCGGGCTAAGCGGCGTGTGCGTGTGATTGTAGTGATTCCACTGGACCGTGCCGGAGAGTGAATGCCTGGAGGGGCGTGACTAAGTATTCACCCGATCCGACCAGGGTCGCACGACGGCATACGACGCCAGTGCACCAAGGAGGAACCGAGCAGAGGGACCAGGTGCTACTCCAGGACAGACCCCGGACACGGCTGTTGACCCACACAGGGGAATACAGGAACAGGCTGGTAGGCTGGCACACAGACTGGTGGGTATAGGCAGGCACGACTGGTATGCAGGCAGGCGGGTATGCAGGCAGGGGGGTAAAGGCAAGCACAGCTAGAGTGCAGACAGGGAGGCACTAGCAGGTAGGAACACAGGCAGGATAGGACCCAGTACACACCGGGACACAGGAACAATACAGGCAAAGGGGTACAGGCAAGCACGGCTAGAGTGCAGACAGGGAGGCACTAGCAGGTAGGAACACAGGCGGGATAGGGCCCAGTACACACTGGGACTCAGGAACATTACAGGCAGAGGGGTACAGGCAGGACAGGACAGGACTGCCGGAGCAGCGGGCAGAAGCAGGGCAGGACAGGACTGCCGAAGCAGCGGGCAGAAGCAGGGCAGGACAGGACTGCCGGAGCAGCGGGCAGAAGCAGGGCAGGACAGGACTGCCGGAGCAGCGGGCAGAAGCAGGGCAGGACAGGACTGCCGGAGCAGCGGGCAGAAGCAGGGCAGGACAGGACTCTGTTCACACGGAACAGACAGGAAGGGAAAGACAGAGCCAGACACCCACAGGGTACTTGCAGTGAAGTAGCGAGTGGACCACAAACTCACAAACGAGAGTACAGAGACAACAGGCAGGAGTTAGGTACGAGTTCAGACTCTGCAGAAAAAGGAAGGGAACGGACATAGAGGCAAAACAGGTAAAGGATAGGAGAGAGTTCAGACTGGAACTGAGTGTACGGAGGAGACCGACACTGCGGCGGGATACAGGAGCGGGTCTGGGAATACTGCCCCCAGAGAGGCGGGACGAACAGGCAAGGAGCGTGTTCAGACAGGACAGACAAGATACAGGAGCGGGTCTAGGTAATCGGCCCCTAGAAGGCGGGAGGAACAGGCTAGGAGCGTGTTCAGACAGGACAGACAAGATACACAGAAAGGACTCAGTTCAGACACGGGAACTAATACCGCAAAGCAGGAGACATACAGGACTCAGTTCAGACACGGGAGCTGATACCGCAAAGCAGGAGACATACAGGACTAAGTTCAGACACGGGAGCTGATACCGCAAAGCAGGAGACATACAGGACTAAGTTCAGACAGGCCTGGAAATACAGCCTCCAGGAAAGGCAGACAAGGAAACAAAGACGGGACCTGGCACCTTCAGAGTGCAAGCACACACTGAAGGAAACACTATGCTCAGGCAGCGATAGAAGGGAGCTGCTGAGCTATATACCAAGTGTCAGACAGCAATAGGCTGAGGACGCACAAGGGGTGTGACCCACAGCAGGTACAAAAAGCAGGAAGTGATCGGGCGCCGCCCTTAAGCAGCAGAGACAGACACAAACAGACAGCATGGAGGGAAGCCAGAGAGACACTCTGTACAGGAGATCAAGTGCGCTCTCTTGCACAGTGGGAGATGGACCACCATGCAAGGACGCCGCCAGGTATGTTACAGATGGCCATTCCAGAACATTGTAATTGTTCCTCTGCATGAATGCCTGAGTAGATTTGGAGCGGTGTTTTGGATCATTGTCTTGCTGAAAGATCCATCCCCTGAGTAACTTCAACTTTGTCACTGATTCTTGAACATTATTGTCAAGAATCTGCCGATACTGAGTGGAATCCATGCGTCCCTCAGCTTTAACAAGATTCCAGGTGCCGGCATTGGCCACACAGCCCCAAAGCATGATGGAACCTCCACCAAATTTTACTGTGGGTAGCAAGTGTTTTTCTTGGAATGCTGTGTTTTTTGCCGCCATGCATAACGCCTTTTTGTATGACCAAACAACTCAATCTTGGTTTCATCAGTCCACAGGACCTTCTTCCAAAAAGAAATTGGCTTCTCCAAATGTGCTTTTGCATACCTCAGCCGACTCTGTGGCGTGCTTGCAGAAACGGCTTCTTTCGCATCACTCTCCCATACAGCTTCTCCTTGTGCAAAGTGCGTTGTATAGTTGACCAATGCACAGTGACACCATCTGCAGCAAGTTGATGCTGCAGCTCTCTGGAGGTGGTCTGAGGATTGTCCTTGACTGATCTCACCATTCTTCTTCTCTGCCTTTCTGATGTTTTTCTTGGCCTGCCACTTCTGGCCTTAACAAGAACTGTCCCTGTGTTCTTCCATTTCCTTACTATGTTCCTCACAGTGGAAACTGACAGGTTAAATCTCTGAGACAGCTTTTTGTATCCTTCCCCTGAACAACTATGTTGAATAATCTTTGTTTTCAGATCATTTGATAGTTGTTTTGAGGAGCTCATGATGCCACTCTTCAGAGGAGATTCAAACAGGAGAACAACTTGCAAGTGGCCACTTTAAAGTAGCTTTTCTCATGATTGCATACACCTGGCTATGAAGTTCAAAGCTCAATGAGGTTACAAAACAAAAAAAAGTGCTTTAGTAAGTCAGTAAAAAGTAGGTAGGAGTATTTAAAACAAGAAAATAATAAGGGTGCCCATACTTATGCACCTGTCAAATTTTGTTTGAATGTAGATTGCACATTTTCTGTTAGTACAATAAACCTCATTTCAAGGCAGAAACATTACTGTGTCCAACAGTTATTACATATATCAAACTGAAATAGCTGTTGCAAAAACACCAATTTTTATAAAACATTAAGCTTAAGATTAATATGGGTGCCCAAACGTTTTCATATAACTGTAATATATATTCTTTATTTTTGCTCTGTAGCCTAAAAAATATTTCCTTTTCATTCATTTAAAGAGGTGATACAATTTGTTTTATTGTTTTTGTATTGTTATTCTTTTGTCATCGGTGTCTAAATTTAAAAACCTTTAATAAAAAAACATGCAATTAAAAAAAAAGTTTATACTCTTATTCTAAAATGCCTTGTTGGATCAAGGGTATTTATTCTCTTAGGATTCACATAAATGAGGTGGCAGTTTACTTCCTTTGTTAAAAGGGTTGCTCACTAGTTTTAAGGACTTTAATAATAGGTCCACGGTGCTTCATAAGAGAAAAAAACAACAACTAAAAAAGGATACTCACCTAGTGAAATGAATCAGCTCCTCCATACAGCTTAAAGAGGTTTCTACAAGTCTCCCGGCTTCCTTTTCTGGTAGTGGTCTTCAGGGGACCCTTGCACCCAATCAGCTCAGCAATTTGTCATTTTTTGCATTATAACTTTTGCAGCGTTCACCATACAGCATATCTAACATCTTATCTTTTTTCTGCAAGTTGTTACAATAAGGATGAGGCCATGGTTAGGTTTTATAAGGCAATTCTGAAGCCAAACTCAGGTATGGTTGATAAAGGCAAAGAAAATCTAAAGGACAGATACTACTGCTCTACTATATTGAATCCACTGCTTGTTTTATCTTGAAAATCTTCATTGAAAACCTGTACAAACATGACTGTGTGAACTTGTAAGGAAATAGACAAGTGAGAAGATGCACACAGTTAATGCCTAACAGAGTGTCTGCAAGCAAACACCGCCATCTGCTGGTCAAAGATGATAGCGAAAGTGAAAGCAGAAAAAAATGCATTAGCAGGAACACAAGAGTGAAGTGCATGTTCCCTCGGGGAAGAGATTGGGGGTAGACCCAGGTCAGGTTATAGCTGTGGCACAGTTAGCAATTATAAAAGGCCGAAGAGAGCAGTGAAGGGGTGAAGTTGTAGCAGGACGGATGTGGGATACAGTGAGCTGGCTTATAGCCGCAATTACGAGAGACCAGATCTGAGTAAAAGAGTCGAGAGACCAGATCCCAGTAAAAGAGCCGAGAGACCAGATCCCAGTAAAAGAGCCGAGAGACCAGATCCGAGTAAAAGAGCCGAGAGACCAGATCCGAGTATAAGAGTTGAGAGACCAGATCCGAGTAAAAGAGTCGAGGTACCAGATCCGAGTAAAGGAATTGAGAGACCAGATCTGAGTAAAGACCCAAGAGCCAGGAGAGCTGAGCAGAGGGAGCAGAACCAGGACAGAGAGAGGTGACTAGGCCACACTGGGGGGACTTTCGTGTAAGCCGTCACTTCCACTCTAGACGTACGGTACAAAGTGGGGACCAGGTTCATGCTTCAGGGAACGAAGGCAGTCAGTGTGACGAGTGTACCGAGTAACTCACCAATGTGGGACTTGCGGCATAGAGAGTAGTATCATAGACCCCTATTAGGGCCTCTGTGATGTTTTCTGTTGCCTAGAGAGTGACAGTGACGGGCCCAGTAGTGATAGTGACGGCCTTTAGGTTGTGGTGTTAGAACTAAAACATCACTGAGGATAACAGTTATTTCATAGTAATAGAACGACAGTGTGTAAATCACATTGTGTCAATATCATGTTCATCTGAATTACTGTATTCTTCTTGTAACATAACTTGTTTCATTTTCACTGTTTGTGCTATCCCTGATATTGTGTTAATCAAATAAATAGTTGTTAAGTACCACTGTCTCCTCATTGCCTGTGCGGTTACATCCGTGTACCTGTTTAACTCAGCCTCAGTAATTTCTAAGGGTATTATGAAAACCATGGCTACAAGCATGGGAAGAAGTGGATGTGTTTGCTGTAACAACTCGGTGTTATTGGTAAACTTTTACACTTATGTGTATGGTATTCAGCCACATGAGGCCACATTATGGGTCCGTACCTTATGAGGTATGTTCACACTTTGTTTGCGGCAGCAAAAGTGGTAAGAGAAAAAAAAAGTGGTCCTATTAATTTGTATGGGACAATGACTTGCTGTTCACATGTTCATGCTTTTGAGCATCATTTAAAGGTTTTAGGCTGTCAAGAAATGCAAAGCATTTAAAAAAAGTAACATGTCCATTCTTATGGCATTTTCCGCTAGGAAGACGCTCAGTTCTTAAAGGGGTTTTCCCAAGAACAAAAGTTAATTTTAACAATTGTCTGTGTCTGACCGTGTACGGAACATACCACAGCTCCTGGGCAGGGGAGGAAGCAGGAGACAATACAGACATTACACCAGGGGAATCGCATTTTTGGACTATATACATTTGGACTAGCTTATTAATTTCCAGTGAAACATATTGTGGGGAGGTCAAGGCCTCGCTCCAATCCTCTTCTAAAAGGGAGGATATTACCGTCCTCCATTTGGCCTCAACCAACAATGGCGATGAGGAGTATCTCCTGCTTAGTAAAAGGGTGTATAAATAGATTAACTCCTTGGGTCCCTGGCTCCTTAACCCCCTTTAAAGCCCAAGACGTATTAATACGTATCTGCGCCCTGGGCTTTAAGAGCCTGATAAGTATTAGTAAGTCTTTCCGATTGCGCCTGCACACAGGCTGTGCGGGTGCGATCGCCGCCAAGTGTCAACTGATTGTCACAGCTGACACCCAGTGCTATGTGCAGGGAACGGTCCCGCACCGCTCCCGGCACATTAACCCCCGCAATGCTGTGATCGAAGTCGATTGCAGCATTGCGGTGGCTAAGGGGAGGTGATCGCAATACTCACTTCCTCTTCCGGCCTCCAGTGCTGTCTGCCACGGCTTCCCGGATGTTGCCATGATGACCCGATGTCGTCATGACAACATCCGGGTCACCAGACAGCAGGAAGATTTTTTGGTCATGCGCAGTGCATGACCAAACTATCTTCTCCCTGTGCAGCGCTCACAGCCTGTATAGCACAGGGATGGTGCTCCATTCCTGTGCTATGCAGGCGATCAGAATAAAAAAAGAGGGAAAGTCCCATAGTGGGACAAAAGTATAAAAGTAAAAAAACTGTCAAAGTGGAAAAAAAATAAAAATTGTAAAAATATTTAAAGAAAAAAAAATAATAATCCACCAAAAATAAAAATATAATGTACCCATCAATAAATATTATTATAAAAAAAAAAAAAAACAATAAAAGTACACATATTTGGTATCGCCGCGTCCGGAACGACCTGACCTATAAAATTGTCTAGTTAACCCCTTCAGTGTAAAAAAAATAAATAAAAAACTAAGCAAAAAACAATGCTTTATCATCATACCGCCAAACAAAAAAATGGAATAACATGCAATCAAAAAGACGAATATAAATAAAAATGGAACCGCTGAAAATGACATCTAGTCCCGCAAAAAACATGCTGCCACACAGCTCCATCAGCCGAAAAATAAAAAATGTATAGCTCTCTGAATAAAGCGATGCAAAAAAATATTTTTTTCTATAAAATTGCTTTTATTATGTAAAAGCGCCAAAACATAGAAAAACTATATAAATGTGGTACCGCTGTAAACGTACTGACCCGAAGAATAAAGCTACCTTATCAATTTTACCACACGCGGAGCAGAATAAATTTAAAAAAAAAAACAATTCCTGAAATGTTGGATTTTGTTTATTCTGCCTCCCAAAAATCGGAATAGAAAGCGATCAAAAAATGTCACGTGCCTGAAAATGGCAGCAATAAAAACGTAAATTCATCCCGCAAAAAACAAGCCGTAACATGACTCTGTGGGCCAAAATATGGAAAAATTATAGCTCTCAAAATATGGCGATGCAAAAACTAGATTTTACAAAAAAATGCATCTTTTAGTGTGTGACAGCTGTCGATTATAAAAACCCGATATGATTCTGGTATCTCTGTAGTCGCACCGACCCGAAGAACAAAGTCGTCTAATCATTTATACCGCACGAGGAACGGCGTAAAAAAACCTCTCGGGTTAGGGTTGGGGTTGTGCTAGGGTTAGGGTTGGGGTTAGGGTTGGGCTAGGGTTGGGGTCGAAGTTAAGGCTAGGGTTGGGCTAGGGATTTTTTTCAAAAGTAAAAAAAAAAAAAAAAAAAATGATGACGATATGGCAACTAGTGTTGAGTGCAAGTACTCGCTACTTGAGTTTGCATCGGGTGATCGGGTAAGCATTGAGTATCTTGGGTGCTCGAGTGACATGCTCGAGTATCCGCCCCATATGCTTTGCGGGGATTGCCTGCCATGCACGAGCAGTCCCCGCATGTTTTTTTTTTTGGGTGTCTAATAACCGTGAAACATGCGGACGGGGACTCGAGCACGTCACTCGAGCACCCTTGATACATGGTGCATTCCCGAGTACCCGATGCAAACTCAAGTAGCGAGCACTTGCGCTCAAGACTAATGACAACTTATTCAATATGATGACCTAATGTTATCAAATTCAGTGTCGTACCTCTGGGTTCAAAATGTTCACTATAACCCTTGGTAAAATGCTTGAGGGGTGTAGTTTCCAAAATTAGATCACTTGTGGGGGGTTTCCACTATTTAGGCGCATCAGGGGCTCTCCAAACGCGACATAGCGTCCGCTCTCGATTCCAGCCGATTTTGCGTTCAAAAAGTCACACAGTGCTCCTTCCCTTCTGAACTGTGCCGTGCACCCAAACACTGTATTTTCCCCACATATGGGGTATTGGCGTACTCAGGAGAAGTTGCACAAAAGTTTTTGGGGTCCATTTTTTCCTCTTACCCTTGTGAAAATAAAAAAATTAGGGCTAAAACATAATTTTTGTGGAAAAAGTTTGATTTTTTATTTATTTTCACGGCCCCATGTTATAAACTTCTGTAAAGGACTTGGGGGTTCAGGGTGCTCACCACACATCTAGATAAGTTCCCTGAGGGGTCTAGTTTCCAAAATGGTGTCATTTGTGGGGGGTTTCCACTGTTTAGGCACACACAACATGGCAAACAACATGGCATCCGCTCATTATTCAAGCAAATTTTACAATCAAAAAGTAAAATGGCGCTCCTTCCTTCAGAATCCTGCCGTGCGCCCAAACAGTGGTTTTCCCCCACATATGGTGTATCTGCTTACTCAGGAGAAATTGCACAACAAACTGCATGGTGCAATTTCTCCTGTTACCCTCATGAAAATGCAAAATTGGAGGCTGAAAAACATTTTTGTGGGAAAAATGTGAAAATTGTATTTTTACAGCTCAATGTTATAAACTTCTGTGAAGCACCTGGGGGTTCAAGGTGCTCACCACACATCTAGATAAGTTCCCTGAGGGGTCTAGTTTCCAAAATGGTGTCATTTGTGGGGGGTTTCCACTGTTTAGGCACACACAACATGGCAAACAACATGGCATCCGCTCATTATTCAAGCAAATTTTACAATCAAAAAGTAAAATGGCGCTCCTTCCTTCAGAATCCTGCCGTGCGCCCAAACAGTGGTTTTCCCCCACATATGGTGTATCTGCTTACTCAGGAGAAATTGCACAACAAACTGCATGGTGCAATTTCTCCTGTTACCCTCATGAAAATGCAAAATTGGAGGCTGAAAAACATTTTTGTGGGAAAAATGTGAAAATTGTATTTTTACAGCTCAATGTTATAAACTTCTGTGAAGCACCTGGGGGTTCAAGGTGCTCACCACACATCTAGAAAAGTTCCCTGAGGGGTCTAGTTTCCAAAATGGTGTCACTTGTGGTGGATTTCCACTGTTTAGGCACATCAGTGGCTCCCCAAATGCAACATGGCGTCCGCTAATTATTCAAGCAAATTTTACATTCAAAAAGTCAAATGGCGCTCCTTCCCTTCCGAGCCCTGCGCCCAAACAGTGTTTTTTCCCCGCATATGGGGTATCTGTGTGCCCAGGGGAAATTGCACAACAAATTTTGGGGTCCATTTTTACCGGTTACCCCTGCAAAAAATAAAAAAAATTGGGTCTAAAGTAACATTTTTGTGAAAAAAGTTAAATGTTCATTTTTTTCTTCCACATTCCAAAAATTCCTGTGAAGCACCTGAAGGGTTAATAAAGTTCTTGAATGTGGTTTTGAGAACCTTGAGGGGTGCAGTTTTCAGAATGTTGTCACTTTTGGGTATTTTCTGTCATAAAGACCCCTCAAAGTGACTTTGATGTTGTCCCTAAAAAATGGTTTTGTAAATTTTGTTGGAAAAATGAGAAACTTTTAACCCTTATAGCTCCCTAATAAAAAAAAATGTTGGTTCCAAAATTGTGCTGATGTAAAGTAGACATGTGGAAAATGTTATTTATTAACTCTTGTGTGACATATCTCTCTGATTTAAGGGCATAAAAATTCAAGTTTTGAAAATTGCTAAATTTTCAACATTTTCGCCAAATTTCCGTTTTTTTCACAAATACATGAAATAAATGATATCGAAGAAATTTTACCACAATCATGAAGTACAATATGTCATGAAAAAACATTCTCAGAATCAGGGGGATCCGTTGAAGCGTTCCAGAGTAATTACCTCATAAAGTGACAGTGGTCAGAATTGTAAAAATTGGCCTGGTCATTAATGTGCAAACCACCTTGGGCTGTAAAGGGGTTAAAATCCCAATCAGGGGGTATGAAGATATGAGAATTTCCAATGACTGGGAACAGGGTATTTAGGGAATACCTTAGTTGGAGATACCTAAAGAAAGTGTATATAGGGACTTGATAGAGCTGTTCACATTGATAAAAGGAAACAAGAACACCCTGGATTTAGATAAGCCTGTGAAATTTTGGGAGAATATAGTTTGGTCAGATGTGACAAAAATTGAACACTTTGGATGCCATAATACACAACAAGACATGTGCCAGTGTCTTGAAACCCTAAGTTTGACCAAAGCTGAGCATCTCGTGAATGTAGCAATTTGTGAAAAGCACGGTTATACCATTAGGGGGACTCCGCTATTGTGTCCTTGAATTCAAAAATCTTTTTGGTGGCTTTCCGCCATTGAACTGCAAGTCCGTGAATTGTAAAAAGGAGTGTGAGAATTACTATGGTGTCTCCAAGACCCCTCACAGACTCTGAAGACTCCAACAGTGCGCAAGGTGGTGTTCAGAATTAAGCAAATGATGATCTGCTATGCAGTGTTGTAGAAAGCTAAGTAGTATAAGAAGTAGTCCAGGAGTGCAGCACCTGTCTCATCCCTGGTCCTCTGAACAGTGGCCAGTTTCAGTTTGTGTTGGTTTGAGCCCCATATGAAGGATGCTAAATTGGAGTTGATCATGGCAAAGACCTTTTGTGGGACCATGGAAGCTGAATGTTCCAGAACATATAGAAATTGAGGGAGGACTATAAATTTTAATAACATTGATTCTCCCAGCTACTGACAGAGGGAGGGAACACCATATTCTAATTTTCTTCTGCAGGCATGACAAAAGAGATGTATTTAAATTACAGATTTGCATGTGACGTGCCCCCTAGGACCATGGGGTGCTTGCCACCGCGTCGGTTGGTTCCTTGGGATAGTCACGTGACCCGGTCCAGGGCCCTAGGCGGTCAATAAAAAGGACAGTTTATTTAGGGGAAAAGTTTTGTGACCCCACCAGTGGTATGCGGCTATAGGTGGCCGCTGCTGCTGAAAGACAGCTGGGCCGTTGGAGGCGCAGCTGGGATGGATTTGCTCCCCACAGGTAGAGCGGGGCCCCAGACGAACAAGAATGGCGGTTTCCTCTACCTTTACTTGATGTTTGATGGAGCAAACCGGGGCACTGGTAACAGAAGGTAATGGAGATCCGGGCAGCCTAGAAGCAATTGGGATCCACCTCGCCAGGTGGAGTTGTAGGCCCTCCTTCTGCGCTGTCCTCTTTGGCCCTGCTGCCTAAAACTTATGCTGCGGCCCTCTTTCCTGAGTGATCATTAAATCCTAGCCCGTATGGCAGGTAGCTCAAGCCTTTTTCAGGTGTCGCTCCTTCGAGGCGGCTCCGGACTCTAGTATGCTTCTGAGCCGCCGGGTGTTTGGTGGGGCCAGGAGACATGCAGTCTCCTGCCCTCCGGATTTAGTTGCCGGGACTTCAGTACCCGGGCATTAGCGTTTTTATGCCCCGCCCGATACTTGATGGTAAACTCGAAGTTGGACAGTTGGGCCATCCATCGCTGCTCCAGCGCACCTAGCTTCGCCGTTTCAAGGTGGGTCAGCGGATTATTGTCTGTAAAAATGGTAAACTTCACTGAAGCCAGGTAGTGTTTGAAGCGCTTCGTTACAGCCCAGACTATGGCTAGAAACTCCAACTTAAAGGAACTATAGGTTTTGGGGTTCCTTTCCGTGGGACGGAGCTTCCTGCTGGTGTAGGCAATCACTCTCTCTCTGCCCTGCTGTATCTGGGACAGCACCGCTCCCAATCCCACATTGCTGGCATCCGTATAGAGTATAAAGGATTGGCCATAGTCGGGGTAGGCCAGGACTTCGTCTCCCGTAAGAGCCACCTTCAGTCGGGTGGATTCAGGTTCTTGGCATTCTTGGACTGGCCCACTAAGAGGTCCTGCATGGGTACCGCAATCTTGGTGAAACTCTTGATGAATCTCCTGTAGTAGCCTACCAGCCCGAGGAACTGCCGCACTTCCTTGATAGTGGAGGGTCTTGGCTAGTCCTTGATCATGGTGACTTTTTCAGGGTCTGGTGCTACACCTTCGGCGCTTAACCCATGGCCTAGGTACTGCACCTTGGGCTTCAATAGGTGGCACTTGGACGGCTTTACTTTCAGGCCAAAACCGGATAAGGCCTCGAACACCTCGGCCAGGTGCTCCTCGTACGTCTTTGAGTAGATGAGTACGTCGTCCAGGTACAGCAGAACGGTTTCGAAGTTTTTGTGTCCTAGGCAACACTCCATTAACCGCTGGAATGTTCCTGGGGCGTTGCAGAGCCCGAATGGCATGTAGTTGAACTCGCAGAGGCCCATTGGTGTCGTAAAAGCGGTCTGTCCGCCTCTGCCACGGGAACCAGCCAGTACCCACTGGTGAGATCTAGAGTGGAGAAATAGTTAGCGAATCTCAGTGCAGCTAATGAGTCCTCAATTCTGGGTAATGGGTAGGTGTCCTTAAGTGTAATGCGGTTAATCTGTCTATAATCAACGAACATCCTCATTGTACCATCTTTGTTTCTAACGAGGACTAATGGAGATGCCCAGGGGCTACAACTATCTCTGATCACCCAGCCTCCTTCATCTCCCGTAACATTCCCTTGGCACATTCATAGTGAGCTGGGGGTACAGGCCGGTACCTCTCTTTAATGGGCGGATGATCTCCTGTGGGGATATGATGTTGGACCCCCTTTACCTGCCCAAAGTCTAGAGGATGTTTGCTAAAGACTCGATCATATTCTTGGACCACCCAGTACACCCCATGCTTTTGGTGCGAAGGGGAGGAGTCAGTGCCTATTTGTAGCTTCTGACACCAATCCTCCATCTGCCCCTTGGAGCCATTGCCCTCCGCCTGTTCTGATGGAGGCAAGGGTTCCACTGCCTTTATTGTGTGTTACTGACAGTGAACAGCTTAGCAAGGGTGGCATACCGGGGTAAATGGACCTCTTTCTCCCCACAATTCAGGATGCGTATTGGTGCTCTCCCCTTGCGGACATCGACTACCCCCCTGGCCGTCAAGATGGTGGGCCTACTATCAGAGTACATGGGTTCTACCAGGGCCTGATAATCTTGACCCCTGAGACCTATTGCTGCCCAACACCATATTAATCTTGACCCCTGAGACCTATTGCTGCCCGACACCATATTAACATTTCACTCCTAGGGGGTATTGCAATGGGGAATGGAACACTCATTCTGACACTGCGGACTTCTCCCCCAGACAGCTGTACGTGTTTGTCTCTGCATCAGGGCTTTGCTCTCCTTCTGCAGAACTCGCTGCTGACTAGAACTGGCTGCTAACTAGAACTGGCAGTCTCTGCGACCTGTTGCAACAAAACAATAATTTCCCCAAGACAATTTTCTATCACATTGGTGCCTAAGGTTATCATAGGATGGCTTTCTCGGCGATCAATATCTACAATAATCAACCCTTGTGATGGCAATTCTACTCGGCCAACCTTTATGGTCACCCCTTTATACCCCACCTGAGGCAAGGGCTGACCATTGCTGGCAAAGATGTTAAAGTGTTCATCTGGACTGTGGGTAATGTCTGAATCAGCCCAGTACCGTTTAAAAAGGATATATGGCATCGTTGTCACCTGGGAACCGGTGCCCAGTAATGCGTTCACCAGGATGCAATCAAGCACGACAGGCAGGACCGGTCGTCCTCCCACGTACTTGACGTGCCAGCTTTGTGGGCCTGGTCGTCTCACTCCTAGGGGTTGACACTCTGCCCCAGGGGCTGCTAATTGAAATCACAGAATCTTGCGATGTGCCCCGCCTTTTGACAGCGGCAGCAGATGGGTTGTCTGGTCTAGTCGTAGTGATCGCTGTCTCTCCCTCTGGTAGGTGGAATTCTTCTCTGCCGTCGCCACGGGACGTCATCTGGACTGGAAGCCATCTGGACCCTTTCCTTTGGAGACACTTGCATGGCCTGCATGCTTTTGGTTAGTGTAGCCACAATTTTGGTCAGCTCCTGGACCTGAAGGCGTAGGTGTGCAGAGGGGTCATTATCTAGGGTCTGCGCATCAGCCTCCACAGGTGCCTGGAGAAAGGACACCGCCTCCTGGTGGTATGTGATAGCTGGGCGCCAGAGGGGTGTAGTGCCACTTAGGGTTGATTCTCGCAGCACCCGGATGGCTCGGTTTTTAAATTGTGCAAAGTCTAGATCAGGGTTTTGCAGAGCCATAATGCGCAGCTGTGTCCGGTGAGCATTAGATAGGAGCCCCTCAATAAACTGTTCGGTTAGCAATCTGTCCTCGTCTCGCACACTGTCGGGATCTGCCTGTTTAATGGCCCGCAGCGGCTCCTGCAGGTTTAGAGCATAGTCCCGTACACTGTCCTGCACCCTTTGTTTGCACCCATAGAACTTCATTTTAATCTCCGCTGCTGTGCGAGTGTCAAAGGTATCCTTCAACCTGGCCAGAATTTGCTTAACAGTTCTTTTGTCCCTGCCCGGTCAGGACTTCACCTCCCTCTGGGCTGCACCAATTAGCTGGCCTATAAGGATGCTGACTTTTTGCTTCTCAGACAGGGGTTACACTTTGAACAAACTATGCAGTCTCTCCTCAAATTCGCTCAGGGTGTGCGACTTCCCTGAGTACTGAGGCAACCACGCCACCCTTGGGATATACGGCATGGATAAAGGCATTACTGTTGCTGCGGCCGCAAACGCAGCTGGACCCTCTTCTAGGTTGGGCATCTTCCTCCTTCCCTAGTGTGAACCTCAGCCAGGTCCTGGGTTTTTGCTGGCGGACGCCATGTCGCATTTCAGGAGCCCCTGATGTGCCCAAATAGTGGAAACCCCCCACAAGTGACCCCATTTTGGAAACTAGACCCCTCAAGAATTTTATCAAGGGGTATAGTGTACATTTTGAACCCAAAGGTACGACAGAATTTGATAACTTATTCAATATGTCAACCTAATGTTGTCATTAGTCTTGAGCGTAAGTGCTCGCTACGTGAGTTTGCATCGAGTACTTAGCTATGCACCGAGTATCGCGGGTGCTCGAATGACATGCTCGAGTCCCCACCCCGCATGTTTCACGGTTGTTAGACACAAAAAAAAAAAAAAAAACATGCGGGGATCGCTCGTGCATGGCAGGCGATCCCAGCAACTTTTTTTTGGCCGCGAAGCATATGGGGCAGAAACTCAAGCATGTCACTCAAGCACCCACGATACTCAGTGCATACCCGAGTACCCGATGCAAACTCAAGTAGCGAGCACTTGCGCTCAACACTGGTCGCCATATTGTCATCATTTTTTTTTTTTCTTTACTTTTGAAAAAACCCCAACCCTAGCCCCAACCGTAACCCTAGAGTTTATTTTTTTACACCATTCCTCGCGTGGTATAAGTGATTAGACTACTTTATTCTTTGGGTCGGTGCGATTACAGCGATACCAGATTCATATCGGGTTTTTACGACTGACAGCTGTCACACACTAAAAGACGCTTTTTTTGCAAAGACTTTATGTTTGCATCACCATATTTGAGAGCTATAATTTTTCCATATTTTGGCTGACAGTCATGTGATGGCTTGTTATTTGATGGACAAATTGACGTTTTTATTGGTACCATTTTCAGGCACGTGACATTTTTTGATTGCTTTCTATTCTAATTTTTGGGAGGCAGAACAAACAAAAACCAACAATTCAGGAATTGTTTTTTTGCATTTTTTTAATGCCGTTCCGCGTGTGGTAAAATTGATAATGCAGCGTTATTCTTCGGGTCAGTGCATTTACAGCAGTACCGCATTTATATAGCTTTTTTTATGTTTTGCCGCTTTTACACAAATTATTTTCTAGAAAAAATAATTTTTTTGTATCGCTTTATTCTGAGAGCTATAACTTTTTTTTTTTCGGACAATGGAGCTGTGTGGTGGCTTGTTTTTTGCGGGACAAGATGACGTTTTTAGCGGTACCATTTTTATTTACATTAGTCTTTTTGATCGCGTGTTATTCCATTTTTTGTTTGGCGGTATGATAAAGCATTGTTTTTTATTTATTTTTTTTTACTGTGTTCACTAAAGGGGTTAACTAGTGGGACAGTTTTATAGGTCAGGTCGTTCCGGACGCGGGGATATCAAATATGTGTACTTTTATTGTTTTTTTTTTTTTTTTTTCATAATTAATAAATATTATGGGTTCGATATTTATATTTTTTTGGGGATTATTTTTTTCTTTTTTCACTTTTCTACTTTTACACATTGTCCCACTATGGGACTTTCACGTTTTGCAGCCTGATCGGCTGCATGGCATAGAGAGCAGTAGCTCTCTTTGTCATGGAGCCTATCAGCGCTGCACACAGGGGAGACATTACTTTGGTCGCGCACTGCGC
Organism: Phyllobates terribilis; assembly: GCF_046119375.1. Lineage (NCBI taxonomy): Eukaryota > Metazoa > Chordata > Amphibia > Anura > Dendrobatidae > Phyllobates > Phyllobates terribilis. Next base: position 788,289,125 of record NW_027362761.1, read on the forward strand.
ATGACCAAAGGAACATCCTACCTCCTGGTGACCCGGATGTTGTCATGACGACACCGGGTCGTCATGGCAACATCCAGAAGCCGCCACAGACATTGCTGGACGCCGGCAGGAGCGGTGAGTATAACGATCACCTCCCCCTTGCCACCACAATGCTGCAATCGCAGACACACACAAAATACACACACATATTTGGTATCGCCGCATTCAAAATCGCCCGATCAGTATAAAAAAAAAAAAAGTTAATCCGATTGGTAAACAGCGTAACGAGGAAAAAAAATTCTAAACGCCAGAATTACGCTTTTTTTGGTTGCCGCAACACTGCAACAAAGTGCAATAACGGCGATCAAAACATCGGATCTACCCCAAAATGTTAATAAAAATGTTAGCTCGGCGCTCCAAAAATAACACCTCACCCAGCCCCAGATCACGGAAAATGGAGACGCTACGGGTCTCGGAAAATGGGTTTTTTTTTTGTTTTTTTAAGCAAACTTTGGATTTTTTTTCACCACTTAAAAAAAAAACCTATACATGTTTGGTGTCTATGAACTCGTAATGACCTGGAGAATAATAATGGCAGGTCAGCTTTAGCATTCAGTGAACGTGCTAAAAAAAAACAAAAAAAAACCCACAACACAAATGTGGAATTGTTCTGTTTTTGATATTTCACCGTACTTGGAATTTTATTCTCTGTTTTTCAGTACATGATATGATAAAACCAGTGATGTCGTTCAAAAGTACAACTTGTCCCGCAAAAAATAAGCCCTCATATGGCCATATTGACCAAAAAATAAAAAAAATTCTGGCTCTGGGAACAAGGGGAGCAAAAAACAAAAACGCAAAAATGGAAAATGCTCCGGTCATGAAGGGGTTTAAACCATGTGGAATTTTATTTAAAATAAACTTTATTCTGGCCGTGTCTTTATTTCAAAAACTTTATTATGGGGTTAGTAATCGGTGGACGGGGGGAGTGGAGGTTGTCTTCTAGACACCCTCCATTACTAACCTTTCCTTGTGTCAGCTGTCAATACAAGGCTGACATGAACCCCAACCTTATTACCCCACTTGCCACCGAACCAGGGCAAGTGGGAAGAACGAAGGCCAATTGGTAGATTTGGAGCATCTTATGGATGCGCCATTTCTGGGGCGGCTGAGAGCTGATATTAGCAGTCTCAAGGGGGCCAGGATCCATGGCCTCATCCCTGGCTATTAATATCAGCCCGCAGCTGTCTCCCTAGCCTTTACTGGTTAGATTTTATAGGGGGACCCTACGTCAATTTTTTTCTGTGGTCCCCCCCCCCCGTAATCTAGCCAGTAAAGGCTAAGCAAACAGCTGTGGGCTGTTATTAATAGCCAGGGAACATTTTTGGCTAATGGCTCCTTCCCTGGCTAGTAATACCAGCCCCCAGTGATTGGCTTTCCTTCTGCTGGTTATGAAAATGATGCGGGAGTCCCTGCCATTTTTTTTTTATTTTAGGCTATGTAGGAGGACGTAGTAGTGCTTTGGATGCAGCATATTTTTGCTGCATCCAAAACGCTGCGTTCTATTGAAAGCAGGTAAATCCACGTGTTCACTGAACCATGCAGATTTACTGCATTCAATACATTCTAGTGGTCAAATTTCAGTTGCGGAGACTAGTCAATAAGCAAGAGAATTTGGACATGCTGCGACATGTCAGCTTCAAACCAGCAGCATTTCCTGATCATGGGCACGTACCCAAACTCACCCACACTAGTCTCCGCTCCAGATTTTGACAAATTGAAATGTCATTACATGCGGTGGATTCGCATATACTCACAAAACAAGTGTGGCATTAGGATTAATGGGATTAGGAGTCGCTGACACCTAATGCTAGCTTTAGTAATGAAGACTTGTCAGCCAGACACTCATCATTAAGTAAAGAGTTAAACACACACACACAAAGAATAAAACACTTTGTTATGTTTTATTTTAAATAGACACATTCTTTAATTATTTAAATTAACAAATATACTCACCCCCAGGTCTGACGGTAATCCAAAGGTTAAAGCAACATCCCACATTTCTTTTTTCAAATATCTTTATTTAGCTCCAAAAACGCATCAAAACGCGTGTTTTTGCTGCCAAGAGATGCAGAAATTTCTGAAATCAAATACGGAACATGAGCAAATCAGGAGGTCGTCCTTCATATCCTTGATAGGGACACAAACACAAGAGGTTAAAAGGCTCCTCCCTCCACCTCAACTCCAGTGATTTTTCCAAGTACCACACCAGGATGGATGCAACTCTATATTATTTTCCTTTCTACAATCTATGTTAACATCACATAGCCGTTTAGGAATAACTAGGAAGGGAATATAATGGGTGATGTCATGAGGGACTCCTGGAAACTATTACCGGTAGGTCTAATGCCTACTTTCCAGAACGTCCCTCCTGACAGCACCATCAGGAGAATACCAGAGTATACATTTTAGGGTGGGACCACTGTCTGGAGGACCTTCCTTCCGAAGCCATTTTTTGACCTGATAGAATGTCAAACTTATAATGTTTGCAGACGGTGCTCAGATTCGTCCAAGTTGCTGCTTTGCAGATTAAGTCCACCGATGCCCCTGCTCTTTCTGCCCATGATGTGGACATAGCCCTAGTAGAATGGGCTCTAATATTCTCTTGAGGGGATTTCCCCTCTGATGAATAGGCCAGACTTATTACTGATGTGACCCATCTTGCTAATGTCGATGTTGTTGCTTTCTTCCTCTTTTTCCCCCAAACTGTACGAACAGGTTGGTATCTATACGCCAGTCTTTCGTGACCTCTAAGTACTGTAGCACTACTCTCCTAACATCTAGTGAGTAGAAGATTAATTCTTGATCATTCTTATAGTCCTGACAAAAGGAGGGTAGGACCACCTCCTGATTCATATGGAAAGGGGTACTGACTTTTCGCAAGAAAGCTGGATCTCACCTTTGTATTATCCTATCATCTGGGCATTTCAGGTATGGGTCTCAGAATGAAAATGCTTGTATCTCCCCTATCCGTCGCGCTGTGGTTATTGCGACTAGGAACATTGTCTTAAGTGAGAGGAATTTTATGCTTGACTCCTTGAGAGGTTCGAAGGGCTCATTGCATAGGCTTCTCAGGACCATGTTAAAGTCCCATGGTGGGACATGGGATTTAATCATTTTTTCTTAACCTTGTTGTAGCCTTAATGAATCTCTCCACCCATGGATGGTGGGCTAGTCCATGAAGGCACTCAACGCTGTAATCTGTACCTTCAATGTGCTGGTTCTTAGGCCTTTTTCAAACCCTGTCTACAAGAATTCTAGTATTTTTGGAAAGTCTGGAATAGAACTCTCTGATGTTGTCTGGTACTGCGAACAAAATTTGTTCCAGATTTTTGTATAGATGGCCGATGTCACTGGATTCCTATTTTGCCTGGTTAAGATTACAGCACTTGACAGGCCTCTAGATCTCAGGATCTGCCTTTCAGGGTCCAGGCCGAAAGCTGGAGAAATTTCATATCGGGATGGTATATCAGGCCCCGGAAGAGAAAATCATGTCTCTCTGGGATGATCATTGGATCCTCCAGGGACATCTTCCTCAGTAAGAGGAACCAACTTATCTTGGGCCAGAAAGGTAGGATTATTATTACCCTGGCCTGGTCTTCCTGAATCTTACTTAGTACTAATGGTATTAAGGATAAAGGGGGGAAAGCGTATGCCAGGTTCACGTTCAATCTCTGGGATAAGGAGTCTATCCCCGCCAGCCTGCCCCTTGGATTAAGGGAGAAGAATTTTTCTGCCTTTGCATTCTTTCATGTGGCGAACAGATCCGATTGGGGAACGCCCCATCGATGTGTTATGTGATGAAACACCTCCCAGTTTAACTCCCATTCCAACTGTAGAACTGTTTCTCGACTGAGGAAATCTGCTACTGTATTGTGGGAACCTTTTAGGTGTACTGCTGTTATTGAAAGGTCTGATCTTTCTGCCCATTGAAAAAAAATTTTCCTGCCAAGGATTGTAGCCGGTGGTGACGAGGACCTCCCTGATGTTTGAGGAAGGCTAATGTCGTCATGTTGTCTGTTAATACTCTAACATATTGAACTTATAGCTGTCTTTGAAGATCCTGCAAGGTACCTTGCAGGTATTGATTGTTTATGTGAGCCCCCCCAGCCACTGCTGCTCGCATCGGTAGTGAGTGAAAAATGGAGCCAATTTCCACATGACTCCTCCCTGTAGGATGGTTCTGGAGTTCCACCATGTTAATGATCTTTTGGTCACCTTCGACAAGGCTATACTCTTGTCCAGGTTGATAGAATCTATTGCTGCAGCTGTCTCGAATGGAATTGGCTCCATCCAACTCCTGGTATAGAAGCTGTCATGAGACCCAGGATTTTCATACATTCTCAGATGGAAACTTTCCTTTTCTTCTGAATTTCTTGATCCTGACTGAGCTCCATCTGCTTCTTTTCCAGTAGAAGTGACAGAACAACAAATGAGTCTAGGAGGATTCCCAAAAAGGTCTGTCTTCTTTCTGGAATAAGGTGTGATTTTTCCCAGTTTATAATCCATTCTAAATTTCTTAGGGTCAGGATGGTTGATGTTAGGCTGACCTTCAGCTGTTGTGGAGACTGTTAACACAAGGAAGTCGTCTAGATACTGAATTATTAATATTCCTTGTTCTCCCAGTTGCTCCAGCCATATGCTCATGGATCTTGCCACTGAAGTGGATGAAATATTGGCTTTTATTATTGCCGCAGAGGTTTCCCAGGTTTTTTTGAGGAGACTGTCTGCCTTTCGGTCCATTGCATTCTTCAAAGAAGACGAGTCCTCAAATGGGATGGATGTCTTCTTCGATACCCTGGCTATCGGGATATCAATTTTGGGGGTCTCTTCCCATAGTTTTATATCTTCTGGTTCGAATGGTAGGCGAGTTTTGAAGCTTCTGGGAATGACTAGCTTCTTCTCTGCATCCTCCCACTCTTCAAGAATCATTGCCTTAATATGATTATTAATGGGGAATACCTTATTCCTGTGGGTTCTCAGCCCCCAAACATCTCATCTTGTACAGATGATGGTTGGTAAGTGTCTTCTATTTGCATAGTATTCCTCACTGCAGATAACAGCATATCGGTATATTCCCAGAAGAGATTTTTTTTTTTTTTCTTTTCTTCTGGGAAGTTAGAGATAGATCCTTCCCTGTCCTGGTCGGGGGTCAGAGAAATCAGACATCGCCTCCACCCCCGAACTGGACTCCAGCTCCTAGCGTGGAGTTTTGTGACGGGAAATAACCTGAGGAGCTTGCAGAGAGACTAAGTCTGTAACTGTACTCTGCACTTCCTCTCTTACTATGGCCCTTAAATCGGACATGAAGGAGGAATGTTCTTTAACAACTTTGGCAATACAGGTGGAGCATAACTGTTTCCCGTATTTGTCCGGTAGTTTCTAGTTACAGATGGCGCATCTCCTTTTCTTAGGAGCTGATGTTATTGTGTCTTTTTTAGGTGCCTCCTTGTCCTATAACAAGGAGCGCAAGACTTTTTACTACCACAGACAGATGGGAATCAACCTGTAAACTTACTTGGACTGGAGGTTCAGCCAGAGTATCAGAGCGACCAGTGGTTAGATCCACCATTACTAGTGAACTGGTTGACTGAGAACCTTAGCCCCATCCTCCTCTTTAAATAGCATTTTTCACCTGTCTTCTATCTCTATCAGAAAAACGGTATTTCCCCTTTAATTTACAGTTTGGCGCCATTTTTTTCTAAAAAAAAAAAAAAAAAAAGTGTGTTCCACAGTGGAACACACGCTGGTTACTAGAGGTTCGCGTATCGCTCCCTCTGTAACCGGAAGTGCTGCATACGCCATCTTGCACCGCACGCTGGAGCTGTGCGCAGGGCTGCACCTCCCTTGGAGACTCCACTTGCACCGGTCAAGGATGAGGGACCCCTGGAATCAGCTGGGTTTCGGCCTCCGGACCCTGGTAGGAGGAATGTGAGGACCCCATCCCGATCCTCCTGTGTCCGGTCTTCAGGAACTCCTGCGTGAGTATTCCTCTTCTGTGTCCGACCCTGATAAGAACAAGAAAACACTGGAGTTGGGGTGGAGGGAGGGGCCTTTTAACCTCTTGTGTGTTTGCTGTCCCTATCAGGGATATGAAGGACGACCTCCTGATGGTGCTGTCAAGAGGGATGTCCTGGGAAAAAAAAAAAGTCATGGCTCTTTGAAAAAGGGGGAAGGAAAAACAGAAATTGTCAGGAAATGGTTGAGACTACTTTTCTAGATTTTAAAACAGAAGAAGCTTCATGCAACTCTGATGTTTTATTTTTTCTGAAGCGTCATTAGTGTTTTTGTTTTTCCAACACTAAAGACGTTGTGGTTTCCAGAGCGGTTTTGGCTGATGGACGTTTTTTTGAGGGTTTTCCATGGTCTTTGTAAAGTTTTTTTTTTTACCGTGTTCTGGTCATTATTTTCACTCCATTGTATACTGAGGTAACCACTAGCATTTTATTAAAGGGGTTGCTCACTACTCTGACGACCCCATCTCAATCCCCATGTTTCCCCCTTGAAAAATAACACCTATACTCACCTCCGTTGTTTTAAGGAAAAACAATGGCAAAATGTTTCTTTTGACAAGGGCCAATATAAGTCTATGGGTCTGTGAAAAACACGTCTAGCATCAGTGAGTAGTCTGTGTTTCACATTGCAAAGTATAGGAGCAAAAGTATGTAATTTATGTATTTTTTCATCCATCTGTGAAAAACACTGATGACCACACTGATGGTAAAAACAGACACGGGGATGACTCAGGTACTGGTTTGTCATGTACAGTATGTTTTATACGAATATGTGAAGGAGACCTTAATGTTCAGCTTTTCACAGGGCTGCTTCAGGCAGGTTCCACTTGAAAATGATGTGTGCACATAATCTGATAAGGAAAAGACATTAGCAAAAGTGTCGAAAAAATGCTGAAAAAAAATGACCAAAAAGACTCTTCTGGAATAAAACTGCTAGGGTTTGTGCCCACGATCAGGAAGCGGTTTGGACACAGCATATTTAAGCTGCATCATACATTGCAAGCACAGTGGATGGAATTCATAGAAATACCATTCCCTCTGTGCTTCTATTTAACGCTGCATAGACTCACCGGTGGAACGGGTTTACGAGCCGCAGCATGTCAAATTCTGCCGGCGTTTTTTCCCCCATAGCCAGTCATTAGATGCAGTAAAGTCACATAGTGCATTAAACACATGCAGCTTTAAGTGCGTGATTAGAACACATCAAAAATATGTTGCGTCCAAAACACTGCTACTCCTGATTGTGGGAACGCAGCCTTAGGCTATGTTCACACACGTTGTGTTTTTTTCTGCAGCTAATTCTGCTGACAACTTTTCTCCGGCAGGATAACAGCTACGTCAAAAGATCCTAGTTACTTACCGGTAACGGGATTTTACAGAGCCCATGACAGAACCACCTGAGAGAGGGTATCTGCCCACCAAGGACAGGAACCTACTGAATAAAAAGGCGGTACCTCTCTTCCGCATCAGTTTTTGTTCCAGAGCATGAGAGGGCCTCCAAAAAATAGGTTAGTACATAACTGCCACCTAAACACTTCTTAATAAAACACCCTAAGAAGTGCACACCATAAGCGATAAAGGGGAGGAAATTAATAGGGTGCTGTCATGGGCTCTGTAAAATCCTGCTACCGGTAAGTAACTAGGATCTTTTCCCCTTCTCCCATGACAGCACCACCTGAGAGATTTAGAGAGATCAGACACCAGAGGGAGGGATCACCGCTTGCAACACCTTCCTCCCAAAGGACAGATCAGCAGAAGAGGAAAGGTCAAGACGGTAATGCTTGTAAAATGTAGCGGGGGATGACCAAGTTGCCGCCTTACATATGATGTCGATGGGCACATCCACTTTCTCCGCCCAGGAAGCAGCTACAGCCGTGGTGGAATGGGCCTTCAGGTTCTCTGGAACTGGCCGATTGCTTGAAGAGTATGCCAAGCCAATGGTGTCCCTGATCCACCTAGCTATGGTCCCCCTTGTAACCTTAAGCCCTTTCCTAGCCCCCTGAAATGAAATTAATAAGGCGTCACTTTTCCTCCAGGCCTTCGTTACCACCAAATACTGGACTAATACCCTCTTAACATCTAGAGTGTGAAGTTTTTGTTCCTCTGAATCCCTAGGGTCAGGATAGAAGGAAAGGAGAGTAATTACCTGTGTCCTATGGAATTTGGAGGCTACTTTAGGAAGATAAGACCAGACCCGGCCTAAGATTACTCTATCCATACACACTTGCGTGAACGGATGGTTAACTGACAGCACGTGCAGATCACTAACCCTACGAGCTGAAGTTAGAGCTACCAGCATGGCTGTTTTTAAGGTGAGAATTTTCTCCGAAGCTTCCTCTAAGGGCTCAAAGGGGGGCCTGGTTCCTAGAGAGGCTCACATCAAGGACAGGAACCAAAAACTGATGCAGAAGAGAGGTACCGCCTTTTTATTCAGTAGGTTCCTGTGCTTGGTGGGCGGATACCCTCTCTCAGGTGGTGCTGTCATGAGAGAAGGGGAAAAATGCAGGTTATCCTGCGTTTTTTGATCCCACTGTCCCGCTGTCTCTATTCATGCATGTACATAAAGTTCTGCACTATTGGCCCCAGCCGATCTCGATCGGGGTCAATTAACCCCATAAATACCACTGTCAAGCGTGACAGCGGCATTTAAGTGCTTACCAGGGGGTCGCAAGACCCCCTTAGTAACCATCGGACCCCCGCGATGAGAATCGCGGGTCCCTATGGTTACCATGATACCCTGAGATCATGTGATGATCCTAGGGTACGGTGGCCTGTGAGATCCAGCAACAAGCTGGATCTCACAGGCACAGTCGGTGTGTTCAGTGACAGGTCTCATACACTGCAGTACAGGAGTATTGCAGTGTATGAGACCAGCGATCAAAGTGAAAATTATACATGTCCCACAGTGGGACTTGGTGAAAACTTAAAAATAAAACACAAAAAGTGCACAGAAATCATTAAAATCCGTTTCGCAGCTTAACCCCTTTGCAACCCATGACGTCTTAGTACGCACAAATTGCATCCCCCCCATTCAGTGAAGGCTGCTGCACTAAGCCAGCACTGAACCGAGCACATGTCAGCTGATTCTTACAGCTGACATGTGCCCGCAACAGCCATAGGTGGAATTGCGATCCACCTGCGGCTGTTAACATGTTAAATGCAGCTGTCAATCTCCGACAGCGGCATTTAACACGCGCTTCCGGGAAGCGCGTCCTAAGCCCCGCCCATCGGCGACCCCGTCACGTGATCGCGGGTCACCGATGAGTGGGCATGACAACCCAGGGTCTGCAGCAGACGCCTGTGGTTGTCATGAGCTGGCCGCTATGAGCGCCACCTAGTGGTCGGCGCTAAAAGCACAGGACCATTCTGCTGATCCCCTGTATGTAGCAGAGACTATTGAAGCAAGCAAAAAAAAAACATTTTTAAAAATATAAAAAAAAAATTTAAAAAATATAAAAGTTTAAATCCACCCCCCTTTCAAAAAAAAAAAAAAAAAAATATATATATATATATATATATATATATATATATATATATATATATATATATATATATATATATATATATATATATATATATATATATAACCCTACATAGACATATTTGGTATCGCCGCGTTCAGAATCGCCCAATCAATATAAAAAAAGAATTAATCCGAACGGTAAACGGCGTAACGAGAAAAAAATTCTAAACGCCAGAATTACGTTTTTTGGTCGCCGCAAAATTGCAATAACGGGCGATCAAAACATCGGATCTACCCCAAAATGTTATCAATAAAATGTCAGCTCGGCGCGCAAAAAATAATCCCTCACCCAGCCCCAGATCCCGAAAAATGGAGATGCTACAGGTCTTAGAAAATGGCGCTTTTTCGTAAAAAAAAAAAAAAATTTTTGGAATTTTTTTTTCAGCACTTAAATATAAAAGAACCTATACATGTTTGGTGTCTTACGAACTTGTAATGACCTGGAGAATAAGAATGGCAGGCCAGTTTTAGCATTCAGTGAACGTGGTAAAAAAAATAAATAAACATCTGTGGTATTGCACTTTTTTTTGCAATTTTACCGCACTTGGAATTTTTCCCCCGTTTTCCCATACACGATATGGTAAAACTAGTAATGGCGGTGAAAAGTACAACTTGTCCCGCAAAAAATAAGCCCTCACATGGCCATATTAACCACAAAATAAAAACGCTATGGCTCTGGGAACAAGAGGAGCAAAAAACGAAAAAGCAAAATCGGAAAATGCTCTGGTCCTTAAGGAGTTAAAATGCAGCGTTTGTGATAAAACAAAAATAAACTAAAAAATGTACACAATTGGTATAGCCGCGTCCAGAACGACCCGCTTTATAAAACAGTCACGTTATTTAGTCCGTTTGGAGAATGCCGTAAATAAAAAAAAAAAAAAAAAAAATTATAAAAAAATAAAATAATCCCACACAGAACCAGCCCCCTCTCAGGTCCGTCATCTGTCACTGAGTACAGGGGGGTCCCACATTACTGGTAGAACAAAGACTCTGGAAAAGCGACATGGCTCCCGCCCCCTCAAATGAAATCCAGTGAATTCTGCGCTCCCAAATCCAAATGCCCCCTCCTTCTGAGCCCCACTGTGCCTAAACCGCAGTAAGCGGCCACATGTTTGGCATTATTATAGCGGGGAGAGCACTTAATTTACGGGGTGTGTCACCAGGAAAATTGTATGGGGGGCACAATGTATGGGCACTAAACTGGCATATTTGGAATTCTCCAGAATAAAGCCTGGCGTGGATGTTACATAATTGTCACTGCAGCAGTAGATGAATTCATTGAGATGTGTAATTTATACAATGGGGTCACTTTTGGGTTTTTTTTTCTGCTGTTCTGGCACCTTAGGGGCTCCGCAAATGTCACCCACAAACTATTCTATCAAAATCTGTGCCCCAAAAGCCAAATAGTGCTCCTTCCTTCTCAGCCCTGACGTGTGGCCTAACAGTAATTTCTGATGACATATGGGGCATCAACGCGTTCTGGAGAAATAGCATAACAAAATATGAAGTCCGTTTTCTTCTATTATCCATTGCAAAAATTACAAGTTTGGGGCTAAAACTACATTTTCATGGAAAAAAAAAAAAAAAAAAAAAAAAAAAAAAAAAAAGAAAAGAAAATTTTCAGTATGAAGACCTAATGTTATCAAATTCTGTCGGGTGGGGGTTTCCACTTTTTAGGCACATCAGGGGCTCTCCAAACGCGACATGACACCCACCTCCATTCCATCAAAGTCTGTGTTCTGAACGTCACTCCTTCCTTTCCAAGCCCTGCCGTGCGCCCAAACAATATCGGGTATGTCCATACTCAGGAGCAATTGCACAAGAAATTTTGGGTTCCATTTTCTCCTGTTACCCTTGTGAAAATAAAAAATTTGGGGCTAAAAGTACATTTTTGTGGAAAAAAAATTGATTTCTTAATTTCACAGCTCTACGTTAAAAATTTATGTGAAGCAGCTGGCGGCTCAAGGTGCTCACCACACATCTAGATAAGTTCCCTGTGGGGTCTAGTTTCCAAAATGGGGTCACTTGTGGGGGGTTTCCACTGTTTAGGCACATCAGGGGCTCCCCAAACGACTAATTAGCGGATGCCATGTTGCAAGCAAATTTTACAATCAAAAAGTCAAATGGTGCTCCTTCCCTTCCGAGTACCCAAACAGTGGTTTTCCTCCACATATGGGATATCGGCGTGCTCAGGAGAAATTGCACAACAAATGCTGTGGTCCATTTTCTCTCGTTACCCTTGTGAAAAAAAAAAAAATGGGCCTGAAGTAAACATTTTGTGAAAAAAAAAGTTAAATGTTCATTTTTTTTTCCCTTCCACGTTCCTTCAGTTTCTGTGAAGGGTTAATAAAGTTCTTGAATGTGGTTTTGAGCACCTTGCGGGGTGCAGTTTTTAGAATGATGTCACTTTTGGGTATTTTCTGTCATAAAGACCCCTCAAAGTCACATCAAATGTGATGTGGTCCCTAAAAGATGGTTTTGTAAATTTTGTTGGAAAAATTAGAAATCGCTGGTCAACTTTCAACGCTTATAGCTCCCTAACAAAAAAAAAATATGGTTCCAAAGTCGTTCTGCTGTAAGGTAGACACGTGAGAAATGTTATTTATTAACTATTTTTGTTACATATCCCCAGGGGTGGATTAAGAGTAGCAAGGGCCCCGGGCAGTTTAGAAGGCGCGGGCCCCACCCCCCACACCTGATTTATCACGTGACATGTCACATGATCCCCTGTGATAGATCATGTGATAGTTCACGGGAAATTAATTTGGCACAATATTAATTGTGCTGCCCCATCTGAGAGCAGCACAATATAGGGGCAGATACCCTGATTCCAGCGATGTGTCACTTTTTCAGCTGCTTGTTGTCATTTTGAGAAAATCACCGTTTTATCTGCTGCAGATCTAGCAGCTCTCTGAATGCTGTGCTCTGTATAGCCCCGCCCACACCACTGATTGGCAGCTTTCTGCCCATGCTCAGTGTACACATCAGTGATGGGGGTGGGGTCCTACAGAACTTACTAGTCAATTACCTTCTGACAAATCAATGATTTTATCAAAACAACACTAAGCAGCCCAGTAAGTGACACATTACTGGAATCAGTGCCTCTAACCCTACATTATGCTGCTCTCAGATTAGGTGGCAAAAACCTGATGACAGATTCCCTTTAAAGGAGCTGTAAAGACAAAAAAGTTTGTATTAAAAAAAATACAAGCCATTTGTGAAATTAACTTTTTTTCATTGTTAATTCACATTAGACTGTATCTTCAACACTTTTGTCAGCAGGTCTTATTACAGACTCTGAATAGGGCAGCTCTCTCCCTCTCCTCAGCAGAAAGTCACAGCATGGTTAAAAAACGGGATCTTTTATGATTTTCTCATAATAAATAAAAAAGGACATGCAAGTCCTCCAAACTATTTTTCGTTTCTCTATAGGGGAGGTCCTAAATCTTTCTTGTTCTTTAGTTGATCACATGTCAAAAAGGCAAAGCATTTACTATGAACTCGCCTAAAAAAATATACACTGGGAGAGTAATATCATCTGCATGTAAATATTCCTTGACTCTAAGGGCTCACTCACACTGTCGTATAACACGGCCGAATGCTATGTGATGTTTTATCGGATAGGACTCGGCCCTATGTTATACTATGGGACAGTGCAGATCTGCTATTATTGGCATGAGAAAATAATCTCATTCGATATTCGGACCATGTGCACCCATACAAGTCTACGGGTGCACGTAAAACATTGGACTGCACTCGGATGTCATCCAAGTGTAGTGCGATGAACACTCACAGACTATGGAGAAGATGGAGAAATTAAGTTCTCCATCTTCTCCATATATGTGCTGCGAGAGAATCGGATCACACTCAGTTGAAGCTCTGACAGAGTTTGAGCCGAGTGTCATTAGCATAATTGGCCCTATTCTCTTGCATGAGAGAATATATGGCTTAGTGAGTGGACCCTAAAACTGAATAGTAGTGACGGACAGGCACCTCACAAGCGGGATCCATGTAGCTCTCAGATGTCGTGTAGGTAGGGCTTCATTCCATGGGGTAGGGCTTAATTTCAAGGTGTATAAAAAAATGGACTTCAAATAAAAATTAAATGAACACAAAAAGCACTAATTGAATTATTTTTTTCGTATTTATGTTTGCAGTCCCTTTAAAAACCCTTTGAGGACCAAGGCACATATATGTCCCATAGTTTTAAACTGGAAAAAAATTTGATTGAATAAATTTTAAGGTCCTCCAAGGTTTAAGTAGGTCATAAATTCATATGAATACTTGCTCATACAATTGCACATGCCAAAAGATGAAGAACAGAATCAAAAATATGACATTAAGTGGAGCACTTACAGGTATTCGTATTCAAGGTGAAAGAGACCAGCAAAGGCATCGTCTCGAATGACAGTAAATGAGTTAGAATTCAGCAAGCTGAAAATGAAGACAGCAGGTTAGAAGCGAACTAGACTTTATGGTGCTCGGAATTAGTCAAGCAGAATTTATTGACTGCTCTTGCAAAGCACTGAGACTCCCGCTGTGTATAGATGGCGCCGTATAGATGGCTACGTGCGGCCTCCTGCTGAGTATACGTGTATAGATGGCTACATGCGGCCTCCTGCTGAGTATACGTGTATAGATGGCTACATGCGGCCTCCTGCTGAGTATACGTGTATAGATGGCTACATGCGGCCTCCTGCTGAGTATAGATGCCGCACGGCGCTCCCCCCAGAGACAGCAGGAGGCCACAGCGCCATCTATACACAGCGGGGGGGCCGCACGTAGCCATCTATACACAGCGGGGGGGCCGCACGTAGCCATCTATACACAGCGGGGGGGCCGCACGTAGCCATCTATACACAGCGGGGGGGCCGCACGTAGCCATCTATACACAGCGGGGGGGCCGCACGTAGCCATCTATACACAGCGGGGGGGCCGCACGTAGCCATCTATACACAGCGGGGGGCCGCACGTAGCCATCTATACACAGCGGGGGGGCCGCACGTAGCCATCTATACACAGCGGGGGGGCCGCACGTAGCCATCTATACACAGCGGGGGGGCCGCACGTAGCCATCTATACACAGCGGGGGGGCCGCACGTAGCCATCTATACACAGCGGGGGGGCCGCACGTAGCCATCTATACACAGCGGGGGGGCCGCAAGTAGCCATCTATACACAGCGGGGGGGCCGCACGGCGCCCCCCCCAGAGACATCAGGAGGCCGCACGGCGCCAACTATACTCAGCAGGAGGCCGCATGCAGTCATACACACACACAAACATATACAGACACGCATAAACACAAAAATACAAACAGACATCACACAATGACATCTGCCCACACACACAGACATCACACACACACACACACATCTGTGTGTGTGTGTATTTTTTTTTTAAGTTAAAAACAAGTAAAATGCATGTGGCATCAATATCAAGACTCCAGATATAAGGGCCTATTCACACTGAATTTTGCAATGCATTCATCTCCTCTTTCCAGGCTTCTATCTAAATCCCTGAAAAATGGCATTCAGATGGGCCTTGACATAGCCATTGATTTGAACAAAGGCAAACCGAGGCTAAAGTCTGAATCTTTAGGCTCCATTTGCTCTGCTTTCAGATGTCTCATTTCAGACAGCACAATCCTGAATTTCAGGGATTCAGTTGTAAGCCTTGTGTAAAGACCTGAATGCAGCGCTGAATGTAGTGTGAATAGGTCCTTACATCCTACACCACCTCAGGGGATTGTTGTTATGGAGTATTGCCCCTGGGTGGCCGCAGTTATGACCACCACCAGGGCTCGCGGTCACCCACCCTAGCTTTGGTATTCTGGGGAGCTGGTATAATGAATATCTGAGAAGAGCCCTAGAGAAGCAAGAACATTGGACAACCAAGAGGTGGTGGCCTCAAGTCAGGTGTAGTGTTCAACAGGGCAAGACTTTCTAACCTGCCCCCACACACACACACACACCTGTCCACGGCTCCATTCCTCCTGCCTGCTCTGTCTCTTTTCCGGTGCAGCACTGCAGGCCGGGGCGCACTGCGTGACGTCACAGCCGCGCACAGGGCCGTGTCCCCTAGCAGTGACGTGGCAGGGCCAGCACAGGGAAGTTAACTGCTGCAGTGCTGGCCCGGCCGATGAAGAAGTAGCGGCGGCCGCTGCTGGGGGGGGGGGGGGGGGGAACGGTCCGGCCCCCCCCCTCCCGCCACTGCTACCGCTATGTGCCACGGCGGCCCGCACATATAATGAGGGCAATCCGGCATTAGACACCCCGCCTGGAGCCGCGGGCCCCCTGCCAGCTCGGGGCCCCGGGTGGTCGCCCGGATTGCCCTCATTATAATCCGCCTATGCATATCCCTCTGGGTTAAGGGCATGAAAATTCAAAATTGCAAGATTTACCAAATTTCCTTTTTTTTTTTCCCCACAAGTAAATGCAAGTCTTATCGAAGTCATTTTACGACTGTCATGGAAAAAAAAAAAAAAAATCAATCTCAGAATCAGTGGGATCCATTGTAGCGTTCCAGAGTAATTACCTCATAAAGTGACAGTGGTCAGAATTGTAAAAATTGGACCGGTCATTAAAGACATAATTGGCTCCATCCTTAAGGGGGTTAAACTCTCCTAATGCAAACAACCATCTCAGTGACCAAGACAAGATGGGAAAACCACAAACTAGAGCCCATAGTTTGCCATCAAAAATGCTGAAAAAGTTTTAGCTGCGTTTTTTCCACCACCCATTATTTCCTATGGGTGAAAATCCCCTGAAAGAAGAGACGTGATCTATGTTCCCAAAACCCAACCAAGGCAGGAAATACGCAGCAAACAAGAAGCAACGTGTGTGACCAGAGAAGTCTGCTGTCTCATACACTATGCTGGTGCTACTAGACACAGCTGAAGATATGCAGCAAATACACAGCAAACCACGTGTGAACAAAGCCATAGCGCTTCCTGAAGAGTCTGACTTGTGAAAAACTCATGGGGTAAAAGTAGCCGTGTGCACATACCCCGACAACCGAGCATAGTGCCCCTCACAGAGTGACACCAACTTTCCCAGGTCTCCCTAACAGCACAGCACCTCCATGTCAGAGGGGAAGCACATGCCGCACGTTCACACTCCACACATCACTTTGCCACTGCAGAGCTGCACAAATTTCCGATTTTCTCATTTGGCGGGAAACTACGAGGGCGGGAAATAGCGTCAGATACAGGACGTTAGCAGCGAAGCTGAGGAGGAGAGCGCCATCTCTGTGCAGTCACAGACGGTACAACAAGGCGGACGAGGGGGAGAGCCAGTAAACTTACCCTGGCCCGCCCTTTTCCGTTGGCAGTAGTGCTAGCGCGCATGCGCATTGGGCCATTCTCGGATTGGTAGCGCGTACACCGGTTTGTAAGTTTCGCGGTATCCGAAGTTGAGCAGGTTTTAGTTCGGGAGCGGCTGCACCGGTTGCCATGTCTACTGACTGGAGTTTCGTAAGTGACAAGATGGGGGCGGGGAGCGGGGATAGTCCGTCCATTTCTTCCTGCGTCACTCCGACATTGTGTGAGACTGTGTCAGGAGTAAAGGCTGTAGTGTATATGGCCGGCTGTATAGGGGCAGTCACAGCTGTGCTGCACGATTCGTGGTCTAGGTGGACAAGTCCCATGATGCTGCTTGTGACCAGTGACATGCTACTACTTGTAGTACCTCATTTCATGGCGACTCTGCACCTGACTTTGCAGTGGTTCTCTGAAAAAAGCCACAAATGTGACCTCCTAATGAGAATACTACCAGTGTAGATCACTTGGGATCATGGAGGTAAGTGATTCCTTTTTGTTGGTCTGAGCCCTGGGATCTGCACCTTCCAGATTCGGATGCTGCTGTGCAGATGTGCGACTGCCTCTCCGTCCACCCCGGGGCGCTGCTGTGCAGATGTGCGACTGCCTCTCCGTCCACCCCGGGGCGCTGCTGTGCAGATGTGCGACTGCCTCTCCGTCCACCCCGGGGCGCTGCTGTGCAGATGTGCGACTGCCTCTCCGTCCACCCCGGGGCGCTGCTGTGCAGATGTGCGACTGCCTCTCCGTCCACCCCGGGGCGCTGCTGTGCAGATGTGCGACCGCCGCTCCGTCCACCCCGGGGCGCTGCTGTGCAGATGTGCGACCGCCGCTCCGTCCACCCCGGGGCGCTGCTGTGCAGATGTGCGACCGCCGCTCCGTCCACCCCGTGGCGCTGCTGTGCAGATGTGCGACCGCCGCTCCGTCCACCCCGGGGCGCTGCTGTGCAGATGTGCGACCGCCGCTCCGTCCACCCCGGGGCGCTGCTGTGCAGATGTGCGACCGCCGCTCCGTCCACCCCGTGGCGCTGCTGTGCAGATGTGCGACCGCCGCTCCGTCCACCCCGGGGCGCTGCTGTGCAGATGTGCGACCGCCGCTCCGTCCACCCCGGGGCGCTGCTGTGCTGATGTGCGACCGCCGCTCCGTCCACCCCGGGGCGCTGCTGTGCAGATGTGCGACCGCCGCTCCGTCCACCCCGGGGCGCTGCTGTGCAGATGTGCGACCGCCGCTCCTCCATTCATTCCGGGGCGCTGCGCTCAGATTATTCCTGAGAATTAGTGGCGCGGTGGTTGCACATCGGGATAGAAGTTCCTAGTTCTGCCGGTCGGTCCAGGTCCCTGTGGTCAGACCCCCACCAATCAGCAAGTTATCACCTATCCAGTGAATCTAAAGGATTGAAGGGATCCAGAATGTTTGTTTAATTATATTTGTGGCTTTTTTCAGAAACCAGACATCCCCTGCAAAATAGTATGAAGGTGTACAGACTGCAGAGGCTTCCGGCAATGTGGTACTACCACTTCCAGCATGTCGCTGCACTGGAGTGCACCTTTTAATCTAGGAAGTGGGTATTAAAACATAATTTATTACATAATTAAAACTTAACCTAAAATGGCACGCACAAAGCCCAAACCATTAAATACATTGGCGTTGTACTCAGGGCTGTGGAGATGGTATAAAATGGTCAGACTCCTAAAATATCTAATAAATTGGGTTCATTAGTACCATGCAGGATGTGCTGTAAATGTATTCATAAGAATGTGGGAAAGTTATGAAATGTCCAATAAATGTCTGTTCTATTCTTGATCTAAGGATCTTGGCTTTTAGTGGAGATGAATCTGTGCTTTATGTACATGCTCAGTAGTGAGGCCGTGCTGTGGAGTCGTGGAAATGTCGGAGGGTTGGTTTACTGACTCCACAGCCCTGACAGCTGTCCACAAAAGGTACAGGAGGATATTACTGTGATTGTGAAAGGCTGTGTTCACATGCAGTGTTTTTGCTGCCTTTTCTACAGCCAAAACTTGCCTTCTTGACAGGAAAAAGTCTGTGTTAAATGCCCGTTTTTCAACATCGCTAGCTCTTATCTTGCTGCATTTTTTGGATGCAGATTGCGTGTGCTTTGTCTAGGGTACATGGTGAATAAAACTAACTTTATTAAACAAAAATGCTGTTAAAAATGCAGTTGCGGGATCATTTGTGTCCCTGAACCATTCTTTTCCTGTCCATAGTTGTAGCTAGATCTTGCCCATGTTTTCCCTATGCATTTTCTCACGCAGTATCTTGGATTCATATCACACACCACGTGCATATAATTTGTGATTAATGTGCACTGTTCGTGTGAATTTTAATATTTGTAATAAGTTATGTTTTTGATACATTTCCTAGGTTAAATTTGCATGTTTATGGCGGAAAGCATTTTGTTACATGGGATGCCCACGCTGCCGGCACAGTATTGACTGAACCCAGCTGTAAGATCTGTTCACATCTGCATTTTGCAATTCCATGGCGTTCTGTTATATGAATAGAGAAATAGAATTCACGTGGGGATGGATCCCTCAAGTAACATGCAAAGTGCTCCAGAAGGACCCTATAGACTATCATGGTGTTTGCTATTTTACCAGAAAAATAGTGCAGACTGAACATGGAAACTGCACTTGTGAACTGAGGCTGATTTTTAAGGGGATAATCTGTTCATGTATAGGAATTGCTGTGAATGAAATTTCCTTTTGTGAAAGAACGAGGCTCATTTATTATAATGAGGGACACAGTTTTCAGCCAGTGGCGACTCCTCTTCCTCCACGGGATCTCACAGCCCGATGGTAGTGGAGTCTGTCGTCACTGCTGAAGCGTCACGCAGGATCAAGTTCTGCAGTCTCCCCTTCACTGTAGTATCTTGACAATAGCTTTTCTTTGCAAATGTAACTAAATGTTGATGTAACTAATTTTACCCCTTTTTAGATGTTTTCCAAATTTTAGTTAGCCCAGAAGTCCTACAATTGATTGACCCACCAAACCAATTTATATGCCCGTCAACACATTTCCCAAAAACCTTTTCATTACCGTTTATGGATCCTCACAAATGTCCCCGAAAATTATTATTTTTTAGGTATTACACTGAACATGTGTTTATTAAAAACCCTACTTTCCGCTCCTACTGGGCAACAAAATCTGTCCACAGCACCCCTGGTTTTGCATCTGTCATGTGTCCCGACCCACTGTGACGATCAGAGACAGAGGCGCCACTAGGGACAAGCAAAAACCAGTCTGCATTACAGACTATAATAAATTTATGGGAGCCGTTGACTTGCCAGACCAGGTGCTTCAACCATATCTGGTGAAGCAGAAGACCAGGGCCTGGTATAAAAAGGTAACCATCTACCTCATCCAGATTACTTGCTACCTATAACAGCTTTGTCCTCTATAAAAAGTCACAAGTAGCACTCGTTTTTTTTTCTCTCCAGTTCTAGGAGAAAATTGTCGAGCGTCTCCTACTTGACTCAAAGGCACAGGAGGCAGTCTTCAAGTCAGAGAATTTTATTCGCGCCCCCCCCCCCCACAAAAAAAAAATGTTATCTTTTCTTATATTTTCTGTTTAGTGGACCTTTTTATTGGACAAGTAATAAGAAGAATATTTTTATCAATAAAACACATTTTACCCAATTAATTCTAGGACTTGATCATCACATACCAAACTATTATTCAAACAAATTCTCAACATACCCACGTCTGTATACTCCAGAATGTGGACCCCACAAATGTTCTTGATAAGTCAGGCCATCTGACAATTCCAGGACTTGATTACTCGCGTAAACATTTTTGACCATTTATTTTAGTTTGACTGTTTTTACGACTGTCTTGCTACACACAACTTTTGTTTCCATTTATATCACTTATATATTACAACCCCTGGCAAAAATTATGTAATCACCGGGCTCGGAGGATGTTCATTCCGTTGCTTAATGTTGTTGAAAAAAAGCAAATCACAGACATGGCACAAATCTAAAGTCATTTCAAATGGCAACTTTATGGCTTTAAGAAACACTAAAAGAAATCAAGATAAAAAATGTGGTACTCAGTAAGGGTAATTTTTTTTTTTCAGATCAAGCAGAGGGAAAAAATTATGGAATCACTCAATTCTGAGGAAAAAATTATGGAATCACCCTGTAAATTTTCATTTCCAAAGCTAACACCTGCATCAAATTAGATCTGCTCGTTAGTCTGCATCTAAAAAGGAGTGATCACACCTTGGAGAGCTGTTGCACCAAGTGGACTGACATGAATCATGGCTCCAACACGAGAGATGTCAATTGAATCAAAGGAGAGGATTATAAAACTCTTAAAAGAAGGTAAATCATCACGCAATGTTGCAAAAGATGTTGGTTGTTCACACTCAGCTGTATCTAAAATCTGGACCAAATACAAACAACATGGGAAAGTTGTTAAAACATACTGGTACACCAAGGAAGACATCAAAGCATCAAGACCAGAAACAATATGTCTCCAAAACAGGAAATGCACAACAAAACAAATGAGGAATGAATGGGAGGAAACTGGAGTCAATGTCTGTGACCGAACTGTAAGAAACCGCCTAAAGAAAATGGGATTTACATACAGAAAAGCTAAACAAAAGCCATCATTAACACCTAAACAGAAAAAAACAAGGTTACAATGGGTAAGGAAAAGCAATTGTGGACTGTGGATGACTGGATGAAAGTCATATTCAATGATGAATCGCAAATCTGCATTGGGCAAGGTGATGATGCTGGAACTTTTGTTTGGTGCCGTTCCAGTGAGATTTATAAAGATGACTGCATGAAGAGAACATGCAAATTTCCACAGTCATTGATGATATGGGGCTGCATGTCAGGTAAAGGCACTGGTGAAATGGCTGTCATTACATCTTCAATAAATGCCCAAGTTTACATTGATATTTTGGACAGTTTTGTTATCCCATCAATTGAAAGGATGTTTGGTGATGATGACATCATTTTTCAAGATGATAATGCATCCTGCCATAGAGCAAAAACTGTGAAAACATTCCTTGAAAGAAGACACATAAGATCAATGTCATGGCCTGCAAATAGTCCGGATCTCAATCCAATTCAAAATCTTTGGTGGAAGTTGAAGAAAATGGTCCATGACAAGGCTCCAACCTGCAAAGCTGATCAGGCAACAGCAATCAGAGAAAGTTGGAGCCAGATTGATGAAGAGTACTCTTTGTCACTCATTAAGTCCATGCCTCAGAGACTACAAGCTGTTATTAAAGCCAGAGGTGGTGCAACAAAATACTAGTGATGTATTGGAGTGTTCTTTTGTGTGTTTGTTTTTCATGATTCCATAATTTTTTTCCCTTTTTCCCTTTTTGCCAGGGGTTGTATTTATATTGGTGATACGGGCATGATCAGTTTATTGGAGGATCTCTAATAATGAGGCTGTTCTGTACTTATATACTGTGGGCTTTACTGCATGATTCTTGCTAAACCTCCTGTACCAGACAATACTTTTAGAGTTCTGTAGCGTTTACTCCTGCCTTGGTGGGAGCCTGTTATGGTGTATTGCATCTATTGGCACATTTGTCCTTAGAGCTAATGGAGCTAAACAGACGTTGTATGACCAGTCTCTTTGAAAGATAAACCTGTCATTCTAGCTCTGCCGGTGATCTTTCATCCTCGGAAAAAACTCATGTTTGCCACATAGTTGGCTGTATTTTCTTCCACATTTTGAACATTTTGCCCTTAATTCCAGTACAGTTTATTCTTTCTGCTACAATATACGCAATTGCAGGACAACTGTTTTGTTAGCAAGACCAAGTTTTATAATCGGAAAATGCGTTTTTAGGGGCATTCCTCCCTCTGTCAGTAATATTTCCTAGAAGGATTTTCTTTTTTGGCAGCTCAATGTCTCTGTAAGCTTTGAATGAGTCCTGGAATTCTGTCAATTTTACCCTAAAGACCAAATGGTTCACGACACTGGCGGACACAGACAGAAAAGGAGCCCTATGCAAGAATAATGTTTGGGCTCCTAAAAATGCAAAATTGCACCTGCTCTTTAGGTAGAAATAGACCCCCTTACCCCTTGGGCCCTTGTGCGGCCACACAGGATGCATCACTGATATATCCGCATCTTGTGTACCCTCTGTTATAGGGACAGCTGTGTCCACTACTCAGATTGGTGCCATATTGGATGTATTTCTGAGCACTGAAAACTAGTGCAATAAAGTTTGAGGTTTGTTTGTCAGAACGTAGTAAAAGATTCATAAGTGACAGTGGGAAAAAAAGCAAATTGTAAATTTTCAAACTTGTGCTTCATCAACTGCATAAATAATGGTGGTATCAAACTACTCACTACCTCCCTAGATAAATGCATTAGAGGGTATTATTTACAAAAAAGACATTCTGTTGCTCTTGAACCACACAGGCTCTGCAAATATGACAATATATTCTAGATAGAGCCAAATTTGTGTTCCAAAATTCAAATTGTACCCCTGCCGTTTGTCCAAACAGAACTTTTTTACTACATGTGGGGGGTATCACCATGCTCGTAAGAAAATGGGTAACAAGCTAAAGGGTGTCCACTATTTGGTGTTACCTCTTGCAAAAGTGAAAAAATTGGGTCTAAAGCAACGTTTTAGAGGTAAAATGTAATGTTTTTTAAATCTTGTGCTGACTAGTAGTGTTTGACTTCACTCAATAAAAGTGTCGGCAAATGTAGCGTTTTTGTTCTGGCTTTTTGTCTCAAGTCACGTGACAAGGATAATTAAAGGGTTGAAATTGACTTTTAGGATTGCTACAGCCATAGGTAGCGCTTGAGTTCAAGTCCTTTACTTCCCTGAAGTGGCTGTTTCCATATCTTCTGTCAAACAAACATGAGCATCGGGCAGCACTCTGGCATCCAAATGATGTCTATGTATTAAAACAAAATAAAACCATATATCCATTGACTAATTAGATCTGTGCCTTTGATCAATATTAGACAGGTCTCAGTGTTTTGGTATGGATCACTTGGTCTGTAAAAATACACAGATATGCAAATTCCCACATGGACTATAATGGCTGAAAAACATGGATTAAAGTCGTATGTGAAAAACTGATGTCTGAGTAACTTGCTACCTGCAGATTCTTAATGTGACGGCTTTGCTTCATAGTGCCCTGAATATAAAATCCTAAATACTTCTGAATTGTTTCTCTTCAACAGAAGAAACAATGCTATAGGCCAAGATATTGTGGAAAAAGGTAAGTCTTGAATATTTTTTTAAAATGTTTTTTGTTTGTAGTAACAGCACTCTGCCGGTGTTAAAGGGAATCAGATTGCATAGCAAAAGCCTGCTGACAGGAGACCACATGCTGTAGGGGATAAAACACAGATTTTAGTTATGCCTTTCTTATCAAGCTCTGAGGTTTTGTTTGCTTACAATGATCGTTTTCGCACTAGGAGCTTATCATTGCTGTGACTAGCTGGTCGCTGAGCCTTGGCCCAACATGTCCCTCCCTTTGATAGGCACCTCACTGTCTATGGAAATTGTATATACAGAGCCTTTTTTAGTTTTGCTTCCTTGTTGCAGAGATATTAGAAATGAACAAAAATTAACTTAAGGGCCCAATACTTTAAAGGGAAACCTGTCAGGCTATTAACCTGCAGCAATGGGGTTAATCTGGAGAGTCATAGGGTTCTAAAGCCATACGGCCATTGCATGAAAAGCCCAGTTGCTGGGAGGAAGTTAACTTTATTCCTCCTGGTAGCCTCGGGTTTTCAGTCAGAGGCACAGCTTCAGTCACCGCTCAGTATATAGTGAGTGGCAACTGTAACCATGCCGCAGCTCTGACTGACAGCCGGCTCAGCAGTATATCACCCACCAAATTCTTACCATTAATTATATTGATACTCATGCGCTATAATTATCTCATTAAGAGCTTCAATGTTTACAGTTCTTGTGTAGAAAGCCATTCTTCTAATAGAGTGCTAATGGTTGGAAACACTGCCAAGCCCCATCCATGTGGTGCGAGGCTTCGAATATAAGTCAATGTTCTTAAAACTAATTCTAACAAGAAAAAAAAATTGACCTACGTATTTGTAATTTTAGAATTCTAGATATTCCCGACATGAAACGTGAGGATATGGTGTCCTTTGTGAATAATTTTTTTGATGTGACAAGTAAGTTCAAGTGTGTCCTATACTAATTTTTTTTTTTTATGGGTAAAGGTACTTTGCTAATATATTTTAAAATATTTAAAGCTTGTTCACATGTTGTCTTTCAAGGGCAGAAATGCTGCAGTGTACAGTAACAGCAAAGCTAATGAGATTTCTGAAATCTCATCCACATGCTGCTTATTTTTACCTTGCAGAGTGGAACTTTCAGGTTACAAGTACTTGGCGAGTTTTTGACGTTGCAGATTTTCTGCACCGTTTATGTAAACTTAAAGGGATTGTCCACTACTTGGACACCCCCTTTTTGATCGAAATGTTTTTTTCTTATTTTTTTAATCTTTGGCATATCAATTCTCTCAGCATTTTTTGTAGTGGTTTTCTACCATTCAAATAAATGCAGGAAGAAACCTGCAAACACTAGTATTTTACGCTGTAAAATACTCTTGTGGAGAGTGACATGCCAGTGTAAGGAGACTTACAGGCAATTCAATGCACCTCTGGGAAATTTAAATATGCAAATAACCTTTTCAGAGAGTAAGAGGACTTCAACTTTGCATGTTTTATGCTGCATTTTTACTGCTAACACTTGGTTTTGATGCAGGAAAATCTTAATGTTTTTCTAAAAGTGTAGTTTATACATTCTAGTGTAAGGCTAAGTGCCCACTATGCAGAAATGCTCCGGATTTTTCCTGAGCATTTTTGCATCTCCCTGGCAGAAAAAACGCATGCGGATTTTACATGCGTTTTTCCTGCCAGGGACAAGCGGAATTGAAGCTTTTTAATCATGCGATTTCGCATGCAGGTTGACATGCTCTTTCCAAGCGATTTTAGCATCACTTGGAAAGTGCTTGACAACTTGGTCACACTATATAAACCCATGCAAACGGCATGGATTTATATAGTGTGACCAAGAAATAGTTAAAAAAAAGAATAAAAATGGTAAAAAATGTAAAAAAACATACTTAACTTCATTTAGTCATGTGACCACCGTCGTCAGCTGTCGTGTGACCCGTCACATGACTAAATGATGTCATGACAGGTCCTTTTAGACTATCGCGAGCTGCTGGGAAGCCAGGACACATCGCTATGGAGACCAGGGGCCATTGGAAGGTAAGTATGTGTATTTTTTATTTTAATTCTTTTTTTTTTAAACAGGTACTATGGTACCAGAGTCTGGATGAGAGTCTCCTCTTCTCCAAATCCGGGTACCATCCGCACATTGAATCGCTTAATATCCGTATGAGCACATGTAGTCATGCGGATACTAAGCGATTCAATGCAAGTCAATGGCGGCGAAAAAGCAGCGATTACGCAAAATAATTGGTAGTGCTGCGGATTTTTCCACAATGATAATCCACAGCGGAAATTTCTGCAGCATGTGCAGAGCACATGCGGATTATCATTGGGGAACATAGCAGGCCTACCAAGCGTTTTTTAAGCATTTCTGCAGTGGAACTGCCGCTGCAGAAACGCTTAAACGCATAGTGGGCACACAGCCTAAGTCTGTAGAAAGTTGTTCTCGTAACCAGCAGCTGAAGTGGTTTCTTAGCTGGTTTTACTTCCAGAAGCTGTCGTGCCATATTTGCACCATGGATGAGATTACAAAAACTTTGTGCTGTGGTCAAAAACACTTAATTTTCTTTTTCTAAAGTATTCTTCTTTTTTGGACTTATCTAAAATTTCAGCTTGCCATTTTTTGACTGTCAGGAGTCCTATTAGATCCTCCATTTTCAGGATCTAATAGGTCTATGAACAATGCACACCCAGAGGCAAATATTTAAACCTTTTGGTTACAGTGGCAACTGGTTGGCATTCCTTGACTGCGTTGCTGGAGTTCTGATGGGTTGACAGAGTGAGCACTCTCCCTCTTTTAAACTCCTCAAATGCCATGGTTGCTATTGGCCCACAGCATCTGTGGAGTTAAACTGCCTTGAATGTGTGCTAGCTCATTGTCTAGCACATGTGGCAAAAGCTCAGCTGTAAATCACAGCCAACTTCTGCTGTAGATGGTGCAGGCACAACTTCTGTGCTTGTGTCATCCCTGGGATATACTGTACATTTTTGTCTAAATGCAGTAAATTACTCCATATTGGGATGTACATGTAACAATGGAAGTAATACAGAAGGTTGTGAAAATCTGAACCAGATCTGATTAGGGTTTGTGTCTCAGACAAGGGAGAACAAGTTATGAGCATAGACAGAAAGTTGGGAGGATTTAGGAATGGAGATGGACACTATAAGTAAAATATGTTGAAATGGCATCACCAAGAAGGAAAAGTCGTTTAATTATGGAAATCACAGAATCTGTAGGGATTTTAATGATAAGCAAATGATTTAAAAAAACAAACACCAATCCCAACAAAATCGAGTATGAGCTCCACATTCAGAAACCTCATTGATGGCATGCCAGAGCTTGTAAGTTTGTGTATTATTGCACTTGGCACTCGTTCTCAATACTGAATAAATCGAGATATTTTGATGATAAAGTTTCGATTCCCCCCTCATCATTTGCATATCACTGACATGTATATTGATCCTATGATATTCGTAATTCCATGACTTTTCCCTATTGCTATTGCAATTTCATTGTTGAGGAGTGTATTTTCAGCACCTGTAAACTGTATTTCCTGTGTTCCTCATTTTACATTCAAATATTGCTCATTATTATTGTTTCATTGCAATATTAGAGTTTAGTCATAGCGTAGTAAAAAGCTGTGAGGTGATACCTGAAAGTCAGTCAGTTCTTAATGGTTTAAAGTATACTATCAGCAAATTTATTATTATTATTTATATATTTTTTTCCTACTCTGCTTCCACCGCAGACTTTGACTCGCTTGTTAATGAAAGTTCATTGTCTGAGCAAGTGACAAGTGATCAAAGCAGAGAGGTAACGTGAATGTGCTTTTAGAGTGACCATCCTTTTTACATCAATGCATTTTATTTACTCTGTTAATTTTGAAATCTTAAGCTCAAGTATAATTGTATGGTAAAAATGTAAAATATTGAAATGTAATTTTCTAAACTCCACCTCGGAAGGCCATGTTCCCACGTATAATGTATTTATCTGCTGCATTTTATTTTTTGCAGGTGTCTGCATGTACATACACAGTATGCTTTTATTTATTTTTTTCCCCTTTTGAACAGTTCAACTCAGCAGTTTTTCTGCACAAACATATGCCATGGAAAATAATGCTGTGTTTGTGCTATGTGGGAACAAGGTGTAAACTAGAGTAAGGGTATGTGCACGTCTTTAGGTGGATTTCGCCTGGAACCAGCCTGAAGAAGCGTAAAGGATGAACATAATGCTCACTTTCAGAATCTCTTGCTGTGCATATGTTCTGTCTTTTCTCTCTTCTTTCATTGCTTCGGGCTTCTATCTAAAGCCGGGAATCTGTTAAAAGTAGCTTGTTTTTCATCGAAGAGGCTTCCACTTTGAACCCGCTCTCTATTTAACCCTTTATCGACATGATATACGGGTACTTTGTTAGGGGCAAGCACACCGAGCCCGCATTTTTCCGGCACATAATGGCTGATTTAATCAGCCATCGTGTTCCTTTAACAGCCGCTGCCGGAGCAGACCTCCACCCGTGGTTGTTAACCTGTTTAAGTCCTGTTGTCACTCCCTGACACTGGCATTTAACTCGTGCCAGCAGGGGGGGAAGCGTCATTCATGATGTGGTTGCAGGGCGCCAATGGGTTACTATGACAGCAGGGGGTCTGCTGAAGACCCTTGTGCCTGTTACTATGATACCCTTGTGAAAGCCAGCTTTTAGCTGGCGTTCATAGGGGATTGTGATTTTAGCTATACATAGCAGTGCTGATGCATTGTTATGTATAGTACAAGTGATCAGACGATCACAGCTTCAAGTACTTACAAATGCAGTAAAAAGTGAAAAAAGTTT
Organism: Phyllobates terribilis; assembly: GCF_046119375.1. Lineage (NCBI taxonomy): Eukaryota > Metazoa > Chordata > Amphibia > Anura > Dendrobatidae > Phyllobates > Phyllobates terribilis. The sequence continues at coordinate 788,318,058 of NW_027362761.1, forward strand.
TTAAAAATATGGAAAAAAAAAAAAAGCACAAGTTCAAATCACTCCTCTTTTGCCCAATTTCAAAATAAAACAATTAAAAAAAAATACATTTATAGCTGCATTCGTAAAAGTCCAAATTTATGAAAATTTGAAATAGGATTAATCCTATCTGTAAACGGCATAACGAGAGAAAAAAGAAAATCGTAATGCCAGAATTACACTATTTTGGCCACAAATACTTTGCAATAAGAGGCAATCGAAGCATTATGTGTGTCGGAAGATGGCGATACGAAGTTTTCACCACTTAACCCCTTCAGGACCCAGCCTATTTTGACCCTAAAGACCTTGGCATTTTTGTCAATTCTGACCAGTGTCCTTTTACAAAGTAAAAACTCTGGAACACTTCAACGGATCCTAGCGATTCTGAGATTGTTTTTTCGTGACATATTGGGCTTCATGTTAGTATTAAATTTAGGTCGATAATATTTGCGTTTATTTGTGAAAAAATATGGGAAAAATTTTGAAAATTTCGCAATTTTCAAATTTTGAATTTTTATTCCGCTAAACCAGAGAGTGATGTGACACAAAATAGTTAATAAATAACATTTCCCACATGTCTACTTTACATCAGCACAATTTTGGAAAAAAAAATAAATTTTGGTTGGAAGTTTGAAGGGTTCAAAGTTCATCAGCAATTTATTTTTTTTCCAGCAAAATTTACAAAACCATTTTTTTAGTGACCACATCACATTTGAAGTCCCTTTGAGGGGTGTACGTGACAGAAAACACCCAAAAGTGACACCATTCCAAAAACTGCACCCCTCAAGGTACTCAAAACTACATTCAAGAAGATTTTTAACCCTTCAGGTGCATCACAGGAACTAAAGCAACATGGAAGAAAAAAATGAACATTTTAATTTTTCTAACAAAAATTTTCTTTTAGCCTAAATTTTTTAATTTTCACATGGGTAACAGGATAAAAGACATCCTAAAATTTGTTGGTCAATTTCTCCTGAGTACACTGATACCTCATATGTGGTCATAAACCACTGTTTGGGCACACGGCAGGGCTCAGAAGGGAAGCAGCGCCATTTCACTTTTTGAATGGAAAATTAGCTCCAAAAGTCAAATTGCGCTCCTTCCCTTCTGAGCCGTGCCGTGTGCCCAAACAGTGGTTTATGACCACATATGAGGTATCCGTGTACTCAGGAGAAATTGCCCAACAAATTTTCGGATGCATTTTATCCTGTTACCCATGTGAAAATTAAAAAATTTAGGCTAAAAGAAAATTTTTGTGAAAAAAAAAAAAGTACTTTTTTGTTTTCACAGATCAATTTGTGAAGCACCTGGGGGTTCCAAGTGCTCACTATGCATCTAGATAGGTGCCTTGGGGGGTCTAGTTTCCAAAATGGGGTCACTTGTGGGGGAGCTCCACTGTTTAGACACATTAGGGGCTCTCCAAACGCAACATGGTGTCCGCTAACAATTTGAGCTGATTTTCCATTGAATTTGTTAGCGGACACCATATCGCGTTTGGAGAGCCCCTGATGTGACTAAACAGTGGAGCTCCCCCACAAGTGACCCCATTTTGGAAACTAGACCCCCCCAAGGCACCTATCTAGATGCATAGTGAGCACTTGGATCCCCCAGGTGCTTCACAAATTGATTCGTAAAAATGAAAAAGTGAAAAAAAAAAACACTTTTTCATTTTTATGAATCAATTTGTGAAGCACCTGGGGGTTCCAAGTGCTCACTATGCACCTAGATAGGTGCCTTTGGGGGTCTAGTTTCCAAAATGGGGTCACTTGTGGGGGACCTCTAATGTTTGGGCACACAGGGGCCCTCCAAACGCAACATGGTGTCTTCTAACAATTTGAGCCGACAATTTGTTAGCGGACACCATGTTGCATTTGGAGAGTCCCTGTGTGCCCAAACATTGGAGCTCCCCCATAAGTGACCCCATTTTGGAAACTAGATCCCTCAAGGCACCTATCTAGATGCATAGTGAGCACTTGGAACCCCCAGGTACTTCACAAATTGATTCGTAAAAATGAAAAAGTGGAAAAAAAACCTCTTTTATTTTTACGGATTAATTTGTGAAGCACATGGGGGGTTTCAAGTGCTCACTATGCATCTAGATAGGTGCCTTGGGGGATCCAGTTTCCAAAATGGGGTCACTTGTGGGGGAGCTCCACTGTTTAGGCACATCAGGGGCTCTCCAAACGCAACATGGTTCCAATTTGTTAGCGGATACCATGTCGTGTTTGGAGAGCCCGTGTGCCTAAACATTGGAGCTCCCCCACAAGTGACCCCACTTTGGAAACTAGACCCTCCCCAGGGAACTTATCTAGATGCATAGTGAGCACCCCCATGTGCTTCACAAATTGTGTAGTGTATGTCAGGTTGGTGTGCGGTGTGGTATAGTGTAGTGTATACACCACACACACACTACAACACACACACCAAGCTGACATAGCCTCCTCAGCTGAGTACGCCCTAGACTGGGATGAGCGGGACGGGCGGGACATTTTGTGTGCTGTGTGCATGTGTAAAAAAAAAAAAAACAAAAACCAAAAAAAACGAAACTTTATTATAGTGTGAGTGTATGTGTGAGTGCTTGGTGTAAATCACGTGTGGTGGCGGTCAGGCATACGGGGTACAGGAGGGGGTGCGCTCAGGTGTACGGGGCGCAGGAGGGGGCTGAGGAGATGGAAGAGCCAGCAGCAGCAGGGGGGATGATCAATGGGGCAGAAGGGGGGCAGGAGCCGGCAGCAGCAAGGGGGGTAGGAGCCGGCAGGCAGTAGCTGGCAGCAGCAGGGGGGGTGATCACTCGGACGAGGGGGGGGGGGGCTGGTGATCACTGGGGGGGTGATCACTGGGGGGGGTGGGTGAGATCACTAGGACTGGGGGATGGTGGTGTGATCCCTGGGACTGGGGGATGGTGGTATGATCACAGGCGCAGGAGATTTACACTGAGCATGCTGCTGCCTGTGATCACAGTTCACCGGCTGTCAGAAGGAGAGCAGCAGCCGGTGGATGAAGACGTGGAAGATGGAGTGAGCGGAGGTCGGGGTACAGGTGAGAAATTGGGACTGGGGTGGAGGGGGGGTCGTGGGGAGTGGAGAGAGGTGGAGCAGGGGTCGGGGGGGGGGGGGGGGGGGGGGAGTGGGGGCAATACTACTTGCCGCGGATCAGCGGCGGCAGCAGACGATCGGCGGTGGCAGAAGCGATCCACGTGAGCTGCAGCAGAGGGTCCTGGTTGGCAGCAGCAGAGGGTCCACAGTGGGCAGCAGCAGATGGTCCACAGTGGGCAGCAGACGATCCAGGGACGGGTAGGAGCTGGGCAGTTCCAGCCATCGTTAACAACTCCCTCCACATCTGATTGGGGCTAGTATCCATGTGACGCTAGCCCCCCAATCAGATCTGGGGGGAGGGGGGGACAGAGGTGACACTCTCTCCCCCCCCCCCCAGCCAATGGCTGATGCTGTAAGCATCAGGCCATGCCCAGATTTAAATATTACACCAATTTTCATTGGTGAAATATTTAATTCATTCCGATTGGCTGTTTCATTTTCACTTTTAGTGAAACTGCCAATCGGAGGGGTCCCAGGCACGGGGGGGTTAATCCACCCCCCCGTGGGGTCGACTTCAGGATGTCCAGTTGCAGTAGCAACTGTGACACCTGAGCGACCCCGCTCACAGGCGCGATCCCTCCATGTCACAGACGGTGTGACAGTTGTCGGGAACGAACTGTTTTCCATGTCACACACGGTGTGACACGGGTCGAGAAGGAGTTAAATAAAAAATATAAAAAAGTATGCATATTTGGTATCTGCGTAATTGTACTGACGTGCAGTATCATACTGCCAGGTCATTTTTACCGTAGAGTGAAAATGGTAAATAAAAAAGCAAAAAAAAAAAATTGCACTTTTTTTTCAATTTGAACGCACTTTGAATTTTTTTTAATGCTTTCCAGTTCATCAATTGATAAAAAAGAATAGTGTCATGCAAAAGTACAACTCGTACCGCAAAAAAACAAGCGCTCATACAGTTATAGGGAAAGAAAAATAAACAAGATATGGCTCTTAGAAGAAGGGGAGGAGAAATCTAAATAAGGGGAAAATCGCCTTGTCAGGAAGGGGTTCAAGTTTTAAATTTCACAAGTCACCGACATAAACAGAAAAAAAAACTCCAATGAAGATGCTTCAGGCATAACACTGCAGGAGTTTTCCTAATAAACTCGCCGTATGAACATACCCCGATCAGTAAATCACTTTACTGATATTAATTCCGCTTTCTTAACCCCGTAATGCTCCATGATGAATATGTATGTCATGGAGTGAGGCAGGCTGTTGAGCTGAGCCCACGCCAAACAGGATAGATACCGGCTGTGTTAAACAACCGGCATCTTCCTTGATTAGCAGTGTTCGATAGTGCTTATCACTAATTTTATTGGTCAATCATCGTCTGTAAAGATCTGATTTATCAAAAGTTAAAATTGTTTAACGCCTACAGTAAACGTAAAGAAAGCAAACGTCACTTTATTTTTTGTTGCAATGTAATAAATAATAAAGCGACAGATGTAACACCAAAATTTTATTGATTTAACCGGTTCCCGACCGCCCACTGTAGATAAACGTCGGCTCTTGCTGGGCTCTGTGCAGCGCCGACGTTTAAAAACGGTGGGTGGTCTCGCAGCGCTCAGGACCCCCAGGGTCCTGCAAGCGCTCCGATTCCGGTGCAGAGCGTTAGCTCTGACAGGGGACATCATCGGGACCTGATTGGATCAGGTCCCAATGATGTTAACCCTTTGCTGTCTTCTATATGCCGCGATCTATAGTGATTGCGGCATATAGAAGACAGCAGGAGGAGAGGGGGTCGTCCACTTACCTCTCCGACGGCCCCCTTATACCTTCCAGGACCTGACGTTGCTATGGCAGCTGGAGGTCACATGACCGCCTCCAGATCTGCCATATATGGTGTCCTGCCTGGCTCAGCCTGCAGCTGAAGCCAGGCAGGAGACTCTGACTGTGAAACAGTCAGCGAAGATCTCATGTAATGTAATACATGTCTATTACATTACATGAGATCAGTGATCAGAAAAATAAAAATTAATGTCCCATACAGGGACTAAGTAAAAATGTAAAAAAAAATGTTTTTAAACTGTTAAAAAAAATCACAAAATAAATAAAAATAAATAAATAAAATATTAAACCAATAAATCCGTATATTTATACAAAACCAAAAAAAGTACACATATTTGGTATCGCCGCGTCCGAAACAACCCGATATATAAAACTGTCACACTAATTAACTCCTTCTGTGCACACCGTAATAAAAATAAATAAAAAACGGAGCAAAAAAATATGCTTTTTCATCATATCGCCAAACAAAAAATGGAAAAAAATGCGATCAAAAAGCAAAATGGAAATAAAAATGGTACCGCTGAAAACGTCATCTTGTTCCGCAAAAAAAAATCCGCCATACAGCTCCGTCAGCCGAAAAATAAAAAAGTTATAGCGCTCAGAATAAAGCAATGCAAAAAAAATATTTTTTCTATAAAATTGTTTTATTGTGTAAAAGCGCCAAAACATAAAAAAAATATACAGTAAGTGTAGTATCGCTGTAAACGTACCGACCCGAAGAATAACGCTGCCTGATCACTCTTACCACACGCAGAACGGCATAAAAAAACCCTCAAAAAACAATTCCTGAATTGTTGGTTTTTGTTAATTTTACCTCCCAAAAAACGGAATAGAAAGCGATCAAAAAATGTCACGTACCCAAAAATGGTACCAATAAAAAAGTCAACTCGTCCTGCAAAAAACAAGCCGTCACATGACTCTGTCGGCCGAAATATTGAAAAATTATAGCTCTCAAAATATGGCGATGCAAAAACTAGATTTTGCAAAAAAAAGCGTCTTAGTGTGTGACAGCTGTCAGTCATAAAAACCCGATATAAATCTGGTATCTCTGTAATCGCACTGACCCGAAGAATAAAGTAATCTAATCAGTTATATCACACTAGGAACGGCGTAAAAAATAAATAAAACCAATTCTTCACCTGCTACTGATTTGTTTATGTCTCCCAAAGATCGCAGTAAGGCTCTGCTCACATTTATCCTGCGCTCTGCGCTGAACACTTACACCAGAGTTTCCGTGTAAATCTCTGAAATATGTGATTCAGCCAGAACCCATGATGGAAGATTCCCTGTAATGAGGCAGATATAGGCCACTGTGGATGCCATCTGGCCTGTGATCCCACGGTGTCATTTGTTTTAGGCGTGCATAAAAGTGCGGTTGGCCACAGTTTTGTGCACTTCTGAAAAAAAGGACACCGCTAAACAGAGGCGAGACGGAGTCCAGAGTAACTCTGCTGCCTCATTACAGTGAATGGATCCCGCAGGGGTTTCATCTGAATTACATCACTTGGAAATTTAGATGGAAACCCCGATGTAAGTGCTCAGCCTAGAGCGCCGGATAAATGTTACGTAAAATGTTCCCAATAAAAGCTTCAACTGAGTCCTCAAAAAAAGCTAGTCCCCGCTCAGGTCCCTCATCTGTTAAAAATATAAGGGACTTCCAAGTTACTGGTAGCAGAAAGGCTCTGGAAAAGCGAATTGGCCCTTGCCCCCCAAAAGAAATTCAGAAAATTTTGTGGTCCCAAATCCAAATGCCTATTCTACAATAATTTGTTCTCAAATTGTGAAATAGCGCTCCGTCCCCCCCAGATCTCGCCGTATGGCTGAGCGGTACGATACAGCCACATATGGGGTATTGCCACTTTTAGAAGAAATTGTGTGACACATTTCGGCACCATTTTTACCCATTGCCCTGTGTGAAAATGTAAAATCTGAGGGTAAAACATTTTTTTGCGGTAAAAATATAATGATGCTTTTTTCACTGTCCTATGGTATAAATTTAAAAATTAAAAAATTCCTTGAGAGGTGTAGTTTACAAAATGGTGTCACTTGTGGGGGTTTCTGCTGTTTCAGCAGGTCAGCGACTCTTCAAATGTGACATGGTGTCTGCAACCTATCCCAGCTAAAAGTGCGCTCCTTTCTCTTCCGAACCCTGCCGTACACCAAAGCAGTGGTTTTCCCCCACATATGGGGTATCGGCGTACTCAGGAGAAATTGCACAGCAAATTTCATGGTGCAATTTATCCTGTTACCCTTATGATAATGCAAAATTAGGGAATGAAAAACATTTTTTGTGGGAAAAATGTGAAAATTTTATTTTTACAGCTCATTATTATAAACTTCTGTGAAGCACCTTGGGGTTCAAGGTGCTCACCACACATCTAGATAAGTTCTCTAAGGGGTCTAGTTTCCAAAATGGTGTCACTTGTGGGGGGTTTCCACTGTTTAGGCACATCAGGAGCTCTCCAAACGCAACATGGCGTCTGCTAATTATTCAGACAAATTTTACATTCAAAAAGTCAAATGGCGCTCCTTCCCTTTCAAACCCTGCTGTGCGCCCAAACAGTGGTTTGCCTCCACATATGGGGTATCAGCGCGCTCAGGCTGGGTGCCCACGTAGCGTTTTTCAAGTGTTTATGCTGCGGAATTTCCGCAGCATAAACGCTTGTGAAACGCTAGGTAATCCGCACCCCATGCTCCCCAAGGGGATTCCGCATGTTCTATGCACATGCTGCGGATTTTTCCGCAGCGTTTATGCTGCGTACAAAAATCCGCAGCATGTCATTTAATTTTGTGGAAGCGCAGCGGAACTCCCACCATTGACTTGCATTGAGACGCATAGAAACCGCGACTGTACATTTGTACAAGCGGCTTCTATGCGTCTCTATGTGTGGATGGTACCCAGTTCTGGAGGAGAGGAGACTCTCATCCAGACCTGGGTACCATTGTACCTGTAAAAAAAGAATAAAATAACAAAGTTTATACTCGCCTTTCCGAAGGCTTTTCTCTGAATGCCGGCATCGCTTGAGGACCTGCGGTGACGTCACAGTCATGTGACCGCAGGCCCTTCACCGCTCTGTCTCGCGATATGCCGGCAGCCGGGAACCAGACAGGAACGAGCGCTGCAGCACACGCCGGGGCCTCGGGGGTGAGTATAGCTTTATTTGTTTTAATTTTTACGGTTCACACTGTATAAATCCATGCTGTTTGCATGGATTTATACAGTGTGACCTAGTTGTCAAGCACTTTCCAAGTGATGCTATCGCCAGGAAAGCGCTTGTCAATCTGCATGCGGAAACGCATGTGGATCCGCATGTATTCTGCAGGAAAAACGCATGCACAATCTGCATGCGTTTTTTCTGCCAGGGAGATGCAGAAATGCTGCAGAAATTTTCTGCTTCATTTCTGCATCGTGGGCACATAGCCTCAAGAGAAATTGCACAAACAATTTGGGGGTCCATTTTTTCCTGTTACCCCTGTGAAAATAAAAAAAATTGGGTCTAAAGTAACATTTTTGTGAAAAAAGTTAAATGTTCATTTTTTTCTTCCACATTACAAAAATTCCTGTGAAGCACCTGAAGGGTTAATAAAGTTCTTGCATGTGGTTTTGAGCACCTTGAGGGGTGCAGTTTTTAGAATGGTGTCACTTTTGGGTATTTTCTGTCATAAAGACCCCTCAAAGTGACTTCAAATATGATGTGGTCCCTAAAAAAATGGTTTTGTAAATTTTGTTGGAAAAATGAGAAATCGCTGGTCAACTTTTAACCCTTACAGCTCCCTAACAAAAAAAAAATTTTGGTTCCAAAATTGTGCTGATGTAAAGTAGACATGTGGGAAATGTTATTTATTAACTATTTTGTGTGACATATCTCTCTGATTTAAGGGCATAAAAATTCAAAGTTTGAAAATTGCAAAATTTTCAAAATTTTCGCCAAATTTCCGATTTTTTTTCACAAATAAACGCAAGTGATATCGAAGAAATTTTACCACTATCATGAAGTACAATATGTCACGAAAAAACAATCTCAGAATCAGGGGGATCCGTTGAAACGTTCCAGAGTAATTACCTCATAAAGTGACAGTGGTCAGAATTGAAAAAATTGGCCTGGTCACGAAGGCAAAAATAGGCTCTGGTGCGAAGTGGTTAAAATCGTTCTCTCACCATGCAAGGAAACAAACCTTTAAAGTGCTCCGTTGATGGAAAAAATAAAGTTTTGTCTTAGAAAATAACGCAAACTATAAAAAAAAAATATATATATATATATATGTATTTTTTTTTCTAAACAGCCACGAAAACAACTATACGTGTTGGTATTGATGTAATCCTGCTAACCTAAAGAATAGTTTTGCCAAGTCATTTTTACTACACAATTACCCTAGTAAAAATGAAATGCACACAGTTGGAAATGCATTTTTTTTTTTATTATTTTAGCTTACTTAAATTTTTTTTGTTCTCCATTTTTCCATACACTGTATGGTAAAATAAATGGTGTCATTCAAAAAAACAAGAACAAAACCCCCCAGTTCTTATGGATCTGTACATTGAAAAATAAAAACATTATGGCTCTTTGAAAAGGGAGAAGAAAAAGATGAAAAAGCAATAATAAAAAACTCAAAAGAAACTTGACAGCTGATTCATGTTGCCTGTTGATAAATCCGCATATATGTGATGCTGACTGCATGATTTCATCCTGGTATATTTGACTATGAAACGCTGCTTGCGTGTATAGGGAGAGACCAGTCAGTCGTTGGCAGCGGGCAGGGAGAAGCTGCCAGGAATCCGCCTGTCATCTGACTAGTCTTCAGTTTGGCTCAGTCCCCCGACATTCCTCCTTTGTAACCGGGTTAAAAATGCCCTGTTCTGCCAATTGCCTTGTATTGTTCTGTGTCATGACTAGATCATTCCCACACTTTTTCTTCTGATGCCTTTAATCATGCACCACTCCATTATGTCCCCCTTTTTCCAGAAGTTTACCACCTTTCTCTGACCCTCTCACTCATGGTGCGTCAGCCAACCCTATGTAAAGTGCTTGGTACATGAGATTCAAGTCTGGTGTCTTGCTTCATTCCCTTTGGTGAAATTAAATCTTTACAAACTTTTTGTTAGAGAAATACTGCGGCAGTATATGAGTAGACAGATCCGGTTTATGTCCCATTGCAGTTTTTATAGGCATAGTCTGTTTGTGCATTTGTGTATTTCAAACAGGAGTTATTGTTTTTTCTTTTTATATACATGCATAGGAAGAAGCCCAAGATGCTTCCACATCTATCGTAAGTGACTCACCTGGACAATCGAAAGGTACCTATATAGTTCAGTGTTACATTTTAATGACTGTTTTATCTGCATTTAAATATCTGTTTATATTGCATTTTTGTCACCTTGTCAGTGTCTGTCGAGTCTTCGCGTAAAGCCCTGTTAAACAGGATTCGGACAATATCTCTGACGAGGCCAATGACTTCAGTGAAGAAGCAAATGGAGTCACAATGTCCTCCCTTTGACCTCCTTTTCAGCAATGTCTGCCATTCTGAGGTGGACAGAAAAGTGCAATTGAGCACGCTGACGTGTGGCTAAATGTGAACATAGTCCTACGCCCACTTGTTTTGTACTGTAATCACTTATGTTTTATAAAATGTAATTTTGCAAATTAGAGATGAGCGGATCAGGCAAAATTCAGATTAGCATTTTCGTCTTTTTATTGGGAAATTTGTTTTCCTGGAAATTTATTAGACACCCCAGAGCGCAATAAACGTAAAATGTAAAAAAATTCAAAAATCTTATGCTCTCCTTGCCGCTCACCTGTCTGGTCCTCACCGTATATTCAACTTTCTGCCGCTCGTGCAGAAATCCCTGGGCGTCTTGCACGGAGCTGGAATTTCTGGCTTTTAGGCCCAGGAGGGTTCTACGTGTGCTTGCGATCTGAAAATATGGTGGGGACTCTCCAAAGGCACGGAGAAGTGACTGGTAAGTGAAGCTTGAGAATTTTTTTTTTTTTTAACATTTTCATGGACTGTTATGGTTCAAAAAATGGCGGTCAGCGCCACCAATTTGCTGAATCTATGGAAGTGAATTTAATTCCACTCAAATGTATTTGCTCATCTGTAGTGTAAATTATATTGATAATCACATTCCCATTCTATGCTCACCTTTGCTGTTCCATTTTTCACCTGCCCTCTGTACTTCAAGGACCATCTTTTGTATCAGTTACTCAGATTATTACTTTATCAAACAGATTAATGTGACATATCCTTATACCTTAAAGGGGTGTTCCCATCTCCAAGATCCTATCCCAATATGTAGTAGGTGTAATAATACTATTAATATTTCCAATAAGAAATGTAGAATAGTTCCTCTGAATTGCTATGTCATTTACCCCATGTCCCAGCATTGCAGTAGCTTTGGTATCCATGGTTATGGCCACTCGTATAGTGACATTTGTTAGTGGTTGTAACCGTGGAGCTACTGAAATGCCTGCACATGGGGCAAGCGACATAGCTTATCAGAAGATCAGAAGAACTATACTGCAATTTGGTATTATTATTAACTCCCAAATACAGTTGTGTGAGTTAGATGTTACTGAGATCTGCCTAGTACAATTCCTCATGTACCGCCCCCCCCTCCCTCCCGTCAGTGCAGCTTGAAATTATTGTTTTAAAGCTAAATGTAGCATATGGCCTAAAATGTTGATCCAGAGGAAGGCAAAAAACCCATGGGGTAGACATTCATAGCTCCGTATTAGAGAAAAAATTCCTTCTCGACTGCAAACGGCAATCAGACTAGTTCCCTGGATCAATGCCCCATCACAGAATCTAATGCCCATAACTTGTAATATTATATTGATCAAGAAAGGCATCCAGGCCCTGCTTGAACATTAGTAGATAATCAATCATTACAACATCATGTGTCAGAGTTCCATAATCTCACTGTTCTTACAGTAAAGAATCCGCGATTATGATTAAACCGTCTTTACTCTAGATGTAGAGGACGCCCCCTTGTCCCTTTCATAGGCCTAAGTGTAAAATGAGCATTAGAGAGATCTCTGCACTGTCCCCTCATATATTTGTACATTGTAATAAGACCGCTCCTAAGCCTTCATTTTTCCAAACTGCCAAGTAAGCATACTTGGGTGTTCCAGGTCAGGACTAGCCTCGTTGGCACTCTTCCCTCTACCCCACCTTCTAACTGTCACCCAGCTAGCTGTCTCACTGTCCTGAAGCTCCATACTATGATCGTCCCGAACATGTACCCCAGCGAGCACCTGCTCAGTGAGCAGCAAACACCTCTTCATATTGTCAATGAATCTGTATTTCCAAATGTTCACTTAGATCCAGTACCTTGACTTCCGAATGTACAGGGTGGGTCATTTATATGGATAACACCTAAATTAAATGGGAATGGTTGGTGATGGCAACTTCCTGTTTGTGGCACAGTAGTATATGGGAGGGGGAAAACTTTTCCAGATGGGTGGTGACCATGGCGGCCATTTTGAAGTCAGCCATTTTGGATCCAACTTTATTTTTTTTCAATGGGAAGAGGGTCATGTGACACATAAAACTTATTGAGAATTTCATAAGAAAAACAATGTTGTACTTTGTTTTAACGTAACTTTATTCTTTCATGAGTTATTTACAAGTTTATGACCACTTATAAAATGTGCTCAAAGTGCTGCCCATTGTGTTAGATTGTCAATGCAACCCTCTTCTCCCACTCTTGACACACTGATAGCAACACCGCAGAAGAAATCCTAGCACAGGCTTCCAGTATCCGTTGTTTCAGATGCTGCACATCTCCTATCTTCACAGCATAGACAATTGCCTTCAGATGACCCCAAAGATAAAAGGCTATGGGGGTCAGATCGGGAGACCTTGGTGGCCATTCAACTGGTCCACGACGACCAATCCACTTTCCAAGAAACTGTTTATGTAGGAATGGTTGGACCTGACACCCATAATGTGGTGGTGCACCATCTTGTTGGAAAAACTCAGGGAATGTGCTATCTTCAGTGCATAAAGAGGGCAACACATCATCATGTAGCAATTTCAGATATCCAGTGGCATTGAGGTTTCCATTGATGAAGAATGGCCCCAGTATCTTTGTACCCAATATACCACACCATACCATCAAGATAGGAGATGTGCAGCATCTGAAACAAGGGATACTGGAAGGCTGTGCTAGCATTTCTTCTGCGGTGTTGCTATCAGTGTGTCAAGAGTGGGAGAAGAGGGTTGCATTGACAATCCAACACAATGGGCAGCACTTTGAATACATTTTATAAGTGGTCATAAACATGTAAATAACTCATGAAAGAATAATGGCCACCATGGTCACCACCCATCTGGAAAAGTTTTCCCCCTCCCATATACTAATGTGCCACAAACAGGAAGTTGATATCACCAACCATTCCCATTTAATTTAGGTGTATCCATATGAATAGCCCACCCTGTACAATCTACGGCTGGTCAAGGATTGCATACATGCTACAAGATTTACACAGGATGGCATTGTCAATCGTGGAGTACATATTACTAATGGGGATTTCACAAGCCAGAATAAATTAATCAAGTAAATACAAACAGTGAATTATTAAAAGTTATTCCCTTCTCAACTCCCTGAATCTAAAGTCACTGAATCACAACTCACACACTTAAGCCAAATCCCACTTCAAGACAAATCACTCATACTTGCTGTAACAGATGATTTATATACAGTTGCTTATGCCTTAGCTGGAATACAACCTGAAACTCACTTCAATGTCTGTCACTGCTTTAGTTAATGAAATAATATGACCTGTTTTTTTTTTTTTGTTTTTTTGTTTAATTGTAGATGCATATTTGAAGACCGCAAATGATCCGCCAAAAAACATCAGTCCTTTTGAACTCCATGAAAATCCTGAGTTTTCTGATGAGGAGTCTGATAATGGATGTAATTACATGATAGCAAAGTTGATAGAGGAAAGTTTCCCAGAGAATGATGACTTATTGGGCAATTCCAAAAAGCGTGTAGAAAAATTGTATAATTCTAACACTTCTGTACTGCAAGAGCCACCCAGTCCAACTTCTAAAATGAATGCAAAGAAATGGTAAGGGTTTCGTAATATCCAATCTCCTGTTAAGTAGTGTTTACTCTAAAACAATAGTTTATTTTCTTAATGTAGTTAATCATTGCAGAAAGAGATTTTCTGTTCTTTACACAGATAAGACAGGGCAATTTAAAACTTATCTCCATAGTAAAGTGTAATTTACCCACTTCCCATGTGTATACACTACTTTAGGGAAGTGAACCAGAACTGCAAAAATATTAGAGTCCTGTGCCATAAACCAATAAATAAGTCAAGGGAAAAGAGGAGAAAATAGGTGTGTGTGTGTGTGTGTATATAGGGGACACACAAAAAACATTAAACAGCACTTTCAATATAGTCAAAGATCAACTTTATTAATATGCACAAAAAACATCAAATAGTCTGAGAACATTTAGAAAAAAGTAGGGGAAATACTTTTTGTATTAAGTCATATCGATCTCCAAAACAAAATAAAGAAGGAGATGGAAACAATCTCCCTATAAATGCAATAACAAGGTAAAGAATAATACATGGAGTGGAATAATTAAAGGCAAAGCCATATGCAACCTATATACATGGCCTCATAGACAATGCAGGTAAATAAAACAAATACCAAACTAAATATATGTATAGGAATGGTAGGATGCAATGGCTAGGTAAACTTGGTAGGTATCAATACAGTAAAAGGTAAGTGAATAAACACAAAATCAAAAGACAAATTGAAATCATAAAGCTTTATACAACCCACCTGGTAAACAACCCATATAGAAAATATAGGGCGAGAGTCTGGGTCTCAGACTCTCTCCCTTTATTTTTTATATGGGTCGTTTACTTGGTGGGTTGTATTTATCTTCATGATTTCAATTTGCCTTTTTAGTTTATTCAGTTTTATATACACTGCTCAAAAAAAATAAAGGGAACACTAAAATACTACATCCTAGATATCACTGAATGAAATATTTCAGTTGCAAATCTTTATTCATTATATAGTGGAATGTGTTGAAAGCAATAAAAGATGAAAATGATCAATGTAAATCAAAATTAATATCTTGTGGAGGTCTGGATTTGGAATGATACTCAAAGTAAAAATGTAAAATCAAATTACAGGCTGATCCAACTTCAGTGGAAATGGCTCAAGACAAGGAAATGATGCTCAGTAGTGTGTGTGGCATGAATGTGCGTGTGTGACCTCCCTACAATGCCTGGGCATGCTCCTGGTGAAGTGGCGGATGTTCTCCTGAGGGATCTCCTCTCAGACCTGGATTAAAGCATCAGTCAACTCCTGGACAATCTGTGGTGCAACATGGTGTTGGTGGATGGAACGAGATATGATGTCCCAGATGTGCTCGATTCGATTCCGGTCTGGGGAACGTGCAGGCCAGTCCAAAGCAACAATGCCATCATCGTGCCGAAGCTGCTGACACACTAAAGCCACATGAGGCCTAGCATTGTCATGCATCAGAAGGAACCCAGGGCCCACTGCACCTGCATATGGTCTCACAATGGGTCTGAAGATCTCATCCCGGCACTTAATGGCAGTCAGGGTACCTCTGGTTAGCACATGGAGGGCTGTGCTGCCCTCCAAAGAAATTCCTCCCCACACAATTACGGATCCACTGCCAAACCAGTTATGCTGGAAGATGTTGCAGGCAGCATAACGTTCTCCATGGTGTCTTCAGACTGTCACATCTGTCACATGTGCTCAGTGTGAACTTGCTCTCATCCGTGACCAGCAAAGGGCGCCAATGTGGAATCTTCCGATCTTGGTGTTCTCTGACAAATGCCAATCGCCCTGCATGGTGTTGGGCTGTAAGCCCAGCACCCACTTGTGGACGTCGGGCCCTCATACTACCCTCATGGAGTCTGTTTCTGACTGTTTGAGCGGACACATGGATGTTAGTGGTCTGCTGGAGGTCATTTTGCAGGGCTCTAGCACTGCTCCTCCTGTTCCTCATTGCACAAAGGAGGATGTATTGGTCCTGGTGCTGGGTTGTTGCCCTCCTTCGGCCCCCTCCACATCTCCTGGTGTATTGGCCGGTTTCCTGGTATCTGCTCCATACTCTGGACACTATGCTGACAGAGCTACCCTTCTTGCCACAGCTCTCGTTGATGTACCATCCTGCATGAGTGGCACTACTTTAGCAACTTCTGTGGGTTGTACTGTAGACACTGCCTCATGCTTGAGAGCAATGACAAAATGCAAGTGACCAAAAGAACAGCCAAAACGGATGAGAACAGAGCTATGGTCTGTGGTCACCACCTGCAGAATCACTCCTTTATAGGGATTGTCTTCCTAATTGCCTATCATTTCTACCTGTTGTCTGTTCTATTTGCACAACAGCAGGAGAACTTGATTCACAATCAGTGTTGCTTCATAACTGGACAGGTTGATTTCACAGAAGTGTGATTGACTTGGAATTACCGTGTGTAGTTTAAGTGTTCCCTGTATCTTTTTGAGCAGTGTATTACTTATATATTACTGTATTGATACCTACCAGGTCTACCTAGCCATTACATCCTACTATTCCTATGCATGTATATTTATTTTGGTATTTTCTATTTACCTTCATAGTCTATTATTCCATCCAAGTATACATACAGTGGCTTGCGCATGCCCCCCCCCCCCCCACTTCTTTTTCGGGTTTTGCTATCTCACAACCTGGAATTTCACTCTTTTGAGAGTTTGCATCAGTTCATGTAAAGAACATGCCTACAACTGTGAACATTTGTGTTCTTTTTATTGTGAAGCAAACAACAAATAGGACAAAATTACTGTAAACTTCAGTGTTCATAACTATTCACCCCCCCCCCCCCCCATAAAGTCTGTACTTTTGTAGAGCCTTCTTTTGCGGTAATTACAGCTGCAAGTCGCTTTGGGTAAATCTCTACGAGCTTTGCACATCTTGCCACTGGGATTTTTGCCTATTCCCCAAGCCTAAACTGCTTCAGTTCCTTCAAGATAGATGGCTTTCTCTGGCGAACAGCAATCTTTAAGTCTGACCACAGATTCTCAATTGGATTAAGGTCCGGGATTTGACTAGGCCATTCCAAAACATTTACACGTTTCCCCTTAAACCACTCGAGTGTTGCTTTCGCAGTATGGTTTGGGTCATTGTCTTGTTGGAAGATGAACCTCTGTCACAGTCTCAAATCACCGAGAGACTGAAACAGGTTTTGCTCAAGAATATGCCTGTATTTTGCACCATCCATCTTCCCTGTCCCTGCTCCTGAAAAACATCTCCACAACATGATGCTGCCACCACCATGTTTCACTATGGCGATGGTGTTCATGGGGTGATGAGCTGTGTTGGTTTGGCGCCAGACATAGCGCTTACCTTGGCGGCCAAAAAGTAAAATTTTTATCTCGTCTGACAACAGCACCTTCCTCCATACATTTTGGGGAGTCTCCCACATGTCTTTGTCAAACTCAAAACGAGCCATGCAATTTTTATGTGTAAGTAAAGGTTTTTTCTGCCCACTCTTCCATAAAGGCCACCTCTATGGAGTGTACAGCTTATTGTGGTTGTATGGACAAATACTCCAGTCTCTGCTTGGGAACTCTGCAGCTCTTTCAGGGTTACCTTTGGTCTCTGTGCTGCCTCTCTGATTAATGCCCTCCTTGTCCTAGCAGAGTGTTTTTTGTGGGCGGCCCTCTCTTGGCAGGTTTGTTGTGGTACCATGTTATATGTATTTGATGGTTCTCCGTGGGGATCATCAGAGATTGGGATACTTTTTTTATAACCCAACCCTGACTTGGACTTCTCAACAACTTTGTTCCTGACTTGTTTGGAGATCTCCTTGGACTTCATGTGTTGTTTGGTTAGTGGTGCCTCTTGCTTAATGGTGTTGCAGCCTCTGTGGCCTTTCATAAAAGATGTGCATATACTGACAGACCATGTGACACTTAACCGCACACAGGTGAATCTCCTTACATTAACCCCTTAACAACATCTGACGTACTAATACGCGTCTGTGCCCTGGGACTTAAGAGCCAGACCCGTATTAGTACGTCATGGCGATCGCGCGCGCACACAGGCTGTGCGGGCGCGATCGCCGCCGGGTGTCAGCTGATTGTCACAGCTGACACCCGGTACTATGTGTCCTGCACCGCTCCCAGCACATTAACCCCCGCGATCGAAGTCGATCGCAGCCGATCGCGGCATTGCGGGGGCAAGGGGAGGTGATCGCCGATACTCACCTCCTCTTCCGGCTTCCAGCGCAGTCTGCAAAGGCTTCCCGGGTGTTGCCATGACGACCCGATGTCGTCATGACAACATCCGGGTCACCAGACACCAGGAAGATTGTTTGGACATGCGCAGTGCATCTCCAAGCAATCTTCACATTGTGCACCGCTGATAGCCTGCATGGCATAGGGATGGTGCTCCATTCCTGTGCCATGCAGGCGATCAGAGAAAAAAAAGTGAAAGTCCCAGAGTGGGACAAAGTAATAAAGTGTATAAACTGTCTGAAAGTGGGAAAAAAAAAAAAAAAAATTGCAAAAATAAAAAAAAAAAATAAAAAAATAATCCACCAAAAATAAAAATATAATGTACCCATCAATAAATATTATTATAAAAAAAAAATAAAATAAAAAAAAAAGCAATAAAAGTACACATATTTGGTATCGCCTCGTCCGGAACAACCTGACCTATAAAACTGTCCCACTAGTTAACCCCTTCAGTGAACACGGTAAAAAAAAAAAAAAAAAAAACGAAGCAAAAAACAATGCTTTATCACCATACCGCCAAACAAAAAGTGGAATAACACGCGATCAAAAAGACGCATATAAATAAAAATGGTACCGCTGAAAACGTCATCTCGTCCCGCAAAAAACAAGCCGCCATACAGCTCCATCAGCTGAAAAATATTTTTTTCTATAAAATAGCTTTTATTGTGTATAAGCGCCAAAACATAGAAAAATGATACAAATGTGGTACCGCTGTAAACATACTGACCCGAAGAATAAAGCTACCTCATCAATTTTACCACACGCGGAACAGAATAAAAAAAAACAAAAAAAAAACAATTCCTGAATTGTTGGTTTTTGTTTATTCTGCCTCCCAAAAATCAAAATAGAAAGCGATCAAAAAATGTCACGTGCCTGAAAATGGCACCAATAACCACGACAAGTCATCCCGCAAAAAACGAGCCATCACATGACTGTCTGCCAAAATCTGGAAAAATTATAGCTCTCAAAATATGGCGATGCAAAAACTAGATTTTACAAAAAATGCGTCTTTTAGTGTGTGACAGCTGTCAGTCATAAAAACCCCATATGATTCTGGCATTGCTGTAATCACACCGACCTGAAGAATAAAGTCGTCTAATCACTTATACCGCACAAGGAACGGCGTCAAAAATAAACTCTTGGGTTAGGATTGGGCTGGGTTTGGGGCTAGGGTTGTGCTATGGTTAGGGTTGTGCTAGGGTTAGGGCTGGGGTTGGGATTTTTTTCAAAAGTAAGAAAAAAAAGATGACGATATGGCGACTAGTGTTGAGCGCAATTGCTCACTACTTGAGTTTGCATCGGGTGCTCTGGTATGCATTGAGTATCGTGGGTATTTGAATGACATGCTCGAGTCTCTGCCCCATATGCTTCGCGGCCAAAAAAACTTTACGGGGATTGCCTGCCATGCACGAGCGATCCCAGCATGTTTTTTTTTGGGTGTCTAATAACCGTGAAACATGCGGAGCAGGGACTCGAGCACGTCACTCGAGCACACGCTGTACATGGTGCATACCTGAGTACCCGATGCAAACTCAAGTAGCGAGCACTTGCGCTCAAGAATAATGACAACTTATTCAATATGATGACCTAATGTAAACAAATTCTGTGCAGTACCTCTGGGTTCAAAATGTTCACTATACACCTTAATAAAATCCTTGAGGGGTATAGTTTCCAAAATGGGGACACTTGTGGGGGAGCTCCACTGTTTAGGCACATCACGGGCTCTCCAAACGCGACATGGTGTCCGCTAACAAATTGAATGGAAAATCGGCTCAAATTGTTAGCGGACGCCATGTTGCGTTTGGAGAGCCCCTGTGTGCCCAAACTTTGGAGCTCCCCCACAAGTGACCCCATTTTGGAAACTAGACCCCCCAAGGCACCTATCTAGATGCATAGTGAGCACTTGGAACCCCCAGGTGCTTCACAAATTGATTCATAAAAATGAAAAAGTGTTTTTTTTTTCACTTTTTCATTTTTACGAATTAATTTGTGAAGCACCTGGGGGTTCCAAGTGCTCACTATGCATCTAGATAGGTGCCTTGGGGGGTCTAGTTTCCAAAATGGGGTCACTTGTGGGGGAGCTCCAAAGTTTGGGCACACAGGGGCTCTCCAAACACAACATGGCGTCCGCTAATTATTCAAGCAAATTTTACAATCAAAAAGTCAAATGGCGCTCTTACCCTTCCGAGCCCTGCCGTGCGCCCAAACAGTGTTTTTTCCCCAAATATTGGGTATCTGCGTGCCCAGGGGAAATTGCACAACAAATTTTGGGGTCCATTTTTTCCTGTTACCCCTGTGAAAATAAAAAAAATTGGGTCTAAAGTAACATTTTTGTGAAAAAAGTTAAATGTTCATTTTTTTTCTTCCACATTCAAAAAATTCCTGTGAAGCACCTGAAGGGTTAATAAAGTTCTTGAATGTGGTTTTGAGCACCTTGAGGGGTGCAGTTTTTAGAATGGTGTCACTTTTGGGTATTTTCTGTCATAAAGACCTCTCAAAGTGACTTCAAATGTGATGTGGTCCCTAAAAAAAATGTTTTTGTAAATTTTGTTGGAAAAATGAGAAATCGCTGGTCAACTTTTAACCCTTATAGCTCCCTAACAAAAAAAAAATTTTGGTTCCAAAATTGTGCTGTTGTAAAGTAGACATGTCACACAAAAGAGTTAATAAATAACATTTCCCACATATCTCTCTGATTTCAGGGCTTAAAAATTCAAATTTTGAAAATTGCCAAATTTCCGTTTTTTTCACAAATAAACGCAAGTGATATCGAAGAAATTTTTCCACAATCATGAAGTACAATATGTCACGAAAAAACAATCTCAGAATCAGGGGGATCCGTTGAAGCGTTCCAGAGTAATTACCTCCTAAAGTGACAGTGGTCAGAATTGTAAAAATTGGCCTGGTCATTAACGTGCAAACCACCCTCGGGGCTTAAGGGGTTAAGCATGTGACTTATGATGGTAATTGCTTGCACCAGAAGTTTTTAGGGGCTTTATTGCAAAAAGGGTGAATACATATGCACATGCCAATTTTTAGCTATTTGATCCCATGAATTTAACCACTTCGCGCCAGAGCCTGTTTTTGCCTTCGTGACCGGGCCAATTTTTTCAATTCTGACCACTGTCACTTTATGAAGTAATTACTCTGGAACGCTTCAACGGATCCCCCTGATTCTGAGACTGTTTTTTCGTGACATATTGTACTTCATGATAGTGGTAAAATTTCTTCGATATCACTTGCGTTTATTTGTGAAAAAATCGGAAATTTGGCGAAAATTTTGAAAATTGTGCAATTTTCAAACTTTGAATTTTCATGCCCTTAAATCAGAGAGAGATGTCACACAAAATAATTAATAAATAACATTTCCTACATGTCTACTTTACATCAGCACAATTTTGGAACCAAAATTTTTTTTTCTTGTTAGGGAGCTATAAGGGTTAAAAGTTGACCAGCGATTTCTCATTTTTCCAACAAAATTTACAAAAACATTTTTTTAGGGACCACATCATATTTGAAGTCACTTTGAGGGGTCTTTATGACAGAAAATACCCGAAAGTGACACCATTCTAAAAACTGCACCCCTCAAGGTGCTCAAAACCACATTCGAGAACTTTATTAACCCTTCAGGTGCTTCACAGGAATTTTTGGAATGTGGAAGAAAAAAATGAACATTTAACTTTTTTCACAAAAATGTTACTTTAGACCCAATTTTTTTTATTTTCGCAGGGGTAACAGGAAAAAAATGGACCCCAAATTTTTTTGTGCAATTTCTCTTGAGCGCGCTGATACCCCATATGTGAGGGAAAACCACTGTTTGGGCGCACTGCAGGGTTCGGAAGGGAAGGAGCGCCATTAGACTTTTTGAATGTAAAATTAGTTTGAATAATTAGCAGACGCCATGTTGCGTTTGGAGAGCTCCTGATGTGCCTAAACAGTGGTAACCCCCCACAAGTGACACCATTTTGGAAACTAGACCCCTTAGGGAACTTATCTAGATGTGTGGTGAGCACCTTGCACCCCCAGGTGCTTCACAGAAGTTTATAATATTGAGCCGTAAAAATTAAATTTTCACATTTTTCCCACAAAAAAATGTTTTTCATCCCCTAATTTTGCATTATCATAAGGGTAACAGGAGAAATTGTACCATTAAATTTGCTGTGCAATTTCTCCTGAGTATGCCGATACCCCATATGTGGGGGAAAACCACTATTTGGGTACACTGCAGGGTTCGGAAGGGAAGGAGCGCCATTTGACTTTTTGAATGTAAAATTTGTTTGAATAATTAGCGGACGCCACGTCGCATTTGGGGAGCCCCTAATGTGCCTAAACAGTGGAAACCCCCCACAAGTGACACCATTTTGTAAACTAGACCCCTTAGGGAACTTATCTAGATGTGTGGTGAGCACATTGGGAGCCATAATAAACAAATCAGTAGCAGGTGAAGAATTGGTTTTATTTATTTTTTACGCCGTTCCTCGTGTTGTATAAGTGATGAGATTACTTTATTCTTCGGGTCGGTGCGATTACAGAGATACCAGATTTATATTATGACTGACAGCTGTCACACACTAAAAGACGCTTTTTTTTTTTTTGCAAAATCTAGTTTTTGCATCGCCATATTTTGAGAGCTATAATTTTTCCAGATTTCGGCCGACAGAGTCATGTGGCGGCTTGTTTTTTGCAGGACGAGTTGACATTTTTATTGGTACCATTTTTGGGTACGTGACATTTTTTGATCGCTTTCTATTCCGTTTTTTGGGAGGTAAAATTAACAAAAACCAACAATTCAGGAATTGTTTTTTGAGGTTTTTTTTATGCCGTTCTGCGTGTACGTTTACAGCGATACTACACTTACTGTATATTTTTATGTTTTGGCTCTTTTACACAAAACAATTTTATAGAAAGAAAAAATATTTTTTTTGTATCGCTTTATTCTGAGCTATAACTTTTTTATTTTTCGGCTGATGGAGCTGTATGGCGGTTTTTTTTTTTGCGGAACAAGATGACGTTTTCAGCGGTACCATTTTTATTTCTATTTTGCTTTTTGATCGCATTTTTTTCCACTTTTTGTTTGGCGATATGAGGAAAAAGCATAGTTGTTTTGCTCCGTTTTTTATTTATTTTTATTACGGTGTGCACAGAAGGAGTTAATTAGTGTGACCGTTTTATATATCGGGTTGTTTCGGACGCAGCGATACCAAATATGTGTACTTTTTTTTTTTTTTACATAAATAAACGGATTTATCGGTTTAATATTTTATTTATTTATTTTTATTTATCTTGTTTTTTTTTTTTTAACAGTTTGAAAACATTTTTTGACTCTTTTTTTTTTTTTTTTTTTTTTTTTTTTTTTACATTTTTACTTAGTCCCTGTATGGGACATTAATTTTTATTTTTCTGATCACTGATCTCATGTAATGTAATAGACATACAGTGCCTACAAGTAGTATTCAAACCGCTGCAGATTTAGCTGGTTTGATAAGATGCAAATAATTTAGAGCCTTCAAACTGCAAACGAGAGTAGGTTTTATGAACAGAAGCATAAAATTTTATTAAATTTTAAGCATAAAAGTGTGGGTCAATTATTATACAACCCCTATGTTTAATATTTTGTGGAATAACCCTTGTTTGCAATTACAGCTAATAATCGTCTTTTATAAGACCTGATCAGGCCGGCACAGGTCTGTGGAGTTATTTTGGCCCACTCCTCCATGCAGATCTTCTCCAAGTTATCTAGGTTCTTTGGGTGTCTCATGTGGACTTTATTCTTGAGCTCCTTCCACAAGTTTTCAATTGGGTTAAGGTCAGGAGACTGACTAGGCCACTCCAACACCTTGACTTTTTCCCTCTTGAACCAGGCCTTGGTTTTCTTGGCTGTGTGCTTTGGGTCGTTGTCTTGTTGGAAAATGAAATTACGACCCATCTTAAGATCCTTGATGGATGAGCGGAGGTTCTTGGCCAAAATCTCCAGGTAGGCCGTGCTATCCATCTTCCCATGGATGCGGACCAGATGGCCAGGCCCCTTGGCAGAGAAACAGCCCCACAGCATGATGCAGCCACCACCATGCTTGACTGTAAGGATGGTATTCTTGGGGTCGTATGCAGTGCCATCCAGTCTCCAAACGTCACGTGTGTGGTTGGCACCAAAGATCTCGATCTTGGTCTCATCAGACCATAGAACCTTGAACCAGTCTGTCTCAGAGTCCTCCAAGTGATCATGAGCAAACTGTAGACGAGCCTTGACATGACGCTTTGAAAGTAAAGGTACCTTACGGGCTCGTCTGGAACGGAGACCATTGCGGTGGAGTACGTTACTTATGGTATTGACTGAAACCAATGTCCCCACTGCCATGAGATCTTCCCGGAGCTCCTTCCTTGTTGTCCTTGGGTTAGCCTTGACTCTTCGGACAAGCCTGGCCTCAGCATGGGAGGACACTTTCAAAGGCTGTCCAGGCCGTGGAAGGCTAACAGTAGTTCCATAAGCCTTCCACTTACGGATGATGCTCCCAACAGTGGAGACAGGTAGGCCCAACTCCTTGGAAAGGGTTTTGTACCCCTTGCCAGCCTTGTGACCCTCCACGATCTTGTCTCTGATGGCCTTGGAATGCTCCTTTGTCTTTCCCATGTTGACCATGTCTTGAGTGCTGTTCACAAGTATGGGGAGGGTCTTAAATAGTCAGAAAAGGCTAGCAAAAGAGATCTTTAATCCACACATATTCTTGGTGCCTGAACTACTTCTTAATACTTTAGGGGGACCAAACAGAATTCTTGTGGTTTGAGGGGTTGAATAATAAATGACACTCTGAATTAACTTTTTACGTTTTAAAAAAAAAACAAAAAAAAAGTTGCTGCAGTGCATTTCCCACTTCCAAGCTGATCTACAGTACAAATGTCACAATGCCAAGTTAATTCCGCATGTGTCAACCAGCAAAATCTGCAGGGGGTTGAATACTACTTGTAGGCACTGTATATTACATTGTATGAGACCACTGCTGACAGTTTCACACTGTGTCTCCTGCTGGTCTCAGCTTGCAGGCTGAGCCTAGCAGGACACCATATATGGCAGATCTGGAGGCGGTCATGTGACCTCCAGCTGCCATAACAACGCCAGGTCCTGGAAGGTATCAGGGGTCGTCGGAGAGGTAAGTAGACGACCCCCTCTCCTCTCACTATCTTCTATATGCCGCGATCACTATAGATCGCGGTATATAGAAGATAGCAAAGGGTTAACATCACTGGGACCTGACCCAATCAGGTCCCGATGATGATCCCTGTCAGAGCTATTGCTCTGCACCGCACCCGCAGCGCTTGCAGGACCCTGGGGGTCCTGAGCGCTGCGGGACCACCCACCGTTTTTAAACGTCGGCGCTGCACAGAGCCCAGGCAGCACCGACGTTTATCTACAGTGAGCGGTCGGGAAGCTGTTAATTTATGGCTATAGTTGTCACATCACCAACTTAGACTATTTAGTGCTAATACATCACACACAAACCGGATTACAAAAATATTTAAACACAGGTTGTAATGTAACAAAATGGGTAAAAAGCCAAAGGGGTGAATACTTTCACAAGCCACTGTAGGTTGCATATGGCTTTACCTTTAATTATTTCACTCCATGTATTATTCTTTATCTTGTTATCTATAATATAACCGGAGATGCGTGTCTGTCTGAAGCCTTTATAGACTGCGCAAGCGTGACACGCATCGAGCCGTTACAGGTAAGAGGAGTGTATGTCGCAGGAGATCGCGGTGTGCGTAGGCACTGAACGCATAACGCAATATCCGGCGCCATACTTGCATATCTACCTGACCTGGAGGAGCGTTGCCGCGGCGCCTCTCTTCGCCGGAGACCGGAGCAGGAGTGAGGCGTCTGAATCGGCGCATAGCGCTATCTGGCGCCATTTTACTGAAGACACATTTGTTGTGTGTCTTCAGCAAAATGGCGCCGGACAGCGCGGTATGGGCACGCGCGTACTCCAGCGCAACACTCCTCTCCCGGCCTCCGGCAGAACAGGTAACAGCCGCGCTGGAGCACAGAGAAACAGAGAAGAAAGGTGAGTATAAGTGTTGTTTATTTTTCTGTATGTGTGCAGCGTGAAAGGGATGAGGGGTACCATGCATATCAGGATTGGGGTGGATCAGGGGTACCATGCATATCAGGATGGGGGGGGGGGGTGAGTGGTACCATGCATATCAGGATTGTGGGGGATGAGGGGTATCATGCATCCCAGGATTGGGGGGGGGGTGAGGGGTACCATGCATATCAGGATTGGGGCGGGGTGAGGGGTACCATGCGCATATCAGGATTGGGGGGGATGAGGGGTACCATGCGCATATCCGGATTGGGGGGGATGAGGGGTGCCATGCATACCAGGATGAGGGGTGCCATGCATACCAGGATGAGGGGTGCCATGCATACCAGGATAGGAATGCGGGGTACCAAGCATACAAGGATTGTGGGGTGAGGGGTACCATGCATACCAGGATTGTGGAGTGAGGAGACCATACAAACCAGAATTGGGGTGGGGGTGGGGAGGGGACCATGCATACTAGGATTTGGGGGGTGAGGGATTCCATGCATACCAGCAATGGGGATGAGGGGTGCCATGCATACAAGAATAGGGTTGTGGGGTACCATGCATACCAGGATAGGAATGCGGGTACCATGCGTACCAGGATAGGAATGCGGTGTACCATACGTACCAGGATTGTGGGGTGAGGGGTACCAAGCATACCAGGATTGTGGGGTGAGGGGTACCAAGCATACCAGGATTGTGGGGTGAGGGGACCATACAAACCAGAATTCGGGGGGGGGGGGGGGGTGGTGAGGGGACCATGCCTACTAGGATTGGGGTGTGAGAGATTCCATGCATATCAGCAATGGGGATGAGCGGTGCCATGCATACCAGAATAGAGTTGTGGGGTACCATGCATAACAGGATAGGAATGCGGTGTACCAAGCATACCAGGATTGTGGGGTGAGGGGTACCAGGCATACCAGGATTGTGGGGTGAGGGGTACCAGGCATACCAGGATTGTGGGGTGAGGGGTACCAGGCATACCAGGATTGTGGGGTGAGGGGTACCAGGATTGTGGGGTGAGGGGTACCAAGCATACCAGGATTGTGGGATGAGGGGTACCATGCGCATATCCGGATTGGGGGGGATGAGGGGTGCCATGCATACCAGGATGAGGGGTGCCATGCATACCAGGATGAGGGGTGCCATGCATACCAGGATAGGAATGCGGGGTACCAAGCATACAAGGATTGTGGGGTGAGGGGTACCAAGCATACCAGGATTGTGGGGTGAGGGGTACCATGCATACCAGGATTGTGGAGTGAGGAGACCATACAAACCAGAATTGGGGTGGGGGTGGGGAGGGGACCATGCATACTAGGATTTGGGGGGTGAGGGATTCCATGCATACCAGCAATGGGGATGAGGGGTGCCATGCATACAAGAATAGGGTTGTGGGGTACCATGCATACCAGGATAGGAATGCGGGTACCATGCGTACCAGGATAGGAATGCGGTGTACCATACGTACCAGGATTGTGGGGTGAGGGGTACCAAGCATACCAGGATTGTGGGGTGAGGGGTACCATGCATACCAGGATTGTGGGGTGAGGAATGCCATGCATACCAGAATAGGGATGAGGGGTGCCATGCATACCAGAATAGGGATGAGGGGTACCATGCATACCAGGATAGGAATGCGGGGTACCAAGCATGCCAGGATAAGGGATGGAGTGCCTTGCATACCAGAATAGGGATGAGGGGTACGATGCATACCAGAATAGGGATGAGGGGTGCCATGCATACCAGAATAGGGATGAGGGGTGCCATGCATACCAGAATAGGGATGAGGGGTGCCATGCATACCAGAATAGGGATGAGGGGTGCCATGCATGCCAGAATAGTTATGAGGGGTGCCATGCATACCAGAATAGGGATGAGGGGTGCCATGCATGCCAGAATAGGGATGAGGGGTGCCATGCATGCCAGAATAGGGATGAGGGGTGCCATGCATGCCAGAATAGGGATGAGGGGTGCCATGCATACCAGAATAGGGATGAGGGGTGCCATGCATACCAGAATAGGGATGAGGGGTGCCATGCATACCAGAATAGGGATGAGGGGTGCCATGCATACCAGAATAGGGATGAGGGGTGCCATGCATACCAGAATAGGGATGAGGGGTGCCATGCATACCAGAATGGGGATGAGGGGTGCCATGCATGCCAGAATGGGGATGAGGGGTGCCATGCATGCCAGAATGGGGATGAGGGGTGCCATGCATGCCAGAATGGGGATGAGGGGTGCCATGCATAGCCAGATTGGGGATGAGGGGTGCCATGCATAGCCAGATTGGGGATGAGGGGTGCCATGCATAGCCAGATTGGGGATGAGGGGTGCCATGCATAGCCAGATTGGGGATGAGGGGTGCCATGCATAGCCAGATTGGGGATGAGGGGTGCCATGCATAGCCAGATTGGGGATGAGGGGTGCCATGCATAGCCAGATTGGGGATGAGGGGTGCCATGCATGCCAGGATAGGATAGTGGGGACAGGATGAGGGCAGCACAAAGACCAGGAGGGGGGCAGCACATACCAGCATGGGAGACCATATACCAATAAAAATGCTCGCCACTTGGGCGTAGAACGGGTTAAATAGCTAGTTATATTTATGGGGAGATTGTACTTTGTTTTGAAATGTCTTTAGACTATTTGGTGCTTTTTGTGCATATTAATAATGTTTATCTTTGACTATATTACAAGTGCTGTTTCATGTTTTTTGTGTGTCCCTAGTGCCGTATATACACCTATTCTCCTCTTTTCCCATGTATACACTACTTAACATTAAAATTGCAACACCAAGTTGCGTCTTTCATGGGCCAGGGAACATGTACGCTGGATATGGGACCAGTAAACCTCAGTGCTGTTCACTGATGAAAGTCGATTCACGCTGAGTACAAAGGATTGACATTAAGGAGAGCCACTGCTGGCACCAGACGAGCCTTTGACGTTGGTGGTATTAGTGTGGCATATATATATATAGATAGATAGATAGATAGATATAATATATATATACACCGTACAGACCAAAGGTTTGGACACACCTTCTCCTTTAAAGATTTTTCTTTATTTTCATGACTTTGAAAATTGTACATTCACACTGAAGGCATCAAAACTATGAATTAACACATGTGGAATTATATACTTAACAAAAAAGTGTGAAACAACTGAAAATATGTCTTATATTCTAGGTTCTTCAAAGTAGCCACCTTTTGCTTTGATGACTGCTTTGCACACTCTTGGCATTCTCTTGATGAGCTTCAAGAGGTAGTCACCGGAAATGGTCTTCCAACAATCTTGAAGGAGTTCCCAGAGATGCTTAGCACTTGTTGGCCCTTTTGCCTTCACTCTGCGGTCCAGCTCACCCCAAACCATCTCGATTGGGTTCAGGTCTGGTGACTGTGGAGGCCAGGTCATCTGGTGTAGCACCCCATCACTCTCCTTCTTGGTCAAATAGCCCTTACACAGCCTGGAGGTGTGTTTGGGGTCATTGTCCTGTTGAAAAATAAATGATGGTCCAACTAAACGCAAACCTTATGGAATAGCATGCCGCTGCAAGATGCTGTGGTAGCCATGCTGGTTCAGTTGCCTTCAATTTTGAATAAATTCCCAACAGTGTCACCAGCAAATCATCCCCACACCATCACACCTCCTCCTCCATGCTTCACGGTGGGAATCAGGCATGTGGAGTTAATACGTTCACCTTTTCTGCGTCGCACAAAGACACGGTGGTTGGAACCAAAGATCTCAAATTTGTACTTTTCAGACCAAAGCACAGATTTCCACTGGTCTAATGTCCATTCCTTGTGTTCTTTAGCCCAAACAAGTCTCTCCTGCTTGTTGCCTGTCCTTAGCATTGGTTTCCTAGCAGCTATTTTACCATGAAGGCCTGCTGCACAAAGTCTCCTCTTAACAGTTGTTTAAGAGATGTGTCTGCTGCTAGACCTCTGTGTGACATTGACCTGTTGTCTAATCTGAGCTGCTGTTAACCTTCGATTTCTGAGGCTGGTGACTCGGATAAACTTATCCTCAGAAGAAGAGGTGACTCTTGGTCTTCCTTTCCTGGGGCGGTCCTCATGTGAGCCAGTTTCTTTGTAGCGCTTGATGGTTTTTGCAACTGCACTTGGGGACACATTCAAAGTTTGCCCAATTTTTCGGACTGACTGACCTTCATTTCTTAAAATAATGATGCCACTCATTCTTCTATACTTAGAATTTGTATTATGGCAAGAAAAAAACAGCTAACAGTCTATTCAGTAGGACTATCAGCTGTGTATCCACCTGACTTCTGCACAACACAACTGATGGTCCCAACCCCATTTATAAGGCAAGAAATCCCACTTATTAAACCTGACAGGGCACACCTGTGAAGTGAAAACCATTTCCGGTGACTACCTCTTGAAGCTCATCAAGAGAATGCCAAGAGTGTGCAAAGCAGTCATCAAAGCAAAAGGTGGCTACTTTGAAGAACCTAGAATATAAGACATATTTTCAGTTGTTTCACACTTTTTTAAGTATATAATTCCACATGTGTTAATTCATAGTTTTGATGCCTTCAGTGTGAATGTACAATTTTCAAAGTCCTGAAAATACAGAAAATTTTTTAAATGAGGTGTGTCCGAACTTTTGGTCTGTACTGTATATATATGTGTGTGTGTGTGTGTGTATATATATATATATATAACTAACATACATACATACATACATACGAGGGGCGATCCAAAAGTAATGATAATCAATACTAAACACAATGAATATAGTAAAAAAAAAATTTATTTTTCTACATAGTCTCCTAGCAAGTCTATACATTTAGTCCATCTCTTTTCTAAACGTAGAATTCCCTTCGAAAAAAGTTCTTGATCTTGACCCTCAAAAAAATCCCCAAAAGCGGTTATCACGTCGCTATTGGAGGTGTTCCTTGAGCCGAGGAAAGAGAAAGAAGTCACTGGGGGCTAGATCTGGCGAATAGGGGGGTGTGTTCCACAAGTTCAAAGCCCGCTTCTTGAATGGTAGCCATGGCAACTGCAGCTTTGTGAGCCGGCGCGTTATCTTGGTGAAACAGCACTCCAGCCCGCAGTTTGCTGCGCCTTTTCTCCTTGATAGCCTCCCGCAATCTTCTTATTTGTTCTGCGTAGTAGGAGCCCGTAATAGTGGCTTCCTTCTCCAAATAGTCCACCATAATAATTCCTTCAGCATCCCAAAAAACGGACGCCATAACCTTCCCTGCTGAGCTTGACACTTTGAATTTCTTCGGCGTCGGTTCGTTGGCTCGTTTCGATGTCATCGGTTGTTGTTTCGTTTCGGGATCAAAGTGGTGGATCCAGGTCTCGTCCATGGTCAAAAAACGTGCCAAAAAATTCTCCTTGTCTGCTTGGAACTTTTCGAGATTTGCTATTCAAATGTCAACTCGTTTCTTCTTTTGCTCATCGGTTAACATTTTTGGCACCCAACGCGCCGAGACCTTTCTCATATGCAATTCTTTTGCAAGGATTCTTTGAATACTGCCATATGAGATCCCTGTGACCTCAGCTACATGCCTGATAGTCACTCTTCGATCGGCCAATACAACTTCTTCAACTTTTTTCACGTTTTCTTCATTGAAGGACGTGGATGGGCGTCCTTCACGATGTTCATCTTCCGTCGATGTTCTTCCCAGCTTAAATTCCTTGGCCCAGCGTGCAACTGTGGAATATGGAGGAGAAGAGACCCCCAATGTTTCCACCAAGTCGCTGTGTATGTCTTTGGTAGTCATTTTTTTCAAGCCGAGGTATTTGATGACAGCTCTGAGCTCGTTTTTTTCCATTTTGATGTTCACTCCTTGGCAGTTCCTATTCAAATGAATGTAGCTCCCGGGAATCGTGGCCTATTTAAGTGATTTTTTTTTTTCCTGGACTAGTGGGTACCTAAGAGAGAAGAAAACATTTTACTTTAATTTCTGTGTGCAATAGAAATAACCGATTATCATTACTTTTGGATCGCCCCTCGTATTTATGTATGTGTGTGTATATGTGTGTGTATATATGTGTGTGTGTGTATATATATATATATATATATATATATATATATATATATATTATGTATGTGTATATATATATATATATTATGTATGTGTATATATTCTATTACATCTGTCACCTGCCCTGAGTGACTGCAGTATTTACGACGCTGCCGAGTGCCTGTACTTAGTTCCATCTGTGATTCTGTGCCTACATTGTCTTTATAAATCTTCCAG
Source organism: Phyllobates terribilis (assembly GCF_046119375.1). Taxonomy (NCBI): domain Eukaryota; kingdom Metazoa; phylum Chordata; class Amphibia; order Anura; family Dendrobatidae; genus Phyllobates; species Phyllobates terribilis. Next base: position 788,350,556 of record NW_027362761.1, read on the forward strand.
GCTGCTTGCAGTGGTGCAAGCAACATGCGGCATGGTTTTGTCATGTTGATAAACTGCTGCTAGGTGTTATAATGCATCTTATTAAAAAAAAAAGATGCCTCCAAAGTTTTTTGTTTTTTTTCTAATTTAGTTTCTCTTGTACTGATGATTTATGACAAAAAAAATAAATAAAAAAATAAAGTAACTTAAGTGGAGAGATTCGGAACTTGAAAACGAATCTCTTCAAGAAGGCTTACAGCCTGCAATGACCCCGCTGTCACCTCACCACCACCGGAACTGCTAGAAACCCCCAACCTACTATCTCCTTCCCCATTACCTGGTAGATTGTAAGCCCACAAGGGCAGGGCCCCTCTCCCCTCTGTACTAGTCTATCATTGTTAGTTTGTTCACTATAATTTGTATTTTGTGTGTAACCCTCTCTCATGTACAGCACCATGGAATCAATAGTGAGCTAAAAATAAGTAACCACAAATGGGGTCCCTCAGACGTGGTGCTCCAGTTGCATTGAGACCGCACAAGTACGAGTATTTTTTTTGGACTAGTTATCCCTTAACACATACACCTTCATCATCCTATGGAATCGGTTCAAGTTTCCTTATACCTTCTTCCTTATACCTTCCCACATCTGTTTCTTCCCTGAGTCCACAAAGTCCACACAGAATGGATTCAGATTCGCTTTGTAAAGCCTTAAAAAGGTCTAATGTGGTAGAGTTTATATTTCTGATAGTAATCTGGTAGGAATTTTTTTTTCCTTTTTAAATTATATAATATCTAACTGCAGAGATGAACCAAAATTGTTTTGCCCGGCAACTGAAAAATTGGAAACTCACACCATTTAAGAAGTATTTGTAATATTTCTCATACACAGTGAAAGATCAAACCTCATGAGAAAGTTAGTTGTTGGAGGTTGTGCATTATGAGTGGTGTATAAACAAGAGGCACCAAAAATATATGAAAGTCTGAGCCTGTCCTTTTCTCATTTTGTGTGCTGCTTCCTAAGCAGTGTACATCTAGCAAGTGTTTTGAGAGATCAGTGGATTTCATGCCCTGTCAGATACTAGAAATAATTTGCGTAGGTGTCTTTTTAAGTAGTACTTTCTGCTGTGACTTCCAGCAGTATTTTTTTTTAAATTAAAATTGATCAGTACTTTAAGGCTTATAATTTGTCTGTTTTCATAGTTTGAGTTTCCGAGATGTGGCAGCTGTAGCCAGGAAGAATGACAACACTGATAAGACATTAAGTAAATTGTCACACAGCATGGACCAGTTTCAGCTCCAGGAGTCCTTGAATTTAAGCAATGAAAATCCGAAACCCACAGATACTAAATCAGATGTGTGGTAAGTACGTAAACGAGGTGTATTTTACAATTTGACGGTAAAAGCATGAGATCTGTGGGAATTATAAGGATGGTCTTTGAAGTGTACGAGCTCATACTTTTACCTGCATTTGTTCTTTATATTTACTATGATGCTGTAGTGAAAGGATTTATGAATGACACTAATAGCAGAACCCTGTTGCTCCCTATACAAGTTACTATTAATTTCCCTGTGCAAAATACTGAAATGGTGAATGTCATTTCAACAAGCTTTGCATACATCAGTAGTACAGGTGACTATAAGAAATTTGGTAATTTATGCTCAGAAAATCTATATTTGTTAAAATAACTCACTCAGATGTCTGATTACAGCTTCCTGTTTTCCCCTCCCCCATGACAGCACACCTTGAGAGAGGATCCGCCCCACCAAGGACAGGAAACCGTCTGAAATAAAAGGGCGGTACCTCTCCCTCGCTTCAGTTGGTTTCCTGTCCTTGATGGGGAACCTGTCTGGAAAGAAGACTTACCTGGGGCTGTCCCGGTGTGGAAGAGCGGGCACTAGCCTGTGCACCGGGTTCAGTATCCCAGAAGCGCCGTCCACAGCTTCCCCTGGGGTCTCTGCGCCGAGCGGGGCGCACGCGGTGAGGCAGGCTCTGTCCTCCCGGAGACCGCGGCGCCGTCCTCCCCCTGCAGTGTGGAATGCTTCCGGGTGTGACGCGCCTGACGTCACGGCGCAGGGCACGCTGGGAGCGGCGCCGATCCAAGATGGCGGCGCCCATCGGAGCGTCCCAGGCCGGTTTTTTTCAACGGAGCTCCGGCCTGAGGAAGGGGGAGGGCCCACAGACCGGAGGAGGCTGGATGGCCCTATATTTAAGGGGGGGGAGCTATCCTGGAAGCGTGGTGCGCTTCTGAGACATGGCTGATCCAGATAGCCAGGAGCAGCAGCTTACCCCCCCACCTCAGCAACAGAAGCAGAGGGATGCATCGTATACAGACAGCCGCTCGAGTAATCGTAGTGGCAGCCGCAGGAGTAAGGCTTCGAGCGCCTCGGGACCATCCAGAATGGAATCATCAGTTCCGCGACAGCCTCCGAATCCGGTACCCGTTTGTGACCTCCGAGGGTGAGTGAGCTTCGTGAATGTCACTGGTTAGTAACGGGAAGTCTCTTATGTGCTTCCTTTTTTTAGGAGCCTAAGAAGAGTAGTGCCAAGCAAAAGCATAGGATGTGTGCCCTTTGCCAAGCTTCTCTCTCAGTAGAGTGGCAGAAACCACTTTGCCAGGGCTGTGTGACCAAAACCATAGCTGAGAATTCCCAGGATTTTGCTGCAAATTTAAAGTCCATAGTACATGCAGAAGTTCAGGGGTCCCTGAAGGGGTTCCTTAGAGGGAAGAAAAGGCCCCGTAGTGAGGTTTCCTCCGTCTCTGATTCCTCCCAGTCCGAGTAGCAGTGGGATTCATCGTCCTCTTCCTCATCGGGGGGCGGTAGACCCTGCTTCCCCATTGAGAATACAGACAGACTGGTTAGGGCAGTAAGATCAACCATGGGTCTGGAGGAAGAGAGAGCATCTAAATCTCGGGAGGACATCATGTTTGCGGGCTTGGGAGAGAGGAAGAGACGCTCATTTCCGGTGAACAGTAAGATTCAGGGCCTCATTGACCGGGAGTGGAGGAGACCTGAGAGATCAGGGGCTTTACCCTCCTTCTCCAAAAGAAGGTACCCCTTCGAAGAGAAGGATGCGGAACCTTGGGATAAGATCCCCAAGGTGGACGGGACTGTGGCAAGGTCATCAAAGAGATCTTCCCTGCCCTTGGAGGACTCTGGCGTCCTAAAAGATGCCCTGGATAAAAGAGCTGACTCCTTCCTGCGCCACACGTGGGAGGCGGCAGCAGGTGGCCTAAAACCAGCGGTGGCTAGCACCTGTGTGGCGAGGTCCTTGATGGTGTGGCTTCAACAGCTGGAAGACCAGCTTAAAGATAAAAAGGTCTCCAGACAGGCAATACTTGCAGAGCTACCTTTAATTCAAACAGCATCTGCCTTCCTGGCCGACTCTTCAGCTGACTCGGTCAGACTGTCAGCTAGGGCAGCGGGACTATCCAACGCAGCCAGGCGGGCCTTGTGGCTCAAGGGTTGCCCAGGCGACCTACCTTCGAAACAGAAACTGCTCCCTCCCGTGTGACGGTAGACTCCTGTTTGGCCAAAAGTTAGAGGACCTGTTAGAAAAAGCAGGCGATAAAACCAAAGGGTTCCCGGGATTTTCGGGGGAACCAAGAAGATTTAGTTTTCGGAGGAGAAAATTTAACCGGGGTCGTCCTCCGGGAGACAAAAAGAAATGGGAAGCCAAGTCCAAAAAAGAATCGGGCTACATGTTTGGAGGACCATCCTCGAGTTCGAAGAGATCCCAATGACGCCAGGCTGGAAGTGGGTGGAAGGCTTTCCCACTTTTTTCCAGCTTGGGACGCGATAACAACAAACCCATGGATTCTGAAAATTATCAGTGGGGGCCTGAAGATCCGGTTCAGCCAGACCCCCTGGCGGACCTTTGTGGTTACCCCCCTACGAAAGGTCCAGGAAGAACAATTAGCCCTGGAAACAGAAGTGTTAGAGTTAGTAGGAAATCAGGTCCTTCTCGAAGTACCAGCAACACAGAGAGGGAGGGGGTTCTATTCCCCACTATTCATGATAAAAAAACCAAACGGGTCCTTAAGGACCATCATCAACCTCAGGAGTCTGAACCAAGTAGTAGAAAACCAGACTTTCAAGATGGAGTCAGTAGGCTCGGCAGTGAAGCTCTTACATCGCAACTGCTTTATGGCTGTAATAGACTTGAAGGACGCATATTATCACGTCCCAATCCATCCGGAGTATCAGAAGTATCTGAGAGTAGCCCTGTTTATTCAGGGGAAGCTGAGGCATTTTCAGTTTGCTGCCCTACCCTTTGGCCTCTCCATTGCCCCGAGAATATTTACGAAACTAATAGCAGAAGTGACAGCCTTCCTACGGATCAAGAATGTAGTGATCGTGCCATATTTAGACGACTTCTTGATAATAGGGAAAACAGAAGCCCACTGCTCCAGTCAGCTCCTAGTGGTCACGGAAGTGTTGCATCAGCTGGGGTGGTTAGTAAATTTCCAAAAATCAAGACTAACCCCCTCCAGTACTCAGACCTTTCTGGGTCTAATCCTAGACTCTCGTCGTCAAACCTGCTTCCTCCCAGAGGACAAAATCTGCAGGTTAATTGCATTAGTCTCGAAGGCCATTCAAGCTCCAGAGATGTCTCTGAGAGAGGCAATGTCCCTCCTGGGTTCTATGACGGCCTGTCTCCCAGCAGTAATGTGGGCCCAGGGGCATATGAGGCGGCTTCAGTGGGAGGTCCTGTCAGCACAGAGGTCCTGCAACGGGCGTTTAGAAGGCAGGCTCTCTCTCTCCCCAGAAGTAGTAGATTCTCTTTCGTGGTGGACAGTCAGGGGAAATCTGACCACAGGCGTTCAATGGTCCAGATCGATAGATCGGGTAGTTACGACCGACGCAAGCAGTTCCGGATGGGGGGGTCATCTGGCAGAACTCTCAATACAGGGTCACTGGGCTTACCACGAGAGGGGATCATCCTCAAACTTAAAGGAACTTTGGGCAGTAGAAAGATCCCTCAGGGGCTTCCTCCCTCACATCCAAAATCACCATGTCCAGGTCAGGTCCGACAACCGGACCGCAGTAGCCTATGTGAATCACCAAGGAGGGACAAGGTCACGCCCTCTGATGGTGGTGGCAGACAGGATCCTTGGTCTAGCAGAGCGAAACCTCCTATCCCTCAGCGCCCTTCACATAAAGGGGATAGAAAACGTGAAGGCAGATTTTCTAAGCCGCCATACCCTAAGACAGGGGGAGTGGGGGTTGAACCCGGAGGTCTTCCATCAGATTGTCCAGTTATGGGGGCAGCCAGACATAGACCTGTTCGCCACAAGGGCAAACAGAAAGGTGCAGAGATTTTGCTCCCTAAATCCGGCAGAAAATCCCCATGCCATAGATGCCCTCCAGATTCCTTGGGGGTTCAGGAAGGCCTATGCCTTTCCGCCATTAGTGATGATTCCAGTAGTGGTGAGGAAGATCCGGGAGGAAGGCGCCAGGGTGATTTTGATAGCCCCTTTTTGGCCCAAGAGGCCTTGGTTCTCTCTGCTTCGGCTAATGTCGGTGTCAGATCCCTGGATTCTACCAGAGAGGCCGGACCTTCTCATGCAGGGACCAGTATTCCATGCCCAGGCCAGGGGGTTCCATCTTTCGGCATGGAATTTGAGAGGTCGCTATTGAGTAGCAAGGGGTTTTCACCAGGCTTAGTTTCTACTTTATTGGGGAGCAGAAAACCGATTACAACTAAGATTTATAGCAGGGTGTGGGGTAAATTCCTAGAGTTTATAGATATTCCGCTATCGAGCAAACCTCCGATCAGAGGGATCCTGGAATTTCTGCAAAAGGGGCGGGACCTGGGTCTAGCTACAGGGACCCTTAAGGTTCAAGTTTCAGCTTTGGGAGCACTCTACAATTGTAATCTGGCTGGGAATAGGTGGATCTCGAGGTTTATCAAGTCCTGTGCCAGAGCTGGACCGGTTAGGTCCATGGGTGTTCCTCCTTGGGACCTGAATTTAGTCTTGAACGCTCTTACTAGTGAACCATTCGAACCCCTACACAAGGTTTCTCCAAAAATTCTCACCCTTAAGACCATCCTTCTAGTGGCCTTAACATCAGCCCGTAGGGTGGGGGATCTGCAGGCCCTCTCGGTTAATCCTCCTTACACACAAATCTTTGAGGATAGGGTCACCTTGCGGCCAGATCCAGCATACCTTCCCAAGGTGGTATCTAGATTTCACCGTAGTCAGGAGATTGTGCTACCCTCGTTCTGCAGCAATCCCAAGAACCCAGGGGAAGTCAGGTTCCATAGCCTAGATGTTAGGAGGTCCCTGCTACAGTACATTCACATGACTAGTCTGTGGAGGAAAGACTGTTCTCTGTTCCTGGCCTTTCAAGGGTGTAGGAAAGGTCATGGGGTGTCCAAGGGTACCATCTCTAGGTGGCTCAGGGAGGCCATTTGCTTAGCCTATACGTCCACAGGGGTTCCAGGCCCGGACAATGTGAGGGCTCATTCCACCAGAGCCGTTGCAACCTCCTGGGCAGAGAGAGCAGACGTCTCGATCGAGCAGATATGTAGGGCTGCTACTTGGTCTACACCATCCACCTTCTTTAAGCACTATCGGTTGGATCTATCCTCTTCTGATCTCACCTTTGGGAGAAGGGTACTTCAGGCGGTGGTCCCTCCCTAGGGTGCTCATAAATTCTCCAAAATTCTCTCAAGGTGTGCTGTCATGGGGGAGGGGAAAACACCAAGGTTACTTACCGGTAGCCGGTTTTTCCTGAGCCCATGACAGCACCCGTAGTTTCCCCCCCTTATTTTTTCTATGTTTCTCACACCCTGGTGTGCACTGTGTGGGGTGGTGTGTATATGTATATTGTGGTGTTGGTTATGTGCCTAACCTGTTTAGGGAGGTCCTCTCAATGCTCTGTAAACAACTGAAGCGAGGGAGAGGTACCGCCCTTTTATTTCAGACGGTTTCCTGTCCTTGGTGGGGCGGATCCTCTCTCAAGGTGTGCTGTCATGGGCTCAGGAAAAACCGGCTACCGGTAAGTAACCTTGGTGTTTTAAGTCTATAAAGGGAAAACCATAGAGTTGAAAGATGCTACTGCTTTGCAGTGTTCATCTGCTCAGTACTGCTGTATAATTGTCCTGCATGTTGCTGCTTCTCAACATATGCTACATGGAAACGAAAGTAAAAATGCCTGAAGTTTCTGCGAACTATGTTGGGAAGCATCATAGCATCTAGTTTCCACCCAGTGGCTCAGCGCCAGCTGAAAATTGTTTGAGAGATTCGGCAGGGCAATAATGGTGAAAAATATAGGATACAAGCCGTATAATGGCCAAAAATCGTGTTATTCCTCATGCACAAAGTAAACAGGTTATCTTGATCGTGTCTACGACTAAAGAGGGAAAAAAAACTACCCTTTATAGGGCAACTCCATGGGATGAGCTTATGTACAACTTTAATGCTCCCTCCACTAACCCGTCCCAGAGTTGTGCTCAACTTTGTGTTTAAGAACACACCAGCTTCAGCTGTTGACCTCGCTTTGCAGACAAAGCTTTATTTACCCTTCTTCTCAAACAAAGGACCATTTTGTAAGATGTTAATGCAATTGGTATAGAAAAGAACTGATCTAGATGGATAAAGAAAAGGCAGTTTGCCCCCTTTACAACTCAAGGTGGTTTGCAGGTTAATGACCAGGCCAATTTTTACAATTCTGACCACTGTCACTTTATGAGGTAATTACTCTGGAACGCTTCAACGGATCCCCCTGATTCTGAGATTGTTTTTTTCGTGACATATTGTACTTCATGATTCTGGTAAAATTTCTTCGATATCACTTACGTTTATTTGTGATAAAAAAACAGAAATTTGGCGAAAATTTTGCAATTTTCAAAATTTTTATTTTTATGCCCTTAAATCAGAGAGATGTCACACGAAATAGTTAATAAATAACATTTCCCACATGTCTACTTTACATCAGTACAATTTTGGAACCAAAATTTTTTTATTAGGGAGCTATAATGGTTAAAAGTTGACCAGCAATTTCTAATTTTTCCAACAAAATTTACAAAACCATTTTTTAGGGACCACATCATATTTGAAGCCACTTTGAGGGGTCTTTATGACAGAAAATACCCAAAAGTGACACCATTCTAAAAACTGCACCCCTCAAGGTGCTCAAAACCACATTCAAGAAATGTATTAACCCTTCAGGTGCTCCACAGGAATTTTTGAAATGTGGAAGAAAAAAAATGAACATTGAACTTTTTTCACAAAAATGTTAATTTAGACCCAATTTTTTTTATTTTCGCAGGGGTAACAGGAAAAAATGGACCCCAAAATTTGTTGTGCAATTTCCCCTGAGCACGCAGATACCCCATATGTGGGGAAAAAACACTGTTTGGGCACACGGCAGGGTTCGGAAGGGAAGGAGCGCCATTTAACTTTTTGAATGTAAAATTTGCTTCAATAATTAGCAGACGCCATGTTGCATTTGGGAAGCCCTTGATGTTCCTAAACTGTGGAAACCCCCCACAAGTGACACCATCTTGGAAACTAGACCCCTCAGGGAACTTATCTAGATGTGTGGTGAGCACCTTGAACCCCCAGGTGCTTCACAGAAGTTTAGAGCATTGAGCCGTAAAAATAAAATTTTCACATTTTTCCCACAAAAATGTTTTTCAGCCCCCAATTTTGCATTTTCATAAGGGTAACAGGAGAAATTGTACCATGCAATTTGTTGTGCAATTTCTCCTGAGTAAGCAGATACCCCCATATGTGGGGGAAAACCACTGTTTGGGCGCACGGAAGGGAAGGAGCGCCATTTGACTTTTTGATTGTAAAATTTGCTTGAATAATTAGCTGACGCCATATTGAGTTTGGAGAGCCCCTGATGTGCCTAAACAGTGGAAACCCCCCACAAGTGACACCATTTTGGAAACTAAACCCCTCCAGGATTTTATCAAGGGGTATAGTGAACATTTTGAACCCAGAGGTACGACATAGAATTTGATAACACTAGGTCATCATATTGAATAAGTTGTCATTAGTCTTGAGTGCTCAAGTGCTCACTACTTGAGTTTGCATTGGGTACTCAAGTATGCACCATGTATCGCAGGTGCTCAAGTCCCCGCCCACATGTTTCACGGTTATTAGACACCCAAAAAAAAACCATGCAGGGACCCCTCGTGCGTGGCAGGCAATCCCCGCGAGTTTTATTTGGCCACGAAGCATTTGGGGCGGAGACTCCTCGAGCATATCACTCAAGCACCCGTGATACTCTGTGCATACCAGAGCACCCGATGCACACTCAAGTAGCGAGCACTTGCGCTCAACACTTATGTAGAGGTTGTCATGATTACCTCAGGTTGCTATGACAACGATCGAGCCCTTGCGATAATGTTGCAGGGGTGTGAATCGGAAGGGACAAGGATTCCCCTCCCTTTCCCAGCCTTCTAAATGGTGCGATAGATATTGATCCTGGCATTTAGGAGGTTAAAATGCCCGGGGCAGTGATAACCCGGTCTCCACTTTAACTTAAGCCGAGCTCCCGGTGGCGGATCACACGGGCACGCTCCTCCTATGTCAAAGTTCGAGAACTCTATCCGACCGTGACATATGAGTACGTCAAAGGCCGCCATGAAGGGGTTAAAAAGACGGACAGTTCGGGATCATAGGCTAGACTGCATCCACAGTGCCTCCATCTACCTCATTATTTGGAATCTACTGCTGGGGGTTCTGTCTGAATCATGTATTTCAGAGATTTACACAGAAACCCCAATGTCAGCACTCAGCGCAGAGTTCAGGATAAATGCGAGCTGAGCCTTACTGTGATCTTTGGGAGGCAGAATGAACAAATCAACAGCCGGTGAAGAATTGGTTTTATTTATTTTTTACCCCTTTCCTCTTGCAATATACAGTACAGACCAAAAGTTTGGACACACCTTCTCATTTAAAGATTTTTCTGTATTTTCATGACTATGAAAATTGTACATTCACACTGAAGGCATCAAAACTATGAATTAACACATGTGGAATTATATACTTAACAAAAAAGTGTGAAACAACTGAAAATAGGTCTTATATTCTAGGTTCTTCAAAGTAGCCACCTTTTGCTTTGATGACTGCTTTGCACACTCTTGGCATTCTCTTGATGAGCTTCAAGAGGTAGTCACCGGAAATGGTTTTCACTTCACAGGTGTGCCCTGTCAGGTTTAATAAGTGTGAATGTACAATTTTCATAGTCATGAAAATACAGAAAAATCTTTAAATGAGAAGGTGTGTCCAAACTTTTGGTCTGTACTGTATATGTCAAAAATGCCAGTGAAATCTCCTCCTTGTCCTGCAAAAGATGAGCCTTGATATAACTTTGTCTATTGCTAAATTGAGTCTTGAAATATGGACACCTAAAATCTTTTTCTTTTTGTATAAAAATAGTAAAATGTAAACAGATTTTGTATAATTATCTGATCGACCTGCAGAATAACATTACTGTATCATACTGATGAGGACACTTTGTTTTTTGTTTTTTTGTTTTCTTTAAAAAGTATGGATAAAATAATTTCCAGAATTGTTTTCTATTCATTCTAAAGAAAAAAAGCTTTGACCTAAATGCTCAAAATGGGCCTGTCCTTAAGGGATTAAACAACTTTTTTTTCTCTCTTCTATTTCAATTCTTTAGGACCGTAAACTCTGAAAGAATGTCAAAAGACTCGAATTCAAGGAGGATAAGTTTTTTGGATGCTTTGTTTAATAATTCAGCATTTGAACATGTGGGCAATAAGTATGACTTTAAAACAGCAAAACTACTTTTTCTCTTGCAACAGAATTTACAGAATCTCTTAGTAGTTTGTTGACCACAAACCATGACCAGTTGTGGAGTAACAAGGAGCCTGTTGTATCTACTTTTTTTTTTTTCTAGCTACTAATGTGTAGTTGCTTCTTAGTTTTCCCAGATGCTTTTCTGTCTCTAAAGTTTTAGCTACATCATAAAGGAAACCTCTCAAACATTTATCCCCTCTCCCAAACCATTGACACTGTAGTCCTTTTGGCTTCTCGCTTAAAGTGTTGCTTCAGCAGTGAGAAATTGTGTTTTTGAAGCTGTCTGGAAGTGTGTTGGGCTGTGACGATGTACATACAGCTCTTTAGCTTCCATTGCACTTTTCCTGAACTAGCAGCACCCTTCCTTGGCTGATAGACAGGTATTTTGATCTGATACACTAGTCACCAACCTGTCAATTAGCCAGGTGTTAGTGCTGTTAGCCAGTGAGTACAGTGGAGACTGAGTTGTAAGTGCATCGTCACACCCCATGCACTTCCAGAATAAACTCTTCCTGCTGAAGCAGCACTTTGGGGTCATAACTGGATCCACTGGTTTATCTTTGTAAGGCTTCGTGTCCACTATGCTTTTTTCAAGCGTGTTTGCCGCGGAATTTCCGCAGCGAAAACGCTTGGTAATACGTGCCCCATGGTCCCCAATGATAATCGCATGTGCTGTGCACATGCTGCGGAAGTTTCCGCTGCAGATTATCATTGCGGAAAAATACGCAGCATGTCCATTAATTTTGCGGACACACAGTGTAATTGCCATCATTGACTTGCATTGAATTGCTTAATATCCGCATGACTACATGTGCACATGCAGATGTTAAGTGATTCAATGTACGGATGGTACCCGCGTCTGGAGAAGAGGAGACTCTCCTCCAGACCCGGGTACCATAGTACCTGTAAAAAAAAGAATTTAAAATAAAAAAATAAACATTATACTTTCCAATGTCCCTCGGTCTCCTGTACGATGCGTCCGGTCTCTTGTACAGCTCGCGGTGGTTTAAAAGGACCTGCGGTGACGTCATTTAGTCATGTGACGGGTCACGTGACCGCCGACGTTACCGCAGCTCCTTTTAGACCACCGCGAGCTGAACAAGAGACCGGACGCACCGAAGAAAAGACTGGGGGCCACTGGAAGATAAGTATAATGTTTATTTTTTACCATTTCATTCTTTTTTTTTTAACTATTACTTGGTCACACTATATAAATCCATGCCGGTTGCATGGATTTATATAGTGTGACCAAGTTGTCAAGCACTTTCCAAGTGATGCTAAAATTGCTTGGAAAAGCGCTTGATAAACCTGCATGCAGAAATGCATGCAAAAACTCTTGACAAACGCTTCTACCTGGCAGGAAAAACGCATGTAAAATCCGCATGCGTTTTTCCTGCCAGGGAGATGTGGAAAAAATCTGCAGCATTTCTGCATAGTGGGCACTTAACCTAAGGGTTACACAGTCTTATTAATGGTTTGGGGAATTTAAAGTTTCTGACATGTTCCCTTTTAAAAGGGTATTCCCATCTCCAAGATCTTATCCCAATATATAGTAGGTGTAATAATAATAATATCAGAAATATCTCCAATTATAAATGTAGTATAGTATTTTTGATTCACGATCTCTCTTTCCTCATGTGCAGGCATTGCAGGACCTTGGGTATCCATGGTTACGACTAGGGTTGAGCGAGTATGTTCTGTCTGAGTATGCTCGGGCCGAGCTCCGAGTATTTATAGCTGCTCGGTGATAAGGTTAAATCGCTCCCTGTGCATGATTTGCGACTGTTTGACAGCTTTATTACATGTGAGGAATGTGTAAGAAATAGACATTCCTCACATGTAATAAAGCTGTCAAACAGTCGCAAATCATGCACAGGGAGCGATTTAACCTAATCACCGAGCAGCTATAAATACTCGGAGCTCGGCCCGAGCATACTCGGCGAAAAGGTTAATAGAACATACTCGCTCAACACTAGTTACCACCACTATGAACTAGCTAACTAACTGTGACTTTATCAGTGGACGTAACCATGGATACCCAAGGTCCTGCAATGCAGGAAAGAGACATAGCCAATCAAAAAACTATACTACATTTCTAATTGGAGATATTTGCTAATATTACTCTTATTACACCTACTACACATTGGGATAGGATCTTGGAGATGGGAATATCCCTTTAAGGAGACAGACTGGCTATGCTTATGGGGAAAAGTTACATTAAACATGTTGTATGCTTCTCAGGCAGAATGTTATAAATCAGAAGGAGCTGAGCAGATTGATTGTATAGGTTTGTAATAACTTATTCACTATATTTCAATCACTACTGCTGAACTTTGCTTTGACATTCCTGACAGAGCCTTAAAGGGGTTGGCCACTACTCTACAAGTCCCTTTCATGTGATCTAACTGCCATAGATAAGCACTTCATTAAATACCATGCACTGCCAAATACTTCTGCAACCTGAGTTGCTCTCCTGGTCACATGAGCACTGGATGATAATCTCCTGGTTTCCTGTGATGTCACATCAAAATCACCTTAAATTCTGAGCTTTGGCAACTGACAGGTGGGCATGACTTGCTGCATGGGTGGGCATTTCCATTCAGCAGAGCTCTCATGTTCCTGTTGTGCATGCTGATGCAGACATGGCTCTCCCTCCAGACCCCTTTATCTGTGTGTGAGTGTGTGTGCGCATGCGTGTATGTATGTATGTATATATGTGTATATCACCTGACGTGCTTAACACGTCACTCACCGCAAGGAGAAATATTACCCCTAGATATATACATGTACACACACTGCTGTATACCCTGCGTACTTATATATATACTGCTGTATACTCTTATATGAATATTCATTTCCCTTTCCCTATTGAATTCATACCTTCTATCATTCTGTCTAACCATCTGTCTATCCAAACTATCCATTCTATCTAATCAATCTCTCAATATGATGTTTTCTATTCTGTCTCTTATCTCTATCTCTTCCAATTAATGTGGGGAGTAGGGGGTGATTTTTGTCAGGGTTGCTGTGCTGGGGAGTTGTGCATTGCTTTTATTCCCTGTAGGTGTGTCCTGTACATCAGATTGTAGGGTTGTGTGTGATGCTGGCGGAGGAGTTTTATTGGTATTACCAGGGGGTGTGCTCACTGCTAGCTTGCAGCCCAGCACATAAGGGATGATGGGAAATATAGTAAGCAGAAGGAAGCAGAGGAGTCTGACTAGTGATCGCTATGACAGCCGAGCTGGTACCAGAGCACAGGAGGCGAAGCAGAAAGGCATAAAACATGAAACTTGTCAGGGAAGGTATGTGGTAATCTTTAGGGGCGTTATTGCCAGGGATCTTTTTTTCTGGCACTTTGTACATCATAAGTGTTAAATTAAGGTCAACAAGATTTACATTAATGAAGGTATCAAAAATTGGTGAAAACTTTTTTTTAAAAAAAGTGAAATTTCCAAACTTAAAATTTCTGCGCCCTTATATACAGTATGTCATGTCACACAAAATGATTAAGAAGTAACACTTCCTATATGTCCAGTTTACATGTTTTAAATGAGCTATTCGCAGTTTCATTTATGCACTGCAGAGCCAACTGTCAGTCAGTGCTGGGGTGTGCCTAGTGCCGCCGCTTCTAGTTCTGTGAGCTGTGGCTGTATTGCTGTCACGTCAGATGATGCATTTAACCTGCAGATATAATGGTAATCTGCAAGTTAGCAGTTTTAGGTGCACACGACCATCAATTCTGTCATGCGAATGACGCTTATGCAAATGACAATCTGATCACAGTTTGATCCAAGTGTCAGCGTATTGTAATCCGATTCTTTCGGAAGAGAAAATCTGGGCACATTGTGGAGAAGATGTAGAACAAAATTTCTCCATCCCCCCCTCCCACTTGTGTCAGTGCGTATTCTCTGATTTCTACCCACTCGTTGACTTGCGTGGCCAAGTGCAATCCAAATATCAAATCAAATTCTGACACGCTGCAGTTTTTTTCCTCGGACCGGCTCAGTCAAAAGAAAAAAATATCAAACATGAGTGCGGCCCCATAGAATAACATTGCTCCGAGTGTGATCCGATGTTTTGTCAGACCCTCAAGGTTAAAGTGAACCTGTCTGCAGGATTGTGCTAAGTAAACTGCATAAACTGTCAGGTGGGCGCTGATACTGTAATTAAAATGATACCTGGGTTGATGAAATCCGTTCTGTGGTTCTTTTAATCTTTGATTGCAGTTTTAGTTAATGAGATTTTGGTGCTCCGGGGCGGCCTGTGGGGGGCTCCATCTGGCTCTGCCTACATATTCATCTGTATGCTGTTATGACATGTTACTGATCCTTCAGTGACCTGCCTCCTATTTTCCATAATGCATATACTATGTGGGGTTAAGAACATTTTTTTTTACATCCAGCAAAATGGGGACAGCACCCACGCAGTAGCAGCTATCGCTTGCCGATAGATGCTACTGCTCACACGCCGCGGCCATTTTTGCTGGAGCTAAATTTATTTTTGCGCTAACAAAATGGCTGCTGCCCGTGCGCAGTAGCATTTATTGGCAGGCATAAGATGCTACTACGGATGCTCGGGCGCCATTTTTGTTGGAACAAAAAAAACTTTTTTAGCTCCAGCAAAATGGCAGTGGCATGTGCGCAATAGCAGCTAACGCCTGCCGATAGATGCTACTGAACATGCGCCACGGCCATTTTGTAGATCCTCATAATAATCTGCAGCTTCACAAACTTTATTGAACAGAACAGCATGGTTAATCATTGACTGATCACAACAGAAGAGACTCTCTGAATTTAACACTCCCGGGATAAAGAAAGAGGGATGTACTAAATGAGCTAGAAAGGCCAAAAGCCTCTTGTTTTTATCCCCCATTTCAAAGATGGCCGCTTCTTTACGTAGCAAATATTTCCTAGTCCTTTCCTTATTAGCAACAATTGTCTTTGGGCATTTAAACGAGGAGACCTATTTAGGTTAGTAGGATCAGCGATATACGTCTGCTTAGCAAATTCCATTTGTTTATTCAGATCAAGTTCCCACCTTATTAAATCTCTTCTGTGCAGCCATCCCATTAATAAAGGTGCCCAAAATAGCTTTATACACACTCCATCCTACTAAAGGATCTGAATGACTACAAATAAAGGCCTAAAAATCCAAATGAGCAGAATTAATTTTCTCTACCCCCTAAGGATGTCTGCAGCCAAGAAGGGTGTAGTCGTCATACCTTCCATCCTGGGCCCATACCAATCTTAACGGTCACTACTATAGCAGAGTGGTCAGAAATACCTTGAGGGGTGTGAAGGATCCCCCACCTCGTCAACTGCCTGACGTCACTATTACGTCAGACGGATCACGTGATAAGGATCCGCACTTTGCACCAACGTGACGTTCCACACCCCCTCAGGGACACCTAAGGCCAGATTGGTACAGTTCTACACAGACTTCCCCCCCCCCCCCTATCCACACAGGTACAGGAAGGTATAAAGAGTTAGAAGAGGTGGCCCACTCAGTCACTGATGTGGCACCACACTCGCTCACGCCCCTGACAGGCCCCTCTCACTGACCCCAGTGAAACAAAACCCTGTCAGCCTTGTAGAGCTGCCACCAGTTCCTATTAAATATAATTCCGCTAGTGGACCGGGGGATTATATCGGGCCAGGAACCAGCCCTGGTAGCGTTAGGATTAAGCCGAACAACAGACGTGTGGATCGAGATAAAAGAGCAACCCAAGGTTAAATATATAATTTAATCGCCTTAAGGGCACATTAGACAATACACTATATACATAAGGGTTATAAATACATAATGGTCAAGGATGCAAACACAATAGTAGTGGTGCAAAAGATATAAGCAGATATTAAGAGTCCGTTACCAGTCAGATGGAAGGCCTGACTTGCGGGGGAGGGGCTGCCACATGGGAGGCTTGTGGGTTCCTCTGTGGGGTGACTTCCCCCACACGATGTGTCGTCGCGACCTCCCAGAGAAAAAGCACTAGGCCCGAGCTGCAGGAGCTTTTAACCTCTCTGGGTCACCCTCCTGCTCCCTGGGCTGGACCTAAATCTCCACACCTAGCCTCCATCAGCTATAAACTCTAGAAACTAAAATGGGTTATAATTCCTTAGTGGACGCTCCTAGGTAGCCGGTTCTGGTGTGATCGGATCCAGACGGGCCCCTGACACGCATGGAGACCAAACACTGTGGCCCTAGGGGTTTTCGAAAGTCTGTGCCGGGTATCTCCCCATCCCTACGCGCTAGACTGGGCTGGGAGCCAGGCTGACATTCCCCATTTTTTTGGGATCTGGAAAGTCTATTTTATGAATAACTAGGACATATAGTTCCACAACTCAGTATTGAATTATAATTGTCTGACACAAAGGCTTGGATCCACAGGGGGTCTTCCTGCTGTAGCCCACCAGCTAGATTTTTGTCACTTGCTGTCTCTTGCCCCTCCCTCCTCCTAGGTTGCAGAAGTGTCCAGTAACAACTGTATGCTGTAGATCTTTATAATCCCCTGCCAAATAGGATACAATGATTGACATGGCATTATATCTCCAATATTCTTCACAAGGGATATATCTGATATATGATGCCAGCAGAAGAAAGTTTGGGGAGGCCAGGGCTATATCTATACGAGTTTTGTGAGAGGCTCAGTATCAGAAAACTTTCAACTGGAAGACTCTATTCCCAAATGGCTAAGTAGTTATATGCAGTACACTAATTCTCTAATGCAGAAGTACTTGCATCAAATTAGGTAGTTTCTGCATTCAAATATGGCTAGAAAGTTTGCATTCCCTTGTAGTGAACCTTTTTTCACAAAATTCTGATTAAGATAACCTGTCAGGTGTTTCATGCTCCCCAACCGCTGGCATGAATTGCATTCTGGCTGCATGATTGCAGCAAGGTATTTAATTTTATTTATATTTTAAATGCTCTTGTTTTTCAGTGAAAATATATTTTGAAGTTCTGGGCAGACTAGCCTAGCTCTGCCTCCGGCAGGCTCTTCCCAGCTCTTCTGCAGGCGATTGATCATTGCTGGTTCATGGAGAGAGATCTGTCAGTCACTTCCAACAGTGCTAGGAAGAGGATCATCAAATTATACCTTCTCTGAATTGCCAAGGCGTTTTGAGAAAAAATAAAGCGATAATGGTGCCAGTGGTTTGCTCTGCATGCTTTTCCTGACTGGTTCCTTTTTACCTGTTCAGCATCTCCTGCTCTATAACACACTGCTCATTGATTGCATAGCATTTTCATGATGCCCTCTGATGGTTAAAAACTATTTTAGAATGTCGCTTGCTGCATATTGACGTGATTACCAGTAATTGTGTAGCATTGTAATTTCTAGGTTAGCAATTTTGAATGATATTTCTTTTTTAACATTTTCAACCAGATCATCTGTGGTCCACAAAACCCCTCCTGTTTCGTTCACTGCCATTACCGATGAAGAGTTTCATTTAGAAGGAATGTCAAGCGAAAATAAATCCTTCCTTATTCCATTGCCTGTAAAGGCAAGATCTACACAAAAAGCTTATGTTAATAAGGGAGAGAAAACTGCCCTGGAAATGGCAAACTCTAAATCGGAGAGGAAAAAATGCAGTGAAAGGAAGGAACCTAGATCTTCTAAAAAAGCCATTAAGAAATTTGTGCAGGTACACACATTTAAGCATATACCGAGATGAGTAATGCTTCTGTGCTCAGACATACAAAATATTTTTGTATCTCAGGAAGTTGCTCCATCACGAACTGGAGAAGCGGTTGAACCAGGTCCTGAAACTAAAGATGCGGGAACGCAGCAGGTCCTTGAACAGTTTGAAAAGCCAATGGCATCATCTCAAGATGCTGATTTGCCACACATTGTAGAAGAGGAGGAAGATGGTTATGAAGATATGTTGCTAGTTGAAAACCAAGATGACAATGATTCCCAACATGGTGAGAAAACTAAGAGTCGATTATTAAAAAAAGTGCAGCAAACTAGGCACAGTGTCAGGCAATAAGAGAATTGTATCTGTTTTTGAGGATTTAGACACAAAATTCAATATTCGAAGGAGAAAAGGTAAGGTGTATGTGTGTTTTTATACCTTTTCCTGTTTTGTATTCTTAGAATTTGTGTTAGGTTCTATTTTTGGGCATTATCTTGTAATTTTGGAGGGGTAATAACATGCCTGTAATCTCACTTTAATACGTGTAAGTGATTAGGCACTAGAAATTTTAATTTGCTGGCAGCATGCATAGGATTAGAGCTTCTTTTAACTTTGGCCACAAAAGAATACATATTAAAGGAAGAATATATTAAATTGCAGTGTATATACAGTTCCTTGAAAAAGTATTCGTACCCCATGAACTTTTCCACATTTTTTCACGTCACGCCCACAAACTTAAATGTGGTTTATTGGGATTTTCTGTGAAATACTAACTCTAAGTAGCAATTATTTTTGAGGTGTAAATGAAATGACACATGGTTTCTAAATATTTTAAAAATATGAATCTGAAAATTTTGCCTTGAATTTGTATTCAGCCCTTTCTAGTCTGATAGTCCTAAATAAAATCCTGAGTCACCAATTGCCTCCAGAAATCACATAATTAGTAAATTGAGTCCACCATTTCTTGTCAGTCTATCTACAGCTGTTTTGTGAAGGCCTCATGAGAACATTAGAGCTCACGGCATCATGGAAACCAATGAACACACCCGACAGGTCAGGGATAAAGTTGTGGAGAAGAGTAAAGCAGGGTTAGGAGATATATATAATATATTTTGTCTGAGATCTTAACATAGCACTGTTTAATCATTCATTCAAAAATGAGAGGACTTTGGCACTACTAAGACATGGCTGTCCACCTAAACTGACATAACAGGGAAGGAGAGCGCTAATTAGAGAAGCAGCCAAGAGGAGAGGCTCTATAGGAGTTGCCTTTTTAAGCCGATAAATACTCATTTTTATATAAAAACAAAAAAACACATTAGTACAGCCACATCCTGGAACAACCCAATCTATAATACTCATGCTGCTTACTGCCTACTGTGTGGGGGCAGAAAAAAATGACAAAAATGCATATCACCTTACAAAAAGTGGTATAAAGCGTGATTACAAAGTCATGTAATCTTATGGAATAAAGACCCCAACTAATTTTGTGAAAAACAAGCCCACGCATGACTGTCGACAGAAAAATAGAAAAGTTATGGCACTCAAAATATGTTGATCCAAAAAGTTTTGTAAAAAAGTGTTTAGTGCAATAAAAAAAAGCTATAAATCTGGTACCACTGTAATCGTACTAACCGGAAGAATAAATCTGAATTATCACTTAAACCGCATGGGAACGGGTTAAAAAAAATAAAATAAAATTAGAAAATCAACAGCAGTTCAAGAATTGCTTTAATTTTTGTTCATTCTGCCTCCCAAAAATCGCAAAAAGACTACATTCACATTTTCTCTGTGCTCTTTTGAGCACTTGCCTCAAGGTTTACGTCTAAGGCCACAGCCCCAATATCAGTATTTGGTCAGTATTTTTTCTCAGGAGTGGGAACCTCTCAATTCCCCGATACCCTCCAACCCAGCAGCATTCACCTATGTATGAACAAATTCCCTGCCTAATCAGCCCTGTATAACGTTGAGTGAAAACAAGGTGCTGACTAGTCTGGGGCAACGAACGCTGCATCAACTAGCCAAAGCCCTCATTAGCATGGCAAATGGAGACATTATAAATGCTTTTTGCAGGATGTCCCTCCTGACAGCACCAGCAGATGGAGGTAGTCTTTCTTATCCTTTCAGGGACAGGAAACACCAAGAGATTAAAACACCCCTCCCACCTTCACCCTGTGAAGATAGAAACAGTGAGAGGAAGAGCGGAAGATCAGCGAGGAGATCAACGCAGCATTATCTTTAGGGTGATCAAGAGGCTCAGCTTCTCCTTCCCCCGTTGAAATGTCTGTGGCTGACGCAGTCCTCAGCCTCTACCAGTGGAGCGCTGCTTCTGGTTGGTGAGCCGCTGCCTATACAGCAGAAGGAATCCCCCCTCCTTCCCCATCCCGGAGGTGTTAAAAACTCATTCAACTAGAGCAGTCTGCACTTTGTGGGCAGAGAGGGGGGGCTTCGGTGGATCAGATATGCAGGGCCGCAATGTGGTCCAACCTGGGCAACAGACTTCTTTAGGTAGGAAGGTTCTCCTTTCAGTGGTCCCGCCCTAATGCTATACTCTGGTATTGTCAGGGGGACGTCCTGAAAAACGGTAATTAGAACATCCAGAGAGGATAAGTGATCTCTTGTTGAAAGTTGTTATTGGTGGTCTGACTGCTGTGTCTTTGATCAGCAGAACAGGGAACTATAAACCCTGTTAGAATAGCGAGACAGTGCACATGTTCGACCTTTGTTCCATCTATACCCTATGTGCTGTGCTCTGCTTTTCCCAGTAGCCCTATAGAGAATTAATGGAGCATCGGTCCGGTGACTACCTATGATTCCATTTTGTAATGAGAAAAAAAAGTTCCTCTTTAGGAATAAAAATTCCCTGGTCTGACGATTGTTGCAGATCCCTTAGACAACCCCTTTAAGTAAGTGGGTTTCTCAAATACCCTTCATGCCTAATGAAATGGCTCCTTTAGACATGGGACCAGTATGACTCAGACATATATGGCATATCTTGAAAGCTTGCTGTTTTAACATTTTTTATTTCACTTAGGTCGGTTTCATGTGTCCATGAAACACGGACTGTGCTCCTATGGGAGCAACTGGCCCAATTGCCAGGTATCCTGATGAGTGAACTGATTTCAAAAGGGAATCTGTCACCAGTTGTAAAGCTGGTTGGTGACTGAGTTAATATCAGTATACTACTTGCTGCATTGCATTCAGTAATTCTCATATTGCAGTGATTCTCAAGATTCATGAGCTGCAGCCCAAACCCCCCACCACTGGCTCATTGACAATATGCTTTTACATCTCTTTTTACTCTGTAAACACTGTATATCACTCACTGGTTTGTGGAGAATATTCAACAGGACATTACGTAAAAGTATGGTAAATTAAGTAATTTAAGATTATGTTACACTATAACAAAACATTACTTAAAGAGGACCTTTTTACCAAATTTTTAATGTT
The DNA here is from genome assembly GCF_046119375.1 of Phyllobates terribilis. NCBI lineage: Eukaryota > Metazoa > Chordata > Amphibia > Anura > Dendrobatidae > Phyllobates > Phyllobates terribilis. The sequence goes on from NW_027362761.1 coordinate 788,372,403, forward strand.
GAACCTGACACGATATGTATTTCTGGCTGCAAATCAGAATAAAATGTGTGGGTTTTTTTTTTTTTTTTGGTGGCAGGGTTATTTTAACCTCTCTTGCGTTGATCTTGGCAATCAGTCATGATCTCCTGGTCTAACCTGCATGAGTTGGTGTGTGGGAGGGGGTAGTGCAGTTGAGTTTAGCTGTGTCACATTACAAACCCCTCCATCAGCTCTCCTCCTTTTTTAGCACTGTCACTTCTGCTGTTCTGATCACCCCCTTTGTCTGCTGTGCTCATGCAACTTATCACTCTACAGTGAGATGAAAGCTATCATGAGAGCAGATTACTGTAATAGGACATCACTATTGTAACAAGACAGTTAATGAAATTGTGCCCCAGTGCATGATGTATTGCAAAGTCCATGATTGAGTGAGTTTGATGTGTAATAATTTGACTGACATTTAGATTCCTGGCCTCATCTCCATCGAACATCTTTCAGACCAGCCAATCTCCTCCATTACATGCTCCTGACCATAGAAATAATTTTTTGGATGAATGGGTAGAATGTTTTCTACAAGAGTGGCAGCTGTTATGGCTGCAAGGGAGACAAACGTTATATTAATGCCTATGAATTTAGAATGAGATGTCATTAAAGCTCCTGACGGCATCCCAATATTTTATCCTTATGTGTAAGAAGTTTAGCTCCTTGCAGTGTTGAGTTGGACACAGCTTCTATGTTAACTTGTATATCTTGTATGCGGCTAGGGATCTTAATCGATTTTGGTATATGTTGTAGGAAAAGACAAAGCAAAATCGACTAAGCCTGCCCAAAAGACTAAAAAATCCAAATTGTCAGAAAAAAAATTAAAACACCAAGTGAGAGAGAGAAAAACCAAGAATGTCGTGATAAAGACACCTCTATACAGTCAATCTCAAATTGGGAGATTAAAAATTGATCATCGTGATAAACAAACAGCAGAGACAGTGGAGGATCTTCTGCCGAGGTAAGAGCTAAATATGGGTGTCACTCCGCTATTTGTACAATGTATTGTAAGACTCTGTTCACATGTTTAGTAATTATTTCTGGGTTTTTGGATCTGTTTTTGGGATGTCTAAAATAAAAAAAAAATAAATAAAAAATAAAAATTCCAGCTTAACATTCTTTCATTTAAATGTGGATGGAAAGTTTCTAAAATTTAATCTTTTTGATGGCAATCTGCTTTTAGCTAGATCAAAAATGTAATCTGTACACCTTTGTCAGGCCAATAAATGTATAGCAAAGGGATCATTTTTTTTATTCGATCATTAAAAAAAGTTTGTAGAAATGGCTCATAACTGATGGTCATCTGTTATGTTATTCTTTAATAGATGTGTTTTTTTAACAGCTTCAGGACCGCCCATAGACTTTTTAACCGTTTGGCCGGTCCAGACATTCTAGACATTCACGGCATAGTAGCGCACCAATGTGTGATTACCGTATTTTTCAGACTATAAGACGCACCGGACCATAAGATGCACCTAGGTTTTAAAAGAGGAAAATAGAAAAAAATTGACGCAAAAAAGGTGGTCATGATGCACTGTTATTGGGGAGAGGGTCTGCTGCTGACACTGTTATAGGGGTAATGTCCCCCAATTCTGGACTAATACCCCCATCCTGATATACTTGGCTCGCTTCCCCATCCTGGTATACATTGCCCTCCATCCTGTTATACATGGCCCCATCCCCATCCTGGTATATGTGGCACCCCACATCCCCATCCTGGTATTCATGGCACCCCCCATTCCTGGTATTCATGGCACCCCTTCCTTCATCCCCATCCTAGTATTCATGGCACCCCCTCCATCCCAGTACTGGTATTCATGGCACTTCCTCTATCCCCATCCTGGTATTCATGGCACCCCCTGCATCCCCATCCTGGCATTCATGGCACCCCCCCAATCACAGTCCTGGTATTCAGGCGCCCCTCCAACCCCTCATCCTCATTCATGGCCCCCTCATGCAGCACACCTAAAAATAATAAAGGATTCTACTCACCTCCCCTCTGCTCCAGCGCTGCGTCCTGTTCACGGTATGAGCTGCAGCAGGCTGCCCCAGCCGGTGTGACCTTGGTCTTCCGCATAGTGCCACAGTTCTCTTAGCTGTTGACACACAGCTCCTTCTGCCCGGTCCGATGATTGTTCCTGTGTTTCTCAGTAATATCAGCAGTTCTCCTCTGTTCTTCTGTCAGCTGCTGGCTCCTGTGTTGCATACGAGTGATGAAAATTTCAACAAATGTGGCTCAGGACGATCAATAAATGTGTTCTGTGCTACGCAGTCCAATTATACATTATGCGATGAGAGCTACAACCATTCACTATAATGAGGCAGATTGAGATATTTTGAAGTTGTATGACTCTGTTCCTTGCAGTGTCCCCTGTTTTTAGGCAGCACAAAAGCATGGTAAACCACGCTTTTATACACCTATTGGAAGAGTGACACTGGTAGAACAGAGGCCAAAGCCTAGAGTAAGGGTATGTGCACATGTTAAGCATTTGCTTTATTGTCACATTTTTTCTGTGTAGTTTTGTGAAAAAAACTGAAGTATTTCCTAGTGTCAGCAAAGTGAATGAGATTTCTGATGTCTCATGCACAGTCTCACCCATTGTAATGAACTAGAAAAAAACGCATAAAAGAAAGCAGCAAAAACCTGTTTTTATTTATGTAGCGTCTTTCCTGCCAAGAGAAACACGTTTTTTGATGCAGAAATGTCTGCAACAAATACTTCGTGTTTACATACAATAAGGCTATGTGCCCACGATGCAGAAATGAAGCGGAAAATTTCCACTTCATTTCTGCATGTCGTTGCCCGGAAAAACGCATGCGGAATTTGACGCGCGTTTTGCACATGCGGAATTGCCTTACGTTTTTCCAATGCATTGTAGATGGCAATTCTGCATACTTAAACGCACAAATAATGGACAATCTGCGGAATTTTCCGCACATCAAAAACGCTGCGGAAAATTCCGCAGCATGGGCATTGCAATTGCGGAATTACATATGGGACCATGGGAGAAGGCTTACCAAGCTTTTCCGCTGCAAAAATTCCGCAGCAAAAACGCTTGAAAAACGCATCGTGGTCACGGACCCTAACTGTACCTATCTCATTTATAATGAATGATTCTGTTTCTCAAATTTAGATCCAAATCTGGCTTAAGTGCTCAGCATAGAGCACAGTCCAATCAGATCCATCATCTAGGAAAATTAGGGAGTTTTCACTTTGCTGTTAACACAGCCTTCACCCATCCTCTTCTCCTTTAACAAAAAAAATCCAGAAAATTCTGCCCTCCCAACTCCAAATGCTTCTTCTTCTGTCCTTCTGAGCCTCAATTTGCCCAAACTGCAGTTAGCATTTATATATAGAGCATTACTGTAATGGGGAAAACCCATTTATCAATTAATGGTTTGGGATTAAAATGATTTTGGGTACTCTCCAAAAAATCTTTCTGAGAACTTTCATTTGGGGACACAGAAAATCATGGGGTGTACGCTGCTGCCTCTAAGAGTCTTACACTAGGCAAAAAGTCCTCAGCAGGCTACACTAACAAACAGGAACCAAGCTAATCGGTTAGTGAGAAAGCAGTAGGAGAAGCAATAAGAAAGGAAAAAGTTCAAACTGGCCCCACATGAGCACAAATGCTTTGAGAAAGAGATTTTATGGTGAGTATTCAAACTCTTCTTTTTTCTATTGCTTCATTGGGAGACACCGGAAACCATGGGACATCCTAAAGCAGTGCTAAGCGTAGGAAGAAGATGGAAGCACTTAATCTCAGGACAAAGCCTGGCCCACTGCTGCTTACAAGACCTTTTGTCCCATACCTATCCGAGGCGTAGATATGCACTCTGTAGAAGGTATGTGCAGAGGACCAGATAGCAGCCTTGCAGAGCTGCAAAGCAGAGAGACTTGATTACAAACAGCCCAAGAAGCCTCCACTGCATGGGTGAAGTGAGCCTTGACCTCAAGTGGGGGTGATCTATACTTTACTCGATCTGCTTCCACGATGGCAGAACGGATCCAAAGAGATTTAGAGGCGGGGAGCCCTCTGTGATGACCCTCAGATCACAAAAATATAAATCAGTGTGTCTGAATGATGTCCTGGATAGATAGAGACGCAGTCCTCTGACAAGATCCAATTTGTCTAGAGACCACTCCAGAGGATAAGGAGACGAGCAGAAGGGGAGCAGGACGATATCCTCATTGAGGTGGAAACGAGAAACTAACTTGGGGATAAATATTTGAACTGGATGCAAGACCACCTTGTCCTGGTGGAGAACCAGGAAAGGGAAAGGACTGGATAGAGCTGCTAGTTCTGACACTCTCCTGATGGAGGTAACTCTCCTAGAAGGTCTCCTTCCTTGTGGGGAATATCCTGAATTGATTTAAAGGGAGAACTCCTAAGAACATTCAACACCAAATTGAGGTCTCACGGACCCATTGGAGATCGATAAGGGAGAAAAATCTTGATCTGAGAGCCGGAAGCTAAATTTCTTTGGAAAAGAATAGAAAGGGCCGAGACCTGACCCTTGATATGAGGGCGAGACCGGACTCAAGGTCCGACTGGAAAAAGACCAGAAGGAAAGGGAGAGAAAAGGACAAGGATTGAGCCTGATTGGCTTTGCACCAACAAAAAAAAGGCCTTTCATGTATGATGATGGATGCTAGAGGAAGAGGGCTTTCTTCCCTTGCTCATGGTCTAGTTAACTTGATCGGAGAAACTTGCAGCCTTTAACTGCTGACTCCATAGCCATGCCGTTAACTTGAGAGATTGTGAATTCTGTTGGAAGATGGGACCACAACAACCGAGAGGGAGAGTGTCCCCACCAGGCCTTGGACTGTTTACTTAAAGAGAAAGGAAGATTGATCGATACAGACAGGAAACAGTCTTGTCCCAACGCAAAAGAAGGGCAAGTTGTAGGGGTTGTGTTGAACTTCACAAATGGGACTACCTCCTTTGCAGCTGCTATCTTGGCCAACACGCTCGTGCAGAGCCAAAGTTAGCATGGAGAGGAAAGTCAAGAGAACAAATCCTGAGTAGAAGAGCAGAGACCTTTTCTTGGGGAAGGGGAACTCTTGCGCGTGCGACATCGAACAGCATTCCCAGGAATACTAGTCATTGGTTCGGGATCAGACGACTAATCTGTTGATGATCCAGCCCAAGATGGGAAAGGATGTTGAGAGTAATTTGCGGCATGTCCACAGTAATTTGAATGTCCACTGAACAGGGAAACTCCTCGGATTTCGTGGAGGCCGTGACAGAATACCGCTACGGAATCGAGTCCCTCCAAAGACTGACACTTTTGTTCAGGAGCTTAGGATCCAAGATGGGGCGACCGGTACAGTCTCTCTTTGGGACCACAAAATGTTTGAATAAAAATCTGAAAAGCGCTCCTGAGGGGGAAAAGGTATGATTATGTCTGATTGATGAAAGGTGCACAATTGCAGAGTACGTATTCTTGGGGGTGGCCACTTTGTTCTTGGCTTGGGAAGAGAGCTGCTCTTTCTGCCAATGGCATCTGAAATGTGATACAATATGGATCTGAAAAGGCGGGAGGCTGGTTTAAAATTTCTTAAATGCTGAAATTGCATTCCATGCTTTAAGCCATAGATAACATCGGTACTGTGGGCAGAGGTGCCTATTTTTTGAGATTTTGGGTCTGATTAACAGCTAGGACCAGACTGTCCATCATGTCACGAAGTCCATCATGCTGTGTCCCTACTCCTTCACAGCATGCAATACTGTCATCAGGAGCCCTGGGAAGGGAAGTCGCTGGAACAGGGTCAGTTTTCCCTCCCTGTGCCGTCTCACTATGGTGGATGGGCAGAATGCAGCTTGGTGGCAAGGACTGTCCACCTGGATGCCTCAAACACCCTTGATACATTAGTAAGTTGGCATCCTGCCGCGTAGACCAGAGAGTAAACGATGTGGCACTTTCCACACTCTGTCATTTCACCGGTTCCCAATCACAAGCCATATCTGACAGACAAATAGGAAGAAATTAAAAGAAAAACTACAAACCTAAGGTAGAAACTGGTCTGAGAGCAGGCCTGTGTCTGCCTCTTACTGACACCAAGCTAAAACTGATTAGCTTGGTTCCAGTTGGTGGGTGTAACCTGCTAAGGAGGTGTTAACTTTTTTGCCTAATGTCAGCCTGCTAGTGGCAGCAACATACACCCCATGGTTTGGTGTCCCCCAATGAAGTGATAAATAGTCGCTACACTCATAGATGAATTACCAGAGTGCAAATTTCTTAAATAGAATCACTTATGGGGGCTTCTGATGTCCTGGCACTCTGCAACTGGCGACCACATACTATGCCAGCCAATTCTTCATTCCAAAAATCAAATGATGCTCCTTCCCTCCTTCCATATTGCTGTATTCAAGCAAAACTTTCCAACACATTTTGGAGTCCGTTTTCTCCTATTAGCACTTCTGAAAATGAAGACTGTGGCTAAAACAAAGCATGTTACCACGGTCTGTACACGCGTAGATGAATTCATGGAGAGCTGTAGTTTGTATATTTTTTGGGGAGGATGTGGTTGAATGGATGTCTGGCTGTTCTTAGACACTTTAAAATGAAAAATTTGGAAAGCAACATTTTAATAAAAAAAAATCTCTCATTATTATTTTCACACCCCCAGTGTTATAAACTTTTGTGAAGCTCCAGCGGGTCCAAAATTGTCACTATACCCTCACATAAATTCCTTGAGGGGTGTAGTTTCTGAAATTTGGTCACTTGTGGGAGATTTCTGCTATTTTGCCACATAAGAGGCTCTTAAAATTTGACATGCCGTCCGCTATCTATGCCAGCAAAAATTGTGTTTCTGAGGCCACAGCCCCACTATCAGTATTTGGTCGGGATTCTGTCAGTATTTTTTCTCAGAAGTGGGAGCCAAAACCAGGAGTGGGAGGTAAATTCAGAATTGGTGCACTTGTTTCTATTCTACCTTTTCTCTGTTTCTCACCTGGCTTTGGCTCCCACTCCTGAGAAAAATACTGACCAAATACTGATAGTGAGGCCATGGCCTAAAGTGAAAAACCTACTCCTTCCCTTTTGAGATGTGCCATGTGTCTATGCATACGTTTCTGACCGCATATGGGGTATTTCCCTACTCGGGAGGAATTGCTCAACAAACTGGGGTCCATTTTCTGCTGTTTACCCATAGTGAAAATCGAAAATTTGAAGGCTAAAGTCACATTTTCATGGAAAAAAATAAGTAATTTTTCGTTTGTTTTTTTTGTTAATGCCTGTGAAGCCCTTGAAGGGTTAAATACTTTGATGGGTGTAATTTTTAACCCCTCAGTTACCACCAATACATTTTTTTTTTACTGACTTTAGATGTAAGAGAATCGCATTACGGACAGGTGAAGATGCAGTATGTCAGCTGTTCACTATAGCTAACACACTGCAGCATCTGCCATGATCTATGTTTGCACAGACATGGCTGTTTAACCCCTTAGATGCTGCTCTCATTATTGGCAACAGCATCTAGATGATTAATAGAGCACAGGGGCTCCCTTTTTATCCCCATCAACACCCGGAGTTCATGAATGTGGTCCTGATGGCTGACTTGGCAATACAAGGCCAAGTAACGGCCTTAAAGTGTGCCGGCCATAGTGGGCTGTTCAGATGTTGGCAACATTTTAGTGATTAAAAAAACATTTTTAATTCCGGTCATTCTACTTCGCATTAATTCCTGAAAAGCCCTGTGAAGGATTAATAAACTACATGACATCTACATAGTTACATAGTTTATAAGGCCGAAAAAAGACAAGCGTCCATCCAGTTCAGCCTATTTCTTGTGCACTGCAGCTATTCCGCAGCGTTGATCCAGGGGAAGGCAAAAAAAAAATATGCGGTATAGGCCAATTTACATCATTGAGGAAAAATTCACTTCCCGACACCAATATGGCAGTCAGATTAAATCCCTGGATTAATTAACTAAGCATAAGATGTAATTTTATTGTTCTCAAGAAAGGCGTCCAGGCCTCTCTTGAACTCATTAAGTGAGTTGGACATCACCACTTCCTCTCCCAGAGAGTTCCAGAGTCTCACGGCTCTGACCGTAAAGAATCCCCTTCTATGCTGGTGCAGGAACCTCCTTTCCTCCAGACGCATAGTGTGCCCCCTCGTCTTTGTCACCATCCTTGGTATAAACAGGTCATGGGAGAGATCTCTGTACTGCCCCCTGATGTATTTATACATGTTTATGAGGTCTCCCCTAAGCCTTCTCTTTTCCAACATAAATAGGCCTAATTTTGACAACCTCTCTGGGTATTCTAGTCTCTCCATTCCCTTTATTACCTTAGTCGCCCTCCTTTGTACCCTCTCTAGCTCCAATATGTCTTTCCTGAGCACCGGAGCCCAGAACTGTGCACAATATTCTAAGTGCGGCCTTACCAGCGCTTTATACAGAGGAAGAACAATGTTCTCATCATATGCCCCTATTCCTCTTCTGATGCATGCCATGACTCTATTTGCCTTCGCAGCTGCTGCCTGACACTGGGCACTCCAATTTAATTTGCTATTAACCAAGACGCCCAGGTCCTTCTCCATGTCAGATTTCCCCAACGGTTTCCCATTTAATATGTATGGGTGACTGCTGTTTTTCTTTCCCATGTGCATGACCTTACATTTATCGGCATTGAACCCCATTTGCCATTTCTTTGGCCCAACTCCCCAATTTATCTAAATCCTCCTGTAGCTGTGCCCTATCCTCATCTGTATTAACTACTTTACAAAGTTTAGTATCATCTGCAAATATTGCTATTTTACTATGCAACCCTTCCACTAGATCATTAATAAATATATTAAATAATATAGGGCCCAAGACAGACCCTTGAGGCACCCCGCTAGTAACCCTGACACCCCCTGAGCTTACTCCATTGATAACCACCCTCTGCTTTCTATCACTCAGCCAGCTATTTACCCACTTACACACATTATCCCCCAGACCAAGCATTCTCATTTTATATACCAACCTTTTGTGTGGCACGGTATCAAACGCTTTGGAGAAGTCAAGGTATACAACATCGACTGACTCTCCCCGGTCCAGCTGTGAGCTCACCTCCTCGTAGAAGGCCATCAGGTTTGTTTGGCAGGAGCGATCCCTCATGAACAGCAGTTTGGAATATGTTGAAGGGTGCTGTTTTTAAAATGGTATCACTTTTGGGGGTTTTCCAATATACAGTACCTTTTTTAAGTCTCTTCTAAACCGAACAGGTCCCTAAAAATGTTTTGTGAATTTCTTAAAAAAATAAAAATAAAAATTGCTGCTAAATTTTTAAACTCCGAGCATCCTAGCAAAATAAAAGAACATTTGACAAATGGTGTTTATTTAAGGTAGACATAAAGAAGGTGGTATCTATTGTGTGGCATGACTATCTGGATACAAAGTATAAGCTTTCAATATTTATAAACCTTTGAAAATTGCTACATTTTAGAAATTTGTCAAATGTCTGATATTTTCATACATAAACACAAATCATATAGATATAAATTTACCACTGATAGATATGTGTTATGTTAAAACAGTCTCAGAATTTTGATATGATGAAACACTCCAGTATTATTACCAAAGTGACTTGGTCACTAAGAGGTTAAAATATTTTCTGTTTGTTTTATTTAACATATAGGCCCTTCTAAGTCAGTTCAAAAGTGAAATGGTCCCTAAAATGAAAAAAAGGTTTTGAAAATTTTTTGTCACTCACCCGTCCCGCCCTAGCTCTGCACCTCTGCCCACTTTGTTGGAGCTGGGGAAATTGGTATGAGAATGCCAAAAGTCACAACATTTTAGTGCAACCTCAAAAATGTGCAACTTTTAAAAGCTATTTATGCCAGAATGGCGGAAAAGCTTTTGATGAATCTGGGCCACGAGTTTTTCCATTTCTCTTTGTACAGCTAGCATTTACAGACACACCACCTATGTGCTCAGAAAAAACTGTAAAAGGACAACTATATATGAAATACGCTCGTACATACCATTGTAAATACTGACTACGAATGCTCAAGGTTTATGCCACTCTCCCAATTATTATACCATAAGAAAAATACCAATTCTGTAAATACAGATGAGAAAGTGATCCTAATTCAGGGCTGTGGAGTCTGTAAGCCAAACCACTGACTCCAACTCCTCAATTTCCCTGACTTCTGACTGACTCCACAGCACTGCGCTCACTACTGAGCATGTACATAAAGTCATAAAGTGCAGCACAGATTCATCTCCACTAAAAGCCTAGATCCTTAGATCAGGAGTAGAACAGACCTTTTATAGGACATTTCCTAACTTTCCCAAATTCTTATGAATACATTTGCAGCCCATCCTGCATTGTCCTACTGAACCCAGCTTGTTAGCAGGGTTGTGGGGAGTCAGACTCCTAAAATGGCTATCTATGTGGCAGTAATGGAAATGCCAGATATCCTTTAGGGTTGTGTTTTTCCTTGTATCTTCTAAAGTTTGCAGTATAGTATGTGTCTGTTTCCTAATTGATACGGTTCTAAATACAAATGGATAGTCTGATGCACGCAGGTAATGCGTATACAGACAAACTCCCAAGTTGAAAACACAAGGAAAAACGCAACAGAGTTATAAAGGGGCCTTTTTTCGGGTATAGGAAAGGTTTTTATAAGCCTTGGGGGGAGGGGGAAACAATATAAACAAATGTTAAGGGCTGAAACCAGGGCTGTGGAGTCGGTAAGCCAAACCTCCGACTCCTCAATTTCCCTGACTTCAGACTCCACGACTACGACTCCACAGCACGGCCTCACTACTGAGCTAAAAGCCTAGATCCTTAGATTAGGAATATTAGACATTTATAAGACACTTCATAACTTTCCCAAATTCTTATGAAACAATTTACAGCACATACTGCTTTGACCTACTGCACCCAATTTATTATATATTTTAGGAGTCGGTCCATTTTATATCGACTCCGACTCCACCAAAATGGACACCGACCCCACGACTTCAAAGCCTTGGCTGAAACTGAATTTTTCAACTTAATAGGTTAAAACTTGTGGGACTGAACCATGAAATCAAAGCATTTGCATTTTTCAAATAATGATGTACTTTTCCTGGGCATTTACCGAATATCCAGTGTAGTGCCTATATCTATATAGGCCACCACATCTGAAAAAGCTGACAACCCTGACGAAAGAACAGTCTCTGAAAGGGAACCTATGTTCAATAACGCTATTTACCTAACGGATAGGGGGTCAGTCTGATGGATAATAGCGTTAGATGTCCAACCACCCTACTAAAAGTGTGCCACCCGGGACAAAAATGAACTTTCAGTCATACAGGCGTGTTGGTGTGGCTTCAGTAAGCAGCTGTAAGCATGCCTCGGCACATTGACTGCCAGCCAACTCTGCACTGATGCTGTAAGCAGTGACTAGCCGTGCCGGCATGCCCAACTAAAAGCCGGGGGCTCCCGGGAGGAGTAAAGTTTATTTTCAGCAGCAGAAGGGAAGGAAGGGAGACACAGATTCTCTACTTCGTGGGTAGGCGGAGCCCCATAGGATAGTCACCTCAGATTGGAAAATGACGACCGGCCCCTCCAGTATATAGGCTCCTCCTACTCCCATGTTCATCAGTCTTTTTATCTGAGGTCTCAGAGGATAGTCGCTGCTTCGGCAGCTCCTCAGAAGAGTTTTGTTATTTTATATCCAGCGAGTCCTGGACCCCCCGTGGTCTAGAGGTCTCTAGGGGTCTCGGCGCTGCTGAGACCCCTGACCCTCCCCTGGCAGCTCTGTGTACCCCTTGAGGAGGTTCCCACTTATGCCTGCCGGCCCCGGGGGATACAGGGCGCTCCCTGGCGGAGGCGCACACCACACATCTGAGAGGGTCCCTGCGTGCTCCGCCATAGGGGGGAGCAAAGGGCCATGGCGCCACACATCCCTGAGGATCCCTGTGGCGTTCAGCCGGGTAAGTGCTCTTTGGTCTAAAGAGTATCTTTGACGGCTACGGCAAGTGTACTGCCTGTGTGTTTCTGGTCTATTTCAGACGCTGCCTTGACTGGGGAGCAGAGATGGAGTTTCCCCCTATTGTGGCCTAGTGGGGGCGTGGCTTAGCGTCTCCTGGCTTTCTGCTGTCATTACTTAGACAGGAAGTGCTTGGTTGAGCACGCGCTGGCAGTCCCTGCTTCTCCCTCCGGCGTCCAGCGGCATCTCCTGCTCTCTGCTCCCCGTCCGTCCGTCCACACACTCAGGAGGAGCGGTCGCCGCAGTACCGGTGAGTCCCCTCTGCCTGCTGTCACTTCGGCTACCTATTAGGAGTCCTCGTGAGCACTGCCGCTTTCCCTCCTAAAGCTATTTACTTCACTGACCTTTTAGGCAGCGTAGTATTATAGTTGCTGTGATGTTAACCCCTTCTGAAAAAGTGGAACTTTAGGGGAAACACATGGTGTTTAAGGGAATTTCCCCCTATTGATTTTTGCTCGGCTTTCTGGGGTAGCTCTTTTCTAAGGGTGAGCTTTAACCCCTCAGAGCCTGACGCATATATAAAAAAAAAAAAAAAAAAAAAAGTGAGTTTTGAAAACAGGCTGTGCAGCTTTTACACTTTTTTTTTTGCCATCCTTGTTGTACATCCTGGCATCTGGTGTGGGTGGCATGTCGGATCAGGGGCCTGGGAGTGCGGATCGGTCTCCTGATCCGTTTCAGGTTCAGTCGCACGCCTCTGATACTCAGGCCTTCTACTGCATCAAGTTCAACGCTCAGTGATGTTAAAGTGGAGGCGCTCACTCGCTCCATTGATAGTCTCTCTAGTCTCCTGGGACAGTGGGTGTCAGCTAGATCACAACCAATGCCACGAGGTAAAAAGCGCCACAAGACTATGGTGGCGTTGTCTCCCTCGCAGAGCGCATCAGAGGCTTCGGATTCACCAACAGATTCGGTTTATGAAATTTCTGAGTCCGAAGAGGAGGATCAACAGGATCGCTCTGTTTCTCTTTCAGGTCGTGTAGATGGGCTTATTAAGGACATGCGGGAAGTATTAGAGCTGTCTGAAGAGTCGACAAGACCGTCTAGGTCGGCCCGTCTGTATCAGAAGACGCGCCGTGTTCGTTCTACATTACCTGCGCATGAGGAACTTAACGAAGCGGTGGAGAAGGAGCGTCAGTGTCCGGATAAACGCTTCCGAGGAACGCGTTTTTTTGATGCCCTATATCCCTGTGCCAAGGAGATGGTTATTAATTGGGTTCCCTCTCCTGAGGTGGATATATCTCTGTCTCAGCTGACCAAGTCTTCCCTGCTTCCTGTTAAAGGGAGAGCCAATCTTCAGGATCCTTTGGACAGAAGATCGGAGTCAGCGGCGAAATCCATCTATGAAGCCGCAGGTCATGGTTTCCAAGCGGCCTTGGGGGCCATGTGGGCCGGTGAGGCTTCTCTGCGGTGGTTGGATCAGCTGCGTGCGGCGTGGCAGGATGGGACTTCGCGTTCAGAAGTGGAAAAGCTTTTTCAGCGAATGGAAGAAGCTATGTGTTATGGCAGAGATGCAGTACTGGACACTGCTTCAATTCTATCCAGGGCTCAGGCTTCGGCAGTCACGATTAGAAGAGCTCTGTGGCTTAAACAGTGGACCGGAGATGCGGTATCTAAACAGGGATTGCTTAGTCTGGCATATAAGGGCGGTCAGCTCTTTGGTTCAGATCTTTCGGAACTAATTGCCAAAGCTAAAGCTAAGGATGTTACTCTGCCTGGGAAAAAGGCAGTGGCATCCACAGCCAGCAGGACAGGGCCCGGCAGAGGTCTTCGGTCCTTTCGGGCCAGGGGACGATTCAGTCAGCCTTCTTGGAGATTGGGTCGTCCCTCATCCTCCGGCAGATGCGCCCAGAAATCTCGTACTCCCTGGAAGCAACGGTCCCGTCAGGACAGACAGGAGGTTGATAAAAAGTCCGCTAAGGCTGACTGACGCCAGGGATGCCCCCGAGGGCTCTCGGGTGGGAGGTCGTCTGCTACAATTCGGGTCGATCTGGGCATCCCACATAGCAGATGCCTGGGTGACACGGGTTATGTCGGCAGGCTATTTCATAGAGTTTCATTCTCTACCTCCAGACAGGTTTCGTCTGACGGGCATTCCGTCCGTGCCAAGACTGGCTGCCGCACTGTTTCAGGAGGTCGACTCTCCTACAGCAGGGTGTGGTGGTTCAGGTTCCTCCGGAAGACCAGGGAAAGGGTTTTTATTCCAACCTTTTTGTGGTCCCCAAAAAGGAGGACAAGTTTCGTCCGGTGCTGGATCTCAGGGATTTGAATATTTACGTCCAGACACGGAAGTTCCGCATGGAGTCTCTCCGATCGGTGATAGCAACCCTGTCGCAGTACGATTTCTTGGTGTCGATAGACATCCGCGACGCCTATTTGCATATCCCTATCGGCAGGGCTCACCAGCGTTTCTTGCGTTTCGCTATAGGTCAAGCCCATTACCAGTTTGTGGCCCTACCCTTCGGGTTGGCCTCAGCTCCCAGGGTTTTTACAAAAATTCTGGCTCCTCTCATGGCGCTTCTTTGAAGACAGGGGGTTACGATCCTCCCCTACCTGGACGACCTGTTCATAGTGTCACCCACAGCAGAGGAGGCAATAACGGCTCGCGATCTCTTCCTTCAGTACCTGATGGACTTTGGGTGGCTGATCAATTGGAAGAAATCGTCATTGGAGCCAGCACAGTCCATTCTTTTCCTGGGGATGCAGTTCGATACAGTTCGGGCAGTTGTGTCCCTGCCTCCTGTCAAACAGACGAGCCTTCGTCTTCTGGTCCAGGCTATGAGGTCGGCGCTGTCAATGTCCCTTCGGGAATGCATGCGCCTTCTGGGTCAAATGGTGGCAACTATGGAAGCAGTACCGTTTGCACAATTTCATTCCCGGGATCTCCAAAACCTTATTCTGACCCATTGGGATCGATCGCTAACTTCTCTGGATCGCTCGGTCATTATCTCCCGCAGGGTGCGAGAGTCTCTTGGATGGTGGTTACGTCCGGAGACTCTATCCGTGGTGAAATCCTTCCTTCCCCCGAGATGGTCGGTGGTGACAACCGATGCCAGCCGGACAGGCTGGAGGGGAGTTTGGAACGACCTCTGGATTCAGGGGGTCTGGTCGCCAAAGGAGTCGTCTCTCCCGATCAACATTTTGGAGTTGAGAGCAATATTTCTCTGCCTCCAACATTGGACGGTCTTATTAAGCGGTCTACCGGTCCGGATCCAGTCGGACAACGCTACGGCTGTCGCGTACATCAACCACCAAGGCGGGACGAGGAGTTCCAGTCTCATGTCGGAGGTCTCTCGGATCCTGGTCTGGGCCGAGTCCAAAGTTCCAGCAATTTCTGCAATTCACATTCCAGGGGTGTTGAATATCTCGGCGGACTTCCTCAGTCGCGAGCAAGTGGACCCTGGGGAATGGAGTCTCCATCCAGAAGTGTTTTCTCTGCTGTGTTCCCGTTGGGGGACTCCTCAGGTGGACTTGATGGCATCCAGGCTGAACGCCAGGGTTCCGACGTTCATGTCCAGGTACAGGGACCCGGAGGCGGTGGCGGTGGATGCTCTAGTGGCCCCGTGGGGTCAGTTCAAGCTGATCTATGCGTTTCCGCCGATATCCTTACTGCCTCTGGTGATCCGACGGATCAAACTCGAAGGGGTATCAATAATTCTGATAGCACCAGACTGGCCGCGGAGGACATGGTATTCGACGCTGGTGTCTCTTCAGGCGGCACCTCCGTTTCCGCTGCCCCTTCGCCCGTACTTGCTCACTCAGGGGCCCATTCGTCATCCGGCCCTGAGGTCCCTTCATTTGACGGCGTGGCTCTTGAGACCGAGATCTTGACCCGTCGCGGTTTTTCGACTGAGGTCATTGCTACCTTGCGGGCGGCCCGGAGTCCAGCTACGTCCAGGATTTATCACAGAACTTGGGAGTCCTTTCTATTCATGGTGTTCTGGATCCTCAAGAAACCCTAGGGTTTTTTCCATCCCCAACTTCTTGGCCTTTCTGCAATCTAGTCTGGCCAGGGGTTTGGCAGTAAGTACGGTGCGGGGACAGGCTTCTGCTCTTTCCGCACTTTTTAGGAAGGCTATTGCCTCTCGCAGGGATGTTCGTTCTTTTTTTTTCGCGGAGTCGCACGTCAGTTTCCGCCACGGAGGGCAGTTGTGGCTCCATGGCGGCTTAATCTAGTCCTGGAAGCCCTTCAGCATAGGCCTTTTGAGCCTATGGATTCTGCTAAACTTTTACTACTTTCTTGGAAGGTGGCCTTCTTGGTGGCAGTCACCTCTTTGAGAAGGGTATCGGAATTGGCAGCACTTTCTTGCTTACCTACTTTTCTGGAATTTTTTCCGGATCGCGTGGTGCTTCGTACTCGTGAAGATTTTTTGCCTAAGGTAGTGTCACAATTCCACATTAATCAGGACATTGTGTTGCCTTCGCTTTGTCCAGGACCTAAGAATATAAGGGAGCGGGCCTTGCACTCGTTGGACTTAGTGCGGGCATTGAAGTTCTATCTTACGATCACCCAAGGTTTTCGGAACTCGGACTCTCTCTTTGTAATTCCGGCAGGTCGTCGGCGTGGTCAACGTGCTTCCAAAGACATGATAGCTCGGTGGATCCGTTCAGCTATCCTGGAAGCGTACCGGCTCAAGGGCGAGCCTTGTCCGGTTAAAGTTAAAGCTCATTCCACGAGAGCCATTGGCTCATCGTGGGCTTTTCGTCAGGGGGCCCCGGCAGCGCAGCTCTGCCGGGCGGCCACCTGGCGCTCCGTTCACACCTTTACTAAGTTTTATAAGGTGGACGTAAGTGCTTCAGCCGATGCGGCCCTGGGACGCAGGGTCCTGCAGGCGGCGGTAATTTAAGTTATCCCTTTATTTAGTTTTCCATTATTTAGCGCGGTTTGCGCTCTTGCCTAAGTTTTGGGGTATGGAATCTTCTGCCTCTATTTCTCACCCTTAAGTAGGTACTGCTTTAGGACGTCCCACGAAGTAGAGAATCTGTGTCTCCCTTCCTTCCCTTCTGCTGCTGAAAGACGGATTTTGGTAAGAACTTACCTGTAAAATCCTTTTCAGCGAAGGAAGGAAGGGAGACACAGCACCCTCCCAGGGCAGAAGTGTGTTGTTGTGTTTCTAGATGCAGCGCGTCTCCTTCCTGATGTCGATCTTCTGGACTGGGTTTAGCGCTCTACGGCTCTCCTTCCGGTTTCGTCAGCTCTACACAGTTGTCAGGTCCAATGGGATATGCCTAAGACTGTGTGTTTCTATTACATAACCTGTTTTCTCTCATTTCTGAAATTTCAGAAGGGGATATGTTGTTCTGCTGGTTGGTCTGCTCTTCCTTAGCTTGTGTACGGACTGATGAACATGGGAGTAGGAGGAGCCTATATACTGGAGGGGCCGGTCGTCTTTTTTCAATCTGAGGTGACTATCCTATGGTGCTCCGCCTACCCACGAAGTAGAGAATCTGTGTCTCCCTTCCTTCCTTCGCTGAAAAGGATTTTACAGGTAAGTTCTTACCAAAATCCGTCTTTCTTCTGGGTGGTGCACTTTCAGTATGGCGGCCAGGAACTTTCGTAACGCTGTTAACCACCAGATTGACACTATATCTGCATATGAATAGCGTTATCTGACCAGACAGGTTCCCTTGAGACATGTCGGTGTTTTAAGCAGCTGAACTGCAGCAAAGCAGCAAATTAAAATTGGAGTTTGTATACACTACTGGCTAGAGCCAGAACAAGGCTCTCATATAGACAACAGTCACAAGCTCTCAATGCAAGTCTGACTTCCTGTCAGTCCGAAGTTGTGGTCACAAGATGGTGGATTGGGAGCGGAGCAGCACCCGGAACAGCTGTAGACAGAGGCTGGTAAGTATATTACTAGTGGCGTGAAGTGGTGTTTTTAAGGATATGTGGCATCGAACAATACTGTCACATTGGATCACTTGTATTTGTAGAGCAAATATCTTATTGCATGATAATTGGGATCAAATTTTGAGTATTCATATTCAGTTGTTAGTGTTGTATGTACTAGTGTATTGTATTTTTTTAAGCAGACTTATTGCCACATAAACTGGCGCATGTCTGATTTGAATAATTTGGGCTGGTCAGCAAACATCCCATCTGTTTTATATTTAAATGGGGTGGGGGAGGGGGGTTAAAAATTACCAACTAATGTCCTAAAGGGAATCTGTCATTAAGATTAACCCCCCCCCCCCCAGTCGTTTAAGTAAGCTTGCATTAAAATGATACTTTGATATCTGTAATTCAAAGTCTTGTTCCATAGAAATCCACTTTTCTCTTATATGAAAAAAAGCAGTTGAGCTCTATTGGCCAGACACAGATCTCGCTGAGAATCTGCCTCCAGAGCAAACCTGATGGCACTATGAAAGGACAAGTGCTGCTGCAAATGTTGCTTCTGCTGTACTGTTAGCTCTGAGCTCACAGCAAAGTTGTGTAATTATGTGTGTCAGTCATTACATGTCTCACACTGGTAATGTACCCCTTTCATTTAAAATGAGCTTTTGAGGCAGATTCACAGGGAGATCTGTGTCCGGCCCATAAATTTTAACAGCTCTTTTGTATATAAGAAAAACATGCATTTCTCTGGAATAAGACATTGGATCACAGATATCAAGGTATCATTTTAGTCTGCTTCTTATGATCTGCATGCACGTATTTACGGCTTAGGATGGTTATGTTTTATAGATGCAGTTGCCTTGTTTATTATAGTGTCTAGACAAATAATCTAGGGATTTTTATTACCTAAAATTGCATTTTTCTTATTTTAATTTTTTAATAACTTTTTTTTGACAATAAATGACCCTGATATTGTTTTCTACAGAAAAAGCAAGACTAGGATAAAGCACATTAGCACACCGTATCATGCTGAACACCGCAACAAAGAATCAGTCTTGTAAGTTATTTTGATAGCATATAATAATTGCATGAAAATTTTGAATGGTGTATAGAACAGTTGAATTTAAAGACTTAATATATATATATATTAAGTCTTTAAATTCAGCTTCACAGCTTGGTGTGAAGAAATCAACTGTGGGAGCAATAATTAGAAAATGGAAGACATACAAGACCACTAATAATCTCCCTCGATCTGGGGCTCCACACAAGATCTCACCCCGTGGGGTCAAAATGATCTCAAGAACGGTGAGCAAAAATCCCAGAACCACACTGTGGGACCTAGTGAATGACCTGCAGAGAGCTGGGACCTACGTTACACAGGCTGCCATCAGTAACACACTACGCAGCCAGGGGCTCAGATCCTGCTGTGCCAGACGTGTCCCCCTGCTTCAACCATTACATGTCCGAGCCCGTCTGAAGCTTGCTAGAGAGCATTTGGATGAACCAGAAGAGTATTGGGATAATGTCCTATAGTCCGATGAAACCAAAGTAGAACCGTTTGGTAGAAACACAACTCGTCGTGTTTGGAGGAGAAAGAATGCTGAGTTGCATCCAAAGAACACCATACCTACTGTGAAGCATGGGGGTGGCAACATCATGCTTTGGGGCTGTTTCTCTGCCATGGACCAGGACGACTGAACCGTGTACATGAAAGAGTGAATGGGGCCGTATCGTGAGATTTTGAGTGAAAACCTCTTTCCATCATCAAGGGCATTCAAAATGAAACGTGGCTGGGTCTTTCAGCATGACAATGTTCCCAAGCACACTGCCAGGGCAACGAAGGAATGGCTTCGTAAGAAGCATTTCAAGGTCCTGGAGTGGCCTAGCCAGTCTCCAGATCAAAACCCTATAGAAAACCTTTGGCGGGAGTTGAAAGTCCGTGTTGCCCAGCGACAGCCCCAAAACATCACTGTTCTAGAGGAGATCTGCATGGAGGATTGGGCCAACATACCAGCAACAGTGTGTGCCAACCTTGTGAAGACTTACAGAAAATGTTTGACCTCTGTCATTGCCAACAAAGGATATATAACAAAGTATTGAGATGAACTTTTGTAATTGACCAAATACTTATTTTCCACCAAATTTTGAAAAAAAATTCTTTCCAAATCAGACAATGTGATTTTCAGGATTTGCTTTCTCATTTTGTCTCTCATAGTTGAGGTCTACCTATGATGTCAATTACAGGCCTCTCTCATCTTTTTAACCCCTTAAGCCCCGGAGCATTTTCCGTTTTTGCATTTTCGTTTTTGCTCCCCTTGTTCCCAGAGCCATAGCGTTTTTATTTTTTGGTCAATATGGCCATGTGAGGGCTTATTTTTTGCGTGACGAGTTGTACTTTTCAACGCCATTACTAGTTTTACCATATCCTGTACGGGAAAACGGGAAAAAAATTCCAAGTGCGGTAAAATTGCAAAAAAAGTGCAATACCACAGTTGTTTTTTATTTTTATTTTTTTACCACGTTCACTGAATGCTAAAACTGACCTGCCCTTCTTATTCTACAGGTCATTACGAGTTCATAGACACCAAACATGTATAGGTTCTTTTATATTTAAGTGGTGAAAAAAAATTCCAAAATTTGGTGAAAAAAAAAAATAAAAAAATAGCACCATTTTCTAAGACCCGTAGCGTCTCCATTTTTCGTGATCTGGGGCTGGTTGATGGCTTATTTTTTGCGCACCGGGCAAACATTTTTATTGATAACATTTGGGGTAGATCCGATGTTTTGATCGCCCGTTATGGCATTTTATTGCAATTTTGCGGCGACCAAAAAACGTAATTCTGGCGTTTAGAATTTTTTTCTCGTTACGCCGTTTACCGATCGGATTAATTCTTTTTTTATATTGATAGATCGGGCGATTCTGAACACGGCGATACCAAATATGTGTATGTGGGTTTTTTTTTTATATATTTTATTTTGAATGGGGCGAAAGGGGGGTGATTTAAACTTTTATATTTTTTTATTTTTTTTTATATTTTTAAAAACTTTTTTTTTTTACTTTTTGCATGCTTCTATAGTCTCCATAGGAGACTAGAAGCAGCAACTATCCGATCGCCTCTGCTACATACAGGGGACGAGCAGGTCCCCTGCATGCAGCAGAAATGGTCCTGTGGTATGAGTGCCGACCACTAGGTGGCGCTCATAGCGACAAGATCATGACAACCACAGGCGTCTGCTGCAGACCCTGGGTTGACATGCACGCCCATCGGCGACCCGCGAGCACGTGACGGGGTCGCTGGTGGGCGGGGCTTATGACGCGCTACCCGGAAGCGCGCGTTAAATGCTGCTGTCGGAGATTGACAGCGGCATTTAACATGTTAACAGCCGCGGGTGGATCGCGATTCCACCCGCGGCTGTTGAATGCACATGTCAGCTGTAAGAATCAGCTGACATGTGCTCGGTTCAGTGAGGGCTCAGCGCAGCAGCCCTCACTGAACGGGGGGTACGCAAATATGCGTACTAATACGTCCCCGGTAAGTAAGGGGTTAAGTGGGAGAACTTGTACAATTGGTGGCTGACTAAATACTTTTTTTCCCCTACAGTATATGTGTGTGTGTGTGTGTATATGTATGTGTGTATATATATATATCTAATACGTTGTATGTATGTGCACGTGCACGTATGTGAAATAATCATTGAACACATCAATTTTGTAAGTAAATGTTTTTCTAGAACTGCTATTGTCATTGTCATGAAATCGATGTCCTTTAAGTTGTGTGATAATGACAAGTGACACAGGTAAAACGCTTTAAACACGCTTGCTGAAATTTATTTCATACTTTGTACAAAAGCATCTGTTGGCTTCACGACTCCTCCTGTTTGGAGAAACTAGTCACATACGTTGATCAGGTGTGATTTTGGCCCATTCTTCCACACAGTCTTCAAATCCTGTAGCTTCTGTGTGCTTCTTCTATGAACTCTGAACTTTAAATGGGTTTTCCCACAAAGAAAAGTTTATTTTAGTCAAAATATCTTGGGATAATAATAACTTCCACAATTGGATGTATTTAAAATGTTCCTGTGCTGAGATAATCTTATAAATGTGCCCCTGCTGTGTAATGTGTAATGGCTGTGTGTTATCATACCATAGCTCCAGGGCAGGGGAGGAAGCGTATACAGACATTACAGTATGGGATCACAGCTGATTCTTTCTTTGATTAAAAACAGGCAGTGAAATGTTTTTCCTTACAGAAAGAATCAGCTGTGATCCCTTGCTGTAATATCTGTATAGTCTTTTGCTTCCTCCCCTGCCCAGGAGCTGTGGTATGATCAGACCATATTCCTGCACCTTCAGACACAGCCATTACACAGTACACAGCAGGGGCACATTTATAAGATTATCTTACATAGTTTATAAGTTACATAGTTTATAAGGCCGAAAAAAGACAAGCGTCCATCCAGTTCAGCCTATTTCTTGTGCACTGCAGCTATTCCGCAGCGTTGATCCAGGGGAAGGCAAAAAAAAACAAACCATGTGGTATAGGCCAATTTACATCATTGAGGAAAAATTCACTTCCCGACTCCAATCTGGCAGTCAGATTAAATCCCTGGATTAATTAACTATCACTAAGCATAAGATGTAATTTTATTGTTCTCAAGAAAGGCGTCCAGGCCTCTCTTGAACTCATTAAGTGAGTTGGACATTACCACTTCCTCTCCCAGAGAGTTCCAGAGTCTCACGGCTCTGACCGTAAAGAATCCCCTTCTATGCTGGTGCAGGAACCTCCTTTCCTCCAGACGCATAGTGTGCCCCCTCGTCTTTGTCACCATCCTTGGTATAAACAGGTCATGGGAGAGATCTCTGTACTGCCCCCTGATGTATTTATACATGTTTATGAGGTCTCCCCTAAGCCTTCTCTTTTCCAACGTAAATAGGCCTAATTTTGACAACCTCTCTGGGTATTCTAGTCTCTCCATTCCCTTTATTACCTTAGTCGCCCTCCTTTGTACCCTCTCTAGCTCCAATATGTCTTTCCTGAGCACCGAAGCCCAGAACTGTGCACAATATTCTAAGTGCGGCCTTACCAGCGCTTTATACAGAGGAAGAACAATGTTCTCATCATATGCCCCTATTCCTCTTCTGATGCATGCCATGACTCTATTTGCCTTCGCAGCTGCTGCCTGACACTGGGCACTCCAATTTAATTTGCTATTAACCAAGACGCCCAGGTCCTTCTCCATGTCAGATTTCCCCAACGGTTTCCCATTTAATATGTATGGGTGACTGCTGTTTTTCTTTCCCATGTGCATGACCTTACATTTATCGGCATTGAACCCCATTTGCCATTTCTTTGGCCCAACTCCCCAATTTATCTAAATCCTCCTGTAGCTGTGCCCTATCCTCATCTGTATTAACTACTTTACAAAGTTTAGTATCATCTGCAAATATTGCTATTTTACTATGCAACCCTTCCACTAGATCATTAATAAATATATTAAATAATATAGGGCCCAAGACAGACCCTTGAGGCACCCCGCTAGTAACCCTGACACCCCCTGAGCTTACTCCATTGATAACCACCCTCTGCTTTCTATCACTCAGCCAGCTATTTACCCACTTGCACACATTATCCCCCAGACCAAGCATTCTCATTTTATATACCAACCTTTTGTGTGGCACGGTATCAAACGCTTTGGAGAAGTCAAGGTATACAACATCGACTGACTCTCCCCGGTCCAGCTGTGAGCTCACCTCCTCGTAGAAGGCGATCAGGTTTGTTTGACAGGAGCGATCCCTCATGAATCCATGTTGATATGGAGTTAGACCGTTATTATCATTAAGATATTCTACAATAGCATCTCTAAGAAATCCTTCAAACAATTTACCCACAACAGACGTTAAGCTGACTGGTCTATAGTTCCCAGGGTCACTTTTAGACCCCTTTTTGAATATTGGTACCACATTTGCTTGGCGCCAGTCTAGTGGGACAGTCCCTGTCCATAAAGAGTGCTTGAATATAAGATACAGCGGTCTGTCTATCACATTACTTAATTCTTTTAGTACCCGGGGGTGTATGCCATCTGGGCCTGGTGACTTGTCTATTTTGATATTATTTAGACGTTTCTGAACTTCCTCCTGGGTTAGGTGGGTGATATTTAGCGGAGGGTTTACTTTATCACTCTGCATTTCCTCCGATAAATTGTTTTCTTTGGTGAAAACAGTGGAGAAGAAGCTATTGAGTAGGTTTGCTTTACCCTCATCGCCCTCTATGATTTTACCCAGGTTATTTTTCAATGGGCCAACTCCATCAGTTTTAATCCTTTTACTGTTTATATAGTTAAAGAACAGTTTGGGATTCGTTTTACTTTCCTTGGCAATTAGTCTCTCTGTCTCCTCTTTTGCTATTCTTATTTGTTTCTTACAGATTTTGTTTTTTTCCCTATAAGATATTAGCGCTTCCTCGCTGCCTTCTTGTTTAAGTTTACCGAAAGCCCATTTTTTGTTTTTCATTGCCCTCTTGACTTCCTTATTTAGCCACATTGGCTTCCTCCTATTCCTAGCCCTTTTATTCCCATAAGGTATGTACCTTCTACAGTGACTATGTAGGACTGTTTTGAAAATTTGCCGTTTTCTATCCGTGCTCCTATTACTGAAGATACTATCCCAGTCTATAAGGTGAAGGGCATCTCTTAGCTGATCAAACTTTGCCCTCCTGAAGTTCAGTGTTTTTGTGACTCCCTTGCTGGGCACCCTACTGAAGCACATGTGGAATTGTATAATGTTGTGGTCACTATTTCCCAGGTGCCCCCCGACCTGCACCTCAGTTATTCTGTCTGGCCTGTTAGTTAATATTAAGTCTAAAAGGGCCGTCCCTCTAGTTGGTTCCTGCACAAGTTGTGACAAATAATTGTCTTTGATAATTGACAGAAACCTGTTTCCTTTCTGAGATCTACAGCTTTCGGTTTCCCAGTCTATATCGGGGTAGTTGAAGTCCCCCATAATAATCACCTCGTCATTTTTTGCTACTTCATCTATTTGTCTCATTAATAGACTTTCCGTGGCTTCTGCTATATTTGGTGGTTTATAACAGACTCCTATGATAATTTTATTATTGTTTTTTGCCCCATGTATCTCCACCCATAAGGACTCGACCTCCTCATTTCCCTCCCATACATCCTCCCGTATTGTAGGCTTTAGACACGTCTTTACATATAGACTGACTCCACCCCCTTTTCGATTTCTTCGATCCCTTCTAAACAGACTGTAACCCTGTAAGTTAACTGCCCAGTCATAGCTTTCATCTAACCATGTCTCGGTTATTCCCACTGTGTCATAGTTACCTGTAGATATTTCTGCTTCCAGTTCATCCATCTTGTTTGTCATGCTTCTGGCATTTGCTAGCACGCAGTTTACACAATTTTGTTTTGTTCCAATCTTCTCCCTGTGGATTGTATTAGAAATTTTCTTACCTCCCTTCCAATTATCTTGTCTTGGACCTTCTTTGTCGCACTTCATATCTTTCATTAGTATGTTCTCTGGTTTCATGTTCGTGTCCAGCGTTTTTCTTCCCATCCCTTCTTCTAGTTTAACTCCCTCCTGATGAGTGTTGCGAGTCTCCTGGCGAATGTGTGTTTCCCGGGTTTGTTGAGGTGTAGTCCGTCTCTGGCAAGGAGTCCGTCATAGAGGTAATTCACACCGTGGTCCAGGAATCCAAATCCTTGTTGTCTGCACCATCTTCTCAGCCAGTTGTTCACATCAAGGATCCTGTTCCATCTCCTGACGCCATGCCTTTTTACTGGAAGGATAGAAGAAAAAACTACCTGCGCATCCAGTTCTTTTACTTTCTTCCCCAATGCTTCAAAGTCCTTGCAGATTGTCGGTAGGACCTTCCTTGCCGTGTCATTGGTGCCAACATGTATCAGAAGAAATGGGTGGACATCCTTGGAACTGATGAGCTTCGGAATCCTATCGGTAACATCCTTGATCTTCGCACCTGGGAGGCAGCATACTTCTCTTGCGGTTATGTCCGGTCTGCAGATAGCTGCTTCTGTTCCTCTCAGTAGTGAGTCTCCCACCACCACCACTCTTCTTCCCTTCTTGGCTGTCCTTTTTCTTGTCGCTTCTGGGTGTTTCTGGGTGCTCTTTTCTTCTTTGCTTGCTGGTAGTGCCTCATCCTTAGGTGTGCCATCTTCATCCTCCATAAGTCCTTGGAATCTGTTTCTCAGTTGTGTGGTTGGTGGTGTCTCCATGGTCTTCTTGCTTCTTTTGGTCACTTGCCTCCACTTGTCTGCCTCTGGAGGTTCTCTGATTCTTCCTTCACTTTCCGTGACCAGTAGCGACGCTTCTGTTCTGTCCAGGAAGTCTTCATTTTCCTTGATCTTCTCACAGTTCCTTCTCACAGTTTCTTCTCAGATGTTCCTTCATCTTCTCACAGGAACATTATTTAACCCCTTAATGACCTTGCGATTTTCCTTTTTTGCGTTTTCATTTATTACTCACCCTTATTCCTAGAGCCATAACTTTTTTATTTTTCGGTCAAGTTGTACTTTTGAATGACATCACTGGTTTTACCATATCGTGTACTGGAAAACGGGAAAAAAAATCCACGTGCGGTGAAATTGCAAAAAAAATGCAATTCCACAGATGTTGTTTGGGTTTTCTATTTATCACTTTCACTGAATGCTAAAACTGACCTGCCATTATTATTCTCCAGGTCATTACAAGTTCGTAGACACCAAACATGTATAGGTTCTTTTTTATTTAAGTGGTGAAAAAAAATTCCAAAGTTTGCTTAAAAAAAAATAAAATTCGGGATTTGGGGCTGAGTGATGTTTTTATTGATACTATTTTGGGGTAGATCCTATGTTTTGATCTCTCGTTATTGCATTTTATTGCAATGTTGCGACGACAAAAAAATTAATTCTGGTGTTTAGAATTTTTTTCTCGTTACGCTGTTTACCGATCAAATTAATAATTTTTTATAATGATAGGGCGATTCTGAACGCTGCCACACCAAATATGTGTTTTTTTTTTTTTTTTATTATTTTATTTTGAAAGGGGGTAATTTAAACTTTTTTTATTAGTGATGAGCGAGCATGTTCGCTACTGCTCGGTGCTCACCCGAGTATTTCCGAGGTTGCCCGGCTGGAGCTCTGGTCCCCTCCCTGCATGTTTGGTGCTCTTTAGAGCGCCAATCAACATGCAGGGATTGCCTGCCACTCATTGTAATGCCACAGCCATGGTGGTTGTGGCATTACAGTGATTGGCTGGCCGCACAGCGTCATCAGGTCTATATCAGACCTGGCTCTGCTGTGCTCTTCACAGTCACTTCGGAATCAGGCAGAGTAGGGAGAGGTGCTGCTGCGTCAGGGAGAGATTTGCTTGTGTATTAGGTAGTGTAGGGAGATAAACCATCCATTACACATATCCATCTTAACCAACAGTCCTTTTGAGGTCTAACTATCCATCTGCAGAGCTATCAGGCAGGCAGTTTATATAGCAGACTGCAGTGCATATAGCACAAGAGGCTCCATTTCAATTCTGCCTTATGCTGCTGTTAGATATTTCTATACTAAGGCCCAGGTCTCAGGGGCCAGGAATACTTTTTTTTGGATCTTAATCCTCATTATTTGCTTAAAAAGCAATCCAGAGAACATAGTTTTTCTGCGCCATTTGCTTGTTGGCACTGCAGAATACAGCCACGTCCTTTCCATATTACAGCGCTAGAAATCCAGATATTTAGAACTGTGTTTTCTCTGTCACACGGATCACACATAAGTTCGCTCCAAACTCGGTCATTTGTAGCGAGCGTGGAAGATAATGTACTCCATTTAAAATGGGCAAGGGATGGGGAACTGGACGTGATGGTGCATGCAGAGGCCGAGGACAAGGCCGTGGGCAAGCTGAAATTGTGCCACAACAAACACCCACATCCTCTCGCCTGATCTTCCTGTCCCAATTCCTAGGGGACCGCAGCACACCACTATTGAGCCCAGAGCAGTGTCGAAAAGTTGTTGGTTGTATAGCGGATAATGCTTCCAGTCACTTAGCCACCACCACCACCCTGTCTTCCACTCGGTAAAGTCTCAGTAGCCGTGAGTCTGGACCGCATATTCCTCACTCTGATCCTCCTTCCTCCCACTATGCCGAGTGCCTAGTGACAACTGATTCCACACTTGGACACTCCAAAGAGCTGTTCACTTTTCCATATATAGATTCGGGCCTCTTGCCCGATTCACTTGAAGCGGGGCAAGAGGAGATCCCATGTAGCGATGTCCAAATATTTGAGCAGACACGGTCACACGAAGGCGTCTGTGGGAAAGTGTCACAAGAGGTGGACGATGGTGAGACACAATTGCCAGAAAGTCAGGAGGCGGAGCAGTGTACGGAAGTGGAAGACGAGGTGATGGAGGATATAGTAACATAGTTTTTAAGGTTGAAGGAAGACTAAGTCCATCTAGTTCAACCCATAGCCTAACATGTTGATCCAGAGGAAGGCAAAAAAAAACCCATGTGGCAAACACTAAGCTCCACATTGGGGAAAAAAATTCCTTCCCGACTCCATGCGACAATCAGACTAGTTCCCTGGATCAACGCCCTATCAAGGAATCTAGTATGTATAACCTGTAATATTATGCTTTTCAAGAAAGGCATCCATGCCGTTCTTAAATTTTAATAGTGAATCACTCATTACGATTTCATGCTGCAGAGAGTTCCATAGTCTCACTGCTCTTGCAAAAAAGAATCCCCGTCTGTGATTATGATTAAACCTTCTTTCCTCCAGACGTAGAAGATGCCCCCTTGTCCCCGTCTCTGGCCTCAGAGTAAAAAGATCAGTAGAAAGGTCTTTGTACTGTCCCCTCATATACTTGTACATAGTAATAAGATCACCCCTAAGCCTTCTTTTTTCCACACTAAATAACCCCAATTGTAATAACCTGTCTTGGTATTGCAGACCCCCCAGTCCTCTAATAACCTTGGTCGCTCTTCTCTGCACCCTCTCTAGTTAAGCTATCTCTTTCTGATGCACCGGAGACCAAAACTGTACACAGTATTCTAAGTGTGGTCGCACTAATGACTTGTATAGAGGTAAAATTATGTTCTCCTCATGAGTATCTATGCCTCTTTTAATGCATCCCATTATTTTATTTGCCTTTGCAGCAGCTGCCTGACACTGGCCACTAAACGTGAGCTTGTCGTCCACCAATACTCCCAGGTCTTTTTCAGTTACAGTTTTGCCCAGTGTTTTACAATTAAGCATATAATTATACATTTTATTTCCTCTGCCCAAGTGCATTACCTTACATTTATCCCCATTGAAGCTCATTTGCCATTTATCAGTCCAAGCTTCTAGTTTACATAGATCCTCCTGTAATATAAAATGATGGCGGCGGCCGTCTCTCGGTACTCGGTCCCCAGCCGCCACTATTTCTCCCGGTGTGCCGTCCCTGCATTACACAAGCACGTGTCCCAAAACATTAGCCGTGCCCTCAACAACGCAGTTTCCGGTAAAGTCCACCTAACCACGGACACGTGGACAAGTGCTTGTGGGCAGGGACAGTACATCTTGCTGGCGGCACACTGGGTTAACATAGTGGAAGCCGGGACCCAGTCGGACCTTGGGACGGAACACCTCCTCCCAACGCCAAGGAATTGCGGGCCCTAGGTCAAACAGGGTTGCCCCCACGGTTTACAGCTCCTGCACCTCAGCCTCCTCCTCCTCTTCAGCCTCTATCTCCGAAATGACCACATCAATCACAAGCTGGAAGCACTGCTTCGGCCTAGCGGCAACAGGCTGTGCTGAAGCTAATATGCTTAGGTGACAAACTGCACAATGCTGAAGAGTTGTAGACAGCTCTGAAAGAGCAGGCAGATCTGTGACGGACACCGCTGAACCTACAGCCAGGCATGGTCGTGCGTGACAATGCCCAGAACCTGGTGGCGGCTCTGAGGCGAGGCAAGCCCACACACATATCATGCCTGGCCCATGTGCTTAACCTCGTGGTTCAGTGGTTTCTCAAATCCTACCCGGAATTGCCGGATCTGCTTGCTAAAATACGCCGCCTGTGTGCCCATTTTAGAAAGTCAGCTACAGCTTCCTCCACCCTTGCCGTGTTTCATTAGCGTTTGCAGCTTCCGGCTCACAGACTGGTGTGTGATGTCCCCACGAGTTGGAACTCTACACTACAGATGTTGGGAAGGATTTGTGAGCAGAAGAGGGCAGTTGTTGAGTACCAGCATCAACAAGGTATTCGGTATTCAGTTCAGACTCCACACATAAGACCTCAGGAGTGGACATGGATGTCAGACATATATACCATCCTCCAAAACTTTGAGGACTCCACCAAGATGGTGAGCGGCAATAACGCCATAATTAGCGTCACCATCCCGCTTCTCTGTCTTCTGAAACGCTCTCTGCTCACAATCAAAGAGGATGCATTGCAGTCGGAGCACGATGAGATGGAGCAAGGAACCATACAGGGTGATTACACACAGCCAAGCCTCATCTCATCCCAACGTGGATTGGGTGACAATGAGGAAGAGGAGAAGGAGGATGGACAGAAGCTAGTTTCATGCAATATAGATGGTACTACCTGCACAGCTGTTATACCGTCTGTTCAGTGTGAATGGCCAGAGGACAGAGAGGAGGAGGAGGAGAGCATGGCCAGTCATCCTCTTGGTGAGGACACGGAAGTCTTGCCTGTTAGTAGTCTGGCACGCATGGCTGAGTTTGTTACGCTGTCTTTCCCATGACCCTCGCGTTCTCAGAATTTTGGGTGACAGTCATTACTGGTTGGTGACACTTCTAGACCCACTCTACAAGGAGAACTTTATATCTCTTATTCCTGAGGCAGACAGGTCTACAAAAATGGGGCTGGTCCAGAAGGCCCTTGTTGCGGAACTATTAAAAAATTTCCGATCTGAAAACGCTGGCGGCAGAGGGCACACTTCATTGGACAACCAAGGAGTACAGGCGAGCGAGCACAACTGCAATCCAGCAGAGGCAGGGGAACACTGTCAAAGTTCTGGGAGACCATCGCACAGGCCCTGAGGCGCGGGGCACTCTCACAAGGAGTGCAAAGGTTGGGAAGATGCTGAGGGAGTACCTTGCCGACTGTATCCCACGTCCTCCGTGATTCCTCTGTGCCTTATAATTATTGGGTATCCAAGCTGGATACGTGGAATGAACTGGCTCTCTGTGCCTTGGAGGTCCTGGCCTGCCTGCCTCCAGCGTTTTATCAGAGCGGGTGTTTAGTGCTGCTGGTGTAATTATAACTGATAAGCGCATCCGCCTGTCAACTGAAAATTCTGACAGGCTGACTCTTATAAAAATGAACAAGGGCTGGATTGGGCCAGACTTCTCAACACCACCGAATGATAGCAGCGTAACGTAAACTCAAATCCAGTGTCTTTTCTTGGG
Source organism: Phyllobates terribilis (assembly GCF_046119375.1). NCBI lineage: Eukaryota > Metazoa > Chordata > Amphibia > Anura > Dendrobatidae > Phyllobates > Phyllobates terribilis. Next base: position 788,403,654 of record NW_027362761.1, read on the forward strand.
AGGTGTATTCCCATGCACCTTTTCACACCCACACATACACTTCCTGATTTTGGCTATTTGCTCTTGTCCTCCTCCTACTCCTCATCCTCCACCACCATATCAGCAGGGTGACCGTGGTCCTTTATGCAACACCCATATAATTTTTTTAAAGTGTGTTTATGATGCCCGTAAAAAATATTTTTTTATACAGTATGTTCATGTATACCACCCAGGGGTAAATGTTTGTCAGCCCATACACTTAGTGCATGGGCATTACAAGTAAAGGAGGCCCACTCCTTTCTAATGGGAACATCTTTTTATGTGGCCCTTCTCCACGTGTCTTCCAAGGGGCATTGAATTGCCTCCAAATTTTTGGCAGCCCTTGCATTCACTGCATAGGCCAACACTATGGGAGACTCTCTCCTTTCTAATGGTAATTTGTCGTTACTGTGACCCTGCTCTGTGTCTTAAATTTCTTAGTGGGGTTTTTCCTAAATTTGGTCAGCCGTTGGACTCACTGCATACCCTATAACTGTATAGCAGACTCTCTCTTTTCTAATGGGAACATGTCATACTCGTTACTGCGGCCCTGCTCTATGTGTATTTCAGAGTTCCTCCATCATCAATGAAACAGGATGTGTCTGATGTTGTGTCACTCACCACATTGCCAGATAAGGTTGTAAAATGTTAAAATGACATTTCTCTGTGAATGCATTTGCCTTTAATAAATAACGTAAAAAACCCCCAAAACAGTAGGACCTTTCTCTAGTATAAAAACCGTGTCGCCAATGTAACCTCAATGTAATCACATTGTTCAGCTCCTGCACCACCTCCTCCATCTCTGAAATGACCACATCAATCAGAAGCTGACAGCACTGCAGCACTGCCTTGGCGAAGCGGCAACAGGCTGTGCTGAACATAACATGCTTAATGCTTAATTGACAAACCGCCCAGCTCTGCAGAGTTGTTGAAAGCTGTAACACAGCAGCTTGATCTGTGGCTCTCACCGCTGAACATACAGTCAGGCATGGTCGTGTGTGATAATGGGCAGAACCTGGTGACGGAGAAATGACAGCCGGAGTCGATACGGTTTCCCTCTGTGCTATTCCTTTCACCGAGCTAAAGAATATGGCTGTGGTGAAATACAACTCCCACTGAGAAGCTATTTCAGATTCAAAACATTGGGCCCACCAGAGGATTTGATTCTGAGGGCTCACCTTTCTCCCCCACTCAAGAGCCCCATAACAGCTGCAAAGTTATTGCTGTCATGAACTCTCCTGATGCAGAAGCCAGGGCACACCAGAGGATTCTCTGGTGGGACCGTCGAACCCTGCCGATTATCAGTCCTGGCTAAGAAAAGTGTGTGGGAAGGTTCCCGGTCACTCTATGGCTGATTTTTTACTGAGGCGGAAACCCACGCAAACACTGGGAGAACATACAAAATCCTTGCAGATGTGGTCCTTGCTGAGATTTGAACCCAGGATCCCAGCGCTGCAAGGCTTCAGTGCTAACCACTGATCCAATGTGCTGCCGTTCACCCTCTGATATCTAACAGGCTGGAGAAACTTGCACCTACTGCCCCTCTATCTTCAGCTCCTTTGTGAGAAACTAATGTATTTGGGCACCACTCAGTCTACCAAATAAAATTCCTGAGAAGGAAATTGGGGAAGGCTTCACTACTGGTACTGGGGGGCAGTGCTGATACCATGGCGGCGTACCATAGTTTACTGGAAATATTCCAGGCTTGTAGGAGGCAAGCAGATTCCCACAGACTAGTACCAGCAGTAATGTTCAGGGGCCCACGCTTGTAGAAGGTGGAGACAACACGGGAGAAATAGTGGCGGCTGGGGACCGAGTATGGACACGAGGCATGAGGCTGTGAAAAGCTTCTGCCTCCACGAGCCTAAAAGGCCACATTTCAAGTGAAAGCAGCTGTCAAAAATTTGGCAATGTAGTATTGCAGTCTGTGGATTGGTGGGTGGCTGGCTGCATACTTGCGCTTGCATTCCAAGGAATGGGGTAGGGACAACTGAATGCTGCACTGGGACAAGGACGTGGAAGATGATTGTTGCAAGTCTGCAACGACAGGTGCATGGCGGCAGCCATCTTCGCATGCGCCAAGGATCACTTATGATGGGCACACTTTTAGTCAGTGCCCTGGGAGTCATAGATTCTTCCAGAGGTCTTCCTCATGCTGTTCCCATCGATTTGGGCAACTTTTAGGCCCTCTGCAGATCACCGGGGGAAGCCGCCTGAAAATGCTGGAGTTTCCCATAGACTTACATTGGGCTTTTTGCTCGGGTCGAGCACCCGAGTATTCCAATGTGCTCGACCCGAGCAACGAGTACCCAAGCATTTTAGTGCTCGCGCATCACTATTTTTTTATATTTTTTGAATTTTTTTAATATTTTTAAAAACATTTTTATTTTTTATTTTTTTTTACACTTTTTGCTTGCTTCAATAGTCTCCATAGAAAACTAGAAGCGCCACTGGTCGGCGCTCATAGTAATCAGGACATGACAACCACAGCAGGGGTCTGCTGCAGACCCATCGGTGACCCGCGATCATGTGACGGGGCCACCTATGGGCGGGGCTAATGCCGCACTTCCGGCGCGGCGATGTTAAATGCCAAGTCATAAAGGGGTTTAAACACATCCAGTTGTGGAAGTTACTATTCCAAGATATATTGATTAAAATGTACTTTTGTTTGTGGGAAAACCTCTTTAATTCCTTTCATACATTTTCTGTTGGATTCAGGTCAGGTGATTTGCTGGGCCATTCTAGCAGCTTTATTTTCTTTCTCTGAAACCAATTGATAGTTTCCTTGGCTGTGTGTTTGGGATCATTGTCTTGCTGAAATGTTTGCCCTCGTTTCACCTTCATCATCCTGGAAGATTGCAGCAGATTTTTATCACGAATGTTTCTGTACATTTGTCCATTCATCCTTCCTTCAGTCATATGAAGTTTGGCCGTGTCATATGCTGAAAAGCAGTCCCATACCATGATGTTTCCATCTCCAAACGTCACTGTTGGTATGGTTTTTTTGGGGTGATATGCAGTGCCTTTTGGCCTGCAAGCATGGTGTGTATTATGGCACCTAAAGAGTTCAATTTTGGTTTCATTTGACCGTACTATATTCTCCCAGTATTTCACAGGTTTCTCTAAATGTTATTGAGCAAACTTTAAACGTGCTTGAACATCATTTTTGTACAGCAGTGGAGTCTTGTGTGGTGAGCATGCATACAGGCCATGAAAGTTTAGTCCATTACTTATAGTTTTCTTTGAAACAATTGTACCTGCTGATTCCAGGTCTTTCTGTAGCTCCCCACAGGTGTTCTTCTGATAAATATTTTCACTCCACTGTCCGAAATCTTGTGGTGAGCATCTGGTCATGGTTGGTTTAGAGTGAAATTATATTCTTTCCACTTCTGGATTATAGCCCCAACAGTGCACACTGGAACCTTCAGTAGTTTAGAAATTCTTCTGTAACCAATCTCATCAGTATGTTTTGTAACAATAAGGTTGCAAAGGTCTTAAGACAGCGCACTGGTTTTTCATGAGATGTTTCTTGTGTGGCACCTTTTGTAATGAGTAACTGTTTTATAGGCTATCAGTTGAACCAGCTGGTATTATTTTCCATCAATTCCTGAACCATAGGTACAAATGGGATTTCAGAAAATGCTACCTTTTTTAGGTCCCTTGCCTTAAGCCTACACCCTAAATCATTTTAAGTACCTTCCGTCTACTTGTAACTTTTTTGTTGATGCTAATGCTGGGTCCTAACCAGACCCTTCCAGTAATCTATCAACCTGATTCCATAACTTTTTTTTGGCATTTGGTCACAGGCTTTGCAACAGATCACCTTGTATTTTACCCTAATAATGGATTCCCTCACCAGCAGCACTTATCTTGCCTGCCATGTGCTCCTATCCCCCTCTTACTGGAGAAGACACTCCTCTGGCTTTCAAGCAGCAATACTACCCCTATACGGACATTACCTCCATCTGTCAACTTTACAAACATTTTGGCATGACAAGAGAGACTAGTCTGCCTGAACCTCTTCCCGCTAACCCGCCTTGTTACCCAGCTAGCTGCCTCACTGTCCTGCCATTTCCATGCAACCATCCTCCCCCAGCAATCTCCTTTGCATATTGTCAATGAATCAATGGTTTTGTAGCATAAAATATTCTTTAAATGGTGTCATTGGGCATATCTACTTGTTACTAAGGTCATGACTGAATGATGTAAATTTTTGGCTTTTATTTATGTCAGTTTTAATAATTTCACTACGAATGGTTTAACTTTTTGACCTTTTTTGTGTATATGTTTCTACAGTCAAAGTGAGCCTGTTATTCGCCAAAGAACACTTCTATCTACTGCGGCAATTAAACCGGTTGCATGTGATTTGGATTCTCTGGGTATGATTAAATGTGACTTTATTTAATTTTTTTTTTCTAATCCAGTAAAATGTTGGTTTGTAAACTATGTGCACTTCCCGACCGCCCTCTGTAGATAAACATCGGCGCTTGCTGGGCATTTTGCAGCGACGACGTTTATCAACCGTCTGCAGTCTCGCAGTGCTCACTGCAATTCTGGTGCAGAGCAATAGCTCGGACAGGTGACATCATCGGGACCTGATTGGATTAAGTCCCAATGGTGTTAACCCTTTGTAATCTTCTGGATGTCGTGATCAATAGCGATCATGGCATTTTAGAAGATTATGAGAGCCCTTCTTTTATCTTTCCCACATTCCGGTGACATGATCTCGAGGGTTGTCATGGCAGCCGGAGGTCACATGATGACCTCCGGGTGTGCTAGGCGGACATGATAACCAGCCGGCGAATGGCTTTAAAATAAAAAAACTCAAAAATAAATGCTTAATTGATGGTTTTTGTTCATTCTGCCTCCCAAAAATCTGAATACAAAGAGATCAAAAAACGGTACCAATAAAAATATCAACTTGGAGAAAAATTATAGCTTTCAAAATATGGGGATGCAAACTTTTTTTTTTTGTATGAAGCGTTTTTTAGTGTGTGACAGCAGCCAAACATAAAAAAAACTATATACATCTGGTATCTCTGCAATCACACTGACCTGAAGAATAAATAATCGCTTATACCGCACGGTGTAAAAAATAAATAAAACCAATTCTTGACCTGCTGTTGATTTGTACATTTTACCTCCCAAAGATCGCAGTAATGCTCGGCGCACATTTATCCTGTGCTCTACGCTGAGTGCTTACACTGGGGTTTCCTTGTAAATCTCTGAAACACGTTTCAGACGGAGCCCCTGACTGAAGATTTCCTATAATGAGGCAAATGGAGACACGATGTACACTGTCTGGCCTATGATTCGGCGGTGTCAATATTTTTAAGTGTGCATAAAAGTGCGGTAGGCCACAGTTTTGTGCACCTCTGTAAAGGACAAAACTGACCAGAGGCCAGATGGAGTACAGAGTAACACTGCTACCTTATAGTGATTGGATCCGTCGGGGTTTCATCTGAATCATGTCATTTGGAGATTTAGGTGGAAACCCCTGTTGCAAGTGCTCATCATAGCGCATAGCATAAATATGATCCAAAATGACATTTAAAATGTTCCCAATAAAAGCTTAAACTCAAACCACGAAAAAAGCAAGTCCCCACCCAGGTCTGTCATCTGTTAACGGAAATATAGGGAGCTTCCATGTTGCTGGTAGCAGAAAGGCTCTTGAAAAGCGAAATAGCTATTCGACCCCCAAAGAAAACCAGCGAAGTCTGCGCTCCCAAATCCAAATTTCCCTTTCCCTTCTGAGCCCCACAGTGCTCTTAAACATTTAGCGTCCACATGTTTGGCATTTGTATAGCGATAAGACCCCGCTAATTTAATGGGTGTGTCTCCAGAAGCACCAGCTGGCAATACATGTACTAGGCAATAGAATGGCAGATTTGCAGTTTTCACTCGGCAACCTCCATTGCTGCTTTTTTCTAGAAAGCACCAATGTAGTAAAAATCGTCAATGCACCTGTAGATAAATTCCCAGAGGGGTGTAATTTCCAAATTGGTCTCACTTGAGGGGAGATTATGCTCTTCTGGCACTTAGGGGCTCTGTATATGGAGGCGGAAAACAAATAATCCTAGAATAGTTTGCAAAGTGTCAATGAGCGCTCCATCCATCCTGAGTCTCGCTGGGTGGCTAAGCAGTACTGTAAAGCCACATATGGGGTATTTCCATGTTCAGAAGAAATTGTGTGACAAGTTCTGGTGCCATTTTTACCAATTTCCCTTGTGTAAATGTAATATCTGGGGTAAAAATATTTTTTGTTTCTTCACCGCCGAAGGGTATAAAATTCTGTAATATTTAATTTACTCAGTCCAATGTTATACAAGTCTGAATCGCCTGAGGGTTAAAAATAGTCACTACTCCCCTAGATGACTTCCTTGAGGTGTAGTTTCCAAAATGGGGTCACTTATGGGGGTTTCTGCTTTTTTGTCATATAAGGGGCTCTTCAAATGTGACATGGTGTACACATCCTCATCCAAGCTCTGTCCTGTGCCCAAACAGTAGTTTTGTACCACATATGGGGTATTGGTGTACTCGTAAGAAGCTGCACAAAAAAAATTGGGGTCCGTTTTCTCCTGTTACCCATGTGAAAATGAAAAATTTGGGGCTAAAACAACATTTTTGTTTGAAAAATTAGATTTTTTTTTATTTTCATGGCTCAATGTTATAAAATTCTGTGAAGCACCTTGGGGTTCAAGGTTTTCCCCACATATCTAGATAAATTCCTTGAGGGGGTTTAGTGTCCAAAATGGGGTCACTTGTGGGTGCTTTCCACTGTTTAGGCACATCAAGGGCTTTGCAAACATGACATGGCGTTGGCTATCGATTCCAGACATTTTTGCGTTCCAAAAGTCAAATGATGCGCCTTCCCTCCGAGCCCTTCCATGCGCCCAAACAGTAGTTTTCCCCCACATATGGGGTATCTGTGTACTCAGGAGAAATTGCACTACATATTTTGGGGTTCATTTTCTCCTGTTACCCTTGTAAAAACGTAAATTTGGGGCTAAAGTAACATTTTTGTGGGAAAAAGTAAAATGTTAATTTTTCCTTCCACATTGCTTTAATTCCTGTGAAGCACCTGAAGGGTTAATAAACATCTTGAATGTGATTTTGAGGACTTTTAGGGGTGCAGTTTTTAGAATAGTGTCATTTTTGGATATTTTCTGTAATTTTCTGTAATATAGGCCCCTTAAAGTCACTCCAAATGTGATGTGGTCCAAAAAAAAAAAAAAAAAATGGTTTTGTAAATTTTTTTGGAAAAATGAGAAATGGCTGATCAACTTTTAAAGGGAACCTGTCACGTCCTAGCTGCCCTCTACACTGCCCCCATAGCATTGTTAGTGATGCATTGTGCATCACTAACCAGCTTTTTTCATTAAAATTGGTGCAGCTATAATGATTTTATAACCTTTAATATACTTATATCCTACCTGCTCATTCAGTCAGGGGCGGGCGCCGCACTCAGTCCCTGCTGGCGACGCCCACGAATTTGAATATTGCTCCCTGCAGTCACTGGTATTATGGGGCGCATGCACATTTGTACATGTCCGGCCGCCTACGGAGTGAAGCTGTGTAGTTCGCAGCTTCACTGCGCATGCGCTATGATGCTATATTCCCCGAGCGCGCTCAGTGAGGCTGTGTGATTACCAGCTTCAAGGCGCACGCGCTATGCTACTACGCGTGCGCAGTGAAGCTGCGAACTACACAGTTTCACTGCGCATGCACGAGGAACATAGCGCATACGTAGTGAAGTTGCGAACTACACCGCTTCACTCCGCAGGCGGCCGGACGTGTACAAATGTGCATGCGCTCTGTAAAGATCTTGCGTTGTGGGTTGTAAGTAATCACCTAGGCAGGTTAACGATGCAACAATATTTTATTGATCACAGCCATGGTAATAAAGCAATTCCAGGTAAATGGCCAAAAAACAGTTCTCTCAGTCCTCAAGTTCCCAATCTGGGTTCAGTAGTACCACTGGCTTTGTATCAGGCCATACTCGCTGTCTCCCAACTTTTGGTAGCCACAGTCTGAGCCTCTAGACGGCAGATAAAACGATGAAAGCACAGGTATCCAGTAGCTGCAGTCTTTTTAAGAAAGTGTAAATCCAAACGACATAATCCATAATGGTAACATGTTTATCCATTCATCCTTCCAAGTCCACGGTCTCCATCCTCTTCCTTCAATCCTTCCACACAACTCTTTCTAAAACATGTCTCTCCTTTCTTCCACTGGGATCAGTCCCCTCCCAGGTCAGAAGTGATCACACCCTTCCCCTTAAACATTCACTGTTCGCTAAAAAGCAATGAAGAATTTTCTAGAAGCCTTCATCGGAGACTGCCTGTAAGACCCCCTGTGGTGACGGCTCCACTGTGTCTCAATCTACACTCCCCTAATGAGATTATTGGCTGTTGAAACAATGGACTCCTGAGATAAAAATGAGATTAGTGGAATGCTGGACATTTTACAAGTGAATCTAGTGCACATGCTGACAAGTAAGCAGAACTATATAAAACATAACAAGTAAATCACTAATAATACACAATAGTAATATTGACAAAAATGGTGGTCCGTTGCTGGAAAAGTATCATAGTCTTAATCTCCTTACGCGCCCCATAATATCAGCGCCTGCAGGGAGCAATATTCAAATTCGTGGGCGACGCCAGCAGGGACTGAATGCGGCGCCCGCACCTGACTGAATGTGAGAATCGCACACCTATGACTGAACGAGCAGGTAGGATCTAAGTATATTAAAGATTATAAAATCATTATAGCTGCATCAATTTTAATGAATAAAGCTGGTTAGTGATGCACATTGTATCGCTAACAACGCTATGGGGGCAGTATAGAGGGCAGCTAGGACGTGACAGGTTCCCTTTAACCCTTCTAACTTCTTAAAAAAAATAAATTGTTTTAAAAATTATGGTGATGTAAAGTAGACATGCGGTAAATGTTGTTTATTAATTATTTCTTGTGATGTAACTATTTGGTTTAAGGGCATAACAATTAGAAGTTTGAAAATTGCTAAATTTTCACCAAATTTCTGATATTTTCACAAACGCAAAAAATATTGTCCTTAATTATCACTAACATGAAGTACAAAAAACAGTCCGAGTCGGTGGGATCTGTTGAAAAGTGTTCCAGAGTTATTGCATAAAGTCACACTGATCAGAATTAAAAATAAATAAATAAATTGGCCTGGTCATGAAGGCAAAAACAGGCTCTGCCATGAAAGGGTTAATATTTGCAAAACAAGTAAAAGTAAATCTGCCTCTAGATTTCACAGTACAAACCTATACAGGCAGTCCCCCAGTTACCAGTTAGATGCGTTCAGTAGCTTTGTTCCTGTATATGTATGCAAGTTGAAACAGGGCCGTGGGGAATAAAACCCTAATACTAACCTGACTGCTGCTCGTCACCCAACATATGGTCCTCTTCATTCTGCCTTCAGGCATGCTGCTTTTCTTGGACCCTTCACTATAGGCTGGGACTTCCAGCTGTGTGTAGGTCTTTTAAGTTACTGCGTGTTTGAAGGTTGCAACTTTATAATGCACAGTAACCTCTGTGGCCTGGATATAGCCAGAAGTCTTGGAGATGTGGCACGTGACGGCGGAAAGAAGACCATATGGAGAGGTTAGGAGTTCTGTGTTTTTTTTTTTTTTTTTTTTAAGCCAATATTCTCTCCAACTGCACTGCTGCTCACCTCCTGTCCTCTTATTTCCGTCAGCTTTGCCATATTTTCGGCATTTTTACGATAGGCCAGAACTTAAGACCACATCCAGAGCTCGGAGGATACTGTGCATCATTAGGTCGCAATATGAACGTCGCAGCCTTATGACACGCAGTGACCTCTAAAGCTTGGATGGTGCCGGAAGTCTAGGTAATGCAGCACGAGATGCAGTAGTGGGGCGGTCAGAGAGGTGAGTATTAGTGTTTTTGTTTATCTATAACAAATAGCCATTTTGCCATTCTGTCCTCATCCTTTCATCGTCAGGTTTCAGTCTTCTTTACTAAAGGCCAGGGCTACTGTTACGGGTCCGGGGGGTGGAACCTCTGTGCTACGGTGCAAGGAGGGACCCAGAGGGACGTAACTAAGTATCAACCCGGACCGACCCTGGTCGTACGGCGGCTAATCACTCCGTGACCAGGGAGGGACCGAGCCGAGGGACCAGGTGCTACTCTGGGGACGACCTTGTAAGGGAGCAGGTGACTCCCACGGTACAGATGGCAGGGACTGACCGGAATAGCAGGTAGGCACAGCAGGCTGTCTGGCGAGCAGAAGCCTCCAGGTAGGCTATCAGGTAGACACGTCAAGTGACGGCAGGAGTCTCTAGGTGGGCTGGCAGGTGGTCACGGCAAGTGACGGCAGGAGTCTCTAGGTGGGCTGGCAGGTGGTCACGGCAAGTGCTCCCAGGTGAGTGAGCTGGCAGGCACGGCAGGCAACAGGCAAGTGCTCTCAGGTGAGCGGACTGGCAGGTAACAGGCAGGCAACAGGCAAGTGCTCCCAGGTGAGCGGGCTGGCTGGCACGGCAGGTAACAGGCAGGTAACAGGCTGGCGGGCAAGACTGGTAGTCAGGCTAGCAGCGGGACCTGAGGGTTGAAGCAGAGGTCAGAAACACTGTGCAACAACTTTTGCTCGGGCACCTCCATTTTGGAGGAGGTGCCTTATATATGGGAGGACCCTCGGCTATTGGCCGGGGACTCCCTAGGACGGCGCGCGCGGCCCCTTTAAGAGGGAGGGAGCGCGCGCCCTAAGCACAGTGCCCGGGGAGCTGCACGCGCCAGCAGCAGGAAGAGGAGCGCTGGTGAGCGCAGAGCGAGGAGGTGAGGGGGACGGCGTCTCTGCCTGGCAGGGGGCAGAGACGCCGATGCTACAGCTTCCAGTCATGTTCCTGCTGGAGCTTTCTGTGCATCATGGTTGCGATGACTATTTGATGTTATGACGCGCAGTGAGCTCTGACCAGGATATGGCCGGGAGCCTGGCTTGTAGTGAAGAGGCTGGTTTTTAACCCATTACTGACACCCAATGTCAGGTCCTTGTCTTTGAAGCAGGTTCAGTATCTTAATTGCCACTGTCAGTATCTGACAGCAGCATTTACAGAGCGTGGCCCACGGTGGTGAAAGGTTCTACGCCACCATTGCACCCATCTCACCACCGGTAAGTGTAATTAGGTTTCCTTGCCAGTCAGGGGTCTGCTGTAGATCCCTGTACTTCTCATGATGGTTCTCTAGCCTGTTGCTGGAGTTGATGGGAGACAGCAATTTTACTGTATCTTGCTTTCTGTGCTATAGTACCTGCAATCATGTTAAAGCCCCTAAAGGGACTAACAGACTAAAGTAAGAAGTTAAAAATAAAATTTTAAATAAATATATACAAATTTGAATCACTCTCCCACCTTTTCCCCACATTTAAGATATACAAAAAAGATCCTAGTTACTTACTGGTAACGGGATTTTACAGAGCCCATGACAGCACCACCTGAGAGAGGGTATCCGCCCACCAAGGACAGGAACCTACTGAATAAAAAGGCGGTACCCCTCTTCCGCATCAGTATTTGTTTCAGAGCATGAGAGGGCCTCCAAAAAATAGGTTAGTACATAACTACCACCTAAACAGTTTTTAATAAAACACCCTAAGAAGTGCACACCAGAAGTGAAAAAAGGGGAGGGAATTAATAGGGTGCTGTCATGGGCTCTGTAAAATCCTGTTACCGGTAAGTAACTAGGATCTTTTCCCCTTCTCCCATGACAGCACAACCTGAGAGATTTAGAGAGATCAGACACCAGAGGGAGGGATCACCGCTTGCAACACCTTCCTCCCAAAGTACAGATCAGTAGAATGCTTGTAAAATGTAGCGGGGGATGACCAAGTTGCCGCCTTACATATGTTGTCAATGGGCACATCTGCCTTCTCAGCCCAGGAAGCAGCTACAGCCCTGGTGGAATGGGCCTTCAGGTTCTCTGGAACTGGCAGATTGCTAGAAGAGTATGCTAAGCCAGTGGTATCCCTGACCCACCTAGCTATGGTCCCCCTTGTAACCTTTAGCCCTTTTCTAGCCACCTGAAATGAGATGAATAAGGCGTCACTTTTTCTCCAGGCCTTCGTTACCTCCAAATACCGGACTAATACCCTCTTAACATCTAAAGTGTGACGTTTTTGTTCCTCTGAATCTCTAGGGTCAGAATAGAGGGAAAGGAGAGTAATTACCTGTGTCCTATGGAATTTGGAGGCCACTTTTGGAAGATAGGCCTGGTCTGGTCTTAAGATTACTCTATCCATACACACCTGAGTGAACGGATAGTTAACTGACAGCGCGTGCAGATCACTAACCCTACTAGCTGACATTAGAGCTACCAGCATGGCTGTTTTTAAGGTGAGAATTTTCTCTGAAACTTCTAAGGGCTCAAAGGGGGACTTGGTTAGTGCTTCTAGAACCAGATTAAGGTCCCAAAGAAGCATCCTTGTAGTAGGAATAGGTCTAGATCTACTGCAAGCTTTAATGAATCTGAGGATGCACCTATTAGCTGCCAAGTCGCAATTATATAGTGCCCCCAGAGCTGATACTTGTACCTTAAGGGTACTGGTGGCTAACCCCCTGCTTAAGCCTTTCTGAAGGAATTCCAGGATGGCCCCAATAGGAACCCTCCCTTTGGCGGACTGACCCGAGGTAGACAGAAACTTAGCCCAGGTTCTGCCATAGATTCTAGTCGTCTACTGGCTTCCTACTTGCCAGTAGAGTAGTAACTAGACCTGGAGAGAACCCCTCCTGCGTTAGTAGTGACCTTTCAAAATCCAGGCCGTCAAATGCAGGCCCGATCTTTGGAGATGGAAGACTGGGCCCTGCCTGAGGAGATCTGGGGTGTCCGGAAGAACCCATGGATCCGCTTGGGACATTCTCTTCATCCAAGTGAGCCATGGTCTCTTGGGCCAAAACGGGGCGATCAATATAACCCTCGCCTGTTCTTCTCGGATCTTCCTCAGGATAGTACGGATCAGTATTAGAGGGGGAAAGGCATAGGCCAGGGTAAAGTCCCTAGGAATTTTCCACCACAAACGGCCTCTCCTTTGGATTTAGGGAGCAAAAGATTTTTGTCTTCAGATTGTGTTTGTTCGCAAACAGATCTATCTGAGGTTGTCCCCATAGGCCGACAATCTGCTGGAATACCGCTGGATTCAATTCCCATTCTCCTTGTTTCAAGATGTGTCGACTTAGAAAATCGGCTTTTACGTTCTCCTCTCCTCTTATATGCAGCACCAAGAGCGTAAATAGATGACTCTCTAGCGAAGCGAAGGATCTGGTCCGCTACTAACATCAGAGGAGGGGATCTGGTACCCCCCTGACGATTGATGTAGGCAACTGTCGTTCGGTTGTCCGACATTATCCGGATGTGATGACCCTGAAGAAGAGAACTGAACTCTACTAGCGCATTTCTGACTGCCAACAGCTCCCTCATGGAGGAGAGACCCGTCTCGCTGTCCGTCCAGAGGCCTTGTATTGAATGATCTCTCAGGTGAGCTCCCCAGCCTTCTGCACTTGCGTCTGTCGTAATCGTATCCGACACCTGGAAAGACCAAGGAACCCCCAGAGATAGATTTACCGGATTCATCCACCAGTCCAGCGAGTTGACTACTAAACTTGAAAGGGATATCTTTCCATCCAGGCGACCTCTGAGCCGTTTGTCTGCTGTCAGGATCTCCTGCTGAAGACGTCTGGAATGGAACTGGGCCCACTGAACTGCTGGGATACAAGATGTCATCGTACCCAATAGAGACATTGCATTCCTTAATGTCATGAATGGATTGCGGATTACGCGTGATATGAGGGAACTGATCTTCAGTTTCTTGTCCTCTGGCAGAAGACAAGTCTGGTTTTCCGAGTCCAAAATGAGACCCAGGAATGATTGAACCTTCTTTGGTTTTAGTCCCGATTTTTCTAAATTTAACATCCACCCCAGGCCATTTAGACTGGCCATGACTTCTGCCAGAGCCAGTGCGCAGAGCTGTTTTGATCTGCCCACCACTAAAAAATCGTCCAGGTAAGGGATGACTAGGATATCTTTCTCCCTTACATGCGCTGTGACTTCCAGGATAATCTTTGTGAAAACCCTTGGAGCCATGGAGATGCCAAAGGGAAAAGCTGCAAACTGAAAATGCCTTATGTGCTTGCCGAACCATACAGCCACCCTCAGAAACTGTTGGTGTGCAGGAAAGATTGGGACGTTGTAGTAGGCATCCTTCAAATCGAGGACGCACATATAGCATTCTGGAAACAACATTTTTATGGCCGATTTTATTGATTCCATTTTGAATGGCCTTTAAATCAAATGGTCGTTCAGCTTCTTCAAGTTGACAATGGTTCTGAAGGAGCCATCCGGCTTCTTTAGTAGGAAGAGAGTTGAGTAAATCCCTCTCCCCTGCTCGGGTTCAGGTGTTTCTACTAGAACCCCCTTCACAACCAGAGTGAGTACTTCCTGTTGCAGGGCCATCTGCTCCCTTAAGCCTCTGGGGGCTGAAATCCTGACAGTGTTCCTGGGAATGTTTTTGAACTCCAACTTCAGCCCCCTCCTGATTATCCCTAAAATCTAAGCACTGGACGAGATTTTTTCCCAGGCGGGAAGGAAGTGGGACAACCTTCCTCCCACCTGGGGAGGTCCGTTACTTAGGGGCTTTCTTACTCTCGGAGGATGGACCCCCGAACATGAAGCCTCTGTTATTTGGCTTCCTGTCTCTCCAAGCACTTTGGTCTCTGGGAAACTTGCTCCTATTGTATTTCCTCTTCCTAAAGGAGCTCTTATATCGGGGAACAGACACAGTAGGAAACCCATGTTTCTTGTCCGCTGCCTTATCTAGGATGTCATCTAAGGCCTTCCCGAAAAGAAAGTCCCCTTCGCAAGGAATTGAGCAGAGTTTAGATTTTGACTGCACATCCCCTGGCCAGCTCTTCAGCCATAATGCCCTACGGGCTGCATTAGAATGATTTGCTGACCTTGCAGCCAGCCTAACTGAATCTGCTGATGCATCTACAAGGAATGCAGCCGCCCCCTGCAAAAGAGGAAGACCCGACAGAATTTTCTCTCTAGGGACATTCCCTTTGATCTGGTTCTCTAACTGTTGAAGCCAGATCATCATAGACCTGGCGGTGCAGGTGGCTGCCATTGCCGGCTTTAGAGCCCCTGCCGAGGACTCCCAGGCCTGTTTTAAAAAAGACTCCGCCTTTTTATCAAGCGGATCTTTTAGGGTCCCCAAATCCTCAAAGGGCAGTGTGGATCTTTTCGAGGACTTCGCGATGGCTACATCAATTTTAGGGGTTTTGTCTCACTTGGCTGCATCCTCCTCTTCAAAAGGGTATCTCCGCTTAGAAGAAGAAAGCTGCTGGCCTTTCCTCTCTGTTTTTTTCCATTCCCTATCTATAAGAGTCTTAATCCTCTCGTTAACTGGGAATGTGCGTCTCCTCTTCTGATCTAAGCCCCCGAACATGACGTCCTGAACTGTTCTGGGAGCTTTGACATCGGCAATACTCATAGTCACTCTAATAGCCTTGACCAATTTCTCAATATTGTCCACCGAAAAACAAGGCCTACCGTCTCCATCATCATCCGAAGACTCTGATGAAGACGATGAAGAGAGGTCAGAGGGGGAATGATATTCCTTCGTGAAACGGGACTCTACAGATTCCTCTGAGTCCGAGGAAACCCGTTTCTGCTTCTTTAAGTTCTTTAAGGAATCCCTGACTTCTGTCTGGATTAAGGTTTTTAAATCCATAGAAAACCTAGAGGACTCCTCTGCTATAGTTTTTTGGATACAATCAGAGCAAAGGTTCTTAGCGTAGGAGCTGGGAAGGCTAACTTTACATAATGCACACTCCTTATTCTTATTCTTGGAACTACTCTTTTTTTGGTTCTTAACAACCAGAAAGAAATGAAAGGAGAGAAAAGAGAAAAAACAGAGAAGAGCACATTACTAAGGTGAACTTTCACGAAGATCACTCACCACACTGCCGTTCAGACTAGGGTACAGGAGGCAGTGGTTGCCGTTCACATGAACGCTCCCATCTGGCGGAGGTGGATTCACGAGATTTCTTCTGACCGGTTCTGCCAGCACTCGTACGACCCCCACTGCTGTGGCTCGGATGATGGGAAGACTCCCGTTGCTCTGGTTGTCTCACATTTTGAGCTGTTTACGCTGCTTAGGCGCTTGTGGCTGCTGCTGCCCAGGTGACTGCGGCTCCTCACTCATGATGACGGGGATGCAGACACCGCCATCTTGACTGCTTCCCATCCTTTTAAAGCATAATGGGCTCCACCTCCTTTGGGCCGCTCCCCTTCCGGCAGCAGTGTGCTCTCTCTTTCCATCTTATACTCTTACGCAAGCACGGACCCGGGCTTCCGACGCACTCGTGCTAGGGCGCGACACGACCCCCTACACGTGCAGCCCGGACTTCCGGCAAGCTACGTCACAGGGCGCGACGCGACCCTGCACGTGCACAGCCCGGAAGGCCTGCCTGCCAGCGTGCCCAGCCACGGCCACCGTGTGTGCGCAGGATCCAGCGCACGCGGGAGTGGACCCCGGAAGGCGCCCCCCCCGCACACAGACCCAGGTACGGCAAGATGGGGCCGGGAACAGAGGACCATCTGCTGTTTCTTCACGGCCTTCAGACCGCATCGATCCCGGGATCCACTCCAGATCCCACGAACAGGTAGGCGAGGCACCACCTAGAGAGGCTCCCATCAAGGACAGGAACCAAAACTGATGCGGAAGAGAGGTACCGCCTTTTTATTCAGTAGGTTCCTGTCCTTGGTGGGGGATACCCTCTCTCAGGTGATGCTGTCATGGGAGAAGGGGAAAATTAAACAATTGGTATCTCCAAGTCTGTAAAAATAGAATTAGTCCTTACCGGTAATTCGGTTTCTAGAAGCCTTCCACGACAGCATTGGAGGACAGGAACATAGAGAGATTAAAAGCCCCTCCCCACCGTCAATCCCCAGTGTTTACCAAGATCACCTGGAAAATGTTTACCTGACAATTATATGGAATCCATAGGGAGGGAAATTCGTGCTGTCGTGGAAGGCTTCTAGAAACCGAATTACCGGTAAGGACTAATTCTATTTTCTCAATACGCCTTCCACGACAGCTTTGGAGGAATACCAACGATATTTTATTAGGGAGGGACAATAGCTTGTAGGACTTTCCTACGAAAGGCTAAATCCCTAGTGGATGATAAGTCTAATCTATAATGTTTTAGAAAACGTATGAAGGGAAGACCATGTAGCTGCCCTGCAAATCTGCTCAGTAGAAGCGCCCGCTCTTTCGGCTCGTGAAGTTAATGTGGATCTGGTAGAATGAGCTTTTAAGGCAATCGGTGGATTCATTTGTTGATTGCTATAAGCTTCCCCAATTGCCTTTTTGATCCAGTTTGCTATAGTGAACTTAGCAGCCTTCCTTCCTCTGTTCTGCCCTGAGTGTTGTATAAATGGGTTACCATCCAATCTCCAAGACTCCGTTTGTTAAAGATAATAAAGGACAGTTCTGCGGACATCTAGGAGGTGGAATTCTGCTTCCTTTGGATTGGAAGGATTCTGGCAGAAGGAGGGAAGGATGATTTCTTGGGAACGATGGAAGACCGTAACTACCTTTTGGGAGAAAGGAAGGGTCCAGGCAAAGTGTAATCCTATCTTCGGTCACGTTCATGTAAGGTTCTCTGATAGAAAGGACCTGAAGCTCTCCTACTCTCCGTGCTGAAGTGATGGCTACTAAGAAGGCAGTCTTATGAGAGAGAGTCTGTATTGAGATAGAGGCTCAAAGGTAGAGAGGGTTAAACCCTTGAGTACCACATTTAGATCCCAGGATGGGACCTGAGACTGAATTTTTGGGTGAAGCCTGAGTGCTGAAGTTATGAATCTCTTGATCCACCTATGAGAGGCTAAATCTTGGTCGAATATGGAACTTAGGGCTGAAATCTGCACCTTAAGAGTGCTAGGTTTGAGACCCAACTCAAATCCACTCTGTAGAAAATCAAGGATCCGAGCAATGTTGGGATGTGAGGTATCAGGAATATCCGAAGCGTACCATGATAGGAATTTTTTCCATATTTTGCCATATATCGCGATGGTTACTGGTTTCCTACTCTGTTGAAGAGTTTTTATAACTTCTTCCGAGAGACCTTTGCATCTTAAGATCTCGGCTTCAGTAACTAGGCTGCCAGGTTTAGCCACTGAGGATTGGGATGGAACAGGGGCCCTTGAGAAAGAAGATTGTTGACCTGTGCTAATATTACCGGACCCTCTAGGCAGAGTTCTGTGATAGCCCCGAACCAAGGCCTTTTGGGCCACAGAGGGGCCACCAGAATTGTTGCCACTCTCTCTATCCTGTCTTTCTGGATGGTTCTTGCCATCAGCGGTATCGGATGGAACGCAGAGACCAGCCTGAAATGCCAGGGATGGGCTATTGTGTCCAAATTCATGGCCTTGTCTCGTCTGTCCAAAGAAAAGAAGAGGGGAAGTTTTGTATTTGACCGACTGGCAAAGAGATCTACCTCGGGGAGACCCCATTTGGCTACCAGCGACTGGAAAATCTGAGGATTCAGGCTCCATTTTCCTGGCTGGATATCTTTCCTGCTTAGAAAGTCTGTTTGGACGTTGTTTGAGCCTTTCAGGTGGATTGCTGAAAGTGATCGGAGATGATATTCTGCCCAAAAAAATGTTCGGCCTGCAATCTGTTTTAGGCTGTGTACCTTCGTACCTCCTTGGTGACGAAAGAAGGCAACTGTGGTCACGTTGTCCGAGAGAATCTTGATATGAGAACCCTGGATTAAGTCTACTGCCGCTCTGAGCGTTTTTTCTACCGCCATTAGCTCCCTGAAGTTGGAAGATCTGGCACTGATCTCGGGACTCCATCTGCCTTGAAAGGGAATCTGGGCCACCATAGCTCCCCAGCCTCGTTGACTGGCATCGGTAGTTACTGTAATCAGAGGGTCCTGGGTCCAAGAAACCCCCCTCTGAAGATTTCAGGAGCTTAGCCACCAAAAAAGAGAAGCTTTTATCCGACCGAGGGTCCTGAACCGTTTGTTTAGTGAGTCCCTTTGTCTGTTCCAGGATCTTAGGATATGATCGTGGAGAGGCCTTGAGTGGGCCTGGGCCCACAACACCGACTGAATACAGGCTGTCGTGGACCCCAATACAGACATTGTCGATCTCAACTTTGGATTCTCTTGGCGTCTGAAATTTGAGATTTTGGATCGGAGTGCTGTCTGATGCTCCAATGGTAGAAAGGACATCTGCTTGTTGGAGTCCCGTGATACACCAAGGAATTTCCTCCTTGATGAAGGGAGGAGTTCCGATTTTTTTAGGTTTGGAATCAAACCTAGAGACCGTTGTGTTCTTAAGGTTATAGAGACGTGAAGATTGAAAGCTGCTACTGAGGGAGCGACAATCAACATGTTGTCCAAGTATGGAATTATACACACGTCCTGTTTCTGGATGAGTGCGATGACTTCTGCCATGATCTTCGTAAACACCCGGGGTGCTGAAGAGATGCCGAAGGGCAGTACGTTGTACTGGTAGTGGACTGTTATATTGTCCCTGAGGACTGCAAACCGTAGGAACTTTTTGTGGGACTGATGAATCGGCACATGGTAGTACGCATCCTTTAAATCTATAGTTGCCATGACGAAGTCTTTCCCTATTAGGGGAATAGTAGATTTTATAGACTCCATCTTGAAATGTCAATATTTGATGTGATGGCTTAGGGACTTCAGGTTGATTATGATGCGTGGGGTCCCTGATGGCTTCCTTATTAGGAATATTTTTGAGTAGTGACCCGTCCTCTCCTGGCCAGGGGGAACTAGAGACACCACTCCCGAACCACGAAGGATTTTAGGGCGACCGATAGGAGATCCTGAGCCCCCCGAGAGGGAAGGGACGTGACCCTCAGGATCTGAGGGGGGGCGACTCTCGAATTCCAATAGAAGACCCTCCTCGATGGTATTGAGGATCCACTGGCAGGAAGATATTGCCTGCCACTGGGGAAAGAAATTCGAAAGCCGCCCCCCCTACACGGACCAAGTCATTGCCTGTCCTGTTGCTGGTGTTGTTGCTGGGGTACAAGGATGTTGCGACCCTTGCCGTCTTTGGGATAGCTCCAGCGCCCAGTTTTTCCCTTTCCTCTATACTGTGAGGGGTGACTTTGGGAAGGCCGAAAGGAACGTTTCTTAGCTTGTTTCTGTTCAGAAAGTGTTTTCTTCCTGTCTGAGGCCTTTTCCAGGATTACATCCAAGGCTGGGCCAAATGCATATTTTCCTTGGAATGGAATGGAACAAAGCTTGACTTTAGAAGTGACGTCCCCACTCCATGTTTTGAGCCATAGTGCACGGCGAGCAGTATTGGATAGGACAGCTGCCCTGGCCGCGATACGGATTGACTCAGCCGAGGCGTCCGCTAAGAAACCTGTGGTTTTTTGAAGGAGAGGGATGGAGTCAAGTAGGTCTGCCCTGGACGTGCCCTGAGACAGGTGTTCCTCCAGTTGGGTCAGCCATTTGAAGAGGGATCTGGCCACACAAGTCGAGGAAATATTGACTTTGAGAGAGGTAGAGGAGGTTTCCCATGATTTTTTAAGGACGCTTTCCATTTTGCGGTCCAAAGGATCCTTTAATTGGGACGAGTCTTAAAAGGGAAGTGAGGTTTTTCTCACTACCCTAGCCACCTGGATGTCTACTTTGGGGACTTCCCATTCAAAACCATCACCCTCTAACAGAAACCTATGCTTTAATTCCGAAGGGGTGGTGAGGCGATTTTCCGGGGACTCCCATTCCTATCGGATGAGATCCCTAATTACCTCATGGACTGGAAACCCAGTCTGTTTTTTGGTTTTAAGACCCCTAAACATCTCGTCCTGAACAAAACAGGGAACCTCCACTTCTTCCAGCCACATAGTGCCTCTAACAGCGTCCAGTAGTTCCTCTAAGTTGTCCGAGGAAAAATAATATCTACCGGTTTCGACTGCTTTGGCAGGCCCCACGGACGACAATTCCTTAAAATCATCAGAGGCTGAGCTACTAGCGTCCATAGAGACCACATCTGAGTCTAACTCTTGGATCTTCCTCTTCTTAGAAGGAGAGGGCCTGGAGGAGGAATAGACTGGCAGGGCAGCAAAGGAGGCCTGGACCTCCTGTCTAACCACCTGGACCTCCTGTTTAACGAGTGATCTAAGCTCCTCGATCAGTGAGGGGTTTTCTTCTCTAATTATTTTGTCCGTACAGGGCTGACACAACTTCTTCTTATAGGATGAGGACAGCTTTTTTGTACCGATGCCACATCTACGGGGCTGGTCTTTATCCTTCTTAGAAGCGGGGGCCTTGTCCTCCTAAGAAAGGGGAAGAGAAGGGGACCCATGTGAAATAGAAGGAGGGGAGATCTAGTGTCATCTTAAAAGGAGGCCGAGATAACCCCATAGTGACCACCCAGGTACTACTCACTGTAGCCGAGGGCATGCTGAGCTCTGCAGATGTAAGGGTACAGGACCTATCACCTTCCATAGTGGGAATATGGTGGGAATAGCATTACCTTTTGGTGTCTTCAGGCAGGTTTTAAATAAAACCGTGCCTCCCAGCAAGGGACCTCAGTCCCCTTCCCTTTCCGGTCACTTCAAAGGGCCAATCCAGGTTTGGTATGAGCCTTTGGTCCTTCATTCAGCGTCCCTCGTGGAACGGCCCGACCGGAGCGATGGCCGCAGTGACGTCACCCGGCACGCGCGCGCCCAACCGCCCGCCGGTTCAGGAGCATGGAATCCACATGCAGCGTGGAATGCTCAGGCCGGAGCGGCAGGGCCCGCGGCAACGCCACCTCGTGTTTGCGCACGCGCCAACGTCACATGAAGCGTGCGCGCGGCAACGCCACATCCGGCGCGCGCGGCAACTGCGCTCCAGGAAAGGGGAGATGCCGGAGGGCAGGAGCGGCCTCCGGCATGAACGATCCCCTGGCTTGCTTTACCCTCAGTGGGGCGCAGGAAGCCAGGGTGGTCCCCCAAGGGGGAGCACCCCGACCACTGCCCGGCACACAGGTAAGGAAAAACAGCGCTGCCCTGCCGGCCCGACAGCACTGCAGGATCTATCCATGCCCCAAGGGGGACAGGAAAACACTGGGGATTGACGGTGGGGAGGGGCTTTTAATCTCTCTATGTTCCTGTCTCCCCAATAGGGCGTGGACAACATCCTCCAATGCTGTCGTGGAAGGCGTATTGAGAAAGTCCAGTTTATCAAACTGAAATTAATTAACCGGTAACCGACGTAAGGAGAGACAAATAATAATGCCAGAATTGCATTTATTCATTTGCTGCAGTACTGCAAAAAATGCACTAAGAAGTCGTTATTTACCCAGAATACTATCAATAAAAATGGATCGGTGCACACAACAAGCCCTCATACGGGTCCATGCACTGAGAAATAAACACGTTTTGACTTTATGGGTCTCTAAACATGGTGACACAAGCAAAACTTTATGTACACACATGTACATTTGGTATCGCCATAATTGTACTGACCTGGAGAATCATATTGCCAGGTCATTTTTAACGTACAATGAATTGGCATAAACGCTTTAGAAAAAAAATCTATGTTTTGTGCATTTTCACCACATTTGCAATTTTTTTTTAATACGGTTTTCCAATACATTGGTGTAATTTAAGACTATAACTTAGTCCCAACGTCTGAGACAGATGTGAAGAAAGAGAAAGTCATGAATAATGTTGCTGATGATTAGAGAAAGTCATGAATAATGTTGCTGATGATTGAGAGCCAGATAAGGATGCAGAGGAAGTGATTTCTCCAGAGGAGAAGGGTGTTGGAGAAAAGTGGATAAAGCAAACTGATCAGCAAGATGAGCAAGGCTCGAGTTTTCATCATTATCCTTGTAATCATCTGTCTGGTAACAATTCCACACCTGCTATTCATGCCTTGACATTGTCATCAGCTTTATCATAATACTTTACTGCTTTCCTTAATCTTCTTTCTCCCACACTTGTATTGTTAGCCTTTTGTGTTCCTAGGAAACATTTCTCCTGAGTACCCCATATGTGGTGAAAAACTACTATCTTTACGCAAGGCAGGGCTCATAAGGTGAAGGAGAATAGCTTGCGGACTCCATATACAGCGCCCCTAAGTGTCAGAACAGCAGAATCTACATGTGTAGTGATGATTTTGACTCCATGGGCTTTTTTCGGAAACATGCAGCAGTGGATGTTTCTGTGGAAAAATTGCCAATGTGCCATTGAAGTACCCAGTGCGTTGTAGTGCCCAGTGCTTCTGGAGACACGCACTGTGTAAATTAATCGGGCTCTCATCGCTTCAGTACTAACAAACGTGTGGACACTAGCTGCAGTTTAAGGACACACATTGTCACGATTAAGAGCGTTCAGCTCGAAACACGTAGACCTATGTCCCTCTTCACCCCTCTTTTTGTCTCCCCAAGTTTATTGAAATGTTTTATTCTTACATATTTTAAAAAAATATAATTAAAAGTCATGTTGGAATTTTTCTTTATGTTGCTCAAAAATGTGTGCCTATTCAAATCATACTCTTGGCCTAATTTTGCAAATGGGGCTATAAATACATTTGCATATGTGACGGGAAATGTTAGATGTATTGCAGTTCCATGCTAAGCACATGCCCACAACATGCTAGCTATAAAAATGCAGATTTGCTTCTAAAATACAGGCTGTTTCATAAAGAGAATTGGGCTAAAATGTTTACTGTATATTATTGTTTTTTACACCCTGTGTAATAATTTTCATTTATTATTTTGCTAATTTAGAGTCTGAGGGCCTGGAGAAACATGTGTCTTATGAAATTGACAATGATGCAGCTTTTAACATTTTTAGTTCAGGTATGTATATTATCATTTCATGTTTAATTCCTTCACGACGTCCGCCGTACATGAACGGCGCCACGGGAGGCGCACTTTCGCAATCCCCCTTATATATGTACAGCGGGGCGATTGCACCAGCTCACTCACAGAGCCGGCGCTATCATAAGCGGGTCTCGGCTATATGTTATAGCTGACAGCCTATAGAGGCACCCACGATTGGTGCTAGAGCCGATTGCGTACGTTTAACCCATCTGATGCCGCTGTGAATGACAGCAATATCGATCGGCATAGCAGAGGATGGGAGCTCCGATTGGCACAGCGCGATTGTGATTTCGTTGTACCGATGGTCTCCATGGTGTCTCTGGGCCGAAAGATGGGCATGAGGTCAGAGCAGGAGCTGCCATGCCCCTCACTATCTGCGATGCACTGATCTAATGCCCTAATGAGTGTTAGATCAGCAATCAGTCAATGGAAAGTTGATGTCCCATCCTCAGACATTGTAAGAAAGTAAAAATAAAGTTTTTAAAAATCTTTAATATATATATATATATATATATATATATATATATATATACACACACAGTACAGACCAAAAGTTTGGACACACCTTCTCATTTAAAGATTTTTCTGTATTTTCATGACTATGAAAATTGTACATTCATACTGAAGGCATCAAAACTATGAATTAACACATGTGGAATTATATACTTAACAAAAAAGTGTGAAACAACTGAAAATATGTCTTACATTCTAGGTTCTTAAAAGTCTGGTGACTGTGGAGGCCAGGTCATCTGGCGTAGCACCCCATCACTCTCCCTCTTGGTCAAATAGCCCTTACACAGTCTGGAGGTGTGTTTGGGGTCATTGTCCTGTTGAAAAATAAATGATGGTCCAACTAAACGCAAATCGGATGGAATAGCATGCCGCTGCAAGATGCTGTGGTAGCCATGCTGGTTTAGTATGCCTTCAATTTTGAATAAATCCCCAACAGTGTCACTAGCAAAGCACCCTCACACCATCACACCTCCTCCTCCATGCTTCACGGTGGGAACCAGGCATGTAGAGTCCATCCGTTCACCTTTTCTGCGTCGCACAAAGACACGGTGGTTGGAACCAAAGATCTCTAATTTGCACTCATCAGACCAAAGCGCAGATTTCCACTGGTCTAATGTCCATTCCTTGTGTTCTTTAGCCCAAACAAGTCTCTTCTGCTTGTTTCCTGTCCTTATCAGTGGTTTCCTAGCAGCTATTTTACCATGAAAGCCTGCTGCACAAAGTCTTCTCTTAACAGTTGTTGAAGAAATGTGTCTTCTGCTAGAACTCTGTGTGGCATTGACCTGGTCTCTAATCTGAGCTGCTGTTAACCTGCGATTTCTGAGGCTGATGACTCAGATAAACTTATCCTCAGAAGCAGAGGTGACTCTTGGTTTCCCTTTCCTGGGGTGGTCCTCATGTGAGCCAGTTTCTTTGTAGCACTTGATGGTTTTTGTAACTGCACTTGAGGACACTTTCAAAGTTTGCCCAATTTTTTGGACTGACTGACCTTCATTTCTTAAAGTAATGATGGTCACTCGCTTTTCTTTACTTATCTGCTTTTTTCTTGCCATAATATAAATTCTAACAGTCTATTCAGTAGGACTATCAGCTGTGTATCCACCTGACTTCTACACAACACAACTGATGGTCCCAACCCCATTTATAAGGCAAGAAATCCCACTTATTAAACCTGACAGGGCACACCTGTGAAGTGAAAACCATTTCCGGTGACTACCTCTTGAAGCTCATAAAGAGAATGCCAAGAGTGTGCAAAGCAGTCATCAAAGCAAAAGGTGGCTACTTTGAAGAACCTAGAATATAAGACTTGTTTTCAGTTGGTTCACACTTTTTTGTTAAGTATATAATTCCACATGTGTTAATTCATAGTTTTGATGCCTTCAGTGTGAATGTACAATTTTCATAGTCATGAAAATACAGAAAAATCATTAAATGAGGTGTGTCCAAACTGTTGGTCTACACACACACACACACACACACACACACACACACACACACACACACAGACAGACAGACAGACAGACAGACAGACAGAGACACACACACACACCAATACATACTTAGATTTAACGTAAAAACAAAAATAAACAAAGGGCACATATTTGCTATAGCTGCGTCCGGAACGACGCAATCTATACAACTGTTACACTAGTTAACCCCTTCAGTGAACACCGTAAAAAAGGGAAAAAACAATGCTTTTTCATCATACCACCAAGCAAAAAATGGAATAAAACACGATCAAAAAGTCAAATGTAAATAAAAATGGTATGCTGAAAACGTCATCCTGTAACGTGATAAACAAGCCGCCATACAGCTTCGTCAGCGGAGAGATTGTGGAAGTGAGGTTCAAATGACCCAAACCCTTTGCTTATCCCTTTCCAAATTAACTTATTCAAGTGTATACGTGAAGCTTTGATATCGGACAGATAGTCAGATACTGAACTTCTCTTGAAGAGAGATGGCGCAGGAAAGATGTGTTTATTATTCCAGCATAACATATATATGTTCAGTATAAAGGAAAGTCCCAATAGGGTGTCGCCCTGAGGCAATTGAGCAATCACAGTAGTCTTTGGCCCATGGTATAGATAAGTCTCATTATGTTGTCCTATGGGGTTAAGTGTCCCCCCCAGATATTCTCCTCATTCGTCAGGATATTCTCTTGGGAGGTGTCATGTTGAATCCTTTGTCTTGTCTCCTTCTTGTAAACAATTTGAAAGTCCACTTCTATAACCAGTTCCAACTAGTCCTTTCAGGATATATATATATGGTGACACACGAGTACAGATATCTGATATATATATATCAAGGTTCTCATAATATATATTAAAGTGAGGGTATATATGACTAAATGATATCCAATATAACAGATATATGCAAAACAAGATTCATAACATATAACAGAATATAAGTATAGATATTTAGTATACATCAGAGTTTCATATAATGTTTTTTAGCAGATTTTAGAATCTATCTTTAACAAGATAAAAAAGATATAGCTCTCGGAATATGGCAATGCAAAACAATTCTTTACTTTATAAAATTATTTTTGTGTAAAAGCGGCAAAACGTTAAAACAAATCATAAATTTGATATCGCTGTAATTGCACTGACCAGAAGAATAAAATTGTCTAATCACTTTATACTGCACGAGAAACGGTGTGAAAAATAACTAAAAACAGTTCTTCACGTGCTGTTGATTTTGTTCATTCTGCCTACCATAAATCTGAGTAAGGCTCGACTCAATTATCCTGTACTGAGCGCTTACACCAGGGTTTCTGTGTAAATCTCTGAAATACATGATTCAGGCGGAACCCCCAGCGGAACATTTCTTATAATGAGGCAGATGGAGACACTGTGGACGCTGTGTTTCCAGTGATCCGGCGGTGTCTGTTTTTTAGGCATGCATAAAAATGTGGACAATTTTGGGCACTTCTAAAAAGGACAGGGCTGAACAGAGACCAGAAGGAGTGCAGAGTAACTCTGCTGCCTCATTATAGTGACTGGATCCCTCGAGGTTTCATCTGAATTACATAATTCGGAGATTGAGATGGAAACCCCGATGTAATTTCTTAGTGTAAGCACAGGATAAACATGATCCAAAATGTTATGTAAAATGTTCCCAGTAAAAGCTTCAATTCAATCCACAAAAAAGCAAGTTCCTGCTCAGGTCCGTCATCTGTTAACTTAAATATAGAGGACTTCCGCCTTACTGGTAGCACAAAGACTTTGGAAAAGCAAAATGGCTCCTCACCCCAAAAGAAATCCAGCTAATTCTGTTCTCCCAAATGTCCCCCTCCCTTCTGAGCCAGTGTGCCTAAACCACATTCCCCAGTGTTTTTTTTCTGTCCCTATCAGGGACAGATGCAGAGAGGTGAACTCACGAGTTTTCCATTGAGCAAGAGCTCTTGATGCCGGACTCAGGAGGATCGGGACAGGGTCCTCGCATTCCTCTCTTTCCTTCTGCCGTGGGTCTGGAGGCAGACACCCCGCTGGTGAAGGGGTCCCTCAGCCTGTCTGGTAGAGCATTGGCTCATGAGGAGAACCGCTTCCCCCACAAACGGGGCTCTCTGTTCGTGCAGCTTCAGCTCTACTTGCGGGACTTATGTGCGCTGAAGAATGGAATAAGCGGCACTTCCGGTTACAGAGGTAGTGACGTGCAGACCTCTAGTAACCGGCGTGTGTTCCACCGTGGAACGCACTTCCGTCTGTTTGAAAAAAATGGCGCCAAATCCTAAATTAAAGGGGAAACGCCTTTTTGACGATTGGAGGACAGGTGATATAAATGCTATTTAAGAGTTGGTAGAAAGGAAACTAAGGTTATCAGTGGATTCAGACCGCCAGCTATGGGAAGACAAAACACTGGTCGCTCTGATACACCGGCTGAACCTCCAGTACAAGTGAGTTAGCTGGGTATTTCTCCCTTTTTCAGTTTCACTCTGATTCCATATATCTACGATAGTATTTTATATGATCCCTTGTTATAGGACAAGGAGATTCCTATAAGAGCCATGACATTGTCAGCCCCTAAGAAAAAAGGGTTAAGATGTGCCATCTGTAACTCAAAACTACCGGATACATATGGGAAACAATTATGCACAGACTGTATTGCTAGGGTGGTTAAGGAAGAACATTCATCCTTTATAACCGACATTAGGGCCATAATAAGAGAAGAGGTCCAGAGTTCAGTCATGGATTTAGTTTCCCCTCAAACTTCCCAGATAGCTCCCAGCCTGCAAACTGTATTTTAAACTTCATCCTTATTTCTCCAGAATTGAGGAACAGCTTATTGGAATTGTGATCTCTCTACTGCAGGGAGATCATCAATCGTGGGCGTTTTCTTTACCGCAGGATTCGGTTTGTCTCCATTCTGTTTTTTCGAGGGGTTTTTCGTGGCTCTGGCGCTTATCTATGATGACCCTGACAGTCACCTTGGCTGAGTCTAGGCTACGTTGCCTTCAGCAGGGAAATCGGTCAGTGGAGACATACAGTTCTGAATTCCCTAGATGGGCAATGGATTCTAAATGGAATGACTCGGCCCTTAGAAGTCAATTTTGTGACGGTCTTACTGAAAGGTTGAAAGATGCCTTGGCAGTATATGGAAACCCCTCAGTCCTTGGAGGCTGCCATGTCGTTGGCCATATGTCTTGATATATACGCCTTCGGGATAGACTGGTGAGACCACCTTCTCCAGGGCCTACTTGTCCGGGTTATGTGCCTCTGCCGGGGGAGCGGTCTGGCGGTGAACCTGTACTGGGAGAGGTGGGGGAACCCATGCAGTTAGGGGGTGTCTTTACATCATAAATTTGCCCGGAGATTTGCAAAAGAATCTTTCTGTCTCTGAGAGACATGCCATGAAGGATTTCATTGTGGAAAGTCTGGAGAAGGGACACATTAGGCCCTCATCTTCGCCTGTGGCGGCAGAGTTCTTCGTGAAGAGAAAAGATGGCCGTCTACGTCTGTTTAGATTTCCGGGAACCAAATTACCATCAGAGATCCATACCCTCTTCCTCTGATTCCAGGTTTGTTCAGCCAGGTTGTAGGAGTTAAGGTATTCTCCAAGTTGGATTTAAGGGGAGCCTACAATCTGGTTAGAATCAGAGAAGGGGGCGAATGGGAAAACAGCGTTCAATACCCCTGAAGAGCATTTCGAGAGTCTGGTTATGCCTTTCGGTTTGACCAATTCACCTGCTGTATTCCAGCATTTCATAAATTATATTTTCCATCATTTGGTGGGGAGGTTTGTAGTGGTCTATCTGGACGATATTATGATTTACTCACCTGATTTTGAGACACATTGGGGGCATGTTAAACAGGTGCTCCAGATATTAAGGGATAACCACATTGATGGTAAACTGGAAAAATGTGTTTTCGCCGTCCAGGAGGTGCAGTTTTTGGGGTAATTTTTACCAGAAATTTATCTAAAATTACTCCGTAATTGTGAAACCCCTTACTGACGTGACTAGGAAAGGGGTCTGATTTTTCAAAATGGTCGGATGCCTCCCTCCAGGCTTTTTCTTCCCTAAAGAGACCGAGTCCTGGCTTTTGGAAGAAGATCAAAGGTCTCCATCAGAGAAAGCATGAAGATTTTAGGCTTAATGACAGCCTCCATACCTGGAGTTCGGTGGAGCCAATTTCACTAGAGACAACTATACCATCAGATTCTGACAACTTGGAACAGGAAGATGAACGGCCTAGACAAGCAAATAACCTTATCCGTAATAACAAGGAAATCACTGACCTGTTGGACTTCTAGGACCAACCTTTGGAAGAGTATCGTGTGGAAGTTGTCTCCTTTTGTCACAGTAACCACTAATGCAAATAACAGTGCCTGGAGGGCCCATGTAAGGGATCAGTACCTACAAGGTACCTGGCAGGAGTTAGTCCTTCCCGGATCACCAAACCTGTGAGAGCTCCAGGTAGTCTTGGAAACACTAAAAAGATGTCAGTTTTAAAAAATCAACACGTCAGAATCCTGTTGGACAATATGACGACAGTAGCCTTCCTTGGACATCAATGGGGGCCAAAACATCGCCATCTGCAAGCTTTAGCAGGGAATATTTTTCAGTGGGCATAAGAGACAGTGCTGTCAATAACAGCAATACATCTGAAGGGTTCCCAGAACTCTGTGGCAGACTTCCTCAGTTGAGAAACAGTGCAACAGTCTGAATGGGAACTAAACTGGGAAGTGTTCCATCACATGATACATCAATGCGGAACTCCTCAGTTGGATCTGTTCGCTACAAGAAAAAATAGCCAAATTCATTCCAAAAAACAGGCCGACAGGGGTAGATGCCTTATCCCAGAAATGGGATACGGACTGAGCAGATACCTTTCCTCCCTTTCCCGTGATTCCAACAGTTCTAAGGAAGGTAAAGGAGGACCATGCCAAAGTAATAGTAATCCTACCCTTTTGGCCCAAGAGAAGTTGGTTTCCCTGGAAGATCCAATTATCCTTCCAGAGAGACAGGATCTGCTGGTACAGGGATCAATATACCATTTCAATGTAAAATTCCTTCACTTATGTGCCTGGATCCTGAGAGGCAGATCCCAAGATCTAAAGGACTTTCTGATTCTGTCATATCAACAGTGCAAAATAGTAGGAAGCCAGTGACATCGGTAATGTACACAAACATTTTGAAAATATTTTGTGCGCAGTATCAAGAGACATTACAGACATTTCTAGCCCTAACATTCCAAAAATTCTAGGGTTCCTACAGACGGGATTTGATAAGGGCCTAAGACCTAGCACTAGTGATGAGCGAGTATGTTCGGTTAACCCTTTCGGCAAGTATGCTCCGGTGAGTACCGAGTATCTTCAGCGTACTTGGTGATATGTCCATTCCTCACATGTATTAAAGCTGTCAAACAGTCGCAAATCATGCACACGGGAGTGATTCAAACAGATCACAGAGTACGCTGAAGATACTCTGTGCTCGGCTGAGCATAATCGCCGAAAGGGTTAGCCGAACATACTCGCTCATCACTACCTAGCACCTTAATAGTGCAAGTTGCAGCCTTAAGTGCCTTCATGGACTATCCATTAGCACAGTTTCTCTCAACTCCAGTCCTCAGGACCCCCCAACAGATCAGGTTTTTAGGATCTCCTTAGTATTGAACAGCTGAGAGAACCTGTGGTATCTTTTGATGCCTTGATAATAATTGCATCACCTGTGCAATACCAAGGGAATCCTGAAAACATGATCTGTTGGGGGATCCGGAGGACTGGAGTTGAGAAACACTGCACTAGCGGGTCATCCATGGATTCAAAGATTCATTAAGGTCACGAGTAGAATGAGACCTATACTTAAGACCTATGTTCCACCATGGGATTTAAATATAGTCCTAAATGGTTCATGTAAACAGCCTTATGAACCCCTTTAAGAATCAAGTATTAAATTCCTCTCCTTTAAAAGCGTCCGTCCTGGTCGCTATAACAACGGCAAGGCCTATAGGAGAAATACAAGCATTTTCAATTAAGGATCCTAGATGACTGTATTATCCTCAGGCTAGATCCAGCATTTCTACCAAAAGAAGTAACCTCTTTTCATATGAGCCAGGAAATCATTTTTATGGTTTTGTCAAAAAATGGGTAAAAACGCTCAAGAATTAATTTTTCACTCCCTGGACATCAGGAGAGTAGTCCCCCAATACTTAGAGACAACAAAGGACTGACGAGCTGACCCTACCCAGTTCGAACAGTTTGCAGGTAAGAACAAGGGGGAAAAAGGCATCTGAAACAATGCTGGGAAGATGGGTCATGTCAGTGATTAGTCTGACATATTCATCTGAAGGAAGATCACCTCCGGATAACATCAGAGCCCATTTTACTAGAGCAATAGCCACATCACGGGCAGAACGAGCAGGGGCATCAGTGGACCAAATCTGCAGAGCTGCAACATGGACAAGTCTTAACACCTTTTGCAGGCATTATAAACTGGACATTTTATCAGGTCAAAAAGTGTCCTCCAAGCAGTAGTCCCGCCTTAGACGTATACTTTGGTATTCTCTTAGGTTTTCCAGGAGTCCATCATGACAGCGCCTATTACATTCCCTTCCTAATATTCCAATCTGCTTTGTGAAGGTAAAACATAGAAGGAAACTAAAATAAAGTTGCGTCCATCCTGATGTGGTACTTGGAAAATGACTGGTGTTTGGCTTACAGACTCCACAGCCCTGAGTTTTATCTTCAAGAAATCTGCATTAGGCTGTGTGCCCACGATGCGTTTTTCAAGCTTTTACGCTGCGGAATTTCTGCGGAAACGCTTGGTAAACCTTCCCCCATGGTCTCCAATGCAATTCCGCACTTTCAATGCCCATGCTGCGGATTTTTCCACAGCGCTTATGCTGCGCTCAAAAATCCGCAGCATGTCCATTAATTTTGCGGAAGCGCTGTGTTTTCGCCGCCATTGACTTGCATTAGAACGCGCCAATTCCGCAAGACTGCATGTGTACTTGCATAATGGGTGCGTTCTAATGTGCGGATGGTACCCAGGTGTGGAGGACAGGAGACTCTCCTCCTGACCCAGGTACCATTAAAAGATGTTAAAAAAAAGAATAAAATAAAAAATAAAGATTGTATTCACCTTCCGACGGCCCCCAAACTCCTTCTCTTTGCTTGCCGACAGATTGCGCAGGACTGAAGGACCTGTGCTGACGTCACAGTCATGTGACGGCAGGTCTTTTCAGTACAGTGTACTGCGATCTGCCGGCAGCCAGCACAGGAGCGCAGCAAGTCTCGGGGGGCCATCGGAAGGTAAGTAAAAGGGTTATTTTTTATTTTTAACCATTCTCTTGGGTCACACTACATAAATCCATGCCGGTTGCAGTGTGACCTAGTTTCACAAGCACTTTCCAAGTGATGCTAAAATCGCTTGGAAAGCGCTTGTCAACCCGCATGCGGAAATGCATGTGAAGAACGCTTCACATCCGCTTGACCCTGGCAGGAAAACGCATGTACAATCCGCATGTACAATCAGCATGCTTTTTTTTCTGCCAGTGAGATGCAGAAACACTCAGGAAATAATCCTGAGCATTTCTGCATCGTGCGCACATAGCCTTAGGGATTTTTTTTTTTATTTTTTATGCGGAACAAGTTGTAGTTTTGATTGGCACCAGTTACTTTAACTTCATAGAATGTACTACAAAACTGGGGGGAAAAAAAGAGAGAAGAAAAATAGTAGAAAGAAAATGTATTCTGTCAATGTTTTTTGGGTTTTATTTTACAGCATTTAGTGATCTGGTATCTTGACTCGTGGTCAGTACGATATGGTGCTACCAAACTTAAAATATAGTGTCAAACTTTTTTTTTAACAAAAAAAAAAATGTAAAAGCCTATCTAATTTTTATGAAGATTATATTTTTCTGTGAACGGAGCTACATAAGGGCTTGAATTTTGTAATTCCTTTTTGTGTGGGTCTGCTGATGGTTTATCGTTTTGGGGCACATACAGCTTTCAGAACACTTATTCAGAATTTTTTTTGTATGATGCGGGTGGAGATGACTGAGAAAAATACAATTTTTGGTGCTTTTTTTTTTACGGCTTTTATGGTATGCGTTAATTTTATGTTTTGAACGACTGAACGGATGGCGCAAATTAAGTGGCCGCAGCCCCACTATCCGCATTTGGTTAGTATTTGGTCAGTATTTTTTCTCAGGAGTGGGAGCCAAAACCAGGTGAGGAACAGAGAAAAGGTAGAATAGAAACAAGTCACTAATTCTTTATTCTCCCACTCGCGAGAAAAAAATACTGACCAAATACTGATAGTGCGGCCGGGGCCTTAGATTGGAAATTAGGTGAGGGGGGTGGGGGTAATGCAAGCTTTTTTTATATTTATTTTTTACTTTACTATTTTTTTCTTTTTTACATTGTCTCCATAGTGAGCCGCTATTGATAGGCTTGTGTGAGGAGATGACGGTATGAAACCAGTGAGCCTAGTTACTGGCTGCAGTGGTCATGTGCTTTCATAATAAAAATCTTAGTTTAAATAATATTTATGTAATCTCCTTTTCTCGTCCATGTCATGTTGTAACACACAGAATCATGGCTTATAGCTGGCTGTCACTTGGAGGCAGGGACTAAGGGTTCGCACCTCCCAGTGGCTATACTCCCCTGCCATCTGTAATCTAATCCGTATTAGCTTAGTGTTCACTGGACGCAGACATACCTGCTCACAGGTACAGCTTTTTTATTTTAACACTTTTCATTTTAGCTTGGGAATACATGGTTGAACAATCAACCTGTTTGCCCACATGAGGCCCTACCCACAAAAGAAAAGGAGACACAGGAGAACTCAACTCTGCTGTAGCCCAACAGCTATAGGGTGAAACACTGCAGACCATCTACCAGTGCCCTCTCTCCAACCAAAGAGGAACGCAGCAAAGCAGTGACCCTGCTGAACAAGGATAATCCGCCTCATAGATGCTAGAGAAGTATTGTTTCTAGGTAAGTATTTATATTACTTTTATTTTGCCTCTTTTTGTTTTTTTAAGAAAAAAAAAAAAGCTAAACAATAAATCCTAAAAAGAGGTGGTGGTGATCGTACCATCATTTTATTTTATTTTTCTGCTTATTTTGCAGCTCCATTAGAACTGAGCTTTCTTTTTAGACTCTCAAACAGACCTCAATGAATCTCAGCTCAACTTCACTTGGGGAGCTCAGATACAGATTCATCCTTATCAATTCTCCCAGCAAAATCCATATAGATATCCATTTTTTTCACGTTGCAGGGGGCCTCTTCAATGTGTTTCCCTGCATTGCCACTGCACACAGTCTAGCCAGGCATAAGGTACAGTAGGTCAATTCTTTTCCAGCGCTCACTCATACAGCCCAGCTCATTCCCAGGTGACGCTGTACCCCATAGTGCCCTATAGTGATATCAAGCCGGGTAGTTATTTTCTCGACCCTCCAGAGGCAGGTTTTCACTTTGTGTAGAGGCAATGATTTTTTAATTCCTGGCAAATTGTCAGCCCGGCTTATTATCGCTGCCAATCTTTGCCCCTTCTAGCCTCAAATTTAGTCCCCGGGCCGTGGCAGCAGTTAGGCCACAAGTCTAGGGCGCGACATTTCACGAAGTGTGAATCCATAAGGTCAGACATCTCTTTGGGCCCATTTCCTGTATTTTCACTTGCCTGAGGTGACATTTTCCCTCTTTGGCAGGGAACGGCCCTCTCCTCCAGGCTTGCTGTTATGTGGAAGCAGGCCTTCTCTGCTCCAGTTCCAGTAAGTCTGTCATCTCCAAGAACCCTTGTCGTTACTTCTAACTAGGTAGGTTCTGTCATTGGCATTTCCTTGTTTCTTATTTTCCCAGCATTCTTTTACTAAGTAGTAGTTATCAAATCTGTCCATTAACAACTCCGTGTCCCGGTACGAGCCCCAGGGAATGGTGAAAGTGTGTCATTTTGCGTACTGTAGGTTAAATTTCTATGCAGGCAGTCAGAACCCCACTTTAATATTTGTTTGTGTCTGACAGCCTGTCAGTGCACCCCTGCAAAATAGTTCCCATCCCTCAGTCCACAATGAGTCCAAAATCTGAGTGGGCATGCTCATTAGCATCAGCAGTATCAGACCTCACTAAGGTATCTATATCCATTGTGGACATGCTTGGTTGCTTAACGCCACAGGCTCAGCTAGGGTTTACAGATGTTTAGTAGACAACCACAGAAGTAGGATCTCGTGACAAATCCTCTATAAACAGCCGACTTCCAACTACTGCTGAGTGTTCCATCCAGAGTCCTTGACCTTTCTGAAGACATTTCCCAGTCTGGCTCGGATATGAATGAGGAATAGACCTCCATTCTGTTTTGCATGGTCGACAGTCTTATTACGGCTATAACGGAGACCTTGAACATCATGGGCACTTACTGAATTAGGAGACTATTTCCTTTTCGGCTTTCTCGCCAAATTCCAAGAAAATACTTTCCCTTGTAACAGAAATTTTACTTTGAACTTTTCAAGGAATGGAGCTCTCTGGACAAGTATTTCACCAAAGCAAAATGTTTAGGATTATTGTATCCCTTCCCATTAGACACTCTGGAAAGATGATCTTTCTCACTTCTTGTGGACCTGCCAGTTTCCCGTCTGTAGACACTTTATTAATGGTCCTTCCAGGGCATGCTAGATAGGAAAATGGAATAGTTTGCCAAATAATCCTTTAAAACTACTGGTTTGTCTCTAAAAGCTATATTTGCCATTTGACAGGTATTACAAGGTGGCATCCTGTCTAGGCTTTACCTGAGGATTTAGCAGACCTTGTTCAACAGATTTCTGAAGCAGGCATATATATCCTCAAAGACACCTTTGGCGCCTCCAGGCTCTTTGACTGCTCTATGGCAGTGTCTGGATATCCACTGCACCTTTTGGCTCAAATGTTGGGTCTGCTGATGCAGCCTCCAAAAAGGCTCTGATTTCACTTCCCTTCATGGATTCTTGCCTTTTTAGTGATCACATAGACAAACTCCTCTTTGAAGTGACAGGTGGTAAGAGTACCCACTTTCCTCAAAATGAGCACAACCATTCTGGGTCTTATTGGAGATTCACAAAACATTTCCTCTCCTTTTGCCATTTTGTGGTTAAAAGAAACTGGAAGGTCGGGACCAACGAAAGAGGTCCTCTTAAAGTGAACTGGTCAGCAGGATTGTGCTAAGTAAACTACATACACTGTCAGATGGGCGCCGTTACACTGATTAAAATGATACCTGGGTTGATGAAATCCGCCCTGTGGTTCTTGTTTAATCTTTATTTGCAGTTTGGAGATAATGAGATTCTGGTGCTTTATGTGGTGCTCTGCTTACATAGTCCTCTATATGCGCTTATGACAGGTCACTGTACCTTCAGTGATCTGCCTCCTATTTTACATAGTATATGCATTATGTGGGGTTAGAAAAAAAATTACATCAAGCAAAATGGTGCTCGCGCAGGCGCAGTAACATCTGTCGCTTGCCGACAGATGCACAGATTGAAAGCATCGCTAGCTGATAGATGCTACTGCGCATGCGCAGCGGCCATTTTGTTAGAGCAAAAAAATCTGGCTCCAGCAAAATGACTGCGGCGCAAGAGCAGTTGCATCTATTGGCAAGCGATGCTCTTAATCGGTGCAAGCCCTGCCCACTGGTGGGTGGCGCTTGTGCAGAATAAGAGCACAGCT
The DNA here is from genome assembly GCF_046119375.1 of Phyllobates terribilis. Lineage (NCBI taxonomy): Eukaryota > Metazoa > Chordata > Amphibia > Anura > Dendrobatidae > Phyllobates > Phyllobates terribilis. Next base: position 788,441,224 of record NW_027362761.1, read on the forward strand.
TTCCGATAGATGATAGTGCGCATGCACCGCAGTCAATCATCTATCGGAAAGCTGTGCTCTTATTCTGCACAAGCGCCACCCACCAGTGGGCAGGGCTTGCACCGATTAAGAGCATCGCTTGCCAATAGATGCAAATGCTCATGTGCCGCGGCCATTTTGCCGGAGCCAGATTTTTTTTGCTCTAACAAAATGGCACCGGAGCATGCGCGGTAGCATCTATCAGCAAGCAATGCTTTCAATCTGCGCATGTGCCGCCCACCAGTGGGCGGGGTTTGCGCAGATTAAGAGCATCACTTGCTGATGGATGCAACTGCTCACGCGCCGCGGCCATTTTGCTGGATCCAGATTATTTTTGCTCTAACAAAATGGCCGCTGCGTGTGTGCAGTAGTATCTATCGGCAAGTGATAGATGCTGCTGCGCCTTCGCCGTTTTGCTTGATGTAGTTTTTTTTTTTTTTTTTAATCCCTCAGTGCATATACTATGTAAAATCGGAGGCAGGTCAGTGAAAGCACAGTGAGCTATCAAAAGAGCATACAGATGAATATGTAAGCAGAGCACCAGATAGAGCTCCCTCCACAGGCCGTCCCAAAGCATGAGCATATCATTATCTCCAAACTGCAAATAAAGATTAAACAAAAACCACAGGATGGATTTCATCAACCAAGGCAATCAGTGTAATGATGCCCAACTGACAGTGTATGTGGTTTACTTAGCACAAGCCTGCTGACAGGTTCACTTTAAGCCATGGTCGTCTTAGCGTTTACAGCAACAAATTTTTAAGCCTTCTTCTGCATGATGGGCTGCCCACCCCAATCAACCAGGGCAGGTAGATGGAGATAGGAAAGTGAGGGGTGGGTAGCGTTATTTTATATTTGGGAAGCCTAGTGACTGTTCACTTTTAATCTGCAGGTTAATAGCATTATGAAGATGGCTGGCCACAGTACTTAGTGTGGCACATGGGGGAAAATTGGCTTCATTCCTCCTGATAGCTGCCATCATTCAGTCATGCAGCCATGCCCGGAGCAATTACAGGCACTGCTCACAGCACTGAGAGCGGAAGTTGTGTGCACACCCTGGCACTTACTGACAGGCAGCTCTGCAGTGAATCAGCGCAGAGCGAGATCTCAGTCAGTGCCAGGGTGTGCTTTATAGTAGTCTTTTTCCACCCTGCGAACGGTGACTGATTGCTCTGGGCACACCAGCATGACTGAAAGCCAGCAGCTCCTGGGAGAAAATTAACTTTTTGTTTTCCTGGATGCTACACTTTCAGTACTGTGGCTGGCACCTTAATAAGGCTATTAACCTGCATATTAACCCTATATCTGCAGGTTAATAGTGTCATCAGATCTGGCAGGTTCCCTGTTAAGAATAAGTGACAGATCTTGGCCCTCTCAATTTTGTTCCCATGCCAATTTTCCTCCACGCATCCTGTTTAAATTTTCTTGCATGGAGTGGCTGATGCAATACCTCCTAATCAAACTACTGTATTTCTCCCTCAATTTTGTTTTCTTAGGCTGTGTGCCCACGATGCGTTTTTCAAGCTTTTATGCTGCGGAATTTCCGCAGCGTAAACGCTTGGGAAACGCTTGGTAAACCTTCCCCCATGGTCTCCATTGCAATTCCGCACTTTCAATGCCCTTGCTGCGGATTTTTCCGCAGCGTTTATGCTGCGCTCAAAAATCCGCAGCATGTCCATTAATTTTGCGGAAGCGCTGCGTTTTCGCCGCCATTGACTTGCATTAGAACGCGCCAATTCTGCAAGACTGCATCTGTACTTGCGTAATTGGCGCGTTCTAATGTGCGGATGGTACCCGGGTGTGGAGGACAGGAGACTCTCCTCCACACCCAGGTACCATAAAAAAAATAATAAAATAAAAAATAAAGATTATATTCACCTTTCCACGGCCCCCAGACTCCTTCTCTTCGCTTGCCGACAGATCGCGCAGGAGTGAAGGACCTGCGCTGACGTCAGTCATGTGACGGCAGGTCTTTTAGTACAGCGTACCGCAATCTGCCGGCAGCCAGCACAGGAGCGCAGCAAGTCTCGGGGGCCATCGGAAGTAAGTAAGTAAAGTAAGTAAAAGGTTTATTTTTTTATTTTTAACCATTCTCTCGGGTCACACTATATAAATCCATGCCGTTTGCAGTGTGACCTAGTTGTCACAAGCACTTTCCAAGTGATGCTAAAATCGCTTGGAAAGCGCTTGTCAACCCACATGCGGAAATGCATGTGAAGAACGCTTCACATCCGCATGTCCCTGGCAGGAAAACGCATGTACAATCCGCATGCGTTTTTTTCTGCCAGGGAGATGCAGAAACGCTCAGGAAAAAATCCTGAACATTTCTGCATCGTGGGCACATAGCCTTACAGTTCTGTATTTATCTCTTTTTGAGCCCCCCTGCAGCATCTCCTTACACATTTTTTCTTGGTTACATTTCTAGCGACCATTGCATCCATCTGGCAAGTTTCAGAATTGGCATCCTTTTAAAGAGAACTTGTCAGCACGATTTTAAGTAAAGACACGTCCATAATGTTGCTGCAATGAAGTTTAAAAAAAGAACAGAGCTGCTTTCTTAACCAAAAGTATCAATTTAATCACCATTTGACGTTTTCTGCTAATTAGGTTTTGGTGCACAGGGGGCTGGACTGTACACTGGGTCTTCCCCTCCCTGTCTGTGATTCCTGGCCCCACCGTCAGCCTCCAGTCTTTGAATGACAGATCTCTGCTGAGATTTCAGACAGAGGAGGCAAGTCATTCGAAGACCAAAGGCAGGTGGATGGGCTGAGAACCGCAAACAGGGATGGTGTCTGAATCCTAGTGGCAACAGTTATAACTCATGGTCCTTTTCCCCCAATGGACAGTACAAGAAAATTAATTTACATGTAAAAGTGAACAGCTGCTGTTCACATTCTAAAAAATGTAAAAAATAATTTTTTATTTTGCTACATTTGTAAAAGTCTGAAGTATTAATTTAGTTGTATATAAAAGTTTAACCTATACTCTAAATTTCATAGAAAACAAAATTTAAGCTCTAAAATTACAATTCTTATCTTCAGAAAAAGTGATAAAAATCCCATGTATCCCAAAATGTCTAAAAAGTATTACCTTTTTCTTTTTTTACAGGTCTAGAAGCTGAGGCAGAAGAGCAGCACAATTCACCTGAAGATCATAAATCTATTGTTTATTCAGGTATGTATATTATCATTTCATGCTTCTTAATATTGTGCAAACTTCTCACAACTCTTAAGAAAATAATTGAATCCCTTTCCAACCAGGCCAGTTTTTGTTTTTGCACTCCTAATGTTTACTCTAGCTGCTTTTATTTTTTATTTTTTTTTATTTTATTTACAAAGCTGTGTGTACAGTGTGAATAGGAGGCACTGGGGGTGGGTGGAGTGTTTGGAGAGGGGGTCAATGTGAAGGAGTACATTATGGATTGTGGGGTCAGTGTGAAAAGGTGGACAGTATTGAAGGGCAGTGTGGAAGGAAGGTGAAAAGAGGCAGTGTGAGGGGTCAGTGATAAGAAGGGGCAGGTTTTGGGGGGTCACAATATGAAAAAGGTGCACGGTTTGGAGTAGTAGTAGCATGAAATGGGTACAGTGTTTTGCCCATATTTCAATAATTCATAAGGGGGTCAGTTTTGTCAGAAAATGGTGACAAAACCCACATTTTTTTTTTTTTTAAAACTTCTGATGTTTTTTCAGCACTAAAATAATAATAAAAAAAAAACTGGACATGTGATATTGAAGTAATCATACTGATGAGGAACATCATATTACGAAGTAATTTTTAACACAAAATGTACACCGTGAAAACCATTCCCATAATGTACACCGTAAAAACAATTCCCAAAAAACAATGTCAGAATTGCATTTTTTTTACACAATTTTTTTTCCATTTGGAATTTTTTTCCCGTTTTTTTACAGTACCCTGTGTTAAAATAAATGGTGTAATTAACCCCTTAAGCCCCGGAGCATTTTTCGTTTTTGCATTTTCGTTTTTGCTCCCCTTGTTCCCAGAGCCATAGCGTTTTTATTTTTTGGTCAATATGGCCATGTGAGGGCTTATTTTTTGCGGGACGAGTTGTACTTTTCAACGCCATTACTAGTTTTATCATATCCTGTACGGGAAAACGGGAAAAAAATTCCAAGTGCGGTAAAATTGCAAAAAAAGTGCAATACCACAGTTGTGTTTTTTTTTTTTTTTTTTTTTTACCATGTTCACTGAATGCTAAAACTGACCTGCCCTTCTTATTCTACAGGTCATTATGAGTTCATAGACACCAAACATGTATAGGTTCTTTTATATTTAAGTGGTGAAAAAAAATTCCAAAATTTGGTAAAAAAAAAAATAAAAAAATAGCGCCATTTTCTAAGACCCGTAGCGTCTCCATTTTTCGTGATGTGGGGCTGGTTGATGGCTTATTTTTTGCGTGCCAGGCTGACGTTTTTATTGATAACATTTGGGGTAGATCCGATGTTTTGATCGCCCGTTATTGCATTTTATTGCAATTTTGTGGCGACCAAAAAACGTAATTCTGGCGTTTAGAATTTTTTTCTCGCTACGCCGTTTACCGATCGGAATAATTTTTTTTTTATATTGATAGATCGGGCGATTCTGAACGCGGCGATACCAAATATGTGTATGTGGGTTTTTTTATATATATTTTATTTTGAATGGGGCGAAAGGGGGGTGATTTAAACTTTTATATTTTTTTATTTTTTTTTAATATTTTTAAAAACTTTTTTTTTTTTACTTTTTGCATGCTTCTATAGTCTCCATAGGAGACTAGAAGCAGCAACTATCCGATCGCCTCTGCTACATACAGGGGACGAGCAGGTCCCCTGCATGCAGCAGAAATGGTCCTGTGCTATGAGCGCCGACCACTAGGTGGCGCTCATAGCGACAAGATCATGACAACCACAGGCGTCTGCTGCAGACCCTGGGTTGACATGCACGCCCATCGGCGACCCGCGATCACGTGACGGGGTCGCCGGTGGGCGGGGCTTATGACGCGCTACCCGGAAACGCGCGTTAAATGCTGCTGTCGGAGATTGACAGCAGCATTTAACTGGTTAACAGCCGCGGGTGGATCGCGATTCCACCCGCGGCTGTTGCGGGCACATGTCAGCTGTAAGAGTCAGCTGACATGTGCTCCGTTCAGTGAGGGCTCAGCGCAGCAGCCCTCACTGAACGGAGGGTACGCAAATATGCGTACTAATACGTCCCCGGTAAGTAAGGGGTTAAAAAGTACAACTCGTACCACAAAAACAAACCCTCATATGTCTGACTGTGGACAGAAAGTAAAAAAGTTATGGCTCTGGGAAGGAGGAAAAAAAGAAAGTGGAAATTGGCCATGTCATGAAGGGGTTAAACGACCCCTTATCCTCTAAATGAAGCCTGCTTTCATGTGCACAGAACAATAGTTAAAGTACCTTTTTTTTTCTTCTTCTTTCTTTTATATATATATATATATATATATATATATATATTATGTAACACTTATATGTATGAAGACTTGACGTGAAGTGGGAGCTCCTGCGTTGTCCACACCCCAACCAACAAAATGCTCTTTTGTATTAGTTCAATCTTCCGTTGGAGCAGGCTCGGTCCATTCTTGGGACATTTAACAGATACAGTGGTGTGGAAAAGTGTTTGCCCCCTTCCTGATGTCTTATTCTTTTGCATGTTTGTCGCACTTAAATGTTTCAGATCGCAAAACAAATTTAAATATTAGAAAAGGATAACACAAGGAAACACAAAATGTAGTTTTTAAATGAAGGTCTTTATTATTAAGGGAAAAAGAAATCCAAACCAAACCTGCAGGGCCCTGTGTGAAAAAGTGATTGCCCCCTAAACCTAATAAATGGTTGGACCACCCTTAGCAGCACCAACTCAAATTAAGCATTTGCGATAACTGACAATGAGTCTTTTACAACGTTCTAGACGAATTTTGGTCCACTCATCTTTGCAAAATTGTTGTAATTCAGCCACATTGGTGGGTTTCAGAGCATGAACCGCCTTTTTAAGGTCATTCCACAGCATCTCAATCGGATTAAGGTCAGGACTTTGACTAGGCCACTCCAAAGTCTTAATTTTTTTTTTCTTAAGCCATTCAGAGGTGGACTTGCTTGTGTGTTTTGGATCATTGTCCTGCTGCATAACGTGTGGGTTAGCTTGAGGTCACGAACAGATGGCCGGACATTGTCCTTCAGGATATTTTTGTAGGCAGCAGCATTCTTGGTTCCATTTACCACAGCAAGTCTTCCCGGTCTTGAAGCAGCAAAACATCCCCAGACCATCACACTACCACCACCATATTTTACTTTTTGGTATAATGATCCTTTTCTGAAATGCTGTATTACTTCTACACCAGATGTTATGGGATATACACCTTCCAAAAAGTTAAACTTTTGTCTCATGAGTCCACAGAGTATTCTCCCAAAAGTCTGGGCGATAATCAAGATGTTTTCCAGTATGTCCCCATGACAGCACCATAGGAGGAGTAATCCCATATCCTGTGTAGGAACAGGAAGCACAAGAGGTTAAAAGCCCTCCCACCCCCAACCTCCTCAGTGTTTTTCCTGTCCCTACACAGGACAGGGAGTGCAGGAGGAGCGCTGATGCAGGAGCACTGAAGAAAAGGTTTTTAACTCGAGGGACCCCGGGGGATCGGGTGGTCCGCGGCTCTCTCCTTCCCGCCGTCAAGCGGGTCTTGGGCCGACACTCCCTGCCGGGAGTCCCTCAGCCCTCCGGTGTGCTGGAGCCTCCGGGTGCCGCTACCCTATCGCCGGGGCTCTCGGCGTCCTGCTCTGGGCGAGTCCGGCTCCTCCCGACTCCAGGACCGCCCGGCATCGAAACCGGAAGTCCGGAGATGACGACTTCCAGTGGCGGTCGCGCGGGAAATTCAAATCGCGGTTAGGCCAGACGCCAGGGAGCAGGAGAAAATGACAGGACGACCAGGTAAGGTATAAGAAGGGGGGCTGGTGATCAGCAAAGGCAGGCTTACAGCTTTGGCACCCCTGGCAGTACAATGGCTGACATGTCACACCCTGATACCCACCCTGGATCGCCCCAGAGTCATGTAAGTGTACCATTATAATTAAAGAAGAAGTTCAGGCTTCTTTCACGTCTCTACAGCCCCCAGGTTCTCAGGAGTCCAGGATGTCCCGGGACCCAAAAGACCCAGAGAAGATATAGCACCATCTTCTGAGGGTGAAATCGACCCATCTGGTGACTCTGACAGTGAGACCATTAGTCTACCTCAGGGCGGGGAACGGAAAAGATATATGTTCCACTCAGATGGTATGGATATTCTTCTACGAGCCGTCCGAAACACGATGCAAGTAGAGGAAACGGAAAACAGCAGTAACATTCAGGATGAGATGTTTGGTGGTCTTAAAACCCAGAGATCCATGGTTTTTCCTGTTAATGCTCATGTGAAGCACATGATACTGGAGGAATGGGAAGATGCGGAGAAGAGACTCTCTATACCACGAGACTTTCGTGCCCGACTATCTTTTGACCCAGACGACACCAACGTGTGGGACACTGTTCCTAAAATTGACGTCCCAGTGGCTAAAGTGGTCAAGAAAACCTCTATCCCCTTTGAGGACTCGTCAGGACTTAAAGATCCTATGGATAGGAAGGCGGACGGACTTTTGAAAAAAGCCTGGGAATCTTCGGTGGCTATCATTAAATCTAATATCGCTGCTACATCTATGGCCAGATCCATGAGAACAAGCTGTGCTCTATTCCATTTTCAGGGCTCAGAGTATTCGGACCTGTACTAGATGACATTCTAGAAAAAGCGTCCGATAGAAAGAAGGGCCTCCCTGAGGAGAAAAAGAAGGAGCAGCCCTTTCGCAAACCCTTCCCCTCCTGTAAATATAACTCTCAGAAAAAAGGGGGGTCCATAAGCTGGAGTTTTAATAAGGTGAACAAAGATAGGAAATACCAGCCCAGTACTGGCTCCCGTCCAAAACGACAATGACTATGTCAGAGTGGGGGGGTGGGGCGATTTAAAGTTTTTCAAAAACAGTTGGCATCGGGTCACTCAAAATCCCTGGATACTAACAACTATAGCACAGGGTTACAGGATAGAATTTTCTCAATATCCCCCTCAAAAATTCCGCCTGACAAGGGGTTCCCCTACCTCTCTTTCCCGTCTACGGGTAGACCTAGAGAAGCTGCTACATCAGAGGGTTATTGTGCCAGTTCCGGAACACGAACAACATCAGGGCCATTACTCCTCTCTGTTTTCAATAAAGAAACCATCAGGGGAGTTCCGTACAATAATCAACTTGAAACCCCTAAACCGATGGGTCTGTTACAAAAATAGACGCAGATGCGGTAATGTGCACCCTGGACCTCAGAGATAGTACCACCTGCCAATACGTTCCTCAAGTCAGCAATATCTGAGATTTGCACTACCATCAGGCAGTCAGATTCTACACTACCAGTTCCGAGGTCTTCCCTTTGGCCTGTCATCTGCTCCCAGAATCTTTACGAAGATCATGGCAGAGGTGGTAGCCTATATCCGACTTAGGGATATTACCATCATTCCGTACTTGGACGACTTCCGGGTGGTGGCAGGATCTCTTCTAGGTATGACGCAACATCTGGAAGTTGTCCTACAGACATTTACCAACCTGGGTTTGATTGTGAACAAAGAAAAATCCAATCTTATCCCCAGTACTTCACACATCTTCCTGGGAGTCCAGCTCGACTCCCGAAGGCAAATGTCTTATCTCCTGGAAGACAAAATGCTCTCAATTCCACAAAGGATTCGTTCTTTTTCAAGAGAGAAGAAACCTTCAATCCGAAAGGCAATGAGTATTTGCGGAATTATGACGTCATGCATCACCTGCGTCAGATGGAGCCAGTTCCATTCGAGGCATCTACAGAAATGCATCCTGGAAGTGACAGACGGACATCAGAATTAGCTAGACAGGAGGATGTCTTTGTCCAGAGACGCCCAGGACTCTCTACTCTGGTGGCTCGACCAGGAGAATCTACAGACGGGAGTGCAGTGGATTCTGGAACCTTGTCTTTTAGTGACCACGGACGCAAGTATCTCAGGATGGGGAGCTCGAGTGGGAGATTCTTATCTCCAAGGAACATGGTCCACAGAGATTCAGACCCGATGATCAAATTTTCGGGAACTACAGGCGATCTGGGAAGCCCTACAGAGAAGCCAGGCGGTCTTAAGAGAGAGACATGTAAAAATCCTGTCGGACAACATCACGGCAGTCTCCTTCATCAGACATCAGGGCGGACCAAGACATCCACTTCTCCAGTCCCTGACCAAAATGATATTCTTAGGGATAGAGAAAATAGTGAGCTCCATTTCAGCAGTTCACCTTCGGGGATCTGACAATCAGGCGTCAGATTATCTCAGCAGGCGTCAGATGAAGGCTTCAGAATGGGAACTGAACGAAGAGGTGTTCCAGCAACTAACTCGCAGATGGGGTCAGCCGCACCTAGACCTTTTTGCATCCAGAACGAATGCAAAGACAACATCTTTCTTCTCTCTCGACCCAGGAGATCATCCTCTGGCAGTGGATGCTCTCTCACAATATTGGGGAGAAGGCCTAACATATGCCTTCCCACCTGCCCCTCTAATTCCGAGAATGCTGCTTAAAATTCAGGAAGATCGGGCGACAGCCATAGCAATTGTCCCGTTCTGGCCAAGGAGGAGTTGGTTCTCCCTTCTACGTCATCTAGCGTTGGAAGACCCAATCGTTTTACCATTTCAGGAGGATCTTCTGACGCAAGGTCCACTGTTGCATCGGAATCTTCAACTACTCCAGCTCGCAGCCTGGCTTCTGAAGGGGAGATCCTGAAGAATAAGGGCTTATCCGCCAGAGGGATCCAGACTATGCTGGCTAGTAGAAAACCTGTAACTCAGGCCATATATAAAAAAGTCTTGAAGACCTTTTGTCAGTTCCACAGGACGGTAGACACCTCTCAGCCAGACATCCCTGTGATCCTTGATTTCTTTCAGGCAGGATTTGACGCAGGTCTTAGACCAAGTACCTTGAAGGTGCAGATTGCGGCACAAGGTGCTTTCTTCGGCACATCATTGTCCTAGCATCTCTGGATTAACAGGTTTGTCAATGCAATCCAGAGACTTAGGCCTACCCAGAGAATTTCTTCCCCTCCGTGGGATCTGAATCTTGACCTGAGAGTCCTTTGTAAACCTGCCTTCGGCCAAGTTAATGAATTGGGAGTAAAGAACTTGACTCTGAAAACAGTCTTCTTGGTGGCAATCACCACGGCTAAACGGTTGGGTGAAATCCAGGCTCTATCTATTGTCGAGCCTTGTATGCAGATTCGGGATGATTGCATCATTCTAAAGCTGGATCCAAGTTTCTCCCAAAGGTGGTGTCATCATTGACTTTAAACCAAGAAGTGGTTCTTCCATCATTCTGCGAAAACCCTAGGAATCAGAGGGAGGAAGAGTTCCACCATCTCGATGTCTGCAGAGCAGTGTTGGCCTATTTGGAAGCCACTCGGAACTGGAGATTAGACTCTAAACTTTTTATACAGTTTGGAGGAAAAAATAGAGGCAGGAAGGCTTCAAAACCATCCTTAGCTAGATGGGTGACATCCATGATTAATCTAGCATATCTTTTAGAAGGACCGCCTCCCCCTGAAATTATCAAAGCCCATTCCACCAGAGCAATTTCCACCTCATGGGCAACTGGAGCAGGGGCTACCATTGAACAGATATGTACCGCAGCCACATGGTCAGGACATACTACTTTCTTCAAACACTACAAGCTAGATGTTCTCTCACAGCAGAGATCTGCTTTTGGTAGGAAGGTATTTCATGCAGTTATCCCACCCTAAGCTATGAGTTCTTGGGTATACTCCTATGGTGCTGTCATGGGGACGTACTGGAAAACCGGAATTAGTCTTACCGGTAATGATGTTTCCAGGAGTCCACATGACAGCACCCTTATTTCCCTCCCTATATTGCTACTGTATGTGATTCTAACATATGTCTAAGCAAGTCTAAAAATAAAAAATGTGTTGTACCCAGCCAATGTGGTTCTTGGAAAATCACTGAGGAGGTTGGGGGTGGGAGGGCTTTTAACCTCTTGTGCTTCCTGTCCCTACACAGGATATGGGATTACTCCTCCTATGGTGCTGTCATGTGGACTCCTAGAAACATCATTACCGGTAAGACTAATTCCGGTTTTCTGGCAAAACTGAGATAAGCCTTTGATTTTTTTCTTGCTCATCAGTGGTTTTCGTCTTGGAACTTTGGAACTCTGCCATGCATTTTTGCCCAGTCCCTTTCTTATGGTGGAGTCATTGACACCAACCTTAACTGAGGCAAGTGAGACCTGCAATTGTTTGAATGTTGTGAGGTCTTTTGTGACCTCTTGGATGAGTCGTCGCTGCGCTATTGGGGTAATTTCAGCAGCAGAAGGGAGGGAAGGGAGACACAGATCCATTACTAGTGGGTAGGCGAAGCCCCACAGGATAGTTCACCTCAGATTAGAAAAAAGTGATGACCGGCCCCTCCAGCTTAGGCTCCTCCTACTCCCATGTCCTTCAGTCTAAAATTTGAGGTCGCAGAGGATAGTCGCTGCCTTTGCAGCTCCTCAGAAAAAAATTTAATTTTATCATTTCCGGAGACCTGGACCCCCCGTGGTCTAGAGGTCTCAGGGGGTCTCGGCGCTGCTGGGACCCCTGACCCTCCCATGGCAGATCTGCGTACCCCCTAAGGAGGTCCCCGCAGAAGCCTGCCGGCCCCGGGGGGTACAGGGCGCTCCCTGGCGGAGACTCACACCGCTTCTGTGGGGTCCCTGCGCGCTCCGCCGTGGGGGGGAGCAAAGGGCCACGGCGCCACACATCCCTGGGGGTCCCTGTGGCGCTCAGTTGGGTAAGTGCTCACAAGGTCTGAGTGCTTCAGCGGCTGCGGCGGCAGCCGCTGTTACTGTTACAAGTGGTGACTGCTGTTTTGTCTTTGCAGGAAGGATATCACCGCTGCATACTGCGTTTGTGTAACTCTCTGCTAGCAGGGAGCAGAGACGGAGGAGCCGCGGGCTCCGTTAGTATGCGGCGGCGGGGGGCGTGGCTTCGCGCCTCTCTGCTGCCTGTCATCTTAGCCTCAGGCAGGAAGCGCCCGGAAGGCGCGCGCTGGAGCTGACCCAGCCCCTTCTTCTTCCGGGTTCTTCTGCCAGCGTCCATTACCTCGTGCTGCGCCTCCTGCTCCCCGCTCTCTACACACCGGGAAGAGCAGTCACCGCGGCCAGCTGGTGAGTCACTTCTGCCTTTTAAGGCAGAAGATTCCTTTTTCTCACAATTGCAGCGCAGAGCACCTTACTGCTGGCCTGTTAAGGCAGACAGGGTGTGCTATATCCAGCGCTGCTACCTCTCTGCTGAGGCTCTGGGACTCGCACACCTCTGTCCTTTTAAGGCTAAGGTGTATTGCGTGGTCAGCAGCATTAACCCCTTCTGAACGGGGTCTGGCCTCATCAGGGCAGTTAACCCTTTCTGGATGTGCATACTTCTGGGATCAGAGGGTTAGGTTAACTTTTGCTCTGCAGGCAGCTGGGGTAGCTCTTCTCCCTCTAAGGAGGAGCTTTAACCCTTCAGTGCTTGGTGATTTTTTGTGTAGGAACAGGCTGTGGTAGCGTAATCACACATCCTTGGTTACTGTACCCATTGTAAGGGGTTATTACCGCCTTATCCGCGACGCTCGCAACTATGTGGGGGCATGTTGGATCAGGGACCAGGGGGCGCGGACCTCTCTCCCGGTCCGCTTCAGGATCGGTCACGCGTATCTGATACGCCGGGGTCTTTGACGGCGTCAGGTTCGACACTGGTCGGGGGTCTCAGTGATGTTAAAGTGGAGGCGCTCACACGCTCCATTGACAGTCTGTCTGACCTCCTGGGTCATTGGGTATCAGCTAAGTCCCAACCGACGTCACGAGGCAAGAAGCGCCACAGGCCTGTGGTGGCGCTGTCTCCTCCGCGCAGTGCTTCGGAGACTTCGGAATCACCGACAAACTCTGCTGGTGAGATCTCCGATTCTGATGAAGAGGATCGGCAGGGTCGCTCTGCTTCGCTTTCGGGCCGCGTGGACGCTTTTATTGGGGCTATGCGGGAAGCGTTACAGCTGTCTGAAGAGGTGACCAGGCGCCCTGGCTAGTCGGCCCGGCTGTATCAGGAGTCGCGTCGGGCTCGTTCGACGCTGCCGGCGCACGATGAACTTAACGAGGCGGTGGAGAAGGAACGCCTGTGTCCGGATAAACTCTTCCAGGGGATGCGGTTTTTTGATGCCCTGTATCCCTGCTCCACGGAGACGATCGGTAATTGGGTCCCCTCTCCTGAAGTGGATGTGCCATTGTCTCAGCAAATCTTCTTTGCTTCCTGTTAAAGGAAAGGCGAGTCTACAGGAACCGCTGGACAGAAGGACGGAGTTAGCGAAGTCCATCTACGAGGCCGCGGGTCATGGATTCCGAGCGGCCTTGGGGGCCATGTGGGCTGGTGAGGCTTCTCTGCGGTGGTTGGATCAGCTGCAGACGGCGTGGCAAGATGGGACTCCGCTGTCTGAAGTGGAAAGGCTCTTCCAGCTGTTGGAAGAGGCGGCCCGATATGGCAGGGACGCAGTGCTGGATACTACTTCGGTTCTGTCCAGGGCTCAATCTTCGGCCGTCACTATCGGCAGGGCTCACCAGCGCTTCCTGCTTTTCGCCATAGGTCAGGCCCATTACCAGTTTGTGGCCCTACCATTCGGGTTGGCCTTGGCGCCCAGGGTTTTTACAAAGATTCTGGCGCCGCTCATGGCGCTCCTTCGAAGACAAGGAGTTACGATTCTCCCCTACCTGGACGACCTGTTAATTGTGTCGCCCACAGCGGAGGAGGCTGTGACAGCTCGCGATCTCTCCCTTCAGCACCTGGAGGACTTCGGGTGGCTGGTCAATTGGAAGAAGTCGTCATTGGAGCCGTCGCAGTCAATCCTGTTCTTGGGGATGCATTTCGACACGGTACGGGCAGTGGTGTCCCTGCGTCCGGACAAACAAGCGAACCTTCGTCACCATGTCCAGGCTACGAGGTCGGTGATGGCGATGTCCCTTCGGAAGTGTATGCGCCTTCTGGGTCTGATGGTGGCGGCAATGGAAGCGGTACCGTTTGCACAATTTCATTCCCGGGGTCTCCAAGATCTTATTCTGACCCGTTGGGATCGATCGCCTTCTTCGCTGGATCGCTGTGTCGGTATCTCCCGCAGGGTGCGAGAGTCTCTTGGATGGTGGTTACGTCCGGAGGCTTTATCCCTGGGGAAATCCTTCCTCCTCCCACGGTGGTCAGTCATTACCACCGATGCCAGCCTGACTGGCTGGGGGGGGGTTTGGAACGATCTCTGGGTTCAGGGGGTCTGGTCGTCAGAGGAGTCGTCTCTGCCGATCAACATCCTGGAGTTGAGAGCAATATTTCTCAGCCTCCGACATTGGACGGTCCCTTTGGGCGGTCTTCCGGTTCGGATTCAGACGGACAATGCGACAGCTGTCGTGTATATCAACCATCAGGGCGGGACGAGGAGTTCCAGACTCATGATGGAGGTCTCTCGGATCCGGATCCTGGTATGGGCCGAGTCCAGGGTTCCAGCCATCTCCGCGATTCACATCCCAGGAGTGCTGAATATCACAGCGGACTTCCTCAGTCGCGAGCAGGTGGATCCCAGAGAATGGAGTATTCATCCGGAAGTTTTTGCACTGCTGTGCTCCCGTTGGGGGACTCCCCAAGTGGACTTGATGGCATCCAGGCTGAACGCCAGGATTCCGACGTTCATGTCCAGGTACAGGGACCCGGAGGCTGTTCCGGTAGATGCTCTAGTGGCCCCGTCGGACCAGTTCGAGCTGATCTATTTGTTTCCGCCGGTATCCTTACTTCCTCTGGTGATCCGGCGGATCAAACTCGAACGAATTTCGGCGATTTTGGTGGCGCCGGATTGGCCGCGGAGGGCGTGGTATTCAACGCTGGTGTCTCTTCTGGCGGCGCCTCCGTTTCCACTGCCTCTTCGCCTGGACCTGTTAACCCAAGGGCCCATTCGCCATCCGGACCTGAAGTCACTTCGTTTGACGGCGTGGCACTTGAGACCGAGATCTTGACCCGCCGTAGGTTTTCGGCCGAGGTCATTGTCACCTCGCGGGCGGCCAGAGGTCCAGCTACGACTAGGATTTATCACAGAACTTGGGAGGCCTTCTATTCATGGTGTTCTGGATCGTCAAGGAACCCGAGGGTTTTTTGCATTCCCAACTTCTTGGCTTTTCTGCAATGTGGTTTGGCCAAGGGTCAGGTATCTGCACTATCCATGCTTTTTCGGAAGGCTATTGCCTCGCGCAGGGATGTGCGTTCGTTTTTTTTCTCAGGGTTGCACGTCAGTTTCCGGGCGTTTGTGGCTCCCTGGCGGCTCAATCTAGTCTTGGAGGCTCTTCAGCATGGGCCGTTTGAGCCTATGGATTCAGCTACGCTTTACTTGCTTTCTTGGAAAGTGGCCTTCCTGGTGGCGGTCACCTCTTTGATAAGGGTTTCTGAGTTGGCGGCACTGTCTTGCTCGCTCCCTTTTCTGGAGTTCCACTCGGATCGCGTGGTGCTTCGTACCCGTTGCGATTTTCTGCCTAAAGTGGTGTCGCGTTTCTACGTCAATCAGGACATCGTGTTGCCCTCCCTCTGTCCGAAACCGAAGAGTCCAAAGGAGCGGGCCTTGCACTCGTTGGATTTGGTGCGAGCATTGAAGTTCTATCTTACAATCACGCAAGGGTTTCGGAAGTCGGACTCTCTTTTTGTGATTCCTGCTGGTTGTCGGCGTGGTCAGCGGGCTTCCAAGGACACTATAGCTCGGTGGATACTTTCGGCTATCCTGGAGGCGTACCGGCTCAAGGGCGAGCCTTGTCCGGTTAAGGTTCGAGCTCATTCCAAGAGAGCTGTTGGTTCGTCGTGGGCTTTTCGTCAGGGGGCCTCGGCAGCGCAGCTCTACCGGGCGGCTACCTGGCGCTCCGTTCACACTTTTACTAAATTTTATAAAGTGGACGTGAGTGCTTCCGCCGATGCGGCCTTGGGACGCAGGGTCCTGCAGGCGGCGGTGGTTTAGGTTATCTCTTTATCTCGTTTTTGGCGCTTGTTGCGCGCTTGCCTAAGTTGTTGGGGTGTTGGCGATTCTGCCACTGTTTCCCACCCTTGAGTTCTGGACTGCTTTGGGACGTCCAACTAGTAATGGATCTGTGTCTCCCTTCCTTCCCTTCTGCTGCTGAAAGACAGATTTTGGTAAGACCTTACCTGTAAAATCCTTTTCAGCGAAGGAAGGAAGGGAGACACAGCACCCTCCCATGGCAGAAGTGTATTATTGTTTTCCAGATGCGGCGCGACTCCTCTCTGATGGCGGTCATCTGGGCTGGGGTCGGCGCGCTAGGGCTCTGTTCCAGCATTGCCAGCTCATCGCAGTGGTCAGGTCCAGTGAGTAGTGCCTGGGACTGTGTGTTTTTTCTGTTATATACATAACCTGTTCTCTCGCATTTCTGAATTTTCGGAAGGGGTTGTGTTGTTCCGCTGGTGTTGTCCTCTCTTCCTTAGCTTGTGTACGGACTGAAGGACATGGGAGTAGGAGGAGCCTAAGCTGGAGGGGCGTCACTTTTTTCTAATCTGAGGTGAACTATCCTGTGGGGCTCCGCCTACCCACTAGTAATGGATCTGTGTCTCCCTTCCTTCCTTAGCTGAAAAGGATTTTACAGGTAAGGTCTTACCAAAATCCGTCTTTTGGTCGGCTGGCCACTCCTGGGAAGGTTCAGCACTGTTCCATGTTTTCGCCATTTGTGGATAATGGCTTTCACTGTGGTTCACTGGAGTCCTAAAACTTTAGAAATGGCTTTATAACCTTTTCCAGACTGATAGATCTCAATTACTTTTTTCTCATTTGTTCCTAAATTTCTTTGGATCGCATCATGATGTCTAGCTCTTGAGGATCTTTTGGTCTACTTCACTTTGTCAGGCAGGTCCTATTTAAGTGATTTCTTGATTGAGAACAGGTGTGGCAGTAATCAGGACTGTGTGTGGCTAGGAAAATAGACCTCTGCTTCCCAAGATGTGATAAACCACAGTTAATTTATGTTTTAAGTGGGGAGGAATCACTTTTTTCAGACAGGGTCCATCTTTGTTTTAAATGTTTCAGGTCACAAAACAAATTTAAATATAAATGTGACAAACCTGCAAAAGAATAAGAAATCCGGAAGGGGGCAAACACTTATTCACACCAATATACATCTGTGATTATGTGTCTGCTCCTATGTCTGTTGGTGTGCAAAGGATGGTTGTGTCCTGTTTGGCAAACAGCCAATGTGCGCTTCACAGAAAGCTACTGTTTCTTAACCCCTTAACAGCGGCAGTTAAGGGCCCTTATTTCTCAACGTCTCTTTTTAACGGCACTGAGACATGACAATAGTTCCCCCTAGCGTCTGAAAATCTCCATGATTTCAGCTACCTAAGGTAGCTGAGACCCTGAAGAACATGATCAGTACCTTTTTTTTTTCTGGTCCTCTGTCACGTGATCACCATTATTCTCCCTAATATGTAAGAAATTATGTTCCTAGGCCCCCCACGGTACCGAGGTACCGGCAACGCCATCCCCCAGCACTCCTCCTCCTGTTCCCCAAGCAAAATGGCGGGCGCGTGCGCAGTGCACCTGCCGAGATCTACCTTCCGGCATGAGCAGGGATTTTTGCTGTTGGTCCCTGATTTTTGATCACTGTGATAGATCCTATCGCAGTGATCAAAAGCCCAATATTTGTCATCCCCCTAGTCAAATTCATTTTTTTTATTTCTTTCTTTGCCTTTAGCTAGGGTTGGGGTTGGGCTTTAGGGTTAGGATTCGTTCAAAAGTAAAAATAAAAAATTATATAAAAAAAAAAATGACATAATTACTACTGTTATGTTAAATCTACTAGTGTTAGATTAGGTTAGGATTACTAGTGTTCGGTTAGGCTTATTAGTGTTAGATTAGAATAGTTTTTTTTTTTTTTTTGTTAGGCGTTCGTATAAAATAAAACAATGGACGGCAGAATGTTTACCGCGGACCAGGCGTACACCCAGCTTTGCTTCGGCAGTTGCTGGAGTGAACCCGAATCTGCCTCTTAAGCATTACAGTTTTCAGCCAGTGACGACTCCTCTTCCTCCATGGGATCCCACAGCCCGATGGTAGTCGAGTCAGTCGTCACTGCTGAAGCGTCAGGCAGGACCCAGTTCCACAGTTCTCCCTCCATTATCGTATGCCGACAATGCATTTTCCCCTCAAATTCCTTTTTTTTTTTTTTTAGCAGCCCCTGGAATAAAATTATATGTCACCAATTTTACTCCTTTTGAATTTTCCAAATTTTTGTTAACCACTTAGTAGTCCTACAATTACCCCTTTATATGCCCGATGATATATTTCCCAAAAACCCACATCCTTTCATTCCTGTTCATGGACCCCCACAAATGTCCCTGAAATAAAAAAAAAAATTTGGAGCCTTACCCTTAACATGGGTTTAGTAAAAAAAAAAAAAAAAAAACCTCCACTCTCCGCTCCCACTGGGCTACAGAATCTGCCCAAAGCACCACTGTATTTGCAGCTGGAATGTCCTGAGCCTGTAATGAAGCCCTTATGAGATTCCATCAATTTAGTGATAATTCCCAAGCACCTCCCAAGAAATGACCCCAACTACGATTGCATTAACAAATTGAGACTCCTAATTTCCCTCCTAAAAGATTAATTTCTAAATTCCTATTCCCAAGAGCAAAATGTTGCTTTCGACGAGTCCCTCATGAGTTTTAAGGGCTGTCTGTCATTCCGCTAATTAGTACAAAAAGTAGTGCAATAAAATTTGAGATATGTTCCTCAGAATGTTCAAAAAAGATTCTCAGAAGTGACTGTGAACAGATGCAAATTGTGATTTTTCAAACTTGTGTTGCATCAACTGCATAAAAAATGGTGATATCAAACTACTCACTAACTCCCTATATAAATACATTAGAGGGTGTACCGTAGTTTACAAAAAATACCGTATATTCCGGCGTATAAGACGACCTGGTGTATAAGACGACCCCCCTACTTTCCTGTTAAAATATAGAGTTTAGGATATATTCACCGTATAAGACTACCCCTTTTCCAACGCATACCAAACACTGGTAAAAATTAAAAAAAAAACAGATTTGAATTTAACATCATCCTTTTTTAATTTAAATTCTTATGACATGCAGGTATATAGCAGGAAAACTGTCACTCATAAACATATTAAAATAGGGGGGACCCCACGTCATTTTTTGGGGGGGTCCCCCATTCTAATAGCTAGTAAAGGCTAGGTATTCAGCTGGGGGCTGATATTAGTAGCCTGGGAAGCTCCGTGGGTATTACCCCCTTCCCAGGCTTCAAACATCTGCCCCAGCTGTCTGCTTAACCTCTGCTAGAGACTATAATGATGGTGGATCCCACGCCAATTTTCTTTTTAAAAAATCCTTTATTTTAACACTAAATGACAATTGAGGGGTTAATAAAGATGCAGTCCCTAAATTAATATTAATTTTGTAATTAATTTTTCCCAAAAATGTTGACGTGGGCTTCGCCATATTTTTGTGTCCAGCCAGGTACAGCAGGCAGGAACGGGCTGCCCCCAACCACCAGCTGCCTATTTGTACCTGGCCGGACACAACAATATAGGGAAGCCCTTTTTTTTTAAATTATTTCATGAAATAATTTAAAAAAAAAAGACGTGGGGCTTCGCCCTATTTTTGTGTCCAGCCAGGTACAACTAGGCAGCTGGGGGCTGGAATCTGCAGCGCAGGGAGGCCCAAGCTTTCTGGCCCCCCCCCCCGCTGCAAATTGCAGTCCACAGCCACCCCGGAAAATGGCGCGTTCATAGAAGCGCCATCTTCTGGCGCTGTACCCAACTCATCCAGGGCCCTGGTGCGGTGGCTCACTGGGTAATAAAGGGGTTAGGGCCAGCTTGGCATTATCAGCTGGCCCTAAGCCCGAAATTCATGGGGTCACGCCAATATTAGACATGACCACCATGAATTTCTAGTAAAGTAATTAAAAAAACACAACACCCAGAATAAAGTCCTTTAATTGAAATAAAGACACAATTTATTAATGTTCTAAATTAAACCATACTTACAGTCACGCCCATTCCAGCTGAAGCCAACGATCTCCTGCAATAAAAGTAAAATAATAAAGCAACCTCATCCTTACCTTTCCATGGTTCCCAGGACCGGTCCAGCTCTGCTACATTCACATGACAGGCTGCACCGCAGCAGAACGCTGCCATCCAGCCTGTCATCCCGCAGACACTGAGAAGCGCAGGCATGCTTGTGCTCCTCAGTGTCTGACTGTGACGGCATCCAGATGAGCCGAGATCATGTCCAATGAACTCGGCTCACCTCATGCACGTCACTGACAGCGTGGGAAAATTCTCCTGCTCCCCGCATGCGCAGTAGAAGTTTCCCACGCTGTCAGTGACGGACGTCCAGGAGGTGAGCTGAGTTCATTGTCGGCTCATCTGGATGCCGTCACAGCGAGACACTGAGGAGCGCAAGCATGCCTGCGCTTCTCAGTGTCTGCGGGATGACAGGCTGGATGGCAGCGTTCTGCTGCGGTCCAGCCTGTCATCTCGATGTAGCAGAGCTGAAGCTTTCCTGGGAACCATGGAAAGGTAAGGATGAGGTTGCTTTATTATTTTACTTTTATTGCAGGAGATCGTTGGCTTCAGCTGGAATGGGCGTGATGGTAAGTATGGTTTAATTTAGAACAATAAAGAATTGTGTGTTTATTTCAATTAAAGGACTTTATTCTGGGTGTTTGTGTTTTTTTTAACTTTTACTATGGGGTTAGTAATGGGGGTGTCTTATAGACGCCTCTCCATTACTAACCTGGGCTTGATGTCAGCTGGCATTATAAGCTGACATCAACCCCAACCCTATTACCCCACTGCCACCGCTACAGGGCAGTGGGAAGAGCGAGGCTAAGTGCCAGAATTGGCGCATCCTATGGATGCGCCATTTCTGGGGCGGCTGACGGCTGGTGTTTCTAGCCTGGGAGGGGGCCAATATTCATGGCACCCTTCCTGGGCTATTAATATCAGCCTCCAGCTGTCTGCCTAGCCTTTGCTAGCTATTAAAATAGGGGGGACCCCACGTCATTTTTTTGGGATCCCCCATTTTAATAGCTAGTAAAGGCTATGTATTCAGCTGGGGGCTGATATTAGTAACCTGGGAAGCTCCGTGGGTATTACCCCCTTCCCAGGCTTCAAACATCTGCCCCAGCCGTCTGCTTTACCTCCGCTAGAGACTAAAATTAAGGGGAACCCCACGCCAATTTTTTTTTAAATAAATCCGTTATTTTAACACTAGATGACAAGTACAGTAACCAGCACTGTCACTGTACTTCATATATATGTGACTGACATGTTTCTATCTATCTAATCTATGTGTGATGCTCTATCTTTCTGTTATAAATTGTCGGGTACAGATGCTGAAATGCCGGCCGGCTTTTTTAAAGAGACGGTGCATGAAAACACTAATATTTGTTTTAATAAATCCTTTACACTAAATGACAAGTACAGTAAGCAATACTGTCACTGTACTTCATATATATGTGACTGACATGTTTCTATCTAATCTATGTGTGATGCTCTATTCTTTCTATTCTAAATTGTCGGGTGCCGGCTTATGCCGCTGCTGAATTGCCGGCTTTTCATATATTGTCACAGAAGCGATGCGAACTTCCCAGCTCCGGACACAGCGCAGCGCTTCTGTGACAAGTGAAAGCTGTCGGCACAGAAGCCCTGCGCTGTGTCCGGAGCTGGGAATACGCAGCGATGTGTCAGTTTCAGCACAGAAGCGCTGACTGTCTGGACCTACCGCCGCCGTATTTTAACTCCCTCCACCTTATATTAACTCCGACATGGCAGGGATACGGCCACGGCAGCTTATTAACACCCCCAGAGTATCCCCGCATGTCAATTTCTGAAAGTTCAAAAGCATTACCGGCGTATAAGACGACCCCAGACTAGACAGAAGATTTTTCAGTCTTCAAAAGTCGTCTTATACGCCGGAATATACGGTACATATGTGTGTGTTTTCTGTTGCTCTTGAACTACACGGGTTCTGCAAATATGAGAAGCTATTCCAAATGGAGCCAAATTTGTGTTCCAAAATTCAAATTGTGCCCCTTCCATTCCGAGCCCTGCTAATTGTCCAAACAACTTTTTGACTACATGCGGGGTATTGCCGCATGTCCACTTTAATGGTGTTACCTCTTGCAAAAGTGATAAATTTGGGGTTAAAGCAATAATTTTTTCATTATGATGACCTAATGTCATCAAATTCTGTGTAATACCTGTGGGTTCAAAATGCTCACTATACCCCTGGATAAAATCCTTCAGGGGTATAGTTTCTAAAATGGTGTCATGTGTGGAGGTTTCTGCTGTTTAGGCATCTTTTGGGGCCCTGCAAATGCAACATGGTGCCCGCCATCTCTTTCAGCCAAATTTGTGTTCCAAAATTCAAATATTGCTCCTTCCGCTCTGAGCCCTGCCTTGTGTCCAAACATAACTTTTTGACTAAATGTGGGGTATCAACGTGCTTGTAAGAAAGTGGGTAACACAACTGTGGTTCACTTTTTGGTATTAATTCTTACAAAAGTGAAAAACATTGGAGCTAAAGCAAGATTATAACCCTGGACTCTGAACTCTCCTTCAAACCACATATCCAAGCCCTTTCCACTTCCTGCCAACTCCAGCTCAAAAATATCTCCTGGATCCGCAACCACGAATCTGCAGAAACACTAGTACACACCCTCATCATCTCTAGCCTCGACTACTGCAACCTCCTACTCTGTGGCCTCCCTTCCAACACTCTCGCACCCCTCCAATCTATCCTAAACTCTTCTGCCCGACTAATCCACCTGTCCTCCCGCTATTCCTCGGCCTCTCCTTTCTGTCAATCCCTTCACTGACTCCCCATTGCCCAGAGACTCCAGTTCAAAACCCTAACTAAGGCATACAAAGCCATCCCCAACCTGTCTCTTCCATATATCTGTGACCTAGTCACCTGATACTTACCTGCATGCAACCTCCGATCCTCACAAGATCTCCTGCTCTACTCCCCTCTTATCTCCTCTTCCCACAATCGCAAGATTTCTCCTGTGCATCCCCCTACTCTGGAACACTCTACCCCAACATATCAGACTCTCGCCTACCGTGGAAACCTTCAAAAGGAACCTGAAGACCCACCTCTTCCGACAACCCTACAACCTGCAGTAACCCTCGCTCCACCCTACCGCTGCACGACCAGCTCTACCGTCACCTGCTGTATCCTCACCCATCCCTTGTAGACTGTGAGTCCTCGCGGGCAGGGTCCTCACTCCTCCTGTAATAGTCACCGTCACGTTTTGTTCAAGATTATTGTAATTGTTTTTGTATGTTGTATACCCCCTTTTCACATGTAAAGCACCATGGAATAAATGTTGCTCTAATAATAAATGATAATCGTTATTTTAGAGGAAAAATTTAAATGTATATATATTTTTTTCAATCCATAGTTTTGAAGTATTTGAGGGGTGTGTTTTTTAAAATGCCCTCTCCTTTGGGGAGTTTCCTGTATTTAGGCCCCTGAAAGTCCATTTAAATCTGAATAGGTTCCTAAAGAAACAGGTTTTGTAAATTTGTTTAAAAAATGAGTAATTGCTGCTAAATCTCTTAACATCCTAAGAAAAAAAAAATGTTTAAAAAATCATGCAAATCTAAAGTAGACATGTGGGAAAGTTATTTATTAATCATTTGTGTGGTAGAACTCTGATTTATGGGGATAAAAATGTAAAGTTTGAAAAATTGCGAAATTTCCAAATGTTGTCAATTTTGATATTTTCATCAATATACGCAAATCATATTGCCCAAAATTTATCGCTAACATGAAGCGCAATATGTCACGAAAAAACATTCACAGAATCGGCGGGATCCGTTGAAGAGCTCCAGAGTTATGACCTAAAGTGACACTGGTCAGATTTCTTAAATTTGGCCAGGTCATTAACCACTTCGCGCCAGAGCCTGTTTTTGCCTTCGTGACCGGGCCAATTTTTTCAATTCTGACCACTGCCAGTTTATGAAGTAATTACTCTGGAACGCTTCAACGTATTCCCCTGATTCTGAGATTGTTTTTTCGTGACATATTGTACTTCATGATAGTGGTAAAATTTCTTCGATATAACTTGTGTTTATTTGTGAAAAAATCGGAAATTTGGCAATTTTCAAACTTTGAATTTTCATGCCCTTAAATCAGAGAGATGTGTCACACAAAATAGTTAATAAATAACATTTCCCACATGTCTGCTTTACATCAGCACAATTTTGGAACCAAAATTTTTTTTTGTTAGGGAGCTATAAGGGTTAAAAGTTGACCAGCGATTTCTCATTTTTCCAACAAAATTTACAAAAACATTTTTTAGGGACCACATCATATTTGAAGTCACTTTGAGGGGTCTTTATGACAGAAAATACCCAAAAGTGACACCATTCTAAAAACTGCACCCCTCAAGGTGCTCAAAACCACATTCAAGAACTTTATTAACCCTTCAGGTGCGTCACAGGAATTTTTGGAATGTGGAAGAAAAAAATGAACATTTAACTTTTTTCACAAAAATGTTACTTTAGACCCAATTTTTTTTATTTTCACAGGGGTAACATGAAAAAATGGACCCCAAATTTTTTTGTGCAATTTCTCTTGAGCGTGCTGATACCCCATATGTGAGGGAAAACCACTGTTTGGGCGCACGGCAGGGTTCGGAAGGGAAGGAGCGCCATTAGACTTTTTGAATGTAAAATTTCTCTGAATAATTAGCAGACACCATGTTGCGTTTGGAGAGCTCCTGATGTGCCTAAACAGTGGAAACCCCCCACAAGTGCCACCATTTTAGAAACTAGACCCCTTAGGGAACTTATCTAGATGTGTGGTGAGCACCTTGAACCCCAAGGTGCTTCACAGAAGTTTATAATATTGAGCCGTAAAAATAAAATTTTCACATTTTTCCCTCAAAAAATGTTTTTCATTCCCTAATTTTGTATTATCATAAGGGTAACAGGATAAATTGCACCATGAAATTTGTTGTGCAATTTCTCCTGAACACGCCGATACCCCATATGTGGAGGCAAATTACTGTTTGGGCACATGGCAGGGTTTGAAAGGGAAGGAGCGCCATTTGACTTTTTGAATGTAAAATTTGTTTGAATAATTAGCGGACGCCATGTCACATTTGGGGAGCCCCTAATGTGCCTAAACAGTGGTAACCCCCCACAATTGCCACCATTTTGGAAACTATACCCCTTAGCGAACTTATCTAGATGTGTGGTGAGCACCTTGCACCCCCAGCTGCTCCACAGAAGTTTATAATATTGAGCCGTAAAAATAAAATTTTCACATTTTTCCCATAAAAAATGTTTTTCATTCCCTAATTTTGCATTATCATAAGGGTAACAGGATAAATTGCACCATGAAATTTGTTGTACAATTTCTCCTGAGTACGCCGATACCCCATATGTGGGGGAAAACCACTGCTTTGGTGTACGGCAGGGTTCAGAAGAGAAAGAAGCGCTATGTTGGCTGGGATAGGCAGCAGACACCATGTCACATTTGAAGAGTCGCTGACATGCCAAAACAGCAGAAACCCCCACAAGTGACCCCATTTTGTAAACTACACCTCTCAAGGAATTCATCTAGGGAAGTAGTGAGCATTTTTTAATTTTTTAATTTATACCATTGGGCAGTGAAAAAAGCATAATTATATTTTTACCACAAAAAAATGTTTTACCCTCAGATTTTACATTTTCACACAGGGCAATGGGTAAAAATGGTGCCGAAATGTGTCACACAATTTCTTCTAAAAGTGTCAATACCCCATATGTGGCTGTATCGTACCACTTAGCCATACGGTGAGATTTGAGGGGGAAGGAGTGCTATTTGACAATTGGAGAACAAATTATTGTAGAATAGGCATTTGGATTTGGGACCACAAAATTTTCTGAATTTCTTTTGGGGGGCAAGGACCATTGTGCTTTTCCAGAGCCTTTCTGCTACCAGTAACTTGGAAGTCCCTTATATTTTTAACAGATGATGGACCTGAGTGGGGACTAGCTTTTTTTGAGGACTGAGTTGAAGCTTTTATTGGGAACATTTTACGTAACATTTATCCGGCGCTCTAGGCTGAGCACTTACATCGGGGTTTCCATCTAAATTTTCAAGTGATGTAATTCAGATGAAACCCCTGCAAGATCCATTCACTATAATGAGGCAGCAGAGTTACTCTGGACTCCGTCTGGCCTCTGTTTAGTGGTGTCCTTTTTTTCAGAAGTGCACAAAACTGTGGCCAACCGCACTTTTATGCACGCCTAAAACAAATGACACCGTGGGATCCCAGGCTAGACGGCGTCCACAGTGGCCTATATCTGCCTCATTACAGGGAATCTTCCATCATGGGTTCTGGCTGAATCACGTATTTCAGAGATTTACACGGAAACTCTGGTGTAAGTGCTCAACGCAGAGCACAGGATAAATGTGAGCAGAGCCTTACTGGGATCTTTGGGAGACCTAATAAACAAATCAGTAGCAGGTGAAGAATTGGTTTTATTTATTTTTACGCCGTTCCTCGTGCGGTATTAGTGATGAGATTACTTTATTCTTCGGGTCGGTGCGATTACAGAGATACCAGATTTATATCGGGTTTTTATGACTGACAGCTGTCACACACTAAAATACGCTTTTTTTGCAAAATCTAGTTTTTGCATCACCATATTTTGAGAGCTATAATTTTTCCATATTTCGGCCGACAGAGTCATGTGACGGCTTGTTTTTTGCGGGACGAGTTGACATTTTTATTGGAACCATTTTTGGGTACGTGACATTTTTTGATCGCTTTCTATTCCGTTTTTTGGGAGGTAAAGTTAACAAAAACAAACACTTCAGGAATTGTTTTTTGAGTTTTTTTTTATGCCGTTCTGCGTGTGGTAAAAGTGATCAGGCAGCGTTATTCTTCGGGTCAGTACGTTTACAGCGATACTACACTTACTGTATTTTTTTATGTTTTGGCGCTTTTACACAATAAAACAATTTTATAGGAAAAAAAATTTTTTTTTTGCATTGCTTTATTCTGAGCGCTATAACTTTTTTATTTTTCGGCTGATGGAGCTGTATGGCGGCTTTTTTTTGCGGAACAAGATGAAGTTTTCAGTGGTACCATTTTTATTTCTATTCTGCTTTTTGATCGCATTTTTTTCCACTTTTTGTTTGGCGATATGATGAAAAAGCATTTTTTTGCTCCGTTTTTTATTTATTTTTAATACGGTGTGCACAGAAGGAGTTAATTAGTGTGACAGTTTTATAGCTCGGGTTGTTTCGGACGCGGCGGTACCAAATATGTGTACTTTTTTTGGTTTTGTAATAATATACGGATTTATTGGTTTAATATTTTATTTATTTTTATTTATTTTGTGATTTTTTTTTTTTAATAGTTTAAAAACTTTTTTTTTTACTTTTTTTTACATTTTTACTTAGTCCCTGTATGGGACATTAATTTTTATTTTTCTGATCACTGATCTCATGTAATGTAATAGACATATATTACATTACATGAGATCTTCACTGACTGTTTCAGTCAGTCTCCTGTCTGGCATCAGCTACATACAGGCTGAAGCCAGACAGGAAGGACACCATATATGGCAGAGCTGGAGGCGGTTATGTGACCTCCAGCTGCCATAGCAACCCCAGGTCCTCAAACGAAACGGAGGTCTTCCGAGGTAAGTAAGACGACCCCCTCTCTTCCTGCTGTCTCCTATATGCCGCAATCACTATAGATCGCAGCATATAGAAGACAGCAAAGGGTTAACATCACTGGGACCTGATCTAATCAGGTCCCGATGATGTACCCTGTCAGAGCTAACGCTCTGCACCGAAATTGCAGTGCTTGCAGGACCCTGGGGGTCCTGAGCACTGCGAGACCACCCACCGTTTTTAAACGTCGGCGCTGCACAGAGCCCAGGCAGCGCGGACGTTTATCTACAGTGGGCGGTCGGGAACCGGTTAAAGGAGTTTTCCCACAAGCAAAGTACATTCTAATCAATAGATCTTGGAATAATAATAAGTTCCACAATTGGATGTTTTTAAATAAAATGTTCCTGTGCTGAAATAATCTTATAAATGTTCCCCTGCTGTGTACTGTGTAATGTCTGTGTCTCACCATGCTGGAACATGGTCTGTTCGTACCACATCTCCTGGGCAGATAGTGCTCCTTCCCTTCTGAGCCTGCTGTGCGCCCAAAATGTCGTTTCCAACCACGCATTGGGTATCTATGTACAGTGCTGGCCAAAAGTATTGGCACCCCTGCAATTCTGTCAGATAATACTCAGTTTCTTCCTGAAAATGATTGCAATCACAAATTCTTTGGTATTATACTCTTCATTTAATTTGTCTTCAATGGAAAAAAACACAAAAAGAATTGTCCTAAAGCCAAATTGGATATAATTCCACACCAAACCTAAAAAAAGGGGGTGGACAAAAGTATTGGCACCCTTTGAAAATTCATGTGATGCTTCTCTAATCCGTGTAATTAACAGCACCTGTAACTTACCTGTAGCACCTAACAGGTGTTGGCAATAACTAAATCACACTTGCAGCCAGTTAACATGGATTAAAGTTGACTCAACCTCTGTCCTGTGTCCTTGTGTGTACCACATTGAGCATGGAGAAAAGAAAGAAGACTAAAGAACTGTCTGAGGACTTGAGAAACCAAATTGTGAGGAAGCATGAGCAATCTCATGGCTACAAGTCCATCTCCAAAGACCTGAATGTTCCTGTGTCTTCCGTGCGCAGTGTCATCAAGAAGTTTAAAGCCCATGGCACTGTGGCTAACCTCCCTAGATGTGGACGGAAAAGAAAAATTGACGAGAGATTTCAACGCAAGATTGTGCGGATGGTGGATAAAGAACCTCGACTAACATCCAAACAAGTTCAAGCTGCCCTGCAGTCCGAGGGTACAGCAGTGTCAACCCGTACTATCCGTTGGCGTCTGAATGAAAAGGGACTGTATGGTAGGATACCCAGGAAGACCCCACTTCTTACCCCGAGGCATAAAAAAGCCAGGCTGGAGTTTGCCAAAACTTACCTGAGAAAGTCTAAAACGTTTTGGAAGAATGTTCTCTGGTCAGATGAGACAAAAGTAGAGCTTTTTGGGAAAAGCATCAACATAGAGTGTACAGGAAAAAAAAAGAGGCATTCAAAGAAAAGAACACGGTCCCTACAGTCAAACATGGCGGAGGTTCTCTGATGTTTTGGGGTTGCTTTGCTGCCTCTGGCACTGGACTGCTTGACCGTGTGCATGGCATTATGAAGTCTGAAGACTACCAACGAATTTTGCAGCATAATGTAGGGCCCAGTGTGAGAAAGCTGGGTCTTCCAGCAGGACAATGACCCAAAACACACTTCCAAAAGCACTATAAAATGGTTTTAGAGAAAGCACTGGAGACTTCTAAGGTGGCCAGCAATGAGTCCAGACCTGAATCCCATAGAACACCTGTGGAGAGATCTCAAAATGGCAGTTTGGAGAAGGCACCCTTCAAATATCAGGGACCTGGAGCAGTTTGCCAAAGAAGAATGGTCTACAATTCCAGCAGAGCATTGTAAGAAATTCATTGATGGTTACCGGAAGCGGTTGTTCGCAGTTATTTTAGCTAAAGGTTGTGCAACCAAGTATTAGGCTGAGGGTGCCAATACTTTTGTCCGGCCCTTTTTTGGAGTTTTGTGTGAAATGATCAATGATTTGATTTTTGCTTCATTCTCTTTTGTGTTTTTTCCTTGCAAGCAAATTAAATGAAGAGAATAATACCAAAGAATTTGTGATTGCAATCATTTTCAGGAAGAAACTGAGTATTATCTGACAGAATTGCAGGGGTGCCAATACTTTTGGCCAGCACTGTACTTGAGAGAAATTCCACAACAAATTGTGGGGTCCATTTTCTCCCATTACTCTTGTGGAAAAAAAATTTGCAGCTTTTGTGGAAAATAATTTAAATTTTTTGTTTCTACTTTGTTTAAATTCCTATAAAGCACCTGAATGGTTAACAAACTTCCTAAATGTAGTTTTGAATACTTTGAGGAATGCATAAAATTCTTAAAATAGTCCCTTTTTCTGACATAGGTCACTAAAAGTCACTTCAAATGTAAAGTGGTCCCTAATTTAAAAAAAATTGTTTTTCTCTGTCCCCATGACGGCACCACGGAGAGAGGGGATTCGCCCTTCAAGGACAGGAAACCTACAGATAAAAAGGGCTGCACCTCTCTCCCGCATCAGTTGGTTTCCTGTCCTTGACGGGGACCTACAGATGAGAAGAAAGTGAAAGATAAGAAAAGATGGACTTACCAGGCCCAGCCAGACCGGTTCAGGCAGCGGGGGTTCCCTGCCTCGGCTGGTGCGGTAGCCTGTAGCACCACCGCTGGGGTCAGTGGGCCTCTAGGGGGTGGCAGGGAGACGCGGCGCAGGGATTGGACCGCCGCGGTCTCCAGTGGTGTCGGGGCCCAGGTTGGTAAGTATGGCGGGGATTCCGGGGCTCAGGTTGGTGAGTAGGCCTAAGCTCTGGAGCCCAGGTCGGATGCTTGCCTGGGCTTCCGGGGTCGGCGCTCCCCTCTGACGCGGCTGGGGCACGCTCCAGAAGTGCCGCGTGCCGCGGGTCCCTCTGGGAGCGGCTTTTGAACGTGCGCGCGGGAAACCGAGGGGGGACGCTGGAGGTGCACAGCGGTGGCCTATCCAGGGGGGGGGGGGGGGGGGGGGCGCTCCTCATGGCTCAGAGGTGGCAGGCCAGAGGGGGCAGACCCCTATAGAGATTAAATTGCCAGGGAAGCACTGGGAAAGGGCTTCCTTGCAGACTCTGGCACTCTTCAGCTATGAGCGAGCAGGAGCTACAGGAGGTGCAGCCCCTGCACCCCCTCTCACCATCACCTCAGAGACACGGGAAGCGTACAAAAGGACCCTCCAGTGACCCTTCACGCCAACACAGTCAAGGTGACGGCAGGAGCGGACGATCTGGCAGGTCTTGCCGCGTTGTAAAGGACTCCAGCGTGGCCTCAACCTCGAATAAAGACCCAGCTACTGGGACTGGTTCCTGTTCAAATCCGGTATTCCCTCTTACAATGGGTCGGTAAGTGATCTTTGTGACAGTTCACTTGTAACTTGGGGCCCCCCTCTCTTTTCTTCTCAGGGGAGGAAGAGTACGGGCAAGTCCAAGCACAGGACCTGCGCACTTTGCGCAGAGGATCTGCCCACTACGTGGCAAAAAAGACTGTGCAACTCATACATCGAACAGACAATCTGTGAGGAGACCCCTAAGTTCGCTTCAGAGCTCAGATCCCTAATTAAGTCTCAGGTTGAGGATACCTTTAAGTCTCTGCAGAAGGATGGGGGGGGACAAGGGAAAACCAGACACCTATCCCCGGTGTCAGAATCTAGTAGTTCAGATGAGGAGGGGGTAGTCTCCGATTCATCCTGCTAATCGTCTTCTTCATCTTCGGGGGATGGGGGTCGTAGCTGTTTCCCTATAGATGGAACCGATAGCTTGATTAAAGCAGTTAGGTCCACTATGGGGTTCGTAGATCCTCGCCCTAAAAAATCAGTCCAGGGTATAATGTTTAGTGGCCTGGAACAGAAGTAAAGGAGATCCTTCCCTCTTAATAATAAAGTACACTCTCTGATTAAGAGGGAATGGAAAAAAACGGAGAGGAAAGGATTGTTGTCGCCCAAAAGGAAATACCCCTTTGAGGACCCAATATGCTCCTTCTGGGGGAAGGCTCCTAAAATAGATGTAGCAATAGCCAAGGCCTCTAAAAAATTTTCCCTGCCGTTCGAAGACATGGGGGTGCTGAAAGACCCAATGGACAAAAAGGCAGACTCCTTTCGGAAAGGAGCTTGGGAGGCGGCAGGGCGGGGAGGCTAAAACCCGCGGTGGCAGCCACATGCACAGCCAGATCTTTAATGATCTGGCTGGATCAGCTGGAAACGCAATTTAAAAATAAAACATCAAGGGATAACATAATAGGCTCCATCCCAGTAATGAAGGGCGCAGCAGCTTTTCTGGCTGACTCCTCAGCCCACTCCATCAGACTGACAGCCAGGGCTGGGAGTTTTTCTAACGCAGCTAGACGGGCCCTCTGGCTCAAATGCTGGCCGGGCGACCTCCTAACAAAGTCTAGGCTGTGCTCCATCCCTTGCGAGGGGGAGTTCCTATTCGGATCTACCCTGGACGATATCTTTGACAACGCCGGGGATAACCAAAAACGCTTCCCGGTCCTCTCCGGTACTTCATTTAGGAAATCCTTTCGGAGCAGGAAATTCATGCGGAGAAAACCCCCCAAAGACCAGGACAGGTGGGAGGACAGGAGACAAAAAAAGGCCAAGGGGTTTATGTTTAACAGGCCCCCCCAGTGACAATAGGAAACCCGCCCAATGAAAGGCAGCCCCGTGTGGGGGGGGGGGGGGGTTTGGGGGGGACTTCTCCATTTCCTCCCGGCCTGGGAAAAAATTTCAAACAGTCATTGGATTTTAGATCTGATAAAATCAGGACTAAGATTCCAGTTCCTCTCCATTCCCTTCCCAAATTTCGTCATAACCCCCGTGAGGTCTTCAGGGGTAGAACAACTGGCTCTAGAACAGGAGGTTCTAGGCCTAGTAAGCAAAGCAGTCCTTCAGGAAGTCCCAGCTCAGGAGGAAAGCGAAGGATTCTACTCCCCTCTGTTCCTCAGGAAAAAAACGGACGGAACATTCAGGACTATTGTGAACCTAAAAAAATTGAACAGATTTCTAAAGGTACAATCGTTCAAGATGGAATCAATAAAAACATCAGTGAAATTGTTGTTCCCAGACTGTTTTATGGCTGTCCTGGATCTGAAGGACGCTTATTATCATGTTCCCATACACAGAGACTACCGGAAATTCCTGAGAGTAGCGATACCGCTGAGGGGCATAATCAAACACTACCAATATGCGGCTCTTCCCTTCGGGTTAGCGATAGCCTCAAGGGTCTTCACAAAGATAGTGGCAGAGGTTATGGCTCATCTGAGGGAGCAGAACATCCTGATAATCCCGTACCTGGACGATCTGCTTATAATAGGCAACTCTTTCAACCATTGCAAGGACCATCTAGCAAGAGTCATGGGTTCCTTGTCGAATTTAGGCTGGCTTCTGAATCTAAAAAAATCCAGGTTGGAGCCAGATCAAGTGCAAGAGTACTTGGGTATCTTATTAGAGGAATCAGGAATGCCGGCGGGGAAAATCCAGAGTATGATGGCCCGAGTATCCCATGTAAAGAGCCATCCCTATATGACTCTGCGGGGAGCAATGTCCCTCCTAGGTTCCATGACTGCCTGCATCCCGTGGGTCCGCTGGGCTCAGTTGCACACCAGGGACTTACAATGGAAAATCTTGGTGGCGGAAAGGTCACTAAGAGGGCACTTAGAAGGTCGGCTGACTTTATTATCAAAAACCTTGCTTTCCCTGACATGGTGGACAAAGGGGGACAATTTAGCCAGAGGCGTTCCATGGACAATATCCGTGTCACAGGTCCTAACGACACATGCAAGCCCCAAGGGGTGGGGGGCTCATCTAAACAACCAGGTAGCTCAGGGAGTCTGGTCAAAGAATTCGGAATGGGTATCTTCCAACATGAGGGAACTTCTGGCGGTAAAATATGCCTTCTTAGAATTCTTAAACACTCTACGGGGGCATCATGTAAGAGTTTTTTCGGACAACAAGGTAGTGGTGGCATACTTAAATCGCCAGGGGGGGACTCAGTCCCATTCGCTTCTACAAGTGTCAAGTTCCATCTTCCAGGTAGCAGAGAACAATCTAGAGTCCCTATCGGCACTCCACATAAAAGGGACAGAGAATATCACGGCAGACTTCC
Organism: Phyllobates terribilis; assembly: GCF_046119375.1. Classification (NCBI taxonomy): domain Eukaryota; kingdom Metazoa; phylum Chordata; class Amphibia; order Anura; family Dendrobatidae; genus Phyllobates; species Phyllobates terribilis. Next base: position 788,475,204 of record NW_027362761.1, read on the forward strand.
TGAGCAGGACCCAGCTGAAACAGGGCGAGTGGGAGCTGAATCAGCTAGTGTTCAACCAAATCACGAGGGCTTGGGGGAACCCCTCCATAGACCTATTCGCCAACTGGCAAAACAAAAAAGTGGACATGTTCTGTTAAATCAACCCCAAGGGGAACCCAGCAGCACTAGATGCCTTCTCAATCCCATGGAACCACCAGCTAGCGTATGCCTTTCCTCCGATTGCTCTCATCTCGGCGGTTCTGAGGAAAATCAGGGAAGACTAGGCAAACATAATTCTGATCGCCCCCTTCTGGCCAAAGAGTCCTTGGTTTTCCTGGCTGAGGATAATGTCCACCACCAACCCCTGGGTCCTTCCGGAAGTTCCGGATCTCCTGTGTCAGGGACCAGTCCTTCACCCTCAGGTAGCAAACCTGCACCTGACAGCCTGGAGTTTGAGAGGGCGCTCTTAAGGGATAGAGGGTTGTCCCCCAATTTAATCTCCACGCTACTGCAGAGTAGGAAACCCATAACCAGCAGACTCTACGGTAAAACCTGGGGAAAATTCCTGTCATTCACGGGTTTGAAAGTATTAGGGGAGGCCCCCGTTACTGCCATCTTGGAGTTCCTTCAAAAGGGATTGGAGCGGGGGTTGGCCACAAGCACTCTAAAGGTTCAGGTGGCGGCACTGGGAGTCATATATAACTGCGACCTGGCCAGGGATAGGTGGATCTCCAGATTCATCAGGGCATCTCATGGGTCCAGGCCCATCACCTCCCGGAATGCTCCTCCTTGGGACTTAAATTTAGTTCTTTCAGCCCTGACCAAGTGTCCCTTTGAACCTCTAGCGGATGCATCCCTTAAAATCCTATCTCTTAAGACGTCCCTTCTAGTAGCCCTCACATCGGCTCGTAGGGTTAGCGACATACAAGCCTTATCAGCGGGGCCCCCCTTTACGCAAATTCTAGACGACAGGGTGACACTTAGGACTGCCCCATCATACCTTCCTAAGGTGGGATCACTTTTCCACAGGTCGCAGGAGGTCACCCTCCCTTCCTTTTGCTCAAACCCAAAAAACAAGGGGGAAGAAGCCCTTCACACCTTAGATGTCAGGAGGTGCATCATCCAGTACTTAGAGGCCACACGGGCGTGTAGGAAGGATAGGTCTCTTTTTGTGTGCTTCCAGGGATCTCGGAAGGGACGGAAGGCTTCCAAGAGCACCCTGGCAAGGTGGATAAGGGATGCCATCTCCCTGGCTTACTCCTCAAGCAGGGAAACCGCGCCAGAGGATTTAAAGGCTCACTCGACTAGGGCAGTGGCAGCCTCCTGAGCGGAGAAAGCTCGGGCTTCAATCGAGCAGATATGTAGAGCTGCAACCTGGTCTTCCCATTCTACATTCTTTAAGCACTATCGGCTGGATCTAACCTCTTCCTCGGACCTTACCTTTGGCAGAAGGGTTCTGGAGGTGGTGGTCCCTCCCTAGACAGCACTTCTCTGCAAATCTCTCCGTGGTGCCGTCATGGGGAAAGAGAAAGACGTAGTTACTTACCGGTAACGGGATTTCTCGGAACCCATGACGGCACCCGTACATTCCCTCCCTTCACACAGGGGTGTGCACATTTATTTATTACCTACGTTTAGTCACAGGGTGTGTCTGGCAAGCTCCTTTTTAAGAAAAATGTTAAAATTTGTGTTCCTAACCTGTTGGTCCTCTCTGTGCTCTGTAAACAACTGATGCGGGAGAGAGGTGCCGCCCTTTTTATCTGTAGGTTTCCTGTCCTTGAAGGGCGGATCCCCTTTCTCCGTGGTGCCGTCATGGGGAAAGAGAAATCCCGTTACCGGTAAGTAACTACGTCTTTTAATTTTGTTGGAAAAACTTGCTGCTAAACCCTTTTACATTTCTAACAAAAAATTATACTAATGTAAAGTAGACATGTGGAAAGTATTGGTCATATCAATAAAAATAATGAATAAGTATCTGCTTTAACCCCTTCACGAAGCAGTCAATTTCTGTTTTTGTATTTCCCCTTCTTCCCAGAGCCATAACTCTTATTTTTCCATCCACATAGACATATGAGGGCATGTTTTTTCCAGGACAAGTACTTTTGAATGACACCATTAGTTTTCCACATAATTGGAAATCAGGAAAAAAATTCCAAGTGCGCTGAAGTTCTGAAGAAAAAGTGCACAATTTTGAAATGGCTTTTTGGGAATTGTTTTTGCATTCTACATTGTGTGGTAAAAATGACCTCGCAAAAGGATTCTGCTCATCAGTACAATTATGGCAATACCAAACCTGATTTTTCTTTTCACAACTAAAATAATAAGAAAAAGCTGAAGCTGAAAAAAAAATGTAAGGGCAAGGGGGAGGAGTTGCCATTTTTTGAGACGCGTAACATTTCATTTTTGGGTTGATGGAGCTGTGTAATAGTTTATTTTTTACAGAGCGAGACAATGTTTTTATTGAAAAATTTAAATATTTTTAACCTTTTCACGACGAGGCCAGTTTCTGTTTGTGTTTTCGTTTTTCCTCCTTAACAGAGCCATAACTTTTTTTAATTTTTTCTGGCCACTTAGACATATCAGGGCTTGTGTTTTGCAAAAAAAGTTTTACTTTTGAACTACACCATTTATTTTACAATATAGTGTACTGGAAAATGGGAAACAAATTCCAATTAAGGGAGAAATTATGAAAAAAACAATTCTGACCTTTTTTTTGGAAATTGTTTTTACGGTGTACATTTTGAGGTAAAATTAACCTTGCAATATGTTTGGTATCGCCGAAAAACGTACTGATGAGCACAAACATGTCCAGTCGTTTTTTTTTTTGGTATTTTAGTAGTGGAAAAAAAAAATTGGGGGGTTGTCACCATATTTCTAAATGTCATAAATTTTAGTTCTTTGTTCTATGGAGCTGTGTGTTGGCTTAGTTTTTGTGGGGCGAGACGATGTTTTTATTGATACCATTTTGGGATAGATGTGACATTTTGGTCGCTTGTTACAGCATTTTTTTTTTGTTGACGGTGTTTGGGTTAATTTTGATAGGCCTGAGTTTCCTGAATGCAGCAATATCACGTGTGTGTGTGTGTGTGTATATGTATGTGTGTTATGTTATATATTTTCTAAAATATTCTTCTCTTTAATGGGGAGAAAGTGAGGTGATTTGAACTTTTATGTTTTGATTTTTTTTTTTTTCATTTTTCCTAGTTTTTAAAACTTTTTTTTCTTTTACTTTTACTGTATTTGTTAGTCTTATTTGATTTGAAGCTGCAATCACCTGATTGCTTGTGCTATTTACAGCAATACTTTAACATTGTTGCATATTTCAAAAATCATGGTCTCCTCTGAAGCCCAGCCACTGGCTTGGTTTCAAAGGAGCTCTGTAAAGACAAGCATGGGGGTCTCCAGCAGATCCCCGTCTGTCATAGCAACCCATCGGCAACTCGCTATCCTGTCACAGAATAATGATGTGCCCCTTGCCGCTGTCAGACTTTGATTAAGCGCCCCGTGCGTTTGCTTGAGGCAGGTCCTGGCTGTAACACACAGCCATTACATGCTGAATATGGAGAAAGCTCACCCTGTGAGCTTGTTCCATACAAGTACGGCAGTTGTTGTTAAGGGCATGAAAAAAAGTAAAAAAAAAAAAAAAAATTGCTAATTTTTCAATATTTTCATCAAATTGCAATTTTTTCATAAAGGCAATCCATATTGACCTAAATTTACAACGAACGTGAAGTACAATATGTCACAGAAAACAATCTCAAAATTTCTGCGATTATATACAAGCATTCTAAAGTTATTACCACATAAAGTGACACTGGTCAGAATTGAAAAATTGGCTTGGTCAGAAAGATGAAAATGGTTTTCGGCATTAGGGCTAATCTGCAAAAGTCTGTGTAAACATGTTCAAAGTGAATAGCTGTGCCTATTTACTTATCGTGCAAATTCCGATGACTTCAAGCACCACTCCAGCGTTTTTTTTTTTTTTCTTTTCAGCGCTAGAGTGGCGCTTTTAAATCTAAGCTCCCAGCCCCTAGTCCTATACTTGTTCTTCAGTGTCTTCACAGTTTTCTCGGTGCCACGCTGGTCCCCCTCCTCCATTGTCTGACTGTAGTTCTAACTGACTGGAAGTCAGAAGCTACGTCACACGCTCTAAATACAAGTTTGAGAGCCAGAACAAGGCTCTCATAGAGATGTATTGAAAAGTGACATCCGCACAGCTCAATGAAACACTCTTTGGAGAGCGACGCTGGAAACTGATGAAGGCGGTTGCAGGTATCAGACAGGGGGCTGGGGACTTAAATTTAACGCCCCACTCCAGCAGTGCAATAAAGAAAATGCTGGAGTGGTGCTTTAACCCCTTAACAACATTTGACGTACTAATACGCGTCTGTGCCCTGGGACTTAAGAGCCAGACCCGTATTAGTACGTCATGGCGATCGCACGCGCACACAGGCTGTGCGGGCGCGATCGCCGCCAGGTGTCAGCTGATTGTCACAGCTGACACCCGGTACTATGTGCAGGGAGCGGTCCTGCACCGCTCCCAGCACATTAACCCCCGCGATGCTGCGATCGAAGTCGATCGCAGCATTGCGGTGGCAAGGGGAGGTGATCGCAGATACTCACCTCCTCTTCCGGCTTCCAGCGCTGACTGCCAGGATGTTGCCATGACGACTGATGTCGTCATGACAACATCCGGGTCACCAGACAGCAGGAAGATTTTTTGGACATGCGCAGTGCATCTCCAAACAATTTTCTCCCTGTCCAGCGCTGACAGCCTGCATGACACAGGGATGGTGCTGCATTCCTGTGCCATGCAGGCGATCAGAGAAAAAAAAGTGAAAGTCTCACAGTGGAACAAAGTATAAAAACTATCAGAAAGCGAAAAAAAAAAAAAATTGTAAAAATATAAAAAAAATAATCCACCAAAAATAAAAATATAATGTACCCATCAATAAATATTATTATAAAAAATAATAAAAAAAACAATAAAAGTACACATATTTGGTATCGCCACGTCCGGAACAACCTGACCTATAAAACTGTCCCACTAGTTAACCCCTTCAGTGAACATGGTAAAAAAAATAAATAAAAAACGAAGCAAAAAACAATGCTTTATCACCATACCGCCAAATAAATAATGCAATAACACGCAATCAAAAAGACAAATATAAATAAAAATGGTACCGCTGAAAACGTCATCTCGTCCCGCAAAAAACAAGCCGCCATACAGCTCCATCAGCCGAAAAATAAAAAAGTTATAGCTCTCAGAATAAAGCTATGCTAAAAAATATTTTTTTCTATAAAATTGCTTTTATTATGTAAAAGTGCAAGACATAGAAATACGATATAAATGTGGTACCGCTGTAAACGTACTGACCCGAAGAATAAAGCTGCCTTATCAATTTTACCACACGCGGAACAGAATAAAAAAAAAAAAAAACAATTCCTGAATTGTTGCTTTTTGTTTATTCTGCCTCCCAAAAATCGGAATAGAAAGCGATCAAAAAATGTCATGTGCCTGAAAATGGCACCAATAACGACGTCAACTCATCCCGCAAAAAAAAGCCGTCAAATGACTGTCTGCCAAAATCTGGAAAAATTATAGCTCTCAAAATATGCTGATGCAAAAACTAGATTTTACAAAAAATGCGTGTCTTAGTGTGTGACAGCTGTCAGTCATAAAAACCCCATATGATTCTGGTATCGCTGTAATCTCACTGACCCGAAGAATAAGGTCGTCTAATCACTTATACCGCATGAGGAACGGCGTAAAAAATAAACGCTAGGGTTAGGGTTGTGCTAGGGTTAGGGTTGTGCTAGGGTTAGGGTTGTGCTAGGGTTAGGGTTGTGCTAGGGTTAGGGTTGTGCTAGGGTTAGGGTTGTGCTAGGGTTAGGGTTGTGCTAGGGTTAAGGTTGTGCTAGGGTTAAGGTTGTGCTAGGGTTAGGGTTGTGCTAGGGTTAGGGTTGTGCTAGGGTTAGGGTTGTGCTAGGGTTAGGGTTGTGCTAGGGTTAGGGTTGTGCTAGGGTTAGGGTTGTGCTAGGGTTAGGGTTGTGCTAGGGTTAGGGTTGTGCTAGGGTTAGGGTTGTGCTACGGTTAGGGTTGTGCTACGGTTAGGGCTTGGGTTGGGGTTGGGATTTTTTTCAAAAGTAAGAAAAAAAGATAACGATATGGCGACTAGTGTTGAGCGCAAGTGCTCGCTACTTGAGTTTGCATCGGGTGTTCTGGTATGCATTGAGTTTCGTGGGTATTTGAGTGACATGCTCGAGTCTCCGCCCCATATGCTTCACGGCCCAAAAAACTTTGTGGGGATTGCCTGCCATGCACGAGCGATCCCCGCATGTTTTTTTTTGGGTGTCTAATAACCGTGAAACATCCGGGCGGGGACTCGAGCATGTCACACGAGAACACGAAGTACATGGTGCATACCTGAGTACCCGATGCAAACTCCAGTAGCGAGCACTTGCGCTCAAGACTAATGACAACTTATTCAATATGATGACCTAATGTTATCAAATTCTGTGTCGTACCTCTGGGTTCAAAATGTTCACTATACCCCTTTAATAAAATCCTTGAGGGGTATAGTTTCCAAAATGGGGTCACTTGTGGGGGAGCTCCACTGTTTAGGCACATCAGGGGCTCTCCAAACGCGACATGGTGTCAGCTAACGAATTGAATGGAAAATCGTCTCAAATTGTTAGCGGACGCCATGTTGCGTTTGGAGAGCCCCTGTGTGCCCAAACATTGGAGCTCCCGCACAAGTGACCCCATTTTGGAAACTAGACCCCCCAAGGCACCTATCTAGATGCATAGTGAGCACTTGGAACCCCTAGGTGCTTCACAAATTGATTCGTAAAAATGAAAAAGTGAAGAAAAAAAAACACTTTCATTTTTACGAATCAATTTTTACGTTGAAGCGTTCCAGAGTCATTACCTCATAAAGTGACAGTGGTCAGAATTGTAAAAATTGGCCTGGTCCTTAACGTGCAAACCACCCTCGGGGGTTAAGGGGTTAAAGAGGTTGTTTCCCTTTTAGTTAATGAATGTCCCTAGCTTCGTGTTATTATAAAGAAACAAACTGCACTGTACTCGCCATCCCTTTGTTCCCTTAAGTCTCCACCGCTTCTGGTGCCTGACATTGGTGACGGGTTCATCATGTTGACAGCCTGGCAGCCAATCACTGAGCTCATCAACTCTGACTTGGGCGTTCTGTCTACATTGACAGAGCTGCTGAAGTCACTGGCTGTCAATGGTACATCAGTTCTGCAGCCTATGCCAGACACCGGAAGCAGTGGATCCAGGGAAGGCGAGTACATTGCAATTTTTGTTCATTGTAACCTACAGCTGGAAACTGAAAGGTAACAACCCCTTTTAAAATGACTATAGCTTTCAATGGGAAACTGCACTATAACATGTTGAAATTGGGGTGTCTTGTCCTAGATGTTATTTATTTCCAGACTTGTAAAGAAGCATCTTCGCCTAATCGCTTGTTCATAGCACATTCATTTTTTTATTAATATATATTTTTTTTTCTGTAGAAAAACATAAGGAATTATTTGAACACTATTTGATTGTTTTCGATCCTGATACACAAAGTGATGTGCTTGTTGGTAAGTAACTTCTCTACAGTATGAATCAACACAGCTATTAGGCTGAGTTCACACGATGCGTATTTCATGCGTTTCCGCGGCGTTTTTGCAGTTGCGTAAACGCCGCGGAAACGCATGAAAAACGCATGGTAGAAGGGAAGCAATGTTCCCCAATGGAAATCCGCATGTGCTGTGCTCATGATGCGGATTTTTCCGCAGCGTGAACGCTGCGGTCAAAAATCCGCAGCATGTCAATTAATTTTGCGGAAACGCGGTGATTTCGCCGCCATTGACTTGCATTAGAACGCGCCAATTCCGCAAGACAGCATCTGTACTTGCGCTATTGGCGCGTTCTAATATGCGGATGGTACCTGGGTGTGGAGGAGAGGAGAGTCTCCTCCACACCCAGGTACCATTAAAAAATCTGTAAAAAAAAGAATAAAATAAAAAATAAATGTATTCTTACCTTCTGTCGGCCCGCGCAGCGCTCCCGCTTGGTTCCCGGCACTTGCAGTGAGTTGTAGGACCTTCGCTGACGTCAGAGTCATGTGACGGGTCACGTGACGCTGACGTCGGCAGGTCTTTCAATTCAAAGTTGCCGGCAGCCGGGAACTTTGTAAAGCAGGACAGCGCGGGCCATCGGAGGTAAGTATATACACTCTCTCGGGTCACACTATATAAATCCATGCTGTTTGCATGGATTTATATAGTGTGACCTAGTTGTCAAGCACTTTCCAGGTGATGCTAAAATCGCCTGGAAAGCGCTTGTCAATCTGCATGCGGAAACGCATGTGAATCTGCATGTGGATCCGCATGTATTCTGCAGGAAAAACGCATGCACAATCTGCATGCGTTTTTTCTGCCAGGGAGATGCAGAAATGATGCAGAAATTTTCTGCTTCATTTCTGCATCGTGTGCACATACCCTTATTCACAGAATGTACAGTACAGACCAAAAGTTTGGACACACCTCATTTAAAGATTTTTCTGTATTTTCTTGATTATGAAAATTGTACATTCACACTGAAGGCATCAAAACTATGAATTAACACATGTGAAATTATATACTTAACAAAAAAGTGTGAACAACTGAAAATATGTCTTATATTCTAGGTTCTTAAATGTAGCCACCTTTTGCTTTGATGACTGCTTTGCACACTCTTGGCATTCTCTTGAGCTTCAAGAGGTAGTCCCCGGAAATGGTTTTCCAACAATCTTGAAGGAGTTCCCAGAGATGCTTAGCACTTGTTGGCCCTTTTGCCTTCACTCTGCGGTCCAGCTCACCCCAAACCATCTCGATTGGGTTCAGGTCTGGTGACTGTGGAGGCCAGGTCATCTGGCATAGCACCTCATCACTCTTTCTCTTGGTCAAATAGCCCTTACTCAGCCTGGAGGTGTGTTTGGGGTCATTGTCCTGTTGAAAAATAAATGATGGTCCAACTAAACGCAAACTGCAAGATGCTGTGGTAGCCATGCTGGTTCAGTATGCCTTCAATTTTGTTAAATCCCCCACAGTGTCACCAGCAAAGCACCCCCACACCATCACACCTCCTCCTTCATGCTTCACGGTGGGAACCAGGCATGTAGAGTCCATCGGTTCACCTTTTCTGCGTCGCACAAAGACACGGTGGTTGGAACCAAAGATCTCAAATTTGGACTCATCAGACCAAAGCACAGATTTCCACTGGTCTAATGTCCACTCCTTGTGTTCTTTAGCCCAAACAAGTCTCTTCTGCTTGTTGCCTGTCCTTAGCAGTGGTTTCATAGCAGCTATTTTACCATGAAAGCCTGCTGCACAAAGTCTCCTCTTACCAGTTGTTGTAGAGATGTCTGCTGCTAGAACTCTCTGTGGCATTGACCTGGTCTCTAATCTGAGCTGCTGTTAACCTGCGATTTCTGAGGCTGATGACTCGGATAAACTTATCCTCAGAAGCAGAGGTGACTCTTGGTCTTCCTTTCCTTGGGCGGTCCTCATGTGAGCCAGTTTCTTTGTAGCCCTGGTGGTTTTTGCAACTGCACTTGGGGACACTTTCAAAGTTTTCCCAATTTTTCGCACTGACTGACCTTCATTTCTTAAAGTAATAATGACCACTCGTTTTTCTTTACTTAGCTGCTTTTTTCTTGCCATAATACAAATTCTAATAGTCTATTCAGTAGGACTATCAGCTGTGTATTCACCTGACTTCTGCACAACACAACTGATGGTCCCAACCCCATTTATAAGGCAAGAAATCCCACTTATTAAACCTGACAGGGCACACCTGTGAAGTGAAAACCATTTCCGGTGACTACCTCTTGAATCTCATCAAGAGAATGCCAAGAGTGTGCAAAGCAGTCATCAAAGCAAAAGGTGGCTACTTTGAAGAACCTAGAATATAAGACATATTTTCAGTTGAGAAGGTGTGTCCAAACTTTTGGTCTGTACTGTACATTTAGTAGTTAGAGAGGCAACCAGCAGTCCTTGGAAAATTTTAGATTTTTAAATTAGTGATGGACAACTTCTTTTAGCAAGTTATGTGTATATGTAGTTGCTCTTGTGTTACTATTTTCTTAAATATATTAATTGTGTTACTTTATGACAGATTGCATTTCCCAGGGTGAAAAGAGTGAATTTTTTTGTGATGATGCTTGTACTTCATGGTATAGCTTTAACAACAGTTTATTTAACACGGGAAAGTTGATTATCGCCCCGAAGAAATTCACTACGATTCGCATTTCAATGTCTGTTATGGTAAGTAATTATTTTTAACTGAATGCGAGAAGTATAGTATTTTTTCTTTTGGTGGTTAAACCACTGGTGCACAGCCAAGTTAGATGGTTAACCCCTGAGGCTGTGTTCATACTTGGCTGTCGTGCTACCGCTGAGAATTGCTATATTGCCTATTGCTGCTGCCATCTTTCCACAGTTTCCCTGCACTGTCTCTTAATCTTTCTTGGAAATGGCTGTTTCACTTGCTGTTTGTAATGGTCCTGACATTTTGCAGGTGAAGCCGCTGTTTTTTGCAAGATAAAGTGATTGTGCAGGGAAACGGTAGAAAGATTGTAGCAGCACAGCGCTGCTGTGATTTTCAGCTGCAGCATGAACGCTGTCATGATGACAAAGGCCCATTTAATCTAATATCACATGTCAGTCTTATGTGGTAATTGCTTCATATTGCTTCAACAGTGTTTTCTCATGACTTAAACTTAAGTTTTACTTAAAGTTTTTGGTAGATTTGGTTGAGATGTTAGGAATTTCTCAGTCTAAGTGAATAATACTAATTATGAAGCTTGACTCGTTTCTCCTTTGATCTTCTCAAGGGTCATCAGGAGTGTAATACAGTGAAATGTAACTTGTACGGTCAGTAAGGAATCATTCTTAGCTAGCACACACAGAAATGGAGAAAGTGGCATATACACCATGATACTTATCTTGTGCTATTAGTAGTCCTTGATGAGCACATTTTGAAATGGAGTAATGCATTGGTGGTTCAGTGCTGCTCCAATCCCGTTCATGTTGGGGGGAATTCCTTTGGGCGTGATATGGAGCGCTAAGTCTCATAATTAGCTTTATTCACTTAGACTGAGTTTTCATATATAGCATGACTTATCTTGACCTACATGCATTGGCTTTTCTTAGGAGTCAGGTGGGAAATAAATATAGGGCGGTATCAGATAATATGTATTTTCATTAGTATCAGGTTATATTACATATGCACATGTCACATTATCATCGTATTGGTGTGGGTTTCATGTGTGGACATAAAACTACTATGGGAGATTATAGCCCTGTAATCCATAGCTTGTCTATATAATCAACTATTGTACTTGGTTTGGATGTAGCACATAGTACTATTATTTAGCTGTGCTTGTTGTTTAGACAGAAATACTTTGGTTCCTTTACCTAAACTTCCCCTCTTTTACCCTTATAGACTGGGGCCAACTGGAGCATAAGAAGGGAGAGCCAACCTTAAGCGGGGGCGCCAATCCTACATTAGGGTGCCAACCTCCGTGGTCAGGCAGGGTGTTTTTTCCTTGTTCAGGGCTTTTTTTTAGGAGATAATAGGATATCCTATCAGATCAACGGTAATCATCTAATCCCTTTTGTATATATATTTTTTGGCTGGTGAATAAATCAGGTAGATGAACCTATTTTTCCAGATTTTTATCACATGTATTTGTGGGTTTGAATTGACAATCTTTCTAACATATTTTTCAATAAAGTAATGTTTTTATAGTAGAAGTATTTTCTGTGATTTACAAATTGGACCATACAATTTGTTACTTACTTTATTCTGAATGCGGAGATAAACCATATGTTGTCAGAAACTGCTGTTTAAAGCCCATGACGTACTAATACGCGTCTGTGCCCTGGGCTTTAAGAGCCTGACCCGTATTAGTACGTCATGGCGATCGCGCGCGCACACAGGCTGTGCGGGCGCGATCGCCGCCGGGTGTCAGCTGATTGTCACAGCTGACACCCGATACTATGTACAGGGAGCGGTCCTGCACCGCTCCCAGCACATTAACCCCCGCAATGCTGCGATCGAAGTCGATCGCAGCATTGCGGAGGCAAGGGAAGGTGATCAGCATACTCACCTCCTCTTCCGGCCTCCAGCGCTGTCTGCCGCGGCTTCCCGGGTGTTGCCATGACGACCCGATGTCGTCATGACAACATCCGGGTCACCAGACAGCAGGAAGATTGTTTGGACATGCGCAGTGCATCTCCAAACTATCTTCTCCATGTCCAGCGCTGACAGCCTGCATGGCACAGGGATGGTGCTGCATTCCTGTGCCATGCAGGCGATTAGAATAAAAAAAGTGAAAGTCCCATAGTGGGACAAAGTAAAAAAGTAAAAAAAAAACTCCCAGAAAGTGAAAAAAAAAAAAAAAAAAAATTGTAAAAATATTTAAAATAAATAATAATCCACTAAAAATAAAAATATAATGTACCCATCAATAAATATTATTATGGAAAAAAAAACAAACAAGCAATAAAAGTACACATATTTGGTATCGCCGCGTCTGTAACGACCTGACCTAGAAAACTGTTCCAGTAGTTAACCCCTTCAGTGAACACTGTAAAAAACAAAAAACAAAGCAAAAAACAATGCTTTATCATCATACCGCCAAGCAAAAAATGGAATAACACACGATCAAAAAGACGAATATAAATAAAAATGGTACCGCTGTAAACGTCATCTCATCCCGCAAAAAACAAGCCGCCATACAGCTCCATCATCCGAAAAATCAAAGAGTTAGAGCTCTCAGAATAAAGCGATGCAAAAAAATAATTTTTTCTATAAAATAGCTTTTACTGTGTAAAAGCGCCAAAACATGGAAAAACGATATAAATGTGGTACTGCTGTAAACGTACTGATCCGAAGAATAAAGCTTCCTTATCAATTTTACCACACCCGGAGCAGAATAAAAAAATGTAAAAAAACACAATTCCTGAATTGTTGGTTTTTGTTTATTCTGTCTCCCAAAAATAGGAATAGAAAGCGATCAAAAAATGTCACGTGCCTGAAAATGGCACCAATAAAAACGTCAACTCATCCCGCAAAAAACAAGCCGTCACATGACTCTATCTGCCAAAATATGCCGATGCAAAAACTAGATTTTACGAAATGTGTCTTTTAGTGTGTGACAGCTGTCGATCATAAAAACCCGATATGATTCTGGTATCGCTGTAATCGCACCGACCCGAAGAATAAAGTAATCTCATCACTTATACCGCATGAGGAACGGCGTAAAAAATAAACGCTGGGGTTGGGGTTGTGCTAATGTTAGGGTTGGGGTTGTTTTTTTTTTCCAATGTAAAAAAAAAAAAGATGACGATATGGCGACTAGTGTTGAGCGCAAGTGCTCGCTACTTGAGTTTGCATCGGGTGCTCAGGTATGCACTGAGTATCGCGGGTGCTCAAGTCTCCGCCCCATATGCTTCGCGGACAAAAAAACCTCGCGGGGATTGCCTGCCATGCACGAGCGATCCCCGCATGTTTTTTGGGGGTGTCTAATAACCGTGAAACATGCGGGCGGGGACTCGAGCATTTCTCTTGAGCACCCGTGATACATGGTGCATACCTGAGTACCCAATGCAAACTCAAGTAGCGAGCACTTGCGCTCAAGAGTAATGACAACTTATTCAATATGATGACCTAATGTTATCAAATTCTGTGTCGTACCTCTGGGTTCAAAATGTTCGCTATACCCCTTAATAAAATCCTTGAGGGGTATAGTTTCCAAAATGGGGTCACTTGTGGGGGAGCTCCACTGTTTAGGCACATCAGGGGCTCTCCAAACGCGACATGGTGTCCGCTAACAAATTGAATGGAAAATCGGCTCAAATTGTTAGCGGACACCATGTTGCGTTTGGAGAGCCCCTGATGTGCCTAAGCAGTGGAGCTCCCCCACAAGTGACCCCATTTTGGAAACTAGACCCCCCAAGGCACCTATCTAGATGCATAGTGAGCACTTGGAACCCTCAGGTGCTTCACAAATTGATTCGTAAAAATGAAAAAGTGAAAAAAAAAAATACTTTTTCATTTTTACGAATCAATTTGTGAAGCACCTAGGGGTTCCAAGTCCTCACTATGCATCTAGCTAGGTGCATTGGGGGGTCTAGTTTCCAAAATGGGGTCACTTGTGGGGGGTTTCCACTGTTTAGGCACATCAGGGGCTCTCCAAACGCAACATGGCGTCCGCTAACAATTCAAGCAAATTTTACAATCAAAAAGTCAAATGGCGCTCCTTCCCTTCCGAGCCCTGCCGTGCACCCAAACAGTGGTATTTCCCCACATATGGGGTATCTGCGTGCCCAGGGGAAATTGCACAACAAATTTTGGGGTCCATTTTTTCCTGTTACCCCTGCAAAAATAAAAAAAAAATTGGGTCTAAAGTAACATTTTTGTGAAAAAAGTAAAATGTTCATTTTTTTTTTTCCACATTCCAAAAATTCCTGTGAAGCACCTGAAGGGTTAATAAACTTATTGAATGTGGTTTTGAGCACCTTGAGGGGTGCAGTTTTTAGAATGGTGTCACTTTTGGGTATTTTCTGTCATAAAGACCTCTCAAAGTGACTTCAAATGTGATGTGGTCCCTAAAAAAATGGTTTTGTAAATTTTGTTGGAAAAATGAGAAATCGCTGGTCAACTTTTAACCCTTATAGCTCCCTAACAAAAAAAAATTTTGGTTCCAAAATTGTGCTGATGTAAAGTAGACATGTGGGAAATGTTATTTATTAACTCTTTTGTGTGACATATCTCTCTGATTTAAGGGCATAAAAATTAAAATTTTGAAAATTGCAAAATTTTCAAAATTTTCACCAAATTTCCATTTTTTTCACAAATAAACGCAAGTGATATCGAAGAAATTTTACCACAATCATGAAGTACAATATGTCACGAAAAAACAATCTCAGAATCAGGGGGATCCGTTGAAGCGTTCCAGAGTAATTACCTCATAAAGTGACAATGGTCAGAATTGTAAAAATTGGCCTGGTCATTAACGTGCAAACCACCTTGGGTTGTAAAGGGGTTAAACAAATAGGACAGAAGGACAGAAACGCCATTTCACTTTTGGAACGCAAGTTTGGCTCTATTTGGAATACACTGTCACACTTGCAGAGGTCCTGAGATGTGGGAACTGAAAACCCCCATAAATGACTATGTTGAAAATGATGCCTATTAACGTTTTTACATAGGGAGGAGGTATTGAGTATTTGGATACTACCGTGTTTTATGAAGTTAATGCATTGCAGGTTTGAAAAATTACTATTTGCATGTAATTATTCACAATTCAGTCACTTTTTTGATTCTTTCTTGTGCAGTTTGAACTCAAGAAAATTGGTGTAGCAAAATATGCCTAAAATAGATGGTGAACCAGTTGGTTTTCAGGATTGAATTGATTTAATTCCAGGCCTCATTCTATGCTTAGAGATACTTGAACAATAAAATCCTTCCAGGAATTAACTCCTAAAGGGAGGAATGCCCCTAAATAATCAATTGCTGTATATACAACTTTGTATTGCTGACAAAGCACCTGTCCCACATTTGTGTAGATTATAGCTTGAAAAGTAAACTGTAGTGGAGGTAAGGGTTAGATTTTCACAATATAGAGGAAAATGAATCCAACTATGTGGCAAACCAGTGTTCCCAAGATGAAAGAACACCAGTAGGGCTAGAACAGTGGTTTAAACTTTCTGACCTTGAGAGCCACATTCAGCTCTGAGAGGGTTGCAAGCCACATCTAGCTCCTGTCCACCTCACCCAGGGGGACACCCAGAGCCCCAATTATCTGTATAGTGGTAGCTGAGTTTTCACAAAGGTTCCACAGAGGTTCCCACCTTTTACCCCGTTCAGTATTCTGGCATCAAGCACTCTCACCACACTGTCTCATCTAGCTTCAGGTATCTCCTCTGACAGGTAGTATCTTCTTGTTTCCCGCTTAACATAATGTAATTATCTTTAAACCCACAAAGCCAGTATTTGCCTCCAGGTCTGCTCTTCTGTGCGGGGTTAGTCACAAGTCACCATCTGCAGACCTCCTTTTCATAGCTGTTTGCTAGATCTGCTTCTAATGCACCAAGCTGACTGCCACACACCACGGACTCCCGTGTCCGTTTGGGGACACCTTGGCTATAATGACAAGTTTCCATAGGTCAAACAATGAACTTAGTGAAGTAGTGCACCATAACCCTGCCTAACAAGGCAGGAATTGCTGAGGAACAAAACAAACAATAGTCCACAGAATTCTAAAACAATTATTGAGAACAAGAGGTTCAGCAAAAACCTAAACTCATAAGAATTTATTAATCTGGAACACTCATTATTAGTTATCATTCCCAAATCACCAAAGAGTAACATGAATGGAAAAAAAAATGTTGTGTTAGCAAGACGGTCATAAAAACAGTCAAAAGAAAGTGGTCACAAATGCAATTTTTATGAGAATGATCAAGTCCTGAAATGAACTGCCCAATGGCCTCAATTTTCAAGCCCACTTGTGGATTCCACATTCTGGAATGTACCGATGTGGCCATGTGGCTAATAACGTGTTTGAATAATAAAGTTTGGTATTTGAACGAATTGTCCTATGTCTGAATTTTTAAGAACACCTGTGAGGATCCACGTTTTGGGGAAGAATTTGTTTGGATAATAAAAATGTATGTGGTGATCAAGGCATTAATCATAAAAGGTAAAATGTGCTTCAACTGTAAAAATATACTTTTATTTTCAGTAGGATCCAGAGATTATTTTAAATAATAGGGGTAGTTACCAGTGTGAGACCTGTAACTAATGCAGAATCATAAAACTGAACTTTGTGAAATTTGTCTCCTTAGGCTGTGTGCCCACGATGCTTTTTTTAAGCGTTTTTGCAGCGGCAATAACACTGCAGAAACGCTTAAACGCTTGTTAGAAGGCCTGCCATATTCCCCAATGATAATCCGTATGTGCTGTGCACATGCTGCGGAAATTTCCGCTGCGGATTATCATTGCGGAACAAAACGCAGCACTACCAATTATTTTACGGAATTGCTGCGTTTTTGCCTTGCATTGGAACGAATGGAATCCGCATCACTGGATCTGTACATGCGGATTCCATGCTTTTCAATATGCGGATGGTACCCTGGTCTGGAGGAGAGTAGACTCTCCTCCAGACCCTCGGGTACCATAGAACCTGTAAAAAAAATAAAATAAAAAATAAATATCATATTTACCTTCTGATGGCCCCGCTGTGCTTGTCTTCTCTTGCTGGCAGCTCGCGGTTGACTGAAGGACCTGCGCTGACTTCAGAGTCATGTGACTGGTCACGCGACCGCTGACGTCGGCAGGTCCTTCAGTGTACCGCGAGCTGCCGGCAAGCCAGGACGGAACGAAGCTAGACTGCGGGGGCTATCAGAAGGTAAGTATAGATTTATTTTTTTATTTTTTACCATTCTTTGTGGTCACAATATATAAATCCATGCCGTTTGCATGGATTTATATAGTGTGACCAAGTTGTCAAGCACTTTCCAAGTGATGCTAAAATCGCTTGGAAAGCGCTTGTCAACCCGCATGCGGAAATGTCAGTGAATAACGCTTCACATCCGCATGTCCCTGGCAGGAAAAACGCATGTACAATCCGCATGTGTTTTTCCTGCCAGGGAGATGCAGAAACGCTCAGGAAAAATCCAGAGCATTTCTGCATCGTGGGCACATGGTTAAATTGTAACAACATTGCAACCTGGCTGAAACTGAGAGGAGCCACACAGCTCTGCAGTGAGCTCAGGAGAGCGGCAATTACTCCTCGCACTGGTAACTTCCCCTTTTCATGTATAATAATAATCCCTGGAGGCAGATTTCTGATCTATATGAAGAAATTGGAATAGAGCTTTATAGGGCACAACCCCAATATGATCAGTTGAAGATTGTGATTTCCCCATGGTGTTGATTCTCACCTTAGATTGTTTTGTTCAGAACACAACACCTGGTTTTTCCTATATTAATCACTGCTGGAACCTTCCTTCCTGGAACCGTTCTTGTCAGTTAATTGGAATCTAAGTGCAGATGAATTAATTTAAATTTAAGATGAATTAATTTAAATGAAAATTTGTTGTGATGAACGGGTCAATCAAACTCCGAAACATCCGTAAAAGACACTTCTCGAACACCTAAATGGAGCATGATTAATTTGCCTACTTATCTACCTCCCCTATTTTACTACATTTGCACTTGGAGATCGTATAGACCACCAGAAAAAGCCACCACTTTTTTTTTCCTCACTCTCCCTAGTATCAGTCTACTGGTAGCTAGTGATTATACCCACAGTTCTGGGTTCCTCGACGTTAACAGTTTGAGAGAATTTATAGTACATACAAAAATCAATATATTGACGGTTCGGGACTGAAGCCGCGCTGGGAAGAGCAGAAGACAAAAGCTGGTAAGTGTATTACTAGTGTCAGGGAACTTAGATTAATGGCACAACTTCAGCACTGAAATAAGAAAAAAAAATGCTGGAAAGGTGCTAGTCATAGCACACACTTGTACTTTACAGTAAGGACGGCTTGGAAAAAGTTATTGGAACCCTCTCTGAATGTCAGGACACCAACGGAAAATGGAATTTCAGATCCAACTTATACTTGAATGTCAAGTCCTCGTTAAAAAATATGCCAGTGTGCAGTTGTCCATTGAATAAAAAGGGGCAGTCATAGATAGGTGATGGGTGTTGTTTAAAGGGGTTTTCCCACAAACCGTTAATTCCAAACAACATTGTAATCAGTAGATTTTTGAATAATAATAACTTCCACAGTTGGATGTATTTTAAAAAATGTTCCTGTGCTGAGATAATCTTATCAATGTTCCCTTGCTGTGTACAGTGTAATGGCTGTGTCTGACTGTACAGGGACATGGTCTGATCTTGCCACATCTCCTGGGCAGGGAAGGACGCAAAAGATTATACAGACATTACAGCAGGGGATCACAGCTGATTCTTTTTGTGATTACCTCACAGAAAGAATCAGCTGCGATCCATTGCTGTAATATCTGTATACTCTTTTGCGTCCTTCCCTGCCCAGGAGATGTGGCAAGATCAGACCATGTCCCTGTACAGTCAGACACAGCCATTACACAATACAGAGCAGAGGGACATTTATTAGATTATCTCCGCACAGGAACATTTTTGTTTAACACATCAAGTAACTATTAATTAAAATGTACTTTGTTCATGGGAAAACCCCTTTTAAGGGTGCTTTCACATTGCTTTTAGTTACATGCCCGGTGGCCCTTTCGGGTCATACGTCAAAAACGGGAGTCGGACGTATGCACTGATGGGGCCATAGACTATAATGATGCCGGTAGAGTAAACGTGCACTCTGCCGTGCATCATTTTCAGGCGTATATGCCTACTAGAGGCGGACACTCAGACGCAGTCTACTGCCTGTCATGCATATCTCTACATGTCCAAACTTCACACACAAAATCTGAAGAGAACAGAAGAAACTCCTTACAAAGCTAAAATTGTAATAAAATTTCTCAATTCATTATATGTGCTCTCTAATATTGAAATAAAAATGCAACTCCCTGCACAATAACAAAATATGAATAGAGTGTGTTCAAACGGCTATGCCTCATGTACTTTCTTGCATGCTAATATGTAACTTTAACCTTCTAATTTTGAGTTGGTGAGCTGTTTTAAAATTATCAATTCTAAAGTTTGTGTCTTCATTGCCTTCAGATTTACTATATTGAACAAGGTCAAGTGAGGTTGAATCTACACAAGTCTGAACGGATTTTAAAGGCTGGAGACTTTTTTTTCGTTCCTCCAGGTAAAAAAATAACTTGTTTTATGGGTGTTTTTTATTTCTTTAGAATAAAAGATATAAAATGAGGCCTACCAAATGAAACACATTAATTGGCCAAAACAATAAAAGTTTTTAGTCAATATTGTGTAGGTTCCCCTTATGCAAGTAGAATGCCCCTGGAACATCGAAGCACGGATGCCACAAGACCTCTAAAGGTGTATTGTGTTTTCTGCCAAAACTAAGTTTGCAACATATGTTTTCTGGTGAAATTCCTGTGGGTTGCAAAGTGTGACCTTCCTGTACAGGACCTCTGGCATATCACACAGATGCTCAATTAGGTTGAAATCTTGAGAATTTGGAGACCAAGTTAACACAATAAGCTTTTTATTATGTTTCTCAAACCCATATCATTTGAGCGCAATTCATGAAGTGTAGTAGGGCACATTCTTCTGCTAAAACAGGTCAAGTTTTAGGGGTAAACGCAATCTACAACAATGTTTAGGTTGGTGGTCAAAGTAACATCCACATAAATGGCAAGAACCAAGGTTTCCCAGCATAAAATGGCCAAAAATTAACACTGTAAAAGAAAAAAAAGACAAGCTGGTGGAGACAGTGCCTCCCGGTACCATTTTTTCACCAGGCAAGTGTGACACAAGCATCTGACTGTCCGCATAAGTTAAAGAGGTGGTCCACTGCAATGTAAATTGTGCACATTGATTTAAACCTTGCAAATACCTTATGTTGTTATTATTATTTATTGTTATAGTGCCATTTATTCCATGGCGCTTTACATGTGAAAAAAACGTGACAGCGACTGGTACAGGAGGAGCAAGGACCCTGCCTGCGAGGGCTCACAGTCTACAAGGGATGGGTGAGGATACAGTAGGTGAGGGTAGAGCTGGTCTTGCAGCGGTTTGGTTGAGCGAGGGTTACTGCAGGCTGTAGGCTTGTCGGAAGAGGTAGGTCTTCAGGTTCTGTTTGAAGGTTTCCACGGTAGGCGAGAGTCTAATGTGTTGGGGTAGAGAGTTCCAGAGTAGGGGGGATGCACGGGAGAAATCTTATATGCGATTGTGGGAAGAGGAAATAAGAGGGGAGTAGAGCAGGAGATCTTGTGAGGATCGGAGGTTGCGTACAGGTATGTATCGGGAGACTAGGTCACAGATGTATGGAGGAGACAGGTTGTGGATGGCTTTGTATGCCGTGGTTAGGGTTTTGAACTAGAGTCTCTGGGCAATGGGGAGCCAGTGAAGGGATTGAGAGGAGAGGCCAGGGAATAGTGGGGGGACAGGTGGATTAGTCGGGCAGCAGAGTTTAGGATACATTGGAGGTGTGCTGGAGTGTTGGAAAGACGGCCACAGAGCAGGAGGTTGCAGTAGTCGAGGTGGGAAATGATGAGAGCGTGCACTAGTGTTTTTGTAGATTCGTGGTTGTGGAATGTGCAGATCCATGAGATATTTTAGATTTGGAGTCTGCAGGAAGTGGAAAGGGCTTGGATATGTGGTTTGAAGGAGAGCGCAGAGTCCCGAGTTACCCCAAGGCAGCGCACTTGCGGGACTGGCGAGAGTGAACAGCCATTGACATTGATAGATGGGTCAGGTGGGTCATTTTCAGAGACCCGTAATATTTTTATTTTTTGGCCAATGGAGCTGTGTTGTGGCTTGTTTTTTTTGTGGGAGGAGACGTTTTTATTGGTATCATTTTGGGATAGATGTGACTTTTTGATCGCTTGTTATAGCATTTTTGTGCAATTGTGGCAACCAAGAAAATGTAATTAACGTTCTTGAATTTTTTCGCTTATTATTCCGTAGTTGTTTTTATATTTTGATCGGACAATTCTGTATATTTTTTTAATATCTTTATTTTCGATTGGGGTGGGGGGGCATGGTGATTTGAACTTTATTTTTTGTTTTCAGATTTTATTTAAAACTTTTTTTTTTTTTTTTTTTTTTTTTTTTACTACTTTTGTGTTAGCCCCCTCAGGGAACTTGCACAAGCGATCGGACGAACTCACCTTCTATATGCAGCGATGCCACAGCAGTGCTGCATATAGCAGAAATCACTGTCCCGTAATGACAAGCACGGGGGCCAGCAGCTGACCCCCGGCTGTCGTTACACCCCATCGGAGACCAGTGATCACGTTGTGGGCGGAGTTAATGACTTGCACTCCCGTTTGTAATACAAACATAATACTGTAATACACAGTCATCACCTGCCAAGTATGGGGTGGGCTCGTTGCGTGAGCCCTCTCCATACACCCGCTTCCGACATGCTCCATACATATACAGCGGATGTCGTGAAAGGGTTAAATGGGGTTAAATGTGCACATCATACCTTGTAGTGTACCACCTCTTTCAAAGAAAACTTGATTAATAAGATCTGGCCTTCTTAATCATTTTCACCGAGATCTAGCTCTTAGGATCTTTTAGCTCCTTTTGTCGATGCATTTTATTACAATGCAAGTCTGTTGGGTTTTTTTTTGTCGTTACGCCATTTACCGGTCAGATTCATTTACTATATATTATGATAGATTGGACTTTTACAAATACAGCGATACCAAATATGTTTATTTTTTACATTTTTTTTTTTATTTTTAATGTGGCAAAGGGAGTGATTTGAACTTGTTTATTTTTTTATATGTTTAAAACTTTTTTTTTTATTTATTAGTCCCCTTAGGGGACTTGAAGCTGCAATCGTCTGATCGCTTGTGCTATACATATTAGTACATTAGCACTGCTGTATATAATGAAAATCACAAACCCCTATGAACGCCAGCCATGGGCTGACTTTCACAGGAAGATAGTATTGAAAGGCGCGAGTATCACCAGCAGACCCCCGGCTGTCATGACAACCCATCGGCACCCCGCAGTCACATCACGGGCGTGCCAATGGAAGCATGGAGCAACGCGATCCCTGCCGGCGCTTGTTAAATGCCGCTGTCATATTAACTGCGGGTGTGTAAATGGCTCATGATGGCTGATTAAATCAACCATCATGTGCAGGGAAAGATGCAGGCTTGGTGTGTGAACCCGCATCAAAGTCAGGGACATGACTTTTGAGGTAATTGTATGTCAAAATTCGTGAAGGGGTTAACATTTGGCATGGTAATGTGCTTGATGCTTTTTTTATTTTTTAACGTTGGGTGGGAGATCCTGATAATGACAAATCCCCACCAAATTTCTCCATGGTGCAGGGTTGTCATGGGTACTGTGTGGATTGGATAGTTATACTCTTTACCCTTCTCAATATAAATACATTTGAAACTATTTTAGCCCAACTGGATATTAATGCTAATGTTACTTTTAACTTTTCTATTGTACCGTAGACATATTCTCTTGCTACAATTTGAGAACAATTAAGTTGCAGAAATAAGATGCATTTCCATGTGGTCAGCGCTTTGTTGCCTATAAATGAAGTCACTGAGCATTCATTATGTAAGAGCCTGTTGAGTCTTAGTGAAACCACATCAGGTCTACCAGTGATGCCTGCCTGCCACAGCAGATACCTGTTTTCCCTGGAAATGGGGCTCTTGTAGATGCATCAGTTATACTGGGGAAAAATTAAAGAAATAAAATATTTCAATGGAGATCTGTAATGATCTCTTGAGGGGGGGGGGGGGGTGACAATGATGTAAAACAAAGTATAAAACCTCTGGAAAAAAGTTAAAATAAAACTCTTCAACAAATATCATTTTTTATCATCCTGAAGAAAATCAAAAAGCCCTCGAACAGCTATGTCCACTAATTAATAAAATACTATGGCTCCTGGAATGTGACAATGAATGTTCTATATGCCCATTCCACTGTGCTGGAGTGCATCAGTCACATGTCTGCGCTTGGGATATTATCCCTGATTATAGCCTGGCAGAAAGGAGTGAGCTGGCATAAAGTGCTTAAAACATATTTACCATGTCATACTGCGTTTACTTGTGGCTTGTAATCCACCCCTGTGCTGTTCATGTACCTTCCCACGTCATTAGCATAGCAATGAATATGGTGAGAAAAGTCTCTTGGGCTGGCTTAATTCTTTTCAAAATACATTGCATTCTTTTTGTAAAATGACCAGACTTGTATATACGGTACTTGACTGCAAGAGCTAAGAGTACGGTATGTCATTTATTATCTTTCTTTTTCAGCTAACACAAGCAAAATAACAAATCTACAAGACAAGGAAGCGGTGTTAGTCTTCAACAAATTAAATGTATTTTCATAATTTACAGAATGTTAAAGCAATGTGAAATACATTTTATCTGTGTTGGGTTCAACTTATCTGCATTGAGAGAAAAAGAAGGTTTAAAGTTGGTTGAAATTTTAGAAAGTATAGAATTATTACAGTTTTGTTGCTGTGAAAGTAATAAAAAAAACTTTTTTATAACATACCTGTCATTTAGGCTTATTCTATTATTGGGTTAATCTGCATGTTGATAGTTCTAGAAAGGTGCCCGGCCGTCATACTGAAAGTACGGCTTCAGGGAGAAAATGAACGTTATTCCTCCCTGGAGCCGCCAGTTTTCAGTCATGCAGGCATGGCTACAGTCACACCTGGCACTTTGACAGCTCTGCAGTGCATCAGTGCAGAATCATCTGTCAGTCAAAGTGCCAGGGCGTGCTTACAGGTACTACCCACTCCGTACTGAGCAGTGACACTAGCTGTGCTGGCATGCCTGTGTGACAGAAGGCTTGTGGCTCCCAGGAGGAATTAAGTTAAGGTTCTCCTTGGAGCCATGCTTTCAGTACAGAAGCCAGCACCTTTTGTTATGCTATTAACCTGCAGATTAACCTCATAGTGTTATAAGTGGCAAGTTGTCTTTTAAGTTTTACTCCAATAGTTTTATGTTTTTTTTAGACATACCATCCTAGCTCTTTAGAAATGGAAAAAGTTATGACATTGTATAAATATTATATGTAATTTAAGTGCAACCTTGTTAATGTTCTGGCAAAGTTTTTATATCTGTAATAGACAATTAAAAAAAACAAAAATTTTCTTTGTGTTTGTACCCTATTTTTGGGTGGGTTAAACATGCAGTATTTCAGATGAACAAAGCTAACCAACTATTAGAATCTATATTTTAATCCAAAAGAAATGAATTATAGAATAAGCCACTGTTGTTCTCACACCCACAAAAGTAATGCAGCCAGTTTCACAGTTCTGTACCTGCTTCTAATGAACTAGTAAAGTGCCCTGGAATCGTGGTTATCAAGTGATTAATCCCTGCCGTGATAAGTTACTTTATTATTGCTGATCATATATTTTACACCACGCTGAAAATCATTGGACATCAAGATGTACATCTGTTTCATGGGTTTTGCTTGAACAATTACCGTATATTCCGGCGTATAAGACGACCTGGTGTATAAGACGACCCCCCTACTTTCCTGTTAAAATATAGAGTTTAGGATATATTCACCGTATAAGACTACCCCTTTTCCAACGCATACCAAACACCGGTAAAAATTTAAAAAAAACAGATTTGAATTTAACATGGTCCTTTTTTAATTTAAATTCTTATGACATGCAGGTATATAGCAGGAAAACTGTCACTCATAAACATATTAAAATAGGGGGGACCCCACGTCATTTTTTGGGGGGGTCCCCCATTCTAATAGCTAGTAAAGGCTAGGTATTCAGCTGGGGGCTGATATTAGTAGCCTGGGAAGCTCCGTGGGTATTACCCCCTTCCCAGACTTCAAACATCTGCCCCAGCCGTCTGCTTAACCTCCGCTAGAGACTATAATGATGGTGGATCCCACGCCAATTTTCTTTTTAAAAAATCCTTTATTTTAACACTAAATGACAATTGAGGGGTTAATAAAGATGCAGTCCCTAAATTATTATTAATTTTGTAATTAATTTTTCCCAAAAATGTTGACCTGGGCTTCGCCATATTTTTGTGTCCAGCCAGGTACAGCAGGCAGGAACGGGCTGCCCCCAACCACCAGCTGCCTATTTGTACCTGGCCGGACACAACAATATAGGGAAGCCCTTTTTTTTTTTAATTATTTCATGAAATAATTTAAAAAAAAAGACGTGGGGCTTCGCCCTATTTTTGTGTCCAGCCAGGTACAAATAGGCAGCTGGGGGCTGGAATCTGCAGCGCAGGGAGGCCCAAGCTTTCTGGGCCCCCCCCGCTGCAAATTGCAGTCCGCAGCCACCCCGGAAAATGGCGCGTTCATAGAAGCGCCATCTTCTGGCGCTGTACCCAACTCATCCAGGGCCCTGGTGCGGTGGCTCACTGGGTAATAAAGGGGTTAGGGCCAGCTTGGCATTATCAGCTGGCCCTAAGCCCGAAATTCATGGGGTCACGCCAATATTAGACATGACCACCATGAATTTCTAGTAAAGTAATTAAAAAAAACACAACACCCAGAATAAAGTCCTTTAATTGAAATAAAGACACAATTTTTTAATGTTCTAAATTAAACCATACTTACCATCACGCCCATTCCAGCTGAAGCCAACGATCTCCTGCAATAAAAGTAAAATAATAAAGCAACCTCATCCTTACCTTTCCATGGTTCCCAGGACCGGTCCAGCTCTGCTACATTCACATGACAGGCTGCACCGCAGCAGAACGCTGCCGTTCAGCTTGCCATGCGGCAGACACTGAGAAGCGCAGGCATGCTTGTGCTCCTCAGTGTCTGACTGTGACGGCATCCAGATGAGCCGAGATCATGTCCAATGAACTCGGCTCACCTCATGCACGTCACTGACAGCGTGGGAAAATTCTCCTGCTCCCCGCATGCGCAGTAGAAGTTTCCCACGCTGTCAGTGACGGACGTTCAGGAGGTGAGCTGAGTTCATTGTCGGCTCATCTGGATGCCGTCACAGCGAGACACTGAGGAGCGCAAGCATGCCTGCGCTTCTCAGTGTCTGCGGGATGAGAGGCTGGATGGCAGCGTTCTGCTGCGGTCCAGCCTGTCATCTCGATGTAGCAGAGCTGAAGCTGTCCTGGGAACCATGGAGAGGTAAGGATGAGGTTGGTTTATTATTTTTCTTTTATTGCAGGAGATCGTTGGCTTCAGCTGGAATGGGCGTGATGGTAAGTATGGTTTAATTTAGAACAATAAAGAATTGTGTCTTTATTTCAATTAAAGGACTTTATTCTGGGTGTTTGTGCTTTTTTTAACTTTGACTATGGGGTTAGTAATGGGGGTGTCTTATAGACGCCTCTCCATTACTAACCTGGGCTTGATGTCAGCTGGCATTATAAGCTGACATCAACCCCAGCCCTATTACCCCCTGCCACCGCACCAGGGCAGCGTGGAAGAGCGAGGCTAAGTGCCAGAATTGGCGCATCCTATGGATGCGCCATTTCTGGGGCGGCTGACGGCTGGTGTTTCTAGCCTGGGAGGGGGCCAATATTCATGGCTCCCTTCCTGGGCTATTAATATCAGCCCCCAGCTGTCTGCCTAGCCTTTGCTAGCTATTAAATTAGGGGGGACCCCACGTCATTTTTTTGGGGGGGGTCCCCCATTTTAATAGCTAGTAAAGACTAGGTATTCAGCTGGGGGCTGATATTAGTAGCCTGGGAAGCTCCGTGGGTATTACCCCCTTCCCAGGCTTCAAACATCTGCCCCAGCCGTCTGCTTAACCTCCGCTAGAGCCTAAAATTAAGGGGAACCCCACGCCAATTTTTTTAATAATAAATCCTTTATTTTAATACTAAATGACAAGTACAGTAACCAACACTGTCACTGTACTTCATATATATGTGACTGACATGTTTCTATCTATCTAATCTATGTGTGAAGCTCTATTCTGTCTGTTATAAATTGTCGGGTACCGCTGCTGAATTGCCGGCCGGCTTTTTTAAAGAGACAGTGCATGAAAACACTATTATTTGTTTTAATAAATCCTTTACACTAAATGACAAGTACAGTAAGCAACACTGTCACTGTACTTACTGTATATATGTGACTGACATGTTTCTATCTATCTAATCTATGTGTGATTCTCTATTCTTTCTATTCTAAATTGTCGGGTGCCGGCTTATGCCGCTGCTGAATTGCCGGCTTTTCATATATTGTCACAGAAGCCCTGCGCTGTGTCCGGAGCTGGGAATACGCAGCGATGTGTCAGTTTCAGCACAGAAGCGCTGACTGTCTGGACCTACCGCTGCCGTATTTTAACTCCCTCCACCTTATATTAACTCCGACATGGCAGGGATACGGCCACGGCAGCTTATTAACACCCCCAGAGTATCCCCGCATGTCAATTTCTGAAAGTTTAAAAGCATTACCGGCGTATAAGACGACCCCAGACTAGACAGAAGATTTTTCAGTCTTCAAAAGTCGTCTTATACGCCGGAATATAAGGTACATTTTTATATCATGTAAAATTAATGAAACATGCAACTATCAACATTTGTTTATGGACAGTTCATCTGCATGTGTAAAGAGACCCTAAAAGATGATCTGTTCAAGACCTTTGTTTACTTGTGCCCACAGACCACCCTCCTTTTTATATATCTCTCTGCAGCTTTGCTCTGTATTATATCTGTTAAACTAAAAACTTAGAATTTTGTGCATAATGGCCAATATTTGAGTTACAAGCGTTTGTAAAAATGCTTGTTTGTGACCACTGGCTGATCTAAACAGATCAGCAAACACTAAAATTTGTTGAAATTTCATTGAATCCATTCTTCCCTCTACCCGTGAAATGTTCCCCTTGCCATTG
Organism: Phyllobates terribilis; assembly: GCF_046119375.1. Taxonomy (NCBI): domain Eukaryota; kingdom Metazoa; phylum Chordata; class Amphibia; order Anura; family Dendrobatidae; genus Phyllobates; species Phyllobates terribilis. The sequence continues at coordinate 788,503,701 of NW_027362761.1, forward strand.
ACTGCAACACTACCTCAAAGCATAATTGACCCACCCCTATGCTTAATGGTTGGCGAGATGTTCTTTTCCTGAAATTTTGTGCCCTTTTTTCTCCACACATACCTTTTAATCATTGTGACCAAATAGTTCTAATTTTACCTAATCGCTTCACAGGATTTGTTTCCAAAATGCATCAGGCTTGTTTACATGTTCTTTTGCATACTTCTGACAATTAATTTTATGGTGAGGAAGTAGAAGAGATTTTCTTCTGATGACTCTTCCATAAAGGCCATATTTGTCGGTGTCTGCACAGTAGAACAATGTACCACAACTATATAAGACACTATCTATAAATAAATAAAAATAATCATCAGGATGCTGATAGTAAAAAAAATAATTGTGATTTACCCCTGTTGGAATGCGGTGCCAGATCCCCAAAGCGCTATTTGGCGCTGTTCCTTCTTCTGGGGGGGGGAGTGGTCTCGCACACCCTTATATATGCAGAGCAAACCAATAGTAAATGGCAATATATTAATACAAACGGACGAGACAATGAGATGCCAGTACTTTATTGGCACATGCAAATACTGGTGCACTCCAGTGAATCCCATTGCCAGGCGCGTCATTGATGACGCTGTGAACTCGAGAACCTGCTCCACACCCATGTGGGTTACATGAGCGAGCGCCAGATCAGAGCGTCTTCAAGGGGAGTAACTCTGCTGGAGATAAGTGAGAGGGGGCGGGCACGCATGCGCACTAATGGCAAATGGGCTCACTATAGGAGAAATGCAATGCGAACACAGGTACAGTAGTGTTCAAAATAATAGCAGTGTGTTCAAAAACATGAGTTAAGCACAAAATCTTTATTAGTTTTTATTTCCATGCATTGGGAACATTTTACACTGTTTCTAATTCAAAACATGAAGAGAAATGAATATCATTTTTAACTAGTTTACTGAAAAGAACAAATGAACATTGGGCTGTTTTCTAAAAAATAGCAGTGTTTGTGACGCGCCCCCTGGGCCATGTTGTTAGGGATACCCGGAGCCGGATCAGATGGGGGTTGTAGTCTCCGAGTGGCTGTGACCCGGTCCGTGCCCAGGGTGTCAAACTCAGTGTGTGGCAGTCCTACAGATGTTATTAGAGTTCTTTGTGTCGACTATTCCACCCGTTGATTTGCGGTCAAAAGGCCGCCGCTGCAGCAGGGTCCGCTGAGGCTGTTGGTATGTGTGCAGCTTTGGTAGTATAACCCCCAACGGGAGGGGTATAGCCTCAGGGGGTCAGCCGTGGAGGATGGTGGTTGTGAAGGTGCAGCAAGGAGACTCAGAGGCATAAAATGCAGTTCCAGGGTTTTACTTACTGGTGTTGCTCGGGTCACTGTGTACAGCAGTGACCACCCAAGCCGTGCTGCGTCCACCAGGTCCTGGACTCGGTCAACTCCCGGGCAATTCTTGAGTATGGTCCTGAGCTCCTTTCTGACTCTCCCTTCTTCTGGCCGTTCCCACCAGGGATCCACTTTTGGCCGGCTCCCTCGGGTCTCTTGGTGGTCAAGCCTCCTCTGGGCTCCCTGACCCTATGCTTGGTATGCCTTTCTAGTGGATTTGGTGAGGGTCGTGGCAGATCCTGCCCACGACCTCCGGTTCCTGGCTAAGGTGTGCTGTAGCCTCTGCCAGCTTGGGATCCGGTACCCTTTTGCCGACCCTTCACCCTTTTGTCCTTATTCTGGGATCTTGGGGTCCCCTCTGCGCCTCTGGGTCTCTCTTCCTTCTCCTCTGCTCTGCTTCTCAGGCTCTCAGACAGACTGACCTCACTCTACAAAAGACCCTGTCCTAAGATGGTGCCCACCTTATATACTCCCTCTATGTGTGAGCTCAGGTGACCAGCACCCAATGAGCTCCTAGCTTTACCCAGGCTGCTCCCCCTATCTGCCCCTACACTACTGGGATGTTCCACCCCCCTCCCACTCCAGCCAGGAACAGACACTATCGTACCTGCACATAAACTGGTGGGAGTACCGTCGGTCTGTTCCCCGGAAATGGGATGTGTGTAGTGCATGCAGCCTACTAGCTCAGTTCCACACTCCATCCTTACCCGGGAGTGGAATATCACACCTCTGGGTTGAGGTGCAATACCCCTGTAGCAGCCGAATCCTCAGGGTGCTACATTTGCATTTGTCTTTACAAACTCACAATATGTACTTTTTTTTGAGGATTTAGCATCCCTGTGAATCTCTTAATATTTAGTTGTACACCCAAAGTTTTTTAGAACTGCTTCACATCTGTGCTGCATAGAGTCAACCAACTTCTGGCACCTGTCAACTGTTATTCCAACCCAGGATGCTTTGACCACATCTCGCAAATTTTTGGTATTTGTTGGCTTTGCCTCAGAAACGGCATTTTTGATGTAACCCTAGAAGTGTTCGATCATTTTAAGGTCCAGGGATTGGGCAGGCCACTCCATAACCTAAATGTTGTTGGACTGAAACCAAGATTTTGCTGATTTACTGGTGTGTTTAGGGTCATTGTCTTGTTGAAACAACCATTTCAAGGGCATATCCTCTTCAGCGTAAGGCAACATGACCTCTTCCAAGTATTTTAATATATGCAAACTGGTCCATGATATCTGGTATGCAGTAAATGGGTCCAGCACCATAGTAAGAGAAACATGCCCATATCATGATGCTTGCACCACCATGCTTCACTGTCTTCAGAGTGTACTGTGGCTTGAATGCTGTGTTTAGGGGTCGTCTGACTAACTGTCTGCTGCCCTTGGACCCAAAAAGAACAATTTTACTTTCATCAGTCCATAAAATGTTTCTCCATTTCTCTTTAGGCCAGTTGATGTGTTCTTTGGCAAATTGAATCAGTTTCAGTATATGTGCGGGGACTTCTCATTAAGAGATTAGCTTCACACAGGCATCTTCTAACTGTCACAGTACTCACAGGTAACTTGAGACTGTCTTTGATCATCCTGGAGCTGATCATTGGCTGAGCCCTTGCCATTCTGGCTAGTCTTCGATCTATTTGATTGGTAGTTTTCCATTTTCTTCCACACCATCATTGTCTGCACTTCTTTAGAAGTTTTACCCTCTCCAATCAACTTTTTAATCAAAGTATGCTGTTCTTCTGAACAACTACCTATATTTCTCAGGCTTTCAAGGAGAAATGCATGTACAACATGTGCTGGCTTCACCCTTAAATAAGGGACACCTGATTCACACCTGTTTCTTCACAGAATGATTAACCTCACTAATTGAACTCCACACTGCTATTATTTTGAACACACCCCTTTTCTATTATTTAAATATACAGACTTAAAAAAAAATGCAGATCATGAATGCTGAGTCTGTTGGTTTTCTTAGAATCTACTGCACCAACTGGTACATTGTTTGACATGTGGTAATATAATTTATACCAAAAACAGTGATTAATCTGGTTAGTCATATTGGACTGCTATTATTTTGAACACTACTGTATCACAAATACGAGATCCGGAAATACGCACACACAAATCAAATAAACGGGCAACGGATAACAGATGGGGCTAAATAGAATTTGCGACCACAAATTTAAATGAAGTGACTGCATATATGAAGTGGATATTAGGTAGAAAGATGGTAAAAATCATAGTGAAAAATATAAGTATTACATATGTAACGCTACATAGATATGCAATATTACATAAGTATGTATACACAGTGAAATATGTGTAAAAAAGGAAAAACAGAAGAGCAATAATACACTCATTTGTTCACACATGACTCAGGGGAAAAAAAAAGTCGCTATAGTGTAAAAATAATTGAGCATGATTCTCAAAATAAATAACAAGTAAAATAAAAAAAAGCAAATGGAAAAGATGATAGTATCTGTGACTAGTGAAAAAAATATGCTTAGTGTGTTTTGTGGAGAGAGTATGAAGTGAAGGAGTTTGTGAGCTGAATAGGACTGACAGAAATTAAAAATGTGATGAGAAAACAAATGCCAAAAATACATGTAAAATAATGTAAGAAGATGTGTAATATTAATGAATTAATGAGAATATGGATGTACATGAGAAACAAAAACCATCATTTTAAATCTTATAATACAAATCTCCATGTACAAGCACATAAAGAAAACCATAAAAATAACAAACTATCCTATGTTAGATTGGAAATATATCAGAGGGTCAGATAAAAAAAAGTCCATGTCTCGGTAACATTCGATCAAGAGAGACATGTCGATGTATCTAAAAACATCTAATCCATCACGCTTCTGTTGGTAGAGGTACGTACTAGAATAAGAAGTGAAATGTTAAAAACACACAAACACAATAGTAATTGGGAATTAAAAATCTGAAATCGACAGGAGAGGGACCTGGTGATCAGAGGAAAGGAGCGAAATTGAGTTTCATTTAGGCCAAGTAACTAATTTACGTAAGGTTCAAATACACTTTGCTTCTTTTTGAGGGAGGAGGCGGCTGATGTTGCCTCCACGAAGATCTGAATGGATATGGTCAATACCTATGACTCTGAGTCTGCATGGGTCACAAGAATGCTTGATCTTAAAATGTATGGAGATAGGTCTTAAATTATCCACTTCATCCTCATTTGCTGCTGCAATGATATCCCTTACAGGTTCCCTAACTCTAATTTTGAAGGGGCGCGTGGAAAGGGAAATAAAGATTTTAGAGCAGAGGCAGGTGGCTTGGTAGATCACTGCTTTTGTTTTACATGAGATGGTCTGAGTGATGACCCCTTTTTTTTTTTATCATCCAATCATTTTAATTTGGTTGCATGATCAATGTTTGCACATGCAACACATTTCACTCAAGGAAAAGACTCCCATCGTGGGGTAGTTTTTGGTACTAATGTAAGAAATAAAGTAGATTGGTTATTGTATGGGTAAAAACTCTTGACCAGGTGATCCTTCAAATTACGGGACTGACGTGTTGTAATTAGTGGTCAAATATCCCCATATTATATAAAGAACTTGGCACTCAAGTATAATGTGAAGAAGTAATTTTAATTGAAATTGACAGGGAAATTAATTCTTCACATTATACTTGATTACCTTGTTCTACAGGTTCTATACATATAAATATCCCCATATGAGCTGTGCTCCATGACAGTTATCCCCATCATAGCTGTGTCCAATGAGAGAGGTATTTGCATATTAGCTGGGCTCCATGACCGGTAGCCCCATACTAGCTGTACCCAATGAATTATCCCCAAATTATCTGTGCCTTTGTCCTTGGTCTCATTCACACTTTCCCTCCAGTAATTGTTCACTCTTTCACACTACACACACAGACGCCTAAAATAACCACTGTCAACAAATTACAACCGAAACTGTATTACAGGTCTCCATAGGTGGCATTCTTCACACTCCTCTTGGCCTATTCACTCTGCAGTGCAGAGTCAGTGTCCTTGTAAGGTGTGCAGGGTGTGAGTCATGGTCAAGGAGCTGCCTCTCATCACCCTGGCTCCTTACAAGTAAAACGTGTCCCACTTCTTATGCCCTGTGTGTGTATAGTACAGAACACATGTTTTGGCCCTGAGGCGTCCCTGGATCTGGAAACACAGAGACAGCGAACAGCCGCACATAAATCAGGTGACACCCGCTTCTTATCAACCAGTTCAACTTTGCCTAATGGTCTGTGTTGATTTTGTTGACAAAGCACAGTACGTTCCATGTTCTCCTTTTGTTCTGCCTGAACTATCCTTTCGTTTACTTGCTCCTTCAGTCCCTGGGATCTTCCGGTCAGCCCGACAGAATTCTCAAGACCCATCCCGTCTCCCTCATGCGTTTCCCTGTCTGGCTTCCACTTGTTGGAAGGGAATAAGGCACTCTTCCTAGTGCCTAGTTAGGGCTATAGGCCCTGGACGTTACAGGAATGTCCACTGAAGAAAGTTGTTGATGCTCTCATACTTCCAGAACATTGCATACTTCTCGTGCCTCCAGCCCTCTGCCCTTGAACTTTCACCCACACTTTATCTAATCTAACTAGGAAGTGGTCCCCTTTTTATATGACCTCCTCCCCTGCCATGCTGTACTGGTTCCAAACATACTAACTGTACAGCTCCAAACATACTAACTGTACACTACTTCCTACTAATATGCCCAACTACATATTTCCCTTTCTTAATCTAACCTCTAATCCCTAAGCAAAACCTTATGTCCTAGATCTAACGCTATACTTTCCCTATTCATGATACATTACTCACATTGTACATTAGTTACATTACAATAACCACATTCATTAGTACTTATAAGATTCTAGGCATTTTCACATGCTACATTACACCATAGAAATACAGTAAAATCACATTTCACAACACATTTTGGATACGTCTTTCAGGAATGAAGGCGTATGACAGACCCTGTCACACTCTTACATACTCAGGAATAAATTAAATCCAGCATTCGCAGTCTGAGGGAAGCATTTTGCAGGTGCGTGAGTTTTACAATTACTGAAGTCGGTGTAGAGCGGTGGGAGGAAATATGGGCTGGGGTAGGGATGAATATTTACTTTAATTTAAATACGCTTGACTAGCTAGCCTGAGATTGTAATTGACCGGACTAGGTTAGGCAGCTACAAGGGAAGCCTATAGCAAGAAAACAAAATGTAAACTAATGATAATAATATAATCATTTTTATTTATATAGTGCCAACATATTCCGCAGCACTTTACAATTAAGTAGGGACATATACCGACAATATAAACAATACAATGTATCACATTTCAACAGTTACAGGAGGAGTGAGGGCCCTGCTCGCAAGCTTACAATCTATATGGAAATGGGGGGACACAATAGGTAGAACATGCTCATCAGCCAGTATCTGTCTAAGAGCAGTTACCATGTGCTATTTGGTGCATGGAGGATGTGGAGACAGATGAATAGGCAGGGGCAGATTAAGATTTAGGAGGGAACAGGGGAGAGTTAGGTTGGTGAGTTGAGGTGATAGGCTTGTCTAAACAGATGTGTTTTTAAAGCGCGTTTGAAGACAATGGGGCTAGATATTAGTCGGATCTTTTGGGGCAGTGCATTTCAGAAAACTGGCGCGGCACGAGAGAAGTCTTAGAGACAGAGGTGTGAGGTTTGGATTAAGGAGGATGTTAGTCTTAGATAAGTTGCAGAACTGAGTGCACGGGAGGGGTGATGGACAGAAATGAGGGATGAGATCTAGGGCGGTGCAGAACTGTAGAGAGCTTTGTGGGTGAAAGAGATGAGTTTGTATTGTATTCTGTGGTGAATGGGTAACCAGTGCAATGACTGGCACAGGGTAGAGGCGTCGGTGAAGCGACCTGATAGAAATACGACCCTGGCTGCTGCATTCAGAATGGATTGAAGAGGAGAGAGTTTGTTTAGAGGGAGACCGATTAGAAGAGAGTTGCAGTAGTCCAGACGAGAGTTAATAGGAGCGACCGTAAAAGTTTTTGCAGTATCAAAGGTGAGAAAAGGTCGGATTCTGGAGATGTTTTTAGGGTGCAGGTGACATGAGCGAGTGAGTGATTGATTGTATATGGGGAATAAAGGAAAGTTGTGTGTCAAATATGACTCCAAGACAGCGAGCTTGCTGCTGTGGGGTTATGGTGGCGCCCCCCAAGGAAATTGAACAGTCAGGTATAGGTAGATTAGTAGAGGGAGGAACAACAAGGAGTTCAGTTTTGGAGAGATCCCATTTCAGATAGAGGGAGGACATGATGTTAGAGACAGCGGACAGACAATTACTGGTATTTTGTATTAGAGTGGGGGTGATGTCAGGTGAAGAGGTGTATAGTTGGGTGTCATCAGCATAGAAATGATACTGGAAACCAATTCTGCTGATGGTTTGTCCAATAGGGGCAGTATACAAGGAGAAGATGAACCCCGATAGTAAGAGGAAGAAGAGCCGGCAAAAGATACCGTGAAGGAGTGGTCAGAGAGATAGGAGGAGAACCAGGAGAGAGCGGTGTCCTTGAGGCCAATAAAGTGGAGCATAGTGAGGAGGAGTTGGAGATCCACAGTGTCAAAAGCGGCAGAGAGATCCAGAAGAAACAGGGAGTAGTGACCATTAGATTTAGCTGTTAGTAGATCATTAGAGACTTTAGTGAGGGGAATTTCCGTAGAGTGTGAGGAGCGGAAACCGGATTGTAAAGGGTCGAGAAGAGTTATCTGAGAGATATCGGATTAGACAGAAGTGGACCAGGAGTTTAGAGATGAAGGGAAGATTAGAGACCGGTCTGTAGTTAGCTGTGCAGTTCTGGTCCAGGGATGGCTTTTTTTTAGTAAAGGGGTTATGATGGCATGTTTGAATAAAAAGGGAAAGATACCCGAAGAAAGAGGTTAAATATTTTAGTTAGGTGGTTAGTGACAGCTGGGGAAAGGAACTAAAGGAGGTGTGAGGGAATAGGGTCACTGTTATAGGGTGGGAAGAAGCGAGGAGTCTGGTCACTTCTTCGGTGACCAGCTCGAAGATGGAAAATGAACTTGAGGTGCGTGAGGGAAGGGGATCCAGACTCTGAGGGGATTGTGTAAAAATGTCTTGATGGATATGTTTGATTTTTTTGTAGGAAATAAGTGGCCAGATCGTTAGCGCTTAGGTTGGTGATGGGGGTCTGTACTTTAGGGCCCTTTTTCATGCATAGGAGAGTTAGTTAGCTGTGAGAGGCCGAATGGGGCAGTTAGAGAAAGAAGATGAGAGGCAGATGGGGAAAGCTCCTTATCAATGAGTATGTTAAAATCCCCCATGGTGAGAGTGGGAATATCACAGATATTTACATATTCTAAAAGGGCTGTCCAAGCACTATTTAAGGATACTATAATAATAATCCATTTTTATTTTTATAGCGCCAAACATATTCCGCAGCACTTTATAATTTTAGGGGGGCTTGAACAGACAAAAACACATTACAGGATAAGCATAACTCAGATATTAAAAATATTAAAAGGAGTAAAGGCCCTGCTCGCAAGCTTACAATCTATGAGGAAATAGGGGGGACACAAGATAAAATGTACAAATATTGTATAATACAGCCATAATATGCTAAATAGGTCATTTTTAGTAGGATACTAATAGTTATGTACTTACCCTGACAGATTCCCTTAAATTGTAAAGTGCTTCAGAATTTGTTGGCTCTATATAAATAAACATTATTATCAAGGAAACAGACCCGTATGATAAAACCATGTGTTCCATTTCTTATGCTTGGGTTGCTAGATTATTGGGAACGGCTGATGAGGATACAGCAGTCATAGTGCACATTGGCACCAATGACAAAGTTAAAAGTAGCTGGAAATTCCTTAGTGATTTCAGCGATTTAGGCTATAAGCTTAGGGCATGAACCTCCACACCTGTCCCTGTCCTGGGTAACCCGGACTCTGCTTCCTTCCCCTGGGTCCACTTCTCTCTGCTGTGCTCCAGGTTTCGCAAGGTGCCTGGAATGGATCGATGACATCTTCTCGCTAGACCTACAGGTGCATCTCACTAAATTAGAATATCATCAAAAAGTTAATTTATTTCAGTTCGTCAATACAAAAAGTAAAACTCTAGAGTCATTGCAAACAGAGTTATCTATTTCAAGTGTTTATTTCTGTTAATGTTGATGATTATGGCTTACAGCCAATGAAAACACACAAGTCATTATCTCAGTAAATTAAAATAATTAACAAAAAATACCAGCAAAGGCTTCCTAAGCATTTAAAAAGATCCCTTAGTATATTTCAGTAGGCTCCACAATCATGGGGTAGACTGCTGAGTTGACAGATGTCCAGAAAGCAGTCATTGACACACTCCACAAGGTCCCAGAGTTCCAATTTTCATTTGAAAATCAAGGTCCCAGAGTCTGGAGGAAGAGTGGAGAGGCACACAATCCAAGCTGCTTGAGGTCTAGTGTGAAGTTTCCACAATCAGTGATGGTTTGGGGAGCCATGTCATCTGCTGGTGTGGGTCCACTGTGTTTTATCAAGACCAAAGTCAGTGCAGCCGTCTACCAGGAAATTTTAGAGCACTTCATGCTTCCCTCTGCTGACAAGCTTTTTGGAGATGGAAATTTCATTCTCCAGCAGGACTTGACATCTGTCCACACTGCCAAAAGTACCAATACCTGGACTAAAAACAACAGTATCACTGTGCTTAATTGGCCAGCAAACTTGTCTGACCTTAACCCCATAGAGAATCTATGGGGTACTGTCAAGAGGAAGATGAGAGACACCAGACCCAACAATGCAGACGAGCTTAAGGCTGCTATCAAAGCAACCTGGGCTTCCATAATACCTCAGCAGTGCCACAGGCTGATCACCTCCATGCCACGCCACATTGATGCCAAAGGAGGCCCAACTAAGTATTGAGTGCATTTAGTGAACATACATTTCAGTAGGCCAACATTTCAGATTTTAAAAACATTTTTCAAACTGGTGTTATAAAGTATTCTAATTTACTGAGATAATGACTTTTGTGTTTTCATTGGCTGTAAGCCATAATCATCAACTTTAACAGAAATAAACACTTGAAATAGATCACTCTGTTTGTAATGACTCTATATAATATGAGTTTCACTTTTTGTATTGAAGAACTGAAATAAATTAACTTTTTGATGATATTCTAATTTTGTGAGATGCACCTGTATTTAAAGCCCATTTAGACACACATTTGTGTCTTGGGATTGAGACTGTAGTACTTGCTTCCTTCCCTGCTGGGTTTCACTTCATCTGACCTGTTGCTTGTGAGATTCCTGAGCTTACCTTGTCCTCGCTGCCTACATGTCGTCCTGCTTGTTGCATCAATGCCTATGTTCCGTTTGGCCATCCAGACCTGCTGCTTAGAGGATCCACCTCACCTAGTGAGCCTAACAAAAGGTAATCTATGAAATACTCACCTGTACCACGTGCCACATCAGAGATGCAGTGGGAGATTAGGTAGGTAAATAAATGGTTCAGGAATTGCTGGAGTAAAGAGGTTTTTTGGTTTCTAGAGAACTGGGCCAATTTCTCTGTTGGCTAGAGGCTCTAGGAATGGGCAGCACTTTAATGGGAAGGGTGCAGATGTGCTGGGGTTAAAATGTCTAGAAGGTTGGAGGAGAGTTTAAACTAGGAACCGGCAGGAGGGAAAATACTGTACAGGACGGGAAGTTAGAGTAGACCGGATCCTGGTCAGAAGTAATTAAAGTGGGAGTGGCATGGTGGAAGGGGGAATACAGATACTGAAAAAAATGTATAAAGTGCATGTACACTAATGCCAGAAGCCTCACCGACAAGTTTAATGAATTTATGTTGGAGGAAAATTTCAATATCTTGGGGATAACCAAGACATGGCTGGATGACTGCTATGACTGGGCTGTTAATTTACAAGGCTATAGTCTGTCCATCCTGGTAATGTAAATATATGAGGCAAATAAAAATGTAGAGTCCTTATGGGTAGAAATAAGGGAAGGGAGAAATAATAATAAAAGAGATGACCGCAAATTAGGGAGAAGTAATTATGGGAACTTTTACTACCCTATATAAATTGGGGAGTAGAAACCTGCAGGTCCAGCAAAGGAAACAAGTTTTTGACAATAATAAAAGACAATAACTTTTTACAACTGGTGCAGGACCCAAGAAGACGGGAGGCACTTCTAAATTTAACCAATAGGTGTGACAGAGTACCAACGGATTGGGAGTCGCTTAGGAAGTACAGTATTTTGCGGATTATAAGACGCACCCAAAATTTTGTGGGCGGGGGGGATATGAAAACAATTTTTTTCAATAAAATGGTAGTGCATCTTATCCGCTTTTACAATAGCTTACCTGGGGGGCAGCGACGGTGGCAGGGTCACTGCTGCAGGAAGCTGGTGGTGGAGGCAGGAAATGCTGCGGGCCCCAGGCTGGTAGTAGGTGGTATTCGTCGTAGGTAGGGGTGGGGTGATGCTGCGGGCCCCGGGCTGGTAGGAGATGGTGTTCAGCAGTGCAGGGGCTCCGCCGAACACCCCCTCCTACCAGCCTGAGACCCACTGTATTGCCCCACTCCTGCTGCCGCTGCCAGAAGCTTCCTGCAGACCCCGCTCCACAGCAGCCTGTAAACTACATTCGGATAAAACACACTCCAATTTTCCCCCCATATTTTGGGGGAAAAAAGTGTCGGTAGTCATCACAACATAATGCGTTTTCACTTATAATAATTAATCACTGGGGAACACTTTTGAACATAATTTTTGTTGTGTTCGATTTTTATTTTGCAGATTTGGACTAAAATAGGCTTTTTGATTTCAAAACTACAGTTAGTTTTCGTATATCATGTCAGGTTTTTCTCTACAGCTTGTCTTAATGCAATTGCTCTAGCCTAGATCAAGGGTAGCTTTAGTGGTCTCCTATCATCTGAGAGCAAACTGCTCTAAAGTGGGGAAGGGTGGAGGATGAACTTGGCGACTGGCAACAGATTATTTCTCTAGGCTATCCATTTACACGTTAGACAGTGTTGTGAGTGTGCCGCTCTATATAGTAAAATGTATTACAAAAGTCTGTATACGAGGGGTTAGCAGAATTTTTTTTTTATTTACACAATTCTTTCCTTTCCTTCAGATCATGTTGGTCGTGTCTAATAAGTTTGATATACCTATGGTTTGGCAAGAGCCAAGAGATAATTCCAGTGACTTTTACTTTTGTAAAGTGAAAACGTCAGGATGTAACAAGAAATATAAATCTAAAATAGAATATCCTAGTCTACCATCAGCTATATGCCCAGTGCCTCAGTCAGCTGAAATCCCAGTGCCAGTTTTCGTTGAACTACAGTAGTGTTCAAAATAATAGCAGTCCAATATGACCAACCAGATTAATCACTGTTTTTGGTATAAATGATATTACCGCATGTCAAACAATTTACCAGTTGGTGCAGTAGACTCTAAGAAAACCAACAGACTCAGTATTCATGATCTGCATTTTTTTGAGTCTGTGTATATGAATAATTAATTGAAGGGGGGGGGGTGTTCAAAATAATAGCAGTGTGAGTTCAATTAGTGAGGTCAATCATTCTGTGAAGAAACAGGTGTGAATCAGGTGACCCTTATTAAAGGGTGAAGCCAGCACATGTTGTACATGCATGTCTCCTTGAAAGCCTGAGAAATATGGGTAGTTGGAGACATTGTTCAGAAGAACAGCATACTTTGATTAAAAAGTTGATTGGAGATGGTAAAACTTATAAAGAAGTGCAGACAATGATAGGCGAATCAGCTAAAATGATCTCCAATGCTTTAAAATGGAAATCAATATCAGAGACGTGTAAGAAAACACAAGACTACCATTCTAATTGATCGAAGAATTGCCTGAATGGCAAAGGCTCAGCCATTGATCAGCTCCAGGATGATCAAAGACAGTCTCAAGTTACCTGTGAGTACTGTGACAGTTAGAAGACGCCTGTGTGAACTTTATCTCTTAGCAAGAAGTCCCCGCAAAGTCCCACTGTTTAAAAAAAAGAAAAAAAAAGACGTACTGATGTGGATACAATTTGCCAAAGAACACATCAACTGGCCTAAAGAGAAATGGAGAAACATTTTGTGGACTGATGAAAGTAAAATAGAAAGATTTAGCAGACTGCCCCTGGAGTTGTGATACATTGTTCTACTATTCAGAGACACCTGCACAAATATGGCCTTAATGGAAAACATCTCCTGCCTGCTCATCATAAAATTCAGCATCAGAAGTATACAAAAGCACATCTAAACAAGACTGATGCATTTTGGAAACAAGTCCTGTAGACTGATGAGGTTAAAATAGAACACTTTGGTCACAATGATCAAAGGTATGTGTGGAGAAAAAAGGACACAGAATTTCCGGAACATCTCTACAACCATTAGGCATGTGGGTGGATCAATCATGCTTTGAGGTTGTGTTGCAGCCAAGGGCTCGGATAGAGGGAAGAATGGATTAAATGAAATTTCATCAAATTCTTGATGCAAACAACACCATCTGTAAAAAAGCTGAAGTTGAAAAGAGGATGGCTTCTACAAATAGATAATGATCCTAAACGCACGTCAAAAACAACAATAGGCTACCTCAAAAGGCGCAAGCTGAAGGTTTTACAATGGCCCGCATAGTCCCCTGATCTGAACATCATTGAATATATCTGTAGCTAGACCTCAAAATAGCAGTGCATGCAAGACGACCCAGGAATCTCACAGAATTGGAAGAATTTTTCAAGTAAGGCTGTGGGCCCATGATGCAGATTTAATGTGTTTCCGCGGCCGCATTTCCACCGCGGAAACGCATTAAAATAGCTTGTTAAGATGTCCGCCATGTTTCTCAATGATAATCCGCATGTGCTCTGCACATGCTGCGGAGATGTGTGACGGAGATGTTATCTTCGTGACAGCGTGGCAAATCAGGGATGTTCGTGGGTGGAGCCGATTTTTTGGCGCGAACAAGCCGGAACCCCGAACACAAACACGAATTTGAAATGCCGAACAAATTTGCTCAACACTAATCTTTGATTCACTAAAAAAGTACAAGCAGGACCTGGATGCCTTTCTTGATGAATACAATATTACCAGATATGAATAGTAAATTCTGTGATCTGATGTTGATCCAGGGTACTAGTCTGATTTTCGTGTGTTGAGTTGGGAAGGATTTTTTTCCCTAATATCGGCAGTTAGCATCTGCCTCATGAGTTTTTGCCTTCCTCTGAATTAACATGTTAGGTCATAGGTTTGACTTGATCAACTTGTGACTTCTTTCAAGCTGAAAACTATGAATCTAACTTTTACCCAGTTACTATGTTAGCAATTATTCTTGACATATAGCAATTGGAGTTGTAATAATTGCTATGTTTACACCAGTAAAGCAGTTTCAGCAATAGCTAAACCAATTACTCAAGTATGACATTTGACATATTTATTACATCCACAATGCCAAATATGAACAGAAGATAATTATACGCTGTATGTCACTCTGGAAAATTCTTTTTAAATGATCTGCATGTGAAAATTGCCTTTGCACCAGTAACGTTTCCAAGCAATGAACCCCTTCAATAGGTATATGTCGGACACCCTTTCAGTGTATATAAAGCCAAAGTTACACATCCTATAGATTTAACCTATTCAAGTAATCGTTACTAATCTGCACCAAGTATGAGAAAATAATGTCAGTATAATAAATGCATAAAAAATTAATTCCAGCAGGCTGCACAATTATACTGTACCCAACCAACAGAGAAGATAAAACTTGTGTGTAATACCTAATAAACATCAACAAGGTAAAAGGACAATTGAATTGACTGAAAATGTATGAACATCACATGCAATTGCATATATGAAGTGATGTGGTGTTATGTCGGTGATAAAGATGTTAAGTGACCATCACTGGGTAAAGTTCTCATTATTAAATAATGAAGAAAAAAAGGACAATGGAAAAAATAGGAAAGCAAAAAATAAAAAATAAACAAAAATGTTCTCGAGGTTGTGCCTCTTTTTCGACTTTCACATAAAAGATACACAAGACTCTATTGTGCAAAATACTTTTTGCTGCCTTCAAATGACAATTATGAAGTTATATGGGCTGCAATTCATTATATAATTTTTCTATTAAGGTTTAAATAACTTTTAATAATGCAAGGACTCATTCTGACGTCTGTGCAAATCAGTTTGATCTCGGATCATAATGCACGGACTGGCAATATGTCTCCCCACCCAAGTATGATAGCTTACTAGAAATACATCAATCTGTCATGCACCAGTCGGAAGACTTGTGGCCAGTTTGTGCATTGCGGTCCAAGATCAGACCGATCCAGGGACATTTGAATGGGCTCTTAGGCTTTTGCCAAACAGATACTTTTATCTAGAGGGGAGTCACTAGGGGTGATGATGCTGGAATCTACGGGTAAGAGGGCTTCATTTGTTTTATGTGCTTGCATTTCACTAAACATTATTGCATTTTTGCACCTGTTTTATTTGTATAGTTTGCTTATCCCTGTTTGATGAATGTACATGTAATACTCCAGTTTAAGCAGTAGATGTTGCTCAAGTTCTTCTTGTAGATTTCAATGACATGTTGCTTGATTGTATGCCATATGTGCTATTGATGATCTGTGAATGGAGATTTTATATACCTCTAAAAATCCAAGGTTTTTGTGTGAAAGTTTTTTCTTTAAAGGGGTTATTCTTATCCAGAGCTTTGCTTATTTTTTCGTGTGGGGCTAAGAATTTACTGGCAGGTAGTTGCAAATTACCTGACTATTTTGCCTGGCGACAATCTCTATTGGCTCAGAACGGTCACGGATCGCTCCTTCCTGCAATTTTCATGCTTCCAGTGAATTCAACAAAGCAGCTTCTTCTCTTCCACTTTAATTTGTCAACAAGGTGTCACTGCTGATGCCATGCTGATTGACAACCAGCTCCCCGCTTCCTAACTGCAGGGAGCCAGCTTTTATCAGAATTACATCAGCACTAATGTCCCATCCACAGAGCAGACTGGAAGAAAAAGAGCTGTTCTGTTGATCTGAGGTCATAGGAAGCAGGAAAGTCATTGCCTGAGCCGGCAGAGATTGTCATCAGGGAAAACTGGCAGGTAGTTAGCAGCTACCTGTCTGTAAGTTCTTAGCCCCATATGAAAAAAATAATTCAAGTCCCAGATAATAACCCCTTTAATCTTTGCTTGATTTGAACTCATGCAGAAACTTTTTAAGGTATCAATGATGCCATCAAGGTATTTTATCAACCTTGAGGTCAAACATGACATGATCATGGCAGCTCTGTGCTTTTATATAAATTCCTCTGTGACCGCTAATATTCTTATAATTTACAAAACAAGGTTAATAATAATTCTGCTTCCAATGCATTTGCTTTATGTGAACAGTGTCAGTGCACAGTTACATATCGCCATCTTGTGGTTAAAAAGAACGCAAGCGTTACTGTTCAACCTCAGTACAGTAGGCAATGCACTATTTCAACAAGCTAAACTGTTCAAGAGATCCATGATGGAGTAGAAAGTCACTTTCAGACACTGTGAAGGATAACCTTTTGTGATAAACTATACAATTAGTATAAACCTATTATATTAAATCCATTAATTTATATATTTCTCTTTATGAAGATTTAATTCTTTAAATATTACTGATGCACATAGAAATGTCACATGATTATTTCACAGAAATGGGTTTCATGCTTGATCTTCATATCCATGTAAATAGTCACAGAAGTATGTTTTTGTTCCACCTTACTGCTGTTACCCATTTCGATTTCTACAAGAAGTTTTTAGACTTTATAGCTGGAGATCATTTTCCCTATTAGCAGACTTCCTCATAGCTGTCATAGGCATGCATTTCTATATGAAAGATAGAAAAAAAGTTGAATGTTTAGACTGGTCATAACATTCTTAAAAATGGCATAGAACAAATACATTTAGGTTGCAACCATTTTTAACATGCATAAGAAGTCTCAATTTGAGCAAAATTCAGCACTGATGTGCGACATTTGATACACTGGTCTGCAGCTCTTTTCTAACATTAAGAAGTGTACTGGTTAAAGGGGTTTCCTTAAAATTAATTTTCAGTAGTGTACTGCTCCCCAGCCTCCCATGTTCCTGCTTGCCAGGAGGAGATGGGCTTAGGAAAATTGACTGTTGTGCCGCCTTCATGGTAGAACCACTAGTCTGGACAGCATGTTTCGAAAGCAGAGGCAGCTTGCCTCTATAGTATCGGAGGAGTTCTGGGGCACTGAATTTGACTGAACTCCGCTTCAGAGCAGCACTTGCAAGCTTTAAAGCGAGGAAGTTTTTGCCCAGTAAACCAACCACTTCTGATAGACTGCAGAGGTGGGCGATAATGTAGGCTGCAAGCACTAAGCTATAGAGTTAAAGCACTTTGCAATTTTAACCATTTGCCATGTTGAGACAACTCCTTTAACATTCAGTATTTAAAAAGTCACAATTAGTGCATTGAAAGAGAATATTTGACACAAATTTTATCAAGAAGCAATATTTGATAACATGTAATGGCAGAGTCACACCACTTTAAAAATTTGGTGCACCACTTTTGCTAACTGTGGGCCTCAGATTTAAATTTTTTTAAAAATTGAACAAAAATAGAATGTGTGTCCTAGGTTAAAGAAGTGTAGTAAGTATCATGCAAACTTACAATATGAAAGATTTGTGACATATAGTGAACTTAAAAAAAGTGTTGCTTATAACCTATAGAATTAGTATTAAGATTTATGTAATTGATATAGGAATACTAAAAAATAGCATTCCAGGTCTCTGCCCCTACATCATGTTTCTCTCATACGAGATAGGAAAATCCTGATGAAAGATTCTTTTTAATAACCTGTAGATCCCTCTGTGACGACATAGCATTTAATATTAATTATCCAGACGTAAATTCAGTAGGCCAGGAGAAATACACTATTATCTTTATGTTGACTTTTGAATTTGTGTGTTTTTCTTTGGTTGGTCAAGAAGGACAGACTATTGTTTGTATAAGCCTGGATGTTGACATTGGAGTTAATATTTTCTGCAACCTATTTTCTGTTATCTCTGGAAGACAGGGACTAGGGATCATGGAACAATGATGTTTGCTAATATGCTGATCACATATTGTACCAGGCCAGCTAGTTTGTTGACCTTCAGAGCAATGGAAGACAAACTATGCAAATTGATTAAATGCTCAAACAATGAGACATGAGTCCCTTCCACCTTCCCCCCTGACCTGTGGATGATGAGAGGGACTTTACAAAATCACAGGCAAGAGAGACTCTTGAGAATCAGTGTGAATTGCCAGACCAACAGCTAGGACACATGGTTCCATCAAGAGGGACACCGATTTGGATTCTACAGGATTCTAGCTTAAGGGACCACAGCCCTGGCTGGAGGAATACAGATGTGATCCATTGTCTATCACAGAACCCATGGATACA
This sequence comes from Phyllobates terribilis, assembly GCF_046119375.1. NCBI lineage: Eukaryota > Metazoa > Chordata > Amphibia > Anura > Dendrobatidae > Phyllobates > Phyllobates terribilis. The sequence continues at coordinate 788,522,518 of NW_027362761.1, forward strand.
TTTGGGGAAACCAGGTTAGGACCATCCGGTCACCTGGCCCCATGGATATGTTTGGAGTAGCCAGGTTGTGACCCTCCCGTCAACTGGAACCCATGGATACACTTGAAGAAAGCCAGGTTGGGACCATCCGGTCACCTGGTACCAAATATATGTTCGGCGAAGCCATGGTGGAACCCTCGGGTCTCCTGGCCATGTACCACAATGGATTGTCAGCTTCCTAAGCTTGTTGTTACCTCCTCTCTGTGGGTGCCAACCAAAAGCGGGGTGCCACTGGTGGGGGTAGTGGGCCCTGAAAGCCCCAAAGTTGCAGCTGCTCTAATCCCTCGGAGTCACTTCGGAAGAATGAGACTCTGTAATTTAGCACCATCTTGGGTATTTTGCTGGGACTGCTCTATATGTTATTGTCTGGTGGTTCAATAAAGTATTGCCACACTGTTTTACCCTCACCCTATGTTGTCTGAGTAGTTTTATGGCCACAGGAGACCCCTATGTCTTCACACCCTTTTTAGCAGCAATCACATCTGCCAGACTTTCTCGTGATGTTGTCTTGAGATAGGCCACAATATCATAGTTTCCTTTATGAACACCATTCTGGTTCAGTTCTTTTTTCTAACCGCGGGAACATGAACAGATCGTTTTTGCAGTTTAAAGAGTCTTCAAAGGTATTGCAGGTTACAATTGGGTTGTTTCTTAAAGCGCACCTGTCAGCAGGATTGTGCTCCGTAAACTACATACACTGTCAGGTGGGCGACATTACACTGATTAAAATGATACCTTGGTTGATGAAATCCGTCCTGTGGTTCTTGTGTAATCTTTACTTTCCGTTTGGAGATAATGATATGCTTGTGCTCCGGGGCGGCCTGTGGGGGGCGCTCTATCTGGTGCTCTGCTTACATATTCATCTGTATGCTCTTATGACTGCTCACTGTGCCTTCACTGACCTGCTTCCTAGTTTACATAATGCATCTAGTAGTGCGGAGCTAGGTAAAATAGGAGGCAGGTCAATGAAGGCACAGTGAGCGGTCATAAGAGCATACAGATGAGTAAGCAAGCAGAGCACCAGATAGAGCCCACCCCACAGCACGGGTATATCATCTACAAACTGAAAGTAAATATTACACAGGAACCACAGGACATATTTCATCAATCAAGGTATCATTTTAGTCCATATAATGTCGCCCACCTGACAGTGTATGTAGTTTACTGAGCGCAATCCTGCTGATAGGTGTACTTTAACTGTTTCAGGATTGATCATTGTACTCTTGGAGTAAGTTAACAGGGTTCATAGAACTAGTCCTGGATTTTGTTCCTATCCGAGGACAATTTGTCTTGCTAAAGATCAATGCACACCCAGGGAAGTTTTTAGCCTTTACATTAACCAACCATTATTCATTCTTAAGAATCGAAGATTGGTCTGTAATCGGGCTTTGTGTACATTTATTTAATGGACAAAGCACTTGTAAAAACACATTCAATGCATGAAAGAGCAGCTTTTGAAAATGAGCTCCAGTTCATTTACTTATTGTCTCTGTGCTGCGAATATTTACTTATTGTGTTCAATATGATATGAATAACCCAACTGTTTGTTTTATTAGTTTAGTTAGATCTAAGTAAAAAGTATAGACAACCAGAATCAGACCACGTTAGTAATCAATGAAGAAATTCAGCTAATTGTAAAAGGTTCTTTTTCTCACATCAATATTTTCGTTATCAAAATCACTTTTTACAAGAGGAAGCATTTCCATAATGCAGCAGGCCAGCCAATTGAGAGTAGAAAATTGTGGTTCTTTAGAAACCCTCAGGAGACAAACTGCTTGCAGTCTATTGCCTGCATCATATTCACTGATTAAAGGAAGTACACTGATAGTTATGCAGAGTCTCTGTGCACCTGCAGTGGCATGCAAAAGTTTGGGAACCCCTGGTCAAAATTACTGTTATTTTAAACAGTTAAGCAAGTTGAGAATGAAATGATCTCTAAAAGGCCTAAAGTTAAAGATGACACATTTCCTTTGTATTTTAGGCAATAAAAATATATATATTTTCATGTTTTATATTTTAAACAGGTGGCACTAGAGTTCTAGTCCTCTTCCTCTCTGAAGAGACCATTTACTTGTTTCCCAGAGGAGCATTGTGGCTTTAAAAGTCTCTTCACCTGATTAACATGTCACTCTCCGCAAGGAGAAATATTACCTCTAGATACCGGTCTGACGCATCTCATCCAGCCAAACCAGAACTCACACTTTGCACTGACGAGTGGCAGTACCCCGAAACACAGTGTCTGCAAATTGAGTTTCTGCTTCTGGCTTATATCCTAAGTCATGTAATAAGGCTCATTAAAGGGTCACTATTGACTTTTGGGATTGCTACTTCCTGTAGGTGTCACTAGAGTTCTGGTCCTCTTCCTCTCTGAAGAGACAATTTGCAATTTAACCCCTTTACGACATAGGGCGTATTAGTACGTATCTGTGCCCTGGGACTTATGGACCAGATACATATTAATACGCCCTGGCGATTTCGCCCGCACACAGGCTGTGCGGGCGCGATCGCCGCCGGGTGTCAGCTGATTATCACAGCTGACACCCGGGGCTATGTGCAGGGAGCGGTCTCGCACCACTCCCGGCACATTAACCCCCGCAATGCTGCGATTGAAGTCGATCGCAGCATTGCGGTGGCTAAGGGGAGGTGATCGGTGTACTCACCTCCTCTTCCGGCCTCCAGCGCTGTCTGCCGCGGCTTCATGGATGTTGCCATGACGACCCGATGTCGTTATGACAACATTCGGGTCACCAGACAGCAGGAAGATTTTTTGGACATGCGCAGTGCACTTCCAAACTATCTTCTCCCTGTCCAGTGCTGACAGCCTGCATGGCACAGGGATGGTGCTCCATTCCTGTGCCATGCAAGCGATCAGAGAAAAAAAAGTGAAAGTCCCATAGTGGGACAAAGTAAAAAAGTAAAAAAAACGGTCATAAAGTGAAAAAAAAAAAAAAAAAACTTGTCAAAATATAAAAAAAAAATAAAAAAAATAATCCACCAAAAATAAAAATATAATGTACCCATCAATAAATATTATTATGAAAATAAACAATAAAAGTACACATATTTTGTATCGCCGCGTCCAGAACGACCTGACCTATAAAACTGTCCCACTAGTTAACCCCTTCAGTGAACACGGTAAAAAAAATAAAAAAAAACGAAGCAAAACACAATGCTTTATCACCAATACCGCCAAACAAAAAATGGAATAACACGTGTTCAAAAAGATTTATATAAATAAAAATGGTACCGCTGAAAACGTCATCTTGTCCCGCAAAAAACAAGCCACCATACAGCTCTATCAGCCAAAAAATAAAAAAGTTATAGCTCTCAGAATAAAGCGATGCTAAAAAATAATTTTTTCTATAAAATTGCTTTCATTATGTAAAAGTGCAAAACATAGAAAAACTATATAAATGTGGTACCGCTGTAAACGTACTGACCCAAAGAATAAAGCTGCCTTATCAATTTTACCACACGTGGAACAGAATAATAAAAAAAAAAAAAACAACAATTCCTGAATTGTTGTTTTTTGTCTATTCTGCCTCCCAAAAGCTGGAATAGAAAGCGATCAAAAAATGTCATGTGCCTGAAAATGGCACCAATAAAAACGTCAACTCATCCCGCAAAAAACAAGCCGTCATATGACTGTCTGCCAAAATCTGGAAAAATTATAGCTCTTAAAATATGGCGATGCAAAAACTAGATTTTACAAAAAATGCGTCTTTTAGTGTGTGACAGCTGTCAATCATAAAAACCCCATATGATTCTGGTATCGCTGTAGTCGCACCGACCCGAAGAATAAAGTCGTCTAATCACTTATACCGCACGAGGAACGGCGTAAAAAATAAATTCTCGGGTTAGGGTTGTGATGGGGTTGGGATTTTTTTCAAAAGTAAGAAAAAAAGATGACGATATGGCGACTAGTGTTGAGCGCAATTGCTCACTACTTGAGTTTGCATCGGGTGCTCTGGTATGCATTGAGTATCGTGGGTATTTGAGTGACATGCTCGAGTCTCCGCCCCATATGCTTCGCGGCCAAAAAAACTTTGCTGTGATTGCCTGCCATGCACGAGCGATCCCCGCATGTTTTTTTGGGTGTCTAATAACCGTGAAACATGCGGGGCAGGGACTCGAGCATGTCACTCGAGCACACGCAGTACATGGTGCATACCTGAGTACCCGATGCAAACTCAAGTAGCGAGCACTTGTGCTCAAGACTAATGACAACTTATTCAATATGATGACCTAATGTTATCAAATTCTGTGTCGTACCTCTGGGTTCAAAATGTTCACTATAGCCCTTGATAAAATTCTTGAGGGGTCTAGTTTCCAAAATGGGGTCACTTGTGGGGGATTTCCACTATTTAGGCACATCAAGGGCTCTCCAAACGCGACATGGTGTCCGCTAACAAATTGAATGGAAAATCGGCTCAAATTGTTAGCGGACACCATGTTGCATTTGGAGAGCCCCTGTGTGCCTAAACATTGGAGCTCCCCCACAAGTGACCCAATTTTGGAAACTAGACCACCCAAGGCACCTATCTAGATGCATAGTGAGCACTTGGAACCCCCAGGTGCTTCACAAATTGATTCGTAAAAATGAAAAAGTGGAAAAAAAATACTTTTTCATTTTTACGGATTAATTTGTGAAGCACCTGGGGGTTCTAAGTGCTCACTATGCATCTAGATAGGAGCCTTGGGGGGGTCTAGTTTCCAAAATGGGGTCACTTGTGGGGGAGCTCCAATGTTTAGGCACACAGGGGCTCTCCAAACGCGACATGGTGTCGGCTAACAATTTGAGCCAATTTTCCATTCAATTTGTTAGCGGATCCCATGTCGCATTTGGAGAGCACCTGTGTGCCTAAACATTGGAGCTCCCCCACAAGTGACCCCATTTTGGAAACTAGGCCCCCCAAGGCACCTATCTAGATGCCCAGTGAGCACTTGGAACCCCCAGGTGCTTTCCAAATTAATCCGTAAAAATAAAAGTGTTTTTTTTTCCACTTTTTCATTTTTAAGAATCAATTTGTGAAGCACTTGGGGGTTCCAAGTGCTCACTATGCATCTAGATAGGTGCCTTGGGGGATCTAGTTTCCAAAATGGGGTCACTTGTGGGGGAGCTCCAATGTTTAGGCACACAGGGGCTCTCCAAACGCAACATGGTGTCCTCTAACAATTTGAGCCGATTTTCCATTCAATTTGTTAGCGGACACGATGTCACGTTTGGAGAGCCCCTGTGTGCCTAAACATTGGAGCTCCCCCACAAATGACCCCATTTTGGAAACTAGACCCCCAAGGCACCTATCTAGATGCATAGTGAGCACTTGGAACCCCCAGGTACTTCACAAATTAATCCGTAAAAATAAAAAAGTGTTTTTTTTTCCACTTTATCATTTTTACAAATCAATTTGTGAAGCACCTGGGGGTTCCAAGTGCTCACTATGCATCTAGATAGGTGCCTTGGGGGGGTCTAGTTTCTAAAATGGGGTCACTTGTGGGGGAGCTCCAATGTTTAGGCATACAGGGGCTCTCCAAAAGCAACATGGCGTCCGCTAATTATTCAAGCAAATTTTACAATCAAAAAGTCAAATGGCGCTCCTTCCCTTCCGAGCCCTGCCGTGCACCCAAACAGTGTTTTTTCCCCACATATGGGGTATCTGCGTGCGCAGGGGAAATTGCACAACAAATTTTGCGGTCTATTTTTTCTTGTTACCCCTGCAAAAATAAAAAAAAAATTGGGTCTAAAGTAACATTTTTGTGGAAAAAGTTAAATGTTCATTTTTTTCTTCCACATTCCAAAAATTCCTGTGAAGCACCTGAAGGGTTAATAAAGTTCTTGCATGTGGTTTTGAGCACCTTGAGGGGTGCAGTTTTTAGAATGGTGTCACTTTTGGGTATTTTCTGTCATAAAGACCTCTCAAAGTGACTTCAAATGTGATGTGGTCCCTAAAAAAATGGTTTTGTAAAGTTTGTTGGAAAAATGAGAAATCGCTGGTCAACTTTTAACCCTTATAGCTCCCTAACAAAAAAAAAAATTTGGTTCCAAAATTGTGCTGATGTAAAGTAAACATGTGGGAAATGTTATTTATTAACTATTTTGTGTGACATATTTCTCTGATTTAAGGGCATAAAAATTAGATTTTGAAAATAGCAAAATTTTCGCCAAATTTCCATTTTTTTCACAAATAAACGCAAGTAATATCGAAGAAATTTTACCACAATCAAGAAGTACAATATGTCACGAAAAAAACAGTCTCAGAATCAGGGGGATCCGTTGAAGCGTTCCAGGGTAATTACCTCATAAAGTGACAGTGGTCAGAATTGTAAAAATTGGCCTGGTCATTAACGTGCAAATCACCCTCGGGGGTAAAGGGGTTAATTGCATTTCAATCGTTTAGAAGAACCCATGGCTGCTGTTTTTTGACACAAGGTTAGAGGAGGCTGGGTTTTATAAAGCTGGGAAATTTGCATCACCTGGTTTTTCCTAACGATGATAGTGAACAAGCCATAACCCTAACAGGCTAATTAACATTTGGTCAAAGTTATCTGAGCACACAAATCTCCGAGGATGCCCAAACTTTTGCATTGGTCCATATTCCTTTTTTGTAATTTTAAAAATGTAAAAGATGAAAAAAAAAAAATATATATATAATATATATTTTGCCTAAAATACAAAGGAAATGTGTCATCTTTAACTTCAGGCCTTTTAGAGATCATTTCATCTTCAACTTGCTTAACTGTTCACAATAACAGGGATGCCCAAACTATTTCATGCCACTGTACACTATATCATCAAAAGTATTGTGACTCACTTTTTAATTAAAATAAATTTAGTTTCATTGCCCCTGGTGTGTAAAATCAAGCACCTAGCCATGCAGTCTGCCTTTGCAAATATTTGTCTAAGAATGACCCCTTCTAAAGAGCTCACTGAATTTGAAGGCAATATTGTAATAGGATGCCTTGCAACAAGTTAGTTTGTGAAATTTCTTCCCTTTTAATTATTCAGTGTTTAATTGTGTATTATTGAAAACTGGAAATATTTAGGAACCACAGCAACTCAGCCATGAAGCACAGACCACGTAAAGTTACAGAGCAAGGCCTCTGAGTACTGGGGTGCATAGAAGTGGCCAACACTGTGCTGACTTATGGAATTATTATCAGCAAAAAACTTGTAAGCTAGGAGCTTCATAGCTTTGGCTGAGCTTCCATGGTTGAGCAGCATCACGCAAGCTTTACATCACCGAGCACAATGCTAAGTATGAGATGGAGTGAGGTAAAACAGGCCGCAACTGGACTGATGAACTTGTGAATCACAATTCTCTATCTGGCAGTCTGATGGACCAGTAAATGAGCATGGATGAATGCTAGGAGAATGTTATCTACCTGACCCAATGTTGTGGGTTTTTTTAGGCATTAATTCCATTGAAGGAATATCGTAATGCTTCAGGAAACCATGAGATTTTGGACAATTGTAAGCTTCCAACTGTTTGGGGAACGCCCTTTTCTCTTCCAGCATAGCTGTGCCCCATGAACAAAGCTAAAGGCATGGTTGGGTGTATTTTGTGTGAAAGAACTTAGCTGGCTCACACAGACACCTAACCTCAATCTCATGAAATGCATTTGGGATAAACTAGGATAGAGATTGTGGCCTTCTTGGTCAACATCAGTATGTGACTTCTAGATGAATAGGCAAATATTCCTATAAAAGGAGAGTTATTTCGCTTCAGTGCCTAAAATCACAAATCTTTATTTGGTAATGAGAAATAGAGATGGCATCACCGTGATACACCTAGACATAAGTGGAGTTGGGGATAAGGGGTGTGAGGAAGTAGGAAAACCAGACGCGTTTCGAACAACTGCTGTGTTTTTTGACTCAGTCTGATAGAATAGAAACAGGAGAGGATGGAATTTAAGGTTACAACATGATTAGAATAATTTATTAATTAGATAGCACCTGGAAAGGTAAAGTACTGAATCAAGTAAAAAGTAGACGGACTGAGTGAAATCTGAACACCTAGAAAGGCTATGAACTGAGTCTTATGAAAAGGCAAGCCTGCATAGCGAAATTTAAGATCAACATATAAAAACTGATTGAAAGAAAAAACAATACATCAATTAAACTGAATAAATATAAATTTGAACCAACTGAATAGTTGATAATGGAACATAATCTTGCATTTTAGATTCAATCCTGCAGGAACTCATGTTGGGAAGGAAAATCCAAAATGCTTCCCTATTGCGTAGGGTTCTTTCTCTGTCTCCACTCCGTGTGTTTTGGAATGTATTCAGTGGTGTAGACAACACAATCTGTTACCTGTCTGTTGTGTACTGAAATGAACTGGTTAGATGCTTTAGAAGCATTGCGATTGGTATTTTGACTAACGTCATAAAGGTGCTGTCTTATTCTTGTTTTTAGTTTTCTGGTGGTAGCACTGACATATTTAACATTACAGGCATGGCATTCTATAATATAAATACAGTCATGTGATCTGAGTTGCAATTGAGAAAATGTTTTATTCTAAATGTTTTTGAACCATCTAAATTTGTGAAAGTTTGGGTCTTGTTTGAATGTGTGCTTATTTTACCAGGAGACTGGCCACACTTGAAATATCCATTGATAGAAAGCCAATGTTGGGAATGATAGTTTGGATCTTTACCATATAGCCTAGGTGACAAAAACTTCTCATTGGTTGGTGCACGCCTGGAGACAATCTAGTCCATTGTGTTATCATCCATAAGGATGTGTAGTTGTGGTTGACTGTCAGAAATGGCTCTGAAATGGGTGTTATACGTGAGACTCAGGGTGGGTTTTTGCAACGATAAGTTGGCAGCTTTTTGGGGTTTAAAAATCATCATCTCCTGTCGGCTTTCAGAATTTATGAATATGGAGGACTACATGGCAGCAGGTTTTCTAGTCATTTAGTAATAATCTTCTGATGATAAAACAGTGATTTTATCAAAACAACACTAAGCAGACCAGTAAGTGACACATCTCTGGGTCACTATCTCTACATTATGTTGCTCTCAGATTAGGTGGAAAAAACCTGGTGACAAATTCCCTTTAAGGGGTTAATGTCATTTCCTAATGAAGGGGAAACCCAAAACTCGTTGACTGTTTTAATGTACTTTTTTTTTATTCATTTACTTTTTAAACTTTAAGGTGCTATGTTTAATGGAAGTTAAAGCAGTAAATAGTTTTGTTACACTGTTGTGTCCTAAGGTTAATAGTCAGTAAAATGTTCCTACCTTTCCTCTTACTAATCATAATCACAGACGCAGATTCTTTACTGTAAGAGCAGTGAGACTATGGAACTCTCTGCCGCATGATTTTGTAATGAGTGATTCACTACTAAAATTTAAGAAGGGCATGGATACCTTTCTTGAAAAGTATAATATTACTACTGGGTCTCCCTGTTTATAAGCTTCCACAGCTTTCACACAGACAAGCACAGGAGTAATAGGAGTAATCTGTAGCTGCTGCAGATATCTTGATCTATAAGTGTAAGGAAGCAGCAGTCAATGGAAATTTCCTATGCCATGCTTATGCCATGCTTCAGCCAATCAAATGAGATGGGTAGGCAAGAAATTGTAGGAGATTGAACTAGTAGAAACTGAAAAAATTGATGGTAAAAAGGCAGTCATGCAGTGTGAAGTCATTGATGACAGATTAAAGGGGTTGTACACTCAGACAACCCCTTCTCAATCCGTATGTTTGCCCCCAGTAAAATAATAACACTTACACTCCCCTCCGGTGCTGGCGCTGTTCCAGCGGCGTCTGCACTGGCTCTCTCGACAATCACGTGACGGGTCAACACTAGTGATGAGTGAGCATGCTCGCTACTGCTCGGTGCTCGCCCGATCATCTCACTGCTCGAGATACTCGGCGCTCGCCGATTATTTCCGGGGTTGCTCGGCGGGAGCTCGGGTCTCCTCCCTGCATGTTTGGTTCTCTTTAGAGCGCCAATCAACATGCAGGGATTGCCTGCCACTCACTGTAATGCCGTAGCCATGTTGGTTGTGGCATTACAGTGATTGGCTGGCCGCATAGCGTCATCGGGTCTATATCAGACCTGGCGCCGCCATGTTCCTCACAGTCACTCCGGATCAGACAGTGTAGGGAGAGGTGCTGCTGCGTCAGGGAGAGATTTGCTTGTGTATTAGGTAGTGTAGGGAGAAAAACCGTATATTACACATATCCATCTTAACAAACAGTCTTTCTGAGGACTAATCCATCTGCAGAGATATCAGGCAGGCAGTGTATATAGGCAGGTAGGCAGGGTATATAGCAGACTGCAGTGCATATAGCACAAGAGGCTCCATTCAAGTTCTGCCTTCTGCTGCTGTTAGATATTTCTATACAAAGGCCCAGGTCTCAGGGGCCAGGAATACTTTTCTTTGGATCTTAATCCTCATTATTTGCTTAAAAAGCAATCCAGAGAACACCGTTTTTTTGCAGTATTTGCTTGTTGGCACTGAAGAATACAGCCAGGTCCTTTCCATATTACAGCACTAGAAATCTAGCTATTTAGAACTGTGTTTTCTCCGTCACACAGATCACACATGCGTTGTCAGAAAATACAGCCATTTCTGTCAGTGTCAGTGAAGCAATTCACAGCAGTTTGCTGTTAAAACTACTTACCTACAGGCCAGGTATTTAAAACTCTGTTTTCTCCGTCACACGGATCACATATAAGTTCGCTCCAAACTCAGTCATTTGTAGTGAGCGTGGAAGATACTGTCCTCCATTTAAAATGGGCAAGGCACGTGGCAAGGGACGGGGAATAGGACGTGATGGTAATGGTGCATGCAGAGGCCGAGGAAAAGGCCGTGGGCAAGCTGAAATTGTGCCACAACAAACACCCACATCTTCTCGCCTGACCTTCCTGTTCCAATTCCTAGGGGACCGCAGCACACCACTATTGAACCCAGAGCAGTGTCAAAAGGTTGTTGGTTGGATAGCGGATAATGCTTCCAGTCACTTAGCCACCACCACCACCACCACCCTGTCTTCCACATGGTCAAGTCTCAGTAGCCGTGAGTCTGGAACGCATGTTCCTCACCCTGATCCTCCTTCCTCCCACCATGCCGAGTGCCCAGAGACAACTGATCTCACACTTGGACACTCTGCAGAGCTGTTCACTTTTCCATTTATAGATTCGGGCCTCTCACCGGGTCCACTTGAAGCGGGGCAAGAGGAAATCGCGTGTAGCAATGCCCAAATATTTGAGTAGCCACAGTCACACGAAGGCGACAGTGGGAAAGTGTCACAAGAGGTGGACGATGATGAGACACAATTGCCAGAAAGTCAGGAGGCGGAGCAGGGTGCGGAAGTGGAAGACGAGGTGGTGGATAATATAGTAACTGACCCAACCTTGCAGGAGGACATGCAGAGCGAGGACAGCAGCACACAGGGGGAGGGAGGCAGAACACCTCAACAGGCAGGAAGAAGCAGTGTGGTGGCCACAAACAGAAAGCAGGCAACCGTTCCCCGTAACACCACCACGAAGGAAGTTGCCAGTATAACTGTTAGGTCTTCCCAAGTCTGGTTGTTTTTTAAAGACTCTGCCGATAACACCAAAAAGGCCATTTGCACCACCTACCAGGCCAGCATCCGCAGGGGTGGCAAAACGACCAGCCTGACCACCACCAGCATGATCAGGCACATGGCAGCAAAGCACCCGACTTTGTGGGCCGAACCCCAGGGTCCAGGAACAGTGTCTGCAGGTGGCACCATTACTTCTTCCCCTGTTGTGCATGCAAGCCAATCCCCCGTCCATGGTGCATGCGAAGACGCCTCCTGCCCTGCACCTGTCGTTGCGCACTCTCAAGCAGCAGCATCAGGAAGCACGTCCATGTCCTTGTCCCAGCGCAGCGTTCAGTTCTCCATACCCCAGTCCTTGGAACGCAAGCGCAAATATGCAGCCAACGCCCCACAGGCCACATTACTAAATTCTCACATTTCACGACTGCTTGCGCTCATGGAGACAGAAATATTCCGCAACCTGATGGCGGTGGCCGTCCCTCGGTACTCGGTACCCAGCCGCCACTATTTCTCCCGGTGTGCCGTCCCCACATTACACAAGCACGTGTCCCAAAACATCTGCCGTGCCCTCAACAATGCAGTTACTGGGAGAGTCCACCTGACAATGGACACGTGGACAAGTGCTTGTGGCCAGGGACGTTACATCTCGCTGACGGCACACTGGGTTAACATAGTGGAAGCCGGGACTTAGTCGGACCTTGGGATGGAACACGTCCTACCGACGCCAAGGATTTCGGGCCATAGGTCAATCAGGGTTGCCCTCATGGTCTACAGCTCCTGCACCTCATCCTCCTCAGCCTCCTCCTCCTCTTCAGCCTCCATGTCCGAAATAACCACATCAGTCACAAGCTGGAAGCACTGCAGCACTGCCTCGGCCAAGCGGCAATAGGCTGTGCTGCAGCTAATATGCTTAGGTGACAAACCTCACAATGCTGAAGAGTTGTGGACAGCTCTGAAAGAGCAAGTAGATCTGTGGCTCACACCGCTGAACCTACAGCCAGGCATGGTCGTGTGTGACAATGGCCGGAACCTGGTGGTGGCTCTGAGGAGAGGCGATCTCACACACGTACCATGCCTGGCCCATGTGCTTAACCTCGTGGTTCAGCGGTTTCTCAAATCCTACCTGGAGCTGCCGGATCTGCTTGTTAAAGTACGCCGCCTGTGTGGCCATTTTAGAAAGTCAGCTACAGCTTCCACCGCCCTTGCCGTGTTTCAGCAGCGTTTGCAGCTTCCGGCTCACAGACTGGTGTGTGATGTCCCAACGCATTGGAACTCTACACTGCAGATGTTGGGAAGGATTTGTGAGCAGAAGAGGGCAGTTGTTGAGTACCCGCATCAACAAGGCCGTCAGTATTCAGTTCAGACTCCACACATAAGACCTCAGGAGTGGACATGGATGTTAGACATATGTACCATCCTCCAAAACTTTGAGGACTCCACCAAGATGGTGAGTGACGATAACGCCATAATTAGCGTCACCATCCCGCTTCTCTGTCTTCTGAAACGCTCTCTGCTCACAATCAAAGAGGATGCATTGCAGGCAGAGCATGATGAGATGGAGCAAGGAACCATATAGGGTGATTACACACAGCCAAGCTTCATTTCATCCCAACATGGATTGGGTGACAATGAGGAAGAGGAGGAGGAAGGACAGGAGCTTGTTTCATTCACTATAGACCGTACTACCTGCACAGCTGTCATACCGTCTGCTCAGCGTGGATGGCCAGAGGACAGAGAGGAGGAGGAGAGCATGGTCAGTCATCCTCTTGGTGAAGACACGGAAGTCTTGCCTGTTAGTAGTCTGGCACACATGGCTGAGTTTGTTACGCTGCCTTTCCCATGACCCTCGCGTTCTCAAAATTTTGGGTGCCAGTCATTACTGGTTGGTGACACTTCTAGACGCACGCTACAAGTAGAACTTTATATCTCTTATTCCTGAGGCGGACAGGTCTACAAAAATGGGGCTGTACCAGAAGGCCCTTGTTGCGGAACTATTAAAAAAAATTCCGATCTGAAAACGCTGGCGGCAGAGGGCACACTTTGTTGGACAACCAATGAGTACAGGCGAGAGAGACACAACTCCAATCCAGCAGAGGCAGGGGAACACTGTCAAAATTCTGGGAGAGTTTTCTCAGACCCTCCCATCGCACAGGCCCTGAGGCGCGGGGTACTCTCACAAGGAGTGCAAAGTTTTGGAAGATGCTGAGGGAGTACCTTGCCGACCGTACCAACGTCCTCCGTGATTCCTCTGTGCCTTATAATAATTGGGTATCCAAGCTGGATACGTGGAATGAACTGGCTTTCTATGCCTTGGAGGTCCTGGCCTGCCCTGCTGCCAGCGTTTTATCAGAGCGCATTTTTAGTGCCGCTGGTGGAATTATAACTGATAAGCGCATCTGCCTCTCAACTGCTGACAGGCTGACTCTTATAAAAATGAACAAGGGCTCGATTGGGCCAGACTTCACAACACCACCGAATGATAGCAGCGTAACATAAACTCTAATCCAGTGTCTTTTCTTGGGAGGTGTATTCCCATGCACCTTTTCACACCCAGATATGGGTATACGCTTCCTGATTTTGGCTATTTGCTCTTGTCCTCCTCCATCTCCTCATCCTCCACCACCATATTACCAGGGTGACCGTGGTCTGTGATGCAACACCCTCATAATTTTTTTAAAGGGTGTTTATGATGCACGTAAAAAAGTTTTTTATACAGTATGTTCATGTATACCTCCCAGGGGTAAATGTTTGTCAGCCCATACACTTGTGCATGAGCATTACAAGTGTAGGAGGCCCACTCCTTTCTAATTTAAACATTTTTTATGAGGCCCTCCTCCACGTCTCTTCCAGGGGGCATTGAAGTGCCTCCAAATTTTTGGCAGCCCCTGCATTCACTGCATAGGCCAACACTATGGGAGACTCTCTCCTTTCTAATGGCAATTTGTCATTACTGTGGCCCTGCTCTATGTGTCTTTAAATTCTTAGTGGGGCTTTTCCTAAAATTGGTCAGCCGTTGGACTCACTGTATACCCTATAACTGTATAGCAGACTCTTTCCTTTCTAATGGGAATTTGTCATTACTGTGGCCCTGCTCTATGTGTCTTTAAATTCTTAGTGGGGCTTTTCCTAAAATTGTTCAGCCATTGGACTCACTCCATACCCTATAACTGTATAGCAGACCCTCTGCTTTCTAATGGGAACATGTCGCACTTGTTATTGTGGCCCTGCTCTGTGTGTCTTTAAATTCTTAGTGGGGTTTTTCCTAAAATTGGTCAGCCGTTGGACTGACTGCATACCCTATAACTGTATAGCAGACTCTCTCCTTTCTAATGGGAATTTGTCATTACTGTGGTCCTGCTCTCTGTGTCTTTAAATTCTTAGTGGGGTTTTTCCTAAAATTGGTCAGCCTTTGGACTCACTGCATACCCTATAACTGTATAGCAGACTCTCTCCTTTCCAATGAGAATTTGTCGTTACTGTGGCCCTGATCTATGTGTCTTTAAATTCTTAGTGGGGTTTTTCCCAAATTTTGGCAGTCCTTGCAGTCACAGCATTGGCATTGCCACTATAGGAGACCCGCTCCTTTATAATGGGAAATTTTTTTTTTACTGAGACCCTCCTCTATGTCTCTTCAAAGGGGTATTGGGTTGCGTCCAAATTTTTGGCAGCCCTTGCATTCACTGGATACGCAGTAACAGTATAGGAGACCAACTTGTTAATAATGGGAACAACAAAGCATAGCCGGCTGATGGCTCCCTAACAATAGCGAGGGCCGACTGCTGGCCTTTTAAGAATAGTAAGGGCCGTCTGATGGTCCTATAAAAATAGGCTTTATGACTTTCAGAGTCCCTCTATCATAAATAAAACAGGATGTGTATGATGATGTGTCACACACCACATTGCCAGATAAGGTTGTAAAATGTTAAAATGACATTTCCGGGTGAATGCATTTGTCTTAAAAAATAATGTAAAAAAAACAAAACAATAAGATCTTTCTTTAGTATAAAAAACAGCGTCACCAATTTAACCTCAATGTAATCACATTGCTCAGCTCCTGCACCTCCTCCTCCATCTCCGAAATGACCACATCAGTCACAAGCTGACAGCACTGCAGCACTGCCTTGGCCAAGCGGCAACAGGCTGTGCTGAAGATAATATGCTTAATGCTTAATTGACAAACTGCCAAGCACTGCAGAGTTGTTGATCTGTGGCTCTCACCGCTGAACATACAGCCAGTCATGGTCTTGTGTGACAATGGGTGGAACCTGGTGACGGAGAAATGACACCCAGAGTAGATACGGTTTCCCTCTATGCCAGTCCTTTCACCGAGCTAAATACAACTCTCTTCAAAAAAAGCTGTGGACTGGCTCCGTACCGTCCCTGGCCACATTCACCTGTCCACGTGTTTGTGGTTAGGCGGTCCTTCCCAGTAAGTGCACTGGGGAGGGCACGGGTAATGTTGTGGGACCCGTGCTTGTGGAAGGCGGAGACGATACCGGGAAAAATAATGGCGGCTGGGGACCAAATATGGATACCCGGCCGCCGCCGGCATGAGGTTGTGAAAAGCTTCCGCCTCCACGAGCCTAAAAGGCCACATTTCAAGTGAAAGCAGCTTTAGAGGACTTCCTGGGACAAATGACAGCTTGGTAGATATGGTTTCCTAAGTCCTTTCACCTAGCTAAAGGACTAGGCCGCCGCCGGCATGAGGCTATGAAAAGCTTCCGTCTCCACGAGCCTAAAAGGCCACATTTCAAGTGCAAGCAGCTGTCAAAAAATTGGCAGTATAGTATTGCAGCCTGTGGGTTGGTGGGTGGCTGGCTACATACTTGCGCTTGCATTCCAAGGAATGGGGTAGGGACAACTGAACGCTGCACTGGGACAAGGATGTGGGCGATGATTGTCGCAAGTCTGCATCGACAGGTGCATGGCGGGAGGCATCTTCGCATGCGCCAAGGATCACTTATGATGGGCACACTTTTAGGCAGTGACCTGGGAGTCAAAAATGCTTCCAGAGGTCTTCCCCATGCTGTTCCCATGTCTTTTCAGCACTGTATGCATGTGTCTGATGATGTGTCACACACCACATGGCCAGATAAGGTTGTAAAATGTTAAAATGACATTTCCAAGTGAATGCATTTGTCACGGTTGAAAGCAATGCAAAAGTGCAAAAACGCATCAAAAACGCATCAAAAACGCTATGTGTGAACATAGCCCAAGGTGTGGAGGAGTATTTTTGGTTTTGATTATTTATTTTGCCTTATATACAAGTCATTACCCTGGAAAGGATGTCCCTTAATATATTTCCCAAGAAAATCCATTTTGGTTTTGTTTTTGTATGTTTTATTGTGAGTCCGTAAAAGTGGCGTAATACTCTGACAAAGTTGTTGACAGCAGTGACCTGGGAGTCAGAAATGCTTCCAGGGGTCTTCCCCATGCTGTTCCCATGTCATTTGAGCACTGTTCCCATCGATTTGGACAATTTTTAAGCCCTCTGCAGACCGACGGGGGGAGCCGCCTGAAAAATGCTCGAGTTTCCCATAGACTTACATTGTGCTCGTTGCTCGGGTCGAGCACCCGAGTATTCCAATTTTCTCGACCGAAGCAACGATTACCTGAGCAATTTAGTGCTCGCTCATCACTAGTCAACACTCTAATCCCTCTATGTCAGAAGCAAGCACTTGAACCAATGTCTTAAAAATCAGATAAAGTGTAAGCAGAAAGCAGAGAATCTAAAGTAGCCTACAAATAGGGGGCATATTAAAGCACCATGCAAATGTTGCCTTCCGTTACATAGAAATGCAGCAAGGCAGTGGTGATAACCACTGACCCACTTTATTTTTACCCATCTTTTGCTGTCACTAAGGGTTTAAATGCTGTTGAGAAGCAGAACGGCACTTGAATCATTGACTGCAATTTGCCCCCAGACCTTCACAGAGTTCAATAACATACAGTTAGGTCCATATATATTTGGACAGAGACAACATTTTTCTAATTTTGGTTCTAGACATTACCACAATGAATTTTAAACAAAACAATTCAGATGCAGTTGAATTTCAGACTTTCATCTTTCACTTGAGGGTATCCACATTAAAATTGGATGAAGGGTTTAGGAGTTTCAGCTCCTTAACATGTGCCACCCTGTTTTTAAAGGGACCAAAAGTAATTGGACAGATTAAATAATTGTAAATAAAATATTCATTTCTAGTACTTGGTTGAAAACCCTTTGCTGGCAATGACTGCCTGAAGTCTTGAACTCATGGACATCACCAGACGCTGTGTTTCCTTCTTTTTGATGCTCTGCCAGGCCTTCACTGCGGTGGTTTTCAATTGCTGTTTGTTTGTGGGCCTTTCTGTCTGAAGTTTAGTCTTTAACAAGTGAAATGCATGCTCAATTGGGTTGAGATCAGGTGACTGACTTGGCCATTCAAAAATATTCCACTTCTTTGCTTTAGTAAACTCCTGGGTTGCTTTGGCTTTATGTTTTGGGTCATTGTCCATCTGTAGTATGAAACGACGACCAATCAGTTTGGCTGCATTTGGTTGGATCTGAGCACACAGTATGGCTCTGAATACATCAGAATTCATTCGGCTGTTTCTGTCCTGTGTCACATCATCAATAAACACTAGTGACCCAGTGCCACTGGCAGCCATGCATGCCCAAGCCATCACACTGCCTCCGCTGTGTTTTACAGATGATGTGGTATGCTTTGGATCATGAGCTGTACCACGCCTTCGCCATACTTTTCTCTTTCCATCATTCTGGTAGAGGTTGATCTTGGTTTCATCTGTTCAAAGAATGTTCTTCCAGAACTGTGCTGGCTTTTTTGGATGTTTTTTTAGCAAAGTCCAGTCTAGCCTTTTTATTCTTGATGCTTATGAGTGGCTTGCACCTTGCAGTGAACCCTCTGTATTTACTTTCATGCAGTCTTCTCTTTATGGTAGATTTGGATATTGATACGCCTACCTCCTGGAGAGTGTTGTTCACTTGGTTGGCTGTTGTGAAGGGGTTTCTCTTCACCATGGAGATTATTCTGCGATCATCCACCACTGTTGTCTTCCGTGGGCGCCCAGGTCTTTTTGCATTGATGAGTTCACCAGTGCTTTCTTTCTTTCTCAGGATGTACCAAACTGTAGATTTTGCCACTCCTAATATTGTAGCAATTTCTCAGATGGGTTTTTTCTGTTTTTGCAGCTTAAGGATGGCTTGTTTCACCTGCATGGAGAGCTCCTTTGACCGCATATTTACTTCACAGCAAAACCTTCCAAATGCAAGCACCACACCTCAAATCAACTCCAGGCCTTTTAACTGCTTAATTGAGAATGACATAACGAAGGGATTGCCCACACCTGTCCATGAAATAGCGTTGGAGTCAATTGTCCAATTACTTTTGGTCCCTTTAAAAACAGGGTGGCACAAGTTAAGGAGTTTAACTCCTAAACCTTTCATCCAATTTTAGTGTGGATACCCTCAAATGAAAGCTGAAAGTCTGAACTTCAACTGCATCTGAATTGTTTTGTTTAAAATTCATTGTGGTAATGTCTAGAACCAAAATTAGAAAAATGTTGTCTCTGTCCAAATATATATGGACCTAACTGTATCTGCTTACATTAATGTATATAAAAGCACCGTGACATCAGTAAAAAGGTGGAATGTAATTTGGTCTTGAACTGGTTAACAGATCACACATTAGCCAGCATACAGTTAATGTTAGTGGATTAGTACAGTTTGTATACACAATGTCTTGCAAGTGTGACAAATATTAATATTTTTCTCATACTTATTTGTTGCCTTTAGTTATGTGCTATTGACTGTGACTGCGTACTGATATACAGTATAACTGATGTTTTTCAGCCATGTATTAGTATATTGTTTTTATTTTATTAAATTATCACAGTAAAGCAATTATTATTCTGGAAGAAGAAAATGTTTTACAAATATGCTAAGTGAACCGCAAAGTTAAAGTTCCAAACTCTGTAATGTATTTATACAAAGTTCTATATACAAGAAAAAAATAAAAGAGCATCAGCCGAGTTTTGTTTAGCTCCAGGATGAGTTACTAATTTGTTCCCTCTCCTTTTGGAATCTATGGATGATAACTTACTTACCTAACGCTAACAATGCATATGAGATTACTGTCAGACAAAATGTATCATTTCTTCAGTTGTTTCCGTTCGTTGGCTATTAACTGGTCATATTTATTCTTCTAACAGACTTACTATAGATAAACTGCCATAAAAATAATTTATTGAGGTTACATTTTTTGGCCAGTTAATAGTTTGTCTGTAGATTGTTTATTCATAATGTAACCAAGTGTTATAAAAGAGGTTATTTTTGTCATCTGATGACCTCTGTTTACATACACTCCTCAAACAGGGGCGTACATAGGAATCATAGGGCCCCATAGCAGAAGTTGTAATTGCTCCCTCCCCCCCCCCAAAAATGAAAATAATTGTCGGGGTCACAGAAGAGCAGATCTCACAACTTTCCAGGTTTTACATAGCAATTTGCGTCCTGCTGAAGTCCTAGATTCCTCTTTAATTGCCCCATAAAATGTGATGCCAACAAAAGCACCCCCCCCTCCCACAATCACGGTATGATGCCCCCATGGTGCATTCCTCCTCATTAGCCTCTACATGCACAGTATAATGACCCTACTGTCAGGTTTGTGGAGTCAGTGTCCATTTTAGTGGATACAGAGTGGGGGTCGGTATAAAATGGACTGACTCTAACTAAAATATATAATAAATTGGGTACAGTAGTTCAATGCAGTTTGTGGGGAATATTTTTTTCATAAGAATTTGGGAAAGTTATGAAATGTCCTATAAATGTCTGTCCTATTCCTGATCTAAGGGTCTATACTAAGGGTCTGAATCTGTGCTACAGTAAATTTATCACTTAAACATGAGCCATGTATGAGGGAGTCGGAGTCATGGAAATTGAGGAGTCGGAGGTTTGGCTTACTGACTCCACAGCCCTGCCTACTGTACCCCACCTCAACTCCTAGGGCAAAGTATGGCGACCCCAACACAGTATGATCCCCCAACTGTGACCCCCGCACAGCCCTCCATGCAGTATAATGGGCCTATATACAGTATAATGGCCCCCACACCTCTCCACACTTCACAGAGTATAATGCACTCCCCATGGTCCTCCATACAGTATAATACACTCGCCATGGCCCTCCACACAGTATAATGCACTCGCCATGGTCCTCCACGCAGTATAATGCACTCGCCATGGTCATCCATGCAGTATAATGCACTCGCCATGGTCATCCATGCAGTATAATGCACTCTACATGGTCCTCCACATAGTATAATGCACTCACCATGGTCCTGCACACAGTATAATGCACCCCCCATGGTCCTCCATACAGTATAATGCACTTGCCATGGCCCTCCACACAGTATAATGCACTCGCCATGGTCCTCCACGCAGTATAATGCACTCGCCATGGTCATCCATGCAGTATAATGCACTCACCATGGTCCTGCACACAGTATAATGCACTCCCTATGGTCCTCCATGCAGTATAATGAACTCCCCATGGTCCTACACACAGTATAATGCACCCCATGGTCCTGTACGCAGTATATTGCAACCCCCATAGGGTAAAATGCAGCCCCCATCATAGGGTAAAATGCAGCCCCAGTCCTCCAGTATTATCAGTACACACTGATTTAAAAATAAATAAATACACACTTACCGCTCCTCGTTCCCGGCTGCTTCAGTATCTGCAGCGCTTCTCTCTCATCACCTCAGCAGCTGCCAGCTCCACTGTCTGACACAGCGTGGCGCGTCATCATGCCGCTGCATCAGATGCAGAGGAGGAATGATGGGAGATGGAGTGTCACATGATGCTCCCTCCTCCATCATTGCTTTCAACCAGGGCCGGCTCCAGGTTTTCGTGGCGAAAGAGTCTCAGTGGCCCCTTTAATACATACCACTATTAAAGATGCACAGATATGGCAGAGAAATATAGGTATACAACAGAGGGCCCATCCTGCCACCTCATCCTTCACATATACAAACATGCGGACACACACACAGTACGCAGACATGCGCACAAACAGTACACAGACATGCACGCACACACAGTACGCAGACATGCACACACATAGTACACAGACACGCACGCACACACAGTACGCAGACATGCACGCACACACAGACATGCACGCACACAAAGTATGCAGACATGCACGCACACACAGTACACAGACATACAGTATGCACACATGCACAGTATGCAAACACACACACAGTACGCAGACATGCGCACACACAGTACACACACACAGTATGCACACATGGACACATACTACGCAGACATGCTCGCAGACACACAGTACGCACACATGCAAGCACACACAGTACGCAGACAAGTACGCACCCGGTATACAGACATGCACATACACAAACAGATACGTACACATACAGACATACATACATATTTGAACACATTCTTAAAAACACATAAAACAGACATAAATATATATACACAGTCATACACACTGACATATACACAATACACATTAGAAATATATTTAATATGGTGAATTTAATATGGGGATTTGGGAATTTGGCAACAAGCTTCACTTACCTGCCCCTTGGCCTGTGTCTGGTCCAGCTGTGTAGGGCCGCCGGCATGTCTGATGGCTATCACAGGCTCTGGACCATCAGAGGGGCCCACTCGCTGTTGGGGCCCAGACCGCTCCCCAAGCATCTCCGCAGGAAGGACCTCTAGCGGTGTTTGATTGTCAGCACTTCATTGGGGCCCCCCTTCTACTCTCCCCGCTCCGCCGGCTCTACTTAACTGCCGGCGCTTCATCATAGCCCCCCTCGGGGCCTACCTTCATCAGGGCACCCCTCAGGGCCTCCCTTCAACAGGGCCCCCCTCGGGACGTCCCATCATCAAGGCCCCCCACGGGGCCTTCCTTCAACAGGGCCCCCCACGGCGCCTCCATTCGTCAGAGCCCTCCTCTGGGCCTCCCTTCAACCGGGACCCCATGGGGCCTCCCTTCAACCGGGACCCCACTCCATCGGGGCCTCCCTTCAACAGGGACCCCCCTCCATCGTGGCCTCCCTTCAACAGCGACCCCCCTCCATTGGGGTGTCCCCCCTGCACCACCCACTCCGCTGTTTGATTGCCGCCGCCGGCACTGTGTTCAGGCATGTCTTGTGGACAGACAAAATAGGAGAATGAGGCATGAACTTAAAAAAAATCAATCCTTCATTTACTTAATTTATTTACCTATGTATAAGTATATTAATGAAGGATTGTCAGTTTTTTTTTAAGTGCTGCCTATTTCATTTAACCAATCGTACCAATGGATTAAGTTCTTGGGGTTTACACCAAAATATTGCTTTGGTCCACTGTTGTGATAGTGTACATTAAATGACTTGGGTCATGCAGTACCTTAAAACAATACCAAACATAGGGCTTGTCACAATGCCAGGACCAGCCACAATCAGGGGTGAAATAACCACAGTCACAGCGGTGGCCTCTGTGACCGGATCCAGTGGGTCAGGGGCCCAGCGGATCAGGGGCCCGCCAACACCAGAGGAAAATTCAACTGCATATGCGTTCTCGGATGCACATCCAGTTGAAGGGTATTGCTGCGGACAGACCCATTGGGTCTATTTACAACAATGCATGCTACCGGCCAATCAGACGCCAGCAGATGAAGTCGGCGAACACGTGACGGGCGCATGGCAGTGATGTCATACGCTCCCGTCAAACGCCGAAGTCAGCTGCTGGCTTCCCAAGAGGACGCGTGCGACAAGGGTGCGAAGAGAAGGTGAGTATATATTTTTTTGTAAATAAGTGGCCATACTGCTATATTTGACTATTGGGGTGCATTACACTACCATATATGACTATGGGGGTGCCTTATACTACTATAAATTACTATGGGGGTGCATTATACTACTATATATGACTATGGGGTGCATTATACTACTATATATGACTATGGGGGTGCATTTTATTACTATACATGTCTAGTGGGATGCATTATGCTACTATATATGACTATGGGGGTGCATTATACTACTATATATGACTATGGGGTGCATTATACTACTATATATGACTACGGGGGCATTATACTACTATATATGACTATGGGGTGCATTATACTTTATGAATGACTAAGGTCTGTGCATTAAACTACGTTGATTACTATGGGCTGTGCATTATATTATATGTATGTATTTATATTTTTTTTAATAAGTGGCCATACTACTATATATGACTATGGGTGCATTATACTACTATATATGACTATGGGGTGCATTATGCTACTATGGATAACTATGGGGGTGCATTATACTACTATGTATGACTATAGGGTGCATTATACTTTATGAAGGAATATGGGGTGTATTATACTACTATGTATGACTATGGGGTGCAGTATATTATATGGATGACTATGGGCTGTGTATTATACTACATGGATGACTATGGGCTGTGCAGTATATTATATAGAGCACTATGAGATGCATGATATTATATGGAGGACCATGGGGAGTGCATTATACTTCTGTTATGGAGCCCCATGACTTCTATGTACTCCCCTGGTGAATATAATGGTTTATTTTTTTCTATACATTAAAGAACAGAGGCAAAAAGGGGGACATATACCAAGATGGGGGATATATATACATACCAAGATGGGGCCCAGGATGAGGGACGTATATACCAGGATGGAGGGTGCATATATATATTTATATATATTTATATATATTTTTTATTTCAGGATGTGGCGGGTTCAAGTCCCAATCTTGCATCGGGGCCAATCAGACTCTAGTTTCTCCACAGGCCACAATAACTCCTTTAACAGTCAGTTTATCTCCATATTAACACAACAGTTACTGATACAAACAACAATTCATCACACACGTAACTCGAAGTTCACACAACTGATGTCTCCACATCCGAAAAAACAATTTGATTATTCTGATCAGACTTTGACCAGAGTTTGATTAGAGTGGGATCAGTTTTACTTTCACGTGGAGAGAGAAAAAAAATTTCTCCACCTTCTTTATTCTGTCAGTCCGTGAAAATCAGACCGCGCCTGGATGTCACTCATTGCACAAGTGACTCCAATGTGATTTTAAAGGCAGGTTGACACAACCCATGCCTCCAAATCCAAAAAAAAACATCCATTTATTCTGATCAGACTAATAGTAATACACTAGTAAAGACACTATCCTGCTTTCCCTATCACCTGATAGGTACAGTTCTTGCTCGCTGTCAGCCACAGGGTAACACAGGCAGGCTATACTTTCCCTCTTTAGGATGGTGTACAGTTGTGCTCAAAAGTTTACATACCCCGGCAGAATTTTTCCTTTCTTGGCCTTTTTCAGAGAATATGAATGATAACAAAAAAACTTTTTCTCCACTCATAGTTATTGGTTGGGTGAAGCCATTTATTGTCAAACTACTGTTTTCTCTTTTTAAATCTTAATGACAACCAAAAACATCCAAATGACCCTGATCAAAAGTTCACATACCCCAGTTCTTAATACCGTGTATTACCACTTCTAACATCAATGACAGCTTGAAGTCTTTTGTGGGTTTGTGTTTGTGTGGTTTGTCTCTGAGTTCTCTGGATTCCTCTCACACTCCAAAGTCATAATGATAAGGAATTTAGATTGTGAACCCCAATGTGAATCGTGATGACGATGTCTGTAAAGCACTGTGGAATTGATGGTGCTATACAGAAGTGTATCTAGGATTTCTGGCACCCAGGGGAAGAATTCAGTTTGGCGCCCCCCACCTTCTCCTCCAAGCAAATATGCGATTTGTACACTTAGTCACGTACCGACTCGCTGCTCTTTCTAATTCTCTGAATGTTTAGTGAAAAACTGAGAGAAGAATTAAGAGAAGCTCGTTGTCAAGTGACCGTATGGCGCCACAGAGGTACTGCTCCTCACCCAGAGGTTTGGTGTCTCCTTCTCTCAGGTAAGGAGGGAGTGCTGCCCGGAACCCCAACACCCGCATTCAACACTACACTACTCCAGGCCGGCTGGAAAGGCAAGATGCACTGTGTCTCCTGCTGAGCCCTGTCCCTGGCTGGAGTGGGGGGAACCAAAGAGAGGGGGGGGACCAGTAGTGGGTGTGGGTGGAGGATGTAGAGTAGGGGAGCACCATTACAGGAGGTATATAAAGGGAAGCCATCTTAGGGTGGCAGGTCAGTCAGTGAGTAGTAAGGAGAGGAGGGGAGCAGAGTCTCTTCAGGAGCTCTGCTCCACAAGTGGGGCCTAGTGATAGAGGTCCAGGAGGGGAGCAGAGGAGAAAGGCTCCGTTTTACAGAAGGGATCCCAGGTGTCAGAGGCATCAGGCCGCAAGAAGGGGACCGGCCCCTGGACCAGCCGTGTTACTCCAGGTCTCGGCTGGAAAAACCGGAGGCTTCTGCACTTCCATGGTGCAGTTGCCACAGTCTCACCCTAGTCATCGTGAAGGGCATCAGTAGGTCTGGGAACTCCAGGTTGCCCAGAGGGACTTCAAAGCACCTGATCGGGACTGAGTGTGGGGAAGCGCAGGGCAGGAGGGAGAAGACCCAGCGTGAGAAGTCGGTCTAGTAAGGAACTCATCCTCCCCACACCGAGGATTGCGGGCCCTATGTCAGTCAGAGTTGCCCCCTCAGTGTACAGCTCCTGCGCATCATCCTTCTCCTCCTCATGTTCAGCCTCCATCTCAGATATCACCACATCAGTAACAAGCTGGAAGCACTGCAGTACTGCCTCCGCCAAGCGGCAACAGGCTGTGCTGAAACTCATAAGCTTAGGTGATAAACCTCACACTGCTTGTGAGATGTGGACAGCTGTGAAAGAGAAGGCAGATCTGTGGCTGAGACCGCTGAACCTACATCCAGGCATGGTCGTGTGTGACAATGGCCGTAACCTGGTGGCGGCTCTGAGGCGAGGCGAGATCACACACGTACCATGCCTTGCTGATGTGCTTAACCTCGTGGTTCAGCGGTTTCTTAAATCGTACCCCGAGTTGCCAGATCTGCTCGTCAAAGTACGCCGCCTGTCAGCTCATTTTCGCAAGTCGGCTACAGCTTCCACCGCCCTTGCTGTGTTGCAGCAGCGTTTGCAGCTTCTGGCACACCGACTGGTGTGTGATGTCCCCACACATTGGAACTCTACCCTCCACATGTTGCTAAGGATTTGTGAGCAGAAGAGAGCAGTTGTGGAGTACCAGCTGCAACAAGGCCGTCGATATTCAGGTTAGACTCCACACATAAGACCTCAGGAGTGGACCTGGATGTCTGACATATGTACCATCCTGACAAACTTTGAGGAGGCCACCAAGATGGTGAGTGGCGATGATGCCATCATTAGTGTCAGCATCCCACTTGTCTGTCTTTTGCAACGCTCTCTGCAGAGAATTAAAGAGGAGGCATTGCAGCCAGAGTATGATGAGATGGATCAAGAAGCCATAGCGGGCCCAGCCTCATCTCCTCCCAACGTGCATTAGGGGACAATGAGGGGGAGGAGGAGGAGGAGGAAGAACAGGAGCTGGTATCATGCGCTGTAGATGGTAGTACCTCTACAACTGTCATACCGTCGGTTCAGCGTGGGTGGCCCGAGGACAGGGGTGGGAGGAGGAGGAGAGCATGGTCAGTCGTCATCTTGGTGAGGACACGGAAATCTTGCCCGTTACCAGTCTGGCACGCATGGCTGACTTTATGTTACGCTGCCTTAACCGTGACCCTCGCGTTGTCAAAATGTTGGGTGACTGTCATTACTGGTTGGTGACACTTGTAGACCCCCGCTACAAGGAGAACTTTCACTCTCTTATTCCTGAGGTGGAGAGGTCTACAAAAATGGGACAGTACCAGAAGGCCCTTGCTGCAGAACTCTTAAAAAAATTCCCATCACTAGCGGCAGAGGTCACAGTTCGTTGTTGCCCAACCAAAGCGTACATGCGAGAGAGACGCAACTCCAATCCAGCATAGGCAGGGGAACACTGTCAACGTTCTGGGACAGTTTTCTCAGACCCTCTCTTCGGACAGACCCTGAGGCGCGGGGTACTCTCACAAGGAGTGGAAAGTTTCAAAAGATGGTGAGGGAGTACCTTGCCGACCGTACCAGCGTCCTCCGTGCCTTTTAATTATTGGGTATCCAAGCTGGACACTTGGAATGAACTCGCTCTGTACGCCTTGGAGGTCCTGGCCTGCCCTGCCGCTAGCGTGTTATCGGAGCGTGTTTTTAGTGCCGCTGGGGGAATTATAACTGATAAGCGCACTCGCCTTGTCAACTGACAATGCTGACAAGCTGACCCTTATCAAAATGAACAAGGGCTGGATTGGGCCAGACTTCTCATCACCACCAAATGAAAGCAGAGTAACATAAAGGCAAATCCACTGTGTTATTTCGGGAGGTGTATTCACATGCACCGCTTCACACCCACACATGGGTATACGCTTCCTCATTTCGGCTGTTTTATGTTCTTCACCTTTTCCTCAGCCTCCACCACCACTATACCACCAGGGTGACCGTGGTCCGTGTTACCATTATTGAAAGTTCCTCCGTCCTGATTTTTGTCAGCTTTTGCTTGGAAGGCATAAGCAAAGACTATGGGAGACCCACTCCCCAATAATGGGAATAATAATTTTAAGATGCTGTACTGTATGGCTCTTCAAAGGGGCATTAAAACCATCTTGTTATACCACTCTGACCTCCACGTCTCTTGTAAGGGGCATTAAAACCGTCTTGTTATACCACTCTGACCTCCACGTCTCTTGCAAGGGGCATTAAAAGCATCTTGTTATACCACTCTGACCTCCACGTCTCTACTGAGGGGCATTAAAAGCGTCTTGTTATACCACTCTGACCTCCACGTCTCTTCTGAGGGGCATTAAAAGCGTCTTGTTATACCACTCTGACCTCCACATCTCTTCTGAGGGGTATTAAAAGCGTCTTGTTAAGCTACTGGGACCTCCACGACTCTTCGAACAGGCATTGCATTTCCTCATAATTTTTGGAAGCTTTTGCTTGGAAGGCATAAGCAAATACTATGGGAGACCCACTCCCCAATAATGGGACTAATGTTTGTAATATGCTGTACTGCATGGCTCTTGTAAGAGGCATTGCAAGTTGCTCCGTCCTAATTTTTGGAAGCTTTTGCTTGGAAGGCATAAGCAAATACTTTGGGAGACCTTTTCCCCAATAATGGGACTTATGTTTGTAATATGCTGTACTGCATGGCTCTTGTAAGGGGCATTGCAAGTTGCGCCGTTCTAATTTTTGGAAGCTTTTGCTTGGAAGACATAAGCAAATACTATGGGAGACCCACTCCCCAATAATGGGACTAATGTTTGTAATATGCTGTACTGCATGGCTCTTGTAAGGGGCATTAAAACCGTCTTGTTAAGCAACTGTGACCTCAACGTCTATTCCACGGGGCATTGATATTGTCTTTTTATTCCACTGTAACTTCCACCACTCTTCCAAGGGGCATTAAAACCGTCTTGTTAAGCTACTGTGACCTCCACGTCTCTTCCAAGAGGCATTAAAATCGTCTTGTTAAACCACTCTGAACTCCACAGCTCTTCCAAGGGGCATTGAAATGTTGTTTTTAATTACCTTACCTCTAATCTCCTCGACTCTTCCA
This sequence comes from Phyllobates terribilis, assembly GCF_046119375.1. NCBI lineage: Eukaryota > Metazoa > Chordata > Amphibia > Anura > Dendrobatidae > Phyllobates > Phyllobates terribilis. The sequence goes on from NW_027362761.1 coordinate 788,551,732, forward strand.
ACGGGCATTGCATTTCCTCCTAATTTTAGTCAGCTTTTGCGTTTTCAATGCAAAGGTGAAAACTAAGGGAGACACACTCCCCAATAATGGGTAGAAGGTTTTTAGTACGCTGTAATCCACGTCTGTTTCAAGGGGCATTGCAGTTCCTCATAATTTTTGGAAGGCCTTCCATTCACTGCTTAGGCCAACAGTGCACAGTAGACCCAGTTGCTATAAATGGAAAAAAAGGTTTAGTTAAGGCCCTCTGACCTCTATGTCATTTCCAAGGGGCATTGCAGTGCCTAAAAATTTTTGGCAGGCATTGCACTCACTGTATGCCCTATAAATGTGTAGCCAAACCGCTCCTTTTGTTACAGAAACATATCCTACAAGACATATGTGGTTGACTGGCCTGATATTGATGTGCATGGTCCCTGTTCCTCCTGCTATTTCTCCTTTGCCACTACCTCATCCATCATTTATCACCTGAGGCTTTGTTTTAACGGGAGTCATAGAACTTGGATAGTAGCAGGAAAACATCCAGCAATCCTCGGAGGAGGTAGGATATGCGCCAAAACGCTGACCACCTCAGGCCTAGCCGCTCCTACATACATGCGCTTGCATTCCTTGAAAACAAAGCAGATGCTAACTTCTATCATCCTCATCATGCTCCTCACCTTGGCACTCTCAACTCCCCTGATGGATAAGCCAGGGCCCACCGGAGGAGTCGGGTTCTCTGGTGGGCTCGTCCAATGCTGCCCTAAAGCAGGCCAGCGTGGACACCCGGTCGCCCCCAGGCGGCTGGGGACCGAGCGTGGACACCCGGACGCCGGGCGGCTGGGGACTGAGTATGGATACCTCACTGCCAAAGCAGCCATGAGGTAGTGGCCAGCTTCGGTCTCCTCAAAACTAAAAGGCCCAATTTCAAGTGCAAGCAAGCTAGCAGTATGGTATTGCAGCCTGGGGGTGGGTGGGTGGCAGGTTGCACACTTACGCTTGCATTCCAACAAAACAAAGCAGATGCTAACTTCTATCATCATCATGCTCCTCACCTTGGCACAAACAACTCCCCTGATGGAGAAGCCAGAGCCCACCGGAGGAGTCTGGTTTTCTGGTGGGCTCGTCCAATGCTGCCCTAAAGTAGGCTGGGCTAAGAAAAGTCTGTGTGGATGTTCCATGGAGAAATCGTGGTGGCTGGGGACCGTTTATGGACACCAGGCCGCCCCCAGGCGGCTGGGGACCATGTGTGGACACCCAGCCGCGGGGCGGCTGGGGACAGAGTATGGACACCCGGCCGCCCCCTGGCGGCTCGGGACCGAGTGTAGACAGCAGGCCGCGGGGCGGCTGGGGACTGAGTGTGGACACCCGGGCGGCTGGGGACTGAGTATGGATACCTCGCTGCCGAAGCAGCCATGAGGTAGTGGCCAGCTTCGGCCTCCTCAAAACTAAAAGGCCCCATTTCAAGTGCAAGCAAGCAGTATGGTATTGCAGCCTGCGGGTGGGTGGGTGGTTGGCTGCATATTTGCGCTTGCATTGCAAGGAATGGGGAGGTACAATTGAACACTGCCCTGGGACAAGGACTTGCACAGGGATAGTTGCAAGTCTCCATCTTCTGATGCGGCAAGGATCACTTCTGATGGGCACATTTTTAGGCAGTGACCTGGGAGTCAGAGATGTTTCCAGGAGTCTTCCCCATGCTGTCCCCATGTCTTTTCAGCACGGTATGCATGTGTCACACAGCACATGGCCAGATAATGTTGTAAAATGTTAAAATGACATTTCCCAGTGAATGCATTTGTCACAGTTGAAAGCAATACAAAAGTGCAAAAACGCATAAAAAATGCTACTTGTGAACATAGCCCAAGGTGTGGAGGAGTATTTTTCGGGGGGGTTATTTATTTTACCTTATACACAAGTCTTTACCCTGGAAAAGAAATTCCTTAACATATTTCACAGGAAAAAAGTTTCACTTTCGTTTTTGAATGTTTTATTATGAGCCTGTAAAAGTGGCTTAATACCTCTGAACACGTTCTTGACAACAGTGACCTGGGGGCAGAAATGCTTCCTTGGGCGATCCCCATGCTGTCCCCATGTCATTTGAGCACTGTCACTATCGTTTTGGGCACTTTTTAGGCTTTCTACAGACTGCCAGGGGTGCCACCGCAAAAATGCTTGGGTCTCCCATAGACTAACATTGGGCTCATTGCTCGGGTCGAGCACCCGAGTATCACGGCGAGCTCGGGCCGAGCTTCGAGCACCCAAGCATTTTAGTGCTCGCTCAACACTACTGCCTATATACACTGCCTGCCTGAAATCTCTGCAGATGGATTAGTCCTCAGAAGCACTGTTTGTTAAGATGGATATGTGTAATGTATGGTTTTTCTTCCTACACTACCTAATACACAATCAAATCTCTCCCTGACACAGCAGCAGCTCTCCCTACACTGTCTGATCTGGAGTGACTGTGACGAGCATGGCGGCGCCAGGTCTGATATAGACCTGATGATGCTGTGCGGCTAGCCAATCACTGTAATGCCAACATGGCTACGGCATTGCAGTGCATGGCAAGCAATCCCTGCATGTTCATTGGCTCTCTAAAGAGCGCCAAACATGCAGGGAGGGGACCCGAGTTCCAGCCTGAGCAACCCGGAAATACTCGCCTAGCCCGTCGAGCACCATGATGCTCGGGCGAGTACCGAGTAGTGGCGAGCACGTTCGCTCATCACTAATAATAATGATTTGCGGGTGTTCCAGTCCTGAGACTTCCAGTAATCTTTCAAAACACTGCTCTCATGCAGGAAACGCTCAGCTACTGCATGAGAAGATGCACAAAGTGATGTATGGGCCTCATTCTTTCTATTGAGTACTTTGAAAATACTTATGCCTGAACTGAATGCTTCTGCTTGCTAGGGTGAACACTTCAGATCAGTATTTGAGCTCAGCAAGTCTAATTCTGAACAACCCATTACAATGGCTACCCTAAATAAATATGGAATTAAGAATCACTTTAAAGTGATGTGGGACAAAAGTCTTAGACTGCCCAAACATTACAGTGTATGCTTGCGGTCACATGCTGACAACCTCTCTCACCTTTCTCTGATTGAGAGAAGCCGAACAAGTCTAGTTGACATGTGACCACAAGTATGCAAATCATGTGACTGCCCGCTGAAACTGTGAATACCTTGAAATCATGACAGAGTGCGCATCACACACTATCACAATTTGGCTGCCCGGACAACCCCTTTAACAACTCCTGTTCAAATTGAGCAACTGAGGTTTAAGAGTGATCATGTATCATTAGGAGCACATTTACATCTTAAGTTGCCAGTTATTTCACATAACATAATTTATGTATAAAAATCATATATATACTCTTGTTCAGTTTGGGGAAAAAATATTAATGTGTTTAAAATAGCAAATGTGCACTCTGACATACAGGATTGAAATGCTTGCATTGGCTAATAAGTTAGGAACTCGTTGATGTTTTGTATACATAGTTGCTAAGCATTACAATGGTTTAAGGTTTATTTTTTGGCACGAACCTCCAACTGATGAGTAAATATTCTGTGCAGTCAACTGATAAGACGATAAGAGGGAAAATTATGTTCCTTTCTTGACCTTTATATGGTTTCTTTCTCACTTTTGCTGCTTCATAGGCTGCTCAGTGATGGAATTCAAGATGGGCGAAAGCAGTCAAAGGTTGAAAAATGTAACCATATCTTGCAATACACCCAAGAAACGACTTTGTAGCAAAGTAATTTCTTGCTCCAAATCCTATGTAATTTATCTATGCATCTTCAGGCAAGCATTTCATTGAAACCTTTTGTTCCAAGATGAACTGTAACAATGTTCTAATCCTGCCATGACAGGAGAAGCCCACGGAAAAACAGTAAGGTCATTTGTGAACTAAACCAGTGCAGCTACTTTGCATTGTTTTTTTTTTTCATCCTTTTAAACACTCATTAATAACTTCATAGCTTATTTACTTTGTGAAGTCATTTAATGTACATGTTGATATCTAATTATTCTTGTAAGAAGACATTTCCAGACTATCGATGTAGAACATTTACAATGTGTATCTCTTGGAAAAGGTAATAAGACAAGAATTTTGCATAATCTTTCATAATCATGCTTCCCACTTGTTTAAAAAACTACCCCATAGTCAATTTATTAGGTTTGGTAGAATTCCAACTAATAGAGAAAATTATGACATCAGTATAGGGACTATGAATGATAAATTAGTCTCCTGTGGTTACCCTAGAGGCACTATAGAAAGAGAAGTGGTCGAGGTAACAGAATTGTTTTATGGTAATAGTTCTATAAATCAATTGACAAAGGAAGTTTTTCAAGAAGCTATAAAATTGAGACAAGACAGATATGTATTTTTCCGTTAGATATGATAAATAGATAAATACTCTAGATTAATAACTTAATACAAGTATTGGAGCATCTTAAGACAGGTTGCCAAATTTGGTACCATGTTGATGCCGAACCCATTTTTGCATAACACAAAGGGAGATCAATTGCTAATGTAGTGATTAGAAGCGACATTAAAAATTAAAAATTACTTTTCTGGCTACAGAAAAGATTGTATCGCTGCTAAAAGGGAAAAAGGGATTGCAGCTAAAGGGGGAAACCCCCCCCCCCCCAAAAACAAAAACTCGTTAAATCATCTTCCTTAGTGAGTGTGAACGAGCTGAGTGTGACTAGAGCATAAGTGCAAACAGAAGTAAGTGTGTGACTTGTGATTCAGTGACTTTGGATTCAGGGAGTTTGGAAGGGAGGAATTTGGACTGAATTGCTGTCTGTATTTTATTAATTCTTTACATTTCTTTTTACTTAACATTTCTGTCTAGTGCAATCACCATTAGGAAATGAGCTCCATTATTGACAATACTATCCAGTGTACATCTTGCCACATGTATGCAATCCTTGAACAGCCGGTCGTGGGTGCATATTGCTGTACGAGATGTGTGCACGTTGTGCGTTTGGAAGCCCAGGTGCTGGATCTAAATGAGCAGCTGGCAACACTGAGATCCATAGACAATATGGAAAGGAGTCTACTGCTCACTGAGCAGCTGCTCACTGGGGTAGATGTGGGGGAGGGTGGTAGTAAGGAGCTGCAGGACAGTGAGGCAGCTAGGTGGGTGACAGTTAGAAGGGGGGTAGAGGGAAGAGTGCCAGGGAGGCTAGTCCTGATCTGTCACACCCCAATAAGTTTGCAAAGTTGGCAGATGAGGGGGGTGTCGGTACAGGGGTAGCACTGCTGCAGCAAGGCATGTCCTCTGAAAGCCGGAGGAGTGACAGCTCCAGTAAGGGGGAGAAATATGACATCAGAGCAGGCCAGGCAGGTGCTGGTAGTGGGGGACTCAATTATTAGGGGAACAGATAGGGAAATCTGTCACAAAGACAGGGATCATCGAACAGTGTGCTGCCTACCTGGCGCTCGAGTCCGGCACATCGCTGATTGGGTTGACAGATTACTGGGAGGGGCTGGTGAGGACCCAGCGGTCATGGTGCACATTGGCACAAATGACAAAGTTAGAGGTAGGTGGAAGGTCCTTAAAGATGATTTCAGGGAATTAGGCTGCAAGATTAAAGCAAGGACCTCCAAGGTGGTATTCTCTGAAATACTGCCTGTACCACGTGCCACGCCAGAGAGGCAAAGGGAGATTAGGGAGATAAATAAGTGGCTCAGGAATTGGTGTAGGAAGGAGGGGTTTGGGTTCCTGGAGAACTGGGCTAACTTTTCAATTGGCTACAGGTTCTACGCTAGGGATGGGCTGCACCTCAATGGGGAGGGTACAGCTGTGCTGGGGGAGAAAATTGCTAGAAGGTTGGAGGAGTGTTTAAACTAGGGATTGGGGGGGAGGGTATTCATTTTATAGGTATGGAAGATAGTGCAGATAGTGACCTGGGCACAAATAAAGAAATTGGGGGTGGGATTAGAAAAGTCAATATAGTAAGAAGGAATAGAGGTACACTAATGCCAGAAGCCTCACCAACAAAATGGAGGAATTAGAATTAATTTTGTTGAAAAATAATTATGACATGGTGGGGATATCTGAGACATGGCTGGACAAGAGCCATGACTGGGCAGTTAATTTACAGGGCTATAGTCTGTTCAGATTTGACCGTACAAACAAGCGAGGGGGGTTGTGTGTTTATATGTAAAATCATCCTTAAAACCCATCTTGCGTGAGAATATATGTGAATCTAATGAAAATGTAGAGTTCCTGTGGGTGGAGATAAGGTGAGGGGGAAAAAATAATAAATTACTGATAGGGGTTTGTTATAAGTCTCCAAAAATAATGGAAGCAGAGAATATCCTCATAAATCAAATAGATGAAGCAGTGACTCCAGGAGAAGTAATTATTATGGGGGACTTTAACTACCCTGAAATACATTGGGGAACAGAAACCTGTAGTTCCAGCAAAGGTAATAGGTTTTTGACAACTATGAAAGACAATTATCTTTCACAACTGGTTCAGGACCCAACAAGAAGGGGGGCACTGCTAGATCTAATATTGACCAACAGGCCAGACCACATATCAAATATACGAGTTTGGGGTCACTTGGGTAATAGTGATCACAAAATAATAAGTTTTCATGTATCCTTTAATAAGATGTGTAGTAGAGGGGTTACGAGGACACTAAACTTCAGGAAGGCAAATTTCCAACGGTTGAGAGATGATCTTAGTGCAATAAACTGGTAAGATATCCCGAGACATAAAACTGCACAAAGGAAATGGTAGACATTACAATCCTGAATAGGACCTCTGCACAATATATACCCTATGGGAATAAACATGCTAGAAATAGGAGGAAACCACTATGGCTAAATAAAGCTGTAAGGGGAGCAATAAGTGACAAAAATAAAACATTTAGAGAACTAAAGCAAGTATGAAGTCATGAGGCATTAAATAAATACAGAAAACTAAATAAATTCTGTAAAAACCAAATCAGGGCAGCAAAGAATGAGACAGAGAGACTCATTGCCAGAGAAAGTAAAAATAATCCAAAAATATTCTTTAACTACATAAATAGTAAGAAGCTAAAAATGATAGTGTTGGCCCCCTTCAAAATAGTCTGGGTGAAATGGTGGATGAGGATGAGGAAAAAGCCAATATGCTAAATGATTTTTTAAAGTATTTACACAAGAAAATCGCATGACAGAAAAAATGATCAGTGATAACAAAAATCCTCCATTAAATGTCACTTGCTTAACCCAGCAGGAAGTACGGTGGTGTCTAAAAACCACTAAAGTTGACAAATCTTTGGGGACAGGACAAAGACCTTTCTACTGATCTTTTTACCTTGGGGCCTGAGACGGGGACAAGGGGGCATCTTCTACGTCTGGAGGAAAGAAGGTTTAATCGTAATCACAGACGCGGATTCTTTACTGTAAGAGCAGTGAGACTATGGAACGCTCTGCCGCATGATGTTGTAATGAGTGATTCACTACTAAAATTTAAGAAGGGCATGGATGCCTTTCTTGAAAAGTATAATATTACAGGTTATATACACTAGATTCCTTGATAGGGCGTTGATCCAGGGATCTAGTCTGATTGCCATATGGAGTCAGAAAGGAATTTTTTTCCCCAATGTGGAGCTTAGTGTTTGCCACATGTTTTTTTTTTGCCTTCCTCTGGATCAACATGTTAGGCTATGGGTTGAACTAGATGGACTTAGTCTTCCTTCAACCTTAAAAACTATGTTACTATGTTACAAGAAATCGAGGAACATTGGCCTGTCTTAGTTGCCAGAATTGCAATTCTGTTATAAAGGGGCAATGTAATACATCATCCATCACATTGTGGTGTCTGGGTTTTTTACATGTGGTCCAAAAAATTGCACCTATCGTTTGAAATGGTCATGGGGACATGTCTATGTCTGTCAGACTTCTAGACTAGTAAAAGTGAGGTTAAATTAACTTAAATCTACTCATGGGGATCAGAAGAAGCACCAATTGTCTGAAGCAAATGAAAGTTCAATGTTTGAGCTGCATTGGCAGGCATTAGGGAGAGTTGATATAATTCAGAATGAGAAAAGGTTGTTAGAATATCAAGTTTATTGAATATTCCAACTAGAAACAATGCAAATGTAATTGTTAAGTGGGTTTTAAAATTTTAGTGTATTTTTATGATTACTCTCTATATTGATTTTACAAAACAGTGAAAGATAAAAAAAAACATTATTTTATAGTATTAAGTAATTTGGCATAACTAACATAGATAGTAAATAGATTATTAGCATTTCTGTGATGTGAATTTGCCAGAAGCCAGTTTGAATTTTATGGCTGTTGGCTACTAAACAAACAATGCTTACTTTGCTCTTTTGGGCCCTATTGGCCTCTGTCTATTTTGTCTTTTATTTAAATATTTGTTCCTCTGTTACATTATAATTATGTGGGCATATCATCTCCGTTGATAATTGAAAACTGTCATTGTTTTTTTCATGGTGTTAGTCTGTAATGTTTTATATATGTTGTTCTGTAATATTTTATAAATCATTTTATCTTTTTTGTAATTTTGTTAATTATAGCTCCGCCCACATTTTATGAAGAGGGCTAATATATGAGCCCATTATATGACCAATTTATAGACACCTGATAAAGGTTGGATACAACTGAAAAGTGTAGTGTCTTTAATTAAAAAAAAAAGATTTATTTATATATTTGTAAATTTTATCTTGGTCAAATTCTCTTCTCTTATTCTTACGGGAGCACTCATCATCTGTTTTTTTACTATATCAAGTTTATTTTTTATTTATTTAGTTTAATCTCTTATATAGCGCCATTAATTCCAGACATTATCATCACTAGATTATGAGCCCCCCATAGATTCCCTATCACTATGTCTTTGGAGTGTAGGAGGAAACCGGAGACCCCGGAGGAAACCCGCACAAAGACAGGGAGAACATGCAAACTCCTTGCAGATGTTATCCTTGGTGGGATTCGAACCCAGGACCTCAGTGCTCTAAATCAACAGTGCTAACCACTGAGCCACCTTGCTGCCTGAATTCCCCTTGGTGGAAATTCTTTCAGCATAACAGTTTGGCTGCATCTTTTGGATTCCACAATAGTGTTCTGTGGAGTTGTGCCCTCTGCACAAATTTGCCAGGTGAGAACTATCGTATCATTTGGTTTTAACAGTTTTTAATATACTACACTCAGAAAGAGCTACTTTCTCTCCTCTTTCTCCCCAAGGGAATTTCACACATTAGTTAGTGCTCATAAAGTTCTATGGAAAGGAGAGAGGAGCTATTGGTAAAGAAAAACCTTCTTCTGCAAGTTTTCCTGCAATGACACTTTAACCACTTCGCGCCAGAGCCTGTTTTTGCCTTCGTGACCAGGCCAATTTTTTCAATTCTGACCACTGTCACTTTATGAGGTAATTACTCTGGAACGCTTCAACGGATCCCCCTGATTCTGAGAGATTGTTTTTTCGTGACATATTGTACTTCATGATAGTGGTAACATTTCTTCGATATCACTTGCGTTTATTTGTGAAAAAATCGGAAATTTGGCGAAAATTTAGAAAATTTTGCAATTTTCAAACTTTGAATTTTTATGCCCTTAAATCAGAGAGATGTGTCACACAAAATAGTTAATAAATAACATTTCCCACATGTCTACTTTACATCAGCACAATTTTGGAACCCAAATTTTTTTTTTTAGGAAGCTATAAGGGTTAAAAGTTGACCAGCGATTTCTCATTTTTACAACGAAATTTACAAAAACGGACCACATCTTATTTGAAGTGACTTTGAGGGGCCTTTATGAAAATACCCAAAAGTGACACCATTCTAAAAGCTGCACCCCTCAAGGTGCTCAAAACCACATTCAAGAAGTTTATTAACACTTCAGGTATTTCACGGGAATTTTTGGAATGTGGAAGAAAACAATGAACATTTAACTTTTTTTCACAAAAATGTTACTTTAGACCCAATTTTTTAATTTTCACAAGGGTAACAGGAAAAAATGGAATACACAATTTTTATTGCAATATCTCATGAGCGCGCTGATACCCCATATGTGAGGGAAAACTCTGTTTGGGCGCACTGCAGGGTTCGGAAGGGAAGGAGCGCCATTAGACTTTTTGAATGTAAAATTTGTCTGAATAATTAGCAGACGCCATGTTGCGTTTGGAGAGCTCCTGATGTGCCTAAACAGTGGAAGCCCCCCACAAGTGACACCATTTTGGAAACTAGATCCCTTAGGGAACTTATCTAGATGTGTGGTGAGAGCCTTGAACCCCAAGGTGCTTCACAGAAGTTTATAATATTGAGCTGTAAAAATAAAACGTTCACATTTTTCCCACAAAAACGTTTTTCATCCCTTAATTTTACATTATCATAAGGGTAATAGGATAAATTGCACCATGAAATTTATTGTGCAATTTCTCCTGAACACGCCGATACCCCATATGTGGAGGAAAACCACTGTTTGGGCGCACGGCAGGGTTTGGAAGGGAAGGAGCGCCATTTGACTTTTTGAATGTAAAATTTGCTTGAATAATTAGCGGATGCCATGTTGCATTTGGGGAGCCCCTGATGTGCCTAAACAGTGGAAACCCCCCACAAATGACACCATTTTGGAAACTAGACCCCTTAGGGAACTTATCTAGATGTGTGGTGAGCACCTTGCACCCCCAGGTGCTTCACAGAAGTTTATAATATTAAGCCGTAAAAATAAAATTTTCACATTTTTCCCACAAAAAATGTTTTCATCCCCTAATTTTGCATTATCATAAGGATAACAGGAGAAATTGCACCATGAAATTTGTTGTGCTATTTCTCCTGAGTATGCCGATACCCCATATGTGGGGGAAAACCACTGCTTTGGTGTACAGCAGGGTTCAGAAGAGAAAGGAGCTCTATGTTGACTGGGATAGGTTGCAGACACCATGTCACATTTGAAGAGTCGCTGACATGCCGAAACAGCAGAAACCCCCACAAGTGACCCCATTTTGTAAACTACACAATCAAATTTATACCATTGGACAGTGAAGAAAACATAATTGTATTTTTACCACAAAAAAATGTTTTACCCTCAGATTTTACATTTTCACACAGGGCAATGGGTAAAAATGGTGCCGAAATGTGTCACACAATTTCTTCTAAAAGTGGCATTACCCCATATGTGGCTGTTATGTGGCTGTATCGTACCGCTTAGCCATACGGTGAGATCTGGGAGGGACTGAGCGCTATTTGACAATTGGAGAACAAATTATGGTAGATTAGGCATTTGGATTTGGGAGCACAAAATTTTCTGAATTTCTTTTGGGGGGCAAGGGCCATTTCGCTTTTCCAGAGCCTTTCTGCTACCAGTAACTGGAAGTCCCTTATATTTTTAACAGATGACGGACCTGAGTGGGGACTAGCTTTTTTTGAGGACTGAGTTGAAGCTTTTATTGGGAACATTTTACCTAACATTTATCGGGCGCTCTAGTCTGAGCACTTAACATCGGATAAAACCCCTGCAGGATCTATTCACTATAATGAGGCAGCAGAGTTACTCTGGACTCCGTCTGGCCTCTGTTTAGCGGTGTCCTTTTTTTCAGAAGTGCACAAAACTGTGGCCAACCGCACTTTTATGCCTAAAAAAAATGACACCGTGGGATCACATGCCAGATGGCATCCACAGTGACCTATATCTGCCTCATTACAGGGAATCTTTTGTCATGGGTTCCGTCTGAATCACGTATTTCAGAGATTTACACGGAAACTCTGGTGTAAGTGCTCAGCGCAGAGCGCAGGATAAATGTGAGCAGAGCATTACTGCGATCTTTGGGAGACATAATAAACAAATCAGTAGCAGGTGAAGAATTGGTTTTATTTACCTTGTGCGGTATAAGTGATGAGATTACTTTATTCTTCGGGTTGGTGCGATTACAGAGATACCAGATTTATATCGGGTTTTTATGAGTGACAGCTGTCACACACTAAGAGACGCTTTTTTTTGCAAAATCTAGTTTTTGCATTGCCATATTTTGAGAGGTATAATTTTTCCATATTTCGGCCGACAGAGTCATGTGACGGCTTGTTTATTGCGGGACGAGTTGACATTTTTATTGGTACCATTTTTGGGTACGTGACATTTTTTGATCGCTTTCTATTCCGTTTTTTGGAAGGTAAAATTAACAAAAACCAACAATTAAGGAATTGTTTTTTGAGTTTTTTTTTATGCCGTTCTGCGTGTGGTAAAAGTGATAAGGCAGCATTATTCTTCGGGTCAGTACGTTTACAGCGATACTACAGTTACTGTATATTTTTTTATGTTTTGGCGCTTTTACACAATAAAACAATTTTATAGAAAAAATATTTTTTTTGCATAGCTTTATACTGAGAGCTATAACTTTTTTATTTTTTGGCTGATGGAGCTGTATGGCAGCTTTTTTTTTGCGGAACAAGATGACGTTTTCAGCGGTACCATTTTTATTTCCATTTTGCTTTTTGATCGCATTTTTTTCCACTTTTTGTTTGGCGATATGATGAAAAAGCATAGTTTTTTGCTCCGTTTTTTATTTATTTTTATTACGGTGTGCACAGAGGACTTAATTAGTGTGACAGTTTTATAGATCGGGTTGTTTCGGACGCGGCGATACCAAATGTGTACTCTTTGTTTTTGCATAAATACAGTTATATGAAAAAGTTTGGGCACCCCTATTAATCTTAAGCTTAATGTTTTATAAAAATTGGTGTTTTTGCAACAGCTATTTCAGTTTGATATATGTAATAACTGTTGGACACAGTAATGTTTCTGCCTTGAAATGAGGTTTATTGTACTAGCAGAACATGTGCAATCTGCATTCAATCAAAATTTGACAGGTGCATAAGTATGTGCACCTCACCAGAAAAGTGACATTAATATTTAGTAGATCCTCCTTTTGCAAAAATAACAGCCTCTAGTCACTTCCTGTAGCTTTTAATGAGTTCCTGGATCCTGGATGAAGGTATTTTTTACCATTCCTCTTTACAAAACAATTTCAGTTCAGTTAAGTTTGATGGTCGCCGAGCATGGACAGCTCTCTTCAAATGATCCCACAGATGTTCAATGATATTCAGGTCTGGGGACTGGGATGGCCATTCCAGAACATTGTAATTGTTCCTCTGCATGAATGCCTGAGTAGATTTGGAGCGGTGTTTTGGATCATTCTCTTGCTGAAAGATCCATCCCCTGCGTAACTTCAACTTTATCACTGATTCTTGAACATTATTGTCAAGAATCTGCTGATACTGAGTGGAATCCATGCGTCCCTCAACTTTAACAAGATTCCTGGTGCCGGCATTGGCCACACAGCCCCAAAGCATGATGGGACCTCCACCAAATTTTACTGTGGGTAGCAAGTGTTTTTCTTGGAATGCTGTGTTTTTTTGCCGCCATGCATAACCCCTTTTTGTATGACCAAACTACTCAATCTTGGTTTCATCAGTCCACAGGACCTTCTTCCAAAAAGAAATTGGCTTCTCCAAATGTGCTTTTGCATACCTCAGCCGACTCTGTTTGTGGCGTGCTTGCAGAAACGGCTTCTTTCGCATCACTCTCCCATACAGCTTCTCCTTGTGCAAAGTGCGTTGTATAGTTGACCGATGCACAGTGACACCATCTGCAGCAAGTTGATGCTGCAGCTCTCTGGAGGTGGTCTGAGGATTGTCCTTGACTGATCTCACCATTCTTCTTCTCTGCCTTTCTGATGTTTTTCTTGGCCTGCCACTTCTGGCCTTAACAAGAACTGTCCCTGTGTTCTTCCATTTCCTTACTATGTTCCTCACAGTGGAAACTGACAGGTTAAATCTCTGAGACAGCTTTTTGTATCCTTCCCCTGAACAACTATGTTGAATAATCTTTGTTTTCAGATCATTTGACAGTTGTTTTGAGGAGCCCATGATGCCACTCTTCAGAGGAGATTCAAACAGGAGAACAACTTGCAAGTGGCCACTTTAAGTAGCCTTTCTCATGATTGCATACACCTGGCTATGAAGTTCAAAGCTCAATGAGGTTACAAAACCAAAAAAGTGCTTTAGTAAGTCAGTAAAAAGTAGGTAGGAGTATTTAAAACAAGAAAATGATAAGGGTGCCCATACTTATGCACCTGTCAAATTTTGTTTGAATGCAGATTGCACATTTTCTGTTAGTACAATAAACCTCATTTCAAGGCAGAAACATTACTGTGTCCAACAGTTATTACATATATCAAACTGAAATAGCTGTTGCAAAAACACCAATTTTTATAAAACATTAAGCTTAAGATTAATAGGGGTGCCCAAACTTTTTCATATAACTGTATATGGATTTATTGGTTTAATATTTTATTTATTTATTTTTATTTATTTTGTGATTTTTTTTTAACAGTTTCAAAACATTTTTTAGACTTTTTTTTACATTTTTACTTAGTCCTGTATGGGACATTAATTTTTATTGTTCTAATCACTGTTCTCATGCAATGTAATAGACATGTATTACATTGCATGAGAAGTTTTCTGATAGTTTCACACTGTCTGTCTCCTGCTAGGCTTCAGCTGCAGGCTGAGCTCAGCAGGACACCATATATGGCAGATCTGGAGGCGGTCATGTGACCTCCAGCTGCCATAACAACGGCAGGTCCTGGAAGGCATCAGGGGGCCGTCGGCTAGGTAAGTGGACGACCCCCTCTCCTCTCACTATCTTCTATATGCCGCAATCACTATAGATCGCGGCATATAGAAGATAGCAAAGGGTTAACATCAGTGGGACCTGATCTAATCAGGTCCCGATGATGTCACCTGTCAGAGCTGTCGCTCTGAACCGCAACTGCAGCACTTGCTGGACCCTGGGGGTCCTGAGGGCTGCGGGACCGCCGACCGTTCATAAACGTCGGCGCTGAACAGAGCCCAGACAGCGCCGACGTTTATGTACAGTGGGCGGATGGGAAGCGGTTAATGGGAGTCTGTCAGAATCTTTAACCCCCAAATCATTTATATGACCATATATCCTTTTAATAGATAAGTTAGTCAATTCCTTTATGCTCCATCAGTGAGAAATTGCATTTTGAAGCTGTGTCTGGAAGTGCGTCAGAGCGTGACAATTCTCTTCTAGCTTCTCAGCCTCACGCTCTGTTTCCTGCCATATAGCAGAGCAAACGTCTGTCAATCAGCCATGGGAAGGCGCTGCTAGGTTGGAAACACAGTGTGAGACTGAGAAGCTAGAAGTGCATCGGCATGCCTTTATGCACTTTACTGAGATGACTTCAAAATGCGATTTATCGCTGACGAAGCAGTGCCTTGGGTCCTAAAGGGGGTCATCTGACTTATCTTTTAAAGGGCTATAAAATCATATTATGAAACAAACAATTTGTGGTCAGGAACGGAGCGCTAGGTAGCAAGGAGACTCTTAGAGAGGAGATGTTATAATAAATTCATATTAGTTAGAGATGGGTTAATTGATTTGCCTGATTCTGGTACAATGGCCAGGTCAGTAGTCTGATGGATGGGAGCCCTGCAAGTTTCTTAACTTTCAGGATCTGTGGTCCAGCTTCTGATTAGGTGGGCTGGAGTGACATCATCTCTGCATCACACCACAATGATGACATCACACCAGCCCGGCTAATCAAAAGCCATGCTGGGGATCCTGGAAGGTAAGAGATTTGCTCCTCTCCAGACAAAAAAAGAAACTACTGACCTGACCAATGGACTGGAGTCCCACTAATTGATCTATCATCCACCCATCTGTTATATTAATAATATTAATGGTAGGCACCCTTTAAAGTTAGTCATTATGCCAGAGTTTTAAACTTAATCATTTTTTTACAGTCATAATTTGTAAAAAAATATTTCATTTTCTTCCATAAAAAAGATAAAGCACAAAAACTAAGCTCATGACTTATTTGGCAGTTGATACTTTGACAGTATGTGTTGACATTGCTATGAAATGGCATGGGGTGAGCACATTATCAGAATCCAACTGTGTAACAGCAAAGTTAAAGTAATTAAAGCAAATATAAAAGCTGCAGGTGAAGACTGTTTTATGATCTAGCTGTTTGTTCCATGATTCTATGATATTAATTATTAATCCTTTCAGAAAATATGAACTCTCTTTAGATTTAAACTACTATGACTTCTAATTAACTCATACATAACATTCATCTACAATTTCATATAAATCTTTGATGCATAATTACTGGAATACTTGGGGTAAACAAGAAGAAATGTAGGGAGAGTTTATGAAATTCTCTCTGGGAAAATATGCAAGTAGCTATTCTCCAGTATGATTATTGGTTCTAGTACTATTTTATGGCTATTTTCTATGCTGTATCTCACTTTCGAAGTTGTAGGTCATGTCTTTTAGACCACAATATTCTGGTCTCACCAATGCCTATTGTTGGTAGACTGCAGGCATTTACTGAACATACAGAATACTTTTTATGTTAATGAATACAGAAAATATGTTTTTTTCTTTGTTAATGAAGATAGACTATGCATGGGGGCAAGTATGCACAAAGACAAAAACTTCTGTATTTTTTTTTTAATCGCCCTTATCAGTCCACCATATATATAGTATAATAGGACATGTTTTTATGAATTCCTATAGGACTCCAAGTCAACTACCTTATTGATCTAGTTGGTCATAAGACTAAAGGCCCTGTCACACATAACGAGATCGCTAGCGAGATCATTGATACGTCACGGGTTTTGTGACGCAATAGCGACATCGCTAGCGATCTCGTTACGTTTGACAGGTAGCAATGATCAGGCCCCTGCTGTGAGATCGTTGATCGTTACAAAGCTTCCTGAACCATTCCTGGGTCGTTGCACTCCCGCTGGGCAGTGTGCATCGCTGTATTTGACACCTAACCATCGACCTCGTAAGCGATTCAGAGCAAAGACACGTAGGCGTGCATAAATTGGACTTTTCCGCACCCCTCGTCCCCGATTGGTGGTCGCTACAGCGTTCTCATTTCCGGCCGCGCATAAAGAAGGCAACAGAATAGCGATTCCGTCCATTGTTTCTGACCTCGTGCTTGATTGCAGATCGTAGCAGAGTTCTCCGTGCTGTTAATATCCGTTCATTGGACTAGTGCTGATTTTTGCGGATCATTGTAGCGTTCTCCAGCTGTGACTCCACTTTGAAGAAACCAGGCATCTTTAGCGAGGTAGGAATTGTTTGAGGTCTCAAATGAGTTTCCATTTTTAATTCATTTATAGGACATTTACCAATTCATTTATAGGACATTTACCAATTATCTGCTATCATTGCTCTTCAGGGAGGGAGGGCTTGGCTTCTATCTGTATATATATGCTTTTGCATGGACAGATATTTTAGGGGTCTCATGCACACGCACCCACACAGCACGTTTTCTGTCATGCTCACTAACAGAATGGAACACGGTTTTCCATGATATTTTTTATGTACAGTTTAAATACTAGTGTTAATTGTTTTCTTGAAAGTGTTCTCATCTTTTCATGTTATGTTTGCAGTTTGCACGTCATGGACGACGGGCAGTGTGCTATTGTGGTTGCTGCATTGCTGGTTGAGGAAGCTCGGCATCAAGATGAGGCACGAGAGCTACAGAGGCGTTCCAAACGAAAACGTCGCATGTGGACCAGAGAGTGGCTGCAGAAGAGGTCTGAATTGTCCCACATGCAACTTGTAAGAGAGCTTCAGGAGAAGAACCCTCATGATTTCCGCAACTATCTGAGGATGTCAGAGGAATCTTTTAAAGAGTTGCTGGAACGAGTTACGCCACGTATTCAACGGAAGGATACAGCGATGCGTGCTGCCATTCCGGCAGATGAAAGATTGTCAGTCACACTGAGATTCTTGGCCACCGGACGGTCACTCCAAGACTTGCATTTTTCTGCAGCCATTTCAAGGCCCATGCTCAGTGTTCTAATCCCGGAGACATGTAATGCGATTTACCACAGTCTACGTAGTTACATACAGTTTCCCAACACGGAGGAGGAATGGAAAAAGATTGCCTCTGATTTTGAGCAGCTGTGGCAATTCCCTAACTGTGGTGGGGCTTTGGACGGGAAACATGTCCGAATCACTCAGCCACCAAATAGCGGATCCTATTTTTATAATTATAAGGGCTATTTCAGCATCATCATGATGGCCCCTGTTAACGCCAATTACGAATTTATAAAAGTAGATGTTGGCATGAACGGCAGGGTTTCTGATGGTGGAGTTTTAAAGCACACACTTTTTGGAGAGCGATTGGACAACTGTGACCTACACTTGCCTCCCAACTCAGAGACTACAGGTAACCTTAATTTTGTTTTTGTCGGCGATGAAGCCTTCCCACTTCATCCCAATCTTATTAAACCGTTCCCCCAAAAAAGTCTTACCCAGGAAAGAAGAATTTTCAATTATCGTTTGTCAAGGGCACGTCGTGTTGTAGAAAATACCTTCGGTATCATGGCCAACCGCTTCAGAGTTTTTCATACGCCAATTAACATGAAGCTTACATCAATAGACTCTGTTGTTTTGGCCTGTTGCACGCTTCACAACTTTCTTCGTCGACGTGATGCAATTACGTACTGTCTGCCTGGCTTCGTGGACTCTGTGGACCTAGCCAATGGGGAAGTGGAGCTCGGAGAATGGCATGCAAACTATCCTGCAATTGCAGGCCTTCAACCAGTGGGATATGGCAGAAACACCCAGGATGCGAAGACCTGCCACGACAACTACTGCCAGTATTTTAACGGTCCTGGTGCTGTTACTTGGCAGCATCAGAACTTATAGTGGGCAACTACTGACAATTATACACTACTTTCAGTTTTGTACTGATTTGTGTAATAAACTGTGTTTTACTTTGCAAAAGCTTTGTTTCTCATTGTTTCAGTAGTAAGGGCCCGTATATACATACGTGTACTCCAGGTGCGTACATAGGAATCATAGGACCCCATAGCAGAAGTTATAATTGGGGACCCCCACAAAAAAAAAAAGTAAATAATTGTTGGGGACACAGAAGAGCAGATCTCACAACCTTCCAGCCTTTGCATAGCAACTTTCTTCCTTTCTGAACTCCTAGATTCCTCTTTCATAGCCCCATAAAATGTGATGCCAACAAAAGTGTCCCCCTTAACACAGTATGATACCCCGATGGTGAATTCCTCCTTTTTAGCCTCCACATGCACAGTGTAATGACCCTACTGTCAGGGCTGTGGAGTCGGAGTTGGAGTCGGTATAAAAAGGACCGACTCATAAAATATATAATAAATTGGGTACAGTAGTTCAATGCAGTTTGTGTGGAATATTTTTTTCCAAAGAATTTGGGAAATTTATGAAATGTCCTATAAATGTTCTATTCCTGATTGGATCTGGACTTTTAGCTGAGATGAATCTGTGCTATAGGAAATGTATCACATGAGCCATGTATGAGGGAGTCAGAGTCATGGAGTCGGAGTCATGGAAATTGAGGAGTCGGTTTGGCTTGCCGACTCCACAGCCCTGTATACCAGGATGGGAGAGCATATACATATGCATACATATACATAATGCACTCGCTGTGGTCCTCCACACAGTATAATGCAGCCCCCCATAGGGTAAAAGGCAGCCCCAGTCCTCCAGTATTATCAGTACTGACTGATTTACAAAAATAAATAAATACATACTTACCACTCCTCATTCCCCGCTGCTTCAGTCTCTGCAGCCTGTCTCTCTCATCATGACAGCAGCTGGCAGCTCCATTGTCTGACACAGCGTAGTGCATCGTAGCAGCGTTGCCGCTGTTTGATTAACCGCCGCCCACCGGCACTGTACTCAGTAATGGCTGCGCGTAGTGTGCTGTGCGGCTGTGTCTTGTAGTAATGACGCAGCAGGGGCGACACAAGCACAATTAAAGGTGCAGTGTTGCCCCTGCCGTCATTACCACAAGACACAGCCGCACAGCGAGCGGCCATGTCTGAACACAGTGGCAGTGGGCGGCGGCGGCAATCAAACAGCGGAGCGTGGGGTACAGAATGGGGGAGACTGCTATGGGGTCCGCTGGCTCACGGGCCCCCTATTGCCACGGGCCCCATAGCAGTTATGTGGCCTGCCGCCAATGGCGGTATGCCACTGGTGTACTCATATATATACAGATACATCCATATACACATACATATTCAGATACATAAAAATCTACACCCATATCCACACTTATATACAGATAACTAGATATACACATACATAGTCACAGACACAAAAGTATGCATACCTATCTAAAAATATAGATATATATTTCTACTTGAAACCACCTAGACACCAGTGTTCCTGTGTGACCGTCAGACTGGAGACGCTGCTGCGTTCTACAGATGATGCATTATCAATACTGCGTCTCCAGTCTGACAGAGATGCTAATAATTCAGGTCGCAGCTAGCGCGCAGTAGCGTCCTCTAGTGAGCACGCGGGCGACGTTAATACGTCGTGGGCGTGGTTACCGACGTTGATGCGTTGTGGGCGTGTTTAACGATGTAGTTGCGGCCTAGCTCATCAGTAGCAATATGGCATCCAGAATGAGAGCATCTCCTTGGGGCGATGCCGAGGTGTGCTACCTTGTAGCACAACTGGATGCACTGGATTATGAGTGCCATGTGCACTCTGAACATCCAGTGCTCCATAAACGGGCGGTGCTGCAGAGGATTGGTCGGGGCCTGGTCCGGAGATTTGGGGTGCAGCGCTCTGCTACCTAAATCAGGAAGAAGCTGGCGGATCTGAAGTATAGATCTGCCGACCGTATCACCAGCATCCGGTCACAGACTTTGCCCCAACGTTGTGAGTGGTTTTAAAATACGTTAGCACAATATATGGCAGCACATTAGTTACAACTGCAATTACCTTAGGTATCTAATGTTATTTGTTTTTCAGCACCTGCAGCCCCAGAGCCCCAGCGGGAGTCACCTGCAGCCCCAGAGCCCCAGCAGCAGTCATCCACAGGCTCGCCAGCATCACTCCGTGATATAAGTGCAGCTTCGTCTTACGGTAATGCTTTCACATAAAATACGGTCCATACAACTTGGAAAGTATAGGGCTGTCATGTACTATGAAGTGTTGTCTTTCCCTAGCCGGTGATGCCAGGGGATCCGGGTGGTCCATCAGCTCGTCATCACCCGAGCAAACCGAAAATCGTAAGTGTTAAATAACAAACATGTACCTGATAGGCTGTGTGCCCACGATGCGTTTTTTAAGGCGTTTCTGCAGCGTTTTTACAGCTGTGGAAACGCATTAAAAGCGCATGGTAGAAGGGCAGCAATGTTCCCCAATGATAATCCGTATGTGCTGTGCACATGCTGCGGAAATTTCCGTTGCAGATTATCATTGCGGAAAAAAACGAAGCACTACCAATTATTTTGCGGAAGGGTTTTTTTTTTGCGCCGCCATTGACTTGCATTATAATGCGCCAATTCCGCAATACTGCATCTGTACTTGCGTAATTAGCGCGTTCTAATGTGCGGATGGTACCCGGGTGTGGTGCATCGTGGGCACATAGCCTTAATTTGATGAATGTACAGAATTATTGGACTTAAGTTTAACGATTACCTCCGTAGAAATCCCAACATTACACGATCTCCTGGCGTCACAGCGGAGACTTAGTGAAGAGATCCACCAGCACGGAGTGATGCTGGCAAGATTTGTGGCAGCCCAAGAGCGTCGCGGCAGCCAATAAAAATTTTTTTTTATGTTGTTGATATTTTTTGGTTTGTTGTTATATTTATTCTATTTTTATAAAAAAAAGTTAAAGTTTATATCCACTGTTGTCTACACTTTGTTACAAACAAACAAGATGTTTCATCACTCACACCCATTATATGTATGCATCTGTATAGATCAGAGGTCTCAAACACGCGTCCCGCGGGCCGCATGCGGACCCTCCGGCTGCTTCATGTGTCCCAGCGCAGCGGCGTATGACGTCACTGCCATGCGCAGATGTCAGCTGCTGGCCTCTGATAGCCCGGCGGCTGGCACTGGTGTTGCTGTGCAGAGAGCCGGTCTCTGCGCGGCAATACACTGCACTACAGCGCTGATGTCCGCGGCTGCTGGAAAGAGCCGCGATACTTACGGGGTCTGTGCCTGCGGGCTAATTGAGGTTATCAGCTGATGTTGTGCGGAGGCAGGAAAGCCAACTCCGAATACTGTCTGCTGAGTTGTGTATCTAATCCTATCCTGTGTGATACTGCCTGAAGAGTTGTGTATCTAACCCTATCCTGTGTGATACTGCCTGACGAGTTGTGTATCTAATCTTATCCTGTGTGATACTGTCTGCTGAGTTGTATATCTAATCCTATTCTTTGTGATACTGTCTGCTGAGTTGTGTATCTAATCCTATCCTGTGTGATACTGCCTGACGAGTTGTGTATCTAATCCTATCCTGTGTGATACTGCCTGACGAGTTGTGTATCTAATCTTATCCTGTGTGATACTGCCTGACGAGCCGTGTATCTAATCCTATTCTTTGTGATACTGTCTGCTGAGTTGTGTATCTAATCCTATTCTTTGTGATACTGTCTGCTGAGTTGTGTATCTAATCCTATCCTGTGTGATACTGTCTGCTGAGTTGTGTATCTAATCCTATTCTTTGTGATACTGTCTGCTGAGTTGTGTATCTAATCCTATCCTGTGTGATACTGCCTGACGAGTTGTGTATCTAATCCTATTCTTTGTGATACTGTCTGCTGAGTTGTGTATCTAATTCTATCCTGTGTGATACTGCCTGACGGGCAGTGCTGGGGCAGGAAAGCCGACTCCAAAGTCGGCTTTCACACCCTCCTGCTAATTGATGTTATCAGCTGATGTTGTGCGGGGGCAGGAAAGCCGACTCCGAAGTCGGCTTTCATAGCCGCCTGCTAATTGAGGTTACAGCTGATGTTGTGTGGGGGCAGGAAAGCCGTCTGAAGTCGGCTTTCATAGCCGCCTGCTAATTGATGTTATCAGCTGATGTTGTGCGGGGGCAAGAAAGCCGACTCCGAAGTCGGCTTTCATAGCCACCTGCTAATTGATGTTATCAGCTGATGTTGTGCCGGGGCAGGAAAGTCGACTCCAAAGTCGGCTTTCATAGCTGCCTGCTAATTGAGGTTATCAGCTGATGTTGTGTGGGGGCAGGAAAGCCGTCTGAAGTCGGCTTTCACAGATGCCAGCTAATTCAAGAAGGAAAGAATAGGAACATAGTATGAAAAGTTGAAGGAAGACCTAACATGTTGATCCAGAGGAAGGCAAAAAAAACCCATGCTCCGTTTCGGGGAAAAAAATTCCTTCCTGACTCCACATACGGCAATCAGACTAGTTCCCTGGATCAACGCCCTATCAAGAATCTAGTATATACAACCTATAATCAGAGTCAGACTCATGGTGCATGGTATGGCAGATCATTGCCATACAGTGCACCATGACTATGACCCCAAAGACTAAACAAGGTAAGTAGGAAGAGGAGGGGAAGAAGACCAGCTGTGAAGAAGACCAGAGGACACAGGGAGAAGACAGAAGACAGGTGATGAAGCCTGGAGCGGGAAGAGGAGAAGGGGAGGAGGTGATCACCAGCGGAGAGCAGGGATGGGAATGGAGGGGAGGGAACGGAGATTGGGAAGGGATCGGAGGGCAGGGGTGAGGGGTCCCACCCTCGGGAAGAGGTAAAGCAGAAAATAAGACAACAAAAAAACATTTTTATTTCAATCAGGGGGAGATCGGAGGGCAGGGGTAAAGTTAAAAAAAGAGGACAATAAAACATTTTTTTTATAAACAAACAAAAATGTGAACAATTTTAACAATTTAAATAAGTATTAAATTAACAATATTTACAAAATGATAACAAAAATTGAAATGAAACATCACTACAGTTCTTCGTATCGATTGCCTGTATTTGTGTATCCATGCCTGGGGGAAACAAAAGAATCCGAACACATGGGATACTGTGTGTGGGGGGGTGGGGGCAAGGGTTTGTGGATGCCGGATCCTCTGCACTGGTGTGCTGCGAAGTGGGTCCGGCATATGGGTCCAAGAATGTTGTTGAAAAGGGCCAGGGTCGATCAGAGTATGTACAGTAGAAGTTTCATTAAGTTCACCGGCTGCCGCTTTATTTAAAGTCTCAAACATGACCCTTTCTGCGTGCGCCCTCTGTCGGTCATCCAGCCTCTGTAGTCTCTCGCCAGCAAATGTTGCAAAGCTGTCCCGCTTGGCCTGGGTCTGCAGCAGTAGAATCTTGTTCGCCAGAGATATAGATTGCGATGTCGGCAAGCTGGCCTTTCTTTTCCTTGATTTTCTTTGTCGCCGAGGCACAAGGTCTTCACTTGTAGAGGTCATAGGGTCTTCATTCGCCGATGCCATAGATTCCTCATTCCTTGACAGCACACTCGCCTCCTCCATACCACGTTCCGTAGCTGGGATGTCGTCATCTTGCCGATGGTGCTGTGGGAACACAAAATTAAAGTTAAGATTTGGTTACAACCTCCAGCAGGTATATTATGACCAGCATGGGTACACGTGTACTAAAAAACAAATGTGAGGGGCGGCTAAACTATGGCATGTACATTGAAAGTATAAATGCTATTTGCAGGGAAGCAAAGAAGGTACTTAAATCTTCAACAGGGGAGTCAGTCCGGATGTCGGGGTCTTCTTCCGGGGTCTTCTTCCGGGGTCGGCCGCATCGTACACACCATTCGCCGAGGTAGCTCCTGGTCACGGGTGAAGGCAAGCAAGTCATAATACCATAATGTCGGCACATAAACCTCATCTGTGCCGGTACCCGACTTCTTTGACTTCTCCACCCAGTTGAGTTCTTTCTTATATACGGTGCGTAGACCCTGGATTTTTCTCTTCACCAGCTCTTCATCCACCTTCTCGTTGGGGCCATGCCTTTTAAAGAGGGCAATCAATTGCTGGTATGCCTCCCTCTTTTTCTCTCTATTGCAGTAGTCTGTTGATTTTATTTGCCAAAGGCACGGCAGGGAGCGGTAGAGGTCAATCATTTCCCTCACAAACTCTTCACTTTTGAAAGCCATCTGAAAAAGGATAGCATACAGTGAGCATACATGAAACATTTTAAAACATAGTAAAAAATACTGCACACTGTTTGTTGACCCCCTTAAAAATGGCCTCCGATGCATAAGCAAATGTATACTTGTTGGGTGTGGCAAAAACCCACTAAAATAACTTACCGTGTAAACAAAGCAATATAGCTGCCTGAAGAACCAAAAAATCGATGTTGAGTCACAGCTGAAGAAAATCCACAAACCAGAACGCTTGTCAGGAACAAAGCCCAGATGAATGGAATCACAGCTGTAGAACGCTACTAGGATCCAAAAATCAGGACGCTGACAGGGCCTTAGCAAATCCCAGATGAACGAATCTTGCCCGGAGAACACTGCTACGATCCGAAAGCAGAGCGCAGATAGAAACAAAGGAACGGAATTGCTGCAACGTCGCCTTATTTTAAACCTGCCGCCAATCAGAACGCAGTAGCGTCCACCAATCGGAGATGAGGGGGCGCGGAAAAGTAATTTTATGCACGCCTTTGTGACACAGTACAATTCCTATCAAGGTGTGGATCGTTGAAATAGCTGCTGTGTGAAAGCGCCCCAACGACCAACGAGATCGTTAGTTAGATCGCTGGGGCGGCCGAAATCGTTGGCAAGTTCTGCATGTTTGACGGCTCCCCAACGATCTCTCCAGTGATCTCAAAACTGTGACGTAGTAACGATCTCGCTAGCGATCTCGTTATGTGTGACAGGGCCTTAAGGCTAAAGAGAAGAGAGTTGAAGAGAAGAGAGATAAGGGTTACAGATCCTGTCATCAGACAAGCTCACTAATAGATTCCACTGTTAAAGGGAACTTCACAGCAGATATACGGGCAGCATGTATCAGTCACTGGCTCTATGATCTCAGCCAGGTATGCTTGACTCTGAAATGATACAGTGTTTCAGAGAAAAAACATTGTGTAATAGTCACTAGGGACCAAGACGCAAAGGAGATTAGTTGGACATCTCCCTGCCCACTCCCTTGGAGTGACAGTTCTTTCTCTATACTCTCAGAAGGGAGAGATCTGTCAGTGCAAGGGAGTGGATGGTGAGAATCTGACCGTGAATCAGGTAGCATATATCTGCTGTCAGGTTCCCTTTAACTACTTTTGTGGTTTGCTATGTACTATAATACATAAAGGTTGTGAAACCCTATTACAAAGATCTTTTTAATCCAAAACTATGTGTCCAAATGTGTTTATATCCTATAAGCTTTACATAGGTCATACAATGAATACGGAAAGTATTCAGACCCCTTTCAATTTTTCACTCTTTGTTTCATTGCAGCCATTTGGTAAATTCTAAAAAGTTTATTTTTTCTTCTAATTAAAGTACACTCTGCACCCCATCTTGACTGAAAAAAAACAGAAATGTAGAAATTTTTGCAAATTTATTAAAAAAGAAAAACTGAAATATCACATGGTCATAAGTATTCAGACCCTTTGCTCAGACACTCATATTTGTCACATGCTGTCCATTTCCTTGTGATCCTCCTGGAGATGGTTCTACTCCTTCATTGGAGTCCAGCTGTGTTTAATTAAACTAATAGGACTTGATTTGGAAAGGCACACACCTGTCTATATAAGACTTCACAGCTCACAGTGCATGTCAGACCAAATGAGAATCCTGAGTTCATATGAACTGCCCAAGGAGCTCAGAGGCAGAATTGTGGCAAGGCACAGATCTGGCCAAGGGTACAAAATAATTTCTGCATTACTCAAGGTTCCTAAGAGCACAGTGGCCTCCATAATCCTTAAATGGAAGAAGTTTGGGACCACCAGAAGTCTTCCTAGACCTGGCAGTCCAGCCAAACTGAGCAATTGTGGGAGAAGAGCCTTGGTGAGAGAGGTAAAAAAGAACCCCAAGATCACTGTGGCTGAGCTCTAGAGATGCAGTAGGGAGTTGGGAGAAAGTTCCACAAAGTCAACTATCACTGCAGCCCTCCACCAGTCGGGCCTTTATGGCAGAGTGGCCCGACGGAAGCCTCTCCTCAGTGCAAGACATATGAAAGCCTGCATAGAGTTTGCTCAAAAACACATGAAGGACTCCCAGACTATGAGACATAAGATTCTCTGGTCTGATGAGACAAAGATAGAACTTTTTGGTGATAATTCTAAGCAGTATGTGTGGGGAAAACCAGGCATTGCTCATCACCTGCCCAATACAATCCCAACAGAGAAACATGGTGGTGACAGCATCATGCTATTGGGGTGTTTTTCAGCTGTAGGGACAGGATAACTGGTTGCAATTAAAGAAAACATGAATGTGGCCAAGTACAGAGATATCCTGGATGAAAACCTCTTCCAGAGTGCTCTGGACCTCAGACTTGGCCGAAGGTTCACCTTCCAACAAGACAATGATCCTAAGCACACAGATAAAATAAAAAGGAGTGGCTTCAGGACAACTCTGTGACCATTCTTGACTGGCCCAGCCAGAGCCCTGACCTAAACCCAATTGAGCATCTCTGGAGAGACCTGAAAATGGCTCTCCACCAATGTTCACCATCCAACCTGACGGAACTGGAGCGGAACTGCAAGGAAGAATGGCAGAGGATCCCCAAATCTAGGTGTGAAAAACTTGTTGCATCATTCCCAAGAAAACTCATGGCTGTACTAGCTCAAAAGGGTGCTTCTACTCAATACTGAGCAAAGGGTCTGAATACTTATGACCATGTGATATTTCAGTTTTTCTTTTTTAATAATTTGCAAAAATGTCTACATTTCTGTTTTTTTCAGTCAATATGGGGTGCAGAGTGTACATCAATGAGAAAAAAAATTAACTTTTCAGAATTTACCAAATGGCTGCAATGAAACAAAGAGTGAAAAATTTAAAGGGGTCTGAATACTTTCCATACCCACTGTATGTTACAATTACAGTGAGACTACGGAACTCTCTGACAAACGTTAGTTGCTAAGGTTAATTAATTAAAAAAAAGTTATAAGGGATCTCGATGCTTTCCTTGAAAGTGTTAACCATTATATGGGTTCTAGATGTTTGTAGATGTTAATCTAAGGATTTATTTATAAGATTTATCATCTGTTTTAGTAAAATGAGAAAAATCTAGATAAACAGAAAAATAAGTTGAACTTGATGGAAATATATTTTTACAACCTTTCTTTATCAGGTTGCTATGTACTGACGACAATGGTCTCAATGTGGTAAGAATAAAACAGAGAACAGAAAATAAACAAAACTTTTCCTACATCCACTGTGATAAGCCTGAAGAATAGTTATTAATTTGTACTAGTTGATCAACTAAATCTTATTTTCATTTATACAAAGAAGAATAAGAGTTACTTGATTTCAATCCATGTTGCAAATTTCACGCCTCAATAATCTACTTTCTCTTCCTTTTATTTGATAGTTTAGTAATGAATGCCTATTAGATTTCACAGATCTAGTTCCATTGTGAAAGTCATTTACTTTTCTTTTTTTTTTTGCGCTAACACTGAAAAATGATGTTATGTAGAGATTAATAAGATTTCATTGGAAGTCCATTAGTTAACTGTAATTGCATTTCTCAATGTAACTAATTTAGAATGCTTGATTAAATAATATTGTGTTATTATGTTGCAAAACCTCCATATTTCATGAAACCTGAGTAATTTGTCAACTTGTTTTTCTCAAAGACTTTTTTCAACAAACAGCCAAAATCATTATTATATATAAAGACCATACCTTTGTACTTAAAAGTATAATGGGAGATGTTGTAACTAGTGTTGAGCGAGCATG
Source organism: Phyllobates terribilis (assembly GCF_046119375.1). Lineage (NCBI taxonomy): Eukaryota > Metazoa > Chordata > Amphibia > Anura > Dendrobatidae > Phyllobates > Phyllobates terribilis. Next base: position 788,580,412 of record NW_027362761.1, read on the forward strand.
CTCGACACTGCTCGGTACTCGCCCGAGCATCACGCTACTCGGGATGTTCGGCGAGCACCGAGCATTTCCGGGTTACTCGGGCGGGAGCTCGGGTCTCCGCCCTGCATGTTTGGCGCTCTTTACAGAGCCAATGAACATGCAGGGATTGCCAGCCAGTCACTGTAATGCTGCAGCCATGTTGGTTGTGGGCATTACAGTGATTGGCTGGCCGCACAGCGTCACCTCGAATATTTAAAACCGGGCGCCGCCATCTTGGACACAGTCGCTCCGGATCAGACAGTGTAGGGACAGCGCTGCTGATTTAGGGAGAGATATAAACTGCGAAATTGTTTGTTCTGGCAGCCTTTACAGACCCTACACTAACTAACAGTCCTTTTCAGGACTAATATCCATCCAAGATACCAGGCAGGCAGGCTGTATAGGAGACACAGTGGTTATACCAGCAAAGGCTGCATTACAGTCCTGTGTGCTCCTGTTGCTGAAATTGCTGGACTTAGCACCAGGTGTTGGGGGCCAGGAAAAATGCTTTTTTTTTCATCTAAATCCTCCTTTTTTTTTCCTCCTTCACACTGTACAAATACCCGTCTTATTAACCTTTTGGTGTGTCCCCCCCCCCTCCCACCAAAAAAAGCGTGTCTCTGATTTTTCAGACACAAATATAACTGTTGAAAATAGTCTGGTGTAGGCTAGAGAAACAGAAGTGTTGTTTTGCACTTCCACGGTCCAAACCTCTGTACTATCCAGTTTTGGGCCTTTGGTATCTAAAAAAAAAGCAGTTTGAGTGTGTCGCTCACTGTTCAGCCGCAAATATCTCTATTTAAAAAAGTGTGGTATACCCCAGTAAACAATAACTGTGGTTTTGCCATCCCACGGTAAAAAATCTCTATTATTCAGCTTTTGGTAGTTTTTTCCGTAAAGAAAAACAGTAGTGTCTCCTGACTGTTGTGACACAAAAATATATCTGTTGAAAATAGTCTTGTGTAGGCCCAACAACCCAGTGTGGTTTCGCAGTTCCACGGGTCAAATCGCTGTACTATCCAGTTTTGGGCCTTTGGTATCTAAAAAAAAAGCAGTTTGAGTGTGTCGCTCACTGTTCAGTCGCAAATATCTCTATTTAAAAAAGTGTGGTATACCCCAGTAAACAATAACTGTGGTTTTCCTCTTCCATGGTTCTAATCTACTCTTTATTACCCTTTTTCCATTGATAGTGCAAGTGTAAGCTATTTTACTTCATTTACAATGGGCAAGGCGCGTGGCAAGGGACGTGGAAGTGGACGTTCTGGTGATGGTTCGTGCAGAGGACGGGGCCATGGCCAAGGTGAAAATGTGCCACAACCAACAGCCACATCTTCTCGCTCCCACTTCTTGACCGAATTACTAGGGAAGCACAGAACAACACCAGTATTGAGAACTGATCAGTGTGAACAGGTTATTAATTGGATAGCAGATAATACTTCCAGTTACCTGGGCACCACCACCTCCGGTCTGTCTTCCACACGGTCAACTCTTAGTAGCCGTGAGTCTCGACCGCATACTGCTCCTCACCCTGATGCGCCTTCCTCCCACCATGCCGAGTGTCGTCAGACAGCAAGTGATCCCACACTTGGACACTCTGAAGAGCTGTTTACTGGTCCATTTCAATATTTGGGCCCCTCGCCTGATACGCTTGAAGTGGTAGAAGAGGAGATCCCATGTTGTGATGCCCAAATATTTGAACAGCCATGGCCACAGGAAGTCGACGTTGGCAATCTGTCACAAGAGGTGGAGGAGGATCGTGGTGCGCAAGTGGAAGAGGAGGAGGTGGTGGATGATCTAGTAACTGACCCAACGTGGAAGGAGGACATGCAGAGTGAGGCCAGCAGCACACAGGGGGAGGGAGGCAGAGTACCCTAACAGGCAGGAAGAAGCAGTGTGGTGGCCGCAGACAGAAGGCGGGCAACCGTTCCCCGTAACACCAACACGAGGGACGTTGCCAGTACAAGCGGTAGGTCTTCCAGAGTCTGGAATTTTTTTAAAGACTCTGCTGATAACCCCAAAAAGGCCATATGTTCCACCTGCCATGCCAGCATCAGCAGGGGTGACAAAACTACCAGCCTGACCACCACCAGCATGATCAGGCACATGGCAGCAAAGCACCCGACTTTGTGGGGCGAAACCCAGGGTCCACGACCAGTGTCAGCGGGTGTCACCACTGCTTCTTCCACTGTTGTGCGTGCAATAGAACCCCCTGTTGTGTGTGCAATGCAATCCCCTGTCCATACTGCATGTAAAGATGCCCCCTCCTCTCAGTCTTCACTTGTTATGGCAGTTTCTCAAGAAACAGCATCAACGTCCACGTCCCTCCGCAGCGTTCAATTGTTCATATCCCAGACCTTTGAACGAAAGCGGAAATTCGCAGCTAACGCTCCACAGGCCACAGTCCTAAATTCGCAAGTTGGAAATGCTGACTTTTAGGCTGGTGGAGACGGAATCCTTCCGCAATCTTATGGTGGTGGCCGTCCCTCGGTACTCTGTCCCCAGCCGACACTATTTTGCCCGGTATGCCATCCCCGCACTACACAAGCACGTGTCCAAAAGCATCTGCCGTGCCCTCAACAACGCAGTTACTGGGAGAGTCCACCTGACAACGGACACGTGGACAAGTGCTTGTGGCCAGGGACGGTACATCTCTCTGACGGCACACTGGGTAAACATAGTGGAAGCCGGGACCCAGTGGGACCTTTGGACGGAACACATCCTCCCCACACCGAGGATTGCGGGCCCTATGTCAGTCAGAGTTGCCCCCACAGTGTACAGCTCCTGCGCATCCTCCTCCTCCTCCTCATGTTCAGCCTCCATCTCAGATATCACCACATCAGTTACAAGCTGGAAGTATTGCAGTACTGCCTCCGCCAAGCGGCAACAGGCTGTGCTGAAACTCATAAGCTTAGGTGATAAACCTCACACTGCTTGTGAGTTGTGGACAGCTGTGAAAGAGCAGGCAGATCTGTGGCTGAGACCGCTGAACCAACATCCCGGCATGGTCGTGCGTGACAATGGCCGTAACCTGGTAGCGGCTCTGAGGCGAGGTGAGATCACACACGTACCATGCCTGGCTCATGTGCTTAACCTCGTGGTTCAGTGGTTTCTTAAATCGTACCCCGAGTTGCCAGATCTGCTCGTGAAAGTGCGCCGCCTGTCAGCTCATTTTCGCAAGTCGGCTACAGCTTCCGCCGCCCTTGCTGTGTTGCAGCAGCGTTTGCTGCTTCCGGCACACTGACTGGTGTGTGATGTCCCCACACGTTGGAACTCTACCCTCCACATGTTGCAAAGGATTTGTGAGCAGAAGAGAGCAGTTGTGGAGTACCAGCTGCAACAAAGCCGTCGATATTCAGGTCAGACTCCACACATAAGACCTCAGGAGTGGACCTGGATGTCTGACATATGTACCATCCTGACAAACTTTGAGGAGGCCACCAAGATGGTGAGTGGTGATGACGCCATCATTAGTGTCAGCATCCCACTTGTCTGTCTTTTGCAATGCTCTCTGCAGAGAATTAAAGAGGAGGCATTGCAGCCAGAGTATGATGAGATGGATCAAGAAGCCGTAGCAGGCGATTACACACAGCCCAGCCTCATCTCATCCCAACTTGCATTGGGAGACAATGAGGAGGAGGAGGAGGAAGAACAGGAGCTGCTATCATGCGTTGTAGACGGTAGTACCTGTACAAGTGTCATACCGTCGGTACAGCGTGGGTGGCCTGAGGACAGGGGGGAGGAGGAGGAGAGCATGGTCAGTCGTCATCTTGGTGAGGACACGGAAATCTTGCCCGTTACCAGTCTGGCACGCATGGCTGACTTTATGTTACGCTGCCTTAACCGTGACCCTCGCGTTGTCAAAATGTTGGGTGACAGTCATTACTGGTTGGTGACACTTGTAGACCCCCGCTACAAGGAGAACTTTCACTCTCTTATTCCTGAGGTGGAGAGGTCTACAAAAATGGGGCAGTACCAGAAGGCCCTTGCTGCAGAACTCTTAAAAAAATTCACATCTGAACACGCTAGCGGCAGAGGTCACAGTTCGTTGCCCAACCAAGGCGTACAGGCGAGAGAGATGCAACTCTAATCCAGCAGAGGCAGGGGAACACTGTCGACGTTCTGGGACAGTTTTCTGACACCCGCCCAGCTTACAGGCCCTGAGGCGCGGGGTACTCTCACAAGGAGTGGAAAAGTGGAAAGTTTCAAAAGATGGTGAGGGAGTACCTTGCCGATCGTTCCAGCGTCCTCCGTGATTCCTCTGTGCCTTTTAATTATTGGGTATCCAAGCTGGACACTTGGAATGAACAGGCTCTGCATGCCTTGGAGGTCCTGGCCTGCCCTGCCGCTAGCGTGTTATCGGAGCGTGTTTTTAGTGCCACTGGGGGAATTATAACTGATAAGCGCACTCGCCTGTCAACTGACGATGCTGACAAGCTGACCCTTATCAAAATGAACAAGGGCTGGATTGGGCCAGACTTCTCATCACCACCAAATGACAGCAGAGTAACATAAAGTCAAATCCACTGTGTTATTTCGGGAGGTGTATTCACATGCACCGCTTCACACCCACACATGGGTATACGCTTCCTCGTGTAGGGCTGTTTTATCTTCTCCTTATCCTCAGCCTCCACCACCACTATACCACCAGGGTGCCAGCATTGCAAGTTCCTCCGTCCTTATTTTTGGCAGCTTTTGCTTGCAAGGCATAAGCTAATACTATGGGACACCCACTCCCCAATAATGGGAATTGTGTTTGTAATATGGTGTACTGTATGGCTCTTGTAAGGGGCATTGCAAGTTGCTCTGTCCTAATTTTTGGCAGCTTTTGCTTGCAAGGCATAAGCAAATACTATGGGACACCCACTCCCCAATAATGGGACTTATGTTTGTAATATGCTGTACTGCATGGCTCTTGTAAGGGGCATTGCAAGTTGCTCCGTCCTAATTTTTGGCAGCTTTTGCTTGGAAAGCATAAGCAAATACTATGGGAGACCCACTCCCCAATAATGGGACTTATGTTTGTAATAAGCTGTACTGCATGGCTCTTGTAAGGGGCATTGCAAGTTGCTCCGTCCTAATTTTTGGCAGCTTTTGCTTGGAAAGCATAAGAAAATACTATGGGAGACCCACTCCCCAATAATGGGACTTATGTTTGTAATATGCTGTACTGCATGGCTCTTGTAAGGGGCATTGCATGTTGCTCCGTCCTAATTTTTGGCAGCTTTTGCTTGCAAGGCATAAGCAAATACTATGGGAGACCCACTCCCCAATAATGGGACTTATGTTTGTAATATGCTGTACTGCATGGCTCTTGTAAGGGGCATTGCAAGTTGCTCCGTCCTAATTTTTGGCAGCTTTTGCTTGCAAGGCATAAGCAAATACTATGGGACACCCACTCCCCAATAATGGGACTTATGTTTGTAATATGCTGTACTGCATGGCTCTTGTAAGGGGCATTGCAAGTTGCTCCTTCCTAATTTTTGGCAGCTTTTGCTTGCAAGGCATAAGCAAATACTATGGGACACCCACTCCCCAATAATGGGACTTATGTTTGTAATATGCTGTACTGCATGGCTCTTGTATGGGGCATTGCAAGTTGCTCCGTCCTAATTTTTGGCAGCTTTTGCTTGCAAGGCATAAGCAAATACTATGGGACACCCACTCCCCAATAATGGGACTTATGTTTGTAATATGCTGTACTGCATGGCTCTTGTAAGGGGCATTGCAAGTTGCTCCATCCTAATTTTTGGCAGCTTTTGCTTGGAAAGCATAAGCAAATACTATGGGAGACCCACTCCCCAATAATGGGACTTATGTTTGTAGTATGCTGTACTGCATGTGACGCACCCCCTGGGCCGTGTGTACACTTGTGTGGGATACCCGGTGCCGGGTCTCTGGGGTCTGTAGTCTCCGTGGCGGTGACCCGGTCCCTTGGCTCAGGCTGGTCAAACCAGTGGCAGTCTTTCTTAGGTTTTGAGGTTAATTGTCTGACTGTTCCACCCGTGGATTGCGGTCAGGGAGTACCACCGCTGCGAGGCAGACCGCTGAGGCTGGTGTTGTGTGCGCTGCAGAGAATGGGATAACTCCCCATGGGAGGAGTATAGCCTCAGGGCAGTGAGTGTGGATGATGGGGGTGATGGTGCACGAGCGCAGCAGGAATGACTCATAGTCTTTGCAGTGCAGTTCAGGGTCTTTACTGATGATTATAAGGTAGACCCTCCCGGGAGTACTGGCTAGCATAAGAGGCCTGGTCAGTCTGTGAGCAAGCAGGAGTTCCCCTGGCCTGGTGGAGTTGTAGGCCTCCCCGTCTGTCTGCACTCTTCCTGGCTACCTTGCTGTAAGCGGGTAGAAGTAGCCCACGTCCCTGAGTGTACCGTGCAGTGCTCACCCGTATGGCTGGTGACTTGGGGCCTTCTGTTAGCCTCCCCTCCACGACGGCGGTGCTGGTCCCTTGCTTGTGACTGAGCCTCCGGGCTTCTATGGCCAGAGGACCTGAAATCCCCTGCCGGCTGGTTTCTGCTGCTGGATATATAAGTCCTCACAGCCTCGGACTCCTGTGTCCGGTTCCTATTGTCTTCTGCCAGGGCGAGCTCTGCTCAGCTTCCAGCCCCTGGTCTTTAGCTCCTAGCTCCTACAGAGCTCCTTGCTGTTACTTTCCCTTGCTCTCACTCTGACTTTGACTGTTCTCTGTTCTCTGACTCACTCAACCCCGCCCCAGATCCAGTTTATAAGGGCAGAATTCTCCCCTCCCAGGACTGGGGCAGGAGGATGTTGCATGTTTAAGGGATCCTGACCAGGAAACCTCCCACTTGCTCTCCGACGTAATATCTCTATTACTGTGGTGACCAGACCCCTGGGGTGCCACACAAGGCTCTTGTAAGGGGCATTGCAGTTCCTCATAATTTTTGGAAAGCCTTCCATTCACTGCTTAGGCCAACAGTGCACAGGAGACCCAGTTGCTATAAATGGAAAAAAAGGTTTAGTTAACGCCCTCTGACCTCCATGTCGTTTCCAAGGGGCATTGGAGTGCCTCGAAATTTTTGGTAGGCATTGCACTCACTGTATGCCCTATAACTGTGTAGCCGAACCGCTCCTTTTGTTACAGAAACATATCCTACAAGACATATCTGGTTGACTGGCCTGATATTGATGTGAATGGTCCCTGTTCCTCCTGCTCTTTCTCCTTTGCCACTACCTCATCCATCATTTATCACCTGAAGCTTTGTTTTAACGGGAGTCATAGAACTTGGATAGTAGCAGGAAAACATCCAGCAATCCTCGGAGGAGGTAGGATATGCGCCAAAACGCTGACCACCTCAGGCCTAGCCGCTACTACATACATGCGCTTGCATTACAACAAAACAAAGCAGATGCTAACTTCTATCATCCTCATCATGCTCCTCACCTTGCACTCTCAACTCCCCTGATGGAGAAGCCAGGGCCCACCGGAGGAGTCTGAGAGTCCGGTGGGCTCGGCCAATGCTGCCCTAAAGCAGGCCAGGCTAAGAAAAGTGTGGGAAAGGTTACCGGGACAAATAGGGGTGGCTGGGGACCGAGTATGGACACCCGGCCACCCCCTGGAGGCTGGGGAGCAAGCGGGGACACCCGGCCACCAGGCGGCTGGGGACTGAGAATGGATACCAGGCCGCCGACACAGCCATGGCGTGGTGGCCAGATTCCGCCTCCACATGCCTAAAAGGCCCAATTTAAAGTGCAAGCAAGCAAGCAGTATGGTATTGCAGCCTGGGGGTGGGTGGGTGGCAGGCTGCATACTTGCGCTTGCATTGCAAGGAATGGGAGAGGTACAATTGAACACTGCCCTGGGACAAGGACTTGAATGGGGATAGTTGCAAGTCTGCAACGACAGGTGCAAGGTGGGAGGCATCTTCGCATGTACCATGAACAGGGGTTTGGCATGCACACACTACAGCGGAATAGGCTCTCCTTCTCACTAAATGCACTGGGGAGGGCACAAGTAATGTTTTGGTATACGCGCTTAATCTTATGTATAAGGCACACCAGGACAAATAGGGGCAGCTGGGGACTGAGTATGGATACCTCGCTGCCGAAACAGCCATGAGGTAGTGGCCAGCTTCGGCCTCCTCCAAACTAAAAGGCCCCATTTCAAGTGCAAGCTAGCAGTATGGAATTGCAGTCTGGGGTGGGTTTGTGGCAGGCTGCACACTTACACTTGCATTAAAAGAAAACATAGCAGATGCTAACTTCTGTCATCATCATCATGCTCCTCACCTTGGCACTCTCAACTCCACCGATGGAGAAGTCAGGGCCCACCGGAGGAGTCTGGTTCTCTGGTGGGCTCGTCCAATGCTGCCTAAAGCAGGCCGGGATAAGATAAGTGTGTGGGGGGATGTTCCAAGGAGAAAGAGGGGCGGCTGGGGACCGTTTATGGACACCCGGCTGCCCCCAGGCGGCTGGGGACCGTGTGTGGACACCCGGCCGTGGGGCGGCTGGGGACCGAGAATGGACACCCGGCCGCCGGGCAGCTGGGGACTGAGTATGGATTCCAGGCCGCCAACACAGCCATGACGTGGTGGCCAGATTCCGCCTCCACATGCCTAAAAGGCCCAATTTCAAGTTCAAGCAAGCAAGCAGTATGGTATTGCAGCCTGGGGGTGGGTGGGTGGCAGGCTGCATACTTGCGCTTGTATTGCAAGGAATGGGGGAGGTACAATTGAACACTGCCCTGGGACTAGAACTTGCATGGGGATAGTTGCAAGTCTGCATCTTCTGATGCGGCAAGGATCACTTATGATGGGCACACTTTTAGACAGTGACCTGGGAGTCAGAGATGCTTCCAGGGGTCTTCCCCATGCTGTTCCCATGTCTTTTCAGCACTTTATGCATGTGTCACACAGCACATGGCCAGATAAGGTTGTAAAATGTTAAAATGACATTTCCCGGTGAATGCATTTGTCATAGTTGAAAGCAATACAAAAGTGCAAAAACGCATAAAAAATGCTACTTGTGAACATAGCCGAAGGTGTGGAGGAGTATTTTTGTTTTTGGTCTTTTATTTTAACTTATACACAATTCTTTTCCCTGGAAAGGATGTTCCTTAACATATTTCACAGGAAAAAAGTTTCACTTTCGTTTTTGAACGTTTTATTGTGAGCCCGTAAAAGTGGCTTAATACCTCTGACCACGTTGTTGACAGCAGTGACCTGGGGGTCAGAAATGCTTCTTGGGGCGATCCCCATGCTGTCCCCATGTCATTTGAGCAATGTCACTATTGTTTTGGGCACTTGTTAGGCTTTTAAAAGACTGCCGGGGGTGCCACCGCAAAAATGCTCAAGTCTCCCATAGACTAACATTGGGCTCGTTGCTCGGGTCGAGCACCCGAGTATCACGGCGAGCTCGGCCCGAGCTTCGAGCACCCGAGAATTTTAGTGCTCGCTCAACACTAGTTGTAACCTCGAAAATAATTCTTTAATTACTCATGATTTGTAGAAACACTCATAGTACATTTCTATTTTAATTTATTTGAATGAAACTGTTGTCCACTGTTTCAAGGGACTAGTATTGGAGAACATCTTGTTTCCGCAGAGCTGTCATATATAAACTGTTACAATTGGGTACTAGTGAACCTTCGGCAATCTATATGCCCCTCGGACTAGTTTATGGGGGTTGGCTAATTGGGCAATTACCCAATGCAATGTTTCCTAAGGAGATAAATAAAATCCGTAGGAATAAACTAAAACCACAGAGTATTATTTAGCTGGGTATTGTGGTAATATTTGGAAAATGTATTTGATGATTGTGTAATCTAAATAGCAGTATATTCAAGACATTTTATCGGAGTATTATTTAGACACTGCGCATTATTTTTGCATTTTGGTATATATTGTTTAATATGGGATGTATATGGAAGTAATATCTAGACACATTATTAGGGTAGGGTCACACAACCGTTTTCTCCATATCCGAGAAAACCGATCCAATTTTTCTGATCAGATTTGGATTATCGCTTGATCAGAGTGGCATTAGTTTTTCTAGGACATGAAGTAATAATGGAGAAGGTGGAGACCCTTTTTTTCGTGTCAGTCTGTGAAAATCGGACCGCACTTTTCACGGACCCATAGACTTGCATTGCTGATTTTCATCCAACACTCGGATTAAAATTCATCATGTTTCCGATTTTTTCCTTAGACCACTCGGTCAGAGGAAAAAAATCGAACATGTACATAGCCCCATAGAATATCCTATGTACGAGTGCTATCTGTGAAAACCACATGTAGCTCTCGTCATGTGCACGTGCCCTTATAGCAATATTGTATGTAAAAGTTGAGATGCGCTAAAAGGGGATAAAACAATGGTCAGCTCAATGTACAATGACGGCAACAGTACCAACAAAATATGTAATGCAGGAAAACTGAATAAGTAGTTTTCCTTACCTTCTTTGATGCATGATAGTTGCAGTCTATGCTGAATGCAGAGAATCCTGTGTTCACACCGGATCTTGTGTCCTGAAGTTCCAATGCGCTGTGCCATTCTTGGTTTCTCCTTATAGTAATATGTTGGATGAAAAGGTGAGAAATTGTCTAAAACAGTAAATAGGTGCCCAGGGTTCCATTTTTTTTAATAAAATGGGGGTAAAATTAGAAATTGACTTAGTATTTATGAGAGTTACAGTATCAACAGTTTGTAAAGAACGTGATCCTGATAATGCCTTACAGAATTACTATTTATGTAATCCCTAAAATGAGTTTATCAGAACTTCACAATGAGAGGAATCTGTCACCTCTGAAAACACTATTTTCCTGCTGAAATAGAGACAATCTGCAGGTAAATAGTGTTACAATGTTGCCTGAATACCTTATTTAAAGTGCAGCTACTGGAGAAAGGAATGTATTTCCACCTAAGAGCCGCCGGCTTTCAGTCATGGGGGTGTGCACGGAGTGGCACTTTGATTGTCAACCTGCTCTGCAGCGCATCTGTGCGGTGCAAGTTGTCAAAGTACCAGGTCATGTTTACAGCCACCACTAACAGTGTAATGAGTGATGATTATAATTGCTTCATCCACGACACCATGACTAAAAGCCGGCGGCTCCTGGGAGGAAATAAGGTCATTTCTCCCAGTAGCCACATTTTCAGAAACGCAGCCAGAACGCATTGTAACTAGTGATGAGCAAGCATGCTCATTACTCAAGATTTATGAGCATGCTCGCGTGTTTTCTTTAGTATCTTCAGCGTGCCCGGGTTTTATGTTTTAGTCACTCAGTGCTCATGATTTGCGACTTTTTGACAGCTTTAATACATGCGAGGAATTCCTAAGAAGCAGGCATTCTTCACATGTATTAAAGCTGTCAAACAGTCGCAAATCATGAGCACTGAGTGACTAAAACAAAACGTTTAGCACCGCTGAAGATACTCGGCAAGCACCCGAGCATGCTCGCCGAAAGGGTTAACAGAACATACTCATCACTAATTGTAACACTATTTACCTGCAGATTAACCCTACATCTGCAGGTAAATAGCATTTTTGAAGGTAGCAGGTTTCCTTTAATAACATATTGAAGGAATTTAGTCTTCATTTTTAAACCAAGGTAGTACACTTGATAGAATTCATAATTCCATTCCCTTTACAAAATTAATTTGTAAATGTATCAGTACAAGTATATTGTATAATTTTAGATTAAGGAAATTGTCTTTCATGAATATTATGAAATACATTATAAATCTCAGCAACTGTGTACTTTCTTAGTCATCTGGCAAGTGCAAATTATCCCCTTTCACGCCTTTTGAACATAAAAAGTAGTGTCCAGTACTGTGCTACTTTTTTTTAGAAAAATCTAATCACCATATGTTCTGACTTTACCATAATGCTCAAGCTTGTGACAAGTATAAAGTTACTGCTTTCATTAATGTCTCCATTGTGATTATTCTGTACTGTCAGCTACAACATATGGTGCCAACATCTTTTCATAGACAAGTTGAGAATGCCATACGTATTTTAATGTTTCTGTACAGCATCACATCAAGTAGACAGGCCTGCTGCTGCGTTAAAATCCCATCATATTCTTAGATCTCCTCATATACCTAGCATTAGTTTAACACTTTACAGACTTCAAATAGTCCTTACTCTAGTTAATAAACCTTCAGTCTTTGTGTTGTTTTTAGTATAGCTATAATATTATACTCAATAAAGAAGATTGTAGAACACACTAGAGTATTCAGAATACATTGCTAACAGACAATTGCATGGTTTGATACCACTATAACAATATCTAGGGTACTTTAGACCATATTTCTGCACAACTATCAGTAAAAACTTTTTTTGAACTAGGTCTGATCTATGGATTTCCATTAATTATTAACAATGTTTTCCTTCATCACCATTTAGGGTATGTTCCCACGATGAGCTTTTGGTGTGTTTTTGAGGCTGCGTGTTTTTTCTGAGTCAAAAACGCAGCGTCTTACAGTTCTGGAAAAGTGGATATGATTTATAAAGAGCTCATGCCCACTGTTGTTCTTTTTAACGCTGCGTAAACTCATTTGCGGTGCGTTTTTGATATGCAAGGCATGTCAATTTTTCTTGCAGGTACCCTGAGTTTTCTGAACAGAATTTCCCCATAGATTTGCATTAGCTGCGGAAATGCCACAGGTAAAAGACGCACATGCGTTTTTAGTACATTTCCGTGGTGGAAACGCATAAAAAAAAGCATGTAATCCACACCTAAGTATGTCAATAAAGTTTTGTCAAAGCAAAAAAACAGGAAGTATCAAAAACAAGACAGCTTTATTTACAGCATGACACACCAGCGGCGTCAAAAACCTGTAAGAACGCATGTTAAAAAAACGCACACAAAAATGCAATGAAAAAATGCAAGTAACCTAATTTAAATAATAGGTGCAGAAATTCTACAGCATCAAAAATGCACTAAAAGCTCATTGTGGGAACATAGCCTTACAATTTGCACTCTGCAGAGCACATGGCTTTCAATAGACTATTACTTACGCGTTTTGGACTTAATCTAGTCCTTATTCATAGTTAGCCTTACAATGCAATAACTAAATAAATATATGCATATTGAAGTGTCAAAAGAGGTCTATAAGATACGACTATACTTCTGTAAACCTCTGATTCAATACAGAGGTGTATGAAGGCATACACTGTGGTATGCATCTTCTCGTGAAATACCTAGCAAAACCATTGTGCAAACTTGAGCATTGTTACAGAGGAATAGTTGTTTTTAGAGAGTGGACCACAGAATAAAAATAAAAGGAGGTAGGGTTGAGCGAGCACTAAAATGCTCGGGTGCTCGAAGCTCGGGCCGAGCTCACCATGATACTTGGGTGCTCGACCCGAGCAACGAGCCCAATGTTAGTCTATGGGAGACCCGAGCATTTTTGCGGCGGCACCCCCAGCAGTCTGTAGAAAGCCTAAAAAGTGCCCAAAACTATAGTGACAGTGCTCAAATGACATGGGGACAGCATGGGGATCGCCCCAGGAAGCATTTCTGACCCCCAGGTCACTGCTGTCAACAACTTGCACAAGAAATAGGCTGAACTGGATGGACGCTTGTCTTTTTTCGGCCTTATAAACTATGTAACTATGTAACTATGTAAGGTATTAAGCCACTTTAACGGACTCACAATAAAACGTTCAAAAACGAAACTGAAACTGTTTTCCTGTGAAATATGTTAAGGAACATCCTTTCCAGGGTAAAGACTTGTGTATAAGGTAAAATAAATAACCCCCCAAAAAAATACTCCTCCACACCTTGGGCTATGTTCACAAGTAGCATTTTTTTATGCGTTTTTGCACTTTTGTATTGCTTTCAACCGTGACAAATGCATTCACCGGGAAATGTAATTTTAACATTTTACAACATTATCTGGCCATGTGCTGTGTGACACATGCATACAGTGCTGAAAAGACATGGGAACAGCATGGGGAAGACCCCTGGAAGCATCTCTGACACCCAGGTCACTGCCTAAAAGTGTGCCCATCAGAAGTAATCCTTGCCACATCAGAAGATGCAGACTTGCAACTATCCCCGTGCAAGTCCTTGTCCCAGGGCAGTGTTGAATTGTACCTCCCCCATTCTTTGCAATGCAAGCGCAAATATGCAGCCAACCACCCACCCACAGGCTGCAATACTATACTGCTAGCTTGCACTTGAAATGGGGACTTTTAGTTTGGAGGAGGCCGAAGCTGGCCACTACCTCATGGCTGCGTCGGCGGCGAGGTCTCCATACTTAGTCCCCAGCCGCCACTATTTGTCCCGGGAACCTTCCCCACACTTTTCTTAGCCTGGCCTGCTTTAGGGCAGCATTGGACGAGCCCACCAGACAACCAGACTCCTCCGGTGAGCCCTGGCTTCTCCATCAGGGGAGTTGAGAGTGCCAAGGTGAGGAGCATGATGATGATAGAAGTTAGAATCTGCTTTGTTTTCTTGGAATGCAAGCGTAAGTGTGCAGCCTGCCACCCACCCACCCCAGGCTGCAATACCATACTGCTAGCTTGCTTGCACTTGAAATTGGGCCTTTTAGGCATGTGGAGGCGGAATCTGGCCACCACGTCATGGCTGCGTCGGCGGCCTGGTATCCATACTCAATTCCCAATCCCCAGGCGGACGGGTGTCCACACTTGGTCCCCAGCCGCCCCTATTTGTCCCGGTGCACCTTATACACATGCGCGCATACCAAAACATTACCTGTGCCCTCCCCCAGTGCATTTAGTGGGAAGGACAGCCTATTCCACTGTAGTGTGTGCACGCCAACCCCCTGTTCATGGCACATGCGAAGATGCCTCCCGCCCTGCACCTGTCGTTGCAGACTTCCAACTATCCCCATTCAAGTCCTTGTCCCAGGACAGTGTTCAATTGTACCTCCCCCATTCCTTGCAATGCAAGCGCAAGTATGCAGCCTGCCACCCACCCACTCCCAGGCTGCAATACCATACTGCTTGCTTGCTTGCACTTGAAATTGGGCCTTTTAGGCATGTGGAGGTGGAATCTGGCCACCACATCATGGCTGCGTTGGCGGCCTGGTATCCATACTCAGTCCCCAGCCGCCCGGTGGCCGGGTGTCCACGCTTGGTCCCCAGCTGCCAGAGGGCGGCCGGGTGTCCACGCTTGGTCCCCAGCTGCCAGGGGGCGGCCGGGTGTCCATACTCGGTCCCCAGCCGCCCCGTGGCCGGGTGCTCACACACGATCCCCAGCCGCCAGGGGGCGGCCGGGTGTCCATAAATGGTCCCCAGCCACCCCTATTTGTCCCGGTGCGCCTTATACACAAGCGCGCATACCAAAACATTACCTGTGACCTCCCCAGTGCATTTAGTGGAAAGGACAGCCTAACCACAAACACGTGGACAAGTGAATGTGGCCAGGTAAGGTCCATCTCACTGACGCCTTCACACTGGGTTAATATTGTGGAAGCCGGGACACAGTTGGACACTGCGATGCAACACGTCCTCCAGATATAGAGGATTGCGGGTCCTGGGTCAATCAGGCTTCAACACAAAGTTCAGAAGGTAGACAGCAGCAGTGGTCTGCCTCCTACACAACAAGTAAATTATTCATGATCATGAGGCCATCCATCTCCTTAGCTTTCTGTTCCTTGGAATGCAAGCGCATGTATGTAGTAGCGGCAAGGCCTGAGGTGGTCAGCGTTTTGGCGCATATCCTACCTCCTCCGAGGATAGCTGGATGTTTTCCTGCTACTATCCCAGTTCTATGACTCCCGTTAAAACAAAGCTTCAGGTGATGAATGATGGATGAGGTGGTGGCAAAGGAGAAAGAGCAGGAGGAACAGGGACCATTCATATCAATATCAGGCCAGTCAACCACACATGTCTTGTAGGATATGTTTCTGTACCAAAAGGAGCGGTTCGGCTACACAGTTATTGGGCATACAGTGAGTGCAATGCCTACCAAAAATTTCGAGGCACTCCAATGCCCCTTGGAAGTGACATGGAGGTCAGAGGGCCTTAACTAAACTGTTTTTTCCATTTATAGCAACTGGGTCTCCTGTACACTGTTGGCCTAAGCAGTGAATGGAAGGCTTTCCAAAAATTATGGGGAACTGCAATGCCCCTTGAAACAGACGTGGATTACAGCATACTAAAAACCTTCTACCCATTATTGGGGAGTGGGTCTACCTTAGTGTCCGCCTATGCATTGAAAAGCAAAAGCTGACTAAAATTAGGAGGAAATGCAATGCCCGTTGGAAGAGTCGTGGAGGTTAGAGGTAATTAAACACAACATTTCAATGCCCCTTGGAAGAGCTGTGGAGTTCAGAGTGGTTTAACAAGACGGTTTTAATGCCCCTTGGAAGAGACGTGGTGGTCCCAGTGGAATAAAAAGACAATATCAATGCCCCTTGGAAGAGTAGTGGAGGTCCCAATGGAATAAAAAGACAATATCAATGCCCCTTAGAAGAGTGGTGGAGGTCCCAATGGAATAAAAAGACAATATCAATGCCCCTTGGAAGAGTGGTGAAGGTTACGGTGGAATAAAAAGACATTATCAATGCCCCTTGGAAGAGTGGTGGAGGTCCTAGTGTAATAAAAAGACAATATCAATGACCCTTGGAAGAGACGTGGAGGTCACAGTAGCTTAACAAGACGATTTTAATGCCCCTTAGAAGAGCCATGCAGTACAGCATATTAAAAACATTATTCCCATTATTGGGGAGTGGGTCTCCCATAGTCTTTGCCTATGCCTTCCAAGCAAAAGCTGCCAAAAATTAGGATGGAGGAACTTGCAATGCCCCTTACAAGAGCCATGCAGTACAGCATATTAAAAACATTATTCCCATTATTGGGGAGTGGGTCTCCCATAGTCTCTGCCTATGCCTTCCAAGCAAAAGCTGCCAAAAATTAGGACGGAGGAACTTGGAATGCTGGCAACACGGACAACGGTTACCCTGGTGGTATAGTGGTGGTGGAGACTAAGGATAAGCAGAAGAGCAAAAAACAGCCGAAATGAGGAAGCGTATACCCATGTGTGGGTGTGAAGCGGTGCATGTGAATACACCTCCCGAAACAACACAGTGGATTTGACTTTATGTTACTCTGCTGTCATTTGGTGGTGATGAGAAGTCTGGCCCAATCCAGCCCTTGTTCATTTTGATAAGGGTCAGCATTGTCAGTTGACAGGCGAGTGCACTTATCAGTTATAATTCCCCAAGCGGCACTAAAAACACGCTCCGATAACACGCTAGCGGCAGGGCAGGCCAGGACCTCCAAGGCGTACAGAGTGAGTTCATCCCAAGTGTCCAACTTGGATGCCCAATAATTAAAAGGCACAGAGGAATCACGGAGGATGCTGGTACGGTCGGCAAGGTACTCCCTCACCATCTTTTGAAACTTTCCACTCCTTGTGAGAGTACCCCGCGCCTCAGGGCCTGTAAGCTGGGCGGGTCTCAGAAAACTGTCCCAGAACGTTGACAGTGTTCCCCTGCCTCTGCTGGATTGGAGTTGCGTCTCTCTCGCCTGTACGCCTTGGTTGTGCAACGAACTGTGACCTCTGCCGCTAGCGTGTTCAGATGGGAATTTTTTTAACAGTTCTGGAGCAAGGGCCTTCTGGTACTGCCCCATTTTTGTAGACCTCTTCACCTCAGGAATAAGAGAGTGAAAGTTCTCCTTGTAGCAGGGGTCTAAAAGTGTCACCAACCAGCAATGACTGTCACCCAACATTTTGACAACACGAGGGTCACGGTTAAGGCAGCGTAACATAAAGTCAGCCATGCGTGCCAGAGTGGTAACAGGCAAGACTTCCGTGTCCTCACCAAGATGATGACTGACCATGCCCCTCTCCTCCTCCTCTACCTCCTCCTCCCCCCTGTCCTCAGGCCACCCGCGCTGAACCGACGGTATGACAGTTGTACAGGTACTACCATCTACAGAGCATGATACCAGCTCCTGTTCTTCCTCCACCTCCTCCTCCTCTCCCTCATTGTCCCCCAATGCACGTTGGGATGAGATGAGGCTGGGCTGTGTGTAATCGCCCGCTACGGCTTCTTGATCCATCTCATCATACTCTGGCTGCAATGCCTCCTCTTTAATTCTCTGCAGAGAGCGTTGCAAAAGACAGACAAGTGGGATGCTGACGCTAATGATGGCGTCATCGCCACTCACCATCTTGGTGGACTCCTCAAAGTTTCTCAGGATGGTACGTATGTCAGACATCCAGGTCCACTCCTGAGGTCTTATGTGTGGAGTCTGACCTGAATATCGACGGCCTTGATGCAGCTGGTACTCCACAACTGCTCTCTTCTGCTCACAAATCCTTTGCAACATGTGGAGGGTAGAGTTCCAACATGTGGGGACATCACACACCAGTCAGTGTGCCGGAAGCTGCAAACGCTGCTGCAACACAGCAAGGGCGGCGGAAGCTGTAGCCGACTTGCGAAAATGAGCTGACAGGCGGCGTACTTTGACGAGTAGATCTGGCAACTCGGGGTATGATTTAAGAAACCGCTGAACCACGAGGTTAAGCACATGGGCAAGGCATGGTACGTGTGTGATCTCGCCTCAGAGCCGCCACCAGGTTACAGCCATTGTCACACACGACCATGCCTGGATGTAGGTTCAGCGGTCTCAGCCACAGATCTGCCTGCTCTTTCACAGCTGTCCACAACTCACAAGCAGTGTGAGATTTATCACCTAAGCTTATGAGTTTCAGGACAACCTGTTGCCGCTTGGCTGAGGCAGTACTGCAGTGCTTCCAGCTTGTAACTGATGTGGTGATATCTGAGATGGAGGCTGAACATGAGGAGGAGGAGAAGGATGATGCGCAGGAGCTGTACAAGGTGGGGGAAACTCTGACTGACATAGGGGATGCAATCCTTGGTGTGGGGAGGATGTGTTCCTTCCCAAGGTCCGACTGGGTCCCGGCTTCCACTATGTTTACCCAGTGTGCCGTCAAGGAGATTTACCATCCCTGGCCACAAGCACTTGTCCACGTGTCCGTTGTCAGGTGGACTCTCCCAGTAACTGCGCTGTTGAGGGCACGGCAGATGTTTTGGGACACGTGCTTGTGTAGTGCGGGGATATCACACCAGGCAAAATAGTGTCGGCTGCGGACCGAGTACCGAGGGACGGCCACTGCCATAAGGTTGCGGAAGGATTCCATCTCCACCAGCCTAAAAGGCAGCATTTCCAATGCAAGCTGTCGTGAAATGTGCGAATTTAGGACTGTGGCCTGTGGGGTGTTGACTGCGAATTTGCGCTTTCGTTCAAAGGTCTGGGATATGGACAATTGAACGCTTCGGTGGGACGTGGACGTTGATGCTGTTTCTTGAGAAACTGCCATAACAAGTGAAGACTGAGAGGAGGGGGCATCTTTGCATGCAGTATGGACAGGGGATTGCCTTGCACGTACAACAGGTGGCTCTCTTACACCTTCATTTTTCAAAGTGACATTAGTCTAGATACAATATTTCTTATATATTCATGTATGGAGTGCCGAAGTTCTTTTTGCAATTGAGATTACTCTTTTCTTCAGAGCACCCGAATAAACCAGTGAGCGACCCCTCTCTTTTTTCTACTAATCATTTTTGGGATCCCGCTCCTGGAGCATGCCAGCAGGTACGTGTTCACACTATTAGCAGTTTGACAGCCTTTTTTCTGACCATGTGTCCTTCCCATTCAGTCACAGGTGGTTTTAACTAGCTCTACCAGCCCATACATTGTAGGTTAAAAGCCCAAGCAGAGACATATTGTCCATACAGGCTTACAGCCCAAGAGTGGCATATCCAGTGGTAGCGTAGCGTAGTTTCCCATCATACGAAGGTGACCTTGTCGTGGTTGATGGGCACACATAAATTGGCCAAATTATTCGCAAAAAACCTTCATTTTTCAAAGTGACATTAGTCTAGATACAATATTTCTTATATATTCATGTATGGAGTGCCGGAGTTCTTTTTGCAATTGAGATTACTCTTTTCTTCAGAGCACCCGAATAAACCAGTGAGCGACCCCTCTCTTTTTTCTATTAATCATTTTTGGGATCCCGCTCCTGGAGCATTGCAGCAGGTACGTGTTCACACTATTAGCAGTTTGACAGCCTTTTTTCTGACCATGTGTCCCTCCCATTCAGTCACAGGTGGTTTTAACTAGCTCTACCAGCCCATACATTGTAGGTTAAAAGCCCAAGCAGAGACATATTGTCCATACAGGCTTACAGCCCAAGAGTGGCATATCCAGTGGTAGCATAGCGTAGTTTCCCATCATACGAAGGTGACCTTGTCATGGTTGATGGGCACACATAAATTGGCCAAATTATTCGCAAAAAACCTTCATTTTTCAAAGTGACATTAGTCTAGATACAATATTTCTTATATATTCATGTATGGAGTGCCGAAGTTCTTTTTGCAATTGAGATTACTCTTTTCTTCAGAGCACCCGAATAAACCAGTGAGCGACCCCTCTCTTTTTTCTACTAATCATTTTTGGGATCCCGCTCCTAGAGCATTGCAGCAGGTACGTGTTCACACTATTAGCAGTTTGACAGCCTTTTTTCTGACCATGTGTCCTTCCCATTCAGTCACAGGTGGTTTTAACTAGCTCTACCAGCCCATACATTGTAGGTTAAAAGCCCAAGCAGAGACATATTGTCCATACAGGCTTACAGCCCAAGAGTGGCATATCCAGTGGTAGCGTAGCGTAGTTTCCCATCATACGAAGGTGACCTTGTCGTGGTTGATGGGCACACATAAATTGGCCAAATTATTCGCAAAAAACCTTCATTTTTCAAAGTGACATTAGTCTAGATACAATATTTCTTATATATTCATGTATGGAGTGCCGGAGTTCTTTTTGCAATTGAGATTACTCTTTTCTTCAGAGCACCCGAATAAACCAGTGAGCGACCCCTCTCTTTTTTCTACTAATCATTTTTGGGATCCCGCTCCTGGAGCATTGCAGCAGGTACGTGTTCACACTATTAGCAGTTTGACAGCCTTTTTTCTGACCATGTGTCCCTCCCATTCAGTCACAGGTGGTTTTAACTAGCTCTACCAGCCCATACATTGTAGGTTAAAAGCCCAAGCAGAGACATATTGTCCATACAGGCTTACATCCCAAGAGTGGCATATCCAGTGGTAGCGTAGCGTAGTTTCCCATCATACGAAGGTGACCTTGTCATGGTTGATGGGCACACATAATTTGGCCAAATTATTCGCAAAAAACCTTCATTTTTCAAAGTGACATTAGTCTAGATACAATATTTCTTATATATTCATGTATGGAGTGCCGAAGTTCTTTTTGCAATTGAGATTACTCTTTTCTTCAGAGCACCCGAATAAACCAGTGAGCGACCCCTCTCTTTTTTCTATTAATCATTTTTGGGATCCCGCTCCTGGAGCATTGCAGCAGGTACGTGTTCACACTATTAGCAGTTTGACAGCCTTTTTTCTGACTATGTGTCCCTCCCATTCAGTCACAGGTGGTTTTAACTAGCTCTACCAGCCCATACATTGTAGGTTAAAAGCCCAAGCAGAGACATATTGTCCATACAGGCTTACAGCCCAAGAGTGGCATATCCAGTGGTAGCGTAGCGTATTTTCCCATCATACGAAGGTGACCTTGTCGTGGTTGATGGGCACACATAAATTGGCCAAATTATTCGCAAAAAACCTTCATTTTTCAAAGTGACATTAGTCTAGATACAATATTTCTTATATATTCATGTATGGAGTGCCGAAGTTCTTTTTGCAATTAAGATTTCTCTTACACGCACAACAGCGGAAGAAGCAGTGGTGACACCCGCTGACACTGGTCGTGGACCCTGGGGTTCGCCCCCCAAAGTCGGGTGCTTTGCTGACATGTGCCTGATCATGCTGGTGGTGGTCACGCTGGTAGTTTTGTCACCCCTGCTGATGCTGGCCTGGCAGGTGGTGCAAACGACCTTTTTGGGGTTATCAGCAGAGTCTTTAAAAAAATAGAAGACTCTGGAAGACCTACCGGTTGTACTGGCAACGTCCCTCGTGTTGGTGTTATGGGGAATGGTTGTCCGCCTTCTGTCTGCAGCCACCGCACTGCTTCTTCCTGCCTGTTGGGGTACTCTGCCTCCCTCCCCCTGTGTGCTGCTGGCCTCACTCTGCATGTCCTCCTGCCACGTTGGGTCAGTTACTAGATCATCCACCACCTCCTCCTCTTCCACTTCCGCACCACGGTCCTCCTCCTCACTACGTGGCAATTGTGTCTCGTCATCGTACACCTCTTGTGACAAATTGCCAGCGTCGCCTTCCTATGGCTGTGGCTGTTCAAATATTTGGCCATCGCTACATGGGATCTCCTCTTCCACCACTTCAAGTGGAGCAGGCGAGGGGCCGAAATATGGAAATGGATCAGTGAACAGCTCTTCAGAGTGTCCAACTGTGGGATCAGTTTCTGTCTGACGACACTCGGCATGGTGGGAGGAAGAAGCATCAGGGTGAGGAGGAGTATGCAGTCTAGACTCACGGCTACTAAGACTTGACCGTGTGGAAGACAGACCGGAGGTGGTGGTGCCCAGGTGACTGGAAGTATTATCTGCTATTCAATTACTAACCTGTTCACACTGATAAGTTCGCAATAGTGGTGTTGTTGTGTGCTTCCCTAGTAATTCGGTCAAGAACTGGGAGCGAGAAGACTGTGACTGTTGGTTGTGGCACATTTTCACCTTGGCCACGGCCCAGTCCTCTGCACGCACCATCACCAGAACGTCCAGTTCCATGTCCATTGCCACGCACCTTGCCCATTGTAAATGAAGTAAAATAGCTTACACTTGCACTATCAATGGCAAAAGGGTAAAAAAAAAGGAGATTAGAACCGTGGAAGAGGAAAACCACAGTTCTAGTTCTCTGGCCTACACCAGAATCTTTTAAACAGATATATTTGTGTCTGAACAGTCAGCGAGACACTAAAACTGTTTTTTTTTATGGAAAAAAGGCAAAAAGGTGGATAACACCCAGATTTGAACCGTGGAAGAGGAAAACCACAGTTCTAATTTCCTGGCGTATACCAGACTTTTTTAAATAGATATATTTGTGTCTGAACAGTCAGCGAGACACTCAAACAGTTTTTTTTTTTGGAAAAAAGGCAAAAAAAGTGGATAATACAGAGATTTGAACCGTGGAACTGCAAAACCACCGTTCTAGTTATCTGGCCGAAACCAGACTCTTTTAAACAGATATATTTGTGTCTGAACACTCACAGACACACTCAATTTTTTTTAGGGGGGGGGGGGAATATACCAAAAGGTTAATAAGACGGGTATTTGTACAGTCTGACTGAGGAAAAAAAAAAAGAGGATTTGGATGAAAAAAAAGGATTTTTCCTGGCCCCTGAGACCTGGGGCTAAGTCTAGCAATTTGAGCAGCAGCAGCACACAGGACTGTAATACAGTGTTTGTTGGTATAACCACTGCGTCTCCTATACAGCCGGCCTGCCTGCCTGATATCTGGGATGGATATTAGTCCTCAGAAGGACTGTTTGTTTGATTTTGCAGGCTTTAGAGACCCTTCACTACCTATTTCGCAGTATAAATCTCTCCCTAGCTCAGTAGCACTCTCCCTACACTGTCTGATCCGGAGTGACTGTGTCCAAGATGGTGGCGCCTGGTTTTAAATAGTTGAGGTGACGCTGTGCGGCCAGCCAATCACTGTAATGCCCACAACCAACATGGCTGCGGCATTATAGTGACTGGCTGGCAAGCCCTGCATGTTCATTGGCTCTGTAAAGAGCGCCAAACATGCAGGGCGGAGACCCGAGCTCCCGCCCGAGTAACCCGAAAATGCTCGGTGCTCGCCGAACATCCCGAGTAGTGAGATGCTCGGGCGAGTACCGAGCAGTGTCGAGCATGCTCGCTCAACACTAAAAAGGAGCTCAATGCATTTGGATGTGGAAATAGTGCACAGGTTTGTTGTCTAAGCAAACAGACACATAGCCATGCAACATACAATGCTCAAAAGATGTAAGAGAACACTTAAATTGCACATTAGATCTCAAAATAAGATTCAAGTTAAAAATCTTTACTGATAGATATTGTGAAATTCTGTGAAAGCAAGATGAAATTCCATCGATAAAAGTTACATTTTATGGACCTATCTCTTTCACTTTTTCTAAATATGTAACATATAAATGGTCAATGGAAACAAAATTATCAATTAATTGAGGCCTGTTTTCAGATCACCCAGCAAAATTAAAATCATAGATGGATCTAATTTGAATTTCATCATAGCAACTTATAATGGGACTCAGTAATGTTTATGGTCTAGGTGCACTTTTGACAATGTCTGACCATGAGCGTGATGAAATGGTGGACAGTTTCCTAATGGAACTCTTCTCAGACCTAAGTTTCTGGACATTCTGTGATGATATTTGGCAGCATCAAATGCTCTGGTATATATTGATCCAGAAGTTATCAATTGAATTTAGGTCTGGGATAGTGAAGGCCAGTCTATGATATAAATACATTTGTCATCTTAAAAATTCTTCTACAGTTTTGGCCACATGAGGCAATGCACTGACCTGCACCAGAAGGAACTAAGGATCCATAGAATCAGCATAAAGACTGACAATGGCTCTAATTCATCCCAGTACCTAATCGCAGTAAGGTTACCATTGATTATTATCACCTGGAGTTTTGTGTGACTCCTCAAGGATATGCCATTGCAAACCATAACTGATCCACCACCAACCTAGGCATGCTGTAAAATGTTGCAGACAGTATAATGTTCGTTATAGTGTTTGCATACTCTTTCACTCGTGTCGCTATGTGTTCAGAGAGAACATGTTCTCATCTGCGAAGAATGGAATGCCAGTGGTGGACCTGCTAATTTTGTTGTTTTCTTTTGAATGCTAATCAAGCTGCATTTGTTGGGCTGTTACCACTGGTTCCACTTCAAGACATTGAGCCCTTATGCCACACTCATGGAGATTGTTTCATACAGTTTGATTAGAAACATGCATACCAGTAGTCCACTGGAGGACATTTTATAGGGCTCAGGCAGTGCTTCTCCTGTCCCTCCTTACTCATAGGAGTGGATACTGGTCCTGCTTCTGAGTTCATGCCTTTTTATGGCCTTCTCAAGATCTTCTTTGTATAGTTGCCCATGTTTTGGTATCTGGTCAATTCTCTTGAGAATATGCTGAGAGAAGCAACAAACCTTCTTGCAATAGCACATAGAGATGTGCCATCCTGAAGAAGCTGTGCTACCTGTGCAACCTGAATGGGCTGCAGGTACCGCCTAATGGCACATGATCACCTGCTAAATGCAAAACTAGTGAATAATTCATCAGGAAGACTAAGTAGACAGTAATTATCTTTGGCCATCACTTCCAAAACCATTGACTTTATTGAGTTCTCTTGCATTTGCCTTTCCAGTGCATCAGTTGTAACTTTTATTGGTAAAGCAGGTGAAATTGTTCCACAATTGCTTATGCTACCTAAGGCTATGGCCCCACTATCAGTATTTGGTCAGTATTCGGTCAGTATTTTGTCTCAGGAGTGGGAGCTAAAACCAGGAGTGGGTGATAAATGCAGAATTGGTGCACATGTTTCTATTATACCTTTTCTCTGATTGTTCCTCACCTGGTTTTGGCTCCCACTCCTGAGAAAAAATACTGACTGAATACTGACCAAATACTGATAGTGGGGCCTTGGCCTTACAAGACAAATTGATATCCCTGAAGGTTAACAAATTTGGCGTTATACTGTTATGTACAAATGTTATTGTAATTTTTTTAAGCGGCGTATATTATGTAATGCAGCAGCTTGCTAGCATTACTGTAAATGGTCCAGGATGTGTTTTACCTGACCATGTACCTTCCCCTTTAACTGACTGGTCACTTGACTGTGACATCACACAGGTCCTGTATGCACAGTAAAGGTCTGTACACATGACTGGGACAGCACACAGGACCTATACACACAGCTGACTGATCACATGACTGTGACATCAGCAAGGTCCTGTTAGTATGTGTGTTTGTGATGAGGATATATAAACCCTGGTAAATTGAGACAGGTGTGTTCGGTGTGAGGTGTGAGGCCTATGCTCCGTGTGTGTGGGACACCGTTTGTGAGAGGCCTAGTGAGGCCGAGAGTAAAGCCTGGCAGCCTGAAAGGCCGAGCCTGGATCCTGTGCGTGGATGCCAGTGGCCTTGGAAGGCAGAGGCTTGGTGAAGAGTCCGGAAAGGCGCAGACTGGATGTGTGTGAGTGAAACATTCCAGTAGCCTTAGACGGGACGACGGCTAGAGACCCCCACCTAGGAAAGCCACAAAGCCACAGTGGTGGCAGATTAAAGGGACTGCAGCAACTAAACCCGGCAAAGGTAATACACTTTGTTACATGGACTGTGTTATGGACATTGCTATAGTATTACCTTGCTGAAGGCTGTGACCTGGGCCAACTGGGCCTGTCTGCTATTTGAGAGACTCCCGGATGTTAAGTGTGTAAACATGCCGGTGACAAACTAAGATGGACATTATGTGTGTGAACAGCGGTTTATGATAACATATTAAACTGCTGTATTGAGAAAATACCGGAAGGACATTGCACGTGTGCTTAATTTACCCGGTGCAGTGAGTATCCCCCAGTATGATGACTAGCACTGCCTTACATATGGTTCGAGGATGCGGGCAACTGCAGTCCGGTTGCTAGCGGCAACTGCAGTCCGGTTGCTAGCGGCAACGACAGCCCGGTTGCTAGCGTCAACGGCACAGGACGACGAGTGTGGATAAAGCATCTTGCGGCAACTCGGCGGGGTTGCGAAGATTGGCGTCGCACTCAAACCTGGTTTGCTGTGGCTCGGCGGGGCTCACGAAGTTTAAAGCATCTTGCGGCAACTTGGCGGGGTTGCGAAGATTATCGTCGCACTCAAACCTGGTTTGCGGTGGCTCGGCGGGGCCACGAATATTTTGTCCGGGAGAGCGGTGAAGTTCTAGTGTGAACAGCGTACCGCGATGGCTGTGAGCAAAGCAGCAGATCTGTCTGGAGCTATTGAGCGGTTGAAGGGCCGGTTGGGACCGGAGCAGGTATTTGGGAAACTTTTACTGGACATGGTGCAGGAACCGCAGGAGCTGTGGGCACCATATGGAATGGCGGCAGTGGACCATTATATGGACTCTCCGGGGGCACCAGTGTTGTCCCAGAGTGCCCGGGGAGGTGGTAAGAGATGTTGTGAACTGAGTCCTAAGACTACTGCTGATTTTTTGTGTAAAAATTACCCTGCCGGTGTGGTTGTTAAAAAGGGGGCGGAGTCTAAAAAGGGGCGGATTTTCACAAGAGTGTAGACTGCAGAAAACGGGAAATTGTTACTGGTTGTGGGTTGGTACCTCCTAAAAATGACAATGTGACCATTGATAACGGGGTAACTCCAGTAGAAGGGGGTGACGTCAAAGTGGGAGGTGACCTGTTAGTCCACAACACCATGGGGAGTGACACAGACCCTGTAGCTGACTGTGACACTATGAAAGTAAAAAGTGAGTTCAGTCAGGAGGGGCTAGACGAGGGGAGAGAGTCCCCCTCTCGTCGTCGACGGCGCAAGGGCCACAAAAAGGTTGCTCCGGTAGTCCTCGCTGACAATGAAAATAAAGAGAATATAGTACTGTGTGCCTATGCTTCAAGTGTGGATCCTCCTTTAGAGTTAGAAGAGGAGATGACGTTGCCAGTAGCAACCTCCGGTACGGTACTGAGACTGACGGGTCAGGATCCGACAGCCCTGAAAGGGAAGGCGGCCAGTCATGACCAAGAGCTGGAGCCTATCAGGCCGCAGTGTCAGATTGACGTGCAGCAGTTATGTGAAAACCTGGGGAACGTGTCCTCAGACCAGCTGAACCTGGAGTCTGAGCAGCAGAAAATATACCAGGTTATGAGGAACTGGCAGCGAGACATGGAGGGAAGCAACGCGGAAATTAACCATTGGAAGGAAATGTTCTACGGAATTAAGGAGGACCGCCGCAAAATCAAGGAGGAGGTTTTTCAATTACAGATTGACAAAGAGGTGTGTGAAGATGAGTTATGCGAAGTGAAAGATTGCTTCTCCCTGGTACAGTTAGAGCTGTCTGCCCTCAAAGTGGCGCTGCAGCATTAAGTTGCTGGGCGTGAACAAAGCCTAGAACGATTGTGACGCGCCCCCTGGGCCAGTGCTGTAGGGATACCCGGAGCCGGATCTGGATAGGGGTAGTAGTCCTTGTGGCGGTGACCCGGTCCGTGCCCAGGGTGTCAAACTAAGTGGCAGTCTATGGCAGTAGATGTTAACTTGATTGTCGACTACGCCACCCGTTGAGTGCGGCTTTGAAGCCGCCGCTGCAGAGCAGTCCACTGAGGCCGGTGGTATATGTGCAGCAGTGATGGTATAACCCCCAACGGGAGGGGTATGGCCTCAGGGCAGAAGGTGTAGATGATGGGGGTTGTGAAGATGCAGAAGGAAGACTCAGAGTCAGGAGATGCAGTTCAGGGCTTTTACTTACTGGTGTTCTTTTGGTCACTCTGGCCTTGAGTGACCACCCGAGCCGTGCTGCGTCCACCAGGTCCTGGACTCGGCCAACCCCCAGGCAATTCCGGAGCGTGGTCCTGAGCTCCTTTCTGACTCTCCCTTCCTCTGGCCGTTCCCACCAGGGATCCACTTTTGGCCGGCTCCCTCGGGTCTCTTAGTGGTCAAGCCTCCTCTGGGCTCCCTGACCCTATGCTCGGTGTGCCTTTCTAGTGGATTTGGTGAGGGTCATGGCAGATCCTGACCACGACCTCCGGTTCCTGGCTAAGGTTCGTTTTGGCCTCTGCCAGCTTGGGTTCCGGTACCCTTGTTCGCCGACCCTTCACCCTTCTGTCCTTATTCTGGGATCTTGGGGTTCCTTCTTGTTTCCTCTCTGGGTCCTTCTGACTCCTCTCTCTCTCTCTCAGCAGGCTCTGTTCTGGAGCTGGGCCCAGCCGGAGCCACAGCTCCCTGTCAGCCCTTCTGGCTGAGCTTCTCTGCTCTGCTCCTCCTGCCTGAACTGAACAACCCTGTTCTAAGATGGTGCCCACCTTATATACTCCCTCTATGTGTGAGCTCAGGTGACCAGCACCCAATGAGCTCCTATGTTTACCCAGACTGCTCCCCCTATCTGCCCCTACACTACTGGGATGTTCCACCCCCCTCCCACTCCAGCCAGGGACAGACGCTGTCGTACCTGCACATAAACTGGTGGGAGTACCGTCGTTCTGTCCCCCGGAAATGGGATGTATGTAGTGCATGCAGCTAACTGAGCTCAGTCCCACACTCCATCCTTACCCGGGAGTGGAATACCACACCTCTGGAGTGAGGTGCAATACCCCTGTAGCAGCCAAATCCTCAGGGTGCTACATTCCCCCCTGGTAAATCACAGCACGTCCTCGGGCTGTAAAAGAATAAAAACTTCCACAAACATACAAATTTTTTCAAAACATCATAAACATATAAAACATATAAACATTATCAGCAGCATAAAACTTTTCATAGTAAACATTCTTGTTCCTCCGGCCACGGTGCAACTTGTGACCGGGTAAAGTGCAACAGTCTCTTCTTGAAAAACAGTTTCCTATAAAACCAGTAGGGGGCGCCTTAGAAAGCGCAACTATATACAAAGGAAAATGGCCGCTCTCAGTCCTCGGCCAGTGGGGAAAAGGATGACCGCTCTCAGTCCTCGGTCAGTGGGAATAAGGGATATACGGGTTACAGTTTACACTTGTCCCAACGGGGAACATATTTTAAACGGCAGCAGTTCTTGTACCCCGACGGGTAACTATTTTACAGTTTCACTATACCGTACTCTAATGACGGCGTCCTCCTGCTCCTTCTCGCAAGTAGGCTTCAGACCCGTCCGGGTCCTCTTGCTCCTCCTCACACCGCAGCTCCTCCTCCGTCAGCCGGTGTACATGGAGGGCGTAGGGTCCTTTGGCACACTTGTGCCGGGTGAATGTGACCTCATCCCCTACGTATAGGTCACGACCTCTGTGTCCCTCCGGTAGGTGGGACTCGACGTCTCTTCTGGTCACGAAGACGTCGCCGGGGGTGTGGTGATCTCTTATGAAGCCCCACCCGTGCTGCATTTGGAATTTAATCACAGTCCCGGTGGCACGGGGACCATGAGCTGCACAGGGGTTCCTCCGGGTCCGGCTCTTCTGCTCTGCGCTCTGTATCTGCAGCCGCTGCTCACGGACCCGCCTCTCTCTCCGTTCCCGGTCGAAGACCTCTAATTGCTGCCGGCAGCACTCCGCACGCTCAGCTGCGGCTGCCCGAGTTTCTTGGGTGAACCCCATGAGATCTCCTCCAGTGGGATCCCACTCAAACTGTGTCTCCTCCAACGAGAGCGGGGTCCTCTTGACGGGCTTCGGAGCCGGAATCAGGGGCTCGCACAGGGGCCTTTCCTTTTGGGGCTCAAGTTGGTAATACTCCGGTGGCCATATAAAGGGCTGCCCATCCGGGCAAGTGTGCTGGGCAAACAAGTCTTCACCCAGGTGCGGCACTCTAGATGTTGAGGGTGCGGTGGTGGAAGCGGCGCCCGGATTGACCAGGCCTTGCGACCAGGCCTGGGGCACCCTAAAAGTCAAGGGCACCGTAAGAACGGCGGCGCCCGGGGTTACTCGGCCCTGCGACCAGGCCGGTGGTGTTTCCTGCTTGGCCGCGCTCAGGACTGAAGCACGTGACGTCACAGGGGTCGCGGCCGCGGCTTCTGTTTGAGGCCTAGTCTGGAGCGGTAGCGGAGCGGCAACGGGCACGATCGGTGGGACTTCGGGCTCTGCGACGGGGAGCGGGGGTAGGTTTACGGTGGCCGGGCTTGGGGTAGTGACGTCCCCTTTACTTGCCTCCGTATCTTCAGCTCCCTCTGCGGCGTCGTCTCCGGCCTCCGTCCCTTCTGCATCCTCTTCAGGGGCAGGCGTGCTCCTCGTTGCGGGTGGTGTGCTTCGCTGGCGGGTTCCAGCCTGCTGGGCCATCTCTCTGCTCCATGCGGCCAGTACGTCTCGCTGCACTCGGGCCATCCTCTGAGCCAAGCCCGCCAGTGCGGTCCGTGCATGCTCCCGATCTCTGGGGAGCTGCGCCAGGATCTCCACCAGGCCTTCTGGGGTTGTCGCTTGCAACAGGCTCCTGACCACTGGGTCGGTGCTGCCTGCCTCTCCCTCCATCTCCGGGTACGGCTCCTCCAGACTCCTCCAAGCTGCTCCCATCTTCTCTCTTTTGTTCTGGGTCCGCCCACACTGAGGGCGGTCCTGGGGCAACTTGGTGATTGTCAGCTCCAGGGGCAGACCTCCCACGCTGATGGACATCC
The DNA here is from genome assembly GCF_046119375.1 of Phyllobates terribilis. Lineage (NCBI taxonomy): Eukaryota > Metazoa > Chordata > Amphibia > Anura > Dendrobatidae > Phyllobates > Phyllobates terribilis. The sequence goes on from NW_027362761.1 coordinate 788,611,668, forward strand.
CAAGCATCACAGTCTCTGCTGGTGGGGGCGGTCTTCGTTTTTGGCGCCATTTTTGGTCCTGGCCCACGATGGGAGGTGGCCTCTTGCCACCCTCTGGCACGCCCATAATGGCGTCCGCTCTGCCAAGGCGGGAAATCTTCTGAAATGGCGGGAATCTTCTCCCAGTGGCGGGAAACTCTGTGGATGGCGGGAAAAGACTGCAGATGACGGGCAAATGGCGAGAACCGATCCGAGATGGCGTCCGATGGCGGGGACCCTCCGGAACCGGCGGGAGACTTCTTTTTGAGGTAAATGCGAACTTTTCTTCAGGCACGCAGTACCCGATGGTTGCGGGCACGTGATCCTGCCGACTACGCCAAAAGTAGACGCGCCCCCTTTGCCAGTGCTGTAGGGATACCCGGAGCCGGATCTGGATAGGGGTAGTAGTCCTTGTGGCGGTGACCCGGTCCGTGCCCAGGGTGTCAAACTAAGTGGCAGTCTATGGCAGTAGATGTTAACTTGATTGTCGACTACGCCACCCGTTGAGTGCGGCTTTGAAGCCGCCGCTGCAGAGCAGTCCACTGAGGCCGGTGGTATATGTGCAGCAGTGATGGTATAACCCCCAACGGGAGGGGTATGGCCTCAGGGCAGAAGGTGTAGATGATGGGGGTTGTGAAGATGCAGAAGGAAGACTCAGAGTCAGGAGATGCAGTTCAGGGCTTTTACTTACTGGTGTTCTTTTGGTCACTCTGGCCTTGAGTGAACACCCGAGCCGTGCTGCGTCCACCAGGTCCTGGACTCGGCCAACCCCCAGGCAATTCCGGAGCGTGGTCCTGAGCTCCTTTCTGACTCTCCCTTCCTCTGGCCGTTCCCACCAGGGATCCACTTTTGGCCGGCTCCCTTGGGTCTCTTAGTGGTCAAGCCTCCTCTGGGCTCCCTGACCCTATGCTCGGTGTGCCTTTCTAGTGGATTTGGTGAGGGTCATGGCAGATCCTGACCACGACCTCCGGTTCCTGGCTAAGGTTCGTTTTGGCCTCTGCCAGCTTGGGTTCCGGTACCCTTGTTCGCCAACCCTTCACCCTTCTGTCCTTATTCTGGGATCTTGGGGTTCCTTCTTGTTTCCTCTCTGGGTCCTTCTGACTCCTCTCTCTCTCTCTCAGCAGGCTCTGTTCTGGAGCTGGGCCCAGCCGGAGCCACAGCTCCCTGTCAGCCCTTCTGGCTGAGCTTCTCTGCTCTGCTCCTCCTGCCTGAACTGAACAACCCTGTTCTAAGATGGTGCCCACCTTATATACTCCCTCTATGTGTGAGCTCAGGTGACCAGCACCCAATGAGCTCCTATCTTTACCCAGACTGCTCGCCCTATCTGCCCCTACACTACTGGGATGTTCCACCCCCCTCCCACTCCAGCCAGGGACAGACGCTGTCGTACCTGCACATAAACTGGTGGGAGTACCGTCGTTCTGTCCCCCAGAAATGGGATGTATGTAGTGCATGCAGCTAACTGAGCTCAGTCCCACACTCCATCCTTACCCGGGAGTGGAATACCACACCTCTGGAGTGAGGTGCAATACCCCTGTAGCAGCCGAATCCTCAGGGTGCTACAATTGCGCGAACAGTTCAACCCGGAGCTGTGTGACTCCAAGAAGGAGTGTGATGGAAAGTTCGGTATGGAACTGCAGCAACTTAAGAGAGATTATGAGGATCTCCTCAAGGTAAAAGAAAAACTAGAGGAGGATAAGGCGGGTGCAGAGCAAGTGCGCCAAGTGGGTGAGACCACTCTGCAAGAGACCCTTGAGGAGAATGATGATCTCCGTGGAAAGACCCTAGGTCTGGAAGCTCAGGTGAAAGAGCTACAGATGTCCTGTGAAACTCTCCAGAGGGCGGAGACGTGCCTTAAAGAAACAGTCAGCAAGATGGAAGCTGAGCGGAAAAAGATGGAGGAGTCCATCGGAGAAGCCACAGAACAGGGCCAGGAGTTGGCCGCTGGTGAGGGGAGGTATGAAGCAGATACCTCCTCGAGTGATGCGAGCTTGGATGATTCAGTGGAAGTAAGAGCCGAGATCAGGGAGCTCAAGGAATTGCTTCAGGCCCATTTGAAAATAAGAGAGGTCTGAGAGAACTCTACTGTTAAAAGAGCAGTTGAAGCAGGAAGAGCTTCAGAGACGGGCCGCTGAGAGGCGAGTGACGGAACTAGAGGAAGAGGTTTCCGGGCTCAAAAGTCGCCTGACAAAGTATCACTTGGTGAGCGAGGCCTCCTTGGAGAAGGAAAAGGGCAAACACGTTGTACTCACTCCCTTATACCATGAGAAGGTGGACCTGAGGAGAGCTAAGAGCAGGATAACAGAAGATAAATATGAAGTGGAAGTGGTCAAGACGAAAATTCGTGAATTTGTAGCTGTGAGTCAGTTCAGGGTAAGCATACAGGGGGAAGAAGCTGAAAGTCAGTTTTCCCTTAACCCTGAGCTGGGTGATCGTCTGGAAACTACTGGTGAGTCCGAAACGTCTTGGTACAAATGCCTCATAGATGTACCCGAGGATTTGAGGGAAGAATGCACCCGTGAGTCCGTGCATGAAGAGTTTAAGAAGGCTGTGGGAGCCTGTAAGGTGTACTTGACCTCCGAAGCTAAACAGCTGGTGGTTCTGTCCATGACCGAAGTCACAGTGAAGAGGGTGGCGATCCTAAGTGATATGCATTGGCGATGTATTCGCACGAAGCAGTTTCTCCGGTTGAAGATGGAACAAGCCGTTAGACAACTGGAGCTGATGATGAAAGCTCACAGTATGCGTGAAGAGGTCATCCGGGTGCCTCATGTTCTGGTGAGAAAGCTCATTGGGAGAAGCGGTCGAGCCATGCAGATGATGGTCAAGAAGTCTGGTGTGGTGAAAGTAAGCAGTCCACGTGATCATCAGGACTGGATATCAGACAAAGACGGCATGGTGTCCTTCTCCGCTGTAGGAACAGAAGAAAGTCTAGAATATATACGCATGCTGATTGAGTACCGATTGACCTACCTGCAGGAGGTAGAACAATTGAATCTCGCTAGACTGCGAGTAGATAGACAGCATCATCTGAGCAGCAGAAGATGGAAGCCATCTAGAAATAGTGAGACCCGACAGAGAAAGGGCCCCCTAAATAACAGAACTGCTACAGCTGGAGTTAGGGACCTTTCAAGATGTCCTGAGAGTAGTGGACGTGGGTTTAGAGGTAGTGAGACCTCCAGTAACTCAGGTTTGAGCAGCCCATACAAACGACCCCATAGAGGACGGGACAGTACGGAGTCGAACCGGACCTTAGATACCAGGGCATGTGAGTCACACCGCTGTATGACTGACCGCTGGGAGCGGGGGAGGTCTGACAAGATTATGACTGACCGCTGGGAGCGGGGGAGACCTGACAAGGTTACGACCCGGAAAGGTGACCTGACGAAGTCAGTGACAGTGACAAATGGTAGGTCCCTAAGGAATGGGCTAATGTCGTTGACTAAGGTTCCAGGGGCTGAGTAGCACAATTGTAAAGTACATGGTCTCTATGTGAGCTGGGGGTTATAATGTTATTGTGTATATTATGTGTTCAACCCCACAAGTTTGAACAGAGGGGGGGATATGTAATGCAGCAGCTTGCTAGCATTACTGTAAATGGTCCAGGATGTGTTTTACCTGACCATGTACCTTCCCCTTTAACTGACTGGTCACATGACTATGACATCACACAGGTCCTGTATGCACAGTAAAGGTCTGTACACATGACTGGGACAGCACACAGGACCTATACACACAGCTGACTGATCACATGACTGTGACATCAGCAAGGTCCTGTCAGTATGTGTGTTTGTGATCAGGATATATAAACCCTGGTAAATTGAGACAGGTGTGTTCGGTGTGAGGCGTGAGGCCTGTGCTCCGTGTGTGTGGGACACCGTTTGTGAGAGGCCTAGTGAGGCCGAGAGTAAAGCCTGGCAGCCTGAAAGGCCGAGCCTGGATCCTGTGCGTGGATGCCAGTGGCCTTGGAAGGCAGAGGCTTGGTGAAGAGTCCGGAAAGGCGCAGACTGGATGTGTGTGAGTGAAACATTCCAGTAGCCTTAGACGGGACGACGGCTAGAGACCCCCACCTGGGAAAGCCACAAAGCCACAGTGGTGGCGGATTAAAGGTACTGCAGCAACTAAACCCGGCAAAGGTAATACACTTTGTTACATGGACTGTGTTATGGACATTGCTATAGTATTACCTTGCTGAAGGCTGTGACCTGGGCCAATTGGGCCTGTCTGCTATTTGAGAGACTCCCGGATGTTAAGTGTGTAAACATGCCGGTGACAAACTAAGATGGACATTATGTGTGTGAACAGCGGTTTATGATAACATAATAAACTGCTGTATTGAGAAAATACCGGAAGGACATTGCACGTGTGCTTAATTTACCCGGTGCAGCGAGTATCCCCCAGTATGATGACTAGCGCTGCCTTACAATTAGATCATCTAAACCAGGGGCCTCAAGCACGCGGGCCGTGGTCCGCATGCGACCCCTCCGGCTGCTTCTTGCGGCCCACAGGCACAGACCCGGTATCTATCGCAGCTCTCTCCAGCAGCCGCCGACATCAGTGTTGTAATGCAGTGTATTGCCGCGCAGAGACCGGCTCTCTGCACAGCAATACCAGTGTCAGCTGCCGGCCTATCAGAGGCCAGCAGCTGACCTCTGACGTCACTGCCATGCGCAGACGTCAGCTGCTGGCCTCTGATAGGCCGGCGGCTGACACTGGTATTGCTATGCAGAGAGCCGGTCTCTGCGCGGCAATACACTGCATTACAACGCTGATGTCGGCGGCTGCTGGAGAGAGCCCCGATCGTTACGGGGTGTGTGCCTGCGGGCCACAGGTGCAGAAAGGACGCCGAGGGAACGGAGGACAGGTGAGAATCTTTTCTTTTTTTTTTCTCTGTCATGTGAAATACAGCACAGGGGACCTGTGCTCAGTATAGGGGGGGCACTGTGCGCAGTATGTGGGGACGGGGACCCTGAGCGCTGTATGGGGGGGACGGTGACCCTGAGCACTGTATGGGGGGGATGGGGACCCTGAGCGCAGTATGGGGGGACGGGGACCCTGAGCGCAGTATGGGGGGACGGGGACAGGGACCCTGAGCGCAGTATGGGGGGACGGGGACCCTGAGCGCTGTATGGGGGGGGACGGGGACCCTGAGTGCTGTATGGGGGGGACGGGGACCCTGAGTGCTGTATGGGGGGACGGGGACCCTGAGCACAGTATGGGGGACAGGGACCCTGAGCGCAGTATGGGGGGACGGGGACCCTGAGCGCAGTATGGGAGAACAGGGATCCTGAGCGCAGTATGGGGGGGGACAGGTACCCTGAGCGCAGTATGGGGGGACGGGGACCCTAAGCGCAGTATGGGGAAACAGGGACCCTGAGCGCAGTATGGGAGGAGACGGGGACCCTGAGCGCAGTATGGGGACGGGGACCCTGAGCGCAGTATGGGGGGGGGACGGGGACCCTGAGCACAGTATGGGGGGGGGAGACGGGGACCCTGAGCGCAGTATGGGGGGGGGGGACCCTGAGCACAGTATGGGGGGGGAGACGGGGACCCTGAGCGCAGTATGGGGGGACGGGGACCCTGAGCGCAGTATGGGGGGACGGGGACCCTGAGCGCAGTATGGGGGGACGGGGACCCTGTGTGCAGTATGGGGGGGGTGGCCCTGTGCGCAGTATGGGGGGGAGACCTGGATGGGGGACATGTCTGCAACATGGGGACCTGGATGGGAGACATGTCTGCAACATAAGGACCAGGATGGGGGACCATGTCTGCAATATGGGGGACCTGGATGGGGGACCATGTCTGCAATATGGGAACCATGTCTGCAATATGAAGACCATGTCTGCAATATGGGGAACCTGGATGGGGGACCATGTCTGCAATATGGGGGACCTGGATGGGAGACCATGTCTGCTGGATGGGGGACCTAGAAGGGGGACCATGTCTGCAATATGGGGGACCATGTCTGCAATATGGGGGACCTGGATGGGAGACCATATCTGCTGGATGGGGGACCATGTCTGCAATATGGGGGACCTGGATGGGAGACCATGTCTGCAATATGGGGGACCTGGAGGGGAAACCATGTCTGCAATATGGGGGACCTGGAGGGGAAACCATTTCTGCAATATGGGGGACCTGGAGGGGAAACCATTTCTGCAATATGGGGGACCTGGAGGGGAGACCATGTCTGCAAGATGAGGACCAGTTCAAAAGGTGTATAGAAAATAAAATGGTATCACTAAAAATGTCACTTTGTCATGCAAATAATGCGGCCCCCCAAATTAAATGTTTTTCCGTGTGCGGCCCATATGCCCAGCTGAGTTTGAGACCCCTTATCTAAACCATGAACTACTATAAGTAATATCACAGCCTTTCAGCAAACAATATAGACATATAGTGTAATGTATAAGTGTGAACAGAGTAGTATGTAGTTTCTCAGTATAAATTGCCTACAAAGTGTGTAAAGTACCTAAGGTATCCCTTAAATCCTTTTTTATTTTACATCTAGCAGTAAAAAATATTCATACACAATGTCTGAGTAAGTGAATGAAACTGGGAATTGCATGAGTTATCTACTCAACCAATGGAAACGTCTCATACAATTATCATCCTAATCTAATCTAAAATCTCCTCTCACTTCTGCCCACATAAACTCAATTTTGACTGGGTTACTCTGGCATTTAAGTTTTATGGTGACCCGGCTTCTAGCTACATTTGACAACATGACCTTGTAAATACTTAGCAATACAATTATGGAAACCAAATATCTAATAGGGTAAAAACCAGTAAGCTCTGCCTTTATAAATATTTAAAAATGTTCTTATTGCCACAGAAAACAGATCAGTTGCATGCAACTCAAGAATGATGCAGAGAATTAATGAATAGTGTATTCAAGAGGCCTTATTTTGTTATGCAAGGTTTGATTTAAATTAAGGTGCCTAATATTTTGAAACCAAAAAGTTGTGTTGCTTCTAGGGTGAATTTTATGCAGATGAACCCAGTCGGCTTCAGGTGTCCTTCAAGTCACTGCTCCGGTACAGACATCTACTTACAATTTTATGAGCTGTTCTCGGAGGTAGAGCAATTCGATTCCGTGCTTTAACACAGCATCTGAAAGTAATTTGTTTTGCAAAATACAGATAAACAGTAAAGAGTTTTCCTTAATGGCAATCACATTTCTTTTACAAAATGCATGTGGCAGGTGTTAACCTAGAGGTTATTTTACATGTGCACAAGGATATGTATTCATATGCATGAACACATGCATATTTATTTGCCATTTTTCGAAATATTAGAAGAAATGTACGTAGCATGAATACATTCATTCACTAGAAAATAAATGAAAAAAAAGATTAATCAAATTGTCTGCAAAAAAAGTTTGGCAAAAGTAGATAACTAATCTTTTATCTTTTTGGTGAATCTTACTGGCCATTTGTGGCCATAATTATAAAGGGGCGCATGGCAATAACATGTTATGGAGCATGTTATAACTAGCTTCTTCCTGGCACGTCCAAACTTTTATTCACATCTTTTTTGGCAATCCTTTTCTGGGAGATATCTAGAGAGCAAATAATTTTACTGCATCCGTAAGGACGATCACACCCATTTATATTGGGATCCCTAGCCTATAGTTCTGATTCTCTTCATATGGTTGGTGACTACTCATGAAAAATTGATGATTATGATTAGGGATGATCGGACCCATGGAAGTTCAGGTTCTAGTACCCGATCCGAACTTTAGTCCAAAGTTCTGTTCGGGAACCATAACTGTACCTGTGACGCCCTGCTGCGCATGGAGCCACAGATCCTGGAGGGGTGCATTTCAGGATTTCTCCACAAGAGGCCCTCAGAGCATACACACACCTCCACCCTACCTCAGACCACCAGAGGGAGCCCGGATAGGGATATAAATACCGAGGGTGGAGCTAGGCAGAGTCAGTCTGTTAGTTAGTTCTCCTTAGGAAGTGAGTGGAGACAGAACAGTCTGGAGTCCACAGCCAGTTCCTGCAGAGTGAGACACAGAGAAACAGGTCAGTCTGCAGTGGAGCTCAGTCAGACTCAAGCTGCTCGAGTTAAGTGAGCTAGGAGCGTTGCTGATGCTCACAGAGCAGCAGAAGAGGCAGCCAGCTAACTGCCAGTGTGTATAGCCTAGTGAGGGCCCGAGTAGGCCGAAGGCTAGAGGAGTGAGTAGCATTGGGGGCAGAGGAGCTTTACCAGCTCACCCCAGTAACCATATACCGGACACCGGGTCCGAGTCTGCAGGGATTCTTTACACCGAGCAGAAGACAACCAGAACCCCTGGCGAACTACATGTCCTAGGAATACCAAACGCTGACTGTTATACCAGGGTCAGGAGTTACCGAGGCCCCATATACCAGGGAGTGTGTACTCCAACAGAAGGCCCTACCACAGGATCAGCCGGTGCAGAACAGAGACTAAGTTAGGCCTAGCTCCAGGCAGGCCAGAGACTAACAGTAAGCGGCGAAGAAACAGGAGGTCCTACACCTGCTCACTGGGGAGAGTCCTGCAGTGCATCCCTCACCCTACAGTGCTCCGGACGGTACCAGCATTTCCACCAGTGAAAGGTACAGAAGCAAACCGTGTGTGTGTCCCCTGTCCTTTCTTGGACCCGGCTGGGTCACCGCCATATCGTGCACCTCGTCAAACATCACTGCCCTGAGGCCTAGCTCCACCTGTGGGGAGCTACACCATCAACGCTGCCGTAACACCGGCCTCAGTGGACTGCCGCAGCGCTGGTGATCCTCACCAGACACCACAGGTGCCGTCACGAACTTTGACATTTCATTTTCCCCCTTTTTTAAGAGAGACCCCAAGGTACGGGCCCGGGAGCCGACCACCGCGACATCTCCCAAGACCAGGCATTAAGGCCCGGGCGCCGAGTAGTCCCCATCCCCTGGGCGCCACATACCGATGCAGAATACCATTGAAAACAATGGAGACCCGAACTTTGGATCTGGGAAAAAAAATCCCAGTAATTTTTTTAATAATTAGTAATTAAAGTAGGAGAAGTAGGAGAAGCTTTGCAATATATAGTAATGTGCAAAAGTTTTACGCACGTGTAGAGAAAATGCTGCAAAGTAAGAATGCTTAAAAAAATAAAAGTGTTACTTAGTTTTTACCAATTGTTAAAATGCGACGTGAGCAAATAAAAGAAATATTAATTAATCAGTATTTGATGTGACCACCCTTTGCTTTCAAAACAGCATCAAATCACCAATTCTTTTAGGTACCCTTGCACACAGTTTTTGAAGGAACTCGACAGGAAGGTTGTTCCAAAACATCTTGGAGAATTTGGCTTGTGCAAATCATTGTGTCTCCATGTAATCCCAGACAAAATTGATGTTGAAATCAAGGCTCTGAGTGGGGCTTCCATATAATCACTTGCAGGACTCCCTGTTCAACTTTACTCTACTGAAGAAAGTTATTAATGACATTGGCTGTACATATGGAGTCGCTGCCTGCTGCATACTAAATTTGGAGCTAATTAGATGACTGTATGATGGTTTTGCATGGTTGAAAAGTATTTCTCAGCTTTGAGGACTCCATTCATACTGACCAAATTCCTATCTCCATTTGCTGGAATGCAGCACCAAACATTCAAGGAACTTCCAGCATGCTTCACTGATGCTTGAAGACTCTCTTTATTGTAGAAATAAATAAACCAATTGCAAAGCTTATTTTTTCCATTACAATCTTAAAAATGAGCAGCACAAGGACTGCAAACAGATGACAATGTGTGCTGACAAGTGTTGAGCGAGCATGCTCGACACTGCTCGGTACTCGCCCGAGCATCTCACTACTCGGGATGTTCGGCGAGCACCGAGCATTTCCGGGTTACTCGGGCGGGAGCTCGGGTCTCCGCCCTGCATGTTTGGCGCTCTTTACAGAGCCAATGAACATGCAGGGATTGCCAGCCAGTCACTGTAATGCCGAAGCCATGTTGGTTGTCGGCATTACAGTGATTAGCTGGCCGCACAGCGTCACCTCGAGTATTTAAAAGTGGGCGCTGCCATCTTGGACACAGTCGCTCCGGATCAGAGGGTGTAGGGAGAGTGCTGCTGAGCTAGGGAGAGATTTATACTGCGAAATAGGTAGTGTAGGGTGTCTAAAGCCTGCAAAATCAAACAAACAGTCCTTCTCAGGACTAATATCCATCCCAGATATCAGGCAGGCAGGCAGGCTGTATAGGAGATGCAGTGGTTATACCAACAAACACTGCATTACAATCCTGCGTGCTGCTTTTCAAATTGCTAGTGTTATGATCTGCAACATAAACTAAGGAAAGAATGGGAAAAGCTGTCCCTACAGTAAGACTAAGCTGGATCCCTATGATGTAGCGGGCAGCCTGTTCCTTGTGAACAGACCTGCCTTCGTCCTCAGCTAGTCTGAACGGAGACCTATAGAATAAAGGGAGGGGTCCCTAAAAGATCTAAGGACTGGGATAAAAATGTGACACCTCCTAACAGAAGTTGTTTCAGAGCAAAAAGACAAACTGACAAAAAGTACTAGAGGTCCCAGAGGACCAATCAAACTAGACAGAGATAGGCACCGAAGCACCTGGCTAGAGAGACAGGCAAAAAACACTGAAGTCCAGCAAAGCCAGAAGGGCGGAGCTGGAATAAATAGGCAGCTGGTCACGCAAAACACAAGATAGCAAAAACTAACAGGAGGGTTCTAACAGCTAGACTTAGCCCCAGGTCTCAGGGGCCAGGAAAAATCCTTTTTTTTCATCTAAATCCTCTTTCTTTATTTTTTCCTCAGTCAGACTGTACAAACATCCATCTTATTAACCTTTTGGTATTCCCCCCCCCCAAAAAAAAAAAAATTGAGTGTGTCTGTGAGTGTTCAGACACAAATTTATCTGTTTAAAAGATTCTGGTGTAGGCCAGATAACTAAAACTGTGGTTTTCCTCTTCCACGGTTCAAATCTGGGTGTAATACCCTTTTTTGCATAAAAAAAAACATTTTGAGTGTCTCGCTGACTGTTCAGACACAAATATATCTGTTTAAAAGATTCTGGTGAAGGCCAGATAACTAGAACTGTGGTTTTCCTCTTCCACGGTTCAAATCTTTATTACCCTTTTGCCATTGATAGTGCGAGTGTAAGCTATTTTACTTAATTTACAATAGGCAAGGCGCGTGGCAAGGGACGTGGAACTGGACGTTCTGGTGATCGTGCGTGCAGAGGACTGGGCCGTGGCCAAGGTGAAAATGTGCCACAACCAACAGCGCCATCTTCTCGCTCCCAATTCTTGACCGAATTACTAGGGAAGCACACAACAGCACCACTATTGCGAACTGATCAGTGTGAACAGGTTATTAATTGGATAGCAGATAATACTTCCAATCACCTGGGCACCACCACCTCTGGTCTGTCTTCCACACGGTCAAGTGTTAGTAGCCGTGAGTCTCGACTGCATACTCCTCCTCACCCTGATGCTTCTTCCTCCCACCATGCCGAGTGTCGTCAGACAGAAACTGATCCCACAGTTGTACACTCTGAAGAGCTGTTCACTGGTCCATTTCCATATTTGGGCCCCTCACCTGCTCCGCTTGAAGTGGTGGAAAAGGAGATCCCATGTAGCGATGGCCAAATATTTGAACAGCCACGGCCACAGGAAGGCGACGCTGGCAATTTGTCACAAGAGGTGGACGATGACGAGACACAATTGCCACGAAGTGAGGAGGAGGACCGTGGTGTGGAAGAGGAGGAGGTGGTGGATGATCTAGTAACTGACCCAACGTGGCAGGAGGACACGCAGAGCGAGGCCAGCAGCACACAGCGGGAGGGAGGCAGAGTACCCCAACAGGCAGGAAGAAGCAATGTGGTGGCCACAGACAAAAGGCGGGCAACCGTTCCCCGTAACACCAGCAAAATGGACGTTGCCAGTACAAACGGTAGGTCTTCCAGAGTCTGGAATTTTTTTAAAGACTCTGCTGATAACCCCAAAAAGGCCATTTGTACCACCTGCCAGGCCAGCATCAGCAGGGGTGACAAAACTACCAGCCTGAACACCATCAGCATGATCAGGCACATGTCAGCAAAGCACCCGACTTTGTGGGGTGAACCCCAGGGTCCACGACCAGTGTCAGCGGGTGTCACTACTGCTTCTTCCGCTGTTGTGCGTGTAAGAGAACCCCTTGTTGTGCGTGCAAGGCAATCCCCTGTCCATACTGCATGCAAAGATGCCCCCTCCTCTCAGTCTTCACTTGTTATGGCAGTTTCTCAAGAAACAGCATCAACGTCCACGTCCCACCGCAGACCTTTGAACGAAAGCGCAAATTCGCAGTCAACGCCCCACAGGCCACAGTCCTAAATTCGCACATTTCATGACTACTTGCGTTGGAAATGCTGCCTTTTAGGCTGGTGGAGACGGAATCCTTCCGCAACCTTATGGTGGTGGCCGTCCCTCGGTACTCGGTCCGCAGCCGACACTATTTTGCCCGGTGTGCCATCCCCGCACTACACAAGCACGTGTCCCAAAACATCTGCCGTGCCCTCAACAACGCAGTTACTGGGAGAGTCCACCTGACAATGGACACGTGGACAAGTGCTTTTGGCTAGGGACAGTACATTTCCCTGACGGCACACTGGGTAAACATAGTGGAAGCCGGGACCCAGTCGGACCTTGGGACGGAACACATCCTCCCCACACTGAGGATTGCGGGCCCTATGTCAGTCAGAGTTGCCCCCACAGTGTATAGCTCCTGCGCATCATCCTCCTCCTCCTCATGTTCAGCCTCCATCTCAGATATCACCACATCAGTTACAAGCTGGAAGCACTGCAGTACTGCCTCAGCCAAGCAGCAACAGGCTGTGCTGAAACTCATAAGCTTAGGTGATAAACCTCACACTGCTTGTGAGTTGTGGACAGCTGTGAAAGAGCAGGCAGATCTGTGGCTGAGACCGCTGAACCTACATCCAGGCATGGTCGTGTGTGACAATGGCCGTAACCTGGTGGCGGCTCTGAGGCGAGATCACACACGTACCATGCCTGGCTCATGAGCTTAACCTCGTGGTTCAGCGGTTTCTTAAATCGTACCCCGAGTTGCCAGATCTGCTCGTCAAAGTACGCCGCCTGTCAGCTCAATTTCGCAAGTCGGCTACAGCTTCCGCCGCCCTTGCTTTGTTGCAGCAGCGTTTGCAGCTTCTGGCACACCAACTGGTGTGTGATGTCCCCACACGTTGGAACTCTACCCTCCACATGTTGCAAAGGATTTGTGAGCAGAAGAGTGCAGTTGTGGAGTACCAGCTGTAACAAGGCCGTCGATATTCAGGTCAGACTCCACACATAAGACCTCAGGAGTGGACCTGGATGTCTGACATACGTACCATCCTGAGAAACTTTGAGGAGCCCACCAAGATGGTGAGTGGCGATAACGCCGTCATTAGCATCAGCATCCCACTTGTCTGTCTTTTGCAACGCTCTCTGCAGAGAATTAAAGAATAGGCATTGCAGCCAGAGTATGATGAGATGGATCAAGAAGCCGTAGCGAGCGATTACACACAGCCGAGCCTCATCTCATCCCAACGTGCATTGGGGGGACAATGAGGAGGAGGAGGAGGAGGAGGAGGAAGAACAGGATCTGGTATCATGCGCTGTAGACAGTAGTATCTGTACAACTGTTATACCGTCGGTTTCAGTGTGGGTGGCCTGAGGACAGGGGGGAGGAGGAGAGCATGGTCAGTCATCATCTTGGTGAGGACACGGAAGTGTTGCCCGTTACCAGTCTGGCAAGCATGGCTGACTTTATGTTATGCTGCCTTAACCGTGACCCTCGCGTTGTCAAAATGTTGGGTGACAGTGATTACTGGTTGGTCACACTTTTAGACCCCCGCTACAAGGAGACCTTTCACTCTCTTATTCCTGAGGTGGAGAGGTCTACAAAAATGGGGCAGTACCAGAAGGCCCTTGCTACAGAACTGTTAAAAAAATTCCTATCTGAACACGCTAGCGGCAGAGGTCAGAATTCGTTGCCCAACCAAGGCGTACAGGCGAGAGAGAAGCAACTCCAATCCAGAAGAGGCAGGGGATCACTGTCAACATTCTGGGACAGTTTTCTGAGACCCGCCCAGCTTACAGGCGGGGTACTCTCACAAGGAGTGGAAAGTTTCAAAAGATGGTGAGGGAGTACCTTGCCGAACGTACGAGCGTCCTCCGTGATTCCTCTGTGCCTTTTAATTATTGGGTATCCAAGCTGGACACTTGGGATGAACTCGCTCTGTACGCCTTGGAGGTCCTGGCCTGCCCTGCAGCTAACGTGCTTTTAGTGTTTTTAGTGCTGCTGGGGGAATTATATCTGATAAGCGCACTCGCCTGTCAACTAACAATTAGTGTTGAGCCACCCCCGTAGTGTTCGAGTTCGGTTCGGTTCGTCGAACACCCGTGTGTTCGCCGAACTGTTCGTCGAACACCTTCGAACACCGTTAAAACCAATGGCAGGCAAACAAAAACACATAGAAACACATAGAAAACACCTCCAAAGGTGTCCAAAAGCTGACAAACTGCTCAGAAGACACAACTAACACATGGAAAAGTGACAAGTACATATAGTCATGAGAAAAGAAAAGAGGTGGAGGAGTAAAAGGAGGGGGAGACACAGAAATAGGCATGTCATGCCCTTCTAAAATTCAAAAAGTGAGAAGCCGACACGTTCAGTCCGCTCCTGCCCGTGCCACCTCCGTGTTGCCGGGTTTGTGCCAGAGCCGCGGTGAACCCTGACGGCCAGCCCCCCTCTCCCAATACTGGTGCCTGTCCGCTGGTGGGTCGAGCGAGCCCCCCTGTGGTGGAGGCAGCTCTAAGCTTTTTAATTTAAATTGTCTCTCTAATTTGAATGAATACACTTTAAATCCATTTACAAGGATCTATTGGAGGGCAAGTCTCATGCCAGCAGCCGCGTAATTCCAGCTCCAGTAGCGTCCACTAAAGCTGCTGCAGTTAAAAAGCTTTTATAAGGATCGAGCTCGGCTGTCCACCGCAAGGCATCCTACTGCCAGTCCCAGCCCCTATGCCTTGGGGTGCCTCCTGATGCTCTTCACTGAGTATCCCGTGGTCCCGAAGCATTTCCTTTGAAAAAATTAAGTGTCCAAACTACAGGTGGTGTAGCTTGCTTAACAGCCGGGATAATCCGCTGACTAGCAGACACTGCTACTAGGCACAAAGTATTTCCTGGGCTAGATGCAGTTAAAAATTTGTAATTAGATACTCTCGTTGGATGCTGAGAAAGCATTCCATAGAGTCTCCTGGCACGCCATATATGATTCTCTTAAAAAGCTTGGGGTAGGGGTCTAGGGGACCCTTTTATAGCCAAAATCACGGCCCTGTATCGCAATACGTCACCTAGGCTGAAGATAAATGGAACTGTAGCACCCTGAGGGCTCGGTTGCTACAGAGGTATTGCACCTCACCCAGAGGTGTGATATCTCACTCTCAGGTAAGGATGGAGTGTGGATCAGGACCCGACACCTGCATGCATTACACCACATTGCCGTGGGGCAGGGCGACCAATATGCCCCTGAGATGGGCACGACAGTCCCTGTCCCTGGCTGGAGTGGGGGGAGGGAACACTGAGGAAGAGGAACCCTGTAGTGCAGGAGTAGGGAGGAAGCAGTTCCTGGGTGCATTGAGAAGGGAGTATAAAAGGTGGGCACCATCTTAGTTCAGTGCAGAGAAGTCTGAGCAGAAGTGGCAGGGAGCAGGGGCTCTGCATGAGCTCTGCTCCGGAGGCGGGCCTAGTAACAGAGGCCCAGGCCTGGAAGAGGGAGAAGGAAGGAAGAGGAGCGGAGAAGGCTCCAGGAACGAGGAACGAAGGGATCCCAGGGGTGCGGACGGGCGAGTCGCCACCGCACGCCCGAATCCACCTGCATGGAGGGGTCAGGCCAAAGGGGGAGACCGGTCCCCGAAACTAGTGGAGGCAGGAAACGACCCTCAGCTAGAAACCGGAGGCTGTGACATTTTATGTGGCGCAGCCCCTCGCTACACCCGCTAGGAGGGCAGCACATAGGGTCAGGGAAACTGGCGCCAAGTTTACCAACAGGAGGCCCGAGGCAGCCGGACAGAAGGGTTGGTAAGAAAGGCCAGACAAAGGACACACAAAGGGGGTCCTGTGAAGCGCTCCAAAGTTATCTGGGAGTTGTCTGAGCCCCTCACCTGGTGAGCACAGTACGACGTGGGCAGCCGTTACCTGCAGACGTGGTCTGGATAATAAGAACTGTGAGTAAAGGCCCTGGACTGCATCACTGACTCCGTGTCGTTACTGCTGCTGCCCTGCACCATCACCCCCATCCTCCGCATACACTGCCCTGAGGCTATACTCCTCCCGTGGGGAGTTATGCTACGCTCTGCTGCACCCACAACACCAGCCTCAGCGGTCTACCCTGCAGCGGCGGTTCACTCTGACCGCAATCCACGGGTGGCGTAGTCGGACATTTAAACATCAAAACCACATAAATAGTTCCGCCACTGGTTTGACCACCCTGAGCCACGGAACCGGGTCGCCGCCACGAAGACTACAACCACCAGCATCCACCAAAAAGGGTCCGGCTCCGGGTGTCCCAAGGCTCAGGGGGTGCATCAGAACATTTTCATCACCTTTCACAATCACCAATGGGACAAGGCAGGGATGTCCTCTGTCCCCTCTCTTATACATCCTAGTGACGGAGCACCTGCTCTCATCAATTCGCCATAACCCCAATATTAGGTGGATTGAGGTGGGAGGCACCGAGTACAAGTGCTCTCTATTTGCTGATGATGTACTAGTATATATCACTCAATCACATATATCCATCCATGCTGTTATGGCTGAAATAGATCACTTTGTTACATGGTCAAATTTTAAAATCAATGCAGCGAAGTCTGAGGCCCTCGATGTCTCCCTCCCCAAATCCATATAGGATTCCATCCAGTCCAACTTTCCCTTTGCCTGGCCCTCACAGGGTATCAAATACTTAGGAATTCCTATTCATAGAGACCTCTCCCATCTATGTTATCTTAATTTTGGGCCCTTTATTGAACAACTCCATACAGACCACGGTTGGCAAGTTAGAACTGTAAGATTCACTACGTGAACCACTGGTGTTTTGTGGAAAAGCACATGTACACTGTGTTCCAAATTATTATGCAAAAAGTGTTTAGGAGTGATAAGGGAAGAATTTGTTTGTTTGTCAGTTAAACTCATTGATGGTGATGTGTGTCAGGGCTCTTTATATCACTGTAAGCAATTGCAGACACCTGTGCTAATTAGTTTGGCAGGTGTGTCCAATGAAAGGCAAGACTACTTAAGAAGGCTGTCTCACATTATTAAGCAGCCTACATTTTCTGCCAAAATGGGAAAGAAAAAGGATGTGTCGGCTGCTGAGAAGCAACAAATTGTGGAGTGTTTAGGTCAAGGCATGACTACAATCAACATTGTGTGATGATCAGGATGAAGTGTCTTGGCAATCAAGAAGTATGTAGCTGATTCACAGTACACACATGTGCGTGCTGATAAGGGCAAATTGAGGACTCTTTCCTACAGGCAATTACGTCAGGTTAAAAGAGCAGCGGCAAAAAAGCCTTGTCATAGCAGCAGACAAGTTTTTGAAGCTGCTGGTGCCTCCAACGTCCCCCGAACAACAAGATGCAGGGTCCTTCAGAGGTTTGCAGCTGTGTATACGCCATCCTGTCGACCTCCTCTATCCACTTCACACAAGCAGAAACGGCTCCAGTGGGCCAAACATTACATGAAGACTGATTTCAAAACTGTTTTGTTCACGGATGAGTGCCGTGCAGCACTCGATGGTCCAGATGGATGGAGTGGAGGATGGCTGGTTGATGGACACCCCACGCAAACACGGCTACAGCGCCAACAAGGAGGAGGTGGAGTAATGTTTTGGGCTGGAATCATGGGGAGAGAGATTGTCGGCCCCTTTAGGATCCCTGAAGGCGCTAAAGATGAACTCCATAATGTATGTGGATTTTCTCAAACAGCACTTCCTGCCATGGTTCAAGAAGAAGAACCATGTATTTCACAGCAAGATCATTTTTTTGCATGATAATGCACCATCTCATGCTGCACATAAAACATCTGCATCTCTGGCTGATATGGGCATAAAAGGGGACAAACTTATGGTGTGACCCCCATGCTCCCCTGACCTCTACCCCATTCAGAACCTCTGGAGCATCATCAAAAGGAGTGTCTATGATGGCGGGAGGCAGTTCACATCTAAGCAACAGCTCTGGGAGGGTATTCTGTCCTCATGCAAAACAATTGAAGCAGAAACCATCCAAAACCTGACAAATTCAATGGACGAGAGAGTTCAGAAGCTCCTTTCGAACAAGGGGTCCTATGTGAAAATGTAACATCACCTAGAATAAAGTTTTGAGTTGAAAACTGTTTGATTTCAGTTTCTAATAACCTGCTAATGCTTATAATTTCAAAAATGACCATTTTTTTGGTCTTTATTAAAATGAAAAGGTTGATCGAAAAGTTTGGGGGATCTAAGAGTGTGGCAACCCAGTAGTCATGATTACTTCGAATTCTGACAATATGAGGGTCATGTTGCAGGTAGTGCAGCAAGAAGGCACTTATGTGTCTTGCGCATCTCGGAGCCCCAAAATTATTTTCCGGGCTAGATGCAGCTAAAAATTATTATTAATTTTAAATCTGGTGGAGCTTAGTATAGATGGCCTAATAGGATCAGTGCTGCACACTGCTACAAAGCCCAAATTATTTTCCAGTCAAGATACAGATAAACATGATTAGTAATTTTAAATCTGGTGGAGCTTATTATAGATGGCCTAATAGAATCAGTGCTGCACACTGCTACAAAGCCCAAATTATTTTCCAGCCAAGATACAGATAAACATGATTAGTAATTTGAAAGCTTAAAACGGTTGGTAGGGTGATTTTAACCAATCATCAAGCTTTTACTCTCCCCAGGATGACACAGGGGTAGAAAAGTCGTTTCGGATCCATGATTTGTTCATCTTTATGAACGTGAGTCTGTCTACATTATCAGTGGAGAGCCGCGTGCGCTTATCTGTCAGCACACCACCAGCAGCGCTGAACACACGTTCAGACAGAACGCTGGCTGCGGGGCATGACAAAATCTCCAAGGCGTAAGTGGCTAGCTCCGGCCATTTATCCAGATTGGAAGCCCAAAAAGAGCAAGGGTCCAGTGACACAGTCATGGCTTCAATGTTTACTTGGAGATACTCCTGTACCATCGTCTCTAGGCGTTGACTATGTGTCAGACTTCTTGTCTCCTGTGGCCTTGCAAAGGATGGGCTAAAAAAGTGGTGAAATGATTCCGCAAAATTGATGTTACCAGCAGATACTGTGGTTCTGTTACGGTTTGAGTGCTGAACACTTGACGGTCCCACGGTTGGCAAGTTGGAACTGTGAGATTCACTACGTGCACCACTGGTGTTTTGTGGAAAAGCACATGTAAGATTCTGCAACAGTCTCTGCTGATACTCCTGCATGCGTGCATCCCTTTCTATGGCAGGAATAATTTCTGCAAATTTACTTTTGTACCGGGGATCTAACAGTGTGGCAACCCAGTAGTCAGGATTATTTCTAATTCTCACAATTCGAGGGTCATGTTGCAGGTAGTGCAGCAAGAAGGCACTCATGTGTGTTGCGCATCCAGGAGCACCAAGTCCCTGTTGTGTTGGTGGCGAGGTAACAATCATGCTTCCTTCCTCTGTCCTCTCCCCCCAACCTCGCACAACAGAAATGTGATCAAGGTCTCCCTCATCTGATGAGTCTTCCATCAGTTCGTCCTCCACTTCTTCCTGGGCTCCTGCACCTTCCTCACTAGTTTGGCTGCTACCATGCGCCCTGGTAAAACCATCTCCCCCACCCTCACATGCCTGCCGCCTTGGTGCTGCCGACCGTCTGGACCTTGCAGATGTTAGCCCTTCCGCATACAACTCCTCCTCCTCTACTTCCTCCACCTCCTCTTGTGCCACCACCTGACTCCGAATTCTGTTTAACATGTGCTCCAGCATGTAAATCACCGGAATAGTCATGCTGATAATGGCATCGTCAGCACTAAACATCTTCGTCGCCATTTCAAAACTGTGCAGAAGGGTGCATAGGTCCCTGATCTGAGATCACTCCTCCAGCGTGATTTGCCCCACCTCCGGATCTCGTTGGCCCAGGCTATACGTCAGAACGTATTGCACCAGGGCTTGTCGGTGCTGCCACAGTCGCTGCAACATGTGCAGAGTTGAATTCCACCGGGTAGGCACATCGCATTTTAGCCGGTGAAGTGGCAGGCCCAACGACTTCTGTAGAGATGTAAGTCGCTGAGCTGCGGGATGCGAACGGCGGAAGTGAACACACAGCGACCGTGCCCTCTGCAGAAGGCCATCTAGTCTGGGATAGTGGGCTAAAAATTGCTGGACAACCAGGTTCAACACGTGAGCCATACAAGGCACGTGTGTGACATTGCCCCGGCGAAGGGCCGCACCCAGGTTTGCAGCATTGTCGCACACGGCCTTCCCTGGTTTCAGGTCCAGTGGAGACAACCATTCATGAAATTGGTTCTCCAGAGCTGACCACAACTCCTCAGCTGTGTGACTCACATTTCCCAGACATTTCAAAGTAAAAACCGCCTGATGACGTTGAGCCCTACTGCCAGCATAGTAAGGAGGTGTGCAGGATCCCTTCTGCGCAGTTAGAAAGCTTGTGGCATGACCAGACAGGCTTTGGGTGCAGGTGGAAGACCGAGAGGAGGTTGAGGAGGCAGAAGCAGTGGAGGAACTTTGACATAAAGAGGATTGACGCACAACTCGTGGGGACGGCAAGACTTGGACAGCAGCCCCTTGTCCTGCTGTCACCATAGTTACCCAGTGCCCAGTCAGCGACATGTAACGCCCCTGTCCATGCCTACTCGTCCAAGTGTCTGTGGTGAAATGCACCCTGTCACACACACAGTTTCTCAAAGAAGCGGTGATGTTGTGTGCGACATGCTGGTGGAGCGCAGGCACACCTTTCTTTGAGAAGTAGTGCCGACTGGGCATCTGGTACTGGGGCACTGCGACGGACATAAGGTCTCGAAAATCCTCTGTGTCCACCAGGCGGAAAGGCAGCATTTCTGTAGCCAAGAGCTTGCAGATGGTGAAATTCAACCTCTTAGCTTTCTCATGGCTAGGAGGAAATGGTCTTTTACTTGTCCACATCTGAGGGACCGAGGGCTGGCTATTGTGCTTAGACGGGGTTGATAAGGGTGTCCCCGGTAAACTGCCGGTCTTTGAGGAAGATGCAGGCGGACATGTTAGGTTGCCTTGATCCAAAGGTGGTGCTATCGATGTCGGACAGCGCTCAACACCAGCTGGTGTTACCACCTCCAAAGAAAATGATGACCTGCCAATCACGCTGGCTGTTGCGGGTAAAGAGGTGGCAGGTCTGCGCCCCAAAACAGGTGTGACTGCTGTCCCCCCAGTCACAGAGGATGAAGAGGCCGCGGATGCACAAGATATGGCAGACGGTGGTTGGCCTGGCCGGCTAGGCCGCATTGTAGCACACTGAGCTTCCCACTGCAACTTATGCTTCATGTCCATGTGCCGGTTCATGCATGAAGTACTCAAACTATGTATTTTTTGGCCTCTACTTAGCTTTTGCTGACAAATGTTACAGATAACACGAGTTGGGTCATCTTTATCGATCTGAAAAAATGCCCAGGCTATGCAAGGCTTAGCACCCATGCGACCTGAAGAGCCACCACGACTTGTGGTGAGAGGCAGAGTTGTGTTTGAGGATGCAGCTGTTGACGTGCTTCCAGTACTACGTCTCTGTCCAGGAAGGCGCAACCTGACCTCGTCGTCACTAGCATCTTCCTCCACCTCCTCTGCTGACCTCATCAATTGGCTGACTGTGGGTTGACAGTAAGTGGGATCTCCAACCTCATCATCATCACCCTGTGCGTTATCACACCCGTCGTCCTCAGAGCCAACCTGTTCCTGCCCTGACAAAAAACTAAAGTTGTCGCTCCAATCAGGTATTTGAGTCTCATCATCGTCTTCCTCATTGTCTCCACCAACAGGAGTTACAGTTTGGGAATGAGGGTCTACATTATGGTCAGAACCTTCTGCGTCTGGTCCTGGATCCGATTCATAAAGATTCTGGGCATCAGTGCAGATCATTTCCTCGTCTGGATTCACAGAAGCGCTGGAGTCGACCTCTGATTCCCAGGCTATAGTATGAGTAAACAGCTCTGCAGACTCAACCATCTGTTCTACCTCATACTCAGACGGGCAGCTGGAGATTTGGGAGCTGTGAGGAAGCAAGTGCGATTGGGGTGACACCTTTGAGGACTGGAGTATTTGTGATGTTGAAGTTGATGTGGAGGAGAGCCCACTTAAAGGAGCACTTGATATCCGTTGAAGCACCTGCTGTTTTTGTGCCTCATCTGGAATTTGTAGCGATTGGCGTGGCCGTAAGAAAGGGATCTTATCACATTGTCCGCTAAAAGAAGTAGACATTTTAGTTTGGCTGGAAGATGGTCTTTCTTCTGCAGATGTTACTGTTGCTTTAACACCTACCCCATGGACACAACCTTTTTTCCCCTTCCCAACACGCCTATTCCCCTTTCCACCAGCAGCAGGCCTTTTTCCACTCATTTTGGTGGTTAACTAATTCACAACTCTGGAGTTGTTTGCACAAAAAAACAATGGATGGGAACCGAGCAGAGCTGAGTGGCCAAACTGTGGTATTAGGCCAAAACTATTGGCTGGGTTAGATGCAGAAAAAAATTATATTCAATTTGCAACCTGATGGAGGTCAGTATAGATGGACTAATAGAGAAAGTCCCACACACTGCTAGAAGGCCAAATATTTTTTCAGAGGTAGATGCAGAAAAAATATATATTCAGTTTGCAACCTGATGGAGGTCAGTATAGATGGACTAATAGAGAAAGTCCCACACACTGCTAGAAGGCCAAATATTTTTTCAGAGGTAGATGCAGAAAAAAATTATATTCAGTTTGCAACCTGATGGAGGTCAGTATAGATGGACTAATAGAACAAGTCCCACACACAGCTAGAAGCCCAAATATTTTTTAAGAGGTAGATGCAGATAAAAATTATTTTTAATTTGCAACCTGATGGAGGTCAGTATAGATGGACAAATAGAGAAAGTCCCACACACTGCTAGAAGGCCAAATATTTTTTCAGAGCTAGATGCAGACAAAAAATTATTTTCAGTTTGCAACCTGATGGAGGTCAGTATAGATGGACTAATAGAACAGTCCCACACACAGCTAGAAGCCCAAATATTTTTTTCAGAGGTAGATGCAGAAAAAAATTATATGCAGTTTGCAACCTGATGGAGGTCTGTATAGATGGATTAATAGAACAAGTCCCACACACAGCTAGAAGCCCAATATTTTTTCAGAGGTAGATGCAGAAAAAAAATATATTCAGTTTGCAACCTGATGGAGGTCAGTATAGATGGACTAATAGAGAAAGTCCCACACACTGCTAGAAGGCCAAATATTTTTTCAGAGCTAGATGCAGACAAAAAATTATTTTTAATTTGCAATTTGCAACCTGATGGAGGTCAGTATAGATGGACTAATAGAGAAAGTCCCACACACTGCTAGAAGGCCAAATATTTTTTCAGAGCTGGATGCAGATAAAAATTATTTTTAATTTGCAACCTGATGGAGGTCAGTATAGATGGACTAATAGAGAAAGTCCCACACACTGCTAGAAGGCCAAATATTTTTTCAGAGCTAGATGCAGAAAAAAATTATATTCAGTTTGCAACCTGATGGAGGTCAGTATAAATGGACTAATAGAACAAGTCCCACACACAGCTAGAAGCCCAAATATTTTTTCAGAGGTAGATGCAGAAAAAAATTATATTCAGTTTGCAACCTGATGGAGGTCTGTATAGATGGATTAATAGAACAAGTCCCACACACAGCTAGAAGCCCAATATTTTTTCAGAGGTAGATGCAGAAAAAAAATATATTCAGTTTGCAACCTGATGGAGGTCAGTATAGATGGACTAATAGAGAAAGTCCCACACACTGCTAGAAGGCCAAATATTTTTTCAGAGCTAGATGCAGAAAAAAATTATATTCAGTTTGCAACCTGATGGAGGTCAGTATAGATGGACTAATAGAACAAGTCCCACACACTGCTAGAAGCCCAAATATTTTTTCAGAGCTAGATGCAGAAAAAAATTATATTCAATTTGCAACCTGATGGAGGTCAGTATAGATGGACTAATAGAATGATGCTATGCCCAAAAGATTTTACTTCACTAGGTGCAGTAAAAAAATTGGTATTCTATACACAGGTGGTATATCTTGCAACACAGATAGGCTACTCCACTGACTAACACACTCTGCAATAGGCCAAAAAGGATTAGCTTTGCTAGATTCAGCCAAATGCTGTGAAAAAAACTTGCACAGCACTGGCACAGACCTGCCTGGCAAAAACTGATAGGAACTGATGTAACCTAGTCCTGAAAAGGACTGCAATTACAATTAGTCTTTACTCCCACAATCTATCTATTTAAGAGCACAGACCTGCCTGATAAAAGTCGTAGGAAATGCTGTAACCTAGTCCTTAAAAGGACTGCAATCACAACTATTCCCTACTCCCAAGCTATCTGTAGATTTGTGCGAAAATTGGCTTGAAATTAACAAGGTATAGCGCACACAGCAACAGCGGTGCCGTCTAACACGCAGCTGCAGCAGTGAGAAAATGGTGGCGACGGGGAAAATGGCTTGGTCTTATAGGGCAAGGACATGTGACATACACTGCCAATGACACATGCCCTTGCTTGTGTGAAAAAAGCACTTCGCTCCGTGTGTGCGCTGCTGATAGGCTGACAGATTGCACCTCCCCACTGTAAATGCGGGAAAGAGAAAAAAAAATGGAGATCTTCATTATTCCTGCAGAGATCCAGCCCCTGCCCCTCCCCCCACCCCGCTGTACACTCAAACTGCGTATTAACATTAATTTTCATCATTACTGAGAAAAAATCCAGTTATGATTTTGGTGCACGAACAGTTATCGAACATAACCTCGAACAGCCGAATTTTTCTCAAATCATTCGTGTTCGCCGAACGGCTCGAACACCGCCCAAAACAGCTCGAATTTGAGATTGGCGAACAGTTCGAGTAGAACAACGCTCATCTCTACTAACAATGCTGACAAGCTGACCCTTATCAAAATGA
The DNA here is from genome assembly GCF_046119375.1 of Phyllobates terribilis. Lineage (NCBI taxonomy): Eukaryota > Metazoa > Chordata > Amphibia > Anura > Dendrobatidae > Phyllobates > Phyllobates terribilis. Next base: position 788,636,891 of record NW_027362761.1, read on the forward strand.
ACAAGGGCTGGATTGGGCCAGACTTCTCATCACTACCAAATGACAGCAGAGTAACATAAAGTCAAATCCACTGTGTTATTTCGGGAGGTGCATTCCCATGCACCGCTTCACACCCACACATGGGTATACGCTTCCTCATTTTGGCTGTTTTTTGCTCTTCTCCTTATCCTCAGCCTCCACCACCACTATACCACCAGGGTGACCGTAGTCCTTGTTGCCAGCATTGCAAGTTCCTCCGTTCTAATTTTTGGCAGCTTTTGCTTGGAAGGCATAGGCAAAGACTATGGGAGACCCACTCCCCAATAATGGGAATAATGTTTTTAATATGCTATATTGCATGGCTCTTGTAAGGGGCATTGAAAGTTCCTCCGTCCTAATTTTTGGCAGCTTTTGCTTGGAAGGCATAGGCAAAGACTATGGGAGACCCACTCCCCAATAATGGGAATAATGTTTTTAATATGCTGTACTGCATGGCTCTTGTAAGGGGGATTAAAATCATCTTGTTAAGCTACTGAGACCTCCACGTCTCTTCCAAGGGTCATTGATATTGTGTTTTTATTTCACTGGGACCTCCACGTCTCTTCCAAGGGGCATTGATATTGTCTTTTTATTCCACTGTGACCTCCACGTCTCTTCCAAGGGGCATTAAAACCGTCTTGTTAAGCTACTGTGACCTCCACGTCTCTTCCAAGGGACATGAAAACCATCTTGTTAAACCACTCTGAACTCCACGTCTCTTCCAAGGGGCATTAAAATTGTCTTGTTAAGCTACTGTGACCTCCACGTCTCTTCCAAGGGGCATTAAAACCGTCTTCTTAAGCTACTGTGACCTCCACGTCTCTTCCAAGGGGCATTAAACTGTCTTGTTAAACCACTCTGCAAAGCAGTCATCAAAGCAAAAGGTGGCTACTTTGAAGAACCTAGAATATAAGACATATTTTCAGTTGTTTCATACTTTTTTGTTAAGTATATAATTCCACATGTGTCAATTCATAGTTTTGATGCCTTCAGTGTGAATGTACAATTTTCATAGTCATGAAAATACAGAAAAATCTTTAAATGAGAAGGTGTGTCCAAACTTTTGGTCTGTACTGTATATATATATATATATATATATATATATATATATATATATATATATATATATATATCCATCTGAACTAACAGTCCTTCTGAGGACTAATCCAGCTGCATATATTCAGTAGTGACAGCAGGAGTTAGGCAGGCAGGCAGTGTATGTGGCAGACTGCAGTGCATATAGTGCAAGAGGGTCCATAGCACGTTCCTGCTGCTGCTGTTCTTACAGATATTTGTAGACATAGCCCCAGGAATCAGGGGCCAGGGCAAATTTTTTTTATCTTAATCCTGGTTCTTTGCTTAAAAACCAAGGCAGGCAGGGTATGTGACAGACTGCAGTGCATGATAAAGCACAAGAGGGTCCATTACATGTTTAACTTCTGAGTGATCCTGCTGTGAAAAATATTTGTAGACATAGCCCCAGGAATCAGGGGCCAGGGCATTTTTTTTCATCTTAATCCTGGTTATTTGCTTAAAAAGCAATCCAGAGTACACTGTTTTTCTGCTCCATTTGCTTGTTAATAGTGATGAGCAAGCATTAAAATGCTTGGGTGCTCGTTGCTCGGGTTGAGCAAATTGGAATGCTCGAGTGCTCGGTCCAAGTAACGAGCCCAATTTAAGTCTATGGGAAACTCAAGCAATTTTCCGACTGCCTATAGAGGGCCTAAAAATTGCCCAAATCGATGGGAACAGTGCTCAAATGACATGGTAACAGCATGGGGAAGACCCCTGGAATCATCTCTGACTCCTAGGTCCCTGTTGTTAACAACATTGTCAGAGGTATTACGCCACTTTTAAGGACTCACAATAAAACATACAAAAACAAAATGGATTTTCCTAGGAAAAATGTTAAGGAACATACTTTCCAGGGTAATGACTTGTATATAAAGCAAAATAAGTAACCAAAAACAAAAATGCTCCTCCACACCTTGGGCTATGTTCACACGTAGCGTTTTTGATACGTTTTTGCACTTTTGCATTGCTTTCAACGGTGAAAAATGCATTCACCAGGAAATGTCATTTTAACATTTTACTACGCCCTTGAAGAGACATAGAGGAGGGTCTCAGTAAAAAAAATGTTCCCGTTATAAAGAAGTGGGTCTCTTATAGTGGTAATGCCCATGCAGTGACTGCAAGGGCTGCCAAAATTTGGGAAAAACCCCAGTACCAATTTAAAGACACTTAGAGCTGGGCCACAGTAACGACATGTTCCCGTTAGAAAGGAGTGGGTCTCCCATACTGTTTGCCTATGCAGTGAATGCAACAGCCGCCAAAAATTTGTAGGAACTCCAATGTCCCTTGCAAGAGACGCAGAGGTCAGAGGGCCTCCTGAAAATAATGTTCCCATTATTAGGAAGTGGGTCTCCCATACTGTTTGCCTATGCAGTGAATGCAACAGCTGCCAAAAATGGGAAGGAACTCCAATGCCACTTGCAAGAGACGTAGATATGGTGATATGGTAGATATTGTGGTGATATGGTGGTGGAGGATGAGGATGAGGAGAAAGAGGAGAACAAGAGCAAATAGACAAAATCAGGAAACTTATACCCATGTCTGAGAGTGAAGACAGAGGTTCATGCGAAGAGAGTTAGACATCCCAAAAAAAAGACACTGTATTTGAGTTTATGCTATGCTGCTATCATTCGGTGGTGTTAAGAAGTCTGGCCCAATCCAGCCCTTATTCATTTTTAGAAGAGTCAGCCTGTCAGCATTTTCAGTTGACAGACGGATGCGCCTATCATTTATAATTCCACCAGCGGCACTAAAAACCCGCTCTGAAAAACGCTAGCGGAAGGGCAGGCCAGGACCTCCAAAGCGTAGAGTGCCAGTTCATGCCACGTGTCCAGCCTGGATACCCAATAATTATAAGGCACAGAGGAATCACGGAGGACGTTGTTACGGTCGGCAAGGTACTTCCTCACCATCTTCTGAAACTTTTCCCTCTTTGTGAGAGTACCCCACGCCTCATGGCCTGTGCGATGGGAGGGTCTGAGAAAACTGTCCCAGAACTGTCCCAATCTGCTGGATTGCATTTGTGTCTCTCTCGCCTGTACTCCTTGGTTGTCCAATGAACTGTGACCTCTGCCACCAGCATTTTCAGATGGGAATAAGAGACAGAAAGTTCTCCTTGTAGCATGGGTCTAGAAGTGTCACCAACCAGTAAGGACTGTCACCCAAAATTTGGACAACGTGAGGGTCACGGTAAACGCAGCGTAACATAAACTCAGCCATGTGTGCCGGCCTGCAAAGAGGCAAGACTTCCGTGTCCTCACCAAGGGGATGACTGACCATTTTCTCCTGTTCTCCTCCTCCTCCTCTTCCTCCTCCTCCCTGTCCTCAGGCCATCCACGCTGAGCAGACAGTATGACAGTTGTGCAGGTAGTACCGTCTATAGGGCAGGAAACTGGCTCCTGTTATTCCTCCTCCTCCTCATTGCCACCCAATCCACGTTGGGATGAGATGAGGCTGGGCTGTGTGGAATCACCCTGCATGGTTCCTTGCTCCATCTCATCGTGCTCCGCCTGCAATGCATCCTCTTTAATTGTGAGCAGAGAGCGTTTCAGAAGACAGAGAAGCGGAATGGTGACGCTAATTATGGCATCGCCGCTCACCATCTTGGTGGACTCCTCAAAGTTTTGGAGTATGGTAATGATGTCTGACATCCATGTCCACTCCTGAGGTCTTATGTGTGGAGTCTGACCTGAATACTGATTGCTGTGTTGATGCTGGTAGTAAAAAACTGCCCTCTTCTGCCCACAAATCCTTCCCAACATCTGCAATGTAGAGTTCCAACGCGTGGGAACATCACACACCAGTCGGTGAGCTGGAAGCTGCAAACGCTGCTGAAACACGGCAAGGGCGGTGGAAGCTGTATCTGACTTTCTAAAATGGGCACATACACGGTGTACTTTGACAAGCAGATGCGACAGATCTGGGTAGGTTTTGAGAAACCACTGAACCACAAGGTTAAGCACATGGGCCAGGCATGGTACGTGTGTGAGCTTGACTCGCTTCAGAGCCGCCACCAGGTTCCGGCCATTGTCACACACGACCATGCCTGGCTGTAGGTTCAGCGATGTCAGCCACAGATCTGCCTGCTCTTTCAAAGCTGTCCACCACTTTTCAGCGTTGTGCGGTTTGTCGCTTAAGCATATTAGCTTCAGCACAGCCAGTTGCCGCTTGTCCGAGGCAGTGCTGCAGTGCTTCCAGCTTCTAACTGATGTGCTCATTTCGGAGATGGAGGCTGAAGAGGAGGAGGAGATGCAGGAGCTGTAGAATGTGGGTGCAACCCTGATTGTCAGTCAAGCTTTTCACACTAGGTCTTTGTGAAGAATAGTATTAGTAAACTACAGACCTGCTATTTAACCCTCCGTCACATACAATATCGGTTCTAACGAGTTCACATGCAATGTGACTGTCAGGCGCAGGCTAGAAAAATACCTATAATATCTAATGTTTGCAATTTCAGTGCTCTAAAAGTGATCAGTTACCTTCATAGGGATGTAATAAAAGAGACTACACATAATCAGGTGCAAAAAAAAAACATTTACTTAACATAAAACTAATAACTCTGAAATACAAACATTTCAAAACTAAATGAAAGTAAAAGAGATGTGCCTGTCAGGCCTATTGTATGTGACGGAGGGTTAAAACCATGGTTTTCTGTCAGACGTATCACAAATAGCAGCATTCCAAAATCAGCCATTTCTGCCTTCCATTTCATTGCAGTGTGTCGGTCAAGCTATTCACACTAGATCTCTGTGAAGAATGGTATTAGTAATCGACAGGCCTGCTATTTAAAACCGTGGTTCTCCATCACACACATCATATATAACTGCGGTTCAAATCCAGCCATTTGTTGTGAACATGGAAAATATTGTCTTCCATTTATAGATTGTAGCAGTGTGTCAGTGTACACCATTTTACAGCTCCATTTGCTTGTTCATAGAATACAGCCTGATTTTTTTAGTTTTATTCATATTACAGTATTGTGGAAGCAGAGGAACTTTTTTCAATGAACAGATGCACGTGATCCATATGACTACCGTAATAATACAGAAATTTTGTGGAGCGTGCCAAATATTCCACTCCATTTAAAGTCAGCCACCTGTGTTTTGTTGAACCAATTGACACTTGGTCGATGACAAATACCATACTATTAGGTGACTGCCTGAAACCGTGGCCTTCAGACGTTATCCCATATGACTGCCCTAATAATCCAGCAATTATTGTGAGCGTGTCAAATATTACACTCCATTTAAAGTATTGCAGTTGTGGGTTCAAACCTATTCACAGTTGGCCGCTGACAAACAGCATATCTGTAAACAATGTTGTCAGAGTATTACGCCACTTTTATTGACTGACAAAAAAAAACATACAAAAAACAAGCTAAAATGGAAAAAATGTTAAGAAACATTCTTTCCAGGGTAATGACTTGTATATAAGGCCAAAGAAATAAAAAAAAAAATAAAGTTATGGACTGTGGAAGACATTTATGGGACCAGAATGAACACTCATCTGTAGCTGGTGATGATATCACCTATCAGCACCTGTCCCTATTGTAAATGCATCTAACAGTGTTATCGATAGGGAGTAGAATAAATTTTACATTTTTTTCGGCAGCACCAGCAGCACACAGTATAAGGCAATAATACCTGGCTGGATAGATGGAATACGCTATCCATACTGCAATACCTCACCCGTAAAAGAATTTCAGATAAGACAGTTAATATTCTAGAATATAGACTCTATTTGAATTGTCCTTCCCATTATTAAGGAGTTTGTCTCCTATACTGTTATTGCATATGCAGCAGTTTCAAGGGCTGCCAAAAATTAGGACGAACTCCAATACACATTTGAAGAGACGTAAAAAATAAATAAATAAATACACAGTAGGACCTTTTAGTATAAAAAACAGACTCGCCAATGTAACCTCAATGTAATCACATTGTTCAGCTCCTGCACCTCCTCCTGTTTGGCCTCCATCTCCGAACTGACCACATCAGTCACAAGCTGGAAGCACTGCAGCACTGCCTTGGCCAAGCAGCAACAGGTTGTGCTGAAGATAACATGCTTAATGTTTAGGTGACAAACCGCCCATCGCTGCAGAGTTGTTGAAAGCTGTAACACAGCAACCTGATGTGTCTCTCACCATTGAACATACAGCCAGGCATGGTCATGTGTGACAATGGGCAGAACCTGGTGACGGAGAAATGACAGCTGGAGTAGATACGGTTTCCCTCATGGCAGTCCTTTCACCTAGCTAAAGAATATGACTGTAGTGAAATACAACTCTCATAAAGAAGCAGTGTCAGACTGAAAAACATTGGGCCCACCAGAGGATTGATTCTGAAGGCCCACCTTTCTCCCGCACTCAAGAGCCCCATGACAGCTGCAAAGTTTGCGCTATCATTAACTCTCCTTATGGAGAAGCCAGGGCCCACCTGAGGATTCACTTTTGGGCCCGTCCAACCCTGCCGAGAAGCAGCCCTGGCTAAGAAAAGTCTGTGGGAAGGTTCCTGGACACTCTATGGCTGCTCTTTTACTGAGGGGGAAACACACGCAAAAATGGGGAGAACATACAAAATCCTTGCAGATGTTGTCCTTGGAGGGATTTGAACCCAGGACTCCAGCGCTGGAAGGCTTCAGTGCTAACCACCGAGCCACTGTGCTGCCCTCTCTGTTTTCCCTCTGATATCTAACATGCTGGAGAAACTTGCACCTACTGACACTCAGTGTCTTCAGCTTCTTTGTGAGAAACTAATGTATTTGGGCAGTAGAAAAGGAAATTGTGGATGGCTTCACTACTGGTACTGGGGGCACTGCTAATAACATGGCATCATGCCATAGTTCACTGGAAATATTCCAGGCTGGTTGGAGCCAAGCTGATTCCCATACAAAAGTACCAGCAGAGATGGTAGCCTCTATCATCATCACGACCTCACCTCGGCTCTATGAACTCTCCTGAAGGAGAAGCCAGGGCACACTTCAGGAGTCTCTGGTTCTCCAGTGGGCCAATCCAACCCTGCCGAGAAGCAGCCCTGGCTAAGAAAAGTCTGTGGGAAGGTTCCCGGAGACACTCTATGGCTACTTTTTTACCGTGGACTGGCTCAAGCAAGCTATAAGATTGCTATCTATGATCCCTTCACTGGCTCCCCAGTGGCCAGAGACTTCAGTTCAAAACCATAACCATGACATGCAAAGCCATCCACAACCTGTCTGCTCCATATATCTGTGACCTAGTCTCTCGGTACATACCTGCACGCAATCTCCGATCCTCACAAGATCTCCTTCTCTACTCCCGTCTTCTCTCCTCTTCCCACAATCACATACAAGATTTTTCCTGTGCATCCCTTCTACTATTGAACCTCAACATATCAGACTCTGGCCTACTGTTGAAACCTTTAAAAGGAAGCTGAAGACCCACCTCTTCCGACAAGCCTACAACCTGCAGTAACGCTCGTTTCACCATATGGCTGCACGACCAGCTGTACCCTCACCTACTGTATCCTCACCCATTCCTTATAGACTGTTTGTGCGACCTCACAGGCAGGGTCCTCTCTGCTCTTGTACCAGTCAGTGACCTCTTTTCACATGTAAAGTGCAATGGAATAAATGGTGCTATAATAATAAATAATAATAAGTATACTACTTGTACTCTGGGTCAATTGATATCACTTTCCTGGTGACTGCCCCTAAATTGATGTGTTTTTGCAGCTTTTGGTCCCTTTTGAAGGTGTTGTGTATACATTTGGTTTTGACACCCATTGAATTGTTTGGCAATGTTCGGTGAATATTCGACAATTACATTGGCGAATATTGCAAAAACGGCGATTGTAATCCGAAGCGAATATTGATCAGAAACACCCTTAAAAAAAATATCTGGGTGTTGCATCACGGTCTCCCTGGTGATATGGTGGTGGAGCATGAAGAGAAGGAGGAGGGCGACATAAAATAGAACAATTCATGAAGGGTATACCCATGTCTGGGTGTGAAGGGGTGCTTGGGAATAGATCCCCCAAAAAAATAACAACTGGATTTGAGTTTATGTTTGATGCTATCATCTGGTGGTGTTGAGAGAAGTCTGACTTAATCCAGCCCTTGTTCATTTTTTATGAGTCATCCTGTCAGCATTTTCAGTTGACAGGTGGATGCGCCTATCAGTTTTATCAGTTATAATGCCCCCGGTGGCACTAAAAACCATCTTTGACAAAACGCTATGTCCACGTGTCCAGCTTGCATCTTCCAAAACTTTTCCCTCCTTGTCAGAGTACCTCATGTATCAGGGCCTGGGCACTGGGAGGGCCTGAGAAAATTGTCCCAGACCTTTAACAGCGTTCTCCTGCCTCTGCCGCATCTGGTTTGTGTCGCTCGCTTGTACTCCTTGGTTGTCCAATGAACTGTCTGACTGAGACCTGTGCCGCCAGCATTGTCAGATGGGAATTTTTTTTTAGTTATAATTTTTCAACAAGAGCCTGAACATAATATCTCTAAAAATGAACTCATTCGGTTTCCTCCCTCTACTAACTTACCTATACCTGACTTTGCAATTTCCTTTAGGTGATGCCACCATAACTCCCACTTGGCACGCCTGCTATCTTGGAGTCATATTTGACACACAATTTTCCTTTATTCAACGTGGAAAATCACTCACTCGCTCATGTCACCTGCATCTTCTCCAGAAGTCGACCTCTTCTCACCTTTAATACTGCAAAAACTCTTACTTTCGCTCTCATTCACTAGTGCAACTTTCTTCTAATCGGTCTCCCTCTAAACAAACTTTATTCTCTCCAATCCCTTCTGAATGCAGCTGCCAAGGTCGTATTCCTATCAAGCCGATTAACCGACGCCTCTACCCTGTGCCAGTCATTGCACAGGTTAGGCTAAACAATCACTACAGAATACAATACAAACTCATCTCTCTCACCCACCAAGATGTCCACGGTTCTGCACCGGCCTATGTCTCTTCCCTCATTTCTGGGTATCACCCCTACTGTGTAGTGATGAGCGAGCACAAAAATGCTTGGGTACTCGTTTCTCGGGTCGAGCAAATTGGAATGCTCGAGTGCTCGGTCGGAGTAATGAGCCCAATGTAAGTCTATGGGAAACTCGAGCATTTTGACGGCGGCCCCCCCAGCGGTCTGCAGAGGGCCTAAAAATTGCACAAATTGATGGGAACAGTGCTCAAATGACACGGGAACAGCATGGGGAAGACCCCTGGAAGCATCTCTGACTCCCAGGTCACTGCTGTCAACAACGTTGTCAGAGGTATTACGCCACTTTTACAGACTCACAATAAAACATGCAAAAACGAAACCAAAATGGATTTTCCTGGGGAAAAGGAACATCCTTTCCAGGGTAATGACTTGTATATGTAATGCACACGCCCGGGCTGAGCGGCGTGTGCGTGTGATTGTAGTGATTCCACTGGACCGTGCTGGAGAGTGAATGCCTGGAGGGGCGTAACTAGGTATTCACCCGATCCGACCAGGGTCGCACGACGGCATACGACGCCAGTGCACCAAGGAGGAACCGAGCAGAGGGACCAGGTGCTACTCCAGGACAGACCCCGGACACGGCTGTTGACCCACACAGGGGAATACAGGAACAGACTGGTAGGCTGGCACACAGACTGGTGGGTATAGGCAGGCACGACTGGTATGCAGGCAGGCGGGTATGCAGGCAGGGGGGTACAGGCAAGCACAGCTAGAGTGCAGACAGGGAGGCACTAGCAGGTAGGAACACAGGCGGGATAGGACCCAGTACACACTGGGACTCAGGAACAATACAGGCAGAGGGGTACAGGCAAGCACAGCTAGAGTGCAGACAGGGAGGCACTAGCAGGTAGGAACACAGGCGGGATAGGACCCAGTACACACTGGGACTCAGGAACAATACAGGCAGAGTGAGGCCGCCCAGAGAGGTGAGCGAGAACAGGGCAGGACAAGGCCGCCTGGAGCGGTGAGCAAGAGTAGAGCAGGACAAGGCCGCCAGGAGCAGTGAACAAAGGGTCAGAGCTGAGCGAGACTGCCGGAGCAGTGAGCAAGAGTAAAGCAGGACGAGGCCGCCTGGAGCGGTGAGCAAGATTGGAGCAAGACTGCCGGAGCAGTGAGCAAAAGGATAAGAGCGGAGCGAGACTGCCGGAGCAGCGAGCAAAAGGGTCCGAGCAGAGCAAGGCTGCCGGAGCAGTGAGCAAAGGAGTCAGAGCAGGCTAGAACCGCAGGAGCGGTGAGCAAAGGAGTAGGAGCAGGCTAGAACCGCCGGAGCGGTAAGCAAGGCAGAGCAGGGGGGACAGGGCTCTGTTCACACGGAACAGACAGGAAGAGAAAGGCAGAGCCAGATACCCACAGGATACTTGCAGTGAAGTAGCGAGTGGACCATAAACTCACAAACGGGAGTACAGAGACAACAAGCAGGAGTTAGGTACGAGTTCAGACTCTGCAGAAAAAGGAAGGGAACGGACATAGAGGCAAAACAGGTAAAGGATAGGAGAGAGTTCAGACTGGAACTGAGTGTACGGAGGAGACCGACACTGCAGCGGAATACAGGAGCGGGTCTGGGAATACGGCCCCCAGAGAGGCAGGACGAACAGGCAAGGAGCGTGTTCAGACAGGACAGACAAGATACAGGAGCGGGTCTAGGTAATCGGCCCCTAGAAGGCGGGAGGAACAGGCTAGGAGCGTGTTCAGACAGGACAGACAAGATACAGGAGTGGGTCTAGGTAATCGGCCCCTAGAAGGCGGGAGGAACAGGCTAGGAGCGTGTTCAGACAGGACAGACAAGATACAGGAGCGGGTCTAGGTAATCGGCCCCTAGAAGGCGGGAGGAACAGGCTAGGAGCGTGTTCAGACAGGCCTGGAAATACAGCCTCCAGGATAGGCAGACAAGAGAACACAGAACGGGACCTGGCACCTTCAGAGTGCAAGCACACACTGAATGAAACACTATGCTCAGGCAGGGATAGATGGGAGCAGCTGAGCTATATACCAGGTGACAGACAGCAATAGGCTGAGGACGCACAAGGGGTGTGACCCACAGCAGGTACAAAAAGCAGGAAGTGATCGGGCACCGCCCTTAAGCAGCAGAAACAGACACAAACAGACAGCATGGAGGGAAGCCAGAGAGACATTCTGGACTGGAGCTCAAGTGCGCGCTCTTGCACAGTGGGAGATGGACCACCATGCAAGGACGCCGCCAGGTATGTTACAGTACCCCCCCCTTACGCCCCCTCTTCTTCAGGCCTGCCAGGATCTTCCGCAGGGAATTCGAGGGCCAATTCTTCACTTCGAAGAGATCACTTCCACTGTCCACCGGAAAAACTGGTCTCCTCTGGGTAGCTAGGATGCTACCTCTCATCCAGCCATCCTCAGCAACAGACGAAACGGGTGGAGTACCAGGAACAGCACACAAGGAAGTCTCTTTCCACATATTTTCAGGTGGCACCCCAGAGGGTACAGGAGACAACTGGAAGTCCTCCACCGGGTTGGAGGGGGACAGAGACTTGGGGGTAATCTCTGCTTCGAGGTACATCTTGTCAAGCTCACAGGAAGAAATAGACAGGTTATCAGGTACATAATGAGGAAAAGTCACTGTCTCTTTGTTATCTGGTGGTACCCCGGAGGATTCAGGAAACAACTGGAGGTCCTCCGCCGGGTCAGAAGAGTGCAGAGGCTCAGAGAAAACATCTGCTTCAGAGTACACTAGGTCGGACTCACTGGACGAAGCAGGCGAGGTATCGGGTACCGAGTATAGGAAAGTCTCTGTCCATTCACCACCAGGTGGCACCCCGAAGGGTTCTGGAGACAACTGGCAGTCCTCCGCCTGGTCAGAGGGGTGTAGAGACTCACGGGTAACCTCTGCTTCAGAGTACACTAGGTCGGACTCACTGGACGAAGCAAGCGAGGTATCAGATCCAGGATATTGGAAAGTCTCTGTCCATTCACCACCAGGTGGCACCCCGAAGGGTTCTGGAGACAACTGGAGGTCCTTCGCCTGGTCAGAGGGGTGTAGAGACTCAGGAGTAACCTCTGCTTCGGAGTACACTAGGTTGGACTCACTGGACGAAGCGAGCGAGGTATCAGGTACAGAGTATAGGAGAGTCTCTGTCCTTTCGCTACCAGGTAGCACCCCGAAGGGTTCAGGAGACAACTGGAGGTCCTCCGCCTGGTCGGAGGGGTGTAGAGACTCGGGGGTAACTACCACTTTGGGGTACCCATTGTCAGGCTCACAGGACGAAGCGGACAAAGTATCGAGTACCGGGTGTAGAGAAGTCTCTCTCCATTTGTCATCGAGTGGTATCCCGGAGGATTCAGGAGGCAACAGGGGGTCCTCCGCCAGGTAGTAGAGGTGCACAGACTCTGAGGTAACCACAGCTTTGGAGCATCCTTGGACATGCACACCGGTTAAAGTGGGTGAAGCATCTGATGCCGGGTGCAGGAAGTTCCCCTGTGTGGAGTCTGGATGGGCAGAAGTCTCTTCGGGCAGGAGAACTGGAGCACTACCCACGCACATTACCCATTGGGGCTTCTCCGGGATACAGGGAGATGAAGCTTCAGTAGGGACTTCAAGGTTGGGGTCAGGAGGTCTCAGGGAGGACAGACCCTGGCGTGACGGCTTGCCTCTACGTCTAGCACGTCTGGACTGCCTCTTGAGGTTGGGAGAAGTATTCCGGAAAGCGTAGTCACCCTGTGAGGATTCTGGGTGGGCAGTAGTCTCATTGGGCTGGAGGACTATTGCGCTACCCACACACATTACCCATTGGGGCTGCTCCAGGATATTGGGAAGTGAAGCTTCAGCAGGAGCCTCCGGGTTAGGATCATCGAAGACCATTAGAAAGGCCACCAGGAAGGCCATTAGGTCCAGGAGGATCGGATCCTGTGTTTCATATAGGGGGTTGATCCATTCCAAGGCATCACCCACCAGGTAAGACATAATGAATGCCACCTTAACCCGATCGGTGGGAAAACATAGAGGGTAGAACTTGAAGTGTAGCATGCATTGCTCCACAAATGCACAACTTTGTCTTGGATCCCCATAATAACGTAGCGGATCCGCAGGAACGAGAGCAGATAGATCCATCTGGACGGGTGCGTAATTCGCCTGGAACTCAGCTAAAGGGAAAAAAAAAATTATTTATTTATTTTAATGCATGTATTCGCTGGAAAACTTCTCAGAGAGCGAAGGCCGTGGGGCTCAACGGGAACCATGGCCTGAGCATGCTGTAATGCACACGCCCGGGCTGAGCGGCGTGTGCGTGTGATTGTAGTGATTCCACTGGACCGTGCTGGAGAGTGAATGCCTGGAGGGGCGTAACTAGGTATTCACCCGATCCGACCAGGGTCGCACGACGGCATACGACGCCAGTGCACCAAGGAGGAACCGAGCAGAGGGACCAGGTGCTACTCCAGGACAGACCCCGGACACGGCTGTTGACCCACACAGGGGAATACAGGAACAGACTGGTAGGCTGGCACACAGACTGGTGGGTATAGGCAGGCATGACTGGTATGCAGGCAGGCGGGTATGCAGGCAGGGGGGTACAGGCAAGCACAGCTAGAGTGCAGACAGGGAGGCACTAGCAGGTAGGAACACAGGCGGGATAGGACCCAGTGCACACTGGGACTCAGGAACAATACAGGCAGAGGGGTACAGGCAAGCACAGCTAGAGTGCAGACAGGGAGGCACTAGCAGGTAGGAACACAGGCGGGATAGGACGCAGTACACACTGGGACTCAGGAACAATACAGGCAGAGTGAGGCCGCCCAGAGAGGTGAGCGAGAACAGGGCAGGACAAGGCCGCCTGGAGCGGTGAGCAAGAGTAGAGCAGGACAAGGCCGCCAGGAGCGGTGAACAAAGGGTCAGAGCTGAGCGAGACTGCCGGAGCAGTGAGCAAGAGTAAAGCAGGACGAGGCCGCCTGGAGCGGTGAGCAAGATTGGAGCAAGACTGCCGGAGCAGTGAGCAAAAGGATAAGAGCGGAGCGAGACTGCCGGAGCAGCGAGCAAAAGGGTCCGAGCAGAGCAAGGCTGCCGGAGCAGCGAGCAAAGGAGTCAGAGCAGGCTAGAACCGCAGGAGCGGTGAGCAAAGGAGTAGGAGCAGGCTAGAACCGCCGGAGCAGTAAGCAAGGCAGAGCAGGGGGGACAGGGCTCTGTTCACACGGAACAGACAGGAAGAGAAAGGCAGAGCCAGATACCCACAGGATACTTGCAGTGAAGTAGCGAGTGGACCACAAACTCACAAACGGGAGTACAGAGACAACAAGCAGGAGTTAGGTACGAGTTCAGACTGCAGAAAAAGGAAGGGAACGGACATAGAGGCAAAACAGGTAAAGGATAGGAGAGAGTTCAGACTGGAACTGAGTGTACGGAGGAGACCGACACTGCAGCGGAATACAGGAGCGGGTCTGGGAATACGGCCCCCAGAGAGGCAGGACGAACAGGCAAGGAGCGTGTTCAGACAGGACAGACAAGATACAGGAGCGGGTCTAGGTAATCGGCCCCTAGAAGGCGGGAGGAACAGGCTAGGAGCGTGTTCAGACAGGACAGACAAGATACAGGAGTGGGTCTAGGTAATCGGCCCCTAGAAGGCGGGAGGAACAGGCTAGGAGCGTGTTCAGACAGGACAGACAAGATACAGGAGCGGGTCTAGGTAATCGGCCCCTAGAAGGCGGGAGGAACAGGCTAGGAGCGTGTTCAGACAGGCCTGGAAATACAGTCTCCAGGATAGGCAGACAAGAGAACACAGAACGGGACCTGGCACCTTCAGAGTGCAAGCACACACTGAATGAAACACTATGCTCAGGCAGGGATAGATGGGAGCAGCTGAGCTATATACCAGGTGACAGACAGCAATAGGCTGAGGACGCACAAGGGGTGTGACCCACAGCAGGTACAAAAAGCAGGAAGTGATCGGGCACCGCCCTTAAGCAGCAGAAACAGACACAAACAGACAGCATGGAGGGAAGCCAGAGAGACATTCTGGACTGAAGCTCAAGTGCGCGCTCTTGCACAGTGGGAGATGGACCACCATGCAAGGACGCCGCCAGGTATGTTACAGTATATAAGGCAAAATAAATAACCAAAAACAAAAATGCTCCTCCACACCTTGGGCTATGTTCACACGTAGCGTTTTTGATGGGTTTTTGCACTTTTGCATTGCTTTCAACGGTGAAAAATGCATTCACCAGGAAATGTAATTTTAACATTTTACTATCTTATCTGGCCATGTGGTGTGTGAGACATCATCAGACACATCCTGTTTCATTTATGAAGGAGGGACTCTGAAAGTCACAAACACTATTTTTATAGGGCCATCAGGCAGCCCTTACTATTATTAAAGGGTCAGCAGCCGATTATGCTTTGTTGTTCCCATTATTGAGTGTTACTATACTATTATTGTTTATACAGTGACTGCAAGGGCTGCCAAAAATTTGGACGCATCCCAATACCCCTTTGAAGAGACATAGAGGAGGGTCTCAGTAAAAAAAATGTTCCCATTATAAAGGAATGGGTCTCCTATAGTGGTAATGCCCATGCAGTGACTGCAAGGGCTGCCAAAATTTGGGAAAAACCCCAATACCAATTTAAAGACACATAGAGCTGCGCCACAGTAATGACATGTTTCCATTGGAAAGGAGAGGGTCTGCTATACAGTTATACGGTATACAGTGAGTCCAACGGCTGCCAAAAATTTAGAAAATACCCCAATAACAATTTAAAGACAGATAGAGCTGGGCCACAGTAGCAACATGTTCCCATTATAAGGAAGTGGATCTCTCATACTGTTTGCCTATGCAGTGAAGCAATGGCTGCCAAAAATTTGGAGGAACTCCAATGCCCCTTGCAAGAGATGTAGAGGTCGGAGGGCCTCCTGAAAAAAATGCTCCCATTAATAAGAACTGGGTCTCCGATACTGTTTGCCTATGCAGTGAATGCAACCGCTGTCAAAAATTTGGAGGAACTCCAATGTCCCTTGCAAGAGACGTAGAGCTCAGAGGGCCTCCTGAAAACAATGTTCCCATTATTAGGAAGTGGGTCTCCCATAATGTTTGCATATGCAGTGAATGCAACAGCTGCCAAAAATTTGGAGGAACTCCAATGCCCCTTGCAAGAGATGTAGATATGGTGATATGGTAGATATTGTGGTGATATGATGGTGGAGGATGAGGATGAGGAGAAGGAGGAGGACAAGAGCAAATAGACAAAATCAGGAAGCCTATAGCCATATCTGGATGTGAAGACAGAGGTGCATGCGAAAAGAGTTAGACCTCCCAAAAAAAGACACTGTATTTGAGTTTATGCTACGCTGCTAACATTCAGTGGTGTTGAGAAGTCTAGCCCAATCCAGTCCTTGTTCATTTTTATAAGAGTCAGCTTGTCAGCATTTTCAGTTGACAAGCGGATGCGCCTATCGGTTATAATTCCACCAGCGGCACTAAAAACCCGCTCTAACAAAACGCTAACGCAGGGCATGCCAGGACCTCTAAGGCGTAGAGAGCCAGTTTGTGCCATGTGTCCAGCTTGGATACCCAATAATTATAAGGCACAGAGAAATCATGGAGGACGTTGGTACAGTCGGCAAGGTACTCCATCAGCATTTTCCGAAACTTTTCCCTCCTTGGGATAGTACCCCGCGCACCAGTGCCTGTGAGATGGTAGGGTCTGAGAAAACTGTCCCAGAACTTTGACAGTGTTCCCCTGCCTCTGCTGGATTGCATTTGTGTCTCTCTCGCCTATACTCCTTATTTGTCCAACGAACTGTGGCCTCTGCCGCCAGCGTTTTAAGATGGGAATTTTATTAATAATTCCGCAACAAGGGCATTCTGGTACTGCCCTATTTTATTAGGCCTGTCCGGCAAGGGAATAAGAGACAGAAAGTTCTCTTTGTAGCGTAGGTCTCAAAGTGTCACCAACCAGTAATGACTGTCACCCAAAATGTGGACAACGCGAGTCATGGGAAAGGCAGCGTAACATAAACTCAGCCATGTGTGCCAGACTGCAAAGAGACCAGACCTCTATGTCCTCAACAAGATAACTTAATAAGGTAAATGGCTAGCACTCAACAATATCTATTCCGGTGCTCGTGAACGGATCAAATGAGCCACTTATATGTCGAGGTTGTAATCATTGCACACGGTACTGAGAATTCATTTGTTATTTACAAATAAGCACATATTTTGTGAACTTATGTCAAATGATCATTCCGGTAGAGAGATCTAAAATTATATATTTTCATCAGGTCAACTAACCCTCAGTGATCTAGCAGAGAACAGTTCAAAGGTAGAAGGAAACCACATATGGGTTGTTATGAGGAAGATTTTATTTGGAGTAGGTGTTTATACCTGTTAGGTCTTGCATCCCGGTGGTCATAAGAATCTCCCTATAGTTGCAAGATGATATTGGGAACTCAAAGAGGAAAGATCAGGTCCCAGGTGTAAATTATGGTTCCTTCTGGCAGAGTGGGTTCCTGTTCAATTGTGACAATATAAATACAGAGATCCACTTGACCTAATCTAATATTGTATAAGAAAGTTGAACCATACCCCTGTGCCAAGTGAGTTCTGTATATACTGGCCTGTTCCTCATCCCAGGTATGCAATATGTGGTACATTTAAAACAATATGTCTTATTTCATATATATGTACCATCACCAGCAATATCTGCATATAGAGAAAATCCCATTTTACCTTAGGATAGTCCTAAATCCTACCTTAGGATAGTCTTAATGAAAAGAAAAAAATGATTTCCAGGTACTGGTCCCTATTGTGCTATAAAGAATATTGTTAAAGTTCTAATCAGAGCATGGATCTGTTGGTAAAGTAGAAGAAATCCAATTTAGAAGTACATGAGAATGGTGATAAAATTAACTTATCTTAGATCTCCCCAGTGTGTCTTGCAACTATAGAGAGATTCTTATGACCACCGGGATGCAAGACATAACAGTTACAAACACCTACTCCAAATAAAATCTTCCACATAACAACCCACATGTAGTTTCCTTCTACCTTTGAACTGTTCTCTGCTAGATCACTGAGGGGTAGTTGACCAGATGAACATATATAATCTTAGATCTGTCTACCGGAATGATCATTTGACATAAGTTCACAAAATATGTGCCTATTTGTAAATAACAAATTAATTCTTTGTATTTATTTTGATTGTTTTCATTTATTTCTAGAGACACTGTGATCAAGGCCACAGAGTGGCCGAAACGTCAGCTTTTACTTTGTCATTGATTTCACGCTATTACATTGGAATAAATTTCACTTGAAGCAAAATTATTCAGCAACGTGTGCAGTGATTACAACCTCGACTCACCAAGAGAACGACTGGCCATGCTCGCCTCCTCCTCTTCCTCCTCCTCCCTATCCTCAGGCCATCCATGCTGAATAGATGGTATGACAGTTGTGCAGGTAGTACCATCTATAGCGCAGGAAACTAGCTCCTGCTCTTCCTACTTCTCCTCATTGTCACCCAATCCACATTGGGGTGAGATTAGGATGGGCTGTGTGGAATCACCCTGTATGGGTCCTTGCTTCATCTCATCGTGCTCCGCCTGCTCCTCTTTAATTTTGAGCAGAGAGCGTTTCAGAAGACAGAGAAGCAGGATGGTGACACTAATGATGGTATGCTGACAGAGAGATACTGGCAAGCACGGCTGGAGTGCAGACAGGGAGGTACTTGCAGGTTTGAGCGCAGGCTGGATAGGGTCCAGTACAGACTGGGAGACAGGTACAGAGCCGCAGATGAGGTAGACAAGCAGAGTAAAGCGAAACTGCCGGAGCGGAGGACAAGGCAGAGCAGAGAGGAACTGCTGGTGCGGTGAGCAAGCGGAGCGGAGCGAAAACCGCAGGTGTGGTGAGCAAGGCAGAGCAGAGCCGAACTGCCGGAGCGGTGGACAAGGCAGAGCAGAGAGAAACCGCAGGTGCGGTGGACAAGGCAAAGCAGAGCGGAACCGCCGGAGCGGTGGGCAAGGTAGAGCAGAGAGAAGCCGTCAGAGCAGTGGGCAAGGCAGAGCAGAGAGAAGCCGCCGGAGCGGTGGGCAAGTCAGAGCAGAGAGAAGCCGCTGGAGCGGTGGGCAAGTCAGAGCAGAGAGAAACCGCCGAAGCGGTGGGCAAGACAGAGCAGAGTGAAACTGCAGGTGCGGTGGACAGGGCAGAGAGGACAGGGCTCTGTTCACATGGAACAGACTGGAAAATACAGGAAGATGGCTAGAACACAGGAGGAAGATACGGAGGAAGGGAAAAGGGACAAGCAGAACCAGATACACACAAGGTACTTCCTATGAAGTAGTGAGTGGACACAAAACTCACAAACAAATACCGAGACAACGAGATGGAGTTAGGTGCAGGTTCAGATACTGCAGGAAAAGGGAAGGTACGGACATAGAGACAAACAGGTGACAGGCTAGGATACAGTTCAGACAGGAACTGCTACTGCAATGAGATACAAGAGCGAGCCTGGGTATACAGCCCCCAGAGTGGCGGAAACAGACTAGAAGTCAGAGATAACAGGTCTGGGTATGCAGCCCCCAGAGTGGCGGAAGCAGACTAGAAACAGGACAGGACCTGGCAATTCAGTAGCAAAGACTAACTGAGTGAAGGTGTTGCTCAGGCACCTCCTTCTGGGTGGAGGGGGTTTAAATATCCAG
The DNA here is from genome assembly GCF_046119375.1 of Phyllobates terribilis. Taxonomy (NCBI): domain Eukaryota; kingdom Metazoa; phylum Chordata; class Amphibia; order Anura; family Dendrobatidae; genus Phyllobates; species Phyllobates terribilis. The sequence goes on from NW_027362761.1 coordinate 788,656,614, forward strand.
TGACTCACAGCAATAGGCTGGAGACGCATTAGGGGTGCGCCCACAGCAGCTATAAGAATCAGGAAGTAACCGGGCTGCCGCCCTAAGCAGTCAGTCAAGAGACATGCACACAGCATGAACTGGAGCAAGGTTTGTAGGCTGGACTGACAGGTAAGATTGCGGTCTTGCATAGTGGGAGGTGGTGCACTATGCAAGCACGCCGCCAGGGATGTTACAGTACCCCCCCCTTTACGCCCCCTCTTCTTCAAGCCTGCAAGGGTCTTGTGCAGAGAATTTGGAGGCCAATCCTTCTCTTCAAGAGGATTACCTCTTATGTCCATTAGAGGAAACTAAACTGATCTCATCATCTTGGTGACTAGGATGCTTTCTCCTATCAAGCCATCCTCAGCAACAGATGAAGTGGGTGAAGTACCAGGAACAGCACACAGGAAAGTCTCTCTGCATTTGTTATCAGGTAGCACCCTGGTGGATTCAGGAGACAACTGGAGGTCCTCCACCTGGTTGGAGGGGTGCAGAGACTCGCGGGTATCCACCGCCTTGACGTACACTTTGCCAAGCTTACTGGATGAAGTGAGCGGCGTACCAGGTACCGGGTGTGGGAAAGTCTCTCTCCGTTTATCAGGTAGCACCCCGGGGAATTCAGGAGACAACTGGAGGTCCTCCGCCTGGTTGGAAGGGTGCAGAGACTCGGGGGTAATCACTGCTTCGATGTACACTTTGCCAAGCTTACTGGATGAAGGGGACGAAGTACCAGGTACAGGGTGTAGGAAAGTCTGTCTCCCTTTGTTATCAGGTAGCACCCCGGAGGATTCAGGAGACAACTGGAGGTCCTCTGCCTGGTTGGAGGGGTGCAGAGACACAGGGGTAAACACCGCCTTGATGGATGTAGGACCAGATTTATTAGAGATGGAGGGTCCTTGCTTTAGAACAATCTTCAGACTGGTTTCAGAGATGACATGTCTGTAAGGCGGGATGGTACCTGAAGCCAGATCATTGGTACAATCGTCGAGACTGTGTGGGGACATCGCCTCCGCTTCTCTTCCTTCGGAGACTTCAGCGCACAGCGAGTTAGCGACTAGCAGATCTGGTGAAGAAGAAGAAACTGCTGACTGTCCTGAAGATGTGGGGACTGGACACTCCTTGTACCTTAGCAGTCCCCCAGGATACACCATGCAGGATCTCCAGACCCGAGCGGGCACTAGGTCTCTCGGCTCTGGACGACCTGTGGGTAAGCCAGTCAGCACCTGGAATGTGAACTTCTTCATGTGTAATGCTCCAATCTGGAGCTTAATTTGTACAGACATATTTTGACTGTTTCTGAGTAGGACTTGTCCTTCTGCTGACAATGCCCAAACCGGCTTCTGGAGTTGTCGGACGGGAATCAGACACCGACTCTTCAAGGCTTTAAGCCCGAAACTTCCGGTTAATCGGAGGCCTTCACTTGCCACGGAGACAGTCATGGTCATCTGTGGAGAGGAAACACTAACGCCAAGGGCAGTCTCTCCTACAGGCCTAATGTCTTGGGATTCTCCAACCTTCGCTGGACAAAGACCGTCAGGGGGTCCCAAACCACCGCAGCGGGACCGCAATCCGATTTTGTGACTGAGTTCTGGCTTCTGCTTTGCCTGACGAACATAGTCATCCTTCAAGGATTCTGTGCGGAAAGCTGCCTCTACAGGCTGGGGAACAGAAGGTCTTTGGGAGGACAAAACCTGGCGTGACGGTTTACCTCTACGCCTTGCACGTCTGGACTGCCTCTTGAGGTTGGGAAGAGAAGTATTCTGTGGAGCATAGTCATCCTGTGTGGATTCTGGGTGGGCAGCAGTCTCTTCGGGCTGGAGAACTGGTAGGCTACCTACACACATTACCCATCGGGGCTGCCCCGGGATATTGGGAAGGGAAGCTTCAGCGGAGGCTTCAGGATTAGGGTCATCGAAGACCAATAGAAAAGCCACCAGGAAGGCCTGCAGGTCAAAGACGATAGGATCCCATGCTTCCCATAGGGGGTGATCCACTTCAAGGCATCACCCGCTAGGTAGGACATCATGAATGCTACCTTAACCCGATCAGTAGGAAAATAGTGAGCATAGAAATTGAAATGCAGCATGCATTGCTCCACAAATGCACGGCTTCGTTTAGGATCCCCATAGTACCGTGGTGGATCCGCCGGAACGAGTGCTGATAGATCCATTTGGGCTGTTGCGTAAATCGCCTGAGCCATAGCTTGACAGTTGTGCAGGTAGTACCATCTATAGCGCAGGAAACTAGCTCCTGTTCTTCCTCCTCCTCCTCATTGTCACCCAATCCACATTGGGGTGAGATGAGGCTGGGCTGTGTGGAATCACCCTGTATAGGTCCTTGATCCATCTCATCGTGCTCCGCCTGCAATGCATCCTCTTTAATTTTGAGCAGAGAGCGTTTCAGAAGACAGAGAAGCAGGATGGTGACGCTAAAGATGGCATCATCGCCACTCATCATCTTGGTGGATGTTAGGCTCGCGCCGGGACTGACTGGCGTGAGCGTGATTAGTGATCCCACTGTACCATGAACCGAGGAGTGCCTGGAGGGGCATAACTAAGTATCAACCCAATCTGACCAAGGTCGCACGGCGGCTTAGTCGACTCCGTGGACCAAGGAGGAACCGAGCAGAGGGACCAGGTGCAACTCCAGGTCAGACCCCGGTCACAGTTATTGACCCACACCGGGGAATGCAGGAACAGGCAGGTTAGACTGGCATACAGACATGTGGGTACTGGCAAGTACGGCTGGTATGCAGACATGTGGGTACTGGCAAGTACGGCTGGTATGCAGACAGGTGGGCATTGGCAAGCACGGCTGGTATGCAGACAGGTGGGCACTGGCAAGCACGGCTGGTATGCTGACAGGGAGATACTGGCAAGCATGGCTGGAGTGCAGACAGGATGGTGCTAGCAGGTTGGAGCGCAGGCTGGATAGGGTCCAGTACAGACTGGGAGACAGGTACAGAGCCGCAGATGCGGTAGACAAGCAGAGTAAAGTGAAACCGCCGGAGCGGAGGACAAGGCAGAGCAGAGAGGAACTGCTGGTGCGGTGAGCAAGCGGAGCGGAGCGAAAACCGCAGGTGTGGTGGGCAAGGCAGAGCAGAGCCGAACTGCCGGAGCGGTGGACAAGGCAGAGCAGAGAGAAACCGCAGGTGCGGTGGACAAGGCAAAGCAGAGCGGAACCGCCGGAGCGGTGGGCAAGGTAGAGCAGAGAGAAGCCGTCGGAGCAGTGGGCAAGGCAGAGCAGAGAGAAGCCGCCGGAGCGGTGGACAAGACAGAGCAGAGAGAAACTGCAGGTGCGGTGGACAAGGCAGAGCAGAGCAGAACCGCCGGAGCGGTGGGCAAGGCAGAGCAGAGAGAAGCCGCCGGAGCCGTGGGCAAGGCAGAGCAGAGAGAAGCCGCCGGAGCCGTGGGCAAGGCAGAGCAGAGAGAAGCCGCCGGAGCGGTGGGCAAGTCAGAGCAGAGAGAAACCACCGAAGTGGTGGGCAAGACAGAGCGGAGCGAAACCGCAAGTGCGGTGGACAAGGCAGAGAGGACAGGGCTCTGTTCACATGGAACAGACTGGAAAATACAGGAAGATGGCTAGAACACAGGAGGAAGATACGGAGGAAGGGAAAAGGGACAAGTAGAACCAGATACACACAAGGTACTTCCTATGAAGTAGCGAGTGGACACAAAACTCACAAACAGAAATACAGAGACAACGAGTTGGAGTTAGGTGCAGGTTCAGATACTGCAGGAAAAGGGAAGGTACGGACATAGAGACAAACAGGTAACAGGCTAGGATACAGTTCAGACAGGAACTGCTACTGCAATGAGATACAAGAACGAGCCTGGGTATACAGCCCACAGAGTGGCGGTAACAGACTAGAAGTCAGAGATAGCAGGTCTGGGTATGTAGCCCCCAGAGTGGCAGAAACAGACTAGAAACAGGACAGGACCTGGCAATTCAGTAGCAAAGACTAACTGAGTGAAGGTGTTGCTCAGACACCTCCTTCTGGGTGGAGGGGGTTTAAATATCCAGTGACTCACAGCAATAGGCTGGAGATGCATTAGGGGTGCGCCCACAGCAGCTATAAGAATCAGGAAGTAACCGGGCCGCCGCCCTAAGCAGTCAGTCAAGAGACATGCACACAGCATGAACTGGAGCATGGTTTGTAGGCTGGACTGACAGGTAAGATTGCGGTCTTGCATAGTGGGAGGTGGTGCACTATGCAAGCACGCCGCCAGGGATGTTACAGTGGACTCCTCAAAGTGGAATATGGTACAGATATCTGACATCCATGTCCATTCCTGAGGCCTTATGTGTGGAGTCTGACCTGAATACCGATGACTGTATTGATGCTGGTAGTCAACAACTGCCCTCTTCTGCTCATAAATCCTTCCCAACATCTGCAATGTAGAGTTCCAACACGTGGGGACATCACTCACCAGTCGGTGAGCTGGAAGCTGCAGACGCTGCTGAAACACGGCAAGGGCGGTGGAAGCTGACTTTCTAAAATGGGCACACAAGCGGTGTACTTTGACAAGCAGATGCAACAGATCTGGGTAGGTTTTGGGAAAGCGCTAAACCACAAGGTTAAGCACATGGGCCAGACATGGTACGTGTGTGAGCTCACCTTGCTTCAAAGCTGCCACCAGGTTCCAGCCATTGTCACACACGACCATGCCTGGCTGTAGGCTCAGCGGGCTCAGCCACAGATCTGCCTGCTCTTTCAAAGCTGTCCACAACTCTTCAGCGTTGTGCGGTTTGTCGCCTAAGCATATTAGCTTCAGCACAGCCAGTTGCTGCTTGGCAGAGGCAGTGCTGCAGTGCTTCCAGCTTGTAACTGATGTGGTGATATCTGAGATGGAGGCTGAACATGAGGAGGAGGATGATGCACAGAAGATGTACACTGTGGGGGCAACTCTGACTGACATAGGGCCCGCAATCCTCGGTGTAGGGAGGATGTGTTCCGTCCCAATGTCCGACTGTGTCCCGGCTTCCACTATGTTTACCCAGTGTGCCGTCAGGGGAATGTACTGTCCCTAGCCACAAGCACTTGTCCACGTGTCCATTGTCAGGTGGACTCTCCCAGTAACTGCATTGTTGAGGGCACGGCAGATGTTTTGGGACACGTGCTTGTGTAGTGCGGGGATGGCACACCGGGCAAAATAGTGTCGGCTGGGGACCGAGTAGAGTCGAGAAGAAGAGGAGGAGATTCAGGAGCTGTAAAATGTGGGGACAACCCTGATTGACCCAGGGCCCGCAATCCTTGGCTTCGGGAGGATGTGTTTCGTCCCAAGGTCCGACTGGGTCCCGGCTTCCACTATATTAACCCAGTGTGCTGTCAGCAAGATGTACCTTCCCTCCCCACAAGCACTTGTCCACGTGTCCGTGGTTAGGTGGACTTTCCCATTAACTGCATTGTTGAGGGTACGGCTAATGTTGTGGGGCACGTGCTTGTGTAATGCGGGGACTGCACACTTGGAGAAATAGTGGCGGCTGGGGACCAAGTACCAAGGGATGGTCGCCGCCATCAGGTTTCAGAAAGCTTCCATCTACACGAGCCTAAAAGGCAACATTTTGAGCGCAAGCAGTCATGAAATGTGTGAATTTAGTTGTGTGGCCGGTGGAGCGTTGGCTGCGTATTTGCGCATGCGTTCCAAGGACTGGGGTAGGGACAACTGAATACTGCGCTGGGACAAAGAAGTAGATGTGCTTGCTGATGGTGCTAGTTGAGAGTGTGCACCAACATGTGCAGGGTGGGAGGCATCTTCGCATGCGCCATGGACAGGGGATTGGCATGCTCACACAACAGCGAAAGAAGCAGTGGTGTCACCCCCAGACACTGTTTCTGGACCCTGGGGTTTGGCCCATTTAGTAGGGTGCTCTGCTGCCATGTGCCTGATCATGCTGGTGGTGGTCAGGCTGCTAGTTTTGCTACACCTGCTGATGCTGGCCTGGCAGGTGGTGCAAATGGCCTTTTTGGGGTAATTTGCAGAGTTTTTAAAAAACAACCAGACTCGGGAAGATCTAACAGTTGTACTGGCAACTTCTGTCATGTTGGTGTTACGGGGAACGCTTTTCCGCCTTGTGTCTGCGGCCACCACACTGCTTCTTCCTGCCTGTTGTGGTGCTACTCCTCCCTCCCCCTGTGTGCTGCTGTCCTCGCTCTGCATGTCCCCTTGCCAGGTTGGGTCAGTTATTATATCAATCACCACCTCATCTTCCACTTCCGCTCCCTGGTCCTCCTCCTGACTTTCTGGCAATTATGTGTCATCATCATCCTCATCCACCTCTTGCTACAGTAATTGCACTTTCCCACCGTTACCTTTGTGTGACCATGGCTGTTCAAATATTTGGGCATCGCTATACGCGTTCTCCTCTTTACTCGCTTGCAGCTGGACGGGCAAGAGGCTCAAATCTACAAATGGAAAAGTGAACAGCTCTTCTGAGTGTCCAAGTGTGGGATCAGTTGTCTCCGGGCACTCGACATGATGGGAGGAAGGAGGGTCAGGGTCAGGAATATGCGGTCCAGACTCACGGCTACTGAGACTTGACCGTGTGGAAGACAGGGTGTTGGTGGTGGCAAAATGACTGGAAGCATTATCTGCTATCTAACCAACAACCTTCTGACATTGCTCTGGGTTCAAAAGTGGTGTGCTGCAGTCCCCTAGCAATTAGGACAGGAAGATCGAGTGACAAGATGTGGGTGTCTGTTGTGGCACAATTTTAGTTTGCCCATGGCCTCGGCCTCAGCATGCAGCATCACCATCACGTCCAGTTCCCCGTCCCTTGCCACGCACCTTGCCCATTTTAAATGGAGGACAATATTTTCCACATTTACTAAAAATGGCTGATTTTCGAATGCAGTTATACGTGATACGTCTGACAGAGAACCAAGGTTTTAAATAGCAGGCCTGTAATTTACTAATATTATTTTTCACAGAGACCTAGTGTGAATAGCTTGACCGACACACTGCAACGAAATGGAAGGCAGAAATGGCTGATTTTGGAACACTGTTATATGTGATATATCTGACAGAGAACCATGGTTTTAAATAGTAGGACTGTAATTTACTAATATTATTCTTCACAGAGACCTAGTGTGAATAGCTAGACCGACACACTGCAACGAAATGGAAGGCAGAAATGGCTGATTTTGGAACAGTCTTATAGGTGATATGTCTGATAGAGAACCACGGTTTTAAATAGCAGGCCTGTAATTTACTAATTTTATTCTATACAGAGACCTAGTGTGAATAACTTGACGAAGAGACTGCAACAGAATGGAAAAGGAGGCCAATATTTTCCAGCTTCAGTTCAAATTTCTGGATTTTTATTGCTGAAATATGGAACAGATCTGGCGGTATTCTGCTGTACTAATGACTCGCCCAGGGGGATATGGGGGACTCAGTACCCGGGCCTTTACCTTCTTGGTTGGAATGTCACGGCGGTCGGCTCCCGGGCCTGTACCCTGGGGTCACTCTTAAAAAGGGGTTGTTGCTTGAAGGGATGATAAACGGTTTTGTCTCGTGACTAGTGTTGAGCATTCCGATACTGAAATATCGGGTATCGACCAATATTCGCGGTATCGGAGTTCCGATACTGAGTTCCGATACTTTTAGAATATCGAATACCGGAATCGGAAGTTCCCATAATGCCTGCGCTCTGCAGTGTCTCTGAAGGATGACAAGCTGGATGGCAGCGCTCAGCTTACTGTACTTGTCATTTAGTGTTAAAGGATTTATTAAAAAAAAATAATAGTGTTTTCATGCACCGTCTCTTTAAAAAAGCCGGCCGGCAATTCAGCATTGGTACCCGACAATTTAGAATAGAAAGAATAGAGCATCACACACAGATTAGATACATAGAAACATGTCAGTCACATATATAAGAAGTACAGTGATAGTGTTGATTACTGTACTTGTCATTTAGTGTTAAAATAAGGGATTTATTTAAAAAAAAATTGGCTTGGGGTTCCCCGTAATTTTAGTCTCTAGCGGAGGTTAAGCAGACAGCTGGGGCAGATGTTTGAAGCCTGGGAAGGGGGTAATACCCACGGAGCTTCCCAGGCTACTAATATCAGCCCCCAGCTGAATACCTAGCCTTTAATAGCTATTAAAATGGGGGACCCCCAAAAAAACGATGTGGGGTCCCCCCTATTTTAATAGCTAGCAAAGGCTAGGCAGACAGCTGGGGGCTGATATTAATAGCCCAGGAAGGGTGCCATAAATATTGGCCCCCTCCCAGGCTAGAAACACCAGACGTCAGCCGCCCCAGAATTGGCGCATCCATAGGATGCGCCAATTCTGGCACTTAGCCTCGCTCTTCCCACTGCCCTGTATTGGTGGCAGTGGGGTATTAGGGCTGGGGTTGATGTCAGCTTATAATGCCAGCTGACATCAAGCCCAGGTTAGTAATGGAGAGGCGTCTATAAGACACCCCCATTACTAACCCCATAGTCAAAGTTAAAAAAAAACCACAAACACCCAGAATAAAGTCCTTTAATTGAAATAAACACACAATTCTTTATTGTTCTCAATTAAACCATACTTACCATCACGCACATTCCAGCTGAAGCCAATGTCTTCTGCAATAAAAGTAAAATAATAAAGCAACCTCATCCTTACCTTTCCATGGTTCCCACGACGGCTCCAGCTCTGCTACATTCACATGACAGGCTGGATCGCAGCCGAAAGCTGCCATCCAGCTTGCCATGCCGCAGACACTGAGAAGCGCAGACATGCTTGCGCTCTGCAGTGTCTGGCTGTGACGGCATCCAGATGAGCCTAGGTCATGTCCAATGAACTCAGCTCACCTCATGCACGTCACTGACAGCGTGGGAAAATTCTCCTGCGCTCAGCGCTTGAGCAGGAGAATTCTCCCACGCTGGGATGGCATTGAGTTGACAGGCTGGATCACAGCTGAACGCTGCCATCCAGCTTGTCATCCTTCAGAGACACTGAAGAGCGCAAGCATGCCTGCGCTTCTCAGTGTCTGCGGCATGGCAAGCTGGATGGCAGCTTTCGGCTGTGATCCAGCCTGTCATGTGAATGTAGCAGAGCTGGAGCCATTGTGGGAACCATGGAAAGGTAAGGATGAGGTTGCTTTATTATTTTACTTTTATTGCAGAAGACATTGGCTTCAGCTGGAATGGGCATGATGGTTAGTATGGTTTAATTTAGAACATTAAAATATTGTGTGTTTATTTCAATTAAAGGACTTTATTCTGGGTGTTGTGTTTTTTTAAATACTTTACTAGAAATTCATGGCGGTCATGTCTAATATTGGCGTGACCCCATGAATTTCGGGCTTAGGGCCAGCTGATAATGTCAAGCTGGCCCTAACCCCTTTATTACCCAGTGAGCCACCGCACCAGGGCCCTGGATGAGTTGGGTACAGCGCCAGAAGATGGTGCTTCTATAAACGCGCCATTTTCTGGGTTGGCTGCGGACTGCAATTTGCAGCGGGGGGGGGGGGGGCAGAAAGCTTGGGCCTCCCTGCGCTGCGGATTCCTGCCCCCAACTGCCTAGGTGTACCTGGCTGGACACAAAAATAGGGTGAAGCCCCACGTATTTTTTTTAAAAATTATTTCATGAAATTCATGAAATAATTTAATAAAAAGGGCTTCCCTATATTGTTGTGTCCGGCCAGGTACAAATAGGCAGCTGGTGGTTGGGGGCAGCCCGTTCCTGCCTACTGTACCTGGCTGGACACAAAAATATGGCGAAGGCCATGTCAAATTTTTGGTGAAAAATTCAATAATTAAAAAAAAAAAAAATTACATTTAGGGACTGCATCTTTAATAACCCCTCCACGTGAGGGGTTAATAAAGATGCAGTCCCTAAATTATTATTATTTTTTATTATTTTTTAATTAATTTTTCCCAAAAATGTTGACGTAGGCTTCGCCATATTTTTGTATGCCAGCCAGGTACAGCATCCAGGAATGGGCTGCCCCCAACCACCAGATGCCTATTTGTACCTGGCCAGACACAACAATATAGGTAACCCTTTTTTTTTTTTTTTTTTTTATTATTTCATGAATTTCATGAAATAATTAAAAAAAAAATATGTGGGGCTTCGCCCTATTTTTGTGTCCAGCCAGGTACAGCAGGCAGGAACGGGCTGCCCCCAACCACCACCAGCCTATTTGTACCAGGCCGGACACAACAATATAGGGAAGCCCTTTTTTTAAAAATTATTTCATGAATTTCATGAAATAATTTAAAAAAAAAAAACGTGGGGCTTCACCCTACTTTTTTGGCCAGCTAGGTACAACTAGGCAGCTGGGGACTGGAATCTGCAGCGCAGGGAGGCCCAAGCTTTCTGGGCCCCCCCCGCTGCAAATTGCAGTCCACAGCCACCCCAGAAAATGGCGCGTTCATTGAAGCGCCATCTTCTGGCGCTGTACCCTACTCATCCAGGGCCCTGGTGCGGTGGCTCACTGGGTAATAAAGGGGTTAGGGCCAGCTTGGCATTATCAGCTGGCCCTAAGCCCGAAATTCATGGGGTCACGCCAATATTAGACATGACCGCCATGAATTTCTAGTAAAGTATTTAAAAAAACACAACACCCAGAATAAAGTCCTTTAATTGAAATAAACACACAATTTTTTAATGTTCTAAATTAAACCATACTTGCCATCACGCCCATTTCATTGGACATGAGCTCACCTCATGCACGTCACTCACAGCGTGGGAAAATTCTCCTGCGCTCAGCGCTTAAGCAGGAGAATTCTTTCACGCTCACCGCATGCGCAGGAGAATTCTCCCACGCTGTCAGTGACGTGCATGAGGTGAGCTGAGTTCATTGGACATGACCTCGGTTCATCTTTATGCAGTCACAGCGAGACACTGAGGAGCGCAAGCATGTCTGCGCTTCTCAGTGTCTGCAGCATGGCAAGCTGGATGGCAGCTTTCGGCTGCGATCCAGCCTGTCATGTGAATGTAGCAGAGCTGGAGCCGTCGTGGGAACCATGGAAAGGTAAGGATGAGGTTGCTTTATTATTTTACTTTTATTGCAGAAGACATTGGCTTCAGCTGGAATGGACGTGATGGTAAGTATGGTTTAATTGAGAACAATAAAGAATTGTGCGTTTATTTCAATTAAAGGACTTTATTCTGGGTGTTTGTGTTTTTTTTAACTTTGACTATAGGGTTAGTAATGGGGGTGTCTTATAGACGCCTCTCCATTTCTAACCTGGGCTTGATGTCAGCTAGCATTATAAGCTGACATCAACCCCAGCCCTATTACCCCACTGCCACCGCTACAGGGCAGTGGGAAGAGTGAGGCTAAGTGCCAGAATTGGCGCATCCTATGGATGCGCCATTTCTGGGGAGGCTGACGGCTGGCGTTTCTAGCCTGGGAGGGGGCCAATATTCATGGCACCCTTCCTGGGCTATTAGTATCAGACCCCAGCTGTCTGCCTAGCCTTTGCTAGCTATTAAAATAGGGGGGACCCCACATCATTTTTTTGGGGGGGTCCCCCATTTTAATAGCTAGTAAAGGCTAGGTATTCAGCTGGGGGCTGATATTAGTAGCCTGGGAAGCTCCGTGGGTATTACCCCCTTCCCAGGCTTCAAACATCTGCCCTAGCCATCTGCTTAACCTCCGCTAGAGATTAAAATTACGGGCAATCCCACGCCAATTTTTTTTTAAATAAATCCTTTATTTTAACACTAAATGACAAGTACAGTAATCAACACTATCACTGTTCTTCTTATATATGTGACTGACATGTTTCTATGTATCTAATCTATGTGTGATGCTCTATTCTTTCTATTCTAAATTGTCGAGTACGATGCTGAATTGCCGGCCGGCTTTTTTAAAGAGACGGTGCATGAAAACACTATTATTTTTTTTAATAAATCCTTTAACACTAAATGACAAGTACAGTAAGCAACACTGTCACTGTACTTCTTATATATGTGACTGACATGTTTCTATCTTTCTAATCTATGTGTGATGCTCTATTCTTTCTGTTCTAAATTGTCGGGTACCGGTGTTTGCCGCTGCTGAATTGCCGGCTTTTCATGCTATACATTCTACATTATTCTTAGTTGTTTTCCTTCATGTAGAATTAACCTACAAGGAAAGAAAGGGTTTATTTTCATTCCGATATTTGTGTCCCATTGACTTGCATTGGTTTCCGGTGTCGAAATCGGTGATATCCGATATTTTTTGGGTATCGGTTCGATCCAATCCGATCCGATATTTCCCGATATCGGAAGGTATCGCTCAACACTACTTGTGACGCCACCTGTGGTTCCTGGTAATGGGTACCAGTGCTGCTGCAGACCTCTGGAGCAGATGTTATGGCAGTTGGGTTGGTGCGGCTCTCCACAGGCAGAGCTCAGCTCCAGGGCAGTGTAGGTGTAAATGGTGATGCTGGGCGTTGTAGTGCAGGATTGATGGCGCAGCAGCAATAACTGACAGAGACAGTGGGGTGAAGGCGTCCGAGTTTACTCACAGTTGTTAAGTTCCTCAGGTTGCACTGTACAGGTGACAGCCTCTCACGTCGCGCTGCGTTCACCAGGCAGGGTTTCAGCACTCCCTCAAGTATCTCAAGAGCACTTAACGGGACCCCTTTCTGTATGATCCTTTCTTAGCCGACTTCCCGCGCTGGGTCTCTCCCTCCTGCCCTGCGCCCCGCCAAACAAAGTCCCGATCTTGTACCTTGGGATCCCTCTAGGCAACTTGGAGTTCCCGAACCTTACTTGGTGACCTTTTCAGCGACTTAGGTGCGGATGTGGCAACTGCACCTTGAAAGTGCAGAAGCCTCCGGTTTTCTAGCTGAGACCTAAAGTAACTCGGCTAGTCCAGGGACAGGTTCCCTTCTTGCTGCCTGATCCCTCCACCACCTGGCAGATTCGGGCGTACGGGTGCAGTCCTGCACTCACCGTACCCCCTGGGATCCCTTCTGTTCCTGGAGCTTTTTCCTGCTCCCACTCCTCTCTCAGTCCTGGTCCTGGCAGGCTAAGCCCGCCTCCCGAGCAGAGCTCCTGCAGAGCCTCTGCTCCTCTCGTCCTCTCACTCACTCCCCCTTGCTAAAAAGATGGCTTCCCTATATATACACCTCCTCTTTAAGTGCTCCCCTGGTCTGCGTCCTCCACCCACACCCACTACATGGTTCCCCCTCACTTTGGTTCCCCCCCACACCAGCCAGGGATGGGGTCAGCAGAAAGCAGTGCAAATTGCCCTTCCAGCCGTCTGGAGTAGTGTAGTGTTGGGTGCAGGTGTTAGGGTCCCGGGCAGCACCCCATCCTTACCTGAGAGAATGAGAAGCCACACCTCTGGATGAGGTGCAGTACCTCTGTGGCGACTGAACCCTCAGGGGCGCCACACTAACAAGCAAATGGAGCAGAAAAATGGTGTACTCTGGATTGCTTTTTAAGCAAATAACCAGGATTAAGATAAAAAAAAAAATTGCCCTGGCCCCTGCTACCTGGGGCTATGTCTACAAATATTTGTCACAGCAGGATCACTCAGAAGTTGAACATGCAATGGACCCTCTTGTGCTGTATCATGCACTGCAGTCTTTCACATAACCTGCCTGCTTTGGTTTTTAAGCAAATAACCAGGATTAAGAAAAAAATTGCCCCTGATTCCTGGGGCTATGTCTACAAATATCTGTAAGAACAGCAGCAGAAGGAACGTGCTATGGACCCTCTTGCACTATATGCACTGCATTCTGCCACATACACTGCCTGCCTGCCTAACTCCTGCTATCACCTTCACCACTGAAAACATGCACCTGGATTAGTCCTCAGAAGGACTGTTAGTTCAGATGGATATATAGATATATGTTGTGGAATACCTATGCTTAATCCAAACAAGCAAATCTCTCCCTGACTCAGCAGCAGCTCTCCCTACTCTGCCTGATTCCAGGGTAGACTGTGATGAGCATAGCGGCGCCGGGTCTTATATAGACCTGATGACGCCGTGTGGCCAGCCAATCACTGTAATGCCCACAATCAACATGGCTACGGCATTACAGTGTGTGGCAAGCAATCTCTGCATGTTCATTGGCATTAAGAGCGCCAAACAAGCAGGGCGGGGACCCGAGTTTCCGCCCGAGCACCGAGCTTGTCGAGCACCGTGATGCTAGGGTGAGTACCGAGCAATGGTGAGCACACTCTCTCATCACTACTCCTGTGCCCTCCGTTCTGCAGCTGATCGAAGACTGACATCCTCCTTAATCAGAATCTCACACCTCCGTCTCCAAGAATTCTCTTGTGCTGTGCCAGTTTTCTGTAATGCCCAAAATGCGTACAGCGCGATGGTCATGGTAAAGGCAGGGGAACATAAAGTCGGCCTTGTGTGCCAGATTGCCAACAGCCAAGACTTCCCTGTTCTCACCAAGAGTACGACTGTCTATGTTCGCCTCCTCATTATCACCCAATCCACGTTGAGATGAGATGAGGCTGGGCTGGGTAGCATTACCCTGTATAGTTCCTTGCTCCGCCTGCAATGCCTCCTGTTTAATTGTGAGCAGCGAGTGTTTCAGTAGACAGAGAAGGGGGATGGTGACGTTAAGTATGGCGTCATCGCCACTCACCATCTTGGTGGAGTCCTCAAAGTTTTGGAGGAGGGCACAGATGTCAGATATCCATGCCCACTCATCAGCTCTTATATGTGGAGGCTGACCTGAATGCTAACTGACGTGTTGAAGCTGGTACTCAACGACTGCTCTCTGCTGCTCAAAATCATTCCAAATATCTGTAATGTTGATTTCCAACAAGTAGTCACATCGCACACCAGTCGGTGAGCTGGAAGCTGCAAACGTTGCAGAAGCCCTGCCAGGGCGGCGGAAGCTGTAGCTGACTTTCTAAAATGGGCACACACGCGGCGTACTTTCACAAGCCGCTCTGGCAGATCAGTGTGGATTTTGAGAAACTGCAGAACCACTAAGTTGAGCACATGGACCTGGCATGGTACATGTGCGAGCTTGCCTAGCTTCAGAGCCGCCACCAGGTTCTCTGATACAGCTATAAACAACTCTGCAACAGTATGCGGTTTGTTGCCTAAGCATACAGTTCTGCTTATTGTTATTGGCACAAACGAAGTTTAAGTAAATAATCTGAAATATGTCCTGAAAATATCTCCTTCTCTACTCCCCTCTTATCTCCACTTCCCACAATCGCATACAAGATTTCTCCCGTGCATCCCCCCTTCTCTGGAACTCTCTACTCCACCATTTCTGACTCTCTCCTACTGTTGAAACCTTCAAAAAACCTATTTTTCTCAATGACCTTCTGTCAATAACTTCACTGACACACTGCAACAAAATTTAAATGGAGGCCAGAAATGGCTGAATTTGGAGCGCACTTATATGTGATATGACACGCCCCTGGGCCTGTGTCGCGCAGCGTTGCGTACGCGGGAGCTTACCCGGAGCCGGATCTGTTGAGGGTTGTAGTCTCGTGGCGGTGATCCGGTCCGTGCCCAGGGAGTCAGACTAAGTGGCGCTGTATCAGCGGTAGATGTTGGACGACTACGCCACCCGTTGAGTACAGCTAAGGAGCTGCTGCTGCAGGGCAGACCGCTGAGGCCGGTGGTAGGATTGTGCAGCGTGATAGTATAACCCCCAACGGGAGGGGTATGGCCTCAGGGCAGCCGACGTGGATGATGGAGGTAGCAGGAACCACTCGGAGACGGTACGGTGTAGTTCAGGGTCTTTACTGGTGACAAAGATAGACCCTCCCGGAGTACTGGCTAGCGATTGGGGCCTGGTCAGTCCTTGAGCAGATGGGATCTCCCCTGGCCAGGCGGAGTTGTAGGCCTCCCAAACTAACGATACTCTTCTGGCTACCTTGCTAGAGGCGGGTATAAGTAGCCCACGTCCCTGAGTGTACCGTGTGGTGCTCACCCGTATGGCCGGTGACTCGGGGCCTTCTAGTAGCTTTCGCTCCACGACGGCGGTGCTGGTCCCACGCGTGTGACCGTGCCTTCGGGTTTCTGGGCCAGAGGACCTGCAATCCCCTGCCGGTCGGTTTCTGCTGCTGGATAGGAGTTAGTCCCCACAGCCTCGGACTCCGGGTCCGGTGATAACTTCTCAGTCAGGGCGAGCTCTGCAGCTGCCAGCCCCTGACTCCTTGTAGCACTGCTCCCACAGAGCTCCTGTTGTTTCTTCCTATGCTGCTTCTCTTCTCTACTTCTTCTCTACTCACTAACCCTGCCTCAGCCCTAGGTTTATATAGGGGAAGTTCTTCCCCTCCCAGGACTGGGCAGGAGGTGTGGCATGCATAGGATCCCTGACCAAGAGACCTCCCACCTGCTCTCAGACGTAATATCTCTATCACTGTGGCAACCAGACCCCTGGGGTGTCACAGATACGTGTGACGAAAAACGACAGTTGTAAATAGCTGGCCTGTAGGTTACTATTTTTCACAGCGACCTCGTGTCAATAACTTCACTGACACACTGCAACAAAATTTAAATGGAGGGTAATATTTTCCACGTTCACTACAAATTTCTGGATTTTTATCGATGTAATATGGAAAGGATCTGGCTGTATTCTGCAGTGCCAACAAGCAAATGGAGCAGAAAAATGGTGTACACTGGATTGCTTTTTAAGCAAATAACAAGGATTAAGATGAAAAATTTTTTTTTCCTTGGCCCCTGATATCTGGGGCTACGTCTACAAATATCTGTAAGAACAGCAGTAGCAGGAACATTCAATGGACCCTCTTGCACTATATGCTCTGCAGTCTGCCACATACACTGCCTGCCAGCCTAATTCCTGCTATCACCACTGAATATATGCAGCTGGATTAGTCCTCAGAAGGACTGATAGTTCAGATGGATATACACTGCACAAAAAAATAAAGGGAACACTCCAAGTAAATCAAAAGTCTGTGAAATCAAACTGTCCACTTAGAAAGCAACACTGATTGACAATCAATTATACATGCTGTTGTGCAAATGGAATAGACAATAGATGGAAATTATTGGCAATTATCAATAATAGATAGACTATCAGCTAGACATTACCCCAAATGGACTTTAAAAAGAGCATACAATATAGTTAGCTCTAAAAACAGGAGTGATATGATTGGAGCCAAATTCAGCAATCAACCTTCAGATGGTGTGAATGGATCCAACCAGGTCACCTTTGTCTCTCAGTATAGCCCCCAATTTTCTATAATCAAAAATATTATTAACAAATATCTTCCTATGCTTTCTACAGATCCCAAATTGAGAGAAGTACTACTGACACCAGTTAGGTTCACAGCTCATAAGGCACCCACTTTGAGTGATCTTTTATCCCCTAGTCTTTTTCTCAAACAAGATCTTTCCAATTCTAGTACCTGGTTACACACAACTGGTTTTTAGAAATGTGGCCACTCCATTTGCACTTGCTGCAGCCATGTTAAAAATGCAGCGACTTTTACATCTTTTTCTACCAATATAAAATATAACATACATTTTTTTATTAATTGTAATACTACTTATGTTATATATATTATTTCATGCAGTGCGTGCTGTCTCCAATACGTGGGATGTACGTGTACTCCCTTGAAAAAACGCATCAGACGGCATTTATCAGATGCACATAATAAATTAAGTATCAGGTGTTCTGCAGCATCAAGACATTTTTCGTTCTGCCATAATGGAGATACTTCAACATTTATAGTAACGGGCATAGAAAAAGTTTTGAAACCTCATAGAGGGGGTAATCATAGGAGAAAACTCCTTAATAGAGAAAGTTGGTGGATTTATACTTTAAATACATTTGTACCAGCGGGTTTAAATATCAGACATGATTTGATGTATCATTATGAGTGATTATTTATGGATTATTATTATGTTTATGTTCCCTTTTTTATCTTGAATTATTCACATTTATATGCATTTTCTATGCTATACGATTTTAATATGGTATGTGTGTTTAAATTTCTGATTAACCTAGCTCTGAACAGGTGCATAGCAGGACATGACATATAAATACCACTTCCTTGCTGTTTTTTTGCTATGCAATGATTAAGAACTTTTAGTTCGAAACGCGTTTGCTGTTCTTCTCCAAGGTGGACTTTTAAATATTTTTTGTATGACCCAATAAAATATGGATTTTAGAAGATTTGTTCAGCCGGGTCTTCCTGGTTCCTCATTGTTCGTCTGGTAGCACTCCTGGCTCCGTGCTGTTGATCTTCTAGGTGGGTGAGCTGATTTTTTCCTTTCTTTTTCTGCCATATGCCATGTGCTATTGTGCTCTCCACTATAGGATATATATCCATTATTGAATATAATCATTCATTTTTTCTGTGGCTATATATACATATTTTTCCATTGTTTTTGACTATTACTGGAAACTTTACTACAAACAATTCCTTTGGGTCTTAAAATGTCACTATCCTTGGAAGTGGAAAATGGAGCTTATTGCAAGCCAGATTTTCCATATGATGAAGACCACGCAAAAAGACGCAGTAAAGCTGCGTCTATATTCAGTCTGAACTCATCTCAACCTGCAGAAGCAGGACAAGAGTTACACCCACACCTGAAAGCAATAGAGAATCTTCTCATTAAAGAGACAAAACTATGGTGGGATAGTATTACTCTGCAATCCTACGTGGAAAAAAACATGATACCACGTGGATTGCGCATTAGAAAACTTGCTACACATTTATTTAATGATGAGTTTAGTACGAAGTGGTTTGATATTTTGGGCAATTGTTCTTTTCAATTGATGAAGTTATTAATAACTTTTGAGGAACAACAGTTATCTACTAAACTGGAAATTTTAAAAATTAAATCACTCATTAACCCCTTAACCCCCGAGGGTAGTTTGCACGTTAATGACCAGGCCAATTTTTACAATTCTGACCACTGTCACTTTATGAGGTAATTACTCTGGAACGTTTCAACGGATCCCCCTGATTCTGAGATTGTCTTTTCATGACATATTGTACTTCATGATTTTGGTAAAATTTCTTTGATATCACTTGCGTTTATTTGTGAAAAAAACAGAAATTTTGCGAAAATTTTGAAAATTTAGCAATTTTCAAAATTTGAATTTTTATGCCCTTAAATCAGAGAGATATGTCACACAAAATAGTTAATAAATAACATTTCCCACATGTCTACTTTACATCAGCACAATTTTGGAACCAAAATGTTTTTTTGTTAGGGAGCTATAAGGGTTAAAAGTTAACCAGCGATTTCTCATTTTTCCAACAAAATTTACAAAACCATTTTTTTAGGGACCACATCACATTTGAAGTCACTTTGAGAGGTCTTTATGACAGAAAATACCCAAAAGTGACACCATTCTAAAAACTGCTCCCCTCAAGGTGCTCAAAACCACATTCAAGAACTTTATTAACCGTTCAGGTGCTTCACAGGAATTTTTTGAATGTGGAAGAAAAAAATTAACATTTAACTTTTTTCACAAAAATGTTACTTTAGACCCAATTTTTTTTTATTTTCACAGGGGTAACAAGAAAAAATTGACCCCAAAACTTGTTGTTCAATTTCCCCTGGGCACGCAGATACCCCATATGTGGGGAAAAAACACTGTTTGGGCACACGGCAGGGCTCGGAAGGGAAGGAGCGCCATTTGACTTTTTGATTGTAAAATTTGCTTGAATAATTAGCGGACGCCATGTTGCGTTTGGAGAGCCCCTGATGTGCCTAAACATTGGAGCTCCCCCACAAGTGACCCCATTTTGGAAACTAGACCCCCCAAGGCACCTATCTAGATCCATAGTGAGCACTTGGAACCCCCAGGGGCTTCACAAATTGATTCGTAAAAATGAAAAAGTGTTTTTTTTTCACTTTTTCATTTTTACAAATCAATTTGTGAAGCACCTGGGGGTTCCAAGTGCTCACTATGCATCTAGATAGGTGCCTTGGGGGGTCTAGTTTCCAAAATGGGGTCACTTGTGTGGGAGCTCCAATGTTTAGGCACACAGGGGCTCTCCAACTGCAACATGGCATCCGCTAACAATTTGAGGCTATTTTCCATTCAATTCGTTAGCTGACACCATGTCGCGTTTGGAGAGCCCCTGATGTGCCTAAACAGTGGAGCTCCCCCACAAGTGACCCCATTTTGGAAACTATACCCCTCAAGGATTTTATTAAGGGGTATAGTGGACATTTTGAACCCAGAGGTACGACACAGAATTTGATAACATTAGGTCATCATATTGAATAAGTTGTCATTACTCTTGAGCGCAAGTGCTCGCTACTTGAGTTTGCATCGGGTACTCAGGTATGCACCATGTACTGCGTGTGCTCAAGTGACATGCTCGAGTCCCTGCCCCGCATGTTTCATGGTTATTAGACACCCAAAAAAAAAACATGCGGGGATCGCTCGTGCATGGCAGGCAATCCCCGCAAAGTTTTTTTGGCCGCGAAGCATATGGGGCGGAGACTCGAGCATGTCTTTCAAATACCCACGATACTCAATGCATACCAGAGCACCTGATGCAAACTCAAGTAGCGAGCACTTGCGCTCAACACTAGTCACCATATCGTCATCTTTTTTTCTTACTTTTGAAAAAAAATCCAAACCCATCACAACCCTAGCCCCAAACCCAGCCCTAACCCTAGCCCAACCCTAACCCGAGAGTTTATTTTTTGCGCCGTTCCTCGTGCGGTATAAGTGATTAGACGACCTTATTCTTCGGGTCAGTGAGACTACAGCGATACCAGAATCATATGGGGTTTTTATGACTGACAGCTGTCACACACTAAAAGACGCGTTTTTTGTTAAATCTAGTTCTTGCATTGTCATATTTTGAGAGCTATAATTTTTCCAGAGTTTGGCAGACAGTCATGTGATGGCTTGTTTTTTGCGGGATGAGTTGACTTTGTTATTGGTGTCATTTTCAGGCACGTGACATTTTTTGATCGCTTTCTATTCCGATTTTTGGGAGGCAGAATAAACAAAAACCAACAATTCAGGAATTTTTTTATTTTTTTATTCTGTTCCGCGTGTGGTAAAATTGATAAGGCAGCTTTATTCTTTGGGTCAGTACGTTTACAGCGGTACCACATTTATATTGTTTTTCTATGTTTTGCACTTTTACATAATAAAAGCAATTTTATAGAAAAACTTATTTTTTAGCATAGCTTTATTCTGAGAGCTATAACTTTTTTATTTTTTGGCTGATGGAGCTGTATGGTAGCTTGTTTTTTGCGGGATGAGATGACGTTTTCAGAGGTACCATTTTTATTTATATTCGTCTTTTTGATCGCGTGTTATTCCATTTTTTGTTTGGCGGTATGGTGATAAAGCATTGTTTTTTGCGTCGTTTTTTTTTTTTTTTTTTACCGTGTTCACTGAAGGGGTTAACTAGTGGGACAGTTTTATAGGTCAGGTTGTTCCGGACGCAGCGATACCAAATATGTGTACTTTTATTGTTTTCTTTGTTTTTTTTATAATAATATTTATTGATGGGTACATTATATTTTTATTTTTGGTGGATTATTTATTTTATTTTTTTAATATTTTTACATTTTTTTTTTTTTTTTTCACTTTCTGACAGTTTTTAGACTTTTTTACTTTGTCCCACTATGGGACTTTCACTTTTTTTATTCTGATCGCCTGCATGGCATAGGAATGGAGCACCATCCCTGTGCCATGCAGGCTGTCAGCGCTGGACAGGGAGAAGATAGTTTGGAGATGCACTGCGCATGTCCAAAAAATCTTCCTGCTGTCTGGTGACCCGGATGTTGTCATGACGACATCGGGTCGTCATGGCAACATCCTGGAAGCCACGGCAAACAGCGCTGGAGGCCGGAATAGGAGGTGAGTATCTGCGATCACCTCCCCTTGCCACCGCAATGCTGCGATCGACTGCGATCGACTTCGATCGCAGCATTGCGGGGGTTAATGTGCTGGGAGCGGTGCGGGACCGCTCCCTGCACATAGTACCGGGTGTCAGCTGTGACAATCAGCTGACACCCGGTGGCAATCGCGCCCGCACAGCCAGTGTGCGCGCGCGATATTTATGACGTACTAATACGGGTCTGGCTCTTAAGTCCCAGGGCACAGACGCGTATTAGTACGTCTAATGTTGTTAAGGGGTTAATACACTTCCAATGGATAAAACATATGATGATTGGAATGCCTCTATGAAACAAAGAAGTATTCGTTTGGAAAATTATATTATTGCAATGAAAAAGAACAAGTTTGATAGAGACACACAGGACTATGCTAATAAAGAAGTTTATTTGTGGGAATGGAAAACGAGACATTTTTTTCAAAGACCCATACTCAGACAGGGAGGCACGCCAAATAATAGCAAAAAAAGCACCTATAGGCATTTTGGCAAAAAAGTCAGTTTTTTGGAATCAGATTCATCCTGGGATAATTCAGAAGCCACCACCTCAGATGATCTTTCAGACTCCTCAACTGATTTTTTTTAGTGCAACAAGGCGCAATACTGCATACAATAAAAGTTCCATGGGTGTGAACACGCCCAATACTACTATAACGTCAAAAAAACGGAAGAGGAGGAAACGAGGGGGCAGAAAACACAAAAGCACAAACATCGTACCCGCTGAGATACAAGAAAAAATACAATGCTCGCTAATCAACTTATCAAGTTATATATTGTCCGAATCCCAAATTTCTGTTTTATCCAAGGGACTGTCTTTTTCCCCTTCTAATGAATTTAATATATATAAAACCATGATGGATGTTAGTAAATTTGCAAGAGCACTGACTTTACGTTGTCATTTTTTTTGAAGAAACAACTGATCTAATGAGTACAGACCAGAACGAGTGACAATTTAATTTGGGGACTTCAGAAATCCCCAACATAGGGACCTATGAAGAACAAAAATCCCTTTTTGATCTACAATTATTACAGTCGGAGAATGTACAGGACTGCACCAATTTGAATCATAAATATACTATCAAGAATCCTTACTACTATCCACTTCAATCAAGACCGGCCGTTCTAGATGACTTTCAGGAAGCTGTGGAAAGGGATTTGCAGTCTCTAAAACAATCTCTAAAATATAAAGGGAGACTGGCTTCCAATTTGACTAAACTGGAAAGAGATGCTATCATGGATATCAAAAATAATAGCGACCTCATAGTGAGACCAGCAGATAAAGGAGGAGCAGTGGTACTCCTAGATGGAGGCCTATATGATAAAATAAATCTAGATATGTTACAGGACAGTAATACCTATGAAGCACTATCAAATGACCCTACATTTAAATTTAAAAAATAATTAGAAAATTTATTAGCTTATGGTATACAATTGGGAGTCATCAATGATAAATTAGCAGAGGAGCTTTTGGTAAAATGTCCTATTACTCCCATATATCATCCCCTTCCTAAAATACATAAAGGTATTTTTCCCCCACCCTTCCGCCCAATAGTGGCAGGTATTGGTAGCTTAAATGAAAAACTCAGCATGTGGGTCGGTATATTTCTACAACCTCTAGTCAAACAATTACCTGGTTACATTAAAGATACTAAACATCTTATAGCATCTCTTGATAATACTGAATGGGGGAATTCATCCCTTTGGCTCTCATGTGATGTTGTAGGTCTTTATCCGTGTATACCACACACATTAATGATCTCCATATTATCATACCATCTCCATACTTATAGCACTTACAGTGAAGATTTACAACGTTTTTTGGTCCTTTCAGTTGAATATTTACTCAGCCACAACTATTTTTCCTTCAACAAACAATTTTTTTCTACAGAAATGCGGAGCTTCAATGGGGGCGGCTTTCTCTCCCTCTATAGCCAATATTTTTATGGCCTTTTGGGAAAAACAGTACATTTTTTCTGACTCTGGTCCTTTCTCCTCCCATATCAGGTGGTATGGTCGCTACATAGACGACCTGCTCCTGATATGGGACGGGACAAGGTCAGAGGCGAATGAATTTTTTAGATTCATTTCTGATAATTCTATGAATCTTTAGTTCACCCATAATATACAATCTAATTCGATTGATTTTTTAGATATTACTTTGACTCTGACTGATCACACTGTAACTATTACACCCTATAGAAAAAGTTTATCAAGAAATTCTACCTTACTGGCTTCCTCTTGTCATAATAAAAAGACTATAATTAATATACCAGTAGGAGAATTAATAAGAACAAAAAGGAACACTAGTAACCCACGACAATATGAGATTGAAGCAAAAAAAGTCGTAGATAGACTATCAGCTAGACATTACCCCAAATGGACTAAAGAGCATACAATATAGTTAGCTCCAAAAAACAGGAGTGATATGATTGGACCTAAATTCAGTAATCACCCTTCAGATGGTGTGAATGGATCCAACCAGGTCACCTTTGTCTCTCAGTATAGCCCTCAATTTTCTATGATCAAAAATATTATTAACAAATATCTTCCTATGCTTTCTACAGATCCCAAATTGAGAGAAGTACTACTGACACCAGTTAGGTTCACAGCTCATAAGGCACCCACTTTGGGTGATCTTTTATCCCCTAGTCTTTTTCTCAAACAAGATCCTTCCAATTCTAGTACCTGGTTACACACAACTGGTTTTTATAAATGTGGCCACTCCATTTGCACTTGCTGCAGCCATGTTAAAAATGCAGCGACTTTTACATCTTTTTCTACCAATATAAAATATAACATACATTTTTTTATAAATTGTAATACTACTTATGTTATATATATTATTTCATGCAGTGCGTGCTGTCTCCAATACGTGGGATGTACGTGTACTCCCTTGAAAAAACGCATCAGACGGCATTTATCAGATGCACATAATAAATTAAGTATCAGGTGTTCTGCAGCATCAAGACATTTTTCGTTCTGCCATAATGGAGATACTTCAACATTTATAGTAACGGGCATAGAAAAAGTTTGGAAACCTCATAGAGGGGGTGATCATAGGAGAAAACTCCTTAATAGAGAAAGTTGGTGGATTTATACTTTAAATACATTTGTACCAGCGGGTTTAAATATCAGACATGATTTGATGTATCATTATGAGTGATTATTTATGGATTATTATTATGTTTATGTTCCCTTTTTTCTCTTGGATTATTCACATTTATATGCATTTTCTATGCTATACGATTTTAATATGGTATGAGTGTTTAAATTTCTGATTAACCTAGCTCTGAACAGGTGCATAGCAGGACATGACATATAAATACCACTTCCTTGCTGTTTTTTTGCTATGCAATGATTAAGAACTTTTAGTTTGAAACGTGTTTGCTGTTCTTCTCCAAGGTGGACTTTTAAATATTTTTTTGTATGACCCAATAAAAAGTGGATTTTAGAAGATTTGTTCAGCCAGATCTTCATGGTTCCTCATTGTTTGTCTGGTAGTGTGGCACCCCAGGGGTCTGGTCTCCACAGTAATAGCAATGTTATGTCTGAGAGCAGGTGGGAGGTCTCTTGGTCAGGAATCCTATGCATGCCACACCTCCTGCCCAGTCCTGGGAGGGGAAGAACTTCCCCTATATAAAGCTGGGGCTGAGGCAGGGTTAGTGAGGAGTAGAGTAGAGAGAAGAAGAGGAGCAGCTTAGGAAAGAAAGATCAGGAGCTCAGTGGGAGCAGTGCAAAAAGGAATCAGGGGCTGGCAGCTGAAGAGCTCGCCCTGATTGAAGAGTTACCACCGGACCCGGAGTCCGAGGCTGTGGGGATTAACCCAGACCCAGCAGCAGAAACCGCCCGGCAGGTGATTTCAGGTCCTCTGGCCAAGAAACCCGAAGGCACGGTCACACGCGTGGGACCAGCACCGCCGTCGTGGAGCGGAAGCCACTAGAAGGCCCCGAGTCACCGGCCATACGGGTGAGCATACGGTACACTCAGGGACGTGGGCTACCTTTACCCACCTCTAGCAAGGAAGCCAGAAGAGTACAATTAGTTGGGGAGGCCTACAACTCCGCCTGGCCAAGGGGGATCCCATCTGCTCAAGGACTGACCAGGCCCCGACCGCTAGCCAGTACTCCGGGAGGGTCTATCTTTATCACCAGTAAAGACCCTGAACTACACCGCATCGTCTCTGAGTGGTTCCTACTACCCCCATCATCCACGTCGGCTGCCCTGAGGCCATACCCCTCCCGTTGGGGGTTATACCATCCACGCTGCACCATCCTTCCACCGGCCTCAGCGGTCTGCCCTGCAGCGGCAGCTCCATAGCTGCATTCAACGGGTGGCGTAGTCGTCCTACATCTACTGCTAATATACTCAGCCACTCAGTTTGACTCCCTGGGCACGGACCGGGTCACCGCAACGAAACTACTACCCCCAACAGGCCCGGCTCCGGGTAGTCCCCGCGTGCGCAACGCTACACTAAGTAGGCCCAGGGGCGCGTCAGTAGCACTCCTGGCTCCGTGCTGTTGATCTTCTAGGTGGGTGAGCTGATTTTTTCCTTTCTTTTTCTGCCAATTATCAAGACACACTCGATAAAGGAGTGGTTATGCCTGTGGGGACCACAGACCACATCTCAGTACCAATGCTTTCTGGCTGATGTTTTGGTCACTTTTGAATGTTGGTTGTGCTGTCACACTCGTGGTAGCATGAGACAGACTCTACAACCCACAGAAGTTGCTCAGGTAGTGAAGCTCAACCAGGATGGCACATCAATGCAAGCTGTGGCAAGAAGGTTTGCTGTGTCAGCGTAGTGTCCAGAGGCTGGAGGCGCTACCAGGAAACAGGCCAGTACACCAGGAGACATGGAGGGGGCCGTAGGAGGGCAACAACCCAGCAGCAGGACCGCTACCTGCGCCTTTGTGTAAGGAGTAACAGGAGGAGCACTGCCAGAGCCCTGCAAAATGACCTCCAGCAGGCCACAAATGTGCATGTGTCTGCACAAACGGTTAGAAATCGACTCCATGAGGGTAGTATGAGGGCCCGACATCCACAGATGGGGGTTGTGCTCACAGCCCAACACCGTGCAGAATGCTTGGCATTTGCCACAGAACACCAGGATTGGCAAAGTCGCCACTGGCGCCCTGTGCTCTTCACAGATGAAAGCAGGTTCACACTGAGCACATGTGACATACGTGACAGAGTCTTGAGACGCCGTGGAGAGCGATCTGCTGCCTGCAACATCCTTCAGCATGACCGGTTTGGCAGTGGGTCGGTAATGGTGTGGGGTGGCATTTCTTTGGAGGGCCGCACAGCCCTCCATGTGCTCGCCAGAGGTAGCCTGACTGCCAATAGGTACCGAGATGAGATCCTCAGACCCCTTGTGAGACCATATGCTGGTGTGGTTGGCCCTGGGTTCCTCCTAATGCAGGACAATGCCAGACATCATGTGGCTGGAGTGTGTCAGCAGTTCCTGCAAGATGAAGGCATTGAAGCTATGGACTGGCCCGCCCGTTCCCCAGACCTGAATCCGATTGAGCACATCTGGGACATCATGTCTCGCTCCATCCACCAATGTCACATTGCACCACAGACTGTCCAGGAGTTGGTGGATGCTTTAGTCCAGGTATGGGAGGAGATCCCACAGAAGACCATCCCCGACCTCATCAGGAGCATGCCCAGGCATTGTAGGGAGGTCATACAGGCACGTGGAGGCCACACACAATACTGAGCCTCATTTTGACTTGTTTTAAGGATATTACATCAAAGTTGGGTCAGCCTGTAGCGTGTTTTTCCACTTTAATTTTGGGGGTGACTCCAAATCCAGGCCTCCATTGGTTAATAAATTTGATTTCCATTGATGATTTTTGTGTGATATTGTCAGCACATTCAACTTTGTACAGAACAAAGTATTCAATGAGAATATTTCATTCAGTCAGATCTAGGATGTGTTATTTGAGTGTTCCCTTTATTTTTTTGAGCACTGTGTGTATATATGTGTGTGTGTGTGTGTGTGTGTGTGTGTATATAAAATATATATGTGTTGTGGAATGCCTATACCAACAGGACGTTCAATGGACCCTCTTGCCACATAAACTGCCTGCCTAATTCCTGCTATCACCACTGAATATATGCAGCTGGATTAGTCCTCAGAAGGACTGTTAGTTGAGATGGATATATAGATATGCTGTGGACGCAGCAGCAGCTCTCCCTACTCTGCCTGATTCCAGGGAAGACTGTGACGAGCATGACTGTGCCCGGTCTTATATACATCTGATGATGCTGTGCGTTCAGCCAATCACTGTAATGCCCACAACTAACATGGCTACGGCATTACAGTGCGTGGCAGGCAATCCCTACATGTTCATTGGCTCGCTAAAGAGCGCCAAACATGGAGGGAGGAGATCCGAGCTCCCGCCTGAGCAACCCGGAAATACTGGTCGAGCGCTGAGGATCTCGAGCAGCGAGATGCTCGGGCGAGTACCGAGCAGTGGCGAGCACGTTCGCTCATCAATACTGATGAGATGACCACAGTTTTAGGCAGTGACCTGGGAATCAGAGATTCTTCCAGGGTTCTTCTCCACGCTGTTCCCATGTCTTTTTAGCACTGTATGAATGTGTCTGATCATGTCTCACACACCACATGGCCAAATAAGATAGTATAATGTTAAAATGACATTTCCCGGTGAATGCATTTTTCACTGCTGAAAGCAATGCAAAAGTGCAAAAACGCATCAAAAAACGCTACGTGTGAACAAAGCCCAAGGTGTGGAGGACAATTTTTGTTTTTGTATATTTATTTTGCCTTAAATACAAGTCATTACCCTGGAAAGGATGTTCCTTAACATTTTTCCCAGGAAAATCCATTTTGGTTTCGTTTTTGTATGTTTTATTGTGAGTATGTAAAAGTGGTGTAATACATCTGACAACATTGTTGACAGCAGTGACCTGGGAGTCAGAGATGCTTCCAGAAGTTTTCCCCATGCTGTTCCATTGTCATTTGAGCACTGTTCCCATCCATTTGGGCAATTTTTAGAACCTCTGCAGACCGCCGGTGGGGGCCGCCGGAAAAATGCTCGAGTTTCCCATAGACTTACATTGGGCTCGTTACTCAGACCGAGTATTCGAGTATTCCAATTTGCTCAACCCGAGCATCCAGTACCCGAGCATTTTAGTGCTCGTTCATCACTAGTTGTGACATGATGCACTGGGTTTTTTATTTATCATGTTCACTATATCCAAAAGACGAAAAATCCAGCATAATAAACTTCTAAAATACAATTTTAATAAAAATCTTTAAAATAGACTTGTGTCCAGAGACAAGGTTGTAGTAACACAAAGAGAATAATTTAGAAACTGACGCGTTTCGTAAAACTTTCCTTAATCATTTGGACAATGATTAAGGAAGGTTTTCTGGAACGCGTCTGTTTGTGATTTGTTTGTGACATGTGAAAAGCACTACAGGCTAAAATGGGCATGTGTTCTCTCTTATGAAGCTGCACTTTGGAGCAGTGTAAAGTGTGGGGTCTCTTTTCCTGCATTTTCAGTAATCTAAAAAATGAAAAAAAAAAATTGCAGTGTTCTCAAGGCCCAGAATAAAATAGCTGTGTCATGAAAGTGTTAAATGGAAAGAACAGTTGATTCACGTTCTGAATTCATGTGACGAGTTAGGGAACATCCAGATGGTTCAGCTGAAACTCCATCCACCACAAGGGCCAATTGCCATACAGTTTTGTTCCACAATCTTGAGGCCATATGCTTCCATAGATGGGCAGAGCTTCTGCCACCACAACATCTGGCCATACCCTAAGGCTAAGTTCACATGAGTGTCTAAAAACTCATCTCTGTTTGATACTAAAAACTTGTGCAATTTTTTTTCTCACTAGCCATCTGTGTACAGTCCATATGGAATCTTTTTTTCTAAAGCAGCAACTATTAATAATTTACAAGACCATTTACAGTTTCCTATATTAAACCCTTTACCTCCCAGGGTGGTTTGGCCGTTAATGACCAGGCCAATTTTTACAATTCTGACCATTGTCACTGTATAAGGCAATTACTCTGGAACGCTTTAACGGATCCCACTGATTCTGAATTTGTTTTTTTGTGACATATTGTACTTCATGATTGTGGTAAAATTTCTTTGATATCACTTGTATTTAATTGTGAAAACAAGGAAATTTGGTGAAAATTTTTAAAATTTTGCAATTTTCTAACTATGAATTTCTATGCCCTTAAATTAGAGAAATATGTCACACAAAATAGTTAATAAATAGCATTTCCCACATGTCTACTTTACATCAGCACAATTTTGGAACCAAATTTTTTTTTGTTAGGGAGCTGTAAGGGTTAAAAGATTTCTCATTTTTACAACAAAATTTACAAAACCATATTTTTAGGGACCACATCACATTTGAAATGACTTTGAGGGGCCTTTATTACAGAAAATACCCAAAAGTGACAACATTCTAAAAACTGCACCCCTCAAGGTGCTCAAAACCTCATTCAAGAACTTTATTAACCCTTCAGGTGCCTCACGGGAATTTTTGGAATGTGGAAGAAAAAAATTAACATTTATTTTTTTTTCACAAAAATGTTAATTTAGACCCCAATTTTCTTATTTTCGCAAGGGTATCATTAAAAAATGAATCCCAAAATTTGTTGTGCAATTCCTTTTGAACACACGGATACCCCATATGTGGGGGAAAACCACTGTTTGGGCACACAGCAGGGCTTGAAAGGGAAGGAGCGCCATTTGACTTTTTGAATGTAAAATTTGCTCTAATAATTAGCGGACGCCATGCTACATTTGGAGATGTGTGGTGAGCACCCTGAACCCCCAGGTGCTTCACAGAAGTTTATAACATTGAGCCGTAAAAATAACATTTTCACATTTTTCCAACAAAAATATTTTTCAGCCCCCAATTTTGCATTTTCATAAGGGTAGCAGGAGAAATTGCAAAATGAAATTTGTTGTGCAATTTCTCCAGAGTAAGCGGATACCCCATATGTGTGGGAAAACCACTGTTTGGGCGCACGGCAGGGCTCATAAGGGAAGGAGCGCCATTTGATTTTTTGAATGTAAAATTTGCTTTAATAATTAGCGGACGCCATGTTGTGTTTGGAGAGCCCCTGATGTGCCTAAACAGTGGAAACTCCCCAGAAGTGACTCCATTTTGGAAACTACACCCCACAAGGATTTTATCAAGGGGTATAGTGAACTTTTTGAACACAGAGGTACGACACAGGATTTGATAACATTAGGTCATCATATTGAATAAGTTGTTATTAGTCTTGAGTGCAAGTGCTCGCTACTTGATTTTGCATCTGGTACTCAGGT
This sequence comes from Phyllobates terribilis, assembly GCF_046119375.1. Lineage (NCBI taxonomy): Eukaryota > Metazoa > Chordata > Amphibia > Anura > Dendrobatidae > Phyllobates > Phyllobates terribilis. The sequence goes on from NW_027362761.1 coordinate 788,687,736, forward strand.
ATGCACCAAGTATCATGGGTGATCAAGTGACATGCTCGAGTCCCCACCCGCATGTTTCTTGGTTATTAGACACCCCAAAAAAAACATGCGGGAATCGCTCGTGCATGGCAGGCAATCCCCGCAAGGTTTTTTTGGCTGTATAACAGCTGCAAAACATATGGGGTGGAAACACCCAACGCAAACTCAAGTAGCGAGCACTTGCACTCAACACTAGTCGCCATATCGTCGTCTTTTTTTTTACTTCTGAAAAAATCCCAACCCTAATACAACCCTAACCCTAACCCCAACCCTAATACAACCCCAACCCTAATACAACCCCAACCCTAACCCTAACCCTAACCCTAGCACAACCCTAAGCCTAGCACAACCCAAACCCTAGAGTTTATTTTTTATGCCGTTCCTCCTGCGGTATAAGTGATTTATAAGATGACTTTATTCTTTGGGTGGGTGCAATTACAGTGATACCAAATTCATATCGGGTTTTTATGACTGAGAGCTGTCACACACTAAAAAACCTTTTTTTGCAAAGACTAGTTTTTGCATCGCCATATTTTGAGAGCTATAATTTTTCCATATTTCGACTGACAGTCATGTGATGGCTTGTTTTTTGCGGGACAAGTTGACAGTTTTATTGGTATCATTTTCAGGCACGTGACATTTTTTGATCGCTTTTTATTCTGATTTTTGGGAGGCAGAATAAACAAAGACCAACAATTTAGGATTTTTTTATGCCGTTCTGCGTGTGATAAAATTGATAAGGCAGCTTTATTTTTCAGGTCAGTACGTTTACAGCGGTACCAGATTTACATTTTTTTTTAATGTTTTGGTGCTTTTACACAATAAAAACTATTTTATAGAAAAAAGAATTGTTTTTGTATCGCTTTATTCTGAGAGCTGTAACTTTTTTATTTTTTGGCCGTTGGAGCTGTATGGCAGCCTGTTTTTTGCGAGACAAGATGACTTTTTCAGCGGTACCATTCTTATTTACATTTGTCATTTTGATCACGTTTTATTCCATTTTTTGTTTGGCAGTATGATGATAAAGCATCGTTTTTTGCTTCGTTTTTTATTTTTTACCGTGTTCACAAAAGGGGATAACTAGTGGGACAGTTTTATAAGTCAGGTCGTTCCGGACGCAGCGATACAAAATATGTGTACTTTTATTGGTTTATTTTTTTTTCCACAAAATTATTTATTTATAGGTACTGTGACGCCCTGCTGTGCATGGAGCCACAGATCCTGGAGGGGTGCATTTCAGGTTTTCTCCACAAGAGGCCCTCAGAGCATACACACACCTCCACCCTACCTCAGACCACCAGAGGGAGCCCGGATAGGGATATAAATACGGAGGGTGGAGCTAGGCAGAGTCAGTCTGTGAGTAAGTTCTCCTCAGGAAGTGAGTGGAGACAGAACAGTCTGGAGTCCACAGCCAGTTCCTGCAGAGTGAGACACAGAGAAACAGGTCAGTCTGCAGTGGAGCTCAGCCAGACTCAAGCAGCTCGAGTTAAGTGAGCTAGGAGCGTTGCTGACACTCAAAGAGCAGCAGAAGAGGCAGCCAGCCAACTGCCAGTGTGTATAGCCTAGTGAGGGCCCAAGTAGGCCAAAGGCTAGAGGAGTGAGTAGCATTGGGGGCAGAGGAGCTTTACCAGCTCAGCCCAGAAACCATATACCGGACACCGGGTCCGAGTCTGCAAGGATTCTTTACACCCAGCAGAAGACAACCAGAACCCCTGGCGAACTACATGTCCCAGGAATACCAAACGCTGACTGTTATACCAGGGTCAGGAGTTACCGAGGCCCCATACACCAGGGAGTGTGTACTACAAGAGAAGGCCCTACCACAGGATCAGACGATGCAGAACAGAGACTAAGTTAGGCCTAGCTCCAGGCAGGCCAGAGACTAACACTAAGCGGCGAAGAAACAGGAGGCCCTACACCTGCTCACTGGGGAGAGTCCTGCAGTGCACCCCTCACGCCCGCACACAAGCCGAAGCATGCTAATACGTATCTTAAGTCCCAGGGCGCAGATACGTATTAGTACACCTTGGGCTGGAAAGGGGTTAAAGAATTGCAATATAATGGAAATGGATATATAGATGTGTAAAGGCGTGGAAAGCAGAAGATGTGTTTCATCAATGTCTTATAGCACTAATGACCAAATGTCGCCATCTGCTGAGCGAACCGAGTAGGTCGAAACTAAATGATGGAGGAAGCATTTCTGGAGGGTAGAGCTTGAAGGGGACGCTGGGTCAGGTGGTAGCTGTGGCGCAGTTAATATAAAAGGTTTGGGTAGTAAGGCGGGGAAGCAGTTGGCTCCAGAAAACGAGACAGAGAGGACATGAGTGGTGGAATGCAAAGACAGAAGAGTGGCTGGAGGCCGGGACAGGCGAGACATCATGGTCAAGTACTGAAGCCCAGAGTTTGCTGGTGAACACCCAAAACCCCAGTCTTCACCAATCAACACCCAATATCCAGACGCCGCCTGTCAAGCACCAAAGGTTGGACGCCAGCCGTGATGACAAGGAGACCCAAGTGAAAAGCGCCGTTACTTTCTGCAAAGATGTATTGTACAGGGTGTGGGCTGTGGCCGTGCTCCAGAAGGGAGAGAACACACACAGGATACTAAGCGACTCGCTTTGGAAGGACTTGCGGCCTAGCAGAAAATGCCGGTGATCCACGTTATTGTCAGCATAACAATCGAAAGCGCTTGCAGAGCATGTTACGGTGGCGAGCCTATCGTTGGGAGTGGCGCCTGTTGAGCTAAGACAGAAAGACATTAACAGTCATTTAACTGAGAGATACTGTAAATAGATAGAATATAGAATAGGATATCATAACTATTACACTGTTATTATTGCTAAGATAGTAATAATTGTTTTCGTATACTTTAAAAACCATCTGTTGCTATAGCTAAACTTTCATTTTGTTATAGGAAAAAATATAATAACTTTAGTTGACTACTTCTGCATCATCATTATCGGAGTTGTTGCAGCCCAGTACTCTTTTCACAGATGTTCCATATTGGATGCATTTTTTTGGCATATCTATAGACTTGAATGGGTGAATCTCATCCAACACATGAAAAAAATGAGTGCATGCTGCGATTTGTTTCACATGCAGATTCAGTCAGTGAACAAATCTCTCATCTGCGTTGCCCCATTGAATTACATTGGTTCTAGTGCTGTCTGTGTGCTTTCCATTTTTTTCATGGACAGCACTCTGTCTGAAAATAGGCTGTGTGCCCATGATTCGTTTTTTAAGCGTTTCCGCAGCAGCAAAAACGCTGCAGAAACGCTTAAAAAACGCTTGGTAGAAGGCTTGCCATGTTCCCCAATGATAATCCGCATGTGCTGTGCACATGCTGCAGAAATTTCCGCTGCGGATTATCACTGCGGAAAAAAATGCAGCACTACCAATTATTTTGCGGAAGTGCTGCGTTTTCGCCGCCATTGACTTGCATTAGAACGCATGGATTCCGCTTCAATAGATAAGCACATGCGGAATACATGCGTTCAATGTGCGGATGGTACCCAGGTCTAGAGGAGAGGAGACACTCCTCCGGACCCGGGTACCATAGAAAACTGTAAAAAAAAGAATAAAATGAAAAATAAAGATTATATTTACCTTCTGATGGCCCCCGCTGCACTCGTCCTTTCATGCCGGCAAATCGCGATGGACTGAAGGACCTGCGCTGACGTCATAGTCATGTGACGGGTCACACGACGCTGACGTCGGCAGGTCCTTCAGTGTACCGCTGCCGGCAAGGGAGAACGGAGGGAAGCAAGAAACCGGGGACCATCAGAGGGTAAGTTTATATTTATTTTTTTATTTTTTTACATTCTCTCGGGTCACACTATATAAATCCATGCCGTTTGCATAGATTTATATAGTATGACCAAGTTGACAAGCACTTTCCAAGTGATGCTAAAATCGCTTGGAAAATGCATGCATGCGGAAATGCATGTGAAGAACGCTTCACATCCGCATGTCCCTGGCAGGAAAACGCATGTACAATCCGCATGGGTTTTTTTCTGCCAGGGAGATGCAGAAACGCTCAGGAAAAAATCCTGAGCATTTCTGCATCGTGGGCACATAGCCTAAGGGTTAGAGAGTTACATTTTGTATACGACTTTGATGCAGGTGTTGTAGATAAAACCAGGAGTGGATTAAAAAAAGAGAAGCAGCTGTATCTGCCCTTTATATTCTCATTCACTTTATGATCCATACCTGGTTTTGGGAACAAATTCCTTAACAAAACCTTAGTGCCCTTTGAGCTGGATATTAATTTTATGAAGGTTTGATTATTTGAGCTTGTTTTACCATTAGGGACTTTTTGCGTCTAGAGAAACATTATTTTAATTTTTTTTATTTGGATTATTACCATTGATAAAATTAGTTTAATATTAATAATATTTCACTATCCTTTATAAAAAGAAAATATCAGTACGAAAAAATTCATTTTTTTATTCTACCATTAGCTTAATGATTACGAGGTAGCCCACAGTTGGCGTAACCTATTAAATATCTAAATAGGGATACATCTCCCAGCACATATTGCTCATTTGCAGAATGTCATGCCTACAGTGATAAAGAAAAAATTACAATAAAACCCTTTGGCAATATTACCCATTTCACTCATCTAAGAAGTAGAAAAATGCAAGGAAAAGAAAAGCCCCCAAGCTTCCTTATTTCACTCTCACATCATTAAAGCTTCAATATCTCTTCACTTAGATTTTCCCTGTTTCAGGCTATTGTTTTAGATTGATAGATGTCCTTGGTTCAACCTCAGTAGGACACCATGTTGATGTCAAGGCACATTGTCAGAAACAATTAACTGTGTAATATAGCTGATAATCTAACATGATCCCACTTAATGCTGAAAATAGTGTGTCATCCACAATTCAGAACCTAAAAAATGTGTACCTAACAAAGAATCAGTATAACACGAGAGCTACAAATGCTTTTAAGAGATCTGTGAATTAAATGAAATATAATACTACTATCTTGACTGGGCAAAATCAGGCATTGTTTCTGAATTTATAAAAATTAATACATGTTTTACTGTATTTCTCGGTATGGCAGCATCAATATTTCATAATATATTGTTTTATTATTTGGAAAGGGAAATAATTTATGTAATATATTTCATTTCTTTCTCTACTGCAAGCTAGAGACTTTTCTAGGAGAATTACATCTTTATAGTATTTTGGAAAATTACGTTTTGCCACTTGTATGACACCTGCAGTTTTATATGTGAAAGCACAATACAATTACAATATGTTTCACAGGCTAATGAACTCAAATGGTTGAAATGGCTGTTCTTGTATTCATAATATTTCTTTCTAAACTCTACTCATACACTTACTGTATATTAACAATCTACCTCTATTGTTCAAGAAAGTTATAATAAATTGGTAATAAAACATGAATGTTACTGTATAATCAGGTTTTTTTTTTTTTAATATCCCCTTAAAGGGAATCTGTCAGCAGGTTTTTGCTATATAATCTGAGGACAGCATGAGGTAGAGATTCAAACACTGAATTCAACGATGTGTCACTTATCAGGCTGTATGCTGTTGTTTACTTAAGATGAAGGTTTTATGACTAGGACATTACCATAGCTGCCTCCTGTCAAGGCTTCTGACTCCGCCCCCTATAAATCCTATTTGACTAAATCATTGAAGGCACTCCCATCAATCGAAGAAATCCTACACAAAGCCAGGAGTAATAGCCATAATAGTGTAAAAAATAAATACTTTATTGATCGAGTAGACAATTGATAAAACCAAGATAAAAAAAGGAGGAAAAGAGCAGATAGGCTACATATATGGGTTAAAACAACAATATATATGAATGATACAGAACTATAGTATTCTGAAGCATACGAAATGGGAATATTGCATACAATTTACTGAATGTCTGTCCTATCACATATATTCAAATGAATACTCAGCAAGTTGTAAGAAAAAATATCTATCAATATGTTCTGTCCCAATAAATGGGATAAATGTCACATACGGGATAATATTAAATAAATATTAGGTGGAGGAATATTCTACCATAGTTTAAATCAATACAAACCAAATATGAAAACAAAATTATGTCCCCTGCATGTTATTCATCAATTTACTTGTTATTATACAGTTGTTTAGACACAGGCTTAGTAAAAGTGTCCATAACCAAATATATCAAGAAGAGACCAAATAGTCATTGACAAAATTAATTCAGGAGAAGAGTATTAACTAAGAAATTCATACAGACCCTGTATTGTAGCCTACAGAAAGCCCCTGATGCACGTTTCGCGTATGCTTCATCGAAGGGGTGACACATTTAGGCATTTTTGCCGGTTTATATAGAGAAGAGCGACTGTGTGCGGTGCTCGCATCTAGTGTTGAGCCACCCCCGTAGTGTTCGAGTTCGGTTCGGTTCGTCGAACACCCGTGTGTTCGCCGAACTGTTCGTCGAACTGTTCGTCGAACACCTTCGAACACCGTTAAAACCAATGGCAGGCAAACAAAAACACATAGAAACACATAGAAAACACCTTCAAAGGTGTCCAAAAGCTGACAAACTGCTCAGAAGACACAACTAACACATGGAAAAGTGACAAGTACATATAGTCATGCGAAAAGAAAAGAGGTGGAGGAGTAAAAGGAGGGGGAGACACAGATATAGGCATGTCATGCCCTTCTAAAATCCAAAAAGTGAGAAGCCGACACGTTCAGTCCGCTCCTGCCCGTGCCACCTCCGTGTCGCCGGGTTTGTGCCAGAGCCGCGGTGAACCCTGACGGCCAGCCCCCCTCTCCCAATACTGGTGCCTGTCCGCTGGTGGGTCGAGTGAGCCCCCCTGTGGTGGAGGCAGCTCTAAGCTTTTTAATTTAAATTGTCTCTCTAATTTGAATGAATACACTTTAAATCCATTTACAAGGATCTATTGGAGGGCAAGTCTCATGCCAGCAGCCGCGTAATTCCAGCTCCAGTAGCGTCCACTAAAGCTGCTGCAGTTAAAAAGCTTTTATAAGGATCGAGCTCGACTGTCCACCGCAAGGCATCCTACTGCCAGTCCCAGCCCCTATGCCTTGGGGTGCCTCCTGATGCTCTTCACTGAGTATCCCGTGGTCCCGAAGCATTTCCTTTGAAAAAATTAAGTGTCCAAACTACAGGTGGTGTAGCTTGCTTAACAGCCGGGATAATCCGCTGACTAGCAGACACTGCTACTAGGCACAAAGTATTTCCTGGGCTAGATGCAGTTAAAAATTTGTAATTAGATACTCTCGTTGGATGCTGAGAAAGCATTCCATAGAGTCTCCTGGCACGCCATATATGATTCTCTTAAAAAGCTTGGGGTAGGGGTCTAGGGGACCCTTTTATAGCCAAAATCACGGCCCTGTATCACAATACGTCACCTAGGCTGAAGATAAATGGAACTGTAGCACCCTGAGGGCTCGGTTGCTACAGAGGTATTGCACCTCACCCAGAGGTGTGATATCTCACTCTCAGGTAAGGATGGAGTGTGGATCAGGACCCGACACCTGCATGCATTACACCACATTGCCGTGGGGCAGGGCGACCAATATGCCTCTGAGATGGGCACGACAGTCCCTGTCCCTGGCTGGAGTGGGGGGAGGGAACACTGAGGAAGGGGAACCCTGTAGTGCAGGAGCAGGGAGGAAGCAGTTCCTGGGTGCATTGAGAAGGGAGTATAAAAGGTGGGCACCATCTTAGTTCAGTGCAGAGAAGTCTGAGCAGAAGTGACAGGGAGCAGGGGCTCTGCATGAGCTCTGCTCCGGAGGCGGACCTAGTAACAGAGGCCCCGGCCTGGAAGAGGGAGAAGGAAGGAAGAGGAGCGGAGAAGGCTCCAGGAATGAGGAATGAAGGGATCCCAGGGGTGCGGACGGGCGAGTCGCCACCGCACGCCCGAATCCACCTGCGTGGAGGGGTCAGGCCAAAGGGGGAGACCGGTCCCCGAAACTAGTGGAGGCAGGAAACGACCCTCAGCTAGAAACCGGAGGCTGTGACATTTTAGGCACCACATAGGGTCAGGGAAACTGGCGCCAAGTTTACCAAGAGGAGGCCCGAGGCAGCCGGACAGAAGCGTTGGTAAGAAAGGCCAGACAAAGGACACACAAAGGGGGTCCTGTGAAGCGCTCCAAAGTTATCTGGGAGTTGTCTGAGCCCCTCACCTGGTGAGCACAGTACGACGTGGGCAGCCGTTACCTGCAGACGTGGTCTGGATAATAAGAACTGTGAGTAAAGGCCCTGGACTGCATCACTGACTCCGTGTCGTTACTGCTGCTGCCCTGCACCATCACCCCCATCCTCCGCATACACCGCCCTGAGTCTATACTCCTCCCGTGGGGAGTTATGCTACGCTCTGCTGCACCCACAACACCAGCCTCAGCGGTCTGCCCTGCGGCGGCGGTTTACTCTGACCGCAATTCACGGGTGGCGTAGTCGGACATTTAAACATCAAAACCACATAAATAGTTCCGCCACTGGTTTGACCACCCTGAGCCACGGAACCGGGTCGCCGCCACGAAGACTACAACCACCAGCATCCACCAAAAAGGGTCCGGCTCCGGGTGTCCCACGGCCCAGGGGGTGCGTCAGAACATTTTCATCACCTTTCACAATCACCAATGGGACAAGGCAAGGATGTCCTCTGTCCCCTCTCTTATACATCCTAGTGATGGAGCACCTGCTCTCATCAATTCGCCATAACCCCAATATTAGGTGGATTGAGGTGGGAGGCACCGAGTACAAGTGCTCTCTATTTGCTGATGATGTCCTAGTATATATCACTCAATCACATATATCCATCCATGCTGTTATGGCTGAAATAGATCACTTTGTTACATGGTCAAATTTTAAAATCAATGCAGCGAAGTCTGAGGCCCTCGATGTCTCCCTCCCCAAATCCATATAGGATTCCATCCAGTCCAACTTTCCCTTTGCCTGGCCCTCACAGGGTATCAAATACTTAGGAATTCCTATTCATAGAGACCTCTCCCATCTATGTTATCTTAATTTTGGGCCCTTTATTGAACAACTCCATACAGACCACAGTTGGCAAGTTAGAACTGTAAGATTCACTACGTGAACCACTGGTGTTTTGTGGAAAAGCACATGTACACTGTGTTCCAAATTATTATGCAAAAAGTGTTTAGGAGTGATAAGGGAAGAATTTGTTTGTTTGTCAGTTAAACTCATTGATGGTGATGTGTGTCAGGGCTCTTTATATCACTGTAAGCAATTGCAGACACCTGTGCTAATTAGTTTGGCAGGTGTGTCCAATGAAAGGCAAGACTACTTAAGAAGGCTGGCTCACATTATTAAGCAGCCTACATTTTCTGCCAAAATGGGAAAGAAAAAGGATGTGTCGGCTGCTGAGAAGCAACAAATTGTGGAGTGTTTAGGTCAAGGCATGACTGCAATCAACATTGTGCGATGATCAGGATGAAGTGTCTTGGCAATCAAGAAGTATGTAGCTGATTCACAGTACACACGTGTGCGTGCTGATAATGGCAAATTGAGGACTCTTTCCTACAGGCAATTACGTGAGGTTAAAAGAGCAGCGGCAAAAAAGCCTTGTCATAGCAGCAGACAAGTTTTTGAAGCTGCTGGTGCCTCCAACGTCCCCCGAACAACAAGATGCAGGGTCCTTCAGAGGTTTGCAGCTGTGCATACGCCATCCTGTCGACCTCCTCTATCCACTTCACACAAGCAGAAACGGCTCCAGTGGGCCAAACATTACATGAAGACTGATTTCAAAACTGTTTTGTTCACGGATGAGTGCCGTGCAGCGCTCGATGGTCCAGATGGATGGAGTGGAGGATGGCTGGTTGATGGACACCCCACGCAAACACGGCTACAGCGCCAACAAGGAGGAGGTGGAGTAATGTTTTGGGCTGGAATCATGGGGAGAGAGATTGTCGGCCCCTTTAGGATCCCTGAAGGCGCTAAAGATGAACTCCATAATGTATGTGGATTTTCTCAAACAGCACTTCCTGCCATGGTTCAAGAAGAAGAACCGTGTATTTCACAGCAAGATCATTTTTTTGCATGATAATGCACCATCTCATGCTGCACATAAAACATCTGCATCTCTGGCTGATATGGGCATAAAAGGGGACAAACTTATGGTGTGACCCCCATGCTCCCCTGACCTCTACCCCATTCAGAACCTCTGGAGCATCATCAAAAGGAGTGTCTATGATGGCGGGAGGCAGTTCACATCTAAGCAACAGCTCTGGGAGGGTATTCTGTCCTCATGCAAAACAATTGAAGCAGAAACCATCCAAAACCTGACAAATTCAATGGACGAGAGAGTTCAGAAGCTCCTTTCGAACAAGGGGTCCTATGTGAAAATGTAACATCACCTAGAATAAAGTTTTGAGTTGAAAACTGTTTGATTTCAGTTTCTAATAACCTGCTAATGCTTATAATTTCAAAAATGACCATTTTTTTGGTCTTTATTAAAATGAAAAGGTTGATCGAAAAGTTTGGGGGATCTAAGAGTGTGGCAACCCAGTAGTCATGATTACTTCGAATTCTGACAATATGAGGGTCATGTTGCAGGTAGTGCAGCAAGAAGGCACTTATGTGTCTTGCGCATCTCAGAGCCCCAAAATTATTTTCCGGGCTAGATGCAGCTAAAAATTATTATTAATTTTAAATCTGGTGGAGCTTAGTATAGATGGCCTAATAGGATCAGTGCTGCACACTGCTACAAAGCCCAAATTATTTTCCAGTCAAGATACAGATAAACATGATTATTAATTTTAAATCTGGTGGAGCTTATTATAGATGGCCTAATAGAATCAGTGCTGCACACTGCTACAAAGCCCAAATTATTTTCCAGCCAAGATACAGATAAACATGATTAGTAATTTGAAAGCTTAAAACGGTTGGTAGGGTGATTTTAACCAATCATCAAGCTTTTACTCTCCCCAGGATGACACAGGGGTAGAAAAGTCGTTTCGGATCCATGATTTGTTCATCTTTATGAACGTGAGTCTGTCTACATTATCAGTGGAGAGCCGCGTGCGCTTATCTGTCAGCACACCACCAGCAGCGCTGAACACACGTTCAGACAGAACGCTGGCTGCGGGGCATGACAAGATCTCCAAGGCGTAAGTGGCTAGCTCCGGCCATTTATCCAGATTGGAAGCCCAAAAAGAGCAAGGGTCCAGTGACACAGTCATGGCTTCAATGTTTACTTGGAGATACTCCTGTACCATCGTCTCTAGGCGTTGACTATGTGTCAGACTTCTTGTCTCCTGTGGCCTTGCAAAGGATGGGCTAAAAAAGTGGTGAAATGATTCCGCAAAATTGATGTTACCAGCAGATACTGTGGTTCTGTTACGGTTTGAGTGCTGAACACTTGACGGTCCCACGGTTGGCAAGTTGGAACTGTGAGATTCACTACATGCACCACTGGTGTTTTGTGGAAAAGCACATGTAAGATTCTGCAACAGTCTCTGCTGATACTCCTGCATGCGTGCATCCCTTTCTATGGCAGGAATAATTTCTGCAAATTTACTTTTGTACCGGGGATCTAACAGTGTGGCAACCCAGTAGTCAGGATTATTTCTAATTCTCACAATTCGAGGGTCATGTTGCAGGTAGTGCAGCAAGAAGGCACTCATGTGTGTTGCGCATCCAGGAGCACCAAGTCCCTGTTGTGTTGGTGGCGAGGTAACAATCATGCTTCCTTCCTCTGTCCTCTCCCCCCAACCTCGCACAACAGAAATGTGATCAAGGTCTCCCTCATCTGATGAGTCTTCCATCAGTTCGTCCTCCACTTCTTCCTGGGCTCCTGCACCTTCCTCACTAGTTTGGCTGCTACCATGCGCCCTGGTAAAACCATCTCCCCCACCCTCACATGCCTGCCGCCTTGGTGCTGCCGACCGTCTGGACCTTGCAGATGTTAGCCCTTCCGCATACAACTCCTCCTCCTCTACTTCCTCCACCTCCTCTTGTGCCACCACCTGACTCCGAATTCTGTTTAACATGTGCTCCAGCATGTAAATCACCGGAATAGTCATGCTGATAATGGCATCGTCAGCACTAAACATCTTCGTCGCCATTTCAAAACTGTGCAGAAGGGTGCATAGGTCCCTGATCTGAGACCACTCCTCCAGCGTGATTTGCCCCACCTCTGGATCTCGTTGGCCCAGGCTATACGTCAGAACGTATTGCACCAGGGCTTGTCGGTGCTGCCACAGTCGCTGCAACATGTGCAGAGTTGAATTCCACCGGGTAGGCACATCGCATTTTAGCCGGTGAAGTGGCAGGCCCAACGACTTCTGTAGAGATGTAAGTCGCTGAGCTGCGGGATGCGAACGGCGGAAGTGAGCACACAGCGACCGTGCCCTCTGCAGAAGGCCATCTAGTCTGGGATAGTGGGCTAAAAATTGCTAGACAACCAGGTTCAACACGTGAGCCATACAAGGCACGTGTGTGACATTGCCCCGGCGAAGGGCCGCACCCAGGTTTGCAGCATTGTCGCACAAGGCCTTCCCTGGTTTCAGGTCCAGTGGAGACAACCATTCATGAAATTGGTTCTCCAGAGCTGACCACAACTCCTCAGCTGTGTGACTCACATTTCCCAGACATTTCAAAGTAAAAACCGCCTGATGACGTTGAGCCCTACTGCCAGCATAGTAAGGAGGTGTGCAGGATCCCTTCTGCGCAGTTAGAAAGCTTGTGGCATGACCAGACAGGCTTTGGGTGCAGGTGGAAGACCGAGAGGAGGTTGAGGAGGCAGAAGCAGTGGAGGAACTTTGACATAAAGAGGATTGACGCACAACTCGTGGGGACGGCAAGACTTGGACAGCAGCCCCTTGTCCTGCTGTCACCATAGTTACCCAGTGCCCAGTCAGCGACATGTAACGCCCCTGTCCATGCCTACTCGTCCAAGTGTCTGTGGTGAAATGCACCCTGTCACACACAGAGTTTCTCAAAGAAGCGGTGATGTTGTGTGCGACATGCTGGTGGAGCGCAGGCACACCTTTCTTTGAGAAGTAGTGCCGACTGGGCATCTGGTACTGGGGCACTGCGACGGACATAAGGTCTCGAAAATCCTCTGTGTCCACCAGGCGGAAAGGCAGCATTTCTGTAGCCAAGAGCTTGCAGATGGTGAAATTCAACCTCTTAGCTTTCTCATGGCTAGGAGGAAATGGTCTTTTACTTGTCCACATCTGAGGGACCGAGGGCTGGCTATTGTGCTTAGACGGGGTTTATAAGGGTGTCCCCGGCAAACTGCCGGTCTGTGAGGAAGATGCAGGCGGACATGTTAGGTTGCCTTGATCCAAAGATGGTGCTATCGATGTCGGACAGCGCTCAACACCAGCTGGTGTTACCACCTCCAAAGAAAATGATGACCTGCCAATCACGCTGGCTGTTGCGGGTAAAGAGGTGGCAGGTCTGCGCCCCAAAACAGGTGTGACTGCTGTCCCCCCAGTCACAGAGGATGAAGAGGCCGCGGATGCACAAGATATGGCAGACGGTGGTTGGCCCGGCCGGCTAGGCCGCATTGTAGCACACTGAGCTTCCCACTGCAACTTATGCTTCATGTCCATGTGCCGGTTCATGCATGAAGTACTCAAACTATGTATTTTTTGGCCTCTACTTAGCTTTTGCTGACAAATGTTACAGATAACACGAGTTGGGTCATCTTTATCGATCTGAAAAAATGCCCAGGCTATGCAAGGCTTAGCACCCATGCGACCTGAAGAGCCACCACGACTTGTGGTGAGAGGCAGAGTTGTGTTTGAGGATGCAGTTGTTGACGTGCTTCCAGTACTACGTCTCTGTCCAGGAAGGCGCAACCTGACCTCGTCGTCACTAGCATCTTCCTCCACCTCCTCTGCTGACCTCATCTCTTGGCTGACTGTGGGTTGACAGTAAGTGGGATCTCCAACCTCATCATCATCACCCTGTACGTTATCACACCCTTCGTCCTCAGAGCCAACCTGTTCCTGCCCTGACAAAAAACTAAAGTTGTCGCTCCAATCAGGTATTTGAGTCTCATCATCGTCTTCCTCATTGTCTCCACCAACAGGAGTTACAGTTTGGGAATGAGGGTCTACATTATGGTCAGAACCTTCTGCGTCTGGTCCTGGATCCGACTCATAAAGATTCTGGGCATCAGTGCAGATCATTTCCTCGTCTGGATTCACAGAAGCGCTGGAGTCGACCTCTGATTCCCAGGCTATAGTATGAGTAAACAGCTCTGCAGACTCAACCATCTGTTCTACCTCATACTCAGACGGGCAGCTGGAGATTTGGGAGCTGTGAGGAAGCAAGTGCGATTTGGGTGACACCTTTGAGGACTGGAGTATTTGTGATGTTGATATGGAGGAGAGCCCACTTAAAGGAGCACTTGATATCCGTTGAAGCACCTGCTGTTTTTGTGCCTCATCTGGAATTTGTAGCGATTGGCGTGGCCGTAAGAAAGGGATCTTATCACATTGTCCGCTAAAAGAAGTAGACATTTTAGTTTGGCTGGAAGATGGTCTTTCTTCTGCAGATGTTACTGTTGCTTTAACACCTACCCCACGGACACAACCTTTTTTCCCCTTCCCAACACGCCTATTCCCCTTTCCACCAGCAGCAGGCCTTTTTCCACTCATTTTGGTGGTTAACTAATTCACAACTCTGGAGTTGTTTGCACAAAAAAACAATGGATGGGAACCGAGCAGAGCTGAGTGGCCAAACTGTGGTATTAGGCCAAAACTATTGGCTGGGTTAGATGCAGAAAAAAATTATATTCAATTTGCAACCTGATGGAGGTCAGTATAGATGGACTAATAGAACAAGTCCCACACACAGCTAGAAGCCCAAATATTTTTTCAGAGGTAGATGCAGAAAAAAATTGTATTCAGTTTGCAACCTGATGGAGGTCAGTATAGATGGACTAATAGAACAAGTCCTACACACAGCTAGAATCCCAAATATTTTTTCAGAGGTAGATGCAGAAAAAAAATATATTCAGTTTGCAACCTGATGGAGGTCAGTATAGATGGACTAATAGAGAAAGTCCCACACACTGCTAGAAGGCCAAATATTTTTTCAGAGCTAGATGCAGAAAAAAATTATATTCAGTTTGCAACCTGATGGAGGTCAGTATAGATGGACTAATAGAACAAGTCCCACACACAGCTAGAAGGCCAAATATTTTTTCAGAGGTAGATGCAGATAAAAATTATTTTTAATTTGCAGCCTGATGGAGGTCAGTATAGATGGACTAATAGAGAAAGTCCCACACACTGCTAGAAGGCCAAATATTTTTTCAGAGCTAGATGCAGACAAAAAATTATTTTGAATTTGCAACCTGATGGAGGTCAGTATAGATGGACTAATAGAGAAAGTCCCACACACTGCTAGAAGGCCAAATATTTTTTCAGAGCTAGATGCAGACAAATTATTTTTAATTTGCAACCTGATGGAGGTCAGTATAGATGGACTAATAGAGAAAGTCCCACACACTGCTAGAAGGCCAAATATTTTTTCAGAGCTAGATGCAGACAAAAAATTATTTTTAATTTGCAGCCTGATGGAGGTCAGTATAGATGGACTAATAGAGAAAGTCCCACACACTGCTAGAAGGCCAAATCTTTTTTCAGAGCTAGATGCAGATATAAATTATTTTTAATTTGCAACCTGATGGAGGTCCGTATAGATGGACTAATAGAGAAAGTCCCACACACTGCTAGAAGGCCAAATATTTTTTCAGAGCTAGATGCAGAAAAAAATTATATTCAATTTGCATCCTGATGGAGGTCAGTATAGATGGACTAATAGAATGATGCTATGCCCAAAAGATTTTACTTCACTAGGTGCAGTAAAAAAATTGGTATTCTATACACAGGTGGTATATCTTGCAACACAGATAGGCTACTCCACTGACTAACACACTCTGCAATAGGCCAAAAAGGATTAGCTTTGCTAGATTCAGCCAAATGCTGTGAAAAAAACTTGCACAGCACTGGCACAGACCTGCCTGGCAAAAACTGATAGGAACTGATGTAACCTAGTCCTGAAAAGGACTGCAATTACAATTAGTCTTTACTCCCACAATCTATCTATTTAAGAGCACAGACCTGCCTGATAAAAGTCGTAGGAAATGCTGTAACCTAGTCCTTAAAAGGACTGCAATCACAACTATTCCCTACTCCCAAGCTATCTGTAGATTTGTGCGAAAATTGGCTTGAAATTAACAAGGTATAGCGCACACAGCAACAGCGGTGCCGTCTAACACGCAGCTGCAGCAGTGAGAAAATGGTGGCGACGGGGAAAATGGCTTGGTCTTATAGGGCAAGGACATGTGACATACACTGCCAATGACACATGCCCTTGCTTGCGTGAAAAAAAGCACTTCGCTCTGTGTGTGCGCTGCTGATAGGCTGACAGATTGCACCTCCCCACTGTAATTGCGGGAAAGAGAAAAAAAAATGGAGATCTTCATTATTCCTGCAGAGATCCATCCCCTGCCCCTCCCCCCACCCCGCTGTACACTCAAACTGCGTATTAACATTAATTTTCATCATTACGGAGAAAAAATCCAGTTATGATTTTGGTGCACGAACAGTTATCGAACATAACCTCGAACAGCCGAATTTTTCTCAAATCGTTCGTGTTCGCCGAACGGCTCGAACACCGCCCAAAACAGCTCGAATTTGAGATTGGCGAACAGTTCCAGTCGAACAACGCTCATCTCTACTCGCATCACCATGTCACCGGACTTTTACTAAGCCTGTGTCTGAACAACTGGCTGAGTATTTATTTGAATATATGCGATGCGATAGGACAGACATTCATAAAATTGTATGCTATATCCCCATTTCGTATGTTTGAGAATGCTATATTTCTGTATCATTCATATATATTGTTGTTTTGACCCTTATATGTAGCCCTATCTGCTCTTTTCCCCCTTTTTATCTTGGTTTTATCAATTATCTACTGTATCAATAAAGTATTTATTTTTTACACTATTATGGCTATTACTCAATAATAATAATATAATCTTTTTATTTATATAGCGCCAACATATTCCGCAGCGCTTTACAATTCAAACAATTTACAGACATTATGGGCACTGTCACTTCATTATAGTGGTAAAATTTCTTCGATATCACTTGCGTTTATTTGTGAAAAAAAAACAGAAATTTGGCAAAAATTTAGAAAGTTTTGCAATTTTCAAACTTTGAATTTTCATGCCCTTAAATCAGAGAGATAAGTCACACAAAATAGTTAATAATAAATAACATTTCCCACATGTCTACTTTACATCAGCACAATTTTGCAACCAACATTTTTTTTTGTTAGGGAACAATAAGGGTTAAAAGTTGATCAGCGATTTCTCATTTTTACAACAAAATTTACAAAACTATTTTTTAGGGACCACATCACATTTGAAGTGACTTTGAGGGGTCTTTATGACAGAAAATACCTAAAAATGACACCATTCTAAAAACTGCACCCCTCAAGGTGCTCAAAACCACGTCAAGAAGTTTATTAACCCTTCAGGTGCTTCACAGGAATTTTGGAATGTGGAAGAAAAAAATGAACATTTATTTTTTTTCACAAAAATGTTACTTTAGACCCCAATTATTTTATTTTCGCAAGGGTATCATTTAAAAATGGACCCCAAAATTTGTTGTACAATGCCTCCTGAGCATGCTGATACCCCATATGTGGGGGAAAACCATTGTTTGGACACACGGCAGAGTTTAGAAGGGAAGGAGCGCCATTTGACTTTTTGAATGTGAAATTTGCTTAAATAATTAGGGGATGCCATGTTGGGTTTGGGGAGCCCATGATGTGCCTAAATAGTGGAAACCCCCCACAATTGACACCATTTTGGAAACTAGACCCCTCAGGGAACTTATCTAGATGTGTGGTGAGCACCCTGAACCCATAGGTGATTCACAGAAGTTTATAACATTGAGCCGTAAAAATAACATTTTTACATTTTTCCCACAAAAGTGTTTTGCAGCCCCCAATTTTGCATTTTCATAATGGCAACAGGAGAAATTGTGCCATAACATTTGTTGTGTAACTTCTCCTGAGTAAGCCTATACCCGAGATATGGGAGAAAACCACTGTTTGGGCACACGGCCGGGTTTGGAAGGGAAGGAGCGCCATTTGACTTTTTGAATGTAAAATTTGCTTGAATAATTAGCGGACGCCATGTTGCTTTTGGAGAGCCCCTGATGCACCTAAACAGTGGAAACCCCCCAGAAGTGACTCCATTTTGGAAATTTTTGGAAAACTCCCCTCAAAGATTTTATCAAGGGGTAAAGTGAACATTTTGAACCCAGAGGTACGACACAGAATTTGATAACATTAGGTCATCATATTGAATAAGTTGTCATTAGTCTTGAGCGCAAGTGCTCACTACTTGGGTTTACATCGAGTACTCGGGTATGCAGCGTGTATCTCAGGTGCTCAAGTGACACGCTCGAGTCCCCGCCCCGCATGTTTGACACTTATTAGACACCAAAAAAAAAACATGGGGGGATCACTTGTGCATGGCAGGCAATCCCTTCGAGGTTTTTTTGGCTGTATAACAGCTGCAAAACATATGGGGTAGATACTCAAGCACCCACGATACTTGGTGCATACTCGAGCACCCGATGCAAACTCAAGTAGCGAGCACTTGCACTCAACATTATTCGCCATATTGTCGTCATTTTTTTTTCTTTTGTAAAAATCCCAGCCCCAACACAACCCTAGCCCAACCCTAACCCTAGCCCAACCCTAAACCTGGGCCAAACCTAGCCCTACTCTAACCCTAGCCCAACACTAACCCTAGCACAACCCTAATTCTAACCCTAGCACAACCCTAATTCTAACCCTAGCACAACCATAACCCTAGCACAACCCTAACCCTAGAGTTTATTTTTTACGCTATTCCTCCTGAAGTATAAGTGATTAGACGACTTTATTCTTCGGGTCGGTGCGATTACAGCGATACCAGATTCATATAGGTTTTTTATGATTCACAGCTGTCACACACTAAAAGATGCTTTTTTTTTGCAAAGACTGGTTTTTGCATCGCCATATTTTGAGAGCTATAATTTTTCCATATTTCGGCTGACAGTCACTTGATGCCTTGTTTTTCATTGGTACCATTTTCGGCCACGTGACATGTTTTGATCGCTTTCTATTCCGATTTTTGGGAGGCAGAATAAGCAAAAAACAACAATTCCGGAATTTATTATTTTTTTTTTATGCTGTTCCGCGTGTGGTAAAATTGATAAGGCAGCTGTATTCTTTGGGTCAGTACTAGTGATGAGCGAGCGCTAAAATGCTCGGGTACTCGTTGCTTGGGTCTAGCAAATTGGAATACTCGGGTGCTTGACCCGAGCAACGAGCCCAATGTAAGTCTATGAGAAACTCGAGCATTTTTCAGGTGGCTCCCTCCCCGGCGGTCTGTAGAGGGCCTAAAAATTGCCCAAATCAATGGGAACAGTGCTCAAATGAAATATGGGAACAGCATGGGGAAGACCACTGGAAGCATTTCTGACTCCCAGGTCACTGCTGTCAACAATGTTGTCAGAGTATTACGCCACTTTTACGGACTCACAATGAAACATCCAAAAACTCACAATGAAACATCCAAAAACGAAACGGGAACGGGATCGCCGAACGGTGTGCTGCCTCCCTGGCGCTCGAGTCCGGCACATCGCGGATCGGGTTGACAGGTTACTGGGTGGGGCTGGCGAAGACCCAGCGGTCATGGTCCACATTGGCACCAATGACAAAGTGAGTGGTAGATGGAGGGTCCTTAAAAATGATTCAGGGACCTAGGTAGGAAGCTTAGGGCAAGGACCTCCAAGGTAGTTTTCTCAGAAATACTACCAATCCCGCGAGCCACACAGGAGCGCCAACGGGAGGTTAGGGAGGTGAATAAGTGGCTAAAGAGTTGGTGCAAGGCAGAAGGGTTTGGGTTCATGGAGAACTGGGCCGACTTCGCTGTCGGCTACAGGCTCTACCGTAGGGACGGGCTGCACCTCAATGGGGAGGGTGCAGCGGTGCTGGGGAAGAAGATGGCGAATAGGTTGGAGGAGTTTTTAAACTAGAGACGGGGGGGGGAACCAAGGAAATAGGTGGGATGTGAGGCAAGCAAGGGGGAAGGGGAGAAGTGAATATAATGAGGGTGGAGAGGGGGGTGGGGATAGTACAGTTAGATCGTTAGAGAAGAATAGGATGCTAAATAACCCCAAAGTTTTATCTTGCATGCTGACCAACGCAAGAAGCCTGACCAATAAGGCGGATGAGCTGCGGGCGCTTATATCGGAGGAGAGGTATGACATCGTAGGTATAACAGAGACTTGGCTAGATGATAGCTACGACTGGGCGGTAAATTTAACAGATTATAGTTTATTTAGAAGGGACCGGAAACAGGGGAAGGGCGGAGGAGTCTGCTTATATGTAAGGTCACGTCTAAAGCCCAGACTAAGGGAAGATATAGGAGAGGGAGAAGAGGGGGTCGAGTCCATGTGGGTAGAGATAGAGGGGGCAAAAAATAATAATAAAATATTACTGGGGGTCTGCTATAAGCCACCTAATATAACAGAGGAGAATGAGAAACTGCTATTAGGACAAATAGACAAAGTAGCAAAACATAATGAGGTGATTGTAATGGGGGACTTCAACTACCCGGATATTGACTGGGAAACAGAAACCTGTAGATCGCAGAAAGGAAAAAGGTTCTTGACAAATATCAAGGATAATTATCTCTCCCAACTAGTGCAGGAACCAACGAGAGGGAAGGCAGTGTTGGACTTAATATTGACTAATAGGCCTGATAGAATAACTGAGGTACAGATAGGGGGGCACCTAGGTAATAGCGATCATAATATTATCAATTTCAAAATGCCCTTCAGTAGGGTTATCAATAAGGGAACAACTAAAACATTAAACTTTAGGAGGGCGAAGTTTGATCAGCTGAAAGAAAACCTTCAACTTATAGACTGGGACAAAGTTCTTAATCAAGGAAATACGAATAGTAAATGGGAAACCTTCAAAAGAATTCCCATATACCGTATGGGAATTAAAGGGCCAGAAATAAGAGGAAACCAATATGGTTGAATAAGAACGTAAAAGGGGCATTAAATAGCAAAAAAGAGGCATTCAAGAGATTAAAACAGGAAAACAGCAAGGAGGCACTAATGTGTTACAAGGAAAAAACGAGAACCTGTAAAAAACAAATAAAAATAGCAAAGGAGGAAACAGAGAGACGTATTGCTAGGGAAAGTAGATCAAATCCCAAACTGTTCTTTACGTATATAAATAGTAAAAGGATTAAATCGAATAATATTGGACCGATAAAAAGTGATGAAGGCAAAATCATAGAGAAAGATGAGGATAAAGCTAATCTATTAAATAAATTTTTTTCGTCAACTTTCACAAAGGAAAAAGAACTAACAGGCGAAATGAGAAGTGACAAACTTAATCCTCCACTAAGTATGACAAATCTAACCCAAGCTGGGGTACAGAAACGCCTCAGTAACATTAAAATAAACAAATCACCAGGACCTGATGGCATACACCCACGGGTACTAAGGGAACTAAGTAATGTGATAGACAGACCGTTATATCTTATATTTAAGGACTCTGTTGAGACTGGGTCTGTACCACTTGATTGGCGACAGGCGAATGTAGTGCCAATATTCAAAAAGGGAGCAAAAAGTAAAACCGGAAACTATCGGCCGGTGAGTCTGACGTCCGTTGTGGGCAAAATTTTTGAAGGCTTTATTAATGAGGCAATCATGGAGCATCTTGATGCTAATAATCTATTAACCCCGAACCAACATGGATTCATGAGGAATCGCTCCTGCCAAACAAACCTGATTGACTTCTACGAGGAGGTTAGCTCTCGAGTAGATCAGGGGGAACCAGTGGATGTCGTGTATCTCGACTTCTCAAAAGCGTTTGATAGCGTGCCACATAATAGGTTGGTATACAAAATGAGAATGATGGGGCTGGGGGAAAATGTCTGCAAGTGGGTAGCTAACTGGCTAAAGGATAGAAGGCAGAGGGTGGTTATAAATGGAATATACTCAGATTGTGTAAGCGTCACTAGTGGGGTACCACAGGGGTCTGTACTAGGCCCAATGTTATTTAATATCTTTATTAACGACATAGTCAACGGGATAAATAGTAAAATATCAATATTTGCAGATGACACAAAGTTATGTAAAACAATTATTACAAAAGAGGATAGTGAAGACCTACAGAGGGATTTGGATAAGCTGGGTAGGTGGAGCATTAAATGGCAAATGAGGTTTAACGAGGAGAAATGTAAGGTCATACATATGGGAAGGAAAAATGGAAGTCACCAGTACTCACTGAATGGGAAACCATTGGGGAATTCAGAGATGGAGAAGGACTTGGGCATCTTGATTGATAGCAAACTAAATTGGAGTGCCCAAAGTCAGGCGGCTGCTGTAAGGGCAAACAGGGTAATGGGATGTATCAGAAGAGGTATAGCTGCAAAGGATGAGAACATTGTTCTTCCACTGTACAAAGCACTGGTCAGACCACACTTGGAATACTGTGCTCAGTTATGGGCCCCAATATATAGAAAGGATATAAATGAGCTTGAAAAGGTACAAAGGAGGGCAACAAAATTAATAAGGGGAATGGAGGGACTGCAATACCCAGAGAGGTTGGCAAAACTAGGACTATTCAGCCTGGAAAAGAGAAGGTTGAGGGGGACATAATAAATGTGTACAAATATGTTAGGGGACAGTATAGAGACCTTGCCCGGGATTTGTTCAAAAGGAGGGATATTACGGTAACAAGAGGGCACTCACTAAGACTGGAAGAGAAAAGGTTTCAGCACCAGCATAGGAAGGGGTTCTTTACGGTAAGAGCAGTGAGAATATGGAATTCACTGAGTGAGGAGACGGTAATGTCGGATTCACTAAACCAGTTCAAGCGAGGACTGGATGCATTTCTAGATACCAGGCAGATTTCAGCATATACTTAAAAATAAAATAAAATAGTAGGTTGATACAGGGATTTATTCTGACTGCTGGTTTCAGAGTCGGGAGGGAATATTTCCTCAGGTGAAGATTGGCTAAATCATTTGGGGTTTTTGCCCTCCTCTGGATCAACTTTAGCAATTACAGAACTAACAGGTCGAACTTGATGGACGCAAGTCTTTATTCGGCTTTACTAACTATGAAACCAAAATGGATTTTCCTGGGACATATGTTAAGGAACATCCTTTCCAGGGTAATGACTTGTATATTAGGCAAAATAAATAACCAAAAACACAAATACTCCTCCACACCTTGGGCTATGTTCACACGTAGCGCTTTTGATGCGTTTTTGCACTTTTGCATTGCTTTCAACCAAGACAAATGCATTCACTCGGAAATGTCATTTTAACATTTTACAACCTTATCTGGCCATGTGGTGTGTGACACATCATCAGACACATGCATACAGTGCTGAAAAGACATGGGAACAGCATGGGGAAAACCTCTGGAAGCCTCTCTGACTCCCAGGTCACTGCCTGAAAGTGTGCCCATCATAAGTGATCCTTGGCACATGAGAAGATGCCTCCCGCCATGCACCTGTCGTTGCAGACTTGCAACAATCACAGTCCATGTCCTTGTCCCAGTGCAGCGTTCAGTTGTCCCTACACCATTCCTTGGAATTCAAGCGCAAGTATGCAGCCAGCCAGACACCCACCCACCCACAGGCTGCAATACTATACTGCCAATTTTTTGACAGCTGCTTGCACTTGAAATGTGGCCTTTTAGGCTCGTGAAGGCGGAAGCTTTTCATAACCTCATGCCGGCGGCGGCCGGGTGTCCATACTCGGTCCCCAGCCGCCACTATTTCTCCCGGTATCTTCTCAGCCTTCCACAAGCACGGGTACCACAACATTACCCGTGCCCTCCCCAGTGCACTTACTGGGAAGGACCGCCTAACCACAAACACGTGGACAGGTGAATGTGGCCAGGGACGGTAAGGAGCCAGTCCACAGGTTTTTTTGCTGAGAGTTGTATTTCACCACATCCATATTCTATAGCTCGGTGAAACGACTGGCATAGAGGGAAACCGTATCTACTCTAGGTGTCATTTCTCCCAGGAAGTCCTGTAATGCAGCTTGTTGCAGAAGCAATGGCAGCCCGTCCAACATCAACTCGCACTTGTCGGTGGTGCTTTGACACACAAACATCTTTCTTTGCGCATTTAATTTCATGAATACAGAGTTGGACAATGGCCTGATCTGCAATGTGGTTTGAGAAATAACATGCATAAGCATGACTGGTCCACATTAAAAAAGAAGCCATAGAGTGACCGGAAACCTTCCCCCACACTTTTCTTAGCCAGGGCTGCTTCTCAGCAGGGTTGGACGGACCCACCAGAAAACCAGAGACTCTTCCGGTGGGCCCTGGCTTCACCTTCAGGAGAGTTCATAGTGCCGAGGTGAGGCCATGATGATGATAGAGGCCACCATCTGCTTAGTTTTCTGTTATTTAGAATGCAAGCGCAAGTATGCAGCCAGCCAGACACCCACCCACCCACAGGCCGCAAAACTAAACTGCCAGATTTCTGGGCAGCTGCTTGTATTTGAAATTTGGCCTTTTAGGCTCCTGGAGGCGGAAGCTTCTCACAACCTCATGCCTCATGCCCCGTGTCCATACTCTGTCCCCAGCCGTCACTATTTCTCCCGGTGTTGTCTCCGCCTTCTACAAGCGTGGGTCCCTGAACATTACTGTTGGCACTTTTCTGTTGGAATTCGCTTGCCTCCTACCAGCCTTGAATATTTTCAGTAAACTATGATACGACGCCATGGTATTAGCACTGCCCCCAGTACCAGTAGCGAAGCCATCCCCAATTTCCTTCTCAGGAATTTTATTTGGTAGACTGAGTGGCTGCCCAAATACATTATTTTATCACAAGGGAGCTGAAGATAGAGTGGCAGTAGGTGCAAGTTACTCCAGCCTGTTAGATATTAGAGGGTGAACGGCAGCACATTGGATCAGTGGTTAGCACTGAAGCTTTGCAGTGCTGGGATCCTGGGTTCAAATCGCAGCAAAGACAACATCTGCAAGGACTTTGTATGTTCTCTCTGTGTTTGCGTGGGTTTCCACCTCAGTAAAAAGCAGCCATAGAGTGTCAGGGAACCTTCCCACACACTTTTCTTAGCCAGGACTGCTTCTTGGCAGGGTTGGACGGTCCCACTAGAGAATCCTCTGGTGTGCCCTGGCTTCTACATCAGGAGAGTTCATGATAGTGCTAACTTTGCAGCTGCTGTTTTTCAATCTGAAACAGCTTCTTAGTGGGAGTTGTATTTCACCACAGCCATATTCTTTAGCTAGGTGAAAGGACTGGCATAGAGGGAAACCGTATCTACTCCGGCTGTCATTTCTCCCACACCAGGTTTCGCCCATTGTCACACACGACCATGCCTGGCTGTATGTTCAGCGGTGAGAGCCACAGATCAGGCTGCTGTGTTACAGCTTTCAACAACTCTGCAGCGCTGGGTGGTTTGTCACCTAAGCATTAGGCATGTTATCTTCAGCACAGCCTGTTGCCGCTTGGCCAAGGCAGTGCTGTAGTGCTTTCAGCTTATGACTGATGTGGTCATTTCAGAGATGGAGGAGGACATGCAGGAGCTGAACAATGTGATTACATTAAGGTTACATTGGCGACTCTGTTTTTTATACTAAAGAAAGATCCTACTGTTTTTGTTTTTTTTATGTTATTTTTTAAAACAAATGCATTCACCGGGAAATGTCATGTTAAGGTTTTATAACCTTATCTGGCAATGTGGTGTGTGACACATCATCAGAAACATCCTGTTTCATTTATGATGGAGGGACTTTGAAAGTCACAAAGCCTATTTTTATAGTGCCAGCAGTCGGCCCTTGCTATTGATAGAGCGTCATCAGCAGGCTATGCTTTGTTGTTTCCATTATTAACGAGTGGGTCTCCTATACTGTTATTCAGTATGCAGTGACTGCAAGTGCTGCAAAAAATTCGGATGCAACCCAGTACCCCTTTGAAGAGACATAGAGGAGAGTCTCAGTAAAAAAAATGTTCCCATTATAAAGGAGCGGGTCTCCTATAGTGGTAATGCCTATGCTGTGACTGCAAGGGCTGACAAAATTTGGGAAAAACCCCACTAACAATTTAAAGACACATAGGGCATGTTCCTATTAGAAAGGAGAGGGTCTGCTACACAGTTATAGGGTATGCAGTGAGTCCAAGGGCTGACCAAATTTAGGAAAAACCCCACTAAGAATTTAAAGACACATAGAGCAGGGCCACAGCAGCGACAAATTCCCATTAGAAAGGAGAGCGTCTACTATACAGTTATTGGGTATGCAGTGAGTCCAACGGCTGACCAAATTTAGGAAAAACCCCACTAAGAATTCAAAGACACATAGAGCAGGGCCACAGTAACAATGGAGCCTCTTTTGCTATGTGCAGTGCAGTCTGCTATATACCTTGCCTGCCTGCCTGATATCTCTGCAGATGGATTAGTCCTCAGAAGGACTGTTTGTTGAGATGGATATGTGTCTCTAATATAGTTTGATACACCTACGCTAACTAGAAACAAGCAAATCTCTCCCTAGCTCAGCAGCACCTCTCCCTACACTGTCTGATTCTGGAGTGACTGTGACGAGCATGGCAGCGCCAGATCTGATATAGACCTGATGACTCTGTGCGGCCAGCCAATCACTATAATGCCACAACCAACATGGCTACGGCATTACAGTGAATGGCAGGCAATCCCTGCATGTTCATTGGCTCTGTAAAGAGCGCCAGACATGCAGGGAGGAGACCCGAGCTCCCGCCGAGCAACCCCGGAAATACTCGGCGAGCGCCGAGCATCTCGAGCGGTGAGATGCTTGGGCGAGCACCGAGCAGTAGCGAGCATGCTCGCTCATCACTACCTAAGATATGTCTCAAGATTCTTGTTAACGTGTTCAGTTTGCCCATTAGAATGTGGATGAAAAGCTGAGGAAAATGACAGATGGATCCCCAACTGAGTGGAACACACTTTTAAAATCTTGGAAATAAATTGCACCCCCCCGGTCATAAACAATTTCGTTAGTAATCCCATGTAATGTTACTATTTCTTTGATGAAAATTTGCTCCAAGGTCTTGGCATTGGGTAAGGTGGATAGTGCAATAAAATGAGACATCTTGCTGAACTTGTCTACCACTACCAAAATAACTGTATTACATGCAGATACTGATAAATCAGGAATGAAATCTACTGATAAATGAGCCCAAGGGCTACTGGGAATTGTCAATGGTTGGAAAGACCAAGAAGGACGAGTATGAAGGGTCTTAGAACGTGCACACAAACTACAGGCAGCGACATACTCCTGAACATCCTGATGCCCCCCAGACCACCAAAAATGCTGGGTAAGGAGATCTGAGGTGGCTTTACATCCAGGGTGTCTGGCTAAGACCAAATCATGATGTTCATTTATAACTTTAAGACATAGATTCACAGGTACGAACATTTTACCTAAATGTCAGGCAGCCATGGTGTCCCCCTGAGCCTCTAAAATCTTTCTCAATGTCAGACCTTATAGCAGAAATAACTACTCCTTTCTGCGGTATAGGTACTGGTTCTCAATTTTCTCCACCCCCCCCAGGGAAACAACGGGATAAGGCATCCGCCTTAACATTCTTATCCCCCAGCCTATACATCACGAAATAGTTGAATCTGGCAAAGAATTGAGACCACCTTGCCTGTCTAGGTGTCAGACGTTTAGCATATTCTAAATACAATAGATTTTTATGATCAGTTATTACCATGACTGGATGTACTGCCCCTTTGAGAAAATGGCGTCACTCTTCAAAATCCCACTTAATTTCCAAGAGTTCCCTGTTAATAATATCATAATTTTTCTCAGCAGATGATAGTTTCTTAGTAAATGGCATCCATGTGCATATTTTTCTAAGAGACACACCCTGTGACAACACAGCTCACACCCCCACTTCAGACGTATCAACCTCCACAATAAATGGCCAAATGACGTCAGGCTGTATAAGGATTGGCACAGATGCGAAACATTTTTTCAAGGTATCACAATCCTCCCGGGCGTGACTGGACCAATTGGAAAAGTCCATCCCTTTTCTGGTCTTATCCGTCAAAGTTTTGACCACCACCGAATAACCTTTGATGATCTTTCCGTTGTAGTTGGAAAAGCCAAAGAACCTTTTTAAGGCTTTTAGGTCCTCAGGACGATCCCAAACCAGTACCGCCCGGACTTTCGACAGATCCTTGAGAAAGCCAGTGGATGATAAAAAATAACCCAGAAAAGGGATCTCCTGAACCGATAACATGCATTTCTCTGGTTTGACAAATAATTTATTGTCCCTGAGTATCTGAAGGACCTGCCTGATATGTAACTGATGTGACCGATTCACTAAGGTGAATAAATTAAAATGTCATTAAGGTAGATCACAACAAAAATGACTGCCAGGTGACTAAAGATGTAATTTAGAAAGTATTGAAAGATGGCGGGAGCATTAGTCAACGCAAATAGAATTAAGAGGTTCTCAAAGTGTCCCTCAGGGGTATTGAAGGCTATCTTCCACTCATGCCCCTCCTTGATGAAAATGAGATTATAAGCCCCACTAAGGTCTAGTTTAGAAAACCATTTGACTCCTATAATCTGATTAAAGAGGTCCGGGATAAGAGGGAGAGGATATGGATTCTGGACTGTGATCCGATTGAGTTCGTGAAAATGTAAGCAAGGGCATAACCTCCCGTCTTTTTTCTGACAAAGAAAAACTGCAGCAATGGGAGAAGAAGGTCTGATATGACCCTTTGCTAGACTTTCAGCAATATAGTCCTTCATGGCCTGCCTCTCTGGACCAGAGATGTTGTATAACCTGCTTTTTGACAGCTCCAGGAACAAGGCTAATGGTGCAATCATAAGGACGATGTTGAGGGAGTTTCTGACACCCCTGTTCTGAAAACACATCCCCAAATTCAGGCAGGTATTCAGGCAGGGATTAAGTACCGACCCTGAATAGCCGGGTTCCCAAGCAGTGTTCTTAGCAGTACTCACTCCATTTAACGACCTCCCAGTGTGCTAGTCTACTACATGGGTGTGTAGCATAAGCCAGGGTAATCCTAGAACTACAGCAGAGGGCAAACCCTTTAGCAAATAACAGTCTATAAATTCAGAGAGCATAGTCCCTACCTGTAGATGTAACATCCGAACGACCTGAGTAAAGGGTGCAGAGTCAATAGCGATAATAGGTATTGATTTAAATGATTTAAATAATACTTGTGGTTTGAGGCCCTCGGTCTGGACAAACCTAGCGTCAATCAAGTTAAACCCCTGCCTCACTGTCCAGAAAGGCAGATATGACCATCTTATCTTTGCTAAGATGGATGGATCTCTGCCGGTAGAAAAAATTGAGATCTACCAACAGAGGAAATAAGGCCACCTGGATTGCCAACCTCCCCGCAACTCGGGTTCCTTAGCCTTCCTAAAAGCTGCATCCCTCAAGGTGCTCAAAACCACATTCAAGAAGTTTATTAACTAGTGATGAGCGAGCACTAAAATGTTCGGGTACTCGTTGCTCGGGTAGAGCAAATTGGAATACCCGGGTGCTCGACCCGAGCAACGAGCCCAATGTAAGTCTATGGGAAACTCGAGTATTTTTCAAGTGGCTCCCCCGGCGGTCTGCAGAGGGCCTAAAAATTGCCCAAATCAATGGGAACAGTGCTCAAATGACATGGGAACAGCATATGGGAAGACCCCTGGAAGCATCTCTGACTCCCAGATCACTGCTGTCAGCAACTTGGTCAGAGTATTACATCACTTTTACGGACTCACAATAAAACATACAAAAACAAAACCAAAATGGATTTTCCTGGGAAATATGTTAAGGAACATCCTTTCCAGGGTAATGACTTGTATATAAGGCAAAATAAATAACCAAAAACAAAAATACTCCTCCACACTGTAACATACCTGGCGGCGTCCTTGCATGGTGGTCCATCTCCCACTGTGCAAGAGAGCGCACTTGATCTCCTGTCCAGAGTGTCTCTCTGGCTTCCCTCCATGCTGTCTGTTTGTGTCTGTCTCTGCTGCTTAAGGGCGGCGCCCGATCACTTCCTGCTTTTTGTACCTGCTGTGGGTCACACCCCTTGTGCGTCCTCAGCCTATTGCTGTCTGACACTTGGTATATAGCTCAGCAGCTCCCTTCTATCCCTGCCTGAGCATAGTGTTTCATTCAGTGTGTGCTTGCACTCTGAAGGTGCCAGGTCCCGTTCTGTGTTCTCTTTTCTGCCTATCCTGGAGGCTGTATTTCCAGGCCTGTCTGAACACGCTCCTAGCCTGTTCCTCCTGCCTTCTAGGGGCCGATTTCCTAGACCCGTTCCTGTATCTTGTCTGACCTGTCTGAACACGCTCCTAGCCTGTTCCTCCCGCCTTCTAGGGGCCGATTACCTAGACCCGCTCCTGTATCTTGTCTGTCCTGTCTGAACACGCTCCTTGCCTGTTCGTCCTGCCTCTCTGGGGGCCGTATTCCCAGACCCGCTCCTGTATTCCGCTGCAGTGTCGGTCTCCTCCGTACACTCAGTTCCAGTCTGAACTCTCTCCTGTCCTTTACCTGTTTTGCCTCTATGTCCGTTCCCTTCCTTTTTCTGCAGAGTCTGAACTCGTACCTAACTCCTGCTTGTTGTCTCTGTACTCCCGTTCGTGAGTTTGTGGTCCACTCGCTACTTCACTGCAAGTACCCTGTGGGTGTCTGGCTCTGCCTTTCCCTTCCTGTCTGTTCCGTGTGAACAGAGCCCTGTCCCCCCTACTCAGCCTAGCCCGCTGCTCCGGCAGTCCTGTCCTGCCCTGCTTCTGCCCGCTGCTCCGGCAGTCCTGTCCTGCCCTGCCTCTGCCCGCTGCTCCGGCAGTCCTGTCCTGCCCTGCTTCTGCCCGCTGCTCCGGCAGTCCTGTCCTGCCCTGCTTCTGCCCGCTGCTCCGGCAGTCCTGTCCTGCCCTGCTTCTGCCCGCTGCTCCGGCAGTCCTGTCCTGCCCTGCTTCTGCCCGCTGCTCCGGCAGTCCTGTCCTGCCCTGCTTCTGCCCGCTGCTCCGGCAGTCCTGTCCTGCCCTGCTTCTGCCCGCTGCTCCGGCAGTCCTGTCCTGCCCTGCTTGTGCTCGCTGCTCCGGCAGTCCTGTCCTGCCCTGCTTGTGCTCGCTGCTCCTGCAGCCCCGTCCTGCTCTGTTCTTGCCCACCGCTTCGGGCGTTCCCTCTCTGCTGTGGTTGTCTACCGCATCTGCGGTTCTGTGACCCAGTCTGTACTGGGTCTTAACCTTTCTGTGCTCCAGCCCGTCCTTTCGGCCAGTACCTCCCTGCCTGCATACTCGCCTGTATCCACCCATCTGCATACCTGCCGTGTTTGCTTATATCCACCAGTCTGTGCCAGCCTAACCTGCCTGTTCCTGAGTCCCAGTGTGTACTGGGTCCTATCCCGCCTGTGTTCCTACCTGCTAGTGCCTCCCTGTCTGCACTCTAGCTGTGCTTGCCTTTACCCCCCTGCCTGCATACCCGCCTGCCTGCATACCAGTCGTGCCTGCCTATACCCTCCAGTTTGTGTGCCAGCCTACCAGCCTGTTCCTGTATTTCCCTGTGTGGGTCAACAGCCGTGTCCGGGGTCTGTCCTGGAGTAGCACCTGGTCCCTCTGCTCGGTTCCTCCTTGGTGCACTGGCGTCGTATGCCGTCGTGCGACCCTGGTCGGATCGGGTGAATACTTAGTCACGCCCCTCCAGGCATTCACTCTCCGGCACGGTCCAGTGGAATCACTACCAATCACACGCACACGCCGCTTAGCCCGGGCGTGTGCATAACACACACCATGGGCTATGTTCACACGTAGCGTTTTTGATGCGTTTTTGCACTTTTGAATTGCTTTCAACCAAGACAAATGCATTCACCAGGAAATGTAATTTTAGCATTTTACAACCTTATCTGGCCATGTGGTGTGTGTGTGACACATCATCAGACACATGCATACAGTGCTGAAAAGACATGGGAACAGTATGGGGAAGACCTCTGGAAGCACCTCTGACTCCCAGGTCACTGCCTAAAAGTGTGCCCATCATAAGTGATTCTTGGCGCATGCGAAGATGCCTCCCGCCATGCACCTGTCGTTGCAGACTTGCAACAATCACCGTCGACGTCCTTGTCCCACTGCAGCGTTCAGTTGTCCCTACCCCATTCCTTGGAATACAAGCGCAAGTACGCAAGCAGCCACCCACCCACCCACAGGCTGCAATACTATACTGACAAATTTTTGACAGCTGCTTGCACTTGAAATGTGGCCTTTTAGGCTCGTGGAGGCGGAAGCTTTTCACAACCTCATGCCGGCGGTGGCCGAGTGTCCATACTTGGTCCCCAGCCGCCACTATATTTCCCGGTATTGCCTCCGCCTTCCACGAGCACGGGTACCACAACATTACCCGTGCTCTCCCCAGTGCACTTACTGGGAACGACCGCCTAACCACAAACACGTGAACAGGTGAATGTGGCCAGGGACGGTACGGAGCCAGTCCACAACTTTTTTTGCTAAGAGTTGTATTTAGCTCGGTGAAAGGACTGGCATAGAGGGAAACCGTATGTACCCTGCGTGTCATTTCTCCCAGGAAGTCCTGTAATTGAGCTTGTTGCAGAAGCAATGGCAGCCCGTCCAACATCAACTCGCACTTGTCGGTGGTGCTTTGACACACACATCTTTCTTTGCGTATTTAATTTCTTGAATACGGAGATGGACAATGGCCTGATCTGTAATGCGTTTTGAGAAATAACATGCATAAGCATGGCCGATCCACATTAAAAAAGCAGCCATAGAGTGTCCGGGAACCTTCCCTCACACTTTTCTTAGCCAGGGCTGCTTTTCGGCAGGGTTGGACGGGCTCACCAGAGAACCGGAGACTCCTCCAGCGGGCCCTGTCTTCTCCTTCAGGAGAGTTCATAGTGCCGAGGTGAGGCCATGATGATGATAGAGGCCACCATCTGCTTAGTTTTCTGTTACTTGGAATGCAAGTGCAAGTATGCAGCCAGCCACCCACCCACAGGCCGCAACACTAAACTGCCAGATTTCTGGGCAGCTCTTTGCACTTGAAATATGGCCTTTTAAGCTCGTGGAGGCGGAAGCTTTTCACAACCTCATGCCGCGCGGCGGCCGGGTGTCCATACTCTGTCCCCAGCCGCCACTATATTTCCCGGTATCGCCTCCGCCTTCTACAAGCACTGGTCCCACAACATTACCCGTGCCCTCCCCAGTGCACTTACTGGGAAGGACTGCCTAATCACAAACATGTGGACAGGTGAATGTGGCCAGGGACGGTACGGAGCCAGTCCACAACTTTTTTGGCTGAGAGTTGTATTTATCTTGGTGAAAGGATATTTCTCCCAGGAAGTCCTCTAAAGCTGCTTGCACTTGAAATGTGGCCTGAACAATGCTGCTGGTACTTTTCTGTGGGAATTTGCTTGCCTCCTACCAGCCTAGAATATTTCCAGCAAACTATGGTACGACGCCATGGTATTAGCACTGCCCCCAGTACCAGAAGCGAAGCCATCCCCAATTTCCTTCTCAGGAATTTTATTTGTTAGACTGAGCCCAAATAACATGTTCTCACAAAGGAGCTGAAGATAGAGTGGCAGTAGGTGCAAGTTTCTCCAGCCTGTTAGATATTAGAGGGTGAACAGCAGCACATTGGATCAGTGGTTAGCACTAAAGCCTTGCAGCGCTGGGATCCTAGGTTCAAATCCCAGCAAGGACAACATCTGCAAGGACTTTGTATGTTCTCCCCCTGTTTGCGTGTGTTTCCTCCTCAGTAAAAAAGCAGTCATAGTGTCCGGGAACCTTCCCACAAACTTTTCTTAGCCAGGACTGCTTCTTAGCAGGGTTGGACGGTCCCACCAGAGAATCCTCTGGTGTGGCTTGGCTTCTACCTCAGGAGAGTTTATGATAGCGCTAACTTTGTAGCTGCTATGGGGCTTTTGAGCGGGTGAGAAAGGTTAGCCCTCAAAATCAAATCCTCTGGGGGGCACAATGTTTTTCAATCTGAAACAGCTTCTCAGTGGGAGTTGTATTTCACCACAGCCATATTCTTTAGCTCGGTGAAAGGACTGGCATAGAGGGATATCGCATCTACTCCGGCAGTCATTTCTCCCACACCAGGTCCCGCCCATTGTCACACACGACCATGCCTGGCTGTATGTTCAGCGGTGAGAGCCACAGATCAGCTGTGATACAGCTTTCAACAACTCTGCAGCGCTGGGCGGTTTGTCAATTAAGCATATTATCTTCAGCACAGCCTGTCGCCGCTTGGCCAAGGCAGTGCTGCAGTGCTGTCAGCTTGTGACTGATGTGATCATTTTGGAGATGGAGGAGGAGGTGCATGAGCTGAACAATGTGATTACATTGAGGTTAAATTGGTGACGCAGTTTATTATACTAAAGAAAGATCCTATTGTTTTGTTTTTTTTACGTTATTTTTTAAGACAAATGCATTCACCGGGAAATGTCATTTTAACATTTTACAACCTTATCTGGCAATGTGGTGTGTGACACATCATCAGATAATTCCTTTTTTATTTATGATGGAGGGACTCTGAAAGTCATAAAGCCTATTTTTACAGGGACATCTGAGGGCCCTAGCTATTGTTAGAGAGCCATCAGCCGGCTATGCTTTGTTGTTCCCATTATTAACAAGTGGGTCTCCTATACTGTTATTGCGTATCCAGTGACTGCAAGGGTGGCCAATAATTTGGACGCAACCCAATACCCCTTTGAAGAGACATAGAGGAGGGTCTCAGTAAAAAAAATGTTCCCATTATAAAGGAGCGGGTCTCCTATAGTGGTAATGCCCATGCTTTGACTGCAAGGGCTGCCAAATTTTGGGAAAAACCCCACTAAGAATTTAAAGACACATAGAGCAGGGCCACAGTAACAAGGTACGACATGTTCCCATTAGAAAGGAGAGGGTCTGCTATACAGTTATAGGGTATGCAGTGCGTCCAACGGCTGACCAATTTTTGGAAAAACCCCACTAAGAATTTAAAGACACACGGAGCAGGGCCACAGTAACAAGGTACGACATGTTCCCATTAGAAAGGAGAGGGTCTGCCATACAGTTATAGGGTATGCAGTGAGTCCAATGGCTGACCAATTTTAGGAAAAACCCCACTAAGAATTTAAAGACACACGGAGCACGGCCACAGTAACAAGGTACAACATGTTTCCATTAGAAAGGAGAGGGTCTGCTATACAGTTATAGAGAATGCAGTGAGTCCAAGAGCTGACCAATTTTAGGAAGCACCCCACTAAGAATTTAAAGACAGACAGAGCAGAGCCACAGTAATGACAAATTCCCATTAGAAAGGAGAGAGTCTCCCATAGTGTTGGCCAATGCAGTGAATGCAAGGGCTGCCAAAAATTTGGAGGCACTTCAATGCCCC
The DNA here is from genome assembly GCF_046119375.1 of Phyllobates terribilis. NCBI lineage: Eukaryota > Metazoa > Chordata > Amphibia > Anura > Dendrobatidae > Phyllobates > Phyllobates terribilis. The sequence continues at coordinate 788,723,211 of NW_027362761.1, forward strand.
TTTGAAGAGACGTGGAGGAGGGCCTCATAATAAAATGTTTCCATTAGAAAGGCGCGGGCCTCCTATACTTGTAATGCCCATGCACTAAGTGTATGGGCTGACAAACATTTCCCCCTGTGGGGTATACATGAACATACTGTATATAAAAAAAAAAATTTCACGGGCATCATAAACACCCTTTAAAAAAATTATGTGGTTGTTGCATCACGGACCATTGTCATCCTGGTGATATGGTGCTGGAGGATGAGGAGAAGGAGGAGGACAAGAGCAAATAGACAAAATCAGGAAGTGTATACCAATGTGTGGGTGTGAAAAGGTGCATGGGAATACACCTCCCAAGAAAAGACACTGGATTAGAGTTTATGTTACGCTGCTATCATTCGGTGGTGTTGTGAAGTCTGGCCCAATCCAGCCCTTGTTCATTTTTATAAGAGTCATCCTGTCAGCAGTTGACAGGCAGATGCGCTTATCAGTTATAATTCCACCAGCGGCACTAAAAACCCGCTCTGATAAAACGCTGGTGGCAGGGCAGGCCAGGACCTCCAAGGCATAGAGAGCCAGTTCATTCCACGTATCCAGCTTGGATACCCAATAATTATAAGGCACAGAGGAATCACGGAAGACGTTGGTGCGGTCGGCAAGGTACTCCCTCAGCATCTTCCCAAACTTTGCACTCCTTGTGAGAGTACCCTGTGCCTCAGGGCCTGTGCATTGGGAGGGTCTGAGAAAACTCTCCCAGAACTCCCCTGCCTCTGCTGGATTGAAGTTGTGTCTCTCTCGCCTGTACTCATTGGTTGTCCAACGAAGTGTGCCCTCTGCCACCAGCGTTTTCAGATGGGAATTTTTTTAATAGTTCCGCAACAAGGGTCTTCTGGTACAGCCCCATTTTTGTAGACCTGTCCGCCTCAGGAATAAGAAATATAAAGTTCTCCTTGTAGCGTGGGTCTAGAAGTGTCACCAACCAATAATGACTGTCACCCAAAATTTTGAGAATGTGAGGGTCATGGGAAAGGCAGCATAACATAAACTCAGCCATGCGTGCCAGACTAGTAACAAGCAAGACTTCCGTGTCCTCACCAAGAGGATAACTGACCCTGCTCTCCTCCTCCTCCTCTCTGTCCTCTGGCCATCCACGCTGAACAGATGGTATGACACCTGTGCAGGTAGTACAGTCTATAGTGCATGAAACTAGCTCCTGTCCTTCCTCCTCCTCCTCCTCTTCCTCATTGTCACCCAATCCACGTTGGGATGAGATGAGTCTTGGCAGTGTGTAATCACCCTGTATGGTTCCTTGCTCCATCTCATCGTGCTCCGCCTGCAATGCATCCTCTTTGATTGTGAGCAGAGAGCGTTTCAGAAGACAGAGAAGCAGGATGGTGATGCTAATTATGGCGTCATCGCCGCTCACCATCTTGGTGGAGTGCTCAAAGTTTTGGAGGATGGTACATATGTCTGACATCCATGTCCACTCCTGAGGTCTTATGTGTGGAGTCTGAACTGAATACCGACGGCCTTGTTGATGCTGGTACTCAACAACTGCCCTCTTCTGCTCACAAATCCTTCACAACATCTGCAGTGTAGAGTTCCAATGCGTGGGGACATCACACACCAGTCTGTGAGCCGGAAGCTGCAAATGCTGCTGAAACACTGCAAGGGCGGCGGAAGCTGTAGCTGACTTTCTAAAATGGGCACACAGGCGGCGTACTTTAACAAGCAGATCCGGCAGCTCCGGGTAGGATTTGAGAAACCACTGAACCATGAGGTTAAGCACATGGGCCAGGCATGGTACGTGTGTGAGCTCGCCTCGTCTCAGAGCCACCACCAGGTTCCGGCCATTGTCACACATGACCATGCCTGGCTGTAGATTCCGCGGTGTGAGCCACAGATCTGCCTGCTCTTTCAGAGCTGTCCACAACTCTTCAGCATTGTGCGTTTTTTCACCTAAGCATATTAGCTTCAGCACAGCCTGTTGCCGCTTGGCCGAGGCAGTGCTGCAGTGCTTCCAGCTTGTGACTGAGGTGGTCATTTCGGAGATGGAGGCTGAAGAGGAGGAGGAGGATGAGGTGCAGGAACTGTAGACCGTGGGGGCAACCCTGATTGACCTAGGGCCCGCAATTCTTGGCGTCGGGAGGACGTGTTCCGTCCCAAGGTCCGACTGGGTCCCGGCTTCCACTATGTTAACCCAGTGTGCCGTCAGAGAGATGTACCGTCCCTGCCCACAAGCACTTGTCCACGTGTCCGTGGTTAGGTGGACTTTACCGGTAACTGAGTTGTTGAGAGCACGGCTAAAGTTTTGGGACACATGCTTGTGTAATGCGGGGACGGCACACCAGGATAAATAGTGGCGGCTGGGGACCGAGTACCGAGGGACGGCCGCCGCCATCAGGTTGTGGAATGCTTCAGTCTCCTCGAGCCTAAAAGGCAACATTTCGAGCGCAAGCAGTCGTGAAATGTGAGAATTTAGTAGTGTGGCCTGTGGGGCATTGGCTGCATATTTGCGCTTGCATTCAAGGACTGGGGTATGGACAACTGAACGCTGCGCTGGGACAAGGACGTGGACATGCTTCCTGATGCTGCTACTTGAGAGTGTGCAACGACAGGTGCAGGGCAGGAGGCGTCTTCGCATGCACCATGGACAGGGGATTGGCTTGCATGCACAACAGCGGAAGCAGCAGTGGTGCCACCCGCAGACACTGTTCCTGGACCCTGGAGTTCGGCCCACAAAGTCGGGTGCTTTGCTGCCATGTGCCTGATAATGCTTGTGGTGGTCAGGCTGGTCGTTTTGTCACCCCTGCTGATGCTGGCCTGGCAGGTGGTGCAAGTGTTTTTTTTGGGGTTATCGGCAGAGTCTTTAAAAAACAAACAGACTCGGGAAGACCTAACAGTTGTACTGGCAACTTCCTTCGTGTTGGTTTTACGGAGAACGATTGCCTGCCTTCTGTCTGCAGCCACCACACTTCTTCTTCTTGCCTGTTGGGGTGCTGTGCCTCCCTCCCCCTGTGTGCTGCTGTCCTCGCTCTGCATGTCCTCCTGCCAGGTTGGGTCAGTTACTATATCATCCACCACCTCGTCTTCCACTTCCTCACCCTGGTCCTCCTCCTGACTTTCTGGCAATTGTGTCTCATCATCGTCCACCTCTTGTGAAACTTTCCCACAGTCATCTTCGTGTGACCGTGGCTGCTCAAATATTTGGGCATTGCTGCACGTGATCTCCTCTTGCCCCGCTTCAAGTGGACCGGGCGAGAGGCCCGAATCTATAAATGGGAAAGTGAACAGCTCTTCAGAGTGTCCAAGTGTGGGATCAGTTGTCTCTGGGTACTCGGCATGGTGGGAAGAAAGAGGATCAGTGTGAGGCATATGCGGTCCAGACTCACGGCTACTGAGACTTGACCGTGTGGAAGACAGTGTAGTGGTGGTGGTGGCTAAGTGACTGGAAGCATTATCTGCTATCCAATCAACAACCTTTTGACACTTCTCTGGGTTCAATAGTGGTGTGATGCGGTCCCCTAGAAATTGGGACAGGGAGGTCAGGTGATAAGATGTGGGTGTTAGTTGTGGCACAATTTCGCCTTGCCCACGGCCTTATCCTCGGCCTCTGCATGCACCATTACCATCACGTCCAGTACCCCACCCCTTGCCACGTGCCTTGCCCATTTTAAATGGAGGACAGTATCTTCCACGCTCACTACAAATGACTGAGTTTGGAGTGAACTTATATGTAATCCGTGTGATAGAGAAAACAGAGTTTTAAATACCTGGCCTGTAGGTAAGTAGTTTGAACAGCAAACTCGTGTGAATTGCTTCACTGACACACTAAATGAAATTTTTAATGGAGGCCAGAAATGGCAGTATTTTCTGACAGCGTATATGTGATTCGTTTGATGGAGAAAACAAAGTTTTAAATACCTGGCCTGTAGGTAAGTAGTTTGAACAGCAAACTCGTGTGAATTGCTTCACTGACACACTAAAGGAAATTTTTAATGTTGGCCAGAAATGGCAGTATTTTCTGACAACGTATATGTGATCCGTTTGACGGAGAAAACACGGTTTTAGATAGCTGGATTTCTAGCGCTGTAATATGGAAAGGACCTGGCTGTATTCTGCAGTGCCAACAAGCAAATGGCGCAGAAAAAATGGTGTTCTCTGGATTGCTTTTTAAGCAAATAATGAGGATTAAGATCCAAAGAAAAGTATTCCTGGCCCCTGAGACCTGGGGCTTTGTATAGAAATATCTAACAGCAGCAGAAGGCAGAATTGGAATGGAACCTCTTGTGCTATATACACTGCCTGCCTATACACCCTGCCTGCCTGATATCTATGCAGATGGATTAGTCCTCAGAAGGACTGTTTGTTAAGATGGATATGTGTAATGTATGGTTTTTCTCCCTACACTACCTAATACACAAGCAAATCTGTCCCTGACGCAGCAGCACCTCTCCCAAAACAAGCAAATGGCGCATAAAAACGGTGTTCTCTGGATTGCTTTTTAAGCAAATAATGAGGATTAAGATCCAAAGAAAAAAGTATTCCTGGCCCCTGAGACCTGGGGCTTTGTATAGAAATAAATGTAAAGATAGAGAAACACATCTGGGTAAGAATAGCTTCTAATGGATTCAAAATCATAACCCAAATTTGGACCAGTATAAGTGTATAAAGGATCAACGAAGCAAAACAAACATAGAAACAAACCAGAGAAACAAAGCTTCGAATAAAGATCCACAAAATTGTCTAATAAAAAAGTACATTTTTATTAATTCATGATCAGACATAGAAAAAAGGGAGGAATCCATAGTAACAGAGAACAATAATCGATAAAATGGCAAAAAACAAAAAACAAAAAGGGGCACAAGCAAGGAACATGATAGTACAAAATCCACAATAGGAAATAATAGCCAGGCTGCCAATCAAGGATCTAAAATTGATCCACGGGTAATATCTAAAGGGCAAATGCTTGGAGGACCAGTAAGGACTACAAGATAGTATAATTAGAAGTCATAATCATTATATATATATATATATATATATATATATATATATATATATATATATATATATATATATATGACAGTAACAAATGTAGCCACAAAGTATCGAATGTTACATCCCATAAGGTGCATATGCAAAATTGGTCCTAATAGGCAGACAAGGAAAAAAGAAAAAAGAAAAATAGGCTGAGGGATCATAATAGATCACACAAGGTTACTTACTCCTAAAGTATATCACGTTCCTTGCTGGCGCTCACCCCTTTTTTTTTTTTGTTTATTTTTTGCTATTTTATCGATTATTGTTCTCTGTTACTATGGATTCCTCCCTTTTTTCTATGTCTGATCATGAATTAATAAAAATGTACCTTTATTAGACAATTTTGTGGATCTTTGTATAGAAATCTTTAACGGCAGCAGAAGGCAGAATTGGAATGGAACCTCTTGTGCTATATGCACTGCAGTCTGCTATATACACCGCCTGCCTATACACCCTGCCTGCCTGATATCTCTGCAGATGGATTAGTCCTCAGAAGGACTGGTTGTTAAGATGGATATGTGTAATGTATGGTTTTTCTCCCTACACTACCTAATACACGATCAAATCTCTCCCTGACACAGCAGCAGCTCTCCCTACACTGTCTGATCCGGAGTGACTGTGACGAGCATGGCGGCGCCAGGTCTGATATAGACCTGATGATGCTGTGCGGCCTGCCAATCACTGTAATGCCCACAACCAACATGGCTACGGCATTACAGTGCATGGCAGGCAATCCCTGCATGTTCACTGGCTCTCTAAAGAGCGCCAAACATGCAGGGAGGGGACCCGAGTTCTCCCCCGAGCAACCCGGAAATACTCGGTGAGCGCCGAGCATCTCGAGCAGTAGCAAGCATGCTCGCTCATCACTATTATTAACCCTTCAGGTTCTTCACAGGAATTTTTGGAATGTGGAAGAAAACAATGAACATTTAACTTCTTTTCACAAAAAAATGTTATTTTAGACCCATTTTTTTATTTTTGCAAGGTAAGAGGAAAAAATGGACAATAAAATTAGTTGTACAATTTCCCCTGAGCACGCCGATACCCCATATGTGGGGGAAAACCACTGTTTGGGCACATGGCAGGGCTCGGAAGGGAAGGAGAGTCATTTTACGCTTTGAATGTAAAATTTGCTTGAATAAGTAGCAGACTCTATGTCGCCTTTGGGGAGCCCTTGATGTGCCTAAACAGTGGAAACCCCCAACAAGTGACACCATTTTGAAAACTAGACCGCTCAGGGAACTTATCTAGATGTGTGGTGAGCACCCTGAACCCCCAGGTGCTTCACATAAGTTTATAATTTTCACATTTTTCCCACAAAAATGTTTTCAGCCCACAATTTTGCATTTTCATAAGGGTAACAGGAGAAATTGCACCATACCATTTGTTGTGTAATTTCTCCTGAGTAAGCCGATAGCCCACATGTGGGGGAAAACCACTGTTTGGGTGCACGGCAGGGTTTGGATGGGAAGGAGCGCCATTTGACTTTTTGAATGTAAAATTTGCTAGAATAATCAGTGGACACCATGTTGCGTTTGGGGAGGCCCTTATGTGCCTAAACAGTGGAAACTGCCCACAAGTGACCCAATTTTGGAAACTAGATCCCTCAAGGAACTTATCTAGATGTGTGGTGAGCACCCTGAACCCCCAGGTGCTTCACATAAGTTTATAACGTAGAGCCGTGAAAATAAAAAAATCTAACTTTTTCCTACAAAAATGATCTTTTAGCCCCAAATTTTTTATTTTCACGAGGACAAGAGGAGAAAATGGACCCCAAAAACTGTTGCGCAATTTCTCCTGAGTATGCCGGTACCCCATATGTGAGGAAAAAACACTGTTTGGGCGCACGGAAGGGTTCAGAAGGGAAGGAGCACTGCGTGACTTTTTGAACGCAAAATTGGCTGGAATTGAGAGCGGACGCCATGTCGAGTTTGGAGAGTCCCTGATGCACCTAAACAGTGGAAACCCCCCACAAGTGATCCCATTTTGGAAACTAGACCCCTCAAGGATTTTATCAAGGGGTATAGTGACCATTTTGAACCCAGAGGTACGACACAGAATTTGATAGCATTAGATCATTATATTGAATACGTTGTCACTAGTCTTTAGCGCAAGTGCTTGCTTCTTGAGTTTTCATCGAGTACTCGGGTATGCACCAAGTAGCACGGGTGCTCGAGTGGCATGCTTGAATCCCCCCCCACATGTTTCACGGTTGTTAGACACCAGAAAAAAAAAACATGCAGGGATTGCCCGTGCATGGCAGGTAATGCCCGTGTAGTTTTTTTGGCTGTATAACAGCCGTGAAACATATGGGGTGGAGACTCAAGCATGTCACTCGAGCACCCACGATACTTGGTGCATACCTGAGCACCCGATGCAAAGTCAAGTAGCGAGAACTTGCGCTCAACATTAGTTGCCATATCGTCATCATTTTTTTTTTTCTTTACCTTTGAAAAAATCCCAACCCCAACACAACCCTAACCTCAACCATAACACAACCCTAATCCTAACACAATCCTAACCCCTACCCTAATGCAACCCTAATCCTAATTCTAACTGTAACCCTAATCCTAATCCTAACAGAACCCTAACCTAACACAACACTAACCCTAACAAAACCCTAACCCTAACACAACCCTAACCCTAACACAACCCTAACCCAACCCTAACCCTAACACAACCTTAAAGGGGTTGTCCACTACTTTTTATTATCCCCCTAATGTATTCCCCCGGGGCCCATAAGGGTTTTTGTAAATACCTTGCGTTGCAGTTACTGCCTGTGAGTGGCGCTATCGCTGGTTGCTCACAGGCATCACATGACCCTTGGCTGTAGCCGGCTCTGACATCCGCTGATCCGCTGATGTCATGTTAAGTTCCGGCTGCAGCCGGGGGTGACTTACTTCTGCGTTCCACGGTGGATGCTGGGCTATGGGTGGGGTTACCCAGCAGGTCACACCCGGCATCCACCGCGTGCTTTCCCTCTCCTCATTCATTGGGAAAGCGTGAGGTGGTTACTTGGTGTGATGTGCGGGGAAACCACGCCCACAACCCAGCATTCACTGCGGGGACCAAGTCACTGTTGTCACGCCTCACTTGACGTGACATCAGTGGCGGGTCACGAGATGCCTGTGAGTGGCCAGCGATAGCGCCGCTCAAAGGCAGTAACTACAATGCAAGGTAATTACAAAAATCCTTATGGGCCCCGGGGGAATACATTGGGGACATAATAAAAAGTAATGGACATCTTCTTTAACCGTAACACAACCCTTATCGTAACACAACCCTTATCCTAACCATAACTCTAATCCTAGAGTTTATTTTTTACTACATTCCTTGTGCGGTATAAGTGATTAGACGACTTTATTCTTCGAGTCGGTGCGATTACAGCGATACCAGATTCATATTGGTCTTTTATGTTTGGCAGCTGTAACACACTAAAAGACACTTTTTTTTTGCAAAGATTGGTTTTTACAATCATTTTTCCATAGTTCGGCAGACAGTCATGTAAGGGTTTGTTCTTTGCGGGACAAGTTGACGTTTTTATTGGTACATTTTTCGGGCACGTGACATTTTTTGATCGCTTTCTATTCCGATTTTTGGGCGGTAGAATAAACAAAAAACAACAATTTAGGAATTGTTTTTTTTTTAAATTTTTTATGGCGTTCCGGTGTGGTAAAATTGATAAGGCAACTTTATTCTTCGGGTCAATACGGTTACAGCAATACTACATTTATATAGTTTTTTTTATTTTTTGGCACTTTTACATAATAAAAACTATTTTATAGAAAACATTTTTTTTTGCATCGCTTTATTCTGAGAGCTATAACTTTTTTTTTTGGCTGATGGAGCTGTATCGTGGCTTGTTTTTTGTGGGACAAGATGATGATTTCAGCGCTACCATTTTTATTCACATTCGTTTTTTGATCACGTTTAATTCTATTTTTTGTTCGGCGGTATGATGATAAAGCATCGTTTTTTGCTTTTTTTTTTTATTTATTTTTTTACCGTATTTACTAAAGGGGTTAACTAGTGGGACAGTTTAATGGGTTATGATGTTCTGGACACGGCGATACCAAAGATGTGTACTTTTATTGTTTATTTTTATTTTTTTCATAATATTTATTGATGAGTACAGTATATGTACAGTGTATATATATATATTTTTTTGGATTATTTTTTCACTTTTTTTTTTTAAATATTTTTACCGGACTTTCATTTTTGGCAGGCTGATTGCTTGTATAGCATAGGGATGCAACAGCATCCCTGTGCTATGCAGACTCTCATCTCTGCACTGATACAAGTTATATCGATCATTCACTGCGCATGATCTAACTAATTTGCTGATGCCTGGTGACCCGGGGTCCTGATCATTGCCATTGTGACCTGATGTCATGACGACATCGGGTCACCATGGCAATGATCGGGACCCTGCGTTGACAGCGCGGGGTCTCTGATCCAAGGTAAGAAGGGCTTTCTTACCTCTGCCTGCTCTAGAAATGCTGCTATCGACTTGGATCGCAGCATTTCGGGGTTAATGTGCCTCTGTGCGGGCGCGATCTCCAAGGTGTAATAATACGTACCTGGTCATTAAGGCCCAGGTCACAGAAGTATTCTTACACCTCACATCAAAAAGGGGTTAATATTATCGTAGGTGTTTAGTATTGAGTAATTACTCATTCCTCTGTTCTAGTGGGCATGTTGACGATGTCAGTATTTTAACATTTTATTAAGAATTTTCTTTGGATTAATTTTATCCATATAACACAACATATTAATACTATATATTGACAAAACATGTTTATAGCTTATGTCGTTACACTGATTCAGGAAATTAGGAAAATGTATCCAATAACCTTTTGTGATACAAAGTTTTGTTTGTAATTGATATTCTGCTTATGCCACAAATAAACACAAACATGAAAACTTAACTTTTAAAGTTTTAACTACTTTCAAATTGAAACTTATACAGCACAAAACAAAGTGAGATTACATCTGGAAGCACTGTAGGAGGCTGATGAAGGAAATATAATAGGCACAGGATGAAGCAAAGTTATTTTGATGAAATGGTTGAAGACACAGTGTGATTGATTTTGGATTCATAGGATTCTATTTGCCATTTTCATGGCAAGTTTTGAGGGTGTTATGCGTGAGTATGAAACATGGTAGAAAATATTTTTAATTTGCTTTTGCAGTAAGTGAAGAAAATATAATAGGTGACATCAAGCACAAGGCAAGGAAATTAAACTATAAACTGTCAATCAAGCTAAAGAGGCTAGTACTGTGTGGAGAAACAACATTGATGCTCTGTTTTGTCACACATGTTTCAGTGACCTGTCAGTCAAAGTCAGGAGGCAGGTAGCGGGTGGGGAAAAAGGAGAGAAACAGGAGAGCTGTAAGTTCATTGCATGCACACTGCACTTGCAAGTAGTTAGCATACAATTTCAACTATGGATTTCTCTAAAACAGCAAAATGGATTAATTCAAGAAAAATAAGGATTTAATCAGCAATTACAGCAACTTTTGCTTTGGATATATAATCCTGATAACAGGTTCTCTTTATGCCGATAACTTGTACTTTTCAGTTTACATTTTTCCAATGTCTTGTAAAATAGGAAAACATTTCCAAGTGTAATAAAATAGTGAAAAAAATGCAATTTTGTATTTCGTAAAGCATTCTTTCTGCGGTAAAATGGTAATAATGACCCAGAAAAATGAATACAATACAGCACTACCAAAACTGCATATATTTTTATTTTCTTTCCAATAGTTTTTTATTAAAATTTTAGAAGGTTAACAAGGGAGAGAATGGGGAAGGTTGAGTCGAGTCGGGATGGGCTGGGAAAAACTTATTTAATAACAAGGAAGAAGGGAAGAGAAGGGTGCAGGGGGGGAAGAAAACTGGGGGAACTTAATTTGTAGCAGTATAATGAATATAAGTAGTACTACAATAAAGTGAAAACAAAATTAACTACATAACAATAACAGTCAAACATATAGTGGAGTAGGAGCTGGTTACCCACAAAAGTACCACCGAAATGGAAAATAGGCAAAGGACGCTCGGAAGAAAGCAACAATAACCTGTTTGGTTAAGAGAAATTAGCGATCCAACAATCCAATTTTTTGCAATATTTTTGATGGAAGTTGTTAATAAGAATCTGACTTCTAGAGAGCTTTGGAGAGAGATCTTCTCAATAATATCACAAAACTTAGGGGGTGATGTTTCGTTCCAAAGAAAAGCAATTGAATGTTTAACTACTAGGAGTAATCAGAATATTTTTGTTAAATAGTTTTGCGATCAGTAAAGAAACCTGATTCAATAGCATTTTAACCTTTGGACAGCTCCAAAAGATATGTAACAGAGTACCTGGTTGGCCGCAATTTCGTAAACATAAGGGAGAGCAGTCATTGTTAAAATGCGCGAGCCTGACAAGAGTGAAATACCATCTAGCTGTACCAAATTAAAATGTAAAATTTAAATTCGTGCACGTAAAAACTGTACTGATATATTGAGAATCAGGGCAGGTTTCTCTTTATTCCCTCATGTGGTCAGGGTTTTATAGATTGTTAATAGTCATACATGATAACAATATAATTGTCTCAGCTTATCTCTAAATATGTGTTGGCATTAGCATACATACATCTGATTGACTAAAGGTAATTCTGTCTTTACCCAGCTTTTAGGTCTAGGATGTCTGTACCTTTTAGTTTCCTTTCTTCATTATCTCTAAGTCTCTAGACAGAGACATTCCTGAAATCCTCTTATCTGAAAACACACATACTGGCTCAAACTCCATTTTAGAAAGCAAGGATTTACAATTACAACAATCAAAATGGAGTCAGGATAGATAAAATAACTCCTGCTCTCACAAATCACATGTCAAAATACACAATAGACTACCTCAAAAGGTGCAAGCTGAAGGTTTTGTAATGGCCCACACAGTCCCCTGATCTGAATATCATTCAAAATCTGTTGCTAGACCTCAAAATAGCAGTGCATCCAAGATGACCCAGGGATCTCACATATTTGGAAGAATTTTCCAAGGAAGAATGGATGAAAAACAAGAATTGAAAGGCTTTTGGCTAGCTACAAAAAGCGATTACAAGCTGTGATACTTTCAAAAGGGAGTGCTACTAGGTACTAACCATGGAGGGTGGCCAAACTATTGCATCTGCCCTTTTTCCTTTTTGTCATTTTTAAAATGTAAAAGATGAAAATAAATATATATACAATACAGACCAAAAGTTTGGACACACCTTCTCATTTAAAGATTTTTCTGTATTTTCATGACTATGAAAATTGTACATTCACACTGAAGGCATCAAAACTATGAATTAACACATGTGGAATTATATACTTAACAAAAAAGTGTGAAACAACTGAAAATATGTCTTATATTCTAGGTTCTTCAAAGTAGCCACCTTTTGCTTTGATGACTGCATTGCACACTCTTGGCATTCTCTTGATGAGCTTCAAGAGGTAGTCACCGGAAATGGTCTTCAAACAATCTTGAAGGAGTTCCCAGAGATGCTTAGCACTTGTTGGCCCTTTTGCCTTCACTCTGCGGTCCAGCTCACCCCAAACCATCTCGATTGGGTTCAGGTCTGGTGACTGTGGAGGCCAGGTCATCTGGCGTAGCACCCCATCACTCTTCCTCTTGGTCAAATAGCCCTTACACAGCCTGGAGGTGTGTTTGGGGTCATTGTCCTGTTGAAAAATAAATGATGGTCGAACTAAACGCAAACCGGATGGAATAGCATGCTGCTGCAAGATGCTGTGGTAGCCATGCTGGTTCAGTATGCCTTCAATTTTGAATAAATCCCCAACAGTGTCACCAGCAAGGCACCCCCACACCATCACACCTCCTCCTCCATGCTTCACGGTGGGAACCAGGCATATAGAGTCCATCCGTTCACCTTTTCTGCGTCGCACAAAGACACGGTGGTTGGAACCAAAGATCTCAAATTTGGACTCATCAGACCAAAGCACAGATTTCCACTGGTCTAATGTCCATTCCTTGTGTTCTTTAGCCCAAATAAGTCTCTTCTGCTTGTTGCCTGTCCTTAGCAGTGGTTTCCTAGCAGCTATTTTACCATGAAGGCCTGCTGCGCAAAGTCTCCTCTTAACAGTTGTTGTAGAGATGTGTCTGCTGCTAGAACTCTGTGTGGCATTGACCTGGTCTCTAATCTGAGCTGCTGTTAACCTGCGATTTCTGAGGCTGGTGACTCGGATACACTTATCCTCAGAAGCATAGGTGACTCTTGGTCTTCCTTTCCTTGGGCGGTCCTCATGTGAGCCAGTTTCTTTGTAGCGCTTGATAGTGTTTGCAGCTTCACTTGGGGACACATTCAAAGTTTGCCCAATTTTTCGGACTGACTGACCTTCATTTCTTAAAGTAATGATGGCCGCTCATTTTTCTTTACTTAGCTGCTTTTTTCTTGCCATAATACAAATTCTAACAGTCTATTCAGTAGGACTATCAGCTAACTTCTGCACAACACAACTGATGGTCCCAACTCCATTTATAAGGCAAGAAATCCCACTTATTAAACCTGACAGGGCACACCTGTGAAGTGAAAACCTTTTCCGGTGACTACCTCTTGAAGCTCATCAAGAGAATGCCAAGCGTGTGCAAAGCAATCCTCAAAGCAAAAGGTGGCTACTTTGAAGAACCTAGAATATAAGACATATTTTTAGTTGTTTCACACTTTTTTGTTAAGTATATAATTCCACATGTGTTAATTCATAGTTTTGATGGCTTCAGTGTGAATGTACAATTTTCATAGTCATGAAAATGCAGAAAAATCTTTAAATGAGAAGGTGTGTCCAAACTTTTGGTATGCACTATATATATATATATATATATATATAATTTTTGGGAGGGGAAGGAGGGTTGATTTTTATTATGGACTAGATTTATGTTGCAGGTTATATTGTGCATTATTTTAATGAATCTTTTTAACAGTTTTCTTTTAAGTATTTTGTAGCCAATAAAAATATACATTTAGTCACAATGCTTTGAATGCTTGCAACTTTCTATTTCTTAGGAGCAGCTATTTATTGTTACCATCCTCCTGCTGTTGATTCTGTTCTGTGAACATAATTGGAGTATCTGCATGATCCACTTTATCTAATAGTATGTTACTACTAGAAATGAGTGAATTTGGCGAGATTCAAATTCATCAAATCTTGTGGGTATTGTATTGTAAGTTTGTATTGTATATATTACAACATTGATAGTGGTCCAGAGAGTGTTAGGTTTTAGTTTTTGCATATTGAAATTATGTTTTTATTTATAACAATTTGGGGTGCATGTGACATTTTGATTGCTTTTTATTGCATTTGTTTGGGAAGTGTTGCGGTCAAAAAATTAGAATTATGGCACTCTAGTTTTATTTATTTTTTGCATATAGCATATGGTTTAAATAATTGTATATTTTGATAAATCAGACTTTTTTTTACATGATATAAAATATATTATTTAATTAAATTACTGTTTTTCTGAAGGTCAAGAGGGGGGGGGGTTATTTATTTTTTTTTAAACTTCTTTTTTTTTTTTTTGCAATTTTTACTTTATTTTTTAGTCCCCATAGGGAATTTGAACATGCAATTGTTTGATTAGTTATGCTATTTATTACAATGTCACAAAATTGCAGTCTATAGCAAAATCATGGTTCTCCTATGAAGCCTAGCCTGTGTCTGAGCTTCATAGGAAGACTAACATTGCAGATACAGGGGCCTTCAGCATTCATTGTTGACTCATTGACTATGTTGACTCATCACTGACACCTCTCCAGCAGAAATACCAGTGTCAGGCTATGTGCACACGATGCAGAAATGAAGCAGAAAATTTCTGCATCATTTCTGCATCTCCCTGGCAGAAAAAACGCATGCAGATTGTGCATGCGTTTTTCCTGCAGAATACATGCGGATCCACATGCAGATTCACATGCGTTTCCGCATGCAGATTGACAAGCGCTTTCCAGGCGATTTTAGCATCACCTGGAAAGTGCTTGACAACTAGGTCACCCTATATAAATCCATGCAAACAGCATGGATTTATATAGTGTGACCCGAGAGAGTGTATATACTTACCTCCGATGGCCCGCGCTGTCCTGCTCACTCCGTTCTCCCGGCTGCCGGCAACTTTGAATTGAAAGACCTGCCGACGTCAGCGTCACGTGACCCGTCACATGACTCTGACGTCACCGCAGGTCCTACAACTCACTGCAAGTGCCGGGAAGCAAGCAGGAGCGGTGCGCGGGCCGACAGATGGTAAGTATATATATATATATTTTTTATTTTATTCTTGTTTTTACAGCTTTTTTAATGGTACCTGGGTGTGGATGAGACTCTCCTCTCCTCCACACTCGGGTACCATCCGCACATTAGAACGCACCAATTACGCAAGTACAGATGCAGTCTTGCGGAATTGGCACGTTCTAATGCAAGTCAATGGCGGCGAAAACGCCGCGTTTCCGCAAAATTAAATGACATGCTGCGGATTTTTGAGCGCAGCGTTTACGCTGCGGAAAAATCCGCATCATGGGCACAGCACATGCGGATTTCCATTGGGGAACATTGCTTCCCTTCTACCATGCATTTTTCATGCGTTTCCGCGGCGTTTCCGCAACTGCAAAAACGCCGCGGAAACGCATGAAATACGCATCGTGTGAACTCAGCCTCAGTGACATGTCTTCTGCAGATGTGCCAGTGTCAGTGACATTTCTTTTGCCAAGCTGTCAGTTAACTCACCTCTTCCAGAAAGGTGTCAGTTCAACTCCAAAATTTAGCACCAGCACAGCAGAGGAAGGAGGCAGTGTGCCTCTGTGAATATGGATTAGTAGGTTTGCACATCAGGTGTCAGAGCAGAAAGAAGAAAGGGTAGGGACTTTACTTTGCTTATCAATGCTGGCTGGGTGCTTGGGCCCACAGGGGAATTCATTAGCTTCTCATTGGCCCTCCCTGGATGTGATATCCTGAGTGATGCAGCAAAAGGGGTTAAATATTTCTTTTTCTCGCTTTACTCAATCTGCAGCTATGTATTTGAAGAATTTCTGTATAATATGAATATTCTTCGATAAAGGGCCTTAGAGACTGTTTTGAGAGTCTTTTATGCAGTGTGAAGGCCATGTTTTAAATAGCTAATCATCTTACATCGTAGTCATGTAGCCATGTAGAAATTTCTAGAACTAAAAGGTCAAACGAGTATATAATAATTTTGTGTATGATTGTAATGCGTATAGTAAAATGTTTGGTATGATTGGATATATTTCTGTAACGGCCTTAAATGTTTTTTAGGTATAAAATAAACTAGTTCAATAGGTGGATCCCAGAGTCTGCTGAAATTTCATTACATCATTAAAGGGTTTTTCCACTTTTAGAAAAGTGTACCCCAAATGATCCCTGTAGTGTTAAAATAACAGACAGGACTCACTTTTTCCTGCCCCATCATGGGCTCTCCACCCCTACTCCAGGCTTTGTACAGCTGTGACGTCACATCAACAGCTCTAGTGATGTAGATGGAATAAGCCATTGAGTTTAGAGATTAACTGTAGCGGTGATGTGCTCTGTCGATGTGAGGTCACTGCTGACACCAAAACACACAGAGATTGGAACAATGGCTGGCAGCTGGCACAGGAGTAGGAGGATAAGTACTATTTGTCTTATGTTACACCACAGAAATCATTTAGGGTCCACTTTTCTAATAGTGGAAAACCCATTTAAAATTGAAACAACTTAACAATTAAGACACAGGCCATTCCAATTATTACAATGGAACATTGCTTATTAATCAGGGGTGTCAAACTGATTTTCACTGAGGGCCACATCAGCGTTATGGTTGCCCCTTGAAAAACTGTATAAATGTAATCCTTTGGTCATATTCTAATAAATAACAGATAACACAAGACAAAATGCAAGTGCAACCATTCAAATACATTAAGATGTATGGTAAAATTAAATTCATCAAAATTTCTTGATTGAAATACATTTTTTCAGATTTTTAATTTAGGTTTTAAAAATTTCTCACTGAAGGTCTGACCCCATTTTCCCGTGGTCAGTGTGTCTATGTCTGGTTTCAGATCTTGTGCTGAAGCAATGGGTAGTGCCTAGGTAGAGTTCTCAGAAGTATGCCTAGGTAGGGCTCTCAGAGCTTTGCCTGGGTAGGGCTTTCAGAGCTGTGCCTGGATAGGTTTTTCTGAGCTGTGCCTGGGTAGTATTCTCAGAGCTGTGCCTGGGTAGGGCTTTCAGGGCTGTGCCTTGAGTGGGGATTTCAGAGCTGTGCATGGGTAGGGCTCTCAGAGCTGTACCTGGGTAGGGCTCTCAGAGCTGTGCCTGGGTAGGGCTCTCAGAGCTGTGCCTGGGTAGGGCTCTCAGAGCTGTGCCTGGGTAGGGCTCTCAGAGCTGTGCCTGGGTAGGGCTCTCAGAGCTGTGCCTGGGTAGGGCTCTCAGAGCTGTGCCTGGGTAGGGCACTCAGAGCTGTGCCTGGGTAGGGCTCTCAGAGCTGTGCCTGGGTAGGGCTCTCAGAGCTGTGCCTGGGTAGGGCTCTCAGAGCTGTGCCTGGGTAGGGCTCTCAGAGCTGTGCCTGGGTAGCGCTCTCAGAGCTGTGCCTGGGTAGGGCTCTCAGAGCTGTGCCTGGGTAGGGCTCTCAGAGCTGTGCCTGGGTAGGGCTCTCAGAGCTGTGCCTGGGTAGGGCTCTCAGAGCTGTGCCTGGGTAGGGCTCTCAGAGCTGTGCCTGGGTAGGGCTCTCAGAGCTGTGCCTGGGTAGGGCTCTCAGAGCTGTGCCTGGGTAGGGCTCTCAGAGCTGTGCCTGGGTAGGGCTCTCAGAGCTGTGCCTGGGTAGGGCTCTCAGAGCTGTGCCTGGGTAGGGCTCTCAGAGCTGTGCCTGGGTAGGGCTCTCAGAGCTGTGCCTGGGTAGGGCTCTCAGAGCTGTGCCTGGGTAGGGCTCTCAGAGCTGTGCCTGGGTAGGGCTCTCAGAGCTGTGCCTGGGTAGGGCTCTCAGAGCTGTGCCTGGGTAGGGCTCTCAGAGCTGTGCCTGGGTAGAGCTCTCAGAGCTGTACCTGGGTAGGGCTCTCAGAGCTGTACCTGGGTAGGGCTCTCAGAGCTGTACCTGGGTAGGGCTCTCAGAGCTGTCCCTTGGGTAGGTGTCTCAGAGCTGTCCCTTGGTAGGACTTTCAGAGCTGTCCCTGGATAGGGCTCTCAGAACTGTGCTTGGGTAGGGCTCTCAGAAGTGTGACTGGGTAGGGCTCTCAGAAGTGTGACTGGGTAGGGCTCTCAGAGATGTAACTGGGTAGGGCTCTGAGAGCTGTGCCTTGGTAGGGCTCTCAGAGCTGTGCCTTGGTAGGACTCTCAGAGCTGTGCCTGGGTAGGGCTCTCAGAGCTGTTTCTGAGTAGGGCTTTCAAAACTGTGCCTTGTGTAGGTATTTCAGAAGGGTGCCTGGGTAGGGCTCTAAGAGCTGTGCCAGGCTAGGACTCTCAGAGCTGTGCCAGGGTAGGGTTCTCAGAGCTGTACCTGGGTGGGGCTGTCGAGAGCTGTGCCTGAGTAGGGTTCTCAGAGCTGTCTGTGCCTGGGTGGGGCTGTCAAAGCAGTGACTGTCGGCTTAAGAAAGGACGACACCAGCACAGGAGGTGGGGTTAATCTTGGATTCCAAGCACTGTCGCACACCTCCACAACTCTCTGTTCAGCAACTAACAGATGGTGAATGCAGAAGGACCGTCTGTACTTTCTTGTAAATTTCAAAGCTCAAGAGAGAAGAGTGACCAAAAAGGGGAGAACTCCATGATTAAATCCCTCTCCAGCAAGCCATAAAACTTAGCTTTTATTAGTGGGTTTAAAATACATATAGATGAGAGTAGAATAATGTCACTAATCTACCTTAAGTATATTGGTTGTAATGACCACTGCCTATATTAACGGATGATGACAGCCGGGGTGTCATCATAATCTGGCAGAAAAGGACATACAATTTAGAGCACCCCCAACATGTTTCACCACATATGCGGCTTCATCAGGGGATGGGACAATAGCATGAAAGAGAGAAGAGAATAAATAAATAAAAAAAATGGGAAAAAAGGGTGCTCATATGATCATGAGCACGGTAATGTAATATCAGCAGTATCCTTTCAATCTGAAGTGGAGTCACTTTCCCTTTATATCCAATTTACTTTATACAGTAAAGCAGTAGTTCCAAACCTGTCTTACCTTAACCCCCAAGCCTGTTTTCACCTTCATGACCAGGTCAAATTTAACAATTCTGACCAGTGTCAATTTATGTGGTAATAACTCTGGAATGCTTCAAACCACATTCAAAAAGCTCATTAATCCTTCAGATGCTTCACAGGAACTGACGAAATGTGTAAGGAAAAATTGACTTCATGGAACTAAAGCCACTTCTGAAGAAATGTGCACAATTGGACAGCAACATTTTTTTCTTATCTAAATGAAAAAGGAGAATCTAATTCCTACTGGACTCTGGATTACAAACCCAATTCTTCATACCTACAATACTCATTACGCACAAAACCTTTGTCACAGGACTTCTGAGAGACTAATGAACCACCTTTTGCATGTCTTCTACAACATCAAGAGTAAAATCCAAGGGCAATTTGAAATTCGGAGGAAAACACTTACAGAAAACACAGAGCAAAAATTACAGCAATACTACAACAAACTACGGACTTACCTTCTGATTCATAACAAGGAAAAGAAGCTACACAGATTGTGCCTATATTCAGGACGCTATACAAACATATACAAAACAAAGCCAAAACCTGACAACTTGGACAAACACTCCATTCCAGACACAGAAGCATCTAACTGTATCATCAATCTCTCAGATTATACACCCAACAAAGCGGTGCTGACCACGCTTTCTAGAGGACTCTCATTTTGTCCTACTAAGGCATTTGATAAAACTGAACTCTGCGGTGATATGGAAAATTATTTCAGGAGACTGTGCCTGAGGGAATACTTCAGTGCTACAGAAGATTCAGAACTGACCCGAACTGAAGGAAAAGGGATCTTGACAACCAAGAAGAGGTCAGATTGGACATCTCCACCTGGACGCAACCCTCATTTGGATACATATATAGACTCCTTCAGACATTTGATAAAATCCACCATCCTAGACACAAACAGGAGACAAGCATCCAACATCAGTGCCCAGGAGAGAAAGGCCATATATCTCTGTCTGAGGTGATTTAGTGAATCCTGCTTTGAGCAGGGGGTTGGACCAGATGATCCAGGAGGTCCCTTCCATTTCTACCATTCTTAGATTCTATGAAATAGAGACATCCATGTACCGGAAGACAATCGACTGTCACACATACTGTATCTTAAATGGGACAATTTCCATCCGAAACACATAAAAAACTCTATTGTCTACAGCCAAGCCATCAGATACAATCGGATATGTTCCAACCCTATGGATAGAGACAAACACCTTGATGGCCTCAGAAAGACCTTTTTGAATCAGGGCTACCATCCAAGAACAATTGAGAACCAGATTACAAGAGCAACCAGAATATCAAGGAATCATCTCCTACATTACAAAACCAACCAAGAAAGCAACCGGGTGCCTCTAATAGTCACCTACAACCCAAATCTGAGGTGCTAAGGAGAGCTGCACGGAAACTACAACCTTTACTACAAAAAGATGCCCGATTACAATCCATAGTTCCAGAACCCCAACTTTTGTGTTTCAGGCTGCCCCCGAATTTAAGAAGCATCATTGTCAGAAGCTCCCTGTCATTTTCACCAGCTACAGGTACCTTTCCTTGCAAGCAGAAAAAATATAAAACCTGTCCATTTATAATGACCACAGACAAGATAAAGATACCCAACTCACATCAGGAATACAAGATCCCAGGTACTTTCAGCTGTATCACATCTAATGTAGTGTACTTAATTATATGTACCAAATGTCCAGCTGGGTGTCTGTATGTAGGGGAGACGGGGCAAAAACTTAGGACAAGGATGAATTCTCACCGCCACACAATAAAAGAAGAAAAAATAGATCTACCTGTAGCCAAGCATTTTTGTTCCCCTGATCACAGCATCAAAAACATGAAATTACAGATATTAAAAGGTAACTTTAAATTTCAGAGAGAAAGGAGAGTCTCGGAATATAAACTAATGCTGACCTTTGACACCTTCAGAGTAGGAATGAATGTATCGCATGGATTTATGTCATTCTACATCAACTAAGGAATGTGCCCATCAGACTTTTGGGGTATTCACAACATTGCACCAAACAATAAAACTTTCACACTCCTTATCTATGAACTGCTAAAATATTTACAGCCAGAAGTGTTTATCTCTCACATAGTAATAGCTCTGCTTTTCATCACCTGTCTCATCTATTGCATTATTTCTGGGCCCTATTGTGTGTAAATAAGTGACTCTTCAGATTTTGGGTTATACTAGCCTGATGAAGAGACCCGAGTAGTTTCGAAAGCTTGCAATCTGTTACCATCTTTTCAGTTAGCCATTTAAAGCTATCAACCACTGAGGACTCGCAAATCTAAATATTTTTTTAAGGAAAAAATGAACATTTTACTTTTTTTCACAATTTTTTTTTTATTTTCACAAGGGTAACAGGAGAAAATGGACACAAAATGTGTTGTGCAATTTCTCTTGAGTACGCCGATACCCAGTATGTGGGGGGAAATCACTGTTTGGGCGCTCGGCAGGGCGCCGAAGGAAAGGACCACCATTTGACTTTTTAACACAAAATTGGCTGGAATCGAGAGCGGATGCCAAGTAGCGTTTGGAGGGTCCTGATGGGCAGTGAAAACCCCATAGAAATGACCCCATTTTTTATACTAGACCCCTCAAAGAATTTATCTAGACATGTGGTGAGCATTTTGAATCCACGGGTGCTTCAGAGAATTTTATAACGTTGATCTTTGAAAATCAACAAAATATTCTTCCCACAAAAATGTTGTTTTAGCCCCAAATTTTTTCATTTTCACCAACAAGAATCTGCATAACTAATTACATACTAAATAGCTGCTAGTCAAATTTATGTATAAGATAGCCAAGATGATTGTCTATAAAATGATGGTAGTCTCATGTTCGAAGCAGTAGTGGATGGTGAGATATGGAGCCTGAAAGATTTTTTTTTTTGCTTGTCACTGTATAACTGTCAGTGCTGCACTAACACATGCCTCTTAGACTCTGTGAATGGCCAAAGGGGCTTGTCATAGCCTGGCTGGTAGCCTGGCACAGCTTAGGTGCATGCAAAATCGCCATGACATACCCAGTATGAGTTCGGGAAGTTAATCCCTTCCATGACGTACTGGGTATGTCCAAAGTCGGAAAGGGGTTAAACAAATTAAAGGAAAAAGAAATCCAAACCTACAGGGCCCTGTGTGAAAAAGTGATTGCCTCTAAACCTAATAACCTGTTGAGTCACACTTGGCAGCAACAACTGCAATCATGCATTTGCAATAACTGGCAATGAGTCTTTTACAACGCTCTGGAGGAATTTTGGCTCTCACTGTGGTTTGCTGGAGTCCCAAAGCTTTAGAAATGGCTTTATAACCTTTTCCAGACTGATAGATCTCAATTATTTTTTTTCTCATTTGTTCCTGAATTTCTTTAGATTGCAGCATGATGTCTAGCTTTTGAGGATCTTTTTGTCTACTTCACTTTGTCGGGCAGGTCAATTTTAAGTGATTTCTTGATTAAGAACATGTGTGCCAGTAATCAGGCCTGTGTGTGGCTAGGGAAATGTAACTCAGTTTCCCAAAGATGTGATAAACCACAGTTAATTTATGTTTTAAGCAGGGGGCAATCACTTTTTCACACACGGCCCTGTAGGTTTGGATTTTTTTTTCCCTTAATAATAAAGACCTTCATTTAAAAACTACATTTTGTGTTTACTTGTGTTATCTTTGTCTAATATTTAAATTTGTTTTGCGATCTGAAACATGTAAGTGTGACAAACATGCAAAAGAAAAAGAAGTCAGGAAGGGGGCAAACGCTTTTTCACACCATTGTAAGTCTGAACTGAATATATGAGGCAATAGGCTGTGTTCGGGTATATAAAAGACGCTTATAGGATCATATGGCTGCACTGTGTCAAATGCTCAGCTCCTACAGGCTACTGTCTCCTCTCTGCAGCTCTCTTCTTGATATGAACATAAGGCAATATTCCAGTGTTATGTTGCCAACAGCATCACATGTGGAAGAGATAAAGCTAGCTCGCCAAGTGCAGAGAGCCTGGAATTTGCAGTCACCCCTTATGGGTTGTGGGCATCAGTTGTCTACCTCTATACTAGAAATAAGATGTGATGGCATGTGAGAATATGTAGCAAGTCACTATTAAGTCAGATTCACACATCCATGTTTCATAGGTCAAATTCTGTCTTTTTTTTTTTGCTGCATGAGGTGAAAACTAAAATGGGGTCCCATACATGCAAAAGAAAGTTTGATTCAGACCAGCAGCATGTTCACATCACTGGTCAGAAAAACTGACCAGAACATCCAAACTAGTGTGTACAGCTGCCAGCTAAGACAACAATTCTAAGAGAAAACATAACTGCACTCTGAAATGCTAAGAATAGTAAATTTAGAAAATTAGAAGTGCATTACTGCCATAGAAAATTGGTAAGCTCCACATTATGTACATGTGGAATATTGAAAAAATGGAATTGCAATATTGCTATAGAAAAATTACAGTAAAAAGAAGGTACTTTGTGCATAAATTGGCCAATTTATGTGAGTCAAATAGCCACCATCAAGGTGTACCTCATTGTTGGGTCCTTGTCCTGATAAGACAACTCTCGTGGACTAAAAAGCCTACAATTTATGGGGCATGATGGAACCAACTAATTAAAACCACCTAAGTCTGATGGGATTAGGAGAGGTGTCTTATCAGTACAGGGACCCAATAATGAGGTACACCTTGACGGTCGCTGTTGGACTCACATACATTGGCCAATTTATGCACAAAGTACCTTCTTTTTACTTTCATTTTTCTACATTTTTTTTTGCCTAAAATATAAAGTAAATGTGTCATCTTTAACTTTAGCCCTTTAAGAGATCATTTCATCTTCAACTTGCTTATCTGTTCACAATAACAGTAATTTTGACCAGCGGTGCCCAAACTTTTACATGCCACTGTATATCCGGGTAGCAAGTTCTGAAGCAACCAAGTATTGAGTGGCAGAAGTAATCCTCCATAGCAGGCAAGTTGGATGCTTACAGCAATCTATACTAGATAAGAAAATAGTATATCTATACTAGATAAGAAAGCTTGAGAGTAACCAGAGCCTAGAGTTAAGGGTCAAAGCAAAGACTGACCTGGCTAGGACAAGTTATCTTGTAAGGAGCAGTAAATAGTTCTGAGGGGTCGTAGCGACCCAGCTCAACCAATGCGGTCCTCACAAGAAGGGAAGACAAAAGCCCTCATAGTAACCTACTCTCAGTGTAACAAGTATCATGAGAAATGTGCCACAACATGTAACTGTCAAGGTTACACCTCTGATCTGTACAGAAGATGTATTCTTTACATGCCTACGATCAGATGTTACATTATGCTTTACCAGTTCATTTAGCAAAAAAAAGTTTACTTCCCTACTCCAGTCTCTCTCATTCATCTCTATTTCGTCGGGTCCTGGCCTGCCTTGTCACGCAGCAGTATGCGGTCTGCAACAACACACGCACCCAGTCAGACCCCTTTTTCTGTAGCATTCCAGGGCATGAAAGTGACCCTCGGCAGGGGTTTTTACCAGGTCGTTACACACACAAGGTGAAGCTAACAGCGCAATTATCAGTTGAGCTCTTCCTGTTCGCAACTGCCCATTCAGATCACTGGCTCAGACTCTACTATTGGCCAAAGTCAGTGTGCAGTGTGCAGCATTTCAGTCAGTTAAGAGAGCAGGCATTTTTCTGCCCCTTGCCTGGCTCCTCAAATTGCTGCTCATCTCACGTTATAGTTAGACCACAATGCATGGACTGTCTGCGGGTCTTCTGACTCATATTGAACAGCCTCATAAGCATGTATGTGTCTGCTGAGTTTGGGTCACGAGTAGTGATGAGCGAGCATGCTTGCTACCGCTCGGTGCTCGCCCGAGCATCTCACTGCTCGAGATGCTCGGCGCTCGCTGAGTATTTCCGGGATTGCTCGGCGGGAGCTCTGGTCCCCTCCCTGCATGTTTGACGCTCTTTAGAGCGCCAATCAACATGCAGGGATTGCCTGCCACTCACTGTAATGCCATAGCCATGTTGGTTGCGGCATTACAGTGATTGGCTGGCCGCACAGCGTCATCAGGTCTATATCAGACCTGGCGCCGCCATACTCATCACAGTCACTCCGGAATCAGACAGTGTAGGGAGAGGTGCTGCTGCGTCAGGGAGAGATTTGCTTGTGTATTAGGTAGTGTAGGGACAAAAACCGTACATTACACATATCCATCTTAAAAAACAGTCCTTTTGAGGACTAACTAATCCATTTGCAGAGATATCAGGCAGTCAGTGTATATAGGCAGGCAAGCTGGGTAGATAGCAGACTGCAGTGCATATAGCACAAGAGGCTCCATTCCAATTCTGCCTTCTGCTGCTGTTAGATATTTCCATACAAAGGCCCAGGTCTCAGGGGCCAGGAACACTTTTTTTTAAATCTTAATCCTCATTATTTGCTTAAAAAGCAATCCAGAGAACACCTTTTTTTTTGCGCCATTTGCTTGTTGGCACTGCAGAATACAGCCAGGTCCTTTCCATATTACAGCGCTAGAAATCCAGCTATTCAAAACTATGTTTTCTCCGTCAAACGGATCACATATACGTTGTCAGAAAATACTGCCATTTCTGGCCTCCATTAAAAATTTCTTTCAGTGTGTCAGTGAAGCAATTCACAGCAGTTTACTGTTCAAACTACTTACCTACAGGCCAGGTATTTAAAACTCTGTTTTCTACGTCACACGGATCACATATACGTTGTCAGTAAATACTGCCATTTCTGGCCTCCATTAAAAATTTCTTTGTGTGTCAGTGAAGCAATTCACAGCAGTTTTGCTGTTCAAACTACTTACCTACAGGCCAGGTATTTAAAACTCTGTTTTCTCCATCACACGGATCACTTATAAGTGCGCTCCAAACTCATTTGTAGTGAGCAGAGAAGATACTGTCCTCCATTTAAAATGGGCAAGGCACGTGGCAAGGGACCGGGAACTGGACGTGACGGTGATGGTGCATGCAGAGGCCGAGGACAAGGCCGTGGGAAAGTGTAATTGTGCCACAACAAACACCCACATCTTCTCGTCTGACCTTCCTGTCCCAATTCGTAGGGGACCGAAGCACACCACTATTGAACCCAGAGCAGTGTCAAAAAGTTGTAGGTTGGATAGCGGATAATGCTTCCAGTCACTTAGCCACCACCACCCTGTCTTCCACACTGTCAAGTCTCAGTAGCCGTGAGTCTGGACCGCATATTCCTCACCCTGATCCTCCTTCCTCCCACCATGCCGAGTGCCCAGAGACAAATGAATCCACACTTGGACACTCTGAAGAGCTGTTCACTTTTCCATTTATAGATTCGGGTGTAGCGATGCCCAAATATTTGAGCAGCCACGGTCACACAAAGGCGATGGTGGGAAAGTGTCATAAGTGGTGGACGAAGATGAGACACAATTGCCAGAAAGTCAGGAGGAGGACCAGGGTGTGGAAGTGGAAGATGAGGTGGTGGATGATATAGTAACTGACCCAACATGGAGGACATGCAGAGCGAGGACAAAAGCACACAGGGGGAGGGAGGTAGAGCACCCCAACAGGCAGGAAGAAGCAGTGTGGTGGCCGCAGACAGAAGGAAGGCAACCATTCCCCATAACACCAACATGAAGGAAGTTGCCAGTACAACTTTTAAGTCTTCCCGAGTCTGGTTGTTTTTTAAAGACTCTGCCGATAACCCCGAAAAGGTCATTTGCACCACCTGCCAGGCCAGCATCAGCAGGGGTGGCAAAACGACCAGCCTGACCACCACCAACATGATCAGGCACATGGCAGCAAAGCATCCGACTTTAGTGGCCGAACCCCAGGGTCCAGTAACAGTGTCTGCAGGTGGCACCATTGCTTCTTCCGCTGTTGTGCATGCAAGACAATCCCCTGTCCATGGTACATGCGAAGATGTCTCCTGCCTTGCACCTGTGGTTGCACACTCTCAAGTAGCAGCATCAGGAAGCACATCCATGTCCTTGTCCCAACGCAGCGTTCAGTTATCCATACCCCAGTCCTTGGAATGCAAGCGCAAATATGCAGCCAACGCCCCACAGGCCACACTACTAAATTCTCACATTTCATGACTGCTTGCGCTCGAAATGTTGCCTTTTCGGCTCATGGAGACGGAAGCATTCTGCAATCTGATGGTGGCGGCTGTCCCTCGGTACTCGGTCCCCAGCTGCCACTATTTATCCTGGTGTGCATTACACAAGCACATGTCCCAAAACATTAGCCGTGCCCTCAACAATGCAGTTACTTGGAAAGTCCACTTAACCACGGACACGTGGACAAGTGCTTGTGGGCAGGGATGGTACATCTCGCTGATGGCACACTGGGTTAACATAGTGGAAGCCGGGACCCAGTCGGACTTTGGGACAGAACACGTCCTCCCGACGCCAAGGATTGCGAGCCCTTGGTCAATCAGGGTCGCCCCCGCGGTCTACAGCTCCTGCACATCATGTTCCTCAGCCTTCTCCTCCTCTTCAGCCTCCATCTCCGAAATTACCACATCAGTCACAAGCTGGAAGCACTGCAGCACTGCCTCGGCCAAGCGACAACAGGCTGTGCTGAAGCTAATATGCTTAGGTGAAAAAACGCACAATGCTGAAGAGTTGTGGCCAGCTCTGAAAGAGCAGGCAGATCTGTGGCTCACACCGCTGAACCTACAGCCAGGCATGGTCGTGTGTGACAATGGCCGGAACCTGGTGGCGGCTCTGAGGCGAGGCGAGCTCACACATGTACCATGCCTGGCCCATGTGCTTAACCTCGTGGTTCAGCGGTTTCTCAAATCCTACCCGGAGCTGCCGGATCTGCTTCTTAAAGTACGCCACTTGTGTGCCCATTTTAGAAAGTCAGCTACAGCTTCTGCCGCCCTTGCCGTGTTTCAGCAGTGTTTGCAGCTTCCGGCTCACAGACTAGTGTGTGATGTCCCCACGCATTGGAACTCTACACTGCAGATGTTGGGAAGGATTTGTGAGCAGAAGAGGGCAGTTGTTGAGTACCAGCATCAACAAGGCTGTCGGTATTCAGTTTAGACTCCACACATAAGACCTCAGGAGTGGACATGTACCATCTTCCAAAACTTTGAGGACTCCACCAAGATTGTGTTCGGCGATGACGCCATAATTGGCATTACCATCCCGCTTCTCTGTCTTCTGAAACGCTCTCTGCTCACAATGAAAGAGGATGCACTGCAGGCGGAGCACGATGAGATGGAGCAAGGAACCATACAGTGTGATTGCACACAGCCAAGCCTCATCTCATCCCAACGTGGATTGGGTGACAATGAGGAAGAGGAGGAGGAAGAAGGACAGGAGCTAGTTTCATGCACTATAGACGGTACTACCTGCACAGCTGTCATACTGTCAGTTCAGTGTGGATGGCTAGAAGACAGAGAGGAGGAGGAGGAGAGCATGGTCAGACATCCTCTTGGTGAGGACATGGAAGTCTTGCCTGTTAGTAGTCTGGCACGCATGTCTGAGTTTGTTACGCTGCCTTTCCCATGACCCTCGCGTTCTCAAAATTTTGGGTGACAGTCATTAATGGTTGGTGACACTTCTAGACCCACGCTACAAGGAGAATTTTATATCTCTTATTCCTGAGGCGGACAGGTCTACAAAAATGGGGCTGTACCAGAAGGCCCTTGTTGCAAAACTATTAAAAAAATTCCCATCTGAAAACGCTGGCGGCAGAGGGCACACTTCGTTGGACATCCAAGTACAGACGAGAGAGACACAACTTCAATCCAGCAGAGGCAGGGGAACACTGTCAAATTCTGGAAGAGTTTTCTCAGACCATCCCATCGCACAGGACCTGAGGCGTGGGGTACTCTCACAAGGAGTGCAAAGTTTGGTAAGATGCTGAGGGAGTACCTTGCCGACTGTACCAACATCCTCCATGATTCCGCTGTGCCTTATAATTATTGGGTATCCAAGCTGGATATGTTGAATGAACTGGCTCTCTATGCCTTGGAGGTCCTGGCCTGCCCTGCTGCAAGCGTTTTATCAGAGCGTTTTTTTTTTAATGCCGCTGGTGGAATTATAACTGATCAGCGCATCCGCCTGTCAACTGAAAATGCTGACAGGCTGACTCTTATAAAAATGAACAAGGGCTGGATTGGGCCAGACTTCTCAACATCACCGAATGATAGCAGCGTAACATAAACTCACTCCAGTGTATTTTCTTGGAAGGTGTATTCCCATGCACCTTCTCACACCCACACATGGGTATATGCTTCCTGATTTTGGCTATTTGCTCTCGTCCTCCTCCTTATCCTCATCCTCCACCACTATATCACCAGGGTGACCGTGGTCCGTGATGCAACACCCACATAATTTTTTTAAAGGGTGTTTATGATGTCCGTGAAAATTATTTTTTTTATCCAGTATGTTCATGTATACCCTCCAGGGGTAAAGGTTTGTCAGCCCATACACTTAGTGCATGGGCATTGCAAGGAGGCCCGCTCCTTTCTAATGGGAACATTTTTTTTATGAGGCCCTCCTCCACGTCTCTTCCAAGGGGCATTGAAGTGCCTCCAAATTTTTGGCAGCCCTTGCATTTACTGCATAGGCCAACACTATGGGAGACTCTCTTCTTTCTAATGGGAATTTGTCGTTAATGTGGCCCTGCTCTATGTCTCTTTCAATTGTTAGTGGGGTTTTTCCTAAATTTGGTCAGCCGTTGGACTCACTCCATACCCTATAACTGTATAGCAGACCCTCTCCTTTCTTATGGGAATTTGTCGTTACTGTGGCACTGCTTAATGTGTCTTTCATTTCTTACTGGGGTTTTTCCTAAAATTGGTCAGCCGTTGGACTCACTGCATACCCTATAACTGTATAGCAGACGCTCTCCTTTCTAATGGGAACATGTCGTACCTTGTTACTGTGACCCTGCTCTATGTGTCTTTAATTTCTTAGTGGGGTTTTTCCTAATTTGGTCAGCCATTGGACTCACTGCATACCCTATAACTGTATAGCAAACCCTCTCCTTTCTAATGGGAATTTGTCATTACTGTGGCCCTGCTCTATGTGTCTATAATTTCTTAGTGGGTTTTTTCATAAATTCGGTAAGCCGTTGAACTCACTGCATACCCTATAACTGTATAGCAGACCCTCTAATTTCTAATGGGAACATATCGTACTTGTTACTGTGGCCCTGCTCTATGTGTCTTTAAATTCTTAGTTTGGTTTTTCCTAAAATTGGTCAGCCTTTGGACTCACTCCATACCCTATAACAGTATAGCAGACTCTCTCCTAATGGAATTTGTTGTTACAGTGGCCCTGCTCTATGTGTCTTTAATTTCTAAGTAGGGTTTTTCCTAAATTTGGTCAGCCGTTCGACTCGCAGCATACCCTATAATTGTATAGCAGACCTTCTCCTTTCTAATGGGAACATGTCGTACCTTGTTACTGTGACCCTGCTCTATGTGTCTTTAATTTCTTAGTGGGGTTTTTCCTAAATTTGATCAGCCGTTGGACTCACTGCATATGTAGCACCCTGAGGACTCGGCTGCTACAGGGGTATTACACCTCAAGCCAGAGGTGTGGTATTCCACTCCCGGGTACGGATGGAGTGTGGAACTGGGCTCAGATAGCTGCATGCACTACATACATCCCATTTCCGGGGGACAGATCGACGGTACTCCCACCAATATATGTGCAGGTACGATAGTGTCTGTCCCTGGCTGGAGTGGGAGGGGGGTGGAACATCCCAGTAGTGTAGGGGCAGATAGGGGGAGCAGTCTAGGTAAGGCTAGGAGCTCATTGGGTGCTGGTCACCTGAGCTCACACATAGAGGGAGTATATAAGGTGGGCACCATCTTAGGACAGGGTCTTTTGTAGAGTGAGTCAGAGGAGCAGAGCAGAGAAGCTCATCCAGAAGGGCTGACAGGGAGTTGTGGTTCCGGCTGGGCCCAGCTCCAAGGCCAAGTCAGAGAGAGAGAGAGGAGTCAGAAGGACCCAGAGAGAAGAAGAAGGAACCCCAAGACCCCAGAATACAAACAGCAGGTTGAAGGGTTGGCACCCAGGGTACCGGATCCCAAGCTGGCAGAGAGAAAAGCACACCTTAGCCAGAGACCGGAGGTTGTGGGCAGGATCTGCCACGACCCTCACTAAATCCACTAGGAAAGCATACCAAGTATAGGGTCAGGGAACCCAGAAGAGGTGTACCCACCAAGAGACCCGAGGGAGCCGGACATAAGTGGATCCCTAGTGAGAACGGCCAGAAGAGAGGGAAAGTCAGAAAGGGAGCTCAGGACCACGCTCCAGAATTACTTGGGGGTTGGCTGAGTCCAGGACCTGGTGGACGCAGCACGACTCGGGTGGTCGCTTCAGGCCAGAGTGACCATAAGAACACCCGTAAGTAAAAACCCCTGAACTGCACAGCCCGACTCTGAGTCTTCTTGCTGATTCATCCTGCACCTTCACAACCACCATCCTCTACATCTGACCCCCTGAGGCTATACCCCTCCCGTTGGGGGTTATACTATCACAGCTGCACACACACCACCAGCCTCAGCGGACCCTTCTGCAGCGGCGGCCTTTTGACCGCAAATCAACGGGTGGCGTAGTCGACACTAAAGAACATTTAACAACATCTGTAAAGACTGCCACACACTGAGTTTGACACCCTGGGCACGGACCGGGTCGCCGCCACTCGGAGACTACAACCCCCATCTGATCCGGTTCCGGGTATCCCCAAACAGCACTGGCCCAGGGGGCGCGTCAACTTTGGCGTAGTCGGCAGGATTTCGTGCCCACAACCACCGGGTACTGTGTGCCTGAAGAGAAGTTCAAATTTACCTTATGAAGAAGTCTCCCGCCGGTTCCAGAGGGTCCCCGCCATGGGACGCCATCACGGATCGTTTCCCGCCGGTTGCCCGCCATCTGCAGCTTTTTCCCGCCATCCACGGAGTTTCCCGCCACTGGGAAACGATTCCCGCCATTTCCAGAAGATTTCCCGCCTTGGAAGAGCGGACGCCATTATGGGCGTGCCAGAGGGTGGCAAGAGGCCACCTCCCATCGTGGGCCAGGTCAAGGAATGGCGCCAAAAGTGGAAACCGCCCCCACCAACAGAGACTGTGATGCTGGAGATGTCCATCAGCGTGAGAGAACTGCCCCTGGAACTGACAATCACAAAGTTGCCCCGGGACCACCTTCAATGTGGGCGGAGACAGAACAAAACGGAGAAGATGGGTGCAGCCTGGAGGAGTCTGGAGAGAGCGCACCCGGAGACAAGAAGTCGGGAGAGGACTCCGGAGAAGTCGTACCCGGAGATGGAAGGAGAGGCAGGCAGCACCGACCCAGTGGTCAGGAGCCTGTTGCAAGCAACAACCCCACTAGGCTTAGTGGAGATCCTGGCACAGCTCCCCCGAGACCGGGAGCGTGCACAGATCGCACTGGAGGGCTTGGCTCAGAGGATGGCCCGAGTGCAGCGGGACGTACTGGCCGCATGGAGCAGAGAGATGGCCCAGCAGGCTGGAACCCGCCAGCGAAGCACGCCACCCGAGACGAGGAGACAGACCGCCTCTGAGGATGGTGCAGGAGGAGTGAAGGCCGGAGACGGCGCCGAGGAGGGAGCTGAACAGATGGAGGCAGGTAAAGGGGACGTCCCTACCCCGAGCCGAGAAACCGCGTGCCTGCCCCAGCTCCCCGTCGCAGAGCCCGAAACTCCCCTTGCCGTGCCCGTCGCTGCATCGTCACCGCTCCAGACAAGGCCTCAAGCAGAAGCCGCGGCCGCGACCCCTGTGACGTCACGCGCCTCAACCCTGAGCGCGGTAAAGAAGGAAACACCACCGGCCTGGTCGCAAGGTCCAGTACCCCCGGGCGCCGCAGTACCAACAGCGCCCTCTACCTCTACTGAGCCACCGGCCTGGTCGCTGGGCCAAGTAACCCCGGGCGCCGCCGTCTTCACGGTGCCCTTTACCTTCAGGGTGCCCCAAGCCTGGTCGCAAGGCCTAGTGAACCCGGGCGCCGCTACCACCACCGCGCCCTCAACGTCCACCGTGCCGCACCTGGGTGAAGACTTGTTTGCCCAGCACACGTGCCCGGATGGGCAGCCCTTTGTGTGGCCACCGGAGTTCCACCATCCCCGACTCCGGAAAGAAAGACCCCTAGATGAGCCCCTGATTCCGGTTCCGAAGCCCGTTAAGATCACCCCACTCTCGTTGGAGGAAGCGCAGTTTGCGTGGGACCCCACCGGAGGAGACCTCATGGGATTCACCCAAGAGACTCGGGCAGCCGCAGCTGAGCGTGCGGAGTGCTGCCGGCAGCAGTTAGAGGTCTTTGACCGCGAGCGAAGAGAGAGGCGGGTCCGAGAGCAGCGGCTGCAGGAACAGAGTGCAGAGCAGAAGAGCTGGACCAGGAGGAACCCCCGTGCAGCCCACGGTCCCCGTGCCACCGGGACTGTAATTAAATTCCAACTGCAGCACGGTTGGGGTTTCATCAGGGATCATCACACCCCCGGCGACGTCTTTGTCACCCGCAGAGACGTGGAGTCCCATCTGCCGGAGGGACACAGAGGTCGTGACCTATATGTAGGGGACGAGGTCACGTTCACCCGGCACAAGTGTGCCAAAGGACCCTACGCTCTCCATGTACACCGGCTGACGGAGGAGGAGCTACGGTGTGAAGAAGAGCAAGAGGACCCGGACGGGTCTGAAGGAGGAGCAGGAGTACGCCGTCATTAAAGTACGGTAAAGAGACTGTACATAGTTACCCGTCAGGGTATATGCCATGCTGCTAACTTAAAATAAGGTCCCCGTTGGGACAAGTGTGAACTGTTCCAGTGTGTCCCATCTCCCCACAGGCTGAGGACTGTGAGCAGCCATCCCTTTTCCCCACTGGTCGAGGACTGAGAGCGGCCACCTTCCCTTGTATATAGTTGCGCTTTCTAAGGCGCCCCCTACCGGTTTTATAGGAAACTGTTGTTTTTCTACAAGAGACTGTTGCACTTTACCCGGTCACAAGTTGCACCGTGGCCGGAGGAACAAGAGTGTTATTTATAAAAAGCTTTATATGAAAAGTTTATGCTGATGTTTTATATGTTTATGTTTTATGAAAAAAAAAAAAAAGTATGTTTATGGATGTTTATTCTCTTACAGCCCGAGGACGTGCTGTGATTTACCAGGGGGGAATGTAGCACCCTGAGGACTCGGCTGCTACAGGGGTATTACACCTCAAGCCAGAGGTGTGGTATTCCACTCCCGGGTAAGGATGGAGTGTGGAACTGGGCTCAGATAGCTGCATGCACTACATACATCCCATTTCCGGGGGACAGATCGACGGTACTCCCACCAATATATGTGCAGGTACGATAGTGTCTGTCCCTGGCTGGAGTGGGAGGGGGGTGGAACATCCCAGTAGTGTAGGGGCAGATAGGGGGAGCAGTCTGGGTAAGGCTAGGAGCTCATTGGGTGCTGGTCACCTGAGCTCACACATAGAGGGAGTATATAAGGTGGGCACCATCTTAGGACAGGGTCTTTTGTAGAGTGAGTCAGAGGAGCAGAGCAGAGAAGCTCATCCAGAAGGGCTGACAGGGAGTTGTGGTTCCGGCTGGGCCCAGCTCCAAGGCCAAGTCAGAGAGAGGGAGAGGAGTCAGAAGGACCCAAAGAGAAGAAGAAGGAACCCCAAGACCCCAGAATACAAACAGCAGGGTGAAGGGTTGGCACCCAGGGTACCGGATCCCAAGCTGGCAGAGAGAAAAGCACACCTTAGCCAGAGACCGGAGGTTGTGGGCAGGATCTGCCACGACCCTCACTAAATCCACTAGGAAAGCATACCAAGTATAGGGTCAGGGAACCCAGAAGAGGTGTACCCACCAAGAGACCCGAGGGAGCCGGACATAAGTGGATCCCTAGTGAGAACGGCCAGAAGAGAGGGAAAGTCAGAAAGGGAGCTCAGGACCACGCTCCAGAATTACTTGGGGGTTGGCTGAGTCCAGGACCTGGTGGACGCAGCACGACTCGGGTGGTCGCTTCAGGCCAGAGTGACCATAAGAACACCCGTAAGTAAAAACCCCTGAACTGCACAGCCCGACTCTGAGTCTTCTTGCTGATTCATCCTGCACCTTCACAACCACCATCCTCTACATCTGACCCCCTGAGGCTATACCCCTCCCGTTGGGGGTTATACTATCACAGCTGCACACACACCACCAGCCTCAGCGGACCCTTCTGCAGCGGCGGCCTTTTGACCGCAAATCAACGGGTGGCGTAGTCGACACTAAAGAACATTTAACAACATCTGTAAAGACTGCCACACACTGAGTTTGACACCCTGGGCACGGACCGGGTCGCCGCCACTCGGAGACTACAACCCCCATCTGATCCGGTTCCGGGTATCCCCAAACAGCACTGGCCCAGGGGGCGCGTCACATACCCTATAACTGTATAGCAGACCCTCTCCTTTCTAATGGGAATTTGTCGTTCCCGTGACCCTGCTCTAGGTGTCTAGTGAGTGGGGCAACATGCGAGCAATTTTAGCGAAACATTGGTCTATTCTTGGTGCAGAATCCTCACTAACTCAGGTCCTAGGTGATAAGCCATCTATGACCCCAAGGAGGGCTCGGAATTTGAGTGACCTCATTGTTAGAAGTCACTATGTCCCTCCCAATAATACATTTCTGTCTTCCTTTAAACCCACATTAGGATGTTATCCCTGTGGGCACTGCCTTGCCTGTTCGAACGTTCTTCGCTGCAAAACCTTTGACTCCGCTGGGGGTGATCGGCAATTTAAGATTCTACAATGGATTTCTTGTGGTAGTAGGAATGTTATTTACTACGCCACATGTGGATGTTCCCTTATCTATATAGGACTCACCTCCAGGGAGTTCAGAGTTAGAATACGAGAACATGTTAGGGATATTATTGCAGCGAAGAACGTGATTGACTTGTCAGATCTTAAAACGATTCCTCGCCATTTCAAGGATCATCATAATTGTGATCCTCGATCTCTCATGATTAGAGGTATAGAACTGGTCCATTTGGGGTCCAGAGGTGGCAATATTAAAAAACTTCTTGCACAACGTGAAGCACGGTGGATAGTTACACTCTGGCCTCAATGAGTCACTCAGTTTTGCCTCATTTATTTAATGGTTCCTTCTCTATTAAGAATATATACTTCCTTTGACCATACATTGTTACCTCTGATTTTCTTCTCTTTTCCCCTCCCCTCTTCCCCCCCCCCCCTTCTTCTGATTGGGGTTTTGTATTGGGGTTGATTTTTCTATTTTAATATTGTTTCATTTTTATTGATTTTATTTTATTGTATTCCATCTAGGACTTTCCCTTAATTCCTTTGGTCATATCAGCAATACAGCAATTATCATACTATGCACTTTATCTATGGACGACCAGCTTGGGATTTATGTAGTTCTCCTCTCCTCTTGTTGGACTTCAATTTAGTGCTATGCCACATGGAATCAAGTTATTCTATGCTATGTTATTGTGCTTATTATACTATACTATGCTATTATGTATATACATATGTATATTATATTGTATTGTGGCTTTTTCTATATTGTTTACTGTTTGAGGGGGTTTCCGGATGGTCGTTCCTATATTCACCATTGGTGGCGCTGTGGTGCGCCTCCCGTGTCCGCGTTCCCGTGCCGCTTCCCGGCGTCTCTATGCCCGTGCATGCACTGTGTCGGTTGGTTCTCTGACTGACTTGGTGCGTGCACTTTGGGGCTTGACTGCCGGGGATGCGGCGGGGGGGCGCGGCCTGCTGGATGCGCATGCGCCGAATGTAGCAGCGTCATTGGTTGGCTGCCGGTCACGTGTTATTACACGTGACCGGTTGCCAAGGATACTTAAAGGTCCTGGTTGGACAATACTACACCGTCCCTTGAGAAAGCAACGCATTGTCCACGCGAAACGCGCGTTGGGTAGGTGTTTTTTGTACCTTTTGTACCTTTTTCATCCCCACTTGGGGGGTTCTCAGCCCTTGGGTTAGTGCCTTGACTATTTATTGATGTTTTACTATTCAGCCTAGTGTATTTTCACTTGCATTGCCTTTTGCCCCTTACTGTTTTTAGATTTTGTACGGATTATGGGGTATTCCAGCAGTATTTTCTGCTCCCCTGCTTACTCTTTGAGTGGCTTGGCGTGCTTAGTGTCTATTACTTGCTGTACATCATGTTTTGCACTTTAATGTCGCCTACCTGAGGTCTGATTATTTCTGTTTGGGGTCTCTGCTCTTTTTGCACACATCATGATTCATATTCCCTCTTATGGACTTTACATGTACTTTTTAGTGTATTTATACCAATAATAAAATTCCTTTTGTATTTGCATTTTGAAAGCTCCGTTTCTGTCTCTTGTTGTTTATGTATTTTGGAGCTATGTTGCTGGTTTGACACGTGTGTGCTTGTAGACTTATATGGGCACTGACTTGCCTCCAGCAATTATGTTTTTGGGTTTGATTTTGCTAATACCCTATAATTGTATAGCAGACCTTCTCCTTTCTAATGGGAACATGTCGTACCTTGTTACTGTGACCCTGCTCTATGTGTCTTTAATTTCTTAGTGGGGTTTTTCCTAAATTTGATCAGCCGTTGGACTCACTGCATACCCTATAACTGTATAGCAGACCCTCTCCTTTCTAATGGGAATTTGTCGTTCCTGTGACCCTGCTCTAGGTGTCTATAATTTCTTAGTGGGGTTTTTCATAAATTTGGTCAGCTGTTGGACTCACTGCATACCCTATAACTGTATAGCAGACTCTCTCCTTTCTAAATGGAATTTGTCGCTACAGTGGCCCTGCTCCATGTGTCTTTAATTTCTAAGTGGGGTTTTTCCTAAATTTGGTCAGCCGTTGGACTCGCTGCATACCCTATAATTGTATAGCAGACCCTCTCCTTTCTAATGGGAACATGTCGTACCTTGTTACTGTGGCCCTGTTCTATGTGTCTTTAAATTCTTAAAGGGGTTTTTCCTAAAATTGGTCAGCCGTTGGACTCACTGCATACCCCATAACTGTAAAGCAGACTCTCTCCTTTCTAAATGGAATTTTTCATTACTGTGGCCCTGCTCTGTGTGTCTTTAATTTCTTAGCGGGGTTTTTCCTTAAATTGGTCAGCCGTTGGACTCACTACATGCCCTATAACTGTATAGCAGACTCTCTCCTTTCTAAATTGAATTTGTCATTACTGTGGCCCTGCTCTATGTGTCTTTAAATTCTTAGTGGGGGTTTTCCCAAAATTTGGCAGCCCTTGCAGTCAAAGCATGGGCATTACCACTATAGGAGACCCGCTCCTTTATAATGGGAACATTTTTTTTACTGAGACCCTCCTCTATGTCTCTTCAAAGGGGTATTGGGTTGCGTCCAAATTTTTGGCCGCCCTTGCAGTCACTGGATACGCAATAACAGTATAGGAGACCCACTTGTTAATAATGGGAACAACAAAGCATAGCCGGCTGATGGCTCTCTAACAATAGCAAGGGCCGACTGCTGGCCTTTAAAGAATAGTAAGGGCCGTCTGATGGCCCTATAAGAATAGGCTTTATGACTTTCAGAGTCCCTCCATCGTTAATAAAACAGGATGTGTCTGATGATGTGACACACACCACATTGCCAGATAAGGTTGTAACATGTTAAAATGACATTTCCCGGTGAATGTATTTGTCTTAAAAAATAACGTAAAAAAGCCAAAACAATAGGATCTTTCTTTAGTATAAAAAACAGCATCACCAATTTAACCTCAATGTAATCACATTGTTCAGCTTCTGAACCTCCTCCTCCATCTCCGAAATGACCACATCAGTCACAAGCTGACAGCACTGCAGCACTGCCTTGGCCAAGCGGCAACAGGCTGTGCTGAAGATAACATGCTTAATTGACAAACCGCCCAGCGCTGCAGATATTGAAAGTTGTAACACAGCAGCCTGATCTGTGGCTCTCACCGCTGAACATACAGCCAGGCATGGGAGTGTGTGACAATGGGCGGAACCTGGTGACGGAGAAATGACAGCTGGAGTAGATACGGTTTCCCTCTATGCCAGTCCTTTCACCGAGCTAAATACAACTCTCAGCGAAAAAAGCTGTGGACTGGCTCCGTACTGTCCCTGGCCACATTCACCTTTCCATGTGTTTGTGGTTAGGCGGTCCTTCCCAGTAAGTGCACTCGGGAGGGCACGGGTAATGTTGTGGGACCCGTGCTTGTGGAAGGTAGAGACGATACCGCGAGAATTAGTGGCGGCTGGGGACCGAGTATGGACACCCGGCCGCCGCCGGCATGAGGTTATGAAAAGCTTC
Organism: Phyllobates terribilis; assembly: GCF_046119375.1. NCBI lineage: Eukaryota > Metazoa > Chordata > Amphibia > Anura > Dendrobatidae > Phyllobates > Phyllobates terribilis. The sequence goes on from NW_027362761.1 coordinate 788,762,707, forward strand.
CGCCTCCACGAGCCTAAAAGGCCACATTTCAAGTGAAAGCAGCTTTAGAGGACTTCCTGGGAGAAATGACAGCTGGGTAGATATGGTTTCCCAAGTCCTTTCCTTTCACCAAGCTAAAGAATATGGCTGTGGTGAAATTCAACTCAGCAAAAAAAGCTGTGGACTGGCTTCGTACCGTCCCTAGCCACATTCACCTGTCCACGTGTTTGTGGTTAGGCGGTCCTTCCCAATAAGTGCACTGGGGAGGGCACGGGTAATGTTGTGGGACCCGTGCTTGTGGAAGGTGGAGACGATATCGGGAAAAATAATGACGGTTGGGGACCAAGTATGGATACCCGGTCACCGCCGCCATAAGATTGTGGACAGCTTTCGGCTCCACGAGCCTAAAAGGCCACATTTTAAGTGCAAGCAGCTGCCCAGAAATCTGTCAGTTTAGTGTTGCGGCCTGTGGGTGGGTGGGTGGCTGGCTGCATACTTGCGCTTGCATTCCAAGTAAGAGAAAACTAAGCAGATGGTGGCCTCTATCATCATCATGGCCTCACCTCGGCACTATGAACTCTCCTGAAGGAGGAGCCAGAGCCCATCGGAGGAGTCTGCGGTTCTCTGGTGGGCCTGTCCATCCCTGCCGAGAAGCAGCCCTGGCTAAGAAAAGTGTGGGGAAAGGTTCCTGGACATTCTATGGCTGCTTTTTTAATGTGGATCGGACATGCTTATGTTATTTCTTAAACTGCATTGCAGATCAGGCCATTGTCCAACTCTGTATTCATGAAATTAAATGCGCAAAGAAAGATGTTTGTGTGTCAAAGCACCACCGACAAGTGCGAGTTGATGTTGGATGGGCTGCCATTGCTTCTGCAACAAACTGCATTAGAGGACTTCCAGGGAGAAATGACACCCAGGGTAGATACGGTTTCCCTCTATGCCAGTCCTTTCACCGAGCTAAATACAACTCTCAGCAAAAAAAGCTGTGGACTGGCTCCGCATCGTCCTTGGCCACATTCACCTGTCCACGTGTTTATGGTTAGGCGGTCCTTCCCAGTAAGTGCACTGGGGAGAGCACGGGTAATGTTGTGGGACCCGTGCTTGTGGAAGGCGGAGACGACACCGGGAGAAACAGTGGTGCTGGGGACCGAGTAAGGACACCCGGCCACCGCCGGCATGAGGTTATGAAAAGCTTCTGCCTCCACGAGCCTAAAAGGCCACATTTCAAGTGCAAGCAGCTGTCAAAAATTTGGCAGAATATTATTGCAGCCTTTGGGTGGGTGGCTGGCTGCATACTTGCGCTTGCATTCCAAGGAATGGGGTAGGGACAACTGAACGCTACACTGGGACAAGGACATGGACGGTGATTGTTGCAATGACAGGTGCATGGCGGGAGGCATCTTTGCATGCGCCAAGGATCATTTATGATGGGCACACTTTTAGGAAGTGACCTGAGAGTCAGAAATGCTTCCAGAGGCCTACCCCATGCTGTTCCCATGTCTTTTCAGCACTGTATGCATGTGTCTGATGATGTGTCACACACCACATGGCCAGATAAGGTTGTAAAATGTTAAAATGACATTTCCCAGTGAATGCATTTGTCTTGGTTGAAAGCAATGCAAAAGTGCAAAAACGCATCAAAGACGCTATGTGTGAACATAGCCCAAAGTGTGGTGGAGCATTTTTGTTTTTGGTTATTTATTTTGCCTTATATACAAGTCATTACCCTGAAAAGGATGTTCCTTAACATATTTCCCAGGAAAATCCATTTTGGTTTAGTTTTTGGATGTTTTATTGTGAGTCCGTAAAAGTGGCGTAATACTCTGACAACATTGTTGACAGCAGTGACCTGGGAGTCAGAAATGTTTCCAGGGGTCTTCCACATGCTGTTCCCTTGTCATTTGAGCACTGTTCCCATCGATTTGGGCAATTTTTAGGCCCTCTGCAGACCGCCGGGGGGAGCCGCCTGAAAAATGCTCGGGTTTCCCATAGACTTACATTGGGCTCGTTGCTCGGGTGGAGCACCCGAGTATTCCAATGTGGTCGACCCGAGCAACGAGTACCCGAGTATTTTAGTGCTCGCTCATCACTAGTTAGGAGACCAGAGGCTGGTCCGGAAATGCAATTTTAGGTCTTATACAGGCTTAAAAATGGTCTGACTGTAGAAGAGTGTAAAAGAAAAGCTCAATGTTGTTTCACTTTTTAAACAGGTCATATGTAAATCAAGTCTTGTCCATTTGTTTCATAAATATATAAATCTGATATAGATTTTAAAAAGTTACGTTTAAGAATCTTAGCAAAATACATTCAAAAGTTTAGAGCAATCTTACAGAAAATATAGGGACAAGAATTGTTTTTCTTTCATTGGCAGTTATTGATCCAGGAATTTGCTGGTCTGTCTCATTAACACTTTTATTACCCTGTCAATCACGCCAGCTCTTGTGCTTACCAAAGGCTGAAAGGATTTACAGTTATTAACAAAACTGCTTGTTGCCTGGAGGTAAAGAGAAATGGTGAAGTTCAGAAAAGAAAAAAAAAAACTGGAATTTTAAAGTTTAAATTTAAAAATTACGGTAAAAAGCCGCAAGGTAATACGTTTTTTAGTTGTTATTTGTATTTTCTAATTTGTAGATGGGAATCTATGGAAATAATTTATTTAGTTTTATGTGTTAAGTTTATTGCTCAGAGCAATGAATAAAGCATAACTTTTATGGCTTGCTTCACTTCTAGACTTGTGTAATTACAACAGATGTTTGTGCTACATTTTATTCAAGATATCTCACAATTACTAAAATTTCTAGAAACAGAGTATTATAAAATTGTAGGAACTGGTTTGCAATTTGGATCAATTTTTCTTTACATGATAATGATACAGTAATCAGGGGCGGAACTACCGACCGTGCAGCCGGTTCATTGAACGGGGGCCCCGAGGGAGAGGGGGCCCCTCCAGCCTCCAGCAGGGCCGCCATCAGGGCATGACTGCCCTGACTCCAGTATGGGGCCCGGCCGGTAGGGGCCCCCTCGGAGCCCCCCCTCTTGTGCGTCTCTCTCCTCATGGGGCCCCCGGCCCCATGCTAAGCGCCGGGTCCGGGACATCAGCGCTGCGCTGCTCTGCTGCGGCAGCGCCTTTATGATTCCCCTGACTTCCGGTCATGTGACCGCGCCGTCACATGACCGGAAGTCAGGAGAACCTGGTGTCAGCGATTTGGACGAGCGCCAGGATTCTGCAGGGATCGCATGGGGGTAAGTATAACAAGTTTTATTTTTTTTTTTTAAATACAATTAACTAGGAGTGGGGGGAAATGGGAGATGCACATGGGGGGGAAGGGGAATGGGAGATGCACATATGGGGGGGGGGATGGGAGATGCACATGGGGGGGAAGGGGAATGGGAGATGCACATATGGGGGGGGAAATGGGAGATGCACATATGGGGGGGGGAAATGGGAGATGCACATATGGGGGGGGGAAATGGGAGATGCACATATGGGGGGGTGAAATGGGAGATGCACATATGGAGGGGGGGGGAATGGGAGATGAACATGGGGGGGGAATGGGAGATGCACATGGGGGTAGGGGGATGAGAGAGGTGCACATGGGGGGGGAATGGGAGATGCACATGGGGGGAGGGGGATGAGAGGTGCACATGTGGGGGAGGGGGATGAGAGAGGTGCACATGTGGGGGAGGGGGATGAGAGAGGTGCACATGTGGGGGATGAGAGAGCTGCACATGGGGGGGGTGGTGAGAGCTGCACATGTGGGGGGATGAGAGATGCACATGGGGAGGGGGATGAGAGATGTGCACATGGGGGGGATGAGAGCTGCACATGGGGGAATTGGGAGAAAATGAGCTGCACATGGGGGAATTGGGAGTAGGGGGATAATGAGCTGCACATAATGAATGTGGGGTGGGGGAGAGTAAATGATGATGGGGTGGGGAGAGCACGGACATGATATAATGAATTGGGGCAGGGGGTGCATGTAAATAATGAATGCGGGGAGCAGGAAGTATAGAGTAGGGGGCGTTGCGGATGCAGGAGTGTAACTGGTAACAAATTGGTGGAAAGAGTAGAGGTTCTAATTAAATTATATATTAAGTGCCTATTTACAGTTAATGGGGGCACCGTGGTGGATTACAATTTATATTTGGAATGGTGGGTGGCATAATAACTATATATTAATGGTGGGTGCACGTCTGTATTCAGCTGCGTAATGTAGAAGTTGGGGAATGTGCTCTAGATAACTGTGTTATTTTATGCAGAGACGAGTCCTGGCTGGAAGACGTGATGGCGGTCTGTGCTGGATGAAGGAGAAAAGCGTAGCTGAAGGACTTCACCTAGAGACGTCACCAGTGAGTCAGTGTATTACATGTACACTTACACTATATACTATGTACCGGGCTCCTGTGTATAATGTCACTGGTGATCACTGTATTACCTGTACACTGACACTATATACAGAGCTCCTGTGTATAATGTCACTGGTGATCACTGTATTACCTGTACACTGACACTATATACAGAGCTCCTGTGTATAATGTCACTGGTGATCACTAGATTACCTGGACACTTAAATTATACATACCATGTATAGAGCTCCCGTGTATAATGACACTTATGGTAATATTAGTAATGTGGTGGTAATATGTGGTCTGGTCATGGTGTGGCAGTTTTTCTTCCTTCTGTGTGGTATTATTCGGTCACTATGTTGTGGTAATATGTGGTCTGGTCATGGTGTGGCGGTATTCCCTGTATGTGGTATTATTGGTCATTTAAAAAAAAATGTATATGACACATTCCCTTAAAGAAAACGAAATAAAAATATATCTAAAAAGAGTATTGGATGTTTTAAGAAAATTTTAATAGGTTAGAGTAGGGCCCGGCCAGAAGAGTCTACCTTATCGTGGTGGCGGCTTTAAAAATCTTTTGGCCAAAACAAAAGCTGCTGGCTATGTATGTGCCGCCGTCACATGGCCGAACGTCAGGAGAACCTGGTGGCAGCGACGTGGACGAGCGCCAGGATTCTGCAGGGATCGCATGGGGGTAAGTATAACAAGTTTTATTTTTTTTAAATACAATTAATTAACTAGGAACGGGGGGGATGAGATGCACGGGGGGGATGAGAGATGCACATGGGGGGGGGGGTGAGAGATTCACATGGGGGGGGGTGAGAGATGCACATGGGGGGGGATGAGAGATGCACATGGGGGGGGATGAGAGATGCACATGGGGGGGATGAGAGATGCACATGGGGGGCGATGAAAGATGCACATGGGGGGCGATGAAAGATGCACATGGGGGGGGATGAGAGATGCACATGGGGGGGTTATGTTTACATAACTTTGTTGCCTTATGAAGGGCAGGGGGGGGCCCCAAAAATTTCTTGCACAGGGGCCCACTACAGTCTGTGTCCGCCCCTGATACAGTTTATTTACAAACATCATTTTTTTATATACAGTGGTGGCCAAAAGTATTGGCACCCCTGCAATTCTGTCAGATAATACTCCGTTTCTTCCTGAAAATGATTGCAATCACAAATTCTTTGGTATTATTATCTTCATTTAATTTGCTTGCAAGGAAAAAACACAAAAGAGAATGAAGCAAAAATGAAATCATGGATCATTTCACACAAAACTCCAAAAATGGGCCAGACAAAAGTATTGGCACCCTCAGCCTAATACTTGGTTGCACAACCTTTAGCCAAAATAACTGCGAACAACCGCTTCCGGTAACCATCAATGAGTTTCTTACAATGCTCTGCTGGAATTGTAGACCATTCTTCTTTGGCAAACTGCTGCAGGTCCCTGATATTTGAAGGGTGCCTTCTCCAAACTGCCATTTTGAGATCTCTCCACAGGTGTTCTATGGGATTCAGGTCTGGACTCATTGCTGGCCACCTTAGAAGTCTCCAGTGCTTTCTCTCAAACCATTTTATAGTGCTTTTGGAAGTGTGTTTTGGGTCATTGTCCTGCTGGAAGACCCATGACTAGTGTTGAGCGATACCTTCCGATATCGGCAAATATCGGATCGGATTGGATCGGACCGATACCCAAAAAGTATCGGATATCGCCGATTCCGATACCGGAAACCAATGCAAGTCAATGGGACAGAAATATCGGAATGAAAATAAACCCTTTCTTTCCTTGTAGGTTAATTCTACATGAAGGAAAACAACTAAGAATAATGTAGAATGTATTGGGGGAGGTGGGGGAGACAATAAAGGCATAGAGATTTAACCCAATCAAATGGAATAGCAGGAATTAATATTTTTTTTAAGACGTTCTGAGTTACGGAAATATTGACTATGTTAAGTATTTTTATATTTTGTCAGATATTTATGTTTCACTACTTCCATGCTCTTCACCTTCTTTTTTACTTCTCCCACACTTTCTCCTTCATCATCCTCAGCATCAGCATCTTTTTCATCCACTTCTTCACCTTCTTCATCTTCTTCTTCACCTTCTTGGTATTATTCTTTTTTTTTACATTCTTCATATTCTTCTTATTCAACTATTATTCTTCTTCATATTCTACTTCTTCATCTTCTTCATATTCTTCTTCTTCATCATATTCTTATTTGTGACAGGCATTCCTGTAGTTGTTATCTATAAAAGTTTGAACATTACACCTTTCGTTCTGCCCGTCACAAAAGATTTACAACAGGATTTGTCCGCGTTCAGTTTGGCCTGCAGCAGCAGGTCTTTTCCAGGAGCACCACGAGGAGGAACGGACTCACCCCCATACACTGCTTAGTCATCTTCTGCTTATAATTTAGATATTATCTTTTGCTCTGATTTTTAGTCTTATGCTTAATGTTCTTCCGCTTTTTGTTCTGCAGCTTCTTGTATTTCTGCTTCTTGGTTTTCTGTCTCTTGTTCTTCTGTATCTTGGTGCTTGTCTTCTCTTCTTTGTCCTCTTGGTCAACTTCTTCAGGGTCATCTTCTTGGTCTTCTTCGGGGTGGTCTTCGGGGTCCTCGTCTTCGGGGTCCTCGTCTTCGGGGTCCTCGTCTTCGGGGTCCTCGTCTTCTTCGGGTTGGTCTTCAGGGTCCTCGTCTTTGGGGTCCTCGTCTTCTTCGGGGTGGTCTTCAGGGTCCTTGTCTTCAGGGTCATCGTCTTCGGGGTCCTCGTCTTCTTCGGGTTGGTCTTCAGGGTCCTCGTCTTCAGGGTCCTCGTCAGGGAGATCCAGAGGGATTACCAAGAACCATTTCAAAAAGCTTGAACTTGGAAATGTAGCAGAAGGTACAAGAAGGCTGAAGAACTACCGAGGACCAGCTGACGGTACTGGAACTCTGTTACTAAGCAGGAGGTACCTGTGCCAGAAAGCACTACCAAGGACCAGCAGATGTTGGTGGAACTTGGATACCGAGAAGGAGGCACCTAATCCAAAGGCACTGCCGAGAACCAGCTGACGGTACTGGAACCCGGATGGGTAGCAGAAGGTACCCATGTAAAAAAAGTTTCAAGGCCGCGAGCCGGCCGCAGTTACCAAAACCCACAGTCCTACAGGGGGTGCTTGTCCTATTGACACTATGGAACCAGCCTTCATTGCCAGATCCCGTAGCCCACATAGGAGTCACCTAAACTGCAGGCACCATAGAGTCGGCTAACCCGACCGCAACACGACAGGACAAAGCATTGGAGGCAAAGTGACGTTGACCCTACCCGGAAACAGCTGGCGTGCTGGAACCAGGCTGGGCAGGAGGGAGTACCCGTGCCAAAGACACTGCTGGGAAACAGCTGGCGGTGCTGGAACCCAGGGTAAGTACTAAAAACAGAGCGGAGCCAGAGGCTTAATTGGAGCAACTTTAAAATCTGTTGTAGTGTGAATGTGGACAGAGCAGGAGAATTTGTCGGACACACAGCAGGGGAACAGCTGACGTTACTGAACCCCAATAACACTGGAGCAAGCGTTGACTGTACAGATGGCACTTCTGAGCAGCAACTAGCGGTATTGGAGTCCAGGGTAAATACTAAAAACAGAGGAGCCAGAGGTGTAATTGGAGCAAGTTTTAAATCAGTAGTACAGTGGATGTGGACAAAGCAGGAGAATTTGCCGGACACACAGCTGGAGAACAGCTGACGTTACTGAACCCCAATAACACTGGAGCAAGCGTTGACTGTGCAGACGGCACTTCTGAGCAGCAACTAGTGGTATTGGAGCCCAGGGTAAATACTAAAAACAGAGGAGTCAGAGGTGTAATTGGAGCAAGTTTTAAATCAGTAGTACAGTGGATGTGGACAGAGCAGGAGAAATTGCCGTCCGCACAGCAGGGGAACAGCTGACATTACTGAACCCCAATGACACGGCAGCAAGTGTTGACTGTGCAGACGGCACTTCCGAGCGCCAACTGGCTGTGTTGGAGCTCAGGGATTACAGTTCAGGTGGTAGAAACATGAACACAACAGGAGACCTGGATGTTGCCAACCAATTATTTATTCTGGAAGAGGACTGGCAAATTCATGAGAGATCCAGGCCTTGTTCATTTTGAGAAAAGTAAGCCGGTCAACGTTATCGGAGGATAGTCGCATGCGACGGTCTGTTAGTACACCACCTGCGGCACTAAAGACGCGTTCCGATAATACACTAGCAGCAGGGCAAGCTAGCACCTCCATTGCATACTGACTAAGCTCTGGCCATGTATCCAGCTTACAGACCCAAAACTTGAAGGGAGAAGAGCCGTCTGGGAGTACACTAAGAGGGCAAGACATGTAGTCTGTCACCATCTGATGAAACGTTGCCTCCTGCTGACTGGAGCCGTCTGTGATGGTGTAGACATTTGTGGCGGCGGGGACACAAAACTTTGCCACATTTCGGCCATACTGGTCTTGCCTTGTGCTGAGGCGCTGCTTCTGCTCCCTCTTTGTGCAGAGCTTCCTCCACTGCCTCGACGCACTGAGCTGCTTTGTAAAGCACTAGCAACACTGCTCTCGGTTGGAATGGAGAACATGATGGAATGCACCAGTGCGTCTTGGCACTCCCGCATTTTACGCTCCCGGTTCAACGGTGTTATGAGGCTTTGTAAGTTGTCCCGGTAGCGAGGATCTAGGAGGGTGGACACCCAATAATCAGCCGTGTTGAGAATGTGGGCGATGCGGCGGTCGTTTCTCAGACACTGCAGCATGAAATCAACCATGTGCTGCAGACTGCCAACTGGCCAAGAAACGCTGTCCCCTGCTTGAGGCGTGATCTCTGCCTGCTCCGCATCACCCCACCCTCGCTCTAGATACTGACTACTAGAGCATTGTGTACCTCCCTCCTCTGGACAGATGTCTTCCTCATCCATTGACTCCTCCTCATCCTCCTCACAAAGTGTCCCCTGCCTAGGCCTTTTGTGAGGAACCACGTTGCGCAGACTGTAGAGAAGCAGATGGCATTTGTGACTCCTCATTAGTGTTGAGCCACCCCCGTAGTGTTCGAGTTCGGTTCGGTTCGTCGAACACCCGTGTGTTCGCCGAACTGTTCGTCGAACTGTTCGTCGAACACCTTCGAACACCGTTAAAACCAATGGCAGGCAAACAAAAACACATAGAAACACATAGAAAACACCTTCAAAGGTGTCCAAAAGCTGACAAACTGCTCAGAAGACATAACTAACACATGGAAAAGTGACAAGTACATATAGTCATGCGAAAAGAAAAGAGGTGGAGGAGTAAAAGGAGGGGGAGACACATATATAGGCATGTCATGCCCTTCTAAAATCCAAAAAGTGAGAAGCCGACACGGCCAGTCCGCTCCTGCCCGTGCCACCTCCGTGTCGCCGGGTTTGTGCCAGAGCCGCGGTGAACCCTGATGGCCAGCCCCCCTCTCCCAATACTGGTGCCTGTCCGCTGGTGGGTCGAGCGAGCCCCCCTGTGGTGGAGGCAGCTCTAAGCTTTTTAATTTAAATTGTCTCTCTAATTTGAATGAATACACTTTAAATCCATTTACAAGGATCTATTGGAGGGCAAGTCTCATGCCAGCAGCCGCGTAATTCCAGCTCCAGTAGCGTCCACTAAAGCTGCTGCAGTTAAAAAGCTTTTATAAGGATCGAGCTCGGCTGTCCACCGCAAGGCATCCTACTGCCAGTCCCAGCCCCTATGCCTTGGGGTGCCTCCTGATGCTCTTCACTGAGTATCCCGTGGTCCCGAAGCATTTCCTTTGAAAAAATGAAGTGTCCAAACTACAGGTGGTGTAGCTTGCTTAACAGCCGGGATAATCCGCTGACTAGCAGACCCTGCTACTAGGCACAAAGTATTTCCTGGGCTAGATGCAGTTAAAAATTTGTAATTAGATACTCTCGTTGGATGCTGAGAAAGCATTCCATAGAGTCTCCTGGCACGCCATATATGATTCTCTTAAAAAGCTTGGGGTAGGGGTCTAGGGGACCCTTTTATAGCCAAAATCACGGCCCTGTATCGCAATACGTCACCTAGGCTGAAGATAAATGGAACTGTAGCACCCTGAGGGCTCGGTTGCTACAGAGGTATTGCACCTCACCCAGAGGTGTGATATCTCACTCTCAGGTAAGGATGTAGTGTGGATCAGGACCCGACACCTGCATGCATTACACCACATTGCCGTGGGGCAGGGCGACCAATATGCCCCTGAGATGGGCACGACAGTCCCTGTCCCTGGCTGGAGTGGGGGGAGGGAACACTGAGGAAGGGGAACCCTGTAGTGCAGGAGCAGGGAGGAAGCAGTTCCTGGGTGCATTGAGAAGGGAGTATAAAAGGTGGGCACCATCTTAGTTCAGTGCAGAGAAGTCTGAGCAGAAGTGGCAGGGAGCAGGGGCTCTGCATGAGCTCTGCTCCGGAGGCGGGCCTAGTAACAGAGGCCCAGGTCTGGAAGAGGGAGAAGGAAGGAAGAGGAGTGGAGAAGGCTCCAGGAACGAGGAACGAAGGGATCTCAGGGGTGCGGACGGGCGAGTCGCCACCGCACGCCAGAATCCACCTGCGTGGAGGGGTCAGGCCAAAGGGGGAGACCGGTTCCCGAAACTAGTGGAGGCAGGAAACGACCCTCAGCTAGAAACAGGAGGCTGTGACATTTTATGTGGCGCAGCCCCTCGCTACACCCGCTAGGAAGGCACCACATAGGGTCAGGGAAACTGGCGCCAAGTTTACCAAGAGGAGGCCCAAGGCAGCCGGACAGAAGGGTTGGTAAGAAAGGCCAGACAAAGGACACACAAAGGGGGTCCTGTGAAGCGCTCCAAAGTTATCTGGGAGTTGTCTGAGCCCCTCACCTGGTGAGCACAGTACGACGTGGGCAGCCGTTACCTGCAGACGTGGTCTGGATAATAAGAACTGTGAGTAAAGGCCCTGGACTGCATCACTGACTCCGTGTCATTACTGCTGCTGCCCTGCACCATCACCCCCATCCTCCGCATACACTGCCCTGAGGCTATACTCCTCCCGTGGGGAGTTATGCTACGCTCTGCTGCACCCACATCACCAGCCTCAGCGGTCTGCCCTGGAGCGGCGGTTCACTCTGACCGCAATCCACGGGTGGCGTAGTCGGACATTTAAACATCAAAACCACATAAATAGTTCCGCCACTGGTTTGACCGCCCTGAGCCACGGAACCGGGTTGCCGCCACGGAGACTACAACCACCAGCATCCACCAAAAAGGGTCCGGCTCCGGGTGTCCCAAGGCCCAGGGGGCGCGTCAGAACATTTTCATCACCTTTCACAATCACCAATGGGACAAGGCAGGGATGTTCTCTGTCCCCTCTCTTATACATCCTAGTGACGGAGCACCTGCTCTCATCAATTCGCCATAACCCCAATATTAGGTGGATTGAGGTGGGAGGCACCGAGTACAAGTGCTCTCTATTTGCTGATGATGTCCTAGTATATATCACTCAATCACATATATCCATCCATGCTGTTATGGCTGAAATAGATAACTTTGTTACATGGTCAAATTTTAAAATCAATGCAGCGAAGTCTGAGGCCCTCGATGTCTCCCTCCCCAAATCCATATAGGATTCCATCCAGTCCAACTTTCCCTTTGCCTGGCCCTCACAGGGTATCAAATACTTAGGAATTCCTATTCATAGAGACCTCTCCCATCTATGTTATCTTAATTTTGGGCCCTTTATTGAACAACTCCATACAGACCACGGTTGGCAAGTTAGAACTGTAAGATTCACTACGTGAACCACTGGTGTTTTGTGGAAAAGCACATGTACACTGTGTTCCAAATTATTATGCAAAAAGTGTTTAGGAGTGATAAGGGAAGAATTTGTTTGTTTGTCAGTTAAACTCATTGATGGTGATGTGTGTCAGGGCTCTTTATATCACTGTAAGCAATTGCAGACACCAGTGCTAATTAGTTTGGCAGGTGTGTCCAATGAAAGGCAAGACTACTTAAGAAGGCTCTCTCACATTATTCAGCAGCCTACATTTTCTGCCAAAATGGGAAAGAAAAAGGATGTGTCGGCTGCTGAGAAGCAACAAATTGTGGAGTGTTTAGGTCAAGGCATGACTACAATCAACATTGTGCGATGATCAGGATGAAGTGTCTTGGCAATCAAGAAGTATGTAGCTGATTCACAGTACACACGTGTGCGTGCTGATAAGGGCAAATTGAGGACTCTTTCCTACAGGCAATTACGTCAGGTTGAAAGAGCAGCGGCAAAAAAGCCTTGTCATAGCAGCAGACAAGTTTTTGAAGCTGCTTGTGCCTCCAACGTCCCCCGAACAACAAGATTTAGGGTCCTTCAGAGGTTTGCAGCTGTGCATACGCCATCCTATCGACCTCCTCTATCCACTTCACACAAGCAGAAACGGCTCCAGTGGGCCAAACATTACATGAAGACTGATTTCAAAACTGTTTTGTTCACGGATGAGTGCCGTGCAGCGCTCGATGGTCCAGATGGATGGAGTGGAGGATGGCTGGTTGATGGACACCCCACGCAAACACGGCTACAGCGCCAACAAGGAGGAGGTGGAGTAATGTTTTGGGCTGGAATCATGGGGAGAGAGATTGTCGGCCCCTTTAGGATCCCTGAAGGCGCTAAAGATGAACTCCATAATGTATGTGGATTTTCTCAAACAGCACTTCCTGCCATGGTTCAAGAAGAAGAACCGTGTATTTCACAGCAAGATCATTTTTCTGCATGATAATGCACCATCTCATGCTGCACATAAAACATCTGCATCTCTGGCTGATATGGGCATAAAAGGGGACAAACTTATGGTGTGAACCCCATGCTCCCCTGACCTCTACCCCATTCAGAACCTTTGGAGCATCATTAAAAGGAGTGTCTATGATGGCGGGAGGCAGTTCACATCTAAGCAACAGCTCTGGGAGGGTATTCTGTCCTCATGCAAAACAATTGAAGCAGAAACCATCCAAAACCTGACAAATTCAATGGACGAGAGAGTTCAGAAGCTCCTTTCGAACAAGGGGTCCTATGTGAAAATGTAACATCACCTAGAATAAAGTTTTGAGTTGAAAACTGTTTGATTTCAGTTTCTAACAACCTGCTAATGCTTATAATTTCAAAAATGACCATTTTTTTGGTCTTTATTAAAATGAAAAGGTTGATCGAAAAGTTTGGGGGATCTAAGAGTGTGGCAACCCAGTAGTCATGATTACTTCGAATTCTGACAATATGAGGGTCATGCTGCAGGTAGTGCAGCAAGAAGGCACTTATGTGTCTTGCGCATCTCGGAGCCCCAAAATTATTTTCCGGGCTAGATGCAGCTAAAAATTATTTTTAATTTTAAATCTGGTGGAGCTTATTATAGATGGCCTAATAGGATCAGTGCTGCACACTGCTACAAAGCCCAAATTATTTTCCAGTCAAGATACAGATAAACATGATTAGTAATTTGAAAGCTTAAAACGGTTGGTAGGGTGATTTTAAACAATCATCAAGCTTTTACTCTCCCCAGGATGACACAGGGGTAGAAAAGTCGTTTCGGATCCATGATTTGTTCATCTTTATGAACGTGAGTCTGTCTACATTATCAGTGGAGAGCCGCGTGCGCTTATCTGTCAGCACACCACCAGCAGCGCTGAACACACGTTCAGACAGAACGCTGGCTGCGGGGCATGACAAGATCTCCAAGGCGTAAGTGGCTAGCTCCGGCCATTTATCCAGATTGGAAGCCCAAAAAGAGCAAGGGTCCAGTGACACAGTCGTGGCTTCAATGTTTACTTGGAGATACTCCTGTACCATCGTCTCTAGGCGTTGACTATGTGTCAGACTTCTTGTCTCCTGTGGCCTTGCAAAGGATGGGCTAAAAAAGTGGTGAAATGATTCCGCAAAATTGATGCTACCACCAGATACTGTGGTTCTGTTACGGTTTGAGTGCTGAACACTTGACGGTCCCACGGTTGGCAAGTTGGAACTCTGAGATTCACTACGTGCACCACTGGTATTTTGTGGAAAAGCACATGTAAGATTCTGCAACAGTCTCTGCTGATACTCCTGCATGCGTGCATCCCTTTCTATGGCAGGAATAATTTCTGCAAATTTACTTTTGTACCGGGGATCTAACAGTGTGGCAACCCAGTAGTCAGGATTATTTCTAATTCTCACAATTCGAGGGTCATGTTGCAGGTAGTGCAGCAAGAAGGCACTCATGTGTGTTGCGCATCCAGGAGCACCAAGTCCCTGTTGTGTTGGTGGCGTGGTAACAATCATGCTTCCTTCCTCTGTCCTCTCCCCCCAACCTCGCACAACAGAAATGTGATCAAGGTCTCCCTCATCTGATGAGTCTTCCATCAGTTCGTCCTCCACTTCTTCCTGGGCTCCTGCACCTTCCTCACTAGTTTGGCTGCTACCATGTGCCCTGGTAAAACCATCTCCCCCACCCTCACATGCCTGCCGCCTTGGTGCTGCCGACCGTCTGGACCTTGCAGATGTTAGCCCTTCCGCATACAACTCCTCCTCCTCTACTTCCTCCACCTCCTCTTGTGCCACCACCTGACTCCGAATTCTGTTTAACATGTGCTCCAGCATGTAAATCACCGGAATAGTCATGCTGATAATGGCATCGTCAGCACTAAACATCTTCGTCGCCATTTCAAAACTGTGCAGAAGGGTGCATAGGTCCCTGATCTGAGACCACTCCTCCAGCGTGATTTGCCCCACCTCTGAATCTCGTTGGCCCAGGCTATACGTCAGAACGTATTGCACCAGGGCTTGTCGGTGCTGCCACAGTCGCTGCAACATGTGCAGAGTTGAATTCCACCGGGTAGGCACATCGCATTTTAGCCGGTGAAGTGGCAGGCCCAACGACTTCTGTAGAGATGTAAGTCGCTGAGCTGCGGGATGCGAACGGCGGAAGTGAGCACACAGCGACCGTGCCCTCTGCAGAAGGCCATCTAGTCTGGGATAGTGGGCTAAAAATTGCTGGACAACCAGGTTCAATACGTGAGCCATACAAGGCACGTGTGTGACATTGCCCCGGCGAAGGGCCGCACCCAGGTTTGCAGCATTGTCGCACACGGCCTTCCCTGGTTTCAGGTCCAGTGGAGACAACCATTCATGAAATTGGTTCTCCAGAGCTGACCACAACTCCTCAGCTGTGTGACTCACATTTCCCAGACATTTCAATGTAAAAACCACCTGATGACGTTGAGCCCTACTGCCAGCATAGTAAGGAGGTGTGCAGGATCCCTTCTGCGCAGTTAGAAAGCTTGTGGCATGACCAGACAGGCTTTGGGTGCAGGTGGAAGACCGAGAGGAGGTTGAGGAGGCAGAAGCAGTGGAGGAACTTTGACATAAAGAGGATTGACGCACAACTCGTGGGGACGGCAAGACTTGGACAGCAGCCCCTTGTCCTGCTGTCACCATAGTTACCCAGTGCCCAGTCAGCGACATGTAACGCCCCTGTCCATGCCTACTCGTCCAAGTGTCTGTGGTGAAATGCACCCTGTCACACACAGAGTTTCTCAAAGAAGCGGTGATGTTGTGTGCGACATGCTGGTGGAGCGCAGGCACACCTTTCTTTGAGAAGTAGTGCCGACTGGGCATCTGGTACTGGGGCACTGCGACGGACATAAGGTCTCGAAAATCCTCTGTGTCCACCAGGCGGAAAGGCAGCATTTCTGTAGCCAAGAGCTTGCAGATGGTGAAATTCAACCTCTTAGCTTTCTCATGGCTAGGAGGAAATGGTCTTTTACTTGTCCACATCTGAGGGACCGAGGGCTGGCTATTGTGCTTAGACGGGGTTGATAAGGGTGTCCCCGGCAAACTGCCGGTCTGTGAGGAAGATGCAGGCGGACATGTTAGGTTGCCTTGATCCAAAGGTGGTGCTATCGATGTCGGACAGCGCTCAACACCAGCTGCTGTTACCACCTCCAAAGAAAATGATGACCTGCCAATCACGCTGGCTGTTGCGGGTAAAGAGGTGGCAGGTCTGCGCCCCAAAACAGGTGTGACTGCTGTCCCCCCAGTCACAGAGGATGAAGAGGCCGCGGATGCACAAGATATGGCAGACGGTGGTTGGCCCGGCCGGCTAGGCCGCATTGTAGCACACTGAGCTTCCCACTGCAACTTATGCTTCATGTCCATGTGCCGGTTCATGCATGAAGTACTCAAACTATGTATTTTTTGGCCTCTACTTAGCTTTTGCTGACAAATGTTACAGATAACACGAGTTGGGTCATCTTTATCGATCTGAAAAAATGCCCAGGCTATGCAAGGCTTAGCACCCATGCAACCTGAAGAGCCACCACGACTTGTGGTGAGAGGCAGAGTTGTGTTTGAGGATGCAGTTGTTGACGTGCTTCCAGTACTACGTCTCTGTCCAGGAAGGCGCAACCTGACCTCGTCGTCACTAGCATCTTCCTCCACCTCCTCTGCTGACCTCATCTCTTGGCTGACTGTGGGTTGACAGTAAGTGGGATCTCCAACCTCATCATCATCACCCTGTGTGTTATCACACCCGTCGTCCTCAGAGCCAACCTGTTCCTACCCTGACAAAAAACTAAAGTTGTCGCTCCAATCAGGTATTTGAGTCTTATCATCGTCTTCCTCATTGTCTCCACCAACAGGAGTTACAGTTTGGGAATGAGGGTCTACATTATGGTCAGAACCTTCTGCGTCTGGTCCTGGATCCGACTCATAAAGATTCTGGGCATCAGTGCAGATCATTTCCTCGTCTGGATTCACAGAAGCGCTGGAGTCGACCTCTGATTCCCAGGCTATAGTATGAGTAAACAGCTCTGCAGACTCAACCATCTGTTCTACCTCATACTCAGACGGGCAGCTGGAGATTTGGGAGCTGTGAGGAAGCAAGTGCGATTTGGGTGACACCTTTGAGGACTGGAGTATTTGTGATGTTGAAGTTGATGTGGAGGAGAGCCCACTTAAAGGAGCACTTGATATCCGTTGAAGCACCTGCTGTTTTTGTGCCTCATCTGGAATTTGTAGCGATTGGCATGGCCGTAAGAAAGGGATCTTATCACATTGTCCGCTAAAAGAAGTAGACATTTTAGTTTGGCTGGAAGATGGTCTTTCTTCTGCAGATGTTAATGTTGCTTTAACACCTACCCCACGGACACAACCTTTTTTCCCCTTCCCAACACGCCTATTCCCCTTTCCACCAGCAGCAGGCCTTTTTCCACTCATTTTGGTGGTTAACTAATTCACAACTCTGGAGTTGTTTGCACAAAAAAACAATGGATGGTAACCGAGCAGAGCTGAGTGGCCAAACTGTGGTATTAGGCCAAAACTATTGGCTGGGTTAGATGCAGAAAAAAATATATTCAGTTTGCAACCTGATGGAGGTCAGTATAGATGGACTAATAGAGAAAGTCCGACACACTGCTACAAGGCCAAATATTTTTTCAGAGGTAGATGCAGAAAAAAATTATATTCAGTTTGCAACCTGATGGAGGTCTGTATAGATGGATTAATAGAACAAGACCCACACACAGCTAGAAGCCCAATATTTTTTCAGAGGTAGATGCAGAAAAAAATATATTCAGTTTGCAACCTGATGGAGGTCAGTATAGATGGACTAATACAACAAGTCCCACACACAGCTAGAAGCCCAATATTTTTTCAGAGGTAGATGCAGAAAAAAATATATTCAGTTTGCAACCTGATGGAGGTCAGTATAGATGGACTAATACAACAAGTCCCACACACAGCTAGAAGCCCAAATATTTTTTCAGAGGTACTGTAGATGCAGATAAAAATTATTTTTAATTTGCAACCTGATGGAGGTCAGTATAGATGGGCTAATAGAGAAAGTCCGACACACTGCTACAAGGCCAAATATTTTTTCAGCGGTAGATGCAGAAAAAAATTATATTCAGTTTGCAACCTGATGGAGGCCAGTATAGATGGATTAATAGAACAAGACCCACACACAGCTAGAAGCCCAATATTTTTTCAGAGGTAGATGCAGAAAAAAATATATTCAGTTTGCAACCTGATGGAGGTCAGTATAGATGGACTAATACAACAAGTCCCACACACAGCTAGAAGCCCAATATTTTTTCAGAGGTAGATGCAGAAAAAAATATATTCAGTTTGCAACCTGATGGAGGTCAGTATAGATGGACTAATACAACAAGTCCCACACACAACTAGAAGCCCAAATATTTTTTCAGAGGTACTGTAGATGCAGATACAAATTATTTTTAATTTGCAACCTGATGGAGGTCAGTATAGATGGACTAATAGAGAAAGTCCGACACACTGCTAGAAGGCCAAATATTTTTTCAGAGCTAGATGCAGAAAAAAATTATATTCAGTTTGCAACCTGATGGAGGTCAGTATAGATGGATTAATAGAACAAGACCCACACACAGCTAGAAGCCCAAATATTTTTTCAGAGGTAGATGCAGAAAAAAATATATTCAGTTTGCAACCTGATGGAGGTCAGTATAGATGGACTAATACAACAAGTCCCACACACAGCTAGAAGCCCAAATATTTTTTCAGAGGTACTGTAGATGCAGATAAAAATTAGTTTTAATTTGCAACCTGATGGAGGTCAGTATAGATGGACTAATAGAATGATGCTATGCCCAAAAGATTTTACTTCACTAGGTGCAGTAAAAAAATTGGTATTCTATACACAGGTGGTATATCTTGCAGCACAGATAGGCTACTCCACTGACTAACACACTCTGCAATAGGCCAAAAAAGATTAGCTTTGCTAGATTCAGCCAAATGCTGTGAAAAAAACTTGCACAGCACTGGCACAGACCTGCCTGGCAAAAACTGATAGGAACTGATGTAACCTAGTCCTGAAAAGGACTCCAATTACAATTAGTCTTTACTCCCACAGCCTATCTATTTAAGAGCACAGACCTCCCTGATAAAAGTCGTAGGAAATGCTGTAACCTAGTCCTTAAAAGGACTGCAATCACAACTATTCCCTA
This sequence comes from Phyllobates terribilis, assembly GCF_046119375.1. Classification (NCBI taxonomy): domain Eukaryota; kingdom Metazoa; phylum Chordata; class Amphibia; order Anura; family Dendrobatidae; genus Phyllobates; species Phyllobates terribilis. Next base: position 788,782,021 of record NW_027362761.1, read on the forward strand.
CTCCCAAGCTATCTGTATATTTGTGCGAAAATTGGCTTGAAATTAACAAGGTATAGCGCACACAGCAACAGCGGTGCCGTCTAACACGCAGCTGCAGCAGTGAGAAAATGGTGGCGACGGGGAAAATGGCTTGGTCTTATAGGGCAAGGACATGTGACATACACTGCCAATGACACATGCCCTTGCTTGTGTGAAAAAAAGCACTTCGCTCCGTGTGTGCGCTGCTGATAGGCTGACAGATTGCACCTCCCCACTGCAAATGCGGGAAAGAGAAAAAAAAATGGAGATCTTCATTGTTCCTGCAGAGATCCATCCCCTGCCCCTCCCCCCACCCCGCTGTACACTCAAACTGCGTATTAACATTAATTTTCATCATTACTGAGAAAAAATCCAGTTATGATTTTGGTGCACGAACAGTTATCGAACATAACCTCGAACAGCCAAATTTTTATCAAATTGTTTGTGTTCGCCGAACGGCTCGAACACCGCCCAAAACAGCTCGAATTTGAGATTGGCGAACAGTTCGAGTAGAACAACGCTCATCTCTACTCCTCATCCTCCACCTCTTCCAAAACCTCGTCCCTTAGTGCTTGCAGTGTTTTTTAAAGCAGGCAGATAAGGGGGATAGTCATGCTGACTAATGCATCATCTGCACTCGCCATCCACGTGGAATAATCAAAGGCACGCAAAACGTGGCAAATGTCCTTCATAGAGGCCCACTCAGTGGTGGTGAAGTGTGAACGGCACGCACTGCGACTTGTTTGCGCCTGCTGCAGCTGGTACTCCATTACTGCTGCCTGCTGCTCACACAACCTCTCCAACATATGTAACGTTGAATTCCACCTGGTGGGTAGGTCACATATGATGCGATGTTCCGGAAGACGTAATCGGCGCTGCAGAGCTGCAATGCGTGATCTTGCGTTGCTGGAACGCCGCAAGTGAGCGCACTCTATGCGGACCTTGTGAAGCAGTGCATCAAGATCCGGATAGTCCCTCAAAAAACTCTGCACGACCAAGTAGAGCTGCCACCAGATTTCGGCCATTGTCACACACTACCATGCCTGGCTGGAGATTCGCTGGCACAAACCACATGTCGCTCTGCTGCTTGATGGCATTCCAGAGCTCCTGCGCTGTGTGGCTTCGATTCCCCAAAGAAATTAATTTTAATACGGCCTGTTGACGTTTGGCCACGGCTGTGCTCATATCGGTCATCATAACCGTTCACGGGTCGATGTGGAGGTAGACAGTGACTGCTCCTGCAGCGCTGATTCAGAGGAACTGGAGTATGAGGAGGAGTCAATGTGTACAGACTGGATTCCTGCAATCCTTGGAGTTGGCAGAACACGTACAGCGCCACTCTCAAGATCTGTACCCGGCTCCACAACATTTACCCAATGAGCAGTGAGGGAAAGGTATCGTCCCTGTCCATGCTTACTGGTCCACGCATCGGTGGTCAGGTGGACCTTGCTACTGACGGCGTTTTGTAGCGCTTGTTTAATTTTTCCCTCCACATGACGTTGCAGGGCAGGGACGGCTTGCCTGCTGAAATAAAAGAGGCTGGGCACGTTGTATTGTGGGACTGCCAATGCCATAAAGTTACGGAATGTGTCAGTCTCCACCAGCCTGAATGATAGCATTTCAAGGGCCAGTAGTTTAGCAATGCCAGCATTCAGAGCCTGTGCTCGGGGGTGGTTTGCCGAGTATGGGCGCCTTTTCTCCCATGCCTGTGCTAACAATGGCTGAAGACTGGCCTGGGAGTGTGAGGATGACTGGGAAAGTGGTGCTGTGGGTGGAATTACACTGTGTCTCTGTACAACAGTGCCAGAGATTCTTCCATGGCGATCCTGTGAGGAAGCTGAACCAGCTGTGTGTGAGCTGGAGGAAGAGGCTACAACACGAGCTGAAGAGGTGGTAGGTGGCGCTGTAGGTTGGCCTAGGTCTTCAGTGTGTTTTTGTAACTCCACCACGTGCTTGGTCCGCACATGTTTCCACATATTTGTGGTATTGAGGTTGCTGACACTTTTCCCTCTTTTCAGCTTCTGATTAGTGTTGAGCCACCCCCGTAGTGTTCGAGTTCGGTTCGGTTCGTCGAACTGTTCGTCGAACACCTTCGAACACCGTTAAAACCAATGGCAGGCAAACAAAAACACATAGAAACACATAGAAAACACCTTCAAAGGTGTCCAAAAGCTGACAAACTGCTCAGAAGACACAACTAACACATGGAAAAGTGACAAGTACATATAGTCATGCGAAAAGAAAAGAGGTGGAGGAGTAAAAGGAGGGGGAGACACAGATATAGGCATGTCATGCCCTTCTAAAATCCAAAAAGTGAGAAGCCGAGACGGCCAGTCCGCTCCTGCCCGTGCCACCTCCGTGTCGCCGGGTTTGTGCCAGAGCCGCGGTGAACCCTGACGGCCAGCCCCCCTCTCCCAATACTGGTGCCTGTCCGCTGGTGGGTCGAGAGAGCCCCCCTGTGGTGGAGGCAGCTCTAAGCTTTTTAATTTAAATTGTCCCTCTAATTTGAATGAATACACTTTAAATCCATTTACAAGGATCTATTGGAGGGCAAGTCTCATGCCAGCAGCCGCGTAATTCCAGCTCCAGTAGCGTCCACTAAAGCTGCTGCAGTTAAAAAGCTTTTATAAGGATCGAGCTCGGCTGTCCACCGCAAGGCATCCTAGTGCCAGTCCCAGCCCCTATGCCTTGGGGTGCCTCCTGATGCTCTTCACTGAGTATCCCGTGGTCCCGAAGCATTTCCTTTGAAAAAATTAATTGTCCAAACTACAGGTGGTGTAGCTTGCTTAACAGCCGGGATAATCCGCTGACTAGCAGACACTGCTACTAGGCACAAAGTATTTCCTGGGCTAGATGCAGTTAAAAATTTGTAAGTAGATACTCTCGTTGGATGCTGAGAAAGCATTCCATAAGGTCTCCTGGCACGCCATATATGATTCTCTTAAAAAGCTTGGGGTAGGGGTCTAGGGGACCCTTTTATAGCCAAAATCACGGCCCTGTATCACAATACGTCACCTAGGCTGAAGATAAATGGAACTGTAGCACCGAGGGCTCGGTTGCTACAGACGTATTGCACCTCACCCAGAGGTGTGATATCTCACTCTCAGATAAGGATGGAGTGTGGATCAGGACCCGACACCTGCATGCATTACACCACATTGCCGTGGGGCAGGGCGACCAATATGCCCCTGAGATGGGCACGACAGTCCCTGTCCCTGGCTGGAGTGGGGGGAGGGAACACTGAGGAAGGGGAACCCTGCAGTGCAGGAGCAGGGAGGAAGCAGTTCCTGGGTGCATTGAGAAGGGAGTATAAAAGGTGGGCACCATCTTAGTTCAGTGCAGAGAAGTCTGAGCAGAAGTGGCAGGGAGCAGGGGCTCTGCATGAGCTCTGCTCCGGAGGCGGGCCTAGTAACAGAGGCCCAGGCCTGCAAGAGGGAGAAGGAAGGAAGAGGAGCGGAGAAGGCTCCAGGAACGAGGAATGAAGGGATCCCAGGGGTGCGGACGGGCGAGTCGCCACCGCACGCCCGAATCCACCTGCGTGGAGGGGTCAGGCCAAAGGGGGAGACCAGTCCCCGAACTAGTGGAGGCAGGAAACGACCCTCAGCTAGAAACCGGAGGCTCTGACATTTTATGTGGCGCAGCCCCTTGCTCCACCCGCTAGGAAGGCACCACATAGGGTCAGGGAAACTGGCGCCAAGTTTACCAAGAGGAGGCCCGAGGCAGCCGGACAGAAGTGTTGGTAAGAAAGGCCAGACAAAGGACACACAAAGGGGGTCCTGTGAAGCGCTCCAAAGTTATCTGGGAGTTGTCTGAGCCCCTCACCTGGTGAGCACAGTACGACGTGGGCAGCCGTTACCTGCAGACGTGGTCTGGATAATAAGAACTGTGAGTAAAGGCCCTGAACTGCATCACTGACTCCGTGTCGTTACTGCTGCTGCCCTGCACCATCACCCCCATCCTCCGCATACACTGCCCTGAGGCTATACTCCTCCCGTGGAGAGATATGCTACGCTCTGCTGCACCCACAACACCAGCCTTAGCGGTCTGCCCTGTAGCGGCGGTTCACTCTGACCGCAATCCACGGGTGGCGTAGTCGGACATTTAAACATCAAAACCACATAAATAGTTCCGCCACTGGTTTGACCGCCCTGAGCCACGGAACCGGATCGCCGCCACGAAGACTACAACCACCAGCATCCACCAAAAAGGGTCCGGCTCCGGGTGTCCCAAGGCCCAGGGGGTGCGTCAGAACATTTTCATCACCTTTCACAATCACCAATGGGACAAGGCAGGGATGTCCTCTGTCCCCTCTCTTATACATCCTAGTGACGGAGCACCTGCTCTCATCAATTCGACATAACCCCAATATTAGGTGGATTGAGGTGGGAGGCACCGAGTACAAGTGCTCTCTATTTGCTGATGATGTCCTAGTATGTATCACTCAATCACATATATCCATCCCTGCTGTTATGGCTGAAATAGATCACTTTGTTACATGGTAAAATTTTAAAATCAATGCAGCGAAGTCTGAGGCCCTCGATGTCTCCCTCCCTAAATCCATATAGGATTCCATCCAGTCCAACTTTCCCTTTGCCTGGCCCTCACAGGGTATCAAATACTTAGGAATTCCTATTCATAGAGACCTCTCCCATCTATGTTATCTTAATTTTGGGCCCTTTATTGAACAATTCCATACAGACCAGGGTTGGCAAGTTAGAACTGTAAGATTCACTACGTGAACCACTGGTGTTTTGTGGAAAAGCACATGTACACCGCGTTCCAAATTATTATGCAAAAAGTGTTTAGGAGTGATAAGGGAAGAATTTGTTTGTTTGTCAGTTAAACTCATTGATGGTGATGTGTGTCAGGGCTCTTTATATCACTGTAAGCAATTGCAGACACCTGTGCTAATTAGTTTGGCAGGTGTGTCCAATGAAAGGCAAGACTACTTAAGAAGGCTCTCTCACATTATTAAGCAGCCTACATTTTCTGCCAAAATGGGAAAGAAAAAGGATGTGTCGGCTGCTGAGAAGCAACAAATTGTGGAGTGTTTAGGTCAAGGCATGACTACAATCAACATTGTGCGATGATCAGGATGAAGTGTCTCGGCAATCAAGAAGTATGTAGCTGATTCACAGTACACACGTGTGCGTGCTGATAAGGGCAAATTGAGGACTCTTTCCTACAGGCAATTACGTCAGGTTGAAAGAGCAGCGGCAAAAAAGCCTTGTCATAGCAGCAGACAAGTTTTTGAAGCTGCTTGTGCCTCCAACGTCCCCCAAACAACAAGATGCAGGGTCCTTCAGAGGTTTGCAGCTGTGCATACGCCATCCTGTCGACCTCCTCTATCCACTTCACACAAGCAGAAACGGCTCCAGTGGGCCAAACATTACATGAAGACTGATTTCAAAACTGTTTTGTTCACGGATGAGTGCCGTGCAGCGCTCGATGGTCCAGATGAATGGAGTGGAGGATGGCTGGTTGATGGACACCCCACGCAAACACGGCTACAGCGCCAACAAGGAGGAGGTGGAGTAATGTTTTGGGCTGGAATCATGGGGAGAGAGATTGTCGGCCCCTTTAGGATCCCTGAAGGCGCTAAAGATGAACTCCATAATGTATGTGGATTTTCTCAAACAGCACTTCCTGCCATGGTTCAAGAAGAAGAACTGTGTATTTCACAGCAAGATCATTTTTCTGCATGATAATGCACCATCTCATGCTGCACATAAAACATCTGCATCTCTGGCTGATATGGGCATAAAAGGGGACAAACTTATGGTGTGACCCCCATGCTCCCCTGACCTCTACCCCATTCAGAACCTTTGGAGCATCATTAAAAGGAGTGTCTATGATGGCGGGAGGCAGTTCACATCTAAGCAACAGCTCTGGGAGGGTATTCTGTCCTCATGCAAAACAATTGAAGCAGAAACCATCCAAAACCTGACAAATTCAATGGACGAGAGAGTTCAGAAGCTCCTTTCGAACAAGGGGTCCTATGTGAAAATGTAACATCACCTAGAATAAAGTTTTGAGTTGAAAACTGTTTGATTTCAGTTTCTAACAACCTGCTAATGCTTATAATTTCAAAAATGACCATTTTTTTGGTCTTTATTAAAATGAAAAGGTTGATCGAAAAGTTTGGGGGATCTAAGAGTGTGGCAACCCAGTAGTCATGATTACTTCGAATTCTGACAATATGAGGGTCATGCTGCAGGTAGTGCAGCAAGAAGGCACTTATGTGTCTTGCGCATCTCGGAGCCCCAAAATTATTTTCCGGGCTAGATGCAGCTAAAAATTATTTTTAATTTTAAATCTGGTGGAGCTTATTATAGATGGCCTAATAGGATCAGTGCTGCACACTGCTACAAAGCCCAAATTATTTTCCAGTCAAGATACAGATAAACATGATTAGTAATTTGAAAGCTTAAAACGGTTGGTAGGGTGATTTTAAACAATCATCAAGCTTTTACTCTCCCCAGGATGACACAGGGGTAGAAAAGTCGTTTCGGATCCATGATTTGTTCATCTTTATGAACGTGAGTCTGTCTACATTATCAGTGGAGAGCCGCGTGCGCTTATCTGTCAGCACACCACCAGCAGCGCTGAACACACGTTCAGACAGAACGCTGGCTGCGGGGCATGACAAGATCTCCAAGGCGTAAGTGGCTAGCTCCGGCCATTTATCCAGATTGGAAGCCCAAAAAGAGCAAGGGTCCAGTGACACAGTCGTGGCTTCAATGTTTACTTGGAGATACTCCTGTACCATCGTCTCTAGGCGTTGACTATGTGTCAGACTTCTTGTCTCCTGTGGCCTTGCAAAGGATGGGCTAAAAAAGTGGTGAAATGATTCCGCAAAATTGATGTTACCAGCAGATACTGTGGTTCTGTTACGGTTTGAGTGCTGAACACTTGACGGTCCCACGGTTGGCAAGTTGGAACTGTGAGATTCACTACGTGCACCACTGGTATTTTGTGGAAAAGCACATGTAAGATTCTGCAACAGTCTCTGCTGATACTCCTGCATGCGTGCATCCCTTTCTATGGCAGGAATAATTTCTGCAAATTTACTTTTGTACCGGGGATCTAACAGTGTGGCAACCCAGTAGTCAGGATTATTTCTAATTCTCACAATTCGAGGGTCATGTTGCAGGTAGTGCAGCAAGAAGGCACTCATGTGTGTTGCGCATCCAGGAGCACCAAGTCCCTGTTGTGTTGGTGGCGAGGTAACAATCATGCTTCCTTCCTCTGTCCTCTCCCCCCAACCTCGCACAACAGAAATGTGATCAAGGTCTCCCTCATCTGATGAGTCTTCCATCAGTTCGTCCTCCACTTCTTCCTGGGCTCCTGCACCTTCCTCACTAGTTTGGCTGCTACCATGCGCCCTGGTAAAATCATCTCCCCCACCCTCACATGCCTGCCGCCTTGGTGCTGCCGACCGTCTGGACCTTGCAGATGTTAGCCCTTCCGCATACAACTCCTCCTCCTCTACTTCCTCCACCTCCTCTTGTGCCACCACCTGACTCCGAATTCTGTTTAACATGTGCTCCAGCATGTAAATCACCGGAATAGTCATGCTGATAATGGCATCGTCAGCACTAAACATCTTCGTCGCCATTTCAAAACTGTGCAGAAGGGTGCATAGGTCCCTGATCTGAGACCACTCCTCCAGCGTGATTTGCCCCACCTCTGAATCTCGTTGGCCCAGGCTATACGTCAGAACGTATTGCACCAGGGCTTGTCGGTGCTGCCACAGTCGCTGCAACATGTGCAGAGTTGAATTCCACCGGGTAGGCACATCGCATTTTAGCCGGTGAAGTGGCAGGCCCAACGACTTCTGTAGAGATGTAAGTCGCTGAGCTGTGGGATGCGAACGGCGGAAGTGAGCACACAGCGACCGTTCCCTCTGCAGAAGGCCATCTAGTCTGGGATAGTGGGCTAAAAATTGCTGGACAACCAGGTTCAACACGTGAGCCATACAAGGCACGTGTGTGACATTGCCCCGGCGAAGGGCCGCACCCAGGTTTGCAGCATTGTCGCACACGGCCTTCCCTGGTTTCAGGTCCAGTGGAGACAACCATTCATGAAATTGGTTCTCCAGAGCTGACCACAACTCCTCAGCTGTGTGACTCACATTTCCCAGACATTTCAATGTAAAAACCGCCTGATGACGTTGAGCCCTACTGCCAGCATAGTAAGGAGGTGTGCAGGATCCCTTCTGCGCAGTTAGAAAGCTTGTGGCATGACCAGACAGGCTTTGGGTGCAGGTGGAAGACCGAGAGGAGGTTGAGGAGGCAGAAGCAGTGGAGGAACTTTGACATAAAGAGGATTGACGCACAACTCGTGGGGACGGCAAGACTTGGACAGCAGCCCCTTGTCCTGCTGTCACCATAGTTACCCAGTGCTCAGTTAGCGACATGTAACGCCCCTGTCCATGCCTACTCGTCCAAGTGTCTGTGGTGAAATGCACCCTGTCACACACAGAGTTTCTCAAAGAAGCGGTGATGTTGTGTGCGACATGCTGGTGGAGCGCAGGCACACCTTTCTTTGAGAAGTAGTGCCGACTGGGCATCTGGTACTGGGGCACTGCGACGGACATAAGGTCTCGAAAATCCTCTGTGTCCACCAGGCGGAAAGGCAGCATTTCTGTAGCCAAGAGCTTGCAGATGGTGAAATTCAACCTCTTAGCTTTCTCATGGCTAGGAGGAAATGGTCTTTTACTTGTCCACATCTGAGGGACCGAGGGCTGGCTATTGTGCTTAGACGGGGTTGATAAGGGTGTCCCCGGCAAACTGCCGGTCTGTGAGGAAGATGCAGGCGGACATGTTAGGTTGCCTTGATCCAAAGGTGGTGCTATCGATGTCGGACAGCGCTCAAGACCAGCTGGTGTTACCACCTCCAAAGAAAATGATGACCTGCCAATCACGCTGGCTGTTGCGGGTAAAGAGGTGGCAGGTCTGCGCCCCAAAACAGGTGTGACTGCTGTCCCCCCAGTCACAGAGGATGAAGAGGCCGCGGATGCACAAGATATGGCAGACGGTGGTTGGCCCGGCCGGCTAGACCGCATTGTAGCACACTGAGCTTCCCACTGCAACTTATGCTTCATGTCCATGTGCCGGTTCATGCATGAAGTACTCAAACTATGTATTTTTTGGCCTCTACTTAGCTTTTGCTGACAAATGTTACAGATAACACGAGTTGGGTCATCTTTATCGATCTGAAAAAATGCCCAGGCTATGCAAGGCTTAGCACCCATGCGACCTGAAGAGCCACCACGACTTGTGGTGAGAGGCAGAGTTGTGTTTGAGGATGCAGTTGTTGACGTGCTTCCAGTACTACGTCTCTGTCCAGGAAGGCGCAACCTGACCTCGTCGTCACTAGCATCTTCCTCCACCTCCTCTGCTGACCTCATCTCTTGGCTGACTGTGGGTTGACAGTAAGTGGGATCTCCGACCTCATCATCATCACCCTGTGCGTTATCACACCCGTCGTCCTCAGAGCCAACCTGTTCCTGCCCTGACAAAAAACTAAAGTTGTCGCTCCAATCAGGTATTTGAGTCTTATCATCGTCTTCCTCATTGTCTCCACCAACAGGAGTTACAGTTTGGGAATGAGGGTCTACATTATGGTCAGAACCTTCTGCGTCTGGTCCTGGATCCGACTCATAAAGATTCTGGGCATCAGTGCAGATCATTTCCTCGTCTGGATTCACAGAAGTGCTGGAGTCGACCTCTGATTCCCAGGCTATAGTATGAGTAAACAGCTCTGCAGACTCAACCATCTGTTCTACCTCATACTCAGACGGGCAGCTGGAGATTTGGGAGCTGTGAGGAAGCAAGTGCGATTTGGGTGACACCTTTGAGGACTGGAGTATTTGTGATGTTGAAGTTGATGTGGAGGAGAGCCCACTTAAAGGAGCACTTGATATCCGTTGAAGCACCTGCTGTTTTTGTGCCTCATCTGTAATTTGTAGCGATTGGCGTGGCCGTAAGAACGGGATCTTATCACATTGTCCGCTAAAAGAAGTAGACATTTTAGTTTGGCTGGAAGATGGTCTTTCTTCTGCACCTACCCCACGGACACAACCTTTTTTCCCCTTCCCAACACGCCTATTCCCCTTTCCACCAGCAGCAGGCCTTTTTCCACTCATTTTGGTGGTTAACTAATTCACAACTCTGGAGTTGTTTGCACAAAAAAACAATGGATGGTAACCGAGCAGAGCTGAGTGGCCAAACTGTGGTATTAGGCCAAAACTATTGGCTGGGTTAGATGCAGAAAAAAATTATTTTTAATTTGCAACCTGATGGAGGTCAGTATAGATGGACTAATAGACCAAGTCCCACACACCGCTAGAAGCCCAAATATTTTTTCAGAGCTAGATGCAGAAATTTTTTTTATTCAATTTGCAACCTGATGGAGGTCAGTATAGATGGACTAATAGACCAAGTCCCACACACTGCTAGAAGCCCAAATATTTTTTCAGAGCTAGATGCAGAAAAAAATTATTTTTAATTTGCAACCTGATGGAGGTCAGTATAGATGGACTAATAGACCAAGTCCCACACACCGCTAGAAGCCCAAATATTTTTTCAGAGCTAGATGCAGAAAAAAATTATTTTTAATTTGCAACCTGATGGAGGTCAGTATAGATGGACTAATAGACCAAGTCCCACACACCGCTAGAAGCCCAAATATTTTTTCAGAGCTAGATGCAGAAAAAAATTATATTCAATTTGCAACCTGCTGGAGGTCAGTATAGAAGGACTAATAGAACAAGTCCCACACACTGCTAGAAGCCCAAATATTTTTTCAGAGCTAAATGAAGAAAAAAATTATTTTTAATTTGCAACCTGATGGAGGTCAGTATAGATGGACTAATAGACCAAGTCCCACACACTGCTAGAAGCCCAAATATTTTTTCAGAGCTAGATGCAGAAAAAAATTATTTTTAATTTGCAACCTGATGGAGGTCAGTATAGATGGACTAATAGACCAAGTCCCACACACCGCTAGAAGCCCAAATATTTTTTCAGAGCTAGATGCAGAAAAAAATTATTTTTAATTTGCAACCTGATGGAGGTCAGTATAGATGGACTAATAGACCAAGTCCCACACACCGCTAGAAGCCCAAATATTTTTTCAGAGCTAGATGCAGAAAAAAATTATATTCAATTTGCAACCTGCTGGAGGTCAGTATAGAAGGACTAATAGAACAAGTCTCACACACTGCTAGAAGCCCAAATATTTTTTCAGAGCTAAATGAAGAAAAAAATTATTTTTAATTTGCAACCTGATGGAGGTCAGTATAGATGGACTAATAGACCAAGTCCCACACACTGCTAGAAGCCCAAATATTTTTTCAGAGCTAGATGCAGAAAAAAATTATATTCAGTTTGCAACCTGATGGAGGTCAGTATAGATGGACTAATAGAATGATGCTATGCCCAAAAGATTTTACTTCACTAGGTGCAGTAAAAAAATTGGTATTCTATACACAGGTGGTATATCTTGCAACACAGATAGGCTACTCCACTGACTAACACACTCTGCAATAGGCCAAAAAGGATTAGCTTTGCTAGATTCAGCCAAATGCTGTGAAAAAAACTTGCACAGCACTGGCACAGACCTGCCTGGCAAAAACTGATAGGAACTGATGTAACCTAGTCCTGAAAAGGACTCCAATTACAATTAGTCTTTACTCCCACAATCTATCTATTTAAGAGCACAGACCTGCCTGATAAAAGTCGTAGGAAATGCTGTAACCTAGTCCTTAAAAGGACTGCAATCACAACTATTCCCTACTCCCAAGCTATCTGTATATTTGTGCGAAAATTGGCTTGAAATTAACAAGGTATAGCGCACACAGCAACAGCGGTGCCGTCTAACACGCAGCTGCAGCAGTGAGAAAATGGTGGCGACGGGGAAAATGGCTTGGTCTTATAGGGCAAGGACATGTGACATACACTGCCAATCACACATGCCCTTGCTTGTGTGAAAAAAAGCACTTCGCTCCGTGTGTGCGCTGCTGATAGGCTGACAGATTGCACCTCCCCACTGCAAATGCGGGAAAGAGAAAAAAAAATGGAGATCTTCATTGTTCCTGCAGAGATCCATCCCCTGCCCCTCCCCCCGCCCCGCTGTACACTCAAACTGCGTATTAACATTAATTTTCATCATTACTGAGAAAAAATCCAGTTATGATTTTGGTGCACGAACAGTTATCGAACATAACCTCGAACAGCCGAATTTTTCTCAAATTGTTCGTGTTCGCCGACCGGCTTGAACACCGCCCAAAACAGCTCGAATTTGAGATTGGCGAACAGTTCGAGTAGAACAACGCTCATCTCTACTTCTGATTACACAGCTTGCATTTGACAAAGCAAATGTCATCTGCAACTGTGTCAAAAAAGGACCAGGCACTGCAAGTCTTGGGAGCGCCCGCTTTGGATTTTGGAAGAGCCATGCTCCTAATGGGTGCCGAAGTGGAGGCTAGAGGCAACCAAGTCAGCCCCCTCCCTCTCCCTCCTTTTTGGGCTGTTCGGGGAATCTCTTCCTCAGAGCTGCTCCCACCACCTTCCTGTCCCTCACGCCATGATGGGTCAAGGACCTCATCATCTACACCACCCTCTTCAAACAACTGCTTCTCCTGGGTAGTCTCGACAGCACAGTATGCACCAGAAAGTGGCACCTGAGTCTCATCATCAGATGAGTACTGAGGTGTGCTGCTGACCATAGGCACTGGCCCACCTGCCTCTTCAGATTCAGAGAGACAAAACGGTTGCGCATCACTGCATACTACCTCTTCTTCAAATTCTCGAATTCTGCTTGGCTGGCCCCCTCTTTCCAAGCCAAGAGATTCTGAGAACAGAAATAGAGATGGCTCCTGTCCAGGGCTCTCTGACTGCCTGGGCAATTTGGCAGGTGGTGAAGAGACAGATGGGTGCTCTTCAGTGCTCAGGACCTGAGAGGATCTGGAACTAATTGAAGTCGATGCCATCCATCCGACAACGGCTTCAATTTGGTCCTCCCGCAGCAGTGGGGTACGGCTAGCTCCTACAAAGCTGCGCATAAAGGACTGTTCCCTGGTAAAACTGGGGGATGCTGAGTCACTGGCGCCCGCAGCAGGCACAGAATCCCCACGTCCTCTCCCTGCAGGCACAAAATCCTCACTTCCTCTCCCTGCAGAAACTCCACGCCCACGCCCACGACCACGACCACGACCACATGCCTGACTCCCTGCCTTCTTCGTCTTGGTAGACTGATAAAGATAGGCAGAAAAGTACTAAGGGCTTAGTGTGCTTATTCCTGAACAGCTGCTAACAGGTATAAGAAACACTAATTTTATAAAGTGTGGACTAGACTTTAATATGAGCTAATGTGGCTTACACAACAGTAAAGTGGAGTGTTTGGTGAACTTTATTTAGGTTTTTTCTGTCACAAAAAGACACTGGATGTGCCCAAAGATGTAATACCGATAGTATCACAAACTTTTTGTAGCTATTACAATGTAGGAAGGTAACCTACAATGCAATAGATGAGGCTACAAAAAATAGGCTAATACTAATCTGGCTGGGGCTGCAGGGCACAATGCTGCAGAAAGACTCCTCTAACTACTCCTATATAGTGAGTTTGGAACCAATTTAGCTGAATACGGATGGAACCACCACACTAATAGGAGAAATCAGGAAAAATTATGAATTGGCAAAAAAGGACAATGTATGAGGCAGTGACACACACTGAGTGCACTACAACCAGACGTGGCTGAAGCACACACTACAGGGTGAGCTGCACTCACACACACAGACCTTGCAGACAGCGGTGAACAGTGCAGATGCAGAGCACTGTGCACTAGCGCTGCAAGACAAAAAAAATTTCTCTATCTACTCCTATATAGTGTGTTTGGAACCAATTTAGCTGAATACGGATGGAACCACCACACTAATAGGAGATATCAGGAAAAATTATGAATTGGCAAAAAAGGACAATGTATGAGGCAGTGACACACACTGAGTGCACTACAACCAGACGTGGCTGAAGCACACACACTACAGGGTGAGCTGCACTCACACACACAGACCTTGCAGACAGCGGTGAACAGCACAGAGAACTGTACACTAGCGCTGCAAGGCACAGCGATTTATAAAGTAGCTTGGGTAAAGCAGAATAGACCAAATAGGTAGCTAAAACTGTCCCTCAGAACAACAGCGTCCTATCCCTAACTGAATTCACAGCAGAGTGAGCTCAAAATGGCGGCGGCGGCTTTTATAGTGCATCATGACATCATTTCAGCAGCCAATCACAGCCATGCCATTAATTAAGATGCCTACATGCCTAACAGAATGTGCCCACACTTCTTAGGATCCTCATTGGCTGAATAAAATGAAACTGGCTCATTGCATTATGGGAACTTCCGATTCCGGTATACGATATTGCAAAAGTATCGGAATTAAGTATCGGAATTCCGATACCGCGAATATCGGCCGATACACGATATTTCAGTATCGGAATGCTCAACACTACCCATGACCTCTGAGGGAGACCCAGCTTTCTCACACTGGGCCCTACATTATGCTGCAAAATTTGTTGGTAGTCTTCAGACTTCATAATGCCATGCACACGGTCAAGCAGTCCAGTGCCAGAGGCAGCAAAGCAACCCCAAAACATCAGGGAACCTCCGCCATGTTTGACTGTAGGGACCGTGTTCTTTTCTTTGAATGCCTCTTTTTTTTTCCTGTACACTCTATGTTGATGCTTTTTGCCAAAAAGCTCTACTTTTGTCTCATCTGACCAGAGAACATTCTTCCAAAACGTTTTTGGCTTTCTCAGGTAAGTTTTGGCAAACTCCAGCCTGGCTTTTTTATGTCTCGGGGTAAGAAGTGGGGTCTTCCTAGGTATCCTACCATATAGTCCCTTTTCATTCAGACGCCGATGGATAGTAGGGGTTGACACTGTTGTACCCTCGGACTGCAGGGCAGCTTGAACTTGTTTGGATGTTAGTCGAGGTTCTTTATCCACCATCCGCACAATCTTGCGTTGAAATCTCTCGTCAATTTTTCTTTTCCGTCCACATCTAGGGAGGTTAGCCACAGTGCCATGGGCTTTATACTTCTTGATGACACTGCGCACGGAAGACACAGGAACATTCAGGTCTTTGGAGATGTACTTGTAGCCTTGAGATTGCTCATGCTTCTTCACAATTTGGTTTCTCAAGTCCTCAGACAGTTCTTTGGTCTTCTTTCTTTTCTCCATGCTCAATGTGATACACACAAGGACACAGGACAGAGGTTGAGTCAACTTTAATCCATGTTAACTGGCTGCAAGTGTGATTTAGTTGTTGCCAACACCTGTTAGGTGCCACAGGTAAGTTACAGGTGCTGTTAATTACACGAGTTAGAGAAGCATCCATGATTTTTCAAACAGTGCCAATACTTTTGTCCACCCCCTTTTTTAGGTTTGGTGTGGAATTATGTCCAATTTGGCTTTAGGACAATTCTTTCTGTGTTTTTTCATTGAAGGCAAATTAAATGAAGATAATAATACCAAAGAATTTGTGATTGCAATCTTTTTCAGGAAGAAACTGAGTATTATCTGACAGAATTGCAGGGGTGCCAATACTTTTGGCCACCACTGTAGGCACACTGAGGAGGGTACACATTTCATGAAAGACATCAACATGATATATTATACAATAGCTTGGATATATGACACTCACGAACCAGAGGGTGCTCAAGTAGAGTTCTAACTAGTGATGAGCGAACCCGTGGATGATCAAGTTTGTCGGGTTCGACCGAACTTTAGTCCAAAGTTTGCTTCAGGTACCCGAATTCTACCCAAACTTGAACCAGAACCCGAACCCCATAGTTCTCTCTCCCCTTACGGAGCTCCGAACACTATAACAGACTTCCGGGACAAGTCTGTGTTCAAAGTTCAGCACCGAACACTAGGCGTCTGGTATGAATCCCGAACTTTACAGTTCAGGTTCACTCATCTCTAGTTCTAACCCATAGTACTGTACAATGTAAGGAAAAGAAATTGGCACTCCAATATAAAAGCTGAATAAAGCTTTTCAGTAACCCAAAGTAGTACATATGCCATTTTAATCTTGCCAAACAGACCTTCTTTAGAAATACAGCTTGCATGTGGAAAAATTAAAAACTAAGATAGAAGACAAATGCCACAAGAAATGCAACTCCCATTGATGTTCATGGCAATGGAGGTGTACTAATGTGCTACAGTAGAGCTAGAATGCGAACCCTTCAGAATGTTCCATATTTCTGAATAAATGTAACCTAAAACTGCATCAGATTTTCACACAAGTCCTAAAAGTAGATAAAGAGAATGAAATAAAACAAGAAAGTCTGGAATATTAAAGTTTGATATTTTAAAATGAGAAAAAACATGAGCAAATTTTACATGTCTGTAAGGAGCAAATGTATGCGAACCTCTAGGAATAGCAGATAACTTAAAGGTGAAATAAGAGTCTGGTGTTTTCAATGAGTGGGATTTAAATCAGTTGTGAGTAAGTATTTAACCCCTTCATGACATCCACTGTACATGTATGGCGCATGTCGGAAGCAGGTGTATGGAGAGGGCTCCCGCTGCAAGCCCTCCTCATTGCAAGCCCTCCTCATTCCCTGCAGATGCAGGTGTTGGCTGTGCATTACAGCCAGGACCTGCTGCTAACAATCATGATTGGAGCTGTGCTCCGCCCGCGATCGTTAACATGTTAAATGCTGCTGTCAGAGTAATATGTGCCTATGTGCGCGAGTGTCGTTTTCTCCTCCCATCGGCGCACCTGTGACGTGATCGCCGGTCGTCGATGTGTTGTCCTAGCAGTTTATGACCCCCATGCCTGTCATTATGGAGCTCCTTTGAAACCCTGTCTGTGGCCGGGCTTCAAAGGAGACTGTGATTTTTGCTCTTTGCAGTTATGCTGTTGCATTGCTGTATATAAAACAAGCGATTGGAAGATCGCATCTTCAAGTCCCCTAAGTGGGCTAACGATAAAAGTAAAAAGTAAAAGCAACATTTTTTAAAAAAAATCTGAAAAAAATAAATAAAAACCTAGAAAAGTTCAAATCACATTTCTTTTTCCCCATTGAAAATAAAGATATTAAATAATTAAAAAATGCACATATCTGGTATCGCCACGTTCAGAAAAGTCCAATCTATCAAAATATAAAATCAACTAACCCGATCATTAAATACCGTAAACGGAAAAAATTAAAAAACACCAAAAATACGTCTTTTTGGTTGCTGCAATTCCACAAAAAGGGCTGTCTTAAAAGCAAACGATCAAAAAGGCATGTTTATCCCAAAATGGTACTAATGAAACCGTTGTCACACACATCACACACCCCATCGGCCTAAAAATAAAAATGTTACAGGTCTCGGAAAATGGTGACACAACCCAAAATTATTTTTTGCACACTTCTGATTTTTTTCAACCATTAAAATAATAAAAAAACTGGACACGTTGGGTATTGCCGTAATTGTCTTGATGAGGAGAATCACATTGTATGGTCATTTTTAACACAAAATGTACACTGTAAAAACAATTCCCAAAAACCAATTTTTTTCACAATTTCACCGCACTTGGAATTTTTTTTCCCATTTTCCAGTACGGTAAAATGAATGGTGTCATTCAAAAGTACAACAAGTTCTGCCAAAAACAAGCCCTCGTATGTTAATGTGGACAGAAAAATAAAAGAGTTATGGCTCTGAGAAGAAGGGGAGGGAAAAATTAAAATGCAAAAATGGAAATTGGCCTCGGCATGAAGAGGTTAAAAGGAGCCTATAACCTCAAAATAAAAATCAAACGAAACAGTTATATAACTTCCATATGCAACTAAGGGGGCTTTGGTGCACAGTTGGCATTGGCTAGAGCTTGGTGCACCTTTACTCCCCCTGAATTTGCATACTGAGCAGTTTCCTTGACCCTGATTGACTTTGGTCAAGTGAGCACTGCCTGAACCCTAATCACAGGTCTGCATGAGCATACTGTTTTTGAAAGATTCAGTAGCGTGCATGCCGTGTGGGCTTATTTTCATCATTGCCTCCTGACACCGATTGCCTTGCTACACAGATACACCCAGAAATGTAGAAAGTGGCTTCAGGAGAGGAGTAAAGGACGAGAGGAGCAGTTACATGCTCCTTCACTGCATCACAGAATAGGTCAATATCACTGCTGATAGTTATCTGTTCTGTGACATACAGGAGGAGTAGCACATACCTATTACTGTATGTAACTGATCCTCTATGGCCTCTCCTCTCTCAAGCTGTTTGCTACACTTCTGAGTGTATCAGTGTAGCAAGTCACGGCAGGGTTCAGGCAGCACTTGCACTTGCCAAGCAAGCGCTGTTGGTCAGAATCGGGGGAACTACTCAGTATACAAATTAAGGGGGTGCAAGGGTGCACCAAGCTCTTGGCAACACCATGGGTGCACTGAAGCCCTCTCATTTGCATACGGAATAAAACGAGCTTTAAAAATATTTTCAACAATGAAATGTAAACTGCTTATATTATTCTTATAGTGGCAAAGTCTTCTGAATAACAGTTTAATTTGTTTAATTTGCTTTTAGATGGTGACAGAGTCCTCTTAAAAACAGGAATTTATCAAAGTATGATCTTCAAGGCACATTTTTCTGTAAGTGTATCATGACAATAACAAAAAACATTTCTGAGGCTTCTTGTCACGCAAGGTGTGGGAAAGACTTAGTGCAACAGAAAGGAAAGAGGGAAAGGGAGCCCAGACTCTAGGGAAAGGGGGGAAGTGGAGACCTCCTAGGTTGATCTAGTGTCACCCTGTCTCCCCTAACATCCCTGTATTGGCTCTTCATCAATCGCTGCATGCGTACCTCGCCCTGTCTTTCCCTGGCATATGGCTAAGGCTAGGGAAGGAAGGAGATGAGCACTAGTCGATCTACACTAAACACTATAGACAACAAGGGTAGACAAACAGGGGAAAATTGATTTAGGTTTAGACAAACTCCAGACAAATGTGCACATGTCCTCAAGCTCCAGAGAGGATGAAGTACTGCTCTTGCTAAAGCTTTCACAAGTAGTAATGAATATCACCGGCACCTCCCTCTGAAACACAGGAGGTATTTATACACCCAGGCAGGGTGTTAATTAGCCAGAGGGAGGTAGCCGTTGGGTCCTAGAGACAGCCTCTAAGAAGATGTCTGTAATGCCAAACGTAGAGATCTCCTGCAACCAACTGCAGGGCGACTGTCTGTCACCTCTGACACACCTGTGACGCTTCTGAAGTATTGTTGATAATCATCAGGCTGGAAAAGGTGATAAAAACATCTATAAAGAGATTTGACTCTGCCAATCCGCAGTTAGATTGTGTACAAATGTAGGAAATTCAAGATCATTATTACCTTCCCCAGGAATGGACTATCAAAAAAGTTTATTGCAATAGGGTGTCTAACTGTCCGCAAGGTCACAAAGGAACACAAGGAAGCCTCTTTGCAACTAAAGACCCCTCTTACGTTAGCTAAGTTAGTTAATGTTCATGAGCCCACCATTAGGAAGACACTGAACAACAATGGTGTGCATGGCAAGATTGCAAAGAGAAAGCCACTGCTATCCAAAAAGAGCTCTGTTGCCCGCCGGCAGTATACTAAAGCTTTGTACAAGCTAGGTGCATATTGGAATAATGTTTTGTGGATGAATGAGACCAAAATAGAGCTTTCAGATATAAATGAGAAATGTTATATTTGGAAAAAGAAAAATATTACATTGCAGCATTAAAACCTAATGTTATCTGTGAAACATGGTGGTGGTAGTATCATAGTTTGGACTTGTTTTTCTGCTTCTGGGCCAGGACAGATTGCCATTATTGATGGAATAATGCATTCTGAATTATACCAGCAGATTCTATAGCTCACTATATGCAGTGTAATGGTCGCTACAACCCCCTATATACAGTACTATGGTCACACAGTCCCCTTAATACAGTATGATGGACCCTCATACCCATTCTAAGGTTGGAGCCAGACAGGTCTTGGGTCGGAGGTATGTGTTCCCAAGGTGCCAAGCCTTGGTGATATAGGACTTGGAAAAGCAGGCTCCAGCACACATAGTGCTGAGAAATGTTTAATGGGCCCGGATTATAGGGCCGGGTTTTACGAGCTGCTAAAAGAGCTGGGGGGGGGATCAGCTGATCACTTACCTCCAGTCCAGGTCTTGGAAGGCCTGATTTAAAACAGCTGTGCCTGTCTCAGTGTGGCTGTGTGTTGTGCAAGGTGAGCAAACCTTGCAAGTGCTACTCAGACTCTGCTGGAGGCAGAGAATGACACTTTAGTTAAACAGCTGAGACCGTGCCTTTATGGACTGGTTATTTTGAGTTTTGTTCAGTTATATCCTTTTGTGCCAGAAAGAGGCTGTTAGGTTTTGTTTTTCCTGACTAGTTTATGAACATTTAACCCCTTAAAGACAGAGCCAATTATGTACTTAATGACCAAGCCAATTTTTACAATTCTGACCAGTGTAACTTTATGAGGTAATAACTCTGGAACGCTTCAACGGATCCCCCTGATTCCAAGATAGTTTTTTCGTGACATATTGTACTTCATAATAGTGGTAAAATTTCTTCGATATGGCTTGCATTTATTTGTGAAAAAAACAGAAATTTGACGAAAATTTTGAAAATTTTGCAATTTTCAAACTTTGAATTTTTATGCCCTTAAATCAGAGAGATATGTCACACAAAATAGTTTATAAATAACATTTCCCACATGTTTACTTTACATCAGCACAATTTTGGAACCAAAATTTTTTTTGTTAGGAAGTTATAAGGGTTAAAAGTTGTTCTCATTTTTCCAACAAAATTTACAAAACCATTTTTTTAGGGACCACATCATATTTGAAATGACTTTGAGGGGTCTACATGACAGAATATACCCAAAAGTGACATCATTCTAAAAACTGCACCCCGCAAGATGCTCAAAACCAAGTTCAACAAGTTTATTAACCTTTCATGTGCTTCACAGGAACTGAAGCAACGTGGAACTTTTTTCACACAAATTTTACTTCAGGCCCCAAATTTTTAATTTTCTCAAGGGTAACAAGAGAAAACGGGCCACAACATTTGTTGTGCAATTTCTCCTGAGTACACTGACACCATTTTGAAAACTAGACCCCTCAGGGAACTTATCTAGATGTGTGGTGAGCACTTTGAACCCCCAAGTGCTTCATAGAAGTTTATAACATTGAGCCGTAAAAATAAAATTTTCACATTTTTCTCACAAAAATGTTTTTCAGCCCCCAATTTTGCATTTTCATAAGGGTAGCAGGAGAAATTGCAAAATGAAATTTGTTGTGCAATTTCTCCTGAGTAAGCCGATACCCCATATGTGGGGGAAAACCACTGCTTGGGGGCACGGCAGTTTCACTTTTTGAATGTAAAATTTTCCTGAATAATGCCATGTCGCGTTTGGGGAGCCCCTGATGTGCCTAAACAGTGGAACCCCCCCACAAATTACCCCATTTTGGAAACTACACCCTTCAAGCATTTTAGCAAGGGGTATAGTGAACACTTTGAACCCAGAGGTACGACACAGAATTTGATAACATAGGTCATCATATTGAATAAGTTGTCACTAGTCTTGAGCGCAAATACTTGCTACTTGAGTTTGCATCAGCTGCTCAGATATTCACCAAGTATCGTGGGTGCTCGAGTAACATGCTCGAGTCCCTCATGTTTCTCGGTTGCTAGACACCCAAAAAAAGCATACACGGATCGCTCGTGTATGGCAGGCAATCCCCGCGAGTTTTTTTTGGCTGTATAACAACCACAAAACATGCGGGGCGAGGACTCGAGCACTAGTTGCCACATGGTCATCATTTTTTTTCTGTACTTTTGAAAAAATCCCAACCCCAACACAACCCTAACAAAACCCTAGCCCTAATCCTAACTGTAACCATAACACACCTCTAACCCTGGGCTAACCCTGACCCTAACCCTAACCCTAACTCTAACTCTAACCCTAACGCTGGGATAACCCTAACCCTGGGCTAACCCTAACCCTAACCCTGAGCTATTCCTAACCCTGGGCTAACCCTAACCATAACCCTGGGCTAACCCTAACCCTTGGCTAACCCTAACCCTAACAAAAAATATATATTTTTCATTTTATAATTTTTATTTACGTAAGGAGGGGACAAGAGGGGGTTTGATTTATTATTTTTTTTATTTTGATCACTGTGATAGGGTTTATCACAGTGATCAAAATGAACCAATAGGGAAAATTCCCTGTTGTTGCCGGGCACCGGCCGGCAGATCTTGGCGGGCGCAATGCGCTTGCGCCTGCCATTTTTTTTCTCTAACAAGATACCGGAGCACCAGGGGAAGATCTGGGGAGTGATCGGAGGACAGCGGAGGTACCGGGGGGCTTAATTTCTCTCTCCTCTGACATGTATATTATGTCAGATGAGAGAGAAATGATTGTAAACTGCAGGCACACTTTTTTTTTGTGATCGCCGTTATTTGGTGAATAACGGCGATCACGTGACAGGGGACCATAAAAACCGGCTCTGGTCATATTCTCCAGGGTCTCAGCTACCTCTGGTAGCTGAGACCCCAGAGAATTTCTGACTCTGGGGGGCGCTACAGTCTTATTCCTCAGTGACCCATTTTCACGGCTCTGAAGAATAAGTACCCTTAACTGCAGCCATGAAAATGCGTTATGGCAGTCGTTAAGGGGTTAATAAACCACCAGTTTGTTTTGAACCTGCGGACTGCATACCTGTGTGAACATGCGTCTACCATAGAGCTGATCCTTCACAAATTGGTGGAGAATGCATGCACAAATCCCAAGGGGCAGTGTGGCTGCTATAAGAAAAGGTATACGTCTTGGGTGAAGGCCGCCAGCCAGAAAAGTTTGTTGGCAGCATAGAGGAGCTGATAAGGCAACTGGTGCAGGCGAATATGCAGCAGCAGCAAGCTCAGCAGGAGACCAACAAATTGTTGATACAGCAATTCCAGCTTCAACAGCAACAAATGCAGCAGCAGCAGTGACAGCAGCAGGAACAGATGAGGCTCCTGGCGGAGGCCGTCCGTGTCAAAGAAGCCACACCACCTCCAGGCCGAAGCGACGAGACCCAGGTGAGGAAAACCGTGAGAGGGACTTTGCAAAAGATGATTCCGGGGGATGGCGTTGAGGCATTCCTGGCCGTGTTTGAGGGTGGCGGACCGTTAGACTCCCACCGGAGCAGGGGGCGTAGGTTCTAGAAATCCTGGGCATAACCCTGGCAGTCAGGGCACAAAGAGTCCACCTCTGGGACTTCCTCAGGGACAAACCTCCTTTGTCACAAATGTTTGACCTTCTGCATCTAGTCCAGAAGTGGCTGCAGCCAGAGACTTGTTCCCCAGCCCAGATGGTCGAGAGAGTCGTCATGGATCAGTTTATCTATTAAGCCAATTCAGTCCTGGGTTTCCCAGGGAGATCCCCAAAATGTGGACGACCTGGTGGGCCTAGTGGAGAGGTACCGGGCGGTAGAGGGTTCCCTGAGTGGTCAAGCGGGGGTTAGGTCACCTTTCTGGGGTTCCCAAAGGAGGGATGGCTCTCAAAAGTAGGAACTAAATCCTCACTGGGTGTCCAAAGTCCCTGGAGGCCACTGAATCACAGCTGGGGAATCAGTCCCATTCCATCCTCTGTTGGAGGTGTCATGCCCCTGGCCATATAGCCACCCGGTGTCCCATGAACTCTGAGCTAATGGACTGCAACATAGGCTGGAGTTGCTCCTATATGGCCTGCCCTGCCTGCAGCGCAGTTCCTCAGCCTGGCAAGGGCCCTCATAAATGGGATATGAGTGACTCGACTGTTGGACTCAGGAAGTCTGGTGACTCTGATAAGGGCCACACTCCCTCATCGGTTGGTTCCTGGGAAGGTGGTGGGTGTCCGGTGTAGCCATGGGGATGTTAAGAACTATTCTGTGGTCCAGGTGGATGTAAGCCCAGACTGTGGCACCGTGTCTCATTAAGTGGGGGTCGTCCAGGACTTATTCCACCCCATAATAATTGGACGGGACTTTGTATTGTTTTGGGACATGTGGTGGAAAGCGGGGATGCCTGGTTGCTTGGACAACAGCCAGATAACCCCTAAGGAAACCTCGCCGCAGACCATAGTAGACGAGTTTACCATGTGTGTGCTTGTTGGCGATGAGGATGAGGCAGCATCCCCTGAGGCCAATATCCCTGAGCTGGATTTAACTCTTAAAGGGGCATTTGAAAATGTTGCAGTGTTAAATGGGGTCCCTCAAGAGCCGGGGCCGACAGTCGGTTCCCTCATTTTGCAGTGAATGGGGATTTGCTATATAGAGTAACCAAGTCAAGGGGTGAGGTAATAGAGCAGTTGCTGGTGCCAGGGCGCTATAGACGCAGGGTGTTAGACAAGGCTCATTCCCATGTGTTGGATGGTCACCTGGGCGCAGATAAAACCCAGGAATGGATCCTCTAGAGACTACTGGCCAGGATGCTACAGGGAAATAATGAGATTTTGTTGTTTCTGCCCAACATGCCAGCTAATCTGTCCGGTGGCCCACTTCCACAGTCTCCTAGTACTGCTACCTGTTATCGAGGTCCCATTTGAACGCATAGCGATGGATCTAGTGGGGCCCCTGGTGGTGTTAGATTATGCTACACGGTATCCAGGTGTAAAGCCCGGACGTTGATCCATATATTTTCCAGAATGGGGTTGCCTAAGGAGATTCTAACGGACCAAGGTACTCCATTTATGTCGAAGGTCATGAGGGAATTGTGCAAGACACTGCAGATTGCACAACTGAGAACCTCTGTGTACCATCCCCAGATGGACAGACTGGTCGAGAGGTTTAACAAAACCTTGAAGGCCATGTTGAGAAAAGCAGTGGAGAAGAATGGCCGAGACTAGAACTGTCTGCTTCCCTATCTGTTGTTCTCCATCAGGGAAGTCCCCCAGGATTCCACATGCTTCTCCCCGTTTGAACTCTATGGCCAACACCCTCAAGGACTCCTGGATGTTGCGAAAGAGTCCTGGAAAGCTGACACCACTCCATATAGAAGCGTGGTGGAGCACATTGCTCAGATGCAAGAGAGGATTACCAACGTAATGCCCATTGTGAAGGAGCATCTCCTCAAGGCACAAGAGGCACAGTCCAGGGTGTATAATAGGTCAGACAAGTTGAGACAGTTCAACACAGGAGATCGAGTACTTGTGCTAGTCCCCACAGTGGAGAGCAAGTTCATGGACAAGTGGCAGGGCCCCTATGAGGTGGTAGAGAAAGTTGGGGAAGTCAACTATAAAATCCACCAACCGGGGAACAGGAAGCCCTACCAAATTTACCATGTTAATCTGATTAAATCGTGGCAGGACAGAGAACTCATGGAAGCTCCTTGTCTGGTGGCTGAGGCTGACGCTGAAGTGAAGGAGGTCAAGGTGGCAGAGTCACTGTCGAGTGCAAAAAAGCAACAGTGCTACATCGGAATAGAAACCTTTTCTCAGAGCTACCCGGCTGTACTCAGGTAATAGAGCATGATGTTCTTATGGAGCCTCATGTCCGGGTAAACTTGAAGCCATATCGGATTCCAGAAGCCCGCTGAGAGGTGATCTCGAAGGAGGTGAAGTGGATGCTTAGCCTGGGAGTCATTGAAGAGTCCAAGAGTGGCTGGTCCAGTCCCATAGTCTTAGTGCTGAAATCAAATGGAGAATGGCGGTTTTGCAACGACTATAGGAAGCTGAACAAGGTCTCAAAGTTCGACGCCTACCCAATGCCTAGGTTAGATGAGCTTATTGAAAGGCTAGGACCCCCTCGGTACATCATCATCCTGGACCTCACCAAAGGATACTTGCAAATTCCCCTCTCTAAAGAGGCCAAGGAGAAGACGACCTTCTCAATGCCAGATGGATGTTATCAGTACGTTATGATGCTGTTTGGGTTGCAGGGAGCCATGGACCGGATCTTAGCACTCCACAAAAAGTATGCAGTGGCCTACCTAGATGACATC
Organism: Phyllobates terribilis; assembly: GCF_046119375.1. Lineage (NCBI taxonomy): Eukaryota > Metazoa > Chordata > Amphibia > Anura > Dendrobatidae > Phyllobates > Phyllobates terribilis. The sequence continues at coordinate 788,808,033 of NW_027362761.1, forward strand.
GTCATATTCATCCAGGACCGGGAAGGTCATCTTGGCAAAGTTCAAGCCATATTTGACGTCCTAAGGAAGGCGGGCTTTACCATCAACCCGAAGAAATGTGGTTTGGGGATGGAGGAAGCCAAGTATCTGGGCTACATGGTTGGTAGAGGGGAAATAAAACCACAAATAAAAAAGGTTGAGGCGATCCTGAACTGGCCACAGCCCCTCTCGAAGAAGAATCGTGGGCTACTATCGAAGATTTGCCCCTAACTTTGCCCTGATAGCAGCCCCGTGGACGATCTTCTGAAAGGGACGAAGTCAACTATGGCTAAGTGGTCCCCGGAAGCTGAAGCGGCCTTCCAGGAATTAAAACTGGCCCTCTGTGAACAGCCAGTCTTGGTGGCGCCCAATTTCTCCAAAGAGTTTGCGGTCCAGATCGACACATCAGATGTAGGGCTGGGAGCAGTCTTCTCCCAGGATATTAACGGAGAGGAACACCCGATAATGTACCTCACTCGGAAACTGTGTACAATATAATGGCTCCACAACCCCCTATATACAGTATAATGGCCTCCACAGCTCATTTTATACAGTATGATGGTCCCCACAGAAGGGCCCTTATATACAGTATAGGGCCCGACACAGCGAGAGTCTGTGCGTGGGTGGAGTGACGTGGTGACATAAACATGTCACCTTCACTGGGACATTTACGTTCTATGCATGCTTCTGGCATTCTGTAGGCCTCAGGCATATAGTGACCTGTGACTTACAGAATATAAAGCAGTAATACAGGGATACTGTACAGTTCATCTCTATCGGCAAGCTGTGCATGCCAATATAATTGTAGGTTGTGGTCACTCCAGGTGGGTCCCTTTGAGTGTGTGGGCCCTGGGTGATTGCCCCCTCTTCTCTGCTGCTGCTGGGTCCCTCTTAGGGATGGGGGACATGGGTTATTGTTCGGTTTGCCCCCCCTAATGCCAGTCATGGATAGATACTGTCTTTGAATACTGTTAGACTACATTCAAATGTCCAGTAATCATCGGTTAGAAAACATCCAGCAGCAATCTGGCTAAAAAAACCTGATTTCAACTGAATGTTTATTTTAACATAGAAGTCTATGGACAATGAATCCGTTAACTAGCCATCCATTTTGTTCCATTTGAAATGGATTCAATAAGCAAATAACCCGGATAATTTTCAAATGAAAGAAAATGGCTATTTAGAACATCCATTTTCCATAGACTTCAATATTAAAAAAATGGATCCTGGCAAAATATTTTTTTTTAAGCAAGTTTTTGTAGACGGGGATAAGGTAATGTAGGTAGGATAAGACAGTTGATGGGTATAAAAGATTTTATAGTCAGGAAGATGGCTAGAATAATTTGTCGCCACGACCCCTTCAACCAAATGGTTTGCTTTCTCCCTAGTGCTAGAGTTCAACATGTGTTGGAGCGAGTAGATAAATTACTGTCGGAGACTGATGATGATCCAGCTGCTGTGATTCACGTGGGAATCAATGACAGAAAAAGTGGTAGGTGAAAGTTCCCTAAGAATAATCTTAAAGAATTAAAAAAAATTAGGCTGCAAGCTGAAACTAGGGATGAAAGAGGTGGATAAAGGAGAAAATAAAGAGATAGATACGGTAGGTTACAGATGGGTTCTATTTTTTTGAGGGCAGAGAAGAGGACTGTTGAGAGGATGATAAGGGCTGTGGATAAAGAGATCAATATGCTACAAACAAACAGGGAAGACCAATATCCCCTCAAAATTATCATTTCTGAAAGTGAAAGTAAAAAACTGAATGGCAACTTAAAGTGTATGTTAGTAGTCTAACAATCAAAATAGGAAAGTTTGAGGCCCTGGTATTGGAGAACAGATTGATGTAGTTGGTGTTGCTGAGACATGATTGGACTGTAAATCTTCCTGGTTTTATGTTCCTTCTGAATGACAAGTCAAATAGGAAAGAAGGAGTAATATGTTTGTTTGGTAGGAGATATATGAAACTGAGTGTGACAAAGGCAATATGGGAGGACAATTATGAGGAAGTTGTAACTTTGTGGGTCAAATTGTAAGGGTACTCCCTGGCTAAGGTGTACTTCGGAGACCCTAAAAACCCTATGCTTGGATCCCTGGGTGTGTGCATGCTGTTGTGTATGTTCTGTCACCATTTGTGCAGCACCGATCCCCTTTAACTTTCCGACAAAGAAACCAGACTGCTATGCAAAAATAGAGCCTTGTGGGATGACAGGTGTATTTTTACTATCCCACCCAGTGAGTTGTGGTGAATGATTGCTACTCTGTATGGTCTCCAGTAGAGATGATGGAATTTTGTCAAATTTGAATTTGCCTTGCTCCGAGAATTTTTTTTAAAGTTTGATATGGGGTACTCCATTTGCTCTGTTTTTTTTTTATAATATTCTGAAGTCTTCTAGGACTGTATCAATCCTCTTTCAATTTCTTTGCAAACTCAGCTTTTATAATGTCAAAGTGACCTCATCATAGAAATGGATGATGAGCCAGTAGTAGCCAACAGCTACTATTTTTCAATTTTTTTCAAGTCCGGGAAGGAGAGCGAGAATTTTCCAGCTGAAAAGTTTGGGTCCTCACTATTTTTAATGGGGTTCGGGTTCTGGTTTAAGTTTGGATATAGTTCTGGTACACGAATCGAACTTTGGAATAAAGTTTGGATCGGGTACCAGAACCCAAACTTCCACAAGTCCGCTCATCCCTATTCACAATGTGTCATGGCTGAAGCCCTGGGGATTTGGACATTTGGGCTTACAGAGCCATTGACTTTAATGATATAGACGGAGTCACTATGTGCTCTGTCGGACATAATTTTCAGCAGTATCCGCCTATTTCAGACAAGCACCAAAACGCAGTTGACTATGTTTTGGTGCCCTCCAGAAATAGGAGGATACAGCCAGAAATAATGTCCGATAAAAAGCACAAAGTGACTCAGTCTGCATCATTATAGTCAATGGCCCCATCACCATAAACGTCCAAATCCTGCTTTTTAGGGCTACAAACAAAAGACCCAATGGAGTCACAAGCAATAGGCTAAAGCTTGATTTGAACATAGCCTTAGTCATTTGTAACCAGGCAGACGATTCTGTGCAGAATACTGACTCCAGCTGATAGTGTCACTGTTAGAGGTACCATCATCGTGCTGTGACTAAGACGAGTGATGTGCCATATATACTATAATGCCCTCTGCTGCTTCCTCGCTAATATGCTTGCTGGAGGCAAAGAAGACTAATTGTGGGCTTCATTCGGTAGTACTACTGCTCATATGGCTGGTGCTAATGGTGGTGTTTCTACTGCAGATATTCTTAGCTGTGTTAGGGGTGTATTCACTAGCCCATCCATAGCCATTGCCACTTTTTCTTTTAGCATTTAGAATTTTATACAACAATATCATTAACTTTTGACATTTTTTTCATCATATTCATTAAACCCTTAAAAAATGTACTTAAAGGAGTAGTCTACTACTTGAACAACCCCTTATTATTCCCCATGTTTGGCCCCATTAAAATAGAAAAGCTTATACTCACCTCCCTTGCCAGAGCCGTTTCAGTGGTGTGGACACTCGTGCTCCCGGGGCTCACGCGAGCCCTCTGCCCAATCAGCGCTGGTGTCACTGTCCCCGCCTTCAGATGTATAAGTAATTAACAGGAAGTGAGCGGCCAGCTGCAGCTCTCACTTCCACCAGTGGTGATTGGGCACAAGGCTCATGTGTCATAGCAACCTCACATGAACCCTGGGAACGTGAGTGTCGGCACAGGAGGTGAGTATAAGCTTTTCTATTTTAACAGGGCCAAACATGGGGAATGAGAAGGGTTTGTCTAAGTAGTGGACCACCTGTTTAATAAGAAATTCTAGGTAGGCAGGTATATGTACAGAAAGCAAAATGTGTCAGTAGGCCACAGTATAGGTGTAATGTGGTTGTTAAATTGGACTAGTAAAACAGGTGTGGCAAAACAAACAGGTACATTTAAATGTCTACATTTTTGTATTTGTCAACAAAATTCAAACCCCTTTCCAAAAATGACAAAATAAGAAATGCTAGGTAGGTTCTGTTATGGGGGCACTGTTCGCGGCAGCATGGCAGCTTTTAATAGGGCTTCCACAAACAGTCTTAGTGCAAACCACTTAGTCAACTGTATCTCTGGGGTTGCCCTGGCCTTCACCCATTAATAGCTGTGCAGGGATATTGACTTACACAGGGGTCCCGGAGTTTGGGCCACAGAGTCAGCTGCTAGCCGATGGAGCAAGCTGGATGGACGAAGGATCGCCATGTAAGTTCTGTACCAGGAGGTCAAAGTCAGAATCTTAAGGCAGAAAAATCATCATAAATATTGTATCTTACATGTACCTATTTATTATATTGATGACTGGACCATACAATTACAAGCACTTTTATTTGTACTTTTTGTGTCACCCCTATTTCATCATAGAATGTAAGCTTACAAGCAGGGCCCTCACTCCTCTTAGTATGTGTTGAACTACATGTTACCCATTCATGTCTTATCTTGTTTGTACAAGTTCCCTCTGAATTGTAAAGTGCTGCGTAATATATTGGTGCTATAGAAGTAAAATGTATTATTATTATTTATATGTTAAAAAAAATGATTTCCCCTTTCACAAAAATATTTGTACTAGAAATATAAATTAAATACAGTTGCTTGTGACAAACAAATGCATTGTCTGACTCTGATTTCATTTTTTTCTGTAAAAACTATTCTGCTGTCTTGCTTTTGTTTTTTTTTTTGCATTCATAATGAAGAAAAAAGGGTAACTGCAATTAAAATGTAGCAAGACAGATGCCAATTTCACCTTATTACTGATAAATCAAAATGGCACTATTGCTTGCACTTCCCCTATCAATTGAATCTCCATATCATTCACAGAAAACTACTCTCATCTTCTTCACTGCTGCAGTAATGATATAGAAGATATTTCAAGCTGACTTGGACTAACTGAGTTATTGCACATCCACCTGACAGATGAGGTTTAGTATGACTAAATGTACAGTTATGCATCTGAGCACTAATAACCTGCGGCTATCATGTGTTCTAGGGGGAGTAAGATTAGAAGAGTTACCTGTAGAGAAGGATCTGGTTATACTTGTAGATCGCAGATTAGATAACAGCATGCAATGTCAATCAGCAGCTTATAAAGCCAGCAGGATATTATTGTGTATTAAAAGAGTCATGGGCTTGCGGGACAGTGACATAATATTACCAATTTACAAGTCATCTGTAATATACAGTTCAGTTCATAGCAAAAATGGCCTGAAATTGGAAGAAATACATAGAAGAGCCACAAAACTGATAAGGGCATATAGGATCTTAGTTATTAGGTAAGATTACAAATATTACGGTATATTTATTTAGTCTTGAGAAGAGACGTCTTAGGGGGGACATGATTAATCATGATTAACTTGTACAAGTACATAAATTGCCCATACAAAAAAATAAAGTCAAAAGTAGAGATGGGCGGATCGATTTGTGATACTTCGGTCCAATGTCCAGGTAAGTGGCACCTGGGAGCTAGATGGGAGTGTACCCAGCATGGCTTTTGATTAGCCAGGGCTGGCATGACATCTATGACGCTGAGTCACTTTTCACGGCCAGGCCGTGAGACGGGATAATCAAGGAGTCCGAAGTCAAAGCCAGGAGGGTACGTCATTAACAGAGGAAAATGGCAAAGGCGTAGTCGGGTACCGTTCTGTAGATCAGAATGTTCCTGGATGACAACCAAATCTTATCCCCAATCTTAAAAACAGGACCCACCGAACGTCTTCTATCGGCCTTCAGTTTTTGGCGAGTCTGAGCAGTTCCAATATTCTTTTGAACCTCCTTCCAAACATCCCCAAGTCTTTGTACGGTGACCTCCACCCCAGGACATTCAGAACTAATACTAGAAAACTCACCAAAATGGGGATGAAACCCATAATTACAGAAAAACAGAGAGGTTCCAGTAGACTGATTCACTCGACTGTTAAAGGCTAACTCAGGGAGAGTTAAAAACGAAGACCAGTCCTCCTGCTGAGCCGTCACAAAGCACATTAAAATTTGTTCCAAAGATTGATTTGTCCTCTCAGTCTGACCGTTCGTCTCAGGGTGGTAGGCAGATGAAAATGACAAGTCAATCCCGAGTTTACTACAAAAAGCTCTCCAGAATTTAGAGACAAATTATACTCCCCTATCGGACACAATGTTAAGAGGGATACCATGTAACCTTACAATATGAGAGTGTCTCTGCATTAAGTAATCCAGACAAGGGAACAAAATGAGCTTGTTTGCTGAATAGGTCCACTACCACCCAGATAGCAGTTTTCCCATCAGACAGAGGCAAATCCGTGATGAAATCCATGGACAAATGAGTCCATGGTCTTTCTGGAATTGGCAATGGAGCCAATTCCCCGGCTGGCCAGCTATGACTGACTTTGGTGCATGTGCAGACTTCACAAGCAGATACAAAATCTTTGATAGCATTAAGCATGGATGGCCACCAAAAAGTCTGCCAATGGCTTTCCGCGTAGCAGTAACCCCAGGATGACCACTTAAGACGGAATCATGAAATTCCTGTATCACACGCAATCTTAGGTACACCAGGCACAAATAATTTAGACCCAGAAGTAGTGGGAGGAGCCAATGACTAGGCATTACGGATCTCCTCCAATTTTGAGGTTACCATAGAAACCACAATACCCTGAGGAATAATGGAGGATGGAGGTTCTGGAAGAGAAACGGCATTGAGACTACGAGACAATGCGTCAGCTTTCACATTCTTAGACCCCGGTCTGAATGTAATCGAAAAATTAAACCTTGAGAAAAACAAGGACCATCTGGCTTGTCTAGAAGTTAACCTTTTAGCTGACTCAATATAGGCTAGATTCTCGTGATCAGTGACCACAGTAACTGGATAAATCGCCCCCTCCAAAAAATGCCTCCATTCCTCAAAGGCTAATTTTCCAGCAAGTAACTCACAATTCCCAACGTCATAATTTCTTTCCACCGGCAAAAATTTCTTAGACAAAAATACACATGGACTCAAGTTACTCAGAGTTTTGGGCCCCTGTGACAAAACCGCCCCTACTCCGACCTCTGAAGCATCCACCTCTACAATGAATGGTTCTTGGAGATCCGGTTGGATCAGAATGGGAGCAGACATGAAATACTCTTTAATTTTTTAAAAGCCTTGATAGCACTCGGCGACCATATCTTGAGATTTCCCCTCTTACATGTAAGGTCAGTAAGCGGTTTAGCAATCTGAGAAACCCCTTGATAAATCTATAAGAGTTGGCGAATCCCAGAAACCGCTGTAAAGCCTTAAGATCACGAGGCTGAACCCAGTCAATTATGGCCTATACCTTCCCAGGGTCCATCTTAAACCCTTCTGCAGACAAGATTAACCCCAATAACGAAATTTCCTTAACAGAAAAAACACATTTTTCCAATTTAGCAAACAAGAGTTCTCCCTTAACCTTTGTAACACAATCCGGACATGTTCCTGGTGAGAGTCCAAATCTGGCGAGAAAATTAGAATATCATCCAGATAAATTACAACATATCTTCCAATGCAATTAGAGAAAATATTCATAAAATTTTGAAACACAGCAGGTGTATTGGATAACCCAAAAGGCATGACAAGGTTTTCAAACAGACCCTCAGATGTTAAAAATGCAGTCTTCCACTCATCACCCTCCCAGATGAGTATCAAATTGTAAGCCCCTCTAAGATCAATTTTAGAGAATACTCTGGCCCCCAGAAGCTGATTATATAGGTCGGGGATGAGTGGAAGAGGGTACGTATTTTTAACTGTGATTTTGTTTAGTTCCCGGAAATCGAGGCAAAGACAGAGACCCCCATCTGTCTTTTTTACGAAGAAAAAAAACACAGCTACCAGAGAGGAGGAAGGACGGATATGACCCTTCCTTAAACTTTTGTTAACATATTCTTTCATGGCGGCCCTTTCAAGCCCGGACAAATTGTAAAGGCGAGCTTTAGGCTGTGTGGCATAAGGAATAAGCTCAATAGCACAATCATAAGGACGATGGGGAGGTAGCATCTCTGCCTCCTTTTCCGAGAACACATCTCCGAAGTCATTCACGTACGCCAGCAGACCCTTCAGACTAGCGGAGCATATTTGTACAGTTTTTAGACATTTCTTGCAACAATTAGGGCCCCATTTAACAATCTCCCTCTGACACCAATCAATGACATGTGCATCTGCAACCATGGAAGCCCCAGTACCAACCAAGCTGGTAAATTATCCAACACAAAACATGAGAAGGATTCAGAGTGGAGAGCTCCTACTTGAAGGATGAAATCCACCTTAACCTTCTTGGCCAAATTCCTGCATAATGATGTTTTGTCAAGGGTGAAGAATAGCTGTCCCTAACCCTAACTTCAGAACCAATCCTGAATCAATAAAGTTAGCAGCAGACCAACAGTCAATGAACGCCAATGTTGATAACACTTGGTTCTCGAAGGATAACATAGTATTTATCAGTACCCTGGAGGAGGAAGACAAAGGTACCTGGGAGTCTGGGTGACCTCCTCAGCCATCACCCAGACTCAGATGTTCTCCTGATGGTTTGGTAGCCTGAGGACAAGTAGGGCAATCCTTGAGAAAATGTCCAGAGAGACCACAGTACAGACAGAGTTCGAGATTTTGTCTGCGTCTGTTATGAACTGCTACAAACACTAAGGAAAGATAGGAGAACTGTCCCTACAATAGGACTAAGCTGATTCCCTACGATGCAGCGGGGGACCTGTTCCTTGTGAACAGACCCGCCTAAGTCCTCGGCTAGTCTGAACGCAGACCTATAGATATAAGGGAGGTGTCCCTACAAGAACTAAGGACTGGGATATAGTTGGACACCTCATAGCAGAAATTGTAGCAGAGTAAAGACAAACAAACAAACAGAAGTACTAGTGGTCAAAAGACCAAGCAAACTACAGAGTAAGGTACAAGGCACCTGGCTAGCTAAAGAGTAAAAGTAACACTGAAGTCCAGCAAGGCCAGGAGGGCGGAGCTGGATTATATAGGCAAAAAGTCATGTGACCAGCAAAATAGAACCCTCCTGTTAGTTTTTTCTAACCGTACCCCCTCTTCTATGAGGATCCCCCGGATCCTCCAGGCCCAGGTCTATCCGGAAACCTCCTGTGAAACGCTCCGACAAGTCTTTTAGCTGAGACATCATCCGTCCTTACCCAGGAGTTATCCTCGGGACCGAAACCTTTCCAAGCGATGAGATACTGCAGTCTCCCTCTATGCCATCTAGAATTAAGAATGTGAGAAATTTCATATTCACCGTCTTCCTCCACCGGAGGAACAGAGACAGTGGCGTCCCTATCAGAAACATCAGCTTTTTTCAATAAGGAAACATGAAACACCGGATTAATCTTCCAGGAGGTAGGAACCTCCAACCTAACAGCAGATTGGTTATCTACCTGAAGCACCTTAAATGGACCTACAAACTTCGGGCCCAATTTCTTAGAAGGAATCCTCAACCGCAGATTCCTAGAGGACAACCAAACCATGTCACCAACAGTAAACAAAACCTCTTGACGTTTCCTGTCAAAGTACCTCTTGGATTTTTTGTTAGCCTCTTGAAGGTTACGACGTACGTCAGTCCAAACTCTCTCCAAATCACCGGAAAAATTCTCCTCCTCCGGCACAGCCGATACCAATTTGGAGAATGACCCAAACGACGGATGTCTCCCAGTACAACAAAAAAAAGGAGAGCACCCAGCAGAAGAGGATGTTTGGTTGTTAAGAGCAAATTCAGCCAGTGGCAGAAACTCAGACCACCCCTCTTGATTGTCAGCCACAAAACAACGCAAAAACTGTTCAACATCCTGGTTCTTTCTTTCTGTCTGTCCATTAGACTCAGGATGATAACCAGACGAAAATGACAAATGGACTCCCAACCTGTCACAAAAGGCAAACCAAAAACGAGCCACGAACTGAGGTCCCCTATCGGAAACAATGTCAGCAGGAACGCCATGGAGCCTGACAATTTCTTTAACAAAAGCCTTAGCGAGTGTCCTGGCGCAGGGCAGTTTGATGAAGGGAACCAAGTGACACATCTTGCTAAAACGGTCCACGACCACCCAGATAACAGTGAAACCCTCAGAGGCAGGAAGGTCAGTAATAAAATCCATAGCAAGATGCGTCCAAGGAGCACTAGGAACCTCCAGAGGGCAAAGCAACCCTGCAGCAGGAGCATGTGAAGACTTAGATCTAGCACACACAGTACATTGACGCACCCACTTAATGACTTCCTTCTGCCACCCAGGCCACCAAAAACTGCGACCTACAAGTCTCTTAGTCTCCGAAATTCCTGGATGACCTGCCAACCGAGACTCATGACACTCCACAAACAAATCTCTCCTAAAGTTCCTAGGCACAAACAACCTCCCATGGGGAGTGTTAGATGGGGCATCCTCCTGAGCTTTCAGAATCCCATCTTCCAAAACGGAGTCCAATGCTGCTATCACAACACCTTTCTGTAAAATGCTCTCCTCCTCCTCGGTACCAACCATGGGAGAAAAACTGCGAGATAAAGCATCAGCTTTTACATTCTTGGTACCCGGGATGTAAGTAACAGAAAAATTAAACCGCGAAAAAAAAAGTGCCCACCTAGCTTGAAGGGCATTCAAGCGCTTGGCAGCATCAAGATAGATCAGATTCTTATGATCAGTAAAAACCTGAATGGGAAATTTAGCACCTTCCAAGAGATGACGCCAATGTTCAAATGCGAGTTTAATTGCCAGCAATTCCCGATTACCGACATCGTAATTAAGTTCGGTCTCAGAAAATTTTTTTGAAAAAAAAGCACAGGGATATACTCCATCCTTGTTTTCCTGAGACAAAACAGCACCGACCCCCACCGAAGAAGCATCAACCTCAACCAAAAAAGGCTTGGTCTCATCAGGCTGCATAAGGATGGGGGCAGAACTGAACCTCTCCTTGAGATACACAAAAGCTTCAATGGCCTCAGTAGTCCACTGAACCGTATTCGCACCTTTCCTGGTGAGATCGGTCAGCGGCTTAACTATTATAGAAAAATTCGTAATGAATTTTCTGTAATAATTGGCGAAACCCAAAAATCTCTGTATTGGTTTCAAACCAATAGGCCTAGGCCATTCCTGCACCGCCTGAACCTTCACCGGGTCCATCTCAAAGCCCTCACTGGAGATAATGTAGCCCAAAAAACTAATTCTCTGCACAGCGAACTCACATTTCTCCTGCTTAGCAAAAAGCGAATTGTCGCTTAACAACTGCAATACCTCACGTACGCTCTGCCAATGAGACTCCAGATCCGGCGCAAAAATCAAAATGTCATCCAAATACACCACCACATTCTTACCGATCAACGGTCTTAGGATGTCATTAATAAGGTTCTGAAAAAACGCTGGTGCATTGGTAAGACCAAAGGGCATAACCAGATTCTCAAAATGACCCACTGGAGTGTTAAAAGCAGTTTTCCACTCATCACCTTCCTTCATGCGTAACAAATTGTATGCCCCCCGGAGATCAATCTTAGAGAACCACTTGGCCCCCACTAACTGGTTGAACAAGTCAGGAATTAATGGCAGTGGGTAGGAATTGCGTACTGTAATTTTATTAATTTCGCGAAAGTCCAGACATGGACGTAAACCGCCGTCCTTTTTTTTTTACAAAAAAAAATCCAACAGCCACAGGTGACTTAGAAGGTCTAATGTGACCGGCAGCCAAGCTTGTCTGTATGTATTCCTCCAAGGCCTTTCTCTCAGGGATAGTAAGATTAAATAAGCGACTCTTGGGAAGAGTTGCTCCAGGGACAAACTCAATAGTACAATCATAGTCCCTATGAGGAGGCAAAACTTGCGACTCCTCCTCAGAAAAAAACTTCCAAAAATCCTGAATAGGTACAGGTAATTCCCCTCTTTCCACAGCAGCAATGCGACCGTTACAACAGCTATCATAACACTTAGGACTCCAAGACTTAATTTCATTGGTAGACCAGTCCAGTACAGGATTGTGCAATTTTAACCAAGGTAACCCCAAAACCACTGGAGCAGGCAAATTATTTAATACCGTCAAATCCATATTCTCTTGGTGGATACCATTAATGGTGAGGGGAAATTCAAAAACCTTGTGAGTAATACCTTTCAAGGGAGAGCCATCAACAGCAACCACAGAAATAGGAGATGACAAAAGTTTGGATTCTAATTTAAATTTTTCCAAAAAAACCCTCATCAATCACATTGAGTGTAGAACCACAATCCACAAATACCCGAAATTCAATCAACTCCTCCTGGAATGAGGTGCTTCCAGAAAGAAATACTCCTTTTGAGTTTAAACACGCTATGCGGGCGTAACTGACCTTTTTTTTTTTTTCTTTGTTCAAACGAAGCACACAGTTCTTAATAAAGTGGTCAGATTTACTGCAATACAAACACAATCCTTTAGCAAACCTGCGGTCTTTTTCCTGAGAGTGGGGTGACATCGCCCCAATCTCCATCGGTTCTCCACCCTCCGAACAGACCTTCTGAAAACTAGGAGCTGCCATAGCAGAAAATTTCTCTTCATTACTCCTAGCACGCAGTCTCCTGTCCACACATATGGCTAATTGCATTGCCTCCTGCAAGGTTCCAGGTTTTGGGAAGGCAATCAGCAGATCCTTAACCCTTTAACCTAGACCATCAAGAAACAAACATTTCAATGCTGAGTCATTCCATTCCACTTCAGCCGACCAGCTTCTGAAGTATGTACAATAATTTTCCACATCACCTGATCCCTGCTTCAAACGTCTTAATTCAGTTTCAGCAGATGAGACTCAATCAGGATCATCATACAACAACCCCATAGCAGAAAAAAAATCTTCCACAGATCTAAAACACGAATCATTAGGTTGTAGAGAAAAGGCCCATCCCTTTGGTTCTTTGCGCAAAAGTGACATTATAAACCCAATGTGCTGTGATTCATTCCCCGAGGTTCTGGGTCTTAAACGAAAATATAATAAACAAGCGTTTTTAAAGGAAAAAAAATCTTGCCGTTTACCATAAAAAAAATCTGGAAGTCCTACCTTCGGTTCAACAAAATGCGCTCCAGGACAGCTACTCACGTGTTGCTGGAGCTCGGCCACCTCCAAAGACAGTCCCTGCAGGCGTTGAGCCAACTCCTGAACCGACACCATGCTGAAATCTGGATTTCTTTTTTTTTTTTTTTTATTTTCCTTAGAGTGTTTTATTTTTGGGCTGGACTTACTGTTATGAACTGCTACAAACACTAAGGAAAGATAGGAGAACTGTCCCTACAATAGGACTAAGCTGATTCCCTACGATGCAGCAGGGGACCTGTTCCTTGTGAACAGACCCGCCTAAGTCCTCGGCTAGTCTGAATGCAGACCTATAGATATAAGGGAGGGGTCCCTACAAGAACTAAGGACTGGGATATATTGGACACCTCCTAGCAGAAATTGTAGCAGAGTAAAGACAAACAAACAAACAGAAGTACTAGTGGTCAAAAGACCAAGCAAACTACAGAGTAAGGTACAAGGCACCTGGCTAGCTAAAGAGTAAAAGTAACACTGAAGTCCAGCAAGGCCAGGAGGGCGGAGCTGGATTATATAGGCAAAAAGTCATGTGACCAGCAAAATAGAAAAAATTAACAGGAGGGTTCTAACACGTCTTCTTTCCACAACACCAAGATTGGCAACTCTGATCTCCAATGGTTCCACCTCTGGTAAATGTCCTTGCTCCAGTAAAATGTAAAGGGCAGCCTGCCATTCATCACGTCTTTCTCGGATTCTACGGTCCATTCGTATGGCCTGGGTCATGGCCTTTGCCAGAGAACAAGGAGCGTCATGGAGGACCAGAAAGGGTTTCAGAAAGACCTTTGCGGAACAGGAACCTGAGAGCTGCATCGTTCCACAGGACTGCAGTAGACCACAGCCAGAACTCAGTACAGCAGTCCTCAGCTGTGCGACCCCCTTGTGCCAGGTTGGTGATCTTAGCCTCAGCGACCTGGATCTTGTCGGGTTCGTCATATATCAGTCCTAAACTGTCAAAGAAGGAGTCAACAGAAAACCGTTCTGGGGCCTGTGGGGACTAGGAAAATGCCCAGGTCTGAGGGCCCCCTCGAGGTAGGGACATGATTATTCCCACCCGCTGGAACTCCTCCCCTGACGAGGGTAAAGAATAACCTACAGCTCTCCCTGAAGACCCTAAACTGGTCTCTCTCTCCAGAAAATTTATCAGGGAGGTCTATTACAGGTTCTGGAGAGACCAACTGTACATCAGTGGGTACTGACGTCACAGCGACTGCCGGCAGTGAAGGGCTATCTGAGGTTTTCATTATATTAGTTATCTGACTCTGCAGCTGACATTGTGATGACTCATGACTCTAGCATTCCTTAGCCAGATCCTGAGTCATCAGCTTCAAATTCGCCATCTGGTCACAGAGCCTGTGAACAGTCTCCATACAGACAAAAAAAGAAAAACGTATGGGCAAGACATAATGTGACGCCGAGTCACTTTTCATGGCCAGGACGTGAGATGCGATAGCCAAGGAGTCTGAAGTCAAAGCCAGGAGGGTACGTCATAAACAGAAGGAAGAGGCAAAGGAGTAGTCAGGTAACGTTCCATAGATCAGAATACCAGGAAGAAAGCAGATCAGAGCAGAAGGGGTTAAACAGATGGATGATCAGAACAAGGGTCCAAGGTCAGGCAACAGAAGATTAATAAACAGAACTCAAGGCACAGAGAACAAACCACACACTAGCTGAATGTACGTCTGGCAGAGATCTGGGGGAAACAGCTCAGTTAAGTAGCCAGGAATTCAACTGGAATATTGAACACCTGAAGATAGCCAGTGCCTCCCAGTCTCAGGTTGGACAGCCGAGCTGTCAATCACCACGCTGATAGCTATTGCACGCCCCTGTGCCAGATTGGATGGTTCAGCTGTCACGCACAGTACTGACAGCTCCAGCACACCCCTGTACATGATTGGATGGCTGAGCTGTCAGTAACTGCATCCCAGACACAGTGAGGGGTGGGACCATGACAACATCATCAGGTTTGGCATGAAAGTCTGCAGTCACACTTTGTGACTGCAGACTTGTGAATTCACTTGTATTGAGCGAAGCCATGCACGTCCAGTCAGAATCTCGCCGTTAGTGTGCATATCGCATACTTGCGGTCACATAACCACCCACTCCTGGCACCGGAACAGGAGACTCCTGACAGATGTCATGCGTGCTGTGAAAATTCAGAAGTCTGCATTTTAAAATTGCCCTCATTCAAATATAATCTGTAAGAAACAGCAAAGTCTCTGACACTATTAGTTCTTTATCAGGTATTGGTGGCAGGTGGTACATAATCCATCAGAAACTTCCATTTTGCTTTTGAGAATAAATTAAAAAATGTAAGCATTTTATGATTCTGCTCTGGTACCAAACCACTGATCTCATGCTTCTCCTAAACTGCACGTTCTTTTCACATACAATGGAGAAAATAAGTATTTGATACACTGCCGATTTTGAAAATTTTCCCACCTACAAAGAATGGGGAGGTCTGTACTTTTTATCATTGGTACAGTACACTTCAACTGTGTGAGACAGAATCTAAAAATAAAAAAACAGAAAATCACACTGTATGATATTTAAATAATTAAATTGCATTTTATTGCATGAAATAAGTATTTGATCACCTGCCAACCAGCAAGAATTCTGTCTCTCACAGACCTGTTAGTTTTTCTTTAAGAAGCCCTCCTACTCTGCGCCAATTACCTGTATTAATTGCACCTGTTTGAACTCCTTACCTGTATAAAAGACTCATGTCCACATACTCAACCAATCACACTCTAACATCTCCACCATGGCCAAGACCAAAGAGTTGTCTAAGGACACCAGGGACAAAACTGTAGACCTGCACAAGGCTGGTATGGGCTACAGGACAGTAAGCAAGCAGTGTGGTTACAAGGCAACAACTGTTGGCACAATTATTATAAAATGATAGAAACACAAGTTAACTATCAATTTTCCTCGGTCTAAGGCTCCATGCAAAATCTCTCGTCGTGGGGTAAGGATGATTCAGAGAAAGGTCAGGAATCAGCCCAGAACTACATGGGAGTACCTGGTCAATGACCTGAAGAGAGCTGGGACAACAGTCTCAAACATTACCATTAGCAACACACTATGCCATCATGGATTAAAATCCTGCAGTGCACGCAATGTCCCCCTGCTCACACCGGCACATGTCCAGGCACGTTTGAAGTTCCCCAATGACCATCTGGATGATCCAGAGGAGGAATCGGACAAGGTCATGTGGTCAGATGAGACCAAAATAAAACTTTTTGGTATCAACGCCACTCGCCGTGCTTAGAGGCAGAGGAAAGATCAGTACAACCCCAGGAACACCGTCCCAACCGTGAAGCATGGTGGGGAAAATGTCATACTTTGGGGATGCTTTTCTGCAAAGGTGACAGGATGACCACACCGTACTGAAGGGAGGATGGATGGGGTCATGTATAGCAAGATTTTGACCAACAACTTCCTTCGCTCAGTAAGAGCACTGAATATGGGTCGTGGCTGTGTCTTCCATCATGGCAATGACCCGAAACACACAGTCAGGGCAACTAAGTAGTTGCTCCGTAAGAAGCATTTTAAGGTCCTGGAGTGGCCTAGCCAGTCTCCAGACCTGAACCCAATAGAAAATCTTTGGAGGGAACTGAAACTCAATGTTGTCCAGCGACAGCCCTGAAACCTGAAAGATCTGGAGAAAATCTGTATGGAGGAATGGGCCAAAATCCCTGCTCCAGTGTGCAAACTTAGTCAAGAACTACTGGAAACGTCTGACCTCTGTAATTGCAAGCAATTATTTCAATACCAAAATACCAAATATAAAGTTCTGTTTTTCTATTGTATCAAATACTTATTTCATGTAATGAAATGCAAATTAATTATGTAATAATCATACAATGTGATTCTGTCTCTCACAATTGAAGTGTACCTGCAAAAAAAATTACAGACCTCTCCATTCTTTGTAAGTGAGAAAACTTGCAAAATCGGCAGTGTATCAAATACTTATTTTCCCCACTGCACCATACACTTGCATTTGCATTTTTCATCCATGATACTGGAGAAAAATGGACATGTCTCCATGAGTTTTGCACTGTGACACAGTCCGTGAAAAAACACGGAAATGTGAATAACAACATAGATTATGAAGGGTACGTGTGGTATCCATGAAAAAAAAGGATAGAACACGTACGTGCAACATGGATGTCTGAATGAGACCTAACTGCCATAGACTTGTATTATGAGGTCAGTTATCTCTGTAGTTACTGCTAAAGGCTCAGCTGTCAGCTGGTGCACTTCCATTCTCCTAATAGTTGGGATTTTGAAAGACTGGTTCCTTACCAGTAAGACTTAAGAGAAACAAATTAAGAGCGTGTTTCAATATTCATAATTACTGTTGATAGATTTTTACTTTTTTTTTTGGGGGGGAGTTAATGGCTAAAATAGTCCTATTAAGATCTATGCATTGATTTCTGTTAAGATATTACCATGATTCCAGTAATTAAATCATATAATGAGCAAAGTCTAGTAACATTTCAAATTTTAGAGTAATTGACTGGTGCATGGTGGCTGAGCTTTTAGCTTTATTTTATAATCTGAGTTGAAGAAAGAGACATTTTGGGGCTGATTCATCAAGCAGTTTGCGCCAGTTTTCTGGTGTAAAACTGCTTGAAATGTTGCAAAAAAATTTGCTCAACTCATAGTTGAACAAAACTGTTGTAACTATTGGATTTTTTTATGCCAGTACCAAAGTGGGGAGAGTTCACCTGAAAGAGCAGCTGAAAGATATGCCAAATTTATTAACAGGTACACACATTTTAATAAATTTGATGTATCATACTTCAGCGCAAACTTTATCATGTGTAAGGCGGCAGTGTTCTCACCGTGCAGTAACTGAGGCAGTGACCCAAGCAAGTCCAACATAAGCAGCTTTTATTCAGCAAAACTTACAGGTAAACAGAAAGTCCTCCGGTTCGCAGCCGAGTTAACACAAGTCCATAACAATGGTTGTGGGGCCAACGGCCGTGCCGGGCCGCTCAGAGCCTGATGGGTGCAGAGCCTTCCCAGACGTGGGTTCAGCTGCTCACAGGCCCGCCGAGCTTTCCTGCTATGTTCCTAGCAGGTCCCAACACTGAACAACACTAACCCTTAATGCATGGTTTTCAAAGGACCTGTGGCAAGAGCCACTGGAAAACCCGGGTTGGAGGGAGGAGGCCGCCCCACTGCCTTCCTGTAGCCTCCCCCAAGAAATGAAGGCCCTGCAGGGTTTTACTAATCTGCCTTAGCCAGATAGCCTGATCAGGTCAATGCTCACCTTCATTCCTGCATTGCAGACGCAGCTGCGTCTGTGACTGCAATGCACTCCAATGGATTTAATAGGTCTCTGTACACATTCTGGGGATATACAGTACAGACCAAATGTTTGGACACACCTTCTAATTTAAAGATTTTTCTTTATTTTCATGACTTTGAAAATTGTACATTCACATCGAAGGCATCAAAACTATGAATTAACACATGTGTCAGGTTTAATAAGTGGGATTTTTTGCCTTATAAATGGGGTTGGGACCATCAGTTGTGTTGTGCAGAAGTCAGGTGGATACACAGCTGATAGTCCTACTGAATAGACTGTTAGAATTTGTATTATGGCAAGAAAAAAGCAGCTAAGTAAAGAAAAACGAGTGGCCATCCTTACTTTAAGAAATGAAGGTCAGTCAGTCTGAAAAATTGGGCAAACTTTGAATGTGTCCCCAAGTGCAGTTGCAAAAACCAACAAGCGCTACAAAGAAACTGGCTCACATGAGGACCGCCCCAGGAAAGGAAGACCAAGAGTCACCTCTGCTTCTGAGGATAAGTTTATCCGAGTCACCAGCCTCAGAAATCGCAGGTTAACAGCAGCTCAGATTAGAGACCAGGTAAATGCCACACAGAGTTCTAACAGCAGACACATCTCTACAACAACTGTTAAGAGGAGACTTTGTGCAGCAGGCCTTCATGGTAAAATAGCTGCTAGGAAACCACTGCTAAGGACAGGCAACAAGCAGAAGAGACTTGTTTGGGCCAAAAAACACAAGGAATGGACATAAGACCAGTGGAAATCTGTGCTTTGGTCTGATGAGTCCAAATTTGAGATCTTTTTTTCCAACCACCGTGTCTTTGTGCGACGCAGAAAAGGTGAACGGATGGACTCTACATGCCTGGTTCCCACCATGAAGCACGGAGGAGGAGGTGTGATGGTGTGGGGGTGCTTTGCTGGTGACACTGTTGGGGATTTATTCAAAATTGAAGGCATACTGAACCAGCATGGCTACCACAGCATCTTGCAGCGGCATGCTATTCCATCCGGTTTGCGTTTAGTTGGACCATCATTTATTTTTCAACAGGACAATGACCCCAAACACACATCCAGGCTGTGTAAGGGCTATTTGACCAAGAAGGGGAGTGAAGGGGTTCTACGCCAGATGACCTGGCCTCCACAGTCACCAGACCTGAACCCAATCGAGATGGTTTGGGGTGAGCTGGACCGCAGAGTGAAGGCAAAAGGGCCAACAAGTGCTAAGCATCTCTGGGAACTCCTTCAAGATTGTTGGAAGACCATTTCTGGTGACTACCTCTTGAAGCCCATCAAGAGAATGCCAAGAGTGTGCAAAGCAGTCATCAAAGCAAAAGGTGGCTACTTTGAAGAACCTAGAATATAAGACATATTTTCAGTTGTTTCACACTTTTTTGTTAAGTATATAATTCCACATGTGTTAATTCATAGTTTTGATGCCTTCAGTGTGAATGTACAATTTTCAAAGTCATGAAAATACAGAAAAACTTTAAATGAGAAGGTGTGTCCCAACTTTTGGTCTGTACTGTATAACGTCCCTCGTATACAATCCCATTAACTGCCTCACACAAGTCTTTCTTATAAGACTCCAGTCTTGATGAGCCAGGGCCTTTGTGTATTCTTTGCTGAACTAAATTGAAAGTCCATCTGTTCCTGGAGTTATTCTTAATGTTCAATAATGAGGTCACCCAAGAAACCATATTGTTCCTTTGTAATTTGGTATGGGTATACATCTACATTTTTTAACTGTATTCTCCTTTAGGTTATGGTCACATTTGTAGATTCAGTATGAAAGTGTTCTTAAAAGAATTGCTTCATAGACAAAAGAATCTTAATATTTTCTTCAAGGAGCCTACTTTTAAAATAGTATGATCCATGAATACAAGAACTTGTTCTGTTGTTGTTTTTTCTTTGCCTACAAGAAACGGGCCAGTATAACAATTGGATATTCTTACTGTTTTATTTTTGCACTCTAAATTGATCTGACTTGAACTATGTTAATGCCTTTGTCTAAGTTAACTTTTTAGATCTTACGGATGAGATGTGTACTAGCGGGAGGCTACGGTTGGTATGAATGTTACCCATTTAGTGTTTTGACCTATTTAACAGGTTTAAAAGTGTGTTACCTGTTGCTTATTTCATAGAATCATAGAATGTTGGAGTTGGAAGGGACCTCTAGGGTTATCGTCTCCAACCCTTGCTCAATGTAGGATTTACTAAACCATCTCAGATATTTATTAGGAACTTATTATTACCCAGCACTGTATAAACATTGTTATGTCTCACACCAGACTATCTAATAAACTAGCAATCTAATTTTCCAATCTCAAACATTGAAGTTGGTGTGAATCGATTTTTAGGACCCAATCCAATGGCCAAGTCAGTAAACTCTGGCTCCTGGATGGGAGCCCTTAGAACCATCTCTTACCTGAGAGCATACAGAACTCTTCTTTTGATTAGCCTGCCTGGCACAATGTCATTGTGTCACCCAGGCCTGGATGCCACAAGTGTAATTAAAGCTGTGTCTGAGAGCAAGGGGGAGGTTCTCTGGCCAGGGGAACATTAGCATGCAATGCCTCCTGTCTCAGGCCAGTAGGGGGAACTGGCTGCCCCTATAAAAGCTGGTACTGGGGACAGGGTTAGGGAGAACTGGATTGCCTGTCTCAGCTCTGAGACGTGTCCCAGAGTGGAGCAGGGACAGAAAGTTGCATTGTAACCTAAGAGGAAGTGTGGCAGGAGGAGAGCCACAAGCCAGAGACAAGAGGCGAAGAGAGCCTGTCTTGGCAGAAAGAGGACTTAATCTACCAGACTTTGGTGTCTGAGGCTGGAAGGATTCCACATCCCCCAGCAGAGAACCAGTCCGCAAGGGACTGTACATTCCTTGGCCTAAGAAGCCTGGAGGCCCTGCCACAACCGAAGGGACCAGTAAAGCCGTACAAGGCTGGGAGCAGAAAGGAACCCACGTCGCAGGCCATACAGGCGAGAAAGCACGGAAGCTCGGAAACGTGGGCTGTTACCCTACCAGGAGGAGATAGCCAGATGGAGCGTAGAAAGCACGGTAGGCCTACACCCTTACCCTGACCAGGGCCAATTTCCCCGTTGCTCTCAGACATCCAGGTCCCCTCCTAGCTGGGACTGTTTGTGGGTCAGTTTACCTGTTCAAGTAAAGACCCTGGACTGCAACCTGTTGTCTGTGTGCTCCTTGCTCCTCCAGCACTATCATCACTGGGACTCTCACTACCATCACTCCCACCATCCACTATACTGCCCTGGGGCCGCACTCTTCCCGTGGGGAGTCACACTACCATAGCTGCACATCTCATCAGCCCCAGTGGTCTGCATGCAGCGGCGGTTCCTAATAACCGCAAATCCACGGGTGGCGTAGTCGGACATAATCAATATAACGGACTACCACTGGCCTGACCACCCTGAGCCACGGAACCGGGTTGCCACTACTACTCCCATCGTTCCCCTACTGCCCGGATCCGAGTGCCCCATGGCCCAGGGGGCGAGTCAGCTTTGGCGTAGTCGGCAGGATTTCGTGCCCGCAACCACCGGGTACTGCGTGCCTGAAAAAGACTTTTGTAACTTACCTGTGGAGTCGTTTCCCGCCATTCGGAGCCGATTCCCGCCATCAGACGCCATCTTGGACCGTTTCCCGCCGTCTTCTGCCGTCTTCCCGCCATCCGCAGCTGTTTCCCGCCATCGGACGCCATCTTCAGGACGCCGCGCGGGAAGAAGAGGGGCGTGGACGTCAAAACCGCGCGAGATCCGAAGCTCCGCCCCACGCTCCGACGCTGCGCAAGGTCCTGGAAGGGAGAGAGAGCGACGCTGACGTCATCAGGACGCGACGCCAGGTCCTCGTCCATAGCAGCAGCAGCGGAGCCGCGGCCTACAGAAGAGGATCGTCGGAAGGTAGGCCACGCTTAACTAGGGGGGGAGGAAGATGTCGGACACAGAGGCGCCCACTACCACCAACGCAGCAGCAGCGGTGATGCCCTTTTCCCTGCCCTACATCCCTGGAGCGGCCTGGCTGCCCAAATACTCAGGGGAGCCCCATGCCCTAACTGACTTCAAGGAAAGGCTATACAGTTTGTTCCAGGTTTACCCCCTGACAGAGGAGCAGAAGGTCAGCATATTGACAGGGCAGTTAACTGGCGCAGCCCAAAGGGAGGTAAAATCATGGCCCACTGAGGAGAAAAGGACTGTGAAGGGTATTCTGGCCCGGCTGCGGGGTACCTTTGATACACGTACCGCCGCTGAGATTAAAATGAGGTTCTATGGATGTAAGCAGCGGGCACAGGACAGCATCAGAGACTATGCCCTAAATCTGCAGGAAGCCTTGAGGGCTATTCAACAAACTGACCCTGGCAGTGTGCAGGAAACCGATAAGCTGCTAACAGAACAATTCATAGAGGGTCTGCTGTCTAGCGCCCACAGGGCCCAACTGCGCCTCATGTTCTTCCAGAACCCCGACCTGACCTTTGCCCAATTTAAGGACAGGGCCATAAGGGTGCTCCGTGAATCTGCAACCAGTGGCGCTATAAACCCCCGGCGCCCTGCTATCACCTACCACCAGGAGGCGGCGCCCTCCTCTATGGACTCAGTGGAGGCTGATGCACAGGCCCTGAACCGAGCCCCGTCGAAAGGCCTGCACCACCAAGTCCAGGAGCTGACCAGGAGTGTCGCGGCGTTGACCAGGACCGTCCAGGCGTTGCAAGTGGACCCGTCAAGACCCATCAAGCTGGCTTCAAGTCCGGAGGATGTCCCGTGGCGTCGACAGAGGAGGATCCCGTCGTTCCGAGGGAGGCCCACAGACCGCTACGCAGAGGATGGACAGCCCATTTGCCGTCGATGCAACCAGCCCGGACACATTTCCAGGTACTGTAATTTAAACGGGTCCAACCTGGGGCAGAGGGCCGACCCCCAGGCATAAGATCACCAGGCCCTTATAATTGGCGTGATAAGTACGTTGGGGGGCGCCCGGTTTTACCCGTGGTGCTGGACGGTATCCCCATGAGCGCCTTGCTGGATACTGGGTCACAAGTAACCACTATCCCTTATGTACTTTTTAAGCAGTATTGGACTGATGCTGATATCACACGGTATCCAGACAGTAACTTGAGCATCATCGCCAGTAATGGCTTACCCGTGCCGCAGATGGGGTTCAAGGAGATGACAATTAAAATTGGTAAAGTTGAACTGCCGGCACAGAGAGTGATTATTGTGGACATTGACCGTCTTGAAAGTCACCCTAAAATAACTGTGGGTACTAACATAATTGAAAATTGTCTTTCAGAAGTAATTGTAATTCTACAACAGGTGGCGGTGAATGCTAGTTCCAGCCAACAGAGAGTCCTCAACAAGGAGATAAAAGCCCTGATGAGACGGCAGCAGGTAGAACTGTCTGGTGGTGAGATCGGTAGCGTAAGACTCAGTGATCCATTCCCCATTTCCATGCCTCCAAAAGTGAAATGATGATCTGGTGTCGGACTGCAATCGGGTTGAGAGGTAGAGACTACCAAGCCATGGTAGAACCCGTGTACTCAGACAGCAGGCCCACCATTTTGACAGCCCGGGGGGTGGTTGATGTCTGTCATGGGAGGGTGCCCGTCCGCATCCTCAACATTGGGGAGAGGGAAGTACATTTACCCAGGTACGCTACACTCGCCAAACTGTTTGTTGTCGAACACCAAGCTATCAGGGCCGTGGAACCCTTGCCTCCATCTCCTCAGGCGGAGGGTAATGGCTCCCAGAAACAAAAAGAGGACTGGTGCCAGAAACTCCACGTGGGTGCTGACTCCACTCCCCTGCACCAAAAACAAGGAGTCTACCGGGTGGTACAGGAGTACGAGAGAGTCTTTAGTAAGCACCCGCTAGACTTCGGCAGAGTAAAAGGGATAGAACACCACATCCCCACAGGGAGCCACCCACCGATAAAGGAAAGACACAGACCTGTACCCCCTGCACATTATCAGAACGCAAAGGGCATGCTAAGAGAGATGAAAGAAGCTGGGGTCATTAGAGACAGCTGTAGCCCCTGGGCAGCCCCCTTGGTTCTGGTCAAAAAGAAAGACGGCACCATGAGAATGTGCGTGGACTATAGACAAATCAACCGTATCACCCACAAAGACGCATATCCGCTGCCTAGAATAGAAGAGTCTTTAGCCGCACTAAAATCTGCTAACTTCTTTTCTACTTTGGACCTTACTAGCGGGTACTGGCAGGTTCCTGTGGCAGAGGCTGACAAGGAGAAGACCGCCTTCACCACCCCGATGGGACTGAGCGAATTCAACTGCATGCCTTTCGGGCTCTGCAACGCACCAGGGACCTTCCAGCGGCTGATGGAATGCTGTCTAGGGCACCGAAACTTCGAGACGGTCCTCCTCTACCTGGACGACGTGATCGTCTATTCGAAGACCTACGAGGACCATCTGAAGCACCTGGCCGAGGTGTTCGAAGCCCTGGCAGGCTATGGCCTGAAGGTGAAACCATCGAAGTGTCACCTGCTGAAACCAAAGGTCCAGTACCTAGGGCACATGGTAGGCGCGGAAGGAGTGGCCCCCGACCCTGACAAGGTCACGGCAATCAAGAGCTGGCCAAGCCCCTCGAACATCAAAGAGGTGAGACAGTTTCTCGGGTTGGTAGGCTACTACCGAAGGTTCATCCCCGGGTTCACTAAGATGGCAGCTCCTATGCAGGACCTCCTGATCGGACAGTCTAAGTCCCGAAGTCAAAAGCCACCCTTCAAGTGGGATAAACCGGAAGAGGAGTCCTTCCGCCAGCTAAAGTTGGCCCTCACTGGGGATGAGATCCTAGCCTACCCTGATTATGGCCAGCCTTTCATTCTCCACACAGATGCCAGTAATGTGGGACTGGGAGCCGTACTGTCCCAAAACCAACAGGGCAGAGAACGGGTGATCGCATACGCCAGCCGGAAGCTGAGGCCCACTGAGAGGAACCCGGAGAATTACAGCTCCTTCAAGCTAGAATTCTTGGCGGTGGTGTGGGCCGTGACGGAACGCTTCAAGCATTACCTGGCCTCCGCAAAGTTCACCGTGTACACGGACAACAACCCGTTGACACACCTGGACAATGCAAGACTGGGTGCCCTGGAACAGCGGTGGATGGCCCGTCTCTCCAACTATGACTTCGTGATCAAGTATCGGGCAGGCAAAACCAACGCCAACGCGGACGCCCTATCAAGGATGCCTCACTTACCCGAAGGTGACGAAGACCCAGAAGAGCTGGAGGAGGTAGAACTCCCCGCGTTTCAGCGGTATGGAGCCGCTCAACACTCTCACCGCGTGAAGGAGGAGGATCTAACAACTGTGATGATGAATCCCCTACCTCACCACAGCTGGGCCGAGACCCAAGATAGTGACCCTGCAGTCCGCCTGGTGAAAGATCTGCTGACCCGGGAAGACGCCCGCCTAGATCCAGATGCCCCAGAGGAAGCCAAGAAGCTATGGAAGGAGAAGAGCAAGCTGTTCCTCTACGAAGGCAAGTTGTGCAGAAGGATTGTTAACCACCGGACGCACGAGCTGACCTGGCAAGTCGTGGTCCCAAGGCGAGATGCAGCTATGGTCCTGGGGGCTTACCATGACAGAGCGGGACACTTCGGTTGGAAGAAACTGGAGTTCCTACTAAGAGGAAGGTTCTTTTGTGTCGGCATGAGAGGAGCTGTGGAAAAATGGTGCAGAGACTGTGGCCCTTGTCACCTAAGGAGGAAGGACCGTACCAGCCAGAAGACACCCTTGAGGCCCATCGTCACCACGCAGCCTCTTGAGCTGGTAGCTCTGGACCACGTCAAATTGGTTCCAAGCCGGTCTGGATACATCTATGCCCTGACAATTGTGGACCACTATTCCCGTTTTCTCGTGGTGGTCCCGGTAAAGGACTTGACAGCCCAAACAGCGGCCAGAGCCTTCCAGCAATATTTCTGCCATCCACACGGGTATCCGGAACAGGTCCTGACAGACCCAGGGTCCAGCGTTCGAAGCTGAAATCTTCCAGGAGTTCTGCAACCTCTATGGCTGTAAGAAGATTCGGACAACGCCTTACCACCCCCAAACCAACGGGATGTGTGAGAAAATGAACAATATAGTCATTGATCTCCTGAAGACGTTGCCCCTGGAGGAACGCAGCCTGTGGCCAGAAAAGTTGCCGGACCTGGTAGACATGTACAACAATATCCCGGTGAACGCTACAAACTGCACCCCGGCTTACCTGATGCGAGCCAGACCGGGTAAGCTGCCCGTAGACCTGGAGATGGGAGTCCTAATACCTGAGGACACCTCCCCGGATGCGGACTTGGATACGGAAAGGCAACTGCAGTACAAGAAGGTACAGGAGAGTGTGGAGAAGAGCCTGGCCCAGGTGAGAGAGAAGCAAGAAAGACTCTTCAATCAACACGCCCCTGCTGGTCCCCTAGAACCTGGTGAGCAAGTCCTAAAGCGAAAAAGAAGGCTACATAAGTTGGATGACCAGTGGGAAAGGGAACCCTACACCGTACTGCAGTCTGACCACGACAACCCAAAGGTGTGCGTAATCACCAAGGACGGAGGAGAAACCACTAGTGTCGTCTCCAGAGACCACCTCAAAAGGTGCCCCGAGCAACTCCGTAGTGCAGAAGAGGATCAGAGTGACCTTGAACCCACAGAGGACAAGGAAGAAATGATTAGCACCGTTCTCGGAGAGTTCCCTCAGTCCTGGACTCGCATAAATGATGCCATAGTGGTACCCGTCCTGCATTTCCTGCAACCGGCACTGCAACAACCAACACCAGAGCCGGAAGGTGAAGAGGAGCAAGCAGTTCCAGAGGCAGAAGAGCCTGTTCCAGCAGCCCAGGAGAGTCAACCCTCTGCTGACAGTGATCCTGCCATGCCTGCGGTAAGCCAAAGGACCCGCAGACAGTTGCCTGCCCTACCTGTACACCCAGCTGGTAGCTGTACCCCTAACGCTAGTGGGGAAAGCCAGGTTGGTCCACCACCAGACAGTGGGTTAAGGAGGTCAACCAGGAGCACAAAGGGGCAGATACCCGCTCGCTGGAGAATATAGAGCGCACAAAAATTGTAAATAACCTTGTTGCCAAATGTTAAAATGTTTGCCAAAGTTACCTGCATGTTTATTGATAGTGTGTTTCAGTCTCTTGCAGCAACCGTAAGGACTCACAGGTTATGGACTTTTATAACCGGGACCTTGTATGGACTGCATTCTGAGCCTAACCCAGGAATGAACTAAGACTGTAAAGGACTTGGGGTAGGACAGACCCCCACCTGGTTAAGGCTCTCGTTGTTTTGGTGACATGGACACCCGGTCACAGACCACACTGTGACCTAAAGAACTCAATTTGTGCGTCGTCTGTCTATTAATGTTTTATTGTTGTGCATATTGTCTTTGTTTATTGTTTAGTCCTGGAGTACTAAATTTCACTAGGGGGGAATGTGTCACCCAGGCCTGGATGCCACAAGTGTAATTAAAGCTGTGTCTGAGAGCAAGGGGGAGGTTCTCTGGCTAGGGGAACATTAGCATGCAATGCCTCCTGTCTCAGGCCAGTAGGGGGAGCTGGCTGCCCCTATAAAAGCTGGTACTGGGGACAGGGTTAGGGAGAACTGGATTGCCTGTCTCAGCTCTGAGACGTGTCCCAGAGTGGAGCAGGGACAGAAAGTTGCATTGTAACCTAAGAGGAAGTGTGGCAGGAGGAGAGCCACAAGCCAGAGACAAGAGGCGAAGAGAGCCTGTCTTGGCAGAAAGAGGACTTAATCTACCAGACTTTGGTGTCTGAGGCTGGAAGGATTCCACATCCCCCAGCAGAGAACCAGTCCGCAAGGGACTGTACATTCCTTGGCCTAAGAAGCCTGGAGGCCCTGCCACAACCGAAGGGACCAGTAAAGCCGTACAAGGCTGGGAGCAGAAAGGAACCCACGTCGCAGGCCATACAGGCGAGAAAGCACGGAAGCTCGGAAACGTGGGCTGTTACCCTACCAGGAGGAGATAGCCAGAAGGAGCGTAGAAAGCACGGTAGGCCTACACCCTCACCCTGACCAGGGCCAATTTCCCCGTTGCTCTCAGACATCCAGGTCCCCTCCTAGCTGGGACTGTTTGTGGGTCAGTTTACCTGTTCAAGTAAAGACCCTGGACTGCAACCTGTTGTCTGTGTGCTCCTTGCTCCTCCAGCACTATCATCACTGGGACTCTCACTACCATCACTCCCACCATCCACTATACTGCCCTGGGGCCGCACTCTTCCCGTGGGGAGTCACACTACCATAGCTGCACATCTCATCAGCCCCAGCGGTCTGCATGCAGCGGCGGTTCCTAATAACCGCAAATCCACGGGTGGCGTAGTCGGACATAATCAATATAACGAACTACCACTGGCCTGACCACCCTGAGCCACGGAACCGGGTTGCCACTACTACTCCCATCGTTCCCCTACTGCCCGGATCCAAGTGCCCCACGGCCCAGGGGGCGAGTCATCATCATTGCGGCATGATGCACATGATGCCCATGAGGTGGTGCACCAGGCTGGCAAATCAAAAGAACAGCTGCAGATGCTATCAGTTAAGAGTTGGTTCTCAGGGCTTCCATTCACACTTATACTGTAAATATAGGATTTAGATTAGGCAGTGGTCCATAGCTCAATCACCATAAGGGGAGAGGCAAAGTTGGTAATTGAGTCCTTAGCCATGCTAATGGTGCACCAAATCACCCTCATTTACATAAGTAATTAAACTGTTTTATATAAATATAAATTAGTAACATCTACAGTACTAGTATAATTTTTATTGCGTTAAGTCCACTATATGAATATCTAAATATTTCATTTGAGTTTTCGGGGGTGACAGACTCCCTTTAAAAACTCAAATTATTCTACTATATATTGAGACAGCACAAGCTTAGTAACATCAGAGCACTTGTGGTGTTTGTAAAAAAATAAAAATGTTTAACTTCTATATTGATTTTAATTATTTCACAGTTAATTTTTCAAAATGCCACGATAATCCCCTAGACGAGAGACATCCATACCTAGGGCAACATGCTATGAAAATAAAGAAAGGAGATCTTAGCTTCCCTATAGGAGGGAATTGAAATCTCAAACTGATTAATTCAAGTACGGAACACTTCATGGCATGATGAATATCCATTCATTTTCTCCTGAATACATTCATGAATGCTCTTTCTATTGCTGTAGACAAGGGATGTTGCAGATCCCATTAAGTCCAATGATTCATTAACCTATGAGCCCCTAGGAACACTGTAAAGTCTGAGATTATCATCCCGTGTTGAACATATTAATTGCTTTATATTAACACATAATTTAAAAAGTTGTTTGGATTTTTTAGCAAAAATGTTTGGATTCTTTCCTATACTGTGTTTGCTTTAAATATAAAATTAGCTTTTTTATAAATACATTTAGCAAAAAATGATATAAACTAACTTTACATTGCATGTTTGTGAAATTGCAGTATAGATTTGATTCTATTTATTTAAATCATACATGCCAAATCTGGCCCGCAGGGTGGTTTTAATTGGCCTGCGACACCAGAACCACCACCCCTATGTGGGCTCATTATTCTGTAAGGAGAATTATGTTGGGTCCAATGTGGGACCCATTATTCTGTATGGAGGACTATGTGGGGCCCATTATACTGTATACTGGTTGGCCCGCGACTTTGGCCAAGTTTTTCATTTTGGCCCTCTGTGTGTTTGAGTTTGACATCCCGGATTTAAATGATACCTCTAGCAGAAAAATTAAAACTTGACTACACACTGAATCCCTGTGCAGTAACTGCTTTCTGTCTGACATAGCTGTCTCATAGCTAATTCTTTTCATTTTGTCATCCATTCTCCTAGGAGAGAGAACTGTCCTATCCTTTTCATTGTTTTGAGAAATGCTAAATTAGATGTATGCCTAGTAAAGTTTGACTGTAGCAGTCTATGAATAATACAGAGATTCTATTGATAGGAGAAAAGAGAGTGATACAGTAGTAGTGGTGCCAGTGTGTCACCCAGGGGGATATAGGGGACTCGGTACCCGGGCCTTTTACCTTGCTTAGGATGTCACGGCAGTCGACTCCCGGGCCCGTACTCTGGGGACTCTCTTGAAAAAGAGGTTTTTAGTGTATGGTTTGTTTCGTGACGCCACCTGTGGTTTCCGGTAATGGTTACCGGCGCTGCTGCAGACCTCCGGGGGTGATGAAATGGCAGCTGGGATGTTTCCGCTCCCCACAGGTGGAGCGAATTCCCCGGGGCAGTGAAGGTGCAGATGGTGGTGATGCTGGGGCTTGTGGTGCAGGAGAGATGGTGCAGCAGAAATAACTGACGGAGGCAGTGGAGTGCAGTCATCCGAGTTTTACTCACAGTTCTGTTCAAGTTCCTCAGGTACACTGTACGGGTGTCAGCCTTCCACATCGCACGGCGTCCACCAGACAAGGGCTTCAGCACTTTCTCAAATATATCAGGAGCGCTTGACGGAACCCCGCTTTTGTATGTTCCTTTCTAGACCGACTTCCCGCGCTGGGTCTTCTCCCTCCTGTCCTGCGCTTCCCACACACAGTCCCGATCGGGTGCTCTGAAGTTACTCTGGGCAACCTGGAGTTCCCGGACCTACTTGATGCCCTTCACGGTGACTAGGGTGAGACTGTGGCAACTGCACCATGGAAGTGCAGAAGCCTCCGGTTTTCCAGCCGAGACCTGGAGTAACATGGCTGGTCCAGGGACCGGTTCCCTTCTTGCGGCCTGATCCCTCTGACACTTGGCAGATACAGGCGTATGGGTGGCTTCCTGCTCCTTCCGTACCCCTGGGATCCCATAAGTTACCAGAGCCTTTCTCCTCTGCTCCCCTCCTGGGCCTCTCTTACTAGGCCCCAGTCATGGAGCAGAGCTCCTGAAGAGACTCTGCTCCCCTCCTCTCCTTACTGCTCACTGACTCAACTTCTTCTTATCCCCTAAGATGGCTTCCCTTTATATACACCTATAAAAGTGCTCCCCTAAACTGCTTCCTCCACCCACACCCACTACTGGTTCCCCCTCACTTTGGTTCCCCCCACTCCAGCTAGGGACAGGGCAGCAGAAGAAGTGCATAATGCCCTTCCAGCCGACCTGGAGTAGTGTAGTGTTGAATGCGAGTGTTGGGGTTCCGGGCAGCACTCCCTCCTTACCTGAGAGAAGGAGACACCACACCTGTGGGTGAGGTGCAGTACCTCTGTGGCGGCCGAACACACAGGCCTGATTACGGCCACACCTGTTCTAAATAAAAAAAAATCACTTAAATAGGACCTGCCTGACAAAGTGAAGTAGACCAAAAGATCCTCAAAGCAAGACATCATGCTGCGATCCAAAGAAATTCTGGAACAAATGAGAAACAAAAGGAATTAAGATCTATCAGTCTGGAGAATGTTATAAAGTCTTTCTAAAGCATTGGGACTTCAGCGAACCACCGTGAGGGCTATGATCCACAAATAGCAAAAACATGGAACACTGGTGAAAATTTCCATGAGTGGCTGGCTGACCAAAATTACCTCAAGAGCGCAGCGACGACTCATCCAAGGTGTGTTATTATTCTGGGAAGGGGGCCAATATCTATGGATCTTCCCAGGCTATTAATATCAGCTCTCAGCTGTCTATGTTGCCTTTAGTGGTTAAAAAATGGGGGGCCAAAAAAATTATGAGGGTATTTTATTTTTAATTACCAGCAAAGACTAAGCAGACAGCTGTGGGCTGATATTAATAGGCTAGGAAGGGGCCATGGACAGCCTATTAATATCAGCCCATAGCTGCATGCTTAGCCTTTGCTGGTTATTAAAAATAGGGGGGATCCTATGTCATTTTTTTGGGTCTCCCCTTTTTAATAACCAGCAAAGGCTTCATAGACAGTTGTGAGCTGATATTATGAGCTGGGAAGATCCATGGATAGTAGCCCCTTCTCAAAATAATAACACCAGTTCACAGTTGTCTGCTTTCCCTCAGCTGGTTATTAAAAATTAGGGGAACCCCACGCCAATTTTTTTATTTATTTATTTAATTGTTAGCTAAATACAAGTACAGAAAACTACATACGCAAAGCACTGATTATACATCTCACTGACATATTTCTATCTATTGTATCTATTCTAATCTGACAGTTCGGTCTGTGAATTTACTGTACTTGGCTGATGAAATGTCGAGTTTTCTTTGAGATGTGTGCGTAAAAATTTGGACGCACCCCAATACCCCTTTGAAGAGACTTAGAGGAGGGCCTCCTGAAAACAATGTTCCCACTATTAGGAAGTGGGTCTCCCATTGTGTTTGCCTATGCAGTGAATGCAAGGGTTGCCAAAAATTGGGAGGCACTCCAATGCCCCTTGGAAGAGACGTGGAGGTCAGAAGGCCTCCTGAAAACAATGTTCCCATTATTAGGAAGTGGGTCTCCCATAGTGTTGGCCTATGCAGTGAATGCAAGGGTTGCCAAAAATTTGGAGGCACTCCAATGCCCCTTGGAAGAGACGTGGAGGTCAGAGGGCCTCCTGAAAACAATGTTCCCATTATTAGGAAGTGGGTCTCCCATAGTGTTGGCCTATGCAGTAAATGCAAGGGCTGACAAAAATTGGGAGGCACTCCAATGCCCCTTGGAAGAGACATAGAGGGCCTCATGAAAAAATGTTCCCATTATTAGGAAGTGGGTCTCCCATAGTGTTGGCCTATGCAGTGACTGCAAGGGCTGAAAAAAATTTGGGAGGCACTCCAATGCCTCTTGGAAGAGACATAGAGGGTGTAACATACCTGGCAGCGTCCTTGCATAGTGGTCCATCTCCCACTGTGCAAGAGTGCGCACTTGATTTCCAGTCCAGACTATCACTCTGGCTTTCCTCCATGCTGTCTGCTTGCCTCTGTTTCTTCTGCTTAAGGGCAGCGCCCGATCACTTCCTGCTTCTTGTAGCTGCTGCGGGCACACCCCTTGTGCGTCCTCAGCCTATTGCTGTCTGTCACCTGGTATTTAACCCAGCTCTTTCCTGGAATCCTTGCCTGAGCATTGTGTTCTGTCAGTTGGCTTCTTGTCACTGATGTGCCAGGTCCTGTCTATGTTTCCTGCCTTGCGGTATCAGTTCCCGTGTCTGAACTGTGTCCTGTCTGAACTATCTTCTAGCCTGTTGTCTTCTGCCTATCCTGGAGGCTGTATTCCCAGGCCAGTGTGAACTCGCTCCTAGCCTGTTCTTTCCGCCTTCTAGGGGCCGCATACCTAGACCCGTTCCTGTATCTTGCCTGTTCCTGTCTGAACACGCTCCTAGCCTGTTCGTTCCGCCTTCTAGGGGCCGCATACCTAGACCCGCTCCTGTATCTTGCTGCTGTGTCTGTTCTTGTCTGTATACTCTCCTAGCCTGTTACCTGTTTTTCTCTATGTCCGTACCTTCCCTTTTCCTGCAGAATCTGATCCCATACCTAACTCCTGCTCGCTGTCCCTGTACTCCCGTTTGTGAGTTTAGCGTCCACTCGCTACTTCATTGCAAGTATCTTGTGTGTACCTGGTTCTGCCTCTCCCTTCCAGTCTGTTCCGTGTGAACAGAGCCCTGTCCCCTCTGCTCTGCCTTGCTCACCGCTCCGGCGGTTCTTGCCTGCTCTGCCTTGCTCACCGCTCCTGCGGTTTCTGCTCTGCCTTGCTCACCGCTCCTGCGGTTTCTGCTCTGCCTTGCTCACCGCTCCTGCGGTTTCCGCTCTGCTCTGCCTTGCTCACCGCTCCGGCAGTTTCCGCTCTGCTCTGACCCTTTGCTCGCTGCTCCGGCATTCACGCTCTGCTCTGACCCTTTGCTCGCTGCTCCGGCACTCTCGCTCTGCTCTGACCCTTTGCTCGCTGCTCCGGCACTCTCGCTCTGCTCTGACCCTTTGCTCGCTGCTCCGGCAGTCTCGCTCTGCTCTGACCCTTTGCTCGCTGCTCCGGCAGTCTCGCTCTGCTCTGACCCTTTGCTCGCTGCTCCGGCAGTCTCGCTCTGCTCTGACCCTTTGCTCGCTGCTCCGGGAGTCTCGCTCTGCTCTGACCCTTTGCTCGCTGCTCCGGCAGTCTCGCTCTGCTCTGACCCTTTGCTCGCTGCTCCGGCAGTCTCGCTCTGCTCTGACCCTTTGCTCGCTGCTCCGGCAGTCTCGCTCTGCTCTGACCCTTTGCTCGCTGCTCCGGAAGTCTCGCTCTGCTCTGACCCTTTGCTCGCTGCTCCGGCAGTCTCGCTCTGCTCTGACCCTTTGCTCGCTGCTCCAGCAGTCTCGCTCTGCTCTGACCCTTTGCTCGCTGCTCCGGCAGTCTCGCTCTGCTCTGACCCTTTGCTCGCTGCTTCGGCAGTCTCGTCCTGCTCCTCTCGCTCACCGCTCCAGGCGGCCTTGTCCTGCTCTTCTCTCGCTCACCGCTCCAGGCGGTCTCGTCTTGTTCTGCTCTTGCTTGCCGCTCTGGGCGGCCTCACTCTGCTGTTTGTCCACCGCATCTGCGGTTCTGTTCCTGAGTCCCAGTCTGTACTGGGTCCTATCCACTCGGTGCTCCAACCTGTCGTACCTGCCAGTACCTCCCTGCCTGCATACCAGTCGTGCTTACCAGCATCCGCCAGTCTGCATACCAGCCGTGTCTGCCTATACCCAGCAGTCTGTATGCCAACCTAACCTGTCTGTTCCTGTATTCCCCTGTGTGGGTCAACAGCCATGTCCGGGGTCTGTCCTGGAGTAGCACCTGGTCCCTCTGCTCGGTTCCTCCTTGGTGCACTGGCGTTGTATGACGTTGTGCGACCTTGGTCGGATCGGGTGGATACTTAGTTACGCCCCTCCAGGCATTCATTCTCCGGCACGGTCCAGTGGAATCACTACATATACACGCACACGCCACTCAGCCCGGGCGTGTGCATTACAGAGGGCCTCATAAAAAAATGTTCCCATTAGAAAGGAGCGGGTCTACTATACTTGTAATGCCCATGCACTAAGTGTATGGGCTGACAAACATTTACCCCTGAGGGGTATACATGAACATACAGTTTAAAATATTTTTTTTTACTGGCATCATAAACACCCTTAAAAAAAATTATGTGGGTGTTGCATCACGGACCATGGTCACCCTGGTGATATGGTGGAGGAGGATGAGGATCAGGAGAAGGAGGAGGACAAGAGCAAATAGCCAAAATCAGGAAGCGTATACCCATGTGTGGGTGTGAAAAGGAGCATGGGAATACACCTCCCAAAAAAAGACACTGGATTTGAGTTTGTTACGCTGCTATCATTCGGTGGTGTTGAAAAGTCTGGCCCAATCCAGCCCTTATTCATTTTTATAAGAGTCAGCCTGTCAGCATTTTCAGTTGACAGGCGGATGCGCTTATCAGTTATAATTCCACCAGCGGCACTAAAAACCCGCTCTGATAAAACGCTAGCGGAAGGCGGGCCAGGACCTCCAAGGCGTAGAGAGCCTGTTCATTCCACATGTGCAGTTTGGATACCCAATAATTATAAGGCACAGAGGAATCACAGAGGACGTTGATAAGGTTGGCAAAGTACTCCTTCAGCATCTTCCCAAACTTTGCACTCCTTGTGAGAGTACCACGCGCCTCAGAGCCTGTGCGATGGGAGGGGCTGAGAAAACTCTCCCTCTGCTGAATTGGAGTTGTGTCTCTCTCGGCTGTACTCCTTGGTTGTCCAACGAACTGTGACCTCTGCCGCCAGCGTTTTCAGATGGGAATTTTTTTAATAGTTCCGCAACAAGGGCTTTCTGGTACTGTCCATTTTTTGTACACCTGTCCGCCTCAGGAATAAGAGATATAAAGTTCTCCTTGTAGCGTGGGTCTAGAAGTGCCACCAAGCAGTAATGAATGTCACCCAAAATTTTGAGAACGCGAGGGTCGCGGGAATGGCAGCATAACATAAACTCAGCCATGCGTGCTAGACTGCTAACAGGCAAGACTTCCGTGTACTCACCAAGAGGACAACTGACCATGCTCTCCTCCTCCTCAGGCCATCCATGCTGAACAGACGGTTTGACAGCTGTGCAGGTAGTACCGTCTATAGAGCATGAAACTAGCTCCTGTTCTTTTTCTTCCTCCTACTCCTCTTCCTCATTGTCACCCAATCCAAGTTGGGATGAGATGAGGCTGGGCTGTGTGTAATCACCCTGTTTGGTTCCTTGCTCCATCTCATCGTGCTCCGCCTGCAATGCATCTTCTTTGATTGTGAGCATATGGCGTTTCAGGAGACAGAGAAGCGGGATGGTGATGCTAATTATGGCGTCATTGCTGCTCACCATCTTGGTGGAGCGTCAAAGTTTTGGAGGTTGGTACAGGTGTCTGACATCTATGTCCACTCCTGAGGTCTTATGTGTGGAGTCTGAACTGAATATCGAAGGACTTGTTGATGCTGGTTGTCAACAACTGCCCTCTTCTGCTCACAAATCCTTCCCAACATCTGCAGTGTAGAGTTCCAACGCGTGGGGACATCAAACACCAGTCGGTGAGCCGGAAGTTGCAAACGCTGCTGAAGAAAAGCAAGGGCGGCGGAAGTTGTAGCTGACTTTCTAAAATGGGCACACAGGCGGCGTACTTTGACAAGCAGATCCGGAAGCTCCTGGTAGGTTTTGAGAAACCGCTGAACCACGAGGTTAAGAACATGGGCCAGGCATGGTACATGTGTTAGCTCGCTTAGCCTCAGAATCGCCACTAGGTTCCGGCCATTGTCACACATGACCATGCCTAGCTGTAGGTTCAGCGTTGTGAGCCACAGATCTACCTTCTCTTTCAGAACTGTCCACAACTCTTCAGCATTTTGCAGTTTGTCACCTGAGCATATTAGCTTCAGCACAGCCTGTTGCTGCTTGGCTGAAGGAGTACTTCCAGCTTGTGATTGATGTGGTCATTTCGGAGATGGAGGCTGAAGAGGAGGAGGAGGCTGGGGAGGATGAGGTGCAGGAGCTGTAGACTGTGGGGCAACCCTGATTGACCTAGGGTTCACAATCCTCGGCGTCAGGAGGATGTGTTCCGTCCCAAGGTCTGACTGGGTCATGGCTTCCACTATGTTAACCCAGTGTGCCATCAGCGAGATGTACCATCCCTGCCTACAAGCACATGTCCATGTGTCCGTGGTTAGGTGTACTTTCCTGGTAACTGCATTGTTGAGGGGATGGCTAATGTTGTGGGACACGTGCTTGTATAATGCGGGGATGGCACACCGGGAGATATAGTGGCGGCTGGGGACGGAGTACCGAGTGACAGCCTCCATCAGGTTGCAGAAAGCTTCCGTTTTCACGAGCCTAAAAGGCAACATTTCGAGTGCAAGCAGTCGTGAAATGTGGGAATTTAGTAATATGGCCTGTGGGGCATTGACTGCGTATTTGCGTTCCAAGGACTGGGGTATGGACAACTGAACGCTGTTCAGGGACAAGGACGTGCTTGCTGATGGTGCTAGTTGAGAGTGTGCAATGACTGGTGCAGGGCAGGAGGCATCTTTGCATGCACTATGGACAGGGGATTGGCTTGCATGCACAACAGAGGAAGAAGCAGTGGTGTCACCCGCAGATACTGTTCCTGGACCCTAGGGTTCAGCCCACAAAGTCGGGTGCTTTTCTGCCATGTGCTTGATCATGCTGATGGTGATCAGGCTGGTAGGTTTGCTACCCCTGCTGATGCTGGCCTGGCAGGTGGTGCAAATGGCCTTTTTAGGGTTATCGGCAGAGTCTTTAAAAAACAACCAGACTCGGGAAGACCTAACAGTTGTACTGGCAACTTCCTTTGTGTTGGTGTTATGGGGAATGGTTGCCTGCCTTCTGTCTGCGGCCACCACACTGCTTCTTCCTGCCTGTTTGGGTGCACTGCCTTGCTCCCCATGTGTGCTTCTGTCCTTGCTCTTCATGTCCTCCTGCCAGGTTGGGTCAGTTACTATATCATCCACCACCTCGTCTTCCACTTCCGCACCCTGGTCCTCCTCCTGACATTCTGGCAATTGTGTCTCATCATCGTCCACCTCTTGTGACACTTTCCCACAGCCTTCATATGACCGTGGCTGCTCAAATATTTGGGCACTGCTGCATGCAATCTCCTCTTGCCCCGCTTCAAGTGGACCGGGCGAGAGGCCCGAATCTACAAATGGAAAAGTGAACAGCTCTTCGAAGTGTCCAATTGTGGGACCAGTTATCTCCGGGCACTCAGCATGGTGGGAGGAAGGAGGATCAGGGTGAGGAATATGCGGTCCAGACTCACGGAAACTGAAACTTGACCGTGTGGAAGAAAGGGAGGTGGTGGTGGTGGCTAAGTGACTGGAAGCATTATCTACTATCTAACCAATAACCTTTTCACACTGCTCTGTGTTCAATAGTGGTGTTCTGCGGTCCCCTACTAATTGGGACAGGAATGTCGAGCGAGAAGATGTGGGTGTTTGTTGTGGCACAATTTCAGCTTGCCCATGGCCTCAGCCTCTGCATGCACCATCACCATCACGTCCAGTTCCCCGTCCCTTGCCACGCGCCTTGCCCATTTTAAATGGAGGACATAATCTTCAATGCTCACTACAAATGGCTGAATTTGGAGCGAACTTATATGTGATCCGTGTGACGGACAAACCACAGTTTTAAATAGCTGGCCTGTATGTAACTATTTTTAACAGCAAGCTGGTATCAATAACTTCGCTGACACACTGAAACAAAATTTTAATGGAGGCCAGAAATGGCAAAATTTTCAGCGCAATTATATGTGATCCGTATGACGGGCAAACCACAGTTTTAAATAGCTGGCCTGTAGGTCACTATTTTTAACTGCACTGACCTCGTGTCAATAAGTTCACTGACACACTGCAACAAAATTTCAATGGAGGCCAGAAATGGCAATATTTTCAGCGCAACTATATGTGATCCGTGTGACGGACAAACCACAGTTTTAAATAGATGGATTTTTAGCGCTGTAATATGGAAAAGACCTGGCTGTGGCCAGTGCCAGTGCAGTGCCAACAAGCAAATGGCGTAGAAAAACGGTGTTCTCTGGATTGCTTTTTAAGCAATTAATCAGGATTAAGATAAAAAAAATATATTCCTGGCTCCTGATACCTGGGGCTATTTCTACAAATATAATATCTGTAAAAGCACCAGCAGAAAGAACTGGAATGAACCCTCTTGCTATATGCACTGCAGTCTGTTATATACCCTGCCTGCCTGCCTAGCACAGATATCTCTGCAGCTGGATTAGTCCTCAGAAGGACTGTTAGTTGAGAT
The DNA here is from genome assembly GCF_046119375.1 of Phyllobates terribilis. Lineage (NCBI taxonomy): Eukaryota > Metazoa > Chordata > Amphibia > Anura > Dendrobatidae > Phyllobates > Phyllobates terribilis. The sequence goes on from NW_027362761.1 coordinate 788,847,618, forward strand.
GGATATGTGTAGAGAATCTTGTGGAATACCTACACTAACTAATAAACAACCATATCTTTCCCTAGCTCAGCAGCACCTCTCCCTACACTGCCTGATTGTGGAGTAGACTGACGAGCAAGGCGGCGCCAGGTCTGATATAGACCTGATGACGCTGTGCGGCCAGCCAATCACTGTAATGCCACAAACAACATGGCTGCGGCATTACAGGGTGGCAGACAATCCCTGCATGTTGATTGGTGCTCTAAAGAGCACTAAACATGCAGGGAGGGGACCCGAGCTCCCACCGAGCAACCCTGGAAATACTCGGCGAGCACCGAGCATCTCGAGCAGTGAGATGCTCGGGCGAGCACCGAGCAGTAGTGAGCATGCTCGCTCATCCCTAATGACTATGCCTTTAAACAATTCTGGACTGCCCATATGATGATGTCATGTGTTTGGAAGCTTCTGATAGCTTTTTTGGCAACATCTGAGTTAATTAGAGACACATCTGTGGATGTATTTTAATGCACACGTGAAACAGACTGCTTCTTTGTGTAGCTTCATGGGAAAGTCTAAAGAAATCAGCCAAGATATCAGGAATAGATTTGTGGACTTGCACAAGTTTGGCTCATCCTTGGGTACAAGTTCAAGATACCTTAAGGTGCCTCGTTCATCTGTACAAATAATGATATGCAAGTACAAACAAAATGGGAATGTCAAGCCATCATGCTGCTCAGGTCAGACAAGTGCATATCAACCCAAGGACAAAAGCAAAAGACCTTGTGAAGATGATGGCAGAAGCTGGTAAAATTGTGTCAATATCCACAGTGAAACAAGTATTGTATCAACATGAGCTGAAAGGCCACTGTGCCAGGAAGAAGCCATTACTCCAAAAGAAACATAAAAAAGCCAGATTAATGTTTGCAAATGCACACAGGAACGAAGACCTTAATTTTTGGAGACATGTCCTGTGGTCTGATGAAACTAAAATTGAGCTATTTGGGCATAATGAACCATCGTAACGTTTGGAGGAAATTGGGAGCCTAAGAATACCATCCCAACTGTGAAACACGGGGTTGGCAGTATCATGTTGTGGGGTTGTTTTGCTGCAGGAGGGACTGGTGCACTTCACAAAATAGATGGAATCATGAGAAAAGAAGATTATGTGGCAATACTGAAGCAACATCTCAAGACATCAGCCAGGAAGTTAAAGCTTGGGCGGAAATGGGTCTTCCAAATGTACAATGACCTGAAGCATGCTGCTAAAATGGTAAAAAAGTGGCTTAAGGATAACAAAGTCAATGTTTTGGAGTGGCCATCACAAAGCCCTGATCTCAATCCTATTAAAAATTTATGGGCAAAGCTGAAAAGGCAGGTGCGAGCAAGACGACCTACAAACCTGGATCAGTTCCACCAATTTTGTCAGGAGGAATGGGACCAAATTCCAACCAACTATTGTGAGAAGCCTGTGGAAGGATATCACAAACGTTTGACCCAAGTCATTCAGTTTAAGGGCAATGGTACCAAATACTAATGAAATGTATGTAAACTTTTGAATCTGCAGTAAGTAATTAAAATGCCTTAAAACATTCTCTCTCTCTCATTATTCTGGGATTTGGCAAATATTAAAAATTTTGGTAATCCTAATTGACCTAAAGCTGGAAAGGTTTATTCTGATTTCATGTCAGATATTGAGAAAAACATGCATATGTGTATTTTTATATAGTGTATGTAAACTTCTGGTTTCAACTGCACCTAGCATTTCTTATTATGTAATTTTTTAAAAGGGAATTACATTTTGTAAAAGCAAAAATTGAAAAGAATGTTTTAATAATGTAGACATTTAACTGTGCATGTCTGTTTTTGCACACCTATTTTACTAGTCTAATTTTGACAACTGTAAATTCATACTAAGGGTACGTGCCCACGATCAGTATTTGAAGCGTTTTGGACGTAACTCACCCTGTCCCTGAATTCCACATTAGAAGCACAGTGGATGGGATAAATAGAAATACCATGCCCACTATGTTTCTATTTGCTGCCGCGTAAATTCACTGGTGACGCGGCTTTACGAACCACAGCATGCTAATTTTTGTTGTGGAGACGCTAGTCTCCGCAACAGAAATTTCCCCAATAGAATACATAGGATTCTGTAACTTCGCATGTGTTCAATGAGCACATGTGGATTTACCTGCGTGATCAGATGCAGCGCTTCATGGGCACATAGCTTTATACTGCAGAGGCTGACACATTTGGCTTTCTTTACATATACCTTACCTAACTAGTATTTCTTGTAACAGTATAGGGCCAGGATGAAGGATATTATTACGGGGACAATGCATCTGACCAAGATGCTGGTGTGGAGCCAAGGTCTAAATTTGGCACCGGGGCCCATAGAACTCTAGTTGCACCACTGGGTCAGAACCAAACTGACACATTTATTGTATTAAAAAATTCATATATCCATTATATGCATAATATTATATTATGCCTTATTCAACAATGTTAACTTTTTACTATCATTTGTAACTTCTGTGCCGTGTTCTGCTTTGGCCGCTAGGCGGAGCCACATCATTGTTGCGAGTGATGCTTGATCGCATCAATCCTGTTTTATTCCTGGGACTTCTGGCTCTGGTCAGGGTTAATCTTGCTAATTTAGTTTTTATCTTTTGTCAGCACTGGGTGTGGCTGTTCTATAGAAACCCCTGAGAACCAGCTCCCACTGCCAGTCAATGGTTTAGCTATCCTGTTTCAGACCTGTGTGCTGTGCTTTCATGTTTTGTCCTGATTATACCCATTCTTTGACCTCTTGATATTGATATTTGACTACTCACCTGTTTTATGATTCTGTTCCTGACGTTACCTCTTGGCTTTGACCCTGCTTGACGACCATTCCTATCTCTGATTCTCGCTTTCGAATGGGAGCCCTTCCATGGTAGCAATCAAATCAGATCCCTGTATAGGGGTTAAAGGGTTTTGGGGTTCCTCTGGAATCTGCCAGGCAGAGTGGCTTGTGGCAAGTCTATCCGAGGTAGCCTTTTTGAGCTGGTGGCCTCAGGCAGACACCATTCTACTTGTGTAAAAATTAGATTTCTTTTTTATTTTCTGCTTATTCATTAGCAAGGGTGCTCAAAAGGAGTCGTTCATATTCTGTTATTTACAAGTACCTGGTATGAGTGAACGTACATGTGCAATAGACTTGAAGGGCATTAACAAAGAAGATTAATATGTTGCAGGAGGAAAGAGAGACATGATGAATCTGCTTTTTATTCAGCACAATTTGTTTGGAAATTGTGGTCTGGATAGCTGGGTGATCGCAGACACAGAAAATAATTATTGCTCATTGAATGGGTAGACTGTCAACAGTCAAGGCTGCAGAAGTACTCATTGATTAATATCACTTCTGAATAATTTCCACATATACTTATGCTTCTAAATAGAGACAGGCTGTTAAGTACCTAATAGCTGGTGCATTTGCCTAGGCAGATTATTACTATGTAGAGGCCATGGTTGATTTGTGTGTAACGAAAGTGGTTTGAAATTCATGGCATGTACTCATGTGTTGCAGAAAATGAACGTAAATTCTAGAAACAGATGAAAATAGAGCTTATGTGAGGCCAAAAATGTTTTCTTGCAATGCTGTAAACAGAAATAATATTTTCTACCAAGATAAAATGCGCTAAAAGCAAAGTGAGAGATTATATGAATAAAACATAATTAAATTCTCCCACCAGACATGACAGAAGATTGGCTTTCCAAATGAAAGCAGTTTTTTACCCTTGTTGTGGCTTAGAGCATTGTTTCTAAGAGAAGTAGAAGACATGCACTTGATAGTTAAAGCAAACCTCTAGATTTGTGAACCTTTACATGAATTAAGTGAGTGATGTCTAGACTATAATGCTGTAATTTGCCGCATACAGAATTTTCACTGACCTGTTAGTAGTTTGTAAATTTAAAGGAAAAAATATAGAGGTTTTTCAGTATTTTTATAGTGATCATCCATCAGTGGGATAGATTATCAGTATACAATTTGTGAAGGTTCAACACCCAGCTCCTCCACCGATTAGGCGTTATTAGCTCTAGTTGCGGCCAGATGTAAAAAACAGAACAAAACAAAGTAGAACAGGTCCATTTAACCCCTTAACCATCTTTTGGGTTTTTACATTTTCATTTTTTGCTCCGTCTTCCCAAAGCCATAACTTTTTTTTATTTTTCAGTCAATATGGCCTTGTGAGAGCTTGCTTTTTGTGGGACGAGTTGTACTTTTGAACGACTCCATTGGTTTTACCATCTCGTGTACTGAAATTAGGTAAAAAATTCAAAGTGCGATGAAATTGAAAAAGAAGTGCAATTCCACAACTGTAGCTTTTTTTTTTTTTATCATATTCACTAAATGCTAAAACTGACCTGCCACTATGATTCTCCAGGTCATTATGAGTTTGCAGACACCAAACATGTATAGATTCTTTTTTATTTACTGTATTTTTCGGACTATAAGACGCACCTAGGTTTTAGAGAAGAAAAAAAAAAAAATGAAGCAAAAAATGTGTTCATGATGCACTTTTAAGGGGGAGGGGGTCTTCTGCTGACACTGGTATAGGGGCAATGTCCCCCAATTCTGACAATATTCCCCATCCTGGTATATATGCCCTCCCTTCCTTTTATACGTGGTCCCCATCCCCATCCTGGTATGCCTGGCATCCCTCCATCCTGGTATGCATGGAACCCCTCATCCCTGTCCTGGTATGCATGGCATCCCTCATCCCTATCCTGGTATGCATGGCACCCCTAATCCCTATCCTGTTATGCATGACACCCCTCATCCCTAAATTTTGGAGGAAAAAAGTGCGTCTTATAGTCCGAAAAACACGGTAAGTGGTAAAAAAAATTCAAAGTTTGCAAAGAAAAAAAAAAAGAGTCGCCATTTTCCGAGACCTGTAGCGTCTTCATTTTTCGGGATCTGGGGCCGGGTGAGTGCTTATATTTTGCACACCGTGCTGAAGTATTTATTGATGCCATTTTGAGGTGAATACAATCTTTTGATCGCCTGTTATTGTACTTTATTGCAGTGCTGTGGCGACCAAAAAAACTTAATTCTGGCGTTTAGATTTTTTTCTCATTAGGCCATTTACCAATCGGATTCATTCTTTTTGTATATTGATCGGGCGATTCTGAACGCGGTGATGCCAAATATATGTATATTTGATTTTTTTATTTTAAATGGGGCGAAAGGGGGTTGATTTGAACTTTTATATATTTTTAATATTTTTAAAAATATACTGTATATTTTTTTACTTTTCACATACTTCAATAGTCTTCATGGGAGAATAGAAGTTGCGATTAACCGATCGCTTGTGCTACACATATCAAAGCTTCAGCCCTGCTGTGTGTAGCAAAAATGCTCACTTGCTCATAGCATCCCAGCAATATCAACCGCAGGGGTCTCCTTCAGACCCCGGGTTGTCATTGGCGACCCGCGGTCATGTGACATGGGTGCTGATGGGCGGGATTAGTGACACTCGTCCAATGCGTCCATGTTAAATGCCGCTGTCAGAGATTGACAGCGGCATTTAACATGTTAACAGCCGTGAGTGGATCGTGATTCCACCCGCAACTGTTAGGGGCACTTATCAGCTGTACAAATCAGCTGTCATGTGCCCGAAAACATGCGGGATCAGCGCCGAAACCTGCATGGAGTGCAGGGATACTCATACATCCAAGGTCGTAAAGGGGTTAATGTTTTGTGGCTGCTGCTGCATACCTCAGCTCAGCTCCTATAGAAAAGAATGGAAGCTTATCTTCAATATCCTTGTAATACAAAAAGCAGAGAGGCGCACCCGGAGAAGTACCCGGTGGTCTAGTGGGTAAATGTGTTGTGAGGTGGGGGATTATCCGCTCACCTGATAATGCCATATCGAGGGGCTTCGGGCTGCTGCAGGACCACTGCCCCGTCCTCCTTCTCGGTGAAGTAACGTAGTACGGAGTCCCGGTCACCTGATGTCCGCGTCACCAGATAAACGTCATTTAAGGTCCTGGAAGGCTTTTGAGAGCTCTCTAACAGCTCCAAGCAGCTCCAGCCACAATCCCAAGGTTGGGAAAGGCAAATTTTGAACCAAACAATTTGTGGTCAGGAACGGAGCACTAGGTAGCAAGGAGACTGTCAGAGAGGAGATGTTATACACTAACACCAAACACCCCAGTCAGTTAGTTGTTATTACTTCTGGAGATGATCAGGTGTAAACAGATTACAGACTGGAGAACTGTAGTTTGGTACATTGTTTAGTGGTCGCTGCCGGATATTGAAGATATTTTGAAACAAACAATTTGTGGTCAGGAACAGAGCGCTAGGTAGCAAGGAGACTCTCAGAGAGGAGATGTTATACAGACCTGTTTATTACACAATCACTATGTGTTTTGACAGCGGCCTGCTGTCTTGAAACCCCACCTGAGGAAGACAGCAGGCCGCTGTCGAAATGCGTAGTGATTGTGTAATAAACAGGTCTGTATAACATCTCCTCTCTGAGAGTCTCCTTGCTACCTAGCGCTCTGTTCCTGACCACAAATTTTTTGTTTCAAAATATCTTCAATATCCGGCAGTGACCTTATAAATATAAGAATGTCTTGCTAGGACTAATGTACCAAAAAGTGTTACATATGATCATGCAGACAATTATTTTAACTCATGCAGCGGGTAGAGGGAGCTTATCCGCACACCTCTCTTAATACTAGAAGTTCACTCCTATTAATGAAACCCACATTGCCTGACGTTTGCATGTTGTGTGCGTGCAGAGAAAACATCCAGTCAAAGTGTGGATCATATTTAATGGGTTTGTCAGGTCAAAAGTGATAAGTCTGCAGTCACTGTGTGACTGCAGACTTATGAATCCCCCCAGTGTAGGCTCTGTGCACTGCGGGGATTCGCCGGTGTGAGACTCGGGACCGGTGGCTATGCATACATTATATATTCCCCCAACCATTCAGCCCCGCCTCACTCCATACACTTGTATGGAGCAAAGCCACGCCCCGTTTAGTAACGTGGACAGCCAGTGGGTTCGTTCGACTAGAAGGCGCGGCCTCGCTCAATGCAAGTGTATGGAGAGCGCGGCTGTGCCTACTAGAACTAGCTGGGGTATGTATAACACATACATACCCTCCGTTACCGGGTCTCATACCGGCGAATCCCTGCAGCGCACAGTGCCTGCAGACTTATCACTTTTGAGCAGACAAGCCCTTTAACTGTGCTCTCACTGTATAGCAACCATGGAATGTGACTGCTTACTGTCATGCGTAGTAATGCAGCAAGAGAGCTCTTAAAGAAGCACTCCTCCCATCAAAGTTTTTATCTTCTTAATATATTGCAATCATCATATTATATAGCACTGTTTACTTACAATTGCTCATTTTGCCTTTCTACCACCTAATTCTTCTCTTTTCTCTGCTCTATGAAGAAAGAGAAAGTGTCTTGTCCTCACATAAATCATCCCTGTCTTCAACTTCTGACTAGTGTTGAGCCACCCCCGTAGTGTTCGGGTTCGGTTCGGTTCGTCGAACACCGGGATGTTCGAGGAACTGTTTGTCGAACTGTTCGTTGAACACCTTAGAACACAGTCGAACACCGTTAAAACCAATGGCAGGCAAACAAAAACACATAGAAACACATAGAAAACACCTTCAAAGGTGTCCAAAAGCTGACAAACTGCTCAGAAGACGCTCTCTTTAAAAAAGCCGGCCGGCAATTCAGCAGCGGCATACACCGGTACCCGACAATTTAGACAAGAAGGAATAGAGCATCACACATAGATTAGATAGATAGAAACATGTCAGTCACACATATAAGAAGCACAGTGAAAGTGTTGCTTACTGTACTTGTCATTTAGTGTAAAGGATTTATTAAAAAAAACAATAGTGTTTTCGTGCACCGTCTCTTTAAAAAAGCCGGCCGGCGATTCAGCAGCGGTACCCGACAATTTATAACAGAAAGAATAGAGCATCACACATAGATAGATATAAACATGCCAATCACATATATAATAAGTACAGTGACAGTGTTGGTTACTGCACTTGTCATTTAGTGTAAAGGATTTATTTAAAAAAATAATAGTGTTTTCATGCACCGTCTCTTTAAAAAAGCCGGCCGGCAATTCAGCCTCGGTACCCGACAATTTAGAACAGAAAGATAGAGCATCACACATAGATTAGATAGATAGAAACATGTCAGTCACATATATAAGAAGTACAGTGATAGTGTTGATCACTGTACTTGTCATTTAGTGTTAAAATAAAGGATTTATTAAAAAAAAAATTGGCGTGGGGTTCCCAGCAATTTTAGTCTCTAGCGGAGGTTAAGCAGACGGCTGGGGCAGATGTTTGAAGCCTGGGAAGGGGGTAATACCCACGGAGCTTCCCAGGCTACTAATATCAGCCCCCAGCTGAATACCTAGCCTTTACTAGCTATTAAAATGGGGGACCCCCCCAAAAAATGACGTGGGGTCCCCCCTATTTAAATAGCTAGCAAAGGCTAAGCAGACAGATGGGGGCTGATATTAATAGCCCAGGAAGGGTGCCATGAATATTGGCCCCCTCCCAGGCTAGAAACACCAGCCGTCAGCTGTCCCAGAAATGGCGCATCCGTAGGATGCGCCAAATCTGGCACTTAGCCTCGCTCTTCCCACTGCCCTGTAGCGGTGGCAGTGGGGTAATAGGGCTGGGGTTGATGTCAGCTTATAATGCCAGCTGACATCAAGCCCAGGTTAGTAATGGAGAGGCGTCTATAAGACACCCCCATTACTAACCCCATAGTCAAAGTTAAAAGAAAACACAAACACCCAGAATAAAGTCCTTTAATTGAAATAAACATACAATTCTTTATTGTTCTAAATTAAACCATACTTACCATCACGCCCATTCCAGCTGAAGCCAACGATCTCCTGCAATAAAAGTAAAATAATAAACCAACATCATCCTTACCTTTCCATGGTTCCCACGACAGCTTCAGCTCTGCTACATCGAGATGACAGGCTGGACCGCAGCAGAACGCTGCCATCCAGCCTGTCATCCCGCAGACACTGAGAAGCGCAGGCATGCTTGCGCTCCTCAGTGTCTGGCTGTGACGGCATAAAGATGAGCCGAGGTCATGTCCAATGAGCTCGGCTCACCTCATGCACGTCACTGACAGCGTGGGAGAATTCTCACGCTGAAGCGCTGAGTGCAGGAGAATTTTCCCACGCTGTCAGTGACGTGCATGAGGCTGATATTTAAATTTGGCGCACAAATCGGTGATTGGTCGCAGGCAGCGTCCGCGACCAATCAGCACAGTAGTGTTTAACTTTGGCGGCAAGATCAGTGATTGGTCGCGGTCAAGACGGCGACCAATCACCGATTTGGGCGGCACATTTAAATAGCGGCCGCGACCAATTGGATGTCAGCACCGCTCCCCGGTCCTCCCTTCACGCCCTAGCCGCATGGATGTCAGCGGCGCTGCCTGTGCGAATACTTCCGCTGCGAGAACCCGGGACATGAGCGGGCGCTCGGAGCAGAAGTATCCCGACCCGCAGCGCCGCTCCCCGGTCCTCCCTTCACACCCTAGCCGCTGATGTCCCCACAGTATCCGCATGGTGTTACAAAGGTCCGGACATTTGTGTTAAAAATCGCTGATTGGTCGCTGGCGCTGCCCGCGACCAATCACCGATTTGGGCGCCAAATTTAAATATCGGCCGCGACCAATCACCCATCTTGGCTCCACATTTAAACACCGCTGTACTGATTGGTCACAGACGCTATTTAAATGTGGCGCCAAAATCGGTGATTGGTCGCGCCCAGCGTCGGCGACCAATCAGCACAGCGGTGTTTAAATGTGGAGCCAAGATCGGTGATTGGTTGCGGCCGATATTTAAATTTGACGCCCAAATCGATGATTGGTCGCCGGGCAGCGCCAGCGACCAATCAGCGATTTTTAACACAAATGTCCGGATCTTTGTAACACCATGCGGATACTGTGGGGAGATCAGCGGCTAGGGTGTCAAGGGAGGACCGGGGAGCGGAGCTGCGGGTCGGGATACATCTGCTGCGAGCAGTCGCTCATCTCCCGGCTTCTCGCAGCGGAAGTATCCGACCAGGCAGCGGCGCTCCCCAGTCCTCACCAATACGATTCGCTGATTGGTCGCGCTCTCCGCACGCGACCAATCAGTGATCTTGGCGCTAAAGTTAAACACCGCTCTGCTGATTGGTCGTGGAAACTGCCCGCGACCAATCACCGATTTGGGCGCCACATTTAAATAGCGGCCGCGACCAATCAGAGAGATTGGCGCCAAATTTAAACAACGCTCTGCTGATTGGTCGCGGACTCCAGCCGCGACCAATCAGCGAGGTTGGCGCCAAATTTAAACCCCGCTCTGCTAATTGGTCGCGGTCGCCGTCCGCAACCAATCAGCAGTATTGGCGCCAAATTTAAACCCTGCTCGGCTGATTGGTCACGGTTGCCGGCCGCGACCAATCAGCAGTATTGGCGCCAAATTTAAACCCCGCTTTGCTGATGGGTCACGGTTGCCGGCCGCGACCAATCAGCGATTTTGGCGCCAAATTGAAACACCGCTCTGCTGATTGGTCGCGGCCGGCGATTGCGACCAATCAGCATTATTGGCGCCAAATTTAAACCCCGCTCTGCTGATTGGTCGCGACCGCCGGCCGCGACTAATCAACATTGTTGCCGGCAAATTTAAACACCGCCCTGCTGAATGGTCGCGGTCGTGACCAATCACCGTTATTGGCGCCAAATTTAAACACCGCTTTGCTGATTGGTCGCAACCGCGACCAATCAGCATTATTGGCGCAAAATTTAAACCCCGCTCTGCTGATTAGTCGCAACCGCCGGCCGTGACCAATCAGCGATATAGTCGCCAAATTTCAACACCGCTTTGCTGATTGCGGTTGCTGGCCGCGACCAGTCAGCGATTTTGGCGCCAAATTTAAACACCGCTCTGCTGATTGCGCCGGGTCTGCCGCATACATATTCTAGAATACCCGATGCGTTAGAATCGGGCCACCATCTAGTTTCATAAAATAATTTAAAAAAAAATTGACGTGGGGCTTCGCACTATATTTGTGTCCAGCCAGGTACAGCAGGCAGGAACGGGCTGCCCCCAACCACCAGCTGCCTATTTGTACCTGGTTGGACACAACAATATAGGGAAGCCCTTTTTTTCTTAATTATTTCATGAATTTCATGAAATAATTAAAAAAAAAAATACGTGGGGCTTCGCCCTATTTTTGTGTCCAGCCGGGTACAACTAGGCTGCTGGGGACTGGAATCTGCAGCGCAGGGAGGCCCAAGCTTTCTGGGTCCCCCCCGCTGCAAATTGCAGTCCGCAGCCACCACGGAAAATGGCGCGTTCATAGAAGCGCCATCTTCTGGCGCTGTACCCAACTCATCCAGGGCCCTGGTGCGGTGGCTCACTGGGTAATAAAGGGGTTAGGGCCAGCTTGGCATTATCAGCTGGCCCTAAGCCCGAAATTCATGGGGTCACGCCAATATTAGACATGACCGCCATGAATTTCTAGTAAAGTATTTAAAAAAAACACAACACCCAGAATAAAGTCCTTTAATTGAAATAAACACACAATTCTTTATTGTTCTAAATTAAACCATACTTACCGTCATGCCGATTCCAGCTGAAGCCAATGTCTTCTGCAATAAAAGTAAAATAATAAAGCAACCTCATCCTTACCTTTCCATGGTTCCCACGACAGCTTCAGCTCTGCTACATCGAGATGACAGGCTGGACCGCAGCAGAACGCTGCCATCCAGCCTGTCATCCCGCAGACACTGAGAAGGGCAGGCATGCTTGCGCTCCTCAGTGTCTCGCTGTGACGGCATAAAGATGAGACGAGTTCATGTCCAATGATCTCAGCTCACCTCATGCACGTCACTGACAGCGTGGGAAAATTCTCCTGCACTCAGCGCTACAGCGTGAGAATTCTCCCACGCTGTCAGTGACGTGCATGAGGTGAGCTGAGATCATTGGACATGAATGAGCTCACCTCATGCACGTCACTGACAGCGTGGGAAAATTCTCACGCTGTAGCGCTGAGTGCAGGAGAATTCTCCCACGCTGTCAGTGACGTGCATGAGGTGAGTTGAGTTCATTGGACATGAACTCGTCTCATCTTTATGCCGTCACAGCGAGACACTGAGGAGCGCAAGCATGCCTGCGCTTCTCAGTGTCCGCGGCATGGCAAGCTGGATGGCAGCGTTCTGCTGCGGTCCAGCCTGTCATCTCGATGTAGCAGAGCTGAAGCTGTCGTGGGAACCATGGAAAGGTAAGGATGATGTTGCTTTATTATTTTATTTTTATTGCAGGAGATCATTGGCTTCAGCTGGAATGGGCGTGGTGGTAAGTATGGTTTAATTTAGAACAATAAAGGAATGTGTCTTTATTTCAATTAAAGGAGTTTATTCTGGGTGTTTGTGTTTTCTTTTAACTTTGACTATGGGATTAGTAATGGGGGTGTCTTATAGACGCCTCTCCATTACTAACCTGGGCTTGATGTCAGCTGGCATTATAAGCTGACATCAACCCCAGCCCTATTACCCCACTGCCACCGCTACAGGGCAGTGGGAAGAGCGAGGCTAAGTGCCTGAATTAGCGCATCCTATGGATGCGCCAGTTCTGGGGCGGCTGACGGCTGGTGTTTCTAGCCTGGGAGGGGGCCAATATTCATGGCACCCTTCCTGGGCTATTAATATCAGCCCCCAGCTGTCTGCCTAGCCTTTGCTAGCTATTAAAATAGGGAGGACCCCACGTCATTTTTTTGGGGGGAGTCCCCCATTTTAATAGCTAGTAAAGGCTAGGTATTCAGCTGGGGGCTGATATTAGTAGCCTGGAAAGCTCCATGGGTATTACCCCCCTCCCAGGCTTCAAACATCTGCCCCAGCCATCTGCTTAACCTCCGCTAGAGCCTAAAATTATGGGGACCCCCACGCCAATTTTTTTTTAAATAAATTCTTTATTTTAACACTAAATGACAAGTACAGTAAGCAACACTGTCACTGTACTTCATATATATGTGACTGACATGTTTCTATCTATCTAATCTATGTGTGATTCTCTATTCTTTCTATTCTAAATTGTCGGGTACCGCTGCTGAATTGCCGGCCGGCTTTTTTAAAGAGACGGTGCATGAAAACACTATTATTTTTTTTGATAAATCCTTTACACTAAATGACAAGTACAGTAAGCAACACTGTCACTGTACTTCGTATATATGTGGCTGACTTGTTTCTATCTATCTAATCTATGTGTGATGCTCTATTCTTTCTGTTCTAAATTGTCGGGTACCGGTCTATGCCGCTGCTGAATTGCCGCTTTTCATGTTTCACTGTTGGCACTGTTCCCATCGATATGGGCAATCACTGTGTAACGGGTCTGGGAGGCGGAACCTCTGAGCAACTATACAAGGGGGCGATCCTTGTAAGGAAGCGGGTGGTGACCAGGGAAGACGGGCAGGTAGTCACTGCAGGTGACCGGGACAGTCTCTGGGTAAACGGGCAGGAGGTCACGGCAAGTGACCGGGACGGTCTCTGGGTAAACGGGCAGGAGGTCACAGCAAGTGACCGGGGCAGTCTCTGGGAGAACGGGCAGGGGGTCACAGCAAGTGACCGGGACAGTCTTTGGGTTTAGGGTTGGTACGACCTGTGACGGCTGAGCCTCCAGGTAGGCTAGCAGGCGGATGGCAGGTGTGTGCTCCCAGGTGAGCAGGCGAGAGTCTCTGGATAAGCAGGTGGTCACAGCATGTGACGGCGGAGCCTCCAGGTAGGCTAACAGGCGGATGCAGATGAGTGCTCCCAGGTGAGCAGGCGAGAGTCTCTGGATAAGCAGGTGGTCACAGCTTATGACAGTGGAGCCTCCAGGTAGGCTAACTGGCAGGTAGCAGATGAGCGCTCCCAGGTGAGCAGGCAAGAGTCTCTGGACTGGCAGATGGTCACAGCATGTGACAGCGGAGCCTCCAGGTAGGCTAACAGACAGGTAGCAGGTGAGCGCTCCCAGGTGAGCGGGCAAGCTGGTCCATAGACAGACTGACAGGTGTCGGAAGGCAGACCGTCGGACCTCAGGCTAGCAAGCAGGAAAGCGGATGACAGGCAGGAATCAGGCAGCAAACTGGCAGGAAACTGGCAAGCAACTGGCAGGTAACTGGCAGGTAACAGGCAACGGGACCTGAGGGCTGAAGCAGAGTAGTGAACAGTGCAACAACATTGCTCGGGCACCTCCATTTTGGAGGAGGTGCCTTATATATGGTGAAGTCCTCCGGCCATTGGCCGGGGACTCCTTAGGACGGCGCGCGCGGCCCCTTTAAGAGGGAGGGAGCGCGCGCGCGCCCTAAGCACCGTGGCCGGGAAGGAGCGCGCGCTGCCAGCAGAGCGGGAGGAGGACGCCGGGCTCGGAGCGGAGGGGTGAGGGGAACAGCGTCCCTGCCTAGCAGGGGGCAGGGACGCCGACGCTACAGTACTCCCCCCCTCTAGGCCCCCCCTTTTTTACGCCAGACAGAAATTTAGCAAGGATGAGAGGGGCATGGATGTTCTCCTGGGGCTCCCACGTTCTCTCCTCAGGACCAAACCCCTTCCAATCTACTAGAAAAAAGGTCTTTCCTCTTACCCTTTTGGTGGCCAGAATGTTCTCTACCTCAAACTCGTCTTCAGCAGAAACCGGAGCAGGAGGCGTACCTGTAGACTTGGAAAAAGAGTTAAGTACCATGGGTTTGAGGAGAGATACATGGAAGGAGTTAGGGATCCGTAGGTTGGCCGGGAGTTTCAATTTATAGGCCACCGGGTTGATCTGACTGATAACCTCCAGAGGACCGATGAACCGAGGCCCTAACTTATAGGAAGGAATCTTGAGCCGGACATACTTGGACGAGAGCCAGACTTTATCCCCAGGACGGAATTGTCGAGGATCCAGACGTTTTTTGTCAGCGTGTCTTTTCATCCTCTCGGACGACTGAAGGAGTGCGGATCGGGTACTCTCCCAAATGGAGGAAAATTTGTTAACGAGAGATTCCGCAGCCGGATTATCCACCGAGGTGGAGACGGGAAATGGGATCCGAGGATGCTGACCGAAGACTACAAAAAACGGTGATTTGGAGGAAGATTCGCTCTCGTGGTTATTGTACGAGAATTCAGCCCATGGCAGGAGATCCACCCAGTCAGAATGGTGGGCATTAACGAAGTTCCGGAGGTAACTGGTCAGGTTCTGATTGATCCGCTCCACTTGACCATTAGACTGTGGGTGGTAAGCGGAGAAGTCCAGGGTGACATCTAGCAGTTTACAAGTGGCTCTCCAGAAGCGTGAGGTGAACTGTACCCCACGATGCGACACGATGTGGAGGGGCAGGCCATGAAGACGAAAGATGTGGCGGATAAAATCTTTAGCCAGCTCGGGTGCAGATGGGAAGCCTGGCAGGGGAACAAAATGAGCCATCTTGGAAAAGCGGTCAGCGACCACCCAAATGACCGTACAACCAGCAGAGACGGGGAGATCAGTTATGAAGTCCATAGCTATATGCTGCCAGGGGGCAGCAGGTACAGGAAGCGGAAGGAGGCGACCGGCTGACAGATGTCTCGGAACCTTGTTGCGGGCGCAGGACACACAGGCAGAAACAAAGTCAATTACGTCCTTGTGCAGGGTAGGCCACCAGTAGTGCCGGGTAATAAGCTGGAGGGTCTTTTTCTGACCGGCGTGGCCAGCTAGTTTAGACGAGTGACCCCAGTGTAGGATCTTCTCCCGATCAGGTACTGATGCGAACGTCTTACCGGGAGGGAGACGATTTAGACTCACGGGAGCCACCTGCATTACTCTGGCGGGATCGATGATGTGTTTAGGTTCCTCCTCGAGATCAGACACCAGAAAGGATCGGGACAAGGGGTCCGCCTTGATGTTTTTGTCAGCCGGGCGAAAATGAAGAACAAAATCAAAGCGAGCAAAAAACAAGGACCACCGGGCTTGGCGCGGGTTAAGTCTCTGGGCATGCTGGAGGTAAGCCAAGTTCTTGTGGTCAGTGTAAATTATTACCGAGTGAAGAGCCCCTTCGAGCAGGTAACGTCACTCCTCCAATGCCAGCTTGATGGCCAATAACTCTCGATCTCCTATGGAATAGTTGCGCTCCGAAGGGGAGAAGAGTTTGGAGAAGAAGCCACAAGTTACCATTCTCCCGGAAGACGATTTTTGGGTAAGTACCGCTCCGGCTCCAGAGGAGGAAGCGTCAACTTCCAGGAAGAACTGCTTGTTGCCATCTGGGCGATGCAGCACCGGGGCGGAAGAGAAGGCCTGTTTTAAGGAAAGAAAGGCCTCCTCTGCTTCGGGCGGCCACTCTTTGGGATTAGTGCCCTTACGGGTGAGCGCAGAAATTGGGGCAGTCCGGGAAGAGAAGTGCGGTATGAAGAGGCGGTAGTAGTTGGCGAAGCCCAGGAACCGCTGAATGGCCCTCAACCCCTCCGGTCGAGGCCACTTCTCGATGGCAGACAGTTTCTTAGGATCCATTCGTAGGCCGGTCTGAGAAATTATGTAGCCCAAAAATGGAAGCGAGGTCTGCTCAAAAAGGCACTTCTCATATTTAGCGAAGAGGTGGTTCTGCCTGAGCCTGAGCAGGATCTGACGAACATCCCTCCGGTGAGTCTGGAGATCCGGAGAGAAGACCAAGATGTCGTCCAGGTACACCACCACGCAGGAGTAGAGAAGGTCCCGGAAGATGTCATTGACCAACTCTTGAAAGACGGCGGGAGCGTTACAGAGACCGAAGGGCATTACCAGATATTCATAGTGGCCGTCCCGGGTGTTGAATGCCATCTTCCATTCATCCCTCTGACGGATACGGACCAGGTTGTACGCCCCACGAAGGTCCAGTTTGGTGAAGATTCTAGCCCCCCCTCAGACGATCAAATAATTCCGGAATGAGCGGAAGGGGGTACTTATTCTTCACCGTGATCTGGTTTAGGCCTCTATAGTCTATGCAGGGACGGAGAGAGCCGTCCTTCTTTTTAACGAAGAAGAAGCCTGCTCCCGCCGGGGAGGTAGATTTCCGGATAAATCCCCGGGCCAGGTTCTCCTCAATATATTCGGACATAGACCGGGTCTCAGCAGCGGACAATGGGTAAATACGCCCACGGGGAGGAGTAGTACCGGGTAACAGGTCGATAGGGCAGTCGTATGGTCTATGAGGGGGTAGTGTCTCTGACTCCTTTTTATTAAAGACATCAGCATATGACCAATAAGGAATCGGAAGTCCAGGTAGATTAGCTGGGGTAGGAGAAGGACGGACGGGATGGACGGGAACCAAACAAGTCTTATGGCAGTCCTGTCCCCAGCGAAGGACTTCTCCGGTCTGCCAGTCAAGCACGGGTGCATGTTTCTGGAGCCAAGGTAGGCCTAGCAAGAGGGCATGAGAGAGTCCAGGCAGAACATGAAAGGAGATACTCTCAGAATGCAGCATTCCCACCTGCAGAGTAATGGATTCGGTGATGAGTTGGATGGGACGTGGTAAGAGGCCCCCATCCACGGCAGCGACAGATAAGGGTACAGCCAGAGGTTTGGTGGGGATGCGGTATTTCTCTACCAGGGACTGTGAAATAAGATTCCCGGCTGCTCCAGAGTCAAGTTGGGCTAGTTCGAAATAACGGTTCTCCCCGCAGACGATTGAGACTGACAACAGCAGAGATGGAGAGGATTTATTCTTGTCTAGGACGACCTCTCTCAGCGATCCTAGACACAGGCGTTTCCCGACCTCTCCGGGCAGGTACGGATCCGGTGCTCCTTACTGCCACAGTAGAAGCAGCTCCCCTCGGCACGGCGTAAGTCTTGACGGGTTTTGACCATCTTGGTCTGGTCGACCTGCATAGGCTCAGGAGAGTGTGCCTGGGGAGAAACGGAGGGAATAACGGGTTTCTGGAAGATGGGAGCTAGACGTGGAAACCTTCTCTCACGAGAGACCTCTTTGGCGCGCTCCTGGAACCGTAGGTCAATCCGGGTGGCAAGAGTTATTAAGTCGTCGAGAGTGGTAGGAATGTCCCGACCGGCGAGTTCATCTTTAATACGGCCGGACAGACCCTCCCAGAAGACAGACACCAGAGCGTCGTTATCCCAGGCCAGCTCTGAGGCAAGGGTACGGAACCGTATGGCATATTGGCCCACGGTGAGATCTCCCTGATGGAGGCGTAGCAGAGACGATGCGGATGAGGTCTTCCGTCCGGGTTCATCGAAGACTTTCCGGAAAGCCGTGAGAAAGGCTGACAAGTCGGACACCAGAGGGTCTCCTCTCTCCCATAGAGGATTCAGCCAAGCCAGAGCCTCCCCCGTGAGGTGGGACATGATAAAGGCCACTTTGGACCGGTCGGAGATAAACTGGTGGGACAAGAGTTCGAAGTGCAGGGTGCACTGGTTTATGAAGCCACGAGCTTGAGCGGAGTCACCTCCGTAGCGAGTAGGTGCGGAAAGCCGAGGTCCAGGACAGGATACCATGGTATTGGTGGGCAGCGGCGCTGCTGGGTTGCGAGTCATGACACTAGCGGTGGTTGCTGGTGGAGCAGTCAGAGTGTCCAGGCGAGAGTTGACATTCCGCAGGTGACCCAGGATGGACTCCTGTTGGGACCTCTGACAGGACAGTTCATGACATAGGTCCGAGAGCGAGGGAGCTTGGGTACCACCGGGTTCCATGGCCCGAGCAAACTGTAACGGGTCTGGGAGGCGGAACCTCTGAGCAACTATACAAGGGGGCGATCCTTGTAAGGAAGCGGGTGGTGACCAGGGAAGACGGGCAGGTAGTCACAGCAGGTGACCGGGACAGTCTCTGGGTAAACGGGCAGGAGGTCACAGCAAGTGACCGGGGCAGTCTCTGGGAGAACGGGCAGGGGGTCACAGCAAGTGACCGGGACAGTCTCTGGGTATAGGGTTGGTACGACCTGTGACGGCTGAGCCTCCAGGTAGGCTAGCAGGCGGATGGCAGGTGTGTGCTCCCAGGTGAGCAGGAGAGAGTCTCTGGATAAGCAGGTGGTCACAGCATGTGATGGTGGAGCCTCCAGGTAGGCTAACAGGCGGATGCAGATGAGTGCTCCCAAGTGAGCAGGCGAGAGTCTCTGGATAAGCAGGTGGTCACAGCTTGTGACGGCGGAGCCTCCAGGTAGGCTAACTGGCAGGTAGCAGATGAGCGCTTCCAGGTGAGCAGGCAAGAGTCTCTGGACTGGCAGATGGTCACAGCACGTGACGGCGGAGCCTCCAGGTAGGCTAACAGACAGGTAGCAGGTGAGCGCTCCCAGGTGAGCGGGCAAGCTGGTCCATAGACAGACTGACAGGTGTCGGAAGGCAGACCGTCGGACCTCAGGCTAGCAAGCAGGAAAGCGGATGACAGGCAGGAATCAGGCAGCAAACTGGCAGGAAACTGGCAGGCAACTGGCAGGTAACTGGCAGGTAACAGGCAACGGGACCTGAGGGCTGAAGCAGAGTAGTGAACAGTGCAACAACATTGCTCGGGCACCTCCATTTTGGAGGAGGTGCCTTATATATGGTGAAGTCCTCCGGCCATTGGCCGGGGACTCCTTAGGACAGCGCGCGCGGCCCCTTTAAGAGGGAGGGAGCGCGCGCGCCCTAAGCACCGTGGCCGGGAAGGAGCGCGCGCTGCCAGCAGAGCGGGAGGAGGACACCGGGCTCGGAGCGGAGGGGTGAGGGGAACAGCGTCCCTGCCTAGCAGGGGGCAGGGACGCCGACGCTACACACTGTAATGCCACAACCACCATGGCTGTGGCATTACAGTGAGTGGCAGGCAATCCCTGCATGATTGGTGCTCAAAATAGCGCCAGACATGCAGGACACGCTTTTGGTGCACGAACAGTTATCGAACATAACCTCGAACAGCCGAATTTTTTGCAAATCGTTCGGGTTCGTCGAACAACTCGAACACCGCCCAAAACAGCTCGAATTTGAGATTGGCGAACAGTTCTAGTCGAACACCGCTCATCTCTACTTCTGACCCAGGTACTCGTCTTCTCTCCCCTGCTATAGATTTTTGCAGTGATGACTCATTACTTGTGCAAGGAAAATTGAGCTCTTATTTCTACATAAAGCTTAGAAGGATTCAGCTAGTCAGTTTTTAATCATGTGATGTCACAGACCTAATAGAAAACAGAAGAATTAACTAGGTAGAAAGTCAAAATGAGCAATTGTAAGTACACTGTGCTATACTGTATAATATGATTGCAATATATTAAGAGGAATTTTTTTTTGATGTGATGTGTCTTTAGTTTCAAGAGATATACAATTGTCTGCTCTTCGCCAAATGTTTGAAAATTTTAATTTGCATTCCCTTTAGTGTCTTATTAATAACATATTTCTAGATAACTATGTTGTTTATTTGTTCTTGATTTTTTTATATACAGTACAGACCAAAAGTTTGGACACACCTTCTCATTTAAAGATTTTTCTGTATTTTCATGACTATGAAAATTGTGCATTCACAGTGAAGGCATCAAAACTATGAATTAACACATGTGGAATTATATACTTAACAAAAAAGTGTGAAACAACTGAAAATATGTCTTATATTATAGGTTTTTCAAAGTAGCCAACTTTTGCTTTGATGACTGCTTTGCATACTTTTGGCATTCTCTTGATGAGCTTCAAGAGGTAGTCACCGGAAATGGTCTTCCAACAATCTTGAAGGAGTTCCAAGAGATGCTTAGCACTTGTTGGCCCTTTTGCCTTCACTCTGCGGTCCAGCTCACCCCAAACCATCTCGATTGGGTTCAGGTCTGGTGACTGTGGAGGCCAGGTCATCTGGCGTAGCACCCCATCACTCTCCTTCTTGGTCAAATAGTCCTTACACAGCCTGGAGGTGGTTTGGGGTCATTGTCCTGTTGAAAAATAAATGATGGTCCAACTAAACGCAAACTGGATGGAATAGCATGCCGCTGCAAGATGCTGTGGTAGCCATGCTGGTTCAGTATGCCTTCAATTTTGAATAAATCCCCAACAATGTCACCAGCAAAGCACCCCCACACCATAACACCTCCTCCTCCATGCTTCACGATGGGAACCAGGCATGTAGAGTCCATCCGTTCACCTTTTCTTCTTCGCACAAAGACACGGTGGTTGGAAAAAAAAGATCTCAAATTTGGACTCATCAGACCAAAGCACAGATTTCCACTGGTCTAATGTCCATTCCTTGTGTTCTTTAGCCCAAACAAGTCTCTTCTGCTTGTTGTCTGTCCTTAGCAGTGGTTTCCTAGCATCTATTTTACCATGAAGGCCTGCTGCACAAAGTCTCCTCTTAACAGTTGTTGAAGAAATGTGTCTGCTGCTAGAACTCTGTGTGGCATTGACCTGGTTTCTAATCTGAGCTGCTGTTAACCTGCGATTTCTGAGGCTGGCGACTCGGATAGGTATTCGAGCAAGTATAGTGGTGCTACAAAAGGTTAAAACTTAACATTTATTACAAATGAATAAAAAGTGATGAACAAGTCACAAGGACCTAAAAGCAAGTATATGCCTGCCTGTGGTGGTGAGTAACCATAATAATCAGTATATCCAGTTTTTCCAATTAGCCATTATAAAAATTTTAAATTTGGGGCTAAAACAACATTTTAGTGGTAAAAATATAATTATTCTTTCTTCACAGCCCAATGATCTAAAATTCTGTGAGGCACATGTGGTGTCAACATGTTCACTCCACCCCTATATTAATTCTTTCTGGGGTACAGTAAATGTTGTCATTATGGTGGGTTCCGCTGTTCTGGCACCTGAAGGGCTCTGGCAATGTGGCATAGCACCCTCAAACCATTCTAGGAAAATCTGAATATGGCAGTTTTTCCCTTCTGAGCTTTGCACTATGCCTCAAAAGTAGTATTCAACCACATATGGGGTATCAGTTTTCCTCTGAGAAATTGTGCAACAAATTGTACCATTCATTTTCTCATATTATCCCTTGGAACCAAAGCAATATTTAAGCAAAAAAAATGGTAATTTTCCATTGACTCCGTCCAATGTTATAAAATTCTGTGAATCGCCTGAGGGTTAAAAATGCTCACTACACCCATAGATGAATTCCACAATATGTGTAGTTTCCAAAATTGGGTCAATTGTGGGGGTTTATGCTTTTCTAGCATGCCAAGGGCTCTTCAAATGTGACATGGCATCCACAATCCATTCCAGTCAATATTGCGGTCCAGAACACAATTGCACTTCTTCCCTTCCGAGTCCTGACATGTGCCCAAACAGTAGTTTTCCACCACATATATGGTATTGGTGTACTCAGGAGAAACTGTACAACAAATTGTATGGTCCATTTTCTTCTGTTACCCTTGTGAAAAATGAAAAATTTGGGGCTGAAGCAACATTTTTGCAGGAAAAAGTATTTTTTTCATTTTCAAGGCTCAACGTTATAAAATTCTGTGAAGCAGCTGTGGACTCAAAGTGCTCACCACACCTTTAAAGAAATTCCTTGAGGGATGTAGTTTCCAAAATGGGTCACTTGTGGGGGTCTTTACTGTTTAGGCACTTCAGAGGCTCTGCAAACACGATATAGCGTCCGCCATCTATTCCAGTTAATTTTGCACTCGAAAAGAATATGTGCTCTTTCCATTCCCAGCTCTGTCGTGTGCCCAAACAGTGGTTTTCCACCACATTTTGGGTATCAGTGTATTCAGGAGAAACTGCACAACATATTTAATGGTCTATTTTCTCCTATTACCGTTGTAAAAATGAAAACTTTTGTGCAAACACAACATTTTTTGTGGGAAAAATGTGATTTTTTATTTTCACGGCTCAACATTATAAAATTCTGTGAACTTGCAGGTTCAAGGTGCTCACCACACCTCTAGATAATTTCATTTTTGGGTGTAGTTTCCAAAATGGGGTCAATTGTGTAGATTTCCGTTGCTTATGCACATCAAGGGCTCTGCAAACACAACATGGTGTTCACTATCTGTTCCAGTCAAATTTGTGCACTCCTACTCCCATCAGTTGTAGGTTGTTTTAATTAGCTTTTTCCTTCCTGCCCCATAAATTGTTGGCTTTTTAGTCCAAGAGAGGTGTCTTTTCTCAGGACAGGGACCCAACAATAAAAGTAAGCTTTGACGTTAGCTATTGGGCTCATATACATTGGACAATTTATGTGCTAAGTACCTTCCTTCTACTGTATATTTTCCTAGAGCAAAATTTTTTGCTGTTCCATTTTTCCAAAAATTCCGCATGTACATTATGTAGCATTTATCTATTTTTCATGGCAGTAATGCAGTTCCAATTGTCCAAATTTGCCATTCTAGCAACCTAGAGTGCAGCTATATATATTTTTTGAAAAGGGGGAAGACATACAAGACTTACAATAGACAGAAGGAGGAAAGGATGAAGGCAGGTATTGGGATGTAAAGATGGGAAAAGAATGAGTAAGTCAGTAGAAACGCTTCTCAAATATTTAGGGGTATCCAGAAAGTGTCCCAAGGGGACCAGATGAGATTACATTTCTCAATCCTGTTTTCATTCATAGCAGTGCATTATCCAAAAATTCTAATGTCTTTGATCCTAGTCTATAGGTCTAGTAGGGATGGGGGAGACGTTTGCTTCCAATGGGATGCTATTAAACATCTTGCAGCTGTCAGTATACGAAAAAGAATTCTAATAGTAGTGTTGAGCCACCCCCGTAGTGTTAGAGTTCGGTTCGGTTCGTCGAACATCCGTATGTTCGCCGAACTGTTCGTCGAACTGTTCGTCGAACACCTTTGAACACCGTTAAAGCCAATGGCAGGCAAACAAAAACATAGAAACACATAGAAAACACTTCAAAGGTGTCCAGAAGCTGAAAAACTGCTCAGAAGACACAACTAACACATGGAAAAGTGACAAGTACATATAGTCATGCGAAAAGAAAAGAGGTGGAGGAGTAAAAGGAAGGGGAGACACAGATATAGGCATGTCATGCCCTTCTAAAATCAAGAAAGGCTGGAGTAAAAATCTAAAATCAGCCTACCAACACCCAGACGTCGTGACAAGAAAATGAAAAAAAGAAATATCTTTAGGTAGAATGGCGGTTCCATTCAGAACACTTTACTTACAAGACGTAGTGGTATCCCCGTTGTGAGTTGTGCCAAAAAGGAACCCAATACATTCGGACTAATCCTCCTTTTGTCATATCCAAGGGGCAGGTCCGTAAATGACAACATCGACGCGGAACCAAGTACAGTAGTATATACTGTACATCCTTTGACAAGGCAATCAGGCGGATCAAGAAGTTGGGAAGGGTCACCCTAATGGCCAAAACAGACATTGATGCGGCATTCCGGTTACTTACTACCTGTGCCTCCGAATAGTGTCCACCTATTGGGCTGCTTCTGGGAAGGAGCATACTATATAGATCGCTGTTTGCCCATGGGGTACTCCAGATCCTGCTCACTATTTGAGGCGTTTAGTTGCTTCCTCGAATGGGTTGTAATGGACGTTTCTAAGGGGGCACATATTATCCATTACCTCGACAACTTCTTATGCCTGGGCCCAAAAGATTCGCAACAGTGTGAATACACGCGGTAGTCCACCTGTGAGAAGGAGAGAGCTGGAGGGAGAGCGGACACCACAGAGCCGAGGGGTTAGATGGAGAACGGAAGAAGGAAAGAGGGCGAGGGAGGTAAGGGAGTACAGTGGAAGGCCGACCTGAGCTCCCCCACGTTCCTGCTGGGCGGGGAACAGCCCTGGGAAGAAAAACCGCTTGCGCATCCCTTTGAGGTTACGGGCGAAAGCGGGCAGAGGGACTCCGCTGGAGTGCGAAGCCGACACGGCCAGTCCGTTCCTGCCCGTGCGACCTCCGTGTCGCCGGGTTTGTGCCAGAGCCGCGGTGGACCCTGACGGCCAGCCCCCCTCTCCCAATACTGGTGCCTGTCTGCTGGTGGGTCGAGTTCCCCCGCGGTGGGGGGGGTAACATCTGCAGAAGAAAGACCATCTTCCAGCCAAACTAAGATGTCTACTTCTTTTCGTGGACAATGTGATACGATCCCTTTCTTATGGACACGCCCATCGCTACAAATTCCAGATGAGGCACAAAAACAGCAGGTGCTTCAACGGATATCAAGTGCTCCTTCAAGTGGGCTCTCCTCCACCTCAACATCACAAATACTCCAGTCCTCAGAGGTGTCACCCCAATCGCACTTGCTTCCTCACAGCTCCCATGTCTCCAGCTGCCCGTCTGAGTATGGGGTAACACAGATGGTTGAGTCTGCACAGCTGTTTACTCATACTATAGCTTGGGAAAAGGAGGTCTGCTCCAAAGCTTCTGTTAATCCAGACGAGGAAATGATCTGCACTGATGCCCAGAATCTTTATGAGTTGGATCCAGGACCAGATGAAGAAGGTTCTGAGCATAATGTAGACCCTCGTTCCCAAACTGTAACTCCTGTAGGTGGAGACAATGATGAAGATGATGATGAGACTCAAATACCTGATTGGAGTGAGAACTTGACTTTTCTGTCAGGGCAGGAAGAGGTTGGCTCTGAGGACGACGGGTTTGAAACACACAGGGTGATTATGACGAGGTTGGAGATCCCACTTACTGTCAACCTACAGTCAGACAATCGATGAGGTCAGCAGAGGAGGTGGAGGAGGATGTGACTAGCCCAGGGGATGGGGATGACTCGGTACCCGGTCCTTTGCCTGGCCTTGGGGATGTCGCGGTGGTCGGCTCCCGGGCACGTACCCTGGGGTCACTCTTTAAAAGGGTGGATAATTGTTAATTTTATAATAGTTCATGACGCCACCTGTGGTATCTGGTGAGGAGCACCAGCGCTGCAGCAGTCCACTGAGGCCGGTGATAAGGCAGCTCGATGGTATAGCTCCCCACAGGTGGAGCTAGGCCTCAGAAAAGCATATGCAGGGGGAATGCAGGACAGGCGAGACCCAGCTGGGTCAGAGCAAGAACGGGAACGGACACGGTAGTCACTTCAGTACCTTTAACTGGTGGAAATTCAGGCACATCCCGGAGCACTGTAGGGTGAAGGGTGCATATCAGGATCCTCCCCAATGAGTGGGTGTAGGGTCTCCTGTTTCTTGCCTCTGCTTAGTAAGTTTCTGACCTGCCTGGAGCTAGGCCTAACTTTGTCTCTGTCCTACGCTGGCTGACCTTGTGGTAGGGCCTTGTCTTGGAGTTCACGCTCCCAGTATGCGGGGCCTAAGCGTCTCCTGGCTCTGTTACGTATCAGCACCTTAGCGATCCTGGGACTTGTAGTTCTCCAGGGATTCCGGTTATGCCTTACTGGGTCATAGAGATCCCGGTAAGCTCAGATCCAGTGTCCGGTAAATGCTTCGGGGTGAGCTGGTTAAGCTCCTCTGCCCCCTATGTACTAACTCTCCACTCGCCTTTGGCCTACTCGGGCCCTCACTAGGCTATACACACTAACGGCAGCTTGCCGCGCTTCACCGATCTTATGGCGCCGGCACACCTTAAGCTCTAACTGGGCTCCCTGAATCTAGCTAGCAGGAGCCTCGTGCTCCACTGCTGAACTGCAGACTGACCTCTCTTAGGCTTCTCTACTGCAGGAACTCTTCAGAGGAACTGAACTGCCTAGCTCCACCTTCCCTATTTATATCCCTAACGGGCTCCTTCTGCTGGTCTGAGGTGGAAGGTGGAGATGTGTGAATGTTTATGGGGGCCTCTTGTGGAGGATTCCATCAATGCACTCTTCTAGGATCTGTGATACCAAGCGCAGCTGGGCGTCACAGATGCTATTGACGACGAGGTTAGGTTGCGCCTTCCTAGACAGAGACGGAGTTCTGGAAGCACGTCAACAACTGCATCCTCAACCACAAGTCTGCCTCTGACCACAAGTCGTAGTGGCTCTTCAGGTCGCATGGGCTCTAAGCCTTGCATAGCCTGGGCATTTTTTCAGATCGATAAGGATGACCCAACTCGTGTTACCTGTAATATTTGTCACCAAAAGCTAAGTAGAGGCCAAAAAATCCATAGTTTGAGTACTTCATGCATGAACCGCCACATGGATATGAAGCATAAGTTGCAGTGGGAAGCTCACTGTGCTACAATGCAGCCTAGCGGGCCGGGCCAACCACCGTCTGCCCCATCTTGTGCATCCGCAGCCTCTTCATCCTCTGTGACTGGGGGGACAGCAGTCACACCTGTTTTTGGACTCAGAGCTGCCACCTCTTTACCCGCAACAGCCAGTGTGATTGGCAGGTCATCATTTCATTTGGAAGTGGAAACACCAGCTGGTGTTGAGCGCTCTCCGACATCGAGAGCACCACCTTTGGATCAAGGCAACCTAACTTTTCCGCTTGCATCTACCTCACAGACCGGCAGTTTGCCGGGGACACCCTACTCAACCCCGACTAAGCACAACAGCCAGCCCTCGGTCCCTCAGATGTGGACAAGTAAAAGACCATTTCCTCCTAGCCATGACAAAGCTAAGAGGTTGAATTTCACCATCTGCAAGCTGTTGGCTACAGAAATACTGCCTTTCCGCCTGGTGGACGCAGAGGATTTTCGAGACCTTATGTCCGTTGCAGTGCCCCAGTACCAGATGCCCAGTCGGCACTACTTCTCAAAGAAAGGTGTGCCTGCGCTACACCAGCATGTCGCACACAACATCACCGCTTCTTTGAGAAACTCTGTGTGTGACAGGGCGCATTTCACCACAGACACTTGGACGAATAGGCATGGACAGGGGCGTTACATGTCGCTGACTGGGCACTGGGTAACTATGGTGCCAGCAGGACAAGGGGCTGCTGTCCAAGTCTTGCCGTCCCCATGAGTTGTACATCAATGCTCTTTATCTAGAAGTTCCTCCACTGCTTCTGCCTCCTCAACCTCCTCTCGGTCCTCCACCTGCACCCAAAGCCTGTCTGGTAATGCCACCCACTTTCTAACTGCGCAGAAGGAATCCTGCACATCTCCTTACTATGCTGGCAGCAGTGCTCAACGGCATCAGGCGGTGTTTACTTTGAAATGTCTGGGAAATGTGAGTCACACAGCTGAGGAGTTGTGGTCAGCTCTGGAGACCCAGTTTCATGAATGGTTGTCTCCACTGGACCTGCAACCAGGGAAGGCCGTGTGCGACAATGCTGCAAACCTGGGTGCGGCCATTCGCCGGGGCAATGTCACACACGTGCCTTGTATGGCTCACGTGTTGAACCTGGTTGTCCAGCAATTTTTAGCCCACTATCCCGGACTAGATGGCCTTCTGCAGAGGGCACGGTCGCTGTGTGCTCACTTCCGCCGTTCGCATCCCACAGCTCAACGACTTACATCTCTACAGAAGTCGTTGGGCCTGCCAGTTCACCGGCTGAAATGCGATGTGCCGACATGGTGGAATTCAACTCTGCACATGTTGCAGCGACTGTGGCAGCACCGACAAGCCCTGGTGCAATACGTTCTGACGTATAGCCTGGGCCAACGAGATCCAGAGGTGGGGCAAATCACGCTGCAGGAGTGGTCTCAGATCAGGGCCCTATGAAGATGACGTGCCCCCTGGGCCGTGGAGTACCCGGAGCCGGGCTGGTAGATGCTGGGGGTTGTAGTCACTGTGGCGGTGACCCGGTCCGTGACCCAGGGCGGTCAATCCAAGGGTAATTTGTATATATGGGTTTTATAATGTCCGACTACCCCACCTGTGGAGTGCGGCCAAAGGGGCCGCCGCTGCGGAACAGTCCTCTGAAGCTGGTGGTTTTGCAGCAATGGTATTATTACTCACCACAGGAAGAGTGTAGCTTCAGGGCAGTGTGGGTGGATGATGGTGGTTGTAGTGCAGGGAGTCAGTAATGAACACAGAGTCCGTGTGATGCAGTCCCAAGATCTTTACTCACAGTTGTTGCAGTCCAGATTACAGGTACCAGAGCAATCTCCCCCGTCGTGCTGTGCGTACTCTGTGAGGGGCTCAGTCCACCCCCAGATAGCTCCGGAGTACTTAGCAGGACCCCCTTCTGTGTGTCCTTTCTCTGGCCTTCTCCCTGCACCTCACACCCAGTGACACTTCTATCCGGTATCCTCGGGCCTTGGCGGGCGACGTGTGTTCCGTCCCCTGGGTCCTATTTGGCTACCTTCTTAGTGAGACTGGTGTGGACTTTGACCTGCAGTACATGAAATGCTGCAGCCTCCGGTTTCTAGTTGAGCCTTGCTGTTTCTCCGCTAGTTGAGGGACTGGTTCCCCTTATCTGGCCTGACCCCTCTACCTCCTGGTAGCAGCGGGCGTACGGGTGGCCTTCTGCACGGCCCGTACCCCTAGGGTCCCTTCGGTTCCTGGAGCCTTCCTGCTCCCACTCCTCTCTTCTCTCCTTCAGTCCTGGGCCTCCCAGGCTAGGCCCACCTCCGGAGCAGAGCTCATGCAGAGCCTCTGCTCCTGTCACTTCTCCTCCTCTGACTGGCTTGCTCTTTCTAAGATGGCTTCCTATTTATACTCACTCTGTCATGAGCTCCCCTAAGCTGCTTTCTCCACCCACACCCACTACATAGGACCCTCCCACCAGCTAGGGACCTGGGACTGTGCTCTCCCTTAGGAGCAATGTCGCCCTACCCCCACTGCGGGTATGTGTTGGATGCAGGTGTTAGGGTCCCGAGCCATACTCCTTCCTTACCTGAGGGTGAGATACCACACCTCTGGGTGAGATGCAGTACCTCTGTGGCGACTGAACCCTCAGGGGCGCCACACACCCTTCTGCACAGTTATGAAATGGTGACGAAGATGTTTAGTGCTGACGACGATGCCATTATCAGCATGACTATTCCAGTGATTTACATGCTGGAGCACACGTTAAACAGAATTCAGAGTCAAGTGGTGGGACAAGAGGAGGTGGAGGAAGTAGAGGAGGAGTCGTATGCGGAAGGGATAACATCTCCAAGGTCCAGACGGTCGGCAGCACCAAGGCGGCAGGCATGGGAGGATGGGGGAGAGGGATTAACCAGGGCGCATGTTAGCAGCCAAACTGTTGAGGAAGGTGCAGGAGCCGAGGAAGAAGTGGAGGACGAACTGGCGATGGGCATGTAAGACTCATCAGATGAGGGAGACCTTGATCACATTTCTGTTGTGTGAGGTTGGGGGCAGAGGGCAGAGGAAGGAAGCATGATTCTTACCTCACTACCAACACAACAAGGACTTGATCCTCCTGGATGCGCAAGACACATGAGTGCCTTCTTGCTGCACTACCTGCAACATGACCCTTGGATTGTCAGAATTCGAAGTAATCCCGACTACTGGGTTGCCACACTCTTAGATCCCCGGTACAAAATTAAATTTTCCGAAATAATTCCTGCCATAGAAAGGGATTCACGCATGCAGGAGTATCAGCAGAGGCTGTTGCAGAATCTTACATGTGCTTTTCCACAAAACACCAGTGGTGCACGTAGAGAATCTCACAGTTCTAACTTGCAAACCGTGGGACTGTCGAGTCTTCATCACTCAAACCGTTAACAGTAACACAGTATCTGCTGGTAACAGCAATTTTGTGGAATCGTTTCACCACTTTTTTAGACCATTCTTTGCAAGGCCACAGGAGACAAGAAGTCTGACACATAGTCAACGCCTAGAGTGGATGGTACAGGAGTATCTCAAAGTGAACATCGAAGCCATGACTGTGTCACTGGACCCTTGCTCATTCCAATCTGGAAAAATGTCCGGAGCTCGCCACTCACACCTTGGAGATCTTGTCATGCCCTGCAGCCAGAGTTCTCTCTGAATGTGTGTTCAGCACTGCTGGTGGTGTACTGACAGATAAGCGCACGCGGCTGTCCACTGAGAATGTAGACAGACTCACATTCATAAAGATGAGCAAATCATGGATCCGCAAGGACTTTTCTACCCCTGTGTCATCCTGGGGAGACTAAAAGCTTGAGGATTTGGTAAAATCACCTCACCAACCGTTGTAAGCAACTCTGGGGCAATTGATGCCACTTAAGTGGTGTCTGTGCCACAATTTTTGGAAAAAATGGAGACTCTTTTTGGAGTCCCCTTGCTGTGTTTTACGTGATGTTGGCATCGTCAATTCCAGGTGGGTTGGGTCGCCCCCCCCCCCTTTAACTGTAATAAACTACATACACTATGGCTTGGGGTAACACAGATGGTTGAGTCTGAAGAGCTGTTTACTCAGAGGTCTGCTCCAAAGCTTCAGTGTCTGCTAGTCAGTGTAGAATTTTTAACTGCATCTAGCCTAGGCAATACTTTGGGCGTAGTAGCCCAGCTGCGAAGCATGCTGCACCGCCTGTGTATCTAATAAGAATTTTTAAATGCATCTAGCCTAGGCAGACTGTGGGGACCCCCAACCAAACCCAGACGCTCAGCCCCCCTACCGCCCCCCTTTCCTTGACAATACAAGAATGTAACTCTTACAACTGGATGGGTGAGAATCGGTCACAGCTTTATTAACTGTTTATACTCATTCCATCAGAAAGGAATTTTATTTCTAAAATAATTCAGCTTGTTGCAGCATGCCCTGGGTCTCCACACCGGCAAGTTAGCCAACAAGTGTAACTCTCCAACATGTCCTTTCTATTTCCAGGCCAAGGAGGATCCTGCGTACTCGTATGCAGGACTCTGACCCACATTCATCACTCTTAACGCTTGTTCTACTCCGTCCTGGAGTCCTGACAGGAATATGTCCAGTCCAATATCCATTAAGTGAACACCGTCGGGCCGTATGAGGCCTGCTTTATCTCCTTCCAGTTGTCGGTGTTGTATCACTACACCGCCTCTGTCTCTTCTAAATTTTGCCATCCGAATATTTATTACCCACCTTGTCCGTTCGATGGCCGTGATGTCTCGCGCACCTTGCCATACCACTATCGGCACAATCTCTGACCATACTATAGTTAGTTTTGTGAAAAATTCTCTGAAGCGCTCCGTGTCTAGTTTCATTATTGCCATTAGCTATGCGCTCTTGTGATGACCTAGGTCGTTTCCCCCGGCCTGTATAACTAAGATGACCGGACCTCTTGCCTCTCTCCCTACCTTGATTACCTCCATTTGTACCTGTGGTCATAGCAGGCCTCTAATACCTCTCCAGTTGAAATATGTGTTATGAAACTCTAATTTCCTCCCGCCTGGGCGGACTTTCGCCCTTTTTTCTGCCCAATATACGAGTGGCCTATCACCCACACTGTTGGCTTAGCGTAACCTGTAAAAGAAACAAACCATGTTAGGATAACAAGTCCGGTCTTATGTATCTCGCCAAACACATGGATCGCCATCTCCCTATCCTCTGAACTTCCGTTTCTGACAGTCCTGCTCTTGCTGCTTCCGTGGCCGCGCCTATGCGGAATGAGTGTGTCCCATAATCTTTGGGGTGGTTCCCTGCCGATGTTATGCATTTATTAAATATAGCTTGGAACTGGTATCTTGATAATGGCATTCCATCAATGTGTGATAGGAGGAAATTACTTTGTGATCTGATGGTTATATATGTTTCTACTATTGGTACCCGACTCAGTGTACCGTTTGTGGGTTGTAGAAGTACCCAAGTGCCCCTGCCCGCTGGAACCTTCTTCGATTGGCGTATGCGTACACGTATTGCATTATTGGCTATGACTATGTGCTGGTGTAATAAGCCTCCACTGGTGGTAATTTTGGATTGAGGGACTAATTCGCTTATACAGAGCTCCCTGAAGAAGGCGATCGCAAATGCAGTAGACAGTAGTGTTGCTTCAAATTGTGAGTGTCATGTTAATGGTGTTAGGAATATGATGTGAGAAATCAGTTTTAGTGACACGGGACGGGACGTCTACACTCCTGACTTGGCTGACCTCTTTTCCACCCTTTTATGGATTGTCTGATGATGAATCTCTTTGTCACATCTCCCCAATTCAGTAGTTGGAAGTGAAATGCTACTCCGGTCAGACACCGCTGCGCTGACGCCCCTGATATGCCCCTCATCATTAGCTGGTGGAGAAATTCTATGGTGACTTGTAATCTGGCTTGTTCACATTGGTCAACCCGTCTGCCTGCTCCTAGTCGTGTCCACTCTTCCCATGCATTACCCTATGCTTGCAACGTCGACAGGGCAACTGATGCTCTGATTAATGGCATCAACTATTCGCCACTAGATCCCATAGGGAGGGTGGGCAACTGTTGCCTGATGGGTGGGCGTTGGGGAGGAGCTCTGTGAAAATCTGCCAATTGAATTGTGATAAAGCGTTAGCAGCAGCTTTAGACCCCTCAGCATCGTGGCTAGCGCGGACCCATACATTGTGTTTTAGGCACAGGAATGCTAGCCGGCGTAGTAGGCCTAGCACTGGGAGAGACGATGATGCCATCTTATTAATGCAGTGCGCTAGGCTGGTGTTTTTTGTTATGAAGCCTACATTTTTGTTAGCCAGGCGCGCGCCCCATATTTCTATCGCTACCACTATTGGGAAGAAAAATTATTTTCCGGGCTAGATGCAGCTAAAAATTATTATTAATTTCAAAGCTGGTGGAGCTTGGTATAGATGGCCTAATACAATGAGTACCACACACTGCTAATATGCCCAAAATTATTTTACAGGCAAGATGCAGCTAAAAGTTATTATTAATTTCAAAGCTGGTGGAGCTTGGTATAGATGGCCTAATACAATGAGTACCACACACTGCTACTATGCCAAAATTATTCTCCAGGCAAGATGCAGCTAAAAATTATTAGTAATTTGAAAGCTGGTGGAGCTTAGTATAGATGGCCTAATAGAATGAGTACCACACACTGCTAATATGCCCAAAATTATTTTACAGGCAAGATGCAGCTAAAAATTATTATTAATTTCAAAGCTGGTGGAGCTTGGTATAGATGGCCTAATACAATGAGTACCACACACTGCTACTATGCCCAAAATTATTTTCCAGGCAAGATGCAGCTAAAAATTATTAGTAATTTGAAAGCTGGTGGAGCTTAGTATAGATGGCCTAATAGAATGAGTATCACACACTGCTAATATGCCCAAAATTATTTTACAGGCAAGATGCAGCTAAAAATTATTAGTAATTTCAAAGCTGATGGAGCTTGGTATAGATGGCCTAATACAATGAGTACCACACACTACTACTATGCCCAAAATTTTTTTCCAGGCAAGATGCAGCTAAAAATTATTATTAATTTCAAAGCTGGTGGAGCTTGGTATAGATGGCCTAATACAATGAGTACCACACACTGCTACTATGCCCAAAATTATTTTCCAGGCAAGATGCAGCTAAAAATTATTAGTAATTTGAAAGCTGGTGGAGCTTAGTATAGATGGCCTAATAGAATGAGTACCACACACTGCTAATATGCCCAAAATTATTTTACAGGCAAGATGCAGCTAAAAATTATTATTAATTTCAAAGCTGATGGAGCTTGGTATAGATCAGAGGTCCCCAACCGCCGGTCCGCGGACCAGGACCGGGCCGTTGGGGTTTTTCAGCCGGTCCGCGGGGAGAGGGGGCCCCTCCAGCCTCCAGCAGGGCCGCCATCAGGGCATGACTGCCCTGACTCCAGTATGTGGCCCGGCCGGTAGGAGCCCCCTCGGAGCCCCCCTCTTGTGCGTCTCTCTCCTCATGGGGCCCCCGGCCGCATGCTAAGCGCCGGGTCCGGGACATCTTAGCGCTGCGCTGCTGCGGCAGCACCTTCATGATTCCCCTGACTTCCGGTCATGTGACGGCGCCGTCACATGGCCGGAAGTCAGGAGAACCTGGTGTCAGCGATTTGGACGAGCGCCAGGATTCTGCAGGGATCGCATGGGGGTAAGTATAACAAGTTTTATTTTTTTTTAAATACAATTAACTAGGAGTGGGGGGAATGGGAGATGCACATGGGGGGAGGGGAGAGATGAGAGATGCACATGGGGGGAGGGGAGAGATGAGAGATGCACATGGGGGAGGGGAGAGATGAGAGATCCACATGGGGGGGAGGGGAGAGATGAGAGATGCACATGGGGGAGGGGAGAGATGAGAGATTCACATGGGGGGAGGGGAGAGATGAGAGATGCACATGGGAGGGGAGAGATGAGAGATGCACGGGGGGGTGAGAGATGCACGGGGGGGATGAGAGATGCACGGGGGGTGGATGAGAGATGCACGGGGGGTGAGAGATGCACGGGGGGGATGAGAGATGCACGGAGGGTGGATGAGAGATGCACGGAGGGGGATGAGAGATGCACGGAGGGGGATGAGAGATGCACGGAGGGGGATGAGAGATGCACGGGGGTGAGCTGCACATGGGGGGGTGAGAGATGCACATGGGGGGGTTATGTTTACATAACTTTGTTGCCTTATGAAGGGCGGGGGGGGCCCCCCCAAATTTCTTGCACAGGGGCCCACTACAGTCTGTGTCCGCCCCTGGGATGAAGTAAA
Source organism: Phyllobates terribilis (assembly GCF_046119375.1). Lineage (NCBI taxonomy): Eukaryota > Metazoa > Chordata > Amphibia > Anura > Dendrobatidae > Phyllobates > Phyllobates terribilis. Next base: position 788,882,905 of record NW_027362761.1, read on the forward strand.
TGCAGCTGAACAGCAGCTGTCAGGACAGCTGCCCTGTCCTGCTGCAGGGCGTGATGGGGCCTCAGTGATGCGGCTCCTGGCACAGCACATTATGTGGGGCTCCTGGCATAGCTCCTGGCGGGGACCTGGTCTACACTATATGATAAGTATGCACTAAACTCCAAATCCCTCCATTACCCCCCCATATGACCAAAGCCCCGCCCACCCCACCCCCTCCTTGCTGGGCCATGGAAAAATGATCTTGCTTCAAGCCGGTCCCTGGTGCAAAAAAGGTTGGGGACCACTGGTATAGATGGCCTAATACAATGAGTACCACACACTACTAATATGCCCAAATTTTTTTTCCAGGCAAGATGCAGCTAAAAATTATTATTAATTTCAAAACTGGTGGAGCTTGGTATAGATGGCCTAATACAATGAGTACCACACACTGCTACTATGCCCAAAATTATTTTACAGGCAAGATGCAGCTAAAAATTATTAGTAATTTGAAAGCTGGTGGAGCTTAGTATAGATGGCTTAATAGAATGAGTACCACACACTGGTAATATGCCCAAAATTATTTTACAGGCAAGATGCAGCTAAAAATTATTATTAATTTCAAAGCTGGTGGAGTTTGGTATAGATGGCCTAATAGATTGAGTACCACACACTGATACAGGCCCAAAGGTTTTACTTGGCTAGGTGCAGTAAAAAATTTGTATTACATACACAGGTGGTGTAGCTTGCAACACAGATAGGCTACTCCACTGACTAACACACACTGCAAGAGGCCCAAAAGGATTTGCTTAGCTAGATTTAGCCAAATGCGGTGAAAAACACTTGCACAGCACTAAAACAGACCTGCCTGGCAAAAAGTGATAGGAACTGATGTAACCTAGCCCTCAAAAGGGCTGGAATTACAACTAGTCACTACTCCCAACCTATCTGTCGATTTAAGAGCACAGACCTGCCTGCTAAAAGTGCTAGGAACTGCTGTAACCTAGCCCTCAAAAGGGCTGCAATTACAAACTAGTCCCTACTCCCTAAACCTTTCTGTCTATTTAAGAGAAAATTTGCTTGCAATTCAGTTACACAATATAGCGCTAACATCAGCAGCAGTGCCATCTAACACTCAGCTGCAGCAGTGAGAAAATGGTGGCGACGGGGAAAATGGCTGGGTCTTATAGGGCAAGGACATGTGACATACACAGCCAATGACACATGCCCTTGCTTGTGTGAAAAAAAGCACTTTGCTCCGTGTGTGCGCTGCTGATAGGCTGACAGATTGCACCTCCCCACTGCAAATGCGGGAAAGAGAAAAAAAAATGGAGATCTTCATTATTCCTGCAGAGATCCATCCCCTGCCCCTCCCCCTGCCCCGCTGTACACTCAAACTGTGTATTAACATTGATTATCAGCATTACTGTGAAAAAATCCAGTTACGATTTGGGTGCACGAACAGTTATCGAACATAACCTCGAACAGCCGGATGTTTTTCAAATCGTTCGGGTTCGTCGAACAGCTCGAACACCGCCCAAAACAGCTCGAATTTGAGATTGGCGAACAGTTAGATTTGAACACCGCTCATCTCTATCTAATAGTTCTCCTGGATTTATTCTGTGGAAAGACATTAAGTTAGAAGATCTGAGGTCCCCAAAATTTTGTTTAAATTGAGTTTGAACATTAGTTCAGAAGGGAATTATAAGGGAACAATCCCAAAATAGATAGAAGGCTGATCCCCTTGTCAAGGCACATCGTCAACACAGGGGAGAAATAGATGAGTCTAGCTTATATAGGAGTTCTGGAGTGTTATACCAGAAATGGAGGATCTTGTATTGATTTTCTTTGTAAGCTATACATGATGCTGTAATAGCTGCCCTTGACCAGACAAGTCTTCAGTCAGCATCATTTAGAGATCTACCCAAGTAATTTTCCCATTTGAACATGTATGGATGCTTAACCAAAAAATTATCCTTGGGAATTTGTAAAATACCATATACAACCCCTGGCAAAAATTATGGAATTACCGGGCTCGGAGGATGTTCATTCAGTTGTTTAATGTTGTTGAAAAAAAGCAGATCACAGACATGGCACAAAACTAAAGTCATTTCAAATGGCAACTTTATGGCTTTAAGAAACACTAAAAGAAATCAAGATAAAAAATGTGGTACTCAGTAAGGGTAATATTTTCAGGCCAAGCAGAGGGAAAAAATTATGGATCACTTAATTCTGAGGAAAAAATTATGGAATCATGAAAAACAAACACACAAAAGAACACTCCAATGCATCACTAGTATTTTGTTGCACCACCTCTGGCTTTAATAACAGCTTGCAGTCTCTGAGGCATGGACTTAATGAGCGACAAACAGTACTCTTCACCAATCTGGCTCCAACTTTCTCTGATTGCTGTTGCCAGATCAGCTTTGCAGGTTGGAGCCTTGTCATGGACCATTTTCTTCAACTTCCACCAAAGATTTTCAATTGGATTGAGATCCGGACTATTTGCAAGTCATGACATTGACCTTATGCGTCCTCTTTCAAGGAATGTTTTCACAGTTTTTGCTCTATGACAGGATGCATTATCATCTTGAAAAATGATGTCATTATCCCCAAACATCCTTTCAATTGATGGGATAAGAAAACTGTCCAAAATACCAATGTAAGCTTGGGCATTTATTGAAGATGTAATGACAGCCATCTCCCCAGTGCCTATCCCTGACATGCAGCCCCATATCATCAATGACTGGAAATTTGCATGTTCTCTTCATGCAGTCATATAAATCTCATTGGAACGGCACCAAACAAAAGTTCCAGCATCATCACCTTGCCCAATGCAGATTAGCAATTCATCACTGAATATGACTTTCATCCAGTCATCCACAGTCCACAATTGCTTTTCCTTAGCCCATTGTAACCTTGTTTTTTTTCTGTTTAGGTGTTAATGATGGCTTTTGTTTAGCCTTTCTGTATGTAAATCCCATTTCCTTTAGGCGGTTTCTTGCAGTTTGGTCACAGACATTGATTCCAGTTTCCTCCCATTCGTTCCTCATTTGTTTTGTTGTGCATTTCCTGTTTTGGAGACATATCGTTTTAAGTTTCCGGTCTTGGCGCTTTGATATCTTCCTTGGTCTACCAGTATGTTTGCCTTTAACAACCTTCCCATGTTGTTTGTATTTGGTCCATATTTTAGACACAGCTGACTGTGAACAACCAACATCTTTTGCAACATTGCGTGATGATTTACCTTCTTTTAAGAGTTTTAAAGCAGGTGTTAGTTTTGGAAATGAAAACTTACAGGGTGATTCCATAATTTTTTCCTCAGAATTGAGTGATTCCATAATTTTTTCTCTCTGCTTGGTCTGGAAAAAATTATGCTTACTGAGTACCACATTTTTTATCTTGATTTCTTTTAGTGTTTCTTAAAGCCATAAAGTTGCCCTTTGAAATAACTTTAGTTTTGTGCCATGTCTTTGATCTGCTTTTTTTCAACAACATTAAACAACTGAATGAACATCCTCCGAGCCCTGTGATTCCATAATTTTTGCCAGGGGTTGTATATAAGAGATTAGACCCTTCATTGAGGGTCCAATTCTACAAAGACATTCAAAGAGCGTTGGTCTGGAAACCGTTAAGGTGTGAAACAGGTATGAGGCAAAATGTCTAATCTTAATTTATTGAAATAAGGAAAGTTTATGTACAGATAGTTTAGACTTCATGTGAGCAAATGCCTTTTTACTCGGTTAGTTATATCTGCAAAATTAAATAGACTGGTGTGGGCCCATATACTTGTTAGAGATGAAGTCAAGCTATTAGGAAAGTTTGGATGAAATAAGAATGATGTAAGGGGGGAGCTTGTGGATGACAATTTGATTTTTTTAGAGCAAGTCTTCCAGAAGTCTCTGGTAAGGTTCATTGGGCCTAGCAGTTCATTTGAAGGGGCATTATACAGAACTTTCCATATCAGAGAGTTAGAATGTACAGGAGCTAGGCAGAGTTTTTCAATTTATATCCATTTTTTATAGGCGGGCTTAGATGACTATGCTGGGATTCTCCATACATGGGCAGCCCCAATAATAGTGTATAAAATGAGGTACACCCAAACCACTGTAATTTTTCTCAACAGCATGATTGATTTAGAAATTCTGTGATGTTTTACTTCCCATATGAACTTCAAAATAGCTGCTTATAGTGACTTTAATGACTTTAGTGGAACACGTATGGGTAAAGTTTCAAATAAGTATAGTAGTTTTGGAAGGATGGTCATTTTAATTGCTGAAATACGGTCAAACAGAGATAAAGGTAGAAACATCCATCTTGTCAAGAGGGAGCGGATTTCTTTATAAAGTGGTGGAAAGTTATTTTTATAGAAAGTTGAAAATGATGATGTGAGATTGATTCCTAAATATTTAAGAGTATCATCTTTCCAGTGAAATTTGAAGTTATTGCTGAGAAGATTCAATTGGGGAGGATCTGGTATATTTATTGGGAGAGCTTCTGTTTTAGTTGTATTTGTTTTGTAACTTGCCAAGTTACCAAATTCTACCAGAAGGGAATGAAGGTTAGGAAGAGAAAGGTGAGGGATGGAGAGAGTTAAGAGAATGTCATCCACAAAGAGGGAAAGTTTGAACTCTTTATCTTTTACCTGGACACCTTTAATATCTGGGCTTAATCTAATGGCAGCAGAGAGGGGTTCAATGCACAGGACAAGGAGTAGTGGAGATTATGGGCACCCTTGTCTAGTGCTGTTCTTTATAGTAAATGCTTTGGGAGAACTATGGGGAAGCCTAATTGTTGCAGAGGGTTTGGAGTATAAACCTTCAATATCTTTTAGAAAGGGACCATTTATGCCATATCCCTCAAGGGTTTTAAGCATGAACGGCCAACTTAGGCGATCAAACTCCTTCTCTGCGTCTAAGCTTAAGAGGAGAGTAGGATGTTTGGATCTTTGGACAATGTCTATAAGATCAATTGCTCATCTGGTATTGTCACCCTCTTGTCTAAATGGGATAAAACCTACCTGATCCTTGTGAATCATGAGGGTAGATATTCAAACGAACTGTAAGTAGTTTAGTAAATATTTTGATGTCTGAGTTAAGGAGTACTATAGACTTATAGTTCTTACAATCCAATCCATCTTAACCTGTCTTAGGTATTAAAGTTATATAGTAATCTCGCATGGATTCAGGAACAGGAGATTAATTTAAGAAGGAATTAAAAAGGGGTATCAGGGTAGGAAGAAGTTAATTTTGGAAGGTTTTATAATATAAGTTGGGTAATCCATCTGGTCCCAGAGTTTTACTGTTTGGTAGATGCTGTATCATATCCTTGATCTCTTTTTCATTAATATGCGGAAACGCATAAAAAACGCTTGGTAATCCGCATCCCATGGTCCCCAATGGCATTCCGCAATGTCAATGCACATGCTGCGGATTTTTCCGCAGCGTTTCTCCAGCACTCATAAATCCGCAGCATGTTCATTAATTTTGCGGAAGCGCAGCCGAATTGCCGCCATTGACTTGCATTGAGACGCATATAATCCGTGTCTGTACATTTGTACACGCGGATTATATGTGTTTCAATGTGCGTATGGTACCCAAGTCTGGAGGAGAGAAGACTCTCATCCAGACCTGGGTACCATTGTACCTGTAAAAAAAAGAATAAAATAATAAATAAAGTTTATATTCACCTGTCCGGCGGCCCCTGCAGCGCTTATCTTCCAGGACCTGAGATGACGTCGCGGTATGCCGGCAACCGGGAAGGAGACAACACACGCGACAGCACACGCGGCGGGGGATCGGTAAGTATAGCTTTATTTTTTTCGGTCACACTATATAAATCCATGCTGTTTGCATGGATTTATATAGTGTGACCTAGTTGTCAAGCACTTCCCAAGTGATGCTATCACCTGGAAAGTGCTTGTAGTCCGCATGTGTAAACGCATGCATAAACGCATGTGAATACGCATGTGAATACGCGTGTATTCTGCAGGAAAAACGCATGCACAATCTGCATGCGTTTTTTCTGGCAAGGGAGATGCAGAAACGCTGCAGAAATTTTCTGCTTCATTTCTGCATCATGGGCACATAGCCTTAGGGAGTGAGTATAATTGTGAGAAATACTCATGGAATATATCTGCTGTTTCTTTTGGATCATATGTTATTTGATTTTTTTTTGGAATGCAAAGCATAAGAGGAAAACTGTTCCATATGATCTCTAAGTTGTTTAACTAATAATTAGTGAGCGAGCACTAAAATGCTCGGGTACTCGTTGTTCGAGCTGAGCAAATTGGAATGCTAGAGTGCTCGGTCCGAGTAACGAGCCGAATATAAGTCTATGGAAAACTCGATCATTTTTCCGGCGGGCCCCCGGCGGTGTGCAGAGGGCCTAAAAATTGCCCAAATCGATGGGAATAGTGCTCAAATGGCATGGGAGCAGCTTGGGGAAGACCCCTGGAAGCATTTCTGACTCCCAGGTCACTGCTGTCAACAATGTTGTTAGAGGTATTACGCCACTTTTACGGTCTCACAATAAAAAACGAAACCAAAATTAATTTTCCTGGGAAATATGTTAAGGAACATCCTTTCCAGGGTAATGACTTGTATATAAGGCAAAATAAATATACAAAACCAAAAATGCTCCTCCACACCTTGGGCTATGTTCACTTGTAGCGTTTTTGATGCACTTTTGCATTGCTTTCAACCATGACAATTGCATTCACCGGGAAATGTCATTTTAACATTTTACAACCTTATCTGGCCATGTGGTGTGTGACACATCATCAGACACATCCTGTTTCATTTTTGATGGAGGGATTCTGAAAGTCACAAAGCCTATTTTTATAGGGCCAGCAGTCAGCCCTCGCTATTGTTAGAGAGCCATCAGCCGGCTATGCTTTGTTGTTCCCATTATAAATGGGTCTCCTATACTGTTATTGTGTATGCAGTGACTGCAAGGGCTGCCAAAAATTTGGACGCACCCCAATACCCCTATGAAGAGACATAGAGGAGGGTCTCAGTAAAAAAATGTTCCCATAAAGGAGCAGGTCTCCTATAGTGGTAATGCCCATGCTGTGACAGCAATGGCTGACAAAATTTGGGAAAAACCCCACTAACAATTTAAAGACACATAGAGCTGGGCCACAGTAACGACATGTTCCCATTAGAAAGGAGAGGGTCTGCTATACAGTTATAGGGTATGCAGTGAGTCCAAAGGCTGCCAAAATTTAGGAAAAACCCCAGTAACAATTTAAACTCACACAGAGGTGGGCCAAAGTAACAACATGTCCCCATTAGAAAGGAGAGCCTCTGCTATATAGTTATAGGGTATGCAGTAAGTCCAACGGCTGTAAAAATTTAAGAAAAACCCCACTAACAATTTAAAGACACATAGCGCAGGGCCACAGTAACGACATGTTCCCATTAGAAAGGAGAGGGTCTGCTATACAGTTATAGGGTATGCAGTGAGTCCAATGGCTGCCAAAATTTAGGAAAAACCCCACTAACAATTTAAAGACACATAGAGCTGGGCCACAGTAACGACATACTCCTATTAGAAAGGAGAGGGTCTGCTATTCAGTTATAGAGTATGCATTGAGTCCAACTGCTGACAAAATTTATGAAAAACCTCACTAACAATTTAAAGACACATAGAGCTGGGCCACAGTAACGACATGTTCCCATTAGAAAGGAGAGGGTCTGTTATAAAGTTATAGGGTATGCAGTAAGTCCAATGGCTGCCAAAATTTAGGAAAAACCCCTATAACAATTTAAAGACACATAGAGGTGGGCTTCAGTAACGACATAGTCCCATTAGAAAAGGAGTGAGTCTCCCATACTGTTTGACTATGCTGTGACTGCAATGGTTGTCAAACATTTGGAGGCACTCCAATGCACCTTGAAAGAAATGTAGAGGTCGGAGGGCTCTTGAAAACAATGTTCCCATTATTAGGAAGTGGGTCTCTCATACTGTTTGCCTATGCAGTGAAGCAACGACTGCCAAAAATTTGGAGGAACTCTAATGCCCCTAGCAAGAGACATAGAGATCGGAGGGCCTCCTGAAAAAAATGCTCCCATTATAAGGAAGTGAGTCTCCCCTACTGTTTGCCTATGCAGTGAAGTAACGGCTGTAAAAAATTTGGAGGCACTCCAATGTCCCTTGCAAGAGATGTAGAGGTCGGAGGGCCTCCTGAAAAAAATGCTACCATTATAAGGAAGTGGGTCTCTCATACTGTTTGCCTATGCAGTGAAGTAATGGCTGCCAAAAATTTGGAGGAACTCCAATGCCCCTTGCAAGAGTTGTAGAGGTTGGAGGGCCTCCTGAAAAAAATGCTCCCATTAATAAGAACTGGGTCTCCCATACTGTTTGCCTATGCAGTGAATACAACGACTGCAAAAAAATTGGCGGAACTCCAATGCCCCCTGCAAGACACGTAGAGGTCAGAGGGCCTCCTGAAAAAAGCATTCCCATTATTAGGAAGTGGGTCTCCCATACTATTTACCTATGCAGTGAATGCAACTGCTCTCAAAAATTTAGAGGACTCCAATGCCCCTTGCAAGAGATTTAGAGGTCAGAGGGCCTCCTGAAAACAATGTTCCCAGTATTATGAAGTGTATCTCCCATACTGTTTGTCTATGCAGTAAATGCAATGGCTGCCAAAAATTTGGAGGAACTCCAATGCCCCCTGCAAGATATGTAGAGGTCGGAGGGCCTCCTGAAAAAAATATTCTCATTATTAGGAAGTGGGTCTCCCATACTGTTTGCCTATGCAGTGAATGCAATATCTGCCTAAAATTTGAAGGAACTCCAATGTCCCTTGCAAGAGACGTACATATGTTAATATGGTACACATGGTGGTGATATGGTCATGGAGGATGAGGATGCGGAGAAGGAGGAGGACAAGAGCAAATAGACAAAATCAGGAAGCGTATACCCATGTCTGGGTGTGAAGACAGAGGTGCATGGGAATAGAGTTAGACCTCCCAAAAAACCCTGCTGTTTTTAAGTTTATGTTACGCTGCTATCATTCGGTGGTGTTGAGAAGTCTGGCCCAAACCAGCCCTTGTTCATTTTTATAAGAATTTTTTAAATAATTCCGCATCAAGGGCCCATTTAATTAGGCCTGTCCTGCGCGGGAATAAGAGACAGAAATTTATCCTTGTAGCGTGGGTCTAGAAGTGTCAACAAACAATAATGACTGTCAGCCAAAATTTGAACTACGCGAAGGGTACGGGAAAGGCAATATAACATAAACTCAGCCATGTGTGCCAGACTGCAAAGAAGCAAGACTTCTGTGTCCTCACCAAGAGGATGACTGACCATGATCTCCTCCTCATTCTCCTCCTCTACCTCCTCCTCCCTGTCCTCAGGCCATCCACTCGCAGGAAACTAGCTCCTGTTCTTTCTGCTCCTCCTCCTCTTATTCATTGTCACCCAATCCACGTTGGGATGACATGAGGCTGGGCTGTGTGGAATCACCCTGTATGGTTCCTTGCTCCATCTCATCGTGCTCTGCCTGCAATGCATCCTCTTTAATTGTGAGCAGAGAGCATTTCAGAAGACAGAGAAGTGGGATAGTGACACTAATTATGGCGTCATCGCCGCTCACCATCTTGGTGGAGTCCTCAAAGTTTTGGAGGATGGTACATATGGATGACATCCATGTCCACTCCTGAGGTATTATGTGTGGAGTCTGAATTGAATACTGACGGCCTTGTTGATGCTGGTACTCAACAACTGCCCTCTTCTGCTCACAAATCCTTCCCAACATCTGCAATGTAGAGTTCCAATACGTGGGGTCATCGTAGATCAGTCGGTGAGCTGGAATCTGCAAACGCTGCTGAAGCATGGCAAAGGCTGCGGAAGCTGTAGCTGACTTTCTAAAATGGGCACACAGGCGGCGTACTTTGACAAGCAGATCTGACAGGTCCGGGTATGTTTTGAGAAATCGCTGAACCACGAGGTTAAGCACATAGGCCAGGCATGGTACATGTGTGATCTCGCCTCGCCTCAGAGCCACGACCAGGTTCCAGCCATTGTCACACATGACCATGCCTGGCTGTAGGGTCAGCGGTGTCAGCTGCAGATCTGCCTGCTCTTTCAGAACTGTCCACAATTCTTCAGCGTTGTGCGGTTTGTCAACTAAGCATATTAGCTTCAGCACAGCCTGTTGCCGCTTGGCTGAGGCAGTGCTGCAGTGCTTCCAGCTTGCGACTGATGTGGTCATTTCGGAGATGGAGGCTGAAGAGGAGGAGGTGCAGGAGCTGTAGAATATGGGGGCAACCCTGATTGACCTAGCAGCCGCAATCCTTGGCATCCGGAGGACGTGTTCCATCCCAAGGTCCAACAGGGTCCCGACTTCCACTATTTTAACCCAGTGTGCCATCAGCGAGATGTACCATCCCTGCCCACAAGCATTTGTCCACGTGTCCGTGATTAGGTGGACTTTCCCAGTAACTTCGTTGTTGAGGGCACGGCTAATGTTGTGTGACACGTGCTTGTGTAATGTGGGGACGGCACACCGGGAGAAATAGTGGTGGCTGTGGACCGAGTACCGAAAGATGGCCGCCGCCATCAGGTTGTGGAAAGCTTCCGTCTCTACAAGCCTAAAAGGCAACATTTTGAGCGCAAGCATTCGCGAAATGTGTGAATTTAGTAGTGTGGCTGGTGGGGCGTTGGCTGCGCATTTGTGTTACAAGGACTGGGTTAGGGACAACTGAATGCTGTGCTACGACAAGGATGTGTACGTGATTGCTGATGGTGCTAGTTGAGAGTGTGTAACGACAGGTGCAGGGCGGGAGGCATCTTGGCATGCGCCATGGACAGGGAATTGACGTTCTCGCACAACAGCGGAAGAATCAGTGATGTCACCTGAAGACACTGTTGCTGGACCCTGGGGTTCGGCCCACTTAGTCAGATGCTAGCTGCCATGTGCCTGATCATGCTGGTGGTCAGGCTGCTTGTTTTGCTACCCCTGCTGATGCTGGCCTGGCAGGTGGTGCAAATGGCCTTTTTGGGGTTATCGGCAGTTTTTAAAAAATATCCAGACTAGGGAAGATCTAACAGTTGTACTGGCAATTACCGGCGTGTTGGCGTTACGAGGAACGCTTTCCCACCTTGTGTCTGTGGCCACCACACTGCTTCTTCCTGCCTCTTGTGGTGCTACACCTCCCTCCCCCTGTGTGCTGCTGTCCTCGTTCTGTATGTCCCCCTGCCAGGTTGGGTCAGTTACTATATTATCCACCACCTCGTCTTCTACTTCCGCACCCTGTTCCTCCTCCTGACTTTCTGGCAATTGTGTCTCATCATCATCATCCACCTCTTGCGACAGTAATTGCACTTTCCCACCGTCGCCTTCGTGTGACCGTGGCTGCTCCAATATTTGGGCATTGCTTCTCCTCTTGACTCTCTTGAAGCTGGCCGGGCGATAGGCCCAAATCTACAAATGGAAAAGTGAACAGCTCCAAAGACGGCGAGTTGAGTTAATGCCAAAGAGCTCAATTTTTGTCTCATCTGACCACAGCACCTTCTCCCAATAACTCACAGAATCATCCAGGTGTTCATTGGCAAACTTCAGACGGAGCTGCACATGTGCTTTCTTGAGCAGGGTGACTTTGCGGGCACTGCAAGATTTTAAACCTTTAAGGCTTAATGTGTTACCAATGGTGACTTTGGTCCCAGCTGCTTTGAGATCATTAACAAGTTCCCCCCATGGAGTTTTAGGCTGATCTCTCACCTTCCTCATGATCAAGGATACCCCACGAGATGAGATTTTGCATGATACCCCAGATCGATTGACAGTCATTTTGCATTTCTTCAATTTTCTTACTATTGCACCAACAGTTGTCTCCTTCTCACCCAGCGTCTTACTTATGGTTTTGTAGCCCATTTCAGCTTTGTGCAGGTCTATGATCTTGTCCCTGACATCCTTAGAAAGCTCTTTGGTCTTGCGCATGTTATAAAGGTTAGAGTCTGACTGATTAATTGAGTCTGTGGACAGGAGTCTTTTATACAGGTGACTATGTAAGACAGCTGTCTTTAATGCAGGTAACGAGTTGATTAGGAGCAGCGTCTAACTGGTCTGTAGAAGCAAGAGCTCATAATGATTTGTAGAGGATCAAATACTTATTTCTCACTGCAAAATGCAAATAAATGTATCTAATTTATACAATGTGATTTTCTTTATTTTTTTTTTGGATATTCTATCTCTCAATGTTAAAATTTTCCTACCCTTAACTTTATAGACTGTTCATGTCTTTGTCAGTGGGCAAACTTACAAAAACAGCAAGGGATCAAATACTTATTTCCCCCACTGTATATGTTGTGGAATATCTATACTAACAGGACATTCAATGTACCCTTTTGTACTGTATCATGCACTGAAGTCTGCCACATACCCTGCCTGCCTGCCTAACACCTGTTGCCAGGTCCTATATAGACCTGATGATGCTGTGCGGCCATCCAATCACTGTGATGCCCACAACCAACATGGCTACGGCATTACAGTGCGTGGCAGGCAATCCCTGCATGTTTATTGGCTCTCTAAAGAGCGCCAAACATGCAGGGAGGGGACCCGAGTTTCCGCCCGAGCAACCCAGAAATACTTGCCAAGCGCCGAGCTTCTCGAGCACAGTGATGCTTCGGCGAGCACCGAGCAGTTGCGAGCACGTTCACTCATCACTACTAATAATGTGTGGGGTTTATTAGCTTTTTCATAATATCGTTGGTATGTATAAAGAAGTAGCTTATCCAATCGTTTTAGTGCCATATTCTTTAGCTGTGCCCTAACATCTATAATTTTTTTAAGAATTTGTTTACAGGGTCTGGAGAGTATTCTTGCCGCTAGAAGTTTTAGCTCCATATTTAGCACTTCCTGTTTGATTTTATAATCTTTTTTAAGTCTGGCTCCCATTGCGATACACTGACCACGGAAGACTGCCTTGTGAGCTTCCCATAAAATTGCTTCAGAGGAGACTGATCCTTTATTAAGCTCAAAATAGTTTTGTATGTGAGGGTGTAGTTCTTCTTTGGAAGGTTTACGTAAAAAAGTTTCATTAAGCCTCCAATTACAAGAGCAGATAAAAACTGAATAATCTTTAATTGAGATCTCTATTGAGGCGTGGTCAGACCATGTCATGGAACGATCCCATCTCTGCTTCTGTTAGTATACGTAACAGAGGAGTGTTTTCAAAGAAGTAATTTATCTATCTTCAGGGTGGTTAATTTTCTATAAATTGTAAAGAGAGTATCTGCGAATTAGCTATTGGAATTTTCTGGTGAGGTGAGTTTGGAATGAGGATGGAGGCCTATCATTTAGCGAAAGTCTGTCCTTGTGTTCAGAGAACAGCATATTAAAGTCTCTCCCAAGAATTATTGCAGAGGGTGGGAGACGTGAGATTTTGAGCGAGATATTTCTAAGATATTTGATTTGAGCTGTATTAGGGGTATAGATATTGCAAAGTATAACGGGATTTCCCCTGAAGGTACTTTGTAAGATCATGTTTCTCCGATTGGGGTCTGAGTGAGAAGAGGATATCTCGAACGGGCATGTCTTTCATTCAATCTTGTGTGGCGGAGTATATTTTAAGATACTGACTTAAGGCAAAGTTAAAGGGGCCAAATTTATTAAAGTGGATTTCCTGAAGGAAGACTACATCGGCTTTTAGGGATTTAATTTCTGTATGGGTTAGGGATGTTTTAGCATTTGTGTTGAATTCCTTAACATTTAATGAAAACACATTTAATCATGATGGATGTAACAGGTGTATGAATGCTGATATGACTCACCATTATCAGAGGCTAGGCAGGGAGTCTTGTGGTTCATCCGAGAGTTCCCCAATGTACTTGGTCTGGAAACATAATGAAGAGGAGGGAAACACAGGAGGGAATGGGGGGAACATAGTAAATTTAAACATATACATATATAGCAAGTTAAGTATGATAATAAACCTTATTTTAAGGAATCCTTAATTCAGGATCTTTAGCTCCTAGGGAGATCTGAGGCCCAAAAAACAATCTGAACTCTAGATCACCTTGGGAGTTTTAGGGTTATAAACAAACTCCAGTAAAGGAGAAAGAATAAGTATAACCAATAGAACTAGTAAAAGTAGTAGAACTATTAAACAAACAGGCAATCAGATGGCAAGGATCCAATGCCCTGACAACTTTCCAGCTGTTGCTCATGCAATAATAGGCTGTAATACAAGAAAGTTATAGCAACCCTGTACCATCATTTTAAGTCACATGAGAGTCAATAGCATTATTATTGTCTGTAGATATCATGTTGGGGTCTTGACCTGCTAGTGGTGGAGAAAGTTGAGTAGAGTTTGATCTTCTGCATTTCTTGTTATTAGACTGCCACACTGGAGATGGGGCGAGCGGTGGGGATCCCAATCCCAGTCTAAGAGATCAGGAAGACGAATGTCCAGTATCTTGCAAATGTTCGAGAGGTCCCCGTACAACTTTAATATGACCGATCTACTGTACCTTCTTTTCTGGCTTTGAGTGAAAAGGGAAAACCCCAGCGGTAAACAATTTGATGGTCCTTTAAGATAGAGAGGAGGGGACATAAGTGACATCTTTTTTGTGAAGTTATCCAGGAAAGGTCTGGCAAAAGTTGAAAAGGCGTATTTTTGTATTGCAGCTTCCGCATGTTTCGTGCTTTAGACATAATAGCTTCTTTAATGGAAAAGTCATATGTGGGAGACAATGTGGGTCAGCGGGTATGTTGGCCCGAGACCGCATGGACCAGGGTTCATTCCACTGAATGCCTGCACTCCTTTCCTGTGGGCAGAATACTACTCAGACTGCACAGGGTGAGGATAAAACAGAGTGGCAATACTTTGTTTTAGAGTCTTACCCTTCCGCTGACTTACCAGGATTAGAGCCACTGCGACTTTAGAGCTTCCAAGGCCGACTACCCCCACCAGTGGCACCCCGCTTTTGGCGGGCACCCACAGAGAGGAGGTAATGACAAGCTTAGAAAGCTGACAGTTCATTAAGGCACGTGGCCAGGTGATCATAGGGTCTCAACCTGGCTTCTCCGAATGTCTCCATGGGGCCACGTGACCTGAGGGTCACAACCTGGCTTCTCTGAATATCTCCATGAAGCCAGGTGAACGGAGGGTCCCAACCTGGCTTCCCCAAACGTATCCATGGGTTCAGTGATGGTCAATGGAGCAGATCTGTATTCTTTCAGCTAGGGCCATGGTCCCTTAAGCTGGCAACCTGTAGAATGTCAAATCTGTGTTCCCCTTGATGGTGCCATGGTGCCTTGACTGTTGTTCTGTAAAGTCCCTCTTGATGGAGCCATGGTGTCTCCCTGAAAACAGAGCCAGATCCCCCTTTTATAGTTCACAGCTCTTATTCAGGCATTTTTCCACAGGATTGGGGGGAAGGTGGCAGGGGCTCATCTCTCATTGTTTGAGTATTTAATCAATCTGCATAGTTTGTCCTCCACTGTTTTGCATGTCAACAAGCTGCATGGACTTATACAATGGGCAATCAACATATTAGCAAACATCGATTGTTCAATGACACTGTGTCCCTGTCTCCCAAACATAGCAGACAATAAGCTGCAATAAACATCAACTCAAGAGTCAACGTTCAGGTTCATATAATAATAGTCTATGTTTCTTGACCTACTGAAAATATATGTCTGGCATAGTTGAGACTAAATGCTGTGTAATCACATCATGTATGCAACATATGATGTCTCTGTGTGAAGATGAGGACTGTTTGGTTTGAGAGCATGATGAGCTCTGTCATGTTTAATTTTGTTGAATTGTGGGAGGTCCAAAATTTTGTTAAAGCTGGATTCCAGGATCTTTTGAAGGTCTTCAATCTCTTCAGCTTTAGGGAGGCCCCTCAGGCAAATGTTGTTCCATCTTCCCCTGTTTTTCTAGGTCTTCAAGATGACAGTTGGTATTCCTGAGGGCTTCAGCATGGGAGGAGACCACCTCTTGTATGAGGTGCATATGCTTGCGTGTAACATCTTTGGCTTCTGATAGCGAATCTATACGATCTGCAATAAATTTGATGTCTTGGCACATCACAGTTATCTCTGATCGGCAGGTAGATTTCACTTCTGAGATAAGAGCTTTGAAGTCCTCTTTCGTTGGTAGGTGTTGGAGTAATGAGTGTACGTCCTCAGGAATAGATGATCTTGGTGACAAATTAACAGTGGAGTGGAAGGGTCCAGGAAATCATCCCATGGATTGGGCCTTTCCATTAAACCTGAGATAGAGGGAGTGGTTTTCAGAAGTGTCTTCCCATTCTCCAGAAGTAGGAGCTTTATTGGATATGTCCTTTTGTTGCAATCTTTGCGGTTTAGGAGGCATTGTGTTAACAGAAAGGGATGGTTCTGTTGAATTATCCCTATTAATTTGAGCATCTGTAAGGTTTTCCAGAATATTGTGTGGTACAGCTGGAGGGGCACTAACGGTATGGACAGATGATATAGTCCTTGAAGATGTTTGTCTTGGAGAATAGATGTCTCCTTTTTGAGGTGTTTCAGGATTTTGAAAAAAAAGTCAATAGTCTTAGAACCTGTTGATGAAGATTGAGTTGAACTGAGTTTTTTCCCTGGGATCTTTTTCCCCATCAAATCTAGTACAGGGTTGGTCCTAAGCCCATTCTATTGCTAGGTATTAGAAACCTTCAAATCATGTATTCATCTCTTATTCTTTAGTATCACTCCAGTTTGAGATGACGTAACAAATGAGTAAGAGTAGGTAAGTACAGTTGTCAGCTGTACTTCTTTTTTTAAATCACAAGATGGTAACAGATGGTTAATTACTTTAAACTTCTGAAAAATCTTGAGTACTTCACTGATCCACCACTAGATGGCAGTATAGTTATAGGAGTGCAATGGTTGATACAGGAATTAGTCTTTAGACTTTAATAAAAATTGAGTTTTACACAGTTTTTCCAGCACTTGTGATGTGTAGGTCGGTATGCAGAAAGGAAATTGTATTAAGTTGTGACTTAAAGAGGTAGTGATTGATCATAAAAACAATGGTGTCCTTTTTTGAGAATGTCACTGTAAGTTGCCTGAAAAAATGTCTGCTGGTTGTGGTGGTGGTGGTGCTCTGACTATAATTAGCAGTCGATTAATCTGCGGTGCAGGGACTCTTTAAAGCAGGGGTCCCAGTCTTTGTTCCTTCCCCAGCCTCATCTGTGCGCGGTAAGAGTCGCGTTGCTGAGATGCTGCTGGGGAATCCCTGTCACCTCACCTCCAATGCTGATGGTGGTGTTCGGCTCCCGGAGCTCCGTCAAAGATCAGCTTCAGCTTGGGGATCTTGCAGGTGGGAAGGAGACCGCCCAGTAGTTCCTTTCAGCGGGGGTTTCCTTGGAAAGACTGCTTCTCTCCATTTGAGGCTTCAGCGAAAACCCAGAATATAACTGGTCCTCCGGTTTTCTCTGGTAAGGTCCCACAGCTCGCTGAGTGGAGAATGTGGACAGAAGGCATATTTGGGTCTGAAAGAGTGATTTTGGCTCACTTTTACCCAAAATAATTGTGTGAAATAGGGCTTTGGAGTGGGAGTTGCTCTAACACACGTCCTCCCTCTTCAGTGCCGAAGCCACGTCCCCCATATCAGTTTTTTATGTTTGGCTGCTATCACACAGTAAAAGATGCTTTTTATTGCGCATCGCCATATTTTGAGAGCTGCAATTTTCCTATATTTCTGCCGACAGTCATGAGAGGGCTTGCTTTTTGTTGACATTTTTATTGGTACTATTTTTTGGCACATAACAGTTTTTGATTGATTTCTATTCCGATTTTTGGGAGGCAGAATGGACAAAATCCAGCAATTCGGGAATTATTTATTTATTTATTTTTTAATGCCGTTCACAGTGTGATAAAAATGATAAGACAGCTTTATTCTTCGGGTCAGTAAGATTACAGCGATACCACATTTATATGATTTTTTTTATGTTTTGGCGCTTTTAAACAATAAAGATTATTTTATAGAAAAAAATAATTGTTTTTGCTTTGCTATATTCTGAGAGCTGTAACTTTTATTTCTCTGTTGATGGAGCTGTATCATGGTTTATTTTTTGCAAGCAAGATGGCATTTTTAGTGATACCATTTTTAATTCCATTTAACTTTTTGATTGAGTTTTATTTCACTTTTTGTTCAGTGGTTTGATGAAAAAGTATTTTTTTTACACGTTTTCTATTTAATTTTTTTACGTTGTTAACTGAAGGGGTTAACTAGTGTGACAGTTTCATAGGTCACATTGTTCTGGATGCGGCAATATTAAATACCGGTATGGGTACTTTTTTGTTTATTTTTTTGTACTTAAATATGTGTATTTATTGATATAATTTTTTCATTTTTTTTTGTTTTGTGATTTTTTTTTATATTTTTACAATTTTTTAAACTTTTTTTACTTTTTACTTAGTCTTTTTATGGGAATTTAACTTTTTTTACTCTGATCACTGGCATAATGCATTGCAATGTACTAGCACAGCAATGCATTATACCGGTCAATGTTGCACTGATAGAAACCTCTTAGACCTTGCTCCTGGCATGGTCTAACAAGCTTGTCATAGCTGGCTGACCCGGAGGTCATAATTATGACCTCGTGTTGCCATGGCAACGATTGAAGCCCTTGCAATGACGTTGCAGGGGCACCGATCGAAAGGGAGAGGGAGGCCCCTCCCTTTCCCAGCCTTCTAAATTCTGCAATTTGTAACATACCTGGCGGCGTCCTTGCATCGTGGTCCATCTCCCACTGTGCAAGAGAGCGCACTTGATCTCCTGTCCAGAGTGTCTCTCTGGCTTCCCTCCATGCTGTCTGTTTGTGTCTGTCTCTGCTGCTTAAGGGCGGCGCCCGATCACTTCCTGCTTTTTGTACCTGCTGTGGGTCACACCCCTTGTGCGTCCTCAGCCTATTGCTGTCTGACACTTGGTATATAGCTCAGCAGCTCCCTTCTATCCCTGCCTGAGCATAGTGTTTTCCTTTAGTGTGTGCTTGCACTCTGAAGGTGCCAGGTCCCGTCTCTTGTCTCCTGCTTTTTGTATCAGTTCCCGTGTCTGAACTGAGTCCTGTATGTCTCCTGCTTTGCGGTATCAGCTCCCGTGTCTGAACTGAGTCCTTTCTGTGTTCTCTTGTCTGTCCTGTCTGAACACGCTCCTAGCCTGTTCCTCCTGCCTTCTAGGGGCCGATTACCTAGACCCGTTCCTGTATCTTGTCTGACCTGTCTGTACTCGCTCCTAGCCTGTTCCTCTCGCCTTCTAGTGGCCGATTTCCTAGACCCGCTCCTGTGTCTGGTCTGTCCTGTCTGAACACGCTCCTTGCCTGTTCGTTCCGCCTTTTAGTGGCCGTTTTCCTAGACCCGCTCCTGTGTCTGGTCTGTCCTGTCTGAACACGCTCCTTGCCTGTTCGTTCCGCCTTCTAGTGGCCGATTTCCTAGACCCGCTCCTGTGTCTGGTCTGTCCTGTCTGAACACGCTCCTTGCCTGTTCGTTCCGCCTCTCTGGGGGCCGTATTCCCAGACCCGCTCCTGTATCCCGCTGCAGTGTCGGTCTCCTCCGTACACTCAGTTCCAGTCTGAACACTCTCCTGTCCTTTACCTGTTTTGCCTCTATGTCCGTTCCCTTCCTTTTTCTGCAGAGTCAGAACTCGTACCTAACTCCTGCTTGTTTTCTCTGCAAGTACTGTGTGAGTATCTGGCTCTGTCTTTCCCTTCCTGTTTGTTCCGTGTGAACAGAGCCCTGTCCTCCCTGCTCAGCCTTGTCTGCACTCTAGCAGTGCTTGCCTGTAACCCTCTGCCTGTATTGTTCCTGAGTCCCGGTGTGTACTGGGTCCTATCCCGCCTGTGTTCCTACCTGCTAGTGCCTCCCTGTCTGCACTCTAGCTGTGCTTGCCTTTACCCCCCTGCCTGCATACCCGCCTGCCTGCATACCAGTCGTGCCTGCCTATACCCACCAGTCTGTGTGCCAGCCTACCAGCCTGTTCCTGTATTCCCCTGTGTGGGTCAGCAGCCGTGTCCGGGGTCTGTCCTGGAGTAGCACCTGGTCCCTCTGCTCGGTTCCTCCTTGGTGCACTGGCGTCGTATGCCGTCGTGCGACCCTGGTCGGATCAGGTGAATACTTAGTCACGCCCCTCCAGGCATTCACTCTCCGGCACGGTCCAGTGGAATCACTACCAATCACACGCACACGCCGCTTAGCCCGGGCGTGTGCATAACAGCATGCTCAGGCCATGGTTCCCGTTGAGCCCCACGGCCTTCGCCCTCTGAGAAGTTTTCCAGCGAATATATGCATTAAAATAAATAAATAAATTTTTTTTCCCTTAGCTGAGTTCCAGGCGAATTACGCACCGTCCAGATGGATCTATCAGCTCTCGTTCCTGCGGATCCGCCACGTTACTATGGGGATCCAAGACAGTGTTGTGCATTTGTGGAGCAATGCATGCTACACTTTAAGGCCTACCCTCTTTATTTTCCTTCCGATTGGGCTAAAGTGGCCTTTATGATGTCTTACCTGGCGGGTGATGCCTTGGAATGGATCAACCCCCTATATGAAACACAGGATCCGATCCTCCGGGACCTAATGGCCTTCCTGGTGGCCTTTCTAATGGTCTTCGATGATCCTAACCCGGAGGCTCCTGCTGAAGCTTCACTTCCCAATATCCCGGAGCAGCCCCAATGGGTAATGTGTGTGGGTAGCGCAATAGTCCTCCAGCCCAATGAGACTACTGCCCACCCAGAATCCTCTCAGGGTGACTACGCTTTCCGGAATACTTCTCTCAACCTCAAGAGGCAGTCCAGACGTGCTAGACTTAGAGGCAAGCCGTCACGCCAGGGCCTGTCCTCCCTGAGACCTCCTGACCCCAACCTTGAAGTCCCTACTGAAGCTTCATCTCCCTGTATCCCGGAGAAACCCCAATGGGTAGTGTGCGTGGGTAGTGCACCAGTTCTCCTGCCCGAAGAGACTTCTGCCCATCCAGACTCCACACAGGAGAACTTCCTGCACCCGGCATCAGATGCTTCTCTCTCTTTAACCGGTGTGCATGTCCAAGGATGCTCCAAAGCTGTGGTTACCTCTGAGTCTGTGCACCTCTACTACCTGCCGGAGGATCCCCTGTTGCCTCCTGAATCCTCCGGGATACCACTCGATGACAAATGGAGAGAGACTTCTCTACACCCGGTACTCAATACTTTGTCCGCTTCGTCCTGTGAGCCTGACAATGGGTACCCCAAAGTGGTAGTTACCTCCGAGTCTCTACACCCCTCCGACCAGGCGGAGGATCTCCAGTTGTCTCCTGAACCCTTCGGGGTGCTACCTGGTAGCGAAAGGACAGAGACTCTCCTATACTCTGTACCTGATACCTCGCTCGCTTCGTCCAGTGAGTCCAACCTAGTGTACTCCGAAGCAGAGGTTACTCCTGAGTCTCTACACCCCTCCGACCAGGCGGAGGACCTCCAGTTGTGTTCAGAATCCTTCGGGGTGCCACCTGGTGGTGAATGGACAGAGACTTTCCTATATCCTGTACCTGATACCTCGCTCGCTTCGTCCAGTGAGTCCAACCTAGTGTACTCCGAAGCAGAGGTTACTCCCGAGTCTCTACACCCCTCCGACCAGGCGGAGGACCTCCAGTTGTGTTCAGAACCCTTCGGGGTGCCACCTGGTGGTGAATGGACAGAGACTTTCCTATACTCGGTACCCGATACCTCGCCTGCTTCCTCCAGTGAGTCCGACCTAGTGTACTCTGAAGCAGTTGTTTTCTCTGAGCCTCTGCACTCTTCTGACCCGGCGGAGGACCTCCAGTTGTTTCCTGAATCCTCCGGGGTACCACCAGATAACAAAGAGACAGTGACTTTTCCTCATTATGTACCTGATAACCCGTCTATTTTTTCCTGTGAGCTTGACAAGATGTACCTCGAAGCAGAGATTACCCTCAAGTCTCTGTCCCCCTCCAACCCAGTGAACGACTGGTCCTCGAATTCCCTGCGGAAGATTCTGGCAGGCCTGAAGAAGAGGGGGCGTAAGGGGGGAGGTACTGTAACATACCTGGCGGCGTCCTTGCATGGTGGTCCATCTCCCACTGTGCAAGAGAGCGCACTTGATCTCCTGTCCAGAGTGTCTCTCTGGCTTCCCTCCATGCTGTCTGTTTGTGTCTGTCTCTGCTGCTTAAGGGCGGCGCCCGATCACTTCCTGCTTTTTGTACCTGCTGTGGGTCACACCCCTTGTGCGTCCTCAGCCTATTGCTGTCTGACACTTGGTATATAGCTCAGCAGCTCCCTTCTATCCCTGCCTGAGCATAGTGTTTTCCTTCAGTGTGTGCTTGCACTCTGAAGGTGCCAGGTCCCGTCTCTTGTCTCCTGCTTTTTGTATCAGTTCCCGTGTCTGAACTGAGTCCTGTATGTCTCCTGCTTTGCGGTATCAGCTCCCGTGTCTGAACTGAGTCCTTTCTGTGTTCTCTTGTCTGTCCTGTCTGAACACGCTCCTAGCCTGTTCCTCCTGCCTTCTAGGGGCCGATTACCTAGACCCGTTCCTGTATCTTGTCTGACCTGTCTGTACTCGCTCCTAGCCTGTTCCTCTCGCCTTCTAGTGGCCGATTTCCTAGACCCGCTCCTGTGTCTGGTCTGTCCTGTCTGAACACGCTCCTTGCCTGTTCGTTCCGCCTTTTAGTGGCCGTTTTCCTAGACCCGCTCCTGTGTCTGGTCTGTCCTGTCTGAACACGCTCCTTGCCTGTTCGTTCCGCCTTCTAGTGGCCGATTTCCTAGACCCGCTCCTGTGTCTGGTCTGTCCTGTCTGAACACGCTCCTTGCCTGTTCGTTCCGCCTCTCTGGGGGCCGTATTCCCAGACCCGCTCCTGTATCCCGCTGCAGTGTCGGTCTCCTCCGTACACTCAGTTCCAGTCTGAACACTCTCCTGTCCTTTACCTGTTTTGCCTCTATGTCCGTTCCCTTCCTTTTTCTGCAGAGTCAGAACTCGTACCTAACTCCTGCTTGTTTTCTCTGCAAGTACTGTGTGAGTATCTGGCTCTGTCTTTCCCTTCCTGTTTGTTCCGTGTGAACAGAGCCCTGTCCTCCCTGCTCAGCCTTGTCTGCACTCTAGCAGTGCTTGCCTGTAACCCTCTGCCTGTATTGTTCCTGAGTCCCGGTGTGTACTGGGTCCTATCCCGCCTGTGTTCCTACCTGCTAGTGCCTCCCTGTCTGCACTCTAGCTGTGCTTGCCTTTACCCCCCTGCCTGCATACCCGCCTGCCTGCATACCAGTCGTGCCTGCCTATACCCACCAGTCTGTGTGCCAGCCTACCAGCCTGTTCCTGTATTCCCCTGTGTGGGTCAGCAGCCGTGTCCGGGGTCTGTCCTGGAGTAGCACCTGGTCCCTCTGCTCGGTTCCTCCTTGGTGCACTGGCGTCGTATGCCGTCGTGCGACCCTGGTCGGATCGGGTGAATACTTAGTCACGCCCCTCCAGGCATTCACTCTCCGGCACGGTCCAGTGGAATCACTACCAATCACACGCACACGCCGCTTAGCCCGGGCGTGTGCATAACACAATTGATATCAAGCATGGGATTTAGAGGGTTAAAATTCCCAGGTTTTTTTTTGCCATTAACAGCCGGGTCTTGGCTTTAACTGAAGCCGAGCTCCCGGCGCCGATCGCTTAAGCACAGACCCTGTGCCCCGCATGGTCGGCATGACATACCCGTACTTCAAAGGTCGGAAACCCCTATCCAACCATGACTTATGGGTACGTCAAGGGTTGTCAAGGGGTTAAGAACACATGCTTGAGAAGGGGGGTTTGCCCTGAACCATAACAAATTTGGTGTGCTGCTACCTGCGTTTCTTCAACAACTGTGATGAATGCTATTTTTCTTCACTAAGTTTTTGAAAACCTGGACTTGCTATGCAATTGTGGACCATTTATGCATTGATGAATACTGCATTTGTTGATATATTTAAATATTCGCTGCAAAAGATGTATTACTTGATACAAGTATTTGACTTTGCGTTGCCTCCTTCATATGCTAATCTTGGAATCGTGGAATCCGTTACATACGTGTGTTGGTAAGTGAAGATCCACATACATACAGTGGGGAAAAAAAAGTACTTAGTCAGCCACCAATTGTGCACATTCTCCCACTTTAAAAGATGAGAGGCCTGTAATTGACATCATAGGTAGACCTCAATTATGAGAGACAAAATGAGAAGACAAATCCTGAAAATCACATTGTCTGATTTGGAAAGAATTTTTTTTCAAATTTTGGTGGAAAATAAGTATTTGGTCAATTACAAAAGTTCATCTCAATACTTTGTTATATATCCTTTGTTGGCAAGGAAAGAGGTGAAACGTTTTCTGTAAGTCTTCACAAAGTTGGCATACACTGTTGCTGGTATGTTGGCCCATTCCTCCATGCAGATCTCCTCTAGAGCAGTGATGTTTTGGGGCTATCGCTGGGCAACACAGACTTTCAACTCCCGCCAAAGGTTTTCTATAGGGTTTTGATCTGGAGACTGTCTAGGCCACTCCAGGACCTTGAAATGCTTCTTACGAAGCCACTCCTTCATTGCCCTGGCGGTGTGCTTGGGATCATTGTCATGTTGAAAGACCCAGCCATGTTTCATCTTCAATGGCCTTGCTGATGGAAGGAGGTTTGTACTCATTATCTCACGATACATGGCCCCATTCATTCTCTCATGTACACGGCTCAGTCATCCTGGTCCCTTGGCAGAGAAACAGCTCCAAAGCATGATGTTGCCACCCCCATGCTTCACAGTAGGTATGGTGTTCTTTGGATGCAACTCGGCATTCTTTCTTCTCCAAATACGACTAGTTGTGTTTCTACTAGTGTTGAGCGAGCATGCTCGACACTGCTCAGTACTCGCCCGAGCATCTCACTACTCGGGATGTTCGGCGAGCACCGAGCATTTCCGGGTTACTCGGGCGGGAGCTCGGGTCTCAGCCCTGCACGTTTGGCGCTCTTTACAGAGCCAATGAACATGCAGGGATTGCCAGCCAGTCACTGTAATGCCGCAGCCATGTTGTTTGTGGGCATTACAGTCATTGGCTGGACGCACAGCGTCACCTCGAGTATTTAAAACCGGGCGCCGCCATCTTGGACACAGTCGCTCCGGATCAGACAGTGTAGGGTCAGTGCTGCTGAGCTAGGGAGAGATTTATACTCCAAAATAGTTAGTGTAGCGTCTCTAAAGCCTGCCAAATCAAACAAACATTCATTCTCAGGACTAATATCCATCCCAGATATCAGGCAGGCAGGCAGGCTGTATAGGAGACGCAGTGGTTATACCAGCAAATGCTGCATTACAGTCCTGTGTGCTCCTGTTGGTCAAATTGCTAGACTTATCACCCCGGTCACAGGGGCCAGGAAAAATTATTTTTTCTTTCATCTAAATCCTGTATTTACTTTTTTTCTCAGTCAGACAGTCCAAATACGCGTCTTATTAACCTTTTGGCATCCCCCCCCCTCAAAAAAAAAATTGAGTGTGTCTGTGACTGTTCAGACACCAATATATCTGTTTAAAAGAGTCTGGTGTAGGCCAGAAAAGTATAACTGTGGTTTTGCAGTTCCATGGGTCAAATCTCTGTATCATCCCTTTTTTGGGCATTTTTTGCCGTAAAAAAAACTGTAATAGTGTCTCCCTGACTGGTCAGACACCAATATATCTGTTTAATAGAGTCTGGTGTAGGCCAGAAAAATATAACTGTGGTTTTGCAGTTTCACGGTTCAAATCTCTGTATTATCCAGCTTTTGGCATTTTTTCCGTAAAGAAAAACAGTAATAGTGTCTACCTGATTGTTCAGACACAAATATATCTGTTTGAAAGATTCTGGTGTCGGCCAGAAAAATATAACTGTGGTTTTGCAGTTCCACTGTTCAAATCTCTGTATTATCCAGCTTTTGGTATTTTTTCCGTAAAGAAAACAGTAATAGTGTCTCCCTGATTATTCAGACACAAATATATCTGTTTGAAAGATTCTGGTGTAGGCCAGAAAAATATAACTGTAGTTTTGCAGTTCCACGGGTCAAATCTCTGTATTATCCTGTTTTTGGCATTTTTTTGCCGTAAAAAAAACCCGTAATAGTGTCTCCCTGACTGGTCAGACACCAATATATCTGTTTAAAAGAGTCTGATGTGGGCCAGAAAAATATAACTGTGGTTTTGCAGTTCCATGGGTCAAATCTCTGTATTATCCAACTTTTGGTATTTTTTTCCGTAAAGAAAAACAGTAATAGTGTCTCCCTGATTGTTCAGACACAAATATATCTGTTTGAAAGATTCTGGTGTAGGCCAGAGAAATAGAACTGTGGTTTTCCTCTTCCATGGTTCTAATCTCCTTTTTATTACCCTTTTTCCATTGATAGTTGGAGTGTAAGCTATTTTACTTAATTTACAATGGGCAAGGCGCGTGGCAAGGGACGTGGAAGTGGACGTTCTGGTGATGGTGCGTGTAGAGGATGGGGCCGTGGCCAAGGTGAAAATGTGCCACAACCAACAGCCACATCTTCTCGCTCCCACTTCTTGACCGAATTACTAGGGAACCACACTACAACACCAGTATTGCGAACTGATCAGTGTGAACAGGTTATTAATTGGATAGCAGATAATACTTCCAGTTACCTGGGCACCATCACCTCTGGTCTGTCTTCCACACGGTCAAGTTTTAGTAGCCGTGAGTGTCGACTGCATACTCCTCCTCACCCTGATGTTCCTTCCCCCCACCATGCTGAGTGTCGTCAGACAGCAGCTGATCCCACACTTGGACACTCTGAAGAGTTGTTCACTGGTCCATTTCCATATTTGTTCCCCTCGCCTGCTCCGCTTGAAGTGGTGGAAGAGGAGATCCCATGTAGCGATGCCCAAATATTTGAACAGCCACGGCCAGAGGAAGTCGACGCTGTCAATTTGTCACAAGAGGTGGACGATGACGAGACACAATTGCAACGAAGTGAGGAGGAGGATCGTGGTGCGCAAGTAGAAGAGGAGGAGGTGGTGGATGATCTAGTAACTGACCCAACGTGGCAGGAGGACACGCAGAGCGAGGCCAGCAGCACACAGGGGGAGGGAGGCAGAGTACCCCAACAGGCAGGAAGAAGCAGTGTGGTGGCCGCACACAGAAGAACAGTTCCCCGTAACACCAACATGAGGGACATTGCCAGTACAACCGGTAGGTCTTCCAGAGTCTGGAATTTTTTTAAAGACTCTGCTGAGAACCCAAAAAGGCCATTTGTACCACCTGCCATGCCAGCATCAGCAGGGGTGACACAACTACCAGCCAGACCACCAACAGCATGATCAGGCACATGGTGTTAGAACCCTCCTGTTAGTTTTTTCTATCTTGTGTTTTGTGGTCACATGACCATCTGCCTATATATTCCAGCTCTGCCCTTCTGGCTTTGCTGGACTTCAGTGTTGTTTGACTGTTTTGCTAGCCTGGTGCTTTGGTGCTTTTCTCTGTCAGTTTGCTTGGTCCTCTGGGACCTCTAGTTCTTTTTGTCAGTTTGTCTTTTTGTGTTCTGCAACAACTTCTCTGTTTAGGAGGTGTCCCATTTTGGTCCCAGTCCTTAGCTCTTTTAGGGACCCCTCCCTTAATTCTATAGGTCTTCGTTCAGACTAGCCGAGGACGAAGGCGGGTCTGTTCACTAGGAACAGGCAGCCCGCTACATCGTAGGGATTCAGCTTAGTCTTACTGTAGGGACAGCTTTCCCCTATCTTTCCTTAGTTCTTGTTGCAGATCATAACAGTAAGTCCAGCCCAAAAAACTTAAAGGAATGAAATTCGGGGATCAGTATGGTTTCCGTCCAGGATTTGGCTCAACGCCTGCAGGGATTGTCTCTGGAGGTGGCCGAGCTTCAGCAACACATGAGTAGCTGTCCTGGAGCGCATTTGGTCGAACCGAAGGTAGGACTGCCTGATGTTTTTTATGGTAAACAGCAAGATTTTTTTTCCTTTAAAAATGCTTGTTTGTTATATTTTTGTTTGTGACCAAGATCCTCTGGGAATGAATCACAGCGCATTGGTTTTATTATGTCACTTTTGCGCAAAGAACAACAGGGTTGGGCCTTTTCTCTCCAGCCTAATGATCCGTGTTTAAGTTCTGTTGAAGAATTTTTTTCTGCTATGGGGCTATTATATGACGATCCTGATTGAATCTCATCTGCTGAGTCAGAACTTAGACGTTTGAATCAGGGGTTAGATGATGTTGAAAATGATTGCACACACTTCAGGAGATGGGCCTCAGAAGTTAAATGGAATGATTCTGTGCTGAGATGTTTATTTCTTGCTGGTCTGAGTGAAAGGGTTAAGGATTTGCTAATTGCATTCCCTGCACCTGAGACGCTGCAGGAAGCTATGCAGTTAGCTGTTCGTGTGGACAGGAGACTGAGGTCCAGGGTGAATGATGTAAAAACTCCTGTAACATCAGTTCCTAGTTCCCAGAAATTCTGCTATGACAGCGGAGAACCAATGGAGGTGGGGGCAATGTCACTCCGCTCTCACGAAAGAGACCGGAGATTCTCCGAGGGTTTATGTCTTTATTGTGGTAAAGCTGATCATTTGATTAAGTATTGTGAGCGTCGTTTAAGTAAAGAAAAAAGAAAGGTCAGTTACGCCCGTATAGCTTGTTTAAGCTCTGCAGGAGTATTTCTTTCTGGGAGTACTACTCTGCAGGGAGATTTGATTGAATTTCAGGTATTTGTGGATTGTGGTTCAACACTTAATGTGATTGATAAAGGGTTTTTGGAAAACCTTAAATTGAAATCCAAACCTTTGTCATCACCTATTTCTGTGGTTGCAATTGATAACACTCCTTTGAAATGTATTACTCACAAGACTGCTGCATTTTCCCTCACTATCAATGAAGTTCGCCAAGAAATTTTGGACTTGGTTGTTTTGGATAATTTGCCATCTCCAGTTGTTCTAGGATTGCCTTGGTTAAAACTGCACAATCCTTTATTGGACTGGTCGACTAATGTGATTAAGTCTTGGAGTCTGAAGTGCTATGATAAATGTTGTAATGGTCGCATTGCGGCTGTGGAAAAAGGGGAATTACCTGTACCTATTCAGGATTTTTGGAGGGTTTTTTCGGAGGAGGAGTCGCAAGTTTTACCTCCTCATAGGGATTATGATTGCGCCATTGAGTTTGTTCCGGGTGCTACTCTTCCCAAAAGTCGCTTGTTTAATCTGACTATCCCTGAAGGAAAGGCTTTGGAGGAGTACATAGAGACTGGCTGCTGGTCACATTAGACCTTCTAAGTCGCCTGTGGCAGTTGGATTCTTCTTTGTTAAAAAAAAAGGACGGCGGTTTACGTCCGTGTCTGGATATTCGTGAAATTAATAAGATTACCGTATGCAATTCCTACCCATTGCCGTTAATTCCTGACTTGTTTAACCAGTTAGTGGGAGCCAAGTGGTTCTCCAAAATTGATCTCCGGGGGGCATACAATTTGTTACGAGTGAAGGAGGGTGATGAATGGAAAGCTGCTTTTAACACTCCGATAGGTCATTTTGAGAATCTGGTGATGCCTTTTGCTCTTACCAATGCACCTGCATTTTTTCAGAACCTTATTAATGACGCCCTGAGACCTTTGATTGGTAAGAATGTGGTTGTGTATTTGGATGACATTTTGATTTATTCGCCAGATCTGGAGTCCCATTGGCAGAGTGTACGTGAAGTTTTGCAGTTATTGAGTGATAATTCACTCTTTGCTAAACTGGAGAAATGTGAATTCGCTGTGCAGAAAATTAGTTTTTCGGGCTACATTGTCTCCAGCGAGGGCTTTGAGATGGACCCTGTGAAGGTTCAGGCTGTGCAGGTACGGCCTAGGCCTATTAGTTTGAAATCTATACAGAGATTTTTGGGTTTTGCCAATTATTACAGGAAATTCATTAAAATTTTTTCTGTAATTGTTAAACCTCTAACCCAGGGGTCCTCAAACTACGGCCCGCGGGCCACATGCGGCCCGCGGAGGACTTTTATCCGGCCCGCCGGGCTGTGGGCAGAGGGGAGCGGTGTCAGCGCCCGCTCCCCCCCGCTTTCTCAGAGCCCCGGCAGCCAGATAATTACCTCTCCCCGTACCTTCGCAGATCCGCTGTGTCTTCCTGGTCTGCGCTCCCTGTGACGTCTCAGGTCAGAGGGTGCGGTGTCGTCTTTACACCGCGCCCTCCCCTGAGCCGTCACAGGGAGCGCAGAGAGGGACAAAGCCGGAGACGCTGGAGTCCAGACCTGAGCAGCGGCAGCAGGCAAGGAGGGAGGTGAGTATTGGATTTTTTTTTTTAATGTATGGAGGCATGGGACATAATATTAGGGGTGACATCCTGCATGTGGCATTATATGGGGGAGGGGGGGTGACATCCTGAATGGGGCATTATATGGGGGGGGTGACATCCTGAATGGGGCATTATATGGGGGGGTGACATCCTGAATGGGGCATTATATGGGGGGGCCGGTGACATCCTGAATGGGGCATTATATGGGGGGCTGACATGCTGCATGGGGCATTTTATGGGGGGTGACATCTTGCATGTGGCATTATATGGGGGAGGGGGGGTGACATTCTGAATGGGGCATTATATGGGGGGGTGACATCCTGAATGGGGCATTATATGGGGGGGGTGACATCCTGAATGGGGCATTATATGGGGGCGTGACATGCTGCATGGGGCATTATATGGGGGGTGACATCCAGCATGGGGCATTATATGGGGGGGTGACATCCTGAATGGGGCATTATATGGGGGGGTGACATGCTGCATGGGTCATTATATGGGGGGTGACATCCAGCATGGGGCATTATATGGGAGGGTGACATCCTGAATGGGGCATTATAAAGACAGGGGAGTGATATCCTGCATGGGTCATTATATGGGGGGGGTGACATCCTGAATGGGGCATTATATGGGGGGGTGACATGCTGCATGGGGCATTATATGGGGGGTGACATACAGCATGGGGCATTATATGGGGGGTGGGTGACATGCTGCATGGGGCATTATAAAGACAGGGAAGTGATATCCTGCATGCGTCATTATATGGGGGGTGGGTGACATCCTGAATGGGGCATTATATGGGGGGGGTGACATCCTGAATGGGGCATTATAAAGACAGGGGAGTGATATCCTGCATGTGTCATTATATGGGGGGTGGGTGACATCCTGAATGGGGCATTATATGGGGGGGGTGACATCCTGAATGGGGCATTATAAAGACAGGGGAGTGATATCCTGCATGTGTCATTATATGGGGGGTGGGTGACATCCTGAATGGGGCATTATAAAGACAGGGGAGTGATATCTTGCACGGGGCATTATATGGTGGGAGAAAGGGAAATCCTGCATGGGGCATAATAAGGGGGGAACAGCCTGCATAGGGCATTATAAGGGGGAAACAGCCTGCCTATTGAGGACCTATGCTGCCTATTGGGGACATTTACCTGCCTATTGGGGACATTTACTTGCCTATTGGGGATATTTACCTGCCTATTGGGGACCTATGCTGCCTATTTGGGACATTTACCTGCCTATTTGGGACATTTACCTGCCTATTGGGAATATTTACCTGCCTATTGGGGACATTTACCTGCCTATTGGGGACCTATGCTGCCTATTGGGTACATTTACCTGCCTATTTGGGACCTATGCTGCCTATTGGGAACCTATGCTGCCTTTTGGGGATATTTACCTGCCTATTGGGGACATTTACCTGCCTATTGGGGATATTTACCTGCCTATTGAGGACCTATGCTGCCTATTGGGGACATTTACCTGCCTATTGAGGACCTATGCTGCCTATTGGGTACAGTTACCTACCTATTGAAATACCGGTTGATTTAACTTTACTTGTTCTTCATTTTAAATATTGTATTTGTTCCTGTATTTTTTTTTTTTTACTACAAAATAAGATATGTGCAGTGTGCATAGTAATTTGTTCATAGTTTTTTTTAAAAACTATATTCCGGCCCTCCAATGGTCTGAGGGACCGTGAACTGGCCCCCTGTTTAAAAAGTTTGAGGACCCCTGCTCTAACCGATCTCACCAAGAAAGGTGCGAATACGGCCCATTGGACTACTGAGGCCATTGAAGCATTTGAGTAACTCAAAGAGAGGTTCAGTTCTGCCCCTATCCTTATGCAGCCTGATGAGACCAAGCCTTTTTTGGTTGAGGTCGATGCTTCATCGGTGGGGGTCGGAGCAGTTTTGTCTCAGGAGAATAACGGTGGAGTGCATCCTTGTGCCTTCTTTTCGAGGAAATTTTCGGAAACCGAACTGAATTATGATGTTGGAAATCGGGAGTTGCTGGCTATTAAACTTGTGTTTGAACATTGGCGTCATTTTTTGGAAGGCGCTAGATTTCCTATTCAGGTTTTCACAGATCATAAGAATTTGATCTATCTGGATGCTGCCAAGCGCTTGAATGCCCGTCAAGCTAGGTGGGCACTTTTTTTTTCTCGGTTTCATTTTTCTGTTACCTATATCCCTGGTACTAAGAATGTTAAAGCCGATGCTTTATCTCGCAACTTCTCTCCTACGGTCGGTGCCGAGGAGGAGGAGAGCATTTTACAGAAAGGAGTTGTGGTGGCGGCTTTGGACTCTGTTTTGGAGAATGGGATTCTGAAAGCTCAAGATGATGCTCCATCTAACACTCCCCATGGGAGGTTGTTCGTGCCTAGAGCCTTTAGGAGAGATTTGTTTCTGGAGTGTCATGAGTCTCGGTTGGCAGGTCATCCAGGAATTTCGGAAACTAAGAGACTTATCAGTCGCAGTTTTTGGTGGCCTGGATGGCAGAAGGAAGTCATTAAGTGGGTGCGTCAATGTACTGTATGTGCTAGGTCAAAGGCTTTACATACTCCTGCTGCGGGTTTGCTTTGCCCTCTCGAAGTTCCTAGTGCACCTTGGACGCATCTCACAATGGATTTTATTACTGATCTTCCTTTGTCCGAGGGTTTTACTGTCATCTGGGTGGTTGTGGACCATTTTAGTAAGATGTGTCACTTGGTTCCGTTCATTAAGTTGCCCTGCTCCAAGACACTCGCTAAGGCGTTTGTTAAGGAGATTGTGAAACTCCTTGGCATTCCCACAGATATTGTTTCTGATAGAGGACCTCAGTTTGTGGCTCACTTTTGGCGTGCTTTTTGTGACAGGCTGGGAGTCCATTTGTCATTTTCGTCTGGTTATCATCCTGAGTCTAATGGACAGACTGAAAGAAAGAACCAGGATGTTGAACAGTTTTTGCGTTGTTTTGTGGCAGACAATCAAGAGGTGTGGTCTGAGTTTCTGCCTCTCGCAGAATTTGCTATTAACAATCATACATCCTCCTCTGCTGGGTGTTCTCCTTTTTTGTGTTGTACTGGGAGACATCCATCTTTTGGTTTGTTCTCCAAATTAGGGTCGGTGGTGCCGGAGGAGGAGAATTTTTTCCAGTGATTTGAAGAGAGTTTGGACTAATGTACGTTGCAACCTTCAAGAGGCTAACAAGAAGTCTAAGAAGTATTTTGACAGTAAACGTAAAGAGGTTTTGTTTACTGTGGGTGACATGGTTTGGTTGTCCTTGAAGAGCCTGCAGTTGAGGATTCCCTCTAAAAAACTGGGTCCTAAGTTTCACGCAAGCAGTCGTGAAATGTGGAAATTTAGGACTGTGGCCTGTGGGGCGTTGACTGCGAATTTGCGCTTTTGTTCAGTGGTCTGGGATATGGACAATTGAACGCTGCGGTGGGACGTGGACGTTGATGCTGTTTCTTGAGAAACTGCCAAAACAAGTGAAGACTGAGAGGAGGGGGCATCTTAGCATGCAGTATGGACAGGGAATTGCCTTGCACGCTCAACAGGGGGTTCTATTACACGCACAACAGCGGAAGAAGCAGTGGTGACACCCGCTGACACTGGTCGTGGACCCTGGGGTTCGCCCCACAAAGTCGGGTGCTTTGCTGCCATGTGTTATGATCTGCATTAAGAACTAAGGAAAGATAGGGGAAAGCTGTCCCTATAGTAAGACTAAGCTGAATCCCTACAATGTAGCGGGCTGCCTGTTCCTAGTGAACAGACCCGCCTAAGTCCTCGGCTAGTCAGAACGAAGACCTATAGAATTAAGGGACGGGTCCCTAAAAGAACTAAGGACTGGGACAAAAATGGGACACCTCCTAAACAGAAATTGTTGTAGAACACAAAAGACAAACTGACAAAAAGTACTAGAGGTCCCAGAGGACCAAGCGAACTGACAGAGATAGGCACCGAAGCACCAGGCTAGCAAAACAGTCAAACAACACTGAAGTCCAGCAAAGCCAGAAGGGCGGAGCTGGAATATATAGGCAGATGGTCACGTGACCGCAAAACACAAGATAGAAAAAACTAACAAGAGGGTTCTAACAGTACCCCCTCTTTTATGAGGATCCCCCGGATCCTCCAGGCCCAGGCCTATCCGGAAACCTCCTGTGGAAAGCTTTAACAAGCCTAGGAGCAGAGACATCATCCGTCCTTACCCAGGAGTTATCCTCACGACCGAAACCTTTCCAAGCGATGAGATACTGCAATCTCCCTCTATGCCTTCTGGAATTCAGGATATGAGAAATTTCATATTCACCGTCTTCCACCACCGGAGGAACTGTGACAGTGGCATCCCTATCCGATACATCAGCTTTTTTCAACAAGGAAACATGAAACACCGGATTAATCTTCCAGGAGGTGGGAACCTCCAACCTAACAGCAGACTGGTTCACCACCTGAAGCACCTTAAATGGTCCCACAAACTTCGGACCCAATTTCTTAGAAGGAATCCTCAACCACAGATTCTTTGAGGACAACCAAACCATGTCACCAACCGTAAACAAAACCTCTTGACGTTTCCTGTTAAAATACTTCTTGGAATTTTTGTTAGCCTCTTGAAGGTTACAACTAACAGTACAGACCAAAAGTTTGGACACACGTTCTCATTTAAAGATTTTTCTATATTTTCATGACTATGAAAATTGTACATTCACATTGAAGGCATCAAAACTATGAATTAACACATGTGGAATTATATACTTAACAAAAAAGTGTGAAACAACTGAAAATATGTCTTATATTCTAGGTTCTTCAAAGTAGCCACCTTTTGCTTTGATGACTGCTTTGCACACTCTTGGCATTCTCTTGATGAGCTTCAAGAGGTAGTCACCTGAAATGGTCTTCCAACAATCTTGAAGGAGTTCCCAGAGATTCTTAGCACTTGTTGGCCCTTTTGCCTTCACTCAGCGGTCCAGCTCACCCCAAGCCATCTCGATTGGGTTCAGGTCTGGTGACTGTGGAGGCCAGGTCATCTGGCGTAGACCCCATCACTCTCTTTCTTGGTCAAATAGCCCTTACACAGCCTGGAGGTGTGTTTGGGGTCATTGTCCTCTTGAAAAATAAATGATGGTCCAACTCTAAAAGCAAACCGGATGGAATAGCATGCCGCTGCAAGATGCTGTGGTAGCCATGCTGGTTCAGTATGCCTTCAATTTTGAATAAATCACCAACAGTGTCACCAGCAAAGCACCCCCACACCATCACACCTCCTCCTCCATGCTTCACGGTGGAAACCAGGCATGTAGAGTACATCCGTTCACCTTTTCTGCGTCGCACAAAGACACCGTGGTTGGAACCAAAGATCTCAAATTTGGACTCATCAGACCAAAGCACAGATTTCCACTGGTCTAATGTCCATTCCTTGTGTTCTTTATGCCAAACAAGTCTCTTCTGCTTGTTGCCTGTCCTTAGCAATGGTTTCCTAGCAGCTATTTTACCATGAAGGCCTGCTGCACAAAGTCTCCTCTTAACAGTTGTTGTAGAGATGTGTCTGCTGCTAGAACTCTGTGTGGCATTGACCTGGTCTCTAATCTTAGCTGCTGTTAACCTGCGATTTCTGAGGCTGGTGACTCGGATAAACTTATCCTCAGAAGCAGAGGTGACTCTTGGTCTTCCTTTCCTGGGGCGGTCCTCATTTGAGCCAGTTTCTTTGTAGCGCTTGATGGTTTTTGCAACTGCACTTGGGGACACTTTCAAAGTTTGCCCAATTTTTCGGACAAACTGACCTTCATTTCTTAAAGTAATGATGGCTATTTGTTTTTCTTTACTTAGCTGCTTTTTTCTTGCCATAATACAAATTCTAACAGTCTATTCAGTAGGACTATCAGCTGTGTATCCACCAGACTTCTGCACAACACAACTGATGGTCCCAACCCCATTTATAAGGCAAGAAATCCCACTTATTAAACCTGACAGGGCACACCTGTGAAGTGAAAACCATTTCCGGTGACTACCTCTTGAAGCTCATCAAGAGAATGCCAAGAGTGTGCAAAGCAGTCATCAAAGCAAAAGGTGGCTACTTTGAAGAACCTAGAATATAAGACATATTTTCAGTTGTTTCACACTTTTTTGTTAAGTATATAATTCCACATGTGTTAATTCATAGTTTTGATGCCTTCAGTGTGAATGTACAATTTTCATAGTCATGAAAATACCGGAAAATCTTTAAATGAGAAGGTGTGTCCAAACTTTTTGTCTGTACTGTACATCAGTCCAAACTCTCTCCAAATCACTGGAAAAATTCTCCTCCTCCGGCACGGCCGACACCAATTTGGAGAATGAACCAAACGACGGATGTCTCCCAGTACAACAAAAAAACGGAGAACACCGAGCAGAAGAGGATGTATGGTTGTTAAGAGCAAATTCAGCAAGTGGCAGAAACACAGACCACCCCTCTTCATTGTCTGCCACAAAACAATGCAAAAACTGTTCAACATCCTGGTTCTTCCTTTCTGTCTGTCCATTAGACTCAGGATGATAACCAGACGAAAATGACAAATGGACTCCCAACCTGTCACAAAAGGCACGGCAAAAACGAGCCACAAACTGGGGTCCCCTATCAGAAACAATGTTGGTGGGAACGCCATGGAGCCTGACAATTTCCATAACAAAAGGCTTAGCGAGTGTCTTAGCGCAGGGTAGTTTAATGAAAGGAAACAAGTGACACATCTTGCTAAAACGGTCCACGACCACCCAGATGACAGTGAAACCCTCGGACACAGGAAGGTCAGTAATAAAATCCATTGCAAGATGCTTCCAAGGTGCACTAGGAACCTCCAGAGGGCAAAGCAACCCCACAGCAGGAGCATGTGAAGCCTTTGATCTAGCTCACACAGTACATTGACACACCCACTTAATGACTTCTTTCTGCCACCCAGGCCACCAAAACTGCGACCTACAAGTCTCTTAGTCTCAGAAATTCCTGGATGACCTGCCAACTGAGACTCATGATACTCAACAAACAAATCTCTCCTAAAGGTTCTAGGCACAAACAACCTCCCATGGGGAGTGTTAGATGGGGCATCCTCCTGGGCTTTCAGAATCCCATCTTCCAAAACGGAGTCCAATGCTGCTATCTCAACTTCTTCCTGTAAAATGCTCTCCTCCTCCTCGGTACCAACCGTGGGAGAAAAGCTGCGAGATAAAGCATCGGCTTTAACATTCTTAGTACCCGGGATGTAAGTAACAGAAAAATTAAACCGCAAAAAAAAAAGTGCCCACCTAGCCTGACGGGCATTCAAGCGCTTGGCAGCATCTAGATAGATCAGATTCTTATGATCAGTGAAAACCTGAATGGGAAATTTAGCACCTTCCAAGAAATGACGCCAATGTTCAAATGCGAGTTTAATAGCCAGCAATTCCCGATTACCAACATTGTAATTAAGTTCTGTTTCGGAAATTTTTTTCGAAAAAAAAGGCACAGGGATGAACTCCATCCTTGTTCTCTTGAGACAAAACCACACCGTGCCCCACCGAAGAAGCATCAACCTCGACCAAAACAGGCTTGGTCTCATCAGGCTGCATAAGGATGGGGGCAGAACTGAACCTCTCCTTGAGATACACAAAAGCTTCAATGGCCTCAGTAGACCGTATTCGCACCTTTCCTGGTGAGATCGGTCAGTGGCTTAACAATTATAGAAAAATTCTTAATGAATTTTCTGTAATAATTGGCGAAACCCAAAAATCTCTGTATCGATTTCAAACCAATAGGCCTAGGCCATTCCTGCACAGCCTGAACCTTCACCGGGTCCATCTCAAAGCCCTCGCTGGAGATAATGTAGCCCAAAAAACTAATCCTCTGCACAGCGAACTCGCATTTCTCCAGCTTAGCAAAAAGTGAATTGTCGCTTAATAACTGCAATACCTCACGTTCGCTCTGCCAATGAGACTCCAGATCCGGCGAATAAATCAAAATGTCATCCAAATACACAACCACATTCTTACCAATCAAAGGTCTCAGGATGTCATTAAAAAGGTTCTGAAAAAACGCTGGTGCATTGGTAAGACTAAAAGGCATAACCAGATTCTCAAAATGACCCACCGGAGTGTTAAAAGCAGTTTTCCATTCATCATCCTCCTTCATACGCAACAAATTGTATGCCCCCCGGAAATCAATTTTAAAGAACCACTTGGCCCCCACTAACTGGTTAAAGAAGTCAGGAATTAACGGCAGTGGGTAGGAATTGCGTACTGTAATTTTATTAATTTCGCAAAAGTCCAGACATGGACGTAAACCCCTGTCCTTTTTTTTTTACAAAAAAAATCCAACAGCCACAGGTGACTTAGAAGGTCTAATGTGACCAGCAGCCAAGCTCGCCTGTATGTATTCCTCCAAGGACTTTCTTTCAGGGATAGTCAGATTAAATAAACGACTCTTGGGAAGAGTAGCTCCCGGAATAAACTCAATGGTGCAATCATAATCCCTATGAGGAGGTAAAATTTGCGACTCCTCCTCTGAAAAAACCTTCCAAAAATCCTGAATGGGTACAGGTAATTCCCCTTTTTCCACAGCAGCAATGCGACCGTTACAACATTTATCGTAACACTTAGGACTCCAAGACTTAATCTCATTAGTAGACCAGTCTAGTAAAGGATTGTCCAGTTTTAACCAAGGCAAACCTAAAACTACTGGAGAAGGTAAATTATCCAATACCACCAAATTCACATTCTCTTGGTGACTACCATTAATACTGAGGGGAAATTCAGCAACCTTGTGAGTAATACATTTCAAAGGAGTGTTATTAACAGCAACCACAGAAATAAGAGATGACAAAGGTTTGGATTCTAATTTAAGTTTTTACAAAAATCCCTTATCAATCACATTCAGTGTTGAACCACAATCCACAAATACCTGAAATTCAATCAACTCCTCCTGCAATGAGGTACTCCCTGAAAGAAATACTCCCTTAGAGTTTAAACAAGCAATACGGGTGTAACTGACCTTTTTTTTCCTTTGTTTAACCGAAGCTCACAGTTCTTAACAAAATGGTCAGATTTGCCACAATAAAAACACAATCCCTTGGAAAACCTGCGGTCTTTTTCCTGAGAGCGGAGTGACATCGCCCCAATCTCCATCGTTTCTCAGTCGTCCGAGCAGACCCTCTGATGTCTAGGAGCTGCCATAGCAGGAGTTTTCTCCTCATTAACCCTGGCATGCAGTCTCCTGTCCACACATATAGCTAATTGCATGGCTTCTTGTAAGGTTCCAGGTGCAGGGAAAGCAATCAGCAGATCCTTAACCCTTTCACTTAGACCAACAGGAAACAAACATTTTAACGCAGAATCATTCCATTCCACTTCAGAAGACCACCTTCTGAAGTGTGTACAATAATTTTCAACATCACCTGACCCCTGACATCTTATGCTTAGTGATAGTTAATTAATCCAGATTGGTGTCGGGAAGTGAATTTTTTCCTCAATGATGTCAATTGGCCTATACCGCATGTTTTTTTTTTTTTTTTTTGCGTTCCCCTGGATCAACGCTGCGGAATAGCTGCAGTGCACAAGAAATAGGCTGAACTGGATGGACGCTTGTCTTTTTTCGGCCTTATAAACTATGTAACTATGTAACTATGTAACTATGTCTCAGTTCTGTCTCAGCAGATGAGACTCGATCAGTATCATCATACAACAACCCCATAGCAGAAAAAAAATCTTCCACTGATCTAAAACACGGATCATTAGGTTGGAGAGAAAAGGCCCATCCCTGTGGTTCCTTGCGCAAAAGTGACATGATAAACTCAATGCGCTGTGATTCATTCCCAGAGGATCTGGGTCTCAAATGAAAATATAATAAACAAGCATTTTTAAAGGAAAAAAAATCTTGTTATTTACCATAAAAAAAATCAGGCAGTCCCACCTTTGGTTCCACAAAATGCTCTCCAGGACAGCTACTCACGTGTTGCTGGAGCTCGGCCACCTCAAGAGACAATCCCTGCCGGCGTTGAGCCAATTCCTGAACAGACACCATGCTGATCTCCGGATTTCTTTCCTAAGAGTTTTTTTTTTTGTTTTGGGCTGGACTTACTGTTATGATCTGCTACAAGAACTAAGGAAAGAAAGGAAAACTGTCCCTACAATAGGACTAAGCTGATTCCCTACGATGCAGCGGGCAACAGACCCGCCTTCGTCCTCAGCTAGTCTGAACGCAGACCTATAGATATAAGGGAGGGGTCCCTAAAAGTACTAAGGACTGGAACAAAATTGGACACCTCCTAGCAGAAGTTGTAGCGGAGCAAAAAGACAAACAGACAAAAAGTACTTAGAGGTCCAAGGACCAAGCAAACTATAGAGATAGGTACAAAGCACCTGGCTAGATTAAGAGTCAAAGTAACACTGAAGTCCAGCAAAGCCAGGAGGGCGGAGCTGCAATAAATAGGCAGCAGGTCACGTGACCACAAAATAGAAAAAAACTAACAGGAGGGTTCTAACAACTCTCAACTCCCCTGATGGACAAGCCAGGGCCCACCGGAGGAGTCTGGTTCTCTGGTGGGCTCGTCCAATGCTGCCCTAAAGCTGGCCGGTCTACGAAAAGTGTGTGGGGGGATGTTCCGAGGAGAAATGGGGGCATCTGGGGACCGTTTATGGACACCCGGCCGCCCCCTGGCGGCTGGGGACCGAGCGTGGACACCCGGCCGCCGGGCGGCTGGGGACCGAGTATGGACACCCGGCCACCAGGCGGCTGGGGAATGAGTATGGATACCTCGCTGCCGAAGCAGCCATAAGATCCTGGCCAGTTTTGACCTCCTCCAAACTAAAAGGCCCCATTTCAAGTGCAAGCAAGCTAGCAGTATGGTATTGCAGCCTGGGGGTGGGTGGGTGGCAGGCTGCTTACTTGCGCTTGCATTGCAAGAAATGGGGGAGGTACAATTGAACACTGCCCTGGGACAAGGACTTGCACAGGGATAGTTGCAAGTCTGCGTCTTCTGATGCGGAAAGTATCACTTCTGATGCGCACACTTTTAGGCAGTGACCTGGGTGTCAGAGATGCTTCCAGGGGTCTTCCCCATGCTGTTCCCATGTCTTTTCAGCACTGTATGCATGTGTCACACAGCACATGGCCAGATAAGGTTGTAAAATGTTAAAATGACATTTCCCGGTGAATGCATTTGTCACGGTTGAAAGCAATGCAAAAGTGCAAAAACGCATAAAAAATGCTACTTGAGAACATAGTGACGCGCCCCCTGGGCCTGTGCTGCTGCTGCTGTGCAGGGGGAATACCCGGAGCCGGATCGCTGGGGGTTGTAGTTCTCCGTGGCGGTGACCCGGTCCGTGCCCAGGGTGGTCAAACCAGTGGCAGTCTATTTGTATTGTAATAAGTGTCCGACTACGCCACCCGTGGATTGCGGTCAGTGGGGACCGCCGCTGCACTGCAGACCGCTGAGGCTGATGTTGTTTGCGCAGCCGAGTATGGGATGACTCCCCACGGGAGAAGTATTGCCTCAGGGCAGCTAAGGTGGAAGATGATGGGAGTGATGGTGTGAGGGTCCCAGTACTAATGGTGCTGGTGCGGCAAGGAATCACAGAGACGTGTGGTGCAGTTCAGGGTCTTTACTGATGGTACAAGGCAGACCCTCCCGGGAGTACTGGCTAATATAAGGGGCCTGGTCAGTCTGCGAGCAAGCAGGAGTTCCCCTGGCCAGGTGGAGTTGTAGGCCTCCCCGTTTATCTGCACTCTTCCTGGCTACCTTGCTGTCAGCGGTTACAAGTAGCCCACGTCCCTGAGTATACCGTGTGGTGCTCACCCGTATGGCTGGTGACTTGGGGCCTTCTGTTAGCCTCCGCTCCTGGATGGCGGCGCTGGTCCCTTCTCTGTGACTGAGCCTCCGGGCTTCTATGGCCAGAGGACCTGGAATCCCCTGCCGGCTGGTTTCTGCTGCTGGGTGTATATCAGTCCCCACAGCCTCGGACTCCTGTGTCCAGCTTTAGTATCTTCGTCCAGGGCGAACTCTGCTCAGCTCCAGCCCCTGGACTTCTGCTACTGCTCCTACAGAGCTCCTGTTCTTGCTTTCCCTGTGTCTGGAACTGAACTCTAGGCTCTGACTGCTCTAATCCCGCCCCAGACCCAGTTTATAAGGGCAGATTCCTCCCCTCCCAGGTCTGGGCGGACCGTGTTGCATGTTTAGGGATCCTGACCAGAGAAACCTCCCACTTGCTCTCAGACATAATATCTCTATTACTGTGGCAACCAGACCCCTGGGGTGTCACATTCCCCCCTAGTAAATTTTAGTACTCCGGGACTAAACACATTTTTTTTAAAGAAACATAAATACAAGGTATAACAATAACAAGACAACATATTTACAAGAAGCTTTAGTCTGTAGAGGTCACGGCGTTTCCGTGACCGGGTGTCCATATCACCCAAGGTGAAGTTTATGAAACAAAGGGGTGTCCATGTCACCCAACAAGGCGAGGTCTTGGCACAGAATAGAGGACCTGTCCAAAGCAAACCCCTTGCGTTGTCCTTGGGCGTGGCTGCAAGGGTATACTAACTACTTTGGGCCGCAAGGAGGCCACGCCAGACAGGTTTTCTCTTCTGCGGCCGTCTTCACAAGAGGCACCAAGGTGCAACTATCTACAAAACTGTTCCGGTTATCCAGTGTCAATAACCTGTTAGTCCAAATAAATCTGCAGGGTAACTGAGAAACATAATTAGTAACAGGCAACACACATAAACCATAAACATTTTTCAATAAACAGTCAACTTTACAGTGCATTGGGTTAGATTCTCCAGCGAGCGGGCATCTGACCTCTAGTGACTCTAGTGGACCTACGGAGCTCACTAACTGGTTCTGCACTACAGGGTGTAGGAGGTGTTATGGGCAAGCTGGGCAGCTTTCTGCGCACTCTTTGGCTCACTAGGGGCACAGCAGGCTCACTACTAGCAGAGGGTTGATCCTCCTGTACTGCTGGTGTGGACTCTTCTGCCTCTTGGGCCGGCTGCTCTTCCAGCTCTACTGGTTCCTCTGTAGGCACTTGCGGGGCTGGCTGGAGAAAAGTGAGGACGGGTACTACGACAGCGCCGTTTACTTGTGTCCAAGACCGGGGGAAGTCTCCGAGTACGGTACTGATCATTTCTTCCCTTTCCTCTGCGGGTTGAGGGTTTTCTTGATCTTCTTCAGGGCTTTGCAGCTGCTCGGGACACTTCTTCAGGTGGTCTCTGGAGACAATGGCTGTGGTTTCTCCTCCATCCTTACTGATTACGCAGATTTTTGGGTTCTCATGGCTTGATGGCAGTACGGTGTACGGGTCCTTCTCCCACTGGTCGTCCAACTTGTGGAGCCGCCTCTTCCTCTTCAAGACCTGCTCTCCAGGTACCAGGGGAACAGCGGGAGCATACTGGTTATAAGCCTTCTCTTGCCTTTCTCTAGCTTGAGACAGACTTCGCTCGACGCTTTCCTGTACTTTCCGATACTGCTGCTGCCGTTCTGTATCCCAGTCTGCCTCTGGCGAGGTGTCCTCAGGTGTCAGGACTCCCATATCCAGGTCAATAGGCAGCTTACCAGGTCTTGCTCTCATTAGGTAAGCCGGGGTACAGTT
This sequence comes from Phyllobates terribilis, assembly GCF_046119375.1. Lineage (NCBI taxonomy): Eukaryota > Metazoa > Chordata > Amphibia > Anura > Dendrobatidae > Phyllobates > Phyllobates terribilis. The sequence goes on from NW_027362761.1 coordinate 788,926,719, forward strand.
GGTGGAACCTACAGGGATGTGGTTATACAGGTCCACCAGATCGGGCAGTTTCTCAGGCCACAGACTGCGTTCTTCCAGGGGCAATGTTTTTAGCAGATCTATTACCACCTGGTTCATCTTCTCGCAGAGTCCATTGGTTTGAGGGTGATAGGGCGTTGTTCTTATCTTCTTGCAGCCATACAGGTTGCAGAACTCCTGGAAGACCTCCGCTTCGAAGGCTGGTCCTTGGTCTGTCAGCACTTGGTCCGGGTACCCGTGTGGACGGCAGAAGTGCTGCTGGAAGGCTCTAGCTGCTGTTTGAGCCGTTAAGTCCTTGACCGGGACCACCACCAGGAACCGGGAGTAATGATCTACGATTGTGAGGGCGTAGACATACCCAGATCTGCTTGGAGCCAGTTTCACATGGTCCAGGGCTACCAGTTCCAGTGGCTGTCTGGTGATGATGGGCTGCAATGGAGTCTTCTGGCTGGCACGGTCCTTTCTTCTCAGGTGGCACGGGCCACAGTCTCTGCACCACCTCTCGATGGCTCCTCTCATGCCTACCCAGTAGAACCGTTCACGCAACAAGAACTCCAGCTTCTTCCATCCGAAATGCCCTGCTCCGTTGTGGTATGCCTCCAGAACCATAGCCGCGTCTCGTCTTGGGACCACTACCTGCCAGGTCAACTCATGCGTTCGAGAGTTAACCATTCTCCGGCACAGCTTCTCTCTGTAGAGGAACAGCTTACTTTTTTCCTTCCACAGTTGCTTGGTCTCCTCCGGAGCATCTGGGTCAAGACGGGCATCGGGCCTGGGTCAGCATTTCCTTCACCAAATGGACTTTGGGATCACTGTCTTGCGTCTCCGCCCAGTTGTAGTGGGGCAAGGGATTGAACGTCACGGAGCGCCTGTCCTTCACACGGTGGGAATACAGGGTAATCCCATGACGGTGGAACGCAGGGAGCTCAACTTCTTCCAGATCTTCTGGATCTTCCCCTACGTCCGGTAAGTTCGGCATTCTAGACAGGGCATCCGCGTTGGCATTTGAGCGTCCTGCCCGGTATTTGATGGTGAATTCAAAGTTGGACAGGCGGGCCATCCATCTCTGTTCCAGGGCACCGAGCCTTGCAGTGTCCAGGTGTGTGAACGGGTTATTATCCGTGTACACGGTGAATTTGGAGGAGGCAAGGTAATGCTTGAAACGTTCGGTCACTGCCCACACTACTGCCAGGAACTCCAGCTTGAATGAGCTATAATTCTCAGGGTTCCTCTCCGTGGGCCGTAGCTTTCGGCTGGCGTAAGCGATTACCCGTTCTTTCCCCTGCTGGATCTGGGACAGTACGGCTCCTAGCCCGATGTTGCTTGCGTCCGTGTGGAGGATAAAGGGCTGGCTGTAGTCTGGATATGCCAGGATTTCATCCCCCGTGAGGGCCATCTTCAGCTGGCAAAAGGACTCCTCTTCCAGCTTTTCCCACCTGAAGGGCGGCTTCTGGTTTTTGGCTTTCCGAGATTGACCTATCAGGAGGTCCTGCATAGGGGCTGCCATTTTGGTGAAACCGGGAATGAATCTTCGGTAGTAGCCTACCAACCCGAGGAACTGCCGCACTTCCTTTATGCTGGAGGGTCTTGGCCAGTCCTTAATTACGGTGATCTTATCAGGGTCGGGAGCCACTCCGTCAGCACTCACCACGTGTCCCAGGTACTGCACCTTTGGTTTCAGGAGGTGACACTTGGAGGGTTTCACCTTTAGGCCGGAATTCGCCAGAGCTTCGAACACTTCTGCCAGGTGTTTCAGGTGGTCCTCGTAGGTCTTGGAATAGACGATGACATCGTCCAGGTATAACAGGACCGTCTCAAAGTTCCGGTGTCCCAGACAGCATTCCATCAGCCGTTGGAAGGTTCCTGGTGCGTTGCAGAGCCCGAACGGCATACAGTTAAATTCGCTGAGACCCATCGGGGTGGTGAATGCGGTCTTCTCCCGGTCCGCCTCTGCTACAGGAAGCTGCCAGTACCCGCTAGTGAGATCCAAAGTAGAGAAGAAGTTAGCAGTTTTTAATGCAGCTAAGGACTCTTCTATCCTTGATAACGGGTACGCATCCTTGTGTGTGATACGGTTGACCTTCCTGTAGTCTACACACATTCTCATAGTGTTGTCTTTCTTTTTCACTAAGACTAGTGGAGCTGCCCAGGGGCTACAGCTGTCCCTGATTACCCCAGCCTCCTTCATGTCTCTAAGCATCCCCTTGGCGTGTTGGTAGTGTGCCGGGGGTACGGGTCGGTATCTCTCCTTTATGGGAGGATGGTCTCCCGTGGGGATGTGGTGTTCTACCCCCTTTACTCGCCCGAAGTCTAGCGGGTGTTTACTAAACACTCTCTCGTACTCTCGAACCACCCGATAGACTCCCTGTTTCTGGTGTGAGGGAGTGGAGTCAGTACCCAAATGCAGTTGCTGACACCAGTCGTCCATTGGTTTCTTAGAGCCGTTACCTTCCTCTGGTTGAGATGGAGGCAAGGGTTCCACGGCCTGTACAGAATTCTGGTTTATGGTGAACAATTTGGCTAGCGTGGCATACCGGGGCAGGTATACTTCTCTCTCCCCGATATTTATGATGCGAACGGGCACCCTCCCATGGCATACATCGACCTCCCCCCCGTGCTGTCAAAATGGTGGGCCTACTGTCTGAGTAGACGGGTTCTACCATTGCTTGGTAGTCTCTACCTCTTAGACCAATAGCTGCCCGGCACCAAATCATCATCTCACTTTTTGGGGGCATGGCAATAGGGAACGGGTCACACATTCTCACGCTACCTATCTCACCACCAGATAGTTCCACCTGTTGCCGCTTCATCAGTGCCCGGATCTCTTTTTGGAGCACACGCTGCTGGCCGGAACTGGCGTTCTTGGCAACCTGCTGTAAAATGAGAATCACCTCTGCAAGACAATTTTCAATCACATTAGTTCCCAAGGTTATTCTAGGGTGACTCTCATGACGGTCTATGTCCACTATAATCAGTCCTTGTGCCGCCAGTTCGACTTTACCGATCTTAATGGTCACCTCTTTGAATCCCACCTGCAGCACGGGCTGACCATTGCTGGCGATGATACTCAGGTCGTCATCTGGGTAGCGGGTTATGTCCGAGTCATTCCAGTACTGTTTAAAGAGCACGTACGGGATGGTGGTCACCTGTGACCCAGTGTCTAGTAGGGCACTCATAGGAATGCCATCCAGTACCACAGGCAAGATTGGACGTCCCCCTACGTATTTATCACGCCAGTTTGATGGGCCTGATGGTCTTATGCCTGGGGGTTGGCCCTCTACCCCAGGTTGTGCCCGTTTAAATGACAGTACCTTGCCACATGTCCGGGTTGATTGCAGCGGCGGCAGATGGGTCGTCCGTCCTCGTTGTATCTGTCGCTGGGTCTTCCTCTGGCCGGTGGGGTCCTCCTCAGTCGGCGCCACGGGACGTCCTCCGGTCCGGATGCCAGCTGGATCTTTCCTGGAGAAGAGACCTGTAAAGACTGCACAGTTCTGGTTAGCGCGGCAACGCTCTTAGTCAGCTCTTGGACCTGATGGTGCAGGTCTGTAGCCGGGTCACTGTTTAAAGCCTGCGCATCAGCTCCCACAGGCCCTGAAGACAAGGGCGCCGTCTCCTGGTGGTAAGTGATAGCAGGGCGCCTGTGGGTCACAGCGCCACCTGGTGCCGGTTCTCGGAGCACCCGGATGGCTCTGTCCTTGAACTGTGCAAAGTCCAGGTCAGGGTCCTGTAAGGCCATTGCCCGCAACTGGGTTCGGTGGGCATTGCACAGTAGACCCTCAATAAATTGTTCAGTCAACAGCTTATCTTCATTTCCCACGCTGTCAGGGTCTGCCTGCTTAATGGCTCTCAGGGCCTCTTGTAAGTTTAAAGCATAGTCTCTTATACTCTCATGTGCTCGCTGTTTGCACCCGTAAAATCTGAGCTTTATTTCGGCTGAGGTGCGGGTGTCAAATGTGTCTTTCAGCCGGGTTAGTATGTCTCTGACAGTCCTCTTCCTCCCAGGTGGCCAGGACTTTACCTCCCTTTGGGCTGCCCCGATTAATTGGGCCACCAGGATGCTCACTTTTTGCTCTTTGAGGGGGTACACCTGGAAGAGGCTATCCAGTCTTTCTCTAAAGTCATTTAGGGTATGTGACTCCCCTGAGTACTGGGGTAGCCAGGCTGCCCCCGGGATATAGGGCATGGTGAATGGCATGACTGTTGCAGCGGTTGCGCTGGCGGTGGCAGTGGAGCTCCCCTCGGTATCCGGCATCCTCCTCCCCCCTAGTGGACCGTGGCCTACCTTGCAATGCTCTTCTTCCGTAGGCCGCGGCTCCGCAGTCGATCGTCGGGGTTGAGGACCTGGCGTCGCGCTCCGATGACGTCAGCGTCGCTCTTCCTCCCTTCCAGGACCTTGCGCAGCGTCAGAGTGTGGGGCGGAGCTTCGGATCTCGCGCGCTTTCGGCGTCCACGCCCCTCTTCTTCCCGTGCGGCGTCCCGAAGATGGCGTCCGAAGGCGGGAAGCAGCTGCGGATGGCGGGAAGAAGGCAGAAGACGGCGGGAAACGGTCCAAGATGGCGTCTGATGGCGGGAATCGGCTCCGGATGGCGGGAAACGACTCCGGACGGCGGGAAACTTCACCACAGGTAAGTATAAAAGTCTCTTTTTCAGGCACGCAGTACCCGGTGGTTGCGGGCACGAAATCCTGCCGACTACGCCAAAGTTGACGCGCCCCCTGGGCCTGTGCTGCTGCTGCTGTGCAGGGGGAATACCCGGAGCCGGATCGCTGGGGGTTGTAGTTCTCCGTGGCGGTGACCCGGTCCGTGCCCAGGGTAGTCAAACCAGTGGCAGTCTATTTGTATTGTAATAAGTGTCCGACTACGCCACCCGTGGATTGCGGTCAGTGGGGACCGCCGCTGCGCTGCAGACCGCTGAGGCTGATGTTGTTTGCGCAGCCGAGTATGGGATGACTCCCCACGGGAGAAGTATTGCCTCAGGGCAGCTAAGGTGGAAGATGATGGGAGTGATGGTGTGAGGGTCCCAGTACTAATGGTGCTGGTGCGGCAAGGAATCACAGAGACGTGTGGTGCAGTTCAGGGTCTTTACTGATGGTACAAGGCAGACCCTCCCGGGAGTACTGGCTAATATAAGGGGCCTGGTCAGTCTGCGAGCAAGCAGGAGTTCCCCTGGCCAGGTGGAGTTGTAGGCCTCCCCGTTTATCTGCACTCTTCCTGGCTACCTTGCTGTCAGCGGTTACAAGTAGCCCACGTCCCTGAGTATACCATGTGGTGTTCACCCGTATGGCTGGTGACTTGGGGCCTTCTGTTAGCCTCCGCTCCTGGATGGCGGCGCTGGTCCCTTCTCTGTGACTGAGCATCCGGGCTTCTATGGCCAGAGGACCTGGAATCCCCTGCCGGCTGGTTTCTGCTGCTGGGTGTATATCAGTCCCCACAGCCTCGGACTCCTGTGTCCGGCTTTAGTATCTTCGTCCAGGGCGAACTCTGCTCAGCTCCAGCCCCTGGACTTCTGCTACTGCTCCTACAGAGCTCCTGTTCTTGCTTTCCCTGTGTCTGGAACTGAACTCTAGGCTCTGACTGCTCTAATCCCGCCCCAGACCCAGTTTATAAGGGCAGATTCCTCCCCTCCCAGGTCTGGGCGGACCGTGTTGCATGTTTAGGGATCCTGACCAGAGAAACCTCCCACTTGCTCTCAGACATAATATCTCTATTACTGTGGCAACCAGACCCCTGGGGTGTCACAATAGCCCAAGGTGTGGAGGAGTATTTTTGTTTTTGGTTATTTATTTTACCTTATACACAAGTCTTTACCCTGGAAAGGAAGTTCCTTAACATATTTCACAGGAAAACAATTTCAGTTTCGTTTTTGAACGTTTTATTGTGAGCCCGTAAAAGTGGCTTAATACCTTTGACCACATTGTTGATAGCAGTGACCTGGGGGTCAGAAATGCTTCTTGGGGCGATGCCCATGCTGTCCCCATGTCTTTTGAGCACTGTCACTATCGTTTTGGGCACTTTTTAGGCTTTCTACAGACTGCCGGGGGTGCCGCCGCAAAAATGCTCGGGTCTCCCATATCACGACGAGCTCGGCCCAAGCTTTGAGCACCCGAGCATTTTAGTGCTCGCTCATCACTAGTTTCGACCAAACAGTTCTACTTTGGTTTCATCTGACCATATGACATTCTCCCAATAAACTTCTGGATGCTCTCTAGCAAACTTCAGACGGGCCCGGACATGTAATGGCTTAAGCAGGGGGACATGTCTGGCACTGCAGGATCTGAGTCCCTGGCGGTGTAGTGTGTTATTGATGATAGCCTGTGTAACATTGGTCCCAGCTCTCTAGAGGTCATTCGCTAGGTCCCCCGTGTGGTTCTTGGATTTTTGCTCACCGTTCTTGAGATCATTTTGACCCCATGTGGTGAGATATCGTGTGGAGCCCCAGATCGAGGGAAATTATCAGTGGTCTTGTATGTCTTCCATTTTCTAATTATTGCTCCTACAGTTGATTTCTTCACACCAAGCTGCAGATTCAGTCATCCCAGCCTGGTACAGGGCTACAATTTCGTTTCTGGTGTCCTTCTACAGCTCTTTGGTCTTCACCATAATGGAGTTTGGAGTATTACTGTTTGAGGTTGCGGACAGGTGTCTTTTATACGGATAACAAGTTCAAACAGGTGCCAGTACTACAGGTAATGAGTGGAGGACAGAGGAGCCTCTTAAAGAAGAAGTTACAGGTCTGTGAGAGCCAGAAATCTTTCTTGTTTGTAATTGACCAAATATTTATTTTCCATCAAAATTTGAAAAAAATTTGTTTCCAATCAGACAATGTGATTTTCAGGTTTTGTTTTCTGATTTTGTCTCTCATAGTTGAGGTCTACCTCTGATGTCAATTACAGGCCTCTCTCATCTTTTTAAGTGGGAGAACTTGCACAATTAGTTTCTTGCAAAATGGTGCCCCAAATCATTTTTTTTTTTTTACAAACTATGCATTTTTGGTATTGCTATAATCTTACTGACTGAGAGAATCATTTTCCCAGGTCATTTTATTCCACACAATGAATGTTGTAAAAATTAAACCCCAAAAAAACTATTTCAACATTTGTTTTCTTCATTTTTTCATATACTGTAAAGTAAAGTGAATGTTGTCATTCAAAATTGCATTTTGTTCCGCGAAAAAAACAAACCCTTATATGGCTGTTTTGATGAAAAAATATTAAGCTATGTCTTTTTAAGAAGTATATTAAAAATTAAAATGCAAAAATGAAAATGGGCTGCATCCTTAAAGGGAACCTGTTACATTCAGAAATGCTACTTACTTGCAGATAGAGTGGCAATCTGCAGGTAAATAGCGTTTATGTCCTGTTTAGCTTGCAAACTGGAGCAGCGGCTACAAAGAGAAAATTAAGTTGATTTTCTTCCTGCAACCACTCACTTCTAATTTTTAGGGCAGTACATGGAGCTATTACAGTCATCGCTCTCTATACAGTGAGTGCTCGGTAATCAATCCTCAGTGCTTTGAAAGTTTTCTCTACATGCACAGCAGACTGTCAATCAAAGTGCAGAAGAATGATTGCAGCAAGCTCACTGTATAGAGAGCGGTGACTTTATTAGCTCCCTGTATCGCTCCAATGACTGGAAGCGAGTGGATGCAGGGAGGATATAACTTAATTTTCTCACTGAAGCCACTGCTCCAGTAAGCCAGCTAAACATTATTTACCTACAGATTACCACTATATGTGCTGGTAAGTATAATTTCTTAATGTGACATTTTCACTGTAAGGGGTCAAAAACACTTGAAAATGCACTAAAAACTACAATAATTTTTAAGGGTTATATCACTGGGGAACAATTTTGAACATAATTTTTGTTAGATTTTTTTCTACTGATTTAGACTATGTTCACACACGTTGGGTTTTGCAACGTATTTTGCTGCAGATTTTTATGCAAATTTTCAGCTGCATTTTGCAGTACCAGCAAAGTCTATGAGAAACCAGAATTCTCTGTTCACACATCTTGTTTTTTTTTTTGCTGTGTATTTTGTGACTTGGATACTCAAAAGCCAAGTTCATTTTCTAATAGAATCCCCCTCACTATCAACAAGCGCCATGCATGGGGAATAAATAAAAATGATGTGAATCAATGTGCGTCCGCACTACTCCTGTCAGTAAAAATTGCAAGAAATGGAAAACACCAAAGGAGTTTGTTTAAAAAGTATAAAATATGTCCATTTTTATTGATATACTCATAAAAACAATCATGAAAAATCAGCAAACAAAAATACAAAACACCCTAAACCATAAAAGTGAGAAAAAACAAACCAATTAAAACTGGGGGAATAAATGCCCTGCTGGGTAAGAGTTTAAATACTTATTAGCATGAGAATGCATACTTACTTCCCCCATGAACAAGAGCAATCGAAACGCGCATAGGGGCAGCATTTCTTCTCCTGGGGGCCCTCACTACTCAAAAGCGTAAGAATTTACCAGCCACTTGGCTTTTGATTTGGACTTTTTACTCATGCATTAGAGTTTGCACCTTGGGAAGCAAAGCGATGTTGGAGGTGTTTTTGGGAGCATGTCACAATTTCCTTAGTGTATGCATTCTCATGCTAATAAATATTTAAACTCTTACCCAGCAGGGCATTTATTCCCCCAGTTTTAATTGGTTTGTTTTTTCTCACTGTTTTTGTTTAGGGTGTTTTGTATTTTTTGCTTGCTGATTTTTCATGATTGTTTTTATGAGTATATCATTAAAGATGGACATATTTTATACTTTTTAAACAAACTCCTTTGGTGTTCTCCATTTTTTGTATTTTGTGACTTGGTAGTGTTTTTGGAAAATAGATCATGTCACTTCTTTCAGTGTTTTTGCAGCATAAAAAACGCACCTGCATTTTTGCTGCGTATTTGCAGCATTTTTTCACCCATAGGAAGTAATGAGTGGTCAAAAAAACGCAGCAAAAATGCAGCAAAAAATGCAACAACAAACGCACCAAAACCTGCGGTTTAACGCAGCTGTTTTCCTGCCAGAGAAAAGTTAGCAGCAGATTTGCAGCATAAAAAAACACAACGTGTGTGAACATAGCCTAGACTAAAATAGGCATGCTGATTTCTAAACTGCAGTAAGTTTTCTTCTCTCTCATCTGCATTTTTCTCTACAGCTTACCTTAATGCGATTTCTCTAGGCTGAATTGAGGGTAGCATTAGTTATCTCTCCTATTGACCAAGAGCGAACTGCCCTTTGAATGGTGAGTGGAGAAGGATGACTTTGGCAACCGGCAACAGGTTGATATTTATCTAGGCTATTCAGTTACACGTGACACAGTGTGGCAAGAGGTTGTGTGCTCCTCTATTTAGTGAAAGTCGATATACAAGAGGTTATCAGAATTGTTTTTTTTATTTAAACACTTTTTTCCTTTCTTTCAGATCATGTGTGTCTCGCTATTTCTCAGCACATTTGTCAAGCAAGCCTATTTTGCATATTTCAAAGTAAAACTTGGTGATCAAGATAAGTCTTGAGCTCCTCACGAGGTGTACTGTGTATTGAAAGTTTATGGATGTAGACGAAGGGAACATGTGACAAGATGCCATTTGGTATACCTATCGTTTGTCGAGAGTCAAGAGATCATTCCAGTGAATATTATATCTGGAAATTTTCACTTTACAAAAGTAACAAGAAAAATAAATATAAAATAGATTATTGTAGTCTACGATCAGATGAATTCTCAGTGCAGTTTTCCTTGTACTACCTTATTTCCAAGAATAAAATTATGGTGAAAACCAAAGTGACTGCAATGATGCTGATTTTGAAATTGAAGATGTTTCAGTTCATAAGGGATTTGACAAGCATGAGTTGAATGATTTGGCATGAGATTTGCGACCATCAAAAAAGGCTTCAGTACTGCATGAGAAAAACTTACTTGGAATAGGAGCAAAGGTATTCTACTTTCAATCCAGAGAAAGTGAGAAAGTGCATTTCTGCAATACTTTGGAAGTGAAGTAGATTTGTGTATTGCCATAACATACATGGTTTAATTGAGGAATTGGGAATTCCAATCTATAGCTGAAATGAATGGTGACAGGGACAGCAGAGCTCATGAGAAGAATTGGGTGGAAAGGAATTGGCCTCCAAGATCTGACCTCAAACCTGGTTACCCAAACATTCTACATGAGCCACTTGTTGACAGAAAGAACATTGTATTCCACCCTCTGCACATGAAACTGCGTCTCATGAAACAATTCGTTAAAGCTTTGCCAACTGAAGGAAACTGTTTCAAGTAACTCATTTTGGCATTTCCTAGCCTGTCACTTGAAAAAATAAAGGCCAGTGTGTTTGATGGTCCACAGATTTGGCAGCTCATCTTAGATGAACATTTCATCGGGACAATATCAGAACTCTAAAAGAATGCTAGGTAATCATTAAAAGACCTTGTCAAAGACTTTCTTTAAAATACTCAAGCAAACAAAATTGTTCAGAAACTGTTGGAGAGCTACAAAATGGTTGATTGCAACATGAGCATTAAGGTAAGTGATGAGCGAGTGTATTCATTACTATTCGCTATTCGCACGGATAGTACGGTATTCGGGTTACTCGTTATATTGCGAGTATTTGTGTACTTGCCTCGCTATATTCGGATGTCCCGCCCTGCAGTTTTGGCGCCTCCTCTGCATCCACTAAACATTCTGGGCTTATTAACCATTCACAGTAATGCCGCAGACATCTTGGTTGTGGCATTACTGTGATTGGCTGGCCGCCCAGCATCACAGGGTCTATTTAAGCCCTGCCTCCACCATTTTGTGCACATTTCGTCTGGAGCCTGCGTTCTATAAGCATAGGGAGAGATCACTGAGCTGCTAGGGAGAGTGTTTAGGTCTCTTGATAAAACAAAAGCCCTTTTAAGGGCTACCTGCAGTGTATACTAGTTCTGTATAGAGTAGGGAGGGAGAGATACTCGAGCAGGGTAGTTTAAAAGGAGTTGCTCACTGGCGCCATAATACCACCAAAAAATAGCTCTTTTCAGAGCTGAAGACACACAACAAAGTCAGGAGTACAGGGAGGGAGAGATTGTTTAATAGGTAGGGAGAGGTTAAAGTGTTCTTCCAGTGTCCATCTCAAAACAGCTCTTGTCAGAGGCCAAGCAATATTTTTCCAGCACACAGAGTAGTAGCATTTTGTGCTGCAATTTTTTTTTTAATTTTCTCCGCTGTTTTAGGGGTCAGAGCATGGCTTCTGCTGTCCACATTAGTCCACTTAAAAAGGCGGTTAGTGCCCTACGCAAAGCAGTAGTCCAAACATTTCCTACTGCCTGCTACCAAGCATGCACCAGGCCATTTTCCCTGCTGTTTTGGGGGTGACAGCCTGCTTTCTGTCCACATTAGTCCACTTAAAAAGGCATTTAGTGCCCTACGCAAAGCAGTAATCCAAACATTTCCTACTGCCTGCTACCAAGCACGCACCAGGCCATTTTCCCCGCTGTTTTTGGGGTGACAGCCTGCCTTCTGTCCACATCAGTCCACTTAAAAAGGTGTTTAGTGCCCTATGTAATGTATTGTCCCTGTCCACAACAAGTTGTCCAGGTGTCTGTCATTGGGTGGACCTTCCCGGTTACGGCGTTGGTGAGAGCACGGTTCAGATTGTTTAACACGTGCTTGTGTAACGCAGGGACGGCACACCGGGCAAAATATTGGCAGCTGGGTACACTGTATCATGGAGTAGCCACAGCCAAGAGATCACGGAAAGACTGTGTTCCTACGAGCCTAAACGGCAACATCTCCACAGCTAGCAATTTGTCAATGTGCGAGTTTAGTATTTGTGCCTGTGGGTACGTGGCTGGGTATTTAGGCTTTCTTTCCAAGCTCTCAGGCACGGACAATTGGACGCTTCGCTGGGACAAGGAAGTGGATGTGGTTGATGTTTGTTGTGTGTGAGCAACCGCAGCTTGTGGGCAGGAGGTATGAGTGCCTGCTTCCTGAACAACAGCTTCTGAAGGACATAGCCAAGCGAATTGGCATTGGTTTGACCCGCAGATGCAGATTTGGTACCCTGGTGTTCCGCCCACCTACTGGGGTGCTTGGCTGCCATGTGGTTTCGCATACTGGTGGTGCTCATGTTGCCTTTGCCCTGGCCTCTGCTCAACTTGGTATGGCAGATGCTACAGACTACAATGTTTTTCTCTGAAGGATTTTCAAAGAAAAAATTCCACACAGCAGCTGAATGCCCCCTTGCCCTGACTTGGCGCACAGCGGGGGTGCTCTTGGGAACAGTTGACCCAGTTCTCACTCTGGGCAAACCACGACCCCTTGGTGCCTGTGTTGGTGCTACATATCCATCTTCCTCTGTGTTGCTGTTATGGCTATGCGTGCCGACGGTCCAGGTTGGATCAGTGGACTCATCATCGACCACCTCGTCTTCCATCTCATCCTCCTTTCCAGTTGACATTGTAGGCTGATCTGATGGCAACTGTGTCTCATCATCATCAGCCTCCACCTATGGAGACAGTAAATAACGTTCCTCCAAGTGGCTTTCTTCTGGCCGTAGGTCCTCAAATACTTGAGCATCAACGCACTCCACCTCCTCTTGTCCCTCTTCAATGATGCACGGTGATAGGCCAGAGCCAACCAAAGGATACGTACCAATCAGATCCTCGGAGTGGCCAAGTTTGGGGTCATAGGTCTTCTGTGACTAATAATGGCGGGAGGAAGGAGAACCAGCTTCAGGATTGGATGGGCCAGTCTTCTGTGTATCCACAGTAGACTATGTGGCCGTGGAAGATTTGTTGCTGCTTGACACAGAATCTGCTCTCACTCTTTTGGCTTCCAGACACGTTTACGTTCCAGACCGGGAAATTTTTCCAGGAACATAGTGGATACATCAAGCTTCTTCTGACCTGACACAGACTGAGCGCCTTCTCGTGCACCACGTCCACGTCCCTTAACAACATGCTTTTTTGGCATTTTGGGTTTTGTTGACAGATTTTCGGATGTTGATGGCACAAGCCAAGCTAGCTGTCACAGCCAAAATAGTGAGTCAACCATGACTCAGCCCATAGGGCTAATTTTTACAAACCCTATGCACATTGTGCAGTGGACAAACCAGGACAGTATTCCTACTCCAGCTTAACTACTATTTGTGATTGGAGGTCTTTGGGATGGTGGCTTCCTGCATCAACCATGACTCAGCACATAGGGCTAATTTTTACAAACCCTATGTACATTGTGCAGTGGACAAATCTGGAATGTACAGTGGTCCTACAAAACTAATATTTGTCATTGGAGGCCCTTGTCACAGGTTGTGCCACATTGTGACTGAGATAGATGATACATATTCAATAGAAATTTACACTGACTGTTGACCGACTGATGGCCCTCTGAAAACTTGAATTGAGGGCCACAACTACTACAGTACTCGGTCGTAGATAATGTTTGTCAAGGGAGGCCCTTGTCATGGAATCTTCCTGCACCTATGACACAGTCCCCAGGAGTAATTTTTGGAAATACGATGCACATTCTGCACTGGACCAATTAATACAGTATCAAGAAGTCTTCTCTTGCTATATAATCTGGGGAATATTGACAATCAAAATCTCTGAGCCATTTGGAGAAGCTTCTCCAACCCATCCAACCCACCCTGGAGGGGGGGCAACATATATCCTTTGTCCATTGACTTGCACAAGTGATATATTTGAGCTCGTCATCCAGTTGACTAGTGCAGCTTTATTTTTCCAGTTCACAGAGTTCAGCCATACCTGAGGATCGCAGGCTGCACTCACTACTACCTTCTAGTACTCCATGTCTCTTGGCCTTTTTCTCTGTAGTCTCTGCCCTTAAATGAGTTAAATAATAGAGTGTGGGCCCTACAATATGAATAAGTGAGGGCACTCTCAAATATACACAAGAGGGACCTCCAAAATTTCTAGAGGAGGGCACGTCAAAATGTATGTTACAGGGCCACACGAGGGCTCTCACAAAACTCTACTTTCCTGCCTACTGCAGGATCTCTGAACATTTGAATTTAGGGCCGCAGTATCACATGGTGGTGGAGGAGGAGGGTCAAGCCCAACGCTACAATGGGCACATTGTAAATTGGTATGGAATATGTATTCCACTATCTAAGTGTCCATGATGGAGGGACCACCCAAGTGTTTAAGAAACAGCTGTCCCTCCAAAATGCATGTTACAGAGCCACCTGAGGGCTTTCAGGTCAAAGATCAACATACCTACTGGTGCGTTCTAGCTGTGCTTGTAAAGTGCTGGGGAATGGCGAACTAAAATAATGTATGACAGTGGGACCTACAAAATGTATAAATCAGGGCCTCCCAATTGTAAAAAGCGAAAAAAAGCCACAACAAACGCTAAAGGGGATATTTTTTTGCTTTCTCTGGTTTATTTAGCCTTATATACAAGTGATTATGCAGGAAAAACTGTTAACCTTTTTGGCCTGTTAAATGCAATTTAGGTTAGGTTTGGTAGTTGTTCTTGTGTGTCTGTAAAAGTGGCGACAAACTTATTCCCAGAAACCATATGTGAGTCAGAAATGCATGCAGGCATATTCTCCAGGCTCTTCCCATTTTGTTTCATCATTTTCCCATCCATTTCAGCCTTTTCCTCAGGCCCCCAGACCCCTTTGTAGGGTAGGCAGAAAATTACTCGCATTTACCATTGACTTACATTGTACTGGCTATTCGAAACGAATACGCAATTATTACAAAGTACTCATTACGAGTATAGCAATTACGAATATTACTGTATTCGCTCATCACTAATTAAGGTGCATTTTCTGAATAGCCATCTTGCTAACTTCCCTTTCCTGTAAAACTTGGTGCAGTCAGTGATGAGCAAGGTGAACGAGTCACTTTGCCTTCCCGGCGCCTGTGCAAAAGATCCATGCTCCACAAGGATACACAGACTGCCAGAATTTCTGCGCCTTACGTACCAGGTAAATTGCGCAGGCGCGGGATCCGGAACGGGAACTGTACGTCACATGACTTTGTGACATGCAGGGGAGGGGGGGGGGATATTGAAATTAATTAAGTAGGCTGGGATTTCTTGGCGTCACCCGGACACCAAGCGTAGGTAAAATGATTTTATAAAAAGCATTTTCAAAGTAAGCAGACCTCTAATATGGGACATACAGATATGTATAGATTCACATTTCTATCACCTGTATGCCCATCTTAGAGGTCTGATAAGTCCCAGGGGGTGACAGATTCCCTTTAAAGGTCATGGATGGATGGTATCTGGGTAGATGTTATGTACATATGATTACTGACAATTATTGGCGCATTAGGCGAGACTGGTCGCATATTGGACACTCCAGGTAAAGTTTACATTTTTACCTTAACTGCTACCTAACTTTACTACTTGCGCACAATTTGACTTACAGAAGCAATATATCATTTGAACAAAATAACTTTAACCCCTTTACAACCCAAGGTGGTTTGCAAGTTAATGACCAGGCCAATTTTTACAATTCTGACCACTGTCACTTTATGAGGTAATTACTCTGGAACGCTTCAACGGATCCCCCTGATTCTGAGATTGTTTTTTCGTGACATATTGTACTTCATGATTGTGGTAAAATTTCTTCGATATCACTTGCGTTTATTTGTGAAAAAAATGGAAATTTGGCGAAAATTTAGCAATTTTCAAAATTTGAATTTTTATGCCCTTAAATCAGAGAGATATGTCACACAAAAGAGTTAATAAATAACATTTCCCACATGTCTACTTTACATCAGCACAATTTTGGAACCAAAATTTATTTTTGTTAGGTAGCTATAAGGGTTAAAAGTTGACCAGCGATTTCTCATTTTTCCAACAAAATTTACAAAACCATTTTTTTTAGGGACCACATCACATTTGAAGTCACTTTGAGAGGTCTTTATGACAGAAAATACCCAAAAGTGACACCATTCTAAAAACTGCACCCCTCAAGGTGCTCAAAACCACATTCAAGAACTTTAGGAACTTCAGGTGCTTCACAGGAATTTTTGGAATGTGGAAGAAAAAAATGAACATTTAACTTTTTTCACAAAAATGTTACTTTAGACCCAATTTTTTTTATTTTCGCAGGGGTAACAGGAAAAAATGAATCATAAAATTTGTTGTGCAATTTCCCCTGGGCACGCAGATACCCCATATGTGGGGGAAAACCACTGTTTGGGCGCACGGCAGGGCTGGGAAGGGAAGGAGCGCCATTTGACTTTTTGATTGTAAAATTTGCTTGAATAATTAGCGGACGCCATGTTGCGTTTGGAGAGCCCCTGATGTGCCTAAACAGTAGAGCTCCCCCACAAGTGACCCCATTTTGGAAACTAGACCCCCAAGGCACTAATCTAGATGCATAGTGAGCACTTGGAACCCCCAGGTGCTTCACAAATTGATTCGTAATAATGAAAAAGTGGAAAAAAAAAAACACTTTTTAATTTTTACGAATAAATTTGTGAAGCACCTGGGGGTTCCAAGTGCTCACTATGCATCTAGATAGGTGCCTTGGGGGGTCTAGTTTCCAAAATGGGGTCACTTGTGGGGGGTTTCCACTGTTTAGGCACATCAGGGGCTCTCCAAACGCAACATGGCGTTTTGGAAACTATACCCCTCAAGGATTTTATTAAGTGGTATAGCGAACATTTTGAGCCCAGAGGTACGACACAGAATTTGATAACATTAGGTCATCATATTGAATAAGTTGTCATTACTCTTGAGCGCAAGTGCTCGCTACTTGAGTTTGCATCGGGTACTCAGGTATGCACCATGTATCACGGGTGCTCAAGTGAAATGCTCGAGTCCCCGCCCGCATGTTTCACGGTTATTAGACACCCCCAAAAAAACATGTGGGGATCGCTCGTGCATGGCAGGCAATCCCCGCAAGGTTTTTTTGGCCGCTAAGCATATGGGGCGGAGACTCGAGCACCCGCGATACTCAGTGCATACCCGAGCACCCGATGCAAACTCAAGTAGCGAGCACTTGCGCTCAACACTAGTCGCCATATCGTCATCTTTTTTTTTTTTTTTTACATTGGAAAAAAAAAACAACCCCAACCCTAACATTAGCACAACCCCAACCCCAGCCCTAGCGTTTATTTTTTACGCCGTTCCTCGTGCGGTATAAGTGATGAGATTACTTTATTCTTCGGGTCGGTGCGATTACAGCGATACCAGAATCATATCGGATTTTTATGATTGACAGCTGTCACAAATTAAAAGACACATATTTTGTAAAATCTAGTTTTTGCATCGCCATATTTTGGCAGACACAGTCATGTGACGGCTTGTTTTTTGTGGGATGAGTTGACGTTTTTATTGGTGCCATTTTCAGGCACGTGACATTTTTTGATCGCTTTCTATTCCTATTTTTGGGAGGCAGAATAAACAAAAACCAACAATTCAGGAATTGTGTTTTTTTACATTTTTTTATTCTGCTCCGGGTGTGGTAAAATTTATAAGGTAGCTTTATTCTTCAGGTCAGTATGTTTACAGCGGTACCACATTTATATAGTTTTTTATGTTTTGGCGCTTTTACACAGTAAAAGCTATTTTATAGAAAAAAATTATTTTTTTGCATCGCTTTATTCTGAGAGCTCTAACTTTTTGATTTTTCGGATGATGGAGCTGTATCATGGCTTGTTTTTTGCGGAATGAGATGATGTTTTCAGCAGTACCATTTTTATTTATATTCGTCTTTTTGATCACGTGTTATTCCATTTTTTGTTTGGCGGTATGATGATAAAGCATTGTTTTTTGCTTTGTTTTTTTTTTGTTTTTTTTACCGTATTCACTGAAGGGGTTAACTAGTAGAACAGTTTTCTAGGTCAGGTCGTTACAGACGCGGCGATACCAAATATGTGTACTTCTATTGTTTGTTTTTTTTTTTTTCATAATAACATTTATTGATGGGTACATTCTATTTTTATTTTTAGTGGATTATATTTTTATTTTTTTTTAATATTTTTTTTTAAAAAATATATATATTTTTTTCACTTTCAGACCGTTTTTTTACTTTTTTACTTTGTCCCACCATGGGACTTTCACTTTTTTTATTCTGATCGCCTGCATGGCACAGGAATGCAGCACCATCCCTGTGCCATGCAGGCTGTCAGCGCTGGACAGGGAGAAGATAGTTTGGAGATGCACTGCGCATGTTCAAACAATCTTCCTGCTGTCTGGTGGCCCGGATGTTGTCATGACGACATCGGGTCATCATGGCAACACCCGGGAAGCCGCGGCAGACAGCGCTGGAGGCCGGAAGAGGAGGTGAGTATACCGATCACCTCCCCTTGCCTCCGCAATGCTGCGATCGACTTCGATCGCAGCATTGCGGGGGTTAATGTGCTGGGAACGGTGTAGGACGGCTCCCTGCACATAGTATCAGGTGTCAGCTGTGACAATCAGCTGACACCCGGCGGCGATCGCGCCCACACAGCCTGTGTGCGCGCGCGATCGCCATGACATACTAATACGGGTCAGGCTCTTAAAGCCCAGAGCACTGACGCATATTAGTACGTCATGGGCTTTAAAGGGGTTAAATACACATTACATTCAGGTTATTTTTTGCATTGTTTTCCAGTGTAAGTGCATTTTGTATGTTTTTATAGACAAATGGAGGGTATCCTATAGCTTCAAAAGTTGTTGTGATAGTGAAAAATGGTGGTCACTTTTGGATTCGGAAGCCAAAAGTTAGTCAAAAACAAGTTTCTGATCTAACTCAATGCAAATTGTGTTCTGTTTTGATTTTGTTGTCTTGACAATGAATAAAAATTCAAACCCCCCTTTAAAAAACATTCCTACATATTTAATTACAAGCTCAGGATCATAGGAAGCAGTAAGAAAGTACATGTGGTAATATCAACAAAATGTTACAAACACTTGGGCATTGATATGGTAACACGGTATCTACATTTATATATCTGGAATGTGCTATACTTTTCAGTGTATGCATACCATACTTAAAACACATGCAGCAGGATTGTGCTTAGTAAACTACATACACTGCCAGGTGGGCGCAGTTACACTGAGTAAAATAATACCTTTGATGATGAAATCCGTCCAACGGTTCTTTTCATAATCTCGGCAATCGAGAAATGCTACTGCGCAAGCGCGGGCGATGGGGGCCATATTGCTGCAGGCAAATTTATTTTTCCTCTAGCAAAATGGTGTCCACACATGCGCAATAGCATCTGTCGCTTGTCGATGCTACTGCGCACGCTCGGGCACCATTCTGCTACAGGAAAAAGAAACTTGCCTGCAGCAATATGGCTCCCGCCGCCCGCGCTTACGCAATAGCATTTCTCGATTGCCGAGATCCTACTGCGCATGTGTGGTGCCATATTGCAGCACCCACACTCTTTTTCCAAGAGCAAAATGGCGACCGCGCGTGCGCAGTAGCATCTCTCGGCAACCGAAAGATGCTACTGCGCATGCGTGGCAGTGGCGGCCATTTTGGGATATGTAAATTTCACATGGGCAGAGAAATTAAACAGGCAACATTTAAAATAGTAGGCAGGTCACTGAAAGCACAGTGACCTGCAGAGGCCAGAGATAGGAATACATGAATATAGAAGCAGAGCACCAGAGCACATGCACATCATTATTTCAGAACTGAAACTAAAGATTATTAACCCCTTAATGACCTTGGGTCTTTCTGTTTTTGTGTTTTCATTTTTTGCTCCCCTCCTTCCCAGAGCCAGAACTCTTTTAATTTTCGTTTAATATGGCCATGTGAGGGCTTATTTTTTGTGGGACGAGTTGTACTTTTAAACGACATCA
Source organism: Phyllobates terribilis (assembly GCF_046119375.1). Classification (NCBI taxonomy): domain Eukaryota; kingdom Metazoa; phylum Chordata; class Amphibia; order Anura; family Dendrobatidae; genus Phyllobates; species Phyllobates terribilis. The sequence goes on from NW_027362761.1 coordinate 788,946,496, forward strand.
CTGGTTTACCATATCATGTGCTGGAAAACGTGAAAAAAAATTCCAAGTGCGGTGAAATTGCAAAAAAAAATGCAATTCCACAGTTGTTTTTTGGGTCCTTTTTTTACCACGTTCACTGATTGCTAAAACTGACCTGCCATCATTATTCTCCAGGTTATTACGAGTTCGTAGACACCAGACATGTATAGGTTATTTTTTAAAAATGGCGCCATTTTCCGAGACCTGTAGCATCTCTAGTTTAGAGGATCTGGGGCTGGGTGAGGGCTTGTTTTTTGCGTGCTGGGCTGTCGTTTTTATTGATACCATTTTGGGGTAGATCCAATGTTTTGATCGCCTGTTATTGCATTTTATTTCAATGTTGCAGCGACCAAAAAAACGTAATTCTGGCGTTTAGAATTTTTTTCTCGTTACGCCGTTTACCGATAGGATTAATTCTTCTTTTATATTGATAGATCAGGCGATTCTGAACGCGGCGATACCAAATGTGTATGTGTTTTTTTTTTTAATTATTTTATTTTGAATGAGGTGAAAAGGGGGCGATTTAAACTTTTATATTTTTTTATTTTTTTAAAAACATTTTTTTTACACTTTTTGCATGCTTCAATAGTCTCCATAGGAGACTAGAAGCAGCAGTTGTCTGATTGCTTCTACTGCATACAAGCGATGAGCAGATCGCCTGTATGCAGGAGAAATGCTCCTGTGCTATGAGCACCACCACTAGGTGGTGCTCATAGCTAGCGAGACATGACAACCACAGGGGTCTGCTGCAGACCCTGGGTTGTTATGCCAACCCATCGGTGACCCGCGATCACGTGACAGGGTCACCGATGGGCGGGGCCTAGGACGCGCTTCCCGGAAGCACGAATTAAATGCCCTGTCAGAGATTGACTGTAAGAATCAGCTGACATGTGCCAGGTTCAGTGCGGGCTCAGCGCCGGAGCCCCCGTTGAATCGGCCTTTCTGACCTGGTGCGTACTATTACTGACCAGGTCGGAAAGGGGTTAAAGACCTACTGGATGGATTTCATCATCAAAGGTATCATTTTACTCAGTGTAACGGCGCCCACCTGACAGTGTATGTAGTTTACTAAGCACAATCCTGCTGACAGGTGCGCTTTAAACAGACTGTCAAAACAAAATGAACACTCAGTTCACCTTTGGTATTACTGAGCAGTTCCCCACTACTTGTTTTCCATTTCCACCTTACTCTCGTACCGATAAAGTCAGAGCTGTGAATCTAGGAAGAGGCGAGTGTGGGTGGGCAGAACTGGTTGCAAAACTCATAGGAGCACAAGGGCCATGGGCGTCAGTGCAGGACAAGGACTAGAAGTAATGGAGGCCGCAGGCAGACAGGACAATGGAAAGCAGGCATGCAGGTACTAGAAGCATTGGAGGTCGCAGGAAGACAGGACACCGGAAAACAGATACTAGATGCACTGGAGACCGCAGAAAGACCGGACACAGGGAAACAGGTACATGAAGCACTGGAGGTCACAGGCTTAGGGGACACAGGGAAACAGGTATGGGGCATGTAGTGGTGCACAGTCAAACTAAGAGTCTTAATACCAAAATACTGGTATGTGCCTTGGTGGGCCTTATATATGTCTAGGTAGATGATCACATGGGAGCACAGCAGGCTGCTTGCTAAGCAAGATGCGGAGCACAATAGGGTTTAGCAGACCAGGGTGAAGGAAACAAAGCATGGACCCATGACAGGTGTGTAACAAAAGGTATACTTTACAAAAAACACTATATATGCCTCACCATGCATTTAATCCATCCTGCTGGGCTCAGACCCACAATGCCGTGACTTTTGGCCAGTATACATAAAGAAAAGTGGCAAAAGTCTCCAATAAAAATTAATTCTTACTTTATTTGTGCAAAATATTAAAATATATAAAGGTCCATGATAGCGGGGATGCAATCTTGACGCACTTCTGGCTTACGCCCTTAGACAGTAACAAAAGGTATAGTAAACTACTTGGCCATGCCAAGGGTAAACTGAGTGCCAGTGTTTGGTTTGAACAGTCATTTTGTTTTAAGAGAGTCCGTATAAGTAACATTTACTAATACGGGCTACAATTGAACCTAACGATTTACAGTTTATAAACAGTTGAAAACATTGCAGATATTAAATTAATTTACCCAAACAAGAACACTTATTTAAATTCTTTACATTAAATTTATTTTCCATGTTAAGGTAAAAATTCGATAGACTGATAAAATGGATTTCAGTATTACAATGCAGTGAATGAGTTAATTTTAAGGTTCTCATCTCTGATACAGATATGATGCAGTGTAAAATAAACACTAGGGTCTCACAATTGTAAATCCACTGCTAAGAAAAGACCAAAATACTTCATTGTTTTCTACCTGAATCTAAAATACTGTTTTTGATGTTTGCTGCTTCTCTTGCATGGAATCACCTGCAAAATACATCCTACACTTTCATTCCGAGAAGATGGAGAAGATGGAGAAGTAAAGGTCCCTCCAAGAAGATTAAAGCATGAATAATTGATTTGTCAGACAGCTAACATTAATAAGCTTCTTGCTTCTGTAACTTCTGAAGGATATGTTCCATCAATTGTTGCACGGAGGAAACTCAGAAGAGCATTACATGTTTCCCTGTGCAGAACTGGTTATAAATTTTACAAGGTGTTGATAACGGTGTGAAAATGGAAGATTTAGAAAGAGATTACAAAATTAGATGATAAAATATAGAAGGGAAATTATGAGGAATCCAATCACACAAGAGCAAATAAACAGGAAAATATCAGAAAATACAATCCTACTTTTAAACTGGAGATTATAAAATGAAAAATGTTATCACACCACATCCAGAATACTAATATACTAAAACTATATTTTTAAGATAAGACTTTGAAAATGTGTCATTGATTTGTTTCTTTACTCCCGAGTCAAAAGTATTGCAACAGAAGTCAGAAACCTTTGACATTAATTAGTATAATTAATTAGATTTTGAAAGATTTAAAAAGCTGACTAGAAATGAGCTGATTGGTTAAAATTTGAGTTCTTCAACTTCACCAAACTTTCCCTAAAAATTTGATGTGCAATACTAAAAAGCCTCTAAGCCTACAAAAAATGTAGTGCCCTGAAAAAGTATTCATGCTCCATGAACTTTTTCACATTTTTTCAAGTTACACCCACAAACTTAAACGTATTTAGATGCCATTTTATGTGATATAAAAGTGTAAAGGAAATGATACATGTTTTTTTTAAATATTTAAAAATTATTAATATGAAAATTGTGACGTGCATTTGTATTTAGTCTCCTGTAGTCTGATATCCCTAAATAAACTCCTGAGTGACCAATTGTCTCCCAAAGTCACATAATTAGTAAATTGAGTTCACCTGTGTGTAATTTATTCTTAGTATAACTAGAGCTGTTCTGTGAAAGTATTAGAGGTTTGTTTGAGAATATTAGGGATGAAACAGCATCATAAAAACCAAAGAACACTCCAGACACGTAAGGAGAAAAATAAAGCCGGGTTCTGTGACAAAAAAAATAGCCAAAGATTTGAACATCTCACAGAGGACTGTTCAGTCCATCATCCGAAAATGAAACAAGTATGGCACAACTGCAAACCATCCAAGACATGGCCATCCACTTAAACTGACATCCCAAGCCAAGAGAACACTTTATAGAAAAGCATCCAAGACGCCCAGGGTCGCTCTGGAGGAGCTTCAGAAATCCACAATTCAGGTAGGAGACTTTGTCCACAGGACAACAATTAGGCTGTGTGCCCACGATGCGCTTTTTAAGCGTTTCCGCAGCGGCAAAAATGCTGCAGAAACGCTTAAAAAACGCATGGTAGAAGGCCTGCCATGTTCCCCAATGACAAACCGCATGTGCTGTGCACATGCTGCAGAAATTTCCGCTGCAGATTATCATTGCGGAAAAAAACGCAGCACTACCAATTATTTTGCGGAAGCGCTGCGTTTTTGTCGCCATTGACTTGCATTAGAACGCTTGGACTCCACATCACTGGATCTGTACATGCGAAATCCAAGCATTTCAATGTGCGGATGGTACCCGGGTGTGGAGGACAGGAGACTCTCCTCCGGACCCGGGTACCATAGAACCTGTAAAAAAAAAGAATAAAATAAAAAATAAATATTATACTTACCTTCTGATGGCCCCCGGTCTCCTTGTCTTCGCTTGCCGGCAGATCGCGGTGGACTGAAGGACCTGCGCTGACGTCCAGTTTTGACTTCTCAAACTGGAGCAAGTTCAGAGAAGAGCGACCAGAATGGTGACTGGTTTGCAAACCATGTCCTATGAGGAACGGTTGCAGGATTTGGGAATGTTTAGCTTGCAAAAAAGAAGACTGAGAGGAGACTTAATAGCTGTCTACAAATATGTCAAGGGCTGTCACATTGTAGAAGGATCATCTTTATTCTCATTTGCACAAGGAAAGACTAGAAGCAATGGGATGAAACTAAATGGGAGGAGACACAGATTAAATATTAGAAAAAACTTTTTGACAGTTAGGGTGATTAATGAGTGGAACAGGCTGCCACGAGAGGTGGTGAGTTCCCCTTCAATGGACGTCTTCAAACAGAGGCTGGACAGACATCTGTCTGAGATGATTTAGTGAATCCTGCTTTGAGCAGGGGGTTGGACCAGATGACCCAGGAGGTCCCTTCCAACTCTACCATTCTATGATTCTATGATTCCTTCAGTGTAGTGTGCCGCGAGCTGCCGGCAAGCCAGGACGGAGTGAATAAAGACTCCGGGGGCCATCAGAAGGTAAGTATAGATTTTTTTTTTTATTTTTTAACATTCTTTACGGTCACACTATATAAATCCATGCAGTTTGCATGGGTTTATATAGTGTGACCAAGTTGTCAAGCACTTTCCAAGTGATGCTAAAATCGCTTGGAAAGCGCTTGTCAATGGAAATGCATGTGAAGAACGCTTCACATCCGCTGGTCACTGGCAGGAAAAACGCATGTACAATCCGCATGGGTTTTTTCTGCCAGGGAGATGCAGAAATGCTCAGGAAAAAATCCGGAGCATTTCTGCATCGTGGGCACATAGCCTTAAGGTACACTCATGCTGCCATATAACAGGGCGGAGTGCTATCCGATGATATATCGGATAGTACTCAGCCCAATGTTATAATATAGGGTAGTGCAGATCTGCGATTATTTTCACATGCCAATTCAGCATGAAAAAACAATCACAACATGCTGCATGTGGCTCCAATATTCAGATCATGTGCTTCCATACAAGTCTATGGGTGCTTGTTAAACATCGCACTGCACTTGAATGTCATCCGAGTGCAGTCCGATATACTCATCAATGGAGAAATTAAGTTCTCCATCTTCACACCTGTACTGCAATTCTCTCATGCGAATGAATCAGAGCACACTCTGATAACACTTGGATCAAACTCTGACTGAGTTTGTTCTGAGTGTCATTAGCATAATCAGCCCGATTTTCTCGAAAGAGAGAATATACGACAGTGTGAGCGAATCCTTAGTCCCCTTAGACGTATACTCCACGAATCTGGCCGTTATGAAAGAGTAGAAAGGAGAAAGCCAGTTTTGAAAGCAAGCCATAAGAAGTCACATTTGCAGATTGCAAAAAAAGCCATTTAGGGGACACAGCTAGCATGTGGAAAAAGGTGCTATGGTTAGATGAGACCAAACCTTTTTTAGGCTTAATGCAAAACGCTATATTTGGTGAAAAAATAAAACTGCACATCACCCTGAAAACACCATCCCCATCACCAAACATGGTGGTAGCAGAATCATGTAGGACAGGGAATTGTCATGGGTGAGTCAGATGTGACAGACAGTCGCCCTGCAGCTGGTTGCAGGAGATCTGATTGTTTGGCATTACAGACACCTTCTTAGAAGCTGTCTCACTCTAGGACCCAGCGGCCACCTCCCTCCTGCTCTAACTATCATGCTGGCCTGGGTGTTTAAATATTTTCGGTCTGCTTTAGGGCAGCGCCTGTGATATTCACATGTTTCCTTGTATAAGCTTGGAGCAAGAGCAGTTCTTACTTCCTCTCTGGTGCTAAGAGGACATGTGTGCTATCTCTTTGAAGTTGGCTCAAGCTAAGTTACTTTCTCCCGTGTCTGTCTACCTTGTTGTCTTTAGTTGTTAGAGGGGACTGACTAGCGCTCATCTCTCCCCCTTCCCTAGCCATGGCCTACCTCTAGGGAAATACAGGGTGTGGTATAGCGACAAGCTCGGCTGTATGCAGAGGTAAAACACGGATGCTGTCTCTTTCAATTTTCAGGTTAATTTATTTAGCAGTCATAAAGGAAACACAGCCCATTCGGCTAAAGAGACAAAACAAAATACAAAATTTGCAGCACAGTCCATATCTCGGCCAAGGTCTGTCCACTCACAAGTAGCCACACACAGGTCCAGCACAGCCCGTGCTAGCTCCTTCCTGAAGCAAAAGTTCCCCAGGTACTGAACACATCTGAGTGTCAGGCCTGGCTATTTAAAGCCCAGACACTCCCCTGATTGGAGGGATGGTGGATAACGTCCCTCCCTGCACTTCATTATCCACTGAAAACATTCCCTTGTATATGTGGTTCTATTAACTCTGCACCTACTTGTGCAGGAGAACTTGCATGTTTTCACATCAGTGAGGCTAAGAGTCTCAGCGACACATACCTCCCTTCTGACACACTACCAGTGACTTTGTCACATATTCCCCCCCCTCTGACCATAGCCAGGAGTTTTGGCACCTTCACTCACTAGACAGGGAAGTCTGAATAGGGCATTGGCATTAGCATGTTGTTTCCCGAGCCCGTGCTCTACCAAAAAACTAAAGTCCTGGAGGGCCAGGAACCACTTGGTCACCTGGGCATTTTTTCCCATCCGTTCCCTCATCTATCTCAGGAGGGCATGGTCTGAGACGAGTCTGAATTTGCGGCCTAATAGGTAGTACCTAAGGGTATCAACCGCCCACTTGATGGCCAGGCACTCCTTTTCCACAATTGCATAATTCTTTTCACAGGCCGAGAGTTTTCTGCTCAGGTACAGAAGGGGGTGCTCCTCCCCATTTACCTCCTGCGATAAGACGGATGCTATGCGGACGTCTGAGGTGTCCTTCTGGAGCACAAACTCTTTCCGGAAGTCAGGTGCTATCAAGACCGGATAGTTACAAAGGGCGCATTTCAGCTCCTGGAAAGCTATCTCTGCCTCAGAAGACCATTTAGCCATCGCAGTCTTCATACGTCTAAGTAAGTCGGTTAAGGGTGCTACTATTGTGGCGAAATTCGGGATAAACCGCTTATAACACCCCACGATACTCAGAAAGGCCAGTATCTGTTTCTTGGAGGCCGGTTGTGGGCAATTCTGGATTGCCTCCACCTTGTTAATTTGCAGTTTTATTTAGCCCCTTCCAACCATGTAGCCCACGTATTTCGCCTCTTCCTTTCCTATGGCGCATTTTCTTGGGTTTATGCTAAATCCAGTGTTTCTCAATGAATCCAGTACTACCTGGACCTTCTGCTGGTGGATTCCCCAATCTGGGCTGAAAATCACGAAGTTGTCCAAGTAAGCGGCAGCGTATTTTTTATTTGAGTCCAGATTCTGGTCCATGGCCCTCTGGAAGGTAGCTGTGGCTCCCTGTAGCCCGAACGGCATACTAGTGTATTGAAAACAGAGAAGGCCCTTTTCTCCTTGGCCCCTGGGGCCAGGGGAATCTGCCAGTACCCTTTTGTTAGGTCCAGGCTAGTGATGTACCTGGCAGGCCCCAGTCTCTCAATAAGCTCATCGACCCAGGGCATTGGGTAGTCGTCAAACTTGGACATGTCGTTTAGCTTCCTGTAATCGTTACAGAACCGCCATTCTCCGTCCGGCTTAGGCACAAGAACCATCGGGCTGGACCAGCCGCTCTTAGATTCCTTGATAATGCCCAGGCTCAACATTCTCCTTCAAGATTACCACACGGCGGACTTTGGGAATTCGATATGACCTTTGGTTCACCTGTACGTGCGGTTCCGTCAGGATCTCATGCTCCACAACTTACATACATCCGGGCAATTCTGAGAACAGGTCTCGGTTTCTCTGCAAGAGTTCTCGGCACTGTTGTTTCTGGGCCGGTGACAGTGTCTTTGCCACTGTAACGTCCTCGACCCTGGCTTCAGGATTTGTCCCTAGGGATGGAGCTTCCACCGGTTACCTGTCTCGCCAAGGCTTCAGTAAGTTGATGTGGTAGATCTGGTACTGCTTCATTCTACCCGGTTGGTGAACCTTGTAGTTGACTTCACTCAGCTTCTCAACTACTTTGTACGGTCCATGCCACTTAGCCAGGAGCTTACTCTTGATCGTGGGTACCAACACCAACACCCGAGCTCCAGGGCTGAATTGTCAAAGCCTTGCGACCCGATTGTAGACCCTCGCCTTCGCTTCTTGTGCCTGTAGAAGGCTCTCTTTATGATTGGCATTACCCTTTCGATCTGGTCCTGCATTTGGGCCACATGCTTGATGACATTCCTGTGGGGTATAACCTCTGCTTCCCAGGTCTCCTTTGTTATGTCCAGAAGTCCCCGAGGGTGTTTCCTTATAGCAGTTCAAACGGCGAGAACCCTGTAGAGCTCTTGGGAACTTCCCTAATGGAGAACAGCAGGTACAGCAGCAGGCAATCCCAGTCTCATCCATCCTTCTCCACAACTTTCCTTAAAATTGACTTTAAGGTCTTGTTGAACCATTCTACCAGTCCGTCCTTTTGCGTCTGGTATACAGATGTTCTGAATTGTGTAATTTGGAGGGCCTTACACTATTCTCTCATCACCTTCGACATAAACAGAGTTCCCTAGTCCGTCAGAATCTCCTTTGGCAGACCTGTCTGGGAGAAAATATGTACCAGCTCTCTGGCGACACTTCTAGCGGAGGAATTTTTTAATGGTACTCCTTCCGGATATCGCGTAGCATAGTCCAATATAACCAGAATGTATTGGTTACTGACAATGGCTAGCACTCAAAAATGTCTATTCCGGTGCTTGTGAACGGATCAGATGATCCACTTAAATATCAAGATAATAATCACTGCACACGGTACTGAATAATTTTGCTTCAAGTGAAATTTATTCCATTTATTCCAATGTGATAGCGTGAAATCAATGACAAAGTAAAAGCTGACGTTTCGGCCACAACGTGGCCTTGATCACAGTGTCACTAGAAATAAATAAACAATACAAATAAATACAAAATAAGTGCACAAATTCATTTGTTATTTAAAATATTGGTACATAATTTGTAAACTTATGTCAAATGATCATTCCAATATGCAGATCTACATAAATATAAATTCATCAGGTCAACTATCACTCTATGATCTAAAAGGGAGTGGTTCAAAGGTAGAAAGAAGGAAACTGCCTGTAGGCTGTTGTATGAAAGATGTTTGGAGTAGGTGTTTGTACCTGTTAGGTCCTGCATCCAGGTGATCATAAGGGTATCCCTATATTTGCAAGATGGTACTGGGACCTCAAAGAGGAAAGGGCAGGTCTCAGGTGAAACTTGTGATTCCTTCCTTTTGGTCTGTACTGTATATATTTATATATATCAACCATGTATTTGTATTGAGACAATAAGATAAATAACACACAAACAGGTAGGAGTCCAAGCCAAATCCATTGGAGTAATATATACAGTACAGACCAAAAGTTTGGACACACCTTCTCATTTAAAGATTTTTCTGTATTTTCATGACTATGAAAATTGTACATTCACACTGAAGGCATCAGAACTATGAATTAACGCATGTGGAATTATATACTTAACAAAAAAGTGTAAAACAACTAAAAATATGTCTTATATTCTAGGTTCTTCAAAGTAGCCACCTTTTGCTTTGATGACTGCTTTGCACACTCTTGGCATTCTCTTGATGAGCTTCAAGAGGTAGTCACCGGAGATGGTTTTCACTTCACAGGTGTGCCCTGTCAGGTTTAATAAGTGGGATTTCTTGCCTTATAAATGAGGTTGGGACCATCAGTTGTGTTGTGCAGAAGTCTGGTGGATACACAGCTGATAGTCCTACTGAATAGACTGTTAGAATTTGTATTATGGCAAGAAAAAAGCAGCTAAGTAAAGAAAAACGAGTGGCCATCATTACTTTAAGAAATGAAAGTCAGTCAGTCTGAAAAATTGGGAAAACTTTGAAAGTGTCCCCAAGTGTAGTTGCAAAAACCATCAAGCGCTACAAAGAAACTGGCTCACATGAGGACCGCCCCAGGAAAGGAAGACCAAGAGTCACCTCTGCTTCTGAGGATAAGTTTATCCGAGTCACCAGCCTCAGAAATCACAGGTTAACAGCAGCTCAGAGTAGAGACCAGGTCAATGCCACGCAGAGTTCTAGCAGCAGACACATCTCTACAACAACTGTTAAGAGGAGACTTTGTGCAGCAGGCCTTCATGGTAAAATAGCTTCTAGGAAACCACTGCTAAGGACAGGCAAGAAGCAGAAGAGACTTGTTTGGGCTAAAGAACACAAGGAATGGACATTAGACCAGCGGAAATCTGTGCTTTGGTCTGATGAGTCCAAATTTGAGATCTTTGGTTCCAACCACCGTGTCTTTGTGTGACGCAGAAAAGGTGAACGGATGGACTCTACATGCCTGGTTCCCACCAAGAAGCATGGAGGAGGAGGTGTGATGGTGTGGGGGTGCTTTGCTGGTGACACTGTTGGGGATTTATTCAAATTTGAAGGCATGCTGAACCAGCATGGCTACCACAGCATCTTGCAGCGGCATGCTATTCCATCCGGTTTGCGTTTAGTTGGACCATCATTTATTTTTGAACAGGACAATGACCCCAATCACACCTCCAGGCTGTGTAAGGGCTATTTGACCAAGAAGGAGAGTGATGGGGTGCTACGCCAGTTGACCTGGCCTCCACAGTCACCAGACCTGAACCCAATCGAGATGGTTTGGGGTGAGCTGGACAGCAGAGTGAAGGCAAAAGGGCCAACAAGTGCTAAGCATCTCTGGGAACTCCTTCAAGATTGTTGGAAGACCATTTCCGGTGACTACCTCTTGAAGCACATCAAGAGAATGCCAAGAGTGTGCAAAGCAGTCATCATAGCAAAAGGTGGCTACTTTGAAGAACCTAGAATAAAAGACCTATTTTCAGTTGTTTCACACTTTTTTGTTAAGTATATAATTCCACATGTGTTAATTCATAGCTTTGATGCCTTCAGTGTGAATGTACAATTTTCATAGTCATGAAAATACAGAAAAATCTTTAAATAAGAAGGTGTGTCCAAACTTTTGGTCTGTACTGTAGAAGAACTACCCCTCCCCGCCATTTATACCACTGTACTTTACCATGCTAGAAGGGACGATACCTGAAACCTCGTATATTGGAATCATTGAATCTGAGGAAAGAACAAATTGTTAGCCAATCAATTTCCATATTCAAACCTTTAGCGTATAGAGTATCCAACGTATAGATCCAGAAAGTTTCACGTTGCTTTAGGAGCTTGATATGGTTGCCCCCCGAGGCATAGGGACCCGTTCTATTACTTGAATTCTCAATTGTGACACATTGTGTTTTGCTTCCTTAAAATGGTATGGAAGTGGCAACCATGTCTTTTCACACCTGATTGTGGACTTATGGCTAGAAACCCTATCCCTCATTGATTGTGTGGTTTCCCCTATATATAATAGGCCACAGGGGCATTTAATGAGATAAACCACAAAATTGGTCTCACACGTAGAGAAATCTCGGATACAATATGATTTACCTGTACGTGGATGGATAATTTCATTGCCCTTAATGATCTTGGAGCAGCTCATGCAGCTCAGGCATGGGAAGGTTCCTGTACTGCGATGTCCCGAAAGTGTCATGGTGGCTGTTTGTTTTTGTTGGCCTAGATCAGCCCTGACTAACTGATCTTTGATGTTTCTTGGTGCTCTTGTGCACATAAGTGGTGGATTTTTGAATATTTTAACATTTGGGTAAGCCTTGACTAATAGAAGCCAATGTTTGTGAATCACATTATGTATTTTCGGTATTGTTGGATGAAAGCAATGCACAAAAGGTAGTCTTGTAAAGGACATATTGATACTCATACTAGAGCAACTCCATTTTGTCTGCTTGCTTTAAAATCATGTTATTATCACTCCTTGCATATCATACATTCTTTCTTTCTCTTCCCATGGAACTTATCTCACACTAACCTTTTCTCAAGAGAACATTTTGTCAGACACTCTGTTATCTAACTTGTTTAGGCCAGGTTTGACCTTGTAAAATTTACATAATGCTTCAAACTAACAATGATAATATGACCATATATGTGTTTTCCATAATAATTGTACTAACATCAGTTAGCCTATAGTATTGTAGTATGGCTGCAGAGTTGATTGGCTATTTGATATACTCAAAACAATATAAAATGCTAAGCAAAATAAACGGGATCAGAGATTCTTTGAATCCTCCCAATACAGAGTGCGCATTGCCTCCGTTTGGTTTTCTGTGGATTGCGCAATCAACATAATAATTTGACACTCCCTTGGTCAACCGTGAAGGGTTATTGCCCTCCCTTAACAGTCTCTCTAAACGTGTTGGACTATCTCTAGGCGCTTCTATGTTTGTTGTTGCTCTAGTTAGTTCATCCCAAAGTAATTTCTCTGGATAATTCCTAGCTTGGAATTTGCTGGACATTTCCTTAAGTCTGATGTATCTAACACTGTAGTTTGGGACAATATGTGTCACTCTCTTAAATTGTGAACGTGGGAGGCTATTTTTGGTGGCCTTCAGGTGACCACTCCCATAAAGGAGCAATCCATTGCAGTCTGTAGGTTTATTATAGATATCGGTCGTTAGTTGACCATGTAGATCTTTTTGTATTTTGGTGTCTAGGAATGTAACTTCCTTGGTATCATGGTTTAATGTGAACATGAGTTCAGATCTAACTGTATTAATGGTGTAAAGAAATCTAATAGACTTATCTCATCCCCTAGACAGATACAGAAAATATTGTCAATGTATCAATACCATGTGATGGCATGTTTTTGAAATAGAAAATTAGAATAGACAAAGTCCTTCTCCAAACGATTCATGTAGAGATTTTCTTACGCTGGGGCTACATTCGAGCCCATAGCTATGCCGCAGATCTGCACAGAAAACTCGTCCTCAAAGAGAAAATAATTCTCCCTTAAGACTAAGTTCAGTAATTCACCACAGAGTTCCTTAGTATTATTAACCATCTTTGCCTCAGTGAGGGTGTAAGATAGCGCCTCCAAACCTTTATCATGTGAAATAGATGTATATAAACTATTGACGTCTAATGTGCAAAGTAAGCTTTCTGGTGGTACTTGACCAATCATTTTTAGTTTATTCAAGAAATCACCTGTATCCAAAATTAATGATCTGGTCTGGCGAGTATAGGGTATTAAAATTTTTTCAAGAAAAATGGATAATGGATTGAGGATCTAATCCTTTGAGGCGACTATGGGGCGGCCAGGGGGATTGTGTAGATCTTTATGAATTTTAGGTAAAATATAAAGAATTGGCATTATTGGATGTTCATTAAACAGAAAGGTCTTTGTCTTTTTATCTATAGTTTTTTGCTGCAAATATTTATCAAGGATTATACTGATCTTCTTGCGTATGTTATTGACTGGGTCCGTCGATATTTTTTTATAAATCTTATTATCTGCTAGTTGTCGCCTAATTTCCTTCACATACTCATTTGTATTCATAACAACGATGGCTCCTCCCTTGTTGGCAAGTTTTATTGTAATGTTTTTATTGCTTTTTAATGATAATAGAGCTTGTTTCTCTAAAGATGTCAAATTATTGCGGACAGGGAGTAAGCCAATACTCTGTTACGTACGTACGCCAATACGTACACAGGTGGGGGCGTCTATTACTTATTTCTTGTATCTATGTTGGTTTATGGTTTACAGGGTCATGTTACATTTTCTCCCATGATGAACATAAGAGTATATACAGTATACCATCGCTTGAAATATAACAAGATTAACACACTGGGGAGCCATTCTATTTTATTATCTTTGTTTCTGACTATCCCATCTTACTTAATGAATTCCCAATCAATAACACTCCTAATCTTAGCTTTAAGTGCTCTAAGACTTCTATAACCGTGGGTTAACTGTAATCCCGTAGTCTCCTGTTATTACTGAGTGGCCCACTGTGTGCAGCGCGCATGCGCAGGGAGAAGCGTCACAACATCTCCATGTCCACCGCATTCATTGGAGCAAGGCCGCATTTCAAAGACGGTACCGCGATGTCTGCGCAAGCACTGGCGTCTAACCGGCAGGTCCTTTATCATGGAGCGCTGCTCCATACAATGTACCACATACTACCAGGGTACAGATCGTGCCGGCTGCAGACACAGCAGTAAGCTCTTTACACTGATGGAGATATAAGATAAGTTATTTTTACCACCATTCTTATGTACTTCTTAATTGGATTTCTTCTACCTCACCAACAGATCCATGTTCTCACTATAACTTTAATAATATTCTCTAAAGCAAAGTAGGGACCAGTACCTGGAAATCATTTTTTCTTCTATTAAGACTACTCCAAGGTAAATTGGGATTCCTCTTTATCTGCTGACATTGCAGGTGATGACATATACAAATGAAGTAAGACACACGGTTTTGAATTCCTTATCAGGCAGTTTTGCATGAACCATATATTGGATACCTGGGATAAGGAACGGTCCACTATATACAAAATTTACTTGGCACAGGGGTATGGCTCAATTTTCTTATATAGTATTATATTAGGTCAAGGGAACCTTCTGTATTTATATTGTTATAATTGAACAGGAACCCATCCGGCCAGGAGGAATCACAAGTTTCACCTGAGACCTGCCCTTTCCTCTTTGAGGTCCCAGTACCATCTGGCAAATATACGGATACCCTTATGATCACCTGGATGCAGGACCTAACAGGTACAAACACCTACTCCAAACATCTTTCATACAACAGCCTACAGGCAGTTTCCTTCTTTCTACCTTTGAACCACTCCCTTTTAGATCATAGAGTGATAGTTGACTTGATGAATTTATATTAATGTAGATCTGCATATTGGAATGATCATTTCACATAAGTTTACAAATTATGTACCAATATTGTAAATAACAAATGAATTTGTGTTTTTATGTTGTTATTGGATTGTTTATTTATTTCTAGTGACACTGTGATCAAGGCCACGTTGTAGCCGAAACGTCAGCTTTTACTTTGTCATTGATTTCACTCTATCACATTGGAATAAATGGAATAAATTTCACTTGAAGCAAAATTATTCAGTACCATGTGCAGTGATTATTATCTTGACAGAATGTATTGGTGGCCCCAGGAATGACTTCATCAGGCGTCCGACAAGGTCAATGGCGTTCCGGTCAAATGGGACCTCTATGAGAGGTAACGGCACTAAGGGGCTGCAGAAATGGGACACGGGAGCTGTTAGCTGACAGGTGGGACATGACCGGCAGTAGTTCACAATCTCCTGGTGACATACAGGCCAGTAGAACCTTTGTAGAACCCGCTTCCGAGTCTTATCTACCCCTAGATGCCAACCCAAGATGTGAGAATGGGCCAGGCCTAACACTCTATGCCTATAGGGTCCCGGCACTACCAACTGCTCTATTAATTTCCCTTTTGGGTTAGTGACCCTATAAAGGAGCTCCCCATTAAGTGCAAAATATGAGAACCTGGTGTCAGCCCCCGGCTCCTGAGCAACCCCATTGATCACAGACACATTGTGAAATGCAGATTTCAAGGTGAGCTCCTGCATCTGCGCAGTCCCAAAGTTCCCCCCAGACATCCCCAAGTCTGGGACCGGATCTTCCGGGGTCACCACCTCGTCTTCGTCCCCCGCAAGGACCACACAGGAGGAAGTCATCTGCCTCTGACTGCGACGGTGATGCATCATGGGGGTGACCGGCTCCCGGTTGAGACACTTAGCAACCCCACTTTCCGCCAGTCCCAGAACAGACTGAAGTACCGCCCTATTATAACCGGATGGAGCAGATCCCTAACCACCCACACCTCATGGGACTCAGCGCCACAGTCAGTGTGTATTATCACTCTGGAAATAGGGTAATCCTTTGCATCCCCGTGTATGCACCGCACACCCATGTTTTTCCCGGGGATCAACTGGTGGGGGAGCGTGGCCCGTATTAGAGTCACCAAGCTCACTGAGTCCAGGAGTCCTGCAACCAGTACCCCACTAACAGTCACCGGACATGACTGTGGCCCTTCACCAGGCTGATAGTCCACACTGCAGGCGGGATAGGCATAGTAGGAACAGCGACGTGCCAGGGAACAGTCCATCTGTTCAGAGGTCAGAGGGCAGCTACATGGCCTGGGCCGTGACACCGCCAATAAATAATCTCTCCCGAGGGGACCTTGGACGTGCCACCCCCTTTTGGGCCTTTGCCCCGACTGAGTCCCTCAGTATGGAGTACGCTGTTTTCCCACAGAACTCTCGACCCCCTGGTACCTCTCAACCAGTCCAACCAGTTCATCAGCATTCTGGGGATCACCCTGGGCAACCCAAGTCTGTACTGACTTGGTAAGGAGTGCACGAACCGATCCATCACTACTCGCTCTATGATTTGTGCCGAGGTAGAAGATTCTGGTTGCTGCCATTATTGCACCAGGTGCAACAGGTCAAACATTTGGAAGTGTGGTGGTTTCTCATGGTGATACGCCTTGTGGTGGACGCGCTGTGCCCTGACAGTCATTGTTACCCCCAAGCGTGCCAAAATTTCAGTTTTTAATTTTGCAAATACTTTGGAGTCCTGCAAGGCTAAGTCATAATATGTAGTGATGAGCGAGCATACTCGCAAGTACTCGATACTTGCCCGAGCATCTCAGTACTTGAGATGCTCGGAGCTCGCCCAGTACTTGCGAGATGCTTGGGTGGATGCTCGGGTCCCCTCCCAGCATGTTTGGCGCTCTTTAGAAACCACATGCAGGGATTGCCTGCCACTCATTGTAATGCCGTAGCCATGTTGGTTGTGGCATTACAGTGATTGGATGGCCGCACAGCGTCATCAGGTCTATATCAGACCTGACGCCGCTGTGCTCGTCACAGTCTCTCCGGAATCAGGCAGAGTAGGGAGAGGTGCTGCTGCATCAGGGAGAGATTTGCTTGTGTATTAGGTAGTGTAGGGAGAAAAACCGTATATTACACATATCCATCTTAACAAACAGTCCTTCTGAGGACTAATCCATCTGCAGAGATGTCAGGCAGGCAGGGTATATAGGCAGGCAGTGTATATAGCAGACTGCAGTGCATATAGCTCCATTCCAATTGTGCCTTCTGCTGCTGTTAGATATTTCTATACAAAGGCCCAGGTCTCAGGGGCCAGGAATACTTTTTTTTGGATCTTAATCCTCATTATTTGCTTAAAAAGCAATCCAGAGAACACCATTTTTTCTGCGCCATTTGCTTGTTGGCACTGCAGAATACAGCCAGGTCCTTTCCATATTACAGCGCTAGAAATCAGCTATTTAAAACTGTGTTTTCTCCACCACATGGATCACATATACGTTGTCAGAAAATACTGCCATTTGTGGCCTCCATTAAAAAAAAATTTCAGTATGTCAGTGAAGCAATTCACACCAGTTTGCTGTTCAAACTAGTTACCTACAGGCCAGGTACTTAAAACTCTGTTTTCTCTGTCACACGGATCACATATAAGTTCGCTCCAAACTCAGTCATTTGTAGTGAGCGTGGAAGATACTGTCCTCCATTTAAAATGGGCAAGGCACGGGGCAAGGGACGGGGAACTGGACGTGATGGTGATGGTGCATGCAGAGGCCGAGGACAAGGCCGTGGGCAAGCTGAAATTGTGTCAAAACAAACACCCACATATTCTTGCCCGACCTCCCTGTCCCAATTCCTAGGGGACCGCAGCACACCACTATTGAACCCAGAGCAGTGTCAAACGGTTGTTGGTTGGATAGCGGATAATGCTTCCAGTCACTTAGGCACCACCACAACCCTGTGTTCCACACGGTCAAGTCTCAGTAGCCGTGAGTCTGGACTGCATATTCCTCACCCTGATCCTCCTTCCTCCCTCCATGCCGAGTGCCCGGAGACAACTGATCCCACACTTGGACACTCCGAAAAAGCTGTTCACTTTTCCATTTATAGATTCTAGCCTCTCGCCCTGTCCACTTGAAGCGGGGCAAGAGGAGATCGCATGTAGTGATGCCCAAATATTTGAGCATCCACGGTCACACAAAGGCGACGGTGGGAAAGTGTCACAAGAGGTGGACGATGATGAGACACAATTGCCAGAAAGTCAGGAGCAGGACCAGAGTGCGGAAGTGGAAGACGAGGTGGTGGATGATATAGTAACTGACCCAACCTGGCTTAAGGACATGCAGAGCGAGGACAGCAGCACACAGGGAGAGGGAGGTAGAGAACCCCAACACGCAGGAAGAAGCAGTGTGGTGGCCGCAGACAAAAGACGGGCAACAGTTCCCCGTAACACCAACACGAGGGACGTTGCCAGTACAACCGGTAGGTCTTCCCGAGTCTGGTTGTTTTTTAAAGACTCTGCCGATAACCCCAATAAGGCCATTTGCACCACCTGCCAGGCCAGCATCAGCAGGGGTGGCAAAACGACCAGCCTGACCACCACCAGCATGATTAGGCACATGGCAGCAAAGCATCCGACTTTGTGGGCCGAACCCCAGGGTCCAGGAACAGTGTCTGTGGGTGGCACCATTGCTTCTTACGCTGTTCTGCATGCAAGCCAATCCCCTGTCCATGGTGCATGCGAAGATGCCTCCTGCCCTGCTCATGTCATTGCACACTCTCAAGTAGCAGCATTAGGAAGCACGTCCATGTCCTTGTCCCAGCACAGCGTTCAGTTGTCCATACCCCAGTCCTTGAAACGCAAGCGCAAATATGCAGCCAACGCCCCACAGGCCACACTACTAAATTCTCACATTTCATGACTGCTTGCACTCGAAATGTTGCCTTTTAGGCTCGTGGAGACGGAAGCATTCCGCAACCTTATGGCGGCGGTCGTCCCTTGGTACTCGGTCCCCAGCCGCCACTATTTCTCCCCATGTGCCATCCCCGCATTACAGAAGCATGTGTCCCAAAACATTAGCCGTGCCCTCAACAACACAGTTACCGGGAAAGTCCACCTAACCACGGACATGTGGACAAGTGCTTGCGGGCAGGGACGGTACATCTCGCTGACGGCACACTGGGTTAACATAGTGGAAGGTGGGACCCAGTCGGACCTTGTCACGGAACACGTCCTCCCAACGCCAAGGATTGCGGGCCCTAGGTCAATCAGGGTTGCCTCCACATTCTACAGCTCCTGCACCTCATCCTCCTCAGCCTCCATTTCCGAAATGACCACATCAGTCACAAGCTGGAAGCAGTGCAGCACTGCCTTGGCCAAGCGGCAACAGGCTGTGCTGAAGCTAATATGCTTAGGTGACAAACCGCACAATGCTGAAGGGTTGTGGACAGCTCTGAAAGAGCAGACAGATCTGTGGCTCACACCGCTGAACCTTCAGCCAGGCATGGTCGTGTGTGACAATGGCCAGAACCTGGTGGCGGCTCTGAGGCGAGGCGAGCTCACACACGTACCATGCCTGGCCCATGTGCTTAACCTCGTGGTTCAGCGGTTTCTCAAATCCTACCCGGAGCTGCCAGATCTGCTTGTTAATGTACGCCGCCTGTGTTCCCATTTTAGAAAGTCACCTACAGCTTCCGCCGCCCTTGCCGTGTTTCAGCAGCGTTTGCAGCTTCCGAATCACAGACTGGTGTGTGATGTCCCCACGTGTTGGAACTCTACACTGCAGGTGTTGGGAAGGATTTGTGAGCAGAAGAGGGCAGTTGTTGAGTACCAGCATCAACAAGGCCGTCAGTATTCAGTTCAGACTCCACACATAAGACCTCAGGAGTGGACATGGATGTGAGACATACAGTATGTACCATCCTCCAAAACTTTGAGGACTCCTCCTACATGGTGAGCGACGATGATGCCATAATTAGCTAAATCAAGCAAGCCAAGTCTGGCACAGACGGGTCTGGCTTTTAAAGGGTTGCTTTTTAAGGGGCTAAAAATGAAATATGCCAAAAGTGACCAAAAGGTATGGATAACTATCTACCATTATTAATTAGATTTTCTTTCAGATTCACACCTAACATTCACTATGCTTACATATGCCCTTACTGTTTTTGCCCCACTAATCCTCACTCTCCTTCGCTATCCCCAAACCCCAGCACCCTCTAACCAAATCATCATCTCTCCTTCCCTCCTTCCTCCCCACATAACCTCATCTACAGACCTGCTCCTCAACCTCAGATCGATCCTACCAAAACATAAAACAAGCCAGACACTCTCCTTCTCCCACCTGCTCTCCCTTTCTCTGCTTCTCCTCACTGCTGGCGACATTTCTCTGTACTCCTTCTTGACCTGTCCTCTGCTTTCAATATAGTTGAACACTGCCTCCTACTACAGATCCTCTCTTCCTTTGGCGTCAAAGACCTTGCCCTATCTTGGATCTCCTCATACCTTTCTAACCGCACAATTAGCGTCTCCCACTCCCACACTACCTCCTCACCCCGCCCTCTATCTGTTGGAGTCCCTAAAGGCTCTGTCCTAATACCCCTACTCTTCGCAATCTAAACCCATGGCCTGGGACAGTTCATAAAATCCCATGGTTTCCAGTACCATCTTTACGCTGACGACACCCAGATCTACCTCTCTGGCCCAGATGTTACCTCTCTGCTGTCCAAAATCCCAGCATGTCTAGCAGCCATATCCTCTTTCTCTTTCCGCTAATTCATGCTCAATGTGGACAAAACTGAACTCATTATCTTTCCCCCATCTCGCATATCTTTCCCACCTGATCATTCTATCACAATAAATGACATCACTCTTTCCGCTGTACCAACAATCCGCTGCATCGGAGTCACCCTTGACTCTGCCCTGTCCTTCAAACCCCACATCCAAGCTCTCGCCACCTCTTGTCTCCTCCAGCTCAAAAATATTTCCAGAATCCGTCCTTTCCTCAACCCTCAATCTACTAAACTGCTTGTGCATGCCCTCATCATCTCCCGCCTCAACTACAGCAACATCCTCCTCTGTGGCCTACCTGCTAACACTCTCGCACCCCTCCAGTCTATCCTCAACTCTGCTGCACGACTTGTTCATCTCTCTCCTCGCTACTCCTCTGCTACCCCCCTTTGCAAATCCCTTCACTGGCTTCCATTTCCCCAGCATATCCAATTCAAACTACTAACACTGACCTACAAAGCCATCCATAACCTCTCTCCTCCGTACATCTCTGAACTAATCTCCGGATATATTCCCTCACGTAACCTCTGGTCCTCCCAAGGCCTCCTTCTCTCCTCCACACTTATTCGTTCCTCATGCAATCGCCTTCTAGACCTACGCTACAAGGAGAACTTTATATATCTCTTATTCCTGAGGCGGACAGGTCTACAAGAATCAGGCTGTACCAGAAGGCCCTTGTTGCGAAACTATTAAAAAAATTCCCATCTGAAAACGCTGGCGGCAGAGGGAACACGTCATTGCACAACCAAGGAGTACAGGCGAGAGAGACACAACTTCAATCCAGCAGAGGCAGGGGAACACTGTCAAAGTTCTGGGAGAGTTTTCTCAGCCCCTCCCATCGCACAGGCCCTGAGGTGCGGGGTACTCTCACAAGGAGTGCAAAGTTTGGGAAGATGCTGAGGGAGTACCTTGCCGACCTTACCAACGTCCTCCTTGATTCCTCTGTGCCTTATAATTATTGAGTATCCAAGCTGGATACGTGGAATGAACTGGCTCTCTATGCCTTGGAGGTCCTGGCCTGCCCTGCCGCCAGCGTTTTATCAGAGCTGGTTTTTAATGCCGCTGGTGGAATTATAACTGATAAGCGCATCCGCCTGTCAGCTGAAAATGTTGACAGGCTGACTCTTATAAAAATGAACAAGGGCTGGATTGGGCCAGACTTCTCAACACCACCGACTGATAGCAGCGCAACATAAACTCAAATCCAGTGTCTTTTTTTGGGAGGTGTATTCCCATGCACCTTTTCACACCCACACATGGGTATATGCTTCCTGATTTTGTCTATTTGCTCTTGTCCTCCTCCTTCTCCTCATCCTCCACCACCATATCACCAGGGTGACCGTGGTCCATGATGCAACACCAACATAATTTTTTAAAGGGTGTTTATGATGCACGTAAAAATTTTTTTTTTATAGAGTATCTTCATGTATACCCCCCAGGGGTAAATGTTTGTCAGCCCATACACTTAGTGCATGGGCATTACAAGTATAGGAGGCCCGCTCCTTTCTAAAGGGAACATTTGTTTATGAGGCCCTCATCCACGACTCTTCCAAGGGGCATTGGAGTGCCTCCAAATTTTTGGCAACCCTTGCATTCACTGTATAGGCCAGCACTATGGGAGGCCAGCACTATGGGAGGCCCACTTCCTAATAATGGGAACATTGTTTTCAGGAGGCCCTCCTCTAAGTCTCTTCAAAGGGGTATTGGGGTGCATCCAAATTTTCAAAGTGGTATTGGGATACTTCCAAATTTTGGGCAGCCCTGCCACTCACTGCATACGCAATAACAGTATAGAAGACCCACTCTTTAATATTGGGAACAATAAAACATAGCCGGCCGATGGCTCTCTAAGAATAGTGAGGGCCGACTGCTGGTCCTTTACGAATAGTAATGGCCGCCTGATGGCCCTATAAAAATAGGCTTTGTGACTTTCAGAGTCCCTCCTTCATAAATGAAACACGATGTGTCTGATGATATCTCACACACCACATGGCCAGATAAGGTTGTAAAATGTTAAAATGACATTTTCTGGTGAATGCATTTGTCACGGTTGAAAGCAATGCAACAGTGAAAAAACGCATCAAAAACGCTACGTATGAACATAGCCCAAGGTGTGGAGGAGCATTTTTGTTTTTGGTCATTTATTTTGCTTTATATACAAGTCATTACCCTGGAAAGGATGTTCCTTAACATATTTCCCAAGAAAATCCATTTTGGTTAGTTTTGGTATGTTTTATTGTGAGTCCGTAAAAGTGGCGTAATACCTCTGACAACGTTGTTGACAGAAGTGACCTGGGAGTCAGAAATGCTTCTAGGGGTCTTCCTCATGCTGTCCCCATGTCATTTGAGCACTGTTCCCATCGATTTGGGCAATTTTTAGGCCCTCTGTAGACCGCCGGGGGGAGCCGCCTGAAAAATGCTTGAGTTTCCCATAGACTTACATTGGGCTCGTTGCTCGGTTCCCCCATCAGGTATGGCACCAACACCTCTGCCCATTGCTCTGGCGGCAGTCTCTCCCTCTCGGCGACCCTCTTGAATATCATCAGAAAAGCTTCTACGTCATGCCTATCGGTTTGACCAATGCACCTGCGGTGTTACAGTATTTCATAAATGATATTTCCCATCATTTGGTGGGGAGGTTTGTGGTGATCTATCTGGACGATATTTTGGTTTACTCACCTGATTTTGAAACACATTGGGGACTTGTTAAACAGGTACTCCAGATATTAAGGGATAACAAACTGTATGCCGAACCAGAAAATGTGTTTTCGCCATTCAGGAAGTAAAGTTTTTGTGGTACTTGTTGTCTTATTTGGGTTTTTCGGATGGATCCGGGGAAGATCCGTGCAGTCCTTGATTGAGACCGTCCCGAGAACCTGAAGGTTCTACAATGTTTTCTGGGCTTAACTAATTTTTACCGGAAATTCATTCAAAATTACTCAGTAATTGTGAAGCCCCTTACTGACATGACTAGGGAAGGGGTCTGATTTTTCCAAATGGTCGGATGCCTCCCCCCAGGCTTTTTTTTCCATAAAGAATTATTTTGCCACTGCACCTATACTCAGTCAAGTCGATGTATCCCAGCCCTTTATTATGGAATATTGGGGCTGTGTTGTCTCAGGGTCCATCCCCTGGCAAATGACGTCCATGCACCTTCTTTTCTAAAAAATTGTCTTCAGCTGAGAGAAATTATGACGTGGGTAATAGGGAACTTTTGGCGATAAAATTGGCGTTCGAAGAATGGCGACATTGGTTGGAGGGGGCTGTCCATCCTATTACTGCTATTACTGACCATAAGAACCAGTCATATCTCCAGTCAGCTAAACGTCTCAACCCTAGGCAAGCCAGATAGTCCCTGTTTTTCACTAGGTTAAATTTTGTTGTCACTTTTCATCCAGGGGTCAAAAATGTCAAGGCTGATGCTTTGTCTTGGAGCTTTCCCGGTGGTGGTCACCATGAGAACCCTGCACCGATATTACAGAAGGGGGTAGTCATTTCATCATTGTATCCTGTACTGGAGGGCGAGGTGTTGGAGGCTCAGGGGGATGCCCCTGCCTCCTGCCCTTCAGGAAGGTCATTTGTACCATCTGCGCCGCAAAGTAATTAAGGAACATCATAACTCTGTGCTTGCAGGTCATCCAGGTGGTAAGGCAACTGCGGACCTCCTCTTTCATCGTTTTTGGTGGCCAGGGTTGCATCGGGATGTGATTGAACACATATCTGCTTGTAGTATTTGCGCACGTTCTAAAGTTTCACATATCCGTCCATCTGGTACTCTTCTTCCACTACCTATCTCTAGTAGCCCATGGACACACTTGTCCATGGATTTTTTTACTGACCTACCGGTTTCTGCAGGCAAAATGGTTGTTTTGGTGATTGTAGATAGGTTCAGTAAAATGGTTCACTTTGTCGCATTACCTGCTGTTCCAAATGCCAAGACACTTGCTCAGGTGTTCATAAATGATATTGTGAAGCTTCACGGGATTCCCTCCGATGTGGTGTCAGATCGGTTGACCCATTTTGTTTCCAAGTTCTGGAAAGCATTCTGTTCTCGACTGGGGGTGCAGCTGTCCTTTTCCTCTGCATTCCACCCTCAATCGAACTGACAGACCGAGCGCAATCAGAATTTAGAGACCTACCTCAGGTGTTTCATATCCGAAAATCAGTAGAATTGGGCATCCTACTTACTGCTGGCAGAATTTGCCGTTAATAATCATCGTCAAGAATCCACTGAAATGTCACAGTTCTTTGGTGCATACGGTTACCATCCACAGTTTGGTACCTTTAGTGGGGGAGGAGCTTCGGGAGTTCCTGAGGAGGAACGTTTTGATTCATCACTCTCCTCGGTGTGGCGGGGGGAGTCCAGAGTAATTTAAAGATCATGGGTGACAGGTATAAACGTATGGCTGACTTTGTGTGGTTGTCTACCAGGAATATCAAGTTGAAGGTCCCTTCTTGGAAGCTGGGACCTAGGTTTATTGGTCCCTATGAAATAACCGCCATCATTAACCCAGCAGCGTTTCGTCTTGAGCTTCCTCAGACCCTTAAAGTCCACAATGTTTTCCACAGGTCCTTACTCAATAAATATGTGGAACCTCTTGAGCCCTCACCCCTACCACTGCCCCCAGTAATGGCTGATGGTAGTTTCAGATTTCGAGGATTGTAGATTCTCGCCTTCAACGTCGTTCCCTACAATACTTGGTGCACTGGAAGGGTTATGGTCCTGAAGAGAGGATATGGGTTTCAGCATGAGAGGTGAATGCTCTCAGGTTGGTTTGTTCATTTCACAGCTCTTATCCTGAGAAACCTGGTCCTGAGTGTCCAGAGTCAACTGTATAGGAGGGGGTACTGCCACAGGTGTGTAAGATGTGACAGACAGTCTCCCTGCAGTTGGTTACATAGTTACATAGTTAATAAGGCCGAAAAAAGACAAGCGTCCATCCAGTTCAGCCTATTTCTTGTGCACTGCAGCTATTCCGCAGCGTTGATCCAGGGGAAGGCAAAAAAAAAACCATGCGGTATAGGCCAATTTACATCATTGAGGAAAAATTCACTTCCCGACACCAATCAGGCAGTCAGATTAAATCCCTGGATTAATTAACTAAGCATAAGATGTAATTTTATTGTTGCAGTAGATCTATTTGTTTGGCATTACAGACACCTTCTTAGAAGCTGTCTCACTCTAGGACCAAGCGACCACCTCCCTCCTGCTCTAATTAACACGCTGGCCTGGGTGTTTAAATACTTTCAGTCTGCTTTAAGGCGGAGCTGGTGATATTCACATGTTTCCTTGTGTAAGCTTGGAGCAAGTGCAGTTCTTACTTCCTCTCTGGTGCTAAGAGGACGTGTGTGCTATCTCTCTGAAGTCAGCTCAAGCCTAAGTTACTTTTCCTCATGTCTGTGTACCTTGCTGTCTTTAGTTGTTAGAGGGGACTGACTAGTGCTCATCCCCCTCCTTCCCTAGGTAGGGCCTAGCTCTAGGGAAATACAGGGTTTTAGGTTCCTGTGCGGCGATTTGTGAGGAACCAATATAGGGATGACAGGGTGATGTCAGATCAGCCTTGGAGGTTTCCACTCCCCCCTTTCCCTAGTGTCTGGGCTCCTTTCCCCTTATCTCTTCGTGTTGCGCTTAGTCTTTCCCACACCTTTCGTGACAGGAATTGGGACTGGGACATAGGGTCACCAGTAGGACAACAACCCTAAACATACTGCCAGAGCAACAATGGAATGGATTAGATCAAAGCATATTCATGTGTTTGAATGGCCCAGTCACAGTCCAGACCTAAATCTCATTGATAATGTGAGGCAAGACTTGAAAATTGCTGTTCACAGATGCTGTCCTTTAAATCTCACTGAGCTAGTACAAGTTTGCAAAGAAGAATGGACAACAGCCTCTAGTTGTACAAAGCTGGTAGAGACATACCCCAAAAAACTTGCATTAATAATTGCAGTGAAAGGTGGCCCTACACATTATTGACTCAGGGGGGCTAAACACAACTGCATATCACAATTTTCATATTTATATTTTTAAAACATTTCATTTAGAAAACCATTTCCTTTACACTTCACAAATATTTGTTACTTTGTGTTGGTATATAATATAAAATCCCAATAAAATACATTTAAGTTTGTGGGTGTAACGTGAAAAAATGTGGGAACATTCATGGGGTATGAATACTTTTTCAAAGCACTGTACATGTATAACACTCAGAGCTCTCTTAGGTGTGTATTCAACCAGTTTTCAGCTCAGTAATGCAGACATGCTTTTAAGGCTTGACAAATAGGCTGAATGGCCATCATGGACAATGATTATATATTCTTTTACAACTAAAGATGAGAGGATCATTTGAAATTCTAATTCAACGGCTTTACTGGATTTTTCCCAAAAGAGGTGAATAGACTACTAAAAAGCCTTAATTTGCACAGAAAATTTGTGTATAAAACTATGAGGTCTCTGAGGTATGCACTGACCATGATTTGAGCTCTGTAATGCAAACACAGTCTTATTAATATCCAAATACCCTCAAAGAATCTGACTAGGGTGAAACGTATAGTAACTGCTGGTAACCAGCAGCCTATTTAAACACACATTACTGTTTTAGACCTTGTATGCTACTTAAATTGTATAAACGGTCCAAAAATTATCCAGTTTATAGGGCAGCTGCTTGCCCTGTTTGTGTTTATAAACAGGTGGTGCAAAGGAAAGAAGCCGGGGAAGAAAAGTGTAAAAACGCATCAAACACACTATGTGTAAACATAGCCCAAGTGCAAAAATGATCCCTGTTTAGGACGTATCAAGAGCTTTGTTCTATGCTAAATAAAGAAGCAATAGCATTTTCAGAATCTGTCCATAAATTATCCCTTTAGTCTACATTTTCATCATGAGTATTTGGTGAGTTTTTGATGTTGCAGATTATCTGAAGCATTTCTGTACCGATTATGTAAATTAGGTTACTTGCATTCTTCCATTATGTATTTAAGTTTGTGCTTTTGTATGTGTTTTTATCATGTGTTTCATGCTGTGTTTTTGTCTCTTTTTGGTATGTCATGCTTTAAATAAGTCTGCTTTGTTCATGATACTTCCTGGTATTTAGCTTCGTCAACAAGCCTTTAAAAAAATTAGCCCTATTTCTGGAGCTGTTTCATGTTTGCGTTCTCTCAAGACACTATAGTTCACATCCATTGTTCATTCAGCTATAAAACACAGTGGGCATGTGTGGCTGGCATGGCTAGATATTTTAGATTTATCCAGAGTCCACGCTATTGTTTTGCAAAAGGTAGTACAATTCTGGTGGTCTAACATCAATTGTGGTGAGCTCGGACATATGGGAGAATTGGATGACTAAACGCATGTTTCTTGGGCACACAAAATGAGAATTGATGATGAAATTAAGGTAAAGTAGGAAGTGTATGGAAAGTAGTAGTTGAGGAAGATGATGGGGTGGATGACAACGACAAGGCACTGCTTTCAGGTGCATACTGGGTAGCAGAAAGATGATAAAAAGAGGACAGTAATGAAGCCAGCTTGAGCCTTTCTCATCTTGCTGGTTAGTTTGCTTTTCTCGCATGAGCAAGTGACACCATTTTATGTGTTGATGGAGTGATGTAGTTTCTATAGATGTGTGCCGGGATGTATCCAGCTTATTTTCCAACAGCACAGCCTGCACAATGCAATAGATTAGTAATCCAGCAAAGTGGAAATTAATTCCAACAAATGAGATGGTCACACATAGGACTTCTCACCACCATGACAACTTTCACAGTTTTCAGGCGCTATTGAGCCTCTTACATAAGAACAGTTGCAACATCACCTGCTCTTGAGCTGATTGCAGAAAAAGCAGATTGCGTCACAGACAATGTTTTAGCCATACATTACTTCATCTGTGTATCACTGAGACCAACGACCTATCCCTCTGATGCCATCACCTCTTCGGCATCTTGTCCCATTGCCAGGTGTTATTACCATTGCTTGTAACTCTACCACCAGCAATATAGCTCAGTGTTAAAATTGTGTTCTCTTACCTCCTTCGGCACCATATAATGTGAGTACAAAGGCTGACTTTTCATCTCTTCCAATAAACCAACTGGAAAAAGTTGTTCTGATACAATATCTGTTTAGTAGCTCTTGGAGTGCTGTGGGTGAAGGGACTATGGGGCAGAACAGAAACAGGTGTCATTGACAGAATAAAAATTCCACTAGGTACAATATTAAGTATTATGGTGGTGAAGGAGATGGACTGAGCCAAACACTGACTCCAGCTGATGGTATCCTTGTTAAAAGCTACATTATCCTGCTGCGTTTGAGATGGGTAGTAACATATATTCCATTACACCCTTCAATTCCTCCCCACCAATATGCTTGCCAGAGGCAGAGGAAGCCAAATGTTACCTACTTTTGGTGCTAATACTGCTGGGACAGTTACTGCCATCAGAGCCAATGATGTTGACGCTGCTGGCGACACTCACACTTTAGTTCATGACATTCTGCGTGCACATACCTTGATGATGTAATAAAGTGGGCTTCCACGACATAGAAGAACAAGCAAAAATAAACAAACCTGCAATCGTTTTTACTTTAAAGAGATGTCCATGATAAAGACAAAATAGTCTGAAAGGAAGGAAAGCAATTCAATGAGAGAAGGTATTACACACTTGTTAAAACTTCTGCTGCTCCAGCTCTAATACTCAGATGCTCCTCGCTGTTCTTCATTTACTTGGCAGCAGATCTGATGTTTCGTCGACACCCATGGTCTCTACAGTTAAGTCTGTAAATCAAAGCTCCAAAAACAAACGTGAGATTGTTCTAAAATTGCTTACCCAGCAATGTAATACAGCATGCCTTCAGTTGTTTTCAATAAGTTGGAGTGCAGGGAACCTGCAGGCTTGGTAGAATATCACACAGTAAAGTGAAAAAGTTCCATAATGCAATTCATCACTTCCATTAAAATGTTTGAAAATCTTCTTTATTTTATATAAAAGATGGCATATAGACACACAAATGTAAAAGTGAGGTAGGAAAAATCTACCTTTTTTTGAACTTAACTAGTTCTTAACCTCTTTACCCCCCAAGCCTGCTTTCACCTTCATGACCAGGACAAATATTACAATTCTGACCAGTGCCAATTTATGAGGCAATAACTCTGGATAGTTTCAACGCATCCCACTAATTCTGAGATTGTTTTTTCGTGACATATTGTACTTCATGATGGCAACATTTCTTCGATAGGACTTGGTTTACTTGTGAAAAAATTGGAAATTTAGCAAAAATGTAGAAAATTTTGAAATTTTCGATATTTGAATTTTTATGCCCTTAAATCAGAGAGATATGTCACACAAAATAGCTAATAAATAACATTTCCCATAAATTTTGAAACACATGTTTTTTTCTTAGGAAGGGTTAAGGATTGTAAGGGTGAAAAGTTGACCAGTGATTTCTAATTTTTCCAACAAAATTTACAAAAACATTAATTTTCAGGACCACATCCCATTTGAAAATACTTTGAGGGGTCTATGTGACAGAAAATACCCAAGAGTGACACCATTCTAAAAACTGCACCCCTCAAAGTGCTCAAAACACATACAAGAGGTTTATTAACCCTTCTGTGCTTTACTGGAATTAATGGAATGTGGAAGGAAAAAAATGAACTTTTGACTTTTTTCCCCCAAAATTTTACTTTAGATCCAAATTTTTTTATTTTCACAAAAGTAACAAGAGAAAATGGATCATAAAATTTGTTATGCAAGTGTTTGCGTGCACAGCAGGGTTTGGAAAGGAAGGAGCACCATTTGACTTTTTGAATGTAAAATTTTTTGGAATAATTAGCGGACATGATGTCCCGTTTGAAGAGAGCATTATGTGCCTAAACAGTGGAAGCCCCCACAAATGACACCATTCTGGAAACTAGACTCCTCAGGGAACATATCTAGATGTATGATGAGCACCTTGAAGCCGAAGGTGCTTCACAGAAGTTTATAATGTTGAGCTGTGAAAATTAAAAAAATCACATTTTTCCCACAAAAATGTTTTTAGCTCCAAATTTTGCATTTCCATAAGATTAACAGGAGAAATTTCCTAATACAATTTGTTGTGCAATTTTTTCCTGAGTATGCCAATACCCAATATGCAGAGAAAAACTACTGTTTAGGCGTACAGCACTGCTTGGAAGGAAAAAAGTGCCATTTGACGTTTTGAATGCAAAATTTGCTGGAACAATTAGCGAACACCATGTCACGTTTGCAGAGCCCCTGATGTGCCTAAACAGTGGAAATCCCCCACAAGTGACACCATTTTGGAAACTAGACCCTTCAGGGAACTTATCTAGATGTGTGGTGAGCATCTTGAACCCCCAGGTGAGTCACAGAAGTTTATAATGTAGAGCCATGAAAATAAAAAAAATCACATTTTTCTCACAAAAATGTTCTTTGTTCTTTTAGCTCCATTTTTTTTATTTTCATAAGGGTAACAGGAGAAAATAAACACCAAAGTTTGTTGTGCAATTTTTCCTGAGTATGCAACTACCCCATATGTGGGGGAAATTACTGTTTGGGCGCTTAGCAGGGCTCAGAAAGGAATGAGTGACGTTTTAGAAAGCAGACTTTGATGGAATGGTATGCGGCATCGTGCCACATTTGGAGAGCCCCTGATGTGCCTAAACAGTGGAAAACCCCAACAAGTGAACCCATTTTAGAAACTAGACCACTGAAGGAATTTATCTAGATATGTGGTGAGCACCTTGAACCCACAGGTGCTTGACAGAATTTTACAACGTTGATCTGTGAAAATGAAAAAAATAATATTTTTCCCTCAAAATTGTTGTTTTAGCTCCAACTTTTTTCATTCTCACAAGGATAGCATTAGAAAATGGACCCCAAAATCTGTTGTGCAATGACTTCTAAGTACGATGATACCCCATATGTGGTTGAAAACTACTTTTGAGGAACAGTGAGAAAGAACACACAAAAAAGATGATCAAAAGTCCAATTGTATATGCTTACAAAATATGATTAATTTTTATTATCAAATATAGTTACAGATAAAAAAAGGGGGGAAACAAGTGCATAGGTGCAAACAATTATGCAATCATGGGAAGTGCAGAGATGGAGCTATAATTCATTAAATACCACACCAATATCAACACAGTTGTGACGCGAGTCACTACAGAAATAACAGTCTCAGAAGAGGAGAGACTAATATTACTGAAAGAAATATTATGCAAGTGCTACTTACTGGATAAATAGAGGGAGGTCAAACGATCCAAAGTGAAGTCCAAGAAAATAGCGCAGTACAAAAAGGAGAAGTCAGAAACCTAAGCCACTACAGAAGCCAGGATCAGGAAAACCAGAAAGACAAGGCAGTACACAGGGAGCAGACAAAAGTGTAGTCAGATAACAGGCAAATGGTCAAAATCCAGGTAAGGAAAAATAATCAGGCTGGGTCAGGCACAGAGCACAGAGAGATCAGTCCTACACAGACAACAGCAAGTGTACAATTAACACTGGGTGAAGGAGCTAGCATGCTTAAGTAGAAGATTAATCAAGGGAAGTGAACACAGATGATTGCAGAAACGACCCAGCAAAACCAAAACAGACTGACAGCCTCCACACAATAGTAACATAGCAGACAAGGAATGTGTGGAGACCGTGACAGTAGAGGGGGGGGCCATCGGACCTCCAGGTCTCCCTGGAAACCGCCGATGAAAGGCCCGGACCAACTGATCAGCCCTCACAGAATTAGCCGGAACCCAGGACCGTTCTTCAGGTCCATACCCCTTCCAATGTACAAGATATTGAAGGGAATTCCGGACCATACGGGAATCAATGATCTTTTGTACCTCATATTCTAAGCTTCCCTCAATAGACACCGAAGGAGGCGGGGGTGAGGGAGACAGAACAGGGGGAATAAACTCCTTCAACAAAGACTTGTGGAACACATTAGGAATACGGAAAGACTGAGGGAGTCGTAATTGGAAGGAAACCGGATTGACCACCTCCAGAATCTCATATGGACCAATGAATCTAGGACCCAACTTCAGCGAGGGTATCTTCAATCTAATATTCTTAGAGGATAGCCATACCTTATCTCCCACCTTGAAGGCAGCACCTGACGAGCATCTCCTATTGGCCTTTAGTTTCTGTCGATGCTGAGCCACCCCAATATTCTTTTTAACCTCCATCCAGACATCCCCCAGCTCTTGAATGGTTACATCTACCCCAGGACACCCAGAACTAATCCTGGAGAACTCCCCAAAATGAGGATGAAACCCATAATTACAGAAAAACGGCGAGGTTCCCGTGGACTGATTAACCCGACTGTTAAAGGCAAACTCAGCCAGAGGAAGAAAGCATGATCCTGCTGATCGGCGACAAAACATCTTAAAATTTGTTCCAAAGACTGATTTGTCCTTTCGGTCAGACCATTATTTCAGGATGATAAGCAGAGAAAAAGGACAAATCAATCCCCAACCTTTTGCACAAAGCCCTCCAAAATCTAGAGACGAATTGTACTTCCCTATCAGATACAATATTAAGAGGAATCCCATGCAGTCGTACCACATGAGTAATAAACAGTTTGGAGAGAGTCTCAGAATTGGGTAACCCAGATAATGGAACGAAGTGAGCCTGTTTGCTGAATCGATTGACTACCACCCAAATAGCCGTCATCCCCCCAGACAGAGGTAAATCGGAAATGAAATCCATGGACAAACGAGTCCATGGTCTTTCTGGAATGGGCAAAGGAGCCAATTCCCTAGCCGGCCGGCAATGTTGCATTTTTGCGCGTGCACAAGTTTTCCACAAGCAGACACAAAATCTTTAATGTCCCTACACATAGCAGACCACCAAAAGAGTCTGGCAACTGCCTTCTGGGTGGCAGTAACTCCAGGATGACCACTCAACAGAGAATTATGGAATTCTTGCAAAAGGCGTAATCTGAGATACACAGGGACAAACAACTTGCATTCAGGAATATTGGAAGGAATGCCAAGGACTGAGCAGTACGGATTTCCGCTTTCAGCTCAGAGGAAACCATGGTCACAACTATACCCTGAGGAAGAATGGAGGAAGGAGGCTCCGGAGGAGACACAGAATCAAGGCTACGAGACAGGGCATCCGCCCTCACCTTCTTAGACCCAGGTCTGAACGTAATAGAAAAATTAAATCTTGAAAAAATTAAAGACCATCTGGCCTGTCTAGGTGTCAACCGCTTAGCTGATTCGATATACGCTAGATTCTTTTGATCTGTCACCATGGTGGCCAGATGAACGGCTCCTTCCAAAAAATGCCTCCATTCTTCAAAAGCCAATTTGACAGCAAGTAACTCTCGATTACCCACATCATAGTTTCTTTCAGCAGTAGAAAATTTCTTAGAGAAAAAGGCACATGGTTGCAGATTATTTAAAGTCTTAGGACCTTGAGACAATACAGCCCCCACCCCAACTTCAGAAGCATCCACCTCCACAGTGAACGGCCTCTGGAGGTCTGGTTGAACAAGTACAGGAGCAGACATAAAATATTTCTTCACGTTTTCAAAAGCCCCGACTGCTTCTGATGACCAAACCTTTAGCTCCGCCCCTTTGTGAGTGAGGTCCGTAAGAGGCTTGACGATCTGAGAAAAACCTTTAATAAATTTTCTGTAATAATTTGCGAACCCTAAAAAGCGCTGCAGAGCCTTAAGGTCGCTGGGTTGAACCCAATCAATGATGGCCTGAACCTTCCCAGGATCCATCTTAAACCCAGAGGCTGACACAATGAAGCCCAAGAATGATATTTCTTGAACAGAAAAGGTACATTTTTCAATCTTGGCAAACAAACAATTATCTCTTAACCTTTGCAGAACCAAACGAACATGTTTATAATGAATATCCAGATCAGGTGAAAAAATTTGAATATCATCTAAATAAACCACAATAAATCTTCCAATATAATCAGAGAGAATATCATTCATAAAATTCTGAAAGACCGCGGGTGCATTAGTTAGCCCAAAAGGCATGACGGGGTTTTCAAAAAGACCTTCAGAAGTTAAAAACGCTGTCTTCCACTCATCACCCTCAAGAATACGTATCAGATTATATGCCCCTTTGAGATCCAGTTTGGAAAACCGTTTGGCTCCCGAAAGCTGATTATATAGATCGGGAATAAGTGGAAACGGATAAGTATTTTTAACCGTTATCTTGTTTAATTCTCGGAAATCGAGGCAGGGACGGAGACCTCCATCTTTTTTTTTAACAAAAAAGAATCCAGCGGCAACCGACGATGGGGGAAGGACGAATATGACCTTTCCGTAAACTTTCGTTAATATAAGCCTTCATGGATGCCCGCTAAGGGCCAGACAAGTTATACAAGCGAGCTTTGGGTAATTTGGCGTTAGGAATGAGATTAATAGCACAGTCATAGGGACGGTGAGGAGGTAAGATCTCAGACTCTACTTCCGAAAAAACATCTCCGAAGTCCTTCAGATATTCCGGCAGACCCTCCAGACTAATGGAGCAAGCATGCACAGATTTAAGACATTTTTCAATACAATGAGGGTCCCATTTGACAACATCTTTCTGATACCAGTCAATGATCGGATTATGCATGCGCAGCCAAGGAAGACCGAACACAATCCCAGCAGGTAAATTGTCCAGGACATAACAGGAGATTAATTCTGTATGAAGTGACCCCACCTTGAGTGTGAACTCCACCATAACTAACTGAACCAGATTTTGTAGCAATGGTGTTCTATCAATAGCCACAATTTGAATAGGGTCTTCTAGCTTAACTGTCCCTAATCCTAACTTCTGAGCAAGTCTCGAATCAATGAAATTAGCCACGGCTCCACAGTCAATAAAAGCAAATGTTGATAGACACTGTTTTTTGATACAGAAATTCAGCATTCAACAACACTTTATCGGAGGAGTAAAAGGGTACCTGTAAGTCTGGGTGACCTCCTTGACAATCACCCAGACCTAGGCGTTTGCCGTCGGCTTATTCGTTGCAGGTCGTGCCAGGCAATCCTTTAAGAGATGTCCAGCTTGGCCACAATACAGACAAAGAGCTCTGCATGCTCCACCTGGTTGTTTGCTGGAGGCCATGACTCAGGCTATCTGCATGGATCGGAGGATGCGGGAGAGACGCAAGGTTCAACAGGAGGTTCCATTTTGTCCACCGGGCCCGGGTCCTTTACCAGAGGTAGAACCTATGGAGGTTGGAGCTACCAGCTCAAGGGTTGAAGAGAGGAGACACCGTCTGGAACTTGGACTTTGTCTGTATTGCAAGTTTCAGATGACGTCTCCTCTCCTTAACCCTTGAGCTGGCAGCTCCAACCTACATAGGACGTGAGAGCTGCGTCATTCCAGAGAACCTCAGTAGACCACTGACGAAACTCAGAACAGTAGTCTTCCACTGTGTGGTCCCTGTGTCAAGTTCATTATCCTTGTCTCTGCCACCTTGACCCTGTCAGGTTCGTCATAGATCTGTCCTAAAGCATCAAAGAAAGCGTTCACAGAAAGACGTTCAGGAGCAAAAGGGGGTAGAGAAAATGCCCAAGTCTGGGGACCCCCCCGCAGAAGTGACATAATTCCCACCCGCTGTGACTCACTCTCTGATGACCGAGGGCGCAAAATAAACAATAATTTACAACTCTCTTTGAAAATTCTGAACTGATCATTCTCTCCCGAAAATTTGTCAGGGAGTGCTATAGCCGGTTCAGGGGGCTCAAAGATACGACAGATGGTTCAGAAGTCATGACAGTGGTCGGAGAGGAAAAATTCTTAGGGGTAGTAAACGTACCAGAAATCTGGCCTTGTTACTGAGCCTGTGAGGACACCAGTTTGTGTTGTTCCAAGGCCAGATCCTGAACTAACTGAGTTAGATTCGCCACCTGATCACGCAAAGTATGTAACGGATCCATAGGTGGGAAAAAGAAAAAATTAACGGTTAATTGTAATGTGACGCGAGTCACTACAGAAATAACAGTCTCAGAAGAGGAGAGAAGAGACTAATATTACTGAAAGAAATATTATGTAAGTGCTACTTACTGGATAAATAGAGGGAGGTCAAACGATCCAAAGTCAAGTCCAGGAAAATGGCGCAGTACTACAAGGAGACGTCAGAGACGTAAGCCACTACACAAGCCGGGGTCAGGAAAACCAGAAAGACAAGGCAGTACACAGGGAGCAGACAAAAGAGTAGTCAGATAGCAGGCAAATGGTCAAAATCCAGGTAAGGGAAAATAGTCAGGCTGGGTCAGGCACAGAGCACAGAGAGATCAGTCCTACACAGACAACAGCAAGTGTACAATTGACACTGGGTGAAGGAGCTAGCATGCTGGAGACCGTGACAACAGTACTGTCTAATACAATACATGCATATATCTGGTGATAGCAATATATTACAAATACCCCTTAAATATCAAATATTACTATTATCCACAATATTACATAACCTGTTTGGTATAGCAATGGGGAATGATAGGCATCATATAGTTTGAACAGCAGTACAGTACCTTCACAGTAAATAAACACCAGAATATTACCATTACTAGCAGTATCACATAACCTATTAGGCATAGTAGTGGGGAATGATAGGCATCATGTAATTTGAAAAGTACAGTACCTTAACCATAAATGGACACCAGCATGAAAAAGTGTGTGTGGGGGGGCTCCACCAAAAAGCGGAGAAGGGAAGAAGCGCCATATTGGAGTTCAGATTTTGCTGGACTGGTTTGAGGATGCCATGTCACATTTATAGAGCCCCTTAAGTGCTAGAACAGCAGAACCCCCCATAAGTGACCCCATTTTACACACTACACCTCTCAATTAATTCATTTAGGGGTGTAGTGATCATATTGACACCACAGGTGGGTCACAGA
The DNA here is from genome assembly GCF_046119375.1 of Phyllobates terribilis. Lineage (NCBI taxonomy): Eukaryota > Metazoa > Chordata > Amphibia > Anura > Dendrobatidae > Phyllobates > Phyllobates terribilis. The sequence continues at coordinate 788,984,154 of NW_027362761.1, forward strand.
ATTTTATACCATTGGGCAGTGAAGAAAAAAATAATTATATTTTTACCACCTACATTAGATGGGCTCTCATCGCTTAAGAAATGCCAAACATGTGGACGCTAAATGTGAGTTAGGCACTCTGGGGCTCAAAAAGAGGGGGCATTTGGATTAGGGAGAGCAGAATTCGCTTTCCCAGAGCCTTTGTGCTACCAGGAACGTGGAAGCCCCCTATATTCCAGTTAACAGATGATGGACCTGAGTGGGGACTTGCTTTTTTTGTAGATTGATTTGAAACCTTTGTTAGGAACATTTTACATAACATTTGGGATCACACTTATCCGGCACTATACACTGAGCACTTACAGTGCCTACAAGTAGTATTCAACCCCCTGCAGATTTAGCTGGTTTGATAAGATGCAAATAAGTTAGAGCCTTCAAACTGCAAACGAGAGTAGGTTTTATGAACAGAAGCATAAATCTTACAAACCAAAAAGTTATGTTGCTCAGTTGAATTTTATTAATTTTTAAACATAAAAGTGTGGGTCAATTATTATTCAACCCCTATGTTTAATATTTTGTGGAATAACCCTTGTTTGCAATTACAGCTAATAATCGTCTTTTATAAGACTTGATCAGGCCGGCACAGGTCTGTGGAGTTATCTTGGCCCACTCCTCCATGCAGATCTTCTCCAAGTTATCTAGGTTCTTTGGGTGTCTCATGTGGACTTTATTCTTGAGCTCCTTCCACAAGTTTTCAATTGGGTTAAGGTCAGGAGACTGACTAGGCCACTCCAACACCTTGACTTTTTCCCTCTTGAACCAGGCCTTGGTTTTCTTGGCTGTGTGCTTTGGGTCGTTGTCTTGTTGGAAGATGAAATTACGACCCATCTTAAGATCCTTGATGGAGGAGCGGAGGTTCTTGGCCAAAATCTCCAGGTAGGCCGTGCTATCCATCTTCCCATGGATGCGGACCAGATGGCCAGGCCCCTTGGCAGAGAAACAGCCCCACAGCATGATGCTGCCACCACCTTGCTTGACTGTAGGGATGGTATTCTTGGGGTCGTATGCAGTGCCATCCAGTCTCAAAACGTCACGTGTGTGGTTGGCACCAAAGAACTCGATCTTGGTCTCATCAGACCATAGAACCTTGAACCAGTCTGTCTCAGAGTCCTCCAAGTGATCATGAGCAAACTGTAGACGAGCCTTGACATGACGCTTTGAAAGTAAAGGTACCTTACGGGCTCGTCTGGAACGGAGACCATTGCGGTGGAGTACGTTACTTATGGTATTGACTGAAACCAATGTCCCCACTGCCATGAGATCTTCCCGGAGCTCCTTCCTTGTTGTCCTTGGGTTAGCCTTGACTCTTCGGACAAGCCTGGCCTCGGCACGGGAAGACACTTTCAAAGGCTGTCCAGGCCGTGGAAGGCTAACAGTAGTTCCATAAGTCTTCCACTTACGGATGATGCTCCCAACAGTGGAGACAGGTAGGCCCAACTCCTTGGAAAGGGTTTTGCACCCCTTGCCAGCCTTGTGACCCTCCACGATCTTGTCTCTGATGGCCTTGGAATGCTCCTTTGTCTTTCCCATGTTGACCATGTCTGAGTGCTGTTCACAAGTTTGGGGAGGGTCTTAAATAGTCAGAAAAGGCTGGCAAAAGAGATCTTTAATCCACACATGTGAAGCTCATTATTCTTGGTGCCTGAACTACTTCTTAATACTTTAGGGGGACCAAACAGAATTCTTGTGGTTTGAGGGGTTGAATAATAAATGACACTCTGAATTAACTTTTAACGTTTTAAAAAACAAAAACAAAAAAAAACAAAAACAAAATTTGCTGCAGTGCATTTCCCACTTCCAGGCTGATCTACAGTACAAATGTCACAATGCCAAGTTAATTCCGCATGTGTCAACCAGCTAAATCTGCAGGGGGTTGAATAATACTTGTAGGCACTGTATATCGAAGTTTTCATCTAAATCTCCAAGTGACGTGATTCAGATGAAACCCCCAAAGGAACCATTCACTATAATGAGGAAGCAGAATTACTCTGGACTCCGTCTGGCCTTTGTTCAGTGTTGTCCTTTTTCTTCAGAAGTGCAAAAAACTGTGGTGGACAGCACTTTTATGCACCGTTGAAAAGATGGACACCGCCGGATCAAAGGAGGCCAAATGGCATCTACAGTGCCTCCATCTATCTCATTATAGGGAATCTTCTGCCAGGGGTTCCATCTGAATCACGTATTTCAGAGGTTTACATGGAAACCCAGGTGTAAGCACTCATTGTAGAGCGCAGGATAAATGTGAGCCGAGCCTAACTGTGATCTTTGGGAGGCAGAATGAACAAATCAATAATAGGTGAAGAATTGGTTTTATTTACTTTTTACGCCATTCTTCATGAGGTATAATTGATTAGACAATTTTATTCTTCGGGTTGTTGTGATTACAGTAATATCAGATTTCAATAGTTTTTTTTTGGCTGCTGTCACACACTAAAAGATACTTTTTTTTTAAAAAAAGAACAAGTTTTTGCATCTCCATATATTGAGAGCTATAATTTTTCCATATTTCGGCCAACAGAGTCATGTGAGGGTTTGTTTTTTGCGGGACGAGTTGATGTTTTCATTGGTACCATTTTCAGACACTTAAATTACATTTTTTGATTGCTTTATATTCTGATTTTTGAGCGGCAGAATGAACGAAAAAAAGCAATTCAGGAATTGCATGTGGTAAAATTGATAAGGCAGCTTTATTCTTCGGGTCAGTACGATTACAATGATACCACATTTCTATAATTTTTTTATGTTTTGGCGCTTTTACACAATAAAAACTATTATATAGGAAAAATAATTATTTTTGCATCGCTGTATTCTGAGGGCTATAACTTTTTCATTTTTCCGTTGATGGAGCTGTATGGTGGCTTGTTTTTTGGAGGAGAAGATGACGTTTTCAGAGATACCATATTTATTTACATTCATCTTTTTGGTCACGTTTTATTCCACTTTTTGTTCAACGGTATGATGATAAAGCATTGTTTGTTTGTTTTTTACGTTGTTCACTAAAGGGTTAATTAGTTGGACAGTTTAATAGGTTGAGATCGCTCTGATTCTTATTTTCAACTTTCTATTTATCCAAATAAGATAAATCACAATAAATGCAAAGAATAAATAAATCACCTGACGGCTATTACAACTGAAAAAGAAAGAATGTTTTGTTATCACTTGTAGGAAATCGGTCCATTTTTTTAAGCCAATGTGCACAAGTTGCATTTACGACCAATGCATTTAAAAAACCTTTTAATGATAACCAGGTTATGTTAGTAGCACCTTCTTGGAAAAGACCAGGTGACAAATTATTCTCCATTCTGTGGCCCCCTATGTACTACACATTGTATTCCGTGTTGTAATATTTTAGATAAAGTATCATATTGTGTTGGCTATTCTATTTTTCTTTCTAGAATAAATCATGTTGCCTTTTGTATCTGCCTGCTTTTTTTTGCACTGTGAACTACAGTAAGTTCTCTGAATACCCTACTTTCATTCAATTCATCAATGTCTTGATGAGGGGGCGTGCTGAAGTCAGTGTGCACAATTATTAGACATTATATTTTCCAACGCCAAGCTGTATAAACTTGAATGCTTTGGTTTGTAGCAGATCAGGTGATATGTATTTGTGTAATGAGGTAGGATGTGGCCTAAGGACATCAACATCCTTTATCAAGGTGTACGGAATTATTAGGCAGTTTGTTTTCTTCAGGCAAAATGTGCCAAAAAAGAGATTTAAAGGGGTTTTCCCACGAACAAATGTTCATTTTATCAATTGTCTGTGTCTGACCGTGTACGGAACACACCACAGCTCCTGGGCGGGGGAGGAAGCAGGAGACAATACAGACATTACACCAGGGGAATCGCAGGGGAGTCATTTTGTGAGTTAAAACATTGTTTAAAAACAGGCAGTGAAATGTTTTACCTCACAAAATGACTCCTCTGTGATCCCCTGCTGTACTGTCTGTATTGTCTCCTGCTTCCTCCCTTGCCCAGGAGCTGTGGTATGTTCCGTATATGGTCAGACACAGCCGATTATTAAAATGAACTTTTGTTCGTGGGAAAACCCCTTTAACTGACTTTTAAAAGTCAAAGTTTTTTAAAGTCTTACAGAGAGATGCAGTACTCTTGTAATTGCTAAGATATTGGGGTGTGATCACAGAACCATCAAAAGTTTTGTTGCAAATAGTTGCCAAAAATATGTTGAAAAACAAAGATGCAAATTAACTGCTAAAGATTTGAAAAGAATCAAACGCGAAGTGACCAAGAACCCATTATCCTCCAGTGCTGCCATGTTCTAGAACTGTAACCTCCCTGGAGTTGTCACGACACAGCTAGTCGGGTGACCAGGGATCAGGGGCTCCTACCCTGACCCTAACACTAGGGGGCGCCCTAGCTCGCCCTACTCCACAGGATACCTCTGAAGGTGAGGGTGCCATGGCCTCTGCCCTTGCACTAACTTCTAAGTTAGCGCTCCGCTTGAACTCCTTCCCCCACCCGGGGAAGAGGGGCACTACTGAGCACCCACCCAACAAACAGGGCAACACGGACGAGAGTAAACAGAAAACTCCAGGCACGCAAAATATTCTCACACATATAACAGAGGGAAGCACAGAGGTGTGAAGGTAGAGGGCATAAACCAAAATGGAGGAGGATAAGGAATAACCACGCATACAAACCAGGCAACAATTACAAGCTATTCCTCCAGCACTCCTTGTCATAGATATCACTCTCCTTAGCCATGCAGCAAAAGCTAGCTTTGACAAGGATTTAGAATCAGAGCCCAGTATATAAAGGGGAAGGGAGTGGTTAACCAATCTCAGCTGTGAACACAGAGAAAATCCAAGATGTTCGTTTAACCCCTGTTCTGCCAAAAAAAAAACATAACACGTTTAAAATGAAGGCAAAGTGCTTCTTCTCACAGCAGAAGTAGGAGCCATCTGCCGCTGAGGTCTTCTGGCTCCAAACTGTCGGGGTAACCCCGTGACAGGAGTGCCCAAAAGTACAAGGTGATTGGTGGTCAGAGACATGACCAAGGTAAGGAAGACCAAAACCTTGAAAGATTTTTTAAAGGATTTATGGACTGATGAGATGAGAGTGACTCTTGCTCTTGAGAGACCAAATGAATGGGCCCGTGGCTGGATCAGTAACAGACACAAACCTCCGAATCGACTCAGACACCACCAAGGTGGAGGTGGGATACTGCTATTATTAAAGATGAGATAGTTGGACCTTTTTGGATGGAAGATGGATTCAAAATCAACACTCAAACCTACTGCCAGTTTTTAGAAGACACTTTCTTCAAGCAGTGGTACAGGAAAAATCTGCATCTTTCAAGAAAACCATGATTTTTATGCAGAACAATGCTACATCGCATGCATTGAAGTCTCCACTGTTTGGCTAGCTAGCACAGGCCTTTAATATTATTATTTATTATTATAGCCCCATTTATTCCACGGCGTTTTACATGTGAAAAAGTGTATACATAATAAAAAACAGGTAAAATAATCATGAGAGATGAAAGAATAATGACATGGCCCCTTCCTCCCCTGGACTAAACCCTATTGAGAACTTGTGGGCCCTTCTTACATGGGAGATATATGATGAAGGAAAACAGACACCTTTCTGAACAGTGTCTGGAAGGCTGTGGTTGGTGCTGCCCAAAAATGTGATCGTCAACAGATTAAGAAATTATGATACAGAAAAATGACAATGGAGAACAAGACCTCATAGATAATAAGGGGGGCATACCACTAAATATCAGTTGAGCAAAAAAAGGAGGGCCATAAGTGTTTCAAACACTCCAAAATACGACATAGTTAGGACACAATGTGATGACTAAAAAGATTTGATACTTTATTGAATACGTTTAAAAAGACAGACATTGTGTAAGTTCTGTAGCATATCAGACATAACATGGGTATGACGCGCCCCCTGGGCCTGTGTCGTGCGTGCACGTGTGTGCAGGAATACCCGAGGCCGGATCGCTGGGGGTTGTAGTCTCCGTGGCGCTGACCCGGTCCATGCCCAGGGTGGTCAATTCAGTGGCAGTCTTAGTATTATGATAATTGTCCGACTATGCCACTCGTGGATTGCGGTCAATGGGGACCGCCGCTGCAAGGCAGACCGCTGAGGCTGGTGTTATGTGTGCAGCTAAGAATGGGATGACTCCCCAGGGGAGGAGTACAGCCTCAGGGCAGTTAGCGTGGATGATGGGAGTGATGGTGGAGATAGTCCCAATACCAATAGTGCCGGAGGAGCAAGAAGTCACAGACAACGTGTTGCAATCCAATGTCCTTTACTCACAGTTTGTATTCTCCAGGTCACTCTCGCGAAGCAGTGACCACCCAAGCCGTGCTGCGTCCACCAGGCAAGGGACTCGGTCAACTCCCAGGTCTTTCTGGAGTATGTCTCAAAGGCCCCTTCCGTCCTTTCTCTGGCTCGTGCCCCACCAGTGACCAAGCTTATGTCCAGCTCCCGCAGGCCTTCTCTTGGGAGGGCTACGTGCCCATGTCCCTGACCCTATATGGTATGCCTTCCTAGCAAGGTGTAGCGAGGGGTCGCACCAAGGGCTGGTCACGACCTCCGGTTCTTGGCTGAAGATGATTCGCTTCCACCAATTTGAGATCCGGTACCCTGTTCTGCCAACCCGTCACCTGCAATCTCTTGGGCCTTAGGGTTCTCTCTTCCTTCTCGTTCCTGAGCCTTTCCGTTTCACTTGTTACTTCTGTTCTGGTCTTGTTCCCTTTCCTTTCCACTGTTCCTTCTCTCTCTCTGGCCCCGGCCTCTGTGCTAGGCCTGCCCAGGGAGCAGAGCCCATGCAGCAGCCCTGCTCCCTGCCTTCCCCACTTCTCCTCACAGACTGAACTTCTTCTTCTTTCTCCCGGAGCTAAGATGGTGCCCACCTTTTATACCTCCCTCCGACCATGAGCCCAGGTGACTAGCAACCAATGGGCTCCTACCTATGCTCAGGACCCAACCCCTATCTGCCCCTACAGCACTGGGTATTCCACCCCCCTCCCCACTCCAGCCAGGGACAGATGCTGTCGTGCCTGCACTTCTGTCTAGTGGGAGCACCGTTGAGCTGTCCCTCGGAAATGGGGTGTGTGTGCTGTATGCAGCCTACTGAGCCTTGATCCATACTCCATCCTTACCCGGGAGTGGGATATCACACCTCTGGATGAGGTGCAATACCTCTGTAGCGACCAAGTCCTCGGGGCGCTACATTCCCCCCTGGTAAAGCACAGCACGTCCTCGGGCTGGAACAGAGCAAAAACAATTCACAGGGTATGCAAAAACGTTTTCAATAACTGCTTACATCAGGAAACAGACACACTTGTACAATTCCCTTCATGGGAAACACTCTGATGAAACACTTTTGGTTATTACTTCCGGAACTCTTTTACCATAAGACACATTATAAAACTTTTGCAAGTAAAACATTCTTCAAAAACACATTCTTGACTTCTGGCCGCTGTGCAACTGGCAACCAGGTATTCACTGTTCTCAAGGGTGCTTGAGGTAGAGGTGCAGTTTCATTATAAAACCAGTAGGGGGCGCTTTAAGAAGCGCAACTATTTACAAGGGGTTAGCCGTTCCCACTCCTCGGCCAGTTGGAAAGGGGATGGCTGCTCTCAGTCCTCAGCCAGGTAAGGAAGGGGGTATCTTGGAAACGGGTAACAGTCTTTTAGCTGTCCCAACGGGGACCACACTTATTAACAGTTCAAAAGAAAAGCAGTCCTTGTACCCTGACGGGTAACTTTGTACAGTTCCTTACTCGTGCTACTTTCTTTTAATAGCTATGTCCTCCTTGAGCTCCCTCCTGATGGCAGTCTTCAGACCCGTCCGGGTCCTCTTGGCTTTCCTCGTACTGGTGGTACTGCAGCTTCTCCTCTGTGAGCCGATGAACGTGGAGGGCGTACTGTCCCTTGGCACCCTTGTGCAGTAGGCCTTGCGGTGGGGTCTGGAGAAGGCCGCTGTTGATGACGCCCGGGGTCAGAGGGTGCGACTTTGGGCCTGGGCGCGGGCTGGTGGTGGCGGTGCCCAGGGCTTGAGGGCTCGGCTGCAGGGCTTGTTGCGGGGTCTGGAGCAGGTCGGTGTCTGAAGCGCCCGGGATCGGCGGCTCCACCAGGGGGCCCGGGAGCAGGCTGACGCTGGCAGCGTCCGGGACAGGGAGACTCCTCTTACCTGCTCCCACGACCGCTCCTGCGTCACGTGTCTTCTCCTGGCGCTGGTCGGGGCCTGCGACGACTGGGGCACTGCCGATGCTGGGCAGCTTAGTCTGCTGCCGGTCCGCCATCTTGCTCTCCGTTCCCGATGTCTTCCTCCCCCCCGGTGGACCGTGGCCTACCTTGCGATGATCTTCCTCCGTAGGCCGCGGCTCCGCAGTAGATCGTCGGGGTTGAGGACCTTGCGTTGCGCTCCTGTGATGTCAGCGTCGCTCCCTCTCCCTTCCAGGACCTTACACAGCGTCAGTGCGTGGGGCGGAGCTTCGGATCTCGCACGCTTTCGGCTTCCACGCCCCTTTTCTTCCCGCGCGGCGTCCCGAAGATGGCGTCCGATGGCGGGAAGCGGCTGCGGATGGCGGGAAGACGGCAGAAGATGGCGGGAAACGACCCAAGATGGCGTCCGATGGCGGGAAACGACTCCAGACGGCGGGAAACTTCACCACAGGTAAGTACAAAAGTCTTTTTCAGGCACGCAATACCCGCTGGTGACGGGTTGGTTTGAATCCTGCTGACTACGCCAAAGTTGACGCGCCCCCTGGGCCTGTGTCGTGCGTGCACTTGTGTGCGGGGAATACCCGGAGCCGTATCGCTGGGGGTTGTAGTCTCCGTGGCGCTGACCCGGTCCGTGCCCAGGGTGGTGAATTCAGTGGCAGTCTTAGTATTATGATAATTGTCCGACTACGCCACCCGTGGATTGCGGTCAATGGGGACCGCCGCTGCAAGGCAGACTGCTGAGGCCGGTGTTATGTGTGCAGCTAAGAATGGGATGACTCCGCACGGGAGGAGCACAGCCTCAGGGCAGTTAGCGTGGATGATGGGAGTGATGGTGGAGATAGTCCCAATACCAATAGTGCCGGAGGAGCAAGAAGTCACAGACAGCGTGTTGCAATCCAATGTCCTTTACTCTCAGTTTGTATTCTCTAGGTCACTCTCGCGAAGCAGTGACCACCCAAGCCGTGCTGCGTCCACCAGGCAAGGGACTCGGTCAACTCCCAGGTCTTTCTGGAGTATGTCTCAAAGCTCCCTTCCATCCTTTCTCTGGCTCGTGCCCCACCAGTGACCAAGCTTATGTCCAGCTCCCGTGGGCCTTCTCTTGGGAGGGCTACGTGCCCACGTCCCTGACCCTATATGGTATGCCTTCCTAGCAAGGTGTAGCGAGGGGTCGCACCAAGGGCTGGTCACGACCTCCGGTTCTTGGCTGAAGATGATTTGCTTCCACCAATTTGGGATCCGGTACCCTGTTCTGCCAACCCGTCACCTGCAATCTCCTGGGTCCTTAGGGTTCTCTCTTCCTTCTCGTTCCTGAGCCTTTCTGTTTCACTTGTTACTTCTGTTCTGGTCTTGTTCCCTTTCCTTTCCACTGTTCCTTCTCCTCTCTCTCTCTGGCCCCGGCCTCTGTGCTAGTCCTGCCCAGGGAGCAGAGCCCATGCAGCAGCCCTGCTCCCTGCCTTATCCACTTCTCCTCACAGACTGAACTTCTTCTTCTTTCTCCCAGAGCTAAGATGGTGCCCACCTTTTATAACTCCCTCCGACCATGAGCCCAGGTGACTAGCAACCAAGGGGCTCCTACCTATGCTCAGGACCCAACCCCTATCTGCCCCTACAGCACTGGGTATTCCACCTCCCTCCCCACTCCAGCCAGGGACAGATGCTGTCGTGCCTGAACTTCTGTCTAGTGGGAGCACCGTTGAGCTGTCCCTCGGAAATGGGGTGTGTGTGCTGTATGCAGCCTACTGAGCCTTGATCCATACTCCATCCTTACCCGGGAGTGGGATATCACACCTCTGGATGAAGTGCAATACTTCTGTAGCGACCAAGTCCTCAGGGCGCTACATTCCCCCCTGGTAAAGCACAGCACGTCCTCGGGCTGGAACAGAGCAAAAACAATTCACAGGGTATGCAAAAACTTTTTCAATAACTGCTTACATCAGGAAAGAGACACACTTGTACAATTCCCTTCATGGGAAACACTCTGATGAAACACTTTTGGTTATTACTTCCGGAACTCTTTTACCATAAGACACATTATAAAACTTTTGCAAGTAAAACATTCTTCAAAAACACATTCTTGACTTCTGGCCGCTGTGCAACTGGCAACCAGGTATTCACTGTTCTCAAGGGTGCTTGAGGTAGAGGTGCAGTTTCATTATAAAACCAGTAGGGGGCGCTTTAAGAAGCGCAACTATTTACAAAGGGTTAGCCATTCCCAGTCCTCGGCCAGTTGGAAAGGGGATGGCTGCTCTCAGTCCTCAGCCAGGTAAGGAAGGGGGTATCTTGGAAACGGGTAACAGTCTTTTAGCTGTCCCAACGGGGACCACACTTATTAACAGTTCAAAAGAAAAGCAGTCCTTGTACCCTGACGGGTAACTTTGTACAGTTCCTTACTCACGCTACTTTCTTTTAATAGCTATGTCCTCCTTGAGCTCCCTCCTGAGGGCTGTCTTCAGACCCGTCCGGGTCCTCTTGGCTTTCCTCGTACTCGTGGTACTGCAGCTTCTCCTCCGTGAGCCGATGAATGTGGAGGGCGTACTGTCCCTTGGCACCCTTGTGCAGTAGGCCTTGCGGTGGGGTCTGGAGAAGGCCGCTGTTGATGACGCCCGGGGTCAGAGGGTGCGACTTTGGGCCTGGGCGCGGGCTGGTGGTGGCGGTGCCCAGGGCTGGAGGGCTCGGCTGCAGGGCTTGTTGCGGGGTCTGGAGCAGGTCGGTGTCTGCAGCGCCCGGGATTGGCGGCTCCACCAGGGGGCCCGGGAGCAGGCTGACGCTGGCAGCGTCCGGGACAGGGAGACTCCTCTTACCTGCTCCCATGACCGCTCCTGCGTCACGCGTCTTCTCCTGGCGCTGGTCGGGGCCTGCGACGACTGGGGCACTGCCGATGCTGGGCAGCTTAGTCTGCTGCCAGTCCGCCAACTTGCTCTCCGTTCCCGATGTCTTCCTCCCCCCCGGTGGACCGTGGCCTACCTTGCGATGATCTTCCTCCGTAGGCCGCGGCTCCGCAGTAGATCGTCGGGGTTGAGGACCTTGCGTTGCGCTCCTGTGATGTCAGCGTCGCTCCCTCTCCCTTCCAGGACCTTACGCAGCGTCAGTGCGTGGGGCGGAGCTTCGGATCTTGCGCGCTTTCGGCGTCCACGCCCCTCTTCTTCCCGCGCGGCGCCCCAGAAGATGGCGTCTGATGGCGGGAAGAGGCTGCGGATGGCGGGAAGAAGGCAGAAGATGGCTGGAAACGACCCAAGATGGTGTCCGATGGCGGGAAACGACTCCAGACGGCGGGAAACTTCACCACAGGTAAGTACAAAAGTCTTTTTCAGGCACGCAATACCCGCTGGTGACGGGTTGGTTTGAATCCTGCCGACTACGCCAAAGTTGACGCGCCCCCTGGGCCTGTGTCGTGCGTGCACTTGTGTGCGGGGAATACCCGGAGCCGGATCGCTGGGGGTTGTAGTCTCCGTGGCGTTGACCCGGTCCGTGCCCAGGGTGGTGAATTCAGTGGCAGTCTTAGTATTATGATAATTGTCCGACTACCCCACTCATGGATTGCGGTCAATGGGGACCGCCGCTGCAAGGCAGACCGCTGAGGCTGGTGTTATGTGTGCAGCTAAGAATGGGATGACTCCCCACGGGAGGAGTACAGCCTCTGGGCAGTTAGCGTGGATGATGGGAGTGATGGTGGAGATAGTCCCAATACCAATAGTGCCGGAGGAGCAAGAAGTCACAGACAGCGTGTTGCAATCCAATGCCCTTTACTCACAGTTTGTATTCTCCAGGTCACTCTCGCGAAGCAGTGACCACCCAAGCCGTGCTGCGTCCACCAGGCAAGGGACTCGGTCAACTCCCAGGTCTTTCTGGAGTATGTCTCAAAGCTCCCTTCCGTCCTTTCTCTGGCTCGTGCCCCACCAGTAACCAAGCTTATGTCCAGCTCCCGCGGGCCTTCTCTTGGGAGGGCTACGTGCCCACGTCCCTGACCCTATATGGTATGCCTTCCTAGCAAGGAGTAGCGAGGGGTCGCACCAAGGGCTGGTCACGACCTCCGGTTCTTGGCTGAAGATGATTCGCTTCCACCAATTTGGGATCTGGTACCCTGTTCTGCCAACCCGTCACCCGCAATCTCCTGGGTCCTTAGGGTTCTCTCTTCCTTCTCGTTCCTGAGCCTTTCTGTTTCACTTGTTACTTCTGTTCTGGTCTTGTTCCCTTTCCTTTTCACTGTTCCTTCTCCTTTCTCTCTCTGGCCCTGGCCTCTGTGCTAGGCCTGCCCAGGGAGCAGAGCCCATGCAGCAGCCCTGCTCCCTGCCTTCTCCACTTCTCCTCACAGACTGAACTTCTTCTTCTTTCTCCCAGAGCTAAGATGGTGCCCACCTTTTATACCTCGCTCCGACCATGAGCCCAGGTGACTAGCAACCAATGGGCTCCTACCTATGCTCAGGACCCAACCCCTATCTGCCCCTACAGCACTGGGCATTCCACCCCCCTCCCCACTCCAGCCAGGGACAGATGCTGTCGTGCCTGCACTTCTGTCTAGTGACAGCACCGTTGAGCTGTCCCTCGGAAATGGGGTGTGTGTGCTGTATGCAGCCTACTGAGCCTTGATCCATACTCCATCCTTACCCGGGAGTGGGATATCACACCTCTGGATGAGGTGCAATACCTCTGTAGCGACCAAGTCCTCGGGGCGCTACAGGTAGGTGAGGCAACAGAGGGTAGATAGAGACACAGTTGGTATCAGGTTTAAACCAAGCCTACAGCATATAAAGTCACATAGTCCAACCAATACAATCCATTAATCACAGCAAAAAGTGTGCAGGTAAAGTCACAGTAATATTGATCATATGACCCATAAAAGGTCAGTGCTGACAATCATAAGTCATATCACATGAGTAAGGCTAGACAAGACATACTTAGTAAAAGGTAGGAGATAACCAACAATGTCAGGTAATGCCCCGAGACGTGTTTCCGTACTTCCTCAGGGGGCAGTGGTGGGGTGTGTGTGGATACAGGGCCTCCTATATATGTGAGCCAGGAGGGCAGGAGGTGGGCACTGACCAATAGAGGCGCATAGCGCCGCGCGCCCCTGGACATTGGTGACAGCGGCGCGGTCTCAGGCGGCGTCCCGGAAGAGGGGAACTCCCCCATTGACGTCACATGTTCCGGGACGCCGCCCATCAGAGGCCGCGTCACGGTCACATGACCGTGGCACCCGGCGCACGCGCACAAGGTCAGCCCACATAACCGCAGAAGGTGAGATACCAATCATGAACATGCAGGGGACAAATATGGGAGAGAACAGCAGGTTACTTCCACATGGGAAGATAAATAAATACCGCATCTGTTCACACATGTAACCCAGTGTCACCCCGCACATTATATTTACTTTAAACAACATACATGGTGCACAACAGATCATGCTGCAATGAATGTCCATAATGTAAATAGATGTCCATGTCCATCATGTCGCTTCTTCTCTTCAAGAGGAAATCGAGTTCCGTTTAAGTCCAAATATGTTATCTGTCACAAAGTAATAGGATTCCCTTTCAGCTGCAGTTCAAAAAAAGGCTCCACATATAAAAGGAGGCCAGGGGAAATAAGTTAGCTAAAAAGAAGATAAAAAATAATAACAAACACACACAATTAAAAGACAGACTCCAAAAAGAGGTATGGGGCAGAAGAACAGAGATAAACCGATAAAGAGTATTAATTACTTAAAACAGTATGCAAGGGAAGTCACCAGGAGGTCAAAGCATCCAGAGAAAACAGTTTGTAATGGTCATATAATGGGCCATCATAAGGAGAAGTCGAGCAGCAACAATGAGCCTAGTCTATATGTCTTTTAAATGACCATATCAGGCAGAGACAGGGAGGGAAAAAAAAAAAAAGGGGAGGAAGAGGGGGCGGGGAGGAAGGAGAGGAAAAGGGGGAAAGTGGGGGAAAGGGGGGAAAGGGGGGGAGGGGGGGAACATAGGAGAAGAAAAACAGAGGATCTAGTGTAATCCTAATGATAAACCAAAAGCACGGGTCATATCATAAAGGTTCCTACATCCAGAGAAAAAAGAGACGGGGAGGGAGCGGATAATTGCCACACAGTCAAAGAAAGGGGGAGAAACTCAGTCGTTCATTCAGGCCCGCTGGTAACATAGTTCCCAGTCTATAGATCCAACGGCACTCCAGTTTGGCCAATGCCTTCTTTACATCACCTCCTCTTAGGCCCAAATGAACCTTGAGATTAAGAAAGTAACAGACTCCATGGTGGAGATGAAAAAACGTACATTTCTCATTTTTGTTGCATAATAATTCTGCACACTAGTAGTTGCCCAACAATTCTGCACACATAGATATTCTCCTAAGAAAACAAAACCTTGTTTTCTTAAATATTCAGGTTTCAGGTTTACTAAACTTTTGGATTGATTTACAGCGCTGTAGCTGTTCAATAATAAAATTAATCATCACAAATACAAATTGCCTAATAATTGTGCTCACAGATAATGATCCTCGAGAAAAAAATTGTATTGTAGTGCAGGGCCATTGGTGGCCCCCACCCATTTTTTTACTCTGTTTGCCCAGGACACCTGCGTATCTTTTATACCTTAAGAAAATGTATTGAAGCTTTCTTCACATATAATCTGCTGTTCAATTCGACTACTCATACAACATCACCTTAATTGCTATATTCCCTTTTAAAAAGTGTAAAATCTCAAAAAACCCAAGTATTTTTATTTTAATCTATTTGAAATTCCCGTAAGGCACATGAATATGCATATGAACAAAGGAAGGGAAGAAAAATGGCAGGAACAAAATACATCGCTGTTATTAAAAACAATAATTTTATTGAATAAATAAAAGAAAATCATACAATACAATTAGTGTTGAGCGAGCACTAAAATGCTCGGGTGCTCGAAGCTTGGGCCGAGCTCGCCGTGATACTCGGGTGCTCGACCCGAGCAACGAGCCCAATGTTAGTCTATGGGAGACCCGAGCATTTTTGCGGCGGCACCCCCGGCAGTCTTTTAAAAGCCTAACAAGTGCCCAAAATGATAGTGACAGTGCTCAAATGACATGGGGACAGCATGGGGATCACCCCAGGAAGCATTTCTGACCCCCTGGTCACTGCTGTCAACAACGTGGTCAGAGGTATTAAGCCACTTTTAAGGGCTAACAATAAAACGTTCAAAAATGAAACTGAAACTGCTTTCCTGTGAAATATGTTAAGGAAGTTCCTTTCCAGGGTAAAGACTTGTGTATAAGGTAAAATAAATAACAAAAAAAAAATACTCCTCCACACCTTGGGCTATGTTTACAAGTAGCATTTTTTATGCGTTTTTGCACTTTTGTGTTGCTTTCAACCGTGACAAATGCATTCACCGGGAAATGTCATTTTAACATTTTACAACCTTATCTGGCCATGTGCTGTGTGACACATGCATACAGTGCTGAAAAGACATGGGAACAGCATGGGGAAGACCCCTGGAAGTATCTCTGACACCCAGGTCACTGCCTAAAAGTGTACCCATCAGAAGTCATCCTTGCCGCATCAGAAGATGCAGACTTGCAACTATCCCCGCGCAAGTTCTTGTCCCAGGGCACTGTTCAATTGTACCTCCCCCATTCCTTGCAATGCAAGTGCAAATATGCAGCCAACCACACACCCACCCCAGGCTGCAATACCATACTGCTTGCTTGCACTTGAAATTGGGCCTTTTAGGCATGTGGAGGCGGAATCTGGCCACCACGTCATGGCTGCGTTGGCGGCCTGGAATCCATACTCAGTCCCCAGCCGCCCAGCGGCCGGGTGTCAACACTCGGTCCCCAGCAGCCAGGGGGTGGCCGGGTGTCCATACTCGGTCCCCAGCCGCCCCGCAGCCGGGGGCCACACAAGGTCCCCAGCCGCCTGGGGGCAGCCGGGTGTCCATAAACGGTCCCGAGCCGCCCCTATTTCTCCTTGGAACACCCCCCCCACACACTTTTTTTTAGCCCGGCCTGCTTTAGGGCAGCATTGGACGAGCCCACCAGAGAACCAGACTCCTCCGGTGGACCCTGGCTTCTCCATTAGGGGAGTTGAGAGTGCCAAGGTGAGGAGCATGATGATGATGATACAAGTTAGCATCTGCTTTGTTTTCTTGGAATGCAAGCACATGTATGTAGTAGCGGCTAGGCCTGAGGTGGTCAGCGTTTTGGCGCATATCCTACCTCCTCCGAGGATTGCTGGATGTTTTCCTGCTACTATCCCAGTTCTATGACTCCCGTTAAAACAAAGCTTCAGGTGATAAATGATGGATGAGGTAGTAGCAAAGGACAAAGAGCAGGAGGAACAGGGACCATTCACAATAATATCAGGCCAGTCAAACACATATGTCTTGTAGGATATGTTTCTGTAACAAAATAAGCGGTTCGGCTACACAGTTATAGGGCATACAGTGAGTGCAATGCCTACCAAAAATTTTGAGGCACTCCAATGCCCCTTGGAAATGACATGGAGGTCAGAGGGCCTTAACTAAACCGTTTTTTCCATTTATATCAACTGGGTCTCCTGTACACTGTTGGCCTAAGCAGTGAATGGAAGGCTTTCCCCAAATTATGAGGAACTGCAATGCCCTTTGAAACAGACGTGGATTACAGCGTGCTAAAAACCTTCTACCCATTATTGGGGAGTGGGTCCCCCTTAGTTTTCGCCTTTTCATTGAAAAGCAAAAGCTGACTAAAATTAGGAGGACATGCAACGCCCCGTTGGAAGAGTCGTGGAGGTTAGAGGTAATTAAAAACAACATTTCAATGCCCCTTGGAAGAGCTGTGGAGTTCAGAGTGGTTTAACGAGACGCTTTTAATGCCCCTCAGAAGAGACGTGGAGGTCCCAGTAGCTTAACAAGATGGTTTTAATGCCCCTCGGAAAAGTGGTGGAGGTCCCAGTAGCTTAACAAGACGCTTTTAATGCCCCTCAGAAGAGACATGGAGGTCTCAGTAGCTTAACAAGACGCTTTTAATGCCCCTCAGAAAAGTGGTGGAGGTCCCAGTAGCTTAACAAGACGCTTTTAATGCCCCTCAGAAGAGACGTGGATGTCCCAGTAGCTTAACAAGACGCTTTTAATGCCCCTCGGAAAAGTGGTGGAGGTCCCAGTAGCTTAACAAGACGCTTTTAATGCTCCTCAGAAGAGACGTGGAGGTCCCAGTAACTTAACAATAAGCTTTTAATGCCCCTCGGAAAAGTGGTGGAGGTCCCAGTAACTTAACAAGAAGCTTTTAATGCCCCTCAGAAGAGACGTGGAGGTCACAGTAGCTTAACAAGACGCTTTTAATGCCCCTCGGAAAAGTGGTGGAGGTCCCAATAGCTTAACAAGACGCTTTTAATGCCCCTCAGAAGAGACGTGGAGGTCCCAGTAGCTTTATAAGATGCTTTTAATGCCCCTCGGAAAAGTAGTGGAGGTCCCAGTGGCTTAACAAGACGCTTTTAATGCCCCTCAGAAGAGACGTGGAGGTCCCAGTAGCTTAACAAGATGCTTTTAATGCCCCTCAGAAGAGACGTGGATGTCCCAGTAGCTTAACAAGATGCTTTTAATGCTCCTCAGAAGAGACGTGGAGGTCCCAGTAGCTTAACAAGATGCTTTTAATGCCCCTCGGAAAAGTAGTGGAGGTCACAGTAGCTTAACAAGACACTTTTAATGCCCCTCGGAAAAGTGGTGGAGGTCGCAGTAGCTTAACAAGACGCTTTTAATGCCCCTCGGAAAAGTGGTGGAGGTCGCAGTAGCTTAACAAGACGCTTTTAATGCCCCTTACAAGAGCCATACAGTACAGCATCTTAAAAACATTATTCCCATGATTGGGGAGTGGGTCTCCCATAGTATTTGCTTATGCCTTCCAAGCAAAAGCTACCAAAAATTAGGACGGAGGAACTTGCAATGCCCCTTACAAGAGCCATGCAGTACAGCATATTACAAACATTATTCCCATGATTGGGGAGTGGGTCTCCCATAATATTTGCTTATGCCTTCCAAGCAAAAGCTGCCAAAAATTAGGACGGAGGAACTTGCAATGCCCCTTACAAGAGCCATACAGTACAGCATCTTAAAAATATTATTCCCATTATTGGGGAGTGGGTCTCCCACAGTCTTTGCATATGCCTTCCAAGCAAAAGCTGACAAAAATAAGGACGGAGGAACTTTCAATAATGGCAACATGGACCATGGTCACCCTGGTGGTATACTGGTGGTGGAGGCTGAGAATAAGGAGAAGAACATAAAACAGCCGAAATGAGGAAGCGTATACCCATGTGCGCGTGTGAAGCGGTGCATGTGAATACACCTCCCGAAAAAACACAGTGGATTTGACTTTGTTACCCTGCTGTCATTTGGTGGTGATGAGAAGTCTGGCCTAATCCAGCCCTTGTTCGATTTGATAAGGGTCAGCTTGTCAGCATTGTCAGTTGACAGGCGAGTGCGCTTATCAGTTATAATTACCCCAGCGGCACTAAAAACACGCTCCGATAACACGCTAGCAGCAGGGCAGGCCAGGACCTCCAAGGTGTACAGAGTGAGTTCATTCCAAGTGTCCAGCTTGGATACCCAATAAATAAAAGGCACAGAGGAATCACGGAGGACGCTGGTACGGTTGGCAAGTTACTCCCTCACCATCTTTTGAAACTTTCCACTCCTTGTGAGAGTACCCCGCGCCTCAGGGCCTGTAAGTTGGGCAGGTCTCAGAAAACTGTCCCAGAATGTTGACAGTGTTCCCCTGCCTCTTCTGGATTGGAGTTGCCTCTCTCGCTTGTATGCCTTGGTTGGTCAACGAACTGTGACCTCTGCCGCTAGCTTGTTCAGATGGGAATTTTTTTAACAGTTCTGCATCAAGGGCCTTCTGGTACTGCCCCATGTTTGTAGACCTCTCCACCTCAGGAATAAGAGAGTGAAAGTTCTCCTTGTAGCGGGGGTCTAAAAGTGTCATCAACCAGTAATGACTGTCACCCAACATTTTGACAACGCGAAGGTCACGGTTAAGGCAACGTAACATAAAGTCAGCCATGCGTGCCAGACTGGTAACCGGCAAGACTTCCGTGTCCTCACCAAGATGATGACTGACCATGCTCTCCTCCTCCTCCTCCTCCTCCTCCTCCCCCCTGTCCTCAGACCACCCACGCTGAACCGACTGTATGACAGTTGTACAGGTACTACCGTCTACAGTGCATGATACAAGCTCTTGTTTATCCTCCTCCTCCTCTCCCTCATTGTCCCCCAATGCACGTTGGGATGAGATGAGGCTGGGCTGTGTGTAATTGCCCGCTACGGCTTCTTGATCCATCTCATCATACTCTGGCTGCAATGCCTCCTCTTTAATTCTCTGCAGAGAGCGTTGCAAAAGACAGACAAGTGGAATTCTGACGCTAATGATGGCGTCATCACCACTCACCATCTGGGTGGACTCCCCAAAGTTTGTCAAGATGGTACAGATGTCAGACATCCAGGTCCACTCCTGAGGTCTTATGTGTGGAGTCTGACCTGAATATCGACGGCCTTGTTTTTGCTGGTACTCCACAACTGCTCTCTTCTGCTCACAAATCCTTTGCAACATGTGGAGGGTAGAGTTCCAACGTGTGTGGACATCACACACCAGTCGGTGTGATGGAAGCTGCAAACGCTGCTGCAACACAGCAAGGGCGGCGAAAGCTGTAGCCGACTTGCAAATATGAGCTGACAGGAGGCATACTTTGACGAGAAGATCTGGCAACTTGGGGTACGATTTAAGAAACCGCTGAACCACGAGGTTAAGCACATGAGCCAGGCATGGTACGTGTGTGATCTCGCCTCGCCTCAGAGCCGCCATCAGATTACGGCCATTGTCACACACAACCATGCCTGGATGTAGGTTCAGCGGCCTCAGCCACAGACCTGCCTGCTCTTTCACAGTTGTCCACAACTCACAAGCAGTGTGAGGTTTCTCATCTAAGCTTAGGAGTTTCAGCCCAGCCTGTTGCCGCTTGGCGGAGGCAGTACTGCATTGCTTCCAGCTTGTAACTGATGTGGTGATATCTGAGATGGAGGCTGAACATGAGGAGGAGGAGGATGATGCGCAGGAGCTGTACACTGTGGGGGCAACTCTGACTGGCATAGGGCCCGCAATCCTCGGTGTGGGGAGGATGTTTTCCGTCCCAAGGTCCAACTGGGTCCCGACTTCCACTATGTTTACCCAGTGTGCCGTCAGGGAGATGTACCGTCCCTGGCCACAAGCACTTGTCCACGTGTCCGTTGTCAGGTGGACTCTCCCAGTAACTGCGTTGTTGAGGGCACGGCAGATGTTTTGGGACACGTGCTTGTGTAGTGCGGGGATGGCACACCGGGCAAATTAGTGTCGGCTGGGGACCGAGTACCGAGGGACGGCCTCCGCCATAAGGTTGGTGAAGGATTCCGTCTCCACCAGCCTAAAAGGCAGCATTTCCAACGCAAGCAGTCATGAAATGTGTGAATTTAGGACTGTGGCCTGTGGGGCGTTAGCTGTGAATTTCCGTTTTCGTTCAAAGGTCTGGGATATGGACAATTGAACGCTGCGGTGGGACGTGGACGTGGAATTTGATGCTGTTTCTGTTGCTATAACAAGTGAAGACTGAGGGGAGGGGGCAACTTTGCATGCAGTATGGACAGGGGATTGCCTTGCACACACAACAGGGGGTTCTATTGCAAGCACAACAGTGGAAGAAGCAGTGGTGACACCCGCTGACACTGGTCGTGGACCCTGGGGTTCGCCCCACAAAGTCGGGTGCTTTGCTGCCATGTGCCTGATCATGCTGGTGGTAGTCAGGCTAGTAGTTTTGTCACCCCTGCTGATGCTGGCCTGGCAGGTGGTACAAATGGCCTTTTTGGGGTTATCAGCAGAGTCTTTAAAAAAAATTCCAGACTCTGGAAGACCTACCGGTTGTACTGGCAACGTCCCTCGTGTTGGTGTTACGGGGATTGGTTGCCCGCCTTCTGTCTGCGGCCACCACACTGCTCCTTCCTGCCTGTTGGGGTACTCTGCCTCCCTCCCCCTGTGTGCTGCTGGCCTGACTATGCATGTCCTCCTGCCACGTTGGGTCAGTTACTAGATCATCCACCACCTCCTCCTCTTCCACTTGCGCACCACAATCCTCCTCCTCACTTCCTGGCAATTGTGTCTCGTCATCATCCACCTCTTGTGACAAATTGCCAGCGTCGACTTCCTGTGGCCATGGCTGTTCAAATATTTGGGCATCGCTACATGGGATCTCCTCTTCCACCACTTCAAGCGGAGCAGGCGAGGGGCACAAATCTGGAAAAGGACCAGTGAACAGCCCTTCAGAGTGTCTAAGTGTGGGATCAGTTGCTGTCTGACGACACTCAGCATGGTGGGAGGAAGGAGCATCAGGGTGAGGAGGAGTATGCGGTCGAGACTCACGGCTACTAAGAGTCGATCGTGTGGAAGACAGGCCGGAGGTGGTGGTGCCTAGGTAACTGGAAGTATTATCTGCTATCCAATTAATAACCTGTTCACACTGATCAGATCGCAATACTGGTGTTGTTCTGTGCTTCCCTAGTAATTCGGTCAAGAAGTGGGAGCGAGAAGATGTGGCTGTTGGTTGTGGCACATTTTCACCTTGGCCACGGCCCCGTCCTCTGCACGCACCATCACCAGAACGTCCACTTCCACGACCCTTGCCACGCGCCTTGCCCATTGTAAAGTAAGTAAAATAGCTTACACTTGCACTATAAGTGGAAAAAGGGTAATAAAAAGTAGATTAGAACCGTGGAAGAGGAATACCACAGTTCTATTTCTCTGGCCTACACCCGACTCTTTTAAACAATCTGAACAATCAGGGAGAAAATATTACTGTTTTTCTTTACAGAAAAAATACCAAAAGCTGAATAATAGAGATTTCTTACCATTGAACAGAAAAATAATTTGCTGGTGTATGCATACCAGACTTTTTTAAACATATATATTTGTGGCTGAACAGTGAGCGACACACTCAAACTGTTTTTTTTAGATACAAATGGCCCAAAAGTGGATAATACAGAGGTTTGAACGGTGGAACTGCAAAACCACATTTGTATTTCTTGGGCCTACACCAGACTATTTTCAACAAATATATTTGTGTTTGAACAATCAGGAGACACTATTATTTATTTTTTACGGCCAAAAATTGCGAAAAGCAGGATAATACAGAGATTTGACCCGTGGAACTGCAAAACCACACTTGTATTTCTCGGGCCTACACCAGACTATTTTCAACAGATATATTTGTGTCTGAACAATCAGGAGACACTCTTTATTTTTTACGGCAAAAAATGCCAAGAGCAGGATAATAGAGATTTTTTTACCGTGGAACAGCAAAACCACAGTTATAATTTACTGGTGTATACCAGACTTTTTTAAATATAGATATATTTGCGGCTGAACAGTGAGCGACACACTGAAACTGTTTTTTTCAGATACAAATGGCCCAAAAGTGGATAATACAGAGGTTTGAACCGTGGAACTGCAAAGCCACACTTGTATTTCTCGGGCCTACACCAGACTATTTTCAACAGATATATTTGTGTCTGAACAATCAGGAGACACTATTTATTTTTTACGGCAAAAAATGCCAGAAGCAGGATAATAGAGATTTTTTACTGTGGAACAGCAAAACCACAGTTATAATTTACTGGTGTATACCAGACTTTTTTAAATATATATATATATATATATATATATATTTGCGGCTGAACAGTGAGCGACACACTGAAACTGTTTTTTTTAGATACAAATGGCCCAAAAGTGGATAATACAGACGTTTGAACCGTGGAACTGCAAAACCACACTTGTATTTCTCGGGCCTACACCAGACTATTTTCAACAGATATATTTGTGTCTGAAAAATCAGGGAGACACTATTATTTTTATTTTTATGGTAAAAAATGCCAAGAGCAGGATAATAGAGATTTTTTTACCATGGAACAGCAAAAGCACACTTCTGTCTCTCTGGCCTACACCAGACTATTTTCAACAGATATATTTGTGTCTGAAAAATCAGGGAGACCCTATTATTATTTTTTTTACGGCAAAAAATGCCAAGAGCAGGATAATAGAGATTTTTTACCGTGGAACAGCAAAACCACAGTTATAATTTACTGGTGTATACCAGACTTTTTTAAATATATATATTTGCGGCTGAACAGTGAGCGACACACTCAAACAGTTTTTTTTAGATACAAATGGCCCATGGAACTGCAAAACCACACTTCTATTTCTCTGGCCTACACCAGACTATTTTCAACAGATATATTTGTGTCTGAAAAATCAGAGACACACTTTTTTTGGGGGGAAGTGGGGGGACGTCAAAAAGTTAATAAGACTGGTATTTGTACAGTGTGAAGGAGGAAAAAAAAAAGAGGATTTAGGTGAAAAAAAAAGGATTTTTCCTGGCCCCCGAGACCTGGAGCTTAGTCCAGCAATTTCAGCAACAGGAGCACACAGGACTGTAATGCAGCATTTGCTGGTATAACCACTGCGTCTCCTATACAGCCTGCCTGCCTACCTGCCTGATATCTGGGATGGATATTAGTCCTGAGAAGGACTGTTTGTTTGATCTGGCAGCCTTTACAGACCCTACACTAACTATTTCGCAGGATATATCTCTCCCTAAATCAGCAGCGCTGTCCCTACACTGTCTGATCCAGAACGACTGTGTCCAAGATGGCGGCGCCTGGTTTTAAATACTCGAGGTGACGCTGTGCGGCCAGCCAATCACTGTAATGCCCACAAACAACATGGCTGCGGCATTACAGTGACTGTCTGGCAATCCCTGCATGTTCATTGGCTCTGTAAAGAGCGCCAAACATGCAGGGCGGAGACCCGAGCTCCCGCCCGAGTAACCCGGAAATGCTCGGTGCTCGCCGAACATCCCAAGCAGCGTGATGCTCGGGCGAGTACCGAGCAGTGTCGAGCATGCTCACTCAACACTAAATGCAATCAAAGCAAAAGGCAAAATGCAGACACAGACAGCAACGACAATTGGTAGTTGAACTAGTTGAAAAAATCCATAAATATATATATGTTAATGAGTACATCAGATGTAGATCACATGGAGTATATGCATCACATATCAATAAAGTAGTCCATTGATGCCCATAACTACTGTATGTGTAAAGAGCATTTACGCATAGGTGATTTTCATGATGCAGTAATGAGATACAGATTCCCCTATCTAAAAAACAACTATGTGCAGTACCGACCAAAAGTTTGGACACACCTTCTCATTTAAAGATTTTTCTGTATTTTCATGACTATGAAAATTGTACATTCACATTGAAGGCATCAAAACTATGAATTAACACATGTGGAATTATATACTTAACAAAAAAGTGTGAAATAACTGAAAATATGTCTTATATTCTAGGTTCTTCAAAGTGGCCACCTTTTGCTTTGATGACTGCTTTGCACACTCTTGGCATTCTCTTGATGAGCTTCAAGAGGTAGTCACCGGAAATGGTTTTCACTTCACAGGTGTGCCCTGTCAGGTTTAATAAGTGGGATTTCTTGCCTTATAAATGGGGTTGGGACCATCAGTTGTGTTGTGCAGAATTCTGGTGGATACACAGCTGATAGTCCTACTTAATAGGCTGTTAAAATTTGTATTATGGCAAGAAAAAAGCAGTTAAGTAAAGAAAAACGAGTGGCCATCATTACTTTAAAAATGAAGGTCAGTCAGTCCGAAAAATTGGGAAAACTTTGAAAGTGTCCCCAAGTGCAGTTGCAAAAACCATCAATCGCTACAAAGAAATTGGCTCACATGAGGACCGCCCCAGGAAAGGAAGACCAAGAGTCACCTTTGCTTCTGAGGATAAGATTATCCGAGTCACCAGCCTCAGAAATCGCAGGTTAACAGCAGCTCAGATTAGAGACCAGGTCAATGCCACACAGAGTTCTAGCAGCAGACACATCTCTTCAACAACTGTTAAGAGAAGACTTTGTGCAGCAGGCCTTCATGGTAAAATAGCTGCTAGGAAACCACTGCTAAGGACAGGCAACAAGCAGAAGAGACTTCTTTGGGCTAAAGAACACAAGAAATGGACATTAGACCAGTGGAAATCTGTGCTTTGGTCTGATGAGTCCAAATTTGAGATCTTTGGTTCCAACCACCGCGTCTTTATGCGACGCAGAAAAGGTGAACAGATGGACTCTACATGCCTGGTTCCCACTGTGAAGCATGGAGGAGAAGGTGTGATGGTGTGGGGATGCTTTGCTGGTGACACTGTTGGGGATTTATTCAAAATTGAAGGCATACTGAATCAGCATGGCTACCACAGCATCTTGCAGCGGCATGCTATTCCATCCGGTTTGCGTTTAGTTGGACCATCATTTATATTTCAACAGGACAATGACCCCAACCATACCTCCAGGCTGTGTAAGGGCTAATTGACCAAGAGGGAGAGTGATGGGGTGCTACGCCAGATAACCTGGCCTCCAGTCACCAGACCTGAACCCAATCGAGATGGTTTGGGGTGAGCTGGACCGCAGAGTGTAGACAAAAGGGCCAACAAGTGCTAAGCATCTCTGGGAACTCCTTCAAGATTGTTGGAAGACCATTTCCGGTGATTACGTTGACGCGCCCCTGGGCCTGTATCGCGCTGCGTTGCGCACGCGGGGGCTTACCCGGAGCCGGATCTGTTGAGGGTTGTAGTCTCGTGTCGGTGACCCGGTCCGTGCCCAGGGAGTCAGACTAAGTGGCGCTGCAATAGCAGTGATGTTAGATGACTACGCCACCCGTTGAATGCAGCTTTAGGGCTGCTGCTGCAGGGCAGACCGCTGAGGCCGGTGGTAGGATTGTGCAGCGTGGTAGTATAACCCCCAACGGGGGCGGTATGGCCTCAGGGCAGCCGACGTGGATGATGGGGGTAGCAGAAACCACTCGGAGACGGTACGGTGTAGTTCAGGGTCTTTACTGGTCACAAAGATAGACCCTCCCGGAGTACTGGCTAGCGATTGGGGCCTGGTCAGTCCTTGAGCAGATGGGATCTCCCCTGGCCAGGCGGAGTTGTAGGCCTCCCAAACTAACTGTACTCTTCTGGCTACCTTGCTAGAGGCGGGTAAAAGTAGCCCACGTCCCTGAGTGTGCCGTGTGGTGCTCACCCGTATGGCCGGTGACTCGGGGCCTTCTAGTAGCTTCTGCTCCACGACGGCGGTGCTGGTCCCACGCGTGTGACCGTGCCTTCGGGTTTCTGGGCCAGGGGACCTGCAATCCCCTGCCGGTCGGTTTCTGCTGCTGGGTAGGAGTTAGTCCCCACAGCCTCGGACTCCGGGTCCGGTAAGAAATCTTCTCAGTCAGGGCGAGCTCTGCAGCTGCCAGCCCCTGACTCATTGTAACACTGCTCCCACAGAGCTCCTGATGTTCTGTTCCTATATTTGCTTCTTTTCTCTGTCTCTACTTCTTCTCTACTCACTAACCCTGCCTCAGCCCTAGGTTTATATAGGGGAAGTTCTTCCCCTCCCAGGACTGGGCAGGAGGTGTGGCATGCATAGGATCCCTGACCAAGAGACCTCCCACCTGCTCTCAGACGTAATATCTCTATCACTGTGGCAACCAGACCCCTGGGGTGTCACATTCCCCCCTAGTGAAATTTAGTACTCCGGGACTAAACATATTTTTAGAAAAACATAACAAGGTATAAACAATAATAATACAATAAGAAAAACACATAAAGATGGTTACGGCGTGTCCGCAACCGGGTGCAGTTTTGAAGAAAACAAAGGTGTCCATTTCACCAAAACAGGGAGACGTAACCAGGTAGGGGTCTGTCCTGCCCCGAGTCCTTATCAGTCTTTTAGTCCATCCTGGGTTACGCTCCAACTAATTGTACAAGGATTCCCGGTAAATCCACCAAGGACTCCTAAAAATAACTAGAAACACATAATTATTTACAAGCAACAAGAAAAACAGGTAACCATAAATAAAACAATTTATACTTTTCAAATCCTCCAACGTGCGGGTAACTGGCCTCTAGTGGCCCTAGTGGACCTACGGAGCTGACTGTCTAGCCCTGAACTACAGGGT
The DNA here is from genome assembly GCF_046119375.1 of Phyllobates terribilis. Lineage (NCBI taxonomy): Eukaryota > Metazoa > Chordata > Amphibia > Anura > Dendrobatidae > Phyllobates > Phyllobates terribilis. The sequence goes on from NW_027362761.1 coordinate 789,011,418, forward strand.
GTAGGAGCTGTCAAGGGTAAACTGGGCAGCTGTCTACCGGCTCTTTGGCTCACTAGGGGTACGGCAGGCTCACTATAAGCAGAGGGTTGATCCTCCTGTTCTGCTTGTGTGGAGTCTTCTGCCTCCTGGACCGGCTGTTCTTCCAGCTCTACCTGTTGCTCCGTAGGCACTTGGGATGCTGGTTGGAGGAACGTGAGGACGGGTACCACAACTGCACCATTGACTTGAGTCCAGGACCGAGGGAAGTCTCCGAGCACAGTACTAACCATATCTTCCCTTTCCTCTACGGGTCGAGGGTCTTCTTGCTCTCCTTCTGGGTTCCGTAGCTGTTCGGGACACTTCTTCAGGTGATCCCGGGATACAATGGCTGTGGTTTCCCCTCCGTCTTTACTGATGGTACAAACCTTTGGGTTGTTGTGGCTTGAGGGCAGTACGATGTACGGGTCCTTCTCCCACTGGTCGTCCAACTTGTGGAGCCGCCTTTTCCTCTTCAAGACCTGCTCTCCGGGTACCAGGGGAACAGCGGGAGCATACTGGTTGTAAGTTTTCTCTTGTCTTTCCCTAGCTTGACAGAGACTTCGCTCCACGCTCTCCTGTACTTTCCGGTACTGCTGCTGCCTCTCTGTGTCCCAGTCTGCTTCTGGTGAAGTGTCCTCGGGTGTCAGGACTCCCATCTCCAGGTCAACAGGTAGCTTACCAGGCCTTGCCCTCATCAGGTAAGCCGGGGTACAGTTGGTGGAACCTACCGGGATGTGGTTGCATAGGTCCACCAGATCGGGCAGCTTCTCAGGCCACAGACTGCGTTCTTCCAGGGGCAACGTTTTCAGAAGATCCATTACCACCTGGTTCATTTTCTCACAAAGTCCATTAGTTTGCGGATGATAGGGTGTCGTCCTTATCTTCCGGCAGCCATACAGATTGCAGAATTCCTGGAAGACCTCCGCTTCAAAGGCAGGTCCCTGGTCCGTCAGCACTTGGTCCGGGTATCCGTGCGGACGGCAGAAGTGCTGCTGGAAGGCTCTAGCTGCTGTTTGAGCCGTTAAGTCCTTGACGGGGACGACAACCAAGAACCGGGAGTAATGATCCACGATGGTTAACGCGTAGACGTAGCCACTTCTGCTTGGGGTCAGTTTTACATGATCCAAGGCTACCAGTTCCAACGGCTGTCTGGTGATGATGGACTGCAGGGGAGTCTTCTGGCTGGCACGGTCCCTCCTTCTTAGGTTGCATGGGCCACAGTCTCTGCACCACCTCTCGATGGTTCCTCTCATGCCTACCCAATGGAACCGCCCGCGCAGCAGGAACTCCAGCTTCTTCCATCCGAAGTGCCCAGCTCCGTCGTGGTATGCCTCCATCACCATAGCTGCGTCTCTTCTTGGCACCACTACTTGCCAGATTAGTTCATGCGTCCGGGAGTTAACCATTCTGCGGCACAACTTCCCCTTGTAAAGGAACAGTCGACTCTTCTCAGCCCACAGTTGCTTGGCTTCCTCCGGAGCGTCTGGGTCAAGGCGTGCATCTGGCCGAGTCAGCATCTCCTTTACCAGTCGGACGGCAGGGTCACTGTCTTGCGTCTCCGCCCAGATGTAATGAGGTAATGGGTTGAACGTAGCGGATTGCTTACTCCTTACACGGTGGGAATACTGGATAGTCCCATGACGGTGGAACGCGGGGAGTTCAACTTCTTCCAGTTCCTCTGAATCTTCCCCTACGTCCGGTAGGTTCGGCATCCTGGACAGGGCGTCCGCGTTGGTATTGGAGCGTCCTGCCCGGTATTTGATTGTAAACTCATAGTTGGACAAACGGGCCATCCATCTCTGCTCTAGGGCACCGAGTCTTGCTGTGTCCAGGTGTGTCAACGGGTTGTTATCCGTGTACACAATGAACCGGGAAGAAGCGAGGTAGTGCTTAAAGCGTTCGGTGACTGCCCACACCACCGCCAGGAACTCTAGCTTAAATGAGCTGTAATTCTCAGGGTTTCTCTCGGTGGGTCGCAGTTTTCGGCTGGCATAAGCGATTACTCGTTCTTTCCCCTGCTGGATCTGGGACAGCACAGCTCCTAGCCCGATGTTACTTGCGTCGGTGTAGAGGATAAAGGGCTGGCTGTAATCCGGGTACGCCAGGATTTCATCCCCCGTGAGGGCCATCTTCAGCTGGCGGAAGGACTCTTCTTCCAACTTCTCCCATCTGAAGGGCGGCTTCTGGTTCTTGGCCTTCCGGGACTGGCCTATCAGGAGGTCCTGCATAGGAGCTGCCTTTTTGGTGAAGCCGGGGATGAATCTGCGGTAATAGCCTACCAACCCAAGGAACTGACGCACTTCCTTTACACTGGAGGGACTTGGCCATTCCTTAATTGCGGTGATCTTATCAGGGTCGGGAGCCACTCCATCAGCGCTCACCACGTGTCCCAGGTACTGCACCTTTGGCTTCAGGAGGTGACACTTAGAGGGTTTCACCTTCAGGCCGTAACTTGCCAGGGCTTCGAACACTTCCGCCAGATGTTTCAGGTGGTCCTCATAAGTCTTGGAATATACGATGACATCGTCCAGGTACAACAAGACCGTCTCGAAGTTTTTGTGTCCCAGACAGCACTCCATTAATCGTTGGAAGGTTCCTGGTGCGTTACAAAGTCCAAACGGCATACAGGTAAACTCGCTAAGTCCCATCGGGGTGGTGAATGCGGTCTTCTCCCGGTCCGCCTCTGCTACAGGAACCTGCCAGTACCCGCTAGTGAGATCCAAGGTAGAGAAGAAGTTAGCAGATCTTAAAGCAGCCAAAGACTCCTCTATCCTTGGTAAAGGGTACGCATCCTTGTGTGTGATACGGTTGATTTTCCGGTAATCTACACACATCATCATAGTGTTGTCTTTCTTTTTGACTAAAACTAGTGGGGCTGCCCAGGGGCTACAGCTATCCCGGATTACCCCAGCCTCCTTCATGTCTCTAAGCATCCCCTTGGCGTGTTGGTAATGTGCAGGGGGTACGGGTCGATACCTCTCTTTTATGGGAGGATGATCTCCCGTGGGGATGTGGTGTTCTACCCCCTTGACTCGCCCGAAGTCTAACGGGTGTTTACTAAACACTCTCTCATACTCTTGAACCACCCGGTAGACTCCCTGTTTCTGGTGGGAGGGAGTGGAGTCAGTTCCCAAGTGTAGTTGCTGACACCAATCCTCCATTACTTTCTTAGAGCCGTTACCTTCCTCCGGGTGAGATGGAGGCAAGGGTTCCACAGATTGTATAGCATTTTGGTTAATGGTATATAATTTGGCTAGCGTGGCATACCGGGGCAGGTACACTTCCCTCTTCCCGATATTGATTATGCGAACGGGCACCCTCCCATGGCGTACATTAACCACCCCCCGTGCTGTCAAGATGGTGGGCCTACTGTCTGAGTAAACTGGTTCTACCATTGCCTGGTAATCTCTACCTCTCAGACCAATAGCTGCCCGGCACCAAATCATCATTTCACTTTTTGGGGGCATGGCAATAGGGAAAGGGTCACACATTCTCACGCTACCAATCTCACCGCCGGAGAGTTCCACCTGTTGCCGTCGCATCAGTGCCCGGATCTCTTTTTGGAGCACTCGCTGCTCGCCGGAGCTGGCGTTCTTGGCAACCTGCTGTTAAAGGGAAATCACCTCTGCAAGACAATTTTCAATTACATTAGTTCCTAGAGTTATCTTTGGGTGACTCTCGTGTTTGTCAATGTCTACAATGATCAGTCCCTGTGCTGCCAGTTCAACTCTACCAATTTTAATGGTCACCTCTTTAAATCTGATCTGTGGCACGGGCTGACCATTGCTGGCGATGATACTCAAGTCGTCGTCAGGGTAGCGGGTAATATCCGAGTCATTCCAGTACTGCTTGAAGAGCACGTACGGGATGGTGGTGACCTGTGACCCGGTGTCCAGTAGGGCACTCATAGGAATGCCATCCAGTACCACAGGCAAGACTGGACGTCCTCCCACATATTTGTCGCGCCAGTTCGATGGGCCTGGTGATCTTTTTCCTGGGGGTTGGCCCTCTACCCCCAGGTTGTGCCAGTTTAAAGGACAGTACCTTGCCATATGTCCGGGTTGATTGCAGCGGCGGCAGATGGGTCGTCCGTCCTTGTCGTATCGGTCACTGGGTCTTCCTCTGGCCGGTGGGGTCCTCCTTGGTCGACGCCACGGGATGTCCTCCGGTCCGGATGCCAGCTGGATCTTCCCTGGAGTAGAAACCTGTAAAGACTGCACAGTTCGGGTTAGCGCAGCAACGCTTTTAGCTAGCTCTTGGACCTGATGGTGCAGGTCTAGGGCCGGGTCATTGTTCAAAGCCTGCGCATCAGCCCCCACAGGCCCTGCCGACAAGGGCGCCGCCTCCTGGTGGTAAGTGATAGCTGGGCGCCTGTGGGTCACAACGCCACCCGGTGCCGGTTCTCGGAGCACCCGGATGGCTCTGTCCTTGAACTGTGCAAATCCCAGATGAGGGTCCTGTAAGGCCATTGCCCGCAACTGGGTTCGGTGGGCATTGCAATATAAACCCTCTATAAATTGTTCAGTCAACAGCCTGTCCTCGTCTCCCATGCCGTCAGGGTCGGTCTGCTTAACGGCTCTCAGGGCCTCTTGTAGGTTCAGGGCATGGTCCCTTATACTCTCATGTGCCCGCTGTTTGCACCCGTAGAATCTAAGCTTGATCTCGGCTGAGGTGCGGGTATCAAAGGTGTCCCTCAGCCGGGTTAGTATCCCTGCGACAGTCCTCCCCCCAGGTGGCCAGGACTTTACCTCCCTTCGGGCTGCCCCGGTTAATTGGGCCACCAGGATGCTCACTTTTTGCTCTTCTGTGAGGGGGTACACCTGGAAGAGGCTATCCAGCTTTTCTCTAAAGTCCTGCAGGGTATGTGACTCCCCTGAGTACTGGGGTAGCCAGGCTGCCCCCGGGATATAGGGCATGGTGAAAGGCATGACCGCAACAGCGGTGGCGCTGGCGGGGGTTGGAGCGGTGAAGCTCTCCTCCGTATCCGACATCCTTCTCCCCCCTAGTGGACCGTGGCCTACCTTGCGATGATCCTCTTCCGTAGGCCGCGGCTCCGCTGTGGATCGTCAGGGTTGAGGACCTTCCGTCGCGCTCCTGTGACGTCGGCGTCTGCTGGGCTCCTTCCAGGACCTGACGCAACGTCCGGACGTGAGGCGGGGCTTCAGTTCTCGCGGGCTTTTCGGAGTCCACGCCCCTCTTTTTCCCGCGCGGCGTCCTCAAGATGGCGTCCAACGGCGGGAAAACTCCACAGATGGCGGGAAGAAGGCTGAAAATGGCGCCGGATGGCGGGAATCTTCACCACAGGTGAGTTTGAAAGTCTCTTGTTCAGGCACGCAGTACCCGGTGGTTGCGGGCACGAAATCCTGCCGACTACGCCAAAAGTTGACGCGCCCCTGGGCCTGTATCGCGCTGCGTTGCGCACGCGGGGGCTTACCCGGAGCCGGATCTGTTGAGGGTTGTAGTCTCGTGGCGGTGACCCGGTCCGTGCCCAGGGAGTCAGACTAAGTGGCGCTGCAATAGCAGTGATGTTAGATGACTACGCCACCCGTTGAATGCAGCTTTAGGGCTGCTGCTGCAGGGCAGACCGCTGAGGCCGGTGGTAGGATTGTGCAGCGTGGTAGTATAAACCCCAACGGGAGGGGTATGGCCTCAGGGCAGCCGACGTGGATGATGGGGGTAGCAGAAACCATTCGGAGACGGTACGGTGTAGTTCAGGGTCTTTACTGGTCACAAAGATAGACCCTCCCAGAGTACTGGCTAGCGATTGGGGCCTGGTCAGTCCTTGAGCAGATGGGATCTCCCCTGGCCAGGCGGAGTTGTAGGCCTCCCAAACTAACTGTACTCTTCTGGCTACCTTGCTAGAGGCGGGTAAAAGTAGCCCACGTCCCTGAGTGTGCCGTGTGGTGCTCACCCGTATGGCCGGTGACTCGGGGCCTTCTAGTAGCTTCCGCTCCACGACGGCGGTGCTGGTCCCACGCGTGTGACCGTGCCTTCGGGTTTCTGGGCCAGGGGACCTGCAATCCCCTGCCGGTCGGTTTCTGCTGCTGGGTAGGAGTTAGTCCCCACAGCCTCGGACTCCGGGTCCGGTAAGAAATCTTCTCAGTCAGGGCGAGCTCTGCAGCTGCCAGCCCCTGACTCATTGTAACACTGCTCCCACAGAGCTCCTGATGTTCTGTTCCTATATTTGCTTCTTTTCTCTGTCTCTACTTCTTCTCTACTCACTAACCCTGCCTCAGCCCTAGGTTTATATAGGGGAAGTTCTTCCCCTCCCAGGACTGGGCAGGAGGTGTGGCATGCATAGGATCCCTGACCAAGAGACCTCCCACCTGCTCTCAGACGTAATATCTCTATCACTGTGGCAACCAGACCCCTGGGGTGTCACAACCTCTTGAAGCTCATGAAGAGAATGCCAAGAGTGTGCAAAGCAGTCATCAAAGCAAAAGGTGGCTACTTTGAAGAACCTAGAATATAAGACATATTTTCAGTTGTTTCACACTTTTTTGTTAAGTATATAATTCCACATGTGTTAATTCATAGTTTTGATGCCTTCAGTGTGAATGTACAATTTTCATAGTCATGAAAATGCAGAAAAATCTTTAAATGAGAAGGTGTGTCCAAACTTTTGGTCTGTACTGTAGGTGCTAGTTAGCAATAAGTAGTGGATCTATACACAGGATTACACAAGATATACCTACAGAAAGTCAGCAATACATGGATATGATCATCTCACCCATCAACAGACCTGACACATGTTTCACAACAGCTTTGTTCATTATTTTTTTTACTCAGTTTGCCCAGGACACCTGCGTATCTTTTATACTCTAAGAAAATTTATTGTAACTTTCTTCACACATAATCTGCTATTTATTTCGACTAGTCATACAACCTCACCTTAATTGCTACATTCCTTCTTATAAAATAAGAACAGCCTGTTTTCCCCTGCTGTGCCTGCGCCATTCCAACAGTGACGGCACTGGCTCTTCTGGGGCTTGTGTGATGTTGTTATGCCACATGAGCCCTGCAGCCAATCAGTGGCTGCTTCCCTATCACTCCTTTGGATGAATCTCAAATTTGGGAGAAGTCAGAGAGCAGGAGAAGTCCTCACTTCTTTCGGATGTCAGTTTTGTTGGAAGAAAGCGATAGGGAAGCAGCCGCTGATTGGCTGCAGGGCTCACGTGGCATAACGTCACACGAGCCTCAGGAGAGCCAGTGCCATCACTGTTGGTACTGGAGGTAAGTATAGGTGTTATTTTACAAGGGGGAATAGAATATACAGTAGCAATTGAGAATTAATGGAATTATGATGTGCCTAATTTATTAAAGGGTTGCTCCACTACTTTTACATTGTTAATCTATCTTAATGATATCAGATCAATGGGCTTCTGACACCTGGCACCCCCTACCAATCAACTGTTCTAAGTGCCAATGGCAGCTGGATGTTAGCAGTTGCAGAGTAGTGCAGCAGAGCTCCATCAACTGTGTAGTGACCATGGCTGAGTATTGCAGATTCACGTCTATTCATTCGAAATGGAGTACCTGGCAGCACACAGTTGATGGTGCTGTGGTGCTCTACAGCTGAGCGGAGGGATGTGGTAGATGAGAGGGGGGACTGGTGATAGCTCAGAACAAGTCAGATCAGCGGCGCGCTTGTAATTTTTTTTTCTTCTTTCTGTAGGCTGTAACTTTAAGTCAGGAAAGCGCGGCTAGCCAATCAGCTTCTACAATTGGCTGCTGAAATCACATATCCTCTATATAAAAAGTGGCCATGTTCCCTCAGCACCATTTTATCCATATCACTGCTGGAGACAGACACTGCTGAGTGTGCGCCTGTGTACTGAGAGTTATTAGCTAGACAGATGGGCGCTTGTTTGGAAGTCCGATAGTGTAGATAACTTCTCTGCTGTGTACCTTTTCAATCGATCTTGAAGAACATTTTTTTTTCTAATGCAATTACTGAGATTCTGACAGAAAGAGCAGGGCCCATGCCATAGAACAGTGTTGTGCATCAGTTGTATTGTGCTCCATGCACGAGTATACCTTCAATCTATTTTTGCATTTGCTAATGTGATAAAGCAAGCAATCCCTTGTAGGCCATTTTTTGATTTTGTCGGGTTGAAATTCAGCTGTCTGCAGACTCTGCAGAGCTTCTGAGAGCAGAGCACAAAAAACTTTTTTTTTATCATTTGCTAATGTGATAGTGCAAGCTGTGTTAGCCCAGTTTGTAATTTTTTTGGTGGGTGAAATACAGCTGTATGCACAGTAAAGCAAATATATTTTTTCTGTTTGCAGACAGAGTCTACAAAAGATTTTTTTGTGTCGCAAACGTGATACACTCTGCTAAAAGCCACCTACTATTTTAGTGGCGGTGAACTTCAGCTGTTTTCAGAGTAAAAAAATAGATTTTTTTGTCTTGCTAGGCAGAGTTCACAAAAGATTATTTTGTGTCGCAAACATGATACACTCTGCTAAAAGCCACCTACTACATTAGTGGCGTTGAAGTTCAGCTGTTTTAAGAGTAAAAAAAATATTTTTTTTGTCTTGCTAGGCAGAGTCCAAAAAAAAATCTAATTTTATTTTGCTAATAGCGTGCTCCTACCACAGTATCTGAGCAACACGAGTGGGAAAAAGAGAGGTCGTGGTGGAAGGGGGAATAGGGTCTCCATCTACTGGGTTGGCTGTAGGGGGTGAAGTGTCGTTCCTAATTATACTATTTATACTGTAGCGAAATTAATGCCACTTTGTTGGTGTCTGCTGTGAATTTTTGGAAATGTGGGGAATCCTGATTGGGGCTCCATCTACTAGGTTGGCTGTAGGGGAAGGAGTGTCGTTCCTAATTCTACAATTTCTTCTGTAGTGAAATTGATGCCACTTTGGTGGTGTTAGGCCGTAATATTGGGAAATGTGAACACTCCTGATTGGGTCTCCATCTAATAGGTTGGCTGTAGGGGAAGAAGTGTTGGTCCTAATTTTACTATTTCTACTGTAGTGAAATTGATGCCACTTCGGTTGTGTTAGGCCCTAATTTAGGGAAATGTGAACACTCCTGATTGGGTCTCCATATACTGGGTTGACTGTAGTGGAAGAGGTTTTGGTCTCCTTTACAATAGTTATACCAGTGGTTCTTAACCGGGGTTCTATCGAACCCTAGGAGTTCGGCAAGTCGGTCTCAGGGGTTCGGCGGAGCCTCCGTCATGGAGGTCAAGACACACCTGACTCATTAAGCTAATTTGTGATGACACGCCCCGCTTGGCCATCACTTGCTGCAGATGATCACGTTACATTAATTGGCCAATCAGTGCTGCGGGGAATTTAGTGTGCTCAGTAGTCACCGTGTGACTGTCGTAGTCGTACATTGTGTGGTTTCTTTCTTAAGATTTTAATCCATACTAAGTATGTCGAGCAAAAAAAGAAAGTGGTCGGACGAATATGTACAACATGGATTCACATGTATCACAGAACGTGATGGCAGTCAGCGTCCTATCTGCATGATTAAAAATGCCAAGTTGAGCAACTCTAGTCTCGCACCGGAAAAACTGAAGGAACACTTCTTGAAGCTGCATGGAGATGGGGAATACAAGAACACAAGGCTTGCTGAATTCAAGGTGAAAAGAGCCAGATTTGATGAAAGAGCCACTCTGCCTGCTCTTGGATTTGTACCCGTGAACAAACCGATCCTCACCACATTGTACGAAGTTGCTTACCTGATCTCAAAGCAGGGCAAGCCGCACACCATCGGTGAAACACTCATAAAACCAGCAGCGTTAAAGATGGCGAATCTGATACTCGGAACAGTGGCCGAAGGTAAATTATCCCAAATTCCTCTTTCAAATGACTCCATCAGTGACAGAATAGAGTGCATGAGTAAAGACATCTTGGCTCAAGTAGTCGCAGATCTAATTTCAAGTCCGGCAAAATTCAGCCTTCAACTCGACGAGACCACAGACGTTTCTAATCTAAGCCAGCTTGCTGTTTTCGTGTGCTATATGAAATACAACATGATAAAAGAAGAGTTTTTATTTTGTAAGCCTCTTACAACAACAACTAAGGCAGCCGATGTGAAGAAGCTTGTGGATGACTTCCTTAGAGACAACAATCTTTCATGGGATATGGTTTTTGCAGTTTGTACTGACGGAGATCCAGTTATGCTGGGATGAAAGTCTGGTTTTGGTGCGCTAGTAAAAGCCGATGCACCACACATCATTGTTACGCATTGTATTCTGCACAGGCATGCGTTGGCAACAAAACCCTTGCGTCCAAAAATGGCAGAAGTATTAAAAACTGTAGTGGAATGTGTGAACTATGTGCGAAATAGTGCTCTGAGGCACCGCATCTTCAGTGAGCTGTGTAAAGAAATAGGCTCTGAATTCGAGGTACTCCTGTACCATTCTAATGTTCGGTGGTTAGCCCGGGAACAGGTGCTGAATCGTGTTTTTGCCATGTGTGTGGAATTAGCCCTGTTTTTGCAAGAGCACCAACATTGTCATGCAGATTGCTTCAAAAATCCTGAGTTCATTCTCATTTTAGCGTACATGGCTGATATATTTGCAGCTCTAAATCATCTCAATCAGCAGATGCAGGGTGGTGGAGTCAACATCATGGAAGCAGAAGAAAACCTGAACGCTTTTAAAAAAAAACTACCGTTATGGAAACGACGAACAGAGAACAATAACTTCGCAAACTTTCCCCTTCTGGACGACTGTGTAAGTAAGATCGAAGATGTGTCAGGAATCGGAGACATTTCTGTATCCATGGAACTGAAGCAAACAATTGCCACGCACTTAGATGAGCTTGCAAAGTCTCTTGACGGATATTTCCCTACAAGAGAGTCATATCTAGCATGGGTGAGACAGCCGTTTACGTTTGCTGTTGAGACAGCAGATGTCAATTATGAATACCTCGACGAAATCATTGAAATTCAGCAGAGCCAGGTTCAACAGCAACTCTTCAGAACAACAACGCTCTCAACGTTTTGGTGTCGACAGTTGGAAAAGTACCCAATTATTGCTAAAAAAGCCCTGGAATTTTTAATACCATTTGTTGCAACATATCTCTACGAACAATCCTTTTCGAGGATGCTGGACATAAAGACAAAGAAAAGGAACAGACTTTGCTGTGAAAATGACATGAGAGTAGCACTTGCCAAGGTGAAGCCACGCATATCTGAACTGGTCTCTCAAAAACAACAGCAGAAGTCACACTGATTTGCAGGTATGTAATTTGTTGTGAGTTCATGCACTGTGTTGGTTTTGTTCTTTGATCAAGGTGATATTCATGCACAGTTCATTTTGTGTACCAGTAAAAAAACATATACCTATGTCTTGAATTTGGAAAAAAAATCATATTTGATTTATCACTAAAGAAGGGTTCGGTGAATGTGCATTTGAAACTTGTGGGTTCGGTACCTCAAACAAGGTTAAGAACCACTGAGTTATACTCTAGTGAAATTAATTTTTTGGTGCAGATATTGTTCTCCACACAGGGGTAAACAGACATGATAAACTCAAAATTGGTATACAAAGCAGACTACATCTCAGCTTAAAATTGTTTAGGGCAGATATTGTTCTCCATACAGGGGAAAAAAAAAATGTTGGGTACGAGCAGCTTCCTGACCCTCGACTGTACTGTACTGTCAGGGCAAGAAGAGGAGGAGGACGAGGAATGGGATAACACATTGGATGATGATGAGGTTGTACATCCAACTTGGTGTAAACCCAGAGGCACGCAACTGAGTAGCTCATCCTAGGAGGTAGAGGAGTAAGAGGAAGATGAGGAGGTTACGTTGTGTCCTATGGCGCAGACACGGAGTGATGCAATCAAGAGTAGCACTGCATCCTTAGCCACAGCCGTGCAGCGGTCGTGGGTCTGCAGCTCGCAGGGGCGGCAAGGGTTGCCTAGCCTGGGCCTTTTTTGAGACCGCAAAGGATGAGCCAGCTCACGTTATCTGCACACTTTGTGATAAAAAACTGAGTAGAGGGAAAAAGTGCAATAATTTGACTACTACATGCATGAACCTTCACATGCTCACACAACATGCGTTATGCTGGGAATATCACTGTACTAAAATGTGGACCTCAACAACCATCAGCCGCCCCATCAACCACATCCACTGCTTCTTCCTCCTCCTCTGTTACCGTGCCAAGTATTGTCATGCAGGTCTCCCACCGCAGAACCTCTGCTTCTCTACCTGCTCCAGTCAGGCTGAGTGACAGCCCGTCAGCTGTAATGGAAGCGGACATACCTGCTGTGTTTGTTTCACCGAGCACACCACATCTTTCTCAATCCACCTTAACATCTCTGCCTGTACCTCACTCACAGTCCAGCAGTTTGTCCAGTTCACTGTACTCCACCCTCTCTCAGCACTGCAGCCAGCCCTCGGTCCTGCAGTTGTGGTCACGTAAAAGATTGTTTCATCCCACACGTGACAAAGCTAAGAGGTTGAACTCCACCATCTCCAATCTGTTGGCCACGGAAATGGTGGTCTCAGGCCCTAATTTTTTTACATTTGAACACTCCTGATTGTGTTTCCATCTGCTGGGTTGGCTGTAGTGGAAGAGGTGTCAGTCCCCATTATAATACTTATACTCAATTTAAATTAATTGTTTGGTGCAGATATTGTTCTCACAGGAGAGCACATGATAAAATAGAAATTGGTTTTCTTTAAACTGTGGTATATAAAACAGGCTACATCTCTACTTAAAATTGTTTGGGGCAGATATTCTTCTTCATACAGGGGTACACAAACATGATAAACTCAAAATTGGTATATAAAGCAGACTACATCTCAGCTTAAAATTGTTTGGGGCAGATATTCTTCACACAGGGGTACACAGACCTGATTAGCTCAAAATTGGTATATAAAGCAGGCTATATCTCAGCTTAAAATTGTTTCGGGCAGATATTGTTCTCCACACAGGGGTTCACAGACCTGATAAACTCAAAATTGGTATATAAAGCAGACTACATCTCAGCTTAAAATTGTTTGGGGCAGATATTCTTCTCCACACAGGGGTACACAGACCTGATAAACTCACAATTGGTACACAAAATAGACTACATCTCAGCTCAAAATTATTTGGGACAGATATTCTTCTCCACACAGGGGTACACAGACATGATAAACTCAAAATTGGTATATAAAACAGACTACATCTCAGCTTAAAATTATTTGGGGCAGATATTCTTCTCCACACAGGGGTACACAGATCTGATAAACTCAAAATTGGTCAAAAAACAGGGAATCTCACCTGCAGCGCGTTTTGTAGTAGTGATCCACCTGTCCAGTCAGCACGCAACTTGTAGTTCTCCCGTCTAGGGCAAGGGCTGAGGTCCCGGGTTTCGGCACCATATGATACGGAATAACTTCTCAGTCTCCCATAGGATGTGGTCTCATGCTTTCTCTATAGATAAAATAAAGTTTTATTGTAGCCACAAGAGCTCTGATCAATATTAAAACAGAACTGCCTCCATTGTATCGGGGTACAATTCTTATAGTAAATTACAAAGGGTTGGTCAAGGTGGGAGGGACATAGGGAGATTAGAACATAATCAATCATTTTACAGTACAAACAAATAACAACCAATAATGACTAATTAGGCGTTTATATGTTTATCAACTCTGACCGAAAAATTAGCATCTACATAATTACAGCAGGCACGTCTGATTTGACACCTACCTCCTTGGCTGGCTGTTAAGTAGTCCAGTACTATATTGTGTTGATTCAGTACTTTAGCATGAAACCTAGTTTGATTGTTTAGTATGAAGATGGCATAATGTGGCACCCCAGGGGTCCGGTTGCCACAGTGGCATTGCCTCCCTCACAAAAGGTGATGCCATGCCTGGAAGCAAGCAGGGGTCCCCTAATCAGGTTTTGCTAAGCATGCAACACTTTCCTGGCTCCAGACCAGCAAGGGGAGCACCTCCCCTTGGCAACTGGGATATGGGGGCGGGGTTAGTTAGTCTTAGTGTGAGGAGTTGAAGTCAGGACGTCGAAGAGAGAGGAGCTGGGGACTGGAGCTGCGCGGCAGCTCACCCCAGAAGAACCAGCACATAAGAACCGGACACGGGAGTCCGAGGCTGTGGGGCACTGAAGGCCCAGCAGCAGAAACCGGAGGGTAGGAGACTGCAGGTCTCCTGGCCCCATCAGACGCCCGGAGGCTCAGTAGCACCGCAGGGCCCAGCACCGGCACGTGGGAGCGACGCACCAGCAAGGCCTGAGCTGCCTGTCATACGGGTGAGCACAGAAACGTTGCACTCAGGGGCGAGGGCCACCGCACAGCTACAAGCAGCAGAGCCGAAGAGTTTAGTGGAAAGGGAAGGCCTCCAACTTCACCTGGCAAGGAGGATTCTTTACTTGCTTCCAGGCTGCTCGGACTTCCACTTCTAGCCAGTACCCTAGTCCCGGGTGAGTTTAGAAAACCCTGTGGTAGCCGAGTCCATGTATACTGTTGTCCTCTGTAAGTAAGGTCAAAAAAGTATTGTGAGTCAGGGTGAATAGGAATGGAGAAAAAGGCAGAACACAAATCAATAACAGAGAAATAAGAACTGTCTGATGGGATCTGCATTAAAATTGTGGCTGGATTTGGAACAACTGGGTGTAATGGTACAACCACTTCATTTATAGTCCTTAGATGGAGAATGGTCCTTTGCTTCCAGTTTTCTTGATGGGAAAAATAGGAATATTACATGGGCTGTGAATTTTCTTTAACACCCCTTGTTTCAAGAGTGACTCAATAGTTTTGGCTATGCCAACTTCAGCCTCAGGTTTTAATAGGTATTAGGTTTTTATATTGATTGATTAAACAATATTACGTTTGTATTCACACAACTTTCCCAGGGAACAACCAGAAAGTTTTATAAACAATACAGTAACACTTAATTCACTTTATCTTTAAAACTTAATCACTTTAAACCTTAAACCTGTTATACTTAATATTTAAACAATAAAACAATATGACAGATTTATTTTACTTATTCTAACCCTTTGGGAGAGTGGACACAAATAGAAATAAAGGCTGAAATAAATACCTCAGATGCTACCGGACAGGAACAAGTAGTTACTGGCAGGCAAAAGTGAATGACCACCCAAAAAACAGGGACTCTCACCTTCAGCACACTTTGTAGTAGTGATCCACCTGTCCAGGCAGCATGCAACTTGTAGTTCTCCGGTCTAGGGCAACGGCTGAGGTTCTGGGTCGACAGGCACCATATGATGTAATAGAGTCAATATCACAAATAACGATTTGGGATCTATACCTGTAGATTTGGATTCGTTACAAGTAATATTCCTACCTAGTCATGTTTCTTACACACTCGATAATAATGATGAATCAACTATATTTGGGGGCGTAGTGTATGAACTAACAGAAGGAACCTCAAGATTGTTGCACAATTGATAAATATTTCAGGATATAACGAGGTTAAGAATACATGCAATGAGACAGTAAGAGGTATACTAAGACACCCCTGGTGTCCATCTCCAAGGTTACAACCCATCATATGGTACGCATCTGAAATTTCTTACAGGTTACTATGACATCTAGGTGGAGAACATATAATTCTTCCAGAAAATATGTATTTTGTTTGTGGAACTTTTGCTTACAAATTTCTACCCTATGATGGAATTGGTACATGTACCCTAGCAAGAATGACCCTAGCTACGTGGACCATCTCCCATGATGAGATAGATCTTGATCAGATACCAAGACATATGATGCAGAAGAGAGGAGCAAAAACCAAGCCTTTGATACACACTCTCTGATACACAGAGTTTGGCCTCACTCTCACGATTAAAGGTTTGGCTATCCACAATTCTCATAACATTGAACAATTAGCAGAAGTATTTGATAATGTTACAGATGAAGTATTCAATGCCATCTTCATACTAAACAATCAAACTAGGTTTCATGCTAAAGTACTGAATCAACACAATATAGTACTGGACTACTTAACAGCCAGCCAAGGAGGTAGGTGTCAAATAATTGGACCTGCCTGCTGTAATTATGTAGATGCTAATTTTTCGGTCAGAGTTGATAAACATATAACCGCCTAATTAGTCATGATTGGTTGTTATTTGTTTGTACTGTAAAAAGATTGGTTATGCTATAATTAGAGATGAGCGTTGTTCGACTCGAACTGTTCGCCAATCTCAAATTCGAGCTGTTTTGGGCGGTGTTCGAGCCGTTCGGCGAA
Organism: Phyllobates terribilis; assembly: GCF_046119375.1. Taxonomy (NCBI): domain Eukaryota; kingdom Metazoa; phylum Chordata; class Amphibia; order Anura; family Dendrobatidae; genus Phyllobates; species Phyllobates terribilis. The sequence goes on from NW_027362761.1 coordinate 789,027,625, forward strand.
CACGAACGATTTGAGAAAAATTCGGCTGTTCGAGGTTATGTTCGATAACTGTTCGTGCACCAAAATCATAACTGGATTTTTTCTCAGTAATGATGAAAATTAATGTTAATACGCAGTTTGAGTGTACAGCGGGGTGGGGGGAGGGGCAGGGGATGGATCTCTGCAGGAATAATGAAGATCTCCATTTTTTTTTCTCTTTCCCGCATTTACAGTGGGGAGGTGCAATCTGTCAGCCTATCAGCAGCGCACACACGGAGCGAAGTGCTTTTTTTCACACAAGCAAGGGCATGTGTCATTGGCAGTGTATGTCACATGTCCTTGCCTTATAAGACCAAGCCATTTTCCCCGTCGCCACCATTTTCTCACTGCTGCAGCTGCGTGTTAGACGTCACCGCTGTTGCTGTGTGCGCTATACCTTGTTAATTTCAAGCCAATTTTCGCACAAATCTACAGATAGCTTGGGAGTAGGGAATAGTTGTGATTGCAGTCCTTTTAAGAACTAGGTTACAGCATTTCCTACGACTTTTATCAGGCAGGTCTCTGCTCTTAAATAGATAGATTGTGGGAGTAAAGACTAATTGTAATTGCAGTCCTTTTCAGGACTAGGTTACATCAGTTCCTATCAGTTTTTGCCAGGCAGGTCTGTGCCAGTGCTGTGCAAGTTTTTTTCACAGCATTTGGCTGAATCTAGCAAAGCTAATCCTTTTTGGCCTATTGCAGAGTGTGTTAGTCAGTGGAGTAGCCTATCTGTGTTGCAAGATATACCACCTGTGTATAGAATACCAATTTTTTTACTGCACCTAGTGAAGTAAAATCTTTTGGGCATAGGATCATTCTATTAGTCCATCTATACTGACCTCCATCAGGTTGCAAATTGAATATAATTTTTTTCTGCATCTAGCTCTGAAAAAATATTTGGGCTTCTAGCAGTGTGTGGGACTTGTTCTATTAGTCCATCTATACTGACCTCCATCAGGTTGAAAATTAAAAATAATTTTTATCTGCATCTACCTCTGAAAAAATATTTGGGCTTCTACCAGTGTGTGGGACTTGTTCTATTAGTCCATCTATACTGACCTCCATCAGGTTGCAAACTGAATATAATTTTTTTCTGCATCTAGCTCTGAAAAAATATTTGGCCTTCTAGCAGTGTGTGGGACTTTCTCTATTAGTCCATCTATACTGACCTCCATCAGGTTGCAAATTAAAAATAATTTTTATCTGCATCTAGCTCTGAAAAAATATTTGGCCTTCTAGCAGTGTGTGGGACTTTCTCTATTAGTCCATCTATACTGACCTCCATCAGGTTGCAAATTAAAAATAATTTTTTGTCTGCATCTAGCTCTGAAAAAATATTTGGCCTTCTAGCAGTGTGTGGGACTTTCTCTATTAGTCCATCTATACTGACCTCCATCAGGTTGCAAATTCAAAATAATTTTTTGTCTGCATCTAGCTCTGAAAAAATATTTGGCCATCTAGCAGTGTGTGGGACTTTCTCTATTAGTCCATCTATACTGACCTCCATCAGGCTGCAAATTAAAAATAATTTTTATCTGCATCTACCTCTGAAAAAATATTTGGCCTTCTAGCTGTGTGTGGGACTTGTTCTATTAGTCCGTCTATACTGACCTCCATCAGGTTGCAAACTGAATATAATTTTTTTCTGCATCTAGCTCTGAAAAAATATTTGGCCTTCTAGCAGTGTGTGGGACTTTCTCTATTAGTCCATCTATACTGACCTCCATCAGGTTGCAAATTAAAAATAATTTATATCTGTATCTAGCTCTGAAAAAATATTTGGCCTTCTAGCAGTGTGTGGGACTTTCTCTATTAGTCCATCTATACTGACCTCCATCAGGTTGCAAATTAAAAATAATTTTTTGTCTGCATCTAGCTCTGAAAAAATATTTGGCCTTCTAGCAGTGTGTGGGAGTTTCTCTATTAGTCCATATATACTGACCTCCATCAGGTTGCAAACTGAATATATTTTTTTTCTGCATCTACCTCTGTAAAAATATTGGGCTTCTAGCTGTGTGTGGGACTTGTTCTATTAATCCATCTATACAGACCTCCATCAGGTTGCAAACTGAATATAATTTTTTCTGCATCTACCTCTGAAAAAATATTTGGGCTTCTAGCTGTGTGTGGGACTTGTTCTATTAGTCCATCTATACTGACCTCCATCAGGTTGCAAATTGAATATAATTTTTTTCTGCATCTAGCTCTGAAAAAATATTTGGGCTTCTAGCAGTGTGTGGGACTTGTTCTATTAGTCCATCTATACTGACCTCCATCAGGTTGAAAATTAAAAATAATTTTTATCTGCATCTACCTCTGAAAAAATATTTGGGCTTCTACCAGTGTGTGGGACTTGTTCTATTAGTCCATCTATACTGACCTCCATCAGGTTGCAAACTGAATATAATTTTTTTCTGCATCTAGCTCTGAAAAAATATTTGGCCTTCTAGCAGTGTGTGGGACTTTCTCTATTAGTCCATCTATACTGACCTCCATCAGGTTGCAAATTAAAAATAATTTTTATCTGCATCTAGCTCTGAAAAAATATTTGGCCTTCTAGCAGTGTGTGGGACTTTCTCTATTAGTCCATCTATACTGACCTCCATCAGGTTGCAAATTCAAAATAATTTTTTGTCTGCATCTAGCTCTGAAAAAATATTTGGCCATCTAGCAGTGTGTGGGACTTTCTCTATTAGTCCATCTATACTGACCTCCATCAGGCTGCAAATTAAAAATAATTTTTATCTGCATCTACCTCTGAAAAAATATTTGGCCTTCTAGCTGTGTGTGGGACTTGTTCTATTAGTCCATCTATACTGACCTCCATCAGGTTGCAAACTGAATATAATTTTTTTCTGCATCTAGCTCTGAAAAAATATTTGGCCTTCTAGCAGTGTGTGGGACTTTCTCTATTAGTCCATCTATACTGACCTCCATCAGGTTGCAAATTAAAAATAATTTATATCTGTATCTAGCTCTGAAAAAATATTTGGCCTTCTAGCAGTGTGTGGGACTTTCTCTATTAGTCCATCTATACTGACCTCCATCAGGTTGCAAATTAAAAATAATTTTTTGTCTGCATCTAGCTCTGAAAAAATATTTGGCCTTCTAGCAGTGTGTGGGACTTTCTCTATTAGTCCATCTATACTGACCTCCATCAGGTTGCAAACTGAATATATTTTTTTTCTGCATCTACCTCTGTAAAAATATTGGGCTTCTAGCTGTGTGTGGGACTTGTTCTATTAATCCATCTATACAGACCTCCATCAGGTTGCAAACTGAATATAATTTTTTCTGCATCTACCTCTGAAAAAATATTTGGGCTTCTAGCTGTGTGTGGGACTTGTTCTATTAGTCCATCTATACTGACCTCCATCAGGTTGCAAACTGAATATAATTTTTTTCTGCATCTAGCTCTGAAAAAATATTTGGGCTTCTAGCAGTGTGTGGGACTTTCTCTATTAGTCCATCTATACTGACCTCCATCAGGTTGCAAATTAAAAATAATTTATATCTGCATCTAGCTCTGAAAAAATATTTGGCCTTCTAGCAGTGTGTGGGACTTTCTCTATTAGTCCATCTATACTGACCTCCATCAGGATGCAAATTAAAAATAATTTTTTGTCTGCATTTAGCTCTGAAAAAATATTTGGCCTTCAAGCAGTGTGTGGGACTTGTTCTATTAGTCCATCTATACTGACCTTCATCACGCTGCAAATTCAAAATAATTTTTTGTCTGCATCTAGCTCTGAAAAAATATTTGGCCTTCTAGCAGTGTGTGGGACTTTCTCTATTAGTCCATCTATACTGACCTCCATCAGGTTGCAATTAAAAATAATTTTTATCTGCATCTACCTCTGAAAAAATATTTGGGCTTCTAGCTGTGTGTGGGACTTGTTCTATTAGTCCATCTATACTGACCTCCATCAGGGTGCAAACTGAATATAATTTTTTTCTGCATCTAGCTCTGAAAAAATATTTGGCCTTCTAGCAGTGTGTGGGACTTTCTCTATTAGTCCATCTATACTGACCTCCATCAGGTTGCAAACTGAATATATTTTTTTTCTGCATCTACCTCTGTAAAAATATTGGGCTTCTAGCTGTGTGTGGGACTTGTTCTATTAATCCATCTATACAGACCTCCATCAGGTTGCAAACTGAATATAATTTTTTCTGCATCTACCTCTGAAAAAATATTTGGGCTTCTAGCTGTGTGTGGGACTTGTTCTATTAGTCCATCTATACTGACCTCCATCAGGTTGCAAACTGAATATAATTTTTTTCTGCATCTAGCTCTGAAAAAATATTTGGCCTTCTAGCAGTGTGTGGGACTTTCTCTATTAGTCCATCTATACTGACCTCCATCAGGTTGCAAATTAAAAATAATTTATATCTGCATCTAGCTCTGAAAAAATATTTCGCCTTCTAGCAGTGTGTGGGACTTTCTCTATTAGTCCATCTATACTGACCTCCATCAGGTTGCAAATTAAAAATAATTTTTTGTCTGCATTTAGCTCTGAAAAAATATTTGGCCTTCAAGCAGTGTGTGGGACTTGTTCTATTAGTCCATCTATACTGACCTTCATCACGCTGCAAATTCAAAATAATTTTTTGTCTGCATCTAGCTCTGAAAAAATATTTGGCCTTCTAGCAGTGTGTGGGACTTTCTCTATTAGTCCATCTATACTGACCTCCATCAGGTTGCAAATTAAAAATAATTTATATCTGTATCTAGCTCTGAAAAAATATTTGGCCTTCTAGCAGTGTGTGGGACTTTCTCTATTAGTCCATCTATACTGACCTCCATCAGGTTGCAAATTAAAAATAATTTTTTGTCTGCATCTAGCTCTGAAAAAATATTTGGCCTTCTAGCAGTGTGTGGGACTTTCTCTATTAGTCCATCTATACTGACCTCCATCAGGTTGCAAACTGAATATATTTTTTTTCTGCATCTACCTCTGTAAAAATATTGGGCTTCTAGCTGTGTGTGGGACTTGTTCTATTAATCCATCTATACAGACCTCCATCAGGTTGCAAACTGAATATAATTTTTTCTGCATCTACCTCTGAAAAAATATTTGGGCTTCTAGCTGTGTGTGGGACTTGTTCTATTAGTCCATCTATACTGACCTCCATCAGGTTGCAAACTGAATATAATTTTTTTCTGCATCTAGCTCTGAAAAAATATTTGGGCTTCTAGCAGTGTGTGGGACTTTCTCTATTAGTCCATCTATACTGACCTCCATCAGGTTGCAAATTAAAAATAATTTATATCTGCATCTAGCTCTGAAAAAATATTTGGCCTTCTAGCAGTGTGTGGGACTTTCTCTATTAGTCCATCTATACTGACCTCCATCAGGATGCAAATTAAAAATAATTTTTTGTCTGCATTTAGCTCTGAAAAAATATTTGGCCTTCAAGCAGTGTGTGGGACTTGTTCTATTAGTCCATCTATACTGACCTTCATCACGCTGCAAATTCAAAATAATTTTTTGTCTGCATCTAGCTCTGAAAAAATATTTGGCCTTCTAGCAGTGTGTGGGACTTTCTCTATTAGTCCATCTATACTGACCTCCATCAGGTTGCAATTAAAAATAATTTTTATCTGCATCTACCTCTGAAAAAATATTTGGGCTTCTAGCTGTGTGTGGGACTTGTTCTATTAGTCCATCTATACTGACCTCCATCAGGGTGCAAACTGAATATAATTTTTTTCTGCATCTAGCTCTGAAAAAATATTTGGCCTTCTAGCAGTGTGTGGGACTTTCTCTATTAGTCCATCTATACTGACCTCCATCAGGTTGCAAACTGAATATATTTTTTTTCTGCATCTACCTCTGTAAAAATATTGGGCTTCTAGCTGTGTGTGGGACTTGTTCTATTAATCCATCTATACAGACCTCCATCAGGTTGCAAACTGAATATAATTTTTTCTGCATCTACCTCTGAAAAAATATTTGGGCTTCTAGCTGTGTGTGGGACTTGTTCTATTAGTCCATCTATACTGACCTCCATCAGGTTGCAAACTGAATATAATTTTTTTCTGCATCTAGCTCTGAAAAAATATTTGGCCTTCTAGCAGTGTGTGGGACTTTCTCTATTAGTCCATCTATACTGACCTCCATCAGGTTGCAAATTAAAAATAATTTATATCTGCATCTAGCTCTGAAAAAATATTTCGCCTTCTAGCAGTGTGTGGGACTTTCTCTATTAGTCCATCTATACTGACCTCCATCAGGTTGCAAATTAAAAATAATTTTTTGTCTGCATTTAGCTCTGAAAAAATATTTGGCCTTCAAGCAGTGTGTGGGACTTGTTCTATTAGTCCATCTATACTGACCTTCATCACGCTGCAAATTCAAAATAATTTTTTGTCTGCATCTAGCTCTGAAAAAATATTTGGCCTTCTAGCAGTGTGTGGGACTTTCTCTATTAGTCCATCTATACTGACCTCCATCAGGTTACAAATTAAAAATAATTTTTATCTGCATCTACCTCTGAAAAAATATTTGGGCTTCTAGCTGTGTGTGGGACTTGTTCTATTAGTCCATCTATACTGACCTCCATCAGGTTGCAAACTGAATATAATTTTTTTCTGCATCTAGCTCTGAAAAAATATTTGGCCTTCTAGCAGTGTGTGGGACTTTCTCTATTAGTCCATCTATACTGACCTCCATCAGGTTGCAAATTAAAAATAATTTTTATATGTATCTAGCTCTGAAAAAATATTTGGCCTTCTAGCAGTGTGTGGGACTTTCTCTATTAGTCCATCTATACTGACCTCCATCAGGTTGCAAATTAAAAATAATTTTTTGTCTGCATCTAGCTCTGAAAATATATTTGGCCTTCTAGCAGTGTGTGGGACTTTCTCTATTAGTCCATCTATACTGACCTCCATCAGGCTGCAAATTAAAAATAATTTTTATCTGCATCTACCTCTGAAAAAATATTTGGCCTTCTAGCTGTGTGTGGGACTTGTTCTATTAGTACATCTATACTGACCTCCATCAGGTGGCAAACTGAATATAATTTTTTTCTGCATGTAGCTCTGAAAAAATTTTGGGCCTTCTAGCAGTGTGTGGGACTTTCTCTATTAGTCCATCTATACTGACCTCCATCAGGTTGCAAATTAAAAATAATTTATATCTGCATCTAGCTCTGAGAAAATATTTGGCCTTCTAGCAGTGTGTGGGACTTTCTCTATTAGTCCATCTATACTGACCTCCATCAGGTTGCAAATTAAAAATAATTTTTTGTCTGCATCTAGCTCTGAAAAAATATTTGGCCTTCTAGCAGTGTGTGGGACTTTCTCTATTAGTCCATCTATACTGACCTCCATCAGGTTGCAAACTGAATATTTATTTTTTCTGGATCTACCTCTGAAAAAATATTGGGCTTCTAGCTGTGTGTGGGACTTGTTCCATTAATCCATCTATACAGACCTCCATCAGGTTGCAAACTGAATATAATTTTTTTCTGCATCTACCTCTGAAAAAATATTTGGGCTTCTAGCTGTGTGTGGGACTTGTTCTATTAGTCCATCTATACTGACCTCCATCAGGTTGCAAACTGAATATAATTTTTTTCTGCATCTAGCTCTGAAAAAATATTTGGCCTTCTAGCAGTGTGTGGGACTTTCTCTATTAGTCCATCTATACTGACCTCCATCAGGTTGCAAATTAAAAATAATTTATATCTGCATCTAGCTCTGAAAAAATATTTGGCCTTCTATCAGTGTGTGGGACTTTCTCTATTAGTCCATCTATACTGACCTCCATCAGGTTGCAAACTGAATATTTTTTTTTCTGCATCTACCTCTGAAAAAATATTTGGGCTTCTAGCTGTGTGTGGGACTTGTTCTATTAGTCCATCTATACTGACCTCCATCAAGTTGCAAACTGAATATAATTTTTTTCTGCATCTAGCTCTGAAAAAATATTTGGCCTTCTAGCAGTGTGTGGGACTTTCTCTATTAGTCCATCTATACTGACCTCCATCATGTTGCAAATTAAAAATAATTTATATCTGCATCTAGCTCTGAAAAAATATTTGGCCTTCTATCAGTGTGTGGGACTTTCTCTATTAGTCCATCTATTCTGACCTCCATCAGGTTGCAAATTAAAAATAATTTTTTGTCTGCATTTAGCTCTGAAAAAATATTTGGACTTCTAGCAGTGTGTGGGACTTTCTCTATTAGTCCATCTATACTGACCTCCATCAGGTTGCAAACTGAATATATTTTTTTTCTGCATCTACCTCTGAAAAAATATTGGGCTTCTAGCTGTGTGTGGGACTTGTTCTATTAATCCATCTATACAGACCTCCATCAGGTTACAAACTGAATATAATTTTTTCTGCATCTACCTCTGAAAAAATATTTGGGCTTCTAGCTGTGTGTGGGACTTGTTCTATTAGTCCATCTATACTGACCTCCATCAGGTTGCAAACTGAATATAATTTTTTTCTGCATCTAGCTCTGAAAAAATATTTGGCCTTCTGGCAGTGTGTGGGACTTTCTCTATTAGTCCATCTATACTGACCTCCATCAGGTTGCAAATTAAAAATAATTTTTATCTGCATCTAGCTCTGAAAAAATATTTGGCCTTCTAGCTGTGTGTGGGACTTGTTCTATTAGTCCATTTATACTGACCTGCATCTAGCTCTGAAAAAATATTTGGCCTTCTAGCAGTGTGTGGGACTTTCTCTGTTAGTCCATCTATACTGACCTCCATCAGGTTGCAAATTAAAAATAATTTTTTGTCTGCATTTAGCTCTGAAAAAATATTTGGACTTCTAGCAGTGTGTGGGACTTTCTCTATTAGTCCATCTATACTGACCTCCATCAGGTTGCAAACTGAATATATTTTTTTTCTGCATCTACCTCTGAAAAAATATTGGGCTTCTAGCTGTGTGTGGGACTTGTTCTATTAATCCATCTATACAGACCTCCATCAGGTTACAAACTGAATATAATTTTTTTCTGCATCTACCTCTGAAAAAATATTTGGGCTTCTAGCTGTGTGTGGGACTTGTTCTATTAATCCATCTATACAGACCTCCATCAGGTTGCAAACTGAATATAATTTTTTCTGCATCTACCTATGAAAAAATATTTGGGCTTCTAGCTGTGTGTGGGACTTGTTCTATTAGTCCATCTATACTGACCTCCATCAGGTTGCAAACTGAATATAATTTTTTTCTGCATCTTGCTCTGAAAAAATATTTGGCCTTCTGGCAGTGTGTGGGACTTTCTCTATTAGTCCATCTATACTGACCTCCATCAGGTTGCAAATTAAAAATAATTTTTATCTGCATCTAGCTCTGAAAAAATATTTGGCCTTCTAGCTGTGTGTGGGACTTGTTCTATTAGTCCATTTATACTGACCTGCATCTAGCTCTGAAAAAATATTTGGCCTTCTAGCAGTGTGTGGGACTTTCTCTGTTAGTCCATCTATACTGACCTCCATCAGGTTGCAAATTAAAAATAATTTTTTGTCTGCATCCAGCTCTGAAAAAATATTTGGCCTTCTAGCAGTGTGTGGGACTTTCTCTATTAGTCCATCTATACTGACCTCAATCAGGTTGCAAACTGAATATATTTTTTTTCTGCATCTACCTCTGAAAAAATATTTGGGCTTCTAGCTGTGTGTAGGACTTGTTCTATTAGTCCATCTATACTGACCTCCATCAGGTTGCAAATTGAATATAATTTTTTTCTGCATCTAACCCAGCCAATAGTTTTGGCCTAATACCACAGTTTGGCCACTCAGCTCTGCTCGGTTCCCATCCATTGTTTTTTTGTGCAAACAACTCCAGAGTTGTTAATTAGTTAACCACCAAAATGAGTGGAAAAAGGCCTGCTGCTGGTGGAAAAGGGAATAGGCGTGTTGGGAAGGGGAAAAAAGGTTGTGTCCGTGGGGTAGGTGTTAAAGCAACAGTAACATCTGCAGAAGAAAGACCATCTTCCAGCCAAACTAAAATGTCTACTTCTTTTAGCGGACAATGTAATAAGATCTCTTTCTTACGGCCACGCCAATCGCTACAAATTCCAGATGAGGCACAAAAACAGCAGGTGCTTCAACGGATATCAAGTGCTCCTTTAAGTGGGCTCTCCTCCACATCAACTTCAACATCACAAATACTCCAGTCCTCAAAGGTGTCACCCCAATCGCACTTGCTTCCTCACAGCTCCCAAATCTCCAGCTGCCCGTCTGAGTATGAGGTAGAACAGATGGTTGAGTCTGCAGAGCTGTTTACTCATACTATAGCCTGGGAATCAGAGGTCGACTTCAGCGCTTCTGTGAATCCAGACGAGGAAATGATCTGCACTGATGCCCAGAATCTTTATGAGTCGGATCCAGGACCAGACGCAGAAGGTTCTGACCATAATGTAGACCCTCATTCCCAAACTGTAACTCCTGTTGGTGGAGACAATGAGGAAGACAATGATGAGACTCAAATACCTGATTGGAGCGACAACTTTAGTTTTTTGTCAGGGCAGGAACAGGTTGGCTCTGAGGACGACTGGTGTGATAACGCACAGGGTGATGATGATGAGGTTGGAGATCCCACTTACTGTCAACCCACAGTCAGCCAAGAGATGAGGTCAGCAGAGGAGGTGGAGGAAGATGCTAGTGACGATGAGGTCAGGTTGCGCCTTCCTGGACAGAGACATAGTACTGGAAGCACGTCAACAACTGCATCCTCAAACACAACTCTGCCTCTCACCACAAGTCGTGGTGGCTCTTCAGGTCGCATGGGTGCTAAGCCTTGCATAGCCTGGGCATTTTTTCAGATCGATAAAGATGACCCAACTCGTGTTATCTGTAACATTTGTCAGCAAAAGCTAAGTAGAGGCCAAAAAATACATAGTTTGAGTACTTCATGCATGAACCGGCACATGGACATGAAGCATAAGTTGCAGTGGGAAGCTCAGTGTGCTACAATGCGGCCTAGCCGGCCGGGCCAACCACTGTCTGCCATATCTTGTGCATCCACGGCCTCTTCATCCTCTGTGACTGGGGGGACAGCAGTCACACCTGTTTTGGGGCGCAGACCTGCCACCTCTTTACCCGCAACAGCCAGCGTGATTGGCAGGTCATCATTTTCTTTGGAGGTGGTAACACCAGCTGGTGTTGAGCGCTGTCCGACATCGATAGCACCACCTTTGGATCAAGGCAACCTAACATGTCCGCCTGCATCTTCCTCACAGACCGGCAGTTTGCCGGGGACACCCTTATCAACCCCATCTAAGCACAATAGCCAGCCCTCGGTCCCTCAGATGTGGACAAGTAAAAGACCATTTCCTCCTAGCCATGAGAAAGCTAAGAGGTTGAATTTCACCATCTGCAAGCTCTTGGCTACAGAAATGCTGCCTTTCCGCCTGGTGGACACAGAGGATTTTCGAGACCTTATGTCCGTCGCAGTGCTCCAGTACCAGATGCCCAGTTGGCACTACTTCTCAAAGAAAGGTGTGCCTGCGCTCCACCAGCATGTCGCACACAACATCACCGCTTCTTTGAGAAACTCTGTGTGTGACAGGGTGCATTTCACCACAGACACTTGGACGAGTAGGCATGGACAGGGGCGTTACATGTCGCTGACTGGGCACTGGGTAACTATGGTGACAGCAGGACAAGGGGCTGCTGCCCAAGTCTTGCCGTCCCCACGAGTTGTGCTTCAATCCTCTTTATGTCAAAGTTCCTCCACTGCTTCTGCCTCCTCAACCTCCTCTCGGTCTTCCACCTGCACCCAAAGCCTGTCTGGTCATGCCACAAGCTTTCTAACTGCGCAGAAGGGATCCTGCACACCTCCTTACTATGCTGGCAGTAGCGCTCAACGTCATCAGGCGGTTTTTACTTTGAAATGTCTGGGAAATGTGAGTCACACAGCTGAGGAGTTGTGGTCAGCTCTGGAGAACCAATTTCATGAATGGTTGTCTCCACTGGACCTGAAACCAGGGAAGGCCGTGTGCGACAATGCTGCAAACCTGGGTGCGGCCCTTCGCCGGGGCAATGTCACACACGTGCCTTGTATGGCTCACGTGTTGAACCTGGTTGTCCAGCAATTTTTAGCCCACTATCCCAGACTAGATGGCCTTCTGCAGAGGGCACGGTCGCTGTGTGCTCACTTCCGCCATTCGCATCCCGCAGCTCAGCGACTTACATCTCTACAGAAGTCGTTGGGCCTGCCACTTCACCGGCTAAAATGCGATGTGCCTACCCGGTGGAATTCAACTCTGCACATGTTGCAGCGACTGTGGCAGCACCGACAAGCCCTGGTGCAATACGTTCTGACGTATAGCCTGGGCCAACGAGATCCAGAGGTGGGGCAAATCACGCTGGAGGAGTGGTCTCAGATCAGGGACCTATGCACCCTTCTGCACAGTTTTGAAATGGCGACGAAGATGTTTAGTGCTGACGATGCCATTATCAGCATGACTATTCCGGTGATTTACATGCTGGAGCACATGTTAAACAGAATTCGGAGTCAGGTGGTGGCACAAGAGGAGGTGGAGGAAGTAGAGGAGGAGGAGTTGTATGCGGAAGGGCTAACATCTGCAAGGTCCAGACGGTCGGCAGCTCCAAGGCGGCAGGCATGTGAGGGTGGGGGAGATGGTTTTACCAGGGCGCATGGTAGCAGCCAAACTAGTGAGGAAGGTGCAGGAGCCCAGGAAGAAGTGGAGGACGAACTGATGGAAGACTCATCAGATGAGGGAGACCTTGATCACATTTCTGTTGTGCGAGGTTGGGGGGAGAGGACAGAGGAAGGAAGCACGATTGTTACCTCGCCACCAACACAACAGGGACTTGGTGCTCCTGGATGCGCAACACACATGAGTGCCTTCTAGCTGCACTACCTGCAACATGACCCTCGAATTGTGAGAATTAGAAATAATCCTGACTACTGGGTTGCCACACTGTTAGATCCCCGGTACAAAAGTAAATTTGCAGAAATTATTCCTGCCATAGAAAGGGATGCACGCATGCAGGAGTATCAGCAGAGACTGTTGCAGAATCTTACATGTGCTTTTCCACAAAACACCAGTGGTGCACGTAGTGAATCTCACAGTTCCAACTTGCCAACCATGGGACCGTCAAGTGTTCAGCACTCAAACCGTAACAGAACCACAGTATCTGCTGGTAACATCAATTTTGCGGAATCATTTCACCACTTTTTTAGCCCATCCTTTGCAAGGCCACAGGAGACAAGAAGTCTGACACATAGTCAACGCCTAGAGACGATGGTACAGGAGTATCTCCAAGTAAACATTGAAGCCATGACTGTGTCACTGGACCCTTGCTCTTTTTGGGCTTCCAATCTGGATAAATGGCCGGAGCTAGCCACTTACGCCTTGGAGATCTTGTCATGCCCCGCAGCCAGCGTTCTGTCTGAACGTGTGTTCAGCGCTGCTGGTGGTGTGCTGACAGATAAGCGCACGCGGCTCTCCACTGATAATGTAGACAGACTCACGTTCATAAAGATGAACAAATCATGGATCCGAAACGACTTTTCTACCCCTGTGTCATCCTGGGGAGAGTAAAAGCTTGATGATTGGTTAAAATCACCCTACCAACCTTTTTAAGCTTTCAAATTACTAATCATGTTTATCTGTATCTTGGCTGGAAAATAATTTGGGCTTTGTAGCAGTGTGCAGCACTGATTCTATTAGGCCATCTATAATAAGCTCCACCAGATTTAAAATTACTAATCATGTTTATCTGTATCTTGACTGGAAAATAATTTGGGCTTTGTAGCAGTGTGCAGCACTGATCCTATTAGGCCATCTATACTAAGCTCCACCAGATTTAAAATTAATAATAATTTTTAGCTGCATCTAGCCCGGAAAATAATTTTGGGGCTCCGAGGTGCGCAAGACACATAAGTGCCTTCTTGCTGCACTACCTGCAACATGACCCTCATATTGTCAGAATTCGAAGTAATCATGACTACTGGGTTGCCACACTCTTAGATCCCCCAAACTTTTCGATCAACCTTTTCATTTTAATAAAGACCAAAAAAATGGTCATTTTTGAAATTATAAGCATTAGCAGGTTATTAGAAACTGAAATCAAACAGTTTTCAACTCAAAACTTTATTCTAGGTGATGTTACATTTTCACATAGGACCCCTTGTTCGAAAGGAGCTTCTGAACTCTCTCGTCCCTTGAATTTGTCAGGTTTTGGATGGTTTCTGCTTCAATTGTTTTGCATGAAGACAGAATACCCTCCCAGAGCTGTTGCTTAGATGTGAACTGCCTCCCGCCATCATAGACACTCCTTTTGATGATGCTCCAGAGGTTCTGAATGGGGTAGAGGTCAGGGGAGCATGGGGGTCACACCATAAGTTTGTCCCCTTTTATGCCCATATCAGCCAGAGATGCAGATGTTTTATGTGCAGCATGAGATGGTGCATTATCATGCAAAAAAATGATCTTGCTGTGAAATACACGGTTCTTCTTCTTGAACCATGGCAGGAAGTGCTGTTTGAGAAAATCCACATACATTATGGAGTTCATCTTTAGCGCCTTCAGGGATCCTAAAGGGGCCGACAATCTCTCTCCCCATGATTCCAGCCCAAAACATTACTCCACCTCCTCCTTGTTGGCGCTGTAGTCGTGTTTGCGTGGGGGGTCCATCAACCAGCCATCCTCCACTCCATCCATCTGGACCATCGAGCACTGCACGGCACTCATCCGTGAACAAAACAGTTTTGAAATCAGTCTTCATGTAATGTTTGGCCCACTGGAGCCGTTTCTGCTTGTGTGAAGTGGATAGAGGAGGTCGACAGGATGGCGTATGCACAGCTGCAAACCTCTGAAGGACCCTGCATCTTGTTGTTCGGGGGACGTTGGAGGCACCAGCAGCTTCAAAAACTTGTCTGCTGCTATGACAATGCTTTTTTGCCGCTGCTCTTTTAACCTGACGTAATTGCCTGTAGGAAAGAGTCCTCAATTTGCCCTTATCAGCACGCACACGTGTGTACTGTGTATCAGCTACATACTTCTTGATTGCCAAGACACTTCATCCTGATCATCGCACAATGTTGATTGTAGTCATGCCTTGACCTAAACACTCCACAATTTGTTGCTTCTCAGCAGCCGACACATCCTTTTTCTTTCCCATTTTGGCAGAAAATGTAGGCTGCTTAATAATGTGAGACAGTCTTCTTAAGTAGTCTTGCATTTCATTGGACACACCTGCCAAACTAATTAGCACAGGTGTCTGCAATTGCTTACAGTGATATAAAGAGCCCTGACACACATCACCATCAATGAGTTTAACTGACAAACAAACAAATTCTTCCCTTATCACTCCTAAACACTTTTTGCATAATAATTTGGAACACAGTGTACATGTGCTTTTCCACAAAACACCAGTGGTTCACGTAGTGAATCTTACAGTTCTAACTTGCCAACCGTGGTCTGTATGGAGTTGTTCAATAAAGGGCCCAAAATTAAGATAACATAGATGGGAGAGGTCTCTATGAATAGGAATTCCTAAGTATTTGATACCCTGTGAGGGCCAGGCAAAGGGAAAGTTGGACTGGATGGAATCCTATTTGGATTTGGGAAGGGAGACATCGAGGGCCTCAGACTTCGCTGCATTGATTTTAAAATTTGACCATGTAACAAAGTGATCTATTTCAGCCATAACAGCATGGATGGATATGTGATTGAGTGATATATACTAGGACATCATCAGCAAATAGAGAGCACTTGTACTCGGTGCCTCCCACCTCAATCCACCTAATATTGGGGTTATGGCGAATTGATGTGAGCAGGTGCTCCGTCACTAGGATGTATAAGAGAGGGGACAGAGGACATCCCTGCCTTGTCCCATTGGTGATTGTGAAAGGTGATGAAAATATTCTGATGCACCCCCTGGGCCTTGGGACACCCGGAGCCGGACCCTTTTTGGTGGATGCTGGTGGTTGTAGTCTTCGTGGCGGCGACCCGGTTCCGTGGCTCAGGGTGGTCAAACCAGTGGCGGAACTATTTATGTGGTTTTGATGTTTAAATGTCCGACTACGCCACCCGTGGATTGCGGTCAGAGTGAACCGCCGCTGCAGGGCAGACCGCTGAGGCTGGTGTTGTGGGTGCAGCAGAGCATAGCATAACTCCCCACGGGAGGAGTATAGCCTCAGGGCAGTGTATGCGGAGGATGGGGGTGATGGTGCAGGGCAGCAGCAGTAACGACACGGAGTCAGTGATGCAGTCCAGGGCCTTTACTCACAGTTCTTATTATCCAGACCACGTCTGCAGGTAACGGCTGCCCACGTCGTACTGTGCTCACCTGGTGAGGGGCTCAGACAACTCCCAGATAACTTTGGAGCGCTTCACAGGACCCACTTTGTGTGTCCTTTGTCTGGCCTTTCTTACCAAGCCTTCTGTCCGGCTGCCTCGGGCCTCCTCTTGGTAAACTTGGCGCCAGTTTCCCTGACCCTATGTGGTGCCTTCCTAGCGGGTGTAGCGAGGGGCTGCGCCACATAAAATATCACAGCCTCCGGTTTCTAGCTGAGGGTCGTTTCCTGCCTCCACTAGTTTCGGGGACCGGTCTCCCCCTTTGGCCTGACCCCTCCACGCAGGTGGATTCGGGCGTGCGGTGGTGACTCGTCCGTCCGCACCCCTGGGATCCCTTCATTCCTCGTTCCTGGAGCCTTCTCCGCTCCTCTTCCTTCCTTCTCCCTCTTCCAGGCCTGGGCCTCTGTTACTAGGCCGCCTCCGGAGCAGAGCTCATGCAGAGCCCCTGCTCCCTGCCACTTCTGCTCAGACTTCTCTGCAGTGAACTAAGATGGTGCCCACCTTTTATACTCCCTTCTCAATGCACCCAGGAACTGCTTCCTCCCTGCTCCTGCACTACAGGGTTCCCCTTCCTCAGTGTTCCCTCCCCCCACTCCAGCCAGGGACAGGGACTGTCGTGCCCATCTCAGAGGCATATTGGTCGCCCTGCCCCACGGCAATGTGGTGTAATGCATGCAGGTGTCGGGTCCTGTACACACTCCATCCTTACCTGAGAGTGAGATATCACACCTCTGGGTGAGGTGCAATACCTCTGTAGCAACCGAGCCCTCAGGGTGCTACAGTTCCATTTATCTTCAGCCTAGGTGACGTATTGTGATACAGGGCCGTGATTTTGGCTATAAAAGGGTCCCCTAGACCCCTACCCCAAGCTTTTTAAGAGAATCATATATGGCGTGCCAGGAGACTCTATGGAATGCTTTCTCAGCATCCAACGAGAGTATCTAATTACAAATTTTTAACTGCATCTAGCCCAGGAAATACTTTGTGCCTAGTAGCAGTGTCTGCTAGTCAGCGGATTATCCCGGCTGTTAAGCTAGCTACACCACCTGTAGTTTGGACACTTAATTTTTTCAAAGGAAATGCTTCGGGACCACGGGATACTCAGTGAAGAGCATCAGGAGGCACCCCAAGGCATAGGGGCTGGGACTGGCAGTAGGATGCCTTGCAGTGGACAGCCGAGCTCGATCCTTATAAAAGCTTTTTAACTGCAGCAGCTTTAGTGGACGCTACTGGAGCTGGAATTACGCGGCTGCTGGCATGAGACTTGCCCTCCAATAGATCCTTGTAAATGGATTTAAAGTGTATTCATTCAAATTAGAGAGACAATTTAAATTAAAAAGCTTAGAGCTGCCTCCACCACAGGGGGGCTCGCTCGACCCACCAGCGGACAGGCACCAGTATTGGGAGAGGGGGGCTGGCCGTCAGGGTTCACCGCGGCTCTGGCACAAACCCGGCGACACGGAGGTGGCACGGGCAGGAGCGGACTGAACGTGTCGGCTTCTCACTTTTTGGATTTTAGAAGGGCATGACATGCCTATATCTGTGTCTCCCCCTCCTTTTACTCCTCCACCTCTTTTCTTTTCGCATGACTATATGTACTTGTCACTTTTCCATGTGTTAGTTGTGTCTTCTGAGCAGTTTGTCAGCTTTTGGACACCTTTGAAGATGTTTTCTATGTGTTTCTATGTGTTTTTGTTTGCCTGCCATTGGTTTTAACGGTGTTTGAAGGTGTTCGACGAACAGTTCGACGAACAGTTCGGCGAACACACGGGTGTTCGACGAACCGAACCGAACTCGAACACTACGGGGGTGGCTCAACACTAGTTATAATCTCCTTATGTCCCTCCCACCTTGACCAACCCTTTGTAATTTACTATAAGAATTGTACCCCGATACAATGGAGGCAGTTCTGTTCTAACATTGATCAGAGCTCTTGTGGCTACAATAAAACTTTCTTTAATCCATAGAGAAAACGTGAGACCTCATCCTTTGGGAGACTGGGAAGTTATTCCGTATCATAAAGCAGACTACATCTCCACTTAAAATTGTTTCGGGCAGATATTGTTCTCCATACAGGGGAAAAGAGGAGTAGAGCAGCTTCCTGACCCTCGACTGTACTGTGCTGTCAGGGCAAGAAGAGGAGGAGGGTGACTCTGAGGGCAAGGAATGGCATAACACATTGGATGATGATGAGGTTGTACATCCAACTTAATGTGAACCCAGAGGTACGCAGCTGAGTAGGTGGAAGAGGAGGAAGACGAGGAGGTTACGTTGCATCCTATGGTGCAGACACGGAGTGATGCAAGCACGAGGAGCACTGCATCCTTAGCCACAAACTGTGACAGTTACTAGCAGCAGGCGCGGACCTGCAGCTCACAGGGGCGGCAAGGGTTTCCTAGCCGGGGACTTTTTTGAGACCGCAAAAGATGAGCCAGCCCATGTTATCTGGAAACTTTGCTATAAAAACTCACTTTCACTGAGCACACCACATGTTTCTCAATCCACCGTAACATCTGCGCCTGCACCTCACTTATGGTCCAACAGTTTGTCCGTTTCACCCTCTCTCAGCACTGCAGCCAACTCTCAGTCCCACAGTTGTGGTCACGTAAAAGATTGTTTTCTCCAACACATGACAAAGCTAAGAGGTCGAACTCCACCATCTCCAATCTGTTGGCCAAGGAAATGGTAGTGTCAGACCCTAATTTTTTGAACTGTGAACACTTCTGTATGGCTGTTTTTTTACTGAGGAGGTAACCAGAGAACCTGGGGGAATCCCCTGCAAACATGATGAGAACATACAAACTACTTGCAGATGTTGTCCTCTATCATTATAAAGGCATTTGTTCGTTGTCTAGGAGACTGACCACCGCTGCTGTCTACCTTGTGTGTTGAAGCTTGCAAGGTGTCACGAGTTTAGCGTTACAGAGAGGAGCCAGAAGACCGCAGCGTCTGATTCCTACCACTCTTGCAGTCAATAGAAGCCTTTCGCCTTCATATTAATCGGTGCAGGGGTTAATCTGCTCAGTTGTGAGCTCCTGGAAACTTACCGTGATTTAGGCTCTCAGCAGATTTGTCCCATGCATATCCCCTACTGTGATAACGCTGTACCCCAACACAT
This sequence comes from Phyllobates terribilis, assembly GCF_046119375.1. Classification (NCBI taxonomy): domain Eukaryota; kingdom Metazoa; phylum Chordata; class Amphibia; order Anura; family Dendrobatidae; genus Phyllobates; species Phyllobates terribilis. Next base: position 789,047,064 of record NW_027362761.1, read on the forward strand.
CAGACTGTTGTCTACTGTGGAAACCTTGAAAAGGAAGCTGAAGATCCACTTCTTCTGACAAGCGTACAATCTTCGGTAACCCTCGCTCCAGCATACCGCATCACGACTAGCTATACCCTGACCTACTGTATCCTCACCCATCCCACCCATCCCTTGTAGATTATTTGTGTGTCCTTGCAGGCAGGGTCCTCTCTCCTCTTGTACCAGCTTTGACCTCTTTTCACATGTAAAGCACCATGGAATAAATGTCACTGTAATAGTAATAATAATTATAGTACTTGTACTCTGGGTCAATTGATGGCACTTTCCTGGTGTCTACCCATAATTTGATATGCTTTGGCAGCTTTTGGACCCGTTTGAAGGTGTTGTATATGCTTTTTTTTTGTTCCCCCATTGAATCCTATGGTGTTCGGAAATGTTCGTCGAATGTTTGACGAATAAATTTGGCGACTGTCTAAATATTCCGAACCGAACATTGAAATGTCCGCTCATCTCTAGTCAGAACCCCACCGATGTGATACCAGTAAAAGTAGTGGAGAAATCCCTTAAGAAACTTGTGCATCTTAGCAACTATCTAGCCTCTTGCAACTGCTGTACTGCTCCACCTTCTACTTCAGTCAAGGGCTGGAGTATATTTTAGTCTAATTAATGCCACCTTAGTGGCATAAATTATGATGAATCTGCCGAGTGGGCTTCGCCACTGGATATACTGCACACAGCCCTGACACATTGACCTTATACCACACACAGCCTTGTCACACTGACTGTATACCGCACACAACCCTGACACACTGACCTTATGCCGCACACAGCCCTGACACACTGACCGTATACCACATATAGCCCTTACACACTGACCGCATATGGTACACAGCACTGACACACAAGCGTATACCGCACACAGCCCTGACACACTGGCTGTATACTGCACACAGCACCATACCTCCCAACTTTTGAAGTACAGAAAGAGGGACACATCATGCAGCGTGCCGTGGCAAATTTTGGCCATGCCCCTGGCCACACCCCAATCCATGACCATTTAGTATTTCTTTCTCCTCTGGCAGGAGGAGTTGTCAGGGGGGCGCTGGTAATGAGGGGCATTCAGTAGACTCCATAGACTGCAGGGCGCAGACCCAAATCCAGGACTGTCCATTTTATCCGGGACAGTTGGGACTAGAGATGAGCGGATGGATTCCTGGGTCTCTGGTCCAGCGTCCAGATCAGTGGTACATGGCGGCTGGACAGGAGGCTGCGAATCTCTAACCATCCAGCATCCCCGGCGGCTTTTGCTCACCCAGGGTAGCGCGACGTCCTCTTTGCATTCTTCTCATCTCTAGTTGGGACCTGTGGATTATTTTTTGTTTCCTCATTCACAGTCGGAGCCGCCAGGACTTTCTCATCTTTATGTAGCTTCACTATACGACATCCAGCATTTTTGTGTCTGTAAGGCCGTGTTCACATGTTGCAGAAATACTGTGTTTTCTACAGAATCCGCACCAAACTCCACAATAAGAATCAAAGCTTTTCTGTACTGTTAAAAAGAGTTCAAAACTCTGCTTCATATCTTCCCCAAAATAGCATCAAATAAGCAGGAATACGCATAAAAGAAACGCAGCAAAGAAGCCATAATCAGAGAAGATTGTTACTGTGTCGTGTGCTGTGGACACCTGCAGAAAAAAATCTGCAAAAACAGCGCAGCATTTACGTAAGGTGTGAACACGGCCTCAGCATTACAGTTTTATTACATTTTTATGGGTTTAATAGAGATAAATATAAGTTATGTCATTTTTTTTTACATCATTTACTGATCCCCGTAAATAATCCGATCGCTGTGTTGTACGGGTCATTACGATTACAAGGACACCAAATATGTCCATGTTATTTGCTGATTTGTGATGTTTATGATTTAAAAATAAACGCATTAAAAATAACATTTTTTTTCATTATGAAGTGTTTTTCATTATTATTTTTTTTAGCAATTTTATAAAATGAAAAAATATCTTAGGATATGTGCACATGATCCGGAGTCGCTGCAGGTTATGCAGCATCAAACTTGCAGCGGCCAGCTGATACAGCATAGTGGATGGGATTTGTAGAAATCCCATGTCCACTGTGCACCTGTGGATCAACTGCAAAAATGTGTTTTTCCAGACCTGCAGCATTTCAATTTCTCTTGTGGGTCTACATGCGGGCTTTCCCCATAGACCTAACCTCTCTGAGGAAAGTCTGCAGGTGAAAAGAAAAATATGGCGCCGCTCATTTGCATATTCAGCGGAAGTCGCCGCCGGGGCCCGCAGGCTCGTATGCATCGTGCACACATACCCTAGTTCTCCCTGTAGGATAAAAATACATACAATTGTACACAGCAGTATATTTCTATCAGTTCTATCAGCCTAGTCAGATTCTGCAGTACAGATCAAGTACATGGACTTCTGCCCATTAACCCAGTGGCTCAGTACACTAAAGCTCCCATCTATCTGTAATGTGTGAAGGTTTGTGAGTTCAAAACCTGAGTAGACACAAAAATAATAAGCAATGAAAATTTTTTTTTTTTTAAAATACGTTTAGGCTACATTACCACAATCAGGAGCAGCAGCCCTTTGGACGCAGCGTATTCTGGATGTGTCCAAAACTCTGCGTTATAATCACGCAGGTAAATTCTCATGTGTTCACTGAACCATGCGAAGTTACCGCATCTAATGACATTTTATTGTGGAAATTTCATAGTGGAGACTAAATCCCATCCACTGTGCTTGTTATGTAGAACAGAGCGTTTTGGATGCAGCGCAGGTGAGCTGCGTCCAAAAAGCTGCCATTACGGAGCATGGGCTTATAGCCTTATAGGAACAAGATAAATATTTTTCTTCACTTCCGTATACAGCCACCATAAAATACATTGCTATATGTACAATGTATTTATAGGGAAATGTATACTCTGCTTCTAGATTCATTGCAATGTAGAATCAAGATAACCAAAATCTCCTATTTTTATCATTATGTGCTTTAGCTCAGTGGTTAGAGCACACATCCTGTGAGCTATTAGGAAGCATGTAGTGACACTGTCATTGTGAGTTTGAATTTCTGGGTGATACTGATAACAGGAGTGGGAGGAGGTGAATATATAATTTAATTTATGCACTAAGAAGAGATGATTGGCCTTGCCCCCTGAGGAGGAGAAGCTATAGAGCGATGAGAATGTTGCAGAGAGGTAAACAGCTGAACCATGATGGGACGCAGGACAGACCTGCTGAAAATGGGATGGTTGGGAGCTATGCAGCACTCACATACTGCTTGTGACTCGCCCCCTGGGCCATGGGGCACTCGGATCCGGGCAATAGGGGGAACGATGGGAGTAGTAGTGGCAACGCGGTTCCGTGGCTCAGGGTGGTCAGGCCAATGGTAGTCCGTTATGTTCTGCTGATAATGTCCGACTATGCCACCCGTGGATTTGCGGTCATTAGGTACCGCCGCTGCAAGGCAGACCGATGGGGCTGATGAGGTGTGCAGCTGGGATGGTGTGACTCCCCACGGGAAGAGTGCGGCCCCAGGGCAGTGTAGTGGATGGTGGGAGTGATGGTAGTGAGATTCCCGGTGCTGGAGGAGCAAGGAGCACACAGACAACAAGTTGCAGTCCAGGGTCTTTACTGAAACAGGTAAACTGACCCATAAACAGTCCCAGCTAGGAGGGGACCTGGATGTCTGAGAGCAACGGGGAAATTGGCCCTGGTCAGGGTGAGGGTGTAGGCCTACCGTGCTTTCAGCGCTCCTTCTGGCTATCTCCTCGTTATAGGGTAACAGCCCACGTTTCCGAGCTTTCCGTGTATTCTCGCCTGTATGGCCTGCGACGTGGGTTCCTTTCTGCTCCCAGCCTTGTACGGCTTTACTGGTCCCTTCGGTTGTGGCAGGGCCTCCAGGCTTCTTAGGCCAAGGAATATACAGTCCCTTGCGGACTGGTTATCTGCTGGGGGATGTGGAATCCTTCCAGCCTCAGACACCAAAGTCTGGTAAATTAAGTCCTCTTTCTGCCAAGACAGGCTTGCTTCGCCTCTTGTCTCTGGCTTGTGGCTCTCCTCCTGCCACACTTCCTCTTAGGTGCAGTGCAACTGTCTGTCCCTGCTCTGCTCTGGGACAAGTCTCAGAGCTGAGACAGGCCATCAAGTTCTCCCTAACCCTGCCCCCAGCACCAGCTTTTATAGGGGCAGCCTGCTCCCCCTACTGGCCTGAGACAGGAGGCATTGCATGCTAATGTTCCCCTGACTAGAGAACCTCCCCCTTGCTCTCAGACACAGCTTTAATTACACTTGTGGCATCCAGGCCAGGGTGACACATTCCCCACTAGTGAAATTTAGTACTCCGGGACTAAACAATAAACAAAGACAATATGCATAACAATAAAACATTAATAGACAGACGACGCACAAATTGAGTTCTTAAGGTCACAGTGTGGTCTGTGACCGGGTGTCCATATCACCAACACAACGGGGAGCCTTAACCAGGTGGGGGTCTGTCCTACCCCAAGTCCTTCACAGTCTTAGTTCATTCCTGGGTTAGGCTCCGAACGCAGTCCATACAAGGTCCCGGTTATAAAAAAGTCCATAACCTGTGAGTCCTTACGGTAGCTGCAAGAAACTGAAACACAGAATTACCAAACAAGCAAGTAACTTGGCAAACAATTCAACATTTGGCAACAGGGTTATTTACAATTTTAGCACACTCTATATTCTCCAGTGAGCGGGTATCTGCCCCTTTGTGCTCCTGGTTGATCTACGTAGCCCACTGTCTGGTGGTGGACCAACCTGGCTTTCCCCACTAGCGTTAGGGGTACAGCTACCAGCTGGGTGTGCAGGTAGGGCAGGCAGCTGTCTGCGGGTCCTTTGGCTTACCGCAGGCATGGCAGGCTCACTGTCAGCAGAGAGTTGACTCTCCTGGGCTGCTGGTACAGGCTCTTCTGCCTCTGGAACCGCTTGCTCCTCTTCACCTTCCGGCTTTGGTGTTGGTTGTTGCTGTGCCGGTTGCAGGAAATGCAGGACAGGTACCACTATGGCATCATTTATGCGAGTTCAGGACTGAGGGAACTCTCCGAGAACGGTGCTGATCATTTCTTCCTTGTCCTCTGCGGGTTCAAGGTCACTCTGATCCTCTTCTGCACCACGGAGTTGCTCGGGGCATCTTTTGAGGTGGTCCCTGGAGACGACACTAGTGGTTTCTCCTCCGTCCTTGGTGATTACGCACACCTTTGGGTTGTCGTTGTCAGACTGCAGTACGGTGTAGGGTTCCCTTTCCCACTGGTCGTCCAACTTATGTAGCCTTCTTTTTCGCTTTAGGACTTGCTCACCAGGTTCTAGGGGACCAGCAGGGGCGTGTTGATTGAAGAGTTTTTCTTGCCTCTCTCTCACCTGGGCCAGGCTCTTCTCCACACTCTCCTGTACCTTCTTGTACTGCAGTTGCCTTTCCGTATCCCAGTCTGCATCCGGGGAGGTGTCCTCAGGTATTAGGACTCCCATCTCCAGGTCTACGGCAGCTTACCTGGTCTAGCTCGCATCAGGTAAGCCGGGGTGCAATTTGTAGCATTCACCGGGATATTGTTGTATAGGTCTATCAGGTCCTGCAGTTTTTCTGGCCACAGGCTGCGTTCCTCCAGGGGCAACGTCTTCAGGAGATCAATGACTATATTGTTCATCTTCTCACACATCCCGTTGGTTTGGGGGTGGTAAGGCGTTGTACGAATCTTCTTACAGCCATAGAGGTTGCAGAACTCCTGGAAGATTTCAGCCTCGAACGCTGGACCCTGGTCTGTCAGGACCTGTTCCGGATACCCGTGTGGACGGCAGAAATATTGCTGGAAGGCTCTGGCCGCTGTTTGGGCTGTCAAGTCTTTTACCGGGACCACCACGAGAAAACAGGAATAGTGGTCTACGATTGTCAGGGCGTAGATGTACCCTGACCGGCTTGGAGCCAACTTGATGTGGTCTAGAACTACCAGCTCAAGAGGCTGCGTGGTGACGATGGGCCTCAAGGGTGTCTTCTGGCTGGTGCGGTCCTTTCTCCTTAGGTGACAAGGGCCACAGTCTCTGCACCACTTTTCTACAGCTCCTCTCATGCTGACTCAAAAGAACCTTCCTCTTAGCAGGAACTCCAATTTCTTCCAACCGAAGTGTCCCGCTCTGTCATGGTAAGCCCCCAGGACCATAGCTGCATCCCGCCTTGGGACCACGACTTGCCAGGTCAGCTTGTGCGTCCGGTGGTTAACAATCCTTTTGCACAACTTGCCTTCGTAGAGGAACAGCTTGCTCTTCTCCTTCCATAGCTGCTTGGCTTCCTCTGGGGCATCTGGATCTAGGCGGGCGTCTTCCCGGGTCAGTAGATCTTTCACCAGGCGGACTGCAGGGTCACTATCTTGGGTCTCGGCCCAGCTGTGGTGAGGTAGGGGATTGATCATCACGGTTGTTAGATCCTCCTCCTTCACGCGGTGGGAGTATTGAGCGGCTCCATACCGGTGAAACGCGGGGAGTTCTACCTCCTCCAGCTCTTCTGGGTCTTCGTCACCTTCAGGTAAGTAAGGCATCCTCGATAGGGCATCAGCATTGGCATTGGTTTTGCCGGCCCTGTACTTGATCACGAAGTCATAGTTGGAGAGAAAGGCCATCCACCGTTGTTCTAGGGCACCCAGTCTTGCATTGTCCAGGTGTGTCAACGGGTTGTTGTCCGTGTACACGGTGAACTTTGCGGAGGCCAGGTAATGCTTGAAGCGTTCCGTCACGGCCCACACCACCGCCAAGAATTCTAGCTTGAAGGAGCTGTAATTCTCCGGGTTCCTCTCGGTGGGCCTCAGCTTCCGGCTGGCGTACGCGATCACCCTTTCTCTGCCCTGTTGGTTTTGGGACAGTACGGGTCCCAGTCCCACATTACTGGCGTCTGTGTGGAGAATGAAAGGCTGGCCATAATCAGGGTAGGCCAGGATCTCGTCCCCTGTGAGGGCCATCTTTAGCTGGCGGAAGGACTCCTCTTCCGGTTTATCCCACTTGAAGGGTGGCTTTTGACTTCTGGACTTAGACTGTCCGATCAGGAGGTCCTGCATAGGAGCTGCCATCTTAGTGAACCCGGGGATGAACCTTCGGTAGTAGCCTACCAACCCGAGAAACTGTCTCACCTCTTTGATGTTCGAGGGGCTTGGCCAGCTCTTGATTGCCGTGACCTTGTCAGGGTCGGGGGCCACTCCTTCCGCACTTACCATGTGCCCTAGGTACTGGACCTTTGGTTTCAGCAGGTGACACTTCGATGGTTTCACCTTCAGGCCATAGCCTGCCAGGGCTTCGAACACCTCGGCCAGGTGCTTTAGATGGTCCTCGTAGGTTTTCGAATAGACGATCACGTCGTCCAGGTAAAGGAGGACCGTCTCGAAGTTTCGGTGCCCTAGACAGCATTCCATCAGCCGCTGGAAGGTCCCTGGTGCGTTGCAGAGCCCGAAAGGCATACAGTTGAACTCACTCAGTCCCATCGGGGTGGTGAAGGCGGTCTTCTCCTTGTCAGCCTCTGCCACAGGAACCTGCCAGTACCCGCTAGTAAGGTCCAAAGTAGAAAAGAAGTTAGCTGATTTTAGTGCGGCTAAAGACTCCTCTATTCTAGGCAGCGAATATGCGTCTTTGTGAGTGATACGGTTGATTTGTCTATAGTCGACGCACATTCTCATGGTGCCGTCTTTCTTTTTGACCAGAACCAAGGGGGCTGCCCAGGGGCTACAGCTGTCTCTAATAACCCCAGCTTCTTTCATCTCTCTTAGCATGCCCTTTGCATTCTGATAATGTGCAGGGGGTACAGGTCTGTGCCTCTTTTTTATTGGTGGGTGGCTCCCGGTGGGGATGTGGTGTTCTATCCCCTTTACTCTGCCGAAGTCTAGCGGGTGCTTACTAAAGACTCTCTCGTACTCCTGTACCACCCGGTAGACTCCTTGTTTTTGGTGCAGGGGAGTGGAGTCAGCACCCACATGGAGTTTCTGGCACCAGTCCTCCTTTTGTTTCTGGGAGCCATTACCCTCCGCCTGTGGAGATGGAGGCAAGGGTTCCACGGCCCTGATAGCTTTGTGTTCGACAACATACAGTTTGGCGAGTGTAGCGTACCGGGGTAAGTGTACTTCCCTCTCCCCAATGTTGAGGATGCGGACGGGCACCCTCCCATGACGGACATCAACCACCCCCCGAGCTGTCAAAATGGTGGGCCTGCTGTCCGAGTACACGGGTTCTACCATGGCTTGGTAGTCTCTACCTCTCAACCCGATTGCAGTCCGACACCAGATCATCATTTCACTTTTGGGAGGCATGGAAATGGGGAACGGGTCACTCAGTCTTACGCTACCGATCTCACCACCAGACAGTTCTACCTGCTGCCGTCTCATCAGGGCTTTTATCTCCTTGTTGAGGACTCTCTGTTGGCTGGAACTAGCATTCACCGCCACCTGTTGTAAGATTACAATTACCTCTGAAAGACAATTTTCAATTACGTTAGTACCCACAGTTATTTTAGGGTGACTTTCACGACGGTCAATGTCCACAATAATTACTCCCTGTGCCGGCAGTTCAACTTTACCAATCTTAATGGTCATCTCCTTGAACCCCATCTGCGGCACGGGTAAGCCATTACTGGCGATGATGCTCAAGTTACTGTCTGGATACCGTGTGATATCAGCATCAGTCCAATACTGCTTAAAAAGTACATAAGGGATAGTGGTTACTTGTGACCCAGTATCCAGCAAGGCGCTCATGGGGATACCGTCCAGCACCACGGGTAAAACCGGCGCCCCCCAATGTACTTATCACGCCAATTATAAGGGCCTGGTGATCTTATGCCTGGGGGTTGGCCCTCTGCCCCAGGTTGGACCCGTTTAAATTACAGTACCTGGAAATGTGTCCGGGCTGGTTGCATCGACGGCAAATGGGCTGTCCATCCTCTGCGTAGCGGTCTGTGGGCCTCCCTCGGAACGACGGGATCCTCCTCTGTCGACGCCACGGGACATCCTCCGGACTTGAAGCCAGCTCGATGGGTCTTGACGGGTCCACTTGTAACGCCTGGACGGTCCTGGTCAACGCCACGACGCTCGTGGTCAGCTCCTGGACTTGGTGGTGCAGGCCTTTCGACGGGGCTTGGTTCAGGGCCTGTGCATCAGCCCCCACGGGGTCCATAGAGGAGGGTGCCGCCTCCTGGTGGTAGGTGAGAGTAGGGCGCCGGGGGTTTATAGCGCCACTGGTTGCAGATTCACGGAGCACCCTTATGGCCCTGTCCTTAAATTGGGCAAAGGTCAGGTCGGGGTTCTGAAAGAACATGAGGCGCAGTTGGGCCCTGTGGGCGCTAGACAGCAGGCCTTCTATGAATTGCTCTGTCAGTAGTTTATCCGTTTCCTGCACGCTGCCAGGGTCAGTTTGTTGAATAGCCCTCAAGGCTTCCTGCAGATTTAGGGCATAGTCTCTGATGCTGTCCTGTGCCCGCTGCTTACATCCATAGAACCTCATTTTAATCTCAGCGGAGGTACGTGTGTCAAAGGTACCCTGCAGCCGGGCCAGAATACCCTTCACAGTCCTTTTCTCCTCAGTGGGCCATGATTTTACCTCCCTTTGGGCTGCGCCAGTTAACTGCCCTGTTAGTATGCTGACCTTCATTTCCTCTGTCAGGGGGTAAACCTGGAACAAACTGTACAGCCTTTCCTTAAAGTCAGTTAGGGCATGGGGCTCCCCTGAGTACTTGGGCAGCCAGGCCTCTCCAGGGATGTAGGGCAGGGAAAAGGGCATCACCGCTGCTGCAGCCGCGTTGGTGGTAGTGGGCGCCTCTGTGTCCGACATCTTCCTCCCCCCTAGTTAAGCGTGGCCTACCTTCCGACGATCCTCTTCTGTAGGCCGCGGCTCCGCTGCTGCTGCTATGGACGAGGACCTGGCGTCGCGTCCTGATGACGTCAGCGTCGCTCTCTCTCCCTTCCAGGACCTTGCGCAGCGTCGGTGCGTGGGGCGGAGCTTCGGATCTCACGCGGTTTTGACGTCCACGCCCCTCTTCTTCCCGCGCGGCGTCCTGAAGATGGCGTCCGATGGCGGGAAACAGCTGCGGATGGCGGGAAGACGGCAGAAGACGGCGGGAAACGGTCCAAGATGGCGTCTGATGGTGGGAATCGGCTCCGGATGGCGGGAAACGACTCCGGACGGCGGGAAACTTCGCCACAGGTAAGTTACAAAAGTCTTTTTCAGGCACGCAGTACCCGGTGGTTGCGGGCACGAAATCCTGCCGACTACGCCAAAGCTGACTCGCCCCCTGGGCCGTGGGGCACTCGGATCCGGGCAATAGAGGGAACGATGGGAGTAGTAGTGGCAACCCGGTTCCGTGGCTCAGGGTGGTCAGGCCAATGGTAGTCCGTTATGTTCTGCTGATAATGTCCGACTATGCCACCCGTGGATTTGCGGTCATTAGGTAACGCCGCTGCAAGGCAGACCGCTGGGGCTGATGAGGTGTGCAGCTGGGATGGTGTGACTCCCCACGGGAAGAGTGCGGCCCCAGGGCAGTGTAGTGGATGGTGGGAGTGATGGTAGTGAGAGTCCCGGTGCTGATAGTGCTGGAGGAGCAAAGGAGCACACAGACAACAAGTTGCAGTCCAGGGTCTTTACTGAAACAGGTAAACTGACCCATAAACAGTCCCAGCTAGGAGGGGACCTGGATGTCTGAGAGCAATGGGGAAATTGGCCCTGGTCAGGGTGAGGGTGTAGGCCTACCGTGCTTTCTGCGCTCCTTCTGGCTATCTCCTCGTTATAGGGTAACAGCCCACGTTTCCGAGCTTTCCGTGTATTCTCGCCTGTATGGCCTGCGACGTGGGTTCCTTTCTGCTCCCAGCCTTGTACGGCTTTACTGGTCCCTTCGGTTGTGGCAGGGCCTCCAGGCTTCTTAGGCCAAGGAATATACAGTCCCTTGCGGACTGGTTATCTGCTGGGGGATGTGGAATCCTTCCAGCCTCAGACACCAAAGTCTGGTAAATTAAGTCCTCTTTCTGCCAAGACATGCTTGCTTCGCCTCTTGTCTCTGGCTTGTGGCTCTCCTCCTGCCACACTTCCTCTTAGGTGCAGTGCAACTGTCTGTCCCTGCTCTGCTCTGGGACAAGTCTCAGTGCTGAGACAGGCCATCAAGTTCTCCCTAACCCTGCCCCCAGCACCAGCTTTTATAGGGGCAGCCTGCTCCCCCTACTGGCCTGAGACAGGAGGCATTGCATGCTAATGTTCCCCTGACTAGAGAACCTCCCCCTTGCTCTCAGACACAGCTTTAATTACACTTGTGGCATCCAGGCCAGGGTGACACACTTGCATACCACACACAGCCCTCGCACATTGTCAGTCTACTCCACATGGCACTCACACACTGGCCATATACCATAAACGGCACACATTCTGGACATACTCTATACAGTACATGGCACTCAAGCATTGGCTGTATACCATGCACAGCCCTGACATACTCATCATATACCACTCACACACTGGATGCATAATACACACAGCACTCACTCTCTGTCCATATACTACACACAGCCTTGACACACTGGCCATATACCGCATACAGGCAATATACTACACAGTACTCACACACTGCTCGTATAATGCACACAGCACTCACTCACTGTCCATATACCGCACACTGGCAGTCTACTCCACATGGCACGCACACGGTGGCCATTTTGTATATTGCATAGAACACACACACTGGCCACAAACCATAAAGGGCACACATTCTGGACATACTGTATACAATACACAGCACTCAATGACCATGTACCGCACACAGTCCTCAAACACTGGACATATACCACACACAGCAATCACACACTGGCCATATACTACACACAGCACTCACACTGGATATATAATACATAGAGCGTACCCTCAACACACACTGATGTCGCTATTACACTACACATTATACACATTGCTCAGATATAAGCACATACTGTATATCACTTATACAATAGACAGCACTGAACACTCACTCTGCTAATATCAATGACACACAGCAGATCTCACACTTATACTTATCTGCTTTCTTCCATAGACTTCTGGTTCTTGGTTGATGGCAGCAGTCCTGCAGGCCATGGGCAGCTCAGCTTGAGACACTCTGCCTGCTCCAGCTAAGTCACGCCCACTTTAACTATGCCCCGCCAATCTTCTCCTTTTGAGGTTCTCCCCAATATATTGCTGCCCCTGTGCTCCCTGTAACATCAGGTGCAGCATGTTCCTGAGGCGCCCCTGTGGGTCCAGTTGCCACAGAGGTACTGCATCTCACCCAGAGGTGTGGTACCCCACTCTCAGGTAAAGACGGAGTACTACCCGGGACCCACACACCCACATCCAATAAACTCCACTTCAGTAGGGAAGGGCGAGATTGTTCCTAAGGGAGAGAACAGTCCCTGGTCCCTAGCTGGAGGGTGGAACTAGGTAGAGGAGGTGGGTGGAGGAAGTAGATCAGGGGAGCACAGACAGGAAGAGTATAAGAAGAAGGGGAACCATCTAGAAGCAGGTCCAGTACAGAGAGGAGACAGTTGGGAGTGGGAGCTCTGGAGAGAGAGGAGTTGGGCTTAGTAAGAGAGGCCCAGGAGGAGAGTGAGAGAGGACGGGAGCAGAGGGAAAGGCTCCAGAGACAGAAGGGATCCCAGGGGCAGTTCCTGTGCCAGCTGTGCATCAGAATTCACACCGACGTTGAGGGATCAGCCCGCAGAAGGGGACCGGCCCCAAAACTAGTGGAGAACAACCAGGCTCAGCTAGCAAACCGGAGGCTGCAGCATTTTCAAGGTGTTGTAACCAAATGCAACAATTATATCGCTGAAAAGGTGGCCACATAGGGTCCAGGTGATTGCAAGTCACCCGACAAGACCTGAGGCCACTGGCTTGGGACACTGATTGTGAGGCACAGGGCAGGAGGGTGAGAGCCAGCACAGTGAGACGACCGGTAAAGGTACATAGTACGGGGTCCCGTTTAAGTGCTCCTGAGGTACCTGAGAGATTGCTGGATCCCTACCCCGGAGGACACAGGACGACGTGGGCGGTCATTCCCGGCTGCAGCGGTGACTTGGAACTGCCTTGAACTGTGAGTAAAGCCTGAAGACTGCACCCCACTGTGTCCTTGACTCATTACTGCGCCACCAGCCCTGCACTACATCGCACCAGCAACATCTACTTCATAGCATCACTATATCCTGCCCTGGAGCTTAGCTCTGCCTGTGGAGAGCTGAACCAACTCTGCTGCATCACCATCAGCTCCAGAGGATCTGCACCGCAGCGGCGGCCCCATATAGCCGCATACCACAGGTGGGGTCACGAACATTATCTCTAAAAACTTTATTCCCCTTTTATTTTTCCTTTAATTGACCGCCCTGGGTCACGGACCGGGTCACTACCACTGTGACATCCCCCAGCTTCGACCGGCCCGGCTACGGAGTACCCCACGGCCCTGGGGGCGCGTCATTCCCTGACAGAAATAAGACAAATATGTTTCTATCTGAGGCTGACTCGCTGCTGGCAGCCTGAACTAGCAGAGCTCAAGAGCTACAGCAGGAAGCAAGGCTGCCACTGATTGGCCAATGTTCTGCGTAATCACGGCTGGCTTCATTTAGGTTTCTTGCCTCCGCTAGAGGCGCTAGAGGTGAACAGCCGTGCACTGAGATGGGAGGAGTAAAAGTCTCCTCAGAGCAGGCCCTGCCCCCTCTCTCGCTGGTGTAACTGCAATCTGACAGCTCAGTGTGCAGGAGCACAAAAGGGAGGGGGGAAGTTGCCCCCTCTGCAGTCTGCCTGCCGGTGCCCTATGAGATCACACAGGTCGCACATAGCTAAGGCCGGCCATGCATGTATGCCATGTCATCACTACAAGGGAGAGAACAAAGAGCAGACAGGCCCACCTGAGCAGTGACACTCTAAAGGTGGGGGTAACTAACAAGCGGTTAATGCTTAGGGGGTTTTCTATAATCACAATGCTTGCTGGTCTGCTAGCTCTGATCCTAATATCATAGTCTTAGGTCTTTTTTATAGCTTAAGTTTTGACTGATTTGCAAAGATTTGTGACTGTGTGACCAATATTTAGAATAGAAATCTATAGAACACATGGTAATGTACAGTTTATTTGGTTTAATATTATAAATCATAGAGATATGTTTGTATTAAAACAATCGTTTCAATTAAATATGCCTTTCACATCTAGTATATGAACCTTGAAAGTGCGTGAAACAAGAATCTAAATTCTTTGCGACCTAATTCTGTTAAACTTCCAGGGCTTAATTGGATATTTCACACATCGTCCTTTTCTCCTTGACCTTATACCAAAGCGGTCTGGATATTTTTCCAGCTTAATAAATGAGAGAAAAAATACCGGATATAAAATGTGCCTGCTGCATGACATGTAACGTGGCATCCATCATTATTAACCCAAACGCCTCTGTTACAGGGAAGGGTTGAGACCCCATCACATCTGGCTTCCTGTTGGAAAAATCTTATGTAGGTTTAGCTGATAACTGTGCTTTGAGTGATCCCAAGGGGAGAAGAAGTGGCAAAAAGATGAATTATCTGTCACTCACAAGAAATGTTTTAGCTAGGAAAATAATCAGACAAACCTCACCATTCTTTTATTTCCCATTATTTATTTATTTCTCTTTTTTGTACTTTTGAAATTGGTTTTCACTTCATACTTTCTTTCAATGCATCGAGGGAAAAAAGTAAAAAATGTAATTAGGAAGCAAACCTCCCCTTTCTATAAGAATAGAATGCTAGTTTTCTTTGTAATGTCACCCTGTGGCATATGGCACTGAATGTAATGCAGTTGTGCACTCATAGAACACAGGTATGAGATGATGTGTGGCTTTGTGGTTTGGGAAACACACTTGACATGATAGTCCATTTTCTGTTTTTGTATCGTTAGTATGTTGTTATTTCAAAAAAATATCTATACACAAACTAGATCTTTTGTCTTCATATAATTTATGCCATCTTCCGTATCAGTTCTTGAAGGTAAGTTCACCTTGAAAAAAGACTCCATTTATCAGATAGCAAACTCCATGACAATAGAAACTTGTCATGTAGATAATATAATAATACATTTGATTCTTCTGCTGGTAAATATTAAGTAGAGGCCTCAATCCTGCCTCTTTTGGCTTTAATGTCCCTCTCATTTGTGTGCACTTGGATTAATTCTTTCCTCCTACAGCCTGCGGTGTGTTGGTTTGAGCAGGGAAGTGGAGATAGAGAGAATTGTGCCTGTGGCGGGAAGACAGACCAGAAAGGGTGTCCAAACCCTCAGAGACTTCTCAAAACAAATTAGCGGCTGTAAGGGAGAACATAGTGCCCGGTTACCGCAGGATCTGCTAGGAAAGGGTCACATAGTACAGCTAGCGTGGTTTTCCCCAAGCGCCTGTAACCTAGAGAGAGGAAGCAACACTGTGGGACCAGTGACCCCTCTTCATTGAAAGTGCGACGAGACTTGCCCGGACCCAGAAGAAGAGGAAACCATTAACTCTTAAGGAAGAGTGCAACACAGTAAACTCGGTTCCTATACATCGGGACCAAGCAGAAGCTAGCAGACTTTCTCCTCACCGCTGTAGAACTGTGAGTGTAAACCGGTGTTCAACTGCATTAGGGTATTGAGCACGTTCCACTAGTTAGTGCATTGTAGCAGCAAGGCTCGGTTAGCGGAAGCCAGGTAGGAATTTAGAAGAGAGTAGCCTGTATAAATTATTATTCTGTTGCTATTGAACCCTGTATTGCAATAGCTGAAGGGCAGCTTGTTTGAAACTTTCCAGCTATCTTTCCTTTTATCTGTTATTGCTGTTAGCATCATAAGAACTTTTGCTTCATTTTCAGGCATAAAACCCTCTGTCCTTCAATAAAGCCAGTGTTTTGTTTCTGCCTCCTCGTCTACTGTAACGTATTTTATCCCTGCCTGGCTATGTCATTCGAGCACCACTACAAGTGGCAATGCGAGCAGGGTATGGTCACAGTAATGGAGGGGACTGATAGCAATGTTAGTAATGTTAATGTAAGTACTGCAGGCAATGGTGGAACTATGAGCACGTTGTTTAGCGTGCTGCCCAAATTTGATGGCCAGAATTTGCCACTGTCCAACTGGGTGACCAGATTACAGAGCTCTGCTAAGATTTACAATGTCATCCTGGAGCTCTGACCACCCCCTGGAGGGTGAGGCCTGCAAACTTCTTCTTGCAACCAAAAGCCACGCGTAACACCTTGGAAGAGATAGTGGAATTTCTGGAGAAGATATATGGTGAAACAGCTAGTGTGGGGCATCTCTGGGCCCCATGAAAACTCTCAGAGAGGCCAGGGTGGGAACCTCGGGTCTCCTGGCCTTGTAACTCGATGGACTGCTAGCTTCCTAAGCTTGCCGCTACCTTCTCTCTGTGGGGGCCTGCCAGAAGCGGGGGGCCACTGGTTGAGGTAGTCGGCCCTGGAAGTCTCCAAAGTTGCAGCTGTTCTATCCCTGGTGGGCAGAGAAGGAAGGGTGAGACTGTGTAATGTTGTACCATCTTGGGTATTTGCTGGGACTGTTCTATGTGTTTATTGTCCACTTTGTAGTTCAATAAAGTATTGCTACGCTGTTTTACCCTCACCCTGTGTTGTCTGAGTAGTGTTACACCCACGGAACACCCCGGGTCTTCACACATGGGGTGTCCCCTTCTGCGACCTGAGTTTGAAAGTATCTCAGTTGACTGCTTAGTGGATACCGGGTCACATGTAACAACCATGCCTGAGTCTTACTTCAACTGTTACTTTCAAGTGATTGCCAAGCCAGAGCGGGAGACGCTGATCTGGGTAGCAGTGGCTAATCAGCAACCGATCCCTATCACGAGAGTTGTGTGGATGAATGTGTGGCTATGTGTACAAAGTGTGGGAAGAAAGGGCATCCTACTGGTTCCCCAGCCATTCAAAGAAGATGCACCAGTGATAATGGGCATGAATATCCTGTAAGAGTTGGACCAGATCATGTTCACTAAACAGGGGCATGGCTACTGGAAACATGGTTACTCTGCACAAACCCACCCAGAAAGCATTACAACGGCTGGTACGTGTCTGTTGGACAAAGAAGAGCATCCTGGTACACCAGTCTGTGGGAGTTAACTGAGTGCCGGGAAGGGTCTCATCCTCCCTCCTCATTTGGAGACCATCCTGCCACTACTCATAGGAACCTTCCGCAACATTGAAGGTATGGAGGTGGTCATCGAACCAATGGGTTTAAGAGAGGTAGGCCAGAATGTCCTGGTAGCCCTTATATTGGAAGTGGTCCATAATGGATGAATACCCATCAGAGCGGGGGAAATAGAGAAGTCTCCTTGATGCCAGGAGTGGATCTGGCTCATGTGTACCTACATCTGGTCGAAGTGCTGAGTTGGAAAGAAGTAACCCTAGCCCCAGTAGGTGATGCCGTCTGGACCCTGGCAGTGACTGTTGAAACAAAAGAGGCCCCAACGGGAGACAGTTCTCTGATCTGAGAAAGATATCGACAGATACCTCCCAAGCTGTATCAGTAGGTGAAGACATTGTTGAAACAGATGTTGGACTTGGAAGTGGTGCAGAGTAGCCATAGTCCATGCGCAGCCCCAGTGGTTCTTGTCAAGAAGGACGGAACTATTAAATTTTGCGTGGATTACCGGCGGTTGAATGCATGCACCGTGCAAGACTCATATCCCCTGCCTCGCATCGAGGGGTCTGTGATGACTATTGGGAAGGCTAAATATTTCTCCACTCTGGATCTAGCTAGCGGGTACTGGCAGGTGCCAGTGGCAGAAAAAGACAAGGCAAAGACAGCATTTATGCTCCCCATGGAACTGTTTGAATTTAACAGAATGCCATTCGGACTATCCAAGGCACAGGGTATGATCGAGCAGCTGAGGGACAAATGTCTGGGCGAACTGAACTTTGAAGCTACTCTGATATACCTGAATGATATCATTGTTACTTCACTACCTTTCAAGAACATCAGAACAGATTCCGGCAGGTACTCGGGCGATTGCTGGCCCATGGCCTGAAGGTAAAGCCAAAAAAGTGTCATCTTTTTAAGAAAGATATTGTGTACCTAGGCCAAATACTAAGAGACTGTTCAAAACGAATCAGCAGCTGCAAGGGAGAACATAGTGCCCAATTACCGCAGGGTCGGCTAGCAGGACTGTGTCAGAAGGAAAGGGTCGCACAACACAGCCGAGGCGGTTTTCCCGAAACGCCTCTAACCTAGTGAGAGGAAGCAACACTGTGGTACAAGTGACCCCTCTGGATTGAAAATGAAAGGAGACTTGCCCAGACCCGGAAGAAAGGGGAACTATTAACTCTTAAGGAAGAGTTTAAACCTTTAAATGTGACACACAACTGAATTGTTGAATAAAATGTTATAGTTTTATTAATCACATATAAAAATCAATAAAAAACATCAAGGGAAAAATGGTCTCAAAGTACAGACTAAGGGAATATGTCAGTATAACAGACAATCATTTAATCTATGAGCAATACTGTGTGTATTGACACTTTGTCAAATAGTTATTATTGCATGTGCAGTAACTGTGGAGTCAGTATCTAGCTATTATGTCTATCATGGCTATCACATTTATCATGTACAGTGCTTTTCACCACTATTGGCATCCCTTCATTTTTTCATAGACTGTTCAATATCTTCAGAAATACATGGAAATGTACCAAAGTTACATCCTCAGGATTTTTTTATTAGTGGTCCAAAGTAATACAACAATAAAACATTGTTTTTCAACTTCCATGCCGCAATTTCAAAGAAAAAACAAAATAAATAGCATGTGCAGCAATAAAGGCACCCTTAATTAATTGGTTGCACACCGTTTGCCATTGCTGATAGCCTCTAAACATCTTTTGTAGCCATCTATAATCTTCTTGCACTTCTCAGCTTGAATTTTCTCCCACTCTTCCCTTGCAGTTTGTTCAAGCTCTTGAATGTTTGCAGGGTTCTTTTTACCAATGGCAGATTTCAATCCAATTTTCAATGGGATTGAGGTCAGGACTAGTGATGAGCGAGTATGCTCGTTACTCGTGTTTTCCGAGTATCTTCGGCGTGCTCGGGTGTTATGTTTGAGTCACTCCGTGCTCATGATTTGCGACTGTTTGACAGCTTTAATACATGTGAGGAATGCCTGCTTCTTAGGCATTCCTCACATGTATTAAAGCTGTCAAGCAGTTGCAAATCATGAGCATGGAGTGAGTCAAATATAACACCCGAGCACGCTGAATATACTTGGCAAGCACCCAAGCATGCTCGCCGAAAGGGTTAGCAGAACATGCTCGCTCATCACTAGTCAGGACTCAATGCTGACTATTTTCTGACATTTTAAAACAATCCATTTTTTCTTTTTCAACCATTCCTGTGTACTTTTGGATGTGTGCTTTGGGTCATTGTCTTGCTAGAGGACCCATGATCTTCTACTCAAACCAAGTTTCCTTACACTGGTTAGGACATTTCACTCTAAAATCTTTTGAAAATTCTCTGATTTCATGATTCCTGTGATATGGTCAAGGCCTCCAGTACCAGATGTAGCAAAGCAACCCCACAGCATTACGGATCCTTCACCATGCTTAACTGTTCGTAAGGTGTTCTTTTCCTTATAAGCTTCATTGCGCCAGCTGTAAACAAACTATTGCTTTTCATTGCCCAAAAAGCTCTATTTTTGTTTCATCTGTTCACAGAACATTTTACCAGAATGATTGTGGTTTGTCAAGGTAGTCTTTGGCTAAGATCAGTCATTCCTTTTTATATCTTTTCTTCAGCAATAGTCTTCCTTGGCCTTCACCCATGAAGCTCTGCTTGGTTTAGTTTGCTGCATATGGTACTTGTTGAAACCATGACATCAAACTGTTCCAGGTTGGCCTTCAGGTCTTTGGATGTTTGACGTGGTGTTTTTTCCACCATTCGCACAAACATTTGAAGACATCTCTTGTCAATTTTCCTCTTTTCCCCACGTCTAGGGAGGTTCTTGATGGTTCCATGCTTGGCAAGCTTCTTCACAAAGTTCCAGGAGGTTTAATGGTGAAGTGCCAGAATGTAACAGTATGTTAAAGGGACTCTGTCGGCACAAAATGACTGTTCAAACCAATTACAGGCTATCGGTGCATCATGTAGAGGCCAAACATTTAAATACACATTACTACTTACTTGTTTCCATCTATCTCCACCCTTCCCTGGCTCTATGGAGCCAGAGCTATCAATCAAAGAAGAGAGGGTGGAGATTGAGGGAAATCAAGAAGGTGTGAAGGTGTATTTAAATGACTTTCTCCGCCGTGAAGTACCGTGTGACAGGACTTAGTTTGAACAGTCATTCTGTGCTGACAGAGTCTCTTTAAGGACCTTACCATATGTAGATACACCACCTCTAAGGTGTTCATGCAGGCACTACCACTTTGCCAACAATCAGTAGCTGTAGGGAGGCTGTACTTCAAAACTTCACCTTGCTCACAATATTTTAAAGATCTGTTTCTTCATATTTTCTTTATTTTTATAGTTTTACAGGACAAATTAAAATTGATACAATAATGAAAAAATGTGAAAAATACAATAATAAAACATATGTCATGTGAAAAAAAAATAAACATAAAGTTATCTATACTCAAAAATGGTATATAATGAAACTTTAAGTTGTGAACAGCAAAATCTCATTTTGCTTTATTGATGAAAAATAAATGTATTTGTTTCGGAATGTCAAGATGTTTTTATCTGGTCTTCAAGCTTAAAAATGTATTGATCCTTAAAGAGGTTGTCCACTTTTCGGAAAATCACTTCTGAATCTCTGTTTCCCCCCCAGTAAAATAATAACACCTATACTCACCTACGGTGCAGGTGTAATTTTATCAATGTTAGCATTGGCTCTACTGGGGATTTCGTGACAATTTTATGTCACGCTATCCCTGCGGCCAATCAGCACTGGTTTCACTTTCACCTCCTTCAGACAAATCAAGACATCCAGAGGAAGTGAGAGAGCAGCCGCAGCTCTCACTTCCTCTGAATGTGAATTATGTCCACAGAAGAGGAGAGTGAAGCCAGTGCTGATCGTCCACAGGGATTGTGTGACATAAGAATGCCACCCTATCCCTGGGAGAGCAAGTGTTGACACCGTGCTGACAGCGGTGGTGGATATAAGTGTTTTTATTTTACTGTGTTTGCAACATAGGGATTTAGAAGAGGTTGTCCGAGTAATGTACAACCCCATAAAGGGGTTAATGTATGATGCTCCAGACTTGTAATTTTAGAGGGAGCAAGCACGTACTAAAACAGACACTGAACTGATTGAACAGGATTGGCTGATTAGATGTTTACATTATCTAATAGATTTACAGATATATTAAATAAAGTCCCCACTAAAAGTGCCCACACATACATACCAGTTTGCCACTTGGCTGAGAACTACATGATTTTATTGTAAATTTCCACATTTTTGTGAATGTTTTTGCTGGCATGGCTTGGATAGGTAACCAATGAGTATGTTTACTTATCAGTTATTTTAAATTGTTCCTATGAAATTGTTTGAGCTATAAAAAAACTAGTTTACCATAATGCTTACTTTCTGCCGTTTGGTAATAAAGACAATGATGGGAGATGGATAGTAATTATTTATAGCTGACTTACAATTTCCGCTAATAACTATAAATTCTTGTGATTTTCATTAATTGAATGCACACATGTTTTACACATCAATTACCAGCTAATAATAACATAGTCATTGATTTTAGTCTATTAGATTTTAAATTGCAGTTTTCCCACGAGTGTTTTAGCAGGTAATGAGTATGCCATTGTAAGCATTGTTATAACAATAGGGGGTAAGAGCACATTCAGCTCAGTCACTGAGTCATTTTGAAATTTATTGTACAAATTAAAGGGTGAAAAAACCCATTAAAAGCAACTTTTTACCTTGAAAATGCTATTTACCTGCAGATATAGGATAAATCTGCAGGTAAATGGCGTTACAATGCTGCCCATGCCACCTTACTGAAAGTGTGGCTACCATCAGAAAATGAACTAATTTCCTTCCTGAAGCCACTGGCTTTCAGTCATGAGTATGTGCACAAAGTGGTTAACGTTACCACCCACAGCACCGCTGTGAGCGGTGACTGCAAAACAGGAAAAAAAATTCCAAGTGCCATGAAATTGCAAAAAAATGCAATTCCACAGTTGTTGTTTTCTTTTTTGTTTCTTACCACGTTCACTGAATGCTAAAACTGACCTGCCATTATTATTCTCCAGGTCATTACGAGTTCATAGACACCAAACATGTATAGGTTCTTTTTTATTTAAGCGGTGAAAAAAAATTCCAAAGTTTGCTAAAAAAAAAAAAGGCGCCATTTTCCGAGAACCATAGCGTCTCCATTTTTTGGAATCTGAGGCCGGGTGAGGGCTTATTTTTTGCGCGCTGGGCTGACGATTTTACTGATACCATTTTGGGCTAGATCCGATGTTTTGATTGCCCGTTATTGCATTTTATTGCACTGTTGCTGTGACCAAAAAAACGTAATTCTGGCGTTTTTTCTCATTTCGCCATTTACCGATCGGATTAATTATTTTTTTAGATTGATAGATTGGGCGATTCTGAACGCGGCGATACAAAATATGTGTATGTGGGGTTTATTTTTTAGTATTTTATTTTGAATGGGGCAAAAGGGGGGTGAATTAAACTTTTATATTTTTTTAAAAACATTTTTTACACTTTCTGCTTGTTTCTATAGTCTCCATAGGAGACTAGAAGCAGCAGCTGTCCGATCACCTCTGCTACATAGAAGTGATCAGAAGATCGCCTCTATGTAGTAGATATGCTCACTTGCTATGAGTGCCGACCACTGGGTGACGCTCATAGCAAGCGAGACATGACAACCACAGAGGTCTGCTGCAGACCTCAGGTTGTCATGCCAACCCATCGGTGACCCGCGTGCTTCCGGCGCGCCGATGTTAAATGCCGCTGTCTGAGATTGACAGCTGCATTTAACTTGTTAACAGCCACGGGTGGATCGCGATTCAACCCCTGGCTGTTGCGGGCACATGTCAGCTGTATAAATTAGCTGACATTTGCCCGGTTCAGTGCGGGCTCAGCGCCGGAGTCCCCGCTGAACCGGCCTTTCCGACGTGGTGCGTATTCTTACTGACCACGTCGGAAAGGGGTTAATACATGTGAGGAATGCCTGTTTTTTAGCCATTCTTCACATGTATTAAAGCTGTCAAACAGTCGCAAATCATGAGCACAGAGTGACTAAAACATAACACCCAAGCACGCTGAAGATACTCGGCGAGCACCCGAGCATGCTCACCGAAAGGGTTAACAGAACATGCTCGCTCATCACTAGTGGCTAAGGCACGGTTCAGATGAGCATATTCAAAATCATCCTTTGTACTTGTATATCCGCTGCCTGGACATCCAAATGGCTCCTCTTTGGCTTTATACTCCTTTCAGCCGTATTTGGGTCTTTTCTCTTCTGGAGCAGCCTCTGACAAGTCCCCATGTGATTACGTAGGGCACAAAGAACGGCATTGGTTAGAATAGTTATTAATGACATTGATTGCATTAGTTTGTTGTCCCAATGCAGAATAAATTTGGAGCGGATCAGACACCATCCTTATGGTATTGAATGACGGATAAGTATCTGCCAGTATTTTGTGGTTAGTTCTCCAAGATATTTGGAACAACCACTCTGTTGAGCTCTTTCAAAAACTGTGCACAAGTATGCCTAGAAGAATTGATGCTTTGATGTTGTTTTAACTTAAGAATGGTCACACCAAATACTGATCTCATTTAGATTTCTCTATTGTTCACTTGATAAAAATAAACTAATAAAGCTTCTGAAAGCATTCCTACTTTAGATCATTTTTTCCACACCTTCCTAAACCTTTTGAACAGGACTGTATATATTAGGTGGTGTCACAAAATTGCACTCTCAAAACATTTGGTACAGTAAAGATAAAGTGGCCAACTCCTCTGAGACCTACTTGTCAGATAAAGTTTGCAATGAACAATGTAAATTTTACCAAAATATGTATAAATAAATGTTAAAAGTACGATTCAATATAACATTTGAAATGGCGTGGAAATAAATAGATTCTATGAGGACTTGAAATATATTTAGATGCATGGTGTAGACTTCCCAAAAACCCTTTAACATCTAATTTTACAAAATGCAACAATGCATTCAAATGTACATTTTCATAGTTCGTAAAAAAAAAAGGCATTTCATTCATATTCAAGGACAGCGCAGTGCAAAATGTTCCTGTGGCTGGCTATTCATCCAGAGTCACAACAGTCTAGTACAGAGCCATTAGCCAAATTTGTATACAGAGGTTTTAGGCTTCATATCCACTACGAATATTGAATGTTTTAATTCCAATGTTATATAGCATTGGTCTCTATTTTTCTTATCAAAATGGACTTGTCATTTATTTTGCCCTAGAGTCTGAAATGTTTACCAAGGTAGAATATATGAGGAGAAAAGGAAAAGCATTTTTTTTCCCTCCATAGAACTATAATGAAACTTTGATATATTGCTACATTAGACTTTTACCTAGAAATAGTTCTGAAGAGCCTGTTCTTGCCTGTGGGAACATACATTTACGCAGGTAAATTGCATACTGTCTGTCAGCAGTAAAAAGATTGCATAAACATTTTGATCAGTATCTTATCAAGCCAATGAGTTGTGCTATTAAGTATCATGCATGCAAGTATGATATTCATCTTAAATATTAATTAATAGATTAGCAGTGCGCTGTCTTATACAAATTACATTTTAAAGTGAGGTGAAATCTGGGACACTTGCAAATTTCGTCTGCCATCAAAGGAAGGCAAAGCCGAAGCATTCCTGTAGGAGAGGAAGCTATTTCCATGTTGATTAATATCACAGCTAATGATTGTTCCCCTAGGCTTCAATGGTGCTGGAGAAAAACTCATTCAGTGTCTGGATGACAGATAAAAGGAGCTTTGTTCATTGACTGAGAACCCAAAACACAAACCTCACAGTGTTTGGTTTAACAGCACTGTCAGGAAATGTTACAGAAGGTAAATCTCTTAATTTAGCTCCATCTCACTTCTTAAGTTCTGTGATAAAAGTTCATGGGGTGTTGTATTTTTAAAAACAGGCCAAAGTCAAAGTAACTCTGCTTATGATGGAAAGTGTCAGCTACAGTATTAAGGAAAAAAGAAAACTGATTTGTAAGGATTTCTGCTAGGAACGTCTGCTTGCTTTAGAGAGTCTGTGAGAATTGTATTTGCATTATGCTTAAAGAAATGTTCCCCAAGTACAATCAACATTTCTAATCCTGTGTTCACACTTGATTGTTTTTCTCTTGCAATGTTAGATTTTGTAAAAACGCAAGGTTTTGAGCAAAAATATTAAAATAGTAAGAAATGAATAAAGTATTGTCTCCTTGAGATGATTTTTGGAAATATAATTGGAGATAATGAGACTAAAGGCAAGGAGCGGTCAGTCTGAATTCAAACACCTGATACTTTTGATTTGAAGCTAGAGAAGCTGCTATCAAAGGTGCCTGGCAGCAACATACTCTGCTCTCCCTATAGAACACATGCATCTTAGAAAAACAGCAATCTGAGGTATTTGAGCCTTTTAAAAAAAAAGTCTGTCAATCCCAAAACTCGATTTCAACTATTTATACAGTCTTATAGGGGACTTATAATCCTGTAAAACTCATAGATTTCCCTTTGTAGTACAGAAAAATAGTTTTACTTAATATGAAAATAATTGACGTCTGAGCATGTCCCCTTAGTGTCATGGGTGTGTCAGGGGTGACAGACAGTCATACGATGTCCTGCTATAGAAGGTCGCTGCGTTTGGCCTTACAAACATCTCCCTGATCCTTTTATGATTCCTCTCTCTTTAGGACCCAGCGGTGATCCTTACCTTGCTTGGGGATTATACCTTTCACTTTAGGAGCCTGAGGTATCCTCCTCACCTTTCTGCTGTTAATCAGCACTTCCTTGCTGTGTCTTAAATACACTCAGATCCTCAGAGAGTTGCTGGCGATAGTGTGCTATACCTATTCAGGCCTGGGATTCTAGTAGTCGACTAGAATTACCTTGGAGTTCCTTTGTGGATTGTTGCCGTGCTTTCTCCGGTGTCATCTTGGAGCTAAGTGTATTCCCCTGTTTGTTTGTCTTAGAAGCAACTAAGCACTATGATATATTTTGTATCATGTCTATTTCTACTGTAAGCAGTTTTGATTGATATTTGTATGTAGGAGTACCATCTACTTTGGTTACTATTATATAGATAATTGCTGCCACCTCATCTGGGTATACCCACCTTGTGCCTTTGTGTATTTTATCTCACTTTTTTATGTGTCTTTATTATGTGTTTTTTTAATTAATATATCAATAAAATTTACCTTTTATCTTTATAATTTCAGGCCTTTGTAAAGTTCTTATTTGGGAGATTTATTGTTCAAGTTAACTTAAATGGATTAAAAATAAAGTACACATTATAAAATGTTTAAAAAAAATAAAAAAATATATGAATTTTGAATCATTCCCTTTCCTCCCTTAAAAAATATATATGAAAATGTAATAAATATATACATATATATATTATAAAAGGAGTGTTGTTAGGCACTTAAATATGGGGCCTGGGCTCCGGATCAGAAATGCAGTGCCCCGAATCTCCTCAATCATGTTATCTTTTTTTTTTTTTCCAACAAACTTTATTTGTAAACACAGCCATGCACATATGCAGGATGCGCCTAATACAGCCCTGCGTGGTGCGTGCATATGATTAGCTGTGTAGCTCCTCGTCTTCATTCCATGATCCTTCTCTTCAGTGCCAGTAATAACAGACTTCCCTGTCTATATGCAGAGTGACTACACTGCATGGTGTTAGTATCAGCAAGGAAGAAAGGGAAGAGGTGGGGCGAGGCCAGGTATCTAGGGAGAACGAGACAGCCAGTGCCAAGGAGGATGGGAAAAACTGCTGAGGAGAAGGGAGATGGGAGAAGCTACGAAGGAGAAGGAAGAAACAGTACTGAGGAGAGGGGAGAAATATGTCAGTCATTAGGAGAGTGGAGTAATATTCCTAAGGAGAGGGGAGAAACCTTACAGTACTTTCCTTCTTTGGCTGCAACTCACACACAGAAGCCCCCTCCCTTGGACAGGTGTTGAGCAGTGGAGCTGGCTTAAATAGAGAATTTATTTATTAATCAATGTGTATATAATACCAAATTTTAAATATCATATGCATAGAAAAAGGGACAAGAGAGTGCAAAGTGCCTATACAAAGCCCCCAAGGTGTAATGCGTCCCATTCATATGGAGTAGAGTCACTATGGCCGCTAAAAAACCACATAGCTAGTCAGGGATAAATGTACAGAGTGCTCCTACCAAAATCAGATCGCAATCACCACTAAAGTAGTGACCTGAGTAGATAAGAAAAGGCTCAACTGTCGTGTGCCAAAAAATTAATGTACTTATCACACTAACAGGCCAAGACTGAATAGGAACACCAAGGGGGGGCCACAGGGTAGCTGGCGCACCTCGACGCGCGTATCGCTGTTACAAGGCAGCTTTCTCAAGAGGAAGGGCTTTGTATAGTCACTTTGCACTTTCTTGTCCCTTTTTCTATGCATATGATATTTAAAATTTGGTATTGTATACACATTGATTAATAAATAAATTCTCTATTTAAACCAGCTGTACTCCTAGTTCCTTTTGTTTCTAATATGACTTGAGTAGGCTCTCTGGGTTAGCCCCGGTTATCCGGGATTTAAACCCAGTCCTTTTACATTTGATATGTTGGTCATTGTTTATAAGGTGATGAGCAGTGCCTGGTTTTCTCCATACATACCGCTTAGAATTATCACCAAAAAGTTCTATCTTCGTCTCATCAGACCAGAGAATCTTATTCCTCATAGTCTGGGAGTCCTTCATGTATTTTTGAGCAAACTCTATGCGGGCTTTCATATGTCTTGCACTTAGGAGAGGCTTCCGTCGGGCCACTCTGCCATAAAAGCCCCACTGGTGGAGGGCTGCAGTGATAGTTGACTTTGTGGAACTTTCTCCCATCTCCCTACTGCATCTCTGGAGCTCAGCCACAGTGATCTTGGGGTTCTTCTTTACCTCTCTCACCAAGGCTCTTCTCCCACGATTGCTCAGTTTGGCTGGACGGCCAGGTCTAGGAAGACTTCTGGTGGTCCCATACTTCCATTTAAGGATTATGGAGGCCACTGTGCTCTTAGGAACCTTGAGTAATGCAGAAATTCTTTTGTAACCTTGGCCAGATCTGTGCCTTGCCACAATTCTGTCTCTGAGCTCCTTGGGCAGTTCCTTTGAGCTCATGATTCTCATTTGGTCTGACATGCACTGTGAGCTGTGAGGTCTTATATAGACAGGTGTGTGCCTTTCCAAATCAAGTCCTATCAGTTTAATTAAACACAACTGTACTCCAATGAAGGAGTAGAACCATCTCAAGGAGGATCACAAGGAAATGGACAGCTTGTGACTTAAATATGAGATTCTGAGCAAAGGGTCTCAATACTTATGACTATGTGATATTTCAGTTTTACTTTTTTAATAAATTTGCAAACATTTCTACATTTATGTTTTTTTTCAGTCAAGATGGGGTGCAGAGTGTACTTTAATGAGAAAAACAATAACTTTTTAGAATTTACCAAATGGCTGCAATGAAACAAAGAGTGAAAAATTTAAAGGGGTCTGAATACTTTCCGTACCCACTGTATTTCAGTTCTTCAATACAAAAAATTAAACTCATATATTATATACAGTCATTACAGAGTGATCTATTTCAAGTGTTTATTTCTGTTAATGTTGATGATTATGGCTTACAGCCAATGAAAACACAAAAATCATTATCTCAGTAAATTAGAATACTTTATAACAACAGCTTGAAAAATGTTTTTAAAATCCGAAATGTTGGCCTACTGAAATGTATGCTCAGTAAATGCACTCAATATTTGGTCGGGGCTCCTTTTGCATCAATTACTGCATCAATATGGCGTGACATAGAGGCGATCAGCCTGTGGCACTGCTGAGGTGTTATGGAATTTGAGGTTGCTTTGATAGCAGCCTTCAGCTCGTCTGCCTTGCTGGGTCTGGTGTCTCTCATCTTCCTCTTGACAATACCCCATAGATTCTCTATGAGGTTAAGGTCAGGCGAGTTTGCTGGCCAATCAAGCACAGTGATACTGTTGTTTTTAAACCAGGTATTAGTACTTTTGGCAGTGTGAACAGGTGCCAAGTCCTGCTGGAGAATGAAATTTCCATCTCCCAAAAGCTTGTCGGCAGAGGGAAGCATGAAGTGCTCTAAAATTTCCTGGTAGACGGCTGCGCTGACATTGGTCTTGATAAAACACAGTGTGCCTACACCAGCAGATGACATGGCTCCACAAACCATCACTGATAGTGGAAACTTCACACTAGACCTCAAACAGCTTGGATTGTAGCCTCTCCTCTTTTCCTTCAGACTCTGGAACCTTGATTTCCAAATGAAATGCAAAATTTACTTTCATCTGAAAACAACACCTTGGACCACTGAGAAACAGTCCAGGTCTTTTTCTCCATGGCCCAGGTAAGACGCTTCTGGCGTTGTCTATTGCTCATGAGTGGCTTGACACAAGGAATGCGACACTTGTAGCCCATGTCCTGGATACGTGTGTGTGGTGGCTCTTGAAGCAATGACTCCAGGAGCAGTCCACTCCTTGTGAATCTCCCCCAAATTTTTGAATGGCCTTTTCTTAACAATCCTTTCAAGGCTGCGGTTACCCTGGTTGCTTGTGCACCTTTTTCTACCACACATTTTCCTTCCACTCAACTTTCCATTAATATGCTTGGATACAGAACTCTGTGAACAGCCAGCTTCTTTAGCAATGACCTTTTGTGGCTTACCCTCCTTGTGGAGTGTGTCAATTACTGCCTTACGGACATCTGTCAAGTCAGCAGTCTTCCCCATGATTGTGGAGCCTACTGAAACAGACTAAGGGACCTTTTTAAACGTATAGGAAGCCTTAGCGGTTATTTTTTGTTAATTATTCTAATTTACTGAGATAATGACTTTTGTGTTTTCATTGGCTGTAAGCCATAATCATCAACATTAACAGAAATAAACACTTGAAATAGATCATTCTGTTTGTAATGACTCCATATAATATATGAGTTTCACTTTTTGTATTGAAGAACTGAAATAAATTAATTTTTTGATGATATTCTAGTTTTGTGAGAAGCACCTGTGTATATATATACAGTACAGACCAAAAGTTTGGACACACCTTCTCATTTAAAGATTTTTCTGTATTTTCATGACTTTGAAAATTGTACATTCACACTGAAGGCATCAAAACTATGAATTAACACATGTGGAATTATATACTTAACAAAAAAGTGTGAAACAACTGAAAATATGTCTTATATTCTCAGTTCTTCAAAGTAGCCACCTTTTGCTTTGATGACTGCTTTGCACACTCTTGGCATTCTCTTGATGAGCTTCAAGAGGTAGTCACCGGGAATGGTCTTCCAACAATCTTGAAGGAGTTCCCAGAGATGCTTAGCACTTGTTGGCCCTTTTGCCTTCACTCTGCGGTCCAGCTCACCCCAAACCATCTCGATTGGGTTCAGGTCTGGTGATTGTGGAGGCCAGGTCATCTGGCGTAGCACCCCATCACTCTCCTTCTTGGTCAAATAGCCCTTACACAGCCTGGAGGTGTGTTTGGGGTCATTGTCCTGTTGAAAAATAAATGATGGTCCAGCTAAATGCAAACTGGATGGAATAGCATGCCGCTGCAAGATGCTGTGGTAGCCATGCTGGTTCAGTATGCCTTCAATTTTGAATGAATCCTCAACAGTGTCACCAGCAAAGCACCCCCACACCATCACACCTCCTCCTCCATGCTTCACGGGGGGGGGAACCAGGCATGTAGAGTCCATCCGTTCACCTTTTCTGCGTCGCACAAAGACACGGTGGTTGTAACCAAAGATCTCAAATTTGGACTCATCAGACCAAAGCACAGATTTCCACTGGTCTAATGTCCATTGCTTGTGTTCTTTAGCCCAAACAAGTCTCTTCTGCTTGTTGCCTGTCCTTAGCAGTGGTTTCCTAGCAGCTATTTTAACATGAAGGCCTGCTGCACAAAGTCTCCTCTTAACAGTTGTTGTAGAGATGTGTCTTCTGCTAGAACTCTGTGTGGCATTGACCTGATCTCTAATCTGAGCTGCGGTTAACCTGCGATTTCTGAGGCTGGTGACTCGGATAAACTTATCCTCACAAGCAGAGTTGACTCTTGGTCTTCCTTTCCTGGGGCGGTCCTCATGTGAGCCAGTTTCTTTGTAGTGCTTGATGGATTTTGCAACTGCACTTGGGGACACTTTCAAAGTTTGCCCAAATTTTCGGACTGACTGACCTTCATTTCTTAAAGTAATGATAGCCAATCATTTTTCTTTACTTAGCTGCTTTTTTCTTGCCATAATACAAATTCTAACAGTATATTCAGTAGGACTATCAGCTGTGTATCCACTTGACTTCTGCACAACACAACTGATGGTCCCAACCCCATTTATAAGGCAAGAAATCCCACTTATTAAACCTGACAGGGCACACCTGTGAAGTGAAAACCATTTCCGGTGCCTAGCTCTTGAAGCTCATCAAGAGAATGCCAAGAGTGTGCAAAGCAGTCATCAAAGCAAAAGGTGGCTACTTTGAAGAACTTAGAATATAAGACATATTTTCAGTTGTTTCACACTTTTTTGTTAAGTATATAATTCCACATGTGTTAATTCATAGTTTTGATGCCTTCAGTGTGAATACACAATTTTCAAAGTCATGAAAATACAGAAAAATCTTTAAACGAGAAGGTGTGTCCAAACTTTTGGTCTGTACTTTTCACACAAGCAAGGGCATGTGTCATTGGCAGTGTATGTCACATGTCCTTGCCCTATAAGACCAAGCCATTTTCCCCGTCGCCACCATTTTCTCACTGCTGCAGCTGCGTGTTAGACGGCACCGCTGTGGCTGTGTGCGCTATACCTTGTTAATTTCAAGCCAATTTTCGCACAAATATACAGATAGCTTGGGAGTAGGGAATAGTTGTGATTGCAGTCCTTTTAAGGACTAGGTTACAGCATTTCCTACGACTTTTATCAAGCAGGTCTGTGCTCTTAAATAGATAGGTTGTGGGAGTAAAGACTAATTGTAATTGGAGTCCTTTTCAGGACTAGGTTACATCAGTTCCTATCAGTTTTTGCAAGGCAGGTCTGTGCCAGTGCTGTGCAAGTTTTTTTCACAGCATTTGGCTGAATCTAGCAAAGCTAATCCTTTTTGGCCTATTGCAGAGTGTGTTAGTCAGTGGAGTAGCCTATCTGTGTTGCAAGATATACCACCTGTGTATAGAATACCAATTTTTTTACTGCACCTAGTGAAGTAAAATCTTTTGGGCATAGCATCATTCTATTAGTCCATCTATACTGACCTTCATCAGGTTGCAAACTGAATCTAATTTTTTTCTGCATCTAGCTCTGAAAAAATATTGGGCTTCTAGCTGTGTGTGGGTCTTGTTCTATTAATCCATCTATACTGACCTCCATCAGGTTGCAAACTGAATCTAATTTTTTTCTGCATCTAGCTCTGAAAAAATATTGGGCTTCTAGCTGTGTGTGGGTCTTGTTCTATTAATCCATCTATACTGACCTCCATCAGGTTGCAAACTGAATATAATTTTTTTCTGCATCTAGCTCTGAAAAAATATTTGGCCTTCTAGTAGTGTATCGGACTTTCTCTATTAGTCCATCTATACTGACCTCCATCAGGTTGCAAATTAAAAATTATTTTTATCTGCATCTACAGTACCTCTGAAAAAATATTTGGGCTTCTAGCTGTGTGTGGGACTTGTTGTATTAGTCCATCTATACTGACCTCCATCAGGTTGCAAACTGAATATATTTTTTTCTGCATCTACCTCTGAAAAAATATTGGGCTTCTAGCTGTGTGTGGGACTTGTTGTATTAGTCCATCTATACTGACCTCCATCAGGTTGC
The DNA here is from genome assembly GCF_046119375.1 of Phyllobates terribilis. Classification (NCBI taxonomy): domain Eukaryota; kingdom Metazoa; phylum Chordata; class Amphibia; order Anura; family Dendrobatidae; genus Phyllobates; species Phyllobates terribilis. The sequence continues at coordinate 789,080,097 of NW_027362761.1, forward strand.
AAACTGAATATATTTTTTTCTGCATCTACCTCTGAAAAAATATTGGGCTTCTAGCTGTGTGTGGGACTTGTTGTATTAGTCCATCTATACTGACCTCCATCAAGTTGCAAACTGAATATATTTTTTTCTGCATCTACCTCTGAAAAAATATTGGGCTTCTAGCTGTGTGTGGGTCTTGTTCTATTAATCCATCTATACTGACCTCCATCAGGTTGCAAACTGAATATAATTTTTTTCTGCATCTAGCTCTGAAAAAATATTTGGCCTTCTAGTAGTGTGTCGGACTTTCTCTATTAGTCCATCTATAATGACCTCCATCAGGTTGCAAATTAAAAATAATTTTTATCTGCATCTACAGTACCTCTGAAAAAATATTTGGGCTTCTAGCTGTGTGTGGGACTTGTTGTATTAGTCCATCCATACTGACCTCCATCAGGTTGCAAACTGAATATATTTTTTTCTGCATCTACCTCTGAAAAAATATTGGGCTTCTAGCTGTGTGTGGGACTTGTTGTATTAGTCCATCTATACTGACCTCCATCAGGTTGCAAACTGAATATATTTTTTTCTGCATCTACCTCTGAAAAAATATTGGGCTTCTAGCTGTGTGTGGGACTTGTTGTATTAGTCCATCTATACTGACCTCCATCAGGTTGCAAACTGAATATATTTTTTTCTGCATCTACCTCTGAAAAAATATTGGGCTTCTAGCTGTGTGTGGGTCTTGTTCTATTAATCCATCTATACAGACCTCCATCAGGTTGCAAACTGAATATAATTTTTTTCTGCATCTAGCTCTGAAAAAATATTTGGCCTTCTAGTAGTGTGTCGGACTTTCTCTATTAGTCCATCTATACTGACCTCCATCAGGTTGCAAATTAAAAATAATTTTTATCTGCATCTACAGTACCTCTGAAAAAATATTTGGGCTTCTAGCTGTGTGTGGGACTTGTTGTATTAGTCCATCTATACTGACCTCCATCAGGTTGCAAACTGAATATATTTTTTTCTGCATCAACCTCTGAAAAAATATTGGGCTTCTAGCTGTGTGTGGGACTTGTTGTATTAGTCCATCTATACTGACCTCCATCAGGTTGCAAATTGAATATAATTTTTTTCTGCATCTAACCCAGCCAATAGTTTTGGCCTAATACCACAGTTTGGCCACTCAGCTCTGCTCGGTTACCATCCATTGTTTTTTTGTGCAAACAACTCCAGAGTTGTGAATTAGTTAACCACCAAAATGAGTGGAAAAAGGCCTGCTGCTGGTGGAAAGGGGAATAGGCGTGTTGGGAAGGGGAAAAAAGGTTGTGTCCGTGGGGTAGGTGTTAAAGCAACAGTAATATCTGCAGAAGAAAGACCATCTTCCAGCCAAACTAAAATGTCTACTTCTTTTAGCGGACAATGTGATAAGATCCCTTTCTTACGGCCACGCCAATCGCTACAAATTCCAGATGAGGCACAAAAACAGCAGGTGCTTCAACGGATATCAAGTGCTCCTTTAAGTGGGCTCTCCTCCACATCAACTTCAACATCACAAATACTCCAGTCCTCAAAGGTGTCACCCAAATCGCACTTGCTTCCTCACAGCTCCCAAATCTCCAGCTGTCCGTCTGAGTATGAGGTAGAACAGATGGTTGAGTCTGCAGAGCTGTTTACTCATACTATAGCCTGGGAATCAGAGGTCGACTCCAGCACTTCTGTGAATCCAGACGAGGAAATGATCTGCACTGATGCCCAGAATCTTTATGATTCGGATCCAGGACCAGACGCAGAAGGTTCTGACCATAATGTAGACCCTCATTCCCAAACTGTAACTCCTGTTGGTGGAGACAATGAGGAAGACGATGATAAGACTCAAATACCTGATTGGAGCGACAACTTTAGTTTTTTGTCAGGGCAGGAACAGGTTGGCTCTGAGGACGACGGGTGTGATAACACACAGGGTGATGATGATGAGGTTGGAGATCCCACTTACTGTCAACCCACAGTCAGCCAAGAGATGAGGTCAGCAGAGGAGGTGGAGGAAGATGCTAGTGACGACGAGGTCAGGTTGCGCCTTCCTGGACAGAGACGTAGTACTGGAAGCACGTCAACAACTGCATCCTCAAACACAACTCTGCCTCTCACCACAAGTCGTGGTGGCTCTTCAGGTCGCATGGGTGCTAAGCCTTGCATAGCCTGGGCATTTTTTCAGATCGATAAAGATGACCCAACTCGTGTTATCTGTAACATTTGTCAGCAAAAGCTAAGTAGAGGCCAAAAAATACATAGTTTGAGTACTTCATGCATGAACCGGCACATGGACATGAAGCATAAGTTGCAGTGGGAAGCTCAGTGTGCTACAATGCGGCCTAGCCGGCCGGGCCAACCACCGTCTGCCATATCTTGTGCATCCGCGGCCTCTTCATCCTCTGTGACTGGGGGGACAGCAGTCACACCTGTTTTGGGGCGCAGACCTGCCACCTCTTTACCCGCAACAGCCAGCGTGATTGGCAGGTCATCATTTTCTTTGGAGGTGGGAACACCAGCTGGTGTTGAGCGCTGTCCGACATCGATAGCACCACCTTTGGATCAAGGCAACCTAACATGTCCGCCTGCATCTTCCTCACAGACCGGCAGTTTGCCGGGGACACCCTTATCAACCCCGTCTAAGCACAATAGCCAGCCCTCGGTCCCTCAGATGTGGACAAGTAAAAGACCATTTCATCCTAGCCATGAGAAAGCTAAGAGGTTGAATTTCACCATCTGCAAGCTCTTGGCTACAGAAATGCTGCCTTTCCGCCTGGTGGACACAGAGGATTTTCGAGACCTTATGTCCGTCGCAGTGCCCCAGTACCAGATGCCCAGTCGGCACTACTTCTCAAAGAAAGGTGTGCCTGCGCTCCACCAGCATGTCGCACACAACATCACCGCTTCTTTGAGAAACTCTGTGTGTGACAGGGTGCATTTCACCACAGACACTTGGACGAGTAGGCATGGACAGGGGCGTTACATGTCGCTGACTGGGCACTGGGTAACTATGGTGACAGCAGGACAAGGGGCTGCTGTCCAAGTCTTGCCGTCCCCACGAGTTGTGCGTCAATCCTCTTTATGTCAAAGTTCCTCCACTGCTTCTGCCTCCTCAACCTCCTCTCGGTCTTCCACCTGCACCCAAAGCCTGTCTGGTCATGCCACAAGCTTTCTAACTGCGCAGAAGGGATCCTGCACACCTCCTTACTATGCTGGCAGTAGGGCTCAACGTCTTCAGGCGGTTTTTACATTGAAATGTCTGGGAAATGTGAGTCACACAGCTGAGGAGTTGTGGTCAGCTCTGGAGAACCAATTTCATGAATGGTTGTCTCCACTGGACCTGAAACCAGGGAAGGCCGTGTGCGACAATGCTGCAAACCTGGGTGCGGCCCTTCGCCGGGGCAATGTCACACACGTGCCTTGTATGGCTCACGTGTTGAACCTGGTTGTCCAGCAATTTTTAGCCCACTATCCCAGACTAGATGGCCTTCTGCAGAGGGCACGGTCGCTGTGTGCTCACTTCCGCCGTTCGCATCCCGCAGCTCAGCGACTTACATCTCTACAGAAGTCGTTGGGCCTGCCACTTCACCGGCTAAAATGCGATGTGCCTACCCGGTGGAATTCAACTCTGCACATGTTGCAGCGACTGTGGCAGCACCGACAAGCCCTGGTGCAATACGTTCTGACGTATAGCCTGGGCCAACGAGATTCAGAGGTGGGGCAAATCACGCTGGAGGAGTGGTCTCAGATCAGGGACCTATGCACCCTTCTGCACAGTTTTGAAATGGTGACGAAGATGTTTAGTGCTGACGATGCCATTATCAGCATGACTATTCCGGTGATTTACATGCTGGAGCACATGTTAAACAGAATTCGGAGTCAGGTGGTGGCACAAGAGGAGGTGGAGGAAGTAGAGGAGGAGGAGTTGTATGCGGAAGGGCTAACATCTGCAAGGTCCAGACGGTCGGCAGCACCAAGGCGGCAGGCATGTGAGGGTGGGGGAGATAGTTTTACCAGGGCGCATGGTAGCAGCCAAACTAGTGAGGAAGGTGCAGGAGCCCAGGAAGGAGTGGAGGACGAACTGATGGAAGACTCATCAGATGAGGGAGACCTTGATCACATTTCTGTTGTGCGAGGTTGGGGGGAGAGGACAGAGGAAGGAAGCATGATTGTTACCTCGCCACCAACACAACAGGGACTTGGTGCTCCTGGATGCGCAACACACATGAGTGCCTTCTTGCTGCACTACCTGCAACATGACCCTCGAATTGTGAGAATTAGAAATAATCCTGACTACTGGGTTGCCACACTGTTAGATCCCCGGTACAAAAGTAAATTTGCAGAAATTATTCCTGCCATAGAAAGGGATGCACGCATGCAGGAGTATCAGCAGAGACTGTTGCAGAATCTTACATGTGCTTTTCCACAAAATACCAGTGGTGCACGTAGTGAATCTCACAGTTCCAACTTGCCAACCGTGGGACCGTCAAGTGTTCAGCACTCAAACCGTAACAGAACCACAGTATCTGCTGGTAACATCAATTTTGCGGAATCATTTCACCACTTTTTTAGCCCATCCTTTGCAAGGCCACAGGAGACAAGAAGTCTGACACATAGTCAACGCCTAGAGACGATGGTACAGGAGTATCTCCAAGTAAACATTGAAGCCACGACTGTGTCACTGGACCCTTGCTCTTTTTGGGCTTCCAATCTGGATAAATGGCCGGAGCTAGCCACTTACGCCTTGGAGATCTTGTCATGCCCCGCAGCCAGCGTTCTGTCTGAACGTGTGTTCAGCGCTGCTGGTGGTGTGCTGACAGATAAGCGCACGCGGCTCTCCACTGATAATGTAGACAGACACACGTTCATAAAGATGAACAAATCATGGATCCGAAACGACTTTTCTACCCCTGTGTCATCCTGGGGAGAGTAAAAGCTTGATGATTGGTTAAAATCACCCTACCAACCGTTTTAAGCTTTCAAATTACTAATCATGTTTATCTGTATCTTGACTGGAAAATAATTTGGGCTTTGTAGCAGTGTGCAGCACTGATCCTATTAGGCCATCTATACTAAAGCTTCACCAGATTTAAAATTAAAAATAATTTTTAGCTGCATCTAGCCCGGAAAATAATTTTGGGGCTCCGAGATGCGCAAGACACATAAGTGCCTTCTTGCTGCACTACCTGCAGCATGACCCTCATATTGTCAGAATTCGAAGTAATCATGACTACTGGGTTGCCACACTCTTAGATCCCCCAAACTTTTCGATCAACCTTTTCATTTTAATAAAGACCAAAAAAATGGTCATTTTTGAAATTATAAGCATTAGCAGGTTGTTAGAAACTGAAATCAAACAGTTTTCAACTCAAAACTTTATTCTAGGTGATGTTACATTTTCACATAGGACCCCTTGTTCGAAAGGAGCTTCTGAACTCTCTCGTCCATTGAATTTGTCAGGTTTTGGATGGTTTCTGCTTCAATTGTTTTGCATGAGGACAGAATACCCTCCCAGAGCTGTTGCTTAGATGTGAACTGCCTCCCGCCATCATACACTCCTTTTAATGATGCTCCAAAGGTTCTGAATGGGGTAGAGGTCAGGGGAGCATGGGGGTCACACCATAAGTTTGTCCCCTTTTATGCCCATATCAGCCAGAGATGCAGATGTTTTATGTGCAGCATGAGATGGTGCATTATCATGCAGAAAAATGATCTTGCTGTGAAATACACGGTTCTTCTTCTTGAACCATGGCAGGAAGTGCTGTTTGAGAAAATCCACATACATTATGGAGTTCATCTTTAGCGCCTTCAGGGATCCTAAAGGGGCCGACAATCTCTCTCCCCATGATTCCAGCCCAAAACATTACTCCACCTCCTCCTTGTTGGCGCTGTAGCCGTGTTTGCGTGGGGTGTCCATCAACCAGCCATCCTCCACTCCATCCATCTGGACCATCGAGCGCTGCACGGCACTCATCCGTGAACAAAACTGTTTTGAAATCAGTCTTCATGTAATGTTTGGCCCACTGGAGCCGTTTCTGCTTGTGTGAAGTGGATAGAGGAGGTCGACAGGATGGCGTATGCACAGCTGCAAACCTCTGAAGGACCCTGCATCTTGTTGTTCGGGGGACGTTGGAGGCACAAGCAGCTTCAAAAACTTGTCTGCTGCTATGACAAGGCTTTTCTGCCGCTGCTCTTTCAACCTGACGTAATTGCCTGTAGGAAAGAGTCCTCAATTTGCCCTTATCAGCACGCACACGTGTGTACTGTGAATCAGCTACATACTTCTTGATTGCCAAGACACTTCATCCTGATCATCGCACAATGTTGATTGTAGTCATGCCTTGACCTAAACACTCCACAATTTGTTGCTTCTCAGCAGCCGACACATCCTTTTTCTTTCCCATTTTGGCAGAAAATGTAGGCTGCTTAATAATGTGAGATAGCCTTCTTAAGTAGTCTTGCCTTTCATTGGACACACCTGCCAAACTAATTAGCACAGGTGTCTGCAATTGCTTACAGTGATATAAAGATCCCTGACACACATCACCATCAATGAGTTTAACTGACAAACAAACAAATTCTTCCCTTATCACTCCTAAACACTTTTTGCATAATAATTTGGAACGCAGTGTACATGTGCTTTTCCACAAAACACCAGCGGTTCACGTAGTGAATCTTACAGTTCTAACTTGCCAACCGTGGTCTGTATGGAGTTGTTCAATAAAGGGCCCAAAATTAAGATAACATAGATGGGAGAGGTCTCTATGAATAGGAATTCCTAAGTATTTGATACCCTGTGAGGGACAGGCAAAGGGAAAGTTGGACTGGATGGAATCCTATATGGATTTGGGGAGGGAGACATCGAGGGCCTCAGACTTCGCTGCATTGATTTTAAAATTTGACCATGTAACAAAGTGATCTATTTCAGCCATAACAGCAGGGATGGATATATGTGATTGAGTGATATATACTAGGACATCATCAGCAAATAGAGAGCACTTGTACTCGGTGCCTCCCACCTCAATCCACCTAATATTGGGGTTATGGCGAATTGATGAGAGCAGGTGCTCCGTCACTAGGATGTATAAGAGAGGGGACAGAGGACATCCCTGCCTTGTCCCATTGGTGATTGTGAAAGGTGATGAAAATGTTCTGACGCACCCCCTGGGCCTTGGGACACCCGGAGCCGGACCCTTTTTGGTGGATGCTGGTGGTTGTAGTCTTCGTGGCGGCGACCCGGTTCCATGGCTCAGGGCGGTCAAACCAGTGGCGGAACTATTTATGTGGTTTTGATGTTTAAATGTCCGACTACGCCACCCGTGGATTGCGGTCAGAGTGAACCGCTGCTACAGGGCAGACCGCTGAGGCTGGTGTTGTGGGTGCAGCAGAGCGTAGCATAACTCCCCACGGGAGGAGTATAGCCTCAGGGCAGTGTATGCGGAGGATGGGGGTGATGGTGCAGGGCAGCAGCAGTAATGACACGGAGTCAGTGATGCAGTCCAGGGCCTTTACTCACAGTTCTTATTATCCAGACCACGTCTGCAGGTAACGGCTGCCCACGTCGTACTGTGCTCACCAGGTGAGGGGCTCAGACAACTCCCAGATAACTTTGGAGCACTTCACAGGACCCCCTTTGTGTGTCCTTTGTCTGGCCTTTCTTACCAACACTTCTGTCCGGCTGCCTCGGGCCTCCTCTTGGTAAACTTGGCGCCAGTTTCCCTGACCCTATGTGGTGCCTTCCTAGCGGGTGTAGCGAGGGGCTGCGCCACATAAAATGTCAGAGCCTCCGGTTTCTAGCTGAGGGTCGTTTCCTGCCTCCACTAGTTCGGGGACCGGTCTCCCCCTTTGGCCTGACCCCTCCACGCAGGTGGATTCGGGCGTGCGGTGGCGACTCGCCCGTCCGCACCCCTGGGATCCCTTCATTCCTCGTTCCTGGAGCCTTCTCCGCTCCTCTTCCTTCCTTCTCCCTCTTCCAGGCCTGGGCCTCTGTTACTAGGCCCGCCTCCGGAGCAGAGCTCATGCAGAGCCCCTGCTCCCTGCCACTTCTGCTCAGACTTCTCTGCACTGAACTAAGATGGTGCCCACCTTTTATACTCCCTTCTCAATGCACCCAGGAACTGCTTCCTCCCTGCTCCTGCACTACAGGGTTCCCCTTCCTCAGTGTTCCCTCCCCCCACTCCAGCCAGGGACAGGGACTGTCGTGCCCATCTCAGGGGCATATTGGTCGCCCTGCCCCACGGCAATGTGGTGTAATGCATGCAGGTGTCGGGTCCTGATCCACACTCCATCCTTACCTGAGAGTGAGATATCACACCTCTGGGTGAGGTGCAATACGTCTGTAGCAACCGAGCCCTCAGGGTGCTACAGTTCCATTTATCTTCAGCCTAGGTGACGTATTGTGATACAGGGCCGTGATTTTGGCTATAAAAGGGTCCCCTAGACCCCTACCCCAAGCTTTTTAAGAGAATCATATATGGCGTGCCAGGAGACTCTATGGAATGCTTTCTCAGCATCCAACGAGAGTATCTAATTACAAATTTTTAACTGCATCTAGCCCAGGAAATACTTTGTGCCTAGTAGCAGTGTCTGCTAGTCAGCGGATTATCCCGGCTGTTAAGCAAGCTACACCACCTGTAGTTTAGACACTTAATTTTTTCAAAGGAAATGATTCGGGACCATGGGATACTTAGTGAAGAGCATCAGGAGGCACCCCAAGGCATAGGGGCTGGGACTGGCAGTAGGATGCCTTGCGGTGGACAGCCGAGCTCGATCCTTATAAAAGCTTTTTAACTGCAGCAGCTTTAGTGGACGCTACTGGAGCTGGAATTACGCGGCTGCTGGCATGAGACTTGCCCTCCAATAGATCCTTGTAAATGGATTTAAAGTGTATTCATTCAAATTAGAGAGACAATTTAAATTAAAAAGCTTAGAGCTGCCTCCACCACAGGGGGGCTCGCTCGACCCACCAGCGGACAGGCACCAGTATTGGGAGAGGGGGGCTGGCCGTCAGGGTTCACCGCGGCTCTGGCACAAACCCGGCGACACGGAGGTGGCACGGGCAGGAGCGGACTGGCCGTGTCGGCTTCTCACTTTTTGGATTTTAGAAGGGCATGACATGCCTATATCTGTGTCTCCCCCTCCTTTTACTCCTCCACCTCTTTTATTTTCGCATGACTATATGTACTTGTCACTTTTCCATGTGTTAGTTATGTCTTCTGAGCAGTTTGTCAGCTTTTGGACACCTTTGAAGGTGTTTTCTATGTGTTTCTATGTGTTTTTGTTTGCCTGCCGTTGGTTTTAACGGTGTTCGAAGGTGTTCGACGAACAGTTCGACGAACAGTTCGGCGAACACACGGGTGTTCGACGAACCGAACCGAACTCGAACACTACGGGGGTGGCTCAACACTATATAAGACATATTTTCAGTTGTTTCACACTTTTTTGTTAAGTATATAATTCCACATGTGTTAATTCATAGTTTTGATGCCTTCAGTGTGAATGTACAATTTTCATAGTCATGAAAATACGGAAAAATCTTTAAATGAGAAGGTATTTCCAAACTTTTGGTCTGTACTGTATATATATATAAAAAATCAAAAAATAGGTAATAGCACAAAAAGTATTTTTGGTGCAAAAAAGCCCCCCAGGAACATACCAGTCCTTTAGATATCCATGCAAAAATGGAGGCAGCACACAGAGTAGAATAAAGTGATAAGGTTTACTAGCAAATATGGCAACGTTTCGGTCCAAAATTGTGGACCTTTCTCAAGCATAGGTAAGGTGCAAGTGCAGAGTATTTAAGGAGATCTAATTACAATGGTAATCAGTAGCAAGTACTTGAAAAGTGCATAATATACATGATCTTTCAGATAAATAACATTACAAGACATAATAATGCATAATCAGTGTAAAGTGACATAGTGCAAAAATACAATAAACACAGGCTTATAGCCATAACGCTCATATCAATACATAATTGATCATATGCTGCAGCTGTGTATACAGAAAGAAATACATGGCTCACTCCAAATTTCATTTGCATATAGAGCCAAAATCTCGGCGTCCCTGTGACTAGTACCGCGCACGTCAGAATAGGAAGTGCGGACTTCCGCATTTGCGCACTAGAGACAGGATATACCAGCGCCATCTTGGAAAAGGGCATATCGCCCACAGCATCTGTCACATGGCGATGACATGATCACACCATAATGCATCATGGGCGTCACGTGGTCTAAAGGCACAAAGCAATATAGAGAGCACTGCCCACCATATTGGAGAAGGGAAAGTTGCCCAATTTTCATACAATACCGGAAACATTACAAGCAGGAGAGCTGTATCCAAATAATAATAAATAAGACATTAAAACAAATATCCTGTATTTGTGTGACAGAAGTAGAGCGACAGCTGTCAGACACCGAGGTATATGAGGAATTAAATGGGAATCCTAAATATGTAATTATGAGGAAAATTTAATTCATCCTAGATGAAGCTATCCACCAAAGCATTATTGATGAAGATTTGTATAAATTTCTTATGCATGATAATCCGGTCACACCTGTGATATACATGCTCCCTAAAATACAAAAGCCTTTTGTAAATCCCCCCGGACGTCCAATCGTCCCAGGGAGTGATTCCCTGTTCAGCTGTATTGGTACATATCTTGATAGGATCTTAGGTCCTCCAGCTAGACAAGCAACATCTTTTGTGTTTGACACTACAGATTTTTTTACAGAAATTAAATTTGGTTTTAATTGATAGTAAAATAATTTTGGCTTCCTTTGACGTGACCTCCCTGTACACATCAATTAATCATGTAGTGGGACTTGCGGCAGTGAGCAAGAAGCTGGATGAGACTGATTATACACCAAAGGAATGTGACTTTATCATGTGATTGTTGGAGCTAGTATTGAAAAATAATTATTTCCTTTTTGGTGACAAATATTATCTACAACGTAGAGGGACTGCCATGGGGGTCAGCATGGCTCACGCGTATGCTAACTTGACCATGATGGTCATGGAAGAGGACCTTTTCTATGTGTCCCACCACTTCAAACATGTTCGGGGGTGGTGGAGATACATAGATGATGTCCTCCTCCTATGGTCTGGATCTATGGAGGAATTGGTGGAATTCCATATCTTTTTGAATAACCTCAGAGACAGAGATACAATTCTTGGATGTTCCTTATTAAGTATGAGAATCATAAATGGAGTACAGAATTGTTTGTTAAACCGACGGATAAGAATAATTTATTACGGTATGATAGTCATCACGTAGAATGGTGGATTCCCTACCATATAGTCAGCTCTTAAGAGTTAGAAGAATTGTCAGCAATGAAGGTAGACTTGGGACTACTTTGCATTCTATGGTTGACAGATTTAGGGAGAGAAAGTATCCCAAAAAAACTGTTGAATAAATGGAGGGATAAGGTTTAAAAAATGGATCGTACTATTCTTTTGGATAAAAAAAATCAGTGGACATACTATCTTAGAGATAGTACCATTGGTTACCACTTTCTGTGAACAGAGCAAGTGTGTGGCCAATATTGTCAAAAAACATTGGCCTATGCTAAATAGATGTTTGCCGGAAATTGAAGAGTTTAAAATGCCCCCGTTAATTTCATATAAGCGGGCTAAGAACATTAGAGATAGGTTAATAAGGGCTGATATTGGTCCTCAGAGGATAACAGCCCAGGGTTCACTAACTGGGAGACAAAGATTGGGTTGCTTCCCATGTCTCAATTGTATTAATTGTCCAAATATGCTAAAAGGGGATACATTTCAACATCTAATAAGTGGAGTGATATATACAATTAAATACTATCTTACATGTTCTTCTAATTATATTGTTTATTTACTGCAGTGCCCGTGTAATTTACTATATATTGGTGAGACGACTACAGATTTTAAGACTAGGATGAATAATCACAGACATTCTATTAGGTAGAAAACACTCGACTTACCTGTCTCTAAACATTTCACAGAGAAGGGGCATCTTGAGAAACAATTGAAATTTAGGATTATTGACCATATACCCCCACTTAGAAGAGGAGAAGATAGGGTGCACCTTCTCAAGATTAGGGAACTTGAACGGATTAGGAGACTTAACACTTTGAAACCACATGGTCTTAATGTTGACTTTAAATTGAGTGTGACTCTCTAGAAACAGTCGCTTGCCCGATTTTCTCTCTTTTGGTGAATTTTTTGTTATACATGGTATAAATTTTAGGTGTTTTTGTTAACTTTTATTTTTTTTCTTTGATTTTCTAGATTTGCTGGTGCTGTAGGACAACGGAAGACATGATTCATCCCCATATACATATTATTGAGATCGTAATGTATAATGAATTATATATTGCATATAAACTTTTTTATTCATATCGTGTTATGTTGGATTTGGAATGTGGATTTCCTTATATGCAGTTACTTTTGAGTCTGTGATCCAATATGAATGTACAGTTCTGTTTATGACATGTTAACCCTTGTATGGTCTTAGGGTAGAGATGTGTTCTTCATAGGTTCATATCTCCCCTATACCTTTGGCCTCTGGGTTGCTTTCTCCAGCACATGGGGGGCGTTCCCATGCTACTTGGGTTGATGTCTTAGCTAAAATTACAGGATATTTGTTTCAATGTCTTATTTATTATTATTTGGATACAGCTCTCCTGCTTGTAATGTTTCCGGTATTGTATGAAAATTGGGCAACTTTCCCTTCTCCAATATGGTGGGCAGAGCTCTCTATATTGCTTTGTGCCTTTAGACCACGTGACGCCCATGATGCTTTATGGTGCGATCATGTGATCACCATGTGACAGATGTTGTGGGCGATATGCCCTTTTCCAAGATGGCGCCGGTATATCCGGTCTCTAGTGCGCAAATGCGGAAGTCCTCACTTCCTATTCTGACATGCGCGGTACTAGTCACAGGGACGCCGAGATTTTGGTGCTATATGCAAATGAAATTTGGGGTGAGTCATGTATTCCTTTCTGTATACACAGCTGCAGCATATGATCAATTATGTATTGATATGAGCGTTATGGCTATAAGCCTGTGTTTATTGTATTTTTGCACAATGTCACTTTACACTGATTATGCACCATCACGTCTTGTAATATTATTTATCTGAAAGATCATGTATATTCTGCATTTTTCAAGTACTTGCTACTGATTACCATTGTAATTAGATCGCCTTAAATACTCTGCACTTGCACCTTACCTATGCTTGAGAAAGGTCCACAATTTTGGACCGAAACGTTGCCATATGGGCTATTAAACCTTATCACTTTATTCTACTCTGTGTTCTGCCTCCATTTTTGCATGGATATACATATATATATAAATATATATATATATATATATATATATATATATTCAGTATGTGTATATCATCTGTGAAGAGTGTGCAGGGCCTGTGTTGTAATGTGTGTATTATGTGTGTGCTCATGCAGATGTCATGTACGGTATGTATAAGTATGTCCTCTTCTGAGTCATGTGATTCAGACTCTCCACATCATACTACGCTCTATGCGTGAGCTGGAAGTCTCTTCAAGGGCTCGTACAGACCACCGTTGTTTTGGTCCAAGTGCCACCTGTCGAAACTTAGGATCGTGCTGGGACCAATGTTATTCAATGAGGCCTTGGAAATGTCATATTTTTCCCCCAGACCGAGTGGTCCAGTTTTTCAGTACATGCATCGTAATATTAATGGTGTCATTCAAATCAGGAACTCACTCCACAAAATCATACTTCTTATATGGCTAAGGCGACAAAAAAATAAAAAAGTTCTGACTTGGTCTCGTGCAGACGGCTGTAATAATCGGATGAGTGCTATCCATTGTTTTGATGGATAGCACTCACCCGCATGTTATTGTATGGGGCAATGCACATGTTGGATTAGTTTCCTCGGACAAAGTCTGTCCAAGGAAAAAATCCCAGCATGCCCGAGTTTGTCCTGATATTTGGATTGCACTCAGCCATGCAAGTTAAATGAGTGTGCGGAAACCAGTCAGACTGCACTCTGTTGACATCTGAATGTAGTCTGGTTTCCATAAACAGACAGAATGGAGAAGATGGAGAATTATTTTTCTCCATCTTTTCATCTCGAAAGAATCAGATTACACAGTGATCACACTCTGATAAAACTTCGCCTAGCATTAGAACAAGGGGAGGAAAAAATAAAAGCCCAAAACTGAAAAATGTCCAGGTCCTGAAAGGTTTTAAAAAAGTGGTGTTCCTTAGTATTGTGTCATATTTTACTGTCCAAGTACAGACCATGATGCCCGGACCAACCGCAGATCTCCTGACCTAAAACTCAGCAGACTCAGCAAGCCTATGAAGCTGTTGGGTCCAGATGAGGAGAGCAGCGGACGATCTGGACATAGTGAGCGGAATAAATGTTCAAAATGGATACATTGCATAACTGATACAAATAGAAGCTGGGGACACCATTGTTTAATGAGGTGTATCTAAATTCCCGCTATCTTCACTTATTTAGAACTGAAGAAAAAGATCATCATACAGAACCTTATTTTTTCCATCATAAAACACAATGAAACTCAGACGCCCCCGAAAATAATCAGTGGAATATTTCTGCTTCCATTTGTGTCATTTTTGCAGTAGATTAATTTTAGACATTAATCTTAATTATTTATAAAAACAGTACAGACTTATTGAATTTCAGAGTGCAGGTGGGAACGTAGTCTTGCTATGATATGACATCTATGACATCTATAGTTTTTGCCAACATGTGGATGGATGTCAGTTTCAAAGCAATGCTCTTTTTTCCAACAACTTGCATGTAGCTTTGCACTCTGGTTTAGTTTTGTTGCTGTATATAATCACTGTTAAATTGTGGTGGCACATGGGACTGCAAGTTTCATTTATATTATCTTTACTCAGAGTTATTACTGTGATATCTGTGGTGTTACATTGGTCTGCAGGTGACATCTACTACACTATCTGTACTCAGAAAATTATCCCTGTGTTATCTGTGGTCAGGGCCGGACTGGGTCAAAAAAGCAGCCCTGCCACACAAACCCCACCAGCCCACATACTAGAAGGGTATGTGCACATGGTCGGTATTGGCAGCGCTTTGAACCTTTATGCTGCGTCCAAAGCGCGGTACGCAAGTGTTCATTGAACCATGTTGATTCACCGCATCCTATACATTACAGTGATATAATTTCCCTTGCGGAGACTAGCATCTCCACAAGAGAAATTGACATGCTGCGGTCTGGAAAGACGCGCCACATATCCGTGTCCGCAGGTGATACGCAGGTGCATGGAGACGCATAGTGGACATGGGATTTCTACAAATCCCATCCACTATGCTGTAACATCTGGCCGCTGCGGATTGCACGCAGCGCAAGTGCGCTGCGTGCAATCCGCAGCAATTACTGATCGTGCGCACATACCCTAACACTCATTACTCCCTTTCAGTGAATTTTGCTTTACTTTGTCGTGACCCTCACTCTCCTAAAAGGAGTTATTTGAAGAGCCGCATGTGAATGGCGCCACAGTGCGTATGATCGGCCACAGCTCCATTTACATGGTGCTCTACAGAGCTCCGATTCTCAGGATCATGGGGGTCCCAATAGTCGGATCTCCAGCGATTGGACAGTTATCCCCTATCCAGAGGAGATGGGATTACTTGGGATAATCAATTGAAACAGGTTTTCCAATATTTATTTTTATTTGGCCATAGTAATATTGAAAATACTAAACCAATATTGACGCCTCTCCAACAACATGACTAGAGAAGTGATACTGTGCAGCGTATATACAGGACAGGAGGAGTGGTACTGTGCAGTGTATATATACAGGACAGGAGAAGTGGTATTGTGCAGTGTATATATACAGGACAGGAGAAGTGGTATTGTGCAGTGTATATATACAGGACAGGAGGAGTGGTACCGTGTAGTGTATATATACAGGTCAGAAGGAGTGGTACTGTGCAGTATATATATACAGGACAGGAGAAGTAGTACTGTGCAGTGTATATATAAGACAGGAGAAGTGGTACTGTGCAGTGTATATACAGGGCAGGAGGAGTGGTACTGTGCAGTGTATATATACAGGACAGGAGAAGTGGTACTGTGCAGTGTATATATACTGGACAGGAGAAGTGGTACTGTGCAGTATATATACAGGACAGGAGGAGTGCTACCGTGCAGTGTATATATACAGGACAGGAGAAGTGGTACTGTGCAGTATATATACAGGACAGGAGAAGTGGTACTGTGCAGTGTATATATACAGGACAGGAGAAGTGGTACCGTGTAGTGTATATATACAGGTCAGAAGGAGTGGTACTGTGCAGTGTATATATGCATAACAGGAGAAGTGGTACTGTGCAGTGTATATATACAGCACAGGAGAAGTGGTACTGTGCAGTATATATACAGGACAGGAGGAGTAGTACTGTGCCGTGTATATATACAGGACAGGAGAAGTGGCACTGTACAGTGTATATATACAGGACAGGAGAAGTAGTACTGTGCAGTGTACAGTACAGACCAAAAGTTTGGACACACCTTCTCATTTAAAGATTTCATAGTATTTTCATGAAATTCCACTGTTAGGGATTTATTCAAAATTGAAGGCATACTGAACCAGCATGGCTACCACAGCATCTTGCAGCGGCATGCTATTCCATCCAGTTTGCGTTTAGTTGGACCATCATTTATTTTTCAACAGGACAATGACACCAAACACACCTCCATGCTGTGTAAGGGCTATTTGACCAAGAAGGAGAGTGATGGGATGCTACGCCAGATGACCTGACCTCCACAGTCACAAGACCTGAACCCAATCGAGATGGTTTGGGGTGAGCTGGACCGCAGAGTGAAGGCTAAAGAGCCAACAAGTGCTAAGCATCTCTGGGAACTCCTTCAAGATTGTTGGAAGACCATTTCCGGTGACTACCTCTTGAAGCTCATCAAGAGAATGCTAAGAGTGTGCAAAGCAGTCATCAAAGCAAAAGGTGGCTACTTTGAAGAACTGAGAATATAAGACATATTTTCAGTTGTTTCACACTTTTTTGTTAAGTATATAATTCCACATGTGTTAATTCATAGTTTTGATGCCTTCAGTGTGAATGTACAATTTTCAAAGTCATGAAAATATAGAAAAATCTTCAAATGAGAAAGTGTGTCCAAACTTTTGGTCTGTACTGTTTATATAAGACAGGAGAAGTGGTACAGTGCAGTGTATATATACAGGATAGGGGAAGTGGTACTGTGAAGTATATATATATATATATAGGACAGGAGGAGTGGTATTGTGCAGTGTATATACACAGGAAAGGAGAAGTGTTTTTGTGCATTGTATATATACAGAAAAGGAGAAGTGGTACTGTGCAGTGTACATATACAGGACAGGAGAAGTGGCACTGTGCAGTGTGTGTATATACAGATACTTAGATTTGCACGGTCTCAGCCCGGCACCTTGTAATTTCTGGAACCCTTGCCACCTTAACATAGCCCAGCTCTGCTTCATGAACACTGTCATTTTGTAACCACATTAGTATTTTCCCAGTGAATACTGGAGGAATGGTACCTGTGTGAATGACTGTTCTGACAATGACAAACTCTTCAGAGCAAACTCTGCAGTTGGAGGCATTAGAAGCTATTAATTAGTGCACAATATACAAGACCAGCTTTTCAAAGTCAAATCTTTGTCTGGATTGCCCATCCTAAACTCTTAGAACTCTGAGTTGTCCAGTCATTTGTTTATTTACCTACCATAAAGATAAGTAGATAACCTCAGACTCCACACAGAATGCATGACTTACTGATACACAATGGTACACTGACAACAGTAGCCAGGCAGCCCATTTTATGACCTAACCGACCAGCCCACCGGGCATCTGCTCGATAAGGCAGATTAGCAGTCTGGGCCTGTCTGGTGTTACTTAGCACTGCAGGTGATATCTACTACATTATCTGTACTCAAAGAATTATCACTGTATTATCTGTGGTCTTACATAGGATTGCATGTAACATCTACATTATGCATTGTCGAAGAGTGATCACTGTTATCTGTGGTGTTACATAGGACTGCAGGTAACAGCTTCTACATTATCTATACTCAGAGAGTGAGAGTTATCACTGTATTATCTGTAGTATTACATAGGATTGCATCTGAAGGGTAACATTTCTCCTTGCCGAGAGCGATATGCTAAGCATGTCACGGTGAGGAGACTTTTAAAGTCACAATGCTCCTCTGGGAAATATGCAAATTGTCTCTTCAGAGAGGAAGAGCACCAGAACTCTAGTGCCACCTACAGGGAGTAGCAATCCTTAAAGTCAATAGTGACCCGTTAACAAGCCTTGTCACATGATTTAGGATATAAACCAGAACCAGAAACTCAATTTGCAGACACTGTGTTTCGGGATACAGCCACTCGGGTCACTATTGTACTTTTGAACAACACCCATTGACTTTACCATATATTATACTGGAAAACGGGAAAAAAATTCCAAGTGTGGTGAAATTTAAAAAAAAAGTGCAATTCCACAATTGTTTTTTGGGTGTTTTATTTACCATGTTCACTAAATGCTAAAAGTGACCTGCCTTTATGATTCTCCAGATCATTACGAGTTCACAGATACCAAACTTGTATAGGTTCTTTTTTATTTAAGTGGTGAAAAAAAAAAAATTTGTAGGGAAAAAAATGGCATCATTTTCTGAGACTCGTAGCGTCTCCACTTTTTGGGATCTGGGGCTTTGTGATGGCTTATTTTTTGCAAGCCAACCTGACATTTTTATTGATACCATTTTGGGGTAGATACAATGTTTTTATTGCTTGTTATTGCATTTTATTGCGATGTTGCGGAGACCAAATAAAGGTAATTCTGGCGTTTTTATTTTTTTCTCGTTACATCATTTACTGATCAGATTAATTTAGTATATATTTTCATAAATCGGGCTTTTCTGAACGCAACGATACCAAAGATGTGTATCTTTTTATTGTTTTAATTTGAATGGGGCAAAAGTTGGGTGATTTGAACTTTTATATATTTTTTAAATATTTTTTAAAGCGTTTTTTGTCCACTTTTTACTTGCTTCAATAGTCCCCTTAGGAGACTTGAAGCTGTGATCATCTGATTGCTTGTGCTATACATAGCAGGGCTTCATCCTGCTATGTGTAGCATCGTCTCCTATGAATGCTGGCCACAGGATGGCGTTCATAGGAGATCTGCAATGACAAGCACGGGGGTCCAAGCTGTCATGACAACCCATCGGCGCCGCGCAATCATTTGACAGGGGCACTGATGGGCGTATCTTGTGATGCACTTCCGCCTAGTGCGAATTAAATGCCAGTGTCAGAGATTGACAGTGACATTTAACATGTTAACAGCCACAGGTGGATCGCGTTTCCACCCCTGACTGTTAGATGCACATGAAAACTCATCAAATCAGCTGTCATGTGCAGGGAAAGATGCGGGCTCATCACCGGAGCCCGCATCAAATACAGGGACGTGACTTATAACGTACCTATTCGTAATAGGTTATGAAGGGTTCAATGTTTGAAATTTTAACTTAATAGGGATAGGTTTGAGTCATTTTCTCACAGACACAAGTTTATCAACTGCAGTTTTTGGATAAATATAAAGTTGATTTTTTTTAGGGACCTAGTGACTAAAAGTAAAGTCCAAGAGAACATGTGGATTGGATAAAATATATTTTTCTGATTTATCAGTATTTTCAAATTCATAATTTTTCCTATGTCAGGAAACATATATCTGCATGAGATTGGACTCGCCAATGCGAGAGAGACTGTCCAGATGGCAAGTCACAGATGGTAAGTGAAAATGTTTTCCCCACTGCTGCTTAGATTTTGTTTTAAAATATATAAAGAAAAGAGCAAAGGAGAAAGTAAGCAAGACAGTGGAAAATAAAGAAATGCGATGGTTTTAAAAAAATGACAATATACTTTGAAGCAATTTCTGATTTCCTTTATAATTTATTATTTTAATCAGCACTAAAATATGCTAATAAAGTCAATTACAAAAATTTAGTAAATATACAAATAAAAAACAACAATGTACAGTATAACACTGACTGAAATTCAATATCCATGTTTAAAAAGCATTGATTGCTCATCATTTATACACTGTGTGCACTATTATTAAGAAATTAGTATTTTTTGTGATTAATTTTATTATTGAACAATTACAGTGCTGTCGGTCAGTTCAAAAGGTTAATAAACCTGGAACCTGAATGTTTTGGAAAATTAAAGTGAGGTTTTGTCTTTCTTATGAGAATAACTATTAGTGTGCAGAATTATTATGCACTTAAATGAAAAATAAATGTTCCCATCTCAGTTGTTTATTTTTATCTGTTAAAATGAGAATAATATCATAAAAACTGAAAATATATAAAAATGCATTTAAGATTTTTTAAAAAAAATCAGTGACCAATATAGCCCCCTTCTTTTCAATAACAATAACCTCTTAAATACTGCTGTCAATTGCTGACAGCGGCATTTCGGCACAGATGTCAGTCCAGGCAGCCATTGGCTTACCCGCGATGAAATAGCAAGGGACTAGGGTTGAGCGAGTATGTTCTGTCCAAGTATGCTTGGGCCAAGCTCCAAGTATTTACAGCTGCTCGGTGATAAGGTTAATTCGCTCCCGTGTGCATGATTTGCAACTGTTTGACAGCTTTATTACATGTGAGGAATGTGTAAGAAATAGACATTCCTCACATGTAATAAAGCTGTCAAACAGTCGCAAATCATGCACACGGGAGCGATTTAACCTTATCACCGAGCAGCTATAAATACTCGGAGCTCGGCCCGAGCATACTCGGCGAAAGGGTTAATAGAACATAC
The DNA here is from genome assembly GCF_046119375.1 of Phyllobates terribilis. NCBI lineage: Eukaryota > Metazoa > Chordata > Amphibia > Anura > Dendrobatidae > Phyllobates > Phyllobates terribilis. The sequence goes on from NW_027362761.1 coordinate 789,100,942, forward strand.
TCGCTCAACACTACAAGGGACCAATTGGTTTCTATGATAGCCCGAGGTGGGCTGAATACCTTGCCTGTCATGTGATCTCCTCTGTGACGTCCAGCCTGTGGATGGGCTTCATAGAAGACAAAGTGATTTTTCAATATACAGCAGTGCTCTGGTTTTGTTGAATATAGAAGAAGCGTTAAGATGATGGCAAGTTCAAGTCCCCTAGGGGAACTAACAAATTAAATAAAAAGTAAAAAAAAAAGTTGTAAAATAAAATAAATACAAAATATATAAACATTTTAATTATCCACTCGATTTTCCCCAGTTAACAACAGAGATGTTAATAAAATAATAAATACACATATTTGGTATCAACTTGTTCCGAAAAGTCTGATCCATGAAAAAATAAAATTAAATAACTGGAGCTGTAAAAACTGTAAAAAGAATAAAAAAAATCAAAGTTGCCTGAATTATGGGTTTTTGCTTGCCACAACTCCAAAAGAAATGTGATAAGATACGATCAAAGTGTCATATATACTCCAAAATATTATCAGTAAAAACATCAGGTTACCATGCAAAAATGAGCCCTCACATCTACATTTACCGAAAAAATAAAAATGTTAAGGGTTTTACAAAATGATAACTCAACTAATTATTATTATTTTTTTTTACCAATTTCTTAATTTTTTTTCACCACTTAAATAAAAAAAAATGAATGCAAGTTTGGTATAGCCGTAATCATACTGAACTGGACAATCATATTCCCAGGTTATTTTTACCTCAGAATGATTGCCGGGAAAAAAACACACAAAAAAGGTGTGAAATTGCGTTTTTTTTTTTGTATTTTCACTTCACTTGGAATTTCCCATTTTCCAGTAAAGCATATGATAAAATTGATGGTGCCATTCAAAAGTACAATTAGTCTTTCAAAAAACTAGCCCTCACATGGCTTTGTCAGTGGTTAAATAAAAAAGTTGTGCCTCGAAGATGGGGAGGGAAAAATGAAAGCACAGAAATGAAAATTTGCTTCGATCTTAAGGGGTTTACTCATTAGCAAAGTAGTGGATATATGTGATAGAACACTGTGCTGCATAAAAATCATGACTTTCTTGAAAGATGCAGACTTTTTCCTGTACCACTGTTTAAAGAAAGTGTCTTCTAAAAACTGATAGTATTTAAGAATTAATTTTAAGTTCATCTTTAACACGAAAAGGTTGAAGTAGCTCCTCTTTAGTAATATCAGCCCATAGCAGTACTCCACCTTCACCGTGCTCAGGTCAGAGTTTAAGTGGAGATCTGTGCCCGTTGCTGATCCAGCCATGGGCCCATCCATCTGGTCCATCCAAGAGTTACACTAAATTGATTAGTCCATAAACCTTTGAAAAATCAGTCTTCAGATCTTTCTTAGCCCAGTCTTGATGTTTCTACTTCTGTGTCTTGCTCATTGGTGGTCGGGTTTCAGTCTTCCTTACCTTGGCCATGTCTCTGAGCTCTGAACACTTTGTACTTCTGGGCTCTCCAGGAGGGTTGCTGTTCTGTAATATGATAGCACCTGATTGCTTCTCATTTGATTCTTCTCAAATCTTTGGCTTTTAACATTCATCTTTTTTTAAACACAGTTGTTATGACCCTGTTGACTATTTGCATCAATTGATCATACCCCCAATATCTTAGCAATTTCAAGAGTGCTGCAATCCCCTTTAAGAATTTTGGCAGAAACTCTGGGTAAAGCACAGCTTTCTTGTTTTTTTAAACAGAAATTGTGCATGGGGCAGACATTTTCTAAAACCAGAAAATACCTTTAAGTGTTCCATAAATAATTTTTTTTAAATGCATCGCAAAGTTAAACACATTTGTCCCATTCACGTTCTAATTAGAGAATAAAAATTAGTGAGCATGACACATTCTTTCATTCTACAGGGTGGGCCATTAATATGGATACACCTAAATTAAATGGGAATGGTTGGTGATATCAACTTCCTGTTTGTGGCATATTAGTAAATGGGAGGGGGAAAACTTTTCCAAATTGGTGGTGACCATGGTGGCCATTTTAAAGTCGGCCATTTTGGATCCAACTTTATTTTTTTTAATGGGAAGAGGGTCATGTGACACATCAAACCTATTGAGAATTTCATAAGATAAACAATGGTGTGCTTGGTTTTAATGTAACTTTATTATTTCATGAGTTTTTTACAAGTTTATGACCACTTATAAAATGTGTTCAAAGTGCTGCCCATTGTGTTGGATTGTCAATGCAACCCTCTTCCCCCACTCTTGACACACTGATAGCAACACCGCAGAAGAAAAGCTAGCACAGACTTAAAGTATCTGTTGTTTCAGATGCTGGAAAAGTTTCCCCCCTCCCATATACTAATGTGCCACAAACAGGAAGTTGATATCACCAACCATTCCCATTTAATTTAGGTGTATCCATATAAATGGCCCACCCTGTATTTGGTAAAGTTTGTTAGCAAAAATGTCTGAAACAACTCAATTTATATGAAAAACTAATAATTTATCTGCTCCAATATGCTGTGTGCTGTTAATACTTTATGTTAATAAGACTATCAAGAATCAAATTCACAGTAAAAAAACAATTGTATGTACTGGTTGTAATGTTTCTTTGACCCAAGAACCAAGTATTAAAATATTCAATCTAACATAAAAATGTATCCAGGCTAATTAAAAAAAAACGATATGGTTTGAATACTGATTATGATAAACAGTATGAACAAATTACATTCCAGAATCATATGGCTGCTGTAATATATTCTGAGTTTATTGGGTCAAATAAAAAATCTCTCTTATTTAAGCATTTAAGTGTACTTGATATTGCTTTCTACTTCCAGGATAATTTCTGAAGTACCACTTCATTATATTTGAAGAGCTGCTAAAAAATATTCAATAACTAGTCCTTGAAAATAAAAAATAAGACCTTTTGCTCTTCTTCAGTTATTCTATCTATCTATCTATCTATCTATCTATCTATCTATCTATCTATCTATCTATCTATCTATCTAATCAAATCAAATGTGCTTTATTGGCAGGACTAAGTACATGTTAGCATTTCCAAAGCAAGTGGTAAAATAATGGGGGGATGGGTATAGGGATAGGGACCCAGGGTGGGTTATCTGGGTCCATGACATATCAGGTTCCTCTTAGTCTGTGGCAGGCACTGACATATTGCGCTGTTATGGCCCCAGTGCTCGGCAAGCGCTGTTTGATGTGCTCGGATGGACTTGGAGGAGGTGTTTGCAGAACTCTAGGTGGAATATTTCTGTAGGTCCAGCGTCCCACTTTTACCAGTTTGGGTATGAGACGGGACCCCAGACTTCACTGCTGTACAGAAGGATTGGGGCAATGATGGTATCAAACATTTTTAGCCAGACTGTTACAGGTGCCTTGAGATAGTACAGATGTCTTCTGATAGCATAGAAGGCTTTACATGCCTTATCTTTCAGCAACTGTATGGCTTGCTTAAAGTTCTAGGCCCAGGTAGGTATACTTGTTGGTTTCCGTAAGTGGACAGCTGTCTATTATGAAGGGGGAATGGCCTGCTGGTTTCTGCTTTCTTTTCTGGAACACCATGATATTAGTTTTCTTCCGGTTGATTGGCAGTGCCCATGTGGTGCTGAAGGTCTCTAGGATTTTCAGATTATCCTGGAGGTCTTTCTCAGTTGGTGATAACAGCACGAGGCCATCAGCATACAGCAGAAATTTCACCTCTGTGTCATGGAGGGTGAGTCCTGGTGTTGAGGAGGACTCCATCTCGTTGATGTAAATGTTGAAAAGCATTGAACTGAGGCTGCAGCCCTGTCACACTCCTCGGCTCTGTTGAAAATAAGCCGTCCTCTTTCCATTTACCCTCACGCTGCAACTGTTCTCAGTGTAGGAGCTTTGGAATACATCATATGTTTTGCCTCCTATTCCGCTCCCCAGTAGTTTTAGGAATAGTCCTGGGTACCACACTGAGTCAAATGCCTTCTTGAAGTCCACAAAGCAGGCATAGATCCTCCCATGCTTTGTATTGTGGATGTGGTTCTTGATGAGGCTGTGCAGGGTGTAGATGTGGTCAGTGGTGCGGTGGTTTGGCATGAAGCCTGCTTGGCTTTTGCTGAGGACGTTATGTTGGGTGAGGAAGGTGAGGATCCTCTTATTCAGGATGCAGTTGAAGAGTTTCCCCAGGTTACTGCTGACACATATTCCTCAGTAGTTTTCTGGGTCATACTTGTCCCCGTTTTTGTGTATCGGGGTTATGAGTCCTTGGTTACAGTTTTTGGGAAAGTAGCCAGCCTGCAGTACAATATTGAATAGTTTTGCTATCGCAGCCTGAATGTCTGGCGGGCTGTATTTCAGCATTTCTGGGAGGATCCCATCTGGGCCGCTGACTTTTTTACCTTTTATCGGTGTGATCCTTTCTGTTATTTCTGGCAATGTAATTGGTGTGTCGAGAGGGTTTTGGAAGTCTTTGAATTTTTCCTCCATATCCTTCAGTTTTTTCACAAGCTCTTTTTGTACCGGGTTCAGGTCTTCACTTGGGATGTCTTTGTAAAGGTCCTTGAAGTACTGGAGCCAGAGGTTGCCACTCTGGATGTGGGGGTTGTTGCTTTTTCGGTTGGATCCTAGGTGGTTCCATAGTTCCCAAAAGCTGTTGTCTTCAAGGGCATCTTAGAGTTGGAGGAGTTTGGTGGAATGTGGTTTTTCTTTTTATTTTTGAGGATGGATTTGTAATTTCGTTCTATGGTGAGGTAGGCTTCTCTCAGAGTGAGGTTGTTTGGGTTTCTGTGTTTTTTATTTGAGGCCATTCTTAGGGCCTTCCTTATAGCTTTACATTCCTTGTCAAATCAGTTGTTGGGATTTTACTTACTCAGTCTTTTGTTGCTGCAATTTTTAAGGTCGGACATTTCTGCCATGACATAGAGTATGTCAAGGTCCCTTACTGCTAGGTGTACTCCTTCTGGGTTAAGTTCATACACGTTATTATGAAAGCGTTGGAGCTTATCCTTGATCTCTGGCCTGGTGATGGCATTTGTATATTTTGAGGCTGATATCTTGGACCATTTGAAGGATGGAGGCAAGCTAAAGAGGCAGGTCTGCTGTCGAGTTTGTGAGGGTGATTTGCTGGTGGATTTTATGTATAGGAGCAGGTGGTTGTGGTCTGACAGATGTGTTTGTGGGGTGACTGTAAAAGCGGCAATGCTTGTAGGGTCCATATCTGTGATCGCAGAGTCTATCACGCTGCTGCCTACGTGGGAGTTTCGGTTGTGTCTTCCCAACAAGTCTCCCTTGGTGCGGCCGTTAAGGATACGGTTGTCCGAGCCTTCAGCATACGATCAGCAGTATTTTGCCACTTTTATTGACTGTGCCGTCATAGGTGTTCCTCTTGGTGTGCACTGGGTTGTCGTAGTCTGTTTCTGCTCCAAATATATAGACGTTTCCTTCAGTGCCCAGGTAGTCTCTCTCCCTTCCTGTTCTTGCATTGAAGTCTCTGTAGATAAGAACGTTTCCCAGAGTCTGGAAGTGGGTGGATTCGCTCTGTAAGGTCTCAAAGCTGTCTGAGTTGAAGTATGGAGACTCTGGAGGAGCTACGTATGCTACTCAAAGGTAGATATCAGACTGAGAGGTGAGGATCGAGCGGAAAATTCTTACCCAGATGTGGCTGTCTCCTCTCTTCACTGCTCTGATATGTTCATGAGGCTCCTCTTTGTACCATACTAGTATTTCTCCTGAGGTCCGGCCCTGTTTGGTGTTTTTGTTTTTCACAGCAGGGACAGAGAGTTCCCTTTATCCGATGGGGACAAGGGATTCATGATCTGCTTTAGTCCATGTTTCCAGGAGGATCTATATATCGATGTTTTTCAGTCTTTGACTGAAGTCTGGGTTGTCTGTCTTACATCCAAAGATTGAGGTGTTCAGGCCCTTGTTCCAGCTGCTAATGATTAGAGGTGGCATGGTATGGCTATATACCTTGTAATGAGCTGCCCTGCATAGGACAATTTAGGTTGCTGACTGGTGACCATGTTATAGGCAATTTGTCTACTCGCATGAGTTTTTTGCACAGAGAGCATGGTCTTTATCTCCTCCATGTCACTGTTCTGCTTTACTCTGTGTGGGATGGGTGGTGTCTTCCATGGTTTGTGTCTCTCATGGACTAATTTTGGGTACAGGTTCCAGTTTCCAGTTTGCTGAGCATATTCAGTTTTAGGTTGATTTGTTGGCGGTGCTCTTTCCACAGGTTTTTAGTTCATGAGGGTATCATGTTCCGGAACTCTGCTGAGCACTATGTCTTTGAGTTCTTTGGCAAGAAGGCTGACTCCTAGGCTGTTGAGGCGTTTATCATCATACAGGTGATGGAGGTTTATGGCGGGATGTTGTGCCAGAGTGATGTCAGGCGTTGAGGTGATCTTGGCTGCTAGCTCTTTGTTGACATCTTGGATGATGTGTTTGGGAACATCTTTTCTTGGCAGCAGAGATGACAGGATGATCTTACAGCCAGGGAACTTCTGTCACATGGTCTTTGCTAACTGGCACAATTGTCCTGTTACTTGCTGGTGTTTGTTCTGGAGGGTATTGGTGCCTGTATGTATTATGTAGTATGTAGTATGTATCTATCTATAGTGTGCAAGGAACCAGTACATTGGGCATCGGTCATTAGTGGAGGTGCTGGACACACTGATGCAGTAGTGGACACATAGCGATGAATGGTGGTGTCTGGTGGTGACTCCAGAATTACTGTTCACTCATGGCTGGGCTGTTAGTGGCGTACCCCATGATGGTGATGTAGAGAGGAAACAAGAGAGGCAGCAGTGGTGTACTAAAACAGAAGTAAACTTTACTTTCCACAGTAGCAGATTCATCACAGCACATGGTGGAACAAAAGACTGATGATTACATATTGATGGTTACAATTACAGCAGTGACAGCAGCAGAAAAAGGCACACTTGGAATAAGTGGGAATGCGGTAGAGTATGTTCTGGAACAGTCCATATGAGCTGCTGGTTAACCTGTAAGACTATACTAAGCACCTATTTTCCCAAATATCTTCCACTCTCTATGGGGTTGCTAGTGGGCCTCCAAATCCAAGTACCTTTTATTCTTCATTACATGTAGGTTGGTGATCACGTTCAGCACCTGCTTTTTGGCCTTCCTGGCCTTCGTGACTGGGGCTTCTCTGAAACTTTAGCTCAGCTGTGTGTATCTGTGGACCAGGGCATTCGTCATATTAAAGGGTAAACAGGCACACTCCACTACATTTTCCTCAAATATTTCTGCTGTACTTTCAATCATCTTGTGTGCTTGTTGCTCTTTGTTCTACATGATGCTTTGCAAACTAACTGAACTCTGATCAACAGCCAGTGGCTGGAGCTTTTGTAACTTTTACACCCATCACCATTCTAGAACTTAATCATCATATTTTTTGGATTATAAAGCGCACTATTTTCCCCCCAAATTTGTGAGGAAAATGGGGGTGCTTCCTATAATCTGAATGTAGCTTACCGCGGGGGCGACTGGGGTGGAGTGGGGTCACAGGAGGCAGGGTCAATGCTGCAGGAAGCTGGTGGCAGCAGGAGTGGAGTGATGCTGTGGGCCCTGGGCTGGGAGAAGGTTGTGTCCCGGTTTTGCGATGCTGCGGCCTTTGGCTTTCAGAAAATGTTGGTGATGAGTGGAGCTTCGGGAAATTGGCCTCCAGAGGCAGCACATGCGCAGATTCAGATCTTGGCTCCCAATATCTCTGCCAAGATCTCAATCTGCACATGCGCTCCCTCCGGCGTCCATTTTCCCAAAGTCCACCGCTCTGCTGCAGGCTTTTTACTATTCAGCTAAGCAGACAGTTGACCGGATGCTGAACTGATTGCATAGGGCACTGGGGGGAGACTGCGCATGGGGGATACACTGCACAAGGAAGACACTCAGGGACAAAGCAAGGACCAGTCCCTGAAACGAACGTCACTGATGATGCTTCCTTTCAGGGCAGCAAAGAAAGCAACGGGAGTGTTGGGATGTCCCAGCCCCCTTCCCTCTGATGATGCTTCATTTCAGGGTGGAAAGGGGAGTGACAGCAGTTTCAGTCAGCAGATGACGATTCTTTTGTCTACCCAATCATGCACTGGGATTCTCAAATGAATCATCATAGGAAGTGGGTAATTTAAACAGGATCCTAAGTTGCAGTACATAGTAAATGGTAGGCAATTTTACCATGACTTAAAGTACAAACGTTATTAGTTTTTAATGATTTATTAATAAAAATTCAATTTTCGGTTTCAGACTAACCCTTTAAGGTTGGCTTAGCAAAATAGAGGCACTTCTGGGATAGGTGGTTTCTGCAACAGGGATTGTGTGTAAAATGATTCAAACACTGGCAAGTTCATTTGACATTATGTAATTATTAAGGCTATAGCTCTAATACGCGTTTGCCGTCTTCTAACTTTTGTATGATTTATTCCGAGTTATTTTACTAATCTACAATAAAAAAAATGCATTTTATCAAGGCATGATTCATACTCATCTTCCAACTGTCTGCACTGTGACTGCTCAGCACAGAGGGCATGTGACTCGCCCCCTGGGCCGTGGGGCACTCGGATCCGGGCAGTAGGGGAATGATGGGGGTAGTAGTGGCAACCCGGTTCCGTGGCTCAGGGTGGTCAGGCCAGTGGTAGTCCGTTACGTGTTGTTGATTATGTCCGACTACGCCACCCGTGGATTTGCGGTCATTAGGAACCGCCGCTGCAGGGCACACCGCTGGGGCTGATGATATATGCAGCTGGGATGGTGTGACTCCCCACGGGAAGAGTGCGGCCCCAGGGCAGTGTGGTGGATGGTGGGAGTGATGGTAGTGAGAGTCCCGGTGCCGATAGTGCTGGAGGAGCAAGGAGCACACAGACAACAAGTTGCAGTCCAGGGTCTTTACTAAAACAGGTAAACTGACCCATAAACAGTCCCAGCTAGGAGAGGACCTGGATGTCTGAGAGCAACGGGGAAATTGGCCCTGGTCAGGGTGAGGGTGTAGGCCTACCGTGCTTTCTGCGCTCCTTCTGGCTATCTCCTCGTTATAGGGTAACAGCCCACGTTTCCGAGCTTTCCGTGTATTCTCGCCTGTATGGCCTGCGACGTGGGTTCCTTTCTGCTCCCAGCCTTGTACGGCTTTACTGGTCCCTTCGGTTGTGGCAGGGCCTCCAGGCTTCTTAGGCCAAGGAATATACAGTCCCTTGCGGACTGGTTCTCTGCTGGAGGATGTAGAATCCTCCTAGCCTCAGACACCAAAGTCTGGTAAAGTCAGTCTCTTATCTGCCAAGACAGGCTTGCTTCGCCTCTTGTCTCTGGCTTGTGGCTCTCCTCCTGCCACACTTCCTCTTAGGTGCAATCAACTTTCTGTCCCTGCTCCACTCTGGGACACGTCTCAGTGCTGAGACAGGCCATCCAGTTCTCTCTAACCCTGCCCCCAGCACCAGCTTTTATAGGGGCAGCCAGCTCCCCCTACTGGCCTGAGACAGGAAGCATTGCATGCTAATGTCCCCTGACTAGAGAACCTCCCCCTTGCTCTCAGACACAGCTTTAATACATTTTGTGGCATCCAGGCCAGGGTGACACACATGCTGTAGTGACATCATCACACCCGATGCCCTGAGACCTCACAGAGTCAAAAGACGACACCAGAGCTTCGCAGGAACAGGGAGAGGCAAGTATTGCAAGTGCCAGGGCCCTGAGCAAGGGGGGGGTGCTCACTCGCGAGTGCTGGCACCGAGCTCCCACGACTCATGAGCCCCATTGCGTGCCGGTGTCCCTGACGGCGAGTGGACCCCCCGATTGGTGATGCTGGCCCTGGAGCCCGTCCGAGCGTCCAACCTGCACAATTTAAATACCGAGTACTCGAGCATTTTAGTGCTCGATGATCATTTTTCAACAATAGTCTGCCCACAACAATAGTCTGCCCATAGTATTAGTGTGGTGTATGTACAGTATATCCAATTTGACATTTTAAATGGGTGTCAAAACAGATTTGCACATTTACATGTATCTATTTACTGTAATACGTTGTTTTCAAATTTTGGGTTAAACACAGTAAGGGCTTATTCACAGCAGTTTTGCAGCATTTTTTCCATGTGTTTTTTTCACAGAAAAATGCAGTGTTTTACTGTAATAGCAAAGTGAATTAGACTTGCTGAAATCTCATGCATATGCTGCTTATGATTTCCTTGTAGTGTCAAATCTGAAGTATGTCAAGTCTTTTTGCATTTTTGTATTGTTTTTCATACATTTAAATGAATTGAAAAAAACACATCAAAGAACCATTAAAAACACAAACACAGCAAAACACACGTCTTTTATGGAGGGTTTTTCCTGCCAAGAGAATAGGGTTTTGATGCAAAAATGTTTGCTGCAAATATTTAACATCTGTGGGGGGGCGTGGCTTGCTGCTGAGGAAGAGAGACCCACTTCACAGAAGCTACCTGAATAAGACTGATTTTAGACCATTTAAAGGCTTTTTTCTTTACTATCTCAACTGCCCAGAGTCATAGAAGAGGTCCCTGGACCCCTCAGTTGTGGACCGGTCCATAGGGAAGGAAGTCTCACTACCCAGTGAACCCGGGCCTACCTGAAGGCCTGAAGCCACGGCCTCTCCGCCCTGTGGATCCCGCAGTGGGTCCTGCTGTGACGACTGAGGAGCGCTTGTTGCGTACTGCCGGGGTCCCGACCTGCTGCTGCGGCCACGAACTAGGACAGAGGCGCAGAAACACACGGTGGGAGTCACCACTGCCCCGTGCTCTGGAGACCAGCAGCTGCGGAGATCCAGGTACTGGTGCGGCAGATTGAAGGGCCAGCCGCAGTCACACACAAACACGGAGAATTTACCGGCCGGGACTCTGTGCTCACCGCCCTCTGCGCTGCTGCCGGCGGGACCGCGGCCTTGTCTGGAGGGTGTCGTGGTGACCCTGGGGGGCGCTGGGCCCGTGACGGGGAGAGACCTGCCGGGGCCGCTTTGGCCGCCCTGTCTCTGCCATCAGGGGCTTTCCCGCCACGGGAGCAGCCGCCATCTTGCCGAATCTGCTCTTCTCATGTGGAGACACTGAAGCAGGAGCTTCAAACTGATTACATTTCTACCAAATCTATCCAAAGTATGCTAAACACTTCTCCGTTCCTCAGCATTTCTATCTGAGAGCCACAGATCTCTAACCCCATAGAAAATCACTTGTTTTTCCACTGATTCACAGTAAATGAAAAAATTCTCTTTTAACATATAAAGTCCCCAATTTGATCTTTTTGTCCATATTAACAAGGAATAAGAGGAGCAACGTATAAGAAAAAAGGAAGAAAAAAAAAGAGGAAAAAAAAAGGTGATTCATTTTTAGCTGAAAAGTAATTCCTAACTTTATATCTAAACTCCATCCAGTGGACATTTATATTATAACAGCTACTTTTCACTATCCACTTCAAACGCCACCTTGGGGACCACAAGGACATTACTGCCTTAATTTGTTTTATCATCCAACACTTAATAGCCATTTAATAACCAGCTTTGGCCCCACATGTTCGGTCTACTACCGATCAACAGATGGTCTGCTCTGGTGATCTCTCCATTTCTCATCATGATGTAGCTACACACTATGATCTATGAATTTGTGAGTCTTCCGGTTCAGGTGCCGGCCATGTGAATTTTATTCGACCGTTCATGTTTACCCCCTTGCACATCTACTCCGGTTCCCTAATTCTTAATTCCTTCAACTCAGCGATTCTTCGAAACTCTCACACAGCTGAAGGACTTCTTCAAACAATATCATTGGCCTATATGGACCGCTATCTTCTCCACAGCGGGCAAAAAACAATCTTCCTTTTCCAATCACTATGACCTTTCCACTCTTCATCTCCAATGAGGGTGGAGAGGAGCTACGTCAACCCCCTAAAATGCCCCGCAATTCTTCTTCAAGGAAAGGGGAGACACAAATGGACCCTTCCGAACTAGCGGCTGAGGTTACTGCTAGGCTATTACCTGAAATCAAAACCATAATACAATCCACTCTAAACACTGCCCTGCTGGATCTACAAACCAGACAAGACCAACAAGCCGAACAGCTTACCGAGTTAGAATCACGAATATCTAACATCGAGGATGATTCAAAAGAGGACCATTCCAAAATATCTGCTATTGTTCGTGAAAACATAATTTTGAGACACCAGTATGGATGACCTTGAGAATCGCTCTCACAGAAGCAATCTACGTCTGGTGGGCCTACATGAATCGTATCTTCAGAGCACCCTGAAACGTCTATGCGAAAATGAAGTCCCAAAAGCCCTAAAACTACCTGAAGGTAAAAAGGTGGAAAGGGTTCACAGAATTGGTTCACCACCTGCTATCTCTGGGGTCCACAATACTATAAGGCCAAGAGAGGTCATTATGAAATTACTGGACTTCAAGGATAAAGCAGACATTATCAGAGCATACAAACAACTAAACCACACATTGATCATTCAAGGCTACAAAATCTTGCTTTTCGATGACTACTCTATCGTAGTAACCAGGAAAAGGAAGTTCCCTCTATATGCACCAGACTGTACAAAGAAAAAATTTCCTTTCAACTCCACTACCTGGCTACTCTACGCTTGAAGGACACAGATGGCTCTTGCCGGGAATTTATTTCACCTACTAAAGCAGATACATTTGTCAGCAGTCTCCTGTGCCCAAGAGCTAGCCCTGAACAGATCCACCAAGAGTTAACTCCTTCTTGCTCACGGTCCCTTAAGGGATCTACAAGGCGAGGAGACAAAGGGGACCAGAGCTATAACAATCGTTGATTCAATGAGTTTCTCCTTTTGTACACCTGGGGACTCCGGAGTAGTGATATTATGGAGGCAATTACTTCCGACCGTCTCCCCTCTCAGACTTTTACAGCCTTCACTAAAGTTGTTGTGATTGTAGTGGGAGGGGAGAATAGAATCAATAAGAGATCAAAATGAAAGAAAAATATTGATGAAAAACAACATAGTAAAAGGGGGTTAAATTGTAATTTGTAATGTTACACACATGGTCGGGCAGAAGGGGAGCCCAGGGGAAAGTTTTTACCTAGCGAGCAGAGATAAAGTGTCTACACTCTTGCTAGGTCAGTTTTCTAAAACTTTGGTTTATTGTTACTTAAATTTGTTACACATGTTCGAGCATTGCTCCTTATTATATAATCCAGTTACATGTCATCACTGTGTTGTAAGTATTTTACCAGTCATGTTTATTCATACAGTCCCTGAATATGTTTATCGTGTCATGGAATGTTAAAGGTTTAAGGTCTCCCCAAAAATGAATGAAAGTCCTTAGACACTTAAAACCCGATATAGCCCTCCTACAGGAAACGCATTTACCGGAGGCAGATTTCCCCGGATGAAAAAATTATGGGTGGGTGGTTTTTATGGCTCATCGTCCGTGGATAGAAAGGCTGGGGTCTTAATCCTTATCAATAAACTATTTATACACCAGATCATAAGCCAGCAACAAGTTGGAGAGGGAAGATTGGTACAATTAACATTAACCACATCTTGTGGAACCTTCTCTATCTATAATGTATATGCCCCTAGTATAGGTAACAAATCCTTTTTCAAACAATTGGAGACTAGACTTTTGCTTGATTCCAACCCTAACAAAATAGTAGGTGGGGGTTTTAATTTGGTGGTTTCAGTACACGAGGATAGGAAAAACACTGCTGGCACTCCTCAATCAATAACCTCGCATGATACATTGTTAGCACCTCTTATGTCTACCTGCCAATTAATCGTACATGAGGATAGGAAAAACACTGCTGGCACTCCTCAATCAATAACCTCACATGATGCATTGTTAGCACCTCTTATGTCTACCTGCCAATTAATCAACTCGTGGAGGTTCCTGAACCCTAGCAATAGAGAATTTACGCATTTCTCACATGCCAACGACTCTTGGTCTCGAATCAACTATATTCTTGTCTCTCCTTCTCTGCTGGCTAAATTGATAACTGTTCACATTGATAATATTGTTATCTCAGACCATGCCCCAGTAAATTTGGAGGCGTCAAAGAAATTCCCTCGGGGCTCTGAATTCTTATGGAGATTTCCAGATTATTTTTGCAATGACAATTCATTTATTTCCTCTCTCAAATTATGGTGGCAGGAATTCTTATCTGACAACTCGGCTCATCAAGATGATCCCACATTACTATGGGAATCGGCCAAAGCGGTACTTAGAGGGAAAATTTTGGCTTATACGTTTTCTCACAAAAAAAAAGTTATGAGACGATATAGTGAACTATCCTCTGAACTGAAACAAGCCTACACTACATTTCTTCTTGACCCTTCCCCTTTAAATAAAACACAATGGTCTCAAAAACTGTCTGAATTCAACCAAATACGCAGATATGAGAGAAAAATTCCACCTATCCCAAACAGAAGCGTATTTTTATAGGTTTGGCAACCAGTCAGGGAGGATGATGGCCAATTTAGCAAGAGGTCTGAAAAAGCCACAGGGCATTTTCCAATTAAGAAATACCAGCGGGGTAATTCATACGAATCCTAAATTAATTAATGAGATCCTAGGCTCATTTTATAGGGACTTATATAAAAATCCGAAACAAACCTTGCCCCTCTCTGATGCACTCTTAGATAGGGTCAAATTACCTTTGTTTTTCAGAAGAACATAAATCGATATTAAATAAACCTATCTCACTGGAAGAGATTACTAATACAATTAGAAATTTGAAACCAAACAAAGCCCCTGGGCCTGATGGATACACTTCTGATTTCTTTAAATCTTTAAGGGAAGAAATCTCCCCGTTATTAGCATTGATCTTTAACAAAATAACTAATGGCGATCCCATTTTCCCTTCCGCAAATATGGCAAATGTCAAATTATTACTTAAACCAGACAAAGATCCATTATCCCCCAATTCATACAGACCAATTTCTCTCATAAATACCGACATTAAGCTTTTGTCCAAAATAATGGCTGACAGACTGGCCTCTATTTTACCTCACTTCATATCTCCTGTACAAGCAGGTTTTGTTAAGGGCCGATCAGTCATGCTAAATATTAGGAAAGTACTGTTGGCGCTAGATAAAATTCACTCCACACCTAATTTAAAATGTTCCCCGGCGATTGTCTCCTTAGACGCCGAAAAGGCCTTTGATAACATTAGCTGGGATTGGTTATATAAGTCTTAACCAAGATGTCATTGTCAGGCCCCTTCTTTAATTATATACACAATCTATATACTGTATGTCTCCAAAAGCTCAGGTGTATACCCCGGGTTTTCTATCCACTCCCTTCCTTCTTGAGAAGGGAACGAGACAAGGGTGCCCTTTGTCTCCCCTGCTTTTTAATATAGCATTAGAACCCTTAGTTCGTATTCTATCGGTCCCCAAAACTTTTTCAGGCATCCAATTTACTAAGAAATCAATTCAGGCGGCTTTTTTGCAGATGATATCATTCTGTTAATGTCGGATCCCATTCTGCATATACCTTTGGTAATGGATTTACTCAAAAATTTTAGGGCTTACTCTGGGTTTAAAATAAATGCTCAAAAATGCAAATTATTACCATTAACTGAAAAAGAAATAAAACTTTACCCAAAAGGATCTTTTAACGATATTACTGTAACTCCCTCTCATATCACCTATTTGGGCATCAAAATAGGTCGCTTGCCATCCTCTTTATACACGTTAAATTATCCCCCCCCTCATCAAAAAAATTACTAATCAATTGAAGTCATGGCAGGATTTGCCCTTATCTTTTTTAGGTAGGGCACATTTTGTCAAGATGATCAGTACTTCTAAAATTATGTATCAACTCCAAACTCTACCATTGCTACTGAAACACTCTGACGTAACTACACTAAATAGGGCCTTCAGTCATTTTATCTGGAAGGGAAAACTTCCTAGGATTAATCTTGATAAACATATGTCATCCAAAGATGATGGTGGCATTCATTTTCCAAGCATCAAAAACTATAACCTCGCTTGCCTCTTTCGCTACATAATAGACTGGCTCCACAAAAGACTTACATACTCTGACTATTTGTTGGAATCAGATTATGCATACCCCTTCAGTTTGACTGCACTTCTACACTCTTGATATACTTCCTTACCCCTAGGAATCAAAAATTCAGTAACGTTTAAAGACACCATTTCTGCCTGGAAAGCGGTTAGGAAGAAATATGGCCTTTCTTTCAGAATTTCTAAGCACCTGCCACTTTGGTGTAATCCAGAATTTCCACAGTGCATTGAAAACGAATTATTTCTTAATTGGCAGCAAGCGGGTATAGACAACATTTCTCACCTCCTCCACCCAACCGATCAGAGATGGTTGACGTACCCAGAGTGTATGGATAAATATGGTCTACCTCTCCAACAAGGCTATCAATATGAACAAATCAGACTTTCCGTTATGTCAAACTTAAAGGATGTTACTTTCGAGACCTTCCAAAATGAATTGGACACCATTCTACTATCCCCTACAGGCACCCCCTCAATATCTAATCTTTATTCGGTCATGAAATCTAATCTGTTGAAGATATACCCTGACATTTTCTTTAAATATTGGAAGCAACAATTGGAAGATGTTGAAATTCCCACTAAGATCAGATTAGGCTGGAAGATATTTAGAAAATACATTATTAATGAAACATGGAGAGAAACTCAATATAAAATAATACATGGGGCCATATATGCCTTTAATATACCAAAAAGAGATGCCCTAAGTGTCATCATCCATATTCTGATCTTATGCATGGGCTATGGTCCTGCACCGATTCAACAGTATATTGGGATCAGGTTTCAGATCTGATGAATACTATATGGGGACCAGAGTGCACCCTCTCTCAATACTTAGCCTTATTACATTATTGGGAGTAACCCAGAGAATCCCTACAAAAAAACAAAAAGCCCCCCAAAACTGCTTCATACCCTACTCTTTCTGGCAAAAAAACAGCTACTCAAACACTGGCTAGACCCTAACATTCCCACCATAGCAGAGCTGATAATCCAATTGAAACACTTTATGGGAGTAGAACAACTAGACGCCCTTAGTAACAGGGAACAACAGGTTGGCTAATTTTTATCAAAATGGAGACAGTTTATTATAACATATTGCTCTCTGACTGAAAAAAATAAAATTGTCGAACCATTTACTTCTACAGAATGGTATATTCTAGAGGACTTAAATAACAACTTAGGACTATTACGTGTAAACTAAAACATGGGAGATACTAAGTAGGAATTACTTATATTTACTTAATTCCTTTTGCTGACAATGATGACTGTATGTTGTTAATACTTAATCTTTGTTTATTTGTTGTGCCAGCTAATCACAATCTATGGACTATATGTTGTGCCTGATCTGCGTACAGGCTCCTGATTATTGTTCATTTTGGCACTGTTCAATATGTCTTTTTATGTTTATTCTTTTCTGAAAATTGTAATAAAAATGATGTTTGAAAAAAAATATTTTACATCTGTAGATACCTGATTCCCCCTGGTCAAAAAGAACCATATAAAAACTATTGCTCGGAGGAAGAAACACCGCCTTATAGTGCTGCAACAGACCACAGCATAGTTGTGTGGTGTAGCGATGCCAAACTGGAATATTAAAATAGGTATGCAACAAGTAAAACGTGCAATTTTGTATTGTTTTTTTAAAAAAAAATTGGAATGGGGATGAATTAAATTTTTCTTAAAACTTTTAAATCCCCCCTTTAACAAAAATTGCTTAACCCTAAAAATCTAGGTCACCACTTAGATACACGCATGGAAATTAGTTTGCGGCAACAGCCAGCAGTATTGTTGTGGCACCTACAATTGTTAAAAGCATCCAGTGAATAGGTTGCAAAACATTAAAGGGATTGTCTGGTCCAAATCGATAATTCAGAGTCACTCTGTGTGAATACAGACTTATGAATTTCCCCAGCACACGCAGTGTGTGATACAGAGATTCACCAGGTTTCTGAGCCAAGACTGGAGGGTATGCATGAGTTATACATACTTCCTGTAAATGATGGGGGGGGGATGTAATGGCAGCTTACAATCATCCTGTAAGCATGTGTAGTTGTAACAAGACACCAGGCCAGTTTCAAACAAGGGATTCAAACCCCCGACCAGCTAGCTAGTAATCAACCTTATACAGGAAGACCCCGTGTGTATCCAAATCATTCGGTCTCCTTTGTTCAGACAGCTAGGGAGCCTTTGTTCAGACAGCTAGGGATTTTATCAGGAGTTATGGAAATACTATACGCTCTAGCCGTACAGCATGTATATTTTTGAGATCCCTAGACCGCTGCGCCCCGACTAGTTATGCGGCCGTCCAGTGGGCTTGGCAAGCTAGAAGGCCCCGTACAAGTGTATGGAATGTGAAGACAAGAGATGTGTAGCATCTGAAACAACAGATACTGGAAGCCTGTGCTAGCATTTATTTCACCGTGTTGCCATCAGTGTGTCAAGAGTGGGAGAAGAGGGTTGCATTGGCAATCCAATACAATGGGCAGCACTTTGAACACATTTTATAAGTGGTCATAAACTTGTAAAAAACTCATGAAAAAATAAAGTTATGTTAAAACCAAGCACACCATTGTTTTTCTTATGAAATTCTCAACAAGTTTGATGTGTCACATGACCCACTTCCCATTGAAAAAAATAAAGTTGGATCCAAAATGGCCGACTTCAAAATGGCCGCCATGGTCACCACAGATCTGGAAAAGTTTTTCCCCTCCCATATACTAATGTGCCACAAGCAGGAAGTTGATATCACCAACCTTTCCCATTTAATTTAGGTGTATCCATATAAATGGCCCACCCTGTATAACAGAGCTAGGCAGGCAGGCAGTGTATGTGACAGACATACTGCAGTGTATAATACAGCACCAGAGGCTCCATTCCAGTTCTGTCTGCTGCTGCTGTTACAGATATTTATACAAATAGCCCCAGGTATCAGGGGCCAGGGATAATTATTTTTTTCATCTTAGTCCTGATTATTTGGTTAAAAAGCAATCCGGAGAACACCGTTTTTCTGCTCCATTTGCTTGTTGCCACAGCAGAATATAGCCATATTCTTTCCATGTTACAGTGATAAAAATCCAGAAATTTGTAGTGAACATGGAAATATTGGCCTCCATTTAAATTTTGTTGCAGTGTGTCAGTGAAGTTATTGTCACCAGGTCGCTGTAAAAAATAGTAACCTACAGGCCAGCTATTTAAAACTGTGGTTTTCCGTCACACGCATCACATATAAGCTCGCTCCAAATTCAGGCATTTCTGGCCCCCATGTAAATTTTGTTGCAGTGTATCAGTGAAGTTATTGTCACCAGGTCGCTGTGAAAAATAGTAACCTACAGGCCAGCTATTTAAAACTGTGGTTTTCCGTCACACGCATCACATATAAGTTCACTCCAAATTCAGCCATTTCTGGCCCCCATGTAAATTTTGTTGCAGTGTGTCAGTGAAGTTATTGACACCAGGTCGCTGTGAAAAATAGAAACCTACAGGCCAGCTATTTAAAATTGTGGTTTTCCGGCACACGTATCACATATCACTGTGGTTCAAATCCAGCCATTTGTAATGAATGTGGAAAATATTGTCCTCTATTTAAAATGGGCAAGTCGCGTGGCAAGTGACGGGGAAGTGGATGTGATGGTGATGATGGTGCATGCAGAGGACAAGGCCGAGGCCGTGGGCAAGCTGAAATTGTGCCATAACAAACACCCACATCTTCTCGCTTGACATTCCTGTCCCAATTAATAGGGGACCACAGAACACCATTATTGAACACAGAGCAGTGTGAAAAGGTTATTGGTTGGATAGCAGACAATGCTTCCAGTCACTTAGCCGCCACCACCACCACCCTGTCTACCACACAGTCAAGTCTCAGTAGCCGTGAGTCTGCACAGCATATTCCTCACCCTGATCCTCTTTCCTCCCACGATGCCGAGTGCCCGGAGACAACTGATCCCACATTTGGACACTCCGAAGAGCTGTTCGCTTTTTCATTTATAGATTCGGGCCTCTCGCCCGGTCCACTTGAAGCATGGCAAGAGGAGATCGCATGTAGCGATGCCCAAATATTTGAGCAGCCATGGTCACACGATGGTGACGGTGGGAAACTGTCACAAGAGGTGGATGATGATGAGACACGCAGCTAACGCCCCACTACTAAATTCACACATTACGTGAATGCTTGCGCTCAAAATGTTGCCTTTTAGGCTCGTGAAAACAGAAGCTTTCCACAACCTAATGGCAGTGGCCATCCCTTGGTACTCGGTCCCCAGCCACCACTATTACTCCCTGTGTGCCATCTCCGCATTACACAAGCAGGTGTCCCACAACATTAGCCGGGTGCTCAACAATGCAGTTACTGGGAAAGTCCACCTAACCACGGACACGTGGACCAGTGTTTGCTGGCAGGTTTAACATAGTGGAAGCCAGGACCCAGTCGGTCCTTGGGACGGAACACATCCTCCCGACGCCGAGGCTTGCCGGCCCTGGGTCAAGCAGGGTTGCCCCCACATTCTATAGCTCCTGCTCCTCCTCCTCCTCTTCAGCATTCATCTCCGAAATTACCACATCAGTCACAAGCTGGAAGCACTGCAGCACTGCCTCGGCCAAGCGGCAACAGGCTTTGCTGAAGCTAATATGCTTAGGTGACAAACCACACAACGCTGAAGAGTTATGGACAGCTCTGAAAGAGCAGGCAGATCTGTGGCTGACACTGCTGAACCTACAGCTAGGCATGATCGTGTGTGACAATGGCCGGAACCTGGTGGCAGCACTGAGGCGAGGCAAGCTCACACATGTACCATGCCTGGCCCATGTGCTTAACCTCATGGTTCAGTGGTTTCTCAAAACTTACCCAGATCTGTCAGATCTGCTTTTCAAAGTACGCCACCTTTGTGCCCATTTTAGAAAGTCAGCTACAGCTTCCGCCACTCTTGCCATGCTTCAGCAGTGTTTGCAGCTTCCGGCTCACCGACTGGTGTGTGATGTCCCCACGAATTGGAACTCTACATTGCAGATATTGGGAAGGATTTGTGAGCAGAAGAGGGCAGTTGTTGACTACCTGCATCAACATGGCCTTCGGTATTCAGGTCAGACTCCATACATAAAACCTCAGGAGGGGACATAGATGTCAGACATCTGTACCATCCTCCAAAACTTTGAGGACTCCACCAAGATGGTGAGCGGCGATGATGCCATAATTAGCGTCATCATCTCGCTTCTCTGTCTTCTGAAACGCTCTATGCAATCAAAGAGGATGCACTGCAGGCGGAGTATGATTAGATGGAGCAAGGAACCATACAGGGTGATTACACACAGCCCAGCCTCATCTTATCCCAAATGTGGATTGGGTGACAATGAGGAAGAGGAGAAAAAAAGAGGAAGAACAGAATCTAGTTTCCTGCGCTTTAGACGATATTATCTGCACAACTGCCATACCGTCTGTTCAGCGTGGATGGCCTGAGGACAGGGAGAAGGAGGAAGAGGAGGAGGATGAGGAGGAGAGCATGGTCAGTCTTCCTCTTGGTGAGGACACAGAAGTCTTGCCTCTTTGCAGTCTGGCACACATGGCTGAGTTTATGTTACGCTGCCTTTCCCGTGACCCTCGCGTTGTCCAAATTTTGTCTTGGTTGGTGATGCTTCTAGACCCACGCTACAGGGAGAACTTTATGTCTCTTATTCCTTTGCAGGACAGGCCAAATAAAATGGGGCAGTACGAGAAGACCCTTGTTGCGGAATTAGTGAAAAATTTCCCATCTGAAAACGCTGGCAGCAAAGGTCACAATTCGTTGGACAAACAAGAAGTACAGACGAGAGAGCCATAAATGCAATCTAGCAGAGGCGGGGAACACTGTCAATGTTCTGGGACAGTTTTCTCAGACCCTCCCATCGCACAGGCCCTGAGGTGGGGGGTACTCTCACAAGGAGTGCAAAGTTTCGGAAGATGCTGAGGGAGTACCTTGCCGACCGTACCAACGTCCTCCATGATTCCTCTATGCCTTATAATTATTGAGTATCCAAGCTGGACACGTGGCATGAACTGGCTCTCTACTCCTTCGAGGTCCTGGCTTGCCCTGCCGTTAGCGTTATGTCAGAGCGGGTTTTTAGTGCCTCTGGTGGAATTATAACCGATAGGCGCATTCGCCTGTCAACTGAAATTGCTGACATGCTGATTCTTATAAAAATGAACAAGGGCTGGATTGGGCCAGACTTCTCAACACCACCGAATGATAGCAGCGTAACATAAACTCAATTGCAGTGTCTTTTTTTTGGGAAGGTCTAACTCTTTTCCCATGCACCTCTGTCTTCACACCCAGACATGGGTATACGCTTCCTGATTTTGTCTATTTGCTCTTGTCCTCCTCCTTCTCTGCATCCTCCACCACCATATCACCAACATATGTACCATATCAACATATCTACGTCTCTTGCAAGGGGCATTGGAGTTGCAATAAGCTGTTTTCCAGATGTCCCAAACAATCGAAAAGGGGATTTATCAGAGAAAATGACTTTGCCCCAGTCCTCAGCAGTCCACTCCCTGTACCTTTTGCAGAATATCAGTCGGTCCCTGATGTTTTTTCTGGAGAGAAGTGGCTTCTTTGCTGCCCTCCTTGAAACCAGCCCTTGCTCAAAGAGTCTCCGCCTCACAGTGCGTGCAGAAGCACTCACACCAGCCTGCTGCCATTCCTGAGCAAGCTCGGCACTGCTGGTAGTCCGATCCTGCAGCTGAAACGGTTTTAAGATACGGTCCTGGCGCTTGCTGGTCTTTCTTGGGCGCCCTGGAGCCTTTTTGACAACAATGGAAGCTCTCTCCTTGAAGTTCTTGATGATGCGATAGATTGTTGACTGAGGTGCAATCTTTGTAGCTGCGATACTCTTCCCTGTTAGGCCATTTTTGTGCAGTGCAATGATGGCTGCACGTGTTTCTTTAGAGATAACCATGGTTTACTGAAGAGAAACAATGATACCAAGAACCAGCCTCCTTTTAAAGTGTCCAGTGATGTCATTCTTACTTAATCATGACTGATTGATCGCCAGCCCTGTCCTCATCAACACCCACACTTGTGTTAATGGATCAATCACTAAAACGATGTTAGCTGCTCCTTTTAAGGCAGGACTGCAATGATGTTGAAATGTGTTTTGGGGGTTAAAGTTAATTTTCTTGGTAAATATTGACTTTGCAAGTACAATAATTGCTGTTAAGCTGATCACTCTTTGACATTCAGGAGTATATGCAAATTGCCATTACAAAAAATGAAGCAGTAAACTTTGGAAAAATTACTATTTGTCTCATTCTCAATACTTTTGGCCATGACTGTATTTCCCAGTAAAATCCATTTTTATTTAGTTTTTGTATGTTTTATTGTGAGTCCGTAAAAGTGGCGTAATACCTCTTACAACGTTGTTGACAGCAGTGTCCTGGGAGTCATAAATGCTACCAGGGGTCTTCCCCATGTTATTCCCATGTCATTTGAGCACTGTTCCCATCGATTTGGGCAATTTTTAGGCCCTCTGCAGACCTCCGGGGGGAGCCGCAGGAATAATGCTGGAGTTTCCCATAGACTTACATTGGGCTTGTTACTCGGACCAAGCACTCGAGTATTCCAATTTGCTCGCTCATCACTAATAATAAGCAATCAATTTCATTAATAGGTTTATTTTCATAACTATGACTGCTCTTACTTACATAGATAGATAAATTATATCAATAATGTATTTGTCACAACAAATACTAGAATTTGATCATACAAGTATCATTTCTTTAAATGATACCTGTTTAGGAATCGAAAGATTTAATAAGACGCATATATTTGAAGTTGTCATCCTGCTTTGGAGAGATATTAAGGAAAGACAACTTAATAAGTTATAGTGTGTCATATGTATTAGCAAAGGGACCAAAGTAGTTAGCTTAGAAGTCTACTAGAACTGTTCTTCACTAATATGTAATATAAATGCATCCTACGTAATTAATATTTCCAAGAAGGTTAGTATCAGAAAATTAAATGTTTGAACTCCTATGTAAAACTGAATATTTTCTGTTAAACATAAAGTAATTTTATAAAAATATAGTTGAATTGTACAAAGTGAAGACCAACCTTAAAAAAGCGATATATTAAGCTGTTAAATAAGTTCTCAATATTTGATATCTTGTTAAAGCTATTTAAAAAGATGATTACCAGTGAAATATCAATGTGTTAGTCACAAGATCAGTAAACCCATTGTTCTATTGTAGATAATTAAGTAGAACCACCAGAGGCATAAATATTGCATCACATGGAGAGTGACCGTAAGCAGTCTTATACAGGAAGGGTGCCCTCTGGTGGTTAGTTCCAACTGTTTGTGCGTCCGAAGATGCACATCCAGTTAGAGACTATTGTTGATCCCACATTATTTTTTTAACCTGCAAGCCTTCCAGAGGCCCAGAGCAACAGCATAGGTCGTCGACATTCCAATGCAGGTACCACAGATGTCACTGCAATGCAGAAAGAAGACAAACACTCGTTGTGGAAGCAAGAATTATGAGAGGCATGGTTGCTATATTATAATTACTGTTGGGGAATATTATCAATGTATGGAAGCAATATAAGTAAGCATTATTAATACATGGGGGCCAGAAGAAGAAAAGTGAAAATGAGTTACTTCAATTTGACATGTCATCAAATGAGGTACAAAGTTTTCCATGTATCATATAAACTTATATGGTCTACAGAGCATATATCACTAAATAATCATGGCATGGGGTTAATATTGTTAGTAGTAGCATGTTTTTTGTTAAAGGTCACAATGGTGGTTTTATTAAGTCACTATGTTATGGCAATGTAATATGTCGTCATGGTGGGGCAATATTTACCCCTTGTATGTGACATTATTGCTATTTTGGAATAATCAGTTTTGTTTAGTAATAAGATAATAATAATAATAATTTTTATATAGCCCTAACATATTCTGCAGCGCTTTACATACATTATCGTCCCTGTCCACATTGGGGTTCACAATCTAGATGCCCTATCAGTATGTCTTTGGAGTATAGGAGGAAACTGGAGAACCCGGAGGAAACCTATGAAAACAAGGGGAGAACATACAAACCCCTTGCAGATGTTGTCCTTGGTGGGATTTGAACAAAGGACCCCAGCTTTGCAAGGCTGCAGTGCTAACCACTGAGCCACCGTGCTGCCCAAGGTGATCGTAATACTGAGACACTAAAGTTGTGGTGTGGAGATATATGGTCTTGGTGTGGAGGCATTGGCTTGCTCATGTATGGTGGTATTATTCAATCACCACTTGGTGTGTTACTACTGTCATAGTGGTATTATTGGTAATACTGGTCTTGGTATCTTGGGTTCTGTAATAGTATAGGGTTAATCATTTGTATTTGGTAATTGTTATTATTGTATTATTTTGAAGTATTGCTTAAAAATATCCTTTTGCTGAGTTTTCTATATGATTAATTTGTATTATTTTATTTTATGGTGGGAAGAACATTGTTTTTTAAAGACTGTAGCAACCCATGCAATTGAGCACAAGCTGGTGGTGGTGGGGATCTCAGGTCCTCATTATTCCCTTTGGGTCCTTAGGACTCTTGTTAAGCCACTGAGAACCACAGGTTGTTAACTTTTGTGGCAGTAATAATAACCCTGTATTGCTGCTATATGACAACCATCTGAAGCAGTTCTTCACCTTTTCCCTGTCTCGCTCTATAAAAGTATCATGCAGCTGGCTGGTCGCTCTATCAATCCGACCTATATTTTTTGCACAGTGATTGTGTGCAGAAACTGAGCCCTTGCCATCAGCAGCAAGTGGCTGCTGCAACATA
Organism: Phyllobates terribilis; assembly: GCF_046119375.1. Classification (NCBI taxonomy): domain Eukaryota; kingdom Metazoa; phylum Chordata; class Amphibia; order Anura; family Dendrobatidae; genus Phyllobates; species Phyllobates terribilis. The sequence goes on from NW_027362761.1 coordinate 789,126,725, forward strand.
CAGCTTTCACCTTGCTACCGGAACGGGGGTCAGAGATAACACTAATCCCAGAGGTTTAACATGTTGCAGTCAATAGTAATTGTGGAATATTGGAGGTTATGCAAATGGATTGTTGCCCCTATCAGCTCATTTACAAGATGATCACAGGATGCCAATAGGTTGTCATGGCAGTCATGGGACTAGTGAAGACTCTCCATCTTTGAATATCTATTAGACCCTTCAGTTACACTGACAGACATGGTATGCCGATTTGTGGACATTTTTATTAGGTTTATTGCACTTTGATGTGTTATGTCACTGGGCATCTTAATAAGAATAGAAAAAAAGATGGAATTTTAGTGGGTATTCTCTTGTTTTCGCCTTGTGATGCCTTATTGTTGCATGATATGATGGCTCACCTGGTGAGGTTGATACTCAAAGATCTGGGTCTGGAAGAGCATTTCTAGAGCAACATGGACAGGCACTGGAGCAGCAGGATGGAAGAGTTGGCTGTGGAGGAGATGCTGAGCCTAAATATATTTGTAGTAGAGCTGGAACAGTAATGCTTAGCAGAGCAAAGTTGAATGAAGAACTGGAAAAGTGATGAATGATGAAGTGAAGTTAATCAGTGAAAACTGGTGAAGTAGAGTTGGTACAATAATGTGATGGGGTCATCACCCCAATTTAGCTAAGTTGTATAGCTTTGCATTAGTTCTGGATCTACAATGTAGCACAGTAATACAGTGGAGGGCGATGCAGCAGTGCTGAAACAAATAAATACGAAAGTTGAGGCAGAGGTGCTTTCCAGCAAAAAGTAGTGTCAGGATATTAACTGCCTGAATAATAAAGCGGTGTCCCATAACTCAGCGACATGACATCATTGCTTGCCTCTGTAACCTGATACACCGAGGAGGAGAAGCAATACAGCCCTCAGCACTGAAACTGAGACTACTGAATACCAAATGTTTTCTTATTTTATATTGCTTGGTGCCTCATATAGAGCCATATTTCTTGAAATTAAATATTAGTCCCATAAAAAACTTTACAAAAATGTCTCCTAATTTTATATAGGTTCAGAGGTTGGTTACATATGCAAATTAGAATCTATGAGGTAGGGCATACATATACCACAATACAGAGAGGTAGTATACTCCTACTTTGTAGTCCAAGAGGTGAACAGTTTAATCAGGATTGCCACTTTTTAACATCTTTGGAGGCAGAAATGGGAAAATTGATCAGCAGAACTCTGGTCCATCTGATAGTTCTGTAATCTGTGACCGCTGGATGGGAGGCCTGAAAATTTTTTTATCTCCCACCATTCCCAGCCCTACATTTGATTAGCTGGGCTGGCGCAACGTCATCATCGATGGGAGCAGCATGGCTGATCAAAGGAAGAGCCAGGAAAGCTAGGAGGTAAGAAGATTTGCACATCTTTTATCGAACTTTTATAGATTTCTTATCTGGCTGATAATCCAGAGTCCTGCAAATTGATTCTCCCATCTCTAATTGACACTATTAAGGAATGTATTTTATATTTCCCTTATATCACTATGGGTTTTGAAAGAAACAAAAAAGCAAATTAATAACACTACTTCATGAATATATAGTTTTTAAGAAAACATTACTTTGAGATTGATCCACCAGTGTTGTTATTTATTTACAGCACAATAACGCAGAGAAAAAGGAAGTCGCATGGAAAACAAAAAATTCACCTGTGTAGAGTTGGGTTTTGAGACCCACAGTAAAAGGCCTTGGTATTGTTTTTCCCTCTCCCCACCCTTTCCAGGTCCCTGTAGCATTTGTTTGCAAATATTACGGTTCATTTGGAGAAGAGTGTCATACAGATTTTATTATACCACGTAAAAACAAATAGGATGGGAATCCATAGCAGCCACATGGTCTGCTTGTATGGTATTTACAGAAATGGTTAAGCCCCCTTCACTAGCTCAGATGTACATGTATGTCAAAGGTAGTGTCTCTGCCTTTGATGTGAGCTCGCACATCGGACGTTTGCAGCTTCAAAGGGGATTATTAAATAAAGTAAAAAAAAAGTTTTTTAAAAATATGAAAAAAAAATGCAAAAGTTCAAATCACCTCCCTTTTGCCCCATTAAAAATAAAACAATAATAATTAAAAAAATACACATATAAAACTGAATTCATCATCTTTCCCCCATCTCACTCTACTCCCCCCCGACTTATCCATCAAAGTCAATGTGTGACACTAGTCACTACTCACGGACAGACCGTGAGGCAGAAAAGTAAGATGTTCCGGAGGCAATACGAAGAGAGCACGTAGATACTAGCGGAAAAGACAAAGCGTAAGTCTGGTCACAGTCCAGGGTCAATACCAAAAGAAAGAGAATCAAAGCCCATGGACAAGACAAAGGGGTAGTCAGAACATGGTCCAAAGGTCAGGCAGAAGAAGATAAGAACTCAGAACAACAGAATCAGGCTAACACTCACCAGGAATCACAAACTACGTCTGGCTGGGATCATGGGCAGACAGTTCAGTTAAATATCTTGGGCAATCTCAAGAACACAGAACACCTGGAGAAAGTCCCGCACTTCCCAGTTACAGATTGGACAGCTAAGCTGTCAATCAAAGCACCAACAGCTCAGCATGCCCATTACAGGATTGGAGAGCCAAACTGTCAATCAAGACACTGACAACTGAGCTTAAACCAGTTTCAATAGGACAGCATAGCAATCACTCACTGAGTGGAGGAATTGCGACACAATGGCTACCCATTCTACCCAGTCCCACAAGCTTGCTGCCTCGGGGTAACCCTTGACTCTGATTTCTCCTTCAAACCACATATACAAGCCAGTTTAGCTTCCTGCCGACTCCAACTCAAAAGTATCCGCACTGGATCCGCACATTCCTCAACCAAGAATCTGCAAAAACACTAGTGCACGCCCTCATCATCTCACATCTTGACTACTGCAACCTCCTGCTTTGTGACCTCCTCTCTAACACTCTAGCACCCCTCCAATCTATCCTAAACTCTGTCTCCCCGCTATTCCCTGGCCTCTCCTCTGTCAATCCCTTCACTGGCTCCCCATTGCCCAGGGACTCCAGTTCAAAACCTTAACCTTGGCATACAAAGCCATCCACAACCCTTCTCCTACATACATCTGTGACCTAGTCTACCGGTAGTTACCTGCACACAACCTCCGATCCTCACAAGATCTTCTTCTCCACTCCCCTCTTATCTCCTCTTCCCACAAACACATACAAGATTTCTCCTGTGCATCCCCCTACTCTGGAACTCTCTACCCCAACATATCAGACTCTTGCCTACCGTGGAAACCTTTAAAAGGAACCTGAAGACCTACCTCGACAAGCGTACAACCTGCAGTAATCTTCGCTCCACCATACCACTGCACGACCATCTCTACCCTCACCTACTGTATCCTCACCTATCCCCTGTAGATTGTGAGCCATTTCGGGCAGGGTCCTCTCTCCTCCTGTACTAGTCAGTGACTCGTTTTTGTTCAAGATTATTGTAATTGTTTTTGCTATGCATACACACTTTTTCACATGTAAAGCACCATGTAATAAATGGCGCTATAATAAATAATAATAAAAATAGCATATGTGGTATCAATGCATTCAGAAATGTTCAATCTATAAAAATATATAATAAATTAATCTGATCGGTAAACAGCGTTAAAAAAATCCAACTCCAGAATTACGTTTTTATTTGGCTGCCACAACGTTTCAATAAAATGCAATAAGAGGCGATAAGACATTGTATGTACCCCCAAATGGTATCAATAAAAACATTAGCTCCAGGCACAAAAATTAAGCCCTTATACAGCCCCAGATCCTGAAAAATTAAAATGTTATGGGTCTCGTAAAATGGCGACTAAAGCAGCAACATTTTTTTTACAAAAACTGGCCTGGTGAATCACATTGCCAGGTCAGTTTTACTATATAGTGAAGATGGTAAATAAAATTTCAAAGCAATTGGAATTTTTTTTTCCATTTTTCAGTACACTATATGATAAAATGAATGGTGTTGTTCAAAAGTAGAACTTGTCCCGCAAAAAAAAAGCCCTCATGTTGCTAAATGACCAGAGAATTAAAACAGTTATGGCTCTTGGAAGAACAGGAAGAAAAAACAAAAATTAAAAAAAAAACAGAAAGTCATGGTAGTGAAAGGGTTAAGAGTGGCAAGTCTAAAAAGCATAAATGGTAATCATTATGAAGCTCTACTTTTTACTTCTAGTTAATCTTCATCAATAAGAACAACTTTTGAGTATGAAATAAAATTACTATCTGGTTACAAAAAATAAATAAAAAATGGAATGGAATCAAAAGTCTAGAGAAATGCTAACTTTTAAAACATTTGACTGTGTTACCTTCATTTATATATGGTGACAACCTTGGATGTTATAAATCTCTCAAAGTATGATAACTTTCCAATTTTTTTTCCTGTAATTGACATTTCAAAATAACTTCTACTTTTTAAAGTGATGCTTCCAATTTTCTGTAATTAGAACGTATTATTCCCAGTAAGTGCATTTATTGCTCGAAGAAAGGAAACAGGCTTTTCATCATTTCATACTTTGAATAATATATTATGTATAGAGATAAAAAGTATTTCTTATGAAGTTGTGTCTTTCTTTTAAGAAATGGAAAGTCTTTTAAAACTTGAGTAGTCTGTATCATCATATAATATATAGAGTAGAAATTCTGAACTTCATTACAACTGTGGAATTTCGGAAATACTTTTCTTTTCTCTTTGGGAAACTCAGTCAAAGAAGCTTAATGTAGGGGAAGTTATGATACTCTATAATTCTATTATGGCAGGAAAATCTGTTTGCCATCTTTGCTGTAAATGTGGCAGCTCTAGCTGTTGCTCCTTTTTGGGGAATATATGAGTTTTACAAGGTTCCAAGAGATGAATTTGTAATGATTAGGTTGCTCTTTCTCGGTACAGCACTTATTTTCTTGGAAGAAACATGCAAAGAATCCGAAGTTAGGGATCAAGTATATGTTCATATAGGACAGGATAGTCTGTAATCTTGGTTGCGATTGCAAATTTTACGCCTAAAGATTAATGATTTTTTAAATTGATTTTTCATTTTACTTTTTAGTATTTTGGTATGAATGTGAAGCATACAGCACTTGTCAATTTTGAAAATTTTAATATATTTTTTACAAGACATGACAAGAAGAAATTACTTATTAGATCACGATGAATTTCCAATATACATCTGCAATCTGTATCCAGGACTTTCCTCCAGAATTCCATTACCGAACAAATAATTATATTTTAGGTTGGCGCTTTTACACTGCCAATATCAATGACAAATGGATCAACATGGTATGTCTATTGTACATCACTCATATTAATACTAACATTCAATATCCATTTATTTATGGAATCCCATTCCCTTTCTCTAAAGTCATCAAACTGAATTGATAAATGAATAGTGTTTTTATTATGTTGTCATCATAGAAATCAATAATTAAATAACTATGTCAAAGTATTAATTTTACTTATTGTACTAAAAAAAGAAACTTGCAATATGTGAAATTGTAAGACTGTATTGAACTACTTTGCACACATCATTAGTAGTGATGAGCGAGCATACTCGCAAGTACTCGGTACTCGCCCGTGCATCTCAGAACTCGAGATGCTCGGAGCTCGCCGAGTACTTGTGAGATGCTCAGGTGGATGCTAGGGTCCCCTCCTTGCATGTTTGGTGCTCTTTAGAGCGCCAATCGACATGCAGGGATTGACTGGCACTCACTGTAATGCCACATCCATGGTGGTTGTGGCATTACAGTGATTGGTTGGCCGCACAGCGTCATCAGGTCTATATCAGACCTGGCGCCGCCATGCTCGTCACAGTCACTCCGGAATCAGGCAGAGTAGGGAGAGGTGCTGCTGCGTCAGGGAGAGATTTGCTTGTGTATTAGGAAGTGTAGGGAGAAAAACCGTACATTACACATATCCATCTTAACAAACAGTCCTTCTGAGGACTAATCCATCTGCAGAGATATCAGGCAGGCAGGGTATATAGGCAGGCAGGGTATATAGCAGACTGCAGTGCACATAGGACAAGAGGCTCCATTCCAATTCTGCCTTCTGCTGCTGTTAGATATTTCTATACAAAGGCCCAGGTCTCAGGGGCCAGGAATACTTTATTTTGGATCTTAATCCTCATTATTTGCTTAAAAAGCAATCCAGAGAACACAGTTTTTCTGCGCCATTTGCTTGTTGGCACTGCAGAATACAGCCAGGTCCTTTCCATATTACAGCGCTAGAAATTCAGCTATTTAAAAGTGTATTTTCTCCGTCACACGGATCACAAATACGTTTTCAGAAAATACTGCCATTTTTGGCCTCTATTCCAATTTTTTTATCACTGTGTCAGCAAAGTTTTTGACACTGGTTTGCTGTTCAAACTAGTTACATACAGGCCAGGTATTTCAAACTCTGTTTTCCCCGTCACACAGATCACATATAAGTTCACTCCAAACTCAGTCATTTGTAGTAAGCGTGGAAGATACTTTCCTCCATTTAAAATGGGCAAGGTACATGGCAAGGAAGGGGAACTGGATGTGATGGTGATGGTGCATGCAGAGGCCGAGGACAAGGCCATGAGCAAGCTGAAATTGTGCCACAACAAACACCCACATCTTCTCGCCCGACCTTCCTGCACCAATTCCTAGGGGACCACAGCACACCACTATGGAACCCAGAGCAGTGTCAAAAGGTTGTTGGCTGGATAGCAGATAATGCTTCCAGTCACTTAGCCACCACCACCACCACCCTGTCTTCCACACGGTCAAGTCTCAGTAGCCGTGAGTCTGGACCGCATATTCCTCACCCTGATCCTCCTTCCTCCCACCATGCTGAGTCTCCGGAGACAACTGATCCCACACTTGGACACTCTGAAGAGCTGTTCACTTTTCCATTTATAGATTCTAGCCTCTCGCCCAGTCCACTTGAAGCGGGGCAAGAGGAGATCGCATGTAGCGATGCCCAAATATTTGAGCAGCCACGGTCACACGAAGGCGACGGTGGGAAAGTGTCACAAGAGGTGGACGATGATGAGACACAATTGCCAGAAAGTCAGGAGGAGGACCAGGGTGCGGAAGTGGAAGACGAGGTGACGGAGAGCGAGGCAGAGCACCCCAATAGGCAGGCTGAAGTAGTGTGGTGGCAACAGACAGAAGGAAGTTTACCGTTCCCCGTAGCACCAACAGGAAGGAAGTTGCCAGTACAACTATTAGGTCTTCCCGAGTCTGGTTGTTTTTTAAAGACTCTGCCGATAACTCCAAAAAGGCCATTTGCACCACCTGCCAGGCCAGCATCAGCAGGGGTGGCAAAACGACCAGCCTGACCACCACCAGCATGATCAGGCACATGGCAGCAAAGCACCCGACTTTGTGGGCTGAACCCCAGGGTCCAGGAACAGTGTCTGTGGGTGGCACCATTGCTTCTTCCGCTGTCGTGCATGCAAGCCAATCCCCTGTCCATGGTGCATGCGAAGATGCCTCCTGCCCTGCACCTGTCGTTGCACACTCTCAAGTAGCAGCATCAGGAAGCATGTCCACGTCCTTGTCCCAGCGCAGCGTTCAGTTGTCCATACCCCAGTCCTTGGAATGCAAGCGCAAATACGCAGCCAATGCCCCACAGGCAACACTTCTGAATTCTCACATTTCACGACTGCTTGTGCTCAAAATGTTGCCTTTTAGGCTCATGGAGACAGAAGCATTCCGCAACCTGATGGCGGTGGCCATCCCTTGGTACTCAGTTCCCAGCCGCCACTATTTCTCCCGGTGTGCCGTCCCTGCATTACACAAGCACGTGTCACAAAACATTAGCCGTGCCCTCAACAATGCAGTTACTGGGAAAGTCCACCTAACCACAGACACATGGACAAGTCCTTGTAGGCAGGGACAGTACATCTCGCTGACGGCACACTGGGTTAACATAATGGAAGCCGGGACCCAGTCGGACCTTGGGACGGAACACGTCCTCCCGACACCAAGGACTGCGGGCCCTAGGTCAATCAGGGTTGCCCCCATGGTCTACAGCTCCTGCACATCTTCCTCCTCAGCCTCCTCCTCATCTTCAGCCTCCATCTCCAAAATGACCACATCAGTCACAAGGTGGAAGAACTGCAGCACTGCCTCGGCCAAGCGGCAACAGGCTGCGATGAAGCTAATATGCTTAGGTAACAAACCGCACAATGCTGAAGAGTTGTGGACAGCTCTGAAAGAGCAGGCAGATCTGTGACTCACACCGCTGAACCTACAGCAAGGCATGGTCGTGTGTGACAATGGTTGGAACCTGGTGGCGGCTCTGAGGCGAGGCGAGCTCACACACGTACCATGCCTGGCCCATGTGCTTAACCTCGTGGTTCAGCAGTTTCTCTAATCCTTCCTTGTTAAAGTACGCCGCCTGTGTGCCCATTTTAGAAAGTCACCTACAGCTTCCGCCGCCCTTGCCGTGTTTCAGCAGCATTTGCAGCTTCCAGCTCACCGACTGGTGTGTGATGTTCCCACGCATTGGAACTCTACATTGCAGATGTTGGGAAGGATTTGTGAGCAGAAGAGGGCAGTTGTTGAATACCAGCATCAACAAGGCCGTCGGTATTCAGTTCAGACACCACACATAAGACCTCAGAAGTGGACATGGATGTCAGACATATGTACCATCCTCCGAAACTGTGAGGACTCCACCAAGATGGTGAGCGGCGATGACGCCATAAGTAGCATCGCCATCCCGCTTCTCTGTCTTCTGAAACACTCTCTGTTCACAATCAAAGAGGATGCATTGCAGGCGGAGCACGAAGAGATGGAGCAAGGAACCATACAGGGTGATTACACATAGCCCAGCCTCATCTCATCCCAACGTGGATTGGGTGACAATGAGGAAGAGGAGAAGGAGGAGGAAGAACAGGAGCTAGTTTCATGTGCTATAGACGGTACTACCTGCATAACTGTCATGCCGTCTGTTCAGCGTGGATGACCAGAGGACAGAGAGGAGGAGGAGGAGGAGAGAATGGTCAGTCATCCTCTTGGGGAAAACACGGAAGTCTTGCCTGTTAGTAGTCTGGCACGCATGGCTGAGTGTATGTTACGCTGCCTTTCCCATGACCCTCGCGTTCTCAAAATTTTGGGTCACAGTCATTACTGGTTTGTGACTCTTCTAGACCCACGCTACAAGGAGAACTTTATATCTCTTATTTCTGAGGCGGACAGGTCTGCAAAAATGGGGCTGTACCAGAAGGCCCTTGTTGCGGAACTATTAAAAAAATTCCCATCTGAAAACGCTGCCGGCAGAGGGCACACTTCATTGGACAACCAAGGAGTACAGGCGAGAGAGACACAACTTCAATCCAGCAGAGGCAGGGGAACACTGTCAAAGTTCTGGGAGAGTTTTCTCAGCCCCTCCCATCGCACAGGCCCTGAGGCGCGGGGTTCTGTCACAAGGAGTGCAAAGTTTGGGAAGATGCTGAGGGAGTACCTTGCCGACCGTACCAACATCCTACGTGATTCCTCTGTGCCTTATCATTATTGGGTATCCAAGCTGGATATGTGGAATGAACTGGCTCTCTATGCCTTGGAGGTCCTGGCCTGCCCTGCCGCCAGCGTTTTATCAGAGCGGGTTTTTAGTGCCGCTGGTGGAATTATAACTGATAAGCGCATCCGCCTGTCAACTGAAAATGCTGACAGGCTGACTCATAAAAATGAACAAGGGCTGGATTGGGCCAGACTTCTCAACACCACAGAATGATAGCAGCGTAACATAGACTCAAATCCAGTGTCTTTTCTTGGGAGGTGTATTCCCATGCACCTTTTCACACCCAGATATGGGTATATGCTTCCTGATTTTGGCTGTTTGCTATTGTCCTCCTCCTTCTCCTCATCCTCCTCCACCATATCACCAGGGTGACCGTGGTCCGTGATGCAAAACTCACATAATTTTTTTAAAGGGTGTTTATGATGCCCGTAAAAATGTTTTTTTATAGAGTATGTTCATGCATACCCCCCAGGGGTAAATGTTTATCAGCCCATACACTTAGTGCATGGGCGTTACAAGTATAGGAGGCCCGCTCCTTTCCAATGGGAAACGTCTCTTCTAAGGGGCATTGTAGTGCCTCCCAATTTTTGGCAGCCCTTGCATTCACTGCATAGGCCAACACTATGTGAGATCCAGTTACTAATAATGTAATATTTTTTATGAGGCCCTCTACGTCTCTTCCAAAGGGCATTGGAGTGCCTACAAATTTTTGGCAACCCTTGCATTCACTGTATAGGCAAACACAATGGGAGACCCACTTCCTAATAATGGGAACATTGTTTTCAGGAGGTCCTGTGACCTCCTCGTCTCTTCCAAGGGGCATTGGAGTGCTTCAAAATTTTTGCCAACCCTTGCATTCACTGCATAGGCAAACACAATGGGAAACCCACTTCCTAAGAATGGGAATATTGTTTTCAGGAGGCCCTCCTCTTAGTCTCTTCAAAGGAGTATTGGGGTGCATTCAAATTTTCAAAGTGGTATTGGGGTGCGTCCAAATTTTGGGCAGCCTTGGCACTCACTGCATACGCAAAAACAGTATAGAAGACCCACTCTTTAGTAAAGGGAACAATAAAACATAGCCGGCTGATGGCTCTCTAAGAATAGTGAGGGCCGACTGCTGGACCTTTAAGAATAGCAAAGGCCGCCTGATGGCCCTATAAAAATAGGCTTTGTGACTCTCAGAGTCCCTCCTTCATAAATCAAACATGATGTGTCTGATGATACCTCACACACCACATGGCCAGATAAGGTTGTAAAATGTTAAAATGACATTTCCTGGTGATTGCATTTGTCACGGTTGAAAGCAATGCAAAAGTGAAAAAACGCATAAAAAATGCTACGTGTGAACATAGCCCAAGGTGTGGAGGAGCATTTTTGTTTTTGGTTATTTATTTTGCTTTATATACAAGTCATTACCCTGGAAAGGATGTTCCTTAATATATTTCTCAGGAAATTCCATTTTGGTTTTGTTTGGTATGTTTTATTGTGAGTCCGTAAAAGTGGCGTAATACCTCTGACAACCTTGTTAACAGAAGTGACCTGGGAGTCAGAAATGCTTCCAGGGGTCTTCCCCATGCTGTCACCATGTCATTTGAGCTCTGTTCCAATCGATTTGGGCAATTTTTAGGCCCTCTGCAGACCGCCTTGGGGAGCCGCCTGAAAAATGCTCAAATTTCCCATAGACTTACATTGGGCTCGTTGCTCGGGTTGAGCACCCGAGTATTCCAATGTGCTCGACCCGAGCATCTAGCACCCGAGCATTTTAGTGCTCACTCATCACTAATCATTTGCTGTTTTTGAGTTGCTGTTATGCAAGTGCTGTTCTGTTTGAAGTACGAAAGTGAACCACCCACCAAGAAGAAAATATAGAACATTTTTCTTCCTACATACTGTCCAAGGGAAAATTACTTTTCAATAACATTCAGATTCCACAGCGCTTTACAGACATCATCATTACTGTCAGCATTGGGGCTCACAATCTAAATTCCTTACCAGTATGTCTTTGGAGTGCAGGAGGAATTCGGAGTAGTATGAGGAAATCCAAACAAACATGGAGAGGTTAACCAAATTTCTTACAAATCTTGTACTTGATTAGAATTTGAATCCAGGACCCCGTCACAAGAAGGTTACAGTGAAAAGAATACACCTAACTAAAGTATCATAAAGATGCTGTTAGAGAGGAGTGGACTCATCTCAGATGAGTTCATGGTGATCTTTACAAAAAATTCATTTTCTGGATATACCTCTGTACACAATCACTCTGGTCCAGTTAGCTACATCTGTCCAGTCACCAGTGTTGTCTCTTCAATGGCATCGTTGGTGCCTCTGACTAGGTCCCACAACTTCATGATTCTGAATGGTGATGCATGTCGCAGCTTAGCATGAGCCTAGGCCTCACACAATGTCATGATGTGCATAACCCTGCAGGATCATGACAACTCAGAGCCTAGTCTGTGCCAGTAGTGTCAAAGTTGCCTTTAAAGAAACCACGCTGGTGACCAAAGAGAGAAAGACAACCGGGATAAAGTAAGGCTGTACAGTGAGTCAGTTGAGCACCAGCTGTGTATATATGTTTTTTTATTTTGTTTTTAGCGATTGTCCAGGTCTGGGATGAAAGTCTGCAGTCACTCTGTGACTGCAAGAAACTGGAGAAATCAGTTGATTTAAGGGTGCATCGACACATGAAACGCTTTGATACTTGCTTTGTAAACTGCACTGCTGACTTTATCACTGAAGTATTTTTGTGAATAAAACATTGACTGTTTGTGGAGCTGGATTTCTCCTGTTTCTTGCATTTTCCTAAGCCTTGACACAGCGTTTCCGTGCTCCGAACACCTCCAGGATGCAAAACACAGTGAGCTGGACTATATATTACTCTATGTGACTGCAAACTTCTGAATCCTCACAGTGCGCACATCACACACTGTCAGGATTCTCTGGTATCAATGGTGAGAGCAAGCAGTCACGAAACACTTTGCTTATTTCCAACCACATTCCAACTAATCATGCGAATTGTGTACTTACGGTCACATTAGAGGGTCCTGACAATGTTCAGTGTGCAGACTGTGAGGTTGCAGAAGTCTGTAGGCATATAGACTGCAGACTTTCATCCTAAATCTGAACAATTCCTGTGTATATTTTATCTAATAAGTTTCAAGTCAATTAAAAGTTTTTGCTACATTTCAGTGAATCTACAAAATTCAAATTAGGAAGAGGCGTTAATCTTTAGTCATTGTTTAGTCTTTTTGTGAATGATGTCATTATTTACTTTATTTAATAGTTTTTGTTATAGTTATAATAAATCAAGTTAAGGTAGAGTACATTGCAAATTAATCAACAAAGGTGAACAAAAGAATTAAGGTTTGTACAATATAATGCAAATAGAAGTATATAATAGAATCACATATATTATTGTTTCTTGCTTATTGGTTATTAACAAAAATCTCTAAGGGGCTTAAGATTAATATTAGAATACCATATCTTAATACTTAGTGGGATGTTGACATCTGCAAATCTAATTGGTTGTCCAGTATTTTGTTAATTACAGCCAATCTTTATGGTGGACAACAGGCTGAAAACAGACTAGTATTCCATTGTTTAATTGGTTGGAAATATCAGAGAGATTTTCTTCTTTCTCCACATACGAGCCACTTCTTCTCTCTTTCCTCTGCCTCCTGAACTCACTATTCACTTTAAAAAACAACTAAAATCCAATGTATTCAATGCAAGTATAAAGCTACTAGATATAACAAGTGAAGCAGAAAACCTAAAGCAATGAACTTTAATATAAGTTAGTGTGCATGCAGCGTGTAGGCGCATGTTCACACTGGCCACTAAACAGACAAAGATAAATACATAATAAGCAAATATCCTGCAGCAAAGAAATAAGTGGCAATAGTGCATGAAAATAATATAGGGTGCTTAGTTAACTCAATTTTGATCAAAAAAACGTATAAGCCATCCCACCATGTTACAGTGACCCTATTTGAGTCGGTCCTAACCTCCAGTATTAAAACCTTACTATATGTCAAGTGAAGTGCATGTGGATAAGAGCTGAGAAGGACTGAGACGTGGCTACTGCAACTCCAGAGTCTACTAAATCTTTCTGAAGGTCTTTTGCAGGCAAGCGGGGGCTCTGATTTGCCTCTCTAGCAATCCTATGAACAGCTCTCACTGAAATTTTGCTTGGTCTTCCAGATCTTATCTTGACCTCCATTGTTCCTGTTAACTGTCATTACTTAAAGAAGTTGTCCACTACTTGGACAACTCCTTGCCATCCCCCACGCTTGACCCCTATAAAATAAAAAGAGCTTATACTCATCTCCCATGCTGGCGCCGTTTTCCATGGTGTCGGCACTCGTTCTCACCGGGGTTCCTGTGCTGTTGTTGTGACACATGACTTAGGTGTCCAATCAGCGCCCAATATAATTTTCACCTAGCTCCACTAATATGGGGGCAGTTGGCAGTTGGTGTAAGACTGGGCATGGTGACCCATGTTCATCATATTCAAGATGAGTGGTGGCATTCCTTGCTTCATGACTTACCTGATTCATCAAGACTGGCAAGAAAATCGTCAGACTTGATGAACCAGGGCTCCAATTTTTATACTATATACGCTCAGTCTATACTATTTGCACACATACGCACAGTATATATGGCATAAACTTGCTGTTTATGTGTGTATATGGCATAGACTGAGCCCTGAAGTGTCAGCCTAGCATGAAGAGGGATTTCAGCATAAGCAGCAATGATAAGAAGATGTGACAAGGACCTTGATAGTGATGGTGAAGAGTGAAGGGGCAGGAGAGGTGAGCGATAAGGTGAGTGTGAATTTTTTTTATTAATTTTTTACATCTTATGTTTATTGAGCTCTAGGGTCTGGAAATGACCCCATAGCATAATAAGGAACATTCAGTTCATGGAGAATAAGTTCCCTGTGAATCAAATTTGCCAGGAAAATCTTTGCAAACAAGAGAATTCTAATTTTTCCTAATTTTCTTATCTCTAATAACTACAATTATTTTATGTATTTTGGCAGCGCGAAAGCAATAATGATCTTAAAAGCATAAAATTATCCAGCCTTATAAGGCACAGCATGTAAATCGGTGTTTCAATGAAATTTTAAGCATGAAGTCAAACTATATTTTCTCATATTATACAATTCAAAGAAATTGACATGTTTTGTGACCGTAAATGCTCCAATTCTTGTCTGATGAGTCAAATTGAGAAGATGTAACATGGCTCCTAATAGCGAATACTAAAGTACCCACTGTCTGATTACAGTTGATTGCTCATTCACATCAATACAATTTACCTGAGATTATCATAGTGTAAACTCTAGAAAATTATTAGAAAATATGTATATTGCAATCAAAGCTATTTATGCAATCAGTACGTTTTTAGTAATTATACCACAGTAGGACAATATGTACATAGTATGTCATTTAAGCAAATTCTTCTTAAAATGAAACTCTTAGAAGAATAAAATAATCAGCATTTGTTTTAGATGACAGAACCAATTTTTGCTGATATTATATTGCTCTCAGTGTGGTATATATATTTACACAGATGTGCCAGCTACTTAAAAGGGTTCTCCATTACTGAACAAGTTATTCTTAATGGGCCCAGACCAGTGTCAGGAAACAAAAAAAAACATTTTCTCAGTAAGGTGTAACTCCTTGTATGCAGAGTGCACTGGTTCCCCAGCCTATCTCCTAATATCCAGTGGAGGTAGAACACATTATGGATTGGGAAGGAGAAGCGCTGGCCTGGGAGTTTAGTATAGTGTTCCTGTTGTCTTACACCATCCGGGGCCCATTAAGATTACATTGTTTAGTAGTCAAGAATAGAGATGAGCGTTGTTCGACTCGAACTGTTCGCCAATCTCAAATTCGAGCTGTTTTGGGCGGTGTTCGAGCCGTTCGGCGAACACGAACGATTTGAAAAAAATTCGGCTGTTCGAGGTTATGTTCGATAACTGTTCGTGCACCAAAATCATAACTGGATTTTTTCTCAGTAATGATGAAAATTAATGTTAATACGCAGTTTGAGTGTACAGCGGGGCGGGGGGAGGGGCAGGGGATGGATCTCTGCAGGAATAATGAAGATCTCCATTTTTTTTTTCTCTTTCCTGCATTTACAGGGGGGAGGTGCAATCTGTCAGCCTATCAGCAGCGCACACACGGAGCGAAGTGCTTTTTTTCACACAAGCAAGGGCATGTGTCATTGGCAGTGTATGTCACATGTCCTTGCCCTATAAGACCAAGCCATTTTCAGCGTCCCACCATTTTCTCACTGCTGCAGCTGCGTGTTAGACGGCACCGCTGTTGCTGTGTGCGCTATACCTTGTTAATTTCAAGCCAATTTTCGCACAAATCTACAGATAGCTTGGGAGTAGGGAATAGTTGTGATTGCAGTCCTTTTAAGGACTAGGTTACAGCATTTCCTACGACTTTTATCAGGCAGGTCTGTGCTCTTAAATAGATAGGTTGTGGGAGTAAAGACTAATTGTAACTGCAGTCCTTTTCAGGACTAAGTTACATCAGTTCCTATCAGTTTTTGCCAGGCAGGTCTGTGCCAGTGCTGTGCAAGTATTTTTCACAGCATTTGGCTAAATCTAGCAAAGCTAATCCTTTTTGGCCTATAGCAGAGTGTGTTAGTCAGTGGAGTAGCCTATCTGTGTTGCAAGCTACACCACCTGTGTATAGAATACCAATTTTTTTACTGCACCTAGTGAAGTAAAACCTTTTGGGCATAGCATCATTCTATTAGTCCATCTATACTGACCTCCATAAGGTTGCAAATTGAATATAATTTTTTTCTGCATCTAGCTCTGAAAAAATATTTGGCCTTCTAGCTGTGTGTGGGACTTGTTCTATTAGTCCATCTATACTGACCTCCATCAGGTTGCAAACTGAATATAATTTTTTTCTGCATCTACCTCTGAAAAAATATTTGGGCTTCTAGCTGTGTGTGGGACTTGTTCTATTAGTCCATCTATACTGACCTCCATCAGGTTGCAAATTGAATATAATATTTTTCTGCATCTAGCTCTGAAAAAATATTTGGCCTTCTAGCAGTGTGTGGGACTTGTTCTATTAGTCCATCTATACTGACCTCCATCAGGTTGCAAATTCAAAATTATTTTTTGTCTGCATCTAGCTCTGAAAAAATATTTGGCCTTCTAGCAGTGTGTGGGACTTGTTCTATTAGTCCATCTATACTGACCTCCATCAGGTTGCAAATTCAAAATAATTTTTTGTCTGCATCTAGCTCTGAAAAAATATTTGGCCTTCTAGCAGTGTGTGGGACTTGTTCTATTAGTCCATCTATACTGACCTCCATCAGGTTGCAAATTAAAAATAATTTTTATCTGCATCTAGCTCTGAAAAAATATTTGGCCTTCTAGCAGTGTGTGGGACTTGTTCTATTAGTCCATCTATACTGACCTCCATCAGGTTGCAAATTAAAAATAATTTTTATCTGCATCTAGCTCTGAAAAAATATTTGGCCTTCTAGCAGTGTGTGGGACTTGTTCTATTAGTCCATCTATACTGACCTCCATCAGGTTGCAAACTGAATATAATTTTTTTCTGCATCTACCTCTGAAAAAATATTTGGGCTTCTAGCTGTGTGTGGTACTTGTTCTATTAGTCCATCTATACTGACCTCCATAAGGTTGCAAACTGAATATAATTTTTTTCTGCATCTACCTCTGAAAAAATATTTGGGCTTCTAGCTGTGTGTGGGACTTGTTCTATTAGTCCATCTATACTGACCTCCATCAGGTTGCAAATTGAATATAATATTCTTCTGCATCTACCTCTGAAAAAATATTTGGGCTTCTAGCTGTGTGTGGGACTTGTTCTATTAGTCCATCTATACTGACCTCCATCAGGTTGCAAACTGAATATAATTTTTTTCTGCATCTACCTCTGAAAAAATATTTGGGCTTCTAGCTGTGTGTGGGACTTGTTCTATTAGTCCATCTATACTGACCTCCATCAGGTTGCAAATTGAATATAATATTTTTCTGCATCTAGCTCTGAAAAAATATTTGGCCTTCTAGCAGTGTGTGGGACTTGTTCTATTAGTCCATCTATACTGACCTCCATCAGGTTGCAAACTGAATATAATTTTTTTCTGCATCTACCTCTGAAAAAATATTTGGGCTTCTAGCTGTGTGTGGGACTTGTTCTATTAGTCCATCTATACTTACCTCCATCAGGTTGCAAATTGAATATAATATTTTTTTGCATCTAGCTCTGAAAAAATATTTGGCCTTCTAGCAGTGTGTGGGACTTGTTCTATTAGTCCATCTATACTGACCTCCATCAGGTTGCAAATTGAATATAATATTTTTCTGCATCTACCTCTGAAAAAATATTTGGCCTTCTAGCAGTGTGTGAGACTTGTTCTATTAGTCCATCTATACAGACCTCCATCAGGTTGCAAACTGAATATATTTTTTTTCTGCATCTACCTCTGAAAAAATATTTGGTCTTCTAGCAGTGTGTGGGACTCATTGTATTAGGCCATCTATACCAGCTTTTAAATTAATAATAATTTTTATCTGCATCTAGCCCTGAAAATAATTTTTCTTCCCAATAGTGGTAGAAATAGAAATATGGGGCGCGCTCCTGGCTTACAAAAATATACGCTTCATAACAAAAAACACCAGCCTAGCGCCCTGCATTAATAAGATGGCATCATCGTCTCTCCCAGTGCTAGGCCTACTACCCAGGCTAGCATTCCTGTGCCTAAAACACAATTTATGGGTCCGCGCTAGCCACTATGCTGAGGGGTCTAAAGCTGGTGCTAACACTTTATAACAATTCAATTGGCAGATTTTCACAGAGCTCTTCCACAACGCCCACCCATCGGGCAACAGTTGCCCACCTTCCCTATGGGATCTAGTGGCGAATAGTTGATGCCATTAATCAGAGCGTCAGTTGCCCCGTCGACGTGGCAAGCATACGGTAAGGCATGGGAAGAGTGGACACGACTAGTAGCAGGCAGATGGGTTGACCAATGTGAACAAGCCAGATCACAAGTCACCATAGAATTTCTCCACCAGCTAATGATGAGGGGCATATCAGGGGCGTCAGCGCAGCGGTGTCTGACCGGAGTAGCATTTCACTTCCAACTACTGAATTGGGGAGATGTGACAAAGATTCATCATCAGACAATCCATAAAAGGGTGGAAAAGGGGTCAGCCAAGTCAGGAGTGTAGACGTCCCGTCCCGTGTCACTAAAACTGATTTCTCACATCATATCCCTAACACCATTAACATGACACTAACAATTTGAAGCAACACTACTGTCTACTGCATTTGTGATCGCCTTCTTCGGGGCGCTATGCATAAGCGAATTAGTCCCTCAATCCAAAATTACCACCAGTGGAGGCTTATTACACCAGAACGTAGTCATAGCCAATAATGCAATACGTCTACGCATACACAAATCGAAAACGGTTCCAGCGGGCAGGGGCACTTGGGTACTTCTACAACCCACAAACGGTACACTGAGTCGGGTAACAATAGTAAAAACATATCTAACCATCAGATCATAAAGTAATTTCTTCCTATCACACATTGATGGAACACCATTATCAAGATACCAGTTCCAAGCTATATTTAATAAATGCATAACATCGGCAGGGAACCACCCCAAAGATTACGGGACACACTCATTCCGCATAGGCGCGGCCACGGAAGCAGCAAGAGCAGGACTGTCAGAAAAGGAAGTTCAGAGGATAGGGAGATTGGTGGTTTGTTTCTTTCACAGGTGACGCTAAGCCAACAGTGTGGGTGATAGGCCACTCGTATATATATTGGGCAGAAAAAAGGGCGAAAGTCCGCCCAAGCGGGAGGAAATTAGAGTTTCATAACACATATTTCAACTGGAGAGGTATTAGAGGCCTGCTATGGCCACAGGTACTAATGGAGGTAATCAAGGTAGGGAGAGAGGCAAGATGTCCGGTCATCTTAGTTATACAGGCCGGGGGAAACAACCTAGGTCATCACAAGAGCGCATAACTAATGGCAATAATGAAACTAGACACTGAGCGCTTCAGAGAATTTTTCACAAAACTAGCTATAGTATGGTCAGAGATTGTGCCGATAGTGGTATGGCAAGGTGCGCGAGACATCACGGCCATCGAACGGACAAGGCAGGTAATAAATATTCGGATGGCAAAATTTAGAAGAGACAGAGGCGGTGTAGTGGTACGACACCGACAACTGGAAGGAGATAAAGCAGGCCTCATACGGCCCGATGGTGTTCACTTAATGGATATTAAACTGGACATATTCCTGTCAGGACTCCAGGACGGAGTGGAACAAGCGTTAAGAGTGATGGGTGGGGGTCAGAGTCCTGCATACAAGTATGCAGGATCCTCCGTGGCCTGGAAATAGAAAGGACATGTTGGAGAGTTACACTTGTTGGCCAAGTTGCCGGAGTGGAGACCCAGGGCATGCTGCAACAAGCTGAATTATTTTAGAAATAAAATGCCTTTCTAATGGAATGAGTATAAAGAGTTAATAAAGCTGTGACCGATCCTCACCCATCCTGTTGTAAGAGTTACATTATTGTATTGTCAAGGAAAGGGGGGCGGTAGTGGGGCTGAGCGTCTGGGTTTGGTTGGGGGTCCCGACAGTCTGCCTAGGCTGCATGCATTTAAAAATTCTTATTAGGTACACAGGCGGCGCAGCTTGCTTCGCAGCTGGGCTACTACGCCCAAAGTATTGCCTAGGCTAGATGCAGTTAAAAATTCTACGCTGACTAGCAGACACTGAAGATTTGGAGCAGACCTCTGAGTAAACAGCTCTTCAGACTCAACCATCTGTGTTACCCCAAGCCATAGTGTATGTAGTTTCTTACAGTTAAAAGGGGGGGGAGCGACCCAACCCACGTGGAATTGACGATGCCAACGTCACGTAAGACACAGCAAGGGGACTCCAAAAAGAGTCTCCATTTTTTCCAAAAATTGTGGCACAGACACCACTTAACCCTAGAACGCATACCTGGGGCCTCGCAGTCCCGCTCTGTTAATTGTTTTCTATTTTCTGCAAGATTACTTTAGTTAGAATTTTAAACTCTAGGTATTCTTCATGTATATAGTTGTTTGTCATTTGAGTTTGAGTTATTCCATGTTATTTGCACACGGGCCTAAAAGGCCCCAGGTATATGAAAGTGTAGATTTTTATGGTCATGCGTTCTAGGGTTAAGTGGCATCAATTGCCCCACAGTTGCTTAAAACGGTTGGTGAGGTGATATTACCAAATCCTCAAGCTTTTAGTCTCCCAAGGATAACACAGGGTTAGAAAAGTCCTTGCGAATCCATGATTTGTTCATCTTTATGAACGTGAGTCTGTCTACTTTCTCAGTGGACAGCCGCGTGCGCTTATCTGTCAGCACACCATCTGCAGCGCTGAACACACGTTCAGAGAGAACACTGGCTGCAGGGCATGACAAGATCTCCAAGGCGTGAGTGGCGAGCTCCGGCCATTTTTCCAGATTGGAATACCAAAATGAGCAAGGGTCCAGTGACACAGTCATGGCTTCGATGTTCACTTGGAGATACTCCTGCACCATCCTCTCTAGGCATTGACTATGTGTCAGACTTCTTGTCTCCTGTGGCCTTGCAGAGGATGGTCTAAAAAAGTGGTGAAGCGATTCCACAAAATTGCTGTTACCAGCAGATACTGTGTTACTGTTACGGTTTGAGTGATGAAGACTCGACAGTCCCACGGTTGGCAAGTTAGAACTGTGAGATTCACTTCGTGCACCACTGGTGTTTTGTGGAAAAGCACATGTAAGATTCTGCAACAGCGTCTGCAGATACTCCTGCATGCGTCAATCCCTTTTTATGGCAGGAATTATTTTGGCAAATTTACTTTTGTACCAGGGATCTAAGAGTGTGGCAACCCAGTAGTCGGGATTACTTCGAATTCTGCAATCTGGGGGTCATGTTGCAGGTAGTGCAGCAAGTAGGCACTCATGTGTCTTGCGCATCCAGGAGGACCAAGTCCTTGTTGTGTTGGTAGCGAGGTAAGAATCATGCTTCCTTCCTCTGCCCTCTCCCCCCAACCTCGCACAACAGAAATGTGATCAAGGTCTCCCTCATCTGATGAGTCTTCCATGCCCATCGCCAGTTCATCCTCCACTTCTTCCTCGGCTCCTGCACCTTCCTCAACAGTTTGGCTGCTACCATGCGCCCTGGTTAATCCCTCTCCCCCACCCTCCCATGCCTGCCGCCTTGGTGCTGCCAACCGTCTGGACCTTGGAGATGTTATCCCTTCCGCATACGACTCCTCCTCTACTTCCTACACCTCCTCTTGTCCCACCACCTGACTCTGAATTCTGTTTAATGTGTGCTCCAGCATGTAAATCACCGGAATAGTCATGCTGATAATGGCATCGTCAGCACTAAACATCTTCGTCGCCATTTCAAAACTGTGCAGAAGGGTGTGTGGTGCCCCTGAGGGTTCAGTCACCACAGAGTTACTGCATCTCACCCAGAGGTGTGGTATCTCACCCTCAGGTAAGGAAGGCGTATGGCTCGGGACCCTAACACCTGCATCCAACACATACCCGCAGTGGGGGTAGGGCGAGATTGCTCCTAAGGGAGAGCACAGTCCCAGGTCCCTAGCTGGTGGGAGGGTCCTATGTAGTGGGTGCTTAGGGGAGCAGCTTAGGGGAGCACATGACAGGGAGAGTATAAATAGGAAGCCATCTTAGAAAGAGCAAGCCAGTCAGAGGAGGAAAAGTGACAGGAGCAGAGGCTCGGCATGAGCTCTGCTCCGGAGGCGGGCCTAGCCTTGGAGGCCCAGGACTGAAGGAGAGAAGAGAGGAGTGGGAGCAGGAAGGCTCCATGAACCGAAGGGACCCTACGGCTACGGGCCGTGCAGAAGGCCACCCGTACTCCCGCTGCTACCAGGAGGTAGAGGGGTCAGGCCAGATAAGGGGAACCGGTCCCTCAACTAGAGGAGAAACAGCAAGGCTCAACTAGAAACTAGAGGCTGCAGCATTTCATGTACTGCAGGCAAAAGTCCACACCAGTCTCACTAAGAAGGTAGCCACATAGGACCCAGGGGACGGAACACAAGTCGCCCGCCAAGGCCCGAGGATACTGGATAGAAGTGTCACTGGGTGTGAGGTGCAGGGAGAAGGCCAGAGAAAGGACACACAGAAGGGGGTCCTGCTAAGTACTCCGGAGCTATCTGGGGGTGGACTGAGCCCCTCACTGAGTACGCACAGCACGACGGGTGAGATTGCTCTGGTACCTGTAATCTGGACTGCAACAACTGTGAGTAAAGATCTTGGGACTGCATCACACGGCCTCTGTGTTCTTTACTGACTCCCTGCACTACAACCACCATCATCCACCCACACTGCCCTGAAGCTACACTCTTCCTGTGGTGAGTAATAATACCATTGCTGCAAAACCACCAGCTTCAGAGGACTGTTCCGCTGCGGCGGCCCCTTTGACCGCACTCCACAGGTGGCGTAGTCGGACATTATAAAATCCATATATACAAATTACTGTTGGATTGACCGCCCTGGGTCACGGACCGGGTCACCGCCACAGTGACTACAACCCCCAGCGTCTACCGGCCCGGCTCAGGGTACCCCACGGCCCAGGGGTCGCGTCAACTTCATAGGTCCCTGATCTGAGACCACTCCTGCAGCGTGATTTGCCCCACCTCTGGATCTCGTTGGCCCAGGCTATACGTCAGAAAGTATTGCACCAGGGCTTGTCGGTGCTGCCACAGTCGCTGCAACATGTGCAGAGTTGAATTCCACCGTGTCGGCACATTGCATTTCAGCCGGTGAACTGGCAGGCCCAACGACTTCTGTAGAGATGTAAGTCGTTGAGCTGCGGGATGCGAACGGCGGAAGTGAGCACACAGCGACCGTGCCCTCTGCAGAAGGCCATCTAGTCCGGGATAATGGGCTAAAAATTTATGGACAACCAGGTTCAACACGTGAGCCATACAAGGCACGTGTGTGACATTGCCCCGGCGAAGGGCCACACCCAGGTTTGCAGCATTGTCGCACACGGCCTTCCCTGGTTGCAGGTCCAGTGGAGACAACCATTCATGAAACTGGGTCTCCAGAGCTGACCACAAGTCCTCAGCTGTGTGACTCACATTTCCCAGACATTTCAAAGTAAACACTGATGCCATTGAGCCCTGCTGTCAGCATAGTAAGGAGGTGTGCAGGATTCCTTCTGCGCAGTTAGAAAGCAGGTGGCATTACCAGACAGGCTTTGGGTGCAGGTGGTGGACCGAGAGGAGGTTGAGGAGGCAGAAGCAGTGGAGGAACTTCGAGATAAAGAGGATTGACGCAAAACTCGTGGGGACGGTAAGACTTGGACAGTAGCCCCTTGTCCTGCTGTCACCTTAGTTACCCAGTGCCCAGTCAGCGAGATGTAACGCCCCTGTCCAGGCCTACTCGTCCAAGTGTCTGTGGTGAAAGGCACCCTGTCACACACAGAGTTTCTCAAAGAAGCGGTGATGTTGTGTGCGACATGCTGGTGGAGCGCAGGCACACCTTTCTTTGAGAAGTAGTGCCGACTGGGCATCTGGTACTGGGGCACTGCAACCGACATAAGGTCTCGAAAATGCACTGCGTCCTCCAGGCGGAAAGGCAGCATTTCTGTAGCCAACAGCTTGCTGATGGTGAAATTCAATCTCTTAGCTTTCTCATGGCTAGGAGGAAATGGTCTTTTACTTTTCCACATCTGAGGGACCGAGGGCTGGCTGTTGTGCTTTGACGGGGTTGAGTAGGCTGTCCCCGGCAAACTGCCGGTCTGTGAGGAAGATGCAGGCGGACATGTTAGGTTGCCTTGATCCAAAGGTGGTGCCCTCGATGTCAGAGAGCGCTCAACACCAGCAGGTGTTTCCACTTCCCAATGAATTGACGACCTGCCAATCACACTGGCTGTTGCAGGTAAAGAGGTGGCAGGTCTGCGTCCAAAAACATGTGTGACTGCTGTCCCCCCAGTCACAGAGGATGAAGAGGCCGCAGATGCACAAGATGGGGCAGACGGTGGTTGGCCCAGCCTGCTAGGCCGCATTGTAGCACAGTGAGCTTCCCACTGCAACTTATGCTTCATATCCATGTG
The DNA here is from genome assembly GCF_046119375.1 of Phyllobates terribilis. Classification (NCBI taxonomy): domain Eukaryota; kingdom Metazoa; phylum Chordata; class Amphibia; order Anura; family Dendrobatidae; genus Phyllobates; species Phyllobates terribilis. Next base: position 789,151,387 of record NW_027362761.1, read on the forward strand.
ACGGTACATGCATGAAGTACTCAAACTATGGATTTTTTGGCCTCTACTTAGCTTTTGGTGATAAATATTACAGATAACACGAATTGGGTCATCCTTATCGATCTGAATAAATGCCAAGGCTATGCAAGGCTTAGAGCCCATGCGACCTGAAGAGCCACTACGACTTGTGGTCAGAGGCAGAGTTGTGGTTGAGGATGCAGTTGTTGACATGCTTCCAGTACTCCGTCTCTGTCAAGGAAGGCGCAACCTAACCTCGTCGTCAATAGCATCTGTGACGCCCCGCTGCGCTTGGTATCACAGATCCTAGAAGAGTGTATTGATGGAATCCTCCACAAGAGGCCCCCATAAACATTCACACATCTCCACCTTCCACCTCAGACCAGCAGAGGGAGCCCGTTAGGGATATAAATAGAGAAGGTGGAGCTAGGCAGTTCAGTTCCTCTGAAGAGTTCCTGCAGTAGAGAAGCCTAAGAGAGGTCAGTCTGCAGTGGAGCTCAGTCTAGTCTAGAGATCTCAGTTAATATTTCAGCAGTGGAGCACGAGGCTCCTGCTAGCTAGATTCAGGGAGCCCAGAGAGAGCTTAAGGTGTGCCGGCGCCATAAGATCGGTGAAGCGCGGCAAGCTGCCGTTAGTGTGTATAGCCTAGTGAGGGCCCGAGTAGGCCGAAGGCGAGTGGCGAGTTAGTACATAAGGGGCAGAGGAGCTTAACCAGCTCACCCCGAAGCATTTACCGGACAACGGATCCGAGCTTACCGGGATCTCTATGACCCAGTAAGGCATAACCGGAATCCCTGGAGAACTACAAGTCCCAGGATTGCTAAGGTGCTGATACGTAACAGAGCCAGGAGACGCTTAGGCCCGCATACTGGGAGCGTGAACTCCAAGAGAAGGCCCTACCACAAGGTCAGCCAGCGCAGGGCAGAGACAAAGTTAGGCCTAGCTCCAGGCAGCTCAGAAACTTACTACGCAGAGGCAAGAAACAGGAGGCCCTACACCCGCCTCCTGATATGCACCCTTCACCCTACAGTGCTCCGGGATGTGCCTGAATTTCCTCCAGTAAAAGGTACTGAAGTGACTATCGTGTCCTTTCCCGTTCTTGCTCTGACCCAGCTGGGTCTCACCTGTCCTGCATTCCCCCTGCATACGCTGCCCTGAGACCTAGCTCCACCTGTGGGGAGCTATACCATCGAGCTGCCTTATCACGGGCCTCAGTGGACTGCTGCAGCGCTGGTGCTTCTCACCAGATACCACAGGTGGCGTCACGAACTCTTATAAAATTAACAATTATCCACCCTTTTAAAGAGTGACCCCAGGGTACGGGCCAGGGAGCCGACCACCGCGACATCCCCAAGGCCAGGCAAAGGCCCGGGTGGCCTCATCGACTGGCTGACTGTGGGTTGACAGTAAGTGTCATCATCACCCTGTGTGTTATCATACCCGTCGTCCTCAAAGCCAACCTCTTCCTGCCCTGACCGAAAAGTCAAGTTGTCACTCCAATCAGGTATTTGAGTCTCATCATCGTCTTCATCATTGTCTCCACCAACAGGAGTTACAGTTTGGGAGCGAGGGTCTACATTATGCTCAGAACCTTCTTCATCTGGTCCTGGATCCGACTTATAACGATTCTTGGCATCAGTGCAGATCATTTCCTCATCTGGATTAACAGAAGCTCTGGAGCAGATCTCCGTTTCGCAGGCTATAGTATGAGTAAACAGCTCTGCAGACTCAACCATCTGTGTTACCCCATACTCAGACGGGCAGCTGGAGACTTGGGAGCTGTGAGGAAGCAAGTGTGATTGGGGTGACACCTCTGAGGACTGGAGTATTTGTGATGTTGAAATTGAGGTGGAGGAGAGCCCACTTGAAGGAGCACTTGATATCCGCTGAAGCACCTGCTGTTTTTGTGCCTCATCTGGAATTTGTAGCGATGGGCGTGTCCGTAACAAAGGGATCGTATCACATTGTCCACGAAAAGAAGTCGACATGTTAGTTTGGCTGGAAGATGGTCTTTCTTCTGCAGATGTTACTCCCCCCCCACCGCGGGGGGGCCCGACCCACCAGCGGACAGGCACCAGTATTGGGAGAGGGGGGCTGGACGTCAGTGTCCACCGCGGCTCTGGCACAAACCCGGCGACACGGAGGTGGCACGGGCAGGAACGGACTGGCCGTGTCGGCTTCTCACTTTTTGGATTCTAGAAGGGCATGATATGCCTATATCTGTGTCTCCCCCTCCTTTTACTCCTCCACCTCTTTTATTTTCGCATGACTATATGTACTTGTCACTTTTCCATGTGTTAGTTATGTCTTCTGAGCAGTTTGTCAGCTTTTGGACACCTTTGAAGGTGTTTTCTATGTGTTTCTATGTGTTTTTGTTTGCCTGCCATTGGTTTTAATGGTGTTCGAAGGTGTTCGACGAACAGTTCAACGAACAGTTCGGCGAACACACGGGTGTTCGACGAACCGAACCGAACTCGAACACTACGGGGGTGGCTCAACACTAGTCAAGAACCCCTTTAAAAAGTATTTATCATCAGAGGATGCTGCCCTATGTAATGACAACATTGTAAAAGCACAGGTCTGTTCTTATATTTGCTTAAGCAGCCTAAACAAATATTGGGTGATCTGGCTAATAGTAACAATGAGAGAATACAATGGACACATAGTTTATGAGTCCAATGTATTCATGAAGAGTTCTTCCCCTGCCTCTGTTCTTTTATCCCTTTCCATTATGCTGACTGCTGGCTTAAGTGTATCTGGATTGTCAGCAGCCCACCAATCACTATAAAATCGGCAAGGAATACTCCTCTCGGGATATACCGAAATCATAAACTGTGTGTCCCGTGTATTTCCTAATCACTTCTCTAAGCCAAACAACAAAATATGATCCCCATACTATGCTACTTTACATTGTTGGTTAATGTAAGAGAGCACTGTCAGGGCGGCTAGCAGCTCTTAAAAGGGCATTCACAGATAGGCTTTGTGCAAGCTAATCTGTCTGGAAGATCCCAGGGGAAACCTGGCCTTCATCCTTTAACACCTATAAGTAGATCTGGGCTGATGCAGAACCCACACGGTTGATTCCTTAGGCTATATTCATATGGTCCTTTTTGCTGCTTTTTTTTCTGCAGCCAAAACCTGATCTCTTGAAGCTGCAAACATAAAGCAGGTTTTGCTAGCTTTTTTTTTCCTGCTTTCATTGCTGCGTTTTTTGATGCGTTTTTCAGTATTTCAAAGTTCAGCTTTGCTTCCGCTCTATAAGCATTAACAATGCAAGGTGTTAGGCCACCAATGCAAGACATATGTGAAACCATAAAACATTTTTAGAAAAAAGTGCAATTTGATCAAATGATTTAGTTTAAATAGATTTTTATGTCTGAAAAAAGAGTGACTATTCTGAACAAAAAAGTTCATATGAGTTCATGAAAAAAATACACAATTGCAAATGTAAAAATAACGTTGGGAGTTGAATTGGTTTGGCATAGATTACCTAAAACATTGGCAGTGCATTGATTTGGTCAGGTATTGTTCAATTTTACACATTGAGGCATTGTTTTCTTTCACACAGATCACTAATTTAATTAAACTGTACTTAGACTAACTGCCAGGCTCGGGTGAGGATACCAATATATTTTGATTCACACTTAGGAAAATCAGAAAATTAAATGGATTTCATATCCTGCTGTACATGCTTTTTTTCAATAACAACGCTGTAAAAACTGATGACGTTTTTTGCTGCATTTTTGCTGCTTTTTTGCACTTACTTATTGCTTTCTATGGGTGAAAAAAATGCTGCAAACATGCTGAAAGAATTGACATGCTGCAGTTGTCAATAAAGCAGCAGTTTTCCAATTTAGTCAGGAAAAGAAACAAGTATGTGCACAAAGTTTCTGAAAGCTCCTAGCTTTTGCTGGTACTGTAAAAAACAGCTTTTAATTTGCATAAAAAATGCAGCAAAAAAGCCACATGTGAACATAGCCTTAGAATGGCTGCTGACCAGACGAGTGGGATGACAGAGCATATTCTGAAAACTGGGTATGTACCAAGAGGCTCAGGGTCAGGAACAAAATTGTAAGGCAGTAGGGTAGTCTAAACAAGAGTCAAAGTCAAGGATGAGAATAGTAAACTAAGTCGAAGCAATGGAATGAAACTAAAAGGGAGAAGATACAGATTAGATATTAGAAAAATCTTATTGACCGTGAGGGTGATCAATGAGTGGAATAGGCTGCCAAAAGAGGTAGTGAGTGCTACTTCAATGTAAGTCTTCAAACAGAGGCTGGACAGACAGCTGTCTGAGATGCTTTAGTGAATTCTGCATTGAGCAGGGGGTTGGACACGACGACCCTGGAGGTCCCTTCCAACTCTACCTTTCTATATTTCTATGTTTTAAATCAGGGCAAATAAGTGAACCAGAGTCAGTAACACTTATAACTGGCATCTGGAAGCAGAGAGCTGTGGGTTTAAATAGTGTGTATTCCCACCCAAAGATAAGAGCAAGAAGTTAATGAGAGATAATTTTTGAGGAATTATCCTACAAGCACCCTTTCAGGATGGCACCACAAGTCCCAGAATGCTAAACAAAGCTTTGCAAGTGTCACCCACAATGAAGGTGTGGAACTGCTTAGCGTGAGAAGCAGAAGTGGAAATAGCGAGTAAAATATGGATGTTATGGTAATTATATGTTTCTCAAGATCCAAGTTATCGATAACTCATTCACAGATGAGACATTCTCCTGAATTGATGGATTGCCTTCCTTCTTCAGGGCACAGGCATGTCATCATATATATTTATTCTGTTTTCCTACAGTTTGTAAAATCTCTAACAGAATATACCTATAACTTGTAAATATTTCTCCAGTTTTAATAAAGTGGCATGATACATAAGCTTTACAGGTCTTGTATTCGTTAACCTCTCTTCAATTTTGGAGTATAGGCTGAGAATTAGATTGCAATAATGAGAAAGTCTAGGATAAGCTTAGCTTTATGAGTAAGAGAGCAATCACATACCTTACTGTGTTAATATTTATTGCCAATTAGATTTTTAATTGCTTATTGAATAGCTAGGCATTATATTCATAAAGAAAGTGTTAAGTCTCTAATAGATTACTTCAGTTTAGTGGTTCAATACAAGAAGAGACATATAATTGTCAGAACGATTAACTCAGTAATATGATGTTAAGGTTTGGACTCTGGTGTGGCCAGTTCACTATTTTGGTTCCACTCACAGTCTTTTTTTATTAGTAAGGATAAAGAAAGAAAAGTCTTAAAAATGGTTATCACTGTGGAAAAACTATTCCACGGAATAATCTACTAAGGTCATCTTAAAAGAAGACTAGGGAGGGACGACTGTGTAGTTACATAGTAACATAGTTTTTAAGGTTGAAGGAAGACTAAGTCCATCTAGTTCAACCCATAGCCTAACATGTTGATCCAGAGGACGGCAAAAAAAACCATGTGGCAAACACTAAGCTCCACACTGGGGAAAAAAATTCCTTCCCGACTCCATACGACAATCAGACTAGTTCCCTGGATCAACGCGCTATCAAGGAATCTAGTATATATAACCTGTAATATTATACTTTTCAAGAAAGGCATCCATGCCCTTCTTAAATTTTAACAGTGAATCACTCATTACAACATCATGCGGCAGAGAGTTCCATAGTCTCACTGCTCTTACGATAGCCTTATCTCTACATATAACTGTTAATGGGAATCTATACGGAATATATTGATTAAACATTGATCCATTTTGAGAACCGATCCAACATTGATAATGTTATTTCCAGAAGACCCCTCATTAACAGCTAGAAGAAGCAAGAATTTGAAAGACAAAGCCCTTTAAAATAATTAACACTATGGTTGGGGGGTGGGGATGTTTTCTATGTAGTGACTGTTTGGCATGTAAAAACATCATTCGCTCTGCTTCTTTGAATCAGCTGGTGGCGTGAAAGATATCAGGATAACTATTTCTATATTATGTAGTAATACACATTATCTAATATGATACATGTTCCTGATCTAACATACTGTATATGTGGACTACAAATTCATACCAGGGAACAAGTGACGGATATTCTGCTCGCAAGTGAGGTGATTGACAATTCTACATTAAAAAACTTACCTAAACATTTCAAGATTTTCATTGCTGTAATCTCTATGATTTTAATGTACATGGGATTAACAAGATGCACTGTGGGGGGACAGGAATTGGGGAGGGTGTAATGTGAAATGTCTCCTGGCATCACTGGAATGTCTATGGATTGTAACATTTTCTTCAACTTGGACATCTCATCTCTTGTTTATTTTTGAGTTACCTACTTGGTTTCTTCCTATTTGTTATGTACTATATTTTCTTCTAAGTTGTAAACATGTAATTCACTGTCACTTATTGATATCATGATTTATAATATATTCATTGTGTTTTAATATAGCAATCAAGGTTGGAATATTGCATTCTTCACTAATTATTTTATGCTTATATTTCTAATCATGGAGGTAACAATGTTAACTTTTATTTTGCACGTTTGTTTTTGCTTTAACCACATATAGACATCTAATTGTGTGCTTTTCTCATAATTCAAACACAATTTATTATATTTCTCATTCATGTCATGTTTTTCACATCATTTATTATGTTTCTTTTTTGTACATGATCACTTCTGAGGAACGCTCAATTATGGCCACTCACATGGTCTTCTCAAAAATCATCGTTGATGTGCGCATGCTCCATGTGATCTAATTCTATTTAGTATTGTCAATAGCATCCTTTCATGATGAGCCCGTATCTATAACGTCAAGAGCGACCATTTGTTCCTCTGACCCACACACATCACTGGGATTGCCTGAAGCATTGCTTATCATTACACCAATCTGGGTTCCACAGCGAATGCACGCTATTACTGACATCTTGCTTCACTTGTTTGGACTGCTATTTCTAGAGATATATCACACACTGCTTTTTACCCCAAGGAAGCAAGGACGCAAAACTGGTGTTGGGGTTAGGAGGACTGCACATCACTAGTTCACCTTATGAGTAAGCACTTTATTGTGATGTAAGAGATGTTACTTATTTTCATGAAAACAGAAAGTTATTGTCCATATTATTGTACAGGAGCACGCCACACCACTGCCCCAAAGTGCGTTTCACATCACACACTTCCTCAGGGGACGTGGCTACTATGGGTCCGATGACGTCTTTTTATGTCAGAGTCATCTGATCTGTATCAACCAATGATAGTGCCATATGTGGTGCATGCACATTAAAGTCCATAGCTTACAATCTCCTCCCCGTTAGTCTGATCGTACAGAGTCTCCGTGGGGTGAGCAGTACACAATACTGCAATGCAGGCGTGGTACACATACAAAAAACTGACCCGTAATCCTCTGTCCTCCTTTTCAGATGAAATAGAGGCTTTTCTGTATGAAGCTTTTCATCAGGGGATTATTCCTAAACAAGAACTTGATGGACTCATTGGGAAATATCCCACAATGTGAATATATCTACTGCTGTTTGTATGTATATATTTTCATAATTTACATGTCTTTGATGAGATATATGAACTATTAATCTATAAGAAACTGATAAGGTATATATGAAAAAATAAATATATCTGTGAGATTACTATAATTAGATATAATTTTAACTCAAACAACAGAAGTATATTTACCTCCTTTTTTCATATGATTGGAGCAGCTAATTTACCAGATGTCAGGTTAAATTTATGAAATGCATGGAATATAATATTTGTATATATGACTGTAGATTCCGACATGTAATAAATAATTTTTATTGTGATAAATAATTTAAATACGTAAGTGTATACAAATAACTACTAGAGAGAATCCAATATGTAGTACTCTTGACTTTTATCACTAGTGATTAAACTTTAAACCACATTATTTCTGTATACAGTATATGTTTTTTAATTTTTTGAAATAGAAATTGTATTTTTAAAGCTATACCGTAATTGACTCCTATTTCTCCTGTTTTGTATATCTACAATGGAGTGGCTTGTTTTTCAAACAAGCTAATCTGGTACTATTGAGGAATTCTAACTTATTCTGTGTTTTTCAAAGCTACAGTTTGCAGATATAATATGGATTATAAAGCATGTGAACAAACATGGCTATCTCAGCTGAGTGAGGTTTTTAATGATGATCCTGGTGTGGTTTTAATTAACCACAACAGAGATGTTCAAGACTCTATATTGAGATTAAAAGACCTACTTAATAGCATGACGAAGGTGTGGTTGAATAGGGCTTTGCATGAAAGCCCTATTCCAAGAAGAACTGAAGAGGCACGAGAGTACAAGTATTTCCAGCATATGAAATCACACATTTAAAGATAAATGGGAAGAACTGGCTAATAACTATTCTAGGGGTTTCATAGACCTATTAGTACAGTCAAATCAAAAGATGTTATCTGAAACGGACATTGAAATTGAGGAATTACAAAACAAGCGTAAACAAAAACTGTCAGGTAAAGCTTTGAGCCAATTAAATAGTAAACTTGACGATAAATTCCTTAATTGGGAGAAAGAAATATGTGAGTTCAAAGCCAAAAAGTTCCAGTGTGACATTAATGACCGTATTCAAGAAAATGTGTAGAAATGGAACCTTTAATCAAGTAGTATAAGGCCAAGATCATGATAAAGGTCGGAATAGACAACCTCTTACAATTCTAATGATGACCATCAAATAACTGAAACTAGACAAACTGACTTACGGATACTGAGATCTAATGGAGGGAAACAACAATACAAAAGAAAAAATGACTCAAAGTAATCAGCAATAGAGGAAAAGCAACAAAAATAATCTTGAGGTAATTAATAATCTTTCAAATCATACCCTCACAGATGCTCATTTCGAGGTCTTAGAAAAGGTCCTTACTTCCCCCCCCCCAACTAATTATTTTGATTTATTTACAGCCATGAAGAATCTGCATTTATTCTCACGGAAACAATTTTAAAAAAAATTTACAACAAAGAAGTCACAGAAACCATATTAAAAATGAAAGCTGAAAAAGAGACTATACAGATTCTGCAGGATTTGCTGAGGGAAGAGACCTTAGAAACCCAAGGCATGATCCCTCAAACGATTTTACCAAAATTTACCGCTATGTGCTATGGTAGAAATTTTTACAGAGTTAGTAGGAAAAATTTCAACAAATCCCCAATAGACAGAGAATTGCTAATCTGACAGCAGTACAACACAATGCTTTAAAAGAACTACAGTTTTATGATGACATAATAAAAAGTGCTGACAAGGGGTCAAACATTATTCTATGGCCAAAACCATAGGAGAAGGAGGCCTTTCGGCAACTGAGACATAAGTACAAATATAAAAAAATGACACATAATCATGTCCTGCTTTTCATCTGAAATAGAGGCTGATCTGTATGAAGCTTTTCAACAGAGGATTATTTCTAAAGAGGTAGTTGATGGACCCAATGTGAAATATCCCACAATTCGAACTTTATACTTTATCCCTAAAACACACAAAAATCCATGGGAACCACAAGGGCTTCAAATAAAATCAGGCATAACTGTATTTTGTAATCCAATATGTACTGTAAGTTTATTGATTACTACCTGAAGCTTCTGGTGGAAACATTAACATCATATGTACGTGATTCGGTTGATGTTTTAACCAAAATTGGGAAGATTCATTTAGATCATGATATGCATTTAGTGACAGCTGATGTGGAATCATTCTACACATGCATAAAACATGCAGATGGATTAGAGGGAGTCCATGTTTTCTGGGGACTAACAACTGTTATGGTGAAATTTGTGAATTGGTTCTTGATCTGTTGGATATTATCTTTGCTCACAATTTTTTGTTTTTAAGGATGTTTTTTATTTACAAAAATGAGGAACCGCTATTGGCGTGACCTGTGCATCTTCATTCGCCAATCTTTTCCTGGATACTGGGAGAGACAAATATTTGGGGATGGAGGCGCTCAGGCCTTAAACCATGTACAATATTGGTTGCGGTATGTTGATTATATTTTTATGATTTGGCATGGTGGGGAGGACCTTCTAAAGCAGTTCATGGACCAGCTCAATTTAAATCAGTTTAATATCAAACTTATTTATACAGTAAGAGAACAGTTGAATTTCTGGATATCATTATTGAAACAGATTTGAATTCACAACTGCAGTCAGAAGTCTATCGAAAACCGACTTCTGTGAATTCTTTATTGCATGCTACATCTATTGCATGCTACATTGCATGCTACCATCACACCACTATAAAAGCCACCCCAGTTGGACAATTCCTCAGAATGAAATGGATTTGCTCAATTGATTCTAAATTTGAAGTACAAGGCAAAGATCTTAAAAATAGATTTCGAGATAGAGGCTTTAGTAGTAAATGCATTGAAAATGGTTATATTTGCTCTAATAAAACTTCATGTGATGTTTTGTTCGACCCTCAGCCAAGAAAAGGAGGACAGAGGATAAAGTGTGATTTATCTCGACATTTAATAGAGAGTGGGATACCATGAGAACAAACATTGGCCGATTCTAAAAGTACAACCTACATTGGCAAAATGTTTACCTGGTTTCCACCTTATGATATCAGGAAGAAGAAAGAGCTTAAAACACTTATTAGTGCAAAGTCATTATCTTTCACAAAAAGCTAACCCATTTAGAGGTCCCTTAAAAAGTATTTTACCCCTGTGGTTATTGTTTACCTTGTAGCAATATGTGTCATGCCACTAATTTTAAATCTGCAGTTGGAAAAACAAAATTTCATATAAATCATTATATTTCATGTAATACATCACTGGTTAACTATTATGCTACATGTGGCTGTACCAAAATTTGTGTTGGCTTAACATGGAAACCATAAAAAAATTGCACAAAAAAACATGTACGAGACATTATGGCAGCCAAAACTGTTAAGGATTTGAGACAAAGACATGTCCATGACATTACAGATTATATCATGACAGTAACCCAAAAAACATTAAGGGTAGAGGCACTGATCATATTCAAAGTGGAATTAGAGGAGGAGATATTAACCCCTTCACACCAGAGCCTGCTTTCACCTTCATGACCGTGCCAAATTTTACAATTCTGACCACTGTCACTTTATGAGGTAATAACTTTGGAACGGATCAACGGATCCCACTGATTCTGAGATTGTTTTTTCATGACATATTGTACTTCATGATAGTGGTAAAATTTATTCGATATTACTTGCATTTATTTGTGAAAAAATTGGAAATTTGTCAAAAATTTTGAAAATTTCACAATTTTCAAACTTTGAATTTTCATGCCCTTGAATTAGAGAGATATGTCACACAAAATAGTTAATAAATAACACTTCCCACATGTCTACTTTACATCAGTACAATTTTGGAACCAAAATTTTTTTTTGCTAGGAAGTTATGAGGGTTAAAAGTTGACCAGCGATTTCTAATTTTTCCCACAAAACTCACAAAAACATTTTTTGCAGGGACCACATCACATTTGAAGTCAGTTTGAGGGGACTATATAACAGAAAATACCCTAAAGTGACAACATTCTAAAAACTACACCTCTCAAGGTGCTCAAAACCACATTCAATAAGTTTATTAACCATTCATGTGCTTCACAGGAACTGCAGCAACGTGGAAGGAAAAAATGAAAATTTAACTTTTTTTTCACAAAAATTTACATTAGACCCAATATTTTTTTATTTTTGCAAGGGTAACAGGAAAAAATGGACCCCAAAATGTGTTGTGCAAATTCTCCTGAGATACTCCATATGTGGTGCAAAAGCACTGTTTGGGCGCACGGCATGGCTCGGAAGGTAAGGAGCGCCATTTGACTTTTGGAATGCAAAATTGGCTGGAATCGATAGCGGACACCATGTTGCATTTGGAGAGCCCCTGAGGTGCCTAAGCAGTGGAATCCCCCAACAAGTGACCCCATCTTGGAAACTAGAGCCCTCAAGGAATTTATCAAGATGTGTGGTGAGCACCCTGAACCCCCAGGGGCTTCACAGAATTTTATAATGTTGAAGAGTGAAAATAAAAAAACACATTTTTACCACAAAACTGCTATTTTAGCCTCAATTTTTTAATTTTCACAAGGGCAGCAAGAAAAAATGGACCACAAAATTTGTTGTGCAATTTCTCCTGAGCATGCCGATACCCCATATGTGGTTGGAAACTGCATTTTAGCCACAGTGCAAATCTCAGAAGAGATGGAGCGCCATATTGGAGAGCAGATATTGCTGGAATGGTTTCTGGGTGACACATCACATTGTCAAAGCCCCTGAGGTGTCAGAACAGCAGAACCCCCCAAAAGTGACAGAATTTTACAATCTACTCCTCTGTATGAATTAATCAAGTGGTAGGAAAATAGGTCGATAGGTAAATGGTCACTACACCCATAGATGAATTCCCAGAGAGGTGTCATTTCCAAAATGGGGTCACTTCAGGGGGGATTCTGCTGGTCTGGCACTTTTCAGAACCACTAAGTGCCAGAACTGCAGAATCCTGAAGTGACCCCATTTTGGAAATGATGCCCCTCTGGGAATTCATCTATGGGTTCAGTGACCATTTTAACGCCATAGATGATTTCCAGAAACAAGCACGCAGTGGAAGGTTTAGATTCTGGAGAACCCCCCCCCCCTCCCACCCCTGGAAATTAAGTCAGCTCTACTCGAATTTATCATTCACTAAATAAACCAAATGCTTGAATGACAAAATGGGATACATTTTTACAGTTTAAAAACGTGGTTCTGTGTGGAAGATTTTAAAGCAGTCAGTGACGCATAAAGCTGGCAATGATGGGCATTGTGGGCAATAGTAGCGGGTATCACTCCTCATTCCTCTCTTAGTACATACACAACATCTTTTGTGGGGGTTCCTTCTTGTTTCTGTTGCTGGAATAAGTGCAATAAAATGTTGCTCAGTGAGTCGTTTCACATCCTCAGATTCGAATGGATGAGCGGTGCTAACACTTTCAAAAACAAGATTTTCAATTACTTTTTCTACATAATCAAGAAAAGTATCTGAATTTTCTGCTTTTTTGTACAACACAAAAGAATTGTATGTGGCCACCTGAAACAAATAAATAAATAACTTTTTATACCAGGTATAGGACTTTCTTGATACCTGATATGGCTGTAGAACCTGGTCTGCAAGGTCCACACCCCCCATGTGTTTGTTGTAGTCAATGACTGACAAGTTTTTGTTCTGGAGTAGTGGATCCTAGTTCTACCGTGGCCCTTGTGGCATCTGTGTGGATCGATCTGAAGACAAAAATATCCTTCTTATCCCTATACTTGAGGGCAAGCTGCTCTCCATTTCGTACTGCCCCTGACTGCCCCCTTTGGAACTTTAGGTTGACCAATGGTTGTGGAAACCCCTGACGGTTTTTACAAATGGTCCCACAAGCTCTGATGTTGTGTTCAACCAGACTTTTAAATAGGGGTATGCTGGTGTAATAATTGTCCACATACAGATTGTAGCCTTTTTGTAAAAATGGACTTATCAGCTCCCAAACAATTTTTCCAGATGTCCCAGATAAGTAGGGCATCCTGGTGGGTTTAGTTGGCTATCTTTCTCCTCATGTATGCGAAATTCAGATGTGTATCCGGTTGAACTTTCGCACATTTTATAGAGCTTTATTCCAAACCTTGCCCTTTTAGATGGGATAAATTGCTTGAGGTGCAGTTTTCCTTTGAATTTTACAAGGTACTCATCTGTAGAAATGTTTTTCATTGGGGTGTAGAGCCTTAAGAATTTTTCTGACAAATTTTCAATGATGGGTCTGATTTTATATAATCTGTCATGTTCTGGTGCATTTCTGGGCAGGCATTGACTATTGTCGTTAAAATGCCAAAACCTCATGTGCATTTCATAATGGGTCCTAAGCAGAATAACTGAAAACATAGGGGTGGCTTGAACAGGGCAGTTGGACCAGTAGGATCGATTGCTCGGTTTTTTAACAAGCCCCATGGCAAAGTCCTAAAAATTTTTTTATTTCTGGGACATTAGTTGGTGTCCATAAATTTGCCATAGCATAGTAAGATTGGGGATTCTGGCTGATGAATTGGGATGTGCATAAATTTGTTTGCACGACAATATGCTGTAGCAAGCTGTCTCTAAAAAAACAAATTAAAAAAATTAATTGGTCCAAAATCTTCCACCTCCATATTTATACCAGGAATGGCGTTGAAATCAGGGCTGATTGGAGCAGCTGAATCCGAAGCCTCCCATCTGGGAAATGCTATATCAAGTGGCAAAGCCCTTTGTACACTGGCATGCGCCAATTCACTAGTAGCAGGGACAGTGCTTGTATTGGGCAGTGTTCCCTGATTTGGAGATGTTTCTCCAGTAGCGCTATTTGCCCCTATTGTTGTACTGGTCCTTGGGCTTGAGGATGGACCAGAATCACTCTCCATTTCTGAGCTCTCACTGTCGCCGCTACTAAAGCACTCAAAATCCACATCTCCTTCTGACATTGCTCTATCGTCACTGTCAGAACAAAACAGGGCATAAGCCTCCTCTGCGGTATAAGTCTGACGGGCCATTTTATTTGTTTTTATATTTTTTGACGGGACTGACGGGACTGACTGACCGGACTGACTAACGGGACTGACTGATGGGACTGACTGACCGGACTGACTGACCGGACTGACTGAGTGAACGGACTGACTGACCGGACTGACTGACGGGACTAACTGACCGGACTGACTGACCGGACTCACGGGACTAACTGACCAGACTGACTGATCGGACTGACTGACCGTACTGACTGATCGGACTGACGGGACTAACTGACCGGAATGACTGATCGGACTGACTGACCGGACTGACTGACTGGACTGTCTGATGGGACTGACTGACCAGACTGATGGGACTGACTGACCGGACTGATGGGACTGACCGAGCGGACTAGGCTAACCCTAACCCTGAGCTAACCCTAACCCTAACTTTAGCCTAACTCTAATTAGCCTAACTCTAACTTTCTTTTTCAGTTTTTTTTTTACTATTTCACAGTGGCAAGACTGACACAGTTCTTGTCCCACTGTTTCTCCTCTGCTCTCTCACTGAGATCTGAGGAGAAACAGTGTATTTATCAGGCAGATCGCCCGGGAAAGTTTGTTGCTACAACAAACTTCCCCAGTGATCGCTCTGATTGGCTGGCATGACACTGACATCATCGAGACATGAGCCAATCAGGTCTCAATGAGGTCAGGGGTCACAGCCAGCTTTCTGCACCGGGATACCCGCTCTGTTCAGGTATGTGGGGGTTCCGATCGCCGTAGCACCGGCTGTCACTATCTTTTAAAAGCTGTGATCGCTATGGATCGCGGCATCTAGAAGATAGGAAGGGGTTAACATCATGGGGACCTGATCCAATCAGGTCCCCATGATGTCACATGTCAGAGCTGTCTCTCTGCACTGTAACTGCAGCACTTGCAGGACCCTGGGGGTCCTGAGCGCTGCGGGACCACCGACCATTTATAAACGTCGGTGCTGCACAGAGCCCAGACAGCGCCGACGTTTATGTACAGTGGGCGGTCGGGAACAGGTTAAACGTCTTTGGGAAAATGAGAATGCAATTGGATAATGACACTGGGGACTATAGCTCCTCATGGTTTAAATGGAGCCATCACTTTCACCCCCTTTGTCCAAATGCCTTGAGTCTATACTTATCAGTATATCTCTGCTGATGTGATTTGTTATCTTTAATATTTTATTTTATTTTAATTAATTATCTTTTATGCAGTTACATGCTTTTACTTCTTTGGATCATAGAATAATCTATTGGAGTGTTTAAATATTAACATTACCAACATATGCCATAGAAAAATAGTCTGCTTTCAACATGCAAATAAACAGAAGACCAGCAGTATTTAATATTATTGCACTTCCCATTATGCCCTAATCATACTAATGTCACGTTTTTATGCACTGATTTCATTTTATATACACTATTTTATTATATATATATGTATATTTTTCACTGTTATAATGTCATGCAATTTTTTAAGTAGCACAATAACATATCCGCATTGTTTTATATTGTTGATAATTGAGAACTTTATCGCAATTTTATAATGCCATGTAATTATTTAGACATATCTCTATGTTGTCACCATTTTTCATTAGGTTGTGTCATCACTGATCATTTATAACACTGCATGAGAGCAGACTGCTGCAATTGAACCAGCACAGCAGCTAGTGCGCATGCCCAATTAGATTCCTGGGTCTTCCTGCCCTTCTCCTCCATTGTCTAATAATCGTGACCTCACCTGCGTGCTAGCATTGTGTACTGCTCGCCACTTGCAGTACGATCAGACTAACAGGGAGGAGTTTGGTATTCATGGACTTTAATGCGCATGAGGTTGAGATAGATGAGGTGAATTTGACAGGCTAGTCATAAAAAGACGTCAATTTAGCGGCAGCTGTATCTGTATGCTTGTACCGTCAGCCCCATGTGCTATCTGTAATGTAGAGCCAACATCCTGCTTTACCTTTAGGAAAAAGCCAAAGTTCCCACAATGAGTACTTGATGAGTTTTTGATGTTACAGCATTTCTGCGTCTTTCTGCATTTTTTCATTAATGTTTTGAGTGCATTTTTTACTTGTGTTTTTATTGCATTTCTGACATTGCAGTTTGTCTCTTTTTGGTATCCCATGTTTTAAATAAAACTGCTTTGTTTTTATACTACTTTTTATTTGACTTTGACAAAACTTTACTGATAGTCATGTGTGGCTTACATGCTTTTTTGCATCTAATGCAATTTTATGGGGAAAATTCACACATAAAATGAAATGTGCCCGCAAGAGAAATTTACATGTTGTGGATTTCAAAAACGCACAGCAGGTCACATTACGCAACATAAAAAGACACAGCAGGCATGAGATTATTTTAAACTACATTCACTTTGCTGGAACTGTAAAACGCTGCATTGTTTTGCAATGCAAAATTACGGTGCGTCAAAAAAACATCATTTTAGCTGGTTACAAAAACATACTTAAGGTACAGTTACATAAGCAATATGAGCTTAAAGTGCAGACTCTCAGCTTTAATTTGAGGGTATTCACATCCTAATTGGAGTAAGAGTTTAGGAATTACTGTTCTTTAATTTGTAACTGCCTCTTTTTAAAGGGACCAAAAGTAATTGCCCAATTATCTCAAAAGTTCTTTAATTGGTTGCATGGGCTACACCATCATGAATCATCAATAAAGCAGGAAAAAGTTCTTGAGCTAATTCCAGGTGTGGTATTTGCATATGGAAGCTGTTAATGTGAACCCACAACATGCGGTCAAATGGGCTCCCAATGGAAGAGAAACAGATCATCATTAGGCTTAAAAAAAGAAGAAATCCATCAGAAAGATAGCATAAATGTTAGGAGTGGCCAATTCAACAGTTTGGTACACTCTGGTAAAAAAAGAGCACACTGGTGAACTTGGGAGCTGAAAAAGGTCTGAACGTCTATGGAAGACAACAGTGGTGGATGATCACAGAATCCTTTCCATAGTGAAGAGAAACCCCTTCAAAACATCCAACCAAATGAAGAACACTCTCCAGGAAGTAGGTGTGTTAATATCTAATTCTATCATAAAATCAAGACTTCATGGGAGCAAATACAGAGGGTTTACAACAACGTGCAAACCATTAGTAAGGCTTAAAAATAGATAGGCCAGATAAGACTTTGCCAAAAAAAATCTAAAGAAGCTAGCCCAGTTCTGAATAAGCATTCTTTGGACAGATGGAGCTAAGATTAACCTGTGCCACAATGATGGGAAGAAGAAAGTATGGAGAAGGCTTGGGACAGCTCATGATCCAAAGCAAACCACATCCTCTGTAAAGCATGGTGGAGGCAGTGAGATGGCATGTGCATGCATGGCTGCCAACAACACTGGGTGACCAGTGTGTATTGATGATGTGACTGAAGACAAAAGCAGCGAGATGAATTGTGAAGTGTAGAGGCCTATACTTTGCGCTCAGATTCAACCAAATGCAGCAAGGTTGATTGGACAGTGCTTCACAGTACAGATGGAAAATGACCCAAAACATACTGCAAAAGCAACCCATGAGGTTTCGTAAGGAAAAAGGAAGTGGAATATTCTGCAATGGCAGAGTCAATCACCAAGATCTAAATCCCATCCAGCATGCTTAAGACAAAACTTAAGAGAGTGACTCTCTTATACTTTTGACCCAAAGTCATTTTTCTGGGCACAAATCATTTGCAGTTGTGCGGACCATCACTTTACCTACAAAACAAAAATTAAGGCGGAAAGACCCACAAACAGGTAACAACTGAATCCTGTCCTATTTCTGGTTCTTCTACACCGCGTGCAGAATTATTAGGCAAATGCGTATTTTGATCACTTTGATACTTTTTATACATGTTGTCCTACTCCAAGCTGTATAGGCTTGAGAGCCAACTACCAATTAAGTAAATCTGGTGATGTGCATCTCTGTAATGAGGAGGGGTGTTGTCTAATGACATTAACGCCCTATTTAAGGTGTGCTTAATTATTAGGCAACTTCCTTTCCTTTGGCAAAATGGGTCAGAAGAGAGATTTGACAGGCTCTGAAAAGTCCAAAATTGTGAGATGTCTTGCAGAGGGATGCAGCTGTCTTGAAATCTCCAAACTTTTGAAGCGTGATCACCAAACAAACAAGCGTTTCATGGCAAATAGCCAACAGGGTCACAAGAAGCATGTTGGCCAAAAAAGGCGCAAAGTAACTGCCCATGAATTGAGGAAAATCAAGCATGAAGCTGCCAAGATGCCATTCGCCACCAGTTTTGCCATATATCAGAGCTGCAACGTTACTGGAGTATCAAAAAGCACAAGGTGTGCGATACTCAGGGACATGGCCAAGGTAAGGAAGGCTGAAAAACGACCACCTTTGAACAAGAAACATAAGATAAAACGTCAAGGATGGGCCAAGAAATATCTTAAGCCTGATTTTACAAAGGTTTTATGGGCTGATGAAATGAGAGTGACTCTTGATGGGCCAGATGGATGGGCCAGAGGCTGGATCAATAAAGGGCAGAGAGCTCAACTCCGACTCAGTTTCCAGCAAGGTGGAGGTGGGGTACTAGTATGGGCTGGTATCATCAAAGATGAACTTGTGGGACCTTTTCGGGTTGAGGATGGAGTGAAGCTCAACTCACAGACCTACTGCCAGTTTCTGGAAGACAACTTCTTCAAGCAGTGGTACAGGAAGAAGTCGGTATCGGTCAAGAAAAACATGATTTTCATGCTGGACAATGCTTCATCACATGCATCCAACTACTCCACAGCGTGGCTGGCAGTAAAGGTCTAAAAAAAGAAAAAATAATGACATGGCCCCCTTGTTCACCTGATCTGAACCCCATAGAGAACCTGTGGTCCATCATAAAATGTGAGAGCTACAGGGAGGGAAAACTGTACACTTCTCGGAACAGTGTCTGGGAGGCTGTGGTGGCTGCTGCACACAATGTTGATCGAAAACAGATCAAGCAACTGACAGAATCTATTGATGGAAGGCTGTTGAGTGTCATCATAAAGAAAGGTGGCTATACTGATCACTAACTTTTTGGTTTTTGTTTTTGCATGTCAGAAATGTTTATTTCTAAATTTTGTGGACTGATATTGGTTTACCTGGTGAAAATAAACAAATGAGATGGGATTATATATGTTTTTTATTAAGTTGCCTAATAATTCTGCACAGTAATAGTTACCTGCACAAACAGATATCCTCCTAAGATAGCCAAATCTAAAAAAATCCCACTCCAACTTCCAAAAATATTAAGCTTGGATATTTATGAGTCTTTTGAGTTGATTGAGAATATAGTTGTTGATCAATAATAAAAATAATCCTCTAAAATACAACTTGCCTAATAATTCTGCACACAGTGTACAATATGTATATTTGTTCTTCAACCCTGAAACTCTTCTATTGGCTGTCTAACTATGATGTGCGTGGACATGCGCACTAGCACTTCCTGGACACTGAGTTAGGCACTAATACTGCTCATAAAAATAATAATACAGTTGTGAGTCAAATCTCTAATCATATGGAACATATGAGTGTAATAACACATTATTAATGCACAATCGCACTACATACTATTTTACACGATGTACTGTATATATATATATATATATATATATATATATATATATTGTGGTAGGTCGGCACACTTGGCTGCACATAGAAGTACAAAGGAACACTGTCTCTTTAAATCTTCTGCTGGGTTTATTAAGAGTTTTGCATAAACCACAGCAGTGTTAGCAAAGACAAACACAACCTTCCCACCTTCCCAGCCTAGCAGGAAAAACATAACCTATGGCACAGTCCTTGTTGCTATGGGAACAAACAGTCCAAGGAACAAACAGCCCAAGGTTTGTCTTTCCTTCACATGACAAAACAGCTCAAAGCTTTCACCTCCATGCCCTCCCCACACACAAATGCTCTAAAAGGCTGGGATTTTATCCTTTGACCTCTTCCCTTTCTACAGGTGTTTAATCACCCTAGCACTAAAGATGGCTGATTAACCCCTTCGTGTGTTGGAACCTTTTTCCTGTGTTTAATTACTGGAGTCAACAATCTCAGGCTATGTGTCCACGATGCAGAAATGCTGCATATTTTTTCCGCTTCTCCCTGGCAGGAAAAACGCATGCGGATTTTACATGCATTTTTCCCGCCAGGTAGAAGCATTTGTCAAGCGTTTTTACATGCATTTCTGCATGCAGATTATCAAGCGCTTTTCCAAGCGATTTTAGCATCACTTGGAAAAGTGCTTGACAACTTGGTCACACTATATAAATCCATGCAACCGGCATGGATTTATATAGTGTGACCAAGTAATAGTTAAAAAAAAGGAATAAGAATAGTAAAAAATAAAAAATAAACATTATACTTACCTTCTGATGGCCCGCAGTCTACTTCTGCGATGCGTCCGGTCTCCCCGGTGTCTCACGGTTGTGTAAAAGGACCTGCCATGACGTCATTGAGTCATGTGACTGGTCACGCGACTGCCGACGTCAGCGGTCGCGTGACCTGTCACATGACTAAATGACGTCATGTCAGGTCCTCACACCACCGCGAGCTGTACAAGAGACCGGACGCATCATACAGGAAACTGGGGGACATCGGAAGGTAAGTATAATCTTTATTTTTTATTTTAAATTCTTTTTTTTACAGATACCATGGTACCCGGGTCTGGATGAGAGTCTCCTCTTCTCCAGGCCTGGGTACCATCCGCACATTGAATCGCTTCATATCCGTGTGTGCACATGTAGTGATGCGGATACCAAACGTTTCAATGCAAGTCAATGGCGGCAATTACGCTGCGTGTCCGCAAAATTAATGGACATGTTACGTATTTTTCCGCAATGATAATCTGCAGCGGAAATTTCCGCAGCATGTGCACATGTGGATTATCATTGGGGACCATGGGGCACGTATTACCAAGCGGTTTTTAAGCATTTTCGCTGCGGAAATTCCACGGCAAAAACGCTTCAAAAACGCATAGTGGGCACGCAGACTCAGTGCTACACATTTTCCATCCAGTACTTTGCCAGTGACTTTGTCGCATATCCCCGCCCTCTGCCCAAAGCCATAGGTTTTGGCACCTTCAGTCACCAACCATGGAAGCCTAAACTGGTCATCTGCGATGCCGTGCAGCTTCCCAGGCCTGTGATCCACATGAAAGATGAAGACCTGCAGCCCTGAGTTTCAACTCTTGGAACGCCATTTCTCTGCTTCAAGAGGCCATTTGGCCATTGACGTCTTTGTGTCTTTAAGAAGGTCAGTCAGGGATGTGGCTATGATGGTGAAATTCGAGATACCCGACTGATCGTGGCTCACCATTCTCAGAAATTCCCAAACCTGTTCCTTGGAGACCGGTTTCAGCCAATTTTGGACTGCTTCCACCTTATTCACTTGCGGCTTTACTTTGCTTCTTCCAACTATGTAGCCCAGGTATTTTCCCTTCTTTTTGCCAATTTCAAACTTTGAGTTTATGGTAAACCCCTCTTTCCTCAGTGCATCCAGCATGTCCTGGACCTTCTGCAGACGACTTCCCCAATCCGGACTGAATATCACAATACCGTTGAGGTAAGTTGCAGCGTACTTGTTATGAAGGGCTAAGATCCGGTCTATGGCCCCCTGGAAGGTAGCTGGGTCTCTTTGCAGGCCAAGTGGGATTATGGTAAACTGTAAGCCACCATGAAGTGTAAAATAGGTAGTCTTCTTCTTGGCACTTTGAGAGAGAAGGATTTGCCAGTAACCTTTCGTTAGGTCCAGGGATGTGATGTATCTGGCTTACCCTAACTACGATGAGTTCATCGTCGCGGGGTATCGGATACGTGTCAAATTTAGCCTCTTCCTTTGAAAACACCTTGCCGCGGGCTTCGGGGATTCTATACGGCTTTTGGTTCACCTGTACATGTGGTTCTGTCAGGATTCCATGTTCAACAACCTGTGTACATCTTGGCAAATCGGAAAACAGGTCCTGGTTCTGCTGCAGCAGTTCTCAGCACTGTTGTTTCTGGGCCGATGACAGTGTCTTTGCGACGGTGACACCCTTAGTGTCACCTAGTATGTCCAGCCCACATAGAGTTTCAACTTGGTTTCCCTGTTGCTCTGCTTTAACATGTAGCGGCACGAGAGGATTTTGGATAGGAGAGGTGGTAGCGTTTAACTGCCTGGTGGGACAGGACTTGCAATATTTTTGGATTTCAGGGTGACATCTGGGCCAATAGTACCTTTGCATGACCCATTGTTGAGACATGTAAATAGGCCCTGTCCAACACCCTTTGTCTATAGGATTCTGGTACCAATAATTGTTCCAATATCTCCTCCCTTATTTTAGTAACGTTTTATAACATGAAATAGGGAAACCTGGTGTCAGCCCCCGACTCCTGTGCTATGCCATTTAGAACTGTTACCTTATTGAATGCCTCTTTTAGAGTTAGGTCCCTTTGTTGGGTGAACCCAAGTTTTTTTCTGTTTACCCCTATCTCAGGACTGTCTGACTCAGGGGATACTATCGTCCCCTCTTCACCCATTACACAGAAGGGAAACTCGTCAGAATCTGGGCTTGATGGGACTATTTTAGGGACAACCCATTTCTTACCTGAGCAATTGAGGTCTCCGCCCCTCCCCCACAAGTCCCAAAACAATGCAAAGTCCCGGCCTATTGGATACAACAAATCCTGGACCACGTCAACCTCATGGGACTCAGCATCTCAGGCCGTCTCAATGACCACTCTGGCCACCGGATAGTCTTTAGCATCCCCATGAATGCAGCGCAAGCCCAGCTTCTTCCCAGGGATCAATTGGAGAGGGAGTGTGGCCCTCACAAGGGTCACCAAACTCCATGAGTCTAATAGTCCAGTCATTTGCAGGCCATTCACTTTGACAGGACAAGCTTGGGGCCTCTTGCCGGGTGGACAGTCCACACTACAAGCTGGATATGCATAGAAGGAACAATAGCATTCCATGCTAAAGTCCATTTGCTCAATGGTCAGGGGACAATGGGCTGCTATATGACCTGGGCAATAACATCTCCAGCAAATTGCATGACCTCTGCGTCTCCTTGGACTTTGGACGCCCCACCCCCTTTTTAACTTCTGCCCACAGTATGTAATGGATTGCTTCCCCACGGACCCGTCGACCGCCTGATACCTTTCGACCAGTCCGACCAAGTCATTGGTGTTCCGGGGATCTCCCAGGGCAACCCAAGTTTGCATCG
This sequence comes from Phyllobates terribilis, assembly GCF_046119375.1. Classification (NCBI taxonomy): domain Eukaryota; kingdom Metazoa; phylum Chordata; class Amphibia; order Anura; family Dendrobatidae; genus Phyllobates; species Phyllobates terribilis. Next base: position 789,175,093 of record NW_027362761.1, read on the forward strand.
GGCTCGGAAGGGAGTGCACAAACTGGTCCATTACAACTCTCTCCACCATCTGCGCTGGTGTAGAGGACTCCAGCTGTAACCACTTTTGGACATGGTGCAGCAGATCAAACATTTGGGAGCGAGGAAGTTTGTCACGGTGATTTGCCCAGCGGTGGACCCATTGTGCCCTGACAGACATTGTCACCCCCAAGAGTGCCAAAATTTCTGTTTTCAATTTTTAATATTCTTTGGCGTCCTGTAAGGCCAAATCATGGTAGGCCTTACAGGACTCACCCGTTAAGTATGGTGCCAGGACTTGCGCCCACGGCTCTGACAGGAGTTTCTCTCTATCAGTGACCCTTTCAAAAACCATTAAAAAGGCCTATACTGTATGTCATCACCCGGGGTCATTTTCTGCAAGGCTCTCCTGACTGCTTCCTGGACAGAGAAATCATCAGCTGACATTGGAGTCAGAGCTGCCGCTGTGCCACGAACTGCCTCTGTGAGCACATCAATCTGCTGCTGCTGCTGCTGTTGTCGTCTCTGCTGCTTGTACTGTTGTTGCTGCTGTTGGTTCTGTTGTTGCTACTGTTGGAGCTGCTGTTGGTGCTGTTCCTGCTGCTGCAGTTGTATAAGCAATTTACTTTTCTCCTGTTGTTCAAGCAGTTGCTCTGCTGCGCCCTCTGCTGCTGCAGCTGTTCTCTGTGCTGCTGCAAGTGCTGTTGATGTTGGCTTTAGGCCAGGTACTTGATAAGCTCCTCCATTTTGTCTGACTGCTGTTCCATGCTCACATCCACCTTCACCCAGGACATGCAGTCTGCCCACAGCTGTCACACTTGCTTCCAGGGGATCTTGCCCGTACTTCTAACACCAACTGTGATAAGTCGGTTGCACATAGAGGTACGCAGGAATACTGTCTCTTTAAATCCTCTGCTGAGTTTATTAAGAGTGCTGAATAAACAACAGCAATGTAAGCAAAAACAAACATGACCTTCCTAGCCTTACAGGAAAAGCAAAACATAATGTATGGCACAGTCCTTGTTGCTATGGGTAACCGCCCGCTTCAGGAACAAACAACCCAAGGTTTGTCTTTCCTTCACATGACAAAACAGCTCAGAGCTTTCACCTCCATGCCCTCCCCACACACAAATGCTTTAAAAGGCTGGGATTTTATTGTTCTCCCTTTCCACAGGTCTTTAATCACTCTAGCACTAAAGATGGCTGATTAACACCTTTGTGTGCTGGAACCCTTCTTCTATGTTTAATTACTGGAGCTAACAATCTCAGTACTACACATTTTCCCTCCAGTACTTTGCCAGTGACTTTGTCACAATATATACAGTACAGACCAAAAGTTTGGACACACCTTCTCATTTATAGATTTTTCTGTATTTTCATGACTATGAAAATTGTACATTCACACTGAAGGCATCAAAACTATAAATTAACATATGTGGAATTATATACTTAACAAAAAAGTGTGAAACAACTGAAAATATGTCTTATATTCAAGGTTCTTCAAAGTAGCCACCTTTTGCTTTGATGACTGCTTTGCACACTCTTGGCATTCTTTTGATGAGCTTCAAGAGGTAGTCACCGGAAATGGTTTTCACTTCACAGGTATGCCCTATCAGGTTCAATAAGTGGGATTTCTTGCCTTATAAATGGGGTTGGGACCATCAGCTTTGTTGGGCAGAAGTCTGGTGGATACACAGCTGATAGTCCTACTGAATAGAGTGTTAGAATTTGTATTATGGCAAGAAAAAAGCAGCTAAGTAAAGAAAAATGAGTGGCCATCATTACTTTAAGAAATGAAGGTCAGTCAGTCCGAAAAATTGGGAAAACTTTGAAAGTGTCCCCAAGTGCAGTTGCAAAAACCATCAAGCGCTACAAAGAAACTGGCTCACATAAGGTCCGCCCCAGGAAAGGAAGACGAAGAGTCACCTCTGCTTCTGAGGATAAGTTTATCCGAGTCACCAGCCTCAGAAATCGCAGGTTAACAGCAGCTCAGATTAGAGACCAGGTCAATGCCACACAGAGTTCTAGCAGCAGACACATCTCTTCAACAACTGTTAAGAGGAGACTTTGTGCAGCAGGCCTTCATGGTAAAATAGCTGCTAGGAAACCACTGCAAGGGTCAGGCAACAAGCAGAAGAGACTTGTTTTGGCTAAAGAACACAAGGAATGGACATTAGACCAGTGGAAATCTGTGCTTTGGTCTGATGAGTCCAAATTTGAGATCTTTGGTTCCAACCACCGTGTTTTTGTGCGACGCAGAAAACGAGAACGGATGGACTCTACATTCCTGGTTCCCACCGTGAAGCATGGAAGAGGAGGTGTGATGGTGTGGGGGTGCTTTGCTGGTGACACTGTTGGGGATTTATTCAAAATTGAAGGCATACTGAACCAGCATGGCTACCACAGCATCTTTCACCTGCATACTATTCCATCCGGTTTGCGTTTAGTTGGACCATCATTTATTTTTCAGCAGGACAATGATCCCAAACACACCTCCAGGCTGTGTAAGGGCTATTTGACCAAGAAGGAGAGTGATGGGGTGCTACGCCGGATGACCTGGCCTCCACAGTCACCAGACCTGAACCCAATCGAGATGGTTTGGGGTGAGCTGGACCGCAGAGTGAAGGCAAGGGGCCAACAAGTGCTAAGCATCTCTGGGAACTCCTTCAAGATTGTTGGAAGACCATTTCCGGTGACTATCTGTTGAAGCTTATCAAGAGAATGCCAAGAGTGTGCAAAGAACCTAGAATATAAGACATATTTTCAGTTGTTTCACACTTTTTTGTTAAGTATATAATTCCACATGTGTTAATTCATAGTTTTGATGCCTTCAGTGTGAATGTACAATTTTCATAGTCATGAAAATACAGAAAAATCTATAAATGAGAAGGTGTGTCCAAACTTTTGGTCTGTACTGTATATATATATATATATATATATATATATATATACAGTTGAAACCAGAAGTTTACATACACTATAGAAAAAGACACATATGCACTTTTTTCTCAATATCTGACATGAAATCAGAATAAACCTTTCCCGTTTTAGGTCAATTAGGATTACCATCATTTTTAATATTTGACAAATGCCAGAATAATGAGAGAGCGTGAATGTTTTAAGGCATTTTTATTACTTACTGAAAAGTCAAAAGTTTACATACACTAAGATTACTATGCCTTTAAACAATTCTGGACTGCCCATATGATGATGTCATGTGTTTAGAAGCTTCTGATAGTTTTTTTGGCAACATATGAGTTAATTAGAGACACATCTGTGGATGTATTTTAATGCACACCTGAAACGCACTGCTTCTTTGTGTAGCATAATGGGAAAGTCTAAAGAAATCAGCCAAGATATCAGGAAGAGAATTGTGGACTTGCACAAGTCTGGCTCATCCTTGGGTACAATTTCAAGATACCTGAAGGTGTCTCGTTCATCTGTACAAACAATTATACGCAAGTACAAACAAAATGGGAATGTCCAGTCATCATACCAATCAGGTTCTGCGTCCCAGAGATGAAAGTGCTTTGGTCCGACATGTGCATATCAACCCCAAGACAAAAGCAAAAGACCTTGTGAAAATGATGGCGGAAACTGGTAAGATTGTGTCAATATCAACAGTGAAACGAGTACTGTATCAACATGAGCTGAAAGGTTACTCTGCCAGGAAGAAGCCATTACTCCAAAAGAAGCATAAAAAAGCCAGAATAATGTTTGTAAATACACACAGGAACATAGACCTTAATTTTTGGAGACATGTCCTGTGGTCTGATGAAACTAAAATTTAACTTTTTGGGCATAATGACCATCGTTACGTTTGGAGGAAAAAGGATGATGCTTGGAAGCCTAAAAACACCATCCCAACTGTGAAACACGGGGGTGGCAGCATCATGTTGTGGGGTTGTTTTGCTGCACGAGGGACTGGTACACTTCACAAAATAGATGGCATCATGAGAAAAGAAGATTATGTGACAATACTGAAGCAACATCTCAAGACATCAGCCAGGAAGTTAAAGCTTGGGTGGAAATGGGTCTTCCAAATGGACAATGACCTGAAGCAACCTGCCAAAATGGTAACAAAGTGGCTAAAAGATAACCAAGTCAATGTTTTGAAGTGACCATCATAACACCATGATTTCAATCCTATTGAAAATGTATGGTCAAAGCTGAAAAAGGCAAGTGTGACCAAGGCGACCTACAAACCTGGATCAGTTACACCAGTTTTGTCAGTAGGAATGAGCCCAACTTCCGACCAACTATTCTAAAATGCTTGTGGAAGGATATCCCAAACGTTTGACCCAAGTCATTCAGTTTAAGGTCAATGGTACCAAATACTAACGAAATGTATGTAAACTTTTGACTTTGCAGTAAGTAATAAAAATGCCTTACAACATTCGCGCTTTCTCATTATTCTGGCATTTTGGAAATATTAAAAATTATGGTAATCCTAATTGACCTAAAAAGGGAAAGGTATAATCTGATTTCATGTCAGATATTGAGAAAAACATGCATACAGTGGTGGCCAAAAGTATTGGCACCCCTGCAACTCTGTCAGATAATACTCAGTTTCTTCCTGAAAATTATTGCAATCACTAATTTTTTGGTATTATTATCTTTATTTAATTTGTCTTCAATGAAAAAACACAAAAAGAATTGTCCTAAAGCCAAATTGGATATAATTCCACACCAAACCTAAAAAAGGGGGTGGACAAAAGTATTGACACTGATTGAAAAATCATGTGATGCTTCTCTAATTCATGTAATTAACAGCACCTGTAACTTACCTGTGGCACCTAACAGGTGTTGGCAATAACTAAATCACACTTGCAGCCAGTTAACATGGATTAAAGTTGACTCAACCTCTGTCATGTGTCCTTGTGTGTACCACATTGAGCATGGAGAAAAGAAAGAAGACCAAAGAACTGTCTGAGGACTTGAGAAACCAAATTGTGAGGAAGCATGAGCAATCTCAAGGCTACAAGTCCATCTCCAAAGACTTGAATGTTCCTGTGTCTTCCGTGCGCAGTGTCAACAAGAAGTTTAAAGCCCATGGCACTGTGGCTAACCTCCCTAGATGTGGACGGAAAAGAAAAATTGACGAGAGATTTCAACGCAAGATTTTGCGGATGGTGGATAAAGAACCTTGACTAACATCCAAACAAGTTCAAGCTGCCCTGCAGTCCGATGGTACAACAGTGTCAACCTGTACTATCCGTCGGCGTCTGAATGAAAAGGGACTGTGTAACGGGTCTGGGAGGCGGAACCACTGAGCTACTATACAAGGGGGCGGTCCTTGTAAGGGAGCGGGTGGCAATCAGGGATGACTGGCAGGCAGTCACAGCAGGTGACCGGGACAGTCTCTGAGTGGACGGGCTGGAGGTCACGGCAAGTGACCGGGGCAGTCTCTGGAAGAACGGGCAGGAGGTCACGGCAAGTGACCAGGGCAGTCTCTGGATGAACGGGCAGGGAGTTACGGCAAGTGACCGGGGCAGTCTCTGGATGAACGGGCAGGGAGTTACGGCAAGTGACCGGGGCAGTCTCTGGGTAAAGGGTAGGTACGACCTGTGATGGCAGAGCCTCCGGGTAGGCTAGCAGGCAGATGGTAGATGTGTGCTCCCAGGTGAGCAAGCGAGAGTCTCTGGAATGGTAGGTGGTCACAGCACGTGACGGCGAAGCCTCCAGGTAGGCTAGCAGGCAGGTAACAGGTGGGCGCTCCCAGGTGAGCGGGCAGGAGTCTCTGGAAAGGCAGATGGTCACAGCACGTGACGTCGGAGCCTCCAGGTAGGCTAGCAGGCAGGTAACAGGTGTGCGCTCCCAGGTGAGCGGGCAGGAGTCTCTGGAAAGGCAGATGGTCACAGCACGTGACGACGGAGCCTCCAGGTAGGCTAGCAGGCAGGTAACAGGTGTGCGCTCCCAGGTGAGCGGGCAAGCTGGTCCATAGACAGACTGACAGGAGTTGGAAGGCAGACCGTCGGACCTCAGGCTAGCAGGCAGGTGACTGGATATCAGGCAGGACAAAGGCAGCAAGCTGGCAGGAATCTGGCAGGTAACTGGCAGGTAACTGGCAACGGGACCTGAGGGCTGAAGCACAGGTGAGACACAGGTGCAAACAACATTGCTCGGGCACCTCCATTTTGGAGGAGGTGCCCTTTATATGGGAGGTCCTCCGGCAATTGGCCGGGGACTCCTTAGGACGGCGCGCGCGGTCCCTTTAAGAGAGGGGGAGCGCGCGCGCGCGCGCCCTAAGCACACTGCCGGGGAAGGAGCGCGCGCCGGAAGCAGCGGGGAGAGCAGCGCTGGAGGACGCCGCGCCAGGAGCGGGGAGGTGAGAGGGACGGCGTCTCTGCCTAGAACGGGGCAGAGACGCCGATGCTACAGACTGTATGGTAGGATATCCAGGAAGACCCCACTTCTTACCCCGAGACATAAAAAAGCCAGGCTGGAGTTTTCCAAAACTTACCTGAGAAAGCCTAAAACGTTTTGGAAGAATGTTCTCTGGTCAGATGAGACAAAAGTAGAGATTTTTGGGAAAAAGCATCAACATAGAGTGTACAGAAAAAAAAAAGAGGCATTCAAAGAAAAGAACACAGTCCCTACAGTCAAACATGGTGGAGGTTCCCTGATGTTTTGGGGTTGCTTTGCTGCCTCTGGCACTGGACTGCTTGACCGTGTGCATGGCATTATGAAGTCTGAAGACTACCAACAAATTTTGCAGCATAATGTAGGGCCCAGTGTGAGAAAGCTGGGTCTCCCTCGGAGGTCATGGGTCTTCCAGCAGGACAATGACGCAAAACACACTTCCAAAAGCACTATAAAATGGTTTGAGAGAAAGCACTGGAGACTTCTAAGGTGGCCAGCAATGAGTCCAGACCTGAATCCTATAGAACACCTGTGGAGAGATCTCAAAATGGCAGTTTGGAGAAGGCACCCTTCAAATTTCAGGGACCTGGAGCAGTTTGCCAAAGAAGAATGGTCTACAATTCCAGCACAGCATTGTAAGAAACTCATTGATGGTTACCGGAAGCGGTTGTTCGCAGTTATTTTGGCTAAAGGTTGTGCAACCAAGTATTAGGCTGAGGGTGCCAATACTTTTGTCTGGCCCATTTTTGGAGTTTTGTGTGAAATGATCAATGATTTGATTTTTGCTTCATTCTCTTTTGTGTTTTTTCCTTGCAAGCAAATTAAATGAAGATAATAGTACCAAAGAATTTGTGATTGCAATCATTTTCAGGAAGAAACTGAGTATTATCTGACAGAATTGCAGGGGTGCCAATACTTTTGGCCACCACTGTATGTGATACGTGTGACGGAAAACCACAGTTTTAAATAGCTGGCTTGTAGGTTACTATTTTTCACAGCGACCTGGTGTCAATAACTTCACTGACACACTGCAACAAAATTTACATGGAGGCCAGAAATGGCTGAATTTGAAGCAAACTTATATGTGATACGTGTGATGGAAACCCACAGTTTTGAATAGCTGGTCTGTAGGTTACCATTTTTCACAGCGACCTGGTGTCTATAATTTTACTGACACACTGCAACAAAATTTAAATGGAGGCCAGAAATGGCTGAATTTGGAGCGAACCTGTATGTGATACGTGTGACGGAAAACCATAGTTTTAAATACCTGGCCTGTAGGTTACTATTCGTCACAGCATCCTGGTGTCAATAACTTCACTGACACACTGCAAAAAAATTTAATCTCTGGATTGCTTTTTAACCAAATAATCAGTATTAAGATCAAAAATATAATTATCCCTGGCCCCTGATACCTTTGGCTATTTGTAGAATTATCTGTAGCAGCAGACAGAACTGGAATGGAGCCTCTTGTGCTGTATTATACACTGCAATCTGCCACATACACTGCCTGCCTGCCTAGCTCTGGCAGTGTCTCAACGAGAAGTCTGAGATGATTATCAATATATTTGCATATAGGTTCACACAGGCCTCCCAAACCAGACATGATCGGACGCCCCGGAGGGTTGACGGCGTTCTTGTGGATCTTGGGGAGGAGGTAGAAGGTAGCCATTTTAGGAAATCGTATAGTGAGGGCCTCTACTGTCTTTTTATTAATGATACCCTGATCACATGCACGTGCCAGGATCCCCTGAAGCACCGCAGAGAAGGAGGCCGTGGGATTATAAGACAGTTTGTTGTAGGTATTTGGGTCCCGTAACTGATGGAAAACTTCCTTCTCATATTTTGAGCAGGGACACACTGCTATATTCCCTCCCTTGTCCGCTGGTTTGGCTTTCGGAGGGCACGCCGTACCCCTCGTAACCATCTTTTGTATCCAACTTTACGGGGAGGAGGTGGGACAAGAGAGGGTATCCGTTACATTTCGTCATACAATCACGAATGGGACTCCATGAGGCAGATTTTGACAAGGCATTGGGGTGTTTTTGGCACGGAGCCCTCCCTGCAAAGCCATCTGGGTGATCGTCCTCTAATGACAGCACGACGGTCCAAAAATCTTTGTTATTTGTTGTTCTCTAGCCACTACATCCCCCCCAAATCTAATACGTTTTGGTCCCATGGGCCCACGGTGGGATACTTTCCTTGCAGCCACTGTCTTGCCTGCGCCAATGTCCTGTGCTGTGCATCCTTTTTATCATCTGATGGCTCTCGTTAATTCAGGAATAAGAACTACATCTCATGCGGCACTACTAATGTAATCTATTATGCCACATGTGGATGTAACCTAATATATGTGGGATTAACTACACGAGACCTGAGGGTCAGAGTGCGGGAGCACGTGCGGGACATTGGTGCGGCCAGGAGGGTGGCTGACCCCCGGGAGCTTAAAACTTTGCCCCATCATTTTCTGGCCATACACTATTCGGATCCAAGGACATTGAAGGTAGGGGGGATTGATGTTTTACATCTGGGCTCCCGGGGTGGAAACTATAAGCAACTACTGGCCCAAAAAGAGGCCAGGTAGATGGTTACTCTGGACTCCGTGGCCCTGCGTGGCCTAAACGAGGCTCTAAGTTTTGCCCCTTTCCTATAGGTAGGGGTTTCTGCATCTCCTGCAGTGTCTGGCTCTATGCAGGTTTTCTATAATGGTAGTTTAGTGGTTTTAATTTTGTAATTTTTTAAAAAACTGATTTTAGTTTTATTTTTTCTTTGATTGATGCTAGGTTGTGTGGGATCGATCTGTGCACTACACTTATATCTGGCGAACCAAGTATCTGGACTCTTTAATATATGTGTATTTTCTTCTATGAATCACTGTTACCCTGCGTAATATTTATTGAATTTGTGTGTAACATTGTTGCTTTTTAGGAGTTAAAACAATCTTTCAGTGGATATGACAATAGTGGTTGCTCTGTTAAATTTTCATATATGTTTTTGGCTCTTGATATTATCTATGCATTTTTTACATTAGGGCAATCTATGATTCATACCTTTGTTTGTGGCCATTTTGTGATATTTGGTCCCTTTCCCCATCTGTACCCCATGGGTTTCAGTGCGCCTGTGCTGTGGTGGCCCCCCTCTCCCCGCGCACGCCCGGCTATCTACAGCCTCTGTGTGTTCTTGGTAGCTATGGCAACGCCATGCTCCCGCGTACGCGCATTTGGCCTGATGGCTTGGGCACGCGTGGTGGCGATGTGGGCGTCCCGCCGCATGTGCCGCTATGCACTCGCTCATTTTACTATGATGCGGCCTGTTGTCAGCGGTCATGTGATTAACCACTTGACCACCTTTGGGGTCATATTTAAAGGTCCTCCTGCACAGTCCAGCGTAGCCTCTTGAGAAAGCGATATCAACTACAGCGAAATGCGTGTCGAGGCGTGTGTCTACCATCTACTCCATACAGTGGCGTTCCATATATGACTTGATCTATTTTTGGTAAGGACTACTTTTGGGATCTGCTTTCCTTATGTGATTTACGTGACCAAAAATGGTCTCTCATACACTGACTATATGCGGTATCCCCTGCATGATTTATGACATTTAGTCTTGTACACTGGGCATTTTGCAATATTGGGTCTTGTTCTTTATGGCGCCATTTCTTCTAGCACCATGCACTTTTGTCTTAGTGATTTATTGTGATATTTATGTAGGTTGGAATTTTCCTGTAATTAATAAAATTTATATTTTTTATGCCAATAGAACTCCATTGCCTCTTTTTCGTCATGATGATATGAGTTGGCATCAATCGACTGGTAACGGTCTGGCATTGACTGGGGTATGGGCATTGTCTGTTGTTACACATATTTGGTCTTTGTATAATCTAAATGTTTTTGTCCTGTAGCATTTTCTGTTAACATTCTATTATCATTTCCTTACGCATTTTGTTAATTAGTTTCTGAAGAGTTCTTTATGAACATTTTTAAAGCGTTTCTTTTTTATGTGGTCTATTTTCTTACATTTTTATGTGATAAAAATAATGCTCAAAAGGCCTACAGAATGCTCAAAAAGATGCTCATGCATCGTTATAATGGTTTTCTAGCTTTCCTATTGACTTCTACTGTAAATTTTGCTGCTGAACCTCTCCAAAAGACTCCTCAAACTACTTCATGTGCAAATACCCTAAGATCATGCTGCTGCTTTTTGAGATTTAATTTGAGGTTGGCAAAAAAAATTGCTAGAAACTATTTACCACACTGCTGAAGCATGAGAGTGGGCTAACATCATTTTGTGTGGCCCCTCGGCCCTCCCCATAATGTCCTGCAGCTATGACAACTTATGGATTATCACACCTTGTACAGTGGTGGCCAGTACCTGGGCCATCACTGATCAGCAGTTCCCAGTGGAGCGCGGTTTGCACAGCTGAGTGGTTTTCCATCTCCAGAGTCACTGGGTAAATCTCTCCTGTAGAGTGTAAGCTCTTATGGTCAGCAGGGTCTTCTCTCTTTCTCTCTTTTGCCCTCGGCTATACAGTGAAAGCTCTTATGGACAGCAAGGTCCTCTCTCTTATCTGTATAGTGTAAGCTTTTATGGTCAACAGGATTCTCTCTCACACCTATAGAGTATAAGCTTTTATTTTCAGCAGGGTTCTTACTCTCACCAACAGAGGGGAAGCTCCTATGGTCAGCAGGGTCCTCTCTCCTTTCCCCCACATTTATTTTCTGAGCAATTACAAGCATTCCAGTATTGATATTTGCTCGAATCTATGCGCCACAAATTAATTTTGGGGGAAGATTAGGCAAATTCAAATTTCAAAAGATACCCTCATCTCTAGAAGATAGATTAGTTCATCACACACTCAGATGTCGTGAATGCAGAATACATTTATTGATAAACAGACAACTATTCAAACCAAGTTGCAGGGCGACAGTAGTAAGACGTTTCGGCCACAATTTCGGCCTTAATCATTTAGTCGCTTATTGTTTATGTGGTTTGAGACTGTTTAGAGTCTGAATAGGACTAAAGTCTGGGAAAGAGGAGGGCTCAACCAGGTCCGATAGTAGTATATGGCCACGTGGATCATGCAGTTTTATGAAGTCCCTGTACCGTCATCTCTAGAAGATACACCTAAACTGCTCTGTACACCTAGCATACTTTTCATGCTTAGTGCCATGTGATTGTGCAGTGGTTAGCATGATTCTCCTAGTTTCTTCTTGTACTCTAAGAACATACACCAATATGTTTACATGCTACCTATTAAATTGGAGTGTGTCTGAATTTAAAAAAAAAATTCTACTTGGACTGATATAAATTGTGAAAATTTCTATACAGTACTGTAAAAATCTTAATATTCATAAGTAATAAGAAATAATAATATTTGCTGAGATATCCAGGATTCTGTTTGCCTACTAGTGTCACCAGTACTTCCTCATCTATATTGTACTCCTATATAACACAAGTAGTGGGGCTGGTTCAGAAAATCAGGCAGATAAATACGCCTCAGGGATGATGTACTAATAGTGACATGATCTGGCTATTCTGTCTATGAGATAAGATGTAAGTCATTATGGATTATGAGAAATCTGCACATCCCAGAGCAAAAAAAAAATGTATCTAGAGATTAACAATAAAGATCATCATATGAACCTTAGTGATTTGCTCAATCTAAAATAAGCCACAAAAGAGAAAGAAAGACCAACTTAACATTCCTCTCACGTCTAACACTAATGATTTTTTCATTTACTTTTAACATAACTTAAGTCTTAAGAGCTTATTTGTTCCACATTGGTTTTTCATTTTGAATGTAAGCATCAAACATGTTCTGATACGTGTTATATTACTTATCTCTCACCAAATGATGAAATGTTTATAATGAAGACAAACATACAATAATTTACTAGACAAATTCACGAGCTGCTCTTTTTGGTTTGATATACAGTATCAGACTCACCTAGGTAGAATACAAATTAACCTTTCTGCCTTCTTATCTTTAAGGATGAGAGAGACCAAATCGATGAAGATGCAGTAGCCTCCAATCCTTTCCCAACCCCTGTAATGACTGTATACAGAAGGTCATAAGACCTTGTAGGAAGAGACGAGATTGAGGTCATATTGAAAGTTACACCAGAATACAGATCAGTTTATTGTAAGAATATTTTTTATCCTACAATTTACTTTTATTTACCACAGCTATAAATGTTAATGGTGAGGTTTACAAAAATGTGATTTTTATTATTAGCTGTAAAATTGTTACGTAAATTCTATTGAGGTTAAAGCAAGCTGTAATTATAAAGTAGCCTCTTTCAATAGCTGCTGTTATCTTAATAACATTAATCTACTATGACAGCAAAAAGAAAGGTTGATAGGAAACCTGGGTAGTCAACCTGCACGGCCGTTTTATCAGACGTTATGTTGGGAAACTGCATTAGTTTGGAAGGAACAGATTTGCTGATGTAGCAAAAAGAACACAAAGATCACACAAACTGCAAAATAGGTAGTTTTCTAATAATATTAGCAAGAAAATGTGACAAATAGTTTGCTTTAATATATGGCTAATATGATTTATTAATCATGTCATCAATATTAGGGTGCACACAAGCAAGTATATTACAGTTTACAGCATGTCATCCTTTAAAATCAGAAAAATCTTTTCCAATGCCTTCCTTCCTGATCCATACCTTCTTTAGCTCTTATTATATAGTACATTCGATGGTCATGGTTGGAACCATAATACACTTTTGAGCATGAAAATTAACAAACAGCTATTTGGGACTATTGATGTTGTGAATAGTTGTTAAATGAGTTTTCACAAGAACAAAGTGCAGCTTAACCAATAGATTTTGGAATAATGATAAGTTCAACAATTGAATGTATTATAAAATGTTCCTGTGCTGAGATAATCTTACAAATGTGCCCCTGCTGTGTACTGTGTAATAGCTGTGTATGACCGTGCAGGGACATGGTCTGATCATACCACATCTCTTGGGGAGGGGGGAGGAAAAGAGTATACAGGCATTAAAGCATTGGATCACAGCTGATTCTTTCAGTGATGTAGTGCATTTGCTGCTTGTTTTTAAACAGGCAGGAAAATGTTTTACCTCACAGAAAGCAGCATCTGTGATCCCCTGCTGTCCTATCTATATACTCTCTTTAGCCTCCTTCCCTTGCCAGGAGATATGGTATGATCAGACCATGTTCCTGCACGGTCAGACACAGCCATTACACAGTACACAGCCGGGGCTCATTTATAAGATTATCTCAGCACTAGAAATTTTTTTTTTTTTACAAAATCCAATTTTGGAACTTATTATTATTCGAAGAGCTATTAAATACAATTTACTTTATTGGTGGGACAACCCCTTTAACTGTTAAGTAAATAAAAAAATGTAGAAGGTTATCTAAGTTTGCTTCATAATGTCCTAAATATTTTATTATTATATTATTAAAGGAGGTAAACTTTAAAATCAGACTTTTCCCATGTTAATTGTGCCAAATATCTAAGGCCAATACATGTTGAAAATCAAAAGCAGATTTAGCAAGATCACTATTAAATAAAAACAAAAAATCTCTTGTGTTGAGTTAGTGATGGGTATGACTGGAACCCTGAGCCCACCAGTGAAACAGTGTTGAGTTCGGTCAGTGTTCTGCAAAAAGCAAAAATGTTTTCAAAAACCCATTCAAATGTATTGTAAATTGCTTTACTTTTTTGGGGCGGAAATCACACTTTAAATTTTAACAAATCTTTCCATATCCGAACATAGTATAATATTCTATGTACAATGCTCTTAATCCCTTGAGGATGCAGTTTATTTTGCACCTTTTAGTTTTTTATTCTATAGTTGTATGAAGACTTGTTTCTTGTGGGATATGTATATTTTTAATGAATTATTTTGTGATATGTAAAATAATAAAGTTAAAATTATTTTATTTGTGAGGGAATGGAAAAAAATAAGTTTCAACATTAATTTTAGCTTTTATCGTTATGGTTTATACAACACTAACCATTGGATACTGCATAAATTACACTTTAACTATCGTCAGTGGATTATAATGGTTCATGACAATACCAGTTGTGTGATGATACCGCGTTGATTCTTAAATATGCATGACGGATTATTCCACCTGTCCAGGGATATGAGCAATTGTTCATATGAGCCAGTATGTTGACTCTTGTTGTAGGTTGAATTGTTGTATGCTGATTTGTTGAATGCTTGCTGATGACCTATTGTATCAGCCCCTGCAGATTAAGATTCTAATAACCTTGGAGGACAAAGACACAGGTTAATTGAACAACTGATGTTTGTTGAATGCCTGCTGACTACCTATTGTATCATCCCTTGCAGTTTGTTATTCTACAAACCTTGGAGAACAAAATATGCAGGCTAATTGAACAATGAGGGATTACCTGCTCCCACCTTCCCATAATCCAGTGCAAGAATGCCCTGTGGACTATCAAAGGGCGATCTGCCTCTGTTTCCAGAGAGACTCTACAGGACAGCAGCCAAGGCACCATGGTTCCAACTGGAGTAATATAGATTTGCTCCACTGCCCATCACTGAACTCACAGAGACATTTGGAGAACCCAGGTTGGAACAATCAGCTCACCTGGCCACACACCTCAATGGACTCTGTATGCTTCCTAAGCTTGTCGCTACCTCCTCTCTGTGAGTGTCTGCCAAAATCGGGGTACAACTGGTTGGATTAGTTGTCTCTGATAGCCCCGAAGTCTCAGATGTTCTAATTCCCGGCGTGCCAGCGGAAGAGTAAGACTGTCATTTTCACCATCTTGTGTACTTGCTGGGACTATACTATATGTTATTGACTGTTGGTGATCCAATAAAGTATTACCACACTTTGTTACCCTTACCCTGTGTTGTCTGAGTATAATTTGGCCAATGAGAAAGGAGTACTGGCGTTCAGTGGGATGAGCCCTAGTCCATGAAAACTTTCTAAATGCAACCAGGCCAGCAGACGAGAGCACCCACTGACCCTCATGTCTCCACTAGTTGTATTTTTTTTTTTTCGGTTGTCTGCTGTTGCACAGTAAAAATACTTATAATAATGTTTTTGTCTTGTTTGAACTGCTAACAGAGTGTTATTGGGGCTTGTTTTAGTACCATATTGAAGTACATATAATTAATAATTACAGAGAAAAGAATAGCAATTCTTTATTAGTTTTATACATTTGTCATAAAAGTTAAATAACATTTTATTAACATATAAAAAACATCCACACAATTCAAAGATTAATGAATCCTTCTGTATCAACAACCTTATCTCATGTCACTCAAGGGGAGTCATTTATGCGATCTGCCCCTGTGGGAAAATATATATAGGTCGTAATAGGAGGAGTCTCTCAAAGCGTGTTAGGGAACATGTTTACAATATTAAACGTGGTTTTAAAGGACATCCCTTATCACGTCCAGAACAGCTGTGACTTTGGGACTTCCAGGGCCAACTACCTCAACCAGTGGCCCCCTGCTTTTGGCGGGCCCACACAGGGAGGAGGTAGCAGCAAGCTTAGGAAGCTGAAAGTCCATTGAGCTACAAGGCCAGGAGACCTGAGGGTCCTACCCTGGCCTTTCTGAACAACTCCATGGGTTCCAAGTGACCTCATTGTCCCAACCTGGCTTTCTCCAAGTGTCTCCATGTGTTTTAGGTGACCAGATGGTCCCAACCTGGCAATGCCAAACAACATATCCATGGGGCCAAGTGACCTCATTGTCCCAACCTGGTTTCCCCAAATGTATCCATGGGTTTTCTGATGATCAATGGAGCTACCAAACTACTCTCCCGAATAGTCTCTCTGATCTTTGATTCTCCTTGCAGCAGGATAGAAAACACTTTTATATTTACAAATGTAGCTAAGGTTATCATTCACAGGTCAGGGGGAAAAGTGCAGGGCTCAGGTCTCATTGTTTGCACATTTAATCAATTTGCATAGTTGGTATCCCCCTGCTCTTGTAAATCAACAACTAGCTGGCTTAGTACAATATGCAATTAGCATAGTAACAAACATCATTGTTCCCCTGAGTCACTATCCTTCTTGACCAGCTAAAGAAACACATACATTCAAAAGTCAACACAAACACAATAGTGTATTTCTCTTGCCCTAACAAATCTAGACACCTGGCTAATTAAGATTAGAAGCTGTGTCGTCATACTTACTATTCAAGAAGTTTTGTTTATAGTCCTCCAGCTCCCACTTTATAGTAGTAACTATGGCAGGGTCCTCTGTCACGATGAAAATGTTTCGGGAGTGTCCTCCCGAATCTGCTCTTCTCCTGTGCCCGGCTGGAACGATGGTAAACAATGGAGCACTCTGGTCAGAAGTGCTGCAAAGCCGCGGCATGAGCGGGGGGCATGGGCAATGTGACGTCACTAAGAGCAGAGCTACGGGACCTTGGTGCGGCCACAAACCGACTTGTTTCTAAGGAGACGCAGTCCTTCTTCCTCATTATCTCAGTACAACTGATACTAGTCTCCCTGCGGTAGATCAGGTGTTGCCAGGGGGATCGGGTGCCAAACGCGTTCTCAGGCTTCCATGAAAGAAAAGATGAGAGATACCAAATCCAATTTAAAGCGGATTATTTGTCAACGCGTTTTGAAATATACAACTTGTTTCTTCTCATTTTCTTATTACGGAACTTCCAACACCAAATCAGATTACAAACGTACCTCGAAACGCGTTGACAAATAAACAGCCTCAAGTTGGATTTGGCATCTCTCATCTTTTCTTCCACGTCAACACAGATTAATCTCTTTGGTCTTTCAATTATTTACTAATCCCCTTTGGGTCTGCAGCAAGCTTAATCTTCATCAGTGGTTGTGTGCACACAACCCTATCAAGTGAGCACAATCATGCATATCCTATAACACTGCTACCCAGACCCTATTTGCACTTTGTCTCCTCTCCAGTTTCTATCCCTAGATCATTACTGTGTGTAAATATGGGGATAATAATGTAGACTCAAAGCAAACCATTGATAGTTGAATGTGTTATAGCAAAACTTGTGTTGGGCTTTATAGTTCTACTAATACTACAATATTGACCAGGACTGTTATTCAAGGAGGAGAGCCACCTCTGCCATAAACCAGAAAGTAAGGAAACTTTATGGAGATCGCATTTCTCTGAACTACTCAAGAGACAACTTGAGAATACCTCTCTCAGGCTATGTGCCCACGTTGCGGAAATGAAGCAGAAAATTTCTGCTTCATTTCCGCATGTCCTCTCCCGGAAAAACGCATGCGGAATTCCGCACGCGTTTATTGCGCGTTTATCGCGCGCTTATCGCGCGTTTACCACATGCGGAATTGACTTGCGTTTTTAATGCATCGCACAAGGCAATTCCGCTTGCGGAAACGCAAAATTAATGAACATGCTGCGGATTTTTGAACGCAGCATAAACGCTGCGGAAAAATCCGCAGCGTGGGCATAGAACTTGCGGAATCCCCTTGGGGACCATGGGGTGCGGATTACCTAGCGTTTAACAAGCGTTTACGCTGCGGAAATTTGGCAGCGTAAACGCTTGAAAAATGCTACGTGGGCACGCAGCCTAATAGTAAATATATGCCAACGGGGTTAAGACTCTCAATAAAAATGTCTAGTCCTAAAATAAGTCTTTCATTATTGTTCCCCTTTTTTAAACGGACAGCAGACTGTCCACAGCAAATCATATTATTTACTGACTGTTAATACAATCTTTTTTGCAGAAGTAAGTGTAGTAGATACTTTTCTCAGTAAACTGAAGATGCTGTCTATTGGTAAAGAAGAAAAATCTGTTGTAAGATGTGATCATTCGCAAAAATATTATTCCATCAAAGAATGGTCTGAAAGAGAAAGGCAGATAAGATAAAACATTTCTTCATATTGTAGAAATGACACATTACTAAAAATGCTTTTTATTGTAATTATAAGCAGTTTTTGATACAGGAATTGCTTTAAGATACATTAGAGAACTTAATGTCATGTTATACAGCTGCATATTATATTGTCAAAGTTTGCATTATAAGCATGCATTAAGCTAGTAGAATTTCTCTTCAACACCGGCTTTATCACAAAATAGTTCTTAAGGCATATGTGAATCTAGGTTTTCCTGCATCTGGGGCAAAAATGATGTCCCCTTCAATACAAGGGTTAAGCGGTTTGAGTAGTTATCATATACGATATGCATACTTACAGTCACATGCTGGCTAGCTTTTCTTCTTGATTGTCTCAATGTTCAGTGAAAAACTACAGCGCTTGCTTTATTGAGAGAAGCATGTAGAGAATTCAGTTGGAATGTGACCGTACGTATGAAGATCGCAAATGAGTGGACATGTGATAACCGCTGGAATGGGCAAACAGAATACTAAGGCCACATTCACACATCAGTATTTTTGATCAGTATTTGTATGCCAAAATCAAGAATGTCTTCAAATCACAGAACAGGTGTCAATCTTTTAATTATAGTTTTTCTCTGTAAGTGCCACTCCTGGTTTTGGCAAACAAACACTGATGCAAAATACTGACTGAATACTGATGTGTGAATATGGCCTAACACTGAGTATATTAAACATTGCTAGGATCTCTGGCATGCTACAGTTCTTTCCGGAAATTTGCTCTGGCCTGAAAAACCCTATTAAACCTATACGTCCTGGCATGTATGTTAAACAAAAGTTGAAAACTTTATATGAACAGAGGATTTTCCAAGATTTTCTTGTTTATTCCAATTGCTTACAAACGTATAAAATAACAGACTCAGTTATCCTCAACCTCTGCAGGTCCAGAGCTTCATTTCCAATGCTGTTCTGGTCTTTGCTGACAGGCTGCAGTGTTGACATCATAACTGCTGCTCACATAAGTGCTGCACCAAATCACTAGGTTAACCATTTTGAGCTGACTAATTTGGTATTAAAACTGAGCTCAGTGATTGTCGGCAGCAGTCACTTGAGGTATAGTGATTTTAGTGATATTAATGATGCAACCTGTCAGTAAAGAATGGATCTGTAGTGGAAAGGCAACACTGGACCTGCAGAAGGGTGAGTATAAATACGCTTTGAGCCCATTGTGAGAAAGCTCAATACAAATGTTTGCTGCTGTTATTAAATCTGAAAGAAATTGGAAAATAATTTTAAGGAGCTGTACATGTAGCAAAAACATAACGAGTCACAAATATATTTGAACACAAATACTGTACTCACTAATAGACACCCCACATGACACAGAAAATCTGATACACACACACTAACACTTATATAAAACTATACACACTAACACTCACTATATATAGTTTCAATACACTATATAAAAAGACACATACAGTGGAGGCCAAAAGTATTGGCACCCCTGCAATTCTGTCAGATAATACTCAGTGTCTTCCTGAAAATGATTGCAATCACAAATTCTTTGGTCTTATTATCTTCATTTAATTTGGTTACAAGGGAAAAACACAAAAGAGAATGAAGCAAAAATCAAATCATTGATCATTTCACACAAAACTCCAAAAATGGACCAGACAAAAGTATTGGCACCCTCAGCCTAATACTTGGTTGCACAACCTTTAGCCAAAATAACTGCGAACAACCGCTTCCGGTAACCATCAATGAGTTTCTTACAATGCTCTGCTGGAATTGTAGACCATTCTTCTTTGGCAAACTGCTCCAGGTCCCTGATATTTGAAGGGTGCCTTCTCCAAACTGCCATTTTGAGATCTCTCCACAGGTGTTCTATGGGATTCAGGTCTGGACTCATTGCTGGCCACCTTAGAAGTCTCCAGTGCTTTCTCTCAAACCATTTTATAGTGCGTTTGGAAGTGTGTTTTGGGTCATTGTCCTGCTGGAAGACCCATGACCTCTGAGGGAGACCCAGCTTTCTCACACTGGGCCCTACATTATGCTGCAAAATTTGTTGGTAGTCTTCAGACTACCAACAAAGGGTGCCAATACTTTTGGCCACCACTGTATAAGTTCGCTTCAAATTCAGCCTTTTCTGGCCCCCATTTAAATTTTGTTGCAGTATGTCAGTGAAGTTATTGATACGAGGTTGCTGTGAAAAATAGTTACCTACAGGCCAGCTATTTAAAACAATGTTTTTCCGTCACATGTATCACATATAAGTTCGCTCCAAATTCAGCCATTTCTGGCCTCCATTTAAATTTTGTTGCAGTGTGTCAGTGAAGGTATTGACACGAGTTCTCTGTGAAAAATAGTAACCTACAGGCCAGCTATTTAAAACTGTGGTTTTCCGTCACACGTATCACATATAAGTTCGCTCCAAATTCAACCATTTCTGGCATCTATTTAAATTTTGTTGCAGTGTGTCAGTGAAGTTATTGACATGAGGTCGCTGTGAAAAATAGTAACCTACAGGCCAGCTGTTTAAAACTGTGGTTTTCCGTCACACGTATCAGATTAAAGTGTGCTCCAAATTCAGCCATTTCTGGCCTCCATTTAAATTTGTTGCAGTGTGTCAGTGAAGTTACTGACACGAGGTCGATGTGAAAAATAGTTACCTACAGGCCAGCTATTTAAAATTGTGGTTTTCCGTCACTCTTATCACATATAACTGTGGTTCAAATCCAGCCATTTGTAGTGAACGTGGAAAATATTGTCCTACATTTAAAATGGGCAAGAGGAGGGGAAGTGGACATGATGTTAATGATGGTGCATGCAGAGGACGAGGCCGAGGCCGTGGGCAAGCTGAAATTGTGACATAACAAACACCCACATTTTCTCGCTCAACCTTCCTGTCCCAATTAATAGGGGACCACAGAACACCACTATTGAATACAGAGCAGTGTGAAAAGGTTATTGGTTGGATAGCAGAAAATGCTTCCAGTCACTTAGCCACCAACACCACCAACCTGTCTTCCACACGGTCAAATCTCAGTAGCCGTGAGTCTGGACTGCATATTCCTCATCCTGATCCTCCTTCCGCCCACCATGCTGAGTGCCCGGAGACAACTGATCCCACACTTGGACACTCCAAAGAGCTGTTCACTTTTCCATTTATAGATTCGGGCATCTCGCCCGGTCCACTTGAAGCGGGGCAAGAGGAGATTGCATGCAGCGATGCCCAAATATTTGAGCAGCCATGGTCACATGACAGCGACGGTGGGAAACTGTCACAAGAGGTGGATGATGATGAGACACAATTGCAAGAAACTCAGGAGGAGGACCAGGGAGCGGAAGTGGAAGATGACGTGATGGACGATGAAGTCACTGACGCAACCTGGCAAGGTGACATGCAGAGCGAGGACAGCAGCACAAAGGAGGAGGGAGGCGTAGCACCACAACAGGCAAGAGCAAGCAGTGTGGTGGCCGCAGACAGAAGGCGGGCAATCGTTCCCCATAGCATCAACACGACGGAAGTTGCCAATACAACTGTTAGGTCTTCCCGAGTCTGGTTGTTTTTAAAGACTCTGCCGATGACCTCAAAAAAGCCATTTGCACCACCTGCCAGGCCAGCTTCAGCAGGGGTAGCAAAACTAGAAGCCTGACCACCACCAGCATGATCAGGCACATGGCAACAAAGCACCCAATTAAGTGCGCCGAACCCCAGGGTCAAGCAACAGTGTCTTTGGGTGACACCACTGCTTGTTCCACTGTTGTGGGTGTACGCCAATCCCATGTTCATTGCGCATGCCAAGATTCCTCCTGCCCTGCACCTGTTGTTGAACACTCTCAACTAGCACCATCAGCAATTATGTCCACGTCCTTGTCCCAGCGCAGCGTTCAGTTGTCCCTACCCCAGTCCTTGGAATGCAAGCACAAATACGCAGCCAACGCCCCACTGGCCACACTACTAAATTCACACATTTTGCGAATGCTTTCCCTCAAAATGTTGCCTTTTAGGCTCGTGGAGACAGAAGCTTTCCACAACCTGATGGCGGCGGCCGTCCCACGGTGCTCAGTCCCCAGCCGCCACTATTTCTCCTCGCATGCTGTCCCACATTACACAAGCAAGTGTCCCACAACATTAGCCGTGCCCTCAACAACGCAGTTACTGGGAAAGTCCACCTAACCACGGACACGTGGACAAGTGCTTGTGACCAGGGACGGTACATCTCAGAAAAAAAGCTATGGACTGGCTCCGTACCGTCCCTAGCCACATGCACTTGAACACGTGTTTGTGGTTAGGCGGTCCTTCCCAATAAGTGCACTGGGGAGGGCACGGGTAATATTGTGGGACCCGTGCTTGTGGAAGGCGGAGACGACACCAGGAGAAATAGTGGCGGCTAGGGATCGAGTATGGACACCCAGCCGCCACCATGAGGTTGTGGACAGCTTCCGCCTCCATGAGCCTAAAAGGCCACATTTCAAGTGCAAGCAGCTGTCAAAAATTTGGCAGTATAGTACTGCAGCCTGTGGGTGGGTGGGTGGCTGGATGCATACTTGCGCTTGCATTCCAAGGAATGGGGTAGGGACAACTGAACGCTTTTTCTGGGACAATGACGTGGACGGTGATTGCTTCAAGTCTGCAATGACAGAGGCATCTTCAAATGCGCCAAGGATTTACTTGTGATGGGCACACTTTTAGGCAGTGACCTGGGAGTCAGAGATGCTTCCAGGGGTCTTCCCCATGATGTTACGATGTATTTTGAGCACTGTATGCATGTGTCTGATGATGTGTCCCACACCACATGGCCAGATAAGGTTCTAAAATGTTAAAATGACATTTCCCAGTGAATGCATTTGTCACGGATGAAAGTAATGCAAAAGTGCATTAAAAACGCTACGTGTGAACATAGCCCAAAGTGTGGAGGAGCATTTTTGTTTTTGGTTATTTATTTTGCCTTTTATACAAGTCATTACCCTGGAAAGGATGTTCTTTAACATATTTCCCAGGAAAATCCATTTTGGATTAGTTTTTGCATGTTTTACTGTGAGTCTGTAAAAGTGGCGTAATACCTCTGACAACGTTGTTGACAGCAGTGACCTGGGAGTCAAAAATTCTTCCAGGGGCC
This sequence comes from Phyllobates terribilis, assembly GCF_046119375.1. Lineage (NCBI taxonomy): Eukaryota > Metazoa > Chordata > Amphibia > Anura > Dendrobatidae > Phyllobates > Phyllobates terribilis. The sequence goes on from NW_027362761.1 coordinate 789,198,396, forward strand.
TCCCCCATTCTGTTTCCATGTCATTTGAGCACTGTTCCCCTCGATTTGGGCAATTTTTAGTCCGTCTGCAGACCGCCAGGGGGAGCCGCCGGAAAAATGCTTGAGTTTCCCATAGACTTACATTGGGCTCATTACTCGGACCGAGCGCTCGATGAATTCCAATTTGCTCGACCCGAGCAACGAGTACCCGAGCATTTTAGTGCTCGCTCATCACTATTAGCGATAAAGGTATGCCATAACAGTTGGATGTGCCATAAAAGTTTGTTGGAATTTGGAAGAGTGTTTGGAACCTTTTTACAAATTAGTGGAAATCCCAGCCATTCACTGAAACAAAGGACTGCTGTACTTTCTGAATGCCATGTCCCTTCTTCTGTAGGCTGCTTCTGGCTTCAATCAAAACTTCGGGTTGAACCATTGACTGTAGTGATGAGCGAGCACTAAAATGCTCGGGCGCTCGAAGCTCGGGTCGAGCACATTGGAATACCTTGGTGCTCGACCTGAGCAACGAGCCCAATGTAAGTCTATAGGAAACTCGAGCATTTTTCTGGTGGTCCCCCCCCCGGCGGTCTGCAGAAGGTCAAAAATTGCCCAAATCGATCGGAACGGTGCTCAATTAAACGTCAGGCAGGCAGAATATATTGGCAGACAGGCAGGCAGGGTGTATAGTAGGGTGCATGAAAAACATAGCAGGGCACTTGGAACACACTGGTGCCCTCCGATTTTCATGCACCCGTCTCTTTAAAAAAGACGGCCGGCAATTCATCAACGGCATTCACCCGTACCCGACAATTTAGAACAGAAAGAATAGAGCATCACACATAGATTAGATAGATAGAAACATGTCAGTCACATATATAATAAGTACGGTGACAGTGTTGGTTACTGTACTTGTTATTTAGTGTTAAAATAAAGGATTTATTAAAGAAAAAATTGGCGTGGGGTTTCCCGTAATTTTAGTCTCTAGCGGAGGTTAAGCAGATGGCTGGGGCAGATGTTTGAAGCCTGGGAAGGGGGTAATACCCACGGAGCTTCCCAGGCTACTAATTTCAGCCCCCAGCTGAATACCTAGCCTTTACTAGCTATTAAAATGGGGGACCCCCCAAAAAAATGATGTGGGGTCCCCCCTATTTTAATAGCTAGCAAAGGCTAGGCAGACAGCTGGGGGCTGATGTTAATAGCCCAGGAAGGGTGCCATGAATATTGGCCCCTTCCCAGGCTAGAAACACCAGCCGTCAGCCACCCCAGAAATGGCGCATCCATAGAATGCGCCAATTCTGGCACTTAGCCTCGCTCCTCCCACTGCCCTTTAGCGGTGGCAGTGGGGTAATAGGGCTGGGGTTGATGTCAGCTTATAATGCCAGCTGACATCAAGCCCAGGTTAGTAATGGAGAGGCGTCTATAAGACACCCCCTTTACTAACCCCATAATCAAAGTTAAAAAAACACAAACACCCAGAATAAAGTCCTTTAATTGAAATAAACACACACTTTTTTAATGTTCTAAATTAAACCATACTTACCATCACCCCACGTCACTTTTTTTTTGGATCCCCCATTTTAATAGCTGGTAAAGGCTAGGTATTCAGCTGGGGGCTGATATTAGTAGCCTGGGAAGCTCCGTGGGTATTACCCCCTTCCCAGGCTTCAAACATCTGGCCCAGCCGTCTGCTTAACCTCTGCTAGAGACTAAAATTACAGGGAACCCCACGCCAATTTTTTTTTTAATAAATCCTTTATTTTAACACTAAATGACAAGTACAGTAATCAACACTATCACTGTACTTCTTATATATGTGACTGACATGTTTCTATCTATCTAATCTATGTGTGATGCTCTATTCTTTCTGTTCTAAATTGTCGGGTACCGGTGTATGCCGCTGATGAATTGACGGCTTTTTATGTTTCACTGTGAGCACTGATCCCATCGATTTGGGCAATCACTGTAATGCCACAACCACCATGGCTGTGACATTACAGTGAGTGGCAGACAATCCCTGCATGATTGGTGCTCTAAATAGCGCCAAACATGCAGGACGGGGACCCGAGCTCCCGCCCGAGCATCTCGAAAGTACTCGGCGAGCTCCGAGCATCTCGAATACTGAGATGCTCTGGCGAGTACCGAGCAGTGGCGAGCATGCTCGCTCATCACTAATTGACTGTAATTCTTTTGCAAGTGAGCAGATAGTGCATAGGGTTCAGAAGAGTGCTATAGTCCTTTACTTTTTGACAGTCAGTGAAGTCTTTAGTGGTTATTGCGCTATTAATCAGATCATATATATGAACCTGATATGCCTTGGATGTATCTTATTTTTCTTTATCTATAGTTAGTCAGGAGCTTCTTCACAAACTAAATTGAGAAAATTAAGTTAAGGTATTAAAAATGTTATCATTAATTCTATAACTAAAATGAGCATAATAAGATATTTTTATCTTGTTGGATTCTTTCCAGTCTGGTTTGTCTCAATATTCAAGGGTCAGGCAAAGCTGTGTTGTAAAGCCTGAATTGTGAGGCTATAGCAAATAAGGATGCTGAATTCTCCCTTTCACGAGTCTGAGTAAGTTAACAGTCTATCAATGACAAAAGGTTTCTTTTTCTGTATCGATCATTGTAATAAAACCTGGTGGTGATGCATTCCGCCAATACATGATATAGAACATTTTTCATTATGAATCAATCATGGCTACGGAGGAGAAAACATGATTGTGCACAAGTTTAATTTGCCAATGATTTTCTGCAACATTAATCGACCTGTGTAGATGTTTTAGCCAAGAAGATCATAAAAAGTAAAATAGATAAAAAAAATTGCAAATAATTATAATATAATTATGTAGAGCAAAAAAATTACCACAGAATGATGCCCCAATGTCCATGAGGTAAGTTTGACAACCAGCTCTAAAAGTCATATTTTCTGCTACTGCAATTTTATGAATGTGGGGACCTTGATTATACCATTAATCATTCACAATACATTTAGCGGGCACCATACAATGATTAGCTATAAAAAATGTTTTTATTTTTTACAAAGGGGTGCTACAGTAAACCCACGCTGGGAATCAATTGGTATACGGAAGAGAAAAGGGCATAGGGCAAACAAAGACCATGCACTCCCAAATGTAATGCAAAATATTAAAAAGTTTTTATTAATAATACATCAACAACACACAAACAACCGAGTTTTTTAAAAACACTTAAAACACAACCTGTGTAGAAAATATTCAAATACAAGAGGTATGGGAAAATAACCCAGCAATGCAGAAAACCTCTAAACTTTGTAGGTACTGTGAAAAGTCAAGTATTTATTGAGTCCAGATAGAAAACAATATCTTTGGTCACTGACCACTGGATCAATATATTAATAAACAATCAATATTTGTGGTAAAAAACGTGACATGGCAGATGAAAGCATTATATATAGGATCAATGCATATGACTCGCCCCCTGGGCCGCGTGGGGGAACCCGGAACCGGGCCCTTTTGTGGGATGCTGGGGGTTGTAGTCTCTGTGGTGGCGACCCGGTCCCGTGGCTCAGGGTGGTCAAACCAGTGGCAGTCTATTTATGGGGTTTTTATGGTTTAATGTCTGACAACGCCACCCGTGGATTGCGGTCAGGATGTACCGCCGCTGCAGGGCAGACCGCTGAGGCTGGTGTTGTGGGTGCAGCCGAGTGTAGTACAACTCCCCACGGGAGGAGTATAGCCTCAGGGCAGTGTAGAGTGATGATGGTGGTTGTGGTGCGGGGCGTCCCAGTACTAGCAGTGCTGACGCGGTGAGAAAGCACAGAGACAAGGTGTTGCAGTTCAGGTTCTTTACTCACAGTTCTCATCCAGGTCACTTGTGCACAGATAGGACCGCCTGAGCTGTGCTGCGTCCACCAGGCTGGGGGGCTCGATCAACCCCCAGGCAATTCCGGAGTGTGGCACAGGACTCCCTTCTATCCTTTCGTCAGCCATGCCCCACCAGTGACACTACTTCTGTCCAGCTGCCTCGGGTCTTCTCTTGGGAGGACTGGGTGTCCTCTTCCCTGACCTTATGTGGTGTGCCTTCCTAGTAGGTGTAGTGAGGGGTCGCACCAGTAAATGATCACGACCACCGGTTCTTGGTTAAGGATTAGTCACATCCAGCAACTTGGGATCCGGTACCCTGTTCTGCCAACCCGTCACCCGCAATCCCCTGGGTCCTTAGGGTTCCTTCTGCCTTCGTGTCTCTGGGCCTTTCTACACTTTGGATACTTCTCTTTCTTTGCTGTTCCTTTCTGTTTCTGTTCCTTTCTTTTCCTTTCTGTTTCTGTTCCTCTCTTCTGGCTCTGGCCTTCACCCTAGGCCTGCCTCGTGGAGCTGGGCCCAGACTGAGCCACAACTCCCTGTCAGCCCTCTCTGGCTGAACTCCTTCTCTCACTCCACTGACTGAACTGAACTTCTTCTCCCTGAACCAAGATGGTGCCCACCTTATATACCCTCCCCTCTGTGTATGAGCCCAGGTGACTTGCAACCAATGGGCTCCTACCTATGCTCAGAAACCGTCCCCTCCTGCTCCTACATTACTGGGTTTTCCTCCCCCCTCCCCACTCCAGCCAGGGATATGTTCTGTCGTGCCTGCATTACTGTACTAATGGGAGCACCGTTGAGCTGTCCCCCGGAAATGGGGTGTGTGTGATACATGCAGCTAACTGAGTCCCGGTCCACACACCATCCTTACCCGGGAGTGGGATATCACACCACTAGTTGAGGTGCAATACCTCTGTAGCGACCGAACCCTCGGGGCCCTACACATATAGTTACCTTCAAAGTGAGGCATGCATGTGCTCTGCAGTGTCTCTGAAGGATGGCATGCTGGATGGCAGCGTTCTGCTACCATCCAGCCTGCCATCTCAATGCCGTCCCAGCGTGGGAGAATTCTCCTGCTCAAGCGGTGACGTCATTTGCCGGCACCGCATGCGCTGGAGAATTCTCCCACACTGTCAGTGACATGCATGAGGTGAGCTGAGTTTATTGGACATGAACTCGGCTCATCTGGATGCCGTCACAGCCAGACACTGAGGAGCTTCACTGAGGAGCTTCTCAGTGTCTGCGGCATGGCAAGCAGGATGGCAGCGTTCTGCTGCTATCCAACCTGTCATGTCAATGTAGCAGAGCGGAAGCCGTCCTGGGAACCATGGAAAGGTAAGGATGAGGTTGGTTTATTATTTTTCTTTTATTGCAGTAGATCGTTGTCTTCAGCTGGAATGGGCGTGACGGTAAGTAGAGTTTAATTAAGAACATTAAAGAATTGTGTCTTTATTTCAATTAAAGGAATTTATTCTGGGTGTTTGTGTTTTTTTTTTTTTACTTTCACTATAGGGTTAGTAATGGGGGTGTCTTATAGACGCCTCTCCATTACTAACCTGGGCTTGATGTCAGCTGGCATTATAAGCTGACATCAACCCCAACCCTATTACCCCACTGCCACCGCTACAGGGCATTGGGAAGAGCGAGGCTAAGTGCCAGAATTGGCGCATTCTATGGATGCGCCATTTCTGGGGCGGCTGACGGCTGGTGTTTCTAGCCTGGGAGGGGGCCAATATTCATGGCACCCTTCCTGGGCTATTAATATCAGCCCCCAGCTGTCTGCCTAGCCTTTGCTAGCTATTAAAATACAGGGGACCCCACGTCATTTTTTTTTGGGTCCCCCATTTTAATAGTTAGTAAAGGCTAGGTATTCAGCTGGGCGCTGATATTAGTAGCCTGGGAAGCTCCGTGGATATTACCCCCTTCCCAGGCTTCAAACATTTGCCCCAGCCGTCTGCTTAGCCTCCGCTAGAGACTAAAATTATGGGGAACCTCACGCCAATTTTTTTTTAATAAATCCCTTATTTTAACACTAAATGACAAGTACAGTAACCAACACTGTCACTGTACTTATTACAGTTAGGTCCATATATATTTGGACAGAGACAACATTTTTCTAATTTTGGTTCTAGACATTACCACAATGAATTTTAAAAAAAACAATTCAGATGCAGTTGAAGTTCAGACTTTCAGCTTTCATTTGAGGGTATCCACATTAAAACTGGATGAAGGGTTTAGGGGTTTCAGTTCCTTAACATGTGCCACCCTGTTTTTAAAGGGACCAAAAGTAATTGGACAAATTAAATAATTGTAAATAAAATGTTCATTTCTGGTACTTGGTTGAAAACCCTTTGTTGGCAACGACTGCCTGAAGTCTTGAACTCATGGAAATCACCAAACGCTGTGTTTCCTCCTTTTTGATGCTCTGCCAGGCCTTCACTGCGGTGGTTTTCAGTTGCTGTTTGTTTGTGGGCCTTTCTGTCTGAAGTTTATTCTTTAACAAGTGAAATGCATGCTCAATTGGGTTGAGATCAGGTGACTGACTTGGCCATTCAAGAATATTCCACTTCTTTGCTTTAATAAACTCCTGAGTTGCTTTGGCTTTATGTTTTGGGTCATTGTCCATCTGTAGTATGAAACGACGACCAATCAGTTTGGCTGCATTTGGCTGGACCTGAGCACACAGTATGGCTCTGAAGACATCAGCATTCATTTGGCTGCTTCTTTCCTGTGTCACATCATCAATAAACACTAGTGACCCAGTGCCACTGGCAGCCATGCATGCCCGCGCCATCACACTGCCTCCGCCGTGTTTTACAGATGATGTGGTATGCTTTGGATCATGAGCTGTACCACGCCTTCGCCATACTTTTCTCTTTCCATCATTGTGGTAGAGGTTGATCTTGGTTTCATCTGTCCAAAGAATGTTCTTCCAGAACTGTGCTGGCTTTTTTAGATGTTTTTTAGCAAAGTCCAGTCTAGCCTTTTTCTTCTTGATACTTATGAGTGGCTTGCACCGTGCAGTGAACCCTCTGTAGTTACTTTCATGCAGTCTTCTCTTTATGGTAGATTTGGATATTGATACGCCTACCTCCTGGAGAGTGTTGTTCACTTGGTTGGCTGTTGTGAAGGGGTTTCTCTTCACCATGGAGATTATTCTGCGATCATCCACCACTGTTGTCTTCCGTTGGCGCCCAGGTCTTTTTGCATTGATGAGTTCACCAGTGCTTTCTTTCTCAGGATGTACCAAACTGTAGATTTTGCCACTCCTAATATTGTAGCAATTTCTCGGAAGGGATTTTTCTGTTTGTGCAGCTTAAGGATGGCTTGTTTCACCTGCATGGAGAGCTCCTTTGACCACATGTTTACTTCACAGCAAAACCTTCCAAATGCAAGTACCACACCTCAAATCAACTCCAGGCCTTTTATCTGCTTAATTGAGAATGACATAACGAAGGGATTGCCCACACCTGTCCATGAAATAGCCTTGGATTCAATTGTCCAATTACTTTTGGTCCCTTTAAAAACAGGGTGGCACATGTTAAGGACCGGAAACTCCTAAACCCTTCATCCAATTTTAATGTGGATACCCTCAAATGAAAGCTGAAAGTCTGAACTTCAACTGCATCTAAATTGCTTTGTTTAAAATTCATTGTGGTAATGTCTAGAACCAAAATTAGAAAAATGTTGTCTCTGTCCAAATATATATGGACCTAACTGTATATATGTGACTGACATGTTTCTATTAGTGTTGAGCGAGCATGCTCGACACTGCTTGGTACCCGCCCGAGCATCTCACTACTCGGAATGTTCGGCGAGCACCGAGCATTTTCGGGTTACTCGGGCGGGAGCTCGGGTCTCCGCCCTGCATGTTTGGCTCTCTTTACAGAGCCAATGAACATGCAGGTATTGCCAGCCAGTCACTGTAATGCCGCAGCCATGTTGGTTGTGGGCATTACAGTGATGGCCGGCCACACAGCGTCACCTCGAGTATTTAAAACCGGGCGCCGCCATCTTGGACGCAGTCGCTCCGGATCAGACAGTGTAGGGAGAGTGCTGCTGAGCTAGGGAGAGATTTATACTGCGAAATAGGTAGTGTAGGGTCTCTAAAGCCTGCAGAATCAAACAAACAGTCATTCTGAGGACTAATATCCATCCCAGATAGACAAGGACTTGCACGGGGATAGTTGCAAGTCTGCATCTTCTGATGCGGCAAGGATCACTTCTGACGAACACAATTTTAGGCAGTGACCTGTGTGTCAGAAATGCTTCCAGGGGTCTTCTCCATGCTGTTCCCATGTCTTTTCAGCACTGTATGCATGTGTCACACAGCACATGGCCAGATAAGGTTGTAAAATGTTAAAATGACATTTCCCGGTGAATGCATTTGTCACGGTTGAAAGCAATACAAAAGTGCAAAAACGTATAAAAAAAAGCTACTTGTGAACATAGCCCAAGGTGTGGAGGAGTATTTTTGCTTTTGGTTATTTATTTTACCTTATACACAAGTCTTTACCCTGGAAAGGATGTTCCTTAACATATTTCACAGGAAAACAGTTTCAGTTTAGTTTTTGAACGTTTTATTGTGAACCCGTAAAAGTGGCTTAATACCTCTGACCATGATGTTGACAGCAGTGACCTGGGGGTCAGAAATGCTTCCTGGGGCGATCCCCATGCTGTCCCCATGTCATTTGAGCATTGTCACTATCGTTTTGGGCACTTTTTAGGCTTTCTACAGACTGCTGGGGGTGCCGCTGCAAAAATGCTCGGGTCTCCCATAGACTAACATTGGGCTCGTTGCTCGGGTCGAGCACCCGAGTATCACGGTGAGCTCGGCCCGAGCTTCGAGCACCCGAGCATTTTAGTGCTCGCTCAACACTAATTATTAATAAAAGCTTTTTAATATTTTGCATTACATTTGGGAGTGCATGGTCTTTGTTTGCCCTATGACCTTTTCTCTTCCGTATACCATTAATCATTCAAAACCTTGAAACCACTAAAAGGTGGATTTAATCACATTGAATATCTATCTACAAAGGCACATGTCAAAGGAACAGTCAGTTCTGGAATTGGATATGTTACAAACAAAAAAAATTCAGTTGACATTGACAATGTCACGGTTCCACCCCTCAGTGTGTCTGGGATGCAGTTACTGACAGCTCAGCCATCCAATCTGGTGCAGGGGAGGGCTGGAGCTTTCAGTACTGTGATTGACAGCTTGATCATCCAATCTGGTAAAGGGGCATGCTGAAGCTGTCAGTGTGCTGATTGACAGCTCGGCTGTCCAATCTGGGATTGGGAGGCGCTGGCTATTTCCAGGTGTTCATTATTCCAGATGTCTGCCAGGCTACTTAACTGGGCTGTTTCTCCCAGACCTCTACCAGATGTTCATTCAGCTGGTGTGAGATTTGTTTCTCTGTGCCTTGCGCTCTGTGTTCTGATCCTCTGCTTCCTGACCCATTGGACTGAGACCTGACTTACTCCTCTATATTTTCCCTTGGTATCTACGTGCTCTCTTGGTATTGACCCCGGAACGTCTGACAATCTGCCTCACAGTCGTTCTGTGAGTTAGTGACTAGCGTCACATTACATCTGGCCCATATGTTTTTTCTTTTTTGCCGTTATGGAGACTGTTTACACCCTCTGTGATCAGGTGGCGAATCTGAAGCAGATGACTTAGGATCTGACTAAGGAATGCCATAGTCTGGAGTCATCACAATATCAGTTGCAGGGTCTGCTAATTAATTTAATGAAGACCTCCTATAGCCCTTTACTTACGGCAGTGGCTGTGATGGCAGTACCCTCTGATATACAGTTGGTCTCTCCTGAACCTGTATTAGCCCACCCTGATACATTTTCTGAAGAGAAAGACCAGTTTAGGGTCTTCAGTAGTGTTGAGCCACCCCCGTAGTGTTCGAGTTCGGTTCGGTTCGTCGAACACCCGTGTGTTCGCCGAACTGTTCGTCGAACTGTTCGTCGAACACCTTCGAACACCGATAAAACCAATGGCAGGCAAACAAAAACACATAGAAACACATAGAAAACACCTTCAAAGGTGTCCAAAAGCTGACAAACTGCTCAGAAGACACAACTAACACATGGAAAAGTGACAAGTACATATAGTCATGCGAAAAGAAAAGAGGTGGAGGAGTAAAAGGAGGGGGAGACACAGATATAGGCATGTCATGCCCTTCTAAAATCCAAAAAGTGAGAAGCCGACACGTTCAGTCCGCTCCTGCCCGTGCCACCTCCGTGTCGCCGGGTTTGTGCCAGAGCCGCGGTGAACCCTGACGGCCAGCCCCCCTCTCCCAATACTGGTGCCTGTCCGCTGGTGGGTCGAGCGAGCCCCCCTGTGGTGGAGGCAGCTCTAAGCTTTTTAATTTAAATTGTCTCTCTAATTTGAATAAATACACTTTAAATCCATTTACAAGGATCTATTGGAGGGCAAGTCTCATGCCAGCAGCCGCATAATTCCAGCTCCAGTAGCGTCCACTAAAGCTGCTGCAGTTAAAAAGTTTTTATAAGGATCGAGCTCGGCTGTCCACCGCAAGGCATCCTACTGCCAGTCCGAGCCCCTATGCCTTGGGGTGCCTCCTGATGCTCTTCACTGAGTATCCCGTGGTCCCGAAGCATTTCCTTTGAAAAAATGAAGTGTCCAAACTACAGGTGGTGTAGCTTGCTTAACAGCCGGGATAATCCGCTGACTAGCATACACTGCTACTAGGCACAAAGTATTTCCTGGGCTAGATGCAGTTAAAAATTTGTAATTAGATACTCTCGTTGGATGCTGAGAAAGCATTCCATAGAGTCTCCTGGCACGCCATATATGATTCTCTTAAAAAGCTTGGGGTAGGGGTCTAGGGGACCCTTTTATAGCCAAAATCACGGCCCTGTATCGCAATACGTCACCTAGGCTGAAGATAAATGGAACTGTAGCACCCTGAGGGCTCGGTTGCTACAGAGGTATTGCACCTCACCCAGAGGTGTGATATCTCACTCTCAGGTAAGGATGTAGTGTGGATCAGGACCCGACACCTGCATGCATTACACCACATTGCCGTGGGGCAGGGCGACCAATATGCCCCTGAGATGGGCACGACAGTCCCTGTCCCTGGCTGGAGTGGGGGGAGGGAACACTGAGGAAGGGGAACCCTGTAGTGCAGGAGCAGGGAGGAAGCAGTTCCTGGGTGCATTGAGAAGGGAGTATAAAAGGTAGGCCCCATCTTAGTTCAGTGCAGAGAAGTCTGAGCAGAAGTGGCAGGGAGCAGGGGCTCTGCATGAGCTCTGCTCCGGAGGCGGGCCTAGTAACAGAGGCCCAGGCCTGGAAGAGGGAGAAGGAAGGAAGAGGAGCGGAGAAGGCTCCAGGAACGAGGAACGAAGGGATCTCAGGGGTGCGGACGGGCGAGTCACCACCGCACGCCCGAATCCACCTGCGTGGAGGGGTCAGGCCAAAGGGGGAGACCGGTCCCCGAAACTAGTGGAGGCAGGAAACGACCCTCAGCTAGAAACAGGAGGCTGTGACATTTTATGTGGCGCAGCCCCTCGCTACACCCGCTAGGAAGGCACCACATAGGGTCAGGGAAACTGGCGCCAAGTTTACCAAGAGGAGGCCCGAGGCAGCCGGACAGAAGGGTTGGTAAGAAAGGCCAGACAAAGGACACACAAAGGGGGTCCTGTGAAGCACTCCAAAGTTATCTGGGAGTTGTCTGAGCCCCTCACCTGGTGAGCACAGTACGACGTGGGCAGCCGTTACCTGCAGACGTGGTCTGGATAATAAGAACTGTGAGTAAAGGCCCTGGACTGCATCACTGACTCCGTGTCATTACTGCTGCTGCCCTGCACCATCACCTCCATCCTCCGCATACACTGCCCTGAGGCTATACTCCTCCCGTGGGGAGTTATGCTACGCTCTGCTGCACCCACAACACCAGCCTCAGCGGTCTGCCCTGGAGCGGCGGTTCACTCTGACCGCAATCCACGGGTGGCATAGTCGGACATTTAAACATCAAAACCACATAAATAGTTCCGCCACTGGTTTGACCGCCCTGAGCCACGGAACCGGGTTGCCGCCACGGAGACTACAACCACCAGCATCCACCAAAAAGGGTCCGGCTCCGGGTGTCCCAAGGCCCAGGGGGCGCGTCAGAACATTTTCATCACCTTTCACAATCACCAATGGGACAAGGCAGGGATGTTCTCTGTCCCCTCTCTTATACATCCTAGTGACGGAGCACCTGCTCTCATCAATTCGCCATAACCCCAATATTAGTTGGATTGAGGTGGGAGGCACCGAGTACAAGTGCTCTCTATTTGCTGATGATGTCCTAGTATATATCACTCAATCACATATATCCATCCATGCTGTTATGGCTGAAATAGATCACTTTGTTACATGGTCAAATTTTAAAATCAATGCAGCGAAGTCTGAGGCCCTCGATGTTTCCCTCCCCAAATCCATATAGGATTCCATCCAGTCCAACTTTCCCTTTGCCTGGCCCTCACAGGGTATCAAATACTTAGGAATTCCTATTCATAGAGACCTCTCCCATCTATGTTATCTTAATTTTGGGCCCTTTATTGAACAACTCCATACAGACCACGGTTGGCAAGTTAGAACTGTAAGATTCACTACGTGAACCACTGGTGTTTTGTGGAAAAGCACATGTACACTGTGTTCCAAATTATTATGCAAAAAGTGTTTAGGAGTGATAAGGGAAGAATTTGTTTGTTTGTCAGTTAAACTCATTGATGGTGATGTGTGTCAGGGCTCTTTATATCACTGTAAGCAATTGCAGACACCTGTCCTAATTAGTTTGGCAGGTGTGTCCAATGAAAGGCAAGACTACTTAAGAAGGCTGTCTCACATTATTAAGCAGCCTACATTTTCTGCCAAAATGGGAAAGAAAAAGGATGTGTCGGCTGCTGAGAAGCAACAAATTGTGGAGTGTTTAGGTCAAGGCATGACTACAATCAACATTGTGCGATGATCAGGATGAAGTGTCTTGGCAATCAAGAAGTATGTAGCTGATTCACAGTACACACGTGTGCGTGCTGATAAGGGCAAATTGAGGACTCTTTCCTACAGGCAATTACGTCAGGTTGAAAGAGCAGTGGCAAAAAAGCCTTGTCATAGCAGCAGACAAGTTTTTGAAGCTGCTTGTGCCTCCAACGTCCCCCGAACAACAAGATGCAGGGTCCTTCAGAGGTTTGCAGCTGTGCATTCGCCATCCTGTCGACCTCCTCTATCCACTTCACACAAGCAGAAACGGCTCCAGTGGGCCAAACATTACATGAAGACTGATTTCAAAACTGTTTTGTTCACGGATGAGTGCCGTGCAGGGCTCGATGGTCCAGATGGATGGAGTGGCGGATGGCTGGTTGATGGACACCCCACGCAAACACGGCTACAGCGCCAACAAGGAGGAGGTGGAGTAATGTTTTGGGCTGGAATCATGGGGAGAGAGATTGTCGGCCCCTTTAGGATCCCTGAAGGCGCTAAAGATGAACTCCATAATGTATGTGGATTTTCTCAAACAGCACTTCCTGCCATGGTTCAAGAAGAAGAACCGTGTATTTCACAGCAAGATCATTTTTCTGCATGATAATGCACCATCTCATGCTGCACATAAAACATCTGCATCTCTGGCTGATATGGGCATAAAAGGGGACAAACTTATGGTGTGACCCCCATGCTCCCCTGACCTCTACCCCATTCAGAACCTTTGGAGCATCATTAAAAGGAGTGTCTATGATGGCGGGAGGCAGTTCACATCTAAGCAACAGCTCTGGGAGGGTATTCTGTCCTCATGCAAAACAATTGAAGCAGAAACCATCCAAAACCTGACAAATTCAATGGACGAGAGAGTTCAGAAGCTCCTTTCGAACAAGGGGTCCTATGTGAAAATGTAACATCACCTAGAATAAAGTTTTGAGTTGAAAACTGTTTGATTTCAGTTTCTAACAACCTGCTAATGCTTATAATTTCAAAAATGACCATTTTTTTGGTCTTTATTAAAATGAAAAGGTTGATCGAAAAGTTTGGGGGATCTAAGAGTGTGGCAACCCAGTAGTCATGATTACTTCGAATTCTGACAATATGGGGGTCATGCTGCAGGTAGTGCAGCAAGAAGGCACTTATGTGTCTTGCGCATCTCGGAGCCCCAAAATAATTTTCCGGGCTAGATGCAGCTAAAAATTATTATTAATTTTAAATCTGGTGAAGCTTTAGTATAGATGGCCTAATAGGATCAGTGCTGCACACTGCTACAAAGCCCAAATTATTTTCCAGTCAAGATACAGATAAACATGATTAGTAATTTTAAATCTGGTGGAGCTTATTATAGATGGCCTAATAGAATCAGTGCTGCACACTGCTACAAAGCCCAAATTATTTTCCAGCCAAGATACAGATAAATATGATTAGTAATTTGAAAGCTTAAAACGGTTGGTAGGGTGATTTTAACCAATCATCAAGCTTTTACTCTCCCCAGGATGATACAGGGGTAGAAAAGTCGTTTCGGATCCATGATTTGTTCATCTTTATGAACGTGAGTCTGTCTACATTATCAGTGGAGAGCCGCGTGCGCTTATCTGTCAGCACACCACCAGCAGCGCTGAACACACGTTCAGACAGAACGCTGGCTGCGGGGCATGACAAGATCTCCAAGGCGTAAGTGGCTAGCTCCGGCCATTTATCCAGATTGGAAGCCCAAAAAGAGCAAGGGTCCAGTGACACAGTCATGGCTTCAATGTTTACTTGGAGATACTCCTGTACCATCGTCTCTAGGAGTTGACTATGTGTCAGACTTCTTGTCTCCTGTGGCCTTGCAAAGGATGGGCTAAAAAAGTGGTGAAACGATTCCGCAAAATTGATGTTACCAGCAGATACTGTGGTTCTGTTACGGTTTGAGTGCTGAACACTTGACTGTCCCACGGTTGGCAAGTTGGAACTGTGAGATTCACTACGTGCACCACTGGTATTTTGTGGAAAAGCACATGTAAGATTCTGCAACAGTCTCTGCTGATACTCCTGCATGCGTGCATCCCTTTCTATGGCAGGAATAATTTCTGCAAATTTACTTTTGTACCGGGGATCTAACAGTGTGGCAACCCAGTAGTCAGGATTATTTCTAATTCTCACAATTCGAGGGTCATGTTGCAGGTAGTGCAGCAAGAAGGCACTCATGTGTGTTGCGCATCCAGGAGCACCAAGTCCCTGTTGTGTTGGTGGCGAGGTAACAATCATGCTTCCTTCCTCTGTCCTCTCTCCCCAACCTCGCACAACAGAAATGTGATCAAGGTCTCCCTCATCTGATGAGTCTTCCATCAGTTCGTCCTCCACTTCTTCCTGGGCTCCTGCACCTTCCTCACTAGTTTGGCTGCTTCCATGCGCCCTGGTAAAACCATCTCCCCCACCCTCACATGCCTGCCGCCTTGGTGCTGCCGACCGTCTGGACCTTGCAGATGTTAGCCCTTCCGCATACAACTCCTCCTCCTCTACTTCCTCCACCTCCTCTTGTGCCACCACCTGACTCCGAATTCTGTTTAACATGTGCTCCAGCATGTAAATCACCGGAATAGTCATGCTGATAATGGCATCGTCAGCACTAAACATCTTCGTCGCCATTTCAAAACTGTGCAGAAGGGTGCATAGGTCCCTGATCTGAGACCACTCCTCCAGCGTGATTTGCCCCACCTCTGGATCTCGTTGGCCCAGGCTATACGTCAGAACGTATTGCACCAGGGCTTGTCGGTGCTGCCACAGTCGCTGCAACATGTGCAGAGTTGAATTCCACCGGGTAGGCACATCGCATTTTAGCCGGTGAAGTGGCAGGCCCAACGACTTCTGTAGAGATGTAAGTCGCTGAGCTGCGGGATGCGAACGGCGAAAGTGAGCACACAGCGACCGTGCCCTCTGCAGAAGGCCATCTAGTCTGGGATAGTGGGCTAAAAATTGCTGGACAACCAGGTTCAACACGTGAGCCATACAAGGCACGTGTGTGACATTGCCCCGGCGAAGGGCCGCACCCAGGTTTGCAGCATTGTCGCACATGGCCTTCCCTGGTTTCAGGTCCAGTGGAGACAACCATTCATGAAATTGGTTCTCCAGAGCTGACCACAACTCCTCAGCTGTGTGACTCACATTTCCCAGACATTTCAATGTAAAAACCGCCTGCTGACGTTGAGCCCTACTGCCAGCATAGTAAGGAGGTGTGCAGGATCCCTTCTGCGCAGTTAGAAAGCTTGTGGCATGACCAGACAGGCTTTGGGTGCAGGTGGAAGACCGAGAGGAGGTTGAGGAGGCAGAAGCAGTGGAGGAACTTTGACATAAAGAGGATTGACGCACAACTCGTGGGGACGGCAAGACTTGGACAGCAGCCCCTTGTCCTGCTGTCACCATAGTTACCCAGTGCCCAGTCAGCGACATGTAACGCCCCTGTCCATGCCTACTCGTCCAAGTGTCTGTGGTGAAATGCACCCTGTCACACACAGAGTTTCTCAAAGAAGCGGTGATGTTGTGTGCGACATGCTGGTGGAGCGCAGCACACCTTTCTTTGAGAAGTAGTGCCGACTGGGCATCTGGTACTGGGGCACTGCGGCGGACATAAGGTCTCGAAAATCCTCTGTGTCCACCAGGCAGAAAGGCAGCATTTCTGTAGCCAAGAGCTTGCAGATGGTGAAATTCAACCTCTTAGCTTTCTCATGGCTAGGAGGAAATGGTCTTTTACTTGTCCACATCTGAGGGACCGAGGGCTGGCTATTGTGCTTAGACGGGGTTGATAAGGGTGTCCCTGGCAAACTGCCGGTCTGTGAGGAAGATGCAGGCGGACATGTTAGGTTGCCTTGATCCAAAGGTGGTGCTATCGATGTCGGACAGCGCTCAACACCAGCTGGTGTTACCACATCCAAAGAAAATGATGACCTGCCAATCACGCTGGCTGTTGCGGGTAAAGAGGTGGCAGGTCTGCGCCCCAAAACAGGTGTGACTGCTGTCCCCCCAGTCACAGAGGATGAAGAGGCCGCGGATGCACAAAATATGGCAGACGGCGGTTGGCCCGGCCGGCTAGGCCGCATTGTAGCACACTGAGCTTCCCACTGCAACTTATGCTTCATGTCCATGTGCCGGTTCATGCATGAAGTACTCAAACTATGTATTTTTTGGCCTCTACTTAGCTTTTGCTGACAAATGTTACAGATAACACGAGTTGGGTCATCTTTATCGATCTGAAAAAATGCCCAGGCTATGCAAGGCTTAGCACCCATGCGACCTGAAGAGCCACCACGACTTGTGGTGAGAGGCAGAGTTGTGTTTGAGGATGCAGTTGTTGACGTGCTTCCAGTACTACGTCTCTGTCCAGGAAGGCGCAACCTCACCTCGTCGTCACTAGCATCTTCCTCCACCTCCTCTGCTGACCTCATCTCTTGGCTGACTGTGGGTTGACAGTAAGTGGGATCTCCAACCTCATCATCATCACCCTGTGCGTTATCACACCCGTCGTCCTCAGAGCCAACCTGTTCCTGCCCTGACAAAAAACTAAAGTTGTCGCTCCAATCAGGTATTTGAGTCTTATCATCGTCTTCCTCATTGTCTCCACCAACAGGAGTTACAGTTTGGGAATGAGGGTCTACATTATGGTCAGAACCTTCTGCGTCTGGTCCTGGATCCGACTCATAAAGATTCTGGGCATTAGTGCAGATCATTTCCTCGTCTGGATTCACAGAAGCGCTGGAGTCGACCTCTGATTCCCAGGCTATAGTATGAGTAAACAGCTCTGCAGACTCAACCATCTGTTCTACCTCATACTCAGACGGGCAGCTGGAGATTTGGGAGCTGTGAGGAAGCAAGTGCGATTGGGGTGACACCTTTGAGGACTGGAGTATTTGTGATGTTGAAGTTGATGTGGAGGAGAGCCCACTTAAAGGAGCACTTGATATCCGTTGAAGCACCTGCTGTTTTTGTGCCTCATCTGGAATTTGTAGCGATTGGCGTGGCCGTAAGAAAGGGATCTTATCACATTGTTCGCTAAAAGAAGTAGACATTTTAGTTTGGCTGGAAGATGGTCTTTCTTCTGCAGATGTTACTGTTGCTTTAACACCTACCCCACGGACACAACCTTTTTTCCCCTTCCCAACACGCCTATTCCCCTTTCCACCAGCAGCAGGCCTTTTTCCACTCATTTTGGTGGTTAACTAATTAACAACTCTGGAGTTGTTTGCACAAAAAAACAATGGATGGGAACCGAGCAGAGCTGAGTGGCCAAACTGTGGTATTAGGCCAAAACTATTGGCTGGGTTAGATGCAGAAAAAAATTATATTCAATTTGCAACCTGATGGAGGTCAGTATAGATGGACTAATAGAGAAAGTCCCACACACTGCTAGAAGGCCAAATATTTTTTCAGAGCTAGATGCAGAAAAAAATATATTCAGTTTGCAACCTGATGGAGGTCTGTATAGATGGATTAATACAACAAGTCCCACACACAGCTAGAAGCCCAATATTTTTTCAGAGGTAGATGCAGAAAAAAATATATTCAGTTTGCAACCTGATGGAGGTCTGTATAGATGGATTAATAGAACACGTTCCACACACAGCTAGAAGCCCAATATTTTTTCAGAGGTAGATGCAGAAAAAAATATATTCAGTTTGCAACCTGATGGAGGTCAGTATAGATGGACTAATACAACAAGTCCCACACACAGCTAGAAGCCCAATATTTTTTCAGAGGTAGATGCAGAAAAAAATATATTCAGTTTGCAACTTGATGGAGGTCTGTATAGATGGACTAATACAACAAGTCCCACACACAGCTAGAAGCCCAATATTTTTTCAGAGGTAGATGCAGAAAAAAATATATTCAGTTTGCAACCTGATGGAGGTCAGTATAGATGGACTAATACAACAAGTCCCACACACAGCTAGAAGCCCAATATTTTTTCAGAGGTAGATGCAGAAAAAAATGTATTCAGTTTGCAACCTGATGGAGGTCTGTATAGATGGATTAATAGAACAAGTCCCACACACAGCTAGAAGCCCAATATTTTTTCAGAGGTAGATGCAGAAAAAAATATATTCAGTTTGCAACCTGATGGAGGTCAGTATAGATGGACTAATACAACAAGTCCCACACACAGCTAGAAGCCCAATATTTTTTCAGAGGTAGATGCAGAAAAAAATATATTCAGTTTGCAACCTGATGGAGGTCTGTATAGATGGATTAATAGAACAAGTCCCACACACAGCTAGAAGCCCAATATTTTTTCAGAGGTAGATGCAGAAAAAAATATATTCAGTTTGCAACCTGATGGAGGTCTGTATAGATGGATTAATAGAACAAGTCCCACACACAGCTAGAAGCCCAATATTTTTTCAGAGGTAGATGAAGAAAAAAATATATGCAGTTTGCAACCTGATGGAGGTCAGTATGGATGGACGAATACAACAAGTTCCACACACAGCTAGAAGCCCAATATTTTTTCAGAGCTAGATGCAGAAAAAACTTATATTCAATTTGCAACCTGATGGAGGTCAGTATAGATGGACTAATAGAATGATGCTATGCCCAAAAGATTTTACTTCACTAGGTGCAGTAAAAAAATTGGTATTCTATACACAGGTGGTATATCTTGCAACACAGATAGGCTACTCCACTGACTAACACACTCTGCAATAGGCCAAAAAGGATTAGCTTTGCTAGATTCAGCCAAATGCTGTGAAAAAAACTTGCACAGCACTGGCACAGACCTGCCTGGCAAAAACTGATAGGAACTGATGTAACCTAGTCCTGAAAAGGACTCCAATTACAATTAGTCTTTACTCCCACAATCTATCTATTTAAGAGCACAGACCTGCCTGATAAAAGTCGTAGGAAATGCTGTAACCTAGTCCGTAAAAGGACTGCAATCACAACTATTCCCTACTCCCAAGCTATCTGTAGATTTGTGCAAAAATTGGCTTGAAATTAACAAGGTATAGCGCACACAGCAACAGTGGTGCCGTCTAACATGCAGCTGCAGCAGTGAGAAAATGGTGGCGACGGGGAAAATGGCTTGTTCTTACAGGGCAAGGACATGTGACATACACTGCCAATGACACATGCCCTTGCTTGTGTGAAAAAAAGCACTTCGCTCCGTGTGTGCGCTGCTGATAGGCTGATAGATTGCACCTCCCCACTGTAAATGCGGGAAAGAGGAAAAAAAATGGAGATCTTCATTGTTCCTGCAGAGATCCATCCCCTGCCCCTCCCCCCACCCCGCTGTACACTCAAACTGCGTATTAACATTAATTTTCATCATTACTGAGAAAAAATCCAGTTATGATTTTGGTGCACGAACAGTTATCGAACATAACCTCGAACTGCCGAATTTTTCTCAAATTGTTCGTGTTCGCCGAACGGCTCGAACACCGCCCAAAACAGCTCGAATTTGAGATTGGCGAACAGTTCGAGTAGAACAACGCTCATCTCTAGTTTTCAGGGAGAGCTGTAGGTTATTTTTTAACCTGCGCCCTCGATCATCAGTGGAGGAGTTCCAGAGGGTGGGAATAATCACATCCCTACTACGAGTGGGTCCTCAGACTTGGGCATTTTCCTTGTCCCCGCAAGCACCAGAATGGTTTTTTGTTGACACCTTCTTTGACAGTTTAGGACTGATATATGACGAACCCGACAGGATTCAGGTCGCTGAGGCTAAGATCATGAACCTGGCACAAGGGGTTCACACAGCTGAGGACTACATTACTGAGTTCCGGCAGTGCTCCACTGCAGTTCTGTGGAACAATGCAACTCTCAGGTGCCAGGTCCACAAAGGCCTTTCCAAAACCCTTAAGGACGCCCTAGTCCTTCATGATGCCCCTTCTACTCTGGCAGAGGCCATGACCCAGGCCATATGAATGGACCGTAGAATCCGTGAGAGACGCGATGAACACCAGGCTGCCTGTTATATTTCCCCATAGAAGGTCCATTTACCGGAGGTGGAGCCATTGTAGGTTAGAGTTGCCTGTCTTTGTGTTATGGAGAAAAAACGTAGACAAGATCTCGGTCTCGGTCTGTACTGTGGTCTCTCTGGACATTTTCTCAAGAATTGCCCAACTCTTTACAGGCTAGCATACTGTCAGGCGAACGTCTGAGCCTGGGTGACGGCCAAGGAGGTCACTCAGACTTCCAGGTACCTTTTTCTTCCTCTGCTAAAGTACTGATAAATACTGTGTTGTCCTTCGAGAACCAGGTGTTATCAACATTGGCGTTCATTGACTGTGGATCTGCTGCTAACTTTATTGATTCAGGACTCTTTCTGAAGTTAGGGTTAGGGACAGTTAGTTTAGAAAGACTGATGCAAATCTTCGCCCTTGACAATACACCATTATCCCGGAATTTGGTCAAGAAGGTAACGGTGGATTTCATGCTCCAAGTAGGAGCTCTCCACTCTGAATCCATCTCGTGATTTGTGTTGGATAATTTGCCTGCTGGGCTGTTACTGGGGCTTCCATAGTTGCAGATTCACAATCCTGTTATTGATTGGTGTCAGAGGGAGATTGTTAAATGGAGCTCCAATTGTTGTAATAAATGTCTAAAAACTGTACAAATATGCTCCGCTAGTCTGAAGGGTCTGCTGGCGTACGTGAAGGACTTCGGAGATGTGTTCTCAGAAAAGGAGGCAGAGATGCTACCTCCCCATCGTCCTTATGATTGTGCTATTGAGCTTATTCCTTATGCCATACTGCCTAAAGCTCGCCTTTACAATTTGTCTGGGCCTGAACGTGGTGCCATGAAAGAATATGTTAACGAAAGTTTAAGGGAGGGTCATATCCATCCTTTCTCCTCTCCGGTAGCTGCCGGATTTTTCTTCGTAAAAAAGAAAAGATGGGGGTCTCCATCCTTTCCTAGATTTCCGAGAACTAAACAAAATCACAGTTAAAAACATTTACCAACTTCCACTCATCCTGACCTATATAATCAGCTTCTGGGGGCCAGGGTGTTCTCTAAACTTGATCTTAGAGGGGTTTACAATCTGATATGCATCCGGGAGGGTGATGAGTGGAAAATGGCGTTTTTAACATCCGAGGGTCTGTTTGAAAACCTTGTCATGCCATTTGGGTTATCCAATTCATCTGCTGTGTTTCAAAATTTTATGAATGATATTTTCTCTGATTGCATTGGAAGATATGTTGTGATTTACCTGGATGATATTCTAATTTTCTCTCCACACTTGGATTCTCACCAAGAACATGTCCGGGTTGTGTTACAAAGATTAAGGGAGAACTCCTTGTTTGCTAAATTAGAGAAATGTGTTTTTTCTGTTCAGAAAATTTCATTCTTTGGGTTCGTCTTGTCAGCAGAAGGGTTTGAGATGGACCCTGGGAAGGTACAGCCCATAATTGACTGGGTTCAGCCTTGTGATCTTAAGGTTTTGCAACTTTTTCTGGGATTCGCCAACTATTATAAGAAATTTATCAAAGGTTTTTCTCAGACTGCTAAACCTCTTACTGACCTTACATATAAGGGGGCAAATCTCAAGGTGTGGTCGCCGAGTGCTATCAGGGCTTTCAAAAAATTAAAAGAGTGTTTCATGTCTGCTCCCATTGTGATCCAACCTGATCTCCAAGAACCATTCATTGTAGAGGTGGATGCTTCGGAGGTCGGAATAGGAGGCGTGTTTTTTTCTCAGAGGCCCAAAACTCTGACTAACTTGCGTCCATGTCTGTTTTTGTCTAAAAAATTTTCGCTGGCGGAAAGAAATTATGACGTTGGGAATCGTGAATTTCTTGCTGTAAAATTAGCCTTTGAGGAATGGAGGCATTTTTTGGAGGAAGCTCTTCATCCAGTTACTGTGGTCACTGATCACAAGAACCTAGCTTACATTGAATAAGCTAAAAGGCTAATTTCTAGACAGGCCAGATGGTCCTTGTTTTTCTCAAGGTTTAATTTTTCAATTACATTCAAGCCGGGGTATAAGAATGTGAAAGCTGACGCACTATCTCGCAGTCTTGACTCAGTTTCTCCTCCAGAACCTCCATCCTCCATTATTCCTGAGGGTATTGTGGCTTCTATGGTAACCTCAGAATTGGAGAAGATCCGTAAAACCCAGTCGTTGACTCCTCTTGCTACAACTGGATCTAAATTATTTGTGCCTGTGTACCTAAGATTGCATGTGTTACAGGAATTTCATGATTCCGTCTTGAGTGGCCATCCTTGGGTTACTGCTACATGCAAAGCCATTGCTAGACTTTTTGGTGGCCATCTATGCATAATGATATCAAAGATTTTGTATCTGTTTGTGAAGATTGCACACGCGCCAAAGTCATTTATAGCCGGCCGGCTGGGGAATTGGCTCCTTTGCCAATTCCAGAAAGACCATGTACTCATTTGTCCTTGGATTTCATCATGGATTTGGCTCTGTCTGGTGGGAAAACTGCTATCTGGGTGGTAGTTGACTGATTCAGAAAACAAGCTCATTTTGTTCCTTTGTCAGGATTACCTAATGCGATACACTCTCCACGTTGTTTATTTCTTATATCGTAAGGTTACATGGAATCCCTCTTAACATTGTATCAGATAGGGGAGTACAATTTGTCTCTAAACTCTGGAGAGCTTTTTGTAGTAAACTTGGAATTGACTTGTCATTTTCATCTGTTTACCACCCTGAGACCAACGGTCAGACTGAGAGGACAAATCAATCTTTGGAACAAATTTTAAGGTGCTTTGTGGCGGCTCAGCAGGTCTTCGTTTTTACCTCTCACTGAGTTTGCATTTAACAGTCAAGTGAATCAGTCTACTGGAACCTCACCATTTTTCTGTAATTATGGTTTTCATCCCCATTTTGGTGAATTTTCTAGGATTAGTTCAGAATGTCCTGGGGTTGAAGTTGCCGTACAAAGACTTGGAGATGTCTGGAAGGAGGTTCAAAAGAATATTGGGACTGCTAAGATTCACCAAAAGTGGAAGGCTGATAGAAGATGTTCAGTGGGTCCTGTTTTTAAGATTGGGGATAAGGTTTGGTTGTCATCCAGGAACAATAAACTTAAAGTGCGATCGGCAAAGTTGGGTCCAAAGTTTATTGGTCCATATGAGATCCTAGAGGTGGTCAATCCCTTCGCCATCCCTTCGCATGCCTATAGTCTTCCATAAATCCCTATTAAAGGAGTTTGTCCCTTCGGTATTTTCTCCCTCATCCCCGCCTCCTCCAGTTTCAGTCGACAGTGGCTTAGAGTATGAGGTTCAGAGGGTTGTGGATTCTTGCAGGGTCCATAATTCCCTTCAATACCTCATCCACTGGAGGGGATACAGACCAGAGGAAAAATCCTGGGTCCCTGCTCGAGATGTGAAGACTAGTGATGAGCGAGTATGTTCTGTTAACCCTTTCGCCGAGTATGATCGGGCGAGCACTGAGTTGTTAAAGCTGCTCGGTGTTATGTTTGAATCACTCCCGTATGCATGATTTGCGACTGTTTGACAGTTTTAATACATGTGAGGAATGTCTGTTTCTTATACATTCCTCACATGTATTAAAACTGTCAAACAGTCGCAAATGTTATGATCGGCAACATGTACTGATCCCCGAATTTCTTTCATTTTAGTTTTTTTGGGCTGGACTTACTGTTATGATCTGCAACATGTCCTAAGGAAAGATGGGGGAAAGCTGTCCCTACAGTAAGACTAAGCTGAATCCCTACGATGTAGCGGGCTGCCTGTTCCAAGTGAACAGACCCGCCTTAGTCCTCGGCTAGTCTGAATGAAGACCTATAGAATTAAGGGACGGGTCCCTAAAAGAACTAAGGACTGGGACAAAAATGGGACACCTCCTAAACAGAGAAGTTGTTGCAGAACACAAAAAGACAAACTGACAAAAATGTACTAGAGGTCCCAGAGGACCAAGAGAACTTGACAGAGAAAGGCGCCGAAGCACCAGGCTAGAGAAACAGTCAGACACTGAAGTCCAGCACAGCCAAAAGGGAGGAGCTGGAATATAAAGGCAGATGGTCACATGACCGCAAAACACAAGATGGAAAAAACAAACAGGAGGGTTCTAACAGTACCCCCTCTTTTATGAGGATCCTCCAGATCCTCCAGCCCAGGCCTATCAGGAAACCTCCTGTGGAAAGCTTTAACAAGCCTAGGAGCAGAGACATCATCTGTCCTTACCCAGGAGTTGTCTTCCGGACCGAAGATACGAGAAATTTCATATTCGCCGTCTTCCACAACAGAAGGAACTGTGAGAGTGGCGTCCCTATCAGATTCATCAGCCTTTTTCAACAAGGAAACATGAAACACAGGATTAATCTTCCTGAAAGTAGGGACATCCAACCTAGCAGCAGACGGGTTAACAACCTGAAGCACTTTAAATGGACCCAGAAACTTAGGACCCAGTTTTTTAGAGGGAATCCTCAACCGCAGGTTCTTCGAGGACAACCAAACCATGTCACCCACAGTAAACAAAACCTCCTTATGTTTCCTGTCAAAATACTTCTTGGACTTCTTGTTAGCCTCTTGAAGGTTGCAACTTACATTAGTCCAAACTAAAAATTCTCCTTCTCTGGCACCGCTGACCCCAATTTGGAGAATGTACCAAAAGACGGATGTCTCCCAGTACAACAAAAAAAAGTAGAACACCCAGCAGAGGAGGATGTATGATTGTTAAGAGCATATTCTGCGAGAGGCAGAAACTCAGACCACACCTCTTGATTGTCTGGCACAAAACAACGCAAAAACTGTTCAACATCCTGGTTCTTTCTTTCAGTCTGTCCATTAGACTCAGGATGATAACCAGACGAAAATGACAAATGGACTCCCAACCTGTCACAAAAAGCACACCAAAAGCGAGCCACAAACTGAGGTCCTCTATCAGAAACAATATCCGTGGGAACGCCATGGAGCTTGACAATCTCCTTAACAAACGCCTTAGCGAGTGTCTTGGCACAGGGCAACTTAATGAATGGAACCAAATGACACATCTTACTAAAATGGTCCACGACCACCCAGATGACAGTAAAACCATCGGACACAGGAAGATCAGTAATAAAATCCATTGTGAGACGCATCCAAGGCGCACTAGGAACCTCCAGAGGGCAAAGCAACCCCACAGCAGGAGTATGTGAAGCCTTTGACCTAGCACACTCAGTACACTAACGCACCCACTTGATGAGTTCCTTCTACCATCCAGGTCACCAAAAACTGCGACTGATAAGTCTCTTAGTCTCCGAAATTCCAGGATGATCTGCCAACCGAGACTCATGACACTCCACAAACAAATCTCTCCTAAAGGCTCTAGGCACGAAAAACCTCCCATGGGGAGTGTTAGATGGAGCATCATCTTGAGCTTTCAGAATCCCATTCTCCAAAACGGAGTCCAATGCCGCCACCATAACTCCTTTCTGTAAAATGCTCTCCTCCTTCTCGGCACCGACCGTAGGAGAGAAGCTGCGAGATAAAGCATCGGCTTTAACATTCTTAGTACCAGGGATATAGGTAACAGAAAAATGAAACCGAGAAAAAAAAAGTGCCCACCTAGCTTTACGGGCATTCAAGCACTTGGCAGCATCCAGATAGATCAAATTCTTATGATCTGTGAAAACTTGAATAGGAAATCTAGTGACTCGCCCAGGGGGATGGGGACGACTCAGTACCCGGGCCTATGCCTGGCCTTGGGGATGTCGCGGTGGTCGCCTCCCGGGCCCGTACCCTGGGGTCAGCTTTCAAAAGGGGATTATCTGTTAACTCTATGAAAGTTTATGACGCCACCTGTGGTTTCTGGTGAGAATCACCAGCGCTGCGGCAGTCCACTGAGGCCGGTGATAAGGCAGCTCGATGGTATAGCTCCCCACTGGTGGAGCTAGGCCTCAGGGCAGCATACGGAGAGGGGGATGCAGGACAGGCGAGACCCAGCTGGGTCGGAGCAAGAACGGGGACGGACACGGTAGTCACTTCAGTACCTTTTACTGGTGGTAGTTCAGGCACATCCCGGAGCACTGTAGGGTGAAGGATGCGTATCAGGATCCTCCCCAATGAGCGGGTGTAGGGCCTCCTGTTTCTTGCCTCTGCGTAGTAAGTTTCTGACCTGCCTGAAGCTAGGCCTAACTTTATCTCTGTCCTGCACTGGCTGACCTTGTGGTAGGGCCTTCTCTTGGAGTGCACGCTCCCAGCTTACGGGGCCTATGTATCTCCCGGCTCTGTTACGTATCAGCTCTCTGGTGAACCTGGGACCTATAGTTCTCCAGGGATTCCAGTTATGCCTTACTTGGTCGTAGAGATCCCGGTAAGCTCGGACCCGGTGTCCGGTATATGTTTCGGGGTGAGCTGGGTAAGCTCCTCTGCCCCCACTGCTACTCACTTTCCACTCGCCTTCGGCCACGCTTGGGACCTCACTAGGCTACTCACACTAACGGCAGCTTGCCGCTCTTCACTGCTCTTACAGGCGTCGGCACACCTTGGGCTCACTTACTTGAGCTCCTGAGTCTAGACTGGGCTTCAGGACCGCTGGAGGCCTAGCTTGCCTACACAGCAAACCACGTGCTTCTCCGCACACACAGCTTTTCACTCTCTGTGCACTCCAGACTCTCTAACTGCCTTGCTCCACCTTCCCTATTTATATCCCTAACGGGCTCCCACTGCTGGTCTGAGGTGGAAGGTGGAGATGTGTGAATGTTTATGGGGGCCTCTTGTGGAGGATTCCATTAATGCAAACTTCTAGGATCTGTGGTACCAAGCGCAACTGGGCACCACACTAGCGCCTTCCAAAAAATGACTCCAATGTTCAAACACAAGTTTAATAGCCAGCAACTCCCGATTTCCAACATCATAATTCAGTTCGGTTTCCGAAAATTTTTTCGAAAAGCAAGCACAAGGATGTACTCCACCCTTGTTCTCCTGAGACAAAACTGCTCCGACCCCCACCGATGAAGCATTGACCTCGACCAAAAAAGGCTTGGTCTCATCAGGCTGCATAAGGATAGGGGCAGAACTGAACCTCTTTTTGAGATACTTAAACGCTTCAATGGCCTCAGTAGTCCACTGGGCCACATTTGCACCTTTCCTGGTGAGATCGGTTAGAGGTTTAACAATTACAGAAAAATTCTTAATGAATTTCCTGTAATAATTGGCAAAACCCAAAAATCTCTGTATAGATTTCAAACCAATAGGCCTAGGCCATTCCTGCACAGCCTGAACCTTCACAGGGTCCATCTCAAAGCCCTCGCTGGAGACAATGTAGCCCAAAAAAGTAATTTTCTGCACAGCGAACTCACAATTCTCCAGCTTAGCAAAGAGTGAATTATCACTCAATAACTGCAAAACTTCACGCACACTCTGCCAATGGGACTCTAGATTTGGTGAGTAAATCAAAATGTCATCCAAATACACAACCACATTCTTATCAATCAAAGATCTCAGGATGTCATTAATAAGGTTCTGAAAAAATGCAGGTGCATTGGTAAGACCAAAAGGAAAAGGCATCACCAGTTTCTCAAAATGACCTACCGGAGTGTTAAAGGCAGTTTTCCATTCATCACCCTCCTTCACTCGTAACAAATTGTATACCCCCCGGAGATCAATTTTGGAGAACCACTTGGCCCCCACTAACTGGTTAAACAAGTCAGGAATTAACGGCAATGGGTAGGAATTGCGTACGGTAATCTTATTAATATCACGAAAATCCAGACATGGATGTAAACCGCCGTCCTTTTTTTAACAAAGAAAAATCCAACTGCCACCGGCGACTTAGAAGGTCTAATGTGACCAGCAGCCAGGCTAGTCTGTATGTACTCCTCCAAGGCCTTTCTTTCGGGGATAGTCAGATTAAACAAGCGACTCTTGGGAAGAGTAGCTCCCGGAACAAACTCAATGGCGCAATTATAATCTCTATGAGGAGGTAAAACTTGCGACTCCTCCTCCGAAAAAAACATCCAAAAATATTGAATAGGTATCGGTAATTCCCATTTTTCCACAGCCACAATGCGACCATTACAACATTTATCATAGCACTTCGGACTCCAAGACTTAATCACATTAGTAGACCAGTCCAATAAAGGATTGTGCAGTTTTAACCAAGGCAATCCTAGAACAACTGGAGAGGGTAAATTATCTAAAACAACCAAGTCCAAAATTTCTTGGTGAACTCCATTGATAGTGAGGGGAAATGCAGCAGTCTTGTGAGTAATATATTTCAAAGGAGTGTTATCAATTGCAATCACAGAAATAGGTGATGACAAAGGTTTGGATTTCAATTTAAGGTTTTCCAAAAACCCTTTATCAATCACATTAAGTGTTGAACCACAATCCACAAATACCTGAAATTCAATCAAATCTCCCTGCAGAGTAGTACTCCCAGAAAGAAATACTCCTGCAGAGCGTAAACAAGCTATACGGGCGTAACTGACCTTTTTTTTTTTTCTTTACTTAAACGACACTCACAATGCTTAATCAAATGGTCAGCTTTACCACAATAAAGACACAATCCCTCAGTAAACCTCCGGTCTCTTTCCTGAGAGCAGAGTGACATCGCCCCAACCTCCATCGGTACTCCACCGTCAGAGCAGATTTTCTGGTTACTAGGACCTGACATTACAGGCGTCTTTACCTCATTGAGCCTGCACCTCAATCTCCTGTCTATACGAACAGCTAACTGCATAGCATCCTGCAGAGTCTCAGGTGCAGGGAATGCAATTAGCAAATCCTTAACCCTTTCACTCAGACCAGCAAGAAATAAACATCTCAGCGCAGGATCATTCCACTTAACTTCTGAGGCCCATCTCCTGAAGTGTGTGCAATAATTTTCAACATCATCTGAACCCTGATTCAAACGCCTGAGTTCTGATTCGGCAGATGAGATTCGATTAGGATCGTCATATAATAGCCCCATAGCAGAAAAAAATTCTTCAACAGACCTTAAACAAGGATCATTAGGCTGGAGAGAAAAGGCCCACCTCTGTGGTTCATTGCGCAAAAGTGATATAATAAAACCAATGCGCTGTGATTCATTCCCAGAGGACCTTGGTCTTAAATGAAAATATAACAAATAAGCATTTTTAAAGGAAAAAAAATCTTGCTGTTTACCATAAAAAACATCAGGCAGTCCTACCTTGGGTTCGACAAAATGCGCTCCAGAACAGCTACTCACGTGTTGCTGAAGCTCGGCCACCTCCAGAGACAATCCCTGCAGGCATTGAGCCAAATCCTGGACGGAAACCATACTGATCCCCGAATTTCTTTCCTTTTAGTTTTTTGGGCTGGACTTACTGTTATGATCTGCAACATGTACTAAGGAAAGATAGGGGAAAGTTGTCCCTACAGTAAGACTAAGCTGAATCCCTACGATGTAGCAGGCTGCCTGTTCCTAGTGAACAGACCCGCCTTAGTCCTCGGTTAGTCTGAATGAAGACCTATAGAATTAAGGGAGGGGTCCCTAAAAGAACTAAGGACTGGGACAAAAATGGGACACCTCCTAAACAGAGAAGTTGTTGCAGAACACAAAAAGACAAACTGACAAAAATGTACTAGAGGTCCCAGAGGACCAAGCGAACTTGACAGAGAATGGCACCGAAGCACCAGGCTAGAGAAACAGTCAAACACTGAAGTCCAGCACAGCCACAAGGGAGGAGCTGGAATATAAAGGCAGATGGTCACGTGACCGCAAAACACAAGATGGAAAAAACAAACAGGAGGGTTCTAACAGCAAATCATGCACACGGGAGTGATTCAAACATAACACCGAGCAGCTGTAACTACTCGGTGCTCGCCCGAGCATACTCGGCGAAAGGGTTAACAGAACATACTCGCTCATCAGTAGTGAAGACCGATCGGTTAGTTAGAGTCTTGCATCTAAAGTTTCCTGGGAAGCCTGGGAGTCCGGCGGTCCCCCTTAGAAGAGAGGGTACTGTCATGGTTCCACCGCTCAGTGTGTCTGGGATGCAGTTACTGGCAGCTCACCCATCCAATCTGGTGCGGGGGAGGGCTGGAGCTTTCAGTACTGTGACTGACAGCTCAACGATCCAATCTGGTACAGGGGGTGCTGAAGCTGCCAGTGTCTTGATTGACAGCTTGGCTGTCGAATCTGGGTTTGGGAGGCGCTGGCAATTTCCCCGTGTTTATTATTCCAGGTGACTGTCAGGCTACTAAACTGGGCTGTTTCTCCCAGACCTCAGCCAGACGTACATTCAGGTGGTGTGAGGTTTGTTTCTCTGTGCCTTGCGTTCTGTGTTCTGATCCTCTGCTGCCTGACCCTTTCGGCTGTGACCTGACTTACGCCTCTGTCTTTTCCCTTATCTATGTGTTCTCATGGTATTGACCCCGGAACGTCTGACTATCTGCCTCACAGTTGCTCCGTGAGTTATTGACTAGCGTCACAGACAAGAGTCAAAATGGAATGGGTACAGCACTGGGTAAAAGTATCTCCTAAACCCTAAGGTGCCCCATTGATGCAGTGATTAATACCAGTGAGTTTTAGGGTCTGAAAGCTCAGGAGCAAAAGCCATAAGACATATATTGCTCCCTTCAAATAATGTTCATATGTAACACAGCTCTTCCGCAAGACATTTTTTATAACATGGCAGGTTTACAGACAAATGCTCAGCTCTATGTATGATAACATGACTTTAAAATAAATCAGTCTCCAAATAATGGTCAGATACTGGTTCTACACAGTGAAATGTTCGTACAGTATATGGCCACGTGCACATGTTGAGTGTTTGGTGAGTTTTTACCTCAGTATTTGTAAGCCAAAACCAGAAGTGGGTAAAAAATGCAGAAGCATTGCACTTGTTTCTGACTATTCCACTCCTGATTTTGGCTTACAAATACTGAGGTAAAAAAACAAATACTCAAGGTGTGCATGTGGCTTTATAGAGTTACATGCAGTTACTCGCAGATGATATCTTCTCTGATAGTAGTGGTTGACTTTCCGTTTTCTTTAACCCCTTTACCCCCGAGGGTGGATTGCACATTAATGACCAGGCCAATTTTTTCAATTCTGACCACTGTCACTTTATGAAGTAATTACTCTGGAACGCTTCAACGGATTCCCCTGATTCTGAGAATGTTTTTTCATGACATATTGTACTTCATGATAGTGGTAAAATTTCTTCAATATCACTTGCATTTATTTGTGAAAAAAATGGAAATTTGGCGAAAATTGTGAAAATTTAGCAATTTTCAAAATTTGAATTTTTATGCCCTTAAATCAAAGATATGTCACACAAAATAGTTAATAAATAACATTTCCCACATGTCTACTTTATATCAGCACAATTTTGGAACCCAATTTTTTTTATTAGGGAGCTATAAGGGTTAAAAGTTGACCAGCGATTTCTCATTTTTCCAACAAAATTTACAAAACCATTTTTTTTAGGGACCACATCACATTTGAAGTCACTTTGAAGGGTCTTTATGACAGAAAATGCCCAAAAGTGACACCATTCTAAAAACTGCACCCCTAAAGGTGCTCAAAACCACATTCAAGAAGTTTATTAACCCTTCACATGCTTCACACCAATTAATTTAACATGAAATGAAAAATTAACATTTAACTTTTTTTCACAAAAATTTTATTTTAGACTCCAATTTTTTAATTTTCACAAGGATGCCAGGAGACCGCAAAAGTTGTTGTGCAATTTCTACTGAGTACGCCGATATCTCATATGTGGGGGAAAGCCATTGTTTGGGCGCACAGCAGGGCTCGGAAGGGAAGGAGCGCCAATTGATGTTTTCAATGTAAAACTCGCTGGAATTGACAGCGGACCCCATGTTGTCTTTGGAGAGCCCCTGGTGTGCCTAAACAGTAGAAACCCCCCACAAGTGACCCCACTTTGGAAACTAGACCCCTTAAGGAACTTATTTAGATGTGTGGTGAGCACTTTGAACCCCCAAATATTTTGTAAAAGTTTATGACGTAGAGCTAAAATATTTTTTTTCCACAAAAACTATCCTTTAGCTGCAATATTTTTATTTTCACAAGGGTACTAGGAGAAATTGGACTCGAAAAGTTGTTGTGCAATTTCTACTGAGTACGCCGATACCTCATATGTGGGGTAAGCCATTGTTTGAGCGCACGGCGGGCTCGGAAGGGAAGGAGCGCCAATTAACGTTTTCAATGTAAAACTCGCTGGAATTGACAGCGGACCCCATGTCGCGTTTGGAGAGCCCCTGATGTGCCTAAATAGTGGAAACCCCCCACAAGTGACCCCATTTTGGAAACTAGACCCCTTAAGGAACTTATTTAGATGTGTGGTGAGCACTTTTAACCCCCAAGTGTTTTGCAAAAGTTTATGACGTAGAGCCAAATCATTTTTTTTCCACAAAATCGATCTTTTAGCCGCAATATTTTTATTTTCACGAGGGTACTAGGAGAAATTGGACTCCAAATGTTGTTGTGAAATTTCTACTGAGTACGCCGATACCTCATATGTGGGGGAAAACCATTGTTTGGGCGCACGGCAGGGCTCGGAAGGGAAGGAGCGCCATTTGATGTTTTCAATGCCAAACTCGCTGATATTGACAGCGGAACCCATGTCGCGTTTGGAGAGCCCCTGATGTGCCTAATCAGTGGAAACCCTCCACAAGTGACCCCATTTTGGAAACTAGACCCCTTAAGGAACTTATTTAGATGTGTGGTGAACACTTTGAACCCCCAGGTGCCTCACAGAAAATTATAATGTTGACTTGTGAAAATAAAAAAAAAACATTTTTTCCACAAAAATGTTAAAAAAAAAAAATTCACAAGGGTGGACCTCAAAATCTGTTGTCCAGTTTCCTCTGAATATGCTGATACCCCATGTGTTGGAGAAAACTATTGTTTGGGCGCATGTCAGGGCTCGGAAGGGAAGGAGTGACGCTTTGGAATGCAGACTTTAATGGAATTGTCTGTGGGCGTCATGTCACGTTCTCAGAGCCCCTGATGTGCCTAAACAGTGGAAATGCCCAACAAGTGCCCCCTTTTTGGAAGTGGTAGCTGATTTTTGAATTTTATAATGTAGTGTCGTACGTCAGTTGTGTAGGGCAACCTGACGAACACTACACAACTGACGTATGACAACCTGACGAATACTACGTCAGTTGTGTAGTGTTCATCAGGTTGTCATACGTCAGAAATTTATTTAGTAGTGCATGGAAGTATGGTACTTTTTGAAGCATTCTTTCATGCACAGGCCAGATTTGTCGGGGCAGGCGTCATATTGATAAATGGTGTCCTTGCATATTCCCCTTTTATAACACACTCTGCACCTCTTTTGTGACTTACATTTTTTTGCGACTTGAGGGATCTGCCCCGGGAAATTCTGGCCTGGTACAATTCTCGGTCCTTCAGTTCCGGAAATACTGGGGCCCGCTTCGTCACTGCTGCCAAATTTCAGGGCCTTGATAACTGTCTCCTGGAAGTGAAGGTACGACGCAGAAGTCTGGCCTGCACATTGTGACAGAAGGAAAGCGTTCTGCATTGCCATCTGTACAAGGTGCACCGCCAACTTCTTATACCATACCTTGGCCTTTTTCAAAGCACTGTACGGCTGGAGGACTTGATCAGAGAGATCAACTCCCCCCATGTACTTGTTGTACCCCACTACACAGTCTGGTTTCCCGACTTGTGTAGTGAAACCTCGTACAGTGCTGAGGGTGCTGCCATCACCATGTATGGTGGTCAAGAGAAGGACATCCCTCTTGTCCTTGTACTTGACCACCAGCAGGTGGTCACTACATTGGGCTCTGCTCTCACCCCTTCTGAGCATCTGCCCAATTAGCATCTTTGGGAGGCCTCTCCGATTTTTGTGGACAGTACCGCAGGCTGTGGTACGTCGCGCAGAGAGGGACTTGAAGAGAGGGACACTGGTATAAAAGTTATCCACGTACAGGTGATATCCTTTATCCAGCAGTGGGTGCACCAAGTCCAACACAATTTTCCCACTCACTCCCAGAACAGGGGGGCATTCAGGGGGTTCAATCCCGGAGTCCTTCCCTTCATAAACTCTAAACTTGTGAGTGTACCCTGAGGTACTCTCACAAAGTTTATACAGCTTGATTCCGTACCTGGCCCTCTTATTGGGCAGGTACTGCCAGAATCCAAGCTGCCCCTTAAAATGAACTAGAGACTCATCCACGCAGATGTCCCTTTGGGGCACATACACTTCAGCAAACTTGTTGTTAAAGTGTTCGATGACCGGCCGAACTTTGAAAAGATGATCAAAGTTCGGGTCATCTCGTGCAGGACACCTTGCATTATCATTGTAATGCAAGAACTTGTGGATGGCCTCAAAACGTGTCTGGGTCATGACCATTTGGAACACTGGAGTGTTATACAAAATGTCAACACTCCAGTATTGCCGAACTTCTGGCTTCTTCACGATCCCCATATGAAGGACCAGGCCCCAAAACTTCATCATTTCTACTGCATCTACAGGAGACCAGTTAGAAAATGATGAACAGGGGTTTTGTTCAAAAAACTGATGAGCATACAAATTCGTTTGGCCCACCATGAGGTTTATAAAATCCTCAGAGAAAAAGACTTTGAAAAAGTCTATTTTTGTGAGGCCGGTGGTTTCAAACTTGATTCCTGATTCCACCACGAAATCAGGAATCAGTGGCTCATAGTTTTCGGGAGGCGAGGTCCATATGGCGTCAGTAGTGGGGGGTGCTGGTTCGTCTTCTCTCCTGGGACGACTGCGGGGCGGTCCAGCAGCACCTAAGGAGGAAGAAGAGGAGGTGGAAGAGGAGGAGGAAGAAGAGGATGATGAGGAGTCAGAAAAATAAAGAAATGTGGGATCCTCGCCCTCACTGTCAGTGTCGGAGGCAAGAAGAGCGTATGCCTCATCCACTGAATAGCGAGTTTTGGATGAGTGGGACATTTTTTTTGTTGTTATTTATGTAGTGTGTGTGTGTCAGTACTTTATTTAGAGTGTGTATGTGTCAGTGTGCTTGGTGTGAACTTTTTTTCTGAAAAAAAGGGAAAAAGGGACTAGTGTATGTGGTGCAAACAGCGAGCACGAGTGTGGATCGGTGAACTATGTCACTGATCAACGCTCGGCAGCTGCTGGATGTGAGCACGGATGTGTGGTAAGTGGGAAGAGGGGAATTGGGGTGGATGAGGGGAGATCAGAGATGACTTACCAAAGTCTTCTCTGTTCTTCTTCCAGCAGCAGGCTCTGGAGCAGGATCAGCAGCAGGACCGGCGCAGAAGACCCAGGAGCAGGAGACCGTGCCCGGAGCAGGAGACCGTGCCTGGAGCAGGAGTCGGCGCCCGCAGCAGGAGACCATGCCCAGAGCAGGAGTCGGCGCCCGGAGCAGGAGACCGTGCCCGGAGCAGGAGACGGCGCCCGAAGCAGGAGACGGTTCCCGGAGCGGGAGAAGGTCCCCGGAGCAGGAGACAGTCCCCGGAGCGGGAGAAGGTCCCTAGAGCAAGAGACGGTCCCCGGAGCAGGAGACGGCGCCCGGAGCAGGAACTGGAGCCTGGAGCAGGAACTGGAGCCTAAAGCAGGAAACCGGGACCGAAGCTGGAGCTGAAGACCAGAACCAAGAGAATTAACAAAAAAAATCCTGAAAAGCAGCGAGCATGGAAGTTCATCAGTGACGTAGTCACTGGTCAGCGCTCGGCCGCTGCAGGATGCACGAAAAAAGAAAATGGTCGGAAAGGGGGTAAAAAGAGGGGGCAGGGGAAAGGGGGGGATTAGGGTGGATGAGGGGAGAACAGAGATGGACTTAACGTGCCCCCTGGGCTGTGGGGTACCCGGTGCCGGGCCGGTAGATGCCGGGGGATGTCACAGTGGCGGTGACCCGGTCCGTGACCCAGGGTGGTCAATCAATAAAGGGGAATTTTTATAGGGGATTATATACAAAGTTCGTGACGCCACCTGTGGTATGCGGCTAAGGGAGTCGCCGCTGCGGAGCAGGTCCTCTGGAGCTGATGTTACTGCAGCAGGGATGGCGTGGCTCTCCACAGGTAGAGCTTAGCTCCATGGCAGTGTAGATGTAATAGGTTGTGCTGAGCGTTGTAGTGCAGGGTTTCATGGTGCAGCAATAATCACAGAGACAATGAAGTGTAGTCCTCAGGGTCATTACTCACGGTTGTTGCAGTCCAAATTACAGGTACCACAGTAACGTCCCTCGTCGTGCTGTGCTTACTCAGGGAGGGGTTCAGTCCACCCTCAGATATCTCCGGAGTACTTAGCAGGACCCCCTTCTGTGTCCTCTCTCTGGCCGTCTCCCTGCACCTCATACTTAGTGTCCCAATCCGGTACCTGCGGGCCTTGTCGGGCGACGTTTGTTCCGTCCCCTGGGTCCTCTAT
Source organism: Phyllobates terribilis (assembly GCF_046119375.1). Lineage (NCBI taxonomy): Eukaryota > Metazoa > Chordata > Amphibia > Anura > Dendrobatidae > Phyllobates > Phyllobates terribilis. Next base: position 789,235,475 of record NW_027362761.1, read on the forward strand.
AGCTTTCTTCTTGGTGAGACTGATATGGACTGTTGGCTGAAGGACTTGCAATACTGCAGCCTCCGGTTTCTAGTTGAGTCATAAAGTCCTCTGCTAGTTGAGGGACCGGTCCCCTTTGTGTGGCCTGACCTCTACACCTCCTGGTAGATTCAGGCGTACCGGTGGCTTCCAGCACTGCCCGTACCCCTGGGGTCCCTTCTTCCGTTCCTGGAGCCCTTTCTGCTCCTCTCCCTCTTTCTTCAGTTCTGGGCCTATCCTCAGGCCCTCTGCCTGAGCAGAGCTCCTGCAGAGCCCTGCTCCACTCCTCTCACTGTAGACTGTTCTCTCTCTCTCCTCAGACTGATTGGCTTGTCTTTCTAAGATGGCTTCCCTATTTATACCTTCTTCTCATTTTCTCCCCTAAGCTACTTTCTCCACCCACACCCACTACATAGTTCCTACCCCCCAGCTAGGGACCCGGGACTGTGCTCTCCCTTAGGAGCAATCTTGCCCTACCCCCACTGTGGGTATGTGTTGGATGCAGGTGTTAGGGTCCTGAGCTGTACTCCTTCCTTACCTAAGAGTGAGATACTACACCTCTGGTTGAGATGCAGTACCTCTGTTGCGACCGAACCCTCAGGGGCGCCAGAGACTTACCAAAGTCTTCTCTGTTCTTCAGCAGGATCAGCAGCAGGATCAGCAGCAGGCTCTGGAGCAGGAACCACAGCAGGTCAGGAGCAGGAGACCCAGGACGCTGGAGCAGAAGATCCAGGAGACCACAGCTGCAGCAGCAGCAGCAACTGCAGCAGGTGAGAAGACTGTCTTGTGGTGTCACAGAAGATTCTGTGGCACTACAAGGCCCAGCGACAGACAGATCAGATGTGACCACTCTGTAGAAATCCTCACCAAGTGTGAGGGTCTGCAGGGCGGTCACATGTGGGGGTGATAGGGTGGTGACAGGTGGAGGTCACCACCCAGTCACCTCCCGTACAGGTAATCTGATTGAAGCAATCGATGATGACATTGATTGCTCCAATCAGAGTACCTGTATTCAGGTGACCAGGCGGTCACAGGGAGGTGTCACCTCTCTGTGCCCCCCTGTGGTGCATGCTGTGCCCCAGCCATCTGATTGGTGCAATCAATGTCACTAATCAGACATGGCTGGGGCAGAGCACGCACCACAGGGGGTCACAGGGAGGTGACACCGCCCGGTCACCTGTATTCAGGTACTCTGATTGGAGCAATCGATGTCATCATCGATCGCTCCAATCAGAACAGCCTGGGGGCTTTCATCACATTGCAGAGGGTCATGGGGCGGTGACAGGCAGGTCACAAGCCGGTCACTGCCCCATGACCTCCCTGTCACTGCGCGGTCCCGCTATGATTGGTGCAATCCATGTGATCGGCGATCGCACCGATCATAGCATTTTAGGGTCAGGGCTGGGGTCTCCTAGCAACAGGCTAGGATCGGTGCTCTTAGGAGCACCGATCCTAGGCTGCACATCACTGTTTCCGGCAATCTGATTGCCGGAAACAGTGAGAATGCTGTGATTGGCTGTTCAAAATTGAACAGCCAATCACAGCGATCGTGGGTGCGGGGGGGCTGCGACACCCCCCGGGATGCCGGCGCCATCTACCCTGAGGTGAGATGGTGCTGGAAATGTGATGCGATCACCGCGACTTTAGTCGCGGGACCGCATTAAAGACCAAGACCTAATAGTACGTCATTGGTCCAATCGGCCCAGGTCACCAAGACGTACTATTAGGTCATACGTCAGAAAGGGGTTAATATACTTTTATCAGCCAAGACTTGTCTCTGCACATAAACTCCATATCCTGCTGGTAAACCCAATTACCCTCTGCGTGCCCTCCACAAATTATTAATGTCCCTGTTGTACTCCACAGCGAGTGGGATATGGCCTTTCTTTCTGAAACAGCTAGGTTGTTTTCACTGAATTTGTTGCTAACTGGTGGAATGTTTTGACTGAAGGGGTAACATCAACTCAGGTCAGAACTAGAGTTAGGAACAATGACAGAAGATGTACCAGAGATGTAGTCTGAGGATATTCAGGGTTAAAATAGGGTGGTCAGGCAGAATCTAGAAAGACATCCAATGGGTTAAATATATAAGGGTTAAAGGATTATATTTAATGGATAAAGGGAACAAAGCCAGGTTACAACAATGAGTCAATCCAATAAAAGTGCAGCATGAATAGAAAATAATACAATTCAAAAATTAAAAAGTGGAAGGGGTAACTATGAGAATTTAAATATGGCACCATATTTCTCCATTGGCCGCCACACCTATACTTTCATTGTTCCATTAGTTTGTCCAGGACTTTTATTAATTTATTAAATATAAACAGCACTCATGCTACCAGCTAGTGGAGAGAACACTGTAAAGTAGCTGATTGCTTGTTGTGTTGTGCGCCTCCTGACAGTGAATTTTGCCTGCAAAATAGTTGGAACAGGTAAGTTTGTAGCTGGAAACCACATGTTGTCCTCTCAATCATTCAGAATAAAACGTATGTACACCATAAAGTACACATTTGATATGTTGTTTGGCATAGTTTATCCAATTATTTTTACTGTATATTGCTACTGCTATGTTTTATGTAAACTGTAAGTTTTTCATCCTCTTTAATTTACAATATATTTTGGGCAAAGTAGAGATTTCCCTGGTAAATCATAGAACGGATACACAACCTTCTTACTTGGGTCTAAGCATGTAAAGTTTAACATAACCCTTTTGATATTGTGATCCAAACGAGATGCCCGAAACTTCTAACACAGATTCCAGCCAAAACAGAATATGTAATTGATGATATTGTGTTAGCATGGTGCATGGAGTCAAGGGACATCCGAACATGACATCAGTGGGAGTGCCAAGAGATCCGGATAGAGCAATCTGCATTAGGAAAATAAGATACTGTAAGTAATGAAAGCACAGGGGCGGAACTACCGCCCGTGCAGCCGGTTCATTGAACGGGGGCCCCGAGGGAGAGGGGGCCCCTCCAGCCTCAAGCAGGGCCGCCATCAGGGCATGTCTGCCCTGACTCCAGTATGGGGCCCAGCCGGTAGGGGCCCCCCTCTTGTGCGTCTCTCTCCTCATGGGGCCCCCGGCCCCATGCTAAGCGCCGGGTCCGGGACATCTCAGCGCTGCGCTGCGCTGCTGCGGCAGCGCCTTCATGATTCCCCTGACTTCCGGTCATGTGACGGCGCCGTCACATGGCCGGAAGTCAGGAGAACCTGGTGTCAGCGATTTGGACGAGCGCCAGGATTCTGCAGGGATCGCATGGGGGTAAGTATAACAAGTTTTGTTTTTTTCAAAATACAATTTACTAGGAGTGGGGGGAATGGGAGATGCACATGTGTGTGTGTGTGTGGGGGGGAGATAAGAGATGCACATGGGGTGGGGGGGAGATAAGAGATGCACATGGGGGGAGATGATAAAAGATGCACATGGGGTGGGGGGGATGAGAGTGGTGCACATGGGGTGGGGGGGATGAGAGAGGTGCACATGGGGTGGGGGGGATGAGAGAGGTGCACATGTGGGGGGAGGGGGATGAGAGAGGTGCACATGTGGGGGGAGGGGGGTGAGAGGTGCACATGGGGGAGGGGGATAAGAGATGCACATGGGGGGGATGAGAGAGGTGCACATGTGGGGGAGGGGGATGAGAGATGTGCACATGTGGGGGGGATGAGAGAGGTGCACATGGAGGGAGTGGTGAGAGCTGCACATGTGGGGGGATGAGAGATGCACATGGGGGGAGGGGGATGAGAGAGGGGCACATGTGGGGGAGGGGGATGAGAGATGTGCACATGTGGGGGGGTGAGAGAGGTGCACATGGGGGGGATGAGAGAGGGGCACATGGGGGGGTGAGAGAGGTGCACATGGGGGGGTGGTGAGAGCTGCACATGGGGGGGATGAGAGAGGGGCACATGTGGGGGGGTGAGAGAGGGGCACATGTGGGGGAGGGGGATGAGAGATGTGCACATGGGGGGGTGGTGAGAGCTGCTCATGGGGGGGTGAGAGCTGCACATGGGGGAATTGGGAGAAAATGAGCTGCACATGGGGGAATTAGGAGTAGGGGGATAATGAGCTGCACATAATGAATGTGGGGTGGGGGAGAGTAAATGATAAATGACGATGGGGTGGGGAGAGCACAGACATGATATAATGAATTGGGGCAGGGGGTGCATGTAAATAATGAATGCGGGGAGCAGGAAGTATAGAGTAGAGGTTCTAATTAAATTATATATTAAGTGCCTATTTACAGTTAATGGGGGCACCGTGGTGGATTACAATTTATATTTGGAATGGTAGGTTGCATAATAACTAACCATATATTGATGGTGGATGCACGTCTGTATTCAGCTGCGTAATGTAGAAGTTGGGGAATGTGCTCTAGATAACTGTGTTATTTTATGCAGAGACGAGTCCTGGCTGGAAGACGTGATGGCGGTCTGTGCTGGATGAAGGAGAAAAGCGTAGCTGAAGGACTTCACCTAGAGACGTCACCAGTGAGTCAGTGCATTACATGTACACTTACACTATATACTATGTACCGGGCTCCTGTGTATAATGTCACTGGTGATCACTGTATTACCTGTACACTATATACAGAGCTCCTGTGTATAATGTCACTGGTGATCACTGTATTACCTGTACACTGACACTATATACAGAGCTCCTGTGTATAATGTCACTGGTGATCACTGTATTACCTGTACACTGACAATATATACAGAGCTCCTGTGTATAATGTCACTGGTGATCACTGTATTACCTGTACACTATATACAGAGCTCCTGTGTATAATGTCACTGGTGATCCCTGTATTACCTGTACACTATATACAGAGCTCCTGTGTATAATGTCACTGGTGATCCCTGTATTACCTGTACACTATATACAGAGCTCCTGTGTATAATGTCACTGGTGATCACTGTATTACCTGTACACTGACACTATATACAGAGCTCCTGTGTATAATGTCACTGGTGATCACTAGATTACCTGGACACTTACATTATACATACCATGTATAGAGCTCCCGTGTATAATGACACTTATGCTAATATTAGTAATGTGGTGGTAATATTAGTAATGTGGTGGTAATATGTGGTCTGGTCATGGTGTGGCAGTTTTTCTCCCTTCTGTGTGGTATTATTCGGTCACTATGTTGTGGTAATATGTGGTCTGGTGATGGTGTGGCGGTATTCCCTGTATGTGGTATTATTGGTCATTTTAAAAAAAAATGTATATGACACATTCCCTTAAAGAAAACTAAATAAAAATATATCTAAAAAGAGTATTGGATATTTTAAGAAAATTTTAATAGGTTAGAGTAGGGCCCGGCCAGAAGAGTCTACCTTATCGTGGTGGCGGCTTTAAAAATCTTTTGGCCAAAACAAAAGCTGTTGGCTATGTATGTGGCACCGTCACATGGCCGAACGTCAGGAGAGCCTGGTGGCAGCGACGTGGACGAGCGCCAGGATTCTGCAGGGATCGCATGGGGGTAAGTATAACAAGTTTTATTTTTCTTAAATACAATTAATTAACTAGGAGTGGGGGGGATGAGAGATGCACATGGGGGGAGATGAGAGATGCACATGGGGGGGATGAGAGATGCACATGGGGGGGATGAGAGATGCACATGGGGGGGATGAGAGATGCACATGGGGGGGATGAGAGATGCACATGGGGGGGATGAGAGATGTACATGGGGGGGTGAGAGATGTACATGGGGGGGGTGAGAGATGCACATGGGGGGGTGAGAGATGCACATGGGGGGGTGAGAGATGCACATGGGGGGGTGAGAGATGCACGGGGGGGATGAGAGATGCATCGGGGGGGTGAGCTGCACATGGGGGGGATGAGAGCTGCACATGGGGGGGCGAGAGATGCACATGGAGGGGTTATGTTTACATAACTTTGTTGCCTTATGAAGCGCAGGGGGGGGCCCCAAAAAATTTCTTGCACAGGGGCCCACTACAGTCTGTGTCCGCCCCTGTGAAAGCATATTAGTAAAATAAAACTACAGTTAAAATGGATCTTAAAGAAGACATATCAAAAGCAGACAGTTTTTGGCCTTATCTTGTTCCCGCTACTCACTTGAGTATTCCAATATTTTCCTTTTTAAAAATCTACCATATATTTCCATAAATGTGGGTCTTTTTATTAAGTGCCATTTTTAATGTCGCTACCAAGCGGTGTTCCTCACAGGGAAATAATAAAGAGCCATCTAAATATACGTCCCCAGATAATCCTTTGAGCCATAACCCCATAGTAAAGATCCTAAAAAATTTGCATTAAAAAGGACCATATCTCTGGAGCTGTATGACTGAATAGAAACAAAAATTGGAATACTCAGGGGAGCAACGGGAATAAAATATATAGTATGTAAAGATCATTATTTACTTAACAAGGATGTCCAAAGCCTTTAAATATAAAGTTAGATCAGTTCACTTTGGCCTCATCCAAATTATTGATAACATTAAAGTGTTTTTGAGTTCAATGCTCACATCTACTTTATTAAAGTGTCCCGATAATATCTGTCCATGCTTTGAAGCTCAGGCTCACCAGGCCAAGGTGGAAGGAATGACACCCTCTGTAGTCCCAGGGGTACCCCCCTTGGTTCTGAGTTCCTGTAATAGGAGTACATAGATATTATGCCCTTTATGTAGTGTCAATTATGTGAATTACAGACAATCTAATTTTACTTGACTGTAGTTATAATTTACCTTACCTGAGATTAAGTTTTTTTCTTATGTTTTAACTTTTTGATGGCCCTTTATGGTTCAGATAAATGGCAGCAAGTGGCGGTCATCTCTCTGAATCCGCACATACGCATATTACAAAAAGTCTGCATTTTGGAGAATACAAATTTTTGTAACAGAGCTGAATTTAGTTCTACTTGAATATATTCACTCATCTCTTGTTGTAACAAATGCACTGTTTTATTTGGAAGATGAGTGTATTCAAATATATACATAATTCATGTAAGTCTTAAGCTGTGTGACTTTTTACCCAAATTCTCTCTGAAAGTGATGGATTTTGAACATTTAGTGGCATATTTATCAATATTGTCTTTCTCATAGACACAGCAAATTTAGACTAGATAGTCTTAAATGTGTCTTATTTATCACAGTAGTTTGAATTTAAGCCACCTATTGGTTTACTTTGTAGTTAGAAATTTTTGGTGATGGCTGTTGCATGTTAGGCTATGCTCCCTTTTATCTAAGTCTTGAAAGACACATTTTTGGCTAAAAGGGCGCAAAAATTCTCGTGCATTTAAGTTGATATTTATCCACCCTTATGTTATATCTGTATAAACTCACAAATCAGAATCCTTTTTAACCAGTTTGATTACAAATTTGGCAAGACATATCAGACATATTTAGCTGGCGCAATATTTCTTTAGTTAATCTAGAATTGGATGAACACTAGTTTGTAACTGCAGCTAGAATCTGATTCTTTATTTTTTCATGTTTCAGGAAAATAACACACTTGGATTGCCTACAGCTGATTATAAACTAGGGCTTTCTGATAGACCGAAAGTAGAATTGCCTCTTAGACCTACTAACGGTTCAAATGATCTACTCTGGTGCTAAGGGCAAAGATATGCCTGGCATCAATTATATGTGATAAGAGAACATATTTCAGCTCTCAAGTTGACAACTTATTTTAGTCTTGTTACAAATAAAAATCTCATGAAGGCTGGCTATGGGTCATTCCCATTGCATTGTGTTGTCTTGTGAAACCTATATATGTGGATAATATATACAGTACAGACCAAAAATTTGGACACACCTTATCATTTAAAGATTTTTCTGTATTTTCATGACTATGAAAATTGTACATTCACACTGAAGGCATCAAAACTATGAATTAACACATGTGGAATTATATACTTAACAAAAAAGTGTGAAACAACTGAAAATAGGTCTTATATTCTAGGTTCTTCAAAGTAGCCACCTTTTGCTGTGAGGACTGCTTTGCACACTCTTGGCATTCTCTTGATGAGCTTCAAGAGGTAGTCACCGGAAATGGTCTTCCAACAATCTTGAAGGAGTTCCCGAGATGCTTAGCACTTGTTGGTCCTTTTGCTTTCACTCTGCGGTCCAGCTCACCCCAAACAATCTCGATTGGGTTCAGGTCTGGTGACTGTGGAGGCCAGGTCTTCTGGCGTAGCACCCCATCACTCTCCTTCTTGGTCAAATAGCCCTTACACAGCCTGGAGGTGTGTTTGGGGTCATTGTCCTGTCGAAAAATAAATGATGGTCCAACTAAACGCAAACCGGATGGAATAGTATGCTGCTGCAAGATGCTGTGGTAGCCATGCTGGTTCAGTATGCCTTCAATTTTGAATAAATCCCCAACAGTGTCACCAGCAAAGCACCCCCACACCATCACACCTCCTCCTCCATTCTTAACGGTGGGAACCAGGCATGTAGAGTCCATCCGTTCACCTTTTCTGCGTCGCACAATGACACGGTGGTTGGAACCCAAGATCTCAAATTTGGACTCATCAGACCAAAGCACAGATTTCCACTGGTCTAATGTCCATTCCTTGTGTTCTTTAGCCCAAACAAGTCTCTTCTGCTTGTTGCCTGTCCTTAGCAGTGGTTTCCTAGCAGCTATTTTACCATGAAGGCCTGCTGCACAAAGTCTCCTCTTAACAGTTGTTGTAGAGATGTGTCTGCTGCTAGAACTCTGTGTGGCATTGACCTGGTCTCTAATCTAAGCTGCTGTTAACCTGTGATTTCTGAGGCTGGTGACTCGGATAAACTTATCCTCAGAAGCAGAGGTGACTCTTGGTCTTCCTTTCCTGGGGCGGTCCTCATGTGAGCCAGTTTCTTTGCAGCGCTTGATGGTTTTTGCAACTGCACTTGGGGACACTTTCAAAGTTCGCCCAATTTTTCGGACTGACTGACCTTCATTTCTTAAAGTAATGATGGCCACTCGTTTTTCTTTACTTAGCTGCTTTTTTCTTGCCATAATACAAATTCTAACAGTCTATAAAGTAGGACTATCAGCCGTGTATCCACCTGACTTCTGCACAACACAACTGATGGTCCCAACCCCATTTATAAGGCAAGAAATCCCACTTATTAAACCTGACAGGGCACACCTGTGAAGTGAAAACCATTTCCGGTGACTACCTCTTGAAGCTCATCAAGAGAATGCCGAGAGTGTGCAAAGCAGTCATCAAAGCAAAAGGTGGCTACTTTGAAGAACCTAGAATGCAAGACATATTTTCAGTTGTTTCACACTTTTTTGTTAAGTATATAATTCCACATGTGTTAATTCATAGTTTTGATGCCTTCAGTGTGAATGTACAATTTTCAAAGTCATGAAAATACAGAAAAATCTTTAAATGAGAAGGTGTGTCCAAACTTTTGGTCTGTACTGTATATATATATATATATATATATATATATATATATATATATATTGGAGCAGATATACTTAACGTGTAAATGAAAAAAAAAGAGCAATAGAATTTCTTATATAATTATTTATTTGCAAGTTTTAAATATTCATTATATAATTTTATACATTTAGTGCATTTAAATACCTCACAATGTAATGCAGTATATGACTGAAATGTATCTTGCAGTAACACCTCTTTCATATGTTAATTTTCAGAGCTTAACACCAAGCCAATCAGATCTCATACTTTGCACTGATGAGGGGCAATACCTCGAAACACTGTGTCTGCAAATTGAGATTTTGAATTGGCTTTATAAATTGGCTTTTATCCTAAGTTATATTGCAAGGCTCGTTAAAGGGTCCATAGGAACTTTTAGGATTGCTGCTTCCAACTGGTGGCAAAGAGGCAATTTGCATTTCTAAAAATAAACTTTTTGTCAAGATAATTACCTCAAGTTTTGATTCCCAGGGATATTACTGGCCATAGCGATCTGTGAATGACATCGCTAAATAGTATTCATTTCATGCCCTCTTACACAGGCTGATAGAGAGTGATCATTAATAGTATTTTTTGTTCCTATACCCAATGTGCTGTATTTTGTCAGCAGAACATGCACCGTTTACATCATGATTTAAGGGGCTGCAAAATGAATTTAGTTAGCCAATGCATTTTGCTAATTCATTGGTTTACACAGACTAATGAGTTAGATCTGTCCTTAGTCCATTTAAAAAAAGCTCGGGATGTAATGTATCTGGGTAAATACACTACAAAAGTAATTATTTTTCAATTTGTGGGACCCTTCATAGTTTTTTTTCCCTAACTGTTATCAATCCCCTTTGGAATAAAAAAATAGAAAATTTATGTAAAAGAATTGGAGCTAACTACCTGCCCATTCTACCCGTCGCCAATCTCGACCTGCTCAGAATGGTCACAGGCCTTTCCCGCCGGCGATTCTTCAGTTTCCGATGACATCACATCGAGAGAGCAGTTGTGGGGAGCTGGTTGTTAATCAGCATGACATCAGCAGTCCCATCAAAGGTTCAGTCAGGAAGAAGAAGAGGTGCTCTGTTGATGGGAAGCAGCAGAATCGCTGGCAGGACATAGTTTATTTTCAAATGTTTTTGCTTTTATTTCTGATTTATCTTTGTATTTATCCAAAAGGGTACCAATAAAAACTTGAACTGATCCGCAGATAACAAGCTCCCACTCAGCTCCAACATCTGCCTATGGAATTATATGTGGTTTCCACATTACTTGGCGCTCAAAGACTCTGGAAAACAATATGGGTCTCCCCTCCAAAAAAAATTTGGGAAAATACATATTCTCAAAGCTAAATGGCAACCCTTCCTTTTGAATCCTTCAGTGTGCCAAAACCACAATTAGTGTACTGATGTTTTGGCAATGCTGTAGCAGGAAGAAGTCACTTAAGAATTTACATGGTATGTGACTACTGGAGCACAAGCTAAGCTCCAACAGTCAAATAGCACTCCTTCCTTCAAAGCCTGGCCTTCATTCCAGCAGTTTTTGACAACATATAGGGTATTGCTGAATTGTGAAAATGAGAAATATTGGTCAAAAACAACATTTTCATGTACATTTTTTTATCTTTATGGCCCAACAGTATCAAATTGTATGAAACTGTAGTGTCCAGATGCTCACCATACCCTTAAATGAATTTATGGAGGGCTGTAGTTTGTAAAATGGGGGGTCTACTGTTCTAGCTCCTCAGGGGCTCTGCTAATGTGACATAGCACCCTCAAACCATTCCAGCAAAATCTGGTGCTACTTCCCTTATCAGCTTTGCACTGTGCCCGAACAGTAGCTTCTGACGACATATAGAATATTAGCATACTCCGCAAAAACTGAGTTACCAATTTTGCTGTTAATTTTCTCCTATTATCTCTTGTGAAGATAAAATTTGAGGCTAAAATGCATTTTAGCTTGGGGGATGGGGGGGATGGATATAAAAGAGTACAATGATGTTCTCATGGACCAAAGTTATAAAATTCTATGAATCACCTGAAGATATAAAATGCACGCTGCACTCCTAGAATTTCGTACTGGGTGTGTTTTCCATAATTGGATCACTTTTAGTTTTTCTTTACACATTAGAAGCTCAGAAATTCTGACATGGTGGCAACAATCTAGTCCATCCAAATTTGAGCTCCAAAAGACATATAGAGCTCATTTCCTTTTCCTTCTGAGCCCTGCTGTGTGTTTTCTATCACATATGGGGTATTGCTGCATTTGGGGGAAATTTCATAACTAAATGTAGGGTCCAGTTTCTCCCATTACTCCTTGTGAAAATGAAAAAAAAAATCAAGGATAAAACAACATTTTTGCAGACAAAATTTCATTTTACATTTTTTTCATTTCATCTTTTTCCATATAGCCACTCCCCATTTCCTTAATTTATTGAATTTCTATCCCAGTCCCCAAATGGGCATGTCCCATGTCACATGGCATCCATTTAAGGCTTTAAAAGCCTCCATGTGTCAGTCTGTTAACTGCTGTTTTTTTGAACTTGAAAAAGATACCATTTTGGCATTGAAACGTGTTGTTTAATAAAAAACCTGTCTCCACATTGACAGCATCGAGAACTGTTTTCCTGCAGCCGTGCAGCCTAATTTCAAAGTGCTTTTTTCCCTACTGGTGAAACTTATCTGGGAGATCTCCCCCAGCCACGAGGAAGCAGTGACTATGTCTTTATGGTGGTTACCACATAACATCCAAGGTTATGGGGTAAGCACTTTTTCAGTCTTTTTCTCCTCTAATAGGGTCACCCTATTGTGTGCGCTTTTTCCTTTACAGCATCTCCTGAATAAAATGGCACATGTGAGACATGGAAAATTTGACTTGGTCAGAAAAGTGAAAACTGGTTTAGATGGGAACAAGTTACACAAGTTTGATCAGTGGGCTTTTTCTGATAAAAAAGAAAATAATAAAACAACAGACTTAATCTTAAATGTTACATTTGTTTTTGTGCCACTGCAGAATAAACCAGCCATAGGAGACAAGAGTAGAGATGAGCGTTGTTCGACTCGAACTGTTCGCCAATCTCAAATTCGAGCTGTTTTGGGCGGTGTTTGAGCCGTTCGGCGAACACGAACGATTTGAAAAAAATTCGGCTGTTCGAGGTTATGTTCGATAACTGTTCGTGCACCAAAATCATAACTGGATTTTTTCTCAGTAATGATGAAAACTAATGTTAATACGCAGTTTGAGTGTACAGCGGGGCGGGGGGAGGGGCAGGGGATGGATCTCTGCAGAAATAATGAAGATCTCCATTTTTTTTTCTCTTTCCCGCATTTGCAGTGGGGAGGTGCAATCTGTCAGCCTATCAGCAGCGCACACACGGAGCGAAGTGCTTTTTTTCACACAAGCAAGAGCATGTGTCATTGGCAGTGTATGTCACATGTCCTTGCCCTATAAGACCCAGCCATTTTCGCCGTCGCCACCATTTTCTCACTGCTGCAGCTGCGTGTTAGACGGCACCGCTGTTGCTGTGTGCGCTATACCTTGTTAATTTCAAGCCAATTTTCGCACAAATCTACAGATAGCTTGGGAGTAGGGAATAGTTGTGATTGCAGTCCTTTTAAGGACTAGGTTACAGCATTTCCTACGACTTTTATCAGGCAGGTCTGTGCTCTTAAATAGATAGATTGTGGGAGTAAAGACTAATTGTAATTGCAGTCCTTTTCAGGGCTAGGTTACATCAGTTCCTATCAGTTTTTGCCAGGCAGGTCTGTGCCAGTGCTGTGCAAGTTTTTTTCACAGCATTTGGCTAAATCTAGCAAAGCTAATCCTTTTTGGCCTATTGCAGAGTGTGTTAGTCAGTGGAGTAGCCTATCTGTGTTGCAAGCTACACCACCTGTGTATAGAATACCAATATGTTTACTGCACCTAGTGAAGTAAAACCTTTTGGGTATAGCATCATTCTATTAGTCCATCTATACTGACCTCCATCAGTTTGCAAATTGAATATAATTTTTTTCTGCATCTAGCTCTGAAAAAATATTTGGGCTTCTAGCAGTGTGTGGGACTTGTTCTATTAGTCCATCTATACTGACCTCCATCAGGTTGCAAATTGAATATAATTTTTTTCTGCATCTAGCTCTGAAAAAATATTTGGGCTTCTAGCAATGTGTGGGACTTGGTCTATTAGTCCATCTATACTGACCTCCATCAGGTTGCAAATTGAATATAATTTTTTTCTGCATCTAGCTCTGAAAAAATATTTGGGCTTCTAGCAGCGTGTGGGACTTGGTCTATTAGTCCATCTATACTGACCTCCATCAGGTTGAAAATTAAAAATAATTTTTTTCTGCATCTAGCTCTGAAAAAATATTTGGGCTTCTAGCAGTTTGTGGGACTTGTTCTATAAGTCCATCTATACTGACCTCCATCAGGTTGCAAATTGAATATAATTTTTTTCTGCATCTAGCTCTGAAAAAATATTTGGGCTTCTAGCAGTGTGTGGGACTTGGTCTATTAGTCCATCTATACTGACCTCCATCAGGTTGCAAATTAAAAATAATTTTTTTCTGCATCTAGCTCTGAAAAAATATTTGGGCTTCTACAGTGTGCGCTACTTGTTCTATTAGTCCATCTATACTGACCTCCATCAGGTTGCAAATTGAATATAATTTTTTTCTGCATCTAGCTCTGAAAAAATATTTGGGCTTCTAGCAGTGTGTGGGACTTGTTCTATTAGTCCATCTATACTGACCTCCATCAGGTTGCAAATTGAATATAATTTTTTTCTGCATTTAGCTCTGAAAAAATATTTGGGATTCTAGCAGTGTGTGGGACTTGGTCTATTAGTCCATCTATACTGACCCCCATCAGGTTGCAAATTAAAAATATTTTTTTTCTGCATCTAGCTCTGAAAAAATATTTGGGCTTCTAGCAGTGTGTGGGACTTGTTCTATTAGTCCATTTATACTGACCTCCATCAGGTTGCAAATTAAAAATAATTTTTTTCTGCATCTAGCTCTGAAAAAATATTTGGGCTTCTAGCAGTGTGTGGGACTTGTTCTATTAGTCCATCTATACTGACCTCCATCAGGTTGCAAATTGAATATAATTTTTTTCTGCATCTAGCTCTGAAAAAATATTTGTGCTTCTAGCAGTGTGTGGGACTTGGTCTATTAGTCCATCTATACTGACCTCCATCAGGTTGCAAATTGAATATAATTTTTTTTTGCATCTAACCCAGCCAATAGTTTTGGCCTAATACCACAGTTTGGCCACTCAGCTCTGCTCGGTTCCCATCCATTCATTTTTTGTGCAAACAACTCCAGAGTTGTGATTTAGTTAACCACCAAAATGAGTGGAAAAAGGCCTGCTGCAGGTGGAAAGGGGAATAGGCGTGTTGGGAAGGGGAAAAAAGGTTGTGCCCGTGGGGTAGGTGTTAAAGCAACAGTAACATCTGCAGAAGAAAGACCATCTTCCAGCCAAACTAAAATGTCTACTTCTTTTAGCGGACAATGTGATAAGATCCCTTTCTTACGGCCACGCCAATCGCTACAAATTCCAGATGAGGCACAAAAACAGCAGGTGCTTCAACGGATATCAAGTGTTCCTTTAAGTGGGCTCTCCTCCACATCAACTTCAACATCACAAATACTCCAGTCCTCAAAGGTGTCACCCCAATCGCACTTGCTTCCTCACAGCTCCCAAATCTCCAGCTGCCCGTCTGAGTATGAGGTAGAACAGATGGTTGAGTCTGCAAAGCTGTTTACTCATACTATAGCCTGGGAATCAGAGGTCGGCTCCAGCGCTTCTGTGAATCCAGACGAGGAAATGATCTGCACTGATGCCCAGAATCTTTATGAGTCAGATCCAGGACCAGACGCTGAAGGTTCTGACCATAATGTAGACCCTCATTCCCAAACTGTAACTCCTGTTGGTGGAGACAATGAGGAAGACGATGATGAGACTCAAATACCTGATTGGAGCGACAACTTTAGTTTTTTGTCAGGGCAGGAACAGGTTGGCTCTGAGGACGACGGGTGTGATAACGCACAGGGTGATGATGATGAAGTTGGAGATCCCACTTACTGTCAACCCACAGTCAGCCAAGAGATGAGGTCAGCAGAGGAGGTGGAGGAGAATGCTAGTGATGACGAGGTCAGGTTGCGCCTTCCTGGACAGAGACGTTGTGCCTTCCTGGACAGAGACGTAGTACTGGAAGCACGTCAACAACTGCATCCTCAAACACAACTCTGCCTCTCACCACAAGTCGTGGTGGCTCTTCAGGTCGCATGGGTGCTAAGCCTTGCATAGCCTGGGCATTTTTTCAGATCGATAAAGATGACCCAACTCGTGTTATCTGTAACATTTGTCAGCAAAAGCTAAGTAGAGGCCAAAAAATACATAGTTTGAGTACTTCATGCATGAACCGGCACATGGACATGAAGCATAAGTTGCTGTGGGAAGCTCACTGTGCTACAATGCGGCCTAGCCGGCCGGGCCAACCGCCGTCTGCCATATCTTGTGCATCCGCGGCCTCTTCATCCTCTGTGACTGGGGGGACAGCAGTCACACCTGTTTTGGGACGCAGACCTGCCACCTCTTTACCTGCAACAGCCAGCGTGATTGGCAGGTCATCATTTTCTTTGGAGGTGGTAACACCAGCTGGTGTTGAGCGCTGTCCGACATCGATAGCACCACCTTTGGATCAAGGCAACCTAACATGTCCGCCTGGATCTTCCTCACAGACCAGCAGTTTGCCGGGGACACCCTTATCAACCCCGTCTAAGCACAATAGCCAGCCCTCGGTCCCTCAGATGTGGACAAGTAAAAGACCATTTCCTCCTAGCCATGAGAAAGCTAAGAGGTTGAATTTCACCATTTGCAAGCTCTTGGCTACTGAAATGCTGCCTTTCCGCCTGGTGGACACAGAGGATTTTCGAGACCTTATGTCCGTCGCAGTGCCCCAGTACCAGATGCCCAGTCGGCACTACTTCTCAAAGAAAGGTGTGCCTGCGCTCCAACAGCATGTCGCACACAACATCACCGCTTCTTTGAGAAACTCTGTGTGTGACAGGGTGCATTTCACCACAGACACTTGGACGAGTAGGCATGGACAGGGACGTTACATGTCGCTGACTGGGCACTGGGTAACTATGGTGACAGCAGGACAAGGGGCTGCTATCCAAGTCTTGCCGTCCCCACGAGTTGTGCGTCAATCCTCTTTATCTCAAAGTTCCTCCACTGCTTCTGCCTCCTCAACCTCCTCTCAGTCCTCCACCTGCACCCAAAGCCTGTCTGGTCATGCCACAAGCTTTCTAACTGCGCAGAAGGGATCCTGCACACCTCCTTACTATGCTGGCAGTAGGGCTCAACGTCATCAGGCGGTTTTTACTTTGAAATGTCTGGGAAATGTGAGTCACACAGCTGAGGAGTTGTGGTCAACTCTGGAGAACCAATTTCATGAATGGTTGTCTCCACTGGACCGGAAACCAGGGAAGGCCGTGTGCGACAATGCTGCAAACCTGGGTGCGGCCCTTCGCCGGGGCAATGTCACACACGTGCCTTGTATGGCTCACGTGTTGAACCTTGTTGTCCAGCAATTTTTAGCCCACTATCCCGGACTAGATGGCCTTCTGCAGAGGGCACGGTCACTGTGTGCTCACTTCCGCCGTTCGCATCCCGCAGCTCAGCGACTTACATCTCTACAGAAGTCGTTGGGCCTGCCACTTCACCGGCTAAAATTCGATGTGCCTACCCGGTGGAATTCAACTCTGCACATGTTGCAGCGACTGTGGCAGCACCGACAAGCCCTGGTGCAATACGTTCTGACATATAGCCTGGGCCAATGAGATCCAGAGGTGGGGCAAATCACGCTGGAGGAGTGGTCTCAGATCAGGGACCTATGCACACTTCTGCACAGTTTTGAAATGGCGACGAAGATGTTTAGTGCTGACGATGCTATTATCAGCATGACTATTCTGGTGATTTACATGCTGGAGCACATGTTAAACAGAATTCGGAGTCAGGTGGTGGCACAAGAGGAGGTGGAGGAAGTAGAGGAGGATGAGTTGTATGCGGAAGGGCTAACATCTGCAAGGTCCAGACGGTCGGCAGCACCAAGGCGGCAGGCATGTGAGGGTGGGGGAGATGGTTTTACCAGGGCGCATAGTAGCATCCAAACTAGTGAGGAAGGTGCAGGAGCCCAGGAAGAAGTGGAGGACGAACTGATGGAAGACTCATCAGATGAGGGAGACCTTGATCACATTTCTGTTGTGTGAGGTTGGGGGGAGAGGACAGAGGAAGGAAGCATGATTGTTACCTCGCCACTAGTGTTGAGCCACCCCCGTAGTGTTCGGGTTCGGTTCGGTTCGTCGAACACCGGGATGTTCGAGGAACTGTTCGTCGAACTGTTCGTCGAACACCTTAGAACACCGTCGAACACCGTTAAAACCAATGGCAGGCAAACAAAAACACATAGAAACACATAGAAAACACCTTCAAAGGTGTCCAAAAGCTGACAAACTGCTCAGAAGACACTCTCTTTAAAAAAGCCGGCCGGCAATACAGCAGCGGCATACACCGGTACCCGACAATTTAGACAAGAAGGAATAGAGCATCACACATAGATTAGATAGATAGAAACATGTCAGTCACACATATAAGAAGCACAGTGACAGTGTTGCTTACTGTACTTGTCATTTAGTGTAAAGGATTTATTTAAAAAATAATAGTGTTTTCATGCACCGTCTCTTTGAAAAAGCCGGCCGGCAATTCAGCAGCGGTACCCGACAATTTATAACAGAAAGAATAGAGCATCACACATAGATAGATATAAACATGTCAGTCACATATATAAGAAGTACAGTGATAGTGTTGGTTACTGTACTTGTCATTTAGTGTAAAGGATTTATTTAAAAAAATAATAGTGTTTTCATGCACCGTCTCTTTAAAAAAGCCGGCCGGCAATTCAGCAGCGGTACCCGACAATTTATAACAGAAAGAATAGAGCATCACACATAGATAGATATAAACATGTCAGTCACATATATAAGAAGTACAGTGATAGTGTTGGTTACTGTACTTGTCATTTAGTGTAAAGGATTTATTTAAAAAAATAATAGTGTTTTCATGCACCGTCTCTTTAAAAAAGCCGGCCGGCAATTCAGCAGCGGTACCCGACAATTTATAACAGAAAGAATAGAGCATCACACATAGAGAGATATAAACATGTCAGTCACATATATATGAAGTACAGTGATAGTGTTGGTTACTGTACTTGTCATTTAGTGTAAAGGATTTATTTAAAAAAATAATAGTGTTTTCATGCACTGTCTCTTTAAAAAAGCCGGCCGGCAATTCAGCATCTGTACCCGACAACTTAGAATAGAAGGAATAGAGCATCACACATAGATTAGATAGATAGAAACATGTCAGTCACATATATATGAAGTACAGTGTCAGTGTTGATTACTGTACTTGTCATTTAGTGTTAAAATAAAGGATTTATTAAAAAAAAAATTGGCGTGGGGGTCCCCGTAATTTTAGTCTCTAGCGGAGGTTAAGCAGACGGCTGGGGCAGATGTTTGAAGCCTGGGAAGGGGGTAATACCCACGGAGCTTCCCAGGCTACTAATATCAGCCCCCAGCTGAATACATAGCCTTTACTAGCTATTAAAATGGGGGACCCCCCCAAAAAAATGACGTGGGGTCCCCCCTATTTTAATAGCTAGCAAAGGCTAGGCAGACAGCTGGGGGCTGATATTAATAGCCCAGGAAGGGTGCCATGAATATTGGCCCCCTCCCAGGCTAGAAACACCAGCCGTCAGCCGCCCCAGAAATGGCGCATCCATAGGATGCGCCAATTCTGGCACTTAGCCTCGCTCTTCCACGCTGCCCTGGTGCGGTGGCAGGGGGTAATAGGGCTAGGGTTGATGTCAGCTTATAATGCCAGCTGACATCAAGCCCAGGTTAGTAATGGAGAGGCTTTTATAAGACACCCCCATTACTAACCCCATAGTCAAAGTTAAAAGAAAAAAACACAAACACCCAGAATAAAGTCCTTTAATTGAAATAAAGACACAATTCTTTATTGTTCTAAATTAATCTCTACTTACCATCACGCCCATTCCAGCTGAAGCCAACGATCCCCTGCAATAAAAGAAAAATAATAAAGCAACCTCATCCTTACCTTTCCATGGTTCCCAGGACAGCTCCAGCTCTGCTACATTGAGATGACAGGCTGGACCGTAGCAGAACGCTGCCATCCAGCCTGTCATCCCGCAGACACTGAGAAGCGCAGGCATGCTTGCGCTCCTCAGCGTCTCTCTGTGACGGCATAAAGATGAGCCGACAATGAACTCAGCTCACCTCATGTACGTCACTGACAGCGTGGGAGAATTCTCCTGCACTCAGCGCTTCAGCGTGAGAATTTTCCCACGCTGTCAGTGACGTGCATGAGGCTGATATTTAAATTTGGCGCACAAATCGGTGATTGGTCGCGGGCAGCGTCCGCGACCAATCAGCACGGTAGTGTTTAACTTTGGCGGCAAGATCAGTGATTGGTCGCGCGCCAAGACCGCGACCAATCACCGATTTGGGCGCCACATTTAAATATCGGCGGCGACCAATCAGCACAGCGTTGTTTAAATGTGGATCCAAGATCGGTGATTGGTCGCGGCCGATATTTAAATGTGGTGCCCAAATCGGTGATTGGTCGCGGTCTTGGCGCGCGACCAATCACTGATCTTGCCGCCAAAGTTAAACACTACCGTGCTGATTTTTCGCGGACGCTGCCCGCGACCAATCACCGATTTGTGCTCCAAATTTAAATATCCGACCAATCAGCACAGTAGTGTTTAACTTTGGCGGCAAGATCAGTGATTGGTCGCGGTCAAGACGGCGACCAATCACCGATTTGTGCCGCACATTTAAATAGCGGCCGCGACCAATTGGATGTCAGCGCCGCTCCCCGGTCCTCCCTTCACACCCTAGCCGCATGGATGTCAGCGCCGCTGCCTGTGCGGATACTTCCGCTGCGAGAACCCGGGACATGATCGGGCGCTCGCAGCAGAAGTATCTCGACCCGCAGCGCCGCTCCCCGGTCCTCCCTTCACACCCTAGCCGCTGATGTCCCCACAGTATCCGCATGGTGTTACAAAGGTCCGGACATTTGTGTTAAAAATCGCTGATTGGTCGCTGGCGCTGCCCGCGACCAATCACCGATTTGGGCGCCAAATTTAAATATCAGCCGCGACCAATCACCGATTTGGGCGCCAAATTTAAATATCCTCCGCGACCAATCACCGATCTTGGCTCCACATTTAAACACCGCTGTACTGATTGGTCACGGACGCTATTTAAATGTGGCGCCAAAATCGGTGATTGTTCGCGCCCAGCGTCGGCGACCAATCAGCACAGCGGTGTTTAAATGTGGAGCCAAGATTGGTGATTGGTTGCGGCCGATATTTAAATTTGGCGCCCAAATCGGTGATTGGTCGCGGGCAGCGCCCGCGACCAATCGGCGACTTTTAACACAAATGTCCGGATCTTTGTAACACCATGCGGATACTGTGGGGACATCAGCGGCTAGGGTGTCAAGGGAGGACCGGGGAGCGGCGCTCCGGGTCGGGATACTTCTGCTGCGAGCAGTCGCTCATCTCCCGGCTTCTCGCAACGGAAGTATCCGACCAGGCAGCGGCGCTCCCCGGTCCTCACCAATACGATTAGCTGATTGGTCGCGCTCTCCGCACGTGACCAATCAGTGATCTTGGCGCTAAAGTTAAACACCGCTCTGCTGATTGGTCGCGGACGCTGCCCGCGACCAATCACCGATTTGGGCGCCACATTTAAATAGCGGCCGCGACCAATCAGCGAGCTTGGCGCCAAATTTAAACAACGCTCTGCTGATTGGTCGCGGACTCCAGCCGCGACCAATCAGCGAGATTGGCGCCAAATTTAATCCCCGCTCTGCTAATTGGTCGCGGATGCCGGCCGCGACTAATCAGCATTATTGGCGCCAAATTTAAACACCGCTCTGCTGATTGATCGCGGTCGCAGTCCGCGACCAATCAGTAGTATTGGCGCCAAATTTAAACCCTGCTCGGCTGATTGGTCACGGTTGCCGGCCGCGACCAATCAGCAGTATTGGCGCCAAATTTAAACCCCGCTCTGCTGATTGGTCACAGTTGCCTTCCGCGACCAATCAGCGATTTTGACGCCAAATTTAAACACCGCTCTGCTGATTGGTCGCGGCCGGCGATTGCGACCAATCAGCATTATTGGCGCCAAATTTAAACCCCGCTCTGCTGATTGGTCGTGACCGCCGGCCGCGACTAATCAACATTGTTGCCGCCAAATTTAAACACCGCTCTGCTGAATGTTCGAGGTCGTGACCAATCACCATTATTGGCGCCAAATTTAAACACCGCTTTGCTGATTGGTCGCGACCACAACCTATCAGCATTATTGGCGCAAAATTTAAACCCCGCTCTGCTGATTAGTCGCGACCGCCGGCCGCGACTAATCAACATTGTTGCCGCCAAATTTAAACACCGCTCTGCTGAATGGTCGAGGTCGTGACCAATCACCATTATTGGCGCCAAATTTAAACACCGCTTTGCTGATTGGTCGCGACCACAACCTATCAGCATTATTGGCGCAAAATTTAAACCCCGCTCTGCTGATTAGTCGCGACCGCCGGCCGTGACCAATCAGTGATATAGTCGCCAAATTTCAACACCGCTTTGCTGATTGGTCGCGGTTGCTGGCCGCGACCAGTCAGCGATTTTGGCGCCAAATTTAAACACCGCTCTGCTGATTGCGCCTGGTCTGCCGCATACATATTCTAGAATACCCGATGCGTTAGAATCGGGCCACCATCTAGTTTCATGAAATAATTAAAAAAAAAATTGACGTGGGGCTTCGCACTATATTTGCGTCCAGCCAGGTACAGCAGGCAGGAACGGGCTGCCCCCAACCACCAGCTGCCTATTTGTACCTGGCCGGACACAACAATATAGGGAAGCCCTTTTTTTTTTAATTATTTCATGAATTTCATGAAATAATTAAAAAAAAAAATACGTGGGGCTTCGCCCTATTTTTGTGTCCAGCCAGGTACAACTAGTCAGCTGGGGGCTGGAATCTGCAGCGCAGGGAGACCCAAGCTTTCTGGGTCCCCCCAGCTGCAATTTGCAGTCCGCAGCCACCCCGGAAAATGGCGCGTTCATAGAAGCGCCATCTTCTGGCGCTGTACCCAACTCATCCAGGGCCCTGGTGCGGTGGCTTACTGGGTAATAAAGGGGTTAGGGCCAGCTTGTCATTATCAGCTGGCCCTAAGCCCGAAATTCATGGGGTCACGCCAATATTAGACATGACCACCATGAATTTCTAGTAAAGTATTAAAAAAAAACACAACACCCAGAAAAAAGTCCTTTAATTGAAATAAACACACAATTCTTTATTGTTCTAAATTAAACCATACTTACCATCACGCCCATTCCAGCTGAAGCCAACGATCTCCTGCAATAAAAGTAAAATAATAAAGCAACCTCATCCTTACCTTTCCATGGTTCCCAGACAGCTTCAGCTCTGCTACATCGAGATGACAGGCTGGACCGCAGCAGAACGCTGCCATCCAGCCTGTCATCCCGCAGACACTGAGAAGCACAGGCATGCTTGCGCTCCTCAGTGTCTCGCTGTGACGGCATAAAGATGAGCCGACAATGAACTCGGCTCACCTCATGCACGTCACTGACAGCGTGGGAGAATTCTCCTGCACTCAGCGCTTCAGCGTGAGAATTTTCCCACGCTGTCAGTGAAGTGCATGAGGTGAGCCGAGTTCATTGGACATGAATGAGCCCACCTCATGCACGTCACTGACAGCGTGGGAAAATTCTCACGCTGAAGCGCTGAGTGCAGGAGAATTCTCCCACGCTGTCAGTGACGTAAATGAGGTCAGCTGAGTTCAATGGACATGAATGAGCTCACCTCATGCACGTCACTGACAGCGTGGGAAAATTCTCCTGCACTCAGCGCTTCAGCGTGAGAATTTTCCCACGCTGTCAGTGACGTGCATGAGGTGAGCTCAGTCATGTCCAATGAACTCGGCTCACCTCATGCACGTCACTGACAGCGTGGGAAAATTCTCACGCTGAAGCGCTGAGTGCAGGAGAATTCTCCCACGCTGTCAGTGACGTGCATGAGGTGAGCCGAGTTCATTGTCGGCTCATCTTTATGCCGTCACAGCGAGACACTGAGGAGCGCAAGCATGCCTGCGCTTCTCAGTGTCTGCGGGATGACAGGCTGGATGGCAGCGTTCTGCTGCGGTCCAGCCTGTCATCTCAATGTAGCAGAGCTGAAGCTGTCCTGGGAACCATGGAAAGGTAAGGATGAGGTTGCTTTATTATTTTACTTTTATTGCAGGAGATCGTTGGCTTCAGCTGGAATGGGCGTGGTGGTAAGTATGGTTTAATTTAGAACAATAAAGGATTGTGTCTTTATTTCAATTAAAGGACTTTATTCTGGGTGTTTGTGTTTTCTTTTAACTTTGACTATGGGGTTAGTAATGGGGGTGTCTTATAGACGCCTCTCCATTACTAACCTGGGCTTGATGTCAGCTGGCATTATAAGCTGACATCAACCCCAGCCCTATTACCCCCTGCCACCGCTACAGGGCAGTGGGAAGAGCGAGGCTAAGTGCCAGAATTGGCGCATCCTATGGATGCGCCATTTCTGGGGCGGCTGACGGCTGGTGTTTCTAGCCTGGGAGGGGGCCAATATTCATGGCACCCTTCCTGGGCTATTAATTTCAGCCCCCAGCTGTCTGCCTAGCCTTTGCTAGCTATTAAAATAGGGGGGACCCCACATCATTTTTTTGCGGGGTTCCCCCATTTTAATAGCTAGTAAAGGCTAGGTATTCCGCTGGGGGCTGATATTAGTAGCCTGGGAAGCTCCGTGGGTATTACCCCCTTCCCAGGCTTCAAACATCTGCCCCAGCCGTCTGCTTAACCTCCGCTAGAGCCTAAAATTACGGGGAACCCCACGCCAATTTTTTTTTAAATAAATCCTTTATTTTAACACTAAATGACAAGTACAGTAATCAACACTATCACTGTACTTCTTATATATGTGACTGACATGTTTCTATCTATCTAATCTATGTGTGATGCTCTATTCCTTCTATTCCAAATTGTCGGGTACAGATGCTGAAATGCCGGCCGGCTTTTTTAAAGAGACGGTGCATGAAAACACTATTATTTTTTTTGATAAATCCTTTACACTAAATGACAAGTACAGTAAGCAACACTGTCACTGTACTTCATATATATGTGGCTGACATGTTTCTATCTATCTAATCTATGTGTGAAGCTCTATTCTTTCTGTTCTAAATTGTCGGGTACCGGTGTATGCCGCTGCTGAATTGCCGGCTTTTCATGTTTCACTGTGAGCACTGTTCCCATCGATTTGGGCAATCACTGTAATGCCACAACCACCATGGCTGTGGCATTACAGTGAGTGGCAGACAATCCCTGCATGATTGGTGTTCTAAATAGCGCCAGACATGCAGGACACGCTTTTGGTGCATGAACAGTTATCGAACATAACCTCGAACAGCCGAATTTTTTGCAAATCGTTCGGGTTCGTCGAACAACTCGAACACCGCCCAAAACAGCTCGAATTTGAGATTGGCGAACAGTTCTAGTCGAACACCGCTCATCTCTACTCGCCACCAACACAAGAGGGACTTGGTGCTCCTGGATGCGCAAGACACATGAGTGCCTTCTTGCTGCACTACCTGCAACATGACCCTCGAATTGTGAGAATTAGAAATAATCCTGACTACTGGGTTGCCACACTGTTAGATCCCCGATACAAAAGTAAATTTGCAGAAATTATTCCTGCCATAGAAAGGGATACACGCATGCAGGAGTATCAGCAGAGACTGTTGCAGAATCTTACATGTGCTTTTCCACAAAACACCAGTGGTGCACGTAGTGAATCTCACAGTTCCAACTTGCCAACCGTGGGACCGTCGAGTGTTCAGCACTCAAACCATAACAGAAACACAGTATCTGCTGGTAACATCAATTTTGCGGAATCATTTCACCACTTTTTTAGCCCATCCTTTGCAAGGCCACAGGAGACAAGAAGTCTGACACATAGTCAACGCCTAGAGACGATGGTACAGGAGTATCTCCAAGTAAACATTGAAGCCATGACTGTGTCACTGGACCCTTGCTCTTTTTGGGCTTCCAATCTGGATAAATGGCCGGAGCTAGCCACTTACGCCTTGGAGATCTTGTCATGCTCCGCAGCCAGCGTTCTCTCTGAACGTGTGTTCAGCGCTGCTGGTGGTGTGCTGACAGATAAGCGCTCGCGGCTCTCCACTGATAATGTAGACAGACTCACGTTCATAAAGATGAACAAATCATGGATCCGAAACGACTTTTCTACCCCTGTGTCATCCTGGGGAGAGTAAAAGCTTGATGATTGGTTGAAATCACCTCACCAACCGTTTTAAGCTTTCAAATTACTAATCAGGTTTATCTGTATCTTGGCTGGAAAATAAATTGGGCTTTGTAGCAGTGTGCAGCACTGATTCTAATAGGCCATCTATACTAAGCTCCAACAGATTTAAAATGACTAATCATGTTTATCTGTATCTTGGCTGGAAAATAATTTGGGCTTTCTAGCAGTGTGCAGTACTGATTCTATTAGGCCATCTATACTAAGCTCCACCAGATTTAAAATTACTAATCATGTTTATCTGTATCTTGGCTGGAAAATAATTTGGGCTTTGTAGGAGTGTGCAGTACTGAATCTATTAGGCCATCTATACTAAGCTCCACCAGATTTAAAATTAATAATAATTTTTAGCTGCATCTAGCCCGGAAAATAATTTTGGGGCTCCGAGATGCGCCTTCTTGCCTTCTTGCTGCACTACCTGCAACATGACCCTCAGATTGTCAGAATTCGAAGT
This sequence comes from Phyllobates terribilis, assembly GCF_046119375.1. Classification (NCBI taxonomy): domain Eukaryota; kingdom Metazoa; phylum Chordata; class Amphibia; order Anura; family Dendrobatidae; genus Phyllobates; species Phyllobates terribilis. Next base: position 789,261,847 of record NW_027362761.1, read on the forward strand.
AATCCTGACTACTGGGTTGCCACACTCTTAGATCCCCCACACTCTTCGATCAACCTTTTCATTTTAATAAAGACCAAAAAAATGGTCATTTTTGAAATTATAAGCATTAGCAGGTTATTAGAAACTGAAATCAAACAGTTTTCAACTCAAAACTTTATTCTAGGTGATGTTACATTTTCACATAGGACCCCTTGTTCGAAAGGAGCTTCTGAACTCTCTCATCTATTGAATTTGTCAGGTTTTGGATGGTTTCTGCTTCAATTGTTTTGCATGAGGACAGAATACCCTCCCATAGCTGTTGCTTAGATGTGAACTGCCTCCCGCCATCATAGACACTCCTTTTGATGATGCTCCAGAGGATCTGAATGGGGTAGAGGTCAGGGGAGCATGGGGGTCACACCATAAGTATGTCCCCTTTTATGCCCATATCAGACAGAGATGCAGATGTGTTATGTGCAGCATGAGATGGTGCATTATCTTGCATAAAAATGATCTTGCTGTGGAATACACGGTTCTTCTTCTTGAACCATGGCAGGAAGTGCTGTTTGAGAAACTCCACATACATTATGGAGTTCATCTTTACCCCTTCAGGGAACCTAAAGGGGCCGACAATCTCTCTCCCCATGATTCCAGCCCAAAACATTACTCCACCTCCTCCTTGTTGACGCTGTAGCCGTGTTTGCGTGGGGTGTCCATCAACCAGCCATCCTCCACTCCATCCATCTGGACCATCGAGCGTTGCATGGCACTCATCCGTGAACAAAACCGTTTTGAAATCAGTCTTCATGTAATGTTTGGCCCACTGGAGCCGTTTCTGCTTGTGTGAAGTGGATAGAGGAGGTCGACAGGATGGCGCACGCACAGCTGCAAACTTCTGAAGGACCCTGCATCTTGCTGTTCGGGGGACGTTGGAGGCACCAGCAGCTTCAAAAACTTGTCTGCTGCTATGACAAGGCTTTTTTGCCGCTGCTCTTTTAACCTGACGTAATTGCCTGTAGGAAAGAGTCCTCAATTTGCCCTTATCAGCACGCACAAGTGTGTACTGTGAATCAGCTACATACTTCTTGATTGCCAAGACACTTCATCCTGATCATCGCACAATGTTGATTGTAGTCATGCCTTGACCTAAACACTCCACAATTTGTTGCTTCTCAGCAGCCGACACATCCTTTTTCTTTCCCATTTTGGCAGAAAATGTAGGCTGCTTAATAATGTAGGACAGCCTTCTTAAGTAGTTTTGCCTTTCATTGGACACACCTGCCAAACTAATTAGCACAGGTGTCTGCAATTGCTTACAGTGATATAAAGAGCCCTGACACACATCAGCATCAATGAGTTTAACTGACAAACAAAAAAATTTTTCCCTTATCACTCCTAAACACTTTTTGCATAATAATTTGGAACACAGTGTACATGTGCTTTTCCACAAAACACCAGTGGTTCACGTAGTGAATCTTACAGTTCTAACTTGCCAACCGTGGTCTGTATGGAGTTGTTCAATAAAGGGCTCAAAATTAAGATAACATAGACGGGAGAGTTCTCTATGAATAGGAATTCCTAAGTATTTGATACCCTGTGAGGGCCAGGCAAAGGGAAAGTTGGACTGGATGGAATCCTGTATGGATTTGGGGAGGGAGACATCGAGGGCCTCAGACTTTGCTGCATTGATTTTAAAATTTGACCATGTAACAAAGTGATCTATTTCAGCCATAACAGCAGGGATGGATATATGTGATTGAGTGATATATACTAGGACATCATCAGCAAATAGAGAGCACTTGTACTCGGTGCCTCCCACCTCAATCCACCTAATATTGGGGTTATGGCGAATTGATGAGAGCAGGTGCTCCGTCACTAGGATGTATAAGAGAGGGGACAGAGGACATCCCTGCCTTGTCCCATTGGTGATTATGAAAGGTGATGAAAATGTTCTGACGTGCCCCCTGGGCCTTGGGACACCCGGAGCCGGACCCTTTTTGGTGGATGCTGGTGGTTGTAGTCTCTGTGGCGGCGACCCGGTTCCGTGGCTCAGGGCGGTCAAACCAGTGGCGGAACTATTTATGTGGTTTTGATGTTTAAATGTCCGACTACGCCACCCGTGGATTGCGGTCAGAGTGAACCGCCGCTGCAGGGCAGACCGCTGAGGCTGGTGTTGTGGGTGCAGCAGAGCGTAGCATAACTCCCCACGGGAGGAGTATAGTCTCAGGGCAGTGTATGCGGAGGATGCGGGTGATGGTGCAGGGCAGCAGCAGTAACGACACGGAGTCAGTGATGCAGTCCAGGGCCTTTACTCACAGTTCTTATTATCCAGACCACTTCTGCAGGTAACAGCTGCCTCACCAGGTGAGGGGCTCAGACAACTCCCAGATAACTTTGGAGCGCTTCACAGGACCCCCTTTGTGTGTCCTTTGTCTGGCCTTTCTTACCAACCCTTCTGTCCGGCTGCCTCGGGCCTCCTCTTGGTAAACTTGGCGCCAGTTTCCCTGACCCTATGTGGTGCCTTCCTAGCGGGTGTAGCGAGGGGCTGCGCCACATAAAATGTCACAGCCTCCGGTTCCTAGCTGAGGGTCATTTCCTGCCTCCACTAGTTTCGGGGACCGGTCTCCCCTTTGGCCTGACCCCTCCACGCAGGTGGATTCGGGTGTGCGGTGGCGACTCGCCCGTCTGCACCCCTGGGATCCCTTCGTTCCTCGTTCCTGGAGCCTTCTCCGCTCCTCTTCCTTCCTTCTCCCTCTTCCAGGCCTGGGCCTCTGTTACTAGGCCCGCCTCCGGAGCAGAGCTCATGCAGAGCCCCTGCTCCCTGTCACTTCTGCTCAGACTTCTCTGCACTGAACTAAAATGGTGCCCACCTTTTATACTCCCTTCTCAATGCACCCAGGAACTGCTTCCTCCCTGCTCCTGCACTACAGGTTTCCCCTTACTCAGTGTTCCCTCCCCCCACTCCAGCCAGGGACAGGGACTGTCGTGCCCATCTCAGGGGCATATTGGTCACCCTGCCCCACGGCAATGTGGTGTAATGCATGCAGGTGTCGGGTCCTGATCCACACTCCATCCTTACCTGAGAGTGAGATATCACACCTCTGGGTGAGGTGCAATACCTCTGTAGCAACCGAGCCCTCAGGGTGCTACAGTTCCATTTATCTTCAGCCTAGGTGACGTGTTGCGATACAGGGCCGTGATTTTGGCTATAAAAGGGTCCCCTAGACCCCTACCCCAAGCTTTTTAAGAGAATAATATATGGCGTGCAAGGAGACTCTTTGGAATGCTTTCTCAGCATCCAACGAGAGTATCTAATTACAAATTTTTAACTGCATCTAGCTCAGGAAATACTTTGTGCCTAGTAGCAGTGTCTGCTAGTCAGCGGATTATCCCGGCTGTTAAGCAAGCTACACCACCTGTAGTTTGGACACTTAATTTTTCCAAAGGAAATGCTTCGGGACCACGGGATACTCAGTGAAGCGCATCAGGAGGCACCCCAAGGCATAGGGGCTGGGACTGGCAGTAGGATGCCTTGCGGTGGACAGCCGAGCTCAATCCTTATAAAAGCTTTTTAACTGCAGCAGCTTTAGTGGACGCTACTGGAGCTGGAATTACGCAGCTGCTGGCATGAGACTTGCCCTCCAATAGATCCTTGTAAAAGGATTTAAAGTGTATTCATTCAAATTAGAGAGACAATTTAAATTAAAAAGCTTAGAGCTGCCTCCACCACAGGGGCGCTCGCTCGACCCACCAGCGGACAGGCACCAGTATTGGGAGAGGGGGGCTGGCCGTCAGGGTCCCCCGCGGCTCTGGCACAAACCCGGCGACACGGAGGTGGCACGGGCAGGAACGGACTGGCCGTGTCGGCTTCTCACTTTTTGGATTTTAGAAGGGCATGACATGCCTATATCTGTGTCTCTCCCTCCTTTTACTCCCCCACCTCTTTTCTTTTCGGATGACTATATGTACTTGTCACTTTTCCATGTGTTAGTTATGTCTTCTGAGCAGTTTGTCAGCTTTTGGACACCTTTGAAGGTGTTTTCTATGTGTTTCTATGTGTTTTTGTTTGCCTGCCATTGGTTTTAACGAACAGTTCGGCGAACACATGGGTGTTCGACGAACCGAACCGAACTCGAACTCTACGGGGGTGGCTCAACACTAGACAAGAGTAACATGAGTAGATTTTTTAGTATTTCAATCATGTTATGAATGGCTGGTTATTGTTATTTTATGTAAGAAAAATACTAAAAGTAAGTTGTGCACTCATATAAAGAATTTACAACAGGCTGATACAAAAAAAAAAAAGGAATAAAGAAATAATTTTCTTGACCCCACGCCAGGATCTCTTACCACAGTATTGTTACTTGGGGGCTAACTTAAGTGTTTATGTAGACCGTAATTTGTGAATGGTTTTTAGCAAGAGAATAGCCAGATTTACCTTTCATCAGCATCATAAAGCATAATATGATACAGGACTACATCTAAATTCACATTGAGTTACATCAATATAAAGGTGTTTTATACTTTGGAATCATGCTGCTGTTGGATTTAATGAAGTATTTCATTATAAGAAATCTCATTTATGATGTAATCCCACTAGAAATCTTAGAGACCTTATGCCTGGTTAATGAAGCACAAAAGTTTGGCTCCTTCAAGTAGAATTTCAATAATGCCCACAATGCATAGTAGAGCACATGAAACCCTTATCCAGCTTTATTTCCTAAATATGACACAATTTTATCTGTATAGTTAAAATCGCAGGAGGAAATGACACCACTTTTCCTTCCACCTTTCATTAGCTGGAGGATTTAAATTCAAGCATCTCTTCAATTTTCTTATAATTACTATGTGATATAATTAACTAATTAAGCAGCAGTGTTTAATAGTATTTGCATTTCTTTGTAGACATATTTTAGGGCTGAACCATTTCATTTTTTATGATTTGCATAAGCAATGGTTCAGTAGGATATAGTGTTGAGCGAGTATGTTCTGTTCCGAGTATGCTCGGGCCGAGCTCCGAGTATTTAGAGCTGCTCGGTGATATGGTTGAATCGCTCCCATGTGCATGATTTGCAACTGTTTGACAGCTTTATTACATGTGAGGAATGTGTAAGAAATAGACATTCCTCACATGCAGTAAAACTGTCAAACAGTCGCAAATCATGCACACGGGAGTGATTCAAGCATATCACCGAGCTGCTCTAAATACTGGGAGCTCGGCCCGAGCATACTCGGCGAAAGGGTTAATAGAACATACTCGCTCAACACTAGTAGGATACTATTGTAATGTTCCAATTTGCACCTTTCATTACATGACCGTCATTTGTAAAGTGCTGCAGTCAATTTCATGAGCTTGAAGAACATGGATACTGCTCATTTAGCCTCTTTTCAAGTTAGTGTCATAAATTGGATTAACATTTACATTTTTTTTTGCCCTAATACAAGTTCCATGACTATTTACTTGCTGCACTGACTGTGTATAACAACTAGGAATTATCAATTAAGCTTGCTGTGTTCAATAGTGTTGAGCATTCCGATACTGAAATATCGGGTATCGGCCGATATTCGCGGTATCGGAATTCCGATACTTAATTCCGATACTTTTGCAATATCGTATACCGGAATCGGAAGTTCCCATAATGCAATGAGCCATTTTCATTTTATTCAGCCAATGAGGATCCTAAGAAGTGTAGGCACATCCTGTTAGGCATGTAGGCATCTTAAATAATGGCATGGCTGTGATTGGCTGCTGAAATTATGTCATGATGCACTATAAAAGCCGCCGCCGCCATTTTGAGCTCACTCTGCTGTGAATTCAGTTAGGGATAGGATGCTGTTCTTCTGAGGGACAGTTTTAGCTACCTATTTGGTCTATTCTGCTTTACCCAAGCTACTTTATAAATCGCTGTGCCTTGCAGTGCTAGTGCACAGTTCTCTGTGCTGTTCACCGCTTTCTGCAAGGTCTCTGTGTGTGAGTGCAGCTCACCCTGTAGTGTGTGCTTCAACCACGTCTGGTTGTAGTGCACTCAGTGTGTGTCACTGCCTCATACATTGTCCTTTTTTGCCAATTCATAATTTTTCCTGATATCTCCTATTAGTGTGGTGGTTCCATCCGTATTCAGCTAAATTGGTTCCAAACACACTATATAGGAGTAGATAGAGAAATTTTTTTGGTCTTGCAGCGCTAGTGCACAGTGCTCTGCATCTGTACTGTTCACCGCTGTCTGCAAGGTCTGGTGTGTGAGTGCAGCTCACCCTGTAGTGTGTGCTTCAACCACGTCTGGTTGTAGTGCACTCAGTGTGTGTCACTGCCTCATACATTGTCCTTTTTTGCCAATTCATAATTTTTCCTGATTTCTCCCATTAGTGTGGTGGTTCCATCCGTATTCAGCTAAATTGGTTCCAAACACACTATATAGGAGTAGTTAGAGGAGCCTTTCTGCAGCATTGGGCCCTGCAGCCCCAGCCAGATTAGTATTAGCCTATTTTTTGTAGCCTCATCTATTGCATTGTAGGTTACCTTCCTACATTGTAATAGCTACAAAAAGTTTGTGATACTATCGTTATTACATCTTTAGGCACATCCAGTGTCTTTTTGTGACAAAAAAAACCTAAATAAAGTTCACCAAACACTCCACTTTACAGTTGTGTAGGCCACATTAGCTCATATTAAAGTCTAGTCCACACTTTATAAAATTAATGTTTCTTATACCTGTTAGCAGCTGTTCAGGAATAAGCACACTAAGCCCTTAGTACTTTTCTGCCTATCTTTATCAGTCTACCAAGATGAAGAAGGCAGGGAGTAAGGCATGTGGTCGTGGGCGTGGGCGTGGAGTTTCTGCAGGGAGAGGACGTGAGGATTCTGTGCCTGCAGGGAGAGGACGTGGGGATTCTGTGCCTGCTGCGGGCACCAGTGACTCAGCATCCCCCAGTTTTACCAGGGAACAGTCCTTTATGCGCAGCTTTGTAGGAGCTAACCGTACCACACTGCTGCGAGAGGACCAAATTGAAGCCGTTGTCGGATGGATGGCAGCTAACGCATCGACTTCAATTAGTTCCAGATCCTCTCAGGTCCTGAGCACTGAAGAGCACCCATCTGTCTCTTCACCACCTGCCAAATTGCCCAGGCAGTCAGAGAGCCCTGGACAGGAGCCATCTCTACTTCTGTTCTCTGAATCTCTTGGCTTGGAAAGAGGGGGCCAGCCAAGCAGAATTCGAGAATTTGAAGAAGAGGTAGTATGCAGTGATGCGCAACCGTTTTGTCTCTCTGAATCTGAAGAGGCGGGTGGGCCAGTGCCTATGGTCAGCAGCACACCTCAGTAAGCATCTGATGATGAGACTCAGGTGCCACTTTCTGGTTCGTACTGTGCTGTCGAGACTACCCAGGAGAAGCAGTTGTTTGAAGAGGGTGGTGTAGATGATGAGGTCCTTGACCCATCATGGCGTGAGGGACAGGAAGGTGGTGGGAGCAGCTCTGAGGAAGACATTCCCCGAACAGCCCAAAAAGGAGGGAGAGGGAGGGGGCAGACTTGGTTGCCTGTAGCCTCCACTTCGGCACCCATTAGGAGCATGGCTCTTCCAAAATCCAAAGCGGGCGCTCCCAAGACTTGCAGTGCCTGGTCCTTTTTTGACACAGTTGCAGATGACATTTGCTTTGTCAAATGCAAGCTGTGTAATCAAAAGTTGAAAAGAGGGAAAAGTGTCAGCAACCGCAATACCACAAATATGTGGAAACATGTGCGGACCAAGCACGTGGTGGAGTTGCAAAAACACACTGAAGACCTAGGCCAACCTACAGCGCCACCTCCCACCTCTTCAGCTCGTGTTGTAGCCTCTTCCTCCAGCTCACACACAGCTGGTTCGGCTTCCTCACAGGATCGCCATGGAAGAATCTCTGGCACTGTTGTACAGAGACACAGTGTAATTCCACCCACAGCACCACTTTCCCAGTCATCCTCACACTCCCAGGCCAGTCTACAGCCATCGTTAGCACAGGCATGGGAGAAAAGGCGCCCATACTCGGCAAACCACCCCCGAGCACAGGCTCTGAATGCTGGCATTGCTAAACTACTGGCCCTTGAAATGCTATCATTCAGGCTGGTGGAGACTGCCACATTCCGTAACTTTATGGCATTGGCAGTCCCACAATACAACGTGCCCAGACGCTTTTATTTCAGCAGGCAAGCCGTCCCTGCCCTGCAACATCATGTGGAGGGAAAAATTAAACATGCGCTACAAAACGCCGTCAGTAGCAAGGTCCACCTGACCACCGATGCGTGGACCAGTAAGCATGGACAGGGACGATACCTTTCCCTCACTGCCCATTGGGTAAATGTTGTGGAGCCGGGTACAGATCTTGAGAGTGGCGCTCTACGTGTTCTGCCAACTCCAAAGATGGCAGGAATCCAGTCTGTACACATTGACTCCTCCTCATACTCCAGTTCCTCTGAATCAGCGCTGCAGGAGCCGTCACGGTCTACCTCCACATCGACCCGTGAACAGTTACCTGTTATGGTGACCAATATGAGCACAGCCGTGGCCAAACGTCAACAGGCCGTATTAAAATTAATTTCTTTGGGGAATCGAAGCCACACAGCGCAGGAGCTCTGGAATGCCATCAAGCAGCAGAGCGACCTGTGGTTTGTGCCAGCGAATCTCCAACCAGGCATGGTAGTGTGTGACAATGGCCGAAATCTGGTGGCAGCTCTGGGCCTAGGCAACCTCACTCACATCCCATGTCTGGCACATGTGCTCAACTTGGTCGTGCAGAGTTTTTTGAGGGACTATCCGGATCTTGATGCACTGCTTCACAAGGTAAGCATAGAGTGCGCTCACTTGAGGCGTTCCAGCAATGCAAGATCATGCATTGCAGCTCTGCAGCGCCGATTACGTCTTCCGGAACATCGCATCATATGTGACCTACCCACCAGGTGGAATTCAACGTTACATATGTTGGAGAGGTTGAGTGAGCAGCAGGCAGCAGTAATGGAGTACCAGCTGCAGCAGGCTCAAACAAGTCGCAGTGCGTGCCGTTCACACTTCACCACCACTTAGTGGGTCTCTATGAAGGACATTTGCCACGTTTTGCATGCCTTCGATTATTCCACGCAGATGGCGAGTGCAGATGATGCACTAGTCAGCATGACTATCCCCCTTATCTGCCTGCTTGAAAAAACACTGCAAGCACTAAGGGACGAGGTTTTGGAAGAGGTGGAGGATGAGGAGTCACAAATGCCATCTGCTTCTCTACAGTCTGCGCAACGTGGTTCCTCACAAAGGCCTAGGCAGGGGACACTTTGTGAGGAGGATGAGGAGGAGTCATTGGATGAGGAAGACATCTGTCCAGAGGAGGGAGGTACACAATGTTCTAGTAGTCAGTATCTAGATCGAGGGTGGGGTGATGCAGAGCAGGCAGAGATCACGCCTCAAGCAGGGGATAGCGTTTCTTGGCCAGTTGGCAGTTTGCAGCACATGGTTGATTTCATGCTGCAGTGCCTGAGAAACGACCGCCGCATCGCCCACATTCTCAACACGGCTGATTATTGGGTGTCCACCCTCCTAGATCCTCGCTACCGGGACAACTTACAAAGCCTCATAACACCGTTGAACCGGGAGCGTAAAATGCGGGAGTACCAAGACGCACTGGTGCATTCCATCATGTTCTCCATTCCAACCGAGAGCAGTGCAGCTAGTGCTTTACAAAGCAGCTCAGTGCGTCGAGGCAGTGGAGGAAGCTCTGCACAAAGAGGGAGCAGAAGCAGTGCCTCAGCACAAGGCAAGACCAGTATGGCCGAAATGTGGCAAAGTTTTGTGTCCCCACCACCACAAATGTCTACACCATCACAGACGGCTCCAGTCAGCAGGAGGCAACGTTTCCGTCAGATGGTGACAGACTACATGTCTTGCCCTCTTAGTGTACTCCCAGACGGCTCTTCTCCCTTCAAGTTTTGGGTCTGTAAGCTGGATACATGGCCAGAGCTTAGTCAGTATGCATTGGAGGTGCTAGATTGCCCTGCTGCTAGTGTATTATCGGAACGCGTCTTTAGTGCCGCAGGTGGTGTACTAACAGACCTCCGATAACGTTGACCGGCTTAATTTTCTTAAAATGAACAAGGCCTGGATCTCTCATGAATTTGCCAGTCCTCTTCCAGAATAAATAATTGGTTGGCAACAGTATCCAGGTCTCCTGTTCTGTTCATGTTTCTACCACCTGAACTGTAATCCCTGAGCTCCAACACCACCAGTTGGCGCTCGGAAGTGCCGTCTGCACAGTGAACACTTGCTGCCGTGTCATTGGGGTTCAGTAACGTCAGCTGTTCCCCTGCTGTGCGAACGGCAATTTCTCCTGCTCTGTCCACATTCTCACTACTACAGATTTTAAAGTTGCTCCAATTACACCTCTGGCTCCTCTGTTTTCAGTATTATCCCTGAGCTCCAACACCGCCAGTTGGCGCTCAGAAGTGCCGTCTGCACAGTCAATACTTGCTGCCGTGTCATTGGGGTTCAGTAACGTCAGCTGTTCCCCTGCTGTGCGGACGGCAATTTCTCCTGCTCTGTTCACATTCTCACTACTACAGATTTTAAAGTTGCTCCAATTACACCTCTGGCTCATCTGTTTTCAGTATTATCCCTGAGCTCCAACACCGCCAGTTGGCGCTCGGAAGTGCCGTCTGCACAGTCAACACTTGCTGCCGTGTCATTGGGGTTCAGTAACGTCAGCTGTTCCCCTGCTGTGCGGACAGCAATTTCTCCTGCTCTGTCCACATTCTCACTACTACAGATTTTAAAGTTGCTCCAATTACACCTCTGGCTCCTCTGTTTTCAGTATTATCCCTGAGCTCCAACACCGCCAGTTGGCGTTCGGAAGTGCCGTCTGCACAGTCAACACTTGCTGCCGTGTTATTGGGGTTCAGTAACGTCAGCTGTTCCCCTGCTGTGCGGACGGCAATTTCTCCTGCTCTGTCCACATCCACTGTACTACTGATTTAAAACCTCCTCCAAATACACCTCTGGCTCCTCTGTTTTCAGCATTATCCCTGAGCTCCAACACCGCCAATTGGCGCTCGGAAGTGCCGTCTGCACAGTCAACACTTGCTGCCGTGTTATTGGGGTTCGGTAACGTCAGCTGTTCCCCTGCTGTGCGGACGGCAATTTCTCCTGCTCTGTCCACATCCACTGTACTACTGATTTAAAACCTCCTCCAAATACACCTCTGGCTCCTCTGTTTTTAGTATTTACCCTGGGCTCCAATACCGCTAGTTGCTGCTCAGAAGTGCCGTCTGCACAGTCAACGCTTGCTCCAGTGTTATTGAGGTTCAGCAACGTCAGCTGTTCCCCTGCTGTGTGTCCGGCAAATTCTCCTGCTTTGTCCACATCCACTGTACTACTGATTTAAAACTTGCTCCAATTACACCTCTGGCTCCACTCTGTTTTTAGTATTTACCCTGGGTTCCAGCACCGCCAGCTGGTTCTCGGTAGTTCCATTTGCTCTTGTACCTTCTACTACCCATCCGGGTTCCAGTACCGTCAGCTGGTTCTCGGCAGTGCCTTTGGATTAGGTGCCTACTTCTCGGTATCCAAGTTACACCAACGTCTGCTGGTTCTTGGTAGTGCTTTCTGGCACAGGTACCTCCTGCTTAGTAACCGAGTTCCAGTACCGTCGGCTGTTCTTCGGCAGTTCCATTGGCTCTTGTACCTTCTACTACCCATCCGGGTTCCAGTACCGTCAGCTGGTCCTCGGTAGTTCCATTTGCTCTTGTACCTTCTACTACCCATCTGGGTTCCAGTACCGTCAGCTGGTTCTCGGCAGTGACTTTGGCACAGGTACTCCCTCCTGCCCAGCTTGGTTCCAGCATGCCAGCTGTTTCCGGGTAGTGTCAACGTCACTTTGCCTCCAATGCGTTGTCCTGTCATGTTGCGGTCGGGTTAGCCGACTCTATGGTGCCTGCAGTTTAGTTGACTCCTATGTGGGCTGCGGGATCTGGCAATGAAGGCTGGTTCCATAGTGCCAATAGGACAAGCACCCCCTGTAGGACTGTGGGTTTTGGTAACTGCGGCCGGCTCGCGGCCTTGAACTTTTTTTTACATGGGTACCTTCTGCTACCCATCCGGGTTCCAGTACTGTCAGCTGGTTCTCGGCAGAGCCTTTGGATTAGGTGCCTCCTTCTCGGTATCCAAGTTCCACCAACATCTGCTGGTCCTTGGTAGTGCTTTCTGGCACAGATACCTCCTGCTTAGTAACCGAGTTCCAGTACCGTCAGCTGGTCTTCGGCAGTTCCATTGGCTCTTGTACCTTCTACTACCCATCCGGGTTCCAGTACCGTCAGCTGGTTCTCGGCAGTGACTTTGGCACGGGTACTCCCTCCTGCCCAGCCTGGTTCCAGCACGCCAGCTGTTTCCGGGTAGTGTCAACGTCACTTTGCCTCCAATGCGTTGTTCTGTCGTGTTGCGGTCGGGTTAGCCGACTCTATGGTGCCTGCAGTTTAGCTGACTCCTATGTGGGCTGTGGGATCTGGCAATGAAGGCTGGTTCCATAGTGCCAATAGGACAAGCACCCCCTGTAGGACTGTGGGTTTTGGTAACTGCGGCCGGCTCGCGGCCTTGAACTTTTTTTTACATGGGTACCTTCTGCTACCCATCCGGGTTCCAGTACTGTCAGCTGGTTCTCGGCAGTGCCTTTGGATTAGGTGCCTCCTTCTCGGTATCCAAGTTCCACCAACGTCTGCTGGTCCTTGGTAGTGCTTTCTGGCACAGGTACCTCCTGCTTAGTAACCGAGTTCCAGTACCGTCAGCTGGTCTTCGGCAGTTCCATTGGCTCTAGTACCTTCTACTACCCATCCGGGTTCCAGTACCGTCAGCTGGTTCTCGGCAGTGTCTTTGGCACGGGTACTCCCTCCTGACCAGCCTGGTTCCAGCACGCCAGCTGTTTCCGGGTAGTGTCAACGTCACTTTGCCTCCAATGCGTTGTCCTGTCGTGTTGCGGTCGGGTTAGCCGACTCTATGGTGCCTGCAGTTTAGGTGACTCCTATGTGGGCTGCGGGATCTGGCATTGAAGGCTGGTTCCATAGTGCCAATAGGACAAGCACCCCCTGTAGGACTGTGGGTTTTGGTAACTGCGGCCGGCTCGCGGCCTTGAACTTTTTTTTACATGGGTACCTTCTGCTACCTATCCGGGTTCCAGTACCGTCAGCTGGTTCTTGGCAGTGCCTTTGGATTAGGTGCCTCCTTCTTGGTATCCAAGTTCCACCAACGTCTGCTGGTCCTTGGTAGTGCTTTCTGGCACAGGTACCTCCTGCTTAGTAACCAAGTTCCAGTACCGTCAGCTGGTCTTCGGCAGTTCCATTGGCTCTTGTACCTTCTACTACCCATCCGGGTTCCAGTACCGTCAGCTGGTTCTCGGCAGTGTCTTTGGCACGGGTACTCCCTCCTGCCCAGCCTGGTTCTAGCACGCCAGCTGTTTCCGGGTAGTGTCAATGTCACTTTGCCTCCAATGCGTTGTCCTGTCGTGTTGCGGTCGGGTTAGCCGACTCTATGGTGCCTGCAGTTTAGGTGACTCCTATGTGGGCTGCGGGATCTGGCAATGAAGGCTGGTTCCATAGTGCCAATAGGACAAGCACCCCCTGTAGGACTGTGGGTTTTGGTAACTGCGGCCGGCTCGCGGCCTTGAACTTTTTTTTACATGGGTACCTTCTGCTACCCATCCGGGTTCCAGTACCGTCAGCTGGTTCTCGGCAGTGCCTTTGGATTAGGTGCCTCCTTCTCGGTATCCAAGTTCCACCAACGTCTGCTGGTCCTTGGTAGTGCTTTCTGGCACAGGTACCTCCTGCTTAGTAACCGAGTTCCAGTACCGTCAGCTGGTCTTCGGCAGTTCCATTGGCTCTTGTACCTTCTGCTACCCATCCGGGTTCCAGTACCGTCAGCTGGTCCTCGGTAGCTCCTCAGCTTTCTTGTACCTTCTGCTACATTTCCAAGTTCAAGCTTTTTGAAATGGTTCTTGGTAATCACTCTGGATCTCCCTGACGAGGACCCTGAAGACGAGGACCCTGAAGACAAACCTTAAGAAGACGAGGACCCCAAAGACGACGACCCTGAAGACGAGGACCCTGAAGACCACCCTGAAGAAGACGAGGACCCTGAAGACCACCCCAAAGAAGACGAGGACCCTGAAGACCACCCCGAAGAAGACGAGGATCCCCGAAGACGACGACCCTGAAGACCACCCCGAAGAAGACCAAGAAGATGACCCTGAAGAAGTTGACCAAGAGGACAAAGAAGAGAAGACAAGCAGCAAGATACAGAAGAACAAGAGACAGAAAGCCAAGAAGCAGAAATACAAGAAGCTGCAGAACAAAAAGCGGAAGAACATTAAGCATAAGACTAAAAATCAGAGCAAAAGATAATATCTAAATTATAAGCAGAAGATGACTAAGCAGTGTATGGGGGTGAGTCCGTTCCTCCTCGTGGTGCCCCTGGAAAAGACCTGCTGCTGCAGGCCAAACTGAACGCGGACAAATCCTGTTGTAAATCTTTTGTGACGGGCAGAACGAAAGGTGTAATGTTCAAACTTTTATAGATAACAACTACAGGAATGCCTGTCACAAATAAGAATATGATGAAGAAGAAGAATATGAAGAAGATGAAGAAGTAGAATATGAAGAAGAATAATAGTTGAATAAGAAGAATATGAAGAATGTAAAAAAAAAGAATAATATGAAGAAGGTAAAGAAGAAGATGAAGAAGGTGAAGAAGAAGTGGATGAAAAAGATGCTGATGCTGAGGATGATGAAGGAGAAAGTGTGGGAGAAGTAAAAAAGAAGGTGAAAAGCATGGAAGTAGTGAAACATAAATATCTGACAAAATATAAAAATACTTAACATGGTCAATATTTCCGTAACTCAGAACGTCTTAAAAAAAATATTAATTCCTGTTATTCCATTTGATTGGGCTAAACCTCTATGCCTTTATTGTCTCCCCCACCTCCCCCAATACATTCTACATTATTCTTAGTTGTTTTCCTTCATGTAGAATTAACCTACAAGGAAAGAAAGGGTTTATTTTCATTCCGATATTTCTGTCCCATTGACTTGCATTGGTTTCCGGTATCGGAATCGGCGATATCCGATATTTTTTCGGTATCGGTCCGATCCAATCCGATCCGATATTTCCCGATATCGGAAGGTATCGCTCAACACTAGTGTTCAATAATTAAGAAAATTTGTGTAATTTGCACATTTCACTGCAAATCACCATGATAATCTTTAGAATTTGCTCATCTATTTTTTGAGAGAATTGATTCTTCAGGATAGAGATTACAAATGAATCAATGACAGAAGAAAATATTGTATTTTCAAACATTTGCTTCACTGATTGGGATGGGGAAGAATAAAATTTGTCAGGTTTGAGATTATAGTTGAATCTTTACCACTGGTCAGATAATAGGTTGAAGAGTATAGGAAATATGTCTCTTGCTGACTTCCATTTATTTTGGAAAACAGCTTTGAAAACAAGTCCAATTTTTCTAAAATATCCTTTGCAAAAGTAGTCGCAATTCATATAGGGTAATTAAAACCAACAATGTTCTATCATAAGATGCATAAGTAGTTGCAGTGTCTGGCAGCAGTCATGCCCCTCTTCATCTCATAACCCAGATGCTCTTCTCCCCCCCCCCCCTCACCTGGGATTGTGTAGTGATGACTCATGCAGAGAAAGGGGACTTCTTGTTTCTACATAGAGCTTATCATGCAATGTCATAGACCTAATGAAAAAGAGAAGAATTAACTGGGTGAAAAGACAAAATGAGCAATTTTAAGTATACAGTGCTATACAATATGACTGCATTATGTTAACTCCTTCATGAGCTTGCGATTTTCCCCTTTTCCTTTTTCTAAATTTTCCTCCCCTTATTCCAAGAGCCATAACTTTTTTTATTTTTCCATCCCCATAGCCTTATTTTTTGCGGGATGAGTTGTACTTTTGAATGACACCATACATTTTATCATATGATGCACTGGAAAACAGGAAAAAAATTCCAAGTATGTTGAAGTTGCGAAAAAAGTGAAATTTAACAATTTTTTTTTTTTTTTATTTAGCACTTTTTACTGTATTGAATAATACTCTCAGGAGACTTGAAGCTACGATCTTCTGATTGCCTGTGCTACAGTGGGGAAAATAAGTATATCATACACTGCTTATTCTGAAAGTTTTTTCACCTACAAATAATTGAGAGGTCTGTAATTTTTATCATAGGTATTATTATTATTTATTATTATAGCGCCATTTATTCCATGGCGCTTTACATGTGAAAAAGAGGTATACATACATGAACTATTATAAAGATCTTTAACAAAACGTGACGATGACTGGTACAGGAGGAGCGAGGACCCTGCCCACGAGGGCTCACAATCTACAAGGGATAGGTGAGGATACAGTAGGTGAGGGTAAAGCTGGTCGTGCAGCAGTATGGTGGAGTAATGGTTACTGCAGGTTGTAGGCTTGTCGGAAGAGGTGAATCTTCAGGTTCCTTTTGAAGGTTTCAATGGTTGGCGAGAGTCTGATATGTTGGGCTAGAGAATTCCAGAGTATGGAGATGCACGGGAGAAATCTTGTATGCGATTGTGGGAAGAGGAGATAAGAGGGGAGTAGAGAAGGAGATCTTGTGAGGATCGGAGGTTGCGTGTAGGTACAGTACAGACCAAAAGTTTGGACACACCTTCTCATTTAAAGATTTTTCTGTATTTTCATGACTATGAAAATTGTACATTCACACTGAAGGCATCAAAACTATGAATTAACACATGTGGAATTATATACTTAACAAAAAAGTGTGAAACAACTGAAAATATGTCTTGTATTCTAGGTTCTTCAAAGTAGCCACCTTTTGCTTTGATGACTGCTTTGCACACTCTTGGCATTCTCTTGATGAGCTTCAAGAGGTAGTCACCGGAAATGGTCTTCCAACAATCTTGAAGAAGTTCCCAGAGATGCTTAGCACTTGTTGGCCCTTTTGCTTTCACTCTGCGGTCCATCTCACCCCAAACCATCTCGATTGGGTTCAGGTCTGGTGACTGTGGAGGCCAGGTCATCTGGCATGAAAATACAGAAAAATCTTTAAATGAGAAGGTGTGTCCAAACGTTTGGTCTGTACTGTATGTACTGGGAGACTAGGTCAGAGATATAAGGAGGAGACAGGTTGTGGATGGCTTTGTATGCCAAGGTCGAGACGGGAGATGATGAGGGCGTGCACTATTGTTTTTGCAGATTCATGGTTGAGGAATGTGCGGATGCGGGAGATATTTTTGAGTTGGACTCAGCAGGAAGTAGAAAGGACTTGGATATGTGGTTTGAAGGATAAATCAGAGTCCAGGGTTACCCCAAGGCAGCGACCTTCAGGGACTGGGGAGAGAGTGGACAGCCATTGACGTTGATAGATAGGTCAGGTGGGGGGATGAATGAGATGGTGGAAAGACAATGAATTCTGTTTTATCCATGTTAAGTTTTAGAAATCTGTCAGAGAAGAAGGATGAGATAACGGACAGACATTGTGGGATTTTGGTTAGTAGGGAGGAGATATCGGGTTCAGAGAGGTAGATCTGTGTGTCGTCAGCATAGAGGTGGTACTGAAAGCCATGAGACTCTATGAGTTGTCCCAGGCCAAAGGTGTAGATGGAGAAGAGCAGGGGTCCTAGGACTGAACCTTGGGGGACACCGACAGATAGGGGGTGAGATGAGGAGGTGATGTGTGAGTGGGAGACACTGAATGTCCTGTCTGTTAAGTATGAGGAGATCCAAGATAGGGCCAAGTCTTTGATGCCAAAAGATGAGAGAATCTGTAGTAAGAGGGAATGGTCCACTGTGTCGAAGGCAGATGACAGGTCTAGGAGGAGGAGGACAGAGTAGTGTCGCTTGGATTTGGCAGTTAGTAGGTTATTGGTGACTTTAGTCAGGGCAGTCTCAGTAGAATGGTGTGGTCGGAAGCCAGATTGGAGGCGGTCAAAGAGAAAGCAGGAGGAGAGGTGGGAAGACAGTTCAGAATGGATGTGTTGTTCCAGTAGTTTTGAGGCGTAAGGGAGAAGTGATATGGGGCGATAGTTAGTCAGAGAGGATGGGTCAAGGGAAGGCTTTTTGAGGATGGGTGTGATCGAGGCATGTTTGAAGCATGAGGGGAAGACACCAGTTGTTAGTGACAGGTTGAAAAGGTGGGTAAGGGTTGGGATGAAGACTGTGGTAAGGTTGGGGATGAGATGGGACGGGATTGTATCAAGTTCACAGGTGGTGAGGTGTGATTTGGAGAGTAAAGAGGAAAATTGGTCTTCTGTAATGGTGGAGAAGCTGGTTTTGGAGGAGGAGGATTGAGTAGGTGTGAGGAGGGGCTGGGGGGACTTTAGGCAAAAGCTTTGTCTGATGGTGTCAATCTTCTGCTTGAATAATGAGGGAAAGTCTTCAGCTGAGATGAGAGGGGAGGGCGGAGGCACTGGGGGGCAGAGGAGAGAATTGAAGGTGTTGAATAGCTGTTTAGGGTTGTGAGACAGGGAGGATATGAGAGATGAGAAGTATGTTTGTTTTGCAGCAGTGAGTGTGGATTTGAAGGTAATGAGGGACTGTTTGAATGTGATGAAGTGCTCATTAGAGTGGGACCTTTTCCATCTACTCTCAGCAATCCTGGAGGTGCGTCGCAGCTCTTTGGTTAGACTGGTATGCCATGGTTGCCTTTTGATTGTGCGAGCTTTGATATGTGTGAGGGGGGCGACCGAATTGAGAGCTGCAGCTGTTGTGACGTTACATAGAGTATCAGCAACATCCATGTCATGTAAGGAACTGATGTCTGCAAGAGGGAGGAGGGATTCAGAGAGTGAGTGTAGGTCAAGGTGTTTAAGATTTCTGCAAGGGTATGCAAGTTTGTGGAGTGGGGATTGTTGCCCTGGAGAGGAGAGGGTAGCGAATGTAAGTAGGTTGTGGTCAGATAGTGTGAGAGGTAAATTAGAGAGGTTAGATAGGGAAAAGAGGCGAGTGAAGATGAGGTCCAGTGTGTGGCCATCTTTGTGAGTGGGGGCAGAAGACCATTGAGCAAGGCCGAAGGAGGAAGTGAGAGATAGAAGCCTAGAGGCAGCTGAGAGAGAAGTGTCAATGGGGATGTTGAAGTCACCCATGATGATGGTGGGGATGTCAGTGGAAAGGAAGTGAAGTAGCCAGGTGGTGAAATGGTCTAAGAAGGTGGTGGCCGGTTCAGGGGGACGGTAGATGACGGCCAGTTGGAGGTTGGAGGGAGAGTAGATGCGCACACAGTGCACCTCAAAAGAGCGGAGAGTAACGGAGGGTAGCAGTAGGATTTGGGTGAAGGAGCAATTGTCTGACAGGAGAAAGCCTACTCCTCCACCATGCTTGCCATTGGGGCGGGAAGTGTGGAAAAGGTGGAATCCACCATATGAAAGTGCAGCTGGAGAGACTGTGTCAGAGGGGGTGAGCCTGGTTTCAGTGATGCCGAGGAAGGAAAGTTTGTTATTGGTGAAAAGATCATGGATGTAGGAAAGTTTGTTACAAACGGAGCAAGCATTCCATAGAGCTCCTGTTAGTGGGGCTGGGGAAGGGGGGGTGGATGTGTATGAGGTTAGAAGGGTCGTGAGAGTTTGTGATGGATCGTGGATAGAAGGTGGAAGTGACTGTGGGAATGTGGTGAGGAGGTCCAGGATTAGGCAAGATGTCACAAGCAGTGAGGAGGAGAAGAGAAAGTGTTTATAGGTGGGAGCAGGAGAGAGCATGAGGTGGCTGTGTGTGCTCAGAGACACAGGATTGAATGTTGAGGAATAGTTCTGAGGAGGAGGTGAGATGAATGGGGAGAATGGAGGGAGATATGAAGAGTTTGTTGCTTGGTGTAGGGATTAGGGGTGGTTGTAAAAAGTGAAGGATTATAGAAGAGAGAGTGAAAACAAAGACAAACATTGTTTACAATTTTCAAGTATCCAGTTACCTTCAGATCCCTTCAGGTTCAATTCAGGGATAATTCAGATCTCACACATAAGCAATGCACTGCAGACACGTCTATAGCAGACTCCTTGCTCACAGTATATGGGCTACAGAATGCATTCAGGTGTGAACCAGAGGGGAATGGTCTGTGCTCATCTTGATCGGCTGATTAAGGCTAAGCCAGATGCAGGGTATTCAAGGGACAAGTAAACAAGGTCATAAAAAGAGTGGGGGCAGTTGTTAGTTGAAGAACATACCAAGTATATATAGAAGCAGAGGAAGGGAGAGGTCAGCATGGGAAAGCTGGATCATGTACCAAGTGTATATAGAAGCAGAGGAAGGGAGAGGTCAGCATTGGAGAGACAGAATCAACTGTGAGAGACAGAATCATAAAAAAAATCCAGAAAATCGCATAGTATGATTTTTACATAATTAATTTGCATTTTATTACATGAAATAAGTATTTGATACAATAGAAAAACGGAACTTAATATTTGGTACAGAAACCTTTGTTTGCAATTACAGAGGTCAGACGTTTCCTGTAGTTCGTGACCAAGTTTGCATACACTGCAGCAGGAATTTTGGCCCACTCTTCCATACAAATCTTCTCCAGATCTTTCAAGTTTCGGGTCTGTAGCTGGGCAGCATTAAGTTTCAGCTCCCTCCAAAGATTTTCAATTGGATTCAGGTCTGGAGACTGGCTAGGCCACTCCAGGACTTGAAATGCTTCTAACTGAGCCACTCCTTAG
The DNA here is from genome assembly GCF_046119375.1 of Phyllobates terribilis. Classification (NCBI taxonomy): domain Eukaryota; kingdom Metazoa; phylum Chordata; class Amphibia; order Anura; family Dendrobatidae; genus Phyllobates; species Phyllobates terribilis. The sequence goes on from NW_027362761.1 coordinate 789,282,534, forward strand.
TTGCCCTGGCTGTTTGTTTCAGATAATTGTCCTGCTGGAAGACCCAGCCACGACCCATCTTCAATGCTCTTACTAAGGAGGTTGTTGGCCAAAATCTTGTGATACATGACCCTATCCATCCTCCCTTCAATACGGTGCAGTCGTCCTCTCCCCTTTGCAGAAAAGCACCCACACCATGTTTCCCCCACCATGCTTCATGGTTGGAACCGTGTTCTTGGGGTTGTACTTATCCTTCTTCCTACAAACAAGGCGAGTGGAGTTGATATCAAAAAGTTCTATTTTGGTCTCATCTGACCACATGACCTTCTCCCATGCCTCCTCTGGATCATCCTGATGGTCATTGGCAAACTTCAAACGGGCCTGGACATATGCGGGCGTGAGCAGGGGGATCTTGCGTGCCCTGCAGGATTTTAATCCATGATTGTGTAGTGTGTTATTAACGGTAATGTTTCAGGTCATTCACCAGGTCCTCTCATGTAGTTCTGAACTGATTCCTGACCTTTCTCAGAATCATCCTTACCCCATGAGGTGAGATCTCGCATGGAGTCCCAGACCGAGGAAGATTGACAGTCATCTTTTGTTTCTTCCGTTTTCTAATAATTGCGCCAATAGTTGTTGCCTTCTCACCAAGATGCTTGCCTATTTTCTTGTAGCCCATCCCAGCCTCGTGCAGGTCTACAATTTTGTTCCTGGTGTCCTTAGACAGCTCTTTGGTCTTGGCCATGGTGGAGAGGTTGGAGTGTGATTGATTGAGTGTGTGGACAGGTGTCTGTTATACAGGTAATGAGTTCAAGTACGTGCAATTTATACAGGTAATGAGTACAGAGTAGGAGGACTTCTTAAAGAAAAACTAACAGGTCTGTGAGAGCCAGAATTCTTGATGGTTGGTAGGTGATCAAATACTTGCAATACATTACATTACATGCAATAAAATGCAATTTAATTATTTAAAAATCATACAATGTGATTTTCTGGTTTTTATTTTTAGATTCTGTCTCTCACAGTGGAAGTGTACCTATGATAAAAATTACAGACTTCTCTATTGTTTGTAGGATGGAAAACTAGCAAAATCGGCTGTGTATCAAATACTCATTTTCCCCACTATATGTATAGCAGAAATCACGATATTCTATGAACGCTGGCCTGTGCTGGAGGCAGGAAGGTAATCAGCAGACCCCCAGCTGTCATGACAACCCATTGGCGTCCTGCAATCATGTGACAGGGGTGTTTATGGGCGGGATTAATGATGCGCTTCCGGCTGGTGCGTATTAAATCCCGTTGTCAGAGATTGACCTCGGGATTTAACTGATTAACAGCCACAGGCAGAGCACCGCTCCATCTGCGGCTGTTAAAGGCACATGATGGTTGATTAAATCAGTCATCATGTGTGGGGACAGATGTGGGTTTGGCGTGCAAGCTCACATCAAAGGGACACAGGCTTTGAAGTATTTGTCAATGGTCATGAAATGGTTAAGAAGATTACAATTTTGATGGTAGTGCTTCTTTAATAAAAATGAGGCATTGCGGTTAGAGGAAAAATTGTGATTGTTAAATGGGGATTTGGCTGTCACACAGACATTGCTACTCTTGTTTGCGGTTCTCAGTTGTTTCAGTTTTTTTATAGGTTTGTCACCTTTCAGAAAAATTTATTTTATCAGCTTTGGTAGCTCTAAAAATAAGTTGACTATTACTTACAATACCAGCATTTTTTGAGACCCATTCATTGCTCCAATATTCTAATATTAGACACACGCCACCTGAATACACCAGCTAGTTGAGGGTGCTTGCTTTTGGGATATGATTTTACCTAGATTTTCTGGCCCCATCTCATTTTTTAAAGGCATTTGGCATTTTTCCCCATTGATATAAAAGGTCTCTTTTTATTTTTGCAACACCTGTTTTTAATGTCTACTCAAGATACCGTACATCCAATTACCATACTGCCATTGTTGCCACAGGTTTATTACCCATCGTGAACCTACGTGTAGCAACTTGGCATCCTAGCATTGTAGGTTTCACTAAACTACTTATCATTTTGGTTTAAGGGGAATTGTCATAATTAAAAAAAATAGCTAAAAAATAAATCCTGTATTTTTCAGACTATAAGACGCACCGGACCATAAGACGCACCCCAAATTTTGGGGTGGAAAATAGTGAAAAATTTTTTTTATAAGATGGGCGTCCATCATATAGTCTGAATAGGTACGGTATCTTACCTGGGAGGCGGCAGAGCAAGGGTCACAGGAGGCAGGGTCCTTCAGGAAGCCGGTGGAATTGGAGGAATGGTGTGGACCCTGGATGCAAGAAGCCGGTGCTCCAGCAGTGGGGAGTTGCAGTGGTGGTGGAGCAGGATCACAGGACCGACCGTTCCCTCCCTCAGGAACCCAGAGGCTGCATTAGAAGAGGTGAGATGCTGTGGGGCCTGTGTCTGGCCAGGACATGTGCCTGGCCAGGGCCCTTAGCCTGGCTGAGGCCTGTGCCGGGCTGGAGCCAGGACCTGTGCCTGGCTGGGGCACTTAGCCTGGCTGGTTCCTGTTCCGGGCTGGGGCCGGGGCCTGCCCGGGTGCCTGTGCATGGTTGGGGCCCTTAGCCTGGCCGGGTGTATGTGCAAGGCCGGGGGCCTTTGCAGGACCGGGGGCCTTAGCCTGCCCGGGGATCTGTGCGGGGCCAGGGGCCTGTGCAGGGCTGGGGCCCTTAGCCTTTCCGGGTGCATGTGCAAGGCCGGATGCATGTGCAGGGCTGGGGCCAGGACCTGTGCCTGGCTGGGGCTGGTGCCGGGCTGTCAGCGGCTTCGGGCGGTGACGCAGAGCGGCGTGTGCGGGTTTCCGATGGTCGTGGCCATCTTCCTAAAGCTGTGATCTACAGGAAAATGGCCGCCGGAGCTCCCGGTCTGCGCATGAGCCGGCTCGGTTGGCCATTTTCCTGTAGATCGCGACCTCAGTAAGATGGCCGTGCACACCGGAAAGCCACGCCGCCCGATGCCGCTCACAGCCCGACACCAGCCCCAACCCCTGCCAGGTACAGGTCCCGGCCCCAGCCGTTCTGCCTCACTGCTTCACCGCCGACAGCATCTCACTGCTGCTGCTGCCACTGCCGCCACCGCATTCCTGAAGGAGGGAGGGCCCTGCGATCCTGCTCCACCACCACCATCCGGTAAAGTAACGTTCGGACCATAAGATGCACCCCCCATTTTCCTCCCAATTTTTCTGGGGAAAAAAGTGTGTCTTATGGTCCAAAAAATACGGTAAGTAAAAAAGAAAACAAAAATAAAACAAGGTCAATAAAAGGTTAAGATTTAAAACAACAACAATAAGGCTGTGTGCCCACGATGCATTTTTTAGGCGTTACCGCAGCGGCAATTCTGCTGCAGAAACGCTTAAAAAACGCTTGGTAGAAGGCCTGCCATGTTCCCCAATGATAATCCGCATGTGCTGTGCACATGCTGCGGAAATTTCCGCTGCAGATTATCATTGTGGAAAAAAACGCAGCAATACCAATTATTTTGCAGAAGCGCTGTTTTTTCGCCGCCATTGACTTGCATTGAAATGCTTGGATTTCACATCACTGGATCTGTACATGCGCATTCCATGCGTTTCAATGTGCGGATGGTACCCGGGTCTGGAGGAGAGGAGACTCTCCTCCGCACCCGGGTACCATAGAACCTGTAAAAAAACGAATAAAATAAAAAATAAATATTATACTTACCTTCTGATGGCCCCCGGTGTGCTTGTCTTCGCTTGCCGGCAGATCGTGGTGCACTGAAGGACCTGCGCTGATGTCATTTAGTCATGTGACGGAAGGTCATTCAGTGTACCGCGAGCTGCCGGCAAGCCAGGACAGATCGAATAAAGACTCCGGGGGCCATCAGAAGGTAAGTTAATATTTATTTTTCTATTTTTTACCATTCTTTACGGTCACACTATATAAATCCATGCCGTTTGCATGGATTTATATCGCGTGACCAAATTGTCAAACACTTTCCAAGTGATGCTAAAATCGCTTGGAAAGCACTTGTCAAACCCGCATGCAGAAATGCATGTGAAGAATGCTTCACATCCGCTTGTCTCTGGCAGGAAAAACGCATGTACAATCCACATGCGTTTTTTCTGCCAGGGAGGTGCAGAAACGCTCAGGAAAAATCCGGAGCATTTCTGCATCGTGGGCACATAGCCTAAGGCCACATTCACACGTTCAGTATTTGATCAGTATTTTACATCAGTATTTATAAGCCAAAATCAGGAGTGGAACAATCAGAGGAAAAGTATAATAGAAACACGTGCACCACTTCTGCATTTTTCACCCACTCCTGGTTTTGGCTTACAAATACTGATGTAAAATGCTGAACAAATACTGAACATGTGAACGCGGCCCAAGAGGTTAAGATTTTGCAACTGTTTAAGTAGTTGCATATAACAATTGTAGACACCACAACAATAATGCTATAATGCTGGGTGTTGCCATAAATTACTTTCTGTGTCTGTATATACATAGCAGGAGTTTTATTTAGGGTTAAAAGGGTATTCCCATCTCCAAGATCATATCCCAATGTGTAGTAGGTGTAATAATAGCAAATATCTCTATCTAGTTTGGAAGACGTGAACAATCAGCCTTTATTCTCTGAAAGCATGGTGCCGGAGGAGAAGAACAACATAATTCTAATTCCAATCCATATTGCAGGCTCTCAGAGCCGAAATGGTAGGGACACTATTCATGGTAGTGGAACTCTGAGCCAGGACAAACATCATGGTAGGAACCAGGGGGTAGTGGGAAGGGGGACAAGGAGCACTGGCCATTTCACACACAGACGCACCTGTAAGCCAAATCATATCTGCCATAATCCTTGTAATCCCGAGTGTCCCAAGCAGATCTCACTTATAGAACAGTCACATTGGGAGATGTAACTGCTCTATCCGGCCATTGGCGATACACTGACAGGAGTGTGATCGCTCTCGCAGTGTATAGCGCTGAGCTGCTGTGAGTGAGGTCACACGAGTTCATGAGCTGATGAGCTCGGGTGATTTCACTCACTGCTCCGCGAGAAAATTCTCAAGCAGCATTGGTACTGTAAGTGAAGTCACCAGGGCTCATCAGCTGATGAACTCAAGTGACCTCTCTTAAGGCAGCTCAGCGCTATACAGTGACACAGGAGTGACTACACTCCTGTGTTAGTGTGTCGCCAGCTGTCCTGTAGAGCAGTCACACATCTTACCACAGGCGAGTCAAAATGTGTTTCCATACTAAATTAATGTAAAGGGTGCTAATACCAGTGACACAGCAAGTTTTAGGTTTTTCTATTTTTCCCTCCCATTGTTTTTGGTTTAAAATTATTGTTTATCATTTGCTATTTTGTATTTAGCAGTGCTCTATACAAAAAGACTATTTCACTTGATTCATTTTTTTCAGGAGATATTCCACATTATGAACTTAAACTTCATGGGTGCAAATAGCGATGAGCAGGACTGTATCTATCTATCGATATATATCTATTTATCTTTCTAGTAACACAATTGGAACAGCACCATATATTTTAAGTTCGGGTGCAAGACCCCACAAACAAATATCCATTTGCAGTAGTAATATACAGTACAGTAGGAAAAAAGGCAGGCAGCACTCCAAAAGAATTTCCTTGTGAAAAAAGTGGACTTTATTAGCCCATATGGTGTGGCAACGTTTCGGTTGTGACCGACCTTTGTCAAGCAGTGTTCAGATATAAGCATGTGACATATATAGTTATATTTCATCATTACAAAATTATAATCTCATTAGTGCAAAAATACATAATAAACAAAGAAATACATTTCAGTGACAATCATTAGTGGTACAGTACATAGTACATACATAATGTAACATAATGTTGACACTTCTATTTCATTCCATAGAGATATATATGAATATTAGGTGCTTTGTGCTTTAATAATAGTTCATTAATGCTATGTGTTCTATAATTAATTAGAGGCTATGAATCACTAATCACTTTTCATAAAAAGCATTTCATATAAACGAGCGTCGATATCGGCGTTTGGAAGCATGTGTAGCACCCTGAGGACTCGGCTGCTACAGGGGTATTGCACCTCAAACCAGAGGTGTGGTATTCCACTCCCGGGTAAGGATGGAGTGTGGGACTGAGCTCAGATAGCTGCATGCACTACACTCATCCCATTTCCAGGGGACAGAACAACGGTACTCCCACCAGATAGATGTGCAGGTACGACAGCGTCTGTCCCTGGCTGGAGTGGGAGGAGGGGAGGAACATCCCAGTAGTGTAGGGGCAGATAGGGGAGGGACTCTGGGCATAGAGGTAGGAGCCCATTGGGTGCTAGTCACCTGGGCTCACACATAGAGGGAGTATATATGGTGGGCACCATCTTGAGACAGGGCTGTAGAGTCAAGGAGAGAGTTCAGAGAGGAGCTCAGCCAAGAGGGCTGACAGGGAGCTGTGGCTCCGGCTGGGCCCAGCTCCAGGGCCAGGCCTGTAGTGGAGAGGAGGAGGAAGAAAGACCCAGAGACGCAGGACAAGAGGGAACCCTGAGATCCCACAAGTTAACGGGTGAAGGGTTGGCAGATCAGGGTACCGGATCCCAAACTGGCAGAGGCAAGACATCCTTAACCAGGAACCGGAGGTCGTGGTCAAGCTTTGGCACGACCCTCACCACATCCACCAGGAAGGCATACCACGAATAGGGTCAGGAAAGCCAGAGAAGGTTTTACCACCAAGAGGCCCGAGGGAGCCGGACAAAGGTGGATCCCTGGTGGGAACGGCCAGTAGGAAGGAAGAGAGGGGAGCTCAGGACCACGCTCTGGACTGCCTGGAAGTTGGCCGAGTCCCACACCTGGTGGACGCAGCACGGCTCGGGTGGTCACTCAAGGCCGGAGTGACCGGAGCAACACCAGTGAGTAAAAACCCTGAAACTGCATCACATGTCTCTGAGCTTTCTTGCTGCACCATCGCTACCACCATCATCTACACTTGCTGCCCTGAGGCCGTACCCCTCCCGTTGGGGGTTATACCATCTACGCTGCACAACCATATCACCGGCCTCAGCGGACTGTCCTGCAGCGGCAGCTCTATAGCTGCATTCAACGGGTGGCGTAGTCGTCCTACATCTACTGCTGATACACCGCCACTCAGTTTGACACCCTGGGCACGGACCGGGTCACCGCCACGAGACTACTACTCCCATCGGATCCGGCTCCGGGTAAGCCAGCCCCCGTGCGCGCGATGCCGCACAACACAGCAGGCCCAGGGGCGCGTCACATGCAACTGCGCATGTCTATTCGCATCATAGCCCATAAGCCAATCAGAATACCCAGAGCTACAGGAAGATTTATCTATCTATCTGTGTATCTATCTTTCCATCTATCCATGTATCTATCTATCTATCTATCTATCTATCTATCTATCCAGACATACGTCCATATCTATCTATCCGTATATCCATATCTATCTATCTATCTATCTATCTATCTATCTATCTATATATCTGATGTATGTATATATATATATATATATATATATATATATATACATATATATATATATATATATATATATATATATTGTGGTAGATCAGCTTACTTGGTGGCACATAGAGGTAGACTCAGGAACACTGTCTCTTTAAATCTTCTGTGGTTTATTAATAGTGCTGCGGAAATGTTAGAAAAACAAACACTGCCTTCCCGGACTAACAGGAAAATCAAAACATAACGTATGGCACAGTCCTTGTTGCTACGGGTAACCGCCCGCTTCAGGAACAAACAACTCAATGTTTAGCTTGTCTTCACATGGCAAAACAGCTCCAGAGCTTGTGTCTCCAGACCCACCCCTCCATAAATGATTTAAAAAGCTTTGATTTTATCCTCTGACCTCCTCCCTCTCTACAGGTGTTTAATCACCCTAACACTCAAGATGGATGATTAACCTCTCATTCCTTCGTGTGCTGGAACCTTTTTCCTATGTTTAATTACTGGAGCTAACAATCTCAGTGCTACATATCTCCTCTCCAGTACTTTGCCAGTGACTTTGTCACAATATTGATAGATATATGGACAGATAGATAGACTATCGATAGATAGATGGATAGATAGACAGACGGATAGATGGATAGATATACAGATAGATGGATATATGTGAGTGAGATATATAATCATTGCTTTGTGTTTGTAGCTTACGGTACATGTAATTTATTAATAAATGATTACATAAAAAAAAATGGAGTGGGATCCTCCTAAATTTTATTAACCAGCAGAGGGAAACTGGATAGCTGGGGCTGATGTTTATAACTTGGGAAGAGGGTGCAGTATTTTTAAGACTATAAGACGCACTGGACCATAAGACACACCTAGGTTTTAGAGGAGTAAAATAGAAAAAAAATGTAAGCAAAATATGTGGTCATGATGCCCTGTTAAGGGGTAGGGTGTCAGCTGCTGACACTGTTATAGGGGTAATGTCCCCCAATTCTGTTAATATCCCCCATCCTGGTATATATGGCCCACTCCTTCTGTAATATGATATGCATGGCACCCCAATCCACCATCCTGGTATGCATGGCACCCCAATCCCCCATCCTGGTATGCATGGCCCCCCTCATCCCCACACTGGTAAGTATGGCACCTTTCACCCCTGTATGTATGGCCCCCTCATCTTGGTATGTATGGCACCCTTCATCCCTGTATGTATGGCCCCTCTCATCCTGGTATGTATGGCACCCTTCATCTCTGTATATATGGCCCCCCTCATACCTATTCCTGGAATGTATGGCACCCATCATCCCTTTATGTATGGCCCCCCTCATCTTGGTATGCTTGTCCCCCCGATCCCCGTCACACTGCACACAAAAAATAAACAATCATACTCACCTCCTCTCTCCTCCAGTGCTGCATCCCTCTGCTGCCGACAGGGTTCACAGTTTGTGAGCCACGCATGGTGTAACTGCCATGCGCCCTCACACAGTGATCTGCTGTGCCAGAATAGTCACTGCTCCCCACGCCAGCACTGTGTGCGTGGGGAGCAGTGACCATTCATTCTCCCTAATAGCATGCACACTGCCGCTCTGCCACACATGACCGCAAAGGGGCAGCAGGAGAATGAATGGTCACTGCTCCCCACACACACAGTGCCGGCGTGGGGAGCAGTGACTATTCCGGCATAGCAGATCAGTGTGTGATGGCGCATGGCAATTACACCATGCGCGACTCATGCAGTGTGGACCCTGACGGCAGCAGAGGGATGCAGAGCTGGAAGAGAGAGGAGGTGAGTATGATTGTTTATTTTTTTTGTGTGCAGCATGACGGGGATCAGGATGGGGGAAGCATACCAGGATTAGGGGGTCCATACATACAGGGATGAAGGGTGCCATGTATACCAGGATGAGGGGGGCCATACATACAGGGATGACGGGTGCCATACATACCAGGAATAGGTATGAGGGGGGCCATGCATACAGGGATAAAGGATGCCATACTTACCAGGAGCCACGCTGCAGGCACAGTGTGCCGGCTATTAAGGAAAATTAATATTTACTGCTCCCCACGCCCATGGGCGTGGGGAGCAGTGAATATTCATTTTCTTTAGTAGCAGGCACAGTGTAGGCTGCAGAAGGAGGCTGCTGCCTCCTGAGCCCCGCTATTCCGCTGCTGTCTCTTGCCCCACTTCCCCCACCACCCATAGGCACAGTATTTATGTATATCGAACTATAAGAAGTACCCTCCACTTTCCTCCAAAATTTTGGAGGAAAAAAGGGCGTCTTATAGTCCAAAAAATACAGCTCACAGCTGTATACTTAGCCTTTACTGGTTATTAAAATGGGGGACCCCAAAAGAAAATATAAGTGGGGTCCCCTATAATTAATAACCAGCAAAGGCTAGGCAGACAGCTGTGAGCTGATATTAATAGCCTAAGAAGAGGCCATGGATATTGGCCCCATCTGAGACTAAAAACTTCAGCTCTCAGCCGCCCCAGAAATGGCGCATCAATAAGATGCACCAATTCTGGTGCTCAGCCTCCGCTCTTTCCACTTGCCCTGGTGCGGAGCAAGTGGGGCAATAAGGTTGGGGTTGATGTCAGCCTTGTATTGACAGCTGACATGAAGCCAAGGGGTTAGTAATGGATGTTACCGCAGATCAGAGCCCCTGTTTCCCGCGCTGTCACACAGATTACCGAGAGGGAAACTACTTATTGCTCTATTCGGGCTCGGCCGAATTTTGAAGATTTTTAGTTAAAATGCTCGAAGGTCAGCTCACAAATCCAAATTTTCAATGTTCGTGCCAAATTTGAGATTGGGGAAAGTTTTCCCAACATGTTCGATCATCTCTAGTTAAAACACTTTATCTTTTTTGGATGTCTACAGACGACCATGGTACATGTATTTAATATAAATAATTATTATTGTATTTGCTTTTTGTAAAAAGTCTGAAGTATCTCATGTATACCATATCCTGTCATCCTGATACTAATCACATTTAACTACAAGTACTTAAATAAGATAAACATAGAGTTAAGCAGTGTATTGGAGGCCTTGGTGACGTGGAATATCCTTTTTCTTACCATAGGACAAATGTGCAATCCTAGAAGACACAGTGTTCAATTAAAATTCCCAAAATAAAACCTTGCTCTGTTCGTTGCATCCGTTCCTTGCTCCTAATGGACAGGACTTACCCTTTGGTGCATGTGTGAAGGTTGTTCTTCAAGCACTAACTGTTCTGTCTGTAATTAAAAGTAAATGTACTTACAAAACCCTACTCATATTCTTTATAATCCCCATAGGATCATTTAACAGACAGAATGGGTCAGTCGAATAGACAAATGAAGTCTCAGTCTCCTCTCTTGCTACAAGTCTGTAAACACAATGCTCAATTGATTGGGCAATGTTACATTAGAAGTCAATGAAAAATTAATTATCTTCACTAAAGTGAGCACTTTGCTGCTTTGTTTTTCTGTGCATTTGATACCATTCACTTATTATTTATGGAAAATTGAGAGATGTTCAAGGTATCACATTTACCTAAGTCTAGAGAAATTCTGAAAAGCTTAATACAATAAAATGTTTTCTACACTTACATAGAAGTAGACACAGGCTATTACGCAAAGCATTAAACTGAGTTATTGTTATATTTGTAAGCCGTAAGGTAAACTCTCTTTTCAGACAGATCTGTTACAGACATAATGAACCTCAATGCAATTAACATAGATCAGATCTGGTTTTCAGCTAAGGACAGAACTACAATATGTTTGAGAGAAAAAATATACAATTATTTAATTGCCTACAACTTATAGCGTAGGCTACCCACAGACAATATTCTAATTTTATATATTTGTGACAGTTAAATTGTTATTTCCAACCAAAATATATGCTATTAATGTCTGATGGATGTGGATCATACTCTTGGGATTTGAGCAGTTTTCAAGATTTGTGTAGAACTGAATGAAGAAAAGAAGAAGACATGTTTGACCAGCTCCATATATTTTCTGTCTACAATGCAGGGGCTTGTGCTTTCCTCACCAGTTATTACTTGTTGAGAGATCACGCTCTATTCACAGGAACAGGCACAACACATGGGATATATATGTGACATGCAGAAGTAGTGCTGTTGCAGAGTGTGACATGCAGAAGTAGTGCTGTTGCTTTAAAAGCATTCAGCAACTATTAGAAGTAACAGAAGCATAGGAGACAGGAAGTCTTGTGCTCCAGAAGCATCCAGCAACTAGAGGGGTTAACACAGTCACAGGAGAAGGGGAGTGTTTTACCAGAGTCCCAGGGAGATTGTGGGGTAGTTGTTTACTGTTTGGCTGCAGCCAAAGAGAGAAGTGTTGTGTGTGATCTGTATCTCACAGAAGTGCAGGAAAGAGAACAGGATTCAAGTGAAGCTCAACACAGGTCAGATACCCTGCACTGTTAGTTCAGTCTATCATTGGGCAGGAAAATAAGGACTGGAAGGAAATGTGTTACAGAGATCATCTCCCTCATCAAACCCTCCCCCCTCCATCTCCATGCAGGATAAAGAATGCTGTGTAGAATTGAGTCCTTATAAAGGAAAAGCCTGTGGCTGTGTATGCATTAAAACTGTGCTGTACTGTGCTAACGGATAATAGACTTTGTAATACTGTGCTGCAAAGGAGACTGTACTTGTTAGAATCCTCCTGTTAGGTTTTTTCTATTTTGCTGGTCACATGACCTTTTTGGCCTATTTAATCCTGCTCCGCCCTTCTGGCTTTGCTGGACTTCATTGTAATTTCTACTCTTAAGCTAGCCAGGTGCTTTGTTACCTTTCTTAGTCAGTTTAGCTTTGTCTTTTGACCTGTATGTTCTATGTTGTTTGTTTGTCTTTTTATTGCTACAATTTCTGCTAGGAGGTGTCCATCTTTCTCCCAGTCCCTAGTTCTTGTAGGGATCCCTCCCTCATATCTATAGGTCTTCGTTCAGACTAGCTGAGGACTTTAGCGGGTCTGATCGCAGGATCAGGTTCCCCGTTATATCGTAGGGATCTAGCGTAGTTATATTGTAGGGACAGATCTCCTGTCTTTCCTTAGTGCTTGTAGCAGATCATAACAGTAAGTCCAGCCAAAAAAATATCTCTAAGGAAAGACCTCCAGTTTCGATCATGGTGTTGGTTCGGGATTTGGCTCAACGCCTGCAGGGACTCTCTCTGGAGGTGGCCGAGCTCCAACAACATGTGAGTAGCTGTTCTGGAGCGCATTTTGTGGAGCCAAAGGTACGTTTGCCTGATTTATTTTTTGGTGAACAACAAGATTTTTTTTCCTTTAAAAATGCTTGTTTATTGTATTTTCGTTTGAGACCCAGATCCTCTGGTGATGAATCAAAGCGCATAGGGTTCATAATGTCACTTTTGCGCAAAGAATCTCAGGGATGGGCCTTTTCTCTCCAACCTAGTGATCCATGCTTTAGATCAGTGGATAGTTTTTTTTCTGCTTTGGGGTTGTTGTATGATGATCCTGATCGTGTCTCATCAGCTGAGACGGAATTGAGACTTTTGAGGCAGGGATCAGGTAATGTGGAAAATTATTGTACTCACTTCCGTCGGTGGTCTGCTCAGGTGGGGTGGAACGATTCAGCTCTGAAAAGTTTGTTTCTTGCTGGGCTAGGTGAAAGGGTTAAGGATCTGCTGATTGCTTATCCTACACCTGGAAACTTGCAGGAGGCAATGCAATTAGCTATACGGGTGGACAGGAGACTGCGTGCAAGGGTTAATGAGAGTAAATCCTTTGCCATGTCAGCTCCGAGTCTTGAGAGGGTCTGTACTGACATTGGAGAGCCGATGGAGATTGGGGCGATGTCACCCCGCTCTCTGGAAAAAGACCGCAGGTTTTCTGAAGGTTTGTGCTTTTATTGCGGAAAATCTGACCATTTCATTAAGAACTGTGTGCTTCGTATGAACAAAGAAAAAAAAAAGGTCAGTTACGCCCGTATTGCCTGTTTAAACACTAAGGGGGTATTTCTTTCTGCTACCACTGCAGCTCAGGAAGAATTAATTGAATTTCGGGTATTTGTGGATTGTGGTTCTACTCTGAATGTGATTGATGAGGGATTCTTGGAAAAACTTAAATTAATACCCAAACCTTTGTCATCCCCTATTGCCGTGGTTTCTGTCGATGGCTCTCCCTTGAAATGTGTTACTCACAAAGTTTATGAATTTCCCCTCACTATTAATGGTATTCACCAAGAAAATTTGGATTTGGTGGTATTAAATAATTTGCCTTCTCCAGTAGTTTTGGGGTTACCCTGGTTAAAATTGCACAATCCTGTACTGGATTGGTCTACTAATGAAATTAAGTCCTGGAGCCCTAAGTGTTATGACAAGTGTTGTAATGGGCGCATTGCTGCTGTGGATAAAGGGGAATTACCTGTACCTATTCAGGATTTTTTGAAAGTTTTTTTCTGAGGAGGAGTCGCAAATTTTGCCTCCCCATAGAGACTATGATTGTCCTATTAAATTTGTCCCTCGAGCGACTCTTCCTAAAAGTCGTTTATTTAATCTTACTATTCCTGAGAGAAAGGCTTTGAAGGAATATATACAGACGAACTTGGCCGACGGTCATATCAGACCCTCTAAGTCACCTGTGGCTGTTGGATTTTTTTTTGTTAAAAAAAAGGACGGCGGTTTACGTCCTTGTCTGGACTTTCGCGAGATTAATAAAATTACTGTACGCAATCCCTACCCACTGCCATTGATTCCTGATTTGTTTAACCAGTTAGTGGGGGCCAAGTGGTTCTCTAAAATTGATCTCCGGGGGGCATACAATTTGTTGCGCATGAAGGAGGGTGATGAATGGAAGACTGCTTTTAACTCTCCTGTGGGTCATTTTGAGAATCTGGTTATGCCTTTTTGTCTTACCAATGCACCAGCATTTTTTCAGAATCTTATTAATGACATCCTTAGACCTTTGATTGGCAAAAATGTGGTTGTGTATTTGGATGACATTTTGATTTATTCGCCTGATCTGGAGTCTCATTGGCGGAGCGTACGTGAGGTATTACAGTTATTAATTGACAATTCGCTTTTTGCTAAGCTAGAGAAATGTGAGTTCGCTGTACAGAGAATTAGTTTTTTAGGCTACATTATCTCCAGCGAGGGTTTTGAGATGGACCCGGTGAAAGTTCAAGCTGTGCAGGAATGGCCTAGGCCTATTGGTTTGAAATCGATACAGAGGTTTTTGGGTTTCGCCAATTATTACAGAAAATTCATTAAAAATTTTTCTATTATTGTTAAACCACTGACCGATCTCACCAGGAAAGGTGCTAATACGGTTCAGTGGACTACTGAGGCCATTGAAGCTTTTGTGATTCTAAAGGAGAGGTTCAGCTCTGCCCCCATCTTTATGCAGCCTGATGTGACTAAGCCGTTTTTGGTTGAGGTTGATGCTTCTTCTGTGGGGGTCGGTGCGGTGTTGTCTCAGGAAATCAAGGATGGAGTACATCCCTGTGCCTTTTTTTAAATTTTTTTTTCTGAGACTGAACTTAATTACGATATTGGTAATCGGGAATTGCTGGCTATTAAACTCGCATTTGAACACTGGCGTCATCTCTTGGAAGGTGCTGAATTTCCCATTCAGGTTTTCACTGATCATAAAAATCTGATCTATCTTGATGCTGCCAAACGCTTGAATGCCCGTCAGGCTAGGTGGGCACTTTTTTTTTCACGGTTTAATTTTTCCGTTACTTACATCCCGGGTACCAAGAATGTTAAAGCTGATGCTTTGTCTCGCAGCTTTTCTCCCATGGTTGGTGCTGAGGAGGAGGAGAAAATTTTACAAGAAGGTGTTGTGATTGCTGCATTGGACTCCGTTTTGGAAGATGAGATTCTTAAAGCACAGGAGGATGCCCCATCTAACACTCCCCATGGGAGGTTGTTTGTGCCTAGGACCTTTAGGAGAGATTTGTTTGTTGAGTGTCATGAGTCTCGGTTGGCAGGTCATCCAGGAATTTCTGAGACCAAGAGACTTGTGGGTCGCAGTTTTTGGTGGCCTGGATGGCAGAAGGAAGTCAATAAGTGGGTGCGTCAATGTACTGTGTGTGCTAGATCTAAGTCTTCTCATACTCCTGCTGCGGGGTTGCTTTGCCCTCTGGAGGTTCCTAGTGCACCTTGGACACATCTGGCTATGGACTTTATTACTGACCTTCCCTCCTCTGAGGGTTCCACGGTCATCTGGGTGGTCGTGGACCGTTTTAGCAAGATGTGTCACTTGGTTCCCTTCATCAAACTGCCCTGCGCTAAGACACTCGCTAAGGCCTTTGCTAAGGAAATTGTCAGACTCCATGGTGTTCCTACTGACATTGTTTCTGATAGGGGACCTCAGTTCGTGGCTCGTTTTTGGCGTGCCTTTTGTGACAGGTTGGGAGTTCATTTGTCGTTTTCATCTGGATATCATCCTGAGTCTAATGGCCAGACAGAAAGGAAGAATCAGGATGTTGAGCAGTTCTTGCGTTGATTTGAGGCAGACAATCAAGAGGGGTGGTCTGAGTTTCTGCCGCTTGCTGAATTTGCTCTTAACAACCATACTTCCTCTTCTGCTGGGTGTTCGCCTTTTTTTTGTTGTTCTGGGAGACATCCGTCTTTTGGGTCATTCTCCAAATTGGTATCGGCTGTGCCTGAGGAGGAGAGTTTTTCCGGTGATTTGGAGAAAGTTTGGACGGATGTGCGTGGTAATCTTCAGGAGGCTAACAAAAAATCTAAGAGGTACTTTGACAGGAAACGTCAAGAGGTTTTGTTTACGGTTGGTGACATGGTTTGGTTGTCCTCTAGGAATCTGCAGTTGAGGATTCCTTCTAAAATATTGGGTCCCAAGTTTGTAGGGCCCTTTAAGGTGCTTCAGGTAGTTAACCAATCTGCTGTTAGGTTGGAGATTCCCACCTCCTGGAAGATTAATCCGGTGTTTCATGTTTCTCTTTTGAAAAAAGCTGATGTATCAGATAGAGACGCCACTGCCACTGTTCCTCCGGTGGTGGAGGACGGGGAATATGAGATTTCCCGCATCCTTAATTCTAGACGGTATAGGGGGAGTTTGCAGTATCTCGTCGCTTGGAAGGGTTTTGGTCCCGAGGATAACTCATGGGTGAGGGTGGATGATGTTTCTGCTTCCAGACTTGTCAGAGCTTTTCACAAGAGGTTTCCTGATAAGCCTGGGCCTAGGGGATCCGGAGGATCCTTATAGAAGAGGGGGTACTGTTAGAACCCTCCTGTTAGGTTTTTTCTATTTTGCTGGTCACATGACCTTTTTGGCCTATTTAATCCTGCTCTGCCCTTCTGGCCTTGCTGGACTTCATTGTAGTTTCTACTCTTAAGCTAGCCAGGTGCTTTGTTACCTTTCTTAGTCAGTTTAGCTTGGTCTTTTGACCTCTATGTTCTATGTTGTTTGTTTGTCTTTTTACTGCTACAATTTCTGCTAGGAGGTGTCCATCTTTCACCCAGTCCCTAGTTCTTGTAGGGATCCCTCCCTCACATCTATAGGTCTTCGTTCAGACTAGCTGAGGACTTTAGCGGGTCTGATCGCAGGATCAGGTTCCCCGTTACATCGTAGGGATCTAGCGTAGTTCTATTGTAGGGACAGATCTCCTGTCTTTCCTTAGTGCTTGTAGCAGATCATAACAGTACTGTTATTACTGGAGCTTGTTGCTCAAAGAGACATTTGCATTGCACTGGCCGTGCCTCATTAAACGTTACTGTTCTACTGTTTATGAAGATGTGTCTGGTCAGCAACTGTATCTATCGTGTGCCTGAGAGAAGCTGCAGCCTATGGTCGCCCTGAGTAATGGTTCCCCCAGGATTCCAACGAATTCATGTAACCGGTCTCGCCCCTTACTGAACTTAGGCGGCGTGCGTGTAACATATATTTATCAGATATTGTAGTGTATAAGTGTTTAAAGAGAAAAAACACTCTCCTGATGACCTTATAGTACTGATATGTGTTATATTGCTGGCTTTCTATATGTTGATGTTTGATGCAGTTGTTTAATGTGTGACTAATGCCCCTCTATCCATTTGTGGGAAAAGTAAAAGTAACAGTGTAGATGCAGCACACAGATGAGTTAACAGCTAGCTAACTTATCCATGAATAAGGACCTGAGTTCCTAGTCTGAAATGTCGTAGGAATAAGAATTCCATCTTTTTACATATACCTGAGAATGTCAGGATTTTAAGATATTGGAATAAAGTTTACTATTTTATTTGGAAAATGGCTGGAGCATCACTTACAGTACTTCCTTGAATAACAGGCAACTTGCCCTGCAGATAGGAGGCATTTTGGAAAGTAAGAAGAGAAAAGAACATTGTGGATCTGGATAAGTAGAATATATTAAAAAAGAGAGCTCAGCAGCAGTGGAGACTGACAGGAGTCTAAGGAAGTATAGCTGTGGGTTTGAGAGAGCCTTGAGAAAGCATGAATTAAGTGGGGCTGAAGAGGCAATGTGTAGGCCAGACTTAGAGTATTTGTGAGGAAATACTGGACTTTTCAGGCTGTGGCACGGGTACCACATGGAAAATGGCCTGTGATCAGTGAAGGAGAGATAAAAGAATGAAGTATTCAATTCACCTATGCCATATTGCTGAATTGTTGTTTCTAACAAGTGATGTGCCTCCACATGTGACCGTTATGTGTATGCCTTTGTGTAAAACAGAAGACATGAAAACAAAGCTTTCTACCCATTACCTGCTATATATATGTTCACCAGTTCCAACAGTAATGTTCACTTTATTCTTATAAAGTAAACCAAATTCTTCCTTGTGTGAGATGGCCGCCGGTCAGGTGCTTGAGGGGAGATGTGTCGCCGAGGTTGGTAGCTTCGGTGATGTAAAAATGGGATAGCATGCTCTAGAACTTTTAGTGTTGAGAGGGTAAATAGGGTGTATCAGGGCAGGTTTTTACGAGCAGCCATAAGAGATGGGTGGGAATGACTGCTCACATATCCCCACCCTGGGGCGTGGTTTTGTGTAAATAAAATGGAGACCAAATGTCTCAGTCAGATTCTGTGTCTGGAGATGTGTGGATCTCCAGAGTGTTGGTCTGTGTTAGGACCTAAGGACTGGATACTAACCTGAGTGGCTGAACCCGCAACGTTGTATGGACATTTTACTTTGTGTTTCCACTTTGTGCCAGAAAAAACAGTTTTTGTTTTGCTTCCTGAGCGGTTTATGCTGCTTAATAAACCAGCCTGGATTTCACTGAAAACTCTTCTGTGCCTACCTCAACCGCAGCTGAGTAAATACCAAACCCTATAATTGGTGCTAGAAGCACGGGCACGAATCCAAGGGGCAGTGTGACTGCTACAGAAAACCGTTTATGTCCTGGGTAAAGGCCACCTGCTAGCAAGGGACATCCGGCAGCATGGAGGAGATGATAAAGCAACTGGTGCAGGCTAACCTCCAGCCGCATCATCAGCAGCACAAGCAGTGGCAACAGCAGCAGATGCAGCAACTGCAGCACAAGCAACTGCAACACAAGGCTCCTGGCCAAGGTGATCCGTGGCAGGGCAACCGCCCACCCCCAACTCCAGATGATAACTCTCACGTGAGGAAATCGGTAAGAAGAGCATTACAAAATATGACCCCGGGTGATGAGGCGTTCCTGATGGTCTTTAAGAGGGTGGCAGAGCTTGAGAAATTGCCTTCGGAACAGTGGGTGGAGGTTTTGGCGCCATATTTAACAGGCGAGCCCTAGAAAGCATATCATGACTTGGCCTTGCAGGATGCAAAAGAGTATGCCAAATTAAAAATGGAAATATTGGCACGCTTAGGAATGACTCTGACTAACAGGACAAAACAGGTGCACCACAGGGCCTGCTGCAGTGGCAAACCTCCCCGATCCCAAATGTTCGACCTCCTACACCAAAAGTGGTTGCAACCTGAATCTTCCTCCCCTAAGCAGATAGTGGAGAGGGTCATCATGGACAGGTTCATACATTCCCTGCCGAGGTCGGTTCAAGCCTGTGTGGCCCAGGGAGATCCCCGTAATGCCAATGACCTGCTGAGGTTGGTGGAAAAATGCCAGGTGGTAGAGAGTTCCTTGGGGAAGCCAGGAGAGGTCGTAGCGTCACTATACTGGGGTTCCCAAAAGGGGGCAGACACCCAAAAGAGGGGAACTAGAGCCACATCTGGGGGACATCCTAGACCACAGGAGGGGTCTGAGTTGCTGCCAAAGGTCCCACCCAATAGCATAGTATGTTGGAGATGTCAAACCTCAGGTCACATAGCCGCCCGTTGCCCCTTGACCAACGAGCCAATGGACTGCAGCACAGTACAGCACAGCTCTTACTTTGCATATCCTGCCTGCAGTGCTGTCCCTCAACCAGGCAAGGGACCGCAGGCATGCCTTGTATCAGTAAATGTAGTGCAAGTGACGGCTCTGTTAGACTCGGGGAGATTGGTAACCCTAGTGAGGGCCACAGTTCCTCATCTGCTGGTTCTGGGGGAAAAAGGTTGGCGTCCATTGTATTCATGGGGATGCTAAGGACTACCTTTTGACCCGGGTGGTCATAGACACAAACTGTGGCGCCGAGTCCCATGAGGTAGGCATAGTAAAGGACCTGTTGCACCCTGTTATAATAGGTCGGGACTAGTGATGGGCGAGCACTAAAATGCTTGGGTGCTCGATGCTCGGGTCGAGCACATTGGAATGCTCGGGTGCTCGACCCAGGCAACGAGCCCAATTTAAGTCTATGGGAAACGCGAGCATTTTTCAGACGGCTCCCCCTGGCGGTCAGCAGAGGGCCTAAAAATTGTCCAAATCGATGGGAACAGTGCTCAAATGACATGGGAACAGCATGGGGAAGACCCATGGAAGCATTTCTGACTCCCAGGTCACTGCTGTGAACAACGTTGTCAGAGGTATTACGCCACTTTTACGGGCTCACAATAAAACATACAAAAGCGAAACCAAAATGGATTTTCCTGGGAAATATGTTAAGGAACATCCTTTCCAGGATAATGACTTGTATATAAGGCAAAATAAATAGCCAAAAACAAAAATGCTCCTCCACATCTTGGGCTATGTTCACATGTAGGGTTTTTGATGTGCTTTTGCACTTTTGCATTGCTTTCAACCAAGACAAATGCATTTACTGGGAAATGTCATTTTAACATTTTACAACCTTATCTGGCCATGTGGTGTGTGACACATCATCAGACACATGCATACAGTGCTGAAAAGACATGTGAACAGCATGGGGAAGATCCCTGGAAGCATCTCTGACTCCCAGGTCACTGTCTAAATGTGTGCCCATCATAAGTGGTGCATGTGAAGATGCCTCCCGCCATGCACCTCTCGTTGCAGACTTGCAACAATCACCATCCACGTCCTTGTCCCAGTGCAGCGTTCAGTTGTCCCTACCCCATTCCTTCGAATGCAAGCGCAAGTATGCAGCCAGCCACCCACCCACCCACAGGCTGCAATACTGTACTGCCAAATTTTTGGCAGCTGCTTGCACTTGAAATGTGGCCTTTTAGGCTCGCAGAGGTGAAAGCTGTCCACAATCGTATGGCGACAGCGACTGGGTATCCATACTCGGTCCCCAGCCACCATTATTTGTCCTGGTGTCATCACCGCCTTCCACAAGCACAAATGTGGCCAGGGACGGTACGGAGTCAATCTGTGAGGGTCGTGATGACATTCCACTCGTCCTCCAGTCACTCCAAATTCAAACTATGAGCATGGGTCAACCATTCAAAGAATGAGTCAGACAACAAGCTGGTTCAAGCTCAGAGCATGCTCAGAAGGCTACTACAGACAACGTTCTCAGCAATGTTCTGAATTTATTTTTTACATGCACAAATCTAAATACACTACATAATGGGAGGGGAAAGAGGTTGTCCGGAGCGGGGTAAGCCATGAAAGTCCAGTGTCTAGCCACTCCTGATTGGTCCACATCTCCTTATCTCAGTCTCTGGGCAGATATTGCAGCCGTCAGCTTATAATCTTGTTTCGTTTCTCTGAAATAAGTCTTGGCAACACTGGAACTGTCTTAGTTTAAGTTTCGATTTGTGTAATATATAGCAAGGAAAGCTTATTGTTATATGACACAAAATGGTGGTTAGTACATTAGCAAAAAAGCGTATAAAAGTTACAAAAATATGAAAGTTACAAATATATATATTCTCTTTTACCCCGACATTCCCCCCTAAACACTAAGCTTTCCTTTGCTTCGGGGCCTTTGAGACTGTCCATGTGTGGGGAGAGGGGAGGTGGATTTCTTCACCCAATCATCTTAGAAGCTGCCCCCTTATGGGACGCCCCCAGACAATCGAGCCCTATCCTGGATAACACATGGAGTTCTCCCAGCTGTCCCTAAACTAAATCTCTCAATTGAACTTTGTCATGGGGGGGGCTGGTCAGGCTTGTTCAAAGGAGTGTATTTCTCCATATCTTCTCTTGATTCAGAAAGGTCCCGGAGGTTGGGACAGCATTGGTTATATTTTTCCTGTATAAGGGGACTATGCAGCACAGGACCACCAGGCCCAATACTAATAGACCTCCCATTACTAGACAAACTTGTTGGAGGAATCCCTTGAGCCCTCCCAACCAACTTGAGAAAAAGGAGGTATCTACCCCTGTGTGGTAGCTGTCCACCCTGGGACAGACAGTAAGCATATGGAAAGGATATAGAAGAAGGTAGTCATCTTTTATAGACTCGTTCTGTCTCTCGTGCAGTGGGAGGCGTGAATCCAGGTGCTCTTGCCCTCAAGCTTCAGAGCCGTCGGGGTGGTGAGAAGCACAGTGTACGGTCCCTCGAACCGCGGCTGGAGGCAGTCTTTCCGGACAAACTTCTTCACATACACTAGATCGCCTGGGATGAAATCATGTACTGCATCACCTGTAGATTCTGGGAGAGAAGCAGATACTGGAGAGCGGGTGTTAGTCAATTCTCTAGACAAGGCAATCACAAATTTTACCACTCTATCATGTGTTTCAGACAACTCTTGGGGCCTAATCTCTCCTATCTTGGGTGGGGTCCCAAACAAAATTTTATAGGGAGTCAGCCCATGTTTGGCCTGAGGAGTGTGTGTGATATGATACAATACTATAGGGAGTAGGTCGGGCCAGGGGAGGGGATGATCTTAGGTCATTTTCAAGAGCTGGGTCTTGAGTGTGGAATTCATTCTCTCCACTTTGCCTGAACTGGCAGGATGGTATGGAGTGTGGAGGACCAAATCTGTTCCCAACATGTTCCAGAGTTCTTCGTAGATATTTGCTGTGAAAGCTGGTCCTTGATCCGATTCTATGACTTGGGGAAACTCCAAATCTGCAGGCAATTTCGGTGATCAGTTTCTTGGCTGTGACTTTAGCAGTCATGTTGACAACCGGGTAGGCCTCGGGCCAGGCTGAGAACATATCCACGGCTACCAAAACGTACTCCTATTTTCCTGCTTTAGGCATTTGGATATGGTCGACTTGTATTCTCTGCCAAGGGTAGTCTGGTTTAGCCAGATGTTGAAGAGGGACCCGTGCCGTACACGTTGGGTTGCAGGTAGCGCAGACAGAGCAGGATTTTGAGTACGCAGTCACAGTGGAAGAGATTCCGGGTGCAAAGTACAGTTTCTTGATACATGCCAAAGCTTGATTCTTTCCTCTGTGTGTAGGCCCGTGAGCCCATGCTGCCACAGCTGAGTACATGCGTCTAGGCAAGCAAGGCTTCCCATCCACTTGGTAAAGAGTCGAGTTGACCTTTGAATCTTTGCAACCTGCCAGCACAGCTCCTGCCGCTTTCCATTGCTTGACTTCTTCAGTGGGGGGTCTTCCTTTGTTCCTCACACAATTTTTCTTCAGGCATCCTGACCCCCCTGGATTCCACTCGTGTCTCCGCTGGACTTGTATGGTCTTCTGCCGGCTGTTCTTTGGCTCTTGCTCTAGTGAGCGCCACAGCTACGGTTTGCAGAGTCTCTCCCATCTCTTCTTCCTTTTCCTGCCACTTTGATGACACATTCTCCACTGCTGCAGTCTTGGCTGCTTGGTCAGCTAGGTGGTTGCCCCTGGCTTCTCTGGATTCTAGTCTTCCATGAGCCTTGACCTTGATAACAGCAACCTGAATGGGTAGTTCCAGGGCCTTCATTAGGGCCTTAATCCATGAGACATGTTTCACTGGTGTACCTGCAGCTGTGATGAATCCTCTAGACTTCCACAAGAATCCAGAATCATTGCAAATTCCATGTCCATACCTGGAATCGGTATATACATATTCGCCTTTGTTCCTGCTGCCAGGTGGCAGGCCTCTGTGAGAGCCACAAGTTCAGCTTCTTGTGCAGACATGTATGGTGGTAGAGCTTCAGCCTTGAGGACTGTTAGGTCCGTTGTGACAGCATATCCCGTGTGGAACTTCCCTTGAGGGTCTGCGAAACGGGATCCATCAGTCCATAGGTGCAAGGCAGGGTCTGCGAGCGGATGTGCCACCATATTCTCTGGAGCAGAAATCTCTTCCTGCAAAATTTTTATACAATCATGAGGTTCTACCAATGGACCTTCACCCTCCTCACCTTCCCCCCTAGAAGGTGGAAGCAAAGTGGCAGGATTGATAGTCAGACATCTGGTCAGCTGACTTGTCAAGGAGGATGTGAGCAGCGTGGACCGCCTTAAGGCACGTGGGGGCAGTTCGGGCGACAGGGTCCAGGCGGGCTGAGTAGTAGCCCAAAGGCCGATACTTAAGATCATAGCGTTGTGCTAGAACTCCAGAGGCATGACCTTCCGATTCCGAGACAAAAAGGTGAAATGGCTGAGTATAGTCTGGTAAGCCCAAGGCCGGGGCAGAGACAACAGCCTGTTTAAGGCGGTCAAAACATAGTCTGTGTTGATGAGAAACACGTGGATCTTCAGCATGAAGCCAAACTGAGCCTTCATTCTTGAGACAGTCGTACAGAGGTTGCATGAGCTTTGAGGCATCAGGGATCCATTGCCTGCAGTAAGTGATGAGGCCAAGGAAAGTCTGCATAGCGGAGTAGGTGGTTGGGAAGGTGATATCCATGATGGCTTGTTTTCTTTCTTCAGTCAGATGTCTAGTACCTTGTGATATACAATGTCCGAGGAAAATGACCTTGGGCAGACACCATTGGACTTTGCCTTTTGAGACTTTACAGTTAGCTGAGTGAAGAAACCAGAGAAGGGATGCTGACATCTCTGGCAAATTTTCTTCAGTGCCACAGAGTAAAAGATCATCCACATACTGTAGAAGGGTGACCTGAGGGTTCTCTTGAACCCATGGCTCCAGAATAGACTTCATAGAATGAGTGAATTGGTTAGGAGAGTTCTGGGCTCTTTGCGGAGTCCTGGTCCATGTAAGCTGTGCTCCTTGAAAGGTGAAGGCAGAAAGAAACCACGAATCTTCATGTAAGGGTATACTGAAAAAGGCGTTGGCCAGATCTAACACCGTAAACAAAGTGGCCGTTGGAGGCAGCTGAGACAAAAGGGTGTTTGGGTTAGGTACCTCTGGAGTTTCTAAAATGGTAGCTGCATTGACGGCTCTGAGATCCTGAACCAACCGGTATCTTGGAGGCTCTCCCGGAGCGGTTTTCTTTTTTACAGGAAAGAGGGGTGTATTGCATGGAGATACACATCTGACAAGGACTCCTGATTCCAGGAGGGAAGCGACTTGGGTACTCAAGCTTTGTTCTTGTGCAGCCTTGAGGGGGTATTGTGGCAACCGTGGGTACCTATGTCCAGGCTTGAGGTGTACTCGGACCGGGGGAACCTGCAGGAGGCCGACGTCCTCTGGCCCACTGGACCACAGAGAGTGAGAGAACTGTGAGGTATCAAGAAGAGTGTGAGGTTGTATGGTCATCATCATGAGAGGGAAGGCTTTAAGAACACAGCGGTCTTCAGTCCCTTGTTTGGAATGAGGGTCCCGCAAAAGAAGCTCCATACCATGGTTTCCGAAGGTAATTGTTGCCTTCATCCGCTCTAAGAGATCGGCTCCCAACAGGTTGACAGGGCAAGTTTCAGAGACCAAGAATCTTGTGAGTACTCCGGTGAACGGTCCTGCAGACACAGGGACTGTGAGTGGAGAATAAATATGTTGGCCTTCTACCCCAACACAGGTGAGGGTATCCGGTGATAGGGATACAGAAGGAGGGAGCTGTGCAGAGGAAATGACAGATGTGGCCGCCCCAGTGTCCACTTGTAAAGTGACAGTCCCACAGGCGGCCGTGAGATGCGTAGCCGGGAAAGTGGACACTGGTTGACCGAGCCGTCATTGGCGTGGATGAGATGGTTCACGGGAAGGTCCATGGTTGTGTGGACCGTCATGAAATGAGCGGTCATGGTACTGTCTGCGGGTTGGACAGTCTCTGAGAATGTGATTAGGGTTACCACACTCCCAACACAACATTCGTCCTTCAGAATCACGAGATTGTCTTCTGTTTCTAGATGGTCCCTTGTCATCTCTTCTGTCTTGTTTTCTATATGTGGAAAAAGTATCATCACCTGTGCCTTTAACCATTACCCACTTGATTCCATTTTGGTTGCCAGGGGGTGGGTAGCTTTCATGAGCTTGATATACCATAGCAGGAGCGGCTTTCTTCCTTGGCTTAGTATCCTTTTCCATTTTTAGCATTGATTTTTGGAAAGCTTTAACGATATCCACCGCGTCGTTGAAAGAAGAAGAACGAATCTCGGGCCGTACTCTCAGGACTTCATCTCTGAGAGCGTCTTGTAGGCCATCTACTAGGGCCTGAACCAACAGGGCGGCCTGCGTCTTGACGTGAGGACTGTATCCGAGATCCTCAAAATGCATGCTGAGTCTTGCAGCATATCTTTCCACAGATTCATCAGGGTCTTGTTGAACATTTTGTACAGACCCAGCTTGATCTGACAAGCGATTCTGAGCCCAGGCTTTTAACTGTTTCATGTATTCTAGGCCGGATTCATACGTACTAAGGGATCCTGCTTTTGTGGAATTCATGGCCTTTTGAAAGCTCTCCGTTTTCGGCTAAGTGAGCCTGGCATTCTGCAGCCAGAGTAGAACCAGCAGCAAGGGAAATTTTGCGAGCCAATCCTCCAACATGGCTCATACAGGTGTTTGCAGGGTTGACTATGGCCCCCACCCGATGTGTAAGGATGTCACCATAGCCTATTGACAGAGTGACAGGGCGTCCTGATGGGTCTACTAGATTCCGGGAGCGGCAGGGGTCCCAGACTTCTGAGGGGCTGAGGGGTGGTGCTCTTTCAGCAGTTGCTTGGAGCAAGGGCCGGAGTACGGGTAATGGATATGGGGTGGAGGATGCCATAGGAGACGTATGGGGTAAAGGAGGGGGGGGCTGGAGTATCTTGAGCCCATCCCTCATCTGGCTCCGTATCGTCTTGAGTAACAGTATGTTGGCGGAGGGAGAGCAGTCTGGCCTGAAATTCTGGGGGGTTGAGGAGGATATCCCCAGGGTTGTGGGTGACTCCCATAGGAAACAGGGGAAGCGTCTCAGCATCGTGGACTGGAGCAGAGGGTGTCACATTAGTTTCAGATGGGTGCTCTGGGACTGCGGGCTTTTCCACCTGTGCTGGTGGCTGGTAATATGCACCGGACGGATCTAGTAGTGGATATAGGCCGGATTGGGGCTTTCCGGGCCTCCCACAACAAGTAAGAGGTGTAGCAAGATGGCCGTTGGAGGGAGGAGGTGGGAGTGGGGGTGGGATTATTCTTGGGGGCAGGCTGGGCATTGTGCCATGGGCGGCCCGCCCAGAGTGGGTTTTGCTCTCCACACACCCGACACGTCCACCCCTCCGGTAATTTGGCGTCGGCGCCATTATAGGGTGGTGACTGAGGGCTCAGTGTAGTGACAGGCATCAAAGGTGCAACGGCCATTTTGGGGGCACATAACAAATCACATTCTGCAGCTTTCATGTATCCGAACAAAGGCTCGGCATTCTCTGTTCCCCCCTGCACCATCTACTCTAAGATGTGCTTGAGTCTGGTGCAAAAATCCTCACCCAACTTTCCCAACTTCTGTGTAACACATTCTTTCTACACTGAAAACTAAAGCCTGCCTGTACTGGATAAGCTTATCATATTCTACAAATTCCTAACATTCTTCTTGCCTTCTTGCCTTCCCGTAACTCCACTAATTGGCTTAACTCCTACAGCAGCATTCCACAACTTACGAGATCTTTCAAATTTAAATATACACAACATTTTCTTATAGAATGCAATGATCTGTCGCGACTCAGATCACTGGTGCAGTCTACAGGTCGCCACTCCTCAACGTAGAGTACTCCTCAATACACTGATAAGACAGAGAGTACACCTCAATCTGTCCCTTCCCTAACCTTGAATGGCGACTTTACAGTACGACTCACCACGGCACCCTGACTGACAGCAGAACCCCTCCTTATGAGGTTTCTCTGTATAAGACGAAGAGTACACCTCAATTCGTCACAGACCCTTACAGCAGAACCCCTCCTTATGAGGTTTCTCTGTATAAGACGAAGAGTACACCTCAATTCGTCTTCCTTCCTACTACGGCACCACCCGTCAGTGTAGAGTACTCCTCAATACACTGATGAGATAGAGAGTACCCCTCGATCAATCTCCTTTCCTACCACGGCACCAACCGTCAGTGTAGAGTACTCCTCAATACACTGTTTCCTAACCTTGACTTTACAGCAGTCTCTGTGTTAGACGAAGAGTACTCCTCAATTCGTCACAGATTCTGACAGCACAACACCTCCTTTACACTACAATTCAGGAATGCTTTGAAACTTCGACTATCAGTTACGGGAGGCAGCTATCTAAGAAAAGTACAGTGACCGGGGGAGGAGGAGCTGGTGTGCACACGAGCACGTGCAGGCATGCGACGTCACTCGTTTTAACACTTGCTGGTACAGGACGTGGTGCGGGACGCCCAAGGTCTCACCACTCGACCGGTCACCCACCCAGATCCAACCTGACAATCCCACAGGAACCGCTGCGGCTGACACACAGGCAAGTGAGACATATAAAATACATCTCAACTTACCGTGTTCGATGGAGGTTGATCAGGCCTCAAATTCAGCCACCGCGGTCACCGCCAGGGAAGTCAGCAATATGGGTCCGGGAGGGCGGCGTACCGCTAGCCACGCCCCACGTTGGGCGCCATTTGTGAGGGTCGTGATGACATTCCACTCGTCCTCCAGTCACTCCAAATTCAAACTATGAGCATGGGTCAACCATTCAAAGAATGAGTCAGACAACAAGCTGGTTCAAGCTCAGAGCATGCTCAGAAGGCTACTACAGACAACGTTCTCAGCAATGTTCTGAATTTATTTTTTACATGCACAAATCTAAATACACTACATAATGGGAGGGGAAAGAGGTTGTCCGGAGCGGGGTAAGCCATGAAAGTCCAGTGTCTAGCCACTCCTGATTGGTCCACATCTCCTTATCTCAGTCTCTGGGCAGATATTGCAGCCGTCAGCTTATAATCTTGTTTCGTTTCTCTGAAATAAGTCTTGGCAACACTGGAACTGTCTTAGTTTAAGTTTCGATTTGTGTAATATATAGCAAGGAAAGCTTATTGTTATATGACACAAAATGGTGGTTAGTACATTAGCAAAAAAGCGTATAAAAGTTACAAAAATATAAAAGTTACAAATATATATATTCTCTTTTACCCCGACAAATCCACATCTTTTTTTTGCTGAGAGTTGTATTTCACCACAGCCATATTCTTTAGATTGGTGAAAGGACTTGGGAAACCATATCTACTCCAGCTGTCATTTCTCCCAGGAAGTCCTCTAAAGATGCTTTCACTTGAAATGTGGCCTTTTAGGCTCGTGGAGGTGGAAGCTTTTCACAACCTCATGCCAGCGGCGCCGGGTGTCCATACTCCGTCCCCAGCCGCCACTATTTCTCCCGGTATTGTCTTCGCCTTCCACAAGCACAGGTCCCACAACATTACCTGTTCCCTCCCCAGTGCACTTACTGGGAAGGACCGCCTAACCACAAACACTTGGACAGGTGAATGTGGCCAAGGATGGTACGGAGCCAGTCCACATTAATAATGCAGCCATAGAGTGTCTGGGAACCTTCCCACACACTTTTCTTAGCCAGGGCTGCTTCTCAGCAGGGTTGGACGGGCCCACCAGGTAATCCTCGGATGGGCCCTGGCTTCTCCATCTGGAGAGTTCATGATAGCGCAAACTTTGCAGCTGCTATGGGTCTCTTGAGCGGGAGAGAAAGGTAGGCCATCAGAATCAAATCCTCTGGTGGGCCCAATGTTTTTCAGTCTGACACTGCTTCTCAGTGAGAGTTGTATTTCACCACAGCCAAATTCTTTAGCTCGGTGAAAGGACTGGCATAGAAGGAAACTGTAGGTAAGGATCTGAATCATATACCTGTTGTGCCTGGTCTTTCCCTTATCTAAGATGGAGTTGAGAGCTTCACGGGGGCCATCTTGTTTCCTGTCTGATATTTCCTGTTTGCTGTATATATAAAGGGACTCCGTCCACTATACCTTTGCTTGTGTATCTCGTGCTTCACCTGTTGCCAAGCTTGGAGGTCTTGTATTACTTGCCTCTTCTCATCATCGGGGTTCCCCGTCTGCTACTTATCTGCCATTCGTCTGAAGATTCGACTCATTCAGATCTGCCCTGCATCTATCTTCATTGCGGCTTGTTCTCCGCAAAAAGCCCAGTCCGGGCTTCGGATCTTTTGGACTTTGCATTTCTGGACCTGGAATACTTACCGGTTTGTACAGACATCAGATCTGTTTCTAGAGACTGAATTTGCTTATCATTTATTACTAAATCCTGATTGCTACAATATACTTATTAAGACTTGATATACCGTGTTTGTTTTCACTCTGACCCATGCCATCGGTCTCCATAGCATCAAGGAGTATACAGTTGACAGGATACACAAGCCCTTAAAAGAATGGAGTTCGCTGGGTCAGATTCTGTGGAGGTGTGTTTGAGGAAAATATGCACATACAGTACAGACCAAAAGTTTGGACACACCTTCTCATTTAAAGATTTTTCTGTATTTTCATGACGATGAAAATTGTACATTCACACTGAAGGCATCAAAACTATGAATTAACACATGTGGAATTATATACTTAACAAAAAAAGTGTGAAACAACTGAAAATATGTCTTATATTCTAGGTTCTTCAAAGTAGCCACCTTTTGCTTTGATGACTGCTTTGCACACTCTTGGCATTCTCTTGATGAGCTTCAAGAGGTAGTCACCGGAAATGGTTTTCACTTCATAGGTGTGCCCTGTCAGGTTTAATAAGTGGGATTTCTTGCCTTATAAATGGGGTTGGGACCATCAGTTGTGTTGTGCAGAAGTCAGGTGGATACACAGCTGATAGTCCTACTAAACAGACTGTTAGAATTTGTATTATGGCAAGAAAAAAGCAGCTAAGTAAATAAAAATGAGTGGCCATCATTACTTTAAGAAATGAAGGTCAGTCAGTCCGAAAAACTGGGCAAACTTGAAAGTGTCCCCAAGTGCAGTTGCAAAAACCATCAAGCGCTACAAAGAAACTGGCTCACATGAGGACCGCCCCAGGAAAGGAAGATCAAGAGTCACCTCTGCTTCTGAGGATAAGTTTATCCGAGTCACCAGCCTCAGAAATCGCAGGTTAACAACAGCTCAGATTAGAGACCAGGTCAATGCCACACAGAGTTCTAGCAGCAGACACATCTCTTCAACAACTGTTAAGAGGAGACTTTGTGCAGCAGGCCTTCATGGTAAAATAGCTGCTAGGAAACTACTGCTAAGGACAGGCAACAAGCAGAAGAGACTTGTTTGGCATAAAGAACACAAGGAATGGACATTAGACGAGTGGAAATCTGTGCTTTGGTCTGATGAGTCCAAATTTGAGATCTTTGGTTCCCACCACCGTGTCTTTGTGCGACGCAGAAAAGGTGAACGGATGGACTCTGCATGCCTGCTTCCCACCGTGAAGCATGGAGGAGGAGTTGTGATGGTGTGGGGGTGCTTTGCTGATGACACTGTTGGGGATTTATTCAAAATTGAAGGCATACTGAACCAGCATGGCTACCACAGCATCTTGCAGCGACATGCTATTCCATCCGGTTTGCGTTTAGTTGGACCATCAATTATTTTTCAACAGGACAATGACCCCAAACACACCTCCAGGCTGTGTAAGGGCTATTTGACCAAGAATGAGAGTGATGGGGTGCTACGCCAGATGACCTGGCCTCCACAGTCACCTGACCTGAACCCAATCGAGATGGTTTGGGGTGAGCTGGACCGCAGAGTGAAAGCAAAAAGGGCCAACAAGTGCTAAGCATCTCTGGAAACTCCTTCAAGATTGTTGGATGACCATTTTCGGTGACTACCTATTGAAGCTCATCAAGAGAATGCCAAGAGTGTGCAAAGCAGTCATCAAAGCAAAAGGTGGCTACTTTGAAGAACCTAGAATATAATACATATTTTCAGCTGTTTCACACTTTTTTGTTAATTATATAATTCCACATGTGTTAATTCATAGTTTTGATGCCTTCAGTGTGAATGTACAATTTTCATAGTCATGAAAATAGAGAAGAATCTTTAAATGAGAAGGTGTGTCCAAACTTTTGGTCTGTACTGTACGTCACAGGACTTCATGGGGAGCTTCAGGCTTCTAAAACAAAAGTGGTGGCATTAGAGTCGCAACTTAACCATCATGCTAATGTGGCCGAAACATCCATTCAGGCGTTAGCTACTCGCCTCTCAAATCTAGAGACTTGTGCCCCTGTCCCGGTTCCAGTGTCAGTTCCAGCTCCGGTTCTGGCTTTCCCTAAGCTCCCGCCATTCGAGTTTGGTGGTGAACGAGAAAAATTCCGAGGGTTCCTAAATCAGTGTCAGCTGTATTTTACTGCACATATGGCTCACTTTCTAACAGAATGAGACAAGGTGTTAATTATGATAATGCTGTTAACAAGGTTCCTGCCTGGGCAAGCCCTTTGATTGAAACCAATGATGCATGTTTAAATTCTCTAAAAGACTTTATTGTTGCAATAGGTCAGATGTTCGATGATCCCAATCGAAATATCACGGCAGAAACCGCATTACTGGCACTCCAGCATGGAAAGCGTCCTGTCGTGGAATACGCAATGGAATTTCGGAGGTGGGTGCTGGACACTACATGGTGCGACTCGGCAAGATACGCAGTGTTTAGGAGGGGTTTATCCACTGCAATTAAGGATGAACTGGCTCGAGGAGAGTCACCTGTTGCCCTGGGTGACTTCATAAATCATTGTATCCAGATAGATATTTGTCTCGCAGAACGTCAGCAAGAGAGATGGGCAGATTCTAATCATAACAACTTGTTATCCTTTCCTTCTCCCTCCAGGGAAGCTCAAAATAAGTCCTTTCTCCAGGCTGAGTCAGAACCTATGCAGGTTTGTGCAATTCGGAGAACTCCCGCAGACTCACTCAAGGTACATGGTTTCAGAGAAAATCGATGTTTCTACTGCGGAAAATTGGGTCACTATATCTTGAATTGTCCCAGTAAGAATCGCAGGACTACGGCTGCGGTAATCGAATGCGACTTTTCAGATGTATCTTCAGTAATTTCTCACCCAATTTCTCCCAGGAATAAAGTAACCGACAGGAATCATGACTTCTCTGATTGTAATTCAGAAGCATCCTCAGCTGTGAATGCTGCCATTTTTTCAGTAAGTTCCACTACTTCGGCCTCGGATGGGTCAAAGAAGGATTCACACTGTTAAATCCCCATCAATATATGGATTCAATCCTGCTGGGTTACTAGTTCTGCTATGGTTGACTCTGGAGCCAGTGGCAATTTCATGGACATTACATTTGCTAAAAAACACGGTATATGTTCTGTAAGGTGGCTGCCGGACAGGTTGTGGACGGGAGGTATGTGTCCCCGAAGTGCCAAGCTTTGGTGATGTAGGACCCGGAGAAGCAGACTCCAGCACGCATAGTGCTGAGAGGAATTTAATGGGCCCGGATTACAGGGCCGGGTTTTGCGAGCAGCTGAAAGAGCTGGGGGGGGGGGGGGACAGCTGCTCACTTACCTCCAGTCCAGGTCTTGGAAGGCTAATTTAAGACAGCTGCGCCTGTCTTTGTCTGTCTGTGTTTGTTGGGCAAGGTGAGAAGACCTTGCCGGTGTTTTTTAGACTCTGCAGGAGGCAGAGAAAAGCACCTTGTTTAAACGGCTGAGGCCGTGCTGCATGGACTTGGTATTTTGAGCTTTGTACTGTTATTCCTTTTTGTGCCAGGAAAGGGCTGTTACTTTTTGTCTCTTAACTGGTGTATGGACACTAAATAAACCACCAGTTTATTTGAACCCGTGGACTGCATCACTGTGTGAACCTGTGCCTACATCCAACGCGGCTCAGTGAGTACAAATCCCTACAGTTCACAGAAGAGAATCTCACCAGTATTAATGGAAACCGTGGATGGGTCCCCGTTAGCATCTGGGCCGGTAGATCCTGAAACAACATCTTTGAAGGTTTGTATGGGGGCGGATCATTCAGAAAGACTGTCGTTTTTGTTGATTTCTTCTCCTTACATTTGTGAGCGAAATACGCTCTCTTCTATGCCTTCCGAACTCCAAATTAATAAGATTTGTTTTACGAGTGCTCGGGATATCAATACAGCACAACCTTGTATGGTGTACTAGAAAAGACTTCTGCTTTATTAACACATGTGGCACTTTAAATAGGGTCAGAGACAAAGGAATAGTTCCCTCTGACCTATGAACCAATAGTAACCTTAGGGGAGTGAATATAAATGTGAAACCTCACTGCCCATCAGTGTTACTTAATCACTATTACACAGAAGTTACAAGACAAGATGGATACCACATACTCAAAATGGATTCTTTTCTATCACACTTTCCCATAATCTTAGGGTTACCGAGGCTACAACTGCAAAACCCTACTATCAACTGGGAGACAAAGGAATTACAGTTTCCAGGAAGACAGATACCACCCGGAGAACTAGCTTTAATCAGGTCAGCATGTACAGTCGATTTAAATCTACCAGTAGAATTCCAAGATTTTGTAGATGTACTGTATGTAGCAAGAAGAACGCGGACAAGCTGCCATCACATCGGCCGTACGACTGTCCCGTGGAACTGCTACCTGGCAACACGATTCCGTTTGGTAACATTTATCCTTTGGCCGGACCAGAACTAAAAGCCCTCAAGGAGAATATCGATGAGAACTTAGCCAAAGAATTTATACGCCCATCTTCCTCCCCAGCAGGTGCCCCAATATTCTTTGTGAAAAAGAAGGACGGTTCACTCCAACCATGTATTGATTACTGAGAGCTCAACAAAATTACGATTAGAAACTCTTATCCGCTTCCACTAATTCCCGAATTACTTGAGAGGGTACGACACGCTAAGATTTTCACAAAGTTAGACTTCCGTGGAGCATAGAATCTAGTACGGATTCGTGGTGACGAATGGAAGACAGCCTTTCGGTCATGCTATGGACATTTTGAGTATCTCATCATGCCTTTCAGGCTTCGTAACACACCGGCTACGTTTCAACACTTGGGGAACGATATTTTCAGAGACATACTCAATATTTTTGTTGTGGTTTATTTGGATAACATTTTAATTTTTCCAGCAACATCGAGGATCATCAGCAGCATGTGAGAATGGTCTTAGATTGCTTACAGCAAAATCAGTTGTACATCAAGTTGGAGAAATGTGAGTTCCACAAGACGGAAATCCAACAGTGAAGGAGGAGCAACGATTTATTGGATTCGCCAATTTTTACAGACGATTCATTAAAATTTTTTGGGAGATCGTCGCACCCGTTACTCAACTGATTTGGAAGAAGACGTCGTTTGTCTGGTCGCCTCAAGCGCAGACAGCATTTTCCAGGTTGAAGTCAAAATTTATGTCAGCTCCTATTCTCATACACCCGGACCCGGATCGGGCCTTCATAGTGGAAGTGGACGCCTCAGACGGTGCTATAGGGGCCATACTCTCACAAAGAACAGGTGAGAAAGAGCTTTTACATCATTGTGCTTTTCTTTTGCAGAAATTATTACTAGTGTTGAGCCACCCCCATAGTGTTCGGGTTCGGTTCGTCGAACACCGGGATGTTCGAGGAACTGTTCGTAGAACACCGTCGAACACCGTTAAAACCAATGGCAGGCAAACAAAAACACATAGAAACACATAGAAAACACCTTCAAAGATGTCCTAAAGCTGACAAACTGCTCAGAAGACACTCTCTTTAAAAAAGCCGGCCGGCAATTCAGCAGCGGCATACACCGGTACCCGACAATTAAGACAAGAAGGAATAGAGCATCACACATTGATTAGATAGATAGAAGCATGTCAGTCACATATATAAGAAGTACAGTGACAGTGTTGGTTACTGTACTTGTCATTTAGTGTTAAAGGATTTATTAAAAAAAATATTAGTGTTTTCATGCACCGTCTCTTTAAAAAAGCCGGCCGGCAATTCAGCAGCGGTACTCGACAATTTATAACAGAAAGAATAGAGCATCACACATAGATTAGATAGATAGAAACATGCCAGTCACATTTATAAGAAGTACAGTGATAGTGTTGATTACTGAACTTGTCATTTAATGTTAAAATAAAGGATTTATATAAAAAAAAATTGGCATGGGGTTCCCCGTAATTTTAGTCTCTAACGGAGGTTAAGCAGACGGCTGGGGCAGATGTTTGAAGCCTGGGAAGGGGGTAATACCCACGGAGCTTCCCAGGCTACTAATATCAGCCCCCAGCTGAATACCTAGCCTTTACTAGCTATTAAAATGGGGGACCCCCCAAAAAATGACGTGGGGTCCCCCCTATTTTAATAGCTAGAAAAGGCTAGGCAGACAGCTGGGGGCTGATATTAATGGCCCAGAAAGGGTGCCATGAATATTGGTCCCCTCCCAGGCTAGAAACACCAGCCGTCAGCCACCCCAAAAATGGCGCATCCATAGGATGAGCCAATTCTGGCACTTAGCCTCGCTCTTCCCACTGCCCTGTAGTGGTGGCAGTGGGGTAATAGGGCTGGGGTTGATGTCAGCTTATAATGCCAGCTGACATCAAGCCCAGGTTAGTAATGAAGAGATGTCTATAAGACACCCCCATTACTAACCCCATAGTGAAAGTTACAAAAAAACACAAACACCCAGAATAAAGTCCTTTAATTGAAATAAAGACACAATTCTTAATTATTCTAAATTAAACCATACTTACCATCACGCCCATTCCAGCTGAAGCCAACAATCTCCTGCAATAAAAGTAAAATAATAAAGCAACATCATCCTTACCTTTCCATGGTTCCCACGACAGCTTCAGCTCTGCTACATTGATATGACAGGCTGGACCGCAGCAGAACGCTGCCATCCAGCTTGCCATGCCGCAGACACTGAGAGGCGCAGGCATGCTTGCGCTCCTCAGTGTCTCGCTGTGACGGCATCCAGATGAGCCGAGTTCATGTCCAATGAACTCGGCTCACCTCATGCACGTCACTGACAGCGTGGGAAAATTCTACTGCGCATGCGGTGAGTGCAGGAGAATTTTCCCACGCTGTCAGTGACGTGCATGAGGTGAGCTCATGTCCAATGAGCTGAGCTCACCTCATGCACGTCACTGACAGCGTGGGAAAATTCTCAGTGCTCAGCGCTTGAGCAGGGGAATTCTCCCATGCTGGGATGGCATTGAGATGACAGGCTGGATCACAGCTGAGCGCTGCCATCCAGCATGCCATCCTTCATAGACACTGCAGAGCGCAGGCATGCTTGCGCTCTGCAGTGTCTCTGAAGGATGACAAGCTGGATGGCAGCACTCAGCTGTGATCCAGCCTGTCATCTCAATGCCATCCCAGCGTGGGAGAATTCTCCTGCTCAAGCGCTGAGCGCTGAGAATTTTACCACACTGTCAGTGACGTGCATGAGGTGAGCCGAGTTCATTCGACATGAGCTCACCTCGTGCACGTCACTGACAGCGTGGGAGAATTCTCACGCTGAAGCGCTGAGTGCAGGAGAATTTTCCCACGCTGTCAGTGACGTGCATGAGGTGAGCTGAGTTCATTGGACATGAGCTCACCTCATGTACGTCACGGACAGCGTGGGAAAATTCTCCTGCACTCACCGCATGCGCAGGAGAATTTTCCCACGCTGTCAGTGACGTGCATGAGGTGAGCTGAGTTCATTGGACATGAACTCGGCTCATCTGGATGCCGTCACAGCGAGACACTGAGGAGCGCAAGCATGCCTGCGCT
This sequence comes from Phyllobates terribilis, assembly GCF_046119375.1. Taxonomy (NCBI): domain Eukaryota; kingdom Metazoa; phylum Chordata; class Amphibia; order Anura; family Dendrobatidae; genus Phyllobates; species Phyllobates terribilis. Next base: position 789,320,177 of record NW_027362761.1, read on the forward strand.
TCTCAGTGTCTGCGGCATGGCAAGCTGGATGGCAGCGTTCTGCTGCGGTCCAGCCTGTCATGTGAATGTAGCAGAGCTGAAGCTGTCGTGGTAACCATGGAAAGTAAGGATGATGTTGCTTTATTATTTTACTTTTATTGCAGGAGATCGTTGGCTTCAGCTGGAATGGGCGTGATGGTAAGTATGGTTTAATTTAGTCTTTATTTCAATTAAAGGACTTTATTCTGGGTGTTTGTGTTTTTTTGTAACTTTCACTATGGGGTTAGTAATGGGGGTGTCTTATAGACATCTCTTCATTACTAACCTGGGCTTGATGTCAGCTGGCATTATAAGCTGACATCAACCCCAGCCCTATTACCCCACTGCCACCACTACAGGGCAGTGGGAAGAGTGAGGCTAAGTGCCAGAATTGGCTCATCCTATGGATGCGCCATTTCTGTGGTGGCTGACGGCTGGTGTTTCTAGTCTGGGAGGGGGCCAATATTCATGGCACCCTTCCTGGGCTATTAATATCAGCCCCCAGCTGTCTGCCTAGCCTTTGCTAGCTATTAAATAGGGGGGACCCCACGTCATTTTTTTGGGGGTCCCCCATTTTAATAGCTAGTAAAGACTAGGTATTCAGCTGGGGGCTGATATTAGTAGCCTGGGAAGCTCCGTGGGTATTACCCCCTTCCCAGGCTTCAAACATCTGCCCCAGCCATCTGCTTAACCTCCGCTAGAGACTAAAATTACGGGGAACCCCACGCCAATTTTTTTTTTAATAAATCTTTTATTTTAACATTAAATGACAAGTACAGTAATCAACACTATCACTATACTTCTTATAAATGTGACTGACATGTTTCTATCTATCTAATCTATGTGTGATGCTCTATTCTTTCTGTTATAAATTGTCGGGTACCGCTGCTGAATTGCCGGCTGGCTTTTTTAAAGAGACGGTGCATGAAAACACTAATATTTTTTTTTAATAAATCCTTTAACACTAAATGACAAGTACAGTAACCAACACTGTCACTGTACTTCTTATATATGTGACTGACATGTTTCTATCTATCTAATCAATGTGTGATGCTCTATTCCTTCTTGTCTAAATTGTCGGGTACCGGTGTATGCCGCTGCTGAATTGCCGGCCGGCTTTTTTAAAGAGAGTGTCTTCTGAGCAGTTTGTCAGCTTTTGGACACCTTTGAAGGTGTTTTCTATGTGTTTCTATGTGTTTTTGTTTGCCTGCCATTGGTTTTAACGGTGTTCGACGGTGTTCTAAGGTGTTCGACGAACAGTTTGACGAATAGTTCCTCGAACATCCCGGTGATCGACGAACCGAACCGAACCCGAACACTACTGGGTGGCTCAACACTATTCAAGAGCAAGCAGCTGACAAAAATTTGGCAGTATAGTATTGCAGCCTGTTCGTGGGTGGCTGGCTGCATACTTGCGATTGCATTCTACGGAATGAGGTAGGGACAACTGAACGCTGCACTTGGACAAGGACATGGACAGTGATTGTTGCAAGTCTGCAACGACAGGTGCATGGCGGGAGGCATCTTCGAATGATCACTTATGATGGGCACACTTTTAGGCACTGATCTGGGAGTCAGAAATGCTTCCAGAGGTCTTCCCCATGCTGTTCACATGTCTTTTCAGCACTGTATGCATGTGTCTGATGATGTGTCACACACCACATGGCCAGATAAGGTTGTAAAATGTTAAAATGGTATTTCCCAGTAAATGCATTTGTCTTGGTTGAAAGCAATGCAAAAGTGCAAAAATGCATCAAAAACGCTACGTGTGAACATAACCCAAGGTGTGGAGGAGCATTTTTGTTTTTGGTTATTTATTTTGCCTTATATACAAGCCATTACCCTGGAAAGGACGCCCCTTAACATTTTTTCCCAGGAAAAAACATTTTGGTTTCATTTTTGCATGTTTTATTGTGAGTCCGTAAAAGTGGCATAGAGACTGACAACATTTTTGACAGCATTGACCTGGGCATCGAAATGCTTCCAGGGTTCTTCCCCATGCTGTTCCCACATGTCATTTGAGCACTGTTCCCATTGATTAGGGCAATTTTTAGGCCCTCTGCAGACCGCCAGGGGGAGCCGCCGGAAAAATGCTCGAGTTTCCCATAGACTTACATTGGGCTAGTTACTCGGTCCGAGCACTCGAGCATTCCAATTTTCTCAACCCCAACAACGAGTACCCGTGCATTTTATTGCTCGCTCATCACTAGCTACATACAGTACACACAGTACTCACCATTTTACTGTTTTAATATTGTTTTTTTATCTACCATTTTACTCTTTTATTACATCATCATTGACCCCAATAAGAGGTCATGATTGACATCCTGTTATTATCTACCTGATGAAATAGCCAGGTCGACTCCAAGACGCATTGTCTCAATAAAACCTGTTCACATCTATGCTCTCCTTCTCATTGGCAGCTCTCTTCAAGACCACAATTTTTCTCTCTTCTCTGTGTCTCTGAGTCCTGACTGTTTCCCTTTAGGACTTTGCGGAAGTTACTGCAGCCTTTGGAAATAGAGCAATCGCACCCTTGTCAGTGTTGTGCCTTCTGCACACCTCTCTCAGGTGAGTTTAAGCACTCACCTCCACATTCGCTTTTGTGAACACACTAGGAACACTTTTGCTGACAGTCACTGATCTCCTGCCTGTCCATTGTGTTCAAGAGCCATTTTGTATGGCTGCTATTAGGGCTACCAGTGCTGGCCCTACACAGCCAGACATCTCCTTGCCTGTCCCTTGATATTCTGTACTGTGCAGTTGCTGCCACTACCACAACCAATAAACAGTCACACGTGTTCTGCTTGTAAATTGTGTTCTATAGCTATTCTGAATTTCTGCTATGGACCCTACCCTCGGCAGTGTAAATAAACCTGAGACTGTTTCTTAAAAAAGAGATAATTTTTGCACAGCTTTTTTAAAAGCACATGCGTCTTCACTTGCCAAAGAGCAAGCCTGTTACTATTACCAAAAAAGTGTTAATTTTTGGATGGCTTGTTAAAAAGCCATTGCTTCTTTATTTTCCAAATAGCAAACCTTTCGCTGCTCCCAAAAAAAGGAAATAATTTTTGGAAGTTTTGTTAAAAACTCTATAGCTTCACTATTTTCTAAACAATAAACTTCTCCCAAAGATCATTTTTAAAACTCCATTTGTAAATCTGCAATGACTCCTTACCTGTATATCATCTGTGTAGAAACACCAGCTAGACGGGCATCTGTCCCTCAAAAAAGATGACTTTGAACCATTTTAATATGATAAAATATGATAAAAAGCATAAAAATGTTCAATGTGTTATTATACATGCTGTTAGTTATCACAGGTTGCCGTCCATTTAGCCTTGTACTTATGTTATGTTTAAAGAATACTTTCACTTTACTGAGTCTGTGTTTGCATTAAAGAGCTCGAAAGTGGTTTTATACAGTTCTAGGAGATTTTGGATTGTTATTCATGTACTTTCTGGGCAATTACAGATAGTACTTGCGATTCATGGAAAATTGATTTGAAAAATTAAGTGAAGCTGGCAAATTCAAGTTTCAAACAATTCGTACATCACTAATGAAAAATATTATCTGGCAAATACTCTATTGAATAATTTTAAATTCTGTGGAATTAAAGCCTTCTTTAAATGGGCTACATGAACTGGAAAGCCTTTATAGATCTGAATGATTCTTATTAATGCTACCTTAAGTATTTTAACTGTTTGGGTGGGGGATGAAAATTACATAAATATCATCATTAGTTTATATTTCCAGATCATTATTTTATATAATGTGTTGAGCAAAAATGGTGACTGTAAAGGAATTATTTATTGCGCTGTTATAAAGTTTTTGCAAACAGAAAAAAGCTGCTCTGAATAGAAATAGACTTACGATAGAAGTTTGATCGACATATAATAAGTAGAGATGAGCGTTGTTGTACTCGAACTGTTCGCCAATCTCAAATTCGAGCTGTTTTGGGCGGTGTTCGAGCCGTTAGGCGAACACGAACGATTTGAGAAAAATTCGGCTGTTCGAGGTTATGTTCGATAACTGTTCGTGCACCAAAATCATAACTGGATTTTTTCTCAGTAATGATGAAAATTAATGTTAATACGCAGTTTGAGTGTACAGCGGGGTGGGGGGAGGGGCAGGGGATGGATCTCTGCAGGAATAATGAAGATCTCCATTTTTTTTTCTCTTTCCCGCATTTGCAGTGGGGAGGTGCAATCTGTCAGCCTATCAGCAGCGCACACACGGAGCGAACTGCTGTTTTTCACACAAGCAAGGGCATGTGTCATTGGCAGTGTATGTCACATGTCCTTGCCCTATAAGACCAAGCCATTTTCCCCGTCGCCACCATTTTCTCACTGCTGCAGCTGCGTGTTAGACGGCACCGCTGTTGCTGTGTGCACTATACCTTGTTAATTTCAAGCCAATTTTCGCACAAATCTACAGATAGCTTGGGAGTAGGGAATAGTTGTGATTGCAGTCCTTTTAAGGACTAGGTTACAGCATTTACTACGACTTTTATCAGGCAGGTCTGTGCTCTTAAATAGATAGATTGTGGGAGTAAAGACTAACTGTAATTGCAGTCCTTTTCAGGACTAGGTTACATCAGTTCCTATCAGTTTTTGCCAGGCAGGTCTGTGCCAGTGCTGTGCAAGTTTTTTCACAGCATTTGGCTGAATCTAGCAAAGCTAATCCTTTTTGGCCTATTGCAGAGTGTGATAGTCAGTGGAGTAGCCTATCTGTGTTGCAAGATATACCACCTGTGTATAGAATACCAATTTTTTTACTGCACCTAGTGAAGTAAAATCTTTTGGGCATAGCATCATTCTATTAGTCCATCTATACTGACCTCCATCAGGTTGCAAATTGAATATAATTTTTTTCTGCATCTAGCTCTGAAAAAATATTTGGGCTTCTAGCAGTGTGTGGGACTTGTTCTATTAGTCCATCTATACTGACCTCCATCAGGTTGCAAACTGAATATAATTTTTTTCTGCATCTAGCTCTGAAAAAATATTTGGCCTTCTAGCAGTGTGTGGGACTTTCTCTATTAGTCCATCTATACTGACCTCCATCAGGTTGCAAATTAAAAATAATTTTTATCTGCATCTAGCTCTGAAAAAATATTTGGCCTTCTAGCAGTGTGTAGGACTTTCTCTATTAGTCCATCTATACTGACCTCCATCAGGTTGCAAATTGAAAATAATTTTTATCTGCATCTACCTCTGAAAAAACATTTGGGCTTCTAGCTGTGTGTGGGACTTGTTCTATTAGTCCATCTATACTGACCTCCATCAGGTTGCAAACTGAATATAATTTTTTTCTGCATCTAGCTCTGAAAAAATATTTGGTCTTCTAGTAGTGTGTGGGACTTTCTCTATTAGTCCATCTATACTGACCTCCATCAGGTTGCAAATTAAAAATAATTTTTATCTGCATCTACCTCTGAAAAAATATTTGGGCTTCTAGCTGTGTGTGGGACTTTTTCTATTAGTCCATCTATACTGACCTCCATCAAGTTGCAAACTGAATATAATTTTTTTCTGCATCTATCTCTGAAAAAATATTTGGCCTTCTAGCAGTGTGTGGGACTTTCTCTATTAGTCCATCTATACTGACCTCCATCAGGTTGCAAATTAAAAATAATTTTTTTTCTGCATCTACCTCTGAAAAAATATTGGGCTTCTAGCTGTGTGTGGGACTTGTTCTATTAATCCATCTATACAGACCTCCATCAGGTTGCAAACTGAATATAATTTTTTTCTGCATCTACCTCTGAAAAAATATTTGGGCTTCTAGCTGTGTGTGGGACTTGTTCTATTAGTCCATCTATACTGACCTCCATCAGGTTGCAAACTGAATATAATTTTTTTCTGCATCTAGCTCTGAAAAAATATTTGGCCTTCTAGCAGTGTGTGGGACTTGTTCTATTAGTCCACCTATACTGACCTCCATCAGGTTGCAAATTCAAAATAATTTTTTGTCTGCATCTAGCTCTGAAAAAATATTTGGCCTTCTAGCAGTGTGTGGGACTTTCTCTATTAGTCCATCTATACTGACCTCCATCAGGTTGCAAACTGAATATATTTTTTTTCTGCATCTACCTCTGAAAAAATATTTGGGCTTCTAGCTGTGTGTGGGACTTGTTCTATTAGTCCATCTATACTGACCTCCATCAGGTTGCAAATCGAATATAATTTTTTTCTCCATCTAACCCAGCCAATAGTTTTGGCCTAATACCACAGTTTGGCCACTCAGCTCTGCTCTGTTCCCATCCATTGTTTTTTTGTGCAAACAACTCCAGAGTTGTGAATTAGTTAACCACCAAAATGAGTGGAAAAAGGCCTGCTGCTGGTGGAAAGGGGAATAGGCGTGTTGGGAAGGGGAAAAAAGGTTGTGTCCGTGGGGTAGTTGTTAAAGCAACAGTAACATCTGCAGAAGAAAGACCATCTTCCAGCCAAACTAAAATGTCTACTTCTTTTAGCGGACAATGTGATAAGATCCCTTTCTTACGGCCACGCCAATCGCTACAAATTCCAGATGAGGCACAAAAACAGCAGGTGCTTCAACGGATATCAAGTGCTCCTTTAAGTGGGCTCTCCTCCACATCAACTTCAACATCACAAATACTCCAGTCCTCAAAGGTGTCACCCCAATCGCACTTGCTTCCTCACAGCTCCCAAATCTCCAGCTGCCCGTCTGAGTATGAGGTAGAACAGATGGTTGAGTCTGCAGAGCTGTTTACTCATACTATAGCCTGGGAATCAGAGGTCGACTCCAGCGCTTCTGTGAATCCAGACGAGGAAATGATCTGCACTGATGCCCAGAATCTTTATGAGTCGGATCCAGGACTAGACGCAGAAGGTTCTGACCATAATGTAGACCCTCATTCCCAAACTGTAACTCCTGTTGGTGGAGACAATGAGGAAGACGATGATGAGACTCAAATACCTGATTGGAGCGACAACTTTAGTTTTTTGTCAGGGCAGGAACAGGTTGGCTCTGAGGACGATGGGTGTGATAATGCACAGGGTGATGATGATGAGGTTGGAGATCCCACTTACTGTCAACCCACAGTCAGCCAAGAGATGAGGTCAGCAGAGGAGGTGGAGGAAGATGCTAGTGACGACGAGGTCAGGTTGCGCCTTCCTGGACAGAGACGTAGTACTGGAAGCACGTCAACAACTGCATCCTCAAACACAACTCTGCCTCTCACCACAAGTCGTGGTGGCTCTTCAGGTCGCATGGGTGCTAAGCCTTGCATAGCCTGCACATTTTTTCAGATCGATAAAGATGACCCAACTCGTGTTATCTGTAACATTTGTCAGCAAAAGCTAAGTAGAGGCCAAAAAATACATAGTTTGAGTACTTCATGCATGAACCGGCACATGGACATGAAGCATAAGTTGCAGTGGGAAGCTCAGTGTGCTACAATGCGGCCTAGCCGGCCGGGCCAACCACCGTCTGCCATATCTTGTGCATCCGCGGCCTCTTCATCCTCTGTGACTGGGGGGACAGCAGTCACACCTGTTTTGGGGCGCAGACCTGCCACCTCTTTACCCGCAACAGCCAGCGTGATTGGCAGGTCATCATTTTCTTTGGAGGTGGTAACACCAGCTGGTGTTGAGCGCTGTCCGACATCGATAGCACCACCTTTGGATCAAGGCAACCTAACATGTCCGCCTGCATCTTCCTCACAGACCGGCAGTTTGCCGGGGACACCCTTATCAACCCCGTCTAAGCACAATAGCCAGCCCTCGGTCCCTCAGATGTGGACAAGTAAAAGACCATTTCCTCCTAGCTATGAGAAAGCTAAGAGGTTGAATTTCACCATCTGCAAGCTCTTGGCTACAGAAATGCTGACTTTCCGCCTGGTGGACACAGAGGATTTTCGAGACCTTATGTCCGTCGCAGTGCCCCAGTACCAGATGCCCAGTCGGCACTACTTCTCAAAGAAAGGTGTGCCTGTGCTCCACCAGCATGTCGCACACAACATCACCGCTTCTTGAGAAACTCTGTGTGTGACAGGGTGCATTTCACCACAGACACTTGGACGAGTAGGCATGGACAGGGGCGTTACATGTCGCTGACTGGGCACTGGGTAACTATGGTGACAGCAGGACAAGGGGCTGCTGTCCAAGTCTTGCCGTCCCCACGAGTTGTGCGTCAATCCTCTTTATGTCAAAGTTCCTCCACTGCTTCTGCCTCCTGAACCTCCTCTCGGTCTTCCACCTGCACCCAAAGCCTGTCTGGTCATGCCACAAGCTTTCTAACTGCGCAGAAGGGATCCTGCACACCTCTTTACTATGCTGGCAGTAGGGCTCAACGTCATCAGGCGGTTTTTACTTTGAAATGTCTGGGAAATGTGAGTCACACAGCTGAGGAGTTGTGGTCAGCTCTGGAGAACCAATTTCATGAATGGTTATCTCCACTGGACCTGAAACCAGGGAAGGCCGTGTGCGACAATGCTGCAAACCTGGGTGCGGCCCGTCGCCGGGGCAATGTCACACACGTGCCTTGTATGGCTCACGTGTGGAACCTGGTTGTCCAGCAATTTTTAGCCCACTATCCCAGACTAGATGGCCTTCTGCAGAGGGCACGGTCGCTGTGTGCTCACTTCCGCCGTTCGCATCCCGCCGCTCAGCGACTTACATCTCTACAGAAGTCGTTGGGCCTGCCACTTCACCGGCTAAAATGCGATGTGCCTACCCGGTGGAATTCAACTCTGCACATGTTGCAGCGACTGTGGCAGCACCGACAAGCCCTGGTGCAATACGTTCTGACGTATAGCCTGGGCCAACGAGATCCAGAGGTGGGGCAAATCACGCTGGAGGAGTGGTCTCAGATCAGGGAACTATGCACCCTTCTGCACAGTTTTGAAATGGCGACGAAGATGTTTAGTGCTGACGATGCCATTATCAGCATGACTATTCCGGTGATTTACATGCTGGAGCACATGTTAAACAGAATTCGGAGTCAGGTGGTGGCACAAGAGGAGGTGGAGGAAGTAGAGGAGGAGGAGTTGTATGCGGAAGGGCTAACAACTGCAAGGTCCAGACGGTCGGCAGCACCAAGGCGGCAGGCATGTGAGGGTGGGGGAGATGGTTTTACCAGGGCGCATGGTAGCAGCCAAACTAGTGAGGAAGGTGCAGGAGCCCAGGAAGAAGTGGAGGATGAACTGATGGAAGATTCATCAGATGAGTGAGACCTTGATCACATTTCTGTTGTGCGAGGTTGGGGGGAGAGGACAGAGGAAGGAAGCATGATTGTTACCTCGCCACCAACACAACAGGGACTTGGTGCTCCTGGATGCGCAACACACATGAGTGCCTTCTTGCTGCACTACCTGCAACATGACCCTCGAATTGTGAGAATTAGAAATAATCCTGACTACTGGGTTGCCACACTGTTAGATCCCCGGTACAAAAGTAAATTTGCCGAAATTATTCCTGCCATAGAAAGGGATGCATGCATGCAGGAGTATCAGCAGAGACTGTTGCAGAATCTTACATGTGCTTTTCCACAAAACACCAGTGGTGCACGTAGTGAATCTCACAGTTCCAATTTGCCAACCGTGGGACCGTCAAGTATTCAGCACTCAAACCGTAACAGAACCACAGTATCTGCTGGTAACATCAATTTTGCGGAATCATTTCACCACTTTTTTAGCCCATCCTTTGCAAGGCCACAGGAGACAAGAAGTCTGACACATAGTCAACGCCTAGAGACGATGGTACAGGAGTATCTCCAAGTAAACATTGAAGCCATGACTGTGTCACTGAACCCTTGCTCTTTTTGGGCTTCCAATCTGGATAAATGGCCGGAGCTAGCCACTTACGCCTTGGAGATCTTGTCATGCCCCGCAGCCAGCGTTCTGTCTGAACGTGTGTTCAGCGCTGCTGGTGGTGTGCTGACAGATAAGCGCACGCGGCACTCCACTGATAATGTAGACAGACTCACGTTCATAAAGATGAACAAATCATGGATCCGAAACGACTTTTCTACCCCTGTGTCATCCTGGGGAGAGTAAAAGCTTGATGATTGGTTAAAATCACCCTACCAACCGTTTTAAGCTTTCAAATTACTAATCATGTTTATCTGTATCTTGGCTGGAAAATAATTTGGGCTTTGTAGCAGTGTGCAGCACTGATTCTATTAGGCCATCTAAAATAAGCTCCACCAGATTTAAAATTACTAATCATGTTTATCTGTATCTTGGCTGGAAAATAATTTGGGCTTTGTAGCAGTGTGCAGCACTGATCCTATTAGGCCATCTATACTAAGCTCCACCAGATTTAAAATTAATAATAATTTTTAGCTGCATCTAGCCCGGAAAATAATTTTGGGGCTCCGAGATGCGCAAGACACATAAGTGCCTTCTTGCTGCACTACCTGCAACATGACCCTCATATTGTCAGAATTCGAAGTAATCATGACTACTGGGTTGCCACACTCTTAGATCCCCCAAACTTTTCGATCAACCTTTTCATTTTAATAAAGACCAAAAAAATGGTCATTTTTGAAATTATAAGCATTAGCAGGTTATTAGAAACTGAAATCAAACAGTTTTCAACTCAAAACTTTATTCTAGGTGATGTTACATTTTCACATAGGACCCCTTGTTCGAAAGGAGCTTCTGAACTCTCTCGTCCATTGAATTTGTCAGGTTTTGGATGGTTTCTGCTTCAATTGTTTTGCATGAGGACAGAATACCCGACCAGAGGTGTTGCTTAGATGTGAACTGCCTCCCGCCATCATAGACACTCCTTTTGATGATGCTCCAAAGGTTCTGAATGGGGTAGAGGTCAGGGGAGCATGGGGGTCACACCATAAGTTTGTCCCCTTTTATGCCCATATCAGCCAGAGATGCAGATGTTTTATGTACAGCATGAGATGGTGCATTATCATGCAAAAAAATGATCTTGCTGTGAAATACACGGTTCTTCTTCTTGAACCATGGCAGGAAGTGCTGTTTGAGAAAATCCACATACATTATGGAGTTCATCTTTAGCGCCTTCAGGGATCCTAAAGGGGCCGACAATCTCTCTCCCCATGATTCCAGCCCAAAACATTACTCCACCTCCTCCTTGTTGGCGCTGTAGCCGTGTTTGCGTGGAGTGTCCATCAACCAGCCATCCTCCACTCCATCCATCTGGACCATCGAGCGCTGCACGGCACTCATCCGTGAACAAAACAGTTTTGAAATCAGTCTTCATGTAATGTTTAGCCCACTGGAGCCGTTTCTGCTTGTGTGAAGTGGATAGAGGAGGTCGACAGGATGGCGTATGCACAGCTGCAAACCTCTGAAGGACCCTGCATCTTGTTGTTCGGGGGACGTTGGAGGCACCAGCAGCTTCAAAAACTTGCCTGCTGCTATGACAAGGCTTTTTTGCCGCTGCTCTTTTAACCTGACGTAATTGCCTGTAGGAAAGAGTCCTCATTTTGCCCTTATCAGCACGCACACGTGTGTACTGTGAATCAGCTACATACTTCTTGATTGCCAAGACACTTCATCCTGATCATCGCACAATGTTGATTGTAGTCATGTCTTGACCTAAACACTCCACAATTTGTTGCTTCTCAGCAGCCGACACATCCTTTTTCTTTCCCATTTTGGCAGAAAATGTAGGCTGCTTAATAATGCGAGACAGCCTTCTTAAGTAGTCTTGCCTTTCATTGGACACACCTGCCAAACTAATTAGCACAGGTGTCTGCAATTGCTTACAGTGATATAAAGAGCCCTGACACACATCACCATCAATGAGTTTAACTGACAAACAAACAAATTCTTCCCTTATCACTCCTAAACACTTTTTGCATAATAATTTGGAACACAGTGTACATGTGCTTTTCCACAAAACACCAGTGGTTCACGTAGTCAATCTTACAGTTCTAACTTGCCAACCGTGGTCTGTATGGAGTTGTTCAATAAAGGGCCCAAAATTAAGATAACATAGATGGGAGAGGTCTCTATGAATAGGAATTCCTAAGTATTTGATACCCTGTGAGGGCCAGTCAAAGGGAAAGTTGGACTGGATGGAATCCTATATTGATTTTGATTTTAAAATTTGACCATGTAACAAAGTGATCTATTTCAGCCATAACAGCATGGATGGATATATGTGATTGAGTGATATATACTAGGACATCATCAGCAAATAGAGAGCACTTGTACTCGGTGCCTCCCACCTCAATCCACCTAATATTGGGGTTATGGCGAATTGATGAGAGCAGGTGCTCCGTCACTAGGATGTATAAGAGAGGGGACAGAGGACATCCCTGCCTTGTCCCATTGGTGATTGTGAAAGGTGATGAAAATGTTCTGATGCACCCCCTGGGCCTTGGGACACCCGGAGCCGGACCCTTTTTGGTGGATGCTGGTGGTTGTAGTCTTCGTGGCGGCGACCCTGTTCCGTGGCTCAGGGTGGTCAAACCAGTGGCGGAACTATTTATGTGGTTTTGATGTTTAAATGTCCGACTACGCCACCCGTGGATTGCGGTCAGAGTGAACCGCCGCTGCAGGGCAGACCGCTGAGGCTGGTGTTGTGGGTGCAGCAGAGCGTAGCATAACTTCCCACGGGAGGAGTATAGCCTCAGGGCCGTGTATGCGGAGGATGGGGGTGATGGTGCAGGGCAGCAGCAGTAACGACACGGAGTCAGTGATGCAGTCCAGGGCCTTTACTCACAGTTCTTATTATCCAGACCACGTCTGCAGGTAACAGCTGCCCACGTCGTACTGTGCTCAAAAGGTGAGGGGCTCAGACAACTCCCAGATAACTTTGGAGCGCTTCACAGGACCCCCTTTGTGTGTCCTTTGTCTGGCCTTTCTTACCAACCCTTCTGTCCGGCTGCCTCGGGCCTCCTCTTGGTAAACTTGGCGCCAGTTTCCCTGACCCTATGTGGTGCCTTCCTAGCGGGTGTAGCGAGGGGCTGCGCCACATAAAATGTCACAGCCTCCGGTTTCTAGCTGAGGGAAGTTTCCTGCCTCCACTAGTTTCGGGGACCGGTCTCCCCCTTTGGCCTGACCCCTCCACGCAGGTGGATTCGGGCGTGCGGTGGCGACTCGCCCGTCCGCACCCCTGGGATCCCTTCATTCCTCGTTCCTGGAGCCTTCTCCGCTCCTCTTCCTTCCTTCTCCCTCTTCCAGGCCTGGGCCTCTGTTACTAGGCCCGCCTCCGGAGCAGAGCTCATGCAGAGCCCCTTCTCCCTGCCACTTCTGCTCAGACTTCTCTGCACTGAACTAAGATGGTGCCCACCTTTTATACTCCCTTCTCAATGCACCCAGGAACTGCTTCCTCCCTGCTCCTGCACTACAGGGTTCCCCTTCCTCAGTGTTCCCTCCCCCCACTCCAGCCAGGGATAGGGACTGTCGTGCCCATCTCAGAGGCATATTGGTCGCCCTGCCCCACGGCAATGTGGTGTAATGCATGCAGGTGTCGGGTCCTGATCCATACTCCATCCTTACCTGAGAGTGAGATATCACACCTCTGGGTGAGGTGCAATACCTCTGTAGCAACCGAGCCCTCAGGGTGCTACAGTTCCATTTATCTTCAGCCTAGGTGACGTATTGTGATACAGGGCCGTGATTTTGGCTATAAAAGGGTCCCCTAGACCCCTACCCCAAGCTTTTTAAGAGAATCATATATGGCGTGCCAAGAGACTCTATGGAATGCTTTCTCAGCATCCAACGAGAGTATCTAATTACAAATTTTTAACTGCATCTAGCCCAGGAAATACTTTGTGCCTAGTAGCAGTGTCTGCTAGTCAGCGGATTATCCCGGCTGTTAAGCAAGCTACACCACCTGTAGTTTGGACACTTAATTTTTTCAAAGGAAATGCTTCGGGACCACGGGATACTCAGTGAAGAGCATCAGGAGGCACCCCAAGGCATAGGGGCTGGGACTGGCAGTAGGATGCCTTGCGGTGGACAGCCGAGCTCGATCCTTATAAAAGCTTTTTAACTGCAGCAGCTTTAGTGGACGCTACTGGAGCTGGAATTACGCGGCTGCTGGCATGAGACTTGCCCTCCAATAGATCCTTGTAAATGGATTTAAAGTGTATTCATTCAAATTAGAGAGACAATTTAAATTAAAAAGCTTAGAGCTGCCTCCACCACAGGGGGGCTCGCTCGACCCACCAGCGGACAGGCACCAGTATTGGGAGAGGGGGGCTGGCCGTCAGGGTTCACCGCGGCTCTGGCACAAACCCGGCGACACGGAGGTGGCATGGGCAGGAGCGGACTGAACGTGTCGGCTTCTCACTTTTTGGATTTTAGAAGGGCATGACATGCCTATATTTGTGTCTCCCCCTCCTTTTACTCCTCCACCTCTTTTCTTTTCGCATGACTATATGTACTTGTCACTTTTCCATGTGTTAGTTGTGGCTTCTGAGCAGTTTGTCAGCTTTTGGACACCTTTGAAGGTGTTTTCTATGTGTTTCTATGTGTTTTTGTTTGCCTGCCATTGGTTTTAACGGTGTTCGAAGGTGTTCGACGAACAGTTCGACGAACAGTTCGGCGAACACACGGGTGTTCGACGAACCGAACCGAACTCGAACACTACGGGGGTGGCTCAACACTAATAATAAGTCAGAGCAGGTAAAGTATTACAATGGGGAAACATTTCCTTGGAATAAACAATTAGTGAAATGACATCTTAATCATAGAATCATAGAATCATAGAATGGTAGAGTTGGAAGGGACTTCCTGGGTCATCTGGTCCAACCCCCTGCTCAAAGCAGGATTCACTAGATCATCTCAGACAGATGTCTGTCCAGCCTCTGTTTGAAGACGTCCATTAAAGGGGAACTCACCACCTCTCGTGGCAGCCTGTTCCACTCATTAATCACCCTAACTGTCAAAAAGTTTTTCTAATATCTAATCTGTGTCTCCTCCCATTTAATTTCATCCCATTGCTTCTAGTCTTTCCTTGTGCAAATGAGAATAAAGATGATCCTTCTACAATGTGACAGCCCTTGACATATTTGTAGACAGCTATTAAGTCTCCTCTCAGTCTTCTTTTTTGCAAGCTAAACATTCCCAAATCCTGCAACCGTTCCTCATAGGACATGGTTTGCAGACCAGTCACCATTCTGGTCGCTCTTCTCTGAACTTGCTCCAGTTTGTCTATGTCTTTTTTAAAATGTGGTGCCCAAAACTGTACACAGTATTCCAGATGAGGTCTGACCAAAGAGGAGTAAAGACCGATAATGACTTCACGTGATCTAGACTGTATGCTTCTGTTAATACATCCCAGAATTGTATTTGCCTTTTTTGCTGCTGCATCACACTGTTGACTCATGTTCAGTCTATGATCTATTAGTATACCTAAGTCTTTTTCACATGTACTGTTGCTTAGCTCTATTCCTCCCATTCTGTATATGCTTTTTTCATTTTTAT
Organism: Phyllobates terribilis; assembly: GCF_046119375.1. Lineage (NCBI taxonomy): Eukaryota > Metazoa > Chordata > Amphibia > Anura > Dendrobatidae > Phyllobates > Phyllobates terribilis. The sequence goes on from NW_027362761.1 coordinate 789,335,583, forward strand.
TGCCCAGATGTAGTACTTTGCATTTTTCCCTGTTAAAAACCATTCTGTTGGTTGCTGCCCACTGCTCCAGTTTATTTAGGTCTTTTTGAATCCTCTCTCTCTCTTCTCTAGTATTAGCTATCCCTCCTAGCTTTGTGTCATCAGCAAATTTAATCAGCTTACCCTCAATTCCTTCATCTAAATCATTGATAAAGATGTTGAACAATACAGGTCCCAGGACGGAGCCCTGTGGTACCCCACTTGAGACATTCATCCAGCTGGATGTGAAGCCATTTACAACCACCCTTTGAGTCCGATCACTAAGCCAGTTATGAATCCACCTAACAGTTGCCTGGTCCATTGCATACTTGGTCATTTTTTCAATAAGGATGGTGTGAGATACTTTGTCAAATGCTTTGCTGAAGTCAAGATATACTATATCTACAGCATTTCCCTGATCCACCCAGTCAGTGATTCTGTCATAGAAGGAAATTAAGTTAGTCTGACATGACTTGTTAGTTACAAACCCATGCTGACTCTGGTTAATCACTTCATTCTTATCCATGTACTTACATACATGTTGTTTAATAATTTGTTCAAAGATCTTTCTTGTGCTGGCAAAATCCGATAAACCATATATTTGCTTCTCCAGTTTGTCTATTCATTATAGAAAGAAAAATGTTCTTTCAGTTAAAAAAAATGACAGTAAAATGTAGTTGAATATGTAGCATTCATAATTACACATATTTAATGCTGACATTCACAGCTGCAGCTGTTAGTGTTTGTGTAAAGGGAAATTACGGGCTTACGTGCTGATCATTAGGTGATGTTCTTCCTTCTAAGCAAAGCAAAAGCTCTGCATTGATTTTGGTAACAGAAAAATATCTTTTCATGTCATTTGAAAAAAAGTCAGGCCCTTCGTAAAGTAATATTTTTGCACTGTGTGTTTTCACACAACTAGTGTCAGGAGCATAGGGCTGCATAGGAATCATGCACAGAGCAACAAGTGTTACTTAAATGTTCTTCTTGTTCAGTATTTATAATTTTAATATGATAACAGTAGATAACAGATTAGCATAATAACCTTTTGGTAGTGGCATGGATTTATTCAAGATTTATTGGAATTCTTATTATTTAGTGCTGAATGTATAAATTGTGGCCCTTCATGTATGGACTGATTCATATTTTAGTTTTGCTAAGCTAAACACTTCATGAATTTAAAAAAAAAATAGATAAATAAATGAAGCTATCTCACACATTCCCTTAGAGAATGAATGGTATGCTATACTGTTACACAAAGCTGGCTCACTGTGTGAGGTGGACCACCTAATCCCAAGGTCATGGTGGGCACATGAGCAACGTGTGTCGGTGCAGAAGCTAGGAGGAACACACGGAACACGAACACCTGAGGGACTGGAAACAGTAGGTAGACAAGTGGAATGCTAAAAATTGCAGGCAGGGGGGAAACATCCTGGAGACCCCAGGCAGGCCGGAAACGTCCAGGAGGCATAAAGCAAACAGGTGAAATGCTGGAAACCACAGGCAGGCGGGAGATATCCAGAAGACCACAGGCAAACAGTCAGGATGCTGGAAACTACAAGCAAGCAGGAAACGTCCAGGAGACCACAGGCAAGAAGGCATGATGCTGGAAACAACTGGCAGGTGGGATACATCCAGGAGACCACAGTCAATTAGGTGGGATGCTGGAAACAGCAGGTAGGAGAGTCTGAAGTCTGACTCTCTGGATTGTTTGGGGTCTTGGTGATGGACCCCTTGTGATTAAAAAGTTATCCCTTCTAAGCCTGGTACAAATCCCTTAAAAGGCACAATGAATGGGCACAAATATAAATATACTAAACTGCAACATCAATAATTTTCCCCAGACTAGCAATTTACATACCCAGCATTAATTAAAATGCCTTAGTATATTACACTTTGAAACAGGCACAACTTTCATATTCGTAAAAAAGAATTGTCCAGAAGTGAAATCTCCTTTAAAGCGAATCTGTCACCCCCTTGGACATATCTAAGCTATTAATTTGGGCATACAGGTTCTAGAATACTTAAAATAGCCATATCTGTATGCCCCATATCTGCGGTCTTGTTCTTCAGAAATCATCTTTTCATCCTTTATGTTAATCCGTTCTTCCAGGTTCTGAGGCATCTGGTGCCTGGAAGGAAACTCAGCCTCCGGTCTTCATTTGCGTGCCTGTCACCTACCATCAGCGTCACAGGGTCCTGTCATATCTAGTGATTGTCCAAAGCCTGCGCTCTGCAATTGCGATATTCCGCCCTTCTATGGGCAAGCAAATGAAGACTGGAGGCTGAGTTTCCTTCCAAGCACTGCCTGGAAGACCGGATTAACATAAAGGATTAAAAGATGATTTCTGAAGATCAAGACCGTAGATATGAGGCATACAGGTATGACTATTTTAAGTATTCTAGAACCTGTATGCCAATATTAATAGCTTAGGTACATCCAAGGGGCTTAAGGATTTCCTTTAAATATCATTTCTACGTCCAGAAAAAAGTATCTTATCTCTTCCTTGTGTTAGGTGCCCCAGCGAGGTAGTCGTGGTCGAGTTGTGGCCCCTGCTCACTTTGGCACCTTACAGACAATTTGTGTCCTCCCTCTGATGTGTGGCTGTGCATGTGACATTCTTCACTTACTTCACACCATCCTGTCACAGCTGTCACTAGGCATTTCTCTTTTGGGACCACGGCAGTAATAATTTCAGAGGACACAAAGTTTGTAAGCATAACTGGGGTTTTACTTGGGGAAAAGGAGTAATTACAATATTTATAGTCTGGTAGATTGGATAAGGCCCAACAGGTTCTTGTCTTCCATACAGGTGCTAAAATCATCTACAGCCCTGGTGCCCTCTTTAGGTGAAGCATCTCTCTGTTTCTATTCCTTAATCTAAGAGATGGTTCCTCACCAGCGGCAGTGTGCCCAGATCCTTTATTTCCCTAACGGCTTATCCTGGAGTCCTATTTTCCTCTGCTACCTGCAGACTAGAAGTGCCCCGGGTCCTCAATACCTCCGTTGAGTTTCTACGGCTGGCTAATTGGACTCCTGCATGAGGAGATATTCACACTACGGATTCACTGTCTGAGGGTAGAGAGCCCCGTCTACCCTAGCAGCCAATTTCCCTGGACGGCCGCACGTAAGAGTTCCTGTCACGTCCCTGACAGGGCTTCAAATGAACTCAAAAATAACGGCTGCAGCTATTTTTAGCACTCCCAGAGGCTCCACCCACTAAGCCATCTGCTTAGCAACTGCCTTGCCTCTCACTGACAACTATGCCCAGCAGTGGCATCTTGTGGCTGATAAAAAGTACTGCAGCCCCACAAGGAATTATATCTAACCTCTAAACATGCCCAAAGTCTATCCCTGTCACTACGTTTCCCCCTTACTCTACTGACTACGCCACTGAAATGAACCCCGTCACTTACCTAATAGCAGTTCAGAGAGTGCCTAACTATGGGGATATGTAATTCTAACTACTTCAGTCCCAGGGGAAGGTTACACCCTTCCTCACTATTATATTTGTGTGGAGGGCAAGTATGTAAACTCAACTCATACACTGCTTTCACCTTTTTTTGGGGGAAAAAAAGTCTCATATCATTTACCTATTAAATATATAGAAAGATATTGGAAGCACCTAGTCAGAAAAAAAATTGACACCTACAGTATAAAATGTGATACATGACCGGTGCACTTAGTACAAGAGTAGCACTGGCTCCTATCAATCCTACTCAATGGAGTATTCCAGTCTTCATAGATTAACAACCAACAGCTGGTTAAGTAATAGTTGTTAGATAAGTGTGGGTTCTGCCACTGGAACCCCCACGATCACTAGAGCAGAAGACTTTAACCCCCAGTTCTCTTGAGTTGTCACGCATGCGAGCTGCTGCTTAGTTGTAAGATATAGCTATCTTTGTCAGTGCTAAAGAAAAAAAAAAACAAGGCACATGTGTGACCAGCCTAAGCATTGAAAAACAGGTATAATATGTACAATGGTAAATATTATTCTTAGCTTACAGACTTCTATGAATTGGATATTCTGCTTCGTCTATTGTATGTTTCATCCCTTTAGCCGAATGAGGAATTAGGCAATGAATTTGGATTTTTGAACTGCGATCCTTCGTGAAGCCTTGGAACATTTGCGCTTTACTTGCTGAGTCCTTGACATAAAATGTTATAAGGATAAAGTACACAATGAAGACAAAAAGTAGCAAGATCTGATCCAGTAAAACTCTGCTTAAACTTCATGAATACAGAATGCAGAGAAAGTACTGTAGTGTGATTGAGCTGCAATTCAAGTACAATGAATGATAAGGAATGTCCTGCCTTAGCAGTATAATAGAAGACCCGCTTGCTGGCAGCGATTCAGACGCTGTCTCTTTTATCAGTGCTCTGCTGGCCCTGACCTTAATCCAGTGAAATTCACATCCCCAGTTGGTCTTTAAACTGCCTCATTAGTGGCGCACCGTTGGGCATCTCCCATGACAACCATCCAATAGGACAAAAGTGACATGGGGCTACAGACTGTAACTGAGTGGCAAGTATTATACAGAAATATGAGACAATAAGGAATTCAGGAATGAGTGAGAATCGAATACCATGACACAAAAAGGAACCTTAATACTATGCCATCCCATCTGCCAAAGTGACTGCTTGACTGATTTAACAACCAATTAAAGAATCACAGGTATAACTCGTTTTGCATATGCATTAAAATATAATTTAGAATATTTTACTAAATTGTTGCGCTTAGTAATGAAATGCTGAATTCTACAGTAGTAGAATAAAGTTTCATTATGTTAAACACAAGTTCATGGTTCAGCTTAAGGGTTACTTTAATAAATCTAGTAAGGAGATAGGACCAAGCTCAGAGGTGTAGTTAGATTCACTAGCTGAATCCACATAGCATATGGCTCAGAATCTCTTAAGTTAAAATCGTATTTTATTAATTCATAACAATGTTAAAAATAGTTCAAACATTTCCATGCATTTCGAGCGCATAGTACTATTACTTAGAAAATTTTGCAAAAGACCACATAATTCAATCAAAAACATATGATAACCTATCAATCACATGGTGAGGTGGGCGATTAACAAGTGATATCCTTTACAAAATTAATTGGCTATATAGATTTATTCCACATTTCACATGCCTGGCCCTGATAAATACTTCAGCCTTTCAACCCATTAAATCAATGAAAATAGTCACATTGAAATTATACATTAAAGGGAACCTGCCATGAGATTTTCGCCACCTAATCTGAGAGCAGCAAAATGTACAAAGACCTTGATTCCAGTTATTTGTTTCTTACTGGGCTGATTGCTGAAGCTTTGATAAAAACAATTTTATCATCAGATTATGACTATAGGTCTAAACTTGCTGCCATGTAGTCCTCCCTATTCATGAGTGCTGTATATCCCCTCCCCCACCAGTGATTCACAGCTTCCCACCAAGTACAACATCTGCAAGGAGTTTGTATGTTCTCGGGGTGTTTGCATGGGTTTCCTCCAGGTTCTCCGGTTTCCTCCCACACTCCAAAGACATACTGATAGGGAATGTAGCTTGTGAGCCCAATGGGGACAGTGCTGATTAATGTCTGTAAATTGTCTGAATTGTAAAGCGCTGCGGAATATGTGGGCGCTATATAAATAAAAATGTTATTATTACTATTTCTGCCTATGCACAGTGTACACAGAAAGCTACCAATTATTGATGTGCATAGATCAGCATTCAGAGAACTGGAAGATCTGTAGCAGAATGATTTTATCAAAACTGCAACAAGTAACCCAGTAAGTTACACATCACTGGAATCAGGGTCTTTGCCTCTACATTATGCTGCTCTCAGATGGAGTAACAAAAACCTGGTAACAGATTTCTATTAACCCCTTTCTGGCCCAGGGCGTACTAATACGTATCTGTGCCCTGGGCCTTAAGGGCCTGATACGTATTAGTACGCCTTGGCGAGATCGCCGCCGGGTGTCAGCTGATTGTTACAGCTGACACCCGGTGCTATGTGCCAGGAGCGGTCCTGCACCGCTCCCTGCACATTAAACCTCTAAATCGATCGCAGCATTCCGGTGGCAAGAGGAGGTAAGCGCGATACTTACATTCTCTGCCAGCGTCCAGCGGCGTCTGAGTCCGGTCCCGGATGTTACCATGGTGACCCAATGTCATCATGACAACATCCGGGTCACTAGGAGGCAGGAAGTTGCTTTGGTCACGTGCAGTGCACAACCAAAGTAACTTCTCCCTGTGTAGCGCTGACAGGCTGCATAGCACAGGGATGGTTCTGCATTCCTGTGCCATGCAGCTGATCACGCTGCAAAAAGTGAAAGTCCCATAGTGGGACAAAGTGTAAAAGTAATAAAAATGTCAGAAAGTGAAAAAAAAGAAAAATTTTTTTGTAAAAATATAAAAAAAAAATGAAAAAAATAAGCAAAAAAATAATAAAAATATTTTGCACCCATAAATAAATAATCTTATGAAAAAAAATAATAAACCAATAAAAGTACACATATTTGGTATCGCCGCGTCCAGAACGACCTGACCTATAAAACTAGTTAACCCCTTTAGTGAACACAGTAAAAAAAATAAATAAAAAACAAAACATAAAGCGATGTTTTATCATCATACCGCCAAACAAAAAATGGAATAAAACACGATCAAAAAGACGAATGTAAATAAAAATGGTATGCTGAAAACGTCATCTTGTCCTGCAAAAATATAGCTCCAATGGCTGAAAAATAAAAAAGCTCTAAGAATAAAGTGATGCAAAAACAATTCTTTTTTCTATAAAATAGTTTTTATTGTGTAAAAGCGCCAAAATATAAAAAAAAATATAAATGAGGTACCGCTCTAAACGTACTGACCCGAAAAATAAAGCTGTCTTATCAATTTTACCACAAGCAGAACAGCATAAAAAAAAAAAAAAAAAAATTCCTGAATTGTTGTTTTTTGTTTATTCTGCCTTCTAAAAATCAGAATAGAAAGCGATCAAAAAATGTCACGTGCCCGAAAATGGTACCAATAAAAACGTCAACTTGTCCTGCAAAAAAAAAAGCCGTCACATGACTCTGTCGGCCGAAATATGGAAAAATTATAGCTCTCAAAATATGGCGATGCAAAAACTAGTCTTTGGAGAAAAAATCTTTTTTAGTGTGCGACAGCTGTCAATCATAAAAACCCAATATGAATCTGGCATCGCTGTAATTGCATCGACCCGAAGAATAAAGACGTCTAAGCACTTATACTGCATGAGGAACGGCATGAAAAATAAACTTTAGGGTTAGGGTAGTGCTAGGGTTATGGTTAGGGTTGTGCTAGGGTTAGGGTTGTGCTAGGGTTAGGGTTGTGCTAGGGTTAGGGCTAGGCTAGGGTTAGGGTTGGGCTAGGGTTAGGGTTGAGCTAGGGTTAGGGTTGGGCTAGGGTTAGGGTTGTGCTAGGGTTAGAATTTGGCTAAGGTTAGGGTTGTGCTAAGGTTAGGGTTGGGCTAGGGTTGGGCTAGGGTTAGGGTTGGGCTAGGGTTAGGTTTGTGCTAGGGTTAGGGTTGTGCTGGGGTTAGACTAGGGTTAGGGTTAGGCTAGGGTTAGGTTAGGGTTAGGCTAGGGTTAGAGTTGGGCAAGTGTTGGGCTAAGGTTAGGGTTGGGCTAAGGTTAGGGTTGGGATTTTTTCAGAAGTAAAGAAAAAAAATGACGACGATGTGGCGATTAATGTTGAGCGCAAGTGCTCGCTACTTGAGTTTGCATCGGATTCTCGAGTGACATGCTCGAGTCTCCACCCCAAATGTTTTGCAGCTGTTACACAGCCAAAAAAGCCTCGTGGGGATTGCCTGCCATGCACGAGCGATCCCCGCATGTTTTTTTTGGGTGTCTAATAACCGTGAAACTCGAGCATGTCACTTGAGCACCCGCTGTTATGATCTGCAACATGAACTAAGGAAAGATAAGGGAAAACTGTCCCTACAGTAAAACTAAGCTGAATCCCTACGATGTAGCGGGCTGCCTGTTCCTAGCGAACAGACCTGCCTAAGTCCTCGGCTAGTCTGAACGAAGACCTATAGCATAAGGGGAGGGGTCCCTAAAAGAACTAAGGACTGGGACAAAAATGGGACACCTCCTAAACAGAGAAGTAGTTGCAAAGCACAAAAAGACAAACAGACAAAAAAGTACTAGAGGTCCCAGAAGGACAAAACGAACTGACAAGAAAGGCACAGAAGCACCTGGCTAGAGAAACAGTCAAACACTGAAGTCCAGCACAGCCAAAAGGGCGGAGCTGGAATATAAAGGCAGATGGTCACGTGACCGCAAAACACAAGATGGAAAAAACAAACAGGAGGGTTCTAACAGTACCCCCTCTTTTATGAGGATCCTCCGGATCCTCCAGGCCCAGGCCTATCCGGAAACCTCTTGTGGAAAGCTTTAACAAGCCTAGGAGCAGAGACATCATCCGTCCTTACCCAGGAGTTGTCTTCAGGACTGAAACCCTTCCAGGAGACAAGATACTGTAATCTCCCTTTATGCCATCTAGAATTCAAGATACGAGAAATTTCATATTCGCCGTCTTCCACCACAGGAGCAACTGAGACAGTGGCATCCCTATCTGATACATCAGCCTTTTTCAACAAGGAAACATGAAACACAGGATTAATCTTCCAGGAAGTAGGGACATCCAACATAACAGCAGATGGGTTAACAACCTGAAGCAGTTTAAATGGACCCACAAACTTAGAACCCAGTTTTTTAGAGGGAATCCTCAACCGCAGGTTCTTTGAGGACAACCAAACCATGTCACCCACAGTAAACAAAACCTCCTTACACTTCCTGTCAAAATACTTCTTGGACTTCTTGTTAGCCTCTTGAAGGCTGCAACGTACATTAGTCCAAACTCTCTCCAAATCACCGGAAAAATTCTCCTCCTCCGGCACCGCCGACCTCAATTTGGAGAAAGAACCAAAAGACGGATGTCTCCCAGTACAACAAAGAAAAGGAGAACATCCAGCAGAGGAGGATGCATGATTGTTAAGAGCAAATTCTGCGAGAGGCAGAAACTCAGACCACACCTCTTGATTGTCCGCCACAAAACAACGCAAAAACTGTTCAACATCCTGGTTCTTTCTTTAAGTCTGTCCATTACACTCAGGATGATACCAAGACGAAAATGACACATGGACTCCCAACCTGTCACAAAAAGCACGCCAAAAGCGAGCCACAAACTGAGGTCCTCTATCAGAAACAATATCCGTGGAAATGCCATGGAGCTTGACAATCTCCTTAGCAAACGCCTTAGCGAGTGTCTTGGCGCAGGGCAACTTAATGAATGGAACCAAATGACACATCTTACTAAAACGGTCAACGACCACCCAGATGACAGTAAGACCCTCGGACACAGGAAGATCAGTAATAAAATCCATTGTGAGATGCGTCCAAGGCACGCTAGGAACCTCCAGAGGGCAAAGCAACCCCACAGCAGGAGTATGTGAAGCCTTTAACTTAGCACACACAGCACATTGACGCACCCTCTTGATGACTTCCTTCTGCCATCCAGGCCACCAAAAACTGCGACTGATAAGTCTCTTATTCTCTGAAATTCCTGGATGACCTGCCAACCGAGACTCATGACACTACACAAACAAATCTCTCCTAAAGGCTCTAGGAACGAAAAACCTCCCATGGGGAGTGTTAGATGGAGCATCATCTTGAGCTTTCAGAATCCCATTCTCCAAAACGGAGTCCAATGCTGCAACCACAACTCCTTTCTGTAAAATGCTCTCCTCCTCCTCGGCACCGACTGTAGCTGCGAGATAAAGCATCAGCTTTAACATTCTTAGTACCAGGGATATATGTAGCAGAAAAATGAAACCGAGAAAAAAAAAAGTGCTCACCTAGCTTGACGGGCATTCAAGCGCTTGGCAGCATCCAGATAGATCAAATTCTTATGATCTGTGAAAACCTGAATAGGAAATCTAACGCCTTCCAAAAAATGACGCCAATGTTCAAACGCGAGTTTAATAGCCAGCAACTCTCAATTTCCAACATCATAATTCAGTTCGGTTTACGAAAATTTTTTCGAAAAAAAGGCACAAGGATGTACTCCATCCTTGTTCTCCTGAGACAAAACTGCTCCGACCCCCACCAATGAAGCATCGACCTCGACCAAAATAGGATTGGTCTCATCAGGCTGCATGAGGATAGGGGCAGAACTGAACCTCTCTTTGAGATACTCAAACGCTTCAATGGCCTCAGTTCTCCACTGGACCGTATTCGCACCTTTCATGGTGACATCGGTCAGAGGCTTAACAATTACAGAAACATTCTTAATGAATTTCCTGTAATAGTTGGCAAAACCCAAAAACCTCTGTATAGATTTCAAACTAATAGGCCTAGGCCATTCCTGCACAGCCTGTTCTTTCACCGGGTCCATCTGAAAGCCCTTGCCGGAGACAATGTAGCCCAAAAAAAAATTTTCTGTGAAAAGAAAAGAAAGGGCGCATGTGTAGACTCACAGGGCTATTTGCTGAATTTAAAAAGTGCCAGTACACTCACCTGTGAAGGTTGTGTACGTCTACACAACCAAGATTAAGCGTGTAATTAATGAGGCTCCGGGTCACCTCTATTTGTAGTACCGTCCTGTCGGTGTTTGCCTCGCAACTCCGTGCTCCTCAAGTGGTCACACGATCCTGCTGGACCAGATACCACGTCACCGCAGGTCCTCAGTAGTTTAACCCGGTGGTTGGATACCGCAGGTCCTCAAACATCCAAATAGACCAGGCCGCTCCTGCCGCTTTAGCTCCGCATGGAGATATCTCACAAGTAAACAATGGTGCAGCGGTCTCAGGGAGTCCAGTATTCCTTTGGCGCTCCCTGAGACCGCTGCACCATTGTTTACTTAAAAAATAATTTTCTGCACAGCGAACTCACATTTCTCCAGCTTAGCAAAGAGTGAATTATCACTCAATAACTGCAAAACTTCACGTACACTCTGCCAATGGGACTCTAGATCAGGTGAATAAATCAAAATGTCAACCAAATACACAACCACATTCTTACCAATCAAAGGTCTCAGGATGTCATTAATAAGGTTCTGAAAAAATGCAGGTGCATTGGTAAGACCAAAAGGTATCACCAGATTCTCAAAATGACCTACCGGAGTGTTAAAAGCAGTTTTCCATTCATCACCCTCCTTCACTCGTAACAAATTGTATGCCCCCCGGAGATTATTTTAGAGAACCACTTGGCCCCCACCAACTGGTTAAACAAGTCAGGAATTAATGGCAATGGGTAGGAATTGGGTACGGTAATCTTATTAATTTCACGAAAATCCAGACATGGACGTAAACCCCAGTCCTTTTTTTTAACAAAGAAAAATCCAACTGCCACAGGCGACTTAGAAGGTCTAATGTGACCAGCAGCCAGGCTAGTCTGTATGTACTCCTCCAAGGTATTTTTTCTTTCAGGGATAGTCAGATTAAACAAGCGACTCTTGGGAAGAGTAGCTCCAGGAATAAACTCAATGGCGCAATCATAATCCCTATGAGGAGGTAAAACTTGCGACTCGTCCTCTGAAAAAACCAACCAAAAATCTTGAATAGGTACAGGTAATTCCCCTCTTTCCACGCCCGCAATGCAACCTTTACAGCATTTATCATAGCACTTCGGACTCCAAGACTAAATCACATTAGTAGACCAGTCCAGCAAAGGATTGTACAGTTTTAACCAAGGCAATCCTAGAACGATCAGAGAGGGTAAATTATCTAATACAACCAAGTCCAAAATTTTTTGGTGAACTCCATTGATAGCGAGGGGAAAGGCAGCAACCTTGTGAGTAATACATTTCAAGGGAGTGTTATCAATTGCAATCACAGAAATAGGTGATGACAAAGGTTTGGATTTCAATTTAAGGTTTTCCAAAAACCCTTTATCAATCACATTAAGGGTTGAACCACAATCCACAAATACCTGAAATTCAATCAAATTTTCCTGCAAAGTAGTACTCCCAGAAAGAAATACTCCTGCAGAGCGTAAACAAGCTATAGAGGCGTAGCTGACCTTTTTTTTTTCTTTACTTAAGCGAAGTTCACAATACTTAATAAAATGGTCAGCTTTACCACAATAAAGACATAATCCCTCAGCGAACCGACTCTTTCCTGAGAGGGGAGCGACTTTGCCCCAACCTCCATGGGTTCTCAGCCGTCAGAGCAGATTTTCTGGGGACCAGGACCTAGCATTACTGGAGTTTTTACCTCATTCTGTCTAAATCTCAGTCTCCTATGCACAGGAACAGCTAATTGCATGGCATCCTGCAGAGTCTCAGGTGCAGGGAATGCAATTAGCAAATCCTTAACCCTTTCACTCAGACCAGCAAGAAATAGACATTTCAGAGGTCGAAGAACAAGCGCAGATCTAAATGTACATTTTCTATGTAGGCTAGAAAAAGAAAAAAAGTTTTAAGCTCACCTTTAAATTATCTTGTAATATTGCATGTCGATCTCACGGTCTTGTTTCAGTATCAAACTCCTCAGGTATGCAGCTTCATCACAGGTGTGACAGGATCTCTCAGCCAGGGATCCGTAGGATAGGATTCAGAATGAAATACCCGATAAGACTAGCGCTCCCAGACTTGCAAGGATTGGAAAATTAACTCTTTATCTTAAAAGGATTTATTTCACTCTGTTTTCTCGATATAGTATATATTAAAACAATAAAACAACGCGTTTCGGCTATAAAATAAAAAACACATAGCCTTCTTCAGATATGAACATATCTTAGAGTATATGAGAGTTATATAGTCTTCACAATTGCACCTGGTTGTGTTAATTGGATTAGATTAACCATATAGATACCGAGTATTGTTTCAGTTAATCATGTCTGCTGTTTTTCTATGCATATATAGGTGCAGGTTCAAAAAATTTTTAATTTTCAAATTATCATATATTATCTATAAAATTTATTTTCTTTTTTTTATTCCATTATTCCCCCTCCCTACCTTTCCTTTCTTTTCTTTTGGAGGCTTATATAGGTATCTCTAATATTTCAATATCCAAATGGTTCTCAGTATGTAGTATTAGAATTGCCATCGAATACATAGTATAATCATAAATTTAAAAAAAAATATATATATATATAAAAAAATAAAAAATAAAAACATATACAGTACAGACCAAAAGTTTGGACACACCTTCTCATTTAAATATTTTTCTGTATTTTCATGACTTAGAAAATTGTACATTCACACTGAAGGCATCAAAACTATGAATTAACACATGTGGAATTATATACTTATCAAAAAAGTGAAACAACTGAAAATATGTCTTATATTCTAGGTTCTTCAAAGTAGCCACCTTTTGCTTTGATGGCTGCTTTGCACACTCTTTGCATTCTCTTGATGAGCTTCAAGAGGTAGTCACCGGAAATGGTCTTCCAACAATCTTGAAGGAGCTCTCAGAGATGCTTAGCACTTTTTGGCCCTTTTGCCTTCACGCTGCGGTCCAGCTCAGCACAAACCATCTCGATTAGGTTCAGGTCTGGTGACAGTGGAGACCAGGTCATCTGGCGAAGCACCCCATCACTCTCTTGGTCAAATAGCCCTTACACAGTCTGGAGCTGTGTTTGGGGTCATTGTCCTGTTGAAAAATAAATGATGGTCCAACTAAACGCAAACCGGATGGAATAGCATGCCACTGCAAGATGCTGTGGTAGCCATGCTGTTTCAGTATGCCTTCAATTTTGAATAAATCCCCAACAGTGTCACCAGCAAAGTGCCCGCACACCATCACACCTCCTCCTCCATGCTTCACGGTGGGAACCAGGCATGTAGTGTCCATCCGTTCACCTTTTCTGCGTCGCACAAAGACAAAGGTGGTTGGAACCTAAAATCTCAAATTTGGACTCATCAGACCAAAGCACAGATTTCCACTGGTCTAATGTCCATTCCTTGTGTTCTTTAACCCAAACAAGTCTCTTCTGCTTGTTGCCTGTCCTTAGCAGTAGTTTCCTAGCAGGTAGTTTACCATGAAGGCCTGCTGCACAAAGTCTCCTCTTAACAGTTGTTGTAGAGATGTGTCTGCTGCTAGAACTCTGTGTGGCATTGACCTGGTCTCTAATCTGAGCTGCTGTTAACCTGTGATTTCTGAGGCTGGTGACTCGGATAAACTTATCCTCAGAAGCAGAGGTGACTCTTGGTCTTCATTTCCTGGGGCGGTCCTCATGTGAGCCAGTTTCTTTGTAGCGCTTGATGGTTTTTGCAACTGCACTTGGGGACACATTCAAAGTTTGCCCAATTTTTCGGACTGACTGACCTTCATTTCTTAAAGTAATGATGGCCACTCGTTTTTCTTTACTTAGCTGCTTTTTTCTTTCCATAATACAAATTCTAACAGTCTATTCAGTAGGACTATCAGCTGTGTATCCACCTGACTTCTGCACAACACAACTGATGGTCCCAACCCCATTTATAAGGCAAGAAATCCCACTTATTAAACCTGACAGGGCACACCTGTGAAGTGAAAACCATTTCTGGTGACTGCCTCTTGAAGCTCATCAAGAGAATGCCAAGAGTGTGCAAAGCAGTAATCAAAGCAAAAGGTGGCTACTTTGAAGAACCTAGAATGACATAATTTCAGTAGGTTCACACTTTTGTGATAAGTATATAATTCCACATGAGTTAATTCATAGTTTTGATGCCTTCAGTGTGAATGTACAATTTTCAAAGTCATGAAAATACAGAAAAATATTTATATATATATATATAAATAATAAAAAAATGTATATATATATATATATATATATATATATATATATATATATATATATATAAAAAATTAATAAAAAATAATAAAATAAAAACAACAACTTTCACACATTTTCGATTTTATCATTGAGGCCGTCTGGATATAGACAGCGTAGCCTATATATCCAGAAGGCCTCTTTCCTATTCAATTGATGGATTCTATCAGGTTTATCTGAAGGAATCTCCTGCACTGGCGTTATTTTCACTACAAATTTCTTATCATGAGTTGTTAAGAGATGTCTTGATAGACTATGCGTTAGGAGTCCGAACTTGGCATTATGTCTGTGTGCATTCAAGCGTGATCTGACCATCTGTGTTGTCCGACCGACATATTGAGGCCCACATTCACACGTGATCACATAAATAACATAACTGCTGGTACATGTAAGATGACTTTGAATAAAGTGAAAATAACGCCAGTGCAGGAGATTCCTTCAGATAAACCTGATAGAATCCATCAATTGAATAGGAAAGAGGCCTTCTGGATATATATTGGCTACGCTGTCTATATCCAGATGGCCTCAATGATAAAATCCAAAACGTGTGAAAGTTTTTTTTTTTTTTTTATTATTATTTTTATATATATATATATATATATATATATATATATATATATATATATATATATATATATATATATATATATATATTATATTTTTTTATATATATATATTTTTTTTATACATTTTTTTTATATATATTTTTTTTTAAAAAATTACATTTTTTTTTATGATTATACTATGTATTCGATGGCGATTCTAATGCCACATAATGAGAACCATTTGGATATTGAAATATTAGAGATACCTATATAAGCTTCCTAAAGAAAAGAAAGGAAAGGTAGGGAGGGGGAATAATGGAATAATAAAAAGAAAAGAAATTTTATAGATAATGTATGATAATTTGAAAATTAAATGTTTTTTGAATCTGCACATATATATGTGTAATGCAGGTACCGGAATGCAATGCACAGAGACACAAGGCGAGAACAGTCAGAGATGTTTGTAAACAGTTTTATACAACAGGTATACTGAAACAAGGGATTAGCAACAAGGGTAATGAACAGTGGTTTGAAATATCAGAAAAATACGAAATTTCTCAAAGTAAGGCGCAGTCTCTTAAAATAAGGTGCAGTCTCTTAAAGTAAGGTGATGCCCTCAAGCATGAGAAGCACCACACAAGTTCTTTAACCGTGAATTTGGCCCTAGCGGGGGTCACCGGTTATTCCCGCTAGGCCGTGAGTCTCTTTCCGGATGAATTCAATTAAATCACGTTGTGCTACTTTAGCCCCAACCGTCCCCCTCCCAACCTGAGTACTTAAACCCAATTGTCCCCGGTACCGTGGGTGAGCAGTGGAAGTGACGGCCCTGCTCACGTATGCAGCTCCTCTCTGCTTGGCTGTTGGGGGCAGTCTCTCGAGCCTTGGATAGGGGGGTCCAGGCCTCGTCTGTCGGCGGCCGACGTCGGGTTCCGCGAACTCACTCAGCACCGCGATCAGGCTCCTAGTATCCTCAGCAGGCACAGCACTCGAGTCACAACTGTGAGGGATCCGGAGCTCTTTTACCGGTGCCCGGCTGGAGCACCTCTCAGGCCTCTGGATTTGGCCTGTCACGCGGGGTTTCTCAGGACGCAGAGAGCACGTCTACTCCTCTCTGCTGCTTGGCGCCAAAGACCCCTCAGGTTTGGCGCGCTGGCCTCTTATCTCTCTGAACTCCTTCCTGGAAGTCACCTGATCGGGTCCAGCCTCTGAATCTGCCCTCCCTGCAACTTCCTTTGTATATTTTGGTTCCGCTTTACTGTCTCTGGCCAGTAGATGGCAGTCTCGCTCCATCCTTGAAACGTCATGTTGAAGTTCTTTTACAAGCTTTTTTGCTCGTTCTACATTCCTCCCTCCTTTTTGCTCGCCAGTCCTCGGGCGAGTGGACTCCTCGCAGAATTGATGTCTCCTTCCAGGCAGTGCAAGCTCAGACAGGAGTTAGGCACACTCCTGCGTTTTCTGTTGGATTCGAGACCAGATAAACTCTTCCTGAGCATACCGGTTAGGAGGAATTCTGGCATTAGCCCGCTCAGTTCTGCGGGGCTCTTCTTGCGGAGGAGACTCCGAGAGATCCGAGGAATCAACTACTGGGGATTGCAAATCATTTCCTGACTCATTCTGACTTCCACTCGGGAGTGGCACCAACGGTTCTGATGGGCCCAACTGCATTGTGGCCCACCCTTCTTCATCCCCCAAGGTTCCTGTATGTGGCACTTCAGCCAACACGTCTGAGGGCCCAGCCCTGTTACAGACTTCTGCTTCAGAGGAGCAAGGTCGCAACATATTACGGTGCAACACCCTGGATGTCGCGGCGTCATCCCCTTCGGGCCTAACCTCGTAGACGGGGTTGTCTGGGTGAACCTTCTTCACCACCCGATATGGTATTGCCTCCCAACGATGGTCCAGCTTACTCCCAAATCGTTTAGCCCTCACCAGCACTCGGTCTCCTGGCTGAAGCGATCCACCTGTGGTCGGGGGCCGAACTGCATGCTCTACTTCCTGAAACTTCTGAGCAACCAGTCTTCTCACGGTATGGAGTCGACGCTGGTGTTCTCGAATCCAGGTACTTGGGCTACTGCCCGGACCGGGGTCTTCTGAGTCTAGCTCCAGTTCGGTGATTTCTCGGCCACTTCTTCCAAACAGCAACAAGTAGGGGGTGTAGCCAGTGGTTGCATGAACTCGATTATTATACACCCACACCAGCTCGGGCCACTTCATCTTTTTGTCCGCTTCCAGTGTTCGCAACATTTGCAACAGGGTTCGGTTAAAGCGTTCGCATGCACCGTTCCCTTGCGGGTGGTAGGGCGTTGTCCGGGAACGGTCGATCCCATAGATGCGGTATAACTCATCCATCACTCGTCCTTGGAAGCAGGCCCCCTGGTCAGAATGTATTCGCTTCGGGCACCCATAAATCCGGATGAAATCTTGACAGATGGCCTTGGCTGCGGCTTCTGCCGTCTGATCTTTAGTGGGCGTCACTACTGCAAACTTGGTGAAGTGATCAGTCATGACTAAACAGTGTCCATAACCGTTGTATGAAGTTCCTACCATCAAGTAGTCAATCATCAAGACTTCCAAGGGGGCAGAAGTACGGATGGTCTGAATGGGAGCTCTTTGCTCCGGGGACTTGTTCAACTCACACTGGCGACATGTTTGGCAGACCCCCTCGACTTCTTGTGTAGCACCCTGAGGATTCGGCTGCTACAGGGGTATTGCACCTCAAGCCAGAGGTGTGATATTCCACTCCCGGGTAAGGATGGAGTGTGGAGCTGAGCTCAGTAGGCTGCATGCACTACACACATCCCATTTCCGGGGAACAGACCGATGGTACTCCCACTAGAGAAATGTGCAGGTACAACAGAGTCTGTTCCTGGCTGGAGTGGGAGGGGGGTGGAATATCCCAGTAGTGTAGGGGCAGATAGGGGGAGCAGCCTGGGTAAAGCTAGGAGCTCATTGGGTGCTGGTCACCTGAGCTCACACATAGAGGGAGTATATAAGGTGGGAACCATCTTAGATCAGGGTCAGTCAGTCTTTTGCAGAGTCAGAGGAAGAGAGCAGAGAAGAAGAGCAGCTCCAAGGCCCAGAGAGAGAGAGGAGAAAGAAAGACCCAGAGGGGGAGAAAGAAGGAACTCCAAGAGCCCAAATTAGACCAGAGGGTGAAGAGTTGGCAACAGGGTACCGGATCCCAAGCTGGCAGAGGCTACAGCACACCTTAGCCAGGAACCGGAGGTCGTGGGCAGGACCGATCTGCCACGGCCACCCACCAAATCCACCTGGAAGGCAGACCAGGAATAGGGTCAGGGAACCCAGAGACAAGGGTTTACCACCAAGAGGCCCGAGGGAGCCGGACATAGGTGGATCCCTGGTGGGGAAGGCCAGAGACGAGGACAGGACAGAAAGGGAGCTCAGAACCACGCTCCAGAACTACTTGGGGGTTGGCCGAGTCCAGGACCTGGTGGACGCAGCACGGCTCGGGTGGTCACTCAAGGCCGGAGTGACCGGAACATCTGCAGTAAGTAAAAACCCTGAACTGCACAACCCGACTCTGTCTCTGATTACCATCCTCCCTGCACCTCCACAACCACCATCCTCTGCACCTGACCCCCTGAGGCTATACCCCTCCCGTTGGGGGTTATACTACCTAAGCTGCACCAACACCATCAGCCTCAGCGGACCCTGCTGCAGCGGCGGCCGAAGTGACCGCAATTCAACGGGTGGCGTAGTCGACATAAAGAACTTTAGTAACATCAGTAAGGACTGCCACACACTGAGCTTGACACCCTGGGCACGGACCGGGTCACAGCCACTCGGAGACTACAACCCCCATCTGATCCGGCTCCGGGTATTCCCGTAAAGAATATGGCCCAGTGGGTGCGTCAACTTTGGCGTAGTCGGCAGTATCTCGTGCCCGCAACACCCGGGTACTGCGTGCCTGAAGAAAAGAACAAGTTTACCTCAAAAAGAAGTCTCCCGCCGGTCCCGGAGGGTCCCCGCCATCGGACTCCATCACAGATCGATTCCCGCCGGTTGTCCGCCATTAACAGCTTTTTCCCGCCATCTGCAGAGTTTCCCGCCACTGGGAGACGATTCCCGCCATTTCCAAAGGTTTCCCGCCTTGTCAGAGCGGACGCCATTATGGGCGTACCAGAGGATGGCAAGAGGCCGCCTCCCATCGTGGGCCAGGACCGAAAATGGCGCCAAAAGTGGAAACCGCCCCCACCAACAGAGACTGTGATGCTAGAGGTGTCTGTCAGCGTGAAATAACTGCCCCTGGAGCTGACAATCACCAAGTTGCCCCGGGACCACCCTCAATGTGGGCGGAGACAGAACAAGAGAACAAAGATGGGTGCAGCCTGGAGGAGTCTAGAGAGAGCGCACCCGGAGACAAGACGTCTGGAAGAGAGTCCAGAGAGAGCCTACCCGGAGATGGAGGGAGAGCCAGGCAGCACCGACCCAGTGGTCAGGAGCCTGATGCGGGCCGCGACTCCAGGCAGCACCGACCCAGTGGTCAGGAGCCTGTTGCAGGTCGCCACTCCAGAAGGCCTGCTGGAGATCCTAGCACAGCTCCCCCGAGACCGGGAGTGTGCACGGACCGCGCTGGAGGGCCTCGCACGGAGGATGGCCCGGGTGCAGCGAGAGACGTTGGCGGAGTGGAGCCGAGAGATGGCCCAGCAGACCGAGATTCGTCAGCGGAGCACGCCACCCGAGACGAGGAGACAGACCGCCTCTGAGGATGGCGCAGGAGGACTGAAGGCCGGAGACGGCGCCGAGAAGGGAGCCGAACGAATGGAGGCAGGTAAAGGGGACGTCACTACCCCGAGCCGGTAAACCGCGTGCCTGCCCCAGCTCCCCGTCGCAGAGCCCGAAGTACCCCCTGCCGTGCCCGTCGCTGCAACGTCACCGCCGCAGACTAGGCCTCAAACGGAAGCCGCGACCCCTGTGACGTCACACGCCTCGACTCCGAGCGTGGCCAAGCAGGAAGTACCATCGGCCTGGTCGCAAGGCCTAGTACCCCCGGGCGACGCAATACCAACAGCGCTCCCTACCTCCGCGGAGCCCCCGGCCTGGTCGCAGGGCCAAGTAACACAGGGCGCCGCCGTTCTTACGGTGCCCTTTACTTTCAAGGTGCCCCAGGCCTGGTCGCAAGGCCTGGTTAACCCGGGCGCCGCTACCACCACGGCGCCCATAACACCTAAAGTACCGCACCTGGGTGAGGACCTGTTCGCCCAGCATACGTGCCCGGATGGGCAGCCCTTCGTATGGCCCCAGGAATACATCCAGCTGGAGCTGCAAAAAGCAAGGGCCATGTGCGAACCCCTGATCCCGGCTCCAAAGCCCATGAAGAGGATCTCGCCCCCGCTAGAAGAGACCCAGTTTGAGTGGGATCCCACCGGAGAAGACCTCATGGGGTTCACTCAGGAGACTCGGGCAGCCGCAGCGGAGCGTGCAGAGTGCTGCCGCCAGCAGCTCGAGGTCTTTGAGAGGGAGCGGAGAGAGAGGCGGGTCCGGGAACAACAAGCCCAAATAAGGAGCGCGGAGCAGAAGAGCCGGACCAGGAGAGACCCCCGTGCAGCGCATGGTCCCCGTACCATCGGGACTGTGATAAAGTTCAATCTGCAGCATGGGTGGGGTTTCATCAGGGATCACCGCACCCCAGGCGACGTCTTCGTGACCAGGAGAGACGTTGAGTCCCACCTACCGGAGGGACACAGAGGTCGTGACCTGTATTTAGGGGACGAGGTCACCTTCACCCGGCACAAGTGTGCCAAAGGACCCTACGCCCTCCATGTGCATCGCCTGACGGAGGAGGAGCTGCGGTGTGAGGAGGAGCAAGAGGACCCGGACGGGTCTGAAACTGAAACTGTCCACAAAGAAAGAGCAGGAGGACGCCGTCGTTGAGTACGGTAGTGAAGAGACTGTATAAAGTTGCCCGTCGGGATACCAAGAACTGTTACTTATTTAAAATATAGTCCCCGTTGGGACCAGCAAGAGTGAACTGTTAATCCCGTGTGTCCCTATTCCCACTGACCGAGGACTGAGAGCGGTCATCCCTTTCCTAATACCTGGCCGAGGACTGAGAGCGGCCATAATTCCCTGGTATATAGTTGCGCTTCCTAAAGCGCCCCCTACCGGTTTTATAGGAAACTGTTTTATTCCAAAAGAGACTGTCGCACTTTACCCGGTCACAAGTTGCACCGTGACCGGAGGTACCAGAAAACAAGAATGTTTCTGATGAAAAGTTTTTATGAAAAGTTTTATATGATGTTTTATTATCTTGTTTATGCAAAAATTGTATGTTTTGGTGTTGTTTATATCTTACAGCCCGAGGACGTGCTGTGATTTACCAGGGGGGAATGTAGCACCCTGAGGATTCGGCTGCTACAGGGGTATTGCACCTCAAGCCAGAGGTGTGATATTCCACTCCCGGGTAAGGATGGAGTGTGGAGCTGAGCTCAGTAGGCTGCATGCACTACACACATCCCATTTCCGGGGAACAGACCGATGGTACTCCCACTAGAGAAATGTGCAGGTACAACAGAGTCTGTTCCTGGCTGGAGTGGGAGGGGGGTGGAATATCCCAGTAGTGTAGGGGCAGATAGGGGGAGCAGCCTGGGTAAAGCTAGGAGCTCATTGGGTGCTGGTCACCTGAGCTCACACATAGAGGGAGTATATAAGGTGGGAACCATCTTAGATCAGGGTCAGTCAGTCTTTTGCAGAGTCAGAGGAAGAGAGCAGAGAAGAAGAGCAGCTCCAAGGCCCAGAGAGAGAGAGGAGAAAGAAAGACCCAGAGGGGGAGAAAGAAGGAACTCCAAGAGCCCAAATTAGACCAGAGGGTGAAGAGTTGGCAACAGGGTACCGGATCCCAAGCTGGCAGAGGCTACAGCACACCTTAGCCAGGAACCGGAGGTCGTGGGCAGGACCGATCTGCCACGGCCACCCACCAAATCCACCTGGAAGGCAGACCAGGAATAGGGTCAGGGAACCCAGAGACAAGGGTTTACCACCAAGAGGCCCGAGGGAGCCGGACATAGGTGGATCCCTGGTGGGGAAGGCCAGAGACGAGGACAGGACAGAAAGGGAGCTCAGAACCACGCTCCAGAACTACTTGGGGGTTGGCCGAGTCCAGGACCTGGTGGACGCAGCACGGCTCGGGTGGTCACTCAAGGCCGGAGTGACCGGAACATCTGCAGTAAGTAAAAACCCTGAACTGCACAACCCGACTCTGTCTCTGATTACCATCCTCCCTGCACCTCCACAACCACCATCCTCTGCACCTGACCCCCTGAGGCTATACCCCTCCCGTTGGGGGTTATACTACCTAAGCTGCACCAACACCATCAGCCTCAGTGGACCCTGCTGCAGCGGCGGCCGAAGTGACCGCAATTCAACGGGTGGCGTAGTCGACATAAAGAACTTTAGTAACATCAGTAAGGACTGCCACACACTGAGCTTGACACCCTGGGCACGGACCGGGTCACAGCCACTCGGAGACTACAACCCCCATCTGATCCGGCTCCGGGTATTCCCCTAAAGAATATGGCCCAGGGGGTGCGTCACTTGTCGCAGTTGAGGCCAATACACCAGCCGTTGCAACCACCGGAAGGTCTTTTCTACTCCGAAGTGAGCACCTCTTCTATGAGCTTCTTGGGCTAGCTGTGTTACTAGCGTTCCTGGAACTACCACTTGCCAGGTAACATCAAACTCTCGAGGCAGCTGGATTCTTCGGCATAGCAAGCCTCCTTCAGGAGGAGCCTCTCCCACTGGCCTAGGATTTGTAGGGTAGTTGGAAGTGAAGCGGCTCAGGTTTCCTGGTCGGGTCTCTGATTAAGGGCGACCCATTCTCTCAACTTTGCTAGCTCCGGGACGGATTGCTGCAGATGTATCCATTCGTCTCTTGAACGGCCCAGAATCTGAGTGGGCCTTGGGTCCTCTCTGGTCTCTTGGGCGTCGACCACAGCAGCGGCGAATTGGCTGAAATCCGGGATCTCGTCGCCTTCGAGCTCCTCATCTCTGTCCTTCTTCGGCCCCGCCTGAGTGACCCGGGACAGGGCATCTGCATGTGTGTTCAGGGCCTTGGACCGATAGGCGATTTTATACTGGAATTTGGACATCCTTGCGACCCACCGCTGTTCTAACGTGCCCAGTTTGGCGTTCTCCAAGTGGGCCAAAGTGTTGTCATCTGTCCGCACTTGCACTTCTGACCCTGACAGGTACTCAGCAAACTTCTCAGTCATGGCCCTCACTAGTGCCAGTAGCTCCAGCTTAAGCGAACTGTAGTTGTCCGGACTCTTCTCCGTATCTCGGAGTGACCTGCTGGCATACGCGATCACTCGCTCTTTCCCTCCTTGTACTTGAGCCAGCACTGCTCCCAGCCCATGCAAGCTTCCATCAGTGTACAACATGAACGGCTGCGAAAAGTCAGCGTAGGCCAGAATCGGGGCATCTGTTAGTGCCATTTTCAATGCTCGGAATGCCTCTTCTTGTCGTGGGCCCCACTGAATGGGCTGCCGCTTGGCTCCCCCAGCTGTTCCTCTCAGCAATTCATTGAGCGCGTTCGCAATCTTAGCGAAGTCTTTAATGAATCTGCGGTAGTATCCAGGAATGCCCTTAGTTCCCTTAGATTGGCGGGCGTGGGCCACTTCTGCACGGCAGCTACTTTCTCCGCAGTGGGGTGCACCCCTGCACTGGACACAGTGTGCCCCAGATATTCAATTTCTCGTTTGAAGAGACGACACTTACGAGGCTTAATTTTCAGGCCGTGCCTTTGTAGCCGTTCTAACACTTGTTCCAATCGGCGGAGATGATCCTCAAACGTTGCGGAATAGATAATTATATCGTCCAGATATATTAAAGTGGCTTCAAAGTTGAGGTCCCCCAAGCATCTCTCCATCAGCCGTTGGAAGGTTCCTGGCGCATTTGTTAGTCCGAACGGCATTCGATTGAACTCAAACAGGCCCATAGGGAGAACAAAAGCTGTCTTCGGACGATCCTTCTCAGCTACTGGGACCTGCCAATAGACACTGGCCAGGTCGAGGGAGGAGAAGAATTTGGCGCTCCCTAGTGCAGATAGAGACTCTTCAATTCGGGGGAGTGGATAGGAGTCCCGTACTGTACAGGCATTCAGCTTCCGATAGTCTACGCAGAATCTCAGGGTACCGTCCTTCTTTCGGACCAGCACGATCGGAGCCGCCCAGGGGCTCTGGCTTTCACGGATCACACCGTTCCGCAACATGTGGGCCAACAGCTCTTTCACCTCCTGGTACATTTGAGGCGGGATCTGCCGATATCTCTCTCGGATGGGAGCAGTATTTCCGGTGGGTATTTCGTGCTAAATGTCCCGAGTGCACCCGAAATCATCTTCATGCTGTGCAAACACTCACTGATATCGCTGTAGAAGTTGTTCGATCTGCCTTACTTGTCCAGCAGAAAACTCAGTCAGGTTAGCTTCCTTTTCTTCCAGGAGGTGGCTTCCAGCCAACGGTTCTCTTCCATGTTCCTGGCTATTGAGGGACACCTCTAGGGTCCATGGTTTTCCTTCCACAGGTGCCAGCCCTCTTGTCGGGGCAACAACTGTAAACTGGTGCCACTTAAATTGATGCAGCGCATAGGTACTCGACCGTGCCGCACGGTGGCCAGAGTTCGAGCAATCAGGAGTCCAGAGGGCGCTTCTTCTCCCTCCATTGGTTCAACTTGAATGTCCACGCCCTCTAAGGACACATGTGTCAGCACCGGCAAAGTGAGTACAGTCTGAGGTAGTGGGCAACTTTTGAATCTGACTGACCCGCACGAGGTGTTGGAACACTCTCTTGTTAGCTGGGTCTCGAGTGGCGCGGGTCCAGTTGTTTTTGCTACAGCCCTCAGCCAGGAACTGTCCGACTTCTTTCAGCACATTCATGCCCAGGGTTACAATGGGCCCATCGCCCCCGGGCCCGGTGGTCAGTAGAATCCCTTTTCGACCGAGGTCCTTTCCACATGCCCGCACGGACATCCATACTACTCCCGCTACTGGGATAGGTAGTTGATTAGCCGCCACCAGTTTGACAGTGGGTTCCCGGCAGGAACGAGCGACTTCAGGAAAGTGACTTTGGAAGTATGTCTCAGGCATAGTGGTCACTTGAGACCTGGTGTCCATCAAACAGCGGATCCGCTGCCCATTGAATTCAGCCCAGATAATGGGCCTCTCGGAGACAATGTCTTCAGAGCTCCCTCTTCTACTCTCTGAAGCTCGAGACCCCACGGTATGCTCCACAACCGTGGGGCATTTTAGTTTAATGGCTGTCCCCTCCTCCTCCTTTCTCGGTTGGGACAGTCTTTGGAGATATGCCCCCTACCTCTGCAGTTCCAGCACTCCGGCCCTCGTTCTGCCGATAGGTCGGGTACATGTCGTGCTGGGGCCGGATAGGAACGTCTTTCTCGTTCTGGTCTCCATCCACGTTGAGCAGTACGGTCCGTCGGCAAGGGGGCAGTAGGAGTCTTCCTAATAGAATTCAGCTCACCCCGAATGTCTCGAATTTCCTGACGTATTTCCCGTACCCAATCAGGCTCTTTGTTGGTGAATCCAGGAGCAATTGCCTCATGACTTCTAACTGTGGCTTTGAGAACAGGAACTTCTCTCTCCAGGACTCTAGCTTCAGCCCCTACCTCCAGGAAGCCCATATCAGGGCTCAATCGCAGCCGCTCCTTCAGGATCTGCCTCAGGGAGAGGTCTTTCAAGCCAGCAATCAGTTGGTCGCGCAACACCTCATCCAATGGTCCCAGTCCTCGGTTCCCATCTCGAGTTTTCTTAGTGATATGGGCCGTCACTTCCTGTAATGCATTAACATACTGAGTTACTGTCTCATTTTCCCCTTGGACCCGCTGAAACAACCGTAAGCGCAAGTGTCCCAAATCTGTAGTGTCACCGTGCATGTCCTCTAGAATTTTTATCACTTTATCCACGGTGTCACGGTCCCCAGGTGGGCGGTACATCACAGTCTGTCGGGCCTCTCCATCAAGGGTTAGGAGGGCCAGCTCCGCCTGGGCTAGAGGGTCAAGGGGATACATACGTAGCATACTTCTCAGTCTTTCTGCCCAGTCCCAAAGTGACATGCCATCCCCTGTAAACTTGGGAAGATGGCTGAGCATAGCCCCCAGGGGTATATGGCTCCGGCCGGACCCAGCCACAGACTGATCCGCCATCTCTGCGTCTGAATGTTGCATCCTGCCGACTACGCCAAATGTAATGCAGGTACCGGAATGCAATGCACAGAGACACAAGGCGAGAACAGTCAGAGATGTTTGTAAACAGTTTTATACAACAGGTATACTGAAACAAGGGATTAGCAACAAGGGTAATGAACAGTGGTTTGAAATATGAGAAAAATACGAAATTTCTCAAAGTAAGGCGCAGTCTCTTAAAATAAGGCGCAGTCTCTTAAAGTAAGGTGATGCCCTCAAGCATGAGAGGCACCACACAAGTTCTTTAACCGTGAATTTGGCCCTAGCGGGGGTCACCGGTTATTCCCGCTAGGCCGTGAGTCTCTTTCCGGATGAATTCAATTAAATCACGTTGTGCTACTTTAGCCCCAACCGTCCCCCTCCCAACCTGAGTACTTAAACCCAATTGTCCCCGGTACCGTGGGTGAGCAGAGGAAGTGACGGCCCTGCTCACATATGCAGCTCCTCTCTGCTTGGCTGTTGGGGGCAGTCTCTCGAGCCTTGGATAGGGGGGTCCAGGCCTCGTCTGTCGGCGGCCGACGTCGGGTTCTGCAAACTCACTCAGCACCGCGATCAGGTTCCTAGTATTCTCAGCAGGCACAGCACTCGAGTCACAACTGTGAGGGATCCGGAGCTCTTTTACCGGTGCCCGGCTGGAGCACCTCTCAGGCCTCTGGATTTGGCCTGTCACGCGGGGTTTCTCAGGACGCAGAGAGCACGTCTGCTCCTCTCTGCTGCTTGGTGCCAAAGACCCCTCAGGTTTGGCGCGCTGGCCTCTTATCTCTCTGAACTCCTTCCTGGAAGTCACCTGATCGGGTCCAGCCTCTGAATCTGCCCTCCCTGCAACTTCCTTTGTATATTTTGGTTCCGCTTTACTGTCTCTGGCCAGTAGATGGCAGTCTCGCTCCATCCTTGAAACATCATGTTGAAGTTCTTTTACAAGCTTTTTTGCTCGTTCTACATATGCATAGAAAAACAGCTGACACGATTAACTGAAACAATACTCGGTATCTATATAGTTAATCTAATCCAATTAACACAACCAGGTGCAATTGTGAAGACTATATAACTCTCATATACTCTAAGATATGTTCATACCTGAAGAAGGCTATGTGTTTTTCATTTTATAGCCGAAACGTGTTGTTTTATTGTTTTAATATATACTATATCGAGAAAACAGAGTGAAATAAATCCTTTGAAGATAAATAGTTAATTTTCCAATTCTTGCAAGTCTGGAAGTGCTAGTCTTATTGGGTATTTCTTCTGAATCATGATCTGCAACATGAACTAAGGAAAGATAAGGGAAAACTGTCACTACAGTAAAACTAAGCTGAATCCCTATGATGTAGCGGGCTGCCTGTTCCTAGTGAACAGACCCGCCTAAGTCCTCGGCTAGTCTGAACGAAGACCTATAGCATAAGGGGAGGGGTCCCTAAAAGAACTAAGGACTGGGACAAAAATGGGACACCTCCTAAACAGAGAAGTAGTTGCAGAACACAAAACGACAAACAGACAAAAAAGTACTAGAGGTCCCAGAAGGACCAAACAAACTGACAAGAAAGGCACAGAAGCACCTGGCTAGAGAAACAGTCAAACACTGTAGTCCAGCACAGCCAAAATGGCGGAGTTGGAATATAAAGGCAGATGGTCACTTGACCGCAAAACACAAGATGCAAAAAACAAACAGGAGGGTTCTAACACCCGCGATACTTGGTGCATACCCGAGTACCTGATGCAAACTCAAATAGCGAGCACTTGCACTCAAGACTAATGACAATTTATTCAATATGATAACCTAACGTTATGAAATTCTGTGTCGTACCTCTGGGTTCAAAATGTTCACTATACCCCTTGATAAAATCCTAGAGGGGTGTAGTTTCCAAAATGGAGCCACTGGGGGGGGGGTGGTTTCCACTATTTAGGCACATCAGGGACTCCCCAAACGCAACATGGCATCCGCTTATTATTCAAGCAAATTTTACATTCAAAAAGTCAAATGGCGCTCCTTCCCTGCCGAACCCTGCCGTGCACCCCAACAGTGGTTTTCCCCCACATATGGGATATCGGCTTACTCAGGAGAAATTGCACAACAAATTTCATGGTGCAATTTATCCTGTTATCCTTTTTTATGAAAATGCAAAATTGGGGGCTGAAAAACATTTTTGTTGAAAAAATGTGAAAATGTTATTTTTACGGTTCATTATTATAAACTTCTGTGAAACACCTGGGGGTTCAGAGTGCTCACCACACATCTAGATAAGTTCACTGGGGGGTCTACTTTCCAAAATGGTGTCACTTGTGGGGGGTTTCCAATGTTAAGGCACATCAGGGGCTCCCTAAAAGCAACATGGCATCCGCTAATTATTCAAGCAAATTTTACATTCAAAAAGTCAAATGGCGCTCCTTCCCTGCCGAACCCTGCCGTGCACACCAACAGTGGTTTTCCCCCACATATGGGGTATCTGCTTACTCAGGAGAAATTGAACAACAAATTACATGGTGCAATTTCTCCTGTTACCCTTAAGAAAATGCAAAATTGCGGGCTGAAAAACATTTTTGTTGAAAAAATTTGAAAATTTTATTTCTACGGTTCAATGTTATAAACTTCTGTGCAGCACCTGGGGGTTCAGGGTGCTCACCACAAATCTAGATAAGTTCCCTAAGGGGTCTAGTTTCCAAAATGGTGTCACTTGTGGGGGGTTTCCACTGTTTAGGCACATCAAGGGCTCCCCAAACGCAGCATGGCATCCGCTAATTATTCAAGCAAATTTTACATTCAAAAAGTCAAATGGCGCTCCTTCCCTTCCGAACCCTGCCGTGCGCCCCAACAGTGGTTTTCCCACACATTTAGGGTATCTGCTTACTCAGGAGAAATTGCACAATGAATTGCATGGTGCAATTTCTCCTGTTACCCTTGTGAAAATGCAAAATTGGGGGCTGAAAAACATTTTTGTTGGAAAAATGTGAAAATTTTATTTTTACGGCTCAATGTTATAAACTTCTGTGAAGCACTTGGGGGATCAAGGTGCTCACCACACACCAAGATAAGTTCCCTGAGGGGTCTAGTTTCCAAAATGGTGTCACTTGTGGGGGGTTTCCACTGTTTAGGCACATAATGGGCTCCCCAAACGCAACATGGTGTCCGCTAATTATTCAAGCAAATATTATATTCAAAAAGTCAAATGGCGCTCCTTCCCTTCCAAACTCTATCGTGCGCCCAAACAGTGTTTTTTCTCACATATAGGGTATCTGTGTGCTCAGGGGAAATTGAGCAACAAATTTTGGGTTCCATTTTTTCCTATTACCCCTGTGAAAATAAAAAAATTAGGGTCTAGACTAACATTTTTGTGAAAAAAGTTAAATGTTCATTTTTTTCTTCCACATTCCAAAAATTCCTGTGAAGCACCTGAAGGGTTAATAAACTTCTTGAATGTGGTTTTGAGCACTTTGAGGGGTGCAGTTTTTAGAATGGTGTCACTTTTGGGTATTTTCTGTCATAAAGGCCTCTCAAAGTCACATCAAATGTGATGTGGTCTCAAAAAAATGGTTTTGTAAATTTTGTTGTAAAAATGAGAAATCGCTGGTCAACTTTTAACCCTTATAGCTCCCTACTAAAAAACTAATTTCGTTCTAAAATTGTGCTGATGTAAAGTAGACATGTGGGAAATGTTATTTATTAACTATTTTGTGTAACATGAAGTATCTCTCTGATTTAAGGGCATAAAAATTAAAATTTTGAAAATTGCGAAATTTTCCAAACTTTCTCCAAATTTCCGATGTTTTCACAAATAAATGCAAGTGATATTATGAAGTACATGTCACAAAAAAAACAGTCTCAGAATTAGCGGGATCCATTGAAGC
This sequence comes from Phyllobates terribilis, assembly GCF_046119375.1. Classification (NCBI taxonomy): domain Eukaryota; kingdom Metazoa; phylum Chordata; class Amphibia; order Anura; family Dendrobatidae; genus Phyllobates; species Phyllobates terribilis. The sequence continues at coordinate 789,365,970 of NW_027362761.1, forward strand.
GTTCCAGAGTAATTACCTCATAAAGTGACAGTGGTCAGAATTGTAAAAATTGGCCTGGTCATTAGCGTGTAAACCACCATTGGGGGTAAAGGGGTTAATAAGCATTATTTTTGGAAGAATCAGTAACCACTAGTGTTGAGCGAGCATGCTTGAAACTGCTCGATACTCGCCCGAGCATCTCGCTACTCGGGATGTTCGCCGAGCACCGAGCATTTCCGGGTTACTCGGGCGGGAGCTCGGGTCTCCGCCCTGCACGTTTGGCGCTCTTTACAGAGCCAATGAACATGCAGGGATTGCCAGCCAGTCACTGTAATGCCGCAGCCATGTTGTTTGTGGGCATTACAGTGATTGGCTGGCTGCACAGCGTCACCTCGAGTATTTAAAGCCGGGCACCGCCATCTTGGACACAGTCGTTCCGGATCAGACAGTGTAGGGAGAGTGCTGCAGAGCTAGGGAGAGATTTATACTGCGAAATAGTTAGTGTAGGGTCTCTAAAGCCTGCCAAATCAAACAAGACTAATATCCATCCCAGATATCAGGCAGGCAGGCAGGCAGGCTGTATAGGAGACGCAGTGGTTATACCAACAAACACTGCATTACAGTTCTGTGTGCTCCTGCTGGTCAAATTGCTAGACTTATCCCCCGGTATCAGGGGCCAAACAAAATCCTTTTTTTTCATCTAAATCCTGTATTTTTTTTTCCTCAGTCAGACTGTACAAATACGCGTCTTATTAACCTTTTGGTATCCCCCCCCCCAAAAAAAAAAAAAAAATTAATGTGTCTGTGACTGTTCAGACACAAATATATCTGTTTAAAATATTCTGGTGTAGGCCAGATAACTAGAAGTTTGGTTTTGCAGTTCCACGGATCAAATCTCAGTATTATCCAACTTTTGGCCTTTTTTACATTAAAGAAAACAGTAATAGTGTCTCCCTGACTGTTCAGACACAAATATATCTGTTTAAAATATTCTCTTGTAGGCCAGATAACTAGAAATTTGGTTTTGCAGTTCCACGGTTCAAATCTCTGTATTATGCAGCTTTTGGCCTTTTTTACATAAAAAAAACAGTAATAACACTGATTGTGTTGGGGGGACCTCCAGGGGGTCCTCGAGGTCATCAAGGTGGTTTCAAAATATTTTAGGCTCGAGCAGACAATAAGGAACCAGACAGAGACAGGTCTCAGTTTTGGAGGATTCCATGGAAATCTCTAACCCTTGTATTGCATAGACAGGTTATATAGGTTTACAGACATTCCTTCCTAGTTCCCACCACCCAATCACAACCCAGAGTTCAGTCCTTTGCCCATATTAGGAACAACAATGAAGCAGTTCATCTGGTTCTGGTGTTGTCTTGTTGTTGTCAAGCGTGGACACATTCCTGGACACATTCCTATACGAAGTGGCATTCCTATACGAGGTGGATTCTGTATCTGTTAACCTGGTTTAGGCAGAAATATATAATGCTTAAGGGGGGAGGGGGTCCTTCATAGATAAAAATATCATTATCACCATGGAAAGCCAGCCAGTCCATACTTCACAGTCCCCCCTTGATAATATATTTTTATCAATTATATTGATTATGTGGGCCCAACATTCCTGGTCAAGGGTTCTGTGGGTACTATCCCATGTTCTAGAGGCACAGGGGAGGTTGGTCTTCATTCAGACTGATTCCATGTTATCAGACTGGAGCTTTCTGCGGCACCTCCATCCCCCTACAGGCATTGATCAGACATAAGTATGGGCCCGCTTTCATATCTGTATCAATTATATCAGCTTTCTCAATTTGAATCTCCCTTTATTTGGAGGAGACTCTACCATAAGTGTGGGTATTGATTTTCCTTCTGTTTTCACTGGGCCGTATAGGACTGTTGGAAATGTGGCTATGGCTATGGTCTCATTGTTGCCCTTGTTACAAATCTTTTTGCAACAAGGGATAAAGCAGAACACAACAACCGCAGCCAAAACGAGCACAGTCAGAATAACTATACCAAGTTGGATCAGAGTACCTTTCAGCGAACCTATCCAAGTGAACCAGTCTCCCCAGGGGTCTTGTACTCCAGAATTTGCGTTCAATTCTTTAGATAGTGAATTGAGCTTTTGCAATGCCTGGGTCACTTTACCAGTTGGACCGGTCTCATCAGGGACATATGTGCAGCAAGCTTCTCCAATCATAGCACACACACCTCCTTTTTCTGCTAATAACATGTCTAGGGCCATTCTATTTTGATTGGCTAGCAGGGTAGTCTGACCCAGCTGAGTTGCTAAACCGGTTAATGCATCTCGGGAATAATTAACAAACCTTTGTTGGTTGTAATACAAATAGTTAATCCAAGCTACATTCTTATTAGCTGTAATGATGGGAAGCAGGGATTCAAAACCAGCTTTCACCTCATCCCGGGCCTTGAATTCATCAGGCACCCCCCTTGGGACTCCTATGGCATCTATGTAAATGTGGGGGTCATCAAACAGTTCTGGTTTAAGGCTGTGTGCCCACGTAGCGTTTTTCAAGCGTATATGCTGCGGAATTTCCGCAGCGTAAACGCTTGAAAAACGCATGTATATCCGCACCCCATGGTCCCCAATGGCATTCCGCAATGTCAATGCCCATGCTGCGGATTTTTCCGCAGCGTATATGCTGCGGTCAAAAATCCGCAGCATGTTCATTAATTTTGCGGAAGCGCAGCGGAATCAATGTGCGGATGGTACCCAAGTCTGGATGAGAGGAGACTTGGGTACCAAAGAACCTGTAAAAAAAAGAATAAAATAAAGTTTATACTTATCTTCTGATGTTTTCCCTCCGTCGCGCTGTTGTCTGAAGGACCTGCCACGTCATTGAGTCATGTGACCCACCACATGACTCAATGACGTCACCGCAGGTCCTGCACACAACAGCGTGAGCCGCTCAAGCCTCCGGACGGGGCAGAGAATGCATCAGAAGGTGAGTATAAAGTTTATTTTTTTATTTTTTACCATTCTGAACAAGTTGTCAAGCACTTTTCCAAGTGATGCTTGGAGAAGTGCTTGATAACCCGCATGCGGAAATGCATGCAAAGACGCCTCACAAACGCTTCTACCTGGCGGGAAAACCGCATGTAATATCCGCATGCGATTTTCCCGCCAGGGAGAAGCGTAAAAAATATGCTTCAGGTCCGCAACGTGGGCACATAGCCTTATGGCTGCACGTCTGTACCTGTTCCTAACTGAACTGACTATATCAGTGAGTTCTACTTCATAGTTTACTTGGGCTATTAAAATCGGCATAATTACTTTCATGAGGGCACATTGTCCTCCCCAATTTCCTTCCAATCTGCTCCTTACTCTGAGATCACCACAAACCCAGTATATATCTGCTAAAGATTTAGTATGGTTTTGTGCCAACTGGGTTATATTCTCATCATTGGTGATATTCTCTGCACAGTAGCCTGGAGGGAACATACCATAATTTCTAAATGTACCAGTAGTATTTTGTATTGTAGTACACGTATACTTTCCAGGGTAAACAGTTATTTCTTGGCCAGGTTGTGGTGTCAGGGTTATTATAGGATATTTTTCTTTATACTTTCTGTTGGGCGGTATCCCCAATCTTCTCCAGTGTTCCACCCCACATCACTCCACGAATGATAGTTCTGATTATTTTCCCGGGTTACACAGAGATAGTATCTAAACTCAGCCCCCCTCCTGGACCAGGCTGTCCCTGCACAATTAACCACATTACAGTAGTCAAAGAAGAATGTTTGGGTTGGGACGGTAGTAGTCACCCATAGTACATAAGGGCTGGTGCCAGCATTTTTAACGGGCATCGCCAATTCAGAACTTAATATACATAAGGAAAGGATATGGGAAATCATTTCTTTTCGGGAACCAGTTTGCAGTGTGAAGCATGTATCCATATTGGCCGGCCTTCAACCTTCACCAAGGTAGGAGTCACGAGTAGAACTTGGTAAGTGCCGTCAAAGGATGGTTCTAGGCAGCTCTTATTTACGTGTCTTTTGACCAATACCTGATCTCCAGGTTTTATACGGTGGCAGGCACTGCTGGCTTCAGGATCTGGAATGAAAGAAGAAACTATAGCATGGGTGTTAGTTAATTCATTAGTGAGATTGATTACAAACTGAACAACTCTATCATTGGACTGAGACAATTCTTGTGGACAGTAAGAAGCTATTGGGGGTATAGCTCCAAACAATATCTCATACGGTGACAACCCATGTCTGGACAATGGGGTTCTTCTGACATGGTAAAGAGCAATGGGGAGCAAGTCAGGCCATCCCTTAGTCGACTCCTGCATCATTTTTGTCAGTTTTCTCTTCAGGGTACCATTCATTCTCTCTACCTTGGCGTTGGCTTGTGGATGATATGGAGAATGCAGGGCCACACTTAATCCTATCATTGTCAACAGTTCCTGGTAGACTGAGGCTACGAAGGCGGGGCCCTGATCACTTTCCACTACTTCTGGGACTCCATACCGGCACACAACTTCTGAGATCAACTTCTTAGCCATAGTCTTTGCCGTCAAGTTGGGCACAGGGAATGCTTCGGGCCAATTAGAGAAAACGTCTACCACTACCAGACAGTACTCATATCTTCCTGCTTTGGGCAACTGTATATGATCAACTTGGAGTCTCTGGAAGGGATAGTCTGGTTTAGCAAGGTGTTTTGATGGCCTGACTTCTGCTCTTCCGGGGTTGCAGGTCTGGCAGACGAGACAACTTTTGTTATAGTTGGACAATGTTGTTGATATCCCTGGTGCCCAGTAAAACTTCTGAATAAGTAGCAGTGCCTGATTCTTGCCTCTGTGTGTAGGACCGTGGGCCCAGGCTGCAATGGCTGCATGCATTCTTTTGGACAAACAGACTAGTCCATTCACTCGCCATATATCGTTTTCTTTCTTTGCACCCTCTCTCTTCCATGTTCCTAATTCTTCCTTGGATACCAATCTTTGCTTGGCTATAAGCTTGTCAGTAGGTGTCCGACCAAGGACTACAGCGTCTTGTACCCCCCCCTGGTTCAACCAGTGTCAGATCACGCAGGGCCTGTCTCCTTTGAGCTCGAGTGGTTATCATGACATAGGTATACTCAGCTTCTTTCACTTCCATTCCATTTCTTGTATGCAGTCATGTCCAGGTGTCTCTTCACAGGATGGATCGGATCCCCCTTTGGAAGAGGAAGAAGCGTTGCTGGATTGATGGTGGTGCATTGATGGAGAGTGACATTATCTGGAAGGAGGAGGGAGCACTGGAGCCGGAGATGTCGTTGGGTAGACAAATGTTTGGGTTGAGTCAAGGTCAAGATGGCAGAGATATCATGAGGGACGAAGATTTTGGTCGGATGCCCAAGGATGATGTCAGCCGTCTTGTCGAGCAGTATGTGTGTTGCATGAACAGCTCTCATGAAGGTGGGGGAAGCTCTGGCTACCGGGTCAAGATGTGCAGAATAATAGCCAACTGGCCATTGTCGTGTGCCATGACGTTGGGTGAGTACTCCGGCGGCATGTCCTGAATTTTCTGAAACATACAGATGGAACGGTTTTTGATAGTCTGGGATTCCTAGTGCCGGGGCTGAGGCAATCTGAGACTTGAGTAAATTGAAGGCTTGACGGATGGCTGTGGTTGTTTGAGAGTTATCCTCTTTATATGAGGAGAATCCAGTTTTGAGAGCATCATACAGAGGCTGCATAGTTCTGGAGGCATCTGGAATCCATTGCTGACAGTAGGTACATAATCCGAGAACTCTTTGAAGTTCAGTTGGGTTGCTTGGAAACTTGAGCGCGATGATGGCTGTCTTCCTTTCTTCTGTGAGATGTTTGGCACCCCGAGAGATGGAGTGTCCAAGGAAGACAACTTGACTTTGGCAGAGCTGAACTTTAGAGTGCGAGACTCTACAGTTAAGATCTGCGAGATGCTTGAGGAGGGACATAGTGAGGGACAAACAGAACTGCTCGTCCTCCGCACAAAGGAGGAGGCCATCAACATACCGCAAGAGAACTGCATCGGTATTTTGCATTATCCAGGGCAGCAAGCAACTGGTCATGTTGCGGGTGAATTGGTTCGGGCTGTTCTAGGTTCCTTGGGGCACAACAGTCCACGTTAATTGGGAACCTTTCAACGTAAAAGCAAAAAGATACTGGCAGTCTGGATGTAAGAAGGCATTTGCCAAGTCAATGACAGTGAAACAACCAGCTTCCTTTGGTACGTTAGACAACAAGGTGTTGGGATTGGGGACTACAGGGGTTTCGAGAACCATAGCGGCATTGACAGCTCTCAAGTCTTGGACTAAGCAATAGGCTGGAGCTTGTCCTAGTACAGCCTTTTTCTTTACAGGAAACAGGGGTGAATTACATGGAGAAACACAATGTCTGAGGGCTCCGTTTCTAAGAATGGTATTGACTTGTTGCTGTAGGTTTTAGGGGGTATTGGGGGACTCTGGGTAGTGGGACACCAGATTTCAAATGAACCATGACAGGGTCGACTGGGAGACATCCGATATCATCGGGACCCTTGGACCATAAATAGTCTGGTAGCTGATCCAGGAGAGCTTGCTATTGGGGTTTGTTAGCAGGTGATGACAGAGCCATCATCATTGTGGGTAGTGCTTTGAGCAGACCGATTTCCTCATGCCCCTGTTGAGTATGAGGATTGACAAGGACAACATGCATATTACCATCATCACTGTAGGTAATTCTGGTTTTAAACTGTGACAGGAGATCGGACCCCATCAAATTAACAGGGCAGGTTTCAGAGATCACAAACTGGGATACCACATCGGGAAAGTGGCCAACAGGAATCGGGACAGTCAAAGTATGGGTTGTTGGCACTAGGGGCGGGTGCACTTTAGGGGCGGGATTTGGGCCGTCAACGTCCACTAAGAGATCAGTGAGCGGATCAGTAGTAGGTACGGGCTGGGCAACTAAGCAACCTGCCTGGGGGTCTTTCTGTTCCTTCCCTGTTTCCTGCTGCACGTAGTAGTACATGAATACACCATCTTTGCCTTCTTCCTCAATCACTACATATCCTTCTCATTTCAATGCGCGCGCTACGGCAAAGAAAGACTTCGCAGCATCCAACAAACCCTCATCACTTAAATTTCCCTTCTTCTCGTTAATGCCATTTTCCCACTCGATAGGTTGTAAGCGGCCACTCTTCGGCATGCCTAATAGTTTGAACAGTTTAGTACTGTTCTTCACCGCTTTCTTCCCCTCTCTATTGGCAACTAGAGTAATTACATCCTGTAGATCCTCGCTCGCTAACCTGCTTCTTACCCCACCTAAACATCCTGTCTATTCCTTGACTAAAATGACGATTTGACAAGAATTAAAGACTATTTTGGCGCACACTACGGTCCGGCCGGTACCGGGCGTTCCACCCCTACTCTAACTCCTTTCACTAGGTAGGCAACCACGGTGGTCCGTGAAAGGAGGAGGAGTTCCTATACAGACATCTCCTCCGGGCGCGGCTAGCTACACCTTTTACAGCCCTTCCCAATCTTCGATCACAGACACCGCCTTGTCTCAAATACAGACAAGGAGAAACAAATCTCACTGTTGTCAAACCGTCAGCTTCAACCTATTATATTCAGAACCAACAACCACCCTATGTTCCTCTGTGACATTGTTTCATGTACACCTCGGGGAGTGTGTTCATGCTACCGGGCCCTCAGCGGCCACCACCTACCGGGTCACTTCCGGTCACCCCGACTCGGCGAGATACAGTGGGCAGCAGCGTTTCACCACCTCTCTCTAAACCCAACAAAAGGCAGTGAATACACAGTATGTAACACTTACCGTAGTTCGGGGGGTTGATCAGTTCCGCTTTGGAGAGAGGAGGCTTCCGCCGCTGGACCGCGAGTTTCGCCGAGCTCTCGGGTTTTGAGGTGCTCCTTTTGGCATCAGCATCCCACTTGTCTGTCTTTTGCAACGCTCTCTGCAGAAAATTAAAGAGGAGGCATTGCAGCCAGAGTATGATGAGATGGATCAAGAAGCCGTAATGGGCGAGTACACACAGCCCAGCCTCATCTCATCCCAACGTGCATTGGGGGACAATGAGGGAGATGAGGAGGAGGAGGAGGAAGAACAGGAGCTGGTATCATGCGCTGTAGACAGTAGTACCTGTACAACTGTCATATCGTCGGTTCAGCGTGGGTGGCCTGAGGACAGGGGGGATGAGGAGGAGGAGGAGAGCATGGTCAGTCTTCATCTTGGCTGACTTTATGTTACGCTGCAAGGAAAACTTTCACTCTCTTATTCCTGAGGTGGAGAGGTCTACAAAAATGGGGCAATACCAGAAGGCCCTTGCTGCAGACCTGTTAAAAAAATTCACATCTGAACACGCTAGCAGCAGAGGTCACAGTTCGTTGCCCAACCAAGGCGTACAGGCGAGAGAGACGCAACTCTAATCCAGCAGAGGCAGGGGAACACTGTCAACGTTCTGGGACAGTTTTCTGAGATCCGCCCAGCTTACAGGCCCTGAGGCGCAGGGGAACTCTCACAAGGAGTGGAAAGTTTCAAAAGATGGTGAGGGAGTACCTTGCCGACTATACCAGTGTCCTCCGTGCCTTTTAATTATTGGGTATGGAAGCTGGACACGAGGAATGAACTTGCTCTGTAAGCCTTGAAGGTCCTGGCCTGTCCTGCCGCTAGCGTGTTATCGGAGCGTGTTTTTAGTGCCGCTGGGGAAATTATAACTGATAAGCGCACTCACCTGTGAACTGACAATGCTGACAAGCTGACTCTTATCAAAATGAACAAGGGCTGAATTGGGACAGACTTCTCATAACCACGAAATGACAGCAGAGTAACATAAAGTCAAATCCACTGTGTTATTTTGAGAGGTGTATTCACATGCACCGCTTCACACCCACACATGGGTATACGCTACCTCATTTTGGCTGTTTTTTGCTCTTCTCCTTATCCTCAGCCTCCACCACCACTATACCACCAGGGTGACCGTGGTCCGTGTTGCCAGCATTTCAAGTTCCTCCGTCCTAATTCTTGGCAGCTTTTGCTTGGAAGGCATAGGCAAAGACTTTGGGAGAGCCACTCCCCAATAATGGGAATAATGTTTTTAATATGCTGTACTGCATGGCTCTTGTAAGGTGCATTGCAAGTTCCCCCATCCTAATTTTTGGCAGCTTTTGCTTGGAATGCATAGGCAAAGACTATGGGAGACCCACTCCCCAATAATGGGAATAATGTTTTTAATATGCTGTACTGCATGGCTCTTGTAAGGTGCATTGCAAGTTCCCCCATCCTAATTTTTGGCAGCTTTTGCTTGGAATGCATAGGCAAAGACTATGGGAGACCCACTCCCCAATAATGGGAATAATGTTTTTAATATGCTGTACTGCATGGCTCTTGTAAGGAGCATTAAAATCGTCTTGTTAAGCTACTGTTACCTCCACGTCTCTTCCAAGAGTCATTGATATTGTCTTTTTATTCCACTGTAACCTCCACCACTCTTCCAAGGGTTTTGATATTGTCTTTTTATTCCACTGGGACCTCCACCACTCTATCAAGGGGCATTGATATTGTCTTTCTATTCCACTGCGACCTCCAACACTCTTCCAAGGGTCATTGATATTGTCTTTTTATTCCACTGCGACCTCTACGTCTCTTCCAAGGGGCATTGATATTGTCTTTTTATTCCACTGGGACCTCCACGTCTCTTCCAAGGGCATTAAAACCGTCTAGTTAAGCTACTGTGACCTCCACGTCTCTTCCAAGAGGCATTAAAACCGTCTTGTTAAACCACTCTGAACTCTTGAACTCCACGTCTCTTCCAAGGGGCATTAAAATCGTCTTATTAAGCTACTATGACCTCCACGTCTCTTCCAAGGGGCATTGATATTGTCTTTTTATTCCACTGCGACCTCCACCACTCTTCCAAGGGGCATTGATATTGTCTTTTTATTCCACTGTAACCTCCACCACTCTTCCAAGGGGCATTGATGTTGTCTTTTTATTCCACTGGGACCTCCACCACTCTTCCAAGGGGCATTGAAATTGTCTTTTTATTCCACTGGGACCTCCACTACTCTTCCAAGGGGCATTGATATTCTCTTTTTATTCCACTGTGACCTCCTTCACTCTTCCAAGCGGCATTGATATTGTCTTTTTATTCCACTGTAACCTCCACCACTCTTCCAAGGGGCATTAAAACCGTCTTGTTTAACCACTCTGAACTCCACGTCTCTTCCAAGGGCCATTAAAACCATTTTGTTAAGGTACTGTGACCTCCACGTCTCTTCCAAGAGGTATCAAAATCGTCTTGTTAAGCTACTGTGAACTCCACGTCTCTTCCAAGGGTCATTGATATTGTCTTTTTATTCCACTGGGACCTCTACCACTCTTCCAAGGGGCATTGATATTGTCTTTTTTTCCACTGCGACCTCCACCACTCTTCCAAGGGGCATTGATATTGTCTTTTTATTCCACTGCGACCTCCACCACTGTACGAAGGGTCATTGATATTGTCTTTTTATTCCACTGTAACCTCCACCACTCTTCCAAGGGGCATTGATATTGTCTTTTTATTCCACTGCCACCTCCTCCACTCTTCCAAGGGGCATTGATATTGTCTTTTTATTCCACTGCGACCTCCACTACTCTTCCAAGGGGCATTGATATTCTCTTTTTATTCCACTGTGACCTCCTTCACTCTTCCAAGGGGAATTGATCTTGTCTTTTTATTCCACTGGGACCTCCACCACTCTTCCAAGGGACATTGATAATAACTTTTTTTTCCACTGCGACCTCCACCACTCTTCCAAGGGGCATTGATATTGTCTTTTTATTCCACTGCGACCTCCTCCACTCTTCCAAGGGGCGTTAAAACCATGTTGTTAAACCACTCTGTACTCCACGTCTCTTCCAAGCGGCATTAATATCGTCTTGTTAAGCTACTGGGACCTCCACGTCTCTTCCAAGGGGCATTAAAATCATCTTGTTAAGCTACTGTGACCTCCACGTCTCTTCCAAGGGGCATGGTGTTAGGCGTCGGGCGTCGCTGAATCTGAAATGGGTTCGGAGTCATCAGTGGATTCTGTGGTCTCCCATTCCGGTCCAGCCAGGGCAGATGCTGCTCAGGCATCGTCGTCGTTCCCAACGCCTAGGTGTGCACGAGATGTACAGGCTGTCTCTCGGGTCTTTGTTCCTAGCAACATGAAGGATAGGTTGCGGAGGGAAACAGGGCTGCTACAGCCTAAGTCCAGGATTCACTGCACTGAGCAGCCTTAGATGGCGGGAGGCAGGTGGCTTCGTCTGACAGTCTGGCTCCGACAAAGGCGTCACCATACACCCCGAACAGTCTGCAGATGCCGTATTCCCGGCACCGCCTATAAGCCACGTGCAGAGATATTCCTTAGTCCGGTTGCACGCTGGCTGGGAGCACGTATACGCCAGCGTGTATCACACATGCATCCTAGCTCCTGCTGCGTAGTCCCTGTGCAGTAAACAGGGCTACAGATACATTATTTGTCGCACATCTCTCGTGCGGTTAACGGAGATAGTGCGAATCCCTATTCCCGTTCCGGTGTGCAGTAACACGGAAGGGATTGGTATTTCTGTTGGTTGTTTTACCTTCTTACCCGGAAGGTGTTCGGCCGCAGTCCTCCAGACTGCATCGCGGACCCCGGGTTCGGTTGCTTTCCATTATTCATTAGAGTTGTTTGCAACCTGTCCACTTAACAGTATCAGAGCGCCAAGGTCTTGCCGAACATGGCTGACAACCAGCAACTGCAGCGCTATATACAGCAACTTGAGGCCAGACTTAGGACTCTGGAACAAACTGCCCCGGTGGCTGATATCAATGCAGTAGCTACCCACGCAGCTTTTCAGGCGGCCAATCTGGTTAACATGGCTGCGGTGAATGCTGCGGCAGCTGCAGTCACCCCATTACCCCGTTTTGCTCTCCTGGAAAAATTTTCTGGTGACAGCAAATCCTGCAGAGGTTTTATTAATCTATGCTCCATTCAGTTGGAAATGATGCAGGCATGGTTCCCCTCCGAAAGGGCCAAAGTGGGTTATGTCACCTCGTTACTCTCCCACAGGGCTCTGTAGTGGGCTACCCCTTGGTGGGAGCGGAATGATCTGGTAGTGGCTAATGCGGGCCTCTTTCTTAGTGCCCTAAAGAATGTTTTCCTAGGTCCTCAGGTCACGCATGATACGGCTCTTAAGCTTCTTGCGTTGGTCCAGGGTTCTGCCACCGCCAGCCACTATGCCATCCAGTTCAGAACCTTAGCGGCTGAACTGGATTGGTCTGAGCGGTCACTAATCCAGGTGTTTTGGAGAGGGCTGGCTGGGCATATTATAGATGCTCTAGCTACCAGAGAGGTCCCAACCTCTCTGGAATAGTTAATCACTCTCGCTAACCGAATAGATCTGCGTCACGCAGAACGCAAGTTAGAGCTTGAGGTTTTCAGACCTCGGTTTCGGTTGGCACCTTCATTCTCTAGACCTATCTCCAAACCTGCAGCTCCCGACCTGGAGTCTGAGGCTATGGATATATTCCGGACTAAGTCTAAGTCCCCTCGTTTCCGACCTGCACATCTCTTGGAGTACCCCATTAATAAGGATTCCAAGCGGTCGGGAAACGAAGGTGTCTAACCACCGTTGGAGGGGGTGTGTTAGATTCAGGGGCTTCTTCCTCCAAATTATTGTATGAGGTGACATTGTCCTTTGGAATAACCACGGTTACTTCCATGGCATGGGTGGATTCTGGTGCTGATGGCAATTTTTTGTCATCAACATTTGCCCAGAGGCATGCCATTCCTATGGAGTTACTGCCAAAACCATTGAACATTAGGGTGGTCAACAGTTCACTGCTGGACACGCAAATCACTCACCAGTCGGTCCCTCTCACCATGTCGTTTCCTCAGGGTCACCGGGAGGTTATCTCCTTCCTTATTATCCCTGGGGGATTAGATGAGGTGCTATTGGGTCTTCCATGGCTACGTCGTCACACTCCACACATTGACTGGAATACGTGGAGAATTTTTTCCTGGGGTGAGAATTGTGTCTCTCACTGTATGGTTACAGCCGCCCGGAGGGTAATCTCAGAGCCTTCTACCGACTTGTCCGTTCTGCCTGTGCAATATCAGAGTTTTGCGGACATCTTTTCCAAAAAGGCTGCAGAGACTTTACCTCCCCACCGACCGTATGACTGTCCTACTGATTTGTTCCCCGGCACAGAGCCTCCTCGCGGTAGGGTTTACCCCCTGTCTGTCCCGGAGACCCAGGAGATGTCAGATTATATCAAAGAGAACCTGGCCCGGGGGTTTATCAGAAAATCGGTCTCTCGTGCTGGAGCGGGGTTTTTCTTCATCCAGAAGAAAGAGGGTGATTTACATCCCTGCATTGATTACAGAGGACTAAATGCCATCACCGTCAAAAATAAATACCCTCTGCTCCTTATTTATGAACTATTTGACAGGTTGCGAGGAGCTAACATCTTCACTAAATTGGACCTGCGAGGGGCATATAATCTCGTGCGAATCCGTGAAGGTGACGAGTGGAAAACAGCCTTTAACACTCGTGATGGTCATTACGAGTATCTCGTCATGCCTTTCAGGTTATTCAATGCCCCTGCTGTTTTTCAAGATTTTGTCAATGATATCTATTGGGATTTGCTGGTATCATCCGTGGTAGTCCATCTTGATGATATCCTTATTTTTTCCCCGGACCTCTCCACACACAGAGAGGATGTTCTCAGAGTTTTTGAACGATTGCGTGCAAATTCTCTGTATTGTAAACTGGAGAAATGTCAGTTCGAACGAGAGTCCCTACCGTTCCTGGGCTACATCATATCCAGTAAGGGATTGGCCATGGACCCACAAAAGTTGGTGGCAGTACAGAACTGGCAGGAGCCCCATTCCCTTAAAGCGGTACAACGCTTCATGGGCTTTATCAACTACTACCGGCAGTTCATGCCACATTTTTCCACACTGGTGGCTCCTTTGGCCGCTTTAACCAGGAAAGGTGCAAATCCCAAGAATTGGTCTAAGGAGACATCCGAGGATTTCCGGGAGATTAAATCCTATTTTTCTAGAGCTCCCATTCTCCGTCGCCCGGATGTGGACAAGCCATTCTTCCTGGAGGTCGACGCTTCCTCTGTCGGAGCAGGAGCGGTTCTCTCTCAAAAGAATGAACAGGGTCGGACAAGACCATATTTTTTCTTCTCCAAGACATTCTCTCCAGCAGAGAAGAATTATACGATTGGTGACAAAGAATTACTTGCTATTAAGATGGCTTTTTCGGAATGGAGGTACCTCTTGGAGGGAGCTAAACATCCTTTCATTGTATATTCTGATCATAAAAATCTTTCGTACCTACAGACGGCGCAGTGTCTTAACCCGAGGCAGGCCAGGCGGTCTCTTTTCTTTTCCCGATTCAATTTTTCCATTCACTTTTTAAAAGTGGAAAAGAACCCTCGGGCGGAGGCTTTGTCCCAGTCCATGGATACGGCTGAGGACGATGACGAGCCCAGGCTTATTGTTCCCCCGGGAGCATGTTCGTTCCTCCTAATTTACAAAATGAGGTGCTCTCCTGGGCACATGCCTCTAAGATCGAAGGTCATTTTGGGGTCAATCGTACCACGGAGTTTCTCCAACCATCGTATTGGTGGCCTCGGTTACCCCAGGATGTTAAGGAATATGTTCAAGCGTGTGTCTCCTGTGCGAGAAATAAGTCGTCCCGTCAGAGGCCGGCTGGTCTTCTTCATCCGTTACCCGTGGCAGATATACCTTGAGAGCTGATTGGGATGGATTTCATTGTCGAGTTACCTAAATCCCAGGGAAACACGACAATATGGGTGGTTTCTGACCATTTTTCTAAGACGGTTCACCTGGTTCCTTTGCCTAGGGTACCTTCTTCCCGGGTTCTGGCATCACTGTTCATTCGTAGAGATGAGCGTTGTTCTACTCGAACTGTTCGCCAATCTCAAATTCGAGCTGTTTTGGGCGGTGTTCGAGCCGTTCGGCGAACACGAACAATTTGAGAAAAATTCGGCTGTTCGAGGTTATGTTCGATAACTGTTCGTGCACGAAAATCATAACTGGATTTTTTCTCAGTAATGATGAAAATTAATGTTAATACGCAGTTTGAGTGTACAGCGGGGTGGGGGGAGGGGCAGGGGATGGATCTCTGCAGGAACAATGAAGATCTCCATTTTTTTCTTTCCCGCATTTACAGTGGGGAGGTGCAATCTGTCAGCCTATCAGCAGCGCACACACGGAGCGAAGTGCTTTTTTTCACACAAGCAAGGGCATGTGTCATTGGCAGTGTATGTCACATGTCCTTGCCCTATAAGACCAAGCCATTTTCCCCGTCGCCACCATTTTCTCACTGCTGCAGCTGCGTGTTAGACGGCACCGCTGTTGCTGTGTGCGCTATACCTTGTTAATTTCAAGCCAATTTTCGCACAAATATACAGATAGCTTGGGAGTAGGGAATAGTTGTGATTGCAGTCCTTTTAAGGACTAGGTTACAGCATTTCCTACGACTTTTATCAGGCAGGTCTGTGCTCTTAAATAGATAGGTTGTGGGAGTAAAGACTAATTGTAATTGGAGTCCTTTTCAGGACTAGGTTACATCAGTTCCTATCAGTTTTTGCCAGGCAGGTCTGTGCCAGTGCTGTGCAAGTTTTTTTCACAGCATTTGGCTGAATCTAGCAAAGCTAATCCTTTTTGGCCTATTGCAGAGTGTGTTAGTCAGTGGAGTAGCCTATCTGTGTTGCAAGATATACCACCTGTGTATAGAATACCAATTTTTTTACTGCATCATTCTATTAGTCCATCTATACTGACCTCCATCAGGTTGCAAACTAAATCTAATTTTTTTCTGCATCTAAAGTACCTCTGAAAAAATATTTGGCCTTCTAGCAGTGTGTCGGACTTTCTCTATTAGTCCATCTATACTGACCTCCATCAGGTTGCAAATTCAAAATAATTTTTATCTGCATCTACAGTACCTCTGAAAAAATATTTGGGCTTCTAGCTGTGTGTGGGACTTGTTGTATTAGTCCATCTATACTGACCTCCATCAGGTTGCAAACTGAATATATTTTTTTCTGCATCTACCTATGAAAAAATATTGGGCTTCTAGCTGTGTGTGGGACTTGTTGTATTAGTCCATCTATACTGACCTCCATCAGGTTACAAACTGAATATAATTTTTTTCTGCATCTAGCTCTGAAAAAATATTTGGCCTTCTAGTAGTGTGTCGGACTTTCTCTATTAGTCCATCTATACTGACCTCCATCAGGTTGCAAATTAAAAATAATTTTTATCTGCATCTACAGTACCTCTGAAAAAATATTTGGCCTTCTAGCAGTGTGTCGGACTTTCTCTATTAGTCCATCTATACTGACCTCCATCAGGTTGCAAATTCAAAATAATTTTTATCTGCATCTACAGTACCTCTGAAAAAATATTTGGGCTTCTAGCTGTGTGTGGGACTTGTTGTATTAGTCCATCTATACTGACCTCCATCAGGTTGCAAACTGAATATATTTTTTTGTGCATCTACCTCTGAAAAAATATTGGGCTTCTAGCTGTGTGTGGGTCTTGTTCTATTAATCCATCTATACAGACCTCCATCAGGTTGCAAACTGAATATAATTTTTTTCTGCATCTAGCTCTGAAAAAATATTTGGCCTTCTAGTAGTGTGTGGGCCTTTCTCTGTTAGTCCATCTATACTGACCTCCATCAGGTTGCAAACTGAATATATTTTTTTCTGCATCTACCTCTGAAAAAATATTGGGCTTCTAGCTGTGTGTGGGTCTTGTTCTATTAATCCATCTATACTGACCTCCATCAGGTTGCAAACTGAATATAATTTTTTTCTGCATCTAGCTCTGAAAAAATATTTGGCCTTCTAGTAGTGTGTCGGACTTTCTCTATTAGTCCATCTATACTGACCTCCATCAGGTTGCAAACTGAATCTAATTTTTTTCTGCATCTAGCTCTGAAAAAATATTTGGCCTTCTAGCAGTGTGTCGGACTTTCTCTATTAGTCCATCTATACTGACCTCCATCAGGTTGCAAATTCAAAATAATTTTTATCTGCATCTTCAGTACCTCTGAAAAAATATTTGGGCTCTAGCTGTGTGTGGGACTTGTTGTATTAGTCCATCTATACTGACCTCCATCAGGTTGCAAACTGAATATATTTTTTTCTGCATCTACCTCTGAAAAAATATTGGGCTTCTAGCTGTGTGTGGGACTTGTTGTATTAGTCCATCTATACTGACCTCCATCAGGTTGCAAACTGAATATATTTTTTTCTGCATCTACCTCTGAAAAAATATTGGGCTTCTAGCTGTGTGTGGGACTTGTTGTATTAGTCCATCTATACTGACCTCCATCAGGTTGCAAACTGAATATAATTTTTTTCTGCATCTAGCTCTGAAAAAATATTTGGCCTTCTAGTAGTGTGTCGGACTTTCTCTATTAGTCCATCTATACTGACCTCCATCAGGTTGCAAATTCAAAATAATTTTTATCTGCATCTAAAGTACCTCTGAAAAAATATTTGGCCTTCTAGCAGTGTGTCGGACTTTCTCTATTAGTCCATCTATACTGACCTCCATCAGGTTGCAAATTCAAAATAATTTTTATCTGCATCTACAAGTACCTCTGAAAAAATATTTGGGCTTCTAGCTGTGTGTGGGACTTGTTGTATTAGTCCATCTATACTGACCTCCATCAGGTTGCAAACTGAATATATTTTTTTCTGCATCTACCTATGAAAAAATATTGGGCTTCTAGCTGTGTGTGGGACTTGTTGTATTAGTCCATCTATACTGACCTCCATCAGGTTACAAACTGAATATAATTTTTTTCTGCATCTAGCTCTGAAAAAATATTTGGCCTTCTAGTAGTGTGTCGGACTTTCTCTATTAGTCCATCTATACTGACCTCCATCAGGTTGCAAATTAAAAATAATTTTTATCTGCATCTACAGTACCTCTGAAAAAATATTTGGCCTTCTAGCAGTGTGTCGGACTTTCTCTATTAGTCCATCTATACTGACCTCCATCAGGTTGCAAATTCAAAATAATTTTTATCTGCATCTACAGTACCTCTGAAAAAATATTTGGGCTTCTAGCTGTGTGTGGGACTTGTTGTATTAGTCCATCCATACTGACCTCCATCAGGTTGCAAACTGAATATATTTTTTTGTGCATCTACCTCTGAAAAAATATTGGGCTTCTAGCTGTGTGTGGGTCTTGTTCTATTAATCCATCTATACAGACCTCCATCAGGTTGCAAACTGAATATAATTTTTTTCTGCATCTAGCTCTGAAAAAATATTTGGCCTTCTAGTAGTGTGTGGGCCTTTCTCTGTTAGTCCATCTATACTGACCTCCATCAGGTTGCAAACTGAATATATTTTTTTCTGCATCTACCTCTGAAAAAATATTGGGCTTCTAGCTGTGTGTGGGTCTTGTTCTATTAATCCATCTATACTGACCTCCATCAGGTTGCAAACTGAATATAATTTTTTTCTGCATCTAGCTCTGAAAAAATATTTGGCCTTCTAGTAGTGTGTCGGACTTTCTCTATTAGTCCATCTATACTGACCTCCATCAGGTTGCAAACTGAATCTAATTTTTTTCTGCATCTAGCTCTGAAAAAATATTTGGCCTTCTAGCAGTGTGTCGGACTTTCTCTATTAGTCCATCTATACTGACCTCCATCAGGTTGCAAATTCAAAATAATTTTTATCTGCATCTTCAGTACCTCTGAAAAAATATTTGGGCTTCTAGCTGTGTGTGGGACTTGTTGTATTAGTCCATCTATACTGACCTCCATCAGGTTGCAAACTGAATATATTTTTTTCTGCATCTACCTCTGAAAAAATATTGGGCTTCTAGCTGTGTGTGGGACTTGTTGTATTAGTCCATCTATACTGACCTCCATCAGGTTGCAAACTGAATATATTTTTTTCTGCATCTACCTCTGAAAAAATATTGGGCTTCTAGCTGTGTGTGGGACTTGTTGTATTAGTCCATCTATACTGACCTCCATCAGGTTGAAAACTGAATATAATTTTTTTCTGCATCTAGCTCTGAAAAAATATTTGGCCTTCTAGTAGTGTGTCGGACTTTCTCTATTAGTCCATCTATACTGACCTCCATCAGGTTGCAAATTCAAAATAATTTTTATCTGCATCTAAAGTACCTCTGAAAAAATATTTGGCCTTCTAGCAGTGTGTCGGACTTTCTCTATTAGTCCATCTATACTGACCTCCATCAGGTTGCAAATTCAAAATAATTTTTATCTGCATCTACAGTACCTCTGAAAAAATATTTGGGCTTCTAGCTGTGTGTGGGACTTGTTGTATTAGTCCATCTATACTGACCTCCATCAGGTTGCAAACTGAATATATTTTTTTCTGCATCTACCTATGAAAAAATATTGGGCTTCTAGCTGTGTGTGGGACTTGTTGTATTAGTCCATCTATACTGACCTCCATCAGGTTACAAACTGAATATAATTTTTTTCTGCATCTAGCTCTGAAAAAATATTTGGCCTTCTAGTAGTGTGTCGGACTTTCTCTATTAGTCCATCTATACTGACCTCCATCAGGTTGCAAATTAAAAATAATTTTTATCTGCATCTACAGTACCTCTGAAAAAATATTTGGCCTTCTAGCAGTGTGTCGGACTTTCTCTATTAGTCCATCTATACTGACCTCCATCAGGTTGCAAATTCAAAATAATTTTTATCTGCATCTACAGTACCTCTGAAAAAATATTTGGGCTTCTAGCTGTGTGTGGGACTTGTTGTATTAGTTCATCTATACTGACCTCCATCAGGTTGCAAACTGAATATATTTTTTTCTGCATCTACCTCTGAAAAAATATTGGGCTTCTAGCTGTGTGTGGGTCTTGTTCTATTAATCCATCTATACAGACCTCCATCAGGTTGCAAACTGAATATAATTTTTTTCTGCATCTAGCTCTGAAAAAATATTTGGCCTTCTAGTAGTGTGTGGGCCTTTCTCTGTTAGTCCATCTATACTGACCTCCATCAGGTTGCAAACTGAATATATTTTTTTCTGCATCTACCTCTGAAAAAATATTGGGCTTCTAGCTGTGTGTGGGTCTTGTTCTATTAATCCATCTATACTGACCTCCATCAGGTTGCAAACTGAATATAATTTTTTTCTGCATCTAGCTCTGAAAAAATATTTGGCCTTCTAGCAGTGTGTCGGACTTTCTCTATTAGTCCATCTATACTGACCTCCATCAGGTTGCAAATTCAAAATAATTTTTATCTGCATCTACAGTACCTCTGAAAAAATATTTGGGCTTCTAGCTGTGTGTGGGACTTGTTGTATTAGTCCATCTATACTGACCTCCATCAGGTTGCAAACTGAATATATTTTTTTCTGCATCTACCTCTGAAAAAATATTGGGCTTCTAGCTGTGTGTGGGTCTTGTTCTATTAATCCATCTATACAGACCTCCATCAGGTTGCAAACTGAATATAATTTTTTTCTGCATCTACCTCTGAAAAAATATTGGGCTTCTAGCTGTGTGTGGGTCTTGTTCTATTAATCCATCTATACAGACCTCCATCAGGTTGCAAACTGAATCTAATTTTTTTCTGCATCTAGCTCTGAAAAAATATTTGGCCTTCTAGCAGTGTGTCGGACTTTCTCTATTAGTCCATCTATACTGACCTCCATCAGGTTGCAAATTAAAAATAATTTTTATCTGCATCTACAGTACCTCTGAAAAAATATTTGGGCTTCTAGCTGTGTGTGGGACTTGTTGTATTAGTCCATCTATACTGACCTCCATCAGGTTGCAAACTGAATATATTTTTTTCTGCATCTACCTCTGAAAAAATATTGGGCTTCTAGCTGTGTGTGGGACTTGTTGTATTAGTCCATCTATACTGACCTCCATCAGGTTGCAAATTGAATATAATTTTTTTCTGCATCTAACCCAGCCAATAGTTTTGGCCTAATACCACAGTTTGGCCACTCAGCTCTGCTCGGTTACCATCCATTGTTTTTTTGTGCAAACAACTCCAGAGTTGTGAATTAGTTAACCACCAAAATGAGTGGAAAAAGGCCTGCTGCTGGTGGAAAGGGGAATAGGCGTGTTGGGAAGGGGAAAAAAGGTTGTGTCCGTGGGGTAGGTGTTAAAGCAACAGTAACATCTGCAGAAGAAAGACCATCTTCCAGCCAAACTAAAATGTCTACTTCTTTTAGCGGACAATGTGATAAGATCCCTTTCTTACGGCCACGCCAATCGCTACAAATTCCAGATGAGGCACAAAAACAGCAGGTGCTTCAACGGATATCAAGTGCTCCTTTAAGTGGGCTCTCCTCCACATCAACTTCAACATCACAAATACTCCAGTCCTCAAAGGTGTCACCCAAATCGCACTTGCTTCCTCACAGCTCCCAAATCTCCAGCTGCCCGTCTGAGTATGAGGTAGAACAGATGGTTGAGTCTGCAGAGCTGTTTACTCATACTATAGCCTGGGAATCAGAGGTCGACTCCAGCGCTTCTGTGAATCCAGACGAGGAAATGATCTGCACTGATGCCCAGAATCTTTATGAGTCGGATCCAGGACCAGACGCAGAAGGTTCTGACCATAATGTAGACCCTCATTCCCAAACTGTAACTCGTGTTGGTGGAGACAATGAGGAAGACGATGATAAGACTCAAATACCTGATTGGAGCGACAACTTTAGTTTTTTGTCAGGGCAGGAACAGGTTGGCTCTGAGGACGATGGGTGTGATAACACACAGGGTGATGATGATGAGGTTGGAGATCCCACTTACTGTCAACCCACAGTCTGCCAAGAGATGAGGTCAGCAGAGGAGGTGGAGGAAGATGCTAGTGACGACGAGGTCAGGTTGCGCCTTCCTGGACAGAGACGTAGTACTGGAAGCACGTCAACAACTGCATCCTCAAACACAACTCTGCCTCTCACCACAAGTCGTGGTGGCTCTTCAGGTCGCATGGGTGCTAAGCCTTGCATAGCCTGGGCATTTTTTCAGATCGATAAAGATGACCCAACTCGTGTTATCTGTAACATTTGTCAGCAAAAGCTAAGTAGAGGCCAAAAAATACATAGTTTGAGAACTTCATGCATGAATCGGCACATGGACATGAAGCATAAGTTGCAGTGGGAAGCTCAGTGTGCTACAATGCGGCCTAGCCGGCCGGGCCAACCACCGTCTGCCATATCTTGTGCATCCGCGGCCTCTTCATCCTCTGTGACTGGGGGGACAGCAGTCACACCTGTTTTGGGGCGCAGACCTGCCACCTCTTTACCCGCAACAGCCAGCGTGATTGGCAGGTCATCATTTTCTTTGGAGGTGGTAACACCAGCTGGTGTTGAGCGCTGTCCGACATCGATAGCACCACCTTTGGATCAAGGCAACCTAACATGTCCGCCTGCATCTTCCTCACAGACCGGCAGTTTGCCGGGGACACCCTTATCAACCCCGTCTAAGCACAATAGCCAGCCCTCGGTCCCTCAGATGTGGACAAGTAAAAGACCATTTCCTCCTAGCCATGAGAAACCTAAGAGGTTGAATTTCACCATCTGCAAGCTCTTGGCTACAGAAATGCTGCCTTTCCGCCTGGTGGACACAGAGGATTTTCGAGACCTTATGTCCGTCGCAGTGCCCCAGTACCAGATGCCCAGTCGGCACTACTTCTCAAAGAAAGGTGTGCCTGCGCTCCACCAGCATGTCGCACACAACATCACCGCTTCTTTGAGAAACTCTGTGTGTGACAGGGTGCATTTCACCACAGACACTTGGACGAGTAGGCATGGACAGGGGCGTTACATGTCGCTGACTGGGCACTGGGTAACTATGGTGACAGCAGGACAAGGGGCTGCTGTCCAAGTCTTGCCGTCCCCACGAGTTGTGCGTCAATCCTCTTTATGTCAAAGTTCCTCCACTGCTTCTGCCTCCTCAACCTCCTCTCGGTCTTCCACCTGCACCCAAAGCCTGTCTGGTCATGCCACAAGCTTTCTAACTGCGCAGAAGGGATCCTGCACACCTCCTTACTATGCTGGCAGTAGGGCTCAACGTCATCAGGCGGTTTTTACTTTGAAATGTCTGGGAAATGTGAGTCACACAGCTGAGGAGTTGTGGTCAGCTCTGGAGAACCAATTTCATGAATGGTTGTCTCCACTGGACCTGAAACCAGGGAAGGCCGTGTGCGACAATGCTGCAAACCTGGGTGCGGCCCTCCGCCGGGGCAATGTCACACACGTGCCTTGTATGGCTCACGTGTTGAACCTGGTTGTCCAGCAATTTTTAGCCCACTATCCCAGACTAGATGGCCTTCTGCAGATTGCATGGTCGCTGTGTGCTCACTTCCGCCGTTCGCATCCCGCAGCTCAGCGACTTACATCTCTACAGAAGTCGTTGGGCCTGCCACTTCACCTGCTAAAATGCGATGTGCCTACCCGGTGGAATTCAACTCTGCACATGTTGCAGCGACTGTGGCAGCACTGACAAGCCCTGGTGCAATACGTTCTGACGTATAGCCTGGGCCAACGAGATTCAGAGGTGGGGCAAATCACGCTGGAGGAGTGGTCTCAGATCAGGGACCTATGCACCCTTCTGCACAGTTTTGAAATGGCGACGAAGATGTTTAGTGCTGACGATGCCATTATCAGCATGACTATTCCGGTGATTTACATGCTGGAGCACATGTTAAACAGAATTCGGAGTCAGGTGGTGGCACAAGAGGAGGTGGAGGAAGTAGAGGAGGAGGAGTTGTATGCGGAAGGGCTAACATCTGCAAGGTCCAGACGGTCGGCAGCACCAAGGCGGCAGGCATGTGAGGGTGGGGGAGATGGTTTTACCAGGGCGCATGGTAGCAGCCAAACTAGTGAGGAAGGTGCAGGAGCCCAGGAAGAAGTGGAGGACGAACTGATGGAAGACTCATCAGATGAGGGAGACCTTGATCACATTTCTGTTGTGCGAGGTTGGGGGGAGAGGACAGAGGAAGGAAGCATGATTGTTACCTCGCCACCAACACAACAGGGACTTGGTGCTCCTGGATGCGCAACACACATGAGTGCCTTCTTGCTGCACTACCTGCAACATGACCCTCGAATTGTGAGAATTAGAAATAATCCTGACTACTGGGTTGCCACACTGTTAGATCCCCGGTACAAAAGTAAATTTGCAGAAATTATTCCTGCCATAGAAAGGGATGCACGCATGCAGGAGTATCAGCAGAGACTGTTGCAGAATCTTACATGTGCTTTTCCACAAAATACCAGTGGTGCACGTAGTGAATCTCACAGTTCCAACCTGCCAACCGTGGGACCGTCAAGTGTTCAGCACTCAAACCGTAACAGAACCACAGTATCTGCTGGTAACATCAATTTTGCGGAATCATTTCACCACTTTTTTAGCCCATCCTTTGCAAGGCCACAGGAGACAAGAAGTCTGACACATAGTCAACGCCTAGAGACGATGGTACAGGAGTATCTCCAAGTAAACATTGAAGCCACGACTGTGTCACTGGACCCTTGCTCTTTTTGGGCTTCCAATCTGGATAAATGGCCGGAGCTAGCCACTTACGCCTTGGAGATCTTGTCATGCCCCGCAGCCAGCGTTCTGTCTGAACGTGTGTTCAGCGCTGCTGGTGGTGTGCTGACAGATAAGCGCACGCGGCTCTCCACTGATAATGTAGACAGACTCACGTTCATAAAGATGAACAAATCATGGATCCGAAACAACTTTTCTACCCCTGTGTGATCCTGGGGAGAGTAAAAGCTTGATGATAGGTTAAAATCACCCTACCAACCGTTTTAAGCTTTCAAATTACTAATCATGTTTATCTGTATCTTGACTGGAAAATAATTTGGGCTTTGTAGCAGTGTGCAGCACTGATCCTATTAGGCCATCTATAATAAGCTCCACCAGATTTAAAATTAAAAATAATTTTTAGCTGCATCTAGCCCGGAAAATAATTTTGGGGCTCCGAGATGCGCAAGACACATAAGTGCCTTCTTGCTGCACTACCTGCAGCATGACCCTCATATTGTCAGAATTCAAAGTAATCATGACTACTGGGTTGCCACACTCTTAGATCCCCCAAACTTTTCGATCAACCTTTTCATTTTAATAAAGACCAAAAAAATGGTCATTTTTGAAATTATAAGCATTAGCAGGTTGTTAGAAACTGAAATCAAACAGTTTTCAACTCAAAACTTTATTGTAGGTGATGTTACACTTTCACATAGGACCCCTTGTTCGAAAGGAGCTTCTGAACTCTCTCGTCCATTGAATTTGTCAGGTTTTGAATGGTTTCTGCTTCAATTGTTTTGCATGAGGACAGAATACCCTCCCAGAGCTGTTGCTTAGATGTGAACTGCCTCCCGCCATCATAGACACTCCTTTTAATGATGCTCCAAAGGTTCTGAATGGGGTAGAGGTCAGGGGAGCATGGGGGTCACACCATAAGTTTGTCCCCTTTTATGCCCATATCAGCCAGAGATGCAGATGTTTTATGTGCAGCATGAGATGGTGCATTATCATGCAGAAAAATGATCTTGCTGTGAAATAAACGGTTCTTCTTCTTGAACCATGGCAGGAAGTGCTGTTTGAGAAAATCCACATACATTATGGAGTTCATCTTTATCGCCTTCAGGGATCCTAAAGGGGCCGACAATCTCTCTCCCCATGATTCCAGCCCAAAACATTACTCCACCTCCTCCTTGTTGGCGCTGTAGCCGTGTTTGCGTGGGGTGTCCATCAACCAGCCATCCTCCACTCCATCCATCTGGACCATCGAGCGCTGCATGGCACTCATCCGTGAACAAAACAGTTTTGAAATCAGTCTTCATGTAATGTTTGGCCCACTGGAGCCGTTTCTGCTTGTGTGAAGTGGATAGAGGAGGTCGACAGGATGGCGTATGCACAGCTGCAAACCTCTGAAGGACCCTGCATCTTGTTGTTCGGGGGACGTTGGAGGCACCAGCAGCTTCAAAAACTTGTCTGCTGCTATGACAAGGCTTTCTTGCCGCTGCTCTTTTAACCTGACGTAATTGCCTGTAGGAAAGAGTCCTCAATTTGCCCTTATCAGCACGCACACGTGTGTACTGTGAATCAGCTACATACTTCTTGATTGCCAAGACACTTCATCCTGATCATCGCACAATGTTGATTGTAGTCATGCCTTGACCTAAACACTCCACAATTTGTTGCTTCTCAGCAGCCGACACATCCTTTTTCTTTCCCATTTTGGCAGAAAATGTAGGCTGCTTAATAATGTGAGAGAGCCTTCTTAAGTAGTCTTGCCTTTCATTGGACACACCTGCCAAACTAATTAGCACAGGTGTCTGCAATTGCTTACAGTGATATAAAGAGCCCTGACACGCATCACCATCAATGAGTTTAACTGACAAACCAACAAATTCTTCCCTTATCACTCCTAAACACTTTTTGCATAATAATTTGGAACGCAGTGTACATGTGCTTTTCCACAAAACACCAGTGGTTCACGTAGTGAATCTTACAGTTCTAACTTGCCAACCGTGGTCTGTATGGAATTGTTCAATAAAGGGCCCAAAATTAAGATAACATAGATGGGAGAGGTCTCTATGAATAGGAATTCCTAAGTATTTGATACCCTGTGAGGGCCAGGCAAATGGAAAGTTGGACTGGATGGAATCCTATATGGATTTGGGGAGGGAGACATCGAGGGCCTCAGACTTCGCTGCATTGATTTTAAAATTTTACCATGTAACAAAGTGATCTATTTCAGCCATAACAGCAGGGATGGATATATGTGATTGAGTGATATATACTAGGACATCATCAGCAAATAGAGAGCACTTGTACTCGGTGCCTCCCACCTCAATCCACCTAATATTGGGGTTATGGCGAATTGATGAGAGCAGGTGCTCCGTCACTAGGATGTATAAGAGAGGGGACAGAGGACATCCCTGCCTTGTCCCATTGGTGATTGTGAAAGGTGATGAAAATGTTCTGACGCACCCCCTGGGCCTTGGGACACCCGGAGCCGGACCCTTTTTGGTGGATGCTGGTGGTTGTAGTCTTCGTGGCGGCGACCCGGTTCCGTGGCTCAGGGCGGTCAAACCAGTGGCGGAACTATTTATGTGGTTTTGATGTTTAAATGTCCGACTACGCCACCCGTGGATTGCGGTCAGAGTGAACCGCCGCTACAGGGCAGACCGCTGAGGCTGGTGTTGTGGGTGCAGCAGAGCGTAGCATAACTCCCCACGGGAGGAGTATAGCCTCAGGGCAGTGTATGCGGAGGATGGGGGTGATGGTGCAGGGCAGCAGCAGTAACGACACTGAGTCAGTGATGCAGTCCAGGGCCTTTACTCACAGTTCTTATTATCCAGACCACGTCTGCAGGTAACGGCTGCCCACGTCGTACTGTGCTCACCAGGTGAGGGGCTCAGACAACTCCCAGATAACTTTGGAGCACTTCACAGGACCCCCTTTGTGTGTCCTTTGTCTGGCCTTTCTTACCAACACTTCTGTCCGGCTGCCTTTGGCCTCCTCTTGGTAAACTTGGCGCCAGTTTCCCTGACCCTATGTGGTGCCTTCCTAGCGGGTGTAGCGAGGGGCTGCGCCACATAAAATGTCAGAGCCTCCGGTTTCTATCTGAGGGTCGTTTCCTGCCTCTACTAGTTCGGGGACCAGTCTCCCCCTTTGGCCTGACCCCTCCACGCAGGTGGATTCGGGCGTGCAGTGGCGACTCGCCCGTCCGCACCCCTGGGATCCCTTCATTCCTCGTTCCTGGAGCCTTCTCCGCTCCTCTTCCTTCCTTCTCCCTCTTCCAGGCCTGGGCCTCTGTTACTAGGCCCGCCTCCGGAGCAGAGCTCATGCAGAGCCCCTGCTCCCTGCCACTTCTGCTCAGACTTCTCTGCACTGAACTAAGATGGTGCCCACCTTTTATACTCCCTTCTCAATGCACCCAGGAACTGCTTCCTCCCTGCTCCTGCACTACAGGGTTCCCCTTCCTCAGTGTTCCCTCCCCCCACTCCAGCCAGGGACAGGGACTGTCGTGCCCATCTCAGGGGCATATTGGTCGCCCTGCCCCACGGCAATGTGGTGTAATGCATGCAGGTGTCGGGTCCTGATCCACACTCCATCCTTACCTGAGAGTGAGAGTGAGGTGCAATACGTCTGTAGCAACCGAGCCCTCAGGGTGCTACAGTTCCATTTATCTTCAGCCTAGGTGACGTATTGCGATACAGGGCCGTGATTTTGGCTATAAAAGGGTCCCCTAGACCCCTACCCCAAGCTTTTTAAGAGAATCATATATGGCGTGCCAGGAGACTCTATGGAATGCTTTCTCAGCATCCAACGAGAGTATCTAATTACAAATTTTTAACTGCATCTAGCCCAGGAAATACTTTGTGCCTAGTAGCAGTGTCTGCTAGTCAGCGGATTATCCCGGCTGTTAAGCAAGCTACACCACCTGTAGTTTAGACACTTAATTTTTTCAAAGGAAATGCTTCGGGACCATGGGATACTTAGTGAAGAGCATCAGGAGGCACCCCAAGGCATAGGGGCTGGGACTGGCAGTAGGATGCCTTGCGGTGGACAGCCGAGCTCGATCCTTATAAAAGCTTTTTAACTGCAGCAGCTTTAGTGGACGCTACTGGAGCTGGAATTACCGCGGCTGCTGGCATGAGACTTGCCCTCCAATAGATCCTTGTAAATGGATTTAAAGTGTATTCATTCAAATTAGAGAGACAATTTAAATTAAAAAGCTTAGAGCTGCCTCCACCACAGGGGGGCTCGCTCGACCCACCAGCGGACAGGCACCAGTATTGGGAGAGGGGGGATGGCCGTCAGGGTTCACCGCGGCTCTGGCACAAACCCGGCGACACGGAGGTGGCACGGGCAGGAGCGGACTGGCCGTGTCGGCTTCTCACTTTTTGGATTTTAGAAGGGCATGACATGTCTATATCTGTGTCTCCCCCTCCTTTTACTCCAACACCTCTTTTATTTTCGCATGACTATATGTACTTGTCACTTTTCCATGTGTTAGTTATGTCTTCTGAGCAGTTTGTCAGCTTTTGGACACCTTTGAAGGTGTTTTCTATGTGTTTCTATGTGTTTTTGTTTGCCTGCCATTGGTTTTAACGGTGTTCGAAGGTGTTCGACGAACAGTTCGACGAACAGTTCGGCAAACACACGGGTGTTCGACGAACCGAACCGAACTCGAACACTACGGGGGTGGCTCAACACTATTCATTCGTCACGTTTTACGTCTCCACGGAATGCCTGATAGGATTGTCTGTGACCGGGGTCCACAGTTTTCCTCCCGGTTCTGGAAAGAATTGTGTAATTTGCTTGGCATTGAACTGAATCTTTCTACTGCCTATCACCCGGAGACCAATTGTCTGGTGGAACGCACTAACCAGACGCTTGTGACATACTTACGCCATTTCATTTCGGCCAATTACAATGATTAGGCGATATTGCTTCCTTGGGCAGAATTTGCTCTAAACAACGCAGTGGCGGATTCCACAGGTCAGACTCCATTTCTTCTAAATTATGGCCAACATCTGCGAGTCCTGGTTCCTATGCCAGTTTCCTCAGTGGAACCTGGGGTCAGAGATTCGGCTCTGGAGGCGCGGGAGGTTTGGGATCATACCCAGGATGCTATATTGGCCTCCAAGAATCGGATGAGAGAGTCAGCTGACACTCATCGCCGTCCAGCCCCCGTATTCTCTACAAGCGACAGGGTGTGGCTCGCGGCTCGCAATATCCGAGTATGCGCGGAATCTGTTTAATTTTCCCCCCGTTTTATTGGTCCTTTCAAAATTTTGTCCCAAATAAACCCTGTAGTATACTGGTTACAGTTACCACGACACATGATGATTCACAACACTTTTCATGTGTTGCTCCTTAAGCCGGTTCTCCTGACAAAATTCTCGGAACCCCAACCCGCTTCAGACTCCAGGGGTGATGATCTCGAGATACAGGCGATCGTGGGGTCCAAGATGGTTTGTGGCAAAAAATATTACCTAATACACTGGAGGGGCCATGGATCTGAGGATCATTCCAGGGAACCACATTCATGCTCTCCTGCTCATTGGGGAATGTGAGTGTCGAGTGGAGGGGGATGTTAGAGGGGGGGATGGTGTTTGGCGTCGGGAGTTTGCTGGATCTGATATGGGTTTGGAGTCATTGGTGGATTCTGTGGTCTCCCATTCCAGTCCAGCTGGGGCAGATGCTGCTCAGCATTGTCATTGGTCCCAACGCCTAGCTGGTGAATGAGATGTACAGGTCGTCTCTTGGGTCTTTGTTCCTAGCAACATGAAGGATAGGTTGCGGAAGGAAACAGGGTTACTACAGCCTAAGTCCAGGATTCACTGCACTGAGCATGCCCGTGACATGGCGGACCGTGACTGGTGGTTTGGGAGTCAGCTGATCCAGTGACCTGGCACCGCCTGATTGGTCGTGGGTGACATCACCAATATTGCGACGGTGGGCAGGGCTTAATCTTTAAATAACCCGCCCATAAACATGGCGGCACGCTCTGATCATTGAGCTATGATGGTGTAATTGTGTGGACGCTTGGTCGTATGGGCTCCACGTGTGTTTTAGCTTCTGTCAGGCAGGTTTAGCAGGGGATAGGCAGCCTTAGATGGAGGTAGCTTCGTCTGACAGTCTGGCTCCGACAAAGGGGTCGCCATACACCCTGAGCAGTCTGCAGATGCCGTATTCCTGGCACCGCCTGTAAGCCACGTGCAGAGATATTCCCCAGTCCGGAAGCACGCCGGCAGGGAGCATGTATACGCCGGCGTGAATCACACACGCATCCTAGCACCAGCTGCGTAGTCCCTGTGCAGTAAACAGGGCTACGGATACATTATTTGTCGCACATCTCTCGTGCGGTTAACGGAGATAGTGCGAATCCCTATTCCCGTTCCGGTGTGCAGTAACACGGAAGGGATTGTTATTTCTGTTGGATGCTTTACCTTCTTATATGGAAGGTGTTCGGCTGAAGTCCTCCAGACTGCATCGCGGACCCCGGTTTCGGTTTCTTTCCATTATTTAATAAAGTTGTTTGCAACCGTCCCCTTAACACATTGATATTGTCATTTTATTCGACTGCGACCTCCACCACTCTTCCAAGGGGCATTGATATTGTCTTTTTATTCCACTGTAACCTCCACCACTCTTCCAAGGGGCATTAATATTGTCTTTTTATTCCACTGGGACCTCCACCACTCTTCCAAGGGGCATTGATATTGTCTTTTTATTCCACTGGGACCTCCACGTCTCTTCCAAGGGGCATTAAAACAGTCTTGTTAAACCACTTTGAACTCCACGTCTCTTCCAAGGGGCATTAAAACCATCTTGTTATGCTACTGTGACCTCCACATCTCTTCCAAGGGGCATTAAAACCGTCTTGTTAAACCACTCTGAACTCCACGTCTCTTCCAAGGGTTATTAAAACCGTCTTGTTAAGCTACTTTGACCTCCACGTCTCTTCCAAAGGGCATTAATACCGTCTTGTTAAACCACACTGAACTCCACGTCTCTTCCAAGGGGCATTAAAATTGCCTTGTTAAGCTACTGTGCCCTCCACGTCTCTTCCAAGGGGCAATGATAATGTCTTTTTATCCCACTGCGACCTCCACCACTCTTCCAAGGGGCATTGATATTCTCTTTTTATTCCACTGCGACCTCCACAACTCTTCCAAGGGGCATTGATATTGTCTTTTTATTCCACTGGGACCTCCACCACTCTTCCAAGGGTCATTGATATTGTCTTTTTATTCCACTGCGATCTCCACCACTCTTCCAAGGGTCATTGATATTGTCTTTTTATTCCACTGCGACCTCCACCACTCTTTCAAGAGGCATTGATATTGTCTTTTTATTCCACTGCGACCTCCACCACTCTTCCAAGGGGCATTGATATTGTCTTCTTATTTCACTGCGACCTCCACCACTCTTCTAAGGGGCATTGATATTCACTTTTTATTCCACTGCGACCTCCACAACTCTTCCAAGGGTCATTGATATTGTCTTTTCATTCCACTGCGACCTCTACCACTCTTCCAAGAGTCATTGATATTGTCTTTTTATTCCACTTCGACCTCCACCACTCTTCTAAGGGGCATTGATACTCTCTTTTTTTTCCACTGTGACTTCCACAACTCTTCCAAGGGTCATTGATATAATCTTTTTATTCCACTGCAACCTCCACCACTCTTCCAAGGTTCATTGATATTGTCTTTTTATTCCACTGCGACCTCCACCACTCTTCCAAGGGGCATTGATATTGTCTTTTTATTCCACTGGGAGCTCCACGTCTCTTCCAAGGGACATTAAAACCGTCTTGTTATGCTACTGTGACCTCCACGTCTCTTCCAAGGGTCATTAAAACCGTCTTGTTAAACCTCTCTGAACTCCACGTCTCTGCCAAGGGGAATTAAAATTGTCTTGTTAAGCTACTGTGACCTCCACGTCTCTTCCAAAAGGCATTGATATTGTCTTTTTATTCCACTGTAACCTCCACCACTCTTCCAAGGGGCATTGATATTGTCTTTTTATTCCACTGGGACCTCCACCACTCTTCCAAGGGGCATTTATATTGTCTTTTTATTCCACTGGGAGCTCCACGTCTCTTCCAAGGGCCATTAAAACCGTCTTGTTAAACCACTCTGAACTCCACCACTCTTCCAAGCGGCATTAAAATTGCCTTGTTAAGCTACTGTGACCTCCATGTCTCTTCCAAGGGGCATTGATATTGTCTTTTTATTTCACTGCGACCTCCACCACTCTTCCAAGGGGATTTGATATTCTCTTTTTATTGCACTGGGACCTCCACCACTCTTCTAAGGGGCAGTGATATTCTCTTTTTATTCCACTGCAACCTCCACAACTCTTCCAAGGGTCATTGATATTGTCTTTTTATTCTACTGCGACCTCCACCACTCTTCCAAGGGGCATTGATATTGTCTTTTTATTCCACTGCGACCTCCACCACTCTTCCAAGGGGCATTGATATTCGCTTTTTATTCCACTGTAACCTCCACAACTCTTCCAAGGGGCATTTATATTGTCTTTTTATTCCACTGGGACCTCCACCACTCTTCCAAGGGGCATTGATATTGTATTTTTATTCCACTGGGACCTCCACCACTCTTCCAAGGGTCATTGATATTGTCTTTTTATTCCACTGCGATCTCCACCACTCTTCCAAGGGTCATTGATATTGTCTTTTTATTCCACTGCGACCTCCACCACTCTTTCAAGAGGCATTGATATTGTCTTTTTATTCCACTGCGACCTCCACCACTCTTCCAAGGGGCATTGATATTGTCTTCTTATTTCACTGCGACCTCCACCACTCTTCTAAGGGGCATTGATATTCACTTTTTATTCCACTGCGACCTCCACAACTCTTCCAAGGGTCATTGATATTGTCTTTTCATTCCACTGCGACCTCTACCACTCTTCCAAGAGTCATTGATATTGTCTTTTTATTCCACTTCGACCTCCACCACTCTTCTAAGGGGCATTGATACTCTCTTTTTTTTCCACTGTGACTTCCACAACTCTTCCAAGGGTCATTGATATCATCTTTTTATTCCACTGCAACCTCCACCACTCTTCCAAGGTTCATTGATATTGTCTTTTTATTCCACTGCGACCTCCACCACTCTTCCAAGGGGCATTGATATTGTCTTTTTATTCCACTGGGAGCTCCACGTCTCTTCCAAGGGACATTAAAACCGTCTTGTTATGCTACTGTGACCTCCACGTCTCTTCCAAGGGTCATTAAAACCGTCTTGTTAAACCTCTCTGAACTCCACGTCTCTGCCAAGGGGAATTAAAATTGTCTTGTTAAGCTACTGTGACCTCCACGTCTCTTCCAAAAGGCATTGATATTGTCTTTTTATTCCAATGTAACCTCCACCACTCTTCCAAGGGGCATTGATATTGTCTTTTTATTCCACTGGGACCTCCACCACTCTTCCAAGGGGCATTTATATTGTCTTTTTATTCCACTGGGAGCTCCACGTCTCTTCCAAGGGCCATTAAAACCGTCTTGTTAAACCACTCTGAACTCCACCACTCTTCCAAGCGGCATTAAAATTGCCTTGTTAAGCTACTGTGACCTCCATGTCTCTTCCAAGGGGCATTGATATTGTCTTTTTATTTCACTGCGACCTCCACCACTCTTCCAAGGGGCATTGATATTCTCTTTTTATTGCACTGGGACCTCCACCACTCTTCTAAGGGGCATTGATATTCTCTTTTTATTCCACTGCAACCTCCACAACTCTTCCAAGGGTCATTGATATTGTCTTTTTATTCTACTGCGACCTCCACCACTCTTCCAAGGGGCATTGATATTGTCTTTTTATTCCACTGCGACCTCCACCACTCTTCCAAGGGGCATTGATATTCGCTTTTTATTCCACTGTAACCTCCACAACTCTTCCAAGGGGCATTTATATTGTCTTTTTATTCCACTGGGACCTCCACCACTCTTCCAAGGGGCATTGATATTGTATTTTTATTCCACTGCGACCTCCACCACTCTTCTAATGGGCATTGATATTGTCTTTTTATTCCACTGCGACCTCCACAACTCTTCCAAGGGTCATAGATATTTTCTTTTTATTCCACTGCGACCTCCACCACTCTTCCAAGGGTCATTGATAATGTTTTTTTATTCCACTGCGACCTCCACCACTCTTCGAAGGGGCATTGATATTGTCTTTTTATTCCACTGGGACCTCCACCACTCTTCCAAGGGGCATTGATATTGTCTTTTTATTCCACTGCGACCTCCACCACTCTTCTAAGAGGCATTGATAGTCTCTTTTTATTCCACTGCGACCTCCACCACTCTTCCAAAGGGCATTGGTATTGTCTTTTTATTCCACTGGGACCTCCACGTCTCTTCCAAGGGGCATTAAAACCGTCTAGTTAAACTACTGTGACCTCCATGTCTCTTCCAAGGGGCATTAAAACCGTCTTGTTAAACCACTCTGAACTCCACTTCTCTTCCAAGGGGAATTAAAATCGTCTTGTTAAGCTACTGTGACCTCCATGTCTCTTCCAAGGGGCATTGATATTGTCTTTTTATTCCACTGCGACCTCCACTACTCTTCCAATAGGCATTGATATTGTCTTTTTATTCCACTGTAACCTCCACCACTCTTCCATGGGGCATTGATATTGTCTTTTTATTCCACTTGGACCTCCACCACTCTTCCAAGGGTCATTGATATTGTCTGTTTATTCCACTTGGAACTCCTTGTCTCTTCCAAGGGGCATTAAAACCATCTTGTTAAACCACTCTGTACTCCACGTCTCTTCCAAGGGGCATTAAAACCGTCTTGTTAAGCTACTGTGACCTCCATGTTTCTTCCAAGGGGCATTAAAACCGTCTTGTTAAACCACTCCGAACTTCACAGCTCTTCCAAGGGGCATTGAAATGTGGTTTTTAATTACCTCTAACCTCCACGACTCTTCCAACTGGCATTGTATTTCCTCCTAATTTCAGTCAGCTTTTGCTTTTCAATGCATAGGCGAACACTAAGGGAGATCCACTCCCCAATAATGGGTAGAAGGTTTTTAGTACGCTGTAATCCAGGTCTGTTTCAAGGGGCATTGCAGTTCTTCATAATTTTTGGAAAGCCTTCCATTCACTGCTTAGGCCAACAGTGTACAGGAGACCCAGTTGCTATAAATGTAAAAAATGGTTTAGTTAATGCCCTCTGACCTCCATGTCACTTCCAAGGGGCATTGGAGTGCCTCGAAATTGTTGGTAGTCATTGCACTCACTGTATGCCCTATAACAGTTTAACCGAACCGCTCCTTTTGGTACAGAAACATATCCTACAAGACATGTGTTGTTGACTGGCCTGATATTGATGTGAATGGTCCCTGTTCCTCCTGCTCTTTCTCCTTTGCCACCACCTCATCCATCATTCATCACTAGAGATGAGCGTTGTTCGACTCGAACTGTTCGCCAATCTCAAATTCGAGCTGTTTTGGGCGGTGTTCGAGCCGTTCGGCGAACTCGAACGATTTGAGAAAAATTCGGCTGTTCGAGGTTATGTTCGATAACTGTTCGTGCACCAAAATCATAACTGGATATTTTCTCAGTAATGATGAAAATTAATGTTAATATGCAGTTTGAGTGTACAGCGGGGTGGGGGGAGGGGCAGGGGATGGATCTCTGCAGGAATAATGAAGATCTCAATTTTTTTTTCTCTTTCCCGCATTTACAGTGGGGAGGTGCAATCTGTCAGCCTATCAGCAGCGCACACACGGAGCGAAGTGCTTTTTTTCACACAAGCAAGGGCATGTGTCATTGGCAGTGTATGTCACATGTCCTTGCCCTATAAGACCAAGCCATTTTCCCCGTCGCCACCATTTTCTCACTGCTGCAGCTGCGTGTTAGACGGCACCGCTGTTGCTGTGTGCACTATACCTTGTTAATTTCAAGCCAATTTTCGCACAAGTCTACAGATAGCTTGGGAGTAGGGAATAGTTGTGATTGCAGTACTTTTAAGGACTAGGTTACAGCATTTCCTACGACTTTTATCAGGCAGGTCTGTGCTCTTAAATAGATAGATTGTGGGAGTAAAGACTAATTGTAATTGCAGTCCTTTTCAGGACTAGGTTACATCAGTTCCTAACAGTTTTTGCCAGGCAGGTCTGTGCCAGTTCTGTGCAAGTTTTTTTCACAGCATTTGGCTGAATCTAGCAAAGCTAATCCTTTTTGGCCTATTGCAGAGTGTGTTAGTCAGTGGAGTAGCCTACATGTGTTGCAAGATATACCACCTGTGTATAGAATACCATTTTTTTTACTGCACCTAGTGAAGTAAAATCTTTTGGACATAGCATCATTCTATTAGTCCATCTATACTGACCTCCATCAGGTTGCAAATTGAATATAATTTTTTTCTGCATCTAGCTCTGAAAAAATATTTGGGCTTCTAGCAGTGTGTGGGACTTGTTCTATTAGTCCATCTATACTGACCTCCATCAGGTTGCAAACTGAATATAATTTTTTTCTGCATCTAGCTCTGAAAAAATATTTGGCCTTCTAGCAGTGTGTGGGACTTGTTCTATTAGTCCATCTATACTGACCTCCATCACGCTGCAAATTCAAAATAATTTTTTGTCTGCATCTAGCTCTGAAAAAATATTTGGCCTTCTAGCAGTGTGTGGGACTTTCTCTATTAGTCCATCTATACTGACCTCCATCAGGTTGCAAATTAAAAATATTTTTTATCTGCATCTACCTCTGAAAAAATATTTGGGCTTCTAGCTGTGTTTGGGACTTGTTCTATTAGTCCATCTATGCTGACCTCCATCAGGTTGCAAACTGAATATAATTTTTTTCTGCATCTAGCTCTGAAAAAATATTTGGCCTTCTAGCAGTGTGTGGGACTTTCTCTATTAGTCCATCTATACTGACCTCCATCAGGTTGCAAATTAAAAATAATTTTTATCTGCATCTAGCTCTGAAAAAATATTTGGCCTTCTAGCAGTGTGTGGGACTTTCTCTATTAGTCCATCTATACTGACCTCCATCAGGTTGCAAATTAAAAATAATTTTTTGTCTGCATCTAGCTCTGAAAAAATATTTGGCCTTCTAGCAGTGTGTGGGACTTTCTCTATTAGTCCATCTATACTGACCTCCATCAGGTTGCAAATTCAAAATAATTTTTTGCCTGCATCTAGCTCTGAAAAAATATTTGGCTTTCTAGCAGTGTGTGGGACTTTCTCTATTAGTCCATCTATACTGACCTCCATCAGGCTGCAAATTAAAAATAATTTTTATCTGCATCTACCTCTGAAAAAATATTTGGGCTTCTAGCTGTGTGTGGGACTTGTTCTATTAGTCCATCTATACTGACCTCCATCAGGTTGCAAATTTGAATATAATTTTTTTCTGCATCTAACCCAGCCAATAGTTTTGGCCTAATACCACAGTTTGGCCACTCAGCTCTGCTCGGTTCCCATCCATTGTTTTTTTGTGCAAACAACTCCAGAGTTGTGAATTAGTTAACCACCAAAATGAGTTGAAAAAGGCCTGCTGCTGGTGGAAAGGGGAATAGGCATGTTGGGAAGGGGAAAAAAGGTTGTGTCCGTGGGGTAGGTGTTAAAGCAACAGTAACATCTGCAGAAGAAAGACCATCTTCCAGCCAAACTAAAATGTCTACTTCTTTTAGCGGACAATGTGATAAGATCCCTTTCTTACGGCCACGCCAATCGCTACAAATTCCAGATGAGGCACAAAAACAGCAGGTGCTTCAACGGATATAAAGTGCTCCTTTAAGTGGGCTCTCCTCCACATCAACTTCAACATCACAAATACTCCAGTCCTCAAAGGTGTCACCCCAATCGCACTTGCTTCCTCACAGCTCCCAAATCTCCAGCTGCCCGTCTGAGTATGAGGTAGAACAGATGGTTGAGTCTGCAGAGCTGTTTACTCATACTATAGCCTGGGAATCAGAGGTCGACTCCAGCGCTTCTGTGAATCCAGACGAGGAAATAATCTGCACTGATGCCCAGAATCTTTATGAGTCGGATCCAGGACCAGACGCAGAAGGTTCTGACCATAATGTAGACCCTCATTTCCAAACTGTAACTCCTGTTGGTGGAGACAATGAGGAAGACGATGATGAGACTCAAATACCTGATTGGAGCGACAACTTTAGTTTTTTGTCAGGGCAGGAACAGGTTGGCTCTGAGGACGACGGGTGTGATAACGCACAGGGTGATGATGATGAGGCTGGAGATCCCACTTACTGTCAACCCACAGTCAGCCAAGAGATGAGGTCAGCAGAGGAGGTGGAGGAAGATGCTAGTGACGACGAGGTCAGGTTGCGCCTTCCTGGACAGAGACGTAGTACTGGAAGCACGTCAACAACTGCATCCTCAAACACAACTCTGCCTCTCACCACAAGTCGTGGTGGCTCTTCAGGTCGCATGGGTGCTAAGCCTTGCATAGCCTGGGGATTTTTTCAGATCGATAAAGATGACCCAACTCGTGTTATCTGTAACATTTGTCAGCAAAAGCTAAGTAGAGGCCAAAAAATACATAGTTTGAGTACTTCATGCATGAACCGGCACATGGACATGAAGCATAAGTTGCAGTGGGAAGCTCAGTGTGCTACAATGCGGCCTAGCCGGCCGGGCCAACCACCGTCTGCCATATCTTGTGCATCCGCGGCCTCTTCATCCTCTGTGACTGGGGGGACAGCAGTCACACCTGTTTTGGGGCGCAGACCTGCCACCTCTTTACCCGCAACAGCCAGCGTGATTGGTAGGTCATCATTTTCTTTGGAGGTGGTAACACCAGCTGGTGTTGAGCGCTGTCCGACATCGATAGCACCACCTTTGGATCAAGGCAACCTAACATGTCCGCCTGCATCTTCCTCACAGACTGGCAGTTTGCCGGGGACACCCTTATCAACCCCGTCTAAGCACAATAGCCAGCCCTCGGTCCCTCAGATGTGGACAAGTAAAAGACCATTTCCTCCTAGCCATGAGAAAGCTAAGAGGTTGAATTTCACCATCTGCAAGCTCTTGGCTACAAAAATGCTGCCTTTCCGCCTGGTGGACACAGAGGATTTTCGAGACCTTATGTCCGTCGCAGTGCCCCAGTACCAGATGCCCAGTCGGCACTACTTCTCAAAGAAAGGTGTGCCTGCGCTCCACCAGCATGTCGCACACAACATCACCGCTTCTTTGAGAAACTCTGTGTGTGACAGGGTGCATTTCACCACAGACACTTGGACGAGTAGGCATGGACAGGGGCGTTACATGTCGCTGACTGGGCACTGGGTAACTATGGTGACAGCAGGACAAGGGGCTGCTGTCCAAGTCTTGCCGTCCCCACGAGTTGTGCGTCAATCCTCTTTATGTCAAAGTTCCTCCACTGCTTCTGCCTCCTCAACCTCCTCTCGGTCTTCCACCTGCACCCAAAGCCTGTCTGGTCATGCCACAAGCTTTCTAACTGCGCAGAAGGGATCCTGCACACCTCCTTACTATGTTGGCAGTAGGGCTCAACGTCATCAGGCGGTTTTTACTTTAAAATGTCTGGGAAATGTGAGTCACACAGCTGAGGAGTTGTGGTCAGCTCTGGAGAACCAATTTCATGAATGGTTGTCTCCACTGGACCTGAAACCAGGGAAGGCTGTGTGCGACAATGCTGCAAACCTGGGTGCGGCCCTTCGCCGGGGCAATGTCACACACGTGCCTTGTATGGCTCACGTGTTGAACCTGGTTGTCCAGCAATTTTTAGCCCACTATCCCAGACTAGATGGCCTTCTGCAGAGGGCACGCTCGCTGTGTGCTCACTTCCGCCGTTCGCATCCCGCAGCTCAGCGACTTACATCTCTACAGAAGTCGTTGGGCCTGCCACTTCACCGGCTAAAATGCGATGTGCCTACCCGGTGGAATTCAACTCTGCACATGTTGCAGCGACTGTGGCAGCACCGACAAGCCCTGGTGCAATACGTTCTGACGTATAGCCTGGGCCAACGAGATCCAGAGGTGGGGCAAATCACGCTGGAGGAGTGGTCTCAGATCAGGGACCTATGCACCCTTCTGCACAGTTTTGAAATGGCGATGAAGATGTTTAGTGCTGACGATGCCATTATCAGCATGACTATTCCGGTGATTTACATGCTGGAGCACATGTTAAACAGAATTCGGAGTCAGGTGGTGGCACAAGAGGAGGTGGAGGAAGTAGAGGAGGAGGAGTTGTATGCGGAAGGGCTAACATCTGCAAGGTCCAGACGGTCGGCAGCACCAAGGCGGCAGGCATGTGAGGGTGGGGGAGATGGTTTTACCAGGGCGCATGGTAGCAGTCAAACTAGTGAGGAAGGTGCAGGAGCCCAGGAAGAAGTGGAGGACGAACTGATGGAAGACTCATCAGATGAGGGAGCCCTTGATCACATTTCTGTTGTGCGAGGTTGGGGGGAGAGGACAGAGGAAGGAAGCATGATTGTTACCTCGCCACCAACACAACAGGGACTTGGTGCTCCTGGATGCGCAACACACATGAGTGCCTTCTTGCTGCACTACCTGCAACATGACCCTCGAATTGTGAGAATTAGAAATAATCCTGACTACTGGGTTGCCACACTGTTAGATCCCCGGTACAAAAGTAAATTTGCAGAAATTATTCCTGCCATAGAAAGGGATGCACGCATGCAGGAGTATCAGCAGAGACTGTTGCAGAATCTTACATGTGCTTTTCCACAAAACACCAGTTGTGCACGTAGTGAATCTCACAGTTCCAACTTGCCAACCGTGGGACCGTCAAGTGTTCAGCACTCAAACCGTAACAGAACCACAGTATCTGCTGGTAACATCAATTTTGCGGAATCATTTCACCACTTTTTTAGCCCATCCTTTGCAAGGCCACAGGAGACAAGAAGTCTGACACATAGTCAACGCCTAGAGACGATGGTACAGGAGTATCTCCAAGTAAACATTGAAGCCATGACTGTGTCACTGGACCCTTGCTCTTTTTAGGCTTCCAATCTGGAAAAATGGCCGGAGCTAGCCACTTACGCCTTGGAGATCTTGTCATGCCCCGCAGCCAGCGTTCTGTCTGAACGTGTGTTCAGCGCTGCTGGTGGTGTGCTGACAGATAAGCGCACGCGGCTCTCCACTGATAATGTAGACAGACTCACGTTCATAAAGATGAACAAATCATGGATCCGAAACAACTTTTCTACCCTGCGTCATCCTGGGCAGAGTAAAAGCTTGATGATTGGTTAAAATCACCCTACCAACCGTTTTAAGCTTTCAAATTACTAATCATGTTTATCTGTATCTTGGCTGGAAAATAATTTGGGCTTTGTAGCAGTGTGCAGCACTGATCCTATTAGGCCATCTATACTAAGCTCCACCAGATTTAAAATTAATAATAATTTTTAGCTGCATCTAGCCCGGAAAATAATTTTGGGGCTCCTACCTGCACTACCTGCAACATGACCCTCATATTGTCAGAATTCGAAGTAATCATGACTACTGGGTTGCCACACTCTTAGATCCCCCAAACTTTTCGATCAACCTTTTCATTTTAATAAAGACCAAAAAA
The DNA here is from genome assembly GCF_046119375.1 of Phyllobates terribilis. Lineage (NCBI taxonomy): Eukaryota > Metazoa > Chordata > Amphibia > Anura > Dendrobatidae > Phyllobates > Phyllobates terribilis. The sequence goes on from NW_027362761.1 coordinate 789,408,059, forward strand.
TGGTCATTTTTGAAATTATAAGCATTAGCAGGTTATTAGAAACTGAAATCAAACAGTTTTCAACTCAAAACTTTATTCTAGGTGATGTTACATTTTCACATATGACCCCTTGTTCGAAAGGAGCTTCTGAACTCTCTCGTCCATTGAATTTGCCGGTTTTGGATGGTTTCTGCTTCAATTGTTTTGCATGAGGACAGAATACACTCCCAGAGCTGTTGCTTAGATGTGAACTGCCTCCCGCCATCATAGACACTCCTTTTGATGATGCTCCAGAGGTTCTGAATGGGGTAGAGGTCAGGGGAGCATGGGGGTCACACCATAAGTTTGTCCCCTTTTATGCCCATATCAGCCAGAGATGCAGATGTTTTATGTGCAGCATGAGATGGTGCATTATCATGCAAAAAAATTATCTTGCTGTGAAATACACGGTTCTTCTTCTTGAACCATGGCAGGAAGTGCTGTTTGAGAAAATCCACATACATTATGGAGTTCATCTTTAGCGCCTTCAGGGATCCTAAAGGGGCCGACAGTCTCTCTCCCCATGATTCCAACCCAAAACATTACTCCACCTCCTCCTTGTTGGCGCTGTAGCCGTGTTTGCGTGGGGTGTCCATCAACCAGCCATCCTCCACTCCATCCATCTGGACCATCGAGCGCTGCACGGCACTCATCCGTGAACAAAACAGTTTTGAAATCAGTCTTCATGTAATGTTTGGCCCACTGGAGCCGTTTCTGCTTGTGTGAAGTGGATAGAGGAGGTCGACAGGATGGCGTATGCACAGCTGCAAACCTCTGAAGGACCCTGCATCTTGTTGTTCGGGGGACGTTGGAGGCACCAGCAGCTTCAAAAACTTGTCTGCTGCTATGACAAGGCTTTTTTGCCGCTGCTCTTTTAACCTGACGTAATTGCCTGTAGGAAAGAGTCCTCAATTTGCCCTTATCAGCACGCACACGTGTGTACTGTGAATCAGCTACATACTTCTTGATTGCCAAGACACTTCATCCTGATCATCGCACAATGTTGATTGTAGTCATGCCTTGACCTAAACACTCCACAATTTGTTGCTTCTCAGCAGCCGACACATCCTTTTTCTTTCCCATTTTGGCAGAAAATGTAGGCTGCTTAATAATGTGAGACAGCCTTCTTAAGTAGTCTTGCCTTTCATTGGACACACCTGCCAAACTAATTAGCACAGGTGTCTGCAATTGCTTACAGTGATATAAAGAGCCCTGACACACATCACCATCAATGAGTTTAACTGACAAACAAACAAATTCTTCCCTTATCACTCCTAAACACTTTTTGCATAATAATTTGGAACACAGTGTACATGTGCTTTTCCACAAAACACCAGTGGTTCACGTAGTCAATCTTACAGTTCTAACTTGCCAACCGTGGTCTGTATGGAGTTGTTCAATAAAGGGCCCAAAATTAAGATAACATAGATGGGAGAGGTCTCTATGAATAGGAATTCCTAAGTATTTGATACCCTGTGAGGGCCAGGCAAAGGGAAAGTTGGACTGGATGGAATCCTATATGGATTTGGGGAGGGAGACATCGAGGGCCTCAGACTTCGCTGCATTGATTTTAAAATTTGACCATGTAACAAAGTGATCTATTTCAGCCATAACAGCATGGATGGATATATGTGATTGAGTGATATATACTAGGACATCATGTGCAAATAGAGAGCATTTGTACTCGGTGCCTCCCACCTCAATCCACCTAATATTGGGGTTATGGCGAATTGATGAGAGCAGGTGCTCCGTCACTAGGATGTATAAGAGAGGGGACAGAGGACATCCCTGCCTTGTCCCATTGGTAATTGTGAAAGGTGATGAAAATGTTCTGATGCAACCCCTGGGCCTTGGGACACCCGGAGCCGGACCCTTTTTGGTGGATGCTGGTGGTTGTAGTCTTCGTGGCGGCGACCCGGTTCCGTGGCTCAGAGTGGTCAAACCAGTGGCGGAACTATTTATGTGGTTTTGATGTTTAAATGTCCGACTACGCCAACCGTGGATTGCGGTCAGAGTGAACCGCCGCTGCAGGGCAGACCGCTGAGGCTGGTGTTGTGGGTGCAGCAGAGCGTAGCATAACTCCCCACGGGAGGAGTATAGCCTAAGGGCAGTGTATGCGGAGGATGGGGGTGATGGTGCAGGGCAGCAGCAGTAACGACACGGAGTCAGTGATGCAGTCCAGGGCCTTTACTCACAGTTCTTATTATCCAGACCACGTCTGCAGGTAATGGCTGCCCACGTCGTACTGTGCTCACCAGGTGAGGGGCTCAGACAACTCCCAGATAACTTTGGAGCGCTTCAGAGGACCCGCTTTGTGTGTCCTTTGTCTGACCTTTCTTGCCAACACTTCTGTCCGGCTGCCTCGAGCCTCCTCTTGGTAAACTTGGCGCCAGTTTCCCTGACCCTATGTGGTGCCTTCCTAGCGGGTGTAGCGAGGGGCTGCGCCACATAAAATGTCACAGCCTCCGGTTTCTAGCTGAGGGTCGTTTCCTGCCTCCACTAGTTTCGGGGACCGGTCTCCCCCTTTGGCCTGACCCCTCCACGCAGGTGGATTCGGGCGTGCGGTGGCGACTCGCCCGTCCGCACCCCTGGGATCCCTTCATTCCTCATTCCTGGAGCCTTCTCCGCTCCTCTTCCTTCCTTCTCCCTCTTCCAGGCCTGGGCCTCTGTTACTAGGCCCGCCTCTGGAGCAGAGCTCATGCAGAGCCCCTGCTCCCTGCCACTTCTGCTCAGACTTTTCTGCACTGAACTAAGATGGTGCCCACCTTTTATACTCCCTTCTCAATGCACCCAGGAACTACTTCCTCCCTGCTCCTGCACTACAGGGTTCCCCTTCCTCAGTGTTCCCTCCCCCCACTCCAGCCAGGGACAGGGACTGTCGTGTAGTGTTGAGCCACCCCCGTAGTGTTCGAGTTCGGTTCGGTTCGTCGAACACCCGTGTGTTCACCGAACTGTTCGTCGAACTGTTCGTCGAACACCTTCGAACACCGTTAAAACCAATGGCAGGCAAACAAAAACACATAGAAACACATAGAAAACACCTTCAAAGGTGTCCAAAAGCTGACAAACTGCTCAGAAGACATAACTAACACATGGAAAAGTGACAAGTACATATAGTCATGCGAAAATAAAAGAGGTGGAGGAGTAAAAGGAGGGGGAGACACAGATATAGGCATGTCATGCCCTTCTAAAATCCAAAAAGTGAGAAGCCGACACGGCCAGTCCGCTCCTGCCCGTGCCACCTCCGTGTCGCCGGGTTTGTGCCAGAGCCGCGGTGAACCCTGATGGCCAGCCCCCCTCTCCCAATACTGGTGCCTGTCCGCTGGTGGGTCGAGCGAGCCCCCCTGTGGTGGAGGCAGCTCTAAGCTTTTTAATTTAAATTGTCTCTCTAATTTGAATGAATACACTTTAAATCCATTTACAAGGATCTATTGGAGGGCAAGTCTCATGCCAGCAGCCGCGTAATTCCAGCTCCAGTAGCGTCCACTAAAGCTGCTGCAGTTAAAAAGCTTTTATAAGGATCGAGCTCGGCTGTCCACCGCAAGGCATCCTACTGCCAGTCCCAGCCCCTATGCCTTGGGGTGCCTCCTGATGCTCTTCACTAAGTATCCCATGGTCCCGAAGCATTTCCTTTGAAAAAATTAAGTGTCTAAACTACAGGTGGTGTAGCTTGCTTAACAGCCGGGATAATCCGCTGACTAGCAGACACTGCTACTAGGCACAAAGTATTTCCTGGGCTAGATGCAGTTAAAAATTTGTAATTAGATACTCTCGTTGGATGCTGAGAAAGCATTCCATAGAGTCTCCTGGCACGCCATATATGATTCTCTTAAAAAGCTTGGGGTAGGGTTCTAGGGGACCCTTTTATAGCCAAAATCACGACCCTGTATCACAATACGTCACCTAGGCTGAAGATAAATGGAACTGTAGCACCCTGAGGGCTCGGTTGCTACAGACGTATTGCACCTCACCCACAGGTGTGATATCTCACTCTCAGGTAAGGATGGAGTGTGGATCAGGACCCGACACCTGCATGCATTACACCACATTGCCGTGGGGCAGGGCGACCAATATGCCCCTGAGATGGGCACGACAGTCCCTGTCCCAGGGCTGGAGTGGGGGGAGGGAACACTGAGGAAGGGGAACCCTGTAGTGCAGGAGCAGGGAGGAAGCAGTTCCTGGGTGCATTGAGAAGGGAGTATAAAAGGTGGGCACCATCTTAGTTCAGTGCAGAGAAGTCTGAGCAGAAGTGGCAGGGAGCAGGGGCTCTGCATGAGCTCTGCTCCGGAGGCGGCAGGGAAACTGGCGCCAAGTTTACCAAGAGGAGGCCTGAGGCAGCCGGACAGAAGTGTTGGTAAGAAAGGCCAGACAAAGGACACACAAAGGGGGTCCTGTGAAGTGCTCCAAAGTTATCTGGGAGTTGTCTGAGCCCCTCACCTGGTGAGCACAGTACGACGTGGGCAGCCGTTACCTGCAGACGTGGTCTGGATAATAAGAACTGTGAGTAAAGGCCCTGAACTGCTTCACTGACTCCGTGTCGTTACTGCTGCTGCCCTGCACCATCACCCCCATCCTCCGCATACACTGCCCTGAGGCTATACTCCTCCCGTGGGGAGTTATGCTACGCTCTGCTGCACCCACAACACCAGCCTCAGCGGTCTGCCCTGTAGCGGCGGTTCACTCTGACCGCAATCCACGGGTGGCGTAGTCGTACATTTAAACATCAAAACCACATAAATAGTTCCGCCACTGGTTTGACCGCCCTGAGCCACGGAACCGGGTCGCCGCCACGAAGACTACAACCACCAGCATCCACCAAAAAGGGTCCGGCTCCGGGTGTCCCAAGGCCCAGGGGGTGCGTCAGAACATTTTCATCACCTTTCACAATCACCAATGGGACAATGCAGGGATGTCCTCTGTCCCCTCTCTTATACATCCTAGTGACGGAGCACCTGCTCTCATCAATTCGCCATAACCCCAATATTAGGTGGATTGAGGTGGGAGGCACCGAGTACAAGTGCTCTCTATTTGCTGATGATGTCCTAGTATATATCACTCAATCACATATATCCATCCATGCTGTTATGGCTGAAATAGATCACTTTGTTACATGGTCAAATTTTAAAATCAATGCAGCGAAGTCTGAGGCCCTCGATGTCTCCCTCCCCAAATCCATATAGGATTCCATCCAGTCCAACTTTCCCTTTGCCTGGCCCTCACAGGGTATCAAATACTTAGGAATTCCTATTCATAGAGACCTCTCCCATCTATGTTATCTTAATTTTGGGCCCTTTATTGAACAACTCCATATAGACCACGGTTGGCAAGTTAGAGCTGTAAGATTCACTACGTGAACCGCTGGTGTTTTGTGGAAAAGCACATGTACACTGCGATCCAAATTATTATGCAAAAAGTGTTTAGGAGTGATAAGGGAAGAATTTGTTTGTTTGTCAGTTAAACTCATTGATGGTGATGTGTGTCAGGGCTCTTTATATCACTGTAAGCAATTGCAGACACCTGTGCTAATTAGTTTGGCAGGTGTGTCCAATGAAAGGCAAGACTTCTTAAGAAGGCTCTCTCACATTATTAAGCAGCCTACATTTTCTGCCAAAATGGGAAAGAAAAAGGATGTGTCGGCTGCTGAGAAGCAACAAATTGTGGAGTGTTTAGGTCAAGGCATGACTACAATCAACATTGTGCGATGATCAGGATGAAGTGTCTTGGCAATCAAGAAGTATGTAGCTGATTCACAGTACACACGTGTGCGTGCTGATAAGGGCAAATTGAGGACTCTTTCCTACAGGCAATTACGTCAGGTTAAAAGAGCAGCGGCAAAAAAGCCTTGTCATAGCAGCAGACAAGTTTTTGAAGCTGCTGGTGCCTCCAACGTCCCCCGAACAACAAGATGCAGGGTCCTTCAGAGGTTTGCAGCTGTGCATACGCCATCCTGTCGACCTCCTCTATCCACTTCACACAAGCAGAAACGGCTCCAGTGGGCCAAACATTACATGAAGACTGATTTCAAAACAGTTTTGTTCACGGATGAGTGCCATGCAGCGCTCGATGGTCCAGATGGATGGAGTGGAGGATGGCTGGTTGATGGACACCCCACGCAAACACGGCTACAGCGCCAACAAGGAGGAGGTGGAGTAATGTTTTGGGCTGGAATCATGGGGAGAGAGATTGTCGGCCCCTTTAGGATCCCTGAAGGCGCTAAAGATGAACTCCATAATGTATGTGGATTTTCTCAAACAGCACTTCCTGCCATGGTTCAAGAAGAAGAACCGTGTATTTCACAGCAAGATCATTTTTCTGCATGATAATGCACCATCTCATGCTGGACATAAAACATCTGCATCTCTGGCTGATATGGGCATAAAAGGGGACAAACTTATGGTGTGACCCCCATGCTCCCCTGACCTCTACCCCATTCAGAACCTTTGGAGCATCATTAAAAGGAGTGTCTATGATGGTGGGAGGCAGTTCACATCTAAGCAACAGCTCTGGGAGGGTATTCTGTCCTCATGCAAAACAATTGAAGCAGAAACCATCCAAAACCTGACAAATTCAATGGACGAGAGAGTTCAGAAGCTCCTTTCGAACAAGGGGTCCTATGTGAAAATGTAACATCACCTAGAATAAAGTTTTGAGTTGAAAACTGTTTGATTTCAGTTTCTAACAACCTGCTAATGCTTATAATTTCAAAAATGACCATTTTTTTGGTCTTTATTAAAATGAAAAGGTTGATCGAAAAGTTTGGGGGATCTAAGAGTGTGGCAACCCAGTAGTCATGATTACTTCGAATTCTGACAATATGAGGGTCATGTTGCAGGTAGTGCAGCAAGAAGGCACTTATGTGTCTTGCGCATCTCGGAGCCCCATAATTATTTTCCGGGCTAGATGCAGCTAAAAATTATTTTTAATTTTAAATCTGGTGAAGCTTTAGTATAGATGGCCTAATAGGATCAGTGCTGCACACTGCTACAAAGCCCAAATTATTTTCCAGTCAAGATACAGATAAACATGATTAGTAATTTTAAATCTGGTGGAGCTTATTATAGATGTCCTAATAGAATCAGTGCTGCACACTGCTACAAAGCCCAAATTATTTTCCAGCCAAGATACAGCTAAACATGATTAGTAATTTGAAAGCTTAAAACGGTTGGTAGGGTGATTTTAACCAATCATCAAGCTTTTACTCTCCCCAGGATGACACAGGGGTAGAAAAGTCGTTTCGGATCCATGATTTGTTCATCTTTATGAACGTGAGGCTGTCTACATTATCAGTGGAGAGCCGCGTGCGCTTATCTGTCAGCACACCACCAGCAGCGCTGAACACACGTTCAGACAGAACGCTGGCTGCGGGGCATGACAAGATCTCCAAGGCGTAAGTGGCTAGCTCCGGCCATTTATCCAGATTGGAAGCCCAAAAAGAGCAAGGGTCCAGTGACACAGTCGTGGCTTCAATGTTTACTTGGAGATACTCCTGTACCATCGTCTCTAGGCGTTGACTATGTGTCAGACTTCTTGTCTCCTGTGGCCTTGCAAAGGATGGGCTAAAAAAGTGGTGAAATGATTCCGCAAAATTGATGTTACCAGCAGATACTGTGGTTCTGTTACGGTTTGAGTGCTGAACACTTGACTGTCCCACGGTTGGCAAGTTGGAACTGTGAGATTCACTACGTGCACCACTGGTATTTTGTGGAAAAGCACATGTAAGATTCTGCAACAGTCTCTGCTGATACTCCTGCATGCGTGCATCCCTTTCTATGGCAGGAATAATTTCTGCAAATTTACTTTTGTACCGGGGATCTCACAGTGTGGCAACCCAGTAGTCAGGATTATTTCTAATTCTCACAATTCGAGGGTCATGTTGCAGGTAGTGCAGCAAGAAGGCACTCATGTGTGTTGCGCATCCAGGAGCACCAAGTCCCTGTTGTGTTGGTGGCGAGGTAACAATCATGCTTCCTTCCTCTGTCCTCTCCCCCCAACCTCGCACAACAGAAATGTGATCAAGGTCTCCCTCATCTGATGAGTCTTCCATCAGTTCGTCCTCCACTTCTTCCTGGGCTCCTGCACCTTCCTCACTAGTTTGGCTGCTACCATGCGCCCTGGTAAAACCATCTCCCCCACCCTCACATGCCTGCCGCCTTGGTGCTGCCGACCGTCTGGACCTTGCAGATGTTAGCCCTTCCGCATACAACTCCTCCTCCTCTACTTCCTCCACCTCCTCTTGTGCCACCACCTGACTCCGAATTCTGTTTAACATGTGCTCCAGCATGTAAATCACCGGAATAGTCATGCTGATAATGGCATCGTCAGCACTAAGCATCTTCGTCACCATTTCAAAACTGTGCAGAAGGGTGCATAGGTCCCTGATCTGAGACCACTCCTCCAGAGTGATTTGCCCCACCTCTGAATCTCGTTGGCCCAGGCTATACGTATGAGCGTATTGCACCAGGGCTTGTCGGTGCTGCCACAGTCGCTGCAACATGTGCAGAGTTGAATTCCACCGGGTAGGCACATCGCATTTTAGCCGGTGAAGTGGCAGGCCCAACGACTTCTGTAGAGATGTAAGTCGCTGAGCTGCGGGATGCGAACGGCGGAAGTGAGCACACAGCGACCGTGCCCTCTGCAGAAGGCCATCTAGTCTGGGATAGTGGGCTAAAAATTGCTGGACAACCAGGTTCAACACGTGAGCCATACAAGGCACGTGTGTGACATTGCCCCGGCGAAGGGCCGCACCCAGGTTTGCAGCATTGTCGCACACGGCCTTCCCTGGTTTCAGGTCCAGTGGAGACAACCATTCATGAAATTGGTTCTCCAGAGCTGACCACAACTCCTCAGCTGTGTGACTCACATTTCCCAGACATTTCAATGTAAAAACCGCCTGATGACGTTGAGTCCTACTGCCAGCATAGTAAGGAGGTGTGCAGGATCCCTTCTGCGCAGTTAGAAAGCTTGTGGCATGACCAGACAGGCTTTGGGTGCAGGTGGAAGACCGAGAGGAGGTTGAGGAGGCAGAAGCAGTGGAGGAACTTTGACATAAAGAGGATTGACGCACAACTCGTGGGGACGGCAAGACTTGGACAGCAGCCCCTTGTCCTGCTGTCACCATAGTTACCCAGTGCCCAGTCAGCGACATGTAACGCCCCTGTCCATGCCTACTCGTCCAAGTGTCTGTGGTGAAATGCACCCTGTCACACACAGAGTTTCTCAAAGAAGCGGTGATGTTGTGTGTGACATGCTGGTGGAGCGCAGGCACATCTTTCTTTGAGAAGTAGTGCCGACTGGGCATCTGGTACTGGGGCACTGCGACGGACATAAGGTCTCGAAAATCCTCTGTGTCCACCAGGCGGAAAGGCAGCATTTCTGTAGCCAAGAGCTTGCAGATGGTGAAATTCAACCTCTTAGCTTTCTCATGGCTAGGAGGAAATGGTCTTTTACTTGTCCACATCTGAGGGACCGAGGGCTGGCTATTGTGCTTAGACGGGGTTGATAAGGGTGTCCCCGGCAAACTGCCGGTCTGTGAGGAAGATGCAGGCGGACATGTTAGGTTGCCTTGATCCAAAGGTGGTGCTATCGATGTCGGACAGCGCTCAACACCAGCTGGTGTTCCCACCTCCAAAGAAAATGATGACCTGCCAATCACGCTGGCTGTTGCGGGTAAAGAGGTGGCAGGTCTGCGCCCCAAAACAGGTGTGACCGCTGTCCCCCCAGTCACAGAGGATGAAGAGGCCGCGGATGCACAAGATATGGCAGACGGTGGTTGGCCCGGCCGGCTAGGCCGCATTGTAGCACACTGAGCTTCCCACTGCAACTTATGCTTCATGTCCATGTGCCGGTTCATGCATGAAGTACTCAAACTATGTATTTTTTGGCCTCTACTTAGCTTTTGCTGACAAATGTTACAGATAACACGAGTTGGGTCATCTTTATCGATCTGAAAAAATCCCCTGGCTATGCAAGGCTTAGCACCCATGCGACCTGAAGAGCCACCACGACTTGTGGTGAGAGGCAGAGTTGTGTTTGAGGATGCAGTTGTTGACATGCTTCCAGTACTACGTCTCTGTCCAGGAAGGCGCAACCTGACCTCGTCGTCACTAGCATCTTCCTCCACCTCCTCTGCTGACCTCATCTCTTGGCTGACTGTGGGTTGACAGTAAGTGGGATCTCCAACCTCATCATCATCACCCTGTGCGTTATCACACCCGTCGTCCTCAGAGCCAACCTGTTCCTGCCCTGACAAAAAACTAAAGTTGTCGCTCCAATCAGGTATTTGAGTCTTATCATCGTCTTCCTCATTGTCTCCACCAACAGGAGTTACAGTTTGGGAATGAGGGTCTACATTATGGTCAGAACCTTCTGCGTCTGGTCCTGGATCCGACTCATAAAGATTCTGGGCATCAGTGCAGATCATTTCCTCATCTAGATTCACAGAAGCGCTGGAGTCGACCTCTGATTCCCAGGCTATAGTATGAGTAAACAGCTCTGCAGACTCAACCATCTGTTCTACCTCATACTCAGACGGGCAGCTGGAGATTTGGGAGCTGTGAGGAAGCAAGTGCGATTGGGGTGACACCTTTGAGGACTGGAGTATTTGTGATGTTGAAGTTGATGTGGAGGAGAGCCCACTTAAAGGAGCACTTGATATCCGTTGAAGCACCTGCTGTTTTTGTGCCTCATCTGGAATTTGTAGCGATTGGCGTGGCCGTAAGAAAAGGATTTTATCACATTGTCCGCTAAAAGAAGTAGACATTTTAGTTTGGCTGGAAGATGGTCTTTCTTCTGCAGATGTTACTGTTGCTTTAACACCTACCCCACGGACACAACCTTTTTTCCCCTTCCCAACACGCCTATTCCCCTTTCCACCAGCAGCAGGCCTTTTTCCACTCATTTTGGTGGTTAACTAATTCACAACTCTGGAGTTGTTTGCACAAAAAAACAATGGATGGTAACCGAGCAGAGCTGAGTGGCCAAACTGTGGTATTAGGCCAAAACTATTGGCTGGGTTAGATGCAGAAAAAAATTATATTCAATTTGCAACCTGATGGAGGTCAGTATAGATGGACTAATACAACAAGTCCCACACACAGCTAGAAGCCCAATATTTTTTCAGAGGTAGATGCAGAAAAAAATATATTCAGATTGCAACCTGATGGAGGTCAGTATAGATGGACTAATACAACAAGTCCCACACACAGCTAGAAGCCCAAATATTTTTTCAGAGGTACTGTAGATGCAGATAAAAATTATTTTTAATTTGCAATCTGATGGAGGTCAGTATAGATGGACTAATAGAGAAAGTCCGACACACTGCTAGAAGGCCAAATATTTTTTCAGAGCTAGATGCAGAAAAAAAATATATTCAGTTTGCAACCTGATGGAGGTCTGTATAGATGGATTAATAGAACAAAACCCACACACAGCTAGAAGCCCAATATTTTTTCAGAGGTAGATGCAGAAAAAAATATATTCAGTTTGCAACCTGATGGAGGTCAGTATAGATGGACTAATACAACAAGTCCCACACACAGCTAGAAGCCCAATATTTTTTCAGAGGTAGATGCAGAAAAAAATATATTCAGTTTGCAACCTGATGGAGGTCAGTATAGATGGACTAATACAACAAGTCCCACACACAGCTAGAAGCCCAATATTTTTTCAGAGGTAGATGCAAAAAAAAATATATTCAGTTTGCAACCTGATGGAGGTCAGTATAGATGGACTAATACAACAAGTCCCACACACAGCTAGAAGCCCAAATATTTTTTCAGAGGTACTGTAGATGCAGATAAAAATTATTTTTAATTTGCAACCTGATGGAGGTCAGTATAGATGGACTAATAGAGAAAGTCCGACACACTGCCAGAAGGCCAAATATTTTTTCAGAGCTAGATGCAGAAAAATATTATATTCAGTTTGCAACCTGATGGAGGTCAGTATAGATGGACTAACAGAGAAAGTCCCACACACTGCTAGAAGGCCAAATATTTTTTCAGAGCTAGATGCATACAAAAAATTATTTTGAATTTGCAACCTGATGGAGGTCAGTATAGATGGACTAATAAAACAAGTCCCACACACTGCTAGAAGGCCAAATATTTTTTCAGAGCTAGATGCAGAAAAAAATTATATTCAGTTTGCAACCTGATGGAGGTCTGTATAGATGGATTAATAGAACAAGACCCACACACAGCTAGAAGGCCAATATTTTTTCAGAGCTAGATGCAGAAAAAAATATATTCAGTTTGCAACCTGATGGAGGTCAGTATAGATGGACTAACAGAGAAAGTCCCACACACTGCTAGAAGGCCAAATATTTTTTCAGAGCTAGATGCATACAAAAAATTATTTTGAATTTGCAACCTGATGGAGGTCAGTATAGGTGGACTAATAAAACAAGTCCCACACACTGCTAGAAGGCCAAATATTTTTTCAGAGCTAGATGCAGAAAAAAATTATATTCAGTTTGCAACCTGATGGAGGTCTGTATAGATGGATTAATAGAACAAGACCCACACACAGCTAGAAGGCCAATATTTTTTCAGAGGTAGATGCAGAAAAAAATATATTCAGTTTGCAACCTGATGGAGGTCAGTATAGATGGACTAATACAACAAGTCCCACACACAGCTAGAAGCCCAAATATTTTTTCAGAGGTACTGTAGATGCAGATAAAAATTATTTTTAATTTGCAACCTGATGGAGGTCAGTATAGATGGACTAATAGAGAAAGTCCGACACACTGCTAGAAGGCCAAATATTTTTTCAGAGCTAGATGCAGAAAAAAATTATATTCAGTTTGCAACCTGATGGAGGTCAGTATAGATGGACTAACAGAGAAAGTCCCACACACTGCTAGAAGGCCAAATATTTTTTCAGAGCTAGATGCAGAAAAAAATTATATTCAGTTTGCAACCTGATGGAGGTCTGTATAGATGGATTAATAGAAGAAGACCCACACACAGCTAGAAGCCCAATATTTTTTCAGAGGTAGATGCAGAAAAAAATATATTCAGTTTGCAACCTGATAGAGGTCAGTATAGATGGACTAATACAACAAGTCCCACACACAGCTAGAAGCCCAATATTTTTTCAGAGGTAGATGCAGAAAAAAATATATTCAGTTTGCAACCTGATGGAGGTCAGTATAGATGGACTAATACAACAAGTCCCACACACAGCTAGAAGCCCAATATTTTTTCAGAGGTAGATGCAGAAAAAAATATATTCAGTTTGCAACCTGATGGAGGTCAGTATAGATGGACTAATACAACAAGTCCCACACACAGCTAGAAGCCCAATATTTTTTCAGAGGTAGATGCAGAAAAAAATATATTCAGTTTGCAACCTGTTGGAGGTCAGTATAGATGGACTAATACAACAAGTCCCACACACAGCTAGAAGCCCAATATTTTTTCAGAGGTAGATGCAGAAAAAAATATATTCAGTTTGCAACCTGATGGAGGTCAGTATAGATGAACTAATACAACAAGTCCCACACACAGCTAGAAGCCCAAATATTTTTTCAGAGGTACTGTAGATGCAGATAAAAATTATTTTTAATTTGCAACCTGATGGAGGTCAGTATAGATGGACTAATAGAGAAAGTCCGACACACTGCTAGAAGGCCAAATATTTTTTCAGAGCTAGATGCAGAAAAAATTATATTCAGTTTGCAACCTGATGGAGGTCAGTATAGATGGACTAACAGAGAAAGTCCCACACACTGCTAGAAGGCCAAATATTTTTTCAGAGCTAGATGCCTACAAAAAATTATTTTGAATTTGCAACCTGATGGACGTCAGTATAAGTGGACTAATAGAACAAGTCCCACACACTGCTAGAAGGCCAAATATTTTTTCAGAGCTAGATGCAGAAAAAAATTATATTCAGTTTGCAACCTGATGGAGGTCTGTATAGATGGATTAATAGAACAAGACCCACACACAGCTAGAAGCCCAATATTTTTTCAGAGGTAGATGCAGAAAAAAATATATTCAGTTTGCAACCTGATGGAGGTCAGTATAGATGGACTAATACAACAAGTCCCACACACAGCTAGAAGCCCAAATATTTTTTCAGAGGTACTGTAGATGCAGATAAAAATTATTTTTAATTTGCAACCTGATGGAGGTCAGTATAGATGGACTAATAGAGAAAGTCCGACACACTGCTAGAAGGCCAAATATTTTTTCAGAGCTAGATGCAGAAAAAAATTATATTCAGTTTGCAACCTGATGGAGGTCAGTATAGATGGACTAACAGAGAAAGTCCCACACACTGCTAGAAGGCCAAATATTTTTTCAGAGCTAGATGCAGAAAAAAATTATATTCAGTTTGCAACTTGATGGAGGACTGTATAGATGGATTAATAGAACAAGACCCACACACAGCTAGAAGCCCAATATTTTTTCAGAGGTAGATGCAGAAAAAAATATATTCAGTTTGCAACCTGATGGAGGTCAGTATAGATGGACTAATACAACAAGTCCCACGCACAGCTAGAAGCCCAATATTTTTTCAGAGGTAAATGCAGAAAAAAATATATTCAGTTTGCAACCTGATGGAGGTCAGTATAGATGGACTAATACAACAAGTCCCACACACAGCTAGAAGCCCAATATTTTTTCAGAGGTAGATGCAGAAAAAAATATATTCAGTTTGCAACCTGATGGAGGTCAGTATAGATGGACTAATACAACAAGTCCCACACACAGCTAGAAGCCCAAATATTTTTTCAGAGGTAGATGCAGAAAAAAATATATTCAGTTTGCAACCTGATGGAGGTCAGTATAGATGGACTAATACAACAAGTCCCACACACAGCTAGAAGCCCAATATTTTTTCAGAGGTAGATGCAGAAAAAAATATATTCAGTTTGCAACCTGATGGAGGTCAGTATAGATGGACTAATACAACAAGTCCCACACACAGCTAGAAGCCCAAATATTTTTTCAGAGGTACTGTAGATGCAGATAAAAATTATTTTTAATTTGCAACCTGATGGAGGTCAGTATAGATGGACTAATAGAGAAAGTCCGACACACTGCTAGAAGGCCAAATATTTTTTCAGAGCTAGATGCAGAAAAAAATTATATTCAGTTTGCAACCTGATGGAGGTCAGTATAGATGGACTAACAGAGAAAGTCCCACACACTGCTAGAAGGCCAAATATTTTTTCAGAGCTAGATGCATACAAAAAATTATTTTGAATTTGCAACCTGATGGAGGTCAGTATAGGTGGACTAATAGAACAAGTCCCACACACTGCTAGAAGGCCAAATATTTTTTCAGAGCTAGATGCAGAAAAAAATTATATTCAGTTTGCAACCTGATGGAGGTCTGTATAGATGGATTAATAGAACAAGACCCACACACAGCTAGAAGCCCAATATTTTTTCAGAGGTAGATGCAGAAAAAAATATATTCAGTTTGCAACCTGATGGAGGTCAGTATAGAAGGACTAATACAACAAGTCCCACACACAGCTAGAAGCCCAATATTTTTTCAGAGGTAGATGCAGAAAAAAATATATTCAGTTTGCAACCTGATGGAGGTCAGTATAGATGGACTAATACAACAAGTCCCACACACAGCTAGAAGCCCAATATTTTTTCAGAGGTAGATGCAGAAAAAAATATATTCAGTTTGCAACCTGATGGAGGTCAGTGTAGATGGACTAATACAACAAGTCCCACACACAGCTAGAAGCCCAAATATTTTTTCAGAGGTACTGTAGATGCAGATAAAAATTATTTTTAATTTGCAACCTGATGGAGGTCAGTATAGATGGACTAATAGAGAAAGTCCGACACACTGCTAGAAGGCCAAATATTTTTTCAGAGCTAGATGCAGAAAAAAATTATATTCAGTTTGCAACCTGATGGAGGTCAGTATAGATGGACTAACAGAGAAAGTCCCACACACTGCTAGAAGGCCAAATATTTTTTCAGAGCTAGATGCAGAAAAAAATTATATTCAGTTTGCAACCTGATGGAGGACTGTATAGAAGGACTAATACAACAAGTCCCACACACAGCTAGAAGCCCAATATTTTTTCAGAGGTAGATGCAGAAAAAAATATATTCAGTTTGCAACCTGATGGAGGTCAGTATAGATGGACTAATACAACAAGTCCCACACACAGCTAGAAGCCCAATATTTTTTCAGAGGTAGATGCAGAAAAAAATATATTCAGTTTGCAACCTGATGGAGGTCAGTGTAGATGGACTAATACAACAAGTCCCACACACAGCTAGAAGCCCAAATATTTTTTCAGAGGTACTGTAGATGCAGATAAAAATTATTTTTAATTTGCAACCTGATGGAGGTCAGTATAGATGGACTAATAGAGAAAGTCCGACACACTGCTAGAAGGCCAAATATTTTTTCAGAGCTAGATGCAGAAAAAAATTATATTCAGTTTGCAACCTGATGGAGGTCAGTATAGATCGACTAACAGAGAAAGTCCCACACACTGCTAGAAGGCCAAATATTTTTTCAGAGCTAGATGCAGAAAAAAATTATATTCAGTTTGCAACCTGATGGAGGACTGTATAGATGGATTAATAGAACAAGACCCACACACAGCTAGAAGCCCAATATTTTTTCAGAGGTAGATGCAGAAAAAAATATATTCAGTTTGCAACCTGATGGAGGTCAGTATAGATGGACTAATACAACAAGTCCCACACACAGCTAGAAGCCCAATATTTTTTCAGAGGTAGATGCAGAAAAAAATATATTCAGTTTGCAACCTGATGGAGGTCAGTATAGATGGACTAATACAACAAGTCCCACACACAGCTAGAAGCCCAATATTTTTTCAGAGGTAGATGCAGAAAAAAATATATTCAGTTTGCAACCTGATGGAGGTCAGTATAGATGGACTAATACAACAAGTCCCACACACAGCTAGAAGCCCAAATATTTTTTCAGAGGTAGATGCAGAAAAAAATATATTCAGTTTGCAACCTGATGGAGGTCAGTATAGATGGACTAATACAAGTCCCACACACAGCTAGAAGCCCAATATTTTTTCAGAGGTAGATGCAGAAAAAAATATATTCAGTTTGCAACCTGATGGAGGTCAGTATAGATGGACTAATACAACAAGTCCCACACACAGCTAGAAGCCCAAATATTTTTTCAGAGGTAGATGCAGAAAAAAATATATTCAGTTTGCAACCTGATGGAGGTCAGTATAGATGGACTAATACAAGTCCCACACACAGCTAGAAGCCCAATATTTTTTCAGAGGTAGATGCAGAAAAAAATATATTCAGTTTGCAACCTGATGGAGGTCAGTATAGATGGACTAATACAACAAGTCCCACACACAGCTAGAAGCCCAAATATTTTTTCAGAGGTACTGTAGATGCAGATAAAAATTATTTTTAATTTGCAACCTGATGGAGGTCAGTATAGATGGACTAATAGAGAAAGTCCGACACACTGCTAGAAGGCCAAATATTTTTTCAGAGCTAGATGCAGAAAAAATTATATTCAGTTTGCAACCTGATGGAGGTCAGTATAGATGGACTAACAGAGAAAGTCCCACACACTGCTAGAAGGCCAAATATTTTTTCAGAGCTAGATGCCTACAAAAAATTATTTTGAATTTGCAACCTGATGGAGGTCAGTATAGGTGGACTAATAGAACAAGTCCCACACACTGCTAGAAGGCCAAATATTTTTTCAGAGCTAGATGCAGAAAAAAATTATATTCAGTTTGCAACCTGATGG
The DNA here is from genome assembly GCF_046119375.1 of Phyllobates terribilis. Classification (NCBI taxonomy): domain Eukaryota; kingdom Metazoa; phylum Chordata; class Amphibia; order Anura; family Dendrobatidae; genus Phyllobates; species Phyllobates terribilis. Next base: position 789,425,828 of record NW_027362761.1, read on the forward strand.
AGGTCTGTAAAGATGGATTAATAGAACAAGACCCACACACAGCTAGAAGCCCAATATTTTTTCTGAGGTAGATGCAGAAAAAAATATATTCAGTTTGCAACCTGATGGAGGTCAGTATAGATGGACTAATACAACAAGTCCCACACACAGCTAGAAGCCCAATATTTTTTCAGAGGTAGATGCAGAAAAAAATATATTCAGTTTGCAACCTGATGGAGGTCAGTATAGATGGACTAATACAACAAGTCCCACACACAGCTAGAAGCCCAAATATTTTTTCAGAGGTACTGTAGATGCAGATAAAAATTATTTTTAATTTGCAACCTGATGGAGGTCAGTATAGATGGACTAATAGAGAAAGTCCGACACACTGCTAGAAGGCCAAATATTTTTTCAGAGCTAGATGCAGAAAAAAATTATATTCAGTTTGCAACCTGATGGAGGTCAGTATAGATGGACTAACAGAGAAAGTCCCACACACTGCTAGAAGGCCAAATATTTTTTCAGAGCTAGATGCAGAAAAAAATTATATTCAGTTTGCAACCTGATGGAGGACTGTATAGATGGATTAATAGAACAAGACCCACACACAGCTAGAAGCCCAATATTTTTTCAGAGGTAGATGCAGAAAAAAATATATTCAGTTTGCAACCTGATGGAGGTCAGTATAGATGGACTAATACAACAAGTCCCACGCACAGCTAGAAGCCCAATATTTTTTCAGAGGTAGATGCAGAAAAAAATATATTCAGTTTGCAACCTGATGGAGGTCAGTATAGATGGACTAATACAACAAGTCCCACACACAGCTAGAAGCCCAATATTTTTTCAGAGGTGGATGCAGAAAAAAATATATTCAGTTTGCAACCTGATGGAGGTCAGTATAGATGGACTAATACAACAAGTCCCACACACAGCTAGAAGCCCAAATATTTTTTCAGAGGTAGATGCAGAAAAAAATATATTCAGTTTGCAACCTGATGGAGGTCAGTATAGATGGACTAATACAACAAGTCCCACACACAGCTAGAAGCCCAATATTTTTTCAGAGGTAGATGCAGAAAAAAATATATTCAGTTTGCAACCTGATGGAGGTCAGTATAGATGGACTAATACAACAAGTCCCACACACAGCTAGAAGCCCAAATATTTTTTCAGAGGTACTGTAGATGCAGATAAAAATTATTTTTAATTTGCAACCTGATGGAGGTCAGTGTAGATGGACTAATAGAGAAAGTCCGACACACTGCTAGAAGGCCAAATATTTTTTCAGAGCTAGATGCAGAAAAAAATTATATTCAGTTTGCAACCTGATGGAGGTCAGTATAGATGGACTAACAGAGAAAGTCCCACACACTGCTAGAAGGCCAAATATTTTTTCAGAGCTAGATGCATACAAAAAATTATTTTGAATTTGCAACCTGATGGAGGTCAGTATAGGTGGACTAATAGAACAAGTCCCACACACTGCTAGAAGGCCAAATATTTTTTCAGAGCTAGATGCAGAAAAAAATTATATTCAGTTTGCAACCTGATGGAGGTCTGTATAGATGGATTAATAGAACAAGACCCACACACAGCTAGAAGCCCAATATTTTTTCAGAGGTAGATGCAGAAAAAAATATATTCAGTTTGCAACCTGATGGAGGTCAGTATAGAAGGACTAATACAACAAGTCCCACACACAGCTAGAAGCCCAATATTTTTTCAGAGGTAGATGCAGAAAAAAATATATTCAGTTTGCAACCTGATGGAGGTCAGTATAGATGGACTAATACAACAAGTCCCACACACAGCTAGAAGCCCAATATTTTTTCAGAGGTAGATGCAGAAAAAAATATATTCAGTTTGCAACCTGATGGAGGTCAGTGTAGATGGACTAATACAACAAGTCCCACACACAGCTAGAAGCCCAAATATTTTTTCAGAGGTACTGTAGATGCAGATAAAAATTATTTTTAATTTGCAACCTGATGGAGGTCAGTATAGATGGACTAATAGAGAAAGTCCGACACACTGCTAGAAGGCCAAATATTTTTTCAGAGCTAGATGCAGAAAAAAATTATATTCAGTTTGCAACCTGATGGAGGTCAGTATAGATGGACTAACAGAGAAAGTCCCCACACTGCTAGAAGGCCAAATATTTTTTCAGAGCTAGATGCAGAAAAAAATTATATTCAGTTTGCAACCTGATGGAGGACTGTATAGAAGGACTAATACAACAAGTCCCACACACAGCTAGAAGCCCAATATTTTTTCAGAGGTAGATGCAGAAAAAAATATATTCAGTTTGCAACCTGATGGAGGTCAGTATAGATGGACTAATACAACAAGTCCCACACACAGCTAGAAGCCCAATATTTTTTCAGAGGTAGATGCAGAAAAAAATATATTCAGTTTGCAACCTGATGGAGGTCAGTGTAGATGGACTAATACAACAAGTCCCACACACAGCTAGAAGCCCAAATATTTTTTCAGAGGTACTGTAGATGCAGATAAAAATTATTTTTAATTTGCAACCTGATGGAGGTCAGTATAGATGGACTAATAGAGAAAGTCCGACACACTGCTAGAAGGCCAAATATTTTTTCAGAGCTAGATGCAGAAAAAAATTATATTCAGTTTGCAACCTGATGGAGGTCAGTATAGATGGACTAACAGAGAAAGTCCCACACACTGCTAGAAGGCCAAATATTTTTTCAGAGCTAGATGCAGAAAAAAATTATATTCAGTTTGCAACCTGATGGAGGACTGTATAGATGGATTAATAGAACAAGACCCACACACAGCTAGAAGCCCAATATTTTTTCAGAGGTAGATGCAGAAAAAAATATATTCAGTTTGCAACCTGATGGAGGTCAGTATAGATGGACTAATACAACAAGTCCCACACACAGCTAGAAGCCCAATATTTTTTCAGAGGTAGATGCAGAAAAAAATATATTCAGTTTGCAACCTGATGGAGGTCAGTATAGATGGACTAATACAACAAGTCCCACACACAGCTAGAAGCCCAATATTTTTTCAGAGGTAGATGCAGAAAAAAATATATTCAGTTTGCAACCTGATGGAGGTCAGTATAGATGGACTAATACAACAAGTCCCACACACAGCTAGAAGCCCAAATATTTTTTCAGAGGTAGATGCAGAAAAAAATATATTCAGTTTGCAACCTGATGGAGGTCAGTATAGATGGACTAATACAAGTCCCACACACAGCTAGAAGCCCAATATTTTTTCAGAGGTAGATGCAGAAAAAAATATATTCAGTTTGCAACCTGATGGAGGTCAGTATAGATGGACTAATACAACAAGTCCCACACACAGCTAGAAGCCCAAATATTTTTTCAGAGGTACTGTAGATGCAGATAAAAATTATTTTTAATTTGCAACCTGATGGAGGTCAGTATAGATGGACTAATAGAGAAAGTCCGACACACTGCTAGAAGGCCAAATATTTTTTCAGAGCTAGATGCAGAAAAAATTATATTCAGTTTGCAACCTGATGGAGGTCAGTATAGATGGACTAACAGAGAAAGTCCCACACACTGCTAGAAGGCCAAATATTTTTTCAGAGCTAGATGCCTACAAAAAATTATTTTGAATTTGCAACCTGATGGACGTCAGTATAAGTGGACTAATAGAACAAGTCCCACACACTGCTAGAAGGCCAAATATTTTTTCAGAGCTAGATGCAGAAAAAAATTATATTCAGTTTGCAACCTGATGGAGGTCTGTATAGATGGATTAATAGAACAAGACCCACACACAGCTAGAAGCCCAATATTTTTTCTGAGGTAGATGCAGAAAAAAATATATTCAGTTTGCAACCTGATGGAGGTCAGTATAGATGGACTAATACAACAAGTCCCACACACAGCTAGAAGCCCAATATTTTTTCAGAGGTAGATGCAGAAAAAAATATATTCAGTTTGCAACCTGATGGAGGTCAGTATAGATGGACTAATACAACAAGTCCCACACACAGCTAGAAGCCCAAATATTTTTTCAGAGGTACTGTAGATGCAGATAAAAATTATTTTTAATTTGCAACCTGATGGAGGTCAGTATAGATGGACTAATAGAGAAAGTCCGACACACTGCTAGAAGGCCAAATATTTTTTCAGAGCTAGATGCAGAAAAAAATTATATTCAGTTTGCAACCTGATGGAGGTCAGTATAGATGGACTAACAGAGAAAGTCCCACACACTGCTAGAAGGCCAAATATTTTTTCAGAGCTAGATGCAGAAAAAAATTATATTCAGTTTGCAACCTGATGGAGGACTGTATAGATGGATTAATAGAACAAGACCCACACACAGCTAGAAGCCCAATATTTTTTCAGAGGTAGATGCAGAAAAAAATATATTCAGTTTGCAACCTGATGGAGGTCAGTATAGATGGACTAATACAACAAGTCCCACGCACAGCTAGAAGCCCAATATTTTTTCAGAGGTAGATGCAGAAAAAAATATATTCAGTTTGCAACCTGATGGAGGTCAGTATAGATGGACTAATACAACAAGTCCCACACACAGCTAGAAGCCCAATATTTTTTCAGAGGTAGATGCAGAAAAAAATATATTCAGTTTGCAACCTGATGGAGGTCAGTATAGATGGACTAATACAACAAGTCCCACACACAGCTAGAAGCCCAAATATTTTTTCAGAGGTAGATGCAGAAAAAAATATATTCAGTTTGCAACCTGATGGAGGTCAGTATAGATGGATTAATACAACAAGTCCCACACACAGCTAGAAGCCTAATATTTTTTCAGAGGTAGATGCAGAAAAAAATATATTCAGTTTGCAACCTGATGGAGGTCAGTATAGATGGACTAATACAACAAGTCCCACACACAGCTAGAAGCCCAAATATTTTTTCAGAGGTACTGTAGATGCAGATAAAAATTATTTTTAATTTGCAACCTGATGGAGGTCAGTATAGATGGACTAATAGAGAAAGTCCGACACACTGCTAGAAGGCCAAATATTTTTTCAGAGCTAGATGCAGAAAAAAATTATATTCAGTTTGCAACCTGATGGAGGTCAGTATAGATGGACTAACAGAGAAAGTCCCACACACTGCTAGAAGGCCAAATATTTTTTCAGAGCTAGATGCATACAAAAAATTATTTTGAATTTGCAACCTGATGGAGGTCAGTATAGGTGGACTAATAGAACAAGTCCCACACACTGCTAGAAGGCCAAATATTTTTTCAGAGCTAGATGCAGAAAAAAATTATATTCAGTTTGCAACCTGATGGAGGTCTGTATAGATGGATTAATAGAACAAGACCCACACACAGCTAGAAGCCCAATATTTTTTCTGAGGTAGATGCAGAAAAAAATATATTCAGTTTGCAACCTGATGGAGGTCAGTATAGATGGACTAATACAACAAGTCCCACACACAGCTAGAAGCCCAATATTTTTTCAGAGGTAGATGCAGAAAAAAATATATTCAGTTTGCAACCTGATGGAGGTCAGTATAGATGGACTAATACAACAAGTCCCACACACAGCTAGAAGCCCAAATATTTTTTCAGAGGTACTGTAGATGCAGATAAAAATTATTTTTAATTTGCATCCTGATGGAGGTCAGTATAGATGGACTAATAGAGAAAGTCCGACACACTGCTAGAAGGCCAAATATTTTTTCAGAGCTAGATGCAGAAAAAAATTATATTCAGTTTGCAACCTGATGGAGGTCAGTATAGATGGACTAACAGAGAAAGTCCCACACACTGCTAGAAGGCCAAATATTTTTTCAGAGCTAGATGCAGAAAAAAATTATATTCAGTTTGCAACCTGATGGAGGACTGTATAGATGGATTAATAGAACAAGACCCACACACAGCTAGAAGCCCAATATTTTTTCAGAGGTAGATGCAGAAAAAAATATATTCAGTTTGCAACCTGATGGAGGTCAGTATAGATGCACTAATACAACAAGTCCCACGCACAGCTAGAAGCCCAATATTTTTTCAGAGGTAGATGCAGAAAAAAATATATTCAGTTTGCAACCTGATGGAGGTCAGTATAGATGGACTAATACAACAAGTCCCACACACAGCTAGAAGCCCAATATTTTTTCAGAGGTGGATGCAGAAAAAAATATATTCAGTTTGCAACCTGATGGAGGTCAGTATAGATGGACTAATACAACAAGTCCCACACACAGCTAGAAGCCCAAATATTTTTTCAGAGGTAGATGCAGAAAAAAATATATTCAGTTTGCAACCTGATGGAGGTCAGTATAGATGGACTAATACAACAAGTCCCACACACAGCTAGAAGCCCAATATTTTTTCAGAGGTAGATGCAGAAAAAAATATATTCAGTTTGCAACCTGATGGAGGTCAGTATAGATGGACTAATACAACAAGTCCCACACACAGCTAGAAGCCCAAATATTTTTTCAGAGGTACTGTAGATGCAGATAAAAATTATTTTTAATTTGCAACCTGATGGAGGTCAGTATAGATGGACTAATAGAGAAAGTCCGACACACTGCTAGAAGGCCAAATATTTTTTCAGAGCTAGATGCAGAAAAAAATTATATTCAGTTTGCAACCTGATGGAGGTCAGTATAGATGGACTAACAGAGAAAGTCCCACACACTGCTAGAAGGCCAAATATTTTTTCAGAGCTAGATGCATACAAAAAATTATTTTGAATTTGCAACCTGATGGAGGTCAGTATAGGTGGACTAATAGAACAAGTCCCACACACTGCTAGAAGGCCAAATATTTTTTCAGAGCTAGATGCAGAAAAAAATTATATTCAGTTTGCAACCTGATGGAGGTCTGTATAGATGGATTAATAGAACAAGACCCACACACAGCTAGAAGCCCAATATTTTTTCAGAGGTAGATGCAGAAAAAAATATATTCAGTTTGCAACCTGATGGAGGTCAGTATAGAAGGACTAATACAACAAGTCCCACACACAGCTAGAAGCCCAATATTTTTCAGAGGTAGATGCAGAAAAAAATATATTCAGTTTGCAACCTGATGGAGGTCAGTATAGATGGACTAATACAACAAGTCCCACACACAGCTAGAAGCCCAATATTTTTTCAGAGGTAGATGCAGAAAAAAATATATTCAGTTTGCAACCTGATGGAGGTCAGTATAGATGGACTAATACAACAAGTCCCACACACAGCTAGAAGCCCAATATTTTTTCAGAGGTAGATGCAGAAAAAAATATATTCAGTTTGCAACCTGATGGAGGTCAGTATAGATGGAATAATACAACAAGTCCCACACACAGCTAGAAGCCCAATATTTTTTCAGAGGTAGATGCAAAAAAAAATATATTCAGTTTGCAACCTGATGGAGGTCAGTATAGATGGACTAATACAACAAGTCCCACACACAGCTAGAAGCCCAAATATTTTTTCAGAGGTACTGTAGATGCAGATAAAAATTATTTTTAATTTGCAACCTGATGGAGGTCAGTATAGATGGACTAATAGAGAAAGTCCGACACTCTGCCAGAAGGTCAAATATTTTTTCAGAGCTAGATGCAGAAAAAAATTATATTCAGTTTGCAACCTGATGGAGGTCAGTATAGATGGACTAACAGAGAAAGTCCCACACACTGCTAGAAGGCCAAATATTTTTTCAGAGCTAGATGCAGAAAAAAATTATATTCAGTTTGCAACCTGATGGAGGTCTGTATAGATGGATTAATAGAACAAGACCCACACACAGCTAGAAGGCCAATATTTTTTCAGAGGTAGATGCAGAAAAAAATATATTCAGTTTGCAACCTGATGGAGGTCAGTATAGATGGACTAACAGAGAAAGTCCCACACACTGCTAGAAGGCCAAATATTTTTTCAGAGCTAGATGCATACAAAAAATTATTTTGAATTTGCAACCTGATGGAGGTCAGTATAGGTGGACTAATAAAACAAGTCCCACACACTGCTAGAAGGCCAAATATTTTTTCAGAGCTAGATGCAGAAAAAAATTATATTCAGTTTGCAACCTGATGGAGGTCTGTATAGATGGATTAATAGAACAAGACCCACACACAGCTAGAAGGCCAATATTTTTTCAGAGGTAGATGCAGAAAAAAATATATTCAGTTTGCAACCTGATGGAGGTCAGTATAGATGGACTAATACAACAAGTCCCACACACAGCTAGAAGCCCAAATATTTTTTCAGAGGTACTGTAGATGCAGATAAAAATTATTTTTAATTTGCAACCTGATGGAGGTCAGTATAGATGGACTAATAGAGAAAGTCCGACACACTGCTAGAAGGGCAAATATTTTTTCAGAGCTAGATGCAGAAAAAAATTATATTCAGTTTGCAACCTGATGGAGGTCAGTATAGATGGACTAACAGAGAAAGTCCCACACACTGCTAGAAGGCCAAATATTTTTTCAGAGCTAGATGCAGAAAAAAATTATATTCAGTTTGCAACCTGATGGAGGTCTGTATAGATGGATTAATAGAAGAAGACCCACACACAGCTAGAAGCCCAATATTTTTTCAGAGGTAGATGCAGAAAAAAATATATTCAGTTTGCAACCTGATAGAGGTCAGTATAGATGGACTAATACAACAAGTCCCACACACAGCTAGAAGCCCAATATTTTTTCAGAGGTAGATGCAGAAAAAAATATATTCAGTTTGCAACCTGATGGAGGTCAGTATAGATGGACTAATACAACAAGTCCCACACACAGCTAGAAGCCCAATATTTTTTCAGAGGTAGATGCAGAAAAAAATATATTCAGTTTGCAACCTGATGGAGGTCAGTATAGATGGACTAATACAACAAGTCCCACACACAGCTAGAAGCCCAATATTTTTTCAGAGGTAGATGCAGAAAAAAATATATTCAGTTTGCAACCTGTTGGAGGTCAGTATAGATGGACTAATACAACAAGTCCCACACACAGCTAGAAGCCCAATATTTTTTCAGAGGTAGATGCAGAAAAAAATATATTCAGTTTGCAACCTGATGGAGGTCAGTATAGATGGACTAATACAACAAGTCCCACACACAGCTAGAAGCCCAAATATTTTTTCAGAGGTACTGTAGATGCAGATAAAAATTATTTTTAATTTGCAACCTGATGGAGGTCAGTATAGATGGACTAATAGAGAAAGTCCGACACACTGCTAGAAGGCCAAATATTTTTTCAGAGCTAGATGCAGAAAAAATTATATTCAGTTTGCAACCTGATGGAGGTCAGTATAGATGGACTAACAGAGAAAGTCCCACACACTGCTAGAAGGCCAAATATTTTTTCAGAGCTAGATGCCTACAAAAAATTATTTTGAATTTGCAACCTGATGGACGTCAGTATAAGTGGACTAATAGAACAAGTCCCACACACTGCTAGAAGGCCAAATATTTTTTCAGAGCTAGATGCAGAAAAAAATTATATTCAGTTTGCAACCTGATGGAGGTCTGTATATATGGATTAATAGAACAAGACCCACACACAGCTAGAAGCCCAATATTTTTTCTGAGGTAGATGCAGAAAAAAATATATTCAGTTTGCAACCTGATGGAGGTCAGTATAGATGGACTAATACAACAAGTCCCACACACAGCTAGAAGCCCAATATTTTTTCAGAGGTAGATGCAGAAAAAAATATATTCAGTTTGCAACCTGATGGAGGTCAGTATAGATGGACTAATACAACAAGTCCCACACACAGCTAGAAGCCCAAATATTTTTTCAGAGGTACTGTAGATGCAGATAAAAATTATTTTTAATTTGCAACCTGATGGAGGTCAGTATAGATGGACTAATAGAGAAAGTCCGACACACTGCTAGAAGGCCAAATATTTTTTCAGAGCTAGATGCAGAAAAAAATTATATTCAGTTTGCAACCTGATGGAGGTCAGTATAGATGGACTAACAGAGAAAGTCCCACACACTGCTAGAAGGCCAAATATTTTTTCAGAGCTAGATGCAGAAAAAAATTATATTCAGTTTGCAACCTGATGGAGGACTGTATAGATGGATTAATAGAACAAGACCCACACACAGCTAGAAGCCCAATATTTTTTCAGAGGTAGATGCAGAAAAAAATATATTCAGTTTGCAACCTGATGGAGGTCAGTATAGATGGACTAATACAACAAGTCCCACGCACAGCTAGAAGCCCAATATTTTTTCAGAGGTAGATGCAGAAAAAAATATATTCAGTTTGCAACCTGATGGAGGTCAGTATAGATGGACTAATACAACAAGTCCCACACACAGCTAGAAGCCCAATATTTTTTCAGAGGTAGATGCAGAAAAAAATATATTCAGTTTGCAACCTGATGGAGGTCAGTATAGATGGACTAATACAACAAGTCCCACACACAGCTAGAAGCCCAAATATTTTTTCAGAGGTAGATGCAGAAAAAAATATATTCAGTTTGCAACCTGATGGAGGTCAGTATAGATGGACTAATACAACAAGTCCCACACACAGCTAGAAGCCCAATATTTTTTCAGAGGTAGATGCAGAAAAAAATATATTCAGTTTGCAACCTGATGGAGGTCAGTATAGATGGACTAATACAACAAGTCCCACACACAGCTAGAAGCCCAAATATTTTTTCAGAGGTACTGTAGATGCAGATAAAAATTATTTTTAATTTGCAACCTGATGGAGGTCAGTATAGATGGACTAATAGAGAAAGTCCGACACACTGCTAGAAGGCCAAATATTTTTTCAGAGCTAGATGCAGAAAAAAATTATATTCAGTTTGCAACCTGATGGAGGTCAGTATAGATGGACTAACAGAGAAAGTCCCACACACTGCTAGAAGGCCAAATATTTTTTCAGAGCTAGATGCATACAAAAAATTATTTTGAATTTGCAACCTGATGGAGGTCAGTATAGGTGGACTAATAGAACAAGTCCCACACACTGCTAGAAGGCCAAATATTTTTTCAGAGCTAGATGCAGAAAAAAATTATATTCAGTTTGCAACCTGATGGAGGTCTGTATAGATGGATTAATAGAACAAGACCCACACACAGCTAGAAGCCCAATATTTTTTCTGAGGTAGATGCAGAAAAAAATATATTCAGTTTGCAACCTGATGGAGGTCAGTATAGATGGACTAATACAACAAGTCCCACACACAGCTAGAAGCCCAATATTTTTTCAAAGGTAGATGCAGAAAAAAATATATTCAGTTTGCAACCTGATGGAGGTCAGTATAGATGGACTAATACAAAAAGTCCCACACACAGCTAGAAGCCCAAATATTTTTTCAGAGGTACTGTAGATGCAGATAAAAATTATTTTTAATTTGCAACCTGATGGAGGTCAGTATAGATGGACTAATAGAGAAAGTCCGACACACTGCTAGAAGGCCAAATATTTTTTCAGAGCTAGATGCAGAAAAAAATTATATTCAGTTTGCAACCTGATGGAGGTCAGTATAGATGGACTAACAGAGAAAGTCCCACACACTGCTAGAAGGCCAAATATTTTTTCAGAGCTAGATGCAGAAAAAAATTATATTCAGTTTGCAACCTGATGGAGGACTGTATAGATGGATTAATAGAACAAGACCCACACACAGCTAGAAGCCCAATATTTTTTCAGAGGTAGATGCAGAAAAAAATATATTCAGTTTGCAACCTGATGGAGGTCAGTATAGATGGACTAATACAACAAGTCCCACGCACAGCTAGAAGCCCAATATTTTTTCAGAGGTAGATGCAGAAAAAAATATATTCAGTTTGCAACCTGATGGAGGTCAGTATAGATGGACTAATACAACAAGTCCCACACACAGCTAGAAGCCCAATATTTTTTCAGAGGTGGATGCAGAAAAAAATATATTCAGTTTGCAACCTGATGGAGGTCAGTATAGATGGACTAATACAACAAGTCCCACACACAGCTAGAAGCCCAAATATTTTTTCAGAGGTAGATGCAGAAAAAAATATATTCAGTTTGCAACCTGATGGAGGTCAGTATAGATGGACTAATACAACAAGTCCCACACACAGCTAGAAGCCCAATATTTTTTCAGAGGTAGATGCAGAAAAAAATATATTCAGTTTGCAACCTGATGGAGGTCAGTATAGATGGACTAATACAACAAGTCCCACACACAGCTAGAAGCCCAAATATTTTTTCAGAGGTACTGTAGATGCAGATAAAAATTATTTTTAATTTGCAACCTGATGGAGGTCAGTATAGATGGACTAATAGAGAAAGTCCGACACACTGCTAGAAGGCCAAATATTTTTTCAGAGCTAGATGCAGAAAAAAATTATATTCAGTTTGCAACCTGATGGAGGTCAGTATAGATGGACTAACAGAGAAAGTCCCACACACTGCTAGAAGGCCAAATATTTTTTCAGAGCTAGATGCATACAAAAAATTATTTTGAATTTGCAACCTGATGGAGGTCAGTATAGGTGGACTAATAGAACAAGTCCCACACACTGCTAGAAGGCCAAATATTTTTTCAGAGCTAGATGCAGAAAAAAATTATATTCAGTTTGCAACCTGATGGAGGTCTGTATAGATGGATTAATAGAACAAGACCCACACACAGCTAGAAGCCCAATATTTTTTCAGAGGTAGATGCAGAAAAAAATATATTCAGTTTGCAACCTGATGGAGGTCAGTATAGAAGGACTAATACAACAAGTCCCACACACAGCTAGAAGCCCAATATTTTTTCAGAGGTAGATGCAGAAAAAAATATATTCAGTTTGCAACCTGATGGAGGTCAGTATAGATGGACTAATACAACAAGTCCCACACACAGCTAGAAGCCCAATATTTTTTCAGAGGTAGATGCAGAAAAAAATATATTCAGTTTGCAACCTGATGGAGGTCAGTGTAGATGGACTAATACAACAAGTCCCACACACAGCTAGAAGCCCAAATATTTTTTCAGAGGTACTGTAGATGCAGATAAAAATTATTTTTAATTTGCAACCTGATGGAGGTCAGTATAGATGGACTAATAGAGAAAGTCCGACACACTGCTAGAAGGCCAAATATTTTTTCAGAGCTAGATGCAGAAAAAAATTATATTCAGTTTGCAACCTGATGGAGGTCAGTATAGATGGACTAACAGAGAAAGTCCCACACACTGCTAGAAGGCCAAATATTTTTTCAGAGCTAGATGCAGAAAAAAATTATATTCAGTTTGCAACCTGATGGAGGACTGTATAGAAGGACTAATACAACAAGTCCCACACACAGCTAGAAGCCCAATATTTTTTCAGAGGTAGATGCAGAAAAAAATATATTCAGTTTGCAACCTGATGGAGGTCAGTATAGATGGACTAATACAACAAGTCCCACACACAGCTAGAAGCCCAATATTTTTTCAGAGGTAGATGCAGAAAAAAATATATTCAGTTTGCAACCTGATGGAGGTCAGTGTAGATGGACTAATACAACAAGTCCCACACACAGCTAGAAGCCCAAATATTTTTTCAGAGGTACTGTAGATGCAGATAAAAATTATTTTTAATTTGCAACCTGATGGAGGTCAGTATAGATGGACTAATAGAGAAAGTCCGACACACTGCTAGAAGTCCAAATATTTTTTCAGAGCTAGATGCAGAAAAAAATTATATTCAGTTTGCAACCTGATGGAGGTCAGTATAGATGGGCTAACAGAGAAAGTCCCACACACTGCTAGAAGGCCAAATATTTTTTCAGAGCTAGATGCAGAAAAAAATTATATTCAGTTTGCAACCTGATGGAGGACTGTATAGATGGATTAATAGAACAAGACCCACACACAGCTAGAAGCCCAATAGTTTTTCAGAGGTAGATGCAGAAAAAAATATATTCAGTTTGCAACCTGATGGAGGTCAGTATAGATGGACTAATACAACAAGTCCCACACACAGCTAGAAGCCCAATATTTTTTCAGAGGTAGATGCAGAAAAAAATATATTCAGTTTGCAACCTGATGGAGGTCAGTATAGATGGACTAATACAACAAGTCCCACACACAGCTAGAAGCCCAATATTTTTTCAGAGGTAGATGCAGAAAAAAATATATTCAGTTTGCAACCTGATGGAGGTCAGTATAGATGGACTAATACAACAAGTCCCACACACAGCTAGAAGCCCAAATATTTTTTCAGAGGTAGATGCAGAAAAAAATATATTCAGTTTGCAACCTGATGGAGGTCAGTATAGATGGACTAATACAAGTCCCACACACAGCTAGAAGCCCAATATTTTTTCAGAGGTAGATGCAGAAAAAAATATATTCAGTTTGCAACCTGATGGAGGTCATTATAGATGGACTAATACAACAAGTCCCACACACAGCTAGAAGCCCAAATATTTTTTCAGAGGTACTGTAGATGCAGATAAAAATTATTTTTAATTTGCAACCTGATGGAGGTCAGTATAGATGGACTAATAGAGAAAGTCCGACACACTGCTAGAAGGCCAAATATTTTTTCAGAGCTAGATGCAGAAAAAATTATATTCAGTTTGCAACCTGATGGAGGTCAGTATAGATGGACTAACAGAGAAAGTCCCACACACTGCTAGAAGGCCAAATATTTTTTCAGAGCTAGATGCCTATAAAAAATTATTTTGAATTTGCAACCTGATGGACGTCAGTATAAGTGGACTAATAGAACAAGTCCCACACACTGCTAGAAGGCCAAATATTTTTTCAGAGCTAGATGCAGAAAAAAATTATATTCAGTTTGCAACCTGATGGAGGTCTGTATAGATGGATTAATAGAACAAGACCCACACACAGCTAGAAGCCCAATATTTTTTCTGAGGTAGATGCAGAAAAAAATATATTCAGTTTGCAACCTGATGGAGGTCAGTATAGATGGACTAATACAACAAGTCCCACACACAGCTAGAAGCCCAATATTTTTTCAGAGGTAGATGCAGAAAAAAATATATTCAGTTTGCAACCTGATGGAGGTCAGTATAGATGGACTAATACAACAAGTCCCACACACAGCTAGAAGCCCAAATATTTTTTCAGAGGTACTGTAGATGCAGATAAAAATTATTTTTAATTTGCAACCTGATGGAGGTCAGTATAGATGGACTAATAGAGAAAGTCCGACACACTGCTAGAAGGCCAAATATTTTTTCAGAGCTAGATGCAGAAAAAAATTATATTCAGTTTGCAACCTGATGGAGGTCAGTATAGATGGACTAACAGAGAAAGTCCCACACACTGCTAGAAGGCCAAATATTTTTTCAGAGCTAGATGCAGAAAAAAATTATATTCAGTTTGCAACCTGATGGAGGACTGTATAGATGGATTAATAGAACAAGACCCACACACAGCTAGAAGCCCAATATTTTTTCAGAGGTAGATGCAGAAAAAAATATATTCAGTTTGCAACCTGATGGAGGTCAGTATAGATGGACTAATACAACAAGTCCCACGCACAGCTAGAAGCCCAATATTTTTTCAGAGGTAGATGCAGAAAAAAATATATTCAGTTTGCAACCTGATGGAGGTCAGTATAGATGGACTAATACAACAAGTCCCACACACAGCTAGAAGCCCAATATTTTTTCAGAGGTAGATGCAGAAAAAAATATATTCAGTTTGCAACCTGATGGAGGTCAGTATAGATGGACTAATACAACAAGTCCCACACACAGCTAGAAGCCCAAATATTTTTTCAGAGGTAGATGCAGAAAAAAATATATTCAGTTTGCAACCTGATGGAGGTCAGTATAGATGGACTAATACAACAAGTCCCACACACAGCTAGAAGCCCAATATTTTTTCAGAGGTAGATGCAGAAAAAAATATATTCAGTTTGCAACCTGATGGAGGTCAGTATAGATGGACTAATACAACAAGTCCCACACACAGCTAGAAGCCCAAATATTTTTTCAGAGGTACTGTAGATGCAGATAAAAATTATTTTTAATTTGCAACCTGATGGAGGTCAGTATAGATGGACTAATAGAGAAAGTCCGACACACTGCTAGAAGGCCAAATATTTTTTCAGAGCTAGATGCAGAAAAAAATTATATTCAGTTTGCAACCTGATGGAGGTCAGTATAGATGGACTAACAGAGAAAGTCCCACACACTGCTAGAAGGCCAAATATTTTTTCAGAGCTAGATGCATACAAAAAATTATTTTGAATTTGCAACCTGATGGAGGTCAGTATAGGTGGACTAATAGAACAAGTCCCACACACTGCTAGAAGGCCAAATATTTTTTCAGAGCTAGATGCAGAAAAAAATTATATTCAGTTTGCAACCTGATGGAGGTCTGTATAGATGGATTAATAGAACAAGACCCACACACAGCTAGAAGCCCAATATTTTTTCTGAGGTAGATGCAGAAAAAAATATATTCAGTTTGCAACCTGATGGAGGTCAGTATAGATGGACTAATACAACAAGTCCCACACACAGCTAGAAGCCCAATATTTTTTCAGAGGTAGATGCAGAAAAAAATATATTCAGTTTGCAACCTGATGGAGGTCAGTATAGATGGACTAATACAACAAGTCCCACACACAGCTAGAAGCCCAAATATTTTTTCAGAGGTACTGTAGATGCAGATAAAAATTATTTTTAATTTGCAACCTGATGGAGGTCAGTATAGATGGACTAATAGAGAAAGTCCGACACACTGCTAGAAGGCCAAATATTTTTTCAGAGCTAGATGCAGAAAAAAATTATATTCAGTTTGCAACCTGATGGAGGTCAGTATAGATGGACTAACAGAGAAAGTCCCACACACTGCTAGAAGGCCAAATATTTTTTCAGAGCTAGATGCAGAAAAAAATTATATTCAGTTTGCAACCTGATGGAGGACTGTATAGATGGATTAATAGAACAAGACCCACACACAGCTAGAAGCCCAATATTTTTTCAGAGGTAGATGCAGAAAAAAATATATTCAGTTTGCAACCTGATGGAGGTCAGTATAGATGGACTAATACAACAAGTCCCACGCACAGCTAGAAGCCCAATATTTTTTCAGAGGTAGATGCAGAAAAAAATATATTCAGTTTGCAACCTGATGGAGGTCAGTATAGATGGACTAATACAACAAGTCCCACACACAGCTAGAAGCCCAATATTTTTTCAGAGGTAGATGCAGAAAAAAATATATTCAGTTTGCAACCTGATGGAGGTCAGTATAGATGGACTAATACAACAAGTCCCACACACAGCTAGAAGCCCAAATATTTTTTCAGAGGTAGATGCAGAAAAAAATATATTCAGTTTGCAACCTGATGGAGGTCAGTATAGATGGACTAATACAACAAGTCCCACACACAGCTAGAAGCCCAATATTTTTTCAGAGGTAGATGCAGAAAAAAATATATTCAGTTTGCAACCTGATGGAGGTCAGTATAGATGGACTAATACAACAAGTCCCACACACAGCTAGAAGCCCAAATATTTTTTCAGAGGTACTGTAGATGCAGATAAAAATTATTTTTAATTTGCAACCTGATGGAGGTCAGTATAGATGGACTAATAGAGAAAGTCCGACACACTGCTAGAAGGCCAAATATTTTTTCAGAGCTAGATGCAGAAAAAAATTATATTCAGTTTGCAACCTGATGGAGGTCAGTATAGATGGACTAACAGAGAAAGTCCCACACACTGCTAGAAGGCCAAATATTTTTTCAGAGCTAGATGCATACAAAAAATTATTTTGAATTTGCAACCTGATGGAGGTCAGTATAGGTGGACTAATAGAACAAGTCCCACACACTGCTAGAAGGCCAAATATTTTTTCAGAGCTAGATGCAGAAAAAAATTATATTCAGTTTGCAACCTGATGGAGGTCTGTATAGATGGATTAATAGAACAAGACCCCCACACAGCTAGAAGCCCAATATTTTTTCTGAGGTAGATGCAGAAAAAAATATATTCAGTTTGCAACCTGATGGAGGTCAGTATAGATGGACTAATACAACAAGTCCCACACACAGCTAGAAGCCCAATATTTTTTCAGAGGTAGATGCAGAAAAAAATATATTCAGTTTGCAACCTGATGGAGGTCAGTATAGATGGACTAATACAACAAGTCCCACACACAGCTAGAAGCCCAAATATTTTTTCAGAGGTACTGTAGATGCAGATAAAAATTATTTTTAATTTGCAACCTGATGGAGGTCAGTATAGATGGACTAATAGAGAAAGTCCGACACACTGCTAGAAGGCCAAATATTTTTCAGAGCTAGATGCAGAAAAAAATTATATTCAGTTTGCAACCTGATGGAGGTCAGTATAGATGGACTAACAGAGAAAGTCCCACACACTGCTAGAAGGCCAAATATTTTTTCAGAGCTAGATGCAGAAAAAAATTATATTCAGTTTGCAACCTGATGGAGGACTGTATAGATGGATTAATAGAACAAGACCCACACACAGCTAGAAGCCCAATATTTTTTCAGAGGTAGATGCAGAAAAAAATATATTCAGTTTGCAACCTGATGGAGGTCAGTATAGATGGACTAATACAACAAGTCCCACGCACAGCTAGAAGCCCAATATTTTTTCAGAGGTAGATGCAGAAAAAAATATATTCAGTTTGCAACCTGATGGAGGTCAGTATAGATGGACTAATACAACAAGTCCCACACACAGCTAGAAGCCCAATATTTTTTCAGAGGTAGATGCAGAAAAAAATATATTCAGTTTGCAACCTGATGGAGGTCAGTGTAGATGGACTAATACAACAAGTCCCACACACAGCTAGAAGCCCAAATATTTTTTCAGAGGTACTGTAGATGCAGATAAAAATTATTTTTAATTTGCAACCTGATGGAGGTCAGTATAGATGGACTAATAGAGAAAGTCCGACACACTGCTAGAAGGCCAAATATTTTTTCAGAGCTAGATGCAGAAAAAAATTATATTCAGTTTGCAACCTGATGGAGGTCAGTATAGATGGACTAACAGAGAAAGTCCCACACACTGCTAGAAGGCCAAATATTTTTTCAGAGCTAGATGCAGAAAAAAATTATATTCAGTTTGCAACCTGATGGAGGACTGTATAGAAGGACTAATACAACAAGTCCCACACACAGCTAGAAGCCCAATATTTTTTCAGAGGTAGATGCAGAAAAAAATATATTCAGTTTGCAACCTGATGGAGGTCAGTATAGATGGACTAATACAACAAGTCCCACACACAGCTAGAAGCCCAATATTTTTTCAGAGGTAGATGCAGAAAAAAATATATTCAGTTTGCAACCTGATGGAGGTCAGTGTAGATGGACTAATACAACAAGTCCCACACACAGCTAGAAGCCCAAATATTTTTTCAGAGGTACTGTAGATGCAGATAAAAATTATTTTTAATTTGCAACCTGATGGAGGTCAGTATAGATGGACTAATAGAGAAAGTCCGACACACTGCTAGAAGGCCAAATATTTTTTCAGAGCTAGATGCAGAAAAAAATTATATTCAGTTTGCAACCTGATGGAGGTCAGTATAGATGGACTAACAGAGAAAGTCCCACACACTGCTAGAAGGCCAAATATTTTTTCAGAGCTAGATGCATACAAAAAATTATTTTGAATTTGCAACCTGATGGAGGTCAGTATAGGTGGACTAATAGAACAAGTCCCACACACTGCTAGAAGGCCAAATATTTTTTCAGAGCTAGATGCAGAAAAAAATTATATTCAGTTTGCAACCTGATGGAGGTCTGTATAGATGGATTAATAGAACAAGACCCACACACAGCTAGAAGCCCAATATTTTTTCTGAGGTAGATGCAGAAAAAAATATATTCAGTTTGCAACCTGATGGAGGTCAGTATAGATGGACTAATACAACAAGTCCCACACACAGCTAGAAGCCCAATATTTTTTCAGAGGTAGATGCAGAAAAAAATATATTCAGTTTGCAACCTGATGGAGGTCAGTATAGATGGACTAATACAACAAGTCCCACACACAGCTAGAAGCCCAAATATTTTTTCAGAGGTACTGTAGATGCAGATAAAAATTATTTTTAATTTGCAACCTGATGGAGGTCAGTATAGATGGACTAATAGAGAAAGTCCGACACACTGCTAGAAGGCCAAATATTTTTTCAGAGCTAGATGCAGAAAAAAATTATATTCAGTTTGCAACCTGATGGAGGTCAGTATAGATGGACTAACAGAGAAAGTCCCACACACTGCTAGAAGGCCAAATATTTTTTCAGAGCTAGATGCAGAAAAAAATTATATTCAGTTTGCAACCTGATGGAGGACTGTATAGATGGATTAATAGAACAAGACCCACACACAGCTAGAAGCCCAATATTTTTTCAGAGGTAGATGCAGAAAAAAATATATTCAGTTTGCAACCTGATGGAGGTCAGTATAGATGGACTAATACAACAAGTCCCACGCACAGCTAGAAGCCCAATATTTTTTCAGAGGTAGATGCAGAAAAAAATATATTCAGTTTGCAACCTGATGGAGGTCAGTATAGATGGACTAATACAACAAGTCCCACACACAGCTAGAAGCCCAATATTTTTTCAGAGGTGGATGCAGAAAAAAATATATTCAGTTTGCAACCTGATGGAGGTCAGTATAGATGGACTAATACAACAAGTCCCACACACAGCTAGAAGCCCAATATTTTTTCAGAGGTAGATGCAGAAAAAAATATATTCAGTTTGCAACCTGATGGAGGTCAGTATAGATGGACTAATACAACAAGTCCCACACACAGCTAGAAGCCCAAATATTTTTTCAGAGGTACTGTAGATGCAGATAAAAATTATTTTTAATTTGCAACCTGATGGAGGTCAGTATAGATGGACTAATAGAGAAAGTCCGACACACTGCTAGAAGGCCAAATATTTTTTCAGAGCTAGATGCAGAAAAAAATTATATTCAGTTTGCAACCTGATGGAGGTCAGTATAGATGGACTAACAGAGAAAGTCCCACACACTGCTAGAAGGCCAAATATTTTTTCAGAGCTAGATGCATACAAAAAATTATTTTGAATTTGCAACCTGATGGAGGTCAGTATAGGTGGACTAATAGAACAAGTCCCACACACTGCTAGAAGGCCAAATATTTTTTCAGAGCTAGATGCAGAAAAAAATTATATTCAGTTTGCAACCTGATGGAGGTCTGTATAGATGGATTAATAGAACAAGACCCACACACAGCTAGAAGCCCAATATTTTTTCAGAGGTAGATGCAGAAAAAAATATATTCAGTTTGCAACCTGATGGAGGTCAGTATAGAAGGACTAATACAACAAGTCCCACACACAGCTAGAAGCCCAATATTTTTTCAGAGGTAGATGCAGAAAAAAATATATTCAGTTTGCAACCTGATGGAGGTCAGTATAGATGGACTAATACAACAAGTCCCACACACAGCTAGAAGCCCAATATTTTTTCAGAGGTAGATGCAGAAAAAAATATATTCAGTTTGCAACCTGATGGAGGTCAGTGTAGATGGACTAATACAACAAGTCCCACACACAGCTAGAAGCCCAAATATTTTTTCAGAGGTACTGTAGATGCAGATAAAAATTATTTTTAATTTGCAACCTGATGGAGGTCAGTATAGATGGACTAATAGAGAAAGTCCGACACACTGCTAGAAGGCCAAATATTTTTTCAGAGCTAGATGCAGAAAAAAATTATATTCAGTTTGCAACCTGATGGAGGTCAGTATAGATGGACTAACAGAGAAAGTCCCACACACTGCTAGAAGGCCAAATATTTTTTCAGAGCTAGATGCAGAAAAAAATTATATTCAGTTTGCAACCTGATGGAGGACTGTATAGAAGGACTAATACAACAAGTCCCACACACAGGTAGAAGCCCAATATTTTTTCAGAGGTAGATGCAGAAAAAAATATATTCAGTTTGCAACCTGATGGAGGTCAGTATAGATGGACTAATACAACAAGTCCCACACACAGCTAGAAGCCCAATATTTTTTCAGAGGTAGATGCAGAAAAAAATATATTCAGTTTGCAACCTGATGGAGGTCAGTGTAGATGGACTAATACAACAAGTCCCACACACAGCTAGAAGCCCAAATATTTTTTCAGAGGTACTGTAGATGCAGATAAAAATTATTTTTAATTTGCAACCTGATGGAGGTCAGTATAGATGGACTAATAGAGAAAGTCCGACACACTGCTAGAAGGCCAAATATTTTTTCAGAGCTAGATGCAGAAAAAAATTATATTCAGTTTGCAACCTGATGGAGGTCAGTATAGATGGACTAACAGAGAAAGTCCCACACACTGCTAGAAGGCCAAATATTTTTTCAGATCTAGATGCATACAAAAAATTATTTTGAATTTGCAACCTGATGGAGGTCAGTATAGGTGGACTAATAGAACAAGTCCCACACACTGCTAGAAGGCCAAATATTTTTTCAGAGCTAGATGCAGAAAAAAATTATATTCAGTTTGCAACCTGATGGAGGTCTGTATAGATGGATTAATAGAACAAGACCCACACACAGCTAGAAGCCCAATATTTTTTCTGAGGTAGATGCAGAAAAAAATATATTCAGTTTGCAACCTGATGGAGGTCAGTATAGATGGACTAAAACAACAAGTCCCACACACAGCTAGAAGCCCAATATTTTTTCAGAGGTAGATGCAGAAAAAAATATATTCAGTTTGCAACCTGATGGAGGTCAGTATAGATGGACTAATACAACAAGTCCCACACACAGCTAGAAGCCCAAATATTTTTTCAGAGGTACTGTAGATGCAGATAAAAATTATTTTTAATTTGCAACCTGATGGAGGTCAGTATAGATGGACTAATAGAGAAAGTCCGACACACTGCTAGAAGGCCAAATATTTTTTCAGAGCTAGATGCAGAAAAAAATTATATTCAGTTTGCAACCTGATGGAGGTCAGTATAGATGGACTAACAGAGAAAGTCCCAAACACTGCTAGAAGGCCAAATATTTTTTCAGAGCTAGATGCAGAAAAAAATTATATTCAGTTTGCAACCTGATGGAGGACTGTATAGATGGATTAATAGAACAAGACCCACACACAGCTAGAAGCCCAATATTTTTTCAGAGGTAGATGCAGAAAAAAATATATTCAGTTTGCAACCTGATGGAGGTCAGTATAGATGGACTAATACAACAAGTCCCACGCACAGCTAGAAGCCCAATATTTTTTCAGAGGTAGATGCAGAAAAAAATATATTCAGTTTGCAACCTGATGGAGGTCAGTATGGATGGACTAATACAACAAGTCCCACACACAGCTAGAAGCCCAATATTTTTTCAGAGGTGGATGCAGAAAAAAATATATTCAGTTTGCAACCTGATGGAGGTCAGTATAGATGGACTAATACAACAAGTCCCTCACACAGCTAGAAGCCCAAATATTTTTTCAGAGGTAGATGCAGAAAAAAATATATTCAGTTTGCAACCTGATGGAGGTCAGTATAGATGGACTAATACAACAAGTCCCACACACAGCTAGAAGCCCAATATTTTTTCAGAGGTAGATGCAGAAAAAAATATATTCAGTTTGCAACCTGATGGAGGTCAGTATAGATGGACTAATACAACAAGTCCCACACACAGCTAGAAGCCCAAATATTTTTTCAGAGGTACTGTAGATGCAGATAAAAATTATTTTTAATTTGCAACCTGATGGAGGTCAGTATAGATGGACTAATAGAGAAAGTCCGACACACTGCTAGAAGGCCAAATATTTTTTCAGAGCTAGATGCAGAAAAAAATTATATTCAGTTTGCAACCTGATGGAGGTCAGTATAGATGGACTAACAGAGAAAGTCCCACACACTGCTAGAAGGTCAAATATTTTTTCAGAGCTAGATGCATACAAAAAATTATTTTGAATTTGCAACCTGATGGAGGTCAGTATAGGTGGACTAATAGAACAAGTCCCACACACTGCTAGAAGGCCAAATATTTTTTCAGAGCTAGATGCAGAAAAAAATTATATTCAGTTTGCAACCTGATGGAGGTCTGTATAGATGGATTAATAGAACAAGACCCACACACAGCCAGAAGCCCAATATTTTTTCAGAGGTAGATGCAGAAAAAAATATATTCAGTTTGCAACCTGATGGAGGTCAGTATAGAAGGACTAATACAACAAGTCCCACACACAGCTAGAAGCCCAATATTTTTTTCAGAGGTAGATGCAGAAAAAAATATATTCAGTTTGCAACCTGATGGAGGTCAGTATAGATGGACTAATACAACAAGTCCCACACACAGCTAGAAGCCCAATATTTTTTCAGAGGTAGATGCAGAAAAAAATATATTCAGTTTGCAACCTGATGGAGGTCAGTGTAGATGGACTAATACAACAAGTCCCACACACAGCTAGAAGCCCAAATATTTTTTCAGAGGTACTGTAGATGCAGATAAAAATTATTTTTAATTTGCAACCTGATGGAGGTCAGTATAGATGGACTAATAGAGAAAGTCCGACACACTGCTAGAAGGCCAAATATTTTTTCAGAGCTAGATGCAGAAAAAAATTATATTCAGTTTGCAACCTGATGGAGGTCAGTATAGATGGACTAACAGAGAAAGTCCCACACACTGCTAGAAGGCCAAATATTTTTTCAGAGCTAGATGCAGAAAAAAATTATATTCAGTTTGCAACCTGATGGAGGACTGTATAGAAGGACTAATACAACAAGTCCCACACACAGCTAGAAGCCCAATATTTTTTCAGAGGTAGATGCAGAAAAAAATATATTCAGTTTGCAACCTGATGGAGGTCAGTATAGATGGACTAATACAACAAGTCCCACACACAGCTAGAAGCCCAATATTTTTTCAGAGGTAGATGCAGAAAAAAATATATTCAGTTTGCAACCTGATGGAGGTCAGTGTAGATGGACTAATACAACAAGTCCCACACACAGCTAGAAGCCCAAATATTTTTTCAGAGGTACTGTAGATGCAGATAAAAATTATTTTTAATTTGCAACCTGATGGAGGTCAGTATAGATGGACTAATAGAGAAAGTCCGACACACTGCTAGAAGGCCAAATATTTTTTCAGAGCTAGATGCAGAAAAAAATTATATTCAGTTTGCAACCTGATGGAGGTCAGTATAGATGGACTAACAGAGAAAGTCCCACACACTGCTAGAAGGCCAAATATTTTTTCAGAGCTAGATGCAGAAAAAAATTATATTCAGTTTGCAACCTGATGGAGGACTGTATAGATGGATTAATAGAACAAGACCCACACACAGCTAGAAGCCCAATATTTTTTCAGAGGTAGATGCAGAAAAAAATATATTCAGTTTGCAACCTGATGGAGGTCAGTATAGATGGACTAATACAACAAGTCCCACACACAGCTAGAAGCCCAATATTTTTTCAGAGGTAGATGCAGAAAAAAATATATTCAGTTTGCAACCTGATGGAGGTCAGTATAGATGGACTAATACAACAAGTCCCACACACAGCTAGAAGGCCAATATTTTTTCAGAGGTAGATGCAGAAAAAAATATATTCAGTTTGCAACCTGATGGAGGTCAGTATAGATGGACTAATACAACAAGTCCCACACACAGCTAGAAGCCCAAATATTTTTTCAGAGGTAGATGCAGAAAAAAATATATTCAGTTTGCAACCTGATGGAGGTCAGTATAGATGGACTAATACAAGTCCCACACACAGCTAGAAGCCCAATATTTTTTCAGAGGTAGATGCAGAAAAAAATATATTCAGTTTGCAACCTGATGGAGGTCAGTATAGATGGACTAATACAACAAGTCCCACACACAGCTAGAAGCCCAAATATTTTTTCAGAGGTACTGTAGATGCAGATAAAAATTATTTTTAATTTGCAACCTGATGATGGTCAGTATAGATGGACTAATAGAGAAAGTCCGACACACTGCTAGAAGGCCAAATATTTTTTCAGAGCTAGATGCAGAAAAAATTATATTCAGTTTGCAACCTGATGGAGGTCAGTATAGATGGACTAACAGAGAAAGTCCCACACACTGCTAGAAGGCCAAATATTTTTTCAGAGCTAGATGCCTACAAAAAATTATTTTGAATTTGCAACCTGATGGACGTCAGTATAAGTGGACTAATAGAACAAGTCCCACACACTGCTAGAAGGCCAAATATTTTTTCAGAGCTAGATGCAGAAAAAAATTATATTCAGTTTGCAACCTGATGGAGGTCTGTATAGATGGATTAATAGAACAAGACCCACACACAGCTAGAAGCCCAATATTTTTTCTGAGGTAGATGCAGAAAAAAATATATTCAGTTTGCAACCTGATGGAGGTCAGTATAGATGGACTAATACAACAAGTCCCACACACAGCTAGAAGCCCAATATTTTTTCAGAGGTAGATGCAGAAAAAAATATATTCAGTTTGCAACCTGATGGAGGTCAGTATAGATGGACTAATACAACAAGTCCCACACACAGCTAGAAGCCCAAATATTTTTTCAGAGGTACTGTAGATGCAGATAAAAATTATTTTTAATTTGCAACCTGATGGAGGTCAGTATAGATGGACTAATAGAGAAAGTCCGACACACTGCTAGAAGGCCAAATATTTTTTCAGAGCTAGATGCAGAAAAAAATTATATTCAGTTTGCAACCTGATGGAGGTCAGTATAGATGGACTAACAGAGAAAGTCCCACACACTGCTAGAAGGCCAAATATTTTTTCAGAGCTAGATGCAGAAAAAAATTATATTCAGTTTGCAACCTGATGGAGGACTGTATAGATGGATTAATAGAACAAGACCCACACACAGCTAGAAGCCCAATATTTTTTCAGAGGTAGATGCAGAAAAAAATATATTCAGTTTGCAACCTGATGGAGGTCAGTATAGATGGACTAATACAACAAGTCCCACGCACAGCTAGAAGCCCAATATTTTTTCAGAGGTAGATGCAGAAAAAAATATATTCAGTTTGCAACCTGATGGAGGTCAGTATAGATGGACTAATACAACAAGTCCCACACACAGCTAGAAGCCCAATATTTTTTCAGAGGTAGATGCAGAAAAAAATATATTCAGTTTGCAACCTGATGGAGGTCAGTATAGATGGACTAATACAACAAGTCCCACACACAGCTAGAAGCCCAAATATTTTTTCAGAGGTAGATGCAGAAAAAAATATATTCAGTTTGCAACCTGATGGAGGTCAGTATAGATGGACTAATACAACAAGTCCCACACACAGCTAGAAGCCCAATATTTTTTCAGAGGTAGATGCAGAAAAAAATATATTCAGTTTGCAACCTGATGGAGGTCAGTATAGATGGACTAATACAACAAGTCCCACACACAGCTAGAAGCCCAAATATTTTTTCAGAGGTACTGTAGATGCAGATAAAAATTATTTTTAATTTGCAACCTGATGGAGGTCAGTATAGATGGACTAATAGAGAAAGTCCGACACACTGCTAGAAGGCCAAATATTTTTTCAGAGCTAGATGCAGAAAAAAATTATATTCAGTTTGCAACCTGATGGAGGTCAGTATAGATGAACTAACAGAGAAAGTCCCACACACTGCTAGAAGGCCAAATATTTTTTCAGAGCTAGATGCATACAAAAAATTATTTTGAATTTGCAACCTGATGGAGGTCAGTATAGGTGGACTAATAGAACAAGTCCCACACACTGCTAGAAGGCCAAATATTTTTTCAGAGCTAGATGCAGAAAAAAATTATATTCAGTTTGCAACCTGATGGAGGTCTGTATAGATGGATTAATAGAACAAGACCCACACACAGCTAGAAGCCCAATATTTTTTCTGAGGTAGATGCAGAAAAAAATATATTCAGTTTGCAACCTGATGGAGGTCAGTATAGATGGACTAATACAACAAGTCCCACACACAGCTAGAAGCCCAATATTTTTTCAGAGGTAGATGCAGAAAAAAATATATTCAGTTTGCAACCTGATGGAGGTCAGTATAGATGGACTAATACAACAAGTCCCACACACAGCTAGAAGCCCAAATATTTTTTCAGAGGTACTGTAGATGCAGATAAAAATTATTTTTAATTTGCAACCTGATGGAGGTCAGTATAGATGGACTAATAGAGAAAGTCCGACACACTGCTAGAAGGCCAAATATTTTTTCAGAGCTAGATGCAGAAAAAAATTATATTCAGTTTGCATCCTGATGGAGGTCAGTATAGATGGACTAACAGAGAAAGTCCCACACACTGCTAGAAGGCCAAATATTTTTTCAGAGCTAGATGCAGAAAAAAATTATATTCAGTTTGCAACCTGATGGAGGACTGTATAGATGGATTAATAGAACAAGACCCACACACAGCTAGAAGCCCAATATTTTTTCAGAGGTAGATGCAGAAAAAAATATATTCAGTTTGCAACCTGATGGAGGTCAGTATAGATGGACTAATACAACAAGTCCCACGCACAGCTAGAAGCCCAATATTTTTTCAGAGGTAGATGCAGAAAAAAATATATTCAGTTTGCAACCTGATGGAGGTCAGTATAGATGGACTAATACAACAAGTCCCACACACAGCTAGAAGCCCAATATTTTTTCAGAGGTGGATGCAGAAAAAAATATATTCAGTTTGCAACCTGATGGAGGTCAGTATAGATGGACTAATACAACAAGTCCCACACACAGCTAGAAGCCCAAATATTTTTTCAGAGGTAGATGCAGAAAAAAATATATTCAGTTTGCAACCTGATGGAGGTCAGTATAGATGGACTAATACAACAAGTCCCACACACAGCTAGAAGCCCAATATTTTTTCAGAGGTAGATGCAGAAAAAAATATATTCAGTTTGCAACCTGATGGAGGTCAGTATAGATGGACTAATACAACAAGTCCCACACACAGCTAGAAGCCCAAATATTTTTTCAGAGGTACTGTAGATGCAGATAAAAATTATTTTTAATTTGCAACCTGATGGAGGTCAGTATAGATGGACTAATAGAGAAAGTCCGACACACTGCTAGAAGGCCAAATATTTTTTCAGAGCTAGATGCAGAAAAAAATTATATTCAGTTTGCAACCTGATGGAGGTCAGTATAGATGGACTAACAGAGAAAGTCCCACACACTGCTAGAAGGCCAAATATTTTTTCAGAGCTAGATGCATACAAAAAATTATTTTGAATTTGCAACCTGATGGAGGTCAGTATAGGTGGACTAATAGAACAAGTCCCACACACTGCTAGAAGGCCAAATATTTTTTCAGAGCTAGATGCAGAAAAAAATTATATTCAGTTTGCAACCTGATGGAGGTCTGTATAGATGGATTAATAGAACAAGACCCACACACAGCTAGAAGCCCAATATTTTTTCAGAGGTAGATGCAGAAAAAAATATATTCAGTTTGCAACCTGATGGAGGTCAGTATAGAAGGACTAATACAACAAGTCCCACACACAGCTAGAAGTCCAATATTTTTTCAGAGGTAGATGCAGAAAAAAATATATTCAGTTTGCAACCTGATGGAGGTCAGTATAGATGGACTAATACAACAAGTCCCACACACAGCTAGAAGCCCAAATATTTTTTCAGAGGTACTGTAGATGCAGATAAAAATTATTTTTAATTTGCAACCTGATGGAGGTCAGTATAGATGGACTAATAGAGAAAGTCCGACACACTGCTAGAAGGCCAAATATTTTTTCAGAGCTAGATGCAGAAAAAAATTATATTCAGTTTGCAACCTGATGGAGGTCAGTATAGATGGACTAACAGAGAAAGTCCCACACACTGCTAGAAGGCCAAATATTTTTTCAGAGCTAGATGCATACAAAAAATTATTTTGAATTTGCAACCTGATGGAGGTCAGTATAGGTGGACTAATAGAACAAGTCCCACACACTGCTAGAAGGCCAAATATTTTTTCAGAGCTAGATGCAGAAAAAAATTATATTCAGTTTGCAACCTGATGGAGGTCTGTATAGATGGATTAATAGAACAAGACCCACACACAGCCAGAAGCCCAATATTTTTTCAGAGGTAGATGCAGAAAAAAATATATTCAGTTTGCAACCTGATGGAGGTCAGTATAGAAGGACTAATACAACAAGTCCCACACACAGCTAGAAGCCCAATATTTTTTTCAGAGGTAGATGCAGAAAAAAATATATTCAGTTTGCAACCTGATGGAGGTCAGTATAGATGGACTAATACAACAAGTCCCACACACAGCTAGAAGCCCAATATTTTTTCAGAGGTAGATGCAGAAAAAAATATATTCAGTTTGCAACCTGATGGAGGTCAGTGTAGATGGACTAATACAACAAGTCCCACACACAGCTAGAAGCCCAAATATTTTTTCAGAGGTACTGTAGATGCAGATAAAAATTATTTTTAATTTGCAACCTGATGGAGGTCAGTATAGATGGACTAATAGAGAAAGTCCGACACACTGCTAGAAGGCCAAATATTTTTTCAGAGCTAGATGCAGAAAAAAATTATATTCAGTTTGCAACCTGATGGAGGTCAGTATAGATGGACTAACAGAGAAAGTCCCACACACTGCTAGAAGGCCAAATATTTTTTCAGAGCTAGATGCAGAAAAAAATTATATTCAGTTTGCAACCTGATGGAGGACTGTATAGAAGGACTAATACAACAAGTCCCACACACAGCTAGAAGCCCAATATTTTTTCAGAGGTAGATGCAGAAAAAAATATATTCAGTTTGCAACCTGATGGAGGTCAGTATAGATGGACTAATACAACAAGTCCCACACACAGCTAGAAGCCCAATATTTTTTCAGAGGTAGATGCAGAAAAAAATATATTCAGTTTGCAACCTGATGGAGGTCAGTGTAGATGGACTAATACAACAAGTCCCACACACAGCTAGAAGCCCAAATATTTTTTCAGAGGTACTGTAGATGCAGATAAAAATTATTTTTAATTTGCAACCTGATGGAGGTCAGTATAGATGGACTAATAGAGAAAGTCCGACACACTGCTAGAAGGCCAAATATTTTTTCAGAGCTAGATGCAGAAAAAAATTATATTCAGTTTGCAACCTGATGGAGGTCAGTATAGATGGACTAACAGAGAAAGTCCCACACACTGCTAGAAGGCCAAATATTTTTTCAGAGCTAGATGCAGAAAAAAATTATATTCAGTTTGCAACCTGATGGAGGACTGTATAGATGGATTAATAGAACAAGACCCACACACAGCTAGAAGCCCAATATTTTTTCAGAGGTAGATGCAGAAAAAAATATATTCAGTTTGCAACCTGATGGAGGTCAGTATAGATGGACTAATACAACAAGTCCCACACACAGCTAGAAGCCCAATATTTTTTCAGAGGTAGATGCAGAAAAAAATATATTCAGTTTGCAACCTGATGGAGGTCAGTATAGATGGACTAATACAACAAGTCCCACACACAGCTAGAAGGCCAATATTTTTTCAGAGGTAGATGCAGAAAAAAATATATTCAGTTTGCAACCTGATGGAGGTCAGTATAGATGGACTAATACAACAAGTCCCACACACAGCTAGAAGCCCAAATATTTTTTCAGAGGTAGATGCAGAAAAAAATATATTCAGTTTGCAACCTGATGGAGGTCAGTATAGATGGACTAATACAAGTCCCACACACAGCTAGAAGCCCAATATTTTTTCAGAGGTAGATGCAGAAAAAAATATATTCAGTTTGCAACCTGATGGAGGTCAGTATAGATGGACTAATACAACAAGTCCCACACACAGCTAGAAGCCCAAATATTTTTTCAGAGGTACTGTAGATGCAGATAAAAATTATTTTTAATTTGCAACCTGATGATGGTCAGTATAGATGGACTAATAGAGAAAGTCCGACACACTGCTAGAAGGCCAAATATTTTTTCAGAGCTAGATGCAGAAAAAATTATATTCAGTTTGCAACCTGATGGAGGTCAGTATAGATGGACTAACAGAGAAAGTCCCACACACTGCTAGAAGGCCAAATATTTTTTCAGAGCTAGATGCCTACAAAAAATTATTTTGAATTTGCAACCTGATGGACGTCAGTATAAGTGGACTAATAGAACAAGTCCCACACACTGCTAGAAGGCCAAATATTTTTTCAGAGCTAGATGCAGAAAAAAATTATATTCAGTTTGCAACCTGATGGAGGTCTGTATAGATGGATTAATAGAACAAGACCCACACACAGCTAGAAGCCCAATATTTTTTCTGAGGTAGATGCAGAAAAAAATATATTCAGTTTGCAACCTGATGGAGGTCAGTATAGATGGACTAATACAACAAGTCCCACACACAGCTAGAAGCCCAATATTTTTTCAGAGGTAGATGCAGAAAAAAATATATTCAGTTTGCAACCTGATGGAGGTCAGTATAGATGGACTAATACAACAAGTCCCACACACAGCTAGAAGCCCAAATATTTTTTCAGAGGTACTGTAGATGCAGATAAAAATTATTTTTAATTTGCAACCTGATGGAGGTCAGTATAGATGGACTAATAGAGAAAGTCCGACACACTGCTAGAAGGCCAAATATTTTTTCAGAGCTAGATGCAGAAAAAAATTATATTCAGTTTGCAACCTGATGGAGGTCAGTATAGATGGACTAACAGAGAAAGTCCCACACACTGCTAGAAGGCCAAATATTTTTTCAGAGCTAGATGCAGAAAAAAATTATATTCAGTTTGCAACCTGATGGAGGACTGTATAGATGGATTAATAGAACAAGACCCACACACAGCTAGAAGCCCAATATTTTTTCAGAGGTAGATGCAGAAAAAAATATATTCAGTTTGCAACCTGATGGAGGTCAGTATAGATGGACTAATACAACAAGTCCCACGCACAGCTAGAAGCCCAATATTTTTTCAGAGGTAGATGCAGAAAAAAATATATTCAGTTTGCAACCTGATGGAGGTCAGTATAGATGGACTAATACAACAAGTCCCACACACAGCTAGAAGCCCAATATTTTTTCAGAGGTAGATGGAGAAAAAAATATATTCAGTTTGCAACCTGATGGAGGTCAGTATAGATGGACTAATACAACAAGTCCCACACACAGCTAGAAGCCCAAATATTTTTTCAGAGGTAGATGCAGAAAAAAATATATTCAGTTTGCAACCTGATGGAGGTCAGTATAGATGGACTAATACAACAAGTCCCACACACAGCTAGAAGCCCAATATTTTTTCAGAGGTAGATGCAGAAAAAAATATATTCAGTTTGCAACCTGATGGAGGTCAGTATAGATGGACTAATACAA
Organism: Phyllobates terribilis; assembly: GCF_046119375.1. NCBI lineage: Eukaryota > Metazoa > Chordata > Amphibia > Anura > Dendrobatidae > Phyllobates > Phyllobates terribilis. The sequence continues at coordinate 789,459,013 of NW_027362761.1, forward strand.
CAAGTCCCACACACAGCTAGAAGCCCAAATATTTTTTCAGAGGTACTGTAGATGCAGATAAAAATTATTTTTAATTTGCAACCTGATGGAGGTCAGTATAGATGGACTAATAGAGAAAGTCCGACACACTGCTAGAAGGCCAAATATTTTTTCAGAGCTAGATGCAGAAAAAAATTATATTCAGTTTGCAACCTGATGGAGGTCAGTATAGATGGACTAACAGAGAAAGTCCCACACACTGCTAGAAGGCCAAATATTTTTTCAGAGCTAGATGCATACAAAAAATTATTTTGAATTTGCAACCTGATGGAGGTCAGTATAGGTGGACTAATAGAACAAGTCCCACACACTGCTAGAAGGCCAAATATTTTTTCAGAGCTAGATGCAGAAAAAAATTATATTCAGTTTGCAACCTGATGGAGGTCTGTATAGATGGATTAATAGAACAAGACCCACACACAGCTAGAAGCCCAATATTTTTTCTGAGGTAGATGCAGAAAAAAATATATTCAGTTTGCAACCTGATGGAGGTCAGTATAGATGGACTAATACAACAAGTCCCACACACAGCTAGAAGCCCAATATTTTTTCAGAGGTAGATGCAGAAAAAAATATATTCAGTTTGCAACCTGATGGAGGTCAGTATAGATGGACTAATACAACAAGTCCCACACACAGCTAGAAGCCCAAATATTTTTTCAGAGGTACTGTAGATGCAGATAAAAATTATTTTTAATTTGCAACCTGATGGAGGTCAGTATAGATGGACTAATAGAGAAAGTCCGACACACTGCTAGAAGGCCAAATATTTTTTCAGAGCTAGATGCAGAAAAAAATTATATTCAGTTTGCAACCTGATGGAGGTCAGTATAGATGGACTAACAGAGAAAGTCCCACACACTGCTAGAAGGCCAAATATTTTTTCAGAGCTAGATGCAGAAAAAAATTATATTCAGTTTGCAACCTGATGGAGGACTGTATAGATGGATTAATAGAACAAGACCCACACACAGCTAGAAGCCCAATATTTTTTCAGAGGTAGATGCAGAAAAAAATATATTCAGTTTGCAACCTGATGGAGGTCAGTATAGATGGACTAATACAACAAGTCCCACGCACAGCTAGAAGCCCAATATTTTTTCAGAGGTAGATGCAGAAAAAAATATATTCAGTTTGCAACCTGATGGAGGTCAGTATAGATGGACTAATACAACAAGTCCCACACACAGCTAGAAGCCCAATATTTTTTCAGAGGTGGATGCAGAAAAAAATATATTCAGTTTGCAACCTGATGGAGGTCAGTATAGATGGACTAATACAACAAGTCCCACACACAGCTAGAAGCCCAAATATTTTTTCAGAGGTAGATGCAGAAAAAAATATATTCAGTTTGCAACCTGATGGAGGTCAGTATAGATGGACTAATACAACAAGTCCCACACACAGCTAGAAGCCCAATATTTTTTCAGAGGTAGATGCAGAAAAAAATATATTCAGTTTGCAACCTGATGGAGGTCAGTATAGATGGACTAATACAACAAGTCCCACACACAGCTAGAAGCCCAAATATTTTTTCAGAGGTACTGTAGATGCAGATAAAAATTATTTTTAATTTGCAACCTGATGGAGGTCAGTATAGATGGACTAATAGAGAAAGTCCGACACACTGCTAGAAGGCCAAATATTTTTTCAGAGCTAGATGCAGAAAAAAATTATATTCAGTTTGCAACCTGATGGAGGTCAGTATAGATGGACTAACAGAGAAAGTCCCACACACTGCTAGAAGGCCAAATATTTTTTCAGAGCTAGATGCATACAAAAAATTATTTTGAATTTGCAACCTGATGGAGGTCAGTATAGGTGGACTAATAGAACAAGTCCCACACACTGCTAGAAGGCCAAATATTTTTTCAGAGCTAGATGCAGAAAAAAATTATATTCAGTTTGCAACCTGATGGAGGTCTGTATAGATGGATTAATAGAACAAGACCCACACACAGCTAGAAGCCCAATATTTTTTCAGAGGTAGATGCAGAAAAAAATATATTCAGTTTGCAACCTGATGGAGGTCAGTATAGAAGGACTAATACAACAAGTCCCACACACAGCTAGAAGCCCAATATTTTTTCAGAGGTAGATGCAGAAAAAAATATATTCAGTTTGCAACCTGATGGAGGTCAGTATAGATGGACTAATACAACAAGTCCCACACACAGCTAGAAGCCCAATATTTTTTCAGAGGTAGATGCAGAAAAAAATATATTCAGTTTGCAACCTGATGGAGGTCAGTGTAGATGGACTAATACAACAAGTCCCACACACAGCTAGAAGCCCAAATATTTTTTCAGAGGTACTGTAGATGCAGATAAAAATTATTTTTAATTTGCAACCTGATGGAGGTCAGTATAGATGGACTAATAGAGAAAGTCCGACACACTGCTAGAAGGCCAAATATTTTTTCAGAGCTAGATGCAGAAAAAAATTATATTCAGTTTGCAACCTGATAGAGGTCAGTATAGATGGACTAACAGAGAAAGTCCCACACACTGCTAGAAGGCCAAATATTTTTTCAGAGCTAGATGCAGAAAAAAATTATATTCAGTTTGCAACCTGATGGAGGACTGTATAGAAGGACTAATACAACAAGTCCCACACACAGCTAGAAGCCCAATATTTTTTCAGAGGTAGATGCAGAAAAAAATATATTCAGTTTGCAACCTGATGGAGGTCAGTATAGATGGACTAATACAACAAGTCCCACACACAGCTAGAAGCCCAATATTTTTTCAGAGGTAGATGCAGAAAAAAATATATTCAGTTTGCAACCTGATGGAGGTCAGTATAGATGGACTAATACAACAAGTCCCACACACAGCTAGAAGCCCAATATTTTTTCAGAGGTAGATGCAGAAAAAAATATATTCAGTTTGCAACCTGATGGAGGTCAGTATAGATGGACTAATACAAGTCCCACACACAGCTAGAAGCCCAAATATTTTTTCAGAGGGAGATGCAGAAAAAAATATATTCAGTTTGCAACCTGATGGAGGTCAGTATAGATGGACTAATACAAGTCCCACACACAGCTAGAAGCCCAATATTTTTTCAGAGGTAGATGCAGAAAAAAATATATTCAGTTTGCAACCTGATGGAGGTCAGTATAGATGGACTAATACAACAAGTCCCACACACAGCTAGAAGCCCAAATATTTTTTCAGAGGTACTGTAGATGCAGATAAAAATTATTTTTAATTTGCAACCTGATGGAGGTCAGTATAGATGGACTAATAGAGAAAGTCCGACACACTGCTAGAAGGCCAAATATTTTTTCAGAGCTAGATGCAGAAAAAAATTATATTCAGTTTGCAACCTGATGGAGGTCAGTATAGATGGACTAATAGAATGATGCTATGCCCAAAAGATTTTACTTCACTAGGTGCAGTAAAAAAATTGGTATTCTATACACAGGTGGTATATCTTGCAACACAGATAGGCTACTCCACTGACTAACACACTCTGCAATAGGCCAAAAAGGATTAGCTTTGCTAGATTCAGCCAAATGCTGTGAAAAAAACTTGCACAGCACTGGCACAGACCTGCCTGGCAAAAACTGATAGGAACTGATGTAACCTAGTCCTGAAAAGGACTCCAATTACAATTAGTCTTTACTCCCACAATCTATCTATTTAAGAGCACAGACCTCCCTGATAAAAGTCGTAGGAAATGCTGTAACCTAGTCCTTAAAAGGACTGCAATCACAACTATTCCCTACTCCCAAGCTATCTGTATATTTGTGCAAAAATTGGCTTGAAATTAACAAGGTATAGCGCACACAGCAACAGCGGTGCCGTCTAACACGCAGCTGCAGCAGTGAGAAAATGGTGGCGACGGGGAAAATGGCTTGGTCTTATAGGGAAAGGACATGTGACATACACTGCCAATGACACATGCCCTTGCTTGTGTGAAAAAAAGCACTTCGCTCCGTGTGTGCGCTGCTGATAGGCTGACAGATTGCACCTCCCCACTGCAAATGCGGGAAAGAGAAAAAAAAATGGAGATCTTCATTGTTCCTGCAGAGATCCATCCCCTGCTCCTCCCCCCACCCCGCTGTACACTCAAACTGCGTATTAACATTAATTTTCATCATTACTGAGAAAAAATCCAGTTATGATTTTGGTGCACGAACAGTTATCGAACATAACCTCGAACAGCCGAATTTTTCTCAAATTGTTCGTGTTCGCCGAACGGCTCGAACACCGCCCAAAAAAGCTCGAATTTGAGAGTGGCGAACAGTTCGAGTAGAACAACGCTCATCTCTACTGTCGTGCCCATCTCAGAGGCATATTGGTCGCCCTGCCCCACGGCAATGTGGTGTAATGCATGCAGGTGTCGGGTCCTGATCCACACTCCATCCTTACCTGAGAGTGAGATATCACACCTCTGGGTGAGGTGCAATACCTCTGTAGCAACCGAGCCCTCAGGGTGCTACAGTTCCATTTATCTTCAGCCTAGGTGATGTATTGTGATACAGGGCCATGATTTTGGCTATAAAAGGGTCCCCTAGACCCCTACCCCAAGCTTTTTAAGAGAATCATATATGGCGTGCCAGGAGACTCTATGGAATGCTTTCTCAGCATCCAACGAGACTATCTAATTACAAATTTTTAACTGCATCTAGCCCAGGAAATACTTTGTGCCTAGTAGCAGTGTCTGCTAGTCAGCGGATTATCCCGGCTGTTAAGCAAGCTACACCACCTGTAGTTTGGACACTTAATTTTTTCAAAGGAAATGCTTCGGAACCACGGGATACTCAGTGAAGAGCATCAGGAGGCACCCCAAGGCATAGGGGCTGGGACTGGCAGTAGGATGCCTTGCGGTGGACAGCCGAGCTCGATCCTTATAAAAGCTTTTTAACTGCAGCAGCTTTAGTGGATGCTACTGGAGCTGGAATTACGCGGCTGCTGGCATGAGACTTGCCCTCCAATAGATCCTTGTAAATGGATTTAAAGTGTATTCATTCAAATTAGAGAGACAATTTAAATTAAAAAGCTTAGAGCTGCCTCCACCACAGGGGGGCTCGCTCGACCCACCAGCGGACAGGCACCAGTATTGGGAGAGGGGGGCTGGCCGTCAGGGTTCACCGCGGCTCTGGCACAAACCCGGCGACACGGAGGTGGCACGGGCAGGAGCGGACTGAACGTGTCGGCTTCTCACTTTTTGGATTTTAGAAGGGCATGACATGCCTATATCTGTGTCTCCCCCTCCTTTTACTCCTCCACCTCTTTTCTTTTCGCATGACAAACCAGGGGAGGAGTCCTGAGGAGATAATTTGCATATTCCCACTGCATTTTGGGGTAAGTGAAGAGTCTCCGCGAGCTCAAAGAACACTGGATTTTGGCTGTTGGAGCTGAAAAGAGGACATCGGTAAACCAGGGGAGGAGTCCTGAGGAGATAATTTGCATATTCCCACTGCATTTTGGGGTAAGTGAAGAGTCTCCGCGAGCTCAAAGAACACTGGATTTTGGCTGTTGGAGCTGAAAAGAGGACATCGGTAAACCAGGGGAGGAGACCTGAGGAGATAATTTGCATATTCCCACTGCATTTTGGGGTAAGTGAAGAGTCTCCGCGAGCTCAAAGAACACTGGATTTTGGCTGTTGGAGCTGAAAAGAGGACATCGGTAAACCAGGGGAGGAGTCCTGAGGAGATAATTTGCATATTCCCACTGCATTTTGGGGTAAGTGAAGAGTCTCCGCGAGCTCAAAGAACACTGGATTTAGGCTGTTGGAGCTGAAAAGAGGACATCGGTAAACCAGGGGAGGAGTCCTGAGGAGATAATTTGCATATTCCCACTGCATTTTGAAGCTTTTTTTTAAAGCTTTTTTCACTGTTTTCAGAACATTAACAATAAGAACATGGAAGAGTCCAGGAGCCATTTGGTGAGCTGCATATCCTGCTACATGTTCACAGACTTGCCAGTGGAAAAGCCAAACTTCACATGCCAGAAATGCAAGCTTGTGTCCTTGTTGGAGGAAAAGTTGCGAAATCTAGAAGAGAGGTTAACTACCTTGAAAATCATTAAGGAAGGTGAAGAGTTCTTAGACAGAGCAGAATTATCTCTTCATGATTCAGAAAGAGAAGAAATTCAAACTGCACCTGACGAAACAGAGGAATGGAAGCATGTGACCCACAGAAGCAGGAGGATCGAGAGGCAGTCAGCACCCATACTGCTCAGGAACCAGTACCAGGCTCTCACACAGGAGAACCATGAAGAAATACAGCAAGATAAGACTTTGCCAGCAATGAATAACCTTGTAAGCCCTCAGAATCCTCCTGGATGGAGAAAGAAGAATGTTGTGAAGAAAAAACGGAGAGTGGTGGTCATGGGGGATTCCCTGTTAAGAGGAACAGAGGCCGCTATCTGCAGACCAGACATAAGCACAAGATAAATGTGCTGTCTTCCAGGAGCAAAAATTAAAGATGTGTCTGACAGGATATCAAGACTCTTCAGACCTACAGATCACTACCCATTCCTGCTAATACATGTGGGGACAAATGACACCGCAAGAAAGGACCTGGAAACCATCTGCAGTGACTTTGAAGACTTAGGCAAGAAAGTGAAAGAATTGGGAGCGCAGGTGGTCTTCTCATCCATCCTCCCAGTGGATGGCCATGGAACAATGAGGTGGAATAAGATTCTACAGGTGAACAACTGGCTACGTCGATGGTGCCGTCAACAAGGATTTGGATTTCTGGATCACGGAATGAATTACCTATACGATGGACTACTTGCTAGAGATGGGGTGCACCTTACGAAGACTGGAAAACATGTATTTGGAAGTCGCCTTGCTACACTCATCAGAAGAGCTTTAAACTAGAACAATGTGGGAAGGAAAGCAAAAGGCCAGAAAAAGCCATACAGCTGACAAATACTATTGAGATCTCTGCTACTGGAAGTGGAAAGGAAGAACAAAGACAAAACAATTTAAATAATAAAAATATGGGAGGAAGAGAAACCAATCACAAACTAAAATGTTTTTATACAAATGCACAAAGCATGGGCAACAAACAAGGAGAATTGGAACTACTAACGCAGGAAAAGAAATATGATGTCATTGGAATCACTGAAACTTGGTGGGACGATACACATGATTGGAATAAAAGGCTAAAAGGATACAACTTATTTGCAAGAAACAGACTTGATAAACGAGGAGGAGGTGTTGCATTGTATGTTAGAAAAGCGTATATCTGCACAGAGATTGAAGCTTCAGAGACTGGGAGTTCTGTGGAAACTGTTTGGGTAAGAATACAAGGAGAGAACAACGGAAAGGACACCATTGTAGGCATTTACTACAGGCCACCTGGGCAAGCTGAAGATATGGATGAACTCTTTATGTATCAAATGACCAAGTTCTCCAAAAAATATGACGTAGTGGTCATGGGAGATTTCAACTATCCAGACATTTGTTGGGAATCTCTCTCAAGTAAAACTAACAGGTCAAGCAAATTCTTATCCTCTCTTGCTGACAACTTTATCTTCCAAAAGGTAGGGGAGAAAACAAGGGGATCTGCTACTTTGGATCTAATCCTTATAAACAGGGAGGAAATGGTTGAGGAGGTAAAGGTGGCTGGGACCCTAGGAGGCATGATCATGCTATTATAGAATTTTGGATAACTAGAGGAGGAAGACATGCGAAGACTCAAACTTCAAGGTTAGATTTTAGAAAGGCAGATTTTAAGAGACTCAGAAAGAGAATAGGAGGGATCCAATGGCTGGATGTCCTTAAGGACAAAAATGTCCAGGAAGGATGGGAAATTTTTAAAAATGAGATTCTCAAAGCACAATCGTTAATAATCCCGAAAAGTAGGAAGAATGGGAAGCATTTAAGGAAACCAGGATGGATGAACACAGAACTTAAACACATGCTAAAAAGAAAGAAAGAAATGTTTATTAAATGGAAAGAGGGAGGCATATCTAAAGAAGATTATAATGCAGTCTGCAGATCCTGTAGGGCACGTATCAGGTTAGCTAAAGATGACAATGAATTAAGGCTTGCAAGAGATGTCAAAAGCAATAAAAAAGGATTTTGGGGGTATGTCAAAAGTAAAAGAAAAGTCAAAGATGCTATAGGATTTTTACAGGATGAAAATGGAGAAATGGTAAGAGAGGATGTTGAGAAGGCCGAACTTTTTAATTCCTATTTTGCATCTGTTTTCTCTCAGAAAGAAAATGTAACATCAACTGATCTTCACTGTCCTTTTAAAGGAAAAGAGGAATCCAAGTTATCTGTAAACAGAAAGATTGTGAGGGAATATTTAGCTAACATAAATGAGTTCAAGTTTCCAGGTCCAGATGAATTACACCCCAGAGTACTGAAGGAGATCGTAGAAGAAATTTTAGAACCACTCTCCATAATCTTTAAAAACTCTTGGAGAACAGGAGAAGTCCCAGAAGACTGGAGAAGAGCAAATGTTGTTCCTATCTTCAAAAAGGGGAAGAAGGTGGACCCAGGGAACTATAGGCCGGTGAGTCTGACTTCTATACCAGGAAAGATCTTTGAACAAATTATTAAACAACATGTATGTAAGTACATGGATAAGAATGAAGTGATTAACCAGAGTCAGCATGGGTTTGTAACTAACAAGTCATGTCAGACTAACTTAATTTCCTTCTATGACAGAATCACTGACTGGGTGGATCAGGGAAATGCTGTAGATATAGTATATCTTGACTTCAGCAAAGCGTTTGACAAAGTATCTCACACCATCCTTATTGAAAAAATGACCAAGTATGCAATGGACCAGGCAACTGTTAGGTGGATTCATAACTGGCTTAGTGATCGGACTCAAAGGGTGGTTGTAAATGGCTTCACATCCAGCTGGATGAATGTCTCAAGTGGGGTACCACAGGGCTCCGTCCTGGGACCTGTATTGTTCAACATCTTTATCAATGATTTAGATGAAGGAATTGAGGGTAAACTGATTAAATTTGCTGATGACACAAAGCTAGGAGGGATAGCTAATACTAGAGAAGAGAGAGAGAGGATTCAAAAAGACCTAAATAAACTGGAGCAATGGGCAGCAACCAACAGAATGGTTTTTAACAGGGAAAAATGCAAAGTACTACATCTGGGCAATAAAAATGAAAAAAGCATATACAGAATGGGAGGAATAGAGCTAAGCAACAGTACATGTGAAAAAGACTTAGGTATACTAATAGATCATAGACTGAACATGAGTCAACAGTGTGATGCAGCAGCAAAAAAGGCAAATACAATTCTGGGATGTATTAACAGGAGCATACAGTCTAGATCACGTGAAGTCATTATCGGTCTTTACTCCTCTTTGGTCAGACCTCATCTGGAATACTGTGTACAGTTTTGGGCACCACATTTTAAAAAAGACATAGACAAACTGGAGCAAGTTCAGAGAAGAGCGACCAGAATGGTGACTGGTCTGCAAACCATGTCCTATGAGGAACGGTTGCAGGATTTGGGAATGTTTAGCTTGCAAAAAAGAAGACTGAGAGGAGACTTAATAGCTGTCTACAAATATGTCAAGGGCTGTCACATTGTAGAAGGATCATCTTTATTCTCATTTGCACAAGGAAAGACTAGAAGCAATGGGATGAAACTAAATGGGAGGAGACACAGATTAGATATTAGAAAAAACTTTTTGACAGTTAGGGTGATTAATGAGTGGAACAGGCTGCCACGAGAGGTGGTGAGTTCCCCTTCAATGGACGTCTTCAAACAGAGGCTGGACAGACATCTGTCTGAGATGATCTAGTGAATCCTGCTTTGAGCAGGGGGTTGGACCAGATGACCCAGGAGGTCCCTTCCAACTCTACCATTCTATGATTCTATGATTCTATGACTATATGTACTTGTCACTTTTCCATGTGTTAGTTGTGTCTTCTGAGCAGTTTGTCAGCTTTTGGACACCTTTGAAGGTGTTTTCTATGTGTTTCTATGTGTTTTTGTTTGCCTGCCATTGGTTTTAACGGTGTTCGAAGGTGTTCGACGAACAGTTCGACGAACAGTTCGGCGAACACACGGGTGTTCGACGAACCGAACTCGAACACTACGGGGGTGGCTCAACACTATTCATCACCTGAAGCTTTGTTTTAATGGGAGTCATAGAACTGGGATAGTAGCAGTAAAACATCCAGCAATCCTTGGAGGAGGTAGGATATGCGCCAAAACGCTGACCGCCTCAGGCCTAGCCGCTACTACATACATGCGCTTGCATTTCAAGGAACAGAAAACTAAGGAGATGGATGGCCTCATGATCATGAATAATTTACTCATTGTGTAGGAGGCTGACCACTGCTGCTGTCTACCTTCTGAAGTTTGTGTTGAAGCCTGATTGACCCTGGAACCGCAATCCTCTATGTGAAGGCGTCAGTGAGATGGACCATCCCTGGCCACATTTACTCGTCCAGGTGTTTGTAGTTAAGCTGTCCTTCCCACTAAATGCACTGGGGAGGGCACACGTAATGTTTTGGTATGCGTGCTTGTGTATAAGGTGCACCGGGACAAATAGGGGTGGCTGGGGACCGTTTATGGACACCCGGCCGCCCCCAGGCGGCTGGGGACCGTGTGTGGGCACCCGGCCGCGGGGCGGCTGGGGACCGAGTATGGACACCCGGCCGCCGATGCAGCCATGACGTGGTGGCCAAATTCCGCTTCCACATGCCTAAAAGGCCCAATTTCAAGTGCAAGCAAGCAAGCAGTATGGTATTGCAGCCTGGGGGTGGGTGGGTGGCAGGCTGAATACTTGCGCTTGCATTGCAAGGAACTGGGGTGGTACAATTGAACACTGCCCTGGGACAAGGACTTGCAAGGGGATAGTTGCAAGTCTGCATCTTCTGATGCGGCAAGGATCACTTCTGATGGGCACACTTTTAGGCAGTGACCTGGGTGTCAGAGATTCTTCCAGGGGTCTTCCCTATGCTGTTCCTATGTCTTTTCAGCACTGTATGCATGTGTCACACAGCACATGGCCAGGTAAGGTTGTAAAATGTTAAAATGACATTTCCCGGTGAATGCATTTGTCACGGTTGAAAGCAATACAAAAGTGAAAAAAACACATAAAAAATGCTACTTGTGAACATAGCCCAAGGTGTGGAGGAGTAATTTTGTTTTTGGTTATTTATTTTACCTTATACACAAGTCTTTACCATGGAAAGGATGCTCCGTAACATATTTCACAGGAAAACAGTTTCAGTTTCGTTTTTGTATGTTTTATTGTGAGCCCGTAAAAGTGGCTTAATACTTCTGACCACGTTGTTGACAACAGTGACCTGGGGGTCAGAAATGCTTCCTGGGGTGATCCCCATGCTGTCCCCATGTCATTTGAGCACTGTCACTATCGTTTTGGGCACTTTTTAGGCTTTCTACAGACTGCCAGGGGTGCCGCCGCAAAAATGCTCGGGTCTCCCATAGACTAACATTGGGCTCGTTGCTCGGGTCAAGCACCCGAGTATCACGGTGAGCTCGGCCCGAGCTTCGAGCATCCCAGCATTTTAGTGCTCGCTTAACACTAATGTTAATGCATCCTGCCATAGAGCAAAAACAGTGAAAACATTCCTTGAAAGAAGACACATAAGTTCAATGTCATGGCCTGCAAATAGTCCGTATCTCAATCCAATTGAAAATCTTTGGTGGAAGTTGAAGAAAATGGTCCATGACAAGACTCCAACCTGCAAAGCTGATCTGGAAACAGCAATCAGAGAAAGTTGGAGCCAGATTGATGAAGAGTACTGTTTGTCACTCATTAAGTCCATGCCTCACAGACTGCAAGCTGTTATTAAAGCCAGAGGTGGTGCAACAAAATACTAGTGATGTATTGGAGTGTTCTTTTGTGTATTTGTTTTTCATGATTCCATAATTTTTTCCTCAGAATTGAGTGATTCCATAATTTTTTCCCTCTGCTTGGTCTGAAAAAAATTACCCTTACTGAGTACCACATTTTTAATCTTGATTTCTTTTAGTGTTTCTTAAAGCCCTAAAGTTGCCATTTGAAATGACTTTAGTTTTGTGCTATGTCTGTGATCTGCTTTTTTTCTACAACATTAAACAACTGAATGAACATCCTCCAAGCCCGGTGATTCCATAATTTTTGCCAGGGGTTGTACCCTATATATTCCGGAGTGACTGTGACGAGCATGGCGGCGCGAGGTCTGATATACACCTGATGATGCTGTGCGGCCAGCCAATCACTGTAATGTCACAACCAACATGGCTGCGGCATTACAGTGTGTGGAAAACAACCCCTGCATGTTGATTGGCGCTCTAAAGAGTGCCAAACATGCAGGGAGGGGAGCAGAGCTCCCACCGAGCAACCCCGGAAATACTTGGCGAGCGCCGAGCATCTCGAGCAGTGAGACGCTCAGGCGAGCACCGAGCAGTAGCGAGCATGCTCGCTCATCACTAATGCTGACATCTTTTTAAAATTAAATTACTCCTTTTTGTTACAGTTAAATGTTGAGACATTTTTGGAAAACTAAATTCTATTTTATATGTGGAAATGAAAATGGACTTACATCGCTTGTAAACTGCCTTGAGTAGCAATAGTTTTTAAAATAATTTTTAAAGAATATGTAGTAGTATCCTTTAAACAATTTAGCAACTATTAACTACCTACCTTGACATCTAACAGGTAAAATAGGCAATATAGAAAGAGTAAGCTTGTAAAATGCGAATGAGTAAACAGCCAGTACATGATTCAGCTGCTGATTTCAATATTTCAAGAACACATGCTGTGACAACATAATCACGTTTTAAATAAAGAATATGAATCGTACATTGCACTTGTATATTTGCATCCAACAGCTTGTCATAAGGAGTTACGACATGCTGAATTTGATTAACTCAGAATAAAAGTTAGTGTATGAAAGTTACATCTAGATGTAAATAACTGTATTCATGTCTTCTCTGTCTAGCATTAATTGTAGGACTACAATTTATTAATATTACATAACAAGTGTTGTTTAATATACACTATGTGCACAATTTTTAAGTTTTATATTTTTGATGATAAAATAGATTATTATTTAACAACTACAGAGCTGTTGGTCAATCAAAAGGTTAATAAACCTAGTCTTTCTTAGGAGAATCTCTGTGGGCATAATTATTGGACAACTATTAGTGTGCAGAATTATTATGCAACTAAATGAAAATCGTAAATTTTTCCAGTTCAATTGTTTATTTTCATCTGTTAAAATGAGTATAATAACCAAACAACTCAAAATGTACAAAATACATTTCTGACATTTAAAAAAAATGTCAATGACCAGTGTTGCCACCATTGCTTTCAATAACAGTTATAAACCTTCTATCCATGGCGTCTGGCATTTTCTTAACCCCTTTCTGGACCAAGGCATACTACTACGTATCTGCGCCCTGGGCCTTATGGGCCAGATATGTATTAGCAAGCCAGGCTGTGCGAGTGCGATCGCTGCCGGGTGTCAGCTGATTGTCACAACTGACACAGGGTGCTATGTGCAGGGAGCGGTCCCGCACTGCTCCCTGCACATTAACCCCCAAAATGCTGTGATCAAAATCGATCGCAGCATTGCGGGAGCAAGGGTGGGGGTAAGCGCCGATACTCATCTCCTCTCTAGTGTCCCGCGGCGTCTGAGTCCGGTCCCGGATGTTGTCATGGTGACCCGATGTCATCATAACAACATCCGGGTCACCAGGAGGCAAGAAGTTACTTTGGTCATGTGCAGTGCGCGGCCAAAGTAACCCTCTGCTGCACTGACAGGCTGTATAGCTGTAATGCACACGCCCGGGCTGAGCGGCGTGTGCGTGTGATTGTAGTGATTCCACTGGACCGTGCCGGAGAGTGAATGCCTGGAGGGGCTTAACTAGGTATTCACCCGATCCGACCAGGGCTGCACGACGGCATACGACGCCAGTGCACCAAGGAGGAACCGAGCAGAGGGACCAGGTGCTACTCCAGGACAGACCCCGGACACGGCTGTTGACCCACACAGGGGAATACAGGAACAGACTGGTAGGCTGGCACACAGACTGGTGGGTATAGGCAGGCACGACTGGTATGCAGGCAGGCGGGTATGCAGGCAGGGGGGTACAGGCAAGCACAGCTAGAGTGCAGACAGGGAGGCACTAGCAGGTAGGAACACAGGCGGGATAGGACCCAGTACGCACTGGGACTCAGGAACAATACAGGCAGAGGGGTACAGGCAAGCACAGCTAGAGTGCAGACAGGGAGGCACTAGCAGGTAGGGACACTGGCGGGATAGGACCCAGTACACACTGGGACTCAGGAACAGAACCACAGATGTGGCGGACAAACACAGCAGAGTGAGGCCGCCCAGAGAGGTGAGCGAGAACAGGGCAGGACAAGGTCGCCTGGAGCGGTGAGCAAGAGTAGAGCAGGACAAGGCTGCCAGGAGCGGTGAACAAAGGATAAGAGCTGAGCGAGACTGCCGGAGCAGTGAGCAAGAGTAAAGCAGGACGAGGCCGCCTGGAGCGGTGAGCAAGAGTGGAGCGAGACTGCCGGAGCAGCGAGCAAAAGGGTCAGAGCGGAGCAAGGCTGCCGGAGCAGCGAGCAAAGGAGTCAGAGCAGGCTAGAACCGCCGGAGCGGTAAGCAAAGGAGTCAGAGCAGACTAGAACCGCCGGAGCGGTGAGCAAAGGAGTCAGAGCAGGCTAGAACCGCCGGAGCGGTGAGCAAAGGAGTCAGAGCAGGCTAGAACCGCCGGAGCAGTGAGCAAAGGAGTCAGAGCAGGCAAGGCTGAGTAGGGGGGACAGGGCTCTGTTCACACGGAACAGACAGGAAGGGAAAGGCAGAGCCAGACACCCACAGGGTACTTGCAGTGAAGTAGCGAGTGGACCACAAACTCACAAACGGGAGTACAGAGACAACAGGCAGGAGTTAGGTACGAGTTCAGACTCTGCAGAAAAAGGAAAGGAACGGACATAGAGAAAAGACAGATGAAAGATAGGAGAGAGTACAGACTGGAACTGAATGTACGGACGAGACCAACACTGCAGCGGGACACAGGAGCAGGTCTGGGAATACGGCCCCCAGAGAGGCGGGACGAACAGGCAAGGAGCGTGTTCAGACAGGACAGACAAGATACAGGAACGGATCTAGGTAATCGGCCCCTAGAAGGCGGGAGGAACAGGCTAGGAGCGTGTTCAGACAGGCCTGGAAATACAGCCTCCAGGAAAGGCAGCAGGCAAGAGTACACAGACAGGACTCAGTTCAGACACGGGAACTGATACCGCACGGCAGGAGACAAAGACAGGACTCAGCTCAGACACGGGAACTGATATCTCAAGGCAGGAGACATAGACAGGACTCAGTTCAGACACGGGAACTGATACCGCAAGGCAGGAGACATAGACAGGACTCAGTTCAGACCCGGGAACTGATACCGCAAGGCAGGAGACATAGACAGGACTCAGTTCAGACACGGGAACTGATACCGCAAGACAGGAGACAAAGAACGGGACCTGGCACCTTCAGAGTGAAAGCACACACTGAATGAAACACTATGCTCAGGCAGGGATAGATGGGAGCAGCTGAGCTATATACCAAGTGACAGACAGCAATAGGCTGAGGACGCACAAGGGGTGTGACCCACAGCAGGTACAAAAAGCAGGAAGTGATCGGGCGCCGCCCTTAAGCAGCAGAAACAGACACAAACAGACAGCATGGAGGGAAGCCAGAGAGACATTCTGGACTGGAGATCAAGTGCGCGCTCTTGCACAGTGGGAGATGGACCACCATGCAAGGACACCGCCAGGTATGTTACAATAGCACAGGGATGGTGCTGCATTCCTGTGCTATACAGCCGATCAGAATGTAGCAAGTGAAAATACCATAGTGGGATAATGTGTAAAAGTAAGAAAAATGTCTGAAAGTGAAAAAAAAACAAAAAAAACATTGTAACAATATTTTTAAAAAATAAAAAAATAATAAAAAAATAATAAAAAAATATTGTACCCATAAATAAATAATCTTATGAAAAAAAAAGAAACCAATAAAAGTACACATATTTGGTATCACCGCGTCTGTAACAACCTGACCTATAAAACTGTCTTGCTAGTTAACCCCTTTAGTGAAGACGATTAAAAAAAAAAAAACGAAGCAAAAAAAGATGCTTTATTATCATACCGCCAAATAAAAAATGGAATAAAACGTGATCAAAATGACGAGTGTAAATAAAAATGGTACCGCTGAAAATGTCATCTTATCTCGCAAAAAACAAGCCGCCATACCGCTCCAACAGCAGAAAAATAAAAAAGTTATAGCTCTCAGAATAAAGCGATGCAGAAGCAATTCTTTTTTCTACCAAATAGTTTTTATTGTATAAAAGTGCCAAAACATAAAAAAAATATATAAATGTGGTACAGCTGTAAACGTACCGATCCGAAGAATAAAGCTGCCTTATCATTTTTACCACACATGGAATGGCATGAAAAAAAAACAAAAAAACAATTCCTGTATTGTTGCTTTTTGTTTATTCTACCTCTCAAAAATCGGAATAGAAAGTGATCAAAAAATGTCACGTGCCCAAAAATGGTTATGCAAAAAAAGTTTTTTTTAGTGCATGACAGCTGACAATCATAAAAAACTGATATGAATCTGGTATCGCTATAATTGCACCTACCCAAAGAATAAAATCATCTAATCACTTATACTGCACGAGTAATGGCATAAAAAATAAACTCTAGGGTTAGGGTTAGGGTTGTGCTAGGGTTAGGGTTGTGCAAGGGTTATGGTTAGGGTTGTGTTAGGGTTAGGGTTGGGCTAGGGTTAAGGTGGGGCTCGGGTTAAGGATAGGCTAGGGTTAGGGTTGGGCTAGGGTTGGGGTTGTATTAAGGTTGGAGTTGTATTAGGGTTGGGGTTGTATTAGGGTTGGGGTTAGGGTTGTGTTGGAGTTGGGATTTTTTCAGAAGTAAAGAAAAAAAAATGATGACTAGTGTTGAGCACAAGTGCTCGCAAATTGAGTTTGCATGGGATGCTCGGGTATGCACCGAGTTTAGCGGGTTCTTGAGTGACATGCTCTTCTTCGCCCCATATGTTTTGCAGCTATTATACAGCCAAAAAACCTTGCAGGGATTGCCTGCCATGCACGAGTGATCCCCGCATGTTTATTTTTGGGTGTCTTATAACAATGAAACATGCGGGTGGTGACTCGAGCATGTCACTTGAACACCCGCGATACTTGCTGCATACCTGAGTACCCGATGCAAAATCAAGTAGCGAGCACTTGCACTCAAGACTAATGACAACTTATTCAATATGATGACCTAATGTTATCAAATTCTGTGTCATACCTCTGGGTTCTAAATGTTCACCCCTTGATAAAATCCTTGAGGGGTGTAGTTTCCAAAATGGAGCCACTTGTGGGGGGTTTCCAAACGCAACATGTCGTCCGCTAATTTTTCAAGCAAATTTTACATTCAAAAAGTCAAATGGCGCTCCTTCCCTTCCGAACACTGCCATGCACCCAAATAGTGTTTTTCCCCCACATATGAAAAATGTGAAAATTTTATTTTTACAGCTCAATGTTATGTTCCCTGAGGGGTCTAGTTTCCAAAATGGGATCACTTGTGGGGGTTTTTCACTCTTTAGGCACATCAGGGGCTCTCCAAATGCAACATGGCGTCCACTAATTATTCCAGCAAATTTTACATTCCCCCACATATGGGGCATCTGCTTACTCAGGATTGCACAACAAATTTCATGGTGCAATTTCTCCTGTTACCCTTATGAAAATGCAAAATTGGAGGCTGAAAAACATTTTTGTTGGAAAAATGTGAAAATTTTATTTTTACAGCTCAATGTTATAAACTTCTGGAAAGCACCTGGGGGTTCAGGGTGCTCACCACACATCTAGATAAGTTCCCTGAGGGGTCTAGTTACCAAAATGGGGTCACTTATGGGGGGTTTCCACTGTTTAGGCACATCAGGGGCTCCCCAAACGCAACATGGCGTCCGCTAATTATTTAAGCAAATTTTACATTCAAAAAGTCCTTCCCTTCCGAGCCCTGCTGTGTGCCCTGCTGTGGTTTTACCCCACATATTGGGTATCAGTGTGCTAAGGAGGAATAGCACAACAAAGTTTGGTGTTCATATTTTAATGATACCCTTGCGAAAATTGGTGTCTAAAATAACATTAGAAGCGTCAAGCATTATTGCCCAAACCAACCTTTCCAGCGAGTTCCTTAGGGTACCACCCAGTGAAACACGAGGGCGGGACTTGGAAAAAGAACGCAGACATCTCACTAACATTGAGTTACACTGCGCAACACTCACAGAGTATTTAAGAGTCCAGAGGATCCCTAGGGGATTGAGGGTACCAATCCGTCCTACTCTCTTTTCTGACATCCCCGATTATCGTAGTAAATTTGAACTCATCCTTAATAAATGCTCTTTTGATTTGATGCTACTAACAGTGGACTTTTTACATAAGGCAATCACCACGACGAAGGAACAAATCAAGAACATCGAATCCCAATTGACCACATCGATTAGCCCTGAAGACTTCCAGGCACTTCAAAGCAAAATCCAGACCAATATCGATCTACACAAGCGTGATACCGAAACCAGAAAGAGGAATAAATTTGCAAGAGATCTTGAGGACTACGAACAGAACCGAGTATACAGATGGCGGGACAATCCCTCTACAAACAGATATACCCACCGCACAGCCAAGTCATCAACCGACTATTCATCCTCCGGGTCCGACATGGACCAAAGACATTCTACTATCCAGTCTGTTCCTTTTTTAGGCCAAACACGAAGACGACCAAACAGAAGAAGACGAGGCGAGGCAACAGGAACAAGAGGAAATCTGGACTCCACACGAATCACCCGATCGCAGACCCACAACTGGTGGTAAATATTTCTTCCAAAACTCTCAGCGTTGCACAAACTTCAGTTTTACAAAAGGGACTCTCTTTCTGCCCCACATACAAATATAACACCTTTAAATTAGATATGGAACTACAACGCTTTTACCGTACCCTACGCTTGAAAACCCATTTTGCCAATAATCCTTTCAGCGTCACTCCCCCAGTAATCATGGCCGATATCACAGCCCATGACTTAGGTCTCCGCTCTAAGAGCAAATATAGGCCTCCTCGAGGCACACATCCACTTGAAACCTTTATAGGATTCGTGGATGGGGCGTTTCAAAAATTACGCTCCAATATCGATAAGGGCAGGGCACATTACCAGACCAATCTCTCTCCCCTTGATCGACAGGCCCTACGAAGCCTGCAAGAGGACAAAGATTTAATTATAAAGCCAGCTGACAAAGGTGGAGCGATAGTAGTCATGAACAAGTGCGATTACATCACAGAAATTTTGAGACAACTTAGCGATGAGTCCACATACCGCAAACTCTCTACGGACCCGACTACAAAAACACAAACACTCATTATCTCTACACTACAACGGTTTTTGACAGCCAATGTGATTGACTTGAAAACGTACGAGTACCTAATCAATCCACATCCAATCATACCGGTATTCTATGTCCTACCCAAAATCCACAAAAGTCTTTCCCAACCCCCTGGGCGCCCTATTGTGGCCTCCACGGATTCCATTCTATCACCTCTGGCAATTTTCTTAGAAAAGATTCTTACACCACTTACCCAAAAAAGTCCATCTTATCTATTAGACACAGGTGCCTTTCTAGAGATTATGAAAACACTTAAACAAGTTCCTCCAGAAGCCATCTTAGTGTCCCTAGATGTCACAAGTCTCTATACCTCGATTCCCCATGACCGGGGTATCCAAGCAGTTACACAAATGCTGGAGGACTCAAACACCAATCCATCAATAATTGATCTATCCATCAAACTATTAACAATAGTTCTGACACACAATTACTTCCTCTTCCAAGATACATTTTACGTACAGACTAAGGGGACCGCGATGGGCTCAAATGTAGCCCCCCCTTACGCAAACTGTTACATGTCCACCTTTGAGACACAGTTTGTATATAAGAATCAACTGTTTCAAGAACATTCCATTTTATGGAAGCGTTACATAGACGACATCTTCTGCATCTGGACAGGTTCCCAGGACACATTAGATGAATTTTTCAGATCTCTCAACACCACCTGCCCTGGTCTACATTTCACCCTGAACCATCACCCACATCAGATCAACTTTCTAGATACTTTAGTTATCAAAGATGGTTCAGGACTACTGACCACTGACATCTACAAGAAACCCACAGATCGCAACACACTTCTACATTTCTCAAGCAACCACCCAACCCCTATGAAACATGCTATCCCCAAATCGCAATTCCAAAGGGTTGAACGCATTGTGACAGATACAGCACTACGTGAAGTCAGAGTACAAGAAATGACACGGAAATTTGAAGAAAGAGGATACCCTCAGTATCTTCTACGTGAGTCACAGCACAACCGCACACAACCACGACCAGACACATCTGATCGCATGCCATTTGTCCATACATATCACCCCCTAGCTTACACTATACACCGTACGATACGCAAACATTGGAATATTCTCCAAACAGGTTACCCCACCATCAAATCCTTTCATCAACCCTTCCTACCATGCTTCAAAAGAGCACCAAATATTAGAGACTCACTAGTCCGCGCTGACATAGGGACAACGTCCCTCGGTCCCCGCCAAAGATTTCTACAAACTCCTAAGAAAGGAACCTTCCCATGCCTCCATTGCCATCAGTGCCATAACATCCTTAGAGGTGATACTATTCATCATCCCCAAACAGGCAGGAAATATACAATCAAGGATTACTACACCTGTGATACTAATTTTGTCGTATACCTAGTTAAATGCCCTTGCGGCCTTGTCTACGTGGGGGAAACGACCCAACCCATTAAAGATAGAATCTCGAAACACAAATCTACCATCAGATGTAAAAATTTACTTCTACCTCTCCCCCAACACTTCACAGCAGCAGGACACAATGTGTCCCAATTGCGGTTCAGGTTATTGAGCAAATTAGACCGCCCCGCCGTGGGGGTAATCGAATCCAGACCCTCAAGCAGAGAGAGGCATTCTGGATTCATGAACTACAGTCCCTTCATCCCAAAGGACTTAACAAGGACTATGATCTTCACTCATTCATTTAAACCTACCTGATCCAAATTTGTCCCAATAGGGACCTAGGTTTATGTATGTATATCCCTCTCACTCTACAAGGAGTCAATACCCGGAATCTGATTTTCATATGCCATTCATTATAAGGACCTAGATTCTCGCATGTTTATTTATAATATGGTGACTGGCTGTACAAGGATATCATAGCAGTATTCCCAGGTGTTTTGACTGTACTGTGTCTTATAACTTGATTTGACGTTTTATTTCATATTACAGATGAAGGATCCATACTCATCCTCATTCTTCTATTCCCTCCTGCACTCTACAACCCCCTCTCCTGATGGTGGAACGCTCCTTGCCTCTCTTTTCCGGCAGTGGAACACATCACACCGATACAGAATCCACTTCCTGGTCCCTGGAACGCACCTACTCGTCGGCTGACACGCACGCACGCGCGCATGCGCGGCGCCGAACCAATCATAGGCCGGCACCTCCCTCTTTCACATCACTTCCGGTGACGTCACTGCATTGAGCGCACCGGCACATTCAATCCCCTTCATTGGCTGGAAGCCAAACCCTCCTCTTCTCCACCTATATATATAGCTAGTCCCCCTACCGTGCACCCTGCATACATCCAGCGGTGGATACCGCGATTTAGGTAGCACCTCTCCTCAACCTATATGGCATAAACGGTATGTCTACCTCCCCCATAGCCCTCACCCTATTATAACCCCACATCACTTCATAGTATGTACTTTTTCCATAGGAATCCCTGTATTGGGTCCCATCTCCTTCTCTTCTCCGGCTCCTATCCCAGTAACTTGGTAGGTTGCCCTGTTTTCTTTCTTTATCTGCTGGACAAAAGGTTACATAGACACATAGACCTCTATTTATATGTACTATATATATAATTTGTAACTTTATAATCACTATAATGTTTCTATTCTATATTTGTTCATTTTGTTTACATGCAGTACACTGATGAAGGTGTTGTCGACCGAAACGTCTTTACTGTGGACTGCAAATAAAAGTATCTTTTTATATCATTTGGTGTGCTGAGGTTATCGCGACATTTCAAGGCTTTGGACCCAACTCAAGCACCCAGGTCCAGTAGTGCTGCGTTTCTTTCTAAATAAAATAACATTTTTGTGAAAAAATATAAATTTTCATTTTTTTCTTCCACATTCCAAAAATTCCTGTGAAGCACCTGAAGGGTTAATAAACTTCTTGAATGTGGTTTTGAGCACCTTGAGGGGTGCAGTTTTTAGAATGGTGTCACTTTTGGGTATTTTCTGTCATAAAGACCCCTCAAAGTCACTTCAAATGTGATGTGGTCCCTAAAGAAAATGGTTTTGTAAATTTTGTTGTAAAAATGAGAAATCACTGGTCAACTTATAACTCCCTAACAAAAAAAATTTTGGTTACAAAATTGTGCTGATGTAAAGTAGACATGTGGAAAATCTTATTTATTAACTATTTTGTGTCACATATCTCTCTGATTTAAGGGCATGGAAATTCAAAGTTTGAAAATTGCTAAATTTTCAAAATTTTTGCCAAATTTTCATTGTTTTCACAAATAAACGCAAGTGATATCGAATAAATTTTACCACTATCATGAAGTACAATATGTCACGTAAAAACAACCTCAGAATCAGTGGGAAGCGTTCCAGAGTTATTACCTCATAAATTGACAATGGTCCGAATTGTAAAAATTGGCATGGTCATTAATGTGCAAACCACCCTGCGGGGTAAAGGGGTTAATCTGTTGAATATCAACTTTTCTGAAGCACCAACCACAACCTCCCAGACACTGATCAGAGAGATGTATTGTGTTCTTTCACTGTAAATCTCCTGTTTAAGAAAGGCCCACAAGTTCTCAATAGGGTTTAGATCAGGTGAGGTAGGGGCCATGTCATTATTCTTTCATTTTTAAGGCCTTTACAGGCTAACCAAGCAGTTGAGACTTCGATGCATGTGATGGAGCATTGTTCTGTACAAAATTCATGGTTTTCTTTAAAGATGCAGACTTTCTCCTTTTCCACTGCTTGAAGAAAGTGTCTTCTAAAAACTGCCAGTAGGTTTTGTAGCTGATTTTGAGTCTATTTTTAACCCGAAAAGGTCAAACTATCTCATCTTTAATGATACCAGCCCATACCAGTACCCCATCTTTATCCCCTGGAAGAAGCGTGGCGAAACGGCGTCGTTGGGGTGCAGCATCAGGAGCTGTGGGTTTCACTTTCTCTTTCTGTTTGGCTGTAAGTAATTTGCCTATCTCTTTCATTCCTTTTTGTGATTTTCGGTGACCTGCCTCTTTGGACTAATACTATTGTGGCCACCTACAACATGACTTGGGCATTTAAGTACAATAGATGGAGTGGGAAGATTGCTAATATTTGGCAACCCTCTTTAGTATTGGTTGGATGATAGGTATACACTGTTAATTCAGTCATTATATAAGACACTAGCACTTTATGTTTCTATTGTTGTCTTGAAACCATTTTACTTAATTATTACCAATCTGAGTGGTTGGATAATACCATATAGTATGTGTTCCCAACTTAATTAGCCCATAAATTCAGCTTTCGGTTTGAGATCCACTTGTACATTCCTGTATAGCTGAAAAGAAATATTTTCCTGCTTAATTTTTAATATGTGTGAAATTATTTTTTTTAATAATTGAATAAATAAAATATTCTTTTAATCTTCAATTGTGTTCAGACTCCAGTCTACCCCTTGTTGTTGCCTTAAAGGGATGATGTGTGTTGCTTTATCTTGCTGCCATCTGAGTCGAAGTGGAGCTCCGTGCCCATTACTGATTCAGCCACTGGCCCATCCATCTGGTCCGTCGATAGTCAATCTCATGTTATCAATCCATAAAATCTCTGAAAGATCTGTCTTGGCCCATTCTTGATGTTTCAATTTATATGTCTTCTTCAGTGGTAGTCAGGTTTCAACCTTCCTTACCTAGGCCATGTCTCTGAGCACTGAACACCTTGTACTTCTGGGCTCTCCAAGGAGGTTGCAGTTCTGGAATATGACAGTGCTAAAGGATAATGGGTTCCTGGTCGCTTCATGTTTGATTCTTCTCAAATCTTTGGCAGTAGTTAATGTGTCTTTTTTTTCTCTCCTCATGTTTTTTGTGACAATGTTGACCATTTACAACAAATCTTTTGATAATTCTGTGACCACACCCCAATATCTCAGCAAGAGTGATGCATCCCCATGTAATACTTATAGACAAGTAGACATCACCTGATATTCTTCATCCAATAAGCATTCAAGTTTATGTACCATATATACTCGAGTATAAGCTGACTTTTTAAGCCCATTTTTTAGGCTGAAAAAGCTTCCCTCGGCTTATACTCGGGTATATACTCAAGTATATACATAGCCCAGTGGTGGATAGTGGGGGGGGGGTTGCGGTGGCTGATGAGCAGGGCACATGCAGTAGTCACTGCTGCAGCTACGTGTGCCTGCTGCTAAAGGGAAATGAATATTCCCTCTTCTCCACTCCCATGGGCGTGGAGAATGATGAATATGCATTCTCTTTAGTAGCGGGCACACAAGACAGGTGAGCCGCAGCGGGTGCTGCGGCACTGCTGACACTGTGCGCACTGTGTCAGCATGATGCCACAGCTGTGACAGTGACTTACCACCGGTAAGGCGCCGGCTAATGGTACTACTACCACCATCAGCCGGCGCCAACTGACAAAGGAAACAGCGAGCTCAGACAGCCCTGGATGGGAGCAGTAGCTTCCCATCCACCGGCGCCTGTGTTCTGCTGAAAGTAAAAAAAAAATGTTAAAATTAATAAAAAACAGTTCAAATAAAAATAAAACACATTATACTCACCTACACCTTGTCCCCGATGTTCTCCGTCCCTGCAAAAAATAAAAAACACCATATTCTCACCTTACACCTTACACATGATCACCTGTAATAAAAGTAAAATAATAAACCAACCTCATCCTCACCTGTCCGAAGTTCAACTCATTGGCAACCGTGGGAAAATACTCACCGCGCATGCGCCGACCTCATTTGCCGGCAATACACTGACGCTCTGAGTATTTTACAATGTGGCCGTTCTGTTCATGGGATCATCGTGGGACCCTCGATATTTGGACTGCATTGGAAAGGTAAGGATAACGTTGGTTTATTATTTTATTTTTATTGCAGGGGACATTGGCTTCAGCTGGAATGGGCGTGATGGTAAATATGGTTTAATTTAGAATTTTAAAGGGTGTCTTTATTTCAAATAAAATATTTTATTCTGGATGTGGGTGTTTTTATTTTACATTTGACTTACACTATGGGGTTAGTAATTGGGACATCTTTTAGATGCCTCTCTATTACTAACCTGGGCTTGATGTCAGCTGGCATTATAAGTTGATATCAACCCCAACCCTATAACACCACTGCGCCCTCTACAGGGCAGTGAGTAGAGTAAGGCTAAGTGCCAGAATTGGGGCATCCTATGGATGCGCCTTTTCTGGAGTGGCTGAGGGCTGCTGTTTCTAGCCTCGGAGGGAGCCAATATTCATTATCTATTATCTATCTATTTGTCTATCAATCCATATATCTATTATCTATTGACCTATCTAATTATCTATCTAAGATATAAAATTGATAGATATATGGATATATAGATATATTGGTAGATATATGGATAGATAATAGATAGATGATTAGATAATAAATCGATAGATAGATAGATAGATAGATAGATAGATAGATAAATAAAAAAAATAGATGGATAGTTACATGGATAGTGTTAGGCAGCGCTAGACATCATAATGGGAATACTCGCTTTGCTGCCACAATCAATGCACACGTGCAATCTCTTTCCGGTATTTTCTCAATACAGCAGTTTATTACTTCATAAACCGCATATGACCGGGTCCAACTCAGTGGCACGCCGACACACATATATATATAATATTCACGAGCCAAGTGACACACCGGCCCACTTGCTCCAGGTACAGTCTTCAGCAAGGTAATAACATAGCAATGTCCATATTAATGTCCATATAACACAGGGTATTACCTTTGCCGGGTTTAGCTGTCTCAGTCCATTACTCCGCCACCACTGTGGCTTTGCGGCTTCCCAGGTGGGGGTCTCCAGCCGTCGTTCCCTCAAAGGCCACTGACATCCACACAGGATCCAGGCTCTGCCTTTCAGGACTCTTCATCAAAACATCTGCCTTCCCAGGCCACTAGCATCCACACAGGATCCAGGCTTGGCCTTTCGGGCTGCCAGGCTTCACTCGGCCTCACTAGGCCTCACACGGTCGGTGTCTCACACACACGGGAACAGACCTTACGCCTCTCTCACAGAACACACCTGTCTCCCATCAAGCAGGGTTTATATATGCATCCCGTGCACACACACACATACTGACAGGACCTTGCTGATGTCACAGTCATGTGATCAGACAGACATTCTGTGCGCGCATGACCTGTGCTATGTCACAGTCATGTGACCAGTCACCTGAGGGGGAAGGTACATGGTCAGGTAATACACATCCTGGACCATTACCGTAATGCCAGCAAGTCGCTGCATTACAATAGATAAATAGATTTAGAAATAGATTTAGAAATAGATAGATATTAGTTAGATATATGGATATATAGATATATTGAAAGATAGATAATAGATATATGGAAAAATAGTTAAATAGATTAATAGATATATGGATAGATAGATAGATAATAGATATATGGACATATTTATTGATAGATATATAGATAGATGATAGATACAGTATATGGATAGATGTATAGATAGATAATAGATAGATAAATAGATAATAGATAGATAGATAGATAGATAGATGGATAGATATATGGATAGATAAATAGATTTATAGATAGATAATAGATATATGGGTATATAGATATTGTTATGGATCCGGGTGGTGGAACCTCTGTGCTGTGATGCAAGGAGGGACCAGAGGGGCGTAACTAAGTGCCTACCCAGACCGACCCTGGCCACATGGCGGCTTAGTCAACTCCGTGAGCCAAGGAGGGACCAGGAAGGTGAACCAGGTGCCACTCTGGGACTGACCTTGTGTGAGAGCAGGCGACTCCCACGGGTCAGATGGCTGAAGCTGACAGGTACAGCAGATGAAAATGGCCGGTAGACAGACAGGTGATGCGGGTAGGCAAGCAGATGGGCACGGCAGGTAGCCTGGCAGGTGATCCAAGTAGGCAAGCAGGCGGGCACGGCAGGTAGTCTGACAGATGATCCGGGTAGGCAAGCCGGCGGGCACGGCAGGTAAACTGACAGGTCATGCAGGTAGGCAAGCCAGCGGGCACGGCAGGTAGACAGGCAGGCGGGCACGGCTGATAGACAAGCTGGTGGGCATGGCTGATAGACAGGCAGGCGGGCACGACTGATAGACAGGCTGGCGGGCACTGGAACCTGAGGGCTGAGGAGAGTGTTAGCACACAAACAACAACCCTGCCCAGGCACCTCCATTTTGGAGGAGGTGCTTTAAATAGAAGTGGTCCTCCGGCCACTGGCCGGGGACTCTTTAGGACGGCGCGCGCACCCTAAGCTCAGTGCCCGGGAAACTGCGCGCGATGCGTGCACCCCGAGTGGTAGCAGGGAAGCTGGAGGACGCCGACCTGGGACCGCGGCGGTGAGGGGAACGGCATCTCTGCCCGGCAGGAGGCAGAGACGCAGACGCTACAGTACCCCCCCTTTACACCCCCTCTTCTTTAGGCCCGCAAGAAATTTTTCTAGAAGACAAGGGGCACGAATGTTCTCCCTGGGCTCACAAGACCTCTACTCAGGAGCAGTGTTGAGCGAGCATTAAAATGCTCGGGTGCTCGAAGCTCGGGCTGAGCTTACCGTGATACTTGGGTGCTCGACCCGAGCAACGAACCCAATGTTAGTCTATGGGAGACCCGAGTATTTTTGCGGCGGGACACCCGGCAGTCTGTAGAAAGCCTAAAAGGTGCCCAAAACGATAGTGACAGTGCTCAAATGACATGGGGGCAGCATGGGGATCGCCCCAGGAAGCATTTCTGACCCCCAGGTCACTGCTGTCAACAACGTGGTCAGAGGTATTAAGCCACTTTTACGGGCTCACAATAAAATGTTCAAAAACGATACTGAAACTGTTTTCCTGTGAAAAATGTTAAGGAACATCCTTTCCAGGATAAAGACTTGTGTATAAGGTAAAATAAATAACTAAAAACAAAAATACTCGTCCACACCTTGGGCTATGTTCACAAGTTGCATTTTTTATGCGTTTTTGCACTTTTGTATTGCTTTCAACCGTGACAAATGCATTCACCGGGAAATGTCATGTGCCCATCAGAAGTGATCCTTGCCGCATCAGAAGATGCAGACTTGCAACTATCCCCGTGCAAGTCCTTGTCCCAGGGCAGTGTTAAATTGTACCTCCCCCATTCCTTTCAATGCAAGGGCAAATATGCAGCCAACCACCCACCCACCCGCAGGCTGCAATACTATACTGCTAGCTTGCACTTGAAATGGGGCCTTTTAGTTTGGAGGAATCCGAAGCTGGCCTCTACCTCATGGCTGCTTTGGCAGCGAGGTCTCCATACTCAGTCCCCAGCTGCCACTATTTGTCCCGGTAACCTTCCCCACACTTTTCTTAGCCTGGCCTGCTTTAGGGCAGCATTGGACGAGCCCACCAGACAACCAGACTCCTCCGGTGGGCCCTGGCTTCTCCATCAGGGGAGTTGAGAGTGCCAAGGTGAGAAGCAGGATGATGATAGAAGTTAGCATCTGCTTTGTTTCCTTGCAATGCAAGCGCAAGTATGTAGCCTGCCACCCACCCACCCCCAGGCTGCAATACCATACTGCTTGCTTGCTTGCACTTGAAATTGGGCCTTTTAGGCATGTGGAGGCGGAATCTGGCCACCACGTCATGGCTGCGTCGGCGTCCTGGTATCCATACTCTGTCCCCAGCTGCCCGGTGGCCGGGTGTCCACGCTTGGTCCCCAGCCGCCAGGGGGCGGCCGGGTGTCCATACTCGGTCCTCAGGCGCCCCTATTTGTCCCGGTGCACCTTATACACAAGCGCGCATACGAAAACATTACCTGTGCCCTCCCCAGTGCATTTAGTGGGAAGGACAGCCTAACCACAAACACATGGACTAGTGAATGTGGCCAGGGATGGTCCATCTCACTGACGCCTTCACACTGGGCACATTGTGGCACCTGGGACACAGTTGGACACTGGGATGCAACACGTCCTCCAGAAATAGAGGATTGCGGGTCCTGGGTCAATCAGGCTTCAACACAAAGTTCAGATGGTAGACTGCAGCAGTGGTCGGCCTCCTACACAATGAGTAAATTATTCATGATCATGAGGCCATCCATCCCCTTAGCTTTCTGTTCCTTGGAATGCAAGTGCATGTATGTAGTAGTGGCTAGGCCTGAGGAGGTCAGCGCTTTGGCGCATATCCTACCTCCTCCGAGGATTGCTGGATGTTTTCCTGCTACTATCCCAGTTCTATGACTCCCGTTAAAAAAAAGCTTCTGGTGATGAATGAAAGATGAGGTGGTGGCAAAGGAGAAAGAGCAGGAGGAACAGGGACCATTCACATCAATATCAGGCCAGTCAACCACACATGTCTTGTAGGATATGTTTCTGTACCAAAAGGAGTGGTTCGGCTACACAGTTATAGGGTATAAAAAAATCAAAAAAAAAACAAGCAATGTGAACTGAGGTCTAAGATGGTACACATGCAAGAAATAGGAGCATGTTCACACTAACAAAAAGATACAAAACCTACAAAAGACAAAAAATATATCTCATACCCTAACATCATTATATATAAATGTAAAGCAAAGTTGCATATGAAATATAGGGTACTTAGTAACTGGTTTTGATCAAAAAAAGTATACAAGCTGTCCCACCAGCGACAAGGTGACCCTGGTAGGGTATGAGATATATTTTTTGTCTTTTGTAGGTTTTACAGTTATAGGGTATACAGTGAGTGCAATGCCTACCAAAATTTTCGAGGCACTCCAATGCCCCTTGGAAGTGACATGGAGGTCAGAGGGCCTTAACTAAACTGTTTTTTCCATTTATAGCAACTGGGTGTCCTGTACACTGTGGGCCTAAGCAGTGAATGGAAGGCTTTCCAAAAATTATGAGGAACTGCAATGCCCCTTGAAACAGACGTGGATTACAGTGTACTAAAAACCTTCTACCCATTATTGGGGAGTGGGTCTCCCTTAGTGTTAGCCTGTGCATTGAAAAGCAAAAGCTGACTAAAATTAGGAGGAAATGCAATGCCCGTTGGAAGAGTCGTGGAGGTTAGAGTTAATTAAAAACAACATTTCAATGCCCTTTAGAAGAGCTGTGGAGTTCAGAGTGGTTTAACAGGACGGTTTTAATGCCCCTTGGAAGAGACGTGGAGGTCACAGTAGCTTAGCAAGACTGTTTTAATGCCCCTTGGAAGAGTGGTGGAGGTTATAGTGGAATAAAAAGACAATATCAATGCCCCGTGGAAGAGACGTGGAGGTCACAGTAGCTTAACAAGACGGTTTTAATGCCCCTTGGAAGAGTGGAGGAGGTCGCAGTGGAATAAAAAGACATTATCAATGCTCCTTGGAGGAGACGTGGAGGTCCCAGTGGAATAAAAAGACAATATCAATGACCCTTGGAAGAGACATGGAGGTCAGAGTAGCTTAACAAGATGATTTTAATGCCCGTTACTAGAGCTATGCAGTACAGCATATTAAAAACATAATTCCCATTATTGGGCAGTGGGTCTCCCATAGTCTTTGCCTATGCCTTCCAAGCAAAAGCTGCCAAAAATTAGGACGGAGGAACTTGCAATGCCACTTACAAGAGCCATGCAGTACATCATATTAAAAACATTATTCCCATTATTGGGGAGTGGGTCTCCCATAGTCTTTGCCTATGCCTTCCAAGCAAAAGCTGCCAAAAATTAGGACGGAGGAACTTGCAATGCCCCTTACAAGAGCCATGCAGTACAGCATATTAAAAACATTATTCCCATTATTGGGGAGTGGGTCTCCCATAGTCTTTGCCTATGCCTTCCAAGCAAAAGCTGCCAAAAATTAGGACGGAGGAACTTGCAATGTCCCTTACAAGAGCCATGCAGTACAGCATATTAAAAACATTATTCCCATTATTGGGGAGTGGGTCTCCCATAGTCTTTGCCTATGCCTTCCAAGCAAAAGCTGCCAAAAATTAGGACGGAGGATCTTGCAATGCCCCTTACAAGAGCCATGCAGTACAGAATATTAAAAACATTATTCCCATTATTGGGGAGTGGGTCTCCCATAGTCTTTGCCTATGCCTTCCAAGCAAAAGCTGCCAAAAATTAGGACGGAGGAACTTGCAATGCCCCTTACAAGAGCCATGCAGTACAGCATATTAAAAACATTATTCCCATTATTGGGGAGTGGGTCTCCCATAGTCTTTGCCTATGCCTTCCAAGCAAAAGCTGCCAAAAATTTGGACGGAGGATCTTGCAATGCCCCTTACAAGAGCCATGCAGTACAGAATATTAAAAACATTATTCCCATTATTGCGGAGTGGGTCTCCCATAGTCTTTGCCTATGCCTTCCAAGCAAAAGCTGCCAAAAATTAGGACGGATGAACTTGCAATGCCCCTTACAAGAGCCATGCAGTACAGCATATTAAAAATATTATTCCCATTATTGAGGAGTGGGTCTCCCATAGTCTTTGCCTATGCCTTCCAAGCAAAAGCTGCCAAAAATTAGGACGGAGGAACTTTCAATGCTGGCAACACGGACCACGGTCACCCTTTTGGTATAGTGGTGGTGGAGGTTGAGGAGAAGGAGAAGAGCAAAAAGCAGCCGAAATGAGGAAGCGTATACCCATGTGTGGGTGTGAAGCGGTGCATGGGAATACACCTCCTGAAATAACCCAGTGGATTTGACTTTATGTTACTCTGCTGTCATTTGGTGGTGAATTGATGAGAAGTCTGGCAAAATCCAGCCCTTGTTCATTTTGATAAGGGTCAGCTTGTTAGCATTGTCAGTTGACAGGCGAGTGCGCTTATCAGTTATAATTCCCCCAGTGGCACTAAAAACACGCTCCGATAACACGCTAGTGGCAGGTCAGGCCAGGACCTTTAAGGCGTACAGAGCGAGTTCATTCCAAGTGTCCAGCTTGGATACCCAATAATTAAAAGGCACAGAAGAATCACAGAGGATGCTGGTATGGTCGGCAAGGTACTCCCTCAGCATCTTTTGAAACTTTCCACTCCTTGTGAGAGTACCCTGTGCCTCAGGGCCTGTAAGCTGGGCGGGTCTCAGAAAACTGTCCCTGAATGATGACAGTGTTCCCCTGCCTCTGCTGGATTGGAGTTGCGTCTCTCTCGCCTGTACGCCTTGGTTGGGCAACAAACCGTGACCTCTGCCGCTAGCGTGTTCAGATGGGAATTTTTTTAACAATTCTGCAGCAAGGGCCTTCTGGTACTGCCCCATTTTTGTAGACCTCTCCACCTCAGGAATAAGAGAGTGAAAGTTTTCCTTGTAGCAGGGGTCTAAAAGTGTCACCAACCAGTAATGACTGTCACACAACATTTTGACAATGCGAGGGTCATGGTTAAGGCAGTGTAAAGTCAGCCATGAGTGCCAGACTGGTAACGGGCAAGACTTCCGTGTCCTCACCAAGATGACGACTGACCATGCTCTCCTCCTTCTTCTCCTCCTCCTCCTCCTCCTCCCCCCTGTCCTCAGGCCACCCACGCTGAACCGATGGTATGACAGTTGTACAGGTACTATCATCTACAGTGCATGATACCAGCTCCTGTTCTTCCTCCTCCTCCTCCTCTCCCTTATTGTCCCCCAATGCACGTTGGGATGAGATGAGGCTGGGCTGTGTGTAATCGCCCGCTACGGCTTCTTGATCCATCTCATCATACTCTGGCTGCAATGCCTCCTCTTTAATTCTCTGCAGAGAGCATTGCAAAAGACAGACAAGTGGGATGCTGACGCTAATGATGGCGTCATAGCCACTCACCGTCTTGGTGGACTCCTCAAAGTTTGTCAGGATGGTACATATGTCAGACATCCAGGTCCACTCCTGAGGTCTTATGTGTGGAGTCTGACCTGAATATCGACGGCCTTGTTGCAGCTGGTACTCCACAACTGCTCTTTTCTGCTCACAAATTCTTTGCAACATGTCGAGGGTAGAGTTGCAACGTGTGGGGACATCACACACAAGTCGGTGAGCCAGAAGCTGCAAACGCTGCTGCAACACAGCAAGGGCGGCGGAAGCTGTAGCCAACTTCCAAAAATGAGCTGACAGGCAACGTACTTTGACAAGCAGATCTGGCAACTCGGGGTACGATTTAAGAAACCGCTGAACCACGAGGCATGGTACATGTGTGATCTCGCCTCGCCTCAGAGCCGCCACAAGGTTACGGGCCATTGTCAAATCGACCATGCCTGGATGTAGGTTCAGCGGTCTCAGCCACAGATCTGCCTGCTCTTTCACAGCTGTCCACAATGCACAAGCAGTGTGAGGTTTATTACCTAAGCTTGTGAGTTTCAGCACAGCCTGTTGCCGCTTGGCTGAGGCAGTACTGCAGTGCTTCCAGCTTGTAACTGATGTGGTGATATCTGAGATGGAGTCTGAAC
Source organism: Phyllobates terribilis (assembly GCF_046119375.1). Lineage (NCBI taxonomy): Eukaryota > Metazoa > Chordata > Amphibia > Anura > Dendrobatidae > Phyllobates > Phyllobates terribilis. The sequence goes on from NW_027362761.1 coordinate 789,492,729, forward strand.
ATGAGGTGAAGGAGTAGGATGATGCACTGGATCTGTACACTGTGGGGGCAACTCTGACTGACATAGGGCCTGCAATCCTCGGTGTGGGAAGGATGTGTTCCGCCCCAAGGTCCGACTGGGTCCCGGCTTCCACTATGTTTACCCAGTGTGCCGTCAGGGAGATGTACCGTCCCTGGCCACAAGCACTTGTCCACTTGTCCGTTGTCAGGTGGACTCTCCCAGTAACTGCGTTGTTAAGGGCACGGCAGATGTTTTGGGACACGTGCTTGTGAAGTGCGGGGATGGCACACCGGGCAAAATAGTGTCGGCTGGGGACCGAGTACCGAGGGACAGCCACCGCCATAAGGTTGTGGAAGGATTCCGTCTCCACCAGCCTGAAAGGCAGCATTTTCAATGCAAGCAGTCGTGAAATGTGCGAAGTTAGGACTGTGGCCTGTGGGGCATTGGCTGCGAATTTGCGCTTTCATTCAAAGGTCTGGGATATGGACAATTGAACGCTGCGGTGGGATGTGGACGTGGACGTTGATGCTGTTTCTTGAGAAACTGCAATAACAAGTGAAGACTGAGAGGAGGGGGCATCTTTGCATGCAGTATGGACAGGGGATTGCCTTGCATGCACAACAGGGGGTTCTCTTACACGCACAACAGCGGAAGAATCAGTGGTGACACCCGCTGACACGGGTCGTGGACCCTGGGGTTCGCCCCACAAAGTCGAGTGCTTCGCTGCCATGTGCCTGATCATGCTGGTGGTGGTCAGGCTGGTAGTTTTGTCACCCCTGCTGATGTTGGCCTTGCAGGTGGTGCAAGTGTTCTTTTTGGGGTTATCAGCAGAGTCTTTAAAAAAATTCCAGACTCTGGAAGACCTACCGCTTATACTGGCAACGTCCCTAGTGTTGGTGTTACGGGGAATGGTTGCCCGCCTTCTGTCTGCGGCCACCACTTTGCTTATTCCTGCCTGTTGGGGTACTCTGCCTCCCTCCCCCTGTGTGCTGCTGGCCTCACTCTGCGTGTCTTCTTGCCACGTTGGGTCAGTTACTAGATCATCCACCACCTCCTCCTCTTCCACTTCCGCACCACAGTCCTCCTCCTCATTTCGTGGCAATTGTGTCTCGTCATCGTCCACATCCTGTGACAAATTGCCACCGTCGCCTTCCTGTGGCCGTGGCTGTTCAAATATTTGGCCATCGTTACATGGGATCTCCACTTCCACCACTTCAAGCGGAGCAGGCGAGGGGCCCAAATATGAAAATGGACCAGTGAACATCTCTTCAGAGTGTCCAACTGTGGGATCAGTTGCTGTCTGACGACACTCGGCATGGTGGGGGGAAGGAGCATCAGGGTGAGGAGGAGTATGCGGTCGAGACTCACGGCTACTAAGACTTGACCGTGTGGAAGACAGACAGGAGGTGGTGGTGCCCAGGTGACTGAAAGTATTATCTGCTATCCAATTAATAACCTGTTCACACTGATCAGTTCGCAATAGTGGTGTTGTAGTGTGCTTCCCTAGTAATTTGGTTTTGAACTGGGAGCGAGAGGATGTGGCTGTTGGTTGTGGCACATTTTCACCTTGGCCCCGTCCTCTGCACGCACCATCACAAGAACGTCCAGTTCCACGTCCCTTGCCACGCGCCTTGCCCATTGCAAATGAAGTAAAATAGCTTGCACTCGCACTATCAATGGCAAAAGGGTAATAAAAAGGAGATTAGTACCGTGGAAGAGGAAAACCACAGTTCTAGTTCTCTGACCTACACCAGAATCCTTTAAACAGATATATTTGTGTCTGAACAGTCAGTGAGACACTCAAACTGTTCTTTTTTATGCAAAAAAGTCAAAAAGGTGGATTACACCCAGATTTGAACCGTGGAAGATGAAAACCACAGTTCTATTTCTCTGGCCTACACCAGAATCTTTTAAATAGATATATTTGTGTCTGAACAGTCAGCGATACACTCAAACTGTTTTTTTTTTATGTAAAAAAGGCAAAAAGTTGGATAACACCCAGAGTTGAACCGTGGAAGAGGAAAATCACAGTTCTCTTTCTCTGGCCTACTCCAGAATCTTTTAAACAGATATATTTGTGTCTGAACAGTCAGCGAGACTCTCAAACTATTTTTTTTATGTAAAAAAGGCAAAAAGGTGGATTACACCCAGATTTGAACCGTGGAAGAGGAAAACCACAGTTCTATTTCTCTGGCCTAAATCAGAATATTTTAAACAGATATATTTGTGTCTAAACAGTCAGCGAGACACTCAAACTGTTTTTTTTATGGAAAAAAGGCAAAAAGGTGGATAACACCCACATTTGAAACGTGGAAGAGGAAAACCACAGTTCTAATTTCCTGGCGTATATCAGACTTTTTAAAATATATATATTTGTGCCTGAACAGTCAGCTAGACACTCAAACAGTTTTTTTTTATGCAAAAAAGGCAAAAAGGTGGATAACACCCAGATTTGAACCGTGGAAGAGGAAAACCACAGTTCTAATTTCCTGGCATATACCAGACTTTTTGAAATAGATATATTTGTGTCTGAACAGTCACCGAGACACTCAAACTGTTTTTTTTTTATGGAAAAAAGGCAAAAAGGTGGATAACACCCAGATTTGAACCGTGGAAGAGGAAAACCACAGTTCTAATTTCCTGGCGTATACCAGACTTTTTTAAAAATATATATTTGTGTCTGAACAGTCAGTGAGACTCTCAAACTGTTTTTTTTTAAGGAAAAAAGGCAAAAAAGTGGATAATACTGATATTTGAACCGTGGAACTGCAAAACCACAGTTCTATTTCTCTGGCCTACACCCGACTCTTTTAAACAGATATAGTTGTGTCTGAACAGTCAGCGAGACACTCAAACAGTTTTTTTTTTATGGAAAAAAGGCAAAAAGGTGGATAACACCCACATTTGAAACGTGTTAGAGGAAAACCACAGTTCTAATTTCCTGGCGTATACCAGACTTTTTTAAATAGATATATTTGTGCCTGAACAGTCAGCGAGACACTCAAACTGTTTTTTTTTATGTAAAAAAGGCAAAAAGGTGGATAACACCCACATTTGAACCGTAGAAGAGGAAAACCACAGTTCTAATTTACTGGCGTATACCAGACTTTTTGAAATAGACATATTTGTGTCTGAACGGTCACCGAGACACTCAAACTGTTTTTTTTTTATGGAAAAAAGGCAAAAAGGTGGATAATACTGATATTTGAACCGTGGAACTGCAAAACCACAGTTCTAGCTATCTGGCCGAAACCAGACTCTTTTAAACAGATATATTTGTGTCGGAACACTCACAGACACACTCAATTTTTTTTTTGGGTGGGGGGAAATACCAAAAGGTTAATAAGATGGGTATTTGTACAGTTTGACTGAGGGAAAAAAAAAAGAGGATTTAGATGAAAAAAAAAGGATTTTTCCTGGTCCCTGAGACCTGGGACTAAGTCTAGCAATTTGAGTAGCAGGAGCACACAGGACTGTAATGCACTGTTTGTTGGTATAACCACTGCATCTCCTATACAGCCTGCCTGCCTGCCTGCCTGATATCTGGGATGGATATTAGTCCTCAGAAGGACTCTTTGTTTGATTTTGCAGGCTTTAGAGACCCTACACTACCTATTTCGCAGTATAAATCTCTCCCTTGCTCAGCATCACTCTCCCTACACTGTCTGATCCGGAGTGACTGTGTCCAAGAAGGCGGCACCCGGTTTTAAATACTCGATGTGATGCTGTGCGGCCAGCAAATCACTGTAATGCCCCCAACCAACATGGCTGCGGCATTACAGTGACTGGCTGGCTCTGTAAAGAGTGCCAAACATGCAGGGTGGAGACCCGAGCTCCCGCCCGAGTAACCCGAAAATGCTTGGTGCTCGCCGAACATCCCGAGTAGTGAGATGCTCGGGCGAGTACCGAGCAGTGTTGAGCATGCTCGCTCAACACTACTCAGGACCAAACCCCTTCCAATCCACAAGAAAGAAAATCTTTCCTCTTACCCTCTTGATGGCCAAAATGTTTTCTACCTCAAAGACGTCCTCAGCAGAGACTGGAGCTGGAGTGGTACCTGGATCGTCAGAGAAAGAATTATGGACAACCGGCTTGAGGAGAGACACGTGAAAGTAGTTGGGAATCCATTAGGAGGCCAGGAGTTTCAGCTTGTAAACCACTTGATTTATTTGGATCAGAATCTCGAACGGACCGATGAACCGCGGACTCAACTTGTATGAAGGTATCTTGAGACGGACATATTTGGAGGAAAACCAGACCTTGTCTCCCGGATGGAATTGAGGCAGATCCAGACATCTCTTATGAGCATGCTTTTTCATCCGCTCGGCGGACTGAAGGAGTGCAGATCTAGTTTCTTCCCAAATCGCAGAAAATTCACTGACGAGAGACTCCACGGCAGGATTGTCCACTGAAGAGGAGACGGGAAACGGAATCCGGGGGTGTCGACCATAAAACACAAAAAACGAAGACTTAGTAGAAGACTCAATCACATAGTTGTTATAGGAAAACTCAGCCCAGGGCAGGAGCTCTACCCAATCGCTATGGTGAAAGTTGACAAAGTGCCGAAGAAAACTAGTAAGGATCTGATTGATACATTCCACTTGTTCATTAGACTGAGGATGAAAATCCAAAGAGACATCCAGCAGTTTGCACGTGGCTCTCCAGAAGCGAGAAGTGAACTTAACTCCTCAGTCCCAGACAATGTGGAGGGGTAAGCCGTGGAGACGGAAGATGTGATGGATGAAGTCCTTAGCCAGCACAGGTGCAGATGGAAGACCAGGCAGAGGGATGAAGTGAGCCATCTTGGAGAAGTGGTTGGCGACCACCCAAATGACAGTACAACCGGCCGATCCAGAAACATCTGTGATGAAATCCTTTGCAATATGTTGCCACGGAGCGAAAGGCACGGGAAGAGGAAGAAGATGACCTGCTGGAAGGTGACCAGGTATCTTGTTACAGGCACAAGAGGAACAAGCCGCAACAAAATCTGCCACATCCTTGCGCAGGGTGGGTCACAAATAATGCCGGGCAATGTGCAGAAGCGTCTTTCTCTGGCCGGCATGGCCAGCCAGTTTGGACGAATCACCCCAGAGTAAGACCTTCTTCCGATCCTGAGACGCTACAAAGGTCTTACCAGGAGGTAGATGAACAGGTCGAATGGAGCAACAGTCATTATTCAGGAGGGGTCAATGATGCGTAGAGGCTCCTCCTCTTGGTCAGTAGACAGAAATGAGCGGGAAATAACGTCGGCTTTAATGTTCTTGTCTGCCGGGCGGTAATGAAGCATGAAGCAGAATCGAGCAAAGAATAAAGACCATCTGGCCTGATGCGGGTTTAGTCTTTGGGTGGTCTGCAAATAAGCGAGGTTTTTATGGTCAGTGTAGATGACCACCGAGTGAACGCCCCCCTCAAGCAAGTAGCGCCACTCCTCCGGTGCTAATTTTATGGCCAGCAGTTCTCGATCTCATATGGAGTAATTGCGCTCGGACGGAGAGAAGAGTTTGGAGATGAAACCGCAGGTCACCATTCTCCCAAACGAGGATTTCTGGATGAGCACTGCTCCGGCCCCGGAGGAAGAGGCATCAACCTCCAGGAAGTACTGTTTATTGCAATCCAGACAGTGTAGTACTGGAGTGGAGGAGAACGCTTGTTAAGAGACACAAAGGCATTCTCCGCCTCGGAAGTCCACTCCCTGGGATTTGCTCCCTTACGGGTGAGATCAGAAATGGGAGCTGTCCAGGAGGAGAAATGAGGAATGAAGAGGCGGTAATAGCTAGCGAATCCCAGAAACCGCTGAATAGCCTTCAACCCCTCATGTCGGGGCCACTTTAAGATGGCAGACACCTTCTCAGGATCCATCCGCAGGCCGGTCTCAGAGATGATATACCCCAGAAATGGTAGGGAGGTCTGCTCAATGAGGCATTTCTCATACTTAGCATACAGGCAATTCTTCCGGAGCCTCAGCAGGACCTGACAAACATCCCTCCGGTGAGAGGGCAGATTAGGGGAGAACACCAAGATATTGTTCAGGTACACCACTATGCAGGAATACAGGAGATCTCGGAAGATGTCATTTACTAACTCCTGGAAGATGGCTGGAGCATTACAGAGACCGAAGGGCATCACGCGTTATTCATAGTGACCATCCCGAGTGTTGAATGCCGTCTTCCACTCACCTCCCCAGTGAATCCGGACCAGATTGTACGCCCCACGAAGACCAAGCTTAGTGAAGATCTTTGTGCCTTTTAGGTGGTCAAACAGTTCCGAGATGAGAGGCAGGGGGTACTTATTTTTGATGGTAATCTGGTTTAGGCCCTATAGTCAATACAATGACGAAGAGAGCCATCTTTCTTTTTGACAAAGAAGAATCCAGCTCCAGCCGGAGAGGTGGATTTCTGGATAAATCCCATAGCATGATTTTCTTCAATGTATTCAGACATGGCACTGGTCTTGGCCAGCGACAAGGGGTAGATTCGGAGTAGGTGAAGCACCAGGTATTAGGTCGATGGGGCAATCATTCGGCCTATGAGGTGGTAATGTCTGCCTCCTTTTTATCAAAGACGTCCGCATATGGTGCTGGCAGGCCAGGTAGGTTAGCCGGAATAGACGGAGGTCGAGCAGGACAAACTGGAACCAGACAGATCTTATGGCATTCCTGACCCCAACGGAGCACCTCACCCGAGTTCCAAATCAGGACAGGCTCATGTCTCTGTAACCAAGGTAAACCAAGCAAGAGGGGATGAGAGAGACCGGACAGTACGTAAAAGGAGATCTCCAAGTGCAGCATTCCCACCTGAAGAGTTACCGGCTCAGTGACCAACAAGATGGTTTCAGGGAGAAGCTTTCCATCCACAGAGGAAACAGCTAAAGGATCCGCCAGACATATGGTAGGAATCTGACAATGGCCCACAACGGCCTGTTGAATGAGATTCCCAGCGGCTTCGGAATCCAGGTGGGCAGTCTCGAAGAAGCGGGTCTCACCACTGGTAACAGAAACGGGCAGAGTCAAAGGCGAAGAGGAAGAACTCTTGCCTAGGACGACCTCTCCGAGCTGTCATAGACACTGGAGTTTCCCGGTCTCACCGAGCAGGAGCTGATCTGATGCTCAATATTGCCACAGTAGAAGCAACTCCCCTTGGCGCGGTGGATCTCCTGGCGAGACTTGACCATCTTGACTTGGTCAATTTGCATAGGCTCTGGAGAAGACACCCGGAGGAGTGCTGGTTGCGAGACTGGACTTTGGAGGATTGAAGCGAGGAGCAGAGGTTTCCTCTCATGGGTCGTCTCCTTAGCACGTTCCATAAAACGGATGTCAATCCAGGTAGCTAATGACACCAGGTCATCCAGGGACGGAGGTAAGTCACAACCAGCTAGCTCAACCTTGATCCATCCAGAAAGGCCCTCCCAAAATGCGGACACCAGGGCCTCATTGTTCCATGCAAGTTCAGATGCGAGGGTTCGGAAACGCATGGCATACTGTCCCACAGAGAGACTCCCTTGGCAGAGTCGGAGACACTAGAGGATCCCCTCTCTCCCACAGAGGGTTAAGCCACGCCAATGCCTCTCTGGTGAGGTGAGACATGATGAATGACACATTGGCCCGGTCGGAGGTGAACTGGTGTGCCAGGAGTTCAAAGTGCAGCGTGCACTGATTTATGAAGTCCTGACATAGGACAGGGTCACCACCAAAACATGGAGGTGCAGAAAGCCGGGGTCCAAAGCCGGGTGCCACAGCGCCACTGGGTTGAGGTGCCACCGAAGCGGGTGCCGCTCGGTTAGAGGTGGACACAGTCGAGATGGACAGCGTGTCCATACGGGAGTTGATAAGACAGGATAGTATCCTGTTGTGATCTCTGGCGAGAGATCTCTTGATACAGGTCTGAGAGCAAAGGAGCCTTGGAGCCACCGGGTTCCATGGCCTGTGCAAACTGTTATGGATCCGGGTGGTGAAACCTCTGTGCTGTGATGCAAGGAGGGACCAGAGGGGCATAACTAAGTGCCTACCCGGACCGACCCTGGCCACAAGGCGGCTTAGTCAACTCTGTGAACCAAGGAGGGACCGGGAAGGTTAACCAGGTGCCACTCTGGGACTGACCTTGTGTGAGAGCAGGCGACTCCCACGGGACAGATGGCTGAAGCTGACAGGTACAGTGGATGAACACGGCCAGTAGACAGACAGGTGATGTGGGTAGGCAAGCAGGGGGGCACGGCAGGTAGCCTGACAGGTGATCCGGGTAGGCAAGCAGGCGGGCACGGCAGGTAGCCTGACAGGTCATGCAGGTAAGCAAGCCGGCGGGCACAGCAGGTAAACAGGCTGGAGGGCACAGCTGATAGGCAGGCAGGCATGGCTGATAGACAAGCTGGGGGGAACGGCTGATAGACAGGAAAGCAGGCACGGCTGATAGACAGGCTGGCGGTCACAGGTGATAGACAGGCTGGCGGGCACTGGAACCTGAGGTCTGAGGAGAGTGTTAGCACACAAACAACAACCCTGCCCAGGCACCTCCATTTTGGAGGAGGTGCTTTAAATAGGAGTGGTCCTCTGGGGACTCTTTAGGATGTTGTGATGCGTGCACACCGGGCAGCAGCAGGGGAGCAGGAGGACGCCGCCCCGGGACAGCGGTGGTGAGAGGAACGGCGTCTCTGCCCGGCAGGAAGCAGAGACACCGACGCTACAGATATATTGATAGATAGATAATAGTTATATGGATAGATAGAGGACACGTGGAGGACAAGCGGAGCAGAGCAGAGCAGAATGGCAGACGCGAAGGACAAGCGGAGCAGAGAAGAACAGAACCGCAGACGCGGAGGACAAGCGGAAGCGAGCAGAACCGCAGACGCGGAGGACAAGCGGAGCAGAGCAGACCAGAACCGCAAACGCGGAGAACAAGCGGAGCAGAGCAGAACGTAACCGCAGGTGCAGAGGACAAGCAGAGCAGAGCGGAACCGCAGGTGCAGAGGACAAGCGGAGCACAGCAGAGTGGAACCGCAGGCGCGGAGGACAAGCGGAGCAGAGTTAAGCTGCAGAGGGCAAGAGGAGCAGAGCGGAGCAGAGCCACAGGTGCAGAGGACAGGACAGGGCTCTGTTCATATGGAACAGACTGGGAAACACAGGAAGATAGCTAGAACACAGGAGGTAGATACGGAGGCAGGGAAACGGGACAAGCAGAACCAGATACACACAAGGTACTTACAATGAAGTAGCGAGTGAACACAAAACTCACAAACAGAAGTACAGAGACAACGAGTTAGAGTTAGGTGCAGGTTCAGACACTGCAGGAAAAGGAAAGGATCGGACATAGAGCCAAACAGGTAACGGGCTAGGACACAGTTCAGACAGGAACTGAACCTGGAACAAGATGCAGGAACGAGCCTGGGTACTCAGCCCCCAGGGTGGCGAAAACAGACTAGAAGTCACAGATACAGGTAACGGGCCTGCTGTACTCAGCCCCCAGGGTGGCGGAAACAGACAAGAAGTCTCAGATACAGGTAACGGGCCTGGGTACTCAGCCCCCAGGAGGCAGAAACAGACAAGACACAGGACAGGACCTGGCAACTCAGTTGCACAGAACACACTGAAAGAAAGCATTGCTCAGGCACCTCCTACTAGGTGGAGGGGGTTTAAGTATCCAGTGACTCACAGCAATAGGCTGGGGACGCATTAAGACTGCGCACACTGTAACTTTAAGAATCAGGAATAGTGTTGAGCCACCCCCGTAGTGTTCGGGTTCGGTTCGGTTCGTCGAACACCGGGATGTTCGAGGAACTGTTCGTCGAACTGTTCGTCGAACACCTTAGAACACCGTCGAACACCGTTAAAACCAATGGCAGGCAAACAAAAACACATAGGAACACATAGAAAACACCTTCAAAGGTGTCCAAAAGCTGACAAACTACTCAGAAGACACTCTCTTTAAAAAAAGCCGGCCGGCAATTCAGCAGCGGCATACACCGGTACCCGACAATTTAGACATGAAGGAATAGAGCATCACACATAGATTAGATAGATAGAAACATGTCAGTCACATATATATGACGTACAGTGACAGTGTTGCTTACTGTACTTGTCATTTAGTGTAAAGGATTTATTAAAAAACATAATAGTGTTTTCGTGCACCGTCTCTTTAAAAAAGCCGGCCGGCAATTCAGCAGCGGTACCCGACAATTTATAACAGACAGAATAGAGCTTCACACATAGATTAGATAGATAGAAACATGTCAGTCACATATATATGAAGTACTGTGACAGTGTTGCTTACTGTACTTGTCATTTACTGCAAAGGATTTATTAAAAAAAATAATAGTGTTTTCATGCACCGTCTCTTTAAAAAAGCCGGCCGGCAATTCAGCATCTGTACCCGACAATTTATAACAGACAGAATAAAGCTTCACACATAGATTAGATAGATAGAAACATGTCAGTCACATATATATGAAGTACAGTGACAGTGTTGATTACTGTACTTGTCATTTAGTGTAAAGGATTTATTAAAAAAAATAATAGTGTTTTCATGCACCGTCTCTTTAAAAAAGCCGGCTGGCAATTCAGCATCTGTACCCGACAATTTAGAATAGAAGGAATAGAGAATCACACATAGATTAGATAGATAGAAACATGTCAGCCACATATATACGAAGTACAGTGACAGTGTTGCTTACTGTACTTGTCATTTAGTGTAAAGGATTTATTAAAAAATATAATAGTGTTTTCGTGCACCGTCTCTTTAAAAAAGCCGGCCGGCAATTCAGCATCTGTACCCGACAATTTATAACAGACAGAATAGAGCTTCACACATAGATTAGATAGATAGAAACATGTCAGTCACATATATATGAAGTATTGTGACAGTGTTGCTTACTGTACTTGTCATTTACTGAAAAGGATTTATTAAAAAAAATAATAGTGTTTTCATGCACCGTCTCTTTAAAAAAGCCGGCCGGCAATTCAGCATCTGTACCCGACAATTTATAACAGACAGAATAGAGCTTCACACATAGATTAGATAGATAGAAACATGTCAGTCACATATATAATAAGTACAGTGACAGTGTTGGTTACTGTACTTGTCATTTAGTATTAAAATAAAGGATTTATTAATAAAAAAAATTGGCGTGGGGTTCCCCGTAATTTTAGTCTCTAGCGGAGGTTAAGCAGACAGCTGGGGCAGATGTTTGAAGCCTGGGAAGGGGGTAATACCCACGGAGCTTCCCAGGCTACTAATATCAGCCCCCAGCTGAATACCTAGCCTTTACTAGCTATTAAAATGGAGGACCCCCCCAAAAAAAATGACGTGGGGTCCCCCCTAATTTAATAGCTAGCAAAGGCTAGGCAGACAGCTGGGGGCTGATATTAATAGCCCAGGAAGGGAGCCATGAATATTGGCCCCCTCCCAGGCTAGAAACACCAGCCGTCAGCCGCCCCAGAAATGGCGCATCCATAGGATGCGCCAATTCTGGCACTTAGCCTCGCTCTTCCACGCTGCCCTGGTGCGGTGGCAGGGGGTAATAGGGTTGGGGTTGATGTCAGCTTATAATGCCAGCTGACATCAAGCCCAGGTTAGTAATGGAGAGGCGTCTATAAGACACCCCCATTACTAACCCCATAGTCAAAGTTAAAAGAAAACACAAACACCCAGAATAAAGTCCTTTAATTGAAATAAAGACACAATTCTTTATTGTTCTAAATTAAACCATACTTACCATCACGCCCATTCCAGCTGAAGCCAACGATCTCCTGCAATAAAAGAAAAATAATAAAGCAACCTCATCCTTACCTTTCCAAGGGTCCCAGGACAGCTTCAGCTCTGCTACATCGAGATGACAGGCTGGACCGCAGCAGAACGCTGCCATCCAGCCTGTCATCCCGCAGACACTGAGAAGCGCAGGCATGCTTGCGCTCCTCAGTGTCTGACTGTGACGGCATCCAGATGAGCCGACAATGAACTCGGCTCACCTCATGTACGTCACTGACAGCGTGGGAAAATTCTCCTGCACTCAGCGATTCAGCGTGAGAATTTTCCCACGCTGTCAGTGACGTGCATGAGGTGAGCCGAGTTCATTGGACATGACCTCGGCTCATCTGGATGCCATCACAGCCAGACACTGAGTAGCGCAAGCATGCCTGCGCTTCTCAGTGTCTGCGGGATGACAGGCTGGATGGCAGCGTTCTGCTGCGGTCCAGCCTGTCATCTCGATGTAGCAGAGCTGAAGCTGTCGTGGGAGCCATGGAAAGGTAAGGATGATGTTGCTTTATTATTTTACTTTTATTGCAGGAGATCATTGGCTTCAGCTGGAATGGGCGTGGCGGTAAGTATGGTTTAATTTAGAACAATAAAGAATTGTGTGTTTATTTCAATTAAAGGACTTTTTTCTGGGTGTTTGTGTTTTTTTTAAATACTTTACTAGAAATTCATGGTGGTCATGTCTAATATTGGCGTGACCCCATGAATTTCGGGCTTAGGGCCAGCTGATAATGCCAAGCTGGCCTTAACCCCTTTATTACCCAGTGAGCCACCGCACCAGGGCCCTGAATGAGTTGGGTACAGCGCCAGAAGATGGCGCTTCTATGAACGCGCCATTTTCCGGGGCGGCTGCGGACTGCAATTTGCAGCGGGTGGGGCCCAGAAAGCTTGGGCCTCCCTGCACTGCAGATTCCAGCCCCCAGCTGCCTAGTTGTACCTGGCTGGACACAAAAATAGGGCGAAGCTCCAAGTATTTTTTTTTTAAATTCATGAAATTCATGGAATAATTAAGAAAAAAAGGGCTTCCCTATATTGTTGTGTCCGGCTAGGTACAAATAGGCAGCTGGTGGTTGGGGGCAGCCCGTCCCTGCCTGCTGTACCTGGCTGGACACAAATATAGTGCGAAGCCCCACGTCAATTTTTTTTTAATTATTTCATGAAATAATTTTTTTAAAAAAGGGCTTCCCTATATTGTTGTGTCCGGCTAGGTACAAATAGGCAGCTGGTGGTTGGGAGCAGCCCGTTCCTGCCTGCTGTACCTGACTGGACACAAATATAGGGCGAAGCCCCACATCAATTTTTTTTTCATTATTTCATGAATTTCCTGAAATAATTTAAAAAAAATTGACGTGGGGCTTCGCCCTATATTTGTGTCCAGTCAGGTACAGCAGGCAGGAACGGGCTGCCCCCAACCACCAGCTGCCTATTTGTACCTGGCCAGACACAACAATATAGGGAAGCCCTTTTTTAAAAAAATTATTTCATGAAATAATTAAAAAAAAATTGACGTGGGGCTTCGCACTATATTTGTGTCCAGCCAGGTACAGCAGGCAGGGACGGGCTGCCCCCAACCACCAGCTGCCTATTTGTACCTGGTTGGACACAACAATATAGGGAAGCCCTTTTTTTCTTAATTATTCCATGAATTTCATGAAATAATTTAAAAAAAAAATGCGTGGGGCTTCGCCCTATTTTTGTGCCCAGCCAGGTACAACTAGGCAGCTGGGAGCTGGAATCTGCAGCGCAGGGAGGCCCAAGCTTTCTGGGCCCCACCCGCTGCAAATTGCAGTCCGCAGCCGCCCCAGAAAATGGCGCGTTCATAGAAGCGCCATCTTCTGGCGCTGTACCCAACTCATCCAGGGCCCTGGTGCGGTGGCTCACTGGGTAATAAAGGGGTTAAGGCCAGCTTGGCATTATCAGCTGGCCCTAAGCCCGAAATTCATGGGGTCACGCCAATATTAGACATGATCACCATGAATTTCTAGTAAAGTATTTAAAAAAACACAAACACCCAGAATAAAGTCCTTTAATTGAAATAAACACACAATTCTTTATTGTTCTAAATTAAACCATACTTACCGTCACGCCCATTCCAGCTGAAGCCAATGTCTTCTGCAATAAAAGTAAAATAATTAAGCAACATCATCCTTACCTTTCCATGGTTCCCACGACAGCTTCAGCTCTGCTACATCGAGATGACAGGCTGGACCGCAGCAGAAAGCTGCCATCCAGCCTGTCATCCCGCAGACACTGAGAAGCGCAGGCATGCTTGCTCTCCTCAGTGTCTGGCTGTGACGGCATAAAGATGAGACAAGCTCATGTCCAATGAACTCAGCTCACCTCATGCACGTCACTGACAGCGTGGGAGAATTCTCCTGCACTCAGCACTTCAGCGTGAAAATTCTCCCACGCTGTCAGTGACGTACATGAGGTCAGCTGAGTTCAGTGGACATGAATGAGCTCACCTCATGCACGTCACTGACAGCGTGGGAAAATTCTCACGCTGAAGCGCTGAGTGCAGGAGAATTTTCCCACGCTGTCAGTGACGTGCATGAGGTGAGCTCATTCATGTCCAATGATCTCAGCTCACCTCATGCACGTCACTGACAGCGTGGGAAAATTCTCCTGCACTCAGCGCTACAGCGTGAGAATTCTCCCACGCTGTCAGTGATGTGCATGAGGTGAGCTCATTCATGTCCAATGAACTCAGCTGACCTCATGCACGTCACTGACAGCGTGGGAGAATTCTCACGCTGAAGTGCTGAGTGCAGGAGAATTCTCCCACGCTGTCAGTGACGTGCATGAGGTGCGCCGAGTTCATTGGACATGAGCTTGTCTCATCTTTATGCCGTCACAGCCTGACACTGAGGAGCGGAAGCATGCCTGCGCTTCTCAGTGTCTGTGGGATGACAGGCTGGATGGCAGCTTTCTGCTGCGGTCCAGCCTGTCATCTCGATGTAGCAGAGCTGAAGCTGTCGTGGGAACCATGGAAAGGTAAGGATGAGGTTGCTTTATTATTTTTCTTTTATTGCAGGAGATCGTTGGCTTCAGCTGGAATGGGCGTGATGGTAAGTATGGTTTAATTTAGAACAATAAAGGAATGTGTCTTTATTTCAATTAAAGGACTTTATTCTGGGTGTTTGTGTTTTCTTTTAACTTTGACTATGGGGTTAGTAATGGGGGTGTCTTATAGACGCCTCTCCATTACTAACCTGGGCTTGATGTCAGCTGGCATTATAAGCTGACATCAACCCCAACCCTATTACCCCCTGCCACCGCACCAGGGCAGCGTGGAAGAGCGAGGCTAAGTGCCAGAATTGGCGCATCCTATGGATGCGCCATTTCTGGGGCGGCTGACGGCTGGTGTTTCTAGCCTGGGAGGGGGCCAATATTCATGGCTCCCTTCCTGGGCTATTAATATCAGCCCCCAGCTGTCTGCCTAGCCTTTGCTAGCTATTAAATTAGGGGGGACCCCACGTCATTTTTTTGGGGGGGTCCTCCATTTTAATAGCTAGTAAAGGCTAGGTATTCAGCTGGGGGCTGATATTAGTAGCCTGGGAAGCTCCGTGGGTATTACCCCCTTCCCAGGCTTCAAACATCTGCCCCAGCTGTCTGCTTAACCTCCGCTAGAGACTAAAATTACGGGGAACCCCACACCAATTTTTTTTAATAATAAATCCTTTATTTTAATACTAAATGACAAGTACAGTAACCAACACTGTCACTGTACTTATTATATATGTGACTGACATGTTTCTATCTATCTAATCTATGTGTGAAGCTCTATTCTGTCTGTTATAAATTGTCGGGTACAGATGCTGAATTGCCGGCCGTCTTTTTTAAAGAGACGGTGCATGAAAACACTATTATTTTTTTTAACAAATCCTTTGCAGTAAATGACAAGTACAGTAAGCAACACTGTCACAGTACTTCATATATATGTGACTGACATGTTTCTATCTACCTAATCTATGTGTGATTCTCTATTCTTTCTGTTATAAATTGTCGGGTACAGATGCTGAATTGCCGGCCGGCTTTTTTAAAGAGACGGTGCATGAAAACACTATTATTTTTTTTAATAAATCCTTTGCAGTAAATGACAAGTACAGTAAGCAACACTGTCACAGTACTTCATATATATGTGACTGACATGTTTCTATCTATCTAATCTATGTGTGAAGCTCTATTCTGTCTGTTATAAATTGTCGGGTACCGCTGCTGAATTGCCGGCCGGCTTTTTTAAAGAGACGGTGCACGAAAACACTATTATATTTTTTAATAAATCCTTTACACTAAATGACAAGTACAGTAAGCAACACTGTCACTGTACTTCGTATATATGTGGCTGACATGTTTCTATCTATCTAATCTATGTGTGATTCTCTATTCCTTCTATTCTAAATTGTCGGGTACAGATGCTGAATTGCCGGCCGGCTTTTTTAAAGAGACGGTGCATGAAAACACTATTATTTTTTTTGATAAATCCTTTACACTAAATAACAAGTACAGTAAGCAACACTGTCACTGTACTTCATATATATGTGACTGACATGTTTCTATCTATCTAATCTATGTGTGAAGCTCTATTCTTTCGGTTCTAATTTGTCGGGTACCGGTGTATGCCGCTGCTGAATTGCCGGCTTTTCATGTTTCACTGTGAGCACTGTTCCCATCGATTTGGGCAATCACTGTAATGCCACAACCACCATGGCTGTGGCATTACAGTGAGTGGCAGACAATCCCTGCATGATTGGTGCTCTAAATAGCGCCAGACATGCAGGACACGCTTTTGGTGCACGAACAGTTATCGAACATAACCTCGAACAGCCGAATTTTTTGCAAATCGTTCGGGTTCGTCGAACGGCTCGAACACCGCCCAAAACAGCTCGAATTTGAGATTGGCGAACAGTTCTAGTCGAACACCGCTCATCTCTAATCAGGAAGCAACAGGGCCGCCACCCTAAGCAATCAGACAAGAGACATGCATACAGCAAGTAATGGAGCAAAGTGTGCAGCCTGGACTGATAATGACCAGAAGTTTGGACACACCTTCTCATGTAAAGATTTTTCTGTATTTTCATGACTTTGAAAATTGTACATTCACACTGAAGGCATCAAAACTATGAATTAACATATGTGGAATTATATACTTAACAAAAAAGTGTGAAACAACTGAAAATATGTCTTATATTCTAGGTTCTTCAAAGTAGCCACCTTTTGCTTTGATGACTGCTTTGCACACTCTTGGCATTCTCTTGATGAGCTTCAAGAGGTAGTCACCGGAAATGGTCTTCCAACAATCTTGAAGGAGTTCCCAGAGATGAATAGCACTTGTTGGCCCTTTTGCCTTCACTCTGCGGTCCAGCTCACCCCAAACCATCTCGACTGGGTTCTGGTCTGGTGACTGTGGAGGCCAGGTCATCTGACGTAGCACGCCATCACTCTCCTTCTTGGTCAAATAGCCGTTACACAGCCTGGAGGTGTTTTTGGGGTTATTGTCCTGTTGAAAAATAAATGATGGTCCAACTAAACGCAAACTGGATGGAATAACATGCCGCTGCAAGATGCTGTGGTAGCCATGCTGGTTCAGTATGCCTTCAATTTTGAATAAATGCCCAACAGTGTCACCAGCAAAGCACCTCCACACCATCACACCTCCTCCTCCATGCTTCACGGTGGGAACCAGGCATGTAGAGTCCATCCGTTCACCTTTTCTGCGTCACACAAAGACACGGTGGTTGGAACCAAAGATCTCAAATTTGGACTCATCAGACCAAAGCACAGATTTCCACTGGTCTAATATCCATTCCTTGTGTTCTTTAGCCCAAACAAGTCTCTTCTGCTTGTTGCCTGTCCTTAGCAGTGGTTTCCTAGCAGCTATTTTACCATGAAGGCCTGCTGCACAAAGTCTCCTCTTAACAGTTGTTGTAGAGATGTGTCTGCTGCTAGAACTCTGTGTCTCATTGACCTGGTCTTTAATCTGAGCTGCTGTTAACCTGCGATTTCTGAGGCTGGTGACTTGTATAAACTTATCCTCAGAAGCAGAGGTGACTCTTGGTCTTCCTTTCCTGGGGCGGTCCTCATGTGAGCCAGTTTCTTTGTAGCGCTTGATGGTTTTTCCAACTGCACTTGGGGACACTTTCAAAGTTTTGCCAATTTTTTGGACTGACTGACCTTCACTTCTTAAAGTAATGATGGTCACTCGTTTTTCTTTACTTAGCTGCTTTTTTCTTGCGATAATACAAATTCTAACAGTCTATCCAGAAGGACTATCAGCTGTGTATCCACCAGACTTCTGCACAACACATCTGATGGTCCCAACTCCATTTATAAGGCAAGAAATCCCACTTATTAAACCTGACAGGGCACACCTGTGAAGTGAAAACCATTTCTTGAAGCTCATCAAGAGAATGCCAAGAGTGTGCAAAGCAGTCATCAAAGCAAAAGGTGGCTACTTTGAAGAACCTAGAATATAAGACATATTTTCAGTTGTTTCACACTTTTTTGTTATGTATGTAATTCCACATGTGTTAATTCGTAGTTTTGATGCCTTCAGTGTGAATGTACAATTTTCATTGTCAGGAAAATACAGAAAAATCTTTAAATGAGAAGGTGTGTCCAAACTTTTGGTCTGTACTGTAAATATGTGATATATATAATCCGTGCTTTGCGTGTGTACCTTACTGTTCATGTAATTTATTATTAAATGAGTACATTTCTGGGAAAAAACTGACATGGGGTCCCCCATAATTTTATTAACCAGCAGAGGGAAAGCGGCAGCTGGGGCAGATGTTTTTAGCCTGGGAAGGGGGTAATACCCATGGAGCTTCACAGACTACTAATATCAACCCCCAGCTGTATACTTAGCATTCACTGGCCCTTAAAATGGGGGACCCCCCCAAAAAATGACTTGGGACCCCCTATTTTAACAGCTAGAAAAGTCTATGCAGAACAGCAGGGGGCTGATATTAACAGCCTAGGAAGGGGTCATGAATATTGGCCCCCTCCAAGGCTAGAAACAGCAACGCTCAGCCACCTCAGAAATGGCGAATCCATAAGATGCGCCAATTCTGGCACTTAGCCTCGCTCTACCCACTGCCCTGTAACGGTGGCAGTGGGGTTATAGGGTTGGGGTTGATGTCAGCTTATAATGCCAGCTGACATCAAGCCCAGGTTAGTAATGGAGAGGCGTCTATAAGATACCCCCATTACTAACACCAAAGTGGAAGTGAAATGTAAAATAAAGACACCCACACAGTGAATAAAATATTTTATTTGAAATAAAGACAGACACCTTTAATGTTATAAATTAAACCACACTTACCGTCACGCCCATTCCAGTTAAAGCCAATTTCCCCTGTAATAAAGGTAAAATAATAAATCAACCTCATCATTAACTTTCCAATGCAGTACAAATATCATGGGTCCCACGATGATCCCATGAACAGAACGGCCACATTGTAAAATCCCGTTCTGTTCATGGGATCATCATGGGACCCTCGCTAATTGGACTGCTTCAGACAGGTGAGGATGAGGTTGCTTAATTATTTTACTTTTATTACAGGTGATCATGGCCTTTGGGGATTAGGTGAGGATATGGTGTTTTTTATTTTTTATTTTTTGCAGAGGTAGAGAACATCAGGGACAAGGTATAGGTGAGTATAATGTGTTTTATTTTTATTTGAACATTTATTATTATTAATTTTAACATTTTTTTTTTACTTTCAGCACAGCACAGGCGCCGGCGGATGAGAGACTACTGCTTCCATCCAGCGGTGCCTGTGCTCGCTGTTTCCTATGATAGCAGGCGCCAGCTGATGGTGGTAGTAGTACCACCACCAGCTGGCGCCTATGACCAGCGGTAAGCTTTATATCACAGGTCATTGTCACAGCTGTGGGATCATGCTGACCGTGGTAATGCTATTACTGCCGATCAGAGCCTGTGTTTCCTGTGCTGTCACGCAAGTGATAGAGCAGGAAACCAGGTATATTCGGCTCCACTATTCACATAAATGGGGTCCGTGTTCGGGTTCGGGTGCTGTTCTGGTACCCAAACCTGAACTTTTAATAAACTGTTTGGAGTTCGGCTCAATTAGCCGAACCTGAACAGTCACGGGTTCACCCATCACTACCGATGAACAACAGTCCGAATTTTTCCATACAATAAAATTCACGAACATCTGAATGAGGCCTTAGGCACAGCATTTTTCCATTTTCATTGGAATTTTAAGGACATTTTAGTTTTGCAATTATTTGTGTATTTGCATTACTTTAAAGTTTATTGAATAATGTAATAAACTGCAATATAACATTTAGAGGCGATGTGTATAACATTTTTGGATTTGAAAAATCCCAGAAAAACATGCTTGTTACAAAAAAAGCTGGAAAAATATGCTTGTGTTTGTAATTCTTTATTTTTACACTTTTCCATCAAGAAGGGAAAACACAGACTTCCAATGAACTGGAAATCTTATTACATTATGTGAACGATAGAGTACACGAAGAATAAAATAGACCATGATTGTCAATGTTTACAGTAGGCATACAGCTTACAAGGTTGCCAAATATTAGATGTAATGGGCAGGTGTGTTGGGGAAAACGCCATGATAGTAAATAAGTGACAGACAACTTTGAGGGATAGGGGAGGATTATACAGTACAGACCAAATGTTTGGGCACACCTTCTCATATAAAGATTTTTCTGTATTTTCATGACTTTGAAAATTGTACATTCACACTGAAGGCATCAAAACTATGAATTAACACATGTGGAATTATATACTTAACAAAAAAGTGTGAAACAGCTGAAAATATGTCTTATATTTTAGGTTCTTCAAACTAGCCACCTTTTGCTTTGATGACTGCTTTGCACACTCTTGGCATTCTCTTGATGAGCTTCAAGAGATAGTCAGTGGAAATGGTCTTCCAACAATCTTGAAGGAGTTCCCAGAGATGATTAGCACTTGTTGGCCCTTTTGCCTTCACTCTGCGGTCCAACTCACCCCAAACCATCTCGACTGGGTTCTGGTCTGGTGACTGTGGAGGCCATGTCATCTGGTGTAGCACCACATCACTCTCCACCTTGGTCAAATAGCCCTTACACAGCCTGGAGGTGTTTTTGGGGTCATTGTCCTGTTGAAAAATAAATGATGGTCCAACTAAACGCAAACCGGATGGAATAGCATGCCGCTGCAAGATGCTGTGGTAGCCATGCTAGTTCAGTATGCCTTCAATTTTGAATAAATCCCCAACAGTGTCACCAGCAAAACACCCCCACACCATCACACCTCCTCCTCCATGCTTCACGGTGGGAACCATTCATGTAGAGTCCATCCGTTCACCTTTTCTGCGTCGCACAAAGACACAGTGGTTGAAACAAAAGAGCTCAAATTTGGAATCATCAGACCAAAGCACAGATTTCCTCTGGTCTAATATCCATTCCTTGTGTTCTTTAACCCAAACAAGTCTCTTCTGCTTGTCCTTAGCAGTGGTTTCCAAGCAGCTATTTTACCATGAAGGCCTGCTGCACAAAGTCTCCTCTTAACAGTTGTTGTAGAGATGTGTCTGCTGCTAGAACTCTGTGTGGCATTGACCTGGTCTCTAATCTGAGCTGCTGTTAACCTGCGATTTCTGAGGCTGGTGACTCGGATAAACTTATCCTCACAAGCAGAGGTGACTCTTGGTCTTCCTTTCCTGGGATGGTCCTCATGTGAGCCAGTTTCTTTGTAGCGCTTGATGGTTTTTTGAACTGCACTTGGGGACACTTTCAAAGTTTGCCCAATTTTTTGGACTGACTGACCTTAATTTCTTAAAGTAATGATGGCCACTTGTTTTTCTTTACTTAGCTGCTTCTTTCTTTCCATAATACAAATTCTAACAGTCTATTCAGTAGGACTAGGATCATCTGTGTATCCACCAGACTTCTGCACAACACAACTGATGGTCCCAACCCCATTTATAAGGCAAGAAATCCCACTTATTAAACTTGACAGGGCACACCTGTGAAGTGAAAACCATTTCCGGCTACTACCTCTTGAAGCTCATCAAGAGAATGCCAAGAGTGTGCAAAGCAGTCATCAAAGCAAAAGGTGGCTACTTTGAAGAAAAAGCTGTGTCCAAACTTATGGTCTGTACTGTATTTTCAGTTGTTTCACACTTTTTTGTTAAGTATATAATTCCACATGTGTTAATTCATAGTTTTGATGCCTTCAGTGTGAATGTACAATTTTCATAGTCACGAAAATACATCTGTATTTATATGTGTTATTGGCATGGGAGTTTGTGTAAGACCCTAGTGCTGTAAGTGATACTGAAGAGAAGATCTTATAATGACCGCACAAACATAAGCACACAGGTACCGTACAAATCAGAAGGACAAATACCTGAACCTGACAGATCCCTGTTCAGACCGGTAAATACCCTACTCTGACCCTGGCCGCGGAGGTTCGCACCTTAAGATAATGCAATGGCGTCCCCACTCAACAGCGGCTGACCCTGAATGCTTCTAACAGCTCCTAGTATCGCTGCCTGTGTAGCAACTCTCTCTGGAAAATAGGTTATACACTAAAAACTGCAACTGACCCTGCCAGCTCCTTTGCAGACTAGATATCCTGACTCCGCAGTCCCTAATGGTACCTGTGAGTGCAAAGATAGACATACCACAGACTAGGAGATGGCAACTCTAGTCTATATTGCCTAAAAGGTTGCTTCACATTCCTCCTAAAGAACAAGAGGGCAGAGCAGAGTGTGAATTACCTACAAGAAGAGAAGTGTGCTGAACAAAGGAGAGATCCCAGAGTGAGTAAAATAAATAACGAAATACCAAACAAAGAATAAAACAAGTACTATTAATAAATAAACTGCCTACTTCCTAATTATAAACAAAAGATAGGTGCAAAGTATAGCAAAGAAACAACAAAAGAAAAACCCTTAGCTGGAATCTCACAGACTGGCTCCAAACATCACTAGAATGTCAGAACATCCAAATGAATCTATCAGCAGGAGGAAACACCAGCAGGTGGACAGAATATAAAGCTGCACCCAAAAGGTGATAGGCACACAAATGAAAACTCCTATATTAAGCTAATGTATATGAATAAAGTCTGTGAACTCTTTAGCCAGACTGACAAGAAGAGATCTATGTTAATATAAAAACTTCAAAAGTTTATTAAAAAATTAATTAAAAATATACATAAAAGGACATGCCGTAGAATAAGGAATACCGCAAGGTACATTACATATGTGGCACCCCAGGGGTCTGGTTTCCACAGTAACAGCAATGTTATGTCTGAGAGCAGGTGGGAGGTCTCTTGGTCAGGGATCCTGTGCATGCCACACCTCCTGCCCAGTCCTGGGAGGGGAAGAACTTCCCCTATATAAACCTAGGGCTGAGGCAGGGTTGGAGAGAAGAGAAGAGTTGAGAAGAAGAGAAGCAGCATAGGAAAGAAAGATCAGGAGCTCTGTGGGAGCAGGCTAAAAGGAATCAGGG
This sequence comes from Phyllobates terribilis, assembly GCF_046119375.1. Lineage (NCBI taxonomy): Eukaryota > Metazoa > Chordata > Amphibia > Anura > Dendrobatidae > Phyllobates > Phyllobates terribilis. Next base: position 789,515,957 of record NW_027362761.1, read on the forward strand.
GCTGGCAGCTGAAGAGCTCGCCCTGATTGAAGAGTTACTACCGGACCCAGAGTCCGAGGCTGTGGGGATTAACCCAGACCCAGCAGCAGAAACCGCCCGGCAGGTGATTTCAGGTCCTCTGGCCAAGAAACCCGAAGGCACGGTCGCACGCGTAGGACCAGCACCGCCGTCGTGGAGCGGAAGCCACTAGAAGGCCCTGAGTCACCGGCCATACGGGTGAGCACCACACGGTACACTCAGGGACGTGGGCTACTTTTACCCGCCTCTAGCAAGGTAGCCAGAAGAGTACGATTAGTTGGGGAGGCCTACAACTCCGCCTGGCCAAGGGGGATCCCATCTGCTCAAGGACTGACCAGGCCCCGACTGCTAGCCAGTACTCCGGGAGGGTCTATCTTTGTCACCAGTAAAGACCCTGAACTACACCGCATCGTCTCTGAGTGGTTCCTGCTACCCCCATCATCCACGTCGGCTGCCCTGAGGCCATACCCCTCCCGTTGGGGGTTATACCATCTACGCTGCACTATCCTATCACCGGCCTCAGCGGTCTGCCCTGCAGCGGCAGCTCCATAGCTGCATTCAACGGGTGGCGTAGTCGTCCTACATCTACTGCTAATATACCGCCACTTAGTCTGACTCCCTGGGCACGGACCGGGTCTCCGCCACGAGACTACTACACCTATCAGATCCGGCTCCGGGTAGGCTCCCGCGTGCGCAACGCTACTCAGCACAGGCCCAGGGGCGCGTCAACTTTTGGCGTAGTCGGCAGGATTACGTGCCCGCAACCGCCGGGTACTGCGTGCCTGAAAAAGAGACTTTTAAACTAACCTGTGGTGAAGATTCCCGCCATCCGGCACCATCTTCAGCCTTCTTCCCGCCATCCGCGAAGATTCCCGCCATCCGGCGCCATCTTCAGCCTTCTTCCCGCCATCCGTGAAGTTTTCCCACCATCCGTCGCCATTTTCAGCCTTCTTCCCGCCTTCCGTGGAGTTTTCCCGCCGTTGGACGCCATCTTGAAGACGCCGCGCGGGAAGAAGAGGGGCGTGGACTCCAAAAGCGCGCGAGAACTGAAGCCCCGCCTCACGTCTAGACGTCGCGTAAGGTCCTGGAAGGAGCCCAGCAGACGCTGACGTCACAGGAGCGCGACGGAAGGTCCTCAACTCTGACGATCCACTGCGGAGCCGCGGCCTACGGAAGAGGATCATCGCAAGGTAGGCCACGGTCCACTAGGGGGGAGGAAGATGTCGGATACGGAGGAGAGCTTCACTGCCTCAACCCCCGCCAGCGCCAGCGCTGCTGCAGTCATGCCTTTTACCATGCCCTATATCCCGGGAGCAGCCTGGCTACCCCAGTACTCAGGGGAGTCACATACCCTGAATGACTTTAAAGAAAAGCTGGATAGCCTCTTCCAGGTGTACCCCCTCACAGAGGAGCAAAAAGTGAGCATCCTGGTGGCCCAACTAACCGGGGCAGCCCAAAGGGAGGTAAAGTCCTGGCCACCTGGGAGGAAGACTGTTGCAGGGATACTAACCCGGCTGAGGGACACCTTTGATACCCGCACCTCAGCCGAGATCAAGCTTAGATTCTACGGGTGCAAGCAGCGAGCACACGAGAGTATAAGGGACTATGCCCTGAACCTACAAGAGGCCCTGAGAGCCATTAAGCAGACCGACCCTGACGGCGTGGGAGACGAGGACAGGCTGTTGACTGAACAATTTATAGAGGGTTTATATTGCAATGCCCACCGAACCCAGTTGCGGGCAATGGCCTTACAGGACCCTCATCTGGGATTTGCACAGTTCAAGGACAGAGCCATCCGGGTGCTCCGAGAACCGGCACCAGGTGGCGTTGTGACCCACAGACGCCCCACTACCACTTACCACCAGGAGGCGGCACCCTTGTCGGCAGGGCCTGTGGGAGCTGATGCGCAGGCTTTGAACAATGACCCGGCTCCAGACCTGCACCATCAGGTCCAAGAGCTAGCTAAAAGCGTTGCCGCGCTAACCCGAACTGTGCAGTCTTTACAGGTTTCCACTCCAGGGAAGATCCAGCTGGCATCCGGACCGGAGGACATCCCGTGGCGTCGACCAAGGAGGACCCCACCGGCCAGAGGAAGACCCAGCGACCGATACAACGAGGACGGACAACCCATCTGCCGCCGCTGCAATCAACCCGGACATATGGCAAGGTACTGTCCTTTAAACAGGCACAACCTGGGGTAGAGGGCCAAACCCCAGGAAAAAGATCATCAGGCCCATCGAACTGGCGCGACAAATATGTGGGAGGACGTCCAGTCTTGCCCGTGGTACTGGATGGCATCCCCATGAGTGCCCTACTGGACACCGGGTCACAGGTTACCACTATCCCGTACGTGCTCTTCAAGCAGTACTGGAATGACTCGGATATCACCCGCTACCCTGACGACGACTTGAGTATCATCGCCAGCAATGGTCAGCCCGTGCCACAGATTGGATTTAAAGAGGTGACCATTAAAATCGGTAGAGTCGAATTGGCGGCACAGGGACTGATCATTGTAGACATTGACAAGCGCGAGAGTCACCCAAAGATAACTCTAGGAACTAATGTAATTGAAAATTGTCTTGCAGAGGTGATTTTCCTTTTACAGCAGGTTGCCAAGAACGCCAGCTCCGGCCAGCAGCGAGTGCTCCAGAAAGAGATCCGGGCACTGATGCGACGGCAACAGATAGAACTCTCCGGTGGTGAGATTGGTAGCGTAAGAATGTGTGACCCTTTTCCTATTGCCATGCCCCCAAAAAGTGAAATGATGATTTGGTGCCGGGCAGCTATTGGTCTGAGAGGTAGAGATTACCAGGCAATGGTAGAACCAGTTTACTCAGACAGTAGGCCCACCATTTTGACAGCACGGGGGGTGGTCAATGTACGCCATGGGAGGGTGCCCGTTCGCATAATAAATATCGGGAAGAGGGAAGTGTACCTGCCCCGGTATGCCACGCTAGCCAAATTGTATACCATCAATCAAAATTCCATACAGTCCGTAGAACCCTTGCCTCCATCTTCCCCGGAGGAAAGTAGCGGCTCTAAGGAAACAATGGAGGACTGGTGTCAGCAACTACATTTGGGTACTGACTCCACTCCCTCACACCAGAGACAGGGAGTCTATCGGGTGGTTCAAGAGTACGAGAGAGTGTTTAGTAAACACCCGTTAGACTTCGGGCGAGTCAAGGGGGTAGAACACCACATCCCCACGGGAGACCATCTTCCCATAAAAGAGAGGTATCGACCCGTACCCCCTGCACACTACCAACACGCCAAGGGGATGCTTAGGGACATGAAGGAGGCTGGGGTGATCAGGGATAGCTGTAGCCCCTGGGCAGCTCCACTAGTCTTAGTCAAAAAGAAAGACAACACCATGAGGATGTGTGTAGATTACCGGAAAATCAACCATATCACACACAAGGATGCGTACCCCTTACCAAGGATAGAGGAGTCTTTGGCTGCTTTAAGATCTGCTAACTTCATCTCTACCTTGGATCTCACTAGCGGGTACTGGCAGGTTCCTGTAGCAGAGGCGGACCGGGAGAAGACCGCATTCACCACCCCGATGGGACTTAGCGAGTTTACCTGCATGCCGTTCGGACTCTGTAACGCACCAGGAACCTTTCAACGATTAATGGAGTGCTGTCTGGGCCACAGAAACTTCGAGACGGTCCTGTTGTACCTGGACGATGTCATCGTATATTCCAAGACTTATGAGGACCACCTGAAACACCTGGCGGAAGTGTTCGAAGCTCTGGCAAACTACGGCCTAAAGGTAAAACCCTCCAAGTGTCACCTCCTAAAACCAAAGGTGCAGTACCTGGGACACGTGGTGAGCGCTGACGGAGTGGCTCCCGACCCTGATAAGATCACCGCAATTAAGGAATGGCCAAGTCCCTCCAGTGTAAAGGAAGTGCGGCAGTTCCTCGGGTTGGTAGGCTATTACCGCAGATTCATCCCCGGTTTCACCAAAAAGGCAGCTCCTATGCAGGACCTCCTGATAGGCCAGTCCCGGAAGGCCAAGAACCAGAAGCCGCCCTTCAAATGGGAGAAGTTAGAAGAAGAGTCCTTCCGCCAGCTGAAGATGGCCCTCACGGGGGATGAAATCCTGGCGTACCCTGATTACAGCCAGCCCTTTATCCTCTACACCGACGCAAGTAACATCGGGCTAGGAGCCGTACTGTCCCAGATCCAGCAGGGGAAAGAACGAGTAATCGCTTACGCCAGTCGAAAACTGCGACCCACCGAAAGAAACCCTGAGAATTACAGCTCATTTAAGCTAGAGTTCCTGGCAGTGGTGTGGGCAGTCACCGAACGCTTTAAGCACTACCTCGCTTCTTCCCGGTTCACCGTGTACACGGATAACAACCCGTTGACACACCTGGACACGGCAAGACTCGGTGCCCTAGAGCAGCGATGGATGGCCCGTCTGTCCAACTACGAGTTCACAATCAAATACCGGGCAGGACGCTCCAATACCAACGCGGACGCCCTGTCCAGGATGCCAAACCTACCGGACGTAGGAGAAGATCCAGAGGGATTGGAAGAAGTCGAACTCCCCGCGTTCCACCGTCATGGGACTATCCAGTATTCCCATCGGGTAAGGAGTAAGCAAGCCGCTACGTTTAACCCCTTGCCTCACTACAACTGGGAGGAAACGCAAGACAGTGACCCTGCCGTCCGACTGGTGAAGGAGATGCTCACTCAGCCAGATGCACGCCTTGACCCAGACGCTCCGGAGGAAGCCAAACAACTGTGGGCTGAGAAGAGTCGACTGTTCCTTTACAAGGGGAAGTTGTGCCGCAGAATGGTTAACTCCCGGACGCATGAACTAATCTGGCAAGTAGTGGTGCCACGAAGAGACGCAGCCATGGTGATGGAGGCATACCACGACGGGGCTGGACACTTCGGATGGAAGAAGCTGGAGTTCCTGCTGCGCGGGCGGTTCCACTGGGTAGGCATGAGGGGAACCATCGAGAGGTGGTGCAGAGACTGTGGCCCGTGCAACCTAAGAAGGAAGGACCGTGCCAGCCAGAAGACCCCCCTTCAGTCCATTGTCACCAAGCAGCCGTTGGAACTGGTAGCCTTGGATCATGTAAAACTGACCCCAAGCAGAAGTGGCTACGTCTACGCGTTAACCATTGTGGATCATTACTCCCGGTTCTTGGTTGTCGTCCCCGTTAAGGACTTAACAGCTCAAACAGCAGCTAGAGCCTTCCAGCAGCACTTCTGCCGTCCACACGGGTACCCGGACCAAGTGCTGACGGACCAGGGACCTGCCTTTGAAGCGGAGGTCTTCCAGGAATTCTGCAATCTGTATGGCTGCCGGAAGATAAGGACGACACCCTATCATCCGCAAACTAATGGACTTTGTGAGAAAATGAACCAGGTGGTAATGGATCTTCTGAAAACATTGCCCCTGGAGGAACGCAGTCTGTGGCCTGAGAAGCTGCCCGACCTGGTGGACCTATATAACTACATCCCTGTAGGTTCCACCAACTGTACCCCGGCTTACCTAATGAGGGCAAGGCCTGGTAAGCTACCTGTTGACCTGGAGATGGGAGTCCTGACACCTGAGGACACTTCACCGGAAGCAGACTGGGACACAGAGAGGCAGCAGCAGTACCGGAAAGTACAGGAGAGCGTGGAGCGAAGTCTCTGTCTCGCTAGGGAAAGGCAAGAGAAAAATTACAACCAGTATGCTCCCGCTGTTCCCCTGGTACCCAGAGAGCAGGTCTTGAAGAGGAAGAGACGGCTCCACAAGTTGGACGACCAGTGGGAGAAGGACCCGTACACCGTACTGCCCTCAAGCCACGACAACCCAAAGGTTTGTACCATCAGTAAAGACGGAGGGGAAACCACAGCCATTGTATCCCGGGATCACCTGAAGAAGTGTCCCGAACAGCTACGGAACCCAGAAGGAGAGCAAGAAGACCCTCGACCCGTAGAGGAAAGGGAAGATATGGTTAGTACTGTGCTCGGAGACTTCCCTCGATCCTGGACTCAAGTCAATGGTGCAGTTGTGGTACCCGTCCTCACGTTTCTCCAACCAGCATCCCAAGTGCCTACGGAGCAACAGGTAGAGCTGGAAGAGCAGCCGGTCCAGGAGGCAGCAGACTCCACACAAGCAGAACAGGAGGATCAACCCTCTGCTCATAGTGAGCCTGCCGTACCCCTAGTGAGCCAAAGAGCCCGTAGACAGCTGCCCAGTTTACCCTTGACAGCTCCTACACCCTGTAGTTCAGGGCCAGACAGTCAACTCCGTAGGTCCACTAGGGCCACTAGAGGCCAGTTACCCGCACGTTGGAGGATTTGAAGTGTTTAAATTGTTTTATTTGTGGTCACCTGTCTGTTACTTGTAAATAATTATGTGTTTCTAGTTATTTTTAGGAGTCCTTGGTGGATTTACCGGGAATCCTTGTACAATTGGTTGGAGCGTAACCCAGGAATGGACTAAAAGACTGTTAAGGACTCGGGGCAGGACAGACCCCTACCTGGTTACGTCTCCCTGTTTTGGTGAAATGGACACCTTTGTTTTCTTCAAAGACTGCACCCGGTTGCGGACACGCCGTAACCATCTTTATGTGTTTTTCTTATTGTATTATTATTGTTTATACCTTGTTATGTTTTTCTAAAAATATTTTTAGTCCCGGAGTACTAAATTTCACTAGGGGGGAATGTGGCACCCCAGGGGTCTGGTTTCCACAGTAACAGCAATGTTATGTCTGAGAGCAGGTGGGAGGTCTCTTGGTCAGGGATCCTGTGCATGCCACACCTCCTGCCCAGTCCTGGGCTGAGGCAGGGTTGGAGAGAAGAGAAGAGTTGAGAAGAAGAGAAGCAGCATAGGAAAGAAAGATCAGGAGCTCTGTGGGAGCAGGCTAAAAGGAATCAGGGGCTGGCAGCTGAAGAGCTCGCCCTGATTGAAGAGTTACTACCGGACCCAGAGTCCGAGGCTGTGGGGATTAACCCAGACCCAGCAGCAGAAACCGCCCGGCAGGGGATTTCAGGTCCTCTGGCCAAGAAACCCGAAGGCACGGTCGCACGCGTGGGACCAGCACCGCCGTCGTGGAGCGGAAGCCACTAGAAGGCCCTGAGTCACTGGCCATACGGGTGAGCACCACACGGTACACTCAGGGACGTGGGCTACTTTTACCCGCCTCTAGCAAGGTAGCCAGAAGAGTACGATTAGTTGGGGAGGCCTACAACTCCGCCTGGCCAAGGGGGATCCCATCTGCTCAAGGACTGACCAGGCCCCGACCGCTAGCCAGTACTCCGGGAGGGTCTATCTTTGTCACCAGTAAAGACCCTGAACTACACCGCATCGTCTCTGAGTGGTTCCTGCTACCCCCATCATCCACGTCGGCTGCCCTGAGGCCATACCCCTCCCGTTGGGGGTTATACCATCTACGCTGCACTATCCTACCACCGGCCACAGCGGTCTGCCCTGCAGCGGCAGCTCCATAGCTGCATTCAACGGGTGGCGTAGTCGTCCTACATCTACTGCTAATATACCGCCACTTAGTCTGACTCCCTGGGCACGGACCGGGTCTCCGCCACGAGACTACTACACCTATCAGATCCGGCTCCGGGTAGGCTCCCGCGTGCGCAACGCTACTCAGCACAGGCCCAGGGGCGCGTCACATACCTGAGTATATATTAAACCTGCTATATTAGGCTAAAAGTACATAGTTGCAGATGGGTAAGGGAAGTTAATACTGTGCCTGTGAAAAAAACATTAAACCATTCCACCCATATGATAAAAAATGCCCTGTTACATACAGGTGCTTCTCACAAAATTAGAATATCATCAAAAAGTTAATTTATTTCAGTTCTTCAAAATAAAAAGTGAAACTCATATATTATATAGAGTCATTACAAATAGAGTGATCTATTTAAAGTGTTTATTTCTGTTAATGTTGATGATTAAGTCTTACTGCCAATGAAACACAAAAGTCATTATCTCAGTAAATTAGAATACTTTATAACAACAGCTTGAAAAAATGTTTTTAAAATCCAAAATGTTGGTCTACTGAAATGTATGTTCAGTAAATGCCCTCAATACTTGGTCGGGGCTCCTTTTGCATCAATTACTAGAACAGTGTGGCGTGACATGGAGGCGATCAGCCTGTGTCACTGCTGAGGTGTTATGGAAGCCCAGGTTGCTTTGATATCAGCCTTCAGCTCGTCTGCATTGCTGGGTCTGGTATCTCTCATCTTCCTCTTGACAATACCCCATAGATTCTCTATTGGGTTAAGGTCAGGCGAGTTTGCTGGCCAATCAAGCACAGTGATATTGTTGTTTTAAAACCAGGTATTGGTACATTTGGCAGTCTGGACAGGTGCCAAGTCATGCTGGAGAATGAAATTTCCTTCTCCAAAAAGCTTGTTGGCAGAGAGAAGAATGAAGTGCTCTAAAATTTCCTGGCAGACCGCTGCACTGACTTTGGTCTTGATAAAACACAGTGGACCTACACCATCAGATGACATGGCTCCCCAAACCATCACTGATTGTGGAAACTTCACACTAGACCTCAAGCAGCTTGGATTGTGTGTCTCTCCACTTTTCCTCCAGACTCTAGGACCTTGGTTTCCAAATGATATCCAAATTTACTTTCATCTGAAAACAACACCTTGGACCACGGAGCAACAGTCCAGGTCTTTTTCTCATTGGCCCAGGTAAGACATTTCTGGTATTGTCTATTGGTCATGAGTAGCTTGACACAGGGAATGCGACACTTGTAACCCACGTCCTCGATATGTCTGTGTGGTGGCCCTTGAAGCAATGACTCCAGCAGCAGTCCACTCCTTGTGAATCTCCCCAACATTTTTGAATGTCCTTTTCTTAACGATTCTTTCAAGGCTGCGGTTATTCCGGTTGCTTGTGCACCTTTTTCTACCACACTTTTTCCTTCCATTCAACTTTCCATTAATATGCTTGGATACAGCACTCTGTGAACAGCCAGCTTCTTTAGCAATGACCTTTTGTGACTTACCCTCCTTGTAGAGTGTGTCAATCACTGCCTTCCGGACATCTGTCAAGTCAGCAGTCTTCCCCATGATTGTGGAGCCTACTGAAACAGGGACCTTTTTAAATGCTTCGGAAGCCTTTTCAGGTGTTTTGTGCTTCGTAAAAATGAAAAAGTGGAAAAAAAAACACTTTTTTATTTTTACAGATTAATTTGTGAAGCACCTGGGGGTTCCAAGTGCTCACTATGCATCTAGATAGGTGCCTTGGTGGGTCTAGTTTCCAAAATGGGGTCACTTGTGGGGGAGCTCCAATGTTTAGGCACACATGGGCTTTCCAAACGCAACATGGTGTCCGCTAACAATTTGAGCCGATTTTCCATTCAATTTGTTAGCGGACACCATGTTGCATTTGGAGAGCCTCTGTGTGCCTAAACATTGGAGCTCCCCCACAAGTGACCCCATTTTGGGAACTAGACCCCCCAAGGCACCTATCTAGATGCATAGTGAGCACTTGGAACCCCCAGATGCTTCACAAATTAATCCGTAAAAAATAAAAAAGTGTTTTTTTTCCACTTTTTCATTTTTATGAATCAATTTGTGAAGCACCTGGGGCTTCCAAGTGCTCACTATGCATCTAGATAGGTGCCTTGGAGTCTAGTTTCCAAAATGGTGTCACTTTTGGGGGAGCTCCAATGTTTAGGCACACAGGGGCTCTCCAAACGCGACATGGTTCCAATTTGTTAGCGGACACCATGTCGCTTTTGGAGTGCCCCTGTGTGCCTAAACATTGGAGCTCCCCCACAAGTGACCCCATTTTGGAAACTGGACCCCTCACGGAACTTATCTAGATGTGTGGTGAGCACTTTGAACCCCCAAGTGTTTTGCAAAGGTTTATGACGTAGAGCCGTGAAAAAAAAAATCTTTTTTTTCCACAAAAATGCTCGTTTAGCCGCAATATTTTTATTTTCACGAGGGTACTAGGAGAAATTGGACCCCAAAAGTTGTTGTACAATATCTCCTGAGTATGCTGATACCCCATGTGTTGGAGAAAACTACTGTTTGGGCGCATGTCAGGGCTTGGAAGGGAAGGAGTGATGCTTTGGAATGCAGACTTTGATGGAATGGTCTGCGGGCGTCATGTCACGTTCTCCGAGCCCCTGGAACGGATACCTGATTTGTCAATTTTATAATGTAGTGTTATACACCAGTTGTGTAGGACAACCTGACAAACACTACACAACTGAAGTATGACAACCTGACGAACACTACGTCAGCTGTGTAGTGTTCGTCAGGTTATCATACGGCAGAAATTAATTAAATAGTCCATGGAAGTATGGTACCTTTTGAAGCAGTCTTTCATGCAGAGGCCAGGTTTGTTGGGGCAGGTGTCACATTGGTAAATGGTGTCCTTGCATATTCCCCTTCGGTAACACACTCGGCATTTCTTTTGTGACTTACCTTTTTTCCGCTGTGAGGGATCTGCCCCGGGAAATGCTGGCCCAGTACAATTCGAGGTCCTTCAGTTCCAGAAGTAGTGGGGCCCGCTTCGCCACCACTGCCAAATATCAGGGCCTTGATAACTGTCTCCTGAAAGTGAAGATACAACGCAGAAGTCTGGCCTGCACATTTTGACAGAAGGAAAGCGTTGTGCATTGCCATCTGAACAATGTGCACTGCCAGCTTCTTATACAATACCTTGGCCTTTCTCAAAGCACTGTATGGCTGGAGGACTTGATCGGAGAGATCAACTCCCCCCATGTACTTGTTGTACCCACCTACACAGTTTGGTTTGGCGACCTGTGTAGTGGAACCTCTTACAGCGCTGAGGGTGCTGCCATCACCATGTATGGTGGTCAAGAGAAGGACATCCCTCTTGTCCTTGTACTTGACCACCAACAGGTGGTCGCTACATTGGGCTCTGCTCTCACCCCTTCTGAGCAGCTGACCAATTAGCATCTTTGGGAGGCCTTTCTGATTTTTGCGGACAGTACCGCAAGCTGCAGTATATCTCGCAGAGAGGGACTTGAAGAGAGGGACACTGGTATAAAAGTTATCCACGTACAGGTGATAGCCTTTATTCATCAGTGGGTGCACCAAGTCCCACACAATTTTCCCACTCACTCCCAGAACAGGGGGGCATTCAGGGGGTTCAATCCGGGAGTCCTTCCCTTCATAAACTCTAAACTTGTGAGTGCACCCTGAGGTACCCTGGACCTTTTACTTGGCAGGTACTGACAGAATCCAAGCCGCCCCTTAAAAGAAATTAAGGACTCATCCACGCAGATGTCCCTTTGGGGCCCGTACACTTCACCAAACTTGTTGTTGAAGTGCTCGATGACCGGCCGAACTTTGAAAAGACGATCAAAGTTCGGGTCATCGCGTGCAGGACAACTTGCATTATCTTGGTAATGCAAGAACTTGTGGATGGCCTCAAAACGTGTCCGGGTCATGACCATTGGGAACACTGGAGTGTTATACAAAACGTCAACACTCCAGTATTGCTGAACCTCTGTTTTTTTCAGGATCCCCATATGAAGGACGAGGCCCCAAAACTTCATCATTTCTTCTGCGTCTACAGGAGACCAGTTAGAAAGTGATGAAGAGGGGTTTTGTTCCAAAAATTGATGAGCATACAAATTAGTTTGGCCCACCATGAGGTTTACAAAATCCTCAGAGAAAAAGACTTTGAAAAAGTCTATTTCTGTGAGGCCGGTGGTGTCAAACTTGATTCCTGATTCCGCCACGAAATCAGGAATCAGTTGCTCAAAATTTTCAGGGGGCAAGGTCCATACGGGATCAGGAGTGGGGGGCGCTGGAACATCTTCTCTCCTGTGATGACTGCAGGGCGGTCCAGCAGCACCTGAGGAGTAAGAGGAGGAAGAAAAGGAGGAAGAGGAGGACGATGAGGCGTCGGAAAAGTAAAGAAATGTGGGATCCTCGCCCTTGCTGTCAGTCTCAGTGTCGGAGGCAACAATAGCTTATGCCTCTTCCGCTGAATAGCGAGTTTGGGATGAGCCGGACATTTTTTTTTTCTCGTGTATGTGGTGCGTGTGTGTCAGTACTTTATTTAGAGTGTGTCAGTGTGCTTGGTGTAAACCTTTTTTTTATGAAAAAAAAGAGAAAAAAAGGAACTACCGTAGGTGGTGCAAACAGCGAGCACGAGTGCAGATCGGTGAACTATGTCACCAATCAACTCTCGGCAGTTGCTGGGTGTGTGCGCGGATGTGATGCAAAGGTGGGGGGGGAGAATTGACAGGGACAAGAAAAAGTCCTGAAAAGCAGCGAGCACGGACGTTCATCAGTGACGTAGACACTGCTCAGTGCTCGGCCTCTGCAGGACGCACAAAAAAAACCCCAAAAACTGGGGGGAAGGAGGATTGGGGGTAAAAGGAGGGAGGGAGAGGAGGAGGGGGGGAGAGGGGTGGATGAGGGGAGAACAGAGATGGACTTACCAAAGTCTTCTCTGTTCTTCTTTCAGCAGGATCAGCAGCAGGTTCTGGAAGAGGCTCTGGAGCAGGATACGCAGCAGCAGGATAAGGAGCTGGAGACCCAGGACCCTGGAGACAGCAGCAGGATGCCGAAGCTGGAGACCCAGCAACCTGGAGACCGCAGCAGGATGCCGGAGCAGCAGCAGCGACTGGAGCAGGTAGGAGAAAGGTCTTGTAGTGTAACAGAAGATTCTGTGGCACTACAAGGCTCAGCACAGCACAGATCAGACGTGACCGCTCTGTAGAAATCCTCACCAAGTGTTAGGATCTGCAGGGGGGTCACAGGGGGGTGACAGGGTGGTGACAGGCAGGTCACAGGCCGGTCACCACCCGGTCACCTACCGGTCAGGTACTCTGATTGGTGAGATCGATGATGACATCGATCGCACCAATCAGAGATGGCTTGGGCCTGGGCACGCACCACAGGAGGTCACAGGGAGGTGACAGACAGGTCACAAGCCAGTCACCGCCCTGTGACCGCCCTGTCACCTGTGTTCAGGTACTCTGATTGGAGTGATCGATGTCATCATCGATCGCTCCAATCAGAGCTGGCTGGGGGCTGGCTGGGGGATCTATGACATCACAGGGGGTCATGGGGAGGTGACAGGCAGGTCACAAGCCGGTCACCGCCAAGTGACCGCCCTGTTACTGCCCGGTCTCTCTGTGATCGGTGCGATTGATTTGACGGTGATTGCACCGATCCTAGCAGTTTGTGGAGAGGGCTGGGGTTACTAGGCAACAGCCTAGGATCGGTGCTCTTAGGAACACCGATCCTAGGCTGCACATCACTGTTTCCGGCAATCTGATTGCCGGAAACAGTGAGAAATGCTGATTGGCTGTTCAGAATTGAACAGCCAATCACAGCGATCGTGGGTGTGAAGGGGTGGCGACACCCCCCAAGATGCCGGCGCCATCTACCCTAAGGTAAGATGGCACCAGAATTTCAATGCTATCACCGCGACTTCGGTCGCGGTGCCACATTAAAGATAGGGCGTATAAATACGTATCTGGTCCATAAGGCCCAGGGCACAGATACGTATTAATATGCCCTATGTCGTAAAGGGGTTAAAAATGGCTAACCAACATTGGCAGACCAACATTTGTATGCATTTTTGCTAGGCAGCCACCCCCTCCATGAATTGGTAGGTTTGTGAGTGGCTGTTTCCATCAGTATTTTTCATCTGTGCTTCCCCTCCTTTATCATGGTGGTCTGCCGCATCTGGTTAGTGCATTTGTGCTCTGACTTGGTGGTGGTAGGGCTGTTTTTCTTCTTGGTATGTTTTTTGAATTTATATCCTCTAGTTAGCTGTTTCTGATTTTTGTGTTAGGACTCGCAAGTGTGAGGACCCTTAACGTGGGTCGCGAGCTTGTTTATTTTGGCCAAAATATTGACCAATACTTCATGTAATATATTTATCATATACATTATTTTTTATTGCACATTTTTCCATTTTTGCAGGATGCAGCCAGGCCCTTTAGTGTTGGTTGGGTGAACTGGGGCGTCATTCACTGAGGGGTGCACTCATATAGTGCTGGACAGCCCACCTGATCTAATACTGTAGTATAGGCATCATGAATAGGCTGTAAGCTAGATACTGTGCATCACACGTACTTGTGTGACTGGCTTCCTGTGCAAGCCTCATTTGTGTGCATTTTTTACTATGCTCCCACCCCCTGCATGATTTGGTAGGTTTGTGAGTGGCTATTTCCTTCAGTATTTTGCACCTGTGCTGCCCCAGCCTTTATCATTGGGATCTACTGCATCTTGCTAGTGCATTTGCTATTAGTGTTGAGCGAGCATGCTCGACACTGCTCGGTACTCGCCCGAGCATCTCACTACTCGGGATGTTCGGTGAGCACCGAGCATTTTTGGGTTACTTGGCGGAAGCTCGAGCCCTGCATGTTTGGCGCTCTATACAGAGCCAATGAACATGCAGGGATTGCCAGCCAGTCACTGTAATGCTGCTGGTTGTGGGCATTACAGTGATTGGCTGGACGCACAGCATCACCTCGAGTATTTAAAACCGGGCTCCGCTATCTTAGACACAGTCGCTGCGGATCAGACAGTGTAGGGAGAGTGCTACTGAGCTAGAGAGAGATTTATACTGCAAAATAGGTAGTGTAGGGTCTCTAAAGCCTGCAAAATCAAACTAACAGTCCTTCTGAGGACTAATATCCATCCCAAAATCCATGGCCAAATTATGCGCAAAAAACCTTCATTTTTCAAAGTGACATTAGTCTAGATACAATATTTCTTATATTTTCATGTATGGAGTGCCGAAGTTCTTTTTGCAATTAATATCCATCCCAGATATCAGGCAGGCAGGCTGTATAGGAGACGCAGTGGTTATACCAACAAACACTGCACTGAAAACAGTTTCAGTTTCATTTTTGAACTTTTTATTGTGAGCCGGTAAAAGTGGTTTAATTCCTCTGACCACGTTGTTGACAGCAGTGACCTGGGGGTCAGAAATGCTTCCTGGGGCGATGCCCATGCGGTCCCCATGTCATTTGAGCACTGTCATTATAATTTTGGGCACTTTTTAGGCTTTCTACAGACTGCCGGGGGTGCCGCCGCAAAAATGCTCGGGTCTCCCATAGACTAACATTGGGCTCGTTGCTCGGGTCGAGCAACCAAGCATCACGGTGAGCTTGGCCCGAGCTTCGAGCACCCGAGCATTTTAGTGCTCGCTCAACACTTTTTGCGATCTGACTTGGTGTTGGTAGGACTGTTTTTTTTCCTTCACTTGCTTTGCCACAAATCTTACTCCAGTCACATGAATTAGACGATCTGTGGCATCATGCACCGGTTGTGCCCCCTGTCCCGCCCCCGCTCCATCCATTCTTAGCATGTATTACTTTATGTATGCTAAAATATTTTAAACTAAATATCTGATTCAAAATTTTAACTAACTAATTAATGAATGAATTTAAAAATATATACAAAGATTTATTGACAGGTTATTTCATGTGAAAAGTAAATGATATGAATAGAAAAAAAAAAACAATGACAATCTCTTTTTTGTTTTTCGTTCAATCCAAAATTATCTTAATTCATATTATAATGCAGTATATACCCTCAAATCATTGCTAAAAAACATATCTCACACCTGGTGGCCATTCAACTGGCCCACGATGACCAATCCACTTTCCAGGAAACTGTTCATGTAGGAATGCTCGGACCTGACACCCAAAATCTTCAGTGCACAAAGAGGGCAATGTAGCACCCCGAGGGCTCGGCTGCTACAGGGGTATTGCACCTCAAACCAGAGGTGTGGTATCCCACTTCCGGGTAAGGACGGAGTATGGATCAAGGCTCAGTAGACTGCATACAGCACACACACCCCACTTCCGAGGGACAGCTCAACGGTGCTCCCACTAGACAGAAGTGCAGGCACGACAGCATCTGTCCCTGGCTGGAGTGGGGAGGGGGGTGGAATACCCAGTGCTGTAGGGGCAGATAGGGGTTGGTTCCTGAGCATAGGTAGGAGCCCATTGGTTGCTAGTCACCTGGGCTCATGGTCAGAGGGAGGTATAAAAGGGAGGAGCCATCTTAGATCTAGGTTCAGTCTGGGAGAAGGAGAAGAAGTTCAGTCTGGGTTCAGTTCTGTGCAGAGGAGAAGGCAGGGAGCAGAGCTGCTGCATGGGCTCTGCTCCCTGGGCAGGCCTAGCACAGAGGCCGGAGCCCGAGGGAAGAGAGAAAGAGAGGAGAAGGAACAGTGGAAAGAAAAGGGAACAAGACCAGAACAGAAGTAACAAGTGAAACAGAAAGGCTCAGGAACGAGAAGGAAGAGAGAACCCTAAGGACCCAGGAGACTGCGGGTGACGGGTTGGCAGAACAGGGTACCGGATCCCAAATTGGTGGAAGCAAATCATCTTCAGCCAAGAACCGGAGGTCCTGACCAACCCTTGGTGCGACCCCTCGCTACACCTTGCTAGGAAGGCATACCAGATAGGGTCAGGGACGTGGGCACGTAGCCCTCCCAAGAGAAGGCCCGCGGCAGACATGCTCCAGAAAGACCTGGGAGTTGACCGAGTCCCCTGCCTGGTGGACGCAGCACGGCTCGGGTGGTCACTGCCTCGCGAGAGTGACCTGGAGAATACAAACTGTGAGTAAAGGACATTGGATTGCAACACGTTGTCTGTGACTTCTTGCTCCTCCGGCACCATTTGTATTGGGACTATCTCCACCATCACTCCCATCGTCCACACTAACTGCCCTGAGGCTATACTTCTCCCGTGGGGAGTCATCCCATTCTTAGCTGCACACACAACACCGGCCTCAGCGGTCTGCCTTGCAGCGGCGGTCCCCACTGACCGCAATCCACGGGTGGCGTAGTCGGACTATTATCACACTAATAAGACTGCCACTGAATTGACCACCCTGGGCATGGACTGGGTCAACGCCACAGAGACTACAACCCCCAGCGATCCGGCTCTGGGTATCCCCCTCAATACACAGGCCCAGGGGGCGCGTCAGCAACACATCATCATGTAGTAATTTCATGGCCACCAAGGTCTCCCGATGTGACCCCTTTAGACTTTTATCTTTGTGGTCATCTGAAGGCAATTGTCTATGCTGTGAAGATACGAGATGTGCAACATCTGAAACAACGGATACTGGAAGCCAGTGCTAGCATTTCTTCTGCGGTGTTGCTATCAGTGTGTCAAGAGTGGGAGAAGAGGGTTGCATTGACAATCCAACACAATGGGCAGCACTTTGAACACATTTTATAAGTGGTCATAAACTTGTAAATATCTCATGAAAAAATAAAGTTACGTTAAAACCAAGCACACCATTGTTTTTCTTATGAGATTCTCAATAAGTTTGATGTGTCACATGACCCTCTTCCCATTGAAAAAAATAAAGTTGGATCCAAAATGGCCAAAATCAAAATGGCCACCATGGTCACCACCCATCTGGAAAAGTTTTTCCCCTCCCATATAGTAATGTGCCGCAAACAGGAAGTTGATATCATCAACCATTCCCATTTTATTTAGGTGTATCCATACAAATGGCCCACCCTGTATATTCAGGGACGCACTGTATATTTTATATTTATTCAAGGGGCAAACTCAGATTCTAGCTGCAAGATTTTAGTCAGGTTTGTCTTTCTCGGAAATGCTCCGGTGTTTCAAAGAATAGTTTGAAAAGCCACTATTCAGGTGCCGCCCTTGGCCTGCTTTCCCTTTCTATCAACCATTGTGGTGCGGGGTAAATTTGGCCAGTATCGGCATCAAACTATTCTCAGTTCTTCAAACTATGTTTCTTTTAAAACTCAAGAGAGTTTCAGAGAAAAACATCCCGGGATGCAATTGTACAGGCAGGCCCGGATTCATGCTTGTAAAGGTGAAAATAGTCATCTCACCATACTTAGATACTTGGGTCTCTGAAGTTCGCCATTGTCTTCTCGCATATTGCAAATTCAAAGAAAAAATTGGATGGCTCAATGAATATTTGTTAAAATTCTTCAATGCTTTTTTCCAAATCCATAAAAAATCCATACCACCAATATGTTTTTGCCATAAAGTGATGTATAAAGAAATAGAATATTATTCCATTAAAATACTTTTGGGTTTCAATTAATACATAGGTGGGCTAATCGGTCTAAATTAAATTTGAATAGAGAACACATTAGCTATATTAATATAATCATGAGCAGTCCCCAGTGGTATTGGAATTCTATGAGGTAACATGAATAACAATAACATGAGAAAACAATAATTTTAATATGAATAACATATTTAGTTAGAGAGGAGAAAGATGCATAAAACAATAAAAAATGCACAAAAAATGCACTCAAAAAATATATATTTTTATGCAATTTATATAATTAATTATGCATTACATATATGAATGAAAACACCAAACGTACTACTATTTCATATTTCGTAGAATGATATGATTTCTCTATGTAAATTCAAGCTATATGGAGTCCTGGCATTTAACCAAGACATCCACCACTCCTCTCTACTTAAAAGAATTCGATGTTGGTCACCAGTCCTCTTGTTTTGAAATATTTGTTCAATAAATATACTTGAAAAAAAAATATTCTTGCATTATGACAGTTAATAAAGTGTTTAGAGGCCTGCAAAATATTTCTGTTAATCAGATAAATGCTCCCTAATGCACAATTTACAGATGGTACTTCCTACACATTTAAGCTCGCATTATGAGCACTCAGTCTTTCAAACTGTCCCTTCGTTGAAGCTCAAAGTGAAAAATCCAGCTTAAGTTAGAATCATTCACTCGGTTGAACATGTTAAACTGGCCACATCAAGGAATAGTTGCTGCAGAGGGGAATTAAACAGTTTTTATTGTATAATTTCTCCTCCCTATTGTTGGGATATTAGCTTGTAAAATTGAAATTGTAATTTATGTTAAATCCAAGAGGCATTATCAAAGATTCTTCTCTGGAGGTATTTACTTCTTTGCCTGCATGACATTGACCAATCATAAGCAGGCAGAAACATACAGGTGAAAAAGAACAAACTCCAACAAAAGCTTAGAGCATGTTTTTCAGTTTGAGACTTGTAATGACAGTTTGCTCTCCCCACTTATCTCACTGCACTGCAATTACAACTCTTGGGAATAGAGAAGAGATTACTAACACTTTTCAGCTTTCCTCTCAATACAACCAGTATAAGGTAAGGGGTAGTACAGCAGAGTCAAGCTTTGACTTTACAAACATCTCTGGAGATCTCCTTTTACAGTGCTGTTAGCCCTGCTAAACTACTCCATTCCTATAATAAATGAGGTTATATAAAAACTGAAAGATGTAAAGCTGTTCACAATCTCAGTTCTACTCCCAGGACTGGAAATTGCTTCGCAATGAGCTCAATGAGGAGAGTAGACTGTCTATCATTACATGTCTCACACTGAGAAATCAGCTCTAAACTATCGTAGGGGTATGTTTTTTTTTACCTTGTACTTTTTTGCCTGCTAATGATTGGTCACTGTCATGCATTGGAAAACATACACGCTCCCCAGAGATCAATCTCTAGTATGTCCTAGGACTAAACATACCTTATAAAATACCTCCCCACTGATAATATCTCCGCAATGGGGAGGAGATATTAAAAAATAAAAAAAATACATTTTTCTTAGCTCTGCAGCCATTATTCCATCGTGTGGCCAGTTTAATATGATCAATCTGGTGAAATGTCCTCTTTAAACTAGTATCTTAACAGAGCCCCAGAAAATATTTGATAGCAGAGTAGTGATGAGTGAGCATGCTCGCTACTGCTCCGTGCTCGCCCGAGCATCTCACTGCTCGACATGCTCGGTGCTTGCCGAGTATTTCCGGGGTTGCTCGGCGGGAGCTCGGGTCTCCTCCTTGCATGTTTGGTGCTCTTTAGAGCACCAATGAGCATGCAGGGATTGCCTGCCACTCACTGTAATGCGGGAGCCATGTTGGTTGTGGCATTACAGTGATTGGCCGGCCGCAAAACGTCATCAGGTCTATATAAGACCTGGCGCCGCCATGCTCATAAAAGTCACTCCGTAATCAGACAGTGTAGGGACAGGTGCTGTTGAGCTAGGGAGAGATTTGCTTTCCATATTGCAGCGCTAAAAATCCAGCTTTTTAAAACTGTGTTTTCACCGTCACATGGATCACATATACATTTTCAGAAAATACTGCCATTTCTGGCCTCCATTAAAAATTTGTTGCAGTGTGTCAGTGAAGCAATTGACACCAGTTTGCTGTTCAAAAGAGTTACCTACAGGCCAGGTATTTAAAACTGTGGTTTATCCATCATGGTTATAGGAAGTTTCGTCCCCAGCAGTTCGCCCCCTGCAGTTTGCCCCCAGGTACATTTCGCCCCCACACATTTCGCCCCTATCATATCGCCACCAGGAAGATTTGCCCCCGCACATTTCTCCCCCGTACCGGGGCAAACTGGAGGTGATATGTGGGGGGGTGAAATGTGCGGGGGCAAAACATCCTGGGGGCCAAATGCTGGGGACGAAATGTGCGGGGGCGAAATGTACCCAGAGGCGGATTGCTGGGGGCGAACTGTCATTTGTTGTGAACGTGGAAGATATTTTCCACCATTTAAAATGGGCAAGGCACATTGCAAGGGACGGGGAACTGGGCGTGATGGTTCATGCAGAGGCTGAGGCAGTGGGCAAGCTGAAATTGTGCAACAACAAACACCCACATCTTCTCGCTCAACCTTCCTGTCCCAATTAATAGGGAACTGCAGAACACCACTATTGAACATAGAACAGTGTGAAAAGGTTATTGGTTGGATAGCAACCTCCTTCCTCCCACCATGCCGAGTGCCCATAGACAACTGATCCTACAATTGGACACGCCGAAGAGCTGTTCACTTTTACATTTATAGATTCGGGCCTCTCGCCTGATCCACTTGAAGCGGGGCAAGAGAAGATCGCAAGGAGCGATGCCCAAATATTTGAGCAGCGAGGGTCACATGATGGCGACGGTGAGAAAGTGTCACAAGAGGTGGACGATGATGAGACACAATTACCAGAAAGTCAGGAGGAAGACCAGAGTGTGGAAGTGGAAGACTAGGTGGTGGATGATATAGTAACTGACCCAACCTGGCAGGAGGACATGCAGAACGAGGACAGCAGCACACAGGGGAAGGGAGGCAGAGCACCCCAACAGGCAGGAACAAGCAGTGTGGAGGCCACAGAAAGAAGGCAGGCAACCGTTCCCCGTAACACCAACACAAAGGAATTTGCCAGTACAACTGTTAGGTCTTCCCGAGTCTGGTTGTTTTTTAAAGACTCTGCCGATAACCCCAAAAAGGCCATTTGCACCACCTGACAGGCCAGCATCAGCAGGGGTGGCAAAACGACCAGCTTGACCACCACCAGCATGATCAGGCACATGGCAGCAAAGCACCCGACTTTGTGGGCCAAACCCCAGGGTCCAGGAACAGTGTATTCGGGTGGCAACATTGCTTCTTCCGCTGTTGTGCATGCAAGCCAATCCCCTGTCCATGGTGCATGCGAAGATGCCTTCTGCACTGCACCTGTCATTGCACACTCTCAAGTAGCAGCATCAGGAAGCACGTCCACGTCCTTGTCCCAGCTCATCGTTCAGTTGTCCATGCCCCAGTCCTTGGAACGCAAGCGCAAATACGCAGCAAACGCCCCACAGGCCACACTACTAAATTCACACATTTCACGACTGCTTGCGCTCAAAATGTTGCCTTTTAGGCTCGTGGAGATGGAAGCATTCCACAACCTGATGGCGATTACCATCACTCGCTACTCGGTCCCCAGCCGCCACTATTTTTCCTGGTGTGCCGTCGTCGCATTACACAAGCACGTGTCCCAAAACATTAGCCGCGCCCTCAACAATGCAGTTACCGGAAAAGTCCACCTAACCACGAACACGTGGACAAGTGCTTGTGGGCAGGGACGGTACATCTTGCTGATAGCACACTGGGTTAACATAGTGGAAGCCGAGACCCAGTCGGACCTTGGGACGGAAATGTCCTCCCGACGCCAAGGATTGTGGGCCCTAGGTCAATCAGGGTTGACCCCACATTATACAGCTCCTGCACCTCATCCTCCTCAGCATCCTCCTCCTCTTCTGCCTCCATCTCTGAAATTACCACATCAGTCACAAGCTGGAAGCACTGAAGCACTGCCTCGGCCAAATGGCAACAGGCTGTGCTGAAGCTAATATGCTTAGGTGACAAACCGCACAATGCTGAAGAGTTGAGGACAGTTCTGAAAGAGCAGGCAGATCTGTGACTCACACCGCTGAACCTACAGCCAGGCATGGTTGTGTGTGACAATGGCCGGAACCTGGTGGCGGCTCTGAGGTGAGCTCACACACGTACCATGCCTGGCCCAGTTTCTCAAATACTACCCGGAGCTGCCGGATCTGCTTGTTAAAGTATGCCGCCTGTGTGCCCATTTTAGAAAGTCAACTACAGCTTACGCCGCCCTTGCAGTGTTTCAGCAGCGTTTGCAGCTTCCGGCTCACAGAATGGTATGTGATGTCCCCACGCATTGGAACTCTACACTGCAGATGTTGGGAAGAATTTGTGAGCAGTAGAGGGCAGTTGTTGAGTACCGGCATCAACAAGGCCGTCGGTATTCAGTTCAAACTCCACACATTAGACCTCAGGAATGGACATGAATGTCAGACATATGTACCATCCTCCAAAACTTTGAGGACTCCACCAAGATGGTGAGTGGCAATGACGCCATAATTAGCATCACCATCCCACTTATCTGTCTTCTGAAATGCTCTCTGTGTTAGAACCTTGCTGTTAGGTTTTTTTTCCTTTGCTGGTCACATGACCTTGTTGGCCTATTTAGTCCTGCTCCGCCCTTCTGGCTTTGCTGGACTTCATTGTATATCTACTTTCTAGCTAGCCTGTGCTCTGTATCTAACTCTGTTAGTTTGCTTGGTCTACGGACCTCTATGTTCTATCTATTTTGTTTGTTCGTCTGTCTGCTACTATTTCTGTTAGGAGGTGTCCCATATTCCTCCCAGTCCTTAGTACTTGTAGGGATTCCCTCCCCACATCTATAGGTCTTCGTACAGACTAGATTAGGACTTTAGCAGGTCTGATCGCAGGATCAGGTTCCCTGTTACATCGTAGGGATTCAGCTGAGTCTCATAGTAGGGACAGATCTCCTCTCTTTCCTTAGCTTTGGTAGCAGAACATAACAGTAAGTCCAGCCAGCAAATTCTCTAAGGAAAGATTTTTCTGTTCCATCATGGTGTCGGTTCAGGATTTGGCTCATCGCCTGCAGGGACTCTCTCTGGAGGTGGCCGAGCTCCGTCAGCACGTGAGTAACTGTCCTGGAGCACATTTCTTGGAGCCTAAGGTATGTTTGCCGGATTTGTTTTTTGGTGAACACCGAGAATTTTTTTCATTTAAAAATGCTTGCTTATTGTATTTTCGTTTGAGACCTAAGTCCTCTGGGGATGAATCCCAGCGCGTAGGGTTCATAATGTCACTTTTGCGCAAAGAGCCTCAGGAGTGGGCCTTTTCTTTGCAACCTAGTGATTCATGCTTCAGATCAGTGGATAGTTTTTTTTCTGCTTTGGGACTATTATATGATGATCCTGACCGTGTCGCATCAGCTGAGACTGAGTTGAGACGTCTAAAACAAGGATCGGGTAATGTGGAAAAATATTGTACACATTTTCGTCGTTGGTCCACTCAAACAGGGTGGAACGATTCTGCTCTGAAAAGTCTATTTCTTGCTGGGCTCAGTGAAAGGGTTAAAGACCTGCTAATTGCTTATCCTACACCTGAAGATTTGCAACAGGCTATGCAATTAGCTATACGGGTGGATAGAAGACTGCGTGCTAGGGTTAATGAGAGCAAATCCTCTGCTATGTCAGTTTCTGGTTATGATAATGTGTGTACTAACAGTGGTGAACCGATGGAGATTGGATCGGTGGCACCTCGCTCTCAAGAAAAAGACCGTCGTTTTTCGCAAGGCTTGTGTTTCTACTGCGGAAAATCTGGTCATTTGATTAAAGGCTGTGAGCTTCGTATGAAGAAAGAAAAAAAAATGGTCAGTCACGCCCGTATTGCCTGTTTAAATTCCAAGGGTATATTTTTAGCTGCTTCCACGATTGCTCAGGAAAAATTAATGGAATTTCGGGTGTTTGTTGATTGCGGGTCTACACTGAATGTAATTGATGGGGGATTCGTGGAAAAACTCAATTTAAAACCTGAACCTTTGTCATCCCCCATTGCTGTGGTTTCTGTGGATGGCTCCCCTTTGAAGAATATTACTCTCAAGGTCAGTGAATTTCCTCTCACTATTAATGGTGTTCACCATGAGAAATTGGATTTGGTAGTGTTGAATAACTTGCCTTCTCCAGTAATATTGGGTTTGCCCTGGTTGAAATTTCACAATCCTGTACTGGATTGGTCTACCAGTGAAATTAAATCCTGGAGCCATAAATGTTATGACAAGTGTTGTAACGGGCGTATTGCAGCTTTGGATAGGGGAGAATTGCCTGTTCCTATTCAGGATTTTTGGAGAGTTTTTTCTGAGAAGGAATCGCAGGTTTTGCCTCCCCATAGAGACTATGATTGTTCTATTGAATTTGTCCCTGGAGCGACTCTTCCTAAGAGTCGTTTATTTAACCTTACTATTCCTGAGAGGAAGGCTTTGGAGGAATACATACAGACAAGCTTGGCCGCCGGTCACATTAGGCCCTCTAAGTCTCCTGTGGCGGTTGGATTTTTTTTGTAAAAAAAAAGGACGGCGGTTTACGTCCTTGTCTGGATTTTCGTGAGATTAACAAAATTACGGTACGCAATCCTTACCCACTGCCATTGATTCCTGATCTGTTTAACCAGTTATTGGGGGCCAAGTGGTTCTCTAAAATTGACCTTAAGGGGGCATACAATCTGTTGCGCATGAAGGAGGGTGATGAATGGAAGACTGCTTTTAACACTCCTGTGGGTCATTTTGAGAATCTGGTTATGCCTTTTGGTCTCACTAATGCTCCTGCATTTTTTCAGAATCTGATTAATGACATCCTTAGACCTTTGATCGGTAAAAATGTGGTTGTGTATTTGGATGACATTTTGATTTATTCGCCAGATCTGGAGTCTCATTGGCGGAGCGTGCGTGAGGTATTACAGTTATTAATGGACAATTCGCTTTTTGCTAAGCTGGATAAATGTGAGTTCGCTGTACAGAGAATTAGTTTTTTGGGCTACATTATCTCCAGCAAAGGTTTTGAGATGGATCCGGTTAAGGTTCAGGCTGTGCAGGAATGGCCTAGGCCTATTGGTTTGAAATCGATACAGAGGTTTTTGGGTTTCGCCAATTACTATAGAAAGTTCATAAAAAATTTTTCTAGTATTGTCAAACCTCTGACTGATCTCACCAGGAAAGGTGCTGATGCGGTTCAGTGGTCTTCTGAGGCCATTGAAGCTTTTGTGTATCTCAAGGAGAGGTTCACCTCTGCTCCCATCCTTATGCAGCCTGATGTTACTAGGCCGTTTTTGGTTGAGGTTGATGCTTCCTCTGTGGGGGTTGGCGCAGTATTGTCTCAGGATAACGGGGATGGATTACATCCCTGTGCCTTTTTTTCAAAAAAATTTTCGGAGACTGAATTGAATTACGATATTGGTAATCGGGAATTATTGGCTATTAAACTCGCATTTGAACACTGGCGCCACTTCTTGGAAGGTGCGGAATTTCCCGTTCAGGTTCTTACGGATCATAAAAATCTGATATATCTTGATGCTGCCAAGCGCCTGAATGCCCGTCAGGCTAGGTGGGCACTGTTTTTCTCGCGGTTTAATTTCTCCGTTACTTACATCCCTGGTACTAAGAATGTTAAGGCGGATGCCTTGTCTCGCAGTTTTTCTCCCATAGTCGGTGCTGAGAAAGAGGAAAACATTTTACAAGAAGGTGTTGTGATAGCTGCTTTAGACTCCGTTTTGGAAGATGAGATTCTTAAAGCTCAGGAGAATGCCCCATCTAACACTCCTCATGGGAGGTTGTTTGTGCCTGAGACCTTTAGGAGAGATTTGTTTGTTGAGTGTCACGAATCTCGGTTGGCAGGTCATCCCGGAATCTCTGAGACCAAGAGACTGGTGGGTCGCAGTTTTTGGTGGCCTGGATGGCAGAAGGAAGTCATTAAGTGGGTGCGCCAATGTACTATATGTGCTAGATCTAAGTCCTCACATACTCCTGCTGCGGGGTTGCTTTGTCCTTTGGAGGTCCCCAGTGCTCCTTGGACACATTTGGCTATGGACTTTATAACTGACCTTCCCCCCTCTGAGGGTTTTACTGTCATCTGGGTGGTCGTGGACCGCTTTAGCAAGATGTGTCACTTGGTTCCCTTCGTCAAACTGCCCTGCGCTAAAACTCTCGCTAAGGCCTTTGTCAAGGAAATTGTCAGACTTCATGGCGTTCCTACTGACATTGTTTCTGATAGGGGTCCTCAGTTCGTGGCTCGTTTTTGGCGTGCCTTTTGTGACAGGTTGGGAATTCATTTGTCGTTTTCGTCCGGATATCATCCTGAATCTAATGGCCAGACAGAAAGGAAAAACCAGGATGTTGAGCAGTTCTTGCGTTGTTTTGTGGCAGACAATCAAGAGGGGTGGTCTGAGTTTCTGCCACTTGCCGAATTTGCTCTGAACAATCATACATCTTCTTCTGCTGGTTGTTCGCCTTTTTTTTGTTGTTCTGGGAGACATCCGTCGTTTGGGTCGTTCTCCAAGTTGGGATCTGCCGTGCCTGAGGAGGAGAATTTTTCCGGTGATTTGGAAAGAGTTTGGACGGATGTGCGTGGTAATCTTCAGGAGGCCAACAGAAAATCTAAAGACTACTTTGATAGGAAACGACAGGAGGTTTTGTTCGCTGTTGGTGACATGGTTTGGTTGTCCTCTAGGAATCTGCGGTTGAGGATTCCTTCTAAGAAATTGGGTCCCAAGTTTGTAGGGCCCTTTAAGGTGCTTCAGGTTGTCAACCAATCTGCTGTTAGGTTGGAGGTTCCTACCTCCTGGAGAATTAATCCGGTCTTTCATGTCTCTCTGTTAAAAAAAGCTGTTGTGTCGGATGGTGACGCCTCTGCCTCTGTTCCTCCGGTGGTGGAGGACGGGGAATATGAAATTTCTCGCATCCTTGACTCTAGACGGTATAGAGGTAGTTTGCAGTATCTTGTGGCCTGGAAAGGTTTCGGACCCGAGGATAACTCTTGGGTGAGGTCAGATGATGTTTCCGCGTCCAGACTTATCAGAGCGTTTCACAGGAGATTTCCTGATAAGCCTGGTCCTAGGGGATCCGGAGGATCCTCTTAGAAGGGGGGGTACTGTTAGAACCTTGCTGTTAGGTTTTTTTTCCTTTGCTGGTCACATGACCTTGTTGGCCTATTTAGTCCTGCTCCGCCCTTCTGGCTTTGCTGGACTTCATTGTATATCTACTTTCTAGCTAGCCTGTGCTCTGTATCTAACTCTGTTAGTTTGCTTGGTCTACGGACCTCTATGTTCTATCTATTTTGTTTGTTCGTCTGTCTGCTACTATTTCTGTTAGGAGGTGTCCCATATTCCTCCCAGTCCTTAGTACTTGTAGGGATTCCCTCCCCACATCTATAGGTCTTCGTACAGACTAGATTAGGACTTTAGCAGGTCTGATCGCAGGATCAGGTTCCCTGTTACATCGTAGGGATTCAGCTGAGTCTCATAGTAGGGACAGATCTCCTCTCTTTCCTTAGCTTTGGTAGCAGAACATAACACTCTGCTCACAATCAAAGAGGATGCATTGGAGGTGGAGCACGATGAGATGGAGCAAGGAACCATACAGGGTGATTACACACAGCCCAGCCTCATCTCATCCCAACGTGGATTGGGTGACAATGAGGAAGAGGAGGAGGAAGAACAGGAGCTAGTTTCATGCGCTATAGACGGTACTACCTGCACAGCTGTCATACAGTCTGTTCAGCGTGGATGGCTAGAGGACAGAGAGGAGGAGGAGGAGAGCATGGTCAGTCATCCCCTTGGTGAGGACACGGAAGTCTTGCCTGTTAGTAGTCTGGCACACATGGCTGAGTTTATGTTACGCTGCCTTTCCCATGACCCTCACGTTCTCAAAATTTTGGATGACACATAGTCATTACTGGTTGGTGACACTTCTAGACCCACGCTACATGGAGAACTTTATATCTCTTATTCCTGAGGCGGACAGGTCTAGGTCTACAAAAATGGGGCTGTAACAGAAGGCCCTTGTTGCGGAACTATTAAAAAAATTCCCATCTGAAAATGCTGGCGGCAGAGGTCACAGTTCGTTGGATAACCAAGGAGTACAGCTGAGAGAGACAACTTCAATCCAGCAGAGGCAGGGGAACACTGTCAAAGTTCTGGGAGAATTTTCTCAGACCCTCCCATCGAACAAGCCCTGAGGCGTGGGGTACTTTCACAAGGAGTGCAAAGTTTGAGAAGATTCTGAGGGAGTACCTTGCCGACTGTACCAACGTCCTCCGTGATTCCTCTGTGCCTTATAATTATTGGGTATCCAAGCTGGATATGTGGAATGAACTGGCTCTCTATGCCTTGGAGGTCCTGGCCTGCTCTGCCGCCAGCGTTTTATCAGAGCGGGTTTAGTGCCGCTGGTGGAATTATAACTGATAAGCGCATCCGCTGTCAACTAAAAATGCTGACAGGCTGACTCTTATAAAAATGAACAAGGGCAGGATTGGGAAAGACTTCTCAACAGCGTAACATAAACTCAAATCCAGTGTCTTTTTTTGGGAGGTTTATTCCCATGCACGTCTTGACACCCACACATGAGCATACGCTTCCTGATTTTGTCTATTTGCTCTTGTCCTTCTCCTCCTCCTCATCCTCCACCACCATATCACCAGGGTGACCGTGTTCCGTGATGCAACACCCACATAATTTTTTTAAAGGGTGTTTATGATGACCGTAAAAAAAAAAAGTTTATACAGTATGTTCATGTATACCCCCCAGGGGTAAATGTTTGTCAGCCCATTCACTTAGTGCATGGGCATTACAAGTATAGGAGACCCGCTCTTTTCTAATGGGAACATTTTTTTATGAGGCCCTCCTCCACGTCTCTTCCAAGGGGCATTGGAGTACCTTCCAATTTTTGGCAGCCCTTGCATTCATTGCATAGGCAAACATAATGGGAGAACCATTTCCTAATAATGGGAACATTGTTTTAAGGAGGCCCTCTGACATCCACGTCTCTTCCAAGGGGCATTGCAGTGCCTCCAAATTTTTGGCAACCCTTACAGTCACTGCATAGGCAAACACAATGGGAGACCTACTTCCTAATAATGGGAACATTGTTTTAAGGAGGCCCTTTGACCTCCACATCTCTTCCAAGGGGCATTGGAGTGCCTCCAAATTTTTGGCAACCCTTGCATTCACTGCATAGGCAAACACAATGGATGACTTACTTTCTAATATTGGGAACATTGTTTTCAGGAGGCCCTCCTCTAAATCTATTCAAAGGGGTTTTTGGGGTGCTTCCAAATTTTTAAAGTGGTATTGGGGGGCAGCCCTGCCACTCACTGCATACGCAATAACAGTATATTGGGCCCACTCTTTAGTAATGGGAACAATAAAACAAAGCTGGCCCTTTAAGAATAGTAAAGGTCGTCTGATGGCCCTATAAAAATAGGCTTTGTGACTTTCAGAGTCCCTCCTTCATAAATGAAACACGATGTGTCTGATGATATCTCACACACCATATGGCCAGATAAGGTTGTAAAATGTTAAAATGACATTTCCTGGTGAATGCTTTTGTCATGGTTGAAAGCAATGCAAAAGTGCGAAAACGCATCAAAAGTGCTACATGTGAACATAGCCCAAGGTGTGGAGGAGCATTTTTGTTTTTGGTTATTTATTTTGCTTTATATACAAGTCATTACCCTGGAAATTATGTTCCTTAACATATTTCCCAGGAAAATCCATTTTGGTTTCGTTTTTGTATGTTTTATTGTGAGTCCATAAAAGTGGCGTAACACCTCTGACAGAAGTGACCTGGGAGTCAGCAATGCTTCCAGGGGTCTTCCCCATGCTGTCCCCATGTCATTTGAGCACTGTTCCCATCGATTTGTGCAATCCTCAGGCCCTCTGCATACCGCCGGAGGAGCCGTCTGAAAAATGCTCGAGTTTCCCATAGACATACATTGGGCTCGTTGCTCGGGTCGAGCACCCGAGTATTCCAATGTGGTCGACCCGAGCATCGAGCACCCAAGCATTTTAATGCTCGCCCATCACTATAGCAGAGTCATATACTAGTCAGGGGTTAATGAAGACTATATGCACATACAGAAAATCCCTGTGCAATGAACTAGATAGGTTGTTTAAGTTTTTTTCTTAGCCCAAATTTGTATGTAAGTTGAAACAGGGATAGCAAAAGAAAATAATAATACCTCAGCCGCCCCACTGCTTGCTGCCCACTAGATGGTCCTCTTCTTTCCACTGTAGCATCCCACATCTCTGTCCTTTTCACTATAGTCCAGGACTTATGGCCTGTTGTAAAGTTATGACATCTAGACATGCTCTGCAACCTTATAATGCTCAGTGACCACTAAGACCTGGATAAGTGCGGAAGTCCTAACCTGTAGTGTCAAGGCTGGAGATGCGAATTACGATGGTAGGAATAAGAGGACCTGATGGCAGCCAAAGAGCAGTAAGGTGCCAGAGAGGTGATTATTCTAATTATTCTTTTCTATATACCAAAATTTACCTCATTGCTTACCTCACTTCAATGCCCAATGTCGCATCTCTTTCCATATCCAGGCCCAGGAAGTCACTCTGGGTCATAAGGTTGGGGAACATGTGTTAACATTACAACTAGTGATGAGAAAGCACTAAAATACTCGTTGCTCGGGTCGAGCAAATTGGAATACTCGGGTGCTCGACCCGAGCAACGAGCCCAATGTATGTCTATGGGAAATTCGAGTATATTTCAGGCGGCTCCCCCCTGCAGTCTGTAGAGGGCTTAAAAATTGCCCAAACTGACGGTAACAGTGCTCAGATGACATGGGAACAGCATGGGGAAGACACCAAGAAGTGTTTCTGACTCCCAGGTCACTGCTGTCAACAACGTTGTCAGAGTATTATGCCACTTTTATGGACTCACAATAAAACATACAAAAACAAAACCAAAATGGATTTTCCTGGGAAATATGTTAAGGAACATCCTTTCAAGGGTAATGACTTGTATAAAAAAATAAAATAAAAAAACAAAACCAAAAATACTCCTCCACACCTTGGGTTATATTCACACGTAGCGTTTTTGATGCGTTTTCGCACTTTTGCATTGCTTTCAACCAAGACAAATGCATTCACTGGGAAATGTCATTTTAACATTTTACAACCTTATCTGGCCATGTGGTGTGTGACACATCATCAGACACATGCATTCAGTACTGAAAAGACATGGGAACAGCATGGGGAAGACTTCTGGAAGCATATCTGACTCCCAGGCCACCGCCTAAAAGTGTGCCCATCATAAGTGTGCCCATCCTTTGCGCATGCGAAGATGCCTCCCGCCATGCACCTGTAGTTGCAGACTTGCAACAATCACCGTCCACGTCCTTGTCCCAGTGCAGCGTTCAGTTGTCCCTACCCCATTCCTTGGAATGCAAGCGCAAGTATGCAGCCAGCTAGCCACCCTCCCACAGGCTGCAATACTATACTGACAAATTTTTGACAGCTGCTTGCACTTGAAATGTGGTCTTTTAGGCTCGTGGAGGCAGAAGCTGTCCACATTCTTAGGGTGGCGGCGACTGGGTATCCATACTCGGTCGTATCATCTCCACCTTCCACATGCATGGGTCCCAAAACATTATCCATGCCCTCCCCAGTGCACTTACTGGGAAGGACCGCCTAACCACAAACACGTGGACAGGTGAATGTGGGCAGGGACGGTACGAAGCCAGTCCACAGCTTTTTTTGCTGAGTTGCATTTCACCACAGCCACATTCCTTAGCTTGGTGAAAGGACTTGGGAAACCTTATCTACCCAGCTGTTATTTCTCCCAGGAAGTCCTCTAAAGCTGCTTTCACTTGAAATGTGGTATTTTAGGCTCTTGGAGGCGGAAACTTTTCATAACCTCATGCCGGCGGCAGCCGGGTGTCCATACTTGGTCCCCAGCCCCCACTATTTCTCCCGGTATCATCCTCGCCTTCCACAAGCACAGTTCGCACAACATTACCCATGCCCTCCCCAGTGCACTTACTGGGAAGGACCGCCTAAACACAAACACGTGAACAGGTGAATGTGGCCAGGGACGGTACGGAGCCAGTCCACAGCGTTTTTTGCTGAGTTATATTTAGCTCGGTGAAAGGACTGGCATAGAGGGACTGTATCTACTCTGGGTGTCATTTCTCCCAGGAAGTCCTCTAATGCAGCTTGTTGCAGAAGCAATGGCAGCCCGTCCAACATTAACTCGCACTTTTCAGTGGTGCTTTGACACACAAACATCTTACTTTGCACATTTAATTTCATGACTACAGAGTTGGGCAATGGCCTGATCTGCAATCCGGTTTGAGAAATAACATGCATAAGCACGCCGCCCGATCCACATTAAAAAAGCAGCCATAGAGTGTCCGGGAACTTTCCCCTACACTTTTCTTAGCCAGGACTACTTCTCAGCAGGGTTGGACGGTCCCACCAGAGAATCCTCTGGTATGCCCTGGCTTCTACCTCAGGAGAGTTCATGATAGTGCTAACTTTGCAGCTGCTATGGGGCTCTTGAGCGGGGGAGAAAGGTGAGCCCTCAGAATTAAATTCTCTGGTGGGCACAATGTTTTTCAATCTGAAACAGCTTCTTAGTGGGAGTTGTATTTCACCACAGCCATATTCTTTAGCACGGTGAAAGGACTGCCATAGAGGGAAACCGTATCTACTCCGGATGTCACCAGGTTCCGCCCATTGTCACACAAAACCATGCCTGTCTGTATGTTCAGCAGTGAGAGCCACAGATCAGGCTGCTGTATTACAGCTTTCAACAACTCCGCAGCGCTGGGCGGTTTGTCACCTAAGCATTAAGCATGTTATCTTCAGCACCGTCTGTTGCCGCTTGGCCAAGGCAGTGCTGCAGTGCTGTCACCTTGTGACTGATGTGGTCATTTCGGAGATGGAGGAGGAGGTGCAGGAGCTGAACAATGTGATTACATTGAGGTTAAATTGGCGACGCTGTTTTTTATACTAAAGAAAGATCCTATTGTTTTGGGTTTCATTACGTTATTTTTTAAGACAAATGCATTCACCGGGAAATGTCATTTTAACATTTTAAAACCTTATCTGGCAATGTGGTGTGTGACACATCATCAGACACATCCTGTTTCATTGATGATGGACTCTGAAAGTCATAAAGCCTATTTTTATAGGGCCATCAGACGGCCCTTACTATTCTTAAAAGGCCAGCAGTCGGCCCTCGCTATTGTTAGAGAGCCATCAGCCTGCTAAGCTTTGTTGTTACCATTATTAACAAGTGGGTCTCCTATACTGTTTTTGTGTATGCAGTGACTGCAAAGGCTGCCAAAAATTTGAACACAACACAATACCCATTTGAAGAGACATAGAGGAGGGTCTCAGAAAAAAAATGTTCCCATTATAAAGGAGCTGGTCTCCTAAAGTGGCAATGCCCATGCTGTGACTGCAAGGGCTGCCAAAATTTTGTAAAAACCCCACTAAGAATTTAAAGACACATAGAGCAGGGCCACAGTAACGACAAATTCCCATTAGAAAGGAGAGAGTCTGCTATACAGTTATAGGGTATGTAGTGAGACCAACGGCTGACCAATTTTAGGAAAAACCCCTCTAAGAATTTAAAGACACATAGAGCAGGGCCACAGTAACAAGTATGACATGCTCCCATTAGAAAGGAGAGGGTCTGCTATACAGTTATAGGGTATGCAGTGAGTCCAACGGCTGACCAAATTTAGGAAAAACCCCACTAAGAATTTAAAGACACAAAGAGCTGGGCGACAGTAATGGCAAATTCCCATTAGAAAGCAGAGAGTCAGCTATACAGTTATAGGGTATGCAGTGAGTCCAACGGCTGACAAAATTTAGGAAAAACTCCACTAAGAATTTAAAGACGCATAAAGCAGGGCCACCATAACGACAAATTCCCATTAGAAAGGAGAGAGTCTGCTATACAGTTATAGTGTATGCAGTGAGTCCAACGTCTGACCAATTTTAGAAAAAACCCCACTAAGAATTTAAAGACACATAGAGCAGGGCAGCAGTAACGACAAATTCCCATTAGAAAGGAGATAGTCTGCTATACAGTTATAGGGTATGCAGTGAGTCTAATGGCTGACCTATTTTAGGAAAAACCCCACTAAGAATTTAAAGACACATAGAGCAGGGCCACAGTAACAAGTACGACACGTTCCCATTGGAACAGGGAGTGTCTGCTATACAGTTATATGGTATGCAGTGAGTCCAACGGCTGACCACATTTAAGAAAAACCCCACTAAGAATTTAAAGACACATAGAGCAGGGCCACAGTGACGACAAATTCCCATTAGAACGGAGAGCGTCTCCCATAGTGTTGGCCTATGCAGTGAATGCAAGGGCTGCCATAAATTGGGAGGCACTCCAATGCCCCTTGGAAGAGACTTAGAGGGCCTCATAAAAAAATGTTCCCATTGGAAAGGAGCGGGTTTCCTATACTTGTAATGCCCATGCACTAAGTGTATGGACGGACAAACATTTACCCCTGGGGGGGTATATAGGAACATACTGCATCATTTTTTTTTTTACTGGCATCATAAACACCTTTTAAAAAAATTATGTGGGTGTTGCATCACGGACCACGGTCATCCTTGTGATATGGTGGTTGTGGATGAGGATGAGGAGAAGGAGGAGGACAAGAGCAAATAGACAAAATCAGGGAGCGTGTACCCATGTGTGGGTGTGAAGAGGTGCATGGGAATACACGCCCCAAAAAAAGACACTGGATTTGAGTTTATGTTACCCTGCTATCATTCGGTGGTGTTGAGAAGCTTGGCCCAATCTAGACCTTGTTCATTTTTATGAGAGTCATCCTGACAGCATTTTCAGTTGACAGGCGGATGCGCTTATCATTTATAATTCCACCAGCGGCACTAAAAACCCGCTCTGATAAAACATTAGTGGCAGGGCAGCTCCAAGGTGTAGAGAGCTAGCTCAATCCACGTATCCAGCTTGGATACCCAATAATTATAAGGCACAGAGGAATCACGGAGGACGATGGTACGGTCGGCAAGTTACTCTCTCAGCATCTTCCCAAGCTTTGCACTCCTTGTGAGAGTACCCTGCACCTCAGGGCCTGTGCGATGGGGTCTGAGAAAACTGTCCTAGAACTTTGACAGTGTTCCCCTGTCTCTGCTGGATTGCATTTGTGTCTCTCTTGCCTGTACTCCTTGGTTGCCAACGAACTGTGACCTCTGCCGCCAGCATTTTTAGATGGAATTTTTTTAATAGTTCCGCAACAAGCGCCTTCTGGTCCTGCCCCATTTTTGTAGACCTGTCCGCCTCAGGAATAAGAGATATAAAGTTCTCCTTGTAGAGTGGGTCTAGAAGTGTCACCAACCATAATGACTGTCACCCAAAATTTTGAGAACGCGAGGGTCATGGGAAAGGCAGCGTAACATAAACTCTGCCATGCGTGCCAGACTGCTAACAGGCAAGACTTCCGTGTCCTCACTAAGAGGATGACTGACCATGCTTTCCTCCTCCTCCTCCTCTCTGTCGTCTAGCCATCCACCCTGAACAGACGATGTGACAGTTGTGCAGGTAGTACCATCTATAGTGCATGAAACTAGCTCCTGTTCTTCCTCCTCCTCATCCTCTTCCTCATTGTCACCCAATCCACATGAGAATGAGATGAGGCTGTGCTGTGTGTAAACACCCTGTATGGTTCCTTGCTCCATCTCTTCGTGCTCTGCCTGCTATGCATCCACTTTGATTGTGATCAGATCAAAGAGCATTTCAGAAGACAGAGAAGCGGGATGGTGACGCTAATTATGGCATCATCGCTGCTCACCATCTTGGTGGAATCCTCAAAGTTTTGGAGGATGGTATATATGTCTGACATCCATGTCCACTCCTGAGGTCTTATGTGTGGAGTCTGAACTAAATACCGACGGCCTTGTGATGCTGGTACTCAACAACTGTCCTATTCCGCTCACAAATTTCCAACATCTTCATTGTAGAGTTCCAATGCGTGAGGACATCACATACCAGTCTGTGGGCCAGAAGCTGCAAACGCTGCTGAAACACGGCAAGGGCGACAGAAACTGTAGTTGACTTTCTAAAATGGGTGCATATCTGGCAGCTCCGGGTAGGATTTGAGAAACCGCTGAACCACGAGGTTAAGCATATGGGCCAGGCATGTTACGTGTGTGAGCTTGCTTCGCCACAGAGCCGCCACCAGGTTCCGGCCATTGTCACACACAACCATGCCTGGCTGTAGGTTCAGTGGTGTGAGCCACAGATCTGCCTGCTCTTTCAGAGCCGTCCACATCTCTTTAGCATTGTGCGGTTTGTCACCTAAACATATTAGCTTCAGCACAGCCTGTTGCCGCTTGGCCGAGGCAGTGCTGCAGTACTTTCAGCTT
Organism: Phyllobates terribilis; assembly: GCF_046119375.1. NCBI lineage: Eukaryota > Metazoa > Chordata > Amphibia > Anura > Dendrobatidae > Phyllobates > Phyllobates terribilis. The sequence continues at coordinate 789,552,493 of NW_027362761.1, forward strand.
GTGATTGATGTGGTAATTTCAGAGATGGAGGCTGAAGAGGAGGAGGAAGCTGAGGAGGATGAGGTGCAGGAGCTGTAGACCGTGGGGGCAACCCTGATTAACCTAGAACCCGCTATACTTGGCGTCAGTAGGACGTGTTCCGTCCCAAGGTCCGACTGGGACCCGGCTTCCACTACATTAACCCAGTGTGCCGTCAGCAAGATGTACCGTCCCTGCTCACAAGCACTTGTCCACGTGTCCGTGTTTAGGTCGACTTTCCTGGTAACTGCGTTGTTGAAGGCATTGCTAATGTTTTGGGACACGTGCTTGTATAATGCGGGGACGGCACAACGGTAGAAATAGTGGCGGCTGGGGACCGAGTACCGAGGGACGGCCGCTGCCATCAGATCAGGTTGCGGAATGCTTCCGTCTCCACGAGATTAAAAGGCAACAATTCAAGCGCAAGCAGTCGTGAAATATGGGAATTTAGTACTGTGACATGTGGGAAACTGGCTGCGTATTTGCGCTTGCGTTTCAAAGACTGGGGTATGGACAACTGAATGCTGCGCTGGGAGTGTGCAACGACAGGTGCAGGGCAGGAGGCATCTTCGCATGCACCACGGACAGGGGATTGGATTGCAAAAACAACAGCGGAAGAAGAAATGGTGCCACCCGCAGACACTGTACCTGGACCCAGGGGTTTGGCCCACAAAGTCGGGTGCTTTGCTGCCATGTGCCTGATCATGCTGGTGGTGGTCAGGCTGGTCGTTTTGCCACCCCTGCTGATGCTGGCCTGGCAGGTGGTGCAAATGGCCTTTTTGGGGTTATCGGCAGAGTCTTTGAAAAACAACCAGACTCGGGAAGACCTAACAGTTGTACTGGCAAATTCCTTTGTGTTGGTGTTACGGGGAACGGTTGCCTGCCTTCTTTCTGCGGCCATCACACTGCTTGTTCTTGCCTGTTGGAGTGCTCTGCCTCCCTCCCCCTGTGTGCTGCTGTCCTCGCTCTGCATGTCCTCCTGCCAGGTTGGATCAGTTACTATATCATCCACCACCTCGTCTTCCACTTACGCACTCTGGTCCTCCTCCTGACTTTCTGGCAATTGTGTCTTATCATCGTCCACCTCTTGTGACACTTTCCCACCTTCGCCTTCGTGTGACCGTGGCTGCTCAAATATTTGGGCATTGCTACATGCGTTCTCCTCTTGCCCCGCCTCAAGTGGACTGGGCAAGAGGCCCAAATCTATAATTTGAAAAGTGAACAGCTCTTCGGAGTATCCAAGTGTGGTATAAGTTGTCTTTGGGCACTCGGCATGGTGGGAGGAAGGTGGTTCAGGGAGAGGAATATGCGGTCCAGACTCACACCTACTGAGACTTGACCGTGTGGTAGACAAGCTGGTGGTGGTGGTGGCTAAGTGACTGGAAGCATTATCTGCTATCCAACCAATAACCTTTTCACACTGCTCTGTATTCAATAGTGGTGTTCTGCGGTCCCCTATTAATTGGGACAGGAAGGTCGAGCGAGAAGATGTGGGTGTTTGTTGTGGCACAATTTCAGCTTGTCCACGGCCTCGGCCTCTGCATGCACCATCATCATCATCACGTCCAGTTCCCCGTCCCTTGCCATGTGCCTTGCCCATTTTAAATGGAGGACAATATCAATATATTCCACGCTCACAACAAATGACTGAATTTGGAGCGAACTTATATGTGATCCGTGTGACAGACAAACCACAGTTTTAAATGTCTGGCCTTTAGGTAACTATTTTGAATAGCAAACCGGTGTCAAAAACTTTGCTGACACACAGAAAAAAAAATTTAACAGAGGCCAGAAATTGCAGTATTTTCTGAAAACGTATATGTGGTCAGTGTGACGGAGAAAACACAGTTTTAGATACCTGGCCTGTAGGTCACTATTTTGAACAGCAATCTGGTGTCAATTGTTTCACTGACACACTGAAACAAATTTTTAATGGAGGCTAGAAATGGCAGTATTTTCTGAAAACGTATATGTGATCCGTGTGAGGAGAAAACACAGTTTTAAATACCTGGCCTGTAGGTAACGATTTTGAACAGCAAACCGGTGTCAAAAACTTTGCTGACACACTGAAATTTTTTTTTAATGGAGGCCAGAAATGGCAGTATTTTCTGAAAACGTATATGTGATCCTTGTGACGGAGAAAACACAATTTTAAATATCTGGCCTGTAGATAACTATTTTGTACAGCAATCTGGTGTCAATTTCTTCACTGATACACTGCAACAAATTTTTAATGGAGGTCAGAAATAGCAGTATTTTCTTAAAACGTATATGTGATACGTGTGACGGAGAAAACACGGTTTTAAATACCTGGCCTGTAGGTAACGATTTTGAACAGCAAACCGGTGTCAAAAACTTTGCTGAGACACTGAAAAAAAAATTTAATGGAGGCCAGAAATGGCAGTATTTTCTGAAAACGTATATGTGATCATTGTGATGGAGAAAACACAATTTTAAATATCTGGCCTGTAGGTATTGATTTTGAACAGCAATCTGGTGTCAATTTCTTCACTGACACACTGCAACAAATTTTTAATGGATGTCAGAAATGGCAGTATTTTCTGAAAACGTAAGTGTGATCCGTGTGGCGGAGAAAACAGAGTTTTAAATACCTGGCCTGTAGGTAAGTAGTTTGAACAGAAATATGGTGTCAATTGCTTCACTGACACACTGAAACATTTTTTAATGGAGGCCTGAAATGGCAGTATTTTCTGAAAATGTATATGTGATCCATGTAAAGAAGAAAACACAGTTTTAAATAGCCGGATTTTTTGCGCTATAATATGGAAAGGACCTGGCTGTATTCTGCAGTGCCAACAAGCAAATGGCGCAGAAAAACTGTGTTCTCCGGATTGCTTTTTAAGGAAATAATGAGGATTAAGATCCAAAAAAAAATTATTCCTGGCCCCTGAGACCTGGCCCTATTTCTAGAAATATAACAGCAGCAGCAGACAGAACTGGAATGGAGACTCTTGGGCTATATGCACTGCAGTCTGCTATATACACTGCCTCCCTGCCTATATACACTGTATGTCTGATATCTCTGCAGATGGATTAGTCCTCAGAAGGACTGTTTTTTGAGATGGATATGTGTCTCTAATATAGTTTGGTAGTCCTGCACTAACTAGAAACAAGCAAATCTCTCCCTAGCTCAGCAGCAGCTCTCCCTGCACTGTCTGATTCCTGAGTGACTGTGATGAGCATGGCGGCGCCAGTTCTGATATAGACCACAACCAACTTGGCTACAGCATTACAGTGAGTGGCAGGCAATCCCTGAATTTTCATCGGTGCTCTAAAGAGCACCAAACATGCAGGTAGGTGACCCAAGCTCCCGCCGAGCAACCCCGGAAATACTCGGCGAGTGCCGAGCATGTCAAGCAGTGAGATGCTCGGGTGAGCACCGAGCAGTAGCGAACATGCTCGCTCATCACTCGTTACAACCTTACAGCAGGCTGTAAGTCTTAAACTATAATGAAGACGTCAGAGATACAGTAGCCGACAGTGGAAAGAGCAGGACCGGATGGCTGGCAAGGAGCAGCGGGGAAGCCAGAGAGGTGAAAGATTGTTTGTTTGTTTTTTGTTTGTTTGTTTTTTACAACAGATGTTTGTAACTAGGTATCGTACGTAAGTCGGATGCTTTTTTATCGGGGACTGGCTGTACTATACATGAAATTTTCTTCATTCTGATTTATCTGTATTAATTATATTTAGATGACTAATTCGATAAATCTTATTATAAGACATGTAACAATTAGATAATGGCAGCTTTATGTTAACATGAGCAATTACTGTATGGTTTCTCATGTTCATGTTCTATATGCAGGCCTATGTTCCTACAGTACTTTTCCCTTCTTGTATAACAGGATTATAAATTAACTTTCGCTCTTTACAAACCTTCACAGAACCTTGGCTTACAAATACTATATTTGCATTCAGACATAAGGCAGGGGATTTGCATATCTCTTTTTCGGTCAGATGTTTTTCATAGCTTGCAGCTTTTTGTTTATGAGTGAATATATTACTGTATTAACCTAGAGTAAATTTTTCTGGAGCCTGGTAATTATAATGTAATGCGGATATTCTTCTTTATGATCACTGATTATATAATGTTATAGTTGAGCATTATAAACAGTGTTATATATAATGGAAATATTATCATTTAATGCATTTATGTGATGTGTAAGTTTAAAAGGGAACGTTTAATCTAATCCATTCAGTCTGAACCAAAGCGAATCATGAATCAGAAACGACGATATTTCAGTATTTCAGAGTAATCATGGTTTGAAAAGTCAGAATTTCTCTTGATGTAAATTCCACTCAGCTGGAGTGGCATTTCTGGCTAGGCGCACACCACTGAGAAGATGCTCTGATATTATTACGTGGCATGCGTATCTTAATGAATTTGGTGCATGGTACTTCAGCGAACCCTTCATTAGGACTGGCGTGCAAAATGCCAATCTTAATGAATTGGGGACTTAATCCCTAGCTGGCTTTTCAAAACATAATTACTCTGAAACTCTGCTGTGCTCAGAGTACACATATATTTATTTTACTCGCTTATATAGTGCCATTAATTCCTCAGCGCTTTACAGACATCAAAATCACAGTCCCGCTTGCGGCTCACGTTCTAAATATATCAGTATATCTTTGGATTGTGGGAAGAAACCGGAGAGTCCGGCGGAAACTCACGCAAACACGGGGAGAACATATAAACTCCTTGCAGATGTCCTTGGTGGGTCCTGAACCCAGGACCCCAGCATTGCAAGGCTACAAAATGCTAACCACTGAGTCACCATGCTGCATACATGGCTACAGTAATGCAGCCAAACTGATTCATGATGCCTGTGGTTTGAACAGCATGAATCAGATTACAGGTTGTCATTAAATCCAAAATCTAGAACATGTCTTTTATTGTATCCTGTCCAATGAGCATAAATACATGAATTGGCCCCTCAGGATACAGGGTTTTGGTTTGACATCCATCTTTGCATCTTATTCAGTTACACCCATGTATATAATACAAAGACTCATGCTAAGAGACTGAATAAAATATTGCTCAAGCTATGTGATTTGAATTTTCTGACCTTTCTATAGCTTATATAGCTTATTCTTCATGTAACACACTTTCACTTCTTAAATGTTTGCTTTGTCACTTTCACATGAAGGTAACAATATCTCACTGTGTTATACTGTACAACATTCTACTTAACTTCGTCATACATGATAAGGAATTACCTTTTTGAACACTTTATATGTTATGCATCAGACAGGTCTCAATAATTCACAATTTCATAGGGTCTCTCTTGGGTCATCGTGAAATAGATGAGTTAGCAAATATCTATGATGAGTTGCTCTAGGGGACATAACCTAAGTGTTTGCCTGTGGTATGTTGTAAGCTATGAAAATTGAGCAATTATGTGAAGGAAATGGTTTGGAAGTCTTGACTTTTGCTCTGTATATACTCTACGGAGGCCAGCTGTGGTGGAACAAATTGTACACTGAGGACATGTAAGAATAAAGATATATGGGTCAATGTTCTATACATTTATTGATGTGCAGTATCATAGTCTATAAATTGTGCATAATTGGTCACTCCTAAAATATGGATATAAATCAGACTGATATCATTTGCAGACTGACCAGTTTTACCTTTAGTGGTACATTTTTCAATTTCAAAATTATTTATCTTTTCAACATTTAAAGGGAACTTGTCACATCCAAAAAACATACTTTTTGTGGGATTCCTGCGACCTGGGAAAGGTTTAATAAAATATTAAACTTATCTAGCCGCTCAACTGTCCGATCACTGCAGTTCCCCACCTGGTCATCAGATCTTTCCCTGAAACTCCATTATCTTCATTTCTTCAGGGGTGGTGACATACGTTCTCTTACAGATCTTGTCACTGGTGGTTCCATTGCTGAGCATAAGAATCACATTTATCTTAGGCTCTGGAGTCTGTTAAGACACATTTGATATGCATGCAGATCAAATTTCCTGACTAAATTTGAACAAACTGGCAAATTCTAATTTTTGAAGAATTGATCAACACTTACAACTGATTCAAAAATGCATCAATTGCTATAAGACTTTTCCCCCTTTTACTATTAGACATTAGTCTGGCTTCCGATATTTGAAACGTTGTGATCCTGTTTCCAGACTAACAAATGATGGACTAATGGGGATGATCCCGTTGCAGGTTATGTGATCAGTTCATCCATCAGTTTCCTGCTGGCATTTTGTTAAATGCTGGGTGGAAACGATAATGACAGCACTGGAAATATGCGGGCATAGATTAAAGGGAAGGTGCCGCAATTTTTAATTTTGTATTAATAATTATTGATTTAATAATCAATTATTTTTAATAAAAAATTAAATGTAATGCTTCAATAGTTTTTATTTTTATTAATTTTTATTTAAGTCACTGTGGTCTGCCATTTTCATTTGGGGTGTGTGTAAGGGTATGTGCACAAGAACAGTACTGTCAGCGCTTTGAACGCAGAAGCTGCCGGGGAGAGGAGGTGCCGGGGAGCAGAAGTCCCGGGTTAGGTGAGTATCTGGATGGCAGCTGTGATCACAGATCACTGCTTACTGCTGACCTGTTCAGGGCACAGCAGGGAGATCATCCATCTTCTGTGCCCTGAACACACTGAATAGGATGCAGCACTGTTTGGGAATGCCGGAAAGGTAAGTACAAGTGTTTGTTTTATTTTCTATGTAGTGAATATATGGGGCCATATACCATGATGGGGGCGATGTATACCAGCAGGATGGGGCTTATATTCCATGATGGGGGGCTTATATATCATGATGGAGCGATATATACCAGGAGGACAGGGCTTATATGCCATCATGGGGTGATATACCAGGAGGATGGGGCTTATATACCATGATGGGGGGGCGATATATACCAGGAGGATGGGGCTTATATACCATGATGACGGCGATATATACCAGGCGGATGGGGCTTATATACCATGATGGGGACGGTATATACCCAGAGGATGGGGCTTATATACCATGATGGAGGCAAAATATACCAAGAGGACGGGGTTTATATACCATGATGAGGTGATATATACCAGGAGGATGGGGCTTATATACCATGATGGGAGCAATATATACCAGGAGGATGGCGGCTTATATACCATGATGGGGGCGATATACAGTATATCAGGAAGATGGGGCTTATATACCTTGAGGAACGGGACACATGTATACCAGGAAGAGGGGGAAACATATGTACCAGGAGGAGGGGGATGCATATATACAAGGAGGAGGGGAACACATTTATACCAGGAGGAGGGGGACACATATATACCAGGAGGAGGGGGACACATAAATACCAGGAGGAGGGGGTTATATAAATACCAGGAAGTGGGGGACATATAAATACTAGGAGGAAGGGGACATATAAATACCAGAAGGAGGGGGACATTTAAATACCAGTAGGAGGGGGACATATAAACCAGGAGGAGGAGGACATATACACTGCTCAAAAAAATAAAGGGAACACTTAAACAACAGAATATAACCCCAAGTGAATCAAACTTCTGTGAAATCAAACTGTCCACTTAGGAAGCAACACTGATTGACAATCAATTTCACATGCTGTTGTGCAAATGGAATAGACAATAGATGGAAATTATTGGCAATTATCAAGACACCCTCAATAAAGGAGTGGTTCTGCAGATGGGGACCACAGACCACATCTCAGTACCAATGCTTTCTGGCTGATGTTTTAGTCACTTCTGAATGTTGGTTGTGCTTTCACACTCGTGGTAGCATGAGATGGACTCTACAACCCACAGAAGTTGCTCAGGTAGTGCAGCTAATCCAGGATGGCACATCAATGCGAGCTGTGGCAAGAAGGTTTGCTGTGTCTGTCAGTGCAGTGTCCAGAGGCTGGAAGCGGTACCAGGAGACAGGCCAGTACACCAGGAGACATGGAGGGGGCCATAGGAGGTCATCAACCCAGCAGCAAGACCGCTACCTCCACCTTTGTGCAAGGAGGAACAGGAGGAGCACTGCCAGAGCCCTGCAAAATGACCTCCAGCAGGCCGCAAATGTGCATGTGTCTGCACAAACGGTTAGAAACCGACTCAATGAAGGTGGTAAGAGGGCCCGACATCCACAGATGGGGATTGTGCTCACAGCCCAACACCGTGCAGGACACTTGGCATTTTCCACAGAACACCAGGATTGGCAAAGTCGCCACTGGCGCCCTGTGCTCTTTATAGATGAAAGTAGGTTCACACTGAGCACATGTGACAGACGTGACAGAGTCTGGAGATGCCATGGAGAGCGATCTGCTGCCTGCAACATCCTTCAGCATGACCGGTTTGGCAGTGGGTCAGTAATGGTGTGGGGCGGCATTTCTTTGGAGGGCCGCACAGCCCTCCAGGTGCTCGCCAGAGGTAGACTGACTGCCATTAGGTACCGAGATGAGATCCTCAGACCCCTTGTGAGACCATATGCTGGTGCCGTTGGCCCTGGGTTCCTCCTAATGCAGGACAATGCCAGACCTCATGTGGCTGGAGTGTGTCAGCAGTTCCTGCAAGAGGAAGGCATTGAAGCTATGGACTGGCCCGTCCATTCCCCAGACCTGAATCCGATTAATCACATCTGGGACATCATGGCTCGCTCCATCCACCAATGTCACGTTGCACCACAAACTGTCCAGGAGTTGGCAGATGCTTTAGTCAAGGTCTGGGAGGAGATCCCACTGGAGACAATCTGCAACCTCATCAGGAGCATGCCCAGGCATTGTAGGGAGGTCATACAGGCACGTGGAGGCCACGCACAATACTGAGCCTCATTTTGACTTGTTTTAAGGACATTACATCAAAGTTGGATCAGCTTGTAGTGTGTTTTCCCACTTTAATTTTGGGGGTGACTCCAAATTCAGGCCTCCATTGGTTAATAAATTTGATTTCCATTGATGATTTCTGTGTTTTTGTTGTCAGCACATTCAACTTTGTACTGAACAAAGTATTCAATGAGAATATTTCATTCATTCAGATCTAGGATGTGTTATTTGAGTGTTCCCTTTATTTTTTTGACCAGTGTATACCTGGAGGATGGGGGCCATATATACCAGGAAGATGGGGCTATATATATCAGGATGCACTATATGGGGCTATTATACTGTGGGGCCACATTATACTGTGGTGCAATATATGGGGCCATTATACTGTGGGGAACTATATGGGGCCATTATACTGTGGGGAACTATGTGACACCATTATAATGTGGGTCACTATATGGGGCAATATACTGTGGAGCACTGTATGGGCCCATTATACACAGGGCTCAGCGACTTTGATGAGCGGTTTAGTTACTGATGTCACTGCTCATCACAGCCGCTGGGTCTCGTGGAGCGCAGCGGGATCCAGAGTGGCTGCTGCTACAGCCTGTGGAGCGTCATTCTCTGAACAGTCTGTAAAATATGACTCAAAAAGTGACTGACAAAAGTGGTGCTACACCTTCGAGTTAGAGTCGAATTTCCTCAAATTTGTTATTTCACACAACTTTGAACAGTCAGAGATTAGATTTGATTAGATGTTTGCAAAAACTTGCCTGCACCATTTCACACACTACTGAAACATTAGAGAGCAGGAAAAAATCATTTGCATTGCTGCACAGGCTTCCCCATAATGCAGTGCAGCTTTGTCATCTAGCAGATTATCATACCTTGTACAGTTGTGGTCATTACCTGTGTCATCACAAATCAGCAGTTTCCATTGGAGCACAGTTTGTAAGACAGAGTCATTTTCCATTTCCAGAGTCACTGGGTAAGACTCTCTCTTCTGTAGAGTGCAAGCTCTTATCGGCTGCAGGATCCTCTCTTTCCTCTACAGTGTAAGCTTTTGTGATCAGCAGGGTTCTTTCTCTTCTCTCCTGTAGAGTGTAAGCTCTTATAGTCAGTGGGGTCCTCTCTCTCTGTAAGCTCTTATAGTCAGTGGGGTCCTCTCTCTCTTCTGTAGAGTGTAAGCTCTTACAGTCAGTGGGGTCCTCTCTCTCCTGTAGAGTGTAAGCTCTTATAGTCAGTGGGGTTCTCTCTCTCCTGTAGAGTATAAGCTCTTATAGTCAGTGGAGTCCTCTCTCCTGTAGAGTGTAAGCTCTTATAATCAGTGGGGTCCTCTCTCTCTGTAAGCCCTTATAGTCAGTGGGGTCCTCTCTTTCTTCTGTTGAGTGTAAGCTCTTACAGTCAGTGGGATTCTCTCTCTCCTGTAGAGTGTAAGCTCTTATAGTCAGTGGGATTCTCTCTCTCCTGTAGAGTATAAGCTCTTATAGTCAGTGGAGTCCTCTCTCTCTCCTGTAGAGTGTAAGCTCTTATTGTCAACGAGATATTCTCTTTCTCGCCCATGAAGTGTAAGCTCTTGTGGTCAGCGAGGTTCTCTTTCCTCTCTCTTCCTATTTTGTGAAAATTCAGAGAAGTCGGATTTTAAGAGATTCGCTCATCTCATCATGTGCCAGCAGTCAGTCCACCAGTGATCAGAAAGTATTAGCATATTCTAGAGAAAGGCAATACCTTTTTATGATGGTCAAAATTATTTAAAGACTACTTTTATTTAGCACCGTAACCATCCCCCACAACAATGCTGATAAATCTACCGCTTTTTGCCAGGATGCACATTCCCACAATCGTTTTAAACTCTTCAGTGCAGCACAACTGCTAATGTTCAGTATTTGCATTAATACTTTACTGAAAAATAAAAAAAAACGTTTCAATATTTGCAATAGCATTAATGGAATCTGAGATGAATTATTTCTGTAGTATGTCAATATACTTTTTCATATTTGCAATATTTGGTAAGATCTAATTATAATTGGCAATTTAATTACTGTGCTTGTTCTTTGTGCCATCGTTCTGAGCACATTTATAGCAAACATTTCTGTGGTGTTATTTCGAGTGTATACATTTTCACACATTTGATTAAATGAAATATATTTGTATTATTACTGTAAAGTAGGATAATTAGCTCAAAAGAAAATATGGTTTAAAGGGTGATCCTGTTTTTCACCACGTGTGAGTGGATGAATACCAATTACATGTCTGAGCAGATTTCATTAGTAGCAATCCAAAGTAAAATGTTCCAACAATATGCTAATCCTTTAAGCCTTACTCTTTTGCTGTTTAATTTCTATTTAGCTTAGTACGTTTTTGTTTATTTAACATGTACATAAAGTCTTGGGTCAATGATTTTGTATTTTTACATATGGCATTGATTCTTTCTGGTCAATACCAAGGAATCAGAAAGTTAAATACTTCTATGTATAATTGAAGTCTAACAGCTGAATACTAAAGTCTTAATACTAGATACTTCTTTGTATAACTAAAGTACAGTATTACAGCCTTGAAGAATGAAAAGCTAACTTCAACCAGCTACTTAAAGTGGATCAGTCAGCTTAATATGCTACCTTACAGGTCAATACTTCAAGGAGCCAAGATAGTACACAAAATGTGTTTGTTTGGCTAATAGGGGCAATCTGAGACTATACGACATGGTTAGAAGTTTGTTGTATTCATATGAGATCTTCCCCCCATTTTTCTTAGCCCCTCACTTCAGTGATTGACAGGTTGCTGTGGATTCCCATATGCATAGCTTCCTGTCAATCACTTTACTAAGGGGAGATATAGGAGGTGCACTCCTACATAAATATATTTTGTTAACAGCTATGAATCCAAAATACAAAACTAATGGGACTCTGAGCGCTTTAGAATAGGCTTCATGAAAATGGCTTAACTATGTAAATGTCTAAGTTACCTGCACCTAGTATTATACTTACCAGCTGCCGTCTTTAGCTTTTCGCTTCGCTGCTCTTATCCCATGCCGCCATCTTGTGACCGCAACTTCTCATTGACTGGAAGTCAGAGGTAATGGTCACAAGATCTCAATGCATGTCTATAAGGGACTCATTCTCTCCTCGTTCTGGCTCTCATAGACTTACATTAAGTAGAGACATCCGGATCAACCAGTAAATAGTTGAGCAATCCGGCATTTCACAACCTGCCCGAAAAGCAACTGAATAAATGAAGACGGCGGCTGGTGAGTATAATACTAATGGTAGGAAATATACATTAGTGATACTGAAAAATAAAAAAACCCGCTGGACTGATGCTTTAACCCTAGGATGCATGACGCAAGCCTTTTAGGCCCGTTAGCTTATTTTTTTTCTATTTTCTGCTAGATTACTTAATTTAGAATTTTGAAACTCTAGGTATTCCTCAGGTTTGCACTTTTTGGTCATTTACAGTTGTTTATATAATTTTATGCGAAAGGCATTTTTTTTATAAAAATTATTTTTTTGCCTTTTAGACCCGTATTATGTTTATCATATAATCATCAGTTATTGTGTCATTTTGTTGCAGGTAAAAAGTGTTACCTGTGTTATTGTAATCATTATTTTTTCTTTTTAGTTTACTGGTCTCTAAGTCAACAACAATAGCACAGTCTTCGTCAAAGGGTTTGACTGATCAAGAGATTGAAGCAATCATGTTTGAAAGTGATGTTGAAAGTGAACTTTCTTTGTCTGATGAAGAATACCTGCCACCAGCAGATCACTCTGCTCCCTCGTCCAGTGATTCTTCTGATGATGAAGAAATGGATCCAGCAGAAATGACACAAAGAACATCTAAAACTAACATATTTTGCGACAGTACTCCTCCAGTACTTGGATGTACTCCTTTACATAATATTCTGAGACAAGCGCAAAGTGTTGTAGGAAGTCCCAAATATTTATCCACTAAAGGTGTTTTCTGTAAAAAAAATTCTGATGATATTGCAGCTGAGGTAGTTTTATGTACAAACTTAGAAGGAAGATGTATTGCTTCTGGAACAAACAAAAGATGAAAAAATATCTCACAAGATGAACTTTATGCTTATTTTGGACTAACACTTCTGGCAGGGCGTAAAAAATCTTATGATGTACCTATCAGAGAATTATTTCTGGACCCACATTCTGATCCACACTACAAAGCAACATTGTCAGTGAATAGATAGAGGATATGAAGAGAAGCCTTCAGTTTGATGATAAGTAGTGTTGAGCATTCCGATACTGAAATATCGGGTATCGGCCGATATTCGCAGTATCGGAATTCCGATACTTAATTCCGATACTTTTGCAATATCGTATACCGGAAATGGAAGTTCCCATAATGCAATGAGCCATTTTCATTTTATTCAGCCAATGAGGATCCTAAGAAGTGTGGGCACATCCTGTTAGGCATGTAGGCATCTTAACTAATGGCATGGCTGTGATTGGCTGCTGAAATGATGTCATGATGCACTATAAAAGCCGCCGCCGCCATTTTGAGCTCACTCTGCTGTGAATTCAGTTAGGGATAGGACGCTGTTGTTCTGAGGGACAGTTTTAGCTACCTATTTGGTCTATTCTGCTTTACCCAAGCTACTTTATAAATCGCTGTGCCTTGCAGTGCTAGTGCACAGTTCTCTGTGCTGTTCACCGCTTTCTGCAAGGTCTCTGTGTGTGAGTGCAGCTCACCCTGTAGTGTGTGCTTCAACCACGTCTGGTTGTAGTGCACTCAGTGTGTGTCACTGCCTCATACATTGTTCTTTTTTGCCAATTCATAATTTTTCCTGATATCTCCTATTAGTGTGGTGGTTCCATCCGTATTCAGCTAAATTGGTTCCAAACACACTATATAGGAGTAGATAGAGAAATTTTTTTGGTCTTGCAGCGCTAGTGCACAGTGCTCTGCATCTGTACAGTTCACTGCTGTCTGCAAGGTCTCTGTGTGTGAGTGCAGCTCACCCTGTAGTGTGTGCTTCAACCCCGTCTGTTTGTAGTGCACTCAGTGTGTGTCACTGCCTCATACATTGTCCTTTATTGCCAATTCATAATTTTTCCTGATATCTCCTATTAGTGTGGTGGTTCCATCCGTATTCAGCTAAATTGGTTCCAAACACACTATATAGGAGTAGATAGAGAAATTTTTTTGGTCTTGCAGCGCTAGTGCACAGTGCTCTGCATCTGTACTGTACACTGCTGTCTGCAAGGTCTGGTGTGTGAGTGCAGCTCACCCTGTAGTGTGTGCTTCAACCCCGTCTGGTTGTAGTGCACTCAGTGTGTGTCACTGCCTCATACATTGTCCTTTATTGCCAATTCATAATTTTTCCTGATATCTCCTATTAGTGTGGTGGTTCCATCCGTATTCAGCTAAAGTAGTTCCAAACACACTATATAGGAGTAGATAGAGAAATTTTTTTGGTCTTGCAGCGCTAGTGCACAGTGCTCTGCATCTGTACAGTTCACTGCTGTCTGCAAGGTCTCTGTGTGTGAGTGCAGCTCACCCTGTAGTGTGTGCTTCAACCCCGTCTGGTTGTAGTGCACTCAGTGTGTGTCACTGCCTCATACATTGTCCTTTATTGCCAATTCATAATTTTTCCTGATATCTCCTATTAGTGTGGTGGTTCCATCCGTATTCAGCTAAATTGGTTCCAAACACACTATATAGGAGTAGATAGAGGAGCCTTTCTGCAGCATTGGGCCCTGCAGCCCCAGCCAGATTAGTATTAGCCTATTTTTTGCAGCCTCATCTAGTGCATTGTAGGTTACCTTCCTACATTGTAATAGCTACAAAAAGTTTGTGATACTATCGTTATTACATCTTTAGGCACATCCAGTGTCTTTTTGCGACAAAAAAAACCTAAATAAAGTTCACCAAACACTCCACTTTACAGTTGTGTAGGCCACATTAGCTCATATTAAAGTCTAGTCCACACTTTATAAAATTAGTGTTTCCTATACCTGTTAGCAGCTGTTCAGGAATAAGCACACTAAGCCCTTAGTACTTTTCTGCCTATCTTTATCAGTCTACCAAGATGGAGAAGGCAGGGAGTAAGGCATGTGGTCGTGGGCGTGGGCGTGGAGTTTCTGCAGGGAGAGGACGTGAGGATTTTGTGCCTGCAGGGAGAGGACGTGGGGATTCTGTGCCTGCTGCGGGCACCAGTGACTCAGCATCCCCCAGTTTTACCAGGGAACAGTCCTTTATGCGCAGCTTTGTAGGAGCTAGCCGTACCCCACTGCTGCGCGAGGACCAAATTGAAGCCGTTGTCGGATGGATGGCAGCTAATGCATCGACTTCAATTAGTTCCAGATCCTCTCAGGTCCTGAGCACTGAAGAGCACCCATCTGTCTCTTCACCACCTGCCAAATTGCCCAGGCAGTCAGAGAGCCCTGGACAGGAGCCATCTCTACTTCTGTTCTCTGAATCTCTTGGCTTGGAAAGAGGGGGCCAGCCAAGCAGAATTCTAGAATTTGAAGAAGAGGTAGTATGCAGTGATGCGCAACCGTTTTGTCTCTCTGAATCTGAAGAGGCGGGTGGGCCAGTGCCTATGGTCAGCAGCACACCTCAGTACGCATCTGATGATGAGACTCAGGTGCCACTTTCTGGTGCGTACTGTGCTGTCGAGACTACCCAGGAGAAGCAGTTGTTTGAAGAGGGTGGTGTAGATGATGAGGTCCTTGACCCATCATGGCGTGAGGGACAGGAAGGTGGTGGGAGCAGCTCTGAGGAACAGATTCCCCGAACGGCCCAAAAAGGAGGGAGAGGGAGGGGGCAGACTTGGTTGCCTGTAGCCTCCACTTCGGCACCCATTAGGAGCATGGCTCTTCCAAAATCCAAAGCGGGCGCTCCCAAGACTTGCAGTGCCTGGTCCTTTTTTGACACAGTTGCAGATGACATTTGCTTTGTCAAATGCAAGATGTGTAATCAGAAGGTGAAAAGAGGGAAAAGTGTCAGCAACCTCAATACCACAAATATGTGGAAACATGTGCGGACCAAGCACGTGGTGGAGTTACAAAAACACACAGAAGACCTAGGCCAACCTACAGCGCCACCTACCACCTCTTCAGCTCGTGTTGTAGCCTCTTCCTCCAGCTCACACACAGCTGGTTCGGCTTCCTCACAGGATCGCCATGGAAGAATCTCTGGCACTGTTGTACAGAGACACAGTGTAATTCCACCCACAGCACCACTTTCCCAGTCATCCTCACACTCCCAGGCCAGTCTACAGCCATCGTTAGCACAGGCATGGGAGAAAAGGCGCCCATACTCGGCAAACCACCCCCGAGCACAGGCTCTGAATGCTGGCATTGCTAAACTACTGGCCCTTGAAATGCTATCATTCAGGCTGGTGGAGACTGACACATTCCGTAACTTTATGGCATTGGCAGTCCCACAATACAACGTGCCCAGCCGCTTTTATTTCAGCAGGCAAGCCGTCCCTGCCCTGCAACATCATGTGGAGGGAAAAATTAAACATGCGCTACAAAACGCCGTCAGTAGCAAGGTCCACCTGACCACCGATGCGTGGACCAGTAAGCATGGCCAGGGACGATACCTTTCCCTCACTGCCCATTGGGTAAATGTTGTGGAGCCGGGAACAAATCTTGAGAGTGGCGCTGTACGTGTTCTGCCAACTCCAAGGATTGCAGGAATCCAGTCTGTACACATTGACTCCTCCTCATACTCCAGTTCCTCTGAATCAGCGCTGCAGGAGCCGTCACGGTCTACCTCCACATCGACCCGTGAACGGTTACCTGTTATGATGACCGATATGAGCACAGCCGTGGCCAAACGTCAACAGGCCGTATTAAAATTAATTTCTTTGGGGAATCGAAGCCACACAGCGCAGGAGCTCTGGAATGCCATCAAGCAGCAGAGCGACGTGTGGTTTGTGCCAGCGAATCTCCAGCCAGGCATGGTAGTGTGTGACAATGGCCGAAATCTGGTGGCAGCTCTGGGCCTAGGCAACCTCACTCATATCCCATGTCTGGCACATGTGCTCAACTTGGTCGTGCAGAGTTTTTTGAGGGACTATCCGGATCTTGATGCACTGCTTCACAAGGTCCGCATAGAGTGCGCTCACTTGCGGCGTTCCAGCAATGCAAGATCACGCATTGCAGCTCTGCAGCGCCGATTACGTCTTCCGGAACATCGCATCATATGTGACCTACCCACCAGGTGGAATTCAACGTTACATATGTTGGAGAGGTTGTGTGAGCAGCAGGCAGCAGTAATGGAGTACCAGCTGCAGCAGGCGCAAACAAGTCGCAGTGCGCGCTGTTCACACTTCACCACCACTGAGTGGGCCCCTATGAAGGACATTTGCCACGTTTTGCGTGCCTTCGATTATTCCACGCGGATGGCGAGTGCAGATGATGCACTAGTCAGCATGACTATCCCCCTTATCTGCCTGCTTGAAAAAACACTGCAAGCACTAAGGGACGAGGTTTTGGAAGAGATGGAGGATGAGGAGTCACAAATGCCATCTGCTTCTCTACAGTCTGCTCAACGTGGTTCCTCACAAAGGCCTAGGCAGGGGACACTTTGTGAGGAGGATGAGGAGGAGTCAATGGATGAGGAAGACATCTGTCCAGAGGAGGGAGGTACACAATGCTGTAGTAGTCAGTATCTAGAGCGAGGGTGGGGTGATGCAAAGCGGCAGAGATCACGCCTCAAGCAGGGGCCAGTGTTTCTTGGCCAGTTGGCAGTCTGCAGCACATGGTTGATTTCATGCTGCAGTGCCTGAGAAACGACCGCCGCATCGCCCACATTCCCAACACGGCTGATTATTGGGTGTCCACCCTCCTAGAGCCTCATAACACCGTTGAACCGGGAGCGTAAAATGCGGGAGTACCAAGACGCACTGGTGCATTCCATCATGTTCTCCATTCCAACCGAGAGCAGTGCTGCTACTGCTTTACAAAGCAGCTCAGTGCGTCGAGGCAGTGGAGGAAGCTCTGCACAAAGAGGGAGCAGAAGCAGCGCCTCAGCACAAGGCAAGACCAGTATGGCCGAAATGTGGCAAAGTTTTGTGTCCCCGCCGCCACAAATGTCTACACCATCACAGACGGCTCCAGTCAGCAGGAGGCAACGTTTCCGTCAGATGGTGACAGACTACATGTCTTGCCCTCTTAGTGTACTCCCAGACGGCTCTTCTCCCTTCAAGTTTTGGGTCTGTAAGCTGGATACATGGCCAGAGCTTAGTCAGTATGCATTGGAGGTGCTAGCTTGCCCTGCTGCTAGTGTATTATCGGAACGCGTCTTTAGTGCCGCAGGTGGTGTACTAACAGACCGTCGCATGCGACTATCCTCCGATAACGTTGACCGGCTTACTTTTCTCAAAATGAACAAGGCCTGGATCTCTCATGAATTTGCCAGTCCTCTTCCAGAATAAATAATTGGTTGGCAACAGTATCCAGGTCTCCTGTTCTGTTCATGTTTCTACCACCTGAACTGTAATCCCTGAGCTCCAACACCGCCAGTTGGCGCTCGGAAGTGGCGTCTGCACAGTCAACACTTGCTGCCGTGTTATTGGGGTTCAGTAACGTCAGCCGTTCCCCTGTTGTGCGGACGGCAATTTCTCCTGCTCTGTCCACATTCTCACTACTACAGATTTGAAAGTTTCTCCAATTACACCTCTGGCTCCTCTGTTTTCAGTATTATCCCTGAGCTCCAACACCGACAGTTGGCGCTCGGAAGTGCCGTCTGCACAGTCAACACTTGCTGCCGTGTTATTGGGGTTCAGTAACGTCAGCTGTTCCCCTGCTGTGCAGACGGCAATTTCTCCTGCTCTGTCCACATTCTCACTACTACAGATTTTAAAGTTTCTCCAATTACACCTCTGGCTCCTCTGTTTTCAGTATTATCCCTGAGCTACAACACCACCAGTTGGCGTTCGGAAGTGCCGTCTGCACAGTCAACACTTGCTGCCGTGTTATTGGGGTTCAGTAACGTCAGCCGTTCCCCTGCTGTGCGGACGGCAATTTCTCCTGCTCTGTCCACATCCACTGTACTACGGATTTAAAACCTCCTCCAAATACACCTCTGGCTCCTCCGTTTTTAGTATTTACCCTGGGCTCCAATACCACTAGTTGCTGCTCAGAAGTGCCGTCTGCACAGTCAACGCTTGCTCCAGTGTTATTGGGGTTCAGTAACGTCAGCTGATCCCCAGCTGTGTGTCCGGCAAATTCTCCTGCTTTGTCCACATCCACTGTACTACGGATTTAAAACCTCCTCCAAATACACCTCTGGCTCCTCCGTTTTTAGTATTTACCCTGGGCTCCAATACTGCTAGCTGCTGCTCAGAAGTGCCGTCTGCACAGTCAACGCTTGCTCCAGTGTTATTGGGGTTCAGTAACGTCAGCTGATCCCCAGCTGTGTGTCCGGCAAATTCTCCTGCTTTGTCCACATCCACTGTACTACGGATTTAAAACCTCCTCCAAATACACCTCTGGCTCCTCCGTTATTAGTATTTACCCTGGGCTCCAACACCGCCAGTTGGCGCTCGGAAGTGCCGTCTGCACAGTCAACGCTTGCTCCAGTGTTATTGGGGTTCAGTAACGTCAGCTGAACCCCAGCTGTGTGTCCGGCAAATTCTCCTGCTTTGTCCACATCCACTGTACTATGGATTTAAAACCTCATCCAAATACACCTCTGGCTCCACTCTGTTTTTAGTATTTACCCTGGGTTCCAGCACCGCCAGCTGGTTCTCGGCAGTTCTATCGGCTCTTGTACCTTCTGCTACCCATCCGGGTTCCAGTACCGTCAGCTGGTTCTCGGCAGTGCCTTTGGATTAGGTGCCTCCTTCTCGGTATCCAAGTTCCACCAACGTCTGCTGGTCCTTGGTAGTGCTTTCTGGCACAGGTACCTCCTGCTTAGTAACCGAGTTCCAGTACCGTCAGCTGGTCTTCGGCAGTTCCATTGGCTCTTGTACCTTCTGCTACCCATCCGGGTTCCAGTACCGTCAGCTGGTTCTCGGCAGTGACTTTGGCACGGGTACTCCCTCCTGCCCAGCCTGGTTCCAGCACGCCAGCTGTTTCCGGGTAGTGTCAACGTCACTTTGCCTCCAATGCTTTGTCCTGTCGTGTTGCGGTCGGGTTAGCCGACTCTATGGTGCCTGCAGTTTAGGTGACTCCTATGTGGGCTGCGGGATCTGGCAATGAAGGCTGGTTCCATAGTGCCAATAGGACAAGCACCCCCTGTAGGACTGTGGGTTTTGGTAACTGCAGCCGGCTCGCGGCCTTGAACATTTTTTTACATGGGTACCTTCTGCTACCCATCCGGGTTCCAGTACCGTCAGCTGGTTCTCGGCAGTGCCTTTGGATTAGGTGCCTCCTTCTCGGTATCCAAGTTCCACCGTCTGCTGGTCCTTGGTAGTGCTTTCTGGCACAGGTACCTCCTGCTTAGTAACCGAGTTCCAGTACCGTCAGCTGGTCTTCGGCAGTTCCATTGGCTCTTGTACCTTCTGCTACCCATCCGGGTTCCAGTACCGTCAGCTGGTTCTCGGCAGTGACTTTGCCACGGGTACTCCCCCCTGCCCAGCCTGGTTCCAGCACGCCAGCTGTTTCCGCTTAGTGTCAACGTCACTTTGCCTCCAATGCGTTGTTCTGTCGTGTTGCGGTCGGGTTAGCCGACTCTATGGTGCCTGCAGTTTAGGTGACTCCTATGTGGGCTGCGGGATCTGGCAATGAAGGCTGGTTCCATAGTGCCAATAGGACAAGCACCCCCTGTAGGACTGTGGGTTTTGGTAACTGCGGCCGGCTCGCGGCCTTGAACTTTTTTTTACATGGGTACCTTCTGCTACCCATCCGGGTTCCAGTACCGTCAGCTGGTTCTCGGCAGTGCCTTTGGATTAGGTGCCTCCTTCTCGGTATCCAAGTTCCACCAACGTCTGCTGGTCCTTGGTAGTGCTTTCTGGCACAGGTACCTCCTGCTTAGTAACCGAGTTCCAGTACCGTCAGCTGGTCTTCGGCAGTTCCATTGGCTCTTGTACCTTCTGCTACCCATCCGGGTTCCAGTACCGTCAGCTGGTTCTCGGCAGTGACTTTGGCACGGGTACTCCCTCCTGCCCAGCCTTGTTCCAGCACGCCAGCTGTTTCCGGGTAGTGTCAACGTCACTTTGCCTCCAATGCGTTGTCCTGTCGTGTTGCGGTCGGCTTAGCCGACTCTATGGTGCCTGCAGTTTAGGTGACTCCTATGTGGGCTGCGGGATCAGGCAATGAAGTCTGGTTCCATAGTGCCAAGAGGACAAGCACCCCCTGTAGGACTGTGGGTTTTGGTAACTGCGGCCGGCTCGCAGCCTTGAACTTTTTTTTACATGGGTACCTTCTGCTACCCATCCGGGTTCCAGTACCGTCAGCTGGTTCTTGGCAGTGCCTTTGGATTAGGTGCCTCCTTCTCGGTATCCAAGTTCCACCAACGTCTGCTGGTCCTTGGTAGTGCTTTCTGGCACAGATACCTCCTGCTTAGTAACCGAGTTCCAGTACCGTCAGCTGGTCTTCGGCAGTTCCATTGGCTCTTGTACCTTCTGCTACCCATCCGGGTTCCAGTACCGTCAGCTGGTTCTCGGCAGTGACTTTGGCACGGGTACTCCCTCCTGCCCAGCCTGGTTCCAGCACGCCAGCTGTTTCCGGGTAGTGTCAACGTCACTTTGCCTCCAATGCATTGTCCTGTCGTGTTGCGGTCGGGTTAGCCGACTCTATGGTGCCTGCAGTTTAGGTGACTCCTATGTGGGCTGCGGGATCTGGCAATGAAGGCTGGTTCCATAGTGCCAATAGGACAAGCACCCCCTGTAGGACTGTGGGTTTTGGTAACTGCGGCCAGCTCGCGGCCTTGAGCTTTTTTTTACATGGGTACCTTCTGCTACCCATCCGGGTTCCAGTACCGTCAGCTGGTTCTCGGCAGTGCCTTTGGATTAGGTGCCTCCTTCTCGGTATCCAAGTTCCACCAACGTCTGCTGGTCCTTGGTAGTGCTTTCTGGCACAGGTACCTCCTGCTTAGTAACCGAGTTCTAGTACCGTCAGCTGGTCTTCGGCAGTTCCATTGGCTCTTGTACCTTCTGCTACCCATCCGGGTTCCAGTACCGTCAGCTGGTCCTCGGTAGTTCCTCAGCTTTCTTGTACCTTCTGCTACATTTCCAAGTTCAAGCTTTTTGAAATGGTTCTTGATAATCACTCTAGTTCTCCCTGACGAGGACCCTGAAGACGAGGACCCTGAAGACCAACCCTAAGAAGACGAGGACCCCGAAGATGACGACCCTGAAGACGAGGACCCTGAAGACCACCCCGAAGAAGACGAGGACCCTGAAGACCACCCTGAAGAAGATGAGGACCCTGAAGACCACCCCGAAGAAGACGAGGACCCCGAAGACGAGGACCCAGAAGACCAACCCGAAGAAGACGAGGACCCCAAAGACAAGGGCCCCCGAAGACGACAACCCTGAAGACCACCCCGAAGAAGACCAAGAAGATGACCCTGAAGAAGTTGACCAAGAGGACAAAGAAGAGAAGACAAGCACCAAGATGCAGAAGAACAAGAGACAGAAAACCAAGAAGCAGAAATACAAGAAGCTGCAGAACAAAAAGCGGAAAAACATTAAGCATAAGACTAAAAATCAGAGCAAAAGATAATATCTAAATTATAAGCAGAAGATGACTAAGCAGTGTATGGGGGTGAGTCCGTTCCTCCTCGTGGTGCCCCTGGAAAAGACCTGCTGCTGCAGGCCAAACTGAACGCGGACAAATCCTGTTGTAAATCTTTTGTGACGGGCAGAACGAAAGGTGTAATGTCCAACCTTTTATAGATAACAACTACAGGAATGCCTGCCACAAATAAGAATATGATGAAGAAGAAGAAGATGAAGAAGATGAAGAAGTAGAATATGAAGAATGTAAAAAAAAAGAATAATACGAAGAAGGTGAAGAAGAAGAAGATGAAGAAGGTGAAGAAGAAGAGGATGAAAAAGATGCTGAGGATGATGAAGTAGAAAGTGTGGGAGAAGTAAAAAAAGAAGGTGAAGAGCATGGAAGTAGTGAAACATAAATATCTGACAAAATCTAAAAATACTTAACATAGTCAATATTTCCGTAACTCAGAACGTCTTAAAAAAAATATTAATTCCTGCTATTCCATTTGATTGGGCTAAACCTCTATGCCTTTATTGTCTCCCCCACCTCCCCCAATACATTCTACATTATTCTTAGTTGTTTTCCTTCATGTAGAATTAACCTACAAGGAAAGAAAGGGTTTATTTTCATTCCGATATTTCTGTCCCATTGACTTGCATTGGTTTCCGGTATCGGAATCGGCGATATCCGATACTTTTTCGGTATCGGTCCGATCCAGTCCAATCCGATATTTCCCGATATCGGAAGGTATCGCTCAACACTAATGATAAGCGAACTCGTCCTTCGAGGTTGGAAACAGATCAACTAGCACCTGTTAGTTACATTTGGAATATTTTTATCAGGAATTGTACCATGCTCTACAATCCTAGTGATAATGTAACAGTGGATGAGTAGCCTTCAGAGGACGTTGCAAGTTCATTCAATATATGCCTAGTAAACCAGCCAAGTATGGCCTGAAAATATTCTGGATGTGTCATTCTGCCAATTATTTTGGGATTAATGGGTTTATCTACTGTGGAAAAGAAGTTGGTGCTCCTGTGCAGAAAAACCTAGGTTCTGACATTGTAAAAACACTTGCTATGCCTATTTACAGTTCTGGTATAAACATAACAATGGACAATTACTTTACTAATGTTGAACTGGGCGATTTTTTGCTTGTAAAAAATATTACAGTTGTTGGTATTATGAAGCCATATCGACGAGATATTCCTCCAGTGATAAAGCACAATCCACAGAGAGCACTTTATGATAGTGTCTTTTGTTTCAGCAGCAAATCAACAATGGTGTCTTACAAAGCTAAGAAGTAAAAATCTGTTATATTACTCAGCACCATGCATCATGATTCCAGTCTTGACATCAATAACAGGAAAAAACAAACAAATCATCCTACACTATAATAAAACTAAAAGAGGTGTGAACAAGATGGATGAAATGGTTGGAGAACATACATGCAAGAGGCAAACAAAACGTTGGCCTGTAGTCATATTTTCAAATATACTTGATGTATAAGCCCTAGTGATGAGCGAGCATTAAAATGCTCGGGTACTCGTTGCTCGAGTCGAGCAAATTGGAATGCTCGAGTGCTCGATCCGAGCAATGAGCCCAATGTAAGTCTATGGGAAACTCAAGCATTTTTCTGGAGCCCCCCCCTGGTGGTCTTCAGAGGACCTAAAAATTGCCCAAATCAATGGGAACAGTGTTCAAATGACATGGCAACAGCATGGGAAGACGAATGAAAGCATCTCTGACTCCCAGGTCACTGCTGTCAACAATGTTGTCAGGGTATTATGCCACTTTAACGGACTCACAATAAAACATACAAAAACGAAACCAAAATGGATTTTCCTGGGAAAAATTTTAAGGAACATCCTTTCCAGGGTAATGACTTGTATATAAGGCAAAATAAATAACCAAAAACAAAAATGCTCCTCTAACAAAAATGCTATGTTCACACGTAGCGTTTTTGATGCATTTTTGCACTTTTGCATTGCTTTCAACGGTGAAAAAAGCATTTACCAGTAAATGTCATTTTAAAATTTTACTACCTTATCTGGCCATGTAGCGTGTGAGACCTAATCTGACACATCATGTTTCATTTATGAAGGAGGGACTCTGAAAGTCACAAAGCTTATTTTTATAGGGCTATCAAGCGGCCTTTACTATTGTTAGAGGGCCATCAGCTGGCTATGCTTTGTTGTTCCCATTATTAAGGAGCAGGTCTCCTATACTGTTATAGCATATGCAGTGACTGCAACGGCTGCCTAAATTTAGGAAAAACCCCAATATCAATTTAAAGACTCATATAGGAGGGCCTCCATAATAAAACGTTCCCTTTATAAAAGAGTGGTACTGCTATACGTTTTTTGCGTATGTACAGTCATGGCCAAAAGTTTTGAGAATGACACCAAAATTATATTTTCACATGATCTGCTGGCCTCTGGTTTTTATTAGTGTTTGTCTGATGTTTATATCACATACAGAAATATAATTGCAATCATATTATGAGTTCCAATAGGTTATATTGACAGTTAGAATGAGTTAATGCAGCAAGTCAATATTTGCAGTGTTGCCCCTTCTTCTTCAAGACCTCTGTAATTCTCCCTGGCATGCTCTCAATCAACTTTTGGACCAAATCCTGACTGATAGCAGTCAATTCTTGCATAATCAATGCTTGCATTTTGCCAGAATTTGTTGGTTTTTGTTTGTCCACCCGTCTCTTGATGATTAACCACAAGTTCTCAATGGGATTAAGATCTGGGGAGTTTCCAGGCCATGGACCCAAAATCTCTATGTTTTGTTCCATGAGCCATTTAGTTATCACCTTTGCTTTATGGCAAGGTGCTCCATCATGCTGGAAAAGGCATTGTTGGGCGCCAAACTGCTCTTGGACGGTTGGGAGAAGTGTTAGAACCTTGCTCTTAGGTTTTTTCCTTTGCTGGTCACATGACCTTGTTGGCCTATTTAATCCTGCTCCGCCCTTCTGGCTTTGCTGGACTTCATTGTATAACTACTTTCTAGCTAGCCTGTGCTCTGTATCTAACTCTGTTAGTTTGCTTGGTCTACAGACCTCTATGTTCTATATATTTTGTTTGTTCGTCTGTCTGCTACTATTTCTGTTAGGAGGTGTCCCATTTTCCTCCCAGTCCTTAGTACTTGTAGGGATTCCTTCCCCACATCTATAGGTCTCCGTACAGACTAGCTTAGGACTTCAGCAGGTCTGATCGCAGGATCAGGTTCCCTGTTACATCGTAGGGATTCAGCTGAGTTCTATCGTAGGGACAGATCTCCTCTCTTTCCTTAGCTCTGGTAGCAGAACATAACAGTAAGTCCAGCCTGCAAATTCTCTAAGGAAAGATTTTTCTGTTCCATCATGGTGTCGGTTCAGGATTTGGCTCATCGCCTGCAGGGACTCTCTCTGGAGGTGGCCAAGCTCCGTCAGCACGTGAGTAACTGTCCTGGAGCACATTTCTTGGAGCCTAAGGTATGTTTGCCGGATTTATTTTTTGGTGAACACCGAGAATTTTTTTCATTTAAAAATGCTTGCTTATTGTATTTTCGTTTGAGACCCAAGTCCTCTGGGGATGAATCCCAGCGCATAGGGTTCATAATGTCACTTTTGCGCAAAGAGCCTCAGGAGTGGGCCTTTTCTTTGCAACCTAGTGATACATGCTTCAGATCAGTGGATAGTTTTTTTTTCTGCTTTGGGACTATTATATGATGATCCTGACCGTGTCGCATCAGCTGAGACTGAGTTGAGACGTTTGAAACAGGGATCAGGTAATGTGGAAAAATATTGTACTCATTTCCGTCGTTGGTCTACTCAAACAGGGTGGAACGATTCTGCTCTGAAAAGTCTATTTCTTGCTGGGCTCAATGAAAGGGTTAAAGACCTGCTAATTACTTATCCTACACCTGAAGATTTGCAACAGGCTATGCAATTAGCTATACGGGTGGATAGGAGACTGCGTGCAAGGGTTAATGAGAGCAAATCCTCTGCTATGTCAGTTTCTGGTTATGAGAATGTGTGTACTAACAGTGGTGAACCGATGGAGATTGGATCGGTGGCACCTCGCTCTCAAGAAAAAGACCGTAGATTTTTTGAAGGCTTGTGTTTCTATTGCGGAAAATCTGGTCATTTGATTAAAGGCTGTGAGCTTCGTATGAAGAAAGAAAAAAAAAAAGATCAGTCATGCCCGTATTGCCTGTTTAAATTCCAAGGGTGTATTTTTAGCTGCTTCCACGATTGCTCAGGAAAAATTAATGGAATTTCGGGTGTTTGTTAATTGCGGGTCTACTCTGAATGTAATTGATGGGGGATTCTTGGAAAGACTCAATTTAAAACCCGAACCTTTATCATCCCCCATTGCTGTGGTTTCTGTGGATGGTTCCCCTTTGAAGAATATTACTCTCAAGGTCTGTGAATTTCCTCTCACTATTAATGGTGTTCACCATGAGAAATTGGATTTGGCAGTTTTGAATAACTTGCCTTCTCCAGTAATATTGGGATTGCCCTGGTTAAAATTTCACAATCCTGTACTGGATTGGTCTACCAGTGAAATTAAATCCTGGAACCATAAATGTTATGACAAGTGTTGTAACGGGCGTATTGCAGCTTTGGATAGGGGAGAATTGCCTGTTCCTATTCAGGATTTTTGGAGAGTTTTTTCTGAGAAGGAATCGCAGGTTTTGCCTCCCCATAGAGACTATGATTGTTCTATTGAATTTGTCCCTGGAGCGACTCTTCCTAAAAGTCGTTTATTTAACCTTACTATTCCTGAGAGGAAGGCTTTGGAGGAATACATACAGACAAGTTTGGCCGCCGGTCACATTAGGCCTTCTAAGTCTCCTGTGGCGGTTGGATTTTTTTTTGTAAAAAAAAAGGACGGCGGTTTACGTCCTTGTCTGGATTTTCGTGAGATTAACAAAATTACTGTACGCAATCCTTACCCACTGCCATTGATTCCTGATCTGTTTAACCAGTTAATGGGGGCCAAGTGGTTCTCTAAAATTGACCTTAAGGGGGCATACAATCTGTTGCGCATGAAGGAGGGTGACGAATGGAAGACTGCTTTTAACACTCCTGTGGGTCATTTTGAGAATCTGGTTATGCCTTTTGGTCTTACTAATGCTCCTGCATTTTTTCAGAATCTTATTAATGACATCCTTAGACCTTTGATCGGCAAAAATGTGGTTGTGTATTTGGATGACATTTTGATTTATTCGCCGGATCTGGAGTCTCATTGGCGGAGCGTACGTGAGGTATTACAGTTATTAATGGACAATTCGCTTTTTGCTAAGCTGGAGAAATGTGAGTTCGCTGTACAGAGAATTAGTTTTTTGGGTTACATTATCTCCAGCGATGGTTTTGAGATGGACCCGGTGAAAGTTCAAGCTGTACAGGAATGGCCTAGGCCTATTGGTTTGAAATCGATACAGAGGTTTTTAGGTTTCGCCAATTATTACAGAAAATTCATAAAAAATTTTTCTAGTATTGTCAAACCTCTGACCGATCTCACCAGGAAAGGTGCTGATGCGGTTCAGTGGTCTTCTGAGGCCATTGAAGCTTTTGTGTATCTCAAGGAGAGGTTCACCTCTGCTCCCATCCTTATGCAGCCTGATGTGACTAAGCCGTTTTTGGTTGAGGTTGATGCTTCCTCTGTGGGGGTTGGCGCAGTATTGTCTCAGGATAACGGGGATGGATTACATCCCTGTGCCTTTTTTTCAAAAAAATTTTCGGAGACTGAACTGAATTACGATATTGGTAATCGGGAATTGCTGGCTATTAAACTCGCATTTGAACACTGGCGCCACTTCTTGGAAGGTGCGGAATTTCCCGTTCAGGTTCTTACGGATCATAAAAATCTGATATATCTTGATGCTGCCAAGCGCCTGAATGCCCGTCAGGCTAGGTGGGCACTGTTTTTCTCGCGGTTTAATTTCTCCGTTACTTACATCCCTGGTACTAAGAATGTTAAGGCGGATGCCTTGTCTCGCAGTTTTTCTCCCATAGTCGGTGCTGAGAAAGAGGAGAACATTTTACAAGAAGGTGTTGTGATAGCTGCTTTGGACTCCGTTTTGGAAGATGAGATTCTTAAAGCACAAGAGAATGCCCCATCTAACACTCCTCATGGGAGGTTGTTTGTGCCTGGGACCTTTAGGAGAGATTTGTTTGTTGAGTGTCACGAGTCTCGGTTGGCAGGTCATCCCGGAATCTCTGAGACCAAGAGACTGGTGGGTCGCAGTTTTTGGTGGCCTGGATGGCAGAAGGAGGTCATTAAGTGGGTGCGTCAATGTACTATATGTGCTAGATCTAAGTCCTCACATACTCCTGCTGCGGGGTTGCTTTGTCCTTTGGAGGTTCCCAGTGCTCCTTGGACACATTTGGCTATGGACATTATAACTGACCTTCCCCCCTCTGAGGGTTTTACTGTTATCTGGGTGGTCGTGGACCGTTTTAGCAAGATGTGTCACTTTTTTTCCCTTTGTCAAACTGCCCTGCGCTAAAACTCTCGCTAAGGCCTTTGTCAAGGAAATTGTCAGACTTCATGGCGTTCCTACTGACATTGTTTCTGATAGGGGTCCTCAGTTCGTGGCTCGTTTTTGGCGTGCCTTTTGTGACAGGTTGGGAGTTCATTTGTCGTTCTCGTCCGGATATCATCCTGAATCTAATGGCCAGACAGAAAGGAAAAACCAGGATGTTGAGCAGTTCTTGCGTTGTTTTGTGGCAGACAATCAAGAGGGGTGGTCTGAGTTTCTGCCACTTGCTGAATTTGCTCTGAACAATCATACATCTTCTTCTGCTGGTTGTTCGCCTTTTTTTTGTTGTTCTGGGAGACATCCATCGTTTGGGTCGTTCTCCAAGTTGGGATCTGCCGTGCCTGAGGAGGAGAATTTTTCCGGTGATTTGGAGAGAGTTTGGACGGATGTGCGTGGTAATCTTCAGGAGGCCAACAGAAAATCTAAAGACTACTTTGATAGGAAACGACAGGAGGTTTTGTTCGCTGTTGGTGACATGGTTTGGTTGTCCTCTAGGAATCTGCGGTTGAGGATTCCTTCTAAGAAATTGGGTCCCAAGTTTGTAGGGCCCTTTAAGGTGCTTCAGGTTGTCAACCAATCTGCTGTTAGGTTGGAGGTTCCTACCTCCTGGAGAATTAATCCGGTATTTCATGTCTCTCTGTTAAAAAAAGCTGTTGTGTCGGATGGTGACGCCTCTGCCTCTGTTCCTCCGGTGGTGGAGGACGGGGAATATGAAATTTCTCGCATCCTTAACTCTAGACGGTATAGAGGTAGTTTGCAGTATCTTGTGGCCTGGAAAGGTTTCGGACCCAAGGATAACTCTTGGGTGAGGTCAGATGATGTTTCCGCGTCCAGACTTATGAGAGCGTTTCACAGGAGATTTCCTGATAAGCCTGGTCCTAGGGGATCCGGAGGATCCTCTTAGAAGTGGGGGTACTGTTAGAACCTTGCTCTTAGGTTTTTTCCTTTGCTGGTCACATGACCTTGTTGGCCTATTTAATCCTGCTCCGCCCTTCTGGCTTTGCTGGACTTCATTGTATAACTACTTTCTAGCTAGCCTGTGCTCTGTATCTAACTCTGTTAGTTTGCTTGGTCTACGGACCTCTATGTTCTATATATTTTGTTTGTTCGTCTGTCTGCTACTATTTCTGTTAGGAGGTGTCCCATTTTCCTCCCAGTCCTTAGTACTTGTAGGGATTCCTTCCCCACATCTATAGGTCTCCGTACAGACTAGCTTAGGACTTCAGCAGGTCTGATCGCAGGATCAGGTTCCCTGTTACATCGTAGGGATTCAGCTGAGTTCTATCGTAGGGACAGATCTCCTCTCTTTCCTTAGCTCTGGTAGCAGAACATAACAAGAAGTTGCTCTTGGAGGACATTCTGGTACCATTCTTTATTCATGGCTGTGTTTTTAGGCAAGACTGTGAGTGAGCCAATTCCCTTGGCTGAGAAGCAACCCCACACATGAATGGTTTCAGGATGCTTTACAGTTGGCATGAGACAAGACTGGTGGTAGCGCTCACCTCTTCTTCTCCGAATAAGCTGTTTTCCAGATGTCCCAAACAATCGAAAAGGGGATTCATCAGAGAAAATGACTTTGCCCCAGTCCTCAGCAGTCCACTCCCTGTACCTTTTGCAGAATATCAGTCGGTCCCTGATGTTTTTTCTGGAGAGAAGTGGCTTCTTTGCTGCCCTCCTTGAAACCAGCCCTTGCTCAAAGAGTCTCCGCCTCACAGTGCGTGTAGAAGCACTCACACCAGCCTGCTGCCATTCCTGAGCAAGCTCGGCACTGCTGGTAGTTCGATCCCGCAGCTGAAACAGTTTTAAGATACGGTCCTGGCGCTTGCTGGTCTTTCTTGGGTGCCCTGGAGCCTTTTTGACAACAATGGAAGCTCTCTCCTTGAAGTTCTTGATGATGCGATAGATTGTTGACTGAGGTGCAATCTTTGTAGCTGCGATACTCTTCCCTGTTAGGCCATTTTTGTGCAGTGCAATGATGGCTGCACGTGTTTCTTTAGAGATAACCATGGTTAACTGAAGAGAAACAATGATACCAAGAACCAGCCTCATTTTAAAGTGTCCAGTGATGTCATTCTTACTTAATCATGACTGATTGATCGCCAGCCCTGTCCTCATCAACACCCACACCTGTGTTAATGGATCAATCACTAAAACGATGTTAGCTACTCCTTTTAAGGCAGGACTGCAATGATGTTGAATTGTGTTTTGGGGGTTAAAGTTCATTTTCAGGGCAAATATTGACTTTGCAAGTACAGTAATTGCTGTTAAGCTGATCACTCTTTGACATTCAGGAGTATATGCAAATTGCTATTACAAAAAATGAAGCAGTAAACTTTGGAAAAATTAATATTTGTCTCATTCTCAATACTTTTGGCCATGACTGTATAGACTTCAATGGCTGCCTAAATTTAGGAAAAACCCCAATACCAATTTAAAGACACATAGCAGTGGGCCTCAGTAATGAGTATGACATGTTCCCATTATAAAGGAGAGGGTCTGCTACACAGTTATAGGGTATGCAGTGAGAACAACGGCTGCCAAAATTTGGGAAAAATCCCAATAACAATTTAAAGACACATAGAGGTGGGCCTCAGTACCGACATGTTCCCATTAGAAAGTAGCGGGTCTCCCGTACTGTTCTTGCGTATGCAGTGACTGCAAAGGCTGCCAAAAATATAGAGGCATTCCAATGCCAATTGCAAGAGACATAGAGGAGGGCCTACTGAAAAAAATGTTCCCATTATTAGGAAGTGGGTCTCCCATACTGTTTGCCTATGCAGTGAATGCAACGGCTGCCAAAAATTTGGAGGCACTCCGGTGCCCCTTGCAAGAGACATAGAGGAGGTGATATGGTAGATATGGTGGTCAATGAGATAGTGATGGAGGATGAGGAGAAGGAGGCAGACAAGAGCAAATAGACAAAATCAGGAAGTGTATACCCATGTCTAGGTGTGAAGAGGTGCATGGAAATAGACCTCCCAAAAAAAAAAAGACACTGGATTTGAGTTTTTGTAACACTGCTATCATTCTGTGGTGTTGAGAAGACTGGCCCAATCCAGCCCTTGTTGATTTTTATAAGAGTCAGCCTGTCAGCATTTTCAGTTGACAGGTCGATGCACCTATCAGTTATAATTCCACTGACAAAACGCTAGCGGCAGGGCAGGCCAGGACCTCCAAGGCGTAGAGAGCTATTTCATGTCACGTGTCCAGCTTGGACACCAAATAAGTAAAAGGCATTGAGGAACATTGGTACGGTGTGCAAGGAACTCCTTCAGCATCTTCCCAAACTTTTCCCTCCTTGTGAGAGTACCCCGCGCATCAGGGCCTGTGCGATGGGAGGGTCTGAGAAAACTGTCCCAGAACTCTGACAGTGTTCCCCTGCCTCTGCAGGATTGGGTTTGTGTTTCTCTGGCCTGTACTCCTTGGTTGTCTAACGAACTGTGACCTCTGCCACCAACGTTTTGAGATGGGAATTTTATTAATAATTCCGCAACAAGGGCCTTCTGGTACTGCCCCACTTTTATTAGGCCTGTCCGCCTCAGGAATAAGAGATAGAAAGTTCTCCTCATAGCGTGGGTCTAGAAGGGTCACCAACCAGTAATGACTGTCACCCAAAATTTAGACAACGCCAGGGTCACAGGAAAGGCAGGGAAACATAAACTCAGCCAAGTGTGCCAGACTGCTAACAGGCAAGACTTCTGTGTCCTCACCAAGAGGATGACTGACCATGCTCTCCTCCTCATCTTCCTCCTCCCTGTTCTCAGGTTATCTACGCTGAGCTGACAGGTATGACAGGTGTGCAGGTAGTACCGTCAATAGCGCAGGAAACTAGCTTCTGTTCTTCCTCCTCTTCCTTTTCCTCATTGTCACCCAATCCACATTGGGATGAGATGAGGCTGGGATGTGTGGAATCAACCTGTATGGTTCCTTGCTCCATCTCATTGTGCTCCGCCTGCAATGCATCCTCTTTAATTGTGAGTAGAGAGCATTTCAGAAGACAGAGAAGTGGGATGGTGACGCTAATTATGGCGTCCTCGCCGCTCATGATCTTGGTGGAGTCCTCAAAGTTTTGGAAGATGCTACAGATTTCTGACATCCAGGTCCCCTCCTGAGGTCTTATGTGTGAAGTCTGACCTGAATACCGATGGCCGTATCGATGCTAGTAGTCAACAACTGCCCTCTTCTGCTCACAAATCCTTCCCAACATCTGCAATGTAGAGTTCCAATGCGTGGGGACATCGCACACCAGTCAGTGAACTAGAAGCTGCAAACACTTCTGAAGCATGGCAAGGGCGGCGGCACCTGTAGCTGACTTTCTAAAATGGGCCCACACACGCTGTACTTTGACAAGCAGATCTGGCAGATCTGGATAGGTTTTGAGAAACCGCTGAACCACGAGGTTAAGCAAATGGGCCCGGCGTGGTATGTGTGTGAGCTCATCTTGCTTCAGAGCTGCCACCAGGTTCCGCCCATTGTCACACATGACCATGCCTGGCTGTAGGTTCAGCGGTGGCAGCCATAGATCTGCCTGTTCTTTCAGAGTTGTCCACAACTCTTCAGCATTGTGCAGGCTGTCACCTAAGCATATTAGCTTCAGCACAGCCTGTTGCTGCTTGCCGAGGCAATGCTGCAGTGCTTCCAGCTTGTGACCGATGTGGTTATTTCGGAGATGGAGGCTGAAGAGGAGGAGGTGCAAGAGCTGTAGAATGTGGGGGCAACCCTGATTGACCCAAGGCCCACAATCCTCAGTGTTCCGACCCAAGGTCCGTCTGGATCCCGGCTTCCACTACATTAACCCAGTGTACCATCAGCGAGATGTACCGTCACTTCCTACAAAAACTTGTCCACGTGTGTGTGGTTAGGTGGACTTTCCCAGTAACTGCGTTGTTGAGGGCATGGCTAATGTTGTGGAACACGTGTTCGTGTAATGCAGGGATGGCACACCGGGAAAATTGTGGCAGCTGGGGACAGAGTACTGAAGGATGGCCGCTGCCATCAGGTTGCGGAAAGCTTCTATCTGCACAAGCCTAAAAGGCAGCATTTCGAGCGCAAGCATTAGCGAAATGTGTGAATTTAGTAATGTGGTCTGTGGAGCATTGGCTGCATATTTGCGCTTGTGTTCCAAGGACTGGGGTAGGGACAACTGAATGCTGCGCTGGGACAAGGACGTGGATGTGCTTGCTGATGGTGCTAGTCGAGAGTGTGCAATGACAGGTACAGGGCGGGAGGCATCTTCGCATGCGTCATGGACAGGTGATTGGAGTGCACGCACAACAGTGGAAGAAGCAGTGGTGTCATCTGCAGACACTGTTTCTGGACGCTGGGGTTCGACTCACATAGTCAGGTGCTTGGCTGCCAAGTTCCTGATCATTCTAGTGGTGGTCAGGCTGCAGGTTTTGCCACCCCTGCTGATGCTGGCCTGGCAGATGGTGCAAATGGCCTTTTTGCGGTTACCTGCAGAGTCTTTAAAAAAAAAAACTCGGGGAGACCTGACATTTGTACTGGCAACTTCCGTCGTGTTGGTGTTACGGGGAACGCTTTCCTGCCTTGTGTCTGCTGCCACAACACTGCTTCTTCCTTCCTGTTGTGGTGCTACGCCTCCCCCCCTCCGTGTGCTGCTGTCCTCGCTCTGCAGGCTGGGTCACTTACTTTATTATCCAGCACCTCGTCTTCCACTTCCGCACCCTATTCCTCCTCCTGATATTCTGGCAATTGTGTCTCATCATCATCCATCTCTTGTGACAGTAATTGTACTTTCCCACCGTTGCCTTTGTGTGACCGTGGCTGCTCAAATATTTGGGCATCGCTACTCGCATTCTCCTCTTGCCACACTTGATTCCGGCCCGGCGAGAGGCCCGAATCTATAAATGGAAGAGTGAACAGCTCTTTTGAGTGTCCAAGTGTGGGATCAGTTGTCTCCGGGCACTTGGCATAGTGGGAGGAAGGGTGAAGAATATCTTCCCTCCATTCCAGACTCACGGCTACTGAGACTTGACCGTGTGGAAGACAGGGTGGTGGTTGTGGTGGCAAAGTGATTGGAAGCATTAACTGCTATCCAACCAACAACCTTTTGACACTGCTCTGTGTTCAATAGTGGTGTTCTGCGGTCCCCTAATCAGGATCAAGATAATAAAAAAGCCCTGACCCCAGATACCTGGGGCTAAGTATACAAATATCTGTAACAGCAGGATCAGTCAGAACATCTTGTGCTGTATGCACTGCAGTCTGCCACAAACCCTGCCTGCTTGCCTAGCTCCTGCTATCACCACTGAATATATGCAGCTGGATTAGTCCCCAGAAGGACTGTTAGTTCTGCTGGATATATTGATATGCTATAGAATACTTTTACTAACTGTAACCAAGCAAATCTCTCCTGACTCAGCAGCAGCTCTCCTTACTCTCCCTGTTTCCAGGGTAGACTGTGACGAGCCTAGCGTCACCAGATCTTAAATAGACCTGATGACGCTATGCGGCCAGACAATTACTGTAATGTCTCAACCAACCTGGCTACGGCATTACAGTGCGTGGCAAGAAATCCCTGCATGTTCATTGGCTCTCTAAAGAGCGCCAAACATGCAGGGAGGGGACCTAAGCTCCCGATCGAGCAAGCCAGAAATACTCGCCGAGCTTGTCGAGCACAGTGATGCTCAGGCGAATACCAAGTAGTGGCGAGCACGTTCGCTCATCACTAATAAGCCCTTAATTCCTACATTATTTATACTGAAACTCATTATGATTTTAATGCTAAGAGGAATGACAGGAGACGCCTATTCTTGAAGGACCTTTGCCATGAACTTGTAATGCCTTACATGATGCAGCGAAGCAACATAAAATGCTTGCCAAAGCAAACTAGAGAAGCTATGAAACGTTGTGGTGTACTTTTTTAGAAATTCAAGATCAAGGCGAAAGAAAACAAATGCGTTATTTTATTTGTCCAACAAAAAAAAGACAGGAAAACTGAGCTTCATTGTACCATTTGTGGAGAAAATGTCTGTAAAGAACATTCTTCAGAAAAGATAACATTTGTAAATTGTTTTGAAGACCAATAAAATTGAAAAAGAAAAGTTGGAAAAGAAATGTAGTTGCAAGTTTTGTTTACTTACATTAACATTTTAATACCCTTGTTAACAATTACAATTTTGTGTATTTTTCATATCTTACCTGGCGATTTTGGAATAAACTTGTAAAATGCTAAAAAAGTTATTTATTTTAATTCCTCCATATGATTTGCACATGCCTGTGTTATGTGAAAGCTAGTGTTGAGCATTCCGAAACTGAAATATCGGGTATCGACCGATATTCGCGGTATCGGAATTCCGATACTTAATTCCGATACTTTTGCAATATCGTATACCGGAATCGGAAGTTCCCATAATGCAATGAGCCAGTTTCATTTTATTCAGCCAATGAGGATCCTAAGAAGTGTGGGCACATCCTGTTAGGCATGTAGGCATCTTAACTAATGGCATGGCTGTGATTGGCTGCTGAAATGATGTCATGATGCACTATAAAAGCCGCCGCCGCCATTTTGAGCTCACTCTGCTGTGAATTCAGTTAGGGATAGGACGCTGTTGTTCTGAGGGACAGTTTTAGCTACCTATTTGGTCTATTCTGCTTTACCCAAGCTACTTTATAAATCGCTGTGCCTTGCAGCGCTAGTACACAGTTCTCTGTGCTGTTCACCGCTGTCTGCAAGGTCTGTGTGTGTCAGTGCAGCTCACCCTGTAGTGTGTGCTTCAGCCACGTCTGGTTGTAGTGCACTCAGTGTGTGTCACTGCCTCATACATTGTCCTTTTTTGCCAATTCATAATTTTTCCTGATATCTCCTATTAGTGTGGTGGTTCCATCCGTATTCAGCTAAATTGGTTCCAAACACACTATATAGTTGTAGATAGAGAAATTTTTTTTGTCTTGCAGCGCTAGTGCACAGTGCTCTGCATCTGCACTGTTCACCGCTGTCTGCAAGGTCTGTGTGTGTGAGTGCAGCTCACCCTGTAGTGTGTGCTTCAGCCACGTCTGGTTGTAGTGCACTCAGTGTGTGTCACTGCCTCATACATTGTCCTTTTTTGCCAATTCATAATTTTTCCTGATTTCTCCTATTAGTGTGGTGGTTCCATCCGTATTCAGCTAAATTGGTTCCAAACACACTATATAGGAGTAGTTAGAGGAGCCTTTCGGCAGCATTGTGCCCTGCAGCCCCAGCCAGATTAGTATTAGCCTATTTTTTGTATCCTCATCTATTGCATTGTAGGTTACCTTCCTACATAGTAATAGCTACAAAAAGTTTGTGATACTATCGGTATTACATCTTTGGGCACATCCAGTGTCTTTTTGCGACAAAAAAAACCTAAATAAAGTTCACCAAATACTCCACTTTACAGTTGTGTAGGCCACATTAGCTCATATTAAAGTCTAGTCCACACTTTATAAAATTAGTGTTTCTTATACCTGTTAGCAGCTGTTCAGGAATAAGCACACTAAGCCCTTAGTACTTTTCTGCCTATCTTTATCAGTCTACCAAGATGAAGAAGGCAGGGAGTAAGGCATGTGTTCGTGGTCGTGGGCGTGGAGTTTCTGCAGGGAGAGGACGTGAGGATTCTGTGCCTGCAGGGAGAGGACGTGGGGATTCTGTGCCTGCTGCGGGCACCAGTGACTCAGCATCCCCCAGTTTTACCAAGGAACAGTCCTTTATGCGCAGCTTTGTAGGAGCTAGCCGTACCCCACAGCTGCGGGAGGACCAAATTGAAGCCGTTGTCGGATGGAGGGCAGCTAATGCATCGACTTCAATTAGTTCCAGATCCTCTCAGTTCCTGAGCACTGAAGAGCACCCATCTGTCTCTTCACCACCTGCCAAATTGCCCAGGCAGTCAGAGAGCCCTGGACAGGAGCCATCTCTACTTCTGTTCTCTGAATCTCTTGGCTTGGAAAGAGAGGGCCAGCCAAGCAGAATTCGAGAATTTGAAGAAGAGGTAGTATGCAGTGATGCGCAACCGTTTTGTCTCTCTGAATCTGAAGAGGCGGGTGGGCCAGTGCCTATGATCAGCAGCACACCTCAGTACGCATCTGATGATGAGACTCAGGTGCCACTTTCTGGTGCGTACTGTGCTGTCGAGACTACCCAGGAGAAGCAGTTGTTTGAAGAGGGTGGTGTAGATGATGAGGTCCTTGACCCATCATGGCGTGAGGGACAGGAAGGTGGTTGGAGCAGCTCTGAGGAAGAGATTCCCCGAACAGCCCAAAAAGGAGGGAGTGGGAGGGGGCAGACTTGGTTGCATGTAGCCTCCACTTCGGCACCCATTAGGAGCATGGCTCTTCCAAAATCCAAAGCGGGCGCTCTCAAGACTTGCAGTGCCTGGTCCTTTTTTGACACAGTTGCAGATGACATTTGCTTTGTCAAATGCAAGCTGTGTAATCAGAAGGTGAAAAGAGGGAAAAGTGTCAGCAACCTCAATACCACAAATATGTGGAAACATGTGCGGACCAAGCATATGGTGGAGTTACAAAAACACACTGAAGACCTAGGCCAACCTACAGCGCCACCTACCACCTCTTCAGCTCGCGTTGTAGCCTCTTCCTCCAGCTCACACACAGCTGGTTCGGCTTCCTCACAGGATCGCCATGGAAGAATCTCTGGCACTGTTGTACAGAGACACAGTGTAATTCCACCCAGAGCACCATGTTCCCTGTCATCCTCACACTCCCAGGCCAGTCTACAGCCATCGTTAGCACAGGCATGGGAGAAAAGGCGCCCATACTCGGAAAACCGCCCCGAGCACAGGCTCTGAATGCTGGCATTGCTAAACTACTGGCCCTTGAAATGCTATCATTCAGGCTAGTGGAGACTAACACCTTCCGTAACTTTATGGCATTGGCAGTCCCACAATACAACGTGCCCTGCCACTTTTATTTCAGCAGGCAAGCCGTCCCGGCCCTGCAACATCATGTGGAGGGAAAAATTAAACAAGCGCTACAAAACGCCGTCAGTAGCAAGGTCCACCTGACCACCAATGCGTGGACTAGTAAGCATGGACAGGGACGATACCTTTCCCTCACTGCCCATTGGGTAAATGTTGTGGAGCCGGGTACAGATCTTGAGAGTGGCACTGTACGTGTTCTGCCAACTCCAAGGATTGCAGGAATCCAGACTGTACACATTGACTCCTCCTCATACTCCAGTTCCTCTGAATCAGCGCTGCAGGAGCCGTCACGGTCTACCTCCACATCGACCCGTGAACGGTTACCTGTTATGATGACCGATATGAGCACAGCCGTGGCCAAACGTCAACAGGCCGTAATAAAATTAATTTCTTTGGGGAATCGAAGCCACACAGCGCAGGAGCTCTGGAATGCCATCAAGCAGCAGAGCGACGTGTGGTTTGTGGCAGCAAATCTCCAGCCAGACATGGTAGTGTGTGACAATGGCCGAAATCTGGTGGCAGCTCTGGGCCTAGGCAACCTCACTCACATCCCATGTCTGGCACATGTGCCCAACTTGGTCATGCAGAGTTTTTTGAGGGACTATCCGGATCTTGATGCACTGCTTCACAAGGTCCGCATAGAGTGCGCTCACTTGCGGCGTTCCAGCAACGCAAGATCACGCATTGCAGCTCTGCAGCGCCGATTACATCGCATCACATGTGACCTACCCACCAGGTGGAATTCAACGTTACATATGTTGGAGAGGTTGTGTGAGCAGCAGGCAGCAGTAATGGAGTGCCAGCTGCAGCAGGCGCAAACAAGTCGCAGTGCGCGCCGTTCACACTTCACCACCACTGAGTGGGCCTCTATGAAGGGCATTTGCCAGGTTTTGCGTGACTTCGATTATTCAACGCGGATGGCGAGTGCAGATGATGCACTAGTCAGCATGACTATCCCCCTTATCTGCCTGCTTGAAAAAACACTGCAAGCACTAAGGGAGGAGGTTTTGGAAGAGGTGGAGGATGAGGAGTCACAAATGCCATCTGCTTCTATACAGTCTGCGCAACGTGGTTCCTCACAAAGGCCTAGGCAGGGGACACTTTGTGAGGAGGATGAGGAGGAGTCAATGGATGAGGAAGACATCTGTCCAGAGGAGGGAGGTACACAATACTCTAGTAGTCAGTATCTAGAGCGAGGGTGGGGTGATGCAGAGCAGGCAGAGATCACGCCTCAAGCAGGGGACAGCGTTTCTTGGCCAGTTGGCAGTCTGCAGCACATGGTTGATTTCATGTTGCAGTGCCTGAGAAACGACCGCCGCATCGCCCACATTCTCAACACGGCTGATTATTGGGTGTCCACCCTCCTAGATCCTCGCTACCGGGACAACTTACAAAGCCTCATAACACTGTTGAACCGGGAGAGTAAAATGCGGGAGTACCAAGACGCACTGGTGCATTCCAACATGTTCTCCATTCCAACCGAGAGCAGTGCTGCTAGTGCTTTACAAAGCAGCTCAGTGCGTAGAGGCAGTGGAGAAAGCTCTGCACAAAGAGGGAGCAGAAGCAGCGCCTCAGCACAAGACAAGACCAGTATGGCCGAAATGTGGCAAAGTTTTGTGTCCCCGCCGCCACAAATGTCTACACCACAGACGGCTCCAGTCAGCAGGAGGCAACGTTTCCGTCAGATGGTGACAGACAACATGTCTTGCCATCTTAGTGTACTCCCGGACAGCTCTTCTCCCTTCAAGTTTTGGGTCTGTAAGCTGGATACATGGCCAGAGCTTAGTCAGTATGCATTGGAGGTGCTAGCTTGCCCTGCTGCTAGTGTATTATCGGAACGCGTCTTTAGTGCCGCAGGTGGTGTACTAACAGACCGTCGCATGCGACTATCCTCCGATAACGTTGACCGGCTTACTTTTCTCAAAATGAACAAGGCCTGGATCACTCATGAATTTGCCAGTCCTCTTCCAGAATAAATAATTGGTTGGCAACAGTATCCAGGTCTCCTGTTGTGTTCATGTTTCTACCACCTGAACTGTAACCCCTGAGCTCCAACACTGCCAGTTGGCGCTCGGAAGTGCC
This sequence comes from Phyllobates terribilis, assembly GCF_046119375.1. Classification (NCBI taxonomy): domain Eukaryota; kingdom Metazoa; phylum Chordata; class Amphibia; order Anura; family Dendrobatidae; genus Phyllobates; species Phyllobates terribilis. The sequence continues at coordinate 789,593,485 of NW_027362761.1, forward strand.
GTCTGCACAGTCAACACTTGCTGCGTGTTATTGGGGTTCAGTAACATCAGCTGTTCCCCTGCTGTGCGGACGGCAATTTGTCCTGCTCTGTCCACATTCTCACTACTACAGATTTTAAAGTTGCTCCAATTACACCTCTGGCTCCTCTGTTTTCAGTATTATCCCTGAGCTTCAACACCGCCAGTTGGCGCTCGGAAGTGCTGTCTGCACAGTCAACACTTGCTGCCGTGTTATTGGGGTTCAGTAACGTCAGCTGTTCCCCTGCTGTGCGGACGGCTATTTCTCCTGCTCTGTCCACATTCTCACTACTACAGATTTTAAAGTTGCTCCAATTACACCTCTGGCTCCTCTGTTTTCAGTATTATCCCTGAGCTCCAACACCGCCAGTTGGCGCTCGGAAGTGCCGTCTGCACAGTCAACACTTGCTGCCGTGTTATTGGGGTTCAGTAACGTCAGCTGTTCCCCTGCTGTGCGGACGGCAATTTCTCCTGCTCTGTCCACATTCTCACTACTACAGATTTTAAAGTTGCTCCAATTACACCTCTGACTCCTCTGTTTTCAGTATTATCCCTGAGCTTCAACACCGCCAGTTGGCGCTCGGAAGTGCCGTCTGCACAGTCAACACTTGCTGCTGTGTTATTGGGGTTCAGTTATGTCAGCTGTTCCCCTGCTGTGCGGACGGCTATTTCTCCTGCTCTGTCCACTTTCTCACTACTACAGATTTTAAAGTTGCTTCAATTACACCTCTGGCTCCTCTGTTTTCAGTATTATCCCTGAGCTCCAACACCGCCAGTTGGCGCTCGGAAGTGCCGTCTGCACAGTCAACACTTGCTGCCGTGTTATTGGGGTTCAGTTACGTCAGCTGTTCCCCTGCTGTGCGGACGGCAATTTCTCCTGCTCTGTCCACATTCTCACTACTACAGATTTTAAAGTTGCTCCAATGACACCTCTGGCTCCTCTGTTTTCAGTATTATCCCTGAGCTCCAACACCGCCAGTTGGCGCCCGGAAGAGCCGTCTGCACAGTCAACACTTGCTACCGTGTTATTGGGGTTCAGTAATGTCAGCTGTTCCCCTGCTGTGTGGACGGCAATTTCTCCTGCTCTGTCCACATTCTCACTACTACAGATTTTAAAGTTGCTCCAATTACACCTCTGGCTCCTCTGTTTTCAGTATTATCCCTGAGCTCCAACACCGCCAGCTGGCGCTTGGAAGTTCCGTCTGCACAGTCAACACTTGCTGCCGTGTTATTGGGGTTCAGTAACGTCAGCTGTTCCCCAGCTGTGTGTCCGGCAAATTCTCCTGCTTTGTCCACATCCACTGTACTACTGATTTAAAACTTGCTCCAATTACACCTCTGGCTCCTCTGTTTTTAGTATTTACCCTGGGCTCCAATACCGCTAGTTGCTGCTCAGAAGTGCCGTCCGCACAGTGAACGCTTGCTCCAGTGTTATTGGGGTTCAGTAACGTCAGCTGTTCCCCTGCTGTGTGTCCGGCAAATTCTCCTGCTTTGTCCACATACACTGTACTACTGATTTAAAACTTGCTCCAATTACACCTCTGGCTCCTCTGTTTTTAGTATTTACCCTGGGCTCCAATACCGCTGGTTGCTGCTGAGAAGTTCCGTCTGCACAGTCAACGCTTGCTCCAGTGTTATTGGGGTTCAGTAACGTCAGCTGTTCCCCAGCTGTGTGTCCGGCAAATTCTCCTGCTCTGTCCACATTCACACTACTACAGATTTTAAAGTTGCTCCAATTACGCCTCTGGCTCCACTCTGTTTTTAGTATTTACCCTGGGTTCCAGCACCGCCAGCTGTTTCCCAGCAGTGTCTTTGGCACGGGTACTCCCTCCTGCTCAGCCTGGTTCCAGCACGCCAGCTGTTTCCGGGTAGTGTCAACGTCACTTTGCCTCAAATGCGTTGTCCTGTCGTGTTGCGGTTGGGTTAGCCGACTCTATGGTGCCTGCAGTTTAGGTGACTCCTATGTGGGCTGCGGGATCGGGCAATGAAGGCTGGTTCCATAGTGCCAATAGGACAAGCACCCCCTGTAGGACCGTGGGTTTTGGTAACTGCGGCCGGCTCGTGGCCTTGAAACTTTTTTTTACATGGGTACCTTCTGCTACCCATCCAGGTTCCAGTACCGTCAGCTGGTTCTCGGTAGTGCCTTTGGCTTAGGTGCCTCCTTCTCGGTATCCAAGTTCCACTAATGTCTGCTGGTCCTTGGTAGTGCTTTCAGGCACAGGTACCTCCTGCTTAGTAACCGAGTTCCAGTACCATCAGCTGGTCTTCGGTAGTTCCATTGGCTCTTGTACCTTCTGCTACCCATCCGGGTTCCAGTACCGTCAGCTGGTCCTCGGTAGTTCCATTTTCTCTTGTACCTTCTACTACCCATCTGGGTTCCAGTACCGTCAGCTGGTTCTCGGCAGTGCCTTTGGCTTAGGTGCCTCCTTCTCGGTATCCAAGTTCCACCAACGTCTGCTGGTCCTTGGTAGTTCTTTCTGGCACATGTACCTCCTGCTTAGTAACCGAGTTCCAGTACCCTCAGCTGGTCTTCGGTATTTCCATTTGCTCTTGTACCTTCTGCTACCCATTTGGGTTCCAGTACCGTCAGCTGGTCCTCGGTAGTTCCATTTGCTCTTGTACCTTCTACTACCCATCTGGGTTCCAGTACCGTCAGCTGGTTCTCGGCAGTGCCTTTGGCTTATGTGCCTCCTTCTCGGAATCCAAGTTCCACCAACGTCTGCTGGTCCTTGTTAGTGCTTTCTGGCACAGGTACCTCCTGCTTAGTAACCGAGTTCCAGTACCGTCAGCTGGTCTTCGGTAGTTCCATTGGCTCTTGTACCTTCTGCTACCCATCCGGGTTCCAGTACCGTCAGCTGGTCCTCGGTAGTTCCATTTGCTCTTGTACCTTCTACTACCCATCCGGGTTCCAGTACCGTCAGCTGGTTCTCGGCAGTGTCTTTGGCAAGGGTACTCCCTCCTGCCCAGCCTGGTTCCAGCACGCCAGCTGATTCCGGGTAGTGTCAACGTCACTTTGCCTCCAATGCATTGTCCTGTTGTGTTGCGGTCGGGTTAGCCGACTCTATGGTGCCTGCAGTTTAGGTGACTCCTATGTGGGCTGCGGGATCTGGCAATGAAGGCTGGTTCCATAGTGCCAATAGGACAAGCACCCCCTGTAGGACTGTGGGTTTTGGTAACTGCGGCCGGCTCGCGGCCTTGAAACTTTTTTTTACATGGGTACCTTCTGCTACCCATCCGGGTTCCAGTACCGTCAGCTGGTTCTCGGCAGTGCCTTTGGCTTAGGTGCCTCCTTCTCGGTATCCAAGTTCCACCAACGTCTGCTGGTCCTTGGTAGTGCTTTCTGGCACAGGTACCTCCTGCTTAGTAACCGAGTTCCAGTACCGTCAGCTGGTCTTCGGTAGTTCCATTGGCTCTTGTACCTTCTGCTACCCATCCGGGTTCCAGTACCGTCAGCTGGTCCTCGGTAGTTCCATTTGATCTTGTACCTTCTACTACCCATCTGGGTTCCAGTACCGTTAGCTGGTTCTCGGCAGTGCCTTTGGCTTAGGTGCCTCCTTCTCGGTATCCAAGTTCCACCAAAGTCTGCTGGTCCTTGGTAGTGCTCTCTGGCACAGGTACCTCCTGCTTAGTAACCGAGTTCCAGTACCGTCAGCTGGTCTTCGGTAGTTCCATTGGCTCTTGTACCTTCTGCTACCCATCCGGGTTCCAATACCGTCAGCTGGTGCTCGGTAGTTCCATTTGCTCTTGTACCTTCTACTACCCATCCGGGTTGCAGTACCGTCAGCTGGTTCTCGGCAGTGCCTTTGGATTAGGTGCCTCCTTCTCGGTATCCAAGTTCCACCAACGTCTGCTGGTCCTTGGTAGTGCTTTCTGGCACAGGTACCTCCTGCTTAGTAACCGAGTTCCAATACCGTCAGCTGGTCCTCGGTAGTTCCATTGGCTCTTGTACCTTCTGCTACCCATCCGGGTTCCAGTACCGTCAGCTGGTCCTCGGTAGTTCCTCAGCCTTCTTGTACCTTCTTCTACATTTCCAAGTTCAAGCTTTTTGAAATGGTTCTTGGTAATCACTCTGGATCTCCCTGACGAGGACCCTGAAGACGAGGACCCTGAAGACCAACCCGAAGAAGACGAGGACCCCGAAGACGACGACCCTGAAGACGAGGACCCTGAAGACCACCCCGAAGAAGATGAGGACCCTGAAGACCACCCCGAAGAAGATGAGGACCCCGAAGACGAGGACCCTGAAGACGAGGACCCTGAATACCAACCCGAAGAAGACCAAGAAGATGACCCTGAAGAAGTTGACCAAGAGGACAAAGAAGAGAAGACAACCACCAAGATACAGAAGAACAAGAGACAGAAAACCAAGAAGCAGAAGTACAAGAAGCTGCAGAACAAAAAGCGGAAGAACATTAAGCATAAGACTAAAAATCAGAGCAAAAGATAATATCTAAATTATAAGCAGAAGATGACTAAGCAGTGTATGGGGGTGAGTCCGTTCCTCCTTGTGGTGCCCCTGGAAAAGACCTGCTGCTGCAGGCCAAACTGAACGCGGACAAATCCTGTTGTAAATCTTTTGTGACGGGCAGAACGAAAGGTGTAATGTTCAAACTTTTATAGATAACAACTACAGGAATGCCTGTCACAAATAAGAATATGATGAAGAAGAAGAATATGAAGAAGATGAAGAAGTAGAATATGAAGAAGAATAATAGTTGAATAAGAAGAATATGAAGAATGTAAAAAAAAAGAATAATATGAAGAAGGTGAAGAAGAAGATGAAGAAGGTGAAGAAGAAGTGGATGAAAAAGATGCTGATGCTGAGGATGATGAAGGAGAAAGTGTGGGAGAAGTAAAAAAGAAGGTGAAGAGCATGGAAGTAGTGAAACATAAATATCTGACAAAATATAAAAATACTTAACATGGTCAATATTTCCGTAACTCAGAACGTCTTAAAAAAAATATTAATTCCTGTTATTCCATTTGATTGGGCTAAACCTCTATGCCTTTATTGTCTCCCCCACCTCCCCCAATACATTCTACATTATTCTTAGTTGTTTTCCTTCATGTAGAATTAACCTACAAGGAAAGAAAGGGTTTATTTTCATTCCGATATTTCTGTCCCATTGACTTGCATTGGTTTCCGGTATCGGAATCGGCGATATCCGATACTTTTTGGGTATCGTTCCGATCCAATCCGATCCGATATTTGCCGATATCGGAAGGTATCGCTCAACACTAGTGAAAGCGTAGATTTCTACTGTCATGCATAGTAGGGTTAAACAATAGAGAAAATATAGAGGAGGCCATAAGAAAGACTAAAAACGTATAAGGTGTTTGAACAATTTGAGACTCAATGTGCGAGGATCACACAAAAAAATAGAAAATACTAGGAGCCATTTAACAGACTGCTGGAGGATGCAGAAGCGAGACTGGGTTAATGACGTCAGACACGGCCATGTGGGTCTTCTCATATTGACTTGCAGCTATCACATCACATGGTCTAGTGTAACCAATCAGAGGGGACTATCACAGCCACTTTAAAAGATGATTAAATCCTACAAAACAGAAGGAAATTCCAATGATAACCAATTCAATACAGTTCAAAATATCAAAAATACACACTATACAACCAAAAAATTTATATTAAAAAGGGACACAATAGATACAAAAAATATATTTTATTATTGATTCAAAAATTAAAAAACACAGAACACAATACAAGGATGTATTAAAATACAAAATACAATGCAAACAAAATAAAAAATAATGAAAAGTAGCTCAGGAGTGGGGAACGGGTGATATGTCAATCATAAGTATCATATATACGCCAGATGGCAGGAAAAAAGTGTGATAGATGATTTTTACCATATAATCATTTCTGTGGCCATTGTCCGCATATACAGTATGTATACAGTATATATACACTGCTCAAAAAAAGAAAGGGAACACTTAAACAGAATATAACTCCAAGTAAATCAAACGTCTGTGAAATCAAACTGTCCACTTAGGAAGCAACACTGATTGACAAAAATTTTCACATGCTGTTGTGTAAATGGAATAGGCAAGAGATGGAAATTATTGGCAATTATCAAGACACACTCAATAAAGGAGTGGTTCTGCAGGTGGGGACCACAGACCACATCTCAGTATCAATGCTTTCTGGCTGATGTTTTGGTCACTTTTGAATGTTAGTTGTGCTTTCACACTCGTGGTAGCATGAGACGGACTCTACAACCCACAGAAGTTGCTCAGGTAGTGCAGCTCATCCAGGATGGCACATCAATGTGAGCTGTGGCAAGAAGGTTTGCTGTGTTTGTCAGTGTAGTGTTCAGAGGCTGGAGGCGCTACCCAGAGACAGGCCAGTACAACAGGAGACGTGGAGGGGGCCGTAGGAGGGCAACAACCCAGCAGCAGGACTGCTACCTCCACCTTTGTGCAAGGAGGAACAGGAGGAGCACTGCCAGAGCCCTGCAAAATGACCTCCAGCAGGCCACAAATGTGCATGTGTCTGCACAAACAGTTAGAAGCCGACTCCATGAGGGTAGTATGAGGGCCCGACGTCCACAGATGGAGTTGTGCTCACAGCCCAACACCGTGCAGAACGCTTTGCATTTGCTACAGAACACCAGGATTTGCAAAGTCGCCACTGGCGCCCTGTGCTCTTCACAGATGAAAGCGGGTTCACACTGAGCACATGTGACAGACGTGACAGAGTCTGGCGACGCCATGGAGAGCGATCTGCTGCCTGCAACATCCTTCAGCATGAGCGGTTTGGCAGTGGGTCAGTAATGGTGTGGGGTGGCATTTCTTTGGAGGGCCGCACAGCCCTCCATGTGCTCGCTAGAGGTAGCCTGACTGCCATTAGGTACTGAGATGAGATCATCAGACCCCTTGTGAGACCATATGTTGGTGCGTTGGCCCTGGGTTCCTCCTAATGCAGGACAATGCCAGACCTCACATCACGTTGCACCACAGACTGTCCAGGAGTTGGAGGATGCTTTATTCCAGGTCTGGGAGGAGATCCCACAGGAGACCATCCGCAACCTCATCAGGAGCATGCCCAGGCATTGTAGGGAGGTCATATATGCACTTGGAGGCCACACACAATAATGATACTCATTTTGACTTGTTTTAAGGACATTACATTAGGCTGTAGTGTGTTTTTCCATTTTAATTTTGGGGGTGACTCCAAATCCAGGCCTCCATTGGTTAATAAATTTGATTTCCATTGATGATTTTTGTGATTTTGTTGTCAGCACTTTCAACTTTGTACAGAACAAAGTATTCAATGAGAATATTTCATTCATTCAGATCTAGGATGTGTTATTTGAGTTTTCCCTTTTTTATTGAGCAATGTATACTTATATATATATGCCAAGAGAATGCCAAGAGTGTGCAAAGCAGTCATCAAAGCAAAAGGTGGCTACTTTGAAGAATCTAGAATATAAGACATATTTTCAGTTGTTTCACACTTTTTTGTTAAGTATATAATTCCACACGTGTTAATTCATAGTTTTGATGCCTCCAGTGTGAATGTACAATTTTCATAGTCATGAAAATACAGAAAAATCTTTAAATGAGAAGGTGTGTCCAAATTTTTATATATATATATATATATATATATATATATATATATATATATATATATATATTACCCAAAATCAGCAAAGAATGGATAAATATAAATATCAGCACTAATTATATAAGAATTATATATTCAAAAGTCCAAGTGCAAATACTGATATAATAATAGCTCCAGGGATTATAAAACAATCAAATCAAAAAGTTTTCATTGAAAGTGCAAGTGCTCAGTTGTATGCAGTGTTGTACATTCAAAGCTGACTCCTAATGAATTTATTATGGAGTGAGCAGAACAATGGTCACCATCCCAAATCAAAAGGCAAAATGTAAATGCATAAGGTAAGATAACAGATCAGACAGACATACCACTGCCCCCTCTCACCACTTTAACGCCGTTTCGCTACAATTTCTGAAGAAGCAGTAGCAAAACGGCATTGGAGTGGTGAGAGGGGGCATTGTTTTGTTCACTGCATGAATTTTTTCTTTGTATAACTACAGCTGTTCCTTGAAGGCCTCCGAGGTTTGTTTGACATTAGGGATCAAACAGCATCATGAAAACCAAGAAGCACACCAGACAGGTCAGGGATAAAGTGGAGAAGAGTAAACATGCTTGGGTGATGAAAAATAGCCCAATCTATGAGCATCTCACAGAGCGCTGTTCAATCCATCATCCAAAAATGGAAGAAGCATGGAACAACTGCAGACCTAGCGAGTCAAGACCGTCCACCTAAATTGACATCCCAAGCAAGAAGAGCACTAATTAGATAAGTAGCCAAGAGGCCCATGGTCACTCTGGAGGAGCTACAAAGATCCACAGCTCAGGTAGGATAATCTGTTTACAGGATAATTATTAATCACATACTCCACAAATCTGGGCTTTATGGATGAATTGCAACAAGAAAGACATTTTTGAAAGCAAGCCACAAGAAGTCCTATAGTGCAAAATTCTATGTGTAGCGGAAAACTAACACTGCACATCACCAGGAGAACACTATTGCACTGTCAAACAGGGTGGTGGCAGCATCATGCTGTGGGGATACTTTTCTTCAGCAGGGACAGAGAAACTAGTCAGAGTTGATAGGAAGATGGATGGAGCTAAATACAGGACAATCCTGGAGGAAAACCTGTTAGAGGCTGCAAAAAACATAAGACTGGACATAGTTTCACCTTCCAGAAGGACAATGACCTTAAGGCTGTGTGCCCACGATGCATTTTTAATGCGTTTCTGCAGCGTTTTTGCAGCTGCAGAAACGCTGCAGAAACGCATTAAAAATGCATGGTAGAAGAGCAGCAATGTTCCCCAATGATAATCCGCATGTGCTGTGCACATGCTGCGGAAATTTCCGCTCCGGATTATCATTGCGGAAAAAAACGCAGCACTACCAATTATTTTGCGGAAGTGCTGCGTCTTCGCCGCCATTGTCTTGCATTAGACCGCATGGATTATGCATCACTGTATATGTAGATGCGTAATCCAAGCGTTCTAATGTGCGGATGGTACCCGGGTGTAGATGAGAGGAGAGTCTCATCCACACCCAGGTACCATTAAAAAATCTGTAAAAGAATAAAATAAAAAATAAATGTATACTTAGCTTCCGGCGGCCAGCGCAGTGCTCCTCATTGCTTCCCGGCACTTTGCAGTGGATTGAAGGACCTGCGCTGACGTCAGAGTCATGTGACGGGTCACGCGACGCTGACGTCGGCAGGTCTTTCAATCCACTGCTGCCGGCAGCCAGGACCGAGCGAAACAAGCCAGCGCGGTCCATCGGAGGGTAAGTATATATTTATTTTTTTATTTTTAACCACTCTCTCGGGTCACACTATATAAATCCATGCCATTTGCATGGATTTATAAAGTGCGACCTAGTTGTCACAAGCACTTTCCAAGTGATGCTAATCACTTGGAAAGCACTTGTCAATCCGCATGCGGAAATGTCAGTGAATAACGCTCCATTTCCGCATGTCCCTGGCAGTAAAACGCATGTACAATCCGCATGCGTTTTTTTCTGACAGGGAGATTCAGAAATGCTCAGGAAAAAATCCTGAGCATTTCTGCATCGTGGGCACATAGCCTAAACATACTGCCAGAGCTACAATGGAATGGTTTAGATCCAAGCAAATTCATGTGCTTGAATGGCCCAGTCAGAGTCCAGACCTAAATACCATTGAGAATCTGTGGCAGGAGTTGAAGACTGGTGTTCACAGATGCTCTCCATCCAATCTCACTGAGCTAGATCTAGTTTGCAAAAAAGAATGTGCAAAATTTTCATCCTATTGATGTACAAAGCTGGTAGAGACATTCCCAAAAGACTTGCAGCATTAATTGCAGCAAATGATGGTCCTACAAAGCATGGACTCAGGGAGGCTGAATATCAATGTACTTTATAATTTTCAGATTTATATTTTTTAAATATTTAGAATCCCATGTGTCATTTCCTCTATAATTCACAAATACTTGCTACTTTATGTTGTTATATCACATAAAATCTCAATAAAATACATTTAAGTTAAATTTTTTTAAGACAAAAGAAAAATCTCCACAATCCAAACATTTAAACACAACTGTCTAAATTTCAAAGAGTATGTGTTGTTGTGAAGACCCGGGGTCTTCCGTGGGCGTAGCACTAGTCAGACAACACAGGGTGTAGGTAAAACAGTGTGGCAATACTTTATTGAACCACAAAGCGGACAAAAAACAGGTAGAACAGTCCCAACAAGTACCCAAGATGGTGCATGTTACACAGTCTCACCCTTCTGCCCCCACAGAGAAGAGGTAGCAGCAAGCTTAGGAAGCTAGCAGTCCATGGAGATACAAGGCCAGGAGACATGAGGGTCCCACATTGGCCTCTCCGAGTGATTCCATGGGGCCAAGTGACTGGTAAGTCTCTCCTGGCAACCCCAAAATGTATCCATGGGCTCTCTGATGGTTAATGGAACAGATCTGAATCTTTCCAGTCAGGGCCAATACCCTTAGGCTAGAATCATGTGTCTATTTGGATTGAGCCACCATGCTATCCATCTACTGTCCTGAAGCATGTCTCTCATTCTCCTTGTAAAGCCTATTTGATTTCCCTTGAATCTCTGTTTTTAAGTCTCTCAGCTACAAAAGCACATGTCCCTTAAAAATAGTTACAGTTGTCCATCAAGTACACATTCACAGGTAAGAGGTTAGGGAGGGTAGCCTCATGTCTCATTGTTTGAGCATTTAATGAATTTGCTTAGTTTGTCCTCCTGTCTTTAGAGTCAATAAGCCACAGGGTCCACAAAGGTTAATTAACATAATTAGCAAACATTCATGGTTCCAGAATCAAAGAGGAGACAACAATCAGGGTTATACAAATACTGGTCTGTTCTTCTTATCCAGGAACATAAATACACAAAGATAGTAGTGTATTTCTCTTGGATTAACAAATCTAAATAGTTACCTACAGGCCAGGTATTCAAAACTGTGGTTTGTCTGTCACACGGATCACATATACGTTTTCTGAAAATTCTGCCATTTCAGGCATCCATTCTAATTTTTTTTCAGTGTGTCAGCAAAATTTTCGACATTGGTTTGCTGTTCAAAATAGTTACCTACAGGCCAGGTATTTAAAACTGTGGTTTCTACATCACACAGATTACATATAACTTCGCTCCAAATTCAGCCATTTGTAGTGAGCGTGCAAGATATTGTCCTCCATTTAAAATGGGCAAGGCATGTAGCAAGGGACGGGGAACAGGGCGTGATGGTGATGGTGAATGCAGAGGCCGAGGCCGTGGGCAAGCTGAAATTGTGCCACAACAAACACCCACATCTTCTCACCCGACCTTCCTGTCCCAAATACTAGGGTACCGCAGCACACCACTATTGAACCCAGAGCGGTTGTTGGTTGGATAGTGGATAATGCTTCCAGTCACTTTGCCACCACCACAACCACCCTGTCTACCAAACGGTTAAGTCTCAGTAGCCGTGAGTCTGGACCGCATATTGCTCATCCTGATCCTCCTTCCTCCCACCATGCCGAGTGCCCATAGACAACTGATCCCACAATTGGACACTCTGTAGATCTGTTAACTTTTCCATTTATAGATTCGGGCCTCTCGCCCAGTCCACTTGAAGCGGGGCAAGAGGAGATCCCATGTAGCGATGCCCAAATATTTGAGTAGCCACGGTCACACGAAGGTGACGGTGGGAAGTGTCACAAGAGGTGGACGATGATGAGACACAATTACCAGAAAGTCAGGAGGAGGACCAGGGTGCGGAAGTGGAAAACGAGGTGGTGGATGAAATAGTAACTGACCCAACCTAGCAGGAGGACATGCAAAGCGAGGACAGCAGCACACAAGGGGAGCGAGGCAGAGCACCACAACAGGCAGGAAGAAGCAGTGTGATGGCCGCAGACAGAAGGCAGGCAACCTTTCCCCGTAACAAAAACACGAAGGACGTTACCAGTACAACTATTAGGTCTTCCCGAGTCTGGTTGTTTTTTAAAGACCAAAAAGGCCATTTGCACCACCTGCCAGGCCAGCATCAGCAGGGGTGGCAAAACTAGCAGCCTGACCACCACCAGCATGATCAGGCACATGGCAGCAAAGCACCCGACTTTGTGGGCCGAAACCCAGGGTCCAGGAACAGTGTCTGCGGGTGGCACCATTGCTTCATCTGCTGTTGTGCATGCAAGCCAATCCCCTGTCCATGGTGCATGCGAAGATGCCTCCTGCCCTGCACCTGTCATTGCACACTCTCAAGAAGCAGCATCAGGGAGCACGTCCACATCCTTGTCCCAGCGCAGCATTCAGTTGTCCATACCCCAGTCCTTGGAATGCAAGCGCAAATACGCAGCTAACGCCCCACAGGCCACACTTCTAAATTCCCACATTTCACGACTGCTTGCGCTCGAAATGTTGCCTTTTAGGCTCGTGGAGACGGAAGCATTCCGCAACCTGATGGCGGTGACCGTCCCTCAGCACTCGGTCCCCAGCCGCCATTATTTCTCCAGGTGGCTGTCCCCGCATTACACAAGCACGTGTCCCAAAACATTAGCCATACCCTCAACAACGCAGTTACCGGGAAAGTCCACCTAACCACAAACACATGGACAAGTGCTTGTGGGCAGGGATGGTACATTTCACTGACGGCACACTGAGTTAACATAGTGGAAGCCGGGACCCAGTCGGACCTTTTGACGGAACACGTCCTCCCAAAGCCAAGGATTGCGGGCCCTAGATCAATCAGGGTTGCCCCCACAGTCTACAGCTCCTGCACCTCATCCTCCTCTGCCTCCTCCTCCTCTTCAGCCTCCATCTCCGAAATGACCACATCAGTCACCAGCTGGAAGCACTGTAGCACTGCTTCAGCCATTGGCAACAGGCTGTGCTGAAGCTAATATCCTTAGGTGAAAAACCGCACTATTCTGAAGAGTTGTGGACAACTCTGAAAGAGCAGGCTGATATGTGGCTGACACCACTGAACCCACAGCCAGGCATGGTTGTGTGTGACAATGGACAGAACTTGGTGGCGGCTCTGAGGCGAGGTGAGCTTACACACGTACCATGTGCTTAACCTCGTGGTTCAGTGGTTTCTCAAATCCTACAAGGAGCTGCCAGATCTGCTTGTTAAAGTACGCTGCCTGTGTGCCCATTTTAGAAAGTCACGTACAGATTCCACCGCCCTTGCCTTGTTTCAGCAGCGTTTGCAGCTTCCGGCTCACAGACTGATGTGTGATGTCCCCACGCATTGGAACTCTACACTACAGATGTTGGGAAGGATTTGTGAGCAGAAGAGGGCAATTGTTGAGTACCAGAATCAACAAGGCCGTTGGTATTCAGTTCAGACTCCACACATAAGACCTCAGGAGTGGACATGAATGTCAGACATATATACCATCCTCCAAAACTTTGAGGATTCCACCAAGATGGTGAGCGGTGATGATCACCATCCCGCTTCTCTGTCTTCTGAAATGCTCTCTGCTCACAATCAAAGTGGATGCATTGCAGGAGGAGCATGATGAGATGGAGCAAGGAACCATACAGGGTGATTACACACAGCCCAGCCTCATCTCATCCCAACGTGGATTGGGTGACAATGAGGAAGAGGAGGGGGAGGAGGAAGAACAGGAGCTAGTTTCATGAGCTATATATGGTACTACCTGCACAGCTGTCATACCTTCTGTTCAGCGTGGATGGCCAGAGGACAGAGAGGAGGAGGAGGAGAGCATGGTCAGACACGGAAGTCTGACCATGTTAGCAGTCTGGTACGCATGGCTGAGTTTATGTTACGCTGCCTTTTCCATGACCCTCACGTTCTCAAAATTTTGTGCGACAGTCATTACTGGTTGGTGACACTTCTAGAAACACGCTATGAAGACAACTTTATATCACTTATTCCTGAGGCGGACCGGTCTACAAAAATGGGGCAGTACCAGAATGTTGTGAAACTAATAAAAAAATTCCCATCTGAAAATGCTGGCGGCAGAGGTCACAGTTCGTTGGACAACCAAGGAGTACAGGCGAGAGAGACACAACTACTATCCAGCAGAGGCATGGAAACATTGTCAAAGTTCTGGGAGAATTTTCTCAGCCCCTCCCATCGCACAAGCCCTGAAGCGCGGGGTACTCTCACAAGGAGTGCAAAGTTTGAGAAGATGCTGAGGGAGTACCTTGCCGACCGTACCAATGTCCTCCGTGATTCCTCTGTGCCTTATAATAATTGGGTATCCAAGCTGGAAACGTAGAATGTGCTGGCTCTCTACGCCTTGGAGGTCCTGGCATGCCCTGCTACCAGCATTTTATCAGAGCGGGTTTTTAGTGCCACTAGTGGAAATATAACTGATAGGCGCATCCACCTGTCAACTGAAAATACGGTATACGCTTCCTGATTTTGGCTATTTGCTCTTGTCCTCCTCCTTCTCATCCTCATCCTCCACCACCATATCACCAGGGTGACCGTGGTCCGTGATACAAATTTTTTTAAAGAGTGTTTATGATGCCCGTAAAAAAAAATGTTTATACAGTATGTTCATGTATACCCCATTGGGGTAAATGTTTGTCAGCCCATACACTTAGTGCATGGGCATTACAAGTATAGGAGACCCGCTCCTTTCTAATGGGAACATTTTTTTATGAGGCCCTCATCTACGTCTCTTCACAAGGGGCATTGGAGTATCTCCCAATTTTTGGCAGCCCTTGCATTCACTGCATAGGCAAGCACAATGGGAGACCCACTTCATAATAATGGGAACATTGTTTTAAGGAGGCCCTCTGACCTCCACATTTTTTCCAAGGGGCATTGGAGTGCCTCCAAATTTTTGGCAACCCTTGCATTCACTGCATAGGCAAACACAATGGGTGACTTGCTTCCTAATAATGGGAACATTGTTTTCAGGAGGCCCTCCTCTAAGTCTCTTCAAAGGGGTATTGGGGTGCGTCCAAATTTTCAAAGTGGTATTGGGGTGCGTCCAAATTTTGGGCAGCCCTGCCACTCACTGCATATGCAATAACAGTATAGGAGACCCACTGTTTAGTAATGGGAACAATAAAACATATCCGACTGATGGCTCTCTAAGAATAGTGAGGTACGACTGCTGGCTCTTTAAGAATAGTAAAGGCCACCTGATGGCCCTATAAAAATAGGCTTTGTGACTTTCAGAGTCCCTCCTTCATAAATGAGACATGATGCGTATGATGATATCTCACACACCACATGGCCAGATAAGGTTACAAAATGTTAAAATTACATTTCCCGGTGAATGCATTAGTCACAAGTTGAAAGTAATGCAAAAGTGCAAAAATGCATCAAAAATGCTACGTGTGAACATAGCCCAAGGTGTGGAGGAGCATTTTTGTTTTTGGTTATTTATTTTACTTTATATACAAGTCATTACCCTGGAAAGGATGTTCATTAACATATTTCCCAGGAAAATCCCTTTTGGTTTCATTTTTGTATTTTTTATTGTGAGTCCATAAAAGTGGCGTAATACCTCTGACAACGTTGTTGACAGCAGTGACCTGGGAGTCATAAATGCTTCCAGGGGTCTTCCCCATGCTGTTCCCATGTCATTTGAGCACTGTTCCAATCGATTTGGGCAATTTTTAGGCCCTGTGCAGACCGTCGGTGGGAGCCGCCTCAGAAATGCTCGAGCGTCCCATAGACTTAAATTGGGCTCGTTGCTTGGGTCAAGCACCGGAGTATTCCAATGTGCTCGACCTGAGCATCGAGCACCTGAGCATTTCAGTGCTCGCCCATCACTACTAGAGATAACTATATAGTGCTATTTCTATATTTGAAGATACCTATCTCTTTGGTCATATCTATTATGTTAGGATCATAGTTCACGCCTTAGCGATCTTGTTTATATTAATATATACGTCATTATACACACTTTACTTTTTGCCACATTGAAGAAGTTTATTAACCCTTCAGGTGCTTCACAGGAATTTTTGGAATGCAGGAGAAAACAATGAACATTTAACTTTTTTCACAAAAATATCACAAAGGGCAATAGGAAAAAATGGACCCCAAAATTTGTTGTACAATTTCTCCTGAGCACGTTGATACCCCATAAGTAGGGGGAAACCACTTTTTGGGTGCACACCATGGCTCAGAAAGGAAGGAGTGCCATTTGACTTTTTGAATGTAAAATTTGCGTGAATAATTAGCGAACACCATGACGCATTTGGGGAGCCCCTGATGTGCCTAAACAGTGTGGAAACCCCCCACAAGTGACATATTTTGGAAACTAGACTCCTCAGTGAACTTATCTAGATGTGTGGTGAACACTAGTGATGAGTGAACGTGCTCGCCACTACTCGGTACTCACCCGAGCATCACTGTGATCGACAAGCTCGGCAAGTATTTCCGGGTTGCTCGGGCGGGAGCTCGGGTCCACAGCCTACATGTTTGGCGCTCTTTAGAGAGCCAATGAACATGCAGGGATTGCTTGCCACGCACTCTAATGCTGCAGCCATGTTGGTTGTGGCATTACAGTGATTGGCTGGCCGCATAGCGTCATCGGTAGGCAATAAGTGAACATTTCAATGTTTGGTTCGGAAAAGTTTGTCAAACAAATTCATGTTCGCCTAATTTATTCGCCAAATGTTCGTCGAACATTTCCAAATCCCATAGGAGTCAATGGGGGGACCAAAAAAATGCATATTCAACACCTACAAATGGGACCAAAAGCAGCCAAAACACATCAAATTAGGTGTAGACATTAGAGAAGTGCCATCAATTTACCCAGATTTCAAGTACTATAATTATTATTACTGTGACAGCGACATTTATTCAGTTTCGCTTTACATGTCAAAAGGGGTCACCGACTGGTACAACAGGAGAGAGGACACTGCCTGCGAGGGCACACTGTCACGGACTTGGTTTGTGGAACCACTGTGCCACGGACCCCGGAGAACCTGGAGGGGAGTGACTAAGCGAGCACTGGACTGTTCACTAGAGCCTCTGATGGTGAGATTAGCTCCCGATGAATGCCAGGTGCCACTCCAGGACAGACCAACGGATGCGCAGCAGCTGGACCCAGTAGGACAGACTAGATGGTGCAGCAGGCAGAGTCTGTATCAGAGTGCAGCAGGCAGAGTTTGTATCAGAGTGCAGCAGGCAGAGTCTGTATCAGAGTGCAGCAGGCAGAGTCTGTATCAGGAGTGCAGCAGGCAAAGTCTGTATCAGGAGTGCAGCAGGCAGAGTCTGTATCAGAGTGCAGCAGGCAAAGTCTGTATCATGAGTGCAGCAGGCCGAGTCTGTATCAGAGTGCAGCAGGCAGAGTCTGTATCAGAATGCAGCAGGCAGAGCCTGTATCAGAGTGCAGCAGGCAGAGTTTGCATCAGGAGTGCAGCAGGCAGTGTCTGTATCAGGAGTGCAGCAGGCAGAGTCTGTATCAGAGTGCAGCAGGCAGAGTTTGCATCAGGAGTGCAGCAGGCAGAGTTTGTATCAGGAGTGCTGCAGGCAGAGTCAGTATTAGGAGTGCAGCAGGCAGCGTCTGTATCAGGAGTGCAGCAAGGACTGGTGCGCATCCTTACACAACTTAGACTGCAGAACAGGAAGGTTCCACTACAGACAACCCAATGGATGGAGACCCATTCAGGATTCCCCATAGTCCAAAAATTAGTGGCAGAAGCAAGCAAAGTGTAATCAATTTCACTACAGTAGAAATAGTGTAAATGAGACCTACATCTCTTCCAGTACAAACAACCCAAGAGATGGAGGCTTAACCAGGAGTGTTCACATTGCCCTAAATGAGGGCCTAACACCATCGAAGTGGCATCAATTTCACTAGCGTATAAGTATTGCAAAGGAGGCCAAAACCAGTTCCTCTACAGCCAACCCAATAGATGGAGACCCAATCATGATTCTCCACATTTCAAAAAATTAGTGGCAGACACTAGCAATGTCTAATTAATTTCACTACAGTAGAAATAGTGTAAATAAGACCCACACCTGTTCCAGTACAGCCAATCCAGGAGATGGAGACCTAACCAGGAATGTTCACATTGCCCTAAATGAGGGCCTAACACCACCGAAGTGGCATCAATGTCATCAGACTACAAGTAGTTTAACGCAGACCCAAACCTATCCCATTACAGCCAACCCAATGGATGGAGACACAATCGGAATTCTCCACATTTCCCAAAATTAGGGCCTAAAACTTGCAGCAGCAGCAAGAGCAGGAACAGAAGCCATATCAGAGACGGCAATTTCAAGAGATCAATGCAGCACACTCAAAACGACAACATCGCCTACTCTGTACAGTCTGCAATTGGGGTGACGGACAAAATGTGTGTCCTTAGTAAAGGACTTTCTTTCGTGCCTATGACAGATTGTGATGTCTTTGAAACGGTAAAAGATCTGCACCTTTTTATACGTAAATTAATATGGAAAAAGCACTTTGTTAGGGAAGATATAAAGAGAAGTCTTGAATTGGGGATTGATGAGGGACTCTTGCAGGATGTCAGATTTTTTTTCCACTTGGGAGATGTTAATCCTAACGAAAATGGGTAGGTCCCTTCACCAACCTCAAGAATAAGAGTCGGAAGATGCACCCACCATCGGGGGACATTAGCCCATTGGATGTATTTCTTGATCTTGTGATTGGTGACCTCAGGGCTCTGGATGTGGGTAAATCAGACCATCGCTTTAATCTTACTAAGATTCAGATGGATTGTTCGCTTAGGCTTGAGCAAGAGAAATACATAACGATTAAGCCTTCAGGTAAGGGCGGGAATATCATGATCATGGATACGGTAAAATATCATGAATTATGCCTCTCCTTATTAAGTGAGGATATGGGCTATCGTAGATTACCAGAAAATCTCACTAAACAATTCCTAAAGGAATTTAAAACACTTGTGGTTTATGGCCTTGAGAAGAGAGTCATTGACAGAAATGAAAGAGATTTCCTGTACCCGGTCCACCCTGTTTTGGCAACATTCTATTGCTTACCTAAGGTGCACAAGGGAACTGTTCCTCTTAAGGGAAGATCTGTTGAATCAGGCGTAAATATCCTGACACAAAATTTAGGTGTGTACATTGACAAAATCTTAAAATCATTTGTAATGTCGCTTAGTTCCTACGTGCAAGACACAATGGATCTCCTGGGTAAAATTGATGGCATCATGTTGGATGCAGACACAATTCTTTGCAGTATAGATGTGGAGGCCCTGTATTCCTTGATCCCCCACGACTGGGGGCTTAAAGCTGTTGAATACAATTTGAGATATAGGGGACAACAAGTCGCCGCAAACAATGAGTTTACCATGAGAGCATTAGAATTCTGTCTCACAAGAAACATTTTTGTGTTCGACCATAAGTACTTCCACCAGCTCAGGGGCACAGCAATGGGGAGTCCTTGTGCCCCCTCGTATGCTTATCTGCTCCTGGGCTGGTGGGAGGAAAATTTGGTATTTGGGGAACCCTCTCTGGACCAAGCTGGTAACATCGTGATGTGGCTTCGCTACATTGATGTTGTTTTTGCCCTCTGGACGGGGAGTCCCGATAGCTTTGGAGAATTTGTCACTGAGCTGAATGACAATCCAATCAGTCTTAAATTCACCTATGAGGCCCACACATTGAGACTGGTTTTCTTGGATATTCTCATACAGCGGAACTGTGATGGTTTGCTTGTTACGGACACCTAAAGGAAATCCTCAGCAACTTACTCCCTCTTGAGGTGGGATAGCTTCCATCCCATCCCCCTCAAGAGGGGCATTCCTAAGGGCCAATTCCTCAGAATGAGGAGAAACTGCTCAGATATAGAGAAATTTAAAAAACAGGCGTGGGATTTGAGGGGGAGATTTAGGAAAAGAGGATATCCCAAACAAATTTTGGGAGAGGTCTTTAAGGAATCGCTTAACAGGGACAGAGCATCTCTTCATAAACCCTCAGTCGAAACAGACAGATGAAAATGAGGCGGTCAGATTTATCACCCGTTTTTCTAACAAGTCTAGTCAGATCAGGGTGGTTCTCCAAAGACATTGGTCTATCCTACACATGGATTGTGATCTTAAAAATCTAATACCGACATCCCCTCAGATTACATGCAGACGAGGTAGGTCTCTAAGAAATCGTCTTGCTCACAGTTATTATCAGCCAAAAATAACCCAGTCGTGGCTGGATCAGGGTAGCAGGGGCTGCTTCCGTTGCCGGAGCTGCAAATCTTGCGACTTCATCATGCAAGGGAAGAAGTTTACAGGAAATGTAACAGGTGTGGTCTATGAGATTAGACATTTTATTAACTGTCGCACAAAAGGAATCGTATACAAAGCGACATGTGAATGCCAACTTGAATACATAGGCAAAACAAGAGAGTTCCGGAAAAGGATAGGAGAGCATATCAGAGACATCATTAATAAACGAGACACTCCCCTGGCCTGTCACGTTAATACCATGCACCAGGGTGACCACAAGAAAGTTAGATTTATGGGAATTGACAAAATTACCCCACCAATCAGAGGAGGGGATTGGGATGCCCGGATATTACAAAAGGAAACCCGTTGGATCTTTGAACTGAGGACTACCACTCCACTCGGCTTAAATGAACAACTGCCTTTCTCCCCCTTTTTGAATACACAAGGGTCAGGATAGGGACAGAAAGGCAAGGAAAGCCACCGTAGAGTGGGGGCGCCAATGGCATAGGATAGTAGGGTGCCAACCTCCACATAGGTAGGATAAAAGTTAGGTAGGGACGAAAGGAGAGATAGCTTAACTTCTATCCTGTACTCCTCCTTACTTCCCTTTCCGCTTTCTTTTTCCCATTTTGAGGCCCACATTGTGTTTGTCTGCATATGCCCATATCATTTGTGTCTCGTACTGTTAAATGGAATTATTTGGTCAGGTCTATAACTCTAAGGGGTTCATTTCTATCTCCCCCTATTTTGTGACTACATTGTCTATCCTTGTTGGTATTCTATTGTCTTCAGAAAATACTAGTACTTATCCCCCCATTCCAGTGATGAATCTTCTTGTCTAATCAGAGATAATGCCTCTTTTAGTACCCTCTCCTCGGTTGTAAAAGAGTAATATATGACCCGTGGTTTTAATATATTGACCCTGTACATGCAGGTAAAGGGCATGTGGGGCTTTGCTGTATAGTCCACATATTGATTACATTGTATGCCCCCCAGAAGCTATGAGGGAGTACAGACACTTGTTAATGAGCTGGCTGTTTCCTTGGCAATAGGGGGAGCGTGATGTTAAAGGATCTGAGCATCTTATCTGGCTCTAGGTCCACCGTCGGACACCCGGATGTGACGAACACATTCTGGAGCACAATTAGTATGTGTTCCACGGAAACCCGGAAGTGCGTCATAGCCACACCCCCAGAAATCCGGAAGTGCATCATAGCCACAACTCCGGAAATGACGAGTGCGTGCCAGGCAGCGTTCCATACTGGAGGAAATGGTTTGTGCTTAGGATGGGGATGGCAGCATGTGACATGCTGTACCCAATCCAAGTGCAGCGCTCGATACTTAAGGAGGGATCCTCCCATGTGCTGTAGCAGCGCATATTAGGGGAGATTTTTTTCGCCCCTGCATGGATGGAAATTTATGAACCCTATTAGTGTTGAGCCACCCCCGTAGTGTTCGAGTTCGGTTCGGTTCGTCGAACACCCGTGTGTTCGCCGAACTGTTCGTCGAACTGTTCGTCGAACACCTTCGAACACCGTTAAAACCAATGGCAGGCAAACAAAAACACAAAGAAACACATAGAAAACACCTTCAAAGGTGTCCAAAAGCTGACAAACTGCTCAGAAGACATAACTAACACATGGAAAAGTGACAAGTACATATAGTCATGCGAAAATAAAAGAGGTGGAGGAGTAAAAGGAGGGGGAGACACAGATATAGGCATGTCATGCCCTTCTAAAATCCAAAAAGTGAGAAGCCGACACGGCCAGTCCGCTCCTGCCCGTGCCACCTCCGTGTCGCCGGGTTTGTGCCAGAGCCGCGGTGAACCCTGACGGCCAGCCCCCCTCTCCCAATACTGGTGCCTGTCCGCTGGTGGGTCGAGCGAGCCCCCCTGTGGTGGAGGCAGCTCTAAGCTTTTTAATTTAAATTGTCTCTCTAATTTGAATGAATACACTTTAAATCCATTTACAAGGATCTATTGGAGGGCAAGTCTCATGCCAGCAGCCGCGGTAATTCCAGCTCCAGTAGCGTCCACTAAAGCTGCTGCAGTTAAAAAGCTTTTATAAGGATCGAGCTCGGCTGTCCACCGCAAGGCATCCTACTGCCAGTCCCAGCCCCTATGCCTTGGGGTGCCTCCTGATGCTCTTCACTAAGTATCCCATGGTCCCGAAGCATTTCCTTTGAAAAAATTAAGTGTCTAAACTACAGGTGGTGCAGCTTGCTTAACAGCCGGGATAATCCGCTTACTAGCAGACACTGCTACTAGGCACAAAGTATTTCCTGGGCTAGATGCAGTTAAAAATTTGTAATTAGATACTCTCGTTGGATGCTGAGAAAGCATTCCATAGAGTCTCCTGGCACGCCATATATGATTCTCTTAAAAAGCTTGGGGTAGGGGTCTAGGGGACCCTTTTATAGCCAAAATCACGGCCCTGTATCGCAATACGTCACCTAGGCTGAAGATAAATTGAACTGTAGCACCCTGAGGGCTCGGTTGCTAAAGACGTATTGCACCTCACCCAGAGGTGTGATATCTCACTCTCAGGTAAGGATGGAGTGTGGATCAGGACCCGACACCTGCATGCATTACACCACATTGCCGTGGGGCAGGGCGACCAATATGCCCCTGAGATGGGCACGACAGTCCCTGTCCCTGGCTGGAGTGGGGGGAGGGAACACTGAGGAAGGGGAACCCTGTAGTGCAGGAGCAGGGAGGAAGCAGTTCCTGGGTGCATTGAGAAGGGAGTATAAAAGGTGGGCACCATCTTAGTTCAGTGCAGAGAAGTCTGAGCAGAAGTGGCAGGGAGCAGGGGCTCTGCATGAGCTCTGCTCCGGAGGCGGGCCTAGTAACAGAGGCCCAGGCCTGGAAGAGGGAGAAGGAAGGAAGAGGAGCGGAGAAGGCTCCAGGAACGAGGAATGAAGGGATCCCAGGGGTGCGGACGGGCGAGTCGCCACCGCACGCCCGAATCCACCTGCGTGGAGGGGTCAGGCCAAAGGGGGAGACCGGTCCCCGAACTAGTGGAGGCAGGAAACGACCCTCAGCTAGAAACCGGAGGCTCTGACATTTTATGTGGCGCAGCCCCTCGCTACACCCGCTAGGAAGGCACCACATAGGGTCAGGGAAACTGGCGCCAAGTTTACCAAGAGGAGGCCCGAGGCAGCCGGACAGAAGTGTTGGTAAGAAAGGCCAGACAAAGGACACACAAAGGGGGTCCTGTGAAGTGCTCCAAAGTTATCTGGGAGTTGTCTGAGCCCCTCACCTGGTGAGCACAGTACGACGTGGGCAGCCGTTACCTGCAGACGTGGTCTGGATAATAAGAACTGTGAGTAAAGGCCCTGAACTGCATCACTGACTCCGTGTCGTTACTGCTGCTGCCCTGCACCATCACCCCCATCCTCCGCATACACTGCCCTGAGGCTATACTCCTCCCGTGGGGAGTTATGCTACGCTCTGCTGCACCCACAACACCAGCCTCAGTGGTCTGCCCTGTAGCGGCGGTTCACTCTGACCGCAATCCACGGGTGGCGTAGTCGGACATTTAAACATGAAAACCACATAAATAGTTCCGCCACTGGTTTGACCGCCCTGAGCCACGGAACTGGGTCGCCGCCACGAAGACTACAACCACCAGCATCCACCAAAAAGGGTCCGGCTCCGGGTGTCCCAAGGCCCAGGGGGTGCGTCAGAACATTTTCATCACCTTTCACAATCACCAATGGGACAAGGCAGTGATGTCCTCTGTCCCCTCTCTTATACATCCTAGTGACGGAGCACCTGCTCTCATCAATTCGCCATAACCCCAATATTAGGTGGATTGAGGTGGGAGGCACTGAGTACAAGTGCTCTCTATTTGCTGATGATGTCCTAGTATATATCACTCAATCACATATATCCATCCATGCTGTTATGGCTGAAATAGATCACTTTGTTACATGGTAAAATTTTAAAATCAATGCAGCGAAGTCTGAGGCCCTCGATGTCTCCCTCCCCAAATCTATATAGGATTCCATCCAGTCCAACTTTCCCTTTGCCTGGCCCTCACAGGGTATCAAATACTTAGGAATTCCTATTCATAGAGACCTCTCCCATCTATGTTATCTTAATTTTGGGCCCTTTATTGAACAACTCCATACAGACCACGGTTGGCAAGTTAGAACTGTAAGATTCACTACGTGAACCACTGGTGTTTTGTGGAAAAGCACATGTACACTGCGTTCCAAATTATTATACAAAAAGTGTTTAGGAGTGATAAGGGAAGAATTTGTTTGTTTGTCAGTTAAACTCATTGATGGTGATGTGTGTCAGGGCTCTTTATATCACTGTAAGCAATTGCAGACACCTGTGCTAATTAGTTTGGCAGGTGTGTCCAATGAAAGGCAAGACTACTTAAGAAGGCTCTCTCACATTATTAAGCAGCCTACATTTTCTGCCAAAATGGGAAAGAAAAAGGATGTGTCGGCTGCTGAGAAGCAACAAATTGTGGAGTGTTTAGGTCAAGGCATGACTACAATCAACATTGTGCGATGATCAGGATGAAGTGTCCTGGCAATCAAGAAGTATGTAGCTGATTCACAGTACACACGTGTGCGTGCTGATAAGGGCAAATTGAGGACTCTTTCCTACAGGCAATTACGTCAGGTTGAAAGAGCAGCGGCAAAAAAGCCTTGTCATAGCAGCAGACAAGTTTTTGAAGCTGCTTGTGCCTCCAACGTCCCCCGAACAACAAGATGCAGGGTCCTTCAGAGGTTTGCAGCTGTGCATGCGCCATCCTGTCAACCTCCTCTATCCACTTCACACAAGCAGAAACGGCTCCAGTGGGCCAAACATTACATGAAGACTGATTTCAAAACTGTTTTGTTCACGGATGAGTGCCGTGCAGCGCTCGATGGTCCAGATGGATGGAGTGGAGGATGGCTGGTTGATGGACACCCCACGCAAACACGGCTACAGCGCCAACAAGGAGGAGGTGGAGTAATGTTTTGGGCTGGAATCATGGGGAGAGAGATTGTCGGCCCCTTTAGGATCCCTGAAGGCGCTAAAGATGAACTCCATAATGTATGTGGATTTTCTCAAACAGCACTTCCTGCCATGGTTCAAGAAGAAGAACCGTGTATTTCACAGCAAGATCATTTTTCTGCATGATAATGCACCATCTCATGCTGCACATAAAACATCTGCATCTCTGGCTGATATGGGCATAAAAGGGGACAAACTTATGGTGTGACCCCCATGCTCCCCTGACCTCTACCCCATTCAGAACCTTTGGAGCATCATTAAAAGGAGTGTCTATGATGGCGGGAGGCAGTTCACATCTAAGCAACAGCTCTGGGAGGGTATTCTGTCCTCATGCAAAACAATTGAAGCAGAAACCATCCAAAACCTGACAAATTCAATGGACGAGAGAGTTCAGAAGCTCCTTTCGAACAAGGGGTCCTATGTGAAAATGTAACATCACCTAGAATAAAGTTTTGAGTTGAAAACTGTTTGATTTCAGTTTCTAACAACCTGCTAATGCTTATAATTTCAAAAATGACCATTTTTTTGGTCTTTATTAAAATGAAAAGGTTGATCGAAAAGTTTGGGGGATCTAAGAGTGTGGCAACCCAGTAGTCATGATTACTTCGAATTCTGACAATATGAGGGTCATGCTGCAGGTAGTGCAGCAAGAAGGCACTTATGTGCCTTGCGCATCTCGGAGCCCCAAAATTATTTTCCGGGCTAGATGCAGCTAAAAATTATTTTTAATTTTAAATCTGGTGAAGCTTTAGTATAGATGGCCTAATAGGATCAGTGCTGCACACTGCTACAAAGCCCAAATTATTTTCCAGTCAAGATACAGATAAACATGATTAGTAATTTGAAAGCTTAAAACGGTTGGTAGGGTGATTTTAACCAATCATCAAGCTTTTACTCTCCCCAGGATGACACAGGGGTAGAAAAGTCGTTTCGGATCCATGATTTGTTCATCTTTATGAACGTGAGTCTGTCTACATTATCAGTGGAGAGCCGCGTGCGCTTATCTGTCAGCACACCACCAGCAGCGCTGAACACACGTTCAGACAGAACGCTGGCTGCGGGGCATGACAAGATCTCCAAGGCGTAAGTGGCTAGCTCCGGCCATTTATCCAGATTGGAAGCCCAAAAAGAGCAAGGGTCCAGTGACACAGTCGTGGCTTCAATGTTTACTTGGAGATACTCCTGTACCATCGTCTCTAGGCGTTGACTATGTGTCAGACTTCTTGTCTCCTGTGGCCTTGCAAAGGATGGGCTAAAAAAGTGGTGAAATGATTCCGCAAAATTGATGTTACCAGCAGATACTGTGGTTCTGTTACGGTTTGAGTGCTGAACACTTGACGGTCCCACGGTTGGCAAGTTGGAACTGTGAGATTCACTACGTGCACCACTGGTATTTTGTGGAAAAGCACATGTAAGATTCTGCAACAGTCTCTGCTGATACTCCTGCATGCGTGCATCCCTTTCTATGGCAGGAATAATTTCTGCAAATTTACTTTTGTACCGGGGATCTAACAGTGTGGCAACCCAGTAGTCAGGATTATTTCTAATTCTCACAATTCGAGGGTCATGTTGCAGGTAGTGCAGCAAGAAGGCACTCATGTGTGTTGCGCATCCAGGAGCACCAAGTCCCTGTTGTGTTGGTGGCGAGGTAACAATCATGCTTCCTTCCTCTGTCCTCTCCCCCCAACCTCGCACAACAGAAATGTGATCAAGGTCTCCCTCATCTGATGAGTCTTCCATCAGTTCGTCCTCCACTTCTTCCTGGGCTCCTGCACCTTCCTCACTAGTTTGGCTGCTACCATGCGCCCTGGTAAAACCATCTCCCCCACCCTCACATGCCTGCCGCCTTGGTGCTGCCGACCGTCTGGACCTTGCAGATGTTAGCCCTTCCGCATACAACTCCTCCTCCTCTACTTCCTCCACCTCCTCTTGTGCCACCACCTGACTCCGAATTCTGTTTAACATGTGCTCCAGCATGTAAATCACCGGAATAGTCATGCTGATAATGGCATCGTCAGCACTAAACATCTTCGTCGCCATTTCAAAACTGTGCAGAAGGGTGCATAGGTCCCTGATCTGAGACCACTCCTCCAGCGTGATTTGCCCCACCTCTGAATCTCGTTGGCCCAGGCTATACGTCAGAACGTATTGCACCAGGGCTTGTCGGTGCTGCCACAGTCGCTGCAACATGTGCAGAGTTGAATTCCACTGGGTAGGCACATCGCATTTTAGCCGGTGAAGTGGCAGGCCCAACGACTTCTGTAGAGATGTAAGTCCCTGAGCTGCGGGATGCGAACGGCGGAAGTGAGCACACAGCGACCGTGCCCTCTGCAGAAGGCCATCTAGTCTGGGATAGTGGGCTAAAAATTGCTGGACAACCAGGTTCAACACGTGAGCCATACAAGGCACGTGTGTGACATTGCCCCGGCGAAGGGCCGCACCCAGGTTTGCAGCATTGTCGCACACGGCCTTCCCTGGTTTCAGGTCCAGTGGAGACAACCATTCATGAAATTGGTTCTCCAGAGCTGACCACAACTCCTCAGCTGTGTGACTCACATTTCCCAGACATTTCAATGTAAAAACCGCCTGATGACGTTGAGCCCTACTGCCAGCATAGTAAGGAGGTGTGCAGGATCCCTTCTGCGCAGTTAGAAAGCTTGTGGCATGACCAGACAGGCTTTGGGTGCAGGTGGAAGACCGAGAGGAGGTTGACGAGGCAGAAGCAGTGGAGGAACTTTGACATAAAGAGGATTGACGCACAACTCGTGGGGACGGCAAGACTTGGACAGCAGCCCCTTGTCCTGCTGTCACCATAGTTACCCAGTGCCCAGTCAGCGACATGTAACGCCCCTGTCCATGCCTACTCGTCCAAGTGTCTGTGGTGAAATGCACCCTGTCACACACAGAGTTTCTCAAAGAAGCGGTGATGTTGTGTGCGACATGCTGGTGGAGCGCAGGCACACCTTTCTTTGAGAAGTAGTGCCGACTGGGCATCTGGTACTGGGGCACTGCGACGGACATAAGGTCTCGAAAATCCTCTGTGTCCACCAGGCGGAAAGGCAGCATTTCTGTAGCCAAGAGCTTGCAGATGGTGAAATTCAACCTCTTAGCTTTCTCATGGCTAGGAGGAAATGGTCTTTTACTTGTCCACATCTGAGGGACCGAGGGCTGGCTATTGTGCTTAGACGGGGTTGATAAGGGTGTCCCCGGCAAACTGCCGGTCTGTGAGGAAGATGCAGGCGGACATGTTAGGTTGCCTTGATCCAAAGGTGGTGCTATCGATGTCGGACAGCGCTCAACACCAGCTGGTGTTACCACCTCCAAAGAAAATGATGACCTGCCAATCACGCTGGCTGTTGCGGGTAAAGAGGTGGCAGGTCTGCGCCCCAAAACAGGTGTGACTGCTGTCCCCCCAGTCACAGAGGATGAAGAGGCCGCGGATGCACAAGATATGGCAGACGGTGATTGGCCCGGCCGGCTAGGCCGCATTGTAGCACACTGAGCTTCCCACTGCAACATATGCTTCATGTCCATGTGCCGGTTCATGCATGAAGTACTCAAACTATGTATTTTTTGGCCTCTACTTAGCTTTTGCTGACAAATGTTACAGATAACACGAGTTGGGTCATCTTTATCGATCTGAAAAAATGCCCAGGCTATGCAAGGCTTAGCACCCATGCGACCTGAAGAGCCACCACGACTTGTGGTGAGAGGCAGAGTTGTGTTTGAGGATGCAGTTGTTGACGTGCTTCCAGTACTACGTCTCTGTCCAGGAAGGCGCAACCTGACCTCGTCGTCACTAGCATCTTCCTCCACCTCCTCTGCTGACCTCATCTCTTGGCTGACTGTGGGTTGACAGTAAGTGGGATCTCCGACCTCATCATCATCACCCTGTGTGTTATCACACCCGTCGTCCTCAGAGCCAACCTGTTCCTGCCCTGACAAAAAACTAAAGTTGTCGCTCCAATCAGGTATTTGAGTCTTATCATCGTCTTCCTCATTGTCTCCACCAACAGGAGTTACAGTTTGGGAATGAGGGTCTACATTATGGTCAGAACCTTCTGCGTTTGGTCCTGGATCCGACTCATAAAGATTCTGGGCATCAGTGCAGATCATTTCCTCGTCTGGATTCACAGAAGCGCTGGAGTCGACCTCTGATTCCCAGGCTATAGTATGAGTAAACAGCTCTGCAGACTCAACCATCTGTTCTACCTCACACTCAGACGGGCAGCTGGAGATTTGGGAGCTGTGAGGAAGCAAGTGCGATTTGGGTGACACCTTTGAGGACTGGAGTATTTGTGATGTTGAAGTTGATGTGGAGGAGAGCCCACTTAAAGGAGCACTTGATATCCGTTGAAGCACCTGCTGTTTTTGTGCCTCATCTGGAATTTGTAGCGATTGGCGTGGCCGTAAGAAAGGGATCTTATCACATTGTCCGCTAAAAGAAGTAGACATTTTAGTTTGGCTGGAAGATGGTCTTTCTTCTGCACCTACCCCACGGACACAACCTTTTTTCCCCTTCCCAACACGCCTATTCCCCTTTCCACCAGCAGCAGGCCTTTTTCCACTCATTTTGGTGGTTAACTAATTCACAACTCTGGAGTTGTTTGCACAAAAAAACAATGGATGGTAACCGAGCAGAGCTGAGTGGCCAAACTGTGGTATTAGGCCAAAACTATTGGCTGGGTTAGATGCAGAAAAAAATTATTTTTAATTTGCAACCTGATGGAGGTCAGTATAGATGGACTAATAGACCAAGTCCCACACACCGCTAGAAGCCCAAATATTTTTTCAGAGCTAGATGCAGAAATTTTTTTTTATTCAATTTGCAACCTGATGGAGGTCAGTATAGATGGACTAATAGACCAAGTCCCACACACTGCTGGAAGCCCAAATATTTTTTCAGAGCTAGATGCAGAAAAAAATTATTTTTAATTTGCAACCTGATGGAGGTCAGTATAGATGGACTAATAGACCAAGTCCCACACACTGCTAGAAGCCCAAATATTTTTTCAGAGCTAGATGCAGAAAAAAATTATTTTTAATTTGCAACCTGATGGAGGTCAGTATAGATGGACTAATAGACCAAGTCCCACACACCGCTAGAAGCCCAAATATTTTTTCAGAGCTAGATGCAGAAAATTTTTTTATTCAATTTGCAACCTGATGGAGGTCAGTATAGATGGACTAATAGACCAAGTCCCACACACTGCTAGAAGCCCAAATATTTTTTCAGAGCTAGATGCAGAAAAAAATTATTTTTAATTTGCAACCTGATGGAGGTCAGTATAGATGGACTAATAGACCAAGTCCCACACACTGCTAGAAGCCCAAATATTTTTTCAGAGCTAGATGCAGAAAAAAATTATTTTTAATTTGCAACCTGATGGAGGTCAGTATAGATGGACTAATAGACCAAGTCCCACACACCGCTAGAAGCCCAAATATTTTTTCAGAGCTAGATGCAGAAAAAAATTATTTTTAATTTGCAACCTGATGGAGGTCAGTATAGATGGACTAATAGACCAAGTCCCACACACCGCTAGAAGCCCAAATATTTTTTCAGAGCTAGATTCAGAAAATTTTTTTATTCAATTTGCAACCTGATGGAGGTCAGTATAGATGGACTAATAGACCAAGTCCCACACACTGCTAGAAGCCCAAATATTTTTTCAGAGCTAGATGCAGAAAAAAATTATTTTTAATTTGCAACCTGATGGAGGTCAGTATAGATGGACTAATAGACCAAGTCCCACACACTGCTAGAAGCCCAAATATTTTTTCAGAGCTAGATGCAGAAAAAAATTATTTTTAATTTGCAACCTGATGGAGGTCAGTATAGATGGACTAATAGACCAAGTCCCACACACCGCTAGAAGCCCAAATATTTTTTCAGAGCTAGATGCAGAAAAAAATTATTTTTAATTTGCAACCTGATGTAGGTCAGTATAGATGGACTAATAGACCAAGTCCCACACACTGCTAGAAGCCCAAATATTTTTTCAGAGCTAGATGCAGAAAAAAATTATTTTTAATTTGCAACCTGATGGAGGTCAGTATAGATGGACTAATAGACCAAGTCGCACACACCGCTAGAAGCCCAAATATTTTTTCAGAGCTAGATGCAGAAAAAAATTATTTTTAATTTGCAACCTGATGGAGGTCAGTATAGATGGACTAATAGACCAAGTCCCACACACTGCTAGAAGCCCAAATATTTTTTCAGAGCTAGATGCAGAAAAAAATTATTTTTAATTTGCAACCTGATGGAGGTCAGTATAGATGGACTAATAGACCAAGTCCCACACACCGCTAGAAGCCCAAATATTTTTTCAGAGCTAGATGCAGAAAAAAATTATTTTTAATTTGCAACCTGATGTAGGTCAGTATAGATGGACTAATAGACCAAGTCCCACACACTGCTAGAAGCCCAAATATTTTTTCAGAGCTAGATGCAGAAAAAAATTATTTTTAATTTGCAACCTGATGGAGGTCAGTATAGATGGACTAATAGACCAAGTCCCACACACCGCTAGAAGCCCAAATATTTTTTCAGAGCTAGATGCAGAAAAAAATTATTTTTAATTTGCAACCTGATGGAGGTCAGTATAGATGGACTAATAGACCAAGTCCCACACACCGCTAGAAGCCCAAATATTTTTTCAGAGCTAGATGCAGAAAAAAATTATATTCAGTTTGCAACCTGATGGAGGTCAGTATAGATGGACTAATAGAATGATGCTATGCCCAAAAGATTTTACTTCACTAGGTGCAGTAAAAAAATTGGTATTCTATACACAGGTGTTATATCTTGCAACACAGATAGGCTACTCCACTGACTAACACACTCTGCAATAGGCCAAAAAGGATTAGCTTTGCTAGATTCAGCCAAATGCTGTGAAAAAAACTTGCACAGCACTGGCACAGACCTGCCTGGCAAAAACTGATAGGAACTCATGTAACCTAGTCCTGAAAAGGACTCCAATTACAATTAGTCTTTACTCCCACAACCTATCTATTTAAAAGCACAGACCTCCCTGATAAAAGTCGTAGGAAATGCTGTAACCTAGTCCTTAAAAGGACTGCAATCACAACTATTCCCTACTCCCAAGCTATCTGTATATTTGTGCGAAAATTGGCTTGAAATTAACAAGGTATAGCACACACAGCAACAGCGGTGCCGTCTAACACGCAGCTTCAGCAGTGAGAAAATGGTGGCGACGGGGAAAATGGCTTGGTCTTATAGGGCAAGGACATGTGACATACACTGCCAATCACACATGCCCTTGCTTGTGTGAAAAAAAGCACTTCGCTCCATGTGTGCGCTGCTGATAGGCTGACAGATTGCACCTCCCCACTGCAAATGCGGGAAAGAGAAAAAAAAATGGA
Source organism: Phyllobates terribilis (assembly GCF_046119375.1). Classification (NCBI taxonomy): domain Eukaryota; kingdom Metazoa; phylum Chordata; class Amphibia; order Anura; family Dendrobatidae; genus Phyllobates; species Phyllobates terribilis. The sequence continues at coordinate 789,626,107 of NW_027362761.1, forward strand.
GATCTTCATTATTCCTGCAGAGATCCATCCCCTGCCCCTCCCCCCGCCCCGCTGTACACTCAAACTGCGTATTAACATTAATTTTCATCATTACTGAGAAAAAATCCAGTTATGATTTTGGTGCACGAACAGTTATCGAACATAACCTCGAACAGCCGAATTTTTCTCAAATTGTTCGTGTTCGCCGACCGGCTCGAACACCGCCCAAAACAGCTCGAATTTGAGATTGGCGAACAGTTCGAGTAGAACAACGCTCATCTCTAAACCCTATCCCCCTGATGAATCAGTATGAAGAAACGCGTCGGGTGGTTCGTATAAGGTGATGCTCACCACAATGGAGACTGGACAATAGACGTTTCCAGACATATGGGTGACATCATTCCGTTTATTCAGATAAACTTATGTTTCCCTACTATTTTACCCATGTCTAATTAACTGGGGATATTTTTTGTAGGGTCATTAAGAAGTGTATTGGTCAATTTCCTGTCTATTGGTTTGTTTGTGCAAATTTAGTATGAAACCGTGAAGGGGGGCTAACAATGGGAAGATGGCAACACTATGATTTGCTGCGTGTTTGCTACCTCTGTATCTCTCTTGTCCAATAAGCATCTGTCATTATATTTGACACTGACCTCTATCCTCATCTATTATTAAGGTGATTAAGGTTCCGTACGGTCATTGCTTTGTATCACTAGGTGCTTTTTTTTGAGTGACTATTGACTCTTGCAAGAAGGACTATCCTGTCCAATACATACTATCCTGTAAATAAGGGAGATTTTTGTATTTTGGATGACTAGTAACACATGAGAGGTCACTTGAACATTTGATATCTATATCAGGTGTGACATTGGAGAAAAGGAGTGTATGAGTGGATCACTCTCCTATTGTATTTATGTTAGTTTTTGAGCACTTGCACTTTAATAATTTTATAAACAATTAATAAAAGTTACATTTTAATTGATACACGGCTATTTCAGTTATCAGATTTTGTATCATTACTAATAAGCCCAATTAGCTATATCGTACAAGTATGGGATTGACAAGTCAACGGTTAGGTGGATTCATAACTGGCTTATTGATTGTACTCAAAGAGTGGTAATAAATGGCTGCACATCCAATTGAAAGAGTATTTCAAGTGGGGTACCACATGGCCCTGTCCTGGCCCCTGTGCTGTTCAATATTTTTATAAATGATAAGGGAACTGAAAGTAAACTAATCAATGTTACCTATTAAGCAATGCTAGGAGGGATAGCTAACACTATAGAAGACAGAGAAAGGATTCAGAAGGATCTAGAAAAGCTTGAAAAATGGTCAGCGCCTAATAGAATGGTATTTAACAGGGATAAATGCAAGATTCTACATCTGGGAAAGGAAAACGAAAATTACATCTACAGAATGGGAGGAAAAGAACTAAGCAAAAGCATGTGTGACAACACTTGGGTATACTAATAGATCCCAGACTGCACATTAGTCAACAGTGTGATGCAGCAGCAAAACAGGCAAGCAAAGTTCTGGGAAGTATTATTATTATTATTTATTATTATACCGCCATTTATTCCATGGCGCTTTTTAAGAGAAGCATAGAGTCTAGATCACGTGAAGTAGTAATCCCCCTCTACTCCTCCTTGGTCAGACCTCATCTGGAATACTGTGTTCAGTTTTGAGCACCAAATTTTAAAAATATATAGAAAAAGTAGAGCAAGCTCAGAGAAGAGCTACCAGAAAGGTGAGCGGACTGCAAAATATGTCCTACAAGGAACTGTTAAAGGATCTGAGAATCTTTAGCTTGTAAAAAAGAAGGCTGAGAGAAGACTTAATAGCTGCCTACAAATATCTGAAAGGATGTCACAGTGTAGAGGGATCATCCTTATTCTCATTTGCACATGGAAACATGAGAAGCAATGAAATGAAACTGAAAGGGAGAAGATACAGATTAGATATTAGAAAAAACTATGTGACAGTGAGTGTAATCAATTAGTGGAACAGGTTGACATGAGAGGTGGTGAGTTCTCCTTCAACGGAAGTTTTCAAACAGAGGCTAAACAGACATCTGTTTGAGATAGTTTAATGAATTCTGCATTGAGAAGGGGGTTGGACACGATGACCCTGGAGGTCCTTGCACACTCTAACATTCTATAATTCTAGGACTCTATGTAGCTTCTGACACAAACACCATTAGCTTGAGTAACTGTTCTGCTCATTGCACCTCCTCTGCAGGCATAATAGGTAATGTTGTACTGTGCATAATGGAATTTAAATTCCATTAATGATACTTGTTTTAATTCTTGCCCCATTGTCCTGTAACCCACAGCACCCTGGGGGTAACATATAAACTTCTTCCAGCTAATTTATTGAAAGTCATGGGCAGTGAGCTTTTGTTCTTGGATGGCATATGCTAATTCTAATGGCAAGTAGCGTTGCTGGCTCTTCCAACTTTGGTGAAAGAGTCACTGACAGATGTATTAGCACTTTGACAAAATGCAAATCTCAAAGTCGGAATCAGATGGGGAAGGAACAAATAAATCATGCCATTTCCCACACAGAAACAACTGTCAGACAAATTAGGGATGAGGATGATTATTACTCTGTGATGAGCAAGACCAGGGTGCAGAGGAGATGATGTAATCAAATGAGGAGTCTGTTGGTCTCAGCAATACACAGTTGCAGCTAACAAATCTTTTGGATTAAAATCTACTTGTTCTGCACCTGGAGGATGTCATTCCACAGGTGCTGTTGGTAAAGGAGGCTCAACATTTGAAAGTCTTCTCACAATAGTGTCAAATCATGCAAGTGGGCATCTCATGTGTGGAAGTTCTTTCTTATTTTGCCACCAGACAATTATTATTAAAGAGCCTGCAAACTTCAAGAGGAAAATAAGCAGTGGACAACCAGGCTCATATAAACTTGGAATTATGGCTCTCCATCAGCACATGAAGCAACATCACATGCTCCTTTGGGAAAAGCAAGCTGGCTAGAAATCAAAGCACATCTCACATTGTCCTCCTCCCCTTTCTCCTAATGATCCAGAGCAGCAATTATGGGCAGTGACAATAGTTGAGTAGCATGGCCCACTGGGAGAATGTTTTGAGCTGCAGTGATGCACCACAGCAACTGGTACAAGTTGGGAAGCCTCCTCAACACGAACTGGGTATGTTTCCACAGTCTGATAGCAGTTATCTGTCTCCTCCATTCCCAACAGACACTGGTCACACTGTTGATTCCATGCACTGACCTCATTATTTTTCCTCATGCAATGTAAAGAGCTGGCAGGCGGTCTTACAGCTTAAAAGCATCGGGGACAAAGGCCATACAGTGGATGAGTTGCTACTGTGCAATGAGCTGCAAATTGCAAATCTCATGATGTCTATAAAGAATGTTTAATAAGAATGTTTATAAAGAAATATACCTGCTTGAAGAAAGTAGTGGCTATGTACTGAAAGTGTCTGCCCATTTCACCCATTCTAAAATTTCAAATGCCCTCCTGGCCTCTGAAAAACAGAATAGTCTGCCAGATCTTTGCTTGATTTGCAACATTGCAACCCACTAGAATTCGAGGCTGCACATGTTGGAGCATATGTACAAACAGTGTAAAATGATGTCAGATTATATCAAACAGCAGCCATTAGCAACTGATGAGATATGTATGTCGCCTACTGAGACCCTACAAAGAGGCAAAAAAAATTGTCATTAGGGACAACTGTGCAATCAATGATATCATCAATCTCATATTTATCCTAAAAAAACTCACCAGAAAGCAAAAAGGAATGAAGGAAGAATTGCAGCTTGCACATTTTCATCTCTGGATTTAGATAAAGATGAAGAGGAGGAGGAGAAGGAGGAGGAGCAGAAGCTAAAATTTGGAGGGAGGCAAAGAGTTGACTGAGTTAAGGGTTGAAGCTGGATAGCTGAATCATGGACAGACAATATTTTTTTATGGTCTCATTGGAAAACCATAATAAATAAATAATATTATAAGTGATACCTGTCTATAGCCCAGAATTTTGATATGAAGACATCAGCTATATTCACTGTAAACTGTAATGTAAAGATAATTACAGCCAAAATAATTTGTATAATAATATATTAATCTGTATAAGTTTCTTCAGATTCAAAAACTCACAGACTCCTTAAACTATTTTATGGGCTTGGCAAAAAAGTGACTTATTTTTATGGACTGTCCTAGAATTTCTGGACGGTTGGCAACCCTGGCAATGGTAGTTGTGATAACCAACCGATGCAGTGGAGTGATGAAAATGAGCCCATGGGGTCCTTGGTCGTGTTGGCAAGCATGGAAAACTGTATGCTAGAATTCTTATGGGATAACAGGCACATGACTATTGGGTACAATGCTTTAGACATTCACAATAAAAGGAAAATGGGGAAAGAGAGTCCAATATGGCTTATTACCAGGATAAGCTGTGTTACTAGCTCAGTGAAACTTTCAAAGTGAGTACACTCGCCTCTGCTCCATATCCAGCCTCACAACCTCACCACTCTCCGTCTGACCACCATCTACTCACTTTCTCATCCCTATCCCCCTTAACTGCCCCACATGTTCATAGCATCAGCTATTGACTTGGTCGCCCCTCTCATTCATGGCAGAGTGCAACAAATCAATAGACAACCCTGGCACAATAATCTCACTAAAAAGCTTTGGCAAGTGTTCAGGGCTGTAGAGTGGCACTGGAAGAAAACACACTAACAAGGCTTCACCGGATTCATAACAGCAATTTTCACATTCAAATTGGCCCTCGCCTCTGCTAAACAGGTCTATTTCACAACCTTTGTATCTTCTTTATCCCACAGCCCCAAACAGTTATTCAACACTTTTAACTCCCTCCTCCACCCTCCACTGCCCCTTCCGACCTCCCTCATCTCTGCAGAAGACTTCGCCACATATTTCAAAAATAAGGTCAACAAAACAAGGAAAGTCTTTACTGCCCATCCACCAGAACCCCTATGTATAAAAGACCACTGCCCCTCCCCCATAATCTTCCTCCTTCAACACTTAAGGAGAGCTTAGTCATCTTCTCTCCAAATTGCAGCTTACCACTTGTGCACTTAACCACATTTCACCTCCTCCCCAACCTCACCACCAAGCTTATTATTTCCATCTTTTCAACCTATGGCTAACCTCTGATATCTTCCCTTCTGCTTTCAAGAAAGCCACAATCACTCATATCCTGAAGAAGCTATCCGTCGAACTGAACTCTATGTCCAGCTATCACCCCATATCTCTGCTCCCTTTCATCTCCACACTCCTCGAACAGCATGTCCATGCTGAACTTTTCCTACCATCTCTCATCTAACGCTTTGACGACCTATAATCCGGTTTCAGTCCTCACGACTTCACCGCATCTGCCCTGACCAAAATTACTAATGACTTACTTACAGACAAAGCTAACAAACAATTCTCTGTACTCACCCTTCTAGACCGGTCCTCTGCCTTTAACACAGTCAATAACTCCCTCCTGCTACAAATCCTCTTTTCCCTTGGCGTCAAAGATCTTGCCCTCTCCTGGATCTCCTCATACCTTTTCAACTGCACATTTACTATCTCCCACTCCCACACTACCTTCTCATCCTGCCCTCTCACCATTGCTGTCCCTCAAAGCTCTGTTCTGGGACCCCTACTCTTCTCAATCTATACCTTTGGCCCACGACAATACATAAAGCCCCACGGCTTCCAGTACTGTGTATATGCTGAGGTTATTCAGATCTACCTCTCTGGCCCAAACGTCACCTCTCTGCTGTCCAGAATCCCAAAGTGTCTATCAGCTATATCCTCCTTCTTTTCATCCCGCTTCCTAAAGTTCAATGGGGACAAAATAGAACTCATAATTTTTCCTACATCTCACATAACTCCACTACCTGATCTATCTATGACAATAAATGATAGCACGCATTCCCCTGTACCGCAGTTCCGCTGCCTCGGAGTGACCCCTGACTCTGCTCTGTCCTTCAAACCGCACATCCAAGCTCTTTAAACCTCTTGCTGCCTCCAACTCAAAAATATTTCCAGAATCCGTTCTTTCCTCAACTATGAATTTACTAAAATGTTTGTGCATGCTCTCATCAACTCCCACCTTGACTACTGCAATATACTCCTTTGTGGCCTCTCTCTGTCCTTAACTCTGCTGCATGACTAATCCACCTCTCACCTAGCAATTCCTCTGCTTCTCCTCTCTGCAAATGGCTCCCAATTCCCCAATGTATGAAGTTCAAACTATTAACATTAACCTACAAAGGTATCCATAATCTGTCTCCTCCGTATATCTCCGAACTAATCTCCCGTTACCTTCCAACACGTAATCTCCGGTCCTCTCAAGACCTCCTTCTCTACTCCACACCTATACGTTCCTCACCCACATGCTTCCAAGACTTTTTCCGAGCATCCCCCATGCTCTGAAATTCTGTGCCCTAACACGTTGGATTATCCACTCCTGCAACCAGTTTTGAAACTTTCAGGAGAAACTTGAAAACGCATCTCTTCAAAAAAGCTTACAGCCTGCAATAACATCGGTGCCACCTCACCACCAGAATGTAAGCCCGCATGGGCAGGACCCCCTCCCTTCTGTACCAGTCTGTCATTGTTAGTTTGTTCACTGTAATTTATATTTGTAGTTTGTATGTAACCCCCTCTCATGTACAGCACTATGGAATCAATGGTGTTCTGAAAAAATAAATAATAAAAATTATAATTTTAATGAGCATCTCATCTCAGGTAGCGATAAAAACTGTAAGGGGTCAGCACATAACTCCTGCTGTAGGACTATAGTGCCACCCCCTGAGAGATACCACAAGGTCTGGCCTGGGGTGAAATGATGCATTTCCCATCTTGGCTGGTCCATTATCTGATGCTCAGGGCCAGAGAGGTTAATTACAATAAATCTGTTACATGCCTCAGCAAAGAATTCAAAAGGAAACTGTTGCTCTGAGGTTAAGTTCACACGTAGCGTTTTTGAAGCGTTTTTGAGGCTTTTTTCTGGCCGCGAAAACACTTGTTAATCGGTCTACCATGCATAGCAATGCGAATTCGGATGTACTGTGCACATGATGCGTTAATTAATGCGCCAAATTCGCACTGCGTTGCAAAATGCAGCATGACCATTTCTACCGCGATCACTGCACAAATTCGTGGCCATTGAGTTACATTGAAATGCAGCAAACCTGCAGGTAAATGTGGATTTGCTGCACTTCAATTACATTCAATGGCCGTGAATTCACGGCCCAAACGCGGTGCGTGTGGTACCCGGGATGAAGAGGAGACTACAACTCTTCTCATCCCGACCGCTGCACCCGCTGATAACAGCGGGAGTGTAAAGGATGGGAGGAGAAGTAGCTTTCCCAGCCACACTGGCTACTACGCGCAGTAAAAAAATAAATAAAAAAGTTAAAAATAAAAAATAAACCTCTATACTCACCTGTCCGGCGGCGATCTTCTCATCCCGGCGACTGACGGTACTTACAGGACATGTGCTGACGTCACAGATCAGCTGATGGTTACGTGACCATCAGCTGAGCGGTGACATCAGCGCAGGTCCTGATGGTCACGTGACCGTCAGGACCTGTGCTGACGTCACCGCTCAGCTGATGGTCACGTGACCGCTCAGCTGAGCTATGACGTCAGTGCAGGTCCTGATGGTCACGTGACCGTCAGGACCTGCGCTGACGTCACAGATCAGCTGATGGTCACGTGAGTGCTCAGCTGAGCGGTGATGTCAGCGCAAGTCCTGATGATCACGTGACCGCCAGGACCTGTGCTGATGTTACAGATCAGCTGATGGTTACCTGACCGCCCAGCTGATAGTCATGTGACCATCAGCTGATTGTAAGAATACTGGGGCTGATCAGCTGATCAACCCCAGTGACCTCCTTCAGCATGTATACTGACAGGGGGTGATTTTACACCCCTGTCAGTATACATTGTTGTATTCTATGAAGGCTGATGTCACTGCTGTAGAATTGACATGAATCATCGTGGGACACTTGGTGGTACGTGGACTGCGTCGTTGACGGCGAACACGTGAGGAATATGGTTGTTTTTTATTTTACGATTTTTTTCAGGAGATCGAGGGCTTCGCGGACCCGTGTAATAAAAAAAATTGCAGACCCGTGTGTTTTTTATTTCATTAAAATATTTTATTCTATCTGTGTCTTTTATTGAAAAAGCGGCATTGTAAAAGCGTTGACCATTTTACTACGCAGTTAGTAATGGGGGCGTCTTATAGACACCCTCCATTACTAACCCCGGGCTTCACGTCAGCCGCCATTACAAGTCTGACGTGAACCCCAACCCCATTATCCCACTCACCACTGCTACAGGGCAGTGGGAAGAGCAGAGGCTAAGCGCCAGATCTGGCGCATCTTATGGATGTGCCATTTCTGGGACTACTGAGGGGTGATATTAATCCATGGCCCCTTCTCTGGCTATTAATATCAGCCCACAGCTGTCTAGGTTAGCCTTTGCTGGTTAGATTTTATAGGGGGACCCTACGTCAATTTTTTTCTGGGGTCCCCCTGTAATCTAGCCAGTAAAGGCTAAGCAAACAGCTGTGGGCTAATATTAATAGCCAGGGAACATTGTTGGCTAATGGCCCCTTCCCTGGCTACTAATATCAGCCCCCAGCAATCGGCTTTCCATCTGCTGGTTATAAAAATTATGCGGGAGCCAACGCCAGTTTTTTTTTTACATTTTCGGCTCTGTGCCCACGATCCGGACGTAGCAGTGCTTTGAACGCATATTTTTGCTGCATCCAAAATGTTGCATTCTATAGAACGCAGGTAAATTCACATGTGTTCACTGAACCATGCAGATTTACCTCATTTAATACTTTCTAGTGGTCGAATTTCTGTTGAAGAGACTAGTGACTCCGCACGAGAATTTGACATGCTGCTGTCCTGAAAGACGTGATGCATGTCAATGTCCATGGGTGGTTAGCAGCCTCTGATGCATGCATAGTGGACATGGGACTTCTAGAGATCCCATCCACTATGCAGTAACATCTGGACGCTGCAGGTTTGACGCTGTATAGACACACAGCGTCAGCCTGCAGCGGCTCCTGATCATGGCCAGGTACCCAAACTCACCCGCAGCATGTCAATTTCTGTAGCGGACATGCCAGTCTACGCTGCAGATTTTGACCGATTGAAGTGTTGTGGATTCCCATCTACCAACAACAGAAGTGTGGTATTAGAACACCGCATTTTGGACACAGCAAAAATAAGCTGTGTTCAAAGCACTGCTGAGTGCTGATCGGGCGGGGCATAGCGGCTAACGAACCAGCTGTGAGATGCTATTAATTGCCACGGACCATGTTTTCTTAATGGCTCCTTCCCAGGCTAAAAATAGCAGCTCACAGCAGCCGCATAAATTACGTGATTAGAAATGCTAATGAAGATTCAGTGAATGGGACTAGCTGACACCTAGCTCTTTTGTTTGGTTATGACAAGGTGTCAATCAGACCTTTTCATGACCAAACTTAATTAAAGTAAAGATTTAAATAGACACGCAGACGCAGAGCAAACACTTTATTTGAATTACAACAGACACATTCTTTAATCATTCAAATTAACCGATATACTCACCCCAGATCTGATGGTAATCCAAGGTTTAAGCAATGTCCCACCAAATAACTTTATTTAGCTCCAAAAATCATTCATTGATGTACAAAAAAGTTAAAAAAAACACATGAAAAAACACATAAAAAAAGCGTCAAAAACGCATGTAAAAATGCATGCATTTTCCCTGCAAGGAGAAGCAGAAACGCACAGAAAATTTCTGCTTCAAATACGCATCGTGCGCACATAGCCTGAGGCTGCAACAAATTCAGATCAGCTGTCTCCATCACAAGTATCATGATGTACAATACAAAGTTATATAGTGGTATCGTGTTAGCCAGAAATATCTATGTAAATACTTTTATGCCCAAAAATGGCATAAGTATTCTTGTTGTGCCTTTTGTCTTATCAATTCATTTGTAATATTGCCTAAAGAAGGAGCCTCTGCACTCTGAAAGCTAGCATATATATATATTTATTTTTTTCTGGTTAGCCAATAAAGGTATCACTCTGAGAATACTTGTGCCATTTTTGGGCATAAAAGTATTTACATCACAAGTATTCAATGAAACATCTGGGGAACTGCAAGAACCAATGAGAAGAGGTGGTCTAGGTCTGTGAGAAGAACAAGACTGACGAAGATTTCGCTACTGATCTTGTCCTCCCATGGCTGCTATTTAAACACATCAGCTCCAGCATTCCTGCTTCTCCTGTGATGTTACTGGCAGCTCAGCAGTTGAGATGGGAGAGAGTGAGGGTGAATACGTTCTGTGATGTGCAGGGCTGAGAGTAGGACAGAAGGGCTCAGACCTGTGTGGTCAACCTTCTCTCTATCAAAGACACAATAATTGTATGGCCAGGTTTACTCATAGGTTGACTGTCTCCTCTTTCAGGCAGATACTCTGAGCCCTGATCAGATGGAGCTTGGCATATTTGACCAGTGACAAGAATCGGCCCAGTTTGCTATGTGTGTACTGTCATGACCAGCCTCCAGTGTAATGTCAGAGGGGATGCCAACTTTTATTTACCTATGACTAATGCCAATGTTTAAATTGACCATACCATCTGCCTGACTGTCCATTGTCTGTCTTCAACACTGTTATGCTGTCGCTAGTGCCAATGACCCACACTCATCTGGGCATCTATTCCATGTCCACCATGTCACATGTACAGTAGTATGGCTGCTGCTCTGGCTGCCATTTCTAGCTTTAAATTGTCACACATCTCCTTACCTGACCCGTTCTAATTTTGCCACTACTTAGTAACGACAGCCACACATCTCCTGGTTGCACCAAGCAACATACTCTCTTGAGAGTACACAAACATGAAACAGCTCACAAAAAATGTTTTTTCAAATTGAAGAAGCAATGGCTTGTCAAGCCATGCAAACCATTATCCAACTAGTCTGTGCCGGCTCTCTAACAGGCTCATACTATGCCACTTTTGACTTAATTAAAAGGAGAAGCTCTACCTCCACCTACTGTATCCTCACCCATCCCTTGTAGATTATGAGCCTTGTGGGCAGGTTCCTCTCTCCTCCTGTACCAGTCGCTGACTTGTTTTGTTCAAGATTATTGTAAGTGTATTTGCTATGTATATACCCCTTTTCACATGTAAAGCTCCATGGAATAAATGGCGCTATAATAATAAATAATAATAATATTATTTGGATGGTTTGTGAAAAAGTTTTCGCTTCTTCATTTAACAAAGAAAAAAGATCTTGCCACTCCCCTAACCGAGAAAATATTTGCATCATATCACGTGAAAAAGCCATGGCTTCTTTTTGCATAATCTCTTTTTAAACAACAGCAAAGCAGGCATCTACCTCCAAATAGGGATCATTTTTTTGGACAATTATAACAATATAAGTTTTAGTTCCCAAGCAAATTTTTGTAGCGTCTTATAGTTTCATCAAAGTGGAAAAGTATTTATATAAATCTCATGCTCCCTGTGCGTTTTTTTACACTGCTTAAACCGGCCTGCGGTGTGTGCACTTACCTTGTGGGTACGCTGAGTTTTATGTGTTGATTTTTTACCATTGAATTGTATTAAATGTGCTATCTACCGCAGGTGACAAAAAATGATTATACATTTTTAGCTCATTTCCACTGCAGAAACGCAATAAAAATGCATACAAACAACACATGACATTATAAATAACGTTCTGTCAAAGCCATATACCAGAAGATATATATAAAAAAAAGCAATTTCCTTAAAATAGGACATACCAAAAATAGAAAAAAATGCAGCATCAAAGACAAAATAAAAATGAATGGAAAACCCCCACTCGAAAACGCCAATGAAAAAAATGCAAGTAATCTCATTTAGGTAATAGTTGTATAAATGTCGCAAAAAATCCGTAAAAATATACTTATTGTGGGAATGTAGCGTAAGTATCCTAAAAGTCTAATACTGCAGTGTGTTGTAAAATATGCTGTTGGCAACTATCCATTTTCCCTAGCCATATAGGTTGAGAACACTTGAGACATTAATAATTACCTCAAAAATATGTCTTTAACACTTGGAGGTCTCCTAGGAGTGTATTGAACCCATTTAGAGTTCTTTAATGCAAACACAGAGCTCAAAAGGGTTCAATGCAATCCTTGGTGACCTCCAAGTGTTATAGAAGTATTTTGAGTCAATTAGATGCTTTGCTATATTGAGATTTGCAGCAAATTTATTCTGAAAATCAAAGTTTTGGAGAAAATTTGGCAAAGCTGGCAAGTGAAAATTTAAAAAGCTCTGCTTATCTCTAGTAGCATGATATGAACGCTCCATTTGTTGTGGAGAATTGATTGACAAACCAGTGTGTCACATTCGCAGAAAACATTCAAGAGAGTTTATTATTTCCTTACACCTCATTACCTCAACGTTTTGTAGAAAAAACTTTTATTGACTGCGAATCTATGCGTGTTTATACTTACTTTTTAAACAATGCTATGTATTTTGCTTTCTTCTATATTTTTTTTGTTCATTGTACACTTTTGTAAATACAAGAAATAATGGATGAACTTAAATGACCTATATTGAATGATGGACATCGGGACAATAGCACTTCAGTATTACAATGAAAAGCTATCAAGACCCATTTTTTTTAAGCTGCAGCAAAATTATGATTTGTATGCTGTGCAGCACAACAATGCCTGTGTGCATACAGATCAGTGAATACAAATCATAGCTTCTAGTTCTTCAAAGCAAGAAGCACATCTAACAATAAGATCAAACAGCTAAGTTTCCTGCAGAAAACCACTTTTTAAACTACTTGGAAAGTTTAACTGAATCATTTTGGAGGTCGCATAAGTCAAGATATATGTGGGTTAAGCATGTACACCTACATGGCTCCTTTACACATGAACTCCCAGAGCTTACAAAAATATATAGAAGGAGCTTTACTAGACTAAATATGCCAGAATTCTAGTGCATTGATCAGCAAGAATACTGACAGATATGCTTAGTGAGAAAGGGACGTAGTTTAGTGGGACAATTCACCATTTCACCAAACTTTTTGTGCAAACTTCTGGTTTAAAGATAGTTAACTAATAGATATGGTAAAGTTATACTAGAAAGTCTAAAAGATCACAAGTCTAAAAGAGGTCATCCAAGCATCACCTCTGATTACCCGATATCAGCTGCAGCAGTCAGATTTAAGCAATGTATTGTGTAGATGACCACAGCTCCATACATTATTTCGTAGCAATTGCCGATTATTGCAGTTTATCTTGCATTTAAAGGGGTTGTCCTGTTCAAATCGATAAGTCTCCAGTCACTCTGTATGACTACAAACTTATGATTCCCCGTGCGCTGCGAGGATTCGCCGATTTCTGACCCGGGACCAGAGGGTATGTATACGTTTCAATAATAGAAAAAAAATATGGAATTGGGCTACCAACTATTAAGTAGCATAAAGCAGGGTAGCAAGTGTAGTTAAAATAGAACTTTTAATGCATTAATTTAAAGAACCAAAAAAGGCTCAAAAGACGACAACAACGACAATAAAAGATTTGCAACACAAATAGTCAGGTTGTCACCTATATACCGCAATTAGGGTAAATATATCATTCTTATTGTGCCCTCAAATGTAAATAGGTGATACAACAGACAAGTATAAGAAAGAAACAATCTCACCATATGTTGGAGTATAGTCCTAACTCAATCTAGGTCAGATCCCATGTGTTCTGGGGTATAGCCAGGAAATCCAATATAGAGATATTACTGAGGGGGAACCACACTACCCACACAATATCCGCAAATAATCTCCTATGAGACCCAGAAGGATCTATTACAAACGCCCCAAAGTATTCCCGCTCACTACACGTTTCGTAAATGAACTCATGAGGAGAGGGTGGGGAAAAGGGTAACAGCTGTGTTGGCTGCGGCAGGCTAAAGGTTTCCCTACAACAGAAGTGGGAAATCCAGAGTTAAAACAGTCTGGATTTCCCACTTTTGATGAGTTCTTTTACGAAACGCGTAGGGAGCAGAAGAACTTTATTTGTCTTTTTACCATAAGGGTTAATTCATTTTATATTTTAAAAGGCTTGACTTTTATGGATGCGGCAATAGCAACTGTTTATTTTTCAATGTATTTTTAAAGGGAGAAAAAGGGGTGATTTTGTTATGACTTTTTTATTTTTTATTTAATTTATTTTTCATTTTAATCTTATTAGTCCCAATTGGGAGACTTGAACTTCATCCTTGAATTTACTTTGCTTGACTTCATCCAGCATTGTGAACAGGTCTGGCAAACTGGCAGTGTACTATTATTGCAAGGCTGTTATCACCACTGGAAGAAGATATTTATAGATGTGTTACCAAAGTATGTTTTTTTCAACTATTTTATTTGGGAGAATGGGGAATTCAAATTTCATCTATATATATATATATATATATATATATATATATATATATACAGTTGTATGAAAAAGTTTGGGCACCCCTATTAAACTTAAGCTTAATGTTTTATAAAAATTGGTGTTTTTGCAACAGCTATTTCAGTTTGATATATGTAATAACTGTTGGACACAGTAATGTTTCTGCCTTGAAATGAGGTTTATTGTACTAACAGAAAATGTGCAATCTGCATTCAAACAAAATTTGACAGGTGCATAAGTATGGGCACCCTTATCATTTTCTTGTTTTAAATACTCCTACCTACTTTTTACTGACTTACTAAAGCACTTTTTTTGGTTTTGTAACCTCATTGAGCTTTGAACTTCATAGCCAGGTGTATGCAATCATGAGAAAAGCTACTTAAAGGGGCCACTTGCAAGTTGTTCTCCTGTTTGAATCTCCTCTGAAGAGTGGCATCATGAGCTCCTCAAAACAACTGTCAAATGATCTGAAAACAAAGATTATTCAACATAGTTGTTCAGGGGAAGGATACAAAAAGCTGCCTCAGAGATTTAACCTGTCAGTTTCCACTGTGAGGAACATAGTAAGGAAATGGAAGAACACAGGGACAGTTCTTGTTAAGGCAAGAAGTGGCAGGCCAAGAAAAACATCAGAAAGGCAGAGAAGAAGAATGGTGAGATCAGTCAAGGACAATCCTCAGACCACCTCCAGAGAGCTGCAGCATCAACTTTCTGCAGATGGTGTCACTGTGCATCGGTCAACTATACAACGCACTTTGCACAAGGAGAAGCTGTATGGGAGAGTGATGCGAAAGAAGCCGTTTCTGCAAGCACGCCACAAACAGAGTCGGCTGAGGTATGCAAAAGCACATTTGGAGAAGCCAATTTCTTTTTGGAAGAAGGTCCTGTGGACTGATGAAACCAAGATTGAGTTGTTTAGTCATACAAAAAGGCGTCATACATGGCAGCAAAAAAACACAGCATTCCAAGAAAAACACTTGCTACCCACAGTAAAATTTGGTGGAGGTTCCTTCATGCTTTGGGGCTGTGTGGCCAATGCCGGCACTGGGAATCTTGTTAAAGTTGAGGGACGCATGGATTCCACTCAGTATCAGCAGATTCTTGACAATAATGTTCAAGAATCAGTGACAAAGTTGAAGTTACACAGGGGATGGATCTTTCAGCAAGACAATGATCCAAAACACCGCTCCAAATCTACTCAGGCATTCATGCAGAGGAACAATTACAATGTTCTGGAATGGCCATCCCAGTCCCCAGACCTGAATATCATTGAACATCTGTGGGATCATTTGAAGAGGGCTGTCCATGCTCCGCGACCATCAAACTTAACTGAACTGGAATTGTTTTGTAAAGAGGAATGGTCAAAAATACCTTCATCCAGGATCCAGGAACTCATTAAAAGCTACAGGAAACGACTAGAGGCTGTTATTATCGCAAAAGGAGGATCTGCTAAATATTAATGTCACTTTTCTGGTGAGGTGCCCATACTTATGCACCTGTCAAATTTTGTTTGAATGCAGATTGCACATTTTCTGTTAGTACAATAAACCTCATTTCAAGGCAGAAACATTACTGTGTCCAACAGTTATTACATATATCAAACTGAAATAGCTGTTGCAAAAACACCAATTTTTATAAAACATTAAGCTTAAGATTAATAGGGGTGCCCAAACTTTTTCATATAACTGTATGTACAGTACAGACCAAAAGTTTGGACACACCCTCTAATTTAAAGATTTTTCTGTATTTTCATGACTATGAAAATTGTACATCACACTGAAGGCATCAAAACTATGAATTAACACATGTGGAATTATATACTTAACAAAAAAGTGTGAAACAACTGAAAATATGTCTTATATTCTAGGTTCTTCAAAGTAGCCACCTTTTGCTTTGATGACTGCCTTGCACACTCTTGGCATTCTCTTGATGAGCTTCAAGAGGTAGTCACCGGAAATGGTCTTCCAACAATCTTGAAGGAGTTCCCAGAGATGCTTAGCACTTGTTGGCCCTTTTGCCTTCACTCTGCGGTCCAGCTCACCCCAAACCATCTCGATTGGGTTGAGGTCTGGTGACTGTGGAGGCCAGGTCTTCTGGCGTAGCACCCCATCACTCTCCTTCTTGGTCAAATAGCCCTTACACAGCCTGGAGGTGTGTTTGGGGTCATTGTCCTGTTGAAAAATAAATGATCGTCCAACTAAACGCAAACCGGATGGAATAGCATGCCGCTGCAAGATGCTGTGGTAGCCATGCTGGTTCAGTATGCCTTCAATTTTGAATAAATTCCCAACAGTGTCACCAGCAAAGCACCCCCACACCTCCTCCTCCATGCTTCACGGTGGAAACCAGGCATGTTGAGTCCATCCGTTCACCTTTTCTGTGTCGCACAAAGACACGGTGGTTGGAACCAAAGATCTAAAATTTGGACTCATCAGACCAAAGCATAGATTTCCACTGGTCTAATGTCCATTCCTTGTGTTCTTAAGCCCAAACAAATCTCTTCTGCTTGTTGCCTGTCCTTAGCAGTGGTTTCCCAGTAGCTATTTTACCATGAAGGCCAGCTGCACAAAGTCTCCTCTTAACAGTTGTTGAAGACATGTGTCTGCTGCTAGAACTCTGTGTGGCATTGACCTGGTCTCTAATCTGAGCTGCTGTTAACCTGCGATTTCTGAGGCTGGTGACTCGGATAAACTTATCCTCAGAAGCAGAGGTGACTCTTGGTCTTCCTTTCCTGGGGCGGTCCTCATGTGAGCCAGTTTCTTTGTAGCGCATGGGGACACTTTCAAAGTTTTCCCAATTTTTCAGACTGACTGACCTTCATTTCTTAAAGTAATGATGGCCACTCGTTTTTCTTTACTTAGCTGCTTTTTTCTTGCCATAATACAAATTCTAACAGTCTATTCAGTAGGACTATCAGCTGTGTATCCACCAGACTTCTGCACAACACAACTGATGGTCCCAACCCCATTTATAAGGCAAGAAATCCCACTTATTAAACCTGACAGGGCACACCTGTGAAGTGAAAATCATTTCCGGTGACTACGACTTGAAGCTCATCAAGAGAATGCCAAGAGTGTGCAAGGCAGTCATCAAAGCATAAGGTGGCAACTTTGAAGAACCTAGAATATAAGACATATTTTCAGTTGTTTCACACTTTTTTTTTTAAGTATAGAATTCCACATGTGTTAATTCATAGTTTTGATGCCTTCAGTGTGAATGTACAATTTTCATAGTCATGAAAATACAGAAAAATCTTTAAATGAGAAGGTGTGTCCAAACTTTTGGTCTGTACTGTATATTAGCTATTGAACCCATCCTACGTCCAGGTGGTGACCATTTTTATTGGAATATGGTCTCCTATCCTTATATACGCTCCCCCATCCTCGTCCCCTATCCTGATATATGCTCCTCAATTCTAGTATAGGCTGCCCCATCCTGGTCCCCCATCTTGGTATATGGTACTCTATTCTGGTGTATGCTCCCCCATCCTGGTCCCCAACCTGGTATTTGCTCCCCAATCCTGGTACGCTATCCTGGTATATACTCCCCAATCCTGGTTTCCTATCCTTGTATATGCTCTCCATCCTGGTCCCCTATCCTGGTATATGCTACCCCATCCTGGTATATGTTCCCCAATCCTGGTCCCCCATCCTGGTATATGCTCCCCCATCATCGTCCCCCATCTTGGTATATGTTCCCCAAACCTGGTCCCCTATCCTGGAATATGCTCCCCCCTCCTGGTCCCCTATCCTGTGTAGGGATTTGTACTCACTGAGCCGCGTTGGAGGTAGGCACGGGTTCACACAGTGATGCAGTCCACGGGTTCAAACAAACTGGTGGTTTATTTAGTGTCCATACACCAGTTAATAATCAAAAGTAACAGCCTTTTCCTGGCACAAAAAGGAATAACAGAACAAAGCTCAAAATAACAAGTTCATGCAGCACGGCTTCAGCCTTTTAAACAAGGTGCTTTTCTCTGCCTCCTGCAGAGTCTAAGAAGCACCTGCAAGGTCAGCTCACCTTGCCCAACAAAACACAGACAGACAGAGACAGGCGCAGCGGTCTTAAATTAGCCTTCCAAGACTTGGACTGGAGGTAAGTGAGCAGCTGTCCCCCCACAGCTCTTTCAGCTGCTCATAAAAGCCGGCCTTGTAATCCGGGCCCATTAAATTCCTCTCAGCACTATGTGTGCTGGAGCCTGCTTCTCCGAGTCCTACATCACCGAAGCTTGGCACATCGGGGACACATACCTCCCGTCCACGACCTGTCCGGCAGCCACCTTACACCTGGTATATGCTCCTCCATCCTTGTCCCCTATCCTGGTGTATGCTCCCCCATCCTGGTATATGTTCATCTATCCTGCTCCCCCATACTGGTATATGCTCCCCCATCCTGGTCCCCTCTCCTAGTATATGCTCCCCCATCCTGGAATATGGTCCCCCATACTGGTATATGCTCTCCCATCCTGGTCCGCATTCTGGAATATGGTCCCTATCCTGGTATATGCTCCCCCAACCTGGTCCACTATCCTGGAATATGCTCCCCCATCCTGGTCCCCTATCCTGGTATATGCTTCTTCATCCTGGAATATGGTCCTCCATCCTGGTATATGCTCTCCCATCCTGGTCCACATTCTGGAATATGCTCCTTCATCCTGGTATATGCCCCCCCATCCTGGTCCCCTATCCTGATTTATGCTCCTCCATCCTGAAATATGGTCCCCCAACCTGGTATATGAGCCCCCATCCTGGTATATGTGCCCCCATCCTGGTATTTGAAACCCCCATCCTGGTCGCCCATCCTGAAAAATGCTCCACATCCTGGTCCCCCATCCCTGTATATGCTTCCCCCATCCTGGCCCCTTATCCTGGTATATGCTTCCCCACATCCTGGTACCCATTCTTGAATATTGTCCCCCATCCTGGTACATGCTCCCCCAACCTGGTCTCCTGTTCTGGAATATGTTCCCCCATCCTGGTCCCCTATCCTGATATATGCTCCCCCATCCTGGAATATGGTCCTCCATCCTGGTATATGCTCCCCCATCCTGGTCCACATTCTGGAATATGGTCCTTCATCCTGGTATATGCCCCCTATCCTGGTCCCCTCTCCTGGTTTATGCTCTCCGATCCTGGTCCCCATCCTGAAATATGGTCCCCCAACCTGGTATATGCTCCCCCACCCTGGTATATGCGCCCCCATCCTGGTATTTGCACCCATCCTGGTCCCCCATCCTGAAAAACGCTCCACATCCTGGTCCCCCATCCTTGCATATGCTTCCCCCCATCCTGGCCCCTTATCCTGGTATATGCTTCCCCCCATCCTGGTCTCCATCCTGGAATATGGTCCCCCATACTGGTATATGGTCTCCCATCCTGGTATTTGCACCTCATCCTGAACCCCATCTTGGAAAATGCTCCCCCATCCTGGTCCCTCTTCCTGGTATATGCTTTCCCTCACCCTTGTCCCCCATCCTGGTATATGCTCCCCCTTCCTGGTATATGCTCCCCTATTCTGGTATATGCTTTCCCCCATCCTGGTCCCCCATCCTGTATATGCTCCCCAATCCTGGTCCCCCATCCTGATATATGCTCCCCCATTAATCTATAAATAATAAAAAAAAACACTCCTACTCACCTTTCCATCGCTCCTCTGCAGCACATTGCCTGCATTATTTTACTAAAATGGTGGTGGAATCAGTGCCTGCGCATAGCACAATATCTGGCGCCATTTTATTGAAGACAAATGTGCAGAGTGAATTCAGCAAAATGGTGGTAGAGTACGCGCATGCGCATAACGTGCTGTTAGGTGCTATTTTTTTTGAAGACACTGTGCAAATTTATCTTCACTAAAATGGTGCAGGATATTGCGCTATACGCAGATGCTGATTCCGAAGCCACACCCCTCCCCTGACCTCTGGCCCGAACAGCTCCACACTCCTCCACCGGCCTCTTGCCAGAACAGTTATGTGTTTATGGTGCAGGACATCGCGGTATGCGTTCAGTGCCTACTCATACTGTGATCTCCGGCGCCACACTCCTCATCCCTATCTGGGATGTGGCTGTATCGTTCTGTTTGTGGCCGGACTGCGTAGGCGCATTGTGCTTGTGCAGTCTATAGAGCATTTGGACAGAAGGACACATCCCTGATTATATTATGGATATTATAGATACATATGCGTGTGTGTGTGTGTAACATCCCTGGCGGCGTGCTTGCATGGCTTACCATCTCCCACCATGCAACACCGCAATCTTACCTATCAGGCCAGGCTGCACACTTTGCTCCTGTACCAGCTGTTTGTATATCTCTTGTCTGCTGGCTTAGGGCGTCGGCGCTGTTGCTTCCTGATTCTTAAAGCTACAGTGTGCGCAGTCCTAATGTATCCCCAGCCTATTGCTGTGAGTCACTGGATACTTAAACCCCCTCCACCCAGTAGGAGGGGCCTGATCAACACTTCGTTACAGTGTGTTCTGTGCAACTGTGAGTTGCCAGGTCCTGTCCTGACTCTAGTCTGTTTCCACCACCCTGGGGGCTGAGTACCCAGGGCCGCTATCTGTATCTCTGTCTTTTAGTCTCTTTCCGCCACCCTGGGGGCTGAGTTCCCAGGCTCGTTCCTGTATCATGTTCCCGGTTCAGTTCCTGTCTGAACAGTGTCCTAGCCCGTTACCTGTTTGTCTCTATGTCCATACCTTTCCTTTTCCTGCAGTGTCTGAACGTGCACCTAACTCCAACTCGTTGTCTCTGTACTTCTGTTTGTGAGTTTTGTGTCCACTTGCTACTTCATTGTAAGTACCTTGTGTGTATCTGGTTCTGCTTGTCCCCTTTCCCTGCCTCCGTATCTACCTCCTTTGTTTTAACCATCTTCCTGTATTTTCCAGTCTGTTCCATGTGAACAGAGCCCTGTCCTGTCTGCCTGCACCTTCTCTTCCGCTCTGCTCTGCTTGTTCACCGCACCTGCGGTTTTGCTCCGCTCTGCTTGTTCACCGCACCTGCGGTTTTACTCCGCTCTGCTTGTTCACCGCACATGCGGTTTTGCTCCGCTCCGCTTGTTCACCGCACCTGCGGTTCCGCTCTGCTCTGCTTGTTCACCGCACCTGCGGTTCTGCTCCGCTCTGCTTGCACACTGCACCTACGGTTTTGCTCCGCTCTGCTTGTTCACCACACCTGCGGTTTTGCTCCGCTCTGTTTGTTCACAGCTCCGGCGGTTCTGCTCTGCTTGTTCACCGCACCTGCGGTTTCACCCTGCTCTGTTTGTTCACCGCTCCGGCGGTTCTGCTCTGCTTGTTCATCGCACCTGCTGTTTTGCCCTGCTCTGATTGTTCAGCGCTCCGGCGGTTCTGCTCTGCTTGTTCACAGCATTGGCGGTTTCGCTCTGCTCTGCTTGTTCACCGCATCTGCGGTTTTGCTCTGCTCAGCTGTCCACCGCACCTGCGGCTCCGTTCCTGTGTCCCAGTCTGTATTGGTCCCCATCCTGCCTGCGTTCCTACCTGCCAGTACCCGCCTGTCTGCATAACAGCCGTGCCTGCCAGTGCCCACCTGTCTGCATACCAGATGTGCCTGCCAGTCCCCACCTGTCTGCATATCAGCCGTGCCTGCCAGTGCACACCTGTCTGCAACCAGCCATGCCTGCCAGTCCCCACCTGTCTGCATATCAGCCGTGCCTGTCAATACTCACCTGTCTTCATACCAGCCGTGCCAGCCAGTACACATCAGTCTGTATGCCAGCCTAACCAGCCTATTCCTGCGTTCCCCGGTGTGGGTCAACAACTGTGACTGGGGTCTGACCTGGAGTAGCACCTGGTCCCTCTGGTCAGTTCCTCCCTGGTTCACGGAGTCGACAGAGCCACCGTGTGACCTTGGTCGGACCGAGTTGATACTTAGTTACGCCCCTCCAGGCACTCCTCGGTTCATGGTCCAGTGGGATCACTAATCATGCTCACGCCAGTCTGCCCGGGCATGTGCGTAACAGTTTGCTCAGGCCATGGTTCCCGTTGAGCCCCACAGCCCTTCGCTCTCAGAGACATTTGAATCCTTGTCTGGCGAATACGTGCACCAAGGAAAAATTTTTTTGCAAGCTGAGGTCCAAGCGATTTACGCACCAGCCCAAATGGATCTATCAGCACTCGTTCCTGCGGATCCACCATGGTACTATGGGGATCCAAAACGAAGCCGAGCATTTGTGGAGCAATGCACGCTGCATTTCAAATTCTATGCTCACTATTTTCCTACCGATCGGATTAAAGTAGCATTCATGATGTCCTACCTAGCAGGTGATGCCTTGAAATGGATCACCCCCCCTATGGGAAGCATGGGATCCTATCGTCTCTGACCTGCAAGCCTTCCTGGTGGCCTTTCTAATGGTCTCTGATGACCCTAATCCTGAAGCTTCTGCTAAAGCTTCCCTTCCCAATATCCTGGAGCAGCCCCGATGGGTGATGTGTGTAGGTAGCCTATTAGTTCTCCAGCCTGAAGAGACTGCTGCCCACACAGAATCCACATAGGATGACAATGCTCCACAGAATACTTCCCTTTCCAACCTCAAGAGGCAGTCCAGACGTGCAAGGCGTAGAGGTAAACCGTCACGGCAGGTTCTGTCCTCCCAAAGACCTCCTGTTCCCCGGCCTGTAGATGCAGCTATCCACACAGAATCCATGAAGGATGACTATGTTCATCAGGCAAAGCAGAGGGCAGAACTCAGTCACAAAATCGGATTGCGGTCCCGCTGCGGTTGTTTGGGACCCCCTGACGGTCTTTGTCCAGCGAATGTTGGAGAATCCCAAGACATTACGCCTGTAGGAGAGGCTGCCCTTGGCGTTAGTGTTTCCTCTCCACAGATGACCATGACTGTCTCCGTGGCAAGTGAAGGCCTTGGATTAACTGGAAGTTTCGGGCTTAATGCCTTGAAGAGTCGGTGTCTGATTCCCGTCCGACAACTCCAGAAGCCGGTTTGGGCATTGTCAGCGGAAGGACGAGCCCTACTCAGAAACAGTCAAAATATGTCTGTACAAATTAAGCTCCATATTGGAGCATTACACAAGAAGAAGTTCACATTCCAGGTGCTGTCTGGTTTACCCACAGGTCGTCCAGAGCCGAGAGATCTTGTGCCTGCTCAGGCCTGGAGATCCTGCATGGTGGTTCCTGGGGGACTGCTGAGGTGCAAAGGGTGTCCAGTCACCGTATCTTCAGGACAGTCAGCAGTTTCTTCTTCTTCTTCACCAGATCCGCTAGTCGCTGACTCGCTGTGCGCTGAAGTCTCCGAACGAAGGGAAGCGGAGGCATTGTCCCCACACAGTCTCGACGACTGTATCAATGATCTGGCTTTAGGCACCGCCCCGCCTCGCAGACGTGTCATCTCAGAAACCTGACTGAAGTTGGTCCCTAAGCAAGTATCCTCCATCTCTAACAAATCTGGCAATAAGTCCATCAAGGCAGTGGCTACCTCCAAGTCTCTGCACCCCTCCAACCAGGCGGAGGACCTGCAGTTGCCTCCTGAAACCTCCGGGGTGCTATCTGATAACAAATGGAGAGAAACTTTTCTGCACCCTGTACCTGGTACTCAGCCCACTTCATCCAGTAAGCTTGGCAAAGTGTATGTCAAAGCGGTGGTTAATCCCGAGTCTCTGCACCCCTCCAACCTGATGGAGGACCTCCAGTTGTCCCGTGAATCCTTTGGGGTACTAACCGATATTAACAAGTGGAGAGAGACTTTCCTGTGTCCTGTTCCTGGTACTTCACCCACTTCCTCTGTTGCTGGGGATGGCTCGATGGGAGAAAGCATCCTAGTCACCAAGATGGTGAGACCAGTTTCGTTCCCTCTAGTGGACAGAAGAGGTAATCTTCTTGAAGAGAAGGATCGGCCTCCAAATTCTCTGCAGGAAATCCTTGCTGGCTTGAAGAAGACGGGGCGTAGGGGGGGGGATACTGTAACATCCCTGGCAGCGTGCTTGCATGGCTTACCATCTCCCACCATGCAAGACCGCAATCTTACCTATCAGGCCAGGCTGCACACTTTGCTCCAGTACGTGCTATTTGTATGTCTCTTGTCTGCTGGCTTAGGGCGTCGGCGCTGTTGCTTCCTGATTCTTAAAGCTACAGTGTGCGCAGTCCTAATGCATCCCCAGCCTATTGCTGTGAGTCACTGGATACTTAAATCCCCTCCACCCAGTAGGAAGAGACTGAGCAACACTTCCTTACAGTGTGTTCTGTGCGACTGTGAGTTGCCAGGTCCTGTCCTGACTCTAGTCTGTTTCCACCACCCTGGGGGCTGAGTACCCAGGGCCGCTACCTGTATCTCTGACTTCTAGTCTGTTTCCGCCACCCTGGGGGCTGAGTTCCCAGGCTCGTTCCTGTATCTTGTTCCCGGTTCAGTTCCTGTCTGAACAGTGTCCTAGCCCGTTACCTGTTTGTCTCTATATCCGTACCTTCCCTTTTCCTGCAGTGTCTGAACCTGCATCTAACTCCAACTCGTTGTCTCTGTACTTCTGTTTGTGAGTTTTGTGTCCACTCGCTACTACATTTTAAGTACCTTGTGTGTATCTGGTTCTGCTTGTCCCCTTTCCCTGTCTCCGTATCTACCTCCTTTGTTTTAACCATCTTCCTGTATTTTCCAGTCTGTTCCATGTGAACAGAGCCTTGTCCTGTCTGCCTGCACCTTCTGTTCCGCCCTGCTCTGTTTGTTCACCGCTCCGGCGGTTCTGCTCTGCTTGTTCACCGCACGTGCAGTTTCGCCCTGCTCTGTTTGTTCACCGCTCCGGCGGTTCTGCTCTGCTTGTTCACCGCATTGGCAGTTTCGCTCTGCTCTGCTTGTTCACCGCATCTGCAGTTTTGCTCTGCTCTGCTATCCACCACACCTGCGGCTCCGTTCCTGTGTCCCAGTCTGTACTGGTCCCTATCCTGCCTGCGTTCCTACCTGCCAGTACCTGCCTGTCTGCATACCAGCCGTGCCTACCAGTGCCCACCTGTCTGCATACCAGCAGTGCCTGCCAGTCCCCACCTGTCTGCATATCAGCCGTGCCTGCCAGTGCCCACCTGTCTGCTTACCAGCCGTGCCTGCCAGTCCCAACCTGTCTGCATACCAGCAGTGCTTGCCAGTCCCCACCTGTCTTCATACCAGCCGTGCCAGCCAGTACCCACCTGTCTGTATGCCAACCTAACCTGCCTGTTCCTGCGTTCCCCGATGTGGGTCAACAACTGTGACTGGGGTCTGACTTGGAGTAGCACCTGGTCCCTCTGTTCAGTTCCTCCCTGGTTCACGGAGTTGACTGAGCCGCCGTGTGACCTTGGTCGGACCGAGTTGATATTTAGTTATGCCCCTCCAGGCACTCTTCAGTTCATGGTCCAGTGGGATCACTAATCACACTCACGCCAGTCTGCCCGGGCGTGTGCGTAACAGTGTGTGTATGTATATATTGTGGTAGATCAGCTCACTTGACTGCAAATAAAGGTAGACACAGGAACATTGTGTCTGTAAATATTATGCTGGTTTATTAAGAGCACTGCATAAGCCAGGGCAATGTTAGCAAAACAAACTTGGCCTTCCCGGCCTAACAAAAAAACAAAACATACCGAACGGCACAGTCCTTGCTATAGGAAACCGTCCGCTTCAGGAACAAACAACACAAGGTTTAGCTTTCCTTCACATGGTAATACAGCTCCAGAGCTTGTACCTCCAGACCCACCCCACACTAAATGCTCTAAAAGGCTGCAAATTTATCCTTTCACCTCCTCCTTTTCTACAGATGTTTAATCACTCTAGCACTAAACATGACTGATTAACCCCTCTCATCACTTTGTGTACTTTGTCAGTGACTTTGTCACAATATACAGGGTGGGCCATTTATATGGATACACCTAAATTAAATGGGAATGGTTGGTGATATCAACTTCCTGTTTGTGGCACATTAGTGTATGGGAGGGGAATTTTTTTTCCAGATGGGTGATGACCATGGCGGCCATTTTGAAGTCGGCCATTTTGGATCCAACTTTATTCTTTTGAATGGGAAGAGACACATCAAACTTATTGAGAATTTTGTGTGCTTGGTTTTAACGTAACTTTATTCTTTCATGAGTTTTTACAAGTTTATGACAACTTATAAAATGTGTTCAAAGTGCTGTCCATTGTGTTGGATTGTCAGTGTAGCCCTTTTCTGCCACTCTTGACACACTGATAGCAACACCACAGAAGAAATGCTAGCACAGGCTTCCAGTATCCGTTGTTTTAGATGCTGCACATCTCGTATCTTCACAGCTTAGACAATTGCCTTCAGATGACCCCAAAGATAAAAGTCTAAGGGGGTCAGATCGGGAGACCTTGGTGGCCATTCAACTGGCCCACGACGACCAATCCACTTTCCAGGAAACTGTTTACGTAGGAATGATCGGACCTGACACCCATAATGTGGTGGTGCACCATATTAATGAAAAAACTCAGTTTCCTGGAAACAGTTTCCTGGAAAGTGGATTGGTCATCGTGGGCCAGTTGAATGGCCACCAAGGTCTCCTGATTTGACCCCCTTAGATTTTTATCTTTGGGGTCATCTGAAGGCAATTGTCTATGCTGTGCAGATACGAGATGTGCAGCATCTGAAACAATGGATACTGGAAGCCTGTGTTAGCATTTCTTCTGCGGTGTTGCTATCAGTGTGTCAAGAGTGGGAGAAGAGAGTTGCATTGACAATCTAACACAATGGGTAGCACTTTGAACACATTTTATAAGTGATCATAAACTTGTAAATAACTCATGAAAGAATAGTTACGTTAAAACCAAGCACACCATTATTTTTCTTATGAAATTCTCAATAAGTTTGATGTGTCACATGACCCTCTTCCCATTCAAAAAAATAAAGTTGGATCCAAAATGGCCAACTTCAAAATGGCCACCATGGTCACCACCCATCAGGAAAAGTTTTCCCCCTCCTATATACTAATGTGCCTCATATAGGAAGCTGATGTCACCAACCATTCCCATTTTATTTAGGTGTATCCATACAAATGACCCACCCTGTATATCTATATCTATATCTATCTATATATATAAATACAGTCATGCCCAAAAGTGTTGACACCCTTGAAATTGTTCCAGAAAAGGAAGTATTTATCCCAGAAAATTATTGCAATTATCCATGTTTTGTTCTACGCATGTTTATTTCTTTAGTGTGTGTACTGGAGCAACGCAAAAAAAAAACAGAGAAAAAATGCAAATTGGACATAATTTCACACAAAACCCCCAAAATGGGCAGGACAAAATTGTGGGTAAACTTTATTTCAGGCATATGAAGCCCGATCCATCTCACCTGTAGCAAGTAACCGGTGTGGGCACTATGAAAATCACATCTGAAACCAGATAAGAAGAGGAGAAAATGACTCAATCTTTGCATTGTGTGTTTGTGTGCGCCACACTAAGCATGGAGAACAGAAAGAGCGGAAGAGAACTGTCAGAGGACTTGAGAACCAAAATTGTTGAAAAATATCAACAATCTAAGGTCCATCTCCAGAGATCTTGATGTTCCTTTATCCATGGTGCACAACATAATCAAGAAGTTTACAACCCACGACACTGTAGCTAATCTCCCTGGACGTGGACGGCAGAGAGAAATTGATGAGAGGTTGCAACGCAGGATAGTCCAAAAGGTGGATAAGCAGCCAGAATCAAGTTCCAAAGAAATTCAAGCTGTCCTGCAGGCTCATGATGCACCAGTATCAGTGTGAACTAACAATCGCCATTTGAATGAAATTAAACACTGTGACTGGAGACGCAGTTTGCCAAAATGTACATGAGTAAGCCAAATTCCTTCTGGGAAAATGTCTTGTAGACAGATGAGACAAATATAGAGCTTTTAAGTAAAGCACATCATTCTACTGTTTACCAAAAACTCAATGAGGCCTACAAAGAAAAGAACACAGTACCTACAGTCAAATATGGTGGAGGTTCAAAGATGTTTTGGGGTTGTTTTGCTGCCTCTGGCACTGGGTGCCTTGACCCTGTGCAAGGTATCATAAAAGCTGAAGATTACCAAGGATTTTGGGTTGCAATGTAGTACCCAATGTCAGAAAGCTGGGTTTTCATCCTAAGTCATTGGTCTTCCAGCAGGACACTGACCCCAAATATATTTCAAGAAGCACCAAGAAATGGATGGAAACAAAGTGCTGGAGAGTTCTAATGTGGCCAGCAATGAGTCCGGATCTAAATCTTATTGAACACTGGTGGAGAGATCTTAAACTTGCTGTTGGAAGAAGACACCATTCAAATATGACAGACCTGGAGCAGTTTACAAAAGAAGAGTGGTTCAAAATTTCAGTTGAGAGGTGTAAGAAGCTTGTTGATGGTTATAGGAAACAATTGATTGCAGTTATTTTGTCTAAGAGGTGTGCAACCAAATATTAGATTGAGAGTGCAAACAATTTTGTCTGGTCCATTTTTCAGGTTGTGTGTGAAATTGTCCAATTTGCCTTTCTTTCTCAGTTTTTTTTGTGTTGTTCCAATACACACAAAGGAAATAAACATGTATATAACAAAACATGTGTAATTGCAATAATTTTCTGGGAGAAATACTTAATTTTCTAGAACAATGTCAAGGGTGCTGGTAACACTAGTCCATGACTCTATATACACAAATAATACTTTATTTTTATGTTTTTACATTTTTTTCTTTATTTTTTTTTAAACTTCTGCACTTTGCACACTGACTAAACTCTTATGTCAGCATAAAGCCTAATTCAGATATCTGATGCATGGTCATCTGAATAATGCTTTACTTGTGCACCTGTAAAGCACATTAGAAGAGATCACTTTTTCACTGGTCATTGTGTTTTGCACATTGAAGCTCAGTAAGTGTGCAGCCTTCAGAGTACAGCAGCGTGATGATTTCACTACTGTCCTCTGAACACTGTAGCAGTGACAGTGGTGGTGTAGTGCTCAGACAATTACACAAGCAAATACAAATAACATCCCCCAATGACGTAACAAAAAAATGATAAAAAAATAAATGTTAATACAATAAATGTTATTTTGCTTTAAAAATAAATGTCTATAGAATTAATTATTATTAATAACAAAATTAATGACACATTCCTTTTAGTAACTTCATGAATAGCGTGCCAAAGTGCATGTACTGTATTTCTTTTCCTGGGGCTCATATTCAATACTGAACAAGTCTAGATATGTTTAAAATGTATCTATTTTTTTACTGTTTGCATATCATTAACATGTCTAGCAATTCTATGATTCCCCTAATTCCACATCTTCAACTTTTTAATCTTGGAATTTCAATGTAAAGTGTAAAGTGACAAGATTGAGATAGTTAATATTAGATTTCTAACAAAGCTTACAATATATAGAGTTAAGTTTTACTGGTGCTGGCAAACATAAAAGCTTTTTAGCAAAGGAAAAGCTTCCTTCTAAAATAGATGCTCATTGACTGTAAACACTATATTTTGTAAATTAGAAAACATACACATTTGCAGAGTAAAATTTATATGTAAATTTGTCAGCCATTCCATTTTGTCCAAATTGCTACTGACCAATTATTTTAACTACTACATACTAGGAGATGAAAAGCTCAGTTCTTCTTATATCCTATTATTCAGTCACTTAGAGAAATAGCAGTCTAAGCTGAAGGAGTGTGTTATTTCTGTGATGTGTCATGGTTTCCCTAGTTATATGATTAATAATTGGATGAGCTAGTGTCCTAAAATCTTCTGATCACAAAATGCTGCTTTCTCTTCTTTGCTCTCTTGCTTGCTTTTTTTGCCTGCACTTCAGTGCATCATTACAAACTGTAAAGCGCTTGCGCATTAAAACTCCTTGATCTGTGAATAATGTACTCACCGCCCCCCCTTATGAAAAAGCCCCCTGCCCACGGGGACTGAATTTCAAGGCAGATCTCTATTAGCTTATTTTGATGTTTTTATCCTTTCGTGATTGGGAACCATTCTCTGCAGCCAAAACAGACACATTTCCTAGGGCGTTGAGTGAATTTTTAGATCTCCTTAGAGGAGTAAGCTTAAATAAAACATTAGACCACTGCCAAAGCTGACTGGCTTGAGTGATGTAACATCTCATGCGGTTCATGCATTTCAATGTAAGTTTACACTCGTGTGAACATCAGCTCTGCCATCCTGTATGGCTTTAAGTGAAGGTTTGCACGCAAACATGGCCTCCACGAAAGTTACCTCAGGCTAAAGCACTTCCATCATCGATAAAATTAAGTATTATACTGGGTCTCCAGTGGTTAACTCTGCCTCTGATTCGACTCTAGCTGATGTTTTATTAATGACGTGAGATTGTCCTTTTATTTCCAGTCTCCCGCAGCAGGTGAGATTGTCATATCCACTAAGAGAGAATGAGAGAAGATTGCCAGGCACTCGCGTGGATTGTTTCCACAGTTCTTAATTTCTGTTGAGAGGCACGCAATATAAACAAAGTTTTGCTTAACTGCAGGAACATTTGTCAGGGCTTTGATACACACAAACTTCCACTTCAGTACTATGAAAACATTGCATTTTTTTTTTTAAACCCAAGAGCTCTGAGCTTATTCTGCCTCAGCAACACATTTTCTGGCTCTTCCGATAGGCTGGCTGCTGTGCAAATATATTGTGAGATGATTTTTCTTCATTCTGTTTTAAAGGCAGAATTTGTTAAACATTTTGCTTTTAAAACAATGGTTATACTACATGTTATAATAAAATAATATTTTTTTTAAATCTTTTAAAACTAACTATTTAAAGAAATAAACAATAAAATAGCTGTATATATCATCTACAGTATATAGTGAACATATATAGCTGTCAACATTTGAAAAACATTTTATTAAGGCATTTTGGATTTGGCAAAGCAAGGTTTATGGCTTTTATACAGCAGGTTTTGCCAGAATATACATTTTTCAAAATATTCCTTGTACCCCTTGCTATAGAGATGCCACACATTTCAAAAATAAGACCAATCAAATCAGACAAATTTTTACTGTTCAACCACCAAACCCGTTCATACAACAGACCAATGTTCTTCCCCCATCACTCCTTCCCACCATCACTGAAGTAAAGCTTACTCACCTATATTCCTTTCTTCAAGTGACATCTTACCGCTTATTCTTTTGATCCTATCTGATCCTATTTCCTCCCCAACCTCACCACTCTACTTATCCCAGCCCTAACCCATCTCTTCAACCTATCATTAACCTCTGATGACTTCCTGTCATGAATCATTTGGGGATTCGTGGCAGCTCTGGATATGCTGGAATTTAAATGTAGTTTTTTTTCCTTTCATCCAGCAAGAGTTAATGTTAGTCTCTTGCTGGCAGCCTTTTGAGGACAGTCAGCTGATGTTGGTTGGTACCACTCCCACCTCCCTTTAAATAGCCACATGACCCATCAGCTGACCGTCGGTTATAGAGTTTATTCTATTGCAGACCAGCTAGGTGTGTGGAGCCACTGTTGGAGTGCTGTACCCTGGTGCCGTTGTTGGAGCTTTGCTGCTGATTATAAGTTAAGTTGCTTTTCTTACTGGTCGTACCTTGTTTGTCATCTTACCCTGTGTAACATTATCAGTAGTGACAAGGCTAGCGTCCTTCTCGGTCAGTTCACTAGCTAGGGTAATGTGGTGGGCCTCTGGAGAGGCTCCAGATGTTGCAGAAGGGCCAGCTGGGGTGTGTAGTCTCACTGGCAGCAGATAATGATGTAACGGTAGCTGAAGTGGGTCGCTGGACCCCTCAACGCTTCCCTCGTGTTCACAACAATTTCAAGAGGTAGCACTTGTGGATGGTATAGGACCCCCTGGGGGCACTCCTGTAGCGGTGGTGTCTGGGTGCAGGTTTTGGAGTGCCCGTGATGTTTGTGCAATCTCAAGCAGCCAGACACGCAGGTGAACTTGTGAACCTAACAATTTTACTGAAGGAGGTAACAGGTTAAAGTCTCTCCTAAAGGCAAAGTTCACAGTATATTGTGCATACAAGGTAATAGTTTTCTCCTCATGAGACAAGCATTGTTATGGGCTCTCTGGGAGGCTGGAGAAGAGTTCTCTTCACTTGCTAGTAGAGGAAATGTTATGCATAGTCCAGGAAATATTAAACTGATGTAGGGACCTTCACAGATTGGCTCTTTGTGGAAAACACACTAAAGTGTGGATGTACTCAGTTTTTATCCCACCGTTCCATCTTGCAGGGGGTAGGTTTAACCCCTTTACCCCCGAGGGTGGTTTGCACGTTAATGACCAGACCAATTTTTACAATTCTGACCACTGTCACTTTATGAGGTAATTACTCTGGAACGCTTCAACGAATCTACCTGATTCTGAGAATGTTTTTTCATGACATATTGTACTTCATGATAGTGGTAAAATTTCTTCGATATAACTTGCGTTTATTTGTGAAAAAAATGGAAATTTGGCAAAAATTATGAAAATTTAGCAATTTTCAAAATTTGAATTTTTATGCCCTTAAATCAGAGTGATATGTCACACAAAATAGTTAATAAATAACATTTCCCACATGTCTACTTTACATCAGCACAATTTTGTAATCAAAATTTTTTTTGTTAGGGAGCTATAAGGGTTAAAAGTTGACCAGCGATTTCTCATTTTTCCAACAAAATTTACAAAACCATTTTTTTTTGGGACCACATCACATTTGAAGTCACTTTGAGAGGTCTTTATGACAGAAAATACCCAAAAGTGACACCATTCTAAAAACTGCACCCCTCAAGGTACTCAAAACTACATTCAAGAACTTTATTAACCCTTTAGGTGCTTCACAGGAATTTTTGGAATGTGGGAGAAAAAAATGAACATTTAACTTTTTTTCACAAAAATGTTACTTTAGACCCAATTTTTTTTATTTTCGCAGGGGTAACAAGAAAAAATGGACCCCAAGATTTGTTGTGCAATTTCCCCTGGGAACGCAGATATCACATATGTGGGGAAAAAACAGTGTTTGAGCGCACGGCAGGGCTCGGAATGGAAGGAGCGCCATTTGACTTTTTGATTGAAAAATTTGCTTGAATAATTAGCGGACGCCATGTTGCGTTTGGAGAGCCCCTGTGTGCATAAACATTGGAGCTCCCCCACAAGTGACCCCATTTTAGAAACTAGACCCCCCAAGGCACCTATCTAGATGCATAGTGAGCACTTGGAACCCCCAGGTGCGCAGAGAGGGACTTGAAGAGCGGGATACTTGTATAAAAGTTATCCACGTACAGGTGATAACCTTTATCCAGCAGTGGGTGCACCAAGTCCCACACAATTTTCCCACTCACTCCCAGAACAGGGGGGCATTCAGGGGGTTCAATCCGGGAGTCCTTCCCTTCATAAACTCTAAACTTGTGAGTGTACCTGGACCTTTTACTGGGCAGGTACTGCCGGAATCCAAGCCACCCCTTAAAAGAAATTAAGGACTCATCCACGCAGATGTCCCTTTGGGGCAAGTACACTTCACCAAACTTGTTGTTGAAGTGCTCGATGACCGGCCGAACTTTGAAAAGACAATCAAAGTTTGGGTCATCGCGTGCAGGACACCTTGCATTATCTTGGTAATGCAAGACCTTGTGGATGGCCTCAAAACGTGTCCGGGTCATGACCATTCGGAACACAGGAGTGTTATACAAAACGTCAACACTCCAGTATTGCCGAACCTCTGTTTTTTTCAGGATCCCCATATGAAGGACCAGGCCCCAAAACTTCATCATTTCTTCTGCGTCTACAGGAGACCAGTTAGAAAATGATGAAGAGGGGTTTTGTTCCAAAAATTGATGAGCATACAAATTAGTTTGGCCCACCATGAGGTTTATAAAATCCTCAGAGAAAAAGACTTTGAAAAAGTCTATTTCTGTGAGGCCGGTGGTGTCAAACTTGATTCCTGATTCCGCCACGAAATCAGGAATCAGTGGCTCAAAATTTTCGGGGGGCGAGGTCCATATGGCGTCAGTAGTGGGGGGCGCTGGAACATCTTCTCTCCTGCGACGACTGCGGGGCGGTCCAGCAGCACCTGAGGAGGAAGAGGTGGAAGAAGAGGAGGAAGCGGAGGAAGAGGAGGACGATGAGGCATCAGAAAAGTAAAGAAATGTGGGATCCTCGCCCTCGCTGTCAGTCTCAGTGTCGGAGGCAACAATAGCGTATGCCTCCTCTGCTGAATAGCGAGTTCGGGATGAGTCGGACATTTTTTTTTTCTCGTGTATGTGGTGCGTGTGTGTCAGTACTTTATTTAGAGTGTGTGTGTGTCAGTGTGCTTGGTGTGAACTTTTTTTCTGAAAAAAAAAAGAGAAAAAAAGGAACTACAGTAGGTGGTGCAAACAGCGAGCACGAGTGCGGATCGGTGAACTATGTCACCAATCAACTCTCGGCAGCTGCTGGGTGTGTGCGCGGATGTGGTGCAAAGGTGGAGGGGGGAGAATTGACAGGGACAAGAAAAAGTCCTGAAAAGCAGCGAGCACGGACGTTGATCAGTAACGTAGACACTGCTCAGCGCTCGGCCGCAGCAGAACGCACGAAAAAAAAAACTGGGGGGGAGGAGGATTGGGCGTAAAAGGAGGGGGGGGAGGAGGAGGGGGGAGAGGAGGAGGGGGGGAGAGGGGTGGATGAGGGGAGAACAGAGATGGACTTACCAAAGTCTTCTCTGTTCTTCTTTCAGCAGGATCAGCAGCAGGTTCTGGAAGAGGCTCTGAAGCAGGATCCGCAGCAGCAGGATAAGGAGCAGGAGATACAGGACCCTGGAGACAGCAGCAGGATGCCGGAGCAGGAGATCCAGGGCCCTGGAGACAGCAGCAGGACGCCGGAGCAGGAGACCCAGGACCCTGGAGACAGCAGCAGGACACCGGAGCAGGAGATCCAGGACCCTGGAGACAGCAGCAGGATGCCAGAGCAGCAGCAGCGACAGGAGCAGGTAGGAGAAAGGTCTTGTAGTGTAACAGAAGATTCTGTGGCACTACAAGGCCCAGCACAGCGCAGATCAGACGTGACTGCTCTGTAGAAATCCTCACCAAATATGAGCGGTGTTCGACTAGAACTGTTCGCCAATCTCAAATTCGAGCTGTTTTGGGCAGTGTTCGAGTTGTTCGACGAACCTGAACGATTTGCAAAAAATTCGGCTGTTCGAGGTTATGTTCGATAACTGTTCGTGCACCAAAAGCGTGTCCTGCATGTCTGGCGCTATTTAGAGCACCAATCATGCAGGGATTGTCTGCCACTCCCTGTAATGCCACAGCCATGGTGGTTGTGGCATTACAGTGGTAGCCCAAATCGATGGGAACAGTGCTCACAGTGAAAAATGAAAAGCCCGCAATTCAGCAGCGGCATACACCGGTACCCGACAATTTAGAACAGAAAGAATAGAGTATCACACATAGATTAGATAGATAGAAACATGTCAGTCACACATATAATAAGTACAGTGACAGTGTTGGTTACTGTACTTGTCATTTAGTGTAAAGGATTTATTAAAAAAAATAATAGTGCTTTCATGCACCGTCTCTTTAAAAAAGTCGGCTGGCATTTCAGCAGCGGTACCCGACAATTTAGAATAGAAGGAATAGAGAATCACACATAGATTAGATAGAAACATGTCAGTCACATATATATGAAGTACAGTGACAGTGTTGCTTACTGTACTTGTCATTTAGTGTAAAGGATTTATTAAAAAAATAATAGTGTTTTCATGCACTGTCTCTTTAAAAAAGCCGGCTGGCATTTCAGCAGCGTTACCCGACAATTTAGAATAGAAGGAATAGAGACTCACACATAGATTAGATAGATAGAAACATGTCAGTCACATATATATGAAGTACAGTGACAGTGTTGATTACTGTACTTGTCATTTAGTGTTAAAATAAAGGATTTATTTAAAAAAAATTGGCGTGGGGTTCCCCATAATTTTAGGCTCTAGCGGAGGTTAAGCAGATGGCTGGGGCAGATGTTTGAAGCCTGGGAATGGGGTAATACCCACAGAGCTTCCCAGGCTTCTAATATCAGCCCCCAGCTGAATACCTAGCTTTTACTAGCTATTAAAATGGGGGACCTCCCCAAAAAAATGACGTGGGGTCCCCCATATTTTAATAGCTAGCAAAGGCTAGGCAGACAGCTGGGGGCTGATATTAATAGCCCAGGAAGGGTGCCATGAATATTGGCCCCCTCCCAGGCTAGAAACACCAGCCGTCAGCCGTCCCAGAAATGGCGCATCCATAGGATGCGCCAATTCTGGCACTTAGCCTCTCTCTTCCCACTGCCCTGTAGCGTTGGCAGTGGGGTAATAGGGCTGGGGTTGATGTCAGCTTATAATGCCAGCTGACATCAAGCCCAGGTTAGTAATGGAGAGGCGTCTATAAGACACCCCCATTGCTAACCCCATAGTCAAAGTTAAAAAAAAACACAAACACCCAGAATAAAGTCCTTTAATTGAAATAAAGACACGATTCTTTATTGTTCTAAATTAAACCATACTTACCATTATGCCCATTCCAGCTGAAGCCAATGTCTTCTGCAATAAAAATAAAATAATAAAGCAACATCATCCTTACCTTTCCATGGTTCCCACGACGGCTTCAGCTCTGCTACATTCACATAAGAGGCTGGATCGCAGCAGAACGCTGCCATCCAGCTTGCCATGCCGCACACACTGAGAAGCGCAGGCATGCTTGCGCTCCTCAGTGTCTCGATGTGACGGCATAAAGATGAGCCGAGTTCATGTCCAATGAACTCGGCTCACCTCAGGCACGTCACTGAAAGCGTGGGAAAATTCTCCTGCACTCAGCGCTTCAGTGTGAGAATTCTCCTACGCTGTCAGTGACGTGCATGAGGTGAGCTGAGATCATTGGACATGAACTCACCTCATGCACGTCACTGACAGCGTGGGAGAATTCTCACGCTGAAGCGCTGAGTGCAGGAGAATTTTCCCACGCTGTCAGTGACGTGCATGAGGTGAGCTGAGTTCATTGGACATGAACTCGGCTCATCTGGATGCCGTCACAGCGAGACACTGAGGAGCGCAAGCAAGCCTGCGCTTCTCAGTGTCTGCGGGATGACAGGCTGGATGGCAGCTTTCTGCTGCGGTCCAGCCTGTCATCTCGATGTAGCAGAGCTAAAGCTGTCGTGGGAACCATGGAAAGGTAAGGATGATGTTGCTTTATTATTTTTCTTTTACTGCAGGAGATCGTTGGCTTCAGCTGGAATGGGCGTGATGGTAATTATGGTTTAATTTACAACAGTAAAGAATTGTGTGTTTATTTCAATTAAAGGACTTTTTTCTGGGTGTTTTGTTTTTTTTAAATACTTTACTAGAAATTCATGGTGGTCATGTCTAATATTGGCGTGACCCCATGAATTTCGGGCTTAGGGCCAGCTGATAATGCCAAGCTGGCCCTAACCCCTTTATTACCCAGTGAGCCACCGCACCAGGGCCCTGGATGAGTTGGGTACAGCGCCAGAAGATGGCGCTTCTATGAATGCGCCATTTTCCGGGGTGGCTGCGGACTGCAATTTGCAGCGCGGGGGGGCCCAGAAAGCTTGGGCCTCCCTGAGCTGCGGATTCCAGCCCCCAGCTGCCTAGTTGTACCTGGCTGGACACAAAAATAGGGCGAAGCCCCACGTATTTTTTTCTTTTTAATTATTTCATGACATTCATGAAATAATTAAGAAAAAAAGGGCTTCCCTATATTGTTGTGTCCGGCCAGGTACAAATAGGCAGCTGGTGGTTGGGGGCAGCCCGTTCCTGCCTGCTGTACCTGGCTGGACACAAATATAGTGCGAAGCCCCACATCCATTTTTTTTAATTATTTCATGAAATAATTTAAAAAAAAAGGGCTTCCCTATATTGTTGTGTCCGGCCAGGTACAAATAGGCAGCTGGTGGTTGGGGGCAGCCCGTTCCTGCCTGCTGTACCTGGCTGGACACAAATATAGTGGGAAGCCCTACGTCAATTTTTTTTTAATTATTTCATGAATTTCCAGAAATAATTTAAAAAAATTGACGTG
The DNA here is from genome assembly GCF_046119375.1 of Phyllobates terribilis. Classification (NCBI taxonomy): domain Eukaryota; kingdom Metazoa; phylum Chordata; class Amphibia; order Anura; family Dendrobatidae; genus Phyllobates; species Phyllobates terribilis. Next base: position 789,664,485 of record NW_027362761.1, read on the forward strand.
GGGCTTCGCACTATATTTGTGTCCAGCCAGGTACAGCAGGCAGGAACGGGCAGTCCCCAACCACCAGCTGCCTATTTGTATCTGGCCGGACACAACAATATAGGGAAGGCCTTTTTTTCTTAATTATTTCATGAATTTCATGAAATAATTAAAAAAAAAATACATGGGGCTTCATCCTATTTTTGTGTCCAGCCAGGTACAAATAGGCAGCTGGGGGCTGGAATCTGCAGCGCAGGGAGGCCCAAGCTTTCTGGCCCCTCCCCCGCTGCAAATTGCAGTCCGCAGCCACCCCGGAAAATGACGCGTTCATAGAAGCGCCATCTTCTGGCGCTGTACCCAATTCATCCAGGGCCCTGGTGCGGTGGCTCACTGGGTAATAAAGGGGTTAGGGCCAGCTTAGTATTATCAGCTGGCCCTAAGCCCGAAATTCATGGGCTCACGCCAATATTAGACACGACCGCCATGAATTTCTAGTAAAGTATTTAAAAAAAACCACAACACCCAGAATAGAGTCCTTTAATTGAAATAAACACACAATTCTTTATTGTTCTAAATTAAACCATACTTACCATCACGCCCATTCCAGCTGAAGCCAACGATCTCCTGCAATAAATGAAAAATAATAAAGCAACATCATCCTTACCTTTCCATGGTTCCCACGATGGCTTCAGCTCTGCTACATTCACATAACAGGCTGGATCGCAGCAGAACTCTGCCATCTAGCTTGCCATGCCGCACACACTGAGAAGCGCAGGCTTGCTTGCTCTCCTCAGTGTCTCACTGTGACGGCATAAAGATGAGCCGAGTTCATGTCCAAAGAACTTGGCTCACCTCATGCACGTCACTGACAGCGTGGGAAAATTCTCCTGCACTCAGCGCTTCAGCGTGAGAATTCTCCCACGCTGTCAATGACGTGCATGAGGTGAGCTGAGTTCATTGGACATGAGCTCACCTCATGCACGTCACTGACAGCGTGGGAAAATTCTCCTGCACTCAGCACTTCAGCGTGAGAATTCTCCCACGCTGTCAGTGACGTACATGAGGTGAGCTGAGTTCATTGGACATGAGCTCACCTCATGCACGTCACTGACAGCGTGGGAAAATTCTCACGCTGAAGCGCTGAGTGCAGGAGAATTTTCCCACGCTGTCAGTGACGTGCATGAGGTGAGCTGAGTTCATTGGACATGAACTCACCTTATGCATGTCACTGACAGTGTGGGAAAATTCTCACGCTGAAGCGCTGAGTGCAGGAGAATTTTCCCACGCTGTCAGTGACGTACATGAGGTGAGCTTAGTTCATTGGACACGAGCTCACCTCATGCACGTCACTGACAGCGTGGGAAAATTCTCACGCTGAAGCGCTGAGTGCAGGAGAATTTTCCCACGCTGTCAGTGACGTGCATGAGGTGAGCTGAGTACATTGGACATGAACTCACCTCATGCACGTCACTGACAGGGTGGGAAAAATCTCACGCTGAAGCGCTGAGTGCAGGAGAATTTTCCCACGCTGTCAGTGACGTACATGAGGTGAGCTGAGTTCATTGGACATGAGCTCACCTCATGCACGTCACTGACAGCGTGGGAAAATTCTCACGCTGAAGCGCTGAGTGCTGGAGAATTTTCCCACGCTGTCAGTGACGTGCATGAGGTGAGCCGAGTTCATTGGACATGAACTCGTCTCATCTTTATGCCATCACAGCCAGACACTGAGGAGCGCAAGCATGCCTGCGCTTCTCAGTGTCTGCGGGATGACAGGCTGGATGGCAGCTTTCTGCTGCGGTCCAGCCTGTCATCTCGATGTAGCAGAGCTGGAGCTGTCCTGGGAACCATCGAAAGGTAAGGATGATGTTGCTTTATTATTTTTCTTTTATTTCAGGAGATCGTTGTCTTCATCTGGAATGGACGTGATGGTAAGTATGGTTTAATTTAGAACAATAAAGAATTGTGTGTTTATTTCAATTAAAGGACTTTATTCTGGGTGTTTGTGTTTTTTTTTAACATTGACTATGGGGTTAGTAATAGAGGTGTCTTATAGACGCCTCTCCATTACTAACCTGGGCTTGATGTCAGCTGGCATTATAAGCTGACATCAACCCCAGCCCTATTACCCCACTGCCACCGCTACAGGGCAGTGGGAAGAGCGAGGCTAAGTGCCAGAATTGGTGCATCCTATGGATGCGCCATTTCTGGGACGGCTGACGGCTGGTGTTTCTAGCCTGGGAGGGGGCCAATATTCATGGCACCCTTCCTGGGCTATTAATATCAGCCCCCAGCTGTCTGCCTAGCCTATGCTAGCTATTAAAATATGGGGGACCCCACGTCATCTTTTTGGGGAGGTCCCCCATTTTAATAGCTAGTAAAAGCTAGGTATTCAGCTGGGGGCTGATATTAGAAGCCTGGGAAGCTCCATGGGTATTACCCCCTTCCCAGGCTTCAAACATCTGCCCCAGCCGTCTGCTTAACCTCCGCTAGAGACTAAAATTACGAGGAACCCCACGCCAATTTTTTTTTTAATAAATCCTTTATTTTAACACTAAATGACAAGTACAGTAACCAACACTATCACTGTACTTCTTATATATGTGACTAACATGTTTCTATCTATATAATCTATGTGTGATGCTCTATCTTTCTGTTCTAAATTGTCGGGTACCGATGCTGAATTGCCGGCCGGCTTTTTTAAAGAGACGGTGCATGAAAACACTATTATTTTTTTAAATAAATCCTTTACACTAAATGACAAGTACAGTAAGCAACACTGTCACTGTACTTATTATATATGTGACTGACATGTTTCTATCTATGTAATCTATGCGTGAAGCTCTATTCTTTCTGTTCTAAATTGTCGGGTACCGCTGCTGAATTGCCGGCCGGCTTTTTTAAAGAGACGGTGCATGAAAACACTAATATTTTTTTTAATAAATCCTTTACACTAAATGACAAGTACAGTAACCAACACTGTCACTGTACTTCTTATATATGTGACTGACATGTTTCCATCTATCTAATCTATGTGTGATGCTCTATTCCTTCTTGTCTAAATTGTCGGGTACCGGTGTATGCCGCTGCTAAATTGCCGGCCGGCTTTTTTAAAGAGAGCGTCTTCTGAGCAGTTTGTCAGCTTTTGGACACCTTTGAAGGTGTTTTCTATGTGTTTCTATGTGTTTTTGTTTGCCTGCCATTGGTTTTAACTGTGTTCGAAGGTGTTCGACGAACAGTTCGGCGAACACAAGGGTGTTCGACGAACCGAACCGAACTTGAACACTACGGGGGTGGCTCAACACTAGTAGCCACCTTTTGCTTTGATGACTGCTTTGCACACTCTTGGAATTCTCTTGATGAGCTTCAAGAGGTAGTCACCGGAAATGGTTTTCACTTCACAGGTGTGCCCTGTCAGGTTTAATAAGTGGGAATTCTTGCCTTATAAATGGGGTTGGGACCATCCGTTGTGTTGTGCAGAAGTCAGGTGGATACACAGCGGATAGTCCTACTGAATAGACTGTTAGAATTTGTATTATGGCAAGGAAAAAGCATCTAAGTAAAGAAAAATTAATGGCCATCATTACTTTAAGAAATGAAGGTCAGTCAGTCCGAAAAATTGGGAAAACTTTGAAAGTGTCCCCAAGTGCAGTTGCAAAAACCATCGAGCGCTATAAAGAAACTGGACCACATGAGGACCGCCCCAGGAAAGCAAGAGTCACCTCTGCTTCTGAGGATAAGTTTATCCGAGTCACCAGCCTCAGAAATCGCAGGTTAACAGCAGCTTAGATTAGAGACCAGGTCAATGCCACACAGAGTTCTAGCAGCAGACACATCTCTTCAACAACTGTTAAGAGGAGACTTTGTGCAGCAGGCCTTCATGGTAAAATAGCTGGTTGGAAACCACTGCTAAGGACAGGCAACAAGCAGAAGAGACTTGTTTGGGCTAAAGAACACAAGGAATGGACATTAGACCAGTGGAAATCTGTGCTTTGCTCTGATGAGTCCAAATTTGAGATCTTTGGTTCCAACCACCGTGTCTTTGTGCGACGCATAAAAGGTGAACGGATGGACTCTACATGCCTGGTTCCCACCGTGAAGCATAGAGGAAGAGGTGTGATGGTGTGGGGGTGCTTTGCTGGTGACACTGTTGGGGATTTATTCAAAATTGAAGGCATACTGAACCAGCATGGCTACCACAGCATCTTGCAGCGGCATGCTATTCCATCCGGTTTGCGGTTAGTTGGACCATCATTTATTTTTCAACAGGACAATGACCCCAAACACACCTCCAGGCTGTGTAAGGGCTATTTGACTAAGAAGGAGAGTGATGGGGTGCTACGCCAGATGACCTGGCCTCCACAGTCACCAGACCTGAACTCAATCGAGATGGTTTGGGGTGAGCTGGACCGCAGAGTGATGGCAAAAGGGCCAACAAGTGCTAAGCATGTCTGGGATCTCCTTCAAGATTGTTGGAAGACCATTTCCGGTGACTACCTCTTGAAGCTCATCAAGAGAATGCCAAGAGTGTGCAAAGCAGTCATCAAAGCAAAAGGTGGCTACTTTGAAGAACCTAGAATATAAGACATATTTTCAGTTGTTTCACACTTTTTTGTTAAGTATATAATTCCACATGTGTTAATTCATAGTTTTGATGCCTTCCATGTGAATGTACAATTTTCATAGTCATGAAAATACAGAAAAATCTTTAAATGAGAAGGTGTGTCCAAACTTTTGGTCTTTACTGTATATAATTCCACATGTGTTAATTCATAGTTTTGATGCCTTCAGTGTGAATGTACAAATTTCATAGTCATGAAAATACAGAAAAATCTTTAAATGAGAAGGTATGTCCAAACTTTTGGTCTGTACTGTATGTCCAGCTATCACACCATATCACTACTCCCACTCACCTGCAAACACATCAAACAGCATTTCCATATTGAACTTTCTTTTCACCTGTCCTCCATCTCGTTCTTCGACAAACTACAATCTGGCTTCCATCCCCACCACTCCACTAAAACTGCCCTAACCAGAATTACTACAGACAGTTCTCCATACTCCTATTTCTAGACCTGTCCTCTGACACAGTCAACCACCCCGTCCAATTAGAGATCCTCTCTTCCTTTGGCATCGAAGACCTTGCACTCTCCTGAATAATCGGTATGCATAACAAAAACAAGTACAATAATCAGGAACAATACTAGACACCGACTGGTACAGAAAGAGGAAATCACCTCATGCCTCCCTAACTGCGCATTTAGTACCTCCCATTCCCATACTACTTATTCATCCCTGCTCTCTCTCTGTCAGTGTCATCAAAAATCTGTCCTGGGACCCCTAGTCTTTTCAATCTATATTTTAGGCCTGGGACAACTCATAAATCAGATCAACTGTCATGTGTAGGAAAAGATGCAGGTTCAGCACTGGAAACCACGTCAAATGCAGGGAGACGACCTTGGATTTACCTAAACATATAAGGTCATAAAGGGGTTAATATTTCAATTTGGCAATCGTACATCCCACATCTATACTATGGCCTGTTTCAGTATTTTGATGTCATGTTGCTACCTTCTGGCATTTGTTGTTGCATCATACTTTTTGGTTAAGGGGAATAAATCTGCTTAACCAAACATCTTAACATATATTACTGCACTAAATTGAAGCAGATCAGTTATAGTAAATCTGTTTAAGCTGTTAATTTGTAGAAATGTACACACCATATTGAGCATATTGGCTGGTTCTTTTTGCAGGAGCTTTTTTGGCCATCACTAGAGATTAGTGTTGAGCGAGTGTAATGACCGGAGGTCCAGTGAGTCACAAACCGAGACAGAGACAGAAATAAACAACACTTTCTTTACTAAAATAGGGATTATACTAAAACTCAGTATTGCATGAATCAGTCTCAGGTTCTGCCTGGGACACTGTCTCTATTAAATATACACAATCAGCAAAAGCTGAAATCAATGTGCCAATCTCAAGGTTTCCAGCTTGTGTGAATTATTCTAGAGATCTGGAACAATTTTACCTAAACAACATGTCAGTCTAGTGAGGGCGGTTTATGGGGACCCCCTGAGATGGCACACTGCATACAATCCTACCACTATGAACAATAATAATGCATGAAACTATATCAATTGCTCTTACACCCTTATTATCAGGATATCCAGATATCTTAAAGTTATGGTACCGATAACCTCAGATGCAGTCTATCACAGGCCTGTGAATCACGGTGGCTGCAGCTAGTCCCAGAAAACTTTGGCGCCAAAACAAAAACAAAGTTCACAAAACAGCAAAAATTCCTTGTCTTGTCGGCCGATGCCGAGCCCACACGCAGGGGACTTTAGTCCTGTAGCCTCAGATTAAGGTCTGGGAAGATCTCTTCACAAAGTCTTGTCAATATCCTCTCAGTGGAAATGGCACCAGAAACCTTCTTTCCTCCCGAAGTCTCTAACTGTTATCCAGTACACCATCCACGTGCTCCGTCACAGAAATGGATTATTCAGTCCCTTCATCACTCGACACGCGACTCCTTCAGTACAAAGTCTATAATCCACTGAGCATGGACCTCTACAAAACTCCACAGAGCCACACAGCTTCCCCAGCTCAGCACTTGTCCTTAAACAGAGAAAAGGGGTAAACAAACTCCACACGGAGGAGTGTAAAGACAGCGTCTATTTGCAGCTCCTTTTCACAGACTTCCTGTCTAGACTCACACATCAGATGCTCTCAGAATACACACAGTTTCTAGCACTGCCCTTCCTCTGAGCCCAGCCAGGCAAAAGTCACAGGGTCCTAGTGCTCTCCTGCTGTTATCACATTTCACACTCTCACATGCCACCCCACTAGAGGTTGGCGTCCTCGACACACCTCCCCACTCAAAGTCATCTTGTGCATAGCGTTGTGGAGGTATACTCGCCGTAGCTCGAGTAGTTCTCCTGAGACCCACCCCAACAGGCTCGGCTCCCGAGGGAGCAGAAGTCTCTTCAACAGGAGCCAATGAGGCTGCTCCCTCCTGAGGTGTGGCGCCCGGTGCCACATCATACGGATCAGGTAACTGACCTGATTCACCGTTCTCCGAAGGACATACCACATTCTCAATACTCTCTCCACACGGGGACAGATCAGTCGCAGGGGGCAAGTAAGCAGGGGCGGAGACAGACCCACCATCAAATTCGAGAGTATTAGGGATGCCCACCCCTCAGGACACGGCCTGTGGTTCCGGGGAAACGGGGACGGCATCTTTAAACCAGCACCGTTGTAGCATGTTACGATGAAGATTACGGGATGGTCCTCCTGTCCCCACCGGTTCAACCTCGTAGACTGGAATCTCAGGGCTCAGTCGTTTTTTTTACCAGGTACGGAGTTGCCTCCCACTGTTCACTCAGCTTTCCGAACCGTCGTTTGATTCTCACCAACACTCTATCCCCCGGGGAGAAAGGCTCGGTTTGCACGGGGTGCGTGTCCCTATGGGTCACCTGACTGAGTCGATCACCCACCACCTGACACACCACCCTCAATCGCCGCCGGTGTTCCCGAACCCATTCTGATGCGGTCCAAGGGGGATTGGAGGAGGGATCTGGCATGCTCAAATCCTCAATGTCCTGCCCTGGCCTACCGAACATCAACATGTGTGGTGAGTAGCCAGTAGTGCTGTGCACTCTATTATTGTAGGCCCACATCAATTCGGGAAGATACTCAGGCCAGCGTACCTGTTGTTTACCCTCCAACGTCCTCAACATCTGCAACAGAGTCCGATTAAAGCGCTCACATGCTCCATTACCTTGGGGATAGTAAAGTGTCGTTCTCGACTGTGCGACACCATACAGCTGGTACAGCTCCTTCATCAATGCCCCCTGAAAACATGCCCCTTGATCCGAGTGTAATCTTTGCGGACACCCAAACTCCTGAATGAAATATCGACACACGGCTTCAGCCGCCGACTCCGCCGTCTGATCTCTTGTCGGCACTGCTACAGCATACTTGGTGAAGTGGTCTGTCATTACCAAGCAATAGGAATACCCAGACGTTGAGTATCCTATCAGGACATAGTCAATCATGAGCAGCTCTAAAGGAGCGGAAGTCTTAATAGATTGCGTGGGCGCCCGCTGCTCAGGGCTCTTACTGAGACCACAGACCCGACACTGCCGACACGCCTCTGTCACCATCTCCCCCAATTCAGGACAATAGAGGACTCGCTGTAGCCACTGGAGTGTCTTTTCACTCCCAAAGTGGGCCCCCTTCTCAAGGGCCTCGAGAGCGACTACCGGACCCTTCCCCATAGGAATTACTAGCTGGTACCGGTGCTGCAGCTCAGATGGCTGGTACACCTTACGGTACAAGAGGCCCTGTTCCACGCACAACTTATCCCACTGTCGCAGTAGTTTCACTCCTTCCACGGACAGCTGGGCCTTTTCCTCTGCACGCGGCCAGACCCCTTTTTGTACCCAACTGCGCACTAGTGCAATGTCAGAGCAATCGTTCTGGTCCTTCGCCCAATCCGAGGGTGTTTTCCCCAGAACACACGGCATCCCTGACGCCACCCCACTTGAATGTACCACACTTCGGAAGATAGGTACCTGTCCCAAGTCAGGGGTTTCAGTGTCCTCCAGCTGGTCATCAACATTTCCCCCGAGGACCCCGAGGGGCACCCTTGAGAGTGCATCCGCATTTCCGTTTTCTCGCCCAGATCGAAACTTAATTCGATAGTTAAACTTAGCAAGGCGAGCGACCCACCGCTGCTCCAACGCTCCCAGCTTTGCGTTTTCTAGGTGAGCCAGAGGGTTATTATCAGTCATGACCAGCACCTCAGCTCCCGTTAAATACTCGGCAAAGCGTTCCGCCATCGCCCACACCAAGGCCAGTAGCTCAAGGCGAAATGAACTGTAGTTAGCTGGGTTGCGTTCAGTTTTCTCTCAAAGACCAGCTGCCATAGGCGATTACTTGCTCCTGACCATCCTGCACTTGTGCTAGTACCGCCCCCAGCCCATGCAGACTGCCATCGGTATATAACAGGAAAGGGGAATCGAACCGGGCATATGCTAACAACGGAGCAGTCGTTAGGGCGGCCTTCACCTCCTCAAATGCCTTTCGTTGCTGGGGTCCCCATGGGATGGGGCGATTTTGGAGGCCTTGTGACGTCCCTCTTAAGAGCTCATTCAGGGGACTCACTACTTGTGAAAACTTAGGTAAAAATCGCTGATAGTACCCCGCTAAACCTAAGAAGGCCCGAACCTCTCGCAGGGTACGGGGGGGTGGCCACTCCTGCACAACCATGACCTTACTGGTCGCGGGCAGAACCCCGTCCGGAGTGACCTAGATACTCAATCTGACTCTGTAACAGTTGGCACTTCTTAGGTTTTATTTTTAGGCCATAACAACTGAGCCGCCGGAGAACTTGACGTAACTTGTCAAGATGGTCTTCAAATGAGGCCCCGAACACCACAATGTCATCTAGGTATATCAGGACTGATTCAAAATTCAGATCACCTAAGCAATGTTCCATCAGGCGCTGAAAAGTTCCCGGGGCGTTAGTGAGCCCGAAGGGCATCCGGTTGAATTCAAAGAGCCCCATTGGTAGGACAAACGCCGTCTTGGCTCGATCTTTCTCGGCCATTGGTACCTGCCAATAGCCACTTGCTAAATCCAACTTCGAGAAACATTTGGCCCGACCCAATGCCGACAGAGACTCTTCTATGCGAGGTAATGGATATGCGTCCCTCACCGTGTGAGCATTCAATTTGCGATAGTCCACACAAAACCGAAGGGTCCCATCCTTCTTCCGCACCAAGACCACAGGGGCCGCCCAGGGGCTCTGGCTTTCTCGGATCACTTGGTTGTCAAGCATACTGGCCACCATGCGTTTCACCTCTTGATAGAGTGTTGGGGGGATTTGACGATAACGTTCCCTAATAGGAGGAGTATCCCCTGTGGGAATCTCATGCTCAATTGTCCGGGAACAACCGAAATCCTCCGCATGTCGCGAAAAGGTCTCTTGATGTTCCCACAAGACCTTCTCCAGCTGCTCCAATTGCACGGGGGTCAGTTTCTCCCGATCCACTCCCATCTGGTCCATGATCACACGACCATTCCATTCTTTGGTAGGAGATTCGGTCTGGCCTACTTCAACCGCGAATGTCCAGGAAGACTGTTCATCTGAGCGAAGTTCAAACACTGTCTTATCAGGCACCTTCCCTGCTGGCACGAACAGTTCAGCCAGAATGGTCCCAGCTGGAATTGTAACAGCCTCATCTAAAACGTTGATACATCTGACTGGCACCTGTCCATTCTTCACAATCGCCAGAGACCGGGCCACATGCGCCTTGGCGAACGAGGACTTCTCTGGGGCTGGCTCGATGAGTACTTCAAGCCCATTTAGTCTCTGTGCAGCCCCCACCGGTAACATTAAGAGTTCTTCATGCCGGGGCGCTAGCGAGATCGTGGTCCGCGATGGCACTCGGACCAGGCCCACCCGACCCCCAGGGACCGCACTCTTCAGGAGATCGCAACTCAGCACTAGACGGTGTGACATTCTCTGGGTGGGTCGATGGTGGGTAGCACTTGCCCAGTATCGGGGTCCCTCTCTGGCATACATCTGATGATTTAAATCTCGCAGAACGTTCATTCCGAGCGTCACCTCCATCCCTCTTCTGGGAGGGTGGTCCACCAGCACTATCCCTTTCTGACCCAGCTCTTGACCAAACATTTTCAGTTGCATCCACACGATCCCCTTCACCGTCAGTTGGCCATTGTTAGCGGCTGTAAGCCTTATCACTCGGCCGTCCTCGGGAACCACGAGTTGACTGAAGTGCCTTTCATACACCTCTAAGGGCATTATGGTACATTCGGATCCTGTGTCGACCAAGCATCTCATCTTCCACCCTTCAAACTCTGCTTCCAGCACTGGACTGCATGCGAACAAATCTTGTTCTTCCCGTCGAGGGCTTTGTGGGGGGTGTGCCGCTGCTGCTCGCCCTCTCATGGCAGCGGCTGGGAGTTTAACGCCGGCGAAGGAGGCTCCGGGGCTGCAGACATCTGGCAGTACCGGGAGATGTGTCCCTGACGCCCACACCTCCAGCAGGTGACTGCTCCTCGTGGACGAGAACTTGGATCATTCGAGGGGGGCGACCTGGCAGACTGTGGAACCACCATTCCAGAGAACAGGGCGGGTGGCCCTTCCGTAGGAGTAGGGACCGGCCCGGCTCTGAGTTTAGACAACTCCAGCTTTAACTCCTTCAGTTCGGCACGCAGAGCCTGTACAACGTTTACCAGTCCACCCCCTCCTGAAACTGGCGCCAGACCTCCCTCCAGCTGTGCACTGTCCACTGCCCCCTTGGCCACCAGAGTAGACTCCTCCTCCCTTTTCACCGCGGCCCGATAAATCTGCCAGAAGTATAATTCCGGGGTAGCTCGGGACATCTCCATCAGTTTGTCTCGAAGGAGTCTATTGGCTAACCCCGTTATGAATTGATCCCGGATTAGGCGGTCTACTGCTCGGAATGCCCCCATGACCCCTGGGGCTAGTCGCTGCACCTCATTCAACGTTTCCTGTAAAGTGTTCGAGTACTGCATCAAAGTCTCACATTCCCTTTGGGGCCGATTGAAAAACAAGGAACGAAGCTGGGCCACATGAGCCCGGCCTCCTGAACTTCCTTCTAACAGCTCCAAGATTTTCTCTAACGTGCTCCTCTCTGACTCTGGATGTACCATCACCATCCGCCTAGCGTCGCCCTCTAGTGCATTTAATGCCAACTCTGCCCGTAATGCGGGAGCCAGATTACACATCCGCAGAACACTCCGAACCCTCTCAGCCCAATCCTGCAACGGCATGTTACGCCCGTCGTATTTCGGCATGTGCTGGAGTAAAGCTCCTACCGGCACATAGCCTCCCACAGTCGTCGCGGCTGCCAGGGGTTCTGCTACCAGCGGGGGGGCTGCTGGTGCGGCAGAGTCATTTCTTCCCTCGTCTCCGTCCATGACAAGCACTGGATCCTGCCAACTACGCCAAAAATGTAATGACCGGAGGTCCGAGAGAGATCCAGTGAGTCACAAACCGAGACAGAGACAGAAATAAACAACACTTTCTTTACTAAAACAGGGATTATACTAAAACTCAGTATTGCATGAATCAGTCTCAGGTTCTGCCTGGGACACTGTCTCTATTAAATACACACAATCAGCAAAAGCTGAAATCAATGTGCCAATCTCAAGGTTTCCAGCTTGTGTGAATTATTCTAGAGATCTGGAACAATTTTACCTAAACAACATGTCAGTCTAGTGAGGGCGGTTTATGGGGACCCCCTGAGATGGCACACTGCATACAATCCTACCACTATGAACAATAATAATGCATGAAACTATATCAATTGCTCTTATACCCTTATTATCAGGATATCCGGATATCTTAAAGTTATGGTACCATTAACCTCAGATGCAGTCTATCACAGGCCTGTGAATCACGGTGGCTGCAGCTAGTCCCGGAAAACTTTGGCGCCAAAACAAAAACAAAGTTCACAAAACAGCAAAAATTCCTTGTCTTGTCAGCCGATGCTGAGCCCACACGCCGGGGACTTTAGTCCTGTAGCCTCAGATTAAGGTCTGGGAAGATCTCTTCACAAAGTCTTGTCAATATCCTCTCAGTGGAAATGGCACCAGAAACCTTCTTTCCTCCCGAAGTCTCTAATTGTTATCCAGTACACCATCCACGTGCTCCGTCACAGAAATGGATTATTCAGTCCCTTCATCACTCGACACGCGACTCCTTCAGTACAAAGTCTACAATCCACTCAGCATGGACCTCCACAAAACTCCACAGAGCCACACAGCTTCCCCAGCTCAGCACTTGTCCTTAAACAGAGAAAAGGGGTAAACAAACTCCACACGGAGGAGTGTAAAGACAGCGTCTATTTGCAGATCCTTTTCACAGACTTCCTGTCTAGACTCACACATCAGACGCTCTCAGAATACACACAGTTTCTAGTACTGCCCCTCCTCTGAGCCCAGCCAGGCAAAAGTCACAGGGTCCTAGTGCTCTCCTGCTGTTATCACATTTCACACTCTCACACGAGCACTAAAATTCTCGGGTGCTCGAAGCTCGGGCCAAGCTCACCGTGATACTCGGGTGCTCGACCCGAGCAACGAGCCCAATGTTAGTCTATGGGAGACCCGAGCATTTTTGCGGTGGCACCCCCGGCAGTCTGTAGAAAGCCTAAAAAGTGACCAAAACGATAGTGACAGTGCTCAAATGACATGGGGACAGCATGGGGATCGCCCCAGGAAGCATTTCTGACTCCCAGGTCACTGCTGTCAACAACGTAGTCAGAGGTATTAAGCCACTTTTACGGGCTCACATTAAAACGTTCAAAAACAAAACTGAAACTATTTTCCTGTGAAATATGTTAAGGAATATCCTTTCCAGGGTAAAGACTTGTGTATAGGGTAAAATAAATAACCAAAAACAAAAATACTCCTCCACACCTTGGGCTATGTTCACAAGTAGCATTTTTTATGCGTTTTTGCACTTTTGTATTGTTTTCAACCGTGACAAATGCATTCACCGGGAAATGTCATTTTAACATTTTACAATCTTATCTGGCCATGTGCTGTGTGACACACGCATACAGTGCTGAAAAGACATGGAAACAACATGGGGAAGACCCCTGGAAGCATCTCTGATACCCAGGTCACTGCCTAAAAGTGTGCCCATCAGAAGTGATCCTTGCCGCATCAGAAGATGCAGACTTGCAACTATCCCCGTGCAAGTCCTTGTCCCAGGGCACTGTTCAATTGTACCTTCCCCATTCCTTGCAATGCAAGCGCAAATATGCAGCCAACCACCCACCCACCCGCAGGCTGCAATACTATACTGCTATCTTGCACTTGCAAAGGGGCCTTTTAGTTTGGAGGAGGCCGAATCTGGCCACTACCTCATGGCTGCGTCGGCGGCGAGGTCTCCATACTCAGTCTCCAGCCACCACTATTTGTCCCGGGAACCTTCCCCACACTTTTCTTAGCCTGGCCTGCTTTAGGACAGCATTGGACGAGCCCACCAGACAACCAGAGACATCTCCGGTGGGCCCTGACTTCTCCATCAGGGGAGTTGAGAGTGCCAAGGTGAGGAGCATGATGATGATGATAGAAGTTTGCATCTGCTTTGTTTTCTTGGAATGCAAGCGTAAGTGTGCAGCCTGCCACCCACCCACGCCCAGGCTGCAATACCATACTGCTAGCTTGCTTGCACTTGAAATGAGGTCTTTTAGGCTTGTGAAGGCAGACGTCGGCCACCATGTCATGGCTGCATCGGCGGCCTGGTTTCCCTACTCCTTCCCCAGCCGCCCGGCGGCCGGGTGTCCACACTCGGTCCCCAGCCGCCAGGGGGTGGCCGGGTGTCCATACTCGGTCCCCAGCCGCCCCTATTTGTCCCGGTGCGCCTTATACACAAGCGCACATACCAAAACATTACCTGTGCCCTCCCCAGTGCATTTAGTGGGAAGGACAGCCTATACCGCTCTAGTGTGTGCACACCAACCCCCTGTTCATGGCACATGCGAAGATGCCTCCCGCCCTGCACCTGTCGTTGCAGACTTGCAAATATCCCCGTTCAAGTCCTTGTCCCAGGGCAGTGTTCAATTGTACCCCCCCATTCCTTGCAATGCAAGCGCAAGTATACAGCCTGCCACCCACCCACCCCCAGGCTACAATACCATACTGCTTGCTTGCTTGCACTTGAAATTGGGCCTTTTAGGCATGTGAAGTCGGAATCTGGCCTCCACGTCATGTCTGCGTCGGCGGCCTGGTATCCATACTCAGTCCCCAGCCGCCCGGCGGACCTGTGTCCACGCTTGGTCCCCAGCCGCCAGGGGGTGGCCGGGTGTCCATACTCAGTCCCCAGCTGCCCCACGGCCGGGTGCCCACACATGGTCCCCAGCCGCCTGAGGGCGGCCTGGTGTCCATAAACGGTCCCCAGCCGCCCCTATTTGTCCCGGTGCACCTTATACACTGACGCCTTCACACTGGGTTAATATTGTGGAAGCTGGGACACAGTTGGACACTGGGATGCAACACGTCCTCCAGACAAAGAGGATTGCGGGTCCTGGGTCAATAAGGCTTCAACACAAAGTTCAGAAGGTAGACAGCAGCAATGGTTGGCCTCCTACACAACGAGTAAATTATTCATGATCATGAGGCCATCCATCTCCTTAGCTTTCTGTTCCTTGGAATGCAAGCGCATGTATGTAGTAGCGGCTAGGCCTGAGGTGGTCAGCGTTTTGGTTCATATCCTACCTCCTCCGAGGATTGCTGGATGTTTTCCTGCTAATATCCTGTTAAAACAAAGCTTCAGGTGATGAATGATGGATGAGGTGGTGGCAAAGGAGAAAGAGCAGGAGGAACAGGGACCATTCACATCAATATCAGGCCAGTCAACCACACATGTCTTGTAGGATATGTTTCTGTACCAAAAGGAGCGGTTTGGCTACACAGTTATAGGGCATACAGTGAGTGCAATGCCTACCAAAAATTTCGAAGCACTCCAATGCCCCTTGGAAGTGACATGGAGGTCAGAGGGCCTTAACTAAACCGTTTTTTCCATTAATAGCAACTGGGTCTCCTGTACACTGTTGGCCTAAGCAGTGAATGGAAGGTTTTCCAAAAATTAAGAGGAACTGCAATGCCCCTTGAAACAGACGTGGATTACAGCGTACTAAAAACCTTCTACCCATTATTGGGGAGTGGGTCTCCCTTAGTGTTTGCCTATGCATTGAAAAGCAAAAGCTGACTAAAATTAGGAAGAAATGCAATGCCCGATGGAAGAGTCGTGGAGGTTAGAGGTATTTAAAAACAACATTTCAATGCCCCTTGGAAGAGCTGTGGAATTCAGAGTGGTTTAACAAGACGGTTTTAATGCCCCTTGGAAGAGACGTGGAGGTCACAGTAGCTTAATAAGACGGTTTTAATGCCCCTTGGAAGAGACGTGGAGTTCAGAGTGGTTTTATCAAGACGGTTTTAATGCCTCTTGGAAGAGACGTGGAGTTCCCAGTGGCATAAAAAGACAATATCAATGCCCCTTGGAAGAGTGGTGGAGGTCCCAGTGGAATAAAAAGACAATATCAATGCCCCTTGGAAGAGTGGTGGAGGTTACAGTGGAATAAAAAGACAATATCAATGCCCCTTGGAAGAGTGGTGGAGGTCCCAGTGGAATAAAAAGACAATATCAGTGACCCTTGGAAGAGACGTGGAGGTCACAGTAGCTTAACAAGACGGTTTTAATGCCCCTTGGAAGAGACGTGGAGGTCACAGTAGCTTATCAAGATGGTTTTAATACCCCTTGGAAGAGACGTGGAGTTCAGAGTGGTTTAACAAGACGGTTTTAATGCCTCTTGGAAGAGACGTGGAGTTCCCAGTGGCATAAAAAGACATTATCAATGCCCCTTGGAAGAGTGGTGGAGGTCCCAGTGGAATAAAAAGACAATATCAATGCCCTTTGGAAGAGTGGTGGAGGTTACAGTGGAATAAAAAGACAATATCAATGCCCCTTGGAAGAGTGGTGGAGGTCCCAGTGGAATAAAAGGACAATATCAATGCCCCTTGGAAGAGACGTGGAGGACACAGTAGCTTAACAAGATGGTTTTAATGCCCCTTGGAAGAGACGTGGAGGTCACAGTAGCTTAACAAGACTGTTTTAAAGCCCCTTGGAAGAGACATGGCGTTCAGAGTGGTTTAACAAGATGGTTTTAATGCCCCTTGGAAGAGACGCGGAGGTCCCAGTGGAATAAAAAGACAATATCAATGCACCTTGGAAGAGTGGTGGAGGTCCCAGTGGAATAAAAATACAATATCAATGCCCCTTGGAAGAGTGGTGTAGGTTACAGTGGAATAAAAATACAATATCAATGCCCCTTGGAAGAGTGGTGTAGGTCACAGTGGAATAAAAAGACAATATCAGTGCCCCTTGGAAGAGACGTGGAAGTCCCAGTGGAATACAAAAACAATATCATTGACCCTTGGAAGAGAAGTGGAGGTCACAGTATCTTAACAAGAAGATTTTAATGCCATTCAGTACAGCATATTAAAAACATTATTCCCATTATTGGGGAGTGGGTCTCCCATAGTCTTTGCCTATGCCTTCCAAGCAAAACCTGCCAAAAATTAGAATGGAGGAACTTGCAATGCCCCTTACAAGAGCCATGCAGTACAGCAAATTAAAAACATTATTCCCATTATGGGGGAGTGAGTCTCCCATAGTCTTTGCCTATGCCTTCCAAGCAAAAGCTGCCAAAAATTAGGACGAAGGAACTTGCAATGCTGGCAACACGGACCACGGTCACCCTGGTGGTATAGTGCTGGTGGAGGCTGAGGATAAGGAGAAGAGCAATAAACAGTCGAAATGAGGAAGCGTATACCCATGTGTGGGTGTGAAGCGGTGCATGGGAATACACCTCCCGAAATAACACAGTGGATTTGACTTTATGTTACTCTGCTGTCATTTGGTGGTGATGAGATGTCTGGCCCAATCCAGCCCTTGTTCATTTTGATAAGGGTCAGCTTGTCAGCATTGTCAGTTGACAGGCGAGTGCGCTTATCAGTTATAATTCCTCCAGCGGCACTAAAAACACGCTCCGATAACACGCTAGCGGCAGGGCATGCCAAGACCTCCAAGGCGTACAGAGCGAGTTCATTCCAAGTGTCCAGCTTGGATACCCAATAATTGAAAGGCACAGAAGAATCACGGAGGATGCTGGTACGGTCGGCAAGGTACTCCCTCTCCATCTTTTGAAACTTTCCACTCCTTGCGAGAGTACCCCACGCCTCTGGGCCTGTAAGCTTGGCGGGTCTCAGAAAACTGTTCCAGAATGTTGACAGTGTTCCCCTGCCTCTGCTGGATTGGAGTTGCGTCTCTCTCGCCTGTACGCCTTGGTTGGGCAACGAACTGTGACCGCTGCCGCTAGCGTGTTTAAATGGGAATTTTTTTAACAGTTCTGCAGCAAGGGCCTTCTGGTACTGCCCCATTTTTGTAGACCTCTCCACCTCAGGAATAAGAGAGTGAAAGTTCTCCTTGTAGCGGGGGTCTAGAAGTGTCACCAACCATTAATGACTGTCACCCAACATTTTGACAACGCGAGGGTCACGGTTAAGGCAGCGTAACATAAAGTCAGCCATGCATGCAAGACTGGTAACGGGCAAGACTTCCGTGTCCTCACCAAGATGATGACTGACCATGCTCTCCTCCTCCTCCTACTTTTCCCCCCAGTCCTCAGGCCACCCACGCTGAACTGACGGTATGACAGTTGTACAGGTACTACCATCTACAGCACATGATACCAGCTCCTGTTCTTCCTCCTCCTCTCCCTCATTGTCCCCCAATGCACATTGGGATGAGATGAGGCTGGGCTGTGTGTAATCGCCGCTACGGCTTCTTGATCCATCTCATTATACTCTGGCTGCAATGCCTCCTCTTTAATTCTCTGCAGAGAGCGTTGCAAAAGACAGACAAATGGGATGCTGACGCAAATGATGGCGTCATCGCCACTCACCATCTTAGTGGACTCCTCAAAGTTTGTCAGGATGGTACATATGTCAGACATCCAGGTCCACTCCTGAGTTCTTATGTGTGGAGTCTGACCTGAATATCGACGGCCTTGTTGCAGCTGGAACTCCACAACTGCTCTCTTCTGCTCACAAATCCTTTGCAACATGTGGAGGGTAGAGTTCCAATGTGTGGGAACATCACACACCAGTCGGTGTGCCGGAAGCTGCAAACATTGCTGCAACACAGCAAGGGCGGCGGAAGCTGTAGCCGACTTGCGAAAATGAGCTAACAGGCGGCATACTTTGACAAGCAGATCTGGCAACTCAGGGTACAATTTAAGAAACCGCTGAACCACAATGTTAAGCACATGAGCCAGGCATGGTACGTGTGTGATCTCGCCTCGCCTCAGAGCCGCCACCAGGTTACGGCCATTGTCACACACGACCATGCCTGGATGTAGGTTCAGCGGTCTCAGCCACAGATCTGCCTGCTCTTTCACAGCTGTCCATAACTCACAAGCAGTGTGAGGTTTATCACCTAAGCTTATGAGTTTCAGCACAGCCTGTTGCCGCTTGGCTGAGGCAGTACTGCAGTGGTTCCAGCTTGTAACTGATGTGGTGATATCTGAGATGGGGGCAGAACATGAGGAGGAGGAGGAGGATGATGCGCAGGAGCTGTACACTGTGGGGGCAACACTGACTGACATAGAGCCAGAAATCCTCGGTGTGGGGAGGATGTGTTCCGTCCCAAGGTCCGACTGGGTCCCGGCTTCCACTATGCTTACCCAGTGTGCCATCAGGGAGATGTACCATCCCTGGCCCCAAGCACTTGTCCACGTGTCCGTTGTCAGGCAGTAACTGCGTTGTTGAGGGCACGGCAGATGTTTTGGGACACGTGCTTGTGTAGTGCAGGGATGGCACACTGGGCAAAATAGTGTAGGCTGGGGACCGAGTACCGAGAGACGGCCGCCGCCATAAGGTTGCGGAAGGATTCCGTCTCCACCAGCCTAAAAGGCAGCATTTCCAACGCAAGCTGTCGTGAAATGTGCGAATTTAGGACTGTGGCCTGTGGGGCGTTGGCTGCGAATTTGTGCTTTCGTTCAAAGGTCTGGGATATGGACAATTGATCGCTGCGATTGGACATGGACATGGACGTTGATGCTGTTTCTTGAGAAACTGCCATAACAAGTGAAGACTGAGAGGAGGGGGCATCTTTGCATGCAGTATGGACAGGGGATTGCCTTGTACGCACAACAGCGGGTTCTCTCACACGCACAACAGCCGAAGAAGCAGTGGTGACACCCACTGACACTGGTCGTTGACCCTGGGGTTCGCCCCACAAAGTCGGGTGCTTTGCTGACATGTGCCTGATCATGCTGGTGGTTTTTGGGCTGGTAGCTTTATCACCCCTGCTGATGCTGGCCTGGCAGGTGGCACAAATGGCCTTTTTGGGGTTATCAGCAGAGTCTTTAAAAAAATTCCAGACTCTGGAAGACCTACCGGTTGTACTGGCAACGTCCCTCGTGTTTGTGTTACGGGGAACGGTTGCCTGCCTTCTGTCTGCGGCCACCACACTGCTTCTTCCTGCCTGCTGGGGGTTGGGATACTCTGCCTCCCTCCCCCTGTGTGCTGCTGGCCTCACTCTGCGTGTCCTACTGCCACGTTGGGTCAGTTACTAGATCATCCACCACCTCCTCCTCTTCCACTTCCGTACCACGATCCTCCTCCTCACTTCGTGGCAATTGTGTCTCGTCATTGTCCACCTCTTGTGACAAATTGCCAGCTTCGCCTTCCTGTGGCCATGGCTGTTCAAATATTTGGCCATCACTACATGGGATCTCCTCTTCCACCACTTCAAGCGGAGCAGACGAGGGGCCCAAATATGGAAATGGACCAGGGAACAGCTCTTCAGAGTGTCCAACTGTGTGATCAGTTGCTGTCTGACGACACTCGGCATGGTGGGAGGAAGGAGCATCAGGGTGAGGAGGAGTATGCGGTCGAGACTCACGGCTACTAACACTTGACCGTGTGGAAGACTGACCGGAGGTGGTGGTGCCCAGGTGTCTGGAAGTATTATCTGCTATCCAATTAATAACCTGTTCACACTGATCAGTTCGCAATAGTGGTGGTGTTGTGTGCTTCCCTAGTAATTTGGTTAAGAACTGGGAGCGAGAAGATGTGGCTGTTGGTTGTGGCATATTCTCACCTTGGCCACGGCCCCGTCCTCTGCACGCACCATCACCAGAACATCCAGTTCCACGTCCCTTGCCACGCGCCTTGCACATTGTAAATGAAGTAAAATAGCTTACACTCGCACTCTCAATGGCAAAAGGGTAATAAAGAGGAGATTTGAACCGTGGAAGAGGAAAACCACAGTTCTAGTTCTCTGGCTTACACCAGAATCTTTTAAACAGATATATTTGTGCAGGAGTACACTTAGGAATATCCACACACAATAGGGAATATATCATAGAGACACATAGGTCAATATGAGCAACCCAGCAGTAATTGATAGATTGTGTATGCTGTGTGGACCAAAAATAAATGGTAGACCATTCGGTTGAGAACACAGGAGAAAGGAGAACCACCGAATGTCCAGTCCAATATACAAGAGACATAAACCAAAATATATATAAAAAGACCTTTATTAGACAATGGTCAAAGTGGTGCTACAAACACATGAGAACCCACCATATATAAAAAATGTAATTGCAACCTAATAAAAAGGACCATGACACAATAGATGTAACAGTTGCAATGGACAAAATATATTACATTACAAACCCACAAAAAATACGAAATGAGATAGATGGAATAAGCAAGTATGTCAGCACCAAAGAAAGTAGTATATACTACAGCACAATAGTCTGTAGAACTATATTAGGGGTGAAGTATACACTGCCACACAGTGATCTATGGGACTATATAGGAAACGAGATTTCTGCTGCTGAAATAAATAAGTACCAGGTGCCAACTTGTTTATGTAAGGTATATAATGCACATGGTGCTAAGCAGAGAACTGACTTACCTGGTTGTGGAATGAGAAGGAGGGATCACGGGAATACGGGACAGACCGGAGGTGGTGGTGCCCAGGTGTCTGGAAGTATTATCTGCTATCCAATTAATAACCTGTTCACACTGATCAGTTTGCAATAGTGGTGTTGTTGTGTGCTTCCCTAGTAATTTGGTTAAGAACTGGGAGCGAGAAGATGTGGCTATTGGTTGTGGCATATTTTCACCTTGGCCACGGCCCCGTCCTCTGTATGCACCATCACCAGAACGTCCAGTTCCACGTCCCTTGCCATGCACCTTGCCCATTGTAAATGAAGTAAAATAGCTAACACTCGCACTCTCAATGGCAAAAGGGTAATAAAGAGGAGATTTGAACCGTGGAAGAGGAAAACCACAGTTCTAGTTCTCTGGCCTATACCAGAATCTTTTAAACAGATATATTTGTGTCTGAACAGTCAGCGAGACACTCAAACTTTTTTTTTTATGGAAAAAAGGCAAAAAGGTGGATAACACCCAGATTTGAACTGTGGAAGTGGAAAACCACAGTTCTAATTTCCTGGCGCATACCAGACTTTTTTAAATAGATATATTTGTGTCTGAACAGTCACCGAGACACTCAAACTGTTTTTTTTATGGAAAAAAGGCAAAAAGGTGGAGTTCACCCAGATTTGAACCGTGGAAGAGGAAAACCACAGTTCAAATTTTCTGGCGTATACTAGACTTTTTTAAATAGATATATTTGTGTCTGAGACACTCAAACTGTTTTTTTTTCTGGAAAAAAGGCAAAAAGGTGGATTACACCCAGATTTGAACCGTGGAAGAGGAAAACCATAGTTCTAGTTCTCTGGCCTACACCAGAATCTTTTAAACAGATATATTTGTGTCTGAACAGTCAGCGAGACACTCAAACTGTTTTTTTTATGAAAAAAGGCAAAAAAGTGGATAATACAGAGATTTGAACCATGGAACTGAAAATCCACAGTTCTAGTTATTTGGCCGAAACCAGACTCTTTTTAAACAGATATATTTGTGTCTGAACACTCACATACACACTCAATTTTTTTTGGGGGGGGGGGAAACTACCAAAAGGTTAATAAGACGGGTATTTGTACAGTCTGACTGAGGAAAAAAAAAAAAAAGAGGATTTAGATTAAAGAAACAAATTTTTCCTGGCCCCTGAGACCTGGGGCTAAGTGTAGCAATTTGAGCAGCACACAGGACTGTAATGCAGTGTTTGCTGGTATAACCACTGCGTCTCCTATACAGCCTGCCTGCCTGATATCTGGGATGGATTTTAGTCCTCAGAAGACTGTTTGTTTGATTTTGCAGGCTTTAGAGACCCTACACCCTTTATATACTAGATTCCTTGATAGGGCGTTGATCCAGGGAACTAGTCTGATTGTCGTATGGAGTCGGGAAGGAATTTTTTTCCCCAATGTGGAGCTTAGTGTTTGCCACATGGTTTTTTTTTGCCTTCCTCTGGATCAACATGTTAGGCTACGGGTTAAACTAGATGGACTTAGTCTTCCTTCAACTTAAAAACTATGTTACTATGTTACACTACCTATTTCGCAGTATAAATCTCTCCCTAGCTCAGCAGCACTCTCCCTACACTGTCTGATTCGGAGCGACTGTGTCCAAGATGGCGGCACCCGGTTTTAAATACTCGAGGTGACGCTGTGCGGCCAGCCAATCACTGTAATGCCCACAACCAACATGGCTGCGGCATTACAGTGACTGGCTGGCAATCCCTGCATGTTCATTGCCTCTGTAAAGAGAGCCAAACATTCAGGGCGGAGACCCAAGCTCCCGCCCGAGTAACCCGAAGATGCTCGGTGCTCGCCGAACATCCCGAGTAGTGAGATGCTCCAGCGAGTACCGAGCAGTGTCGAACATGCACGCTCAACACTACTAGAGATGTTTCAACTGTTAGAAATTCGAATTAGCTGGCTTCACTGAATTTTCACCAAAAATTGGATTTGTGGGGAATTAAACTGCACAGCTTTTAATTGCTCTAAAAATAGGTGTATAGCACTCGGATGTCTGCTAGGACTGTATAATTAGGCACTGTAAATTCACTGTCAGGCTACTTTTAAATCTGCCTTAGGGAAATATATTTGTGTTTATTTAAAAAAAAAGGAAAAAAAACAACAACTTGTGTTTGTATGATCACAGTATAATACTGCAATATCACAGTATTGTAGAACATAGTGAAATTGATGTCTTCCCAGTAGGTTCAGTTTAAGGCTACGCTTCATAAGAGGGCCATACTGGCCATCGGGCAAATCTGGGAAATGCCAGGTGGGCAAGTCGGGCCAAGGACTAAGGACCACTTCAACTGCGACACTGTTAACAGTATTGGCGCCTTTAAGTTATCAGTAATGTTAACAACTGTGCCAGAGCATGAAGCCACCAGTTCCGTGCTCTATTACTTACTCCAACAGGAAGCAGTGTACTTCCGGCCATTTGCGAGGCATGATTGAAGAAGAGACAGCAGCTGCGGTGGACGAGAAGTGGGGATATTGGGAGTATAAGAGTTTTTTTGTTGGCTGTGTGGATACCATCACACGATGTTGGAGACCTATCACACTGTATGTAGGGCTGTGGAAGTGGCCATAATACTGTCTGTGGGGCTACAGGGAGACCATTATATTGTGTGGGGGTGCTGAGGGGGCCATCGTGCTGGGTATGGGGGTATAGAGGGACCATCGATCTGTGTGTGTGATGAGTTGTGGGGGGATCATCATATTATGTGTAGAGGACAATGTTTGAGGACCATCATACTGTGTGAGGGAACAATTATACTGTGAGAAGGTCCATGGGGCAATCATTAGTGATGAGGAAGCATGATCGGTACTCGCCCGAGCATCTCACTACTCGAGATGCTCGGTGCTCCCGGAGTATTTCTGTGGTTGCTCGGCGGGAGCTCGTGTCCCCTCCCTGCATGTTTGGCGCTCTTTAGAGATTGTTTAGGGATTGTCTGCCACACACCGTAATGCCGCAGCCATGTTGGCTGCTTGACACCAGGCCAGCTATTTAAAACTGTGGTTTGTCCGTCACACGGATCACATATAAGTTCGCTCCAAATTCAGCCATTTGTAGTGAGCGTGGAAGATATTTTCCTCCATATAAATTGGGCAAGGCACGTGGCAAGGGACGGGGAACTGAACATGATGGTGATGGTGATGGTGTATGCAGAGGACAAGGCTGTGGGCAAGCTGAAATTGTGCCACAGCAAACACCTACATCTTCTCGCTTGACCTTCCTGTCCCAATTAATAGGGGACAGCAGAACACCACTATTGAACACAGAGCAGTGTGAAAAGGTTATTGGTTGGATAGCAGATAATGCTTCCAGTCACTTAGCCACCACCACCACCACCACCCTGTC
This sequence comes from Phyllobates terribilis, assembly GCF_046119375.1. NCBI lineage: Eukaryota > Metazoa > Chordata > Amphibia > Anura > Dendrobatidae > Phyllobates > Phyllobates terribilis. Next base: position 789,689,391 of record NW_027362761.1, read on the forward strand.
TTCCACACGGTCAAGTCTCAGTAGCCGTGAGTCTGGACCGCATATTCCTCACACTGATCCTCCTTCCTCCCACAATGCCGAGTGCCCAGAGACAACTGATCCCACACTTGGACACTCCGAAGAGCTGTTCACTTTTCCATTTATAGATTTGGGCCTGTTACCTGGTCCACTTGAAGCGTAGCAAGAGGAGATCACATGTAGCGATGCCAAAATATTTGAGCAGCTACAGTCATACGAAGGTGACGGTTGGAAAGTGTCACAAGAGGTGGATGATGATGAGACACAATTTCCAGAAAGTCAGGAGGAGGACCAGGGTGTGGAAGTGGAAGGCGAGGAGGTGGATGATATAGTAACTGACCCAACCTGGCAGGAGGATATGCAGAGCGAGGACAGCAGCACACAGGGGGAGGGGGGCAGAGCACCCCAACAGGCAGGAAAAAGCAGTGTGGTGGCCGCAGACAGAAGGCAGACAACTGTTCCCCATAACACCGACACGATGGAAGTTGCCAGTACAACTGTTAGGTCTTCCCGAGTCTGGTTGTTTTTCAAAGACTCTGCTGATAACCTCAAAAAGGCCATTTGCACCACCTGCCAGGCCAGCATCAACAGGGGTAGCGAAACTACCAGCCTGACCACCACCAGCATGATCAGGCACATGGCAGCAAACCACCCGACTTTGTGGGCTGAACCCCAGGGACCAGGAACAATGTCTGCTGGTGACACCACTGCTTGTTCCGCTGTTGTGCATGCAAGCCAATCCCCTGTCCATAGTGTATGCGAAGATGCCTCCTGTCCTGCACCTGTCATTGCACACTCTCAACTAGCACCATCATCAAGCACGTCCTTGTCCCAGCGCAGCTTTTATTTGTCCATACCCCAGTCCTTGGAACGCAAGCACAAATATGCAGCCAATGCCCCACAGGCCACACTACTAAATTCCCACACTTCGCGACTTCTTGCCCTTGAAATGTTGCCTTTTAGGCTAGTGGAGGCAGAAGCTTTCCGCAACCTGATGGCGGCGGCCGTCTCTCGATACTCGGTCCCCAGCCGCCATTATTTCTCCCGGCGTGATGTCGCCGCATTACACAAGCACATGTCCCACAACATTAGCCGTGCCCTCAACAATGCAGTTACAGGGAAAGTCCACCTAACCACAGACACATGGACAAGTGCTTATGGGAACACATCCTCCCAACGCCAAGGATTGCGGGCCCTAGGTCAATCAGGGTTGCCCCCACAGTGTACAGCTCCTGCACCTCCTCCTCCTCAGCCTCCTCCTCCTCTTCAGCCTCCATCTCAGTAATGACCACATCAGTCACAAGCTGGAAGCACTGCAACACTGTCTCGGCCAAGCGGCAACAGGCTGTGCTGAAGCTAATATGCTTAAGTGACAAACCGCAAAATGCTGAAGAGTTCTGGACAGCTCTGAAAGAGCAGGCAGATCTGTTACTGACACCGCTGAACCTACAGCCAGGCATGGTCGTGTGTGACAATGACTGGAACCTGATGGCGGCTCTTAGGCGAGGCGAGCTCACACATGTACCATACTTGATCCATGTGCTTAACTTCGTTGTTCAGTGGCTTCTCAAAACCTACCTGGAGCTGCCGGATCTGCTTGTCAAAGTACGCTGCCTGTGTGCCCATTTTAGAAAGTCAGCTACAGCTTCCGTCGCCCTTGCCGTGCTTCAGCAGCGTTTGCAGCTTCTGGCTCACCGACTAGTGTATGATGTCCCCACACGTTGGAACTCTACATTGGAGCTGTTGGGAAGGATTTGTGAGCAGAAGATTGCAATTGTTGACTACCAGCATCAACAAGGCCGTCGTTACTCAGTAAACTCCACACATAAGACCTCAGGAGTGGACATGGATGTCAGACATATGTACTATCCTCCAAAATTTTGAGAACTCCACCAAGATGGTGAGCGGCAATGATGCCATAATTATCGTCACCATCCCGCTTCTCTGTCTTCTGAAACTCTCTCTGCTCACAATCTAAGAGGATGCATTGCAGGCGGAGCACGATGAGATGGAGCAAGGAACCAAACAGGGTGATTACACACAGCCCAGCCTCATCTCATCGTAATGTGGATTGGGTGACAATGAGTAAGAGGAGGAGAAGGAGGAAGAACATGAGCTAGTTTCATGCGCTATAGACAGTACTAATTGCACAACTGTCATACCGTCTGTTCAGCGTGGATGGCCTGAGGACAGGGAGGAGAAGGTGGTAGAGGAGGAGGAGAGCATGATCAGTCATCCTCTTAGTGAGGACACGGAAGTCTTGCCTGTTAGCAGTCTGGCACGCATGGCTGAGTTTATGTTACGCTGCCTTTCCCATGACCCTCGTGTTCTCAAAATTTTGGGTGACAGTCATTACTGGTTGGTGACACTTCTATACCCACGCTACAAGGAGAACTTTATATCTCTTATTCCTGAGGTGGACAGGTCTACAAAAATGGGGCTGTACCAGAAGGCCCTTGTTGCGGAACTATTAAAAAAAATCCCATCTGAAAACACTGGCGGGAGAGGTCACAGTTCATTGGACAACCAAGGAGTACATCCGAGAGAGACATAACTCCAATCCAGCCGAGGTAGGGGAACACTGTCAAAGTTCAGGGAGAGTTTTCTCAGCCCCTCCCATCGCACAGGCCCTGAGGCGCAGGGTACTCTCACAAGGAGTGCAAAGTTTGGGAAGATGGTGAGGGAGTACCTTGCCGACCGTACCAACTTCCTCTGTGATTCTTGCGTATCTAAGCTGGACACGTGGAATGAACTGGCTCTGTACGCCTTGGAAGTCCTGGCCTGCCCTGCCACTATCGTTTTATCAGAGCGGGTTTTTAGTGCCACTGGTGGAATTATAACTGATAAGCGCATCCACCTATCAACTGAAAATGCTGACAGGCTGATTCTTATAAAAATGAACAAGGGCTGGATTGGGCCAGACTTCTCAATACCACCGAATGATAGCAGCGTAGCATAAGCTCAAATCCAGTGTCTTTTTTTGGGAGGTGTATTCCCATGTACCTTTTCACACCCACACATGGGTATACGCTACCTGATTTTGGATATTTGCTCTTGTCCTCCTCCTTCTCCTCATCCTCCACCACCATATCGCCAGGGTGACCGTGGTCCGTGATGCAACACCCACATAATTTTTTTAAAGGGTGTTTATGCTGCCCATAAAAAAAAAAATTCTTATACAGTATGTTCATGTATACCCCCCAAGGTGTAAATGTTTGTCAGCCCATACACTTAGTGCATGGGCATTACAAGTATTGGAGACCCGCTCCTTTCTAATGGGAACATTTTTTTATGAGGTCCTCCTCCATGTCTGTTTTCAAGGTGCATTGAAGTGCCTCCCAATTTTTGACAGCCCTTACATTCACTGCAAAGGCAAACACTATGGGAGACCCACTTCCTAATAATGGGAACATTATTTTCAGGAGGCCCTCTGACCTCCACGTCTCTTCCAAGGGGCATTGGAGTGCCTCACAATTTTTGGCAAACCTTGCATTCACTGCAAAGGAAAACACAATTGGAGACCCACTTCCTAATAATGGGAACATTGTTTTCAGGAGGTCCTCTGACCTCCACGTCTCTTCCAAGGGGCATTGGAATGCCTACAAATTTTTGGCAACCCTTGCATTAACTGCGTAGGCAAATAGTATGGGAGACCCACTTCCTAATAATGGGAACGTTGTTTTCAGGAGACCCTTCTCTAAGTCTCTTCAAAGGGGTATTGGGGTGCGTCCAAATTTTCAAAGTGGTATTGGCGTGCGTCCTAATTTTGGTCAGCCCTGCCACTCACTGCATACGCAATAACAGTATAGGAGACCCACCCTTTAGTAATGGGAACAACAAAGCATACCCGGCTGATGGCTCTCTAAGAATATTGAGGACTGACAGATGGCCCTTTAAGAATAGTAAAGGTTGCCTGATGGCCCTATAAAAATAGGCTTTGTGACTTTCAGAGTCCCTCCTTCATAAATGAAACAGGATGTGTCTGATCATGTCTCACACACCACATGGCCAGATAAGGTTGTAAAATGTTAACATGACATTTCCGGGTGAATGCATTTGTCACTGTTGAAAGCAATGCAAAAGTGCAAAAATGCATCAAAAACGCTAAGTGTGAACATAGCCCAAGGTGTGGAGGAGTATTTTGGTGTTTGGTTATTTATTTTGCCTTATATACAAGTCATTACCCTGGAAAGGATGTTCCTTAACATATTTCCCAGGAAAATCCATTTTGGTTCAGTTTTTGTATGTTTTATTGTGAGTCCGTAAATGTGGCGTAATACCTCTGACAACGTTGTTGACAGCAGTGACCTGGGAGTCAGAAATGCTTCCAGGGGTCTTCCCCATGCTGTTCCCATGTCATTTGAGCACTGTTCCCATCGATTTGGGCAATTATAAGGCCCTCTGCAGACCACCGGGGGGAGCCGCCTTAAAAATGCTTGCGTTTCCCATAGACTTACATTGGCCTCGTTGCTCGGGTCAAGCACCCGAGCATTCCAATTAGCTTGACCCGAGCATCCGGCACCCATGCATTTTAGTGCTCGCCCATCACTAGCAATCATAATACTGTTTGTGGTCCTGTAGTGGACATCATACTGGGTGGCGGGCTCCAGAGACCATCACACTGTGTGGAAGGACATCATATTGTGCAGGTAGCTGCAGGGTCGCCATCATACTATGTTGAGGGCAGTGGGATGAGATTATACTGTGTGAGGGTTTGGGCTGTGGGGAACTTCATACTTTGTGGGGTGTTGTAGAGACCATCTTAATATGAGGGATTTGTGGGGTCATAATACTGTGAATGTGAAGGAAAGTGGGAACATCATTCTGAATTGGGGCATATTTTTGGGGGGCATAATACTCTATGGGGGAGTATCATAGTGAGTGAGAACACTAAGGAGCTTCAGTAGGGGCAAAATAATTGTGTAAGTGCTGCAAAACATATCCCTCTCTGTATCTTAAAAAGTTGGGAGATATGCTGTTCTGTGACTGCGCTGCTTGTGTGACTATATGATTTTTGCTATGGGGTTCAATTATTTCTATGTATGCCCCTGTACAGGAACATTATTACAATAAAGAGGTACTGGATGCCATTATTAGGAGACACACTGGGGGATTATTATCATTATAGGGAAAGCACAGGAGCAATATTATTATCAGAAAGCACAGGAGTTGTTTGTATTATTTTAAGGATGTAAGAGGTCATTATTATTATAAAGGATCAAGGAGAAATACTATTATAAGTAGGCACAGTAGGGCATTATTTCTGTAGGGTGCTGTATAACTGTAAGGAGGCAAAGGGGAGCATAATTACTAAAGTGGAGTAATGATGTAACATTATTACTGTGTAGGGGCACAGAGGGGGCATTATTATTGTGTTTGGTAAAAAAGAAAAGCAGTAGTGTATAGAGGGGGCATTATTACTAGGATCATCACAACCTGACGAAGGCAGCTGTGCCGAAACGCGTATCGGGGCGAGCACTATTGAGGAGCACATTCTCATTCACTGTGGCCATAAGTACTTCATAGGATTCACGTTATACTTGCTATGCTGCCGCTTGGAATCTTTTTCACTTATGTTAGCTTCTAAGTTTGAACTGAAGGTGTCAGGGTAATAACAACCTCCAGTCCTGTGCACAAGCTATTTATATTAGAATATCTACTTGGTAGGCGGTGTGATTGATTACATATGTAATAGTTTTCCCTGACTTACCTCTTAAGCATTTGCACTCTACTAAAATGCTTTAGTGCATCTATACAGAGCAGTCTCCTTTTCTGGCAGCTTGATTTTGAATTAGGTCTATTTGTTATTTGCTCCCATTGATGGTCCTCCAATGTTTTTTCATTGTTTGCTTCTGAATCTGTGATTCATATTGTCTATTTAACCTAATCAATAGAATTTTGAAATTTTACTATTAATTGGGACTTTGATTCAAAGTGTTTTGCTCTCTTGGTTTTTTCATATATATAATTTTGCTTCATTAGTCCTTATTACATCTGTCTATATGTCCTCCATTGGGGTATTATCAATTTGGTATAGGCATACTTTCTACCGCACTTTCTCTGTGATTGTGTCTAGGATCGTTGTAGAGAAAAATTGTAAAATCCATAAAGACATCTCCGGAGAGGAGACATATCACCCTCACACTGAACATATGGGATTAGCTATAACTGGGGAAGTGAGAAAGAGGTGACACTTCAACATCCATTGAAGTAGGACCTCCTGTCTTTAACAGGTAATTACAACAGAGATCTGCTGAGAACCAGCCAACAAGACTACGATTCATATACTCAGAGGTGGAGAAGTACTCTTCCGAGGCATAGACTTCCTCTGTTCACAGGTCTTGTCTTGGACACTCTGGTGCCAGTGGTCAGTGATTAATATTGGAGTTTGCTTCGATGCAATATTTATGGGAGATTTACTTTCGGCGTCATAGCAAAGGGACGAACATAACACATTCACTCACATCACCGTAAGGCCGGCTAAACACCTCCAACTTAATATTGGTCATTCGGATGATGCTATCCATGCCATGTTTCATCTCTATGGAAAGATAAAATCATGATAGGAAACATGACAACTTTATCTACCGCCTGGGACCTCCAGAGGTGAAGATATCCTGAAAGTTGGGGATCTTATAAACTTCTAAAACACCTAGCACATCCCACGACCAGCCCCCCATATGAACACACAAAGGGGAGGTATGTGGGCATAGCCTTGATCTAATAATTATAACGGTTAGTAAATCTAGTATTACTAAATCTAATAGTTTGTGCTTCTGTCATTTGTCAGTACTGGAAGGTACAGTTTGCTGTGGTTCTGTCTGTTTCCTAAAGGAGTACCTACCTCCACTAAGCTCTGAGCCATTTCTGTGAAACAGGTTTAGTAATTTTTCTTTTGTTATCCCTTTTAATTTATGTGACTGTACATACTTTATTGTTTTGTTCCTATTTTGTAACATCTTTGTATATTTTTAATAAACACTGCCCATCTTTCCAGATTAAATACATAAAATTTAGTAGTTCCATTCCTCTTGTTCTATAAACTTCACACCTAAAGCCATTCACTACCTTTAACGGGTGTCCAATCAGAGGCAACACCCCATCCACCCCATACCCAAATGTCCTATTGTAACATCTCTTAAAATGTTGTGCTCTTGTTTCAGTAATTCATTTGTAAACATACCTTCGCTGAAAGCTTACAAATATATTTTTTCTGGTTAGCCAATAAAGGTATCACTACTATCATGCTTTTGTCATTTTTGGACATAAAAGTATTTACACCAATTTGTTTAAGAATAAAGTACTTGTAAAGGAAAAATTAGGTTTTTTATTTGCTTATTTTTACATTTTGCTTGAACATTTCTTCCTCTGATCACTTAATTAATACACTGCACTACTGTACTGAAGGGCATTACATCAGTCATTGTGAAACTGACAGGCATCCTAGTTTTTGTACTTATTTATGAATTTTGTATCATTTTTTTTTCATTTACTCTTGCTTTAATTTGTATGGTGCTTCAGTGACAACTCTCTCTCATGTACTGTGTCATTTTCATCTGAGTTATTTTGAATGTCTGCTTGCATTTGAATTTCTCTGCTGAAAAATATGGTGTAGTTCTTTACTTTTATGGTCCATCACTAATAATTATTATTATTATTTATTCTTATAGTGCCATTTTTTCCATGGCGCTTTAAATGTGAAAAAGGGGGTATACATAGCTAAAACACATACAATAATCTTAACAAAACGAGTCAGTGACTGGTACAGGAGGAGAGAGGACCCTGCCCGTGAGGGCTCACAATCTATGAGGAATGGGTGAGGATACAGTAGGTGGGGGTAGAGCTGGTCGTGCAGCAATGTCGTGGAGCAGTGGTTACTGCAGGTTGTAAGCTTGTCGGAAGAGGTAAGTCTTCAGGTTTCTTTTGAAGGTTTCCATGGTAGGCGAGAGTCTGATGTGTTGGGGTAGAGAGTAAGGGGGATACATGGGAGAAATCTTGTATGCGATTGTGGGAAGAGGAGATAAGAGGGGAGTAGAGCAGGAGATCTTGTGAGGATCGAAGGTTGGGTGTAGGTAAGTCCCGGGAGACTAGGTCACAGATGTATGGAGGAGACAGGTTGTGGATGGCTTTGTATGCCAGGGTTAGGGTTTTGAACTGGATTCTCTGGGCAATGGAGAGTCAGTGAAGGGATTGACAGAGAGGAGAGGCCGGAGAATAGCGGGGAGACAGGTGGATTAGTCAGGCATCAGAGTTTAGAATAGATTGGAGGGGCGCGAGAGTGTTGGACGGGAGGCCATAGAGCAGGAGGTTGCAGTAGTCGAGGCGGGAGATGATGAGGGCATGCACTAGTGTTTTTGCTGAGTCTATGCTGAGGAATGCATGGATACGGGAGATGTTTTTGAGTTGGAGTCGGCAGGAAGTGGAAAGGACTTGGATATGTGGTTTGAAAGAGAGATCAGAGTCCAGGGTTACCCCGAGGCAGCGGGTGGGATGAATGAGAAGGTGGAAAGATGATGAATTCTGTTTTATCTATGTTAAGTTTTAGAAATCTGGCAGAGAAGAGAGATGAGATAGCGGACAGACATTGTGGGATTTTGGTTAGTATGGAGGAGATATCGGGTTCAGAGAGGTAGATCTGTGTGTCATCAGCATAGAGGTGATACTGAAAGCCGTGAGACTCTATGAGCTGTCCCAGGCCAAAGGTGTAGATGGAGAAGACGAGAGGTCCTAGAACTGAACCTCGGGGGACACCGACAGATAGGGGGCGAGATAAGGAGGTGCTGTGCGAGTGGGAGACACTGAATTTCCTGTCTGTTAGGTAAGAGGAGATCCAAGATAGGGCCAAGTCCATGATACCAAGAGATGAGAGAATCTGTAGTAAGAGGGAATGGTCAACTGTGTCAAAGGCAGATGACAGATCCAGTAGGAGGAGAACGGAGTAGTGTCGCTTGGATTTGGCGGTTAGTAGGTCATTGGTGACTTTGGCAAGGGCAGTTTCAGTCGAGTGATGCAGTTGGAAGCCAGATTGTAAGCGGTCGAAGAAAGGAACATGAGGAGAGGTGAGAGGACAGTTCAAGATGGACATGTTGTTCCAGTAGCTTTGAGGCATAGGGGAGATGTGATATGGGCCGGTAGCTAGTCAGAGAGGATGGGTCAAAGGAGGGCTTTTTGAGGATGGGTGTGATTGAGGCGTGTTTGAAACATAAGGGGAAGACGCCGGTTGTTAGTGACAGGTTGAAGAGATGGGTTAGGGTTGGGATGAAGACTGTGGTAAGGTTAGGGATGAGGTGGGACAGGATTGGGTCAAGTTTGCAGGTGGTGAGGTGTGACTTTGAGAGTAAAGAGGGGACTTGATCTTCTGTAATGGTGGAGAAGTGGGGTTTGGAGGAGGAAGGTTGAGTAGATATGAGGAGGGGCTGTCGGGACTTTAGGGAAAAGCATTGTCTGATGTCATTCTTCTGCTTGAAGAATGTGGCAAAGTCTCTGGCTGAGATGAGAGGAGAGGAGGAGGCACTGGGGGACGGAGGAGAGAATTGAAAGTGTTGAATAGCTGTTTAGGGTTGTGAGACAGGGAGGATATGAGAGATGAGAAGTAGGTTTGTTTTGCTGCAGTGAGTGTGGACTTGAAAATAGTGAGGATTGTTTGAATGTGATGAAGTGCTCGATGGAGTGGGACCTTTTTTCCATCTCTGCTCAGCAACCCTGGAGGCCCGTCGCAGTTATTTAGTAAGGCTAGTGTGCCAGGGTTGCCTGTTGATTGTGCGAGCTTTGGTACGTGTGAGAGGGGCGACTGAGTCGAGAGCTGCAGCTGTTGTGGTGTTATATAAAGAAGCAGTAACATCTGCATCATGTAAGGAATTTATGCCTGTAAGAGGGAGGAGGGATTCAGAGAGTGAGTGTAGGTCAAGGTGTTTGAGGTTTCTGCGAGGGTGTGAAAGTTTTTGGAGTGGGGATAATGGACCTGGAGAGGAGAGGGCAGAGAATGTAAGTAGGTTGTGGTCGGAGAGAGGGAGAGGAGAGTTAGAGAGGTTAGATAGGGAACAGAGGCGGGTGAAGATTAGATCCAGTGTGTGGCAATCTTTATGAGTGGCTGCGGAAGACCATTGAGCAAAGCCGAAGGAGGAAGTGAGGGATAGGAGGTTAGAGACTAGAGTTGAGCCACCCCCGTAGTGTTCGAGATCGGTTCGGTTTGTCGAACACCCGTATGTTCGCCGAACTGTTCGTCGAACTGTTCGTCGAACACCATCGAACACCGTTAAAACCAATGGCAGGCAAACAAAAACACAAAGAAACACATAGAAAACACCTTCAAAGGTGTCCAAAACCTGACAAACTGTTTAGAAGACACAACAAACACATGGAAAAGTGACAAGTACGTATAGTCATGCGAAAAGAAAAGAGGTGGAGGAGTAAAAGGAGGGGGAGACACAGATATAGGCATGTCATGCCCTTCTAAAACCAAAAAAGTGCGAAGCTGACACGGCCAGTCCCTTCCTGCCCGTGCGACCTCCGTGTCGCTGGGTTTGTGCCAGAGCTGTGGTGGACCCTGACTGCCAGCCCCCCTCTCCCAATACTGGTGCCTGTCTGCTGGTGGGTCGAGCGAGCCCCCCTGCGGTGGAGGCAGGTCTAAGCTTTTTAATTTAAATTGTCTCTCTAATTTGAATGAGTACACTTTAAATCCTTTTTCAAGGATCTATTGGAGGGCAAGTCTGATGCCAGCAGCCGCGGGAATTCCAGCTCCAGTAGCGTCCACTAAAGGTGCTGCAGTTAAAAATCTTTTATAAGGATTGAGCTTTGCGGTCCACCGCAAGGCGTCCTACCGCCAGTCCCAGTCCCTGTGCCTTGGGGTGCCTCCCCGATGCTCTTCACTGAGTGTCCCGGGGGCCCGAAGCATTTCCTTTGAAAAAATTAAGTGTCCAAACTACAGGTGGTGTAGCTTGCTTAACAGGTGGGATAATCCACTGACTAGCAGACACTGCTACTAGGCCCAAAGTATTTCCTGGGCTAGATGCAGTTAAAAATTTGTAATTAGATCTACAGGCGGTGGCTACTCCGCTGACTAACAGACACTGCTACTAGGCCCAAAGTATTGCCTGGGCTAGATGTAGTTAAAAATTTGTAATTAGATACTCTCGTTGGATGCTGAGAAAGCATTCCATAGAGTCTCCTGGCACGCCATATATTATTCTCTTAAAAAGCTTGGGGTAGGGGTCTAGGGAACCCTTTTATAGCCAAAATCATGGCCCTGTATCGCAATCCGTCAGCTAGGCTGAAGATAAATGGAACATTTTCATCACCTTTCATAATCACCAATGGGACAAGGCAGGGATGTCCTCTGTGCTAGGGGGTTATACATCCTAGTGATGGAGCACCTGCTCTCATCAATTCGCGATAACCCCAATATTAGGTGGATTGAGGTGCGAGGCACCGAGTACAAGTGCTCTGCATTTGCTGATGATGTCCTAGTATATATCACTCAATCACATATATCCATCCCTGCTGTTATGGCTGAAATACACTGTGTTCCAAATTATTATGTAAATAATATTTTCTCAAATTTTCCCAAATTACCTATATGAATTGCAGTCATTGTAATTTTCCAGTCAAATAACTATTAGAGTACAATTGAAAGGTTTTTGTACAAACTGCCTATGATAACAGTATATTTTTAAAACAATAAAAAACTCAAACTGCACTCAAAATGCATGTTCCAAATTATTATGCACAGCAGAGTTTTCAACCTTTTCATTTTAATAAAGAACAAAAAAATGTTCATTTTTGAAATTATAAGCATTAGCCGGTTATTACAAACTGAAATCAAACAGTTTTCAACTCAAAACGTTATTCTAGGTGATGTTACATTTGCACATAGGACCACTTGTTCGAAAGGAGCTTCTGAACTCTCTCGTCCATTGAATTTGTCAGGTTTTGGATGGTTTCTGCTTTAATTGTTTTGCATGAGGACAGAATACCCTCCCAGAGCTGTTGCTTAGATGTGAACTGCCTCCCGCCATGATAGACACTCCATTTGATGATGCTCCAGAGGTTCTCAATGGGGTTGAGGTCAGGGGAGCATGGGGGCCACACCATAAGTTTGTCCCCTTTTATGCCCATAGCAGCCAGAGATGCAGATGTGTTGTGTGCAGCATGAGACAGGGCAGAAGCTCCTTTCGAACAAGCGGTCCTATGTGCAAATGTTACATCACCTAGAATAAAGTTTTGAGTTGAAAACTGTTTGATTTCAGTTTGTAATAACCTGCTAATGCTTATAATTTCAAAAATGACCATTTTTTTGTTCTTTATTAAAATGAAAAGTTTGAAAACTCTGCTGTGCATAATAATTTGGAACATGCATTTTGAGTGCAGTTTGAGTATTTTATTTTTTTAAAAATATACTGTTATCATAGGCAGTTTGTACAAAAACCTTTCAATTGTACTCTAATAGTTATTTGACTGGAAAATTACAATGACTGCAACTCATATATGTAATTTGGGAAAATCTGAGAAAATATTATTTGCATAATAATTTGGAACACAGTGTAGATCACTTTGTTACATGGTTAAATTTTAAAATCAATGAAGTGAAGTCTGAGGCCCTCGATGTCTCCCTCCCCAAATCCATACAGGATTCCATCCAGTCCAACTTTCCCTTTGCCTGGCCCTCACAGGGTATCAAATACTTAGGAATTCAAATTCATAGAGACCTCTCCCGTCTATTTTATCTTAATTTTGGGCCCTTTATTGAACAACTCCATAAAGATCTTACTTCTTGGAAGGTGAAGGATTTTTCCTGGTTTGACAGAATAAGTATACTAAAAATGAACGTCCTACCTAAACTCTTATACCTCTTCCAAACCATTCCGTGGTAATATAGCAGGGAAGAGGGAGAGGGAAAAAAAAATCTCAGCTCACCCGTTAGTAGACAGCAGGAGGCTCTGTGTTAGAGGTGATCCAACAGCGGAATAGCCTTGGTTCCAGGCAATCACTTGGAATATAGAGCAAGGAAAAGGAGAGCAGCAGGTATCCAGCGGATCTTCATTAAAATATAGCTTTTATTGAAAACATATAAAAGCAGCCATGTCACAACGACAACAAACGGAGTACTAATCCACAGAGCATGGTCGTCCCAACGCGTTTCAGCTAGATGTTAGCCTTAATCATGGGATAAATTCACTGTGAAGCATAGTAGTATATATGTGGCACCCCAGGGGTCTGGTTTCCACAGTAACAGCAATGTTATGTCTGAGAGCAGGTGGGAGGTCTCTTGGTCAGGGATCCTATGCATGCCACACCTCCTGCCCAGTCCTGGGAGGGGAAGAACTTCCCCTATATAAACCTAGGGCTGAGGCAGGGTTAGTGAGTAGAGAAGAAGTAGAGACAGAGAAGAGAAGCAGATCTAGGAAAAGAACATCAGGAGCTCTGTGGGAGCAGTGCTATAAGGAGTCAGGGGCTGGCAGCTGCAGAGCTCGCCCTGACTGAGAAGCTATCACCGGACCCGGAGTCCGAGGCTGTGGGGACTAATCTTTACCCAGCAGCAGAAACCGCCCGGCAGGGGATTCCAGGTCCTCTGGCCAAGAAACCCGAAGGCACGGTCACACGCGTGGGACCAGCACCGCCGTCGTGGAGCGGATGCCACTAGAAGGCCCCGAGTCACCGGCCATACGGGTGAGCACCACACGGTACACTCAGGGACGTGGGCTACTTATACCCGCCTCTAGCAAGGTAGCCAGAAGAGTACAGTCAGTTTGGGAGGCCTACAACTCCGCCTGGCCAGGGGAGATCCCATCTGCTCAAGGACTGACCAGGCCCCGATCGCTAGCCAGTACTCCGGGAGGGTCTATCTTTATCACCAGTAAAGACCCTGAATTACACCGCATCGTCTCTGAGTGATTCCTGCTACCCCCATCATCCACGTCGGCTGCCCTGAGGCCATACCCCTCCCGTTGGGGGTGATACTATCACGCTGCACAATCCTACCACCGGCCTCAGCGGTCTGCCCTGCAGCGGCAGCTCCTTCGCTGCATTCAACGGGTGGCGTAGTCGTCCAACATCTACTGCTAATACATCGCCGCTCAGTTTGACTCCCTGGGCACGGACCGGGTCACCGCCATGAGACTACAACCCTCAACAGATCCGGCTCCGGGTAAGCTCCCGTGCGCGCGATGCCGCGCGACGAAGGCCCAGGGGTGCGTCAACTTTTGGCGTAGTCGGCAGGATTTCGTGCCCGCAACCACCGGGTACTGCGTGCCTGAAAAAGACTGTTCAAACTTACCAGTGGTGAAGATTCCCGCCATCCGGCGCCATCTTCTGCCTTCTTCCCGCCATCCGCGAAGTTTTCCCGCCATCCGGCGCCATCTTCTGCCTTCTTCCCGCCATCCGTGGAGTTTTCCCGCCGTTGGACGCCATCTTGAAGACGCCGCGTGGGAAGAAGAGGGGCGTGGACTCCGAAAGCGCGCGAGAACTGAAGCCCCGCCTCACGTCCGGACGTTGCGTAAGGTCCTGGAAGGAGCCCAGCAGACGCCGACGTCACAGGAGCGCGACGGAAGGTCCTCAACCCTGACGATCCACTGCGGAGCCGCGGCCTACGGAAGAGGATCATCGCAAGGTAGGCCACGGTCCACTAGGGGGGAGGAAGATGTCGGATACGGAGGAGAGCTTCACTGCCTCAACCCCCGCCAGCGCCACCGCTGCTGCAGTCATGCCTTTCACCATGCCCTATATCCCGGGAGCGGCCTGGCTACCCCAGTACTCAGGGGAGTCACATACCCTGCATGACTTTAGAGAAAAGCTGGATAGCCTCTTCCAGGTGTATCCCCTCACAGAAGAGCAAAAAGTGAGCATCCTGGTGGCCCAATTAACCGGGGCAGCCCAAAGGGAGGTAAAGTCCTGGCCACCTGGGGGAAGGACTGTTGCAGGGATACTAACCCGGCTGAGGGACACCTTTGATACCCGCACCTCAGCCGAGATCAAGTTTAGATTCTACGGGTGCAAGCAGCGAGCACACGAGAGTATAAGGGACTATGCCCTGAACCTACAAGAGGCCCTGAGAGCCATTAAGCAGACCGACCCTGACGGCGTGGGAGACGAGGACAGGCTGTTGACTGAAAAATTTATAGAGGGTTTATATTGCAATGCCCACCGAACCTAGTTGCGGGCAATGGCCTTACAGGACCCTCATCTGGGATTTGCACAGTTCAAGGACAGAGCCATCCGGGTGCTCCGAGAACCGGCACCAGGTGGCGTTGTGACCCACAGACGCCCCACTACCACTTACCACCAGGAGGCGGCACCCTTATCGGAAGGGCCTGTGGGAGCTGATGCGCAGGCTTTGAACAATGACCCGGCTCCAGACCTGCACCATCAGGTCCAAGAGCTAGCTAAAAGCGTTGCCGCGCTAACCCGAACTGTGCAGTCTTTACAGGTTTCCACTCCAGGGAAGATCCAGCTGGCATCCGGACCGGAGGACATCCCGTGGCGTCGACCAAGGAGGACCCCACCGGCCAGAGGAAGACCCAGCGACCGATACAACGAGGACGGACAACCCATCTGCCGCCGCTGCAATCAACCCGGACATATGGCAAGGTACTGTCCTTTAAACTGGCACAACCTGGGGTAGAGGGCCAAACCCCAGGAAAAAGATCATCAGGCCCATCGAACTGGCGCGACAAATATGTGGGAGGACGTCCAGTCTTGCCTGTGGTACTGGATGGCATCCCCATGAGTGCCCTACTGGACACCGGGTCACAGGTTACCACTATCCCGTACGTGCTCTTCAAGCAGTACTGGAATGACTCGGATATCACCCGCTACCCTGACGACGACTTGAGTATCATCGCCAGCAATGGTCAGCCCGTGCCACAGATTGGATTTAAAGAGGTGACCATTAAAATCGGTAGAGTCGAATTGGCGGCACAGGGACTGATCATTGTAGACATTGACAAGCACGAGAGTCACCCAAAGATAACTCTAGGAACTAATGTAATTGAAAATTGTCTTGCAGAGGTGATTTTCCTTCTACAGCAGGTTGCCAAGAACGCCAGCTCCGGCCAGCAGCGAGTGCTCCAGAAAGAGATCCGGGCACTGATGCGACGGCAACAGATGGAACTCTCCGGTGGTGAGATTGGTAGCGTAAGAATGTGTGATCCTTTTCCTATTGCCATGCCCCCAAAAAGTGAAATGATGATTTGGTGCCGGGCAGCTATTGGTCTGAGAGGTAGAGATTACCAGGCAATGGTAGAACCAGTTTACTCAGACAGTAGGCCCACCATTTTGACAGCACGGGGGGTGGTCAATGTACGCCATGGGAGGGTGCCCGTTCGCATAATAAATATCGGGAAGAGGGAAGTGTACCTGCCCCGGTATGCCACGCTAGCCAAATTGTATACCATCAATCAAAATTCCATACAGTCCGTAGAACCCTTGCCTCCATCTTCCCCGGAGGAAAGTAACGGCTCTAAGGAAACAATGGAGGACTGGTGTCAGCAACTACATTTGGGTACTGACTCCACTCCCTCACACCAGAGACAGGGAGTCTATCGGGTGGTTCAAGAGTACGAGAGAGTGTTTAGTAAACACCCGTTAGACTTCGGGCGAGTCAAGGGGGTAGAACACCACATCCCCACGGGAGACCATCTTCCCATAAAAGAGAGGTATCGACCCGTACCCCCTGCACACTACCAACACGCCAAGGGGATGCTTAGGGACATGAAGGAGGCTGGGGTGATCAGGGATAGCTGTAGCCCCTGGGCAGCTCCACTAGTCTTAGTCAAAAAGAAAGACAACACCATGAGGATGTGTGTAGATTACCGGAAAATCAACCGTATCACACACAAGGATGCGTACCCCTTACCAAGGATAGAGGAGTCTTTGGCTGCTTTAAGATCTGCTAACTTCTTCTCTACCTTGGATCTCACTAGCGGGTACTGGCAGGTTCCTGTAGCAGAGGCGGACCGGGAGAAGACCGCATTCACCACCCCGATGGGACTTAGCGAGTTTACCTGCATGCCGTTCGGACTCTGTAACGCACCAGGAACCTTTCAACGATTAATGGAGTGCTGTCTGGGCCACAGAAACTTCGAGACGGTCCTGTTGTACCTGGACGATGTCATCGTATATTCCAAGACTTATGAGGACCACCTGAAACACCTGGCGGAAGTGTTCGAAGCTCTGGCAAACTACGGCCTAAAGGTAAAACCCTCCAAGTGTCACCTCCTAAAACCAAAGGTGCAGTACCTGGGACACGTGGTGAGCGCTGACGGAGTGGCTCCCGACCCTGATAAGATCACCGCAATTAAGGAATGGCCAAGTCCCTCCAGTGTAAAGGAAGTGCGGCAGTTCCTCGGGTTGGTAGGCTATTACCGCAGATTCATCCCCGGTTTCACCAAAAAGGCAGCTCCTATGCAGGACCTCCTGATAGGCCAGTCCCGGAAGGCCAAGAACCAGAAGCCGCCCTTCAAATGGGAGAAGTTAGAAGAAGAGTCCTTCCGCCAGCTGAAGATGGCCCTCACGGGGGATGAAATCCTGGCGTACCCTGATTACAGCCAGCCCTTTATCCTCTACACCGACGCAAGTAACATCGGGCTAGGAGCCGTACTGTCCCAGATCCAGCAGGGGAAAGAACGAGTAATCGCTTACGCCAGTCGAAAACTGCGACCCACCGAAAGAAACCCTGAGAATTACAGCTCATTTAAGCTAGAGTTCCTGGCAGTGGTGTGGGCAGTCACCGAACGCTTTAAGCACTACCTCGCTTCTTCCCGGTTCACCGTGTACACGGATAACAACCCGTTGACACACCTGGACACGGCAAGACTCGGTGCCCTAGAGCAGAGATGGATGGCCCGTCTGTCCAACTACGAGTTCACAATCAAATACCGGGCAGGACGCTCCAATACCAACGCGGACGCCCTGTCCAGGATGCCAAACCTACCGGACGTAGGAGAAGATCCCGAGGGATTGGAAGAAGTCGAACTCCCCGCGTTCCACCGTCATGGGACTATCCAGTATTCCCATCGGGTAAGGAGTAAGCAAGCCGCTACGTTTAACCCCTTGCCTCACTACAACTGGGAGGAAACGCAAGACAGTGACCCTGCCGCCCGACTGGTGAAGGAGATGCTGACTCGGCCAGAGGCTCGCCTTGACCCAGACGCTCCGGAGGAAGCCAAACAACTGTGGGCTGAGAAGAGTCGACTGTTCCTTTACAAGGGGAAGTTGTGCCGCAGAATGGTTAACTCCCGGACGCATGAACTAATCTGGCAAGTAGTGGTGCCACGAAGAGACGCAGCCATGGTGATGGAGGCATACCACGACGGGGCTGGACACTTCGGATGGAAGAAGCTGGAGTTCCTGCTGCGCGGGCGGTTCCACTGGGTAGGCATGAGGGGAACCATCGAGAGGTGGTGCAGAGACTGTGGCCCGTGCAACCTAAGAAGGAAGGACCGTGCCAGCCAGAAGACCCCACTTCAGTCCATCGTCACCAAGCTGCCGTTGGAACTGGTAGCCTTGGATCATGTAAAACTGACCCCAAGCAGAAGTGGCTACGTCTACGCGTTAACCATTGTGGATCATTACTCCCGGTTCTTGGTTGTCGTCCCCGTTAAGGACTTAACAGCTCAAACAGCAGCTAGAGCCTTCCAGCAGCACTTCTGCCGTCCACACGGGTACCCAGACCAAGTGCTGACGGACCAGGGACCTGCCTTTGAAGCGGAGGTCTTCCAGGAATTCTGCAATCTGTATGGCTGCCGGAAGATAAGGACGACACCCTATCATCCGCAAACTAATGGACTTTGTGAGCAAATGAACCAGGTGGTAATGGATCTTCTGAAAACGTTGCCCCTGGAAGAACGCAGTCTGTGGCCTGAGAAGCTGCCCGACCTGGTGGACCTATATAACTACATCCCTGTAGGTTCCACCAACTGTACCCCGGCTTACCTAATGAGGGCAAGGCCTGGTAAGCTACCTGTTGACCTGGAGATGGGAGTCCTGACACCCGAGGACACTTCACCAGAAGCAGACTGGGACACAGAAAGGCAGCAGCAGTACCGGAAAGTACAGGAGAGCGTGGAGCGAAGTCTCTGTCTCGCTAGGGAAAGACAAGAGAAAAATTACAACCAGTATGCTCCCGCTGTTCCCCTGGTACCCGGAGAGCAGGTCTTGAAGAGGAAGAGACGGCTCCACAAGTTGGACGACCAGTGGGAGAAGGACCCGTACACCGTACTGCCCTCAAGCCACGACAACCCAAAGGTTTGTACCATCAGTAAAGACGGAGGGGAAACCACAGCCATTGTATCCCGGGAATAGAAAGGACATGTTGGAGAGTTACACTTGTTAGTCAACTTGCCGTTGTGGAGACTGGAGACACAGGGCATGCTGCAACAAGCTGAATTATTTTAGAAATAAAATGCATTTCTAATGGAATGAGTATAAACAGTTAATAAAGCTGTGACCGATCCTCACCCATCCAGTTGTAAGAGTTACATGATTGTATTGTCAATGAAAGGGGGGCATTAGGGGGCTGAGCGTCTGGGTTTGGTTAGGGGTCCCCACAGTCTGCCTAGGCTAGATGCATTTAAAAATCATTATTAGATACACAGGCGGTGCAGCTTGCTTCGCAGCTGGGTTACTACGCTGACTAGCAGACACTGAAGCTTTGGAGCAGATCTCTGAGTTAACAGCTCTTCAGAGTCAACCATCTGTGTTACCCCAAGCAATAGTGTATGTATTTTCTTACGGTTAAAAGGGGGGGGGGACCCAACCCACCTCTAATTGACGATGGCAACGTCACGTAAAACAAAGTAAGGGGACTCCAAAAAGAGTCTCCATTTTTTCCCAAAATTTGTGGCACAGACACCACTTAAGGGGCATCAATTGCCCCAAAGTTGCTTAAAACGGTTGGTTAGAATGAGTACCACACACTGCTACTATGCCCAAAATTATTTTCCAGACAAGATGCAGCTAAAAATTATTAGTAATTTGCAAGCTGGTGGAGCTTAGTATAGATGGCATAATAGAATGAGTACCGCACACTGCTACAGGCCCAAAATTATTTCCCAGACAAGATGGAGCTAAAAATTATTAGTAATTTGCAAGCTGGTGGAGCTTAGTATAGATGGCATAATAGAATGAGTACCTGTATTGCTAATAAAAATATGGATATCGTATAGCCTACATATTGTAACATATTGTTTATATGCTTTGATAAAGTGTGGTCATTAGACCAAGTGTGGAATATATTGCAATATACTGCAGTGTAATATCATTGATATACTCTGATACTGATAAAGTAGTTCTTTTACATGAACTGTCCTTGATGCATGCTATCCACAAAGTGTTTGCTAGGTGTCAATGCAGTAAGACAATATTAATTGTTCTATGGTCTATGAAGTTGTGTGTTTCAAAGATTCATTATCCTGATTTGTACACAAGTGACCAGTGTTATATTTGCTTTGACAAATAGTGTTATTGTAACCAAAATACTGATTCAGATAATGTATGTACACTTACCATTATGTTCCATAAGAAATACACAGATCTATTGTCTAAAACAATGTTTATAGGTAAACTTCTCGAGATTACAGAACCTGGCCAATTCTGTATTATCGACGACTCATGCTTATAAACATTAACCAGTTTTATGCTTCCATTGTCTAAGCCTTATAAAAGTCACTGGAATCATGATACAGACAGAAGCCATAAGTTATACCTGCACTGATGTGTAGTGTTGTATGTACCTGCCCATGCAGTGTTGTGAAGACTTCCAGGGGTCTCTCTGTCTTGGTGAAATTGCTTCTCTGATGTTCCAGACGGATGATGTTTAAAAGCTCCTTGGTGACGAAGTGAGTATATATATATATATATGTACTTAACCTTTGTATTATAACATATACAAAAGTGTATGCAATATCATCATATCATACTATTCCTTTAATTATGTATTTTACCTTTTAAATCAACTATTATAAATAAAATTGCGTTATATCGCAAAGGGTTGCCTTCTTTAAAGCCGTATCCGAACCTTATTGCTAAAAACTTGGCATAACAGTACCGCACACTGCTACAGGCCCAAAATTATTTTCCAGACAAGATTCTTTATGAACGTGAGTCTGTCTACATTCTCAGTGGACAGCCGCGTGCGCTTATCTGTCAGCACACCACCAGCAGCGCTGAACACACGTTCAGAGAGAACGCTGGCTGCGGGGCATGACAAGATCTCCAAGGAGTAAGTGGCAAGCTCCGGCCATTTATCCAGATTGGAAGCCCAAAAAGAGCAAGAGTCCAGTGACTACGTGCACCACTGGTGTTTTGTGGATATGCACTTGTAAGATTCTGCAACAGTCTCTGCTGATACTCCTGCATGCGTGAATCCCTTTCTATGGCAGGAATTATTTCGGCAAATTTACTTTTGTACCAGGGATCTAAGAGTGTGGCAACCCAGTAGTCAGGATTATTTCGAATTCTGACAATTCGAGGGTCATGTTGCAGGGAGTGCAGCAAGAAGTCACTCATGTGTCTTGCGCATCCAGGAGCACCAAGTCCCTGTTGTGTTGGTGGTGAGGTAACAATCATGCTTCCTTCCTCTGCCCTCTCCCCCCAACCTCGCACAACAGAAATGTGATCAAGGTCTCCCTCATTTGATGAGTCTTCCATCAGTTCGTCCTCCACTTCTTCCTGGGCTCCTGCACCTTCCTCACTAGTTTGGCTGCTACCATGCGCCCTGGTAAATCCATCTCCCCCACCCTCACATGCCTGCCGCCTTGGTGCTGCCGACCGTCTGGACCTTGCAGATATTAGCCCTTCTGCATACAACTCCTCCTCCTCTACTTCCTCCACCTCCTCTTGTCGCACCACCAAAAAACTTAAGTGGCATCAATTGCCCCAGAGTTGCTTAAAACGGTTGGTTAGAATGAGTACCACACACTGCTACTATGCCCAAAATTATTTTCCAGACAAGATGCAGCTAAAAATTATTTGTAATTTGCAAGCTGGTGGAGCTTAGTATAGATGGACAAATAGAATGAGTCCCACACACTGCTACAAGCCCAAAATTATTTTCCAGACAAGATGCAGCTAAAAATTATTTGTAATTTGCAAGCTGGTGGAGCTTAGTATAGATGGCATAATAGAATGAGTACCACACACTGCTACTATGCCCAAAATTATTTTCCAGACAAGATGCAACTAAAAATTATTTGTAATTGGCAAGCTGGTGGAGCTTAGTATAGATGGCCTAATAGAATGAGTACTACACACTGCTTCTATGCCCAAAATTATTTTCCGAGCTAGATGCAGCTAAAAATTATTTGTAATTTGCAAGCTGGTGGAGCTTAGTATAGATGGACTAATAGAATAAGTCCCACACACTGCTACAAGCCCAAAATTATTTTCCGAGCCAGATGCAGATAAAAATTATTTGTAATTTGCAAGCTGGTGGAGCTTAGTATAGATGGCCTAATAGAATGATGCTATGCCCAAAAGATTTTACTCGGCTAGGTGCAGTAAAAAAAATTGTATTCTATACACAGGTGGTGTAGCTTGCAACACAGATACCCTACTCCACTGACTAACACACACTGTAAGAGGCCAAAAAGAATTTGCTTAGCTAGATTTAGCCAAATGCTGTGAAAAACACTTGCACAGCACTGGCACAGACCTGCCTGGCAAAAAGTCTTAGGAAATGCTGTAACCTAGTCCTCAAAAGGACTGCAATTACAACTAGTCCCTACTCCCAAGCTGTCTATTTAAGAGCACTGACCTGCCTGCTAGAAGTCGTAGGAAATGCTGTAACCTAGTCCTCAAAAGGACTGCAATTACAAGTAGACCCTACTCCCAACCTATCTATTTAAGAGCACAGACCTGCCTGCTAAAAGTCGTAGGAAATGCTGTAACCTAGTCCTCAAAAGGTCTGCAATCACAACTATTCTCTACTCCCAAGCTATCTGTATATTTCTGAGAAAATTGGCTTGAAATTAACACTGAAAGTATAGCGCACACAGCAACAGCGGTGCCGTCTAACACACAGCTGCAGCAGTGAGAAAATGGTGGTGACGGGGGAAAATGGCTGGGTCTTATAGGGCAAGGACATGTGACATACACAGCCAATGACACATGCCCTTGCTTGTGTGAAAAAAAGCAGTTCGCTCCATGTGTGCGCTGCTGATAGGCTGACAGATTGCACCTCCCCACTGTAAATGCGGGAAAGAGAAAAAAAAATGGAGATCTTCATTATTTATGCAGAGATCCATCCCCTGCCCCTCCCTCGCCCCACTGTACACTCAAACTGCATATTAACATTGATTATCAGCATTACTGTGAAAAAATCCAGTTATGATTTTGGTGCACGAACAGTTATCGAACATAACCTCGAACAGCCGGATTTTTTTCAAATTGTTCGTGTTCACCGAATGGCTCAAACACCGCTCAAAACAGCTCGAATTTGAGATTGGCGAACAGTTCGAGTCGAACACCGCTCATCTCTATTAGAGACAGATGAGTGGGAAGCGCCAATGGGGATGTTGAAGTCACCCATTATGATAGTGGGGATGTCAGCGGAAAGGAAGTGAAGCAGCCAGGTAGTGAAGTGGTCTAAGAAGGTGGTGGCCAGTTGAAGGTTGGAAGGGGAGTAGATGCGCACACAGTGCACCTCAAAAGATGGGAGTGTAATGGAGGGCGGCAGTGCGATTTTTCTGAAAGCTCAGGTATCTGACAGGAGAAAACCTATGCCTCCACCATGTTGCCATTGGGGCGGGGAGTGTGGGAAAGGTGGAATCCACCATACGAAAGTGCGGCTGGGGAGGCTGTGTCAGAGGGGGTGAGCCAAGTTTCGGTGATGGCGAGGAAGGAAAGTTTGTTAGTAATGAAAAGGTCATGGATGTAGGAAAGTTTGTTGCAGATGGCGTTCCATAGAGCTCCTGTTAGTGCCACTGGGGAAGCGAGGATTAGGTGGATTGGAATGACTTTAGAAAGGCTGCAAGAGTTTGTGGTAGGTTGTGGATTGTAGGTAGAGGTGACTGTGGGGATGTAGTGAGGAGGGCCAGGATTTGGAGAGATTTTGCCAGCAGTGAGGAGGAGCAGAGAAAGTGTTAGCAGGTGGGAGTAGGAGAGAGCATGGGGTGGCTGTCTGTGTTTGGATATACAGGATTGAATGTTGAGAAATAGTTCTGAGGAGGAGGTGAGGTGAGTGGGGAGGAATGAGGGAGAGATGAAGAGTTCCTTACTAGGTGTAGGAGTTAGGGGGGTTAGTAGAAAGTGAAGGACTATAGGTGAAAAGGTGAAAGCTAAGAAAAACATAGTTGAAAGAGAGTAAGTGGTCAAAGTGTGGGATTCCTGACTCCTGCCCTGACTAACTGCATAACCCCTCACGCGTGCTCCCCTTAGGTAGCTTCTGATTTTATAGGGCAGACTACAGCATTAGGTGAGGGGCATTATTGGAGCTGCTGGTGGCTAGATTATCAGCTGCTCAGATCGCCAAAAGATGGCTAGGTGATCAAAGACAGAGCTAGGACTCTAGGCTCTGCAGTTTAACACCTCTAAACATCAGATAATGTCTACAGTGAGGAATGGACAGACATATGTGAGTATTGAATGGAATGTGATAGATAAAGCAAAAATATCAAGCAGAGAATTGTACCAGTAAGTTGATTCAGGGAAGTAGAGCATTAGATGGCGGCATATACAGCAAGCAGAGGAATTGTGCAGGAGCAGAGCATGTACCTGTGTGAAAAGAGAAGAAGACGGGTGTTAGTCCATGGCCTCTGAAATAACTGCCACTTATCTCCGAAGCCACTTTGCACAAGAAGACACGTGCACAACCTCACTAATCATTGCTCATGTGGGTATTTGTTACACCAGTTAATATATTCTACACCTGGTTGCTATTAAGGAATAAATGTATTATTATTGGTGTTAGTTAACATTTTCTGATGAGAAGGACATTGTTAAATGCCTTGAATTCATACAGATGAAATATCAGTGTAATGGAAGACTCAGGCTGCCGTCTAACTCAGACAAGGATCGCAATGCAATGCTCAAACTGGTGGTCGGCTCTCCAGACCTGAGCATGACAGCATATATTTCTATGCAGGTGTCACGGTCGGGTCGGGAAAGCCCCCAATCATTCCAAGCATTGCATTGCAGTCCTTGTTTGAGTTTTACGGCCCTCTAACTTTTTCCTAAGGCGTCTTTCACAATGCAGTATACTTATCAGCAACTTACGTAAAGGAAAGTCTTGTATAGTGAACTGCCCTGCAAAATATTTGTATGCTATAACCTGCAGTTGGTTCAAAACATGACAAAAGTGATTGCAAATGCTTTAACATGGCCAGGCCACAACTAGCACCAATATACCTTTTAACTTAGCATCTCAGAGGTTTAAGAGGCATCTACGGGACAATTTGTGAATAGTGCCTCAAAATAATCTATTATGAAAATAAACACAATTAGACACTATATATTCAGACCTGAAAATCTGTAATGTGTGACAATGAAAACTATACAGATGGTGCTGCATCTAAGATCTACTTTGGGGAAACCAATAATTGAGCAATATTATGCATGTAATTATTCCGGACATGTATCTCCCTAGGTAAATGAATTGTATTATAGAATTTGTGACAGATACAAATGACTAATCAAGGCATATTTCTAGATGTACGCTAACTGAATTCCCGGAAGATGTATCTAACATGTTTACTATACACTTCAAAGCATGATTAATTCATTAACAGTCTATAGGTATATGTTTTATTCATTTTCTATATATACAGTATATTCATATATATAAATATATATATATATATATATATATATATATAGATACACAGGTAGACTACATATTGTACAGCTTAGAATCTAGTATGTGACACCGGCACCTCTCGGCCTCGCACTTTCAAATGTATCGGCATCCTGGATGCCAACCAATAGAGTTGCAAGCAATGATGAAAGAGGGAACCGTGCACTCCTTCATCCATCATTCTCCCTCTGCGTCTGACGTCTTAGCCTAGTGGGTGAAATGATGTTAATATTTCACACCCGCTGTGCCAAGCAGTGCAGAGCTTCAGAGCATTCGGTGCTGAGACCGGAGCATTGGGGGAACGAGCATAGGTGGCTAATTATTTTTATAATGTGGGGCCCATTATCCTGTACGGAGGACTATGTGGGGTCATTATAGTGTAAGGCAATGCAGGGGGCCATTATAATGTATGGAGGACTATGTGGGGCCCATTATACTGTATGGAGGACTATATGGGGCCCATTATATAGCATAGAGGACTATGTGGTGCCCATTATATTGTATGGAGGACTATGTGTAGTCCATTATATTGCATAGAGGACTATGTGGGACCCATTATATTGCATGGAGGACTATGTGGGGCCCAATAAACTGTGTGGAGGTCTATGTAGGGATCACAGTTGGGGCATCATAATGTGTTGGGGGTCACAATACTTTTCCATCAGGGTTGAGGGGGGTACAGTAGGGTTATCATACCATGCGTGTGGAGGGTACTGTGGAGGAATTCACTGTGGGGATATCATACTGTGTTTGGGGTCACTTTTGATGACATCATACTTTATTACCTGTATTATTTATTCATTCAGTTTTTTATTCTTTGTTATTACATATTTAAATTAGGTCATTGTGCAATATAATTTTTGCTTCTCTTAAATAACATAATATATTATTCCAGTATGCCCTCTGTGTATTGGCTAGATGAAGCACTAATAGCTATTTTCTTCATTAAAAGACTATGCGTATATGTATTATTATTTTTTACATATTATATACACAAGTGCATCTCACTGAATTAGAATATCATCAAAAAGTTAATTTATTTCACTTCTTCAATACAAAAAGTGAAACTCATATATTATGTAGAGTCATTACAAACAGAGTGATCTATTTCAAGTGTTTTCTGTTAATGCTGATGATTATCGCTTACAGCCAATGAAAACAGAAAAGTCATTATCTCAGTAAATTAAAATAAATAATAAAAACACCCGCAAAGGCTTCCTAAGCATTTAAAAAAGTCTCTTAGTCTGTTTCAGTAGGCTCCACAATCATGGAGAAGACTGCTGACTTGACAGATGTCCAGAAGGCAGTTATTGACACACTCCACAAAGTCCCAGAGTTCCAATTTTCATTTGGAAATCAAGGTCCCAGAGTCTGGAGGAAGAGTGGAGAGGCACACAATCCAAGCTGCTTGAGATACAGTGTGAAGTTTCCACAATCAGTGATGGTTTGGGGACCTATGTCATCTGCTGGTGTAGGTCCACTGTGCTTTATCAAGACCAAAGTCAGCACAGCCATCTACCAGTAAATTTTAGAGCACTTCATGCTTCTCTCTGCTGACAAGCTTTTCGGAGATGGAAATTTCATTGTCCAGCAGGACTTGGCACCTGTCCACGCTACCAAAAGTACCAATACCTGGTTTAAAAACAACAGTATCACTGTGCTTAATTGGCCAGCAAACTCGCCTGACCTTAACCTCATAGAGAATCTATGGGGCATTGTCAAGAGGAAGATGGGAGACACCAGACCCAACAATGCAGACGAGCTGAAGGCTGCTATCAAAGCAACCTGGGCTTCCATAACACCTCAGCAGTGCCACAGGCCATTGATGCAGTAATTGATGCAAAAGGAGCCCTGACCAAGTATTGAGTGCATTTACTGAACATACATTTCAGAAGGCCAACATTTTGGATTTTAAAAAGATTTTTCAAGCTGTTGTTATAAAGTATTCTAATTTACTGTGATAATGCCTTCTGTAATTTCATTAGCTGTTAGCCATAATCATCAACATTAACAGAAATAAACATTTGAAATAGATCACTCTGTTTGTAATGACTCTATATAATATACGAGTTTCACTTTTTGTATTGAAGAACTGAAATAAATTAACTATTTGAGGATATTCTAATTTAGTGAGATGCACCTGTATATAATTATATATATATATATATATATATATATATATATATACACACCATATTTTTCGGACTATAAGACGCACCGGACCATAAGACGCACCCCAAATTTTAGGGTGGAAAATAGGTAAAATTATTTTTTATAAGATGAGGGTCTGTCTTATAGTCTGAAGAGGTATCTTACCTGGGGGGGGCAGTGGAGCTGGGGTCACAGGAGGCAGGGTCCTTCAGGAAGCCGGCGGAAGTGGAGGCATGCTGGTACCTGGTGGCTGGGGGCCTGGCGCTGGGGGCTTGGTGCCCTGGTACCTGGGGGCCTGGTGCCCTGGTACCTAGGGTGCTGGAGGCCTGGTGCTGGTCTCTGGTGCTGGGGTGTTGGGGGCCAGGGTGCTGGTGGCCTGGTACCTGGGGTGCTGGTGGACTGGTGCCTAGTACCTGGGGTGCTGGTGGCCTGGTACCTGGGGTGCTGGGGGTCGGGGTGCTGGTGGCCTGGTGCTGGTGACCTGGGGTGCTAGGGTCCGGGGTGCTGGGGGCCCGGTACCTGGAGTGCTGGGGGCCTGGTACCCGGGGTGCTGGTACCTGGGGTGCTGGGAGCCGTGCCTGGCCGGGTACCGGGGCCGGTGTATTGCTGTGAGTGGAGTGGCAGAGCAGAGTGAGTGGCTTCCGGTGGCCACGGCCATCATTCTGAAGCTGTCGGAAGTTGGCGGCCATTTTCCTGTAGAGCCAGTACCCGGCCAGGCCTGGCCCCCAGCCAGATACCGGCCCACCTCACCTCTGCTTCCGCCACTGCCCTGCGATCCTGCTCCACCACCACCGGTAAGTTGCGTTCAGACCATTTTGCTCCCAAGTTTGTCTTATGGTCCGAAAAATACAGTATATAGCATTGTTACTATATATATATATATATATATATATATATATATATATATATATATATATATATATACGGTGCAGACCAAAAGTTTGGACACACCTTCTCATTTAAAGATTTTTCTGTATTTTCATGACTATGAAAATTGTACATTCACATGGAAGGCATCAAAACTATGAATTAACACATGTGGAATTATATACTTAACAAAAAAGTGTGAAACAACTGAAAATATGTCTTATAGTCTAGATTATTCAAAGTAGCCACCTTTTGCTTTGATGACTACTTTGCACACTCTTGGCATTCTCTTGATGAGCTTCAAGAGGTAGTCACTGGAAATGGTCTTCCAACAATCTTGAAGGAGTTCCCAGAGATGCTTAGCACTTGTTGGCCCTTTTGCCTTCACTCTGCGGTCCTGCTCACCCCAAACCATCTCGATTGGGTTCAGGTCTGATGACTGTGGAGGCCAGGTCATCTGGCGTAGCACCCCATCACTCTCCTTCTTGGTCAAATAGCCCTTACACAGCCTGGAGGTGTGTTTGGGTCATTGTCCTGTTGAAAAATAAATGATGGTCCAACTAAAGGCAAACCGGATGGAATAACATGCTGCTGCAAGATGCTGTGGTAGCCATGCTGGTTCAGTATGCCTTCAATTTTGAATAAATCCCCAACAGTGTCACCAACAACGCACCCCACACCATCACACCTCCTCCTCCATGCTTCACGGTTGGAACAAGGCATGTAGAGTCCATTCACCTTTTCTGCGTCGCACAAAGACACGGTGGTTGGAACCAAAGATCTCAAATTTGAACTCATCAGACCAAAGCACAGATTTCCACTTGTCTAATGTCCATTCCTTGTGTTCTTTAGCCCAAACAAGTCTCTTCTGCTTGTTGCCTGTCCTTAGCAGTGGTTTCCTAGCAGCTATTTTACCATGAAGGCCTGCTGCACAAAGTCACCTCTTTACAGTTATTGTAGAGATGAGTCTGCTGCTAGAACTCTGCGTGGCATTGACCTGGTCTCTAATCTGAGCTGCTGTTAACCTGCGATTTCTGAGGCTGGTGACTCGGATAAACTTATCCTCAGAAGCAGAGGTGACTCTTGGTCTTCCTTTCCTGGGGCGGTCCTCATGTGAGCCAGTTTCTTTGTAGCGCTTGATGATTTTTGCAACTGCACTTGGGGACACTTTCAAAGTTTGCCCAATTTTTCGGACTGACTGACCTTCATTTCTTAAAGTAATGATGACCACTCGTTTTTCTTTACTTAGCTGCTTTTTTCTTGCCATAATACAAATTCTAAGTCTATTCAGTAGGACTATCAGCTGTGTATCCACCTGACTTCTGCACAACAGAACTGATTGTCCCAACCCCATTCATAAGGCAAGAAATCCCACTTATTAAACCTGACAGGGCACACCTGTGAAGTGAAAACCATTTCCGGTGACTACCTCTTGAAGCTCATCAAGAGAATGCCAAAAGTGTGCAAAGCAGTCATCAAAGCAAAAGGTGGCTATTTTGAAGAACCTAGAATATAAGACATATTTTCAGTTGTTTCACACTTTTTTGGTCTGTACTGTATATACATATATATATATATATATATATATATATATATATATATATATAGTAACAATGCTACTCACTTGGGAGCGATATGAGGTATAACAGGAACTGTTTCTAATGAAAAGTTCAGCTGGTTTATTGCAGTTCTCATAAACCATCTCAGGAAAACTTAAATACAGCCTTTGTCCGGCACAACATAAAGTAACAAGTCCATACAATAGTGCTGGTTAGCTCATCTTTCTTAGAGTCCAGATTCCATATCCTTTAGCAAAGGCATTCAATCTAGGAGACCTGCAATCTCCATTCATCCTCATTTGTGAGTCAAACAGCTCTCAATTTACCCAGTGAATCACACCCAGGGATGGAGATATGGTGAGCAGTTGAACAGCTGCTCGTAATTAGTGATGGGCAAGCACTAAAATGCTCGGGTGCTCGATGCTCGGGTCGAGAAAATTGGAATGCTCGGGTGCTCGACCCGAGCAACGAGCCCAATGTAAGTCAATGGGAAACTCGAGCATTTTTCAGACGGCTCCCCCCGGCGGTCTGCAGAGGGCCTAAAAATCTCCCAAATCGATGGGAACACTGCTCAAATGACATGGGAACAGCATGGGGAAGACCCCTGGAAGCAATTTTGACTCCTAGGTCACTGCTGTCAACAACGTTGTCAGAGGTATTACACCACTTTTACGGACTCACAATAAAACATACAAAAACTAAACCAAAATGGATTTTCCTGGGAAATATGTTAAGGAACATCCTTTCCAGGGTAATGACTGGTATATAAGGCAAAATAAATATACAAAAACAAAAATGCTCCTCCACACCTTGGGCTATTGTCACACATAGCATTTTTGATGCGTTTTTGCACTTTTGCATTGCTTTCAACCAAGACAAATGCATTCACTGGTAAATATCATTTTAACATTTTACAACCTTATCTGGCCATGTGGTGTGTGACACATCATCAGACACATCCTATTTCATTTATGATGGAGGGACTCTGAAATTCACAAAACCTATTTTTATAGGGCAATAGGGCCCTTACTATTCTTAAACGAACAGCAGTCGGCCATCTCTATTGTTAGAGAGCCATCAGTCGGCTATGCTTTGTTGTTCTCATTATTAACAAGTGGGTCTCCTATACTGTTATTGTATGCAGTGACTGCAAAGGGCTGCCAAAAATTTGGAGGCACTCCAATGCCCCTTGGAAGAGACGTAGAGGTCGGAGAGCCTCCTAAAAACAATGTTCCCATTATTAGGAAGTGGGTCTCCCATAGTGTTTGCCTATGCAGTGAATGCAAAAGCTGCCAAAAATTTGGAGGCACTCCAAGGCCCCTTGGAAGAGACATAGAGGTCGGAGAGCCTCCTAAAAACAATGTTCTCATTATTATGAAGTGGGTCTCCCATAGTGTTTGCCTATGCAGTGAATGTAAAAGCTGCCAAAAATTGTGAGGCACTCCAATGCCCCTTGGAAGAGACGTAGAGGAGGTGATATGTGTAACATCCCTGGCGGCGTGCTGGCATGGCTTACCACATCCCACCATGCAAGACCGCCATCTTACCTATCAATCTTGGCTACACACTTTGCTCCAGTATCGGCTGTGTGCTTGTCTCTTGTCTGATTGCTTACGGGGGCGGCGCGGTTACTGCCTGATTCTTATGGTTACTGTGTGCGCACTCCTAATGCATTCCCAGCCTATTGTTGTGAGGCACTGGATACTTAAACCCCCTCCACCCAGTAGCAGGGGCCTGAGCAACACTTTCTTTCAGTGTGTTCTGTGCAACTGAGTTGCCAGGTCCTATCCTGTATCTTGTCTGTTCCGCCACCCTGAGGGCTGTATACCCAGGCCCGTTACCTATATCTGTGAATTCTAGTCTGTTTCTGCCAGCCCAGGGGCTGAGTTCCCAGGCTCGTTCCTGTTTCTTGTTTCTGGTTCAGTTCCTGTCTGAACAGTGTCCTAGCCCGTTACTTGTTTGTCTCTATGTTCGTATCTTCCCTTTTCCTGCAGTGTCTGAATCTGCACCTAACTCCAATTCGTTGTCTCTGTACTTCTGCTTGTCAGTTTAGTGTTCACTTGCTACTTCATTGTAAGTACCTTGTGTGTATCTGCTCTGCTTGTCTACCGCACCTGCGGATTTTGCTCTGCTCTGCTTGTCTACCGCACTTGCGGGTTTTGCTCTGCTCTGCTTGTCTACCGCACTTGCGGGTTTTGCTCTGCTCTGCTTGTCTACCGCACTTGTGGGTTTTGCTCTGCTCTGCTTGTTTACCGCACCTGCGGGTTTTGCTCTGCTCTGCTTGTCTACCGCACCTGCGGGTTTTGCTCTGCTCTGCTTGTCTACCGCACCTGCGGGTTTTGCTTTGCTCTGCTTGTTTACCGCACCTGCGGGTTTTGCTCTGCTCTGCTTGTCTACCGCACTTGCGGGATTTGCTCTGCTCTGCTTGTCTATCGCACTTGCGGGTGTTGCTCTGCTCTGCTTGTTTACCGCACCTGCGGGTTTTGCTCTGTTCTGCTTGTCTACCGCACTTGCGGGTTTGCTCTGCTTTGCTTGTCTACCGCACCTGCAGGTTTTGCTCTGCTCTGCTTGTCTACCGCACTTGCAGGTTTGGCTCTGCTCTGCTTGTCTACCGCACCTGCGGGTTTTGCTCTGCTCTGCTTGTCTACCGCACTTGCTGGTTTTGCTCTGCTCTGCTTGTCTACCGCACCTGCGGGTTTTGCTCTGCTCTGCTTGTCTACCGCACTTGCGGGTTTTGCTCTGCTCTACTCGTTTACCGCACCTGCGGGTTTTGCTCTGCTCTGCTTGTCTACCGTACCTGCGGGTTTTGCTCTGTTCTGCTTGTCTACCGCACCTGCGGGTTTTGCTCTGCTCTGCTTGTCTACCGCACCTGCGGGTTTTGCTCTGTTCTGCTTGTCTACCGCATCTGCGGGTTTTGCTCTGCTCTGCTTGTCTACTGCACCTGCGGGTTTTGCTCTGCTCTGCTTGCCTACAGTACCTGCGGGTTTTGCTCTGCTCTGCTCGTTTTCCGCACCTGCGGGTTTTGCTCTGCTTTGTTTGTCTGCCGCACCTGCGGCTCTGTTCCTGTATCCCAGTCTGCACTGGTCCCTATCCTGCCTGCGTTCCTACCTGCCAGTACCCACCTGTCTGCATACCAGCCGTGCCTGCCAGTACCCACCTGTCTGCATACCAGCCGTGCCTGCCAGTACCCACCTGTCTGCATACCAGCCGTGCCTGCCAGTACCCACCTGTCAATTTGCCAGCCTAACTAGTCTGTTCCTGCATTCCCCAGTGTGGGTCAACAGCTTTGACCGGGGTCTGATTTGGAGTAGCACCTGGTGCCTCTGCTCGGTTCCTCCCTGGTTCACGGAGTCGATTGAGCCACCGTGCGACCTTGGTCGGACCGAGTTGATACTTAGTCACGCCCCTCCAGGCAGTCCTTGGTTCATGGTCCAGTGGGATCACTAACCACGCTCCCGCCAGTCAGTCCGGGCATGTGCGTAACAATATGGTAGATATGGTGGTGAATAATATGGTGATGGAGGATGAGAAGGAGGAGGACAAGAGCAAATAGACAAAATCAGGAAGCATATACCCATGTCTGGGTGTGAAGACAGAGGTGCATGGGAATAGAATTACAGTGGATACGGAAAGTATTCAGACCCCTTTAAATTTTTCACTCTTTGTTTCATTGCAGCCATTTGGTAAATTCTTAAAAGTTAATTTTTTTTCTCATTAAAGTAGACTCTGCACCTCATCTTGACTGAAAAAAAACAGAAATGTAGAATTTTTGCAAATTTATTAAAAAAGAAAGACTGAAATATCACATGGTCATAAGTATTCAGACCCTTTGCTCAGACACTCATATTTAAGTCACATGATGTCCATTTCCTTGTGATCCTCCTTGCGATGGTTCTACTCTTCCATTGGAGTCCAGCTGTGGTTAATTCAACTGCGGCAGGGCAGGCCAGGACCTCCAAGGCGAAGAGAGCCAGTTCATTCCACGTTTCCAGCTTGGAAACCCAGTAATTATAAGGCATAGAAGAATCAAGGAGAACATTGGTACGGTCTGCAAGGTACTCCCTCACCATCTTCCCAAACTTTGCACTCCTTGTGAGAGTACCCCGCGCCTCAGGGCCTGTAAGATGTGTGGATCTTCGAAAACTGTCCCAGAACTTTGACAGTCTTCCCCTGCCTCTGATGGATTGGAGTACTATCCCTCTTGCCTGTAATCCTTGGTTGTCCAACGAACTGTGACCCCTGCGGCCAGCGTTTTCAGATGGGAATATTTTTAATAATTCCACAACAAGGGCCTTCTGGTACTGCCCCATTTTTGTAGACCTGTCTGCCTCGGGAATAAGAGATAGAAGGTTCTCCTTGTAGTGTGGGTCTAGAAGTGTCAACAACCAGTAATGACTGTCACCAAAAATTTGGAGAATGTGAGGGTCATGGGATAGGCAGCATAACAAAAAACTCAGCCATGCGTGCCAGACTGCTAACAGGCAGGAATTCCGTGTCCTCACCAAGATGATGAATGACTATGCTCTCCTTCTCCTCTTCCTCCTCCTCCTCCCTGTCCTCAGGCCATCCACGGTGAACAGACGGTATGACAGTTGTGCATGTAGTGCATCTATAGCGCATGAAGCTAACTCCTCCTCCTCTTCCTCATAGTCAACCAATCCACGTTGGAATGAGATGAGGCAGGGCTGTGTGTAATCACCCTGTATGGTTCCTTCCTCCATCTCATCGTGCTCCCCCTGCAATCCATCCTCTTTGATTGTGAGCAGAGAGCATTTCAAAAGACAGAGAAGCGGGATGGTGACGCTAATTATGGCGTCATCGCTGCTCGCCATCTTGGTGGAGTCCTCAAAGTTTTGGAGAATGGTACATATGTCTGACATCCATGTCCACTCCTGAGGTCTTATGTGTGGTGTCTGAACTGAATACCGACGGCCTTGTTGATGCTGGTTCTCAACAACTGCCCTGTTCTGCTCGCAAATCCTTCCCAACATCTGCAATGTAGAGTTCCAAATGCGTGGGGACATCACACACCAGTCAGTAAGCCGGAAGCTGCAAACGCTGCTGAAGCACTGCAAGGGAGGTGGAAGCTGTAGCTGACTTTCTAAAATGGGCGCACAGGCGGTGTACTTTGACAAGCAGATACGGCAGCTCCGGGTAGGTTTTGAGAAACCATTGAACCACGAGGTTAAGCACATGGGCCAGGCATGGTACGTGTGTGAGCTCGCCTCGCCTCAGAGCCACCACCAGGTTCCGGCCATTGTCACACACGACCATGCCTGGCTGTAAGTTCAGTGGCATCAGCCACAGATCTGCCTGCTCTTTCAGAGTTGTCCACAACTCTTAAGCGTTGTGTGGTTTGTCACCTAAGCATATTAGCTTCAACATAGCCTGTTGCTGCTTGGCCGAGGCAGTGCTGCAGTGCTTCCAGCTTGCGACTGATGTGGTCATTTCGGTGATGGATGATGAAGAGTGGAAGGAGGAGGTGCAGGAGCTGTAGAATGACCCAGGGACCGCAATCCTCGGCGTCAGGAGGATGTGTTCTGTCCCAAGGCCTGACTGGGTCCCGGCTTCCACTATGTTAACCCAGTGTGCCGTCAGCATGATGTACCATCCCTACCCACAAACACTTGTCCACGTGTTTGTGGTTAGGTGGACTTTCCAAGTAACTGCGCTGTTTGAGGCATGGCTAATGTTGTGGGACACGTGCTCGTGTAATGCGGGGACGGCACACCAGGAGAAATAGTGGCTGCTGGGGACTGAGTACCGAGGGACGGCCGCCCCCATCAGGTTGCGGAAAGCTTCTCTCTCCACGAGCTTAAAAAGCAACATTTCGAGCGCAGCAGTTGTGAAATGTGTGAATTTAGTAGTGTGGCCTGTGGGGCATTGGCTGCGTATTTGTGCTTGCGTTCCAAGGACTGGGCTATTGATAACTGAATGCTGCGCTGGGACAAGGATGTGGACGTGCTTGCTGAGTGCTAGTTAAGAGTGTGCAATGACAGGTGCAGGGCAGGAGGGATCTTCGCATGCGCCATGGACAGAGAATTGGCTTGCACGTACAACAGCGGAAGAAGCAGTGGTGCCACCCGCAGACACTGTTCCTGGACCCTGGGGTTCGGCCCATTTACTCAGGTGCTTTGCTGCCATGTGCCTGATCATGCTGGTGGTGGTCAGGCTGGTAGTTTTGCTACCCCTGCTGATGGTGGCCTGTCAGGTGGTGAAAATGACCTTTTCGGGGTTATCGGCAAAGTCTTTAAAAAACAACCAGACTCGGGAAGACCTAACAGTTGTACTGGCAACTTCCGTCGTGTTGATGTTACTGGGAACGGTTGCCTGCCTTCTGTCTGCTTCCACCACACTGCTCTTGCTGCCTGTTGTGGTGCTACTCCTCCCTCCCACTGTGTGCTGCTGTCCTTGCTCTGTATGTCCCCCTGCCAGGTTGGGTCAGTTACTATATCATCCAGCACCTTGTCTTCCACTTCCGCACCCTGGTCCTCCTCCTGACTTTCTGCAATTGTGTCTCATCATCGTCCACCTCTTGTGACAGTTTCCCAGCGTTGCATTTGTGTGACCAGGCGAGAGGCCGGAATCTATAAATGGAAAATTGAACAGCTCTTCGGAGTTTCAAAGGAATTTAGCATGGTGGGAGTATCAGGGTGAGGAATATGCAGTCCAGACTCACTGCTACTGAGACATGACCGTGTGGAAGACAGGGTGGTTGTGTTGCGGCACAATTTCAGCTAGCCCACAGTCTCGGCCTTGTCCTCTGCATGCACCATCATCACCATCACGTCCACTTCCCCGTCCCTTGCCACGCGCCTTGCCTATTTTAAATGGAGAACAATATTTTCCACATTCACTACAAATGGCTGGATTTGAACCGCAGTGATATGTGATACGGGTGACGGAAAAACACAGTTTTAAATAGCTGGCCTGTAGGTAATTATTTTGAGCAGCGACCTTGTGTCAACAACTTCACATACACGCTGCAACAAATTTCAATGGAGGCCAGAAATGGCAGCATTTTCAGCGCACTTATATGTGATCCATGTGACGAACAAACCACAGTTTTAAATAGCTGGCCTGTAGGTAACTATTTTTAACAGCGAACTGGTGTCAATAACTTCGCTAACACACTGCAACAAAATTTCACTGGAGGCCAGAAATGGCAGAATTTTCAGCGCACTTATATGTGATCCGTGTGACTGACAAACCACAGTTTTAAATAGATGGATTTTTAGCGCTGTAATATGGAAAGTACCTGACTGTATTTTGCAGTGCCGAAAAACCAATGAAGCAGAAAAACGGTGTTCTCTAGATTGCTTTTTAAGCAAATAATCAGGATTAAGATCCCAAAAAAATTATTCCTGGCCCCGATGCCTGGGGCTATTTATAGAAAAATCTGTAAAAGCATCAGCAGCAGACAGAACTGGAATGGACCCTCTTGCTATGTGCACTGCAGTCTGCCGCATACACCGCGTGTCTGCCTAGCACTGATATCAGCTGGATTAGTCATCAGAAGGACTGTTAGTTGAGATGGATATGTGAATAATATATGCTGGTCTACCTACACTAGCTAAGAAACAAGCAAATCTCTCCCTAGCTCAGCAGCACCTCTCCCTACACTGCCTGATTCCGAAGTAGACTGTGACGAGCATTGCGGCGCCAGGTCTGATATAGACCTGATGACGCTATGAGGCCAGTCAATCACTATAATGCCACAACCAACATGGCTGCGGCATTACAGTGTGTGGCAGACAATCTCTGCATGTTCATTGGCAGTCTAAAGAGCGCCAAACATGCAGGGAGGGGACCCGAGCTCCCGCCGAGTAACCCAGGAAATACTCGGCGTTTGCCGAGCATCTCGAACAGTGAGATGCTCGGGCGAGCACCGAGCAGTAGCGAGCATGCTCGCTCATCGCTACTCTTAATCAACCTGTCATGGCCGATTAACCCCTTTTAGTCTTATAAGCACTAAAACATTGCTTCATGTTTATCTCCCAGTCTAACATCCACCTTACAATATATAGACATACAGTGGAAACAAGAAGTTTACATACACTATATAAAAAGACACATATGCATGTGTTTCTCAGTATCTGAAATTAAATCAGAATAAACATTTCCCGATTTATGTCAATTAGGATTACCATCATTTTTAATATTTGCCAAATGCCAGAATAATGAGAGACAGAAAATGTTTTAAGGCATTTTTATTACCTACTGCAAAGTCAAAAGTTTAAATACATTTCATTAGTATTTAGTACCATTGCCCTTAAACTGAATGACTTGGGTCAAACGTTTGGGATATCCTTCCACAAGCTTCTCACAATAGTTGGTCGGAATTTTGGCCAATTCCTCCTGACATAACTGATCCAGGTTTGTAGGTCGCCTTGCTCACACCTGCCTTTTCAGCTTTGCCCATAAATTTGCAATAGGATTGAGATCAGGGCTTTGTGATGGCCACTCTAAAACATTGACTTTGTTATCCTTAAGCCACTTTATTATCATTTTGGCAGTATGCTTCGGATCATTGTCCATTTGGAAGACCCATTTCCACCCAAGCTTTAACTTCTTGGCTGATGTCTTGAGATGGTTGCTTCAGTATTGCCACATAATCTTCTCTTCTCATGATGCCATCTATTTTGTGAAGTGCACCAGTCCCTCCTTCAGTAAAATAACCCCACAACATGATGTTGCCACACCCATGTTCCACAGTTAGGATGATGTTTTTAGGCTTCCAAGCTTTTTTCCACCAAACGTAACGATGGTCATTATGCCCAAAAAGTTCAATTTTAGTTTCATCAGACATGTCTCCAAAAATTAAGGTCTTTGTGCCTATGTGAATTTGCAAACATTAATCTGGGTTTTTTATGTTTCTTTTGGAGTAATGGTTTCTTCCTGGCAGAGTGGCATTTCAGCCAATGTTGATACGGTACAATCTTACCAGCTTCTGCCATCATCTTCACAAGGTCTTTTCCTTTTGTCGTTGGGTTGATATGCACATATTGGACCAAAGCATGTTCATCTCTGGGAAACAGAACCTGTATAGTTCCTGATCAGTATGATGACTGGACATTCTCATTTTGTTTGTACTTGCGTATAATTGTTTGTACAGATGAATGAGGCACCTTCAGGTATATTGAAATTGTACCCAAGGATGAGCCAGACTTGTGCAAGTTCACAATTCTCTTCCTGAAATCTTGGCTAATTTCGTTAGACTTTCCCATGATGCTACACAAAGAAGCAGTGTGTTTCAGGTGTGCATTAAATATATCCACACTTGTGTCCCTAATTAACTCAGATGTTAGCAAAAAACCTATCAGAAGCTTCCAAACAAAATGACATCATCATATGGGCAGTCCAGAATTGTTTAAAGGCATAGTAATATTAGTGTATGTAAACTTTTGACTTTGCAGCAAGTAATAAAAATGCCTTAAAACATTCTCTCTCATGATTCTGGCATTTGGCAAATATTTAAAATTATGGTAATCCTAATTGACCTAAAACGGAAAAGGTTTAATCTGATTTCATGTCAGATATTGAGAAAAACATGCACATGCATATGTGACTTTTTATAAAGAGGGGGAAAAAAGTATTTAGTCAGCCACCAATTGTGCAAGTTCTCCCACTTAAAAAGATGAGAGAGGCCTGTAATTTACATAATAGGTAGACCTCAACTATGAGATACAAAATGAGAAAACAAATCCTGAAAATCACATTGTCTGATTTGGAAAGAAATTGTTTTCAAATTTTGGTGGAAAATAAGTATTTGGTCAATTACAAAAGTTCATCTCAATACTTTGTTATATATCTTTTGTTGGCAATGACAGAAGTCAAACGTATTCTGTAAGTCTTCACAAGGTTGGCACACACTGTTGTTGGTGTGTTGGCTCATTCCTCCATGCAGACTTCCTGTAGAGCAGTGATGTTTTGGGGCTGTCGCTGGGCAACACGGATGTTCAACTCCCTCCAAAGGTTTTCTATAGGGTTTAGATCTGGAGACTGGCTAAGCGACCCCAGTACCTTGAAATGCTTCTTATGAAGCCAGTCGTTCATTGCCCTGGTGGTGTGCTTGGGATCATTGTCATGCTGAAAGACCCAGCCACGTTTCATCTTCAATGCCCTTGCTGATGGAAGAAGATTTGTACTCAAAATCTCACGATACATGGCCCCATTCATTTTTTCATGTACACGGATCAGTCGTCCTGGTCCCTTGGCAGAGAAAGAGCCCCAAAGCATGATGTTGCCACCACAATGCTTCACAGTAGGTATAGTGTTCTTTGGATGCAACTCAGCATTCTTTCTCCTCCAAACACTCCAAGTTGTATTTCTACCAAACAGTTCTACTTTGGTTTCATCTGACCATATGACATTCTCCCAATTCTCTTCTGGATCATCCAAATGCTCTCTAGCAAACTTCAGACGGGCCCGGACATGTAATGGCTTAAGCAGGGGGACACGTCTGGCACTGCAGGATCTGAGTCCCTGGCGGAGTAGTGTATTACTGATGGTAGCCTGTGTAACATTTTTCCCAGTTCTCTGCAGGTCATTCACTAAGTCCCCCCGTGTGCTTCTGGGATTTTTGTTCACCATTCTTGAGATTATTTTGACCCCACGGGTTGAGATCTTGTGTGGAGCCCCAGATCAAGGGAGATTATCACTGGTATGTCTTCAATTTTCTAATTATTGCTCCTACAGTTGATTTCTTCACACCAAGCTTCTTACCTATTGCAGATTCAGTCTTTCCAGCCTGGTGCAGGGCTACAATTTTGTTTCTGGTGTCCTTCGACAGCTCTTTGGTCTTCATCATGTGGTCTTCATCATGATGTGTTGGGGTACAGTGTTACACAGTAGGTGAGATGCACAGGACAAATCTGCTCAGAGCCTAAATTGCAGTAAGCTTCCAGGAGCTCAAAACTGAGCAGATTAACCCCTGTACCAAATAATATGAAGGTGAAAGGCTGCAGGAGTGGAAGGAATCAGACGCTGCAGTCTTCTGGCTCCTCTCTGTCATGGTAAACCCGTAACACCTAGCAAGATTCAACACATTGATCACAAGCTAGACAGCAGTGGTGGTCGTCTCCTCAACAACGAGCTAACTCCTTTATGATGATAGAGGCCACCATCTCCTTAGCTTGCTGCTGATACTTTTCTGTGGGAACGAGCTCATCTCCAAGCAGCCTGGAATATTTACAGTGAATTATGGCACGACAACATGGTATTAGCAGTGCACCCAGCACAAGAAGCAAAGCCATCCACAATTTACTAGTAGTAGAATAATGGAGACCAAAACCACTTCCACTACAGCCAACCCAACAGATGGAGAGACCCAATCAGGATTCTCCACATTTCCAAAAATTAATGGCAGACACTAGCAAAGTGGCATCAATTTCACTACAGTAGATATAGTGTAATTAGGACTGACACCTCTTCCAGTACAGCCATCCCAGGAGATGGAAACCTAACCAGGAGTGTTCACATTTCCCTAAATTAGGGCCTAACACCACCTAAGTGGCATCAATTTCACTAGAGTAGAAGTAGTATTATGGAGACCAAAACCTCTTCTATTGCAGCCAACCCAGCTGATGGAGAGACCCAATCAGGATTCTCCACATTTCCAAAAATTAGTGGCAGACACCAGTAAAGTGTCATCAATTTCACTACAGTACAAATAGTAGAATTAGGAATGACAGCTCTTCCACTACAGCCAACCCAATAGATGGAGACTCGATCAGGAGTGTTCACATTTCAAAAAACCTGCAGCAGCAGCAAGTAGTGTTGAGCCACCCCCGTAGTGTTTGGGTTGGGTTCGGTTTGTCGAACACCGGGATGTTCGGAACTGTTGGTCAAACACCTTAGAACACCGTCGAACACCGTCAAACACCGTTAAAACCAATTGCAGGCAAACAAAAACAGATAGAAACACAGAGAAAACACATAGAAATCACCTTCAAAGGTGTCCAAAAGCTTACAAACTGCTCAGAAAACACTCTCTTTAAAAAAGCCGGCCGGCAATTCAGCAGCGGCATACACTGGTATCCGACAATTTAGAACCGAAGAATAGAGCATCACACATAGATTAGATAGATAGAAACATGTCAGTTACATATATAAGAAGTACAGTGACAGTGTGCTCACTGTACTTGTCATTTAGTGTTAAAGGATTTATTTAAAAAATAATAGTGTTTTCATGCACCGTCTCTTTAAAAAAGCCGGCTGGCAATTCAGCATCTCTACCCGACAATTTAGAATAGAAAGAATAGAGCATCACACATAGATTAGATAAATAGAAACATGTCAGTCACATATATAATAAGTACAGTGACAGTGTTGATTACTGTACTTGTCATTTAGTGTTAAAATAAAGGATTTATTAAAAAAAAATTGGCGTGGGGTTCCCCGTAATTTTAGTCTCTAGCGGAGGTTAAGCAGACGGCTGGGGCAGATGTTTGAAGCCTGGGAAGGGGGTAATACCCACGGAGCTTCCCAGGCTACTAATATCAGCCCCCAGCTGAATACCTAGCCTTTACTAGCTATTAAAATGGGGGACCCCCCAAAAAATGACGTGGGGTCCCCCCTATTTTAATAGCTAGCAAAGGCTAGGCAGACAGCTGGGGGCTGATATTAATAGCCCAGGAAGGGTGCCATGAATATTGGCCCCCTCCCAGGCTAGAAACACCAGCCGTCAGCCGCCCCAGAAATGGCGCATCAATAGGATGCGCCAATTCTGGCACTTAGCCTCACTCTTCCCACTGCCCTGTAGCAGTGCATGAGGTGAGCTGTGACGTGCATGAGGTGAGCTGAGTTCATTGGACATGAGCTCACCTCATGCACGTCACTGACAGCGTGGGAAAATTCTCCTGCGCTCAGCGCTTCAGCAGGAGAATTCTCTCACGCTCACCGCAAGCGCAGGATAATTCTCCCACGCTGTCAGTGACGTGCATGAGGTGAGCTGAGTTCATTGGACATGATCTCGGCTCATCTGGATGCTGTCACAGCCAGACACTGATTAGTGCAAGCATGCCTGCGCTTCTCAGTGTCTGCGGCATGGCAAGCTGGATGGCAGCTTTAGGCTGCGATCCAGCCTGTCATGTGAATGTAGCAGAGCTGGAGCCGTCGTGGGAACCATGGAAAGGTAAGGATGATGTTGGTTTATTATTTTATTTTTATTGCAGGAGATCGTTGGCTTCAGCTGGAATGGGCGTGATGGTAAGTATGGTTTAATTTAGAACAATAAAGAATTGTGTTTATTTCAATTAAAGGACTTTATTCTGCGTGTTTGTGTTTTTTTTTTAACTTTGACTATGGGGTTAGAAATGGGGGTGTCTTATAGACGCCTCTCCATTACTAACCTGGGCTTGATGTCAGCTGGCATTATAAGCTGACATCAACCCCAGCCCTATTACCCCACTGCCACAGCTACAGGGCAGTGGGAAGAGCGAGGCTAAGAGCTAGAATTGGCACATCCTATGGATGTGCCATTTCTGGGGCGGCTGACGGCTGGTGTTTCTAGCCTGGGAGGGGGCCAATATTCATGGCACCCTTCCTGGGCTATTAATATCAGCCACCCGCTGTCTGCCTAGCCTTTGCTACCTATTAAAATAGGGGGGACCCCACATCATTTTTTTTTGGGGTCCCCCATTTTAATAGCTAGTAAAGGCTAGGTATTCAGCTGGGGGCTGATATTAGTTGCCTGGGAAGCTCCGTGAGTATTACCCTCTTCCCAGGCTTCAAACATCTGCCCCAGCTGTCTGCTTAACCTCCTCTAGAGACTAAAATTACGGGGAACCCCACGCCAATTTTTTTTTTAATAAATCCTTTATTTTAACACTAAATGACAAGTACAGTAATCAACACTATCACTGTACTTATTATATACACTACCATTCAAAAGTTTGGGGTCATTTAGAAATGTCATTATTTTTGAAACAAAAGCAAATTTTTTTTCAATGAAGCTAACATTAAATGAATCAGAAATACACTCTATACATTTTTAATGTGGTAAATGACTATTCTAGCTGCAAACGTCTTTGTTTTTATTGCAATATCTACATAGGTGAATAGAGGCCCATTTCTAACAACCACCACTCCAGTGTTTTAATGGTACATTGTGTTTGCTAACTGGGCTAATGGATGTTTAGAAAACCCTAGAAAACCCTTGCACAAGTATGTTAGCCCAGCTGAAAACAGTTTGGCTGATTTGAGAAGCTTTAAAATTGACCTTCCTTTGAGCTAGTTGAGAATCTGGAGCATTAAGTTTGTTCGTTTTATGAAACTCTCAAATTGGCCAGAAAAAGAGAACTTTCATGTGAAACTCAACTGTCTATTCTTGTTCTTAGAAATGAAGGCTATTCCATGCGAGAAATTGCCAAGAAACTGAAGATTTCCTACAACGGTGTATACTAGTCCCTTCAGAGGAGAGCACAAACAGGCTCTAACCAGAGTAGAAAGAGAAGTGGGAGGCCCCGCTGCACAACTGAACAACAAGACAAGTACATTAGAGTCTCTAGTTTGAGAAATCGACGCCTCACAGCTCCTCAACTGGCGGCTTCATTAAATAGTA
Organism: Phyllobates terribilis; assembly: GCF_046119375.1. Lineage (NCBI taxonomy): Eukaryota > Metazoa > Chordata > Amphibia > Anura > Dendrobatidae > Phyllobates > Phyllobates terribilis. Next base: position 789,734,332 of record NW_027362761.1, read on the forward strand.
CATGCAAAATGCCAGTGTCAACGTCTACAGTGAACAGGTGACTCCGGGATGCTGGCCTTCAGGGCAAAGTGGCAAAGAAAAAGCCATATCTGTGACTGGCTAATAAAAGGAATAGATTAATATGGGCAAAAGAACAGAGTCATTGGACAGAAGAAGATTGGAAAAAAGTTTTATGGACAGGCGAATCAAAGTTTGAGGTGTTTGGATCACACAGAAGAACATTTGTGAGACGCAGAACAACTGAAAAGATGCTGGTAGAGTGCCTGACGCCATCTGTCAAGCATAGTGGAGGTAATGTGATGGTCTGGTGTTGCTTTGGTGCTGGTAAAGTGGGAAATTTGTACAAGGTAAATGGGATTTTGAATAAGGAAGGCTATCACTCCATTTTGCAATGCCATGCTATACCCTGTGGACCCTTGATTGGAGCCAATTTCACCCTACAACAGGACAATGACCCAAAGTACACCTCCAAATTATGCATGAACTATTTAGGGAAGAAGCAGGCAGCTGGTATTCTGTCTGTAATGAAGTGGCCTGGGCAGTCACCAGATCTCAACCCCATTGAGCTGTTGTGGGAGCAGCTTGACCGTATGGTATGGAAAAAGTGCCCATCAAGACAATACAACTTGTGGGAGGGGCTTCAGTAAGCATGGGTTGAAATTTCTCAAGATTTCCTCAGCAAATTAACAGCTAGAATGCCAAAGTTCTGCAATGCTGTAATTGCTGCAAAAGGAGCATTCTTTGACCAAAGCAAAGTTTGAAGGAGAAAATTATTCTTTCAAATAAAAATCATTATTTCTAACCTTGTCAGTGTCTGGAGTATATTTTCTTTTCATTTTGCAACTCATTTGATAAATAAAAGTATGAGTTTTCATGGAAAACACAAAATTGTCTGGGTGACCCCAAACTTTTGAACGGTAGTGTATGTGACTGACATGTTTCTATCTATCTAATCTATGTGTGAAGCTCTATTCTTTCTGTTCTAAATTGTCGGGTACCGGTGTATGCCGCTGCTGAATTGCCGGCTTTTCATGTTTCACTGTGAGCACTGTTCCCATCGATTTGGGCAACCACTGTAATGCCACAACCACCATGGCTGTGGCATTACAGTGAGTGGCAGACAATCCCTGCATGATGTGAAAAAAATCCAGTCACGCATTTGGTGCACGAACAGTTATCGAACATAACCTCGAACAGCCGAATTTTTTGCAAATCGTTCGCGTTCGTCGAACGACTCGAACACCGCCCAAAACAGCTCGAGTTTGAGATTGGCGAACAGTTCTAGTCGAACACCGCTCATCTCTAGTGAGAACTTTCCCACGCTCGCAGTGACGTCAATGAGTTGAACGGATGTCACTCCTGTCAGTGTACATTGTTGTGCTGCAGGAGTGAGGTCACTTGAGTTCAAACAGCTGAAGATCAACTGAGAGCTCCAGTGATCTCACTTACGGCATTAAAACCGCAAAAGACAAGAAACAAGCTAAAATGCAGTGATCGCCAGAATAAATGCACAAATTTTATTAATCAAAAAAAATAAATACAGATGCACAGCACACAAAAAGATAAAAACACTTAAAAGCCCAAACAATTGCTGCTGGGTAAATGCCCGACCACAAGACTCAGTCCCATAATAAACCCAATATCCCTATGCATCAATAATACACGATATTATTGATGGTCAGCACACACACAAAGCTCCTATACAAAATCTACAAGAAATAATTAAACCTAGCATTAATATGTTATCCAGCAAAAAATGCAAGTTGGTAACCCTCAATGCATGAATGGCACTCTGTAGTGCTGTGAAAACAACAAATAATAAATATATTGCACATACCCCAGACCTCAATACCCCAGACCTCAATAGATCACAGTTAAAGTCCCAAGCAGCACAAAGAGTGGGTTTCAGGCCAAAATGTTGCAAAAATGTTTATAGAGCCCACCAAATATACTCACCTGCGTCCAAGTATCCCTATAGGTCCAAAAAGTCGATTTATGGTCAGATTCACCAAAAACATGCCCCTTATGTGCAGCAGTTGTTATATACTGTAGCTGTGAAAAGTTTTACAGGCCCCTGAGGAAGCCACCTTGCGTGGCGACACACGTAGGGCTATTTCTGCCCGACTGCCCATCTCTTTCCCTCCCCTATTTCCTTCTCCAATTTCCCCCTCTCATCCATACAGGCACAGCTATATAACAACCGCTGCACTTAAGGGGCATGTATTTGGTGAATACACCACCTATACATTCGGTATATGGACTGCGGCGGACAGGTGAGGATGAGGTTGGTTTATTATTTTAACAAAAACGTAGTCAAATCTCATCAGACTTATATCCACAGGTGTGCACCACAAATTAAATCATATCAAAAAAGGGGGGAGGGGAAAGAAGATAAAGAGTGTGGATACATAATCATTAAAATTCATATATTTTATTAAATCCTTTAAAATTTATTTGAAAGAGTAAAATTACTCATGCATCCACAGATGCATATAGGGTAACGATCCTGTTATGGACGGCACCCACTGGAATTCTAGTTGATGGTATGTAGGATAAATTTGGAATGCTATAGCCCCGTCCCTTAATTCATTAGGCTATAGCTGTATATTATAATAATATAATACAAGAAAGTCAGAGATATACCTCCGGTGGTGAATACTAAGAGTATATATATATATATGTAATTATTAAACCATCCGGAGTGAAGGACTAATATAAGCAGACGGGACAATCGGAAAAAACATGTAACAAAAAACAAAGAGAAAAGCCGATCATAAAGTCCCAAATATCAGAATAAGGTGAATAATCTCATTTTTATTAATGAACAGGTGAAGACAATAAGAAATGATTAAAATATTAAAAACAGGGGCGAATGTCTGAATACAAGGTGATTAATAATACATATGGGAGAGTGGAAAAAGGAGGCGAAGTATTATTATAAATACAAGCAAAAAATGTGTAAATAAAGTGTATAAAAAATTAAAAAAATAAAAATAAAAAAATAAATAAGTGCTAAAAAATACAATTAATCAATGCAGCAATTATAAAAAAATATATCATGAAGACATATAAGTGAATATACAAAATTGATGAAAATAAATATAGGAGTGAGCTATATAGTACCAGCAGATGATATTACATAAGCGCTTGAATCACACTCTATCATGAATAATAATGATAATAGTGATAAATAATAATAGAGAAAAGGGCAATGGAAATAGCCATGAGTAGGGAACACAATAGTGAAAGTCCTCCAGAGAAAGTAAACTACATGATAGGATATAAAGTAGTACAAAGAATGACTTACTATAAGATCAGTGCCTCCCGTATGCCAGACATGCGTCCACCCCGATGCGCGTTTCGGCAGAGCGCCTTCGTCAGGGGCTCACTCCTATATTTATTTTCATCAATTTTGTATATTCACTTATATGTCTTCATGATATATTTTTTTTATAATTGCTGCATTGATTAATTGTATTTTTTATCACTTATTTATTTTTTTATTTTTATTTTTTTAATTTTTTATACACTTTATTTACGCATTTTTTCCTCTCTCCCCTATGTATTATTAATCACCTTGTATTCAGACATTCGCCCCTGTTTTTAATATTTTAATAATTTCTTATTGTCTTCACCTGTTCATTAATAAAAATGAGATTATTCACCTTATTCTGATATTTGGGACTTTATGATCGGCTTTTCTCTTTGTTTTTCATAGCTGTATATTATACATTGCCTCTCAGACAGATATATGCATTAATAGTAATAATGTATAATCACTTTAACTTGCAAATATATTGTCCAATCGTTTCTATCATCACCCCAGATATATAGTTGTGTGCAAATGGGGTGCTAAGCGTTTCTTATCAAACTTATGCAGTGTGATTCTGCTAGTACAGATATCCTATCTCAGCTTGCCGGCCGGCACAGCTGATCACCGCTAATAAAAATAAAGGAGAAAGTCTCCTAGTTACTAAGCGTCTTGCAGTCTGTATTGTGTGGGTTTATGTTCACCCCAACCAGATGTATCATACTGATATAGGGGGCTCAATATTGGCATGCCAGACCGCGCAGTGTGATCCCACCGCTGCACGTGTCTTGTGTCAGCCTGCCTGCCCGCACAGCTGATAGTCACCGGTAAGGAGAAATATCTCTTGGCTGCTAGAGGTCAAGCAGTCTATGCTGTTATGGTATGGAGTAGTCCGAGTAACTCCTTACTGCGATCTCACTGCCTGCACATGCGGTCAGTAGGCCCGGCTCGCATACCTGATAGCTATGACGCTAGCGGTTTTACTAATTTGAGCACACTACCTATACTGTCTTCGGGCTTATTATGTTCCCCCTAACTTTCCCATGAACTAGAATAGAGTTTATTATTTTACCTTTATTGCAGGGGAAATGGACGTCGGGGATTAGCTGTAAGGTGAATATATGTCTTTTTTTATTTATTTTGATGGGGATGAGAACAGCGGGGTCAAGGTGTAGGTAAGTGGTAGGTGAGTATAATGTGTTTATTATTTTTATTTAATTAATTATTTATTTATTTTAACTTTTTTTTTACTTTCACTTTCAGTGTGCATCCACCGCTGATGAAAAATTACTTCTCCCATCAGCGGCATTTGTGCAGCTTGTGTACAATGACAGCAGGCGCCGGATGATGGGGCTAGTAGTGCAAACACCGGTCAGCATGATCCCGCAGCGCTGTGATCGGCAGTAGCGATCTTACCGTCGGTCACAGCCCCTGATTCCCACACTGTCACGCAGATGACAGTGCAGGAAACCACGGATGTTCGTGTTCAGGGCCAACTTTTGCCGATTTTTGTACAAAAAGCTCGGTAACCTGAACACGAATCCGAATATGCCATATTAGTTCCGAATTTGATATTGGCGATCATTTCCCAAACATATTAGCTCATCTCTATTAGAGACATTCCTGTGGATGTATTTAAATGCACACTAGTGATGAACAAGCGTGCTTGCCACTGCTCGTTACTCGCCCGAGCATCTCACTGCTCGAGATGCTCGGTGCTCGGTGAGTATTTCCGAAATGCTCAGGTGGGAGCTTGGGTCCCCACCCTGAAGGTTTGGCGCTCTTTAGACTGCCAATTAACATGCAGGGATTGCCTGCCACTCACTGTAATGCCGTCACCATGTTGTTTGTAGCATTACAGTGATTGGCTGGCTGCATAGAGTCATCGGGACTATATAAGACCTGGTGACCTTATGCTCGTCATAGTCTACCCTTCAGATAGGCAGAGTGGTGAGAGGTGCTGCTGAATGAGGGACAGAATTTGCAGTTTAATAGTTACGTATAGGTATTCCACAGCAAGGTATATATACACCTGAACTAACAGTCCTTCTGAGGACTAATCCAGCTGCATATATTACTGGTGATAGTAGGAGTTAGGCAGGCAGGGTTTGTGGACAGTGTATACAGCACAATAGGGTCCATTGCATGTTCTGTCTGCTGCTGCTGTTACAGATATCCATAGCCGTACATATCAGGGCTCGATTTTTTTGCTCTTAATTTATTTTTAATTTCTGATTATTTGCTTAAAAAGCAATACAGCACACCATGTTACTGCTCCATTTGCTTGTTATCAGAATACAGCCAGATTTTTTTGATTTTTTTCGCATTGCTGTATTGTGGAAGCAGAGAAACTTTTCCATCATCAGACATGAGACCATATTACTGCAGTAATTATACAGACATTTTGTGGAGCGTGGCAGATATTACACTCCATTTAAAGTCAGCCAGCTGTGTTTTGTTGAATATATTCACACTTGGTTGCTGACCAATTCCACATCTATAAGGCCACTTCCTAAAACTGTGGTCATGACACGTGATCCCATATTACTGCGGTAATAATACAGACATTTTTTGGAGCGGATCAAATATCACCCTGAATTTAAAGTCAACCAGCTGTATTATGTTGAACCTATTCACACTTGGTCACTGACCAATATCACACCTATAAGGCCACTTCCTAAAACCGTGGTCATCACACGTGATCCCATATTACTGCAGTAATAATTGTGACATTTTTTGGAGCGTGCCAAATATTACCCTCCATTTAAAGTCAGCCAGCTGTGTTTTGTTGAACCTATTCACACTTGGTCGCTGACTAATACTATTCTAAAAGGCTACTGGCTAAAACCGTGGTCGCCACATGTGATACCATATTACTGCAGTAATAATACAGACATTTTGTGGAGCGGGCCAAATATTACACTCCATTTAAAATGGTCAAGGATAAGGGATGGGGAAGTGGACGTGATGGTGATGGTGCAAGCAGAAGCCGAGGCCTTGGGCCGGATGAAACCGTGCCTGCTGAGGGAGCACAACAAACACCCACATCATGTTGAACTACCTTCCTGACCCAATTACTAGGGGGGCGCGAAACACTGCTCTTGAAGCCAGAGCAGTGTGAAAAGGTTGTTGGCTAGATAGCAGATAATGCTTCCAGTCAGTTTGCCACCACCACCCTGTCTTCCTACATGGTCAAGTCTCAGTAGCCGTGAGTCTGGACCACATATTCCTCACCCTGATCATCCTTCCTCCCACCATGCCGAGTGCCCAGATACAACTGATTCCAGACTTGGACACTCCGAAAAGCTGTTCACTTTTCAATTTATAGATTAGGGCCTCTCACCCGCCCGTTTCAAGTGGGGCAAGAGGAGATCGCATGTAGAGATGCCCAAATATTTGAGCCACCACAGTTAGATGAAGGCGATGATGGGAAACTGTCGCAAGAGGTGGATGATGATGATGAGACACAATTGTCAAGAGAAGGCCCAGGGTGCGTACGTGGAAGACGAGCTAGTGGACGATGAAGTCACTGACCCAGCCTGGCAAGGTGACATGCATAGCGAGGACAGCAGGACACAGGGGGAGGGAGACATAGCACCACAACAGGCAGGAACAAGCAGTGGGGTGGCCACAAGCACAAGGTGGGCGACTGTTCCCCGAAACACCAACACAAAGTAAGTTGCCATTCCAAATATTTGTTCTTCCAGAGTCTGGATCTTTTATAAAGACTGTCCAGATAACCCAAAAAAGGCCAGCTACATCCTCTACTATGCCAGCATCAGCAGGGGCAGCAAAACTACCAGCCTGAGCACTATCAGTATGCTCAGACACATGACAGCAAAGCACTCGACTAGTTGGGCCGAACGCCAGGGTCCAGAAACAGTGTCTGCAGGTGATACCACTGCCTGTTCCGCTGTTGTGCGTGCACGCCAATCCTCTGTCCATGGTGCAGACGAAGATGCCTCCCTCCCTGCACCTGCCGTTACACACTTGCATCCATCACCATCAGAGTTCACATCCTTGTCCAACACAGCGTTCAGTTATCCCTACCCCAGTCCTTTGAACACAAGTGCAAATATTCAGCCAACGCCCAAATGGCCACACTATTAAACTTACACATTTCTCAAATGCTTGCACTTGAAATGTTACCTTTTAGGCTCGTGGAGACGAAATCTTTCCACAACCTGATGGTTGTGGCTGTCCCATGGTATTCGGTCCCCAACCGCCACTATTTCTCCTGGTGTGCCATTCTTTCATTACACCAGCATGTGTACCAGAACATTAGCCATGCCCTCAACAACGCAGTTATTGGGAAGGTCCACCTAACCATGGACACGTGGACAAATGCTTGTGGCCAGGGACAGTACATCTCGCTGATGGCACACTGGGTTAAAACAGTGGAAGCCAGGACTCAGTCGGACCCTGGGACGGAACACGTCCTCCAGATGCCGAGGATTGAGGGCCCAGGGTAAATCAGGGTTGCACCCACATTCTACAGATCCTGCAACTCCTCCTCCTTATCCTCAGCCCCAGCCTCCATCTCTGAAATAACCACATCAGTTGGAAGCTGGAAACACTGCAGTACTGCTTCGGCAAAGCGGCAACAGGCACTGCTGAAGCTAATATGCTTAGGTGACAAACTGCACACCTCTGAAGGGTTGTTGACAGCTTTAACAGAGCAGACAGATCTGTGGCTGTCATCGCTGAACCTACAGCCAGATATGGTCGTGTGTGACAATGGCCGGAACCTGGTGGCTGCTCTGAAGCTAGGCAAACTCATTCATGTACCATGCCTGGCCCATGTGTTCAACCTTCTGGTTCAGCGGTTTCTCAAAATCTACCTGGATCTTCCTGAGCTGCTTGTCAAAGTACGCCGCGTGTGTGCCCATTTTCAAAAGTCACCTACAACATTCGCTGCCCTCGCCGTGCTTCAGCAGTGTTTGCAGCTTCTAGCTTACCGACTAGTGTGTGATGTCACCACACATTGGAACTCAACGTTGCAGATGTTTGGAAGGATTTGTGAGCAGCAGAGGGCAGTTATTGAGGTCAGCCACAGTACATAAGAACTGATGAGTGGGCATGGATGTCAGACATCTGTGCTATCCTCCAAAACTTTGAGGACTTCACCAAGATGGTGAGCGGTGATGATGCCATAATTAACATCACCATCCCGCTTCTTTGTCTTCTGAAATGCTCGCTGCTCACAATTAAAGAAGAGGCATTGCAGGTGGAGCACAATGAGATGGAGCAAGGAACCATACAGGGTAATGCCACAAAGCCCAGTCTCATCTCATCCCAACGCGAATTGGGTGATAATGAGGAGTAGGAGGAAGAAGAGGAGGAGGAGGAGGAACAGAGCTGTTTTCCTGCTTTACAGATGGTACTACCCACACAACTGTAATACCGTCTGTTCAGCGTGGAAGGCCTGAGGAAAGGGAGAACAAGGAAGAGGAAGATGAGGAGGAGAGCATGGACTGTCGTCCTCTTGGTCAGGACAGGGAAGACTTAGCTGTTACCAGTCTGACTCACATGGCTGACTTTATGTTCATCTGCCTTTCCTGTGACCCTTGCGTTGTCCCACAGTAATTACTGGTTGGTCACACTTCTAGACCCAACAAGGAGAACTTTGTATCTCTCCTTCCCATGGCAGAGAGGTCTAGTAAAATGTTGCAGGACCAGAAGGCCCTTGTTGAGGAATTATTAAAAAAAATTCCCATCTGAAAACGCTGGCGGCTGATGTCACAGTTCCTTGGACAACCAAGGAGTTCAGGCGAGGGAGACACAAATACGATGCAGCAGAGGCAGGTGAACACTGTCAAAGGCGTGGGACAGTTTTCTCAGACTCTCCCAGCACCCAGGCCTTGATGCGTGGGGTACTCTGACAAGGAGGGAAAAGTTTTGGAAGATGCTGAAGAAGTACCTTGCCGACTGTACCAACATCCTCCGTGATTCCTCTGTGCCTTATAATTATTGGGTATCCAAGCTGGACACGTGGCAAGAACTGGCTCTCTAGGCCTTGGAGGTCCTGGCCTGCCCTGCAGCTAGCATTTTGTCAGAGCGGGTTTTTAGTGCCGCCGGGGGCATTATAACTGATAGGCGAATCCGCCTGTCAACTGAAAATACTGACAGGCTGATTCTTATAAAAATGAACAAGGGCTGGATTGGGTCAGACTTCTCAACACCACCGAATGATAGCAGCAAAACATAAAGTCAAATCCAATGGGTTTTATGGGGGGTCTATTACCATGCACATATTCACACCCACACATGGGTATACGCTTCTAGATTTTGCCTATTTTCTATTGTCCTCCTCCTTCTCCTTCTCCTCATCCTCCTCCACCATATCACCAGGGTGACCATGATGCAACACCCATATAATTTTTTTCAAGGGTGGTTATGATGCTTGTAGGAAATTTTTTTAGAGGCCTACCTCTAACATTCTGTATGTTACACAGTATGTTCATGTATACCCCCCATATCAAGTCTATGACCCTCATTGTGTCGTCTGCCACCTGTCTCCCTTTTATGAAGTCAGTTTTATCTAATGATATTAGTGATGAGAGCATAGGGGCTAGGCGTTCGCTAGGCATTTAGCATAAATCTTAAGGTCAGTATTTAAAAAATATATGGGTCTAAATTTTTGTGGGATGTCTGGCTGTTTGCCGGGTTTTGGTTATTATTGTGGCTGATAACATCTCTTTGGGGAATAAACCCTGAGATACCGTGTGCTGAAGGGTTTCTGTCAGATATTGGGTTGACTGGTCTATAAAGACTTTATAATACATATTTGAAAAACCGTCAGGGCCCGGTGCCTTACGTGATGGTAGAGATAAGATGTTTTTCTTTATTTCTGTGTTAGTAAAAGGGGCTCTCAACTACTCAAGCTGATCCTTAGACAGAGACGAAAGTCTAAGGTCACATAAGAAAGGCTCAATGTCATCAAGCTGGGAATAATATGGTGAGAAGCCGAGGACAAGTTATAAAGAGAGGAATAATATTCCTTAAATTTGTTTGCAATATCTTTAGGGCTGTATAACTTCTGTTGTTGAGGGCTATTTTCAGATAGGGAATTTTTGCTTTTATTTCTCTGGATTATAGTCTATACTCGCTAATAATTTCTCAGCTTTATTATCTTGAGAGAAATATTGTGCTTTTATTTTTGGGAGATTTTTGTCATATTTATACAATAAGCAGTCCCTCAATTGGATTTGAAGATTACATAGTTTACTAGCTCTCTCTCTACTGAAAGAGTGTTTATTTAAGACTTCTAAATTCTGTATTTCTGAGAGTATTTCATTGAAATTTTTTATCTCTTTCTCATTTAAGTTTATGGCCCAATTTAATAAAAATCCCTCTCATGTATGCTTTGTGTGAATTTCACAGGGGAAAAGGGCTATCCCCATGATTTGGGATTACTTGAAAAAACTCTTATATATTATTTTGAAGGTCCTCTATGTTTTGTAGAGAGGATAAAAGACGCGAGTTAGCTTTCCAAAGATAAGTGGGGGAATATCTATCATGTAGCATCACCGGGGCATGATCTGACCATGTGATGAGGCCTATGGATGAGAGTGCAATGTCATCCAGAAGCGATCTGTTCACCAAAAATAAATCTATGCTTGAGTATGTTTTATGGACAGGCAAGAAGAAAGAGTAATCTCTTTCATTCACATGTTGGATTCTCCATATATCATATAGATCTTCTTCATTAATTAAAGATACCAAAATGGGAGGAATATCTTCTGGATACTTATAAAGAGTTCAATTCACAGTCATGTGTTCAATTGAAATCTCCATAGTACAGTCATGGCCAAAAGTATTAAGAATGAGACAAATAGTAATTTTTCCAAAGTTTACTGCTTCATTTTTTGTAATGGCAATTTGCATATACTCCTGAATGTCAAAGAGTGATCAGCTTAACAGCAATAAGTGTACTTGCAAAGTCAATATTTGCCCAGAAAATGAACTTTAACCCCCAAAACACATTTCAACATCATTGCAGTCCTGCCTTAAAAGGAGGAGCTAACATCGTTTTAGTGATTGATCCATTAACACAGGTGTGGGTGTTGATGAGGACAGGGCTGGCGATCAATCAGTCATGATTAAGTAAGAATGACATCACTGGACACTTTAAAAGGAGGCTGGTTCTTGGTATCATTGTTTCTCTTCAGTTAACCATGGTTATCTCTAAAGAAACACGTGCAGCCATCATTGCACTGCACAAAAATGGCCTAACAGGGAAGAGTATCGCAGCTACAAAGATTGCACCTCAGTCAACAATCTATCGCTTCATCAAGAACTTCAAGGAGAGAGCTTCCATTGTTGTCAAAAAGGCTCCAGGGCGCCCAAGAAAGACCAGCAAGCGCCAGGACCGTATCTTAAAACTGTTTCAGCTGCGGGATCGGACTACCAGCAGTGCCGAGCTTGCTCAGGAATGGCAGCAGGCTGGTGTGAGTGCTTCTGCACGCACTGTGAGGCGGAGACTCTTTGAGCAAGGGCTGGTTTCAAGGAGGGCAGCAAAGAAGCCACTTCTCTCCAGAAAAAACATCAGGGACCGACTGATATTCTGCAAAAGGTACAGGGAGTGGACTGCTGAGGACTGAGGCAAAGTCATTTTCTCTGATGAATCCCCTTTTCGATTGTTTGGGACATCTGGAAAACAGCTTATTCGGAGAAGAAGAGGTGAGCGCTACCACCAGTCTTGTCTCATGCCAACTGTATACATCCTGAAACCATTCATGTGTGGGGTTGCTTCTCAGCCAAGGGAATCGGCTCACTCACAGTCTTGCCTAAAAACATAGCCATGAATAAAGAATGGTACCAGAATGTCCTCCAAGAGCAACTTCTCCCAACCGTCCAAGAGCAGTTTGGCGCCCAACAATGCCTTTTCCAGCATGATGGAGCACCTTGCCATAAAGCAAAGGTGATAACTAAATGGCTCATGGAACAAAACATAGAGATTTTGGGTCAATGGCCTGGAAACTCCCCAGATCTTAATCCCATTGAGAACTTGTGGTCAATCATCAAGAGATGGGTGGACAAACAAAAACCAACAAATTCTGGCAAAATGCAAGCATTGATTATGCAAGAATGGACTGCTATCAGTCAGGATTTGGTCCAAAAGTTGATTGAGAGCATGCCAGGGAGAATTACAGAGATCTTGAAGAAGAAGGGGCAACACTGCAAATATTAACTTGCTGCATTAACTCATTCTAACTGTCAGTATAACCTATTGGTACTCATAATATGATTGCAATTATATTTCTGTATGTGATATAAACATCAGACAAACACTAATAAAAACCAGAGGCCAGCAGATCTTGTGAAAATATAATTTTGGTGTCATTCTCAAAACTTTTGGCCATGACTGTATATAACATAGCCTTGTTTTACTTTATTTACTTTTTTTATTAACTTATGCAGAAAGTTTAACTGAGAAATATTAGGCGCATATACTACTACAATAGTGTATATTACATTGTTAATGGAACATACTTGAATTATATACTGTATCTCCCCTGTGAGTCAGAAGCCAAGCATATTGGAGAGAAAGCCACAGAATTGCTAATAGCCAATATCACCCATCTCTGTTTTTTCTCATATTTGGCCTTTAACACATATGTGAAAAGGGAGTGTCGCAGTCTACCAGCATCTTTATAAATAATATGAGTTTCCGAGAACAAAACATGTCACACTTAGAGGAAACAGCCTCCTTCCACATAAAAGATGTTTTCTATGGACTGTTAAGACTATTAACATTCACTGAATATATCTCAAACACCAATTTTATAATTAGGAAAATGCTGAAGCCAAATAAAATCTGTGTCTAATCAGTTATGCAACATCAACTCCATCTTTTTAAAACTCCACCAAAATTTCAGAATTTGTCTGTATATAAAAAAAAAAATACAAAAAAATAATTTGACCACCATTAACAATTAAGTAGCAGATCAACTAAAGGATCTACTTATTCTGTACGACTGACTAGTCAGTAACCCAGAAATGAGGGAAAAGTTCCGCCTGATTAACTGGAAAAGAAAAAGGAACACAGTGCTGTCTCTACCCAGACAAAGAGGATTCTATAGTTCAGCGCTTAGGCTTGTTCTTGGTTGAGGACAGTAGCCAGCCATTTTCCACAAATTGTGGGTGGGTCTGTTAGGTAGAGTGGATTCTATTAATGTAAAGTTCCAGTTAAGCATGAAGTTTTCTCCCTTTTCAATCAGGTAACCGCGCGCCACTCTCCTTTGTAATTTATAAGAAGCTTCAGTGGGAAACCCCATCTATATGCCACTTCTTTTTCTATCAGAGTCAAAATGATGGAATTCAATAATCTGTGGAACCGGAGAGTCGCTGCTGAAACTTCTGCAAAGATTTTAATTTGTTAATAAGGGTGTTGGAGTTCTCCCTTTTTTCTGGAAAAGAGTAGTAGCCGGTCTTCCTTTATATGAAAGAAATGGATACAGGCCAAGACATCTCTGGCCATTGATTCAGGTATATGCTCAGGGCGCTGTACCCTGTGAATTCTGTCAATGATAGTGTCTATTGGAGAGCAGTTAGAAATACTGTAGCTGCTTTATTTGCTTTATAGTTCTTGAGGAGGCACATCTTCTGGTATGCAATTTTACATTGTTTCGACGAGAGAGGTCCTCTAAATCCACTAGTTTAGTTTGTATGGCTTCAAAATTGTCTGTAAGATCATTATGTGCATCTATCAGCTTGTTATGTGATTTGATAATGTCACCCATTTTATGTTCCATATGAGAAACTATCCTATCTAGTTCTTTAGTTAGAGCTTGAACAGGCAATAATAAAGTAGCAAAGTTATTTTGCATAGAACTGCTGAAAGCCACCAGCATAGCTCTAAGTAAATAGTCTGATGTTGGGTCATCTGATGTGGTGATTTGTGCCAGCTCTGTTGAAGTGCTAGATGTAAAAGAGCTGGTTGTCTCCACTGCTGTTACATGCAGCTCCTCCTCCAGCCTCTATCTCTGTTTAGCTGAGCTGACTGTGAGAGAGGAAATATCCCCCCGTCTCCCCGATGGGACTACGCCTGTTATGTTCTGCTACCAAAGCTAAGGAAAGAGAGGAGATCTGTCCCTACTATAGGACTCAGCTGAATCCCTACGATGTACAGGGAACCTGATCCTGCGATCAGACCTGCTAAAGTCCTAATCTAGTCTGTATGGAGACCTATAGATGTGGGGAGGGAATCCCTACAAGTACTAAGGACTGGGAGGAATATGGGACACCTCCTAACAGAAATAGTAGCAGACAGACGAACAAACAAAATAGAAAGAACATAGAGGTCCGTAGACCAAGCAAACTAACAGAGCTAGATACAGAGCACAGGCTAGCTAGAAAGTAGATATACAATGAAGTCCAGCAAAGCCAGAAGGGCGGAGCAGGATTAAATAGGCCAACAAGGTCATGTGACCAGCAAAGGAAAAAAAACCTAACAGCAAGGTTCTAACAGTACCCCCCCTTCTAAGAGGATCCTCCGGATCCCCTAGGACCAGGCTTATCAGGAAATCTCCTGTGAAACGCTCTGATAAGTCTGGACGCGGAAACATCATCTGACCTCACCCAAGAGTTATCCTCGGGTCCGAAACCTTTCCAGGCCACAAGATACTGCAAACTACCTCTATACCGTCTAGAGTCAAGGATGCGAGAAATTTCATATTCCCCGTCCTCCACCACCGGAGGAACAGAGGCAGAGGCGTCACCATCCGACACAACAGCTTTTTTTAACAGAGAGACATGAAAGACCGGATTAATTCTCCAGGAGGTAGGAACCTCCAACCTAACAGCAGATTGGTTGACAACCTGAAGCACCCTAAAGGGCCCTACAAACTTGGGACCCAATTTCTTAGAAGGAATCCTCAACCGCAGATTCCTAGAGGACAACCAAACCATGTCACCAACAGCGAACAAAACCTCCTGTCGTTTCCTATCAAAGTAGTCTTTAGATTTTCTGTTGGCCTCCTGAAGATTACCACGCACATCCGTCCAAACTCTTTCCAAATCACCGGAAAAATTCTCCTCCTCAGGCACGGCAGATCCCAACTTGGAGAACAACCCAAACGACGGATGTCTCCCAGAACAACAAAAAAAAGGCGAACAACCAGCAGAAGAAGATGTATGATTGTTCAGAGCAAATTCGGCAAGTGGCAGAAACTCAGACCACCCATCTTGATTGTCTGCCACAAAACAACGCAAGAACTGCTCAACATCCTGGTTTTTCCTTTCTGTCTGGCCATTAGATTCAGGATGATATCCGGACGAAAAGGACAAATGAATTCCCAACCTGTCACAAAAGGCACGCCAAAAATGAGCCACGAACTGAGGACCCCTATCAGAAACAATGTCAGTAGGAACGCCATGAAGTCTGACAATTTCCTTGACAAAGGCCTTAGCGAGAGTTTTAGCGCAGGGCAGTTTGACGAAGGGAACCAAGTGACACATCTTGCTAAAACGGTCCACGACCACCCAGATGACAGTAAAACCCTCAGAGGGGGGAAGGTCAGTTATAAAGTCCATAGCCAAATGTGTCCAAGGAGCACTGGGGACCTCCAAAGGACAAAGTAACCCCGCAGCAGGAGTATGTGAGGACTTAGATCTAGCACATATAGTACATTGGCGCACCCACTTAATGACTTCCTTCTGCCATCCAGGCCACCAAAAACTGCGACCCACCAGTCTCTTGGTCTCAGAGATTCCGGGATGACCTGCCAACCGAGATTCGTGACACTCAACAAACAAATCTCTCCTAAAGGTCCCAGGCACAAACAACCTCCCATGAGGAGTGTTAGATGGGGCATTCTCCTGAGCTTTAAGAATCTCATCTTCCAAAACGGAGTCTAAAGCAGCTATCACAACACCTTCTTGTAAAATGTTTTCCTCTTTCTCAGCACCGACTATGGGAGAAAAACTGCGAGACAAGGCATCCGCCTTAACATTCTTAGTACCAGGGATGTAAGTAACGGAGAAATTAAACCGCGAGAAAAACAGTGCCCACCTAGCCTGACGGGCATTCAGGCGCTTGGCAGCATCAAGATATATCAGATTTTTATGATCCGTAAGAACCTGAACGGGAAATTCCGCACCTTCCAAGAAGTGGCGCCAGTGTTCAAATGCGAGTTTAATAGCCAATAATTCCCGATTACCAATATCGTAATTCAATTCAGTCTCCGAAAATTTTTTTGAAAAAAAGGCACAGGGATGTAATCCATCCCCGTTATCCTGAGACAATACTGCGCCAACCCCCACAGAGGAAGCATCAACCTCAACCAAAAACGGCCTAGTAACATCAGGCTGCATAAGGATGGGAGCAGAGGTGAACCTCTCCTTGAGATACACAAAAGCTTCAATGGCCTCAGAAGACCACTGAACCGCATCAGCACCTTTCCTGGTGAGATCAGTCAGAGGTTTGACAATACTAGAAAAATTTTTTATGAATTTTCTATAGTAATTGGCGAAACCCAAAAACCTCTGTATCGATTTCAAACCAATAGGCCTAGGCCATTCCTGCACAGCCTGAACCTTAACCGGATCCATCTCAAAACCTTTGCTGGAGATAATGTAGCCCAAAAAACTAATTCTCTGTACAGCGAACTCACATTTCTCCAGCTTAGCAAAAAGCGAATTGTCCATTAATAACTGTAATACCTCACGCACGCTCCGCCAATGAGACTCCAGATCTGGCGAATAAATCAAAATGTCATCCAAATACACAACCACATTTTTACCGATCAAAGGTCTAAGGATGTCATTAATCAGATTCTGAAAAAATGCAGGAGCATTAGTAAGACCAAAAGGCATAACCAGATTCTCAAAATGACCAACAGGAGTGTTAAAAGCAGTCTTCCATTCATCACCCTCCTTCATGCGCAACAGATTGTATGCCCCCTTAAGGTCAATTTTAGAGAACCACTTGGCCCCCAATAACTGGTTAAACAGATCAGGAATCAATGGCAGTGGGTAAGGATTGCGTACCGTAATTTTGTTAATCTCACGAAAATCCAGACAAGGACGTAAACCGCCGTCCTTTTTTTTTACAAAAAAAAATCCAACCGCCACAGGAGACTTAGAGGGCCTAATGTGACCGGCGGCCAAACTTGTCTGTATGCATTCCTCCAAAGCCTTCCTCTCAGGAATAGTAAGGTTAAATAAACGACTTTTAGGAAGAATCGCTCCAGGGACAAATTCAATAGAACAATCATAGTCTCTATGGGGAGGCAAAACCTGCGATTCCTTCTCAGAAAAAACTCTCCAAAAATCCTGAATAGGAACAGGCAATTCTCCCCTATCCAAAGCTGCAATACGCCCGTTACAACACTTGTCATAACATTTATGGCTCCAGGATTTAATTTCACTGGTAGACCAATCCAGTACAGGATTGTGAAATTTTAACCAGGGCAAACCCAATATTACTGGAGAAGGCAAGTTATTCAACACTACCAAATACAATTTCTCATGGTGAACACCATTAATAGTGAGAGGAAATTCACTGACCTTGAGAGTAATATTCTTCAAAGGGGAGCCATCCACAGAAACCACAGCAATGGGGGATGATAAAGGTTCAGGTTTTAAATTGAGTTTTTCCACGAATCCCCCATCAATTACATTCAGTGTAGACCCGCAATCAACAAACACCCGAAATTCCATTAATTTTTTCTGAGCAATCGTAGAAGCAGCTAAAAATATACCCTTGGAATTTAAACAGGCAATACGGGCGTGACTGACCATTTTTTTTTCTTTCTTCATACGAAGCTCACAGCCTTTAATCAAATGACCAGATTTTCCGCAATAGAAACACAAGCCTTCCGAAAAACGACGGTCTTTTTCTTGAGAGCGAGGTGCCACCGATCCAATCTCCATCGGTTCACCACTGTTAGTACACACATTATCATAACCAGAAACTGACATAGCAGAGGATTTGCTCTCATTAACCCTAGCACGCAGTCTTCTATCCACCCGTATAGCTAATTGCATAGCCTGTTGCAAATCCTCAGGTGTAGGATAAGCAATTAGCAGGTCTTTAACCCTTTCACTGAGCCCAGCAAGAAATAGACTTTTCAGAGCAGAATCGTTCCACCCTGTTTGAGTGGACCAACGACGAAAATGAGTACAATATTTTTCCACATTACCTGATCCTTGTTTTAAACGTCTCAACTCAGTCTCAGCTGATGCCACACGGTCAGGATCATCATATAATAATCCTAAAGCAGAAAAAAAACTATCCACTGATCTGAAGCATGTATCACTAGGTTGCAAAGAAAAGGCCCACTCCTGAGGCTCTTTGCGCAAAAGTGACATTATGAACCCTACGCGCTGGGATTCATCCCCAGAGGACTTGGGTCTCAAACGAAAATACAATAAGCAAGCATTTTTAAATGAAAAAAATTCTCGATGTTCACCAAAAAATAAATCCGGCAAACATACCTTAGGCTCCAAGAAATATGCTCCAGGACAGTTACTCACGTGCTGACGGAGCTCGGCCACTTCCAGAGAGAGTCCCTGCAGGTGTTTAGCCAAATCCTGAACCGACACCATGATGGAACAAAAAAAAAAAAAAAAAAAAAAAAATCTTTCCTTAGAATATTTGCAGGCTGGACTTACTGTTATGTTCTGCTACCAAAGCTAAGGAAAGAGAGGAGATCTGTCCCTACTATAGGACTCAGCTGAATCCCTACGATGTAACAGGGAACCTGATCCTGCGATCAGACCTGCTAAAGTCCTAATCTAGTCTGTATGGAGACCTATAGATGTGGGGAGGGAATCCCTACAAGTACTAAGGACTGGGAGGAATATGGGACACCTCCTAACAGAAATAGTAGCAGACAGACGAACAAACAAAATAGAAAGAACATAGAGGTCCGTAGACCAAGCAAACTAACAGAGCTAGATACAGAGCACAGGCTAGCTAGAAAGTAGATATACAATGAAATCCAGCAAAGCCAGAAGGGCGGAGCAGGATTAAATAGGCCAACAAGGTCATGTGACCAGCAAAGGAAAAAAAACCTAACAGCAAGGTTCTAACAACGTCCTCCTCCATGCCTGCCAGGGGACAATATATTGATCCCGGTGAGTGATTTTTCTGCGGGCAGCGCGACTGAAACATAGACTGAACATGAGTCAACAGTGTGATGCAGCAGCAAAAAAGGCAAATACAATTCTGGGATGTATTAACAGAAGCATACAGTCTAGATCACGTGAAGTCATTATCGGTCTTTACTCCTCTTTGGTCAGACCTCATCTGGAATACTGTGTACAGTTTTGGGCACCACATTTTAAAAAAGACATAGACAAACTGGAGCAAGTTCAGAGAAGAGCGACCAGAATTGGTGACTGGTCTGCAAACCATGTCCTATGAGGAACGGTTGCAGGATTTGGGAATGTTTAGCTTGCAAAAAAGAAGACTGAGAGGAGACTTAATAGCTGTCTACAAATATGTCAAGGGCTGTCACATTGTAGAAGGATCATCTTTATTCTCATTTGCACAAGGAAAGACTAGAAGCAATGGGATGAAACTAAATGGGAGGAGACACAGATTAGATATTAGAAAAAACTTTTTGACAGTTAGGGTGATTAATGAGTGGAACAGGCTGCCACGAGAGGTGGTGAGTTCCCCTTCAATGGACGTCTTCAAACAGAGGCTGGACAGACATCTGTCTGAGATGATTTAGTGAATCCTGCTTTGAGCAGGGGGTTGGACCAGATGACCCAGGAGGTCCCTTCCAACTCTACCATTCTATGATTCTATGATTCTATGATTCTATGACTTCATTGGAGGAGTCTGGGTCATGGGGGTCGACACGTCATCAATGGAGACATGGCTGTGAGCAGAAGCCTCGGCACCATCTTTGCTCCAGCAACGTCTTTGCTTAAATGAAACTCGAATTTTCCTTGGCGCTTCTGATTTATTTTGCCATGGGTCATCATGGCAGGTGTAAAGTGAGGGGACTGAGCCATAAAAAGCAGAGTAAACACTGGATAAGTTGCTGAACAGGCACTGGGTGAGACGGAGTTCAGTACTCACACAGACATGTTAGTCGGCTGCCAGGCCACGCCCCTCTCACCCCTGCCATTCATGCCAGTCTGCACACTGCAGAAAGACGCTGCAGTTGGCAACTATGTTTCATCATCCTCTGAGATGTGCTGTGGTGGTGCACTGACCACGTGCATTAGACCTCCCATGTACTCATCCTCCAACATAACAAGTGGTTGGACATCAATGCACTCAGTTTCTTCCACATCTGGGACATCGCCAGGTGTATGGGCCACGGAACCCCTGCCAGTGGACTCATTAAAAAGCAGAAGAGACTGCTGCATGACTTGGGGGTCAGACTACTTGGCTGATATACAAGGGGGTGAAGAGGAAGCCAGATGCCAACTCTGCACTTTCTGTAGAAGACCAGGAGAAAGATAATGCAAAGGAACTGGAGGCACTCTCAGCCATCCAATCTAACACCATTTCGACACCTTGTGGCTTCAACATTCGTTTAGCCCTACGAAATGATGCAGGACATTCTGTCGCCTGTCTGCACCAAAGCAAGGTGTTTCATTTGGGCACATAGCAGGCACAGAATCACCACGTCCTCTCTCTTTGTAGCAGCTACAGTCCTCCTAATCATTATTGGCCCTCATGGAGTTAAAGTACATAATGTGAAATATCTCCTGAAAAAATAAATCAAGTGAAACAGTTTTTTTTTGTATAAAGCACTCGTGTTAAATACAAAAAAGCAAATGCTAAACAATTTAAAACAAAAAAATAGGAGGGAAAATAGAAAAATATAAAGCTTGCTGTTTCACTAGTATTGACATCCTTTACATTAATTTAGTATGGAAACACATTTTGACTCGTCTGTGGTAAATCACAAAAGAGATTCACCTGTGATTACTTGTTGGTGCCCATGTGACATGAATTATAAAATGAATGATGACTTCAGTGTTTTAAAAAGCACCAAGGCTGGCCCTTTTATTTGTCACAATGGTGAAGACAAAGATGCTGTCCGAGCACATCAGAACTGCTATTATTAGCAAATACCAGACTTCCAAAGGGTATAAGGCCATCTCCAAAGACCTTGGTATCCCAGTTTCAACAGTGCACAACGTTATTAAGAAGTGTGCCAAGCATGGAACCTTCAAGAACCTCATTGGACATGGGGAAAGAGGAAAATTGACAAGAGATGTGTTCGAATGTTGGTGCAAATGGTGGAAAAAACACCACTTCAAACTTCGAAAGACCTAAAGGCCAACCTGGAACAGTCTGGGGTCATGCAAAGCAACAGTTTGTTTACAGGCGGCGCAATGAAGCTTATAAGGAAAAGAACACCTTACAAGCACTTAAGCATGGTGGAGGATCCATAATGCTATGGAGTTGCTTTGCTGCATCTGGTACTGGAGGCTTTGACCATATCACAGGAATCATGAAATCAGAGAATTATCAAGAGATTTTAGAGCGAAATGTCCTATCTAGTGTAAGAAAACTTGGTTTGAGTCGAAGATCATGGTTCCTGCAGCTGGACAATGACCCAAAGCACACATCCAAAAGTACACATGAATGATTGAAAGAAAAAATAGACTGTTTTAAAATAGTCAGCAATGAGTCTCGACCTAAATCCCATACACATAATGAAATTTATCATGTATTATTTTATTTATTTATTCTTCATTTATGCACTGTCACTTTCACATGTTTTTGTGGCCTCACATTCTGTTTTTTTGCACAATCTCCATATTAATTGTGTAATCTTCGTGTAATTTTTATGTTTTTATTTATACAATTATGTCTGTATTATTTATTTACTTATTCATATATGTATATATGTTTTTTATTCAGGGTTATTTCTATTAGTCTATTTTACTTTTATCATGGTCACACATATGCACTGTCACTTAATTATTCTTTATATATTTGTTGTCATTAAATTGCCCCCTACATGACGTTAGCACTTTATATTGGAGAGGGTATTATGCCACTGGACAGAGTGTTTAATATTCTGCAGTCCGGCCTTGAGTGACACCTCTAACATATCATTCATGTCTGTGTGATGAGTTGTACGCATGCTCTCGATGCGTCCCGCGGTGTCTCCATCAGCCTTGTTTCTATGCATCCGGCGGCTCCCGGTCACGTGACTCCCCCTTGATCAGGGCGTCATCGGTCACATGACGAGGTTGCCGTGGATGTGGCGGGTGGGCGTTGACCGACATGTGTCACCAGGAGCTCGTCCCACACCCATTGGTATAGCGTTTTCACGCCCCTCTTGCCATTGGTTAGATAGACCTTTTTAAACCCTGCCTATTTTCCTTGACACCATCCCCTGACGAAGGCAGCTGTGCCAAAACGCGCGTCGAGGTGTGCGCCATTGTTGGTTATATCCATAGTTGATGTAAGTAACTGTTAGCTACCATAGATATAGACCTTTTCGCTGTTTTATTTAGTCCCCTGTAGAATATGCAGGCAGAGGGACTCCCACACTAATTTTCTAATTGTGTTTTTTGTGCACTAGATATATTATATGGCATGTCCTTGGTTCATACCTTACCCAACTAATCTATTCAAATTCATGACCTGACTCATAGGCATCTGCCACTTGGCATTATCTATTATTATATAATATCTGCACTTTGCTATATTGTTTGGCACTGGCACCTTTATAAAGTTTACACTTCATTCATAGAAATTCTATTTAGCAGCGTATATTGATGAATGTCTAATGTTTTGTATACTATATACCTGATGTTATTTACTGCACCTTCCTCTATTGGTGCCCCTCCACCGCATTGTTTTTAACATTTCCTGTGTTCTGTGATTCCTCACCTGTGCATGTTAAAACTTAATAAATATTTTTTCATGATATACTTGACCAATTTCGAAGTGTGTTTCTTTCATCTTTCATTAGTGTTTTTTGCTTTGACGGCCACATCTTTCTAATACGTCCATGATTGGGTTAAAATAGATTATTCCTAGATATAGCATACACCCATTCGTGTCTCTCCCTTATTCCTTTTTGCTCTTTAATTGTGAGCAGAGTGCGTTTCAGAAGACAGAAAAGCGGGATGGTGACGCTAATTATGGGGTCATCGCCGCTCACCATTTTGGTGGAGTCCTCAAAGTTTTGAAGGATGGTATATATGTCTGACATCCATGTCCACTCCTGACGTCTTATGTGTGGAGTCTGAACTGAATACCGACGGCCTTGTTGATGCTGGTACTTAACAACTGCCCTCTTCTGCTCACAAATCCTTCACAACATTTGCAGTGTAGAGTTCCAATGCATGGAAACATCACAAACCAGTCTGTGAGCCAGAAGCTGCAAACGCTGCTGAAACACGGAAAGGGTGGCGGAAGCTGTAGGTGACTTTCTAAAAATGAACCATGAGTTTAAGCACATGGGCCAGGCATGGTACGTGTGTGAGCTCGCCTCACCTCAGAGCCGCCACCAGGTTCCGGCCATTGTTACACACGACCATGCCTGGCTAAAGGTTCAGCGGTGTGAGCCACAGATCTGCCTGCTCTTTCAGAGCTGTCCACAACTCTTTAGCATTGTGCGGTTTGTCACCTAAGCATATTAGCTTCAGCACAGCCTGTTGCCGCTTGGTCAAGGCAGTGCTGCAGTGTTGGTCCAGCTTGTGACTGATGTGGCCATTTCGGAGTTGGAGGCTGAAGAGGAGGTGGAGGCTGAAGAGGATGAGGTGCAGGAGCTGTAGACCATGGGGGAAACCCTGATTGACCTAGGGCCCGCAGACACTGTTCCTGGACACTGGGGTTCGGCCCACAAAGTAGGGAGCTTTTCTGCTATGTCCCTGATCATGCTGGTGGTGATCAGGCTGGTAGTTTTACCACCCCTGCTGACACTGGCCTAGCAGGTGGTGCAAATGACCTTTTTGGGGTTATCGGCAGAGTCTTTAAAAATCAACCAGACTCGGGAAGACCTAACAGTTGTGTGGGCAACTTCCTTTGTGTTGGTGTTACGGGTAATGGTTGCCTGCCTTCTGTCTGCGGCCACCAAACTGCTTCTTCCTGCCTGTTGGGGTGCTCTGCCTCCCTCCCCCTGTGTGCTGCTGTCCTCTCTTTGCATGTCCTCCTGCCAGGTTGGGTCAGTTACTATATCATCCACCACCTCGTCTTCCACTTCCACACCCTGGTCCTCCTCCTGACTTTCTGGCAATTGTGTCTCATCATCATCCACATCTTGTGACACTTTCTTACCGTTGCCTTCGTATGACCGTGGCTGATCAAATATTTGGGCATCGCTACTTGCGATCTCCTCTTGCCCCGCTTCAAGTGGACCGGACGAGAAGCCTGAATCTATAAATGGAAAAGTGAACAGCTCTTCGAAGTGTCCAAGTGTGGGATCAGTTGTCTCTGGACACTCGGCATAGTGGGAGAAAGGAGGTTCAGGGTGAGGACTATGCAGTCCAGACTCACGGCTACTGAAACTTGACCGTGTGGAAGACGTTGTGGTGGTGGCTGAATGACTGGAAGCATTATCTGCTATCCAACCAATAATCTTTTCACCCTGCTCTGTGTTCAATAGTGATGTTCTGCGGTCCCCTATTAATTGGGACAGGAAGGTCGAGCGAGAAGATGTGGGTGTTTGTTGTGGCACAATTTCAGCTTGCCCACGGCCTCGGCCTCTGCATGCACCATCACCATCACGTCCAGTTCCCCGTCCCTTGCCACATGCCTTTCACATTTTAAATGGAGGACAATATCTTCCATGCTCACTACAAATGGCTGAATTTGGAGCGAATTTATATGTGATCCGTGTGACGGAGAAAACACAGTTTTAAATACCTGGCCTGTAGGTAACTATTTTGGACAGCAAACTGGTGTCAATAGCTTCATTGACACACTGAAACTAATTTTTAATGGAGGTCAGAAATGGCAGTATTTTCTGAAAACATATACTGTATGTGATATGTGTGATGGAGAAAACACAGTGTTAAATACCTGGCCTGTAAGTATAACCATTTTGAACAACAAACTGGTGTCAATAGCTTCACTGACACACTGAAACAAATTTTTAATGGAGGCTTTTTAGGTGGATTTTTAGCACTGTAATATGGAAAGCACCTGGCTGTATTCTGCAGTGCAAACAAACAAATGGCGCAGAAAAACGGTGTTCTCTGGATTGCTTTTTAAGCAAATATTGAGGAATAAGATACAAAAAAAAATATTCCTGGCCCCTGAAACCTGGGCCTATGTTTAGAAATATAACAGCAGCAGCAGACAGAACTGGAATGAAGCCTCTTGTGCTATATGCAATGCAGTCTGCTATATACACTGCCTGCCTGCCTATATACACTGCCTGCCTGATATCTCTGCAGATGGATTAGTCCTCAGAAGGACTGTTTGTTGAGATGGTTATGTGTCTCTAATATAGTTTGGTATACTTACATTAACTAGAAACAAGCAAATCTCTCCCTAGCTCAGCAGCACCTCTCCCTACACTGTCTGATGAGTGACTGTGACGAGCACAGCCTCGTCAGGTCTGATATAGACCTGATGACGCTGTGCAGCCAACCAATCACTGTAATGCCACAACCAACATAGCTGCGGCATTACAGTGAGTGGCAGACAATCCCTGCATGTTCATTGGCTCTGTAAAGAGCGCCAAACATGCAGAGAGGGGACCCAAGCTCCCTCCGAGCAACCATTGAAATACTCGGCGAGCACTGAGCATCTTGAGCAGTGAGATGCTCGGGCGAGCACCGAGCAGTAGCGAGCATGCTCGCTCATCACTATTAATTAGGGGTGTCTTTATTGCTTCCCATACTGTTTATTCTGTTTTTCTTTGAAATTGCAACATGGAAGATAAAAAACAATGTTTTATTTTTGTATTACTTTGGATCACTAATTAAAACAATCCTGAGGATATAACTTTGGTACATCTCCATTTATTTCTGAAGATATTGTACAGACTATGAAAAAAATAAAGGAGTGCCAATAATGGTGAGCAGCACTGTACACTGCCACCACCAGCATCAACTACACAAGCACCACCATGGCCACATGCGAGTTGCCTATTTAATACTCTCCCTATTTTTGGAAGTGGCGTTTAAGCACACTACTCAAACAGACACGACTGCAGAGTATAATTATTATTTAGGCCCACAAGTGGCACATACACAGAGGCAGAGTATAGTTACTTTTTAGGCACACTATTCATACAGACACGGCTGCAGAGTATAATTTTTTTTTAGGCACACTACTTGCAAAGAGACAGCTGTAGAGTATAATTATTTTTTAGGCACACTATTCATACAGACACAGAAAGTAAAATATTTTTTTTAGGCCTGGCCACAAGTTGTACAGATACATCGGTCGAGTAAAATTAGTTTTTAGGCACAGCCGCAACTCATACAGATACAGCAGTAGAGTAAAATTAGTTTTTTAGGCACAGCCACAACTCGTACAGACACAGCGGTAGAGTAAAATTAGTTTTTTAGGCACAGCCACAACTCGTACAGACACAGCGGTAGAGTAAAATTAGTTTTTTAGGCACAGCCACAAGTCGTCCAGACACAGCAGTAGAGTAAAATTAGTTTTTTAGGCACAGCCACAACTCGTACAGACACAGCGGTAGAGTAAAATTATTTTTTTAGGCACAGTTCATACAGATCCAGCAGTAGAGGCACAGTACTCCCACAGGCGGGATGCATAGTACACACAGAGGCTTAAAGGCACAGTACTTCCACCAAGACAAGTGCAGAGTACACACACAGAGACTTTTTTACAGAGTGTGCACACACAAAGTGTAATACTCTCTCTCAATCCAGCTGCGTCCTGCCTCTACACTAATCAGAGCGGAATGGTGGCAGCACCCGTGATCCGGCATTTATACAGGCTGGGTCACTTGGCGTGCTGGCCAGTCACAGACATGCCAATGTAACTTTTCTGGATTAATTTATGTACTCCTCCTGAGAAAACTTTTCTTTTTAACATGTCTGTACAATTTTACGCAATTAAAAAATATATATATTTTTTACATTTTTTACCACCTTTCCTTCCAAGGTTTTAGTATCTGGAATATTAGCTTATCACTTCCTCTTGATGTCTGAAAATTCTTCATAAATTTCTGAATATTAATGTCATGAAGAATTGTATGCCTGTGTCATGTAGTGGTGTCCTGGTAGGTGCGATAAAACCTTACAGAGAAGAAAAATATGTACAAGAGCAGTTGCTTTATGTGAGATGTATATAATAAAAGCTGAAAGATCTCTTTAACAAACTGAATCTCAAAACAGGTTTAGGTGAATTGTGCCTTTAATATTATAATATATCATTGAATCTCAGCTGTGTATTACCAGCCAAAGTGTTTAGAAATCTTTTCTTGCTACCATTCTCTATATGCACCAATAGATTTAAAGTAATGATAGCCAAACTCCTTTGTGCCAAATTACAGAAGAAAAATCTATGGAATTGGCATCCTTACATTCAATTTATAGCACAGATTTGGAAAATACTTAAGTACTGTTAGTCATACTGACATTTTTAGACTCCTTTTTTGGCTGGTGAAACGGTGTTGCATTATGGAAATATGCTCACGGCCTAGTACTTGATTTCTTTGAAGAAATCCCTAATGATGTAACTAAATCAGAGCCAATTAGGCCAAACGGGGACATGAACCCTTATAAAAAAAAACCTGCCAGTGCTTAGCACACAGTTTCAAAAAGCAGCTTTGCAAATGAATTAGAAATGGGGATTTGATGATGAACTTTACAGGCAGGATATTCAAATGCAGTCTGAAAAGTATGTGACTAGAACTTCTAAATCTCTCTTTCATAAGAGTGTGTCTGGTTTTATTCAAGACAGCTGTACCTACTGAAAGGAATAAAAGGAGTTTCCAGGCTTTAATTAAAACATTGTCTTTATGCATTGATGGCTTAAAAATAACAAACTGAGACCTAGTCAACTGTGGTCACCACAATGGATCCAGTACAGACTGCTGTCCTTCTGTTTTAGGACTGCTGACGCCTGTGATTGGCTGGAGTGGTAAGGTTATAACACAGGCCTCTGACAAAATAGCTTCCAGCAACCTCCTTTGGATGTAAAGTTTGTTATTTTTAAGCTATTAATGCCCAGGCATAAGTTTTTACTAAGACTGAACAACCCTATTAACCATAGCTCCTAAGCACCCCAGATTCCCAATTTGAAGACTCAGTCCCACCATATCAGGGCTTTGTCCCAACTTCTAATACTCACCTCTCTCCAACATCATCACTCTTTTGCTCCTTATTTCTAGGTCTCTCCAGGACTTGAACTTGCATTTCCATGTTCATGTGCTGGAGCTCTAGGTATGAGCCAAAGCCCACAATAATGTAGATAGAAGAATTAGGTAATCTTGAGCTGTATTGCAGTCAGTGACCGCAGAATAAATTATACAGATACATAGAGGTACATTGTATATAACAGATTTTTTTGTTCCAATAAAACTACTAAAAATAATAAAAAGCAATGACAGAAATGTCATTTTTTCTTTTTGTGAGTCTCCCCAGTATTTGAACCCACAACCTTCAACATTACAGGCAGGAGCTAAAACAATTTAGCCACAGGCTCAGATTATACTGCTACATTGTACACAGCAGTATATTGCTATGTCTCTGTATTCTCGACCGATAATAAAATAGATTTTTTTCTTCCTATAAAATTGCTAAAAAATAATGAAAAACAATTACAATAGTGTCATTTTTAATTCACTTTTTTAAAAAATAATAACCATCACGAATCATCAAATAACATGGACATATTTGATGTCCCCATAGTCGCAACGATCCGCACAACACAGAGATCAGATTATTTACGGGGATCAGAAGAAAAAGTTGTGATTGATTTTTTTCTCTATTAAACCCATAAAAAATCTAAATGTAATGCTGAGGGCGTGTTCATTCGTAGGGTAAATGCTGTGTTTTTTCTACTACTTTTTATTCTGCATGTTTTCTGCAGGTGTCTTCACAGCACGACGCAATAACAATCTCCTCTGATTATTGTCTGCATGCTGCTTTTCTTTTATGTGTTTTACCCCTTATTTGATGTGTTTTTGGTGCAGATGTGAAGCCACGTTTTTTACACTTTTTTAATACTATAGAAAAGATTTGATTCTGCGCTTAAAAATGCAATTGCATTTTCCCCCATTTTTTTCAAGCTCTACATAAAAGCCTACAGAGAAAAAAGGATCAAAACCACACTTTTTAGCTGCGTCTTTAGATGCACCAAGGGCCGAGATTTCATAAAATGACATCCACTTTGCTTGGAAATTTAGGCCGTGTTTACATGCTGCATATATATTTTCTGCTGATTGTTCGCATATAAATTCTGCTGTGTTTAACTGACCAAGCAAAGTGAACGTGATTTCATGAAAACTGTAGTTACTTTATTAAAGAGTTTGTCCACTACTTTATCATTGATGACCTATCCTTAGGATAGGTTATCAATGTCTCATCGGTCGGGGTCCGACACCTGGCATCTCCGCCGATCAGTTGTTCTCGGTGTTGGCGCCAGCAGCTACCGAAACTGCTCAAATGCAGAGCTGCTCTGTCTTCTGATAGTGGCTGCGGCAGGGTACTGCACATTCGCCTCCTATTGATTTGAACAGTAGGTGGATGTACAGTATCCTGCCACGGCCACTATCAGAAGACAGGGCAGGTCTACAATTGAGCAATTCTGGCTAGCGGCCGCAGCCGTTGACAAAGTGTAGAGCTGATCAGCAAGGGTGCCATGTGTCAGACCTCAACTGATCAGTTTTTAATGACCTATCCTTAGGATAAGTCGTCAATGATAAAGTAGTGGACAACCTCTATTTGTGCTGAATCACAGCTTATCTGTGCTATAAAAAACATATTCATAACACGGCTTCACATCTGTAGCAAAAGTGCTTCAAATAAGGGGGAAAAGGGCTAAAAAATGCAGCAAAGTTGCAATAAGAGGAGAGAATTGTTATTGCGTAGTTTGGTGCGGACATCTGCAAAGAACAAAAAACACAGTATTTCTGCAACGTGTGAACACGGCTTTATAGACAAAACAAAGCTACCTAGTCATATAGTAAAGCTACATTAAGATGAGAAAGTTCTGGCTGCTATGATTGTGAATGAATAAAAAAAAAATAAAACCGTAAGTCCCAACTAGAGATGAGCAGGATGCACAGATGTCGTGATGCCAGCCTTGGCTAATAAAAAGCTGAGCCAGGGCCAGAAGGGAAGAAACTTGCAGCCTCCCATCCACCTGCCAGGTACCACTGACTTGAATGTTGAACCGGAGTCCTGTAAATTGATCCGCTCATCTCTAGTCTCAACTGTCCCGGATACAGCAGACAGTCCTGGATTTGAGTCTACACTCTGAAATCTTGGGAGTCTGCTGAATTTCTCTCACTACCACCACCCCTCTGACATCTCCTCCTGCTAGGGTAGAATTAATTGTAAATGGGCGTGGATTGATCACGTCACCAATTTTCTAAGTAAATATATTTCTAAAGCTGCCACTGACATGGAATTCTAACCAGATGTCGGTAACAACCTGTCACACAAGGTGAGGGAAGGCACAAGTGTACAACAACGGGAAGGGGGAAGGAAGCCCAACAACTAGGGAAAAGGGGGGAATGGAGACCCCTAGGAAGATCTAATATCACCCTGCCTTCATTATCGTCCCTATATAGGTTCAACACCTATCGCCGAGCAGGAACCTAATCCCTGAATGTCCGTAAAGCTTGCCCCTAATTGGGGAGGAAACAGGGTGAGCACTAGTCAGGCCCCACTACAAACTAAAGAGAACAAGGTAAACAAACAAAGGAGATACACTTAGCTTGAGCAGACACCATAGAGATAACGCCAACTGTCCTCCAAGGGCACCAAAGAAGAAACTAGCCGACTGCTAGTGCTCCAAGCCTGCACAGAGGTACATAGAACTATCACCAGCGACTCTCTGGAGAAACTGAGAGTTTTTAACTACCAAGCAAGGGTGTGTCAATCAGCAGCAGAAGGTGGAGGTCACTGCTGGGTTCTAAAGGAAGAAGGATATAACAACACTACAGAGATGAGAGGATCAAGAAGGTGTCTGCAATTGCAAGCACAATTACCTTCTACAGCTCGATCCAGAGTGACTGTCTGTCACACCTGACAAACCCGTGACACAACCCATCCAATCCACATGGGCAAAGAAATTAAACCATAGATGTCCATAAATTAAGTTATGTGTAATATTCAGAAATGACACTTGGAAAAAGTATTGAACACGCTTATTGAAATTTAATTAAAACTTTGTTCAAAAGCCTTTGTTGGTGATGAAAGGTTCAAGATGCCTCCTGTATGGAGAAACTAGTCAGATGCATTGCTCAGGGGTAATTTTGGCCCATTCTTCCACACAAACACTTCTCAAATACTGAAGGTCCGGTAGGCTCTTTCTATGAACTCTGAACTTTTTCCATAAATTTTCTATTGGAATCAGGTCATGTGATTGGCTGGGCCATTCTCGCAGCTTTTTGAAGCCAATTGAGAGTTTCTTGGCTGCGTGTTCAGGATCATTGTCTTGCTGAAATGTCCACCCTCGTTTCATCGTCCTTATCCTGGCAGATGGCAGCAGATTTTTATCAAGAATGCCTCAGTACATTTGATCGTTCATCCTTCCTTCAATCATATGAAGTTTGCTAGTGCCATATGCTGAAAACAGCCCCACACCATGATGTTCCCACCTCCAAACTTCACTGTTGGTTTTGTGTTTTTGGGGTGATATGCAGTGCCTTTTGGCCTTCAAGCATTGTGTGTATTTCTCATGCTCCTGGGTTCAACCCCTTGAGCCTGTGTTTTGTGGTTGGTTCCTCTGTCCACCAAGCCACAGTAGACATACCTTATTCCGGGTGTTTAGTTTCTGACATTCTGGCTGCAGATTGTTTAGCATACACAGGTGTTTTTAATTATCAGACCTATCAAATTACGGGTGCGGCTTTATATTCTGTCCTCCTGTTGGCATGTCCTCCTGGTGATATTCTCATTTGGATGTTCAGACAATCTGTTGTAGTTTATAGTCAGTCAGTGTATTTCCAACTAGGTTTATCTCTTTGCTGTTTCTGTTCTTTGATCTGCACCTAGCTTCTGTTTCTTTTAAGGAAGTAGGCTGCATATTTTCTAACAGTAAGTACTTTATACTATATTTTGTATTTCATAGTTTATTTTGCTCACTCTGGGATCTTTTCTTTTTTTCAGCATACTTTCCCTTTTGTAGGTAATTCACACTCTGCTCTGCCCTCTGGTTCTTTAGGAGGAACGTGATGCGCTCAATGGACTTTTAGGCAGCATAGGTCCAAGTTGCCATCTTATAGTCTGTGGTTAGGGCAATATCTGCTCATGCAGGAAACACTAGGGACTGCAGGGTCAGGATCTCTAGTCTGTACAGAAACCATTAGAGTTAATTTCAGTATTTAGATTTACCTATTATCCCGAGTGAGTAGCTACACTAGCATAACAGTATTATGGAATCCAAAGAGTTACATTTTTGCCTCATCTGAGTAGACTATATTCTCCTGGTAATTTACAGGTTTGTCTGAATGTTGTTGATTGAGTAACCTTTAAATGCGCTTGAACATGCTTTCTG
Source organism: Phyllobates terribilis (assembly GCF_046119375.1). Taxonomy (NCBI): domain Eukaryota; kingdom Metazoa; phylum Chordata; class Amphibia; order Anura; family Dendrobatidae; genus Phyllobates; species Phyllobates terribilis. Next base: position 789,767,232 of record NW_027362761.1, read on the forward strand.
TTCAGTAATGGAGTAATGGTGTCTTTTGTAGTAAGCATGCATACAAACCATGGAGATTGAGTGCATTACTTATAGATTTCTTTGAAACAATTGTACTTGCTGATTTCAGGTACAGTGGTGGCCAAAAGTATTGGCACCCCTGTAATTCTGTCAGATAATACTCAGTTTCTTCCTGAAAATGATTGCAATCACAAATTCTTTGGTATTATTATCTTCATTTAATTTGTCTTCAATGAAAAAACACAAAAAGAATTGTCCTAAAGCCAAATTGGATATAATTCCACACCAAAACTAAAAAAGGGGGTGGACAAAAGTATTGGCACTGTTTGAAAAATCATGTGATGCTTCTCTAATTCGTGTAATTAACAGCACCTGTAACTTATCTGTGGCACCTAACAGGTGTTGGCAATAACTAAATCACACTTGCAGCCAGTTAACATGGATTAAAGTTGACTCAACCTCTGTCCTGTGTCCTTGTGTGTACCACATTGAGCATGGAGAAAAGAAAGAACACCAAAGAACTGTCTGAGGACTTGAGAAACCAAATTGTGAGGAAGCATGAGCAATCTCAAGGCTACAAGTCCATCTCCAAAGACCTGAATGTTCCTGTGTCTTCCGTGCGCAGTGTCATCAAGAAGTTTAAAGCCCATGGCACTGTGGCTAACCTCCCTAGATGTGGACGGAAAAGAAAAATTGACAAGAGATTTCAACGCAAGATTGTGCGGATGGTGGATAAAGAACCTCAACTAACATCCAAACAAGTTCAAGCTGCCCTGCAGTCCGAGGGTACAACAGTGTCAACCCGTACTATCCGTCGGCATCTGAATGAAAAGGGACTGTATTGTAGGATACCCAGGAAGACCCCGCTTCTTACCCCGAGACACAAAAAAAGGCAGGCTGGAGTTTGTCAAAACTTACCTGAGAAAGCCTAAAACGTTTTGGAAGAATGTTCTCTGGTCAGATGAGACAAAAGTAGAGCTTTCTGGGAAAAAGCATCAGCATAGAGTGTACAGGAAAAAAAAAGAGGCATTCAAAGAAAAGAACACGGTCCCTACAGTCAAACATGGCGGAGGTTCCCTGATGTTTTGGGGTTGCTTTGATGCCTCTGGCACTGGACTGCTTGACCGTGTGCATGGCATTATGAAGTCTTAAGACTACCAACAAATTTTGCAGCATAATGTAGGGCCCAATGTGAGAAAGCTGGGTCTCCCTCAGAGGTCATGGGTCTTCCAGCAGGACAATGACCCAAAACACACTTCCAAAAGCACTATAAAATGGTTTGAGAGAAAGCACTGCAGCAATGAGTCCAGACCTGAATCCCATAGAACACCTGTGGAGAGATCTCAAAATGGCAGTTTGGAGAAGGCACCCTTCAAATATCAGGGACCTGGAGCAGTTTGCCAAAGAAGAATGGTCTACAATTCCAGCAGAGCATTGTAAGAAACTCATTGATGGTTACTGGAAGCGGTTGTTCGCAGTTATTTTGGCTAAAGGTTGTGCAACCAAGTATTAGGCTGAGGGTGCCAATACTTTTGTCTGGCCCATTTTTGGAGTTTTGTGTGAAATGATCAATGATTTGATTTTTGCTTCATTCTCTTTTGTGTTTTTTTCCTTGCAAGCAAATTAAATGAAGATAATAATACCAAAGAATTTGTGATTGCAATCATTTTCAGGAAGAAACTGAGTATTATCTGACAGAATTGCAGGGGTGCCAATACTTTTGGCCACCTCTGTATTTCTGTAGCCCTCCACAGGTGATAATTATTTTCACTCCTAGCTGTGGCTGGTTTATGGTGAAATTATGTTCTTTCCTCTTCTGGATTTTAGCTCCAACAGTGCTCACTGAAACCTTCAGTAGTTTAGAAATTCATCTGTAACCAATGCCATCAGTATGTTTTGCAAAAATAAGATTGTGAAGATCTTAAGACAGCTAACTGGTTGTACCTATCATGAGATGTTTCTTGTATACACTTTGGTAATGAGCCACTTTTTTTATATAGTTTCCTACAGCTACTTCACTGCATCCTTGTTTTAACAGCTCTCTACTCTGTATTCTCCCCTGTGCTATGCTGGTCTAGAATGGAGCTGTTCCTGTGATAGATGGTGTCATTGGGAGGGGCAGAGCCTCCCAGATTTCAATGTGCAGCTCATAACAGGAAGCATCAGTATGCAGGTAACTAAGAATGAGATACTACAATGTGAAGCTGTGTATAGAGTGGTATTGAGAGCAGTGATGTTCTATAGAATCTGATTATATATAGATGGGATGACAGGAGTGACATACTGTAAGATGAGCTATGTGAAGAGTGGCTGAGATGAGTGATATACTGCAGGATGGGGAAGGATGTATGAGGGGCTGAGAAGTGATGTACCACACGATGGGGCAATGTATAGAAGGACTGAGAGAAGTGATGTATTACAGGATGGAGCTGTATATATAATAGATTAGAGGTGTGATATACTCTTGGATGAAGCTATATAAAGAGGGGTTGAGAGTTGTGACATACTGCAGAATAAATGTGTATATAAAGGATGCTGAGGTGAGTCATATACTGGAAGATGGGCCTGTTAATAAAGGAGGCACAGGGAAGTGATATACTGCAGGACAGGCTGCATATAGAGAGCCTGAAAGGAGCTATGTACTGTAGGAGGGAGCAGTATATAGGGGGCTGAGAAGAGTGATATTCTACAGAATGGAGCTGTATATAGAGGGGATGAGAAGTGTGATATACTGTTTGTTGGGGCTATATAAAGTGGGGTTAAGAGGTGTAGCATAGTGCAGGATGGTTCTATATATAGAGGAAGCTGAGGTGAGATGTGTACTGGAGCATGGGCCTGTTATTAAAGAGCGGAAAGGGAATTGATGCACTTTAGGATGGGTCTGTATATAAAGGGGCTGAGAGAAGTAATGTATTGCAGGATGGGGCTGTATATAGAGAGCCTGAAAGGAGTGATAAACTATAGGATGGAGCAGTATATAGGGGGCTGAGAGGACTGATATTCTGCAGGATGGGGCTGTATATAGAGGGACTAAGAGAAGTGAGATTATGCTGAATAGGGCTGTATATAGATTGGGCTGATAGCAGTGATGTACTGCAGGATGAGTCTAAGTATAACGGGCTGTGAGAAGTGATATACTCCAGGAGAAAGCTGTATATAGAGAGGCTGAGAGGAGTGATATATTGCAGGATAGGGCTGTGTATGGAGGGGGCTAAAAGAGTGATGTACTGCAGGATGGGGTTGTTTCTAAGGGGCTGAGAAGAGTGTTGTACAGCAGGATGGGCCAGTATATAGGGGCTGAGAGAAGTGATGTACTGCAGGTTGGGAATGTATATGTATATGTGAAAAGTGATAAAAGAGTGAGATTCGGCTGGTTCACACCAGTGCTCCCAAATAATTAGTTTAAATAACAGCTAGTTCGATGAATCGGGGAAGCTGCCATATCCGATCCATTTTCCCTTTACAGGATTTGATTGTGAAGATATTTGCAGACCAACGTTGCTAAGTATCTTATCAGGTTTCACAGTGGCATGATGAGGTAAGTCAACAATTTCTTTACTAGAGTTGTGATGCAGAGGCCTGGAGCACATAGACAATGAGGATAGTGGCAAAGATGAGCATTCCTTTTTGATGTTTAGTTGTCTGTGTGGAGAGATAGCAGATTGAAGTGTACAGCGTTGGGGGTGACGAAGTGGAAAGGAGGCAACATTTGGTTTGAGAGTTTGGAAAGAAATGGTAGCATTGAAGGGGATAAAGTGGAGTCATCTGTGTGAGTGTTGATGTAGCTGAGCTGTGTGTGTTGATATAGCAGAGCTGTGTATGTATGAACACTGTGGGATCTTTATAGTGTATGGAGAAAGTATTTTGGAGGCATCAAACTGTTTAATGCTGTGGGAGCATCATAGTGGGTTTATAGGTCTATGGGGACATCATACTGTGTGGCGGGAAATGAACTCTGTGAGCATCGTACTGCATGTGCGGAAATTTATTATGAGGACATCATACTGTGTGTGTGTTGCTGTGGGGATCTTTCAAAGTTGTGAGGTATGGGGTAGGTCCTCCTCATGTCACGAAAATAGCTGTGATCTATTGAGAAATGTACTTCAGAAGACCTCTAAAAGTTCCCTGTGGTATCTAACACTAAGATGTTGGGTAAAATGTTCTTTACACCTTTGAGGCCTTGTGGACCTTTAGTTGAATGACTGCCCACAACAAAATTTGACCTTTTAGAATCACATTTTCTTAAAGTGAATATTTGTTTTGTATTTTACTTTTGCTATACTTTTTTGCCTTGTTTTCCAGCACAAATGGGTTTTTAATGTGCTACCAAAACAAATGCAGTATCTTTTTTTCACTTTAACATAGGAAAAAAAAAAAGAAACAATTATTATTTTTTTTATCATAACTTCAAGAGGACCTTTCACAAAATTTTGCACTATGAACTAAACATTTCTGCACATAGTGGCAGGAATCTACTTCATGAAATTTTTTTATTTTTTATTTTCTTCACTCTGTTGTGGAGCTATAAGGCACCAACATTTCTGGTGCTTAAGGGGTTAATTTATTTATCGTTCAACAAGGTGGTTTATTTCAGACAACTCCTTTGGTATACACTTTTCACCCTCTATGACACAGCCCAATCATAACAAGGCATCATCCTAGACTGTGGAAAGTGTATAGTCACTGATCTGACTTAAATACATCACACAGAGCAAGGATAGAGAGTTAGCTGTGCAGTCACGTCACACTTTCTCTCATTTGACCACGCTGAACATGACTCCATGAGCAGCGTCACTAAAAGGAATGACAGGAACGGTGCTTCTCTCAGTGACTGACTGCCAGCAGAGACTTGCACAGCATCATAACTATGAGGAGAAACATAGTGATCAGCTAAAAACCCAGGGCGTCAGACATAGTACGTGTAGGTAAGTATGAAAATGGGGTAAATGGGGTGCACTGTTATACCATACTATGTCTGATGTCCTCTTGATCTTCACCCCTTGTAGCTCTGATGCTGTGCACATCTCTGCAGGCAACTAATCACTAACAAGAAAGCTCTATTACTGGCATTCCTGTTAGTAATGCTGATAGTGGAGCTAGCGTTTTCAGTGCGGTCATGTGAGACAAAGTGTCCGCAATACTGCAGCTCTGACTCTCTACACATACAATAAATAAAATAACCCCTAAGGCATTTGGTGCCTTAAAGCTCCACAATGGAGTGGAGAAAATAAATAATAAAAAACATTTTGAACTACATTCCTGCCACTATGTGCAGGAATGTGTAGGTAATGATGACCTAAAATTTTGTTAAAGGTCCTCTTTAATATGAAGTATAGCAATCACTTATACAGGTATGAATGCTTTGCATAACATACATAGTTGTCAGAACCCCAAAACATAGGTCCTCATAATTTTTAGAACTTGTCCGTAAGATCGTATAAAAGGATACCTAACTGGGCTTACGTACTTACAGTGGGGAAAATAAGTATTTGATACACTGCCGATTTTGCAAGTTTTCCTACCTACAAAGAATGGAGAGATTTGTAATTTTTTAGAGATTTTATCGCAGGTACACTTCAATTGTGAAAGACAGAATCTAAAAAAAAATCCAGAAAATCACATTGCATGATTTTTACATAATTAATTTGCATTTTATTGCATGAAATAAGTATTTGAAACAATAGAAAAACAGAACTTAATATTTGGTACAGAAACTTTTGTTTGCAATTACAGAGGTCTGACATTTCCCGTAGTTCTTGACCAAGTTTGCACACATTGCAACAGGGATTTTGGCTCACTCCTCCATACAGATCTTCTCCAGAACTTTCACTTTTGTTGGTGCTGTTGTTAGTTGACAACATTGAGTTTCAGCTCCCTCCGAAGATTATCTATTGGAAGAAGTGATTCTGCAGCGCATACAGGCAAGAAGCAGCAAGGTGAGAACAGTGAAGTGCCCTCACTGCTTGCACTTTCAGCAGCACCTCTGACATTTGTGGGTAATTTTTCAGGAAGCTCTGCACCACTAAATTCAGCACGAGACAGGTAAGGGATCTGCGTCAAACCGGCAAGTCCCAGAGCTGCTACGAGATTTTGCCCGTTATCGCTGACTACCAGTCCGGGATTGAGGTTCACTGGCACCAACCACTCATTGGTCTGCTGTTTGATCCCCATCAACAGCTCCTGCGCTTTGTGGGATTTGTCCCCCAAACAGATGAGTTTCAGAACATTCTGCTGTCATTTCCCCCTGGCTGTGCTCAAGTTGGTGCTGCAGGTCTTATGTGACCGGAAGAGGAGGCGGTGGAGGAAGCGGAGTAGGAGGAGGTAACCTCGACAGTGAAATGACCAGCAATCCTCTGGGGTGGTAGGACATTGGCTAGAATGCCTTTTGCCTCTGTTCCAGCCATAACTACATTTACCAAGTTGGAGATGTAATGTCCCTGGCCATGCTTACTGGTAGAGATGAGTGAACCTTTCAAGGTTCGGTTGGGTTCTGATCAGCGAACTTACGGATTTTCGATGAACAACTCGTAGAACGGTTTGTGATTATATCCGAACCCTATTGAATTCAATTTGAGGCAAAACCAAATGCATATACAACACCTTTAAAGGTGAAGAAGGCTATGTTTTATTCTATAGCCGAAATGCGTTGTTTTATTGTTTTAATATATACTATATCAAGAAAACAGAGTGAAATAAATATTTTGAAGATAAAGAGTTAATTTTCCAATCCTTGCAAGTCTGGGAGCGTTAGTCCTATCGGGTATTTCATTCTGAATCCTATCCTATGGATCCCTGGCTGAGAGATCCTGTCACACTGGTGATGAAGCTGCATACCTGAGGAGTTGGACACTGAAACAAGACCGTGAGGTCGACATGCAGTATTACAAGATAATTTAAAGGTGAGCTTAAAACCTTTTCTCTTTTTCTAATCTATATAGAAAATCTACACTTAGATCTGCGCTTGTTCTTTGACCTCCCCCTATCTTTTAGACCCCACAGCCTTGAGGTCGAAACTGTTGTTCAGGTAAGTACTGGGAGGCTAGGTCACAGATGTATGGAGAAAACAGGTTTTGGATGGCTTTGTATGCCAAAGTTAGGATTTTGAACTTAAGTCTCTGGGCAACCGGGAGCCAGTGCAGAGATTGACGGAGGGGAGAAGCAAGGGAAAAGCAGGGTGACAGGTGGATTAGTTGGCCAGCAGAGTTTAAGATAGATTGGAAGGGTGCGAGAGTGTTAGAAGGGAGGCCACAGATCAAGAGGTTGTAGTAGTCGAGGCAAGAGATGATGAGGTCATGCACTAGTGTATTTGCAAATTCATGGTTAAGTAATGTGCAGATCCGCAAGATATTTTGGAATCGGCATGAAGTGGAAAGGGCTTGGATCTCATGTTTGAAGGAGAGATCAGAGTCAAGCTTGCAGAGCTGGAGAGAGTGGGTAGCAATTGACTTTGATGGATAGGTTAGTTGGGGTGGGTGATTGAGATAGTGGAAAGATGATGAATTCGGTTTAATCCATGTTAAGTTTTAGAAATCTAGAAGAGAAGAAAGATGAAATAGCAATAAGACATTGTGGGATTCTGGTTAGTAAGGAGGTGATATCAAGTCCAGACCAGAGAGGTAGATCTGTGTGTCACCAGCATAGAGGTGATACTGAAAGCCGTGAGACTCTATGAGCTGTCCCAGGCCAAAAGGTGTAGATGGACAAGAGCAGAGGTTCTAAAACTGAACTTTGGGGGACACCGACAGATAGGGGTGAAATGGGGAGGTGGTGTGCGAGTGGGAGATGCTGAATGTCTGTTAGGTATGAAAAGATCCAAGATAGGGCCAAGTCTGTGATGCCAAGAGATGAGAAAGTCTGTAGTTAGAGGGAATGATCCACTGTGTCAAAGGCAGATGCCAGGTTCAGGAGTAGAAGGACAAACTAGTTGGATTTGGCAGTTAGTAGGTCGTTGGTGACTTTAGTCAGGGCAGTTTCAGTGGAAAGATGCCGTCGGAAGCCAAATTGTATGCAGACAAGGAGGAATCAGGAGGAAGCAGGCGGGAAGACAGTACAAAATAGACATTTTATCCAGTAGTTTTGAGGCATAGGGGAGAAGTGATATGGGGCAATAGCTATACACAGAGGATGGGTCAAGGTAGGACTTTTTGAGGATGGGTGTGATTGAGGAATGTTGAAAGCATGAGGGGAAGATATCAGTTGTTAGTGATCGGTTGAATAGGTTGGTTAGGGTTGGGATGAAGACTGTGGTAAGGTTTGGAATGAGGTGGGACGCGATTGGTCAGATGTGATTTGGAGAACCAGTATTTGGCCAGTATACCAGATGAGGAACAATCAGAGAAAAGGTATAATAGAAACAAGTGCACTCATTCTGCATATATAATACTGACCAAATAGTGACCAAATACTGATAGTAGGGACATGGCCTGAAGAGGAAAGTTGATCTTCCGTGATGGTGGAGAAGCTGATTTTGGAGGAAGAGCGTTAAGTAGTTGTGAGGAGGAGCTGTGGGGACTTTAGGCTAAAGCTTTGCCTTATGTTGTCAATCTTCTGCTTGAAGAATGAGTCAAAGTCTTCAGCTGAGATGAGATGAGAGGGAGGGAGAGCTAGGGGATGGAGGAGAGAATTGAAAGTACTGAATAGCTGTTTAGGGTTGTGAGACAGCAATGATAAGAGAGATGAGAAGTAGGTTTATTTTGCTGCAGTGAGTAACTGCGCAGCATTTTGACAACTTCTGTTACTTGGCAGGCTACTCCACGCCCTTTCTTTGGCAGCCACATTGTGGTATGCCTAGTAGATGAGGGCCAGAAAGAGCATGTGCTCCAGTGGATGGCAAGCACTGCATCAAGTGGCCTCTCCTCCTCTTCTTCCACCTTAACATTACACATAGTACAGTCCTCAGAGGTGGCACCCTAATTACCCTTGTTTCCCCCAGCATCACAACACTCCCACCACCCAACTGACTGTAGGGAACCCCAGATGGGTGAGTAAATATGGCCAGGGGTGTTACATTTCGCTGACTGGGCACTGGGTGACTCTGGAGGCTGTGGAGGCAGGTGGGGAAGGGGCTGCTCCACAAGTCTTGGAATCCCAAGGCTTGCAGGGTGCTTGGGGATGGAGAACTAAACCACTACACACCGAAAGATGGAGAGCTAAACTACTAGACAACGGGGGTTGGAGAATTAAACTACTAAACACTTAAGTTTGGAGAACTAAACCACTACACTCCAGAAGACGGAGAACTAGACTACCAGACAACAGGGGTTGGAGAACTAAACTACTAAAACACCTAGGGTTGGAGAATTTCACCACTACACACCAAGGGATTGTGAACTAGACCACTACACAACAAGGTGTCACTAGACACCAAGTATTGGAATCCCCAAGGCTTGCGGGACAAACCTCTGTATCTAACACTTCCTCCACTGTTTCTGTCTCCTCAACCTCCTTTAGGGCCTCCACCTGCGACTTCAACCTCTCTCTTAATGAGACATGTGTTCCAAAAGTGCAATAGTATTTAAATTAAATGCTATTGTCACACAGCTCAAGAGTTGTGGACAGCTATCCAGGCTGAGTTTGAGCAATGGTTGTCTCCACTGAACCTGGTGCCAAGGAAGACCGGGTGCAATAACGGTGTAAACCTGGTGGTGGCCCTATGCCTCACACACATGCCTTGCATGGCTCACGTCCTCAATCTGGTGGTAGAGCAATTTTTCCACCATTATCCCTGCCTGGATGCGCTACTGCAGAAAGCACTGTCGCTGTGTGCTCACTTCCGCCGTTGGCACCCCGCGGGTCATCGACTTGCATCGCTATAGAGATCTTTCGGCCTACTGGTTAAACGGTTGATATGCGATGTGCCGACACAGTGGAATTCCACTCTGCACATGTTGCAATGACTGTAGCAGCCCTGGTGCAGTATGTCATTTTCCATAGCTTGGGCTAACGCAGTATGGACATAGTGCATGTTACGGATCCGGGTGGTGGAACCTCTGTGCTGCGGTGCAAGGAGGAACCAGAGGGGCGTAACTAGGTATCAACTCGGACCGACCAAGGTCGTACGGTGGCTCAATCGACTCCGTGACCAGGGAAGAACCGAGCAGAGGGACCAGGTGCTACTCTGAGGACCGACCTTGTATGAGAGCAGGTGACTCCCATGGGTCAGAAGACAGGGACTGACCGGTACAGCAGATGAGCATGGCAGGCAGGCTGACGGGTGATCCGGGCAGATGGACTGGCAGGCACGGCAGTTAACAGGCAGGTGCTTCTAGGTAAGCGGGCTGGCAGGCACGGCAGGTAACATGCAGGAGCCTCCAGGTAGGCTGGCTGGTAGGCACGGCAGGTAGCAGGCAGGAGCCTCCAGGTAGGCTGGCTGGTAGGTACGGAAACTAACAGGCAGGAGCCTCCAAGTAGGCTGGCTGGTAGGCACGGCAGGTAGCGGGCAGGAGCCTCCAGGTAGGCTGGCTGGTAGGTACAGCAGGAAACAGGCAGGTGCATCTAGGTAAGCAGGCGGACAGAGCCCATAGACAGACTGGCGGACTGGACTGTAGACAAGCTGGCGGACAGGACTTCTAGTCACGCTGGCGGGCTGGTCTTGTAGTCAGGCTGGCGGGCTGGACTTGTAGTCTGGCTGGCGGGCTGGACTTGTAGTCTGGCTGGCGGGCTGGACTTGTAGTCAGGCTGGCGGGCTGGACTTGTAGTCAGGCTGGCGGGCTGGACTGGTAGTCAGGCTAGCAGCGGGACCTGAGGGCTGAAGCAGAGTATAACACACAAAGCTACAACCTTGCACGGGCACCTCCATATTGGAGGAGGTGCCTTTCATAGGGGAAGTCCTCCGACCATTGGCTGGGGACTTTTTAGGACGGCGCGCGCGGCCCCTTTAAGAGGGAGGGAGCGCGCCCTAAGCACAGAGCCGAGGAGGCTGAGTGCACCAGCAGCAGCTGCAGGGAGGCCAGGAGACGCCGGAGCAGGACCACGGGAGTAAGGGGGACGGCATTTCTGCTGGGCAGGAGGCAGAGACGCCGATGCTACAATGCAAATCACGGTTGCGGAGTTCTGCACAGTTTCGAAATGGCTACTAAGATGATTAGCGCTGATGATGTCATCATCAGCATCACTTTTCCAGTCATCAACACTTTGAATAGTGTGTAGGATGAGGTGGTGGTCCCAGTGGAAGAGGAGGAAGCAGAGGCGGATGTGGAAGGGATAACAATATCTCTAAGTTCCACACTGTCATCGCACAGGCAGGTGCCAAGGGAGGGTGGATTAAGGTGATCAAGGGGGGCTGGTGGTACTAAACTCACTGTTAGTGAAGGTGCAGGAACTGAGGAACAAATGGAGGAGGACGAGGAGGAAGAGGTGATGGGCTCGCAACAGTCAGGAGATGAAGAGGATAATGATCATTTTTCTGTTATCCGTGATTGCCGGGAGAGGACGGAGGAAGCAAGCTTCAGTGTTACCTCGCCACCAACACACCATGGACTTGGATCTCATGGAAGCGGCAGACACATGAGCGCCTTTTTGCTGCACTACCTGCAAAATCATTGTTGCCTGTATTGTTAGGATTAGAAATAGTGCTGACTACTGAGTTGCCACTCTGTTAGATCCACAGTACAAGAGTAAATTTTTCCACATGCTTACCCTCCGGGAAAGGGACTCAAGCATGCTGGAGTATCGTACCACACTTGTAGACAATCTTAAGAGTGGTTTTCCCCAAGACAGCAGTGAGGCACACAGTGTGCATTGCAGTTATAGACTTCCAACCCCAAGAACATCGAGTTGTAAATGAAAAAACATTAGAAGCAGCAACGTAAGTGGCAGAAGCAATTTCTGTGAGTCATTTCACACATTTTTTAGACCATTCCGTGCACCAGCAGAACAAAGTACGAGTCTGACACTTAGTTAACAGCTGGAGAGCATGGTGCAGGAGCTCAATATCAATGCCATCAGTGGGGGTTTGGAGCCATTTGCACTTTGGTCTTCAAAAATGGAAGAGTGGCCTGTCACGCCTTGGAGGTTTTATCATGCCCGGGAGCCAGTGTTCTCTCAGAACGTGTCTTCAGTGCTGCCCTGATGGATAAGCACATCCAGCAGTCCCCTGAAAGTGTAGACCACATAACTTTCATCAAGATGAACAAGTCATGCATCTCCAATGACTTTTGCACCCTAGTCACAGACTGGGCACTAGGCGATGGTGTAGTTTTTAATATGCTGCATTGATCTCGCTTTTTTGTAGTCTGTGACACCTTTGATGTGGCTTCTGTGCCTGCTGTTGCTACTGCTGCTGATGTTATTACTCAAAGATCTGTATAGGGCTGTAATCAGATGTTCATGTGTCAGCAACTATAGTAACCTACATATATGACACAGGAACTAGGGCATTATAAAATATAACATTTATTAATCTAAGAAGAACAAATTCAGGGATTTCCACCAGAATGACTCTGACACTGCATCTTCTTCAATGAAGGTAATCAATCTATTTCAGCATGTATTTACTCAATCACAGATTAATATTCTCTGTAAGGGTTTATCGTTTTCACCTACATCAGGTTTTGATTATTTTACTTCATTGAAAGATCTTCAATTATTTGCCCAAAAACTGTTTTATAAAAAGATGTTTCATAAACCCGCTGACATAGATTTGTTTCCCACTTCAAAAGAACAAGAAGCAGTAAACATCCTTCAGAGTCTTCTGGATCAACAAGAAAGCACAAAAACAAGTAAGCTACCTGCATCTATCATCCCTAAGTCCCAACGGTTTTCGCCCCTGTCTATGCATCCTAATATTGACCTTTTCGTACGCTTGGTGGATGATGAATTTAAACAAATTGCTTCATCTCTACCTTTTGATAATTGTACTAGGGAAGAGAGAAAAGCAATTACTGAACTAAAACAGTTACATGATGTCATCATAAAACCTTCGGACAAAGGAGGCAACGTAGTCGTATGGCCAGTTTCTATGTATAAACGGGAAGTCTGGAAGCACCTCAGTGATCAGAAAACATACAAAAAACTTACGTTTAACCCTTTATTCAAATATCAGATTGAACTCCGATCTATTCTGGAGGAAGCAGAAGCCCATGGTACATTAACAAAGAAAGAATGTGAAAGTCTATTCAACAAGGATCGTATTGCTACGCTCTACTTGATCCCCAAGATTCACAAGAATGCGACCAATCCCCCAGGTAGGCCCATTGTCTCGGGTGTTGAAAATTTCTGCGAACCAGTATGCAAATTCATCGACCACCTATTACGCTCGCTGGTTCAAACACTTCCCTCCTATCTTCAAGATACAGACTTACTTAGAAGGGTGGACAGCATCCATGTGGATGATGATGTCCTAATGGTCACGTGTGATGTAGAATCACTCTACACTTCGATTGACCATGAAGATGGTCTTAGGGCGGTAGATACATTCCTGACTATGTCCAACTGTAATGGAAATCTGAGGGCTTTAGTCATGCAATTGCTTTGCACTGAGCCATAATTTTTTCCTTTACTTGTGCCAAATGTCCATGTGGTAAAAAGTATATTGGCCCTACATCGAGAGAACTTCGGAAGCGGACAAGGGAACATGTCTTTGACATCAAGGCAGCCAAAGACATTGATGACTTAGACCATCTAAAAATCCTGCCCCGTCATTTCAAACAATTCCACGACTGCAATACTTCCGGTCTCCAGGTAAGTGGCATAGATAAGGTCTACCCAGGAATTAGAGGTGGTAACTGGAGAAAGGTTCTGGCACAGAGGGAGGCGAGGTGGATCACCATCTTGAACACCTTGACCCCTCATGGCCTTAATGAAACAAACAGTTTTGTTTCATTTCTTTAAGCTTAGAGAGTTATTGATAACAGTTTATGTATGGTCATTCAAATATTTTATTGTTTTTAATATTTTATTCTCACTCCCTTTCTTTGTTTGTTTGCTTTTTAGTTCTTTTGCCTGACGATTTACCCTTTGTCCATTTGTGGCACCCTGCTACCACAGGTACCACAGGACCCAAAAGGGTTCATGGACGGACTTCTGCACAAGAGGCCCTCATTACATAACAGACACCTCCACCCTTCCACCTCACACCACCAGAGGGAGCCCTGTTAGGGATATATATACTGGAGGGTGGAGTTAGGCAGTCACTGTGTGCTGGCACAGAGATCAGTGAAGAAACTGCATGTGAGCTGCTGTGCTGAGGGCCAGCCAGGGCCTAAAGCACATGCTGAAGCCCTGGGGGCCTAGAGCAGGGCCGGAGGCAAGGAGAAGAGTGAGAGGAGTTATGGGGGCAGAGGAGCATCTTAGGCTCACCCCAGAACACAAGCCGGACACCGGGTCCGTGCCTACAGGGTCCTCTATGCCCCGTAGGAATAACCAGTATACCAGGAGGATTCCAGACCCCTGGTCAACCTGAAGCTACAATCATTTAAAGAACTAGGAACCATGAAGGCCCCAGCGTCCAGGGATAGTGGTAGCCAGAAGAAAGTTCTTACCACCAAGCATGCAGGTGAGGAGAGGGAAAGAGTACAGAAGCTAGGCCTAGTTTCAGGCTGGTCAGAAGCTTCAGAGAGAGAGGAAGAAACAGATCAGGAGGCCTTATACCAGCTCACTGGGGAGAGTCCAGAAGTGCACCCTTCCTATCATGTACCCTGGACCGTACCTGCCGTCTTCACCAGTAAAGGTACTGAAACGAACCCCCTGTGTGCGTGTCTGTTATTCTCCCCTGGCCCAGCTGGGCCACCTCTCACCTGCATCCCTTCCATCAACACTGCCCCGGTGGCCCGCTCTGCCTGTGGGGAGCAGAAACATCCCAGCTGCCATCCCATCACCCCCGGAGGTCTGCAGCAGCGCCGGTGGCGTCACCAGACAAAACTGTTAACAACCCCCTTTTTAAAGAGTGACCCCAGGGTACGGGCCCGGGAGCCGACTACCGTGACATCCCATAGAAGGTCAAGGCCCTGATACCGAGTCTCCCCCCATATCCCCCTGGGCGAGTCACATTCATTCCAGGAGCCGGCCATCTTTTTTCACATGTTTCATTATGTATTTATGTATTTGTTGTCTTTTTGTTTACTTATCATTCTTGTACCATTATTATTATTTTTATTATTATTATTATTACCTTATTTCTTAGGTACAACTTATGCCAGGGTCTATAGGTAATTTTTACTTTATATGCATAGCCATGCACTTTCACTTTCTCTATTCGTAGCATTCATCACTTTTTGGAGGGATTATAGCTTTTTGCACTTTTCTGAACATACTTCAATAATTTTTTTTTATATATTGTACACATAAACTTTTCATATGTTTTTCATTCCATTATTACTTTATTATTATCAATTTTATAGGGTTCATGTGCAATTTTTATTGATAACTATGTACACAGTCGTGCACTTCTATTTTTTCTATCTATTAGCACGTCACTTTGTGGCAACAATTTTATATTATCTATGAAATTCTCTTTATTAATTCACATATATATTTTTTGTTTTTATTGTTCCTTTTTAGTTTTTTCTATTATATAGCACTCGTCACTTTGTGACACTAAATAGTACCTTACCTGCACTTTTGCACTGTTTGCACATTATTATGCACATTCTACTGTGATTTTTCTATTATTATATTTTTTATTAATTTTATTCCTAATTATAGGGTCTTTCACTTTATGGTATTAAATTTATAGTTTATTGACATATACGTATACTTTTTGCACAATTGGTACAGCATGTATTGTGCCTATTGATCTAATTTTCCATTTATATATAAATTGCACATCCTCACTTTCAGGGGCATATTATTGTTCACACATCCCTCCTCTTATTTATTTATTTTTCTATCTATTCTTTTGCCATTCATCTTTTACCAATTTTTGCACCTCCTCTTAAACCTATTGACTCACCCTACACTGTCTTTCTTCTTTTTTATTCATATGCGTTCCAACTGTGGAGCGCACATCAACTCCGCCCACTCCAATGACGCTGGATGCGTCATTTCTGCTTCCGCGTTCCATGGTGACACGCACGCCGACACCACCTTCTCCGGATGCCCTGCGCTCTAGTGAGTCGCAGCTCACCGTGGGGAGGCGGCGGTTGGCTTATTTGGCATGGCGCCATGCTTAACACATGAGACCCATCAGGTATTTATCATGCACATTCATGATTGGCCCAATTCCTATTAAATATCCCCTATCTATGCTCGGACATCATATCGTCGTAAAAGCCTCTGGTGAAACGCGCGTTGGATCTGGTCACTTGGGGGTCAGTATTGGCTATCTTACTTTCTTCATACATGTATTTACACTATACAACCTTTTCCATGACAGTGTAACTATGTCTCTATAGACTTTATATATAGCACTATGCACTTTATTTTACAATTTATTTAGGGACCCTGTTGCACATCTATTTTGTGTTCTGGCATATGATTGGTTGATTTTTGTATGACTATAATGCAATAGCTACTGCCCCCTTGTGACCTTTTTGTTTTGTTGTGTCACTTTTCCCGTTTACACATATATTATTGTATTTATTTATCAATAAATGTTATATTTTATAATGCCCTAGTTCCTGTGTCATATATGTAGGTTACTAGTGTTGAGCGAACATGCTCGACACTGCTCAGTACTTGCCCGAGCATCACGCTACTCGGGATGTTTGGCGAGCAGCGAACATTTCCGGGTTACTCGGGCGAGAGCTCGGGTCTCCGCCCTGCATGTTTGGCGCTCTTTACAGAGCCAATGAACATGCAGGGATTGCCAGCCAGTCACTGTAATGCTGCAGCCATGTTGGTTGTGGGCATTACAGTGATTGGCTGGCCGCACAGCGTCACCTCGAGTATTTAAAACCGGGCGCCATCATCTTGGACACAGTCGCTCCGGATTAGACAGTGTAGGGACAGCGCTGCTGATTTAGGGAGAGACATAAACTGCGAAATAGTTAGTGTAGGGTCTGTAAAGGCTGCCAGAACAAACAAACAGTCCTTTTCAGGACTAATATCCATCCCAGATACCAGGCAGGCAGGCTGTATAGGAGACACAGTGGTTATACCAGCAAACACTGCATTACAGTCCTGTGTGCTCCTGTTGCTGAAATTGCTGGACTTAGCACCAGGTGTCGGGGGCCAGGAAAAATCCTTTTTTTTTCATCTAAATCCTCCTGTTTTTTTCCTCCTTCACACTGTACAAATACCCGTCTTATTAACCTTTTGGTGTGTCCCCCCCCCCAAAAAAAAGCGTGTCTCTGATTTTTCAGACACAAATATAACTGTTGAAAATAGTCTGGTGTAGGCTAGAGAAACAGAAGTGTTGTTTTGCACTTCCACGATTCAAACCTCTGTATTATCCATTTTGGGCCATTTGTATCTAAAAAAAAAAACAGTTTGAGTGTGTCGCTCACTGTTCAGCCGCAAATCTATATATTTAAAAAAGTCTGGTATACCCCAGTAAACAATAACTGTGGTTTTGCCATCCCACGGTAAAAAAATCTCTATTATTCAGCTTTTGGTAGTTTTTTCCGTAAAGAAAAACAGTAGTGTCTCCTGACTGTTGTGACACAAAAATATATCTGTTGAAAATAGTCTTGTGTAGGCCCGACATCCCAGTGTGGTTTCGCAGTTCCATGGGTCAAATCGCTGTACTATCCAGTTTTGGGCCTTTGGTATCTAAAAAAAAAGCAGTTTGAGTGTGTCGCTCACTGTTCAGCCGCAAATATCTCTATTTAAAAAAGTGTGGTATACCCCAGTAAACAATAACTGTGGTTTTGCCATCCCACGGTAAAAAATCTCTATTATTCAGGTTTTTTTATATTTTCCATAAAGAAAAACAGTAGTGTCTCCTGACTGTTGTGACACAAAAATATATCTGTTGAAAATAGTCTTGTGTAGGCCCGACATCCCAGTGTGGTTTCGCACTTCCACGGGTCAAATCGCTGTACTATCCAGTTTTGAGCCTTTGGTATCGAAAAAAAAAGCAATTTGACTGTGTCGCTCACTGTTCAGCCGCAAATATCTCTATTTAAAAAAGTGTGGCATACCCCAGTGAACAATAACTGTTGTTTTGCCATCCCACGGTAAAAAATCTCTATTATTCAGCTTTTGGTAGTTTTTTCCGTAAAGAAAAACAGTAGTGTCTCCTGACTGTTGTGACACAAAAATATATCTGCTGAAAATAGTCTTGTGTAGGCCCGACATCCCAGTGTGGTTTCGCAGTTCCGTGGGTCAAATCGCTGTACTATCCAGTTTTGGGCCTTTGGTATCTAAAAAAAAAGCAGTTTGAGTGTGTCGCTCACTGTTCATCCGCAAATATCTCTATTTAAAAAAGTGTGGTATACCCCAGTAAACAATAACTGTGGTTTTGCCATCCCACGGTAAAAAATCTCTATTATTCAGCTTTTGGTAGTTTTTTCTGTAAAGAAAAACAATAGTGTCTCCTGACTGTTGTGACACAAAAATATATCTGTTGAGTGTGTCGCTCACTGTTCAGCCGCAAATATCTCTGTACCCCAGTAAACAATAACTGTGGTTTTCCTCTTCCACGGTTCTAATCTACTCTTTATTACCCTTTTTCCATTGATAGTGCAAGTGTAAGCTATTTTACTTCATTTACAATGGGCAAGGCGCGTGGCAAGGGACGTGGAAGTGGACGTTCTGGTGATGGTTCGTGCAGAGGACGGGGCCGTGGCCAAGGTGAAAATGTGCCACAACCAACAGCCACATCTTCTCGCTCCCACTTCTTGACCGAATTACTAGGGAAGCACAGAACAACACCAGTATTGAGAACTGATCAGTGTGAACAGGTTATTAATTGGATAGCAGATAATACTTCCAGTTACCTGGGCACCACCACCTCCGGTCTGTCTTCCACAAGGTCAACTCTTTGTAGCCGTGAGTCTCCTCCTCACCCTGATGCTCCTTCCTCCCACCATGCCGAGTGTCGTCAGACAGCAAGTGATCCCACACTTGGACACTCTGAAGAGCTGTTCACTGGTCCATTTCCATATTTGGGCCCCTCGCCTGATACGCTTGAAGTGGTGGAAGAGGAGATCCCATGTTGCGATGCCCAAATATTTGAACAGCCACGGCCACAGGAAGTCGACGTTGGCAATCTGTTACAAGAGGTGGACGATGACGAGACACAATTGCCAGGAAGTGAGGAGGAGGATCGTGGTGCGCAAGTGGAAGAGGAGGAGGTGGTGGATGATCTAGTAACTGACCCAACGTGGAAGGAGGACATGCAGAGTGAGGCCAGCGGCACACAGGGGGAGGGAGGCAGAGTACCCCAACAGGCAGGAAGAAGCAGTGTGGTGGCCGCAGACAGAAGGCAGGCAACCGTTCCCCGTAACACCAACACAAGGGACGTTGCCAGTACAAGCGGTAGGTCTTCCAGAGTCTGGAATTTTTTTAAAGACTCTGCTGATAACCCCAAAAAGGCCATATGTTCCACCTGCCATGCCAGCATCAGCAGGGGTGACAAAACTACCAGCCTGACCACCACCAGCATGATCAGGCACATGGCAGCAAAGCACCCGACTTTGTGGGGCGAAACCCAGGGTCCACGATCAGTGTCAGCGGGTGTCACCACTGCTTCTTCCACTGTTGTGCGTGCAATAGAACCCCCTGTTGTGTGTGCAAGGCAATCCCCTGTCCATACTGCATGTAAAGATGCCCCCTCCTCTCAGTCTTCACTTGTTATGGCAGTTTCTCAAGAAACAGCATCAACGTCCACGTTCACGTCCCACCGCAGCGTTTAATTGTCCATATCCCAGACCTTTGAACGAAAGTGGAAATTCGCAGCTAACGCCCCACAGGCCACAGTCCTAAATTCGCACATTTCACGACTGCTTGCGTTGGAAATGCTGCCTTTTAGGCTGGTGGAGACGGAATCTTATGGCGGTGGCCGTCCCTCGGTATTCGGTCTCCAGCCTACACTATTTTGCCCGGTGTGCCATCCTCGCACTACACAAGCAGGTGTCCCAAAGCATCTGCCGTGCCCTCAACAGCGCAGTTACTGGGAGAGTCCACCTGACAACGGACACGTGGACAAGTGCTTGTGGCCAGGGACGGTACATCTCTCTGACGGCACACTGGGTAAACATAGTGGAAGCCGGGACCCAGTCGGACCTTGGGACGGAACACATCCTCCCCACACTGAGGATTACGGGCCCTATGTCAGTCAGAGTTGCCCCCACAGTGTACAGCTCCTGCGCATCCTCCTCCTCCTCATGTTCAGCCTCCATCTAAGATATCACCATATCAGTTACAAGCTGGAAGCATTGCAGTACTGCCTCCGCCAAGCGGCAACAGGCTGTGCTGAAACTCATAAGCTTAGGTGATAAACCTCACACTGCTTGTGAGTTGTGGACAGCTGTGAAAGACCAGGCAGATCTGTGGCTGAGACCGCTGAACCTACATCCCGGCATGGTCGTGTGTGACAATGGCCGTAACCTGGTGGCGGCTCTGAGGCGCGGTAAGATCACACCCGTACCATGCCTGGCTCATGTGCTTAACCTCGTGGATCAGCGGTTTCTTAAATCGTACCCCGAGTTGCCAGATCTGGTCGTGAAAGTACGCCGCCTGTCAACTCATTTTCGCAAGTCGGCCACAGCTTCCGCCGCCCTTGCTGTGTTGCAGCAGCGTTTGCAGCTTTCGGCACACCGACTGGTGTGTGATGTCCCCACACATTGGAACTCTACCCTCCACATGTTGCAAAGGATTTGTGAGCAGAAGAGAGCAGTTGTGGAGTATCAGCTGCAACAAGGCCGTCGATATTCAGGTCAGACTCCACACATAAGACCTCAGGAGTGGACCTGGATGTCTGACATATGTACCATCCTGACAAACTTTGAGGAGGCCACCAAGATGGTGAGTGGCAATGACGCCATCATTAGTGTCAGCATCCCACTTGTCTGTCTTTTGCAACGCTCTCTGCAGAGAATTAAAGAGGAGGCATTGCAGCCAGAGTATGATGAGATGGATCAAGAAGCCGTAGCGGGCGATTACACACAGCCCAGCCTCATCTCATCCCAACGTGCATTGGGGGACAATGAGGGAGAGGAGGAGGAGGAGGAGGAAGAACAGGAGCTGCTATCATGCATTGTAGACGGTAGTACCTGTACAAGTGTCATACCGTCGGTTCAGCGTGGGTGGCCTGAGGACAGGGGGGAGGAGGAAGAGAAGGAGGAGGAGGAGGAGGAGAGCATGGTCAGTCGTCATCTTGGTGAGGACACGGAAATCTTGCCCGTTACGAGTCTGGCATGCATGGCTGACTTTATGTTACGCTGCCTTAACCGTGACCCTCGCGTTGTCAAAATGTTGGGTGACAGTCATTACTGGGTGGTGACACTTGTAGACCCCCGCTACAAGGAGAACTTTCACTCTCTTATTCCTGAGGTGGAGAGGTCTACAAAAATGGGGCAGTACCTGAAGGCCCTTGCTGCAGAACTCTTAAAAAAATTCCCATCTGAACACGCTAGCGGCAGAGGTCACAGTTCGTTGTCCAACCAAGGCGTACAGGCGAGAGAGATGCAACTCCAATCCAGCAGAGGCAGGGGAACACTGTCAACGTTCTGGGACAGTTTTCTGACACCCGCCCAGCTTACAGGCCCTGAGGCGCGGGGTACTCTCACAAGGAGTGGAAAGTTTCAAAAGATGGTGAGGGAGTACCTTGCCGACCGTACCAGCGTCCTCCGTGATTCCTCTGTGCATTTTAATTATTGGGTATCCAAGCTGGACACTTGGAATGAACTCGCTCTGTACGCCTTGGAGGTCCTGACCTGCCCTGCCGCTAGCGTGTTATCGGAGCGTGTTTTTAGTGCCGCTGGGGGAATTATAACTGATAAGCGCACTCGCCTGTCAACTGACAATGCTGACAAGCTGACCCTTATCAAAATGAACAAGGGCTGGATTGGGCCAGACTTCTCATCACCACCAAATGACAGCAGAGTAACATAAAGTCAAATCCACTGTGTTATTTCGGGAGGTGTATTCACATGCACCGCTTCACACCCACACATGGGTATACGCTTCCTCGTTTCAGCTGTTTTATCTTCTTCTCCTTATCCTCAGCCTCCACCACCACTATACCACCAGAGTGCCAGCATTGCAAGTTCCTCCGTCCTTATTTTTGGCAGCTTTTGCTTGCAAGGCATAAGCAAATACTATGGGACACCCACTCCCCAATAATGGGACTTATGTTTGTAATATGCTGTACTGCATGGCTCTTGTAAGGGGCATTGCAAGTTGCTCCGTCCTAATTTTTGGCAGCTTTTGCTTGCAAGGCATAAGCAAATACTATGGGACACCCACTCCCCAATAATGGGACTTATGTTTGTAATATGCTGTGCTGCATGGCTATTGTAAGGGGCATTGCAAGTTGCTCTGTCCTAATTTTTGGCAGCTTTTGCTTGCAAGGCATAAGCAAATACTATGGGAGACCCACTCCCCAATAATGGGACTTATGTTTGTAATATGCTGTGCTGCATGGCTCTTGTAAGGGGCATTGCAAGTTGCTCCATCCTAATTTTTGGCAGCTTTTGCTTGCAAGGCATAAGCAAATACTATGGGAGACCCACTCCCCAATAATGGGACTTATGTTTGTAATATGCTGTACTGCATGGCTCTTGTAAGGGGCATTGCAAGTTGCTCCGTCCTAATTTTTGGCAGCTTTTGCTTGCAAGGCATAAGCAAATACTATGAGAGACCCACTCCCCAATAATGGGACTTATGTTTGTAATATGCTGTACTGCATGGCTCTTGTAAGGGGCATTGCAAGTTGCTCCGTCCTAATTTTTGGCAGCTTTTGCTTGCAAGGCATAAGCAAATACTATGGGAGACCGACTCCCCAATAATGGGACTTATGTTTGTAATATGCTGCACTGCATGGCTCTTGTAAGGGGCATTGCAAGTTGCTCCGTCCTAATTTTTGGCAGCTTTTGTTGCAAGGCATAAGCAAATACTATGGGACACCTACTCCCCAATAATGGGACTTATATTTGTAATATGCTGTACTGCATGGCTCTTGTAAGGGGCATTGCAAGTTGCTCCATCCTAATTTTTGGCAGCTTTTGCTTACAAGGCATAAGCAAATACTATGGGACACCCACTCCCCAATAATGGGACTTATGTTTGTAATATGCTGTACTGCATGTGACGCGCCCCCTGGGCCGTGTGTACACGTGTGTGGGATACCCGGTGCCGGGTCTCTGGGGTCTGTAGTCTCCGTGGCGGTGACCCGGTCCCGTGGCTCAGGCTGGTCAAACCAGTGGCAGTCTTTCTTAGGTTTTGAGGTTAATTGTCCGACTGCGCCACCCTTGGATTGCGGTCAGGGAGTACCACCGCTGCGAGGCAGACCACTGAGGCTGGTGTTGTGTGCGCAGCAGAGAATGGGATAACTCCCCACGGGAGGAGTATAGCCTCAGGGCAGTGAGTGTGGATGATGGGGGTGATGGTGCACGAGCGCAGCAGGACTGACTCAGAGTCCTTGCAGTGCAGTTCAGGGTTTTTACTGATGATTATAAGGTAGACCCTCCCGGGAGTACTGGCTAGCATAAGAGGCCTGGTCAGTCTGTGAGCAAGCAGGAGTACCCTGGCCAGGTGGAGTTGTAGGCCTCCCCGTCTGTCTGCACTCTTCCTGGCTACCTTGCTGTAAGCGGGTAGAAGTAGCCCACGTCCCTGACTGTACCGTGTAGTTCTCACCCGTATGGCTGGTGACTTGGGGCCTTCTGTTAGCCTCCGCTCCACAACGGCGGTTTGGTCCCTTGCTTGTGACTGAGCCTCCGGGCTTCTATGGCCAGAGGACCTGAAAGCCCCTGCCGGCTGGTTTCTGCTGCTGGATATATAAGTCCTGACAGCCTCGGACTCCTGTGTCCGGTTCCTATTGTCTTCTGCCTGGACAAGCTCTGCTCAGCTTCCAGCCCCTGGTCTTTAGCTCCTAGCTCCTACAGAGCTCCTTGCTGTTACTTTCCCTTGCTCTCACTCTGACTCTGACTGTTCTCTGTTCTCTGACTCACTCAACCCCGCCCCAGATCCAGTTTATAAGGGCAGAATTCTCCCCTCCCAGGACTGGGGCAGGAGGATGTTGCATGTTTAAGGGATCCTGACCAGGAAACCTTCCACTTGCTCTCCGGCGTAATATCTCTATTACTGTGGTGACCAGACCCCTGGGGTGCCACACATGGCTCTTGTAAGGGGCATTGCAGTTCCTCATAATTTTTGGAAAGCCTTCCATTCACTGCTTAGGCCAACAGTGCACAGGAGACCCAGTTGCTATAAATGGAAAAAAGGTTTAGTTAACGCCCTCTGACCTCCATGTCATTTCCAAGGGGCATTGGAGTGCCTCGAAATTTTTGGTAGGCATTGCACTCACTGTATGCCCTATAACTGTGTAGCCGAACCGCTCCTTTTGTTACAGAAACATATCCTACAAGACATATCTGGTTGACTGGCCTGATATTGATGTGAATGGTCCCTGTTCCTCCTGCTCTTTCTCCTTTGCCACTACCTCATCCATCATTTATCACCTGAAGCTTTGTTTTAACGGGAGTCATAGAACTTGGATAGTAGCAGGAAAATATCCAGCAATCCTCGGAGGAGGTAGGATATGCGCCAAAACGCTGACCACCTCAGGCCTAGCCGCTACTACATACATGCGCTTGCATTACAACAAAACAAAGAAGATGCTAACTTCTATCATCCTCATCATGCTCCTCACCTTGGCACTCTCAACTCCCCTGATGGAGAAGCCAGGGCCCACCGGAGGAGTCTGATAGTCCAGTGGGCTCAGCCAATGCTGCCCTAAAGCAGGCCAGGCTAAGAACAGTGTGGGAAAGGTTACCGGGACAAATAGGGTTGGCTGGGGACCGAGTATGGACACCCGGCCACCCCCTGGAGGCTGGGGAGCAAGCGGGGATACCCGGCCACCAGGCGGCTGGGGACTGAGTATGGATACCAGGCCGCCGACACCGCCATGGCGTGGTGGCCAGATTCCACCTCCACATGCCTAAAAGGCCCAATTTAAAGTGCAAGCAAACAAGCAGTATGGTATTGCAGCCTGGGGGTGGGTGGGTGGCAGGCTGCATACTTGCGCTTGCATTGCAAGGAAGGTGAGAGGTAGAATTGAACACTGCCCTGGGACAAGGACTTGAATGGGGATAGTTGCAAGTCTGCAACGACAGGTGCAAGGTGGGAGGCATCTTCGCATGTACCATGAAGAGGGGTTTGGCATGCGCACACTACAGCGGAATAGGCTCTCCTTCCCACTAAATGCACTGGGGAGGGCACAGGTAATGTTTTGGTATACGCGCTTAATCTTATGTATAAGGCACACCAGGACAAATAGGGGCGGCTGGGGACTGAGTATGGATACCTTGCTGCCGAAGCAGCCATGAGGTAGTGGCCAGCTTCGGCCTCCTCCAAATTAAAAGGCCCCATTTCAAGTGCAAGCTAGCAGTATGGAATTGCAGTCTGGGGGTGGGTGGGTGGCAGGCTGCACACTTACACTTGCATTAAAAGAGAACATAGCAGATGCTAACTTCTGTCATCATCATCATGATCCTCACCTTGGCACTCTGAACTCCACCGATGGAGAAGTCAGGGCCCACCGGAGGAGTCTGGTTCTCTGGTGGGCTTGTCCAATGCTGCCTAAAGCAGGTCGGGCTAAGAAAAGTGTGTGGGGGGATATTCCAAGGAGAAATAGGGGCGGCTGGGGACCGTTTATGGACACCTGGCTGCCCCCAGGTGGCTGGGGACCATGTGTGGACACCCGGCCGCGGGGCGGCTGGCGACCGAGTATGGACACCCGGCCGCCGGGCGGCTGGGGACTGAGTATGGGTTCCAGGCCGCCAACACAGCCATGATGTGGTGGCCAGATTCCGCCTCCACATGCCTAAAAAGCCCAATTTCAAGTTCAAGCAAGCAAGCAGTATGGTATTGCAGCCTGGGGGTGGGTGGGTGGCAGGCTGCATACTTGCGCTTGTATTGCAAGGAATGGGGGAGGTACAATTGAACACTGCCCTGGGACCAGAACTTGCATGGGGATAGTTGCAAGTCTGCATCTTCTGAAGCGGCAAGGATCACTTATGATGGGCACACTTTTACACAGTGACCTGGGAGTCAGAGATGCTTCCAGGGGTCTTCCCCATGCTGTTCCCATGTCTTTTCAGCACTTTATGCATGTGTCACACAGCACATGGCCAGATAAGATTGTAAAATATTAAAATGACATTTCCCGGTGAATGCATTTGTCATAGTTGAAAGCAATACAAAAGTGCAAAAACGCATAAAAAATGCTACTTGTGAACATAGCCGAAGGTGTGGAGGTGTATTTTTGTTTTTGGTCATTTATTTTAACTTATACACAAGTCTTTTCCCTGGAAAGGATGTTCCTTAACATATTTCACAGGAAAAAAGTTTCACTTTCGTTTTTGAACGTTTTATTGTGAGCCCGTAAAAGTGGCTTAATACCTCTGACCACGTTGTTGACAGCAGTGACCTGGGGTCAGAAATGCTTCCTGGGGCGATCCCCATGCTGTCCCCATGTCATTTGAGCACTGTCACTATCGTTTTGGGCACTTGTTAGGCTTTTAAAAGACTGCCGGTGGTGCCACCGCAAAAATGCTCGAGTCTCCCATAGACTAACATTGGGCTCATTGCTCGGGTCGAGCACCCGAGTATCACGGCGAGCTCGGCCCAAGCTTCGAGCACCCGAGCATTTTAGTGCTCGCTCAACACTATAGGTTACTACTGCTGCAGATGTTACTGACATTTATTTAAAATGTGGAGACTCCAAGTTGTGAGGAAATTGATTATGTCTGTAAAGTACTGTGGAAATATTGGCACTATATAATAGAGTAAAATCCAAAAAATTGATGCCTCTTTAGTGGTGTCTGCCCCGAATTTTTGGAAATATTTGGACTCAAAATTGGGTCTCCTTCATGTTTGTTGCCTCAATTTGGCAGGGCTCTCAGAGCACCAAGCCTACACCTGTCATTCATCCACCTGTTATTTATAAAAGTTTAAGCTAAAAATTCTGGTGGAAGCCCTGTCCCATGCTGAAAGTGGCCTGGTTTCAGGACCACGCTATAAGCACAAACAATTTAGATTTTGAAATATGAACTCCTGGATGGGTCTGTCACGTGTGTGTCAGAAGTGACAGACAGTCACCCTGCAGTTGATTGTAGGAGATCTCTACATTTGGCATTACAGACACCTTCTTAGAGGCTGTCACTCTAGGACTCAGGAGCTACTCTCCTCTGGCTAATTAACACCCTGGCCTGGGTGTATAAATACCTGCTGTCTGCTGGAGGGAAGTGCCAGTGATTCTCACATTACCCCATGTGAAGGCTTGGAGCAAGTGCATTACTTCTTCCTCTCTGGAGCTTTGAGGACGGGTGTTCATCTCTCTGCAGTCGACAAAAGCTAAGCTATCTCACCTTTTTTGTTCCCCCTTGTTGTCTTTGGTGGTCAGTGGGGATTGACTATCGCTCATCCCCCTCCCTCCGCTAGTTAGGGCCATATGCCAGGGAAAGACAGAGCGAGGTTCGCGTGCAGCGATTGGTGAAGAGTAGTGATGAGCGAGCATGCTTGCTACTGCTCGGTACTCATCTAAACATCTCACTGCTCGAGATGCTCGGCGCTCACACAGTATTTCCGGGGTTGCTCGGCGGGAGCTCGGATCCCCTCCCTGCATGTTTGGCGCTCTTTAGTGAGCCAATAAACATGCAGGGATTGGTTGCCACACACTGTAATGCCGTAGCCATGTTGGTTGTGGCAATACAGTGATTGGCTGGCCGCATAGCATCATCAGGTCTATATCAGACCTGGCGCCACCATGCTCATCACAATCTACTCCAGAATCAGGCAGTGTAGGGAGAGGTGTTGCTGATCTAGGGAGAGATTTGCTTGTTTCTTAGTTAGTGTAGGTATACCACCATATATTATACACATATCCATCTAAAATAACAGTCCTACTGAGGACTAATGTAACTGCATAGATATCAGTGCTAGGCAGGCAGGCAGTGTATGTGGCAGACTGCAGTGCATATAGCTAGAAGGTCCATTCCTATTCTGTCTACTGCTGGTGCTTTTACAGATATTTCTAGAAATATCCCCAGGTATCAGGAGCCAGGAATCTTTTTTTTGGATCTTAATCCTCATTATTTGCTTAAAAAACAATCCAGAGAACACAGTTTTTGTGCTCCATTTGCTTGTTGGCACCGCAGAATACAGCCAGATCCTTTCCATATTACAGCGCTAAATATCCATCTGTTTAAAACTGTGGCTTGTCCGTCACACGGATCACATATAAGTGTGCTGAAAATTCTGCCAATTCTGGCCTCCATTGAAATTTTGTTGCAGTGTGTTAGCGAAGTTATTGACACCAGTTCGCTATTAAAAATAGTTACCTACAGGCCAGCTATTTAAAACTGTGGTTTGTCCGTCACACTGATCACATATAAATGCGCTGAAAATTCTGCCATTTTTGGCCTCCATTGAAATTTTGTTGCAGTGTGTTAGCGAAGTTATTGACACCAGTTCACTGTTAAAAATAGTTACCTACAGGCCAGCTATATAAAACTATGGTTTGTCTGTCACACGGATCACATATAAGTGCACTGAAAATTCTGCAATTTCTGGCCTCCATTGAAATTTTGTTTCAGTGTGTTAGCGAAGTTATTGACACCAGTTTGCTGTTAAAAATAGTTACCTACTGGCCAGCTATTTAAAACTGTGGTTTGTCAGTCATACGGATCACATATAAGTGCGCTGAAAATTGTGCCATTTCTGGCCTCCATTGAAATTTTGTTGCAGTGTGTTAGCAAAATTATTGACACCAGTTCACTGTTAAAAATAGTTACCTACAGGCCAGCTATTTAAACTGTGGTTTTCCGTCACACGTTTCACATATCACTGCGGTTCAAATCCAGCCATTTGTAGTGAACGTGGAAAATGTTGTCCTCCATTTAAAATGGGCAAGGCGCGTGGCAAGGGAGGGGGAAGTGGACGTGATGGTGATGATGGTGCATGCAGAGGACGAGGCCGAGGCCGTGGCCTTGCTGAAATTGTGCCACAACAAACACACATCTTATCGCTCGGCCTTCCTGTCCCAATTAATAGAGGACCGCAAAACACCACTATTAAACACAGAGCAGTGTGAAAAGGTTATTGGTTGGATAGCAGATAATGCTTCCAGTCACTTAGCCACCACCATCACCACCCTGTCTTCCACACGGTCAAGTCTCTGTAGCCGTGAGTCTGGACTGCATATTCCTCACCCTGATCCTCCTTCCTCCCACCATGCCGAGTGCCCGGAGACAACTGATCCCACACTTGGAAACTCCGAAGAGCTGTTCACTTTTCCATTTATAGATTCGGGCCTCACGCCCGGTTCACTTGAAGCGGGTCAAGAGGAGATCACATGTAGCGACGCCCAAATATTTGAGCAGCCATGGTCACATAAAGGTGATGGTGGGAAACTGTCACAAGTGGTGGACGATAATGAGACACTATTGCCAGAAAGTCAGGAGGAGGACCAGGGTGCGGAAGTGGAAGATGAATTGGTGGATAATATAGTAACTGATCCAGCCTGGCAGGGGGACATACAGAGTTAGGACAGCAGCACACGGGGAGGAAGGCGTAGCACCACAACAGGCAGGAAGAAGCAGTGTGGTGGCCGCAGACAGAAGGCGGGCAACCTTTCCCTGTAACATTAACACAGCGGAAGTTGCCAGTACAACAGTTAGGTCTTCCCGAGTCTGGTTGTTTTTTAAAGACTCTGCCGATAACCCTAAAAAGGCCATTTGCACCACCTGCCAGGCCAGCATCAGCAGGGGTAGCAAAACTACCAGCCTGACCACCACCAGTATGATTAGGCACATGGCAGCAAAGCACCTGACTTTGTGGGCCGAACCACAAGGTCCAGGAACAGTGTCTGCGGGTGGCACCACTGCTTCTTCCGTTGTTTCGCGTGCAAGCCAATTCTCTGTCCATGGCGCATTGCGAAAATGCCTCCTGCCCTGCGCCTGCCGTTGCACACTCTCAACTAGCACCATCAGCAAGCACATCCACGTCCTTGTCCCAGCACAGCGTTCAGTTGTCCCTACAAACACAAGCGCAAATGCGCAGCCAATGCCCCACAGGCCACCCTACCAAATTCACACATTTCGTGACTGCTTGCACTCGAAATGTTGTCTTTTAGACTCAAGGAGACGGAAGCTTTCCGCAAACTGATGGCGGCGGCTGTCCCTCAGTACTCGGTCTCCAGCTGCCACTATTTCTCAGGCACGTGTTGCACAACTTTAGCCGTTTCTCAAAACCTACCCATAGCTGCTGGATCTGCTTGTCAATGTACGTCGCCTGTGTGCCCATTTTAGAAAGTCACCTACAGCTTCCGTCGCCCTTGCGGTGTTTCAGCAGCGTTTGCAGATTCTGGCTACCGACTGGTGTGTGATGTCCCTATGCGTTGGATTTCTACATGCAGATATTGGGAAGGATTTGTAAGCAGAAGAGGGCAGTTGTTGACTACCAGCATCAACAAGGTCGTCGGTATTCAGTTCAGACTCCACACATAAGATCTCAGGAGTGGACATGGATGTCAGATATATGTACCATCCTCCAAAACTTTGAGGACTCCGGCCGCGACCAATCAGCGACTCAACACCACTCAGCTGATTGGTCGAGGCCGCGACAAATCAGCGATTTTGGCGCAAAATTTAAACACCGCTCTGCTGATTGGTCGCGGATGCCAGCCGCGACCAATCAGCGAGATTGGCGCCAGATTTAAACAAAGGTCTGCTGATTGGTCGAGGCCGCCGGCCACGACCAATCAGCGAGATTGGCGCCAAATTTAAACAACGCTCTGCTGATTGGTTGCGGCTGTCAGCCGCGACCAATCAGCGAGATTAGTGCCAGATTTAAACAAAGGTCTGCTGATTGGTCGTGGCCGCCGGCCGCGACCAATCAGCGATTTTGGTGCTAAATTTAAACACCGCTCTGCTGATTGGTCACGTTTGCAGGCCGCGACCAATCAGCATTATTGCCGCCAAATTTAAACACCGCTTTGCTGATTGGTTGCGGTCGCGACTAATCAGCGATTTTGGCTCCAAATTTAAACACGCTCTCCAGTCCTCACTAACACGGTTCGCTGATTGGTCGCGGCCGCCGCCCACGACCAATCACCTATATTGCCGCCAAATTTAAACACCGCTTTGCTGATTGGTCGCGGTCGCGACTAATCACCGATATTGCCGCCAAATTTAAACACCGCTTTGCTGATTGGTCGCGGTTGCCGGCCGCGACCAATCAGCGATTTTGGTGCCAAATTTAAACACCACTCTGCTAACTGCGCCCGGTCGGCCGCATACATATTCTAGAATACCCGATGCGTTAGAATCGGGCCACCATCTAGTTTATCATAATCAAGTAATCCCTTCCTTTATATATGTAGAAAGGATTAAATAGAATCATATAGCGAGTCTTTCAGTACTTCACAAGGATAAGTGCCACCCAGTGAACAAAGTGATTGTAGTGCATAATTTAAACAAACAAGTAGGATCACTCTTCCATAGACCTCTACAGTGAATATACCACTGACCAGGCCCGAAATTATTACCTATATGCTGATTCCTGCCTATCTGCGGAGGTTGGCACCCTAATTAAAATTGGCGATTTTGGCACCCCCGCTCCACGCCGGCTATCCCTAAATATCCTGGCTCGCCCTAGAATTAATTCCTAATTGCACCACAATCCGATGCAATCTAAGGCATATATTGTAAACACAGCGAAAAAACTATGAGAGTAATGTAAATAGATGACTTATCTTGCCCATAAGGAGATGGTCCAGGATGTATAACGAAGGTTTCAGCCTTTTATCAGTGTCCCAGTGTCTGCAATGGAGAACTTATCATGACCAGAGATAAAAAGTGGTCCCAGATAGACGATAGAAGCCTAAAGCCTCAAAATCATGTCCTCATGTCTCCAGTCTCTGACTAGTGTACCTGTGCCTCAACGCGTTTCCCCAAATGTAGGGTTCCTCAGGAGGCTGATACAGAAGAAATGTCCAGGGTATAGATACTTCTATCGTCTATCTATTAAAAAAATTCCAACCAAGGAGTACAGGCGAGAGAGACACAATTCTAATCCAGCAGAGGCAGGGGAACTCTGTCAAAGTTCTTTGACAGTTTTCTCAAACCCTCCCATCGCACAGGTCCTGAGGCTTGGCGTACTCTCAAAAAAAAAATGCTCGGGTACTCATTGGTCAAGTCAAGCAAATTGGAATACTCGGGTGCTCGACCCGAGCAACGAGCCCAATGTAAGTCTATGGGAAACTCGAGCATTTTTCTGGCGGCTCCCCCCGGCGGTCTTCAGAGGGCCTAAAAATTGCCCAAATCGATGGGATCAGAGCTCAAATGATATGGGGACAGCATGGGGAAGACCCCTGAATGCATTTCTGACTCCCAGGTCACTGCTGTCAACAAAGTTGTCAGAGGTATTGCGCCACTTTTACGGACTCACAATAAAACATACCAAAACAAAACCAAAATGGATTTTCCTGGGAAATATGTTAAGGAACATCCTTTCCATGACATGTACAATGTATATAATCAAAATAAATAACCAAAAAGCAAAAATACTCTTCCACACCTTGGGCTATGTTCACACATAGCGTTTTTGATGCGTTTTTGCACTTTTGCATTGCTTTCAACAAAGACAAATGCATTCACTGGGAAATGTCATTTTAACATTTTACAACCTTATCTGGCCATGTGGTGTGTGACACGTCATCAGACACATGCATACAGCGCTGAAAAGACAAGGGAACAGCATGGGGAAGACCTCTGGAAGAATTTCTGACTCCCAGGTCACTGCCTAAAAGTGTGCCCATCATAAGTGATCCTTGGCGCATGCGAAGATGCCTCCCGTCATGCACCTGTCGTTGCAGACTTGCAACAATCACCATCCACGTCCTTGTCCCAGTGCAGCGTTCAGTTGTCCCTACCCCATTCCTTGGAATCCAAGCGCAAGTATGCAGCCAGCCACCCACCCACAGGCTGCAATACAATACTGACAAATTTTTGACAGCTGCTTGCACTTGAAATGTGGCCTTTTAGGCTCGTGGAGGCAGAAGCTTTTCATAACCTAATGCCAGCGGCGGCCGGGTGTCCATACTCGGTCCCCAGCCACCACTATTTCTCCCGGTATCGTCTCCGCCTTCCACAAGCTTGGGTCCCACAACATTACCCGTGCCCTCCCCAGTGCACTTACTGGGAAGGGCCGCCTAACCACAAACACTTGGACAGGTGAATATGGCCAGGGACTGTACGGAGCCAGTACACAACTTTTTTTGCTGAGAGTTGTATTTAGCTCGGTGAAAGGACTGGCATAGAGGGAAACCATATCCACCCTGGGTGTCATTTCTCCCAGGAAGTCCTCTAATGCAGCTTGTTGCAGAAGTAATGGCAGCCCGTCCAACATCAACTCGCACTTGTCGGTGGTGCTTTGACACACACACATCTTTCTTTGCGCATTTAATTTCATGAATACAGAGTTGGACAATTGCCTGCTTTGCAATGCGGTTTAAAAAATAACATGCATTAGCATGTCCGATCCACATTAAAACAGCAGCCATAGAGTGTCCGGGAAC
Source organism: Phyllobates terribilis (assembly GCF_046119375.1). Lineage (NCBI taxonomy): Eukaryota > Metazoa > Chordata > Amphibia > Anura > Dendrobatidae > Phyllobates > Phyllobates terribilis. The sequence continues at coordinate 789,800,854 of NW_027362761.1, forward strand.
CTTCCCCCACATTTTTCTTAGCCAGGGCTGCTTCTCGGCAGGGTTGGATGGGCCCACCAGAGAACCGGAGACCGGAGTTCATAGTGCCGAGGTGAGGCCATGATGATGATAGAGGCCATCATCTGCTTAGTTTTCTGTTACTTGGAATGCAAGTGCAAGCATGCAGCCAGCCACCCACCCACTCACAGGCCGCAACACTAAACTGCCAGATTTCTGGGCAGCTGCTTGCACTTGAAATATGGCCTTTTAAGCTCGTGGAGGCGGAAGCTTTTCACAACCTCATGCCGGCGGCGGCCGGGTGTCCATACTCGGACCCCAGCCGCCACTATTTCTCCCGGTATCGTCTCCGCCTTCCACAAGCACGGGTCCCTCAACATTACCCGTGCCCTCCCCAGTGCACTTACTGGGAAGGACCGCCTAACCACAAACACGTGGACAGGTGAATGTGGCCAGGGACTGTAAGGGGCCAGTTCACAACTTTTTTTGCTGAGAGTTGTATTTAGCTCTGTGAAAGGACTGGCATAGAGGGAAACCGTATCTACTCCGGCTGTCATTTCTCCATCACCAGGTTCCGCCCATTGTCACACACGACCATGCCTGGCTGTATGTTCAGCGGTGAGAGCCACAGATCAAGCTGCTGTGTTACAGCTTTCAACAACTCTGCAGCGCTGGGCGGTTTTGGTCAATTAAGCATTAAGCATGTTATCTTCAGCACAGCCTGTTGCCACTTGGCCAAGGCAGTGCTGCAGTGCTGTCAGCTTGTGACTGATGTGGTCATTTCAGAGATGGAGGAGGAGTTGCAGGAGCTGAACAATGTGATTACATTGAGGTTAAATTGGTGACGCTGTTTTTTATACTAAAAAAAGATCCTATTGTTTTGTTTTTTTACGTTATTTTTTAAGACAAATGCACTCACCGGGAAATGTCATTTTAACATTTTACAACCTTATCTTGCAATGTGGTGTGTGACACATCATCAGACACATCCTGTTTTTTTTATGATGGAGGGACTCTGAAAGTCATAAAGCCTATTTTTAAAGGGACATCAGACGGCCCTAACTATTCTTAAAAGTCCAGCAGTCGCCCCTCGCTATTGTTAGAGAGCCATCAGCCGGATATGCTTTGTTGTTCCCATTATTAACAAGTGGGTCTCCTATACTGTTATTGCGTATCCAGTGACTGCAAGGGCTGCCAAAAATTTGGACACGACCCAATACCCCTTTGAAGAGACATAGAGGAGGGTCTCAGTAAAAAAATGTTCCCATTATAAAGGAGCGGGTCTCATATAGTGGTAATGCCCCTGCTGTGACTGCAAGGGCTGCCAAAATTTAGGAAAAACCCCACTAAGAATTTAAAGACACACAGAGCAGGGCCACAGTAACAAGTACGACATGTTCCCATTAGAAAGGAGAGAGTCTGCTATACAGTTATAGGGTATGCAGTGAGTCCAACGGCTGACCAATTTTAGGAAAAACCCTACTAAGAATTTAAAGACACTTAGAGCAGGGCCACAGTAAAGACAAATTCCCATTAGAAAGGAGAGAGTCTCCCATAGGCTGTGTGCCCACGATGCGTTTTTAATGCGTTTCTGCAATTTTTTTTTCAGCTGCGGAAACTCTGCGGAAACGCATTAAAAACGCATGGTAGAAGGGCAGCAATGTTCCCCAATGATAATCCACATGTGCTGTGCACATGCTGCGGAAATTTCCGCTGCGGATTATCATTGCGGAAAAAAACGCAGCACTACCAATTATTTTGCGAAAGTGCTGCGTCTTCGCCGCCATTGACTTACATTAGACCGCATGGATTACGCATCACTGTATATGTAGATGCGTAATCCAAGCGTTCTAATGTGCGGATGGTACCCGGGTGTAAATGAGAGGAGAGTCTCATCCACACCCAGGTACCATTAAAAAATCTGTAAAAAAAGAATAAAATAAAAAATAAATGTATATTTACCTTCCGGCGGCCCGCGCAGTGCTCCTCCTTGCTTCCCGGCACTTTGCAGTGGATTGAAGGACCTGCACTGACGTCAGTCATGTGACGGGTCACGCGACGCTGACGTTGACAGGTCTTTCAATTCACTGCTGCCGGCAGCAGGGACCGAGCGAAACAAGCCAACGCGGGCCATCGGAAGGTAAGTATATATTTATTTTTTTATTTTTACCACTGTCTCGGGTCACACTATATAAATCCATGCCGTTTGCATGGATTTATATTGTGTGACCTAGTTGTCACAAGCACTTTCCAAGTGATGCTAATCGCTTGGAAAGCGCTTGTCAATCCACATGCGGAAATATCAGTGAATAACGCTCCATTTCCGCATTTCCCTGGCAGGAAAACGCATGTACAGTCCGCATGCGTTTTTTTCTGCCAGGGAGATGCAGAAACGCTCAGGAAAAAATCCTGAGCATTTGTGCATTGTGGGCACATAGCCATAGTGTTGGCCTATGCAGTGAATGCAAGGGGTGCCAAAAATTTGGAGGCACTTCAATGCCCCTTGGAAGAGACGCGGAGGAGGGCCTCATGAAAAAATGTTCCCAATAGAAAGGAGCGGGCCTCCTATACTTGTAATGCCCATGCACTAAATGAATGGGCTGATAAACATTTACCCCTGGGGGTTATACATGAACATACTGTATAAAAAAATTTTTTTATGGCCATCATAAACACCCAATCCACGTTGGGATGAGATGAGGCTTGGCTGTGTGTAATCACCCTGTATGGTTCCTTGCTCCATCTCATCGTGCTCCGCCTGCAATGCATCCTCTTTGATTGTGAGCAGAGAGCATTTCAGAAGACAGAGTAGCGGGATGGTGATGCTAATTATGGCGTCATCGCCACTCACCATCTTGGTGGAGTCCTCAAAGTTTTGGAGGATGGTACATATGTCTGACATCCATGTCCACTCCTGAGGTCTTATGTGTGGAGTCTGAACTGAATACCGATGGCCTTGATGATGCTGGTACTCAACAACTGCCCTCTTCTGCTCACAAATCCTTCCAAACATCTGCAGTGTAGAGTTCCAATGCGTGGGGACATCACACACCAGTCTGTGAGCCGGAAGCTGCAAACGCTGCTGAAACACTGCAAGGGTAGCGGAAGCTGTAGCTGACTTTCTAAAATGGGCACACAGGTGGCGTACTTTAGCAAGCAGATCTGGCAGCTCCGGGTAGGATTTGAGAAACCGCTGAACCACTAGGTTAAGCACATGGGCCAGGCATGGTACATGTGTGAGCTCGCCTCGCCTCAAAGCCGCCACCACGTTCCAGCCATTGTCACACACGACCATGTCTGGCTGTAGGTTCAGCGGTGTTTGCCACAGATCTACCTGCTATTTCAGAGCTGTCCACAACTGTTCAGTATTGTGCGGTTTTTCACCTAAGCATATTAGATTCAGCATAGCCAGTTGCTGCTTGGCCGAGGCAGTGCTGCAGTGCTTCCAGATTGTGACTAATGTTGTCATTTCGGAGATGGAGGCTGAAGACCGTGGGGGAAACCCTGATTGACCTAGGTCTCGCAATCCTTGGTGTCGGGAGGACGTGTTCCGTCCCAATGTCCGACTGGGTCCCGGCTTCTACTATGTTAACCCAGTGTGCCGTTAGCGAGATGTACCGTCCCTGCCCACAAGCACTTGTCCACGTGTCCGTGGTTAGGTGGACTTTACCGGTAACTGCGTTGTTCAGCGCATGGCTAATGTTTTGGGACACGTGCTTGTGTAATGCGGGGACAACACACCGGGAGAAAGAGTGGAGGCTGGGGACCGAGTAATGAGAGACGGCCGCTGCCATCAGGTTGCGGAATGTTTCCGTCTCCACGAGCTTAAATGGCAACATTTTGAGCGCAAGCAGTCATGAAATGTGAGAATTTAGTAATGTGGCCTGTGGGGCATTGGCTGCATATTTGCGCTTGCGTTCCAAGAACTGGGATATGGACAACTGAACGCTGCGCTGGGACAAGGACGTGGATGTGCTTACTGATGCTGCTGCTTGAGAGTGTGCAATGACAGGTGCAGGACAGGAGGCATCTTCGCATGCGCCATGGACAGGGGATTGACTTGCATGCACAACAGCGGAAGAAGCATTGGTGCAACCCGCAGACACTGTTCCTGGACCCTGGGGTTCGGCCCACAAAGTCGGGTGCTTTGCTGCCATGTGCCTGATCATGCTGGTGGTGGTCAGGCTGGTCGTTTTACCACCCCTGCTGATGCTGGCCTGGCAGATGGTGCAAATGACCTTTTTGGGGTTATCGGCAGAGTCTTTAAAAAACAACCAGACTCGGGAAGAACTAACAGTTGTACTGGCAACTTCCTTCCTGTTGGTGTTACGGGGATTGGTTGCCTGCCTTCTGTCTGTGGCCACCACACTGCTTCTTCTTGCCTGTTGGGGTGCTCTGCCCCCCCCCCCCTGTGCCCTGCTGTCCTCGCTCTGCATGTCCTCCCGCCAGGTTGGGTCAGTTACTAGATCATCCACCACCTCGTCTTCCACTTCCACACCCTGGTCCACCTCCTGACTTTCTGGCGATTGTGTCTCATCATCATCCACCTCTTGTGACCCTTTCGCACCGTCGCCTTCGTGTGACCGCGGCTGCTCAAATATTTAGGCATCGCTACACCCGATCTCCTCTTGCCCCGCTTCAAGTGGACTGGGAGAGAGGCCCGAATCTATAAATGGAAAAGTGAACAGCTCTTCAGAGTGTCCAAGTGTGGGATCAGTTGTTTCTGGGTACTCGGCATGGTGGGAGGAAGAAGGATAAGGGTGAGGGATATGCGGTCGAGACTCACAGCTACTGAGACTTGACCGTGTGGAAGACCGGGTGGTGGTTGTGGCTAAGTGACTGGAAGCATTATCTGCAGTGTTGAGCGAGCACTAAAATGCTCGGGTGCTCGAAGCGTGGGCTGAGCTCGCCGTGATACTCGGGTGCTCGACCCGAGCAACGAGCCCAATGTTAGTCTATGGGAAACTCGAGCATTTTTGCGGTGGCACCCCCGGCAGTCTTTTAAAAGCCTAACAAGTGCCCAAAACGATAGTGACAGTGCTCAAATTACATGGGGACAGCATGGGGATCACCCCAGGAAGCATTTCTGACCGCCAGGTCACTGCTGTCAACAACGTGGTCAGAGGTATTAAGCCACTTTTACAGGCTCACAATAAAACGTTCAAAAACGAAAGTGAAACTTTTTTCCTGTGAAATATGTTAAGGAACATCCTTTCCAGGGAAAAGACTTGTGTATAAGTTAAAATAAATGACCAAAAACAAAAATACTCCTCCACACCTTCGGCTATGTTCACAAGTAGCATTTTTTATGCGTTTTTGCACTTTTGTATTGCTTTCAACTATGACAAATGCATTCATCGTGAAATGTCATTTTAACATTTTACAACCTTATCTGGCCATGTGCTGTGTGACACATGCATAAAGTGCTGAAAAGACAAGGGAACAGCATGGGGAAGACCCCTGGAAGCATCTCTGACTCCCAGATCACTGTCTAAAAGTGTGCCCAGCATAAGTGATCCTTACCGCATCAGAAGATGCAGACTTGCAACTATCCCCATGCAAGTTCTAGTCCCAGGGCAGTGTTCAATTGTACCTCCCCCATTCCGTGCAATACAAGCTCAAGTATGCAGCCTGCCACCCACCCACCCCCAGGCTGCAATACCATACTGCTTGCTTGCTTGAACTTAAAATTGGGCCTTTTAGGCATGTGGAGGCGGAATCTGGCCACCACGTCATGGCCCCGCGGCCAGGTGTCTACACACGGTCCCTAGCCGCCTGGGGGCAGCCGGGTGTACATAAACGGTCCCCAGCCGCCCCTATTTCTCCTTGGAACATCCCCCCACACACTTTTCTTTGCCCGGCCTGCTTTAGGCAGCATTGGACGAGCCCACCAGAGAACCAGACTCCTCCGGTGGGCCCTGACTTCTCCATCGGTGGAGTTGAGAGTGCCAAGGTGAGGAGCATGATGATGATGACAGAAGTTAGCATCTGCTATGTTTTCTTTTAATGCAAGTGTAAGTGTGCAGCCTGCCACCCACCCACCCCCAGACTGCAATTCCATACTGCTAGCTTGCACTTGAAATGGGGCCTTTTAGTTTGGAGGAGGCCGAAGCTGGCCACTACCTCATGGCTGCTTCGGCAGCGAGGTATCCATACTCAGTCCCCAGCCGCCCATATTTGTCCTGGTGTGCCTTATACATAAGATTAAGCGTGTATACCAAAACATTACCTGTGCCCTCCCCAGTGCATTTAGTGGGAAGGAGAGCCTATTCCGCTGTAGTGTGTGCATGCCAAACCCCTGTTCATGGTACATGCGAAGATGCCTCCCACCTTGCACCTGTCATTGCAGACTTGCAACTATCCCCATTCAAGTCCTTGTCCCAGGGCAGTGTTCAATTGTACCTCTCCCATTCCTTGCAATGCAATCGCAAGTATGCAGCCTGCAACCCACCCACACCTAGGCTGCAATACCATACTGCTTGCGGCTAGGCCTGAGGTGGTCAGAGTTTTGGCGCATATCCTACCTCCTCCGAGGATTGCTGGATGTTTTCCTGCTACTATCCAAGTTCTATGACTCCCGTTAAAACAAAGCTTCAGGTGATAAATGATGGTTGAGGTAGTGGCAAAGGAGAAAGAGCAGGAGGAACAGGGACCATTCACATCAATATCAGGCCAGTCAACCAGATATGTCTTGTAGGATATGTTTCTGTAACAAAAGGAGCGGTTCTGCTACACAGTTATAGGGCATACAGTGAGTACAATGCCTACCAAAAATTTCGAGCCACTCCAATGCCCCTTGGAAATGACATGGAGGTCAGAGGGCGTTAACTAAACCTTTTTTTCCATTTATAGCAACTGGGTCTCCCGTGCACTGTTGGCCTAAGCAGTGAATGGAAGGCTTTCCAAAAATTATGAGGAACTGCAATGCCCCTTACAAGAGCCATGTGTGGCACCCCAGGGGTCTGGTCACCACAGTAATAGAGATATTACTTCGGAGAGCAAGTGGGAGGTTTCCTGGTCAGGATCCCTTAAACATGCAACATCCTCCTGCCCCAATCCTGGGAGAGGAGAATTCTGCCCTTATAAACTGGATCTGGGGCGGGGTTGAGTGAGTCAGAGAACAGTCAGAGTCAGAGTGAGAGCAAGGGAAAGTAACAGCAAGGAGCTCTGTAGGAGCTAGGAGCTAAAGACCAGGGGCTGGAAGATGAGCAGAGCTCGCCCTGGCAGAAGACAATAGGAACCGGACACAGGAGTCCGAAGCTGTGAGGACTTATATATCCAGCAGTAGAGATGAGCGTTGTTCTACTCGAACTGTTCGCCAATCTCAAATTCGAGCTGTTTTGGGCGGTGTTCGAGCCGTTCGGCGAACACGAACAATTTGAGAAAAATTTGGCTGTTCGAGGTTATGTTCGATAACTGTTCGTGCACCAAAATCATAACTGGATTTTTTCTCAGTAATGATGAAAATTAATGTTAATACGCAGTTTGAGTGTACAGCGGGGTGGGGGGAGGGGCAGGGGTTGGATCTCTGCAGGAACAATGAAGATCTCCATTTTTTTTTTCTCTTTCCCGCATTTACAGTGGGGAGGTGCAATCTGTCAGCCTATCAGCAGCGCACACACGGAGCGAAGTGCTTTTTTTCACACAAGCAAGCGCATGTGTCATTGGCAGTGTATGTCACATGTCCTTGCCCTATAAGACCAAGCCGTTTTCCCCGTCGCCACCATTTTCTCACTGCTGCAGCTGCGTGTTAGACGGCACCGCTGTTGCGGTGTGCGCTATACCTTGTTAATTTCAAGCCAATTTTCGCACAAATCTACAGATAGCTTGGGAGTAGGGAATAGTTGTGATTGCAGTCCTTTTAAGGACTAGGTTACAGCATTTCCTATGACTTTTATCAGGCAGGTCTGTGCTCTTAAATAGATAGGTTGTGGGAGTAAAGACTAATTGTAATTGGAGTCCTTTTCAGGACTAGGTTACATCAGTTCCTATCAGTTTTTGCCAGGCAGGTCTGTGCCAGTGCTGTGCAAGTTTTTTTCACAGCATTTGGCTGAATCTAGCAAAGCTAATCCTTTTTGGCCTATTGCAGAGTGTGTTAGTCAGTGGAGTAGCCTATCTGTGTTGCAAGATATACCACCTGTGTATAGAATACCAATTTTTTTACTGCACCTAGTGAAGTAAAATCTTTTGGGCATAGCATCATTCTATTAGTCCATCTATACTGACCTCCATCAGGTTGCAAATGGAATATAATTTTTTTCTGCATCTAGCTCTGAAAAAATATTGGGCTTTAGCTGTGTGTGGGACTTGTTGTATTAGTCCATCTATACTGACCTCCATCAGGTTGCAAACTGAATATATTTTTTTCTGCATCTACCTCTGAAAAAATATTGGGCTTCTAGCTGTGTGTGGGACTTGTTGTATTAGTCCATCTATACTGACCTCCATCAGGTTGCAAATTAAAAATAATTTTTATCTGCATCTACAGTACCTCTGAAAAAATATTTGGGCTTCTAGCTGTGTGTGGGACTTGTTCTATTAGTCCATCTATACTGACCTCCATCAGGTTGCAAATTGAATATAATTTTTATCTGCATCTAGCTCTGAAAAAATATTTGGCCTTCTAGCAGTGTGTGGGACTTTCTCTGTTAGTCCATCTATACTGACCTCCATCAGGTTGCAAATTAAAAATAATTTTTATCTGCATCTACCTCTGAAAAAATATTTGGGCTTCTAGCTGTGTGTGGGACTTGTTCTATTAATCCATCTATACAGACCTCCATCAGGTTGCAAACTGAATATATTTTTTTCTGCATCTACCTCTGAAAAAATATGTGGCCTTCTAGCAGTGTGTGGGACTTTCTCTATTAGTCCATCTATACTGACCTCCATCAGGTTGCAAATTCAAAATAATTTTTGTCTGCATCTAGCCCTGAAAAAATATTGGGCTTCTAGCTGTGTGTGGGACTTGTTGTATTAGTCCATCTATACTGACCTCCATCAGGTTGCAAACTGAATATATTTTTTTCTGCATCTACCTCTGAAAAAATATTGGGCTTCTAGCTGTGTGTGGGACTTGTTCTATTAATCCATCTATACAGACCTCCATCAGGTTGCAAACTGAATATATTTTTTTCTGCATCTACCTCTGAAAAAATATTGGGCCTTCTAGCAGTGTGTGGGACTTTCTCTATTAGTCCATCTATACTGACCTCCATCAGGTTGCAAATTCAAAATAATTTTTTGTCTGCATCTAGCTCTGAAAAAATATTGGGCTTCTAGCTGTGTGTGGGACTTGTTGTATTAGTCCATCTATACTGACCTCCATCAGGTTGCAAATTAAAAATAATTTTTATCTGCATCTACAGTACCTCTGAAAAAATATTTGGGCTTCTAGCTGTGTGTGGGACTTGTTCTATTAGTCCATCTATACTGACCTCCATCAGGTTGCAAATTGAATATAATTTTTATCTGCATCTAGCTCTGAAAAAATATTTGGCCTTCTAGCAGTGTGTGGGACTTTCTCTATTAGTCCATCTATACTGACCTCCATCAGGTTGCAAATTGAATATAATTTTTATCTGCATCTAGCTCTGAAAAAATATTTGGCCTTCTAGCAGTGTGTGGGACTTTCTCTATTAGTCCATCTATACTGACCTCCATCAGGTTGCAAATTAAAAATAATTTTTATCTGCATCTACCTCTGAAAAAATATTTGGGCTTCTAGCAGTGTGTGGGACTCATTGTATTAGGCCATCTATACCAAGCTCCACCAGCTTTGAAATTAATAATAATTTTTAGCTGCATCTAGCCCTGAAAATAATTTTTCCCAATAGTGGTAGCAATAGAAATATGGGGCGCGCGCCTGGCTAACAAAAATATACGCTTCATAACACAAAACACCAGCCTAGCGCACTGCATTAATAAGATGGCATCATCGTCTCTCCCAGTGGTAGGCCTACTACGCAGGCTAGTATTCCTGTGCCTAAAACACAATGTATGGGTCCCCGCTAGCCACTATGCTGAGGGGTATAAAGCTGCTGCTAACGCTTTATAACAATTCAATTGGCAGATTTTCACAGAGCTCTTCCACAACGCCCACCCATCGGGCAACAGTTGCCCACCCTCCCTATGGGATCTAGTGGCGAATAGTTGATGCCATTAATCAGAGCGTCAGTTGCCCCGTCAACGTGGCAAGCATACGGTAAGGCATGGGATGAGTGGACACGACTAGTAGCAGGCAGACGGGTTGACCAATGTGAACAAGCCAGATCACAAGTCACCATAGAATTTCTCCACCAGCTAATGATGAGGGGCATATCAGGGGCGTCAGCGCAGCGGTGTCTGACCGGAGTAGCATTTCACTTCCAACTACTGAATTGGGGAGATGTGACAAAGATTCATCATCAGACAATCCATAAAAGGGTGGAAAAGGGGTCAGCCAAGTCAGGAATGTAGACGTCCCGTCCCGTGTCACTAAAACTGATTTCTCACATCTTATCCCTAACACCATTAACATGACACTCACAATTTGAAGCAACACTAATGTCTACTGCATTTGTGATCGCCTTCTTCGGGGCGCTATGTATAAGCGAATTAGTCCCTCAATCCAAAATTACCACCAGTGGACGCTTATTACACCAGGAAGTAGTCATAGCCAATAATGCAATACGTGTACGCATACACCAATCGAAAACGGTTCCAGCGGGCAGGGGTACTTGGGTACTTCTACAACCCACAAACGGTACACTGAGTCGGGTAACAATAGTAAAAACATATCTAACCATCAGATCACAAAGTAATTTCTTCGTATCACACATTGATGGAACGCCATTATCAAGATACCTGTTCCAAGCTATATTTAATAAATGCATAACATCGGCAGGGAACCACCCCAAAGATTACGGGACACACTCATTCCGCATAGGTGCGGCCACGGAAGCAGCAAGAGCAGGACTGTCAGAAACGGAAGTTCAGAGGATAGGGAAATGGCGATCCACGTGTTTGGCGAGATACATAAGACCGGACTTGTTATCCTAACGTGGTTTGTTTCTTTTACAGGTGACGCTAAGCCAACAGTGTGAGTGATAGGCCACTCGTATATATATTGGGCACAAAAAAGGGCGAAAGTCCGCCCAGGCGGGAGGAAATTAGAGTTTCATAACACATATTTCAACTGGAGAGGTATTAGAGGCCTGCTATGGCCACAGGTACTAATGGAGGTAATCAAGGTAGGGAGAGAGGCAAGAGGTCCGGTCATCTTAGTCATACAGGCCGGGGGAAACAACCTAGGTCATCACAAGAGCGCATAACTAATGGCAATAATGAAACTAGACACTGAGCGCTTCAGAGAATTTTTCACAAAATTAGCTATAGTATGGTCAGAGATTGTGCCGATAGCGGTATGGCAAGGTGCGCGAGACATCACGGCCATCGAATGGACAAGGCGGGTAATAAATATTCGGATGGCAAAATTTAGAAGAGACAGAGGCGGTGTAGTGATACGACACCGACAACTGGAAGAAGATAAAGCAGGCCTCATACGGCCCGACGGTGTTCACTTAATAGATATTGGACTGGACATATTCCTGTCAGGACTCCAGGACGGAGTGGAACAAGCGTTAAGAGTGATGGGTGGGGGTCAGAGTCCTGCATACGAGTACACTGGATCCTCCGTGGCCTGTAAATAGAAAGGACATGTTGGAGAGTTACACTTGTTGGCCAACTTGCCGGAGTGGGGACCCAGGGCATGCTGCAACAAGCTGAATTATTTTAGAAATAAAATGCCTTTCTAATGGAATGAGTATAAAGAGTTAATAAAGCTGTGACCGATCCTCACCCATCCAGTTGTAAGAGTTACATTATTGGGTTGTCTATGAAAGGGGGGCGGTAGGGGGGATGAGCATCTGGGTTTGGTTGGGGGTCCCCACAGTCTGCCTAGGCTAGATTAATTTAAAAATTCTTATTAGATACACAGGCGGTGCAGCTTGCTTCGCAGCTGGGCTACTACGCCCAAAGTATTGCCTAGGCTAGATGCAGTTAAAAATTCTACGCTGACTAGCAGACACTGAAGATTTGGAGCAGACCTCTGAGTAAACAGCTCTTCAGACTCAACCATCTGTGTTACCCCAAGCCATAGTGTATGTAGTTTCTTACAGTTAAAAGGGGGGGGTGCGACCCAACCCACCTGGAATTGACGATGCCAACGTCACGTAAGACACAGCAAGGGGACTCCCAAAATTGTGGCACAGACACCACTTAACCCTAGAACGCATACCTGTGGCCTTGCAGGCCCACCCAGTTAATTGTTTTCTATTTTCTGCAAGATTGCTTTAGTTAGAATTTTGAAACTCTAGGTATTCTTCATGTATATAGTTGTTTGTCATTTGAGTTTGAGTTATTCCATGTTATTTGCACACGGGCCTAAAGGGCCCCAGGTATGTGAAAGTGTAGATTTTTATGGTCATGCGTTCTAGGGTTAAGTGGCATCAATTGCCCCACTGTTGCTTAAAACGGTTGGTGAGGTGATTTTACCAAATCCCCAAGCTTTTAGTCTCCCAAGGATGACACAGGGGTAGAAATGTCCTTGCGAATCCATGATTTGATCATCTTTATGAACGTGAGTCTGTCTACATTCTCAGTGGACAGCCGCTTGCGCTTATCTGTCAGCACACCACCAGCAGCGCTGAACACACGTTCAGAGAGAACGCTGGCTGCATGGCATGACAAGATCTCCAAGGCGTGAGTGGCGAGCTGCGGCGATTTTTCAAGATTGGAATACCAAAATGAGCAAGGGTCCAGTGACACAGTCATGGCTTCGATGTTCACTTGGAGATTCTCCTGTACCATCCTCTCTAGGCATTGACTATGTGTCAGACTTCTTGTCTCCTGTGGCATTGCAAAGGATGGTCTAAAAAAGTGGTGAAACGATTCCACAAAATTGCTGTTACCAGCAGATACTGTGTTACTGTTACTGTTTGAGTGATGAAGACTCGACAGTCCCACCGTTGGCAAGTTAGAACTGTGAGATTCACTACGTGCACCACTGGTGTTTTGTGGAAAAGCACATGTAAGATTCTGCAACAGATACTCCTGCATTCGTCAATACCTTTTTATGGCAGGAATTATTTCGGCAAATATACTTTTGTACCGGGGATCTAAGAGTGTGGCAACCCAGTAGTCGGGATTACTTTGAATTCTGACAATCCGGGGGTCATGTTGCAGGTAGTGCAGCAAGAAGGCACTCATGTGTCTTGCGCATCCAGAAGGACCAAGTCCTTGTTGTGTTGGTAGCGAGGTAAGAATCATGCTTCCTTCCTCTGCCCTCTCCCTCCAACCTCGCACAACAGAAATGTGATCAAGGTCTCCCTCATCTGATGAGTCTTCCATGCCCATTGCCAGTTCGTCCTCCACTTCTTCCTCGGCTCCTGCACCTTCCTCAACAGTTTGGCTGCTACCATGCGCCCTGGTTAATCCCTCTCCCCCACCCTCCCATGCCTGCCGCCTTGGTGCTGCCAACCGTCTGGACCTTGGAGATGTTATCCCTTCCGCATACGACTCCTCCTCTACTTCCTCCACCTCCTCTTGTCCCACCACCTGACTCCGAATTCTGTTTAACATGTGCTCCAGCATGTAAATCACCGTAATAGTCATGCTGATAATGGCATCGTCAGCACTAAACATCTTCGTCGCCATTTCAAGACTGTGCAGAAGGGTGCATAGGTCCCTGATCTGAGACCACTCCTCCAGCGTGATTTGCCCCACCTCTGGATCTCGTTGGCCCAGGCTATACGTCAGAACGTATTGCACCAGGGCTTGTCGGTGCTGCCACAGTCGCTGCAACATGTGCAGAGTTGAATTCCACCGTGTCGGCACATCGCATTTCAGCCGGTGAACTGGCAGGCCCAACGACTTCTGTAGAGATGTAAGTCGTTGAACTGCGGGATGCGAACGGCGGAAGTGAGCACACAGCGACCGTGCACTCTGCAGAAGGCCATCTAGTCCGGGATAGTGGGCTAAAAATTGCTGGACAACCAGGTTCAACACGTGAGCCATACAAGGCACGTGTGTGACATTGCCCCGGCGAAGTGCCGCACCCAGGTTTGCAGCATTGTCGCACATGGCCTTCCCTGGTTGCAGGTCCAGTGGAGACAACCTTTCATGAAACTGGGTCTCCAGAGCTGACCAAAACTCCTCAGCTGTGTGACTCACTTTTCCCAGACATTTCAAAGTAAACACTGATGCGTTGAGCCCTGCTGCCAGCATAGTAAGGAGGTGTGCAGGATTCCTTCTGCGCAGTTAGAAAGCAGGTGGCATTACCAGACAGGCTTTGGGTGCAGGTGGAGGACCGAGAGGAGGTTGAGGAGGCAGAAGCAGTGGAGGAAGTTCGAGATAAAGAGGATTAACACACAACTCGTGGGGACGATAAGACTTGGACAGCAGCCCCTTGTCCTGCTGTCACCATAGTTACCCAGTGCCCAGTCAGCGACATGTAACGCCCCTGTCCATGCCTTCTCGTCCAAGTGTCTGTGGTGAAGTGCACCCTGTCACACACAGAGTTTCTCAAAGAAGCGGTGATGTTGTTTGCGACATGCTAGTGGAGCGCAGGCACACCTTTCTTTGAGAAGTAGTGCCGACTGGGCATTTGGTACTGGGGCACTGTGACGGACATAAGGTCTTGAAAATCCTCTGTGTCCTCCAGGTGGAAAGGCAGCATTTCTGTAGCCAACAGCTTGCAGATGGTGAAATGCAACCTCTTAGCTTTCTCATGGCTAGGAGGAAATGGTCTTTTACTTTTCCACATCTGAGGGACCGAGGGCTGGCTGTTGTGCTTAGACGGTGTTCAGTAGGGTGTCCCCGGCAACTGCCGGTCTGTGAGGAAGATGCAGGCGGACATGTTAGGTTGCCTTGATCCAAAGGTGGTGCTCTCGATGTCGGAGAGCGCTCAACACTAGCAGGTGTTTCCACTTCCCAATGAACTGACGACCTGCCAATCACACTGGCTGTTGCGGGTAAAGAGGTGGCAGGTCTGCGTCCAAAAACATGTGTGACTGCTGTCCCCCCAGTCACAGAGGATGAAGAGGCTGCGTATGCACAAGATGGGGCAGACGGTGGTTGGCCCAGCCGGCTAGGCCGCATTGTAGCACAGTGAGCTTCCCACTGCAACTTATGCTTCATATCCATGTGACGGTACATGCATGAAGTACTCAAACTATGTATTTTTTGGCCTCTACTTAGCTTTTGCTGACAAATATTACAGATAACACGAGTTGGGTTATCCTTATCGATCTGAATTAATGCCCAGGCTATGCAAGGCTTAGAGCCCATGTGACCTGAAGAGCCACTACGACTTGTGGTCAGAGGCAGAGTTGTGGTTGAGGATGCAGTTGTTGACGTGCTTCCAGTACTCATTCTCTGTTCAGGAAGGTGCAACCTAACCTCGTCGTCAATAGCATCTGTGATGCCCCGCTGCGCTTGGTATCACAGATCCTACAAGAGTGCATTGATGGAATCCTCCACAAGAGGCCCCCATAAACATTCACACATCTCCACCTTCCACCTCAGACCAGCAGGGGGAGCCCGTTAGGGATATAAATAGGGAAGGTGGAGCTAGGCAGTTCAGTTCCTCTGAAGAGTTCCTGCAGTAGAGAAGCCTAAGAGAGGTCAGTCTGCAGTGGAGCTCAGTCTAGTCTAGAGAACGCAGTTAATAGTTCAGCAGTGGAGCACGAGGCTCCTGCTTGCTAGATTCAGGGAGCCCAGATAGAGCTTAAGGTGTGCCGCTGCCGTAAGATCAGTGAAGCGCGGCAAGCTCCCGTTAGTGTGTATAGCCTAGTGAGGGCCCGAGTAGGCCGAAGGCGAGTGGCGAGTTAGTACATAAGGGGCAGAGGAGCTTAACCAGAACACCACGAAGCATTTACCGGACACAGGATCCGAGCTTACCGGTATCTCTATGACCCAGTAAGGCATAACTGGAATCCCTGGAGAACTACAAGTCCCAGGATCGCTAAGGTGCTGATATGTAACAGAGCCAGGAGACGCTTAGGCCCCGCATACTGGGAGCGTGAACTCCAAGAGAAGGCCCTACCACAAGGTCAGCCAGCGCAGGACAGAGACAAAGTTAGGCCCAGCTCCAGGCAGGTCAGAAACTTACTACGCAGAGGCAAGAAACAGGAGGCCCTACACCCGCTCATTGGGGAGGATCCTGATATGCACCCTTCACCCTACAGTGCTCCGGGATGTGCCTGAATTTCCACCAGTAAAAGGTACTGAAGTGACTACCGTGTCCGTTCCCGTTCTTGCTCTGACCCAGCTGGGTCTCGCCTGTCCTGCATTCCCCCTGCATACGCTGCCCTGAGACCTAGCTCCACCTGTGGGGAGCTATACCATCGAGCTGCCTTATCGCCGGCCTCAGTGGACTGCTGCAGCGCTGGTGCTTGTCACCAGATACCACAGGTGGCGTCATGAACTCTTAGAAAATTAACAATTATCCACCCTTTTAAAGAGAGACCCCAGGGTACGGGCCAGGGAGCCGACCACCGCGACATCCCCAAGGCCAGGCAAATGCCCGGGTACCGAGTCATCCCCATCCCCAGGGCTAGTCACATCCTCCTCCACCTCCTCTGCTGACCTCATCGACTGTCTGACTGTGGGTTGACAGTAAGTGGGATCTCCAACCTTGTCATCATCACCCTGTGTGTTATCACACCCGTCGCCCTCAGAGCCAACCTCTTCCTGCCCTGACCGAAAAGTCAAGTTGTCGCTCCAATCAGGTATTTGAGTCTCATCATCGTCTTCATCATTGTCTCCACCAACAGGAGTTACAGTTTGGGAACAAGGGTCTACATTATGCTCAGAACCTTCTTCATCTGGTCCTGGATCCAACTTATAAAGATTCTGGGCATCGGATCAGATCATTTCCTCATCTGGATTAACAGAAGCTCTGGAGCAGACCTCCGTTTCCCAGGCTATAGTATGAGTAAACAGCTGGGCAGACTCAGCCATCTGTGTTACCCCATACTCAGACGGGCAGCTGGAGACTTGGGAGCTGTGAGGAAGCAAGTGCGATTGGGGTGACACCTCTGAGGACTGGAGTATTTGTGATGTTGAAATTGAGGTGATGGAGAGCCCACTTGAAGGAGCACTTGATATCCGTTGAAGCACCTGCTGTTTTTGTGCCTCATCTAGAATTTGTAGCGATGGGCGTGTCCGTAAGAATGGGATCGTATCACATTGTCCACGAAAAGAAGTCGACATCTTAGTTTGGCTGGAAGATGGTCTTTCTTCTGCAGATGTTACTCCCCCTCCCACCGTGCGGGGCCTCGACCCACCGGCGGACAGGCACCAGTATTGGGATAGGGGGGCTGGCCGTCAGGGTCCACCGCGGCTCTGGCACAAACCCGGCGACACAGAGGTGGCACAGGCAGGAACGGACTGGCCGTGTCAGCTTCTCACTTTTTGGATTTTAGAAGGGCATGACATGCCTATATCTGTGTCTCCCCCTCCTTTTACTCCTCCACCTCTTTTCTTTTCGCATGACTATATGTACTTGTCACTTTTCCATGTGTTAGTTGTGTCTTCTGAGCAGTTTGTCAGCTTTTGGACACCTTTGAAGGTGTTTTCTATGTGTTTCTATGTGTTTTTGTTTGCCTGCCATTGGTTTTAACGGTGTTCGAAGGTGTTCGACGAACAGTTCGACGAACAGTTCGGCGAACACACGGGTGTTCGACGAACCGAACCGAACTCGAACACTACGGGGGTGGCTCAACACTATCCAGCAGCATAAACAAGCCAGCAGGGGATTTCAGGTCCTCTGGCCATAGAAGCCCGGAGGCTCAGTCACAAGCAAGGGACCAGCACCGCCGTCGTGTAGCGGAGGCTAACAGAAGGCCCCAAGTCACCAGCCATACGGGTGAGCACTACACGGTACACTCAGAGACGTGGGCTACTTCTACCCGCTTACAGCAAGGTAGCCAGGAAGAGTGCAGACAGACGGGGAGGCCTACAACTCCACCTGGCCAGGGGAACTCCTGCTTGCTCACAGACTGACTAGGCCTCTTATGCTAGCCAGTACTCCCGGGAGGGTCTACCTTATAATAATCAGTAAAGACCCTGAACTGCACTGCAAAGACTCTGAGTCAGTCCTGCTGCGCTCGTGCACCATCACCCCCATCATCCACACTCACTGCCCTGAGGCTATACTCCTCCCGAGGGGAGTTATCCCATTCTATGCTGCGCACACAACACCAGCCTCAGCGGTCTGCCTCGCTGCGGTGGTACTCCCTGATCGCAATCCACGGGTGGCGCAGTCGGACAATTAACCTCAAAACCTAAGAAAGACTGCCACTGGTTTGACCAGCCTGAGCCACGGTACCGGGTCACCGCCACGGAGACTACAGACCCAAGAGACCCGGCACCGGGTATCCCACACACGTGTACACACGGCCCAGGGGGCGCGTCACATGCAGTACAGCATATTACAAACATAAGTTCCATTATTGGGAGTGGGTGTCCCATGGTATTTGCTTATGCTTTCCCAGCAAAAGCTGCCAAAAATTAGGACGGAGCAACTTGCAATGCCCCTTACAAGAGCCATGCAGTACAGCATATTACAAACATAAGTCCCATTATTGGGGAGTGGGTGTCCCATAGTATTTGCTTATGCTTTCCCAGCAAAAGCTGCCAAAAATTAGGATGGAGCAACTTGCAATGCCCCTTACAAGAGCCATGCAGTACAGCATATTACAAACATAAGTCCCATTATTGGGGAGTGGGTGTCCCATCGTATTTGCTTATGCTTTCCCAGCAAAAGCTGCCAAAAATTAGGATGGAGCAACTTGCAATGCCCCTTACAAGAGCCATGCAGTACAGCATATTACAAACATAAGTCCCATTATTGGGGAGTGGGTGTCCCATAGTATTTGCTTATGCTTTCCCAGCAAAAGCTGCCAAAAATTAGGACGGAGCAACTTGCAATGCCCCTTACAAGAGCCATGCAGTACAGCATATTACAAACCTAAGTCCCATTATTGGGGAGTGGGTGTCCCATAGTATTTGCTTATGCTTTCCCAGCAAAAGCTGCCAAAAATTAGGACGGAGCAACTTGCAATGCCCCTTACAAGAGCCATGCAGTACAGCATATTACAAATATAAGTCCCATTATTGGGGAGTGGGTGTCCCATAGTATTTGCTTATGCTTTCCCAGCAAAAGCTGCCAAAAATTAGGACGGAGCAACTTGCAATGCCCCTTACAAGAGCCATGCAGTACAGCATATTACAAACATAAGTCCCATTATTGGGGAGTGGGTGTCCCATAGTAGTTGCTTATGCTTTCCAAGCAAAAGCTGCCAAAAATTAGGACGGAGCAACTTGCAATGCCCCTTACAAGAGCCATGCAGTACAGCATATTACAAACATAAGTCCCATTATTGGGGAGTGGGTGTCCCATGGTATTTGCTTATGCTTTCCAAGCAAAAGCTGCCAAAAATTAGGACGGAGCAACTTGCAATGCCCCTTACAAGAGCCATGCAGTACAGCATATTACAAACATGAGTCCCATTATTGGGGAGTGGGTGTCCCATAGTATTTGCTTATGCTTTCCCAGCAAAAGCTGCCAAAAGTTAGGACGGAGCAACTTGCAATGCCCCTTACAAGAGCCATGCAGTACAGCATATTACAAACATAAGTCCCATTATTGGGGAGTGGGTGTCCCATAATATTTGCTCATGCCTTGCAAGCAAAAGCTGCCAAAAATAAGGACGGAGGAACTTGCAATGCTGGCACCCTGGTGGTATAGTGGTGTTGGAGGCTGAGGATAAGGAGAAGAAGATTAAACAGCCGAAACGAGGAAGCGTATACCCATGTGTGGGTGTGAAGCGGTGCATGTGAATACACCTCCCGAAATAACACAGTGGATTTGACTTTATGTTACTCTGCTGTCATTTGGTGGTGATGAGAAGTCTGGCCCAATCCAGCCCTTGTTCATTTTGATAAGGGTCAGCTTGTCAGCATTGTCAGTTGACAGGTAAATGCGCTTATCAGTTATAATTCCCCCAGCGGCACTAAAAACACGCTCCGATAACACGCTAGCGGCAGGGCAGGCCAGGACCTCCAAGGCGTACAGAGCGAGTTCATTCCAAGTGTCCAGCTTGGAGACCCAATAATTAAAAGGCACAGAGGAATCACGGAGGACGCTGGTACGGTCGGCAAGGTACTCCCTCACCATCTTTTGAAACTTTCCACTCCTTGTGAGAGTACCCCGCGCCTCAGGGCCTGTAAGCTGGGCGGGTGTCAGAAAACTGTCCCAGAACGTTGACAGTGTTCCCCTGCCTCTGCTGGATTGGAGTTGCATCTCTCTCGCCTGTACGCCTTGGTTGGGCAATGAACTGTGACCTCTCCTGCTAGCGTGTTCAGATGGGAATTTTTTTAAGAGTTCTGCAGCAAGGGCCTTCAGGTACTGCCTCATTTTTGTAGACCTCTCCACCTCAGGAATAAGAGAGTGAAAGTTCTCCTTGTAGCGGGGGTCTACAAGTGTCACCAACCAGTAATGACTGTCACCCAACATTTTAACATAAAGTCAGCCATGCGTGCCAGACTGGTAACGGGCAAGATTTCCGTGTCCTCACCAAGATGACGACTGACCATGCTCTCCTCCTCCTCCTTCTCTTCCTCCTCCCCCCTGTCCTCAGGCCACCCACGCTGAACCGACGGTATGACACTTTTGCAGGTACTACGTCTACAGCGCATGATAGCAGCTCCTGTTCTTCCTCCTCCTCCTCCTCCTCTCCCTCATTGTCCCCCAATGCACGTTGGGATGAGATGAGGCTGGGCTGTGTGTAATCGCCCGCTACGGCTTCTTGATCCATCTCATCATACTCTGGCTGCAATGCCTCCTCTTTAATTCTCTGCAGAGAGCGTTGCAAAAGACAGACAAGTGGGATGCTGACACTAATGATGGCGTCATTGCCACTCACCATCTTGGTGGCCTCCTCAAAGTTTGTCAGGATGGTACATATGTCAGACATCCAGGTCCACTCCTGAGGTCTTATGTGTGGAGTCTGACCTGAATATCGATGGCCTTGTTGCAGCTGGTACTCCACAACTGCTCTCTTCTGCTCACAAATCCTTTGCAACATGTGGAGGGTAGAGTTCCAACGTGTGGGGACATCACACACCAGTCGGTGTGCCGAAAGCTGCAAACGCTGCTGCAACACAGCAAGGGCGGCGGAAGCTGTAGCCGACTTGCGAAAATGAGCTGACAGGCGGCGTACTTTCACGAGCAGATCTGGCAACTCGGGGTACGATTTAAGAAACCGCTGATCCACGAGGTTAAGCACATGAGCCAGGCATGGTACGGGTGTGATCTCACCGCGCCTCAGAGCCGCCACCAGGTTACGGCCATTGTCACACACGACCATGCCGGGATGTAGGTTCAGCGGTCTCAGCCACAGATCTGCCTGGTCTTTCACAGCTGTCCACAACTCACAAGCAGTGTGAGGTTTATCACCTAAGCTTATGAGTTTTAGCAAAGCCTGTTGCCGCTTGGCGGAGGCAGTACTGCAATGCTTCCAGCTTGTAACTGATATGGTGATATCTGAGATGGAGGCTGAACATGAGGAGGAGGAGGAGGAGGATGCGCAGGAGCTGTACACTGTGGGGGCAACTCTGACTGACATAGGGCCCGCAATCCTCGGTGTGGTGAGGATGTGTTCCGTCCCAAGGTCCGACTGGGTCCCGGCTTCCACTATGTTTACCCAGTGTGCCATCAGAGAGATGTACCGTCCCTGGCCACAAGCACTTGTCCACGTGTCCGTTGTCAGGTGGACTCTCCCAGTAACTGCGTTGTTGAGAGCACGGCAGATGTTTTGGGACACGTGCTTGTGTAGTGCGGGGATGGCACACCGGGCAAAATAGTGTCGGCTGGAGACCGAATACCGAGGGACGGCCACCGCCATAAGATTGCGGAAGGATTCCGTCTCCACCAGCCTAAAAGGCAGCATTTCCAACACAAGCAGTCGTGAAATGTGCGAATTTAGGACTGTGGCCTGTGGGGCGTTAGCTGCGAATTTCCGCTTTTGTTCAAAGGTCTGGGATATGGACAATTAAACTGTAACATACCTGGCGGCGTCCTTGCATAGTGGTCCATCTCCCACTGTGCAAGAGCGCGCACTTGATCTCCTGTCCAGAATGTCTCTCTGGCTTCCCTCCATGCTGTCTGTTTGTGTCTGTTTCTGCTGCTTAAGGGCGGCGCCCGATCACTTCCTGATTTTTGTACCTGCTGTGGGTCACACCCCTTGTGCGTCCTCAGCCTATTGCTGTCTGTCACCTGGTATATAGCTCAGCTGCTCCAATCAATCCCTGCCTGAGCATAGTGTTTCATTCAGTGTGTGCTTGCACTCTGAAGGTGCCAGGTCCCGTTCTGTGTTCTCTTGTCTGCCTATCCTGGAGGCTGTATTTCCAGGCCTGTCTGAACACGCTCCTAGCCTGTTCCTCCTGCCTTCTAGGGGCCGATTACCTAGACCCGCTCCTGTATCTTGTCTGACCTGTCTGAACACGCTCCTAGCCTGTTCCTCCCGCCTTCTAGGGGCCGATTACCTAGACCCGCTCCTGTATCTTGTCTGTCCTGTCTGAACACGCTCCTTGCCTGTTCGTCCTGCCTCTCTGGGGGCCATATTCCCAGACCCGCTCCTGTATTCCGCTGCAGTGTCGGTCTCCTCCGTACACTCAGTTCCAGTCTGAACTCTCTCCTATCCTTTACCTGTTTTGCCTCTATGTCCGTTCCCTTCCTTTTTCTGCAGAGTCTGAACTCTTACCTAACTCCTGCTTGTTGTCTCTGTACTCCCGTTTGTGAGTTTGTGGTCCACTCGCTACTTCACTGCAAGTACCCTGTGGGTATCTGGCTCTGCCTTTCCCTTCCTGTCTGTTCCGTGTGAACAGAGCCCTGTCCCCCCTGCTCAGCCTAGCCTGCTCTGACTCCTTTGCTCGCTGCTCCGGCAGCCTTGCTCCGCTCTGACCCTTTTGCTCACTGCTCCGGCAGTCTCGCTCCGCTCTTATCCTTTTGCTCACCGCTCCGGCGGTTCTAGCCTGCTCTGACTCCTTTGCTCACCGCTCCGGCGGTTCTAGCCTGCTCTGACTCCTCTGCTCACCGCTCCGGCGGTTCTAGCCTGCTCTGACTCCTTTGCTCACCACTCCGGCGGTTCTAGCCTGCTCAGACTCCTTTGCTCACCGCTCCGGCGGTTCTAGCCTGCTCTGACTCCTTTGCTCACCGCTCCGGCGGTTCTAGCCTGCTCTGACTCCTTTTCTCACCGCTCCGGCGGTTCTAGCCTGCTCTGACTCCTTTGCTTACCGCTCCGGCGGTTCTAGCCTGCTCTGACTCCTTTGCTCGCTGCTCCGGCAGCCTTGCTCCGCTCTGACCCTTTTGCTCACTGCTCCGGCAGTCTCGCTCCGCTCTTATCCTTTTGCTCACTGCTCCGGCAGTCTTGCTCCTCTCTTGCTCACCGCTCCAGGCGGTCTCGTCCTGCTTTACTCTTGCTCACTGCTCCGGCAGTCTCGCTCAGCTCTGACCCTTTGCTCACCGCTCCTGGCGGCCTTGTCCTGCTCTACTCTTGCTCACCGCTCCAGGCGGTCTTGTCCTGCCCTTTTCTCGCTCACCTCTCTGGGCGGCCTCACTCTGCTGTGTTTGTCCGCCACATCTGTGGTTCTGTTCCTGAGTCCCAGTGTGTACTGGGTCCTATCCCGCTAGTGTCCCTACCTGCTAGTGCCTCCTTGTCTGCACTCTAGCTGTGCTTGCCTGTACCCCTCTGGTGTATTGTTCCTGAGTCCCAGTGTGTACTGGGTCCTATCCCGCCTGTGTTCCTACCTGCTAGTGCCTCCCTGTCTGCACTCTAGCTGTGCTTGCCTGTACCCCCCTCCCTGCATACCCGCCTGCCTGCATACCAGTCGTGCCTGCCTATACCCACCAGTCAGTGCGCCAGCCTAACCAGTCTGTTCCTGTGTTCCCCTGTGTGGGTCAACAGCCGTGTCCGGGGTCTGTCCTGGAGTAGCACCTGGTCCCTCTGCTCGGTTCCTCCTTGGTGCACTGGCGTCGTATGCCGTCGTGCGACCCTGGTCGGATCGGGTGAATACCTAATTACGCCCCTCCAGGCAATCACTCTCCGGCACGGTCCAGTGGAATCACACGCACACGCCGCTCAGCCCGGGCGTGTGCATTACATCATGCTCAGTCCATGGTTCCCGTTGAGCCCCACGGCCTTCGCTCTCTGAGAAGTTTTCCAGCGAATACATGCATTAAAATAAATAAATAATTTTTTTTTTCCCTTTAGCTGAGTTCCAGGCGATTTACGCACCCGTCCAGATGGATCTATCTGCTCTCGTTCCTGCGGATCCGCTACGTTATTATGGGGATCCAAGACAAAGTCGTGCATTTGTGGAGCAATGCATGCTACACTTCAAGTTCTACCCTCTATGTTTTCCCACCGATCGGGTTAAGGTGGCATTCATTATGTCTAACCTAGCGGGTGATGCCTTGGAATGGATCAACCCCCTATGGGAAACACAGGATCCTATCGTCCTGGACATAATGGCCTTCCTGGTGGCCTTTCTAATGGTCTTCGATGATCCTAACCCGGAGGCTCCTGCTGAAGCTTCACTTCCCAATATCCAGGAGCAGCCCCAATCGGTAATGTGTGTGGGTAGCGCAATAGTCCTCCAGCCCAATGAGACTACTGCCCACCCAGAATCCTCACAGGGTGACTACGCTTTCCGGAATACTTCTCCCAACCTCAAGAGGCAGTCCAGACGTGCTAGACGTAGAGGCAAGCCGTCACGCCAGGGTCTGTCCTCCCTGAGACCTCCTGACCCCAACCTTGAAGTCCCTACTGAAGCTTCATCTCCCTGTATCCCGGAGAAGCCCCAACGGGTAATGTGCGTGGGTAGTGCACCAGTTCTCCTGCCCGAAGAGACTTCTGCCCATCCAGACTCCACACAGGAGAACTTCCTGCACCCGGCATCAGATGCTTCACCCACTTTAACCGGTGTGCATGTCCAAGGATGCTCCAAAGCTGTGGTTACCTCAGAGTCTGTGCACCTCTACTACCTGGCGGAGGACCCCCTGTTGCCTCCTGAATCCTCCGGGATACCACTCGATGACAAATGGAGAGAGACTTCTCTACACCCGGTACTCGATACTTTGTCCGCTTCGTCCTGTGAGCCTGACAATGGGTACCCCAAAGTGGTAGTTACCCCCGAGTCTCTACACCCCTCCGACCAGGCGGAGGACCTCCAGTTGTCTCCTGAACCCTTCGGGGTGCTACCTGGTAGCGAAAGGACAGAGACTCTCCTATACTCTGTACCTGATACCTCGCTCGCTTCGTCCAGTGAGTCCAACCTAGTGTACTCCGAAGCAGAGGTTACTCCCGAGTCTCTACACCCCTCCGACCAGGCGGAGGACCTCCAGTTGTCTCCAGAACCCTTCGGGGTGCTACCTGGTAGCGAAAGGACAGAGACACTCCTATACTCTGTACCTGATACCTCACTCGCTTCGTCCACTGAGTCCAACCTTGTGTACTCTGAAGCAGAGGTTACCCGTGAGTCTCTACACCCCTCTGACCAGGCGGAGGACCGCCAGTTGTCTCCAGAACCCTTCGGGGTGCCACCTGGTGGTGAATGGACAGAGACTTTCCTATACTCGGTACCCGATACCTCGCCTGCTTCGTCCAGTGAGTCCGACCTAGTGTACTCTGAAGCAGATGTTTTCTCTGAGCCTCTGCACTCTTCTGACCCGGCGGAGGACCTCCAGTTGTTTCCTGAATCCTCCGGGGTACCACCAGATAACAAAGAGACAGTGACTTTTCCTCATTATGTACCTGATAACCTGTCTATTTCTTCCTGTGAGCTTGACAAGATGTACCTCGAAGCAGAGATTACCCCCAAGTCTCTGTCCCCCTCCAACCCGGTGGAGGACTTCCAGTTGTCTCCTGTACCCTCTGGGGTGCCACCTGAAAATATGTGGAGAGAGACTTCCTTGTGTGCTGTTCCTGGTACTCCACCCGTTTCGTCTGTTGCTAAGGGTGGCTGGATGGGAGGTAGCATCCTAGCTACCCAGAGGAGACCAGTTTTTCCGGTGGACAGTGGAAGTGATCTCTTCGAAGTGAAGAATTGGCCCTCGAATTTCCTGCGGAAGATTCTGGCAGGCCTGAAGAAGAGGGGGCGTAAGGGGGGGGTACTGTAACATACCTGGCGGCGTCCTTGCATAGTGGTCCATCTCCCACTGTGCAAGAGCGCGCACTTGATCTCCTGTCCAGAATGTCTCTCTGGCTTCCCTCCATGCTGTCTGTTTGTGTCTGTTTCTGCTGCTTAAGGGCGGCGCCCGATCACTTCTTGCTTTTTGTACCTGCTGTGGGTCACACCCCTTGTGCGTCCTCAGCCTATTGCTGTCTGTCACCTGGTATATAGCTCAGCTGCTCCAATCAATCCCTGCCTGAGCATAGTGTTTCATTCAGTGTGTGCTTGCACTCTGAAGGTGCCAGGTCCCGTTCTGTGTTCTCTTGTCTGCCTATCCTGGAGGCTGTATTTCCAGGCCTGTCTGAACACGCTCCTAGCCTGTTCCTCCTGCCTTCTAGGGGCCGATTACCTAGACCCGCTCCTGTATCTTGTCTGACCTGTCTGAACACGCTCCTAGCCTGTTCCTCCCGCCTTCTAGGGGCCGATTACCTAGACCCGCTCCTGTATCTTGTCTGTCCTGTCTGAACACGCTCCTTGCCTGTTCGTCCTGCCTCTCTGGGGGCCGTATTCCCAGACCCGCTCCTGTATTCCGCTGCAGTGTCGGTCTCCTCCGTACACTCAGTTCCAGTCTGAACTCTCTCCTATCCTTTACCTGTTTTGCCTCTATGTCCGTTCCCTTCCTTTTTCTGCAGAGTCTGAACTCGTACCTAACTCCTGCTTGTTGTCTCTGTACTCCCGTTTGTGAGTTTGTGGTCCACTCGCTACTTCACTGCAAGTACCCTGTGGGTATCTGGCTCTGCCTTTCCCTTCCTGTCTGTTCCGTGTGAACAGAGCCCTGTCCCCCCTGCTCAGCCTAGCCTGCTCTGACTCCTTTGCTCGCTGCTCCGGCAGCCTTGCTCCGCTCTGACCCTTTTGCTCACTGCTCCGGCAGTCTCGCTACGCTCTTATCCTTTTGCTCAC
The DNA here is from genome assembly GCF_046119375.1 of Phyllobates terribilis. Classification (NCBI taxonomy): domain Eukaryota; kingdom Metazoa; phylum Chordata; class Amphibia; order Anura; family Dendrobatidae; genus Phyllobates; species Phyllobates terribilis. Next base: position 789,828,028 of record NW_027362761.1, read on the forward strand.
CGCTCCGGCGGTTCTAGCCTGCTCTGACTCCTTTGCTCACCGCTCCGGCAGTTCTAGCCTGCTCTGACTCCTTTGCTCACCGCTCCGGCGGTTCTAGCCTGCTCTGACTCCTTTGCTCACCGCTCTGGCGGTTCTAGCCTGCTCTGACTCCTTTGCTCGCTGCTCTGGCAGCCTTGCTCCGCTCTGACCCTTTTGCTCACTGCTCCGGCAGTCTTTCTCCGCTCTTATCCTTTTGCTCACTGCTCCGGCAGTCTTGCTCCTCTCTTGCTCACCGCTCCAGGCGGTCTCGTCCTGCTTTACTCTTGCTCACTGCTCCGGCAGTCTCGCTCAGCTCTGACCCTTTGCTCACCGCTCCTGGCGGCCTTGTCCTGCTCTACTCTTGCTCACCGCTCCAGGCGGTCTTGACCTGCCCTGTTCTCGCTCACCTCTCTGGGCGGCCTCACTCTGCTGTGTTTGTCCGCCACATCTGTGGTTCTGTTCCTGAGTCCCAGTGTGTACTGGGTCCTATCCCGCTAGTGTCCCTACCTGCTAGTGCCTCCTTGTCTGCACTCTAGCTGTGCTTGCCTGTACCCCTCTGCCTGTATTGTTCCTGAGTCCCAGTGTGTACTGGGTCCTATCCCGCCTGTGTTCCTACCTGCTAGTGCCTCCCTGTCTGCACTCTAGCTGTGCTTGCCTGTACCCCCCTCCCTGCATACCCGCCTGCCTGCATACCAGTCGTGCCTGCCTATACCCACCAGTCAGTGCGCCAGCCTAACCAGTCTGTTCCTGTGTTCCCATGTGTGGGTCAACAGCCGTGTCCGGGGTCTGTCCTGGAGTAGCACCTGGTCCCTTTGCTCGGTTCCTCCTTGGTGCCCTGGCGTCGTATGCCGTCGTGCGACCCTGGTCGGATCGGGTGAATACCTAGTTACGCCCCTCCAGGCAATCACTCTCCGGCACAGTCCAGTGGAATCACATGCACACGCCGCTCAGCCCGGGCGTGTGCATTACATAAACGCTGCGGTGGGACGTGAACGTGGACGTTGATGCTGTTTCTTGAGAAACTGCCATAACAAGTGAAGACTGAGAGGAGGGGGCATCTTTACATGCAGTATGGACAGGGGATTGCCTTGCACACACAACAGGGGGTTCTATTGCACGCACAACAGTGGAAGAAGCAGTGGTGACACCCGCTGACACTGGTCGTGGACCCTGGGTTTCGCCCCACAATGTCGGGTGCTTTGCTGCCATGTGTCTGATCATGCTGGTGGTGGTCAGGCTAGTAGTTTTGTCACCCCTGCTGATGCTGGCATGGCAGGTGGAACATATGGCCTTTTTGGGGTTATCAGCAGAGTCTTTAAAAAAATTCCAGACTCTGGAAGACCTACCGCTTGTACTGGCAACATCCCTCGTGTTGGTGTTACGGGGAACGGTTGCCTGCCTTCTGTCTGCGGCCACCACACTGCTTCTTCCTGCCTGTTGGGGTACTCTGCCTCCCTCCCCCCTGTGTGCCGCTGGCCTCACTCTGCATGTCCTCCTTCCACGTTGGGTCAGTTACTAGATCATCCACCACCTCCTCCTCTTCCACTTGCGCACCACGATCCTCCTCCTCACTTCCTGGCAATTGTGTCTCGTCATCGTCCACCTCTTGTGACAGATTGCCAACGTCGACTTCCTGTGGCCGTGGCTGTTCAAATATTTGTGCATCGCAACATGGGATCTCCTCTTCACCACTTCAAGCGTATCAGGCGAGGGGCCCAAATATGGAAATGGACCAGTGAACAGCTCTTCAGAGTGTCCAAGTGTGGGATCACTTGCTGTCTGACGACACTCGGCATGGTGGGAGGAAGGAGCATCAGGGTGAGGAGGAGACTCACGGCTACAAAGAGTTGACCGTGTGGAAGACAGACCGGAGGTGGTGGTGCCCAGGTAACTGGAAGTATTATCTGCTATCCAATTAATAACCTGTTCACACTGATCAGTTCTCAATACTGGTGTTGTTCTGTGCTTCCCTAGTAATTCGGTCAAGAAGTGGGAGCGAGAAGATGTGGCTGTTGGTTGTGGCACATTTTCACCTTGGCCACGGCCCCGTCCTCTGCACGAACCATCACCAGAACGTCCACTTCCACGTCCCTTGCCACGCGCCTTGCCCATTGTAAATGAAGTAAAATAGCTTACATTTGCACTATCAATGGAAAAAGGGTAACAAAGAGTAGATTAGAACCGTGGAAGAGGAAAACCACAGTTATTGTTTACTGGGGTATACCACACTTTTTTAAATAGAGATATTTGTGGCTGAACAGTGAGCGACACACTCAAACTGCTTTTTTTTAGATACCAAAGGCCCAAAACTGGATAGTACAGCGATTTGACCGGTGGAACTGCGAAACCACACTGGGATGTCGGGCCTACACAAGACTATTTTCAACAGATATATTTTTGTGTCACAACAGTCAGGAGACACTACTGTTTTTCTTTACGGAAAAAACTACCAAAAGCTGAATAATAGAGATTTTTTACCTTGGGATGGCAAAACCACAGTTATTGTTTACTGGGGTATACCACACTTTTTTAAATAGAGATATTTGCGGCTGAACAGTGAGCGACACACTCAAACTGCTTTTTTTTTAAATACCAAAGGCCCAAAACTGGATAGTACAGCGATTTGACCGGTGGAACTGCGAAACCACACTGGGATGTCGGGCCTACACAAGACTATTTTCAACAGATATATTTTTGTGTCACAACAGTCAGGAGACACTACTGTTTTTCTTTACGGAAAAAACTACCAAAAGCTGAATAATAGAGATTTTTTACCGTGGGATGGCAAAACCACAGTTATTGTTTACTGTGGTATACCACACTTTTTTAAATAGAGATATTTGTGGCTGAACAGTGAGCGACACACTCAAACTGCTTTTTTTTTAGATACCAAAGGCCCAAAACTGGATAGTACAGCGATTTGACCCGTGGAACTGCGAAACCACACTGGGATGTCGGGCCTACACAAGACTGTTTTCAACAGATATATTTTTGTGTCACAACAGTCAGGAGACACTACTGTTTTTCTTTACGGAAAAAACTACCAAAACCTGAATAATAGAGATTTTTTACCGTGGGGTGGCAAAACCACAGTTATTGTTTACTGGGGTATACCATACTTTTTTAAATAGAGATATTTGCGGCTGAACAGTGAGCGACACACTCAAACAGTTTTTTTTTTTAGATACAAATGGCCCAAAATGGATAATACAGAGGTTTGAACCGTGGAAGTGCAAAACAACACTTCTGTTTCTCTAGCCTACACCAGACTATTTTCAACAGTTATATTTGTGTCTGAAAAATCAGAGACACGCTTTTTTTTGTGGGGGGGGAAGGGACACACCAAAAGGTTAATAAGACGGGTATTTGTACGGTGTGAAGGAGGAGAAAAAAAGGAGGATTTAGATGAAAAAAAAAGGATTTTTCCTGGCCCCCGACACCTGGTGCTAAGTCCAGCAATTTCAGCAACAGGAGCACACAGGACTGTAATGCAGCGTTTGCTGGTATAACCGCTGTGTCTCCTATACAGCCTGCCTGCCTGGTATCTGGGATGGATATTAGTCCTGAAAAGGACTGTTTGTTTGTTCTGGCAGCCTTTACAGACCCTACACTAACTATTTCGCAGTTTATATCTCTCCCTAAATCAGCAGCGCTGTCCCTACACTGTCTAATCCGGAGCGACTGTGTCCAAGATGGCGGCGCCCCATTTTAAATACTCGAGGTGACGCTGTGCGGCCATCCAATCACTGTAATGCCCACAACCAACATGGCTGCAGCATTATAGTGACTGGCTGGCAATTCCTGCATGTTCATTGGCTCTGTAAAGAGCGCCAAACATGCAGGGCGGAGACCCGAGCTCCCGCTCGAGTAACCCGGAAATGCTCGGTGCTCGCCGAACATCCCGAGTAGCGTGATGCTCGGGCGAGTACCGAGCAGTGTCGAGCATGTTCGCTCAACACTAATTATCTGCTATATAACCAACAACCTTTTGACACTGCTCTGGGTTCAATAGTGGTGTGCTGTGGTCCCCTATAAATTGTCACAGGAAGGTCAGGCGAGAAGATGTGGGTGTTTGTTGTGGCACAATTTCAGCTTGCCCACGGCCTTGTCCTCGGCCTCTACATGCACCATTACCATCACGTCCAGTTACCCGTCCCTTGCCACGTGCCTTGCCCATTTTAAATGGAGGAAAGTATCTTCCACACTCACTACAAATGACCGAGTTTGGAGCGAACTTATATGTGATCCGTGTGACGGAGAAAACAGAGTTTTAAATACCTGGCCTGTGGGTAAGTAGTTTGAACAGCAAACTGCTGTGAATTGCTTCACTGACACACTAAAGGAAATTTTTAATGGAGGCCAGAAATGGCAGTATTTTCTGGCAACGTATATGTGATCCGTGTGATGGAGAAAACAGAGTTTTAAATAGTTGGATTTCTAGCGCTGTAATATGGAAAGGACCTGGCTGTATTCTGCAGTGCCAACAAGCAAATGGCGCAGAGAAACGGTGCTCTCTGGATTGCTTTTTAAGCAAATAATGAGGATTAAGATCCAAAGAAAAGTATTCCTGGTCCCTGAGACCTGGGCCTTTGTATAGAAATATATAACAGCAGCAGAAGGCAGAATTGGAATGGAGCCTCTTGTGCTATATGCACTGCAGTCTGCTATATACCCTGCCTGCCTATTCACCCTGCCTGCCTGATATCTCTGCAGATGGATTAGTCCTCAGAAGGAATGTTTGTTAAGATGGATATGTGTAATGTATGTTTTTTCTCCCTACACTACCTAATACACAAGCAAATCTTTCCCTGACGCAGCAGCACCTCTCCCTACACTGTTTGATTCTGGAGTGACTGTGACGAGCATGCCAGTGCCAGGTCTGATATATACCTGATGATGCTGTGCGGCAAGCCAATCACTGTAATGCCCACAACCAACATGGCTACTGCATTACAGTGCATGGCAGGCAATCCCTGCATGTTCATTGGCTCTCTAAAGAGCACCAAACATGCTGGGAGGGGACCCGAGTTTCCGCCCGAGCAACCCGGAAATACTCGGCGAGCGCTGAGCATCTCGAGCAGTGAGATGCTCAGTCGAGCACCGAGCAGTAGCGAGCACACTCGCTGATCACTACTAAGGACTAGTGATGAGCGAGTATGTTTTGTTAACCCTTTCGCCGAGTATACTCGGCCGAGCACCGAGTATTTATAGCGTGCTTGGGCTTTAAGTTTTCGTCGCTCCGTGAACATGATTTACAACTGTTTCACAGATTTAATACATGTGAGGAATTATGGAAAAACAGGCATTCCTCACATGTATTAAATCTGTCAAACAGTCGCAAATCATGTTCACGGAGCAACGAAAACTTAAAGCCCGAACACACTATAAATACTTGGTGCTCGGCCGAGTATACTCAGAGAAAGGGTTAACAAAACACTCGCTCATCACTAATAAGGACCATGCTATTAGCACAAAAAAATTAGATTTTGAAATGTGGACTCCTGGCTGAAGAAAAACTACTAGCACAAAATACTTGTATGCAGGAATGTGACCTGATTTCTGTAGCACACTATTAGCACAAAGAAATTAGATTTTTAAATGTGGACTCCTGCCTGGCCAAAAATATTTCTATGCACAAATGTGGCCTTGTCTCAGAACCATGTTATTAGCAGAAGGAATTTAGATTTTGAAATGAGGACTCCGGCCTTGCCAAAAATATTACCAGCACAAAACATTACTATGCACAAATGTGACCTTGTTTCAGGACCACACTATTAGCACAAAGAATTTAGACTTTCAAATGTGGACTCCTGCCTGGAGCACAATATTAGCAGCACAAAATATTTCTGTGCACAAATGTGGCCTTGTTTCAGGACCACGCTGTTAGCAGAAAGAATTTAGATTGTCAAATGTGGACTCCTGCCTGGCCAAAAAAAATATCAGCACAAAATATTTCTATGCACAAATGTGGCCTTGTTACAGGACCATGCTATTAGCATAAAGAATTTAGAGTTTCAAATGTGGATTCCTGCCTGGAGCACAATATTGGCAGCACAAAAGATTTCGATGATGAAATGTGGCCTGGCTTCTCTGGACCACACAACTAGCAAAAAGGATTGATATGCTGAAAGGTCGATTTCACAGCCACACAGGATCCTATCTATCTGAACTAGCTGACTCACAATCAACCGCCTAGCTAACTAGCTCATTATCCAGTAGCAGCAGCAGGAGCAGCCTCTCTGCGCTGTTACACTGACAAAATGGCGCCAAAACAGCATGTTCGCTCTTCATATGAAGAGGGACACGTGACTTCGGAAGCCAATGACACAAGCCCTTGTGTCTGGATGTTGTAGATGGTGTATGCGCCCTGAACAGTCCGAAGCTTCTCTGACCTCTCACCACCCCCTTCCTTCATCAAACACGTCTTCCTTGCTCATCATACAGCACCACCATCCTAGCCAAAATCCTAAAAAAGCATTAGTGGAAACCATATCATTTACTGCACTTTGGCAGAATTTTGCCAATTTTGAGTAGAAACGCTCGGGGTCCGTACACAAATCCAAAAGTGCAACGTTCGTGTCGACATTGAGATTGGTGAACATTTTCCGAACAAGTTCGCTATTCTCTAATTCCTGGTCCATGTAACGATGTTTATGTGGACCTTGCCACTGATGGCGTTGCACAGTGCACACCTGATTTGGTCCGCAACATGTGTGTGCTGTACCGGAATGGCGCGCCTCGAAAAGTAGTGGTGAATGGGAACCATGTACTGTGGGATAGCCACCGCCATTAGTTTCTTAAAACTGTCCGTCTTCACCATCTGTAATGGCAGCATTTCAAAGGCCAAGAATGAATTTGGAAATGCTCTCATTAAGGACCATGGCTCATGGGTGGATAAAGAGGTATTTCTTCCTTCTCTCAAGGGTTTGGGGGATGGAGAGCTGAACACTTTCATGAAATGGTGTGAAGATGCTCGGTGACACTGCTGGTGGTGCTGTCACATCCTCTCTTTGTGGGAACGCAACTGGCCCTGTTGATCATCAGCAGGAGGAAGAGGCCGAGTCTGCAGCAGAAGTGGGAGCAGGAGGAGACTCAGATTGTGCTTTTTAAGGTGCATACTCCACTGCACCTTGCGCCTGGAATTCACATGCCTCATCATGCAGGTGGTGCTCAGGTTCAGAACATTTATTCCTCGCTTCTGGCTCCGACTGCACAGCGTGTAAACCACCTGTGTCCTGTCGTCAGGAAATTGGCTGAAGAAATGCCACACCAGGGAGGTCATTTGAGCTGGCTTTGGTTTGCTCATTATCTCGGCGCAGTGGGCAGTAGCACCCGACGTACTGGTTAGAGGCTGCCCGCTGTGCTTTTGCACCCTGATCCCTCTTTTGCTGTGCTGTAGGGCAGCATGACCACCTCCATGTGGGGTCTTGGACCTCATCATCCACCCGTCATCACCAGTGCCCTTCTTGCCAGTCTGCAAACTGCAGAAACACGCTGCAGTTGGCAACTGTGTTTCGTCATCTTCTGAGATGTGCTGTGGTGGTCCACTGACTTTGTGCAGTAGCCCTCCCATGTACTCATACTCCAACATAACAAGTGTTTGGGCATCAGTGCACTCAGTCTTTTCCACTCCTGGAGCAGGGCCAGGTGGATGGGCCACGGAACCCCAGCCAGCAGACTCATCAAAAAGCAGAATAGACTGTTGCATGACTTGGATCTTAAAGTGTTTGGCTGATTTTCAAGGGGGTGAGGTCGAAGCCGGATGACCATGATCCTCAGGTGCCAACTCTGCGCTTTCTGCAGTGGATCGGGTGGAAGATAATGCAAAGAAACTGGAGGCATGCGCTGCAGCCTTTCAACAAACCTTATTTGGCTTCCGAACCCGAGCAGTAAACCAGACTTCTGGTAAAAAGTCTGTGTTCGGGATTCGGTGCCGGACACTAGGTGTCCAGTACTAACCACGAATTTTACAATTTTGGGTTGCTTACCCCTAAAAGGCACTTACAGTGGGTCTGGAAGATGAAAAATAGTGATGTTAAATGTGAAGATCTAAGATTGTGAGATTTAATAATCACCTAGGCAGGTTAATGATGCAACAATATTTTATTCCTTACATCCATGGTAATATAGCAATTCCAGGTAAATGTCCAAAATACAATTGTCTCAGTCCACAATCCTCCATACGACAGATAAAACGATGGAAGCACAGGTATCCAGTAGCACAGTCTTTTAAGAAAGTTTGAATCCCAATGACATATCTCCCATCTGTAGCATGTTCATCCAGCCCAGTCGGTACTGATCTCCATATCCCATCGATCCATCTATAGACCAGGTCCTCAGTCTCGATCCTATTCCTTCGATGTCCTTTCACACAACTCCCCACTAAACATGTGGCTTCTTTGCTCCTTCACTGGGATCAGCCCCCTGAATATACAGAATTGCTTTCACCCTCCCCCCTAACGCTAAGTGTGTATTAATGGTGGTATTTTTCTCAGATCAATACCATCAATTGGGTGTGCATGTTAGACTTCCTGTGATGACGGCTCTGCCGGATCAACTTTCACACAATGGGCCTAGTCGCTGTTTGAACAATGGTTTAAGACCCCTGAGATATTAACAAGATTAACAGAATTTACATTTACCCTTGGCAATCTCTTGTCAGGTCCTTATGTATGCATAACTTCCAGCCAGCATGTCGTCCTCTGCTTACTGTCACTGAGTGGAAACATTGATTATTGAAGCTGAACACTTTACAAGTAAAATAAGTGTACATAAACTGACGAGCAAGCAGGACATTAATAAAACACAGCAAGCAAATCTCTAATAAAACACACTAATAATATTGAAGGAAACATAGCTCTGTGATGGAAAAGTCTTATAGTCTTTAGTAAGTGATCAGCTCCTCACATTAAATATTTTCATTGATTTGGGGGTTACATTTTTGATGATAAGGATGCATTTGTACAAGAGGGAAATATGCTCTTATAACATGAGTTTATGCAAGTAATGATACTAATGGATGATGATGATGATGATGATGATGATGATGATAATAATGATGAATTAGGCCAGGAAATTCAATTTGCATTTAATTTAATCAATGTCAATTAAACGTGTATTATTAAGCTTCAAAGTCTCTCCAGACTCAAAGCCTATTTATCTGTCTCATGTGAGGCCTTCCTCTTCCTCCTGGAATCTTTGGTGCGAAATCCTGAGTAGTCATGATGTTCTGATACATGTCATGATGTTGTAACGCATCTCACGACATCACATGAGACCTAGTAAGCACCAGGCACCTGAGGAAGACACTACATTGGACAAAAGAAGAGCTAACACTGGACCTAAAGACTGGAGCAGGGCTGGATGGGTTAAGGCCTGGTAAGTGTTATTTTTTGCATTCTTGAACTCCTTTATGTCTCTCTATTATCTAACAAAATGACATCGAAAAGCAACTCTCACTATCTGGATTCAGGTAAATTTCATTACCTTGTAAAATTATAGGCAAATTTAATTGCTTTGAACCGATTTGCTCATTTCCTAATATATAGTACATATTTTTGTATTTGAGCTACAGATTGGCAGCGAGAAAGGGTAACAACTTGCTATTTGCAAAATGGGGCTTCCAATTGTGAATAAGTTACTAAGATGCAACACACAGATAAGAACAAGGCGGAAGTAACCTGCTAAGCTATTTATTTTCCTAGTACAGAAATTAAAGTGTTCATTGTAGAAACAGTCAATTATTCGGGTACAGGGTAACAATTCACACAATATCAGCAAAAATGGAAATATAAAGAATTTAACAGTTACAAAATATCTTATTCTTTCGAACTATCTCTGAGTGTTTACAGTGCCTTAATTCGTTTCTGTTTTTAATTTCCACTGGCGGTGTTAACAATGGGACCGTAATTCTATCACTTAGTTTCAGATGTTATTCTGGCACTAACAGGAGTCATCGGTATTTCCCTCTAGGCCACAAATCTCTAGTAGCCAGTCACACAACACTTTATATGGGCTGGCCCTGGGGTTCTGCAGCTCTTTGGTTGTTGTGGAGTCTGTTGTGATCTCTTGGATGAGTTGTCACTGCGCTCTTGAGGTAATTTTGGATGGCCAGCCACTCTTGGAAAGGTTCACCATTGTTCCATGTTTTTGCTATTTGTGCAAAATGGCTCTCACTGTGATTTGCTGGAGTCCTAAAGCTTTAGAAATGGCTTTACAACCTTTAGAAATGGCTTTATAACCTTTTCCAGACTGATAGATCTCAATTACTTTGTTTCTCATTTGTTCCTGAATTTCTTTGGATCGCAGCATGGTGTCTAGCTTTTGAAGATCTTTTAGTCTACTTCACTTTGGCAGGCAGGTGCTATTTAAGTGATTTCTTGATTGAGAACAGGTGTGGCAGTAATCAGGCCTGTGTGTGGTTAGGGAAATTGAATTCAGCTTCCCAAAGATGTGATAAACCACAGGTAATTTATGTTTTAAGGGAGGAGGGCAAACACTTTTTCACACAGGGCCCTGTAGGTTTGGATTTCTTTTTCCCTTAATAATAAAGACCTTTATTTAAAAACTGCATTTTTTGTTTACTTGTGTTATCTTTGTTTAGCATTTAAATTTATTTTGTGATCTGAAATATTTAAGTGTGACAAACATGCAGAAGAAAAAAAAATCAGGAAGGGGGCAAACACTTTTTCACACCACTGTATTTTCTGATTTTTGTGTCTTATGAAATGTATTGCATAAAGGAATTTTACATTTTCATTTTTTATAGGATTCTGCTAGGCAAAAATATTAAAATCTGCCCTGGGCTTTGTTTACAGGTTGCAGTGGTGACATAACTGTCTGTGGCCATTACCTTAAGTATGGCCATTAGCTCAAGTATGAGAAATAAGAATTAATCCTGATTAATATGATGCATGCAGACTTTACCTTACCTGCCACCACCGCACTCTAATCAGCATCTCTGTTTATCCATTCCTCTTACAGGTACGTCACCCAGCTTTCCCATCTTGACTTCCATGCAGTTTTCTATACCTCTCTGCTCCTATTCGCTAATGGTATGTCACCCAGCTTTCCCATCTTGACTTCCATGCAGTTTTCTATACCTCTCTGCTCCTATTCGCTAATGGTACGTCACCCAGCTTTCCCATCTTGACTTCCATGCAGTTTTCTATACCTCTCTGCCCCTATTCACTAATGGTATGTTCTTCAAGCTACCCCAGCAACCCCCCACTTTCATTTATGACCTTGTTTACTTAACTTTTGAGTATCCAGCATCTGGTTCAACCTAATCAGCTGATCAAGATGAGCACAGATCACTCTCCTCTGGTTCACAGCTGAATGCATTCTGTTGCAAATATATTGTGAGCCAGGAGTCTGTTAGACTTTAGTCTGTGGCCATTACCTTAAGTATGGCCATTAGCTGAAGTATGAGAAATAAGAATTAATCCTGATTAATATGATGCATGCAGACTTTACCTTACCTGCCACCACCGCACTCTAATCAGCATCTCTGTTTATCCATTCCTCTTACAGGTACGTCACCCAGCTTTCCCGTCTTGACTTCCATGCAGTTTTCTATACCTCTCTGCTCCTATTCGCTAATGGTACGTCACCCAGCTTTCCCATCTTGACTTCCATGCAGTTTTCTATACCTCTCTGCTCCTATTCGCTAATGGTACTTCACCCAGCTTTCCCATCTTGACTTCCATGCAGTTTTCTATACCTCTCTGCCCCTATTCACTAATGGTATGTTCTTCAAGCTACCCCAGCTACCCCCCACTTTCATTTATGACCTTGTTTACTTAACTTTTGAGTATCCAGCATCTGGTTCAACCTAATCAGCTGATCAAGATGAGCACAGATCACTCCCCTCTGGTTCACAGCTGAATGCATTCTGTTGCAAATATATTGTGAGCCAGGAGTCTGTTAGACTTTAGTCTGTGGCCATTACCTTAAGTATGGCCATTAGCTGAAGTATGAGAAATAAGAATTAATCCTGAAATGAACCTGAAGTGAACTGAAGGTAACTGGATACTTTGTCACAGTAAACAATGTTTGTCTTTGTTTTCACTCTCACCCCTTTAATCCTTCACTTCTTACAACCACCCCTAATCCCTACACCTAGTAAGGAACTCTTCATCTCTCCCTCCATTCTCCCCACCCATCTCACCTCCTCCTCAGAGCTATTCCTCAACATACAATCCTTTGTTTCCAAACACAGACAGCCACCTCATGCCGTCTCCTGCTCCCACCTACTAACGCTTTCTCTGCTCCTCCTTACTGCCGGCAACATCTCTCCAAATCCTGGCCCTCCTCACCACATCCCTACAATCACTTCCACCTCCTACTCATGATCTACCCCAAACTCTTGTAACCCTTCTAACCTTATACCTATACGCCAAGCCCCTGCTTCCCCAGTCCCACAAACAGGAGCTCTATGGAACGCTCACTCTGTCTGCAACAAACTTTCCTACATTCACAACCTCTTCATCACTAACAAACTTTCCTTCATCGGCATCACTGAAACCTGGCTCACCCCCTCTGACATGGCCTCTCCTGCTGCACTTCAGTATGGCAGATTCCACCTCTCCCATACCCCCCGCCCCACCGGCAAGGACGGTGGAGGAATAAATTTCCTCCTCTCAGATAACTGCTCCTTCACCCATATTCCACTGCCGCCCTCAATTACTCTCCCCTCTTTTGAAGTGCACTGCGTGCGTATCTACTCCCCCTCCAACCTTCAGCTGGCTGTCATTTACCGCCCCCCAGGATCAACCACCACTTTCTTTGACCACTTCACCGCTTGGCTACTTCATTTCCTCTCCGTTGACATCCCCACTATCCTCATGGGTGACTTTAACATCCCCATTGACACTTCCCTCTCAGCTGCCTCTAAACTTCTATCCCTCACTTCCTCCTTCGGTCTTACTCAGTGGTCTTCCCCACCCACCCTCAAAGACGGCCACACGCTGGACCTCATCTTCACCCGCCTCTGTTCCCTATCTAACCTCTCTAACTCACCTCTCCCTCTTTCTGACCACAACCTACTTACATTCTCTTCCCTCTCCTCTCCAGGTCAACAATCTCCACTCCACAAACTTGCACACCCTCGCAGAAATCTCAGACACCTTGACCTACACTCACTCTCTGAATCCCTCCTCCCTCTTACAGACATTAGTTCCTTACATGATGCAGATGTTGCTGCCACTTTATACAACACCACAACAGCTGCAGCTCTCGATTCGGTTGCCCACCTCACACATACCAAGGCTCGCACAATCAACAGACAACCCTGGCACACCAGCCTAACTAAAGAACTGTGATGGCCTCCAGGGTTGCTGAGCATAGATGGAAAAAGTCCCACTCCAATGAGCACTTCATTGCATTCAAACAATCCCTCACTACCTTCAAGTCCACACTCACTGCAGCAAAACAAACATACTTCTCATCTCTCATATCCTCCCTGTCTCACAACCCCAAACAACTATTCAACACCTTCAATTCTCTCCTCCGTCCCCCAGTGCCTCCTCCCTCTCCTCTTATTTCAGCCGAAGACTTTGCCTCATTCTTCAAGCAGAAGATTGACACCATCAGGCAAAGCTTTTGCATAAAGCCCCCACAACCCCTCCCCACACCTACTCAACCCTCCTCCTCCAAAACCACCTTCTCCACCATTATGGAAGATCAACTTTCCTCCTTACTCTCCAAATCACACCTCACCACCTGTGAACTTGACCCAATCCCGTCCCACCTCATCCCAAGCCTTACCACTATCTTCATCCCAACCCTAGCCCACCTCTTTAACCTGTCACTAACAACTGGTGTCTTCCCCTCATGCTTCAAACATGCCTCAATCACACCCATCCTCAAAAATCCCTCCCTTGACCCATCCTCTCTGACTAGCTAACGCCCCATATCACTTCTCCCTTATGCCTCAAAACTACTGGAACAACACGTCCATTCTGAACTGTCCTCCCACCTCTCCTCCTGCTCCCACTTCGACCGCCTACAATCTGGTTTCCGACCGCACCATTCTACTGAAACTGCACTGACTAAAGTCACCAATGACCTACTAACCGCCAAATCTAAGCGACACTACTCCGTCCTCCTCCTCCTAGACCTGTCATCTGCCTTCGACACAGTGGACCATTCCCTTTTACTACAAAGTCTCTCATCTCTCGGCATCACAAACTTAGCCCTATCCTGGATCTCCTCATACCTAACAGACAGGACATTCAGTGTCTTCCACTCACGCATCACCTCCTCATCTCACCCCCTATCTGTCGGTGTCCCTCAAGGTTCAGTCCTAGGACCTCTGCTCTTCTCCATCTACACCTTAGGCCTGGGACAGCTCATAGAGTCTCATGGCTTTCATTATCACCTCTATGCTGATGACACATAGATCTACCTCTCTGGACCTGACATCTCCTCCCTACTAACCAAAATCCCACAATGCCTGTCTGCTATTTCATCCTTCTTCTCTGCTAGCTTTCTAAAACTTAACATGGACAAAACAGAATTCATCATCTTTCCGCCATCCCATTCACCCCCCCCAACTGACCTATCTATCAATGTCAGTGGCTGTCCACTCTCCCCAGTCCCTCAAGCTCGCTGCCTTGGAGTTACCCTGTACTCTGATCTCTCTTTCAAACCACATATCCAAGCCCTTTCCACTTCCTGCCGACTCCAACTCAAAAATATCTCCTGGATCCACACATTCCTCAACCATGAATCTGCAAAAACACGAGTGCACGCCCTCATCATCTCCCGCCTCGACTACTGCAACCTCCTGCTCTGTGGCCTTCCTTCTACCACTCTTGCACCCCTCTAATCTATCCTAAACTCTGCTGCCCGACTAATCCACCTGTCCCCTCGCTATTCCCTGGCCTCTCCTCTCTGTCAATCTCTTCACTGGCTCCCCTTTGCTCAGAGAATCCAGTTAAAAACCCTAACCATGGCATACAAAGCCATCCACAACCTGTCTCCTCCATATATCTGTGACCTAGTCTCCCGTTACATACCTGCACGCAACCTCCGATCCTCACAAGATCTCCTTCTCTACTCCCCTCTTATCTCCTCCTCCTACAATCGCATACAAGATTTCTCCTGTGCTTCCCCCCTACTCTGAAACCCTATACCCCAACACATCAGACTCTTGTCGACCGTGGAAACCTTCAAAAGAAGCCTGAAGACCCACCTCTTCCGACAAGCCTACAATCTGCAGTAACCACCACTGCATGACCAGCTCTACCCTCACCTAATGTATCCTCACCCATCCCTTGTAGATTGTGAGCCCTCGCGGGCAGGGTCCTCGCTCCTCCTGTACCAGTCGCTGTCGCACTGTTCAAGATTATTGTATTTGTTTTTGCTATGTATAACCCTTATCACATGTAAAGCGCCATGGAATAAATGGCGCTATAATAATAAATAATAATAATAACGACTATCACTAAGATTCAGCAGTCATGCTGTGGTAGATACATGTTCCAGTTGTTGGACTCCCACCAAGCTGATATTGATTCATTTGTATAGGTCCTCAATATGGTGTGACTAGAGAATCTGTTTTAATATCAGTTTTGGTCTCATTACTCTAAATTATTTAGTTCGAGAAGTTTTGAGGTTTTTTCAAGTGCTACTTGGTGAATTGAAAATATGCTATTTTGTGACGTTGGTGCTGTTACTACAGTGCAGTATGAGATGAACCACTTCACTTTGTTTTAGACAAGCCTGGATTTCGATAGAAGAAGAAAAGGACTCATATTTTAATATTTCCATATCTTTTTATAACTTTTCCATATTATATCTTTTTGAGTTGCAGTTGAATTACTTTTCCTTGCAGATTCTTTGACAGTTCTTTAGAACAGCTTAGATTACATGCACAGCAGTTTATTAGTTGACTATATGCCCTTTACAAAAGTCATTATTGGGCCTTATTCTAGTGCTTATTTTTTGGGCAGTTCCAGAATAACAACTAGAAGGAAGATCGTGGCGCCAGGACAGAAGTGTTATTTTATTATTTATACCATCCCAAATATCCTGCATGCAGTTGGCCAAATGTTTTGTTGTGCCACTTAGTTATCCCTTTTACCTTGTAACATAGTGCTGTATCATGCCTGAAAAAGCATCGTTCATCACCAAATTGCTCCTGGATCATTGGGAGAAGTTGATATCAGAAAATATTTAGATACTATTCTCTATTCATGGCTGTGTTAGTCAAATTTGCGAGTAAGCCCACTTGCTTGGATAAAAAAACACCCCACACATAAATGGTCTACTGTTGGAATGACACAAGACACATGGTAGCACTCATATTTTCTTCTCTGGACAATCATTCTTCCAGATGATGAAAATAATCTGAAAGGAGCATCATAAGAGAAAATAACTCCCTCTTCATCTGAAGACCAATTCCTGTAAATTCTGCATAATGTCTGTTAGTGATGAGCGAGCAAGCTCGCTACTGCTCGGTGCTCGCCCAAGCTTCTCACTGCTCGAGATGCTCGGCGCTCGTCGAGTATTTCCGGGGTTGCTCGGCGGGAGCTCGGGTCCCCTCCCTGCATGTTTAGCACTCTTTAGAGCGCCAATCAACATGCAGGGATTATCTGCCACACACTCTAATGCCGCAGCCATGTTGGTTGTGTCATTACAGTGATTGGCTGGCTGCACAGCGTCATCAGGTCTATATCAGACCTGGCGCCGCCATGCTCGTCACAGTCACTCGGAATCAGACAGTGTAGGGAGAGCTGCTGCTGAGCTAAGGAGAGATTTGCTTGTTTCTAGTTAGGATAGGTATTCCAGACTATATTAGAGACACATATACATCTCAACTAACAGTCCTTCTGAGGACTAATCCAGCTGCAGAGATATCAGTGCTAGGCAGGCAGGCAGGGTATATAGCAAATTGCAGTGCACATAGCAAGAGGGTCCATTCCAGTTCTGTCTGCTGGTGCTTCTACAGATATTTGTAGAAATAGGCCCGAGTATCAGGAGCCAGGTATCATTTTTTTTTTATCTTAATCCTGATTATTTGCTTAAAAAGCAATCCAGAGAACACCGTTTATTTACGCCATTTGCTTGTTGTCACTGTAGAATACAGCCAGGTCCTTTCCATATTACAGCACTAAACATCGTCACACGGATCACATATAATTGCACTGAAAATATTGCCATTTCTGGCCTCCATTGAAATTTTGCTGCAGTCTGTCAGTGAACTTATTGGCACGAGGTCGGTGTTAAAAATAGTTACCTACAGGCCAGCTATTTAAAACTGTGGTTTGTCCGTCACACAGATCACATACAGTACAGACCAAAAGTTTGGACACACCTTCTCATTTAAAGATTTTTCTGTATTTTCATGGCTATGAAAATTGTACATTCACACTGAAGGCATCAAACTATGAATTAACACATGTGGAATTATATACTAAACAAAAAAGTGTGAAACAGCTGAAAATATGTCTTATATTCTAGGTTCTTCAAAGTAGCCACGTTTTTGCTTTGATGACTGCTTTGCACACTCTTGGCATTCTCTTGATGAGCTTCAAGAGGTAGTCACCGGAAATGGTTTTCACTTCACAGGTGTGCCCTGTCAGGTTTAATAAGTGGGATTTCTTGCCTTATAAATGGGGTTGGGACCATCAGTTGTGTTGTGCAGAAGTCTGGTGGATACACAGCTGATAGTCCTACTGAATACACTGTTAGAATTTGTATTATGGCAAGAAAAAAGCAGCTAAGTAAAGAAAAACGAGTGGCAATCATTACTTTAAGAAATGAAGGTCAGTCAGTGCGAAAAATTGGGAAAACTTTGAAAGTGTCCCCAAAAGCAGTTGCAAAAACCATCAAGCGCTACTAAGAAACTGGCTCACATGAGGACCGCCCCAGGAAAGGAAGACCAATAGTCACCTCTGTTTCTGAGGATAAGTTTATCCGAGTCACCAGCCTCAGAAATCGCAGGTTAACAGCAGCTCAGATTAGAGAACAGGTCAATGCCACACAGAGTTCTAACTGCAGACCCATCTCTTCAACAACTGTTAAGAGGAGACTTTGTGCAGCAGGCCTTCATGGTAAAATAGCTGCATGGAAACCACTGCTAAGGACAGGCAACAAGCAGAAGAGACTTGTTTGGGCTAAAGAACACAAGGAATGGACATTAGACCAGTGGAAATCTTTGCTTTGGTCTGAGGAGTCCAAATTTGAGATCTTTGGTTCCAACCACCGTGTCTTTGTGCGACGCAGAAAAGGTGAACGGATGGACTCTACATGCCTGGTTCCCACCGTGAAGCATGGAGGAGGAGGTTTGATGGTGTGGGGGGTGCTTTGCTGGTGACGCTGTTGGGGATTTATTCAAAATTGAAGGCATACTGAACCAACATGGCTACCACAGCATCTTGCTATTCCATCCGGTTTGCGTTCAGTTGGACCATCATTTATTTTTCAACAGGTCAATGACCCCAAACACACCTCCAGGCTGTGAAAGGGCTATTTGACCAAGAATGAGAGTGATGGGGTGCTACGCCAGATGACCTGGCCTCCACAGTCACCAGACCTGAACCCAATCGAGATGGTTTGGGCTGAGCTGGACTGCAGAGTGAAGGCAAAAGGGCCAACAAGTGCTAAGCATCTCTGAGAACTCATACAAGATTGTCGGAAGACCATTTCCAGTGACTACCTCATCAAGAAGCTCATCAAGAGAATGCCAAGAGTGTGCAAAGCAGTCATCAAAGCAAAAGGTGGCTACTTTGAAGAGCCTAGAATATAAGACATATTTTCAGTTGTTTCACACTTTTTTGTTAAGTATATACTTCCAAATGTGTTAATTCATAGTTTTGATGCCTTCAGTGTAAATGTACAATTTTCATAGTCATGAAAACACAGAAAAATCTTTAAATGAGAAGGTGTGTCCAAACTTTTGGTCTGTACTGTATAAGTTCGCTCCAAATTCAGCCATTTGTAGTGAGCGTGGAAGACATTGTCCTCCATTTAAGATGGGCAAGGCACGTGGCAAGGGATGGGAAACTGGACGTGATGGTGATGGTAATGGTTCATGCAGAGGCCGAGGCTGTGGGCAAGCTGAAATTGTGCCACAACAAACACCCACATCTTCTTGCTCGACATTCCGGTCCTAATTAATAGGAGACCACAGAACACCACTATTGAACACAGAGCAGTGTGAAAAGGTTATTGGTTGGATAGCAGATAATGCTTCCAGTCACTTAGCCACCACAACCCTGTCTTCCACACGGTCAAATCTCAGTAGCCGTGTGTCTGGACTGCATATTCCTCATCCTGATCCTCCTTCCTCCCACCATGCCGAGTGCCCAGAGACAACTGATCTCACACTTGGACACTCTGAAGAGCTGTTCACTTTTCCATTTATAGATTCGGGCCTATCACCTGGTCCACTTGAAGAGGGGCAAGAGGATATCACATGTCACTATGCCCAAATATTTGAGCAGCCACGGTCATACGAAGGCGACGGTGGGAAAGTGTCACAAGAGGTGTATGATGATGAAACACAATTGCCAGAAAGTCAGGAGGAGGACCAGGGTGCAGAAGTAGAAGACGAGGTGGTGGATGATATAGTAACTGACCCAACCTGGCAGGAGGACATGCAGAGCGAGGAAAGCAGCACACAGGGGGAAGGAGGCAGAGAACCCCAACAGGCAGGAAGAAACAGTGTGGTGGCTGCAGACAGAAGGCGGGCAACCATTCCCCATAAAATGAACACGAAGTTGCTAGTACAACTGTTAGGTCTTCCCGAGTCTGATTGTTTTTTAAAGACTCTGCCGATAACCCCAAAAAGGCCATTTGCACCACCTGCCAGGCCAGCATCAGCAGGGGTAGCAAAACTACCAGCCTGACCACCACCAGCATGATCAGGCACATGGCAGCACAAGCAAAGCACCCGACTTTGTGGGCCAAACCCCAGGGTCCAGGAACAGTGTCTGCGGGTGACACCACTGCTTCTTCCGCTATTGTGCATGCAAGTCAATCCCCTGTCCATAGTGCATGCGAAGATGCCTCCTGCCCTGCACCTGTCGTTGCACCCTCTTCACTAGCACACTACCCCAGTCCTTGGAACGCAAGCGCAAATACGCAGCCAACGCCCCACATTGCTAAATTCTCACATTTCGTGACTGCTTGCGCTCAAAATGTTGCCTTTTAGGCTTGTGGAGATGGAAGCTTTCCGCAACCTGACGGCGGCTGCCATCCCTTGGTACTCGGTGCCAATCCACCACTAATTCTCCTGGTGTGCCGTCCCCGCATTACATAAGCACGTGCCCCACAGCATTAGCCGTGCCCTCAACAATGCAGTTACAGAGAAAGTCCACCTAAGCACGTACGCGTGCACAAGTGCTTGTGGGCAGGGACGGTACATTTCGCTGATGGCACACTGGAGTAACATAGTGGAAGCCGGGACCCATTCAGACCTTGGGATGGAACACATCCTCCTGACGCCGAGGATTGCGGGCCCTAGGTCAATTGGGGATGCCCCCACAGTCTAGAGCTCCTGCATCTCATCCTCCTCAGCCTCCTCCTCCTTTTCAACCTCCACCTCCGAAATGACCACATCAGTCACAAGCTGGAAGCACAGCAGCACTGCCTTGGCCAAGCAGCAACAGGCTGTGCTGAATCTAATATTCTTAGGTGACAAACAACACAATGCTGAAGAGTTGTGGACAGCTCTGAAAGAGCAGGCAGATCTGTGGCTCACACCGCTGAACCTACAGCCAGGCATGGTCGTGTGTGTCAATGGCCAGAACCTTGTAGCAGCTCTGAGGCGAGCTCACACATGTACCATGCCTGGCCCATGCGCTTAACCTCGTGGTTCGCCGATTTTTTAAAAGCTACCCAGAGCTTCCAGATCTGCTTGTCAAAGTACGCTGATTGTGTGCCCATTTTATAAAGTCAGCTACAGCTTCCGCCACCCTTGCCGTGCTTCAGCAGCGTTTGCAGCTTCAGGCTCACCGACTGGTGTGTGATGTCCTCACGCATTGGAACTCTACACTGCAGATGTTGGGAAGGATTTGTCAGCAGAAGAGGGTAGTTGTTGACAACCATCATCAACAAGGCCGTCGGTATTCAGTTCAGATTCCACACATAAGACCCCGGGAGTGGACATGGATGTCAGACATCGGTACCATCCTCCAAAACTTTGAGGACTCCACTAAGATGGTGAGCGTTAATGACACCATAATTAGCATCACCATCCCGCTTCTCTCTCTTCTGAAATGCTCTCTGCTCACAATCAAAGAGGATGCATTGCAGGCGGAGCTCAATGAGATGGAGCAAGGAACCATACAGGGTGATTACACACAGCCCAGCCTCATCTCTTCCCAATGTTTATTGAGTGAAAATGAGGAAGAGGAGGAGGAGGAGGAGAAGGAAAAACAGGAGCTAGTTTCAAGCGCTATAGATTGTACTACCTGCACAACTGTCATACCGTCTGTTCAGTGTGGATGGCCTGAGGACAGGGAGGAGGAGGAGAGCATGGTCAGGTGTCTTCTTGGTGAGGACACGGAAGTCTTGCTTGTCAGCAGTCTGACACGCATGTCTGAGTTTATGTTACGCTGCCTACCCGTGACCCTCGCATTCTCAAAATTTTGGGTGACAGTCATTACTGATGGGTGACACTTCTAGACCCACGCTACAAGAAGAACTTTATACCTCTTATTCCTGAGTCGGACTGGTCTACAAAAATGGAGCAGTACCAGAAGGCCCTTGTTGCGGAACTAATAAAAAAATTCCCATCTGAAAAGCTGGCAGCAGAGAGCACACTTCGTTGGACAACAAAGGAGTACAGGCGAGAGAGACAATCCAGCAGAGGCAGGGGAACACTGTCAAAGTTCTGAGAGAGTTTTCTCAGATCCTCCCATCGCACAGGCCCTAAGGCACGGGGTAATATCACAAAGAGCGCAAAGTTTGGGAAGATGCTGAGGGAGTACCTTGTCGACCGTAACAACGCCCTCCGTGATTCCTCTGTGCCTTTTAATTATTGGGTATCCAAGCTGGACACGTGGAATGAACTGGCTCTCTATGCCTTGGAGGTCCTGCCCTGCCCTGCCACTAGCGTTTTATCATAGCGTGTTTTTAGTGCCGCTGGTGGAATTATAACTGATAAGTGCATCCGCCTGTCAACTGAAAATGCTGACAGGCTGACTCTTATAAAAATAAACAAGGGCTGGATTGGGCCAGACTTCTCAACACCACCGAATGATAGCAGCGTAACATAATCAAATCCAGTGTGTTTTTTTTGGAAGGTGCATTTCCATGCACCTTTTTACACTCACACATGGGTATACGCTTCCTGATTTTGGCTATTTGCTCTTGTCCTCCTCCTTCTCCTCATCCTCCACCACCATATCACCAGGGTGACCGTGGTCCGTGATGCAACATCCACATAATTTTTTTAAAAGGGTGTTTATGATGTACGTAAAAAAAAAAAATTTTTATACAGTATGTTCATGTATACGCCCCAGGGGTAAATGTTTGTCAGCCCATATACTTTGTGCATGGACATTACAATTATAGGAGACACGCTCATTTCTAATGGGAACATTTTTTTATGAGGCCCTCCTCCACTTCTTTTCCAAGGTGCATTGGAGTACCTCCCAATTTTTGGCAACCCTTGCATTCACTGCATAGGCCAACACTATGGGAGACCCACTTCCTAATATTGGGAACATTTTTTCATGAGGCCCTCTACGTCTCTTCCAAGGGCATTAGAGTGCTTCACAATTTTTGGAAGCCCTTGCATTCACTGCATAGGCCAACACTATTGGAGACCAACTTCCTAATAATGGGAACATTTTTTCATGAGGCCCTCCACGTCTTTTCCAAGGTGCATTGGAGTACCTCCCAATTTTTGGCAACCCTTGCATTCACTGCATAGGCCAACACTATGGGAGACCCACTTCCTAATACTGGGAACATTTTTTCATGAGGCCCTCTACGTCTCTTCCAAGGGGCATTGGAGTGACTCCAAATTTTTGGCAACCCTTGCATTCACTGTATAGGCAAACACAATGGGAGACCCACTTCCAAATAATGGAAACATTTTTTTCTGGAGGCCCTCTCTTCAAAGGGGTATTGGGGTGTTTCCAAATTTTCAAAGGAGTATTGGGGTGCGTCCAAACTTTGGGCAGCCCTGCCACTCATTGCATATGCAAAAACAGTATAGGAGACCCATTCTTTGGTAACAGGAACAACAAAGCATAGCTGGCTGATGGCTCTGTAGCAATAGTGAGGGCTGACTGCTGGCCCTTTAAGAATAGTAAAGGCTGCCTGATGGCCCTATAAAAATAGGCTTTGTGACTTTCAGAGTACCTCCTTCATAAATGAAACAGGATGTGTCTGATCATGTCTCATACACCACATGGCCAGATAAGGTTGTAAAATGTTAAAATGACATTTCCCGATGAATGCATTTGTCACGGTTGAAAGCAATGCAAAAGTGCAAAAACGCATCAAAAATGCTACATGTGGACACAGCCCAAGGTGTGGAGGTGTATTTTTGCTTTTGGTTATTTATTTTCCATTATATAGAAGTCATTACCCTGAAAAGGATGTTCCTCAACATATTTCCCAGGAAAATCCATTTTGGTTTCTTTTTTGTATGTTTTATTGTGTGTCCGTAAAAGTCCTCTGCCAACGTTGTTGACAGCAGTGACCTGGGAGTCAGAAATGCTTCCAGTGGTCTTCCTCATGCTGTTCCCATGTCATTTGACCACTGTTCCCATCGATTTGGGCAATTTATAGGCCCTCTGCAGACCACCATGGGGAGCCGACTGAAAAATGCTCGAGTTTCCCATAGACTTACATTTGGCTCGTTGTTCGGGTCGAGCAACCGAGCATTCCAATTTGCTCGACCCGAGCATCGAGCACCCGAGCATTTTAGTCCTCGCCCATCACTACAGTCTGTCCATGATAATTTTTCTTGAAGAGAAGTGGCTTCTTTGCTGGCTGCTTTTCTTGACACCAGGCCAGCATCCAAAAGTCTTCATCTCACTGTGGGTGCAGATGAATATATACCTGCCTGTGAAGGATCTGCACCTCACCTGACGTCACCAATATGTTGGAAGGATCACGTGATAAGGTCTCCCCACTTGCACCAACGTAATGTTACACACCCCCTTGGGACACATAAGGTCAGCTTGGCACCATTTTATACAGACACCTCCTGTCCACATGGGCCCAGGGAGACAATGGGAGTGAGACGATGTGGCCCACGCAGTTACTAACATGGCACCACACTTGCTCACACCCCTGACAGGTTGAAAGGCCCCTTTCACTAGCTCCAGTGAAACAGAACCTTATCAGCCCGGTAGGACTGCCACCAGTTCCTCTTTCGATATACGCCCGGTCCGTTAGCGGGATTATAATGGGCCGGAAACCAGCCCTGTTAGCATGGAAAGTTAGGCAGAGGCACGGACGTGTGGATTCGTGAATCGAGATAAAAAAGCAGCTCAAGGGTAAATGATATATTTAATCACCTTAAGGGCACACTAGGCAATACACTATATACACAACTATTTATACCTATGCAATGATCAGATATGAAAATACAAATAGTGGTAGTACAAAAGTATGCAGAATATAAGACAATTACCAGTCAGATGGAAGGCCTGGCTTGCAGGGGAGGGGCTACCACACAAGAGGCTTGCTGACCCCTCTTTTCCTGGACTTCTCCCCACATGATATGTCATCGCGACCTCCCCGGAAAAAATCACTAGGCTATGCTTTGCAAAAGCATTTAACCCCTTAGTTGGTCACACCTTACTGCCCACTGGGCTGGACCATTAATCCACTGCCCTTGCATCTAGCAGCTAAAGACTCCAAAACCTAATATGGGTCATAACGCCTTAATGGGCAGTTTTAGGGAGGCTGTTCCTGTGCCATCGGATTCGGCCGAGCCCTTGCTATGCGTTAAGACCAAAGAAAGCTTGGCTATCTGTTTCCTACAAGCTATTCTAGGTATCTCCCCACCCTGTGAGGCCAGAATGGATTGAGACCCTGGAAGGCGTTTTATCCGGTCTGGGGATCTCGGAAATATACACGATGTACTTGCTAGGGCATACGATAAGTCATATTTTCTTTATGAAATAATAGCTGACTCAGACCACATGGTAAGCAAGCCTTTTGTTCTGAGCTGAGCTGACTCAAGGTATGAGATCTGTCACTCACATCCTTTGAGGCTTGCCATCCTTGCTGAGCTAGTTGTTCTGTACAGCTGCACAATGAAGGGAGTTTTATCACATTCCAAATAGGATACAAATGATTGAATTATAGCTCCAATATTGTTCACATTGCCTGTTGCTATTCCTGAGCAAGCACTTAATTGGTGTTGGACTTATCCTATAGTTGAATCCTGTTTAGGAGATGGTTCCAACACTTTCTGGACTGTCTTGGGCACCAAGAAGTCTTCTTTAAAATAATTGAACCTCTCTCTTTGAAGTTCTTAATGATCCGATAAATGCTTGATCTTGATTTAGCGTAAATCTTACAAGTAGAATTATTCTTGCCTGTAAAGTCTTTCTGATGCAAAGTAATGATGATGGTGTGCATTTCCTTATGGGTAACCAAGATTAGCAGAAAAAGGCAAATGAATTAACACATCAGCCTACCCTCAAAACAACCAATCTGCTCTTATAATTTAATCAGTATGACACCAGCTGCCTTGTCCTCATTAACACTTTCTTCTGAGCTAATGATAAAAACACTGAAATTATCTAAGTAGGTAGTTTTAGAGCAGGGATGAAATTCAGTGGAAATAGTTTTTTTAGGATTGGGTTAATTTTCATGGCAAGGAATGACTTTCTGATTAGTAATGAGCGAGCACTAAAATGCTCGGGTACTCATTGCTCGAGTCGAGCAAATTGGAATGCTCGAGTGCTCAACCCGAGCAATGAGCCCAATGTAAGTCTATGGGAAACGCGAGCATTTTTCTGGCGCCGCCCCCCCACGGCAGTCTGCAGAGGGTCTAAAAATTGCCCAAATTGATGAGAACAGTGCAGAAATGACATGGGAGCAGCATGGTGAAGACCCCTGGAAGCACTCCCAGGTCACTGCTGTTAATGTTGTCAGAGTATTACACCACTTTTAAAGACTCACAATAAAACATACAAAAACAAAACCAAAATGGATTTTCCTGGGAAAAATGTTAAGGAACATCCTTTCCAGGGTAATGACTTGTATATAAGGCAAAATAAATTGCCAAAATTAAAAATGCTCCTCCACACCTTGGGTTATGTTCACACATAGCGTTTTTGATGCGTTTTTGCACTTTTGCATTACTTTCAACTGTGAAAAATGCATTCACCAGGAAAGGTCATTTTAACATTTTACTACCTTATCTGGCCATGTGGTGTGTGAGACATGATCAGACACCTTTATAGAGTGCTGTAAAGACATGGGAACAGCATGGGGAAGACACCTGGAATCATCTCTGACTCCCAGGTCACTGCCTAAAACTGTGGTCATCTCATCAGACGTGATCCTATATTACTGCGGTAATAATACAGACATTTTTGGCAACGTGTCAAATATTAAACTCCATTGAAAATGGGCAAGGTGTGTGGCAAGGGACGGGGAAGTGAACGTTATGATGATTGTGATATTGCCCACGGCCTCTGCGTGCACTATGAAACTGTGCCTGCTGAAGGAGCACAACAATCACCCACATAATGTCGAACTACCTTCCTGTCCCAAATTCAAGGGGGCCACGGAACACCACTGTTGAAGGCAGAGCAGTGTGAAAAGGTTGTTGGTTGGATATCAGAAAATGCTTCCAGTCAGTTTGCCACCACCACCTCCCTGTCTTCCACACAGTCTAGTCTCAGTAGCTGTGAGTCTGGTCCACATTATTATTACTTTAGCACCATTTATTCCATAGTGCTTTACATGTGAAAAAGGGGTATACAAGTACATCGCAAAAACAATTACAATAATCATGAAAAAATGTGAGAGTGACATCTACAGGAGAGAAGAGGACCCTGCCCGCGAGGACTCACAGCCTACAAGGGATGGGTGAGGGTAGAGTAGGTGATGATAGAGCTGGTCGTGCAGTGCTATGGTGGAGTGAGGGTTACTGCAGGTTGTACGCTTGTCAGAAGAGGTGGGTCTTCAGGTACCTTTTGAAGGATTCAACATTAGGCGAGAGTCAGAAATATTGGGGTAGAGAGTTGCAGAGCAGGGGGGATGCACGGAAAAAATCATGTATGCGATTGTGGGAAGAGGAGATAAGATGGGAGTAGAGAATGAGATCTTGTGAGGATCGGAGGTTGCGTGCAGGTGAGTACCGGGAAACTAGGTTACAGATGTATGGAGGAGACTGGTTGTGGATGGCTTTGCATGCCAAGGTTAGGGTTTTGAACTGAAGTCGATGGGCAATGGGGATCCAGTGAAGGGATTGACAGTGAGGAGAGGCCAGGGAATAGTGAGGGGACAGGTGGATTAGTCGGGCAACAGAGTTTAGGATAGATTGGAGGCATGCGAGATTGTTAGAAGGGAGGCCACGGAGCAGGAGTTTGCAGTCGTCAAGACGGGAGATGATGAGGGTGTGCACTAGTGTTTTTGTAGATTTGTGTTTGAGGAATGTGCAGATCCTGGAGATTTTTTTTACTTGGAGTTGTCATACTCCTCACCCTGATCCTCTTTCCTCCCACCATTCCTAGTGCCCTGAGACAACTGATCCCACACTTGGACACTCTGAAGAGCTGTTTTGTTCATCTTTCCATTTATAGATTCCGGCCTCGCGCTTGGTCCGCTTGGAAGTAGAAGAGCTTGGATATGTGGTTTGAAGGAGAGATTATAGTCCAGGGTTACCCCAAGAGTGGTTCACTTTTCCATTGATAGATTTGGGCCTCTCACCCAGCCAGCTTCAAGCAGGGCAACAGAAGATTGCATGTAGCGATTTGAGAGCCATGGTCACCCATGGTGGGAAAGTGCAATTACTGTCGCAAGAGGTGGATAATGATGAGACACAAATGGACAGAAAGTCAGGAAGAGGACCAGGGTGCAGAAGTGGAAGACGAAGAGGTGGACAATAAAGTCACTGACCAAATCTGGTAAAGGGACATGCAAAGCAAGAACAGCAGCACACAGGGGGAGGTAGGCATTCATAGACACTGCAGAGCGCAGGCATGCTTGCGCTCTGTAGTGTCTCTGAAGGATGACAAGCTGGATGGCAGCGCACAGCTGTGATCCAGCCTGTCATCTCAATGCCATCCCAGCGTGGGAGAATTCTCCTGCTCAAGGACATGAGCTCACCTCATGCACGTCACTGACAGCGTGGGAAACTTCTCCTGCACTCACCGCATGCGCAGGAGAATTTTTCCACGCTGTCAGTGACGTGCATGAGGTGAGCTGAGTTCATTGGACATGAACTCGGCTCATCTGGATGTCGTCACAACCAGACACTGAGGAGCGCAAGCATGCCTGCGCTTCTCAGTGTCTGCCACATGGCAAGCTGGATGGCAGCGTTCTGCTGCGGTCCAACCTGTCATGTGAGTGTAGCAGAGCTGAAGCTGTCGTGGGAACCATGGAAAGGTAAGGATGATGTTGCTTTAATATTTTACTTTTATTGCAGGAGATCGTTGGCTTCAGCTGGAATGGGAGTGATGGTAAGTATGGTTTAATTTAGAACAATAAAGAATTGTGTCTTTATTTCAATTAAAGGACTTTATTCTGGGTGTTTGTGTTTTTTTGTAACTTTGACTATGGGGTTAGTAATGGGGGTGTCTTATAGACGCCTCTCCATTACTAACCTGGGCTTGATGTCAGCTGGCATTATAAGCTGACATCAACCCCAGCCCTATTACCCCACTGCCACCGCTACAGGACTGTGGGAAGAGCGAGGCTAAGTGCCAGAATTGGCGCATCCTATGGATGCGCCATTTCTGGGGCGGCTGACGGCTGGTGTTTCTAGCATGGGAGCGGGCCAATATTCATGGCACCCTTCCTGGGCTATTAATATCAGCCCCCAGCAGTCTGCCTAGCCTTTGCTAGCTATTAAAAGCTTATTTTAATAGCTAGTAAAGGCTAGGTATTCAGCTGAGGGCTGATATTAGTAGCCTGGGAAGCTCTGTGGGTATTACCCCCTTCCCAGGCTTCAAAATTCTGCCCCAGCCGTCTGCTTAACCTCCGCTAGAGACTTAAATTACGGGAAACCCCACGCCAATTTTTTTTTTAATAAATCCTTTATTTTAACACTAAATGACAAGTACAGTAATTAACACTATCACTGTACTTCTTATAAATGTGACTGACATGTTTCTATCTATCTAATCTATGTGTGATGCTCTATTCTTTCTGTTATAAATTGTCGGGTACCGATGCTGAATTGCAGGCCGGCTTTTTTAAAGAGACGGTGCATGAAAACAGTAATATTTTTTTAAATAAATCCTTTACACTAAATGACAAGTACAGTAACCAACACTGTCACTGTACTTCTTATATATGTGACTGACATGTTTCTATCTATCTAATCTATGTGTGATGCTCTATTCCTTCTTGTCTAAATTGTCGGGTACCGGTGTATGCCGCTGCTGAATTGCCGGCCGGCTTTTTTAAAGAGAGTGTCTTCTGAGCAGTTTGTCAGCTTTTGGACACCTTTGAATGTGTTTTCTATGTGTTTCTATGTGTTTTTGTTTGCCTGCCATTGGTTTTAACGGTGTTCGACGGTGTTCTAAGTTGTTCGACGTACAGTGCCTCGAACATCCCGGTGTTCGACGAACCAAACCCGAACACTACGGGGGTGGCTCAACACTAGTCTACAGCTCCTGCACCACCTCCTTCTCCTCCTCTTTAGCCTCCATCTGCAACAGTTGATTTATTTTTTCAGGACATATTCCAGATTATTTACTTAAACTTCGTGTGTGCCAATAACAAAATAACAATAAACAGGACTGTATGCTTAGTCAACAAACCGTACACCGTTGCAGAGTTGTTCAAAGCTGTTTCAGAGAACCTGGTGGCAGCTCAGAGAACCTGGTGGCAGCTCTGAATCTAAGCAAGTTTGCACACATACCATGCCTGGCCCATGTGCTCAACTTAGTGGTTCTGCGGTTTCTCAAAACCTACCCGGATCTGCCAGAGCAGTTTGTGAAAGTACGCCACATATGTGCCCATTTCAGAAAGTCAGCTACAGCTTCCACCCTATACCTGCCCTGGCAGGGATTCAGCAGCATTTGCAGCTTCCATCTCACCGTCTGGTGTGCGATGTGACCACACATTGGAAATCAACATTGCAGATGTTTGGATGGATTTTGAGCAGCAGAGAGCAGTTGTTGAGTATCAGCTTCAACACGTCCATCTTCATTCAGGTCAGCCTCCGCACATAACCGCTGATGAGTGTGCATGGATGTCTGACATTTGTGCCGTCCTCCAAAACTTTGAGGACCCAACCAAGATGGTGAGTGGCAAGGACCATCACTATCAGTCACCATCACAAGTATTACCATCCCACCTCTCTGTCTACAGAAACGCTCGCTGCTCACAATTAAAGAGGAGGCATTGCAGGCGGAGCAAGGAACTGTACAGGGTGATGCTACTCACCCCAGCCTCATCTCATCTCAATGTGGATTGGGTGATAATGAGGAGGTGGTGGAGGAAGAGAATATGGACAGTCTTCCTCCTGGTGAGAACAGGGAAGTCTTAGCTGTTGGCAGTCTGGCATACATGGCCGACTTTATGTTCCGCTGCCTTTACCGTGACCATCGCGTTGTACACATTTTGGGCATTACAGAAAACTGGCACGGCAAGAGAGAATTCTTGGAGACGGATGTGTGAGGTTCTGATTAAGGAGGAGGTCAGTCTTAGATCAGTTGCAGAATGGAGTGCAAGGTAGGGGTGATACACAGAAATGAGGGATGAGATATAGGGCGGTGCAGAATTGTGGAGAGCTTGGTGGATGAGAGAGATGAGTTTGTATTGTATTCTGCAGTGATTGTTTAACCGAACCAGTGCAATGACTGGCACAGGGTAGAGGAGTCGGTGAAGCAGCATGATAGAAATACGACCCTGGCTGCTGCATTCAGGAGAGATTGGAGAGGAGACAGTTTGTTTAGAGGGAGACCAATTAAAAGAGAGTTGGAGTAGTGAATAAGAGTGACAGTAAGAGTTTTTGCAGTATCAAAGGTGAGAAAAGGTCGAATTCTGAAGATGTTTTTAAGGTGCAAGTGACATGAGCGAGTGAGTGATTTTCCACGTTGAATAAAGGAAAGTTGTGTGTCAAATATGACTCCAAGACAGCAGGAGTGCTGAGTGGGAGTTATGGTGGCACCAACTAATGGAAACTGCAAAGTCAGGTATAGGTAGGTTAGTAGAGGGAGGAAAACGAAGGAGTTCATTTTTGGAGAAATTAAGTTCAGGCTCTTATTTAAGAATTATAACAAAAAAAATTGTCATCTGACAACTCTGGCGGCAGAGGTCACAGTCAGACAGTTCATTGGACAACCAAGGAGTACAAGCGAGGGAGACACAAACCAGATTCAGCAGAGGCAGGAGAACACTGTCAAAGGTTTGGGACAAATTTCTCAGACCCTCCCAGCGCCCAGGCCCTGATAGACGGGGTACTCTGACAAGGAGGGAAAAGCTTTGGAAGATGCTGAAGGACTACCTTGGCGACCATAACAGCGTCCTCCATGATTCCTCTCTGTCTCTGTGCCTTACAACTGTTGGGTATCCGATCTGGACATGTGGCATGAACTGTCTCTGTAAGCCTTGTAGGTCCTGGCCGCTAGCGTTTTGTCAGAGATGGTTTTTAGTGCCGCCGGGGGTATTATAACTGATAAAACTGATAGGCACATCCGCCTGTCAACTGACAATGCTGATAGGTGACTCTTATAAAAAAGAACAAGGGCTGGATTGGGCCAGACTTCTCATCACCACCAGATGATAGCATCAAACATAAACTCAAATCCAGTGGTTATTTTTTTGGAGGTCTATTCCCATGCACCCCTTCACACCCAGACATGGGTATACACCTCAGGAATTGTTCTATTTTATGTCGCCCTCCTCCTTCTCCTCATCCTCCACCACCATATCACCAGGGTGACCATGATGCAACACTCACATAATTTTTTTTAAGGGTGTTTCTGATTAGAGACGAGACAAATATTTCAATATTCGTTTCGGATTAGAATCGCCGTTTTTGTAATATTCACTAATGTAATTGCCGAATATTCGCCGAACATTGCCGAATGCCATTGAATTCAATGGGTGCCAAAACCAAACGCATACACAACACCTTCAAACGGGACCAAAAGCTGCCAAAACACATCAATTTAGGGGCAGTCACCAGGAAAGTGCCATCAATTGACCCAGAGTATAAGTAGTATAATTATTATTATTCATTATTATAACGCCATTTATTCCATTGCACATTACATATGAAAAGAGGTCACTGACTGGTACAAGAGCAGAAAGGACCCTGCCCGTGAAGGTGCGCAAACAGTCTATAAGAAATGGGTGATGATACAGTAGGTGAGGGTACAGTTGGTCGTGCAGCAGTATGGTGGAGCGAGGGTTACTGCAGGTTGTAGGCTTGTCGGAAGAGGTGGGTCTTCAGCTTCCTTTTAAAGGTTTCAACAGTAGGCGAGTTTCTGATATGTTGGGGTACAGAGTTCAAGAGTAGAAGAGATGCATGGGAAAATTCTTGTATGAGATTGTGGGAAAAGGAGATAGGATGGGAGTAGAGAAGGAGATCTTGTGAGGATCGGAGGTTGCGTGTAGGTATGTACCGGGAGACTAGGTCACAGGTATTTGGAGGAGACAGGTTGTGGATGGCTTTGCATGTCATGTTTACGGTTTTGAACTGAAGCCTCTGGTCAATGGGGCGCCAGTGAAGGGATCTTATAGATTGCTGGAGCCAGTCCACAGTAAAAAAGCAGCCATAGAGTGTCTGGCAACCTTCCCACAGACTTTTCTTAGCCAGGGCTGCTTCTCGGCAAGGTTGGACAGGCCCACCAGAGAACCGGAGACTTGTCCGGTGGGCCCTGGCTTCTCCTTGATTAGAGTTCATAGCACAAACTTTGCAGGTCATGATGTTGATAGAGGCCATCATCTCCATAGCTTGCTGTTGGTACTTTTCTGTGGGATCAGCTTACCTCCCACCAGCCTGGAATATTTCCAGTGGTTTGGTATTGACACCCAGTACCAGAAGTGAAGCCATCCACAATTTCCTTCTTAGGAATTTTATTTGGTAGACTGAGTGGCTGCCCAAATACATTAGTTTCTCACAAACGAGCTGAAGATACTGAGTGGCAGTAGGTGCAAGTTTCTCCAGCATATAAAATATCAGAGGGATAACGGAGAGGGCAGCACAGTGGCTCAGAGGTTAGCACTGAAGCCTTGCAGTGCAGGGGTACTGAGCTCAAATCCCACCAAGGACAACATTTGCAGGGATTTTGTATGTTCTCCCCTTGTTTGTATGGCTTTCCTCCTCCGTAAAAAAGAAGCCATAGAGTGTCCAGGAACCTTCACACAGACTATTCTTAAGCAGAGCTGCTTCTCGGCAGGGTAGGACGGGCCCACCAGAGAATCCTCGAGTGGAACCTGGCTTCTCCATCAGGAGAATTCATGATAACACAAACTTTGCAGCTGCTATTTGGCTCTTGAGTGGGGGAGAAAGGTAAGCCCTCAGAATCAAATCATCTGGTGGGCCCAATGTTCTTCAGTCTGACAATCCTTCTTGGTGAGAGTTGTATTTCACCACGGTCAAATTCTTTAGCTCGGTGAAAGGACTGGCATAAAGGGAAACCGTATCTAATCCATCTGTCATTTCTCTGCCACCAGGTTTCAGCCAGTGTCACACACGACCATGCCTTGCTGTATGTTCAGCGGTGAGAGCCACAGATCAGGCTGCTGTGTTACAGCTTTCAACAACTCTGCAGCGGTGGATGGTTTGTCACTAGTGATGACCGAGCATGCTCGCCACTGCTCGGTACTCGCCCGAGCATCTCAGTACTCGAGATGCTCGGAGTTTGCCGAGTACTTTCGAGATGCTCGGGCGGGAGCTCGGATCCCTGTCCTGCATGTTTGGCGCTATTTAGAGCACCAATCATGCAGGAATTGTCTGCCACTCACTGTAATGTCACAACCATGGTGGTTTTGGCATTACAGTGATTGCCCAAATCGATGGGAACAGTGCTCACAGTGAAACATGAAAAGCCGGCAATTTATCAGCGGCATACACCGGTACCCGACAATTTAGAACAGAAAGAATAGAGCATCAAACATAGATTAGATAGATAGAAACATGTCAGTCACATATATAATAAGTACAGTGACAGTGTTGGTTACTGTACTTGTTATTTAGTGTTAAAATAAAGGATTTATTAAAAAAAAAAATAATAGTGTTTTCATGCACCCGTCTCTTTAAAAAAGCCGGCCTGCAATTTATCAGCGGCATACATCGGTACCCAACAATTTAGAATAGAAAGAATAGAGCATCACACATAGATTAGATAGATAGAAACAGGTCAGTCACATATATAATAAGTACAGTGACAGTGTTGGTTACTGTACTTGTCATTTAGTGTTAAAATAAAGGATTTATTAAAAAAAAAATTGGCGTGGGGTTCCCCGTAATTTTATTCTCTAGCGGAGGTTAAGCAGACGGCTGGGGCAGATGTTTGAAGCCTGGGAAGGGGGTAATACCCACAGAGCTAACCAGACTACTAATATCAGCCCCCAGCTGAATACCTAGCCTTTACTAGCTATTAAAATGGGGGACCCCCCCCCAAAAATGACGTGGGGTCCCCCCTATTTTAATAGCTAGCAAAGGCTAGGCAGACAGCTGGGGGCTGATATTAATAGCCCAGGAAGGGTGCCATGAGACTAAAATTACGGGGAACCCCATGCCAATTTTTTTTTAATAAATCCTTTATTTTAACACTAGATGACAAGTACAGTAACCAACACTGTCACTGTACTCATTATATATGTAACTGACATGTTTCTATCTATCTAATCTATGTGTGATGCTCTATTCTTTCTGTTCTAAATTGTCGGGAACCGATGTATGCCGCTGCTGAATTGCCAGCCGGTTTTTTTAAAGAGACAAAAACACTATATATTTTTTTAAATAAATCCTTTATTTTAGCACTAAATAACAAGTACAGTACCCAACACTGTCACTGTACTTAATATATATGTAACTGACAAGTTTCTATCTTTCTAATCTATGTGTGAAGCTCTATTTTTTCTGTTCTAAATTGTCGGGTACCGGTGTATGCCGCTGATGAATCTCTCACTCCCTCTCACTCTCACTCCCTTTTGCTAGGTCTACCCTGGCTACAGAGACATGAACCCGTTTTGAATTGGCGATCCGGTGAGGTGCTCCGTTGTGGGCAGGATTACCATGAGACCTGCCTGGTTCCGGTTCGCCCGGTTCGACCTCCGTCTACTCCGGCTAATTTACCTGGTCTACCAGCACCTTACTGGTCCTATGCAGATGTCTTCGACAAGAAGGAGGCAGCGACACTGCCACCTCATAGGCCATATGATTGCCCTATCGACCTGGTACCCGGTGCCACTCCACCCCGTGGGCGTATCTACCCCTTGTCGCTGGCCGAAACCCGGGCCATGTCGGAGTACATCGAAGAAAATGTGGCTAGGGGATTCATCCAGAAATCTACCTCTCAAGCTGGAGCTGGATTCTTCTTCGTAAAAAGAAAGACGGTTCACTACGCCCCTGTATCGATTATAGGGGACTTAACCAGATTACTATAAAAAATAAATACCCCCTGCCACTCATCTCAGAGCTGTTCGACCTCCTTAAAGGCGCGAAGATCTTCTCCAAGCTCGATCTTCGTGGGGCGTAAAACTTGGTCCGAATACGCCAAGGAGACGAGTGGAAGACGGCATTCAATACCCGGGACGGCCACTATGAATACCGTGTGATGCCCTTCGGTCTCTGTAATGCTCCAGCCGTCTTCCAAGAACTAGTTAACAACATCTTCCGTGACCTCTTATATTCATCCGTTGTGGTGTACCTGGACGACATCTTGGTCTTTTCTCCAGGTCTACCCACACACCGGAGGGATGTTCGTCAGGTCCTGCTTAGGCTCAGGCAGAATCACCTATAAGCAAAATTTGAGAAATGCCTTTTCGAGCAGACCTCTCTTCCACTCCTGGGCTATATTATCTCTAAGACTGGTCTTCGGATGGACCTCGAGAAGGTCTCTTCCGTCCTAAAGTGGCCCCAACCGGAGGGGTTGAAGGCAATTCAGCGATTCCTGGGCTTCGCTAACTCTTTCGCCTCTTCATCCCGCATTTCTCTTCCCGGACTGCACCCATCTCTGCGCTCACCTGTAAGGGTGCTAATCCTAAGGAATGGACGTCCGAAGCGGAGGAGGCCTTCCTCTCCTTAAAACAAGCCTTCTCTTCTGCCCCGGTGCTGCAACGTCCAGATTGCAACAAACAGTTCTTTCTGGGGGTTGATGCATCCTCTTCCGGAGCCGGAGCGGTGCTCACCCAGAAATCTCCGTCTGGGAGAAAGGTAACCTGCGGCTACTTCTCCAAGCTCTTCTCCTCGTCCAAGCGCAACTATTCCATAGGAGACCGAGAACTGCTAGCCATCAAATTGGCGCTGGAGGAGTGGTGTTATCTGCTAGAGGGGGCTCTGCACCCGGTGGTCATCTATACTGACCACAAAAACCTGGCATATCTACAAAATGCCCAAAGACTCAATCCGCGTCAGGCCCGGTGGTCTTTGTTCTTTGCCCGTTTAACCTTTACCCTACATTACCACCCTGCGGACAAGAACGTTAAAGCTGATGCTTTGTCCAGATTAGTGTTGAGCCAGTGTTGAAGTTCGGTTCGGTTCGTCGAACACCCGTGTGTTCGCCGAACTGTTCGTCGAACTGTTCGTCGAACACCTTCGAACACCGTTAAAACCAATGGCAGGCAAACAAAAACACATAGAAACACATAGAAAACACCTTCAAAGGTGTACAAAAGCTGACAAACTGCTCAGAAGACACAACTAACACATGGAAAAGTGACAAGTACATATAGTAATGCGAAAAGAAAAGAGGTGGAGGAGTAAAAGGAGGGGGAGACACAGATATAGGCATGTCATGCCCTTCTAAAATCCAAAAAGTGAGAAGCCGACACGGCCAGTCCGCTCCTGCCCGTGCCACCTCCATGTCGCCGGGTTTGTGCCAGAGCTGCGGTGAACCCTGACGGCCAGCCCCCCTCTCCCAATACTGGTGCCTGTCCGCTGGTGGGTCGAGCGAGCCCCCCTGTGGTGGAGGCAGCTCTAAGCTTTTTAATTTAAATTGTCTCTCTAATTTGAATGAATACACTTTAAATCCATTTACAAGGATCTATTGGAGGGGAAGTCTCATGCCAGCAGCCGCGTAATTCCAGCTCCAGTAGCGTCCACTAAAGCTGCTGCAGCTAAAAAGCTTTTATAAGGATCGAACTCGGCTGTCCACCGCAAGGCATCCTACTGCCAGTCCCAGCCCCTATGTCTTGGGGTGCCTCCTGATGCTCTTCACTGAGTATCCCGTAGTCCTGAAGCATTTCCTTTGAAAAAATTAAGTGTCCAAACTACAGGTGGTGTAGCTTGCTTAACAGCCGGGATAATCCGCTGACTAGCAGACACTGCTACTAGGCACAAAGTATTTCCTGGGCTAGATGCAGTTAAAAATTTGTAATTAGATACTCTCGTTGGATGCTGAGAAAGCATTCCATAGAGTCTCCTGGCACGCCATATATGATTCTCTTAAAAAGCTTGGGGTAGGGGTCTAGGGGACCCTTTTATAGCCAAAATCACGGCCCTGTATCGCAATACGTCACCTAGGCTGAAGATAAATGGAACTGTAGCACCCTGAGGGCTCGGTTGCTACAGAGGTATTGCACCTCACCCAGAGGTGTGATATCTCACTTTCAGGTAAGGATGGAGTGTGGATCAGGACCCGACACCTGCATGCATTACACCACATTGCCGTGGGGCAGGGCGACCAATATGCCCCTGAGATGGGCACGACAGTCCCTGTCCCTGGCTGGAGTGGGGGGAGGGAACACTGAGGAAGGGGAACCCTGTAGTGCAGGAGCAGGGAGGAAGCAGTTCCTGGGTGCATTGAGAAGGGAGTATAAAAGGTGGGCACCATCTTAGTTCAATGCAGAGAAGTCTGAGCAGAAGTGACAGGGAGCAGGGGCTCTACATGAGCTCTGCTCCGGAGGCGGGCCTAGTAACAGAGGCCCAGGCCTGGAAGAGGGAGAAGGAAGGAAGAGGAGCGGAGAAGGCTCCAGGAAAGAGGAACGAAGGGATCCAAGGGGTGCGGACGGGCGAGTCGCCACCGCACGCCCGAATCCACCTGCGTGGAGGGGTCAGGTCAAAGGGGGAGACCGGTCCCCGAAACTAGTGGAGGCAGGAAACGACCCTCAGCTAGAAAACGGAGGCTGTGACATTTTATGTGGCGCAGCCCCTCGCTACACCCGCTAGAAAGGCACCACATAGGGTCAGGGAAACTGGCGCCAAGTTTACCAAGAGGAGGCCGGAGGCAGCCGGACAGAAGGGTTGGTAAGAAAGGCCAGACAAAGGACACACAAAGGGGGTCCTGTGAAGCGCTCCAAAGTTATCTGGGAGTTGTCTGAGCCCCTCACCTGGTGAGCACAGTACGACGTGGGCAGCCGTTACCTGCAGACGTGGTCTGGATAATAAGAACTGTGAGTAAAGGCCCTGGACTGCATCACTGACTCCGTGTCGTTACTGCTGCTGCCCTGCACCATCACCCCCATCCTCCGCATACACTGCCCTGAGGCTATACTCCTCTCGTGGGGAGTTATGCTACGCTCTGCTGCACCCACAACACCAGCCTCAGCGGTCTGCCCTGCAGCGGCGGTTCACTCTGACCGCAATCCACGGGTGGCGTAGTCGGACATTTAAACATCAAAACCACATAAATAGTTCCGCCACTGGTTTGACCGCCCTGAGCCACGGAACCGGGTCGCCACCACGGAGACTACAACCACCAGCATCCACCAAAAAGGGTCCGGCTCCGGGTGTCCCAAGGCCCAGGGGGTGCATCAGAACATTTTCATCACCTTTCACAATCACCAATGGGACAAGGCAGGGAAGTCCTCTGTCCCCTCTCTTATACATCCTAGTGACGGAGCACCTGCTCTCATCAATTCGCCATAACCCCAATATTAGGTGGATTGAGGTGGGAGGCACCGAGTACAAGTGCTCTCTATTTGCTGATGATGTCCTAGTATATATCACTCAATCACATATATCCATCCATGCTGTTATGGCTGAAATAGATCACTTTGTTACATGGTCAAATTTTAAAATCAATGCAGCGAAGTCTGAGGCCCTCGATGTCTCCCTCCCCAAATCCATACAGGATTCCATCCAGTCCAACTTTCCCTTTGCCTGGCCCTCACAGGGTATCAAATACTTAGGAATTCCTATTCATAGAGACCTCTCCCATCTATGTTATCTTAATTTTGGGCCCTTTATTGAACAACTCCATACAGACCACGGTTGGCAAGTTAGAACTGTAAGATTCACTACGTGAACCACTGGTGTTTTGTGGAAAAGCACATGTACACTGTGTTCCAAATTATTATGCAAAAAGTGTTTAGGAGTGATAATGGAAGAATTTGTTTGTTTGTCAGTTAAACTCATTGATGGTGATGTGTGTCAGGGCTCTTTATATCACTGTAAGCAATTGCAGACACCTGTGCTAATTAGTTTGGCAGGTGTGTCCAATGAAAGGCAAGACTACTTAAGAAGGCTGTCCCACATTATTAAGCAGCCTACATTTTCTGCCAAAATGGGAAAGAAAAAGGATGTGTCGGCTGCTGAGAAGCAACAAATTGTGGAGTGTTTAGGTCAAGGCATGACTACAATCAACATTGTGCGATGATCAGGATGAAGTGTCTTGGCAATCAAGAAGTATGTAGCTGATTCACAGTACACATGTGTGCGTGCTGATAAGGGCAAATTGAGGACTCTTTCCTACAGGCAATTACGTCAGGTTAAAAGAGCAGCGGCAAAAAAGCCTTGTCATAGCAGCAGACAAGTTTTTGAAGCTGCTGGTGCCTTCAACGTCCCCCGAACAACAAGATGCAGGGTCCTTCAGAGGTTTGCAGCTGTGCATACGCCATCCTGTCGACCTCCTCTATCCACTTCACACAAGCAGAAACAGCTCCAGTGGGCCAAACATTACATGAAGACTGATTTCAAAACTGTTTTGTTCACCGATGAGTGCCGTGCAACGCTCGATGGTCCAGATGGATGGAGTGGAGGATGGCTGGTTGATGGACACCCCATGCAAACACGGCTACAACGCCAACAAGGAGTAGGTGGAGTAATGTTTTGGGCTGGAATCATGGGGAGAGAGATTGTCGGCCCCTTTGGGATCCCTGAAGGGGTAAAGATGAAGTCCATAATGTATGTGGAGTTTCTCAAACAGCACTTCTTGCCATGGTTCAAGAAGAAGAATCGTGTATTCCACAGCAAGATCATTTTTATGCATGATAATGCACCATCTCATGCTGCACATAAAACATCTGCATCTCTGGCTGATATGGGCATAAAAGGGGACAAACTTATGGTGTGACCCCCATGCTCCCCTGACCTCTACCCCATTCAGAACCTCTGGAGCATCATCAAAAGGAATGTCTATGATGGCGGGAGGCAGTTCACATCTAAGCAACAGCTCTGGGAGGGTATTCTGTCCTCATGCAAAACAATTGAAGCAGAAACCATCCAAAACCTGACAAATTCAATGGACGAGAGAGTTCAGAAGCTGCTTTCGAACAAGGGGTCCTATGTGAAAATGTAACATCACCTAGAATAAAGTTTTGAGTTGAAAACTGTTTGATTTCAGTTTCTTATAACCTGCTAATGCTTATAATTTCAAAAATGACCATTTTTTTGGTATTTATTAAAATGAAAAGGTTGATCGAAAAGTTTGGGGGATCTAAGAGTGTGGCAACCCAGTAGTCAGGATTACTTCGAATTCTGACAATATGAGAGTCATGTTGCAGGTAGTGCAGCAAGAAGGCACTTATGTGTCTTGCGCATCTCGGAGCCCCAAAATTATTTTCCGGGCTAGATGCAGCTTAAAATTATTATTAATTTTAAATCTGGTGGAGCTTAGTATAGATGGCCTAATAGAATCAGTGCTGCACACTGCTACAAAGCCCAAATTATTTTCCAGCCAAGGTACAGATAAACATGATTAGTAATTTTAAATCTGGTGGAGCTTAGTATAGATGGCCTAATAGAATCAGTACTGCACACTGCTACAAAGCCCAAATTATTTTCCAGCCAAGATACAGATAAACATGATTAGTAATTTTAAATCTGGTGGAGCTTATTATAGATGGCCTAATAGAATCAGTGCTGCACACTGCTACAAAGCCCAAATTATTTTCCAGCCAAGATACAGATAAACATGATTAGTAATTTGAAAGCTTAAAAAGGTTGGTGAGGTGATTTTAACCAATCATCAAGCTTACACTCTCCCCAGGATGACACAGGGGTAGAAAAGTCGTTTCGGATGCATGATTTGTTCATCTTTATGAACGTGAGTCTGTCTACATTATCAGTGGAGAGCCACGTGCGCTTATCTGTCAGCACACCACCAGCAGCGCTGAACACACGTTCAGACAGAACAATGGCTGCGGGGCATGACAAGATCTCCAAGGCGTAAATGGCTAGCTCCGGCCATTTATCCAGATTGGAAGCCCAAAAAGAGCAAGGGTCCAGTGACACAGTCATGGCTTCAATGTTTACTTGGAGATACTCCTGTACCATCGTCTCTAGGCGTTGACTATATGTCAGACTTCTTGTCTCCTGTGCCCTTGCAAAGGATGGGCTAAAAAAGTGGTGAAATGATTCCGCAAAATTGATGTTACCAGCAGATACTGTGGTTCTGTTAAGGTTTGAGTGCTGAACACTCGACGGTCCCACGGTTGGCAAGTTGGAACTGTGAGATTCACTACGTGCACCACTGGTGTTTTGTGGAAAAGCACATGTAAGATTCTGCAACAGTCTCTGCTGATACTCCTGCATGCGTGCATCCCTTTCTATGGCAGGAATAATTTCTGCAAATTTACTTTTGTACCGGGGATCTAACAGTGTGGCAACCCAGTAGTCAGGATTATTTCTAATTCTCACAATTCGAGGGTCATGTTGCAGGTAGTGCAGCAAGAAGGCACTCATGTGTGTTGCGCATCCAGGAGCACCAAGTCCCTGTTGTGTTGGTGGCGAGGTAACAATCATGCTTCCTTCCTCTGTCCTCTCCCCCCAACCTCGCACAACAGAAATGTGATCAAGGTCTCACTCATCTGATGAGTCTTCCATCAGTTCGTCCTCCACTTCTTCCTGGGCTCCTGCACCTTCCTCACTAGTTTGGCTGCTACCATGCGCCCTGGTAAAACCATCTCCCCCACCCTCACATGCCTGCCGCCTTGGTGCTGCCGACCGTCTGGACCTTGCAGATGTTAGCCCTTCCGCATACAACTCCTCCTCCTCTACTTCCTCCACCTCCTCTTGTGCCACCACCTGACTCCGAATTCTGT
Organism: Phyllobates terribilis; assembly: GCF_046119375.1. Classification (NCBI taxonomy): domain Eukaryota; kingdom Metazoa; phylum Chordata; class Amphibia; order Anura; family Dendrobatidae; genus Phyllobates; species Phyllobates terribilis. Next base: position 789,870,589 of record NW_027362761.1, read on the forward strand.
TTAACATGTGCTCCAGCATGTAAATCACCGGAATAGTCATGCTGATAATGGCATCGTCAGCACTAAACATCTTCGTCGCCATTTCAAAACTGTGCAGAAGGGTGCATAGGTCCCTGATCTGAGACCACTCCTCCAGCGTGATTTGCCCCACCTCTGGATCTCGTTGGCCCAGGCTATACGTCAGAACGTATTGCACCAGGGCTTGTCGGTGCTGCCACAGTAGCTGCAACATGTGCAGAGTTGAATTCCACCGGGTAGTCACATCGCATTTTAGCCAGTGAAGTGGCAGGCCCAACGACTTCTGTAGAGATGTAATTCGCTGAGCTGCGGGATGCGAACGGCAGAAGTGAGCACACAGCGATTGTGCCCTCTGCAGAAGGCCATCTAGTCCGGGATAGTGGGCTAAAAATTGCTGGACAACCAGGTTCAACACGTGAGCCATACAAGGCACGTGTGTGACATTGCCCCGGCGAAGGGCCGCACCCAGGTTTGCAGCATTGTCGCACACGGCCTTCCCTGGTTTCAGGTCCAGTGGAGACAACCATTCATGAAATTCGTTCTCCAGAGATGACCACAACTCCTCAGCTGTGTGACTCACATTTCCCAGACATTTCAAAGTAAAAACTGCCTGATGACGTTGAGCCCTACTGCCAGCATAGTAAGGAGGTGTGCAGGATCCCTTCTGCGCAGATAGAAAGCTTGTGCATGACCAGACAGGCTTTGGGTGCAGGTGGAGGACCGAGAGGAGGTTGATGAGGCAGAAGCCGTGGAGGAACTTTGAGATAAAGAGGATTGACGCACAACTCGTGGGGACGGCAAGACTTGGACAGCAGCCCCTTGTCCTGCTGTCACCATAGTTACCCAGTGCCCAGTCAGCGACATGTAACGCCCCTGTCCATGCCTACTCGTCCAAGTGTCTGTGGTGAAATGCACCCTGTCACACACAGAGTTTCTCAAAGAAGCGGTGATGTTGTGTGCGACATGCTAGTGGAGCGCAGGCATACCTTTCTTTGAGAAGTAGTGCCGACTGGGCATCTGGTACTGGGGCACTGCGACGGACATAAGGTCTCGAAAATCCTCTGTGTCCACCAGGCGGAAAGGCAGCATTTCTGTAGCCAAGAGCTTGCAGATGGTGAAATTCAACCTCTTAGCTTTCTCATGGCTAGGAGGAAATGGTCTTTTACTTGTCCACATCTGAGGGACCGAGGGCTGGCTATTGTGCTTAGACGGGGTTGATAAGGGTGTCCCCGGCAAACTGCCGGTCTGTGAGGAAGATGCAGGCGGACATGTTAGGTTGCCTTGATCCAAAGGTGGTGCTATCGATGTCGGACAGCGCTCAACACCAGCTGGTGTTACCACCTCCAAAGAAAATGATGACCTGCCAATCACGCTGGCTGTTGCGGGTAAAGAGGTGGCAGGTCTGCGCCCCAAAACAGGTGTGACTGCTGTCCCCCCAGTCACAGAGGATGAAGAGGCCGCGAATGCACGAGATATGGCAGACGGTGGTTGGCCCGGCCGGCTAGGCCGCAGTGTAGCACAGTGAGCTTCCCACTGCAACTTATGCTTCATGTCCATGTGCCGGTTCATGCATGAAGTACTCAAACTATGTATTTTTTGGCCTCTACTTAGCTTTTGCTGACAAATGTTACAGAAACACGAGTTGCGTCATCTTTATCGATCTGAAAAAATTCCCAGGCTATGCAAGGCTTAGCACCCATGCGACCTGAAGAGCCACCACGACTTGTGGTGAGAGGTAGAGTTGTGTTTGAGGATGCAGTTGTTGACGTGCTTCCAGTACTATGTCTCTGTCCAGGAAGGCGCAACCTGACCTCGTCGTCACTAGCATCCTCCTCCACCTCCTCTGCTGACTTCATCTCTTGGCTGACTGTGGGTTGACAGTAAGTGGGATCTCCAACCTCATCATCATCACCCTGTGCGTTATCACACCCGTCGTCCTCAGAGCCAACCTGTTCCTGCCCTGACAAAAAACTAAAGTTGTCACTCCAATCATGTATTTGAGTCTCATCATCGTCTTCCTCATTGTCTCCACCAACAGGAGTTACAGTTTGGGAATGAGGGTCTACATTATGGTCAGAACCTTCTGCGTCTGGTCCTGGATCCGACTCATAAAGATTCTGGGCATCAGTGCAGATCATTTCCTCGTCTGGATTCACAGAAGAGCTGGAGTCGACCTCTGATTCCCAGGCTATAGTATGAGTAAACAGCTCTGCAGACTCAACCATCTGTTCTACCTCATACTCAGACGGGCAGCTGGAGATTTGGGAGCTGTGAGGAAGCAAGTGCGATTGGGGTGACACCTTTGAGGACTGGAGTATTTGTGATGTTGAAGTTGATGTGGAGGAGAGCCCACTTAAAGGAACAATTGATATCCGTTGAAGCACCTGCTGTTTTTGTGCCTCATCTGGAATTTGCAGCGATTGGCGTGGCCGTAAGAAAGGGATCTTATCACATTGTCCGCTAAAAGAAGTAGACATTTTAGTTTGGCTGGAAGATGGTCTTTCTTCTGCAGATGTTACTGTTGCTTTAACACCTACCCCACGGACACAACCTTTTTTCCCCTTCCCAACACGCCTATTCCCCTTTCCACCAGCAGCAGGCCTTTTTCCACTCATTTTGGTGGTTAACTAATTCACAACTCTGGAGTTGTTTGCACAAAAAAACAATGGATGGGAACCGAGCAGAGCTGAGTGGCCAAACTGTGGTATTAGGCCAAAACTATTGGCTGGGTTAGATACAGAAAAAATTATATTCAATTTGCAACCTGATGGAGGTCAGTATAGATGGACTAATAGAACAAGTCCCACACACAGCTAGAAGCCCAAATATTTTTTCATAGGCAGATGCAGATAAAAATTATTTTTAATTTGCAACCTGATGGAGGTCAGTATAGATGGACTAATAGAGAAAGTCCCACACACTGCTAGAAGGCCAAATATTTTTTCAGAGCTAGATGCAGACAAAAAATTATTTTGAATTTGCAACGTGATGGAGGTCAGTATAGATGGACTAATAGAACAAGTCCCACACACTGCTAGAAGCCCAAATATTTTTTCAGAGCTAGATGCAGAAAAAAATTATATTCAGTTTGCAACCTAATGGAGGTCAGTATAGATGGACTAATAGAGAAAGTCCCACACACTGCGAGAAGGCCAAATATTTTTTCAGAGCTAGATGCAGACAAAAAATTATTTTGAATTTGCAACGTGATGGAGGTCAGTATAGATGGACTAATAGAACAAGTCCCACACACTGCTAGAAGCCCAAATATTTTTTCAGAGCTAGATGCAGAAAAAAATTATATTCAATTTGCAACCTGATGGAGGTCAGTATAGATGGACTAATAGAGAAAGTCCCACACACTGCTAGAAGGCCAAATATTTTTTCAGAGCTAGATGCAGACAAAAAATTATTTTGAATTTGCAACCTGATGGAGGTCAGTATAGGTGGACAAATAGAACAAGTCCCACACACTGCTAGAAGGCCAAATATTTTTTCAGAGCTAGATGCAGAAAAAAATTATATTCAGTTTGCAACCTGATGGAGGTCAGTATAGATGGACTAATAGAACAAGTCCCACACACAGTTAGAAGCCCAAATATTTTTTCAGAGGTAGATGCAGAAAAAAAATATATTCAGTTTGCAACCTGATGGAGGTCAGTATAGATGGACTAATAGAACAAGTCCCACACACAGCTAGAAGCCCAAATATTTTTTCAGAGGTAGATGCAGAAAAAAATTATATTCAGTTTGCAACCTGATGGAGGTCAGTATAGATGGACTAATAGAACAAGTCCCACACACTGCTAGAAGGCCAAATATTTTTTCAGAGCTAGATGCAGAAAAAAATTATATTCAGTTTGCAAACTGATGGAGGTCAGTATAGATGGACTTATAGAACAAGTCCCACACACAGCTAGAAGCCCAAATATTTTTTCAGAGGTAGATTCAGAAAAAAAATATATTCAGTTTGCAACCTGATGGAGGTCAGTATAGATGGACTAATAGAGAAAGTCCCACACACTGCTAGAAGGCCAAATATTTTTTCAGAGCTAGATGCAGACAAAAAATAATTTTTAATTTGCAACCTGATGGAGGTCAGTATAGATGGACTAATAGAACAAGTCCCACACACAGCTAGAAGCCCAAATATTTTTTCTGAGCTAGGTGCAGAAAAAAATTATATTCAGTTTGCAACCTGATGTAGGTCAATATAGATGGACTAATAGAACAAGTCCCACACACTGCTAGAAGCCCAAATATTTTTTCAGAGGTAGATGCAGATAAAAATTATTTTTAATTTGCAACCTGATGGAGGTCAGTATAGATGGACTAATAGAGAAAGTCCCACACACTGCTAGAAGGCCAAATATTTTTTCAGAGCTAGATGCAGACAAATAATTATTTTGAATTTGCAACGTGATGGAGGTCAGTATAGATGGACTAATAGAACAAGTCCCACACACTGCTAGAAGGCCAAATATTTTTTCAGAGCTTGATGCAGAAAAAAATATATTCAGTTTGCAACCTGATGGAGGTCAGTATAGATGGACTAATAGAACAAGTCCCACACACTGCTAGAAGCCCAAATATTTTTTCAGAGCTAGATGCAGAAATAAATTATATTAAATTTGCAACCTGATGGAGGTCAGTATAGATGGACTAATAGAATGATGCTATGCCCAAAAGATTTTACTTCACTAGGTGCAGTAAAAAAATTGGTATTCTATACACAGGTGGTATATCTTGCAACACAGATAGGCTACTCCACTGACTAACACACTCTGCAATAGGCCAAAAAGGATTAGCTTTGCTAGATTCAGCCAAATGCTGTGAAAAAAACTTGCACAGCACTGGCACAGACCTGCCTGGCAAAAACTGATAGGAACTGATGTAACCTAGTCCTGAAAAGGACTGCAATTACAATTAGTCTTTACTCCCACAACCTATCTATTTAAGAGCACAGACCTGCCTGATAAAAGTCATAGGAAATGATGTAACCTAGTCCTTAAAAGGACTGCAATCACAACTATTCCCTACTCCCAAGCTATCTGTAGATTTGTGCGAAAATTGGCTTGAAATTAACAAGGTATAGCGCATACAGCAACAGCGGTGCCGTCTAACACGCAGCTGCAGCAGTGAGAAAATGGTGGCGACGGGGAAAACGGCTTGGTCTTATAGGGCAAGGACATGTGACATACACTGCCAATGACACATGCCCTTGCTTGTGTGAAAAAAAACACTTCGCTCTGTGTGTGCGCTGCTGGTAGGCTGACAGATTGCACCTCCCCACTGTAAATGCGGGAAAGAGAAAAAAAAATGGAGATCTTCATTATTCCTGCAGAGATCCATCCCCTGCCCCTCCCCCCACCCCGCTGTACACTCAAACTGCGTATTAACATTAATTTTCATCATTACTGAGAAAAAATCCAGTTATGATTTTGGTGCACGAACAGTTATCGAACATAACCTCGAACAGCCGAATTTTTCTCAAATTGTTCGTGTTCACCGAACGGATCGAACATCGCCCAAAACAGCTCGAATTTGAGATTGGCGAACAGTTCGAGTCGAACAACGCTCATCTCTAGTCCAGATCCTTCCTGTCTTCCGATCAAGAGGAGGAGCCTATGCATTTCATTGATCCCTCCAAAATGATGAATGTGGCTCCCTTGGACCTGTCTCGTCTCCCACCTCGTAAGACGTTTGTAGCGGTTCCGGATTGTAAGAAAGTTCTTCACTGGGGTCATTCATCTAAACTAGCCGGCCATGCTGGCCTGCGGAGGACGTGACTGATCATTACCCGGCATTACTGGTGGCCTTCCTTGCGCAAGGATGTTGTAGACTTCGTCACGGCCTGTTCATCCTGTGCCCGCAACAAGGTTCCCAGACGTCTTCCAGCCAGCTGTCTCCTGCCTCTTCCCGTACCTGCTGCCCCGTGGCAACACATTTCTATCGACTTTATTACTGATCTCCCGGTTTCTGCCGGTTGTACTTTCATTTGGGTGGTCGCTGACCGCTTTTCTAAAATGGCCCACTTTATCCCTCCGCCTGGTCTCCCGTCTGCATCTGTGCTGGCTAAGGACTTCATCCATCACATCTTTCGTCTCCACGGCCTACCCCTCCACATTGTGTCTGATCGAGGGGTCCAGTTCACTTCGCGCTTCTGGAGAGCTACGTGTAAGCTGCTGGATGTCTCTATGGATTTCTCCTCTGCTTATCATCCTCAGTCCAATGTCCAAGTGGAACATATCAAACAGATCCTTACCAGGTTCCTCCGGCACTTTGTCAATGCTCACCATACCGATTGGGTAGAGCTCCTATCATGGGCCGAGTTCTCCTATAATAACCATGAGAGCGAATCTTCTTCCAAGTCCCCGTTCTTTATGGTCTACGGTCAACACCCCCGGATTTCATTTCCCGTCTCCGCTTCAGTGGACAATCCTGCCGTGGAGTCTCTGGTCAGCCAATTTTCCACCATTTGGGAGGACACTAGTAGAGATGAGCGGTGTTTGACTCGAACTGTTCGCCAATCTCAAATTCGAGCTGTTTTGGGCGGTGTTCGAGTCATTCGACGAACTCGAACAATTTGCAAAAAATTCGGCTGTTCGAGGTTATGTTTGATAACTGTTCGTGCACCGAAAGCGTAGCTGGATTTTTTCACATTAATACTGTTAATCAATGTTAATAGACAGTTTCAGTGTATAGTGGGCGAGGGGAGGAGCAGGGGATGGATCTCTGCAGAAATAATACCGATCTCCATTTTTTTTTCTTTCCCGCATTTACAGTAGGGCGGTGCAGTCTGTCAGCCTATCAGCAGCGCACACACGCAGCGAAGTGCTTTTTTTTCACACAAGCAAGGGTATGTGTCATTGGCTGTGTATGTCACATGTCCTTGCCCTATAAGACCCAGCCATTTTCCCCGTCGCCACCATTTTCTCACTGCTACAGCTGAGTGTTAGACGGCACCGCTGCTGCTGTGGGTGCTATACAGTATAACTGTATGAATTGCGAGCGAATTTCCAGTTACATAGAGAGATAGGTTTAGGGAGTAGGGACTAGTTCTAATTGCAGCCCTTTTGAGGGCTAGGTAACAGCAGTTCATAGCACTTTTTGCCAGGCAGGTCTGTGCCAGTGCTGTGCAAGTGTTTTTCAAAGCATTTGGCGAAATGTAGCTCAGCCAATCCTTTTGGGCCTGTAGCAATGTCTGTTAGTCATTGGAGTAGCCTATCTGTGTTGCAAGCTTTACCACCTGTGTATCTAATACCAATTTTTTACTTCATCTAACCCAGTAAATCCTTTTGGGCAAAGTAACAGTGTCTCGTAGTCAGCGGAGAAGCCCACCTGTGAAGGAAGCTTTTTTACTGCATCTAACCCAGGAAATCTTTTTGGGCCTAGTGGCAGTGTCTGGTAGTCAGCGGAGAAGCCCACCTGTGAAGGAAGCTACACCACCTGTGTATCTAATTCTAATTTTTTACTGCATCTAACCCAGAAAATCTTTTAGGGCCTAGTAGCAGTGTCTGGTAGTCAGCGGAGTAGCCCACCTATGAAGGAAGCTACACCGCCTGTGTATCTAATTCAAATTTTTTACTGCATCTAACCCAGGAAATCCTTTTGGACCTAGTAGCAGTGTCTCGTAGTCATTGGTGTAGCCCAGCTGTGAAGCAAGCTACACCGCCTGTGTATTTAATAAAATTGTTTTACTGCATATAACCCAGCCAATCCTTTTGGGTTAGTACCACAGTTTGTAAAACTCAGCTCTGCTCGGTTTCCATCCATCATTTTTTGTGCACACAACTACAGAGTTGCCAATTAGTTAACCACCAAAATGAGTGGCAAAAGGCCTGCTCCTGGTGGAAAGGGGAATAGGCGTGTTGGAAAGGGAAAAAAAGGTTGTGTCCGTGGGGTAAATGGTAAAGCAACAGTAACATCTGCAGAAGAAAGACCATCTTCCAGCCAAACTAAGATGTCTACTTCTTTTAGTGGACAATGTGATATGATCCCTTTCTTACGAACACACCCATCGCTACAAATTCCAGATGAGGCACAAAAACATCAGGTGCTTCAATGGATATCAAGTGCTCCTTCAAGTGGGCTCTCCTCCACCTCAACTTCAATATCACAAATACTCCAGTCCTCAGAGGTGACACCCCAATCGCACTTGCTTCCTCACAGCTCCCAAGTCTCCAGCTGCCCATCTGAGTATGGGGTAACACAGATGGTTGAGTCTGCAGAGCTGTTTACTCATACTATAGCCTGGGAATCAGAGGTCTGCACCAGAGCCTCTGTGAATCCAGATGAGGAAATGATCTGCACTGACGCCCAGAAAGTTTATGAGTCGGATCCAGGACCAGATGAAGAAGGTTCTGACCATAATGTAGACCCTCGTTCCCAAACTGTAACTCCTGTTGGTGGAGACAATGAGGAAGACGATGATGAGACTCAGATACCTGATTGGAGCGACAACTTGACTTTTCGGTCAGGGCAGGAAGAGGTTGGCTCTGAGGACGACGGGTGTGAGAACACACAGGGTGATGATGACGAGGTTGGAGATCCCACTTACTGTCAACCCACAGTCAGCCAGTCAATGAGGTCAGCAGAGGAGGTGGAGGAAGATGCTAGTGACGACGATGTTAGCTTGCGCCTTCCTGGACAGAGACGGAGTACTGGAAGCACGTCAACAACTGCATCCTCAACCACAACTCTGCCTCTGACCACAAGTCGTGGTGGCTCTTCAGGTCTCATGGGCTCTAAGCCTTGCATAGCCTGGGCATTTTTTGAGATCGCAAAGGATGACCCAACTCATGTTATCTGTAACATTTGTCACCAAAAGCTAAGTAGAGGCCAAAAAATCCACAGTTTGAGTACTTCATGCATGAACCGTCACATGGATATGAAGCATAAGTTGCAATGGGAAGCTCACTATGCTACAATGTGGCCTAGAGGGCCAGGCCAACCACCGTCTGCCCCATCTTATGCATCCGCGGCCTCTTCATCCTCTGTGACTGGGGGGACAGCAGTCACACATGTTTTTGGATGCAGACCTGCCACCTCTTTACCCGCAACAGCCCGTGTGATTGGCAGGTTGTCAGTTCATTTGGAAGTGGAAACACCTGCTGGTGTTGAGCGCTCTCTGACATTGAGAGCACCACCTATGGATCAAGGCAACATAACATGTCCGCCTGCATCTTCCTCACAGACCGGCAGTTTGCCGGGGACACCCTACTCAACCCCGTCTAAGCACAACAGCCAGCCCTCGGTCCCTCAGATGTGGACAAGTAAAAGACCATTTCCTCCTAGCCATGACAAAGCTAAGAGGTTGAATTTCACCATCTGCAAGCTGTTGGCTACAGAAATGCTGCCTTTCCGCCTGGTGGACACAGAGGATTTTTGAGACCTTATGTCCATCGCAGTGCCCCAGTATCAGATGCCCAGTCACCACTACCTCTCAAAGAAAGGTGTGCCTGCGTTACACCAGCATGTCGCGCACAATATCACTGCTTCCTTGAGAAACTCTGTGTGTGACAGGGTGCATTTCACCACAGACACTTGGACAAGTAGGCATGGACAGGGGCATTACATGTCGCTGACTGGGCACTGGGTAACTATGGTGACAGCAGGACAAGGGGCTGCTGTCCAAGTCTTGCAGTCCCCATGAGTTGTGCGTCAATCCTCTTTATCTAGAAGTTCCTCCATTGCTTCTGCCTCCTCAACCTCCTCTCGGTCCTCCACCTGCACCCAAAGCCTGTCTGGTAATGCCACCCACGTTCTAACTGCGCAGAAGGAATCCTGCACACCTCCTTACTATGCTGGCAGCAGGGCTTAACGGCATCAGGCGGTGTTTACTTTGAAATGTCTGGGAAATGTGAGTCACATAGGTGAGGGTTGTGGTCAGCTCTGGAGACCGAGTTTCATGAATGGTTGTCTCCACTGAACCTGCAGCCAGGGAAGGCCGTGTGCGACAATGCTGCAAACCTGGGTGCGGCCCTTCGCTGGGGCAATGTCACACATGTACCTTGTATGGCTCACGTGTTGAACCGGGTTGTCCAGCAATTTTTAGCCCACTATCCTGCACTAGATGGCCTTCTGCAGAGGGCACGGTCGATGTGTGCTCACTTCCGCCGTTCGCATCCCGCAGCTCAACGACTTACATCTCTACAGAAGTCGTTGGGCCTGCCAGTTCACCGGCTGAAATGCGATGTGCCTACATGATGGAATTCAACTCTGCACATGTTGCAGCGACTGTGGCACCACCGACGAGCCCTGGTGCAATACGTTATGATGTATAGCCTGGGCCAACGAGACCAAGAGGTGGGGCAAATCACGCTGCAGGAGTGGTCTCAGATCAGGGACCTATGCACCCTTCTGCACAGTTTTGAAATGGCGACGAAGATGTTTAGTGATGGCGATGCCATTATCACCATGGAGGGGGGGGAAGTATAGGAGGAGTCGTATGCGGAAGGGATAACATCTCCAAGGTCCAGACGGTCGGCAGCAACAAGGCGGCAGGCATGGGAGGGTGGGGGAGAGGGATTAATGAGGGCGCATGGTAGCAGCCAAACTGTTGAGGAAGGTGCAGGAGCCGATGAAGAAGTGGAGGACGAACTGGCAATGGGCATCGAAGACTCATCAGATGAGGGAGACCTTGATCACATTTCTGTTGTGCGAGGTTAGGGGGAGTGGGCAGAGGATGGAAGCATGATTCTTACCTCGCCACCAATACAACAAGGACTTGGTCCTCCTGGATGCGCAAGACACATAAGTGCCTTCTTGCTGCACTACCTGCAACATGACCCTCGGATTGTCAGAATTCGAAGTAATCCCGACTACTGGGTTGCCACACTGTTAGATCCCCGGTACAAAAGTAAATTTGCCAAAATAATTCCTGCCATAGAAAGGGATTCACGCATGCAGGAATATCAGCAGAGGCTGTTACAGAATCTTACATCTGCTTTTCCACAAAACACCAGTGGTGCACGTAGTGAATCTCACAGTTCTAACTTGCCAACCGTGGGACTGTTGAGTCTTCATCACTCAAACCGTAACAGTAACACCGTATCTGCTGGTAACAGCAATTTTGTGGAATTGTTTCACCAATTTTTTAGACCATCCTTTGCAAGGCCACAGGAGACAAGAAGTCTGACACATAGTCAACGCCTAGAGAGGATGGTACAGGAGTATCTCCAAGTGAACATCGAAGCCATGACTGTCACTGAACCCTTGCTCATTTTGGGCTTCCAATCTGGAAAAATGGCCTGAGCTCACCACTCACACCTTGGAGATCTTGTCGTGCCCCGCAGTCAGCGTTCTCTCTGAACGTGTGTTCAGCGCTGCTGGTGGTGTGCTGACTGATAAGCGCACGCGGCTGTCCACTGGGAATGTAGACAGACTCACGTTCATAAAGATGAACAAATCATGGATCCGCAAGGACTTTTCTACCCCTGTGTCATCCTGGGGAGTGTAAAAGCTTGAGGATTTTGGAAAATCACCTCACCAACCATTTTAAGCAACTCTGGGGCAATTGATGCCACTTAAGTGGTGTCTGTGCCACAATTTTTGGAAAAAATGGAGACTCTTTTTGGAGTCCTCTTTGGAGTCCTCTTGCTGTGTTTTACATGACGTTGGCATCGTCAATTCCTGGTGGGTTGGATCGCTACCCCCCCTTTTAACCGTAAGAAACTACATACACTATGGCTTTGGGTAACACAGATGGTTGAGTCTGCAGAGCTGTTTACTCATACTATAGCTTGGGAATCAGAGGTCTGCTCCAAAACTTCAGTGTCTGCTAGTCAGCGTAGCAGCCCAGCTGTGAAGTAAGCTACACCGCCTGTGTATCTAATAACAATTTTTTACTGCATCTAACCCAGTAAATGTTTTTGGGCTAGTAGCAGTGCCTCGTAGTCAGTGGAGTAGCCCATCTGAATCAAGCTACACCGCCTTTGTATCTAATAATAATTTTTAACTGCATCTAGCCCAGGCAATACTTTGGGCCTAGTAGCAGTGTCTGCTAGTCAGTGGAGTACTCCAGCTGTTAAGCAAGCTACACCGCCTGTAGATCTAATCACAAATTTTTAACTGCATCTAGTCCAGGCAATACTTTGGGCCTAGTAGCAGTGTCTGCTAGTCAGCGGTGTAGCCCAGCTGTTAAGCAAGCTACACCACGTGTGCTTTGGACACTTAATTTTTTCAAAGAAAACGCTTTGGGCCCCCGGGACACTCGCATCGGGGAGGCGCCCCAAGGCAAAGGGGCTGGGACTGGCGGTAGCACGCCTTGTGGAAGACCGCCAAGCTCGATCCTTATAAAAGCTTTTTAACTGCAGCAGCTTTAGTGGACGCTACTGGAGCTGGAATTACCGCACCTGCTGGCACCAGACTTGCCCTCCAATAGATCCTTGTAAAAGGATTTAAAGTGTACTCATTCAAATTACAGAGCCAATTTAAATTACAGAGCTTAGACCTGCCTCCACCGCGGGGGGCTCGACCCACCAGCGGACAGGCACCAGTATTGGGAGAGGGGGCTGGCTGTCAGGGTCCACTGCAGCTCTGGCACAAACCCGGCGACACGGAGGTCACAAGGGCAGGAACGGCCTGGCCGTGTCGGCTTCGCACTCCAGCGTAGTCCCTCTGCCCACTTGCGCCCGTAACCTCAAAGGGATGCGCAAGCGGCTTTTCTTCCCAGGGCTGTTCCCAGCCCAGCAGGAACGTGGGGGAGCTCAGGTCGGCCTTCCACCGTACTCCCTTACCTCCCTCGCCCTCTTTCCTTCTTCCGTTCTCCATCTAACCCCTCGGCTCTGTGGTGTCTGCTCTCCCTCCAGCTCTCTCCTTCTCACAGGTGGACTACCACGTGTATTCACACTGTGGCAAATCTTTTGGGCCCAGGCATAAGAAGTCGTCGAGGTAATGGATAATATGTGCCCCCTTAGAAACGTCCATAACGACCCATTCAAGGAAGCAACTAAACGCCTTAAATAGAGAGCAGGATATGGAGCACCCCATGGGCAAACAGCGATCTATATAGTATGCTCCTTCCCAGAAGCAGCCCAATAGGCGGACACTATTCGGAGGCACAGGTAGTAAGTAACCGGAACGCCCCCTCAATGTCTGTTTTGGTCATTAGGGTGCCCCTTCCCAACTTCTTGACCCGCCTGATTGCCTTGTCAAAGGAGGTACAGTATATACTACTGTATGTGGTTCCGCGTCGGAACCACATAATAAATGGTGGATTAGTCCAAATGTATTGAGTTCCGTTTTTGGCACAACTCCCAACTGGGATACCACTACGTCTTGTAAGGAAAGTGTTCTGAATGGAACCGCCATTCTACCTAAAGATATTTCTTTTTTTAATTTTCTTGTCACGACGCCTGGGTGTTGGTAGGCAGATTTTAGATTTTTACTCCAGCCTTTCTTGATTTTAGAAGGGCATGACATGCCTATATCTGTGTCTCCCCCTCTTTTTACTCCTCCGCCTCTTTTCTTTTCGCATGACTATATGTACTTGTCACTTTTCCATGTGTTAGTTGTGTCTTCTGAGCAGTTTGTCAGCTTTTGGACACCTTTGAAGTTGTTTTCTATGTGTATCTATGTGTTTCTGTTTGCCTGCCATTGGTTTTAACGGTGCTCGACGGTGTTCGACGAACCGTTCAACGAACATGCCGGTGTTCGACGAACCGAACCGAACCCGAACACTACGGGGGTGGCTCAACACTAGACACTAGATCCGCAATACTTCAATCCTCCGAGCGGATGAAGAGACATGCTGATAAGAGACATCTGGATCCGCCTCAATTCCATCTGGGAGACAAGGTTTGGCTCTCCTCCAAACATGTTCGTCTCAAAATACCCTCCAATAAGTTGGGTCCACGGTTCATTGGTCCATTTGAAGTCCTCAAGCAAATCAATCCAGTGGCCTACAAGTTAAAACTCCCGGCCACCTTACGGATTCCCAACTCCTTCCACGTATCTCTCCTCAAAAGAGTTGTTCTTAATTCTTTTTCCGACGATCCAGGTACCTCCCCAGCTCCGGTCTCCGCTGAGGACGTCTATGAGGTAGAGAACATTCTGGCCACCAAGAGGGTAAGAGGAAAAACACTTTTTTCTGGTGGATTGGAAGGGGTTTGGCACAGAGGAGAAAACTTGGTAACCCAGGGAGAACATCCACGCCCGCTTCTTAAAAATATATTTTTTGGGGCCTAAAAAAGAGGGGGCGTAAAGGGGGGTACTGTAGCATCGGCATCTCTGCCCCCTGACAGGCAGAGACGCCGTCCCCCTTACCGCCGCACTCCTGGCCCGGCGTCTTCCGGCCCTCCTGCTGCTGCTGCCGGTGCACACAGCTTCCCGAGCACTGAGCACTTATGGAGGTGCCCGTGCAAGGTTGTAGCTCTGTGTTCTAAACTCTGCTTCAGCCCTCAGGTCCCGCTGCTAGCCTGACTACCAGTCCAGTCCCCCAGCCTGACTACCAGTCCAGTCCGCCAGCCTGACTACCTGTGTCCGCCAGCCAAGTACACTCTCCAGTCCGACGGTCTGCCTACGGTCCTAACCCACCAGTCTGACTATGGGCTAGGCTTGCCTGCCTACCTGGAGAACGTACCAGTTATCTGCCGTGCCTTCCAGCCAGCCTACCTGGAGGCTCCTACCAGTTACCCGTGGTGTCTGCCAGTCCGTCTTCCTGGATCACCCATCAGCCTGCCTGCCGTGCTCATCTGCTGTACCGGTCAGCCCCTGCCTTCTGACCCGTGGGAGTCACCTGCTCTCATGGAAGGACTGGTCCAGAGTAGCACCTGGTCCCTTCCCTGGTTCACGGAGTCGATTGAGCCACCATGCGACCTTGGTTAGTCCGAGTTGATACCTAGTTACGCCCCTCTGGTCCCTCCTTGCACCACAGCACAGAGGTTCCACCACCCGGATCCGTAACACTGACACACTGCTACCATCTGGAAATGAAGGACAATATTTTCCATGTTCACCACAAATGGCTGGATTTGTACCACAGTTATATGTGATACGTCTGACGGACACCCAAGGTTTTAAACCTGTAGTTTACTAATACTATTGTTTACAGCGACTTCGTGTGAATAGCTTCACTGACACACTGCTACAAAATGTAAATGGAGGCCAGAAATGCCAGAATTCGGAACGCAGTTATATGTGATATGTCTGACGGAGAACCACGATTTTAAATAGCAGGTCTGTAGTTTACTAATACTATTCTTCACAGCGACCTCGTGTGAATAGCTGCACTGACACACTGCTACAAAATGTAAATGAAGGCCAATATTTTCAATTTTCACTACAAATTTCTGGATTTTTATCGCTGTAATATGCAAAAGATCTGGCTGTATTCTGCAGTGCTAACAAGCAAATGGAGCAGAAACTGGTGTACTCCGGATTGCTTTTTGAGCAAATAATGAGGATTAAGATAAAAAACAATTAGCCCTGGCCCCTGATACCTGAGGCTATGTCTATGGATATCTGTAACAGGATCAGTCAGAACGTGTAATGGACCCTCTAGTGTTGTATTCACTGCAGTCTGCCACATACCCTGCCTGCCTTGCTTTTAAAGCAAATAACGAGGATTAAGATAAAAAAACAATTAGCTCTGGCACCTGATATCTGGGGCTATGTCTACAAATATCTGTAACAACAGCAGCAGCTGACAGAACGTGCAATGGACCCTCTTGTGCTGTATGCACTGCAGTCTGCCACAAACCCTGCCTATCTGCCTAACTCTTGCTATCACCACTGAATATACAGTTATATGAAAAAGTTTGGGCACCCCTATTAATCTTAAGCTTAATGTTTTATAAAAATTGGTGTTTTTGCAACAGCTATTTCAGTTTGATATATGCAATAACTGTTGGACACAGTAATGTTTCTGCCTTGAAATGAGGTTTATTGTACTAACAGAAAATGTGCAATCTGCATTCAAACAAAATTTTACAGGTGCATAAGTATGGGCACCCTTATCATTTTCTTGTTTTAAATACTCCTACCTACTTTTTACTGACTTACTAAAGCACTTTTTTTGGTTTTGTAACCTCATTGAGCTTTGAACTTCATAGCCAGGTGTATGCAATCATGAGAAAAGCTACTTAAAGTGGCCACTTGCAAGTTGTTCTCCTGTTTGAATCTCCTTTCCTTTGAAGAGTGGCATCATGGGCTCCTCAAAACAACTGTCAAATGATCTGAAAACAAAGATTATTCAACATAGTTGTTCAGGGGAAGGATACAAAAGGCTGTCTCAGAAATTTAACCTGTCAGTTTCCACTGTGAGGAACATAGTAAGGAAATGGAAGAACACAGGGACAGTTCTTGTTATGGCCAGAAGTGGCAGGCCAAGAAAAACATCAGAAAGGCAGAGAAGAAGAATGGTGAGATCAGTCAAGGACAATCCTCAGACCACCTCCAGAGAGCTGCAGCATCAACTTGCTGCAGATGGTGTCACTGTGCATCGGTCAACTATACAACGCACTTTGCACAAGGAGAAGCTGTATGGGAGAGTGATGCGAAAGAAGCAGTTTCTGCAAGCACGCCACAAACAGAGTCGGCTGAGGTATGCAAAAGCACATTTGGAGAAGCCAATTTCTTTTTGGAAGAAGGTCCTGTGGACTGATGAAACGAAGATTGTTTGGTCATACAAAAAGGCGTTATGCATAGCGGCAAAAAAACACAGCATTCCAAGAAAAACATTTGCTACCCACAGTAAAATTTGGTGGAGGTTCCGTCATGCTTTGGGGCTGTGTGGCCAATGCCGGCACCGGGAATCTTGTTAAAGTTGAGGGACGCATGGATTCCACTCAGTATCAGCAGATTCTTGACAATAATGTTCAAGAATCAGTGACAAAGTTGAAGTTACGCAGGGGATGGATCTTTCAGCAAGACAATGATCCAAAACACCGCTCCAAATCTACTCAGGCATTCATGCAGAGGAACAATTACAATGTTCTGGAATGGCCATCCCAGTCCCCAGACCGGAATATCATTGAACATCTGTGGGATCATTTGAAGAGGGCTGTCCATGTTCGGCGACCATCAAACTTAACTGAACTGGAATTGTTTTGTAAAGAGGAATGGTCAAAAATACATTCATCCAGGATCCAGGAAATCATTAAAAGCTACAGAAAGCGATTAGAGGCTGTTATTTTTGCAAAAGGAGGATCTACTAAATATTAATGTCACTTTTCTGGTGAGGTGATCATACTTATGCACCTGTCAAATTTTGCTTGAATGCAGATTGCACATTTTCTGTTAGTACAATAAACCTCATTTCAAGGCAGAAACATTACTGTGTCCAACAGTTATTACATATATCAAACTGAAATAGCTGTTGCAAAAACACCAATTTTTATAAAACATTAAGCTTAAGATTAATAGGGGTGCCCAAACATTTTCATATAACTGTATGCAGCTGGATTAGTCCTTAGAAGGACTAAGAAGCTGCATATATCAATCTGAACTAGTTAGTTCAGATGGATATATAGATATGCTGTGGAATACTTTTACTAACTATAAACAAGCTAATTTCTCCATGACGCAGCAGCAGCTCTCCCTACTCTGCCTGTTTCAGGGGTAGACTGTGACGAGCCTAGCGTCACCGGATCTTAAATAGACCCGATGACACTATACGGCCAGTCATTCACTGTAATGCCACAACCAAAATGGCTACGGCATTACAGTGCATGGCAAGCAATCCCTGCATATTTATTGGCTCTCTAAAGAGTGCCAAAAATGCAGGGCGGGGACCTGAGCTCCCGCCCGATCAACCCAGAAATACTCGCCGAGCTTGTCGAGCACCGTGCTGCTCGGGCGAGTACTGAGTAGTGGCGAGCACGTTCGCTCATCACTATTTCTGATCACTCTTTAAAACTATCTAGAGTTAATGTAAACTGCCACTATAAAAACTGAAGCAGCAAACTTTGTGAAAGTCTCAAAATGTTGTACTACTGTACAATGTTTTCATGAGTGCTCTATGTCAATGGACGCATTAATTGGTTACCATTGCTTTCTTGGGTCGCAGTGATTGCTGGGTGGCAGGTAATATAACTAAACAGCTAGGCCTAACTAGACCCAGCACAATTCTGACAGTGACAGTATTACTTTTCAGGCTATATTATCCTGTACAAGCTATAAATAGTTTAAAAAATAGCTAAAAAGAATATTTTCTGAAGTTTTGAGAGCTCATTAAAAAAAATTATAGAATGATAAAAAATTAAAGCAAAAAGAGTACAATAAATATTTTTTACAATAATGAATAAATAAATGTTAGCCTATCTTAAACAAAGTTCTGCCCCTGACACTAAGTGACTTTAATGAGAGCATAACATCAAAATAACCATTGCACAGTGGCAGAAAAAAAGATGAACTAATAATAATGCATTTTTGTAGAAATAAAAATTTCTAACCGTTTGACTAATACATGCAAAAAAAAATTAAAACAATTGTACAGTTCATTAAATCAGGTATTTATGTTAAATTAACTTAAAAAAAAACAATAACTAACATTTCGTTCTAGTTTTCATATTAATACCTGTATTAAAACAATTCTTGCACTTTTCACACTGGCCATTAGACCTAATATTAACCAAAAGGGCTTGTTTTTGACATGTACATTAGCATCAATAGACTGATTCAGATCATACTTGTTTGTTTGGAGGCATAAGCTAAGCATGCCCGTTTCTGGGCACATGGCATTGTGATGGTAGGGGGAGGAGGTGAGTTGTGAAAATTATCTACTGTGATGGTGGATGTGGTGTTATTTATTACAGTACATGAAGTATGTGTCCAATATTAGACCTAAGAATCAGTCTGAAAATTTTGAAAGTTTCTTAAGCACTAGGAAACTCATTGCTTATTTTTATACAAATAATACAACTATTAAGTCCCATGTTGGTTTACACTACTCATATTTATCTCAACATGTATATGTCAACTTGAATGTATCACACAAGCCCAAAATTTAAATTTAGGGGTACGAAGTGTAGCAGTCACATGCTGATGTAGACCACACCCATATTCAGGAGAAAATAAGCACACAACTTATGCACTCACTCGCTCATATTTGTGGGAGTCTATAGGAGCCAACCATAAAGTGCATGTAAATATTTGATTAAGACAATCTATAATTATGATAACTAAATGATACACAGAATCACTCTGTAGATGAATTATGTCATTTGACCAATATTTCTAAATTTACAAATTATGTTTTATATGGTTAATCATACAACATATTCCAAAAAAAGGTATACATCTTGGGAATTCTGTCTTAGGGTTATTAATAAACTATACAACTGTTTATTGGAGAATAAAAAAACGAGAATTCTATATTATATTGAGAAATATATTTTACCACATAAAATAGGATGTAGTCTATACTGACAGTTTTCTTCTTATATGTTAATTTATATCATGGCTCATGAAGATCCACTGAATGCACTAAATCCCAATTATGTCTATGTAGATGGTAAGTGATTTGTTCCATTCTTGACATTTGTACAGTGGTTATAATTGGATATACACTGCATAGTATGTTTCTGGTCCACACTTTTACACCTCCTTTCTGCAGTGATTAATTACGTTCACTTAACTTAATTTTAAAGTAATAAAAATGTAAATGTAAAGATGGAAAATCTGCAGCCAAAACAAGTCTACAGTTATTTTTTACTAAATATTCATTTTGACTTGTTCTATATTTAAAATTCTTCAGAAAATAAAGCTTTCAGACCTCCCTAGCTTGTTACAAATGAATGAACAGTTAAGCAAACATTCAAAGAACATAAGACTTTACATATCTCACGCAAGATTTTCATAGGATTTCTGAATAAAATCACATTAAGCTGGTCGGTAGAGCTGAACAGATCAGGTAAAAGTTGAATTTGAGTGTTCGCGAGGATTTTACCAGGAAATTTAATTCATAGAGAAGTTATTCTTCACACATTTAATATCCATTATTATGCTCTAAGGTCTCCCAGAGAATAATAAACATAAGATGTAAAAAAATACTTATTAGTGATGGGCGAGCACTAAAATGCTCGGGTGCTCGTTGCTCAGGTCGAGAAAATTGGAATGCTCGGGTGCTCGACCAGATCAACGACCCCAATGTAAGTCTACGGGAAACTCGAGCATTTTTCCGGCGCCCCCCCCGGCGGTGTGCATAGGGCCTAGAAATTGCGGAAATCTATGTGAACAGTGCTCAAATTATGTGGGTACAGCATGGGGAAAACGCCTGGAAGCATTTCTGACTCCCAGGTCACTGCTGTGAACAATGTGGTCAGAGTTATTATGTCACTTTTACAGAAACATGCAAAAACGAAAAAAAAAATGGATTTTCCTGGGAAATGTGTTAAAGATCAGGGTAAGAACTTGTATATAAGGCAAACTAAATAACCAAAAACAAAAATACTGGTCCACACCTTGGGCTATGTTTACAAGTAGCGTTTTTGATGCGTTTTTGCACTTTTGCAATGCTTTCAACAAAGACAAATACATTCACTTCCAGCATGGGGAGGACCCCTGGAAGCATCTCCGACTCCCAGGTCACTGCCTAAAAGTGTGCCCATCATAAGTGATCCTTGGCGCATGCGAAGATTCGTCCCGCCATGCACCTATCGTTGCACACTTGCAACAATCAATGTTCACGTCCTTGTCCCACCGCAGCATTCAGTTATCCCTACCCCATTCCTTGGAATGCAAGTGCAAGTATGCAGCCAGCCACCCATCCCCCACAGGCTGCAATATTATACTGCCACATTTTTGGACAGCTGCTTGCACTTGAAATGTGTCCTTTTAGGTTCGTGGAGGTGGATGCTGTCCACAATCTCATGGTGGCAGCGGCCGTATGTTCATACTCTGTCTCCAGACGCCACTATTTCTCCCAGTGTCATCTCTGTCTTCCACAAGCACAGGTACTACAACATTACCCGTGCCCTCCTCAGTGGACTAAATGGGAAGGATTGCCTAACCACAAACACGTGGTCAAGTGAATGTGGCCAGAGACAATACGGAGCCAGTCCACAGATTTTTTTGCTGAGAGTTGTATTTCACCACAGCCATTTTCTTTAGCTTGGTGAAAGGACTTGGGAAACCGTATCTACTCCAGCTGTCATTTCTCCCAGGAATTCCTCTAAAGCTGCTTGCACTTGAAATGTGGCCTTTTAGGCTTGTGGAGATGGAAGCTGTCCACAGCCTCATGGCGGCGGCCGGGTGTCCATACCTGGTCCCCAGACGCCACTATTTCTCCCTGTATCGTCAACGTCTTCCACAAGCAAGGGTCCCTGAACATTACTGCTGGTACTTTTCTGTGGGAATCTGCTTGCCTCCTACCAGCCTGTAATATTTCCAGTGAACTATGGTACGACGCCATGGTATTAGCACTGCCCCCAGTACCAGTAGCGAAGCCATCCCCAATTTCCTTCTCAGGAATTATATTTGGTAGACTGAGTGGCTGCCCAAATGCATTCGTTTCTTACAAAGGAGCTGAAGATAGAGTGGCAGTAGGTGCAAGTTTCTCCAGCCTGTTAGATATCAGAGGGTGAATGGCAGCACATTGGCTCAGTGGTTTGCACTGAAGCCTTGCAGTGCTGGGATCCTGGGTTCAAATCCCAGCAAGGACAACATCTGCAAGGATTTTGTATGTTCTCACCGTGTTTGTGTGGGATTCCACCTCAGGAAAAAAGGAGCCATAGAGTGTCCAGAAACCTTCCCATACACTTTTCTTAGCCAGGACTGCTTCTCGGAAGGGTTGGACAGTATCACCAGAGAATCCTCGGGTGGGCCCTGGCATCTCCATGAGGAGAGTTCCTGATAGCGCAAACTTTGCAGCAGCTATGGGGCTCTTGAGCGGGGGATAAAGGTAAGCTCTCAGAATCAAATCCTCTGGTGGGCCCAATGTTTTTTTGTTTGAAAGTGCTTCTCAGTGGGAGTTGTATTTCACAACAGCCATATTCTTTTGCTCAGTGAAAGGACTGACATAAAGGGAAACCGTATCTACTCCGGCTGTCATTTCTCCGTCACACACGACCATGCCTGGCTGTATGTTCAGCAGTGAGAGCCACAGATCAGGCTGCTGGGTTACAGCTTTCAACAACTCTGCAGGGGCGGGTGGTTTGTCACCTAAGCTTTAAGCATGTTATCTTCAGCACAGCCTGTTGCAGCTTGGCCAAGGCAGTGCTGCAGTGCTTTCAGCTTGTGACTGATGTGGTCATTTCGGAGATGGAGGCCGAACTGCAGGAGAAGGTGCAGGAGCTGAACAATGTGATTACATTGAGGTTACATTGGCGAGTCAGGTTTTTATACTGAAGAGAGATCCTACTATTTTTTTTTTATGTTATGTTTTAAGACAAATGCATTCACTGGGAAATGTCATTTTAATATTTTACAACCTTATCTGGCCATGTGGTGTTTGACACATCATCAGACATATCCTGTTTCATTTATGATGGAGGGACTCTGAAAGTCACAAAGCCTATTTTTATAGAGCCATCAGGCGGCCCTAACTATTCTTAAAGGGCCAGCAGTCGACCCTCGCTATTGTTAGAGAGCCATCAGTCGGCTATGCTTTGTTGTTCCCATTATTAAGGAGTGGGTCTACTATGCTGTTTTTGCATATGCAGTGACTGCAAGGGATGCCAAAAATTTGGACGCAACCCAATACCTCTTTGAAGAGACATAGAGGGGTTTCTCAGTAAAAAAAATGTTCCCATTATAAAGGAGCAGGTCTCCTATAGTGGTAATGCCCATTCTGTGACTGCAAGGGCTGCCAAAATTTGGGAAAAACCTCACTAACAATTTAAAAACACATAGAGCTGGGCCACAGTAATGAGTATGACATGTTCCCATTAGAAAGGAAAGGGTCTGCTACACAGTTATAGGGTATGCAGTGAGTCCAACTGCTGCAAACGTTTAGGGAAAAACCCCACTATCAATTTAAAGACAAATAGAGCAGGGCCACAGTGACGACATATTCCCATTAGAAAGGAGACCGTCTCCCAGTGATTTCAACGGCTGTCAAAAATTTGGAGGCATTCCAATGCCCCTTGCAAGAGACATAGACGTCAGCGAGCCTCCTTAAAACAATGTTCCCATTATTAGGAAGTGGGTCTCCAATAGTGTTTTCCTATGCAGTGAAGCTATGGCTGCCAAAAATTTGGTGGAACTCCAAAGCTCCTTACAAGAGACGGAGAGGTCAGAGAGCCTCCTGAAAACAATGTTTCCATTATAAGGAAAGGCTCTGATAAAACGCTAGTGGCAGGGCAAGCTAGGACCTCCAAGGCATAGAGAGCCAGTTCATGCCACGCGTCCAGCTTGGATACCCAATAATTATAAGGCACAGAGGAATCACAGAGGACGTTGGTACGGTCGGCATGGTACCCCCTCGCCATCTTCTGAAACTTTGCGCTCCTTGTGATAGTACCCCCCACCTCAGGACCTGTGCGATGGGAGGGTCTGAGAAAACTGGCCCAGAACTTTGATAGTGTTCCCTGCCTCTGCTGGATTGCATTTGTGGCTCTTTCACCTGTACTCCTTGTTTGTCCAACAAACTGTGACCTCTTCCGCCAGAATTTCCAGACAGAATTTTTTCACTAATTCCGCAACAAGGACCTTCTCGTACTGCCCCATTTTATTAGGTCTGTCCTGCAAAGGAATAAGAGACATAAAGTTCTCCCTGTAGCGTGCTTCACCAATCAGTAATGACTGTCATCCAAAATCTGGACAACGCGAGGGTCACGGGAAAGGCAGCGTAACATAAACTCAGCCATGTGTACCAGACTGAAAAGAGACAAGACTTCCGTGTCCTCACCAAGAGGATGACTGACCATGCTCTCCTCCTCATCCTCCTCCTCTTCCTCCTCCTCCCTGTCCTCAGGCCATCCACGCTAAACAGACGGTATGACAGTTGTGCACGTAGTACCGTCTATAGTGCAGGAAACTAGTTCCTGTTCTTCTTCCTCCTCCTCTTCCTCATTGTCACCCAATCCACGTTGGGATGAGATGAGGCTGGGCTGTGTTTAATCACCTTGTATGGTTCCATGCTCCTTCTCTTCTCATTGTGCCTCTGTTATGATAGGCTACAAGCACTAAGGAAAGACAGGAGATCTGTCCCTACAATAGAGCTAAGCTAGATCCCTACGATGTAACGGGGAACCTGATCCTGCGATCAGACCTGCTAAAGTCCTCAGCTAGTCTGAACGAAGACCTATAGATGTGAGGGAGGGATCCCTACAAGAACTAGGGATTGGGAGAAAGATGGACACCTCCTAGCAGAAATTGTAGCAGTAAAAAGACAAACAAACAACATAGAACGTAAAGGTCAAAAGACCTAGCTAAACTGACTGAGAAAGGTTACAAAGCACCTGGCTAGCTTAAGAGTAGAAATTACAATGAAGTCCAGCATGGCCAGAAGGGCGGAGCAGGATTAAATAGGCAAAAAAGGTCATGCGACCAGCAAAATAGAAAAAACCTAACAGGAGAGTTCGAACAGCTCCACCTGCAATTCATCCTCTTTACTTGAAAGCAGAGAGCATTTCAGAAGACAGAGAAGAGGGATGGTAATGCTAATTAAAGCGTCATCGCCGCTCACCATCTTGGTGGAGTCCTCAAAGTTTTGGAGGATGGTACATATGTCTGACATCCATACCCTCTCCTGAAGTTTTATGTGTGGAGTCTGACCTCAATACCGATGGCCTTGTTGATTCTAGTAGTCAACAACTGCTCTCTTCTGCTCACAAATCTTTTCCAACATCTGCAATGTAGAGTTCCAACACGTGGGGACATCGCAGATCAGTCAGTTAGCTGAAAGCTGCAAATGCTGCTGAAGCATGGCAAGAGCGGCGGAAGCTGTAGCTGACTTTCTAAAATGGGCACACAGGCGGCGTACTTTGACAAGCAGATCCAGCAGATTCAAGTAGGTTTTGAGAAACCGCTAAACCACGGGGTTAAGCACATGGGCCAGGCATGGTACGTGTATGAGCTCGCCTCACCTCAGAGCCGCCACCAGGTTCTGGCCATTGTCACACATGACCATGCCTGGCTGTAGGTTCAGCGGTGTCAGCCACAGATCTGCCCGCTCTTTCAGAGCTGTCCACAACTCTTCAGCATTGTGCGGTTTGTCATAAGCATATTAGCTTCAGCACAGCTTGTTGCCACTTGGCTGAGTTTGTGACTGATGTGATCATTTCGGAGATGGATACTGAAGAGGAAGAGGAGGAGGAGGATGAGGTGCAGGAGCTGTAGAATGTGGGGTCAACTATGACAAGCAGTCCTCGGCACCAGCAGGACGTGTTCTGTCCCAAGGTCCGACTGGGTTCCGGCTTCAACTATGTTAACCAAGTGTGCTGTCAGTGAGATGTACCGTCCCTGCCCACAAGCACTTGTCCACATGTCCGTGGTTAGGTGGACTTTCCCAGCCCAGTAACTGCATTGTTGAGGGCACGGCTAATGTTGTGGGACACGTACTTGTGTAATGCGGGGACGGCACACCGGGAGAAATAGTGGCGGCTGGGGACTGAGTATTGAGGGATGGCCACTGCCATCAGGTTGCGGAAAGCTTCCATGAGCCTAAAAGACAACATTTTGAGTGCAAGCATTCTCGAAATGTGTAAATTTAGCAGTGTGGCCTTGGGGATGTTAGCTGCATATTTGCGCTTGTGTTCCAAGGACTGGGGTAGGGACAACTGATGGTGCTAGTTGAGAGTGTTCAATGACAGGTGCAGGGCGGGAGGCATCTTGGCATGCGCCATGGACAGGAGGTTGGTGTGCATGCACAACAGCGGAGCAAGCAGTGGTGTCACCCGCAGACACTGTTGCTGGGCCCTGGGGTTCGGCCCACTTAGTCAGGTGCTTTGCTGCCATGTGCCTGATCATGCTGGCGGTGGTCAGGCTGCTAATTTTGCTACCCCTGCTGATGCTGGCCTGGCAGGTGGTACAAATAGCCTTTTTGGGTTATCGGCAGAGTCTTTAAAAAACAACCAAACTCGGGAAGACCCAACAGTTGTACTGGCAACTTCTGTCGTGTTGTCATTACGGGGAACACTTTCCTGCCTTGTGTCTGCGGCCTCCACACTGCTTCTTCCTGCCTGTTGTGGTGCTACGCCTCCCTCCCCATGTGTGCTGCTGTCCTTGCTCTGTATGTCCAACTGCCAGGTTGGGTCAGTTACTATATCATCCACTACCTCGTCTTCCAATTTCGCACCCTGGTCCTCCTCCTGACTTTCTGGCAATTGTGTCTTATCATTATCCACCTCTACTGACAGTTTCCCACCGTCACTTTCATGTGACTGTGGCTGCTCAAATATTTGGGCGTCGCAACATACGATCTCCTCTTGACCCATTTCAAGTGGATTGGGTGAGAGGCCCAAATCTATAAATGGAAAAGTGAACAGCTCTTCGGAGTGTCCAAGTGTGGGATCAGTTGTCTCCAGGCACTCAACATGGTGAGACGTGACCGTGTGGAAGACAGTGTGGTGGTGGTGGCTAAGTGACTGAAAGCATTATCTGCTATCCAACCAATAACCTTTTCATACTGCTCTGTGCTCAATAGTGGTGCAATGCGGTCCCCTATTTATTGGGACAGGAAGGTTGAGTGATAAGATGTGGTTGTTTCTTGTGGCACAATTTCAGCTTGCCAGTGGCCTCGGCCTTGTCCTCTGCATGCACCATCACATCCACTTCCCCATTCCTTGCCACGCGCCTTGCCCATTGTAAATGGAGGACTATATTTTCTACGTTCACTACAATTGGCTGGATTTGAACCGCAGTGATATGTGATATGTGTTGACGGAAAACCACAGTTTTAAATAGCTGGCCTGTACGTTACTATTTTTCACAGCAACCTGGTGTCAATAACTTCACTAACACACTGCAACAAAATTTAAATGGAGGCCAGAAATGGCTGAATTTGGAGCAAACTTATGTTATACCTGTGACGGAAAAGCACAGTTTTAAATAGCTGGCCTGTAGGTTACTATTTTTCACAGCGACCTCTTGTCAAAAACTTCACTGACACACTGCAACAAAATTTAAATGGAGGTCAATATTTTTCACGTTCACTACAAATTTCTGGATTTTTATCGCTGTAATATGGAAAGGATCTGGCTGTATTCTGCAGCGGCAACATGCAAATGAAGCAGAAAAACAATGTTCTCTGGATTGCTTTTTAAGTATATAATCAGGATTAAGATCAAAAAAATAATTATCCCTGGCCCCTGATACCTTTGGCTATTTTAGAAATATCTATAACAGCAGCAACAGACAGAACTGGAATGGAGCCTCTTGTGTTGTATTATGCACAGCAGTCTGCCACATACACTGCCTGCCTGCCTAGCTCTGATATATATATACACACATATATACACATATATATATATATATATATATATATATATATATGCTGTGAAATACCTAGACTGACAGGACGTTCAATGGACCCTCTTGCTATATGTACTGCAGTCTGCCACATACACTGCCTAACTCCTGCTATCACCTTCAAAACTGAAAATATGCAGCTGGATTAGTCCTCAGAAGGACTGTTAGTTCAGATGGATATATATAGATGTTGTGGTACACCTACACTAACTAATAAACAACCAAATCTCTCCTTAGCTCAGCAGCACCTCTCCCTACACTGCCTTTTTCCGGAGTAGACTGTGACGAGCATGGTGGTGCCAGGTCTTATATAGACCTGATGACACTGTGCGGCCAGCCAATCACTGTAATGCCACAACCAACATGGCTATGGCATGACAGTGTCTGGAAGGCAATCCCTGCATGTTCATTGGCTCTCTAAAGAGCGCCAAACATGCAGGGAGGGGACCCGAGCAAACAGGAAATCCTCGCAGAGCGCCGAGCATCTCGAGCAGTGAGATGCTCGGGCGAGTACAAGCAGTGGCGAGCACACTCGCTCATCACTAATACTTGTGCTCACTTCACCACTCACCTCTCTGTTCACTTCCACTACTCTATCCAGTCCTCCATGCCTTCATTGCATTTCTGAACCAGTATACACTCTAGGCTGAGCTTAAGCGGTGCATGTGCAGTGACTTCTTGTGTTTGCATGATAATCTCTACACCTGGACTTTCAACCATGAGTAGGCTCAAGAGATACATGAACATTGAAATCTGGGGCCTTTTCACAGCTGAAGGCCCAGGCCTAGAGTGAACACTGGGCCAGAATTGCAATGCAACAGAGACAAGATAGTGAGCAGGGAACAGCGGAGGTGGCTGGAGAGATGACCAGTGAGGTGAGAATGTATTATTTTTCTTTTTAACCTTTTGCCAGTCCTTTACTGTTTAGAAGGCCAAAGCTGATATATTCTCCAGATTGTAGATTTTTTAATATTTGGAGTAGAATTCAATTCCACTCGAATAAATTTGCCCATTTCAAATAGTCGAGCTCATCTTGCCTCACGTAGCCTACAGTTTAATTGTGTAAAGGGGAAATAGAGGCTGAAAGTAAAATAAAGGGAGTCCAAAAGGCAACAGTATAACTAGCAGTAGGGCAGATGGGTTGGTCACCCACCCGAATGCACAGATAAGGGCTAATTTCAATTGTATTAGCGACTAAAGGATGCCATTAGCTTCCTGCTCTACTACTATTTGTTCCCCATCTTACTTTATCACTATTCTGTAGACTGCAGTCCTAAAGCACCATGCGGCCTACATGATAGTGGGCTATGCTCAGGACAACACCTATCAGGTATATAGTCACCAAATCACTTGAATGCTTACTGTGCTTATCTAAGGGGCAACATATCTCCTTCTGGAGAATAACATCAAAGTGTGAGGAGTCTTATAGGCCATTTCCTCTTGGAAATAAAATATGCAAATTGCCTCTACAAAGAGTAAAAAAATGAATTCTAGAGCCACCTATTGGAAATAGCAATCCTAAAAGACAGTATTACATAGTTACATAGTTACATAGTTTATAAGGCCGAAAAAAGACAAGCGTCCATCCAGTTCAGCCTATTTCTTGTGCACTGCAGCTATTCCGCAGCGTTGATCCAGGGGAACGCAAAAAAAAACAAAACAAAACAAAAAAAAAACAAAAAAACAACAACAAAAAAAAAAAAACATGCGGTATAGGCCAATTGACATCATTGAGGAAAAAATTCACTTCCCGACACCAATCTGGATTAATTAACTATCACTAAGCATAAGATGTAATTTTATTGTTCTCAAGAAAGGCGTCCAGGCCTCTCTTGAACTCATTAAGTGAGTTGGACATCACCACTTCCTCTCCCAGAGAGTTCCAGAGTCTCACGGCTCTGACCGTAAAGAATCCCCTTCTATGCTGGTGCAGGAACCTCCTTTCCTCCAGACGCATAGTGTGCCCCCTCGTCTTTGTCACCATCCTTGGTATAAACAGGTCATGGGAGAGATCTCTGTACTGCCCCCTGATGTATTTATACATGTTTATGAGGTCTCCCCTAAGCCTTCTCTTTTCCAACGTAAATAGGCCTAATTTTGACAACCTCTCTGGGTATTCTAGTCCCTCCATTCCCTTTATTACCTTAGTCGCCCTCCTTTGTACCCTCTCTAGCTCCAATATGTCTTTCCTGAGCACCGGAGCCCAGAACTGTGCACAATATTCTAAGTGCGGCCTTACCAGCGCTTTATACAGAGGAAGAACAATGTTCTCATCATATGCCCCTATTCCTCTTCTGATGCATGCCATGACTCTATTTGCCTTCGCAGCTGCTGCCTGACACTGGGCACTCCAATTTAATTTGCTATTAACCAAGACGCCCAGGTCCTTCTCCATGTCAGATTTCCCCAACGGTTTCCCATTTAATATGTATGGGTGACTGCTGTTTTTCTTTCCCATGTACATGACCTTACATTTATCGGCATTGAACCCCATTTGCCATTTTTTGGCCCAACTCCCCAATTTATCTAAATCCTCCAGTAGCTGTGCCCTATCCTCATCTGTGTTAATTACTTTACAAAGTTTAGTATCATCTGCAAATATTGCTATTTTACTATGCAACCCTTCCACTAGATCATTAATAAATATATTAAATAATATAGGGCCCAAGACAGACCCTTGAGGCACCCCGCTAGTAACCCTGACACACCCTGAGCTTACTCCATTGATAACCACCCTCTGCTTTCTATCACTCAGCCAGCTATTTACCCACTTACACACATTATCCCCCAGACCAAGCATTCTCATTTTATATACCAACCTTTTGTGTGGCACGGTATCAAACGCTTTGGAGAAGTCAAGGTATACAACATCCACTGACTCTCCCCGGTCCAGCTGTGAGCTCACCTCCTCGTAGAAGGCAATCAGGTTTGTTTGGCAGGAGCGATCTCTCATGAATCCATGTTGATATGGAGTTAGACAGTTATTATCATTAAGATATTCTACAATAGCATCTCTAAGAAATCCTTCAAACAATTTACCCACAACAGACATTAAGCTGACTGGTCTATAGTTCCCAGGGTCACTTTTAGACCCCTTTTTGAATATTGGTACCACATTTGCTTGGCGCCAGTCTAGTGGGGCAGTCCCTGTCCATAAAGAGTGCTTGAATATAAGATACAGCGGTCTGTCTATCACATTACTTAATTCTTTTAGTACCCGGGGGTGTATGTCATCTGGGCCTGGTGACTTGTCTATTTTGATATTATTTAGGCGTTTCTGAACTTCCTCCTGGGTTAGGTGGGTGATATTTAGCGGAGGGTTTACTTTATCACTTTGCATTTCCTCCGATAAATTGTTTTCTTTTGTGAAAACAGTGGAGAAGAAGCTATTGAGTAGGTTTGCTTTACCCTCATCGCCCTCTATTATTTTACCCAGGTTATTTTTCAATGGGCCAACTCCATCAGTTTTAATCCTTTTACTGTTTATATAGTTAAAGAACAGTTTGGGATTCGTTTTACTTTCTTTGGCAATTAGTCTCTCTGTCTCCTCTTTTGCTATTCTTATTTGTTTCTTACAGATTTTGTTTTTTTCCCTATAAGTTATTAGTGCTTCCTCGCTGCCTTCTTGTTTAAGTTTACCGAAAGCCCTTTTTTTGTTTTTAGTGACCCTTTAACGAGCCTTGTCACATGACTTAAATTAAAAGCCAAGCCAGACACTCTAGTTGCATACAAGCGTTTCAGGTTGTTTGCCCATCTTCAGTACAAAGCAACAGGTCTAATTTAGCTGGATGAGAGGCCCATGTCGGGGATCTACAGGGTAACATTTCTCCATGTAGAGAGTGACATATCTGACATTCCAGTGTGAGGAGTCTTTTAGAAAATGCAATGTTGCTTTGGGAAAATAAATATGCACATTACCTCTTTGGAGAGGAAAAGCACTTGAACTCTAGTTTCCACCTATTGGAATTAACAATCCTAAAAGTCAATATTGACCATTTAACAGCCAACTCAGAGAAGGTGTTAAATGCCAGCTCACAGTATTGAATTGACCTTTCATCGTTCAGGCATAAAGGCCTGAATGCCTGCATTTCTTGGTCTGGCCTACGTTAGCAGCATGATCAGGTCGGCTGACATTACTCCTGCGCTGCACAGGAAGAGGAGATGGCTGTAAGGTAAGTATGACAATAGACAGCATAGGCAAGGGGAAATGTATCAGGAGGCAATATGGGCAGAGAGGGAAGGAAATATGTGAAGAGATAGTATGGTGGAGAAGGTGGAATGTGTGAAGAGACAGTATAAGCATGGGAGGGGGAATGTGT
Source organism: Phyllobates terribilis (assembly GCF_046119375.1). Lineage (NCBI taxonomy): Eukaryota > Metazoa > Chordata > Amphibia > Anura > Dendrobatidae > Phyllobates > Phyllobates terribilis. The sequence continues at coordinate 789,902,280 of NW_027362761.1, forward strand.
GAGGTGACAGGATTAGTGTCACAACTCTGCTGTTAGGTTTTTTTTAGCTTGCTGGTCACATGACCATTTTGCCTATTTAATCCGGCTCCGCCCTCCTGGCTTTGCTGGACTTCATTTGTATTTACTACTGTTGAGCTAGCTTGTTGCTCTGTTGCCGTTCTCTGTTAGTTTTGCTAGGTCTTCTGACCCCTATGCCTTTTTGTTGTGTGTTTGTCTTTTACTGCTACTATTTATGCTAGGAGGTGTCCAACTTTTCCCAGTCCCTAGATCTTGTAGGGATCCCTCCCTCACATCTATAGGTCTGCGTTCAGACTAGCCGAGGACTTTAGCGGGTCTGATCGCAGGATCAGGTTCCCCGTTACATCGTAGGGATCTAGTTTAGTTCTATTGTAGGGACAGATCTCCTCTCTTTCCTTAGTCTCTGTAGCAGATCATAACAGTAAGTCCAGCCATAAAAAAAAAAAAAAAAAATTTCTCTAAGGAAAGACCTCCAGTTTTCCATCATGGTCTCGGTGCAAGATTTGGCTCAACGCTTGCAGGGACCCTCTCTGGAGGTGACCAAGCTCCAAAAACACGTGAGTAGCTGTGCTGGAGCGCATTTTGTGGAACCTAAGGTACGTCTGCCTGATCTATTTTTTGGCGAACAACAAGATTTTTTTTCTTTTAAAAATGCTTGTCTATTATATTTTCGTTTGAGACCCGGATCCTCTGGTGATGAATCACAGCGCATAGGGATCATAATGTCACTTTTGCGCAAAGATCCTCAGGGATGGGCCTTCTCTCTCCAACCTAGTGATCCGTGCTTTAGATCAGTGGATAGTTTTTTTTCTGCTTTGGGTTGGTTGTACGATGATCCTGATCGTGTCTCATCTGCTGAGTCTGAATTAAGATGTTTGAGGCAGGGATCAGGTAATGTGGAAAAATATTGTTCTCACTTCCGTCGGTGGTCTGCCCAGGTGGGGTGGAACGATTCTGCTTTGAAAAGCTTGTTTCTTGCAGGGCTATGTGAAAGGGTAAAGGATTTACTGATTGGTTATCCCACACCTGGAAACTTGCAGGAGGCAATGCAATTAGCTATACGGGTGGACAGGAGACTGCGTGAAAGGGTTAATGAGAGCAAATCCTCTGCTATGTCAGCTTCGAGTCCTGAGAGGTTCTGTGCTGACAATGGAGAGCCGATCGAAATTGGGGCGATGGCACCCCGCTCTCAGGAAAAAGACCGCCGACTTTCTGAAGGCTTGTGTTTCTATTGCGGAAATTCTGGTCATTTTATTAAGAGCTGTGTGCTTCGTAAGAAGAAAGAAAAAAAAAAGGTCAGTCATGCTCGTATTGCCTGTTTAAATTCTAAGGGAGTATTCCTATCTGCCACTACTGCTGCTCAGGATGAATTAATTGAATTTCGGGTATTTGTGGATTGTGGATCTACTCTGAATGTGATTGATGGGGGATTCTTGGAAAAACTTAGATTAGAACCTAAAACTTTGTCATCCCCTATTGCTGTGGTTTCTGTCGATGGCTCTCCCTTGAAGAGTATTACTCACAAGGTCTGTGAATATCCCCTCACTATAAATGGTATTCATCAAGAGAATTTGGATTTGGTGGTATTGGATAATTTGCCTTCTCCAGTAATATTGGGGTTACCCTGGTTAAAATTGCACAATCCTGTACTGGATTGGTCTACCAATGAAATTAAGTCCTGGAGCCCTAAGTGTTATGACAAGTGTTGTAACGGGCGCATTGCTGCTGTGGATAGAAGGGAATTGCCTGTACCTATTCAGGATTTTTGGAGAGTTTTTCTGAGGAGGAGTCGCAGGTTTTGCCTCCCCATAGAGACTATGATTGTACCATTGAATTTGTCCCTGGCGCGACTCTTCCTAAGAGTCGTTTATTTAATCTTACTATTCCTGAAAGAAAGGCTTTGGAAGAATACATACAGACAAGCTTGGCCGCCGGTCACATTAGGCCTTCCAAGTCTCCTGTGGCTGTTGGATTTTTTTTTGTAAAAAAAAAAAGATGGCGGTTTACGTCCTTGTCTGGACTTTCGTGAGATTAATAAAATTACTGTACGCAATCCTTACCCACTGCCATTGATTCCTGATTTATTTAACCAGTTAGTGGGGGCCAAGTGGTTCTCTAAAATTGATCTCCGGGGGGCGATACAATTTGTTGCGCATGAAGGAGGGTGATGAATGGAAGACTGCTTTTAACACTCCTGTGGGTCATTTTGAGAATCTGTTTATGCCTTTTGGTCTCACCAATGCTCCAGCATTTTTTCAGAATCTTATTAATGATATCCTTAGACCTTTAATCGGCAAAAATGTGGTTGTGTATTTGGATGACATTTTGATTTATTCGCCGGATCTGGAGTCTCATTGGCGGAGCGTACGTGAGGTATTACAGTTATTAATGGACAATTCGCTTTTTGCTAAGCTGGAGAAATGTGAGTTCGCTGTACAGAGAATTAGTTTTTTGGGCTACATTATCTCCAGTGAAGGTTTTGAGATGGACCCGGTTAAAGTTCAAGCTGTGCAGGAATGGCCTAGGCCTATTGGTTTGAAATCGATACAGAGGTTTTTAGGTTTCGCCAATTATTACAGAAAATTCATAAAAAAATTTTCTATTATTGTCGAACCGCTGACCGATCTCACCAGGAAAGGTGCTAATGCGGTTCAGTGGACTTCTGAGGCCATTGAAGCTTTTGTGTTTCTAAAGGAGAGGTTCACCTCTGCTCCCATCCTTATGCAGCCTGATGTGACTAAGCCGTTTTTGGTTGAGATTGATGCTTCTTCGGTGGGGGTTGGTGCGGTGTTGTCTCAGGAAAACAAGGATGGAGTACATCCCTGTGCCTTTTTTTCAAAAAAATTTTCCGAGACTGAACTTAATTACGATATTGGTAATCAGGAATTGCTGGCGATTAAACTCGCATTTGAACACTGGCGTCATCTCTTGGAAGGTGCTGAATTTCCCATTCAGGTTTTCACTGATCATAAAAATCTGATCTATCTTGATGCTGCCAAGCGCTTGAATGCCCGTCAGGCTAGGTGGGCACTTTTTTTCTCGCGGTTTAATTTTTCCGTTACTTACATCCCGGGTACCAAGAATGTTAAAGCGGATGCTTTGTCTCGCAGCTTTTCTCCCATGGTCGGTGTTGAGGAGGAAGAGGAGACCATTTTACAAGAAGGTGTTGTGATTGCTGCTTTGGACTCCGTTTTGGAGGATGAGATTCTTAAAGCACAGGAGAATGCCCCATCTAACACTCCCCATGGGAGGTTGTTTGTGCCTAGGACCTTTAGGAGAGATTTGTTTGTTGAGTGTCATGAGTCTCGGTTGGCAGGTCATCCAGGAATTTCTGAGACCAAGAGACTTGTGGGTCGCAGTTTTTGGTGGCCTGGATGGCAGAAGGAAGTCATTAAGTGGGTGCGCCAATGTACTGTGTGTGCAAGATCCAAGTCTTCGCATGCTCCTGCTGCGGGGTTGCTTTGCCCTCTGGAGGTTCCTAGTGCACCTTGGACACATCTGGCTATGGACTTTATTACTGATCTTCCTCCCTCTGAAGGTTTCACGGTCATCTGGGTGGTCGTGGACTCTCGCCAAGGCCTTTGTCAAGGAAATTGTCAGACTACATGGTTTTCCTACTGACATTGTTTCTGATAGGGGACCTCAGTTCGTGGCTCATTTTTGGCGTGCCTTTTGTGACAGGTTGGGAGTTCATTTGTCGTTTTCATCCGGATATCATCCTGAGTCTAATGGCCAGACAGAAAGGAAGAACCAGGATGTTGAGCAGTTCTTGCGTTGTTTTGTGGCAGACAATCAAGAGGGGTGGTCTGAGTTTCGGCCACTTGCTGAATTTGCTCTTAACAACCATACATCCTCTTCTGCTGGGTGTTCGCCTTTTTTTTGTTGTTCTGGGAGACATCCGTCTTTTGGGTCATTTTCCAAATTGGTTTCGGCTGTGCCTGAGGAGGAGAGTTTTTCCGGTGATTTGGAGAGAGTTTGGACGGATGTGCGTGGTAATCTTCAGGAGGCTAACAAGAAATCTAAGAGGTACTTTGATAGGAAACGGCAAGAGGTTTTGTTTGCTGTTGGTGACATGGTTTAGTTGTCCTCTAAGAATCTGCGATTGAGGATTCCTTCTAAAAAATTGGGTCCCAAGTTCGTAGGGCCCTTTAAGGTACTTCAGATAGTTAACCAATCTGCTGTTAGGCTGGAGGTTCCTACGTCCTGGAGGATTAATCCGGTGTTTCATGTTTCTCTGTTGAAAAAAGCTGATGTGTCGGATGGTGACGCCTCTGCCACTGTTCCTCCGGTGGTGGAGGACGGGGAATATGAAATTTCCCGCATCCTAAATTCTAGACGGTATAGAGGGAGTTTGCAGTATCTCGTCGCTTGGAAGGGTTTTGGACCTGAGGATAACTCATGGGTGAGGGCGGATGATGTTTCTGCTCCCAGACTTGTCCAAGCGTTTCACAGGAGGTTTCCTGGTAAGCCTGGGCCTAGGGGATCCGGAGGATCCTCTTAGAAGAGGGGGTACTGTTACAACTCTCCTGTTAGTTTTTTTTTTAGTTTGCTGGTCACATGACCATTTTGCCTATTTAATCCGGCTCCGCCCTCCTGGCTTTGCTGGACTTCATTTGTATTTACTACTGTTGAGCTAGCTTGTTGCTCTGTTGCCGTTCTCTGTTAGTTTTGCTAGGTCTTCTGACCCCTATGCCTTTTTGTTGTGTGTTTGTCTTTTACTGCTACTATTTATGCTAGGAGGTGTCCAACTTTTCCCAGTCCCTAGATCTTGTAGGGATCCCTCCCTCACATCTATAGGTCTGCGTTCAGACTAGCCGAGGACTTTAGCGGGTCTGATCGCAGGATCAGGTTCCCCGTTACATCGTAGGGATCTAGTTTAGTTCTATTGTAGGGACAGATCTCCTCTCTTTCCTTAGTCTCTGTAGCAGATCATAACAATTAGTAGGGCTGCTATTGCTGTTCCTACACAACCAGATAGCTCCTTTCTTGCACCATCGTATTTCTTGACTGGGAGGCTTCTGCTACTTCCACTGCACAGCCACGCCATCCACAAATTTCCTGGCTGTCCACTTTGTTTTACAGTGCAAGACAGTACTGCTGCTAGGACTGACATTTTTTGCTCTACACTGCCAGACATCTAATTTACTGATGTATTATATTGTTCCGCTGTGTGGCTTCTGTTATTGCCTCTCAAGCCACACATCTTCTGACTACCAATTGGGTTTTACAGTGCTAAAAAAAATACTGACTGTGAAACGCACTCTCTTGAGGGAATGAAAATATAAAACAGCTCAAACAATAGAGCACATTTTTTGAAAGGCTTCTTGACAAACCATTGCGTCTTCCCTTTAAAAACAACTTACAGTTCCTGCTCCCAATAAAAACGACTACTTTTGGACAGCTCAATAGCTGATGCTGTTCCCAAAAAAGGGATACTTTTTCTTTACTCTTAGTTGAGAAGCCATTAATGTCATCAGTTTTTGAGTGTACGAACAAATGGCACCACCTTTAACTGCTAACTGCTTCATCCCACAAACTTGTCTATCAGCTCCCAACTCCCCCTATATACAGTACCACCAAAAATATAATTTGATAAGCTCCTGCACTGTATGTAAATAAGGGTGATCCAGTGAGATTGGTATCCTCTATGTGGCGTTTCTCCTTCCTTTCTGCTCCTAATCGCGTCCTCCTGCTTTGATTGATGTGGACGCGTTATCCACATTGCGAACCAAGATATCGCGCCTGTGGAGTAGTCGCGCAGGACTGTGCAGGCGCACTCTGCTCTGCCCTACTCTGAGCAGAGCATAAAACAGCACTGGAACTGACTCTTGAGCCTGTTCTAGAGCTTGCTCATAGAAATGGAGATCAATCCTAGAAGTGACATGTATAAGGGCATTGAGAGAGGATGGTAGATCTCTGCCTGCCAACTCATCCTTGATGTGACCAGACCGGCCCTACCAGAAGGTTTCCACCAGGGCTTCTTCATTCCAGAACAGCTCTGCCGCCAGGGTGCGGAAGCATAAGACATACTGAGCCATGGTAGAATCAGCAGGGACAAGGCTGAAGATGAGGTGCAGCAAGGATACTTGAATACTGCCCGGAACATCTCCAAGAATCTCCTAACATCGCAAGTCTCGGGACCTCCATGCTCCCAAATAGGGTTTGCCCAAGCCAAGGCTCGTCCAGACAGCAGAGAGACAATGAAGTCAATCTTGGACTGGTCTGAAGGAAAAAGATAAGCATGGAGTATGAAGTGGATCTGCCACTGGTTAGTGAAGCTGTGGCTCTTCTTGGGATCTCCATCAAAGCTGATGGCTAGATAGAAGCAACATGCAAGTGCAGCAGTGCTGCATGAAGCAGCCTCAGCGGGACATCCAGGCATGAGGAAAAACAGCATGATGACAAGAAAAAGAAGTATATTGAAAGGCAGCACTCACCGAATCTTTAGTGAAACAGGCCTTTATTTCTCAGAAACGGGACCCCATAGTGGTCGGCAGAGTTACAGGGATAACAAACGGGGGGAGGTGCAGAGGACTACGGCGTTTTCGTAACCTCCAATGCTTCTATGGATCCAAGGAGTGCTGCCTTTCCATTTACTTCTTTTTCTTGCTACTATATGGACTTGGCTATTTGCACCACCATAAGAATCATGGAATATAGAAGCTGAGACACTGCCTAGTGATTACTATGTGTGATATACAGGTGATTCTCACAAAATTAGAAAATCATCAAAAATTTTATTTATTTCAGTTCTTCAATACAAAAAGTGAAACTGATATATTATATAGCGTCTTTACAAACACAATGATCTATTTCAAGTGTTTAATTCTGCTAATGTTGATGATTATGGATTACAGCCAATGAAAACACGAAAGTCATTATCTTAGTAAATTAGAATAAATAACAAAAAACACCTGCAAAGGCTTCCTAAGCATTTAAAAAGGTCCCTTCGTCTGTTTTAGTAGGCTCCACAATCATGGGGAAGACTGCTGACTTGACAGATGTCTAGAAGGCAGTCATTGACACACTCCACAAAGAGGGTAAGCCACAAATGGTCATCTCTAAAGAATCTGGCTGTTCACAGAGTGCTGTATCCAAGCATATTAATGGAAAATTTAGTGAAAGAAAAAAGTATGATAGAAAAAGGTGCACAAGCAACCGGGATAACAGCAGCCTTGAAAGGATTGTTAATAAAAGGCCATTCAAAAGTTTGGAGAAGATTCACAAGGAGTGGACTGCTGCTGGAGTCATTGCTTCAAGAGCCACCACACCCAGAGGTATCCAGAACATGGGCTACAAGTGTCACATTCCTTGTGTCAAGCCACTCATGACCAATAGACAACGATAGAAGCGTCTTACCTGGGTCAAGGAGAAAAAGACCTGGACTGTTGCTTAGTGGTCCAAGGTATTGTTTTCAGATGAAAGTAAGTATTAAGTGCATTTACTGAACATACATTTCAGTAGGCCAACATTTCGGATTTAAAAAAAAAAATTCAAGCTGGTGTTATAAAGTATTCTAATTTGCTGAGATAATGACTTTTGGATCGTGTGGAGACTACATCTTATAAAAGGGGATGATCTGGAGTTTAGAGTTCAAAAGGGAGGTCAAAATAGAGGTTATAAATCTTAAACTGTGATGGTGTGTTCATATGAGTGGATAGTTTGGAGGCTATAGTTCGTAAGCATGGAAGTTGTGAAGCATTATTAAAAACATGTAAATACGCAAGAAGATGATTTCAACCTAATGTAAGTTAGCACCCTTCAGATGAAGCTCTAGGTATTTAATGCATGGTGATAGTTCTTAATGTTGGACTCCCACTGATTTGATATTGGTTACTCCTAAGCAGAAGCAATCAATATTTATATTTCAGAAAACTCCTTTAACTCTATTGTTTAGGTTGATGTGGAAGCATTACCTATATATTTAGGAGTTTGACAAGGGTAAAGAGAACATCTTGTTGGGCACAAATATTGTACATCAAAGCATAACATTACTATAATCGATCTGTTGAATATTACTATGAAGCTCTGAAATATTGAAGACAAACTTTTCCTAAAAAGTTCAAGGTTATGATATTCTTAAAGCATAGTTCTAGGTAAAAAAAATAAATAAATCTCATAGTGCTCTTAATTATTGTACTTACAGTATGTCAATGCCATTGTGGATCCTTAACCTTCAATGATCAATCTCATTTCTGCTGGAGATAATAATAATAATAATTGTATTGTGTTAGCATAACTCACAGAACTTTACAATTCAACGGGTGGATGTGCAAACAATATCAGGCATTACAAATTAATAATGAATTAAACAAAATGGATAGCACAGTTAGACATGTAGACAGTTATGAGGGAAAATATGTAGGGTGACATGGTGCTGTGGAAAATGTTATAGGTGAGTGTGAAAAGTTTATATTGTATTCTATAGTGGGTGGGCAACCAATGTTATAACTGGCACTGGAGGAAGACATCGGTGTAGGGGCTGGACAGAACTGTGAGACAAGCTACTGTATTCAGGATAGATTGGGGAAGGCCACGGCCCCACTATCAGTATTCGGTCAGTATTTTGTCTCTGGAGTGGGAGCCCAAACCAGGGTGGATGATAAATGAAGAATTGGTGACTTGTTTCTATTATACCTTTTGTCTGATTGTTCCTCAACTGGTTTTGGCTCCAACTCCTGAGAAAAAATATTGACCGAATACTGACCAAATACTGATAGTGGGGCTGTGGCCGAAGAGAGATTTTAGTAAGAAGAGCTACAGTAGTCAAGGTGAGAATGAATCAGAGTGACAGTAAAAGCTTTTGCAGTTTTGATGGTAGAAAAGGACACATTCAGGAGATGTTTTAGAGGTGAAGGTGACATGAGCGTGCGAGTGATTGGAAATATCTTAGTCAAATGTAATCCCAAGACAGCAGCCAAGCTGCCAGAGAGTTCTGGTAATACCAAACATTGAAATGAAGAATGTCAATATTACTGTAGGTAGTTTAGTAGAGTAAAGAAAAACAGGAAGTTCAGATTTAGAAAGACTAATTTTCAGATACACGGAAAACAATGTTAAAGACAGTGGACAGACTGTCATTGGTATTTTGCAGTATTGGGTGGTTTAATGTCAGGAGAAGGTGTGTATAATTGGGGGCATAGACTATGCATCAGCATTTGAATGGTGCTGAAACATACTCTGCCAATAGATCATCCAATAGGGCTATGTACAGAGGAAAGAGGAAGAAACCTAGGTCTGAGCCAAGAGGAACCCCAACAGTATGAGGAAAAGGAGAGGAAGAAGATCTGGCAAATAATACACTGAAAGAAAGGTCATAGAGGTATGAAGAGAATCAAGAGGTATCTTTAAGGCCCATGGTTCAGGTGATGCATAGGAATAATTGGTGATCGAAAGTGACACAATGTGGCAGAGAGAACCAGAAGAATCAGAAGTTACCATTAGATTTAGCTAATGCAAGTTGATATAATTTGTGCCATGTGAAAGACACAATGGAGCTAAGGCCTGCATCAAGCTCTGTTTGAAAAGTCTAGATTACTTTCATCTTTTTTTTCCTCCTCTCTCCACTCTTTAAACATTCCAGTGTGGAACACTTGTTTACAATGCAGAGCGGGATGAAGGCAGCCGGCTTGTTTAAGTGCCAATACTGTTGTAATTTCAGGGCAGAGAGCGGCAGGGAGGAAGTAGTTTACTTTCACTCTACCCAATAAATTATGAAGCTTGCAAGTGAATTAAGTTAATAAATAATGTAGAGCACTAATTTGCTTTAAATTGAATGTTCACGCTGAGGTTCATATCTTAGGAGGTTTTTTAATGGACCAATGGAGATGTATTTAATCTTTTACCTAGACACTGTGACAAACATATGTAAAAGATGTTTTCCTAAAATACGAGAACTTGGAAGAGTCACTGCTTGAAGTTGAAAAGTGACTAATATAAAAGTCATATCCAAAATATAAAAAAATCAATCAGACCCTGTATTGAACCCATTAAAGAAGTCAAAAGACTTACACTTGTAGGTGCCTCCTCCTTATGGGACTTCACTAAAAGCCTAAAAACCTAATGACAAATAGGTTGATGGCAATTGGCAATGACATAAATTTTTCTCGTAAATTTTTTGCCCATTTGTTTCTTTTTTTATACCCCTTTTCCATTATTCCAATGCCTATCTCTGTTTCGTAGGTTAAAATCTAGTTTAGCATATTTCACTTAAGAAAGCAAGCTGTCATCTTTTCATTCCACCTCCCATTTTCTTGTCTTTCTGACTCATTCTCCCTCTTAAAGGGGTCCACAAAAAATCATCTATTCATCACTGTACTAGATTTAAAACTCACCTTTTTTCTTTTCTTTTTCAATTTGATCTCACTTTCAACTCCTTGCATTCATCTTTTATTGTTTAAGCTTTGGACTTTTGACCAATGCCTCCCAAGAGGTCTGAGAGCTACTGGATACATCTTGCTTCTTCCAAATTGGGCTGTCCATGATTGACAGACAATGGTCCTTTCAAACCACAGTTAACAAACCGCTGTACACTGGGCTTTGAATGGAACATAGCAGGAAGTAAAATCATTGAAGTCACTTGACAGTATGAGACATCTCAGAAACAGTGGGAAATTAAAAGAGTAAGTTCATTTTTTTAATTACTTTGAACAGTCTATTTAAACATTAAATAAGTTGTCTTCTCAAAAATTCTATTTAATTCCTCTTACTTTTCCCTCTTTCTAGCAAACGAAAGGCTAACAAGATGTTTTCTTTCAACTCACCATTTATTCTTCTCCTGTGTTAATTACTTATGCTGAATATTGCTACCTTCATTTACTTACTTTACTCTATGTTTCACTATACGTTTTTAGCACAGATCCTGTGGATAACTGATAAATGTTATTTGGGGGATAACCCCTAACCCCTGGTTAGTAACTCTACATGTACAATAGTTTAATCACAAGGAAATAGAAGCGGCACTCCGCTTCTTAAGATTGGAGGGATCCTAGTGGTTGTCCATCCACCATTAGTTTGTGAGATGCCTTTAACCTACATACTATCTTGCATTCTTTATTTTACTCTTTCTTATTCTGAGTATCACCTATGTATTGTTTTGCTTTGATAATTCACATAAAAGATATGAAAACATGCCAAGAAAATGATGGCATTGAGCAAACTATATCACAGAATGGTAAACAACAGCACAGAAATAGTTTAATTAAATATTGATTTTTGTTCAGATTAGAACTCAGTGGACATCATGTCTTCTTTCAACCAAACTAGCTGTATGATTGATTTTAGCCAATATTAGCTTCATATTGATTAGAAATCAAGCAGCTAGCCCTCTAGTGAGTTATAAATTCTCCTACACTGAAAGTAAAATCTTTTATAATAACATGGCATATTTGGATTGTACTTGGCTAAAATTCTTAAGATGAAATAATAACAACATTATATGAAAGAACAATTTGTCATACCGCATCAATTACTTTGTTCCACCTGATGATAAAACAATGGCAGTATATAATATTCTAGATTCAGCATTTTTTTATGTATTATCTACTTTAGCTTCTTTAAAAAGTACAATTGAATAGCTGCTTTTCATGTACGAGAGTTCTGTCCAATTCATAATTTTACTTTACAGTTCAGCAGGTCTCTAGTTTAGACCCATTTGTGATAGAGATCAGTAAATACCTAAAATAAGCTTGCCAAACTGATATAATTTATTTTGATCCTTATCAGTAAAGCTATTTAAATTAATTTTTATTTTATATTTTTATAGTAATATTTTACAGCACTAGTATGCTTCAAATGTCTTGTAAACTAATAAATATCCATTTTAAGGAACTCACATATTCCAGTTATGTATTACAAATGGTGGGCCATGTCTCCAGGAAACAGCAATAGTGAAATGAAGCATGGGCCACATGTTTCATTTCAACCACTATTACTCACCTTTACTGTATGTAAGTGGGGTCTCATCAAATTTCCTAAAACATTTTTTTTATAAATGGATTATTTTCTGGGTGTATTTGCTATCTACCATTCACTGTTAGACCTCTGAAATATCCCAGATCAAGTAGAACATGAGGATTATGATTGCTCTCCTGGTTTCCTTTTTCCCTCACAGTCATAGTTTAGACCTAGTTGGACTGTCACATGGGTTTGGGAAGAAAGTTCACTCATTGGTCATTGGTTATTGACACAGTATGGCTATGTTTGAGCAATGTATTATACACTATAAATTTTAGCAATGAATGGCATAAACATGAGCATGGTACACAGAACACAGAACATGATTTCTCTCCTCTAGAGTCCACTGGTGGCATGCATTACACCAGGGGTAGTTAAGCTCCTGCCCTCAACAATTTCTTGGGGGCCTCGGGCAGATCCCCGGGGGCTGCAGTGCTTTGGCTGCTGGTCCTTTAATTCTTCCCTAGAGTGTGTGCGCGCACATGCAGCATTCACTTCTGAATGCTTTGGCACACGCAGCTCTGGATTATATCCTGATGCTACATACAGCAGCCTCTGTGTCTCCTATGCTATATATGTATACCAATCTCATTGTTTTTTATGTGATATATATACACAACAGTCGCAGTTTACTCTATATGATGTATCTAAATCAGTCTGAGTGTCTCTTTTTTGATATATATACTGCAGTATCAGTATCTTCTATGTGATGTATACTGCAGACCAAGGGCATGCATAGAAATCATGGGGCCCCATAACAGAAGTTCTAATCGAGCCTCACCCCCCACCAAAAAAATATATATACAGTACAGACCAAAAGTTTGGACACACCTTCTCATTTAAAGATTTTTCTGTATTTTTATGACTATGAAAATTGTACATTCACACTGAAGGCATCAAAACTACGAATGAACACATGTGGAATTATATACTTAACAAAAAAGTGTGAAACAACTGAAAATATGTCTTATATTCTAGGTTCTTCAAAGTAGCCACCTTTTGCTTTGATGAGTGCTTTGCACACTCTTGGCATTCCCTTGATGAGCTTCAAGAGGTAGTCACCGGAAATGGTTTTCACTTCACAGGTGTGCCCTGTCAGGTTTAATAAGTGGGATTTCTTGCCTTATAAATGGGGTTGGGACCATCAGTTGTGTTGTGCAGAAGTCTGGTGGATACACAGCTGATAGTCCTACTGAATAGACTGTTAGCTGCTTTTTTCTTGCCATAATACAAATTCTATGTAAAGAAAAATGAGTGGCCATCATTACTTTAAGAAATGATGGTCAGTCAGAGCGAAAAATTGGGAAAACTTTGAAAGTGTCCTCAAGTGCAGTTGCAAAAACCATCAAGCGCTACAAAGAAACTGGCTCACATGAGGACCGCCCCAGGAAAGGAAGACCAAGAGCCACCTCTGCTTCTAAGGATACGTTTATCCGAGTCACCAGCCTCAGAAATCGCAGGTTAACAGCAGCTCAGATTAGAGACCAGGTCAATGCCACACAGAGTTCTAGCAGCAGACACATCTCTACAACAACTGTTAAGAGGAGACTTTGTGCAGCAGGCCTTCATGGTAAAATAGCTGCTAGGAAACCACTGCTAAGGACAGGCAACAAGCAGAAGAGACTTGTTTGGGCTAAAGAACACAAGGAATGGACATTAGATCAGTGGAAATCTGTGCTTTGGTCTGAGGAGTCCAAATTTGAGATCTTTGGTTCCAACCACCATGTCTTTGTGCGACGCAGAAAAGGTGAACGGATGGACTCTACATGCCTGGTTCCCACCGTGAAGCATGGAGGAGGAGGTGTGATGGTGTGGGGGTGCTTTGCTGGTGACACTGTTGGGGATTTATCCAAAATTAAAGGCATACTGAACCAGCATGGCTGCTACAGCATCTTGCAGCGGCATGCTATTCCATCCGGTTTGCGCTTAGTTGGATCATCATTTATTTTTCAATAGGACAATGACCCCAAACACACCTCCAGGCTGTGTAAGGGCTATTTGACCAAGAACGAGAGTGATAAGGTGCTACGCCAGATGACCTGGCCTCCACAGTCACCAAACCAAAACCCAATCGAGATGGTTTGGGGTGAGCTGGACCGCAGAGTGAAGGCAAAAGGGCCAACAAGTGCTAAGCATCTCTGGGAACTCCTTCAAGATTGTTGGAAGATCATTTCCGGTGACTACCTCTTGAAGCTCATCAAGAGAATGCCAAGAGTGTGCAAAGCAGTCATCAAAGCAAAAGGTGGCTACTAGTGTTGAGCGAACATGCTCGACACTGCTCGGTACTCGCCCGAGCATCACGCTACTCGGTATGTTCGGCGAGCACCGAGCATTTTCGGGTTACTCGGGCGGGAGCTCGGGTCCCCGCCCTGCATGTTTCGCGCTCTTTACAGAGCCAATGAACATGCAGGGATTGCCAGCCAGTCACTGTAATGCTGCAGCCATGTTGGTTGTGGGCATTACAGTGATTGGCTGGCTGCACAGCGTCACCTCGAGTATTTAAAACAGGGCGCCGCCATCTTGGACACAGTCGCTCCGGATTAGACAGTGTAGGGACAGCGCTGCTGATTTAGGGAGAGATATAAACTGCAAAATAGTTAGTGTAGGGTCTGTAAAGGCTGCCAGAACAAACAAACAGTCCTTTTCAGGACTAATATCCATCCCAGATACCAGGGAGGCAGGCTGTATAGGAGACACAGTGGTTATACCAGCAAACGCTGCATTACAGTCCTATGTGCTCCTGTTGCTCAAATTTCTGGACTTAGCACCAGGTATCGGGGGCCAGGAAAAATCCTTTTTTTTTCATCTAAATCCTCCTTTTTTTTCCCTCCTTCACACTGTACAAATACCAGTCTTATTAACCTTTTGGTGTGTCCCCCCCCCCCCCCAAAAAAGCGTGTCTCTGATTTTTCAGACACAAATATAACTGTTGAAAATAGTCTGGTGTAGGCTAGAGAAACAGAAGTGTTGTTTTGCACTTCCACGGTTCAAACCTCTGTATTATCCATTTTGGGCCATTTGTATATAAAAAAAAAACAGTTTGAGTGTGTCGCTCACTGTTCAGCCGCAAATATCTCTATTTAAAAAAGTGTGGTATACCCCAGTAAACAATAACTGTGGTTTTGCCATCCCACGGTAAAAAATCTCTATTATTCAGCTTTTGGTAGTTTTTTCCGTAAAGAAAAACAGTAGTGTCTCCTGACTGTTGTGACACAAAAATATATCTGTTGAAAATAGTCTTGTGTAGGCCCGACATCCCAGTGTGGTTTCGCAGTTCCATGGGTCAAATCGCTGTACTATCCAGTTTTGGGCCTTTGGTATCTAAAAAAAATGCAGTTTGAGTGTGTCGCTCACTGTTCAGCCGCAAATATCTCTATTTAAAAAAGTGTGGTATACCCCAGTAAACAATAACTGTGGTTTTGCCATCCCACGGTAAAAAATCTCTATTATTCAGCATTTGGTAGTTTTTTCCGTAAAGAAAAACAGTAGTGTCTCCTGACTGTTGTGACACAAAAATATATCTGTTGAAAATAGTCTTGTGTAGGCCCGACATCCCAGTGTGGTTTCGCAGTTCCACGGGTCAAATCGCTGTACTATCCAGTTTTGGGCCTTTGGTATCTAAAAAAAAGCAGTTTGAGTGTGTCGCTCTCTGTTCAGCCGCAAATATCTCTTTTTAAAGAAGTGTGTTATACCCCAGTAAACAATAACTGTGGTTTTGCCATCCCATGGTAAAAAATCTCTATTATTCATCTTTTGGTAGTTTTTTCAGTAAAGAAAAACAGTAGTGTTTCCTGACTGTTGTGACACAAAAATATATCTGTTGAAAATAGTCTTGTGTAGGCCCGACATCCCAGTGTGGTCTCGCAGTTCCACAGGTCAAATCGCTGTACAATCCAGTTTTGGGCCTTTGGTATCTAAAAAAAAGCAGTTCGAGTGTGTCGCTCACTGTTCAGCCGCATATATCTCTATTTAAAAAAGTGTGGTATACCCCAGTAAACAATAACTGTGGTTTTGCCATCCCACGGTAAAAAATCTCTATTATTCAGCTTTTGGTAGTTTTTTCCGTAAAGAAAAACAGTAGTGTCTCCTGACTGTTGTGACACAAAAATATATCTGTTGAAAATAGTCTTGTGTAGGCCCGACATCCCTGTGTGGTTTCGCAGTTCCACGGGTCAAATCGCTGTACTATCCAGTTTTGGGCCTTTGGTATCTAAAAAAAATGTAGTTTGAGTGTGTCGCTCACTGTTCAGCTGCAAATATCTCTATTTAAAAAAGTGTGGTATACCCCAGTAAACAATAACTTTGGTTTTGCCATCCCATGGTTAAAAATCTCTATCAGCTTTTGGTAGTTTTTTCCGTAAAGAAAAACAGTAGTGTCTCCTGACTGTTGTGACACAAAAATATATCTGTTGAAAATAGTCTTGTGTAGGCCCGACATCCCAGTGTGGTTTCGCAGTTCCACGGGTCAAATCGCTGTACTATCCAGTTTTGGGCCTTTGTTATCTTAAAAAACGCAGTTTGAGTGTGTCGCTCACTGTTCAGCCGCAAATATCTCTATTTAAAAAAGTGTGGTATACCCCAGTAAACAATAACTGTGGTTTTGCCATCCCACGGTAAAAAATCTCTATTATTCAGGTTTTGGTAGTTTTTTCCGTAAAGAAAAACAGTAGTGTCTCCTGACTGTTGTGACACAAAAATATATCTGTTGAAAATAGTCTTGTGTAGGCCCGACATCCCAGTGTGGTTTCGCAGTTCCATGGGTCAAATCGCTCAACTATCCAGTTTTGGGCCTTTGGTATCTAAAAAAAAAGCAGTTTGAGTGTGTCGCTCACTGTTCAGCCGCAAATATCTCTATTTAAAAAAGTGTGGTATACCCCAGTAAACAATAACTGTGGTTTTGCCATCCCACGGTAAAAAATCTCTATTATTCATGTTTTGGTAGTTTTTTCCGTAAAGAAAAACAGTAGTGTCTCCTGACTGTTGTGACACAAAAATATATCTGTTGAAAATAGTCTTGTATAGGCCCGACATCCCAGTGTGGTTTCGCAGTTCCACGGGTCAAATCGCTGTACTATCCAGTTTTGGGCCTTTGTTATCTTAAAAAACGCAGTTTGAGTGTGTCGCTCACTGTTCAGCCGAAAATATCTCTATTTAAAAAAGTGTGGTATACCCCAGTAAACAATAACTGTGGTTTTGCCATCCCACGGTAAAAAATCTCTATTATTCAGCTTTTGGTAGTTTTTTCCGTAAAGAAAAATAGTAGTGTCTCCTGACTGTTGTGACACAAAAATATATCTGTTGAAAATAGTCTTGTGTAGGCCCGACATCCCAGTGTGGTTTCGCAGTTCCACGGGTCAAATCGCTGTACTATCCAGTTTTGGGCCTTTGGTATCTAAAAAAAAAGCAGTTTGAGTGTGTCTCTCACTGTTCAGCCGCAAATATCTCTATTTAAAAAAGTGTGGTATACCCCAGTAAACAATAACTGTGGTTTTCCTCTTCCACGGTTCTAATCTACTCTTTATTACCCTTTTTCCATTGATAGTGCAAGTGTAAGCTATTTTACTTCATTTACAATGAGCAAGGTGCGTGGCAAGGGACGTGGAAGTGGACGTTCTGGTGATGGTTCGTGCAGAGGACGGGGCCGTGGCCAAGGTGAAAATGTGCCACAACCAACAGCCACATCTTCTCACTCCCACTTCTTGACCGAATTACTAGGGAAGCACAGAACAACACCAGTATTGAGAACTGATCAGTGTGAACAGGTTATTAATTGGATAGCAGATAATACTTCCAGTTACCTGGGCACCACCACCTCCGGTCTGTCTTCCACACGGTCAAGTCTTAGTAGCCGTGAGTCTCGACCGCATACTCCTCCTCACCCTGATGCTCCTTCCTCCCACCATGCTGAGTGTCGTCAGACAGCAAGTGATCCCACACTTGGACACTCTGAAGAGCTGGTCCATTTCCATATTTGGGCCCCTCGCCTGATACGCTTGAAGTGGTGGAAGAGGAGATCCCATGTTGCGATGCCCAAATATTTGAACAGCCACGGCCACAGGAAGTCGACGTTGGCAATCTGTCACAAGAGGTGGACGATGACGAGACACAATTGCCAGGAAGAGAGGAGGAGGATCGTTGTGCGCAAGTGGAAGAGGAGGAGGTGGTGGATGATCTAGTAACTGACCCAACGTGGAAGGAGGACATGCAGAGTGAGGCCAGCAGCACACAGGGGGAGGGAGGCAGAGTACCCCAACAGGCAGGAAGAAGCAGTGTGGTGGCCGCAGACAGAAGGCAGGCAACCGTTCCCCGTAACACCAACACGAGGGACGTTGCCAGTACAAGTGGTAGGTCTTCCAGAGTCTGGAATTTTTTTAAAGACTCTGCTGATAACCCCAAAAAGGCCATATGTTCCACCTGCCATGCCAGCATCAGCAGGGGTGACAAAACTACCAGCCTGACCACCACCAGCATGATCAGGCACATGGCAGCAAAGCACCCGACTTTGTGGGGCGAAACCCAGGGTCCACGACCAGTGTCAGCGGGTGTCACCACTGCTTCTTCCACTGTTGTGCGTGCAATAGAACCCCCTGTTGTGTGTGCAAGGCAATCCGCTGTCCATACTGCATGTAAAGATGCCCCCTCCTCTCAGTCTTCACTTGTTATGGCAGTTTCTCAAGAAACAGCATCAACGTCCACGTCCACGTCCCACGGCAGCGTTCAATTGTCCATATCCCAGACCTATGAACGAAAGCGGAAATTTGCAGCTAACGCCCCACAGGCCACAGTCCTAAATTCGCACATTTCACGACTGCTTGCATTGAAAATGCTGCCTTTTAGGCTGGTGGAGACGGAATCCTTCCGCAATCTTATGGCGGTGCCCGTCCCTCGGTACTCGGTCCCCAGCCGACACCATTTTGCCCGGTGTGCCATCCCCGCACTACACAAGCACGTGTCCCAAAACATCTGCCGTGCCCTCAACAACGCAGTTACTGGGAGAGTCCACCTGACAACGGACACGTGGACAAGTGCTTGTGGCCAGAGACGGTACATCTCTCTGACAGCACACTGGGTAAACATAGTGGAAGCCGGGACCCAGTCGGACCTTGGGACGGAACACATCCTCCCCACACCGAGGATTACGGGCCCTATGTCAGTCAGAGTTGCCCCCACAGTGTATAGCTCCTGCGCATCCTCCTCCTCCTCCTCATGTTCAGCCTCCATCTCAGATATCACCACATCAGTTACAAGCTGGAAGCATTGCAGTACTGCCTCCGCCAAGCGGCAACAGGCTGTGCTGAAACTCATAAGCTTATGTGATAAACCTCACACTGCTTGTGAGTTGTGGACAGCTGTGAAAGACCAGGCAGATCTGTGGCTGAGACCGCTGAACCTACATCCCGGCATGGTCGTGTGTGACAATGGCCGTAACCTGGTGGCGGCTCTGAGGCGAGGTGAGATCACACACGTACCATGCCTGGCTCATGTGCTTAACCTCGTGGTTCAGCGGTTTCTTAAATCGCACCCCGAGTTGCCAGATCTGCTCGTGAAAGTACGCCGCCTGTCAGCTCATTTTCGCAAGTCGGCTACAGCTTCCGCCGCCCTTGCTGTGTTGCGGCAGCGTTTGCAGCTTCCGGCACACCGACTGGTGTGTGATGTCCCCACACGTTGGAACTCTACCCTCCACATGTTGCAAAGGATTTGTGAGCAGAAGAGAGCTGTTGTGGAGTACCAGCTGCAACAAGGCCGTCGATATTCAGGTCAGACTCCACACATAAGACCTCAGGAGTGGACCTGGTTGTCTGACATATGTACCATCCTGACAAACTTTGAGGAGGCCACCAAGATGGTGATTGGCGATGACGCCATCATTAGTGTCAGCATCCCACTTGTCTGTCTTTTGCAACGCTCTCTGCAGAGAATTAAAGAGGAGGCATTGCAGCCAGAGTATGATGAGATGGATCAAGAAGCCATAGCGGGCGATTACACACAGCCCACCCTCATCTCATCCCAACGTGCATTGGGGGACAATGAGGGAGAGGAGGAGGAGGAGGAGGAGGAAGAACAGGAGCTGCTATCATGCGTTGTAGAAGGTAGTACCTGTACTAGTGTCATACCGTCGGTTCAGCGTGGGTGGCCTGAGGACAGGGGGGAGGAGGAAGAGGAGGAGGAGAGCATAGTCAGTCGTCATCTTTGTGAGGACACGGAAATCTTGCCCGTTACCAGTCTGGCACGCATGGCTGACTTTATGTTACGCTGCCTTAACCGTGACCCTCGCGTTGTCAAAATGTTGGGTGACAGTCATTACTGGTTGGTGACACTTGTAGACCCCCACTACAAGGAGAACTTTCACTCTCTTATTCCTGAGGTGGAGAGGTCTACAAAAATGGGGCAATACCAGAAGGCCCTTGCTGCAGAACTCTTAAAAAAATTCCCATCTGAACACGCTAGCGGCAGAGGTCAGAGTTCGTTGCCCAACCAAGGCGTACAGGCGAGAGAGATGCAACTCCAATCCAGCAGAGGCAGGGGAACACTGTCAACGTTCTGGGACAGTTTTCTGACACCCGCCCAGCTTACAGGCCCTGAGGCGCGGGGTACTCTCACAAGGAGTGGAAAGTTTCAAAAGATGGTGAGGGAGTACCTTGCCGATCGTACCAGCGTCCTCCGTGCCTTTTAATTATTGGGTATCCAAGCTGGACACTTGGAGTGAACTCGCTTTGTACGCCTTGGAAGTCCTGGCCTGCCCTGCCGCTAGCCTGTTATCGGAGCGTGTTTTTAGTGCCGCTGGTGGAATTATAACTGATAAGCGCACTCGCCTGTCAACTGACAATGCTGACAAGCTGACCCTTATCAAAATGAACAAGGGCTGGATTGGGCCAGACTTCTCATCACCACCAAATGACAGCAGAGTAACATAAAGTCAAATCCACTGTGTTATTTCGGGAGGTGTATTCACATGCACCGCTTCACACCCACACATGGGTATACGCTTCCTCGTTTCGGCTGTTTAATCTTCTTCTCCTTATCCTCAGCCTCCACCACCACTATACCACCAGGGTACCAGCATTGCAAGTTCCTCCATCCTTATTTTTGGCAGCTTTTGCTTGCAAGGCATAAGCAAATACTATGGGACACCCACTCCCCAATAATGGGACTTATGTTTGTAATATGCTGTACTGCATGGCTCTTGTAAGGGGCATTGCAAGTTGCTCCGTCCTAATTTTTGGCAGCTTTTGCTGGGAAAGCATAAGCAAATACTATGGGACACCCACTCCCCAATAATGGGACTTAGGTTTGTAATATGCTGTACTGCATGGCTCTTGTAAGGGGCATTGCAAGTTGCTCTGTCCTAATTTTTGGCAGCTTTTGCTTGGAAAGCATAAGCAAATACCATGGGACACCCACTCCCCAATAATGGGACTTATGTTTGTAATATGCTGTACTGCATGGCTCTTGTAAGGGGCATTGCAAGTTGCTCCGTCCTAATTTTTGGCAGCTTTTGCTTGCAAGGCATAAGCAAATACTATGGGACACCCACTCCCCAATAATGGGACTTATGTTTGTAATATGCTGTACTGCATGTGACGCGCCCCCCGGGCCGTGTGTACACGTGTGTGGGATACCTGGTGCCGGGTCTCTGGGGTCTGTAGTCTCCGTGGCGGTGACCCGGTCCCGTGGCTCAGGCTGGTCAAACCAGTGGCAGTCTTTCTTAGGTTTTGAGGTTAATTGTCTGACTGCGCCACCCGTGGATTGCGGTCAGGGAGTACCACCGCTGCGAGGCAGACCGCTGTGGCTGGTGTTGTGTGCGCAGCATAGAATGGGATAACTCCCCTCGGGAGGAGTACAGCCTCAGGGCAGTGAGTGTGGATGATGGGGGTGATGGTGCACGAGCGCAGCAGGAAAGACTCAGAGTCTTTGCAGTGCAGTTCAGGGTCTTTACTGATGATTATAAGGTAGACCCTCCCGGGAGTACTGGCTAGCATAAGAGGCCTGGTCAGTCTGTGAGCAAGCAGGTGTTCCCCTGGCCAGGTGGAGTTGTAGGCCTCCCCGTCTGTCTGCAATCTTCCTGGCTACCTTGCTGTAAGCGGGTAGAAGTAGCCCACGTCCCTGAGTGTACCGTGTAGTGCTCACCCGTATGGCTGGTGACTTGGGGTCTTCTGTTAGCCTCCGCTCCACGATGGCGGTGCTGGTCCCTTGCTTGTGACTGAGCCTCCGGGCTTCTATGGCCAGAGGACCTGAAATCCCCTGCCGGCTGGTTTCTGCTGCTGGATATATAAGTCCTCACAGCTTTGGACTCCTGTGTCCGGTTCCTATTGTCTTCTGCCAGGGCGAGCTCTGCTCAGCTTCCAGCCCCTGGTCTTTAGCTCCTAGCTCCTACAGAGCTCCTTGCTGTTACTTTCCCTTGCTCTCACTCTGACTCTGACTGTTCTCTGACTCACTCAACCCCGCCCCAGATCCAGTTTATAAGGGCAGAATTCTCCCCTCCCAGGATTGGGGCAGGAGGATGTTGCATGTTTAAGGGATCCTGACCAGGAAACCTCCCACTTGCTCTCGGACGTAATATCTCTATTACTGTGGTGACCAGACCCCTGGGGTGCCATACATGGCTCTTGTAAGGGGCATTGCAGTTCCTCATAATTTTTGGAAAGCCTTCCATTCACTGCTTAGGCCAACAGTGCACGGGAGACCCAGTTGCTATAAATGGAAAAAAAGGTTTAGTTAACGCCCTCTGACCTCCATGTCATTTCCAAGGGGCATTGGAGTGGCTCGAAATTTTTGGCAGGCATTGCACTCACTGTATGCCCTATAACTGTGTAGCCGAACCGCTCCTTTTGTTACAGAAACATATCCTACAAGACATATCTCTTTGACTGGCCTGATATTGATGCGAATGGTCCCTGTTCCTCCTGCTCTTTCTCCTTTGCCACTACCTCATCCATCATTTATCACCTGAAGCTTTGTTTTAACGGGAGTCATAGAACTTGGATAGTAGCAGGAAAACATCCAGCAATCCTCGGAGGAGGTAGGATATGCGCCAAAACGCTGACCACCTCAGGCCTAGCTGCTACTACATACATGCGCTTGCATTACAACAAAACAAAGCAGATGCTAACTTCTATCATCCTCATCATGCTCCTCACCTTGGCACTCTCAACTCCCCTGAAGGAGAAGCCAGGGCCCACCGGAGGAGTCTGATAGTCCGGTGGGCTCGGCCAATGCTGCTCTAAAGCAGGCCAGGCTAAGAAAAGTGTGGGAAAGGTTACTGGGACAAATAGGGGTGGCTGGGGACCGAGTATGGACACCCGGCCACCCCCTGGAGGCTGGGGAGCAAGCGGGGACACCCGGCCACCAGGCGGCTGGGGAGTGAGTATGGATACCAGGCCGCAGACACAGCCATGGCGTGGTGGCCAGATTCCGCCTCCACATGCCTAAAAGGCCCAATTTAAAGTGCAAGCAAGCAAGCAGTATGGTATTGCAGCCTGGGGGTGGGTGGTGGCAGGCTGCATACTTGCGCTTGCATTGCAAGGAATGGGAGAGGTAAAATTGAACACTGCCCTGGGACAAGGACTTGAATGGGGATAGTTGCAAGTCTGCAACGACAGGTGCAAGGTGGGAGGCATCTTCGCATGTACCATGAACAGGGGTTTGGCATGCACACACTACAGCGGAATAGGCTCTCCTTCCCACTAAATGCACTGGGGAGGGCACAGGTAATGTTTTGGTATACGCGCTTAATCTTATCTATAAGGCACACCAGGACAAATATGGGCGGCTGGGGACTGAGTATGGATACCTCGCTGCCGAAGCAGCCATGAGGTAGTGGCCAGCTTTGGCCTCCTCCAAACTAAAAGGCCCCATTTCAAGTGCAAGGTAGCAGTATGGAATTGCAGACTGGGGGTGGGTGGGTGGCAGGCTGCACACTTACACTTGCATTAAAAGAAAACATAGCAGATGCTAACTTCTGTCATCATCATCATGCTCCTCACCTTGGCACTCTCAACTCCACCGATGGAGAAGTCAGGGCCCACCGGAGGAGTCTGGTTCTCTGGTGGGCTCGTCCAATGCTGCCTAAAGCAGGCCGGGCTAAGAAAAGTGTGTGGGGGGATGTTCCAAGGAGAAATAGCGGCGGCTGGGGACCGTTTATTGACACCCGGCTGCCCCCAGGCGGCTGGGGACCGTGTGTGGACACCCGGCCGCAGGGCGGCTGGGGACCGAGAATGGACACCCGGCCGCCGGGCGGCTGGGGACTGAGTATGGATTCCAGGCCGCCAACACAGCCATGACGTGGTGGCCAGATTCCACCTCCACATGCCTAAAAGGCCCAATTTCAAGTTCAAGCAAGCAAGCAGTATGGTATTGCAGCCTGGGGGTGGGTGGGTGGCAGGCTGCATACTTGAGCTTGTATTGCAAGGAATTGGGGAGGTACAATTGAACACTGCCCTGGGACTAGAACTTGCATGGGGATAGTTGCAAGTCTGCATCTTCTGATGCGGTAAGGATCACTTATGATGGGCACACTTTTAGACAGTGATCTGGGAGTCAGAGATACTTCCAGGGGTCTTCCCCATGCTGTTCCCTTGTCTTTTCAGCACTTTATGCATGTGTCACACAGCACATGGCCAGATAAGGTTGTAAAATGTTAAAATGACATTTCACGGTGAATGCATTTGTCATAGTTGAAAGCAATACAAAAGTGCAAAAACGCATAAAAAATGCTACTTGTGAACATAGCCGAAGGTGTGGAGGAGTATTTTTGTTTTTGGTCATTTATGTTAACTTATACACAAGACTTTTCCCTGGAAAGGATGTTCCTTAACATATTTCACAGGAAAAAAGTTTCACTTTCGTTTTTGAACGTTTTATTGTGAGCCTGTAAAAGTGGCTTAATACTAGTGTTGAGCCACCCCCGTAGTGTTCGAGTTCGGTTCGGTTCGTCGAACAGTTCGTCGAACACCTTCGAACACCGTTAAAACCAATGGCAGGCAAACAAAAACACATAGAAACACATAGAAAACACCTTCAAAGGTGTCCAAAAGCTGACAAACTGCTCAGAAGACACAACTAACACATGGAAAAGTGACAAGTACATATAGTCATGCGAAAAGAAAAGAGGTGGAGGAGTAAAAGGAGGGGGAGACACAGATATAGGCATGTCATGCCCTTCTAAAATCCAAAAAGTGAGAAGCCAAGACGGCCAGTCTGCTCCTGCCCGTGCCACCTCCGTGTCGCCGGGTTTGTGCCAGAGCCGCGGTGAACCCTGACGGCCAGCCCCCCTCTCCCAATACTGGTGCCTGTCCGCTGGTGGGTCGAGAGAGCCCCCCTGTGGTGGAGGCAGCTCTAAGCTTTTTAATTTAAATTGTCCCTCTAATTTGAATGAATACACTTTAAATCCATTTACAAGGATCTATTGGAGGGCAAGTCTCATGCCAGCAGCCGCGTAATTCCAGCTCCAGTAGCGTCCACTAAAGCTGCTGCAGTTAAAAAGCTTTTATAAGGATCGAGCTCGGCTGTCCACCGCAAGGCATCCTAGTGCCAGTTCCAGCCCCTATGCCTTGGGGTGCCTCCTGATGCTCTTCACTAAGTATCCCGTGGTCCCGAAGCATTTCCTTTGAAAAAATTAAGTGTCCAAACTACAGGTGGTGTAGCTTGCTTAACAGCCGGGATAATCCGCTGACTAGCAGACACTGCTACTAGGCACAAAGTATTTCCTGGGCTAGATGCAGTTAAAAATTTGTAAGTAGATACTCTCGTTGGATGCTGAGAAAGCATTCCATAGAGTCTCCTGGCACGCCATATATGATTCTCTTAAAAAGCTTGGGGTAGGGGTCTAGGGGACCCTTTTATAGCCAAAATCACGGCCCTGTATCACAATACGTCACCTAGGCTGAAGATAAATGGAACTGTGGCACCGAGGGCTCGGTTGCTACAGACTTATTGCACCTCACCCAGAGGTGTGATATCTCACTCTCAGATAAGGATGGAGTGTGGATCAGGACCCGACACCTGCATGCATTACACCACATTGCCGTGGGGCAGGGCGACCAATATGCCCCTGAGATGGGCACGACAGTCCCTGTCCCTGGCTGGAGTGGGGGGAGGAAACACTGAGGAAGGGGAACCCTGCAGTGCAGGAGCAGGGAGGAAGCAGTTCCTGGGTGCATTGAGAAGGGAGTATAAAAGGTGGGCACCATCTTAGTTCAGTGCAGAGAAGTCTGAGCAGAAGTGGCAGGGAGCAGGGGCTCTGCATGAGCTCTGCTCCGGAGGCGGGCCTAGTAACAGAGGCCCAGGCCTGCAAGAGGGAGAAGGAAGGAAGAGGAGCGGAGAAGGCTCCAGGAACGAGGAATGAAGGGATCCCAGGGGTGCGGACGGGCGAGTCGCCACCGCACGCCCGAATCCACCTTCGTGGAGGGGTCAGGCCAAAGGGGGAGACCGGTCCCCGAACTAGTGGAGGCAGGAAACGACCCTCAGCTAGAAACCGGAGGCTCTGACATTTTATGTGGCGCAGCCCCTTGCTCCACCCGCTAGGAAGGCACCACATAGGGTCAGGGAAACTGGCGCCAAGTTTACCAAGAGGAGGCCCGAGGCAGCCGGACAGAAGTGTTGGTAAGAAAGGCCAGACAAAGGACACACAAAGGGGGTCCTGTGAAGCGCTCCAAAGTTATCTGGGAGTTGTCTGAGCCCCTCACCTGGTGAGCACAGTACGACGTGGGCAGCCGTTACCTGCAGACGTGGTCTGGATAATAAGAACTGTGAGTAAAGGCCCTGAACTGCATCACTGACTCCGTGTCGTTACTGCTGCTGCCCTGCACCATCACCCCCATCCTCCGCATACACTGCCCTGAGGCTATACTCCTCCCGTGGGGAGTTATGCTACGCTCTGCTGCACCCACAACACCAGCCTTAGCGGTCTGCCCTGTAGCGGCGGTTCACTCTGACCGCAATCCACGGGTGGCGTAGTCGGACATTTAAACATCAAAACCACATAAATAGTTCCGCCACTGGTTTGACCGCCCTGAGCCACGGAACCGGATCGAACCGTTACCTGCAGACGTGGTCTGGATAATAAGAACTGTGAGTAAAGGCCCTGAACTGCATCACTGACTCCGTGTCGTTACTGCTGCTGCCCTGCACCATCACCCCCATCCTCCGCATACACTGCCCTGAGGCTATACTCCTCCCGTGGGGAGTTATGCTACGCTCTGCTGCACCCACAACACCAGCCTTAGCGGTCTGCCCTGTAGCGGCGGTTCACTCTGACCGCAATCCACGGGTGGCGTAGTCGGACATTTAAACATCAAAACCACATAAATAGTTCCGCCACTGGTTTGACCGCCCTGAGCCACGGAACCGGATCGCCGCCACGAAGACTACAACCACCAGCATCCACCAAAAAGGGTCCGGCTCCGGGTGTCCCAAGGCCCAGGGGGTGCGTCAGAACATTTTCATCACCTTTCACAATCACCAATGGGACAAGGCAGGGATGTCCTCTGTCCCCTCTCTTATACATCCTAGTGACGGAGCACCTGCTCTCATCAATTCGCCATAACCCCAATATTAGGTGGATTGAGGTGGGAGGCACCGAGTACAAGTGCTCTCTATTTGCTGATGATGTCCTAGTATATATCACTCAATCACATATATCCATCCCTGCTGTTATGGCTGAAATAGATCACTTTGTTACATGGTAAAATTTTAAAATCCATGCAGCGAAGTCTGAGGCCCTCGATGTCTCCCTCCCTAAATCCATATAGGATTCCATCCAGTCCAACTTTCCCTTTGCCTGGCCCTCACAGGGTATCAAATACTTAGGAATTCCTATTCATAGAGACCTCTCCCATCTATGTTATCTTAATTTTGGGCCCTTTATTGAACAATTCCATACAGACCACGGTTGGCAAGTTAGAACTGTAAGATTCACTACGTGAACCACTGGTGTTTTGTGGAAAAGCACATGTACACCGCGTTCCAAATTATTATGCAAAAAGTGTTTAGGAGTGATAAGGGAAGAATTTGTTTGTTTGTCAGTTAAACTCATTGATGGTGATGTGTGTCAGGGCTCTTTATATCACTGTAAGCAATTGCAGACACCTGTGCTAATTAGTTTGGCAGGTGTGTCCAATGAAAGGCAAGACTACTTAAGAAGGCTCTCTCACATTATTAAGCAGCCTACATTTTCTGCCAAAATGGGAAAGAAAAAGGATGTGTCGGCTGCTGAGAAGCAACAAATTGTGGAGTGTTTAGGTCAAGGCATGACTACAATCAACATTGTGCGATGATCAGGATGAAGTGTCTTGGCAATCAAGAAGTATGTAGCTGATTCACAGTACACACGTGTGCGTGCTGATAAGGGCAAATTGAGGACTCTTTCCTACAGGCAATTACGTCAGGTTGAAAGAGCAGCGGCAAAAAAGCCTTGTCATAGCAGCAGACAAGTTTTTGAAGCTGCTTGTGCCTCCAACGTCCCCCGAACAACAAGATGCAGGGTCCTTCAGAGGTTTGCAGCTGTGCATACGCCATCCTGTCGACCTCCTCTATCCACTTCACACAAGCAGAAACGGCTCCAGTGGGCCAAACATTACATGAAGACTGATTTCAAAACTGTTTTGTTCACGGATGAGTGCCGTGCAGCGCTCGATGGTTCAGATGAATGGAGTGGAGGATGGCTGGTTGATGGACACCCCACGCAAACACGGCTACAGCGCCAACAAGGAGGAGGTGGAGTAATGTTTTGGGCTGGAATCATGGGGAGAGAGATTGTCAGCCCCGTTAGGATCCCTGAAGGCGCTAAAGATGAACTCCATAATGTATGTGGATTTTCTCAAACAGCACTTCCTGCCATGGTTCAAGAAGAAGAACCGTGTATTTCACAGCAAGATCATTTTTCTGCATGATAATGCACCATCTCATGCTGCACATAAAACATCTGCATCTCTGGCTGATATGGGCATAAAAGGGGACAAACTTATGGTGTGACCCCCATGCTCCCCTGACCTCTACCCCATTCAGAACCTTTGGAGCATCATTAAAAGGAGTGTCTATGATGGCGGGAGGCAGTTCACATCTAAGCAACAGCTCTGGGAGGGTATTCTGTCCTCATGTAAAACAATTGAAGCAGAAACCATCCAAAACCTGACAAATTCAATGGACGAGAGAGTTCAGAAGCTCCTTTCGAACAAGGGGTCCTATGTGAAAATGTAACATCACCTAGAATAAAGTTTTGAGTTGAAAACTGTTTGATTTCAGTTTCTAACAACCTGCTAATGCTTATAATTTAAAAAATGACCATTTTTTTGGTCTTTATTAAAATGAAAAGGTTGATCGAAAAGTTTGGGGGATCTAAGAGTGTGGCAACCCAGTAGTCATGATTACTTCGAATTCTGACAATATGAGGGTCATGCTGCAGGTAGTGCAGCAAGAAGGCACTTATGTGTCTTGCGCATCTCGGAGCCCCAAAATTATTTTCCGGGCTAGATGCAGCTAAAAATTATTTTTAATTTTAAATCTGGTGAAGCTTATTATAGATGGCCTAATAGGATCAGTGCTGCACACTGCTACAAAGCCCAAATTATTTTCCAGTCAAGATACAGATAAACATGATTAGTAATTTGAAAGCTTAAAACGGTTGGTAGGGTGATTTTAACCAATCATCAAGATTTTACTCTCCCCAGGATGACACAGGGGTAGAAAAGTCGTTTCGGATCCATGATTTGTTCATCTTTATGAACGTGAGTCTGTCTACATTATCAGTGGAGAGCCGCGTGCGCTTATCTGTCAGCACACCACCAGCAGCGCTGAACACACGTTCAGACAGAACGCTGGCTGCGGGGCATGACAAGATCTCCAAGGCGTAAGTGGCTAGCTCCGGCCATTTATCCAGATTGGAAGCCCAAAAAGAGCAAGGGTCCAGTGACACAGTCGTGGCTTCAATGTTTACTTGGAGATACTCCTGTACCATCGTCTCTAGGCGTTGACTATGTGTCAGACTTCTTGTCTCCTGTGGCCTTGCAAAGGATGGGCTAAAAAAGTGGTGAAATGATTCCGCAAAATTGATGTTACCAGCAGATACTGTGGTTCTGTTACGGTTTGAGTGCTGAACACTTGACGGTCCCACGGTTGTCAAGTTGGAACTGTGAGATTCACTACGTGCACCACTGGTATTTTGTGGAAAAGCACATGTAAGATTCTGCAACAGTCTCTGCTGATACTCCTGCATGCGTGCATCCCTTTCTATGGCAGGAATAATTTCTGCAAATTTACTTTTGTACCGGGGATCTAACAGTGTGGCAACCCAGTAGTCAGGATTATTTCTAATTCTCACAATTCGAGGGTCATGTTGCAGGTAGTGCAGCAAGAAGGCACTCATGTGTGTTGCGCATCCAGGAGCACCAAGTCCCTGTTGTGTTGGTGGCGAGGTAACAATCATGCTTCCTTCCTCTGTCCTCTCCCCCCAACCTCGCACAACAGAAATGTGATCAAGGTCTCCCTCATCTGATGAGTCTTCCATCAGTTCGTCCTCCACTTCTTCCTGGGCTCCTGCACCTTCCTCACTAGTTTGGCTGCTACCATGCGCCCTGGTAAAATCATCTCCCCCACCCTCACATGCCTGCCGCCCTGGTGCTGCCGACCGTCTGGTCCTTGCAGATGTTAGCCCTTCCGCATACAACTCCTCCTCCTCTACTTCCTCCACCTCCTCTTGTGCCACCACCTGACTCCGAATTCTGTTTAACATGTGCTCCAGCATGTAAATCACCGGAATAGTCATGCTGATAATGGCATCGTCAGCACTAAACATCTTCGTCGCCATTTCAAAACTGTGCAGAAGGGTGCATAGGTCCCTGATCTGAGACCACTCCTCCAGCGTGATTTGCCCCACCTCTGAATCTCGTTGGCCCAGGCTATACGTCAGAACGTATTGCACCAGGGCTTGTCGGTGCTGCCACAGTCGCTGCAACATGTGCAGAGTTGAATTCCACCGGGTAGGCACATCGCATTTTAGCCGGTGAAGTGGCAGGCCCAACGACTTCTGTAGAGATGTAAGTCGCTGAGCTGCGGGATGCGAACGGCGGAAGTGAGCACACAGCGACCGTGCCCTCTGCAGAAGGCCATCTAGTCTGGGATAGTGGGCTAAAAATTGCTGGACAACCAGGTTCAACACGTGAGCCATACAAGGCACGTGTGTGACATTGCCCCGGCGAAGGGCCGCACCCAGGTTTGCAGCATTGTCGCACACGGCCTTCCCTGGTTTCAGGTCCAGTGGAGACAACCATTCATGAAATTGGTTCTCCAGAGCTGACCACAACTCCTCAGCTGTGTGACTCACATTTCCCAGCCATTTCAATGTAAAAACCGCCTGATGACGTTGAGCCCTACTGCCAGCATAGTAAGGAGGTGTGCAGGATCCCTTCTGCGCAGTTAGAAAGCTTGTGGCATGACCAGACAGGCTTTGGGTGCAGGTGGAAGACCGAGAGGAGGTTGAGGAGGCAGAAGCAGTGGAGGAAAAATGACATAAAGAGGATTGACGCACAACTCGTGGGGACGGCAAGACTTGGACAGCAGCCCCTTGTCCTGCTGTCACCATAGTTACCCAGTGCCCAGTCAGCGACATGTAACGCCCCTGTCCATGCCTACTCGTCCAAGTGTCTGTGGTGAAATGCACCCTGTCACACACAGAGTTTCTCAAAGAAGCGGTGATGTTGTGTGCGACATGCTGGTGGAGCGCAGGCACACCTTTCTTTGAGAAGTAGTGCCGACTGGGCATCTGGTACTGGGGCACTGCGACGGACATAAGGTCTCAAAAATCCTCTGTGTCCACCAGGCGGAAAGGCAGCATTTCTGTAGCCAAGAGCTTGCAGATGGTGAAATTCAACCTCTTAGCTTTCTCATGGCTAGGAGGAAATGGTCTTTTACTTGTCCACATCTGAGGGACCGAGGGCTGGCTATTGTGCTTAGACGGGGTTGATAAGGGTGTCCCCGGCAAACTGCCGGTCTGTGAGGAAGATGCAGGCGGACATGTTAGGTTGCCTTGATCCAAAGGTGGTGCTATCGATGTCGGACAGCGCTGAAGACCAGCTGGTGTTACCACCTCCAAAGAAAATGATGACCTGCCAATCACGCTGGCTGTTGCGGGTAAAGAGGTGGCAGGTCTGCGCCCCAAAACAGGTGTGACTGCTGTCCCCCCAGTCACAGAGGATGAAGAGGCCGCGGATGCACAAGATATGGCAGACGGTGGTTGGCCCGGCCGGCTAGACCGCATTGTAGCACACTGAGCTTCCCACTGCAACTTATGCTTCATGTTCATGCATGAAGTACTCAAACTATGTATTTTTTGGCCTCTACTTAGCTTTTGCTGACAAATGTTACAGATAACACGAGTTGGGTCATCTTTATCGATCTGAAAAAATGCCCAGGCTATGCAAGGCTTAGCACCCATGCGACCTGAAGAGCCACCACGACTTGTGGTGAGAGGCAGAGTTGTGTTTGAGGATGCAGTTGTTGACGTGCTTCCAGTACTACGTCTCTGTCCAGGAAGGCGCAACCTGACCTCGTCGTCACTAGCATCTTCCTCCACCTCCTCTGCTGACCTCATCTCTTGGCTGACTGTGGGTTGACAGTAAGTGGGATCTCCGACCTCATCATCATCACCCTGTGCGTTATCACACCCGTCGTCCTCAGAGCCAACCTGTTCCTGCCCTGACAAAAAACTAAAGTTGTCGCTCCAATCAGGTATTTGAGTCTTATCATCGTCTTCCTCATTGTCTCCACCAACAGGAGTTACAGTTTGGGAATGAGGGTCTACATTATGGTCAGAACCTTCTGCGTCTGGTCCTGGATCCGACTCATAAAGATTCTGGGCATCAGTGCAGATCATTTCCTCGTCTGGATTCACAGAAGCGCTGGAGTCGACCTCTGATTCCCAGGCTATAGTATGAGTAAACAGCTCTGCAGACTCAACCATCTGTTCTACCTCATACTCAGACGGGCAGCTGGAGATTTGGGAGCTGTGAGGAAGCAAGTGCGATTTGGGTGACACCTTTGAGGACTGGAGTATTTGTGATGTTGAAGTTGATGTGGAGGAGAGCCCACTTAAAGGAGCACTTGATATCCGTTGAAGCACCTGCTGTTTTTGTGCCTCATCTGGAATTTGTAGCGATTGGCGTGGCCGTAAGAAAGGGATCTTATCACATTGTCCGCTAAAAGAAGTAGACATTTTAGTTTGGCTGGAAGATGGTCTTTCTTCTGCACCTACCCCACGGACACAACCTTTTTTCCCCTTCCCAACACGCCTATTCCCCTTTCCACCAGCAGCAGGCCTTTTTCCACTCATTTTGGTGGTTAACTAATTCACAACTCTGGAGTTGTTTGCACAAAAAAACAATGGATGGTAACCGAGCAGAGCTGAGTGGCCAAACTGTGGTATTAGGCCAAAACTATTGGCTGGGTTAGATGCAGAAAAAAATTATTTTTAATTTGCAACCTGATGGAGGTCAGTATAGATGGACTAATAGACCAAGTCCCACACACCGCTAGAAGCCCAAATATTTTTTCAGAGCTAGATGCAGAAAATTTTTTTATTCAATTTGCAACCTGATGGAGGTCAGTATAGATGGACTAATAGACCAAGTCCCACACACTGCTAGAAGCCCAAATATTTTTTCAGAGCTAGATGCAGAAAAAAATTATTTTTAATTTGCAACCTGATGGAGGTCAGTATAGATGGACTAATAGACCAAGTCCCACACACCGCTAGAAGCCCAAATATTTTTTCAGAGCTAGATGCAGAAAAAAATTATTTTTAATTTGCAACCTGATGGAGGTCAGTATAGATGGACTAATAGACCAAGTCCCACACACCGCTAGAAGCCCAAATATTTTTTCAGAGCTAGATGCAGAAAAAAATTATATTCAATTTGCAACCTGCTGGAGGTCAGTATAGAAGGACTAATAGAACAAGTCCCACACACTGCTAGAAGCCCAAATATTTTTTCAGAGCTAAATGAAGAAAAAAATTATTTTTAATTTGCAACCTGATGGAGGTCAGTATAGATGGACTAATAGACCAAGTCCCACACACTGCTAGAAGCCCAAATATTTTTTCAGAGCTAGATGCAGAAAAAAATTATTTTTAATTTGCAACCTGATGGAGGTCAGTATAGATGGACTAATAGACCAAGTCCCACACACCGCTAGAAGCCCAAATATTTTTTCAGAGCTAGATGCAGAAATTTTTTTTATTCAATTTGCAACCTGAAGGAGGTCAGTATAGATGGACTAATAGACCAAGTCCCACACACTGCTAGAAGCCCAAATATTTTTTCAGAGCTAGATGCAGAAAAAAATTATTTTTAATTTGCAACCTGATGGAGGTCAGTATAGATGGACTAATAGACCAAGTCCCACACACTGCTAGAAGCCCAAATATTTTTTCAGAGCTAGATGCAGAAAAAAATTATTTTTAATTTGCAACCTGATGGAGGTCAGTATAGATGGACTAATAGAACAAGTCCCACACGCTGCTAGAAGCCCAAATATTTTTTCAGAGATAAATGAAGAAAAAAATTATTTTTAATTTGCAACCTGATGGAGGTCAGTATAGATGGACTAATAGACCAAGTCCCACACACTGCTAGAAGCCCAAATATTTTTTCAGAGCTAGATGCAGAAAAAAATTATTTTTAATTTGCAACCTGATGGAGGTCAGTATAGATGGACTAATAGACCAAGTCCCACACACCGCTAGAAGCCCAAATATTTTTTCAGAGCTAGATGCAGAAAAAAATTATATTCAATTTGCAACCTGCTGGAGGTCAGTATAGAAGGACTAATAGAACAAGTCCCACACACTGCTAGAAGCCCAAATATTTTTTCAGAGCTAAATGAAGAAAAAAATTATTTTTAATTTGCAACCTGATGGAGGTCAGTATAGATGGACTAATAGACCAAGTCCCACACACTGCTAGAAGCCCAAATATTTTTTCAGAGCTAGATGCAGAAAAAAATTATATTCAGTTTGCAACCTGATGGAGGTCAGTATAGATGGACTAATAGAATGATGCTATGCTCAAAAGATTTTACTTCACTAGGTGCAGTAAAAAAATTGGTATTCTATACACAGGTGGTATATCTTGCAACACAGATAGGCTACTCCACTGACTAACACACTCTGCAATAGGCCAAAAAGGATTAGCTTTGCTAGATTCAGCCAAATGCTGTGAAAAAAACTTGCACAGCACTGGCACAGACCTGCCTGGCAAAAACTGATAGGAACTGATGTAACCTAGTCCTGAAAAGGACTCCAATTACAATTAGTCTTTACTCCCACAATCTATCTATTTAAGAGCACAGACCTGCCTGATAAAAGTCGTAGGAAATGCTGTAACCTAGTCCTTAAAAGGACTGCAATCACAACTATTCCCTACTCCCAAGCTATCTGTATATTTGTGCGAAAATTGGCTTGAAATTAACAAGGTATAGCGCACACAGCAACAGCGGTGCCGTCTAACACGCAGCTGCAGCAGTGAGAAAATGGTGGCGACGGGGAAAATGGCTTGGTCTTATAGGGCAAGGACATGTGACATACACTGCCAATCACACATGCCCTTGCTTGTGTGAAAAAAAGCACTTCGCTCCGTGTGTGCGCTGCTGATAGGCTGACAGATTGCACCTCCCCACTGCAAATGCGGGAAAGAGAAAAAAAAATGGAGATCTTCATTGTTCCTGCAGAGATCCATCCCCTGCCCCTCCCCCCGCCCCGCTGTACACTCAAACTGCGTATTAACATTAATTTTCATCATTACTGAGAAAAAATCCAGTTATGATTTTGGTGCACGAACAGTTATCGAACATAACCTCGAACAGCCGAATTTTTCTCAAATTGTTCGTGTTCGCCGACCGGCTCGAACACCGCCCAAAACAGCTCGAATTTGAGATTGGCGAACAGTTCGAGTAGAACAACGCTCATCTCTACTTAATACCTCTGACCACGTTGTTGACAGCAGTGACCTGGGGGTCAGAAATGCTTCCTGGGGCGATCCCCATGCTGTCCCCATGTCATTTGAGCACTGTCACTATCGTTTTGGGCACTTGTTAGGCTTTTAAAAGACTGCCGGGGGTGCCACCGCAAAAATGCTCGAGTCTCCCATAGACTAACATTGGGCTCGTTGCTCGGGTCGAGCACCCGAGTATCACGGCGAGCTCGGCCCGAGCTTCGAGCACCCGAGCATTTTAGTGCTCGCTCAACACTAGTGGCTACTTTGAAGAACCTAGAATATAAGACATATTTTCAGTTGTTTCAAACTTTTTTGTTAAGCATATAATTCCACATGTGTTAATTCATAGTTTTGATGCCTTCAGTGTGAATGTACAATTTTCATAGTTATGAAAATACAGAAAAATCTTTAAATCAGAAGGTGTGTCCAAACTTTTGGTCTGTACTGTATATATTTGGTGGAGCACAGAAAAACATATTTCACAACTTTGCAGCTCTTTCAGAGTAATTTTCCTCCTATTGAAGCCCTAGATTTGCCTTTTATTGCCCCATAAAGTATGATGCCAACAAAATTGCCCCCGAAATACAGTGTGATACACACAAATTGAATTCCTACACAGCACCAAATAATGTTCAGTATGATGACCCTATTGTACCCACTCAGGAAAGTATGGTGACCCCCAACACAGCCCTTCACATAATCATATTGTGTGGGAGCCATCATATTACCTCCACATAAACCTCCACAATGTTTAACAGTCCCCAAATAGCCCTCCAAACAGTATAATAAGCCTCAGATAGCCTTCCAAACAATATAATTATCCCCGTACAGCCCTCCAAACAGTATAATGGCCCCCCCCAAATAGCCCTCCAAACAGTATAATAAGCCTCAGATAGCCTTCCAAACAATATAATTATCCCCGTACAGCCCTCCAAACAGTATAATGGCCCCCAAAAAGCCCTCCAAACAGTATAAGAGCCCCCACATTGCCCTCCTAACAGTATAATGACCACATATCGCCTTCGCTATAGTATAGTGGGCCCCACATAGCCTTCCATATAATATAATGGCCCCCACATAGCCCTCCATATAACATAATGGGTCCCATATCGGCTTCTATAGAATATTATGTCTCCACATAACCTTCCATATAATATGATGGGCCTCACATCGCCTTCCATGTAATACAATATAATGGGTCCCACATAGCCCTCCATATAATATAATGTCCCCCCACATAGCCTTCCATATAATATAATGGGCCCCACATGGCCTTTCATATAATATAATGGGTCCTCATAGCTTACAATATAATATAATGTGTTATGATAGCGTAGCAAAAATAAATAACACACTAAAAACAGCAACTGACACTGCTGGTTCCTGTACAGACTAGAGATCCTGTTCCTGCAGTCCGTAGAGGTTCCTGAGTGAGCTGAGATAGCCCTAATCACAGACTAGATGATGGCAACTCGGACATATGCTGCCTGAAAGGCCATCGAGTGTTTCACGTTCCACCTAAAAAAATAGAGGGCAGAGCAAAGTGCAAATTACCTACAGAAGGAAAAGTGTGATCTAATATAGAAAGAGATCCCAGAGTGAGTAAAACAAAATAAGCGATTAACTACGTATTGTCAGAGAATATGGAGCCTGCTTCCTTAAAAAGAAACAGAAGATAGGTGCAGGCTACATAATATAAACAGCAGAGATAAACTCTAAGCTGGTCTTTCACTGACTGGCTTAAACTACAGTAGTATGACTAGACATCAAAATGAGAGTATCACCAGCAGGAAATTCCAGCAGGGGGAAAGTATATAAAGCCACACCCGAAAGGTGATAGGGCAGACAAATGAGTAAATGAAAACACCTGTTACCCTAAAAAGACTGAAGCAATGATAACAGAATCTAAACGCACCACACATAGCCTTCCATATAATATAATGAATCCCACCTAGCCTTCCATATAATATAATGCGCCCCACAAAGCCCTTGATATAATGTACTACACCCCACATTGCCTTCCAAATAATATAATGGCCCCCACATACAGTTGAAACCAGAAGTAATAAAAATGTATGTAACCTTCTGGTTTCAACCGTAGTTCTCCATACAGTACAATTGGCAGCATAATGTTCTCATTGATTAAAAAAAAATAAAGAAAATAATCACCTCTCCTCGATTCTCTGCTGTTCCAGTCTTCTCAGCGTGTCCTCTGAAGCACTCCACAGCTCCGTACAGCAAGCATGTTGTAGTGACGTCAACGCACCCGCTGTTTTGAGATGTCAAACGCAGAGAAAGATACCGATACAGCTGAAAGTGTGATGCTGACATTGGCACAGAGCCCCCCCAGACTCATGAGCCCCATAGCGGCCACCTTACCTGCTGCCATTGGTAGTACACCACTGCTACAGACCCCCTCACTGCTTTAGTTTTATAAACAATATGTGAGTGATGAATTTCCCTCTTTGAGGAAGCAAAAATGTAGTATGTATCAGAACAAATTAGTGCTATGAGCAGTCCTGCTCAAAACTTTTCATCGCAGAGAGTCGACTGAACTCCAAACTCTGGAAAAGCATTAGCAACATCATTAATACCAACTAACATCACAGCCGCACCAAAGAGAATCTGTTCCAGCCATCACAATAAAGAGTTAGTTATTTAAATGTGTGTACAATTATAGCAGACTACTTTTTAACTTGATAATTTTGCATGGCCCACAAATGATGGTATAAATATCTAAATGGCCATTAGTAGAAAAGAGCTTCCACACCCCTGCTTTACACCATTCCATTTTATGTTTGCCATTGTGCTTGGTGATATAAGGCTTTTTATGCAGCTGCTTGGCCATGGAAAGCCTTGGCATAAAGCCCATGGTGTACTGGCAAGCCTTTTACACTTTTGTGCTGATACTAATGCCACAGAAGTTTTGAAACCCTCCAGTTATTTTGTC
This sequence comes from Phyllobates terribilis, assembly GCF_046119375.1. Taxonomy (NCBI): domain Eukaryota; kingdom Metazoa; phylum Chordata; class Amphibia; order Anura; family Dendrobatidae; genus Phyllobates; species Phyllobates terribilis. The sequence goes on from NW_027362761.1 coordinate 789,941,187, forward strand.
AGCAGACATTTGGCACCATTCATACACTTTGAACATTTTTTGTGCCATTTTTTGCAGCTATTATTTTGCGAGATGAAAAATTGCCATAGAAAAATCTAAAATGCAGTACATACTTGGTATTTTAATTCCTAATGATTTTGGGTCACTTTTGTTCTTTTCAAAATGCAAACCAAATACTGATAGTGGGGCCGCGGCCTAAGTATGAAAATTGCATATGAGTTTTAACGTGCAATCAGAGCCAATTCCAGACAGTGAGTATATTAAACGCTATCATAATTTGGCATGCTACTGTGCTGAATTTTATAATACATTTTCCCCACATAAATACAGATATAGTAAATCTAAACTTGTCAGATGACACGATAATTTATTAACATAACCATGTATCAAGTTATTTGACAAGTTTTGTATTGCTCCATGTGTACAGGATCTGATTCACTAACAGTACAAAAATACACCCCCAGAAACACAACAGTACAGAAATACAGTATCACAACCACCTAAATTCGAGCAATACATCACTCAATGCACAATCAGTACAGGAAAATACCGCCATTGCATGAATACATTATGCCAAGCTTAATACAACAATGAATTGCAGAGTCAGGTCAAACCTATATACAATTGTATTAGTGATGAGCGAGCGTGCTCGTCACTGCTCGGTACTTGCCCGAGCATCTCACTGCTCGAGATGCTCGGTGAGTATCTTCAGGATGCTCGGACAGGAGCTTGGGTCCCCGCCCTGCATATTTGGCGCTCTTTAGAGAGCCAATGAACTTGCAGGGATTGTTTGCCATTCACTGTAATGCCGTAGCCATCTTGGTTGTGGCATTACAGTGATTGGCTGGCCTCATAGGGTCATCAGTTATATTTAAGACCTGGTGATGCTATGATTATCACAGTCTAACCTTCAGAGAGGCAGAGTAGGAAGAGGTGCTGCTTTGTGAGGGACAGAATTGTAATAATAGTTAGGTATAGGTATTCCACACCAGGATACATATCCATCTGAACTAACAGTCCTTCTGAGGACTAATCCAGCTGCATATATTCAGTGGTGATAGCAGGAGTTAGGCAAGCAGAGAAATTTGTGAACACTGTATAGCACAATAGTGTCCATTGCACATTTTTTCTGCTGCTGCTGCCTGTTACAGATAGCCATTGGACTAGATATCAGGGCTTTTTTTTTTTTTGCTCTTATTCCTGATTATTTTCTAAAAAAGTAATAGTGTCCAACATTTTACTGCTCCATTTGCTTGCTAGCACTTCAGAATACAACCAGATCTTTTCCATCATTAGACGTGATCCCATATTACTGCAGTACAAATCCATCAATTTGTAGGGACCGGTCAAAATATTATCCTCCTTTTACAGTTAGGCAGCAGTGTGTCGGTGAAGCTATTCACACATGGTCGCTGCTAATAATAAGAAACGACAAGGCCGGTATTTAAAACCGTGGGCGTCCATCAGATGTATCTGATATAACTGCGGTGCAAATACAGCCATTTGTAGGGACTGTGCTAAACATTATCCTCCATTTAAAATGGGCAAGGTGCGTGGCAAGGGGAAGTGAACGTGATGGTGATGGTGGATAGCAGATAATTCTTCCAGTCACTTTGCCACCACCACCGCCACACGATCAAGCCTCAGTAGCCGTGAGTCTGGACCACAAATTCCTTACCCTGATCCTCCTTCCTTCCACCATGCCAAGTGCTCGGAGACAACTGATCCCACACTTGGACATGCCGAAGAGCTGTTCACTTTTCCATTTATAGATTCTGGCGTCTCGCCCGGCCAGCTTCAAGCGGGGCAAAAGGAGATCACATGTAGCAATGCCAAAATATTTGAGCAGCAACAGTCACACGAAGGTGATGGTGGGAGAGTGCAATTACTGTCACAAGAGGTGGATGATGATGAGACACAATTGTCAGAAAGTCAGGAGGAGGACAAGGGTGTGAAAGTGGAAGATGAGCTGGTGGACAATAAAGTCATTGACCCAACCTAGCAAGGTGTCATGAAGAGTGAGGACAGCAGCACACAGGGGGGGAGGTGTAGCACCACAACGGGCAGGAACAAGCAGTGTGGTGGCCACAGACACAAGGGGGGAAACCGTTCCTCGGAACACCAACACGACGGAAGTTCACAGTACAACTGTTAGGTCATAAAGACTCTGCAGATAATGCCAAAAACGCCATTTGCAACATCTCTCAGGCAAGCATAAGCACGGGTAGCAAAACTAGAATAGCAGCCTGACCATCACAAGCACATGACAGCAAAGCACCCGACTATGTGGGCCGAACGCAAGATTCCAGAAACAGTGTCTTCGGGTGACACCACTACTTGTCCCGCTGTTGTGTGTGCTCGCCAATCCCCTGTCCATGACGCATGCAAAAATGCCTCCCGCCCTGCACCTGTCACGGGTGTGTCAGATGTGACAGACAGTCACCCTGCAGTTGGTTGCAGGAGATCTCTTCGTTTGGCATTGCAGATACCTTCTTAGAATCTGTCTCCCTCTAGGACCCAGCCATTAATGCCCTCCTGATCTAATTAACACCCTGGCCTGGGTGTTTAAATACTTTCAGTTTGCTATAGGGAAACACCCGTGATATTCACATTTTCCCTTGTGAAGGCTTGGAGCTATTGTAGTCTGCTTACTTCCTCCCTGCTGCTAAGAGGTCCTGTGTATAATCTCTCTGAAGTCGGCTCAAGCTAAGTTACTTTCCCCTGTGTTTGTCTCCCTTGTTGTCTTTAGTTGTTAGTGGGGACTGACTTGTGCTCATCCCCCCTTTTCTATCCAAGGCCTAGCTCTAGGGAAATACAGGGTTTTAGGTTCCTGTGCGGCGATTGGTGAGGAACCAATATAGGGATGATAGGGGAGACAGGGTATATCAGATCAGCCTAGGTGGTCTCATCTCCCTCTTTCCCTAGTGTCTGGGCTCCCTTCCCCTCATTCCTTCGTGTTGCCCTTAGTCTTTCCTACACTGTGTGTGACAGCACCTGTCGTTGCACACTCGCAGCTACCACCATCAGCAACCACGTCCATGTCCTTGTCCCAGCACAGCGTTCAGTTTTTCCTACCCCAGTCCTTGGAACACAAGCACACATACGCAGCTAACGTCCCACAGGCCACACTACTAAACTCACACATTTCACAAATAATTGCAATTGAAATGTTGCCTTTTAGGCTCATGGAGACGGAAGCTTTCTGCAACCGGAGTGCGGCAGCCGTCCTTCACTACTCGGTCCCCAGCCGCCACTATTTCTCCTGGTGTGCTGTCCCCGCATTACACAAGCACGTGTCCCAGGACATTAGCCGTGCCCTCAACAATGCAGTTACTGGAAAGGTCCACCTCACCATGGACACATGGACAAGTGCTTGTGGACAGGGACGGTGCATCTCGCTGATGTCACACTGGGATAATAGAGTGGAAGCTGGGACTCAGTTGGACCTTGGGACGGAACACGTCCTCCCGACGGCGAGGATTGCGGGCCCTGGGTCAATCAGGGTTGCCCCCATATTCTACAGCTCCTGAACCTCCTCCTCCTCTTCAGCCTCCATCTCCAAAATGCCCACATCAGTCAGGAGCTGGAAGCACTGTAGCACTGCCTCGGCCAAGCGGCAACAGTCTGTGCTGAAGCTAATATGCTTAGGTGAGAAACCGCACACCGCTAAAGAGTTGTTATCAGCTCTAAAAGATCAGGCAGATCTGTGTCTGTCACCGCTGACCCTAGAGCCAGGCATGGTCATGTGTGAAAATGGCCAGAACCTGGTGGCGGCTCTGAAGTGAGGCAAGCTCACACATGTACCATGCCTGGCCCATGTGCTCAACCTAGTGGTTCAGCAGGTTCTCAAAACACACCCGGATCTGCCTGATCCACTTGTCAAAGTACGCCGTGTGTGTGCCCATTTTAGAAAAACAGCTACAGCTTCTGCTGCCCTTGCCGTGCTTCAGCATCAATTGCAGCTTCCAGCACAATGACTGATGTGCGATTTCTCCATGAATTGGATCTCAACATTGCATACGTTAGGAAGGATTTGTGAGCAGCATAGGGCAGTTGTTGAGCACCAGCTTCAAAAAGTCCTTCAGTATTCAGGTCAGCCTCTGCACACAATAGCTCAGGTGTGGGCATGGATGACAGACATCAGTACTGTCCTCCAAAACTTTGAGGACTCCACCAAGATGGTGAGTGGCAATGGTGCCATAATTAGCATCACCATCCCACTTCTCTGTCTTCAGAAACGATTGCTGCTCAAAATTAAAGAGGAGGCATTGCAGGTGGAGCACGATGAAATGGAGCAAGGAACCATACAGGGTGATTCCACACAGCCCAGACTCATCTCATCCCAATGTGGAATGGGTGACAATGTGGAAGAGGAGGAGGAAGAACAGGAGCTAATTTACTGCGCTATAGATGGTGCTACCTACACAACTGTCATACCATCTGTTCAGCATGGATGGCCTGAGGAGCGGGAGGAGGAGGAGGATGATGAGGAGGAGAGCATGGTCATTCATCCTCTTGGAGAGGACATGGAAGTCTTGCCTGTTAGCAGTCTGGCACACATAGCTGAGTTTTTGTTACGCTGCCTTTCCCGTGACCCTCGCATTCTCCAAATTTTACGTGACAGTCATTACTGGTTGGTGACACTTCTAGACCCACGCTACAAGGAGAACTTTCTATCTCTCATTACCGCGGCGGACAGGTATACTAAAATGGTGCAGTACCAGAAGGCTCTTGTTGCGAAAATATTAAAAAAATTCCCATCTGAAAACACTGGCGGCAGAGGTCACAGTTCATTGGATAACCAAGGCGAGAGAGACACAAATACGAACCGGCATAGGCAGGGGAACACTGTCAATGGTCTGGGAGAGTTTACTCAGATCCTCCCTTTACACAGGCCCTGAGGCGCAGGGTACTCTCATAAGAAGGGATAATTTTAGGAAGATGCTGAAGGAGAACCTTGCTGACCATATCAACATCCTCCGTGATTTCTCTGTGCCTTATAATAATTGGGTATCCAAGCTGGACACGAGGCATGAACTGGCTCTCTATGCCTTTGAGGTCCTGGCCTGCCCTGCCGCCGGCGTTTTGTCAGAGCGGGTTTATAGCGCCGTCGGGGGAATTATAACTTATAGGCGCATCCACCTGTCAACTGAAAATGCTGACAGGCTGACTCTTATAAAAATTAACAAGGGCTGGATTGGACCAGATTTCTCAACACCACCGAATGATAGCAGCGTAACATAAACTCAAATACAGTGTCTTTTTTTGGGGAGGTCTATTCCCCTGCACCTCTTCACACCCAGGCATGGGTATACGATTCCTGATTTTGTCATTTCTTGTTGTCCTCCTACTTCTCCTCATCGTCCACCACCATATCACCAGGGTGACTGTGATGCAACACCCACATAATTGTTTTAAGGGTGTTTATGAAGGCGTAGGAAATGTTTGTTATACAGTATGTTCATGTATATGCCCCAGGATTAAATGTTTTTCAACCCATGCACTTATTGCATTGGCATTACAAGTATAGGAAATCCGCTCCTTTATAATGGGAACATTTTTTAATGAGGCCCTCCTTTAGATTTCTTCCAAGGGGCATTGGAAAGTCTCCAAATTTTTGGCAGCCCTTGCAGTCACTGCATATGCAAGAACAGTATAGGAGACCTGCTTTATAATGGGAACATTTAATGAGGCCCTCATCTACGTCTCTTTCAAGGGGCATTGGAGTGCGTTGAAATTTTTTGCAGCCCTTGCAGTCACTGTATATGCAAAAACAGTATAAGAGACCCGCTCCTTTATAATGGGAACATTTTTTAATGAGGTCATCTCTACATCTCTTCCAAGGAGCATTGGAGTGCCTTCAAATTTTTGGCAGCCCTTGCAGTCACTGCATACGCTTGAACAGTATACGAGACCCACTCCTTTATGATGTGAACATTTTTTTAATGACACCCTCCTCTACGTCTCTTCAAAGGGGTATTGGGATGCGTCGAAAATTTAGGCAGCCGTTGTAGTCACTGCATACGCAATAACTGTATAGCCGAACCACTCCTTTATAATGGGAACAGTTTGTTACTGAGACCCTCCTCTATGTGTCTTTAAATTGGTATTGGGGTTTTTCCTAAAATTAGGCAGCCGTTGCAGTCACTGCATACGCAATAACTGCATAGCAGAACCACTCCTTTCTAATGGGAACATTTTGTTACTGAGGCCTCCCGCTCCTTAATAATGGGAAATTATTTTTTTAAATCAGGCCCTCTATGCCTCTTCAAAGGGCCTGCGCAGGTTTCTATTGCGCAGGCACCGGAAAGTGACAGTGACCCCTCGGCGCCTGCGCAATAGAAACCTGCGGCGCAGAGCACAGGTAGACGGGGCCGGGATGAAGCAAAGCACGCTCTATGGGAGCACAGTGCATGTCACAGGGCCTGTCACAAGACCCTGTGATGTGCAGGGGAGGGGGGATATGATAATTAAGCAGAGAGACGGGGTTTAGGGGAATAATAAGCACATAGGTGGGGATTTCTTGGCATCCCTCGGACACCAACCCTGTTGAAGAAAGAATTGATTAAAGTGCTTTTCTCTGCAATCAGGCCTCTGCAATGGGCCATACAGGTATGTATAGATTTACTTTTCTATACCCTGTATCGCCACAGTAGAGGTCTGATATCGCCCAGGGGTGACAGATTCCCTTTAAAAACACCAGAGAAAAACATGAAAAGTTAAACAAAAAGGCTTGTTAAAAAAAAGTAAGGAAAAACTCTTGAAATTAATGAAGGTCTTATAGAGTTATATAATGTTTGAATTTCAGTCCAATATAACTGTTGGACTGGGTGTTATATTTATAACACAGGCTATAATATACAAAATAGACCCATCTGAATGAGGCCATATGCTAATTGCTATATACTGTAGTACCTGCATTTGTAGAAGTAGACTTGGATGGTTTGAATGTCAAATCACGGTAGTGTTCACAGTAACCGGTCATTGGATTGGGCTATAAGGTATCCCTACAGTTTTACATAATATTTTGGAGAAGTAACATAGGCTTTATCACAGTAACATTTACAAATTACACAATTTCATTGTATTTAAATGTAAGTTTTTGGAAGAAATCATTTTTTTTTAGGTTGGTTTATTTTGAAGCAAAAAAGCCAGGTACTGATATTAGGTATAGAATATAGATCTTTTTTGAAAATTGCTAAGAAATTCAAATGTCTGCATCCAGGTCTGATACTGCTGATGATCTCATAATTTGAAAGCCTTTATATTATAGCTGTAAGGATTGTCAAAAGTGTGCAGTGCACTTAAGACATAGAATTTAATCATGGTTTGCCAACAAGCTGGCAATCTTTGAAATTACATTGTTTTGTGACACCTAGGTATGATTTCAAATGCCAAAAGTCATTGCTCTTCAAATAATCAAGTGTAATAACATAAAGTAAAGCATCTTAACGATCAATACTGTAATAGTGTAACTCATCATTTTGGTAAGCTTTATTGATTCTTTACCTTACATCTTTGCCATAATGAAGGACCTCATCTTTTTTTCCACAATCACAAACGTAGCTTTCTGGTAAAAAAAAATGCTATTTCTGATTCTTTAGGGAATAAGAGAACATGTCATTTAAAAGGACAACTACTGTGTTATTTTAAAAAAACAAAAAGAAAGATTTTATACTAATAATATATCGGTGTACCATGGAGCATCTTGTATAGCCCACCCCAATAGGTCACATGATTAATACTGAAGCAGAAACATTAAAAAGCTACTCTGCTCAATAGGAAACATAGTAAAATGGGATTTTCTTCTACTTTTAAAATGATGACTAAAGATGTGCAAGTCTTTTGAAATTCGCCAGCCTCAGCAAATTTTCTTAAAAAATTCAATTTGCAGTTTATCGATTCACCACAAATGGCAAATGTTTCAAATCCTCCATCTGCCCGAAAAATATGTGTGTATCAATTTGAGGTCTCCTTGGATGGTAACCAACCCCATTCTAGCACTTTAAAACAAGGTAATGTCAAAATGAGCTCAACATACAGTATATATCAATAGGTAAAATTATGATAATTTGATGGTAACCAACAGCCTGTTTAACAATACACTGCACTGACAGACTTTTTATGTTTTTATTAAATGTAAAAATGGTTGAAAAATTATCTAAAAAATTATCCTTTTATTTGGCAGATGACTGTCGATTCAGTGTTTATACACAGGCGGGATAGACAGAAAAAACCATGGCTTTTTAACAAGGAATGGTCCAACAATTATCCCTGTTTGAGTAGTGGTAACTGGTTTGGTGATTGTTAAGTGAACAAACTATAGCTATTTAGAAGGCCTTCTAAAAAGTTTACATTTTTTTGGAAGCAGCAATAGGTTTGCTCTTTGGAAAATAAAAAAAATAATAGCTTTTTAACATAACATGCAAAACGTAACCCTGTTTTGGGAGCAGTAACAGTGAAGAAGCAAAGGCTTCTAAGAATAGGTTCACATGAGCGTATTTCATGGTCCACAAAAGGACCACAATGATCCAGATGTGGCTGTTCTATCAATGATCCGATCACCATGGGACAATCTGGTTGTTTTTTATTTTTATTTTTGTTACAGAAGACATGGGCTTCAGTGGATTAGGCGTTAGGTAAGTATAATTGTTTTTGGTAAAAAAAGAATCATAAATAAAAGAGTATGTCATTATTTCAAATAAAGTACTTTATTCTGTGTGTTTTGGTTTTTTTTCTTACAATTTAACTATGGGCTTAATAATGGGGGAGTTTTAACCCCTTTACCCCCGAGGGTGGTTTGCACGTTAATGACCAGGCCAATTTTTACAATTCTGACCACTGTCACTTTATGAGGTAATTACTCTGGAACGCTTCAAGAGATCCCCCTGATTCTGAGATTGTTTTTTCGTGACATATTATACTTCATGATTGTGGTAAAATTTCTTCGATATCATTTGCTCTTATTTGTGAAAAAAACGGAAATTTGGCAAAAATTTAGCAATTTTCAAAATTTGAATTTTTATGCCCTTAAATCAGAGAGATATGTCACACAAAATACTTAATAAATAACATTTCCCACATGTTTACTTTACATCAGCACAATTTTGGAACCAAAATTTTTTTTTGTTAGGGAGCTATAAGGGTTAAAATTTGACCAGCGATTTCTCATTTTTCCAACAAAATTTACAAAACAATTTTTTTAGGGACCACATCACATTTGAAGTCACTTTGAAAGGTCTTTGTGACAGTAAATACCGAAAAGTGACACCATTCTAAAAACTTCACCCCTCAAGGTGCTCAAAACCACATTCAAGAACTTTATTAACCCTTCAGGTGCTTCACAGGAATTTTTGGAATGTGGAAGAAAAAAATGAACATTTAACTTTTTTCACAAAAATGTTACTTTAGACCCAATTTTTTTATTTTCGCAGGGGTAGCAAGAAAAAATTGACCCCAAAATTAGTTGTGCAATTTCCCCTGGGCACGCATATACCCCATATGTGGGGAAAAACCACTGTTTGGGTGCACGGCAGGGCTCAGAAGGGAAGGAGCGCCATTTGACTTTTTGATTGTAAAATTTGCTTGAATAATTAGCGGACGCCATGTTGCGTTTGGAGAGCCCCTGATGTGCCTAAACAGTGGAAACCCCCCACAAGTTACCCAATTTTGGAAACTAGACCCCCCAAGGCACCTATCTAGATGCACAGTGAGAACTTGGAACCCCTAGGTGCTTCACAAATTGATTCGTAAAAATGAAAAAGTGGAAAAAAAAAACACTTTTTCATTGTTTCAAATCAATTTGTGAAGCACCTGGGGGTTCCAAGTGCTCACTATGCATCTAGATAGGTGCCTTGGGTGGTCTAGTTTCCAAAATGGGGTCACTTGTGGGGGAGCTCCAATGTTTAGGCACACAGGGGCTCTCCAAACGCGACATGGTTCCAATTTGTTAGCGGACACCATGTCGCGTTTGGAGAGCCCCTGTGTGCCTAAACATTAGAGCTCCCCCACAAGTGACTCAATTTTGGAAACTAGACCACCCAAGGCACCTATCTAGATGCATAGTGAGCACTTGGAACCCTCAGGTGCTTCACAAATTGATTTGTAAAAATGGCGTAACCATGTTGCGTTTGGAGAGCCCCTGATGTGCCTAAACAGTGGAAACCCCCCACAAGTGACCCCATTTTGGAAACTAGACCCCCCAAGGCACCTATCTAGATGCATAGAGAGAACTTGGAACCCCTAGGTGCTTCGCAAATTGATTCGCAAAAATGAAAAAGTGGAAAAAAAACAACACTTTTTCATTTTTTCGAATCAATTTGTGAAGCACATGGGGTTCCAAGTGCTCACTATGCATCTAGATAGGTGCCTTGGGTGGTCTAGTTTCCAAAATTGGATCACTTGTGGGGGAGCTCCAATGTTTAGGCACATAGGGGCTCTCCAAACACGACATAGTTAAAAATTTGTTAGCGGACACCATGTAGAGTTTGGAGAGCCTCTGTGTGACTAAACATTAGAGCTCCTCCACAAGTGCATCCATTTTGGAAACTAGACCACCCAAGGCACCTATTTAGATGCATAGTGAGCACTTGGAACCCCTAGGTGCTTCACAAATTGATTCGTAAAAATGGCGTAACCATGTCTCGTTTGGAGAGCCCCTAATGTGCCTAAACAGTGGAGCTCCCCCACAAGCAGGGCCGGCTCCAGGTTTTTCTGGGCTCCGGGCGAAAGAGTCTCAGTGGGCCCCTTTAACACATACCACGATTCATGATGCAGCGATACGGCGGAGAAATTATATATATATATAATATATATATATATATATATATATATATATATATATAGTACAATACAAAGATTTCACTTCTTACATTACATGAGTGATATCTATTGTAAATTCCACAATAGCTCAGAAACCGGTGAATCGCTCCACACAGAATACTGGCCCCCATATAAGGCTCCATACGGAATACTGGCCCCCATATAACGCTTCATACGGAATACTGGCCCCCATATAAGGCCCCATACGGAATACTGGCCCCCATATAAGGCCCCATAAGGAATACTGGCCCCCATATAAGGCCCCATACGGAATACTGGCCCCCATATAAGGCTCCATGCGGAATACTGACCCCCATATAAGGCTCCATGCGGAATACTGGCCCCCATATAAGGCTCCATACGGAATACTGGCCCCCATATAAGGCTCCATACGGAATACTGGCCCCCATATAAGGCCCCATAAGGAATACTGGCCCCCATATAAGGCCCCATACGGAATACTGGCCACCATATAATGCCCCATACGGAATACTAGCCCCCATATAAGGCTCCATACGGAAAACTGGCCTCCATATAAGGCTCCATACGGAATACTGGCCCCCATATAAGGCTCCATACGGAATACTGGTCCCCATATAAGGCTCCATACGGAATACTGGCCCCCATGTAAGGCTCCATACGGAATACTGGCCCCCATATAAGGCCCCATACGGAATACTGGCCCCCATATAAGGCCCCATACGGAATACTGGCCTCCATATAAGGCTCCATACGGAATACTGGCCCCCATATAAGGCTCCATACAGAATACTGGCCCCCATATAACGCTCCATACAGGATACTGGTCCCCTTATAAAGCTCCATACAGGATACTGGCCCCCATATAACGCTCCATACAGGATACTGGTCCCCTTATAAAACTCCATACAGGATACTGGCCCCCATATAACGCTCCATACTAGATACCGGTCCCCTTACAACGCTCCATACAGGATACGAGTCCCCTTATAACGCTCCATACAGGATACTGGCCCCCATATAATGCTGCATGCAGGCTGTTACCCCCCACATAATGCCCCATACAGGCTGTCCCCCCCTTATAATGCTCCATGCAGGCTGTTACCCCCCACATAATGCCCCATACAGGCCCCCCCCTTTTAATGCTCCATGCAGGCTGTTACCCCCCACATAATGCACTATGCAGGCTGCCCCCCCTTTATAATGCCCCATGCAGGCTGTTCCCCACCTTATAATGCCCCATGCAGGATGTCACCCCCTCTCTTTATAATGCCCCATGCAGGATGTCCCCCCTCTCTTTAAAATGCCCCATGCAGGATGCCCCCCCCCTCTCTTTACAATGCTCCATGGAGGATGCCACCCCCCTTCTCTTTTTACTGCCCCATGCGTCCATACATTAAAAAAAAAATCAAATACTCACCTCCCTTCTCCTCACCTGCTACCTGCTGCCCGCTGCCCGCTGCCCGTTGCTCGGGTCCGAACTCCAGCGTTGTCGGCGTCTTCCCGCTCAGCGCTCCCTGTGACGGCTCAGGGGAGGGCGCGGTGTAAAGACGTCACCGCGCCCTCTGACCTGAGACGTCACAGGGAGCGCAGAGCAGGAAGACAGCTGATCTGCGGAGGCACGGGGAGAGGTAAGTATCCAGCTGCCGGGGCCCTGAGCAAGCGGCGGAGAAGGGCGGGCGCTGACACCGCTCTCCTCCGCCCATAGCCCAGCGGGGTGCGCGACCGCCAGTGGGCCCCTCTGCCTGCTCAGTGCCCCGGCATTTGCCCGGGTGCTGACGCCGGCCCTGCCCACAAGTGACCCCATTTTGGAAACTATACCCCTCAAGGATTTTATTAAGGGGTATAGTGAACATTTTGAACCCAGAGGTACGACACAGAATTTGCTAACATTAGGTCATCATATTGAATAAGTTGTCATTACTCTTGAGCGCAAGTGCTCGCTACTTGAGTTTGCATCGGGTACTCAGGTATGCACCATGTATCACGGGTGCTCAAGTGAAATGCTTGAGTCCCCGCCCGCATGTTTCACGGTTATTAGACACCCCAAAAAAAACATGCGGGGATAGCTTGTGTATGGCAGGCAATCCCCGCGAGGTTTTTTGGCCGCGAAGCATATGGGACGGAGACTCGAGCACCCGCGATACTCAGTGCATACCCGAGCACCCGATGCAAACTCAAGTAGCGAGCACTTGCGTTCAACACTAGTTGCCATATCGTCATCTTTTTTTTTTTTTTTACTTTTGAAAAAAAAAACCAACCCCAACCCTAACATTAGCACAACCCCAACCCCAGCCCTAGCGTTTATTTTTTACGCCGTTCCTAGTGCGGTATAAGTGATTAGACGACTTTATACTTCGGGTCGGTATGATTACAGAGATACCAGAATCATATCGGGTCTTTATGATTGACAGCTGTCACACACTAAAAGACACATATTTTGTAAAATCTAGTTTTTGCATCGCCATATTTTGAGAGCTATAATTTTTCCATGTTCTGGCCGACAGAGTCAGGTGACAGCTTGTTTTTTGCGGGATTTTTTATTGGTGCCATTTTCAGGCATGTGACATTTTTGATCACTTTCTATTCAGCTTTTGGGAGGCAGAATAAACAAAAAACAACAATTCAGGAATTGTGTTTTTTTACATTTTTTTATTCTACTCCACGTGTGGTTAAATTGATAAGGTAGCTTTATTCTTTGGGTCAGTACGTTTACAGCGGTACCACATTTATAGCATTTTTCTATGTTTTGGCGCTTTTACACAATAAAAGCTATTTTATAGAAAAAAATATTTTTTTGCATCGCTTTATTCTGAGAGCTATAACCTTTTGATTTTTCGGATGATAGAGCTGTATGGTGGCTTATTTTTTGCGGGACAAGATGACGTTTTCAGAGGTACCATTTTTATTTATATTCGTCTTTTTGATCGCGTGTTATTCCATTTTTTGTTTGGCGGTATGATAAAGCATTGTTTTTTGCTTAGGTTTTTTTTTTTTTTTTTACCGTGTTCACTGAAGGGGTTAACTAGTGGAACAGTTTTATAGGTCAGGTCGTTACGGATGCGGCGATACCAAATATGTGTACTTTTATTGTTTGTTTGTTTTTTTTTTCATAATAATATTTATTGATGGGTACATTATATTTTTATTTTTAGTGGACTATTTTTTTTCTTTTTTTTTAGATTTTTACAATTTTTTTTTTTTTTTCACTTTCTGGGAGTTTTTTTACTTTTTTACTTTGTCCCACTGTGGGACTTTCACTTTTCATTCTGATCGCCTGCATAGCATAGGGATGGAGCACCATCCCTGTGCTATGCAGGCAGTCAGCGCTGCACAGTGATAAGATTGTTTGGTCGTGCACTGCGCATGACCAAACAATCTTCCTGCTGTATGGTGACCCGGATGTTGTCATGACGACATCGGGTCATCATGGCAACACCCGGGAAGCCGCGGCAGACAGTGCTGGAGGCCGGAAGAGGAGGTGAGTATACCGATCACCTCCCCTAAGCCATCTCAATGCTGCGATCGACTTCGATCAAAGCATTGCGGGGGTTAATGTGCCGGGAGCGGTGCGGGACCGCTCCCTGCACATAATACCGGGTGTCAGCTGTGACAATCAGCTGATACCCGGCGGCGATCGCGCCCGCACAGCCTGTGTGCGCGCGCAATCGCGATGACGTACTAATACGGGTCAGGCTCTTAAAGCCCAGGGCACAGACGCGTATTAGTACATCATGGGCTTTAAAGGGGTTAAAGATGCCTCTCCATTACTAACCTGGACTTCAAGTCAGCTGCCAATACAAGGATATCATGAAACCCAACCATATTACCCCACTTACACTGCATTAGAGCAATTGAAAGAGTGAGGCTAAGTGCCAGAATTGGCGCATCTTATTGATACACCATTTCTGGGGCCACTGAGGGCCAATATTATTCGCCAAGGAGGGAGCCAGCATGCAAGGCCCCTTCCCTGGCTATTAATATCAGCTCACAGCTGTCTGTTTAGCCTTTGCTGGTTGGGTTTTAAAGGGGACCCCACGTAAATTTTTTTCTGAGTTCCCCCTGCAATCTAGCCAGTAAAGGCTAATCAAACAGCTGTGAGCTAATATTAATAGCCAGGGAAGGGGCTTAGGATGCTGGCCCCCCTCCATGGCTAATATCAACCCTCAATGGCCCCAGAATTGGCGCATTAATAAGATGCACCAATTTTTGCGCTTAGCCTTGCTTTTCCCACTTGACCTGATGTGGTGTTAAGTGGGGTAATAGGGAAGTGTGAATTTGTATTGTATACGCATGTCATACGAATATCACACAGATGGTAGTTGAGGAAAAAAAAGCACAATCGCATAGCACTCGCATGACATATGGATGCTAGATGAGAAAAAAAATGCATGACACTCGTCAACTTTTCTGGCTGAGAATCTCAGTGAGTTTATACAGTACAGACCAAAAGTTTGGACACACCTTCTCATTTAAAGATTTTTCTGTATTTTCAGGACTATGAAAATTGTACATTTACACGGAAGGCATCAAAACTATGAATTAACAAATGTTGAATTATATACTTAACAAAAAAGTGTGAAACAACTGAAAATATGTCTTATATTCTAGGTTGTTCAAAGTAGCCACCTTTTGCTTTGAGGACTGCTTTGCACACTCTTGGCATTCTCTTGATGAGCTTCAAGAGGTAGTCACCGGAAATGGTTTTCACTTCACAGGTGTGCCCTGTCAGGTTTAATAAGTGGGATTTCTTGCCTTATAAATGGGGTTGGGACCATCAGTTGTGTTGTGCAGAAGTCTGGTGGATACACAGCCAATAGCCCTACTAAATAGACTGTTAGAATTTGTATTATGGTAAGAAAAAAGCAGCTAAGTAAAGAAAAACGAGTGGCCATCATTACTTTAAGAAATGAAGGTCAGTCAGTCCAAAAAATTGGGAAAACTTTGAAACTGTCCCCAAGTGCAGTTGCAAAAACCATCAAGCGCTACAAAGAAACTGGCTCACATGAGGACCGCCCCAGGAAAGGAAGACCAAGAGTCACCTCTGCTTCTGAGGATAAGTTTATCCGAGTCACCAGCCTCAGAAATCGCAGGTTAACAGCAGCTCAGATTAGAGACCAGGTCAATGCCACACAGAGTTCAAGCAGCAGACACATCTCTTCAACAACTGTTAAGAGGAGACTTTGCGCAGCAGGCCTTCATGGTAAAATAGCTGCTAGGAAACCACTGCTAAGGAAAGGCAACAAGCAGAAAAGACTTATTAGGGCTAAAGAACACAAGGAATGGACATTAGACCAGTGGAAATCTGTGCTTTGGTCTGATGAGTCCAAATTTGAGATCTTGATTCCAACCACCGTGTCTTTGTGCGACGCAGAAAAGGTGAACGGATGGACTCTACATGCCTGGCTCCAACCGTGAAGCATGGAGGAGGAGGTGTGATGGTGTGGGGGTGCTTTGCTGGTGACACTGTTGGGGATTTATTAAAAATTGAAGGCATACTGAACCAGCATGGCTACCACAGCATCTTGCAGAGGCATGCTATTCCATCCAGTTTGCGTTTAGTTGGACCATCATTTATTTTTCAGCAGGACAATGACTCCAAACACAACTCCAGGCTGTGTAAAGGGCTATTTGACCAAGAAGGAGAGTTATGGGGTGCTACGCCAGATGACCTGGCCTCCACAGTCACCAGACCTGAACCCAATCGTGATGGTTTGGGGTGAGCTGGACCGCAGAGTGAAGGCAAAAGGGCCAACAAGTGCTAAGCATCTCTGGGAACTCCTTCAAGATTGTTGGAAGACAATTTCCGGTGACAACCTCTTGAAGCTCATCAAGACAATGCAAAGCAGTCATCAAAGCAAAAGGTGGCTACTTTGAAGAACCTAGAATATAAGACATATTTTCAGTTGTTTCACACTTTTTTTATATAATTCCACATGTGTTAATTCATAGTTTTGATGCCTTCAGTGTGAATGTACAATTTTCATAGTCAGGAAAATACAGAAAAATCTTTAAATGAGAAGGTGTGTCCAAACTTTTGGTCTGTACAGTATATGCAGATGTGAGCAAACCCTTAGCCAGTGACTCTGGAAATGGAAAGCCACACTACCATACAAATGGTACTTCACTGGGAACCGCTGTTCTGTAATGGCCCAGATACTGACCACCACTTTACAAGGTAAATGATGATTTAGCAGTGTGGGAAATGGTGCTGCACAAGTTTTGTTATTTTCAAATCTCAAAATATTCAAGATCGCGATAAATTGTGAATTTCAGAAAATTCGTCTTGAACTCGATCCTATGCGAATTGATCCGCTCATCTATACCCAGTGTAGTCTTGACAACCATCGAGCCACAAAAAACAGTCGGACATGCTTTGCCCGGTGGAGCACATTGCTATCATAGACACAGCTGTGATTGCAGTGCAGAGTAAAAGTAAAGTTTGAACTTAGTCCAGCCATTTGTCTAAAGTTGGATTTAAGAAAACCCGGCAAGGGCTTTTAATCTTGGAGTATACTACAGGATGGCAGAGGGGCGGTTCACTCCCTCCAGCCCGGGTCTTACAAGTGGCTCATGGCCACAGACTCCTTTTAAAAACCTGCAGTAAAGCTCTGCAAGCTTGTGTGAAGGTTAACACAGACCTGTGAAGGCTACGTATCTAATGCATCCTAAGTGACACGGCGCAGCCATCTCCCACCGCAACAGGTTTACATGGACTGTGTGGATATCCCGGCTGCGATCCGGAGGACAGCCTTTGCTTTTGAGTTTTGCCAAATAAAGCTGTTTAAGTTGGACTTTCCTTGGGTCACTTCCTCATTACTGCACAGTGTGAACATCGCCGCACTACAATATGGTGGAGAATGTGGGCAGTGCGAACTGAGGCATACCACAACGTCAGCTGCATGTCTGTCATTAGGCATGCCATTCTGCAGCCCAGGCCCGCTGACAAGATGGAGGAAATCCTGAGACAGCTGGTCCTCACACAGCAACAACAAAAACAACAGCAGACTAATTACTGTAACATCCCTGGCGGCGTGCTTGCATGATGCACAACCTCCCACCATGCAAGACCGCAATCTTTCCTGTCAGTCCATTCAGTACTCTTTGCTCCATTACCTGCTGTGTCCATGTCTCTTGTCTGATTGCTTAGGGCGTCGGCGTGGCTTTCTGCTTGTTTCTTATAGCTACTGTGTGCACAGTCCTAATGCATCCTCAGCCTTTTGCTGTGAGTCACTGGATACTTAAACCCCCTACACCCAGTAGGAGGTGCCTGAGCAATACTTTCACTCAGTTTGTCTTTTGCAACTGAGGTGCCAGGTCCTGTCCTGACTTTAGTCTGTCTGCCACCCTGGTGGCTGAGTGCCCAGGGCCTTTTCCTGTAACTGTGACTTCTAGTCTGTTTCCGCCACCCTGGGGGCTGAGTTCCCAGGCTCGTTCCTGTATCTTGTTCCCGGTTCAGTTCCTGTCTGAACAGTGTCCTAGCCCGTTACTTGTCTGAACCTGCACCTAACTCCAACTCGTTGTCTCTGTACTTCTGTTTGTGAGTTTTGTGTCGCTACTTCATTGTAAGTACCTTGTGTGTATCTGGTTCTGCTTGTCCCCTTTCCCTGCCTCTGTATCTACCTCCTGTGTTCTAACCATGTTCCTGTATTTTCCAGTCTGTTCCATGTGAACAGAGCCCTGTCCTGTCTGCCTTCACCTTCTGCTCTATTCTGCTCTGCTTGCTCACCGCACCGGCGGTTTTGCTCCACTCTGCTTGCTCACCGCACCTGCGGTTTTGCTCTGCTAGTCCACCGCACCTGCGGCTCTGTTTCTGTATCCAAGTCTGTACTGGTCCCTATCCAGCCTGCGTTCTTACCTGCCAGTATCTGCCTGTCTGCATTCCAGCCGTGCCTGTCAGCACCCACCTGCCTACATACCAGCCGTGCCTGCTAAGTACCCACCTGCCGTCATACCAGCCGTGCCTGCCAGTACCCACCTGAGCCGCCGTGTGACTTTGGTCTGACCGGGTTGATACTTAGTTACGCCCATCTAGGCACTCCTCGGTTCATGGTATAGTGGGATCAGTAATCACTCTCACGCCAGTCAGTCCAGGCGCGAGCATAACAGTTTGCTCAGGCCATGGTTCCCGTTGAGCCCCATGGCCCTTCGCTCTCAGAGACATTTGAATCCTTGCCTGGCAAATATGTGCACTAAGAAATTTTTTTTTCTCAAGCTGAGGTTCAGGCGATTTACGCACCAGCCCAAATGGAGCTATTAGCACTCGTTCCTGCAGATCCACCTCGGTACTATGGGGATCCAAAATGAAGCCGTGCATTTGTGGAGCAATGCATGCTGCATTTCAATTTCTATGCTCACTATTTTCCTACCAATTGGGTTAAAGTAGCATTCATGATGTCCTACCTAGCGGGTGATGTCTTGAAATGGATCACACCCCTATGGGAAGCATGGGATCCTATCGTCTCTGACCTGCAAGCCTTCCTGGTGGCCTTTCTAATGGTCTTCGATGACCCTAATCCTGAAGCTTCTGCTAAAGCTTCCCTTCCCAATATCTTGGAGCAGCCCCGATGGGTGATGTGTGTAGGTAGCCTACCAGTTCTCCAGCCTGAAGAGACTGCTGCCCACACAGAATCCACACAGGATGACAATGCTCCACAGAATACTTCCCTTCCAAACCTCAAGAGGCAGTCCAGATGTGCAAGGCGTAGAGGTAAACCGTCCCGCCGAGTTCTGTCCTCCCAAAGACCTCCTGTTCCCCAGCCTGTGTAGGCAGCTATCCGCACAGAGTCCATGAAGGATGACTATGTTCGTCAGGCAAAGCAGAGGCCAGAACTCAGTCACAAAGTCGGATTGCGGTCCCGCTGCAGTTGTTTGGGACCCCCGGACGGTCTTTGTCCAACGAAGGTTGGAGAATCCCAAAACATTAGGCCTGAGGGAGAGGCTGCCCTTGGCATTAGTGTTTCCTCTCCACAGATGTCCATGACTGTCTCCGTGGCAAGTGAAGGCCTCAGATTAACCGGAAGTTTCGGGCTTAAAGCCTTGAAGAGTCAGTGTCTGATTCCCATCCGACAACTCCAGAAGCTGTTTGGGCATTATCAGCGGAAGGACGAGCCCTACTCAGAAACCGTCAAAATATGTCTGTACAAATTAAGCTCCAGATTGGAGCATTACACATGAAGAAGTTCACATTTCAGGTGCTGTCTGGTTTACCCACAGGTCGTCCAGAGCCGAGAGATCTAGTGCCCGCTCAGGTCTGGAGATCCTGCATGGTGTTTCCTGGGGGACTTCTGAGGTGCAAGGGGTGTCCAGTCCCCATATCTTCAGGACAGTCAGCAGTTTGTTCTTCTTCTTCTTCACCAGATCTGCTAGTCGCTGACTCGCTGTGCGCTGAAGTTTCCGAAGGAAGGGAAGCGGAGGCATTGTCCCCACACAGTCTCGATGATTGTACCAATGATCTGGCTTTAGGCACCGCCCCACCTCACAGACGTGTCATCTCAGAAACCAGACTGAAGTTGGTCCCTAAGCAAGGATCCTCCATCTTTAACAAGCTTGGCAAAGTGTACGTCAATGCGGTGGTTACCCCCGAGTCTCTGCACCCCTCCAACCAGGCGGAGGACCTCCAGTTGCCTCCTGAATCCTCCGGGGTGCTACTTGATAACAAATGGAGAGAGACTTTTCTGCACCCTGTACCTGGTACTTTGCCCACTTCATCCAGTATGCTTGGCAAAGTGTACGTCAAGGCGGTGGTTACCCCCGAGTCTCTGCACCCCTTCAACCAGGCGGAGGACTTCCAGTTGTCTCCTGAATCCTCCAGGGTGCTACCTGATTAAAAATGGAGAGAGACTTATCTACACCCTGTACCTGGTACTTTGCCCACTTCATCCAATAAGCTTGGCAAAGTGTACGTCAAAGCGGTGGTTAACCCCGAGTCTCTGCACCCCTCCAACCTGGTGGAGGGCCTTCAGTTGTCCCGTGAATCTTTTGGGGTGCTACCTGATATTAATAGTGGAGAGAGACTTTCCTGTGTCCTGTTCCTGGTACCTCGCCCACTTCATCTGTTGCTGAGGATGGCCCGATGGAAGGAAGCATCCTAGTTACCAAGATGATGAGACCAGCTTTGTTCTCTCTAGTGGAAAGAAGAGGATATCTTCTTGAGGAGAAGGATCGGCCTCCAAACTCTCTGCAGAAAATCCTTGCTGGCTAGAGGAAGAGGGGGCGTAAATGGGGGGTACTGTAACATCCCTGGCGGCGTGCTTGCATGGTGATCCATCTCCCACCATGCAAGACCGCAATCTTACCTGTCAGTCCATGCTGCACTCTTTGCTCCATTGCCTGTTGTGTCCATGTCTCTTGTCTGATTGCTTAGGGTGTCAGTGAGGCTTTCTGCTTGTTTCTTATAGCTACTGTGTGCACAGTCCTAATGCGTCCCCAGCCTATTGCTGTGAGTCACTGGATACTTCAACCCCCTCCACCCAGTAGGAGGTGCCTGAGCAACACTTTCACTCAGTTTGTCTTTTGGAACTGAGGTGCCAGGTCCTATCCTGACTCTAGTTTGGCCGCCACCCTGGGGGCTGAGTACCCAGGGCCTTTTCCTGTACCTGTGACTTCTAGTCTGTTTCCACCACCCTGGGGGCTGAGTTCCCAGACTCGTTCCTGTATCTTGTTCTCGGTTCAGTTCCTGTCTGAACAGTGTCCTAGCCCGTTACTTGTTTCTCTCTATGTCCGTACCTTCCCTTTGCCTGCAGTGTCTGAACCTGCACCTAACTCCAACTCATTGTCTCTGTACTACTGTTTGTGAGTTTTGTGTCCACTTTATACTTCATTGTAAGTACCTTGTGTGTATTTGGTTCTGCTTGTCCCTTTCCCTGCCTCTGTATCTACCTCCTGTGTTCTAACCATCTTCCTGTAATTTCCAGTCTGTTCTTTGTGAACAGAGCCCTGTCCTGTCTGCCTTCACCTTCTGCTCTATTCTACTCTGCTTGTTTACCGCACCTGCGGTTCCATTCTGCTCTGCTTGTTCACCGCACCTGCGGTTTTGGTCCGCTCTGCTTGTTCACCACACCTGCAGTTTTGCTCCGCTCTGCTCGCTGACCGCACCTGCGGTTTTGCTCCGGTCTGCTTGCTGACCGCACCTGCGGTTTTGCTCCGGTCTGCTTGTTCACCTCTCCTGCGGTTTTGCTCTACTAGTCCACCGCACCTGCGGCTCTGTTACTGTATCCCAGTCTGTACTGGTACCTATCCTGCCTGCGTTCTTACCTGCCAGTATCTGCCTGTCTGCATTCCAGCCGTGCCTGTCAGCACCGACCTGACTACATACCAGCCGTGCCTGCTAAGTACCCACCTGCCGTCATACCAGCCGTGCCTGCCAGTACCAACCTGTCTGCATACCATCTAACCTGCCTGTTCCTGCATTCCCCAGTGTGGGTCAACAGCTGTGACCGGGGTCTGACCTGGAGTAGTACCTGGTCCCTCTGCTCGGTTCCTCCCTGGTTCACGGAGTCAACTGAGCCGCCATGCAACCTTGGTCGGACCGGGTTGATACTTAGTTATGCCCCTCCCCAGGCACTCCTCAGTTCATGGTACAGTGGGATCACTAATCACGCTCATGCCAGTCAGTCCGGGCGCGAGCGTAACAATTACCTGTTGCTGCAGCAGATTGCGGCGCTGTGAGAGACACCACCAACACCACCCCTGGAATGTCGTGAGGCCCAGGATAAGTTCCGTTCTGTGTTGAGGAAGCTGAGTCCGGAGGATGAGGTGGAAGCCTTCCTCACCATCTATGAGCGCACAGCCGAGCGGGAGTACCTGCCAGCTTACCAGTAGACTGAAGTGGTGGCTCTGTTCCTGATGGGCGATGGGCAGAAGGCCTACTTTGACGTCAGTCAGGAGGATGCCCAGGACTATGGGAAGCTGAAAGGTGAGATCCTTGCCCGAGTGAGGGTTAACACCTATGTGAGAACCCAACGGATGTTTTCATGGACCTTTGTGGAGGTCCAACCCGCCAGCTGGTTAAAAGATGGCATCAGCCTGAGACCTTGACTCCTGTCCAGATGGTGGAGAGGGTGGTGGTCGACCAGCTAGTGAGAACTCTGCCAGCCGCTATACAGCATTGGGTGGGGCAATGGGACCCGGACACTCTTGACCAGGTGGTTAGCCTGATCGAGTGGTACATGGCCACTCAGGACTTTATATGGGACTCTGCCCCATTGCGGCTGTAGCAACGGACCTTGCAAGCCCAGGAGCTGGGGAAAGGGTCATGTCCCTCTGCTGGGAACAGTCAGCACCGAGCATATACTGAGGGTGTAACCCGGAGTGAGAATAGCAGGAGACCAGTTTCCCCTAAAATGGTCTCAAAGACTAACGGTGCCTCCACTATCAGGTTTTGGCGATGCCAAAGGCCAGGACATGTGGCTGGCAACTGCCCCCTGATGGCGGAACCTATGGACTGCGGGTTTACGCACAGATTCTCGATATATGCCCAGACAGTCTGCACCGCAACTGCAGATGCTGCATGCTGTGATCCCCAACTGTGCCAGGTACTCGTCAACGGGTACCAGACGGAGGCTCTCTTGGACTCAGAGAGCCTAGTGACTCTTGTCCATGGGTCACTGGTTGCTGGGAACAACCCCAGTGGACGGAAAGTCAGAGTCATTTGCATACATGGGTACCTCCGAGAATACCCGACCACAGATGTTTTTTTTCCACTCCATGTGGGGAGGTGAAACATGTGGTGGGAGTGGTGCAGACCCTGCCTTATGGGACTTTTTTGGGAAGAGACTTGTCCCTGTTCTGGTCCCTGTGGGAGAATAGAATTAACCCTCCCAGGGTAAATGTCATTCCGGGAGCGGAACCCGAAGATCCCTAGTCAGGGATACCTGCCGTAGGGGTCATCAACCTAGGGACAGAGTGTAACCCCGATAGGTTTCCCCTAGAGGTATTGGCAGGAGAGGTCGAGGAGACCCCATCGATCCCAGACCTGGAAGTGTCCCGGGGAACATTTGGGAAAGCTCAGCTGCAGGATTCTACCCTGACCCGGGCCTTGGAAAGGATAATAGAGGTAAATGGGGTGGCTCAGCAACCGGGTGCAGAGACTGTCTTTCCACGCATGGTGGGCAACCAAGAGTTACTCTATCGGTTTGACAAAATCTGGGATGAGGTCGTGGAACAACTAGTGGTGCCTCAGTCATACTGTCGGGCGGTGCTAGAGATGGCCCACACACACTTGCTGGGTGGACACTTAGGGGTAAAGAAAACACAAGAATATATTCTTCAGCGGTTGTTTTGGCCTGGGATTTTATGTCCCGAGTGTCAGCTTACCACACCCACTGAAAATTTCCAGAGTCCATTGGTACCTCTACCCATTTTAGAGGTACAATTTGAGGAGATTGCGATGGATCTGGTTTGGCAAAGTGGCAAGGGCCATATGAAGTCCAGGAAAAGATTGGGGAGGTGAATTACAGAGTGTACCAACCCGGGAAGAGGAAACCCAAACACTTATATCAAAATCTATTATATTAAATCTGCTTAAAGCCAGGAAAGACCAGGAGTATATGTGTTAGAACCTTGCTCTTAGGTTTTTTCCTTTGCTGGTCACATGACCTTGTTGGCCTATTTAATCCTGCTCCGCCCTTCTGGCTTTGCTGGACTTCATTGTATAACTACTTTCTAGCTAGCCTGTGCTCAGTATCTAACTCTGTTAGTTTGCTTGGTCTACGGACCTCTATGTTCTATATATTTTGTTTGTTCGTCTGTCTGCTACTATTTCTGTTAGGAGGTGTCCCATTTTCCTCCCAGTCCTTAGTACTTGTAGGGATTTCTTCCCCACATCTATAGGTCTCCGTACAGACTAGCTTAGGACTTTAGCAGGTCTGATCGCAGGATCAGGTTCCCTGTTACATCGTAGGGATTCAGCTGAGTTCTATCGTAGGGACAGATCTCCTCTCTTTCCTTAGCTCTGGTAGCAGAACATAACAGTAAGTCCAGCCTGCAAATTCTCTAAGGAAAGATTTTTCTGTTCCATCATGGTGTCGGTTCAGGATTTGGCTCATCGCCTGCATGGACTCTCTCTGGAGGTGGCCGAGCTCCGTCAGCACGTGAGTAACTGTCCTGGAGCACATTTCTTGGAGCCTAAGGTATGTTTGCCGGATTTATTTTTTGGTGAACACTGAGAATTTTTTTCATTTAAAAATGCTTGCTTATTGTATTTTCGTTTGAGACCCAAGTCCTCTGGGGATGAATCCCAGCGCATAGGGTTCATAATGTCACTTTTGCGCAAAGAGCCTCAGGAGTGGGCCTTTTCTTTGCAACCTAGTGATTCATGCTTTAGATCAGTGGATAGTTTTTTTTCTGCTTTGGGACTATTATATGATGATCCTGACCGTGTCGCATCAGCTGAGACTGAGTTGAGACGTTTGAAACAGGGATCAGGTAATGTGGAAAAATATTGTACTCATTTCCGTCGTTGGTCTACTCAAACAGGGTGGAACGATTCTGCTCTGAAAAGTCTATTTCTTGCTGGGCTCAATGAAAGGGTTAAAGACCTGCTAATTGCTTATCCTACACCTGAAGATTTGCAACAGGCTATGCAATTAGCTATACGGGTGGATAGGAGACTGCGTGCAAGGGTTAATGAGAGCAAATCCTCTGCTATGTCAGTTTCTGGTTATGAGAATGTGTGTACTAACAGTGGTGAACCGATGGAGATTGGATCGGTGGCACCTCGCTCTCAAGAAAAAGACCGTAGATTTTCTGAAGGCTTGTGTTTCTATTGCGGAAAATCTGGTCATTTGATTAAAGGCTGTGAGCTTCGTATGAAGAAAGAAAAAAAAAATGGTCAGTCATGCCCGTATTGACTGTTTAAATTCCAAGGGTGTATTTTTAGCTGCTTCCACGATTGCTCAGGAAAAATTAATGGAATTTCGGGTGTTTGTTGATTGTGGGTCTACTCTGAATGTAATTGATGGGGGATTCTTGGAAAGACTCAATTTAAAACCCGAACCTTTATCATCCCCCATTGCTGTGGTTTCTGTGGATGGCTCCACTTTGAAGAATATTACTCTCAAGGTCTGTGAATTTCCTCTCACTATTAATGGTGTTCACCATGAGAAATTGGTTTTGGTAGTTTTGAATAACTTGCCTTCTCCAATAATATTGGGATTGCCCTGGTTAAAATTTCACAATCCTGTACTGGATTGGTCTACCAGTGAAATTAAATCCTGGAGCCATAAATGTTATGACAAGTGTTGTAACGGGCGTATTGCAGCTTTGGATAGGGGAGAATTGCCTGTTCCTATTCAGGATTTTTGGAGAGTTTTTTCTGAGAAGGAATCGCAGGTTTTGCCTCCCCATAGAGACTATGATTGTTCTATTGAATTTGTCCCTGGAGCGACTCTTCCTAAAAGTCGTTTATTTAACCTTACTATTCCTGAGAGGAAGGCTTTGGAGGAATACATACAGACAAGTTTGGCCGCCGGTCACATTAGGCCCTCTAAGTCTCCTGTGGCGGTTGGATTTTTTTTTGTAAAAAAAAAGGACGGCGGTTTACGTCCTTGTCTGGATTTTCGTGAGATTAACAAAATTACTGTACACAATCCTTACCCACTGCCATTGATTCCTGATCTGTTTAACCAGTTAATGGGGGCCAAGTGGTTCTCTAAAATTGACCTTAAGGGGGCATACAATCTGTTGCGCATGAAGGAGGGTGACGAATGGAAGACTGCTTTTAACACTCCTGTGGGTCATTTTGAGAATCTGGTTATGCCTTTTGGTCTTACTAATGCTCCTGCATTTTTCCAGAATCTTATTAATGACATCCTTAGACCTTTGATCGGCAAAAATGTGGTTGTGTATTTGGATGACATTTTGATTTATTCGCCGGATCTGGAGTCTCATTGGCGGAGCGTACGTGAGGTATTACAGTTATTAATGGACAATTCGCTTTTTGCTAAGCTGGAGAAATGTGAGTTCGCTGTACAGAGAATTAGTTTTTTGGGTTACATTATCTCCAGCGAAGGTTTTGAGATGGACCCGGTTAAAGTTCAAGCTGTACAGGAATGGCCTAGGCCTATTGGTTTGAAATCGATACAGAGGTTTTTAGGTTTCGCCAATTATTACAGAAAATTCATAAAAATTTTTTCTAGTATTGTCAAACCTCTGACCGATCTCACCAGGAAAGGTGCTTCAGGTTGTCAACCAATCTGCTGTTAGATTGGAGGTTCCTACCTCCTGGAGAATTAATCCGGTATTTCATGTCTCTCTGTTAAAAAAAGCTGTTGTGTCGGATGGTCACGCCTCTGCCTCTGTTCCTCCGGTGGTGGAGGACGGGGAATATGAAATTTCTCGCATCCTTAACTCTAGACGGTATAGAGGTAGTTTGCAGTATCTTGTGGCCTGGAAAGGTTTCGGACCCGAGGATAACTCTTGGGTGAGGTCAGATGATGTTACCGCGTCCAGACTTATCAGAGCGTTTCACAGGAGATTTCCTGATAGGCCTGGTCCTAGGGGATCCGGAGGATCCTCTTAGAAGGGGGGGTACTGTTAGAACCTTGCTCTTAGGTTTTTTCCTTTGCTGGTCACATGACCTTGTTGGCCTATTTAATCCTGCTCCGCCCTTCTGGCTTTGCTGGACTTCATTGTATAACTACTTTCTAGCTAGCCTGTGCTCAGTATCTAACTCTGTTAGTTTGCTTGGTCTACGGACCTCTATGTTCTATATATTTTGTTTGTTCGTCTGTCTGCTACTATTTCTGTTAGGAGGTGTCCCATTTTCCTCCCAGTCCTTAGTACTTGTAGGGATTCCTTCCCCACATCTATAGGTCTCCGTACAGACTAGCTTAGGACTTTAGCAGGTCTGATCGCAGGATCAGGTTCCCTGTTACATCGTAGGGATTCAGCTGAGTTCTATCGTAGGGACAGATCTCCTCTCTTTCCTTAGCTCTGGTAGCAGAACATAACAGTATGGTTATGGAGGTGACTCCGGACGTCTCGCCTGTGGACCCTCCAATGCCGGCCCGGGAGGAGGCAACAGGAGAGGTAAAGATAAGTGACGCACTCACAAAGCAGCAGCGGCAGGAGGAAAAGAGATTAGTGCAGCAGAATACAGACATATTCTCCAAACTACCCAGCCGCACCTCTGTCATCCAACATGACATTGTTACTGAGCCGCGGGTGCAGATGAAACCATACCGTGTGCCAGAGGCACGGAGGCAAGCCATCGTGGCTGAAGTAAAACAACTGCTCCAGTTAGGAGTCATCGAGGAATCCAGGAGTGAGTTGGCTAGCCCCATTGTGCTGATTCCGAAGCCAGACGGATCATTACGATTTTGTAATGACTTCTGTAAATTGAATGAGGTGTCAAAATTTGACCTTTATCCAATGCCTTGGGTAGACGAGCTGATCGAGAGACTGGGCCAGGCCCAGTACTTCACCAAACTCGATCTGACCAATGATTGCTAGCAGGTGCCACTGACAGAATCGGCAAAGGAAAAAACCGCCTTTGTAACACCAGAGGGCCTCTATCACTATGTTGTCTTGCCTTTTGGATTACATGGGGCCCCGGCCACCTTCCAGAGGTTGATGGACATAGTGTTAGAGCCTAATCAGAAGTACACATCAGCATATTTAGATGATATCATCTTTAGTACCGACTGGCATACCCACCTGTCCCAGGTACAAGAGGTAACGAATTCACTCAGAGTTGCGGGGTTAACAACGAACCCAAAAAAATGCGCGATAGGTCTCAAGGAAGCCCGACACTTAGGGTACGTGATTGGACGTGGGGTTATGAAACCCCAAGTAAACAAGATTAAGGCCATTCAAAACTGGCCCAGTGCTTTGACTACCAAACAGGTGAGAGCGTTTCTCAGCATCATTGGGTACTACTGCCAGTTTATACCTTATTTTGCTGGAAGATCTCCTGACTGATCTCCTAAAGGGGAAGAAGTCGGCCATGGTTCGGTGTAACCCTCAGGCAGAAGAAGCGTTCCAGTCCATGAAGTTGGCATTGTGCAGACAGCCGATCCTCAGCAGCCCCAACTTCAAGAAAGGCTTCATCATGAAAACAGATGTCTCTGAGGTAGGCCTAGGAATGGTACTGTCGCAAGAGGTGAACGGAAAGGAACATATGGTTACCTACTTGAATAGGAAACTTACTCTGGCAGAGAAAAATTACAGCGTAGTGGAGAAGGAGTGCTTGGCTATTAAATGGGCCTTTGAGTCCCTATGCTACTATTTGCTTGGGTAACAGTTCCGCTTGGTGACGGACCATTCACCCTTGGTATGGATGAGAAATACCAAGGAGAGGAATGCTCGAGTCACCAGATGGTTCCTGTCATTGCAAAATTTTAGTTTCACAGTGGAACATCGAGCGGGGTAGTCACAGGGAAATACAGATGCCCTGTCCTGGGCACCCTGTATGATGACAAGTGTTCAACGCCACAAGTTTGAAAGGGGGGGGGGATATATGAGGCAATGAGAGGGATCATATGCGAGGGATGGTATGTGTCTCCCAGGATGCGCATAGAAGCATTTTGAATCCGCTGGAGCGCATTGCGGGGTAAAAGTAAAGTTTGAACTTAGTCATACTATTTGTCTAAGTTGGATTTAAGAAAACCCATGCAAGCTTGTGTGAAGCTGAATACAGGCCTGTGAAGGCAAATTATTTGACGCACCCTAAGTGACATGGCACGGCCGTCTCCCACAGCAACAGGTTTACACAGACTGTGTGGATATCCATGCTGCGATTCGGAGGACAGCCTTTGCCTTTGAGTTGTGAGTTTTGCCAAATAAAGCCATTTAAGTTGGACTTTCCTTGAGGCACTGCCTCATTACTGCACAGTGTGAACACTGCCTCACTACAGGGGACATGTTAGGTTGATTAATTCTGCCCAAACCAGAATGAATAAATGACCAGCTCCATCATTACAAATATCTATGTTTCACTATGAAACACTGAGGTATTTAAGAGAAAACGTACTTTGAACAGAGAGATATGAACGAGGACTAGTTATTGAGGGCCGGCTCCTGACGGCTTCTCCTCACCTGGCTCTGCTTTAAAGCTCTCTTACACCGACGAGAACATCGGACAAATGCTATCTGATTTTTTTTGTAGGATAGCAAACAGAGCAATGTTATTTAATGGGGCAGTGCTGATGACAATCTGACAGTGAAATAATTGCAACATGCTGTGAATTCACACTGAAATTGGATGCCACTCACTCACTCAAGTCTATGGGTGCGTTAAAAAAATTGGACTGAACTCAGATGATATCCGATTTTCGCGGACTCACACAATGGAAAATATTGAGACATTTGTTCACCAACTTCTCTGAGAGAATCAGATCTTCTGTAAGAGAATTGGATCACACTACGCTGACACTCATATCAAACTCTGATCCAGTCAGTGTCATTAGCATAATCATAATCAACCCTATTCTCTCAAATGAAAGAACCTATGGTTGTGCGACTCTAGCCTTAGGCCCCCTTTACACATCTGTATAATACTGGTACTGGAAAAATGGTACTGATGTAATCTGTGTTTTGGATCAATGAGCCATCAGTGGATCATTAGTGTGTTATCAGTGTGCCATCCGTTTTTTTCTGGTATGGTTTAAGAAAAACAATTCCAAAGCTTCTCCTATACTTTGCAATGTTAAACACTTACAGAACATGGACGACAAACGAATGACACAAGGATGCCATCTGTGTGCTGACCTTGTGCTACATGGACACATAGTCTTGTATTAGCCCTTGTCATCCGTGCTGCTGGTAAAAAACAGACACGTCTCTCTGTGGTTTGTACGGACACACGTTCTGTTCAAACACACGAACATGTGTGTGGCATCATAGATTATAATGGGTACGAGTGGTATCCATGAAAAAAACAGATGCCACACATACCTGAAATACGGACATGTGAAGGGTCCTTACTGACAGTTCTCTAGTCTCTACCTATGTATACATTGGGAAAAACGTGTCCGTCAACCAGGGCTTTAGTAAAAGAAGTCGGCTGGGTCTAACCCCCCTGTGACTGGTTCTCCTCATCGTGTTACTGATGCGCCCCCTGGGCCTGTGCTGTGCAGGGGAATACCCGGAGCCAGATCGCTGGGGGTTGTAGTCTCCGTGTGGCGGTGACCCGGTCCGTGCCCAGGGTGGTCAAACCAGTGGCAGTCTTAGGTAATAACAATGTCCGACTACGCCACCCATGGATTGCGGTCAGTGGGGACCGCCGCTGCGCTGCTGACCGCTGAGGCTGATGTTGTTTGCGCAGCCGAGTATGGGATAACTCCCCACGGGAGAAGTATTGCCTCAGGGCAGCTAATGTGGATGATGGTGGTGATGGTGTGAGCGTCCCAGTACTAATGGTGCTGGTGCGGCGAGGAATCACAGAGACGTGCAGTTGCAGTTTTCAATGCTTTACTCACATTTCTTTATCAGGTCACTTATGCGCAGTTAGGACCGCCCGAGTCATGCTGCGTCCACCAGGCAAGGGACTCGACCAACTCCCAGGCAATTCCAGAGCGTGGCACAGGGCTCCCTTCCTTTCCTTTCTCTGGCCGTCCTCACCAGTGACCCACCTTTGTCCAGCTTCCTCGAGCCTTCTGTTGGCGAAACCTCTCTCCGGTTTCCCTGACCCTATACGGTATGCCTTTCTGGTGGATGTAGTGAGGGGTCGCACCAAGATGTGGTAACAACCTTCGGTCTTTGGCTGAGGAATCTGTTGCCTCCACCAATTTGGGTTCCGGTACCCTGTTCTGCCAACCCTTCACCCTGTATCTCCTGGGCATATGGGGTTCCTTCTGTCCTCGTGTCTCTGGGCCTTTCTCTGTGTTCCTGTTCCTTGCTTCCTTTCTTACTGTCCTTTCTGTTCATTCTCCTTTCTCTCTCTCTCAGGCTCCAGCCTCCTGACAAGGCCTGCCTGCAGAGCAGAGCCCATGCAGGGGCTCTGCTTCCTGTCTTCTCCTGAGGCTGTCTCCACTGAACTGAACCCTGATCTAAGATGGTGCCCACCTTTTATACCTCCTTCTGACACCCGAGCCCAGGTGACTTGCAACCAATGGGCTCCTGCCTATGCCCAGAGACCCACCCCTATCTGCTCCTACACCACTGGGTTTTCCTTTCCCCACCCCACTCCAGCCAGGGACAGAAGCTGTCGTGCCTGCACTTCTGTGGGAGCACCGTTGAGCTGTCCCTCGGAAATGGGGTGTGTGTGGTGCATGCAGCTAAACGAGTCCTGGTCCACACTCCATCCTTACCCGGGAGTGGAATATCACACCTCTGGTCTGAGGTGCAATACCCCTGTAGCAGCCGAGCCCTCGGGCTGCTACATTACCAACTCCTTGGTCAGATAAAAGGCATCTCCTGAATCTCCTGAAAGGTTCCCTTTAAGTTTATTTTAACAGTGCACTAACAATTCTTGTTGAAAAATGCTAAGAAATTATCTTGGGAATGTTTTTTTTAAACCATCTGAAGAGTAAGACGCCAACATACTATAAGTTTTTGTAAAAAAAAAAAAATGTTCCCCTTAACATGCAAGTGCAGTCTGCAGCAGTAAATTGCAAGTTCTGAACCTGTAGTCAAAACACATCTTCCTGAAAATCCTGGGGAAAGCATTGTGAATATTCTGTGCTGTACTGCTAAACATAACCGTAAGGGCTCTTCCTGCCCGAGGGAGTAGTGATTTATAGTTGATGGTGATTTAGTTTGACTCCTGTGCAGCTTCACAAATGAAAGAAATCAGACTCTGCTGAGTCATCTTAAGCTGCACAGACAACATCCAATAGACTGGATAATTCTAAACTCGTGAAATAACAAATATTCATACTTATTTTCCATAATATATATTTCCTAAATATTAGTGTTGAGCGAGCACTAAAATGCTTGGGTGCTCGAAGCTCGGGCCGAGCTCACTGTGATACTCGGGTGCTCGACCCGAGCAACGAGCCCAATGTTAGTCTATGGGACACTCGAGCATTTTTGCGGCGGCACCCCCGGCAGTCATTAGAAAGCCTAAAAAGTGCCCAAAACGATAGTGACAGTGCTCAAATGACATGGGGACAGCATTGGGATCGCCCCAGGAAGCATTCCTGACCCCCAGGTCACTGCTGTCAACAACGTGGTCACAGGTATTAAGCCACTTTTACGGGCTCACAATAAAACGTTCAAAAACAAAACTGAAACGGTTTTCCTATGAAATATGTTAAGGAACTTCCTTTCCAGGGTAAAGACTTGTGTATAAGGTAAAATAAATAACCAAAAGCAAAAATACTCCTACACACCTTGGGCTATGTTCACAAGTAGCATTTTTTATGCGTTTTTGCACTTTTGTATTGCTTTCAACCGTGACAAATGCATTCACCAGGAAATGTAATTTTAACATTTTACAACCTTATCTGGCCATGTGCTGTGTGACACATGCATACAGTGCTGAAAAGACAAGGCAACAGCATGAGGAAGACCCCTGGAAGCATCTCTGACACCCAGGTCACTGCCTAAAAGTGTGCCCCTCAGAAGTGATCCTTGCCGCATCAGAAGATGCAGACTTGCAACTATCCCCGTGCAAGTCCTTCTCCCAGAGCAGTGTTCAATTGTACCTCCCCCATTCCTTGCAATGCAAGCACAAGTATGCAGCCTGCCACCCACCCACCCCCAGGCTGCAATACCATACTGCTAGCTTGCACTTGAAATGGGGCCTTTTAGTTTTGAGGAGGCCGAAGCTGGCCACTACCTCATGGCTGCTTCGGCAGCGAGGTATCCATACTCAGTCCCCAGCCGCCCGGCGTCCGGGTGTCCACACTTAGTCCCCAGCCGCTAGGGGGGCGGCTGGATGTCCATAAACAGTCCCCAGCCACCCCTATTTCTCCTTGGAACATCCGACACACTTTTCTTAGCCCGGCCTGCTTTAGGGCAGCATTGGACGAGCCCACCAGAGAACCAGACTCCTCCGGTGGGCCCTGGCTTCTCCATCAGGGGAGTTGAGAGTGCCAAGGTGAGGAGCATGATGATGATGATAGAAGTTAGCATCTGCTTTGTTTTCTTGGAATGCAAGCGTAAGTGTGCAACCTGCCACCCACCCACCCCCAGGCTGCAATACCATACTGCTAGCTTGCACTTGAAATGGGGCCTTTTAGTTTTGAGGAGGCCGAAGCTGGCCACTACCTCATGGCTGCTTCGGCAGCGAGGTATCCATACTCAGTCCCCAGCCGCCCGGCGGCCGGGTGTCCACGCTTAGTCCCCAGCCGCCAGGGGGGCGGCTGGATGTCCATAAACAGTCCCCAGCCACCCCTATTTCTCCTTGGAACATCCGACACACTTTTCTTAGCCCGGCCTGCTTTAGGGCAGCATTGGACGAGCCCACCAGAGAATCAGACTCCTCCGGTGGGCCCTGGCTTCTCCATCAGGGGAGTTGAGAGTGCCAAGGTGAGGAGCATGATGATGATGATAGAAGTTAGCATCTGCTTTGATTTCTAGGAATGCAAGCGTAAGTGTGCAACCTGCCACCCACCCACCCCCAGGCTGCAATACTATACTGCTAGCTTGCTTGCACTTGAAATTGGGCCTTTTAGGCATGTGGAGGCAGACGCCGGCCACAATGTCATGGCTGCGTCGGCGGCCAGGTATCCATACTCGGTCCCCAGCCTCCCCGCGGCCGGGTGTCCACATACGGTCCCCAGCCGCCTGGGGGCGGCCGGGTGTCCATAAACCGTCCCCAGCCGCCCCTATTTCTCCTTGGAACATCCCCCCACACACTTTTCTTAGCCCGGCCTGCTTTAGGGCAGCATTGGACGAGCCCACCAGAGAACCAGACTACTCCGGTGGGCCCTGGCTTCTCCATCAGGGGAGTTGAAAGTGCCAAGGTGAGGAGCATGATGATGATGATAGAAGTTAGCATCTGCTTTGTTTTCTTGGAATGCAAGCGCATGTATGTAGTAGCAGCTAGGCCTGAGGTGGTCAACGTTTTGGTGCATATCCTACCTCCTCCGAGGATTGCAGGATGTTTTCCTGCTGCTATCCCAGTTCTATGACTCCTGTTAAAACAAAGCTTCAGATGATGAATGATGGATGAGGTGGTGGCAAAGGAGAAAGAGCAGGAGGAACAGGGACCATTCACATCAATATCAGGCCAGTCAACCACACATGTCTAGTAGGATATGTTTCTGTACCAAAAGGAGAGTTTCGGCTACAAAGTTATAGGGCATGCAGTGAGTGCAATGCCTACATAAAATTTCGAGGGACTCCAATGCCCCTTGGAAGTGACATGGAGGTCAGAGGTCTTTAGCTAAACCGTTTTTTCCATTTATAGCAACTAGGTCTCCTGTGCAATGTTGGCCTAAGCAGTGAATGGAAGGCTTTCCAAAAATTATGAGGAACTACAATGCCCCTTGAAATAGACGTGAATTACAGTATACTAAAAACCTTCTACCCATTATTGGGGAGTGGGTCTCCCTTAGTGTTCGCCTATGCATTGAAAAGCAAAATCTGACTAAAATTAGGAGGAAATGCAATGCCAGTTGGAAGAATGGTGGAGTTTGCAGTGGAATAAAAAGACAATATCAATGCCCCTTGAAAAAGTGGTGGAGGTCGCAGTAGCTTAACAAGACGGTTTTAATGCCCCTTGGAGAAGTGGTGGAGGTCGCAGTAGCTTAACAAGACGGTTTTAATGCCCCTTGGAAGAGAAGTGGAGGTTGCAGTAGCTTAAAAAGACGGTTTAAATGCCCCTTGGAAAAGTGGTGGAGGTCGCATTAGCTTAACAGGATGGTTTAATGCCCCTTGGAAGAGACGTGGAGGTTGCAGTAGCTTAACAAGATGGTTTAAATGTCCCTTGGAAGAGTGGTGGAGGTTACAGTAGCTTAACAAGACAGTTTTAAAGCCCCTTAGAGAAGTGGTGGAGGTCACAGTAGCTTAGCAAGACTGTTTTAATGCCCCTTGGAAGAGATGTGGAGGTCGCAGTAGCTTAACAAGACGGTTTAAATGCCCCTTGGAAGAGTGGTGGAGGTTACAGTAGCTTAACAAGATGGTTTTAATGCCCCTTGGAGAAGTGGTGGAGGTCGCATTAGCTTAACAAGACGGTTTTAATGCCCCTTGGAAGAGACTTGGAGGTTGCAGTAGCTTAACAAGACGGTTTAAATGCCCCTTGGAAGAGACGTGGGGGTCAGAGTGGTTTATCAAGATGGTTTTAATGCCCCTTACAAGAGCCATGCAGTACAGCATATTAAAAACATCATTCCCATTATTGGGGAGTGGGTCTCCCATAGTCTTTGACTATGCCTTCTAAGCAAAAGCAAATTAGGACGGAGGAACTTCAGTGCTGGCAACACTGACCATGGTCACCCTGGTGGTATAGTGGTGGTGGAGGCTGAGGATAAGGAGAAGAGAAAAAAAAAGCTGAATTGAGGAAGCGTATACCCATGTGTGGGTGTGAAGCTGTGCATGGGGATACACCTCCCGAAATAACACAGTGGATTTTACTTTATGTTACTCTGCTGTCATTTGGTGGTGATGTGAAGTCTGGTCCAATCCAGCCCTTGTTCATTTTGATAAGGGTCAGCTTGTCAGCATTGTCAGTTGACAGGCGAGTGAGCATATCAGTTATAATTCCCCCAGCGGCACTTAAAACACGCTCCGATAACACGCTAGCGGCAGGGCAGGCAGGACCTCCAAGGCATACAGAGCGAGTTCATCCCAAGTGTTCTGCTTGGATACCCAATAATTAAAAGGCACAGAGGAATCACGGAGGACGCTGGTACAGTCGGCAAGGTACTCCCTCACCATCTTTTGAAACTTTTAATCCTTGTGAGAGTACCCCGTGCCTCAGGGCCTGTAAGCTGGGTGGGTCTCAGAAAACTGTCCCAGAACGTTGACAGTGTTCCCCTGCCTCTGCTGGATTGGAGTTGCGTCTCTCTCGCCTGTCCGCCTTGGTTGGTTAACGAACTGTGACCTCTGCTGCTAGCGTGTTCAGATGACAATTTTTTTAACAGTTCTGCAGCAAGGGCCTTCTTTTACTGCCAAATTTTTCTAGACATCTCCACCTCAGGAATAAGAGAGTGAAAGTTCCCCTTGTAGCAGGGGTCTAAAAGTGTCACCAACCAGTAATGACTGTCACCCAACATTTTGACAACGTGAGGGTCACGGTTAAGGCAGCGTAACATAAAGTCAGCCATGCGTGCCAGACTGGTAACGGGCAAGACTTCCGTGTCCTCACCAAGATGACGCCGACCATGCTCTCCCCCTCCTCCTATTCCTCCCCCTTGTCCTCATGCCACCCACGAAGAACCGACGGTATGACAGTTGTACAGGTACTACTGTCTACAGCGCATGATACCAGCTCCTGTTCTTCCTCCTCCTCCTAATTGTCCCCCAATGCATGTTGGGATGAGATGAGGCTGGGCTGTGTGTAATCGCCCGTTACGGCTACTTGATCCATCTCATCATACTCTGGCTGCAATGCCTCCTCTTTAATTCTCTGCAGAGAGCGTTGCAAAAGACAGACAAGTGGGATGCTGATGCTAATGATGGCATCATCGCCACTCACCATCTTGGTGGACTCCTCAAAGTTTGTCAGGATGGTACATATGTCAGACATCCACGTCAACTCCTGAGGTCTTATGTGTGGAGTCTGACCTGAATATCGACGGCCTTGTTGCAGCTGGTACTCCACAACTGCTCTCTTCTGCTCACAAATCCTTTGCAACATGTGGAGGGTAGAGTTCCAACATGTGGGGAAATCACACACCAGTCGGTGTGCCGGAAGCTGCAAAAGCTGCTGCAACACAGCAAGGGCGGTGGAAGCTGTAGCCGACTTGCGACATTGAGCTGACAGGCGGCGTACTTTGACAAGCAGATCTGGCAACTCAGGGTACGATTTAAGAAACCGCTGATCCACGAGGTTAAGCACATGAGCCAGGCATGGTGCGTGTGTGATCTTGCCTCGCCTCAGAACCACCACCAAGTTACGGCCATTGTCACACACGACCATGCCTGGATGTAGGTTCAGCGGTCTCAGCCACAGATCTATCTGCTCTTTCACAGCTGTCCACAACTCACAAGCAGTGTGAGGTTTATCACCTAAGCTTATGAGTTTCAGCACAGCCTGTTGCCGCTTGGCGGAGGCAGTACTGCAGTGCTTCCAGCTTGTAACTGATGTGGTGATATCTGAGATGGAGGCTGAACATGAGGAGGAGGAGGAGGATGATGCGCAGGAGCTGTACACTGTGGTGGTAACTCTGACTAACATAGGGCCCGCAATCCTCGGTGTGGGGAGGATGTGTTCCGTCCCAAGGTCCGACTGGGTCCCTGCTTACACTATGTTTATCCAGTGCGCCGTCAGGGAGATGTACCGTCCCTGGCCACAAGCACATGTCCACGTGTCTGTTGTCAGGTGGACTCTCCCAGTAACTGCGTTGTTGAGGGCACGGCAGATGTTTTGGGACACGTGCTTGTGTAGTGCGGGTATGGCACACCCTTCAAAATAGTGTCGGCTGGAGACCAAGTACCGAGGGACGG
This sequence comes from Phyllobates terribilis, assembly GCF_046119375.1. Lineage (NCBI taxonomy): Eukaryota > Metazoa > Chordata > Amphibia > Anura > Dendrobatidae > Phyllobates > Phyllobates terribilis. The sequence continues at coordinate 789,979,485 of NW_027362761.1, forward strand.
CCACCGCCATAAGGTTGCGGAAGGATTCCGTCTCCACCAGGCTAAAAGGCAGCATTTCCAATGCAAGCAGTTGTGAAATGTGCGAATTTAGGACTGTGGCCTGTTGGGTGTTGGCTGCGAATTTGCGCTTTCGTTCAAAGCTCTGGGATATGGACAATTGAACGGTGCAGTGGGATGTGGACGTGAGCGTTGATGCTGTTTCTTGAGAAACTGCCATAACAAGTGAAGACTGAGAGGAGGGGGCATCTTTGCATGCAGTATGGACAGGGGATTGCCTTGCACACACAACAGGGGGTTCTATTACACGCACAACAGCAGAAGAAGCAGTGGTGACACCCGCTGAAACTGGTCGTGGAACCTGGTGTTCGCCCCACAAAGTCAGGTGCTTTGCTGCCATGTGCCTGATCATGCTGGTGGTGGTCAGGCTGGTAGTTTTGTCACCCCTGCTGATGCTGGCATGGCACGTGGTACAAATGGCCTTTTTGGGGTTACCAGCAGAGTCTTTAAAAAAATTACAGACTCTGGAAGACCTACCGGTTGTACTGGCAACGTCCCTCGTGTTGGTGTTACGGGGAACTGTTGCCCGCCTTCTGTGTGCGGCCACCACACTGCTTCTTCCTGCCTGTTGGGGTACTCTGCCTCCCTCCCCATGTGTGCTGCTGGCCTCGCTCTGTGTGTCCTCCTGCCACGTTGGGTCAGTTACTAGATCATCCACCACCTCCTCCTCTTCCACTTGCGCACCACGATCCTCCTCCTCACTTCGTGGACATTGTTTCTCGTCATCGTCCACCTCTTGTGACAAATTGCCAGCGTCGACTTCCTGTTTCCGTGGCTGCTCAAATATTTTGTCATCGCTACATGTGATCTCCTCTTCCACCACTTCAAGCGGAGCAGGTGAGGGGCAGAAATATGGAAATGAACCAGTGAACAGCTCTTCAGAGTGTCCAAGTGTGGGATCAGTTGCTGTCTGACGACTCTCGGCATGGTGGGAGGAAGGAGCATCAGGGTGAGGAGGAGTATGCAGTCGAGACTCATGGCTACTAAAACTTGACCGTGTGGAAGACAGACCGGAGGTGGTGGTGCCCAGGTAACTGGAAGTATTATCTGCTATCCAATTAATAACCTGTTCACACAGAACAGTTCGCAATACTGGTGTTGTAGTGTGCTTCCCTAGTAATTCGGTCAAGAAGTGGAAGCGAGAAGATGTGGCTGTTGGTTGTGGCACATTTTTACCTTGGCCACGGCGCCGTTCTCTACACGCACCATCACCAGAACGTCCAGTTCCACGTCCCTTGCCACGCGCCTTTCCCATTGTAAATGAAGTAAAATAGATTACACTCGCACTATCAATGGAAAAAGGGTAATAAAAAGGAGATTAGAACCGTGGAAGAGGAAAACCACAGTTCTATTTCTCTGGCTTTCACCAGAATCTTTTAAACAGATATATTTGTGACTGAACAGACAGGGAGACACTATTACTGTTTTTTTTTACGTAAAACAGGCCAAAAGCTGGATAATACAGAGATTTGAAAAGTGGAACTGCAAAACCTCAGTTCTAATTTACTGGCGTATACCAGACTTTTTTAAATAGATATATTGGTGTCTGACCAGTCATGGAGTAGAGATGAGCGGTGTTCGACTAGAACTGTTCGCCAATCTCAATTTGGGGCTGAACAGTCAGCGACACACTCAAAAGGCACAAAAGTGGATAATACAGAAATTTGAAACGTGGAACTGCAAAACCACAGTTATAGTTATGTGGTGTACACCAGAATCTTTCAAACAGATATATTGGTGTCTGACCAGTCAGGGAGACACTATTACTGTTTTTTTTTTTAAGGCAAAAAATGCAAAAAGCAGGATAATACAGAGATTTGACCCATGGAACTGCAAAACCACACTCATATTTTTCTGGCCTACACCAGACACTTTTAAACAGATATATTGGTGTCTGACCAGTCATGGAGTAGAGATGAGCGGTGTTCGACTAGAACTGTTCGCCAATCTCAAATTTGAGCTGTTTTGGGCGGTGTTCGAGTCGTTCGACGAACGCGAACGATTTGCAAAAAATTCGGCTGTTCGAGGTTATGTTTGATAACTGTTCGTGCACCAAAAGCGTGTCCTGCATGTCGGCTGGGGCAGATGTTTGAAGCCTGGGAAGGGGGTAATACCCACGGAGCTTCCCAGGCTACTAATATCTGCCCCCAGCTGAATACCTAGCCTTTACTAGCTATTAAAATGGGGGACCCCCAAAAAAATGATGTGGCGTCCACCCTATTTTAATAGCTAGCAAAGGCTAGGCAGACAGCTGGGGGCTGATATTAATAGCCCAGGAAGGGTGCCATGAATATTGGCCCCCTCCCAGGCTAGAAACACCAGCCGTCAGCCGCCCCAGAAATGGCGCATCCATTGCCATGCCGCAGACACTGAGAAGCGCAGGCAAGCTTTTGATCCTCAGTGTCTCGCTGTGATGGCATAAAGATGAGCCGAGGTCATGTCCAATGAACTCAGCTAACCTCATGCAAGTCACTGACAGCGTGGGAAAATTCTCCTGCGCTTGCAGTCAGCATGAGAGAATTCTCCTGCTGAAGCGCTGACCGCAGGAGAATTTTCCCATGCTGTCAGTGACGTGCATGAGGTGAGCTCATGTCCAATGAGCTCAGCTCACCTCATGCACGTCACTGACAGCATGGGAGAATTCTCCTGCGCTCAGCGCTTGAGCAGGAGAATTCTCCCACGCTGGGATGGCATTGAGATGACAGGCTGGATCACAGCTGAGCGCTGCCATCCAGCTTGTCATCCTTCAGAGACACTGCAGAGCGCAAGAATGCCTGCGCTCTGCTGTGTCTATGAAGGATGGCATGTTGGATGGCAGCGCTCAGCTGCCATCCAGCCTGTTATCTCAATGCCATCCCAGCGCGGGAGAGTTCTCCTGCTGAAGCGCTGAGCGCAGAAGAATTTTCCCATGCTGTCAGTGACGTGCATGAGGTGATCCGAGTTCATTGGACATGACCTCGGCTCATCTGGATGCCGTCACAGCCAGACACTGCAGAGCGCAAGCATGCCTGCGTTTCTCAGTGTCTGTAGCGTGGCAAGCTGGATGGCAGCTTTCGGCTGCGATCCACCCTGTCGTCTCAATGTAGCAGAGCTGAAGCTGTCGTGGGAACCATGGAAAGGTAAGGATGAGGTTGCTTTATTACAGTTATATGAAAAAGTTTGGGCACCCCTATTAATCTTAAGCTTAATGTTTTATAAAAATTGGTGTTTTTGCAACAGCTACTTCAGTTTGATATATGTAATAACTGTTGGACACAGTAATGTTTCTGCCTTGAAATCAGGCTTATTGTACTGACAGAAAATGTGCAATCTGCATTCAAAAAAATTTGACAGGTGCATAAGTATGGGCACCCTTATCATTTTCTTGTTTTAAATACTCCTACCTACTTTTTACTGACTTACTAAAGCACTTTTTTTGGTTTTGTAACCTCATTGAGCTTTGAACTTCATAGCCCGGTGTATGCAATCATGAGCAAAGCTACTTAAAGTGGCCACTTGCAAGTTGTTCTCCTGTTTGAATCTCCTCTGAAGAGTGTCATCATGGGCTCCTCAAAACAACTGTGAAATGATCTGAAAACAAAGATTATTCAACATAGTTGTTCAGGGGAAGGATACACAAAACTGTCTCAGAGATTTAACCTGTCAGTTTCCACTGTGAGGAACATAGTAAGGAAATGGAAGAACACAGGGACAGTTCTTGTTAAGGCCAGAAGTGGCAGGCCAAGAAAAACATCAGAAAGGCAGAGAAGAAGAATGGTGAGATCAGTCAAGGACAATCCTCAGACCACCTCCAGAGAGCTGCAGCATCAACTTGCTGCAGATGGTGTCACTGTGCATCGGTCAACTATACAACACACTTTGCACAAGGAGAAGCTGTATGGGAGAGTGATGCGAAAGAAGCCGTTTCTGCAAGCACGCCACAAACAGAGTCGGCTGAGGTATGCAAAAGCACATTTGGAGAAGCCAATTTCATTTTGGAAGAAGGTCCTGTGGACTGATGGAACCAAGATTGAGTTGTTTGGTCATACAAAAAGGCATTATGCATGGCGGCAAAAAAACACAGCATTCCAAGAAAAACACTTGCTACCCACAGTAAAATTTGGTGGAGGTTCCATCATGCTTTGGGGCTGTGTGGCCAATGCCGGCACCGGGAATCTTGTTAAAGTTGAGGGACGCATGGATTGGACTCAGTATCAGCAGATTCTTGATAATAATGTTCAAGAATCAGTGATAAAGTTGAAGTTACGCAGGGGATGGATCTTTCAGCAAGACAATGATCCAAACCACTGCTCCAAATCTACTCAGGCATTCATGCAGAGGAACAATTACAATGTTCTGGAATGGCCATCCCAGTCCCCAGACCTGAATATCATTGAACATCTGTGGGATCATTTGAAGAGGGCTGTCCATGCTCGGCGACCATCAAACTTAACTGAACTGGAATTGTTTTGTAAAGAGGAAGGGTCAAAAATACCTTCATCCAGGATCCAGGAACTCATTAAAAGCTACAGGAAGCGACTAGAGGCTGTTATTTTTGCAAAAGGAAGATCTACTAAATATTAATGTCACTTTTCTGGTGAGGTGCCCATACTTATGCACCTGTCAAATTTTGTTGAATGCAGATTGCACATTTTCTGTTAGTACAATAAACCTCATTTCAAGGCAGAAACATTACTGTGTCCAACAGTTATTACATATATGAAACTGAAATAGCTGTGGCAAAAACACCATTTTTTTAAAATATTAAGCTTAAGATTAATAGGGGTGCCCAAACTTTTTCATATGACTGTATTTTACTTTTATTGCAGGAGATCGTTGGCTTCAGCTGGAATGGGCGTGATGGTAAGTATGGTTTAATTTAGAACATTAAAAAATTGTGTGCTTATTTCAATTAAAGGACTTTATTCTGGGTGTTGTGTTTTTTTAAATACTTTACTAGAAATTAATGGCGGTCATGTCTATTATTGGCGTGACCCCATGAATTTCGGGCTTAGGGCCAGCGGATAATGCCAAGCTGGCCCTAACCCCTTTATTACCCAGTGAGCCACCGCACCAGGGCCCTGGATGAGTTGGGTACAGCGCCATTTTCTGGGGTGGCTGCGGACTGCAATTTGCAGCGGGGGGGGGCCCAGAAAGCTTGGGCCTCCCTGTGCTGCAGATTCCAGCCCCCAGCTGCCTAGATGTACCTGGCCGGACACAAAAATAGGACAAAGCCCCACAGAGACTAAATAGAGACTAAAATTACGGGGAACCCCACGCCAATTTTTTTTAAATAAATCCTTTATTTTAACACTAAATGACAAGTACAGTAATCAACACTATCACTGTACTTCTTATATATGTGACTGACATGTTTCTATCTATCTAATCTATGTGTGATGCTCTATTCTTTCTGTTCTAAATTGTCGGGTACCGATGCTGAATTGCAGGCTGGCTTTTTTAAAGAGGCGGTGCATGAAAACACTATTATTTTTTTTAATAAATCCTTTAACACTAAATGACAAGTACAGTAAGCAACACTATCACTGTACTTCTTATATATGTGACTGACATGTTTCTATCTATCTAATCTATGTGTGATGCTTTATTCTTTCTGTTCTAAATTGTTGGGTACCGGTGTATGCCGCTGCTGAATTGCCGCCAGCTTTTTTAAAGAGAATGTCTTCTGAGCAGTTTGTCAGCTTTTGGACACCATAGAAACACATAGAAAACACATTCAATGTGTTTTTGTTTGCCTGCCATTGGTTTTAACGGTGTTTGACGGTGTTCTAAGGTGTTCGACGAACAGTTCCACAACATCCCGGTGTTCGACGAACCGAACCGAACCCGAACACTACGGGGGTGGCTCAACACTATCAGGGAGAAACTATTTCATTGTTTTTTTTACAGCAAAAAATGCCAAAAGCAGGATAATACAGAGATTTGACCCGTGGAACTGCAAAACCACAGTTGTATTTTTCTGGCTTGCACCAGACACTTTTAAAACAGATATATTGGTGTCTGAACAGTCACAGACACACTCAATTTATTTTTTTTTTGGTGGGGGGGGGGATGCCAAAAGGTTAATAAGACGCGTATTTGCAAAGTCTGACTGAGGGAAAAAAAAAAATACAGGATTTAGATGAAAAAAAAATTTTTTCCTGGCCCCTGAGACCTTGGTGATAAGTCTAGCAATTTGACCAACAGGAGCACACAGGACTGTAATGCAGCGTTTGCTGGTATAACTACTGCGTCTCCTATACAGCCTGCCTGCCTGCCTGATATCTGGGATGGATATTAGTCCTGAGAAGGACTGTTTGTTTGATTTGGCAGGCTTTAGAGACCCTACACTACCTATTTCGCACTATATATCTCTCCCTAACTCAGCAGTACTGACCCTACACTGTCTGATCCAGAGCGACTGTGCACAAGATGGCGGCGCCAGGTTTTAAATACTCGAGGTGACGCTGTGCGGCCTGCCAATCACTGTAATGCCCACAAACAACATGGCTGCGGCATTACAGTGACTGGCTGGCAATCCCTGCATGTTCATTGGCTCTGTAAAGAGCGCCAAATGTGCAGGGCGGAGGCCCGAGCTCCCGCCGAGTAACCCGGAAATGCTCGGTGCTCGCCGAACATCATCTTTATGAACGTGAGTCTGTCTACATTATCAGTGGAGAGCCGCGTGCGCTTATCTGTCAGCACTCCACCAGCAGCGCTGAACACGCGTTCAGACAGAACGCTGGCTGCGGGGCATGACAAGATCTCCAAGGCGTAAGTGGCGAGCTCCGGCCATTTATCCAGATTGGAAGCCCAAAAAGAGCAAGGGTCCAGTGACACAGTCATTGCTTCAATGTTTACTTGGAGATACTCCTGTACCATCGTCTCTAGGCGTTGACTATGTGTCAGACTTCTTGTCTCCTGTGGCCTTGCAAAGGATGGGCTAAAAAGGTGGTGAAATGATTCCGCAAAATTGATATTACCAGCAGATACTGTGTTTCTGCTACGTTTTGAGTGCTGAACACTCGACGGTGCCACGGTTGGCAAGTTGGAACTGTGAGATTCACTACGTGCACCACTAGTGTTTTGTGGAAAAGCACATGTAAGATTCTGCAACAGTCTCTGCTGCATGCGTGCATCTGTTTCTATGGCAGGAATAATTTCTGCAAATTTACTTTTGTACCGGGGATCTAACAGTGTGGCAACCCAGTAGTCAGGATTATTTCTAATTCTCACAATTCGATGGTCATGTTGCAGGTAGTGCAGCAAGAAGGCACTCATGTGTCTTGCGCATCCAGGAGCACCAAGCCCCTGTTGTGTTGGTGGCGAGGTAACAATCATGCTTCCTTCCTCTGCCCTCTCTCCCCAACCTTGCACAACAGAAATGTGATCAAGGTCTCCCTCATCTGATGAGTCTTCCATCAGTTCATCCTCCACTTCTTCCTGGGCTCCTGCACCTTCCTCACTAGTTTGGCTGCTACCATGCGCCCTGGTAAAACCATCTCCCCCACCCTCACATGCCTGCTGCCTTGGTGCTGCCGACCGTCTGGACCTTGCAGATGTTAGCCCTTCCGCATACAACTCATCCTCCTCTACTACCTCCACCTCCTCTCGTGCCACCACCTGACTCCGAATTCTGTTTAACATGTGCTCCAGCATGTAAAACACCAGAATAGTCATGCTGATAATGACATCGTCAGCACTAAACATCTTTGTCGCCATTTCAAAACTGTGCAGAAGGGTGCATAGGTCCCTGATCTGAGACCACTCCTCCAGCGTGATTTGCCCCACCTCTGAATCTCGTTGGCCCAGGCTATACATCAGAAAGTATTGCACCAGGGCTTGTCGGTGCTGCCACAGTCGCTGCAGCATGTGCAGAGTTGAATTCCACCGGGTAGGCACATCGCATTTTAGCCGGTGAAGTGGCAGGCCCAACGACTTCTGTAGAGATGTAAGTCGCTGAGCTGTGGGATGCGAACGGCAGAAGTGAGCACACAGCGACCGTACCCTCTGCAGAAGGCCATCTAGTCCTGGATAGTTGGCTAAAAATTGCTGAACAACCAGGTTCAACACGTGTGCCATACAAGGCACGTGTGTGACATTGCCCCGGCGAAGGGCCCCACCCAGGTTTGCAGCATTGTCGCACACTGCATTGCCTGGTTTCAGCTCCAGTGGAGACAACCATTCATGAAACTGGTTCTCCATAGCTGACCACAACTCCTCAGCTGTGTGACTCACATTTCCCAGACATTTCAAAGTAAAAACTGCCTGATGACGTAGTGCCCTGCTGCCAGCATAGTAAGGAGGTGTGCAGGATCCATTCTGCGCAGTTAGAAAGCTTGTGGCATGACCAGACAGGCTTTGGGTGCAGGTGGAGGACCGAGAGGAGGTTGAGGAGGCAGAAGCAGTGGAGGAACTTCGAGATAAAGAGGATTGACGCGCAACTCATGGGGACGGCAAGACTTGGACATCAGCCCCTTGTCCTGCTGTCACCATAGTTACCCAGTGCCCAGTCAGCGACATGTAATGCCCCTGTCCATGCCTACTCGTCCACGTGTCTGTGGTGAAATGCACCCTGTCACACACAGAGTTTCTCAAAGAAGCGGTGATGTTGTGTGTGACATGCTGGTGGAGCGCAGGCACACCTTTCTTTGAGAAGTAGTGCCGACTGGGCATCTGGTTCTGGGGCACTGCAACGGACATAAGGTCTCGAAAATCCTCTGTGTCCACCAGGCAGAAAGGCAGCATTTCTGTAGCCAACAGCTTGCAGATGGTGAAATTCAACCTCTTAGCTTTCTCATGGCTAGGAGGAAATGGTCTTTTACTTGTCCACATCTGAGGGACTGAGGGCTGGCTGTTGTGCTTAGACGGGGTTGAGAATTGTGTCCCCGGCAAACTGCCGGTCTGTGAGGAAGATGCAGGTGGACATGTTAGGTTGCCTTGATCCAAAGGTGGTGCTATCGATGTCGGACAGCGCTGAACACCAGCTGGTGTTTCCACCTCCAAAGAAAATGATGACCTGCCAATCACGCTGGCTGTTGAGGGTAAAGAGGTGGCAGGTCTGCGTCCCAAAACAGATGTGACTGCTGTCCCCCCAGTCACAGAGGATGAAGAGGCCACGGATGCACAAGATGTGGCAGACGGTAGTTGGCCCGGCCGGCTATGCTGCATTGTAGCACAGTGAGCTTCCCACTGCAACTTATGCTTCATATCCATGTGCCGGTTCATGCATGAAGTACTCAAACTATGTATTTTTTGGCCTCTACTTAGCTTTTGCTGACAAATGTTACAGATAACACGAGTTGGGTCATCTTTATTGATTTGAAAAAATGCCCAGGCTATGCAAGGCTTAGCACCCATTTGACCTGAAGAGCCACCACGACTTGTGGTCAGAGGCAGAGTTGTGCTTGAGGATGCAGTTGTTGACGTGCTTCCAGTACTACGTCTCTGTCCAGGAAGGCGCAACCTGACCTCGTCGTCACTAGCATCCTCCTCCACCTCCTCTGCTGACCTCATCGACTGGCTGACTGTGGGTTGACAGTAAGTGGAATCTCCAACCTCGTCAACATCACCCTGTGCGTTATCACACCCGTCGTCCTCAGAGCCAACCTCTTCCTGCCCTGACAAAAAACTCAAGTTGTCGCTCCAATCAGGTATTTGAGTCTCATCATCATCTTCCTCATTGTTTCCACCAACAGGAGTTACAGTTTGGGAACGAGGGTCTACATTATGGTCAGAACCTTCTGAGTCTGATCCTGGATCCGACTCATAAAGATTCTGAGCATCAGTGCAGATCATTTCCTTGTCTGGATTCACAGAAGCTCTGGAGCCGACCTCTGATTCCCAGGCTATAGTATGAGTAAACAGCTCTGCAGACTCAACCATCTGTTCTACCCCATACTCAGACGGGCAGCTGGAGACTTGGGAGCTGTGAGGAAGCAAGTGCGATTGGGGTGACACCTCTGAGGACTGGAGTATTTGTGATGTTGAAGTTGAGGTGGAGGAGAGCCCACTTAAAGGAGCACTTGATATACGTTGAAGCACCTGCTGTTTTTGTGCCTCATCTGGAATTTGTAGCGATTGGAGTGGCCGTAAGAAAGGGATCTTATCACATTGTCCGATAAAAGAAGTAGACATCTTAGTTTGGCTGGAAGATGGTCTTTCTTCTGCAGATGTTACTGTTGCTTTAACACCTACCCCACGTGCACAACCTTTTTTTCCCTTCCCAACACACAAATTCCCCTTTCCACCAGCAGCAGGCCTTTTTCCACTCATTTTGGTGGTTAACTAATTGACAACTCTGGAGTTGTTTTGCACAAAAAACAATGGATGAGAACCGAGCAGAGCTGAGTGGCCAAACTGTGGTATTAGCCCAAAAGTATTGGCTGGGTTAGATGCAGCTAAAAAGCCTTATTAATTTCAAAGCTGGTGGAGCTTGGTATAGATGGCCTAATACAATGAGTACAACACACTGCTACAAGCCCAAATATTTTTTCAGAGCTAGCTGCAGATAAAAATTATTTTTAATTTGCAACCTGATGGAGATTAGTATAGATGGACTAATAGAACAAGTCCCACACACTGCTACAAGCTGAAATATTTTTTCAGAGCTAGATGCAGATAAAAATAATTTTGAATTTGCAACCTGGTGGAGGTTAGTATAGATGGACTAATAGAACAAGTCCCACACACTGCTACAAGCCGAGTTATTTTTTCAGAGCTAGATGCAGATAAAAATTATTTTGAATTTGCAACCTGGTGGAGGTTAGTATAGATGGACTAATAGAATGATGCTATGCCCAAAAGGTTTTACTTCACTAGGTGCAGTAAAAAAAATTGTATTCTTTTTCTTTTAAACATCTTTTTATTAAGGTTTTTTTAAAGAAGGTTAACAATTGAACAAAGAAAAGTCACATTGTTAATGAAACAAATCAAAGATAACGATATCACATAGATTATAAGAACAGAAATTTACCAGACTTAAATTTCAGCCAAACATTGACACGTTTCGGAAAAGAAAAAAAATATATAAGAGAGAGGTTCAATTCTTTTGAACATGTCGTAGTACAAAATTGTGGTCACATAACATGTTTTCATATTCAAGAAGGTTTATTGTGATATCCTGGAAATAAAAACTTCAGAAGCAAAAAACCTGGAGAAGGGGGGAAGATTGAAAGAGAAGTGGGATGAACGGGGAGATGAGATGGAGGGGGGGGGGGACTACAAAGATATAGATGATGGGAGGGGGGGAGGGAGTTGGGATTAGAATGGGCTAGTGATCTAAGTATTTTAGGTTAGTATTGTGCGATCTGTAATATATTTGTGCCAGGGACGCCATATCAACGAGAATTGTTTATGCCTTTTTTCATCCCAACTAGCCAATTCTTCTAGCCTGTATATTTGTTCAACCTTCATTTCCCAGAGTGAGATATTTGGGGTCTTCGCAGATTTCCATAAGGATGTCACAAGTAACTTAGCCGAGGCCAGGAGCTGTCTAAGAAGGGTTAATTTTATTTTAGGGATGTTATCTGGGAACAGAAACAGAAGACAGATCTCCGGCGAGGTCAAGAGTTGCAAGTTTAAAATTTTATTAATAGTTTGAATTATTTTTGTTCAGAAGGGCTTAATCGTTGTACAGTTCCACCACATGTGGAGCATAGTGCCCACATCAGAAGAGCATCTCCAGCAGTCAGGATCAAGTCCTTTGTAAAATTTCTGAAGTTTTGATGGAGTCATATACCACCTGGAGAGAACTTTATAGCCATTCTCTTGTACTCTAACACATCTAGAGGAGACTTTAGGTGCTAGTAGTATTCTTTTAATTTCAGATGGGGTGAAAGGTCTATTCAGATCCTGTTCCCACTTCATTACACATGGCAGTATCTTAGGGGTTCTGGCTGAGCATAATTGTTTTTGTAGAGCAGATAATGTTCTTTTTTGTTTGTTTTTTTGCAGCTATAAGTTTTTCAAAATCAGTCATTTCCCTAATATAATTTGGAGTTTTAAAGACTAGTTTTAAGTTAGACATAAATTTCTGGTACATAAAGGGGTGAAAAGAGATAGTATTTAGCATTTGATTGAGTTCTGCCAAGGAGGGCATGACCCCATTATCTGTAATTTTTTGGAGTGGTGTTATCAAGTTGCGAATTGAGTTGTGTATTGTGGCATTATGGGCTGGAGAAGTGGAGAGAACTAGGTCTCTAACTTGTAGGAGAGGGGAGGGAAATGGGGAGCATATTTGTCTTATATGGGGATTGGACCAGATTTTAAAAGTAGTGGCTGTGAAAGGGTTTTTAATTGATGTATAGCTAATACTACTTGGGGGCGTGAGGATGAGCTGTCTAAGGGGGAATTTAAGGATTTTTTCTTCTACTTTAATCCATTGCTTCTGTGGTGGGAGCCTGATCCAATCCACGACTCTTTGGAGATGAGTGGCTTGTTGAAGTATCTTTAGATCTGGCAGATCTATACCTCCTTCAGAGTGTGGGAGGGATAATATTTGTAAGGGAAGTCTGGGTTTTTGGTTGTGCCACAAAAAACGGCTGAGGAGTTTTTGTATGTCACTGAAAAAAGAATTAGGTAGGTGGATTGGAAGGGCTTGCACTAGATAAGTTATTTTTGGCCATATCATACATTTAAGGAGATTTTTCCTACCCAACCAGGAGATGTATGAGATATTCCAGTTGGAGGTAAGTTTCTGGATTTTCTGCAATAGTGGTGGGAAGTTTAACTTATAAAGTTCTTGCAGGTTTGGAGAAATCTCAACTCCCAAGAAACGTATTGATGGGGGGGACCAGTTAAAGGGGGACCCGATTGCCATTTGTGTTTTTTGTGGTTCTGGGACATTAATAAATATTTAAGACTTGAGATTTGCTATGATTCACCTTAAAATTTGATAGTGCACCATATTCCTTGAGTAATGTCAGGATAACTGGGACAGATATTCTCAGGTTAGAGGTCATGATAAGTAGATCGTCTGCGTTCTGCGATTTTATGTTCAGTACCAGCTGATTTGATGCCAACGATCCTCCCCTCCTCTCTGAGCTTTTGAAGTAAAGGTTCTAGTGTAAGAATAAAAAGGAGAGGGGAAAGCGGGCATCCTTGCCTGGTGCCGTTAGAAATATTAAAAGATGAAGATATAACATCGTTGACTAATACTTTCGCGGTTGGCTTGTTATACATTGAGAAGATTGCTTCGGTAAACTGATTGGGGATATTAAATGCTGCCAGCGTTTCCCTCATAAACAGCCAATCCACACGATCAAATGCCTTTTCTGCGTCCGTCCCCAGTAGAATTAACGGTGAGGAAGTAGATTGGGAAAGGTGTATTATTTGAATTACACGGTGAATGTTATCTTTACCCTATCTGCCAGGAACGAAGCCGACTTGATCTATATTGATAATATCTGGGAGTAGGGCCCTTAGCCTATTGGCAAGAATCTTAGCGAAAAGTTTTAGATCTGTGTTTAATAGGGATATGGGCCTATAACTACTACACAAAGTACTATCTTTACCCTCTTTAGGGATTATAGAAATTTTAGCAGATAGCGTTTGAGGATGGAAAGGGATTCCATTGAGGGCTTCATTGAATAATTTTACTAAATAAGGGCGAAGAATTTGGCCAAATTCATTATAATAAAAGGAAGAGAGACCATCCGGTCCAGGAGATTTGTTCTTTGGAGCTGCGATTATTATGTCTGCAACTTCTTTTTCTGTAATTGGGGCGCAGAGGGTATTCTTGTGGGATTCAGAGATCTGTGGTAATGAAATTGATTTAAGGAATTTTTGAGCATTTGATCTCTGATCCTCTGACCAATCTTGAGTGGGGGTTTTCAGGTTATATAACTTCTCGTAATATTTCCTGAACTAAGATGCTATCTCCTCTGTTTCATAGATAATAGATCCAGCATCTGATTTCAATCGTGATATAAATGATTTTGCTTTTCTCTGTTTAATTTGTGCCATCATAAATCTCGTCGGTTTGTCACCGTGAGCGTAGCATTTGAACTTGGAGAATAAATAATTCTTGGCAGACTGAAGGTTTAGTAGGTTGCTTAATTTGGATCTTAGTTCATTGAGTTGGGAAAGTTGGGAGATGAGCACAGATTGTTTATGTTGTTTTTCTATGTGTTGGATTTTATTTAGCAGATCTTGCTGTTCTTTCCCTTTTTGTTTTTTTAATATGGGCTGCTAATGAGATAAATTCTCCCCTGATGAATGCTTTGTGGGCTTCCCATATTGTTTGTGTTGGGACTTCCCCATTGTCGTTAATCTCAAAGAATTCGAGAAGCTTATGGGAAATTTTTTTACTATTATCTGTTTCTTTGAGAATATGATCATTAAGCTTCCAGCTGAATTCTTTTTTTGGTAAGTGAGCGATATTCAGACTAACTTCTACTGGAGAGTGATCTGAAAATATATGAGAACCTGTTTTTGTATCAATGAATTGGTTTAGATATTGCGATTGGACTAGGAAATAATCCAACCTTTGGTAAGAGCTATGGGGGGCTGAGAAGTGGGTGTAGTCTTTCACAGTGGGGTTGGCTAGTCTCCAGAGGTCTATTAAGTGCGAGTTCTGTAGTTTGTGTTTAAGTTTAGCAAGTGCTCTCTGGGAGATAGCGGATTTCCCTGAAGAGGTGTCTAAGTTTGGTTCTAATGCAATGTTTAGATCCCCTCCCAGAACGAAGATCCCATCAGTAAAATCTTGTAAAATATCAATGGTTTCAATAAGCCAATTAATCTGGTCGGTGTTTGGTGCATATATGTTAGCGATGGTGAGGGGAGTCAAACCAATTTTGCCCTTTAAAAAGATATATCTGCCCTCATTGTCTCTCAGTTGATCAGAGAGGGTGAATGGGACTTGGTTGCTTATTCCGATACTAACTCCTTTTGATTTACCGGAGTCAGAGGGACTATGTACCCATTTAGAGAAGGGTGAGTTATGAAAAGAGGGTATATGTCCGTCCCTAAAATGTGTTTCTTGTATCAGGCAGAAATCAACCTTGCTCTTTTTGAGAAATTTGATGACTTGACCTCTTTTTGAAGGGGAGTTGATTCCCCCGATATTATTTGACAAAATCTTAATGCGGGACATACTCACAGAAATATGGATCAGTAGGTTTTTTGATCAGCTGGATGAACACTCCAGGCGGCGGTGAAGAGGACGGAGGAGGGCAAGAGATGGTGAAGGCTCTGGCTGTTCGCAAGTACGCTGCTCCTGGAGGGAGCCATGAGAGTCTGTTTGTGTAGACCGGCTGCTCTATTTGGGGAAAAAGGAGAGGGGGGGGGAGGAGAGAAGAGGATAGGAGGACTGAAAGTTAGGGGGAAGAGAAACATTAAGATGTTCAACAGGAACATCTATTATGTCAAGAGAACAAGTGAACCATATTTTTATGTTGTTAAAGGCACATAAAAATACATTGTACAACATTTGTATGAATACAATGAGAACATTGTCAACACTAGAACTCAATCTAGTAGCAATTATGTCAAAGGAAATTATTACAAATTGGACCGGAAGGTCAAAGGGGGAAACCAAAATAAAAGGCCCAATAGAGTATAGACACTAGTTTTATCTCTAAAAAGGAGAGTAGTGTCAGGAACTCCGGGTGGTTTGCGCACAATTATAGTTTCCGGTCTAATTGTTTAGAAACTGGAGTAAAGTTTTCTAACTGGGTCCCATAATGAGTTAAAACAAAAAAATTGTATTCTATACACAGGTGGTGTTGCTTGCAACACAGATAGGCTACTCCACTGACTAACACACACTGCAAGAGGCCAAAAAGGATTTGCTTTGCTAGATTTAGCCAAATGCTGTGAAAAAAACTTGCACAGCACTGGCACAGACCTGCCTGGCAAAAAGTGATAGGAACTGATGTAACCTAGCCCTGAAAAGGAATGCAATTACAATTAGTCTTTACTCCCAACCTATCTATTTAAGAGCACAGACCTGCCGGATAAAAGTGATAGGAACTGATGTAACCTAGCCCTGAAAAGGACTGCAATTACAATTAGTCTTTACTCCCAATCTATCTATTTAAGAGCACAGACCTGCCTGATAAAAGTCGTAGGAAATGATGTAACCTAGTCCTTTAAAGGACTGCAATCACAACTATTCCCTACTCCCAAGCTATCTGTAGATTTGTGCGAAATTGGCTTGAAATTTACAAAGTATAGCGCACACAGCAACAGCGGTGCCGTCTAACACGCAGCTGCAGCAGTGAGAAAATGGTGGCGATGGGGAAAATGGCTGGGTCTTATAGGGCAAGGACATGTGACATACACTGCCAATGACACATGCCCTTGCTTGTGTGAAAAAAAGCACTTCGCTCCGTGTGTGCGCTGCTGATAGGCTGACAGATTGCACCTCCCCACTGTAAATGCGGGAAAGAGAAAAAAAAATGGAGATCTTCATTATTTCTGCAGAGATCCATCCACTGCCCCTCCCCCCGCCTCGCTGTACACTCAAACTGCGTATTAACATTAAGTTTCAGCATTACTGAGAAAAAATCCAGTTATGATTTTGGTGCACGAACAGTTATCGAACATAACCTCGAACAGCCAAATTTTTTCAAATTGTTCGTGTTCGCTGAATGGCTCGAACACCGCCCAAAACAGCTCGAATTTGAGATTGGCGAACAGTTCGAGTCGAACACCGCTCATCTCTATACATGACATCATTAAATGTTTATCAAAGCTAAGTAAGAGAAACTATCAAAAAGAAAGTAATTTTAATAAAAACATGACAAAAAGAAACAAACTGTATCTGAAATAAAGTACTAAAATCTCGTGTAAAAAATGCACTCAAAAACTCAATGAAAAAAACAGCAAGTAATCTAATTTATCTAATTGGTGTAGAAATGCTGCAGAACATCTGCAACATCCTAAATGCACCAAATACTTATTATGGGAACTCAGCCTGAAAGATCAAACTATTGGAAGACTTAAAGGGGTATTCCCATTTCCAAGATCCTATCCCAATATGTAGCAGGTGTAATAATAATATTGGCAAATGCCTCCAATTAGAAATATAGTATATGTGCAGGGCAGTGCAGGACCTTCGGTATCCATGGTTACGACCACTAGCAACTAGCTAACTAACTGTTACTATATAAGTGGTCATAACCATGAACGCCTAAGGTCCTGCAGTGCCTGCACATGAGGAAAGAAACATAGCGAATCAGAAAAACTATAAATTTCTAATTGTAGGTATCTGCTAATATTATTATTACATCTGTTACATATTGGTATAGGATCTTGGAGATGGGAAAGCCACTTTAAAGTAACTGAACAACTGTAAACAGGATTTTCTCTTTCTTAACACCATATTTTGCATCTCTCTAAATCATACCCTTGTATTATTGTAAAATTATATTTTTCACAATTTCTGCATATTATACTGTACATTAAGGCTATGTTCCCACAATTAGTATTTGGTGAGTTTTTAATGTTGCAGATTTTCTGTACCATTTCTGCACCTATTATGTAAAGTAGGTTGCTTGTGATTTTTCATTGTATTTTTGAGTGTGTTTTTTTACATGCATTTTTATCATGTTTTTGATGCTGCATATTTTGTCTCTTTTTGGTGTGTCATGTCTTAAAGCAAATTTGTTTTTGATACTTCCTGGTATTTGGTTTTGACAAAACTTTATTGAAATAGTCTTGTGCGGATAACATGCGTTTTTGATGCTTTTCCGCACATGCGTCTTCACATCAAATGTAATTTTATGGGGAAAATCTGCACATAAAGCTCAGCATAGCCGCATGAGAAATTGACCTGATGTGGATTTAAATTGCGCAGGTCAGTTTACACTCATTTAAAAAAAAACACAGTGGGCATGAGATGCTTATAAATCCCATCCACTTTACTGGAACTGTGAGTCGCTGCATTTTTGATGCAGCAAATATACACAAAAAAAAAAAACTTTGCAAACCAAGTTTCCATTTACCGTATTTGTTGAGAAGATGAGTGGAGAATGCAATATAAAATTATGTTGATAACATTTTGCCATAAAATAATTTAAGTGTATTCGCAGTCCAACAATCAAGTTAGCCTGCATAAAAAAAAACGAAAATGCTAAAGTAAAATTTTTGCATTTTCAAAGCAAATTTAGAATAATCTTCAAGAGACAAATTATTATATACTATATTATATAATTTAATATATTGTATACAGATTTTTGAATAAACATATGTATACCATTGATATATCTGTTGTGAAGAATACCACAATATTCCTATAAGAAAGAAATATTTTCTTCTTTCTTTTTTTTTTCAGATGGCTCTTAGATTGTTCAACTGTGTCTGCGACCGTAACCAGATTTAAAAGCAAAATGTAATTTAAAATATTGAGCTTCAAAGATATCACCCCTAATAATTATTTCTACAGAAAGAATGCCAGTGAATATTTGTGTCATCCTCAAGGGAGTGGAAGTGTATATCTCCAGTTGGAGGTCATGCAGAATTGAATGCTTTGACATTCACTTAAAGGACAGATTGCACCTCCAGATATTCTTCTCACCTCACAGAGCAAATCCTGAACATTTGACCTGCTTTATTATAGCTATAATTATTTTCTACTCCGGCAATATTACAATTGAGATGATTTACAATGTATTTATACCATTTTTTATCCCTTTTTTTATATTTATGATAGTTTTTTTTTTTTTTCTATTTTTCATTATGTTGTAAATCTGATTTAATATAAAACTACTTAAAAAAATATTCCAGTATGCAACAGTTTTTCTTTTTCATTTTTTATCTTGTCCAATTTCAAGGGTCAACACTGTTTTTTTTCTATTATTTTAAAAGAAAACATTTATTTATTGCACTTAGATTCAAAAGGTCTTTTTCACTCCTCCAAATTTTGATCAGTATTTTGAATCAGCAGTTGCAAGTAGAGATAAGCGGGTTCGTACAGCACAGTTAGTGAGTTAGGAGAGAGAGGCAGAGAGAGAATTTTCCACCTTCAAAGTTCAGGTCCCCATGCATTTCAGTTGGGTTCGGGTTCAGGTTCAAATTCGAGTACAGTTCTTTTTTACTAAAGTTCGGATCGGGTTCCGGAACCCAAACTTCCACGGGTCCGCTCATCCCTATTTGGAAGTCAAAACCAGCAGTGGAAAAGAGGTGGCAATAGGGCAAATTATATTTCTCACATGTTTTGAAGCATCTATTGTCTTTGACTATCAAAAACTGATGCAAGAAACTGATCATAATAGATAAGTGTGAATGAAACCTAATGCAAATAAATATGCATTTGCATTTCATTTCAGCTCTAGATATCAATAAGATGCATCAAAGGATCATTTAATTTCCTTAAAAAAAATCTTTGTCAAACTAAATGTCAAATTGTATAAAGATATGATATGAATTTGGCCTCGATTTTTACCGCACCAACAAAGATTGTGAGGACAGGAAAAGAAAAAAAGACATGACTTTACAGACTGCTACTTTATCCTCACAGTAGGGAGACATTCCTTCCTGAACTCTTGAAAAGCAATATAGGATTAATAACACCATCGAACATTTGCTTTTAATCATCATAGATGGAAATGTCATTTCAATCCATTCTACTTTTGAATCTAGTTAATGAACTTTGCATATCTACCTCCTGGGTAAATGTAAACCATAGCTTAAAGTCCATGTCAATGAATGTTGATCCTGAAAGGGTAATGCTTCGTTTTTATGCTTTTAAATAAAAGTATTGGTTCTTTATTAAAGTCAAACAAATTATAGGGTAATAGATTGTCATTTTGGTAAAGATATAATAATAATTATCACTTATTAATAATTAAACTATATAACCTTCTCCTGTACCTTTCATTCATAGATGATGTACAAGCTTCTTGTCACCTCCATGCACAACATATAGACATTATTTCAGTAGTCACAACAACATTTCAAAGGAGTTGTCACATCAGGAAAACTGCTTTTCATTTGATCTATAAACACATATATATGTCACAGAAGGGGCTCTTTTCGATAAAGGAAAGACACTGTGTTGACTCATTCTTTTGAATGAGCTCTACATAATATCTAGAGATAATCAAATCTTTTGAAATTCAAATTCACCAGGTTCAGTGATTTTTTGTCCCCAAAATTTATTTTTGCAATATATACATTTAATAATTAAAATAAATAATAATACACTTGCAGAATAGAAGGTGCTTCAGTTGCCCTGAAACGATATGTCCAATACCCTGAGGTCTTCTAGGGCTGTGTCCAACCCATTTAAATATCGTTACTATAACCGCAGCCTTAGCAATGTCTAATTGATCTCAACATAGAAATGGATGGTAACTGTAGGTAGGTACATGACCAAATAGCCCAAAAAGCGATGTGAAAGCATGTGTACAGATTTAAAATTAGACTAGTAAAACAGGAGTGAAAAAAAATTGTTTGTCACATGCACTCTCACAGTTAAAAGTCTGGATTTGGAAAATTTTCTTTTGACTTTAAAAAAAAAACAGTTATTCCCCATTCACAAAACTGATGGAGTAAGAAATGCTAAAATTCACTACTTTGCTTGTGAGAAGCAAGCACACAGTCTCTGACTGTCAATGGTTTTAGATGTGTTTTCTGTAAGAACTATTGTGCTGTCTTGCTTCTGCTTTTTCTTGCATTAAGAATGAAGAAAAAATGTGTAATTGAAATTCAAATGAAGCAGGACAGATATCAGCTCCATCACAACACTGATCAATCACACTGTGTTGCCACTTATGCTGCTGACACCACTCTTATCTCTATCTCTCCCCCTATCACTTGAATCTCTATATCATTCACAGACTACTCCACTCATCTTCTTCACTGCTGCAGTTATTCAAAATATTATTGTATGTAGTATTTGTCCAAAGTTTTTAAGAGCTTTATCTTCCATCCCTAGGTTTGAACCATGGGCTATGATTACACATAATTGCATAATATGTTGACATACCTAAGTAGAGAGATTAGGACATACTAGGGACAGCTGATGAGGAACGAGGGCGCCACAATCGATATCTTAGGGTGCTAACCTCTGCAGCATAGGTAGGTGTCAAATTCAGGAAAGAGTTTTTCACCCTTTCATTTGCCCTCAATATACTGATCACTGAATAGGAAGTAAGCAGACGACCCTCTATCAGACATCTTTTTTTCTCTTTATATACTTGTATTTATAGGGACATTGAGGGAAGGTGTCCTATATGGTTTTATCCTATGTGTTGTTTGTGTTAATTGAGGTGTGTTCGCACTCTATAGATTCTTTTAAGTATACAAAATAAAAAAGTGTTTTTAAGGGAATATATGTTAATTGATTTTGATACCCTTATACTAAATACAGTAAGTTGATTTTGCTAGTCACCCATATCTCTATAGTTGAGTTCTTTACTAAAGTTTTTTACTGGCAGGATCCCAATTTTATTTTTTTGCATGTTGAGAACATAAATTACTTAATAAAATAAAATGCATTTGTCACAAATTACTATAATACATTCAACTTACAATGTTCTGATATGTTCTATTAAAAAAACAATTCATTCTATGTCAGATAATGCTCTCTTCAAAAGGGAAACTTATATAATGACAAATCAATAGTGGTTGAAAGCCTCTTTAATCCAAAGTGAGATGATGCTCATATCTGATCATAATCAAACAGAATTCTAATGGGGAAGTTTGATAAGGTTCCAAAATTATAAATAATTTTCAGTTTAGAACTTCAAGCACATATAATAAAAAAATCTAATTATGGACTAATTACTATCAAAATTCTAAGTTCTCATTTTGCAGCTTGGCTACATTTGACAAGTATGTTGTTCCCGCTTCCCTGCATATCATGCTTTAACATCAAAAACATAATTTCTAACCAAAAGACTAGGAAGAGACTGTGAATAGTAGATTCATCAAGGCCTAACAAACAGGCAATCCCTGCATGTGTCACAGCTGTTTAACAGCCGTGACACATGCAGCCGCGTCGACACTAACATAGATGCCGAGCACGCCACAAATACTCTGTGAGCACCCAAGCAAGCTCGCCGAAAGGCTGAACAATAAAGGCTCGCTCATCACTATTGACCACTTCCACTACATAGAAGGAGATTGAGAAAACCCAAGAAAAAATAAAAGGTGCATATACCCTGCTGTAAGTAAAAAACAATAGTGCATAATATAAGGTACTTAGTAAACCCATTTTTTTATGAAAAAAAGCGTAAAAGCCATCTTTCTAGCACCAAGGTATACCCAGTCAGGATGGTCCTAACCTCAAGTATTAGAACCAATGGTAAGGTAAAGACTGACATAAAATATTTACATAATTTATATCAATCTGCAAAGTTGATACAAATGTGTATATGTAACTTTATAGAACTCTAGCACAAGAGATTCTCCAATTACTAGAGTTTGTACCAAACAACTCAACTTACTCATTTTCAATCTCTTTCTTTTTCCATTACATGGAACCTGAAATTAAAGTTATGCTGACCAAGAGACGGGCAGCATTAATCATAGCCTGACTGCTCGACAGCAGTCAGGTATATTTTACGATGAAACACTGCTGCTAGTGCGGTCTATGCCTAACTTCTCCCAGTTATCTAGTTGTTTGACAGGTCCCTAACGTGTATACAGTGCTGCTCACCATTATTGGCACCCCTTACATTTTTTTCATAGATTGTACAATATCTTCAGAAATAAATAGAAATGTTCCAAAGTTATACATTCAGGATTTTTTAATTAATGGTCCAAAGTAATACAACAATAAAACATTGTTTTTCAACTTCCATGTTGCAATTTCAAAGAAGAAACAGAATAAACAGCATGTGCAGCAATAAAGACACCCCTAATTGACTTTGAGGTCAGGACTAATTTCTGACCATTTTAAATCAGTTCATTTTTTCTTTTTCAACCATTCCTGTGCACTTTTGGATGTGTGCTTTGGGTCATTGTCTTGCTGGAGGACCCATGATCTTCGACTCAAACCAAGTTTTCGTACACTAGGTAGGACATTTTGCTCTAAAATCTCTTGATAACTCTCTGATTTCATGATTCTCGTGACACAGTCAATGCCTCCAGTTCCAGATGCAGCAGAGCAACCCCACAGCATTATGGATCCTCCACCATGATTAACTGTTGGTAAGGTGATCTTTTGCTCATAAGCTTCCTTGTGCCGTCTGTAAACAAACTGTTGCTTTGCATTGGCAAAAAGCTCTATTTTTGTTTTATCAGTCCACAGAACATTTTCCCTGAAGGATTTTGGTTTGTCAAAGTACTCTTTGGCAAAGTTCAGTTGTTCCTTTTTATTTATTTTCTTCAGCAATTTGTTTCTTACCTTGCCTTCTGTATTCATCCATCCTGGTTTCTTATGAAATTCTCAATAAGTTAGATGTGTCACATGACCCTCTTCCCATTGAAAAAAATAAAGTTGGATCCAAAATGGCCAACTTCAAAATGGTCGCCATTGTCACCACCCATCTGGAAAAGTTTTCCCCTTCCCATAAACTAATGTGCCACAGACAGGAAGTTAATATCACCAACCATTCCCATTTTATTTAGGTGTATTCATATAAATGGGCCACTCTGTATAATATATATATACTGCTCAAAAAAATAAAGGGGACACTTAAACAACAGAATATAACTCCAAGTAAATCAAACTTCTGTGAAATCAAACTGTCCACTTAGGAAGCAACACTGATTGACAATCATTTTCAATAGATGGAAATTATTGCCAATTATCAAGACACCCTCAATAAAGGAGTGGTTCTGCATGTAGGGACCACAGACCACATCTCAGTACCAATGCTTTTTGGCTGATGTTTTGGTCACTTTTGAATGTTGGTTATGCTTTCACACTCATGGTAGCATGAGACGGACTCTACAACCCACAGAAGTTGCTCAGGTAGTGCAGCTCATCCAGGATGGCACATCAATGCGAGCTGTGGCAAGAAGGTTTGCTGTGTCTGTTAGCATAGTGTCCAGAGGCTGGAGGCGCTACCAGGAGACAGGCCAGTACACCAGAAGACATGGAGGGAGCCGTAGGAGGGCAAGAACCCAGCAGCAGGACCGCAGCCTCCACCTTTGTGTAAGGAGGAACAGGAGGAGCACTGCCAGAGGCCTGCAAAATGATCTTCAGCAGGCCACAAATGTGCATGTGTCTGCAAAAATGGTTAGAAACCGACTCCATGAGGGTGGTATGAGGGCCTGACGTCTACTGATGGGGGTTGTGCTCACAATCCAACACCGTGCAGGACGCTTGGCATTTGCCACAGAACACCAGAATTGGCAAAGTCGCTTCTGGCACCCTGTGCTCTTAACAGATGAAAGCAGGTTCACACTGAGCACATGTGACAGACGTGACAGAGTCTGTAAATGCCGTGGAGAGCAATCTGCTGCCTGCAACATCCTTCAGCATGACCGGTTTGGCAGTGGTTCAGTAATGGTGTAGGGTTGCATTTCTTTGGAGGGTCACACAGCCCTCCATGTGCTCGCCAGAGGTAGCCTGACTGCCATTAGGTATCGAGATGAGATCCTCAGACCCCTTGTGAGACCATATGCTGATGCTGTTATCCCTGGGTTCCGCCTAATGCAGGACAAAGCCAGACCTCATGTGGCTGGAGTGTATCAGCAGTTCCTGAAAGATGAAGGCATTGAAGCTATGGACTGGCCGGCCCGTTCGCCTGACCTGAATTTGATTGAGCAAATCTGGGACATCAAGTCTCACTCCATCCACAAGTCTCACTCACTCCATTGCACCACAGACTGTCCAGGAGTTGGCGGATGCTTTAGTCCAGGTCTGGAAGGAGATCCCACAGGAGACCATCCGCAACCTCATCAGGAGCATGCCCAGGCATTGTAGGGAGGTCAGACAGGCATGTGGAGGCCACACACAATACTGGGCCTCATTTTGACTTGTTTTAAGGACATTACATCAAAGTTGGATCAGTCTGTAGTGTGTTTTTCCACTTTAATTTTGAGCGTGACTCCAAATCCAGGCCTCCATTGGTTAATAAATTTGATTTCCATTGATGATTTTTGTATGATTTTGTTGTCAGCACATTCAACTTTGTACAGAACAAAGTTTTCAATGAGAATAATTCATTCATTCAGATCTAGGATGTGTTATTTGAGTGTTCCCTTTATTTTTTTGAGCAGTGTATATACACACCATCTGGTAAGTAAGAGGAGATTGTCTATGCCCATTTAGTAGATCAATGCAAGAACTTAAAATGTAAACAATCAATAGAAATGATGAATCCACTGGAAAATGCTCTAAGCAGAACATGTGTGAAATCACTTCTAGTTGTCTTACAAACTATTGTAATTTTCTTTGCCAGTGAAAGAATGATCAAGAATAAAATCACTTAGATTATTTGTGAATCATCCATAAAAACTATTCCAGTTGCAAGTAATTGGCTTTAAAGTAAGCTCCTGATGAGGTTGTCTTTTGCTACATATTTGTGGTCCATTATTGTGTCAGAACTAGTGTTGAGCGAGCATGCTCGACATTGCTTGTCACTCGCCCGAGCATCTCACATCTCGGGATGTTCGGTGAGCACCGAGCATTTCCGGGTTACTCGGGCGGGAGCTCGGGTCTCCGCCCTGCACGTTTGTCGCTCTTTACAGAGCCAATAAACATGCAGGGATAGCCAGCCAGTCACTGTAATGCCGCAGCCATGTTGTTTGTGGGCATTACAGTGATTAGCTGACCGCACAGCGTCACCTCGAGTATTTAAAACCGGGCGCCGCCATCTTGGACACAGTCGCTCCGGATCAAACAGTGTAGGGTCAGTGCTGGAGAGCTAGGGAGAGATTTATACTGTGAAATAGTTAGTGTAGGGTCTCTAAAGCCTGCCAAATCAAACAGTCCTTCTCAGGAATAATATCCATCCCAGATAGCAGGCAGGCAGGCAGGCAGTATAGGAGACGCAGTGGTTATACCAACAAACACTGCATTACAGTCCTGTGTGCTCCTGCTGGTAAAATTTCTAGACTTAGCCCCAAGTCTCAGGGGCCAGGAAAAATCCTTTTTTTTTCATCTAAATCCTGTTTTTTTTTTCCCTCAGTCAGACTATACAAATACCCATCTTGTTAACCTTTTGGTATCCCCCCCCCCCCAACAAAAAAAATTGAGTGTGTCTGTGAGTGTTCAGACACACATATATCTGGTTAAAAGAGTCTGGTGTAGGCCAGAGAACTAGAACTGTGGTTTTCTTCTTCCACGGTTCAAATCTCGGTGTTATCAACCTGCTTGCCTTTTTTCCATAAAAAAAACAGTTTGAGTGTGTCGCTGACTGTTCAGACACAAATATATCTATTTTAACAAGTCTGGTATACACCAGGAAATTATAACTGTGGTTTTGCAGTTCCACGGTTCAAATCTCTGTATTATCCACTTTTTTGTCTTTTTTGCATAAAAAAAAACATTTTCAGTGTCTCGCTGACTGTTCATACACCAATATATCTGTTTAAAAGAGTCTGGTGTAGGCCAGAGAACTAGAACTGTGGTTTTCCTCTTCCACGGTTCAAATCAGGGTGTTATCCACCTGCTTGTCTTTTTTCCATAAAAAAAAACAGCTTGAGTGTGTCGCTGACTGTTCAGACACCAATATATCTATTTTAACAAGTCTGGTATACACAAGGAAATTATAACTGTGGTTTTGCAGTTCCAAGGTTCAAATCTCTGTATTATCCACTTTTTTGTCTTTTTTCCATAAAAAAAACATTTTCAGTGTCTCGTTGACTGTTCAGACACAAATATATCTGTTTAAAAGATTCTGGTGTAGGCCAGAGAACTAGAACTGTGGTTTTCCTCTTCCACGGTTCTAATCTCCTTTATCTTACCCTTTTGCCATTGATAGTGCGAGTGTAAGCTATTTTACTTCATTTACAATGGGCAAGGTGCGTGGCAAGGGACGTGGAACTGGATGTTCTGGTGATGGTGCATGCAGAGGACGGGGCCGTGGCCAAGGTGAAAATGTGCCACAACCAACAGCCACATCTTCTCTCTCCCACTTCTTGACCGAATTACTAGGGAAGCACACTACAACACCAGTATTGCAAACTGATCAGTGTGAACAGGTTATTAATTGGTTAGCAGATAATACTTTCAGTCACCTGAGCACCACCACCTCCAGTCTGTCTTCCACATGGTCAAGTGTTAGTAACCGTGAGTCTCGACCGCATACTCCTCCTCACCCTGATGCTCCTTCCTCCCACCATGATGCTCCTTCCTTCCACCATGCCGAGTGTCGTCAGACAGCAACTGATCCCACAGTTGGACACTCTGAAGAGCTGTTCACTGGTCCATTTCCATATTTGTGTCCCTCGCCTGCTCCGCTTGAAATGGTGGAAGAGGAGATCCCATGTAGCGATGGCCAAATATTTGAACAGCCACAGCCACAGGAAGGCGACGCTGGCAATTTGTCACAAGAGGTAGACGATGACGAGAAACAATTGCCACAAAGAGAGGAGGAGGACCGTGGTGAGGAGGTGGAAGAGGAGGAGGTGGTGGATGATCTAGTAACTGACCCAATGTGGCAGGAGGATACGCAGAGCGAGGCCAGCAGCACACAGGGGGAGGGAGGCAGAGAACCCCAACAGGCAGGAAGATGCAGTGTGGTAGTGGCAGACAGTAGGTGGGCAACCGTTCCCCGAAATACCAACACGAGAGACATTGCCAGTACAACCGGTAGGTCTTCCAGAGTCTGGAAATTTTTTAAAGACTCTGCTGATAACCCCAAAAAGGCCATTTGTATCACCTACCAGGCCAGCATCAGCAGCGGTGACAAAACTACCAGCCTGACCACCACCAGCATGATCAGGCACATGTCAGCAAAGCACCCGACTTTGTGGGGCGAACCCCAGGGTCCACGACCAGTGTCAGCAGGTGTTACCACTGCTTCTTCCGCTGTTGTACGTGTAAGAGAACACCCTGTTGTGCGTGCAAGACAATCCCCTGTCCATACTGCATGCAAAGATGCCCCCTCCTCTCAGTCTTCACTTGTTATGGCAGTTTCTCAAGAAACAGCATCAACCTCCACATCCCACCGCAGCGTTCAATTGTCCATATCCCAGACCTTTGAACGAAATCGCAAATTTGCAGCCAACGCCCCACAGGCCACAGTCCTAAATTCACACATTTCACGACTGCTTGCGTTGGAAATGCTGCCTTTTAGGCTGGTGGAGACGGAATCCTTCCGCAACCTTTTGGCAGTGGCCGTCCCTTGGTACTCGGTCCCCAGCCGACACTATTTTGCCCGGTGTGCCATTCCCGCACTACACAAGCACGTGTCCCAAAACATCTGCCGTGCCCTCAACAACGCAGTTACTGGGAGAGTCCACCTGACAACGGACACGTGGACAAGTGCTTGTGGCCAGGAACAGTACATCTCCCTGACGGCACACTAGGTAAACATAGTGGAAGCCGGGAGCCAGTCGGACCTTGGGAAAGAACACATCCTCCCCACACCGAGGATTGCGGGCCCTATGTCAGTCAGAGTTGCCCCCCCAGTGTACAGCTCCTGCGCATCATCCTCCTCCTCATGTTCAGCCTTCATCTCAGATATCACCACATTAGTTACAAGCTGGAAGCACTGCAGTACTGCCTCAGCCAAGTGGCAACAGGCTGTGCTGAAACTCATAAGCTTAGGTGATAAACCTCACACTGCTTGTGAGTTGTGGACAGCTGTGAAAGAGCAGGCAGATCTGTGGCTGAGACCGCTGAACCTACATCCAGGCATGGTCGTGTGTGACAATGGCCGCAACCTGGTGGCGGTTCTGAGGCGAGATCACACACGTACCATGCCTTGCTCATGTGCTTAACCTTGTGGTTCAGCGGTTTCTTAAATCGTACTCCGAGATGCCAGATCTGCTCGTCAAAGTACGTCGCCTGTCAGCTAATTTTCGGAAGGCGGCTACAGCTTCAGCCGCCCTTGCTGTGTTGTAGCAGCGTTTGCAGCTTCCGGCACACCGGCTGGTGTGTGATGTCCCCACACGTTGGAACTCTACCCTCCACATGTTGCAAAGGATTTGTGAGCAGAAGAAAGCAGTTGTGGAGTACCAGCTGCCACAATGCCGTCGATATTCAGGTCAGACTCCACACATAAGACCTCAGGAGTGGACCTGGAAGTCTGACATATGTACCATCCTGACTAACTTTGAGGAGTCCACCAAAATGGTGAGTGGCGATGACGCCATCATTAGCATCAGCATCCCACTTGTCTGTCCTTTGCAATGCTCTCTGCAGAGAATTAAAGAGGAGGCATTGCAGCCAGAGTATGAAGAGATGGATCAAGAAGCCGTAGCGGGTGATTACACACAGCCCAGCCTGATCTCATCCCAATGTGCATTGGGGGACAATGAGGGAGAGGAGGCGGAGGAGGAAGAACAGGAGCTGGTATCATGCGCTGTAGACGGTAGTACCTGTACAACTGTCTTACCGTCGGTTCAGCGTGGGTGACCTGAAGACAGGGGGGAGGAGGAGGAGAGCATGGTCAGTCGTCATCTTGTTGAGGACACGGAAGTCTTGCCCGTTACCAGTCTGGCACGCATGGCTGACTATATGTTACGCTGCCTTAACCGTGACCCTCGCGTTGTCAAAATGTTGGGTGACAGTCATTACTGGTTGGTGACACTTTTAGACCCCCGCTACAAGGACAACTTTCACTCTCTTATTCCTGAGGTGGAGAGGTCTACAAAAATGGGGCAGTACCAGAAGGCCCTTGCTGCAGAACTGTTAAAAAAATTCCCATCTGAACACGCTAGTGGCAGAGGTCACAGTTTGTTGCCCAACCAAGGCATACAGGCGAGAGAGACGCAACTCCAATCCAGCAGAGGCAGGGGAACACTGTCAACGTTTTGGGACAGTTTTCTGACACCCGCCCAGCTTACAGGCCCTGAGGCGCGGGGTACTCTCAAAAGGAGTGGAAAGTTTCAAAAGATGGTGAGGGAGTACCTTGCCGACCATACCAGCGTCCTCCATGATTCCTTTATGCCTTTTAATTATTGGGTATCCCTGCTGGACACTTGGAATGAACTCGCTCTGTACGCCTTGGAGGTCCTGGCCTACCCTGCCGCTAGCGTGTTATGGGAGCGTCTTTTTAGTGCCGCTGGGGGAATTATAACTGATAAGCGCACTCGCCTGTCAACTGACAAAGCTGACAAGCTCACCCTTATCAAAATGAACAAGGGATGGATTGGGTCAGACTTCTCATCACCACCAAATGACAGCAGAGTAGCATAAAGTCAAATCCACTGTGTTGTTTAGGGAGGTGTATTCCCATGCACAGCTTCACACCCAAACACTGGTATACGCTTCCTCATTTCAGCTGTTTTTTGCTCTTCTCCTTATCCTCAGCCTCCACCACCACTATACCACCAGGGTGATCATGGTCCATGTTGCCAGCATTGCAAGTTCCTCCGTCCTAATCTTTGGCAGCTTTTGCTTGGAAGGCATAGGCAAAGTCTATGGAAGACCCACTCCCAAATAATGGAAATAATGTTTTTAATATGCTGTACTGCATGGCTCTTGTAATGGGCATTAAAATCGTCTTGTTAAGCTACTGTGACCTCCACGTTTCTTCCACGGGGCATTGTTATTGTCTTTTTATTCCACTGCGACCTCCACCTCTCTTCCAAGGGGCATTAAAACCATCTTGTTAAGCTACTGCACCCTCCACCACTTTTCCAAGGGGCATTGATATCTTTTTATTCCACTGTAACCTCCACCACTCTCCCAAGGGGCATTAAAACCGTCTTGTTAAGCTACTGAGACCTACACCACTCTTCCAAGGGGCATTAATATTGTCTTTTTATTCCACTGTGACCTCCGCGTCTCTTCTAAGGGGCATTTAAACCATCTTTTTAAGCTACTGTGACCTACACGTCTCTTCAAAGGGGCATTAAAACCTTCTTGTTAAGCTAAAGTGACCTCCACGTCTCTTCCAAGGGGCATTAAAACCATCTTGTTAAGTTACTGCGACCTCCACCTCTCTTACAAGGGGCATTGATATTGTCTTTTTATTCCACCGTGACATCCACGTCACTTCCAAGGGGCATTTAAACTGTCTTTTTAAGCTACTGTGACCTCCACGTCTCTTTCAAGGGGCATTAAAACAGTCTTGTTAAGCTACTGTGACCTCCACGTCTCTTCCAAGGGGCATTAAACCCATCTTGTTATGCTACTGCGACCTCCACCACTCTTCCAAAGGGCATTGATATTGTTTATTTATTCCACTGCGACCTCCACCACTCTTCTGAGGGGCATTAAAACCGTCTTGTTAAGCTACTGTGATCTCCACGTCTCTTCCAAGGGGCATTGATATTGTCTTTTAATTCCAGTGTGACCTCCACCACTCTTCCAAGGAGCATTAAAACCGTCTTGTTAAGCTACTGCGACCTCCATCACTCTTCCATGGGGCATTGATATTGTATTTTTATTCCACTGTGACCTCCACGTCTCTTCCAAGGGGCATTTAAACCGTCTTTTTAAGCAACTGTGACCTCCACGTCTCTTCCAAGGGGCATTAAAACCGTCTTGTTAAGCTACTGCAACCTCCACCACTTATCCAAGGGGCATTGATATTGTCTTTTTATTCCACTGTGACCTCCACGTCTCTTCCAAGGGGCATTTAAACCATATCGTTAAGCTACTGTGACCTCCACGTCTCTTCCAAGGGGCATTAAAACCATCTTGTTAAGCTACTGTGACCTCCACCACTCTTCCAAGGGGCATTGATATTGTCTTTTTATTCCACTGTGACCTACACCACTCTTCCAAGGGGCATTAAAACCGTTTTGTTAAGCTACTGCGACCTCCACCACTCTTCCAAGGGGCATTGCTATTGTCTTTTTATTCCACTGTGACCTCCATGTTTCTTCCAAGGGGCATTAAAACCATCTTGTTAAGCTACTGTGACCTCCACCACTCTTCCAAGGGGCATTGATATTGTCTTTTTTTTCCACAGTGACCTACACCACTTTTACAAGGGGCATTAAAACCATCTTGTTAAGCTACTGCGACCTCCACCACTCTTCCAAGGGGCATTGATATTGCCTTTTTATTCCACTGCGACCTCCACCACTCTTCTAAGGGGCATTAAAATGGTCTTGTTAAGCTACTGTGATCTCCACTTCTCTTCCAAGGGGCATTGATATCGTTTTTTTATTCCACTGTGACCTACACCACTCTTCCAAGGGGCATTAAAACCGTTTTGTTAAGCTACTGCGACCTCCACCACTCTTCCAAGAGGCATTGATATTGTCTTTTTATTCCACTGTGACCTCCATGTTCCTTCCAAGGGGCATTAAAAGCGTCTTGTTATGTTACTGCGACCTCCACCACTCTTCCAAGGGGCATTGATATTGTCTTCTTATTCCACTGTGACCTCCACGTCTCTTCCAAGGGGCATTTAGACCATCTTGTTAAGCTACTGTGACCTCCACTTCTCTTCCAAGGGGCATTAAAACCATCTTGTTAAGCTACTGTGACCTCCACCACTCTTCCAAGGGGCATTGATATTGTCTTTTTTTTCCACTGCGACCTCCACCACTCTTCTAAGGGGCATTAAAATGGTCTTGTTAAGCTACTGTGATCTCCACTTCTCTTCCAAGGGGCATTGATATCGTCTTTTTATTCCACTGTAACCTACACCACTCTTCCAAGGGGCATTAAAACCATCTTGTTAAGCTACTGCAACCTCCACCACTTTTCCAAGGGGCATTGATATTGTCTTTTTATTCCACTGTGACCTCCACGTCTCTTCCAAGGGGCATTTAAACCACATTGTTAAGCTACTGTGACCTCCACGTCTCTTCCAAGGGGCATTAAAACCATCTTGTTAAGCTACTGTGACCTCCATCACTCTTCCAACGGGCATTGATATTGTCTTTTTATTCCACTGTGACCTACACCACTCTTCCAAGGTGCATTAAAACCGTCTTGTTAAGCTACTGCGACCTCCACCACACTTCCAAGGGGCATTGATATTGTCTTCTTATTCCACTGCGACCTCCACCACTTTTCTGAGGGGCATTAAAACCGTCTTGTTAAGATACTGTGATCTCCACGTCTCGTCCAAGGGGCATTGATATTGTCTTTTTATTCCACTGTGACCTCCACCACTCTTCCAAGGGGCATTAAAACCGTCTTGTTAAGCTACTGCGACCTCCACCACTTTTCCAAGGGGCATTGATATTGTCTTTTTATTCTACTGTGACCTCCACATCTCTTCCAAGGGGCATTTAGACCATCTTGTTAAGCTACTGTCACCTCCACCACTCTTCCAAGGGGAATTGATATTGTCTTTTTATTCCACTGTGACTTACACCACTCTTCCAAGGGGCATTAAAGCCGTCTTGTTAAGCTACTGCGACCTCCACCACTCTTCCAAGGGGTATTGATATTGTCTTTTTATTCCACTGTGACCTCCACGTCTCTTCCAAGGGGCATTTAAACCATCTTGTTAAGCTACTGTGACCTCCATGTCTCTTCCAAGGGGCATTAAAACTGTCTTGTTAAACCACTCTGAACTCCATCAATCTTCCAAGGGGCATTGAAATGTTGTTTTTAATTAACTCTAACCTCCACGACTCTTCCAATGGGCATTGCATTTCCTCCTAATTTTAGTCTGCTTTTGCTTTTCAATGCATTGGTGAACACTAAGTGAGACCCACTCCCCAATAATGGGTAGAAGGTTTTTAGTACGCTGTAATCCACGTCTGTTTCAAGGCGCATTGCAATTCCTCATAATTTTTGGAAAGCCTTCCATTCACTGCTTAGGCCAACAGTGTACAGGAGACCCAGCTGCTATAAATGGAAAAAACAGATTAGTTAAGGCCCTCTGACCTCTATGTCACTTCCAAGGGGCATTGGAGTGCCTCGAAATTTTTGGTAGGCATTGCACTCACTGTATGCCCTATAACTGTGTAGCCGAAATGCTCCTTTTGGTACAGAAACATATTCTACAAGACATGTGTGGTTGACTGGCCTGATATTGATGTGAATGGTCCCTGTTCCTCCTGCTCTTTCTCCTTTGCCACCACCTCATCCATCATTCATCACCTGAAGCTTTGTTTTAACTGGAGTCATAGAACTGGGATAGCAGCAGGAAAACATCCAGCAATCCTTGGAGGAGGTAGGATATGCGCCAAAACGCTGACCACCTCAGTCCTAGCCGCTACTACATACATGCGCTTGCATTCCAAGGAACAGAAAGCTAAGGAGATGGATGGCCTCATGAGCATGAATAATTTACTCGGTGTGTAGGAGGCCGACCACTGCTGCTGTCTACCTTATGAACTTTGCAATCCTCTATGTCTGGAGGACGTGTTGCATCCCAGTGTCCAACTGTGTCCCGGCTGCCACAATATTAACCCAGTGTGAAGGCGTCAGTGAGATGGACGATCCCTGGCCATATTCACTTGTCCACATGTTTGTGGTTAGGCTGTCCTTTAAATAGTGGCGGCAGGGGACCGTTTATGGACACCCGGCAGCCCCCTGGCGGCTGGGGAGCGAGTGTGGACACCCGGCCGCGGGTCGGCTGGGGACCGAGTATGGACACCCGGCTGCCCCCTGGCGGCTGGGAACCAAGCGTGGACACCCGGCCGCCGGGCGACTGGGGACTGAGTATGGATACCAGGCCGCCAATGCAGAAATGATGTGGTGGCCGGCATCTGCCTCCACAAGCCTAATAGGTCTCATTTCAAGTGCAAGCAAGCTAGCAGTATTTTATTGCAGCCTGGGGGTGGGTGGGTGGCAGGCTGCACACTTACGCTTGCATTCCAAGAAAACAAAACAGATGCTAACTTCTATCATCATCATCATGCTCCTCACCTTGGCACTCTCAACTCCCCTGATGAAGAAGCCAGGGCCCACCGGAGGAGTCTGGTTGTCTGGTGGGCTTGGCCAATGCTGCGCTAAAGCAGGCCAGGCTAAGAAAAGAGTAAGGAAGGTTACAAATAGGGGCGGCTGGGTACTGAGTATGGATACCAGGCCGCCGATGCAGCCATGACGTGGTGGCCAGATTCCGCCTTTACATGCCTGAAAGGCCCAATTTCAAGTGCACACAAGCAGTATGATATTGCAGCCTGGGGGTGGGTCGGTGTCCGGCTGCATACTTGCGCTTGCATTGCAAGGAATGGGGGAGGTACAATTGAACACTGCTCTGGGACAAGGACTTGCACAGGGATAGTTTCAAGTCTGCATGTTCTGATGCGGCAAGGATCATTTCTGATGGGCACACTTTTATGCAGTGACCTGGGTGTCAGAGATGCTTCCAGGGGTCTTCCCCATGCTGTTCCCATGTTTTTTCAGCACTGTATGCATGTGTCACACAGCACATGGCCGGTGAATGCATTCATGGCCGGTGAATGCATTTGTCACGGTTGAAAGCAATGCAAAAGTGCAAAAACGCATAAAAATGCTACTTGTGAACATAGCCCAAGGTGTGGAGGAGTATTTTTGTTTTTGATTATTTATTTTACCATATACACAAGTCTTTACCCTGGAAAGGATGTTCCTTAACATATTTCACAGGAAAGCTCTTTCAGTTTCGTTTTTGAATGTTTTATTTTGAGCCCGTAAAAGTGGCTTAATACCTCTGACCACGTTGTTGACAGCAGTGACATGGGGGTCAGAAATGCTTCCTGGGGCGATCCCCATGCTGTCCTCATGTCATTTGAGCACTGTCACTATCGTTTTGAGCACTTTTTAGGCTTTCTACAGACTGCCGGGGGTGCCGTCGCAAAAATGCTCGGGTCTCCCATAGACTAACATTGGGCTCGTTGCTCGGGTCGAGCATCCGAGTATCACGGTGAGCTCGGCCCGAGCTTCGAGCACCCGAGCATTTTAGTGCTCGCTCAACACTAGTCAGAACTTAAATCCAGCAGTGGATCCCTTGGTATCATTGTTGGCTTGGTCGACTCTAGAACCATCTAGAAAATTGTAGGACCAAACATGGTTCAAATATTGTATGATCATGACGTGAAAAATAGTAAATCCTATAATTACATCATAGACATTTTATTTTCATTGGCATTGTCATCTAGTTTTATACTCTCAGACAGGTAGAATATAACTTTCTTTTTCTTTAAGATAAAAGTATGAAATAGTAACATTGCTTACCCCCCCTCCCCCCCCAACTACCTGCATGTATGATGTTTTCATAGATCTGTTTTGCTTTAAAGAATCTTGTCACGAAAGTGTGGCAAATTTTAGCAATTGGACACTGAAGTTCTCACTTTGAGACACATTTAAATCAATGAAAATATTAACCCTGCTTTACCTCTTGCATAATCTCTTTTAGAGGAGTAGAAAGTATTAATTGTAAAAAATAGCAATCACCTAATAATTGCAGTTAGTTGTCATTACTTATAAAGGAATATCTGTAAATTTGTTTTACCCATTGTTTATCCAACCTGCAAATCATTCTTATTTGCCGAGAATCTAAAACCTAGTAAATTAATTTTATTATTTCTAGTGGTTTTATGAAGATGGTTGTCATAAGCAGCAGTTTCAAAACACTAGAATATTAACTGATAATGTTAGATAGCATTTAGAAATTTCTAATTTGCCTTTAACGAAAAGTTAAAAAATAGACAGCTATCTATTACAATTCTGGATGAATTATTGTTCAGTTCATCAATCTTCTCACTCTACCTCCTCCCAACCTTCTGTTCTGCTATTTGATGTCATCAATGTAATATAGAGGAATAGCTTAGCTTATAAAACCAAGAGAAGATGGTAACGAATTAATATCAGTAATCTGAGGTACATACATATACAGTCGGGGACGACCATAAGATTGGTGCAACCTGTGCAGCCGCACAGGGGCCTAAGTGGTAAGGAAGCCAATTCTACCTGCAAAGCAGGTGGCATTGTGCATTATGATGAGCTATTGGGCTGTAAAAACCCATATATTGTTATTGCACAAAATCCCTCTTGTCATCTCCTGTATACAGAATCACTAAATAGAACTATTATTAATTATTTCTAATGCATCTGTAAATTATATTTGCTATCTGTCTGTGGTTTTTCCATAAGATGTTCAGAAAAAATAGAGATCAGATAGGCAACCTTAAAACAAATTCTGTCGAGCAGCATTACCAGTTTTATTCTGTTTATGTTTGCAACTATGTTTTGCATATAGGATAAAAAAAATGTATACGTATAAATATTTGCCTTTACATTTACATATGTCCACTACTGACTGCTTATAATATTTGTCTGGAGATATAATTGTTAGTTGTGTTGTGAATAAAACCTCGGTATGAAACTTTCCATTATACCTATATACACATAATTCACAATAAAAAAAAAAGAATTGAATTTGACTAAGTAATTATTGCCCAAACAATAGTTTTAAAAAATTGGTATAATACTGGTCCAAGAATTGCACTTCTTTTTAAAAATGTTTCTCTGCATAATGAAAATGCGCTAAATCATTTACAAAGCAGGTAAAACTAATATTCAAGGTGGAATGATTTTTGTTTTTATCAATAGATATAATGAAATCATAGCAAGAAAAAAATAACTTAATCACACATACAATTCAAAATAGTGTAAATCGATGAAGTAGATATCGGTGAAAAAAATAGTCTCCTGTAACTTTACTATTAATTTTGCTACTACATTCTTACAATTTATATTTAATTAGGTCTGTTCAAGTGGCATCATCAATCTATTTTTATTCTACATAACATAAACAAATTAATTAGAGCAGTCATGATGGAAATGGGGAACTTGATGAATCTAAATATAAGGGCGTACATATTGTCTTAAGTTATATACTTTAGCCATTAGCCTTTCCACTTTAAATTCTCATTTTATTGCTTTGATGTGACTTTGGCAAAGTTATTTTAATAATGACCATTTTTTATTAAAGCCTTGTTGAACTTTTCATACAGAAAAGTCCAGAAATCCTTTTTCCTTTTCCTACATAATATTATCTATCTATCTATCTATCTATCTATCTATCTATCTATCTATCTATCTATCTATCTATCTATCTATCAAACTTTATTAGCTCATATTTATCATTTTGCATCTATTGCATTTTTAAGTTTTACTTCACTGTAAAAAAATCAGCAAATACATTTAGATACAAAATTAATGTGTATTGTTTTATCCTATACACTTGAATCGGTGGGTTTCTCAACTTTTTCAAAATTAGCAAAACATTTTGCCCCATTTTCAACCACCTTCTTTGTTGCTACTTTAAACACTTAACTGGAATTTTTTTTTATTTATTTTGTTTTTCTATATGATATATAGTGACTAGCTAGAGTAGCCATAATGGGAACTGGTATCTTGATTAATCTAAATGTAATCATAAGAGTAC
This sequence comes from Phyllobates terribilis, assembly GCF_046119375.1. NCBI lineage: Eukaryota > Metazoa > Chordata > Amphibia > Anura > Dendrobatidae > Phyllobates > Phyllobates terribilis. Next base: position 790,017,824 of record NW_027362761.1, read on the forward strand.
TGTATTAAACTATACACTAAAGCCAGTACCTTTTTCACTTTAAATTTTCCTAAACGTGATGCCCATCATTCAGTTTATTACTTTGATATTACTATGACAAATTTATTATAGTAGTTACCATTTCTGATAAAAGCCTTGTTAAACATTTTATAAAAGAGACCAGAAAATCATCTGTCCTATCTATCTATCTATCTGTCTATCTATCTATCTATTTATCTACCTATATATATATATATTTTTATATAATTTGTTATCTATTGAATTATTCACTTTTAGTTCACTTTAAAACATTTAGTAACTAAATACATTTAATTAAAGAAAATGTGTATTGTTATATACTCCCCATTGGAAAAGGTGGGTTTTTCAACTTTTTCAAATTTGCAAAACATTGTGTCACTTATTCAGCCTTTACTTTTGATGCTGCTTTAAACACTTAACTGCAACTTTATTATATCACGGGCTTCTTCTGATTAAAGCCTAATTGTAATCTTCAAATAAAGCAGAATAAGAAATTACCTTATAATATTATACTTTATCATTTCAAACATCTGCTCTATGTGGATAATACAAATAAAGTTCAGATTTTAATATCTTAAGATACATGAAAATAAAAAATCACTAGAAACTACAGCAATAAAATAAAAAACTAAAATGCGATTTCTGAAATTATACATCTTTACTCTTAACAAACTGTATTTTGGACAAATATGTAGATTTCCACATAAGAGTAACAGCAACATATTGCATTAATTTAAATTGTCATGTAGTGATCCATTAGCCTACTGGTATATGCGTATTGTATATACATATTGTATATATACATATATTTATATATATTGTATATATATGTGATATTGTTAAACCATTTCTAGCACTTTTTTCATTAGTTTTTTAAATGAAAAGAAAACTGTTTGCATAAATTTTAAAAAAAGATCAGGAATGTCAAAATAACCACTTGTGAACATACCCTAGGGATATGTTTAAACATGACAGATTTCCATTCAACATATCTGTTCATTCAGGAGTATAAAATGAGTTTTAAGTCACACATATTTATGCAATAGATGTAGCACATGTGAACATACCCTAGTACAGATCGCCATCTATTAGGGCATGTAAGACTCTATATACATAAAGGTCTATGAAAAATGAGCATTATCATAAAGTGATAATACTTATCATAGTAAACGAATGTAATATTTTCTATTTGTAAGTGTATAATGTAGATATCCACTGAAGAAGACAAATATGTTGCTCAATTACAATACAACGGAGCAACAAGGAACTATAAGAATTTCTCTATTTTATATTTTTACATCTTAACATCTGCCAATATACGTCGTTCTGACAACATTTCTGAGTCAGCATGTTTTTATTCGTGTCTCCGTACAGCAGCAACAGAGCAAAAGGAAGAATTTTGCAGACTCAGGTTCTGAGCTTGACAGTCACTGTGATCATGTGACTGTTATGGCAATTACTAGAGACATAGTTGAAGAGTTATCGGGTCTTAGCAGACTTATTTTCTCTCAATGTGACATTACTTAAATTACAAGGAAGTTTTAACGGGTAAGTGTATTATAATCAAATAGTGAATGATTCAATTGTACATCTGATAAAATAATAAAAGTGAAAAATACAACATTGTCCATAACACACATCCTTCTCTTAGAAATGCTAAACATATAATTGTGAAAAATAAAACAAGAATGAAAGGCAGAATGAAACATATGAGGTGTCATCAGCTGCATTCACAATTTGTATGTACACTTTGTGTTGAATAGTTTCTATGGGTGATTAATTTAATAATCGTCAATATCACTTTATTGTAGACGAAAACTGTATCAACAGCAACGTATATTTCACTCAGCATGTGCAAACTACCAATTAGATAACTGCATTGATACAGTATAATCAATGTAAAGTTGCGCTTTAGCTTTACTGCAACGATTTATTATTTCATTTACTTTACCATGTATTTGACAAGTTGGCTTTATTTTTATTTGAGCAATTTTTGCAATAACTTATAAAGATTACTCAACTTTTATTAGCTCTTTTATTTGATAATATACTTAACTTTGTAGATAATGGCTGCCGTATTTACCCATTAAATAAGAACATAATGACAATTGTATTATTGGTTGCAATATATCTAAAATATATCTAAAAGTTAAAACATAACAAAGATATTGATATCTTAATTATCTGATTAAACATTAAATGGATTTTAAAATACAGAATGACTTAACATTAAAATATTAATTCCCATAATAGTTGGTCTTATTATTAAAAAAATATATATATTTCCATATGGATATTAAACGCCATGAAACAAACATAATTTAAAATTAAAGAAAATGATATATTACATACATCATTTAATATATCTTCTATTAAGAGGTTAAATTGAAAATATATAATCCATTTTTATAATAAACTACTATGCATTCCTTAACAATAAGTAAACCAGAAGAGTTAAACAGTTTGGCCGTGGTCCAAGGACTTAAGTGGGATGCTGCTGTGTTTCTTTGAATCTCAACTTGAAGCACAGATCAGTGTGTAACAACTTAAATTTTGATTGCCAAGACATTTTATAGAGATTCTAACTTTTAAGTGCAAAAAAACAAGTGAATCGCTGTAATAACACAATTATTAACTAATATTTCAAAATTGTGTAATTTAATAAAAAAACTATTTGCGCAAAGTTTTACAGCATTTTGCTAATCACAGTGTGGATTATTTCAGATCAATGTAGCCAGTGGTTTGTAGTGAATAATAAAATTGTAACATTAATAATGTGTTTTGCATTTAAATGTTTTAAAATCAACTCATTTACTGAATAAGGAGCACTTTAATTAATCCCAATAATTTTATGTAATGAGAAAGAACATCTAATTGGTTACAAGCATTTGCAACCAATCAGATGCCATGTTCAATGTCACTGAGTACTATTCCTATTGGAAAGACAATGACGGTTACATGCAGTAGATAAACAACCATATCAGAGGCTCGGGCACACAATATGGCTTATCATTCATTTAACTATTCAGCAATTCCTAATTATCAAATTGATAATTTATATATAAGCTGTTATAAATTAAAACTGCAGCAATATAGTGATGTTATAGAAATTATATACACATTTATCAATTACAAGCAACCTATGTAATTAAAGTAATTATAGTAGTCTACCCAGTTAAATAGATTTTATAAATCTATGGAAGAAATATCTAGACTCAAAATTACTATTTTTTTTTTCAAAAAGACTTACTATTGAGAAAAATATAATAGCTGAAATCACGTTTATATGGAAGATTAAGTAAATTATTAAAAATCAATATAACATGTATATCTACTTACGGATACTTAAGTAATTTATGTGCAAAAAAGGTAAAACAATGTTAGCTATGTAAAGTATTTAAAACTATAAAGCATCGCTAAGTTTAACTATCATTTAAATTGTAATCAAACTATAGTAGTATTTTCATCAGAGTATATTGTTGCTGAAGATTAGTATCAATCACAATATAAAAATAATACACAAGAAAATTTATATGAAAGTAATTCTCAATCACCTTTCAGATGCTGAAGCTTCTTGAATTGCACCGCACATCCATAGATAAAATGTTACGTCTTTTTACAGTCGTCTTAAGCTTTTTCCTTTGGTAGCAAAGTCCATAGAGCCAGAGAGTATTTAGATGATTTTTTTTTTGTTACACAGCACGACCGAAGCTGAAAAGCCTTAATCATGTGCACCAATCTGTAAAGTGCAACATTAACAGACAAAGCTTTCTAAGTCATTCCAGTCCACCAATTACTCAACTGCAATTAATAATTCTTCAACTAATAGAAACTAATTGCACCATAGATTACTTAGGATATTTAAGTAAAGACATATTTTTTTTCTTATCCTAACGGTATGAAAAAATATAAAACTGTGCTGTGCCTGCACTTTTATTGCATGGTTCAGCACATTTTATCCTGATAATAAACTGCCAGGACAAGTTACCCCCTGATGTGAGGTTTAGGGTCAGACCCATTCGGTACAGCCTTTCTGGTCTTGCTGAACATACATTGCCTATAACTATAGGTGTACATTTACTTTATATTATGTAGGCTTTTATATATTTTTCTAAAAAATATTCAGACCAGTGGGAATTTAACACTCATGGTATTTCTGCAATATAATAATTTTCCTACATGGCTTAGCATAACACAAATTTCATCTTCAATAGAAAGTCTGTGCTTTTGAAATACAGTCTATAAATTATTTATATTGAAATTCACCTTTTGCAATGACGGATTCTTTGCTCTATAATGAATTTAAAGAATAATTTTTTCTATCACATACAACTTTTGACAGATAAAAGTAGACCATAAGCAATCTTTCAAAAAGTTGAAACTGCTGTAAATTTTAAACAAGCTATTGTCTAGGAGAATAATCTAAAAATATAATTCAACATTGCTGTTTATCTGACATAGAAGATTGACTTCATAATATTATGATTTTCATCAGCTGGAACTCAACAAATTACAATTATCGACATTATTTTATTTTCACAAATATATCGAACTATGTGCTTTTGCTTTAAAATTTTAATAGCTCAAATGTTAAGTTTTTTCACATACTTGTTTTTCATGGCATTAACGTCACTATAAAATTAGAAAAATATGTTGTAATTTTCTTTCTTTCCTTCTTTCTATCTTCTTTCTGTCTATCAATTTCTATATCTTTTTGTTTGTTTCATACAATTATATTTAACTATTTTTGATATGTCAGTCAAGTATTTACTTATATATCTTCTATTTATCTATCAATCAAAATGAAGCACCACAAGTAAATTTGGTGGGAGGCTACAAGCCCTTGGACAATAACCTAGTTGTCTACTACAAACAAAAGTGTAAAAAAGGCAGCACTTCAAAAAATTATTGTGTAAAATGATTACATGAAAATGATAATGTCATAAAATGATTAACGTGATAAAATGATAAAGTAATAAACAGTGACAGTTCAGTCCCTATTACTTTGTTCCAGTATCTATTAATCTAGAGTACATTAGCTATGAAATTCTTAAATTTAAACTGAAATAGAAATAGAATCAAAACGAAGCACATTTTTTGGGATAAAACAGTTGGAACAACTTAGTTTTACATCTACATTCAGTTTTCTACTAAAAATGTCATCAAATGTCATAGCTAATTTTTAGACCATGGAAAGCAAAAAAAAAAACTTGATATTTTTCGATAAAATATATTTTTACAGAGTAGAACATTAAGACTATAACATTACAGATGGAAAATCCATCTGTTCTGCTAATTTCTCAAAATTCATCATTAATTTCTATACAAAGACTAAATAATAGTCAAAAATATGTTAACTGCAAAAAAATCTCATAAAGCAAACACAGTGGATCGCTACATTGAAAACAGATGGAAAAATGAAATTGGAAAAGGTAAAGTCTGATAGGTGTTAGAAGGATTAACAAATCTAGAGTACAAATCAAATAAACAAAGCCTAACTAAACATAACAAAGAATGGCATCTTTACTGAATTAGGATTTCATGATTTTATGTAGTGAAATGCAGTTATTGTGCGAAGGTATTGGAAGAGAAACTAGTAAAGCAATTAAGCATGGAATTAGGAAATTACTGTTTTTTCCCTAAGCAGTAGGTGCTCATTATGGCCCAGATATTTTGGCATGTGAGAAAAGTTCTCAACATCAAAAACAAATACAGCTGAAATCATACATTTACGCCAATTTCATGCACCTTAGCCATAATCAGCAATTGTATATATATAAACATAGACTACATACATATATTGACATTTGGGGATCTTGTGCTTATGTAATAATATAAAATTAGACATTAATTATATAATGATTGAATCACTGTAAAGTTTAGACTAATTAAATTGTAAATGATAGAAAAATAGGAAGTGAAAGCTTTGGACTGCCCTAGTTTCTGAAAACATAAGGAAGACAGAAAGATAGAGATCTCTGCTATGAAACATTGTACAGGATGGTTTGCAGTATAGCGTGCAAGCCTTGTGCTGTCCTTGCATTACTCTGTCAGCCTGGTTAAATGAGTCGATACAAATACATCCCCTGAGTGAAATGGGATGTGCCTCTGTGTTTGTTGAGGACAGTATGTCTATAGAAGTTAATGTCCCCATGCTCACAAGCAGTTTGAAAAAGTGGAGGTAGAGAGACGGAAAGAAAGGGAAATAAAGGATAGTCTTTGTAGCATAAGTTTCATAATTCAATTTGATGTTTTGAAGGTCAAAAATGTTATTAAAGTATGTATCTAGTGTATGTGATATTTCATTTCTCATTTAAGCATTTGAGATATTACAAGCTACAGTATAAAATTTTGATAACACCTCTGGATCTAAATTATTGAAACTTATTACAATGCGCTTTTACACATTTGCTATGTTTCTTAACAATAAATGCAGTTATTAAAAGTTCAACTGTCAAAGGATTAGATAAAATGTTAAAAATCAGGGGGCTTACTTTGGGGCTGCTAAATGCTGCTTCTGCAGTCCTGATGGAAGTTATCAAGATGGCAATTCAGGAAGAGAGCCCACTTATTTGAGATACCATTTTGCTGGATGTTTTATTGACCAAAAGTAAACACATCGATAAACGGGAAAGATACAAAATTTACAGGTTTAATATGCAGATTTGAGATCAGTGAATCTATTTTATGCAAGTCGAATTTGTACCAATTTTTTAGGAATTCGCTGAATCCAGCAACTTCTAATAGTTTGTAATTCGATTTCCACGAAACACCAAAATTAGCCATCATCATTTTTTACTTTGCAACCACAGAAGGCTAATGTTGCCATGTGTGTGGCTGAATGGGCTCCCCCATAACGCTATGCAGCTACTACTTCATGAGGAATAGCACAGCAAATCAGGAGGGTCTATCATAACCTGCACAAAATCAGAAACAGGGAATGCAGCAGCCATTTTATGGTGAATCTGGATAATGATAGGACATCACAGCTCAAAGGTTATCAATAAAGATAGAAAGGTTATGTCATAAAACAAAATGACAAAATAAGTGAACAAATTCTACACATACTGTGTGATAGCAAAAAAGTGAAGAACAGCCACCATCCGTTTACCAATAGCCATGTATTTTGAGAACTCTTTGACATCACTAAGGCTCTGTTTGCATTAAGGAGCTTGAAAGAAATTATATACAGACCTAGGGGTCCACAGAGAGTTACATACTTATTTTCCTGATTATTGGAGTACTTGTACATAATTTGGATCAATTCACCAAAACTGGCAAATTCAAATTTCAAAAGATTCACTGATCTTTAGGGTAGATAATAAGGAATGATTGGGTACATCGAAAGGAAGAACAATGGCCCCAAGTCATCAAAGTATTTACGCCAAAAATCTGGCGTAAAACACTTTGAAAAGTTGCTAATATTTAGTACAATGCGATGTTGCATATAAATTTAGTGACTTGTAGCGTTTTCACACCAGCATTGGTCTGCATCGCCAAAATGGGTAGAGCTGTGGTAGGTTGGGGGTGATGAGTGACAATGCTCGCTCTTGTAATTAATGATGAATTGTAGTGTACCTTACGCAACAAATCTTAATCTAGCTGCTGACTGGAGTAAGATATGTTGTCAAGGCATATGAAGGCATATTCCACTTTTAAGATGTGTGCCTTTAATGAACCAGGCTCCCCTGACTCCACAACACCCCTTCAGCAAAACTGGCGTGAACAACAAGCCTGTCTTGGGGGTCTTTGTTTTCTGTTATCAATCTGTCTATATGTCTGTCTAGCTATTATCTATCTATTGCCCATCTATTTTCTATAATTGTTACTTTCTCATGCACTCTAATTTCACAAGACCATTTTTGTGCATTTTGATTAATGTTAATGGACATATGACCCGTTTGGTTAAAGTGCAGAGCACAACGTCTTATTAATATATGATTATATTCTCTCAAGTGCTTTTTCTTTCAGGCAGTTGCTTTCCAGAGCACTGCTTGTGACAAATTTTGCATAATGTCTTCTAGTACAACATTATTAAATTTTAAAGACGACTATATCACAGTGGCCAACATGAAACATTTAAAAGCCCTGCCAGATTCCTTTCCTAGAGAAGAATCACATTGACTCAGTGTATGTCATCAGGAATATTTTAAATTGAAAAAATTCCCAAGAAATGTTATATATAAAATAACTGTATTTTGCAATTATATAAATGTGCCATACTTTGTCAAGTACATAAAGTATTTTGTAATTGCATATACAGTGTTGTGCAAATGTTTTAATAATGTGTTAAATAAAGATCCAAAGAATGCTTTAAATAAAGAAGTATTAATCGTTAATTTTTATTAGTTAACATAATGCAATGTGAATGAACAAAAGAGAAATCTAATCAAATCAATATTTTGTGTGACCACCAAAACAACATGAAAGAATCAACTCTTCTAGGTACAATACACATGCACACAGTTTTTGAAGGAACTCAGTAGGGAAATTGTTCCAAATGTCTTGGAGAACTAACCACAGATCTTTTGTGGATGTAAACAGGCATAAATCCTTCTGTCTCTTCTTGTAATCTTTCAGAGACTCAATGATGTTGAGATTAGGGCTCTGTTTGTGCTTAGTCATCAGTTTCAGGACATCTTGTTCTTTTTTATACTGAAGACAATTCTGTCATTGTCATTGACAATAGTCATTGTCTGCATGTTTGGGGTGATTGTCCTGCTGCAGAATAAATTTGAAGACAATTGGATGGCTCCCATGTAAAATAGTGCATTCTCAAGACATCCAAAAAACTATCCCTTTTTTGAGGATCAGAAACAAGTAAAGAAGGTACAGCTTCTCAACCAGGAGTGAAAAAATTATAATTTTTTTAGATCTGCAACAGGCATTCACAAAATTAATAAATGGCTTTTTTGTCAAGCCATCCAAAAAGTATCCTCTTATTTAGAGAGTAGGAACAGGTTAACTGTCTTTAAAGAGAATAAGCCATGACTTGTCACAAATAGTGTTGAGCCACCCCCTTAGTGTTCGAGTTCGGTTCGTCGAACACCCATATGTTCGCCGAACTGTTCGTCGAACTGTTCGTCGAACACCTTCGAACACCGTTAAAACCAATGGCAGGCAAACAAAAACACATAGCAACACATAGAGAACACATAGAAAACACTTCAAAGGTGTCCAAAAGCTGACAAACAGCTCAGAAGACACAACTAACACATGGAAAAGTGACAAGTACATATAGTCATGCGAAAAGAAAAGAGGTGGAGGAGTAAAAGGAGGGGGAGACACAGATATAGGCATGTCATGCCCTTCTAAAAAGAAAAAAGTGCGAAGCCGACACGGCCAGTCCGTTCCTGCCCGTGCGACCTCTGTGTCGCCGGGTTTGTGCCAGAGCTGCGGTGGACCCTGATGGCCAGCCCCCCTCTCTCAATACTGGAGCCTGTCCGCTGGTGGGTCGAGCCCCCCCGCGGTGGGGGGGGAGTAACATATGCAGAAGAACGACCATCTTCCAGCCAAACTAAGATGTCTACTTCTTTTCGTGGACAATGTGATACGATCCCTTTCTTACGGACACGCCCATCGCTACAAATTACAGATGAGGCACAAAAACAGCAGGTGCTTCAATGTATATCAAGTGCTCCTTCAAGTGGGCTCTCCTCCACCTCAACTTCAACATCACAAATACTGCAGTCCTCAGAGGTGTCACCCCAATCGCACTTGCTTCCTCACAGCTCCCAAGTCTCCAGCTGCCCGTCTGAGTATGTGGTAACACAGATGGTTGAGTCTGCACAGTTGTTTACTCATACTATAGCCTGGGAAACGGAGGTCTACTCCAGAGCTTCTGTTAATCCAGATGAGGAAATGATCTGCACTGATGCCCAGAATCTTTGAGTCGGATCCAGGACCAGATGAAGAAGGTTCTGAGCATAATGTAGACCCTCGTTCCCAAACTGTAACTCCTGTTGGTGGAGACAATGATGAAGACGATGATGAGACTCAAATACCTGATTGGAGCGACAACTTGACTTTTCGGTCAGGGCAGGAAGAGGTTGGCTCTGAGGACGACGGGTGCGAGAACACAAAGGGTGATAATGACGAGGTTGGAGATCCCACTTACTGTCAACCCACAGTCAGCCAGTCGATGAGGTCAGCAGAGGAGGTGGAGGAGGATGTGACTAGCCCAGGGGATGGGGATGACTCGGTATCCGGGCCTTTGCCTGGCCTTTGGGATGTCGCGGTGGTCGGCTCCAGGGCCCGTACCCTGGGGTCAGTCTTTAAAAGGGAGGATAATTGTTAATTTTATAAGAGTTCATGACGCCACTTGTGGTATCTGGTGAGAAGCACCAGCGCTAGAGTAGTCCACTGATGCCGGTGATAAGGCAGCTCGATGGTAGAGCTCCCCACAGGTGGAGCTAGGCCTCAGAAAAGCATATGCAGGGGGAATGCAGGACAGGCGAGACCCAGCTGGGTCAGAGCAAGAACGGGAATGGACACGATAGTCACTTCAGTACCTTTTACTGGTGGAAATTCAGGCACATCCTGGAGCACTGTAGGGTGAAGGGTGCATATCAGGATCCTCCCCAATGAGCAGGTGTAGGGCCTCTTGTTTCTTGCCTCTGCGTAGTAAATTTCTGACCTGCCTGGAGCTAGGCCTAACATTGTCTCTGTCCTGCGCTGGCTGACCTTATGGTAGGGCCTTGTCTTGGAGTTCACGCTCCCAGTATGCGGGGCCTAAGCGCCTCTTGGCTCTTTTACGTATCAGCACCTTAGCGATCCTGGGACTTGTAGTTCTCCAGGGATTCCGGTTATGCCTTACTTGGTCATAGAGATCCCGGTAAGCTCGGATCCGGTGTCCGGTAAATGCTTCGGGGTGAGCTGGTTAAGCTCCTCTGCCCCTATGCACTAACTCTCCACTCGCCTTCGGCTAAGTAGGGCCCTTACTAGGCTATACACACTAACGGCAGCTTGCCGTGCTTCACCGATCTTATTGCACCGGCACACCTTAAGCTCTAACTTGGATCCCTGAATCTAGCTAGCAGGAGCCTCGTGCTCCACTGCTGAACTATTAACTGAGTTCTCTAGACTAGACTGAGCTCCACTGCAGACTGACTTCTCTTAGGCTTCTCTACTGCAGGAACTCTTCAGAGGAACTGAACTTGCTAGTGACGCGCCCCTGGGCCTGTGTCGCGCTGCGTTGCGCACGCGGGAGCTTACCCGGAGCCGGATCTGTTTAGGGTTGTAGTCTCGTGGCGGTGACCCGGTCCGTGCCCAGGGAGTCAAACTGGACGGCAGTCTGTTAGTGGTAGAAAATGGTTGATGACTACGCCACCCGTTGAATGCAGCCAGGGGGCTGCTGCTGCAGGGCAGACCGCTGAGGCCGGTGGAAGGATGGTGCAGCGTGATAGTATAACCCCCAACGGGAGGGGTATGGCCTCAGGGCAGCCGACGTGGATGATGGGGGTAGCAGGAACCACTCAGAGACGGTATGGTAGCGTTCAGGGTCTTTACTGGTAACAACGATAGACCCTCCCGGAGTACTTGCTAGCGAACGGGGCCTGGTCAGTCCTTGAGCAGATGGGATCTCCCCTGGCCAGGCGTAGTTGTAGGCCTCCCAAGCTGACTGTACTCTTCTGGCTACCTTGCTAGAAGCTGATGTAAGTAGCCCACGTCCCTGAGTGTACCGTGTGGTGCTCACCCGTATGGCCGGTGACTCGGGGCCTTCTAATGGCTTCCGCTCCACGATGGCGGTGCTGGTCCCACGCGTGTGACCGGGCCTTCGGGCTTCTGGGCCAGGGGACCTGAAATCCCCTGCCTGACGGATTCTGCTGCTGGGTAGAAGTTAGTCCCCACAGCCTCGGACTCCGGGTCCGGTAAAGAATCTTCTTAGTCAGGGCGAGCTCTTTAGCTGCCAGCCCCTGACTCCTTGTGACTCTGCTGCTTCCTATGCTGCTCTTGTCTCTACTCTTCCTGGACTCACTAACCCTGCCTCAGCCCCGGGTTTATACAGGGGAAGTTCTTCCCCTCCCAAGGCTGGGCAGGAGGTGTGGCATGCACAGGATCCCTGACCAAAGGACCTCCCACCTGCTCTCAGACGTAATATCTCTATCACTGTGACAACCAGACCCCTGGGGTGTCACACTCCCCCCTAGTGAAATTTAGTACTCCGGGACTAAACACTTTTTAGAAAAATATAACAAGGTATATCAAAGAACAATAAAATACAATAAGGAAACACAATAAGATGGTCACGGATGTCCGCAACCAGGTGCAGTCTTTGAAGAAAAGCAAAGGTGTCCATTTCACCAACACAGGGAGACGTAACCAGGTAGGGGTCTGTCCTACCCCGAGTCCTTAACAGTCTCTAGTCCATCCTGGGTTACGCTCCAACTATATACAAAGGATTCCCGGTAAATCCACCGAAGACTCCTAAAAACAACTAGAAACACAAAATTACACACAAGCAACAATAAACAGGTAAACATTGTAAAACAACTTAAACATTTAGATCCTCCAACGTGCGGGTAACTGGCCTCTAGTGGCCCTAGTGGACCTACGGAGCTGACTGTCTGGCCCTGAACTACAGGGTGTAGGAGCTGTCAAGGGTAAACTGGGCAGCTGTCTACCGGCTCTTTGTCTCACTAGGGGTACGGCAGGCTCACTATAAGCAGAGGGTGGATTCTCCTGTTCCGCTTGGGTGGAGTCTTCTGCCTCCTGGACCGGCTGCTCTTCCAGCTCTACCCGTTGCTCCGTAGGTTCTTGGGATGATGGTTGGAGGAAGGTGAGTACGGGTACCACAACTGCACCATTGACTTGAGTCCAAGACCGAGGGAAGTCCCCGAGCACGGTACTAACCATATCTTCCCTTTCTTCCACGGGTCGATGGTCTTCCTGTTCCTCCTCAGGGTTCCTCAGTTGTTCGGGGCACTTCTTCAGGTGGTCCCGGGATACAATGGCTGTGGTTTCCCCTCCGTCTTTACTGATGGTACAGACCTTCGGGTTCTCGTGGCTTGAGGGCAGTACGGTGTACGGGTCCTTCTCCCACTGGTCGTCCAACTTGTGGAGCCGTCTCTTCCTCTTCAAGACCTGCTCTCCGGGTACCAGGGGAACAGCGGGAGCATACTGGTTGTAAGTCTTCTCTTGTCTTTCCCTAGCCTGACAGAGACTTCGCTCCACACTCTCCTGTACTTTCCGGTACTGCTGCTGCCTCTCTGTGTCCCAGTCTGTTTCTGGTGAAGTGTCCTCGGGCGTCAGGACTCCCATTTCCAGGTCAACAGGTAACTTACCAGGTCTTGCCCTCATTAGGTAAGCCGGGGTACAGTTGGTGGAACCTACCGGGATGTGGTTGTATAGGTCCACCAGATCGGGCAACTTCTCAGGCCACAGACTGCGTTCTTCCAGGGGCAACGTTTTTAGAAGATCCATTACCACCTGGTTCATTTTCTCACAAAGTCCATTAGTTTGCGGATGGTAGGGTGTCGTCCTTATCTTCCGGCAGCCATACAGATTGCAGAATTCCTGGAAGACCTCCGCTTCAAAGGCAGGTCCCTGGTCCGTCAGCACTTGGTCCGGGTACCCGTGTGGACGGCAAAAGTGCTGCTGGAAGGCTCTAGCTGCTGTTCGAGCCGTTAAGTCCTTGACGGGGACGACAACCAGAAACCGGGAGTAATGATCCACGATGGTTAACGCGTAGACGTAGCCACTTCTGCTGGGGGTCAGTTTTACATGATCCAAGGCTACCAGTTCCAACGGTTGCCGGGTGACGATGGACTGCAGGGGAGTCTTCTGGCTGGCCCGGTCCTTCCTTCTCAGATTGCACGGGCCACAGTCTCTGCACCACTTCTCGATGGTTCCCCTCATGCCTACCCAGTGGAACCGCTCGCGCAGCAGGAACTCCAGCTTTTTCCACCCGAAGTGTCCAGCTCCGTCGTGGTATGCCTCCATCACCATGGCTGCGTCTCTTCGTGGCACCACTACTTGCCAGAGTAGTTCATGCGTCCTGGAGTTAACCATTCTGCGGCACAACTTCCCCTTGTAAAGGAACAGTCGACTCTTCTCTGCCCATAGTTGTTTGGCTTCCTCTGGAGCGTCTGATTCCAGGCTAGCCTCCGGGCGAGTCAGCATCTCCTTCACCAGTCGGACGGCAGGGTCGCTGTCTTGCGTTTCCGCCCAGTTGTAGTGAGGTAAGGGGTTCAACGTAGCAGCCTGCTTACTCCTTACCCGGTGGGAATACTGGATAGTCCCATGACGGTGGAACGCAGGGAGTTCAACTTCTTCCAGTCCCTCCGGATCTTCTCCTCCGTCCGGCAGGTTGGGCATCCTGGACAGGGCGTCCGCGTTGGTATTGGAGCGCCCTGCCCGGTATTTAATTGTGAACTCGTAGTTGGACAGACGGGCCATCCACCTCTGCTCCAGGGCACCGAGTCTTGCCGTGTCCAGGTGTGTCAGCGGGTTGTTATCCGTGTATACGGTGAACCGGGAAGAAGCGAGGTAATGCTTAAAGCGCTCGGTGACTGCCCATACCACGGCCAGGAACTCTAGCTTAAATGAGCTATAATTCTCGGGATTCCTTTCGGTGGGTCGCAGTTTTCGGCTGGCATAGGCGATTACTCGCTCTTTCCCCTGCTGAATCTGGGACAGTACGGCTCCTAGCCCGACGTTACTGGCGTCGGTGTAGAGGATGAAGGGCTGGCTATAGTCTGGATACGCCAAGATTTCATCCCCCGTGAGGGCCATCTTCAGCTGGCGGAAGGACTCTTCCTCTAGCTCTTCCCATTTGAAGGGCGGCTTCTGGTTCTTGGCCTTCCGGGACTGGCCTATCAGGAGGTCCTGCATAGGCGCCGCCTTTTTGGTGAAACCGGGAATAAACCTTCGGTAGTAGCCTACCAACCCTAGGAACTGCCGCACTTCTTTTACGCTGGAAGGCCTTGGCCATCCTTTGATTGCGGTGATCTTATCGGGGTCGGGAGCCACTCCGTCAGCGCTCACCACGTGTCCCAGGTATTGCACCTTTGGTTTCAGGAGGTGACACTTGGAGGGTTTCACCTTTAGGCCGTAACTCGCCAGAGCTTCGAACACCTCCGCCAGGTGTTTCAGGTGGTCCTCATAAGTTTTTGAGTATACGATGACATCGTCCAGGTACAACAGGACCGTCTCGAAGTTTCTGTGGCCCAGACAGCACTCCATTAATCGTTGGAAGGTTCCTGGGGCGTTGCAGAGTCCGAACGGCATGCAGGTGAACTCGCTAAGTCCCATCGGGGTGGTGAATGCGGTCTTCTCCCGGTCCGCCTCTGCTACAGGAACCTGCCAGTACCCGCTAGTGAGATCCAAGGTAGAGAAGAAGTTAGCAGATCTTAAAGCAGCCAATGACTCCTCTATCCTTGGTAAGGGGTACGCATCCTTGTGTGTGATACGGTTGATTTTCCGGTAATCTACACACATCCTCATGGTGTTGTCTTTCTTTTTGACTAAAACTAGTGGGGCTGCCCAGGGGCTACAGCTATCCCGGATTACCCCAGCCTCCTTCATGTCTCTAAGCATCCCCTTGGCGTGTTGGTAATGTGCAGGGGGTACGGGTCGATACCTCTCTTTTATGGGAGGATGATCTCCCGTGGGGATGCGGTGTTCTACCCCCTTGACTCGCCCGAAGTCTAACGGGTGTTTACTAAACACTCTCTCATACTCTTGAACCACCCGATAGACTCCTTGTTTCTGGTGTGAGGGAGTGGAGTCAGTACCCAGATGTAGTTGCTGACACCAGTCCTCCATGTCTTTCTTAGAGCCGTTACCTTCCTCCGGGTGAGATGGAGGCAAGGGTTCCACAGATTGTATAGAATTTTGATTAGTGGTATATAATTTGGCTAGCGTGGCATACCGGGGCAGGTACACTTCCCTCTCCCCGATATTTATTATGCGAACGGGCACCCTCCCATGGCGTACATTGACCACCCCCCGTGCTGTCAAAATGGTGGGCCTACTGTCTGAGTAAACTGGTTCTACCATTGCCTGGTAATCTCTACCTCTCAGACCAATAGCTGCCCGGCACCAAATCATCATTTCACTTTTTGGGGGCATGGCAATAGGAAAAGGGTCACACATTCTTACGCTACCAATCTCACCGCCGGAGAGTTCCACTTGTTGCCGTTGCATCAGTGCCCGGATCTCTTTCTGGAGCACCCGCTGCTCGCCGGAGCTGGCATTCTTGGCAACCTGCTGTAAAAGGAAAATCACCTCTGCAAGACAATTTTCAATTACATTAGTTCCTAGAGTTATTTTTGGGTGACTCTCATGTTTGTCAATATCTACAATGATCAGTCCCTGTGCGGCCAGTTCGACTCTACCAATTTTGATGGTCACCTCTTTAAATCCGATCTGTGGCACGGGCTGACCATTGCTGGCGATGATACTCAAGTCGTCGTCAGGGTAGCGGGTAATATCCGAGTCATTCCAGTACTGCTTGAAGAGCACGTACGGGATGGTGGTGACCTGTGACCCGGTGTCCAGTAGGGCACTCATGGGAATGCCATCCAGTACCACAGGCAAGACTGGACGTCCTCCCACATATCTGTCGCGCCAGTTCGATGGGCCTGGTGATCTTTTTCCTGGGGGTTGGCCCTCTACCCCAGGTTGTGCCCGTTTAAAGAACAGTACCTTTCCATATGTCCGGGTTGATTGCAGCGGCGGCAGATGGGTCGTCCGTCCTCGCTGTATCGGTCACTGGGTCTTCCTCTGGCCGGTGGGGTCCTCCTTGGTCGACGCCACGGGATGTCCTCCGGTCCGGATGCCAGCTGGATCTTCCCTGGAGTGGAAACCTGTAAAGACTGCACAGTTCGGGTTAGCGCAGCAACGCTTTTAGCTAGCTCTTGGACCTGATGGTGTAGGTCTGGAGCCGGGTCATTGTCCAAAGCCTGCGCATCAGCTCCCACAGGCCCTGCTGACAAGGGCGCCGCCTCCTGGTAGTAAGTGGTAGTGGGGCGTCTGTGGGTCACAACGCCACCTGGTGCCGGTTCTCGGAGCACCCGGATGGCTCTGTCCTTGAACTGTGCAAATTCTAGATGAGGGTCCTGTAAGGCCATTGCCCGCAACTGGGTGCGGTGGGCATTGCAATATAAACCCTCTATAAATTGTTCGGTCAACAGCCTGTCCTCGTTTCCCACTCCATTAGGGTCGGTCTGCTTAATGGCCCTCAGGGCCTCTTGTAGGTTGAGTGCATAGTCCCTTATACTCTCATGCGCTCGCTGCTTGCACCCGTAGAATCTAAGTTTAATCTCGGCTGAGGTGCGGGTATCAAAGGTGTCCTTCAGCCGGGTTAGTATCCCTGCGACAGTCTTCCTCCCAGGTGGCCAGGATTTTACTTCCCTTTTGGCTGCCCCAGTTAGTTGGGCCACCAGGATGCTCACTTTTTGCTCTTCTGTGAGGGGGTACACCTGGAAGAGGCTATCCAGCTTTTCTCTAAAGTCATGCAGGGTATGTGACTCCCCTGAGTACTGGGGTAGCCAAGCTGCTCCCGGGATATAGGGCATGGTGAAGGGCATAACTGCAACAGCGGTAGCGCTGGCGGGGGTTGAGGCAGTGGAGCTCTCCTCCGTATCCGACATCTTCCTCCCCCCTAGTGGACCGTGGCCTACCTTGCGATGATCCTGTTCCGTAGGCCGCGGCTCCGCAGTGGATCGTCAGGGTTGAGGACCTTCCGTCGCGCTCCTGTGACGTCGGCGTCTGCTGGGCTCCTTCCAGGACCTTACGCAACGTCCGGACGTGAGGCGGGGCTTCAGTTCTCGCGCGCTTTCGGAGTCCACGCCCCTCTTCTTCCCGCGCGGCGTCCTCAAGATGGCGTCCAATGGCGGGAAAACTCACCGATGGCGGGAAGAAGGCTGAAGATGGCGCCGGATGGCGGGAATCTTCACCACTGGTAAGTTTGAACAGTCTTTGCTTTTCAGGCACGCAGTACCCGGTGGTTGCGGGCACGTGATCCTGCCGACTACGCCAAAGTTGACGCGCCCCTGGGCCTGTGTCGCGCTGCGTTGCGCACGCGGGAGCTTACCCGGAGCCGGATCTGTTTAGGGTTGTAGTCTCGTGGCGGTGACCCGGTCCGTGCCCAGGGAGTCAAACTGGACGGCAGTCTGTTAGCGGTAGAAAATGGTTGATGACTACGCCACCCATTGAATGCAGCCAGGGGGCTGCTGCTGCAGGGCAGACCGCTGAGGCCGGTGGAAGGATGGTGCAGCGTGATAGTATAACCCCCAACGGGAGGGGTATGGCCTCAGGGCAGCCGACGTGGATGATGGGGGTAGCAGGAACCACTCAGAGACGGTATGGTAGCGTTCAGGGTCTTTACTGGTAACAACGATAGACCCTCCCGGAGTACTTGCTAGCGAACGGGGCCTGGTCAGTCCTTGAGCAGATGGGATCTCCCCTGGCCAGGCGTAGTTGTAGGCCTCCCAAGCTGACTGTACTCTTCTGGCTACCTTGCTAGAAGCTGATGTAAGTAGCCCACGTCCCTGAGTGTACCGTGTGGTGCTCACCCGTATGGCCGGTGACTCGGGGCCTTCTAATGGCTTCCGCTCCACGATGGCGGTGCTGGTCCCACGCGTGTGACCGGGCCTTCGGGCTTCTGGGCCAGGGGACCTGAAATCCCCTGCCTGACGGATTCTGCTGCTGGGTAGAAGTTAGTCCCCACAGCCTCGGACTCCGGGTCCGGTAAAGAATCTTCTTAGTCAGGGCGAGCTCTTTAGCTGCCAGCCCCTGACTCCTTGTGACTCTGCTGCTTCCTATGCTGCTCTTGTCTCTACTCTTCCTGGACTCACTAACCCTGCCTCAGCCCCGGGTTTATACAGGGGAAGTTCTTCCCCTCCCAAGGCTGGGCAGGAGGTGTGGCATGCACAGGATCCCTGACCAAAGGACCTCCCACCTGCTCTCAGACGTAATATCTCTATCACTGTGACAACCAGACCCCTGGGGTGTCACACTAGCTCCACCTTCCCTATTTATATCCGTAGCGGGCTCCCTCTGCTTGTCTGAGGTGAAAGGTGGAGATGTGTGATTGTTTATGGGGGCCTCTTGTGGAAGATTCTATCAATGCACTCTTCTTGGATCTGTGATACCAAGCGCATCGGGGCGTCACAGATGCTACTGACGACGAGGTTAGGTTGCACCTTCCTGGACAGAGACGGAGTACTGGAAGCATGTCAACAACTGCATCCTCAACCACAACTCTGCCTCTGACCACAAATCGTAGTGGCTCTTCAGGTTGCATGGGCTCTAAGCCTTGCATAGCCTGGGCATTTTTTCAGATCGAAAAGGATGACCCAACTCGTGTTATCTGTAATATTTGTCACCAAAAGCTAAGTAGAGGCCAAAAAATCAATAGTTTGAGTACATCATGCATGAACCGTCACATGGATATGAAGCATAAGTTGCAGTGGGAAGCTCACTGTGCTACAATGCGGCCTAGCGGGCCGGGCCAACAATAGTCTGCCCCATCTTGTGCATCCGCGGCCTCTTCATCCTCTGTGACTGGGGGGACAGCAGTCACACATGTTTTTGGACGCAGACCTGCCACATCTTTACCCGCAACAGCCAGTTTGATTGGCAGGTCGTCAATTCATTTGGAAGTGGAAACACCTGCTGGTGATGAGCGCTCTCTGACATCGAGAGCACCACCTTTGGATCAAGGCAACCTAACATGTCCGCCTGCATCTTCCTCACAGACCGGCAGTTTGCTGGGGACACCCTACTCAACCCCGTCTAAGCACAACAGCCAGCCCTCGGTCCCTCAGATGTGGACAAGTAAAAAACCATTTCCTCCTAGCCATGACAAAGCTAAGAGGTTGAATTTCACCATCTGAAAGCTGTTGGCTACAGAAATGCTGCCTTTCCGCCTGGTGGACACAGAGGATTTTTGAGACCTTATGTCCGTCGCAGTGCCCCAGTACCAACAGATGCCCATTCAGCACTACTTCTCAAAGAAAGGTGTGCCTGCGCTCCACCAGCATGTCGCACACAACATCACCGCTTCTTTGAGAAACTCTGTGTGTGACAGGGTGCATTTCACCACAGACACTTGGACGAGTAGGCATGGACAGGGGCGTTACATGTCGCTGACTGGGCACTGGGTAACTATGGTGACAGCAGGACAAGGGGCTGCTGTCCAAGTCTTACCGTCCCCACGAGTTGTGCGTCAATCCTCTTTATCTCAAAGTTCCTCCACTGCTTCTGCCTCCTCAACCTCCTCTCGGTCCTCCACCTGCACCCAAAGCCTGTCTGGTAATGCCACCTGCTTTCTAACTGCACAGAAGGAATCCTGCACACTTCCTTACTATGCTGGCAGCAGGGCTCAACAGCATCAGTGTTTACTTTGAAATGTCTGGGAAATGTGAGCCACACAGCTGAGGAGTTGTGGTCAGCTCTGCGGACCCAGTTTCATGAATGGTTGTCTCCACTGGACCTGCAACCAGGGAAAGCCGTGTGCGACAATGCTGCAAGCCTGGGTGTGGCCCTTCGCCGGGGCAATGTCACACACATGCCTTGTATGGCTCATGTGTTGAACCTGGTTGTCCATCAATTTTAGCCCACTATCCCAGACTAGATGGCCTTCTGCAGAGGACACGGTCGCTGTGTGCTCACTTCCGCCGTTCGCATCCCGCAGCTCAATGACTTACATCTCTATAGAAGTCGTTGGGCCTGCCAGTTCACCGGCTGATATGCGATGTGCCGACACGGTGGAATTCAACTCTGCATATGTTGCAGCACCGACAAGCCCTGGTGCAATACGTTCTGACGTATAGCCTGGGCCAACGAGATCCAGAGGTGGGGCAAATCATGCTGCAGGAGTGGTCTCAGATCAGGGACTTATGAAGTTGACGCGCCCCCTGGGCCGTGGGGTACCCGGAGTCGGGCCAGTAGACGCTGGGGGTTGTAGTCACTGTGGCGGTGACCTGGTCCGTGACCCAGGGCGGTCAATCCAAGGGTAATTTGTATGTTTGGGTTTTATAATGTCCGACTATGCCACCTGTGGAGTGCGGCCAAAGGGGCCACCGCTGCGGATCAGTCCTCTGAAGCTGGTGGTTTTGCAGCAATGGTATTATTACTCCCCACAGGAAGAGTGTAGCTTCAGGGCACTGTGGGTGGATGATGGTGGTTGTAGTGCAGGGAGTCAGTAATGAACACAGAGTCCGTGTGAAGCAGTCCTAAGATCTTTACTCACAATTGTTGCAGTCCAGATTACAGGTACCAGAGAAATCTCCCCCGTCGTGCTGTGCGTACTCAGTGAGGGGCTCAGTCCACCCCCAGATAGCTCTGGAGTACTTAGCAGGACCCCCTTCTGTGTGTCCTTTCTCTGGCCTTCTCCCTGCACCTCACACCCAGTGACACTTCTATCCGGTATCCTCGGGCCTTGGCGGGCGACGTGTGTTCCGTCCCCTGGGTCCTATGTGGCTACCTTCTTAGTGAGACTGGTGTGGACTTTGGCCTGCAGTACATGAAATGCTTCAGCCTCCAGTTTCTAGTTGAGCCTTGCTGTTTCTCCGCTAGTTGAGGGAACGGTTCCCCTTATCTGGCCTGACCCCTCTACCTCCTGGTAGCAGCGGGCGTACGGGTGGCCTTCTGCACGGCCCGTACCCCTAGGGTCCCTTCGGTTCCTGGAGCCTTCCTGTCCCACTCCTCTCTTCTCTCCTTCAGTCTTGGGCCTCCCAGGCTAGGCCCGCCTCCGGAGCAGAGCTCATGCAGAGCCTCTGCTCCTGTCACTTCTCTTCCTCTGACTGGCTTGCTCTTTCTAAGATGGCTTCCTATTTATACACTCCCTGTCATGTGCTCCCCTAAGCTGCTCCCCTAAGCACCCACTACATAGGACCCTCCCGCCAGCTAGGGACCTGGGACTGTTTTCTCCCTTAGGAGCAATCTCGACCTACCCCCACTGCGGGTATGTGTTGGATGCAGGTGTTAGGGTCCCGAGCCATACTCCTTCCTTACCTGAGGGTGAGATACCACACCTCTGGGTGAGATGCAGTAACTCTGTGGCGACTGAACCCCCAGGGGCGCCACACACCCTTCTGCACAGTTTTGAAATGGCGACAAAGATGTTTAGTGCTGACGACGATGCCATTATCAGCATGACTATTCTGGTGATTTACATGCTGGAGCACACATTAAACAGAATTCAGAGTCAGGTGGTGGGACAAGAGGAGGTGGAGGAAGTAGAGGAGGAGTCGTATGCGGAAGGGATAACATCTCCAAGGTCCAGACGGTCGGCAGCACCAAGGCGGCAGGCATGGGATGGTGGGGGAGAGGGATTGACCAGGGTGCTTGGTAGCAGCCAAACTGTTGAGGAAGGATCAGGAGCTGAGGAAGAAGTGGAGGACGAACTGGCGATGGGCATGTAAGACTCATCAGATGAGGGAGACCTTGATCACATTTCTGTTGTGCGAGGTTGGGGGGAGAGGGCAGAGGAAGGAAGCATGATTCTTACCTCGCTACCAACACAACAAGGACTTGGTCCTCCTGGATGCGCAAGACACATGAGTGCCTTCTTGCTGCACTACCTGCAACATGACCCTCGGATTGTCAGAATTCGAAGTAATCCCGACTACTGGGTTGCCACACTCTTAGATCCCGGGTACAAAAGTAAATTTGCCAAAATAATTCCTGCCATAGAAAGGGATTCACGCATGCAGGAGTATCTGCAGACGTTGCTGCAGAATCTTACATGTGCTTTTCCACAAAACACCAGTGGTGCACGTAGTGAATCTCACAGTTCTAACTTGCAAACCGTGTGATTGTCGAGTCTTCATCACTCAAACCGTAACAGTAACACAGTATCTGCTGGTAACAGCAATTTTTTAAGACCATTCTTTGAAGGCCACAGGAGACAAGAAGTCTGACACATAGTAAACACCTAGAGAGGATGGTACAGGAGTATCTCCAAGTGAACATCGAAGCCATGACTGTGTCACTGGACCCTTGCTCATTTTGGGACTCCAATCTGGAAAAATGGCCGGAGCTCGCCACTCACGCCTTGGAGATCTTGTCATGCCCTGCAGCCAGCGTTCTCTCTGAACGTGTGTTCAGCGCTGCTGGTGGTGTGCTGACAGATAAGCGCACGCGGCTGTCCACTGAGAATGTAGACAGACTCACGTTCATAAAGATGAACAAATTATGGATTCGCAAGGACTTTTCTACCCCTGTGTCATCCTGGGGAGACTAAAAGCTTGAGGATTTGGTAAAATCACCTCACCAACCGTTTTAAGCAACTGTGGGGCAATTGATGCCACTTAACCCTAGAATGCATGACCATAAAAATCTACGCTTTCAGGCCCTTTTAGGCCCTTGTGCAAATTACATGGAATAACTCAAACTCAAATGACAAACAACTATATACATGAAGAATACCTAGAATTTCAAAATTCTAACTAAAGTAATCTTGCAGAAAATAGAAAACAATTAACAGGTCGGGCCTGCGAGGCCCCAGGTATGCATTTTAGGGTTAAGTGGTGTCTGTGCCACAATTTTGGGAAAAAATGGAGTCTCTTTTTGGAGTCCCCTTGCTCTGTCTTATGTGACGTTGGCATCGTCAATTTCAGGTGGGTTGGGTCGCTCCCCCCCCCCCTTTTAACTGTAAGAAACTAAATACACTATGGCTTGGGGTAACACAGATGGTTGAGTCTGAAGAGCTGTTTACTCAGAGGTCTGCTCCAAAGCTTCAGTGTCTGCTAGTCAGCGTAGAATTTTTAACTGCATCTAGCCAAGGCAATACTTTGGGCGTAGTAGCCCAGCTGCGAAGCAAGCTGCACCGCTTGTGTATCTAATAAGAATTTTTAAATGCATCTAGCCTAGGCAGACTGTGGGGACCCCCAACCAAACCCAGACGCTCAGCCCTCCTACCGCCCCCCTTTCATTGACAATACAATAATGTAACTCTTTCAACTGAATGGGTGAGGATCGGTCACAGCTTTATTAACTCTTTATACTCATTCCATTAGAAAGGCATTTTATTTCTAAAATAATTCAGCTTGTTGCAGCATGCCCTGGGTCTCCACTCCGGCAAGTTGGCCAACAAGTGTAACTCTCCAACATGTCCTTTCTATTTCCAGGCCATGGAGGATCCTGCGTACTTGTATGCAGGACTCTGACCCCCACCCATGACTCTTAACGCTTGTTCCACTCCATCCTGGAGTCCGGACAGGATTATGTCCAGTCCAATATCCATTAAGTGAACACCGTCGGGCCGTATGAGGCCTGCTTTATCTCCTTCCAGTTGTCGGTGTCATATCACTACACTGCCTCTGTCTCTTCTAAATTTTGCCATCCAAATATTTATTACAAGCCTTGTCCGTTCGATGGCTATGATGTCTCGTGCACCTTGCCATACCGCTATCGGCACAATCTCTGACCATGCTATAGTTCGTTTTGTGAAAAATTCTCTGAAGCACTCAGTGTCTAGTTTCATTATTGCCATTAGTTATGCGCTCTTGTGATGACCTAGGTTGTTTCCCACGGCCTGTATAACTAAGATGACCAGACCTCTTGCCTCTCTCCCTACCTTGATTACCTCCATTAGTACCTGTGGCCATAGCAGGCCTCTAATACCTTTCCAGTTGAAATATGTGTTATGAAACTCTAATTTCCTCCCGCCTGGGCGAACTTTCGCCCTTTTTTCTGCCCAATATATATACGAGTGGCCTATCACTCACACTGTTGACTTAGCGTCACCTGTAAAAGAAACAAACCATGTTAGGATAACAAGTCCGGTCTTATGTATCTCGCCAAACACGTGGATCACCATCTCCCTATCCTCTGAACTTCCGTTTCTGACAGTCCTGCTCTTGCTGCTTCCCTGGCCTCGCCTATGCGGAATGAGTGTGTCCCGTAATCTTTTGGGGTGGTTCCCTGTCGATGTTATGCATTTATTAAATATAGTTTGGAACTGGTATCTTGAAAATGGCGTTCCATCAATGTGTGATAGGAAGAAATTACTTTGTGATCTGATGGTTATATATGTTTTTACTATTGTTACCCAACTCAGTGTACCGTTTGTGGGTTGTAGAAGTACCCAAGTGCCCCTGCCCGCTGGAACCTTTTTTCGATTGGCGTATGCGTAGACGTATTGCATTATTGGCTATGACTACGTCCTTGTGTAATAAGCCTCCACTGGTGGTAATCTTGGATTGAGGGACTAATTCGCTTATGCATAGCGCCCCGAAGAAGGCGATCGCAAATGCAGTAGACAGTAGTGTTGCTTCAAATTGTGAGTGTCATATTAATCGTGTTAGGGATATGATGTGAGAAATCAGTTTTATTGACATGGGACGGGACGTCTACACTCCTGACTTGGCAGACCCCTTTTCCACCCTTTTATGGATTGTCTGATGATGAATCTTTGTCACATCTCCCCAATTCAGTAGTTGGAAGTGAAATGCTACTCCGGTCAGACACCGCTGCGCTGATGCCCCTGATATGCCCCTCATCATTAGCTGGTGGAGAAATTTTACGGTGACTTGTGATCTGGCTTGTTCACATTAGTCAACTAGTCGAGTCCACTCTTCCCATGCCTTACCGTATGCTTGCCACATCGACGGGGCAACCGACGCTCTGATTAATGGCATCAACTATTCGCCACTAGATCCCATAGGGAAGGTGGGCAATTGTTGCCCGATGGGTTGGCGTTGGGGAAGAGCTCTGTGAAAATCTGCCAATTGAATTGTGATAAAGCGTTAGCAGCAGCTTTAGACCCCTCAGCATCGTGGCTAGCGCGGACCCATACATTGTGTTTTAGGCACAGGAATGCTAGCCGGCGTAGTAGGCCTAGCACTGGGAGAGACGATGATGCCATCTTATTAATGCAGTGCGCTAGGCTGGTGTTTTTTGTTATGAAGCGTATATTTTTGTTAGCCAGGCTCGCGCCCCATATTTCTATTGCTACCACTATTGGGAAGAAAATTATTTTCAGGGCTAGATGCAGATAAAAATTATTATTAATTTCAAAGCTGGTGGAGCTTGGTATAGATGGCCTAATACAATGAGTACCACACACTGCTTCAAGCCCAAATATTTTTTCAGAGCTAGATGCAGATAAAAATTATTTTGAATTTGCAACCTGCTGGAGGTTAGAATAGATGGACTAATAGAACAAGTCCCACACACTGCTACAAGCCGAAATATTTTTTCAGAGCTAGATGCAGAAAAAAATTATATTGAATTTGCAACCTGCTGGAGGTTAGTATAGATGGACTAATAGAACAAGTCCCACACACTGCTACAAGCCGAAGCCCAAATATTTTTTCAGAGCTAGATGCAGATAAAAATTATTTTGAATTTGCAACCTGCTGGAGGTTAGTATAGATGGACTAATAGAACAAGTCCCACACACTGCTACAAGCCGAAATATTTTTTCAGAGCTAGATGCAGAAAAAAATTATATTGAATTTGCAACCTGCTGGAGGTTAGTATAGATGGACTAGTAGAACAAGTCCCACACACTGCTACAAGCCGAAGCCCAAATATTTTTTCAGAGCTAGATGCAGATAAAAATTATTTTGAATTTGCAACCTGCTGGAGGTTAGTATAGATGGACTAATAGAACAAGTCCCACACACTGCTACAAGCCGAAATATTTTTTCAGAGCTAGATGCAGAAAAAAATTATATTGAATTTGCAACCTGCTGGAGGTTAGTATAGATGGACTAATAGAACAAGTCCCACACACTGCTACAAGCCGAAGCCCAAATATTTTTTCAGAGCTAGATGCAGATAAAAATTATATTGAATTTGCAACCTGCTGGAGGTTAGTATAGATGGACTAATAGAACAAGTCCCACACACTGCTACAAGCCGAAGCCCAAATATTTTTTCAGAGCTAAATGCAGATAAAAATTATTTTGAATTTTCAACCTGCTGTAGGTTAGTATAGATGGACAAATAGAATGATGCTATGCCCAAAAGGTTTTACTTCACTAGGTGCAGTAAAAAAATTTGTATTCTATACACAGGTGGTGTAGCTTGCAACACAGATAGGCTTCTCCACTGACTAACACACACTGCAAGAGGACAAAAAGGATTTGCTTTGCTAGATTTAGCCAAATGCTGTGAAAAAAACTTGCACAGCACTGGCACAGACCTGCCTGGCAAAAAGTGATAGGAACTGATGTAACCTAGCCCTGAAAAGGACTGCAATTACAATTAGTCTTTACTCCCAACCTATCTATTTAAGAGCACAGACCTGGCTGATAAAAGTGATAGGAACTGATGTAACCTAGCCCTGAAAAGGACTGCAATTACAATTAGTCTTTACTCCCCACCTATCTATTTAAGAGCACAGATCTGCCTGATAAAAGTCATAGGAAATGATGTAACCTAGTCCTTAAAAGGACTGCAATCACAACTATTCCCTGCTCCCAAGCTATCTGTAGATTTGTGCGAAAATTTGCTTCAAATTAACAAAGTATAGCGCACACAGCAACAGCTGTGCCGTCTAACACGCAGCTGCAGCCGTGAGAAAATGGTGGCTACGTGGAAAATGGCTGGGTCTTATAGGGCAAGGACATGTGACATACACTGCCAATGACACATGCCCTTGGTTGTGTGAAAAAAAGCAGTTCGCTCCGTGTGTGCGCTGCTGATAGGCTGACAGATTGCACCTCCCCACTGTAAATGCGGGAAAGAGAAAAAAAATGGAGATCTTCATTATTTCAGCAGAGATCCATCCCCTGCCCCTCCCCCCGCCCCGCTGTACACTCAAACTGCGTATTAACATTAATTTTCAGCATTACTGAGAAAAAATCCAGTTATGATTTTGGTGCACGAACAGTTATCGAACATAACCTCGAACAGCCGAATTTTTTTCAAATCGTTCGGGTTCGCCGAACAGCTCGAACACCGCCCAAAACAGCTCGAATTTGAGATTGGCGAACAGTTCGAGTCGAACACCGCTCATCTCTAGTCACAAAGCCATGAAACTATTTTCCTTATTTTGTGAACAATTTCATGTTTGTGTATACTCAAAAGGGTACGCTTCCTAGCCGTTGTACAATGCAGCTATACAACTCACTGGGCAAGCAAAGAATATTTATGTGGGTATCTAGCAGCAGCAGGAAGAGGAGCAGCATTAGAAAAGACATTATATAGAATAGGACAAGGCAGACAAAGAGAAGTTTATCAGTATATAGCCAGCATTGACAGTCCCGACATCAGCAGTACAGTATAACACTATAAAAACTTTGCAGAGATGTGTGGCTGACATGGATTTGCAGTGACAGTGGAAGTTAAAGAAGCTGCACAGCATATAAATATGACAGATTAGGCAAGAATATGTCTGGATTCTATGGCCAGCACTGGCAGCATCAGTAGCAGTATAGTATATATTGACATGATGAACAGGGAGTAGATGCCTGGATCATCATGGGCCACTGGCATTGATAGCAGACGGACAGTGTAGAAGACAGCAGAGAAGCAGGCAGGCAAATGCTATGGCCATCTAATCATTGGTATTTGCTAAAAATGAACTAAAGTCCAAACTGATTAATGCCTGATTTATTAGGACAAATGTAAGACTTTCCACATTTTCAGATGATAACCGAGTCTACTTGGGTGTGACAAAGTCAGCGACCATGCTGAATACCCTCTCTGACAGTATCTTGGAGGCTGGACATGGCAGTACACCCATAGTAAACAGGACCAGTTATTGCCACTGGTCCAGTATGCTGAGCCAGAAGTCCATGGAATCAGGGTACTTGCTGGATAAAAGATAAATCAACATCCCCCTTCACATTCACTTTCTGCTTCTCCACCTCCTCGTCCCCCTGATTCACATTCTGCTGCAAGTAATATGTTAGTATGAGTGCAGCAATGAACATGTACTAGTTGCCGTTCTTCCTTCATTCCATGTTGCACCTGAAAACTGCTTTTTTTTCCAGGATAAATATAAAGGAATTAACATCATTGGTTCCACTTTTGTCCTAACTTACAAATTTGGCAGTCTCTTTGAAGGGCTTCAGTAGGCGACACACATCCCTTATCAGTTGACAATAGCAGTTCTCAAAGTAACTTATACTCCAGATTGGCTGCTACATGATATAGTCCATCATCATTTTGTGATGCTTACATAGATGCTCGAACATATGCAGCATTGAGTTCCAGTGTGTTGCAATGTCACAAATCTGTCAATGGCAGACCATTCTGTTTTTGCAAACCTAGGAGGTCATGATATTTATCAACAATTTGTGCTGCTTGTACATACCCTTCAATTTTTGAAGTGTTGAATTCCAGTGGGTTGCAATATTGCAAATCAGTCAGCCCTTTGGCTGACTGTCCTTTATTGGAAAATCAGGAGAGCATGCTTTACCATAAAGAACTGGTTGAAATATGGAGACGCGTTTTACCATAGCCACCATCTTTCCCATGTGAGTATATGTCTTAAAGTAATTTTGCACGATTATGTTATGTATTAGAAATAGGCCCGATGCTATTGCATCGTGAGTGCGGTGAAATGAACGGCTGGCGCCGCTCATCTCCCTTCTGCGTCGCCGCTGACCTCCCTACGGAGGGAGATGAGCCAAGGAGCGGTGCTGCGCGTGATTGAAATCCCCCGCCAAAGCCGCGCGGCACCGCTCATTGGCTGAGCTGCCGGCGGCTGAGCCAGTGAGCGGCGCGGGATTCAAATCCCCCGCCAAAGCCACGTGGCACCGCTCAGCCAGTGAGTGGTGCCACGTGCCTTGGTGGGGGATTTGAATCCCGCGCGGCACCGCTAATTGGCTCAGCCGGCGGGGCGGGGGATTTGAATCCCGCGCAGCTCATTGGATGAGCGCCAGGGGCGCCGAAAATAATATTTAATGACATTGGCTGTATGTTTGGGGCCCTTGTTCTGCTGCAGAATAAATTTGGAGCCTGTAAAACACTTTTCTAATGGCATTGCATGACGGGTAAGTATCAGTCTGCATTTCTCATCATTGAGGATTGTTTATTCTGGGAACAGCATGGGGAAGACCTCTGAAAGCATTTCTGACTCCCAGGTCACTGACTAAAAGTGTGCCCATCATAAGTGATCCATGGCGCATGCGAAGATGCCTCCCGCCATGCACCTGTCATTGCAGACTTGCAACAATCACCGTCCACATCCTTGACCCAGTGCAGCGTTCAGTTGTCCCTACCCCAATGCAAGCGCAAGTATGCAGCCAGCCACCCACCCACCCACAGGCTGCAATACTATGCTGCCAAATTTTTGACAGCTGCTTGCACTTCAAATGTGGACTTTTAGGCTCGTGGATGTGGAAGCTTTTCATAACCTCATGCCAGCGGCGACTGGGTGACCATACTCAGTCCCCAGCCGCCACTGTTTCTCCCGGTGTCGTCTCCGCCTCCCACAACATTACCCGTGCCCTCCCCAGTACACTTACTGTGAAGGACTGCCTAACCACAAACACGTGAACAGGTGAATGTGGCCTGTGACGGTGCGGAGCCAGTCCACAGCTTTTTTTGTTGAGTTGAATTTTACCACAGCCATATTCTTTAGCTTGGTGAAAGGACTTGGGAAACCATATCTACCCAGCTGTCATTTCTCCCAGGAAGTCCTCTAAAGCTGCTTTCACTTGAAATGTGGCCTTTTAGGCTCATGGAGGCGGAAGCTTTTCATAACCTCATGCCGGCGGCGGCCAGGTGTCCATACTCATTCCCCAGCCGCCACTGTTTCTCCCGGTGTAGTCTCCGCCTTCCACAAGCACGGGTCCCACAACATTACCCGTGCCCTCCCCAGTGCACTTACTGGGAAGAACAGCCTAACCACAAACACATAGACAGGTGAATATGGCCAGGGACGATATGGAGCCAGTCCACAACTTTATTGGCTGAGAGTTGTATTTAGCTTGGTGAAAGGACTGGCATAGAGGGGAACCATATCTACCCTCGGTGTCATTTCTCTCAGGAAGTCCTCTAATGCCTAATGCAGCTTGTTACAGAAGCAATGTCAGCCCGTCCAACATCAACTCGCACTTGTCGGTGGTCCTTTGACACACAAACATCTTTCTTTGCGCACTTAATTTCATGAATACAGAGTTGGACATTGGCCTGATCTGCAATGCAGTTTAAGAAATAACATGCATAAGCATGTCCGATCCACATTATAAAAGTAGACATAGAGTGTCCGGGAACCTTCCCCCACACTTTTCTTAGCCAGGGCAGCTTCTCGGCAGGGTTGGACGGGCCCACCAGAGAACCGGAGACTCCTCCTTTGGGCAATGGCTTCTTCTTCAGGAGAGTTCATAGTGCCGAGGTGAGGCCATGATGATGATAGAGGCCACCATCTGCTTAGTTTTCTGTTACTTGGAATGAAAGCGCAAGTATGCAGCCAGCCACCCACCCACAGGCCGCAACACTAAACTGCCAGAATTCTGGGCAGCTGCTTGCACTTGAAATATGGCCTTTTAGGCTCATGGAGGCGGAAGCTTTTCATAACCTCATGCCGGCGGCGGCCGGGTGTCCATTCTCAGTCCCCAGCCGTCACTGTTTCTCCCGGAGTAGTCTCCGCCTTCCTCAAGCACGGGTCCCACAACATTACCCGTGCCCTCCCAACTGCACTTACTGGGAAGGACTGACTAACCACAAACAGGTGGACAGGTGAATGTGGCCAGGGATGGTACGGAGCCAGTCCACAGCTTTTTTTTGCTGAGAGTTGTATTTAGCTCGGTGAATGGACTGGCATAGAGGGAGACCGTATCTACCCTGGGTGTCATTTCTCCCAGGAAGTCCTCTAATGCAGCTTGTTGCAGAAGCAAAGGTAGCCCGTCCAACATCAACTCGCACTTGTCGGAAGTGCTTTGCCACATACACATCTTTCTTTGCGCATTTAATTTCATGACTACAGAGTTGGGCAATGGCCTGATCTCCAATGCGGTTTGGGAAATAACATGCATAAGCACGTCTGATCTGCTTTAAAAAAGCAGCCATAGAGTGTCCGGGAACCTTCCCCCACACTTTTCTTAGCCAGGACTGCTTCTTGGCAGGGTTGGACGGTCCCACAAGAGAATCCTCTGGTGTGCTTTCGATTCTACCTCAGGACAGTTCATGATAGCGCTAACTTTGCAGCTGCTTTGGGGCTCTTGAGCGGGGGAGAAAGATGAGCCCTCAGAATCAAATCCTCTGGTGGGCACAATATTTTTCAATCTGAAACAGCTTCTCAGTGGAAGTTGTATTTCACCACAGCTATATTCTTTAGCTCGGTGAAAGGACTGGCATAGAGGGAAACCGTATCTACTCTGGCTGTCATTTCTCTGTCACCAGGTTCCGCCCATTGTCACACACGACCATGCCTGGCTGTATGTTCAGCGGTGAGAGCCACAGATCAGGCTGCTGTGTTACAGCTTTCAACAACTCTGCAGTGCTGGGCGGTTTGTCAATTAAGCATTAAGCATGTTATCTTCAGCACAGCCTGTTGCCGCTTGGCCAAAGCAGTGCTGCAGTGCTGTCAGCTTGTGACTGATGTGGTCATTTCGGAGATGGAGGAGGAGGTGCAAGATCTGAACAATATGATTACATAGAGGTTAAATTGGTGACACTGTTTTTTTATACTAAAGAAAGATCCTATTGTTTTGTTTTTTTTACGTTATTTTTTAAGACAAATGCATTCACCGGGAAATGTCATTTTAACACTTTATAACCTTATCTGGCAATGTGGTGCGTGACCATTATCAGACACGACTTGTTTTATTTTTGATGGAGCGACTCTGAAAGTCATAAAGCCTATTTTTATAGGGCCATCAGACAGCCCTTAATATTCTTAAAAGTCCAGCAGTCGGCCCTCGCTATTGTTAGAGAGCCATCAGCCGGCTATGCTTTGTTGTTCCCATTATTAACGAGTTGGTCTCCTATACTGTTATTGCATATCCAGTGACTGCAAGGGCTGCCAAAAATTTGGACGCAACCCAATACCCCTTTAAAGAGACATAGAGGATGAGGACGGTCTCAGTAAAAAAAATGTTCCCATTATAAAGGAGCGGGTCTCCTATAGTGGCAATGGCTATGCTGTAACTGCAAGGGCTGCCAAAATTTGGGAAAAACCCCACTAAGAATTTAAAGATACACAGAGCAAGGCCACAGTAATAAGAATGAAATAATCCCATTAGAAAGGAGAGAGTTTGCTATACAGTTATAGGGTACGCAGTGAGTCCAACGGCTGACCAATTTTAGGAAAAACCACACTAAGAATTTAAAGACACATAGAGCAGGTCCACAGTAACGACAAATTCCCATTAGAAAGGAGAGAGTCTGCTATACAGTTATAGGGTATGCAGTGAGTCCAACGGGTAATGGGTGACCAATTTTAGGAAAAACCCCACTAAGAATTTAAAGACACACAGAGCAGGGCCACAGTAACAAGTACGACATGTTCCCATTAGAAAGGAGAGGGTCTGCTATACTGTTATAGGGTATGAAGTGAGTCCAACGGCTGACCAATTTTAGGAAAAACCCCACTAAGAAATTAAAGGCACATAGAGCAGGTCCACAGTAGCGACAAATTCCCATTAGAAAGGAGAGAGTCTCCCATAGTGTTGGCCTATGCAGTGAATGCAAGGGCTGCCAAAAATTTGGAAGCACTTCAATGCCCCTTGGAAGAGACGTGGAGGAGGGCCTCATAAAAAAATGTTCCCATTAGAAAGGAGCGGGCCTCCTATACTTGTAATGTCCATGCACTAAGTGTATGGGCTGACAAGCATTTACCCCTGGGGGGTATACATGAACATACTGTATAAAAAAAATTTTTTACGGGCATCATAAACACTCTTTAAAAAAATTATGTGGGTGTTGCATCATGGACCACGGTCACCCTGGTGATATGTTGGTGGAGGATGAGAAGAATGAGGAGGACAAGAGCAAATAGCCAAAATCAGGAAGCGTATACCCATGTGTGGGTGTGAAAAGGTGCATGGGAATACACCTCCCAAGAAAAGACGCTGGATTTGAGTTTATGTTACGCTGCTATCATTTGGTGGTGTTGAGAAGTCTGGCCCAATCCAGCCCTTGTTCATTTTTATAAGAGTCAGCCTGTCAGCATTTTCAATTGACAAGTGGGATGCGCTTATCAGTTATAATTCCACCAGCGGTACTAAAAACCCGCTCTGATAAAACGCTGGCGGCAGGGCAGGCCAGGACCTCCAAGGCATAGAGAGCCAGTTCATTCCATGTATCCAGCTTGGATACCCAATAATTATAAGGCACAGCGGAATCACGGAGGACGTTGGTATGGTCGGCAAGGTACTCCCTCAGCATCTTCCCAAACTTTGCACTCCTTGTGAGTACCCCGCGCCTCAGGGCCTGGCCGATGGGAGGGTCTGAGAAAACTCTCCCAGAACTTTGACAGTGTTCCCCTGCCTCTGCTGGATTGAAGTTGTGTCTATCTCGCCTGTACTCCTTGGTTGTCCAACGAAGTGTGCCCTCTGCTGCCAGCATTTTCAGATGGGAATTTTTTTAATAGTTCCACAAGAAGGGCCTTCTTGTACAGCCCCATTTTTGTAGACCTGTCCGCCTCAGGAATAAGAGATATAAACTTCTCCTTGTAGCGTGGGTCTAGAAGTGTCACCAACCAGTTATGACTGTCACCCAAAATTTTGAGAATGAGAGGGTCATGGTAAGGCAGAGTAACATAAATTCAGCCATGCGTGCCAGACTACTAACAGGCAAGACTTCCGTGTCCTCACCAAGAGGATGACTGACCATGCTCTCCTCCTCCTCTCTGTCCTCTGGCCATCCACGCTGAACAGATGGTATGACAGCTGTGCAGGTAGTACCGTCTATAGTGCATGAAACTAACTCCTGTCTTTCCTCCTCCTCCTCTTCCTCATTGTCACCCAATCCACGTTGGGATGAGATGAGGCTTGGCTGTGTGTAATCACCCTGTATGGTTCCTTGCTCCATCTCATTGTGCTCCGCCTGCAATGCATCCTCTTTGATTGTGAGCAGAGAGCCTTTCAGAAGAGAGAGAAGCAGGATGGTGACACTAATTATGGCGTCATTGCCGCTCACCATCTTGGTGGAGTCCTCAAAGTTTTGGAGGGTGGTACATATGTCTGACATCCATGTCCACTCCTGAGGTCTTATGTGTGGAGTCTGAACTGAATACCAATGGCCTTGTTGATGCTGGTACACAACAACTGCCCTCTTCTGCTCACAAATCCTTCGCAACATCTGCAGTGTAGAGCTCCAATGCGTGGGGTCATCACACACCAGTCTGTGAGCTGGAAGCTGCAAATGCTGCTGAAACACGGCAAGGGTGGCGGAAGCTGTAGCTGACTTTCCAAAATGGGCACACAGGCGGCGTACTTTAACAAGCAGATCCGGCAGCTCCGGGTAGGATTTGAGAAACCGCTAAACCACGAGGTTAAGCACATGGGCCAGGCATGGTATGTGTGTGAGCTTGCCTCACCTCAGAGCCGCCACCAGATTCCGGCCTATGTCACACATGACCATGCCTGGCTGTAGGGTCAGCGGTGTCAGCCACAGATCTATCTGCTCTTTCAGAGCTGTCCACAACTCTTCATCATTGTGTGATTTGTCACCTAAGCATATTAGCTTCAGCACAGCCTGTTGCCGCATGGCCGAGGCAGTGCTGCAGTGCTTTCAGCTTGTGACTGATGTGGGAATTTCGGAGATGGATGCTGAATAGGAGGAGGAGGAGGTGCAGGAGCTGTAGAATATGGGGAAACCCTGATTGACCCAGGGCCCGCAATCCTCGGCGTCGGGAGGACGTGTTCCGTCAGAAGGTTCGACTGTGTCCCGGCTTCCACTATGTTAACCCAGTGTGCCATCAGCGAGATGTACCATCCCTGCCCACAAGCACTTGTCCATGTGTCCATGGTTAGGTGGACTTTCCCAGTAACTGCAATGTTGAGGGCACGGCTAATGCTGTGTAATGCGGGGACGGCACACCAGGAGAAATAGTGGTGGCTGGGGAGCGAGTAGCAAGGGACAGCCGCCGCCATCAGGTTGTGGAAAGCTTCCATCTCCACGAGCCAAAAAGGCAACATTTCGAGAGCAAGAGTTCGCGAAGTGTGTGAATTTAGTAGTGTGGCCTGTGGGGCGTTAGCTGCGCATTTGCGCTTGCCTTCCAAGGACTGGAGTAGGGATAGCTGAACGCTGCTCTGGGACAAGAACGTGGATGTGCTTGCTGATGGTGCTAGTTGAGAGTGTTCAACAACAGGTGCATGGCGGGAGGCATCATGGCATTCGCCATGGACAACAGCGGAACAAGCAGTGGTCAACTGCAGACACTGTTGCTGAACCCTGGGGTTCGGCCCACAAAGTCGGGTGCTTCGCTGCCATGTGCCTTATGATGCTGGTGGTGGTCAGGCTTCTAGTTTTTCTATCCCTGCTGATACTGGCCTGGTAGGCAGTGGAAATGACCTTTTTGGGGTTATCAGCAGAGTCTTTAAAAAACAACCAGACTCAGAAAGACCTAACAGTTGTACTAGCAACTTCCGTCGTGTCGATGTTACGAGCAACAGTTGCCCGCCTTCTGTCTGTGGCCACCACACTGCTTCTTCTTGCCTGTTGTGGTGCTACGCCTCCCTCCCCCCTGTGTGCTGCTGTCCTCCCTCTGCATGTCACCTTGCCATGTTGGGTCAGTGGCTTCATCGTCCACCACCTCATCTTCAACTATCGCACCCTGGTCCTCCTCCTGACTTTCTGGCAATTGTGTCTCATCATCATCCACTTCTTGTGACAGTTTCCCACCGTTGCCCTTGTGTAACCATGGCTGTTCAAATATTTGGGTATCGCTACATGCGATCTCCTCTCGCCCCACTTCAAGTGGACCAGTTGAGAGGCCCGAATATATAAATGGAAAAGTGAACTGCTTTGGAGTGTCCAAGTGTGGGATCAGTTGTCTCCGGGCACTCGGCATGGTGCAAGGAAGGAGGATCAGGGTGAGGAATATGCAGTCCATTCTCACTGAGACTTGACCATGTGGAAGACAGGGTGATGGTGGTCAGGGCCGGCATCAGCACCCGGTGTACCCGGGCAAGTGCCGGGGCCCTGGAAAATCAGAGGGGCCCACTGCCCACTCACTGTCGGGGCCCACCGCCCACTCACTGTCGGGGCCCACCGCCCACTCACTGTCGGGGCCCTGGCCGTTTCCTCGGCACCTGTTCAGGGACGCAGGCGCTGCTTGATTGCCGGCACTCCCCCAGACATGGCCGCGCGCTGTGCAGCTGTGTCTGCTAGCAATGTCGTGGCAGGGTCGACGGCACTGCACCTTTCATTGTGCTTGTGTGTCACCCCTGCCGCGCCATTACTAGCAGACACAACCGCACAGCGCGCGGCCATGTCTGAGGGGAGTGCCGGCAATCAAACACTGTCGGAGGTCCTGCACAGATGGGGGGGAAGCGGCCCGGACCCGACCGCAAGTGGGCCCCTCTGATGGTCCAGGGCCATGATGTCTGTGACACGCCGGGGGCCCTGCACTGCCCCATACCTGAGGAGCTGCTGGACAGGACACTGGACCGGGGACAGGTGAGTGAGGCTTCCCCAATCCCCATATTAAAAATATTTGTAATGGGTCTGTGTGAGTGCATGTATGTGAATGTCAGTGTGTATGACTGTGTATATATATTTGTCTGTTTTATATATGTCTTTAAGAATTTGTGTAAAAATATGTGTATGTCTGTATGTGTACATATCTTTGTACCATGTGTGCGTGTTTGTGACTGTGTACCGTGTGTGTGTGCGCATGTCTGCATACCGTGTGTGCGTGCGCATGTCTGCGTACCGTGTGTGCGTGCGCATGTCTGCGTACAGTGTGCGTGCATGTGTCTGCGTACCGTGTGTGCGTGCGCATGTCTGCGTACCATGTGTGTGTACATATGTCTGCGTACCGTGTGTGTGTGCGTGCGCATGTCTGCGTACCGTGTGTGTGTGCGTGCATGTGTCTGCGTACCGTGTGTGTGTGCGTGCATGTGTCTGCGTACCGTGTGTGCGTGCGCATGTCTGCGTACCGTGTGTGCGTGCGCATGTCTGCATACCGTGTGTGCGTGCGCATGTCTGCGTACCATGTGTGCGTGCGCATGTCTGCATACCGTGTGTGCGTGCGCATGTCTGCGTACCGTGTGTGCGTGCGCATGTCTGCGTACTGTGTGTGCGTGCATGTGTCTGCGTACCATGTGTGCGTGCGCATGTCTGCGTACCGCGTGTGCGTGCGCATATCTGCGTACCGCGTGTGAGTGCATGTGTCTGCGTACCGCGTGTGCATGCGCATGTCTGCGTACCGCGTGTGAGTGCATGTGTCTGCGTACCGTGTGTGCATGCGCATGTCTGCGTACCGTGTGTGTACTATATATATATTTCTCCGCCGTATCTGTGCATCATGAATCGTGTATGTGTTAAAAGGGCCCACTGAGACTCTTTCGCCCGGGGCCCAGAAAAACCTGGAGCCGGCCCTGATGGTGGTGATTAAGTGATTAGAAGCATTATCTGCTATCCAATCAATAACCTTTTCACACTGCTCTGCGTTCAATAGTGGTGTCCTGCGGTCCCCTATTAATTTGGACAGGAAGGTCGAGCGAGAAGATGTGGGTGTTTGTTGTGGCACAATTTCAGCTTGCCCACGGCCTCGGCCTGGTCCTCTGCATGTACCATCATCATCACCTCCATTTCCTCGTCCCTTGCCACGAGTCTTTCCCATTTTAAATGAAGGACTATATTTTCCACGTTCACGACAAATGGCTGGATTTGAACCGCAGTGATAAGTGATACGTGTGACAGAAAACCACAGTTTTAAATAGCTGGCCTGTAGATTACTATTTTTCACAGCGACCTCGTGTCAATAACTTCACTGACACACTGCAACAAAATTTAAATGAAGGCCAGAAATGGCTTAATTTAGAGCAATCTTATATGTAATACGTGTGACGGAAAACCACAGTTTTAAATAGCTGGCCTGTAGGTTACTATTTTTCACAGAGACTTTTTGTCAATTACTTCACTGACACACTGCAACAAAATTTAAATGGAGGCCAGAAATGCCTGAATTTGGAGCAAACTTATATGTGATAGGTTTGACGGAAAACCACAGTTTTAAATAGCTGGCCTGTAGGTTAACATTTTTCACAGCAACCTCGTGTCAATAACTTTACTAACACACTGCAACAAAATTTAAATGGTGGCCAATATTTTCCACATTCACTACAAATTTCTGGATTTTTATCGCTGTAATATGGAAAGGATCTGGCTGTATTCTGCAGTGGCAACAAGCAAATGGAGCAGAAAAATTGCTTTTTAAGCAAATAATCATGGTTAAGATAAAAAAAAATTATCCCTGGCCCCTGATACCTGGGGCTACTTCTTGAAATATCTGTAACAGCATCAGCAGACAGACAACTGGAAAGGAGCCTCTTGTGCTGCAACCACTGCAGTCTGCCACATACACTGCCTGCCAGTTCTTATATATGTGTGACGCTCGAAAGCCCTACCCTGGGAGATGGGGACTCGGAGCCGGGTCCTGTTGTTGTCGATGGGGTGCAGCCGTGGCCTGGACCCGCTCCGTACCCAGGGCCGTCGCACTAAAAAGGATGGTATGGGCTTATCCAGGTTGAGTGGCTGATCTCGACTACGCCACCTGTGGCACCTGGTGAAAGCCACCAGCGCTGCTGCAGTCCGCCGAGGCATGGTGTCATGGCAGCCGTCATTGTTACTACTCCCCACAGGCAGAGCAGGGCCTCAGGGCAGAGGAACAGGATGACGGGGGTAGTAGTCTAGGAGGTCTGGTGCTGCGCAGTGCGGTGTAATGCAGAATAAAGAGTCCGGAGGCCATAGGGGTTAACTTCCAGGGTTTTTACTCATGATGAAGATGGCATTAGGAAGGCGTCTCCCTGCTCCTCGCGGAGTCCTGCGGTCACCAGCGACGGGGGGGGGTCCGGCAACCTCCGAGTAAGTCCAGTGTTCAATCAGGACCCCACACCAGAGTGTTCCTAGACTTCAGACCGGGTCCTTTCCTGTCTGTGTGTGTGTAGATAGTCCGGGTCTCCCTCTGAACTTCACTCAGAAAAAGGGTACGGGTGGCAGCTCCGCTCCTTCTGATACCTGGTGGGATCCTCAGGGCCTACCGGGCTTTCCTGACCAGGACGTGGAGTAGCAAGGTCAGGTGTTGGGGGCCGGTACCCCTCTTGCAGCCGGAATCCCTCTGAATAGATCAGGTCGGCGAGGACAGGTGGCGTATAGGGCTCCCTCTGCATCCTCCCTGGGATCCATTTGTGGTGGAGCTACACTCTTAAGCTTCGGGCCTTCTTGGTCATGGTCCTTGACCGGGCTGAGACATACATTATCTGCAGCCTGCCCCTCGACCCAAGGCCAGGGTACGAGGGCCGTGTCTCCCTTTGCTGCAGGCCCACACAGGATCCACGTTCAGCGTGGGAGATCACAATGCCAGAGAAATAAAACCAAAATGGCTTTTTTTATTAAATATGAAATTTAAAGTGTGTGTCCTCCACCTTCACCCACTAAATGGTTCCCCTATCTCTTTGTTCCCAGTTTCCCGATTACCAGGAGGGGCAGCACCTAGTGCATTCTAGCCCCCTCTGGTGGGAGAAGTGTGGTGTTGATGTGGAGGTGGGGTCCTGACCATCACACTGTTCTTACCTCACAGGAGGAACACTACACTCCATTAGAGAAGTGCAGCATCCCTGTGGCTGTCGAACCCTCAGGGGCGCCACACATATATATATATATATATATATATATGTTGTGTAATACCTTGACTAACAGGACGTTCAATGGACCCTCTTGCATTATGCACTGCAGTCTGCCACATACACTGCCTGCCTGCCTAACTCCTGCTGTCACCACTGAATAGATGCAGCTGGATTAGTCCTCAGAAGGACTGTTAGTTCAGATGGATATATGTAGATGTTGTGGTATACCTACACTAACTAATAAACAGGCAAATCTCTCCCTAGCTCAGCAGCATCTGTCCCTAGAATGGCTGTTTAAAGGGTAGACTGTGACAAGCATGGCGGCACCAGGTCTGATATAGACCTGATGGCGCTGTTCGGCCAGCCAATCACTATAATGCCACAACCAACATGGCTACGGCATTACAGTGTCTGGCAGGCAATCCC
Source organism: Phyllobates terribilis (assembly GCF_046119375.1). NCBI lineage: Eukaryota > Metazoa > Chordata > Amphibia > Anura > Dendrobatidae > Phyllobates > Phyllobates terribilis. The sequence goes on from NW_027362761.1 coordinate 790,058,920, forward strand.
TGCATGTTCATTAGCTCTCTAAAGAGCACCAACCATGCAGGGAGGGGTCTGGAGCTCCCGTTCGAGCAACCAGGAAATACTCGCAGAGCGCCGAGCAACTCGAGCAGTGAGATGCTTGGGCGAGTACCGAGCAGTGGTGAGCATGTTCGCTCATCACTAATAGTTACTTATATCATTTTTTTTTTTACTTTTTTAATGAAAGTTAATCCCCTTCACAAAAACTACCAGAAAAGAAATACTAAATGGGTACATGTCTATAAAGCCTGTAACAATTCGCTGCATTGGTGTGGCCTGCACAGATGTAAAATTTCACTAGTGGAACAGATATTAAAAAAAAAGGTTTGCAACATGCCCACTTTGAGGAATAGTCACATTTGAACATTCAGATTCGAGGGAACATTCTTTGGTAATTTTAAAAAACAAAATTCCCCCCTTTTTGCAAAAATGATTAAAGGTTACAACAGTGACAAACAAGCACACCGTCTGACAGTGATTTCAGAATTGTATTTTTGGGTAATCTCTATTAATTATTCCTATAGTGCTACTGCTTGTTCAGTGCTGCAATTATACAACACTCAACTGTCTGGAGTATTTTAAACCTAACATTTTAAGTGTTACTCTCCCTATCTTTTTGCTGAACTGTGAGCGCTGACATCCTCTAACTATCCTAAAATCACCATAAAATGCCTGCTGCATACCCTGCCTACACTTTTATACAGGCTATTATAGCTCCTTACTGATTGGTTGCACTGTACCATGTGATATGGTAGCTGTAAGGCATTATAGGGAAACTTGTATGGTCTTTCTACAGGTCATGTCCGCATTCTGTGACTGATGTAATGTTTTGCAATGTGTAAAAAGTAGGGATGAGCGAGCACTAAAATGCTCGGGTGCTCGTTACTCACACCAAGCAATTCCTAATGCTCGGATGCTTGTTTTGAGTAAGGAGTATAATGGGAGTTAATGGGAAATCCGAGCATTTTTCTGGCAGACCCTAAAAGGAGGTCTGGGGGGCAGGGAAAATGTTGAAATGGATGGAAAGTGCTGAATGGAAGGAGAACCGCATGGGGAAGACACCTGGAAGTATCTCTGACTCCCAGATCACTGCTGAGAACAATGATGTCACACTTTTACTCCACTTTAAGGACTGACAAATAAATATTCAAAATGGAAGAGAACTTGGAGTTTACAGAAAAAAAAATGTAAAGAAACATTTTTTCCTGTTTAATGACTTGTCTATAAGGCAAAATTTAAAAAGTATTTAAAAAAAATAATTTAAGTAAATCAAAATTGAATTTTTATTAAAAAATTGGAATTTCAGTGTAATTTATGAAGGAAGCAAGAAACGCCAAAAATTAGGGTCTCAGAGGATCTCAGATATACCTTGCATTAGACATAAAGGAGGACCTCATACACATTTTGTTCAAATTGTCATAAAGTGGTACTCCTAGACTCATAAAGGCTATGCCTGCCAAAAATTACAAGCAGGGTCATCCATACACACTTCAAGGCACCAACTGTAATACCTCATTCAAATATTAAGAAAGTGTAGTTGTGGTACTTCTACACCCAATGTAAGAAAACTTGGATCATGGGTCCTCCAGCAAGACAATGACCCAAAGCACACATCCAAAAGTACACAGGAATGGTTGAAAAATAAAAAATGGATTGTTTTAAAATGGCCCGCAATGAGTCCTGACCTCAGTCCCAATGGAATATTTTGGGTGAGCTCAACCATTGGGAAAAAGAACCCCGCAAACATTCAAGAGCTTGAACAAACTGCAAAGGAAGAGTGGGAGAAAATTCCAGCTGAGAAGTGCAAGAAACTTAAAGATGGCTACTAGTGTTGAGCGAGCACTAAAATGCTTGGGTGCTCGACCCGAGCAACGAGCCCAATGTTAGTCTATGGGAGATCTGAGCATTTTTGGGGCGGCACCCCCGGCAGTCTGTAGAAAGCCTAAAAAGTGCCCAAAACGATAGTGACAGTGCTCAAATGATATGGGGACAGCATGGGGATCGCCCCAGGAAGCATTTCTGACCCCAGGTCACTGCTGTCAACAACGTGGTCAGAGGTATTAAGCCACTTTTACGGGCTCACAATAAAATGTTCAAAAAAGAAACTGAAACTGATTTCCTTTGAAATATGTTAAGGAACATCCTTTCCAGGGTAAAGACTTGTGTATAAGGTAAAATAAATAACCAAAAACAAAAATATTCCTCCACACCTTGAGCTATGTTCACAAGTAGCATTTTTTATGAATTTTGGCACTTTTGTATTGCTTTCAATAGTGACAAATGCATTCACTGGGAAATGTCATTTTAACATTTACAACCTTATCTGGCCATTTGCTGTGTGACACATGCATACAGTGCTGAAAAGACATGGGAACAGCATGGGGAAGACCACTGGAAGCATCTCTGACACCCAGGTCACTGCCTAATAGTGTGCCCATCAGAAGTGATCCTTGCCACATCAGAAGATGCAGACTTGCAACTATTCCTGTGCAAGTCCTTGTCCCAGGGCAGTGTTCAATTGTACCTCCCCCATTCCTTGCAATGCAAGCGCAAATATGCAGCCTGCCACCCACCCACCCCCAGGCTGCAACACCATACTGCTAGCTTGCTTGCACTTGAAATTACGCCTTTTAGGCATGTGGAGGCAGACGCTAGCCACCATGTCATGGCTGCGTCGGCAGCCTGGTATCCATACTCAGTCCCCAGCCGCCCGGAGGCCGGTAGTCCACACTCGGGCCCCAGCAACCAGGGGGCAGCCGGGTGTCCACACTCGGTACCCAGCCGCCCCTATTTGTCCCAGTAACCTTCCCCACACTTTTCTTAGCCTGGCCTGCTTTAGGGCAGCATTGGCCGAGCCCACCAGACAACCAGACTCCTCCGGTGGGCCCTGGCTTCTCCATCAGGGGAGTTGAGAGTGGCAAGGTGAGAAGCATGATGATGATGATAGAAGTTAGCATCTGCTTTGTTTTCTTGGAATGCAAGCATAAGGGTGCAGCCTGCCACCCACCCACCCCCAGGCTGCAATACCATACTGCTAGCTTGTTTGCACTTGAAATGAGGCCTTTTAGGCTTGTGGAGGCAGACGCCGGCCACCATGTCATGGCTGCGACAACTGCCTTGGATCCATACTCAGTCCCCAGCCGCCCGGCGGCCGGGTGTCCACACTCGGTCCCCAGCCGCCAGTGGGCGGCCGGGTGTCCATAAACGGACCCCAGCCACCCCTATTTGTCCCGGTGCGCCTTATACACAAGCGCGCAAACCAATACATTACCTGTGCCCTCCCCAGTGCATTTAGTGGGAAGAACAGCCTAACCACAAACACGTGGACAAGTTAATGTGGCCAGGGATGGTCCATCTCACTGATGCCTTCACACTGGGTTAATATTGTGGAAGCCGGGACACAGTTGGACACTGGGATGCAACAAGTCCTCCAGACATAGAGGATTGCGGGTCCTGGGTCAATCATGCTTCAACACAAAGTTCAGAAGGTAGACAGGAGCAGTGGTCGGCCTCCTACACACCGAGTAAATTATTCATGATTATGAGGCCATCCATCTCCTTAGCTTTCTGTTGCTTGGAATGCAAGCGCATGTATGTAGTAGCGGCTAGGCCTGAGGTGGTCAGCGTTTTGGCGCATATCCTACCTCCTCCTAGGATTGCTGGATGTTTTCCTGCTACTATCCCAGTTCTATGACTCCCATTGAAACAAAGCTTCAGGTGATGAATGATGGATGAGGTGGTGGCAAAGGAGAAAGAGCAGGAGGAACAGGGACCATTCACATCAATATCAGGCCAGTCAACCACGCATGTCTTGTAGGATATGTTTCTGTACCAAAAGGAGCGGTTCGGCTACACAGTTATAGGGCATACAGTGAGTGCAATGCCTACCAAAAATTTCGAAGCACTCCAATGCCTCTTGGAAGTGACATGGAGGTCAGAGGGCCTTAACTAAACCATTTTATCCATTTATAGCAACTGGGTCTCATGTACACTGTTGGCCTCAGCAGTGAATGAAAGGCTTTCCAAAAATTATGTGGAACTGCAATGCCCCTTGAAACAGACGTGGATTACAGCGTACTAAAAACCTTCCACCCATTATTGGGGAGTGGGTCTCCCTTAGTGATCGCCTATGCATTGAAAAGCAAAAGCTGACTAAAATTAGGAGGAAATGCAATGCCCGTTGGAAGAGTCGTGGAGGTTAGAAGTAATTAAAAACAACATTTCAATGCCCCTTGGAAGAGCTGTGGAGTTCAGAGTGGTTTAACAAGACAGTTTTAATGCCCCTTGGAAGAGACGTGGAGGTCAGAGTGGTTTAACAAGATGGTTTTAATGCCCCTTGGAAGAGACGTGGAGGTCAGAGTGGTTTAAAAAGACGGTTTTAATGTCCCGTGGAAGAGACGTGGAGGTCACAGTAGCTTAACAAGACGGTTTTTATGCCCCTTGGAAGAGTGGTGGAGGTCGCAGTGGAATAGAAAGACAATATCAATGCCCCTTGGAAGAGACGTGGAGGTCACAGTAGCTTAACAAGACGGTTTTAATGCCCCTTAGAAGAGGGGTGTAGGTCAGAGTAGTTTAACATGAAGGTTTTAATGCCCATTGGAAGAGACGTGGAGGTCAGAGTGGTTTAACAAGACAGTTTTAATGCCCCGTGGAAGAGAGGTGGAGGTCACAGTAGCTTAACAAAACGGTTTTAATGCCCCTTTGAAGAGTGGTGGCGGTCAGAGTGGTTTAAGAAGATGGTTATAATGCCTCTTGGAAGAGACGTGGAGGTGAGAGTGGTTTAACAAGATGGTTTTAATGCCCCTTGGAAGAGACGTGGAGGTCACAGTAGCTTAGCAAGACGGTTTTAATGCCCCTTGGATGAGACGTGGAGGTCAGAGTGGTTTAACAAGATGGTTTTAATGACCCTTGGAAGAGACGTGGAGGTCAGAGTGGTTTAACAATATGGTTTTAATGCCCCTTGGAAGAGACGTGGTGGTCAGAGTGGTTTAGCAAGATGGTTTTAATGCCCCTTGGAAGAGTGGTGGAGGTCGCAGTGGAATAGAAAGACAATATCAGTGCCCCTTGGAAGAGTGGTGGAGGTCACTGTGGAGTAAAAAGACAATATCAATGGCCCTTGGAAGAGTGGTGGAGGTCGCAGTGGAATAAAAAGACAATATCAATGCCCCTTGGAAGAGTGGTGGAGGTCGCAGTGGAATAAAAAGACAATATCAATGCCCTGTGGAAGAGATGTGAAGGTTACAGTAGCTTAATAAGATGGTTTTAATGCCCCCTGGAAGAGACGTGTAGGGTAGAGTGGTTTAACAAGATGGTTTTAATGCCCCTTGGAAGAGACATGGAGATCAGAGTGGTTTAACAAGATGGTTTTAATGCCCCTTGGAAGAGACGTGGAGGTCAGAGTGGTTTAACAAGATGGTTATAATGCCCCTTGGAAGAGACATGTAGGTCATCGTGGTTTAACAAGATGGTTTTAATGCCCCTTGGAAGAGACGTGGAGGTCAGAGTGGTTTAACAAGACTGTTTTAAAGCCCCTTGAAAGAGACGTGGAGTTCAGAGTGGTTTAACAAGACGGTTTAATGCCCCGTGGAAGAGACGTGGAGGTCACAGTAGCTTAACAAGACGGTTTTAATGCCCCTTGGAAGAGTGTAGGAGGTCGCAGTGGAATAGAAAGACAATATCAGTGCCCCTTGGAAGAGTGGTGGAGGTCGCAGTGGAATAAAAAGACAATATAAATGCCCTTGGAAGAGTGGTGGAGGTCGCAGTGGAATAAAAAGGCAATATCAATGCCCCTTGGAAGAGTGGTGGAGGTCGCAGTGGAATAATAAGACAATATCAATGCCCCTTGGAAGAGTGGTGGAGGTCGCAGTGGAATAAAAAGACAATATCAATGCCCCTTTGAAGAGTGGTGGAGGTCGCAGTGGAATAAAAAGACAATATCAATACCCCTTGGAAGAGTGGTGGAGGTCGCAGTGAAATAAAAAGACAATATCAATGCCCCTTGGAAGAGTTGTGGAGGTCGCAGTTGAATAAAAAGACAATATCAATGACCCGTGGAAGAGTGGTGGAGGTCGCAGTGGAATAAAAAGACAATATCAATGCCCCTTGAAGAGTGGTGGAGGTCACAGTGGAATAAAAAGACAATATCAGTGCCCCTTGGAAGAGTGGTGGAGGTCGCAGTGGAATAAAAACACAATATCAATTCCCCGTGGAAGAGAGGTGGAGGTCGCAGTGGAATAAAAAGACAATATCAATGCCCCGTGGAAGAGTGGTGGAGGTCACAGTGGAATAAAAAGACAATATCAATGCCCCTTGGAAGAGTGGTTGAGGTCGCAGTGAAATAAAACGACAATATCAATGCCCCTTGGAAGAGTGGTGGAGGTCGCAGTGGAATAAAAAGACAATATCAATGCCCCGTGGAAGTGACGTGTAGGTCACAGTAGCTTAACAAGACGGTTTTAATGCCCATTGCAAGAGCCATGCAGTACAGCATATTAAATACATTATTTCCATTATTGGGGAGTGGGTCTCCCATAATCTTTGCCTATGCCTTCCAAGAAAAAGCTGCCAAAAATAAGGACGGAGGAACTTGCAATGCCCCGTACAAGAGCCATGCAGTACAGCATATTAAAAAAATTATTCCCATTATGGGGGAGTGGGTCTCCCATAGTCTTTGCCCATGCCTTCCAAGCAAAAGCTGCCAAAAATTAGGACGGAGGAACTTGCAATGCTGGCAACAAGGACCACGGTCACCCTTGTGGTATAGTGGTAGTTGAGGCTGAGGATAAGGAGAAGAGAAAAAAACAGCCGAAATGAGGAAGCGTATACCCATGTGTGGGTGTGAAGCGGTGCATGGGAATACACCTCCCGAAACAACACTGTGGATTTGACTTTTTGTTACTCTGCTGTCATTTGGTGGTGATGAGAAGTCTGGACCAATCCAGCACTTGTTGATTTTGATAAGGGTCAGCTTGTCAGCATTGTCAGTTGACAGGCGAGTGCGCTTATCAGTTATAATTCCCCCAGCGGCACTAAAAACACGCTCCGATAACACGCTAGCGGCAGGGCAGGCCAGGACCTCCAAGGCGTACAGAGCGAGTTCATTCCAAGTGTCCAGCTTGGATACCCAATAATTAAAAGGCACAGAGGAATCACGGAGAACGCTCGTACGGTCGGCAAGGTGCTCCCTCACCATCTTTTGAAACTTTCCACTCCTTGTGAGAGTACCCCGTGCCTCAGGGCCTGTAAGCTGGGCGGATCTCAGAAAACTGTCCTAGAATGTTGACAGTGTTCCCCTGCGTCTGCCTGCTGGATTGGAGTTGCGTCTCTCTCGCCTGTACGCCTTGGTTGGGCAACGAACTTTGACTTCTGCCGCTAGCGTGTTCAGATGGGAATTTTTTTAACAGTTCTGCAGCAAGGGCCTTCTGGTACTGCCCCATTTTTGTAGACCTCTCCACCTCAGGAATAAGAGAGTGAAAGTTATCCTTGTAGCGGGGGTCTAAAAGTGTCACCAACCAGTAATGACTGTCACCCAACATTTTGACAATGCGAAGGTCACGGTTAAGGCAATGTAACATAAAGTCAGGCATGCGTGCCAGACTGGTAACGGGCAAGACTTCTGTGTCCTCACCAACATGATGACTGACCATGCTCTCCTCCTCCTCCCCCCTGTCCTCAGGCCACCCACGCTGAACCGACGGTATGACAGTTGTACCGGTACTACCGTCTACAGCGCATGATACCCGCTCCTGTTCTTCCTCCTCCTCCTCTCCCTCATTGTCCCCCAATGCACGTTGGGATGAGATGACGCTGGGCTGTGTGTAATCTTGATCCATCTCATCATACTCTGGCTGCAATGCCTCCTCTTTAATTCTCTGCAGAGAGCGTTTCAAAAGACAGAAAAGTGGGATGCTGACTAGTGTTGAGCGAGCATGCTCGACACTGCTCGGTTCCCGCCCGAGCATCTCACTACTCGGGATGTTCGGCGAGCACCGATCATTTCCGGGTTACTCGGGCGGGAGCTCGGGTCTCCGCCCTGCACGTTTGGTGCTCTTTACAGAGCCAATGAACATGCAGGGATTGCCAGCCAGTCACTGTAATGCCGCAGCCATGTTGTTTGTGGGCATTACAGTGATTGGCTGGCCGCACAGCGTTACCTGGAGTATTTAAAACCGGGCGCCGCCATCTTGGACATAGTCTCTCCAGATCAGTCAGTGTAGGGAGAGTGCTGCTGAGTTAGGGAGAGATATATAGTGTGAAATAGGTAGTGTAGGGTCTCTAAAGCCTGCAAAATCAAACAAACAGTCCTTCTCAGGACTAATATCCATCCCAGATATCAGGCAGGCAGGCAGGCTGTATAGGAGACGCAGTAGTTATACCAGCAAATGCTGCATTACAGTCCTGTGTGCTCCTGCTGGTCAAATTGCTAGACTTATCCCCCGGTCTCAGGGGCCAGGAAAAATCCTTTTTTTTTCATCTAAATCCTGTATTTTTTTTTTCCTATGTCAGACTGTACAAATACACATCTTATTAACCTTTCGGTATTCCCCCCCCCCCCCCCCCAAAAAAATGTAGTGTGTCTGTGACTGTTCAGACACCAATATATCAGTTTAAAAGAGTCTGGTGTAGGCCAGATAACTAGAACTGTGGTTTTGCAGTTCCATGGTTCAAATCTCTGTATTATCCTGCTTTTGGCATTATTTCCATAAAAAAAACAGTAATAGGGTCTCCCTGACTGTTCAGACACAAATATATCTGTTTAAAAGAGTCTGGTGTAGGCCAGATAACTAGAACTGTTGTTTTATCAGTTCCATGGTTCAAATCTTTGTATTATCCTGCTTTTGCATTTTTTCCATAATAAAAAACAGTAATAGTGTCTCCCTGACTGTTCAGACACAAATATATCTGTTTAAAAGAGTCTTGGGTAGGCCAGATAACTAGATCTTTGGTTTTGCAGTTCCACGGTTCAAATCTCTGCATTATCCTGCTTTTGTCATTTTATCGTAAAAATAACAGTCATAGTGTCTCCCTGACTGTTCAGACACCAATATATCTGTTTAAAAGAGTCTGGTGTAGGCCAGATAAGTAGAACTTTGGTTTTGCAGTTCCACGGTTCAAATCTCTATATTATCCTGCTTTTGGCATTTTTACCGTAAAAAACAGTAATAGTGTCTCCCTGACTGTTCAGACACCAATATATCTGTTTAAAAGAGTCTGGTGTAGGCCAGATAACTAGAACTTTGGTTTTGCAGTTCCACGGTTAAAATCTCTGTATTATCCTGCTTTTGGCATTTTTACCGTAAAAAAAAACAGTAATAGTGTCTCCCTGACTGTTCAGACACAAATATATCTGTTTTAAAGAGTCTGGTGTAGGCCAGATAACTAGAACTTTGGTTTTGCAGTTCCCTGGTTCAAATCTCTGTATTATCCTGCTTTTGGCATTTTTACAGTAAAAAAAAAACAGTAATAGTGTCTCCCTGACTGTTCAGACACCAATATATCTATTTAAAAGAGTCTGGTGTAGGCCAGATAACTAGAACTGTGGTTTTGCAGTTCCACGGGTCAAATCTCTGTATTATACTGCTTTTGGCTTTTTTTTCCGTTAAAAAAACAGTAATAGTGTCTCCCTGACTGTTCAGACACAAATATAGCTGTTTCAAAGAGTCTGGTGTAGGCCAGATAACTATAACTGTGGTTTTGCAGTTCCACGGCTAAATCTCTGTATTACCCTGCCTTCGGCTTTTTTTCCGTAAAAAAAACAGCAATAGTGTCTCCCTGACTGTTCAGACACAAATATATCTGTTTAAAAGAGTGTGGTGTAGACCAGATAACTAGAACTGTGGTTTTGCAGTTCCACGGTTCAAATCTATGCATTATCCTGCTTTTGACTTTTTTACCGTAAAAAAAAACAGTAATCGTGTCTCCCTGACTGTTCAGACACCAATATATCTGTTTAAAAGAGTCTGGTGTAGGCCAGATAACTAGAATTTTGGTTTTGCAGTTCCACGGGTCAAATCTCTGTATTATCCTGCTTTTGGCATTTTTACCATAAAAAAAACAGTAATAGTGTCTCCCTGACTGTTCAGACACAAATATATCTGTTTAAAAGAGTCTGGTGTAGGCCACATAACTATAACTGTGGTTTTGCAGTTCCACTGTTCAAATCTCTGTATTATCCTGCTTTTGGCATTTTTACCATAAAAAAAAACAGTAATAGTGTCTCCCTGACTGTTCAGACACAAATATATCTGTTTAAAAGAGTCTGGTGTAGGCCACATAACTATAACTGTGGTTTTGCAGTTCCCCGGTTCAAATCTCTGTATTATCCTGCTTTCGGCATTTTTACCATAAAAAAAACAGTAATAGTGTCTCCCTGACTGTTCAGACACAAATATATCTGTTTAAAAGAGTCTGGTGTAGCCCAGAGAAATAGAACTGTGGTTTTCCTCTTCCACGGTTCTAATCTCCTTATTATTACCCTTTTTCCATTGATAGTGCGAGTATAAGCTATTTTACTTCATTTACAATGGGCAAGACGCGTGGCTAGGGACGTGGAACTGGACGTTCTGGTGATGGTGCGTGTAGAGGACGGGGCCGTGGCCAAGGTGAAAATGTGCCACAACCAACAGCCACATCTTCTCGCTCCCACTTCTTGACCGAATTACTAGGGAAGCACACTACAACACCAATATTGCGAACTGATCAGTGTGAACAGGTTATTAATTGGATAGCAGATGATACTTCCAGTTACCTGGGCACCACCACCTCCGGTCTGTCTTCCACACGGTCAAGTTTTAGTAGCCGTGAGTCTCAACCGCATACTCCTCCTCACCCTGATGCTCCTTCCTCCCACCATGCTGAGTGTCGTCAGACAGCAACTGATCCCACAGTTGGACACTCTGAAGAGCTGTTCACTGGTCCATTTCCATATTTGTGCCTCTCGCCTGCTCCACTTGAAGTGGTGGAAGAGGAGATCCCATGTAGCGATGCCCAAATATTTGAACAGCCACGGCCACAGGAAGTCGACGCTGGCAATTTGTCACAAATGGTGGACGTAGATGAGACACATCTGCCACGAAGTGAGGAGGAGGATTGTGATGCGCAAGTGGAAGAGGAGGAGGTGGTGGATGATCTAGTAACTGATCCAACGTGGCAGGAGGACACGCAGAGCGAGGCCAGCAGCACACAGGGGGAGGGAGGCAGAGTACCCCAACAGGCAGGAAGAAGCAGTGTGGTGGCCGCACACAGAAGGTAGGCAACAGTTCCCCGTAACACCAACACGAGGAACGTTGCCAGTACAACCGGTAGGTCTTCCAGAGTCTGAAAATTTTTTAAAGACTCTACTGATAGCCCCAAAAAGGCCATTTGTACCACCTGCCATGCCAGCATCAGCAGGGGTGACAAAACTACCAGCCTGACCACAACCAGCATGATCAGGCACATGGCAGCAAAGCACCCGACTTTGTGGGGTGAACCCCAGGGTCCACGACCAGTGTCAGCGGGTGTCACCACTGCTTCTTCCGCTGTTGTGCGTGTAATAGAACTCCCTGTTGTGCATGCAAGGCAATCCCCTGTCCATACTGCATGCAAAGATGCCCCCTCCTCTCAGTCTTCACTTGTTATGGCAGTTTCTCAAGAAACAGCATCAACGTCCACGTCCACGTCCCACCGCAGTGTTCAATTGTCCATATTCCTGAGCTGTGAACAAAAGCGCAAATTCGCAGCCAACGCCCCACAGGCCACAGTCCTAAATTCGCACATTTCACAACTGCTTGAAATGCTGCCTTTTAGGCTGGTGGAGATGGAATCCTTCTTCAACCTTATGGCGGTGGCCGTCCCTCGGTACTTGGTCCCCAGCCGACACTATTTTGCCCGGTGTGCCATACCCGCACTAAACAAGCACGTGTTCCAAAACATCTGCCGTGCCCTCAACAATGCAGTTACTGGGAGAGTCCACCTGACAACGGACACGTGGACAAGTGCTTGTGGCCAGGGACTGTACATCTCCCTGACGACACACTGGGTAAACATAGTGGAAGCTGGTACCCAGTCGGACCTTGGGATGGAACACATCCTCCCCACACCGAGGATTGCGGGCCCTATGTCATTCAGAGTTGCCCCCACAGTGTACAGCTCCTGGGCATCATCCTCCTCCTCCTCATGTTCAGCCTCCATCTCAGATCACACAACATCAGTTACAAGCTGGAAGCACTGCAGTACTGCCTCAGCCAAGTGGCAACAGGCTGTGCTGAAACTCATAAGCTTAGGTGATAAACCTCACACTGCTTGTGAGTTGTGGACAGCTGTGAAAGAGCAGGCAGATCTGTGGCTGAGACTGCTGAATCTACATCCAGGCATGGTCATGTGTGACAATGGCTGTAACCTGGTGGCAGCTCTGAGGCGAGATCACACACGTACCATGCCTGGCTCATGTGCTTAACCTTGAGGTTCAGCGGTTTCTTAAATCGTACCCCGAGTTGCCAGGAGAGTTGAGCCACCCCCGTAGTATTCGAGTTCGGTTCGGTTCGTCGAATACCCGTATGTTCGCCGAACTGTTCGTCGAACACCGTCGAACACCGTTAAAGCCAATGGCAGGCAAACAGAAACACATAGAAACACATACAAAACACATAGAAAACACTTCAAAGGTGTCCAAAAGCTGACAAACTGCTCAGAAGACACAACTAACACATGGAAAAGTGACAAGTACATATAGTCATGCAAAAAGAAAAGAGGTTGTGGAGTAAAAGGAGGGGGAGACACAGCTATAGGCATCTCATGCCATTTTAAAACCAAAAAAGTGCGAAGCTGACACGGCCAGTCCGTTCCTGCCCGTGCAACCTCCGTGTCGCCGGGTTTGTGCCAGAGCTGGACCCTGACGGCCAGCCCCCATCTCCCAATACTGGTGCCTGTCCGCTGGTGGGTCGAGCGAGCCCCCCTGCGGTGGAGGCAGGTCTAAGCTTTTTAATTTAAATTGTCTCTCTTATTTGAATGAGTACACTTTAAATCCTTTTACAAGGATCTATTGGAGGGCAAGTCTGATGCCAGGAGCCGCGAGAATTTCAGCTCCAGTAGCGTCTACTAAAGCTGCTGCAGTTAAAAAGCTTTTATAAGGATCGATCTTGGCTGTCCACTTCAAAGCGTCCTACCGCCAGTCCCAGCCCCTGTGGCTTGGGGTGCCTCCCGATTCTCTTCACTGAGTGTCCCGGGGGCCAGAGGCATTTCCTTTGAAAAAATTAAGAGTCCAAACTACAGGTGGTGTAGCTTGCTTAACAGCTGGGATAATCCGCTGACTAGCAGACACAGCTACTAGGCACAAAGTATTTCCTGTGCTAGATGCAGTTAAAAATTTGTAATTAGATACTCTGGTTGGATGCTGAGAAAGCATTCCATAGAGTCTCCTGGCATGCCATATATTATTCTCTTAAAAAGCTTGGGGTAGGGGTCTAGGGCACCCTTTTATAGCCAAAATCACGGCCCTGTATCGCAATACGTCACCTAGGCTGAAGATAAATGGAACATTTTCATCACCTTTCATAATCACCAATGGGACAAGGAAGGGATGTCCTCTGCCCCTCTCTTATACATCCTAGTGACGGAGTACCTGCTCTCATCAATTCGCCATAACCCCAATATTAGGTGGATTGAGGTGGGAGGCATCGAGTACAAGTGCTCTGCATTTGCTGATGATGTCCTAGTATATATCACTCAATCACATATATCCATCCCTGCTGTTATGGCTGAAATAGATCACTTTGTTACATGGTCAAATTTTAAAATCAATGCAGCGAAGTCTGAGGCCCTCGATGTCTCCCTCCCCAAATCCATACAGGATTCCATCCAGTCCAACTTTCCCTTTGCCTGGCCCTCACAGGGTATCAAATACTTAGGAATTCGTATTCATAGAGACCTCTCCCATCTATGTTATCTTAATTTTGGGCCCTTTATTGAGCAACTCCATACAGACCACAGTTGGTAAGTTAGAACTGTAAGATTCACTACGTGAACCACTGGTGTTTTTTGGAAAAGCACATGTACACTGTGTTTCAAATTATTATGCAAAAAGTGTTTAGGAGTGATAAGGTAAGAATTTTTTTGTTTGTCAGTTAAACTCATTGATGGTGATGTGTGTCAGGGCTCTTTAAATCACTGTAAGCAATTGCAGACACCTGTGCTAATTAGTTTGGCAGGTGTGTCCAATGAAAAGTAAGACTACTTAAGAAGGCTGTCCCACATTATTAAGCAGCCTACATTTTCTGCCAAAATGGGAAAGAAAAAGGATGTGTCGGCTGCTGAGAAGCAACAAATTGTGGAGTGTTTAGGTCAAGGCATGACTACAATCAACATTGCCAAGACACTTCATCCTGATCATCGCACAATCAAGAAGTATGTAGCTGATTCACAGTACACACGTGTGCGTGCTGATAAGGGAAAATTGAGGACTCTTTCCTACAGGCAATTACGTCAGGTTAAAAGAGCAGTGGCAAAAAAGCCTTGTCATAGCAGCAGACAAGTTTTTGAAGCTGCTGGTGCCTCCAACGTCCCCCGAACAACAAGATGCAGGGTCCTTCAGAGGTTTGCAGCTGTGCGTAAGCCATCCTGTCGACCTCCTCTATCCACTGTACACAAGCAGAAACGGCTCCAGTGGGCCAAACAATACATGAAGACTGACTTCAAAACTGTTTTGTTCACCGATGAGTGCCGTGCAACGCTCGATGGTCCAGATGGATGGAATGGAGGATGGCTGGTTGATGGATACCCCACGCAAACACGGCTACGGCGCCAACAAGGAGGAGGTGGAGTAATGTTTTGGGCTGGAATCATGGGTAGAGAGAGATTGTCAGCCCTTTTAGGATCCCTGAAAGGGTAAAGATGACCTCCATAATGTATGTGGAGTTTCACAAACAGCACTTCCTGCCATGGTTCAAGAAGAAGAACGGCCGTGTTTTCTGCAGCAAGATCATTTTCATGCATGATAATGCACCGTCTCATGCTGCACATAACACATCTGCATCTCTGGCTGATATAGGCATAAAAGGGGACAAACTTATGGTGTGACCCCCATGCTCCACTGACCTCAACCCCATTGAGAACCTCTGGAAGTCTGGAGCATCATCAAAAGGAGTGTCTATGATGGCGGGAGGCAGTTCAAATCTAAGCAACAGCTCTGGGAGGGTATTCTGTCCTCATGCAAAACAATTGAAGCAGAAACCATCCAAAACCTGACAAATTCAATGGACGAGAGAGTTCAGAAGCTCCTTTCGAACAAGGGGTCTTATGTGCAAATGTAACATCACCTAGAATAAAGTTTTGAGTTGAAAACTGTTTGATTTCAGTTTCTAATAACCAGCTAATGCTTATAATTTCAAAAATGAACATTTTTTTGTTCTTTATTAAATTGAAAAGGTTGATCGAAGAGTGTGGGGGATCTAAGAGTGTGGCAACCCAGTAGTCAGGATTATTTAGAATTCTGACAATCTGAGGTTCATGTTGCAGGTAGTGCAGCAAGAAAGCACTCATGTGTCT
This sequence comes from Phyllobates terribilis, assembly GCF_046119375.1. Classification (NCBI taxonomy): domain Eukaryota; kingdom Metazoa; phylum Chordata; class Amphibia; order Anura; family Dendrobatidae; genus Phyllobates; species Phyllobates terribilis. Next base: position 790,074,457 of record NW_027362761.1, read on the forward strand.
TGCGCATCTAGGAGCCCCAAAATTATTTTCCGGGCTAGATGCAGCTAAAAATTATTATTAATTTGAAAGCTGGTGGAGCTTAGTATAGATGGCCTAATAGAATCCGTACTGCACACTGCTACAAAGCCCAAATTATTTTCCAGCCAAGATACAGATAAACATGATTAGTAATTTTAAATCTGGTGGAGCTTAGTATAGATGGCCTAATAGAATCAGTACTGCACACTGCTACAAAGCCCAAATTATTTTCCAGCCAAGATACAGATAAACATGATTAGTAATTTTAAAGCTTAAAATGGTTGGTGAGGTGATTTTAACAAATCATAAAGCTTTTACTCTCCCCAGGATGACACAGGGGTAGAAAAGTCATTTCGGATCCATGATTTGTTCATCTTTATGAAAGTGAGTCTGTCTACATTATCAGTGGAGAGCCGCGTGCGCTTATCTGTCAGCACACCACCAGCAGCGCTGAACACATGTTCAGACAGAATGCTGGCTGCGGGGCATGACAAGATCTCCAAGGCATAAGTGGCGAGCTCCGGCCATTTATCCATATTGGAAGCCCAAAAAGAGCAAGGGTCTAGTGACACAGTTATGGCTTCAATGTTTACTTGGAGATACTCCTGTACCATCCTCTCTAGGCGTTGACTATGTGTCAGACTTCTTGTCTCCTGTGGCCTTGCAAAGGATGGGCTAAAAAAGTGGTGAAATGATTCCGCAAAATTGATGTTACCAGCAGATACTGTGTTTCTGTTACGGTTTGAGTGCTGAACATTCGACGGTCCCATGGTTGGCAAGTTGGAACTGTGAGATTCACTACATGCACCACTGGTGTTTTGTGGAAAAGCACATGTAAGATTCTGCAACAGTCTCTGCTGATACTCCTGCATGCGTGCATCCCTTTCTATGGCAGGAATAATTTCTGCAAATTTACTTTTGTACCGGGGATCTAACAGTGTGGCAACCCAGTAGTCAGGATTATTTCTAATACTCACAATTCGAGGGTCATGTTGCAGGTAGTGCAGCAAGAAGGCACTCATGTGTTTTGCGCATCCAGGAGCACCAAGTCCCTGTTGTGTTGGTGGCGAGGTAACAATCATTCTTCCTTCCTCTGTCCTCTCCCCCCAACCTCGCACAACAGAAATGTGATCAAGGTCTCCCTCATCTGATGAGTCTTCCATCAGTTCGTCCTCCACTTCTTCCTGGGCTCCTGCACCTTCCTCACTAGTTTGGCTGCTAACATGCGCCCTGGTAAAACCATCTCCCCCGCCCTCACATGCCTGCAGCCTTGGTGGTGCCGACCGTCTGGACCTTGCAGATGTTAGCCCTTCCGCATACAACTCCTCCTCCTCTACTTCCTCCACCTCCTCTTGTGCCACCACCTGACTCCGAATTCTGTTTAACATGTGCTCCAGCATGTAAATCACCGGAATAGTCATGCTGATAATGGCATCGTCAGCACTAAACATCTTCGTCGCCATTTCAAAACTGTGCAGAAGGGTGCATAGGTCCCTGATCTGAGACCACTCCTCCAGCGTGATTTGCCCCACCTCTGGATCCCGTTGGCCCAGGCTATGCATCAGAACGTATTGCACCACGGCTTGTCGGTGCTGCCACAGTCGCTGCAACATGTGCAAAGTTGAATTCCACCGGGTAGGCACATCGCATTTTAGCCGGTGAAGTGGCAGGCCCAACGACTTCTGTAGAGATGTAAGTCGCTGAGCTGCGGGATGCGAATGGAGGAAGTGACCACACAGCGACCGTGCCCTCTGCAGAAGGCCATCTAGTCCGGGATAGTGGGCTAAAAATTGCTGGACAACCAGGTTCAACACGTGAGCCCTACAAGGCACGTGTGTGACATTGCCCCGGCGAAGGGCCGCAACTAGGTTTGCAGCATTGTTGCACATGGTCTTCCTTGGTTTCAGGTCCAGTGGAGACAACCATTCATGAAACTGGTACTCCAGAGCTGACCACAACTCCTCAGCTGTGTGACTCACATTTCCCAGACATTTCAAAGTAAAAACTGCCTGATGACGTTGAGCCCTGCTGCCAGCATAGTAAGGACGTGTGCAGGATCCCTTCTGCGCAGTTAGAAAGCTTGTGGCATGACCAGACAGGCTTTGGGTGCAGGTGGAGGACCGAGAGGAGGTTGAGGAGGCAGAAGCAGTGGAGGAACTTTGAGATAAAGAGGATTGACGCACAACTCGTGGGGACTGCAAGACTTGGACAGCAGCCCCTTGTCCTGCTGTCACCATAGTTACCCATGCCCAGTCAGCGACATGTAACGCTCTTGTCCATGCCTACTCGTCCAAGTGTCTGTGGTGAAATGCACCCTGTCACGCACAGAGTTTCTCAAAGAAGCGGTGATGTTGTGTGCAACATGCTGGTGGAGTGCAGGCACACCCTTCTTTGAGAAGTAGTGCCGACTGGGCATCTGGTACTGGGGCACTGCGACGTACATAAGGTCTCGAAAATCCTCTGTGTCCACCAGGCGGAAAGGAAGCATTTCTGTAGCCAAGAGCTTGCAGATGGTGAAATTCAACCTCTTAGCTTTCTCATGGCTAGGAGGAAATGGTCTTTTACTTGTCCACATCTGAGGGACCGAGGGCTGGCTGTTGTGCTTAGACGGGGTTGAGAAGGGTGTCCCCGGCAAACTGCCGGTCTGTGAGGAAGATGCAGGCTGACATGTTAGGTTGCCTTGATCCAAAGGTGGTGCTATCGATGTCGGACAGCGCTCAACACCAGCTGGTGTTACCATCTCCAAAGAAAATGATGACCTGCCAATCACGCTGGCTGTTGCGGGTAAAGAGGTGGCAGGTCTGCGTCCCAAAACAGGTGTGACTGCTGTCCCCCCAGTCAAATAGGATGAAGATGCCGCGGATGCACAAGATGTGGCAGACGGTGGTTGGCCTGGCTGGCTAGGCCGCATTGTTACACAGTGAGCTTCCCACTGCAACTTATGCTTCATGTCCATGTGCCGGTTCATGCATGAAGTACTCAAACTATGTATTCTTTGGCCTCTACTTAGCTTTTGCTGACAAATGTTACAGATAACACGAGTTGGGTCATCTTTATTGATCTGAAAAAATGCCCAGGCTATGCAAGGCTTAGCACCCATGCGACCTGAAGAGCCACCAAGACTTGTGGTCAGAGGCAGAGTTGTGTTTGAGGATGCAGTTGTTAACATGCTTCCAGTACTACGTCTCTGTCCAGGAAGGCGCAACCTGACCTCAACGTCACTAGCATCCTCCTCCACCTCCTCTGCTGACCTCATCTCTTGGCTGACTGTGGGTTGACACTAAGTGTGATCTCCAACCTCATCATCATCACCCTGTGTGTTATCACACCCGTCGTCCTCAGAGCCAACCTCTTCCTGCCCTGACCGAAAAGTCAAGTTGTCGCTCCAATCAGGTATTTGAGTCTCATCATCATCTTCCTCATTGTCTCCACCAACAGGAGTTACAGTTTGGGAATGAGGGTCTAAATTAAGGTCAGAACCTTCTGCATCTGGTCCTGGATCCGACTCATAAAGATTCTGGGCATCAGTGCAGATCATTTCCTTGTCTGGATTCACAGAAGCTCTGGAGCAGACCTCTGATTCCCAGGCTATAGTATGAGTAAACAGCTCTGCAGACTCAACCATCTGTTCTACCCCATACTCAGACGGGCAACTGGAGACTTGGGAGCTGTGAGGAAGCAAGTGCGATTGGGGTGACACCTCTGAGGACTGGAGTATTTGTGATGTTGAAGTTGAGGTGGAGGAGAGCCCTCTTAATAGAGCACTTGATATCCATTGAAGCACCTGCTGTTTTTGTGTCTCATCTGGAATTTGTAGCGATTGGCGTGGCCGTAAGAAAGGGATCTTATCACATTGTCCGCTAAAAGAAGTAGACATTTTAGTTTGACTGGAAGATGGTCTTTCTTCTGCAGATGTTACTGTTGCTTTAACACCTACCCCACAGACACAACCTTTTTTCCCCTTCCCAACACGCCTATTCCCCTTTCCACCAGCAGCAGGCCTTTTTCCACTCATTTTGGTGGTTAACTAATTCACAACTCTGGAGTTGTTTGCACAAAAAAACAATGGATGGGAACCGAGCAGAGCTGAGTGGCCAAACTGTGGTATTAGGCCAAAAGTATTGGCTGGGTTAGATGCAGATAAAAATTATATTGAATTTGCAACCTGATGGAGGTCAGTATAGATGGACTAATAGAACAAGTCCCACACACTGCTACAAGCTGAAATATTTTTTCAGAGCTAGATGCAGAAAAAATTTATATTGAACTTGCAACCTGATGGAGGTCAGTATAGAAGGACTAATAGACCAAGTCCCACACACTGCAAGAAGCCTAAATAATATTTCAGAGCTAGATGCAGAAAAAAAATATATTGAATTTGCAACCTGATGGAGGTCAGTATAGATGGACTAATAGAACAAGTCCCACACACTGCTAGAGGCTGAAATATTTTTTCAGAGCTAGATGCAGAAAAAAATTATATTGAATTTGCAACCTGATGGAGGTCAGTATAGATGGACTAATAGACCAAGTCCCACACACTGTTAAAAGCTGAAACATTTTTTCAGAGCTAGATGCAGAAAAATAATATATTGAATTTGCAACCTGATGGAGGTCAGTATAGATGGACTAATAGAACAAGTCCCACACACTGCTACAAGCTGAAATATTTTTTCAGAGCTAGATGCAGAAAAAAATTATATTGAATTTGCAACCTGATGGAGGTCAGTATAGATGGACTAATAGAACAAGTCCCACACACTGCTAGAAGCCTAAATTTTTTTTCAGAGCTAGATGCAGATAAAAATTATTTTTAATTTGCAACCTGGTGGAGGTTAGTATAGATGGACTAATAGACCAAGTCCCACACACTGCTAGGAGCCTAAATATTTTTTCAGAGCTAGATGCAGAAAAAAATTATATTGAATTTGCAACCTGATGGAGGTTAGTATAGATGGACTAATAGAACAAGTCCCACACACTGCTAGAAGCCTAAATATTTTTTCAGAGCTAGATGCAGAAAAAAATTATATTGAATTTGCAACCTGATGAAGGTCAATATACATGGACTAATAGAACAAGTCCCACACACTGCTAGAAGCCTAAATATTTTTTCAGAGCTAGATGAAGATAAAAAATATTTTTAAATTGCAACCTGGTGGAGGTTAGTATAGATGGACTAATAGACCAAGTCCCACACACTGCTAGAAGCCTAAATATTTTTTCAGAGCTAGATGCAGAAAAAAATTATATTGAATTTGCAACCTGATGGAGGTCAGTATAGATGGATTAATAGAACAAGTCCCACACACTGCTAGAAGCTGAAACATTTTTTCAGAGCTAGATGCAGAAAAAAATTATATTGAATTTGCAACCTGATGGAGGTCAGTATAGATGGACTAATAGAACAAGTCCCACACACTGCTAGAAGCCTAAATTTTTTTTCAGAGCTAGATGCAGATAAAAATTATTTTTAATTTGCAACCTGGTGGAGGTTAGTATAGATGGACTAATAGACCAAGTCCCACACACTGCTAGAAGCCTAAATATTTTTTCAGAGCTAGATGCAGAAAAAAAAATATTGAATTTGCAACCTGATGGAGGTTAGTATAGATGGACTAATAGACCAAGTCCCACACACTGCTTGAAGCCTAAACAATTTTTCAGAGCTAGATGCAGAAAAAAAATATATTGAATTTGCAACCTGATGGAGGTCAGTATAGATGGACTAATAGAACAAGTCCCACACACTGCTAGAAGCCTAAATATTTTTTCAGAGCTAGATGCAGAAAAAAATTATATTGAATTTGCAACCTGATGGAGGTCAGTATAGATGGACTAATAGAACAAGTCCCACACACTGCTAGAAGCTGAAATATTTTTTCAGAGCTAGATGCAGAAAAAAATTATATTGAATTTGCCAACTGATGGAAGTCAGTACAGATGGACTAATAGAACAAGTCCCACACACTGCTAGAAGCTGAAATATTTTTTCAGAGCTCGATGCAGAAAAATATTATATTGAATTTGCAACCTGGTGTAGGTTAGTATAGATGAACTAATAGAATGATGCTATGCCCAAAAGGTTTTACGTCACCAGGTGCAGTAAAAAAATTTGTATTCTATACACAGGTGGTGTAGCTTGCAACACAGATAGGCTACTCCACTGACTAACACACTCTGCAATAGACGAAAAAGGATTTGCTTTACTAGATTTAGCCAAATGCTGTGAAAAAAACTTGCACAGCACTGGAACAGACCTGGCTGGCAAAAAGTGATAGGAACTCATGTAACCTAGCCCTGAAAAGGACTGCAATTACAATTAGTCTTTACTCCCAACCTATCTATTTAAGAGCACAGACCTGCCTGATAAAAGTGATAGGAACTGATGTAACCTAGCCCTGAAAAGGACTGCAATTACAATTAGTCTTTACTCCCACAACCTATCTATTTAAGAGCACAGACCTGCCTGATAAAAGTCGTAGGAAATGATGTAACCTAGTCCTTGAAAGGACTGCAATCACAACTCTTCCCTACTCCCAAGCTATCTGTAGATTTGTGCGAAAATTGGCTTGAAATAAGCAAAGTATAGCGCACACAGCAACAGCGGTGCCGTCTAACACGTAGCTTCAGCAGTGAGAAAATGGTGGCGACGGGGAAAATGGCTGGGTCTTATAGGGCAAGGACATGTGACATACACTGCCAATGACACATGCCCTTGCGTGTGTGAAAAAAAGCAGTTCGCTCCGTGTGTGCGCTGCTGATAAGCTAACAGACTGCATCTCCCCACAGCTTCCGCCGCCCTTGCTGTGTTGCAGCAGTGTTTGCAGCTTCCGGCACACCGACTGGTGTGTGATGTCCCCACACGTTGGAACTCTACCCTCCACATGTTGCAAAGGATTTGTGAGCAGAAGAGAGCAGTTGTGGAGTACCAGCTGCAACAAGGCCGTCGATATTCAGGTCAGACTCCACACATAAGACCTCAGGAGTGGACCTGGATGTCTGACATATGTACCATCCTGACAAACTTTGAGGAGTCCACCAAGATGGTGACTGGCGATGACACCATCATTAGCGTCAGCATCCCCCTTGTCTGTCTTTTGCAACGCTGTCTGCAGAGAATTTAAGAGGAGGCATTGTAGCCAGAGTATGATGAGATGGATCAAGTAGCCATAGCGGGCGATTACACACAGCCCAGCCTCATCTCATCCCAACGTGCATTGGGGGACAATGAGGGAGAGGAGGAGGAGGAGGAGTAAAAACAGGAGCTGGTATCATGCGCTGTTGATGGTAGTACCTGTACAACTGTCATACCGTCGGTTCAGCGTGGGTGGCCTGAGGACAGGGGGGAGGAGGAGAAGGAGGAGGAGGAGAGCATGGTCAGTCGTCATCTTGGTGAGGACACGGAAGTCTTGCCCGTTACCAGTCTGGCACGCATGGCTGACTTTATGTTACGCTGCCTTAACCGTGAGCCTCGCGTTGTCAAAATGTTGGGTGACAGTCATTACTGGTTGGTGACACTTTTAGACGCCGCTACAAGGAGAAATTTCACTCTCTTATTCCTGAGGTGGAGAGGTCTACCAAAATGGGGCAGTATCAGAATGCCCTTGCTGCAGAACTGTTAAAAAAATTCCCATCTGAACACGCTAGCGGCAGAGGTCACAGTTTGTTGCCCAACCAAGGAGTACAGGCGAGAGAGACGCAACTCCAATTCAGCAGAGGCAGGGGAACACTGGCAACATTCTGGGACAGTTTTCTGAGACCCGCCCCCAACTTACAGGCCTTGAAGCGCGGGGTACTCTCACAAGGAGAGGAAAGTTTCAAAAAATGGTGAGGGAGTACTTTGCCAACCGTACCAGTGTCCTCCATGATTCCTCTGTGCCTTTTAATTGGGTATCCAACTGGACACTTGGAATGAACTCGCTCTGTACGCCTTGGAAGTCCTGGCCTGCCCTGCTGCTAGCGTGTTATCGGAGCGTGTTTTTAGTGCCGCTGGGGGAATTATAACTGATAAGCGCACTCGCCGGTCAACTGACAATGCTGACAAGCTGAGCCTTATCATAAATGTACATGGGCTGGATTGGGCCAGACTTCTCATCACCACCAAATGACAGCAGAGTAACATAAAGTTAAATCCACTGTGTTGTTTCGGGAGTTGTATTCCCATGCACCGCTTCACACCCACACATGGGTATACGCTTCCTCATTTCGGCTGTTTTTTGCTCTTCTCCTTATCCTCAGCATCCACCACCACTATACCACCAGAGTGACCGTGGTCCGTGTTGCCAGATTTGCAAGTTCCAGTTCCTCCGTCCTAATTTTTGGCAGCTTTTGCTTGGAAGGCAGAGGCAAAGACTATGGGAGACCCACTCCCCAATAATGGGAATAATGTTTTTAATATGCTGTACTACATGGCTCTTGTAAGGGGCAATTAAACCGTCTTGGTAAGCTACTGTGACCTCCACCACTCTTCCAAGGGGCATTAAAACTGTCTTGTTAAACCACTGTTTAAACCACAGTGTAGTAGCCCATCCGAACCATGCTACACCATCTGTGTATCCAATAACAATTTTTTACTGCATCTAACCCTGTAAATCATATTGGGCCTGTAGCAGTGTCTGGTAGTCAGTGGAGTAGCCAATCTGAACCAAGATACACCACCTCTGTATCTAATAACAATTGTTTACTGCATCTAGCCTAGTAAATCCTTTTGGGCCTGCAGCAGTGTCTGGTAATCAGTGGAGTAGCCCATTTGAACCAAGCTACACCACCTGTGTATCTAATAACATTTTTTTACTGCATCTAGCCCAGTAAATCCTTTTGGGCAAAGTAGCAGTGTCTGGTAGTCAGTGGAGTAGCACATCCGAACCAAGCTACACCATCTGTGTATCTAATAACAATTTTTTACTGAACCTAACCCAGTAAATCCTTTTTGGCCTGTAGCAGTGTCTGGTAGTCAGTGGAGTAGCCCATCTGAACCAAGCTACACAACCTGTGCGTCTAATAACAATTTTTTACTGCATCTAGCCCAGTAAATCATTTTGGGCCTGTTGCAGTGTCTGGTAGTCAGTGGAGTAGCCCATCCGAACCACGCAACACCATCTGTGTATCTAATAACAATTTTTTATGCAACTAACCCAGTAAATCCTTTTGGGCCTGTAGCAGTGTCTGGTAATCAGTGGAGTAGCCAATCGGAACCAAGATACACTACCTCTGTATCAAATAACAATTTTTTACTGCATCTAGACTAGTAAATCCATTTGGGCCTGCAGCAGTGTCTGGTAATCAGTGGAGTTCCCCATCTGAACCAAGCTACATCACCTCTGTATCTAATAACAATTTTTTACTGCATCTAACCCAGTAAATCCTTTTAGGCCTGTAGCAGTGTCTGGTAGTCAGTGGAGTAGCCCATCTGAACCAAGCTACACCACCTGTGTATAAAATAACATTTTTTTTAAGCATCTAGCCCAATAAATCCTTTTGGGCATACTAGCAGTGTCTGGTAGTCAGTGGAGTAGCCCATCTGAACCAAGCTACACCACCTGTGTATCTAATAACAATTTTTTACTGCATCTAGCCCAATAAATCCTTTTTGGCCTTTATCAGTGTCTGGTAGTCAGTGGAGAAGCCCATCTGAACCAAGCTACACCACCTGTGTATCTAATAACAATTTTTACTGCATCTAACCCAGTAAATCCTTTTGGGCATAGTAGCAGTGTATGGTAGTCAGTGGAGCCGCCCATCCGAACCAAACTACACCACCTATGAATCTAATAACAATTTTTTTACTGCATCTAACCCAGTAAATCCTTTTGGGCCTGTAGCAGTGTCTGGTAGTCAGTGGAGTAGCCCATCTGAACTAAGCTACACCACCTGTGTATCTAATAACATTTTTTTACTGCATCTAGCCCAGTAAATCCTTTTGGGCAAAGTAGCAGTGTCTGGTAGTCAGTGGAGTAGCACATCCGAACCAAGCTACACCATCTGTGTATCTAATAACAATTTTTTACTGCATCTAACCCATTAAATCCTTTTTGGCCTGTAGCAGTGTCTGGTAGTCAGTGGAGTAGCCCATCTGAACCAAGCTACACCACCTGTGCATCTAATAACAATTTTTCACTGCATCTAGCCCAGTAAATCATTTTGGGCCTGTAGCAGTGTCTGGTAGTCAGTGGAGTAGCCCATCTGAACCAAGCCACACCACCTGTGTATCTAATAATAATTTTTTACTGCAGCTAGTCCAGTAAATCCTTTTTGGCTTGTAGCAGTGTCTGGTAGTCAGTGAAGTAGCCCATCTGAACCAAGCCACACCACCTGGGTATCTAATAATAATTTTTTACTGCATCTAACCCAGTAAATCCTTTTGAGCCTGTAGCAGTGTCTGGTAGTCAGTGTAGTAGCCCATCAAAACCAAGCTACACCACCTGTGTATGTAATAACAATTTTTTACTGCATCTAAACCAGTAAATCCTTTTGGGCCTGTAGCAGTGTCTGGTAGTCAGTGGAGTAGCCCATCTGAACCAAGATACACTACCTGTGTATCTAATAACAATTTTTTACTGCATCTCACCCAGTAAATCCTTTTAGGCATAGTAGCAGTGTCTGGTAGTCAGTGGATTAGCCCATCTGAACCAAGCTACAACACCTATGTATCTAATAACAATTTTTTACGCATCTAGCCCAGTAAATACTTTTGGGCCTGTAGCAGTGTCTGGTAGTCAGTGGAGCAGCCCATCTGAACCAAGATACAACACCTGTGTATCTAATAACAATTTTTTACTGCATCTTATCCAGTAAATCCTTTTGGGCCTGTAGCAATGTCTGATATTCAGTAGAGAAGCCCATCTGAACCAAGATACACCACCTGTGTATCTAATAACAATTTTTTACTGCATCTAGCCCAGTAAATCGTTTTGGGCATTGTAGCAGTGTCTGGTAGTCAGTGGAGTAGCCCATCCGTACCACGCTACACCAGCTGAGTATCTAATAACAATTTTTTTAACTACATCTAATCCAGTAATTCCTTTTGGGCCTGTATCAGTGTCTGGTACTCAGTGGAATAGCCCATCTGAACCAAGCTACACCACCTGTGAATCTAATAACAATTTTTTACTGCATCTAGCCCAGTAAATCCTTTTTGGCCTGTAGCAGTGTTTGGTAGTCAGTGGAATAGCCCATCTGAACCAAGCTACACCACCTGTGTATCTAATAACAATTAATAACAATTTTTTACTGCATCTAACCCAGTAAATCCTTTTGGGCCTGCAACAGTGTCTGGAAGTGAGTGGAGTAGCCCATCTGAACCAAGCTACACCACCTGTGTATCTAATAAAAATTTTTACTGCATCTAGCCAAGCAAATACTTGTTGGCCTGTAGCAGTGTCTGGTAGTCAGTGGAGTAGCCCATCTCAACCAAGCGACACCACCTGTGTATAAAATAACAATTTTTTACTGCATCTAGCCCAGTAAATCCTTTTGGGCATACTAGCAGTGTCTGTTAGTCAGTGGAGTAGCCCATCTGAACCAAGCTACACCACCTGTGTATCTGATAACAATTTTTTACTGCATCTAACCCAGTAAATCCTTTTTGGCCTGTAGCAGTGTCTGGTAGTCAGTGGAGTAGCCCATCTGAACCAAGCTACACCACCTTTGTATCTAATAAAAATTTTTACTGCATCTAGCCAAGCAAATACTTGTTGGCCTGTAGCAGTGTCTGGTAGTCAGTGGAGTAGCCCATCTGAACCAAGCGACACCACCTGTGTATAAAATAACAATTTTTTACTGCATCTAGCCCAGTAAATCCTTTTGGGCATAATAGCAGTGTCTGGTAGTCAGTGGAGTAGCCCATCTGAACCAAGCTACACCACCTGTGTATCTAATAACAATCTTTTACTGCATCTAGCCCAGTAAATCCTTTTAGGCATAGTAGCAGTGTCAGTTAGTCAGTGGAGTAGCCCATCTGAACCAAGCTACACCACCTGTGTATCTAATAACAATTTTTTACTGCATCTAAACCAGTAAATCCTTTTTGGCCTGTAGCAGTGTCTGGTAGTCAGTGGAGTAGCCCATCTGAACCAAGCTACACCACCTTTGTATCTAATAACAATTTTTTACTGCATCTAACCCAGTAATTCCTTTTGGGCCTGTAGCAGTGTCTGGTAGTCAGTGGAGTAGCCCATCTGAACCAAGCTACACCACCTGTGTATCTAATAACAATTTTTTACTGCATCTAACCCAGTAAATCCTTTTGGGCCTGTAGCAGTGTCTCGTAGTCAGTGGAGTAGCCCATCTGAACCAAGCTACACAACCTGTGTATTTAATAACAATTTTTTTCTGCCTCTAGCCCAGTAAATCATTTTAGGCAAAGTAGCAGTGTCTGGTAGTCAGTGGAGTAGCCCATCTGAACAAAGCTACACCACCTGTGTATCTGATAACAATTTTTTACTGCATCTAACCCAGTAAATACTTTTTGGCCTGTAGCAGTGTCTGGTAGTCAGTGGAGAAGCCCATCTGAACCAAGCTACACCACTGTGTATCTAATAACAATTTTTTACAGCATCTAGCCCAGTAAATCCTTTTGGGCTTGTAGCAGTTTCTGGTAGTCAGTGGAGCAGCCCATCTGAACCAAGCTACACCACCTGTGTATCTAATAACAATTTTTTACTGCATCTAGCCCAGTAAATCCTTTTAGGCATAGTAGCAGTGTATGTTAGTCAGTGGAGTAGCCCATCTGAACCAAGCTACACCACCTGTGTATCTAATAACAATTTTTTACTGCATCTAACCCAGTAAATCCTTTTGGGCCTGTAGCAGTGTCTGGTAGTCAGTGGAGTAGCCCATCTGAACCAAGCTACACCACCTGTGTTTCTAATAACAATTTTTTACTGCATCTAACCCAGTAAATCCTTTTGGGCCTCTAGCAGTGTCTGGTAGTCAGTGGAGTAGCCCATCTGAACCAAGCTACACAACCTTTGTATCTAATAACAATTTTTTACAGCATCTAGCCCAGTAAATCCTTTTGGGCATAGTAGCAGTGTCTGGTAGTCACTGAAGTAGCCCATCTGAACCAAGCTACACCACCTGTGTATCTAATAAAAATTTTTTACTGCATCTAACCCAGTAAATCCTTTTGAGCATAGTAGCAGTGTCTAGTAGTCAGTGGAGTAGCCATCCGAACCAAGCTACACCACCTGTGTATCTAATAACAATTTTTTACTGTATCTAACCCAGTAAATCCTTTTGGGCCTGTAGCAGTGTCTGGTAGTCAGTGGAGTAGGCCATCTGAACCAAGCTACACCACCTGTGTATCTAATAACAATTTTTTACTACATCTAGCCCAGTAAATCCTTTTTGGCCTGTAGCCGTGTCTGGAAGTCAGTGGAGTAGCCCATCTGAACCAAGCTACACCACCTGTGTATCTAATAACAATTTTTTACTGCATCTCACCCAGTAAATCCTTTTAGTCATAGTAGCAGTGTCTGTTAGTCAGTGGAGTAGCCCATCTGAACCAAGCTACACCACCTGTTTATCTAATAACAATTTTTTACTACATCTAGCCCAGTAAATCCTTTTTGGCCTGTAGCCGTGTCTGGAAGTCAGTGGAGTAGCCCATCTGAACCAAGCTACACCACCTGTGTATCTAATAACAATTTTTTACTGCATCTCACCCAGTAAATCCTTTTAGTCATAGTAGCAGTGTCTGTTAGTCAGTGGAGTAGCCCATCTGAACTAAGCTACACCACCTGTGTATCTAATAACAATTTTTTACTGCATCTAGCCCAGCAAATACATGTTGGCCTGTAGCAGTGTCTGGTAGTCAGTGGAGTAGCCCATCTGAACCAAGCTACACCACCTGTGCATCTAATACATTTTTTTACTGCATCTAGCCCAGTAAATCCTTTTTGCCTGTAGCAGTGTCTGGTAGCCAGTGGAGTAGCCCATCTGGACCAAGCTATACCACCTGTGTATCTAATAACAATTTTTTACTGCATCTAGCCCAGTACATCCTTTTGGGCCTGTAGCAGTGTCTGGTAGTCAGTGGGGTAGCCCTTCTGAACCAAGCTACAACACCTGTGTATTTAATAAAAATTTTTTACTGCGTCTAGCCCAGTAAATTGTTTTGGGCCTGTAGCAGTGTCTGGTAGTCAGTGGAGTAGCCCATCTGAACCAAGCTACATCACCTGTGCATCTAATAATTTTTTTTACTGCATCTAGCCCAGTAAATCTGTTTTGGCCTGTAGCAGTGTCTGGTAGTCAGTGGAGTAGCCCATCTGAACCAAGCTACACCACCTGTGCATCTAATAACAATTGTTTACTGCATCTAACCCAGTAAATCCTTATGGGCCTGTAGCAGTGTCTGGTAGTCAGTGGAGTAGCCCATCTGAACCAAGCTACACCACATGTGTTTCTAATAACAATTTTTTACTGCATCTAACCCAGTAAATCCTTTTGGGCCTCTAGCAGTGTCTGGTAGTCAGTGGAGTAGCCCATCTGAACCAAGCTACACAACCTTTGTATCTAATAACAATTTTTTACAGCATCTAGCCCAGTAAATCCTTTTGGGCATAGTAGCAGTGTCTGGTAGTCACTGAAGTAGCCCATCTGAACCAAGCTACACCACCTGTGTATCTAATAAAAATTTTTTACTGCATCTAACCCAGTAAATCCTTTTGAGTATAGTAGCAGTGTCTAGTAGTCAGTGGAGTAGCCATCCGAACCAAGCTACACCACCTGTGTATCTAATAACAATTTTTTACTGTATCTAACCCAGTAAATCCTTTTGGGCCTGTAGCAGTGTCTGGTAGTCAGTGGAGTAGGCCATCTGAACCAAGCTACACCACCTGTGTATCTAATAACAATTTTTTACTACATCTAGCCCAGTAAATCCTTTTTGGCCTGTAGCCGTGTCTGGAAGTCAGTGGAGTAGCCCATCTGAACCAAGCTACACCACCTGTGTATCTAATAACAATTTTTTACTGCATCTCACCCAGTAAATCCTTTTAGTCATAGTAGCAGTGTCTGTTAGTCAGTGGAGTAGCCCATCTGAACCAAGCTACACCACCTGTTTATCTAATAACAATTTTTTACTACATCTAGCCCAGTAAATCCTTTTTGGCCTGTAGCCGTGTCTGGAAGTCAGTGGAGTAGCCCATCTGAACCAAGCTACACCACCTGTGTATCTAATAACAATTTTTTACTGCATCTCACCCAGTAAATCCTTTTAGTCATAGTAGCAGTGTCTGTTAGTCAGTGGAGTAGCCCATCTGAACTAAGCTACACCACCTGTGTATCTAATAACAATTTTTTACTGCATCTAGCCCAGCAAATACATGTTGGCCTGTAGCAGTGTCTGGTAGTCAGTGGAGTAGCCCATCTGAACCAAGCTACACCACCTGTGCATCTAATACATTTTTTTACCGCATCTAGCCCAGTAAATCCTTTTTGCCTGTAGCAGTGTCTGGTAGCCAGTGGAGTAGCCCATCTGGACCAAGCTATACCACCTGTGTATCTAATAACAATTTTTTACTGCATCTAGCCCAGTACATCCTTTTGGGCCTGTAGCAGTGTCTGGTAGTCAGTGGGGTAGCCCTTCTGAACCAAGCTACAACACCTGTGTATTTAATAAAAATTTTTTACTGCGTCTAGCCCAGTAAATTGTTTTGGGCCTGTAGCAGTGTCTGGTAGTCAGTGGAGTAGCCCATCTGAACCAAGCTACATCACCTGTGCATCTAATAATTTTTTTTACTGCATCTAGCCCAGTAAATCTGTTTTGGCCTGTAGCAGTGTCTGGTAGTCAGTGGAGTAGCCCATCTGAACCAAGCTACACCACCTGTGCATCTAATAACAATTGTTTACTGCATCTAACCCAGTAAATCCTTATGGGCCTGTAGCAGTGTCTGGTAGTCAGTGGAGTAGCCCATCTGAACCAAGCTACACCACATGTGTTTCTAATAACAATTTTTTACTGCATCTAACCCAGTAAATCCTTTTGGGCCTCTAGCAGTGTCTGGTAGTCAGTGGAGTAGCCCATCTGAACCAAGCTACACAACCTTTGTATCTAATAACAATTTTTTACAGCATCTAGCCCAGTAAATCCTTTTGGGCATAGTAGCAGTGTCTGGTAGTCACTGAAGTAGCCCATCTGAACCAAGCTACACCACCTGTGTATCTAATAAAAATTTTTTACTGCATCTAACCCAGTAAATCCTTTTGAGCATAGTAGCAGTGTCTAGTAGTCAGTGGAGTAGCCATCCGAACCAAGCTACACCACCTGTGTATCTAATAACAATTTTTTACTGTATCTAACCCAGTAAATCCTTTTGGGCCTGTAGCAGTGTCTGGTAGTCAGTGGAGTAGGCCATCTGAACCAAGCTACACCACCTGTGTATCTAATAACAATTTTTTACTACATCTAGCCCAGTAAATCCTTTTTGGCCTGTAGCCGTGTCTGGAAGTCAGTGGAGTAGCCCATCTGAACCAAGCTACACCACCTGTGTATCTAATAACAATTTTTTACTGCATCTCACCCAGTAAATCCTTTTAGTCATAGTAGCAGTGTCTGTTAGTCAGTGGAGTAGCCCATCTGAACCATGCTACACCACCTGTTTATCTAATAACAATTTTTTACTACATCTAGCCCAGTAAATCCTTTTTGGCCTGTAGCCGTGTCTGGAAGTCAGTGGAGTAGCCCATCTGAACCAAGCTACACCACCTGTGTATCTAATAACAATTTTTTACTGCATCTCACCCAGTAAATCCTTTTAGTCATAGTAGCAGTGTCTGTTAGTCAGTGGAGTAGCCCATCTGAACTAAGCTACACCACCTGTGTATCTAATAACAATTTTTTACTGCATCTAGCCCAGCAAATACATGTTGGCCTGTAGCAGTGTCTGGTAGTCAGTGGAGTAGCCCATCTGAACCAAGCTACACCACCTGTGCATCTAATACATTTTTTTACTGCATCTAGCCCAGTAAATCCTTTTTGCCTGTAGCAGTGTCTGGTAGCCAGTGGAGTAGCCCATCTGGACCAAGCTATACCACCTGTGTATCTAATAACAATTTTTTACTGCATCTAGCCCAGTACATCCTTTTGGGCCTGTAGCAGTGTCTGGTAGTCAGTGGGGTAGCCCTTCTGAACCAAGCTACAACACCTGTGTATTTAATAAAAAATTTTTACTGCGTCTAGCCCAGTAAATTTTTTTGGGCCTGTAGCAGTGTCTGGTAGTCAGTGGAGTAGCCCATCTGAACCAAGCTACATCACCTGTGCATCTAATAATTTTTTTTACTGCATCTAGCCCAGTAAATCTGTTTTGGCCTGTAGCAGTGTCTGGTAGTCAGTGGAGTAGCCCATCTGAACCAAGCTACACCACCTGTGCATCTAATAACAATTGTTTACTGCATCTAACCCAGTAAATCCTTATGGGCCTGTAGCAGTGTCTGGTAGTCAGTGGAGTAGCCCATCTGAACCAAGCTACACCACATGTGTTTCTAATAACAATTTTTTACTGCATCTAACCCAGTAAATCCTTTTGGGCCTCTAGCAGTGTCTGGTAGTCAGTGGAGTAGCCCATCTGAACCAAGCTACACAACCTTTGTATCTAATAACAATTTTTTACAGCATCTAGCCCAGTAAATCCTTTTGGGCATAGTAGCAGTGTCTGGTAGTCACTGAAGTAGCCCATCTGAACCAAGCTACACCACCTGTGTATCTAATAAAATTTTTTTACTGCATCTAACCCAGTAAATCCTTTTGAGCATAGTAGCAGTGTCTATAAGTCAGTGGAGTAGCCATCCGAACCAAGCTACACCACCTGTGTATCTAATAACAATTTTTTACTGTATCTAACCCAGTAAATCCTTTTGGGCCTGTAGCAGTGTCTGGTAGTCAGTGGAGTAGGCCATCTGAACCAAGCTACACCACCTGTGTATCTAATAACAATTTTTTACTACATCTAGCCCAGTAAATCCTTTTTGGCCTGTAGCCGTGTCTGGAAGTCAGTGGAGTAGCCCATCTGAACCAAGCTACACCACCTGTGTATCTAATAACAATTTTTTACTGCATCTCACCCAGTAAATCCTTTTAGTCATAGTAGCAGTGTCTGTTAGTCAGTGGAGTAGCCCATCTGAACCAAGCTACACCACCTGTTTATCTAATAACAATTTTTTACTACATCTAGCCCAGTAAATCCTTTTTGGCCTGTAGCCGTGTCTGGAAGTCAGTGGAGTAGCCCATCTGAACCAAGCTACACCACCTGTGTATCTAATAACAATTTTTTACTGCATCTCACCCAGTAAATCCTTTTAGTCATAGTAGCAGTGTCTGTTAGTCAGTGGAGTAGCCCATCTGAACTAAGCTACACCACCTGTGTATCTAATAACAATTTTTTACTGCATCTAGCCCAGCAAATACATGTTGGCCTGTAGCAGTGTCTGGTAGTCAGTGGAGTAGCCCATCTGAACCAAGCTACACCACGTGTGCATCTAATGCATTTTTTTACTGCATCTAGCCCAGTAAATCCTTTTTGCCTGTAGCAGTGTCTGGTAGCCAGTGGAGTAGCCCATCTGGACCAAGCTATACCACCTGTGTATCTAATAACAATTTTTTACTGCATCTAGCCCAGTACATCCTTTTGGGCCTGTAGCAGTGTCTGGTAGTCAGTGGGGTAGCCCTTCTGAACCAAGCTACAACACCTGTGTATTTAATAAAAAATTTTTACTTCGTCTAGCCCAGTAAATTGTTTTGGGCCTGTAGCAGTGTCTGGTAGTCAGTGGAGTAGCCCATCTGAACCAAGCTACATCACCTGTGCATCTAATAATTTTTTTTACTGCATCTAGCCCAGTAAATCTGTTTTGGCCTGTAGCAGTGTCTGGTAGTCAGTGGAGTAGCCCATCTGAACCAAGCTACACCACCTGTGCATCTAATAACAATTGTTTACTGCATCTAACCCAGTAAATCCTTATGGGCCTGTAGCAGTGTCTGGTAGTCAGTGGAGTAGCCCATCTGAACCAAGCTACACCACATGTGTATCTAATAATTTTTTTTTACTGCATCTAACCCAGTAAATCCTTTTGGGCCTGTAACAGTGTCTGGTAGTCAGTGGAGTAGCCCATCTGAACCAAGCTACACACCTTGTGTATCTAATAACAATTTTTTACTGCCTCTAGCCCAGTAAATCCTTTTGGGTCTGTAGCAGGGTCTGGTAGTCAGTGGAGTAGCCCTTCTGAACCAAGCTACAACACCTGTGTATCTAATAACAATTTTTTACTGCGTCTAGCCCAGTAAATCGTTTTGGGCCTGTAGCAGTGTCTGGTAGTCAGTGGAGTAGCCCATCTGAACCAAGCTACATCACCTGTGAATCTAATACATTATTTTTACTGCATCTAGCCCAGTAAATCTGTTTTGGCCTGTAGCCGTGTCTGGTAGTCAGTGGAGTAGACCATCTGAACCAAGCTACACCACCTGTGTATCTAATAACAATTTTTTACTGCATCTAGCCAAGCAAATCCTTATTGGCCTGTAGCAGTGTCTGGTAGTCAGTGGAGTAGCCCACTTGAACCAAGCTACACCACCTGTGCATCTAATAACAATTGTTTACTGCATCTAACCCAGTAAATCCTTATGGGCCTGTAGCAGTGTCTGGTAGTCAGTGGAGTAGCCCATCTGAACCAAGCTACACCACATGTGTATCTAATAATTTTTTTTTACTGCATCTAACCCAGTAAATCCTTTTGGGCCTGTAACAGTGTCTGGTAGTCAGTGGAGTAGCCCATCTGAACCAAGCTACACACCTTGTGTATCTAATAACAATTTTTTACTGCCTCTAGCCCAGTAAATCCTTTTGGGTCTGTAGCAGGGTCTGGTAGTCAGTGGAGTAGCCCTTCTGAACCAAGCTACAACACCTGTGTATCTAATAACAATTTTTTACTGCGTCTAGCCCAGTAAATCGTTTTGGGCCTGTAGCAGTGTCTGGTAGTCAGTGGAGTAGCCCATCTGAACCAAGCTACATCACCTGTGAATCTAATACATTATTTTTACTGCATCTAGCCCAGTAAATCTGTTTTGGCCTGTAGCCGTGTCTGGTAGTCAGTGGAGTAGACCATCTGAACCAAGCTACACCACCTGTGTATCTAATAACAATTTTTTACTGCATCTAGCCAAGCAAATCCTTATTGGCCTGTAGCAGTGTCTGGTAGTCAGTGGAGTAGCCCACTTGAACCAAGCTACACCACCTGTGTATCTAATAACAATTTTTTGCTGCATCAAACCTAGTAAATCCTTTTGGGCGTGTAGCAGTGTCTGGTAGTCAGTGGAGTAGCCCATCTGAACCAAGCTACATCACCTGTGCATCTAATACATTTTTTTTACTGCATCTAGCCCAGTAAATCTGTTTTGGCCTGTAGCAGTGTCTGGTAGTCAGTGGAGTAGCCCATCTGAACCAAGCTACACCACCTGTGTATCTAATAACAATTTTTTACTGCATCTAACCCAGTAAATCCTTATGGGCCTGTAGCAGTGTCTGGTAGTCAGTGGAGTAGCCCATCTGAACCAAGCTACACTACCTGTGTATCTAATAAAAAAATTTTACTGCATCTAACCCAGTAAATCCTTTTGGGCCTGTAGCACCGTCTGGTTGTCGGTGGAGTAGCCAATCTGAACCTAGCTACACCACCTGTGTATCTAAAAACAATTTTTTACTGCATCGAACCCAGTAAATCCTTTGAGGCATAGTTGCAGTGTCTGGTAGTTAGCGGAATAGCCATCCGAACCAAGCTACACCACCTGTGTATCTAATAACATTTTTTTACTGTATCTAGCGCACTAAATCCTTTTGGGCCTGTAGCAGTGTCTGGTAGTCAGTGGAGTAGCCCATCTGAACCAAGCTCCACCACCTGTCTATCTAATAACAATTTTTTACTACATCTAGCCCAGTAAATCCTTTTTGGTCTGTAGTCGTGTCTGGAAGACAGTGGAGTAGCCCATCTGAACCAAGCTACACCACCTGTGTATATAATAACAATTTTTTACTGCATCTCACCCAGTAAATCCTTTTAGTCATAGTAGCAGTTTCTGTTAGTCAGTGGAGAAGCCCATCAGAACAAAGCTACACCACCTGTGTATCTAACGACAATTTTTTACTGCATCTAGCCCAGCAAATACTTATTGGCCTGTAGCAGTGTCTGTTAGTCAGTGGAGTAGCCCATCTGAACCAAGCTACACCACCTATGTATCTAATAACAATTTTTTGCTGCATCAAACCCAGTAAATCCTTTTGGGCCTGTAGCAGTGTCTGGTAGTCAGTGGAGTAGCCCATCTGAACCAAGCCACAACACCTCTGTATCTAATAACATTTTTTTACTGCATCTAGCCCAGTACATCCTTTTGGGCCTGTAGCAGTGTCTGGTAGTCAGTGAAGAAGCCCATCTGAACCAAGCTACATCACCTGTGCATCTAATACATTTTTTACTGCATCTAGCCCAGTAAATCCTTTTTGCCTGTAGCAGTGTCTGGTAGTCAGTGGAGTAGCCCATCTGAACCAAGCTACACCACCTGTATATCTAATAACAATTTTTTACTGCATCTAGCCCAGTAAATACTTTTTGACCTGCAGTATTTTCTTGTAGTCAGTGGAGTAGCCCATCTGAACCAAGCTACACCACCTGTGTATCTAATAACAATTTTTACTGCATCTAACCCAGTAAATCCTTTTGGGCCTGTAGCAGTGTCTGGTATTCAGTGGAGTAGCCCATCTGAACCAAGCTACACCACCTGTGTTTCTAATAACAATTTTTTACAGCATCTAGCCCAGTAAATCCTTTTGGGCATAGTAGCAGTGTCTGGTAGTCAGTGAAGTAGCCCATCTAAACCAAGCTACACCACCTGTGTATCTAATATCATTTTTTTACTGCATCTAACCCAGTAAATCCTTTTAGTCATAGTAGCAGTGTCTGGTAGACAGTGGAGTAGCCCATCTGAACCAAGCTACACCACCTGTGTATCTAATAACAATTTTTTACTGCATCTAGCCCAGTAAATCCTTATTGGCCAGTAGCAGGGTCTGGTAGTCAGTGGAGTAGCCCACCTGAACCAAGCTACACCACTTGTGTATCTAATAACAATTTTTTTGCTGCATCAAACCCAGTAAATCCTTTTGGGCCTGTAGCAGTGTCTGGTACTCAGTGGAGTAGCCCATCTGAACCAAGCTACACCACCTGTGTATCTAATATTTTTTTTTTACTGCATCTAGCCCAGTAAATCCTTTTTGGCCTGTAGGAGTGTCTGGTGGTCAGTGGAGTAGCCCATCTGAACCAAGCTACACCACCTGTGTATCTAATAACAATTTTTTTTACTGCATCTAGCCCAGTAAATCCTTTTGGGCCTGTAGCAGTATCTGGTAGTCAGTGGAGTAGCCCATCTGAACTAAGCTACACCACCTGTGTATCTAATTTTTTTTACTGCATCTAGCCCAGTAAATCCTTTTTGGCCTGTAGCAGTGTCTGGTAGTCAGTGGAGTAGCCCACCCGAACCAAGCTACACCTCCTGTGTATCTACTAACAATTTGTTACTGCATCTAGCCCAATAAATCCGTTTGGGCATAGTAGCAGTGTCTGGTAGTGAAGTAGTCCATCTGAATCAAGCTACACCACCTGTGTATCTAATAACAAGTTTAAACTGCATCTAACCCAGTAAATCCTTTTGGGCCTTTAGCAATGTCTGGTAGTCAGTGGAGTAGTCCATCTGAACCAAACTACACCACCTATGTATCTACTAACAATTTTTTACTGCATCTAGCACAGTAAATACTTTTTGGCCTGTAGCAGTGTCTGGTAGTCAGTGGAGTAGCCCATCTGATCCAAGCTACACCACCTGTGTTTCTAATAACAATTTTTTACTGCATCTAACCCAGTAAATCCTTTTGGGCCTGTAGCAGTGTCTGGTAGTCAGTGGAGTAGCCCATCTGAACCAAGCTACACCACCTGTGTATCTAATAACAAATTTTTACTGCATCTAGACCAGTAAATGCTTTTGGGCATGTAGCAGTGTCTGGTAGTCAGTGGAGTAGCCCATCTGAACGAAGCTTCACCACCTGTGTATCTAATAATTTTTTTTACTGCATCTAGCAAAGTAAATCCTTTTTGGCCTCTAGCATTGTCTGGTAGTCAGTGGAGTAGCCCATCTGAACCAAGCTACACCCCTTGTGTATCTAATAACAATTTTTTACTGCATCTAGCCCAGTAAATACATTTGAGCATAGTAGCAGTGTCTGGTAGTCAGTGGAGTAGCCCATCTGAACCAAGCTACACCTCCTGTTTAATAACAATTTTTTACTTCATCTAACCAAGTAAATCCTGTTGGGCTTTAACAGTGTCTGGTAGTCAGTGGAGTAGCCCATCTGAACAAAGCTACACCACCTGTGTATCTAATAACAATTCTTTACTGCATCTAGCCCAGTAAATCCTTTTTGGCATAGCAGCAGTGTCTGGTAGTCAGTGAAGTAGCCCTTCTGAACCAAGCTACACCACCTGGGTATCTAATAACAATTTTTTACTGCATCTAACCTAGTAAATCCCTTTGGGCCTGTAACAGTGTCTGTTAGTCATTGGAGTAGCCCATCTGAACCAATCTACACCACCTGTGTATCTAATAACAATTTTTTACTGCATCTAGCCCAGTAAATCCTTATGGGCATAGTAGCAGTGTCTGTTAGTCAGTGGAGTAGCCCATCTGAACCAAGCTACACCACCTATGTATCTAATAACAATTTTTTGCTGCATCAAACCCAGTAAATTCTTTTGGGCCTGTAGCAGTGTCTGGTAGTCAGTGGAGTAGCCCATCTGAACCAAGCTACAACACCTGTGTATCTAATAACATTTTTTTACTGCATCTTGCCCAGTACATCCTTTTGGGCCTGTAGCAGTGTCTGGTAGTCAGTGAAGTAGCCCACCTGAACCAAGCTACATCACCTGTGCATCTAATTCATTTTTTACTGCATCTAGCCCAGTAAATCCTTTTTGCCTGTAGCAGTGTCTGGTAGTCAGTGGAGTAGCCCATCTGAGCCAAGCTACACCACCTGTATATCTAATAACAATTTTTTACTGCATATAGCCCAGTAAATACTTTTTGACCTGCAGCAGCGTCTTGTAGTCAGTGGAGTAGCCCATCTGAACCAAGCAACACCACCTCTGTATCTAATAACAATTTTTTACTGCATCTAACCCAGTAAATCCTTTTGGGCCTGTAGCAGTGTCTGGTAGTCAGTGGAGTAGCCCATCTGAACCAAGCTACACCACCTGTGTTTCTAATAACAATTTTTTACAGCATCTAGACCAGTAAATCCTTTTGGGCATAATAGCAGTGTCTGGTAGTCAGTGAAGTAGCCCATCTAAACCAAGCTACACCACCTGTGTATCTAATAACAATTTTTTACTGCATCTAACCCAGTGAATCCTTTTGGGCCTGTAGCACCGTCTGGTACTCTGTGGAGAAGCCCATCTGAACCAAGCTACACCACCTGTGTATCTAATATTATTTTTTTACTGCATCTAACCCAGTAAATCCTTTTAGTCATAGTAGCAGTGTCTGGTAGTCAGTGGAGTAGCCCATCTGAACCAAGCTACACCACCTGTGTATCTAATAACAATTTTTTACTGCATCTAGCCCAGCAAATCCTTATTGGCCAGTAGCAGTGTCTGGTAGTCAGTGGAGTAGCCCACCTGAACCAAGCTACACCACTTGTGTATCTAATAACAATTTTTTGCTGCATCAAACCCAGTAAATCCTTTTGGGCCTGTAGCAATGTCTGGTAGTCAGTGGAGTAGCCCATCTGAACCAAGCTACACCACCTGTGTATCTAATAAATTTTTTTTACTGCATCTAGCCCAGTAAATCCTTTTTGGCCTGTAGGAGTGTCTGGTGGTCAGTGGAGTAGCCCATCTGAACCAAGCTACACCACCTGTGTATCTACTAACAATTTTTTTTACTGCATCTAGCCCAGTAAATCCTTTTGGGCCTGTAGCAGTGTATGGTAGTCAGTGGAGTAGCCCATCTGAACTAAGCTACACCACCTGTGTATCTAATTTTTTTTACTGCATCTAGCCCAGTAAATCCTTTTTGGCCTGTAGCAGTGTCTGGTAGTCAGTGGAGTAGCCCACCCGAACCAAGCTACACCTCCTGTGTATCTACTATCAATTTGTTACTGCATCTAGCCCAATAAATCCGTTTGGGCATAGTAGCAGTTTCTGGTAGTGAAGTAGTCCATCTGAACCAAGCTACACCACCTCTGTATCTAATAACAATTTTTTACTGCATCTAACCCAGTAAATCCTTTTTGGCCTGTAGCAGTGTCTGGTATTCAGTGGAGTAGCCCATCTGAACCAAGCTACACCACCTGTGTTTCTAATAACAATTTTTTACAGCATCTAGACCAGTAAATCCTTTTGGGCATAGTAGCAGTGTCTGGTAGTCAGTGAAGTAGCCCATCTAAACCAAGCTACACCACCTGTGTATCTAATAACAATTTTTTACTGCATCTATCCCAGTGAATCCTTTTGGGCCTGTAGCACCGTCTGGTAGTCTGTGGAGAAGCCCATCTGAACCAAGCTACACCACCTGTGTATCTAATATTACTTTTTTACTGCATCTAACCCAGTAAATCCTTTTAGTCATAGTAGCAGTGTCTGGTAGTCAGTGGAGTAGCCCATCTGAACCAAGCTACACCACCTGTGTATCTAATAACAATTTTTTACTGCATCTAGCCCAGCAAATCCTTATTGGCCAGTAACAGTGTCTGGTAGTCAGTGGAGTAGCCCACCTGAACCAAGCTACACCACTTGTGTATCTAATAACAATTTTTTGCTGCATCAAACCCAGTAAATCCTTTTGGGCCTGTAGCAATGTCTGGTAGTCAGTGGAGTAGCCCATCTGAACCAAGCTACACCACCTGTGTATCTAATAATTTTTTTTTACTGCATCTAGCCCAGTAAATCCTTTTTGGCCTGTAGGAGTGTCTGGTGGTCAGTGGAGTAGCCCATCTGAACCAAGCTACACCACCTGTGTATCTACTAACAATTTTTTTTACTGCATCTAGCCCAGTAAATCCTTTTGGGCCTGTAGCAGTGTATGGTAGTCAGTGGAGTAGCCCATCTGAACTAAGCTACACCACCTGTGTATCTAATTTTTTTTACTGCATCTAGCCCAGTAAATCCTTTTTGGCCTGTAGCAGTGTCTGGTAGTCAGTGGAGTAGCCCACCCGAACCAAGCTACACCTCCTGTGTATCTACTATCAATTTGTTACTGCATCTAGCCCAATAAATCCGTTTGGGCATAGTAGCAGTTTCTGGTAGTGAAGTAGTCCATCTGAACCAAGCTACACCACCTGTGTATCTAATAACAAGTTTTTACTGCATCTAACCCAGCAAATCCTTTTGGGCCTTTAGCAATGTCTGGTAGTCAGTGGAGTAGCCCATCTGAACCAAGCTACACCACCTATGTATCTAATAACAATTTTTTACTGCATCTAGCACAGTAAATACTTTTTGGCCTGTAGCAGTGTCTGGTAGTCAGTGGAGTAGCCCATCTGAACCAAGCTATACCACCTGTGTTTCTAATAACAATTTTTTACTGCATCTAACCCAGTAAATCCTTTTGGGCCTGTAGCAGTGTCTGATAGTCAGTGGAGTAGCCCATCTGAACCAAGCTACACCACCTGTGTATCTAATAACAAATTTTTACTGCATCTAGACCAGTAAATCCTTTTGGGCATGTAGCAGTGTCTGGTAGTCAGTGGAGTAGCCCATCTGAATGAAGCTTCACCACCTGTGTATCTAATAATTTTTTTTACTGCATCTAGCAAAGTAAATCCTTTTTGGCCTCTAGCATTGTCTGGTAGTCAGTGGAGTAGCCCATCTGAACCAAGCTACACCCCTTGTGTATCTAATAACAATTTTTTACTGCATCTAGCCCAGTAAATACTTTTGAGCATAGTAGCAGTGTCTGGTAGTCAGTGGAGTAGCCCATCTGAACCAAGCTACACCACCTGTTTAATAACAATTTTTTACTTCATCTAAACCAGTAAATCCTGTTGGGCTTTAGCAGTGTCTGGTAGTCAGTGGAGTAGCCCATCTGAACCAAGCTACACCACCTGTGTATCTAATAACAATTTTTTACTGCATCTAGCCCAGTAAATCCTTTTTGGCATAGCAGCAGTGTCTGGTAGTCAGTGAAGTAGCCCTTCTGAACCAAGCTACACCACCTGTGTATCTAATAACAATTTTTTACTGCATCTAACCCATTAATCCCTTTGGGCCTGTAACAGTGTCTGTTAGTCAGTGGAGTAGCCCATCTGAACCAATCTACACCACCTGTGTATCTAATAACAATTTTTTACTGCATCTAGCCCAGTAAATCCTTTTGGGCATAGTAGCAGTGTCTGGTAGTCAGTTGAGTAGCCCATCTGAACCAAGCTACACCACCTGTTTATCTAATAAATTTTTTTTACTGCATCTAACCCAGTAAATCCTTTTGGGCATAGTGGCAGTGTCCGGTAGTCAGTGGAGTAGCCGATCTGTGTTGCAAGCTACACCACCTGTGTATCTAATATCAATTTTTTACTGCATCTAGCCCATTAAATCCTTTTTGGACTGTAGCAGTGTCTGGTAGTCAGTGGAGTAGCCCATCTGAAAGAAGTTACACCACCTGTGTATCTAATAACAATTTTTTATTGCATCTAGCCCAGTAAATCCTTTTGGGCCTGTAGCAGTGTCTGTTAGTCAGTGGAGTAGCCCATCTGAACCAAGCTACACCACCTGTGTATCTAATAACAATTTTTTTACCGCATCTAGTCCAGTAAATCCTTATGGGCATAGTAGCAGTGTCTCGTAGTCAGCGGAGTAGCCCACATGTGAAGGAATCTACACAGCCTGTGTCTCTAATTCTATTTTTTTACTGCATCTAACCCTGGAAATCTTTTTGGGCCTAGAAGAAGTGTCTGGTAGTCAGAGGAATAGCCCTCCTGTGAGGCCCATTTCTGTTGTGCGAGGTTGGGGGGAGCGGGCAGAGGAAGGAAGCATGATTCTTACCTCGCCACCAACACAACAAGGACTTGGTCCTCCTGGATGCGCAAGACACATGAGTGCCTTCTTGCTGCACTACCTGCAACATGACCCTCGAATTGTCAGAATTCGAAGTAATCCTGACTACTGGGTTGCCACACTCTTAGATCCCCGGTACAAAAGTAAATTTGCCAAAATAATTCCTGCCATAGAAAGGGATTCACGCATGCAGGAGTATAAGCAGAGGCTGTTACAAAATCTTACATGTGCTTTTCCACAAAACACCAGTGGTGCATGTAGTGAATCTCACAGTTCTTGTTAGAACTCTCCTGTTAGTTTTTTTCTAGTTTGCTGGTCACATGACCATTTTTGCCTATTTAATCCGGCTCCGCCCTCCTGGCCTTCCCTCACATATATAGGTCTTCGTTCAGACTAGCCGAGGACTTTAGCGGGTCTGATTGCAGGATCAGGTTCCCCGTTACATCGTAGGGATCCAGCTTAGTTCTATTGTAGGGACAGATCTCCTGTCTTTCCTTAGTGCTTGTAGAAGATCATAACAGTAAGTCCAGCCTAAAAAAATTCTCTAAGGAAAGACCCCCAGTTTCCATCATGGTCTCGGTTCAGGATTTGGCTCAACGCTTGCAGGGACTCTCTCTGGAGGTGGTCAAGCTCCAACAACACGTGAGTAGCTGTCCTGGAGCACATTTTGTAGAGCCAAAGGTACGTCTGCCTGATCTATTTTTTGGTGAACAACAAGATTTTTTTTCCTTTAAAAATGCTTGTTTATTGTATTTTCATTTAAGACCCAGATCCTCTGGTGATGAATCACAGCGCATAGGGTTCATAATGTCACTTTTGCTCAAAGAACCTCAGGGATGGGCCTTTTCTCTCCAACTTAGTGATCCGTGATTTAGATCAGTGGATAGTTTTTTTTCTGCTTTGGGGTTGTTGTATGATGATCCTGATCGTGTCTCATCTGCTGAGTCTGAATTAAGACGTTTGAGGCAGGGATCAGGTAATGTGGAAAATTATTGTACTCACTTCCGTCGGTGGTCTGCTCAGGTGGAGTGGAACGATTCAGCTTTGAAAAGTTTGTTTCTTGCGTGGCTAGGTGAAAGGGTTAAGGATCTGCTGATTGCTTATCCTTCACCTGGAAACTTGCTGGAGGCAATGCAATTAGCTATACGGGTGGACAGGAGACTGCGTGCAAGGGTTAATGAGAGTAAATCCTCTGCCATGTCAGCTCCGAGTCTTGAGAGTGTCTGTACTGACATTGGTGAGCTGATGGAGATTGGGGCTATGTCACCCCGCTCTCATGAAAAAGACTGCAGATTTTCTGAAGGTTTGTGCTTTTATTGCGGAAAATCTGATCATTTCATTAAGAACTGTGTGCTTCGTATGAACAAAGAGAAAAAAAAGGTCAGTTTCGCTCGTATAGCATGTTTAAATACTAAGGGTGTACTTCTTTCTGCTACTACCACTGCTCAGGAAGAATTAATTGAATTTCGGGTATTTGTGGATTGTGGTTCTACTCTGAATGTGATTGATGGGGGATTCCTGGAAAAACTTAAATTAAAACCCAAACCTTTGTCATCCCCTATTGCCGTGGTTTCTGTTGATGGCTCTCCCTTAAAGAGTGTTACACACAAGGTCTGTGAATTTCCCCTCACTATTAATGGTATTCACCAAGAGAATTTGGATTTGGTAGTATTAAATAATTTGCCTTCTCCAGTAGTGTTGGGGTTACCCTGGTTAAAATTGCACAATCCTGTACTGGATTGGTCTACCAATGAAATTAAGTCCTGGAGCCCTAAGTGTTATGACAAGTGTTGTAACGGGCGCATTGCTGCTGTGGATAAAGGGGAATTACCTGTACCTATTCAGGATTTTTGCAAAGTTTTTTCTGAGAAGGAATCGCAAATTTTGCCTCCCCATAGAGATTATGATTGTACCATTGAATTTGTCCCTGGATCGACTCTTCCTAAAAGTCGTTTATTTAATCTTACTATTCCTGAGAGAAAGGCTTTGGAGGAATACATACAGACAAGCTTGGCCGCCGGTCACATTAGGCCTTCCAAGTCTCCTGTTGCTGTTGGATTTTTTTTTGTTAAAAAAAAGGACGGCGGTTTACGTCCTTGTCTGGACTTTCGTGAGATTAATAAAATTACTGTACGCAATCCCTTCCCACTGCCATTGATTCCTGATTTGTTTAACCAGTTAGTGGGGGCCAAGTGGTTCTCTAAAATTTATCTCCGGGGGGCATACAATTTGTTGCGCATGAAGGAGGGTGATGAATGGAAGACTGCTTTTAACACTCCTGTGGGTCATTTTGAGAATCTGGTTATGCCTTTTGGTCTTACCAATGCTCCAGCATTTTTTCAGAATCTTATTAATGACATCCTTGGACCTTTGATCGGCAGAAGTGTGGTTGTGTATTTGCATGACATTTTGATTTATTCGCTGGATCTGGAGTCTCATTGGCGGAGCGTACGTGAGGTATTACAGTTATTAATTGACAATTCGCTTTTTGCTAAGCTGGAGAAATGTGAGTTCGCTGTACAGAGAATTAGTTTTTTGGGCTACATTATCTCCAGCGAGGGATTTGAGATGGACCCGGTGAAGGTTCAGGCTGTACAGGAATGGCCTAGGCCTATTGGTTTGAAATCGACACAGAGATTTTTGGGTTTCGCCAATTATTACAGAAAATTCATAAAAAAATTTTCTATTATTGTCAAACCACTGACCGATCTCACCAGGAAAGGTGCTAATGCGGTTCAGTGGACTTCTGAGGCCATTGAAGCTTTTGTGTTTCTAAAGGAGAGATTCAGCTCTGCCCCCATCCTTATGCAGCCTGATGTGACTAAGCCGTTTTTGGTTGAGGTTGATGCTTCTTCTGTGGGGGTCAGTGCGGTGTTGTCTCAGGAAAACAAGGATGGAGTACATCCCTGTGCCTTTTTTTCAAAAAATTTTTCTGAGACTGAACTTAATTACGATATTGGTATTCGGGAATTGCTGGCTATTAAACTTGCATTTGAACACTGACGTCATCTCTTGGAAGGTGCTGAATTTCCCATTCAGGTTTTCACTGATCATAAAAATCTGATCTATCTTGATGCTGCCAAGCGCTTGAATGCCCGTCAGGCAAGGTGGGCACTTTTTTTTTCGCGGTTTAATTTTTCCTTTACTTACATCCCGGGTACCAAGAATGTTAAAGCTGATGCTTTGTCTCGCAGATTTTCTCCCATGGTCGGTGCTGAGGAGGATGAGAGCATTTTATAAGAAGGTGTTGTGATTGCTGCTTTGGACTCCGTTTTGGAGGATGAGATTCTTAAAGCTCAGGAGAATGCCCCATCTAACACTCCCCATGGGAGGTTGTTTGTGCCTAGGACCTTTAGGAGAGATTTGTTTATTGAGTGTCATGAGTCTCGGTTGGCAGGTCATCCAGGAATTTCTGAGACCAAGAGACTTGTGGGTCGCAGTTTTTGGTGGCCTGGATGGCAGAAGGAAGTCATTAAGTGGGTGCGTCAATGTACTG
This sequence comes from Phyllobates terribilis, assembly GCF_046119375.1. Lineage (NCBI taxonomy): Eukaryota > Metazoa > Chordata > Amphibia > Anura > Dendrobatidae > Phyllobates > Phyllobates terribilis. Next base: position 790,106,057 of record NW_027362761.1, read on the forward strand.
TGTGTGCTAGATCTAAGTCTTTGCATGTTCCTGCTGCGGGGTTGCTTTGCCCTCTGGAGGTTCCTAGTGCACCTTGGACACATCTGGCTATGTACTTTATTACTGACTTTCCCCCCTCTGAGGGTTTCACGGTCATCTGGGTGGTCGTGGACCGTTTTAGCAAGATGTGTCACTTGGTTCCCTTCATCAAACTGCCCTGCGCTAAGACACTCGCTACGGCCTTTGTCAAGGAAATTGTCAGACTACATGGCATTCCTACTGACATTGTTTCTGATGGGGGACCTCAGTTCGTGGCTCGTTTTTGGCGTGCCTTTTGTGACAGGTTGGGAGTTCATTTGTCGTTTTCATCCGGATATCATCCGGAGTCTAATGGCCAGACAGAAAGAAAGAACCAGGATGTTGAGCAGTTCTTGCGTTGTTTTGTGGCAGACAATCAAGAGGGGTGGTCTGAGTTTCTGCCACTTGCTGAATTTGCTCTTAACAACCATACATCCTCTTCTGCTGGGTGTTCGCCTTTTTTTTGTTGTTCTGGGAGACATCCGTCTTTTGGCTCATTCTGCAAATTGGTATCGGCTGTGCCTGAGGAGGAGAGTTTTTCCGGTGATTTGGAGAGAGTTTGGACGGATGTGCGTGGTAATCTTCAGGAGGCTAACAAAAAATCTAAGAGGTACTTTGATAGGAAACGGCAAGAGGTTTTGTTTGCTGTTGGTGACATGGTTTGGTTGTCCTCTAAGAATCTGCGATTGAGGATTCCTTCTAAAAAATTGGGTCCCAAGTTCGTAGGGCCCTTTAAGGTGCTTCAGATAGTTAACCAATCTGCTGTTAGGTTGGAGGTTCCTACCTCCTGGAAGATTAATCCGGTATTTCATGTTTCTCTGTTGAAAAGAGCTGATGTGTCGGATGGTGACGCCTCTGCCACTGTTCCTCCGGTGGTGGAGGACGGGGAATATGAAATTTCCCGCATCCTAAATTCTAGACGGTATAGAGGGAGTTTGCAGTATCTCGTCGCTTGGAAGGGTTTCGGACCCGAGGATAACTCATGGGTGAGGGCGGATGATGTTTCTGCTTCCAGACTTGTCAGAGCGTTTCACAGGAGGTTTCCTGATAAGCCCGGGCTTAGGGGATCCGGAGGATCCTCTTAGAAGAGGGGGTACTGTTAGAACTCTCCTGTTAGATTTTTTCTAGTTTGCTGGTCGCATGACCATTTTTGCCTATTTAATCCGGCTCCGCCCTCCTGGCCTTGCTGCACTTCATTGTAATTTCTACTCTTGAGCTAGCTTGGTACTCTGTTACCTTTCTCTGTCAGTTTTGCTAGGTCTTCGGACCTCTATGTTCTATGTTGTTTTGTTTGTCCTATTTCTGCTACAATTTCTGCTAGGAGGTGTCCATCTTTCTCCCAGTCCCTAGTTCTTATAGGGATCCCTTCCCTCACATCTATAGGTCTTCGTTCAGACTAGCCGAAGACTTTAGCGGGTCTGATCGCAGGATCAGGTTCCCAAGTTACATCGTAGGGATCCAGCTTAGTTCTATTGTAGAGACAGATCTCCTGTCTTTCCTTAGTACCCTATACTTATTATGCAACTTTGCTTTACATTTATATATAATGATGGTAGGGTATGAGATATATATTTTTTTGTCTTTTGTAGGTTTTGCTTCTTTTTGCTAGTGTGAACATGCTCCTATTTCTTGCATGTCTACCATCTTAGACCTCAGTTCACATTGCTTGGTTTTTTGTCTTGTTTGCATTCTGTGCAATTTAAGGGTGTGGCATCCCCTTTGTTGAGCTGATTAGTATATATGTAGCTTACCACGGGCCTAGGTGGTCTGGAGTTGGGACCCGGTCCTATTTGTCTACCCTTTTATATGCATTACTTCAACTTTGATATACAGTAAGGTTTTTAATATAGACAGTATAGGTACCGTCCCAATTTAGGGTCACCTTGCCGCTGGTGGGACGGCTTGTATACTTTTTTTGATCAAAAATAGTTCACTAAGTACCCTATACTTATTATGCAACTTTGCTTTACATTTATATATAATGATGGTAGGGTATGAGATATATATTTTTTTGTCTTTTGTAGGTTTTGCTTCTTTTTGCTAGTGTGAACATGCTCCTATTTCTTGCATGTCTACCATCTTAGACCTCAGTTCACATTGCTTGGTTTTTTGTCTTGTTTGCATTCTGTGCAATTTAAGGGTGTGGCATCCCCTTTGTTGAGCTGATTAGTATATATGTAGCTTACCACGGGCCTAGGTGGTCTGGAGTTGGGACCCGGTCCTATTTGTCTACCCTTTTATATGCATTACTTCAACTTTGATATACAGTAAGGTTTTTAATATAAACAGTATAGGTACCGTCCCAATTTAGGGTCACCTTGCCGCTGGTGGGACGGCTTGTATACTTTTTTTGATCAAAAATAGTTCACTAAGTACCCTATACTTATTATGCAACTTTGCTTTACATTTATATATAATGATGGTAGGGTATGAGATATATATTTTTTTGTCTTTTGTAGGTTTTGCTTCTTTTTGCTAGTGTGAACATGCTCCTATTTCTTGCATGTCTACCATCCTAGACCTCAGTTCACATTGCTTGGTTTTTTGTCTTGTTTGCATTCTGTGCAATTTAAGGGTGTGGCATCCCCTTTGTTGAGCTGATTAGTATATATGTAGCTTACCACGGGCCTAGGTGGTCTGGAGTTGGGACCCGGTCCTATTTGTCTACCCTTTTATATGCATTACTTCAACTTTGATATACAGTAAGGTTTTTAATATAGACAGTATAGGTACCGTCCCAATTTAGGGTCACCTTGCCGCTGGTGGGACGGCTTGTATACTTTTTTTGATCAAAAATAGTTCACTAAGTACCCTATACTTATTATGCAACTTTGCTTTACATTTATATATAATGATGGTAGGGTATGAGATATATATTTTTTTGTCTTTTGTAGGTTTTGCTTCTTTTTGCTAGTGCGAACATGCTCCTATTTCTTGCATGTCTACCATCTTAGACCTCAGTTCACATTGCTTGGTTTTTTGTCTTGTTTGCATTCTGTGCAATTTAAGGGTGTGGCATCCCCTTTGTTGAGCTGATTAGTATATATGTAGCTTACCACGGGCCTAGGTGGTCTGGAGTTGGGACCCGGTCCTATTTGTCTACCCTTTTATATGCATTACTTCAACTTTGAAATACAGTAAGGTTTTTAATATAGACAGTATAGGTACCGTCCCAATTTAGGGTCACCTTGCCGCTGGTGGGACGGCTTGTATACTTTTTTTGATCAAAAATAGTTCACTAAGTACCCTATACTTATTATGTAACTTTGCTTTACATTTATATATAATGATGGTAGGGTCTGAGATATATATTTTTTTGTCTTTTGTAGGTTTTGCTTCTTTTTGCTAGTGTGAACATGCTCCTATTTCTTGCATGTCTACCATCTTAGACCTCAGTTCACATTGCTTGGTTTTTTGTCTTGTTTGCATTCTGTGCAATTTAAGGGTGTGGCATCCCCTTTGTTGATCTGATTAGTATATATGTAGCTTACCACGGGCCTAGGTGGTCTGGAGTTGGGACCCGGTCCTATTTGTCTACCCTTTTATATGCATTACTTCAACTTTGATATACAGTAAGGTTTTTAATATAGACAGTATAGGTACCGTCCCAATTTAGGGTCACCTTGCCGCTGGTGGGACGGCTTGTATACTTTTTTTGATCAAAAATAGTTCACTAAGTACCCTATACTTATTATGCAACTTTGCTTTACATTTATATATAATGATGGTACGGTATGAGATATATATTTTTTTGTCTTTTGTAGGTTTTCCTTAGTGCTTGTAGCAGATCATAACAGTTCTAACTTGCCAACCGTGGGACTGACGAGACTCACGTTCATAAAGATGAACAAATCATGGATTCGCAAGGACTTTTCTACCCCTGTTTCATCCTGGGGAGACTAAAAGCTTGAGGATTTTGGAAAATCACCTCACCAACCATTTTAAGCAACTCTAGGGCAATTGATGCCACTTAAGTGGTGTCTGTGCCACAATTTTTGGAAAAAATGGAGACTACTTTTGGAGTCCCCTTGCTGTGTTTTACATGACGTTGGCATCGTCATTTCCAGGTGGGTCGGGTCGCCCCCCCCTTTAACTGTAAGAAACTACATACAGTATGGCTTGGGGTAACACAGATGGTTGAGTCTGAAGAGCTGTTTACTCATACTATAGCCTGGGAATCAGAGGTCTGCTCCAAAGCTTCAGTGTCTGCTAATCAGCGTAGTAGCCCAGCTGTGAAGCAAGCTACACCGCCTGTGTATCTAATAACAATTTTTTACTGCATCTAACCCAGCCAATCATTTTGGGCTAATAGCAGTGTCTCTCAGTCAGCGGAGTAGTCCGTCTGAAGCAAGCTACACCGCCTTTGTATCTAATAACAATTTTTTACTGCATCTAACCCAGCCAATCATTTTGGGCTAGTAGCAGTGGCGCGTAGTCAGCGGAGTAGCCCATCTGAAGCAAGCTACACCGCCTTTGTATCTAATAACAATTTTTAACTGCATCTAGCCCAGGCAATACTTTGGGCCTAGTAGCAGTGTCTGCTAGTCAGCGGAGTAAGCCAGCTGTTTTGCAAGCTACTCCGCCTGTAGATCTAATTACAAATTTTTAACTTCATCTAGACCAGGCAATACTTTGGGCCTATAATAACAGGAGACTACAAGAGCTTTTAAATGCAAATACGAAAATTCTTTATTAAATAAATATATATATTGTAAAAATTTCACATAGAGTCAATAAAACATCTACAATGTGTACAGGACAGAAGCAGACACCCCAAACGGATAACCACTCCAAGGAGTAAAGTGGAAGGTAATGAAGTTAACAAGTATACAAAAGCCACCTATCAGCACATTAACCACCTAGCAGAAAGACTATTAGGAGGTAACATTAGATGAGGGGAGTAGAAAATGCTGCTAAAACACCCCATAGCTAATCAAAATCCAATCAGAGGGAACACTGAATGATAGCCCTCCTGAAAAATTGTGCTGAACTGGAACAAAAGTGAAGCCAGTAGTGGACACTTACCCAAGGATAGGAGACTCCCCAGTGGGATGAAAGGGTGCTAAATCAACTTCCCAACGCGTGTTTCACGTTGACAGTGCTTAGCTTTCTCAAGGGAAGCAACGCACTGTCAACGCGAAACGCGCGTTGGGAAGTTGTTTTAGCACCCTTTCATCCCAAATGGGGGGTCTCCTATCCTTGGGTAAGTGTCCACTACTGGTTTCACTTTTGTTCCAATTCAGCACAATTTTTCAGGAGGTCTATCATTCAGTGTTCCCTCTGATTGGCTTTTGATTAGCTATGGGGTGTTTTAGCAGCATTTTCTGCTCCCCTTCATCTAATGTTACCTCCTAATAGTCTTTCTGCTAGGTGGTTAATGTGCTGATAGGTGGCTTTTGTATACTTGTTAACTTCATTACCTTCCACTTTACTCCTTGGAGTGGTTATCCGTTTGGGGTGTCTGCTTCTGTCCTGTACACATTGTAGATGTTTTATTGACTCTATGTGAAATTTTTACAATTTATATATTTATTTAATAAAGAATTTTCGTATTTGCATTTAAAAGCTCTTGCAGTCTCCTGTTATTATATGTATCTTGGAGCTATGCTGCAAGATCCCTTTGAGGTTACGGGCGCGAACGGGCAGAGGGACTACGCTGGAGTGCGAAGCCGACACGGCCAGTCCGTTCCTGCCCGTGCGACCTCTGTGTAGCCGGGTTTGTGCCAGAGCCACGGTGGACCCTGACGGCCAGCCCCCCTCTCCCAATACTGGTGCCTGTCCACTGTTGGGTCGAGCCCCCCCCGCTCGGTGGGGGGGTAACATCTGCAGAAGAAACACCATCTTCCAGCCATACTAAGATGTCTACTTCTTTTCGTGGACAATGTGATACGATCCCTTTCTAACGGACACGCCCATCGCTACAAATTCCAGATGAGGCACAAAAACAGCAGGTGCTTCAACGGATATCAAGTGCTCCTTCAAGTGGGCTCTCCTCCACCTCAACATCACAAATACTCCAGTCCTCAGAGGTGTCACCCCAATTGCACTTGCTTCCTCACAGCTCCCAAGTCTCCAGCTGCCCGTTTGAGTATGGGGTAGAACAGATGGTTGAGTCTGCAGAGCTGTTTACTCATACTATAGCCTGGGAATCAGAGGTCTGCTCCAGAGTTTCTGTTAATCCAGACGAGGAAATGATCTGCACTGATGCACAGAATCTTTATGAGTTGGATCCAGGACCAGATGAAGAAGGTTCTGAGCATAAGGTAGACCCTCGTTCCAAAACTGTAACTCCTGTTGGTGTAGACAATGATGAAGACGATGATGAGACTCAAATAACTGATTGGAGCGACAAATTGACTTTTCGGTCAGGGCAGGAAGAGGTTGGCTCTGAGGACGACGGGTGTGAGAACACACAGGGTGATGATGACGAGGTTGGAGTTCCCACTTACTGTTAACCCACAGTCAGCCAGCCGATGAGGTCAGCAGAGGAGGTGGAGGAGGATGTGACAAGCCCAGGGGATGGGGATGACTCGGTACCCAGGCCTTTGCCTGGCCTTGGGGATGTCGCGGTGGTCAGCTCCCGGGCCCGTACCCTGGGGTCACTCTTTAAAAGGGTGGATAATTGTTAATTTTATAAGAGTTCGTGATGCCACTGTGGTATGTGGTGAGAAGCACAAGCGCTGCAGCAGTCCACTGAGGCCGGTGATAAGGCAGCTCGATGGTATAGCTCCCCACAGGTGGAGCTAGGCTTCTGAAAAGCGTATGCAGGGGGAATTCAGGACCGGCGAGACCCAGCTGGGTCAGAGCAAGAACGGGAACGGACACGGTAGTCACTTCAGTACCTTTTACTGGTGGAAATTCAGGCACATCCCGGAGCACTGTAGGGTGAAGGGTGCATATCAGGATCCTCCCCAATGAGCGGGTGTAGGGCCTCCTGTTTCTTGCCTCTGCGTAGTAGGTTTCTGACCTGCCTGGAGCTAGGCCTAACTTTGTCTCTGTCCTGCGCTGGCTGACCTTGTGGTAGGGCCTTGTCTTGGAGTTCACGCTCCCAGTATGCGGGGCCTAAGCATCTCCTGGCTCTGTTACGTAACAGCATCTTAGCGATCCTGGGACTTGTAGTTCTCCAGGGATTCCGGTTATGCCTTACTGGGTCATAGAGATCCCGGTAAGCTCGAATCCGGTGTCCGGTAAATGCTTCGGGGTGAGCTGGTTAAGCTCCTCTTCCCCCTATGTACTAACTCTCCACTCACCTTCGGCCTTCTCGGGCCCTCACTAGGCTATACACACTAACGGCAGCTTGCCGCGCTTCACCGATCTTATGGCGCCGGCACACCTTAAGCTCTAACTGGGCTCCCTGAATCTAGCTAACAGGAGACTCGTGCTCCACTGCTGAACTATTAACTGAGTTCTCTAGACTAGACTGAGCTCCACTGCAGACTGACCTCTCTTAGGCTTCTCTACTGTAGGAACTCTTCAGAGGAACTGAACTGCCTAGCTCCACCTTCCCTATTTATATCCCTAACGGGCTCCCTCTGCTGGTCTGAGGTGGAAGGTGGAGATGTGTGAATGTTTATGGGGGCCTCTTGTGGAGGATTCCATCAATGCACTCTTCTAGGATCTGTGATACCAAGCGCAGCAGGGTGTCACAGATGCTATTGACGACGAGGTTAGGTTGTGTCTTCCTGGACAGAGACGGAGTACTGGAAGCACGTCAACAACTGCATCCTCAACCACAACTCTGCCTCTGACCACAAGTCGTAGTGGCTCTTCAGGTCGCATGGGCTCTAAGCCTTGCATAGCCTGGGCATTTTTTCAGATCGATAAGGATGACCCAACTCGTGTTATCTGTAATATTTGTCACCAAAAGCTAAGTAGAGGCCAAAAAATCCATAGTTTGAGTACTTCATGCATGAACCGTCACATGGATATGAAGCATAAGTTGCAGTGCGAAGCTCACTGTGCTACAATGTGGCCTAGCGGGCCGGGCCAACCACCGTCTGCCCCATCTTGTGCAACCGAGGCCTCTTCATCCTCTGTGACTGGGGGGACAGCAGTCACACATGTTTTTGGATGCAGACCTGCCACCTCTTTACCCGCAACAGCCAGTGTGATTGGCAGGTCATCATTACATTTGGAAGTGGAAACACCAGCTGGTGTTGAGCGCTCTCCGACATCGAGAGCACCACCTTTGGATCAAGGCAACCTAACTTTTCCGCCTGCATCTTCCTCACAGACCGGCAAGTTTGCCGGGGACATTCTACTCAACTCCGTCTAAGCACAACAGCCAGCCATCGGTCCCTCAGATGTGGACAAGTAAAAGACCATTTCCTCCTAGCCATGACAAAGCTAAGAGGTTGAATTTCACCATCTGCAAGCTGTTGGCTACAGAAATGCTGCCTTTCAGCCTAGTGGACACAGAGGATTTTCGAGACCTTATGTCCGTCGCAGTGCCCCAGAATCAGATGCCCAGTCGGCACTACTTCTCAAAGAAAGGTGTGCCAGCGCTCCACCAGCATGTCGCACACAACATCACCGCTTCTTTGAGAAACTCTGTGTGTGACAGGGTGCATTTCACCATAGACACTTGGGCGAGTAGGCATGGACAAGGGCGTTACATGTCGCTGACTGGGCACTGGGTAACTATGGTGACAGCAGGACAAGGGGCTGCTTTCCAAGTCTTGCCGTCCCCACGAGTTGTACATCAATCCTCTTTATCTAGAAGTTCCTCCACTGCTTCAGCCTCCTCAACCTCCTCTCGGTCCTCCACCTGCACCCAAAGCCTGTCTGGTAATGCCACCCGCTTTCTAACTGCGCAGAAAGAATCCTGCACACCTCCTTACTATGCTGGCAGCAGGGCTCAACGGCATCAGGCGGTGTTTACTTTGAAATGTCTGGGAAATGTGAGTCACACAGCTGAGAAGTTGTGGTTAGCTCTGGAGACCCAGTTTCCTGAATTGTTGTCTCCACTGGACCTGCAACCAGGGAAGGCCGTGTGCGACAATGCTGCAAACCTGGGTGCGGCCCTTCGCCAAGGTAATGTCACACACTTGCCTTGTATGGCTCACGTGTTGAACCTGGTTGTCCAGCAATTTTTAGCCCACTATCCCGGACCAGATGACCTTCTGCAGAGGGCACGGTCGCTGTGTGCTCACTTCCGCCGTTCGCATCCCGCAGCTCAACGACTTACATCTCTAGAGAAGTCGTTGGGCCTGCCAGTTCACCGGCTGAAATGCGATGTGCCGACATGGTGGAATTCAACTCTGCACATGTTGCAGCGACTGTGGCAGCACCGACAAGCCCTGGTGCAATAAGTTCTGACGTATAGTCTGGGCCAACGAGATCCAGAGGTGGAGCAAATCACGCTGGAGGAGTGGTCTCAGATCAGGAACCTATGAAGTTGACGCGCCCCCTGGGCCGTGGGGTACCCGGAGCCGGGCCGGTAGAAGTTGGGGGTTGTAGTCACTGTGGTGGTGACCCGGTCAGTGACCCAGGGAGGTCAATCCAAGGGTCATTTGTATATATGGGTTTTATAATGTCCAACTACGCCACCTGTGGAGTGCGGCCAAAGGGGCCACCGCTGCGGAACAGTCCTCTGAAGCTGGTGGTTTTGCAGCAATGGTATAATTACTCCCCACAGGAAGAGTGTAGCTTCAGGGCAGTGTGGGTGGATGATGGTGGTTGTAGTGCAGGGAGTCAGTAATGAACACAGAGTCCGTGTGATGCAGTCCCAAGATCTTTACTCACAGTTGTTGCAGTCCAGATTACAGGTACCAGAGCAATCTCCCCCATCGTGCTGTGCGTACTCAGTGAGGGGCTCAGTCTACCCCTTGATAGCTCCGGAGTACTTATCAGGACCCCCTTCTGTGTCTCCTTTCTCTGTCCTTCTCCCTGCTCCTCACACCCAGTGACACTTCTATCCGGTATCCTTGGACCTTGGTGGGCGACGTGTGTTCCGTCCCCTGGGTCCTATGTGGCTACCTTCTTAGTGAGACTGGTGTGGACTTTGGCCTGCAGTACATGAAATGCTGCAGCCTCCTGTTTCTAGTTGAGCCTTGCTGTTTCTCCGCTAGTTGAGGGACCGGTTCCCCTTATCTGGCCTGACCCCTCTACCTCCTGGTAGCAGAGGGCGTACGGGTGGCCTTCTGCACGACCCGTACCCCTAGGGTCCCTTCGGTCCCTGGAGCCTTCCTGCTCCCACTCCTCTCTTCTCTCCTTCAGTCCTGGTCCTCCCAGGCTAGGCCCGCCTCCGGAGCAGAGCTCATGCAGAGCCTCTGCTCCTGTCACTTCTCCTCCTCTGACTGGCTTGCTCTTTCTAACATGGCTTCCTATTTATACTCTCCCTGTCATGTGCTCACCTAAGCTGCTTTCTCCACCCACACCCACTACATAGGACCCTCCCGCCAGCTAGGGACCTAGGACTGTGCTCTACCTTAGGAGCAATCTCGCCCTACCCCCACTACGGGTATGTGTTGGATGCAGGTGTTAGGGTACCGAGCCATACTCCTTCCTTACCTGAGGGTGAGATACCACACCTCTGGGTGAGATGCAGTACCTCTGTGGCGACTGAACTCTCAGGGGCGCCGCACACCCTTCTGCACAGTTTTGAAATGGCGATGAAGATGTTTAGTGCTGACGATGCCATTATCAACATGACTATTCCGGTGATTTACATGCTGGAGCACACGTTGAACAGAATTCAGAGTCAGGTGGTGGGACAAGAGGAGGTGGAGGAAGTAGAGGAGGAGTCGTATGCGGAAGGGATAACATATCCAAGGTCCAGACGGCAGCGCCAAGGCGGCAGGCATGGGAGGGTGGGGGAGAGGGATTAACCAGGGCGCATGGTAGCAGCCAAACTGTTGAGGAAGGTGCAGGAGCCGAGGAAGAAGTGGAGGACGAACTGGCGATGGGCATGTAAGACTCATCAGATGAGGGAGACCTTGATCACATTTCTGTTGTGTGAGGTTGGGGGGTGAGGTCAGGGGAAGGAAGCATGATTCTTACCTCGCTACCAACACAACAAGGACTTGGTCCTCCTGGATGCGCAAGACACATGAGTGCCTTCTTGCTGCAACATGACCCTTGGATTGTCAGAATTCGAAGTAATCCAGACTACTGGGTTGCCACGCTCTTAGATCCCCGGTACAAAGGTAAATTTGTCGAAATAATTCCTGCCATAGAAAGGGATTCACGCATGCAGGAGTATCAGCAGAGGCTGTTGCAGAATCTTACATGTGCTTTTCCACAAAACACCAGTGGTGCACGTACTGAATCTCACAGTTCTAACTTGCAAACCGTGGGACTGTCGTGTCTTCATCACTCAAACCGTAACAGTAACACAGTATCTGCTGGTAACAGCAATTTTGTGAAATCGTTTCACCATTTTTTTAGACCATCCTTTGCAAGGCCACAGGAGACAAGAAGTCTGACACATAGTCAATGCCTAGAGAGGATGGTACAGGAGTATCTCCAAGTGAACATCGAAGCCATGACTGTGTCACTGGACCCTTGCTCATTTTGGGATTCCAATCTTAAAAAATGTCCTTGGCTCGCCACTCACGCCTTGGAGATCTTGTCATGCCCTGCAGCCAGCGTTCTCTCTGAATGTGTGTTCAGCGCTGCTGGTGGTGTGCTGACAGATAAGCGCACGCGGCTGTCCACTGAGAATGTAGACAGACTTTACGTTCATAAAGATGAACAAATCATGGATCCGCAAGGACTTTTCTACCCCTGTGTCATCCTGGGGAGACTGAAAGCTTGAGGATTTGGTAAAATCACCTCACAAACCATTTTAAGCAACTCTGGGGCAATTGATGCCACTTAAGTAGTGTCTGTGCCACAATTTTTGGAAAAAATGGAGTCCCCTTGCTGTGTTTTACATGACTTTGGCATCGTCAATTCCAGGTGGGTCGGGACGCCCCCCCCCCCCTTTTAACTGTAAGAAACTACATACACTATGGCTTGGGGTAACACAGATGGTTGAGTCTGAAGAGCTGTTTACTCAGAGGTCTGCTCCAAAGCTTCAGTGTCTGCTAGTCAGCGTAGTAGACCAGCTCTGAAGCAAGCTACACCACCTGTGTATCTAATAACAATTTTTAACTTCATCTAGCCTAGGCAGACTGTGGGGACCCCCAGCCAACCCAGACGCTCAGCCCCCCTACTGCCCCCCTTTCCTTGACAATACAATAATATAACTCTTACAACTGGATGGGTGAGGATCGGTCACAGCTTTATTAACTCTTTATACTCATTCCATTAGAAAGGCATTTTATTTCTAAAATAATTCAGCTTGTTGCAGCATGCCCTGGGTCTCCACACCGGCAAGTTGGCCAACAAGTGTAACTCTCCAACATGTCCTTTCTATTTCCAGGCCACGGAGGATCCTGCGTACTCGTATGCAGGACTCTGACCCCCATCCATCACTCTTAACGCTTCTTCCACTCCGTCCTGGAGTCCTGACAGGAATATGTCCAGTCCAATATCCATTAAGTGAACACCGTCGGGCCGTTTGAGGCCTGCTTTATCTCCTTCCAGTTGTCGGTGTTGTATCACTACACCGCCTCTGTCTCTTCTAAATTTTGCCATCCGAATATTTATTACCCGCCTTGTCCATTCGATGGCCGTGATGTCTCGCGCACCTTGCCATAACGCTATCGGCACAATCTCTGACCATACTATAGTTAGTTTTGTGAAAAATTCTCTGAAGCGCTCAGTGTCTAGTTTCATTATTGCCATTAGTTATGTGCTCTTGTGATGACCTAGGTCGCTTCCCCCGGCCTGTATAACTAAGATGACCGGACCTCTTGCCTCTCTCCCTACCTTGATTACCTCCATTTGTACCTGTGGCCATAGCAGGCCTCTAATACCTCTCCAGTTGAAATATGTGTTATGAAACTCTAATTTCCTCCCGCCTGGGCGGATTTTCGCCCTTTTTTCTGCCCAATATATATACGAGTGGCCTATCACCCACACTGTTGGCTTAGCATCACCTGTAAAAGAAACAAACCACGTTAGGATAACAAGTCCGGTCTTACGTATCTTGCCAAACACGTGGATCGCCATCTCCCTATCCTCTGAACTTCCGTTTCTGACAGTCCTGCTCTTGCTGCTTCCGTGGTCGTGCCTATGCGGAATGAGTGTGTCCCATAATCTTTGGGGTGGTTCCTTGTCAATGTTATGCATTTATTAAATATAGCTTGGAACTGGTATCTTGATAATGGCATTCCATCAATGTGTGATAGGAAGAAATTACTTTGTGATCTGATGGTTATATATGTTTTTACTATTGTTACCCGACTCAGTGTACCCTTTGTGGGTTGTAGAAGTACCCAAGTGCCCCTGCCAGCTGGAACCAATTTCGATTGGCGTATGCGTAGACGTATTGCATTATTGGCTATGACTACGTCCTGGTGTAATAAGCCTCCACTGGTGGGAATTTTGGATTGAGGGACTAATTCGCTTATGCATAGCTCCCCGAAGAAGGCGATCGCAAATGCAGTAGACAGTAGTGTTGCTTCAAATTGTGAGTGTCATGTTAATGGTGTTAGGGATATGATGTGAGAAATCAGTTTTAGTGACACGGGACGGGACGTCTACACTCCTGACTTGGCTGACCCCTTTTCCACCCTTTAATGGATTGTCTGATGATGAATCTCTTTGTCACATCTCCCGAATTCAGTAGTTGGAAATGAAATGCTACTCCGGTCAGACACCACTGCGCTGACGCCCCTGATATGCCCCTCATCATTAGCTGGTGGAGAAATTCTATGGTGACTTGTGATCTGGCTTGTTCACATTGGTCAACACGTCTGCCTGCTACTAGTCGTGTCCACTCTTCCCATGCCTTACCGTATGCTTGCCACGTCGACGGGGCAACTGACGCTCTGAATAATGGCATCAACTATTCGCCACTAGATCCCATAGGGAGGGTGGGCAACTGTTGCCCGATGGGTGGGCGTTGGGGAGGAGATCTGTGAAAATCTGCCAATTGAATTGTGATAAAGCGTTAGCAGCAGCTTTAGACCCCTCAGCATCGTGGCTAGCGCGGACCCATACATTGTGTTTTAGGCACAGGAATGCTAGCCAGCGTAGGAGGCCTAACACTGGGAGAGACGATGATGCCATCTTATTAATGCAGTGCGCTAGGCTGGTGTTTTTTGTTATGAAGCGTATATTTTTGTTAGCCAGGCGCGCGCCCCATATTTCTATTGCTACCACTATTGGGAAGAAAAATTATTTTCAGGGCTAGATGCAGCTAAAAATTATTATTAATTTCAAAGCTGGTGGAGCTTGGTATAGATGGCCTAATACAATGACTACCACACTCTGCTACAAGCCCAAATATTTTTTCAGAGCTAGATGCAGATAAAAATTATTTTTAATTTGCAACCTGGTGGAGTTTAGTATAGATGGACTAGTAGAACAAGTCCCACACACTGCTACAAGCCCAAATATTTTTTCAGAGCTAGATGCAGATAAAAATTATTTTTAATTTGCAACCTGGTGGAGTTTAGTATAGATGGACTAGTAGAACAAGTCTCACACACTGCTACAAGCCCAAATATTTTTTCAGAGCTAGATGCAGATAAAAATTATTTTTAATTTGCAACCTGGTGGAGTTTAGTATAGATGGACTAGTAGAGCAAGTCCCACACACTGCTACAAGCCCAAATATTTTTTCAGAGCTAGATGCATATAAAAATAATTTTTAATTTGCAACCTGGTGGAGGATAGTATAGATGGATTAATAGAACAAGTCCCACACACTGCTACAAGCCCAAATATTTTATCAGAGCTATATGCAGATAAAAATTATTTTTAATTTGCAACCTGGTGGAGGTTAGTATAGATGGACTAATAGAACAAGTCCCACACACTGCTACAAGCCCAAATATTTTTTCAGAGCTAGATGCAGATAAAAATTATTTTTAATTTGCTACCTGGTGGAGGTTAGTATAGATGGACTAATAGAACAAGTGCCACACACTGCTACAAGCCCAAATATTTTTTCAGAGCTAGATGCAGATAAAAATTATTTTTAATTTGCAACCTGGTGGAGGTTAGTATAGATGGACTAATAGAACAAGTCCCACACACTGCTACAAGCCCAAATATTTTTTCAGAGCTAGATGCAGATAAAAATTATTTTTAATTTGCAACCTGGTGTAGGTTAGCATAGATGGACTAATAGAACAAGTCCCGCCCCACAAACTGCTACAAGCCCAAATACTTTTTCAGAGCTAGATGCAGATAAAAATTATTTTTAATTTGCAACCTGGTGGAGGTTAGTATAGATGGACTAATAGAACAAGTCCCACACAATGCTACAAGCCCAAATATTTTTTCAGAGCTAGATGCAGATAAAAATTATTTTTAATTTGCAACCTGGTGGAGGTTAGTATAGATGGACTAATAGAACAAGTCCCACACACTGCTACAAGCCCAAATTTTTTTTCAGAGCTAGATGGAGATAAAAATTATTTTTAATTTGCAACCTGGTGGAGGTTAGTATAGATGGACTAATAGAACAAGTCCCACACACTGCTACAAGCCCAAACATTTTTTCAGAGCTAAATGCAGATAAAAAATATTTTTAATTTGAAACCTGGTGGAGGTTAGTATAGATGGACTACTAGAACAAGTCCTACACACTGCTACAAGCCCAAATAATTTTTCAGTGCTAGATGCAGATAAAAATTATATTAAATTTGCAATCTGGTGGAGGTTAGTATAGATGGACTAATAGAACAAGTCCCACACACTGCTACAAGCCCAAATATTTTTTCAGAGCTTGATGCAGATAAAAATTATTTTTCATTTGCAACCTGGTGGAGGTTAGTATAGATGGACTAATAGAATGATGCTATGCCTAAAAGGTTTTACTTGGCTAGGTGCAGTAAAAAAATTTGTATTCTATACACATGTGTTGTAGCTTGCAACACAGATAGGCTACTCCACTGACTAACACACACTGCAAGAGGCCAAAAAGGATTTGCTTAGCTAGATTTAGCCAAATGCTGTGAAAAAAACTTGCACAGCACTGGCACAGACCTGCCTGGCAAAAAGTGATAGTAACTGATGTAACCTAGCCCTAGCAATTATAATTAGTCCCTACTCCCAACCTATCTATTTAAGAGCACAGACCTGCCTTATAAAAGTCGTAGGAAATGATGTAACCTAGTCCTCAAAAGCACTGCAATCACAACTATTCCCTACTCCCAAGCTATCTGTAGATTTGTGCGAAAATTGGTGTGAAATTAACACTCAAAGTATAGTGCACACAGCAACAGCGGTGCCGTCTAACACGCAGCTGCAGCAATGAGAAAATGGTGGCTACGTGGAAAATGGCGGCAACGTGGAAAATGGCTGGGTCTTATAGGGAAAGGACATGTGACATATACACTGCCAATGACACATGCCCTTGCTTGTGTGAAAAAAAGCAGTTCGCTCCGTGTGTGCACTGCTGATAGGCTGACAGATTGCACCTCCCCACTGTAAATGCGGGAATGAGAAAAAAAAATGGAGATCTTCATTATTTATGCAGAGATCCATCTCCTACCCCTCCCCCCACCCCGCTGTACACTCAAACTGCGTATTAACATTAATTTTCAGCATTACTGAGAAAAAATCCAATTATGATTTTGGTACACGAACAGTTATCGAACATAACCTCGAACAGCCAAATTTTTTTCAAATCGTTCGTGTTCGCCGAACGGCTCGAACACCTCCCGAAACAGCTCGAATTTGAGATTGGCAAACAGTTCGAGTCGAACACCGCTCATCTCTATATAGTATATACTACTGTACTTGGTTCTGCGTCAATGTTGTCGTTTACTGACCTGCCCCTTGGATATGACAAATGGTGGATTAGTCCGAATGTATTGGGTTCTGTTTTTGGCACGACTCCCAACGGGGATACCACTATGTCTTGTAAGGAAAGTGTTCTGAATGGAACCGCCATTCTACCTAAAGATATTTCTTTCTTAATTTTCTTATCACGACGTCTGGGTGTTGGTAGGCTCATTTTAGATTTTTACTCCAGCCTTTCTTGATTTTAGAAGGGCATGACATGCCTATATCTGTGTCTCCTCCTCATTTTACTCCTCCACCTCTTTTCTTTTCGCATGACTATATGTACTTGTCACTTTTCCATGTGTTATTTGTGTCTTCTGAGCAGTTTCTCAGCTTTTGGACACCTTTGAAGGTGTTTTCTATGTGTTTTCTATGTGTTTCTATGAGTTTTTGTTTGCCTGCCATTAGTTTTAAAGGTGTTCGACTGTGTTTGACGAACCGTTCGACGAACAGTTCGGCGAACATACCGGTGTTCGACGAACGGAACCAAACCCGAACACTACGGGGGTGGCTCAACACTAATCCCGATGCAACCCAACCCTGGCCACCAAAAATGACGAGAGAGGAGGTCCGCGGTTGACTTACACTTGGATGCCCAGCAAGCACAGAGTTATGAATTTCCTTAATTACTTTGCGGCACAGATTAGATGGTACAAATAACCTTCCTGAAGGGCAGGAAGCAGGGGAGTCCCCCTGAGCCTCCAACACCTCACCCTCCTGTTCAGGATACAGTGCCAAAATGACTACCCATTTCTGTAATATCAGGGCAGGGTTCTCATGGTCACCACCACCAGGGAAGCTCTGGGACAAAGCATCAGTCTTGACATTTTTGACCCCTGGATGGAAAGTGACAACAAAATTGAACCTAGTAAAAAACAGGGACCATCTGGCTTGCCTAGGGTAGAGATTTTTAGCTGACTAGAGATATTACAGGTTCTTATGGTTAGTAATAACGGTTATAGGACGGACAGCCCCCTCCAACTAATGTCGCCATTCTTCGACCGCCAATTTGATTGCCAAAAGTTCTCTATTACCCACGTCATAAATTCTCTCAGCCAAAGACAATTTTCTAGAAAAGAAGGCGCATGGACGCCATTTACCAGGGGACAGACCCTGAGACAACACAGCCCAAACCCTGACATCCGACGCATCAACCTTCACAATAAAGGGTTGGGAAACCGGGTTGACTGAGTATAGGTGCAGTGGCAAAATGATTCTTTAAGGAATAAAAAGCTTGAAGGGAGGCATCCGACCATTTGGAAAAATCAGACCCCTTCTTAGTCATGTCAGTAAGGGGTTTCACAATTACTGAGTAATTTTGTATGAATTTCTGGTAAAAATTAGTGGAGCCCAGCCTTCAGGTTCTCAGGATGTTCCCAATCAAGGACTGCACAGATCTTCTCCAGATCCATCCGAAAACCTGAAGATGACAGCAAGTACCCCAAAAACTGCACCTCCTGAACAGCGAAAACACATTTTTCCAGTTTGGCATAAAGTTTGTTATCCCTTAATATCTGGAGCACCTGATTAACATGCCCCCGATGTGTCTCAAATATGGCGAGTAAACGAAAATATCGTCCAGATAGACCAACACAAACCTGCCCACCAAATGATGGAAAATATAATTTATGAAATGCTGGAATACAGCAGGTGCATTTGTCCAGCCAAAAGGCATAACCAGACTCTCAAAATGTCCTTCTAGGGTTTAGAATGCTGTTTTCCATTCGTACCCTTCTCTGATTCTAACCAGATTGTAGGCTCCTCTTAAATCCAACTTGGAGAATACGGTAGCTCCTACCACCTGGCTGAACAAATCAGGAATCAGAGGAAGAGGGTATGGATCACGGATGGTTATTTGATTTAATTCCCGGAAATCTAAACAGGGACATAGACATACATCTTTTTTCTTCACAAAGAAGAACCCTGCCGCCACAGGCGAAGATGAGGGTCTGATATGTCCCTTCTCCAGACTTTCCGCAATGAAATAATTCATGGCTTGTCTCTCAGGGCCAGAATGATTATACAGTCTGTACTTCAGTAGTTTAGCTCCAGGGGTCAGGTTAATAGGACAGTCATATGCACGATGAGGAGGCAAATCCTGACATCCGCTCTCAGAAAAACCGTCCTCAAAACCAGACAGAAAAGCAGGTAATATTTCCATAGAGACAGTAGCAAGGGAAATATCTATCAGTTCTTATGGCAGTAATCTCCCCATTCAATAATCTCCCTGGTTTGCCAATCCACCAACGAATTATGTTTAACAAGCCAAGGAATACCCAAAACTAGAGGTGTGGGAAGATTGTCCAGGACATAGCAAGGGATTATTTCACAATTAGTGTTGAGCGAATTTGTTCGGTGAAAGTTCGAAAGTTTCAAATTCGGCACGAATATGGCACATTCGGATTTGTGATCGCAAAGGCGAACAAATTTTCTTAAAATCGGAAAAGTTTGATGAATTTGCGAGGGACTGCGAATACAGGGCAACCACTGTGTTTTGAACATTTTTTCTAGCATAGTGCAAGTGTATGATGAGCGGTGACATGTGACAGGTGAGTGTGGAGGCTGTGGAGAGCTTAGAACAGGTCAGATCAGCGGCGCACTGTTTTTTTTTTTTTTCTGTGGGCGGTAACTTTAACTGAGGAAAGTGCAGCCAGTCAATCATAGCGAAGGATGCATCTACATTGTCCACACATAAGGGCTTCTGCAATTGGCTGCAGAAATCACACGTCCTCTCAATATAAAAAGCGGCTTTGTTCCCTCGGCGCCATTATATCCATGTCACTGCTGCAGACTGACGCAGCTCAGTGTTCTCCTGTGTAATGAGAGATATTAGCTAGATAGATGGGCGCTTGTGTGGTAGTCATATATTGTAGATAATTCCTAGCCTGTGTACCTCTGCAACCGCTGGTGCAGCACATTTTTGGTGTTCTTGTGCAAGTACTGAGATTCTGACAGAAACAGAGGGCCCATGCGATACAATAGTGCTGTGCACCACTGGCATAGAGCTCCATGTCTCAGTATACCTTGAATCTTTTTTTACACTTGCTAATGTAATCAAGTAAGTGCAGTGCACCTTTTCATTTAGTGGGGTTGAAATTGTGCTCTGCACAGTCTGCAGAGCTTCTTATTGCAGAGCACAAAATCTGTTTTTTTCTGTTGTTATTGTGATATTGAAAGCTGTGTGCACTAAAGTTTTTATAGTGTTAGATACTATTTTAGTGGAGTTGAACTTCAGATCGTTTCAGAGTAAAAAAATACATTTTTTCTCTTGCTACGTCCAGTCCAAAAAATATTTTTTCCTGTGCAAAAAAGTCATACTGTGCTATAAGCCAGCTACTACGTCAGTGGCAGTCAAATTCAGCTTGTACGCACAGTCAAACTTATATATATTTTTGGTTGGCAGGCAGAGTCCACGAGAGGTTTTTTACTGTGGCAAGTTGATCCAGACTGCTAAAAGGCAGATCCTAATTTAGTGGCGTTGAACTTGTCCTGGTTTCACAGTAAAAAAAAAACATCTTCTCTTACTAGGCCCAGTCCAAAAAGTATTTTTCCTGTGCCAAAAGTCATACAGTGCTATAAGCCAGCTACTACGTCAGTGGCGGTCAAATTCAGCTTCTACGCACAGTCAAACCTTTATATATGTATCTGACCAACATGAGTGGGAAAAAGAAAGGGCGTGGTGGAAGGGGGAATAGGCTTGGTCCTTAAGGTGTACGTAAGGTATGTAGTAATGTTAGTGAAAGCACTAGTGAACCGACACAAACAGGTCCTATCCAAAGACAACTGACAAGTGACAACTTATGTTAGTGGACGGCCTACTGCACTCTCTTCCTTTGGCAGCCGCACAGCGATACGCCTTGTTGATAAGTCCCAGAAAGAGCAGGTGCTCCAGTGAAAGGCACGCTCTGCTTCCAGTGGCCTCTCCTCTTTTTCCTCCACCTTAAAATCACACCCAGTACAGTCCACAGAGGTGGCACCCCAATTACCCATGCTTCCCCCCGCGTCACAACTGGCCAACTTCCCAACTGACTGTAGCGAACCACAAATGGGCGAGTCGGTAGAACTCTTCACCCATTCTACACCATGGGCATCAGAAGTGTACTCCAAACAGTCACAGAGTCAAGGGAAGAAAAGCATCTGCACCGATGCCCAAAATTTTTTTTAGCTTGGATTCGTGGCAGGACAAAGTAGGGTAGTAGATGTTAACCGCAGGGGAGAGAGGTGATCCCGATGAGACTCAGATACCTGAGGCTCATGCGGACTGTACTGTGCTGTCAGGGCAACAAGACGAGAGGGGTCACTCTGAGGGCGAGGAATGGGATAACACATTGGATGATGATGAGGTTGAAGATCCTACTTGGTGTGAACCTAGAGTCACACAGCTGAGTAGCTCATCTGAGGAGTTGGAGGAAGAAGATGAGGTTACATTTCGCCCTACGGCGCAGACACGGAGTGATGCAAGTACGAGGAGCACTGCAACCTTAGCCACAACCGTGGGTGTGGCCATCAGCGGTCACGGGTCTGCAGCTCGCAGGGGCAGCAAGAGTTGCCTAGCATGAGCCTTTTTTTGTCACTGCAAAGGATGAGCCAACTCATGTTATCTGCAAACTTTGCGGTGAAAAACTCAGTAGAGGGAAAAACTGCAATAATTTGACTACTACATGCATGAACGTTCACATGCTCAAAAACATTCTTTATGCTGGGAATCTTACCGCGCTAAAATGCGGACCAGCGCACCTCAACAACCATCAGCTGCCCCACCAAACGCATCTGCTGCTTCTTCCTCCTCCACTGTTACTGTGCCAAGTATTGTCACGAAGGTCTCCCATCGCAGAAACTCCAGTTCTTTACCCGTTCCAGTCAGGCCCGTCAGCTGTAACGGAAGCGGACACGCCTGCTGTGCTTGTTTCACCGCGCACACCGCATGTTTATCAATCCACCATAACATCTGCACCTCACTCACGCTCCACCAGTTTTTCTGGTTCACCATACTCCACCCTCTCTCAGTACCTTAGCCAGCCCTGGGTCCCACAGATGTGGTCACGTAAAAGATTGTTTCCTCCGACGCATGACAAAAGCTAAGAGGTTGTACTCCACTATCTCCAATCTCTTGGCCATGAACATGCTGCCTTTCTGCCTGGTAGATACAGACGGTTTCCAAAAATTGATGGCCGTTGCAGTCTCCCACTACCGGTTGCCCAGTCGCCATTACTTCTCTAAGAAAGCTGTGCCTGCGTTACACCAGCATGTTGCAGACAGCATCACCCGTTCCTTGTCTAAATCTACGTGTGCCAGGGTGCATTTCACCACACGCATCTGGACGAGTAAGCAAGGCCAAGGACGTTACATCTCGCTGACTGGGCACTGGGTGACTCTGTTGGCTGTGGGGGCAGGCGGGGAAGGGGCTGCTCCACAAATCTTGGAATCCCCAAGGCTTGCAGATAAAATCTCTGTATTTCCCACTTCCTCTGCTGCTTCTGCATCCTCCACCTCCTCTAGGGCCTCCACCTGTGCACTCAACCTCTACCTTAACAAGACACGCATTCCAAGAGTGCGGAGCAAATACTCACCACCTCCGTACTGCGCAGTCAGGGCTCACCGTAATCAGGCAGTCTTCAAATTAATATGCCTTGGAGATCGCAGTCATACAGGTGAAGAGTTATTGGCAGCTCTCCAGGCACAGTTTGAGCAATGACTGTCTCCGCTAAACCTAGAGCCATGGAAGGCGATAATGATGCGAATCTGTTAGCGGCCCTAGGCCGAGGCAAGCTCGCACATGTGCCTTGCATGGCTCACGTCCTCAACCTGGTGGTACAGTGATTTCTCCGCCACTATCCTGGCCTGGATGAGCTGCTTCACAAAGTATGGAAGCTGTGTACTCACTTCTGCCATTCGCACCCCTCATGTGATCGACTTGCATCGATACAGGGTCTTTGTCTGTGCCAGTTAACAGTTTGATCTGCGATGTGCCGACGCGGTGAAATTCCACTCTGCACATGTTGCAGCAACTGTGCCAGCAGCAACGAGCTCTGATGCAGCATGTCATGGCTTATAGCTTGGGGCAACGTAGTACGGACTTGGGGCATATCACGAGTGGGAACAGATTAAGGACTTCTGCACCCTTCCGCACAGTTTTGAAATGGCTACTAACTGGTTAGGGCTGACGATGCTGTCATCAGCATCATTATTCCGGTCACATACATGCTGGAGCAAACTTTGAATAACCTGCGGCAGGAGGTGGTGACCCCAGAAAAAGAGGATAATGCTGAAGGGATACCAATGTCTCAAATTTCCAGACTGTCGCCACACAGGCGGATGCCAAGTGATGGTGGATTACAGCGATCGAGGGGGTTTGGTGATACCAGGCAAACTGTTAGTGAAGGTGCAAGAGCCGAGGAACTAATGGAGGAGGAAGAGGTGATGGGTAAGCAGCTGTCAGAGGATGAAGAGGATAATCATCCCCTCTCGTTTGAACGTGGTTGGCAAGAGGGGATGGCGGAAACAAGCAGCAGTGTTACGCAGCCCACAATACAGCCTGGCTTTGTCCCTCCTGGAAGAGCCCCACTTTTGAGTGCCTTCTTAATGCACTATCTGCAACATGATCCCTGTATAGTTAGGATTCAAAATAAAGCTGACTACTGGGTTGCCACTCTGTTAGATCCACGTTATAAGAGTCAATTTTGCCAGTTGCTTCCCACCCTGGAAAGGGACCCGCTTATGTTTGAGTATTGAAACAAGCTTTTAAGCAACCTTAATAGAGGTTTTCCCCAAGATAACAGTGAGGCACACAGTGTGCATCGCAGCTGTAGTCTGTGGTCTTTCAACCTCCGGCACGTCAGTATGTCAGTGCCAAAATATTAGCAGCAGCAGCAGAGTAAGTGGCAGAAGCAATTTCTGGGAGTCCTTTCACACATTTTTTGCACCAGTTCGTGCAGCAGCACAACAGAGTACAAGTCTGACACGTGGTGAATGACTGGAGAGGATGGTGGAGGAGTATATAGAGCTTAATATGAATACCATCAGGGAGGATTTTCACCCTTTTACATTTTGGTCTTCACAAATGGATGAATGGCCTGAGCTCGCCTCTCACGCCTTGGAGGTTTTATCATGTGCGGCAGCCAGCGTTCTCTCTGAATGTGTCTTCAGCGCTGCTGGTAGTGTCTTGACAGATAAGCGCACCGGACTGTCCCCTGAAAGTGTAGACCGCCTAACTTTCATCAAGATGAACAAGTCATGGATCTCTAAGGACTTTTGCACCGCAATTGCAGACTGTACAGAGTAGGCGATGTTGTCGTTTTGAGTGTGCTGCATTGATCTCTTGAAATTGCAGTCTGTGATATGGCTTCTGTGCCTGCTCTTGCTGCTGCTGCTGCTGCAGGTTTTAGGCCCTAATTTTGGGAAATGTGGAGAATTCTGATTGTGTCTCCGTCCATTGGGTTGGCTGTAGTGGGACAGGTTTGGGTCTGTGTTAAACTACTTGTAGTCTGATGAAATTGATGCCACTTTGGTGATGTTAGGCCCTCATTAGGGCAATGTGAACACTCCTGGCTACGTCTCCATCTCCAGGGTTGGCTGTACTGGAAGAAATGTGGGTTTTATTTACACTATTTCTACTGTAGTGAAATTGATTAGATATTGCTAGAGTCTGCCACTAATTTTTTGAAATGTGGAGAATCCTGATTGGGTCTCCATCAATTGGGTTGGCTGTAGTGGAACTGGTTTAGGCCTCCTTTGCAATACTTATACTCTAGTGAAATTGATGCCACTTCAGTGGTGTTAGGCCCTCATTTAGGGCAATGTGAACATTCCTTGTTAGGTCTCCATCTCCTGGGTTGGCTGTACTGGAAGAGGTGTGGGTCTTATTTACACTATTTGTACAGTAGTGAAATTGATTAGACATTGCTAGTGTCTGCCACTAATTTTTTAAAATGTGGAGAAAAATGATTGGGTCTCCGTCTATTGGGTTGGCTGTAGTGGAACTGGTTTAGGCCTCCTTTGCAATACTTATACTCTAGTGAAATTGATGCCACTTCGGTGGTGTTAGGCCATCATTTAGGGCAATGTGAACACTCCTGGTTAAGTCTCCATCTCTTAGGTTGTCTGTACTGGAAGAGATGTGGGTCTCATTTACACTATTTCTACTGTAGTGAAATTGATTACACTTTACTGGCGTCTGCCACTAATTTTTGGAAATGTGGGGAATCCTGAATGGGTCTCCATCCATTGGGTTGACTGTAGTGGAAGAGGTTTTGGTCTCCATGCATTTCTATAGTTATACTGTAGTGAAATTAAGCATTTGGTGCAGATATTGTTCTCCCCAAACAGGTACGCAAACGTGATAAACTCTAAATTGATTTTCAATAAACAACCATCAGCCACCCCATCAAACACCTCTTCTGCTTCTTCCTCCTCCTCTGTTACCCTGCCTAGTTGTGCCATGCAGGTGTCCGACAGAACCAGCTGTATTAGGCTGAGTGACAGTCCGTCAGCTGTAAGTGAAGCAGACATGCCTGCTGTGTTTGTTTCTCTGAGTACACCACACGTTTCTCAATCCACCGTATCATCTCCGCCTGCACCTCATGGTCTATTGGTTTGTCTGCCCTCTCTCAGCACTGCAGCCAGCCCTCAATCCCACTGTTGTGGTCACGTAAAAGATTGTTTCATCCTACACATGACAAAGCTAAGAGGTTGAACTCCACCATCTCCAATCTGTTGGCCACGGAAATGGTGGTCTTAGGCCCTATTTCTTTAAATGTAAACAATTCCGATTGAGTCTGCATTAGAGATGAGCGGTGTTCGACTAGAACTGTTCGCCAATCTCAAATTCGAGCTGTTTTGGGCGGTGTTCGAGTTGTTCGACGAACCCGAACGATTTGCAAAAAATTCGGCTGTTCGAGGTTATGTTCGATAACTGTTCGTGCACCAAAAGCGTGTCCTGCATGTCTGGCGCTATTTTGAGCACCAATCATGCAGGGATTGCCTGCCACTCACTGTAATGCCACAGCCATGGTGGTTGTGGCATTACAGTGATTGCCCAAATTGATGGGAACAGTGCCCACAGTGAAACATGAAAAGCCGGCAATTCAGCAGCGACATACACCGGTACCCGACAATTTAGAACAGAAAGAATAGAGAATCACACATAGATTAGATAGATAGAAACATGTCAGTCACATATATATGAAGTGCAGTGACAGTGTTGCTTACTGCACTTGTCATTTAGTGTAAAGGATTTATTAAAAAAAATAATAGTGTTTTTATGCACTGTCTCTTTAAAAAAGCCGGCCGGCAATTCAGCAGCTGTACCCGACAATTTAGAATAGAAGGAATAGAGAATCACACATAGATTAGATAGATAGAAACATGTCAGTCACATATATATGAAGTACAGTGACAGTGTTGATTACTGTACTTGTCATTTAGTGTTAAAATAAAGGATTTATTTAAAAAAAAAATTGGTGTGGGGTTCCCCTTAATTTTAGTCTCTAGCAGAGGTTAAGCAGACGGCTGGGGCAGATGTTTGAAGCCTGGGAAGGGGTAATACCCACGGAGCTTCCCAGGCTACTAATATCAGCCCCCAGCTGAATACCTAGCCTTTACTAGCTATTGAAATGGGGGACCCCCCCAATAAATGACGTGGGGTCCCCCCTATTTTAATAGCTAGCAACGGCTAGGCAGACAGCTGGGGACTGATATTAATAGCCCAGGAAGGGTACCATGAATATTGGCCCCCTCCCAGGCTAGAAACACCAGCCGTCAGCTGCCCCAGAAATGGCGCTCTTCCCACTGCCCTGTAGTGGTGGCAGTGGGGTAATAGGGCTGGGGTTGATGTCAGCTTAAAATGCCAGCTGACATCAAGCCCAGGTTAGTAATGGAGAGGCGTCTATAAGATGCCCCCATTACTAACCCCATAGTCAAAGTTAAAAGAAAACACAAACACCCAGAATAAAGTCCTTTAATTGAAATAAAGACACAATTCTTTATTGTTCTAAATTAAACCATACTTACCCTCACGCCCATTCCAGCTGAAGCCAATGATCTCCTGCAATAAAAGAAAAATAATAAAGCAACATCATCCTTACCTTTCCAAGGTTCTCACGACAGCTTCATCTCTGCTACATCGAGATGATAGGCTGGACCGCAGCAGAACGCTACCATCCAGCCTGTCATCCCGCAGACACTGAGAAGCGCAGGCATGCTTGCACTCCTCAGTGTCTCTCTGTGACGGCATCCAGATGAGCCGAGGTCATGTCCAATGAACTCGGCTCACCTCATGCACGTCACTGACAGCGTGGGAAAATTCTCCTGCACTCAGCGCTTCAGCGTGAGAATTTTCCCAGGCTGTCAGTGACGTGCATGAGGTGAGCTCATGTCCAATGAACTCAGCTCACCTCATGTACGTCACTGACAGCGTGGGAGAATTCTGAAGCGCTGAGTGCAGGAGAATTTTCCCACGCTGTCAGTGACGTGCATGAGGTGAGCTGAGTTCATTGGACATGAAGAGCTCACCTCATGTCGTGGGAACCATGGAAAGGTAAGGATGATGTTGCTTTATTATTTTTCTTTTATTGCAGGAGATCGTTGGCTTCAGCTGGAATGGGTGTGATGGTAAGTATGGTTTAATTTAGAACAATAAAGAATTGTGTGTTTTTTTCAATTAAAGGACTTTTTTCTGGGTGTTGTGTTTTTTTTAAATACTTTACTAGAAATTCATGGTGGTCATGTCTAATATTGGCGTGACCCCATGAATTTCGGGCTTAGGGCCAGCTGATAATGCCAAGCTGGCCCTAACCCCTTTATTACCTTGTGAGCCACCGCACCAGGGCCCTGGATGAGTTGGGTACAGCGCCAGAAGATGGCACTTCTATGAACGTATTTTTTTTTTTAATTATTTCATGAAATTCATGAAATAATTAAGAAAAAAGGGCTTCCCTATATTGTTGTGTCCGGCCAGGTACAAATAGGCAGCTGGTGGTTGGGGGCAGCCCGTTCCTGCCTGCTGTACCTGGCTGGACACAAATATAGTGCGAAGCCTCACGTCAATTTTTTTTTTAATTATTTCATGAAACTAGATGGTGGCCCGATTCTAATGCATCGGGTATTCTAGAATATGTATGCGGCAGACCAGGCGCAATCAGCAGAGCGGTGTTTAAATTTGGCGCCAATATCGCTGACTGGTCGCGGCCAGCAACCGCGACCAATCAGCAAAGCAGTGTTGAAATTTGGCGACTATATCGCTGATTGGTCACGGCCGGCGGTCGCGACTAATCAGCAGAGCGGGGCTTAAATTTTGCGCCAATAATGCTGATTGGTCGCGGCCAGCGAACGTGACCAATCCGCAGAGCGGGGTTTAAATTTTGCGCCAATAATGGTGATTGGTCACGACCGCGACCATTCAGCAGAGCGGTGTTTAAATTTGGCGGCAATAATGTTGATTAGTCGCGGCCGGCGGTCGCGACCAATCAGCAGAGCGGGGTTGAAATTTGGCGCCAATAATGCTGATTGGTCGCAATCGTCGGCCGCGACCAATCAGCAGAGTGGTGTTTAAATTTGGCGCCAAAATCGCTAATTGGTCACGGCCGGCAACCGTGACCAATCAGCAGAGCGGGGTTTAAATTTGGCGCCAATACTGCTGATTGGTCGCGGACGGCGACCGCGACCAATCAGCAGAGCGGTGTTGAAATTTTGGGGCAATATTGCTGATTGATCTCGGCCAGCGACCGCGATCAATCAGCAGAGCGGTGTTTAAATTTGGCGCCAATAATGCTGATTAGTCGGGGCCGGCATCCGCGACCAATTAGCAGAGCGGGGTTTAAATTTGGCACCAATCTCGCTGATTGGTCGCGGCTGGAGTCCGCAACCAATCAGCAGAGCGTTGTTTAAATTTGGCGCCAAGCTCGCTGATTGGTCACGGCCGCTATTTAAATGTGGCGCCCAAATCGGTGATTGGTCGCGGGCAGCGTCCGCGACCAATCAGCAGAGCGGTGGTTAACTTTAGCGCCAAGATCACTGATTGGTCGCGTGCGGAGAGCGCGACCAATCAGCGAATCGTATTGGTGAGGACCAGGGAGCGCCGCTGCCTGGTCGGATACTTCCGCTGCGAGAAGCCGGGAGATGAGCGACTGCTCGCAGCAGAAGTATCCCGACCCGCAGCGCCGCTCCCCGGTCCTCCCTTGACACCCTAGCCGCTGATGTCCCCACAGTATCCGCATGGTGTTACAAAGATCCGGACATTTGTGTTAAAAATCGCTGATTGGTCGCGGGCGCTGCCCGCGACCAATCACCGATTTGGGCGCCAAATTTAAATATCGGCCGCGACCAATCACCAATCTTGGCTCCACATTTAAACACCGCTGTGCTGATTGGTCGCCGACGCTGGGCGCGACCAATCACCGATTTTGGCGCCACATTTAAATAGCGTCCTCGACCAATCAGTACAGCGGTGTTTAAAGGTGGAGCCAAGATCGGTGATTGGTCGCGGCCGATATTTAAATTTGGTGCCCAAATCGGTGATTGGTCGCGGGAAGCGCCTGCGACCAATCAGCGATTTTTAACACAAATGTCCGGACCTTTGTAACACCATGCTGATACTGTGGGGACATCAGCGGCTAGGGTGTGAAGGGAGGACCGGGGAGCGGTGCTGCGGTCGGGATACTTCTGCTGTGAGTGGCCGCTCATGTCCTGGGTTCTCGCAGCGGAAGTATCCGCACAGGCAGCGTCGCTGACATCCATGCGGCTAGGGTGTAAAGGGAGGACCGGGGAGCGGCGCTGACATCCAATTGGTCGCGGCCGCTATTTAAATGTGCCGCACAAATCGGTGATTGGTCGCGGTCTTGACCCGCGACCAATCACTGATCTTGCCGCCAAAGTCTAACACTACTGTGCTGATTGGTCGCGGACGCTGCCCGCGACCAATCACCGATTTGTGCGCCAAATTTAAATATCGTCCGCGACCAATCACCGATCTTGGCTCCACATTTAAATAGCGTCCGCGACCAATCAGTACAGCGGTGTTTAAATGTGGAGCCAAGATGGGTGATTGGTCGCGGCCGATATTTAAATTTGGCGCCCAGCGATTTTTAACACAAATGTCCGGACCTTTGTAACACCATGGTGATTGACCCGCGACCAATCACTGATCTTGCCGCCAAAGTTAAACACTACTGTGCTACTCATGCACGTCACTGACAGCGTGGGAAAATTCTCACGCTGAAGCGCTGAGTGCAGGAGAATTTTCCCACGCTGTCAGTGACGTGCATGAGGTGAGCCGAGTTCATTGTCGGCTCATCTGGATGCCGTCACAGCCAGACACTGAGGAGCGCAAGCATGCCTGCGCTTCTCAGTGTCTGCGGGATGACAGGCTGGATGGCAGCGTTCTGCTGCGGTCCAGCCTGTCATCTCGATGTAGCAGAGCTGAAGCTGTCGTGGGAACCATGGAAAGGTAAGGATGATGTTGCTTTATTATTTTTCTTTTATTGCAGGAGATCGTTGGCTTCAGCTGGAATGGGCGTGACGTTAAGTATGGTTTAATTTAGAACAATAAAGAATTGTGTCTTTATTTCAATTAAAGGACTTTATTCTGGGTGTTTGTGTTTTCTTTTAACTTTGACTATGGGGTTAGTAATGGGGGCATCTTATAGACGCCTCTCCATTACTAACCTGGGCTTGATGTTAGTTGGCATTATAAGCTGACATCAACCCCAGCCCTATTACCCCACTGCCACCGCTACAGGGCAGTGGGAAGAGCGAGGCTAAGTGCCAGAATTGGGTCATCCTATGGATGTGCCATTTCTCGGGCGGCTGACGGCTGGTGTTTCAAGCCTGGGAGGGGGCCAATATTCATGGCACCCTTCCTGGACTATTAATATCAGCCCCCAGCAGTCTGCCTAGCCTTTGCTAGCTATTAAAATAGGGGGGACCCCACGTCATTTTATTGGGGGGGTCCCCCATTTTAATAGCTAGTAAAGGCTAGGTATTCAGCTGGGGGCTGATATTAGTAGCCTGGGAAGCTCCGTGGGTATTACCCCCTTCCCAGGCTTCAAACATCTGCCCCAGCCGTCTGCTTAACCTCCGCTAGAGACTAAAATTACGGGCAACCCCACGCCAATTTTTTTTTTTATAAATCCTTTATTTTAACACTAAATGACAAGTACAGTAACCAACACTATCACTGTACTTCTTATATATGTGACTGACATGTTTCTATCTATCTAATCTATGTGTGATGCTCTATCTTTCTGTTCTAAATTGTCGGGTACTGCTGCTGAATTGCCGGCTGGCTTTTTTAAAGAGACAGTGCATGAAAACACTATTATTTTTTTTAAATAAATCCTTTACACTAAATGACAAGTACAGTAACCAACACTGTCACTGTACTTATTATATATGTGACTGACATGTTTATATCTATCTAATCTATGTGTGAAGCTCTATTCTTTCTTTTCTAAATTGTCGGGTACCGCTGCTGAATTGCCGGCCGGCTTTTTTAAAGAGACGGTGCACGAAAACACTATTATTTTTTTTAATAAATCCTTTACACTAAATGACAAGTACAGTAACCAACACTGTCACTGTACTTCTTACATATGTGACTGACATGTTTCTATCTATCTATCTATCTAATCTATGTGTGATGCTCTATTCCTTCTTGTCTAAATTGTTGGGTACCGGTGTATGCCGCTGCTGAATTGCCGGCCGGCTTTTTTAAAGAGAGCGTCTTCTGAGCAGTTTGTCAGCTTTTGGACACATTTGAAGGTGTTTTCTATGTGTTTCTATGAGTTTTTGTTTGCCTGCCATTGGTTTTAACGGTGTTCGACGGTGTTCTAAGGTGTTCGACGAACAGTTCGACGAACAGTTCCTCGAACATCCCGGTGTTCGACGAACCGAACCGAACCCGAACACTACGGGGGTGGCTCAACACTAGTCTGCATCTCCTGGGTTGGCTGTAGTAGGACAGGTACGGGTCTGCGTTAAACTACTTGTAGTCTGATGACATTGATGCCACTTCGGTGGTGTTAGGCCCTCATTTAGGGCAATGTGAACACTCCTGGTTAGGTCTCCATTTCCTTGGTTGGCTGCAAGAGGTGTGGGTCTTATTTACACTCTTTCTACTGTAGTGAAATTGATTAGACATTGCTAGTGTCTGCCACTAATTTTTTTAAATGTGTGGAATCCTGATTGGGTCTCCATCTATTGGGTTGGCTGTAGTGGAACCTTCCTGTTCTTCAGTCTAAGTTGTGTAAGGTTGCTTACCAGTCCTTGCTGCACTCGTGATACAGACTCTGCCTGCTGCATTCCTGATACAGACTCCGCCTGCTGCACTCTGATACAAACTTTGCCTGCTGCACCATCTAGTCTGTCCTACTGGGTCCAGCTGCTGCGTGTCTGTTGGTCTGTCCTGGAGCAGCACCTGGCGTTCATCGGGAGCCAAGTCTAACCTCACCATCAGAGGCTCTAGTGAACAGTCACTTAGTCATGCCTCTCAAGGCTTTCCGGGGTCCATGGCACAGTGGTTCCACAAATGACATCCGTGACAGTGCGCCCTTGCAGGCAGGGTCCTCTCTCCTGTTGTACCAGTCGGTGACCCCTTTTGACATGTAAAGCGCAACTGAATAAATGTCGCTGTCACAGTAATAATGATTATACTACTTGTAATCTGGGTCAATTGATGGCACTTCCCTGGTGTCTACACCTAATTTGATGCATTTTGGCAGCTTTTGGTCCCGTTTCTAGGTGTTGTCTATGCATTTTTTTGGTCCCCCCATTGACTCCTATGGGATTCGGAAATGTTCGACGAACATTCAGCGAATAAATTCGGCGAATATCAATTTGTTCGGCGAACTTTTCTGAACCGAACATTGAAATGTCCGCTCATGCCTATTCACAATGAACTGACCCCACCCTCAGTTTTACATTATGTACAATATGAGTAAATGCTTTCTGCGCAAGTGGTGCGGAGTCGATGGCGAAGATGAAACTAGGTTTAGCTAAAGTACAGCAAGCAAGACCATGAGTTTTCACAAACTCAGCATCAACCAGCTGACTCCGGCTCCAATGTTAACAAACACAGAAATTTTCTCGGTTTTCCTCTTTAGCACCACCTCTGCTTTCAGGACAAAGCGGGAACTGCAGGTTGGCAACAAATGCACCCCTAATTTATCCAACTCCAGACTACCAAGAGTTAATCGAGTCTCCTTTTGTTTAGTAATTGAAGGGCAGGTCCCAACAAAATGTCCCTTTTTCCCACAGAAAAAAACATATGCCTTTTTTCTTGCAAATCTGCATGATGCAGAGACACCCACTAATTTCATGGGTTCCTCCACCTCCCCCAGTACTGGTTCACCCCCAGACCACTCCCCCGGCAGAGGTACACAACCCAAACAAGAAGGCTCCGGAGAAGGTTGCCTCACCCGTCTATCCTGAAGGCGTCTATCAAGGTGTATGGCCAATGACACGGCAGCCTCCAAGGACTGGGGGGTTTCATATACAGCCAAGGCATCTTTCAACCTTTCAGTAAGCCCCTCACAAAATTGACTTCTAAGGGCTGAGTAATTCCATTTGGAATCTGTTGCCCATCTACAGAATTCGGAACTATGCGTCTCCACTGACCGATTCCCCTACTGAAGGCGGTGTAGCCTAGACTCAGCCAAAGCGACTCGGTCAGGTTCATCATAGATGAAGGCCACAGCGCAGAAAAAACCCTCCACAGACTGGATACAAACCAAATCCTGCGGTAAAGAAAGCGCCCATGACTGGGGATCTCCCTGCAGTAGAGAGATCACAATTCCAATCCGTTGCTCCTCATTTCTGGAGGAGTAAGGACGAAGTTTAAAATACAGTTTGCAGGCCTCCTTGAAAACAAAAAACTTGTCCCTACCTCCTGAAAACCTGTCCAGGAGGGCAACCTTGGGTTCAGTCTGGACAGACCTACCTACAGAGACTCCCACATTGGCGACCTGTAGCTGCTGATGCAGCTGCTGAACCTTACAGCAGAGGTCATTCACCTACACAGACAGACAGAGGAACTGCTCTGCGAGCTCTGCAACTGAACCCATACCAAGGGGAAAGGAAAAATAAAAGGTTCATGCCAAAAACACACAGAGAAAAAAAAAAACAAAGTGTCGGGTTTTTTTTCCTTTTCAAAATGTGCTCGGCCGACGATAATGTCACACAAGGTGTGAGAAAGACTAAGTGCAATGCAAAGGGAAGAGGGAAAGGGAGCCCAGGCTCTAGGGAAAGGGGGGAGTGGAGACCTCCTAGGCTGATCTAGTGTCACCCTGTCTCCACTAATGTCCCTATATTGTTTTTTCACCAATTGCCGCATGCATACCTCGCCCTGTCTTTCTCTGGCATTAGGCTCAGGCTAGGGAAGGGAGGCTATGAGCATTAGTCAATCCCCACTGAACACTAAAGACTACAAAGGTGGACAAACAAGGGAAAATTGCTTAGCTTAAGTCGACTCCAGTCAAATGCACACACGTCATCTAGCACCAGAAAGGAAGAAGTACTGCTCTTGCTCAAGCCTTCACAAAGAGTAATCAATGTCGCCGGCACCTCCCTCTTGCATACAACAGGTATTTATACAACTAGGCCAGGGTGTTAATTAGCCAGAGGAAGGTAACCACTGGGTCCTAGAGATACAGCTTTTAAGAAGTTGTCTGTAATGCCAAACAAAGAGATCTCCTGCAACCAACTGCAGGGTGACTGTCTGTGACTTCTGACACACCCGTGACACCAACCTATACCTGACTTTGCAATTTCATTTAGGTGGTGCCACCATAACTTCCACTCGGCACGCCTGCTGTCTTGGAGTCATATTTGACACACAACTTTCCTTTATTCAACATGGAAAATTACTTACTCGCTTATGTCACCTGCACCTTAAGATCATCTCCAGAATTCGACCTTTTCTCACCTAAAAGTCAACATTTCAAGTGCAAGCAGTAGTCCAGAAATGTGGCAGTTTAGTATTGCGACCTGTGGGTAGGTGTTTGGCGGCATACTTGCATTTCAAGTACCAGAAAGCTAAGGAGATGGATGGCCTCTGTAATCATCATGAATAATTTACTCATTGTCTAGGAGACTGACTACTGCTACTGTATACCTTGTGAACATTGTGGTTTTCAAGCTTTATTGATCCAGGGCCTGCAATCCTATGTGTCGGGAAGACGCATTCCATCCCAGGGTTCCACTGGGTCCCGGATTCCACAATATTACTTCAGTGATGTGACTCACCCCCTGGGCCAGTGCTGTAGTGCGGCGCGCGTGCGCGCGGGGAATACCCGGAGCCGGATCCGATGGGGGTAGTAGTCTTCGTGTGGCGGTGACCCGGTCCGTGCCCAGGGTGGTCAAACTAAGTGGCAGTTATTGGTATGATGGTATTAGTGTCCGACTACGCCACCCGTTGAATGCGGCTATGAAGCCGCCGCTGCAGGGCAGTCCGCTGAGGCCGGTGGTACGGATGTGCAGCGTGGATGGTATAACCCCCAACGGGAGGGGTATGGCCTCAGGGCAGAGGATGAGGTTGATGTTGGGAGTGATGGTGTGGATGTCCCAGCACTAATGGTGCGACAAGGAAGCACGGAGACGCGAGGGTACAGTTCAGGGTCTTTACTGATGGTACAAGGCAAATTCCCCCGGGAGTACTGGCTAGTAGTTGGGGCCTGGTTAGTCTGCGAGTAAGCCGGAGTTCCCCTGGCCAGGTGGAGTTGTAGGCCTTCCCGTTAGTCTGTACCCTTCCTGGCTACCCTGCTTTCGGCGGTTACAAGTAGCCCACGTCCCTGGGTATACCGTGTGGGGCTCACCCGTATGGCTGGTGACCTGGGGCCTCCTGTTAGCCTCCGCTCCGGGATGGCAGTGCTGGTCCCTTCGTTGTGACTGAGCCTCCGGGCTTTTATGGCCAGAGGACCTGGAATCCCCTGCCGGATGGATTCTGCTGCTGGGTATATCTTAGTCCCCAAAGCCTCGGACTCCTGTGTCCGGTTTTTGTACCTTCTCCCAGGGCGAGCTCTGCACAGCTCCAGCCCCTGGCGCTTCTCCTTGGCTCCTACAGAGCTCCTGAGGTCTATCTGTCCCTGTTT
This sequence comes from Phyllobates terribilis, assembly GCF_046119375.1. Lineage (NCBI taxonomy): Eukaryota > Metazoa > Chordata > Amphibia > Anura > Dendrobatidae > Phyllobates > Phyllobates terribilis. The sequence goes on from NW_027362761.1 coordinate 790,142,041, forward strand.
CTGCGTGTCCAGACCAGACTCCGTCTCTGTCTGGAACTCCTCTCTCCTAACCCTGCCTCAGCCCCAGTTTATGTAGGGGAAGTTCTTCCCCTCCCAGGACTGGGCAGGAGGTGTGGCATGCTTAGGATTCCTGCCCAGGAGACCTCCCACCTGCTCACAGACGTAATATTGCTATTACTGTGGAAACCAGACCCCTGGGGTGCCACAGATGCGTCAGTGAGATGTACCGTCTCTGGCCACATCTGCTCGGTGATATGTTTGAATCACTCCCATGTGCATGATTTGCGACTGTTTGACAGCTTTAATACATGTGAGGAATGTGTAAGAAGCAGACATTCCTCACATGTATTAAAGCTGTCAAACAGTCGCAAATCATGCACACGGGAGTGATTCAAACATATCACCGAGCAGGCTGTAAATACTCAGTGCTCGTCCGAGTATACTCAGAGAAAGGGTTAACAAAACATACTCGTTCATCACTATCTGGGACCTGTGCTTTTAGAAGTCGGGGACGACACCGGGAGAAATTGTGGCGGCTGGGGACCGAGTATGAAGACCCAGCTGCTGCCATGAGGTTGTGGAAAGCTTCCACCTCCACAAGCCTAAAATGCAACATTTCAAGTGCAAGCAGTAGTCCAGAAATGTGGCAGTTTAGTAATGCGGCCTGTGGGTGGGTGGTTGGCTGCATACTTGCACTTGAATTCCAAGTAACAGAAAGCTAAGGAGTTGGATGATCCATCATGAATAATTTGCTTCTGTCTACCTTCTGAACATTGTTGTCTTCAAACTTGATTGACCCAGGGCCTGCAATCCTCTTTGTTGGGAAGACATATTCCATCCCAGGGTCCCACTGGGTCCCGGATTCCACAATATTATTCCAGTGATGCATCAGTGAGATATAGCATGCCTGGCCACATTCACTTGTCCACGTGTATGTGGTTAGGTGTTCCTTCCCACTAACTGTGCTTGCATTTCAAGGACTGCAGTAGGGACAACTGAACGCTGCAAAGGGACAAGGATGTGGCCGGTGATGGTTGCAAGTTCGCAACAACAGGTACAGGGCAGGAGGCATATTCGCATGTTCCATGGACATGGGATTGGCATGCACGCACAGCAGCAGAAGAGGCAGTGGTGAGACTGTTTCTGGACCTTGGCGTTCGGCCCAGCTAGTTGGGTGCTTTGCTGTCATGTGCCTGAGCAAGCTCGTGGTGGACAGGCTGGTAGTTTTGGCACTCTTGCTGATGCTGGCCTGGCAGATGTTGCAAATGGCCTTTTTGGGTGTACCATCGGCATCTCTGCCCCCTGACAGGCAGAGACGCCGTCCCCCTTACCGCTGCGCTCCTGGTCCAGCGTCTTCAGGCTCTCCTGCTGCTTCTGCCGTCGCGTGCAGCTTCCCGGGCACTGTGCTTAGGGTGCGCGAGCGCTGCCTCCCCCTTAAAGGGGCCGCGCGCGCCGTCCTAAGGAGTCCCCGGCCAATGGCCGGAGGACTTCTCATATAAAAGGCACCTCCTCCAAAATGGAGGTTCCCGTGCAAGGTTGTAGTTTGTGTTCTAACTCTGCTTCATCCTTCAGGTCCCACTGCTAGCTTGACTACCAGTCTAGTCAGCCAGCCTGACTTCCAGTCCAGTCCGCCAGCCTGACTACCAGTCCAGTCCGCCAGCCTGACTACCAGTCCAGTCCGCCAGCCTGACTACCAGTCCTTCCCGACAGTCTGCTTACGGTCCAAACCCGCCAGTCTGTCTATGCCTGCCCGGAGAACATACCAGTTACCTGCCGTGCCTACCAGCCAGCCTACCTGGAGGCTCCTGCTAGTTACCTGCCGTGCCTACCAGCCAGCCTACCTGGAGGCTCCTGCTTGTTACCTGTGGTGTCTGCCAGTCCGTCTACCTGGATCACCCATCAGCTTGCCTGCCGTGCTCATCTGCTGTACCGGTCAGTCCCTGCCTTCTGACCCGTGGGAGTCACCTGCTCTCATACAAGGACTGGTCCAGAGTAGCACCTGGTCCCTCTGCTCGGTCCTTCTCTGGTTCACGGAGTTGATTGAGCCGCCGTGCGACCTTGGTCAGTCCGAGTTGATACCTAGTTACGCCCCTCTGGTCCCTCCTTGCACCGCAGCACAGAGGTTCCACCACCCGGATCCATAACATTGGGGTTATCTAAACAGTCTTTAAAAAAGAACCAGACTCGGGAAGACCTAACAGTTGTACTGGCAACTTCCGTCATGTTGGGGTTACGGTGAACAGTTGCCCTCCTTGTGTCTGTGGCCACCACACTGCTTGTTCCTGCCTGTTGTGGTGCTATGCCTCCCTCTCCTTGTGTGCTGCTGTCCTCGCTTTGCATTTTCCCTTGCCAGGTTGGCTCAGTGACTTCATCGTCCACCGCTTCATCTTCCACTTCCGCACCTTGGTCCTCCTCCTGACTTTCTGTCCATTGTGTCTCATCATCATCCACCTATTTCAACAGTAATTACACTTTCCCAACGTCACCTTCAGGTGACCATGGCTGATCAAATCGCTACATGTGATCTTCTGTTGCCCTGCTTGAAGCTGGCTGGGCGAGACGCCTGAATCTATCAATGGAAAAGTGAACAGCTCTTGGGGTAACCCTGGACTCTAATCTCTCCTTCAAACCACATATCCAAGATCTTTCCACTTCCAAGCGGACCGAGCAAGAGGTCAGAATCTATAAATGTAAAGATGTCCAAGAGTGTCCAAGTGTGGGATCAGTTGTCCCTGGCACTCGGAATGGTGGGAGGAGGAAGGATCAGGGTGAGCAAGATGCCTACTACAAGTGAAAAAAATTTCCTGGATCCGCACATTCCTCAAAAACACTAGTGTACGCCCTCATCATCTCCCGTCTCGACGACTGCAACCTCCTGCTTTGTGGCCTCTTTTCTAACACCCTTGCATTCCTCCAATCTATACTAAACTCTATTGCTAGACTAATACACCTGTCCCCTTGCTATTCCCTGGCCTCTGCTCTCTGTCGGTTAGTGTTGAGCCACCCCCGTAGTGTTCCAGTTCGGTTCGGTTCATCGAACACCCGTGTGTTTGCCGAACTGTTCGTCGAACTGTTCGTCGAACACCGTTAAAACCAATGGCAGGCAAACAGAAACACATAGAAACACATAGAAAACACCTTCAAAGGTGTAAAAAAGCTGACAAACTGCTCAGAAGACATAACTAACACATGGAAAAGTGACAAGTACATATAGTCATGCAAAAAGAAAAGAGGTGGAGGAGTAAAAGGAGGGGGAGACACAGATATAGGCATGTCATGCCCTTCTAAAATCCAAAAAGGGAGAAGCCGACACGGCCAGTCGGTTCCTGCCCGTGCGACCGACGTGTCGCCGGGTTTGTGCCAGAGCCGCAGTGGACCCTGACGGCCAGCCCCCCTCTCCCAATACTGCTGCCTGTCCGCTGGTGGGTCGAGTGAGCCCCCCTGTGGTGGAGGCAGGCCTAATCTTTTTAATTTAAATTGTCTCTCTAATTTGAATGAATACACTTTAAATCCTTTTACAAGGATCTATTGGAGGGCAAGTCTCATGCCAGCAGCCACGGTAATTCCTGCCCCAGTAGCGTCCACTAAAGTTGCTGCAGTTAAAAAACTTTTATAAGGATCGCGCTCGGCGGTCCACCACAAAGCGTCCTACCGCCAGTCCCAGCCCCTATGCCTTGGGGTGCCTCCTGATGCTCTTCACTGAGTATCCCGGGGTCCTGAAGCATTTCCTTTGAAAAAATGAAGTGTCCAAACTACAGGTGGTGTAGCTTGCTTAACAGCTGGGATAATCCACTGACTAGCAGACACTGCTACTAGGCACAAAGTATTTCCTGGGCTAGATGCAGTTAAAAATTTGTAATTAGATACTCTCGTTGGATGCTGAGAAAGCATTCCATAGAGTCTCCTGGCACGCCATATATTATTCTCTTAAAAAGCTTGGGGTAGGCGTCTAGGGGACCCTTTTATAGCCAAAATCACGGCCCTGTATCGCAATACGTCACCTAGGCTGAAGATAAATGGAACTGTAGCACCCCGAGGGCTCGGTTGCTACAGAGGTATTGCACCTCACCCAGAGGTGTGATATCTCACTCTCAGGTAAGGATGGAGTGTGGATCAGGACCCCGACACATGCCTGCCGTGGGGCAGGGCGACCAATATGCCCCTGAGATGGGCACGACAGTCCCTGTCCCTGGCTGGAGTGGGGGGAGGGAACACCGAGGAAGGGGAACCCTGTAGAGCAGGAGCAGGGAGGAAGCAGTTCCTGGGTGCATTGAGAAGGGAGTATAAAAGGTGGGCACCATCTTAGTTCAGTGCAGAGAAGTCTGAGCAGAAGTGACAGGGAGCAGGGGCTCTGCATGAGCTCTTCTCCGGAGGCGGGCCTAGTAACAGAGGCCCAGGCCTGGAAGAGGGATAAGGAAGGAAGAGGAGTGGAGAAGGCTCCAGTAACGAGGAACGGGTGTGCGGACGGGCGAGTCGCCACCACACACCCGAATCCACCTGCGTGGAGGGGTCAGGCCAAAGGGGGAGACCGGTCCCTGAAACTAGTGGAGGCAGGAAACGACCCTCAGCTAGAAACCAGAGGCTGTGACATTTTATGTGGCGCAGCCACTCGCTACACCCGCTAGGAAGGCACCACATAGGGTCAGGGAAACTGGCGCCAAGTTTACCAAGAGGAGGCCCGAGGCAGCCTTACAGGAGCGTTGGTAAGAAAGGCCAGACAAAGGACACACAAAGGGGGTCCTGTGAAGCGCTCCACGGTTATCTGGGAGTTGTCTGAGCCCCTCACCTGGTGAGCACAGTACGACGTGGGCAGCCGTTACCTGCAGAAGTGGTCTGGATAATAAGAACTGTGAGTAAAGGCCTTGGACTGCATCACTGACTTCGTGTCGTTACTGCTGCTGCCCTGCACCGTCACCCCCATCTTCCGCATACACTGCCCTGAGGCTATACTCCTCCCGTGGGGAGTTATACTACGCTCTACTGCACCCACAACACCAGCCTCAGTGGTCTGCCCTGTAGCGGCGGTTCAATCTGACCGCAATCGACGGGTGGCGTAGTCGGACAATTAAACATCAAAACCACATAAATAGTTCCGTCACTGGTTTGACCGCCCTGAGCCACGGAGACTACAACCACCAGCATCCACCAAAAAGGGTCCGGCTCCCAGGGGGCGCGTCAGAACATTTTCATCACCTTTCATAATCACCAATGGGACAATGCAGGGATGTCCTCTGTCCCCTCTCTTATACATCCTAGTGACGGAGCACCTGCTCTCATCAATTCGCCATAACCCCAATATTAGGTGGATTGAGGTGGGAGGCACCAAGTACAAGTGCTCTCTATTTGCTGATGATGTCCTAGTATATATCACTCAATCACATATATCCATCCCTGCTGTTATGGCTGAAATAGATCACTTTGTTACATGGTCAAATTTTAAAATCAATGCAGCGAAGTCTGAGGCCCTCGATGTCTCCCTCTCCAAATCCATACAGGATTCCATCCAGTCCAACTTTCCCTTTGCCAGGCCCTCACAGGGTATCAAATACTTAGGAATTCCTATTCATAGAGACCTCTCCCGTCTATGTTTTCTTAATTTTGGGCCCTTTATTGAACAACTCCATACAGACCATGGTTGGCAAGTTAGAACTGCAAGATTCACTACGTGAACCACTGGTGTTTTGTGGAAAAGCACATGTACACTGTGTTCCAAATTATTATGCAAAAAGTGTTTAGGAGTGATAAGGTAAGAATTTTTTGTTTGTCAGTTAAACTCATTGATGGTGATGTGTGTCAGGGCTCTTTATATCACTGTAAGCAATTGCAGACACCTGTGCTAATTAGTTTGGCAGGTGTGTCCAATGAAAGGCAAGACTACTTAAAAAGGCTGTCCCACATTATTAAGCAGCCTACATTTTCTGCCAAAATGGGAAAGAAAAAGGATGTGTTGGCTGCTGAGAAGCAACAAATTGTGGAGTGTTTAGGTCATGGCATGACTACAATCAACATTGTGCGATGATCAGGATGAAGTGTCTTGGCAATCAAGAAGTATGTAGCTGATTCACAGTACACACGTGTGCGTGTTGATAAGGGAAAATTGAGGACTCTTTCCTACAGTCAATTACGTCAGGTTAAAAGAGCAGCGGCAAAAAAGCCTTGTCATAGCAGCAGACAAGTTTTTGAAGCTGCTGATGCCTCCAACGTCCCCCGAACAACAAGATACAGGGTCCTTCAGAGGTTTGCAGCTGTGCGTAAGCCATTCTGTCGACCTCCTCTATCCACTGCACACAAGCAGAAACGGCTCCAGTGGGCCAAACAATACATGAAGACTGACTTCAAAACTGTTTTGTTCACCGATGAGTGCCGTGCAACGCTCGATGGTCCAGATGGATGGAGTGAAGGATGGCTGGTTGATGGACACCCCATGCAAACATGGCTAAGGCGCCAACAAGGAGGAGGTGGAGTAATGTTTTGGGCTGGAATCATGGGGAGAGAGATTGTCGGCCCCTTTAGGATCCCTGAAGGGGTAAAGATGAACTCCATAATGTATGTGGAGTTTGTCAAACAGCACTTCCTGCCATGGTTCAAGAAGAAGAACCGTGTATTCCACAGCAAGATCATTTTCATGCATGATAATGCACCGTCTCATACTGCACATAACACATCTGCATCTCTGGCTGATATGGGCATAAAAGGGGACAAACTTATGGTGTGACCCCCATGCTCCCCTGACCTCTACCCCATTCAGAACCTCTGGAGCATCATCAAAAGGAGTGTCTATGATGGCGGGAGGCAGTTCACATCTAAGCAACAGCTCTGGGAGGGTATTCTGTCCTCATGCAAAACAATTGAAGCAGAAACCATCCAAAACCTGACAAATTCAATGGACGAGACAGTTCAGAAGCTACTTTCGAACAAGGGGTCCTATGTGCAAATGTACCATCACCTAGAATAAAGTTTTGAGTTGAAAACTGTTTGATTTCAGTTTCTAATAACCTGCTAATGCTAATAATTTCAAAAATGACCATTTTTTTGTTCTTTATTAAAATGAAAAGGTTGATAGAAGAGTGTGGGGGATCTAAGAGTGTAGCAACCCAGTAGTCAGGATTACTTCGAATTCTGAGAATCTGAGGGTCATTTTGCAGGTAGTGCAGCAAGAAGGCACTCATGTGTCTTGCGCATCTAGGAGCCCCCAAATTATTTTCCGGGCTAGATGCAGCTAAAAATTATTATTCATTTTAAATCTGGTGGAGCTTAGTATAGATGGCCTAATAGAATCAGTACTGCACACTGCTACAAAGCCCAAATAATTTTCCAGCCAAGATACAGATAAACATGATTAGTAATTTGAAAGCTTAAAATGGTTGGTGAGGTGATTTTAACAAATCATCAAGCTTTTACTCTCCCCAGGATGACACAGGGGTAGAAAAGTCGTTTCGGATCCATGATTTGTTCATCTTTATGAACGTGAGTCTGTCTACATTATCAGTGGAGAGCCACGTGCACTTATCTGTCAGCACACCACCAGCAGCGCTGAACACATGTTCAGGCAGAACGCTAGCTGCAGGGCATGACAAGATCTCCAAGGTGTAAGTGGCGAGCTCCGGCCATTTATCCAGATTGGAAGCCCAAAAAGAGCAAGGGTCCTGTGACACAGTCATGGCTTCAATGTTTACTTGGAGATACTCCTGTACCATCCTCTCTAGGCGTTGACTATGTGTCAGACTTCTTGTCTCCTGTGGCCTTGCAAAGGATGGGCTAAAAAAGTGGTGAAATGATTCCGCAAAATTGATGTTACCAGCAGATACTGTGTTTCTGTTACGGTTTGAGTGCTGAACACTCGACGGTCCCACGGTTGGCAAGTTGGAACTGTGAGATTCACTACGTGCACCACTGGTGTTTTGTGGAAAAGCACATGTAAGATTCTGCAAGAGTCTCTGCTGATACTCCTGCATGCGTGCATCCCTTTCTATGGCAGGAATAATTTCTGCAAATTTACTTTTGTACCGGGGATCTAACAGTGTGGCAACCCAGTAGTCAGGATTATGTCTAATTCTCACAATTCGATGGTCATGTTGTAGGTAGTGCAGCAAGAAGGCACTCATGTGTCTTGCGCATCCAGGAGCACCAAGTCCCTGTTGTGTTGGTGGCAAGGTAACAATCATGCCTCCTTCCTCTGTCCTCTCCCCCCAACCTCGCACAACAGAAATGTGATCAAGGTCTCCCTCATCTGATGAGTCTTCCATCAGTTCGTTCTCCACTTCTTCCTGGGCTCCTGCACCTTCCTCACTAGTTTGGCTGCTACCATGCGCCCTGGTATAACCATCTCCCCCACCCTCACATGCCTGCCGCCTTGGTGCTGCCGACCGTCTGGACCTTGCAGATGTTAGCCCTTCCGCATACAACTCCTCCTCCTCTACTTCCTCCACCTCCTCTTGTGCCACCACCTGACTCCGAATTCTGTTTAACATGTGCTCCAGCATGTAAATCACCGGAATAGTCATGCTGATAATGGCATCGTCAGCACTAAACATCTTCGTCGCCATTTCAAAACTGTGCCGAAGGGTGCATAGGTCACTGTTCTGAGACCACTCCTCCAGCGTGATTTGCCCCACCTCTGGATCTCGTTGGCCCAGGCTATACGTCAGAACGTATTGCACCAGGGCTTGTCGGTGCTGCCACAGTCGCTGCAACATGTGCAGAGTTGAATTCCACCGGGTAGGCACATCGCATTTTAGCCAGTGAAGTGGCAGGCCCAACGACTTCTGTAGAGATGTAAGTCGCTGAGCTGTGGGATGCAAACGGCGGAAGTGAGCTCACAGCGACCGTGCCCTCTGCAGAATGCCATCTAGTCCGGGATAGTGGGCTAAAAATTGCTGGACAACCAGGTTCAACACGTGAGCCATACAAGGCACGTGTGTGACATTGCCCTGGCAAAGGGCCGCACCCAGGTTTGCAGCATTGTCGCACACGGCCTTCCCTAGTTTCAGGTCCAGTGGAGACAACCATTCATGAAATTGGTTCTCCAGAGCTGACCACAACTCCTCAGCTGTGTGACTCACATTTCCCAGACATTTCAAAGTAAAAACCACCTGATGACGTTGAGCCCTGCTGCCAGCATAGTAAGGAGGTGTGCAGGATCCCTTCTGTGCAGTTAGAAAGCTTGTGGCATGACCAGACAGGCTTTGGGTGCAGGTGGAGGACCGAGAGGAGGTTGAGGAGGCAGAAGCAGTGGAGGAACTTTGAGATAAAGAGGATTGACGCACAACTCGTGGGGACGGCAAGACTTGGAAAGCAGCCCCTTGTCCTGCTGTCACCATAGTTACCCAGTGCCCAGTCAGCGACATGTAACGCCCCTATCCATGCCTACTCGTCCAAGTGTCTGTGGTGAAATACACCCTGTCACACACAGAGTTTCTCAAAGAAGCAGTGATTTTGTGTGCGACATGCTGGTGGAGTGCAGGCACACCTTTCTTTGAGAAGTAGTGCCGACTGAGCATCTGGTACTGGGGCACTGTGACGGACATAAGGTCTCGAAAATCCTCTGTGTCCACCCAGGTGGAAAGGAAGCATTTCTGTAGCCAAGAGCTTGCAGATGGTGAAATTCAACCTCTTAGCTTTCTCATGGCTAGGAGGAAATGGTATTTTACTTGTCCAGATCTGAGGGACCGAGGGCTGGCTGTTGTGCTTAGACGGGGTTGAGAAGGGTGTCCCCGGAAAACTGCCGGTCTGTGAGGAAGATGCAGGCGGACATGTTAGGTTGCCTTGATCCAAAGGTGGTGCTATCGATGTCGGACAGCGCTCAACACCAGCTGGTGTTTCCACCTCCAAAGAAATTGATGACCTGCCAATCACGCTGGCTGTTGCGGGTAAAGAGGTGGCAGGTCTGCGTCCCTAAACAGGTGTGACTGCTGTCCCCCCAGTCACAGAGGATGAAGAGGCCGTGAATGCACAAGATGTGGCAGACGGTGGTTAGCCCGGCCGGCTAGGACGCATTGTAGCACAGTGAGCTTCCCACTGCAACTTATGCTTCATGTCCATGTGCTGGTACATGTATGAAGTACTCAAACTATGCATTTTTTGGCCTCTACTTAGCTTTTGCTGACAAATGTTACAGATAACACGAGTTGGGTCATCTTTATCGATCTGAAAAAATGCCCAGGCTATGCAAGGCTTAGCACCCATTTGACCTGAAGAGCCACCACGACTTGTGGTCAGAGGCAGAGTTGTGTTTGAGGATGCAGTTGTTGACGTGCTTCCAGTACTACGTCTCTGTCCAGGAAGGCTCAACCTGACCTCGTCGTCACTAGCATCCTCCTCCACCTCCTCTGCTGACCTCATCTCTTGGCTGACTGTGGGTTGACAGTAAGTGGGATCTCCAACCTCATCATCATCACCCTGTGTGTTATCACACCCGTCTTCCTCAGAGCCAACCTGTTCCTGCCCTGACAAAAGACTAAAGTTGTCGCTCCATTCAGGTATTTGAGTCTCATCATCGTCTTCCTCATTGTCTCCACCAACAGGAGTTACAGTTTGGGAATGAGGGTCTACATTATGGTCAGAACCTTCTGCGTCTGGTCCTGGATCCGACTCATAAAGATTCTGGGCATCAGTACAGATCATTTCCTCGTCTGGATTCACATTAGCTCTGGAGCTGACCTCTGATTCCCAGGCTATAGTATGAGCTCTGCAGACTCAACCATCTGTTCTACCCCATACTCAGACGGGCAGCTGCAGATTTGGGAGCTGTGAGGAAGCAAGTGCGATTGGGGTGACACCTCTGAGGACTGGAGTATTTGTGATGTTGAAGTTGAGGTGGAGGAGAGCCCACTTAAAGGAGCACTTGATATACGTTGAAGCACCTGCTGTTTTTGTGCCTCATCTGGAATTTGTAGCGATTGGCGTGGCCGTAAGAAAGGGATCTTATCACATTGTCCGCTAAAAGAAGTAGACATTTTAGTTTGGCTGGAAGATGGTCTTTCTTCTGCAGATGTTACTGTTGCTTTAACATCTACCCCACGGACACAACCTTTTTTCCCCTTCCCAACACGCCTATTCCGCTTTCCACCAGCAGCAGGCCTTTTGCCACTCATTTTGGTGGTTAACTAATTCACAACTCTGAAGTTGTTTGCAGAAAAAAACAATGGATGGGAACGGAGCAGAGCGGAGTGGCCAAACTGTGGTATTAGGCCAAAAGTATTGGCTGGGTTAGATGCAGATAAAAATGATATTGAATTTGCATCCTGATGGAGGTCAGTATAGATGGACTAATAGAACAAGTCCCACACACTGATACAAGCTGAAATATTTTTTCAGAGCTAGATGCAGAAAAAAATTATATTGAATTTGCAACCTGATGGAGGTCAGTATAGATGGACTAATAGAACAAGTCCCACACACTGCTACAAGCTGAAATATTTTTTCAGAGCTAGATGCAGAAAAAAATTTGATTGAATTTGTAACCTGGTGGAGGTTAGTATAGATGGACTAATAGACCAAGTCTCACACACTGCTAGAAGCCCAAATATTTTTTCAGAGCTAGATGCAGAAAAAAATTATATTGAATTTGCAACCTGATGGAGGTCAGTATAGATGGACTAATAGACCAAGTCCCAAATACTACTAGAAGCCCAAATATTTTTTCAGAGCTAGATGCAGATAAAAATTATTTTCAATTTGCAACCTGGTGGAGGTTAGTATAGATGGACTAATAGAATGATTCTATGCCCAAAAGGTTTTACTTTACTAGGTGCAGTAAAAAAATTGGTATTCTATACACAGGTGGTGTAGCTTGCAACACAGATAGGCTACTCCACTAACTAACACACTCTGCAATAGGCCAAAAAGGATTTGCTTTGCTAGATTTAGCCAAATGCTGTGATAAAAACTTGCACAGCACTGGCACAGACCTGCCTGGCAAAAACTGATAGGAACTGATGTAACTTAGTCCTGAAAAGGACTGCAATTACAATTAGTCTTTACTCCCAACCTATCTGTTTAAGAGCACAGACCTGCCTGATAAAAGTCGTAGGAAATGATGTAACCTAGTCCTTAAAAGGACTGCAATCACAACTCTTCCCTACTCCAAAGCTATCTGTAGATTTGTGCGAAAATTGGCTTGAAATTAACAAGGTATAGCGCACACAGCAACAGTGGTGCCATCTAACATGCAGCTGCAGTAGTGAGAAAATGGCGGCGACGGGGAAAATGGCTGGGTCTTATAGGGCAAGGACATGTGACATACACTGCCAATGACACATGCCCTTGCTTGTGTGAAAAAAAGCACTTCGCTCCGTGTGTGCGCTCCTGATAGGCTGACAGATTGCTCCTCCCCACTGTAAATGCGGGAAAGAGAAAAAAAGATGGAGATCTTCATTATTCCTACAGAGATCCATCCCCTGCCCCTCCCCTCGCCCCGCTGTACACTCAAACTGCGTATTAACATAAATTTTCAGCATTACTGAGAAAAAATCCAGTTATGATTTTGGTGCACGAACAGTTATCGAACATAACCTCGAACAGACAAATTTTTTTCAAATCGTTCGTGTTCACCGAACGGCTCGAACACCGCCCAAAACAGCTCGAATTTGAGATTGGCGAACAATTCGAGTCGAACACCGCTCATCTCTACTGTCGATCCGTTTACTGGCTCCCCATTGCCCAGAGACTCCAGTTCAAAATCCTAACCTTGGCATGCAATGCCACCAACAACCTGTCTTTTCCATACATCTGTGACCTAGTCTCCTACTTACCTGCACGCAACCTCCGATCCTCAAAAGATCTCCTTCTCTACTCCCCTCTTATCTCCTCTACCCACAATCGCATACAAGATTTCTCCCGTGCATTCCCCCTTCTCTGGAACTCTCCACCCCAACATTTCTGACTCTCACCTACTGTTGAAACCTTCAAAAGGCACCTGAAGACAAACCTCTTCCGACAAGTCTACAACCTGCAGTAACTCTCGCTCCACCATACCACTGCACGACCAGCTCTATCCTCACCTACTGTATCCTCACCCATCCCTTGTAGATTATGAGCCCTTGCGGGCAGGGTCCTCTCCTCTTCTGTACCAGTCGCTGTCACATTTTTGTACCAGATTATTGTAATTGTTTTTGCGATGTATACCCCTTTTTCACATGTAAAGCACCATGGAATAAATGGCGATAAAGTTATAGTAATAATAATGTGTCCAGACTCATGACTACTGAGACTGGACCATGTGGAAGACAGGGTGGTGGTGGTGGCAAACTGACTGGAAGCATTATCTGCTATCCAACCAACAATCTTTTCACACTGCTCTGGCTTCTATAGTGGTGTTCCGCGGCCCCCTACAAATTGGTATAGGAAGGTAGTTCCACAAGATGTGGGTGTTTGTTGTGCTCCCATAGCAGGCACAGTTTCATCTTGTCCACGGCCTCGGCCTCTGCGTGCACTATCACCATCACAATAACATCCACTTCCCCGTCCCTTGCCATGCACCTTACCCATTTTAAATGGAGTTTAATATTTGTCACGTTGACAAAAATGTCTGTGTTATTACTGCAGTAATATAGGATCACGTCTGATGACCATAGTTTTAGGCAGTGACCTGGGAGTCAGAAATGCTTCCAGGGGTCTTCCCCATGCTGTTACCCTGTCTTTTCAGCACTATTTGGATATGTCTGATCATGTCTTGAACACCGTATGGGAAGATAAGATAGTAAAATGTTAAAATGACATTTACTGGGAAATGTATTTTTCACGGGCGAAAGCAATGCAAAAGTGCAAAAACGCAAAAAAATGCTAAGTTTGAACTTAGCCCAAGGTGTGGAGGAGCATTTTTGTTTTTATTTATTTTGCGGCATATACAAGTCATTACCCTGGAAAATATGTTCCTTAACATTTTTCCCATGAAAATCCATTTTGGTTTAATTTTTGTATGTTTTATTGTGAGTATGTAAAAGTTACATAATACTCTGACAACATTGTTGACAGCAGTGACCTGGGAGTCAGAGATGCTTCCAGGGGTCTCCCTCATGCTCTTCCCATGTCATTTGAGCACTGTTCCCATCGATTTGGGCAATTTTTAGGCCCTTTGCAGACCGCCAGGGGGAACCGCCAGAAAAATGCTCAAGTTTCCCATAGACATACTGTACATTGAGCTCGTTGCTCGGGTTCAGCACTCGAGCATTTCAATTTGCTCAACTTGAGCAAGGAGTACCCGAGTATTTTAGTGCTTGCTCATCACTACTTGTTAGCAGAATACAGCCAGATTTTTTGGATTTTATTCGCATTGCTGTATTTTGGAAGCAGAGAAATTTGTCCAGCATCCGACGTGATCTGATATTATTGCGATAATAATCGTGACATTTTTCTGAGCGTGCCAAATATTACACTCCAGTTAAAGTTTGCCAGTTGTGTGTTGTTCAACCTATTCACAATTGAAAAAAGCCTTGGACAGGCTGAAACATCTTTTTGTGAGTTGTGGAATAAACGAACTAATCATCAACACGTGAGTGCCGGGATTTTCTTTTCCTACAGACATTGTTTTCCACGTGCACCACCCTAGCTACACGGAGTGCTGACTATTTTCTTTTGATACTGTTCAACCTATTCACACTTAGTCGCTGACCAATACCATATCTCTAACACCACTGCCTAAACCTATGGTCATCAGAAGGAATCAGATATTACTGCGCTAACAATCCAGAATTTTTTGGGAGCGTGCCACATATTACACTCCATTTAAAGTCTGGCAATTGTATGTTGTTCAAACCTATTGACACTAGGTCGCTGACCAATACCTCATCTATGATGCCACTGCCTAAAACCGTGGTCATCAGATGTGATCCCATATTACTGCGGTAATAAGCATCACATTTTTTGGAGCGTTCCAAATCTGCAAGGTGCATGGCAAGGGACGGGGAAGGAGACGTGATGGTGATGGTGCATTCAGAAGCCATGGCCATGGGCAAGATGAAACTGTGCCTGCTGAGGGAGCACAACAAACACCCATATCATGTAGAACTACTGTCCCAATTTCTAGTGGGCCGCAGAACATAACTATTGAAGCCACAGAAGTGTGAAAAGGTTGTTGGTTGGATAGCAGATGATGTTTCCAGTCAGATTTCCATCACCACCCTGTCTACCACACTGTCCAGTCTCAGTTGCCGTGAGTCTGGATCACATATTCCTCACCCAAATCCTCCTTCCTTCCACCATGTTGAGTGCCCAGGGACAAGTGATCCCACACTTGGACACTCTGAAGAGCTGTTCACTTTTCCTTTTATAGATTCGGGACTCTCACCCGGGCCGCTTCAAACGGGGCAAGAGGAGATCGCATGTAGTGATGCCCAAATATTTGAGCAGCCACGGTCACATGAAGGCGACAATGGGAAAGTGCAATTACTTTTGCAAGAGGTGGATAATGATGATGAGACACAATTGCCAGCAAGTCGGGAGGAGGCCCAGGGTGTGTACGTGGAAGACGAGGTGGTGGAAAATGAAGTCACTGACCCAACCTTTCAAGGTGATATGCATAGTGCAGACAGCAGCACAGAAGGTGAGGGAGGCATAGTACCACAACAGTCAGGAACAAGCAGTGGGGTGGCCACAGACAGAAGGTGGGCAACTGTTCCCCTAACACGAACACGAGGGAAGTTGCCAGTCTAACTGTTACAGTGGTTACGGAAAGTATTCAGACCCCTTTAAATTTTTCACTCTTTGTTTCATTGCAGCCTTTTGGTAAATTCTAAAAAGTTGGGTTTTTTGTCATTAAAGTACACTCTGTGCCCCATCTTGACTGAAAAAAACAGAATTTTTGCAAATTTATAAAAAAATAAAAACTGAAAGATCACATGGTCATAAATATTCAGACCCATTGCTCAGACACTCATATTCAAATCATATGCTGTCCATTCCCTTGTGATCCTCTCTGAAATGGTTCTACTCCTTCATTGGTGTCCATCTGTGTTTAATTAAGCTGATAGGACTTGATTTGGAAAGGCACACACGTGTCTATATAAGACCTCACAGCTCACAGTGCATGTCAGACCAAATGAGAATCATGAGCTCAAAGGAACTGCCCAAGGAGCTCAGAGACAGAATTGTGGCAAGGCACAGATCTGGCTAAGGTTTCAAAATAATTCCTGCATTACTCAAGGATCCTAAGAGCACAGTGGCCTCCATAATCCTTAAATGTAAGAAGTTTGGGACCACCAGGAGTCTTCCTAGACCTGACTGTCCAGACAAACTGAGCAATCGTGGGAGAAGAGCCTTGGTGAGAGAGGTAAAGAAGAACCCCAAGATCACTGTGGCTGAGCTCCAGAGATGCAGTAGGGAGATGGGAGAAAGTTCCACAAAGTCAACTATCACTGCAGCCCTCCACCAGTCGGGTCTTTATGGCAGGGTGGCCCGACGGAAGCCTCTCCTCAGTGCAAGACATATGAAAGCCCACATAGAGTTTACTCAAAAACACATGAAGATTTTCTGGTCTGATGAGACGAAGAGAGAATTTTTTGGTGATAATTCTAAGCGGTATGTGTGGAGAAAACCAGGCACTGCTCATGATCTGCCCAATACAATTCCAACAGTGAAACAGGGTGGTGGCAGCATCATGCTATGGGGGTGTTTTTCAGCTGCAGGAACAGGACAACTGGTTGCAATTGAAGGAAACATGAATGCGGCTAAGTACAGAAATATCCTGGATGAAAACCTCTTCTAGAGTGCTCTGGACCTCAGACTTGGCCAAAGGTTCACCTTCCAACAAGACAATGACCCTAATCACACAGATAACATAACAAAGGAGTGGCTTCAGAACAACTCTGTGACCATTGTTGACTGGCCCAGCCAGAACCCTGACCTAAACATAATTGAGCATCTCTGGAGAGGCCTGACGTTTGGCAGTCTTTAGAGACCCAATGAACATGCAGCGATTCCTTTCCACGCACTGTAATGTTGTAGCTATGTTGGTTGTGGGTATTTCAGTGATTGGCTGGCAGCACAGCATCATCAGGTCTATATAAGACTTGGCACCGATATGCTCATCAGTCTAGCCCGGAACCAGGCCGAGTAGGGAGAGCTGCTGATTTGTCAGGGAGAGATTTGCTTGCTTATAGTTAGTAAAAGTATTACACAGCATATCTATATATCCATCTGAAATAACAGTCCTTCTGAGGACTAATCCAGCTGCATATATTCAGTGGTGATAGCAGGAGTTAGGCAGGCAGGCAGCGTATGTGGCAGGCTGCAGTTCATATAGTGCAAGATGGTCCATAGCATGTACCTGCTGCTGCTGTTCTGACATATATTTGTAGACATAGCCCCATATATCAGGGACCAGGGCAATTTTTTTTTATCTTAATCCTGGTTATTTGCTTAAAAAGCAATCCAGAGTACACCATTATTCTGCTCCATTTGCTTGTTAGCAGTGCAGAATACAGCCAGATCTGTTTCATATTTCAGCAATAAAAATCCAGAAATTTGAACTGATTGTGGAAAATATTGGCTTCCTTTTCCATTTTGTTGCAATAAGTTGGTCCAGCTATTCACACTAAGTCTCTGTGAAGAATAGTATTACAGTCATGGCCAAAAGTTTTGAGAATGACACCAAAATTATATTTTCAAATGATCTGCTGGCCTCTGGTTTTTATTAGTGTTTGTCTGATGTTTCTATCACATACTGTACAGAAATATAATTGCAATCATATTATGAGTACCAATAGGTTATATTGACAGTTAGAATGAGTTAATGCAGCAAGTCAATATTTGCAGTGTTGCCCCTTCTTCTTCAAGACCTCTGTAATTCTCCCTGGCATGCTCTCAATCAACTTTTGGACCAAATCCTGACTGATAGCAGTCCATTCTTGCATTATCAATGCTTGCATTTTGAAAAAATGAGAGAAAAAGAAAAGCGACAACAAGGCCCCAAATGAGAATAGAAAAAATATATAATTTTATTAAATACACAAGTCAAAAAAGTAATACATGAAAGAGCTTAAAGGCACAAAGTGCCACATATGTGATTAAAAAACCAAGGACACCAAGAGACACCCCCTTCCTCTCTCCCCCTCCCTCCCCCCCGGGGGGGGGGGACACAATAACCCAATATTAACAGCAATCAGAGGTATGTATTAGTAGCACCACAAAGGCATATATAGATAATAGCATCAATAAGGGACAATTCCCAGATACCTAAGAGTATGCAAAAAGAAGGAGAGAGCAAGTAGAGCATATGGGAAGTAAAAGGCAAAATATCAAAAATGAATAGCCAATAATTACCCAAATTTGCAAATACCAGTGGTGCAACAGATGGAGGAAAAAAGAAGGGGGAAGGGGGGCCTAGTGGTGTCACCCCATACGCGCGTTTCGGCAGGCCTTCGTCAGGGGGCATGGGGGTAAAGAGCACTGGGGCCTCATAAATAGCAAATCACCTAATTAGTTAATGGTGCACAGCTGCTAAGAACATGTAGACGTATGCCCAAGGACCTAAAGTGACGCTTTTCGCGTCATAGTGGGCGGGGCGAACCGCGGCGTCCGCATCATGTGACACCCACGTGCCGGTCAGCTGACCGGCCCGCAGGTCCTCACATAAAGATGCAGAGAGCCGCGGCGCGCGCCGCCGACGTGACACGAAAGCGTTCACGGTCACTGGGCAACCCAGATAGGTGTGTAGGATGGCGAGGCCTGCCCATAATAGGTAGCAAATAAGACCAAGCCAGCAAACACAGAGGTGGAGTGGGAAATAAGGCAATACACCAGAAGCAAACAAAGCAAAAATATGCATAGTATCAAGTTCGCACCCACCAAATAGGTATGGCAAAAAAATTTTTTTTTATATATATTTAACAATCAGGTGCAATAACAATAGCATATAATTATTATATCAAGGAACAATATAAATACCATTATGGAGACCAAATTGTCATAGTAGGGACGAAATGGCCAAGAATATTGTCAAGGATAAATTTTCATAACAGCCATACATTAGATAAAAAGCTGATATCAGCAATATCTATAATGTACAAAAATACAAAAGAATTATATAACAGATAACTTAGTTGACCGGACGATGGATCCGCCTAGGGAACATGAAATAAAGAAGCAGCAGATGTAGAATTTTGCACCGAATAAGGAGGCTAGAATGGAGACCACAGTGTGTTGACCACGTAAATAGATGAAATAAAAAAATCTAAAAATAAATAAAAATGTGAAACAAATTAGTAACACATAATACATAAATGGCAACATAGGTGAAGTGATGAGAGGATGAACACAACCAGGAGGCAATCACAAAAAGGGAACAAAGCTAAGGGACTCGTTCAAGCCCTTAGGGTGTACAGTGTCTAATTGCCATATCCAGCGGGCCTCCAATTGGGCCAGCCGTTGGCTCATTTTACCACCACGAATGGCATTTTGCCAGAATTTGGTGGTTTTTGTTTGTCCACCCGTCTCTTGATGATTGACCACAAGTTCTCAATGGGATTAAGATCTGGGGAGTTTCCAGGCCATGGACCCAAAATCTCTATGTTTTGTTCCATGAGCCATTTTGTTATCACCTTTGCTTTATGGCAAGGTGCTCCATCATGCTGGAAAAGGCATTTTTGGGCACCAAACTGCTCTTGGACGGTTGGGAGAAGTTGCTCTTGGAGGACAGTCTGGTACCATTCTTTATTCATGGCTGTGTTTTTAGGCAAGACTGTGAGTGAGCCGATTCCCTTGGCTGGGAAGCAACCCCACACATGAATGGTTTCAGGATGCTTTACAGTTGGCATGAGACAAGACTGGTGGTAGCGCTCACCTCTTCTTCTCCGAATAAGCTGTTTTCCAGATGTCCCAAACAATCGAAAAGGGGATTCATCACTCCCTGTACCTTTTGCAGAATATCAGTCGGTCCCTGATGTTTTTTCTGGAGAGAAGTGGCTTCTTTGCTGCCCTCCTTGAAACCAGCCCTTGCTCAAAGAGTCTCCGCCTCACAATGCGTGCAGAAGCACTCACACCAGCCTGCTGCCATTCCTGAGCAAGCTTGGCACTGCTGGTAGTCCGATCTCGCAGCTGAAACGATACGGTCCTGGCGCTTGCTGGTCTTTCTTGGGCGCCCTGGAGCCTTTTTGACAACAATAGAAGCTCTCTCCTTCAAGTTCTTGATGATGCGATAGATTGTTGACTGAGGTGCAATCTTTGTAGCTGCGATACTCTTGCCTGTTAGGTCATTTTTGTGCAGTACAATGATGGCTGCACGTGTTTCTTTAGAGATAACCATGGTTAACTAAAGAGAAACAATGATACCAAGAACCAGCCTCCTTTTAAAGTGTCCAGTGATGTCATTCTTACTTAATCATGACTGATTGATCGCCAGCCATGTCCTCATCAACACCCACACCTGTGTTAATGGATCAATCACTAAAACGATGTTAGCTGCTCCTTTTAAGGCAGGACTGCAATGATGTTGAAATGTGTTTTGGGGGTTAAAGTTCATTTTCTGGGCAAATATTGACTTTGCAAGTACAGTAATTGCTGTTAAGCTGATCACTCTTTGACATTCAGGAGTATATGCAAATTGCCATTACAAAAAATGAAGCAGTAAACTTTGGAAAAATTACTATTTGTCTCATTCTCAATAATTTTGGCCATGACTGTAGTAAATTACAGGCCTGCTATTTAAAACCGTGGTTCTCTGTCAGACATATCACATATAAAACCATTCAAAAATCAGCAATTTCTGCCTTCCATTTCGTTGCAGTGTGTCGGTCAAGCTATTCCCATTAGGTCTCTGTGAAGAATAGTAGTTGTAAATTACAGGCCTGCTATTTAAAACCGTGGTTCTCTGTCAGACATGTCACATATAACAGCATTCCAAAATCAGCCATTTCAGCCTTCCATTTCATTGCAGTGTGTCGGTCAAGCTATTCACACTAGGTCTCTGAGAAGAATAGTATTAGTAAATTACACGCCTGCTGTTTAAAACCGTAGTTCTCTGTTAGACATATCACATATAACAGCCCTCCAAAATCAGCCATTTCTGACTTCCATTTCGTTGCAGTGTGTCAGTCAAGCTATTCACACTAGGTCTCTGTGAATAAAAGTATTAGTACATTACAGGCCTGCTATTTAAAACCGTGGTTCTCTGTTAGACATATCACATATAACAGCGTTCCAAAATCGGCCATTTCTCGTGAACATGGAAATTATTGACCTACACTTAAAATGGGCAAGCTGCGTGGCAAGGGACGAAGAGGTGGACGTGATGGTGATGGTGCAAGCAGAGGCCGAGGCTGAGGACGTGGCAGTGGGCAAGCTGAAATTGTGCCACAACAAACATCCAGATCTTGTCACTCGACCTTTATGTCCCAATTACTAGGGGACCGCAGCACACCACTATTGAACCAAGAGCAGTGTCAAAAGGTTATTGGTTCGATAGCAGATAATTCTTCCAGTCACTTTGCCACCACAACCACCAGCTTGTCTTCCACAAGGTCAAGTCTCAGTAGCTGTGAGTCTGGACCGCATATTCCTCACCCTGATCCTCCTTCCTCCCACTATGTCGAGTGCTTGGAGACCACTGATCTCACACTTGGACACTCCGAAGAGCTGTTCACTTTTCCATTTGTAGATTCGGGCCTCTCACCCAGCCAGCTTCAAGAGAGTCAAGAGGAGAACGCCTGTAGCGATGCCCAAATATTTGAGCAGCCACGGTCACACGAAGGCAACGGTGGGAAAGTGCAATTACTGTTGCAAGAGATGAATGATGATGATGAGACACAATTGCCAAAAAGTCAGGAGGAGGACTATGGTGCGAAATTGGAAGATGAGATGGTGGATGATATAGTAACTGACTTAACCTGGCAGAGGGAAATGCAGTAGCACACAGGGGGAGGGAGGAGTAGCACCACCACAACAGGCAGGAAGTAGCAGTGTGGTGGCCGCAGACACAAGGCGGGAAAGCGTTCCCCGTAACGCCAACACGACTGACGTTACCAGTACAACTGTTAGGTCTTCCCGAGTCAGGTTGTTTTGTAAAGACTATGCAGATAACCCCAAAAAGGCTATTTGCTCCACCTGCCATTCCAGCATCAGCAGGGGTAGCTAAACTAGGAGCCTGACCACCACCAGCATGATCAGGCACATGGCAGCAAAGTACCCTACTAAGTGGCCCAAATTCCAGGGTCCAGAAACAATGTCTGCGGGTGACACCACTTCTTCTGCTGTTGTGCATGCACGCCAATCCCCTGTCCATGGCGCAAGCGAAGATGCCTCCTGCCCTGCACATGTCGTTGCACAATCTTAACTAGCACCATCAGCAAGCATGTCCACGTCCTTGTCCCAGCGCAGCGTTCAGTTGTCCCTACCCCAGTCCTTGGAAAGCAAGCACAAATACACAGCCAACGCCCCACAGGCTCCACTACTAAATTCACACATTTCGAGAATGCTTGCACTCGAAATGTTGCCTTTTAGGCTCGTGGAGACAGAAGCTTTCCGCAACCTGATCGCGGCGGCCGTCTCTCAGTACTTGGTACCCAGGCGCCACTATTTCTCCCGGTATGCAATCCCCGCATTACACGAGCACGTGTCCCACAACATTAGCCGTGCCCTCAACAATGCAGTTACTGGGAAAGTCCACCTAACCACGGACACGTGGACAAGTGTTTGTGTGCAGGGAGTGTTCTTCTCGCTGATGGCACACTGGGTTAATATAGTGGAAGCCGGGATCCAGTTGGACTTTGGGATGGAACATGTCCTCCCAACGCCGAGGATTTCGGGCCCTTGGTTAATCAGGGTTTCCCCCACATTCTACAGCTCCTGCACCTCATCTTACTCCTCCTCTTCAGCCTCCATCTCCGAAATGACCACATCAGTCACAAATTTGAAGCACTGCAGCACTGCCTCAGCCAAGCGGCAACAGGCTGGCCTGAAGTTAATATGCTTAGGTGACAAATCGCACAATGCTGAAGAGTTGTGGACAGCTCTGAAAGAGCCGGCAGATATGTGGCTCACACCGCTGACCTTACAGCCAGGCATGGTCGTGCGTGACAATGGCCGGAAGCTCGTGGCGGCTCTGAAGCGAGGTGAGCTCACACACGTACCATGCCTTGCCCATCTGCTTAACCTCATGGCTCAGCGGTTTCTCAAAACCTACCCGGACCTGCCAGATCTTTTTGTCGAAGTATGCCATGTGTGTGCCCATTTTAGAAAGTCAGTTACACCTTCCACCGCCCTTGTCGTGCTTTAGCAGCGTTTTCAACTTCCAGCTCACCAACTGGTGTGCGATATCCTCACGCATTGGAACTCTACATTGCTGATGTTGGGAAGGATTTGCGAGCAGAAGAGGGCAGTTGTTGACTACCACCTTCAACAAGTCCGTCGGTATTCAGGTCAGACTCCACACATAAGACCTTAGGAGTGGACATGTACCATACTCCAAAACTTTGAGGACTTCACCAAGATGGTGAGCGATGATGACACCATAATTAGCATCACCATACCACTTCTCTGTCTTCTGAAATGCTCTCTGCTCACAATTAAAGAGGATGCATTGCAGGTGGAGCATGATGAGATGGAGAAAGGAACCATACAGGGTGATTCCACACAGCCAAGCCTCTTCTCATCCTAATGTGGATTGGGTGACAATGAGGAAGAGGAGGAGGAGAAGGAAGAACAGGAGCTAGTTTCCTGCGCTATAGACAGTACTACCTTCACAACTGTCATACCGTCTGTTCAGCGTGGATGGCCTGAGGAGAGGGAGGATGAGGAGGAGGATGAGCAGGAGAGCATGGTCAGTCGTTCTCTTGGTGTGGAGACAGGAGTCTTGCCTATTGTCTTTTATTCCCGCGCAGGATAGGCCTAATAAAATGAGACAGTACCAGAAGGTGTAGCGTCGGCGTCCCTGCCTCCTGCTAGGCAGGGATGCCGTTCCCCTCACCTCTCCGCTCCGTGCCCGGCGGCTTCCTCCCACTCTGCTGGTAGCGCGTGCTGCTTCCCGGCCTCTGTGTTTAGGGCGCGCGCGCTCCCCCTCTCTTAAAGGGGCCGCACGCGCCATCCTAAGGAGTCCCCGGCCAATGGCCGGAGGACCTCACCATATATAAGGCACCTCTTCCAAAATGGAGGTGCCCGAGCAATGTTGTTGCAAAGCCTTTCAACTCTGCTTCAGCCCTCAGGTCCCGTTACCAGTTACCTGCCAGTTACCTGCCAGTCACCTGCCAGTCACCTGCCAGATTCCAGCCTGTTACTTATCTATCTGCCAGTCTGTCTATGGATCAGTCTGCCCGCTCACCTGGGAGCGCTCACCTACTACCTGTCTGCTAGCCTACCTGGAGGCTCTGCCGTCACGTGCTGTGACCACCTGTCTGTCCAGAGACTCTTGCCCACTCACCTGGTAGTGCTCACCTGCTTCCTGCCTGTTAGCCTACCTGGAGGCTCCGCTGTCACGTGCTGTGACCACCTGCCTGTCCAGAGACTCTTGCCCGCTCACCTGGGAGCGCTCACCTGCTACCTGCCTGTTAGCCTACCTGGAGGCTCCACCGTCACGTGCTGTGACCACCTGCCTGTCCAGAGACTCTTGCCCGCTCACCTGGGAGCGTTCACCTGCTACCTGCCTGCTAGCCTACCTGGAGGCTCTGCCGTCACGTGCCGTGACCACCTGCCTGTCCAGAGACTCTTGCCCGCTCACCTGGGAGCGTCCACCTGCTACCTGCCTGCTAGCCTACCTGGAGGCTCTGCTGTCACTTGCCGTGACCACCCGCCTGTCAAGAGACTGTCCCCGTCACTTGCCGTGACCTCCTGCCCTTCTACCCAGAGACTGTCCCCGTCACTTGCCGTGACCTCCTGCCCCTCTACCCAGAGACTGTCCCCGTCACCTGACGTGTCCTCCTGCCCTTCTACCCAGAGACTGTCCCCGTCACTAGCCGTGACTACCTGCCCGCCTTCCCTGGGAGCCACCCGCTTCCTTACAAGGACTGCCCCCTTGTATAGTTGCTCAGAGGTTCCACCTCCCAGACCCGTTACAGTTTGCTCGGGCCATGGAACCCGGTGGCACCCAAACTCCCTCGCTCTCGGACCTATGCCATGAACTGTCCCGTCAGAGGTCCCAACAGGAGTCCATCCTGAGCCACCTGCGGAACGTTAACTCTCGCCTGGACACTCTGACTGCTCCACCAGCAACCACCGCTAGTGTCTTGACTCGCAACCCGGCAGCGCTGCTGCCCACCAATACCATGGCATTCTGCCCCGGTCCCCGGCTTTCTGCACCTCCTCGCTTCGGAGGCGACCCCGCTCAAGCTCGGGGCTTCATAAACCGGTGCACCCTGCACTTTGAACTCCTGGCCCACCAGTTTATCTCCGACTGAGCCAAAGTGGCATTCATCATGTCCCGTCTCACTGGGGAGGCACTGGCATGGCTTAACCCTCTGTGGGAGAGAGGGGATCCCCTGGTGTCCGACCTGTCGTCTTTCCTCGCTGCTTTCCGAAGGGTCTTCGATGAACCGGGACGAAAGACCTCATCAGCCTCCTCTTTGCTACGTCTCCGCCAAGGGAGTCTCACCGTGGGCCAATATGCCATACGATTCCGCACCCTCGCTTCTGAGCTTTCCTGGGATAATGAGGCCCTGGTGTCCGTCTTCTGGGAGGGCCTTTCCGGTCGGATTAAAGATGAGCTCGCCGGTCGGGACATTCCTACCACCCTGGATGACCTGGTGTCTCTGGCTGCCCGGATTGACATCCGGTTTCTAGAACGTACCAAAGAGACCACCCATGAGAGAAGGTTTCCCCGCCTAGCTCCTACTTTCCAGAAACCTGTCTCCTCTTCTGTCACTCCCCGGGCGCACTCACCCGAATCCATGCAGATCGACCAGACCAAGTTGGTCAAATCTCGCCAAGAATCACGCCGAGCCGAGGGGAGCTGCTTCTATTGTGGCAGTAAGGAGCACCTGATTCGTTCCTGCCCGGAGAGGCCGGGAAACTCCAGTGTCTAGGACTGCTCGGAGAGGTCGCCCTAGACAAAAATAAGTCCTCTCCAACCCTGACTTTATCTGTATCTATCTCCTGGGGAGAGAACCGTCACTTTGAACTCGCCCACCTGGACTCTGGATCCGCTGGAAACCTCATCTCTCAGTGCCTGGTTGAGAAATACCGTATTCCCACCAAGTCTCTGGCTGAACCTTTGTCAGTCGCCTCCATGGATGGAAGACTCCTTCCGGTGACCATCCTGCTCGTCACGGAACCCATAACCCTGCAGGTGGAAATGCTGCTCTCTGAGGTAATCTCCTTCCATGTGTTGTCCGGACTCTCCCACTCCCTATTGCTAGGTCTACCTTGGCTCCAGACACATGAACCCGTGTTGAACTGGCATTCCGGTGAAGTACTCCGGTGGGGGCCGGCCTGCCATAAGACCTGCCTGGTTCTGGTTCGTCCGGTTCGTCCTTCACCTATCCCAGCTAATTTACCCGGTCTTCCGGCTCCTTACTGTCCCTATGCTAACGTCTTCGGTAAGAAGGAAACAGAGACATTGCCTCCTCATAGGCCATATGATTGCCCGATCGACCTGGTACCCGGCGCCACTCCACCCCGTGGGCGTATTTATCCGTTGTCTGCGGCAGAAACCCGGGCCATGTCTGAGTACATAGAGGAGAATCTGGCCAGGGGATTCATCCGGAAGTCTACTTCCCCGGCTGGAGCCGGATTCTTCTTAGTCAAAAAAAAAGATCGCTCGCTTCGCCCCTGTATTGACTATAGAGGACTCAATCAGATCACGGTTAAAAATAAATACCCCCTTCCGCTCATCTCTGAGTTATTTGATCGCCTTAAAGGCGCCAGGATCTTTTCCAAGCTGGATCTACGTGGAGCATATAACCTGGTCCGTATCCGTCAGGGAGACGAGTGGAAAACAGCATTTAATACCCGGGACGGACACTATGAGTACCGTGTGATGCCCTTCGGTCTCTGCAATGCTCCCGCCGTCTTCCAAGAACTGGTCAACGACATCTTCCGTGACCTTCTTTACTCCTGCGTGGTGGTATACCTGGGCGACATCTTGGTCTTCTCTCCGGATCTTCCCACACACCGGAGGGATGTTCGTCAGGTCCTGCTTAGGCTCAGGCAGAACCACCTCTATGCTAAATACGAGAAGTGCCTTTTTGAGCAGACCTCTCTTCCTTTCCTGGGCTATGTTATCTCCCAGACAGGCTTGCGAATGGATCCCGAGAAGCTCTCTGCTGTCCTAAAGTGGCCCCGTCCGGAGGGCTTGAAGGCGATACAGCGATGCCTGGGCTTCGCTAATTACTATCGTCTCTTCATTCCTCAATTCTCGTCACGGACTGCGCCCATATCCGCGCTCACCCGTAAGGGAGCAAATCCCAAGGTATGGTCATCCGAAGCTGAGGAGGCCTTCCTTTCCCTAAAACAAGCCTTCTTCTCTGCCCCTGTGCTGCACCGTCCGGACTGCAACAAACAGTTCTACCTGGAGGTTGATGCCTCCTCCTCTGGAGCTGGAGCGGTGCTCACCCAAAAGTCTTCCTCCAGGAGAATGGTAACCTGCGTCTTTTTCTCTAAAATCTTCTCCTCCTCTGAGCGCAATTGCTCCATAGGAGACCGAGAACTGCTAGCCGTTAAATTGGCGCTGGAGGAGTGGCGTTACCTGCTTGAAGGGGCTCTATACCCGGTGATCATCTACACGGATCACAAGAACCTGGCATATCTCCAAAATGCCCAGAGACTTAATCCACGTCAGGCCCGGTGGTCTTTGTTTTTTGCCCACTTCGATTTCATCCTTAATTTCCGCCCGGCGGACAAAAATGTTAAAGCTGATGCCTTGTCCCGATCCTTCCTGTCCTCCGACCAAGAGGAGGAGCCTATGCACATTATCGACCCCTCCAAGGTGATGAATGTGGCCCCCTTAGATTTGACTCGTCTTCCACCCGGCAAGACGTTCGTGGCGCCTCCAGACCGTGAGAGGGTTCTTCGCTGGGGTCATTCTTCTAAACTAGCTGGCCATGCCGGCCAAAAAAAGACCTTCCTACTCATTTTCCGGCATTACTGGTGGTCTACCCTGCGTAAGGATGTGGTAGACTTCGTCTCTGCCTGTTCATCTTGTGGCCGCAACAAAGTTCCCAGACACTTACCAGCTGGTCATCTCCTGCCGCTTCCCATACCTGTTGCCCCGTGGCAACACATCGCTATGGACTTCATTACCGATCTTCCTGTCTCTGCCGGGTGTACTGTCATTTGGGTGGTCGCGGACCGCTTCTCTAAAATGGCCCACTTCATTCCCCTGCCTGGTCTTCCGTCTGCACCTGAGCTGGCTAAAGACTTTATCCGCCATATCTTCCGTCTCCATGGCCTACCACTCCACATCGTGTCGGATCGAGGGGTTCAGTTTACCTCACGCTTCTGGAGAGCCACATGTAAACTGCTGGACGTCACCCTGGACTTCTCCTCCGCTTACCACCCTCAGTCCAATGGTCAAGTGGAGCGGATCAATCAGATCCTTACCAGCTATCTCCGGCACTTTGTTAATGCCCACCATTCTGATTGGGTGGACCTCCTTCCTTGGGCCGAGTTCTCTTATAATAACCACGAGAGCGAATCCTCTTCCAAGTCCCCGTTCTTTATTGTCTATGGCCAGCACACCCGGATTCCGTTTCCCGTCTCCGCCTCTGTGGACAACCCTGCCGCGCAGTCTCTTGTCTGCAAGTTTTCTACCATTTGGGAGAGTACTAGGTCTGCACTTCTTCAGTCCTCCAAGCGGATGAAGCGATATGCTGATAAGAGACGTCTGGATCCGCCTCAATTCCGTCCGGGAGACAAGGTTTGGCTCTCTTCCAAACATGTACGGCTCAAGATACCCTCCTACAAGTTAGGTCCTTGCTTCATCGGTCCTTTCGAAATCCTCAGGCAAATTAATCCAGTGTCCTACAAATTAAAACTCCCAGCCACCTTATGGATTCCCAACTACTTCCATGTATCTCTCCTCAAACCCGTTGTCTTTAACTCTTTTTCCAACAATCCAGGTACTCCTCCTGCTCCGGTTTCCGCTGAAGACGTCTTTGAGGTAGAGAGTATTCTGGCCACTAAGAGGGTAAGAGGAAAGACTTTTTTTTTGGTAGATTGGAAGGGGTTTGGTCCTGAGGAGAGAACATGGGAGCCCCGGGAGAACATCCATGCCCCTCTCATCCTTGCTAAATTTCTCTCTGGCCTAAAAAAGGGGGGGCCTAAAGGGGGGGTACTGTAGCGTCGGAGTCCCTGCCTCCTGGTAGGCAGTGACGCCGTTCCCCTCACCTCTCCGCTTCGTGCCCGGCGGCTTCCTCCCGCTCTGCTGGCCGCACGCGCTGCTTCCCGGCCTCTGTGCTTAGGGCGCACGTGCGCGCGCTCCCCCTCTCTTAAAGGGGCCGCGCGCGCCGTCCTAAGGAGTCCCCGGCCAATGGCCAGAGGACCTCACCATATATAAGGCACCTCCTCCAAAATGGAGGTGCCCGAGCAATGTTGTTGCAAAGCCTTTCAACTCTGCTTCAGCCCTCAGGTCCCGTTACCAGTTACCTGCCAGTTACCTGCCAGTCACCTGCCAGTCACCTGCCAGATTCCTGCCTGTTACTTATCTATCTGCGGTCCGACAGTCTGCCTACCAGCCCTGCCAGTCTGTCTATGGATCAGTCCGCCCGCTCACCTGGGAGCGCTCACCTACTACCTGTCTGCTAGCCCACCTGGAGGCTCCGCCGTCACGTGCTGTGACCACCTGTCTGTCCAGAGACTCTTGACCGCTCACCTGGGAGCGCTCACCTGCTACCTGCCTGTTAGCCTACCTGGAGGCTCCGCCATCACGTGCTGTGACCACCTGCCTGTCCAGAGACTCTTGCCCGCTCACCTGGGAGCGCTCACCTGCTACCTGCCTGCTAGCCTACCTGGAGGCTCCACCGTCACGTGCTGTGACCACCTGCCGGTCCAGAGACTCTTGCCCGCTCACCTGGGAGCGTTCACCTGCTACCTGCCTGCTAGCCTATCTGGAGGCTCTGCCGTCACTTGCCGTGACCACCCGCCTGTCAAGAGACTGTCCCCGTCACTTGCCGTGACCTCCTGCCCTTCTACCCAGAGACTGTCCCCGTCACTTGCCGTGACCTCCTGCCCCTCTACCCAGAGACTGTCCCCGTCACCTGCCGTGTCCTCCTGCCCTTCTACCCAGAGACTGTCCCCGTCACTAGCCGTGACTACCTGCCCGCCTTCCCTGGGAGCCACGCGCTTCCTTACAAGGACTGTCCCCTTGTATAGTTGCTCAGAGGTTCCACCTCCCAGACCTGTTACAGAAGGCCATTGTTGCAGAGTTATTTAAAAATTTCTCATCTGAAATTGCTGGAGGCAGAGGTCACAGTTCATTGGACAACCAAGGAGTACAGGCAAGAGAGACACTAATGCAATCCAGCAGAGGCAGGGGAACACTGTTAAAGTTCTGGGACAGTTTTCCCAGACCCTCCCATTTCACAGGCCTGAGGCGTGGAGTACTCCCACGAGGAGGGAAAAGTTTCAGAAGATGGTGAGGGAGTACCTTGCCGACTGTACCAACGTCCTCCGTGATTCCTCTGTGCCTTATAATTATTGGACATGTGGAAAGAACTGGCTCTCTACGCCTTGGAGGTCCTGGCCTGCCCTGCCGCTAGTATTTTGTCATTTTGTCATAGCGGGTTTTGAGTGCCGCTGGTGGAATTATAACCAATAGGTGCATCCGCCTGTCAACTGAAAATGCTGACAGGCTGACTCTTATAAAAATGAACAAGGGCTGGATTGGGCCAGACTTCTTAATACCACCAAATGATAGCAGCGTAACATAAACTCAAGTGTCTTTTTTTGGAAGAATATACCCAGACATGGGTATATGCTTCCTGATTTTTTCTATTTGCTCTTGTCCTCCTCCTTCTCCTCATCCTCCACCACCATATCACCTCACCACCATATCTAACATTTCACCATATCTTCGTCTCTTGCAAGGGGCATTGAATTTCCTCCAAATTTTTGGCAGCTGTTGCATTCACTGCATAAGCAAACAGTATGGGAGATCCACTTCCTAATAATGGGAGCATTTATTTTAAGAGGGCCTCCGACCTCTACGACTCTTGCAAGGAGCATTGGAGTTCCTCCAAATTTTTGGCAGTCGTTGCATTCACTGCATAGGCAAACAGTATGAAAGACCCACTTCCTAATAATGGGAATATTGCTTTCAGATGGCCCTCCAACCTCTATGTCTCTTTCAAGGGACATTGGAGTGCCTCCAAATGTTTGTCAGCCATTGGACTCACTGCATACCCTATAATTGAATAGCGGACTCTCTCCTTTCTAATGGGAACATGTCGTTACTGTGGCCCACCTCTATGTGTCTTTAAATTGTTAGCAGGGTTTTTCCTAAATTTTGGCAGCTGTTGGACTCACTACATACCCTATAACTGTATAGCAGACCCTCTCCTTTCTAATGGGAACATGTCGTACTCATTACTGTGGCTCAACTCTATGAGTCTTTAAATTGTTATTGGGGTTTTTCCCAAATTTTGGCAGCCCTTGAAGTCACTGTATTGGCATTACCACTATAGGAGACTCACTCCTTTATAATGGGAACATTTTTTTAACTGAGACCCTCCTCTATGTCTTTTCAAAGGGGTATTGGGGTGCGTACCAATTTTTGACAGCCCTTGCAGTCACTGCATAAGCAATAACAGTATAGGAGACCCACTCTTTAATAATGGGAAGAATAAAGCATAGCCGACTGCTGGCCCTTTAAGAATAGTAAGGGCCTCCTAATTGCCCTATAAAAAAGCGTTTGTGACTTTCAGAGTCCCTCCTTCATAAATGAAACAGGATGAGTCTGATCATGTCTCACACACCACATGGCCAGATAAGGTAGTAAAATGTTAAAATGACATTTCCTGGTGAATGCATTTTTCACCTTTGAAAGCAATGCAAAAGTGCAAAAACGCATCAAAAACGTTATATGTGAACATAATCCAAGGTGTGGAGGAGCATTTTTGTTTTTGGATATTTATTTTGCCTTATATACAAGTCATTACCCTGGAAAGGATGTTCCTTAACATATTTCCCTGGAAAATCTATTTTGGTTCCGTTTTTGTTTGTTTTATTGTGAGTCCGTAAAAGTGGCGTAATACTCTGACAACATTGTTGACAGCAGTGACCTGGAAGGTCTTCCCCATGCTGTTTCCATGTCATTTGTGCACTGTTCCCATCGATTTGGGCAATTTTTAGGCCCTCTGCAGACTGCCGGGGGGCACCAGAAAAATGCTCAAGTTTCCTATAGACTTACTCATTCCTCGGACCGAGGACTTGAGCATTCCAATTTGCTTGGAACAACGAGTACCCGAGCATTTTAGTGCTCGCTCATCAATAGTGGGCATGGAAGTCTGACATCTGTGCTGTCCTCTAAAACTCTGAAGGCTCCACCAAGATGGTGAGCGGCGATGAGGCCATAATTAGCGTCACCATCCCGCTTCTCTGTCTACTGAAACGTTCGCTGCTCACAATTAAAGAGGATACATTGCAGGCAGAGCACAAAGAGATACAGCAAGGAACCATACAATATGATGCCACACAACTCAGCCTCATCTCATCTCAACGTGGATTGGGTGATAATGAGGAGGAGGAGAAGGAAGACGAGGAGCAGGAGGAACAGGAGCTGTTTTCCTGCTCTACAGACGGTACTACCCTTACAACTGTCATACCGTCTGTTCAGCGTTGGCCTGAGGAGAGGGAGAATGAGGAGGAGGACCATAAGGAGGGTGAAGAGGAGGAGGAGAGCATGGACAGTCATGCTCTTGGTCTTAGGGAAGACTTGGCTGTTAGCAGTCTTACACACATGGCTGACTTTATGTTCAGATGCCTTTCCCTTGAGTCTCGCATTGTACACATTTTGGCCAACAGTAATTAGTGGTTGGTCACACTTCTAGACCCACGCTACAAGGAGAACTTTCTCTCCTTCCCGTGACAGAGAGGACTAATAAAATTGTTGCAATAACAGAAGGCCCTTGTTGATTAATTATTAAAAAAATTCCCATCTGAAAACACTGGCGGCAGAGGTCACAGTTCGTTGGACAATCAAGGAGCACAGGCAAGGGAAGCACAAATACAATGCAGCAGAGGCAGGGAAACACTGTCAAAGGTGTTTGATAGTTTTCTCAGACCCTCCCAGCGCCCAGGCCCTGATGCGTGGGGTACTCTGACAAGGAGGGAAAAGTTTTGGAAGATGCTGAAACAGTACCTTGCTGATCGTACCAATGTCCTCCTTGATTCCTCTGTGCCTTATAACTATTGGGTATCCAAGCTGGACACGTGGCATGAACTGACTCTCTACACCTTGGAGGTCCTGGCCTGCCCTGCTGCTAGCGTTTTGTCAGAGCAGGTTTTTAGTGCCGCCGGGGGTATGAAAACTGATAGGCGCATCCGCCTGTCAACTGAAAATGCTGACAGGCTGACTCTTATAAAAATGAACAAGGGCTGGATTGGGCCAGACTTCTTAACATCACCGGATGATAGCAGCGGAACATAAACTCAAATCCAGTGGGTTTTTTGGCGGACCTATTTCCATGCACCTCTTCACACCCTGACATGGGTATATGCTTGCTGATTTTGTTTATTTTCTATTGTCCTCCTCCTTCTCATTCTCCTCATTTTCCACCACCATATCATCAGGGTGACCGTGATGCAATGCACTCAAAATTTTTTTTAAGGGTGTTTATGATGCTCGTAGGAAATTATTTTAGAGGCCTACCTCTAACGTTCTACATGTTATACAGTATGCTCATGTATACCCTACAGGGAAAAATGTTTTTCCAGTATAGGCATTACCAGTATAGGAGACCCACTACTTAAAAATGGTAACAATTTTTTTAATGAAGACCTCCTCTACATCTCTTCAAAGGGGTATTGGGTTGCGTCCAAATTTTTGGCAGCCCTTGCAGTCACTGCATATGCAATAACAGTCTAGGAGTCCCACTCCTTTATAATGGGAACATTTTGTCTACTAAGGCCCTCCTCTATGTCTTTTCAAAGGGGTATTGGATTGCGTTTAATTTTTTGTCAGTCCTCGAAGTAACTGCATATGCAAGAACAGTATGGGAGAGCCACTCTTTCTAATGGGAACATGTCGTTACTGAGGCCCACCTCTATTCACTCTTTAAATTGGTATTGGGTTTTTTCCAAATTTTGGCAGCCATTGTACTTACTGCATACCCTATAACTGTATAGCAGAACCTCTCCTTTCTAATAGGAACATGTCATTACTGAGACCCACCTCTATGTGTCTTTAAATTGGTGCTTGGGTACTTCCCAAATTTTGGCAGCCGTTGTACTCACTACATACCCTATAACTGTATAGCAAAAGCTCTCCTTTCTAATGGGAACATGTTGTTACTGAGGCCTACCTTTATTTGTCTTTAAATTGGTATTGGGGTTTTTCTAAAATTTAGGCAGCCATTGTACTCACTGCATACCCTATGACTGTATAGCAGAGCCACTCCTTTCTAATGGGAACAACTTTTCCCTCCTTGTGAGACTACCCTGCGCCTCCGGACCTGTGCCATGGTAGGGTCTGAGAAAACTGTCCCAGAACTTTGACAGTGTTCTCCTGCCTCTTCTGGATTGCATTTGTGTCTCTCTTGCCTGTACTACTTGGTTGTCCAACGAACTGTGACCTCTGCCGCCAGCGTTTTCAGATGGGAATTTTTTTAATAATTCCACAACAAGGGCCTTCTGGTACTACCCCATTTTAGCAGACATGTCCATCACGGGAATAAGAGATAGAAAGTTCTCCTTGTAGCATGGGTCTAGAAGTGTCACAAACCAGTAATAACTGTCACTCAAAATTTGGACAACGTCAGGGTCATGGGAAAGGCAGCGTAACATAAACTCAGCCATGTGTGCCAGATTGCAAAGAGGCAAGACTTACGTGTCCTCACCAAGAGGGTGACTGACCATGCTCTCCTCCTCATCCTCCTCCTCCTCTTTCTCCTCCTTCCTGTCCTCTGGCCATCCTGAACAGATGGTATGACATTTGTGCAGGTGGTACCATCTAAAGCGCAGGAAAGTAGCTCCTGTTCTTTCTATGCTTCCTCTTCTTCATTGTCACCCAATCCACGTTGGGATGAGATGAGGCTGGGCTGTGTGGAATCACCCTGCATGGTTCCTTGCTCGATCTCATCGTGTTTCGCCTCCCGCATTTTCCTTATTATTCACTCTAAGCTGGCCGGGTGAGAGACCCGAATCTACAAATGGAAAAGTGAACAGCTCTTCTGAGTGTCCAAGTGTGGGACAAGTTGTCTCCGGGCACTCGGCATGGTGGGAGGAAGGAGGATTAGGGTGAGGAATATGAGGTCCAGACTCACGGCTACTGAGACTTGACTGTGCGGAAGACAGGGTGGTAGTGTTGGCGGCAAAGTGACTGGAAGCATTATCTTCTGTCCAACCAACAACCTTTTGACATTGCTCTGCGATCAATAGTGGTGTGCTGCGGTCCCCTAGCAATTGGGACAGGAAGGTCAGGCAACAAGATGTGGGTGTTTGTCGTGGCACAATTTCAGCTTGCCCACGGCCTCGGCCTCTGCATGCACCATCACGTCCACTTCCCAGTCCCTTGCCACGCATTTTGCCCATTTTAAATGGAGGGCTATATTTTCCACATTCACTAGAAATGACTGATTTTGGAACACCGTTATATGTGATATATTTGTCAGAGAACCACGGTTTTAGATAGCAGGTCTGTAATTTACTATTACTATTCTTCACAGAGACGTAGTGTGAATAGCTTTACCGACACACTGCAATGAAATGGAAGGCAGAAATGGCTGATTTTGGAACACAGTTATATATGTGATATGTCTGACAGAGAACCACGGTTTTAAATAGCAGGCCAGTAATTTACTAATACTATTATTTATAGAGACATAGAGTGAATAGCTTGACCGACACACTGCAATGAAATGGAAAGCAGAAATGGATGAGTTTGGAACACAGTTATATGTGAGATACGTCTGACAGAGAATCACGGTTTTAAATAGCAGGCCTGTAGTTTAGTAATACTATTCTTCTCAGAGAACCAATGTGAATAGCTTGACCGACACACTGCAAAAAAATGAAAATGTAAGCCAATATGTTCCACTTTCAGTTCAAATTTCTGGATTATTATTGCTGTAATATGGAAAAGATCTAGCTGTATTCTGCAGCTCTAACAAGCAAATGGAGCACAAAAAATGTGTACTCTTGATTGCTTTTTAAGCAAATAATCAGGATTAAGATAAAAAAAAAAATTGGCCCTGGTCTCTGATATATGTGGCTATGTCTACAAATATATGTCAGAACAGCAGCAGCAGACAAAACGTTCAATGGACCCTCTTGTGCTGTATCATGCACTGCAGTCTGCCACACACACTGCCTGCCTGCCTAACTCCTGCTATCACCTTCACCACTGAAAATATGTACCTGGATTAGTCCTCAAAAGGACTGTTAGTTCGGATGTATATATATATATATATATATATATATATATATATATATATATATATATATATATGTTGTGGAATACCTATACTAACTCTAAACAAGCAAATCTCTCTCTGACTCAGCAGCAGCTCTCCCTACACTGCCTGATTCCGGGCTAGACTGTGACGAGCATAGCGGTGCCAGGTCTTATATAGACCTGATGATGCTGTGCGGCCAGCCAATTACTCTAATGCCCACAACCAACATGGCTACGGCATTACAGTGCGTGGCAAGAAAACCCTGCATGTTCACTGGCTCTCTAAAGAGTGCCAAACATGCAGGGAAGGAACCCAAGTTCCCCCCCGAGCAACCCGGAAATACTCGCTGAGCACCGAACTTGTCGAGCACACTGATGCTCAGGCAAGTACCAAGTAGTGGCAAGCGCGTTCGCTCATCACTAAGGACAATATTTTTCACGTTCACTACAAATGCCTGGATTTGAACCGCAGTCATATGTGATACTTCTGACGCACACCCACGGTTTTAAATAGCGGCCCTGTAGGTTACTATTCTTCACAGCGACCATGTGTGAATAGTTTCACTGACACACTGATGCAAAACTCTAAATGAAGGACAATATTTTCCATGTTCACTACAAATGGCTGGATTTGAACCACAGTTATATGTGATACGTCTGACTGACATCCACAGTTTTAAATAGCAGCCCTGTAGATTACTATTCTTCACAGCGACCACGTGTGAATAGCTTCACTAAGACACTGATGCAAAACTCTAAATGGAGGACAATATTTTCCACGTTCACTACAAATGGCTGGATTTGTAC
Source organism: Phyllobates terribilis (assembly GCF_046119375.1). Lineage (NCBI taxonomy): Eukaryota > Metazoa > Chordata > Amphibia > Anura > Dendrobatidae > Phyllobates > Phyllobates terribilis. The sequence goes on from NW_027362761.1 coordinate 790,179,314, forward strand.
CGCAGTTATATGTGATACATCTGACGGACACCCACACTTTTAAAAGCGGCCCTTTAGTTTACTATTTTTCACAGCAACCACGTTTGAATAGCTTCACTGACACACTGATGCAAAACTCTTAATGGAGGCCAGTATTTTCCACGTTCACTACAAATTTGTGGATTTTTATTGCTGTAATATAGGATCACGTCTGATGATGGAAAAGATCTGGTTGTATTCTGCATTGCTAACAAGCAAATGGAGCACTAAAATTGTGTACTCTATATTGTTCTTTAAGTAAATAATCAGGATTAAGATTAAAAAAAAATTAGCCCTGGCCCCTGATATCTAGGGCTATGTCTACGGATATCAGTAACCGCAGCAGCAGACAGAACATGCAATGGACCCTCTTGTGCTGTATATACTGCCACAAACCCTGCCTGCCTAACTCCTGCTATCACCTTCACCACTGAATATATGCAGCTGGATTAGTCCTCAGAAGGATTGTTAGTTCAGATAGATATATATATTGCTGCAGGATACCTATATCTAACTATTACACCGCCAATTCTGTCCCTAGTTCAGCAGTATCTCTCCCTACTCTGCCTGTTTCTGGGTTAGACTGTGATGAGCATAGCGGCATCAAGACTTATAAAGACTCGATGATGCTGTGCAGCCAGCCAATCACTGTAATGCTTACAACCAACATGTCTATTGCATTACAGTGCATGGCTGGCAATCCCTGCATGTTCATTGGCTCTCTAAAGAGTGCGAAACATGCAGGGCAGGTACCTGAGCTCCCGCCCAAGCAACCCAGAAATAGTCGCTAAGTGCCGAGCATGTCGAGCACAGTGATGCTCGGGCAAGTACTGAGTAGTGGCGAGCATGTTCGCTCATCACTACTAATGAACTATGTCGGCCATACCTGAAGCCATAGCAAGTGTGAGAACAGAGAGAAAGGGCTGCCGTACAACGTGTTTGTGTCCTTGGATGGTTAGTACTTATTTCCTGTTCACTTTTCCTTCTAGTGTGTATTGTCATTTGCACCAGTGATAGACATTGCTGTTTTGTATTAAGGCTATACATTTTATGCTGGAGATATAGCTACACTATTTCCTATTCAGATGCAAACATTCTGGTGCCAACTAGATTAATAATCAGTCAAGGGGGATGTTTTATTTTACTATGGGCTTGCGGTCTCTTTTGTGTACTTTATATCTCTGTTATTTATATGTGACTATTGTACAACTGTTAAGGGGACGGTTGCAACAACTTTATTAAAATGGAAAGCAATCGAACCCGGGGTCCGCGATGCAGCCTAGAAGACTGCGGCCGAACACCCACTGGGTAAGAATGAAAAACAACCAACTAAAGTATAACTTCCTCCAGTGTTACTACACACCGGGACGGGAAAGGTTTCGCACTATCTCCGTTTACTGCACGGAAGATGTGCGACAAATAACATAGCCGTAGCACTGTTGACTGCACAGAGACTACGCAGCAGGCGCTAGGAAGTGTGCATGACTCACGCCGGAGCGTACATGCTCCCAGCCAGTGTGTGACCGGCCTGCGGAGTAACTCTCCAAGTGGCTAACAGGCGGTGCCAGGGATACGGAACCCGCAGTCTGCTCGGGTTGTATAGCAACCCCCTTGCCGGAGCCAGACTGCCAAACGGGAACTACCGGCCTAAGCACATCTAAGCCTGCCTAAGTGACCTGTGCTAATCAGCCGAGCGAACTCTGGCATCGGCAGGTCACGGAGAGAGCAGCTAGGGAGAACATGGAGCCCAAACAGACAAGCAACCACACAAGAACACAACCTAAACGGAATGATCAGAGCACACCGCCATGCTTGTGGTCAGGCTATTTAAAGACTAAGCCCTGCCCACAGTCGCATTATTGGTCGCACTACTGATGACGTCACCCGCGGCCAATCAGGCGGTACCAGGTCACCGGATCAGCTGACACCAAGCCACCAATCAAGGACCGCCATGTCACGGGCATGCTCAGTGCAGTGCACCCTGGACTTAGGCTGTAGCAGCCCTGTTCCCCTCCACAACCTATGCTTAACACTACTAGGAACAAAGACCCCAGAGACAGCTTGTTCATCTCGTGCACTAGCTAGGCATTGGGACTGACAGTGATGCTGAGCAGCATCTACTCTGGCTGGACCAGAATGGGAGACCACAGAATCCACTGATGATTCTGACCCAAATTCAGATTCAGCCAACACCTAATATTATCCCTCCTTCTAGCATCCCCCTCCACTTGACACTCTTATTCCTCAATGAGCAGAGGAGCATGAATGTGCTCCACCAGTTCCCAGGAGCAATCCTCAGATCCATGACCCCTCCAGTGTACCAGGGAATATTTTTTCCCACGAACCATCTTAGACCCCACAATTGCCTGTACCTCGAGATCATCACCCCTGGTGTCTGAAGTAGGTTGGGATTCAGAGAATTTTGTTAGGCGAACGGGCTTAAGGAGAGACACATGAAAAGTGTTGTGAATCTTCAGGTGTCGTTGCAACTGTAAACGGTACACTACGGGGTTTACTTGGGCCAAAATTTTGAAAGGACCAATAAAACCGGGGGCAAACTTAGCATATTCCCCGGGTTCCTCTGATGTTGCGAGCTGCAAGCCACACCCTGTCGCCCGGAAAGAATACGGGGGCTGGACAGCGATGAGTGTCAGCCGACTCTCTCATCCAATTCTTGGAAGCCAATATAGCATCCTGGGTATGGTCCCAAACCTCCCGCGCCTCCAGAGCCCAATCTCTGACTCCAGGTTCCACAGAGGAAACTGGCATAGGAACCGGGACGCAGGGATGTTGGCCATTATTCAGACGAAACGGAGTCTGACCTGTGGAATCCGCCACTGCGTTGTTTAGAGGAAACTCTGCCCAAGGAAGCAATATCGCCCAATCATTATGGTTGGCAGAAACAAAATGGCGCGATTATGTCACAAGCGTCTGGTTGGTGCGTTCCAACAGACCATTGGTCTCCGGGTGGTAGGCAGAATAAAGATTCAGTTCAATGCTAAACATATTACACAATTCTCTCCAGAACCGAGAGGTAAATTGTGGACCCTGATCACAGACAATCCTATCAGGCATTCTGTGGAGACGGAAAACGTGACGAATGAACAGTGATGCCAGAACCCAGGAAGAAGGAACCCTAGGAAGAGGAACCAGGTGAACCATCTTAGAAAAATGGTCAGAAACCACCCATATTGTCGTGTTTCCCCGGGACTTAGGTAACTCGACAGCGAAATCCATCCCAACCAGCTCCCAAGGTCTATCCGCCACGGGTAACTGATGAAGAAGACCAGCCGGCCTCTGACGGAACGGTTTATTTCTCGCACAGGAGACACACGGTTGAACGTATTCCTTAATGTCCTGGGGTAACCGAGGCCACCAATACGACCATTGGAGAAACTCCGTGGTACATTTGACCCCAAAATGATCTCCGATCTTAGAGACATGTGCCCAGGAGAGCACCTCATTTTGTAGATTAGGAGTAACGAACGCCCTCCCGTGAGGAACCTGGTTTAGCAACACTGGAGCCACTGTCCGCATACTCTCTGGAGGAACAATAAGCCTGGGGTCGTCCTCGTCCTCAGCCGTATCCATAGACTGGGACAAAGCGTCTGCCTGAGGGTTATTCTCCCCTTTTAGAAAGTGAATGGAAAAATTGATTTGTGAAAAGAAAAGGAACCACCGGGCCTGCCTCGGGTTAAGATGCTGCGCCGTCTGTAGGTACGAGAGATTCTTATGATTGGAATATACCACGAAAGGGTGTTTAGCTCCCTCCAAGAGGTACCTCCACTCCGAAAAAGCCATCTTAATAGCAAGTAATTCTTTCTCCCCAATCATGTAATTCCTCTCTGCAGGAGAGAAGGTCTTGGAGAAGAAAAAACATGGTCTTCTCCGACCCTGTTTGTTCTTTTGAGAGAGAAACACTCCTGCTCCTACAGAGGAAGCGTCGACCTCCAGGAAGAATGGTCTGTCAACATCCGGGTGATGGAGAATGGGAGCTCTGGAAAAATAGGATTTAATCTCCCGGAATGCCTCGGATGTCTCCTTAGACCAATTCTTGGGATTGGCACCCTTCCTGGTTAAAGCGGCCAAAGGAGCCACCAGTGTGGAAAAATGTGGTATGAACTGCCGGTAGTAGTTGACAAACCCCATGAAGCGTTGCACCGCCTTAAGGGAATGGGGCTCCTGCCAGTTCTGTACCGCCACCAACTTTTGTGGGTCCATAGCCAATCCCCTTATTGGATACGATGTAGCCCAGGAACGGTAGAGACTCCCGTTCGAACTGGTATTTCTCCAGCTTACAATACAGAGAATTTGCACGCAAGCGTTCGAAAACTCTGCGAACATCCTCTCTGTGTGTGGAGAGATCCGGGGAAAATATATGAATATTATCAAGATAGACTACCACGGATGATAGCAGCAAATCTCGAAAGATATCGTTGACAAAATCCTGAAAAACAGCGAGGGCATTGCATAACCCGAAGGGCATGACGAGGTACTCATAATGACCATCACGAGTGTTAAAAGCCGTTTTCCACTCGTCACCCTCACAGAATCGCACAAGATTATATGCCCCTCGCAGGTCCAATTTTGTGAAGATGTTAGCCCCTCGCAACCTGTTAAACAGTTCAGAAATAAGGGGCAGAGGGTGTTTATTTTTGATGGTGATGGCATTTAGTCCTCTGTAATCAATGCAGGGACGTAAATCACCCTCTTTCTTCTGGACGAAGAAAAACCCCGCTCCAGCAGGAGAGACCGATTTTCTAATAAACCCCTGGGCCAGGTTCTCTTTGATATAATCTGACATGGCCTGGGTCTCGGGGACAGACAGAGGATAAACCCTACCACGAGGAGGCTCCTTGCCGGGGACCAAATCAATAGGACAGTCATACGGTCGGTGGGGAGGTAAAGTCTCTGCAGCCTTTTTGGAAAAGACATCCGCAAAACTCTGATATTGTACAGGTAGAGCGGCCAAGTCGGTAGAAGGCTCTGAGACTACCCTCGGGGCAGCTGTAACCATACGCTGAGAAACACAATTCTCACCCCAGGAAGAAATTCTCCCCGTATTCCAGTCAATGTGTGGAGTGTGACAACGTAGCCATGGAAGACCCAATAGCACCTCATCCAATCCACCGGGAATAATAAGAAAGGGTGAGTGATTTGCGTGTCCAGCAGTGAACCGTTGACTACCCTAATGTTCATGGGTTTTGGCAGTAACTCCATAGGAATGGTGTGCTTCAGGGCAAATGTTGATGCCAAAAAATTGCCATCGGCGCCAGAATCCACCCACGCCTTGGCAGTAACTGTGGTTGTTCCGAAGAGCAAAGTCACCTCGTACAATAATTTGGAGGAAGAAGCCCCAGAATCTAACACACCTCCTCCAACGGTGGTTAGACACATTCGTTTCCCGACTGCTTGGAACCCTTATTAATGGGATATTCCAAGAGATGTGCTGGTCGGAAACGAGGGGACCTAGACTTAGTCCGGGATATATCCATAGCTTCAGACTTCGGGTCGGGAGCCGCGGGTTTGGAAATAGGTCTAGAGAATGAAGGTGCCAGCCGAAACCAAGGTCTGGAGACCTCCAGCTCTAACTTGCGTTCTGCATGACGCAAATCTATTTGGTTAGTGAGAGTGATTAACTCTTCCAGAGAGGAGGAATCTCTCTGGTAGCTAGGGCATCTTTAATATGCCCAGCCAGACCTTTCCAGAATACCCGGATTAGCAACCGCTCAGACCAATCCAATTCAGCCGCTAAGGTTCTGAACTGGATGGTATAGTGTCTGGCGGTGGCCGAACCCTGCACCATCTCAAGAAGCTTAAGAGTCGTATCATGCGTGACCTGAGGACCTAGGAAAACACTCTTTAGGGCTCTAAGAAAGAGACCCGCATTAGCCACTACTGGGTCATTCCGCTCCCACAGAGGGGTAGCCCACTCCAAAGCCCTGTGAGAAAGTAACGAGATGACAAAACCCACTTTGGCCCTTTCGGAGGGGAACCGTGCCTCCATCATCTCTAACTGAATGGAGCACAGATTAATAAAACCTCTGCAGGATCTGCTGTTGCGAGAAAATTTTTCTGGGAGAGCAAAACGGGGTAGTAGGACAATAGCAGCTGCCGCAGCATTCACCGCAGCCGTGTTTACAAGATTAGCCGCCTGTGAAGCTACCTGGGTAGCTACTGCAGTGAGATCAGCAACCGGGACAGTTTGTTCCAGAGTCCTAAGTCTGGCCTCAAGTTGTTGTATATAGCGCTGCAGTTGCTGGTTGTCAGCCATGTTCGGCTAGGCCCTGGCGCTCTGATACTGTTAAGGGGACGGTTGCAACAACCTTATTAAGTGGAAAGCAACCGAACCCGGGGTCCGCGATGCAGCCTAGAAGACTGCGGCCGAACACCCATCGGGTAAGAATGAAAAACAACCAACTAAAGTATAACTCTCTCCAGTGTTACTACACACCGGGACAGGAAAGGATTTGCACTATCTCCGTTAACTGCATGGAAGATGTGCGATAAATAACGTAGCCGTAGCTCTGTTGACTGCACAAAGACTACGCAGCAGGCGCTAGGAAGAGTGTGTGACTCACGCCGGAGCGTACGTGCTCCCAGCCGGTGTGTGACCGGCCTGCGGAGTAACTCTCCAAGTGGCTAACAGGCGGTGCCAGGGATGCAGAACCCACAGTCTGCTTGGGGTGTATAGCATTCCCCTTGCCGAAGCCAGACTGCCAAATGGGAACTACCTGCCTAAGCACATCTAAACCTGTCTAAGCGACCTGTGCTAATCTGCTGAGCGAACTCTGGCATCGGCAGGTCATGGAGAGAGCAGCTAGGGAGCACATGGAGCCTGCCTAAGTGACCTGTGCTAATCAGCCGAGCGAACTCTGGCATCGGCAGGTCACGGAGAGAGCAGCTAGGGAGCACGTGGAGCCCAAACAGACAAGCGACCACACAAGAACACAACCTAAACAGAATGATCAGAGTGCACCGCCATGCTTGTGGTCGGGCTATTTAAAGACTAAGCCTTGCCCACAGTCGCATTATTGGTCGCACTACTAATGATGTCACCCGCGGCCAATCAGGTGGTACAGGTCACCGGATCAGCTGACACCAAACCACCAATCAAGGTCCGCCATGTCACGGGCATGCTCAGTGCAGTGCACCCTGGACTTAGGCTGTAGCAGCCCTGTTCCCCTCCGCAACCTATGCTTAACGCTACTAGGAACAAAGACCCCAGAGACAGCTTGTACATCTCGTGCAGCTGAGCAGCACCTTCCCCAGCTGGACCAGAATAGGAGACCACAGAATCCACTGATGATTCTGACCCAATTTCAGATCCAGCCAACACCCGACGCCCAACAACGCATGCCTAATATTAATTGACATCAGTGTTATTAAGTCAGTAGCAAGGTTTACATGCCTTTTATATGTCAATGAATAAATATTATTGATATTGAGTTATCAGGGCTAATTTTTTGGGGGGTTTTGTATCATGCCTGATATTTTAATATTTATGGATTGCTGAATAAAATTTATGTTTTTATTCTATTTGGATCGTATGCTCCGTCCCAATTCTCTATAGGCATTCCAGTGACTGGCAGGCTATCCCCGCATACTTATTAGCTGTGTAACAGGCGCCAAACATGCAGGGCGGGGATTCAAGTTTCAAATTCGAGCACTAGCTAATGCTCGCCGAGTGCCAAGCACATTTGAGTAGCCAGATACTCGAGATATATCTGAGTGTGACTGAACATGTTTTCTCATCCCTAGTAAAAAGGCACCAGGCATTTTTTTTGGCTATTCATGTGAATGGGATTGCAAATTATTCAACCTCACCAAGAACTGCAAATTTTATAAAATTCGACTTGAATCTGACTTGTATCAAAACAATTTGATCACTTACACTGGTCACATCAAATATTGATTTCATTTAGATTTTTTTGTTCATCCATTTTGCATTTTGTTATTTTATAAAAATATACGATTAACCCTTCAATTTTTAAAAGTATTCATACATTGCAGCAAATTTTGCCCACCAGCCTAAAACTTTAGCACAGTACATTAAATATAGTCAACTACTAAAGAATTTGAGGAAACCCATCTTGCTATAGTCATGTGACCCCTTCACTTAGTACTCCAGGGGGGCTCACTAAACTTTTGACTCCCTGTAAGGCTGTGTAGCCACTAAATTTGTTGCCTCCCTGTGAATAAAGTTATCGAAACATCTGTGTGAGACTATACCCTTCCTCCTTACCCCATCCTAGAGTGAAGAGCCATTCTACCTCCAAGAAACACTACATCCTAATTGTATTTAAAGGGGCACGCTGTCATATCCAATGTTATTAGGGATTTTCTAACTCTTAACTCAAATTGAAACAATTCCCTTTTAAGTTTATGGGAGCAATTTATTTTGAAGTCTTTGATCAGTGAGTTCATCAATCTTTCCTTAAACCCCCTTCACAAGCCCACTTAAAAAACATGAGACAATCCATTTTTATTATCCTTGTGGTTTTCTGTTGGCCGTCCATGTGTACGTGTGTACCGTCCATGTGTCATTCATGTGTCATCCATGTGTATGTGTGTACCATCCGTGTGACATCCGTTTGCTGTCTGTGTGCCATTCGTGTGACATGGAATAGAATGCAGAATAGACATTACAGATTTGTAGGTGTTAAAGATTTGCAAAGATATAGGTAGATGAATAGATAGATCAATAGATAAATACAAAGATAGATAAAAGATAGATAAATAGATATTCGTGAGATACATAATTAGTCCCGTGTGTGTGTTGGTTACTGTACATGTATTAATCAAATAAATAAATTTTTTCACTAACCAGCAACTGTAAAGCAGACAGTTATGAGCTGATATTATTGGGCTAGGAAAGTCCATGGTCATTAAGCCCTTTCCAGCCTAAAAATACAAACCTGCAGCCGCCCCAGAAGTGGAGCATCACATGAGATGTTCCAATTCTGGTGCTTCACCATCACTCTTCCCGATTGCCCTAATGTGTTGGCAATCACGGTAATAGAGCTTGGTTTTGATGTCAGCTATGTATTGTCCAAAACACAGCTGACATCAAGCCCTGGTGTTAGTATGCAGAAGTGTCTGTCAAACACCCCCATTACTAACCCAGTAATAAAAACACACACACACAAAAAAAAATACTTTATTTAGATAAACACTCCCCGATACTTTCCCTGGTTCACCACTTTATTAAAAAAAAAATATCCCATGCAGGTCTGCCGTAGTACCCCAAATCCAACGTAGTTCAGTGAATGGAAAAGCATAACAAGAACATACACACAAAACACATTTTCCCTCGTTTACCACTCTATTAAAAGTGAAAAGTTCCCATGCAGGTCCAACATAATCCACTGAATCCGACGTAGTCCAAGCGAATACAGCAAAGTCTTTCAAATCCTCCGCACAATGGAGGTTCATTCTGAAGCTTAAAAGTCTTTGCAAATAGCCACTTCTGCAGTCACGCTGCGCTGTGTGAGACCTGGCGATTCTGAAGAGTGGTAACATTACTGATGTTATCGGTGTAGTAGATCTATCTATCTATACATCTACAGTGGGGAATATACAGTTAGGTCCATATATATTTGGACAGAGACAACATTTTTCTAATTTTGGTTCTAGACATTACCACAATGAATTTTAAACAAAACAATTCAGATGCAGTTGAAGTTCAGACTTTCATCTTTCATTTGAGGGTATCCACATTAAAATAGGATGAAGGGTTTAGGAGTTTCAGCTCCTTAACATGTGCCACCCTGTTTTTAAAGGGACCAAAAGTAATTGGACAGATTAAATAATTGTAAATAAAATGTTAATTTCTAGTACTTGGTTGAAAACCCTTTGTTGGCAAATGACTGTCTAAAGTCTTGAACTCATGGACATCACCAGACGCTGTGTTTCCTCCTTTTTGATGCTCTGCCAGGCCTTCACTGTGGTGATTTTCAGTTGCTGCTTGTTTGTGGGCCTTTCTGTCTGAAGTTTAGTCTTTAACAAGTGAAAAGCTACCTTATCAATTTTACCCCACGCGGAGTAGAATAAAAAAATTAAAAAAAAACACAATTCCTGAATTGTTGTTTTTTGTTTATTTTGCCTCCCAAAAATCGAAATAGAATGCGATCAAAAAGTGTCACGTGCCTGAAAATGGCACTAATAAAAACGCCAACTCATCCCGCAAAAAACAAGCCATCACATGACTCTGTCGGCCAAAATATGGAAAAATTATAGCTCTCAAAATATGGCGAAGCAAAAACTAGATTTTACAAAAAAATGCGTCTTTTAGTGTGTGACAGCTGTCAATCATAAAGACCCGATATGATTCTGGTATCTCTGTAGTCGCACCACGCCGAAGAATAAAGTCGTCTAATCACTTATACCGCACTAGGAACGGCGTAAAAAATAAACGCTAGGGCTGGGGTTTGGGTTAGGGTTTTGCTGGGGTTAGGGTTGGAGTTAGGGTTGGGGTTTTTTTTCAAAAGTTAAAAAAAAAAAAAAAAAAAGATGACGATATGGCAACTAGTGTTGAGTGCAAGTGCCCGTTATTTGAGTTTGCATCATGCATCGGGTGCTTGGGTATGCATTGAGTATCGTGGGTGCTCGAGTCTCCGCCCCATATGCTTCGCGGCCAAAAAAACCTCGCGGGGATTGCCTGCCATGCACGAGCGATCCCCGCATGTTTTTTTTTGGGTGTCTAATAACCATGAAACATGCGAGCGGGGACTCGAGCATGTCACTCGAGCACCCTTGATACATGGTGCATACCTGAGTACCCGATGCAAACTCAAGTAGTGAGCACTTGCGCTTAACCCTGCTATTCTCCTTGTTACCACTATAAACTTGTTATCTTCCGGTCATTTTTGACCGGACCTAATAAAGTTTTGATTTTTAGCTAATTTAAGTGTTTTAATTGAATAATTTTTGCAGTATTATATTTTATGTGAACTTAGTTGTTTATAAACAAATGAAAAATGGAAAGAAAAACTTACTTTTTATTTTTTTTGTGTCAAAACATTTAACCCTGCTGTTGTCTTCGGTCAAAAACGACCGATTTTGAACTTTAATATTTTTTAAAATATGCAAGATGCGGTTCTGAAACTTGTGGCTGATTGACTATTCCTCATTTGAGGGGTTCTTACTATGCTTATTGTTATATATATTTTTTTATGTTTACTTTTTGCTCCACAATTTTTTATACACTTGTACTCTTCGGTCAAAAATGACCGATAGCCTTATATAGTGATCTACAGCCATTTTATGAGTAAAATAAAGGAGCTATAATCTCATTTTGGACTATATATTACATCTACTACTATTTATCAATTTATTTAGGTCCTTTTGGTCCATGCAGATTTACACATACATACATTTTCTCATTACAATACTGCTGATGGATTACCTTCCAGTATAGTTATGTGCCAAATATTTTTACCCTGCTGTTCCTGTAAAATAGTTCAATTCAGTTCTCAACATTTCATATTGTAAATGAAGATATTCTCGTTTGTTACTTGTGTTCCCTGATCTAATTTCTGTGAAATGCTGACCTGAAAGAGTACTAATAAATTCTGTCTGAAAAGTGTGTTTGCTTTATTCTGAGCTCTTATCCTAAAGGGTGGGGGTGGGGTTTATTTTATCCTATCAGTAGACAATTGCCATAGTAGTCTATCCAGTTTCATTTTCAGTCCAGCTGGAGAGAGAGCAGAAAGGACATATACAGACAACAGAGTTCTAAAGGATCATCTTTACAGGTATGTAGCAGATAAACTATTTTTTTTATTGTCAAAGTATTCAATTCTTTTGATTAGATGGTATAGTGTAAAGCAGCAATTTATAGGATGAGTGCATGCTTATATGGATGGTCTTGTTTGCGATGCTCCAGCATCACAATCGCAGGGGATTTCTCAATGTGTGATGGGGCCCTAATCGTGCTTATTGTTGTAAAACTGGTAATAGTTTGTTCTCTCATTGTATTATTATTTTTTATGTATATTTTATGTTTTCATTCCAGAGTGTTGCCTCTTTGCCTAATGAGAAAACGTATAATGACTGAAAAAGATTTGGAGGACTTTGTAAACGCCTCTAATTCTGATGATGATGATGATGCCCCGCCTGAGAATGTGTCAGAAGAGGAGGACCACATAAGTGATGAGGAATCCAATGCAGAGCAATCTGATTCTGAAGTGGAATCTGATGAGGAAACCCAGACAACTAGTGGGATCCAAGAAATCCTTTCAAAGAACAAAGATGTCATTTGGAACCTGCAGCCTTTTACTCAGTCTGGTAGAATGTCTTCTAAAGATGTCTTAAAAGGTACACCTGGTCCTACCAGGTATGCTATATCAAGAATTGATGACATACAATCTGCATTCAAATTGTTTATAAATATTACCATACAAAACATCATAATCCAAATGTCCAACATTGATGGACAACAAGTTTATGGCGAGAAATGGAATACTTTAGATTTGACAACTCTAAATGCTTTCATAGGATTACTACTGTTAGCAGGAGTCTACAGGTCATACGGCGAGGCAACCAGTAGTTTATGGGATTCAGAAACTGGTCGCCACATATTTAGGGCCACAATGTCTGTGAAAAGATTTCATCAAATTTCAAGAGTCCTTCGTTTTGATAATAAAAGCAATCGAATTGAAAGAAGAGCCACAGACAAACTTGCCCCTATTAGAGATTTGTGGAACAAATGGGTAGAAAATCTACCAATATTTTATAATCCTGGTGACAATGTGACTGCAGATGAGCAATTAGTCTCGTTCAGAGGTAGGTGTCCATTCAGGCAGTATATTCCAAGTAAGCCTGCAAAGTACGGCATCAAAATATGGACTCTGTGCGACAGCAAAAGTGCGTATGCTCTAAATGCACAGGTATACATAGGAAAACAAGCTGGAGAAAGAGCCAAAAAAAATCAAGGCATGCGAGTAGTCTTGGATTTGACCCAGGGACTCAAAGGACAAAATGTCACATACGACAATTTTTTTACATCATATCAATTAGGGCAGATGTTGATGAAAAGAAAAATGACCATGTTGGATACTATTAGAAAAAATAAGCCAGAACTGCTGCAAGGTATTCTCAGTAAGAGAGACATTTATAGTTCTATGTTTTATTTTACTAAGGATACCACAGTAGTTTCTTACGTCCCAAAAAAACACAAGCAGGTAATTCTGATGAGCACAATGCATCATGATAGTGAAATCAGTAATAGAGATGACAGAAAACCAAACATCATTTTAGAATATAATGCTACAAAAGGGGCTGTTGATACTCTAGATCAACTGATAGGCACTTACACCTGTAAGCGCAAAACAAATCGGTGGCCAATGGTGATTTTTTACAATATGCTTGATGTGTCAGCATACAATGCATTCGTGCTATGGAAGGAAATAGACCCAAATTGGAACAAAAATAAACTATGTAAGAGAAGACTTTTTATAGAGGAGTTGGGAAAATCACTGGTTAGCCCATATATTGAAGAACGAAAGGTAACACCCAGAGCTGATGGAGCGGCAGCCATTGTCCACAGGATCCAACAGCAAGATAAAGAAAATGAACCAACAGCTTACACCAGCACTGCTACAATACCCACGGACGCCACCAGCAACGCAACCAGCCTAAAACGGAAACGATGCGACTTCTGTCCAACATCAAGCAATCACAAATCAAATGTGATATGTTACAGATGTGGAAAATATTTATGCAAAAGACATGTCAATTATACTTGTGACAATTGCAAACAGTAAATTTTGCACTGTGTGACTTATCATTTTACATAAAAAAACTGAACTGTTAATTTTTTTTGTTTTGTTTTTTTGTTGGAAAATAATATAATTACATTTAGTTTATTGTTATTAGTTATAGTTTACAGTTGGATGAATAATTATTTTTGTATGTGCAAATATGCAATATGCATAAATATTCCAATAAAGCCATGTTAAGACTAATGACAACTTATTCAATATGATGACCTAATGTTATCAAATTCTGTGTCGTACCTCTGGGTTCAAAATGTTCACTATGCCCCTTGATAAAATCATTGAGGGGTGTAGTTTCCAAAATGGGGTCATTTGTGGGGGGGTTTCCACTATTTAGGCACATCAGGGGCTTTCCAAACGCGACATGGCGTCCGCTCTCGATTCCAGCCGATTTTGCGTTCAAAAAGTCACACAGTGCTCCTTTCCTTCTGAACTCTGCTGTGCGCCCAAACACTGTATTTTCCCCACATATGGGGTATTGGTGTACTCAGGAGAAATTGCACAAAAGTTTTTGGGGTCCATTTTCTCTTCTTACCCTTGTGAAAATCAAAAAATTGGGGCTAAAACATCATTTTTGTGTAAAAAGTTTGATTTTTTTATTTTCACGGCTCCATGTTATAAACTTCTAGATAAGTTCCCTGAGGGGTCTAGTTTCCAAAATGGTGTCACTTGTGGGGGGTTTCCACTGTTTAGGCACATCAGGGGCTCCCCAAATACAACATGACGTCCGCTAATTATTCAAGCAAATTTTACAATCAAAAAATCAAATGGCGCTCTTTCCCTTCCGAACCCTGCCGTGTGCCTAAACAGTGGTTTTCCCCAACATATGGTGTATCTGCTTACTCAGGAGAAATTGCACAACAAACTGCATGGTGCAATTTCTCCTTTTACCCTTATAAAAATGCAAAAGTGGGGGCTGAAAAACATTTTTGTGGAAAAAATTTGAAAATTGTATTTTTACGGCTCAATGTTATAAACTTCTGTGAAGCACCTGGGGGTTCAAGGTGCTCACCACACATCTAGATAAGTTCCCTGAGGGGTCTAGTTTCCAAAATGGTGTCACTTGTAGGGGGTTTCCACTGTTTAGGCACATCAGGGGCTCCCCAAATGCAACATGTTGTCCGCTAATTATTCAAGCAAATTTTACATTCAAAAAGTCAAATGGCGCTCCTTCCCTTCCAAACCCTGCTGTGCGCCCAAACAGTGGTTTTCCCCCACATATGGGGTATCTGCTTGCTCAGGAGAAACAGCACAACAAACTGCATGGAGAAATTTCTCCTGTTACCCTTATGAAAATGCAAAAGTGGGGGCTGAAAAACATTTTTGTAGAAAAAAATGTGAAAATTGTATTTTTACAGCTCAATGTTATAAACTTCTGTGAAGCACCTGGGGGTTCAAGGTGCTCACCACACATCTAGATAAGTTCCCTGAGAGGTCTAGTTTCCAAAATGGTGTCACTTGTGGGGGGTTTCCACTGTTTAGGCACATCAGGGGCTCCCCAAATGCAACATGGTGTCCGCTAATTATTCAAGCAAATTTTACATTCAAAAAGTCAAATGGCGCTCCTTCCCTTTCGAACCCTGCTGTGCGCCCAAACAGTGTTTTTTTCCCACATATGGGGTATCTCTGTGCTCAGGGGAAATTGCACAACAAATTTTTTGGTCCATTTTTTCCCGTTACCCCTGCGAAAATAAAAAAAATTGGGTCTAAAGTAACATTTTTGAGAAAAAAGTTCAATGTTAACTTTTTTCTTCCACATTACAAAAATTCCTGTGAAGCACCTGAAGGGTTAATAAAGTTCTTGAATGTGGTTTTGAGCACCTTGAGGGGTGCAGTTTTTATAATGGTGTCACTTTTGGGTATTTTCTGTCATAAAGACCCCTCAAAGTGACTTCAAATAAGATGTGGTCCCTAAAAAAATGGTTTTGTAAATTTTGTTGGAAAAATGAGAAATCGCTGGTCAACTTTTAACCCTTATAGCTCCCCAATAAAAAAAAATTTTGGTTCCAAAATTGTGCTGATGTAAAGTAGACATGTGGGAAATGTTATTTATTAACTATTTTGTCTGACATATCTCTGTGATTTAAGTGCATAAAAATGTTCGCCAAATTTCCGTTTTTTTCACAAATAAACGCAAGTGATATCGAAGAAATTTTACCACAATCATGAAGTAGAATATGTCACGAAAAAACAATCTCAGAATCAGGGGGATCCGTTGAAGCGTTCCAGAGTAATTACCTCATAAAGTGACAGTGGTCAGAATTGTAAAAATTGGCCTGGTCATTAACGTGCAAACCACCTTGGGTTGTAAAGGGGTTAAATAATTAAATTGCATTTTATTGCATGAAATGAGTATTTGGTATTTTCATTTATTTATTTATTAACATGTACAGTAGCCCTCGTATCCGCTCATCCCTAGTTGATACTGAATTTTAATATTGGAAATAATTTTGACAAAGAAGAAAATATCTAGCACAGTTCAATAAATAAACATACATAGCATTAGTTATGTGTGGAAAGTAACCATGGAAAAAATATGAATAACATTATGGTGTATATTTTACCAGTAACTGTTAGTGGAATAGGATATGGTATACTCGTACAAGAAATAACATAATGATAGATAATATTCTACTGATTTTAACTACAGTTATGCACATGGGGCTATGCTAGTATCATCAATCAACATTATTCACGGTCCCTTGCTTGCATTAAACATTAGGGCTAAAAGTTTCGCTTCCACAGTTGGATTGTTTGTCTTGTTTAAATGATAGTAAATCAATGAATGTGAAAATAAGTCAGAGCTTTCTTGTTAAGAAAACAATGATGTTAAAAATATGGAGCCCAATATCTATATAATGCTAGAACTCTTTAATACTTAACTTCCAAAGTTTTCTAGAGTTAACCAATCAATTAACCATACCTACTACACCTCCATTACACTAAACCTTTACTTAACTACTTCCATCCTCAGCCAGTTTTATTTTTTGTGCTTTCGTTTTTTCCTCCCTGTTTTCTAAGTGTCATAGCATTCTTATTCTTTTGTCGACTAAGGGTTTATGTTTTGCAAGTTATGAGTTTTTAATGTCACCATTTATTTTCCGATAGAATATACTGGATTTTTCTATCAATTGACCTGCCTGCAAGCTTGTTTTTTACAAAACCAGCTGATGTTTTATTGATACCATTTTGGGATTAATATTTTGTTTTATCCCTTTTTATTGCATTTTTTTGCAGAGGATTGTGAGCAAAAAATGGAAATTCAGGTGTATTTAACTTTTTTTTGCTTTACAACGTTTACTGTACAGTTTAACATATTTATTTAAACTGTACAGAAAAGTCAAACATCAGAATAATGTCAGTTTGAAGCTAAATACCCTGTCTGAGAACTGACTTTGACATCTGACTTTGATATGTGACTTTGACACCTGACTCTAACATCTGACTCTGACATGTGACTGACATTTGATTGTGACATCTGACTTTGAGATTGACTTTGATAATTGAGTTTGACATTTGACTTTGATAACTGAGTTTGACATTTGACTCTGAATCTTACTTTGATATCTGACAACTAACTTATTGTTTGCCTATTATATGTTACTAGCTAAATATCTAATCAAAATAAATAATGAACATATAGTTAATGTTATAATAAAGTTATAGTCATCTGTGTCACACATCGATCTCCTTCATCAGAAGCTGCTGATGAAGGAGATCGACAAAATCTCTGAAACGTGTAAGGTCAGGACGGAGCACTGAGGCTTTTGTCCCTGTGCTGAGCTGTGACATCACACGCCGCTGCTAGATCTTTACACGCGGTCTGCTGAGACACCGGCCGAGGCTCCCCGTGTGCGGGCACCACCAATGCGCTGCACACATACCGGACTTATTCATCAGGTATTTCACCTGGGACTTTGAGCAGACCTTGGATTGGGTGAGTAGTCTGAGAAACCTCTCCCCCTTCTCTTTCTTCCTCCCTCTGTCTGTGAAGACTTGGGTAACATGTCATTTTTATGCAGTTTTATGGGACATTGTGCAAAACTATTTATCAGTCTGGGAGCTGTGGGTGTCTGAATACTGGCAGCATTTGATATTGTATTTTAACAAAGCCTTTGGACACTGACCATTGGGAGACCATTTATTGATGGGGTTTGATTTTTTTTTTGTCTACACCTGTAAACCATACTGGTTATATATATAAAACTCATGGGGTTTGATTTGTCTTTGTCTACAGCTGTAAACCATGCACTGCAGCTACACAGACTAAAACAACTATGTACATTTTACTCAAAACCTATAAAGAGAAAAATCAGAGAAACTGAAAATTTTTTAGTGGTCTCTTAATTTTTGCCAGAGCTGTATAAATGTGCAGTATTACAGCTGTTTTTTGTATTGCATGTATTTTATATGGGTCAAGCCCTTTGGGAATCACAGCAACATATGCAACAATTTTATTTATATGGAGTTTGAATTGCGGACCCCATTGACTTGTCGCATAGAGGTAGCTGTTCAGGTTATACCTGCAATTTACTCCACTTTTAGGGTCTGATGTATAAACCTTTTTGCACTTAGCGCAATGAGACCTATGTTTTTTAAAAATAGTGTTTTTCTATGCACTGTTCACCAATCCAGGGGTGATATCTCATTTGCTGCTTTGATGGTATGAATTATGACATATTAGTTAGCACGGTTGGTTTATTATATATTTTTAATGTCAAAGTTAGATGTTAAAGTCAGATATTAGACTTAGACGTCAAAGTCAGATATCAAAGTCAAATCTCGAAGCAAGATATCAAAGTCAGTTCTCAGACAGGGTATTTAGCCTCAAAGTGACATTATTCTGATGTTTGACTATGTACTAAAATGGACACTATAGTTTGGGTAAATATTTTGTTTTCATTCCTTTATGTTGCATTTGTTGCAGAGGATTGTGACAGAAAAATGGAAATTCAGGTGTTTTTAACTTTTTTTTGCTTAACAGAGTTTACTCTACAGTCTAACATATTTATTTAAACTGCACAGAACAGTGGTATTTTACATATTTATTTTTAATGTCAGAAAAGAGGGGTAATAAGAATCTTTAGGTTTTTTCATTTAATATTTTTAAAAACCTTTTGGTTTGTTCTATATACTGCAATAAAGCAGTATGGTAATATATCGAGGCTTCCTGTGAAATACAGCCTGTTGCTAGACTTTATAGGAGTACTGCATTTTCTGCAGCAGTCATTTGTCCGTCATTTCATATTGGCCTTGTAAAAGGAAATTTTGACCGAAAGTTGGCCTGTTTCATGTACAGATATCCTTTGCTGCATCAATAAATCATGTTTGCTTCACTTGAAAATACCTCTGTGCTGTGGTATCCACATATTATATTCAGTTTCCTCTACTAGATAGCGCAAAATTTGTTTTGACCGGTGTATGCCCACCATATTTCTTCTAAGGAGTACTGAAATTGCAGGCATGGTAGCTTTCAGCAGGCCGCCATTGCCATTTCATGCCAACACATCAGCACTACGTATCTGCTGGGTATGGTGCCAGCTGAGCTCCTGATTGCTAGAACCCTCCTGTTTGTTTTTTCCATCTTGTGTTTTGCGGTCACGTGACAATCTGCCTTTTTATTCCAGGTCCCCCCTTTTGGCTTTGCTGGACTTCAGTGTTGTTTGACTGTTTTGCTAGCCAGGTGCTTCTGTGCCTGTCTCTGTCAGTTTGTTAGGTCCTTCTGGGACCTATAGTACCTTTTTGTCAGTTTATCTTTTTGTGTTCTGCAACAATCTTCTCTGTTCAGGAGGTGTCCCATTTTTGTTCCAGTCCTTAGTTCTTTTAGGGACCCCTTCCTTTATGCTATAGGTCTTCGTTCAGACGAGCCGAGGACTAAGTCGGGTCTGTTCGCAAGGAACAGGCAGCCCGATACATTGTAGGGATTCAGCTTAGTCTTACTGTAGGGATAGCTTTCCCCTTTCTTTCCTTAGCACTTGCTGCAGATCATAACAGTAAGTCCAGCCCAAAAAAACTAAAATGAAAGAAATTCGGGGATCAGTATGGCTTCCATCCAGGATTTGGCACAATGCTTGCAGGGATGTCTCTGGAGGTGGCCGAGCTCCAGCAACACCTGAGTAGCTGTTCTGGAGTGCATTTTGTGGAACCTAAGGTAGGACTGCCTGATGTTTTTTATGGTCAACAGCAAGATTTTTTTTCCTTTAAAAATGCTTGTTAGTTATATTTTCGTTTGAGACAAAGGTCCTCTGGGAATGAATCACAGCGCATTGCTCTTATTATGTCACTTTTTCTTAATGAACCACAGGGGTGCGCTTTTTCTCTCCAACCTAATGATCCATGCTTAAGGTCGGTAGAAGAATTTTTTTCTGCTATGGGTCTATTATATGATGATCCTGATCAAATCTCATCTGCTGAGGCAGAACACAGGCATTTGAATCAGGGGTCAGGTGATATTGAAAATTATTGCACTGAAATGTTTATTTCTTGCTGGTCTGAGTGAAAGGGTTAAGGATTTGCTAATTACATTCCCCGCACTTGAGACTCTGCAGGATGCCATGCAATTAGCTTTTCGTGTAGAAAGAAGGCTGAGATCTAGGCAGAATGAGGAAAGACTCCTGTAATGCCAGGTCCTAGTCCCCAGAAAATCTGCTCAGACGGCGGAGAACCGATGGAGGTTGGGGCGATGTCGCTCCGCTCTCAGGAAAGAGACCAGAGGTTCGCCGAGGGATTGTGTCTTTATTGTGGTAAAGCTGACCATTTGATTAAGTATTGTAAGCTACGTTTAAGTAAAGAAAAAAAAAGGTCAGTTACGCCCGTATAGCTTATTTACGCTCTGCAGGAGTATTTCTTTCAGGGAGTACTACTTTGCAGGAAAATTTGATTAAATTTCAGGTATTTGTGGATTGTGGTTCAACACTTAATGTGATTGATAAAGGGTTTTTGGAAAAACTTAAATTGAAATCCAAACCTCTGTCATCACCTATTTCTGTGATTGCAATTGATAACACTGCCTTCAAATGTATTAAAAGGTTGCTGCATTTCCCCTCACTATCAATGGACTTCACCAAGAAATTTTGGACTTGGTTGTATTAAATAATTTACCCTCTCCGATCATTCTAGGATTGCCTTGGTTAAAACGGCACAATCCTTTGCTGGACTGGTCTACTAATATGATAAAGTCTTGGAGTCCGAAGTGCCACATCTTACTAAAATGGTCCACGACCACCCAGATGACAGTAAAACCCTCGGGCACAGGAAGATCAGTAATAAAATCCATTGTGAGATGCGTCCAAGGCGCACTACGAACCTCCAGAGTGCAAAGCAACCCCTCAGCAGGAGTATGTCAAGCCTTTGACCTAGCACAAACAGTACATTGACGCACCCAATTGATGACTTCCTTCTGCCATCCAGGCCACCAAAACTACGACTGATAAGTCTCTTAGTCTCCGAAATTCCTGGATGACCTGCCAACCGAGACTCATGACACTCCACCATCAAATCTCTCCTAAAGGTTCTAGGCATGAACAACCTCCCATGGGGAGTGTTAGATGGAGCAATCATCTTGAGCTTTCAGAATCCCATTCTCCAAAACGGAGTCCAATGCTGCCACCACAACCCCTTTCTGTAAAATGCTCTCCTCCTCCTCGGCACCGACCATAGGAGAGAAGCTGCGAGATAAAGCATCGGCTTTAACATTTTTAGTACCAGGGATATAGGAAATAGAAAAATGAAACCGAGAAAAAAAAAGTGCCCACCTAGCTTGACGGGTATTCAAGCGCTTGGCAGCATCCAGATAGATCAAATTCTTATGATCTGTGAAAACCTGAATAGGAAATCTAGTGCCTTCCAAAAAATGACGCCAATGTTCAAACACGAGTTTAATTGCCAGCAGTTCCCGATTTCCAACATCATAATTCAGTTCGGTTTCCGAAAATTGTTTAGAAAAGAAGGCACAAGGATGTACTCCATCCTTGTTCTCCTGAGACAAAACTGCTCCGACCCCCTCCGATGAAGCATCAACCTTGACAAAAAAAGGCTTGGTCTCATGAGGCTGCATAAGGATAGGGGCAGAACTGAATCTCTCTTCGAGATACTCAAATGCTTCAATGGCCTCAGTAGTCCACTGGACCGTATTCGCACCTTTCCTGGTGAGATCGGTCAGAGGCTTAACAATTATAGAAAAATTCTTAATGAATTTCCTGTAATAATTGGCAAAACCCAAAAATCTCTGTATAGATTTCAAACCAATAGGCATAGGTCATTCCTGCACAGCCTGAACCTTCACCGGGTCCATCTCAAAGTCCTCGCTGGAGACAATGTAGCCTAAAAAACTAATTTTCTGCACAGCGAACTCACATTTCTCCAGCTTAGCAAAGAGTGAATTATCACTCAATAACTGCAAAACTTTACGTACACTCTGCCAATGGGACTCTAAATCTGGTGAATAAATCAAAATGTCATCCAAATACACAACCACATTCTTACCAATCAGAGGTCTCAGGATGTCATTAATAAGGTTTTGAAAAAATGCAGGTGCATTGGTAAGACCAAAAGCCATCACCAGATTCTCAAAATGACCTACCGGAGTGTTAAAAGCAGTTTTCCATTCATCACCCTCCTTCACTCGTAACAGATTGTATGCCCCCCGGAGATCAATTTTAGAGAACCACTTGGCCCCACCAACTGGTTAAACAAGTCAGGAATTAACGGCAATGGGTAGGAATTGCGTACAGTAATCTTATAAATTTCACGAAAATCCAGACATGGACGTAAACCCCAATCCTTTTTTTTAACAAAGAAAAATCCAACAGCCACAGGCGACTTAGAAGGTCTAATGTGACCAGCAGTCAGGCTAGTCTGTATGTACTCCTCCAAGGCTTTTCTTTCAGGGAAAGTCAGATTAAACAAGCGACTCTTGGGAAGAGTAGCTTCTGGAACAAACTCAATGGCGCAATCATAATCCCTATGAGGAGGTAAAACTTGCGACTCCTCCTCTAAAAAAAACATCCAAAAATCTTGAATAGGTACAGGTAATTCCCCTTTTTCCACAGCCGCAATGCGACCATTACGACATTTATCATAGCACTTCGGACTCCAAGACTTAATTACATTAGTAGACCAGTCCAGTAAAGGATTGTGCAGTTTTAACCAAGGCAAACCTAAAATGACAGGAGAGGGTAAATTATCTAATGCGACCAAGTCCAAAATTTCTTGGTGAACTCTATTTATAGTGAGGGGAAATGCAGCAGCCTTGTGAGTAATACATTTCAAGGGAGCGTTATCAATAGCAATCACAGAAATAGGTGATGACAAAGGTTTGGATTTCAACTTAAGTTTATCAAAAACCCTTTATCAATCACATTAAGTGTTGAACCCCAATCCACAAATACCTGAAATTCAATCAAATTTTCCTGCAAAGTAGTACTCCCAGAAAGAAATACTCCTTCAGAGTGTAAACAAGCAATACGGGCGTAACTGCCTTTTTTTTTCAATACTTAATCAAATGGTCAGCTTTATCACAATCGGCGAACCTCCGGTCTCTTTCCTGAGAGGAGAGCGACTTCGCCCCCACCTCCATCGGTTCTCTGCCATCAGAGCAGATTTTCTGGGGACTAGCACCTGACATTACAGGAGTCTTTACCTCATTCACCCTGGACCTCAGTCTCCTGTCCACACTAACAGGTAACTGCATGGCATCCTGCAGATCCTTAACCCTTTCACTCAGACCATCAAGAAATAAACATTTCAGTGCAGGATCATTCCATTTAACTTCTGAAGCCCATCTCCTGAAGTGTGTGCAATAATTTTCAACATCACCTGACCCCTTATTCAAATGCCTGAGTTCATCCACAGCAGATGAGATTCTATCAGGATCGTCATATAATAGCCCCATAGCAGAGAAAAAGTCTTCTACAGACCTTAAACACGGATCATTAGGTTGGAGAGAAAAGGCTCACCCCTGTGGTTCATCGCGCAAAAGGGACATAATAAAACCAATGCACTGTGATTCATTCCCAGAGGACCTTGGTCTCAAACAAAAATATAACAAACAAGCATTTTAAAAGGAAAAAAAATATTGCTCTTTACCATAAAAAACATCAGGCAGTCCTACCTTTGGTTTCACAAAATGCGCTCTAGAACAGCTACTCATGTGTTGCTGAAGCTCGGTGACCTCCAGAGACAATCCCTGCAAGAGTTGAGCCAAATCCTAGACGGAAACCATACTGATCCCCGAATTTCTTTCCTTTCAGTTTTTTGGGCTGGACTTACTGTTATGATCTGCAACAAGTACTAAGGAAAAATATGGGAAAGCTGTCCCTACAGTAAGACTAAGCTGAATCCCTACGATGTAGCGGGCTGACTGTTCCTAGCCAACAGACCAGCCTTAGTCCTCAGCTAGTCTGAACAAAGACATAAAGTGGGGGGTCCCTAAGAGAACTAAGGACTGGTACAAAAATGGGACACCTCCTAAACAGAGAAGTTGTTGCAGAACACAAAAAGACAAACAGACAAAAAGGTACTAGAGGTGCCAGAAGAACCAAGCAAACTGACAGAGAAAGGCATAGAAGCACCTGGCTAGAGAAACATTCAAACACTGAAGTCCAGCACAGCCAAAAGGGTGGAGCTGGAAAATAAAGGCAGATGGTCACGTGACTGCAAAACACAAGATGAAAAAAACAAACAGGAGGGTTCTAACACATCTGCCTTTATATTCTAGCTCTGCCCTTTTGGCTTTGCTGGACTTCAGTGTTGTTTGACTGTTTTGCTAGCCTGGTGCTTCTGTGCCTATCTCTGTCAGTTTGCTGGCAGGAAGACATTCAGAGTGCAGACAGCAGGACACGGGGGGAGGGAGGCAGAGCACCCCAACAGGCAGGAAGAAGCAGTGTGGTGGCCGCAGACAGAAGGCAGGCAACTGTTCCCCGCAACACCAATACGAAGAAAGTTGCCAGTACAACTGTTAGGTCTTCCCAAGTCTGGTTGTTTTTTAAAGACTCTGCCGATAACCCCAAAAAGGCCATTTGCACCACCTGACAGGCCAGCATCAGCAGGGGTGGCAAAACAACCAGCTTGACCACCACCAGCATGATCAGGCACATGGCAGCAAAGCACCCGACTTTGTGGGCCAAACCCCAGGGTCCAGGAACAGTGTATTCGGGTGGCACCATTGCTTCTTCCGCTGTTGTGCATGCAAGCCAATCCCCTGTCCATGGTGAATGCGAAGATGCCTCCTGCCCTGCACTTGTCGTTGCGCTCTCTCAAGTAGCAGCATCAGGAAGCACGTCCATGTCCTTGACCCAGCGCAGCGTTCAGTTGTCCATACCCCAGTCCTTGGAACGCAAGCGCAAATATGCAGCCAATGACCCACAGGCCACACTACTAAATTCTCACATTTCACGACTGCTTGTGCTCGAAATATTGCCTTTTAGGCTCGTGGAGACGGAAGCATTCCGCAACCTGATGGCGGCGGCCGTCCCTCGGTACACTGTCCCCAGCTGCCACTATTTCTCCCGGTGTGCCGTCTCCACATTACACAAGCACGTGTCCCAAAACATTAGCCATGCTCTCAACAAAGCAGTTACCGGGAAAGACCACCTAACCACAGACACGTGGACAAGTGCTTGTGGGCAGGGACGGTACATTTCATTGACGGTACACTGGGTTAGCATAGTGGAAGCCGGGACCAAGTCGGACCTTGGGAGGGAACACGTCCACCCGACGCCAAGGATTGCGGGCCCTAGGTCAATCAGGGTTGCCCCCACAGTCTACAGCTGCTGCATCTCATCCTCCTCAGCCTCCTCCTCCTCTTCAGCCTCCATCTCCGAAATGACCACTTCAGTCACAAGCTGGAAGCACTGCAGAACTGCCTCAGCCAAGCGGCAAATGTCTGTGCTGAAGCTAATATGCTTAGGTGAAAAACCGCACAATGCTGAAGAGTTGTGGACAGCTCTTAAAGAGCAGGCAGATCTGTGGCTCACACCGTTGAACCTACAGCCAGGCATGGTCGTGTGTGACAATGGCCGGAACCTGGTGGCGGCTCTGAGCCGAGGCGAACTCACACACGTACCATGTCTTGCCCATGTGCTTAACCTCGTGGTTCAGCGGTTTCTTAAATACTACACGGAGCTGTCGGATCTGCTTGTTAAAGTACACTGCCTGTGTGCCCATTTTATAAAGTCAGCTACAGCTTCCGCCGCCCTTGTCATTTTTCAGCAGCGTTTGCAGCTTCAGTCTCACAGACTAATGTGTGATGTCCCCACGCGTTGGAACTCTACATTGCAGATGTTGGGAAGGATTTGTGAGCAGAAGAGGGCAATTGTTGAGCACCAGCATCAACAAGGCCGTCAGTATTCAGTTCAGACTCCACACATAAGACCTCAGGAGTGGACATGGATGTCAGACATATGTACCATCCTCCAAAACTTTGAGGACTCCACCAAGATGGTGAGCGGCGATGATGCCATCATTAGCATCACCATCCCGCTTCTGTGTCTTCTGAAACGCTCTCTGCTCTAAATCAAAGAGGATGCATTGCAGGCAGAGCACAATGAGATGGAGCAAGGAACCATAAAGGGTGATTACACGCAGCCAAGCTTCATCTCATGGATTGGGTGACAATGAGGAAGAGGAGGAGGAGGAAGGACAGGAGCTAGTTTCATGCACTATAGACGGTACTACCTGCACAGTTGTCATACCGTCTGTTCAACCTGGATGGCCAGAGGACAGAGAGGAGGAGCAGAGCATGGTCAGTCATCATCTTGGTGAGGACACAGAAGTCTTGCCTGTTAGTAATCTGGCACACATGGCTAAGTTTATGTTAAGCTGCCTTTCCTGTGACCCTCGCGTTCTCAAAATTTTGGGTGACAGTCATTACTGGTTGGTGACACTTCTAGACCCACGCTACAAGGAGAACTTTATATCTATTATTCCTGAGGTGGACAGGTCTACAAAAATGAGGCAGGACCAGAAGGCCCTTGTTGCGGAACTATTAAAAAAATTTGCATCTGAAAACGCTGGTGGCAGAGGGCACACTTCGTTGGACAACCAAGGAGTACAAGCGAGAGAGACACAACTCCAATCCAGCAGAGGCAGGGGAACACTGTCAAAGTACTGGGCGAGTTTACTCAGACCCTCCCATCGTACAGGCCTTGAGGCGCAGGGTACTCTCACAAGGAGTGCAAAGTTTGGGAAGATGCTGAGGGAGTACCTTGCCGACTGTACCAATGTCCTCCGTGATTCCTCTGTGCCTTATAATTATTGGGTATCCAAGCTGGATACGTGGAATGAACTGGCTCTCTATGCCTTGGAGGTCCTGGCCTGCCCTGCCGCCAGCGTTTTTTCAGAGTGGGTTTTTAGTGAACCTGGTGGAATTATAACTGATAAGCGCATCCGCCTGTCAACTGAAAATGCTGACAGGCTGACTCTTAAAAAAATGAACAAGGGCTGGATTGGACCAGACTTCTCAACACCACCGAATGATAGCAGCGTAACATAAACTCAAATCCAGTGTCTTTTCTTGGGAGGTGTATTCCCATGCACCTTTTCACACCCAGACATGGGTATACGCTTACTGATTTTTGCTATTTGCTTTTCTCCTCCTCCATGTCCTCATCCTCCACCACCATATCACCAGGGTGAACGTAGTCCTTGATGCAACACCCATATAATTTTTTTAAAGGGTGTTTATGATGGCCGTAAAAATTTTTTTTTATACAATATGTTCATGTATACCCCCCAGGGGTAAATGTTTGTCAGCCCATACACTTAGTGCATGGGCATTACAAGTATAGGAGGCCCACTCCTTTCTAATGGGAACATTATTTTATGAGGCCCTCCTCCATGTCTCTTCCAAGGGGCATTGGAGTGCCTCCAAATTTTTGGCAGCCCTTACATTCACTGCATAGGCCAACACTATGGGAGACTCTCTTCTTTCTAATGGGAATTTGTCGTTACTGTGGCCCTACTCTATGTGTCTTTAAATTCTTAGTGGGGTTTTTCCTAAAATTCATCAGCCATTGGACTCACTTCATACCCTATAACTTTATAGCAGACCCTCTCCTTTCTAATGGGTACATGTTGTACTTGCTACTGTGGCCCTGCTCTGTGTGTCTTTAAATTCTTAGTGGGGTTTTTCCTAAAATTGGTCAGCCGTTGTACTCACTGCATACCCTATAACTGTATAGCAGACTCTCTCCATTCTAAATGGAATTTGTCGTTACTGTGGCCCTGCTCTATGTGTCTTTAAATTAGTGGGGTTTTTCCCAAATTTTGGCAGCCCTTGCAGTCACAGCATGGGCATTACCACTGTAGGAGACCCGCTCCTTTATAACGGGAACATTTTTTTTACTGAGACCCTCCTCTATGTCTCTTCAAAGGGATATTGGGTTCCGTCCAAATTTATGGCAGCCCTTGAAGTCACTGGATATGCAATAACAGTATAGGAGACCCACTTGTTAATAATGGGAACAACAAAGCATAGCCGGCTGATGGCTCTCTAACAATAGCGAGGGCCGACTGCTGGCCTTTTAAGTATAGGATGTGTCTGATGATGTGTCACACACCACATTGCCAGATAAGGTTGTAAAATGTTAAAATGACATTTCCCGGTGAATGCATTTGTCTTAAAAAATAATGTAAAAAAAAAAAAATAGGATCTTTCTTTAGTATAAAAAACAGCGTCACCAATTTAACCTTAATGTAAACACATTGTTCAGCTCCTGCACCTTCTCCTCCATCTCCGAAATGACCACATCAGTCAAAAGCTGACAGCACTGCAGCACTGCCTTGGCCAAGCGGCAGTAGGCTGTGCTGAAGACAACATGCTTAATGCTTAATTGACAAACCGCCCATCGCTGCAGAGTTGTTGAAAGCTGTAACACAGCAGCCTGATCTGTGGCTCTCACCGCTGAACATACAGCCAGGCATGGTCATGTGTGACAATGGTTGGAACCTGGTGACGGAGAAATGCACCCAGAGTAGATACGGTTTCCCTCTATGCCAGTCCTTTCACCGAGCTAAATACAATTCTCATTAAAAAAGCAGTGGATTGGCTCCGTACCATTCCTGGCCACATTTACCTGTCCACATGTTTGTGGTTAGGCGGTCCTTCCCCGCCGGCATGAGGTTATGAAAAGCTTCTGCCTCCATGAGCCTAAAAGGCCACATTTCAAGTGAAAGCAGCTTTAGAGGACTTCCTGGGAGAAATGACAGCTGGGTAGATATGGTTTCCCAAGTCCTTTCACCAAGCTAAAGAATATGGCTGTGGTGAAAAACAACTCAGCAAAAAAAGCTGTGGACTGGCTCCGTACCATTCCTTGGCCACATTCACCTGTCCACGTGTTTGTGGTTAAGCGGTCAATCCCAGTAAGTGCACTGGGGAGGGCACGGGTAATGTTGTGGGACCCGTGCTTGTGGAAGGCAGAGATGATACCGGGAGAAACAGTGGCGGCTGGGGAGCAAGTATGGACACCCGGCCGCCACCAGCATGAGGTTATGAAAAGCTTCCGCTTCCACGAGCCTAAAAGGCCACATTTCAAGTGCAAGCAGCTGTCAAAAAATTGGCAGTATAGTATTGCAGCCTGTGGGTGTGTGGGTGGCTGGCTGCATACTTGCACTTGCATTCCAAGGAATATGGTAGGGACAACTCAACGACAGGTCCATAGTGGGAGGCATCTTCTCACTTATGATGGGCACACTTTTAGGCAGTGACCTGGGAGTCAGAAATGCTTCCTGAGGTCTTCCCCTTGCTGCTCCCATGTCTTTTCAGCACTGTATGCATGTGTCTGATGATGTGTCACACATCACATGGCCAGATAAGGTGGTAAAATGTTATAATGACATTTCCCATTGAATGCACTTGTCACGGTTGAAAGCAATGCAAAAGTGAAAAAACGCATCAAAAACGCTACATATTTTCAGTTTTTCCACACTATTTTGTTAAGTATATAATTCCACATGTGTTAATTCATAGTTTTGATGCCTTTAGTGTGAATGTACAATTTTCAAAGCCATGAAAATACAGAAAAATCTTTAAATGAGCAGGTGCGTCCAAACTTTTGGTCTGTACTGTACATGGCTAAACTGCAGAGGATTTTTTAGATGTGGAAAAAGTCGTTGCGGCATGTGTAATTTGCATGACAGTCCCAATGTTGTGTCATGGCCTACTCAGTGCATTATCTGGCTTTGCTTTGCCTCTCCTACATATATGCACCCTAAATGTGTGTCAGAATATGCCCCAGCTTACCTTATTTACACACACCATTACTCTGCTGAAAGGGGCAAATATAGGCCCCTGGTCTCTGATGGGTTTACATGGTTGATGTGGTGCCCATGAGAGATCCCACCATTATATGAACCCAGACTAATCAGAGGCAATCCTTCTCATATCATGGCATATAGGGTTACCTTTCACCATTGATATGTACTTAGCGCAATGGACAACTACACCTGAGATTATATTAGGTTTTTTCAAATAAAAACATAAGCTCAAATATGGCGGACAATAAAAAGGATCAGTGCAAAATATGAATATTTCATATAATAACTTGTATAGCATTATTATCATTAATAAATTATATGCAAAGCACTAAATAAATATAGTATGGGATACTTTTTCGGTAAGAGCATATTAACTCCGATGTTATCGGGCTAAAAGACATTTGTCCTAACCTAGGCTAGGGCTTCACAGTGACATTGGCTGCACACATGTTGAAATTTCGTTAGCTGTCGCTTCTACGTCGCAGTACAATACAAGTTAATGGGGTCACATTACGACTAAAACAATACTGTAACTGCAACCAGCAAGTCACAAAAAATCCATCGTGGTTGGACTTTTTGTGACTTATTTGTCTTGGTCAAAGAACCCTCAGGGTCACAATGTGGCCCCATTCACTTGTATTGCGCTGCAATGTAGCAGCAGCACACATCGAGCATTAGCCGCGAGACAGATGTGACAGCCAAGCTCACCGTGTAGCCCCAGCCTTAAGGACAGAGTTTTATTTACTGGAAGTAAACAATGAAAACTCATGTTCAATAATTGCATACAAAGTTCTTAAAAAAAGAAAATAAGTAAAGATAACATCAAGTATGAAAAAGGTAAAAACCTTTCATGAAAAAATATAACAATAGTCTATTTGTTAAAAATAAAATCATTTTCTAAGTGGAATGAGAGCAGCCAGTCAGGTGCTTACCATATCTACTTAATTAAAGGAGTGGTCGGGTACCTAAAAGGTCCTTTCAAAAAAATTATTTTTACACCCTAACCACTTGTGTAATTAGCTTTGTTTTACAACACCCTACACTTTTCCCTATATAGTGAATCCCTAAATGTGCTTTATTTTACTTCACTTCATGTGATGTTTCATTTGAAAGAAGTCTCAAGCAAGATGTCACAGGAGGCTGGGGCTGTACTTCTTTTCCTGCAGCATCTATCGCCCCTCCTGGAACAGAAGTAGCTGTGGCAGAAACAGAAGCAGAGTGCCGACACTGCACTCACCTCTCCCACAGCTTCTATCGGTACCATGGCCGGACATCTTCAGAGGGTGGTGATGAAAGGCACTGTAGTAAATAACTTCAGCTCACCCCCCTGATGACAGCCTGTTTGAGGAGGTTTGCTAGACGCTGCAGAGAAGTGAGTGCAGCCCCATCCTCCTGTGATATGCCATTTGAGACTCCTTTAAAAGGAAAAGTCACATTAAGTGGATAGGGAGAAATGTAGGGTATTTTATAATCAAGCTAATTGCAAATGTGATTAGGGTGTAAAAATAGATATTTAGTAAGGACATTTTAGATACCAGACCACCCCTTTAAATATTGGCATTTACATAAGGCCTTAGTATGACGCTTAATATGTAGACCAATTTCCAGGGTAAAGTAGATTAATTAACCAATTATGCTAATTTATTCCGTGAGATGTTATTTGCTGTGACTAAGACTGAATTCAGGTGTCCGCAAAACACAATCATAGCTCAATGTAAGGACTGGCAAATTTGAGGCCATTGAGTGTGGGTCAGAAGACCATCGACCAGTCTGTACGTCATGCTCCAAACACAAATTGTGTTTTACGGACGTCCAAGTTCAGCCTAATGTTGATAGTTATATGCCCCTAATTACCCTTGCACCTCCAGAGGATAACACTTTTGTTTTCAGTCACTTCTTAAATCTAAAGACACAGGCAATTACTTCCATTATATCCATTAAATGCAGACATAAACAACAAAGGATATTTCGGCTTCCGCTAATGCTCTGGTTCATTTTTCATACAAAAAAGTAATAGTCATTGTAAGGACAACTTCATACATCAAGTCCATGGCCTAATTATGCAACGGTTAATAATGGATTTTTTGTGAAAATCTGCCTTTGTACTAAAGTTAAATCTCTGAGCATCTAATGCTGAGCATGAAACAAACAGTATTTATCATAACTGCAAGAAAGTGTAGAAAGAACAGATTATATTTTATTTTAGCTTTTATAATTACACCTATTTGTCAATGTAGCAGTTCTTGCACTTAGGCCTAATAGATCCAATTCTGCATGTTGTGATTTAATGTTGCATGGACAAGCATAGTAAGTTAAAGGAATATATACATTATTTATAGGAAAAGTTTATTTGCTTCACTCGGGTTATAAATTATAGTTGTATCATTTGTTATGTGACAAAATTATATCTCATATTTTTATCATGAACATAGTATGCTTAAAGGGGTTGTCAAAGATTTTGAAAAAGTTCCCAAACAGAACCTAATGCGATCAATTAAAAACTG
This sequence comes from Phyllobates terribilis, assembly GCF_046119375.1. NCBI lineage: Eukaryota > Metazoa > Chordata > Amphibia > Anura > Dendrobatidae > Phyllobates > Phyllobates terribilis. Next base: position 790,211,868 of record NW_027362761.1, read on the forward strand.
TAATCAAAACTCCCAATTTAAATTTCCCATCTTTTCAACACTGCTGATCAGCTATTCTCTGCCAAACTTTATATACTTCCATCCATTGATAATATACTGTTATTTCCATTGGCTATGGTGCTTGCATGTACAGCATGAAACTTCTTAGGCTGAAAGTTACATGTAACAGTCCAGTGCAAGGACAGCATCTATCAGTAGGGTTCATTATGGTTATTTTTTTTTACTTAAATATTGTAAAATACTTTCAATTAATTATACACTATGTGGGCAAAAATATAGGGACACCTAGATATTACACCTATAGGAGATTTTTTGACATCCTATTCTAAATCTAGCTGTCATTTCAGGAGAACTTGCAGCAAAGTATCTGTGAATGTAGGTCATCGCTGTTCCTCTAGCTCATCGCTGTTCCTCATCCTCCTCTCTCCATAGAAATTTATGAACACCAGCTGCCATCTCCTATCTCAGTAATGGAAAAGTCTGCATTCAATGAAGATACATTTTACTGTGAATTGAAAATTTTGATAATGACTTATGGGATATATTACAAAGTTTCTTATTTTCATGATCACAATTAATTTATGAAAAAAAAGAAAATTTAATGTGGTGTTATTCCCTCTATGCCACTATAACAGCTTCCACTCTTCTGGAAAAGGTTTTCTACATGAATTTGGAGTGTTTATTTAGGAATTGTAGGATTTTTCATCCAGAAGATCATTTGTGTGCTGCTGGACGAATGGGCCTAACTCACAAACTCTGTTTACTTCATCCCAAAAGTGTTCAGTGGGGTTGAGGTCAGGGCTCTGGAAGGGCTAGTAAAGTACTTCCATATCACACTCACCCTGCCAGGCCTATATGGGTCTTTGAATTTCATGATTTACAGATGCTACAACACAAAAGAGGATAATTTAGTATTATAGTATTTACTGGAAGCTTGAGACTGACTGAAAAATGGCAATTGAAGTTTAATTGGCATTAAACAATGTAAGGTAGCTTTGTAAGGGGGAAGACCTTAATTTAAGTACTTAAATTAAGTACTTTGAGAGCAAGGAATCCGGAACTGCCGAGGCCGTGCCTCTGGTTGCAGGGGGAAGACAGACTGCGAGCACAGGAGTCAGGTGACTGAGAAGCTGGTGGCGTGTCCAGAGTGAGAGCTGGAAGGTCAGCTGACCGAGAGACTGGTGACGTGGGTAGAGAGAGGAAGAGACGAGGACATTTGCGCGGGAAAGCGGAGCTGTGTCCTGCTGAGCAGAGTAGTGTGAGAGGGCCCAGGCTCCTGGCTCCAGGACTGGGAGCAAGAGCTGAGTGCAGTGGACCGGAGGAGTCAAGTCGACTAGAGAAGAGACGCAGGGTCGGTGGAGCCGGGCACGTGAGGTGCCGTGTTATGGACTAGGGGCTCAGCGGGTAAAACCGGAGACCGCCCGCTGCCGCCAGAAGACGGAGCATTGTTTGGGCGGGGAAGCCGGAAGAAATCAACACCGGCCCCAGCTGGCAACTGCCTTGTGGAGGAAAAGAGTCAGCTAAGTGTAAAAACTGTCGTTTACAACCGGTTCGACTCTGCTATATCTAGTTAAACGGTGAACTGTCAGTTCTTGAATGGCCAAGTCAGTCACCTGATCTCAACCCAATTGAGCATGCATTTCACTTGTTAAAGACTAAACTTCAGACAGAAAGGCCCACAAACAAACAGCAACTGAAAACCACCGCAGTGAAGGTCTGGCAGAGCATCAAAAAAGAGGAAGCACAGCGTCTGGTGATGTCCATGAGTTCAAGACTTCAGGCAGTCATTGCCAACAAAGGGTTTTCAACCAAGTACTAGAAATGAACATTTTATTTACAATTATTTAATTTGTCCAATTACTTTTGGTCCCTTTAAAACAGGGTGGCACATGTTAAGGAGCTGAAACTCCTAAACCCTTCATCCAATTTTAATGTGGATACCCTCAAATGAAAGCTGAAAGTCTGAACTTCAACTGCATCTGAATTGTTTTGTTTAAAATTCATTGTGGTAATATCTAGAACCAAAATTAGAAAAATGTTGTCTCTGTCCAAATATATATGGACCTAACTGTAGATGCTCATATCAGGAACACAGTTTTGCTTCTGTAAAAACAACTAGTGCGGCCACACTTAGAATACTGTGTACAGTTTTGGGCTCCAATGTATAATGAGGACATAGCTGAACAAGAGAGCGTTCAGAGAAGAGTCATCAATAAGGGAATGGGTGAACTGTTGTCCCAAGATAAGCTATTACATTTGGGCTTATTCAATGTGGAAAATGAAGGCTCAGAAGCAATCTTATTACAATGTTCAAATGGTCAGTTCAGAGATCTTTCTAGTGATCTTTTTACATGAAGGTCTGCAACTGTGACAGAGGGTCATCAGCTACATCTAGAGTCAAGAAGTAATACTTATCAAAGATGGTGATTGGTGACTCTTTTCTGTAAGAGCAGTGAGACTAAAATACTTTCTGTCACTTGTTGCTGTAATGATTGATTCACTAAAAAAGTTCAAGGAGGGCCTGGATGCCTTTCATTAAAAATATAGTATTACAGGAACTAACCTGATTGCTATATGTGGAGTCTGGAAGAAGTTTTTACACTTATATGAAGCCTATTGTATTTGCCTCATGGGGTTTTCGCGTTCCTCTGCATTAACATGTTAAGTTAAAAGTTGAACTCAATGAACTTGGGCCTTCTTTCAACCTTTATATTATGAAACTATGAAACTCCATCAATATTTTTTCCCTGTTAGCCATTATTTAATAGGTAAATGTATACAGGATATGTCTTTGGGTCAAGTTACCTGAGGGTCCATTTTTTTATTAACATGGCAGCATGATTGTTGTAGGAAGCTGTATGCAATTCAAATGAGAAACTGCTATGCCTTGTATTGTTACAGTAGCTGCCAGAATAAAAAGACAAGAGGAAGTACCAGGAAAACACTGGTATGCGAGTGTACGGCGTGATACTAGATCATTGTGCCACAGCACTGATAGTAGGGCACTAGTGTAACTGATACAAGATGTGTTTTGGTGCCAAGGGAACAGAAAGTTTATATGTGGGATATGAGGTAAACATGTAGTTGTCTTATATAAACTGCTAAGCCTGGGTGAAGGTAGTTGAGATCCAGAACCGAAACTGTAAATATTTAATTCTTTATTGGATCAAAATAAAAAGCAGGAATAAAACAAGCCAAATGGGACACATAACTTACCGTATTTTTCGGACCATAAGACGCACTTTTTTCCTCCAAAATTTTGGAGGAAAATGGGGGGTGCATCTTATGGTCCGAATGTTGGGGGGGTGTATATTTATGTGTGGTGTGGGGGGAGCGGTATCGGTGGAGGAGCAGGGCACAGTTGGCAGCAGCCGCCCGCTGCAGCCTACACTGTCCCCGCTACTAAAGAAAATGAATATTCACTGTTCCCCATGCCCATGGGGCGTGGGGAGCACTGAATATTCATGCTCCTTAATAGCGGTATACAGTGTAGCCGCGCTGCGGCTGCTGCCGGCTATCTCCTGTGCCCGCTGTTAAAGGCATGAATATTCAACCTCTCTCCATGCCCATGGGCATGGGGAGGGGGTGAATATTCATGCCCTTTAATGAGTGGGCACAGGAGATAGCCGGCAACAGCAGCAGCCGCAGCGCGGCTCCGCTGTGTGCCGGCTATGAAGGAGAGTGAAGTCACTGCTCCCCGCGCACACAAACCTGGCGTGGGGAGCAGTGAGTTCCGGCAGCTGATCTCTCCTTGTGAGCCGCTCATGGCAGTGACGTCATGCGCAGCTCACATGGAGAGATCAGTGCAGGCAGACCGGATGCAGCACTGGAGGAGAGAAGAAAGGTGAGTATGAGTGTTTATTTTTATTTTAATGTGCAGCCTGATGGGGATTAGGGGTGCCATGCATACCAGGACAGGGATTAGGGGTGCCATGCATACCAGGACAGGGATTAGGGGTGCCAAGCATACTAGGACAGGGATTAGGGGTGCCATGCATACCAGGACAGGGATTAAGGGTACCATGCATACCAGGACAGGGATTAGGGGTGCCATGCATACTAGGACAGGGATGAGGGTTGCCATGCATACCAGGATAGGGATGATGGGTGCCATGCATACCACAATAGGGATTAGGGGTGCCTGCATACCAGGATAGGGATGAGGGGTGCCATGCATACCATGACAGGAATTTGGGGTGCCATGCATACCAGGACAGGGATTAGGGGTGCCATGCATACCAGGACAGGGATGAGGGGTGCCATGCATACCAGGACATGGATTAGGGGTGCCATGCATACCAGGACAGGGATTAGGGGTGCCAAGCATACGAGGACAGGGATGACGGGTGCCATGCATACCAGGACAGGGATGCGGGGTGCCATGCATACCAGGATAGGGATGATGGGTGCCACGCATACCAGGATAGGGATTAGGGGTGCCTGCATACCAGGACAGGGATGAGGGGTGCCATGTGTACCAGGACAGGGATTAGGGGTGCCATGCATACCAGGATAGGGATTAGGGGTACCATGCATACTAGGACAGGGATGAGGGGTGCCATGTATACCAGGACAGGGATGAGGGGTGCCATGCATACCAGGAAAGGGATGAGGGGTGCCATGCATACCAGGACAGGGATGAGGGGTGCCATGCATACCAGGACAGGGATGAGGGGTGCCATGCATACCAGGACAGGGATTAGGGGTGCCATGCATACCAGGACAAGGATTAGGGGTGCCAAGCATACCAGGACAGGGATGAGGGGTGCCATGCATACCAGGACAGGGATGAGGGGTGCCATGCATACCAGGATAGGGATGAGGGGTGTCATTCATACCAGGACAGGGATGAGGGGTGCCATGTGTACCAGGACAGGGATGAGGGGTGCCATGCATACCAGGACAGGGATGATGGGTGCCATGCATATTAGGATAGGTATGAGGGGTGCCATGCATACCAGGATAAGGATCAGGGGTGCCATGCATACCAGGACAGTGATGAGGGGTGCAATGCATACCAGGACAGGGATGAGGGGTGCCATGCATACCAGGACAGGGATGAGGGGTGCCATGCATATCAGGATAGGTATGAGGGGTGCCATGCATACCAGGATAAGGATGAGGGGTGCCATGCATACCAGGATGGAGGGATGCCAGGCATACCAGGATGGGGATGGGGATCACATATAAAAGGAAGGGGGCAGCATATATACCAGGATGGGGGATATTGTCAGAATTGGGGGACATTACCTTATACCAGTGTCAGCAGAAGACCCCCTCCCTCTTAAAAGTGCATCATGACCACATTTTTTGCTTAAATTTTTATTTTTTTATTTTCCTCCTCTGAAACCTAGGTGCGTCTTATAGTCCGAAAAATACGGTACGCATTTCAGACTCATAACTATATGAGTAAGGACATTACTGTCCAAAACATGTAAGGTGTTACGTGTACCAATTGTCTTGTTTTATTCCTGTTTTTAATGTTGAATAAAGAATTACATTTTAAAGTTTCAGTGCTGGGTCTCAACTTCTTTCACCCACATTTTCTTGCTCAGTGATGCCGGCCCCATGGACCAGCGCATCAGATAATTCTTCAATTCATGGACATTTCATTACAGATGGTTAGCTAATGGCATTTTTTCCATTAAGTCTGGGGCATATGTATTGGAAGGGCATTGGCAAGAGTGGGCTTCTTTATTTGGTTCACATTCATGGAGCTGGAGGTCAATGTAGCTTATCTATCACTTAAGATATAGTGAGTTTGTAAGCAAAGTATGTAGCACAGTACCTTCTGTATTTATGTAGACCGACCCATAAGGAGAATCTTGTCATTCTGTCAACTTCATCAGCATGGTTAGGAGAGCTTCACAGAGAGAAGATGGTTTGATGCACTGGTGATCCATTGCCACTTAGGAATAGAGGGTTGGTGCTGCCCAGCTACAGAAGAGAACATTGTACTGAACTTTTTGTGAAGCACACTGTTTCCTCTAAATTGTGTGTACTGAAAATCATATAGTTAAAAATGACAAACTTTCCTATTGAGTTTGTAAATTCTTATTAATCTGTTGTTTTAACTATTTTATTTTCAGAAAGTACAACTTTGAGGAAACTGCTGAAGCAGTGAGTGTGTTCACAACTTAAGATCAGTTCTGTGGAGTCTGCTGCCACTGTTGAGAGAAGAAGGAATATATAAGCTCTTCTATTTTAATCAAAACAGTATTTTACTGCTTCCTTAAAATTTTTGCATGGATGATCTATTACATTTCCATTTTTACCATGAAGAGGTTTTCTGTTATTGACGGCCCTTCATTAGGATAGACTAGCAATGTTGAATCGGTGGATATCTTGTTAATTGCAACTTTTTTCAGTTTGAAGTGGTATGTCCCATTTTTTTTTGCTCAGACAGTAAAAAAACAGATAATTTGGGCATTAAAGTGACTTATGGTATTTCATTTAGTCTTCATTTGATATAAAACATACCTTGTATTTTTTTTATCCACTACCTCTGCAATTAACTTCATGCCAATTTCAATATATCGCTTAGTAAAGTGCAATTTCCTTTAAATGATTAGTCATTAATTCTACTTTACACACACTATTACATGGTAACTTCCATGTGCTAGCATAAAACAAAAGAAAAATATGACATTTAAGGATATTAAGTCTTAATATAGGTGCCGTTGTGATTAGACAGTTTAATATCATAATATCTGATAAATAGACTGCATGTCAGACATTTCATTCTCTTTTAATCAAACTTCGCAGCCTACAAAATTAATCACCCCCCTGGGGTAGAGTAGCAGATTTCCAATTTAGACATAGAGTATCATTAATAATGCAAAATTCTTCTGGTGCACTTTTTGTTCGCCTAAGACTGATTTTCATATTAAAAATATAGAAATTTTTCCTGACTTTGGTCAACTATCTTTAAACATTCTTTGGTTTTCAATAAATGTAAACTAAATGTTTTAAAACTTAATGTTAATTTCAACTGCTAACTCCTTTCTGTACCATGCCATAAATGTACAGTGCTAGTAGTACGGTATTAAAGCACAACATCATACATTACACAGCACGGTAAATAAATCATCATCAGCACCATATTAGAGGATAAAATATAGAAATTTTCCTCAATACACAATGCCGTTCAGCTATCACATCATAAAGACTACACAGGCAATTTGATGTATTATCCCAGGGGTCGTGAAAGCAGTGGCCATTTTATAATTTTACAGCATAGGAGTAGGAAGTCAGTATGCACAGCTCATCAGTATAAATAAAGAATATGAAAGCCTAAATCTATTTGCAGTGCACTATTACAGCACTGAAAAACATTGATAATGGAATTAAAGGGATTGTCCACTACTCAGACACTCCTTACTGAATCCCTATGTTTCACCCTAGTAAAATAATAACACCTATATTAATCTCCATTGCCAGCGCAATTATATCACTTGATCCCCGGGAGATCCAGTGCTGACACTACTGGAACACTAAATACCGCTCCCTGGCCAATCAGTGCTTGATTCACCCTCACCTCCTTTGGACAAATCAAGGCATCCAGAGGAAGTGAGAGAGCAGCCGTAGCTCTCATTTTTTTCGGATGTCGATTACATCTGTAGGAAAGGAGAGTGAAGCCAGTGCTGACTGGCCACAGGGATTGCATGACATAAAAATGTCATACAATCCCTGGGAGAGCCAGTGCCACATTGCTGGAAAGCCGCCAATACTGAAGTTGAGTTTAACTATGGGGAAGTATAGGGATTCACAAAGGGTTGTCCGAGTAGTAGGAAACACCTTCAATAGTCGATGTCTGCAAATAATAATACAAAGATCCTAATCAAAGGAAGGCTTGGTGACTGTGGATTGATTGATCCAAGATATAAAGCTTCTTACAGGACACCATTTATTTTTTTATTCTTCATGCACTTCCCAGGAGTGCAGTTCAATATCCCTCTGTACTAATTTTACATTTGCATTAAAGAGCGGCAACAGGGGTTCAATACAATAGTGGCTATCAGGCAATTAGCATGTAGTCGGTCATAAATACATAAATCCAAAGAAAGAGATCTCTGAACAAAATAAAAAAAATATCAAAAATCATTATTGAACATTAACAGACAAAATTAATAAAAAAAAAACTACATAGAAGACAAACAGGCGGGGTTTATGACATAAAGAAACAAACATAAAACCGGATGATACATGACACTCCATTGACAAAGTCCAAAACTATTTTTCACTTAATTGGTGTCTAAATACACTGCTAATCAATATACATATGGTTACTCCAAATATGATAAGTTCTTTCTGTGGTGAATGATTCAAATGTAATCCAATATTAGGCTTATTCGATGATTAATGATAATATACAGAAATCAAATCACCACAGAGTGACAAAGGACATCATCCATGGTGGTGAGGTCAATGATTGTATGTTAATAAAGTAGTTCCTTGGCTGAATAACATAAATATACAAGGCCTCACTTGCACATCTAGAGCACCCAGATGAAACTATAAAAGTGCCTGGTGCATCATAGAAAAATTCATAATATATACATAGACTCAATAATTCATCATATACACACTGGAAAGACTCATATTGTACACACGTGGAGTTAATAACCAAAATTATTGCACAGTGCAAAGTGCATAAGTGTTACAGGCATCCATATAGTTAAGTAATACAGACTAGAGATGAGCGAACATTTCAATGTTCGGTTCGGAAATGTTATTATTATTATTATTTATTATTATAGCGCCATTTATTCCATGGCGCTTTACATGTGAAAAAGGGGTATAATACAAGAACAATTACAATAATCTTGAACACAATGTGACAACGACTGGTACAGGAGGAGCGAGGACCCTGCCCGCGAGGGCTCACAATCTACGAGGGATGGGTGAGGATACAGTAGGTGAGGGTAGAGCTGGTCGTGCAGCGGTATGGTGGAGCGGTGGTTACTGCAGGTTGTAGGCTTGTCGGAAGAGGTCGGTCTTCAGGTTCCTTTTGAAGGTTTCCACGGTAGGCGAGAGTCTGATACGTTGGGGTAGAGAGTTCCAGAGTAGGGCTGAAGCACGGGAGAAATCTTGTATACGGTTGTGGGAGGAGGAGATAAGAGGGGAGTAGAGCAGGAGATCTTGTGAGGATCGGAGGTTGCGTGCAGGTATGTAACGGGAGACTAGGTCGGAGATATATGGAGGAGACAGGTTGTGAATGGCTTTGTATGTCATGGTTAGGGTTTTGAACTGGAGTCTCTGAGCAATGGGGAGCCAGTGAAGAGATTGACAGAGAGGAGAGGCGGGGGAATAGCGGGGGGACAGGTTGATTAGTCGAGCAGTAGAGTTTAGGATTGATTGGAGGGGTGCGAGAGTGTTAGAGGGGAGGCCACAGAGCAAGAGGTTGCAGTAGTCAAGGCGGGAGATGATGAGGGCGTGCACTAGTGTTTTTGCAGATTCATGGTTTAGGAATGTGCGGATCCGGTTCTCCGAATATTTAGACATTCGCCGTTTTTATTCGTCGAATGTTCATCGAGCATTTCTGAACGCCATAGGATTCAATGGGGGGACAAAAAAAACATGTATAACACCTTCAAACTGGCCCAAAAGCTGCCAAAACACATTTAATTAGGGGTAGACACCAGGAAAGGGGCATCAATTGACCCAGAGTACCAATACTATAATTATTATTACTATTACAGCCACATTTATTCTGTGGTGCTTTACATGTGAAAAGGGGTCACTGACTGGTACAAGAGGAGAGATGACCCTGCATATGAGGGTGCACAAACAATCTACAAGGGATGGGTGAGGATACAGTAGGTCAAGGTACAGCTAGCCATGCAGCGGTATGCTGGAGCGAGGGTTACCGCAGATTGTACGCTTGTCAGAAGAAGTGGATCTTCAGTTACCTTTTCAAGGTTTCCACGGGAGGCGACAGTCTGATGTGTTGGGGTACCGCGTTATCACAGTAGGGGAGATGTATGGGATAAATCTGCTGAGAGCCTAAATCACAGTACGCTTCCAGGAGCTCACAACTGGGCAGATTAACCCCTGCACCGATTAATATGAAGGCGAAAGGCTTCTAATGACTGCAGTAGTGGGAGGAATCAGATGCTGCAGTCTTCTGGCTCCTCTCTGTCACGGTAAACCTGTGACACCTTGCAAGCTTGCAACACAATGTTCACGAGGTAGACAGCAATGGTGGTCGGTCTCCTAGACAACGAGCTAACTTCTTTATGATGTTAGAGGACAACATCTACAAGTAGTTTGTAAAAATTAGGGCCTAATACCACCATTTCCATGGCCAACAGATTGGAGATGGTAGAGTTCAACCTTTTAGCTTTGTCATGTGTGGGAGGAAATAATCTTTTACGTGACCACAACTGTGGGACCGAGAGCTGGCTGCAGTGCTGAAAGAGTGTGGAGTACGGTGAAATGGACAGACTGCTGGACCGTGAGTGAAGTGCAGGTGCGGATGTTACAGTGGATTGAGAAACACGTAGTGTGCTCCGTGAAACAAACACAGCAGGCATGTCCACTTCCATTACAGCTGACGGACTCTCAGTCTGACTGGAATGGGTAGAGAACCAGAGGTTCTGCAGTGGGAGACCTGCGTGACAATAATTGGCACAATAACAGAGGAGGAGGAAGAAGCAGCAGATGCGGTTGATGGGGCGGCAGATGGTTGTTAAATTCCGCATTTTATCACAGTGAGATTGCCAGAGTAACGCATGTTGATTGCGCATGTGAATGTTCATGTATGTAGCAGTCAAATGATTGCACTTTTTCCCTCTACTGAGTTTTTTATCGCTGAGTGTGCCGATAACGTGAGCTGGCTCATCCTTTGCAGTCTCAAAAAAATGCCCAGGCTAGGCAACCCTTGCCGCCCCTGCGAGCTGCAGACCCGCGGCTGCTGCTGGTCACTGCCATGGTTGTCACTAAGGATGCAGTGCTCATCGTGCTTGCATCACTCTGTGTCTGCGCCATAGGATACAATGCAACCTCCTCGTCTTCTTCCTCCACCACCTCCTCAGATGAGCTACTCAGCTGCGTGCCTCTGGGTTCACACCAAGTTGGATGTACAATCTCTTCATCATCAAATGTGTCATCCCATTCCTCACCCTCAGAGTCATCCTCCTCTTCTTTCCCTGACAGCACAGTACAAATGAGGCTCATGAAGCTGCTCGTAGCCACCCTTTTTTCCCACAGTATGGAGACAAATATCTGCCCCAAACAATTTTAAGCGGAGATATAGTGTGTTTTAAATGCCAATTTTGAGTTTATCAGGTCTGTGTACCCCTGTGTGAAGAAAAATATCTGCCCCAAACGATTTTAAGCTGAGATGTTGTCTGCTTTATATACCAGTTTTGAGTTTATCAGGTGTGTGTACCCCTGTGTGGAAAAGAATATCTGCCCCAAACAATTTTAAGCTGAGATGTAGTCTGCTTTATATACTAATTTTGAGTTTATCAGGTCTGTGCACCCCTGTGTGGAAAAGAATATCTGCCCCAAACAATTTTAAGCTGAGATGTAGTCTGTTTTATATACCAATTTTGAGTTTATCAGGTCTGTGTACCCCTGTTTGGAGAACAATATTTGCCCCAAACAATTTTAAGCTGAGATGTAGTCTGCTTTATATACCAATTTTGAGTTTATCAGGTCTGTGTACCCCTGTGTGAAGAAGAATAACTGCCGCAAATAATTTTAATCTGGAATGTAGTCTGCTTTATATACAAATTTTGAGTTCATCAGGTCTGTGTACCCCTGTGTGGAAAATATCTGCCCCAAACGATTTTAAGCTGAAGTGTAGTCAGTTTTATATACCAATTTTGAGTTTATCAAGTTTGTGTACCCCTGTGTGGAGAACAATATTTGCCCCAAACAATTTTAAGCTGAGATGTAGTCTGCTTTATATGCCAATTTTGAGTTTATCAGGTCTGTGTACCCCTGTGTGAAGAAGAATAACTGCCCCAAACAATTTTAAGCTGAGATGTAGACTGCTTTATATACTAATTTTGAGTTATCCGGTCTGTGTACCCCTGTGTGGAAAAGAATATCTGCCCCAAACAATTTTAAGCTGAGATGTAGTCTGCTTTATATACCAGTTTTGAGTTTATCAGGTCTGTGCACCCCTGTGTGGAAAAGAATTTCTGCCCCAAACAATTTTAAGCTGAGATGTAGTCTGCTTTATATATTAATTTTGAGTTTATCAGGTCTGTGTACCCCTGTGTGGAAAAGAATATCTGCCCCAAACAATTTTAAGCTGAGATGTAGTCTGTTTTATATACCAATTTTGAGTTTATCAGGTCTGTGTACCCCTGTGTGGAAAATAATATCTGCCCCAAACAATTTTAAGCTGAGATCTAGTCTGCTTTATGTACCAATTTTGAGTTTATCACGTCTGTGTACCCATGTGTGGAGATCAATATCTGCCCCAAACAATTTTAAGCTGAGATCTAGTCTGCTTTATATACCAATTTTCAGTTCATCAAGTCTGTGTACCCCTGTGTGGAGAACAATATCTGCCCCAAACAATTTTAAGCTGAGATCTAGTCTGCTTTATATACCAATTTTCAGTTTATCAGGTCTGTGTACCCCTGTGTGGAGAACAATGTCTGCCCCAAACAATTTTAAGCTGAGATGTAGTCTGCTTTCTATACCAATTTTCAGTTTATCAGGTCTGTGTAGCCCTATCTGGAAAAGAATATCTGCCCTAAACAATTTTAAGCTGAGATGTAGTCGGTTTTATATACCTATTTTGAGTTTATCAAGTCTGTGTACCCTTGTGTGAAGAAGAATAACTGCCCCAAACAATTTTAAGCTGAGATGTAGCCTGCTTTATATACTAATTTTGAGTTCATCAGGTCTGTGTTCCCCTGTGTGGAAAATAATATCTGCCCCAAACAATTTTAAGCTGAGATCTAGTCTGCTTTATATACCAATATTGAGTTTGTCAGGTCTGTGTACCCCTGTGTGGAGAACAATATCTGCCCCAAACAATTTTAAGCTGAGATATAGTCTGCTTTATATACCAATTTTGAGCTTATCAGGTCTGTGTACCCCTTTGTGGAGAACAATATCTGCCTGAAACAATTTTAAGCTGAGATGTAGTCTGCTTTATATACCAATTTTGAGATTATCAGGTCTGTGTACCCCTGTGTGAAGAAGAATATCTGCCCCAAACAATTTTAAGCTGAGATGTAGTCTGCTTTCTATACCAATTTTCAGTTTATCAGGTCTGTGTACCCCTGTGTGGAAAAGAATATCTGCCCCAAACAATTTTAAGCTTAGATGCAGTCGGTTTTATATACCAATTTTGAGTTCATCAAGTCTGTGTACCCCTGTATGGAGAACAATATTTGCACCAAAAAATTTATTTCACTAGAGTATAACTATTGTAAAGAGACCAAAACCTCTTCCACTACAGTGAACCCAGCACATGGAGACCCAATCAGGAGTGTTCACATTTCATTAAATTATGGCCTGACACCACCGAAATGGCATCAATTTAACTACAGTAAAAATAGTATAATTATGACAGACACTTCTTCCCCTACGGCCAACCCATTAGATAGAGACACAATCAAGAGTGTTTGTTAACAATTCCCAAAATTAAGGCCTAACACCAACGAAGTGGCGTCAATTTCACTACAGTAGAAATTGTAGAATTAGGAACAACACCTCTTCCCCTACAGCCAACACAGTATATGTAGACCCAATCAGGAGTGTTCACATTTCCCTAAATTATGGCCTAACACCACCGAAGTGGCATCAATTTCACTACAGTAGAAATAGTATAATTAGGACCGACACCTCTTCCCCTACAGCCAACCCAGTAGATGGAGACCCAATCAGGAGTGTTCACATTTCCCTAAATTATGGCCTAACACCACAGAAGTGGCATCAATTTCACTGCAGTAAAAATAGTATGATTAGGACAGACACTTCTTCCCCTACAGCCAACCCAGTAGATAGAGACCCAATCAGGATTCCTCACAATTAAAAAATAATGGCAGACATCAGCAAAGTGGCATAAATTTAAGTACAGTAGTAATTGTAGAATTAGGAACGACACCTCTTCCACTAGAGCCAATCCAATAGATTGAGAGACCCAATCTGGATTCTACACATTTCAAAACATTAGGGCCTAAAACCTGCAGCAGCAGAAAGAGCAGGCACACAAGCCATATCACAGACTGCAATTCCGCAAGATCAATGCAGCACGCTGAAAACTACAACATCTCCTAGTCTGTACAATCTGGAATTGGGGCGCAAAAGTCCTTGGAGATCCATGATTTGTTCATCTTGATGAAAGTTAGGTGGTCTACACTTTCATGGGACAGACGGCTGCGCTTATCTGTCAGGACACCACCAGCAGCTGAAGACACTTTCTGAGAGAATGCAGCTTAATGGGCATGATAAAACCTCCAAGGCATGACAGGTGAGCTCAAGCCATTCATTCAAGACCAAAATGTAAAAGGTTCCAATCCTCCCTGATGGTATTCATATTGAGCTCTAGATACTCCTCCACCATCCTTTCCAGTCATTCACCACGTGTCAGACTTGTACTCTGTTGTGCTGGTGCACGAGCTTGTCTAAAAAATGTGTGAAAGGACTCACAGAAATTGCTTCTGCCACTTACTCTGCTGCTGCTGCTGTTTTGGCATTGACAAACTGATGTGCCAGAGGTTGAAAGGGTGCAGAGGTCCTTAACCTGTTCCCACTCCTTAAACGTGATATGCCCCACATCCATACTGCGTTGGCCCAGGCTACATGACATCACATTCTCCGTCAGGGCTCGTTGCTGCTGCCACAGTCGCTGCAACATGTGCAGAGTGGAATTCCACCGCGTTGGCACATTGCATATCAACCTGTTAACTGGCATGGACAAAGACCTCTGTATCAATGCAAGTCAATGACATGAGGGATGTGAACGGCAGAAGTGAGCACACAGCTTCCGTACTTTCTGAAGCAGCTCACCCAGGCCAGGACAGTGGCAGAGAAATCGCTGTACCACCAGGTTGAGGAGGTGAGCCATGCAAGGCACGTGTGTGAGCTTGCCGCTGTGTAGGGTCGCCAACAGGTTTGCACAGTTATCGCACATAGCCTTCCCTGGCTCCAGGTTCAGCGGAGATAGCCATTGCTCAAACTGAACCTGGAGAGCCGTCCACAACTCTTCAGCTGTATGATTGCAATCTCCAAGGCAAATTAATTTGAAGACTGCCTGATTGCGGTGAGCTCTGTCTGTGCAGTATGGAGGTGGTGTGGATTTGCTCTGCACTGTTGGAACATGTGTCTCATTAAGGCAGAGGTTGAGTGCGCAGGTGGAGGCCCTAGAGGAGGTGGAGGAGGCAGAAGTAGTGGAGGAAGTGGAAAATACAGACGTTTGTTCTGCAAGCCTTGGGGATGCCAAGATTTGTGCAGCAGCCCCTTCCCCGCCTGCCTTCACAGCCACCAGAGTCACCCAGTGCCCAGTCAGCGAGATGTAATGCCATTGGCCATGCTTACTCGTCCAGGTAAGTCCTGTAGTGAAATGCACCCTGGCATACATATATTTAGTCAAGGAATGGGTGATGTTGTCTGCGATATGCTAGTGTATAACAGGTACAGCTTTCTTAGAGAGTAATAGCCACTGGGGAACTGGTACAGGGGGACTGCGATGGCCATCAGCTTTCGGAAATCTTCTGTATCTGCCAGGCAGAAAGGCAGCATTTCCATGGCCAACAGATTTGAGATGGTGCTGTTCAACTTCTTAGCTTTATCATGCGTAGGATGAAACAATCTTTTATTTGACCACAATTGCAGGACCGAGGGCTGGCTGCAGTGCTGAGAGAGGGCGGAGTATGGTGAAATGGACAGACTGCTGGACCATGAGTGAGGTGCAGGCGCAGATATTACGGTGGATTGAGAAACATGTGGTGTGCTCGGTGAAACAAACACAGCGGCATATCCCCTTCAGTTAAAGCTGACAGGCTCTCACTCAGCCTGACTAGAGCGGGTAGAGAACCGGAGGTTCTGCGGTGGGAGACCTGCGTGACAATATTTGGCACGGTAACAGAGGAGGATGCGGTTGATGGGGCAGCTGATGGTTGTTGAGTTCCGATGGTCCACATTTAAGCGCGATGAGATTCTCAGCATAATGCATGTTGTTTGCACATGTGAACGTTCATGCATGTAGTAGTCAAATTATTGCAGTTTTCCCTCTACTGAGTTTTTTATCGTAAACTTTGCCGATAACGTGAGTTGGCTCATCCTTTGCGGTGACAAAAAAGGCCCAGGCTAGGCAACCCTTGCAGACCCTGTGAGCTGCAGACCCGCGACTGCTGCTGGCCACAGCCACAGTTGTGGCTAAGGATGCAGTGCTCCTCATGCTTGCATCACTCTGTGTCTGCGCCATAGGGTAAAAGGTAACCTCCTCATCTTCCTCCTCCATCTCCTCAGATGAGCTGCTCGGCTGCGTGACTCTGGGTTCACACCAAGTAGGATCTTCAACCTCCTCATCATCCAATGTGTTATCCCATGCCTCGCCCTCAGAGTAACCCTTATCCTCTTGTTGCCCTGACAGCACAGTACAGTCTGCATGAGCCTCAGGTATCTGAGTCTCAGTACGATCACCTCCCTCCCCGGTTTTTAATGTCTGGTGAGGAGAGTCAGGAACCTGCTCGGACCCTACTCCATCCTGCCCCGAATCCAGCCTAAATAAATGTTGGGCATCGGTGCAGATGCGTTCCTCCTCTTATTGAATCTGTGAATATTTGGAGTATGCTTCTGATGCCCGTGGTATAGAATGGGTCAACAGTTCTACATACTCGCCCATCTGTGGTTCGCTACAGTCAGTTGGGCACTTGGACAGTTATGACACGAGGGGAATCAAGGGTAATTGGGGTGCCACCTCTGTAGACTGTACTGTGTGTAATGTTGAGGTGGAGGAAGAAGAGGAGAAGCCACTTGAAGCAGCATTTGCCATCCACTGAAGCACCTGCTCTTTCTGACCCATAACAACAAGGCGTATCGCTGTGCAGCTGCCAAAGAAAGGGAGTAAAGCAGCCCGTCCACTAACAGAAGTTGTCAGTTGTCTTTGGATAGGACATGACGGTGTTGGTTCACTAGTGCTTTCACTAACATTACCACCTACCCCTGCATACCTTGAACACCAAGCCTATTCCTCCTTCCACCATGACCTCTCTTTTTCCCACTCATGTAGCTCAGATACTGTGGTAGGAGCACACTATTAGCAAAACAAAATTAGAATTTTTTTTTTACTCTGCCTAGCAAGACAAAAAAAAATATTTTTTTTACTCTGAAAAAAGCTGAAGTTCACCGCCACTAAAATAGTAGGTGGCTTTTAGCAAAGTGTATCATGTTTGCGACACAAAAAAATCTTTTGTGGATTCTGCCTAGCAAGACAAAAAATATATTTTTTTACTCTGAAAACAGCTGAAGTTCACTGCCACAAAAATAGTAGGTGGCTTTTAGCAGAGTGTATCACGTTTGCGACACAAAAAAATCTTTGTAGATTGTAAGCTTGCGAGCAGGGACCTCACTCCTAATGTAACTGTTTACTCTTTCTTATCTTGTATTGAATTTATTGCCTGTACATGTCCCTGCTTAATTGTAAAGCGCTGCGGAATATGTTGGCTCTATATAAATAAAAATTATTATTATTATTTATTATTATTATCTTTACTGGACTCTGCCTAGCGAGACAAAAAAATCATTTTTTCTGCAGCTCCAGAGAACAGCGATGGGGGCAGCTTTTGCTCCCTCCTATGCCAATCTGTTCCTGGGGCTGTGGGAAAGGGACCTCTTCCTGTCGGATCGTCTGCCGTCGATGTGTCGCGTCCTTTCTTGGACGCGATACATCGATGACATTCTGATTATCTGGCAGTCTACGGATTTAGAATTGATTTCTTTCATGGACGTGCTAAACATCAATGACTTGAATATACATATCACATATCAATACAGTATGGAAAAGTCCGAATTTTTGGATGTCGTATTAAAGAAAGATGTTAATGGTAAAATACAGACAGACATCTATAGGAAGCCTACCTCTACCAACATGCTTCTACACGCTTCCTCTTCTCATCCCCAACACATGGTGCAGTCGGTCCCTGTCGGACAGTTCCTGCGTATCCGCAGGATCTGCTCGACGGATTATGATTTTGAAATTCAAGCCAAAGACCTTGCATCCAGATTCCTGGAACGAGGTTACAGTAGGAGGTCTATAAAAAGAGCTTATTATAGGGCCAAGTTTTCCTCACGTCATGATCTACTGTATAGGGCTCGGCGTACCACGCATAATGATGTAGTCAGGTTTATTACCAAATTTCACACGCAGATCCCTGCAATGAAGCAAGCACTAACAAAGGCATGGCCTGTGTTGAGATGTGACCCCATATTGTCTAAATACATTCCATCTGCACCATCAATTACCTTTTGCAGGTCCAGGAACTTACGTGATCACCTTACTAGTGTTGAGCCACCCCCGTAGTGTTCGGGTTCGGTTCGGTTCGTCGAACACCCGTGTGTTCGCCGAACTGTTCGTCGAACTGTTCGTCGAACACCTTCGAACACCGTTAAAACCAATGGCAGGCAAACAAAAACACATAGAAACACATAGAAAACACCTTCAAAGGTGTCCAAAAGCTGACAAACTGCTCAGAAGACACAACTAACACATGGAAAAGTGACAAGTACATATAGTCATGCGAAAAGAAAAGAGGTGGAGGAGTAAAAGGAGGGGGAGACACAGATATAGGCATGTCATGCCCTTCTAAAATCCAAAAAGTGAGAAGCCGAGACGGCCAGTCCGCTCCTGCCCGTGCCACCTCCGTGTCGCCGGGTTTGTGCCAGAGCCGCGGTGAACCCTGACGGCCAGCCCCCCTCTCCCAATACTGGTGCCTGTCCGCTGGTGGGTCGAGAGAGCCCCCCTGTGGTGGAGGCAGCTCTAAGCTTTTTAATTTAAATTGTCCCTCTAATTTGAATGAATACACTTTAAATCCATTTACAAGGATCTATTGGAGGGCAAGTCTCATGCCAGCAGCCGCGTAATTCCAGCTCCAGTAGCGTCCACTAAAGCTGCTGCAGTTAAAAGGCTTTTATAAGGATCGAGCTCGGCTGTCCACCGCAAGGCATCCTAGTGCCAGTCCCAGCCCCCAATGCCTTGGGGTGCCTCCTGATGCTCTTCATTAAGTATCCCGTGGTCCCGAAGCATTTCCTTTGAAAAAATTAAGTGTCCAAACTACAGGTGGTGTAGCTTGCTTAACAGCCGGGATAATCCGCTGACTAGCAGACACTGCTACTAGGCACAAAGTATTTCCTGGGCTAGATGCAGTTAAAAATTTGTAAGTAGATACTCTCGTTGGATGCTGAGAAAGCATTCCATAGAGTCTCCTGGCACGCCATATATGATTCTCTTAAAAAGCTTGGGGTAGGGGTCTAGGGGACCCTTTTATAGCCAAAATCACGGCCCTGTATCACAATACGTCACCTAGGCTGAAGATAAATGGAACTGTAGCACCGAGGGCTCGGTTGCTACAGACGTATTGCACCTCACCCAGAGGTGTGATATCTCACTCTCAGATAAGGATGGAGTGTGGATCAGGACCCGACACCTGCATGCATTACACCACATTGCCGTGGGGCAGGGCGACCAATATGCCCCTGAGATGGGCACGACAGTCCCTGTCCCTGGCTGGAGTGGGGGGAGGGAACACTGAGGAAGGGGAACCCTGCAGTGCAGGAGCAGGGAGGAAGCAGTTCCTGGGTGCATTGAGAAGGGAGTATAAAAGGTGGGCACCATCTTAGTTCAGTGCAGAGAAGTCTGAGCAGAAGTGGCAGGGAGCAGGGGCTCTGCATGAGCTCTGCTCCGGAGGCGGGCCTAGTAACAGAGGCCCAGGCCTGCAAGAGGGAGAAGGAAGGAAGAGGAGCGGAGAAGGCTCCAGGAACGAGGAATGAAGGGATCCCAGGGGTGCGGACGGGCGAGTCGCCACCGCACGCCCGAATCCACCTGCGTGGAGGGGTCAGGCCAAAGGGGGAGACCGGTCCCCAAACTAGTGGAGGCAGGAAACGACCCTCAGCTAGAAACCGGAGGCTCTGACATTTTATGTGGCGCAGCCCCTTGCTCCACCCGCTAGGAAGGCACCACATAGGGTCAGGGAAACTGGCAACAAGTTTACCAAGAGGAGGCCCGAGGCAGCCGGACAGAAGTGTTGGTAAGAAAGGCCAGACAAAGGACACACAAAGGGGGTCCTGTGAAGCGCTCCAAAGTTATCTGGGAGTTGTCTGAGCCCCTCACCTGGTGAGCACAGTACGACGTGGGCAGCCGTTACCTGCAGACGTGGTCTGGATAATAAGAACTGTGAGTAAAGGCCCTGAACTGCATCACTGACTCCGTGTCGTTACTGCTGCTGCCCTGCACCATCACCCCCATCCTCCGCATACACTGCCCTGAGGCTATACTCCTCCCGTGGGGAGTTATGCTACGCTCTGCTGCACCCACAACACCAGCCTTAGCGGTCTGCCCTGTAGCGGCGGTTCACTCTGACCGCAATCCACGGGTGGCGTAGTCGGACATTTAAACATCAAAACCACATAAATAGTTCCGCCACTGGTTTGACCGCCCTGAGCCACGGAACCGGATCGCCGCCACGAAGACTACAACCACCAGCATCCACCAAAAAGGGTCCGGCTCCGGGTGTCCCAAGGCCCAGGGGGTGCGTCAGAACATTTTCATCACCTTTCACAATCACCAATGGGACAAGGCAGGGATGTCCTCTGTCCCCTCTCTTATACATCCTAGTGACGGAGCACCTGCTCTCATCAATTCGCCATAACCCCAATATTAGGTGGATTGAGGTGGGAGGCACCGAGTACAAGTGCTCTCTATTTGCTGATGATGTCCTAGTATGTATCACTCAATCACATATATCCATCCCTGCTGTTATGGCTGAAATAGATCACTTTGTTACATGGTAAAATTTTAAAATCAATGCAGCGAAGTCTGAGGCCCTCGATGTCTCCCTCCCTAAATCCATATAGGATTCCATCCAGTCCAACTTTCCCTTTGCCTGGCCCTCACAGGGTATCAAATACTTAGGAATTCCTATTCATAGAGACCTCTCCCATCTATGTTATCTTAATTTTGGGCCCTTTATTGAACAATTCCATACAGACCACGGTTGGCAAGTTGGAACTGTGAGATTCACTACGTGCACCACTGGTATTTTGTGGAAAAGCACATGTAAGATTCTGCAACAGTCTCTGCTGATACTCCTGCATGCGTGCATCCCTTTCTATGGCAGGAATAATTTCTGCAAATGTACTTTTGTACCGGGGATCTAACAGTGTGGCAACCCAGTAGTCAGGATTATTTCTAATTCTCACAATTCGAGGGTCATGTTGCAGGTAGTGCAGCAAGAAGGCACTCATGTGTGTTGCGCATCCAGGAGCACCAAGTCCCTGTTGTGTTGGTGGCGAGGTAACAATCATGCTTCCTTCCTCTGTCCTCTCCCCCCAACCTCGCACAACAGAAATGTGATCAAGGTCTCCCTCATCTGATGAGTCTTCCATCAGTTCGTCCTCCACTTCTTCCTGGGCTCCTGCACCTTCCTCACTAGTTTGGCTGCTACCATGCGCCCTGGTAAAATCATCTCCCCCACCCTCACATGCCTGCCGCCCTGGTGCTGCCGACCGTCTGGACCTTGCAGATGTTAGCCCTTCCGCATACAACTCCTCCTCCTCTACTTCCTCCACCTCCTCTTGTGCCACCACCTGACTCCGAATTCTGTTTAACATGTGCTCCAGCATGTAAATCACCGGAATAGTCATGCTGATAATGGCATCGTCAGCACTAAACATCTTCGTCGCCATTTCAAAACTGTGCAGAAGGGTGCATAGGTCCCTGATCTGAGACCACTCCTCCAGCGTGATTTGCCCCACCTCTGAATCTCGTTGGCCCAGGCTATACGTCAGAACGTATTGCACCAGGGCTTGTCGGTGCTGCCACAGTCGCTGCAACATGTGCAGAGTTGAATTCCACCGGGTAGGCACATCGCATTTTAGCCGGTGAAGTGGCAGGCCCAACGACTTCTGTAGAGATGTAAGTCGCTGAGCTGCGGGATGCGAACGGCGGAAGTGAGCACACAGCGACCGTGCCCTCTGCAGAAGGCCATCTAGTCTGGGATAGTGGGCTAAAAATTGCTGGACAACCAGGTTCAACACGTGAGCCATACAAGGCACGTGTGTGACATTGCCCCGGCGAAGGGCCGCACCCAGGTTTGCAGCATTGTCGCACACGGCCTTCCCTGGTTTCAGGTCCAGTGGAGACAACCATTCATGAAATTGGTTCTCCAGAGCTGACCACAACTCCTCAGCTGTGTGACTCACATTTCCCAGACATTTCAATGTAAAAACCGCCTGATGACGTTGAGCCCTACTGCCAGCATAGTAAGGAGGTGTGCAGGATCCCTTCTGCGCAGTTAGAAAGCTTGTGGCATGACCAGACAGACTTTGGGTGCAGGTGGAAGACCGAGAGGAGGTTGAGGAGGCAGAAGCAGTGGAGGAAAAATGACATAAAGAGGATTGACGCACAACTCGTGGGGACGGCAAGACTTGGACAGCAGCCCCTTGTCCTGCTGTCACCATAGTTACCCAGTGCCCAGTCAGCGACATGTAACGCCCCTGTCCATGCCTACTCGTCCAAGTGTCTGTGGTGAAATGCACCCTGTCACACACAGAGTTTCTCAAAGAAGCGGTGATGTTGTGTGCGACATGCTGGTGGAGCGCAGGCACACCTTTCTTTGAGAAGTAGTGCCGACTGGGCATCTGGTACTGGGGCACTGCGACGGACATAAGGTCTCGAAAATCCTCTGTGTCCACCAGGCGGAAAGGCAGCATTTCTGTAGCCAAGAGCTTGCAGATGGTGAAATTCAACCTCTTAGCTTTCTCATGGCTAGGAGGAAATGGTCTTTTACTTGTCCACATCTGAGGGACCGAGGGCTGGCTATTGTGCTTAGACGGGGTTGATAAGGGTGTCCCCGGCAAACTGCCGGTCTGTGAGGAAGATGCAGGCGGACATGTTAGGTTGCCTTGATCCAAAGGTGGTGCTATCGATGTCGGACAGCGCTCAAGACCAGCTGGTGTTACCACCTCCAAAGAAAATGATGACCTGCCAATCACGCTGGCTGTTGCGGGTAAAGAGGTGGCAGGTCTGCGCCCCAAAACAGGTGTGACTGCTGTCCCCCCAGTCACAGAGGATGAAGAGGCCGCGGATGCACAAGATATGGCAGACGGTGGTTGGCCCGGCCGGCTAGACCGCATTGTAGCACACTGAGCTTCCCACTGCAACTTATGCTTCATGTCCATGTGCCGGTTCATGCATGAAGTACTCAAACTATGTATTTTTTGGCCTCTACTTAGCTTTTGCTGACAAATGTTACAGATAACACGAGTTGGGTCATCTTTATCGATCTGAAAAAATGCCCAGGCTATGCAAGGCTTAGCACCCATGCGACCTGAAGAGCCACCACGACTTGTGGTGAGAGGCAGAGTTGTGTTTGAGGATGCAGTTGTTGACGTGCTTCCAGTACTACGTCTCTGTCCAGGAAGGCGCAACCTGACCTCGTCGTCACTAGCATCTTCCTCCACCTCCTCTGCTGACCTCATCTCTTGGCTGACTGTGGGTTGACAGTAAGTGGGATCTCCGACCTCATCATCATCACCCTGTGCGTTATCACACCCGTCGTCCTCAGAGCCAACCTGTTCCTGCCCTGACAAAAAACTAAAGTTGTCGCTCCAATCAGGTATTTGAGTCTTATCATCGTCTTCCTCATTGTCTCCACCAACAGGAGTTACAGTTTGGGAATGAGGGTCTACATTATGGTAGGAACCTTCTGCGTCTGGTCCTGGATCCGACTCATAAAGATTCTGGGCATCAGTGCAGATCATTTCCTCGTCTGGATTCACAGAAGCGCTGGAGTCGACCTCTGATTCCCAGGCTATAGTATGAGTAAACAGCTCTGCAGACTCAACCATCTGTTCTACCTCATACTCAGACGGGCAGCTGGAGATTTGGGAGCTGTGAGGAAGCAAGTGCGATTTGGGTGACACCTTTGAGGACTGGAGTATTTGTGATGTTGAAGTTGATGTGGAGGAGAGCCCACTTAAAGGAGCACTTGATATCCGTTGAAGCACCTGCTGTTTTTGTGCCTCATCTGGAATTTGTAGCGATTGGCGTGGCCGTAAGAAAGGGATCTTATCACATTGTCCGCTAAAAGAAGTAGACATTTTAGTTTGGCTGGAAGATGGTCTTTCTTCTGCACCTACCCCACGGACACAACCTTTTTTCCCCTTCCCAACACGCCTATTCCCCTTTCCACCAGCAGCAGGCCTTTTTCCACTCATTTTGGTGGTTAACTAATTCACAACTCTGGAGTTGTTTGCACAAAAAAACAATGGATGGTAACCGAGCAGAGCTGAGTGGCCAAACTGTGGTATTAGGCCAAAACTATTGGCTGGGTTAGATGCAGAAAAAAATTATTTTTAATTTGCAACCTGATGGAGGTCAGTATAGATGGACTAATAGACCAAGTCCCACACACCGCTAGAAGCCCAAATATTTTTTCAGAGCTAGATGCAGAAATTTTTTTTATTCAATTTGCAACCTGATGGAGGTCAGTATAGATGGACTAATAGACCAAGTCCCACACACTGCTAGAAGCCCAAATATTTTTTCAGAGCTAGATGCAGAAAAAAATTATTTTTAATTTGCAACCTGATGGAGGTCAGTATAGATGGACTAATAGACCAAGTCCCACACACTGCTAGAAGCCCAAATATTTTTTCAGAGCTAGATGCAGAAAAAAATTATTTTTAATTTGCAACCTGATGGAGGTCAGTATAGATGGACTAATAGAACAAGTCCCACACGCTGCTAGAAGCCCAAATATTTTTTCAGAGATAAATGAAGAAAAAAATTATTTTTAATTTGCAACCTGATGGAGGTCAGTATAGATGGACTAATAGACCAAGTCCCACACACTGCTAGAAGCCCAAATATTTTTTCAGAGCTAGATGCAGAAAAAAATTATTTTTAATTTGCAACCTGATGGAGGTCAGTATAGATGGACTAATAGACCAAGTCCCACACACCGCTAGAAGCCCAAATATTTTTTCAGAGCTAGATGCAGAAAAAAATTATATTCAATTTGCAACCTGCTGGAGGTCAGTATAGAAGGACTAATAGAACAAGTCCCACACACTGCTAGAAGCCCAAATATTTTTTCAGAGCTAAATGAAGAAAAAAATTATTTTTAATTTGCAACCTGATGGAGGTTAGTATAGATGGACTAATAGACCAAGTCCCACACACTGCTAGAAGCCCAAATATTTTTTCAGAGCTAGATGCAGAAAAAAATTATATTCAGTTTGCAACCTGATGGAGGTCAGTATAGATGGACTAATAGAATGATGCTATGCCCAAAAGATTTTACTTCACTAGGTGCAGTAAAAAAATTGGTATTCTATACACAGGTGGTATATCTTGCAACACAGATAGGCTACTCCACTGACTAACACACTCTGCAATAGGCCAAAAAGGATTAGCTTTGCTAGATTCAGCCAAATGCTGTGAAAAAAACTTGCACAGCACTGGCACAGACCTGCCTGGCAAAAACTGATAGGAACTGATGTAACCTAGTCCTGAAAAGGACTCCAATTACAATTAGTCTTTACTCCCACAATCTATCTATTTAAGAGCACAGACCTGCCTGATAAAAGTCGTAGGAAATGCTGTAACCTAGTCCTTAAAAGGACTGCAATCACAACTATTCCCTACTCCCAAGCTATCTGTATATTTGTGCGAAAATTGGCTTGAAATTAACAAGGTATAGTGCACACAGCAACAGCGGTGCCGTCTAACACGCAGCTGCAGCAGTGAGAAAATGGTGGCGACGGGGAAAATGGCTTGGTCTTATAGGGCAAGGACATGTGACATACACTGCCAATCACACATGCCCTTGCTTGTGTGAAAAAAAGCACTTCGCTCCGTGTGTGCGCTGCTGATAGGCTGACAGATTGCACCTCCCCACTGCAAATGCGGGAAAGAGAAAAAAAAATGGAGATCTTCATTGTTCCTGCAGAGATCCATCCCCTGCCCCTCCCCCCGCCCCGCTGTACACTCAAACTGCGTATTAACATTAATTTTCATCATTACTGAGAAAAAATCCAGTTATGATTTTGGTGCACGAACAGTTATCGAACATAACCTCGAACAGCCGAATTTTTCTCAAATTGTTCGTGTTCGCCGACCGGCTCGAACACCGCCCAAAACAGCTCGAATTTGAGATTGGCGAACAGTTCGAGTAGAACAACGCTCATCTCTACACCTTACCAGGGGCCACTATGTTGGTGAACCAAATCCCACTTTTTTGGATGCCGTAACAGTGAAGCATGGTTGCTCACCATGTGGTCATTGTAGGGCCTGCACTAACGTGGATAAAGCTGAGGAGTTCTGTGATTCTAGCGGTCCAAAAATATATAAAATTAAGAAACGCATCAACTGTCTGACTAAGAATGTAATATACTATGCCACATGCCCCTGTGGTCTTATATATGTCGGTTTGACCACACGACAATTTAAAATAAGGATCAGGGAACATGTACTGGGTATTTTTTCGGCACTTGAGCAGACAGATTTGTTGAATTTGAAAACGATCCCACGCCATTTTAAACAACATCACCAATGTAATGGTAATTTATTGAGAATAAAAGGGATTGATTGCATTGACATGGGGATCCGTGGGGGACCAATCTCTAGACGCCTGGCCCAATTGGAGGCTAGGTGGAATTGGACCCTCAACACCATCCAGCCAAATGGACTTAATGAGAATCTTAGTTTCGTACCATTTCTGTGATCATCACCTCCCCTCCCTTCTTTTCCCTTCCCTTTCCCCTCTTTCCTCCCCCCCTTCCCTTTTACTTTCTAATTTCCTTTTTTTTCCCCCTCCCCCTCTCTTCCCCCCCCTTCCCCCCTTCCCCTCCCCCTTTCCCTTTCCCTCCCCCTTTCCCTTTCCCTCATCGACATGCATACTGTTGACCCACTTTGTTGTATTTTATATTGTTTTTAACTGTATTGCTTTTATATATTAGGTACGCCTCACATTGTTCCTTCGGCCTCCTATGCATCTATTGATGTTTTTGTTCCTGTATGATGAATCAACTAATTCTGTCTCCATGATCTATACAAGCAATACTTCCTATATCCATATGGATGATACTATGCACTATATTATGTAATTGAATTGTATACGAATGGTGACATTATATATTTAACACTATATTGTGCCTTGCATTGTTTGTGAACTATGTACATGTGTGCTGATTATACAGCAATATATCTGTGTAATGTTATAACAATTCAGAATGTATTTTACCATATTCTCATAATATTCTTGGTTGTTCTATTCATTCTCTCTATTTCTTATGAGTCACAATATACTGCTTTTCCATTCATGATTCACATACAGACTCCGTCATTTTGCAGATGTTCTTAGTATATTTAATTATATATTACAATGGCTGTATGCACCTCCCCTGCTTTACCCCTTTAGGTATGTTGTTTCGCTTACCTGTACGCGCGTGTCCCGTGGTCCCTGTGCGCCCTCCAGCTTGTGACATCTATTTGATGCCGCTGCAGCTATGCGTCCAGGTTACCGGGGGAACAGGCGCGTCACTTCCGGTTTTGCGTTACACATCCTGGATCCATGGGCGACACTTTCACTGTGTACTAGCCGTTCCCATGGTTTCCATTACATCACTTCCGGTCAGCGCAGTGCATCTCTGGGAACTTACATGTGTTCCCTCATATCGCATATACACTAGCGATGGACGAGAAGGTGTGACTCGTGGTATCTTTCCCATTGGTTGACGCTACCTATTTATACTGCACCCTTTCACTTTCTTATACACCCCTTGACAAAGGCGCATTGCCGAAATGCGCGTCGGGGTTGGCATGCACGTGGTCAGCTATCTCAGGTAATTGCTATGGAAGCAATAGCTTCCCTTTGAGAATGATTATAATTGATTTACACTCTCTATATGGTCTCCATAAATGATATATATACACTAGATATTGTCATTCCAATTTACCCTAAGAGGTTATATATACCATGGTTACTATGTTTTATATGGAGCCCTTTTTCCCATTGTGCGTGCTGTTTTAATTCATTGTGAGTTTTTCACGTATGTACTTTCACCCCCATTTTTGTATCGTTTTATATAATTGTTCGAACAAAATCTATGCTATTTATTACGATTTGTGACGGCATCATCTATCCTGAGCCTAGCTCTCTTCCCCCTAGCAAGACAAAAAATATATTTTTTTACTCTGAAAACAGCTGAAGTTCACTGCCACTAAAATAGTAGGTGGCTTTTAGCAGAGTGTATCACGTTTGCGACACAAAAAAATCTTTGGAGATTGCAAGCTTGCGAGCAGGGACCTCACTCCTAATGTAACTGTTTACTCTGTCTTATCTTGTATTGAATTTATTGCCTGTACATGTCCTTGCTTAATTGTAAAGTGCTGCGGAATATGTTGGCTCTATATAAATAAAAATTATTATTATTATTTATTATTATTTTCTTTACTGGACTCTGCATAGCGAGACAAAAAAATCATTTTTTTACTCTGAAAACAGCTGAAGTTCACCACCACTAAAATAGTAGATGGTGTTTAGCAAAGTGTATCATGTTTGCGACGCAAAAAAATCTTTTGTGGACTCTGCCTAGCAAGAAAAAAAACTGTTTTTTTCCTCCGAAAACAGCTGAAGGTCACCGCCACTAAAATAGTAGGTGGCTTTTAACAGAGTGTATCATGTTTGCAACACAAAAAAATCTTTAGTGGACTCTGCCTAGTAAGACAAAAAAATCTATTTTTTTACTCTGAAAACAGCTGCCGTTCACCGCCACTAAAATAGTAGGTGGCTTTTAGCAGAGTGTATCACATTTGCGACACAAAAACATATTTTGTGGACTCTGCCTGGCAACAGAAAAAATATATTTGTTTTACTGTGCATACAGCTGAATTTCACCCACCAAAAAAATGACAAACTGGGCTAACACAGCTTGCTCTCTCACATTAGCAAATTAAAAGAAAAAGTATCTGTCACCGCACGGTTGGTTGGTGACTAGTGTTGAGCGAACATGCTCGACACTGCTCGATACTCGCCCGAGCATCACGCTACTCGGGATGTTCGGCGAGCACTGAGCATTTCCGGGTTACTCGGGCGGGAGCTCGGGTCTCCGCCCTGCATGTTTGGCACTCTTTACAGAGCCAATGAACATGCAGGGATTGCCAGCCAGTCACTGTAATGCTGCAGCCATGTTGGTTGTGGGCATTACAGTGATTGGCTGGCCGCACAGCGTCACCTCGAGTATTTAAAACCGGGCGCCGCCATCTTGGACACAGTCGCTCTGGATTAGACAGTGTAGAGACAGCGCTGCTGATTTAGGTAGAGATATAAACTGCGAAATAGTTAGTGTAGGGTCTGTAAAGGCTGCCAGAACAAACAAACAGTCCTTTTCAGGACTAATATCCATCCCAGATACCAGGCAGGCAGGCTGTATAGGAGACACAGTGGTTATACCAGCAAACGCTGCATTACAGTCCTGTGTGCTCCTGTTGCTCAAATTGCTGGACTTAGCACCAGGTGTCGGGGGCCAGGAAAAATCCTTTTTTTTCCATCTAAATCCTCCTTTTTTTTCCTCCTTCACACTGTACAAATACCCGTCTTATTAACCTTTTGGTGTGTCCCCCCCCCCCCCCCAAAAAAAAGCATGTCTCTGATTTTTCTGACACAAATATAACTGTTGAAAATAGTCTGGTGTAGGATAGAGAAACAGAAGTGTTGTTTTGCACTTCCACGGTTCAAACCTCTGTATTATCCATTTTGGGCCATTTGTATCTAAAAAAAAATACAGTTTGAGTGTGTCGCTCACTGTTCAGCCGCAAATATCTCTATTTAAAAAAGTGTGGTATACCCCAGTAATCAATAACTGTGGTTTTGCCATCCCACGGTAAAAAATCTCTATTATTCAGCTTTTGGTAGTTTTTTCCGTAAAGAAAAACAGTAGTGTCTCCTGACTGTTGTGACACAAAAATATATCTGTTGAAAATACTCTTGTGTAGGCCCGACATCCCAGTGTGGTTTCGCAGTTCCACGGGTCAAATCACTGTACTATCCAGTTTTGGGCCTTTGGTATCTAAAAAAAAAGCAGTTTGATTGTGTCGCTCACTGTTCAGCCGCAAATATCTCTATTTAAAAAAGTGTGGTATACCCCAGTAAACAATAACTGTGGTTTTGCCATCCCACGGTAAAAAATCTCTATTATTCAGCTTTTGGTAGTTTTTTCCGTAAAGAAAAACAGTAGTGTCTCCTGACTGTTGTGACACAAAAATATATCTGTTGAAAATAGTCTTGTGTAGGCCCGACATCCCAGTGTGGTTTCGCAGTTCCACGGGTCAAATCGCTGTACTATCCAGTTTTGGGCCTTTGGTATCTAAAAAAAAAGCAGTTTGAGTGTGTCGCTCACTGTTCAGCCGCAAATATCTCTATTTAAAAAAGTGTGGTATACCCCAGTAAACAATAACTGTGGTTTTGCCATCCCACGGTAAAAAATCTCTATTATTCAGCTTTTGGTAGTTTTTTCCGTAAAGAAAAAAAGTAGTGTTTCCTGACTGTTGTGACACAAAAATATATCTGTTGAAAATAGTCTTGTGTAGGCCCGACATCCCAGTGTGGTTTCGCAGTCCCACGGGTCCAATCGCTGTACTAATCAGTTTTGGGCCTTTGGTATCTAAAAAAAAAGCAGTTTGAGTGTGTCGCTCACTGTTCAGCCGCAAATATCTCTATTTAAAAAAGTGTGGTATACCCCAGTAAACAATAACTGTGGTTTTGCCATCCCACGGTAAAAAATCTCTATTATTCAGCTTTTGGTAGTTTTTTCCGTAAAGAAAAACAGTAGTGTCTCCTAACTGTTGTGACACAAAAATATATCTGTTGAAAATAGTCTTGTGTAGGCCCGACATCCCAGTGTGGTTTCGCAGTTCCACGGGTCAAATCGCTGTACTATCCAGTTTTGGGCCTTTGGTATCTAAAAAAAAGCAGTTTGAGTGTATTGCTCACTGTTCAGCCGCAAATATCTCTATTTAAAAAAGTGTGGTATACCCCAGTAAACAATAACTGTGGTTTTGCCATCCCACGGTAAAAAATCTCTATTATTCAGCTTTTGGTAGTTTTTTCCGTAAAAAAAAACAGTAGTGTCTCCTGACTGTTGTCACACAAAAATATATCTGTTGAAAATACTCTTGTGTAGGCCCGACATCCCAGTGTGGTTTCGCAGTTCCACGGGTCAAATCACTGTACTATCCAGTTTTGGGCCTTTGGTATCTAAAAAAAAAGCAGTTTGATTGTGTCGCTCACTGTTCAGCCGCAAATATCTCTATTTAAAAAAGTGTGGTATACCCCAGTAAACAATAACTGTGGTTTTGCCATCCCACGGTAAAAAATCTCTATTATTCAGCTTTTGGTAGTTTTTTCCGTAAAGAAAAACAGTAGTGTCTCCTGACTGTTGTGACACAAAAATATATCTGTTGAAAATAGTCTTGTGTAGGCCCGACATCCCAGTGTGGTTTCGCAGTTCCACGGGTCAAATCGCTGTACTATCCAGTTTTGGGCCTTTGGTATCTAAAAAAAAAGCAGTTTGAGTGTGTCGCTCACTGTTCAGCCGCAAATATCTCTATTTAAAAAAGTGTGGTATACCCCAGTAAACAATAACTGTGGTTTTGCCATCCCACGGTAAAAAATCTCTATTATTCAGCTTTTGGTAGTTTTTTCCGTAAAGAAAAAAAGTAGTGTTTCCTGACTGTTGTGACACAAAAATATATCTCTTGAAAATAGTCTTGTGTAGGCCCGACATCCCAGTGTGGTTTCGCAGTCCCACGGGTCCAATCGCTGTACTAATCAGTTTTGGGCCTTTGGTATCTAAAAAAAAAGAAGTTTGAGTGTGTCGCTCACTGTTCAGCCGCAAATATCTCTATTTAAAAAAGTGTGGTATACCCCAGTAAACAATAACTGTGGTTTTGCCATCCCACGGTAAAAAATCTCTATTATTCAGCTTTTGGTAGTTTTTTCCGTAAAGAAAAACAGTAGTGTCTCCTAACTGTTGTGACACAAAAATATATCTGTTGAAAATAGTCTTGTGTAGGCCCGACATCCCAGTGTGGTTTCGCAGTTCCACGGGTCAAATCGCTGTACTATCCAGTTTTGGGCCTTTGGTATCTAAAAAAAAGCAGTTTGAGTGTATTGCTCACTGTTCAGCCGCAAATATCTCTATTTAAAAAAGTGTGGTATACCCCAGTAAACAATAACTGTGGTTTTGCCATCCCACGGTAAAAAATCTCTATTATTCAGCTTTTGGTAGTTTTTTCCGTAAAAAAAAACAGTAGTGTCTCCTGACTGTTGTCACACAAAAATATATCTGTTGAAAATAGTCTTGTGTAGGCCCGACATCCCAGTGTGGTTTCGCAGTTGCACGGGTCAAATCGCTGTACTATCCAGTTTTGGGCCTTTGGTATCTAAAAAAAAAGCAGTTTGAGTGTGTCGCTCACTGTTCAGCCGCAAATATCTCTATTTAAAAAAGTGTGGTATACCCCAGTAAACAATAACTGTGGTTTTCCTCTTCCACGGTTCTAATCTACTCTTTATTACCCTTTTTCCATTGATAGTGCAAGTGTAAGCTATTTTACTTCATTTACAATGGGCAAGGCGCGTGGCAAGGGACGTGGAAGTGGACGTTCTGGTGATGGTTCGTGCAGAGGATGGGGCCGTGGCCAAGGTGAAAATGTGCCACAACCAACAGCCACATCTTCTCGCTCCCACTTCTTGACCGAATTACTAGGGAAGCACAGAACAACACCAGTATTGAGAACTGATCAGTGTGAACAGGTTATTAATTGGATAGCAGACAATACTTCCAGTTACCTGGGCACCACCACCTCCGGTCTGTCTTCCACACGGTCAACTCTTAGTAGCCGTGAGTCTCGACCGCATACTCCTCCTCACCCTGATGCTCCTTCCTCCCACCATGCTGAGTGTCGTCAGACAGCAAGTGATCCCACACTTGGACACTCTGAAGAGCTGTTCACTGGTCCATTTACATATTTGGGCCCCTCGCCTGATACGCTTGAAGTGGTGGAAGAGGAGATCCCATGTTGCGATGCCCAAATATTTGAACAGCCACGGCCACAGGAAGTCGACGTTGGCAATCTGTCACAAGAGGTGGACGATGACGAGACACAATTGCCAGGAAGTGAGGAGGAGGATCGTGGTGCGCAAGTGGAAGAGGAGGAGGTGGTGGATGATCTAGTAACTGACCCAATGTGGAAGGAGGACATGCAGAGTGAGGCCAGCAGCACACAGGGGGAGGGAGGTAGGGTACCCCAACAGGCAGGAAGAAGCAGTGTGATGGCCGCAGACAGAGAGCAGGCAACAGTTCCCCGTAACACCAACACGAGGGACGTTGCCAGTACAAGCGGTAGGT
The DNA here is from genome assembly GCF_046119375.1 of Phyllobates terribilis. NCBI lineage: Eukaryota > Metazoa > Chordata > Amphibia > Anura > Dendrobatidae > Phyllobates > Phyllobates terribilis. Next base: position 790,245,471 of record NW_027362761.1, read on the forward strand.
CTTCCAGAGTCTGGAATTTTTTTAAAGACTCTGCTGATAACCCCAAAAAGGCCATATGTTCCACCTGCCATGCCAGCATCAGCAGGGGTGACAAAACTACCAGCCTGACCACCACCAGCATGATCAGGCACATGGCAGCAAAGCACCCGACGTTGTGGGGCGAAACCCAGGGTCCACGACCAGTGTCAGCGGGTGTCACCACTGCTTCTTCCACTGTTGTGCGTGCAATAGAACCCCCTGTTGTGTGTGCAAGGCAATCCCCTGTCCATACTGCATGCAAAAATGCCCCCTCCTCTCAGTCTTCACTTGTTATGGCAATTTCTCAAGAAACAGCATCAACGTCCACGTCCCACCGCAGCGTTCAATTGTCCATATCCCAGACCTTTGAACGAAAGCGGAAATTCGCAGCTAACGCCCCACAGGCCACAGTCCTAAATTCGCACATTTCTCGACTGCTTGCATTGGAAATGCTGCCTTTTAGGCTGGTGGAGACGGAATCCTTCCGCAATCTTATGGCGGTGCCTGTCCCTCGGTACTCGGTCCCCAGCCGACACTATTTTGCCCAGTGTGCCATCCCCGCACTACACAAGCACGTGTCCCAAAGCATCTGCCGTGCCCTCAACAACGCAGTTACTGGGAGAGTCCACCTGACAACGGACACGTGGACAAGTGCTTGTGGCCAGGGACGGTACATCTCTCTGACGGCACACTGGGTAAACATAGTGGAAGCCGGGAACCAGTTGGACCTTGGGACGGAACACATCCTCCCCACACCGAGGATTGCGGGCCCTATGTCAGTCAGAGTTGCCCCCACAGTGTACAGCTCCTGCTCATCCTCCTCCTCCTCCTCCTCCTCATGTTCAGCCTCCATCTCAGATATCACCACATCAGTTACAAGCTGGAAGCATTGCAGTACTGCCTCCGCCAAGCGGCAACAGGCTGTGCTGAAACTCATAAGCTTAGGTGATAAACCTCACACTGCTTGTGAGTTGTGGACAGCTGTGAAGGAGCAGGCAGATCTGTGGCTGAGACCGCTGAACCTACATCCTGGCATGGTCGTGTGTGACAATGGCCGTAACCTGGTGGCGGCTCTGAGGTGAGGTGAGATCACACACGTACCATGCCTGGCTCATGTGCTTAACCTCGTGGTTCAGCGGTTTCTTAAATTGTACCCCGAGTTGCCAGATCTGCTCGTGAAAGTACGCCGCCTGTCAGCTCATTTTCGCAAGTCGGCTACAGCTTCCGCCGCCCTTGCTGTGTTGCAGCAGCGTTTGCAGCTTCCGGCACACCAACTGGTGTGTGATGTCCCACACGTTGGAACTCTACCCTCCACATGTTGCAAAGGATTTGTGAGCAGAAGAGAGCAGTTGTGGAGTACCAGCTGCAACAAGGCCATCGATATTCAGGTCAGACTCCACACATAAGACCTCAGGAGTGGACCTGGATGTCTGACATATGTACCATCCTGACAAACTTTGAGGAGGCCACCAAGATGGTGAGTGGCGATGACGCCATCATTAGTGTCAGCATCCCACTTGTCTGTCTTTTGCAACGCTCTCTGCAGAGAATTAAAGAGGAGGCATTGCAGCCAGAGTATGATGAGATGGATCAAGATGCCGTAGCGGGCGATTACACACAGCCCAGCCTCATCTCATCCCAACGTGCATTGGGGGACAATGAGGGAGAGGAGGAGGAGGAGGAGGAGGAGGAAGAACAGGAGCTGCTATCATGCGTTGTAGACGATAGTACCTGTACAAGTGTCATACCGTCAGTTCAGCGTGGGTGGCCTGAGGACAGGGGGGAGGAGGAAGAGGAGGAGGAGGAGGAGAGCATGGTCAGTTGTCATCTTGGTGAGGACACGGAAATCTTACCCGTTACCAGTCTGGCACGCATGGCTGACTTTATGTTACGCTGTCTTAATCGTGACCCTCGTGTTGTCAAAATTTTGGGTGACAGTCATTACTGGTTGGTGACACTTGAAGACCGCCGCTACAAGGAGTACTTTCACTCTCTTATTACTGAGGTGGAGAGGTCTACAAAAATGGGGCAATACCAGAATGCCCTTGCTGCAGAACTCTTAAAAAAATTCCCATCTGAACACGCTAGCGGCAGAGGTCACAGTTCGTTGCCCAACCAAGGCGTACAGGCGAGAGAGATGCAACTCCAATCCAGCAGAGGCAGGGGAACACTGTCAATGTTCTGGGACAGTTTTCTGACACCCGCCCAGTTTACAGGCCCTGAGGCGCGGGGTACTCTCACAAGGAGTGGAAAGTTTCAAAAGATGGTGAGGGAGTACCTTGCCGATCGTACCAGCGTCCTCCGTGATTCCTCTGTGCCTTTTAATTATTGGGTATCCAAGCTGGACACTTGGAATGAACTCGCTCTGTACGCCTTGGAGGTCCTGGCCTGCCCTGCCGCTAGCGTGTTATCGGAGCGTGTTTTTAGTGCTGCTGGGGGAATTATAACTGATAAGCGCGCTCGCCTGTCAACTGACAATGCTGACAAGCTGATCCTTATCAAAATGAACAAGGGCTGGATTGGGCCAGACTTCTCATCACCACCAAATGACAGCAGAGTAACATAAAGTCAAATCCACTGTGTTATTTTGGGAGGTGTATTCACATGCACCGCTTCACACCCACACATGGGTATACGCTTCCTCGTTTCGGCTGTTTAATCTTCTTCTCCTTATCCTCAGCCTCCACCACCACTATACCACCAGGGTGCCAGCATTGCAAGTTCCTCCGTCCTAATTTTTGGCAGCTTTTGTGGGGAAAGCATAAGCAAATACTATGGGAGACCCACTCCCCAATAATGGGACTTATGTTTGTAATATGCTGTACTGCATGGCTCTTGTAAGGGGCATTGCAAGTTGCTCCTTCCTAATTTTTGGCAGCTTTTGCTTGCAAGGCATATGCAAATTCTATGGGACACCCACTCCCCAATAATGGGACTTATGTTTGTAATATGCTGTACTGCATGGCTCTTGTAAGGGGCATTGCAAGTTGCTCCATCCTAATTTTTGGCTGCTTTTGCTGGGAAAGCATAAGCAAATACTATGGGAGACCCCTCCCCAATAATGGGACTTATGTTTGTAATATGCTGTACTGCATGGCTCTTGTAAGGGGCATTGCAAGTTGCTCCGTCCTAATTTTTGGCAGCTTTTGCTTGCTAGGCATAAGCAAATACTATGGGACACTCACTCCCCAATAATGGGTCTTATGTTTGTAATATGCTGTACTGCATGTGACGCGCCCCCTGGGCCGTGTGTACACGTGTGTGGGATACCCGGTGCCGGGTCTCTGGGGTCTGTAGTCTCCCTGGCGGTGACCCGGTCCCGTGGCTCAGGCTGGTCAAACCAGTGGCAGTCTTTCTTAGGTTTTGAGGTTAATTGTCCGACTGCGCCACCCGTGGATTGCGGTCAGGGAGTACCACCGCTGCGAGGCAGACCGCTGAGGCTGTGTTGTTGCATAGAATGGGATAACTCCCCTCGGGAGGAGTATAGCCTCAGGGCAGTGAGTGTGGATGATGGGGGTGATGGTGCACGAGCGCAGCAGGAACGACTCATAGTCTTTGCAGTGCAGTTCAGGGTCTTTACTGATGATTATAAGGTAGACCCTCCCGGGAGTACTGGCTAGCATAAGAGGCCTGGTCAGTCTGTGAGCAAGCAGGAGTTCCCCTGGCCAGGTGGAGTTGTAGGCCTCTCCGTCTGTCTGCACTCTTCCTGGCTACCTTGCTGTAAGCGGGTAGAAGTAGCCCACGTCCCTGAGTGTACCGTGTAGTGCTCACCCGTATGGCTGGTGACTTGGGGCCTTCTGTTAGCCTCCGCTCCACGAAGGCGGTGCTGGTCCCTTGCTTGTGACTGAGCCTCCGGGCTTCTATGGCCAGAGGACCTGAAATGCCCTGCCGGCTGGTTTCTGCTGCTGGATATATAAGTCCTCACAGCTTCGGACTCCTGTGTCCGGCTCCTATTGTCTTCTGCCAGGGCGAGCTCTGCTCAGCTTCCAGCCCCTGGTATTTAGCTCCTAGCTCCTACAGAGCTCCTTGCTGTTACTTTCCCTTGCTCTCACTCTGACTCTGACTGTTCTCTGACTCACTCAACCCCGCCCCAGATCCAGTTTATAAGGGCAGAATTCTTCCCTCCCAGGACTGGGGCAGGAGGATGTTGCATGTTTAAGGGATCCTGACCAGGAAACCTCCCACTTGCTCTCCGACGTAATATCTCTATTACTGTGGTGAACAGACCCCTGGAGTGCCACACATGGCTCTTGTAAGGTGCATTGCAGTTCCTCATAATTTTTGGAAAGCCTTCCATTCACTGCTTAGGCCAACAGTGCACGGGAGACCCAGTTGCTATAAATCGAACAAAAGGTTTAGTTAACGCCCTCTGACCTCCATGTCATTTCCAAGGGGCATTGGAGTGGCTCGAAATTTTTGGTAGGCATTGCACTCACTGTATGCCCTATAACTGTGTAGCCGAACCGCTCCTTTTGTTACAGAAACATATCCTACAAGACATATCTGGTTGACTGGCCTGATATTGATGTGAATGGTCCCTGTTCCTCCTGCTCTTTCTCCTTTGCCACCACCTCATCCACCATTTATCACCTGAAGCTTTGTTTTAACGGGAGTCATAGAACTGGGATAGTAGCAGGAAAACATCCAGCAATCCTCGGAGGAGGTAGGATATGCGCTAAAACGCGGACCACCTCAGGCCTAGCCGCTACTACATACATGCGCTTGCATTCCAAGAAAGCAAATCAGATGCTAACTTCTATCATCATCATCATGCTCCTCACCTAGGCACTCTCAACTCCCCTGATGGAGAAGCCAGGGCCCACCGGAGGAGTCTGGTTCTCTGGTGGGCTCGTCCAATGCTGCCCTAAAGCAGGCCAGGCTAAGAAAAGTGTGGGGGAAGGTGACAGGAGAAATCAGGGCGGCTGGCGACCGAGCATGGACACCTGGCCGCCACCTGGCGGCTGGGGACCGAGCGTGGACACCCGGCCGCCGGGCTGCTGGGGACAGAGTATGGATACCTCGCTGCCGAAGCGGCCATGAGGTAGTGGCCAGCTTCGGCCTCCTCCAAACTAAAAGGCCCCATTTCAAGTGAAAGCTAGCAGTATGGTATTGCAGCCTGCGGGTGGGTGGGTGGTTAGCTGCATATTTTCGCTTGCATTGCAAGGAATGGGGGAGGTACAATTGAACACTGCCCTGGGACAAGGACTTGCACGTGGATAGTTGCAAGTCTGCATCTTCTGATGCGGCAAGGATCACTTCTGATGGGCACACTTTTAGACAGTGACCTGGGGGTCAGAGATGCTTCCAGGGGTCTTCCCCATGCTGATCCCTTGTCTTTTCAGCACTGTATGCATGTGTCACACAGCACATGGCCAGATAAGGTTGTAAAATGTTAAAATGACATTTCCCGGTGAACGCATTTGTCACGGTTGAAAGCAATACAAAAGTGCAAAAACGCATGAAAAATGCTACTTGTGAACATAGCCCAAGGTGTGGAGGAGTATTTTTGTTTTTGGTTATTTATTTTACCTTATACACAAGTCTTTACCCTGGAAAGGATGTTCCTTAACCCCTTTCTGACTAGGCTGAACTTTGTGTTGAAGCCTGATTGACCCAGGACTCGCAATCCTCTATGTCTGGAGGACGTGTTGCATCCCAGTGTCCAACTGTGTCCCGGCTTCCACAATATTAACCCAGTGTGAAGGCGTCAGTGAGATGGACCATACCTGGCCACATTCACTTGTCCACGTGTTTGTGGTTAGGCTGTCCTTCCCACTAAATGCACTGGGGAGGGCACAGGTAATGTTTTGGTATGCGCGCTTGTGTATAAGGCACACCGGGACAAATAGGGGCGGCTGGGGACCGTTTATGGACACCCGGCCACCCCCACGCGGCTGGGGACTGTGTGTGGGCACCCGGCCGCGGGGCGGCTGGGGACTGAGTATGGACACCCGGCCGCCCCTTGGCGGCTGGGGACCAAGCGTGGACACCCGGCCGCCGGGCGGCTGGGGACTGAGTATGAATACCAGGCTACCGACGCAGCCATGACGTGGTGGCCAGATTCCACCTCCACATGCCTAAAAGGCCCAATTTCAAGTGCAAGCAAGCTAGCAGTATGGTATTGCAGCCTGGGGGTGGGTGGGGGGCAGGCTGCATACTTGCGCTTGTATTGCAAGTTATGGGGGAGGTACAATTGAACACTGCCCTGGGACAAGGACTTGCACAGGGATAGTTGCAAGTCCGCATCTTCTGATGCGGCAAGGATCACTTCTGATGGGCACACTTTTAGGCAGTGACCTGGGTGTCACAGATGCTTCCAGGGGTCTTCCCCATGCTGTTCCCATGTCTTTTTAGCACTGTATGCATGTGTCACACAGCACATGGCTAGATAAGGTTGTAAAATGTTAAAATGACATTTCCCGGAGAATGCATTTGTCACGGTTGAAAGCAATACAAACGTGCAAAAACGCATAAAAAATGCTACTTGTGAACATAGCCCAAGGTGTGGTGGAGTATTTTTGTTTCTGGTTATTTATTTTACCTTATACACAAGTCTTTACCCTGGAAAGGATGTTCCTTAACCCCGGTTCAGCGGGGGCTCCGGCGGTGAGCCCGCACTGAAGCGAGCACATGTCAGCTGATTATTGGAATCGCAATCCACCCGCGGCTGTTAACATGTTAAATCTCTGACAGTGGCATTTAACTCGCGCTTCCGGGAGTCCTAAGCCCCGCCCATCCGTGACCCCGTCACGTGATCGCGGGTCACCAATGGGTGGGCATGACAACTCAGGGTCTGCAGCAGACGCCTGTGGTTGTCATGTCTCAATTGCTATGATCGCCACCTAGTGGTCAGCGCTCATAGCAAGTGAGCATTTCTCCTGCATACAAGCGATCTGCTCATCGCTTGTATGCAGTAGAAGCAATCAGACAACTGCTGCTTCTAGTCTCCTCTGGAGACTATAGAAGCAAGCAGAAAGTGTAAAAAAAAAGTTTTTAAAAAAATAAAAAAAATAAAAAATATATAAAAGTTTTAGTCACCCCCCTTTCGCCCCATTCAAAATAAAATATATATATATAAAAAAAAAACCACATACATATATTTGGTATCGCCGCGTTCAGAATCGCCCGATCTATCAATATAAAAGAAGAATTAATACAATCAGTAAACAGCGTAACGAGAAAAAAATTTTAAACGGCAGAATTAAGTTTTTTTGGTCGCTACAACTTTGCAATAAAATGCAATAATGGGCGATCAAAACATCGGATCTACCCCAAAATGGTATCAATAAAAATGTCAGCCCGGCACGCAAAAAATTAGCCCTCACCTGGCCCCAGATCCCGAAAAATGGAGAAGCTAAGGGTCTCGGAAAATGGCGTCATTTTTTTTTGTTTTTTTAGCAAGCTTTGGATTTTTTTTTCACCACTTAAATAAAATAGAACCTATACATGTTTGGTGTCTATGAACTCGTAACGACCTGGAAAATAATGATGGCAGGTCAGTTTTAGCAATCTGTGAACGTGGTAAAAAAAGGACCCAAAAAACAACTGTGGAATTGCATTTTTTTGCAGTTTCACTGCACTTGGAATTTTTTTCCCATTTTCCAGCACACGATATGGTAAAACCAGTGATGATGTTTAAAAGTACAACTCGTCCCGCAAAAAATAAGCCCTCACATGGCTATATTGAACGAAAATAAAAAAGTTCTGGCTCTGGGAAGAAGGGGAGCAAAAAGGAAAACACAAAAACAGAAAGACCCATGGTCGTTAAGGGGTTAACATATTTCACAGGAAAGCACTTTCACTTTCGTTTTTGAACGTTTTATTGTGAGCCTGTAAAAGTGGCTTAATACCTCTGACCACGTTGTTGACAGCAGTGACCTGGGGGTCAGAAATGCTTCCAGGGGCGATCCCCATGGTGTCCCCATGTCATTTGAGTACTGTCACTATCGTTTTGGGCACTTTTTAGGCTTTCTACAGACTGCCGGGGGAGCCGCCGCAAAAATGTTCGGGTCTCCCATAGACTAACATTGGGCTCGTTGCTCGGGTCGAGCACCCGAGTATCACAGTGAGCTCGGCCCGAGCTTCGAGCACCCGAGCATTTTAGTGCTCGCTCAACACTATTGGTGACCAGTAAACAGGGGCTCCTACCCTGTCCCAAACACTAGGGGGAGCCCTAGCTCGCCCGATTCTCTGTGATACCTCTGAAGGTGAGGATGCCGGGGCCTCCACTCTCACCCTAACTCCTGAGTTAGCCCTCCGTCTGTTATCCTCCCCCACCCAGGGAAGGGGGTGCTACTGTGCAACGTAGAATACCCACCCGACAAACAAGGATACACAGACATGGGTAGACAGAAAACTCCAGGCACACAAAATATTCACTCACATATAACAGAGGAAAGCACCAGAGTATGAAGGTAGGGGAATGAACCAAAATGGAGAAGGATAAGGAATTACCATGCATACAAACCAAACAACAGTCTCTGATAATCCCTCCAACTCTCTTTCTCATAATAACTCCTCTCCCTCCATTAGCCATGCAGCAAAATCTAGCTCTGACAAGGACTAATACCAGGGCCCAGATTATAAAGGGAAAAGGAGTGGCTAACCGAGCTCAGCTGTGAGCATCAAGATTTCCAACATGGCCGTTTAACCCCTATTCTACCAGAGAAATAAAACATGTCTTAAAATGAAGAAGTGCTTCTTCTCGGAGCCGGAGTAGGAGCCATCAGACGTTGCGGTCTTCTGGCTCCACCCCGTTGCAGTAACCCCATGACAGAAGCTCTGCAGAGTCTGCAGACAGCTGAATTTCAACCCCACAAAATCAAAAAGTGGCCTACAAGGGCTTGCTTGCTTTATCACATTAGTAAGTGAAAAGATAGATTGAAGGTATATTAGTGCATGGAACGCAATACAAACGGTGCACAACACTGTTCTATGGCATGGACCTTGCTCTTTCTGTCAGAATCTCAGTAATTGCACAAGAAAAAAAAATTTGCTGCAAGGTCAATTGAACAGGTACACAGCAGAGGACTTATCTACACTATCTGACTTCCAAAGAAGTGCCCATTTATCCAGCTAATATCTCTCATTAAACAGGAGCACATGCAGCAGCAGCATCTGTCAGCAGTGACATACATAGAATGGCACTGAGGGAACATGGCCGCTTTTTATACAGAGAGGACATGGGATTTCAGCAGCCAATTGCAGAAGCCCTTGTGTCAGGACAGTATGGATGCTTCATGTGCTCTGATTGTCTAGTCGTGCTTTCCTGACTTAAAATCAGCTGTTCTGAGCTATCACCAGCCTCCCCACTCATCTACCACGTCCCCCCACTCATCATACACAAGCACTATGCTAGCAAAACTGTTAATAACGCTGTAGTTGAACAGCAATCACGTTCCTGCACTTAGTCACCGAACGTTGCCAATTTTTCCCGAATTTAAAAATTTTTGCTAGCCTTTCCGATCACGAATCCAAATGCGCCATATTCATGTCAAATTTAAGTTGTAAGTTTGGATTTCGAACAAATTTGCTCATCACTAATACAGACCCACTGTGGTAGCATCTCACCTGGTGTCCCTTGTCGCACATTTCGCATCAAGCTGCTTCATCAGAAGGGGTTAACACAATGATTGGGGGTCAGATCTTAAAGACTCCTCTTGTCCAATACCTAACGCATAACTGATCAAGCACATGTGTGTGGCTCTTGCATCGTCCGTCCATGATCTCGGAAGCTCCCGATGCAGTGTCCAGTGATGCAGGATCACCCCTCTCTGCTACTCACCATCATCTGTATGGTCCTCATCATATCTTCAGATTGGCATCGGCAGTACTGAAATGCCCGAGGCCTCAGTTGATAGGCTAAGGCTCCAGGATCCAAGATCCAATGAGGACAGGATAGGTGGTCGTGAGGATTGGAGGGGCTGGAGAGCTGAGCGTCGAGGTGAGCATAACATTTTCATTATTTTTTATATACTATAATAAGGAACATTAAATTTGTGGAGAATATCTTCTCCACAAACAGAGCTTTCCAGTAAAAAACTCGCGAACAGGCAAATTCAAATTTTGCCTGATTCGCTCATCTCTAGTGTTTAACTAAAATGGCAGTTATTGGAACTTTCTTTTCTTCCTCTGCTCTCTACTGCTTTTCTTTATACCATGTGCCTTTATCTCTGGTCTTCTCCTGTCCTAATCACCCAATCAATATATTCCTAACGTAGTCCTCATCTAACCTATTCAAATTCCCTTCATTCTTTACCAGTTTTCTCTTATACTGCATCAAGAGCATGCCTCTCTTTATGGCAGCCACAAAAGGCTACAGGGTTAGTATAGTTACTCATCTGTATGCATAGTTATTTTTCACAGATTTGAGTTTACAAGTCCATGAGTATATGAATTCATTTAAATGTAATAATACATTGGTAAGAACATAATTTATGTTTTTCCCAAATGAATCAGTATATTTTTTAATCTATTAATAAAAAGGTGAACTGAGCATATTTTTTTAAGTTTCTATCCTCTGTAGGTTCTAAGCAGTTGTATAAGCACAGCTGTATTTTCAGGGGTCATGCAAATTGAACACTTCCTGACTTAGCGAAACAATAGCTGTTGCATTGCAAATTATTTTTAATAGCTGTGGCCACTTTGATTGACTAAAATAACAATGCATGAATACACACAATTAAGTTCATATGCAAATTGAGTAAGCCTCTGGGAATTTGTAGAGATAAGCTTTGGCTTAAATAAATGACAGAGACGAAAGAGAAAATACAACTTCTATAAAAGTGAGATGTTGTTAAGGATTTATGTCTTTTCACAAGGACATTTTACAGGTTTACAACTAATTTTTTTTAAATTCCATTTTTTTCTCAAATACTGCCTTCATTTCAAGAAGATAATCTCATTTTATTATTAGAACAGGTTTTATCTTTTTAAAAACATGTGTAATTAAGATTGGTGAAGCCTTATTTAGTCAGAACATAGGTTTCATTTTAAAAAATTTAAACCCAATGTCACTTAAGATAGATAATGAATTTCTAACCATATGTTTCAGCACAGGAGAGAAGCAGACTAGGAAAAAACTTTGAACTTTAAAGCAGTTGCTTGTAACAATCAGTAGTCTCTATTATCTTTTTAAAATAATGTGTAATTAAGATTGTTGAAGTCTTATTTAGTCGGAACATGGGTTTAAATTTAAAAAAATAAAACCTAACGTAACTGACGATAGATAATGGATTTCCAACCATATGTTCCAGCCGAGGAGAAAAGCAGCCTAGCAAAAACTTTAGAGCAGTAACAATCAGCAGTCTCTAGTAAAAATTAGCAATTTGTAGTAACAATCAGTTCATGGATATAATGGCATGGTCTTTAAACTTTAAACAAGCATGTCTTAAATCGGGACTATGCACAGTCTCTAGTATTTATCTGCTCCATCATACCCAAAGAGCCAGCTGCTTTATCTGTAACAATGCAGAAAACCAAAAATGCTCTTTTTTTTGTCTTTTGTTTTGCGATTTTTTAGCACAAAAAGTCATGGGTTCCACTAAAATGTTGTACAATTTGCGAAAAATTCCAGACAAACATAAAATCACTCTGGAGGGAATGGAGTACATTTGTGCAATAATGTTGACACTTTTTAAAAGTCACATTTCATGAATCAGCCAATATCATCTGGAAGCCCCAAAGTCCTCCCAGAATGACGAACATATATAAAAACAAGCGAACACATGAAATAACCTTTAAAAACCAAGCAGATTAAAAAAGGAAAAAGGAGGGAAAAAAAAGAAATAAATAGACAAAAAGTGCAATGCATTAATGAATCTGGTTCTATGTTAGGATAGAATACCATAAGGTCAGAGCCAAATATGCTCATTGAACACAAAAAATGAAGTTTTGCTTAAACAATGTTTTATACCTTTGGCGTAATCATTACTATATTAATTTTTAACACATGGCCAAGTATATTATGTACATAAAATTGTCCTCATTTTTGTTATGACAATAAAAAAAAATTCTTCATATAATATAGAAGTATAAATAGACTGTACAGGCCATGCTCATGGGAAGAACACAATATTAAAACATATTGTAATACTTATAAAAGTTTTATTACACATCTATGACCAATGTAAATATTATTGTAATATGTATTCATTAACAAGTAATCTTCAGGTACATTTTTCAATTTTATAAGTTTAATAGAAAACTACTTATATCTATATAGCATTTTATAAAAAAGATCAACGGAAGACATTAAAGCCCATCAATCTTCTATTAAGCTCAGGTGTCCTCAGCCATCATTTTGACATATCTGGAACATGTTAGCAACTAAAAATGTCTCATAAATTGGTTCATCAGCAAACATTCGAAGGACAATAATGAATTCATCTGTACATTTTATGGTTTTGCTTTGAGAAACATGTTGAACACAGTATGTATCTAAAAAAACTTACGAAAAAGCTAACACTATAGGAAAACTTCACATTACCACACTGGTATTATCATCCAAAAGTTCTCTGTAATAAATCTCTAAAATTCACATGTTCAGTAATATTTTTAGTTTTTGAGTAAAGTAAATGGAGTTTACCAAAGTTTGATAATATTATTGAACCTATTAAAAACAAGTTATTACTTTTACTTTATTTATTGTGTGTTTGTGTTCATATTGAATATGACATATTGAGTCCGTTTTATTAAGCTTGGCATTGCGCATGCTAGTTTTAATGAAGGGCTCGCTGTAGTACGATGCACTGAATTCTTTAAGAAGCATTTTACCAAAAATACTTCTCCAGACTAGAACTAGAGTAGGATTTCTGGCATACGAAGCAACTGCACTTTTGATGAATATGATAGCCTTACCCCATCTGACTTTGTCTCCTCCCCATTTTTTTGCAGTATCTTGAAGCCAGCAAATTTTTCTTTGCTTGTATGTTTAAAATAATGAGTGGCTTCCATGTGAAAGATGTGTGAAGAATGGTTTGGTCACTTCTTTTAATCACTTTGGAAGAATGAAAATGTTAAAAGAAACTCAAAAGACTGAAATATGCACAGCAAGTCATTTTTACATTGCAGTGCATGTGTTCATCCTTTTTAACTGTTTATTGAGCACTTTTTAAGGTGAGTTACAGAAGGTACCTGCCTGAAAAAAATATTGTGTGTACATACCTTTAGGCCTCTGAATTGTGTAATGTTTTTATAGATAAAGTTATAATCATTTTGCTCAATACTGTGTATTCAGGTTCCAGCATACTATAATGAAGATGAATGGAAATACGGTAAGTAATTTGGAGAATTAATGCTCTACAGATTTTGAAAATTGACACAATTAGACAAGCTGACACACCCTCTGCTTCTCATGTTTTCTTTCCAGCACTGAATAAATCAAGAAAGACAACGATCCAAACAAAAAGAGCACTTGGTGCATCTGCATCCTGACAATCAAGGATATTATGATCCAATGAATTATTCAAAAGGATATTGGGCTAATTTACTAATCATCTCCACGGGTCACATCTAAAGTGGAATAATACTAAGTACAAACAACATTGGAACCATTTCATTATCATTTGTAAACGTGAAAGATCTATTTAATTTGTAGAACCCTGCAGCCTTAGGCACCTGTTATATAGTAGCTTCAAATGAACAAATCTTTTGCTGTCTTCTACTGAAACTGAAAAACAGAAAACTTAAAATAAGGGCACATACACACAGATTGGCAGTGTATAGATCCGGGATGACTCTTTTAGAACAGAGAAATACATGGTCTGTGCAGATTTGATATATATTCAACTCTAAAAAAATTCTTCTAGGGAAGAATGCATCATACATATACGCCCCAATTGATCAAAGGGTTTAGCATTCAGAAAGTTTCAAATTTATTTGCACAATATGAAGTTACATAAAAATGTTGCAACTTTCTTTTAGGGTTTTCACGCCAGATTTGGTTACAGATGGGGATTATCTAGGCCATGAAGAAGGCCAAGCAAGTGTTAAAAGACTTATATGCAAATTGCCTCTTCAGAGAGGAAGAGGACTAGAACTCTATAGAGCCACCTGTTGTAAGCAGCAATCCTACAAGTCACAATTGATCCTTTAATGAGCCTTGCAATATGACTTAGGAGAACTGCGAAGTCAGATCCTCAAGCTTGCAGACATGGTGTTTAGGGGTATTGCCCCTCATTAGGGCAAAGTATGAGATCTGATTTAGATAACTGAGAGGCTCTGAACTGAGGTCTGAGGTTACCCCTCATCCAAAGCCTCTCACCTAGCCAAATTAGAACTCATACTTTGCACTGACAAAGGGCAATACCCTGAAACACCATGTCTACAAATTGAGATTCTGATTTATTTTTTATCCTAAGTCAATATTGCAAAGCTTGTTAAAGGGTCGATAGTGATTTGTAGGATTGCTGATTCCAACAGGTGACGATATAGAGTTCTAGTCCTCTTCCTCCCTGAAGAATCAATTTACATATTTAATTTTCCAGAGAAGCATTGCTCACCGAATAAGTGTCCTTACTTTGGCATGCCAGGGCTGGTGTGTCACTCTCCACAAGGAGAAACATTACCCCTCAAACCTCAGTCCAGAGCCTCTCACCAAGCCAAATCACATCTAATACTTTGCACTGACAGGAGGCAATACCTCAAAACACCGTGAGATTCTGATTTGGCTTTTATCCTAAGTCATATTGCAAGGCTTTTTAAAGGATTGATATTGACTTGTAGGATTGCTGCTTCCAACAGGTGACGATATAGAGTTCTAATCATCTTCCTCCCTGAAGAGCGTTGCATAGAGAATAAGCTTTCTTAAATTGTCATGCCAGGGCCGGTATGTGACTTTCCACAAGGAGAAAGGTTACCTCTCGGAATTCATTCCAGAGCCTCTCACTTAGCCAATTCAGATCTCATACTTTGCACTGATGAAGGGAAATACTCCAAAACACTGTGTCTGCAAATTGAGATTCTGATTTGGGTCAATAGTGACTTGTAGGATTGCTGTTTCCAACAGGTGGCGCTATAGAGATCTGATTTGGCATTTATCCTATCCTAAGTCATATTGCAAGGCTCGTTAAAGGGTCGTTAGTGATTTGTAGGATTGCTGTTTTCAACAGGTGGCGCTATAGTGTTCTAGTCCTCTTCCTCTGTGGATGAGGCAATTTGCATATTTAATTTCCCAGGGGAGCATTGTAGAGGGAGTAAGCCTCCTTACATAGACATGCCAGAGCTGGTATGTCACTCTCCACAAGGAGAAACATTACCCCTCAGACCAAAAGATTTATAGGCACTTTCTACCAGGAGAAACATTCCCCTTAGCAACTCTGTCAAAGACCACTCACTTAGCCAAATCAGAACTATAATTAGAACTTTAATTATTTAGTTTCTTACAAATGTAGTGAGGATGGGAGCTAATTGTGTGGCTGTTTTATCAGGACCTCTATTTTGAATGGGGGGAATCATAAACCCTTGAAAATTTCCATATTTAAAGTCTACATTTTATTTTGCAATATGTTTTTACTTTTTTGCATTTTATTTTTGTTTAATGTTTGTGTTTGTGCATTTAACCCTGCTGTTCTGTTTGGGTCTACTATAAAATTATAATGTTCCTGTCATTTTTGACTGGACCTATTAAAGTCTTGATTTTTAGCTAATTTTAAGTGTTGTATTTGAATACCTGTTGCATTATTATACTGTATGTGAACATGGTTGTTCATAAACAAATGAAAAATGAAATCAAAAACTTAATTTTTATTTTTTTTGTATCAAAACATGTTACATGGCCTTATTGCAATACTCATGCATATTGCACATTTGCACATAAAAATATTCTTTAGTTAACTGTAAACTATAACTAATAACATCAAACTGTATGTAAATATATTTAAAAAAAAATAAAAAAATAAAAAGTTCAGTTTTTTCTATTTAAAATGGTAAATAAGGTTCATGGTGCTAAATTTACTGTTTGCATTCATCACAAGTATAATTTACATGTCTTTTGCATAAGTACTTTGCACAACTGCAACATATCTCATATGTTTTGTAATTACTTGATGTTGGACAGAAGGCACATGGTTTCCGTTTTAGACTGGTTGCGTTGATGGTGGAAGCTGATGGTTCACTTTCTTTAGCATGCTGTTGGATTGTGTGGACAATGGCTGCCGCTCCATCATCTCTGGGTGTTACTTTTCTTTCTTCGATATATGGGCTAACCAGTGATTTTCTCAACTCCTCAATAAAAATTCTTCTTTTATATAGTTTATTTATGTTCCAATTTCGGTTTATTTCACGCCATAACACAAATGCATTGTATGCCTACTAGTGTTGAGCGAGCACTAAAATGCTCGGGTGCTCGAAGCTCGGGCCGAGCTCACCTTGATACTCTGGTGCTCGACCCGAGCAACGAGCCCAATGTTAATCTATGGGAGACCTGAGCATTTTTGGGGCGGCACAACCGGCAGTCTTTTAAAAGCCTATCAAGTGCCCAAAACGATAGTGACAGTGCTCAAATGACATGGGGACAGCATGGGGATCGTCCCTGGAAGCATTTCTGACCCCCAGGTCACTGCTGTCAACAACGTGGTCAGAGGTATTAAGCCACTTTTAAGGGCTCACAATAAAACGTTCAAAAACTAAACTGAATCTGCTTGCCTGTGAAATATGTGAAGGAAGTTCCTTTCCAGGGTAAAGACTTGTGTATAAGGTAAAATAAATAACCCCCCAAAAAAATACTCCTCCACACCTTGGGCTATGTTTACAAGTAGCATTTTTTAATCGTTTTTAGACTTTTGTATTGCTTTCAACCGTGACAAATGCATTCAACGGGAAATGTCATTTTAACATTTTACAATCTTATCTGGCCATGTGCTGTGTGACACATGCATACAGTGCTGAAAAGACTTGGGAACAGCATAGAGAAGACCCCTGGAAGCATCTCTGACACCCAGGTCACTGCCTAAAAGTGTGCCCATCAGAAGTTATCGTTGCAGCATCAGAAGATGCTGACTTGCAACTATCCCCGTGCAAGTCCTTGTCCCAGGGCAGTGTTAAATTGTACCTCTCCCATTCCTTGCAATGCAAGCGAAAATATGCAGCCAACCAACCACCCACCCACCCGCAGACTGCAATATTGTACTGCTAGTTTTCACTTGAAGTGGGGCCTTTTAGTTTGGAGGAGGCCAAAGCTGGCCACTACCTCATGGCTGCTTCGTCAGTGAGGTATCCATACTCAGTCCCCAGCCGCCTGGCGGCCGCGTGTCCACGCTCGGTCCCCAGCTGCCAGGGGGTGGCCTGGTGCCCATACTTGGTCCCCAGATGGCCCGCGGCCGGGTGTCCACACACTGTCCCCAGCCGCTGGGGGGCGGCCGGGTGTCCATAAACGGTCCCCAGCCACCCCTATTTCTCCTGTTACCTTCCCACACACTTTTCTAAGCCTGGCCTGCTTTAGGGTAGCATTTGATGAGCCCACCAGAGAACCAGACTCCTCTGGTGGGCCCTGGCTTCTCCATCAGGGGAGTTGAGAGTGCCAAGGTGAGGAGCTTGATGATGATAGAAGTTAGCATCTGCTTTGTTTTCTTGGAATGCAAGCGCATGTATGTAGTAGCGGCTAGGCCTGAGGTGGTCAGCGTTTTGGCGCATATCCTAACTCCTCCGAGGATTGCTGGATGTTTTCCTGCTATTATCCCAGTTCTATGACTCCCGATAAAACAAAGCTTCAGGTGATGAATGATGAATGAGGTGGTGGCAAAGGAGAAAGAGCAGGAGGAACAGGGACCATTCACATCAATATCAGGCCAGACAACCACACATGTCTTGTAGGATATGTTTCTGTACCAAAAGGAGCGGTTCGGCTACTCAGTTATAGGGCAT
This sequence comes from Phyllobates terribilis, assembly GCF_046119375.1. Taxonomy (NCBI): domain Eukaryota; kingdom Metazoa; phylum Chordata; class Amphibia; order Anura; family Dendrobatidae; genus Phyllobates; species Phyllobates terribilis. The sequence continues at coordinate 790,263,351 of NW_027362761.1, forward strand.
ACAGTGAGTGCAATGCCTACCAAAAATTTAGAGGCACTCAAATGCCCCTTGGAAGTGACATGGAGGTCAGAGGGCCTTAACTAAACCATTTTTTCCATTTATAACAACTGGGTCTCCTGTGCACTGTTGGCCTAAGCAGTGAATGGAAGGCTTTCCAAAAATTATGAGGAGCTGCAATGCTCCTTGAAACAGACGTGGATTACAGCGTACTAAAAACCTTCTACCCATTATTGGGGAGTGGGTCTACCTTAGTGTTCGCCTATGCATTGAAAAGCAAAAGCTGACTAAAATTTGGAGGAAATGCAATGCCCGTTGGAAGAGTCGTGGATGTCACAGTAGCTTAACAAGACGGTTTTAATGCCCCTTGGAAGAGAAGTGGAGGACGCAGTAGCTTAACAAGTTGGTTTTAATGCCCCTTGGAAAAGTGGTGGAGGTCACAGTAGCCTAACAAGACGGATTTAATGCTCCTTGGAAAAGTGGTGGAGGTCGCAGTAGCTTAACAAGACGGTTTTAATACCCCTTACAAGAGCCATACAGTACATCTTAAAAACATTATTCCCATTATTGAGGAGTGGGTCTCCCATAGTCTTTGCTTATGCCTTCCAAGCAAAAGCTGCCAAAAATTAGGATGGAGGAACTTGCAATGCCCCTTACAAGAGCCATGCAGTACAGCATCTTAAAAACATTATTCATTTTATTGGGGAGTGGGTCTCCCATAGTCTTTGCCTATGCCTTCCAAGCAAAAGCTGCCAAAAATGAGGACGGAGGAACTTGTAATGCCCCTTACAAGAGCCATGCAGTACAGCATATTACAAACATTATTCCCATTAATGGGGAGAGGGTCTCCAATAGTCTTTGACTATGCCTTCCAAGGAAAAGCTGCCGAACATTGGGACAGAGGAACTTGCAATGCCCCTTACAAGAGCCATGCAGTACAGCATATTACAAACATTATTCCCATTATTGGGGAGTGGGTCTCCCATAGTTTTTGCCTATGCCTTCCAAGCAAAAGCTGCCAAAAATTAGGAGGAAATGCAATGCCCGTTCGAAGATTCGTGGAGGTTAGAATTAATTAAAAACAACATTTCAATGCCCGTTGGAAGAGCTGTGGAGTTCAGAGTGGTTTAACAAGACGGTTTTAATGCCCCTCGGAAGAGACGTGGAGGTCCCAGTAGCTTAACAAGACGGTTTTAATGCCCCTCGGAAGAGACGTGGAGGTCGCAGTAGCTTAACAAGACGGTTTTAATGCCCCTTGGCAAAGTGGTGGAGGTAACAGTAGCTTAACAAGACGGTTTTAATGCCCCTTGGAAGAGACGTGGAGGTCCCAGTAGCTTAACAAGATGGTTTTAATGCCGATCGGAAGAGACGTGGAGGTCACAGTAACTTAACAAGACGGTTTTAATGCCCCTTGGAAAAGTGGTGGAGGTCACAGTAGCTTAACAAGACGGTTTTAATGTCCCTTGGAAAAGTGGTGGAGGTCACAGTAGCTTAAAAAGACGGTTTTAATGCCCCTCGGAAGAGACGTGGAGGTCACAGTAGCTTAACAAAACGGTTTTAATGCCACTCGGAAGAGACGTGGAGGTCCCAGTAGCTTAACAAGACGGTTTTAATGCCCCTTGGAAAAGTGGTGGAGGTCACAGTAGCTTGACAAGATGGTTTAAATGCCCCTCGGAAGAGACGTGGAGGTCGCAGTAGCTTAACAAGATGGTTTTAATGCCCCTCGGAAAAGACGTGGAGGTGGCAGTAGCTTAACAAGACGGTTTTAATGCCCCTTCGAAAAGTGGTGGAGGTCACAGTAGCTTAACCATACGGTTTTAATGCCCCTTGGAAAACTGGTTGAGGTCACAGTAGCTTAACAAGACGGTTTTAATGCCCCTCGGAAGAGACGTGGAGGTCCCAGTAGCTTAACAAGACGGTTTTATAGCCCCTCGGAAGAGACGTGGAGGTCGCAGTAGCTTAACAAGACGGTTTTAATGCCCATTGGCAAAGTGGTGGAGGTAATAGTAGCTTAACAAGATGGTGTTAATGCCCCTCGGAAGAGACGTGGAGGTCCCAGTAGCTTAACAAGATGGTTTTAATGCCAATCGGAAGAGACGTGGAGGTCGCAGTAACTTAACGAGACGGTTTTAATGCCCCTTGGAAAAGTAGTGGAGGTCACAGTAGCTTAACAAGACGGTTTTAATGTCCCTTGGAAAAGTGGTGGAGGTCACAGTAGCTTAACAAGACGGTTTTAATGCCCCTCGGAAGAGACGTGTAGGTCCCAGTAGCTTAACAAGACGGTTTTAATGCCCCTCGGAAAAGAAGTTGAGGTCGCAGTAGCTTAACAAGACGGTTTTAGTGCCCCTTGGAAAAGTGGTGGAGGTCAGAGTAGCTTAACAAGACGGTTTTAATGCACCGCGGAAGAGACATGGAGGTCCCAGTAGCTTAAAAAGACGGTTTAAATGCCACTCGGATGAGACGTGGAGGTCGCGGTAGCTTAACAAGACGGTTTTAATGCCCCTTGGAAAAGTGGTGGAGGTCACAGTAGCTTAACAAGGTGGTTTTAATGCCCCTTGGAAAAGTGGTGGAGGTCACAGTAGCTTGACAAGACGGTTTTAATGCCCCTCGGAAGAGACGTGGAGGTCGCAGTAGCTTAACAAGACGGTTTTAATGCCCCTCGGAAGAGACGTGGAGGTGGCAGTAGCTTAACAAGACGGTTTTAATGCCCCTTGGAAAAGTGGTGGAGGTCACAGTAGCTTAACAATACGGTTTTAATGCCCCTTGGAAAACTGGTGGAGGTCACAGTAACTTAACAAGACGGTTTTAATGCCCATCGGTAGAGACGTGGAGGTCCCATTAGCTTAACAAGGCGGTTTTAAAGCCCCTCGGAAGAGAGGTGGAGGTCGCAGTAGCTTAACAAGACGGTTTTAATGCCCCTTGGCAAAGTGTTGGAGGTAACAGTAGCTTAACAAGACGGTTTTAATGCCCCTCGGAAGAGACGTGGAGGTCCCAGTACCTTAACAAGATGGTTGTAATGCCCCTCGGAAGAGATGTGGAGGTCGCAGTAACTTAACAAGATGGTTTTAATGCCCCTTGGAAAAGTGGTGGAGGTCACAGTAGCTTAACCAGTCGGTTTTAATGTCCCTTGGAAAAGGGGTGGAGGTCACAGTAGCTTAAAAAGACGGTTTTAATGCCTCCGGGAAGAGACGTGGAGGTCACAGCAGCTTAACAAGACGGTTTTAATGCCACTCGGAAGAGACGTGGAGGTCCCAGTAGCTTAACAAGACGGTTTCAATGCCCCTCGGAAGAGACGTTGAGGTCGCTGTAGCTTAACACGACGGTTTTAATGCCCCTTGGAAAAGTGGTGGAAGTCAGAGTAGCTTACCAAGACGGTTTTAATGCCCCTCGGAAGAGACGTGGAGGTCCCAGTAGCTTAACAAGACGGTTTAAATGCCCCTCGGAAGAGACGTGGAGGTCGCAGTAGCTTAACAAGACGGTTTTAATGCCCCTTGGAAAAGTGGTGGAGGTCACAGTAGCTTAACAATACGGTTTTAATGCACCTTGGAAAAGTGGTGGAGGTCACAGTAGCTTAACAAGACGGTTTTAATGCCCCTCGGAAGAGTGGTGGAGGTCCCAGAAGCTTAACAAGACAGTTTTAATGCCCCTCGGAAGAGACGTGGAGGTGACAGTAGCTTAACAAGACGGTTTTAATGCCCCTTGGAAAAGTGATGGAGGTCGCAGTAGCTTAACAAGACGGTTTTAATGACCCTCGGAAGAGACGTGGAGGTCCCAGTACCTTAACAAGATGGTTGTAATGTCACTCGGAAGAGATGTGGAGGTCGCAGAAACTTAACAAGACGGTTTTAATGCCCCTTGGAAAAGTGGTGGAGGTCACAGTAGCTTAAAAAGACGGTTTTAATGCCCCTTGGAAAAGTGGTGGAGGTCAGAGTAGCTTACCAAGATGGTTTTAATGCCCCTCGGAAGAGACGTGGAGGTCCCAGTAGCTTAACAAGACAGTTTAAATGCCCCTCGGAAGAGACATGGAGGTCGCAGTAGCTTAACAAGACGGTTTTAATGCCCCTTGGAAAAGTGGTGAAGGTCACAGTAGCTTGACAAGACGGTTTTAATGCCCCTCGGAAGAGACGTGGAGGTCGCAGTATCTTAACAAGACGGTTTTATTGCCCCTTGGAAGAGACGTGGAGGTGGCAGTAGCTTAACAAGACGGTTTTAATGCCCCTTGGAAAAGTGGTGGAGGTCGCAGTAGCTTAACAATACGGTTTTAATGCCCCTTGGAAAAGTGGTGGAGGTCACAGTAGCTTAACAAGACGGTTTTAATGCCCCTCGGAAGAGAGGTGGAGGTCCCAGTAGCTTAACAAGACAGTTTTAATGCCCCTCAGAAGAGACGTGGAGGTGGCAGTAGCTTAACAAGACGGTTTTAATGCCCCTTGGAAAAGTGGTGGAGGTCGCAGTACCTTAACAAGACGGTTTTAATGCCCCTCAGAAGAGACGTGGAGGTCTCAGTAGCTTAACAAGACGGTTTTAATGCCCATCGGAAGAGAAGTGGAGGTCGCAGTAGCTTAACAAGACGGTTTTAATGCCCCTTGGAAAAGTGGTGGAGGTCGCAGTAGCTTAACAAGACGGTTTTAATGCCCCTTGGAAAAGTGGTGGAAGTCACAGTAGCTTAACAAGACGTTTTTAATGCCCCTTGGAAAAGTGGTGGAGGTCACAATAGCTTTACAAGATGGTTTTAATGCCCCTTGGAAAAGTGTTGGAGGTCACAGTAGCTTAACAAGACGATTTTATTGCCCCTCGGAAGAGAAGTGGAGGTCACAGGAGCTTAACAAGACGGTTTTAATGCCCCTTGGAAGAGACGTGGGGGTCCCAGTAGCTTAACAAGACGGTTTTAATGCCCCTAGGTAGAGACGTGGAGGTCACAGTAGCTTAACAAGACGGTTTTAATGCCCCTTGGAAAAGTGGTGGTGGTCAGAGTAGCTTAACAAGACGGTTTTAATGCCCCTCGGATCAGTTGTGGAGGTCGCAGTAAATTAACAAGACGGTTTTAATGCTCCTTGGAAAAGTGGTGGAGGTCACAGTAGCTTAACAAGATGGTTTTAATGTCCCTTGGAAAAGTGGTGGAGGTCACAGTAGCTTAAAAAGACGGTTTTAAGGCCCCCAGGAAGAGACCTAGAGGTCACAGTAGCTTAACAAGACGGTTTTAATGCCACTCGGAAGAGACGTGGAGGTCCCAGTAGCTTAACAAAACGGTTTTAATGCCCCTTGGAAAAGTAGTGGAGGTCGCAGTAGCTTAACAAGATGGTTTTAATGCCCCTTGGAAAAGTGGTGGAGGTCAGAGTAGCTTACCAAGTTGGTTTTAATGCCCCTCGGAAGAGACGTGGAGGTCCCAGTAGCTTAACAAGACGGTTTAAATGCCCCTCGGAAGAGACGCGGAGGTCGCAGTAGCTTAACAAAACGGTTTTAATGCCCCTTGGAAAAGTAGTGGAGGTCACAGTAGCTTGACAAGACGGTTTTAATGCCCCTCGGAAGAGACGTGGAGGTCGCAGTCGCTTAACAAGACGGTTTTAATGCACCTTGGAAGAGACGTGCAGGTGGCAGTGGCTTAACAAGACAGTTTTGTTTAATGCCCCTTGGAAAAGAGGTGGAGGTCACAGTAGCTTAACAATACGGTTTTAATGCCCCTTGGAAAAGTGGTGGAGGTCACAGTAGCTTAACAAGACGGTTTTAATGCCCCTTGGAAGAGAGGTGGAGGTCCCACTAGCTTAACAAGACAGTTTTAATGCCCCTCGAAAGAGACGTGGAGGTCGCAGTAGCTTAACAAGACGGTTTTAATGCCCCTTGGAAAAGTGGTGGAGGTCAGAGTAGCTTAACAAGACGGTTTCAATGCCCCTCGGAAGAGATGTGGAGGTCCCAGTAGCTTAACAAGACTATTTTAAGGCCATTCGGAAGAGACGTTGAGGTCGCAGTAGCTTAACAAGACGGTTTTAATGCCCCTTGGAAAAGTGGTGGAGGTCACAGTAGCTTAATAAGACGGTTTTAATGCCCCTTGGAAAAGTGGTGGAGGTCAAAGTAGCTTAACAGGACAGTTTTAATGCCCCTCAGAAGAGACGTGGATGTCGTAGTAGCTTAACAAAACGGTTTCAATGCCCCTCGGAAGAGACGTGGAGGTCGCAGTAGCTTAACAAGACGGTTTTAATGCCCCTTGGAAAAGTGGTGGAGGTCACAGTAGCTTAACAATACGGTTTTAATGCCCCTCGGAAGAGACGTGGAGGTCACAGTAGCTTAACAAGACGGTTTTAATGCCCCTCGGAAGAGACGTGGAGGTGGCAGTAGCTTAACAAGACGGTTTTAATGCCCCTTGGTAAAGTGGTGGAGGTCACAGTAGCTTAACAAGACGGTTTTAATGCCCCTTGGAAAACTGGTGGAGGTCACAGTAGCTTGACAAGACGGTTTTAATGCCCCTCGGAAGAGACGTGGAGGTCGCAGCAGCTTAACAAGACTGTTTTAATGCCCCTTGGAAGAGACGTGGAGGTGGCAGTAGCTTAACAAGACAGTTTAAATGCCCCTTGGAAATGTTGTGGAGGTCACAGTAGCTTAACAATACGGTTTTAATGCCCCTTGGAAAAGTGGTGGAGGTCACAGTAGCTTAACAAGACGGTTTTAATGCCCCTCGGAAGAGAGGTGGAGGTCCTAGTAGCTTAACAAGACAGTGTTAATGCCCCTCGGAAGAGACGTGGAGGTGGCAGTAGCTTAACAAGACGGTTTTAATACCCCTTGGAAAAGTGGTGGACGTCGCAGTAGCTTAATAAGACGGTCTTAATGCCCCTTAGAAAAGTGGTGGAAGTCACAGTAGCTTAACAAGACGGTTTTAATGCCCCTTGGAAAAGTGGTGGAGGTCACAGTAGCTTAACAAGACGGTTTTAATGCCCCTTGGAAAAGTGTTGGAGGTCACAGTAGCTTAACAAGACGATTTTAATGCCCCTCGGAAGAGACGTGGAGGTCACAGGAGCTTAACAAGACGGTTTTAATGCCCCTTGGAAGAGACGTGGGGGTCCCAGTAGCTTAACAAGACGGTTTTAATGCCCCTAGGTAGAGACGTGGAAGTCGCAGTAGCTTAACAAGACGGTTTTAATGCCCCTTGGAAAAGTGGTGGAGGTCACAGTAGCTTAATATGGCGGTTTTAATGCCCCTTGGAAGAGTGGTGGAGGTCACAGTAGCTTAACAAGACAGTTTTAATGCCCCTCAGAAGAGACGTGGAGGTCGCAGTAGCTTAACAAGACGGTTGTAATGCCCCTCGGAAGAGACGTGGAGTACGCAGAAGCTTAACAAGACGGTTTAAATGCCCCTTGGAAAAGTGGTGGAGGTCACAGTAGCTTAACAAGGCGGTTTTAATGCCCTTTGGAAAAGTGGTGGAGGTCACAGTAGCTTAACAAGATGGTTTTAATGTCCCTCGGAAGAGACGAGGAGGTCCCAGTAGATTAACAAGACGGTTTTAATGCCACTCGGAAGAGACGTGGAGGTCGCAGTAGCTTATCAAGACGGTTTTAATGCCCCTTGGAAAAGTGGTCTAGGTCACAGTAGCTTAGCAAGATGGTTTTAATGCCCCTTCGAAAAGTGTTGGAAGTCACAGTAGCTTAACAAGATGGTTTTAATGCCCCGCGGAAGAGACGTGGAGGTCACAGGAGCTTAACAAGACGGTTTTAATGCCCTTGGGAAGAGACGTGGTGTTCTCAGTAGCTTAACAAGACAGTTTTAATGCCCCTAGGTAGAGACGTGGAGGTCGCAGCAGCTTAACAAGACGGTTTTAATGCCCCTTGGAAAAGTGGTGCAGGTCACAGTAGCATAATAAGACGGTTTTAATGCCCCTTGGAAAAGTGGTGGAGGTCAGAGTAGCTTACCAAGACGGTTTTAATGCCCCTTGGAAAAGTGGTGGAGGTCACAGTAGCTTGACAAGACGGTTTTAATGCCCCTCGGAAGAGACGTGGAGTTCGCAGTAGCTTAACAAGACGGTTTTAAAGCCCCTTGGAAGAGACGTGGAGGTGGCAGTAGCTTAACAAGACAGTTTTAATGCCCCTTGGAAAAGTGGTGGAGGTCACAGTAGCTTAACAATACGGTTTTAATGCCCCTTGGAAAAGTGGTGGAGGTCACAGTAGCTTAACAAGACGGTTTTAAAGCCCCTCAGAAGAGACGTGGAGGTCGCAGTTGCTTAACAAGACGGTTTTAATGCCCCTTGGCAAAGTGGTGGAGGTAACAGTAGCTTAACAAGACGGTTTTAATGCCCCTCGGAAGAGACGTGGAGGTCCCAGTACCTTAACAAGATGGTTGTAATGCACCTCGGAAGAGACGTGGAGGTGGCAGTAGCTTAACAAGACAGTTTTAATGCCCCTCGGAAGAGACGTGGAGGTGGCAGTAGCTTAACAAGACGGTTTTAATGCCCCTTGGAAAAGTGGTGGAGGTCGCAGTAGCTTAACAAGAGGTTTTAATGCCCCTTGGAAAAGTGGTGGAAGACACAGTAGCTTAGCAAGACGGTTTTAATGCCCCTTGGAAAAGTGGTGGAGGCCACAGTAGCTTAACAAGAACGTTTTAATGCCCCTTGGAAAAGAGTTGGAGGTCACAGTAGCTTAACAAGACGATTTTAATGCCCCTCGGAAGAGACGTGGAGGTCACAGGAGCTTAACAAGACGGTTTTAATGTCCCTTGGAAGAGATGTGGGGGTCCCAGTAGCTTAACAAGACGGTTTTAATGCCCCTTGGAAAAGTGGTGGAGGTCAGAGTAGCTTAACAAGACGGTTTTAATGCCCCTTGGAACAGACATGGAGGTCCCAGTAGCTTAACAAGACGGTTTTAATGCCCCTTGGAAAAGTGGTGGAGGTCACAGTAGCTTAACAAGGTGGTTTAATTGCCCCTTGGAAAAGTGGTGGAGTTCACAGTAGCGTGACAAGACGTTTTTAATGCCCCTCGGAATAGACGTGGAGGTCGCAGTAGCTTAACAAGACGGTTTTAATGCCCCTCGGAAGAGACGTGGAGGTGGCAGTAGCTTAACAAGACGGTTTTAATGCCCCTTGGAAAAGTGGTGGCGGTCACAGTAGCTTAACAATACGGTTTTAATGCCCCTTGGAAAACTGGTGGAGGTCACAGTAACTTAACAAGACGGTTTTAATGCCCCTCGGAAGAGACGTGGAGGTCCCAGTAGCTTAACAAGACGGTTTTAAAGCCCCTCGGAAGAGACGTGGAGGTTGCAGTAGCTTAACAAGACGGTTTTAATGCCCCTTGGCAAAGTGGTGGAGGTAACAGTAGCTTAACAAGACGGTTTTAATGCCCCTCGGAAGAGACGTGGAAGTCCCAGTACCTTAACAAAGATGTTTGTAATGGAGCTCGGAAGAGATGTGGAGGTCACAAGTAACTTAACAAAACTGTTTTAATGCCCCTTGGAAAAGTGGTGAAGGTCACATTAGCTTAACAAGACGGTTTTAATGCCACTCGGAAGAGACGTGGAGGTCCCAGTAGCTTAACAAGACGGTTTTAATGCCCCTCAGAAGAGACGTTGAGGTCGCAGTAGCTTAACAAGATGGTTTTAATGCCCCTTGGAAAAGTGGTGGAGGTCAGAGTAGCTTACCAAGTTGGTTTTAATGCCCCTCGGAAGAGACGCGGAGGTCGCAGTAGCTTAACAAGACGATTTTAATGCCCCTTGGAAAAGTGGTGGAGGTCACAGTAGCTTGACAAGACGATTTTAATGCCCCTCGGAAGAGACGTGGAGGTCGCAGTAGCTTAACAAGATGGTTTTAATGCACCTTGGAAGAGACGTGGAGGTGGCAGTGGCTTAACAAGACAGTTTTGTTTAATGCCCCTTGGAAAAGTGGTGGAGGTCACAGTAGCTTAACAATTCGGTTTTAATGCCCCTTGGAAAAGTGGTGGAGGTCACAGTAGCTTAACAAGACGGTTTTAATGCCCCTTGGAAGAGAGGTGGAGGTCGCAGTAGCTTATCAAGACGGTTTTAATGCCCCTCAGAAGAGACGTGGAGGTCGCAGTAGCTTAACAAGACGGTTTTAATGACCCTCGGAAGAAACGTGGAGGTCGCAGTAGCTTAACAATACGGTTTTAATGCCCCTTGGAAAAGTGGTGGAGGTCACAGTAGCTTAACAAGACGGTTTTAATGTCCCTTGGAAAAGTGGTGGAGGTCACAGTAGCTTAAAAAGACGGTTTTAATGCCCCTTGGAAAAGTGGTGGAGGTCAGAGTAGCTTACCAAGACGGTTTTAATGCCCCTTGGAAAAGTGGTGGAGGTCACAGTAGCTTGACAAGACGGTTTTAATGCCCCTGGGAAGAGACGTGGAGGTCGCAGTAGCTTAACAAGACGGTTTTAAAGCCCCTTGGAAGAGACGTGGAGGTGGCAGTAGCTTAACAAGACAGTTTTAATGCCCCTTGGAAAAGTGGTGGAGGTCACAGTAGCTTAACAATACGGTTTTAATGCCCATTGGAAAAGTGGTGGAGGTCACAGTAGCTTAACAAGACGGTTTTAAAGCCCCTCAGAAGAGACGTGGAGGTCGCAGTTGCTTAACAAGACGGTTTTAATGCCCCTTGGCAAAGTGGTGGAGGTAACAGTAGCTTAACAAGACGGTTTTAATGCCCCTCGGAAGAGACGTGGAGGTCCCAGTACCTTAAAAAGATGGTTGTAATGCAGCTCGGAAGAGACGTGTAGGTGGCAGTAGCTTAACAAGACAGTTTTAATGCCCCTCGGAAGAGACGTGGAGGTGGCAGTAGCTTAACAAGACGGTTTTAATGCCCCTTGGAAAAGTGGTGGAGGTCGCAGTAGCTTAACAAGAGGTTTTAATGCCCCTTGGAAAAGTGGTGGAAGACACAGTAGCTTAACAAGACGGTTTTAATGCCCCTTGGAAAAGTGGTGGAGGCCACAGTAGCTTAACAAGAACGTTTTAATGCCCCTTGGAAAAGTGTTGGAGGTCACAGTAGCTTAACAAGACGATTTTAATGCCCCTCGGAAGAGACGTGGAGGTCACAGGAGCTTAACAAGACGGTTTTAATGTCCCTTAGAAGAGACGTGGGGGTCCCAGTAGCTTAACAAGACGGTTTTAATGCCCCTTGGAAAAGAGGTGGAGGTCAGAGTAGCTTAACAAGACGGTTTTAATGCCCCTTGGAACAGACATGGAGGTCCCAGTAGCTTAACAAGACGGTTTTAATGCCCCTTGGAAAAGTGGTGGAGGTCACAGTAGCTTAACAAGGTGGTTTAATTGCCCCTTGGAAAAGTGGTGGAGTTCACAGTAGCGTGACAAGACGTTTTTAATGCCCCTCGGAATAGACGTGGAGGTCGCAGTAGCTTAACAAGACGGTTTTAATGCCCCTCGGAAGAGACGTGGAGGTGGCAGTAGCTTAACAAGACGGTTTTAATGCCCCTTGGAAAAGTGGTGGCGGTCACAGTAGCTTAACAATACGGTTTTAATGCCCCTTGGAAAACTGGTGGAGGTCACAGTAACTTAACAAGACGGTTTTAATGCCCCTCGGAAGAGACGTGGAGGTCCCAGTAGCTTAACAAGATGGTTTTAAAGCCCCTCGGAAGAGACGTGGAGGTCGCAGTAGCTTAACAAGATGGTTTTAATGCCCCTTGGCAAAGTGGTGGAGGTAACAGTAGCTTAACAAGACGGTTTTAATGCCCCTCGGAAGAGACGTGGAAGTCCCAGTACCTTAACAAAGATGGTTGTAATGGAGCTCGGAAGAGATGTGGAGGTCACAAGTAACTTAACAAGACTGTTTTAATGCCCCTTGGAAAAGTGGTGAAGGTCACATTAGCTTAACAAGACGGTTTTAATGCCACTCGGAAGAGACGTGGAGGTCCCAGTAGCTTAACAAGACGGTTTTAATGCCCCTCAGAAGAGACGTTGAGGTCGCAGTAGCTTAACAAGATGGTTTTAATGCCCCTTGGAAAAGTGGTGGAGGTCAGAGTAGCTTACCAAGTTGGTTTTAATGCCCCTCGAAAGAGACGCGGAGGTCGCAGTAGCTTAACAAGACGGTTTTAATGCCCCTTGGAAAAGTGGTGGAGGTCACAGTAGCTTGACAAGACGATTTTAATGCCCCTCGGAAGAGACGTGGAGGTCGCAGTAGCTTAACAAGATGGTTTTAATGCACCTTGGAAGAGACGTGGAGGTGGCAGTGGCTTAACAAGACAGTTTTGTTTAATGCCCCTTGGAAAAGTGGTGGAGGTCACAGTAGCTTAACAATACGGTTTTAATGCCCCTTGGAAAAGTGGTGGAGGTCACAGTAGCTTAACAAGACGGTTTTAATGCCCATTGGAAGAGAGGTGGAGGTCGCAGTAGCTTATCAAGACGGTTTTAATGCCCCTTGGAAAAGTGGTGGAGGTCGCAGTAGCTTATCAAGACGGTTTTAATGCCCCTTGGAAAAGTGGTGGAAGTCACAGTAGCTTAACAAGACGGTTTTAATGCCCCTTGGAAAAGTGGTGGAGGTCAGAGTAGCTTAACAAGACGGGTTTAATGCCCCTTGGAAAAGTGTTGGATGTCACAGTAGCTTAACAAGACGGTTTTCATGCCCTTCGGAGGAGACGTGGAGGTCACTTGAGTTTAACAAGACGGTTTTAATGCCTTTCGAAAGAGACGTGGAGGTCGCAGTAGCTTAACAAGACGGTTTTAATGCCCCTTGGAAAAGTGGTGGAGGTCAGAGTAGCTTAACAAGACGGTTTCAATGCCCCTCGGAAAAGATGTGGAGGTAACAGTAGCTTAACAAGACTATTTTAAGGCCATTCGGAAGAGATGTTGAGGTCGCAGTAGCTTAACAAGACGGTTTTAATGCCCCTTGGAAAAGTGGTGGAGGTCAAAGTAGCTTAACAAGACAGTTTTAATGCCCCTCAGAAGAGACGTGGAGGTCGCAGTAGCTTAACAAGACAGTTTCAATGCCCCTCGGAAGAGACGTGGAGGTCGCAGTAGCTTAACAAGATGGTTTTAATGCCCCTTGGAAAAGTGGTGGAGGTCACAGTAGCTTAACAATACGGTTTTAATGCCCCTCGGATGAGACGTGGAGGTCACAGTAGCTTAACAAGATGGTTTTAATGCCCCTCGGAAGAGACGTGGAGGTGGCAGTAGCTTAACAAGACAGTTTTAATGCCCCTTGGAAAAGTTGTGGAGGTCACAGTAGCTTAACAATACGGTTTTAATGCCCCTTGGAAAAGTGGTGGAGGTCACAGTAGCTTAACAAGACGGTTTTAATGCCCCTCGGAAGAGAGGTGGAGATCCCAGTAGCTTAACAAGACAGTTTTAATGCCCCTCGGAACAGACGTGGAGGTGGCAGTAGCTTAACAAGATGGTTTTAATGCACCTTGGAAAAGTGGTGGACGTCGCAGTAGCTTAACAAGACGGTCTTAATGCCCCTTGGAAAAGTGGTGGAAGTCACAGTAGCTTAACAAGATGGTTTTAATGCCCCTTGGAAAAGTGGTGGAGGTCACAGTAGTTTAACAAGACGGTTTTAATGCCCCTTGGAAAAGTGTTGGAGGTCACAGAAGCTTAACAAGACGATTTTAATGCCCCTCGGAAGAGACGTGGAGGTCACAGGAGCTTAACAAGACGGTTTTAATGCCCCTTGGAAGAGACGTGGGGGTCCCAGTAGCTTAACAAGACGGTTTTAATGCCCCTAGGTAGAGACGTGGAGGTCGCAGTAGCTTAACAAGACGGTTTTAATGCCCCTTGGATAAGTGGTGGAGGTCACAGTAGCTTAATAAGGCGGTTTTAATGCCCCTTGGAAAAGTGGTGGAGGTGGCAGTAGCTTAACAAGACAGTTTTAATGCCCCTCAGAAGAGACGTGGAGGTCGCAGTAGCTTAACAAGACGGTTTTAATGCCCCTCGGAAGAGACGTGGAGGCCGCAGTAGCTTAACAAGACGGTTTTAATGCCACTTGGAAAAGTGGTGGAGGTCACAGTAGCTTAACAAGGCGGTTTTAATGTCCTTTGGAAAAGTGGTGGAGGTCACAGTAGCTTAACAAGATGGTTTTAATGCCCCTCGGAAGAGACGAGGAGGTCCCATACGCTTAACAAGACGGTTTTAATGCAACTCGGAAGAGACGTGGAGGTCGCAGTAGTTTATCAAGACGGTTTTAATGCCCCTTGGAAAAGTGGTCTAGGTCACAGTAGCTTAGCAAGATGGTTTTAATGCCCCTTGGAAAAGTGTTGGAGGTCACAGTAGCTTAACAAGATGGTTTTAATGCCCCTCGGAAGAGACGTGGAGGTCACAGGAGCTTAACAAGACGGTTTTAATGCCCTTCGGAAGAGACGTGGTGGTCTCAGTAGCTTAACAAGACGGTTTTAATGCCCCTAGGTAGAGACGTGGAGGTCGCAGCAGCTTAACAAGACGGTTTTAATGCCCCTTGGAAAAGTGTTGGAGGTCAGAGTAGCTTAACAAGACGGTTTTAATGCCCCTCGGAAGAGATGTGGAGGTCCCAGTAGCTTAACAAGACTATATTAAGGCCATTCGGTAGAGACGTTGAGGCCGCAGTAGTTAACAAGACGGTTTTAATGCCCCTTGGAAAAGTGGTGGAGGTCACAGTAGCATAATAAGACGGTTTTCATGCCCCTTGGAAAAGTGGTGGAGGTCAAAGTAGCTTAACAAGACAGTTTTAATGCCCCTCAGAAGAAACGTGGAGGTCGCAGTAGCTTAACAAGACGGTTTTAATGCCCCTCGGAAGAAACGTGGAGGTCGCAGTAGTTTAACAAGAGGTTTTAATGCCCCTTGGAAAAGAGGTGGAGGTCACAGTAGCTTAACAAGACGGTTTTAATGTCCCTTGGAAAAGTGGTGGAGGTCACAGTAGCTTAACAAGATGGTTTTAATGCCCCTTGGAAAAGTGTTGGAGGTCACAGTAGCTTAACAAGACGATTTTAATGCCCCTCGGAGGAGACGTGGAGGTCACAGGAGCTTAACAAGACGGTTTTAATGCCCCTTGGAAGAGACGTGGGGGTCCCAGTAGCTTAACAAGACGGTTTTAATGCCCCTTGGAAAAGTGGTGGAGGTCAGAGTAGCTTAACAAGACGGTTTTAATGCCCCTCGGAACAGACATGGATTTCCCAGTAGCTTAACAAGATGGTTTAAATGCCCCTCGGATTAGACATGGAGGTCGCCGTAGCTTAACAAGAGGGTTTTAATGCCCCTTGGAAAAGTTTTGGAGGTCACAGTAGCTTAACACGGTGGTTTTAATGCCCCTTGGAAAAGTGGTGGAGTTCACAGTAGCGTGACAAGACGTTTTTAATGCCCCTCGGAAGAGACGTGGAGATCGCAGTAGCTTAACAAGAAGGTTTTAATGCCCCTCGGAAGAGACGTGGAGGTGGCAGTAGCTTAACAAGACGGTTTTAATGCCCCTTGGAAAAGTGGTGACGGTCATAGTAGCTTAACAATACGGTTTTAATGCCCCTTGGAAAATTGGTGGAGGTCACAGTAACTTAACAAGACGGTTTTAATGCCCCTCGGAAGAGACGTGGAGGTCCCAGTAGCTTAACAAGACGGTTTTAAAGCCCCTCGGAAGAGACGTGGAGGTCGCAGTAGCTTAACAAGACAGTTTTAATGCCCCTTGGCAAAGTGGTGAAGGTAACAGTAGCTTAACCAGACGGTTTTAATGCCCCTCGGAAGAGACGTGGAGGTCCCAGTACCTTAACAAGATGGTTGTAATGCAGCTCGGAAGAGATGTGGAGGTCGCAAGTAACTTAACAAGACGGTTTTAATGCCCCTTGGAAAAGTGGTGAAGGTCACAGTAGCTTAAAAAGACGGTTTTAATGTCCCTTGGAAAAGTGGTGGAAGTCACAGTAGCTTAAAAAGACCGTTTTAAGGCCCCCAGGAAGAGACGTGGAGGTCACAGTAGCTTAACAAGATGGTTTTAATGCCACTCGGAAGAGACGTGGAGGCTCCAGTAGCTTAACAAGGCGTTTTTAATGCCCCTCGGAAGAGACGTTGAGGTCGCAGTAGCTTAACAAGACGGTTTTAATGCCACTTGGAAAAGTGGTGGAGGTCAGAGTAGCTTACCAAGTTGGTTTTAATGCCCCTCGGAAGAGACGTGGAGGTCCCAGTAGCTTAACAAGACGGTTTAAATGCCCATCGGAAGAGACGTGGAGGTCGCAGTAGCTTAACAAGACGGTTTTAATGCCCCTTGGAAAAGTGGTGGAGGTCACAGTAGCTTAACAATACGGTTTTAATGCCCCTTGGAAAAGTGGTGGAGGTCGCAGTAGCTTATCAAGACGGTTTTAATGCCCCTTGGAAAAGTGGTGGAAGTCACAGTAGCTTAACATGACGGTTTTAATGCCCATTGGAAAAGTGGTGGAGGTCAGAGTAGCTTAACAAGACGGTTTTAATGCCCCTTGGAAAAGTGTTGGAGGTCACAGTAGCTTAACAAGACAATTTTAATGCCCCTCGGAAGAGACGTGGAGGTCACAGGAGCTTAACAAGACGGTTTTAATGCCCCTTGGAAGAGACGTGGGGGTCCCAGTAGCTTAACAAGACGGTTTTAATGCCCCTAGGTAGAGACGTGGAGGACGCAGTAGCTTAACAAGACGGTTTTCATGCCCCTTGGAAAAGTGGTGGAGGTCAAAGTAGCTTAACAAGACAGTTTTAATGCCCCTCAGAAGAGACGTGGAGGTCACAGTAGCTTAACAACACGGTTTTAATGCCCCTCGGAAGAAACGTGGAGGTCGCAGTAGCTTAACAATACGGTTTTAATGCCCCTTGGAAAAGAGGTGGAGGTCACAGTAGATTAACAAGACGGTTTTAATGTTCCTTGGAAAAGTGGTGGAGGTCACAGTAGCTTAAAAAGACGGTTTTAATGCCCCTTGGAAAAGTGGTGGAGGTAAGAGTAGCTTACCAAGACGGTTTTAATGCCCCTTGGAAAAGTGGTGGAGGTCATAGTAGCTTGACAAGACGGTTTTAATGCCCCTCGGAAGAGACGTGGAGGTCGCAGTAGCTCAACAAGACGGTTTT
This sequence comes from Phyllobates terribilis, assembly GCF_046119375.1. Classification (NCBI taxonomy): domain Eukaryota; kingdom Metazoa; phylum Chordata; class Amphibia; order Anura; family Dendrobatidae; genus Phyllobates; species Phyllobates terribilis. The sequence goes on from NW_027362761.1 coordinate 790,280,312, forward strand.
AAAGCCCCTTGGAAGAGACGTGGAGGTGGCAGTAGCTTAACAAGACAGTTTGAATGCCCCTTGGAAAAGTGGTGGCGGTCACAGTAGCTTAACAATACGGTTTTAATGCCCCTTGGAAAACTGGTGGAGGTCACAGTAACTTAACAAGACGGTTTTAATGCCCCTCGGAAGAGACGTGGAGGTCCCAGTAGCTTAACAAGACGGTTTTAAAGCCCCTCGGAAGAGACGTGGAGGTGGCAGTAGCTTAACAAGACGGTTTAAATGCCCCTTGGAAAAGTGGTGGAGGTCGCAGTAGTTTAACAAGAGGTTTTAATGCCCCTTGGAAAAGTGGTGGAAGTCACAGTAGCTTAACAAGACGGTTTTAATGTCCCTTGGAAAAGTGGTGGAGGTCACAGTAGCTTAACAAGATGGTTTTAATGCCCCTTGGAAAAGTGTTGGAGGTCACAGTAGCTTAACAAGACGATTTTAATGCCCCTCGGAGGAGACGTGGAGGTCACAGGAGCTTAACAAGACGGTTTTAATGCCCCTTGGAAGAGACATGGGGGTCCCAGTAGCTTAACAAGACGGTTTTAATGCCCCTTGGAAAAGTGGTGGAGGTCAGAGTAGCTTAACAAGACGGTTTTAATGCCCCTCGGAACAGACATGGATTTCCCAGTAGCTTAACAAGATGGTTTAAATGCCCCTCGGATTAGACATGGAGGTCGCAGTAGCTTAACAAGACGGTTTTAATGCCCCTTGGAAAAGTTTTGGAGGTCACAGTAGCTTAACAAGGTGGTTTTAATGCCCCTTGGAAAAGTGGTGGAGTTCACAGTAGCGTGACAAGACGTTTTTAATGCCCCTCGGAAGAGACGTGGAGATCGCAGTAGCTTAACAAGAAGGTTTTAATGCCCCTCGGAAGAGACGTGGAGGTGGCAGTAGCTTAACAAGACGGTTTTAATGCCCCTTGGAAAAGTGGTGACGGTCATAGTAGCTTAACAATACGGTTTTAATGCCCATTGGAAAACTGGTGGAGGTCACAGTAACTTACCAATACGGTTTTAATGCCCCTCGGAAGAGACGTGGAGGTCCCAGTAGCTTAACAAGACGGTTTTAAAGCCCCTCGGAAGAGACGTGGAGGTCGCAGTAGCTTAACAAGACAGTTTAAATGCCCCTTGGCAAAGTGGTGGAGGTAACAGTAGCTTAACCAGACGGTTTTAATGCCCCTCGGAAGAGACGTGGAGGTCCCAGTACCTTAACAAGATGGTTGTAATGCAGCTCGGAAGAGATGTGGAGGTCGCAAGTAACTTAACAAGACTGTTTTAATGCCCCTTGGAAAAGTGGTGAAGGTCACAGTAGCTTAAAAAGACGGTTTTAATGTCCCTTGGAAAAGTGGTGGAGGTCACAGTAGCTTAAAAAGACCGTTTTAAGGCCCCCAGGAAGAGACGTGGAGGTCACAGTAGCTTAACAAGATGGTTTTAATGCCACTCGGAAGAGACGTGGAGGTTCCAGTAGCTTAACAAGGCGGTTTTAATGCCCCTCGGAAGAGACGTTGAGGTCGCAGTAGCTTAACAAGACGGTTTTAATGCCACTTGGAAAAGTGGTGGAGGTCAGAGTAGCTTACCAAGTTGGTTTTAATGCCCCTCGGAAGAGACGTGGAGGTCCCAGTAGCTTAACAAGACGGTTTAAATGCCCATCGGAAGAGACGTGGAGGTCACAGTAGCTTAACAAGACGGTTTTAATGCCCCTTGGAAAAGTGGTGGAGGTCACAGTAGCTTAACAATACGGTTTTAATGCCCCTTGGAAAAGTGGTGGAGGTCGCAGTAGCTTATCAAGACGGTTTTAATGCCCCTTGGAAAAGTGGTGGAAGTCACAGTAGCTTAACATGACGGTTTTAATGCCCCTTGGAAAAGTGGTGGAGGTCAGAGTAGCTTAACAAGACGGTTTTAATGCCCCTTGGAAAAGTGTTGGAGGTCACAGTAGCTTAACAAGACTATTTTAATGCCCCTCGGAAGAGACGTGGAGGTCACAGGAGCTTAACAAGACGGTTTTAATGCCCCTTGGAAAAGTGGTGGAGGTCACAGTAGCTTAATAAGGCGGTTTTAATGCCCCTTGGAAAAGTGATGGAGGTCACAGTTGCTTAACAACACAGTTTTAATGCCCCTCAGAAGAGACGTGGAGGTCTCAGTAGCTTAACAAGACGGTTTTAATGCCCATCGGAAGAGAAGTGGAGGTCGCAGTAGCTTAACAAGACGGTTTTAATGCCCCTTGGAAAAGTGGTGGAGGTCACAGTAGCTTAACAAGACGGTTTTAATGCCCCTTGGAAAAGTGGTGGAGGTCACAGTTGCTTAACAAGATGGTTTTAATGCCCCTTGGAAGCGACGAGGAGGTTCCAGTAGCTTAACAAGACAGTTTTAATGCCACTCGCAAGAGACGTGGAGGTCGCAGTAGGTTAACAAGATGGTTTTAATGCCACTCGGAAGAGACGTGGAGGTCGCAGTAGCTTACCAAGACGGTTTTAATGCCCCTAGGAAAAGTGGTCTAGGTCAGAGTAGCTTAACAAGATGGTTTTAATGCCCCTCGGAAGCGACGAGGAGGTCCCAGTAGCTTAACAAGACAGTTTTAATGCCACTCGGAAGAGACGTGGAGGTCGCAGAAGCTTAACAAGACGGTTTTAATGCCACTCGGAAGAGACGTGGAGGTCGCAGTAGCTTACCAAGACGGTTTTAATGCCCCTAGGAAAAGTGGTCTAGGTCACAGTTGCTTAGCAAGATGGTTTTAATGCCCCTTGGAAAAGTGTTGGATGTCACAGTAGCTTAACAAGACGGATTTAATGCCCCTCGGAGGAGAAGTGGAGGTCACAGGAGCTTAACAAGACGGTTTTAATGCCCTTCGGAAGAGACATGGTGGTCTCAGTAGCTTAACAAGATGGTTTTCAAGCCCCTAGGTAGAGACGTGGAGGTCCCAGTAGCTTAACAAGACGGTTTTAATGCCCCTTGGAAAAGTGTTGGAGGTCAGAGTAGCTTAACAAGACGGTTTTAATGCCCCTCGGAAGAGATGTGGAGGTCCCAGTAGCTTAACAAGACTATTTTAAGGCCATTCGGTAGAGACGTTGAGGTCGCAGTAGCTTAACAAGACGGTTTTAATGCCCCTTGGAAAAGTGGTGGAGGTCATAGTAGCTTAATAAGACGGTTTTAATGCCCCTTGGAAAAGTGGTGGAGGTCAAAGTAGCTTAACAAGACAGTTTTAATGCCCCTCAGAAGAGACGTGGAGGTCGCAGTAGCTTAACAAGACGGTTTTAATGCCCCTTGGAAAAGTTGTGGAGGTCACAGTAGCTTAATAAGACGGTTTTATTGCCCCTTGGAAAAGTGGTGGAGGTCAAAGTAGCTTAACAAGACAGTTTTAATGCCCCTCAGTAGAGACGTGGAGGTCGCAGTAGGTTAGCAAGACGGTTTTAATGCCCCTCGGAAGAAACGTGGAGGTCGCAGTAGCTTAACAAGAAGGTTTTAATGCCCCTTGGAAAAGTGGTGGAGGTCACAGTAGCTTAACAAGACGGTTTTAATGTCCCTTGCAAAAGAGGTGGAGATCGCAGTAGCTTAACAAGATGGTTTTAATGCCCCTTGGAAAAGTGGTGGAGGTCACAGCAGCTTAACAAGACGGTTTTAATGTCCCTTGCAAAAGAGGTGGAGATCGCAGTAGCTTAACAAGACAGTTTTAATGCCACTCGGAAGAGACGTGGAGGTCGCAGAAGCTTAACAAGACGGTTTTAATGCCACTCGGAAGAGACGTGGAGGTCGCAGTAGCTTACCAAGACGGTTTTAATGCCCCTAGGAAAAGTGGTCTAGGTCACAGTTGCTTAGCAAGATGGTTTTAATGCCCCTTGGAAAAGTGTTGGATGTCACAGTAGCTTAACAAGACGGATTTAATGCCCCTCGGAGGAGACGTGGAGGTCACAGGAGCTTAACAAGACGGTTTTAATGCCCTTCGGAAGAGACATGGTGGTCTCAGTAGCTTACCAAGATGGTTTTCAAGCCCCTAGGTAGAGACGTGGAGGTCCCAGTAGCTTAACAAGACGGTTTTAATGCCCCTTGGAAAAGTGTTGGAGGTCAGAGTAGCTTAACAAGACGGTTTTAATGCCCCTCGGAAGAGATGTGGAGGTCCCAGTAGCTTAACAAGACTATTTTAAGGCCATTCGGTAGAGACGTTGAGGTCGCAGTAGCTTAACAAGACGGTTTTAATGCCCCTTGGAAAAGTGGTGGAGGTCATATTAGCTTAATAAGACGGTTTTAATGCCCCTTGGAAAAGTGGTGGAGGTCAAAGTAGCTTAACAAGACAGTTTTAATGCCCCTCAGAAGAGACGTGGAGGTCGCAGTAGCTTAACAAGACGGTTTTAATGCCCCTCGGAAGAAACGTGGAGGTCGCAGTAGCTTAACAAGACGGTTTTAATGCCCCTTGGAAAAGTGGTGGAGGTCACAGTAGCTTAATAAGACGGTTTTATTGCCCCTTGGAAAAGTGGTGGAGGTCAAAGTAGCTTAACAAGACAGTTTTAATGCCCCTCAGTAGAGACGTGGAGGTCGCAGTAGGTTAGCAAGACGGTTTTAATGCCCCTCGGAAGAAACGTGGAGGTCGCAGTAGCTTAACAAGACGGTTTTAATGCCCCTTGGAAAAGTGGTGGAGGTCACAGTAGCTTAACAATACGGTTTTAATGCCCCTTGGAAAAGTGGTGGAGGTCACAGCAGCTTAACAAGACGGTTTTAATGTCCCTTGCAAAAGAGGTGGAGATCGCAGTAGCTGAACAAGACGGTTTTAATGCCCCTTGGAAAATTGGTGGAGGTCACAGCAGCTTAACAAGACGGTTTTAATGTCCCTTGCAAAAGAGGTGGAGATCGCAGTAGCTTAACAAGACAGTTTTAATGCCATTCAGAAGAGACGTTGAGGTTTCAGTAGCTTTAAAAGACGGTTTTAATGCCCATCGGAAGAGACGTGGAGGTCGCAGTAGCTTAACAAGATGGTTTTAATGCCCCTTGGAAAAGTGGTGGAGGTCACAGTAGCTTAACAAGGCGGTTTTAATGCCCCTTGGAAAAGTGGTGGAGGTCACAGTCGCTTAACAAGATGGTTTTAATTCCCCTCGGAAGCGACGAGGAGGTCCCAGTAGCTTAACAAGACGATTTTAATGCCACTCGGAAGAGACGTGGAGGTCGCACTAGCTTAACAAGACGGTTTGAATGCCACTCGGAAGAGACGTGGAGGTCGCAGTAGCTTACCAAGACGATTTTAATGCCCCTAGGGAAAGTGGTCTAGGTCACAGTAGCTTAACAAGATGGTTTTATTGCCCCTCGGAAGCGACGAGGAGGTCCCAGTAGCTTAACAAGACGGTTTTAATGCCACTCGGAAGAGACGTGGAGGTCGCAGTAGCTTAACAAGACGGTTTTATTGCCACTCGGAAGAGAAGTGGAGGTCGCAGTAGCTTACCAAGACGGTTTTAATGCCCCTAGGAAAAGTGGTCTAGGTCACAGTAGCTTAGCAAGATGGTTTTAATGCCCCTTGGAAAAGTGTTGGATGTCACAGTAGCTTAACAAGACGGTTTTAATGCCGCTCGGAGGAGACGTGGAGGTCACAGGAGCTTAACAAGGCGGTTTTAATGCCCTTCGGAAAAGACGTGGTGGTCTCAGTAGCTTAACAAGACGGTTTTAAAGCCCCTAGGTAGAGACGTGGAGGTCGCAGTAGCTTAACAAGACGGTTTTAATGCCCCTTGGAAAAGTGTTGGAGGTCAGAGTAGCTTAACAAAACGGTTTTAATGCCCCTCGGAAGAGATGTGGAGGTCCCAGTAGCTTAACAAGACTATTTTAAGGCCATTCGGTAGAGACGTTGAGGTCGCAGTAGCTTAACAAGACTGTTTTAATGCCCCTTGGAAAAGTGGTGGAGGTCACAGTAGCTTAATACGCCGTTTTTAATGTCCCTTGGAAAAGTGGTGGAGGTCAAAGAAGCTTAACAAGACAGTTTTAATGCCCCTCAGAAGAGACGTGGAGGTCGCAGTAGCTTAACAAGACGGTTTTAATTCCCCTCGGAAGAAACGTGGAGGTCGCAGTAGCTTAAAAAGACGGTTTTAATGCCCCTTGGAAAAGTGATGGAGGTCACAGTAGCTTAACAATACGGTTTTAATGCCCCTTGGAAAAGTGGTGAAGGTCACAGTAGCTTAACAAGACGGTTTTAATGTCCCTTGGAAAAGTGGTGGAGGTCACAGTAGCTTATCAAGACGGTTTTAATGCCCCTTGGAAAAGTCTTGGAAGTCACAGTATCTTAACAAGACGGTTTTAATGCCCCTTGGAAAAGTGGTGGAGGTCAGAGTAGCTTAACAAGACGGTTTTAATGCCCCTAGGAAAAGTGGTCTAGGTCACAGTAGCTTAGCAAGATGGTTTTAATGCCCCTTGGAAAAGGGTTGGATGTCACAGTAGCTTAACAAGACGGTTTTAATGCCCCTCGGAGGAGACGTGGAGGTCACAGGAGCTTAACAAGGCGGTTTTAATGCCCTTCGGAAGAGACGTGGTGGTCTCAGTAGCTTAACAAGACGGTTTTAATGCCCCTAGGTAGAGACGTGGAGGTCGCAGTAGCTTAACAAGACGGTTTTAATGCCCCTTGGAAAAGTGTTGGAGGTCAGAGTAGCTTAACAAGACGGTTTTAATGCCCCTCGGAAGAGATGTGGAGGTCCCAGTAGCTTAACAAGACTATTTTAAGGCCATTCGGTAGAGACGTTGAGGTCGCAGTAGCTTAACAAGACGGTTTTAATGCCCCTTGGAAAAGTGGTGGAGGTCACAGTAGCTTAATACGACTGTTTTAATGCCCCTTGGAAAAGTGGTGGAGGTCAAAGTAGCTTAACAAGACAGTTTTAATGCCCCTCAGAAGAGACGTGGAGGTCGCAGTAGCTTAACAAGACGGTTTTAATGCCCCTCGGAAGAAACGTGGAGGTCGCAGTAGCTTAACAAGACGGTTTTAATGCCCCTTAGAAAAGTGGTGGAGGTCACAGTGGCTTAACAATACGGTTTTAATGCCCCTTGGAAAAGAGGTGGAGGTCACAGTAGCTTAACAAGACGGTTTTAATGTCCCTTGGAAAAGTGGTGGAGGTCACATAGCTTATCAAGACGGTTTTAATGCCTCTTGGAAAAGTGGTGGAAGTCACAGTATCTTAACAAGACGGTTTTAATGCCCCTTGGAAAAGTGGTGGAGGTCAGAGTAGCTTAACAAAACGGTTTTAATGCCCCTTGGAAAAGTGTTGGAGGTCACAGTAGCTTAACAAGACGATTTTAATGCCCCTCGGAAGAGACGTGGAGGTCACAGGAGCTTAACAAGACGGTTTTAATGCCCCTAGGTAGAAACGTGGAGGACGCAGTAGCTTAACAAGACGGTTTTAATGCCCCTTGGAAAAGTGGTGGAGGTCACAGTAGCTTAATAAGGCGGTTTTTATGCCCCTTGGAAAAGTGGTGGAGGTCACAGTGGAATAACAAGACAGTTTTAATGCCCCTCAGAAGAGACGTAGAGGTCTCAGTAGCTTAACAAGACGGTTTTAATGCCCATCGGAAGAGACGTGGAGGTCGCAGTAGCTTAACAAGACGGTTTTAATGCCCCTTGGAAAAGTGGTGGAGGTCACAGTAGCTTAACAAGGCGGTTTTAATGCCTCTTGGAAAAGTGGTGGAGATCCTAGTCGCTTAACAAGATGGTTTTAATGCCCCTCGGAAGCGACGAGGAGGTCCCAGTAGCTTAACAAGACTATTTTAAGGCCATTCGGTAGAGACGTTGAGGTCGCAGTAGCTTGACAAGACGGTTTTAATGCCCCTTGGAAAAGTGGTAGAGGTCACAGTAGCTTAATACGACAGTTTTAATGCCACTTGGAAAAGTGGTGGATGTCAAAGTAGCTTAACAAGACAGTTTTAATGCCCCTCAGAAGAGACGTGGAGGTCGCAGTTGCTTAACAAGACGGTTTTAATGCCCCTCGGAAGATAAGTGGAGGTCGCAGTAGCTTAACAAGACGGTTTTAATGCCCCTTGGAAAAGTGGTGGAGGTCACAGTAACTTAACAATACGGTTTTAATGCCCCTTGGAAAAGTGGTGGAGGGCACAGTAGCTTAACAAGACGGTTTTAATGTCCCTTGGAAAAGTTGTGGAGGTCACAGTAGCTTAAAAAGACGGTTTTAATGCCCCTTGGAAAAGTGGTGGCGGTCAGAGTAGCTTACCCAGACGGTTTTAATGCCCCTCGGAAGAGACATGGAGGTTCCAGTAGCTTAAAAAGACGGTTTAAATGCCCCTCGGAAGAGACGTGGAGGTCGCAGTAGCTTAACAAGACGGTTTTAATGCCCCTTGGAAAAGTGGTGGAGGTCACAGTATCTTGACAAGACGGTTTTAATGCCCCTCGGAAGAGACGTGGAGGTCGCAGTAGCTTAACAAGACGGTTTTAAAGCCCCTTGGTAGAGACGTGGAGGTGGCAGTAGCTTAACAAGACAGTTTTAATGCCCCTTGGAAAAGTGGTGGAGGTCACAGTAGCTTAACAATACGGTTTTAATGCCCCTTGGAAAAGTGGTGGAGGTCACAGTAGCTTAACAAGACAGTTTTAATGCCCCTCGGAAGAGAGGTGGAGGTCCCAGTAGCTTAACAAGACAGTTTTAATGCCCCTCGGAAGAGACGTGGAGGTGGCAGTCGCTTAACAAGACGGTTTTAATGCACCTTGGAAAAGTGGTGGAGGTCGCAGTAGCTTAACAAGACGGTTTTAATGCCCCTTGGAAAAGTGGTGGAGGTCACAGTAGCTTGACAAGACGGTTTTAATGCCCCTCTGAAGAGACGTGGAGGTCGCAGTAGCTTAACAAGACGGTTTTAAAGCCCCTTGGAAGAGACGTGGAGGTGGCATTAGCTTAAAAAGACAGTTTTAATGCTCCTTGGAAAAGTGGTGGAGGTCACAGTAGCTGAACAATACGGTTTTAATGCCCCTTGGAAAAGTTGTGGAGGTCACAGTAGCTTAAAAAGACGGTTTTAATGCCCCTTGGAAAAGTGGTGGAGGTCACAGTAGCTTAACAAGACGATTTTAATGCCCCTCGGAAGAGACGTGGAGGTGGCAGTAGCTTAACAAGACGGTTTTAATGCCCCTCGGAAAAGTGGTGGAGGTCACAGTAACTTAACAATACGGTTTTAATGCCCCTTGGAAAAGTGGTGGAGGGCACAGTAGCTTAACAAGACGGTTTTAATGTCCCTTGGAAAAGTTGTGGAGGTCACAGTAGCTTAAAAAGACGGTTTTAATGCCCCTTGGAAAAGTGGTGGCGGTCAGAGTAGCTTACCCCGACTGTTTTAATGCCCCTCGGAAGAGACATGGAGGTTCCAGTAGCTTAAAAAGACAGTTTAAATGCCCCTCGGAAGAGACGTGGAGGTCGCAGTAGCTTAACAAGACGGTTTTAATGCCCCTTGGAAAAGTGGTGGAGGTCACAGTATCTTGACAAGACGGTTTTAATGCCCCTCGGAAGAGACGTGGAGGTCGCAGTAGCTTAACAAGACGGTTTTAAAGCCCCTTGGTAGAGACGTGGAGGTGGCAGTAGCTTAACAAGACAGTTTTAATGCCCCTTGGAAAAGTGGTGGAGGTCACAGTAGCTTAACAATACGGTTTTAATGCCCCTTGGAAAAGTGGTGGAGGTCACAGTAGCTTAACAAGACAGTTTTAATGCCCCTCGGAAGAGAGGTGGAGGTCCCAGTAGCTTAACAAGACAGTTTTAATGCCCCTCGGAAGAGACGTGGAGGTGGCAGTCGCTTAACAAGATGGTTTTAATGCACCTTGGAAAAGTGGTGGAGGTCGCAGTAGCTTAACAAGACGGTTTTAATGCCCCTTGGAAAAGTGGTGGAGGTCGCAGTAGCTTATCAAGATGGTTTTAATGCCCCTTGGAAAAGTGGTGGAAGTCACAGTAGCTTAACAAGACGGTTTTAATGCCCCTTGGAAAAGTGGTGGAGGTCAGAGTAGCTTAACAAGACGGTTTTAATGCCCCTTGGAAAAGTGTTGGAGATCACAGTAGCTTAACAAGACGATTTTAATGCCACTCGGAAGAGTCATGGAGGTCCCAGTAGCTTAACAAGACGGTTTAAATGCCCCTCGGAAGAGACGTGGAGGTCGCAGTAGCTTAACAAGACGGTTTTAATGCCCCTTGGAAAAGTGGTGGAGGTCACAGTAGCTTGACAAGACGGTTTTAATGCCCCTCGGAAGAGACGTGGAGGTCGCAGTAGCTTAACAAGACGGTTTTAAAGCCCCTTGGAAGAGACGTGGAGGTGGCAGTAGCTTAACAAGACAGTTTTAATGCCCCTTGGAAAAGTGGTGGAGGTCACAGTAGCTTAACAATACGGTTTTAATGCCCCTTGGAAAAGTGGTGGAGGTCACAGTAGCTTAACAAGACAGTTTTAATGCCCCTCGGAAGAGAGGTGGAGGTCCCAGTAGCTTAACAAGACAGTTTTAATGCCCCTCGGAAGAGACGTGGAGGTGGCAGTCGCTTAACAGGACGGTTTTAATGCACCTTGGAAAAGTGGTGGAGGTCGCAGTAGCTTAACAAGACGGTTTTAATGCCCCTTGGAAAAGTGGTGGAGGTCGCAGTAGCTTATCCAGATGGTTTTAATGACCCTTGGAAAAGTGGTGGAAGTCACAGTAGCTTAACAAGACGGTTTTAATGCCCCTTGGAAAAGTGGTGGAGGTCAGAGTAGCTTAACAAGACGGTTTTAATGCCCCTTGGAAAAGTGTTGGAGATCACAGTAGCTTAACAAGACGATTTTAATGTCACTCGGAAGAGTCATGGAGGTCCCAGTAGCTTAACAAGATGGTTTAAATGCCCCTCGGAAGAGACGTGGAGGTCGCAGTAGCTTAACAAGACGGTTTTAATGCCCCTTGGAAAAGTGGTGGAGGTCACAGTAGCTTGACAAGACGGTTTTAATGCCCCTCGGAAGAGACGTGGAGGTCGCAGTAGCTTAACAAGACGGTTTTAAAGCCCCTTGCAAGAGACGTGGAGGTGGCAGTAGCTTAAAAAGACAGTTTTAATGCCCCTTGGAAAAGTGGTGGAGGTCACAGTAGCTGAACAATACGGTTTTAATGCCCCTTGGAAAAGTGGTGGAGGTCACAGTAGCTTAACAAGACGGTTTTAATGCCCCTTGGAAAAGTGGTGGAGGTCACAGTAGCTTAACAAGACGATTTTAATGCCCCTCGGAAGAGACGTGGAGGTGGCAGTAGCTTAACAAGACGGTTTTAATGCACCTTGGAAAAGTGGTGGAGGTCGCAGTAGCTTAACAAGATGGTTTTAATGCCCCTTGGAAAAGTGGTGGAAGTCACAGTAGCTTAACAAGACGGTTTTAATGCCCCTTGGAAAAGTGGTGGAGGTCACAGTAGCTTAACAAGACGATTTTAATGCCCCTCGGAAGAGACGTGGAGGTCAGAGGAGCTTAACAAGACGGTTTTAATGACCCTTGGAAGAGACGTGGGGGTCACAGTAGCTTAACAAGACGGTTTTAATGCCCCTAGGTAGAGACGTGGAGGTCACAGTAGCTTAACAAGACGGTATTAATGCCCCTTGGAAAAGTGGTGGAGGTCAGAGTAGCTTAACAAGACGGATTTAATGCCCCTCGGAAGAGACATGGAGGTCCCAGTAGCTTAACAAGACGGTTTAAATGCCCCTCGGATTAGACGTGGAGGTCGCAGTAGCTTAACAAGACGGTTTTAATGCCCCTTGGAAAAGTGGTGGAGGTCACAGTAGCTTAACAAGGTGGTTTTAATGCCCCTTGGAAAAGTGGTGTAGTTCACAGTAGCGTGACAAGACGTTTTTAATGCCACTCGGAAGAGACGTGGAGGTCGCAGTAGCTTAACAAGACGGTTTTAATGCCCCTCGGAAGAGACGTGGAGGTGGCAGTAGCTTAACAAGACTGTTTTAATGCCCCTTGGAAAAGTGGTGCCGGTCACAGTAGCTTAGCAATACGGTTTTAATGCCCCTTGGAAAACTGGTGGAGGTCACAGTAACTAAACAAGACGGTTTTAATGCCCCTCGGAAGAAACGTGGAGGTCCCAGTAGCTTAACAAGACGGTTTTAAAGCCCCTCGGAAGAGACGTGGAGGTCGCAGTAGCTTAACAAGACGGTTTTAATGTCCCTTGGAAAAGTGGTGGAGGTCACAGTAGCTTATCAAGACGGTTTTAATGCCCCTTGGAAAAGTCGTGGAAGTCACAGTATCTTAACAAGACGGTTTTAATGCCCCTTGGAAAAGTGTTGGAGGTCAGAGTAGCTTAACAAGACGGTTTTAATGCCCCTCGGAAGAGATGTGGAGGTCCCAGTAGCTTAACAAGACTATTTTAAGGCCATTCGGTAGAGACGTTGAGGTCGCAGTAGCTTAACAAGACGGTTTTAATGCCCCTTGGAAAAGTGGTGGAGGTCACAGTAGCTTAATACGACTGTTTTAATGCCCCTTGGAAAAGTGGTGGAGGTCAAAGTAGCTTAACAAGACAGTTTTAATGCCCCTCAGAAGAGACGTGGAGGTCGCAGTAGCTTAACAAGACGGTTTTAATGCCCCTCGGAAGAAACGTGGAGGTCGCAGTAGCTTAACAAGACGGTTTTAATGCCCCTTAGAAAAGTGGTGGAGGTCACAGTGGCTTAACAATACGGTTTTAATGCCCCTTGGAAAAGTGGTGGAGGTCACAGTAGCTTAACAATACGGTTTTAATGCCCCTTGGAAAAGTGGTGGAGGTCACAGTAGCTTAACAAGACAGTTTTAATGCCCCTCGGAAGAGAGGTGGAGGTCCCAGTAGCTTAACAAGACAGTTTTAATGCCCCTCGGAAGAGACGTGGAGGTGGCAGTCGCTTAACAAGACGGTTTTAATGCACCTTGGAAAAGTGGTGGAGGTCGCAGTAGCTTAACAAGATGGTTTTAATGCCCCTTGGAAAAGTGGTGGAGGTCGCAGTAGCTTATCAAGATGGTTTTAATGCCCCTTGGAAAAGTGGTGGAAGTCACAGTAGCTTAACAAAACGGTTTTAATGCCCCTTGGAAAAGTGGTGGAGGTCAGAGTAGCTTAACAAGACGGTTTTAATGCCCCTTGGAAAAGTGTTGGAGATCACAGTAGCTTAACAAGACGATTTTAATGCCACTCGGAAGAGTCATGGAGGTCCCAGTAGCTTAACAAGACGGTTTAAATGCCCCTCGGAAGAGACGTGGAGGTCGCAGTAGCTTAACAAGACAGTTTTAATGCCACTTGGAAAAGTGGTGGAGGTCACAGTAGCTTGACAAGACGGTTTTAATGCCCCTCGGAAGAGACGTGGAGGTCGCAGTAGCTTAACAAGACGGTTTTAAAGCCCCTTGGAAGAGACGTGGAGGTGGCAGTAGCTTAACAAGACAGTTTTAATGCCCCTTGGAAAAGTGGTGGAGGTCACAGTAGCTTAACAATACGGTTTTAATGCCCCTTGGAAAAGTGGTGGAGGTCACAGTAGCTTAACAAGACAGTTTTAATGCCCCTCGGAAGAGAGGTGGAGGTCCCAGTAGCTTAACAAGACAGTTTTAATGCCCCTCGGAAGAGACGTGGAGGTGGCAGTCGCTTAACAGGACGGTTTTAATGCACCTTGGAAAAGTGGTGGAGGTCGCAGTAGCTTAACAAGACGGTTTTAATGCCCCTTGGAAAAGTGGTGGAGGTCGCAGTAGCTTATCCAGATGGCTTTAATGCCCCTTGGAAAAGTGGTGGAAGTCACAGTAGCTTAACAAGACGGTTTTAATGCCCCTTGGAAAAGTGGTGGAGGTCAGAGTAGCTTAACAAGACGGTTTTAATGCCCCTTGGAAAAGTGTTGGAGATCACAGTAGCTTAACAAGACGATTTTAATGTCACTCGGAAGAGTCATGGAGGTCCCAGTAGCTTAACAAGATGGTTTAAATGCCCCTCGGAAGAGACGTGGAGGTCGCAGTAGCTTAACAAGACGGTTTTAATGCCCCTTGGAAAAGTGGTGGAGGTCACAGTAGCTTGACAAGACGGTTTTAATGCCCCTCTGAAGAGACGTGGAGGTCGCAGTAGCTTAACAAGACGGTTTTAAAGCCCCTTGGAAGAGACGTGGAGGTGGCAGTAGCTTAAAAAGACAGTTTTAATGCTCCTTGGAAATGTGGTGGAGGTCACAGTAGCTGAACAATACGGTTTTAATGCCCCTTGGAAAAGTGGTGGAGGTCACAGTAGCTTAACAAGACGGTTTTAATGCCCCTTGGAAAAGTGGTGGAGGTCACAGTAGCTTAACAAGATGATTTTAATGCCCCTCGGAAGAGACGTGGAGGTGGCAGTAGCTTAACAAGACGGTTTTAATGCCCCTCGGAAGAAAAATGGAGGTCGCAGTAGCTTAACAAGACGGTTTTAATGCCCCTTGGAAAAGTGGTGGAGGTCACAGTAACTTAACAATACGGTTTTAATGCCCCTTGGAAAAGTGGTGGAGGGCACAGTAGCTTAACAAGACGGTTTTAATGTCCCTTGGAAAAGTTGTGGAGGTCACAGTAGCTTAAAAAGACGGTTTTAATGCCCCTTGGAAAAGTGGTGGCGGTCAGAGTAGCTTACCCAGACGGTTTTAATGCCCCTCGGAAGAGACATGGAGGTTCCAGTAGCTTAAAAAGACGGTTTAAATGCCCCTCGGAAGAGACGTGGAGGTCGCAGTAGCTTAACAATACGGTTTTAATGCCCCTTGGAAAAGTGGTGGAGGTCACAGTATCTTGACAAGACGGTTTTAATGCCCCTCGGAAGAGACGTGGAGGTCGCAGTAGCTTAACAAGACGGTTTTAAAGCCCCTTGGTAGAGACGTGGAGGTGGCAGTAGCTTAACAAGACAGTTTTAATGCCCCTTGGAAAAGTGGTGGAGGTCACAGTAGCTTAACAATACGGTTTTAATGCCCCTTGGAAAAGTGGTGGAGGTCACAGTAGCTTAACAAGACAGTTTTAATGCCCCTCGGAAGAGAGGTGGAGGTCCCAGTAGCTTAACAAGACAGTTTTAATGCCCCTCGGAAGAGACGTGGAGGTGGCAGTCGCTTAACAAGATGGTTTTAATGCACCTTGGAAAAGTGGTGGAGGTCGCAGTAGCTTAACAAGACGGTTTTAATGCCCCTTGGAAAAGTGGTGGAGGTCGCAGTAGCTTATCAAGATGGTTTTAATGCCCCTTGGAAAAGTGGTGGAAGTCACAGTAGCTTAACAAGACGGTTTTAATGCCCCTTGGAAAAGTGGTGGAGGTCAGAGTAGCTAAACAAGACGGTTTTAATGCCCCTTGGAAAAGTGTTGGAGATCACAGTAGCTTAACAAGACGATTTTAATGCCACTCGGAAGAGTCATGGAGGTCCCAGTAGCTTAACAAGACAGTTTAAATGCCCCTCGGAAGAGACGTGGAGGTCGCAGTAGCTTAACAAGACGGTTTTAATGCCCCTTGGAAAAGTGGTGGAGGTCACAGTAGCTTGACAAGACGGTTTTAATGCCCCTCGGAAGAGACGTGGAGGTCGCAGTAGCTTAACAAGACGGTTTTAAAGCCCCTTGGAAGAGACGTGGAGGTGGCAGTAGCTTAACAAGACAGTTTTAATGCCCCTTGGAAAAGTGGTGGAGGTCACAGTAGCTTAACAATACGGTTTTAATGCCCCTTGGAAAAGTGGTGGAGGTCACAGTAGCTTAAAAAGACAGTTTTAATGCCCCTCGGAAGAGAGGTGGAGGTCCCAGTAGCTTAACAAGACAGTTTTAATGCCCCTCGGAAGAGACGTGGAGGTGGCAGTCGCTTAACAGGACGGTTTTAATGCACCTTGGAAAAGTGGTGGAGGTCGCAGTAGCTTAACAAGACGGTTTTAATGCCCCTTGGAAAAGTGGTGGAGGTTGCAGTAGCTTATCCAGATGGTTTTAATGACCCTTGGAAAAGTGGTGGAAGTCACAGTAGCTTAACAAGACGGTTTTAATGCCCCTTGGAAAAGTGGTGGAGGTCAGAGTAGCTTAACAAGACAGTTTTAATGCCCCTCGGAAGAGAGGTGGAGGTCCCAGTAGCTTAACAAGACAGTTTTAATGCCCCTCGGAAGAGACGTGGAGGTGGCAGTCGCTTAACAAGACGGTTTTAATGCACCTTGGAAAAGTGGTGGAGGTCGCAGTAGCTTAACAAGACGGTTTTAATGCCCCTTGGAAAAGTGGTGGAGGTCGCAGTAGCTTATCAAGATGGTTTTAATGCCCCTTGGAAAAGTGGTGGAAGTCACAGTAGCTTAACAAGACGGTTTTAATGCCCCTTGGAAAAGTGGTGGAGGTCAGAGTAGCTTAACAAGACGGTTTTAATGCCCCTTGGAAAAGTGTTGGAGATCACAGTAGCTTAACAAGACGATTTTAATGCCACTCGGAAGAGTCATGGAGGTCCCAGTAGCTTAACAAGACAGTTTAAATGCCCCTCGGAAGAGACGTGGAGGTCGCAGTAGCTTAACAAGACGGTTTTAATGCCCCTTGGAAAAGTGGTGGAGGTCACAGTAGCTTGACAAGACGGTTTTAATGCCCCTCGGAAGAGACGTGGAGGTCGCAGTAGCTTAACAAGACGGTTTTAAAGCCCCTTGGAAGAGACATGGAGGTGGCAGTAGCTTAACAAGACAGTTTTAATGCCCCTTGGAAAAGTGGTGGAGGTCACAGTAGCTTAACAATACGGTTTTAATGCCCCTTGGAAAAGTGGTGGAGGTCACAGTAGCTTAACAAGACAGTTTTAATGCCCCTCGGAAGAGAGGTGGAGGTCCCAGTAGCTTAACAAGACAGTTTTAATGCCCCTCGGAAGAGACGTGGAGGTGGCAGTCGCTTAACAGGACGGTTTTAATGCACCTTGGAAAAGTGGTGGAGGTCGCAGTAGCTTAACAAGACGGTTTTAATGCCCCTTGGAAAAGTGGTGGAGGTTGCAGTAGCTTATCCAGATGGTTTTAATGACCCTTGGAAAAGTGGTGGAAGTCACAGTAGCTTAACAAGACGGTTTTAATGCCCCTTGGAAAAGTGGTGGAGGTCAGAGTAGCTTAACAAGACGGTTTTAATGCCCCTTGGAAAAGTGTTGGAGATCACAGTAGCTTAACAAGACGATTTTAATGTCACTCGGAAGAGTCATGGAGGTCCCAGTAGCTTAACAAGATGGTTTAAATGCCCCTCGGAAGAGACGTGGAGGTCGCAGTAGCTTAACAAGACGGTTTTAATGCCCCTTGGAAAAGTGGTGGAGGTCACAGTAGCTTGACAAGACGGTTTTAATGCCCCTCGGAAGAGACGTGGAGGTCGCAGTAGCTTAACAAGACGGTTTTAAAGCCCCTTGGAAGAGACGTGGAGGTGGCAGTAGCTTAAAAAGACAGTTTTAATGCCCCTTGGAAAAGTGGTGGAGGTCACAGTAGCTGAACAATACGGTTTTAATGCCCCTTGGAAAAGTGGTGGAGGTCACAGTAGCTTAACAAGACGGTTTTAATGCCCCTTGGAAAAGTGGTGGAGGTCACAGTAGCTTAACAAGACGATTTTAATGCCCCTCGGAAGAGACGTGGAGGTGGCAGTAGCTTAACAAGACGGTTTTAATGCACCTTGGAGAAGTGGTGGAGGTCGCAGTAGCTTAACAAGACGGTTTTAATGCCCCTTGGAAAAGTGGTGGAAGTCACAGTAGCTTAACAAGACGGTTTTAATGCCCCTTGGAAAAGTGGTGGAGTTCACAGTAGCTTAACAAGACGATTTTAATGCCCCTCGGAAGAGACGTGGAGGTCAGAGGAGCTTAACAAGACGGTTTTAATGACCCTTGGAAGAGACGTGGGGGTCACAGTAGCTTAACAAGACGGTTTTAATGCCCCTAGGTAGAGACGTGGAGGTCACAGTAGCTTAACAAGACGGTATTAATGCCCCTTGGAAAAGTGGTGGAGGTCAGAGTAGCTTAACAAGACGGATTTAATGCCCCTCGGAAGAGACATGGAGGTCCCAGTAGCTTAACAAGACGGTTTAAATGCCCCTCGGATTAGACGTGGAGGTCGCAGTAGCTTAACAAGACGGTTTTAATGCCCCTTGGAAAAGTGGTGGAGGTCACAGTAGCTTAACAAGGTGGTTTTAATGCCCCTTGGAAAAGTGGTGTAGTTCACAGTAGCGTGACAAGACGTTTTTAATGCCACTCGGAAGAGACGTGGAGGTCGCAGTAGCTTAACAAGACGGTTTTAATGCCCCTCGGAAGAGACGTGGAGGTGGCAGTAGCTTAACAAGACTGTTTTAATGCCCCTTGGAAAAGTGGTGCCGGTCACAGTAGCTTAGCAATACGGTTTTAATGCCCCTTGGAAAACTGGTGGAGGTCACAGTAACTTAACAAGACGGTTTTAATGCCCCTCGGAAGAAACGTGGAGGTCCCAGTAGCTTAACAAGACGGTTTTAAAGCCCCTCGGAAGAGACGTGGAGGTCGCAGTAGCTTAACAAGACGGTTTTAATGTCCCTTGGAAAAGTGGTGGAGGTCACAGTAGCTTATCAAGACGGTTTTAATGCCCCTTGGAAAAGTCGTGGAAGTCACAGTATCTTAACAAGACGGTTTTAATGCCCCTTGGAAAAGTGTTGGAGGTCAGAGTAGCTTAACAAGACGGTTTTAATGCCCCTCGGAAGAGATGTGGAGGTCCCAGTAGCTTAACAAGACTATTTTAAGGCCATTCGGTAGAGACGTTGAGGTCGCAGTAGCTTAACAAGACGGTTTTAATGCCCCTTGGAAAAGTGGTGGAGGTCACAGTAGCTTAATACGACTGTTTTAATGCCCCTTGGAAAAGTGGTGGAGGTCAAAGTAGCTTAACAAGACAGTTTTAATGCCCCTCAGAAGAGACGTGGAGGTCGCAGTAGCTTAACAAGACGGTTTTAATGCCCCTCGGAAGAAACGTGGAGGTCGCAGTAGCTTAACAAGACGGTTTTAATGCCCCTTAGAAAAGTGGTGGAGGTCACAGTGGCTTAACAATACGGTTTTAATGCCCCTTGGAAAAGTGGTGGAGGTCACAGTAGCTTAACAATACGGTTTTAATGCCCCTTGGAAAAGTGGTGGAGGTCACAGTAGCTTAACAAGACAGTTTTAATGCCCCTCGGAAGAGAGGTGGAGGTCCCAGTAGCTTAACAAGACAGTTTTAATGCCCCTCGGAAGAGACGTGGAGGTGGCAGTCGCTTAACAAGACGGTTTTAATGCACCTTGGAAAAGTGGTGGAGGTCGCAGTAGCTTAACAAGATGGTTTTAATGCCCCTTGGAAAAGTGGTGGAGGTCGCAGTAGCTTATCAAGATGGTTTTAATGCCCCTTGGAAAAGTGGTGGAAGTCACTGTAGCTTAACAAGACGGTTTTAATGCCCCTTGGAAAAGTGGTGGAGGTCAGAGTAGCTTAACAAGACGGTTTTAATGCCCCTTGGAAAAGTGTTGGAGATCACAGTAGCTTAACAAGACGATTTTAATGTCACTCGGAAGAGTCATGGAGGTCCCAGTAGCTTAACAAGATGATTTAAATGCCCCTCGGAAGAGACGTGGAGGTCGCAGTAGCTTAACAAGACGGTTTTAATGCCCCTTGGAAAAGTGGTGGAGGTCACAGTAGCTTGACAAGACGGTTTTAATGCCCCTCTGAAGAGACGTGGAGGTCGCAGTAGCTTAACAAGACGGTTTTAAAGCCCCTTGGAAGAGACGTGGAGGTGGCAGTAGCTTAAAAAGACAGTTTTAATGCTCCTTGGAAAAGTGGTGGAGGTCACAGTAGCTGAACAATACGGTTTTAATGCCCCTTGGAAAAGTGGTGGAGGTCACAGTAGCTTAACAAGACGGTTTTAATGCCCCTTGGAAAAGTGGTGGAGGTCACAGTAGCTTAACAAGACGATTTTAATGCCCCTCGGAAGAGACGTGGAGGTGGCAGTAGCTTAACAAGACGGTTTTAATGCCCCTCGGAAGAAAAGTGGAGGTCGCAGTAGCTTAACAAGACGGTTTTAATGCCCCTTGGAAAAGTGGTGGAGGTCACAGTAACTTAACAATACGGTTTTAATGCCCCTTGGAAAAGTGGTGGAGGGCACAGTAGCTTAACAAGACGGTTTTAATGTCCCTTGGAAAAGTTGTGGAGGTCACAGTAGCTTAAAAAGACGGTTTTAATGCCCCTTGGAAAAGTGGTGGCGGTCAGAGTAGCTTACCCAGACGGTTTTAATGCCCCTCGGAAGAGACATGGAGGTTCCAGTAGCTTAAAAAGACGGTTTAAATGCCCCTCGGAAGAGACGTGGAGGTCGCAGTAGCTTAACAATACGGTTTTAATGCCCCTTGGAAAAGTGGTGGAGGTCACAGTATCTTGACAAGACGGTTTTAATGCCCCTCGGAAGAGACGTGGAGGTCGCAGTAGCTTAACAAGACGGTTTTAAAGCCCCTTGGTAGAGACGTGGAGGTGGCAGTAGCTTAACAAGACAGTTTTAATGCCCCTTGGAAAAGTGGTGGAGGTCACAGTAGCTTAACAATACGGTTTTAATGCCCCTTGGAAAAGTGGTGGAGGTCACAGTAGCTTAACAAGACAGTTTTAATGCCCCTCGGAAGAGAGGTGGAGGTCCCAGTAGCTTAACAAGACAGTTTTAATGCCCCTCGGAAGAGACGTGGAGGTGGAAGTCGCTTAACAAGACGGTTTTAATGCACCTTGGAAAAGTGGTGGAGGTCGCAGTAGCTTAACAAGACGGTTTTAATGCCCCTTGGAAAAGTGGTGGAGGTCGCAGTAGCTTATCAAGATGGTTTTAATGCCCCTTGGAAAAGTGGTGGAAGTCACAGTAGCTTAACAAGACGGTTTTAATGCCCCTTGGAAAAGTGGTGGAGGTCAGAGTAGCTTAACAAGACGGTTTTAATGCCCCTTGGAAAAGTGTTGGAGATCACAGTAGCTTAACAAGACGATTTTAATGCCACTCGGAAGAGTCATGGAGGTCCCAGTAGCTTAACAAGACAGTTTAAATGCCCCTCGGAAGAGACGTGGAGGTCGCAGTAGCTTAACAAGACGGTTTTAATGCCCCTTGGAAAAGTGGTGGAGGTCACAGTAGCTTGACAAGACGGTTTTAATGCCCCTCGGAAGAGACGTGGAGGTCGCAGTAGCTTAACAAGACGGTTTTAAAGCCCCTTGGAAGAGACGTGGAGGTGGCAGTAGCTTAACAAGACAGTTTTAATGCCCCTTGGAAAAGTGGTGGAGGTCACAGTAGCTTAACAATACGGTTTTAATGCCCCTTGGAAAAGTGGTGGAGGTCACAGTAGCTTAACAAGACAGTTTTAATGCCCCTCGGAAGAGAGGTGGAGGTCCCAGTAGCTTAACAAGACAGTTTTAATGCCCCTCGGAAGAGACGTGGAGGTGGCAGTCGCTTAACAGTACGGTTTTAATGCACCTTGGAAAAGTGGTGGAGGTCGCAGTAGCTTAACAAGACGGTTTTAATGCCCCTTGGAAAAGTGGTGGAGGTCGCAGTAGCTTATCCAGATGGCTTTAATGCCCCTTGGAAAAGTGGTGGAAGTCACAGTAGCTTAACAAGACGGTTTTAATGCCCCTTGGAAAAGTGGTGGAGGTCAGAGTAGCTTAACAAGACGGTTTTAATGCCCCTTGGAAAAGTGTTGGAGATCACAGTAGCTTAACAAGACGATTTTAATGTCACTCGGAAGAGTCATGGAGGTCCCAGTAGCTTAACAAGATGGTTTAAATGCCCCTCGGAAGAGACGTGGAGGTCGCAGTAGCTTAACAAGACGGTTTTAATGCCCCTTGGAAAAGTGGTGGAGGTCACAGTAGCTTGACAAGACGGTTTTAATGCCCCTCGGAAGAGACGTGGAGGTCGCAGTAGCTTAACAAGACGGTTTTAAAGCCCCTTGGAAGAGACGTGGAGGTGGCAGTAGCTTAAAAAGACAGTTTTAATGCCCCTTGGAAAAGTGGTGGAGGTCACAGTAGCTGAACAATACGGTTTTAATGCCCCTTGGAAAAGTGGTGGATGTCACAGTAGCTTAACAAGACGGTTTTAATGCCCCTTGGAAAAGTGGTGGAGGTCACAGTAGCTTAACAAGACGATTTTAATGCCCCTCGGAAGAGACGTGGAGGTGGCAGTAGCTTAACAAGACGGTTTTAATGCACCTTGGAAAAGTGGTGGAGGTCGCACTAGCTTAACAAGACGGTTTTAATGCCCCTTGGAAAAGTGGTGGAGGTCACAGTAACTTAACAATACGGTTTTAATGCCCCTTGGAAAAGTGGTGGAGGGCACAGTAGCTTAACAAGACGGTTTTAATGTCCCTTGGAAAAGTTGTGGAGGTCACAGTAGCTTAAAAAGACGGTTTTAATGCCCCTTGGAAAAGTGGTGGCGGTCAGAGTAGCTTACCCAGACGGTTTTAATGCCCCTCGGAAGAGACATGGAGGTTCCAGTAGCTTAAAAAGACGGTTTAAATGCCCCTCGGAAGAGACGTGGAGGTCGCAGTAGCTTAACAATACGGTTTTAATGCCCCTTGGAAAAGTGGTGGAGGTCACAGTATCTTGACAAGACGGTTTTAATGCCCCTCGGAAGAGACGTGGAGGTCGCAGTAGCTTAACAAGACGGTTTTAAAGCCCCTTGGTAGAGACGTGGAGGTGGCAGTAGCTTAACAAGACAGTTTTAATGCCCCTTGGAAAAGTGGTGGAGGTCACAGTAGCTTAACAATACGGTTTTAATGCCCCTTGGAAAAGTGGTGGAGGTCACAGTAGCTTAACAAGACAGTTTTAATGCCCCTCGGAAGAGAGGTGGAGGTCCCAGTAGCT
This sequence comes from Phyllobates terribilis, assembly GCF_046119375.1. Classification (NCBI taxonomy): domain Eukaryota; kingdom Metazoa; phylum Chordata; class Amphibia; order Anura; family Dendrobatidae; genus Phyllobates; species Phyllobates terribilis. The sequence continues at coordinate 790,303,020 of NW_027362761.1, forward strand.
TAACAAGACAGTTTTAATGCCCCTCGGAAGAGACGTGGAGGTGGCAGTCGCTTAACAAGACGGTTTTAATGCACCTTGGAAAAGTGGTGGAGGTCGCAGTAGCTTAACAAGACGGTTTTAATGCCCCTTGGAAAAGTGGTGGAGGTCGCAGTAGCTTATCAAGATGGTTTTAATGCCCCTTGGAAAAGTGGTGGAAGTCACAGTAGCTTAACAAGACGGTTTTAATGCCCCTTGGAAAAGTGGTGGAGGTCAGAGTAGCTTAACAAGACGGTTTTAATGCCCCTTGGAAAAGTGTTGGAGATCACAGTAGCTTAACAAGACGATTTTAATGCCACTCGGAAGACTCATGGAGGTCCCAGTAGCTTAACAAGACAGTTTAAATGCCCCTCGGAAGAGACGTGGAGGTCGCAGTAGCTTAACAAGACGGTTTTAATGCCCCTTGGAAAAGTGGTGGAGGTCACAGTAGCTTGACAAGACGGTTTTAATGCCCCTCGGAAGAGACGTGGAGGTCGCAGTAGCTTAACAAGACGGTTTTAAAGCCCCTTGGAAGAGACGTGGAGGTGGCAGTAGCTTAACAAGACAGTTTTAATGCCCCTTGGAAAAGTGGTGGAGGTCACAGTAGCTTAACAATACGGTTTTAATGCCCCTTGGAAAAGTGGTGGAGGTCACAGTAGCTTAACAAGACAGTTTTAATGCCCCTCGGAAGAGAGGTGGAGGTCCCAGTAGCTTAACAAGACAGTTTTAATGCCCCTCGGAAGAGACGTGGAGGTGGCAGTCGCTTAACAGGACGGTTTTAATGCACCTTGGAAAAGTGGTGGAGGTCGCAGTAGCTTAACAAGACGGTTTTAATGCCCCTTGGAAAAGTGGTGGAGGTTGCAGTAGCTTATCCAGATGGTTTTAATGACCCTTGGAAAAGTGGTGGAAGTCACAGTAGCTTAACAAGACGGTTTTAATGCCCCTTGGAAAAGTGGTGGAGGTCAGAGTAGCTTAACAAGACGGTTTTAATGCCCCTTGGAAAAGTGTTGGAGATCACAGTAGCTTAACAAGACGATTTTAATGTCACTCGTAAGAGTCATGGAGGTCCCAGTAGCTTAACAAGATGGTTTAAATGCCCCTCGGAAGAGACGTGGAGGTCGCAGTAGCTTAACAAGACGGTTTTAATGCCCCTTGGAAAAGTGGTGGAGGTCACAGTAGCTTGACAAGACGGTTTTAATGCCCCTCGGAAGAGACGTGGAGGTCGCAGTAGCTTAACAAGACGGTTTTAAAGCCCCTTGGAAGAGACGTGGAGGTGGCAGTAGCTTAAAAAGACAGTTTTAATGCCCCTTGGAAAAGTGGTGGAGGTCACAGTAGCTGAACAATACGGTTTTAATGCCCCTTGGAAAAGTGGTGGAGGTCACAGTAGCTTAACAAGACGGTTTTAATGCCCCTTGGAAAAGTGGTGGAGGTCACAGTAGCTTAACAAGACGATTTTAATGCCCCTCGGAAGAGACGTGGAGGTGGCAGTAGCTTAACAAGACGGTTTTAATGCACCTTGGAAAAGTGGTGGAGGTCGCAGTAGCTTAACAAGACGGTTTTAATGCCCCTTGGAAAAGTGGTGGAAGTCACAGTAGCTTAACAAGACGGTTTTAATGCCCCTTGGAAAAGTGGTGGAGGTCACAGTAGCTTAACAAGACGATTTTAATGCCCCTCGGAAGAGACGTGGAGGTCAGAGGAGCTTAACAAGACGGTTTTAATGACCCTTGGAAGAGACGTAGGGGTCACAGTAGCTTAACAAGACGGTTTTAATGCCCCTAGGTAGAGACGTGGAGGTCACAGTAGCTTAACAAGACGGTATTAATGCCCCTTGGAAAAGTGGTGGAGGTCAGAGTAGCTTAACAAGACGGATTTAATGCCCCTCGGAAGAGACATGGAGGTCCCAGTAGCTTAACAAGACGGTTTAAATGCCCCTCGGATTAGACGTGGAGGTCGCAGTAGCTTAACAAGACGGTTTTAATGCCCCTTGGAAAAGTGGTGGAGGTCACAGTAGCTTAACAAGGTGGTTTTAATGCCCCTTGGAAAAGTGGTGTAGTTCACAGTAGCGTGACAAGACGTTTTTAATGCCACTCGGAAGAGACGTGGAGGTCGCAGTAGCTTAACAAGACGGTTTTAATGCCCCTCGGAAGAGACGTGGAGGTGGCAGTAGCTTAACAAGACTGTTTTAATGCCCCTTGGAAAAGTGGTGCCGGTCACAGTAGCTTAGCAATACGGTTTTAATGCCCCTTGGAAAACTGGTGGAGGTCACAGTAACTTAACAAGACGGTTTTAATGCCCCTCGGAAGAAACGTGGAGGTCCCAGTAGCTTAACAAGACGGTTTTAAAGCCCCTCGGAAGAGACGTGGAGGTCGCAGTAGCTTAACAAGACGGTTTTAATGTCCCTTGGAAAAGTGGTGGAGGTCACAGTAGCTTATCAAGACGGTTTTAATGCCCCTTGGAAAAGTCGTGGAAGTCACAGTATCTTAACAAGACGGTTTTAATGCCCCTTGGAAAAGTGTTGGAGGTCAGAGTAGCTTAACAAGACGGTTTTAATGCCCCTCGGAAGAGATGTGGAGGTCCCAGTAGCTTAACAAGACTATTTTAAGGCCATTCGGTAGAGACGTTGAGGTCGCAGTAGCTTAACAAGACGGTTTTAATGCCCCTTGGAAAAGTGGTGGAGGTCACAGTAGCTTAATACGACTGTTTTAATGCCCCTTGGAAAAGTGGTGGAGGTCAAAGTAGCTTAACAAGACAGTTTTAATGCCCCTCAGAAGAGACGTGGAGGTCGCAGTAGCTTAACAAGACGGTTTTAATGCCCCTCGGAAGAAACGTGGAGGTCGTAGTAGCTTAACAAGACGGTTTTAATGCCCCTTAGAAAAGTGGTGGAGGTCACAGTGGCGTAACAATACGGTTTTAATGCCCCTTGGAAAAGAGGTGGAGGTCACAGTAGCTTAACAAGACGGTTTTAATGTCCCTTGGAAAAGTGGTGGAGGTCACATAGCTTATCAAGACGGTTTTAATGCCTCTTGGAAAAGTGGTGGAAGTCACAGTATCTTAACAAGACGGTTTTAATGCCCCTTGGAAAAGTGGTGGAGGTCAGAGTAGCTTAACAAAACGGTTTTAATGCCCCTTGGAAAAGTGTTGGAGGTCACAGTAGCTTAACAAGACGATTTTAATGCCCCTCGGAAGAGACGTGGAGGTCACAGGAGCTTAACAAGACGGTTTTAATGCCCCTAGGTAGAGACGTGGAGGACGCAGTAGCTTAACAAGACGGTTTTAATGCCCCTTGGAAAAGTGGTGGAGGTCACAGTAGCTTAACAAGGCGGTTCTATGCCCCTTGGAAAAGTGGTGGAGGTCACAGTGGAATAACAAGACAGTTTTAATGCCCCTCAGAAGAGACGTGGAGGTCTCAGTAGCTTAACAAGACGGTTTTAATGCCCATCGGAAGAGACGTGGAGGTCGCAGTAGCTTAACAAGACGGTTTTAATGCCCCTTGGAAAAGTGGTGGAGGTCACAGTAGCTTAACAAGGCGGTTTTAATGCCTCTTGGAAAAGTGGTGGAGATCACAGTCGCTTAACAAGATGGTTTTAATGCCCCTCGGAAGCGACGAGGAGGTCCCAGTAGCTTAACAAGACTATTTTAAGGCCATTCGGTAGAGACGTTGAGGTCGCAGTAGCTTAACAAGACGGTTTTAATGCCCCTTGGAAAAGTGGTGGAGGTCACAGTAGCTTAATACGACAGTTTTAATGCCCCTTGGAAAAGTGGTGGATGTCAAAGTAGCTTAACAAGACAGTTTTAATGCCCCTCAGAAGAGACGTGGAGGTCGCAGTTGCTTAACAAGACGGTTTTAATGCCCCTCGGAAGAAAAGTGGAGGTCGCAGTAGCTTAACAAGACGGTTTTAATGCCCCTTGGAAAAGTGGTGGAGGTCACAGTAACTTAACAATACGGTTTTAATGCCCCTTGGAAAAGTGGTGGAGGGCACAGTAGCTTAACAAGACGGTTTTAATGTCCCTTGGAAAAGTTGTGGAGGTCACAGTAGCTTAAAAAGACGGTTTTAATGCCCCTTGGAAAAGTGGTGGCGGTCAGAGTAGCTTACCCAGACGGTTTTAATGCCCCTCGGAAGAGACATGGAGGTTCCAGTATCTTAAAAAGACGGTTTAAATGCCCCTCGGAAGAGACGTGGAGGTCGCAGTAGCTTAACAAGACGGTTTTAATGCCCCTTGGAAAAGTGGTGGAGGTCACAGTATCTTGACAAGACGGTTTTAATGCCCCTCGGAAGAGACGTGGAGGTCGCAGTAGCTTAACAAGACGGTTTTAAAGCCCCTTGGTAGAGACGTGGAGGTGGCAGTAGCTTAACAAGACAGTTTTAATGCCCCTTGGAAAAGTGGTGGAGGTCACAGTAGCTTAACAATATGGTTTTAATGCCCCTTGGAAAAGTGGTGGAGGTCACAGTAGCTTAACAAGACAGTTTTAATGCCCCTCGGAAGAGAGGTGGAGGTCCCAGTAGCTTAACAAGACAGTTTGAATGCCCCTCGGAAGAGACGTGGAGGTGGCAGTCGCTTAACAAGACGGTTTTAATGCACCTTGGAAAAGTGGTGGAGGTCGCAGTAGCTTAACAAGAAGGTTTTAATGCCCCTTGGAAAAGTGGTGGAGATCGCAGTAGCTTATCAAGATGGTTTTAATGCCCCTTGGAAAAGTGGTGGAAGTCACAGTAGCTTAACAAGACGGTTTTAATGCCCCTTGGAAAAGTGGTGGAGGTCAGAGTAGCTTAACAAGACGGTTTTAATGCCCCTTGGAAAAGTGTTGGAGATCACAGTAGCTTAACAAGACGATTTTAATGCCACTCGGAAGAGTCATGGAGGTCCCAGTAGCTTAACAAGACGGTTTAAATGCCCCTCGGAAGAGACGTGGAGGTCGCAGTAGCTTAACAAGACGGTTTTAATGCCCCTTGGAAAAGTGGTGGAGGTCACAGTAGCTTGACAAGACGGTTTTAATGCCCCTCGGAAGAGACGTGGAGGTCGCAGTAGCTTAATAAGACGGTTTTAAAGCCCCTTGGAAGAGACGTGGAGGTGGCAGTAGCTTAACAAGACAGTTTTAATGCCCCTTGGAAAAGTGGTGGAGGTCACAGTAGCTTAACAATACGGTTTTAATGCCCCTTGGAAAAGTGGTGGAGGTCACAGTAGCTTAACAAGACAGTTTTAATGCCCCTCGGAAGAGAGGTGGAGGTCCCAGTAGCTTAACAAGACAGTTTTAATGCCCCTCGGAAGAGACGTGGAGGTGGCAGTCGCTTAACAGGACGGTTTTAATGCACCTTGGAAAAGTGGTGGAGGTCGCAGTAGCTTAACAAGACGGTTTTAATGCCCCTTGGAAAAGTGGTGGAGGTCGCAGTAGCTTATCCAGATGGTTTTAATGCCCCTTGGAAAAGTGGTGGAAGTCACAGTAGCTTAACAAGACGGTTTTAATGCCCCTTGGAAAAGTGGTGGAGGTCAGAGTAGCTTAACAAGACGGTTTTAATGCCCCTTGGAAAAGTGTTGGAGATCACAGTAGCTTAACAAGACGATTTTAATGTCACTCGGAAGAGTCATGGAGGTCCCAGTAGCTTAACAAGATGGTTTAAATGCCCCTTAGAAGAGACGTGGAGGTCGCAGTAGCTTAACAAGACGGTTTTAATGCCCCTTGGAAAAGTGGTGGAGGTCACAGTAGCTTGACAAGACGGTTTTAATGCCCCTCGGAAGAGACGTGGAGGTCGCAGTAGCTTAACAAGACGGTTTTAAAGCCCCTTGGAAGAGACGTGGAGGTGGCAGTAGCTTAAAAAGACAGTTTTAATGCCCCTTGGAAAAGTGGTGGAGGTCACAGTAGCTGAACAATACGGTTTTAATGCCCCTTGGAAAAGTGGTGGAGGTCACAGTAGCTTAACAAGACGGTTTTAATGCCCCTTGGAAAAGTGGTGGAGGTCACAGTAGCTTAACAAGACGATTTTAATGCCCCTCGGAAGAGACGTGGAGGTGGCAGTAGCTTAACAAGACGGTTTTAATGCACCTTGGAAAAGTGGTGGAGGTCGCAGTAGCTTAACAAGACGGTTTTAATGCCCCTTGGAAAAGTGGTGGAAGTCACAGTAGCTTAACAAGACGGTTTTAATGCCCCTTGGAAAAGTGGTGGAGGTCACAGTAGCTTAACAAGACGATTTTAATGTCCCTCGGAAGTGAGGTGGAGGTCAGAGGAGCTTAACAAGACGGTTTTAATGACCCTTGGAAGAGACGTGGGGGTCACAGTAGCTTAACAAGACGGTTTTAATGCCCCTAGGTAGAGACGTGGAGGTCACAGTAGCTTAACAAGACGGTATTAATGCCCCTTGGAAAAGTGGTGGAGGTCAGAGTAGCTTAACAAGACGGATTTAATGCCCCTCGGAAGAGACATGGAGGTCCCAGTAGCTTAACAAGACGGTTTAAATGCCCCTCGGATTAGACGTGGAGGTCGCAGTAGCTTAACAATACGGTTTTAATGCCCCTTGGAAAAGTGGTGGAGGTCACAGTAGCTTAACAAGGTGGTTTTAATGCCCCTTGGAAAAGTGGTGTAGTTCACAGTAGCGTGACAAGACGTTTTTAATGCCACTCGGAAGAGACGTGGAGGTCGCAGTAGCTTAACAAGACGGTTTTAATGCCCCTCGGAAGAGACGTGGAGGTGGCAGTAGCTTAACAAGACGGTTTTAATGCCCCTTGGAAAAGTGGTGCCGGTCACAGTAGCTTAGCAATACGGTTTTAATGCCCCTTGGAAAACTGGTGGAGGTCACAGTAACTTAACAAGACGGTTTTAATGCCCCTCGGAAGAAACGTGGAGGTCCCAGTAGCTTAACAAGACGGTTTTAAAGCCCCTCGGAAGAGACGTGGAGGTCGCAGTAGCTTAACAAGACGGTTTTAATGTCCCTTGGAAAAGTGGTGGAGGTCACAGTAGCTTATCAAGACGGTTTTAATGCCCCTTGGAAAAGTCGTGGAAGTCACAGTATCTTAACAAGACGGTTTTAATGCCCCTTGGAAAAGTGTTGGAGGTCAGAGTAGCTTAACAAGACTGTTTTAATGCCCCTCGGAAGAGATGTGGAGGTCCCAGTAGCTTAACAAGACTATTTTAAGGCCATTCGGTGGAGACGTTGAGGTCGCAGTAGCTTAACAAGACGGTTTTAATGCCCCTTCGAAAAGTGGTGGAGGTCACAGTAGCTTAATACGACTGTTTTAATGCCCCTTGGAAAAGTGGTGGAGGTCAAAGTAGTTTAACAAGACAGTTTTAATGCCCCTCAGAAGAGACGTGGAGGTCGCAGTAGCTTAACAAGATGGTTTTAATGCCCCTCGGAAGAAACGTGGAGGTCGCAGAAGCTTAACAAGACGGTTATAATGCCCCTTAGAAAAGTGGTGGAGGTCACAGTGGCTTAACAATACGGTTTTAATGCCCCTTGGAAAAGAGGTGGAGGTCACAGTAGCTTAACAAGACGGTTTTAATGTCCCTTGGAAAAGTGGTGGAGGTCACATAGCTTATCAAGACGGTTTTAATGCCTCTTGGAAAAGTGGTGGAGGTCACAGTAGCTTAACAAGACGATTTTAATGCCCCTCGGAAGAGACGTGGAGGTCACAGGAGCTTAACAAGACGGTTTTAATGCCCCTAGGTAGAGACGTGGAGGACGCAGTAGCTTAACAAGACGGTTTTAATGCCCCTTGGAAAAGTGGTGGAGGTCACAGTAGCTTAATAAGGCGGTTTTTATGCCCCTTGGAAAAGTGGTGGAGGTCACAGTGGAATAACAAGACAGTTTTAATGCCCCTCAGAAGAGACGTGGAGGTCTCAGTAGCTTAAGAAGACGGTTTTAATGCCCATCGGAAGAGACGTGGAGGTCGCAGTAGCTTAACAAGACGGTTTTAATGCCCCTTGGAAAAGTGGTGGAGGTCACAGTAGCTTAACAAGGCGGTTTTAATGCCTCTTGGAAAAGTGGTGGAGATCACAGTCGCTTAACAAGATGGTTTTAATGCCCCTCGGAAGCGACGAGGAGGTCCCAGTAGCTTAACAAGACTATTTTAAGGCCATTCGGTAGAGACGTTGAGGTCGCAGTAGCTTAACAAGACGGTTTTAATGCCCCTTGGAAAAGTGGTGGAGGTCACAGTAGCTTAATACGACAGTTTTAATGCCCCTTGGAAAAGTGGTGGATGTCAAAGTAGCTTAACAAGACAGTTTTAATGCCACTCAGAAGAGACGTGGAGGTCGCAGTTGCTTAACAAGACGGTTTTAATGCCCCTCGGAAGAAAAGTGGAGGTCGCAGTAGCTTAACAAGACGGTTTTAATGCCCCTTGGAAAAGTGGTGGAGGTCACAGTAACTTAACAATACGGTTTTAATGCCCCTTGGAAAAGTGGTGGAGGGCACAGTAGCTTAACAAGACGGTTTTAATGTCCCTTGGAAAAGTTGTGGAGGTCACAGTAGCTTAAAAAGACGGTTTTAATGCCCCTTGGAAAAGTGGTGGCGGTCAGAGTAGCTTACCCAGACGGTTTTAATGCCCCTCGGAAGAGACATGGAGGTTCCAGTAGCTTAAAAAGACGGTTTAAATGCCCCTCGGAAGAGACGTGGAGGTCGCAGTAGCTTAACAAGACGGTTTTAATGCCCCTTGGAAAAGTGGTGGAGGTCACAGTATCTTGACAAGACAGTTTTAATGCCCCTCGGAAGAGACGTGGAGGTCGCAGTAGCTTAACAAGACGGTTTTAAAGCCCCTTGGTAGAGACGTGGAGGTGGCAGTAGCTTAACAAGACAGTTTTAATGCCCCTTGGAAAAGTGGTGGAGGTCACAGTAGCTTAACAATACGGTTTTAATGCCCCTTGGAAAAGTGGTGGAGGTCACAGTAGCTTAACAAGACAGTTTTAATGCCCCTCGGAAGAGAGGTGGAGGTCCCAGTAGCTTAACAAGACAGTTTTAATGCCCCTCGGAAGAGACGTGGAGGTGGCAGTCGCTTAACAAGACGGTTTTAATGCACCTTGGAAAAGTGGTGGAGGTCGCAGTAGCTTAACAAGACGGTTTTAATGCCCCTTGGAAAAGTGGTGGAGGTCGCAGTAGCTTATCAAGATGGTTTTAATGCCCCTTGGAAAAGTGGTGGAAGTCACAGTAGCTTAACAAAACGGTTTTAATGCCCCTTGGAAAAGTGGTGGAGGTCAGAGTAGCTTAACAAGACGGTTTTAATGCCCCTTGGAAAAGTGTTGGAGATCACAGTAGCTTAACAAGACGATTTTAATGCCACTCGGAAGAGTCATGGAGGTCCCAGTAGCTTAACAAGACGGTTTAAATGCCCCTCGGAAGAGACGTGGAGGTCGCAGTAGCTTAACAAGACGGTTTTAATGCCCCTTGGAAAAGTGGTGGAGGTCACAGTAGCTTGACAAGACGGTTTTAATGCCCCTCGGAAGACACGTGGAGGTCGCAGTAGCTTAACAAGACGGTTTTAAAGCCCCTTGGAAGAGACGTGGAGGTGGCAGTAGCTTAACAAGACAGTTTTAATGCCCCTTGGAAAAGTGGTGGAGGTCACAGTAGCTTAACAATACGGTTTTAATGCCCCTTGGAAAAGTGGTGGAGGTCACAGTAGCTTAACAAGACAGTTTTAATGCCCCTCGGAAGAGAGGTGGAGGTCCCAGTAGCTTAACAAGACAGTTTTAATGCCCCTCGGAAGAGACGTGGAGGTGGCAGTCGCTTAACAGGACGGTTTTAATGCACCTTGGAAAAGTGGTGGAGGTCGCAGTAGCTTAACAAGACGGTTTTAATGTCCCTTGGAAAAGTGGTGGAGGTTGCAGTAGCTTATCCAGATGGTTTTAATGACCCTTGGAAAAGTGGTGGAAGTCACAGTAGCTTAACAAGACGGTTTTAATGCCACTTGGAAAAGTGGTGGAGGTCAGAGTAGCTTAACAAGATGGTTTTAATGCCCCTTGGAAAAGTGTTGGAGATCACAGTAGCTTAACAAGACGATTTTAATGTCACTCGGAAGAGTCATGGAGGTCCCAGTAGCTTAACAAGATGGTTTAAATGCCCCTCGGAAGAGACGTGGAGGTCGCAGTAGCTTAACAAGACGGTTTTAATGCCCCTTGGAAAAGTGGTGGAGGTCACAGTAGCTTGACAAGACGGTTTTAATGCCCCTCGGAAGAGACGTGGAGGTCGCAGTAGCTTAACAAGACGGTTTTAAAGCCCCTTTGAAGAGACGTGGAGGTGGCAGTAGCTTAAAAAGACAGTTTTAATGCCCCTTGGAAAAGTGGTGGAGGTCACAGTAGCTGAACAATACGGTTTTAATGCCCCTTGGAAAAGTGGTGGAGGTCACAGTAGCTTAACAAGACGGTTTTAATGCCCCTTGGAAAAGTGGTGGAGGTCACAGTAGCTTAACAAGACGATTTTAATGCCCCTCGGAAGAGACGTGGAGGTGGCAGTAGCTTAACAAGACGGTTTTAATGCACCTTGGAAAAGTGGTGGAGGTCGCAGTAGCTTAACAAGACGGTTTTAATGCCCCTTGGAAAAGTGGTGGAAGTCACAGTAGCTTAACAAGACGGTTTTAATGCCCCTTGGAAAAGTGGTGGAGGTCACAGTAGCTTAACAAGACGATTTTAATGCCCCTCGGAAGAGACGTGGAGGTCAGAGGAGCTTAACAAGACGGTTTTAATGACCCTTGGAAGAGACGTGGGGGTCACAGTAGCTTAACAAGACGGTTTTAATGCCCCTAGGTAGAGACGTGGAGGTCACAGTAGCTTAACAAGACGGTATTAATGCCCCTTGGAAAAGTGGTGGAGGTCAGAGTAGCTTAACAAGACGGATTTAATGCCCCTCGGAAGAGACATGGAGGTCCCAGTAGCTTAACAAGACGGTTTAAATGCCCCTCGGATTAGACGTGGAGGTCGCAGTAGCTTAATAAGACGGTTTTAATGCCCCTTGGAAAAGTGGTGGAGGTCACAGTAGCTTAACAAGGTGGTTTTAATGCCCCTTGGAAAAGTGGTGTAGTTCACAGTAGCGTGACAAGACGTTTTTAATGCCACTCGGAAGAGACGTGGAGGTCGCAGTAGCTTAACAAGACGGTTTTAATGCCCCTCGGAAGAGACGTGGAGGTGGCAGTAGCTTAACAAGACTGTTTTAATGCCCCTTGGAAAAGTGGTGCCGGTCACAGTAGCTTAGCAATACGGTTTTAATGCCCCTTGGAAAACTGGTGGAGGTCACAGTAACTTAACAAGACGGTTTTAATGCCCCTCGGAAGAAACGTGGAGGTCCCAGTAGCTTAACAAGACGGTTTTAAAGCCCCTCGGAAAAGACGTGGAGGTCGCAGTAGCTTAACAAGACGGTTTTAATGTCCCTTGGAAAAGTGGTGGAGGTCACAGTAGCTTATCAAGACGGTTTTAATGCCCCTTGGAAAAGTCGTGGAAGTCACAGTATCTTAACAAGACGGTTTTAATGCCCCTTGGAAAAGTGTTGGAGGTCAGAGTAGCTTAACAAGACGGTTTTAATGCCCCTCGGAAGAGATGTGGAGGTCCCAGTAGCTTAACAAGACTATTTTAAGGCCATTCGGTAGAGACGTTGAGGTCGCAGTAGCTTAACAAGACGGTTTTAATGCCCCTTGGAAAAGTGGTGGAGGTCACAGTAGCTTAATACGACTGTTTTAATGCCCCTTGGAAAAGTGGTGGAGGTCAAAGTAGCTTAACAAGACAGTTTTAATGCCCCTCAGAAGAGACGTGGAGGTCGCAGTAGCTTAACAAGACGGTTTTAATGCCCCTCGGAAGAAACGTGGAGGTCGCAGTAGCTTAACAAGACGGTTTTAATGCCCCTTAGAAAAGTGGTGGAGGTCACAGTGGCTTAACAATACGGTTTTAATGCCCCTTGGAAAAGTGGTGGAGGTCACAGTAGCTTAACAATACGGTTTTAATGCCCCTTGGAAAAGTGGTGGAGGTCACAGTAGCTTAACAAGACAGTTTTAATGCCCCTCGGAAGAGAGGTGGAGGTCCCAGTAGCTTAACAAGACAGTTTTAATGCCCCTCGGAAGAGACGTGGAGGTTGCAGTCGCTTAACAAGACGGTTTTAATGCACCTTGGAAAAGTGGTGGAGGTCGCAGTAGCTTAACAAGATGGTTTTAATGCCCCTTGGAAAAGTGGTGGAGGTCGCAGTAGCTTATCAAGATGGTTTTAATGCCACTTGGAAAAGTGGTGGAAGTCACAGTAGCTTAACAAGACGGTTTTAATGCCCCTTGGAAAAGTGGTGGAGGTCAGAGTAGCTTAACAAGACGGTTTTAATGCCCCTTGGAAAAGTGTTGGAGATCACAGTAGCTTAACAAGACGATTTTAATGCCACTCGGAAGAGTCATGGAGGTCCCAGTAGCTTAACAAGACGGTTTAAATGCCCCTCGGAAGAGACGTGGAGGTCGCAGTAGCTTAACAAGACGGTTTTAATGCCACTTGGAAAAGTGGTGGAGGTCACAGTAGCTTGACAAGACGGTTTTAATGCCCCTCGGAAGAGACGTGGAGGTCGCAGTAGCTTAACAAGACGGTTTTAAAGTCCCTTGGAAGAGACGTGGAGGTGGCAGTAGCTTAACAAGACAGTTTTAATGCCCCTTGGAAAAGTGGTGGATGTCACAGTAGCTTAACAATACGGTTTTAATGCCCCTTGGAAAAGTGGTGGAGGTCACAGTAGCTTAACAAGACAGTTTTAATGCCCCTCGGAAGAGAGGTGGAGGTCCCAGTAGCTTAACAAGACAGTTTTAATGCCCCTCGGAAGAGACGTGGAGGTGGCAGTCGCTTAACAGGACGGTTTTAATGCACCTTGGAAAAGTGGTGGAGGTCGCAGTAGCTTAACAAGACGGTTTTAATGCCCCTTGGAAAAGTGGTGGCGGTCGCAGTAGCTTATCCAGATGGCTTTAATGCCCCTTGGAAAAGTGGTGGAAGTCACAGTAGCTTAACAAGACGGTTTTAATGCCCCTTGGAAAAGTGGTGGAGGTCAGAGTAGCTTAACAAGACGGTTTTAATGCCCCTTGGAAAAGTGTTGGAGATCACAGTAGCTTAACAAGACGATTTTAATGTCACTCGGAAGAGTCATGGAGGTCCCAGTAGATTAACAAGATGATTTAAATGCCCCTCGGAAGAGACGTGGAGGTCGCAGTAGCTTAACAAGACGGTTTTAATGCCCCTTGGAAAAGTGGTGGAGGTCACAGTAGCTTAACAAGACGATTTTAATGCCCCTCGGAAGAGACGTGGAGGTGGCAGTAGCTTAACAAGACGGTTTTAATGCCCCTCGGAAGAAAAGTGGAGGTCGCAGTAGCTTAACAAGACGGTTTTAATGCCCCTTGGAAAAGTGGTGGAGGTCACAGTAACTTAACAATACGGTTTTAATGCCCCTTGGAAAAGTGGTGGAGGGCACAGTAGCTTAACAAGACGGTTTTAATGTCCCTTGGAAAAGTTGTGGAGGTCACAGTAGCTTAAAAAGACGGTTTTAATGCCCCTTGGAAAAGTGGTGGCGGTCAGAGTAGCTTACCCAGACGGTTTTAATGCCCCTCGGAAGAGACATGGAGGTTCCAGTAGCTTAAAAAGACGGTTTAAATGCCCCTCGGAAGAGACGTGGAGGTCGCAGTAGCTTAACAATACGGTTTTAATGCCCCTTGGAAAAGTGGTGGAGGTCACAGTATCTTGACAAGACGGTTTTAATGCCCCTCGGAAGAGACGTGGAGGTCGCAGTAGCTTAACAAGACGGTTTTAAAGCCCCTTGGTAGAGACGTGGAGGTGGCAGTAGCTTAACAAGACAGTTTTAATGCCCCTTGGAAAAGTGGTGGAGGTCACAGTAGCTTAACAATACGGTTTTAATGCCCCTTGGAAAAGTGGTGGAGGTCACAGTAGCTTAACAAGACAGTTTTAATGCCCCTCGGAAGAGAGGTGGAGGTCCCAGTAGCTTAACAAGACAGTTTTAATGCCCCTCGGAAGAGACGTGGAGGTGGCAGTCGCTTAACAAGACGGTTTTAATGCACCTTGGAAAAGTGGTGGAGGTCGCAGTAGCTTTACAAGAGGTTTTAATGCCCCTTGGAAAAGTGGTGGAGGTCGCAGTAGCTTATCAAGATGGTTTTAATGCCCCTTGGAAAAGTGGTGGAAGTCACAGTAGCTTAACAAGACGGTTTTAATGCCCCTTGGAAAAGTGGTGGAGGTCAGAGTAGCTTAACAAGACGGTTTTAATGCCCCTTGGAAAAGTGTTGGAGATCACAGTAGCTTAACAAGACGATTTTAATGCCACTCGGAAGAGTCATGGAGGTCCCAGTAGCTTAACAAGACAGTTTAAATGCCCCTCGGAAGAGACGTGGAGGTCGCAGTAGCTTAACAAGACGGTTTTAATGCCCCTTGGAAAAGTGGTGGAGGTCACAGTAGCTTGACAAGACGGTTTTAATGCCCCTCGGAAGAGACGTGGAGGTCGCAGTAGCTTAACAAGACGGTTTTAAAGCCCCTTGGAAGAGACGTGGAGGTGGCAGTAGCTTAACAAGACAGTTTTAATGCCCCTTGGAAAAGTGGTGGAGGTCACAGTAGCTTAACAATACGGTTTTAATGCCCCTTGGAAAAGTGGTGGAGGTCACAGTAGCTTAACAAGACAGTTTTAATGCCCCTCGGAAGAGAGGTGGAGGTCCCAGTACCTTAACAAGACAGTTTTAATGCCCCTCGGAAGAGACGTGGAGGTGGCAGTCGCTTAACAGGACGGTTTTAATGCACCTTGGAAAAGTGGTGGAGGTCGCAGTAGCTTAACAAGACGGTTTTAATGCCCCTTGGAAAAGTGGTGGAGGTTGCAGTAGCTTATCCAGATGGTTTTAATGACCCTTGGAAAAGTGGTGGAAGTCACAGTAGCTTAACAAGACGGTTTTAATGCCCCTTGGAAAAGTGGTGGAGGTCAGAGTAGCTTAACAAGACGGTTTTAATGCCCCTTGGAAAAGTGTTGGAGATCACAGTAGCTTAACAAGACGATTTTAATGTCACTCGGAAGAGTCATGGAGGTCCCAGTAGCTTAACAAGATGGTTTAAATGCCCCTCGGAAGAGACGTGGAGGTCGCAGTAGCTTAACAAGACGGTTTTAATGCCCCTTGGAAAAGTGGTGGAGGTCACAGTAGCTTGACAAGACGGTTTTAATGCCCCTCGGAAGAGACGTGGAGGTCGCAGTAGCTTAACAAGACGGTTTTAAAGCCAGTTGGAAGAGACGTGGAGGTGGCAGTAGCTTAAAAAGACAGTTTTAATGCCTCTTGGAAAAGTGGTGGAGGTCACAGTAGCTGAACAATACGGTTTTAATGCCCCTTGGAAAAGTGGTGGAGGTCACAGTAGCTTAACAAGACGGTTTTAATGCCCCTTGGAAAAGTGGTGGAGGTCACAGTAGCTTAACAAGACGATTTTAATGCCCCTCGGAAGAGACGTGGAGGTGGCAGTAGCTTAACAAGACGGTTTTAATGCACCTTGGAAAAGTGGTGGAGGTCGCAGTAGCTTAACAAGACGGTTTTAATGCCCCTTGGAAAAGTGGTGGAAGTCACAGTAGCTTAACAAGACGGTTTTAATGCCCCTTGGAAAAGTGGTGGAGGTCACAGTAGCTTAACAAGACGATTTTAATGCCCCTCGGAAGAGACGTGGAGGTCAGAGGAGCTTAACAAGACGGTTTTAATGACCCTTGGAAGAGACGTAGGGGTCACAGTAGCTTAACAAGACGGTTTTAATGCCCCTAGGTAGAGACGTGGAGGTCACAGTAGCTTAACAAGACGGTATTAATGCCCCTTGGAAAAGTGGTGGAGGTCAGAGTAGCTTAACAAGACGGATTTAATGCCCCTCGGAAGAGACATGGAGGTCCCAGTAGCTTAACAAGACGGTTTAAATGCCCCTCGGATTAGACGTGGAGGTCGCAGTAGCTTAACAAGACGGTTTTAATGCCCCTTGGAAAAGTGGTGGAGGTCACAGTAGCTTAACAAGGTGGTTTTAATGCCCCTTGGAAAAGTGGTGTAGTTCACAGTAGCGTGACAAGACGTTTTTAATGCCACTCGGAAGAGACGTGGAGGTCGCAGTAGCTTAACAAGACGGTTTTAATGCCCCTCGGAAGAGACGTGGAGGTGGCAGTAGCTTAACAAGACTGTTTTAATGCCCCTTGGAAAAGTGGTGCCGGTCACAGTAGCTTAGCAATACGGTTTTAATGCCCCTTGGAAAACTGGTGGAGGTCACAGTAACTTAACAAGACGGTTTTAATGCCCCTCGGAAGAAACGTGGAGGTCCCAGTAGCTTAACAAGACGGTTTTAAAGCCCCTCGGAAGAGACGTGGAGGTCGCAGTAGCTTAACAAGACGGTTTTAATGTCCCTTGGAAAAGTGGTGGAGGTCACAGTAGCTTATCAAGACGGTTTTAATGCCCCTTGGAAAAGTCGTGGAAGTCACAGTATCTTAACAAGACGGTTTTAATGCCCCTTGGAAAAGTGTTGGAGGTCAGAGTAGCTTAACAAGACGGTTTTAATGCCCCTCGGAAGAGATGTGGAGGTCCCAGTAGCTTAACAAGACTATTTTAAGGCCATTCGGTAGAGACGTTGAGGTCGCAGTAGCTTAACAAGACGGTTTTAATGCCCCTTGGAAAAGTGGTGGAGGTCACAGTAGCTTAATACGACTGTTTTAATGCCTCTTGGAAAAGTGGTGGAGGTCAAAGTAGCTTAACAAGACAGTTTTAATGCCCCTCAGAAGAGACGTGGAGGTCGCAGTAGCTTAACAAGACGGTTTTAATGCCCCTCGGAAGAAACGTGGAGGTCGTAGTAGCTTAACAAGACGGTTTTAATGCCCCTTAGAAAAGTGGTGGAGGTCACAGTGGCTTAACAATACGGTTTTAATGCCCCTTGGAAAAGAGGTGGAGGTCACAGTAGCTTAACAAGACGGTTTTAATGTCCCTTGGAAAAGTGGTGGAGGTCACATAGCTTATCAAGACGGTTTTAATGCCTCTTGGAAAAGTGGTGGAAGTCACAGTATCTTAACAAGACGGTTTTAATGCCCCTTGGAAAAGTGGTGGAGGTCAGAGTAGCTTAACAAAACGGTTTTAATGCCCCTTGGAAAAGTGTTGGAGGTCACAGTAGCTTAACAAGACGATTTTAATGCCCCTCGGAAGAGACGTGGAGGTCACAGGAGCTTAACAAGACGGTTTTAATGCCCCTAGGTAGAGACGTGGAGGACGCAGTAGCTTAACAAGACGGTTTTAATGCCCCTTGGAAAAGTGGTGGAGGTCACAGTAGCTTAATAAGGCGGTTTTTATGCCCCTTGGAAAAGTGGTGGAGGTCACAGTGGAATAACAAGACAGTTTTAATGCCCCTCAGAAGAGACGTGGAGGTCTCAGTAGCTTAACAAGACGGTTTTAATGCCCATCGGAAGAGACGTGGAGGTCGCAGTAGCTTAACAAGACGGTTTTAATGCCTCTTGGAAAAGTGGTGGAGGTCACAGTAGCTTAACAAGGCGGTTTTAATGCCTCTTGGAAAAGTGGTGGAGATCACAGTCGCTTAACAAGATGGTTTTAATGCCCCTCGGAAGCGACGAGGAGGTCCCAGTAGCTTAACAAGACTATTTTAAGGCCATTCGGTAGAGACGTTGAGGTCGCAGTAGCTTAACAAGACGGTTTTAATGCCCCTTGGAAAAGTGGTGGAGGTCACAGTAGCTTAATACGTCAGTTTTAATGCCCCTTGGAAAAGTGGTGGATGTCAAAGTAGCTTAACAAGACAGTTTTAATGCCCCTCAGAAGAGACGTGGAGGTCGCAGTTGCTTAACAAGACGGTTTTAATGCCCCTCGGAAGAAAAGTGGAGGTCGCAGTAGCTTAACAAGACGGTTTTAATGCCCCTTGGAAAAGTGGTGGAGGTCACAGTAACTTAACAATACGGTTTTAATGCCCCTTGGAAAAGTGGTGGAGGGCACAGTAGCTTAACAAGACGGTTTTAATGTCCCTTGGAAAAGTTGTGGAGGTCACAGTAGCTTAAAAAGACGGTTTTAATGCCCCTTGGAAAAGTGGTGGCGGTCAGAGTAGCTTACCCAGACGGTTTTAATGCCCCTCGGAAGAGACATGGAGGTTCCAGTAGCTTAAAAAGACGGTTTAAATGCCCCTCGGAAGAGACGTGGAGGTCGCAGTAGCTTAACAAGACGGTTTTAATGCCCCTTGGAAAAGTGGTGGAGGTCACAGTATCTTGACAAGACGGTTTTAATGCCCCTCGGAAGAGACGTGGAGGTCGCAGTAGCTTAACAAGACGGTTTTAAAGCCCCTTGGTAGAGACGTGGAGGTGGCAGTAGCTTAACAAGACAGTTTTAATGCCCCTTGGAAAAGTGGTGGAGGTCACAGTAGCTTAACAATATGGTTTTAATGCCCCTTGGAAAAGTGGTGGAGGTCACAGTAGCTTAACAAGACAGTTTTAATGCCCCTCGGAAGAGAGGTGGAGGTCCCAGTAGCTTAACAAGACAGTTTGAATGCCCCTCGGAAGAGACGTGGAGGTGGCAGTCGCTTAACAAGACGGTTTTAATGCACCTTGGAAAAGTGGTGGAGGTCGCAGTAGCTTAACAAGAAGGTTTTAATGCCCCTTGGAAAAGTGGTGGAGATCGCAGTAGCTTATCAAGATGGTTTTAATGCCCCTTGGAAAAGTGGTGGAAGTCACAGTAGCTTAACAAGACGGTTTTAATGCCCCTTGGAAAAGTGGTGGAGGTCAGAGTAGCTTAACAAGACGGTTTTAATGCCCCTTGGAAAAGTGTTGGAGATCACAGTAGCTTAACAAGACGATTTTAATGCCACTCGGAAGAGTCATGGAGGTCCCAGTAGCTTAACAAGACGGTTTAAATGCCCCTCGGAAGAGACGTGGAGGTCGCAGTAGCTTAACAAGACGGTTTTAATGCCCCTTGGAAAAGTGGTGGAGGTCACAGTAGCTTGACAAGACGGTTTTAATGCCCCTCGGAAGAGACGTGGAGGTCGCAGTAGCTTAATAAGACGGTTTTAAAGCCCCTTGGAAGAGACGTGGAGGTGGCAGTAGCTTAACAAGACAGTTTTAATGCCCCTTGGAAAAGTGGTGGAGGTCACAGTAGCTTAACAATACGGTTTTAATGCCCCTTGGAAAAGTGGTGGAGGTCACAGTAGCTTAACAAGACAGTTTTAATGCCCCTCGGAAGAGAGGTGGAGGTCCCAGTAGCTTAACAAGACAGTTTTAATGCCCCTCGGAAGAGACGTGGCGGTGGCAGTCGCTTAACAGGACGGTTTTAATGCACCTTGGAAAAGTGGTGGAGGTCGCAGTAGCTTAACAAGACGGTTTTAATGCCCCTTGGAAAAGTGGTGGAGGTCGCAGTAGCTTATCCAGATGGTTTTAATGCCCCTTGGAAAAGTGGTGGAAGTCACAGTAGCTTAACAAGACGGTTTTAATGCCCCTTGGAAAAGTGGTGGAGGTCAGAGTAGCTTAACAAGACGGTTTTAATGCCCCTTGGAAAAGTGTTGGAGATCACAGTAGCTTAACAAGACGATTTTAATGTCACTCGGAAGAGTCATGGAGGTCCCAGTAGCTTAACAAGACAGTTTAAATGCCCCTCGGAAGAGACGTGGAGGTCGCAGTAGCTTAACAAGACGGTTTTAATGCCCCTTGGAAAAGTGGTGGAGGTCACAGTAGCTTGACAAGACGGTTTTAATGCCCCTCGGAAGAGACGTGGAGGTCGCAGTAGCTTAACAAGACGGTTTTAAAGCCCCTTGGAAGAGACGTGGAGGTGGCAGTAGCTTAACAAGACAGTTTTAATGCCCCTTGGAAAAGTGGTGGAGGTCACAGTAGCTTAACAATACGGTTTTAATGCCCCTTGGAAAAGTGGTGGAGGTCACAGTAGCTTAACAAGACAGTTTTAATGCCCCTCGGAAGAGAGGTGGAGGTCCCAGTACCTTAACAAGACAGTTTTAATGCCCCTCGGAAGAGACGTGGAGGTGGCAGTCGCTTAACAGGACGGTTTTAATGCACCTTGGAAAAGTGGTGGAGGTCGCAGTAGCTTAACAAGACGGTTTTAATGCCCCTTGGAAAAGTGGTGGAGGTTGCAGTAGCTTATCCAGATGGTTTTAATGACCCTTGGAAAAGTGGTGGAAGTCACAGTAGCTTAACAAGACGGTTTTAATGCCCCTTGGAAAAGTGGTGGAGGTCAGAGTAGCTTAACAAGACGGTTTTAATGCCCCTTGGAAAAGTGTTGGAGATCACAGTAGCTTAACAAGACGATTTTAATGTCACTCGGAAGAGTCATGGAGGTCCCAGTAGCTTAACAAGATGGTTTAAATGCCCCTCGGAAGAGACGTGGAGGTCGCAGTAGCTTAACAAGACGGTTTTAATGCCCCTTGGAAAAGTGGTGGAGGTCACAGTAGCTTGACAAGACGGTTTTAATGCCCCTCGGAAGAGACGTGGAGGTCGCAGTAGCTTAACAAGACGGTTTTAAAGCCAGTTGGAAGAGACGTGGAGGTGGCAGTAGCTTAAAAAGACAGTTTTAATGCCTCTTGGAAAAGTGGTGGAGGTCACAGTAGCTGAACAATACGGTTTTAATGCCCCTTGGAAAAGTGGTGGAGGTCACAGTAGCTTAACAAGACGGTTTTAATGCCCCTTTGAAAAGTGGTGGAGGTCACAGTAGCTTAACAAGACGATTTTAATGCCCCTCGGAAGAGACGTGGAGGTGGCAGTAGCTTAACAAGACGGTTTTAATGCACCTTGGAAAAGTGGTGGAGGTCGCAGTAGCTTAACAAGACGGTTTTAATGCCCCTTGGAAAAGTGGTGGAAGTCACAGTAGCTTAACAAGACGGTTTTAATGCCCCTTGGAAAAGTGGTGGAGGTCACAGTAGCTTAACAAGACGATTTTAATGCCCCTCGGAAGAGACGTGGAGGTCAGAGGAGCTTAACAAGACGGTTTTAATGACCCTTGGAAGAGACGTAGGGGTCACAGTAGCTTAACAAGACGGTTTTAATGCCCCTAGGTAGAGACGTGGAGGTCACAGTAGCTTAACAAGACGGTATTAATGCCCCTTGGAAAAGTGGTGGAGGTCAGAGTAGCTTAACAAGACGGATTTAATGCCCCTCGGAAGAGACATGGAGGTCCCAGTAGCTTAACAAGACGGTTTAAATGCCCCTCGGATTAGACGTGGAGGTCGCAGTAGCTTAACAAGACGGTTTTAATGCCCCTTGGAAAAGTGGTGGAGGTCACAGTAGCTTAACAAGGTGGTTTTAATGCCCCTTGGAAAAGTGGTGTAGTTCACAGTAGCGTGACAAGACGTTTTTAATGCCACTCGGAAGAGACGTGGAGGTCGCAGTAGCTTAACAAGACGGTTTTAATGCCCCTCGGAAGAGACGTGGAGGTGGCAGTAGCTTAACAAGACTGTTTTAATGCCCCTTGGAAAAGTGGTGCCGGTCACAGTAGCTTAGCAATACGGTTTTAATGCCCCTTGGAAAACTGGTGGAGGTCACAGTAACTTAACAAGACGGTTTTAATGCCCCTCGGAAGAAACGTGGAGGTCCCAGTAGCTTAACAAGACGGTTTTAAAGCCCCTCGGAAGAGACGTGGAGGTCGCAGTAGCTTAACAAGACGGTTTTAATGTCCCTTGGAAAAGTGGTGGAGGTCACAGTAGCTTATCAAGACGGTTTTAATGCCCCTTGGAAAAGTCGTGGAAGTCACAGTATCTTAACAAGACGGTTTTAATGCCCCTTGGAAAAGTGTTGGAGGTCAGAGTAGCTTAACAAGACGGTTTTAATGCCCCTCGGAAGAGATGTGGAGGTCCCAGTAGCTTAACAAGACTATTTTAAGGCCATTCGGTAGAGACGTTGAGGTCGCAGTAGCTTAACAAGACGGTTTTAATGCCCCTTGGAAAAGTGGTGGAGGTCACAGTAGCTTAATACGACTGTTTTAATGCCTCTTGGAAAAGTGGTGGAGGTCAAAGTAGCTTAACAATACAGTTTTAATGCCCCTCAGAAGAGACGTGGAGGTCGCAGTAGCTTAACAAGACGGTTTTAATGCCCCTCGGAAGAAACGTGGAGGTCGTAGTAGCTTAACAAGACGGTTTTAATGCCCCTTAGAAAAGTGGTGGAGGTCACAGTGGCTTAACAATACGGTTTTAATGCCCCTTGGAAAAGAGGTGGAGGTCACAGTAGCTTAACAAGACGGTTTTAATGTCCCTTGGAAAAGTGGTGGAGGTCACATAGCTTATCAAGACGGTTTTAATGCCTCTTGGAAAAGTGGTGGAAGTCACAGTATCTTAACAAGACGGTTTTAATGCCCCTTGGAAAAGTGGTGGAGGTCAGAGTAGCTTAACAAAACGGTTTTAATGCCCCTTGGAAAAGTGTTGGAGGTCACAGTAGCTTAACAAGACGATTTTAATGCCCCTCGGAAGAGACGTGGAGGTCACAGGAGCTTAACAAGACGGTTTTAATGCCCCTAGGTAGAGACGTGGAGGACGCAGTAGCTTAACAAGACGGTTTTAATGCCCCTTGGAAAAGTGGTGGAGGTCACAGTAGCTTAATAAGGCGGTTTTTATGCCCCTTGGAAAAGTGGTGGAGGTCACAGTGGAATAACAAGACAGTTTTAATGCCCCTCAGAAGAGACGTGGAGGTCTCAGTAGCTTAACAAGACGGTTTTAATGCCCATCGGAAGAGACGTGGAGGTCGCAGTAGCTTAACAAGACGGTTTTAATGCCTCTTGGAAAAGTGGTGGAGGTCACAGTAGCTTAACAAGGCGGTTTTAATGCCTCTTGGAAAAGTGGTGGAGATCACAGTCGCTTAACAAGATGGTTTTAATGCCCCTCGGAAGCGACGAGGAGGTCCCAGTAGCTTAACAAGACTATTTTAAGGCCATTCGGTAGAGACGTTGAGGTCGCAGTAGCTTAACAAGACGGTTTTAATGCCCCTTGGAAAAGTGGTGGAGGTCACAGTAGCTTAATACGTCAGTTTTAATGCCCCTTGGAAAAGTGGTGGATGTCAAAGTAGCTTAACAAGACAGTTTTAATGCCCCTCAGAAGAGACGTGGAGGTCGCAGTTGCTTAACAAGACGGTTTTAATGCCCCTCGGAAGAAAAGTGGAGGTCGCAGTAGCTTAACAAGACGGTTTTAATGCCCCTTGGAAAAGTGGTGGAGGTCACAGTAACTTAACAATACGGTTTTAATGCCCCTTGGAAAAGTGGTGGAGGGCACAGTAGCTTAACAAGACGGTTTTAATGTCCCTTGGAAAAGTTGTGGAGGTCACAGTAGCTTAAAAAGACGGTTTTAATGCCCCTTGGAAAAGTGGTGGCGGTCAGAGTAGCTTACCCAGACGGTTTTAATGCCCCTCGGAAGAGACATGGAGGTTCCAGTAGCTTAAAAAGACGGTTTAAATGCCCCTCGGAAGAGACGTGGAGGTCGCAGTAGCTTAACAAGACGGTTTTAATGCCCCTTGGAAAAGTGGTGGAGGTCACAGTATCTTGACAAGACGGTTTTAATGCCCCTCGGAAGAGACGTGGAGGTCGCAGTAGCTTAACAAGACGGTTTTAAAGCCCCTTGGTAGAGACGTGGAGGTGGCAGTAGCTTAACAAGACAGTTTTAATGCCCCTTGGAAAAGTGGTGGAGGTCACAGTAGCTTAACAATATGGTTTTAATGCCCCTTGGAAAAGTGGTGGAGGTCACAGTAGCTTAACAAGACAGTTTTAATGCCCCTCGGAAGAGAGGTGGAGGTCCCAGTAGCTTAACAAGACAGTTTGAATGCCCCTCGGAAGAGACGTGGAGGTGGCAGTCGCTTAACAAGACGGTTTTAATGCACCTTGGAAAAGTGGTGGAGGTCGCAGTAGCTTAACAAGAAGGTTTTAATGCCCCTTGGAAAAGTGGTGGAGATCGCAGTAGCTTATCAAGATGGTTTTAATGCCCCTTGGAAAAGTGGTGGAAGTCACAGTAGCTTAACAAGACGGTTTTAATGCCCCTTGGAAAAGTGGTGGAGGTCAGAGTAGCTTAACAAGACGGTTTTAATGCCCCTTGGAAAAGTGTTGGAGATCACAGTAGCTTAACAAGACGATTTTAATGCCACTCGGAAGAGTCATGGAGGTCCCAGTAGCTTAACAAGACGGTTTAAATGCCCCTCGGAAGAGACGTGGAGGTCGCAGTAGCTTAACAAGACGGTTTTAATGCCCCTTGGAAAAGTGGTGGAGGTCACAGTAGCTTGACAAGACGGTTTTAATGCCCCTCGGAAGAGACGTGGAGGTCGCAGTAGCTTAATAAGACGGTTTTAAAGCCCCTTGGAAGAGACGTGGAGGTGGCAGTAGCTTAACAAGACAGTTTTAATGCCCCTTGGAAAAGTGGTGGAGGTCACAGTAGCTTAACAATACGGTTTTAATGCCCCTTGGAAAAGTGGTGGAGGTCACAGTAGCTTAACAAGACAGTTTTAATGCCCCTCGGAAGAGAGGTGGAGGTCCCAGTAGCTTAACAAGACAGTTTTAATGCCCCTCGGAAGAGACGTGGAGGTGGCAGTCGCTTAACAGGACGGTTTTAATGCACCTTGGAAAAGTGGTGGAGGTCGCAGTAGCTTAACAAGACGGTTTTAATGCCCCTTGGAAAAGTGGTGGAGGTCGCAGTAGCTTATCCAGATGGTTTTAATGCCCCTTGGAAAAGTGGTGGAAGTCACAGTAGCTTAACAAGACGGTTTTAATGCCCCTTGGAAAAGTGGTGGAGGTCAGAGTAGCTTAACAAGACGGTTTTAATGCCCCTTGGAAAAGTGTTGGAGATCACAGTAGCTTAACAAGACGATTTTAATGTCACTCGGAAGAGTCATGGAGGTCCCAGTAGCTTAACAAGATGGTTTAAATGCCCCTTGGAAGAGACGTGGAGGTCGCAGTAGCTTAACAAGACGGTTTTAATGCCCCTTGGAAAAGTGGTGGAGGTCACAGTAGCTTGACAAGACGGTTTTAATGCCCCTCGGAAGAGACGTGGAGGTCGCAGTAGCTTAACAAGACGGTTTTAAAGCCCCTTGGAAGAGACGTGGAGGTGGCAGTAGCTTAAAAAGACAGTTTTAATGCCCCTTGGAAAAGTGGTGGAGGTCACAGTAGCTGAACAATACGGTTTTAATGCCCCTTGGAAAAGTGGTGGAGGTCACAGTAGCTTAACAAGACGGTTTTAATGCCCCTTGGAAAAGTGGTGGAGGTCACAGTAGCTTAACAAGACGATTTTAATGCCCCTCGGAAGAGACGTGGAGGTGGCAGTAGCTTAACAAGACGGTTTTAATGCACCTTGGAAAAGTGGTGGAGGTCGCAGTAGCTTAACAAGACGGTTTTAATGCCCCTTGGAAAAGTGGTGGAAGTCACAGTAGCTTAACAAGACGGTTTTAATGCCCCTTGGAAAAGTGGTGGAGGTCACAGTAGCTTAACAAGACGATTTTAATGTCCCTCGGAAGAGACGTGGAGGTCAGAGGAGCTTAACAAGACGGTTTTAATGACCCTTGGAAGAGACGTGGGGGTCACAGTAGCTTAACAAGACGGTTTTAATGCCCCTAGGTAGAGACGTGGAGGTCACAGTAGCTTAACAAGACGGTATTAATGCCCCTTGGAAAAGTGGTGGAGGTCAGAGTAGCTTAACAAGACGGATTTAATGCCCCTCGGAAGAGACATGGAGGTCCCAGTAGCTTAACAAGACGGTTTAAATGCCCCTCGGATTAGACGTGGAGGTCGCAGTAGCTTAACAATACGGTTTTAATGCCCCTTGGAAAAGTGGTGGAGGTCACAGTAGCTTAACAAGGTGGTTTTAATGCCCCTTGGAAAAGTGGTGTAGTTCACAGTAGCGTGACAAGACGTTTTTAATGCCACTCGGAAGAGACGTGGAGGTCGCAGTAGCTTAACAAGACGGTTTTAATGCCCCTCGGAAGAGACGTGGAGGTGGCAGTAGCTTAACAAGACGGTTTTAATGCCCCTTGGAAAAGTGGTGCCGGTCACAGTAGCTTAGCAATACGGTTTTAATGCCCCTTGGAAAACTGGTGGAGGTCACAGTAACTTAACAAGACGGTTTTAATGCCCCTCGGAAGAAACGTGGAGGTCCCAGTAGCTTAACAAGACGCTTTTAAAGCCCCTCGGAAGAGACGTGGAGGTCGCAGTAGCTTAACAAGACGGTTTTAATGTCCCTTGGAAAAGTGGTGGAGGTCACAGTAGCTTATCAAGACGGTTTTAATGCCCCTTGGAAAAGTCGTGGAAGTCACAGTATCTTAACAAGACGGTTTTAATGCCCCTTGGAAAAGTGTTGGAGGTCAGAGTAGCTTAACAAGACGGTTTTAATGCCCCTCGGAAGAGATGTGGAGGTCCCAGTAGCTTAACAAGACTATTTTAAGGCCATTCGGTAGAGACGTTGAGGTCGCAGTAGCTTAACAAGACGGTTTTAATGCCCCTTCGAAAAGTGGTGGAGGTCACAGTAGCTTAATACGACTGTTTTAATGCCCCTTGGAAAAGTGGTGGAGGTCAAAGTAGTTTAACAAGACAGTTTTAATGCCCCTCAGAAGAGACGTGGAGGTCGCAGTAGCTTAACAAGATGGTTTTAATGCCCCTCGGAAGAAACGTGGAGGTCGCAGTAGCTTAACAAGACGGTTTTAATGCCCCTTAGAAAAGTGGTGGAGGTCACAGTGGCTTAACAATACGGTTTTAATGCCCCTTGGAAAAGAGGTGGAGGTCACAGTAGCTTAACAAGACGGTTTTAATGTCCCTTGGAAAAGTGGTGGAGGTCACATAGCTTATCAAGACGGTTTTAATGCCTCTTGGAAAAGTGGTGGAAGTCACAGTATCTTAACAAGACGGTTTTAATGCCCCTTGGAAAAGTGGTGGAGGTCAGAGTAGCTTAACAAAACGGTTTTAATGCCCCTTGGAAAAGTGTTGGAGGTCACAGTAGCTTAACAAGACGATTTTAATGCCCCTCAGAAGAGACGTGGAGGTCTCAGTAGCTTAACAAGACGGTTTTAATGCCCATCGGAAGAGACGTGGAGGTCGCAGTAGCTTAACAAGACGGTTTTAATGCCTCTTGGAAAAGTGGTGGAGGTCACAGTAGCTTAACAAGGCGGTTTTAATGCCTCTTGGAAAAGTGGTGGAGATCACAGTCGCTTAACAAGATGGTTTTAATGCCCCTCGGAAGCGACGAGGAGGTCCCAGTAGCTTAACAAGACTATTTTAAGGCCATTCGGTAGAGACGTTGAGGTCGCAGTAGCTTAACAAGACGGTTTTAATGCCCCTTGGAAAAGTGGTGGAGGTCACAGTAGCTTAATACGTCAGTTTTAATGCCCCTTGGAAAAGTGGTGGATGTCAAAGTAGCTTAACAAGACAGTTTTAATGCCCCTCAGAAGAGACGTGGAGGTCGCAGTTGCTTAACAAGACGGTTTTAATGCCCCTCGGAAGAAAAGTGGAGGTCGCAGTAGCTTAACAAGACGGTTTTAATGCCCCTTGGAAAAGTGGTGGAGGTCACAGTAACTTAACAATACGGTTTTAATGCCCCTTGGAAAAGTGGTGGAGGGCACAGTAGCTTAACAAGACGGTTTTAATGTCCCTTGGAAAAGTTGTGGAGGTCACAGTAGCTTAAAAAGACGGTTTTAATGCCCCTTGGAAAAGTGGTGGCGGTCAGAGTAGCTTACCCAGACGGTTTTAATGCCCCTCGGAAGAGACATGGAGGTTCCAGTAGCTTAAAAAGACGGTTTAAATGCCCCTCGGAAGAGACGTGGAGGTCGCAGTAGCTTAACAAGACGGTTTTAATGCCCCTTGGAAAAGTGGTGGAGGTCACAGTATCTTGACAAGACGGTTTTAATGCCCCTCGGAAGAGACGTGGAGGTCGCAGTAGCTTAACAAGACGGTTTTAAAGCCCCTTGGTAGAGACGTGGAGGTGGCAGTAGCTTAACAAGACAGTTTTAATGCCCCTTGGAAAAGTGGTGGAGGTCACAGTAGCTTAACAATATGGTTTTAATGCCCCTTGGAAAAGTGGTGGAGGTCACAGTAGCTTAACAAGACAGTTTTAATGCCCCTCGGAAGAGAGGTGGAGGTCCCAGTAGCTTAACAAGACAGTTTGAATGCCCCTCGGAAGAGACGTGGAGGTGGCAGTCGCTTAACAAGACGGTTTTAATGCACCTTGGAAAAGTGGTGGAGGTCGCAGTAGCTTAACAAGAAGGTTTTAATGCCCCTTGGAAAAGTGGTGGAGATCGCAGTAGCTTATCAAGATGGTTTTAATGCCCCTTGGAAAAGTGGTGGAAGTCACAGTAGCTTAACAAGACGGTTTTAATGCCCCTTGGAAAAGTGGTGGAGGTCAGAGTAGCTTAACAAGACGGTTTTAATGCCCCTTGGAAAAGTGTTGGAGATCACAGTAGCTTAACAAGACGATTTTAATGCCACTCGGAAGAGTCATGGAGGTCCCAGTAGCTTAACAAGACGGTTTAAATGCCCCTCGGAAGAGACGTGGAGGTCGCAGTAGCTTAACAAGACGGTTTTAATGCCCCTTGGAAAAGTGGTGGAGGTCACAGTAGCTTGACAAGACGGTTTTAATGCCCCTCGGAAGAGACGTGGAGGTCGCAGTAGCTTAATAAGACGGTTTTAAAGCCCCTTGGAAGAGACGTGGAGGTGGCAGTAGCTTAACAAGACAGTTTTAATGCCCCTTGGAAAAGTGGTGGAGGTCACAGTAGCTTAACAATACGGTTTTAATGCCCCTTGGAAAAGTGGTGGAGGTCACAGTAGCTTAACAAGACAGTTTTAATGCCCCTCGGAAGAGAGGTGGAGGTCCCAGTAGCTTAACAAGACAGTTTTAATGCCCCTCGGAAGAGACGTGGAGGTGGCAGTCGCTTAACAGGACGGTTTTAATGCACCTTGGAAAAGTGGTGGAGGTCGCAGTAGCTTAACAAGACGGTTTTAATGCCCCTTGGAAAAGTGGTGGAGGTCGCAGTAGCTTATCCAGATGGTTTTAATGCCCCTTGGAAAAGTGGTGGAAGTCACAGTAGCTTAACAAGACGGTTTTAATGCCCCTTGGAAAAGTGGTGGAGGTCAGAGTAGCTTAACAAGACGGTTTTAATGCCCCTTGGAAAAGTGTTGGAGATCACAGTAGCTTAACAAGACGATTTTAATGTCACTCGGAAGAGTCATGGAGGTCCCAGTAGCTTAACAAGATGGTTTAAATGCCCCTTGGAAGAGACGTGGAGGTCGCAGTAGCTTAACAAGACGGTTTTAATGCCCCTTGGAAAAGTGGTGGAGGTCACAGTAGCTTGACAAGACGGTTTTAATGCCCCTCGGAAGAGACGTGGAGGTCGCAGTAGCTTAACAAGACGGTTTTAAAGCCCCTTGGAAGAGACGTGGAGGTGGCAGTAGCTTAAAAAGACAGTTTTAATGCCCCTTGGAAAAGTGGTGGAGGTCACAGTAGCTGAACAATACGGTTTTAATGCCCCTTGGAAAAGTGGTGGAGGTCACAGTAGCTTAACAAGACGGTTTTAATGCCCCTTGGAAAAGTGGTGGAGGTCACAGTAGCTTAACAAGACGATTTTAATGCCCCTCGGAAGAGACGTGGAGGTGGCAGTAGCTTAACAAGACGGTTTTAATGCACCTTGGAAAAGTGGTGGAGGTCGCAGTAGCTTAACAAGACGGTTTTAATGCCCCTTGGAAAAGTGGTGGAAGTCACAGTAGCTTAACAAGACGGTTTTAATGCCCCTTGGAAAAGTGGTGGAGGTCACAGTAGCTTAACAAGACGATTTTAATGTCCCTCGGAAGAGACGTGGAGGTCAGAGGAGCTTAACAAGACGGTTTTAATGACCCTTGGAAGAGACGTGGGGGTCACAGTAGCTTAACAAGACGGTTTTAATGCCCCTAGGTAGAGACGTGGAGGTCACAGTAGCTTAACAAGACGGTATTAATGCCCCTTGGAAAAGTGGTGGAGGTCAGAGTAGCTTAACAAGACGGATTTAATGCCCCTCGGAAGAGACATGGAGGTCCCAGTAGCTTAACAAGACGGTTTAAATGCCCCTCGGATTAGACGTGGAGGTCGCAGTAGCTTAACAATACGGTTTTAATGCCCCTTGGAAAAGTGGTGGAGGTCACAGTAGCTTAACAAGGTGGTTTTAATGCCCCTTGGAAAAGTGGTGTAGTTCACAGTAGCGTGACAAGACGTTTTTAATGCCACTCGGAAGAGACGTGGAGGTCGCAGTAGCTTAACAAGACGGTTTTAATGCCCCTCGGAAGAGACGTGGAGGTGGCAGTAGCTTAACAAGACGGTTTTAATGCCCCTTGGAAAAGTGGTGCCGGTCACAGTAGCTTAGCAATACGGTTTTAATGCCCCTTGGAAAACTGGTGGAGGTCACAGTAACTTAACAAGACGGTTTTAATGCCCCTCGGAAGAAACGTGGAGGTCCCAGTAGCTTAACAAGACGCTTTTAAAGCCCCTCGGAAGAGACGTGGAGGTCGCAGTAGCTTAACAAGACGGTTTTAATGTCCCTTGGAAAAGTGGTGGAGGTCACAGTAGCTTATCAAGACGGTTTTAATGCCCCTTGGAAAAGTCGTGGAAGTCACAGTATCTTAACAAGACGGTTTTAATGCCCCTTGGAAAAGTGTTGGAGGTCAGAGTAGCTTAACAAGACGGTTTTAATGCCCCTCGGAAGAGATGTGGAGGTCCCAGTAGCTTAACAAGACTATTTTAAGGCCATTCGGTAGAGACGTTGAGGTCGCAGTAGCTTAACAAGACGGTTTTAATGCCCCTTCGAAAAGTGGTGGAGGTCACAGTAGCTTAATACGACTGTTTTAATGCCCCTTGGAAAAGTGGTGGAGGTCAAAGTAGTTTAACAAGACAGTTTTAATGCCCCTCAGAAGAGACGTGGAGGTCGCAGTAGCTTAACAAGATGGTTTTAATGCCCCTCGGAAGAAACGTGGAGGTCGCAGTAGCTTAACAAGACGGTTTTAATGCCCCTTAGAAAAGTGGTGGAGGTCACAGTGGCTTAACAATACGGTTTTAATGCCCCTTGGAAAAGAGGTGGAGGTCACAGTAGCTTAACAAGACGGTTTTAATGTCCCTTGGAAAAGTGGTGGAGGTCACATAGCTTATCAAGACGGTTTTAATGCCTCTTGGAAAAGTGGTGGAAGTCACAGTATCTTAACAAGACGGTTTTAATGCCCCTTGGAAAAGTGGTGGAGGTCAGAGTAGCTTAACAAAACGGTTTTAATGCCCCTTGGAAAAGTGTTGGAGGTCACAGTAGCTTAACAAGACGATTTTAATGCCCCTCGGAAGAGACGTGGAGGTCACAGGAGCTTAACAAGACGGTTTAAATGCCCCTAGGTAGAGACGTGGAGGACGCAGTAGCTTAACAAGACGGTTTTAATGCCCCTTGGAAAAGTGGTGGAGGTCACAGTAGCTTAATAAGGCGGTTTTTATGCCCCTTGGAAAAGTGGTGGAGGTCACAGTGGAATAACAAGACAGTTTTAATGCCCCTCAGAAGAGACGTGGAGGTCTCAGTAGCTTAAGAAGACGGTTTTAATGCCCATCGGAAGAGACGTGGAGGTCGCAGTAGCTTAACAAGACGGTTTTAATGCCCCTTGGAAAAGTGGTGGAGGTCACAGTAGCTTAACAAGGCGGTTTTAATGCCTCTTGGAAAAGTGGTGGAGATCACAGTCGCTTAACAAGATGGTTTTAATGCCCCTCGGAAGCGACGAGGAGGTCCCAGTAGCTTAACAAGACTATTTTAAGGCCATTCGGTAGAGACGTTGAGGTCGCAGTAGCTTAACAAGACGGTTTTAATGCCCCTTGGAAAAGTGGTGGAGGTCACAGTAGCTTAATACGACAGTTTTAATGCCCCTTGGAAAAGTGGTGGATGTCAAAGTAGCTTAACAAGACAGTTTTAATGCCCCTCAGAAGAGACGTGGAGGTCGCAGTTGCTTAACAAGACGGTTTTAATGCCCCTCGGAAGAAAAGTGGAGGTCGCAGTAGCTTAACAAGACGGTTTTAATGCCCCTTGGAAAAGTGGTGGAGGTCACAGTAACTTAACAATACGGTTTTAATGCCCCTTGGAAAAGTGGTGGAGGGCACAGTAGCTTAACAAGACGGTTTTAATGTCCCTTGGAAAAGTTGTTGAGGTCACAGTAGCTTAAAAAGACGGTTTTAATGCCCCTTGGAAAAGTGGTGGCGGTCAGAGTAGCTTACCCAGACGGTTTTAATGCCCCTCGGAAGAGACATGGAGGTTCCAGTAGCTTAAAAAGACGGTTTAAATGCCCCTCGGAAGAGACGTGGAGGTCGCAGTAGCTTAACAAGACGGTTTTAATGCCCCTTGGAAAAGTGGTGGAGGTCACAGTATCTTGACAAGACAGTTTTAATGCCCCTCGGAAGAGACGTGGAGGTCGCAGTAGCTTAACAAGACGGTTTTAAAGCCCCTTGGTAGAGACGTGGAGGTGGCAGTAGCTTAACAAGACAGTTTTAATGCCCCTTGGAAAAGTGGTGGAGGTCACAGTAGCTTAACAATACGGTTTTAATGCCCCTTG
Organism: Phyllobates terribilis; assembly: GCF_046119375.1. Classification (NCBI taxonomy): domain Eukaryota; kingdom Metazoa; phylum Chordata; class Amphibia; order Anura; family Dendrobatidae; genus Phyllobates; species Phyllobates terribilis. The sequence continues at coordinate 790,335,486 of NW_027362761.1, forward strand.
GAAAAGTGGTGGAGGTCACAGTAGCTTAACAAGACAGTTTTAATGCCCCTCGGAAGAGAGGTGGAGGTCCCAGTAGCTTAACAAGACAGTTTTAATGCCCCTCGGAAGAGACGTGGAGGTGGCAGTCGCTTAACAAGACGGTTTTAATGCACCTTGAAAAAGTGGTGGAGGTCGCAGTAGCTTAACAAGACGGTTTTAATGCCCCTTGGAAAAGTGGTGGAGGTCGCAGTAGCTTATCAAGATGGTTTTAATGCCCCTTGGAAAAGTGGTGGAAGTCACAGTAGCTTAACAAAACGGTTTTAATGCCCCTTGGAAAAGTGGTGGAGGTCAGAGTAGCTTAACAAGACGGTTTTAATGCCCCTTGGAAAAGTGTTGGAGATCACAGTAGCTTAACAAGACGATTTTAATGCCACTCGGAAGAGTCATGGAGGTCCCAGTAGCTTAACAAGACGGTTTAAATGCCCCTCGGAAGAGACGTGGAGGTCGCAGTAGCTTAACAAGACGGTTTTAATGCCCCTTGGAAAAGTGGTGGAGGTCACAGTAGCTTGACAAGACGGTTTTAATGCCCCTCGGAAGACACGTGGAGGTCGCAGTAGCTTAACAAGACGGTTTTAAAGCCCCTTGGAAGAGACGTGGAGGTGGCAGTAGCTTAACAAGACAGTTTTAATGCCCCTTGGAAAAGTGGTGGAGGTCACAGTAGCTTAACAATACGGTTTTAATGCCCCTTGGAAAAGTGGTGGAGGTCACAGTAGCTTAACAAGACAGTTTTAATGCCCCTCGGAAGAGAGGTGGAGGTCCCAGTAGCTTAACAAGACAGTTTTAATGCCCCTCGGAAGAGACGTGGAGGTGGCAGTCGCTTAACAGGACGGTTTTAATGCACCTTGGAAAAGTGGTGGAGGTCGCAGTAGCTTAACAAGACGGTTTTAATGCCCCTTGGAAAAGTGGTGGAGGTCGCAGTAGCTTATCCAGATGGTTTTAATGCCCCTTGGAAAAGTGGTGGAGGTCAGAGTAGCTTAACAAGACGGTTTTAATGCCCCTTGGAAAAGTGTTGGAGATCACAGTAGCTTAACAAGACGATTTTAATGCCACTCGGAAGAGTCATGGAGGTCCCAGTAGCTTAACAAGATGGTTTAAATGCCCCTCGGAAGAGACGTGGAGGTCGCAGTAGCTTAACAAGACGGTTTTAATGCCCCTTGGAAAAGTGGTGGAGGTCACAGTAGCTTGACAAGACGGTTTTAATGCCCCTCGGAAGAGACGTGGAGGTCGCAGTAGCTTAACAAGACGGTTTTAAAGCCCCTTGGAAGAGACGTGGAGGTGGCAGTAGCTTAAAAAGACAGTTTTAATGCCCCTTGGAAAAGTGGTGGAGGTCACAGTAGCTGAACAATACGGTTTTAATGCCCCTTGGAAAAGTGGTGGAGGTCACAGTAGCTTAACAAGACGGTTTTAATGCCCCTTGGAAAAGTGGTGGAGGTCACAGTAGCTTAACAAGACGATTTTAATGCCCCTCGGAAGAGACGTGGAGGTGGCAGTAGCTTAACAAGACGGTTTTAATGCACCTTGGAAAAGTGGTGGAGGTCGCAGTAGCTTAACAAGACGGTTTTAATGCCCCTTGGAAAAGTGGTGGAAGTCACAGTAGCTTAACAAGACGGTTTTAATGCCCCTTGGAAAAGTGGTGGAGGTCACAGTAGCTTAACAAGACGATTTTAATGCCCCTCGGAAGAGACGTGGAGGTCAGAGGAGCTTAACAAGACGGTTTTAATGACCCTTGGAAGAGACGTGGGGGTCACAGTAGCTTAACAAGACGGTTTTAATGCCCCTAGGTAGAGACGTGGAGGTCACAGTAGCTTAACAAGACGGTATTAATGCCCCTTGGAAAAGTGGTGGAGGTCAGAGTAGCTTAACAAGACGGATTTAATGCCCCTCGGAAGAGACATGGAGGTCCCAGTAGCTTAACAAGACGGTTTAAATGCCCCTCGGATTAGACGTGGAGGTCGCAGTAGCTTAACAAGACGGTTTTAATGCCCCTTGGAAAAGTGGTGGAGGTCACAGTAGCTTAACAAGGTGGTTTTAATGCCCCTCGGAAAAGTGGTGTAGTTCACAGTAGCGTGACAAGACGTTTTTAATGCCACTCGGAAGAGACGTGGAGGTCGCAGTAGCTTAACAAGACGGTTTTAATGCCGCTCGGAAGAGACGTGGAGGTGGCAGTAGCTTAACAAGACGGTTTTAATGCCCCTTGGAAAAGTGGTGCCGGTCACAGTAGCTTAGCAATACGGTTTTAATGCCCCTTGGAAAACTGGTGGAGGTCACAGTAACTTAACAAGACGGTTTTAATGCCCCTCGGAAGAAACGTGGAGGTCCCAGTAGCTTAACAAGACGGTTTTAAAGCCCCTCGGAAGAGACGTGGAGGTCGCAGTAGCTTAACAAGACGGTTTTAATGTCCCTTGGAAAAGTGGTGGAGGTCACAGTAGCTTATCAAGACGGTTTTAATGCCCCTTGGAAAAGTCTTGGAAGTCACAGTATCTTAACAAGACGGTTTTAATGCCCCTTGGAAAAGTGGTGGAGGTCAGAGTAGGTTAACAAGACGGTTTTAATGCCCCTAGGAAAAGTGGTCTAGGTCACAGTAGCTTAGCAAGATGGTTTTAATGCCCCTTGGAAAAGGGTTGGATGTCACAGTAGCTTAACAAGACGGTTTTAATGCCCCTCGGAGGAGACGTGGAGGTCACAGGAGCTTAACAAGGCGGTTTTAATGCCCTTCGGAAGAGACGTGGTGGTCTCAGTAGCTTAACAAGACGGTTTTAATGCCCCTAGGTAGAGACGTGGAGGTCGCAGTAGCTTAACAAGACGGTTTTAATGCCCCTTGGAAAAGTGTTGGAGGTCAGAGTAGCTTAACAAGACGGTTTTAATGCCCCTCGGAAGAGATGTGGAGGTCCCAGTAGCTTAACAAGACTATTTTAAGGCCATTCGGTAGAGACGTTGAGGTCGCAGTAGCTTAACAAGACGGTTTTAATGCCCCTTGGAAAAGTGGTGGAGGTCACAGTAGCTTAATACGACTGTTTTAATGCCCCTCGGAAGAAACGTGGAGGTCGCAGTAGCTTAACAAGACGGTTTTAATGCCCCTCAGAAGAGACGTGGAGGTCGCAGTAGCTTAACAAGGCGGTTTTAATGCCCCTCGGAAGAAACGTGGAGGTCGCAGTAGCTTAACAAGACGGTTTTAATGCCCCTTAGAAAAGTGGTGGAGGTCACAGTGGCTTAACAATACGGTTTTAATGCCCCTTGGAAAAGAGGTGGAGGTCACAGTAGCTTAACAAGACGGTTTTAATGTCCCTTGGAAAAGTGGTGGAGGTCACATAGCTTATCAAGACGGTTTTATTGCCTCTTGGAAAAGTGGTGGAAGTCACAGTATCTTAACAAGACGGTTTGAATGCCCCTTGGAAAAGTGGTGGAGGTCAGAGTAGCTTAACAAAACGGTTTTAATGCCCCTTGGAAAAGTGTTGGAGGTCACAGTAGCTTAACAAGACGATTTTAATGCCCCTCGGAAGAGACGTGGAGGTCACAGGAGCTTAACAAGACGGTTTTAATGCCCCTAGGTAGAGACGTGGAGGACGCAGTAGCTTAACAAGACGGTTTTAATGCCCCTTGGAAAAGTGGTGGAGGTCACAGTAGCTTAATAAGGTGGTTTTTATGCCCCTTGGAAAAGTGGTGGAGGTCACAGTGGAATAACAAGACAGTTTTAATGCCCCTCAGAAGAGACGTGGAGGTCTCAGTAGCTTAACAAGACGGTTTTAATGCCCATCGGAAGAGACGTGGAGGTCGCAGTAGCTTAACAAGACGGTTTTAATGCCCCTTGGAAAAGTGGTGGAGGTCACAGTAGCTTAACAAGGCGGTTTTAATACCTCTTGGAAAAGTGGTGGAGATCACAGTCGCTTAACAAGATGGTTTTAATGCCCCTCGGAAGCGACGAGGAGGTCCCAGTAGCTTAACAAGACTATTTTAAGGCCATTCGGTAGAGACGTTGAGGGCACAGTAGCTTAACAAGACGGTTTTAATGTCCCTTGGAAAAGTGGTGGAGGTCACAGTAGCTTAAAAAGACGGTTTTAATGCCCCTTGGAAAAGTGGTGGCGGTCAGAGTAGCTTACCCAGACGGTTTTAATGCCCCTCGGAAGAGACATGGAGGTTCCAGTAGCTTAAAAAGACGGTTTAAATGCCCCTCGGAAGAGACGTGGAGGTCGCAGTAGCTTAACAAGACGGTTTTAATGCCCCTTGGAAAAGTGGTGGAGGTCACAGTATCTTGACAAGACGGTTTTAATGCCCCTTGGAAGAGACGTGGAGGTCGCAGTAGCTTAACAAGACGGTTTTAAAGCCCCTTGGTAGAGACGTGGAGGTGGCAGTAGCTTAACAAGACAGTTTTAATGCCCCTTGGAAAAGTGGTGGAGGTCACAGTAGCTTAACAATACGGTTTTAATGCCCCTTGGAAAAGTGGTGGAAGTCACAGTAGCTTAACAAGACAGTTTTTATGCCCCTCGTAAGAGAGGTGGAGGTCCCAGTAGCTTAACAAGACAGTTTTAATGCCCCTCGGAAGAGACGTGGAGGTGGCAGTCGCTTAACAAGACGGTTTTAATGCACCTTGGAAAAGTGGTGGAGGTCGCAGTAGCTTAACAAGACGGTTTTAATGCCCCTTGGAAAAGTGGTGGAGGTCGCAGTAGCTTATCAAGATGGTTTTAATGCCCCTTGGAAAAGTGGTGGAAGTCACAGTAGCTTAACAAGACGGTTTTAATGCCCCTTGGAAAAGTGGTGGAGGTCAGAGTAGCTTAACAGGACGGTTTTAATGCCCCTTGGAAAAGTGTTGGAGATCACAGTAGCTTAACAAGACGATTTTAATGCCACTCGGAAGAGTCATGGAGGTCCCAGTAGCTTAACAAGACGGTTTAAATGCCCCTCGGAAGAGACGTGGAGGTCGCAGTAGCTTAACAAGACGGTTTTAATGCCCCTTGGAAAAGTGGTGGAGGTCACAGTAGCTTGACAAGACGGTTTTAATGCCCCTCGGAAGAGACGTGGAGGTCGCAGTAGCTTAACAAGACGGTTTTAAAGCCCCTTGGAAGAGACGTGGAGGTGGCAGTAGCTTAACAAGACAGTTTTAATGCCCCTTGGAAAAGTGGTGGAGGTCACAGTAGCTTAACAATACGGTTTTAATGCCCCTTGGAAAAGTGGTGGAGGTCACAGTAGCTTAACAAGACAGTTTTAATGCCCCTCGGAAGAGAGGTGGAGGTCCCAGTAGCTTAACAAGACAGTTTTAATGCCCCTCGGAAGAGACGTGGAGGTGGCAGTCGCTTAACAGGACGGTTTTAATGCACCTTGGAAAAGTGGTGGAGGTCGCAGTAGCTTAACAAGACGGTTTTAATGCCCCTTGGAAAAGTGGTGGAGGTCGCAGTAGCTTATCCAGATGGTTTTAGTGCCCCTTGGAAAAGTGGTGGAAGTCACAGTAGCTTAACAAGACGGTTTTAATGTCCCTTGGAAAAGTGGTGGAGGTCAGAGTAGCTTAACAAGACGGTTTTAATGCCCCTTGGAAAAGTGTTGGAGATCACAGTAGCTTAACAAGACGATTTTAATGCCACTCGGAAGAGTCATGGAGGTCCCAGTAGCTTAACAAGATGGTTTAAATGCCCCTCGGAAGAGACGTGGAGGTCGCAGTAGCTTAACAAGACGGTTTTAATGCCCCTTGGAAAAGTGGTGGAGGTCACAGTAGCTTGACAAGACGGTTTTAATGCCCCTCGGAAGAGACGTGGAGGTCGCAGTAGCTTTACAAGACGGTTTTAAAGCCCCTTGGAAGAGACGTGGAGGTGGCAGTAGCTTAAAAAGACAGTTTTAATGCCCCTTGGAAAAGTGGTGGAGGTCACAGTAGCTGAACAATACGGTTTTAATGCCCCTTGGAAAAGTGGTGGAGGTCACAGTAGCTTAACAAGACGGTTTTAATGCCCCTTGGAAAAGTGGTGGAGGTCACAGTAGCTTAACAAGACGATTTTAATGCCCCTCGGAAGAGACGTGGAGGTGGCAGTAGCTTAACAAGACGGTTTTAATGCACCTTGGAAAAGTGGTGGAGGTCGCAGTAGCTTAACAAGACGGTTTTAATGCCCCTTGGAAAAGTGGTGGAAGTCACAGTAGCTTAACAAGACGGTTTTAATGCCCCTTGGAAAAGTGGTGGAGGTCACAGTAGCTTAACAAGACGATTTTAATGCCCCTCGGAAGAGACGTGGAGGTCAGAGGAGCTTAACAAGACGGTTTTAATGACCCTTGGAAGAGACGTGGGGGTCACAGTAGCTTAACAAGACGGTTTTAATGCCCCTAGGTAGAGACGTGGAGGTCACAGTAGCTTAACAAGACGGTATTAATGCCCCTTGGAAAAGTGGTGGAGGTCAGAGTAGCTTAACAAGACGGTTTTAATGCCCCTCGGAAGAGACATGGAGGTCCCAGTAGCTTAACAAGACGGTTTAAATGCCCCTCGGATTAGACGTGGAGGTCGCAGTAGCTTAACAAGACGGTTTTAATGCCCCTTGGAAAAGTGGTGGAGGTCACAGTAGCTTAACAAGGTGGTTTTAATGCCCCTTGGAAAAGTGGTGTAGTTCACAGTAGCGTGACAAGACGTTTTTAATGCCACTCGGAAGAGACGTGGAGGTCGCAGTAGCTTAACAAGACGGTTTTAATGCCCCTCGGAAGAGACGTGGAGGTGGCAGTAGCTTAACAAGACGGTTTTAATGCCCCTTGGAAAAGTGGTGCCGGTCACAGTAGCTTAGCAATACGGTTTTAATGCCCCTTGGAAAACTGGTGGAGGTCACAGTAACTTAACAAGACGGTTTTAATGCCCCTCGGAAGAAACGTGGAGGTCCCAGTAGCTTAACAAGACGGTTTTAAAGCCCCTCGGAAGAGACGTGGAGGTCGCAGTAGCTTAACAAGACGATTTTAATGCCCCTCGGAAGAGACGTGGAGGTGGCAGTAGCTTAACAAGACGGTTTTAATGCCCCTTGGAAAAGTGGTGCCGGTCACAGTAGCTTAACAATACGGTTTTAATGCCCCTTGGAAAACTGGTGGAGGTCACAGTAACTTAACAAGACGGTTTTAATGCCCCTCGGAAGAGAAGTGGAGGTCCCAGTACCTTAACAAGATGGTTGTAATGCAGTTCGGAAGAGATGTGGAGGTCGCAGTAACTTAACAAGACGGTTTTAATGCCCCTTGGAAAAGTGATGGAGGTCGCAGGAGCTTAACAAGACGGTTTTAATGCCCCTTGGAAAAGTGGTGGAGGTCGCAGTAGCTTATCAAGATGGTTTTAATGCCCCTTGGAAAAGTGGTGGAAGTCACAGTAGCTTAACAAGACAGTTTTAATGTCCCTTGGAAAAGTGCTGGAGGTCAGAGTAGTTTAACAAGACGGTTTTAATGCCCCTTGGAAAAGTGTTGGAGGTCACAGTAGCTTAACAAGACGATATTAATGCCCCTCGGAAGAGACGTGGAGGTCACAGGAGCTTAACAAGACGGTTTTAATGCCCCTTGGAAGAGACGTGGGGGTCCCAGCAGCTTAACAAGACGGTTATAATGCCCTTAGGTAGAGACGTGGAGGACGCAGTAGCTTAACAAGACGGTTTTAATGCCCCTTGGAAAAGTGGTGGAGGTCACAGTAGCTTAATAAGGCGGTTTTAATGCACCCTTGGAAAAGTGGTGGAGGTCACAGTAGCTTAACAAGACAGTTTTAATGCCCCTCAGAAGAGACGTGGAGGTCTCAGTAGCTTAACAAGACGGTTTTAATGCCCATCGGAAGAGACGTGGACGTCGCAGTAGCTTAACAAGACGGTTTTAATGCCCCTTTGAAAAGTGGTGGAGGTCACAGTAGCTTAACAAGGCGGTTTTAATGCCCCTTGGTAAAGTGGTGGAGGTCACAGTAGCTTAACAAGATGGTTTTAATGCCCCTCGGAAGCGACGAAGAGGTCCCAGTAGCTTAACAAGACGGTTTTAATGCCACTAGGAAGAGACGTGGAGGTCGCAGTAGCTTAACAAGACGGTTTTAATGCCACTCGGAAGAGACGTGGAGGTCGCAGTAGCTTACCAAGACGGTTTTAATGCCCCTAGGAAAAGTGGTCTAGGTCACAGTAGCTTAACAAGATGGTTTTAATGCCCCTCGGAAGCGACGAGGAGGTCCCAGTAGCTTAACAAGACGATTTTAATGCCACTCGGAAGAGACGTGTAGGTCGCAGTAGCATAACAAGACGGTTTTAATGCCCCTTGGAAAAGTGGTGGAGGTCGCAGTAGCTTATCAAGATGGTTTTAATGCCCCTTGGAAAAGTGGTGGAAGTCACAGTAGCTTAACAAGACAGTTTTAATGTCCCTTGGAAAAGTGCTGGAGGTCAGAGTAGTTTAACAAGACGGTTTTAATGCCCCTTGGAAAAGTGTTGGAGGTCACAGTAGCTTAACAAGACGATATTACTGCCCCTCGGAAGAGACGTGGAGGTCACAGGAGCTTAACAAGACGGTTTTAATGCCCCTTGGAAGAGACGTGGGGGTCCCAGCAGCTTAACAAGACGGTTTTAATGCCCTTAGGTAGAGACGTGGAGGACGCAGTAGCTTAACAAGACGGTTTTAATGCCCCTTGGAAAAGTGGTGGAGGTCACAGTAGCTTAATAAGGCGGTTTTAATGCACCCTTGGAAAAGTGGTGGAGGTCACAGTAGCTTAACAAGACAGTTTTAATGCCCCTCAGAAGAGACGTGGAGGTCTCAGTAGCTTAACAAGACGGTTTTAATGCCCATCGGAAGAGACGTGGACGTCGCAGTAGCTTAACAAGACGGATTTAATGCCCCTTTGAAAAGTGGTGGAGGTCACAGTAGCTTAACAAGATGGTTTTAATGCCCCTCGGAAGCGACGAAGAGGTCCCAGTAGCTTAACAAGACGGTTTTAATGCCACTAGGAAGAGACGTGGAGGTCGCAGTAGCTTAACAAGACGGTTTTAATGCCACTCGGAAGAGACGTGGAGGTCGCAGTAGCTTACCAAGACGGTTTTAATGCCCCTAGGAAAAGTGGTCTAGGTCACAGTAGCTTAACAAGATGGTTTTAATGCCCCTCGGAAGCGACGAGGAGGTCCCAGTAGCTTAACAAGACGATTTTAATGCCACTCGGAAGAGACGTGTAGGTCGCAGTAGCATAACAAGACGGTTTTAATGCCACTCGGAAGAGACGTAGAGGTCGCAGTAGCTTACCAAGACGGTTTTAATGCCCCTAGGAAAAGTGGTCTAGGTCACAGTAGCTTAGCAACATGGTTTTAATGCCCCTTGGAAAAGTGTTGGATGTCACAGTAGCTTAAGAAGACGGTTTTAATGCCCCTCGGAGGAGATGTGGTGGTCGCAGTAGCTTAACAAGACGGTTTTAATGCCCCTTGGAAAAGTGTTGGAGGTCAGAGTAGCTTAACAAGACGGTTTTAATGCCCCTCGGAAGAGATGTGGAGGTCCCAGTAGCTTAACAAGACTATTTTAAGGCCATTCGGTAGAGACGTTGAGGTCGCAGTAGCTTAACAAGATGGTTTTAATGCCCCTTGGAAAAGTGGTGGAGGTCACAGTAGCTTAATAAGACGGTTTTAATGCCCCTTGGAAAAGTGGTGTAGGTCAAAGTAGCTTAACAAGACAGTTTTAATGCCCCTCACAAGAGACGTGGAGGTCGCAGTAGCTTAACAAGACGGTTTTAATGCCCCTCGGAAGAAACGTGGAGGTCGCAGTAGCTTAAAAAGACGGTTTTAATGCCCCTTGGAAAAGTGGTGGAGGTCACAGTAGCTTAACAATACGGTTTTAATGCCCCTTGGAAAAGTGGTGGAGGTCACAGTAGCTTAACAAGACGGTTTTAATGTCCCTTGGAAAAGTGGTGGAGGTCACAGTAGCTTAAAAAGACTGTTTTAATGCCCCTTGGAAAAGTGGTGGAGGTCAGAGTAGCTTACCCAGACGGTTTTAATGCCCCTCGGAATAGATGTGGAGGTCCCAGTAGCTTAACAAGATGGTTTAAATGCCCCTCGGAAGAGACGTGGAGGTCGCAGTAGCTTAACAAGACGGTTTTAATGCCCCTTGGAAAAGTGGTGGAGGTCACAGTAGCTTGACAAGACGGTTTTAATGCCCCTCGGAAGAGACGTGGAGGTCGCAGTAGCTTAACAAGACGGTTTTAAAGCCCCTTGGAAGAGACGTGGAGGTAGCAGTAGCTTAACAAGACAGTTTTAATGCCCCTTGGAAAAGTGGTGGAGGTCACAGTAGCTGAACAATACGGTTTTAATGCCCCTTGGAAAAGTGGTGGAGGTCACAGTAGCTTAACAAGACGGTTTAAATGCCCCTCGGAAGAGGGGTGGAGGTCCCAGTAGCTTAACAAGACAGTTTTAATGTCCCTCGGAAGAGACGTGGAGGTGGCAGTAGCTTAACAAGACGGTTTTAATGCACCTTGGAAAAGTGGTGGAGGTCGCAGTAGCTTAACAAGACGGTTTTAATGCCCCTTGGAAAAGTTGTGGAAGTTACAGTAGCTTAACAAGACGGTTTTAATGCCCCTTGGAAAAGTGGTGGAGGTCACAGTAGCTTAACAAGACGATTTTAATGCCCCTCGGAAGAGACGTGGAGGTCAGAGGAGCTTAACAAGACAGTTTTAATGCCCCTCGGAAGAGACGTGGTGGTCACAGTAGCTTAACAAGACGGTTTAAATGCCCCTAGGTAGAGACGTGGAAGTCACAGTAGCTTAACAAGACGGTTTTAATGCCCCTTGGAAAAGTGGTGGAGGTCAGAGTAGCTTAACAAGACGGTTTTAATGCCCCTCGGAAGAGACATGGTGGTCCCAGTAGCTTAACAAGACGGTTTAAATGCCCCTCGGATTAGACGTGGAGGTCGCAGTAGCTTAACAAGACGGTTTTAATGCCCCTTGGAAAAGTGGTGGAGGTCACAGTAGCTTAACAAGGTGGTTTTAATGCCCCTTGGAAAAGTGGTGTAGTTCACAGTAGCGTGACAAGACGTTTTTAATGCCTCTCGGAAGAGACGTGGAGGTCGCAGTAGCTTAACAAGACGGTTTTAATGCCCCTCGGAAGAGACGTGGAGGTGGCAGTAGCTTAACAAGACGGTTTTAATGCCCGTTGGAAAAGTGGTGCCGGTCACAGTAGCTTAACAACACGGTTTTAATGCCCCTTGGAAAACCGGTGGAGGTCACAGTAACTTAACAAGACGGTTTTAATGCCACTCGGAAGAGACGTGGAGGTCCCAGTAGCTTAACAAGACGGTTTTAAAGCCCCTCGGAAGAGACGTGGAGGTCGCAGTAGCTTAACAAGACGGTTTTAATGCCCCTCGGAGGAGATGTGGTGGTCGCAGTAGCTTAACAAGACGGTTTTAATGCCCCTTGGAAAAGTGTTGGAGGTCAGAGTAGCTTAACAAGACGGTTTTAATGCCCCTCGGAAGAGATGTGGAGGTCCCAGTAGCTTAACAAGACTATTTTAAGGCCATTCGGTAGAGACGTTGAGGTCGCAGTAGCTTAACAAGATGGTTTTAATGCCACTTGGAAAAGTGGTGGAGGTCACAGTAGCTTAATAAGACGGTTTTAATGCCCCTTGGAAAAGTGGTGGAGGTCAAAGTAGCTTAACAAGACAGTTTTAATGCCCCTCACAAGAGACGTGGATTTCGCAGTAGCTTAACAAGACGGTTTTAATGCCCCTCGGAAGAAACGTGGAGGTCGCAGTAGCTTAACAAGACGGTTTTAATGCCCCTTGGAAAAGTGGTGGAGGTCACAGTAGCTTAACAATACGGTTTTAATGCCCCTTGGAAATGTGGTGGAGGTCACAGAAGCTTAACAAGACGGTTTTAATGTCCCTTGGAAAAGTGGTGGAGGTCACAGTAGCTTAAAAAGACTGTTTTAATGCCCCTTGGAAAAGTGGTGGAGGTCAGAGTAGCTTACCCAGACGGTTTTAATGCCCCTCGGAATAGACGTGGAGGTCCCAGAAGCTTAACAAGATGGTTTAAATGCCCCTCGGAAGAGACGTGGAGGTCGCAGTAGCTTAACAAGACGATTTTAATGCCCCTTGGAAAAGTGGTGGAGGTCAAAGTAGCTTAACAATACGGTTTTAATGCCCCTTGGAAAAGTGGTGGAGGTCACAGTAGCTTAACAAGACGGTTTTAATGCTCCTCGGAAGAGACATGGAGGTCCCAGTAGCTTAACAAGACGGTTTTAATGCCCCTCGGAAGAGACGTGGAGGTCACAGTAGCTTAACAAGACGGTTTTAATGCCCCTCGGAAGAGACGTGGAGGTCACAGGAGCTTAACAAGACGGTTTTAATGCCCTTCGGAAGAGACGTGGTGGTCCCAGTAGCTTAACAAGACGGTTTTAATGCCCCTAGGTAGAGACGTGGAGGTCGCAGTAGCTTAACAAGACGGTTTTAATGCCCCTTGGAAAAGTGTTGGAGGTCAGAGTAGCTTAACAAGACGGTCTTAATGCCCCTCGGAAGAGATGTGGAGGTCCCAGTAGCTTAACAAGACTATTTTAAGGCCATTCGGTAGAGACGTTGAGGTCGCAGTAGCTTAACAAGACGGTTTTAATGCCCCTTGGAAAAGTGGTGGAGGTCACAGTAGCTTAATAAGACGGTTTTAATGCCCCTTGGAAAAGTGGTGGAGGTCACAATAGCTTAACAAGACGGTTTTAATGCCCCTCGGAAGAGACATGGAGGTCCCAGTAGCTTAACAAGACGGTTTTAATGCCCCTCGGAAGAGACGTGGAGGTCACAGTAGCTTAACAAGACGGTTTTAATGCCCCTCGGAAGAGACGTGGAGGTCGCAGTAGCTTAACAAGACGGTTTTAATGCCCCTTGGAAAAGTGGTGGAGGTCACAGTAGCTTAACAAGATGGTTTTAATGCCCCTTGGAAAACTGGTGGAGGTCACAGTAGCTTAACAAGACGGTTTTAATGCCCCTTGGAAAAGTGGTGGAGGTCACAGTAGCTTAACAAGATGGTTTTAATGCCCCTCGGAAGGGACGTTGAGGTCGCAGTAGCTTAACAAGATGGTTTTAATGCCCCTCGGAATAGTCGTGGAGTTCGCAGTAGCTTAACAAGACGGTTTTAATGCCCCTTACAAGACCTATACAGTACAAAAAAAAAAATATTATTCCCATTATTGGGGAGTGGGTCTCCCATAGTCTTTGCTTATGCCTTCCAAGCAAAAGCTGATAAAAATAAGGACGGAGTAATTTTCAATAATGGCAACACTGACCACGGTCACCCTGGTGGTATATTGGTGATGTAGGCTGAGGATAAGAACATAAAACAGCCGAAATGAGGAAGCGTATACCCATGTGTGGGTGTGAAGCGGTGCATGTGAATACACCTCCCGAAATAACACAGTGGATTTGACTTTATGTTACTCTGCTGTCATTTGGTGGTGATGAGAAGTCTGGCCCAATCCAGCCCTTGTTCATTTTGAAAAGGGTCAGCTTGTCAGCATTGTTAGTTGACAGGCGAGTGCACTTATCAGTTATAATTCCCCCAGCGGCACTAAAAACATGCTCCAATAACATGCTAGCAGCAGTGCAGGGCAGGACCTCCAAGGTATGCAGAGAGAGTTCATTCCAATTGTCCAGCTTGGATACCCAATAAATAAAAGGCACAGAGGTATCATGGAGGACGCTGGTACGGATGGCAAGGTACTCCCTCACCATCTTTTGAAACTTTCCACTCCTTGTCTGAGTACCCCACGCCTCAGGATCTGTCCGAAGGGAGGGTCTGAGAAAACTGTCCCAGAACGTTGACAGTGTTCCCCTGCCTCTGCTGGGTTGGAGTTGCGTCTCTCTCGCATGTACGCCTGTGACCTCTGCCGCTAGCGTGTTCAGATGGGAATTTTTTTAACAGTTCTGCAGCAAGGGCCTTCTGCTACTGCCCCATTTTTGTAGACCTTTCCACCTCAGGAATAAGAGAGTGAAAGTTCTCCTTGTAGCGGGGGTCTAAAAGTGTCACCAACCAGTAATGACTGTCACTCAACATTTTGACAACGCGAGGGTCACGGTTAAGGCAGCGTAACATAAAGTCAGCCATGCGTGCCAGACTGGTAACGGGCAAGACTTCCGTGTCCTCACCAAGATGATGACTGACTATGCTCTCCTCCTCCTCCCCCCCCCCCGTCCTCAGGCCCCCCACGCTGAACCGACGGTATGACAGTTGTACAGGTACTACCGTCTACAGCGCATGATAAAAGCTCCTGTTCTTCCTCCTCCTCCTCCTCTCCCTCATTGTCCCCCAATGCACGTTGGGATGAGATGAGGCTGAGCTGTGTGTAATTGACTGCCACGGTCTTTTGATCCATCTCATCATACTCTGGCTGCAGTGCCTCCTCTTTAATTCTCTGCAGAGAACGTTGCAATAGACAGACAAGTGGAATTCTGATGCTAATGATGGCGTCATCACCACTCACCATCTTGGTGGACTCCTCAAAGTTTGTCAAGATGGTACATATGTTAGACATCCAGGTCCACTCCTGAGGTCTTATGTGTGGAGTCTGACCTGAATATCGACGGCCTATCGAAGGTCTGACTGTGTCCCGGCTTCCACTATGTTTACCCAGTGTGCCGTCAGGGAGATGTACCGTCCCTGGCCACAAGCACTTGTCCATGTGTCCCTTGTCAGGTGGACTCTCCCAGTTACTGCGTTGTTGAGGGCACGGCAGATTTTTTGGGACACGTGCTTGTGTAGTGCGGGGATGGCACACCGGGCAAAATAGTGTCTGCTGGGGCCTGAGTATCGAGGGACGGCCACCGCCATAAGGTTGCGGAAGGATTCTGTCTCCACCAGCCTAAAAGGCAGCATTTACAACGCAAGCAGTCATGAAATGTGCAAATTTAGGACTGTGGACTGTGGGGCGTTAGCTGCGAATTTCCCCTTTCCTTCAAAGGTCTGGGATATGGACAATTGAACGCTTGAAAAACTACCATAACAAGTGAAGACTGAGAGGAGGGGGCATTTTTGCATGCAGTATGGACAGGGGATTGCCTTGCACACACAACAGGGGGTTCTATTGCACGCACAACAGCGGAAGAAGCAGTGGTGACACCCGCTGACACTGGTCGTGGACCCTGGGGTTCGCCCCACAAAGTCGGGTGCTTTGCTGACATGTGCCTGATCATGCTGGTGGTGGTCAGGCTGGTAGTTTTGTCACCCCTGCTGATGCTGGCATGGCAGGTGGTACAAATGGCCTTTTTGGGGTTATCAGCAGAGTCTTTAAAAAAATTCCAGACTCTGGAAGACCTAAAGGTTTTACTGGCAACGTCCCTCGTGTTTATGTTACGGGGAACTGTTGCCTGCCTTCTGTGTGCGGCTCCACACTGCTTCTTCCTGCCTGTTGGGGTACTCTGCCTCTCTCCCCCTGTGTGCTGCTCGCCTCGCTCTGCATATCCTCCTGCCTGTTGGGTCAGTTACTAGATCATCCACCACCTCCTCCTCTTCCACTTGTGCACCACGATCCTCCTCCTTCCTCACTTCCAGGCAATTGTGTCTCGTCATCGTCCACCTCTTGTGACAAATTGCCAGCGTCGACTTCCTGTGGCCGTGGCTGTTCAAATATTTGGTCATCGCTACATGGGATCTCCTCTTCCACCACTACAAGTGGAGCAGGCGAGGGGCACAAATATGGAAATGGACCAGTGAACAGCTCTTCAGAGTGTCCAAGTGTGGGATCAGTTGCTGTCTGACGACACTCGGCATGGTGGGAGGAAGGAGAATCAGGGTGAGGAGGAGTATGCGGTCAAGACTCACGGCTACTAAGATTTGACCGTGTGGAAGACAGACCGGAGGTGATGGTGCCCAGGTAACTGGAAGTATTATCTGCTATCCAATTAATAACCTGTTCACACTGATCAGTTCGCAATACTGGTGTTGTTCTGTGCTTCCCTAGTAATTCGGTCAAGAAGTGGGAGTGAGAAGATGTGGCTGTTGGTTGTGGCACATTTTCACCTTGGCCATGGCTCCGTCATCTGCACGCACCATCACCAGAACGTCCAGTTCCACATCCCTTGCCACGCGCCTTGCCCATTGTAAAGGAAGTAAAATAGCTTACACTCGCACTATCATTGGAAAAAGTGTAATAAAAAGTAGATTAGAACCGTGGAAGAGGAAAACCACAGTTCTATTTCTCTGGTCTACACCTGACTCTTTTAAACAATCTGAACAATCAGGGAGAAACTATTACTGTTTTTCTTTACGGAAAAAATACCAAAAGCTGAATAATAGAGATTTTTTACCGTGGAATGGCAAAATCACAGTTATTGTTTAATGGGGTATATCAGACAATTTTAAATAGATATATTTGCGGCTGAACAGTGAGCGACACACTCACACTGTTTTTTTTTTAGGTAAAAATGGCCCAAAAGTGGATAATACAAAGGTTTGAACCGTGTAACTGCAAAACCACAGTTCTATTTCTCTGGCCTTCACCAGACTATTTTCAACAGATATATTTGTGTCTGAACAATCAGGAGACACTATTACCGTTTTTCTTTACGGAAAAAATACCAAAAGCTGGATAATAGAGATTTTTTAACGTGGAAGGGCAAAACCACAGTTATAATTTACTGGTGTATACCAGACTCTTTTAAACAGATATATTGCTGTCTGAATAATCAGGAGACACTATTACAGTTTTTCTTTACGGCGAAAAATGCCAAAAGCAGGATAATAGAGATTTGACCCGT
This sequence comes from Phyllobates terribilis, assembly GCF_046119375.1. NCBI lineage: Eukaryota > Metazoa > Chordata > Amphibia > Anura > Dendrobatidae > Phyllobates > Phyllobates terribilis. Next base: position 790,352,195 of record NW_027362761.1, read on the forward strand.
GGAACTGCAAAACCACAGTTCTATTTCTCGGGCCTACACCAGACTATTTTCAACAGATATGTTTGTGTCTGAATAATCAGGAGACACTATTACTGTTTTTCTTTACGGCAAAAAATGGTAAAAGCAGGATAATACAGAGATTTGACCCGTGGAACTGCAAAACCACAGTTCTGTTTCTCAGGCTTACACCAGACTATTTTTAACAGATATATTTGTGTCTGAACAATCAGGAGACACTATTACTGTTTTTCTTTACGAAAAAACTACCAAAAGCTGGATAACAGAGATTTTTTACTGTGGGATGGCAAAACCACAGTTATAATTCACTGGTGTATACCAGACTCTTTTAAACAGATATATTGGTGTCTGAACAATCAGGAGACACTATTACTGTTTTTCTTTATGGAAAAAATACCAAAAGCTAGATAATAGAGATTTTTTACTGTGGGACAGCAAAACCACAGTTATAATTTACTGGTGTATACCAGACTTTTTAAAATATATATATTTGCGGCTGAACAGTGAGCGACACACTCAAACTGTTTTTTTTTAGGTACAAATAGCCCAAAAGTGGATAATACAGAGGTTTGAACCGTGGAACCGCAAAACCACACTTCTGTTTCTCTGGCCTACACCAGACTATTTTAAACAGATATATTTGTGTCTGAACAATCAGGGAGACTGTATTACAGTTTTTTTTTATGGCAAAAAATGCCAAAATCAGGATAATAGAGATTTTTTACCGTGGAACAGCAAAACCACAGTTATAATTTACTGGTGTATACCAGACTTTTTTCAATATATATATTTGCGGCTGAACAGTGAGCGACACACTCAAACTTTTTTTTTAGGTACAAATGGCCCAAAAGTGGATAATACAGAGGTTTGAACCGTGGAACTGCAAAACCACACTTCTGTTTCTCTGGCCTACACCAGACTATTTTAAACAGATATATTTGTGTCTGAACAATCAGGGAGACACTATTACAGTGTTTTTTTTTACGGCAAGAAATGCCAAAATCAGGATAATAGAGATTTTTTACCGTGGAACAGCAAAACCACAGTTATAATTTACTGGTGTATACCAGACTTTTTCAATATATATATTTGTGGCTGAATAGTGAGCGACACACTCAAACTGTTTTTTTTAAGGTAAAAATGGCCCAAAAGTGGATAATACAGAGGTTTGAACCGTGGAACTGCAAAACCACACTTCTGTTTCTCTGTCCTACACCAGACTATTTTAAACAGATATATTTGTGTCTGAACTGTCACAGACACACTTTTTTTTTTTTTTTATTGGGGTGGGGGGGAACCAAAAAGTTAATAAGACGGGTATTTGTACAGTGTGAAGGAGGAAAAAAAAAAGAGGATTTAAATGAAAAAAAAAAGGATTATTCCCTGCCCCCCAGGACCTGGAGCTAAGTCCAGAAATTTCAGCAACAGGAGCACACAGGACTGTAATGCAGCGTTTGCTGGTATAACCACTGCGTCTCCTATACAGCCTGCCTGCTTGATATTTCAGATGGATATTAGTCCTGAGAAGTACTATTAGTTTGATTTGGCAGCCTTTACAGACCCTACACTAACTATTTCACAGTATAAATCTCTCCCTAGCTCAGCAGCGCTTTCCCTACACTAGCTGATCTGGAGCGACTGTGTCCAAGATGGCGGCGCCCGGTTTTAAATACTCGAGGTGATGCTGTGCGGCCAGCCAATCAATGTAATGCCCACAACCAACATGGCTGCGGCATTACAGTGACTGGCTGGCAATCCCTGCATGTTCATTGGCTCTGTAAAGAGCGCCAAACATGCAGGGCAGAGACCCGAGCTCCCGCCCGAGTAACCCGGAAATGCTTGGTGTACGCTGAACATCCCAAGTAGCATGATGCTCGGGCGAGTACCGAGCAATGTCGAGAATGTTCGCTCAACACTAATGCCGACACATCTATAATGTTGTAAAAAACAACCATTGGCCACCGATTTGTTTTGCGTTTACAGGTGTAAGTGCCTATGAGTTGATCGAGATTATCAACTGCCTGTTTTGTGGCATTGTAATGTAAAATCATGTCCGGCTTTCTGTCGTCTCGATTACTGATTGCACTATCATGGTGCATTGTACTCATCAGAATGACCTGTTTGTGTTTTTTGGGAACGTAAGAAACTACTGTTGTATCCTTAGTAAAATAAAACATAGAACTATAAACGTCTCTCTTACTGAGGATACCTTGCGGCAGTTCTGGCTTATTTTTTCTAACAGTATCCAGCATGATCATTTTTCTTTTCAGCAACATCTACCCCAGTTGGTATGATGTGAAAAAATTGTTGCATGTAACATTTTGTCTTTTGAGTCCGTGTGTCAAATCCAAAACTACTCGCATACCTTGATTTTTTTCAGCTCTTTCTCCAGTGTTTCTTCCTATGTATACCTGAGAGTTTACAGCACAGAGTCCATATTTTGATGCTGTACTTTGCAGGCTTACTTGGAATATACTGTCTGAACGGGCACCTACCTCTGAATGACACCGGTTGTTCATCTACAGTCACATTTTCACAAGTATTATAAAATGTTGATAGAATCTCTACCCATTTATTCCACAAGTCTATAATAGGGGCAAGTTTGTCTGTGGCTCTTCTTTCAATTCGATTGGTTTTATTATCAAACCGAAGGACTCTTGGAATCTCATGAAATCTTTCTAGAGACATTGTGGCCGTAAATATTTGGCGACCAGTTTGGGAATTCCATAAACTTTTGGTTGATTCACCATACGATCTGTACACTCCTGCTAACAGTAGTAAATCTATGAAAGCATTTAGAGCTGTTAAATCGAAATTCTTCCATTTCTTGCCATAAACTTGTTGTCCCTCAATGTTGTCATTTGTACTATGATGTTTTGTATGGTTATATTTATGAACAATTTGAATGCAGATTGTATGTCATCAATTCTTGATATAGCGTACCTAGTAGGACCTGGAGTATCTTTTCTGACATTTGAAGAAGACCTTCTACCAGCCGGAGCAGAAGGCTGCAAGTTCCAAACTACATCTTTGTTTTTCGAATGGATTTCTTGCATCCGACTAGTTGTCTGGGTTTCCTCATCAGATTCCACTTCAGAATCAGATTTCTCTGCATTGGTTTCCCCATCACTTATATGGATCCATCTGCTGTATCGTAATTTGAAAATGTATGTATGTGTAAATCTGCACAGACCAAAAGGACCTAGATAAATTGATAAATAGTAGTAGATGCAATATATAGTCCAAAATTAGATTACAACTCCTTTATTTTACTTAAAAAATGGCTGGAGATTAGTATAAAAGGCTATCGGTCATTGTTGACCGAACAGTACAAGTGTAAAAAAAAACGTGGAGCAAAAAGTAAAAAAAAAATACCCATAGTAAGAACCCCTCAAATGAGGAAAAGTCAATTAAAGACAAGTTTCCGAACCGCATAATGAATATTTTAAAAAATATCAAATTTCAAATTTGGTCATTTTTGACCAAACAGAACAGCAGGGTTAATGTTTTTAATTGTATTTTAGTATTATTTGCATATTTGTTTTCATTTATTTCATGTATAGAATTATACAATATAGACATAACCCACATTAGAAAATTAGCATAAGCACAATATATGATTTACTATTTTAGTTGTAAACATTGGCTTATCTGGTCCATAGTTTTTGATAAGCCCATAAGAGATTAAAAGGAGTGACCTGAGAGAAATGTATAAATCATTATTTAAATAAAACCTGGAGGATTTTGAAACATTTCTAGTGTTGTGGAGGGCTCTTGCATTCCAAAGCCATATCATATAGACGTATAATATAATTGATTCTACATGATTGTGATGCTGCCATCATATGTACTAATATATTCCACAAGGCCCACATAGAATAAAACTCTTGTGGATTTTTTATTTTTTTTATTTATAGAGTTTTTTCTTTTCATGTTCTTATTTAAAGGTAACAGAGGTATAATTAACAATATGTTCATAAATTAGTACACCCAAATCAATTTATACATATATTTATTTATAAGGAAGATATAGAAGTGACAACAATATTTATTTCATTTAGCTAAGTCAGAGAGCTATTGTTGATGTAAGAGATCACACCAGTCATATTTTTCATATTAGTAAGTGCTTGTATTCTTCATGAAATAATACTGCTGGAACATCTTTTCACAAGATTCTTTACATATCCATCTCAACTAGCAGTCCTTCTGAGAACTAATCCAGCTGCAGAGATATCAGTGCTAGGCAGGCAGGCAGGGTATATGCAAGAGGCAGTGCATATAGCAAGAGGGTCCGTTCCACCACTCTCTGCTGGTGCTTTTACAGATATTTGTAGAAATAGCCCCAGTTATCAGGGGCCAGGAATAATTATTTTTATCTTAATCCTCATTATTTGCTTAAAAAGCAATCCAGAAAACACCGCTTTTCTGCGCCATTTGCTTGTTGGCACTACCGTATACAGCCAGGTCCTTTCCATATTACAGCACTAAAAATCCAGCTATTTAAAACTGTGGTTTGTCCGTCACACGGATCACATATAATTGCGCTGAAAATACTGCCATTTTTGGCCTCCATTAAAATTTTGTTGCAGTGTGTCAGCGAAGTTATTGACATGAGGTCGCTGTAAAAATAGTTACCTATAGGACAGCTATTTAAAACTGTGGTTTGTCTGTCACACAGATCATATATAATTGCGCTGAAAAATCTGCCATTTCTGGCCTCCATTAAAATTTTGTTTCAATGTGTCAGCGAAGTTATTGACACCGGTTTGCTGTTAAAATAGTTACCTACAGGCCAGCTATTTAAAACTGTGGTTTGTTCATCACACAGATCACATATAAGTTCGCTCCAAATTCAGCCATTTGTAGTGAGCGTGGAAGATATTGTCCTCCATTTAAAATTGGCAAGGAGCGTGGCAAGGGATGTGGAACTGGACATGATGGTGATGGTGCATGCAGAGGCCGAGGCTGAGGCCGTGGGCAAGCTAAAATTGTGTCACAACAAACACGCACATCTTCTCGTCTGACCTTTCTGTCCCAATTCCTAGGGGACCGCAGCTCACCACTATTGAACCCAGAGCAGTGTCAAAAGATTGTTGGCTCGATAGCGGATAATGCTTCCAGTCACTTTGCCACCACCACCCTGTCTTCCACACAGTCAAGTCTCAGTAGCCGTGAGTCTGGACTGCACATTCCTCACCCTGATCCTCCTTCCTCCCACCATGCCGAGTGTCCGGAGACAACTGATCCCACACTTGGACATTCCAAAGAGCTGTTCACTTTTCCATTTATAGATTCGGGCCTCTCGCCACTTGAAGCTGGTCAAGAGGAGATCGCATGTAGCGATGCCCAAATATTTGAGCAGCCACGGTCACATGAAGGTGACAGTGGAAAAGGGTCACAAGAGGTGGACGATGATGAGACACAATTAGCAGAAAGTCAGGAGGAGGACGGAAGTGGAAGATGAGGTGGTGGATGATATAGTTACTGACCAAACCTGGCAGGAGGACATGCAGAGCTAGGACAGCAACACACATGGGGAGGGAGGCAGAGCAGCCCAACAGGCAAGAAGAAGTAGTCTGGTGGCCGCAGACAGAAGGCAGGCATCCGCTCTCTGTAACATCAACACGAAGGAAGTTGCCAGTACAACTGTTAGGTCTTCCCGAGTCTGGTTGTTTTATAAAGACTCTGCCGATAACCCCAAAAAGGCCATTTGCACCACCTGCCAGGCCAGCATCATCAGGGGTGGCAAAACTAGCAGCCTGACCACCACCATCATGATCAGGCACATGGCAGCTAAGCACCCGACTTTGTGGGCCGAATCCCAGGGTCCAGGAGGAACAGTGTCTGCGGGTGGCAGCACTGCTTCTTTTGCTGTTGTGCATGCAAGTCAATCCCCTGTCCATGGTGCATGCGAAGATGCCTCATGCCCTGCACCTGTCGTTGCACACTCTCAAGTAGCAGCATCAGGAAGCACGTCCACATCCTTGTCCCTGAGCAGCGTTCAGTTGTCCGTACCACAGGCCTTGGAACGCAAGCGCAAATACGCAGCCAATGCCCCCCAGGCCACAATACTAAATTCCCACATTTCACGACTGCTTGCACTCGAAATGTTGCCTTTTAGGCTCGTGTAGACGGAAGCATTCCGCAGCCTGATGGCGACAGCTGCCCCTCGGCACTCAATCCCCAGCCGCCACTTTTTCTCCAGGTGTGCCGTCCCCACACACGTGTCCCAAAATATTAACCGTGCCCTCAACAACGCAGTTACCGAGAAAGTCCACCTAACCACGGACATAAGGACAAGTGCTTGAGGGCAAGGACGGTACATCTTGCTGGCGGCACAATGGGTTAACATAGTGGAAACCGGGACCCAGTCGTGCCTTGGGACGAAACACATCGTCCCGATGCCAAGGATTGCGGGCCCTAGGTCAATCAGGGATGCTCCCCCAGTATACAGCTCCTGCATCTCATCCTCCTCAGCCTCCTCCATCTCTTCAACCTCCATCTCCGAAATGACTACATCAGTCACAAGCTGGAAGAACTGCATCACTGCCTCGACCAAGCGGCAACAGGCTGTGTTGAAGCTAATATGCTAAGGTGACAAACCACACAATGCTGAAGAGTTGAGGACAGCTCTGAAAGAGCAGGCAGATATGTGGCTCACACCGCTGAACCTACAGCCAGGCATGATCGTGTGTGACAATGGCCGGAACCTGGTGGAGGCTCTGAGGTGAGATGAGCTCACACACGCACCATGCCTGGCCCATGTGCTTAACCTCGTGGTTCAACAGTTTCTCAAATCCTATCCAGAGCTGCCGGATCTGCTTGTTAAAGTATGCCACCTGTGTGCCCATTTTAGAAAGTGAGTTACAGCTTCTGCCGCCCTTGCCATGTTTCAGCAGCGTTTGCAGCTTCCACCTCACAGACTGGTGTGTGAAGTTCCCACGCGTTGGAGCTATACACTGCAGATGTTGGGATGGATTTGTGAGCAGAAAAGGGCAGTTGTTGAGTACCAGCATCAACAAGGCCGATGGTATTCATTTCAGACTCCACACATAAGACCTCAGGAGTGGAAATGGATGTCAGACATATGTACCATCCTCCAAAACTTTGAGGACTCCACCAAGACGGTGAGCGGCGATGACGCTAAAATTAGCATCACCATCCCACTTCTCTGTTTTCTGAACGCTTTCTGCTCACAATCAAAGAGGATTCATTGCAGACGGAGCACGATGAGATGGAGCAAGGAACCATACAGGGTGATTACACACAGCCCAGCCTCATCTTATCCCAACATGGATTGGGTGACAATGAGGAAGAGGAGGAGGAGGAAGAACAGGAGCTAGTTTCATACGCTATAGATGGTACTACCTGCTAAACTGTCATACTGTCTGTTCAGCGTGGATGGCCTGAGGACAGAGAGGAGGAGGAGAGCATGGTGAGGACATGGAAGTCTTGCCTGTTAGCAGTCTGGCACGTATGGCTGAGTTTATGTTACGCTGCCTTTCCCATGACCCTTGCGTTCTCAAAATTTTGGGTGCCAGTTTACTGATTGTTAACACTTCTAGACCCACACTACAAGGAAAACTTTATATCTCTTATTCCTGATGTGGACAGGTCTACAAAAATGGGGCAGTACTAGAACGCCCTTATTGCGGAAGTATTAAAAAAATTCCCATCTGAAAACGCTGGCGGCAGAGGTCACAATTCGTTGGACAACCTCTGGAGTACAGACGAGAGACACAACTTCAATCAAGCAGAGGCAGGGGAACACTGTCAAAGTTCTGGGAGAATTTTCTCAGCCCCTCCCATCGCACAAGCCCTGAGGTGCGGGGTGCTTTCACAAGGAGTGCAAAGTTTGGCAAGATGCTGAGGGAGTACCTTGCCGACCGTACCAACGTCCTCCGTGATTCCTCTGTGCCTTATAATTATTGGGTATACAAACTGGATACGTGGCATGAACTGCCTTTCTACGCCTTGGAGGTCCTTGCCTGCCCTGCCACTAGTGTTTTATCAGAGCGGATTTTTAGTGCCGCTGGTGGAATTGTAACTGATAAATGCATCCGCCTGTCAACTGAAAATGCTGACAAGCTGACTCTTATAAAAATGAACAAGAGCTGGATTGGGCCAGACTTCTCAACAACACCGAATGATAGCAGCGCGACATAAACTAGAATCCAGAGTCTTTTTTTGGGAGGTGTATTCCCATGCACCTCTTCACATCCACGCATGGGTATATGCTTCCTGATTTTGGTTATTTGCTATTGTCCTCCTCCTTCTCCTCATCCTCATCCTCCACCACCATATCACCAGGGTGACCGTGGTCAGTGATGCCACAGCCACATCATTTTTTTAAAGAGTGTTTATGATGCCCGTAAAAAAAAATTTTTATACAGTATGTTCATGTATACCCCCCAAGGGTAAATGTTTGTCAGCCCATACACTTAGTTCATGGGCATTACAAGTATAGGAGACCCGCTCCTTTCTAATTGGATCATTTTTTATGAGGCCCTGCTCCACGCCTCTTCCAAGGGGCATTGGAGTGCTACCCAATTTTTGGCAGCCCTTGCATTCACTGCATAGGCAAACACTATGGGAGACCCACTTCCTAATAATGGGAACATTTTTTCTCAGGAGGCCCTCTGAACTCCACGTCTCTTCCAAGGGGCATTGGAGTGCCTCCAAATTTTTGCCAACCCTTGCATTCACTGCATAGGCAAACACAATGGGAGACCCATTTCCTAATAATGGGAACATTGTTTTCAGGAGGCCCTCTGACCTCCACGTCTCTTCCAAGGGGCATTGGAGTGCCTCCAAATTTTTGCCAACCCTTGCATTCACTGCATAGGCAAACACGATGGGAAACTCACTTCCTAATAATGGGAACATTGTTTTTAGGAGGCCCTCTGACCTCCACATCTCTTCCAAGGGGCATTGGAGTGCCTCCAAATTTTTTTGGCAGCCTTTGCATTCACTGCATAGGTCAACATTATAGGAGACCCATTTCCTAACAACGGAAACATTGTTTTCAGGAGGCCGTATGACTTCCATGTCTGTTCCAAGGGGCATTGGAGTGCCTACAAATTTTTGGCAACCCTTGCATTCACTGCATAGGCAAACACAATGGGAGACCCACTTCCTAATAATGGGAACATTGTTTTCAGGAGGCCCTCTGACCTCACGTCTCTTCCAAGGGGCATTGGAGTGCCTCCAATTTTTTGGCAACCCTTGCATGCACTACATAGGCAAACAGTATGGGAGACACATTTCCTAATAATGGAAACATTGTTTTCAGGAGGGAACATACAAAAAAGAAGCCAAAATGGATTTTTCTGGGAAATATGTTAAGGAACATCCTTTCCAGGGTAATGACTTGTATATAAGGCAAAATAAATAACCAAAAACAAAAATACTCCTCCACACCTTGGGCTATGTTCACACATAGCGTTTTTGATGCTTTTTTGCACTTTTGCATTGCTTTCAACGGTGAAAAATACATTCACCGGTAAATGTCATTTTAACATTTTACTACCTTATCTGGCCATGTGGTGTGTGAGACATGATCAGAAACATCCTGAACTCCGGGACTCTGAAAGCCACCAAGACTATTTCTATAGGGCCATCAGGCGGCCCTTTCTATTCTTAAAGGGCCAGTAGTCGGCCCTCACTATTGGTAGAGGGCCATCAGCCGACTATGCATTGTTGTTCCCATTATTAAAGATTGGGTCTCCTATACTGTTATTGCATATTCAGTGGCTGCAAGGGCTGCTAAAATTTGAGAAAAACCCTAATAACAATTTAAAGGCACATAGAGGTGGGCCTCAGGAACGAGTACGACATGTTCCCATTAGAAAGGAACGGGTCTGCTATACACTTATAGGGTATGCAGTGACTACAACGGCTGCCAAAATTTTGGAAAAAACTCAATAACAGTTTAAGGACATATAGAGGTGGGCCACAGTAACGACATGTTATCATTAGAAAGGAGCGTGTCTGCTATACAGTTATAGGGTATGCAGTGAGTACAACGGCTGCCAAAATTTAGGAAAAACCCCAATAACAACTGAAAAACACATAGAAGTGGGCCTCATTTACGACATGTTTCCATTAGAAAGTAGCGGGTCTCCCATACTGTTCTTGCATATGCAGTAACTGCAATGGCTGCCAAAAATTTGGAGGCCCTCCAATGCCCCATGCAAAAGACATAGAGGAGGGCCTAATGTTAATGTTATCATTAGAAAGGAACGGGTCTGCTATACACTTATAGGGTATGCAGTGACTACAACGGCTGCCAAAATTTTGGAAAAAACTCAATAACAATTTAAGGACATATAGAGGTGGGCCACAGTAATGACATGTTTCCATTAGAAAGTAGCGGGTCTCCCATACTGTTCTTGCATATGCAGTAACTGCAATGGCTGCCAAAAATTTGGAGGCCCTCCAATGCCCCATGCAAAAGACATAGAGGAGGGCCTCCTTAAAAAAATGTTCTCACTATTAGGAAGTGGGTCTCCCATACTGTTTACCTATGCAGTGAAGGCAATGGCTGCCAAAAGTTTGGAGGCACTCCAATGCCCCTTGCATGAGATGGAGAAGAGGGCCTCCTGAAAACAATGTTCCCATTATTAGGTAGTGGGTCTCCCATACTGTTTGCCTATTCAGTGAATGCAATAGTTGCCTAAAATTTGGAGGCACTCCAGTACCCCTTGCAAGAGGCGATAACACCCAGCATTTATTGAAGAAACTGAAGATGTGATGTGCAACAGCAGAAAGAGGAGGCAATAAAAACTGAACAGTAGGCAGCTGAGAGGCAATAGAGGTGAGCGTTAAGGTGAATATTATATATTTTTTTACATTCTACGTTTATTATACTCTGGGGTAAATAGAGCACAATAAGGAACATTCAATCATGGAAAATAAGTTCACTGCAACTAAAATTTCAGAGAAAAATCAGCGCAATTTGGCAAATCAAAATCTCACCAGACCCACTCATCTCTAATACTGGTCTGTGTAGAGAAGACAATGAAAAAAGTTATCTACTTAGAGCCTTTGAGTGGAAGGCTTCCTAAGTGCTTATTGTCTGTAAACTACCAGAAAAAAACAATGACATAAACATAACGCTCGACTACCCTACAATAAATAAATAAATAGCAATAGTGCATGAAAATTATATAGGGTACTTAGTTAATATCATTTTGATCAAAATAAGGTAAAAGCCCCCCATTTCCTTGTAGAATGTAAGCTTGTGAGCAGGGACCTCACTGCTAATTTAACTGTTTAAACTATCTTAAATTGTATTGAATTTATTGTCTGTACATGTCCTGTGTAAGGGCTGTTTGACCAAGAAGGAGAGTGATGGGGTGCTACGCCAGATGACCTGGCCTCCACAGACACCAGACCTGAACCCAATCGAGATGGTTTGGGGTGAGCTGGACACCAGAGTGAAGGCAAAAGGGCCAACAAGTGCTAAGCATCTCTGGGAACTCCTTCAAGATTGTTGGAAGACCATTTCCGGTGACTACCTCTTGAAGCTCATCAAGAGAATGCCAAGAGTGTGCAAAGCAGTCATCAAAGCAAAAGGTGGCTCCTTTGAAGAACCTAGAATATAAGACATATTTTCAGTTGTTTCACACTTTTTTGTTAAGTATATAATTCCACGTGTGTTAATTCATAGTTTTGATGCCTTCAGTGAGAATGTACAATTTTCAAAGTCATGAAAATTCAGAAAAATCTTTACAAAGGGGACAAAACAATATAGAATATGCACTACATAAAATAAAAGGATAAACCAAGAAAACTAACTAGACCTGTCGTCACAGATATTGCTTCAGGGTTATAGAGGGAGGCTCTCCATAAAAATGGACATCACCTACAGTGAACTGTGCCTCCACGTACTGACGATACCCAAAAGTTGGCATTTGCCTTTTATTAGCTCCTAAGTTACACCCACACACTGCCCCTTCATGACTCCTACAGGGTTGGACTTTTCAATTCCAGAAAATTCTGAGATTCCCAAAATGGACTATATCTTTGCTGCAGAGAGTTACATGTGCTCGATATCAACGTCATATTTTATATCATGATCTTATCTTTGCATAGAGACCAAATATGCCAGGTGTAGTCTCGTCTATCAGGTCCGTATTCAATTGACAGGATTCTGGTTATCGCTCAGCGACTTGAAACTACAGTATGCTTTGCATTCATCACGTCAACATGTTTCCGAAAATATGATTTTCCTATATATTGGATCGATGTAGTTCATGCAAACCTCCCTTCTTACTTTTCTGGTAAGCAGTCAAAAGAATTCTAGATATTTAAGCTTTTAAATCTCTTATCTTAATCGTATATCTGCTCCACATTCCTGAAGCAGGGCCTCACTGCATCATCGGCGTCTCTGCCCCGTACTAGGCAGAGACGCCGTCCCTCTCACCTCCCTGCTCCTGGCGCGGCGTCCTCCGGCGCTTCTCTCCCCGCTGCTTCCAGCACGCGCTCCTTCCCCGGCAGTGTGCTTAGGGCGCGCGCGCTCCCCCTCTCTTAAAGGGACCGCGCGTGCCATCCTAAGGAGTCCACGGCCAATTGCCGGAGGACCTCCCATATATAAGGCACCTCCTCCAAAATGGAGGTGCCCGAGCAATGTTGTAGCATAGTTCAACTCTCTGCTTCAGCCCTCAGGTTCCGTTTCCAGTTACCTGCCAGTTACCTGCCAGTTACCAGCCAGTTTCCTGTCTGATACCTGCCTGACTCGTGTCTATCTGCTGTTATTCCTGCGGTCCGATAGTCTGCCTACCAGCCCTGCCAGTCTGTCTATGGATCCGTCTGCCCGCTCACCTGGGAGCGCTCACCTGCTACCTGCCTGCTAGCCTACCTGGAGGCTCTGCCGTCACGTGCTGTGACCACCTGCCCATCCAGAGTATCTTACCCGCTCACCTGGGAGCGTCCACCTGTTACCTGTCTGTTAGCCTACCAGGAGGCTCTGCCGTCACTTGCTGTGACCACCCGCTTGTCCAGAGACTCTCGCCCGCTCACCTGGGAGCGTCCACCCGCTACCTGCCTGCTTGCCTACCTGGAGGCTCAGCCGTCACTTGCTGTGACCACCCGCTTGTCCAGAGACTCTCGCCCGCTCACCTGGGAGCGTCCACCCGCTACCTGCCTGTTAGCCTACCTGGAGGCTTAGCCATCACTTGCCGTGACCACCCGCCTGTCAAGAGACTGTCCCCGTCACTTGCCGTGACCTCCTGCCCTCTTACCCAGAGACTGTCCCTGTCACTTGCCGTGACCTCCTGCCCTCTTACCCAGAGACTGTCCCCGTCACTTGCCGTGACCTCCTGCCCTCTTACCCAGAGACTGTCCCCATCACTAGCCGTGACAGCCTGCCCGCCTTCCCTGGGTGTCACCCGCTTCCTTACAAGGACTGCCCCTTTGTATAGTTGCTCTGTGGTTCCACCTCCCAGACCCGTTACACTCACATTTGTTTAGTCATTGGCGTTTCTATGGTTACCTAATTCCAAAGGAGGGGGGCAGCTGCACAGAGGACAGTGCAAGCTCTTCTCTCATCTCTGGAAGCATTTTACTTTTCTCCTTGATAGGGATATATACACTGCTCAAAAAAATAAATGGAACACTTAAACAACAGAATATAACTCCAAGTAAATCCAACTTCTGTGAAATCAAACTGTCCACTTAGGAAGCAACACTGATTGACAATCAATTTCACAAACTGTTGTGCAAATGGAATAGACAATAGATGGAAATTATGGGCAATTATCAAGACACCCTCAATAAAGGAGTGGTTTTGCAGGTGGGGACCACAGACCACATCTCAGTACCAATGCTTTCTGGCAGATGTTTTGGTCACTTTTGAATGTTGGTTGTGCTTTCACACTCGTCGTAGCATGAGATGAACTCTACAACCCACAGAAGTTGCTCAGGTAGTGAAGCTTATCCAAGATGGCACATCAATTCGAGCTGTGGCAAGAAGGTTTGCTGTGTCTATCAGCGTAGTGTCCAGAGGCTGGAGGTGCTACCAGGAAACAGGCCAGTACACCAGGAGACGTGGAGGGGGCCATAGGAGGGCAACAACCCAGCAGCAGGACGGCTACCTCCGCCTTTGTGCAAGGAGGAACAGAAGGAGCACTGTCAGAACCCTGCAAACTGACCTCCAGCAGGCCACAAATGTGCATGTGTCTGCACAAACGGTTAGAAACCGACTCCATGAGGGTGATCTGAGGGCCCAACGTCATCATATGGGGGTTGTGCTCATAGCCCAACACCCTGCAGGATGCTTGGCATTTGCTACAGAACACCGGGATTGGCAAAGTTTCCACTGGCGCCCTGTGCTCTTCACAGATGAAAGCAGGTTCACACTGAGCACATGTGACAGACAGGACAGAGTCTGGAGACGCCGTGGAGAGCGATCTGCATGCCTTCAGCATGACTGGTTTGGCAGTGGGTCAGTAATGGTGTGGGGTGGCATTTCTTTGGTGGGCCGCACAGCCCTCCATGTGCTCGCCAGAGTAGCCTGACTGCCATAAGGTACCGAGATGAGATCCTCAGACCCCTTGCTAGACCATATTCTGGTTGGCCATGGGTTCCTCCTAATGCAGGACAATGTCAGACCTTATGTGGCTGGAGTGTGTCAGCAGTTCCTGCAAGATGAAGGCATTGAAGCTATGGACTGGCCCGCCCGTTCCCAGACCTGAATCCAATTGAGCACATCTGGCACATCATGACTCGTTCCATCCACCAACGTCACGTTGCACCACAGACTTCCAGGAGTTGGCGGATGCTTTAGTCCAGGTCTGGGAGGAGATCCCACAGGAGACCATCCGCAACCTCATCAGGAGCATTCCCAGGCATTGTAGGGAGGTCATACAGGCACGTGGAAGCCACACACAATACTGAGCCTCATTTTGACTTGTTTTAAGGACCTTACATTAAAGTTGGATCAGCGTGTAGTGTGTTTTTCCACTTTCATTTTGTGGGTGACTCCAAATCCAGGCCTTCGTTGGTTAATAAATTTGATTTCCATTGATGATTTTTGTGTGCCTTTGTTGTCAGCACATTCAACTTTGTACAGAACAAAGTATTCAATGAGAAAATTTCATTCATTCAGATCTAGGGTGTGTTAATTGAGTGTTCCCTTTATTTTTTTGAGCAGTGTACTAGGATAGGGTTCATGTATACCAGGATGGGGGACATATACAGTACAGACCAAAAGTTTTTACACACCTTCTCATTTAAAGATTTTTCTGTATTTTCGTGACTGTGAAAATTGTACATTCACACTGAAGGCATCAAAACTATGAGGAATTATATACTTAACAAAAAAGTGTGAAACAATTGAAAATATGTCTTATATTCTAGGTTCTTCAAAGTAGCCACCTTTTGCTTTGATGACTGCTTTGCACACTCTTGGCATTCTCTTGATGAGCTTCAAGAGGTAGTCACCGGAAATTGTCATCCAACAATCTTGAAGGAGTTCCCAGAGATGCTTAGCACTTGTTGGCCCTTTTGCCTTCATTCTGCGGTCCAGCTCACCCCAAACCATCTCGATTGGGTTCAGGTCTGGTGACTGTGGAGGCCAGGTCATCTGGCGTAGCACCCCATCACTCTCCTCCTTGGTCAAATAGCCCTTACACAGCCTGGAGGTGTGTTTGGGGTCATTGTCCTGTTGAAAAATAAATGATGGTCCAACTAAACGCAAACCGGATGGAATAGCATGCCGTTGCAAGATGCTGTGGTAGCCATGCTGGTTCAGTATGCCTTCAATTTTGAATAAAATTCACACCTCCTCCTCCATGCTTCACGGTGGGAACCAGGCATGTAGAATCCATCCGTTCACCTTTTCTGCGTCGGACAAAGACACGGTGGTTGGAACCAAAGATCTCAAATTTGGACTCATCAGACCAAAGCACAGATTTCCACTGGTCTAATGTCCATTCCTTGTGTTCTTTAGCCCAAACAAGTCTCTTCTGCTTGTTGCCTGTCCTTAGCAGTGGTTTCTTAGCAGCTATTTTACCTGAAGGCCTGCTGCACAAAGTCTCCTCTTAACAGTTGTTGTAGAGATGTGTCTGCTGCTAGAACTCTGTGTGGCATTGACCTGGTCTCTAATCTGAGCTGCTGTTAACCTGTGATTTCTGAGGCTGGTGACTCGGATAAACTTATCCTCATAAGCAGAGGTGACTCTTGGTCTTCCTTTCCTGGAGCGGTCCTCATGTGAGCCAGTTTCTTTGCAGCGCTTGATGGTTTTTGCAACTGCACTTGGGGACAAATTCAAAGTTTGCCCAATTTTTCGGACTGACTGACTTTCATTTCTTAAAGTAATGATGGCCACTCATTTTTCTTTACTTAGCTGCTTTTTTCTTGCCATAATACAAATTCTAACAGTCTATTCGGTAGGACTATCAGCTGTGTATCCACCTGACTGTATATACCAGGATTGGTCCAGGATGGGGGATATATATTCAAAGAAAGGGCTCAGTATGGCAGACATATATACCTGGGTGGGGGACAAATATACTAGAAAGGGGCCCAGGATAAGGGACATATACTGTATATCAGGATGAGCCCATGATGGGAGACATATATATCATGGTGGGGAACATATATACAAGTAAGGGGCTTATGATAGAGGCCATATATAACAGGATCCACCCAGGATAGGGGACACCACTATGTAATGTATGTCCTTATAGGATTTATAATGCTACAAGGTCCTATACATCTGACCAACATGCAGGGGGGGCCTAAGACCAAATTTTGTACTGGGCCCCTCAGACCCTAGTTACGCCACTGCTTAGTACATGTGCAGTGAAGTCCAGATTCCCTAAATGGGTTAAAGATTGAATACCAGGGATCCTTAAGACTCCACTTCCTGATGTAGTCAGCTCAGAGCTGACTGGGATTTAACTCACCTCATTGGTAAATTGGAAAGCATAAACATAACTGAATGACCAATATGCATTATGTCCCTTTATTTACAGTTGTGGTTAGTAAAAGTCAAACTGTTGAATTTATTTTACCTTTGATTGTCTTCTTTACTTAAGAGGAACCCCTAGTTTGACCACATTACGCTGTTATGAGTGTATAGGCTTATGAACATAGTAAAGGAGCATTCATGAGCCCTGTACAGCATTTTGCTGACTGTAGGCATGCTACTTGTTTTGAATTCCTCTTTAACTGCACTGGAGCATGACATGAGTTTAAAAAAAAATTATATGCAGTAATCAAGAAGGAGGGGGGGTGGGGTGAGCTCAAAACTGCTCCTTTTCTCTGATTATAACTTACATCCAGACATTCAACACTGCAGCTATTGTTTTAAATTATGAAAGAATTTCCAAGATGTGCCAAATATGCATGACAGATGCAGTTCCTACCAATAAGACATGCATCTTTCTCGAACTGAGCCTTGACGTGTGCCGCTGTCAGTCGAGAGGTAATATTTATTTGTATCCGCTTTCCAAAAACTTCTCTACTGGATACTTGGATATATAAAAAATGTAAGTAATGGGAAAACCTCTTTAACTCTTCGACAACTTATGACCTACATTTTCATCAAAGGTCACCAAAGAAAGTATGAAGCTGGCTCAGATGTATTACATTGCTGTCATCTGCCTGTAACTGCAGTGACTGAAACTTGCTTTGTTCACTGCAGTATAATCATTTAAATGCCGCTATCAGTCTTTGACAATGGCATTTAAATGACTCGATTTCAATGATCAAGGGGTTAACATGGTAGCCATAGGCATGTTGAAGGCCCCGGTAACTGCCGTACTAACACTCTTATGAAGTTCAGCCACAGGCTGAGCTTCATAGGAGAACAGTGATTTCTGCATATTCTGAAAACAGTAGTCTTGCAGCATATAGTTTAACAATCAAGCAATCACATGTTCAAGACTACTATGGAGACTAAAAAATAAAGTGAAACTAGAAAAATAAGTTTTAAAAAAGTTGAAAAAAAATTGAATCCTCCAATTTTTCCGCTACTAAAAATAAGGAAAATTTTAAATCTTAAAAATAAACATATTTGGGGCAGCAGGGTGGCTCAGTGGTTAGCACTGTTGCTTTGCAGTGCTGGGATCTGCAAGGAGTTTGTATGTTCTCCCCGTGTTTGCGTGAGTTTCCTCCGGGTTCTCCGGTTTCCTCCCACACTCCAAAGACATACTGACAGGGAATCTAGATTATGAGCCCCAATGGGGACAGATATGGTAATGTCTGTAAAGCACTTTGAAATTACTGGTGCTATATTAGTGAGTAAGATAAATAAATAAATAATTATGTCGAAAAAAAGTCTTACATATCAAAATAAAATATTATTGGAAATAAAATAAAAACTAGTACTCATTCTGTAAAAAACAAGCTCTCATATTTCCATGTTAATGAAAAAATGAAAAAGCAATGGGTCTTACATCAGGGGGAATAAAATATGAATATGCAAAAATGAGAAAAAAATCCCTAGTCATTAAGGGGTTAAAGTTTTAATTGAATGAACCATTAAGCAAAAAACAAACACTATACAAAATATGTCAGATTTATTAAGGCCAATGCAAGTAAAAAGTAAAAAAGTTGCTCTTGACTATAAGCATTACTACTAGTGATGAGCGAGTACATTCTGTTAACCCTTTCGGCGCGCATGCGCGGGTGCTCACTGAGTATCTTCAGAGTGTCCGGGTGTTATGTTTTAGTCGCGCTGTGTGCATGATTTGCCACTGTTTGACAGCTTTACTACATGTGATGAATGCCTAAGAAAGAGGCATTCCTCACATGTATTAAAGCTGTCAAACAGTCGCAAATCATGCACACAGTGCAACTAAAACATAACACCCGAGCACGCCGAAGATTCTCTGGAAACACCAGAGCATGCTCGTAAATCTCGAGTAACGAGCATACTCGCTCGCTCATCACTAATTACTACTAATGCTGTCTAGCTTGTGGGCACTGCACTGAAACTGGCCAGAATGTGGAGTTAACTGTGTACTCCAGTGATACTGATCAGTTTCAAAGCAATGCTTACAATCTCAATTGAAAATAACTTTTTCAGCCACGACTGCTAGACAGCAACGGTGGTCAGTTTTCTAGGCAACAAGCTGTAAAAAAAAGCATTGATACCTCAGTACATTTCAAAAATACTTGTCTTTACAAGCAATATCCAACAATATTATTATTATTTATTTTTAGAGAACCATTGACTTCATTGTGCTGTACGTGAGAGAGGTTTACATCCAAAATACAAATAAATATTACAGTGAGCAAACTAACAATGAAGACTGGTACAGAGAGGAGAGGGCCCTGCCCTTGCAGGCTTGCAGCCTACTAATATATGAACAACATTGTAATAGCCCTTAAAGGGAATATGTCAGCTTAAGGAGGCGTACTGTATTAGCAAAACTTTGGAGCAGAAAACAGCTCTATAGGGTCATAACATTGAGTAAGTTAAAAACGTTTTAAAGGTTATGCTAACCTGATCTACTTGAGAACATACAACAGTTTTATAGTGTAGAAATCCAGCTTCTTCAGGTCCAACGGGTCCTCAGTAGTGATGAGTGAACGTGCTCGCTACTGCTCGGTAATCACCCGAGCATCATTATGCTCTACGAGCTCGGCGCTTGACGAGTATTTCCAGGTTGCTCGGGCGGGAACTCGGGTCCCCTCCCTGCATGTTTGGCGCGCTTTAGAGAGCCAATGAACATGCAGGGATTGCCTGCCACGCACTGTAATGCCATAGCCATGTTGGTTGTTGGCATTACAGTGAATGGCTGGCCGCACAGCATCATCAGGTGTATATAAGACAGGACGCCGCCATACTCGTCACAGTCTAACTCGGAATCAGGCAGAGTAGGGAGAGCTGCTGCTGCCTCAGGGAGAGATTTGCTTATTTATAGTTAGTATAGGTATTCCACAACATATATCAATATCCATCTGAACTAACAGTACTTCTGAGGACTAATCCAGCTACATATAATCAGTGCTAGGCAGGCAGTCCGTGTATGTGGCAGACTGCAGTGTATGATACAGCACAAGAGGGTCCATTGAGCGTCCTGTCTGCTGCTGCTGTAATAATTACAGATATTTCTAGACATAGAAAGGCAATTTTTTTTATCTTAATCCTGGTTATTTGCTTAAAAAGCAATCCAGAGTACACCATTTTTCTGCTCACTGCAGAATCAAGCCAGAACTGTTCCATATTTCAGTGATAAAAATCCAGAAATTTGAACTGAACATGGAAAATATTGGCCTCCTTTACCATTCCATTGCAGTGTGTCGGTGAAGCTATTCATACTAGGTCTCCATGTAGAATAATATTAGTAAATTACATGCCTACAATTTAAAGCCATGGTTCTCTGTCAGACATCTCACCTAAAAGACTGTTCAAAAATCATACATTTCTTCCATTTTCATTCCGTTGCAGTGTGTCGGTGAAGCTATTCACACTGCTTCTCCGTGTAGAATAATATTAGTAAATTACAGGCCTACAATTTAAAGCTGTGGTTCTCTGTCAGACATCTCTCCTAACAGACTGTTCAAAAATCATACACTTCTTCCATTTTCATTCTGTTGCAGTGTGTCGGTGAAGCTATTCACACTAATTTTCCGCGTAAAATAATATTAGTAAATTACAGGCCTGCTATTTAAAATCATGGTTCTCTGTCAGATGTATCACATATAATTGCATTCCACATTCACCCTTTTCTCGTGAACGTGAAAAATATTGTCCTCCATTTAAAATGGGCAAGTTGGTATCAAGGGACGGGGAAGTGGATGTGATGGTGATGGTGCATGCAGAGGCCAATGACGTGGCCGTGGGCAAGGTGAAATTGGGCCACAACAAACATCCACATCTTGTCGCTTGACCTTCCTGTCCCAATCACTAGGGGACCGCAGAGCACCACTATTGAACACAGAGCAGTGTGAAAAGGTTATTGGTTGAATAGCAGAAAATGCTTCCAGTCACTTGGCCACCACCATCTCAGCAGTCGTGAGTCTAGACCACATATTCCTCACCCTGATCCTCCTTCCTCCCACTATGCCACTATGCCGAGTGCCCAGAGACAACTGATCCCACACTTGGACACTCAGAAGAGCTGTTCACTTTTCCATTTGTAGATTCTGGCCTCTCGCCCGGCCAGCTTCAAGTGACTCAAGCGGAGAACGTGTGTAACGATGCCCAAATATAGGAGCAGCCACGGTCACACAAAGTCGATGGTGGTAAAGTGGGATTACAGTCACAAGAGGTGGATGATGATGATGAGACACAATTGCCAGAAAGTCAGGAAGAGGACCAAGGTGCAGAAGTGGAAGACGAGGTGGTGGATGATATAGTAACTGATCCAACCTGACAGGGGGACACAGAGAGAGGACAGCAGCACACAGGGGGAGGGAGGCATAGCACCACAACAGACAGGAAGAAGCAGTGTGGAGCCGCACACAGAAGGCAGGCAACAGTTCCCCGTAAGAAGCAGTGTGGTGGCCGCATTCACAAGGCAGGAAAGCATTCCTCATTACGCCAGCACGACAGAAGTTGCCAGTACTACTGTTAGGTCTTCCCGAGTCTGGTTGTGTTTTAAAGACTCTGCAGATAACCCCAAAAAGGCCATTTGCACCACCTGCCAGGCCAGCATCAGCAGGGGTAGAAAAACTAGCAGCCTGACCACCACCAGCATTATCAGGCATATGGCAGCAAAGCACTCGACTAAGTGGGCCGAACTCCAGGGTCGAGCAACAGTGTCTGCGGGTGACACCACTGCTTGTTCTGCTGTTGTGCATGCACGGCAATCCCCTGTCCATGGCGAATGCCAAGATGCTTCCCGCCTTGTACCTGTCATTAAACACCCTCAACTAACACCATCAGAAAACATGTCCACGTCCTTGTACCAGTGCAGAGTTCAGTTGTCCCTACCCCAGTCCTTGGAATGCAAGCACAAATATACAGCCAACGCCCCAGAGGCCACACTACTAAATTCACACATTTCACGAATGCTTGCGCTCGAAATGTTGCCTTTTAGGCTCGTAGAGATGGAAGCTTTCCACGTCCTGATGGCGGCAGCCGTCCCTCGGTGCTTGGTCCCTAGCCGCCACTATTTTTCCTGGTGTGCCGTACCCGCATTACACGAGCACGTGTCCCATAATATTAGACGTGCCCTCAACAATGCAGTTACTGGGAAAGTCCACCTAACTACGGACACGTGTACAAGTGCTTGTGAGTAGGGATGGTACATCTCACTGACGGCACACTGGGTTAATATAGTGGAAGCCGAGACCCAGTCGGACCTTGGGACGAACACTTCCTCCCAATGCCGAGGAATGCAGGCCTTGAGTCAATCAGGGTTTCCCCCACATTCTACAGCTCCTGCACCTCCTTCTCCTGTTCAGCATCCATCTTCAAAATGACCACATCAGTCGCAAGCTGGAAGCACTGCAGCACTGCCTCGGCCAAGCGGCAACAGGCTGTGCTGAAGCTAATATGCTTAGGTGACAAACCACACAATGTTGAAGAGTTGTGGACAGCTCTGAAAGAGCAAGCAGATCTGTGGTTGATGCTTGTGAGCCTACAGCCAGTCGTGTGTGACAATGGCCGGAATCTGGTGGCGGCTCTGAGGCGAGGCGAGATCACATGCGTACCATGCCTGGCCCATGTGCTTAACCTTGTGGTTCAGCGGTTCCTCAAAACCTACCCGGATCTGTCGGATCTGTACGCCGCCTGTGTGCCCACTTTAGAAAGTCAGCTACAGCTTCCGCCGCCCTTGCTGTGCTTCAGCAGCATTTGCAGCTTCCTCGTCACCGACTGATCTGCGATGTCCCCACACATTGAAACTCTACATTGCAGATGTTGATAAGGATTTGTCAGCAGAAGAGGGCAGTTGTTGACAACCAGCATCAACAAGGCCGTCGGTATTCAGGTCAGACTTTACACATAAAATCACAGGAGTGGATATGGATGTCAGACATCTGTAACAAAACTTTGAGGACTCCACTAAGATGGTGAGCGGCGATTACGCCATAACTAGTGTCACCATCCCTTTTTTCCGTCTTCTGAAACGCTCTCTGCTCGCAATTATAGAGGATGCATTGCAGGCGGAGCATGATGAGATGGAGCAAGGAACCTTACAGTGTGATCACACACAGCCCAGCCTCATTTCATCCCAATGTGGATTGGGTGACAATGCAGAAGAAGAGGAGGAGGAAAAAGAGGAGCTAGTTTCCTGCCCTATAGAAGGTACTACCTGCACAACTGTCATACCGTCTGTTCAGTGTGGATGGCCTGAGGGCAGGGAGGCGGAGGAAGAGGAGGAGGATGAGAGCATGGTCAGTCGTCCACTTGGTGAGGACTCGGAAGTCTTGCCTCTTTGCAATCTGGCACACATGGCAGAGTTTATGTTACGCTGCCTTTCCCGTTTACTTCGCGTTGTCCAAATTTTGGGTGAAATTCATTACTGGTTGGTGATGCTTCTAGACCCACCCTATAGGGAGAACTTTCTGTCTCTTATTCCCCTGCAGGACAGGCCTAATAAAATGGTGCAGTGCAACAAGCCCCTTGTTGCGGAATTTTTCAGAAAATTCCCATCTGAAAACGCTGGCGGCAGAGGTCACGGTTCATTGGACAACCAAGGAGTACAGGTGAGAGAGCCACAAATGCAATCCAACAGAGGCAGGGGAACAAGTTCTTGGACAGTTTTCTCAGACTCTCCCATCACACAGGCCCTGAGGCACGGGTACTCTCACAAGGAGTGCAAAGTTTCAGAAGATGGTGAGGCAGTACCTTGCCGACTGTACCAACATCCTCTGTGATTCCTCTGTGCCTTATAATTATTGGGTATCCAAGCTGGACACGTGGCATGAACTGGCTCTATACGCCTTGGAGGTCCTGGCCTGCCCTGCCGCTAGCATTTTGTCAGAGCAGGTTTTTAGTGCCGCCTGTGGTATTATAACCGATGGGCGCATTCGCCTGTCAACTGAAAATGCTGACAGGCTGACTCTTCTAAAAATGAATAAGGGCTGTTGGGGAAGATTCCCGGACACTCTATGGCTGCATTTTTAAGGTGGCCTGGCTCTGTACCATCCCTGGACACATTCACCTGTCCACGTGTTTGTGGTTAGATGGTACTTCCCACCTAAGTGGACTGGGGAGGGCACAGGTAATGTTGTGGGACCCATGCTTGTGGAAGGCGGAGACGACACCGGAAGAAATAGTGGCGGCTGGGGACCGAGTATGGACACCCGGTCCATCTTCACGAGCCTAAAAGTCCACATTTCAAGTGCAAGCAGCTGCCATGAAATCTGGCAGTTTACTATTGTGGCCTGTGGGTGGGTGGCTGGCTGCATACTTGCGCTTGCATTTCAAGTAACAGAAAACTAAGCAGATGATGGCCTCTATCATCATCATGGACTCACCTCCGCACAATAAACTCTCCCAAAGGAGAAGCCAGGGCCCACCGGAGGAGTCTCCGGTTCTCTGGTGGGCCCGTCCAATCCTGCTGAGAAGCAGTCCTGGCTAAGAAAAGTGTGCGGGAAGGTTCCCGGACACTCTATGGCTGCTTTTTTAATGTGGATTGGACGTGCTTATGCATGTGTTTTTCTCAAACCACATTGCAGATCAGGCCATTGCCTGATGGGCACACTTTTACCCAGTGACCTGGGAGTCAGAGATGCTTACAAGGGTCTTCCCTATGCTGTTCCCATGTCTTTTCAGCACTTTATGCATGTGTTTGATGAGGTGTCACACACCACATGGCCTGATAAGGTTGTAAAATGTTAAAATGACATTTCCCAGTGAATGCATTTGTCTTGGATGAAAGCAATGCAAAAGTGCAAAAACACATCAAAAACGCTACGTGTGAACATAGCCCAAGGTGTGGAGGAGAATTTTTGTTTCTGGTTATTTATTTTGCCTTATATACAAGTCATTACCCTGGAAAGGATGTTCTTTAACATATTTCCCAGGAAAATCTTGGTTTCGTTTTTGCATGTTTTATTGTGCATCCGTAAAAGTGGCGTAATACCTCTGACAACATTGTTGACAGCAGTGACCTGGGAGTTAGAAATTCTTCCAGGGGTCTCGCCCCATGCTGTTCCCATGTCATTTGAACACTGTTCCCATCGATTTGGGCAATTTTTAGGCACTCTGCTGATCGCCGGGGGGAGCCGCCTGAAAAATGCTCGGGTTTCCCATAGACTTACATTGGGCATCGGACCGAGCACTTGAGCATTTCAATTTGCTCGACCCAAACAACGAGTACCCGAGCATTTTAGTGCTTGCTCATCACTAGTCCTCAGACCAAAGAAACACAGGAAAGGAAGATTGTGGATATTCCACACTGCTAGCATTCTATATGGTAAATCCAGGTCTACACAAGTGGTATTTGCTGTTTTTCATTTAGTCAACGTGTTTTGAAGTACTACAGACTTCTTCAACAGGACAAAAAACATTGTTTTTTTTATCCTGATGAAGAAGTCTGTAGTTCTTCGAAACGCATTGACTAAATAAAAAAACACAGCTTGATTTCAGCTTGATAAAGGACGCTTCATGGTGTTTAAAATGCGTTGCTATTCGGTATATGAAGCTGTAATTTGATGAATTTTACTACTCTTAAATAAACTATGGAATTTTAAAGGAAGCTGGAACAAACAAACCTTTCTTTCATGTGAGCATGGATTATCCACAAACTTCCTTTCCTGAGCATAAGGAAGTGGCACTGGGCATTAAATAGACCTGGAGTGACGGAGGCTTCAGATCTACTAATAGTTTTTCAGCCTTATTTGCATATCAATTCAAACGTTTATTTCTCAGTAATAAAGGAAAGGACTGGCCATGAGAAGGTATTGCTGGAGTTGTCTTTGAAAGAGCTACATGCTTATAAAAGTACTTTGGGGTGTGAAATCCTGCTGCCAGATTCCCATTAATAAATGGAAGAAAAATTTGTGATGCTTGACATTTTAAAACAGCTCTGAAAAAATGGCTGGAGCTGGGGATGTAGCCAGGATGGGGCGTGGCTATGTTCATTTGTTAAATATAACAAACATGCCAGCGTTTCTTACACCAGGAATGTTACTTGAGTCCTTAGCTGGAGTAGCACTTCTGGCAAAACACAAGAAGGTGCCCACTACTGAAAAAATGCCTCAAATTCATTAAGTAGCGTACACCTCTTAATTCATTTGGTGTGTTGCACACCAACTAGCCCTTCATTAAGACTGGCGGGCGCAACACATGTTTTAATGAATTAGCCCATATGTACTTTAATGTTTCACAAATCCAAAAATATATTTAAAAATATTACTCCCTGTACCATATACTGTAAGTACATTGTATTCGTATTGGACTATGTTCACATAATACAGTTGCAGCATGTGCTTAGTAGTGTTGAGCCACCCCCGTAGTGTTCGAGTTCGGTTCGGTTCGTCGAACACCCGTGTGTTCGCCGAACTGTTCGTCGAACTGTTCGTCGAACACCTTCGAACACCGTTAAAACCAATGGCAGGCAAACAAAAACACATAGAAACACATAGAAAACACCTTCAAAGGTGTCCAAAAGCTGACAAACTGCTCAGAAGACATAACTAACACATGGAAAAGTGACAAGTACATATAGTCATGCGAAAATAAAAGAGGTGGAGGAGTAAAAGGAGGGGGAGACACAGATATAGGCATGTCATGCCCTTCTAAAATCCAAAAAGTGAGAAGCCGACACGGCCAGTCCGCTCCTGCCCGTGCCACCTCCGTGTCGCCAAGTTTGTGCCAGAGCCGCGGTGAACCCTGACGGCCAGCCCCCCTCTCCCAATACTGGTGCCTGTCCGCTGGTGGGTCGAGCGAGCCCCCCTCTGGTGGAGGCAGCTCTAAGCTTTTTAATTTAAATTGTCTCTCTAATTTGAATGAATACACTTTACAAGGATCTATTGGAGGGCAAGTCTCATGCCAGCAGCCGCGGTAATTCCAGCTCCAGTAGCGTCCACTAAAGCTGCTGCAGTTAAAAAGCTTTTATAAGGATCGAGCTCGGCTGTCCACCGCAAGGCATCCTACTGCCAGTCCCAGCCCCTATGCCTTGGGGTGCCTCCTGATGCTCTTCACTAAGTATCCCATGGTCCCGAAGCATTTCCTTTGAAAAAATTAAGTGTCTAAACTACAGGTGGTGCAGCTTGCTTAACAGCCGGGATAATCCGCTCACTAGCAGACACTGCTACTAGGCACAAAGTATTTCCTGGGCTAGATGCAGTTAAAAATTTGTAATTAGATACTCTCGTTGGATGCTGAGAAAGCATTCCATAGAGTCTCCTGGCACGCCATATATGATTCTCTTAAAAAGCTTGGGGTAGGGGTCTAGGGGACCCTTTTATAGCCAAAATCACGGCCCTGTATCGCAATACGTCACCTAGGCTGAAGATAAATGGAACTGTAGCACCCTGAGGGCTCGGTTGCTACAGACGTATTGCACCTCACCCAGAGGTGTGATATCTCACTCTCAGGTAAGGATGGAGTGTGGATCAGGACCCGACACCTGCATGCATTACACCACATTGCCGTGGGGCAGGGCGACCAATATGCCCCTGAGATGGGCACGACAGTCCCTGTCCCTGGCTGGAGTGGGGGGAGGGAACACTGAGGAAGGGGAACCCTGTAGTGCAGGAGCAGGGAGGAAGCAGTTCCTGGGTGCATTGAGAAGGGAGTATAAAAGGTGGGCACCATCTTAGTTCAGTGCAGAGAAGTCTGAGCAGAAGTGGCAGGGAGCAGGGGCTCTGCATGAGCTCTGCTCCGGAGGCGGGCCTAGTAACAGAGGCCCAGGCCTGGAAGAGGGAGAAGGAAGGAAGAGGAGCGGAGAAGGCTCCAGGAATGAGGAATGAAGGGATCCCAGGGGTGCGGACGGGCGAGTCGCCACCGCACGCCCGAATCCACCTGCGTGGAGGGGTCAGGCCAAAGGGGGAGACCGGTCCCCGAACTAGTGGAGGCAGGAAACGACCCTCAGCTAGAAACCGGAGGCTCTGACATTTTATGTGGCGCAGCCCCTCGCTACACCCGCTAGGAAGGCACCACATAGGGTCAGGGAAACTGGCGCCAAGTTTACCAAGAGGAGGCCCGAGGCAGCCGGACAGAAGTGTTGGTAAGAAAGGCCAGACAAAGGACACACAAAGGGGATCCTGTGAAGTGCTCCAAAGTTATCTGGGAGTTGTCTGAGCCCCTCACCTGGTGAGCACAGTACGACGTGGGCAGCCGTTACCTGCAGACGTGGTCTGGATAATAAGAACTGTGAGTAAAGGCCCTGAACTGCATCACTGACTCCGTGTCGTTACTGCTGCTGCCCTGCACCAACACCCCCATCCTCCGCATACACTGCCCTGAGGCTATACTCCTCCCGTGGGGAGTTATGCTACGCTCTGCTGCACCCACAACACCAGCCTCAGTGGTCTGCCCTGTAGCGGCGGTTCACTCTGACCGCAATCCACGGGTGGCGTAGTCGGACATTTAAACATGAAAACCACATGAATAGTTCCGCCACTGGTTTGACCGCCCTGAGCCACGGAACTGGGTCGCCGCCACGAAGACTACAACCACCAGCATCCACCAAAAAGGGTCCGGCTCCGGGTGTCCCAAGGCCCAGGGGGTGCGTCAGAACATTTTCATCACCTTTCACAATCACCAATGGGACAAGGCAGTGATGTCCTCTGTCCCCTCTCTTATACATCCTAGTGACGGAGCACCTGCTCTCATCAATTCGCCATAACCCCAATATTAGGTGGATTGAGGTGGGAGGCACCGAGTACAAGTGCTCTCTATTTGCTGATGATGTCCTAGTATATATCACTCAATCACATATATCCATCCATGCTGTTATGGCTGAAATAGATCACTTTGTTACATGGTAAAATTTTAAAATCAATGCAGCGAAGTCTGAGGCCCTCGATGTCTCCCTCCCCAAATCCATATAGGATTCCATCCAGTCCAACTTTCCCTTTGCCTGGCCCTCACAGGGTATCAAATACTTAGGAATTCCTATTCATAGAGACCTCTCCCATCTATGTTATCTTAATTTTGGGCCCTTTATTGAACAATTCCATACAGACCACGGTTGGCAAGTTAGAACTGTAAGATTCACTACGTGAACCACTGGTGTTTTGTGGAAAAGCACATGTACACTGCGTTCCAAATTATTATACAAAAAGTGTTTAGGAGTGATAAGGGAAGAATTTGTTTGTTTGTCAGTTAAACTCATTGATGGTGATGTGTGTCAGGGCTCTTTATATCACTGTAAGCAATTGCAGACACCTGTGCTAATTAGTTTGGCAGGTGTGTCCAATGAAAGGCAAGACTACTTAAGAAGGCTCTCTCACATTATTAAGCAGCCTACATTTTCTGCCAAAATGGGAAAGAAAAAGGATATGTCGGCTGCTGAGAAGCAACAAATTGTGGAGTGTTTAGGTCAAGGCATGACTACAATCAACATTGTGCGATGATCAGGATGAAGTGTCTTGGCAATCAAGAAGTATGTAGCTGATTCACAGTACACACGTGTGCGTGCTGATAAGGGAAAATTGAGGACTCTTTCCTACAGGCAATTACGTCAGGTTGAAAGAGCAGCGGCAAAAAAGCCTTGTCATAGCAGCAGACAAGTTTTTGAAGCTGCTTGTGCCTCCAACGTCCCCCGAACAACAAGATGCAGGGTCCTTCAGAGGTTTGCAGCTGTGCATGCGCCATCCTGTCGACCTCCTCTATCCACTTCACACAAGCAGAAACGGCTCCAGTGGGCCAAACATTACATGAAGACTGATTTCAAAACTGTTTTGTTCACGGATGAGTGCCGTGCAGCGCTCGATGGTCCAGATGGATGGAGTGGAGGATGGCTGGTTGATGGACACCCCACGCAAACACGGCTACAGCGCCAACAAGGAGGAGGTGGAGTAATGTTTTGGGCTGGAATCATGGGGAGAGAGATTGTCGGCCCCTTTAGGATCCCTGAAGGCGCTAAAGATGAACTCCATAATGTATGTGGATTTTCTCAAACAGCACTTCCTGCCATGGTTCAAGAAGAAGAACCGTGTATTTCACAGCAAGATCATTTTTCTGCATGATAATGCACCATCTCATGCTGCACATAAAACATCTGCATCTCTGGCTGATATGGGCATAAAAGGGGACAAACTTATGGTGTGACCCCCATGCTCCCCTGACCTCTACCCCATTCAGAACCTTTGGAGCATCATTAAAAGGAGTGTCTATGATGGCGGGAGGCAGTTCACATCTAAGCAACAGCTCTGGGAGGGTATTCTGTCCTCATGCAAAACAATTGAAGCAGAAACCATCCAAAACCTGACAAATTCAATGGACGAGAGAGTTCAGAAGCTCCTTTCGAACAAGTGGTCCTATGTGAAAATGTAACATCACCTAGAATAAAGTTTTGAGTTGAAAACTGTTTGATTTCAGTTTCTAACAACCTGCTAATGCTTATAATTTCAAAAATGACCATTTTTTTGGTCTTTATTAAAATGAAAAGGTTGATCGAAAAGTTTGGGGCATCTAAGAGTGTGGCAACCCAGTAGTCATGATTACTTCGAATTCTGACAATATGAGGGTCATGCTGCAGGTAGTGCAGCAAGAAGGCACTTATGTGCCTTGCGCATCTCGGAGCCCCAAAATTATTTTCCGGGCTAGATGCAGCTAAAAATTATTTTTAATTTTAAATCTGGTGAAGCTTTAGTATAGATGGCCTAATAGGATCAGTGCTGCACACTGCTACAAAGCCCAAATTATTTTCCAGTCAAGATACAGATAAACATGATTAGTAATTTGAAAGCTTAAAACGGTTGGTAGGGTGATTTTAACCAATCATCAAGCTTTTACTCTCCCCAGGATGACACAGGGGTAGAAAAGTCGTTTCGGATCCATGATTTGTTCATCTTTATGAACGTGAGTCTGTCTACATTATCAGTGGAGAGCCGCGTGCGCTTACCTGTCAGCACACCACCAGCAGCGCTGAACACACGTTCAGACAGAACGCTGGCTGCGGGGCATGACAAGATCTCCAAGGCGTAAGTGGCTAGCTCCGGCCATTTATCCAGATTGGAAGCCCAAAAAGAGCAAGGGTCCAGTGACACAGTCGTGGCTTCAATGTTTACTTGGAGATACTCCTGTACCATCGTCTCTAGGCGTTGACTATGTGTCAGACTTCTTGTCTCCTGTGGCCTTGCAAAGGATGGGCTAAAAAAGTGGTGAAATGATTCCGCAAAATTGATGTTACCAGCAGATACTGTGGTTCTGTTACGGTTTGAGTGCTGAACACTTGACGGTCCCACGGTTGTCAAGTTGGAACTGTGAGATTCACTACGTGCACCACTGGTATTTTGTGGAAAAGCACATGTAAGATTCTGCAACAGTCTCTGCTGATACTCCTGCATGCGTGCATCCCTTTCTATGGCAGGAATAATTTCTGCAAATTTACTTTTGTACCGGGGATCTAACAGTGTGGCAACCCAGTAGTCAGGATTATTTCTAATTCTCACAATTCGAGGGTCATGTTGCAGGTAGTGCAGCAAGAAGGCACTCATGTGTGTTGCGCATCCAGGAGCACCAAGTCCCTGTTGTGTTGGTGGCGAGGTAACAATCATGCTTCCTTCCTCTGTCCTCTCCCCCCAACCTCGCACAACAGAAATGTGATCAAGGTCTCCCTCATCTGATGAGTCTTCCATCAGTTCATCCTTCACTTCTTCCTGGGCTCCTGCACCTTCCTCACTAGTTTGGCTGCTACCATGCGCCCTGGTAAAACCATCTCCCCCACCCTCACATGCCTGCCGCCTTGGTGCTGCCGACCGTCTGGACCTTGCAGATGTTAGCCCTTCCGCATACAACTCCTCCTCCTCTACTTCCTCCACCTCCTCTTGTGCCACCACCTGACTCCGAATTCTGTTTAACATGTGCTCCAGCATGTAAATCACCGGAATAGTCATGCTGATAATGGCATCGTCAGCACTAAACATCTTCATAGCCATTTCAAAACTGTGCAGAAGGGTGCATAGGTCCCTGATCTGAGACCACTCCTCCAGCGTGATTTGCCCCACCTCTGAATCTCGTTGGCCCAGGCTATACGTCAGAACGTATTGCACCAGGGCTTGTCGGTGCTGCCACAGTCGCTGCAACATGTGCAGAGTTGAATTCCACCGGGTAGGCACATCGCATTTTAGCCGGTGAAGTGGCAGGCCCAACGACTTCTGTAGAGATGTAAGTCGCTGAGCTGCAGGATGCGAACGGCGGAAGTGAGCACACAGCGACCGTGCCCTCTGCAGAAGGCCATCTAGTCTGGGATAGTGGGCTAAAAATTGCTGGACAACCAGGTTCAACACGTGAGCCATACAAGGCACGTGTGTGACATTGCCCCGGCGAAGGGCCGCACCCAGGTTTGCAGCATTGTCGCACACGGCCTTCCCTGGTTTCAGGTCCAGTGGAGACAACCATTCATGAAATTGGTTCTCCAGAGCTGACCACAACTCCTCAGCTGTGTGACTCACATTTCCCAGATATTTCAATGTAAAAACCGCCTGATGACGTTGAGCCCTACTGCCAGCATAGTAAGGAGGTGTGCAGGATCCCTTCTGCGCAGTTAGAAAGCTTGTGGCATGACCAGACAGGCTTTGGGTGCAGGTGGAAGACCGAGAGGAGGTTAAGGAGGCAGAAGCAGTGGAGGAACTTTGACATAAAGAGGATTGACGCACAACTCGTGGGGACGGCAAGACTTGGACAGCAGCCCCTTGTCCTGCTGTCACCATAGTTACCCAGTGCCCAGTCAGCGACATGTAACGCCCCTGTCCATGCCTACTCGTCCAAGTGTCTGTGGTGAAATGCACCCTGTCACACACAGAGTTTCTCAAAGAAGCGGTGATGTTGTGTGCGACATGCTGGTGGAGCGCAGGCACACCTTTCTTTGAAAAGTAGTGCCGACTGGGCATCTGGTACTGGGGCACTGCGACGGACATAAGGTCTCGAAAATCCTCTGTGTCCACCAGGCGGAAAGGCAGCATTTCTGTAGCCAAGAGCTTGCAGATGGTGAAATTCAACCTCTTAGCTTTCTCATGGCTAGGAGGAAATGGTCTTTTACTTGTCCACATCTGAGGGACCGAGGGCTGGCTATTGTGCTTAGACGGGGTTGATAAGGGTGTCCCCGGCAAACTGCCGGTCTGTGAGGAAGATGCAGGCGGACATGTTAGGTTGCCTTGATCCAAAGGTGGTGCTATCGATGTCGGACAGCGCTCAACACCAGCTGGTGTTACCACCTCCAAAGAAAATGATGACCTGCCAATCACGCTGGCTGTTGCGGGTAAAGAGGTGGCAGGTCTGCGCCCCAAAACAGGTGTGACTGCTGTCCCCCCAGTCACAGAGGATGAAGAGGCCGCGGATGCACAAGATATGGCAGACGGTGATTGGCCCGGCCGGCTAGGCCGCATTGTAGCACACTGAGCTTCCCACTGCAACTTATGCTTCATGTCCATGTGCCGGTTCATGCATGAAGTACTCAAACTATGTATTTTTTGGCCTCTACTTAGCTTTTGCTGACAAATGTTACAGATAACACGAGTTGGGTCATCTTTATCGATCTGAAAAAATGCCCAGGCTATGCAAGGCTTAGCACCCATGCGACCTGAAGAGCCACCACGACTTGTGGTGAGAGGCAGAGTTGTGTTTGAGGATGCAGTTGTTGACGTGCTTCCAGTACTACGTCTCTGTCCAGGAAGGCGCAACCTGACCTCGTCGTCACTAGCATCTTCCTCCACCTCCTCTGCTGACCTCATCTCTTGGCTTACTGTGGGTTGACAGTAAGTGGGATCTCCGACCTCATCATCATCACCCTGTGCGTTATCACACCCGTCGTCCTCAGAGCCAACCTGTTCCTGCCCTGACAAAAAACTAAAGTTGTCGCTCCAATCAGGTATTTGAGTCTTATCATCGTCTTCCTCATTGTCTCCACCAACAGGAGTTACAGTTTGGGAATGAGGGTCTACATTATGGTCAGAACCTTCTGCGTCTGGTCCTGGATCCGACTCATAAAGATTCTGGGCATCAGTGCAGATCATTTCCTCGTCTGGATTCACAGAAGTGCTGGAGTCGACCTCTGATTCCCAGGCTATAGTATGAGTAAACAGCTCTGCAGACTCAACCATCTGTTCTACCTCATACTCAGACGGGCAGCTGGAGATTTGGGAGCTGTGAGGAAGCAAGTGCGATTTGGGTGACACCTTTGAGGACTGGAGTATTTGTGATGTTGAAGTTGATGTGGAGGAGAGCCCACTTAAAGGAGCACTTGATATCCGTTGAAGCACCTGCTGTTTTTGTGCCTCATCTGGAATTTGTAGCGATTGGCGTGGCCGTAAGAAAGGGATCTTATCACATTGTCCGCTAAAAGAAGTAGACATTTTAGTTTGGCTGGAAGAAGGTCTTTCTTCTGCAGATGTTACTGTTGCTTTAACACCTACCCCACGGACACAACCTTTTTTCCCCTTCCCAACACGCCTATTCCCCTTTCCACCAGCAGCAGGCCTTTTTCCACTCATTTTGGTGGTTAACTAATTCACAACTCTGGAGTTGTTTGCACAAAGAAACAATGGATGGTAACCGAGCAGAGCTGAGTGGCCAAACTGTGGTATTAGGCCAAAACTATTGGCTGGGTTAGATGCAGAAAAAAATTATTTTGAATTTGCAACCTGATGGAGGTCAGTATAGATGGACTAATACAAATAGTCCCACACACTGCTAGAAGCCCAAATATTTTTTCAGAGGTACTGTAGATGCAGATAAAAATTATTTTTAATTTGCAACCTGATGGAGGTCAGTATAGATGGACTAATAGACCAAGTCCCACACACTGCTAGAAGCCCAAATATTTTTTCAGAGCTAGATGCAGAAAAAAAATATTTTTAATTTGCAACCTGATGGAGGTCAGTATAGATGGACTAATAGACCAAGTCCCACACACCGCTAGAAGCCCAACTATTTTTTCAGAGCTAGATGCAGAAAAAAATTATATTCAATTTGCAACCTGCTGGAGGTCAGTATAGAAGGACTAATTGAACAAGTCCCACACACTGCTAGAAGCCCAAATATTTTTTCAGAGCTAAATGAAGAAAAAAATTATTTTTAATTTGCAACCTGATGGAGGTCAGTATAGATGGACTAATAGACCAAGTCCCACACACTGCTAGAAGCCCAAATATTTTTTCAGAGCTAGATGCAGAAAAAAATTATTTTTAATTTGCAACCTGATGGAGGTCAGTATAGATGGACTAATAGACCAAGTCCCACACACCGCTAGAAGCCCAAACATTTTTTCAGAGCTAGATGCAGAAAAAAATTATTTTTAATTTGCAACCTGATGGAGGTCAGTATAGATGGACTAATAGACCAAGTCCCACACACTGCTAGAAGCCCAAATATTTTTTCAGAGCTAGATGCAGAAAAAAATTATTTTTAATTTGCAACCTGATGGAGGTCAGTATAGATGGACTAATAGACCAAGTCCCACACACCGCTAGAAGCCCAAATATTTTTTCAGAGCTAGATGCAGAAAAAAATTATTTTTAATTTGCAACCTGATGGAGGTCAGTATAGATGGACTAATAGACCAAGTCCCACACACTGCTAGAAGCCCAAATATTTTTTCAGAGCTAGATGCAGAAAAAAATTATTTTTAATTTGCAACCTGATGGAGGTCAGTATAGATGGACTAATAGACCAAGTCCCACACACCGCTAGAAGCCCAACTATTTTTTCAGAGCTAGATGCAGAAAAAAATTATATTCAATTTGCAACCTGCTGGAGGTCAGTATAGAAGGA
Source organism: Phyllobates terribilis (assembly GCF_046119375.1). Lineage (NCBI taxonomy): Eukaryota > Metazoa > Chordata > Amphibia > Anura > Dendrobatidae > Phyllobates > Phyllobates terribilis. Next base: position 790,388,007 of record NW_027362761.1, read on the forward strand.
CTAATAGAACAAGTCCCACACACTGCTAGAAGCCCAAATATTTTTTCAGAGCTAAATGAAGAAAAAAATTATTTTTAATTTGCAACCTGATGGAGGTCAGTATAGATGGACTAATAGACCAAGTCCCACACACTGCTAGAAGCCCAAATATTTTTTCAGAGCTAGATGCAGAAAAAAATTATTTTTAATTTGCAACCTGATGGAGGTCAGTATAGATGGACTAATAGACCAAGTCCCACACACTGCTAGAAGCCCAAATATTTTTTCAGAGCTAGATGCAGAAAAAAATTATTTTTAATTTGCAACCTGATGGAGGTCAGTATAGATGGACTAATAGACCAAGTCCCACACACTGCTAGAAGCCCAAATATTTTTTCAGAGCTAGATGCAGAAAAAAATTATTTTTAATTTGCAACCTGATGGAGGTCAGTATAGATGGACTAATAGACCAAGTCCCACACACCGCTAGAAGCCCAACTATTTTTTCAGAGCTAGATGCAGAAAAAAATTATATTCAATTTGCAACCTGCTGGAGGTCAGTATAGAAGGACTAATAGAACAAGTCCCACACACTGCTAGAAGCCCAAATATTTTTTCAGAGCTAAATGAAGAAAAAAATTATTTTTAATTTGCAACCTGATGGAGGTCAGTATAGATGGACTAATAGACCAAGTCCCACACACTGCTAGAAGCCCAAATATTTTTTCAGAGCTAGATGCAGAAAAAAATTATATTCAGTTTGCAACCTGATGGAGGTCAGTATAGATGGACTAATAGAATGATGCTATGCCCAAAAGATTTTACTTCACTAGGTGCAGTAAAAAAATTGGTATTCTATACACAGGTGTTATATCTTGCAACACAGATAGGCTACTCCACTGACTAACACACTCTGCAATAGGCCAAAAAGGATTAGCTTTGCTAGATTCAGCCAAATGCTGTGAAAAAAACTTGCACAGCACTGGCACAGACCTGCCTGGCAAAAACTGATAGGAACTCATGTAACCTAGTCCTGAAAAGGACTCCAATTACAATTAGTCTTTACTCCCACAACCTATCTATTTAAGAGCACAGACCTCCCTGATAAAAGTCGTAGGAAATGCTGTAACCTAGTCCTTAAAAGGACTGCAATCACAACTATTCCCTACTCCCAAGCTATCTGTATATTTGTGCGAAAATTGGCTTGAAATTAACAAGGTATAGCGCACACAGCAACAGCGGTGCCGTCTAACACGCAGCTGCAGCAGTGAGAAAATGGTGGCGACGGGGAAAATGGCTTGGTCTTATAGGGCAAGGACATGTGACATACACTGCCAATGACACATGCCCTTGCTTGTGTGAAAAAAAGCACTTCGCTCCGTGTGTGCGCTGCTGATAGGCTGACAGATTGCACCTCCCCACTGCAAATGCGGGAAAGAGAAAAAAAAATGGAGATCTTCATTGTTCCTGCAGAGATCCATCCCCTGCCCCTCCCCCCACCCCGCTGTACACTCAAACTGCGTATTAACATTAATTTTCATCATTACTGAGAAAAAATCCAGTTATGATTTTGGTGCACGAACAGTTATCGAACATAACCTCGAACAGCCGAATTTTTCTCAAATTGTTCGTGTTCGCCGAACGGCTCGAACACCGCCCAAAACAGCTCGAATTTGAGATTGGCGAACAGTTCGAGTAGAACAACGCTCATCTCTAGTGCTTAGTTTTGTAAAAATTATGAGTAGTTCTCAAAATACTCAGAATGTCAGTTTTCTTTGTACAGTTGTGTTCTTTCAAAGTGTTTAGTACTTAAAGGGTTTTTTTCCCACGAACAAAAGTTCATTATAATCAATAGATCTTGGAATAATAATAATTTCCACAATTGGATGTGTTTAAATAAAATGTTCCTGTGCTGAGATAATCTTATTAATGTGAACCTGCTGTGTACCGTGTAATGGCTGTGTCTGACTGTGCAGGAACATGGTCTGATCATACCACAGCTCCTGGGTAGGGGAGGAGGAAAAGAGTATACAGACATTACAGCACTGGATAACAGCTGATTCTTTATTTTGAAGTAAAACATTGTTTAAAAGCAGTCAGGGAATAGTTTTAACTCACAGAAAGAATCATTTGTGAACCCGTGCTGTAATGTCTGTGTACTTTTTTGTGTTCTCCCCTGCCCAGGAGCTGTGGTATGATCAGACCATGTTCCTGCACAGTCAGACACAGCCATTATACAGTACACAGCAGGGGCACATTTATAAGATTATCTCAGCACAGGAACATTTTATTTAAACACATCCAATTGTGGAACTTATTATTATTCCAAGATTTCTTGATTAAAATCAATTTTTGTTCATGGGGAAAACCCCTTTAAGTATTAGGTCACGGCCCCACTATCAGTATTTGGTCAGTATTCGGTCAGTATTTTTTCTCAGGAGTAGGAGCCAAAACCAGATGAGGACCAATCAGAGAAAAGGTATAAATGAAACAAGTGCACCAATTCGGCATTTATCACCCACTCCTGGTTTTGGCTCCCACTCCTGAGAAAAAATACTGACCGAATACTGATCAAATACTGATAGTGGGGCTGTGGCCTAACATTAAAGAACAAACAGTGCTGGCAACAAGTATATACTTTTACTGATTCTTCTATCCAGACATAAACACATTTTCTGAAATAAATTGAACCTGATGAATAGTAGATTTTTTTTCCTATTAAAGATAATTTATGTTCTACAAAGTAACAATTTTATTAATAGTGCAAAACCAGACATAGAAAGAGAGACCCAAGCTATCATTAATATTTTAGATAGCAGAGTAATTTCCCTTATGTATTTCTCTTTGAATTTATTAAAATTAAGCTTAACATCTCAGTAGAATGGTGAGTTCTGAATTTTAGAAGTATTAAAACTCTAATAATATGATGGAGGTGAGAGATAGTGACTGATAAGAAAAGATGGCAGCAAGAGTGAGATAAAAATGGAAACACTTCCACTTATTTGTAAGAGCATTCAGCTAAATAAGACTTATTTTGGCAACTTAAAAATAAATGAACATTAAATTAGTTAAAGGGAACCTGTCAGCTGATGCATGCTGCCCAAACATGGGCAGCACTTATCAGACACTGTCCATATGATTTCAGCCAGGTATATTTGACTAGCCACTAGGAAACTCCCCACCCACTACCAATGACTAACAAGTCTCTCCCTACACATGTAGGAAGCATGAAGAGACCCATATCTTAAGGGGATGAGGAGATGCTACCGGGGATTGCCCTTTGTGACTAGTCACTTGTGCGGCTTCTAAAGTATGCGTCGTTTCAGAGTCAAAACATACATGGCTAAAATCATACAGCCAGTTTCCAATACATGCTGCCATTGTTTATTGCAGCATCTGTCCGCTGTCAGGTTTCCCTTAAATTTAATTAGATTTTTTACTTGGATTGAGTTATAAAAATAAACAGATCATTCAATATGTATAAACTCTTGCCAGTTTGAAAGAGTGATGGCCTGTAGAAAAATCTTACAATTTCTAAATTCTTTCTATCTAATCTTAATTTATTAAAACTTACAGCTTAAAATTTATAACAGAAAAACAGTTAATAAAAATAATGTTTTAGAAAAAAGAATTTCAATTTGTTTTGTAAGAAAGCAGGAGGTAAGGTCCTGGATGGCAGATATGTGTCACCAAGGTGGTTGGCCTCGGTAATGTAAAGTATGTACCAGTAACACTAGGTAAATGATAGGATTAATATGACTAGATTTTGGGTCCGCAATTTAGGAGCATCCAAAAGAGCCTGGGTGGGAAAGGTCGTTCTCATAATCCAACCCAGTGCTTACAAACCTAATAACAGGCAGTTGGGTTAGCTCAGCAGAGTGGAATCGTGCTGGAGCTGAACAGAGGTTTATTTGTTTGGTGAGCACATTTTAAAACTGCTTGAGCTGATACTGCCTAGAGTACCAATATTGGTGAGGCTGCTACATTTATTTTGTTCATTGTAATTGAAGAAAGGACTATTTATGTTGTGTATTTGTACTCAAAGAAGACTGTTTTCGTTATGCAGTTATAAATAGTGATGAGCAAATATGTTCGAAATCCGATCTCCAAACTTATGTTCGACACGAATGTGGCACATTCGAATTCGTGATCGGAAAGGCGAGCAAAATTTGTTAAATTCGCGAAAATTGGTAACGTTCGGCGAATTTCTGTGGTTATATAATTGAGGGGCAACTACAGCGTTTTTGACAGTTTTGCTAGCATAATGCTTGTGTATGATGAGCGGGGAGACGTGGTAGATGAGTTGGGGGTCTGGTGATAGCTCAGAACAGGTCAGATCAGCAGTGCGCTGCTTTTTTTATTTTTCCTGTAGGCGGTAACTTTAAGTCAGGAAAGCGTGACTAGCCAATCAGAGCACAGGAAGCATCCACAGTGTCCCAGACACAAGGGCTTCTGCAATTGGCTGCTGAAATCATATGTCCTCTCCATATAAAAACTGGCCATGTTCCCTCAGTGCTATTTTATGCACGTCACTCGTGTTAGACGCTGCTCCTGCACCCAGCTCCTGTGTAATGAAAGATATTAGCTAGATAGAGGGGCGCTTCTGTGGAAGTCAGATAGTGTAGATAAGTCCTGTGCTGTGTACCTGTTCAATCGACCATGCAGCACTTTTTTTTGTTTTTGTGCAATTACTGAGATTCTGACAGAAAGAGCAGGGCCTATACCATAGAACAGTGTTGTGCACCGGTTGTACAGCCAGTGCTCCATGCAGGGGTACACTATCAATCTATTTTTGCGCTTGCGATAAAGCAAGCAAGCAAGCCCTTGTAGGCCACTTTTTGATTTTGTGGGGTTGAAATTCAGCTATCTGCAGAGCTTGTCAGTTCAGAGCTTCTGAGTGCAGAGCACAAAAAACATTTTTTTTTTCATTTGCTAATGTGATAATGCAAGCTGTGTTAGCCCAGTTTGTCATTTTTTTGGTGGGTGAACTTCAACTGTATGCACAGTAAAACAAATATATTTTTTCTGTTGGCAGGTAGACCCACAAAAGATTTTTTGTGTCGCAAACGTGATGCACTCTGCTAAAAGCCACAACCTCAGCTGTTTTCAGAGTAAAAAAAAATATTTTTCCTGTTGCTAGCCACAGTCCAGCAAAGATTTTTTTGTGTGGCAAACGTCATACATTCTGCTATACGTCAGCTACTACGTTAGTGGCGGTGAACTTCGGCTGTTTTCAGAGTAAAAAAATATATTTTTTGCTGTTCCTAATGTAATACAGCAGGATAGATCTGAGTTTGAAATAGTTTGCGCAATATCTCTTATGTTTTACAGACGTCATCTACAGTAAAAAAAAATACTTTGTTCGGTTCCCAACGTTATACAGCAGGGACATCTCAGTTTGAAATAGTTTGGAGAATATCTCCGATGATATACAGGTGTCAACAGCAGTAAAAAAATACTTTGTTCAGTTCCTAACATTATACAGCAGAGACATCTCAGTTTGAAATAGGTTGGAGAATATCTCGTATGTTATACAGGGGTCATCCACAGTAAAAAAATACTTTTTTTGGTTCCTAACATTATACAGCAGGGACATCTCAGTTTGAAATAGTTTGGAGAATATCTCCTATGCTATACAGGCGTCATCCACAGTAAAAAATATTTTTTGGGTTCCTAACGTTATACCGCAAGAACATGTCAGTTTGAAATAGTTTGAAGAATATCCTGTATGTTATACAGGCCTCATCTACAGTAAAAAAAAATACTTTGCTTCCTAACGTTATACAGCAGGGACATCTCAGTTTGAAATAGTTTGGAGAATATCTCCTGTCATACATGCTTCATCCACAGTAAAAAAAAATTTTCTTCTGTTCCAAACGTTATACAGCAGGGACATCTCAGTTTGAAATAGTTTGGAGAATGCCTCCTATGTTATACAGGCGTCATCCACAGTAAAAAAATACTTTTTTCGGTTCCTAACGTTATACAGCAGGGACATCTCAGTTTCAAATATTTTGGAGAATATCTTGTATGTTATACAGGGGTCATCCACAGTAAAACAATACTTTGTTTGGTTCCTAATGTTATACAGCAGGGATAGCTCAGTTTTAAATAGTTTGGAGAATATCTCGTATGTTATACAGGGGTCATCAACAGTAAATCAATATTTTGGTTCCAAACGTTATACAGCAGGGACATCTCAGTTTGAAATAGTTTGGAGAATATCTCCTATGTTATACAGGCATCATCCACAGTAAAAAAAATACTTTGTTCGGTTCCTAATGTTATACAGCAAGGACATCTCAGTATGAAATAGTTTGGAGAATATCTCCTGTCATACATGCTTCATCCAAAGTAAAAAAACATTTTCTTCTGTTTCTAACGTTATACAGCAGGGACATCTCAGTTGAAATAGTTTGGAGAATATCTCCTATGTTATACAAGCATCATCCACACTAAAAACATACTTTGTTCGGTTCCTAATGTTATACAGCAAGGACATGTGGACATGTCAGTTTGAAATAGTTTGAAGAATATCCTGTATGCTATACCGGCCTCATCTACAGTAAAAAAAATACTTTGTTTGCTTCCTAAAGTTATACAGCAGGGACATCTCAGTTTGAAATAGTTTGGAGAATATCTCCTGTCATACATGCTTCATCCACACGAAAAAAAATTTTTCTTCAGTTCCTAACGTTATACAGCAGGGACATCTCAGTTTGAAATAGTTTGGAGAATACCTCCTATGTTATACAGGCGTCATCCACAGTAAAAAAAATACTTTTTTCGGTTCCTAACGTTATACAGCAGGGACATCTCAGTTTGAAATAGTTTGGAAAATATCTCCTATGTTATACAGGCCTCATTCACAGTAGAAAAATACTTTGTTCGGTTCCTAACATTATACAGCAGGGACATCTCAGTTTGAAGTAGTTTGGAGAATATCTCCTATGTTATACAGGCATCATCCACAGTAAAAAAAATACTTTGTTTAGTTAGTAGCGTTATACAGTAAGCCATATCTTACCTTGTCATTTAGTGCCACTGAAATTCAAGTGTGTGCAGAGCTGTTGCAGAGGAAAAAATCTAATTTTGTTTTGCTAATAGTGTGCTCCTACCACAATATCTGAGTAACATGAGTGGGAAAAAGGTCGTAGTGGAAGGGGGAGTAGGCTTGGTGTTCAAGGTATACGTGGGCTAGGTGGTAATGTTAGTGAAAGCACTAGTGAACCAACACCGTCATGTTCTATCCAAAGACAACAGACAACTTCTGCTACTGGACGGGCTACTCCACTCCCTTTCTTTGGCAGCCGCACAGCAATATGCCTAGTTGCTAAGGGCCAGAAAGGGCAGGTGTTCCAGTGGATGTCAAGTGCTGCTTCAAGTGGCCTCTCCTTTTCTTAATCCACCTCAACATCACACACAGTACAGTCCACAGAGGTGGAACCCCAATTACCCTTGCTTCCCCCATGTCACAACTGTTAAAGTGCCCAACTGACTGTAGCGAACCACAGATGAGCGAGTCTGTAGAACTGTTCACCCATTATATACCTTGGGCATCAGAAATGTACTCCAAACATTCAGAGTCAAGAAGAGGAGGAAAGCATCTGCAACGATGCCCAAAATTTTTTTAGGTTGGATTTGGGGCAGGACGGAGTAGGATCTGAGCAGGTTCCTTACCCTCGTCTTTAGAGGTTATCCACAGGGTGGGGGGTTTGTGATCCTGATGAGACTCAGACACCTGAGGCTCATGTGTACTGTACTGTGCTGTCAGGTCAACAAGAGGAGAAGGGTCACTCTGAGGGCGAGGAATGGGATAACATATTGGATGATGATGAGGTGAAGATCCAACTTGGTTTGGAACCCAGAGTCACACAGCCGAGTAGCTCATCTGAGGAGGTGGAGGAGGAAGACGAGGAGGTTACCTTCCGCCCTACGGCGCAGACACGGAGTGATGAAAGCACAAAGAGCACTGCGTCCTTAGCCACAACTGTGGCTATGGCCAGCAGAAGTTGCAGGTCTGCAGCATGAACCTTCATATGCGCTCACAACATACATTATGCTGGGAATCTCACTGCACTAAAATCCAGACCAGCAGACCTCAACAACCATCAGCTGCCCCATCGACCGCATCCACTGCTTCTTCCTACTCATCTGTTACCGTGCCAATTATTGGCATGCCGGTCTCCCACCGCAAAACATCTGGTTCTCTATCCGCTCCAGTCTGGCTGAGTGAGAGCCCGTCAGCTGTAATGAAAGCGGACATGCCTGCTGTGTTTGTTTCACCGAGCACACCACACGTTTCCCAATCCACCGTAACATCTGCACCTCACTCACGGTCTAGCAGTTTGTCCATTTCACGGTACTCCGCCCTCTCTCAGCACCACAGCCAGACCTCGGTCCCGCAGTTGTGGTCACGTAAAAAATAGTTTCCTCCCACACATAACAAAGCTATGAGGTGGAACTCCATCATCTCCAATCAGTTGGCCATGGCAATGGGGGTGTCAGGCCCTAATTTTTTGAAATGTGAACACTCCTGTATGACTACTTTTTTACTGAGGTGGTAACTGGAGAACCTGGAGGAAACCCCCGCAAACACGGGGAGAACATACAAACTACTTGCAGATGTTGTCCTCTATCATCATAAAGGAGTCAGGTCGTTGTCTAGGAGACCGACCACTGCTGTTGTCTACCTTGTGAACATTGTGTTGAAGCTTGCAAGGTGTCATGGGTTTACCGTGACAGAGAGGAGCCAGAAGACCGCAGCGTCTGATTAATCCCACTCCTGCAGTCGTTAGAAAAAGTCTTTTGCCTTCATATTAATGGGTGCAGGGGTTAATCTGCACAGTTGTGAGCACCTGGAAGCTTAATGTGATTTAGGCTCTCGACGGATTTGTCTCGTGCATCTCCCCTACTGTGATAACGTTGTACCCCAACAAATCAGACTGTCGCCTACCGTGGAAACCTTGAAAAGGAAGCTGACGACCCACTTCTTGTGACAAACGTAAAATCTGCGGTAAGCCTCGCTCCAGTATACCCCTGCACGACTAGCTGTACCCTGACCTACTTTACCTTCACCCATCCCTTGTAGATTGTTTGTGCGACCTCACGGGCAGGGTCCTCTCTCCTCTTGTACCAGTCAGTGAGTCACTGACGGTGACCTCTTTTGACATGTAAAGCGCCACGGAATAAATGTCGCTGCAATAGTAATAATAATTATAGTACTTGTACTCTGGGTCAATTGATGGCACTTTCCAAGTGTCTACCCCTAATATGATGTGTTTTTGCAGCTTTTGGGCCCATTTGAAGGTGTTGTGTATGTGTTTATTTTGGTCCCCCAACAGAATCCTATGGCGTTCGGTAAAGTTCAACGAACATTCGACGAATAAATCGCGCATATTGCAAATTCGGCGATCGTAATCCGAATTGAATATTGAAACATTCGCTCATCTCTAGTTATAAAGTTTATGATTGACAATAAACCTTATTCTGTTTTGATTTAAAAACCCTACGTATGCAAGTATTCATGCAGCTAAAAGAGAGCTGAACCCCTACTGTAAAAATACAGTGATACAATATGATTTCCCATTTTTTACTTCCATAAAGGGGTTTTTCTCACCTGGGATGATTTTAGCATATCTTGTCAATATTCCGTAAATGTCACAGAAGGGCAATCCCTTTAACTGAATAGAATTCCTGTTATATTAACCATTGCTCATTCCAATTGACCACTACTCTCTCCTTATCATTTTTTTTTATTAGAATTTTGACTATACTGTTCTAATATCACAATTTATGGAAACGTTCGACTTTTTGTCTGTTTGACATGTTGTTAGATAACATTTTTAGGGGCTTATATTGAGAGTGGTTTCTAATATCACATACTCCACCTCCATAATTCCTTGCAGTTCCTGTGAATTGACACATCACAAGTTACATATACTGGGTGTGTGTATTACACAGCTGTCATCTTACTCTAATGGATGGGATGGGAGGTAATTTTTATCTTAGATATTTAATCTCTTAGATGACGTGGTAAATGATGACAGTTCATAGTATGTAAAAGTGTTACCTAGTTATGTATCTGGTACGGTTGAAAATACCCATATCTTCATCAAGTTGAAAATAGTGATCAGGGATTTAAATAAAGGGAAGTGTCCCGAATGTCAATGAGACTGGATCAACATTCACAACAAAAATGGTATAAATTTATAAGCAATATATTTTTGGAATATAAAACACTTTAACCCTTTAACAACCACCAATATGCATTAAAACAGCGTCCGTTAAGTGGCTAGCTGAGGGGTAGCTGAGACCCTGGAGAACATGATCAGAGCCGGATTTTCCTGTCCCCGATCATGGAAACTGTGCCTGCTATTAAAAACATTTCTCTCTCTTCTGCCATAATACACAGTATACAGTACAGACCACAAGTTTGGACACACCTTCTCATTTAAACATTTTTCTGTATTTTCATAACTATGAAAATTGTACATTCACACTGAAGGCATCAAAACTATGAATTAACACATGCGGAATTATATACTTAATAAAAAAGCGTGAAACAACTGAAAATATGTCTTATATTCTAGGTTCTTCAAAGTAGTCACCTTTTGCTTTAATGACTGCTTTGCACACTCTTGCCATTCTCTTAATGAGCTTCAAGAGGTAGTCACCGAAAATGGTTTTCACTTCACAGGTGTGCCCTGTCAGGTTTAATAAGTGGGATTTCTTGCCTTATAAATGGGGTTGGGACCATCAGTTGTGTTGTGCAGAAGTCTGGTGGATACACAACTGATTGTCCTACTGAATACACTGTTAGAATTTGTATTATGGCAAGAAAAAAGCAGCTAGGTAAAGAAAAATGAGTGGCCATCATTACTTTAAGAAATGAAGGTCAGTGAGTCTGAAAAATTGGGCAAACTTTGAAATTGTCCCCAAGTGCAGTTGCAAAAACCATCAAGCACTACAAAGAAACTGGCTCACATGAGGACTGCCCCAGGAAAGGAAGACCAAGAGTCACCTCTGCTTATGAGGATAAGTTTATCCGAGTCACCAGCCACAGAAATTGCAGGTTAACAGCAGCTCAGATTAGAGACCAGGTCAATGCCACATAGAGTTCTAGCAGCAGACACATCTCTACAACAACTATTAAGAGGAGGCTTTGTGCAGCAGGCCTTCATGGTAAAATAGCTGCTTGGAAACCACTGCTAAGGACAGGCAACAAGCAGAAGAGACTTGTTTGGGCTAAAGAACACAAGGAATGGACATTAGACCAGTGGAAATCTGTGCTTTGGTCTGATGAGTCCAAATTTGAGATCTTTGGTTCCAACCACCGTGTCTTTGTGCGACGCAGAAAAGGTGAACGGATGGACTCTACATCCTGGTTCCCACTGTGAAGCATGGAGGAGGAGGTGTGATGGTGTGGGGGTGCTTTGCTGGTGACACTGTTCGGGATTTATTCAACGTTGAAGACATACTGAACCAGCATGGCTACCACAGCATCTTGCAGCGGCATGCTATTCCATCCGGTTTGCGTTTAGTTGGACCATCATTTATTTTTCAACAGGACAATGACCCCAAACACACCTCTAGGCTGTGTAAGGGCTGTTTGACCAAGAAGGAGAGTGATGGGGTGCTACGCCAGATGACCTGGCCTCCACAGTCACCAGACCTGAACCCAATCGAGATGGTTTGGGGTGAGCTGGACCGCAGAGTGAAGGCAAAAGGGCCAACAAGTGCTAAGCATCTCTGAGAACTCCTTCAAGATTGTTGAAAGACCATTTCCGGTGACTACCTCTTGAAGCTCATCAAGAGAATGCCAAGAGTGTGCAAAGCAGTCATCAAAGCAAAAGGTGGCTACTTTGAAGAACCTAGAATATAAGACATATTTTCAGTTGTTTCACACTTTTTTGTTAAGTATATAATTCCACATGTGTTAATTCATAGTTTTGATGCCTTCAGTGTGAATGTACAATTTTCATAGTCATGAAAATACAGAAAAATCTTTAAATGAAAAGGTGTGTCCAAACTTTTGGTCTGTACTCTATGTCACAGGAGAGAGAAGTTATGTCCCTGAACCCTCCCCAATACCTCCGCCTTCTCCCGGACCTTCTGCTCCGTCCCCGGCCTTCCACTTCATGTACCCCCAAAAAAATGGTGAGCGCTTGCGCAGTGCACCAGCAGAGATCTGCCAGCCGGCACACGGCAACATCAGAGGTATTTTTCCCATTTGTTAATTTTGATCACTGTGATAGACCCTATCACAGTGATAAAAAGCCAATAATTAGTACATCGTCCCCTGTGTCATTCATTTTGCCTGTTTATTTTTTTTAGTTTATAAGTTTTATTTCTTTCATTTTGTTGCAGTTAGGATTAGGGTTGGGGTTAGGGTTGTGTTTAGGGTTAGGGTTGGGCTTAGGCTTAAGGTGGAGCTTAGGGTTAGAGTTGGGCTTAGGGCTGAGGTTAGGGTTGGCTAAAAGTTAGGGTTGAGATTAGGGTTTTTTCAAAAGTTAAAAAAAAAAATTAAGACAATATGAAACCTAGTGTTGAGCGCAAGTGCTCGCTACTCAAGTTTGCATCAGATGCTCGGGTATGCACCGAGTATCGCAGGTGCTTGAGTGACATGCTCGAGTCTCCACCCCACATGTTTCGCAGCTGTTAGACTACCAAAAAACATGTGGGAATTGCCTGCAATACATGGGCAATCCCCGTGTCTAACAGCCGCAAAACATGCAGGATGGGAACTCAAGCATCTCACATGAGCACCCATGATGAATGGCGTATGCCCGAGCACCCGATGCAAACTGGAGTAGTGAGCACTAGTGTTGAGCGAGTATGTTCTGTTAACCCTTTTGGCCGAGTATGCTCGGGCCGAGCTCCGAGTATTTACAGCTGCTCGGTGATATGTTTAAATCGCTCCCGTGTGCATGATTTGCAAATGTTTGACAGTTTTAATACATGTGAGGAATGTCTATTTCTTACACATTCCTCACATGTAATAAAGCTGTCAAACAGTTGCAAATCATGCACACGGGAGCGATTTAAACTTATCACCGAGCAGCTGAAAATACTCGGAGCTCGGCCCGAGCATACTCGGAACAGAACATACTGGCTCAACACTAGTGAGTACTTGTGCTCAACACTAATGACGACATATTCAATATGCCGAGTGCTGACCTAATGTTATTGTAGCACCCTGAGGATTCGGCTGCTACAGGGGTATTGCACCTCAACCCAGAGGTGTGATATTCCACTCCCGGGTAAGGATGGAGTGTGGAACTGAGCTCGGTAAGCTGCATGCACTACACACATCCCATTTCCGAGGAACAGACCAACGGTACTCCCACTTAGAAATGTGCAGGTACGACCGAGTCTGTTCCTGGCTGGAGTGGGAGGGGGGTGGTACATCCCAAGTAGTGTAGGGGCAGATAGGGGGAGAAGCCTGGGTAAAGATAGGAGCTCATTGGGTGCTGGTCACCTGAGCTCACACATAGAGGGAGTATATAAGGTGGGCACCATCTAAGATCAGGGTCAGTCAGCCACAGTCAGTCAGTCTGTGAGAAGTCAGAGGAAGAGGAGCAGAGCAGCCCCAGAGAGAGTGAGAGTGGAGCAAGAAAGACCCAGAGGGGGAGACAGAAGGAACTCTGAGAACCCGAGTACAACCCTAGGGTGAAGAGTTGGCAATAGGGTACCGGATCCCAAACTGGTGGGGGCAAAAGCACACCCTAGCCAGAGACCGGAGGCCGTGGGCAGCGTCTCCCACGGCCACCCACCACATCCACCCCGAAGGCAAACCACGTGGAGGGTCAGGGAACCCAAGGCCAAGGGTCTCCCAACAGAAGGCCCGAGGGAGCTGGACCTAGGTGGATCACTAGTGGGGACGGCCAGAGGAAAGGACAGAAGGAGAGCTCAGGGTCACGCTCCGGACTTGTTTGGGGGTTTGCTGAATCCAGGACCTGGTGGACGCAGCACGGCTCGGGTGGTCACTTGAAGCTGGAGTGACCGGAACATCAGCAGTGAGTAAATACCCTAAACTGCACAACCCGACTCTGTCTTCACTTAACATCTATGCTGCACCACCACAACCCCCATCCTCTGCACCTGACCCCCTGAGGCTATACCCCACCCGTTGGGGGTTATACTACCGAAAGCTGCACCAACACCATCAGCCTCAGCGGACCCTGCTGCAGCGGCGGTCATAGTGACCGCAATACAACGGGTGGCGTAGTCGACATTAAGAACTTAATAACATCTGTAGGACTGCCACATACAACTGAGCTTGACACCCTGGGCACGGACCGGGTCACAGCCACTCGGAAGACTACAACCCCCATCTGATCCGGCTCCGGGTATTCCCCTAAAGAATATGGCCCAGGGGGCGCGTCAACTTTGGCGTAGTCGGCAGGATTACGTGCCCGCAACACCCGGGTACTGCGTGCCTGAAGAAAAGAACGAGTTTACCTCAAAAAGAAGTCTCCTGCCGGTTCCGGAGGGTCCCCGCCATCGGACTCCATCACAGGTCGATTCCAGCCGGTTGTCCGCCATTAACAGCTTTTTCCCGCCATCTGCAGAGTTTCCCGCCACTGGGAGACGATTCCCGCCATTTCCAAAGGTTTCCCGCCTTGGAAGAGCGGACGCCATTATGGGCGTGCCAGAGGGTGGCAAGAGGCCACCTCCCATCGTGGGCCAGGACCGAAAATGGCGCCAAAAGTGGAAACCGCCCCCACCAACAGAGACTGTGATGCTAGAGGTGTCTGTCAGCGTGAAAGAACTGCCCCTGGAGCTGACAATCACCAAGTGGCCCCGGGACCGCCCTCGAAGTGGGAGGACTGAGAAGGAGAGAGCAAAGATGGGTGTCGCTTGGAGCAGTCTGGAGCGAGCGCACCCGGAGACAAGAAGCCTAGAGCTGAGTCCAGAAGAAGCTTACCCGGAGATGGGAGAAGAGCAGAGCAGCACCGGCCCGCTGGCCAGGAGCCTGCGGGAGACAACAGAAGGAGAGCAGAGCAGCACCGACCCGTTGGTCAGGAGCCTGCTGGAAGCAACGACCCCACTAGGCCTAGTGGAGGTCCTAGCACAGCTCCCCCGAGACCGGGAGTGTGCACAGACCGCTCTGGAGGGCCTCGCAAGGAGGATGGCCCGGGTGCAGCGAGAGACGTTGGCGGCGTGGAGCCGTGAGATGGCCCAGCAGACCGAGACCTGTCAGCGGAGCACGCCACCCAAGACGAGGAGACAGACCGCCTCTGAGGATGGCGCGGGAGGACTGAAGGCCGGAGACGGTGCCGAGAAGGGAGCCGAACGAAAGGAGGCAGGTAAAGGGGACGTCTCTACCCCAAACCGGGAAACCGCGTACCTGCCCCAGCTCCCCGTCGCAGAGCCCGAAGTACCCCCTGCCGTGCCCGTAACCGCAACGTCACCGCCACAGACTAGGCCTCAAACGGGAGCCGCGACCCCTGTGACGTCACACGCCTCGACCCTGAGCGTGACCAAGCAGGAAGTACCACCAGCCTGGTCGCAAGGCCTAGTACCCCCGGGCGCCGCAATACCAACAGCGCCCCCTACCTCCGCGGAGCCCCCGGCCTGGTCGCAGGGCCAAGTAGCCCAGGGCGCCGCCGTCCTTACGGTGCCCTTCACCTTCCAGATACCCCAGGCCTGGCCGCAAGGCCCGGGCAACCCGGGCGCTAACACCACCGCGCCCATAAGACCAAGAGTGCCGCACCTGGGTGAAAATCTATTTGCCCAGCATACGTGCCCGAACGGGTCTGAAACTGAAACTGTCCACAAAGAAAGAGCAGGAGGACGTCGTCGTTGAGTACAGCAGAGTAGAAGCTGTATATAGTTGCCCGTCGGGGCACAGTGAACTGTTACTGCTGATAATATAGTCCCCGTTGGGACCAGCAAGTGTGAACTGTTTACCCGTTTAACCCTTAAATCCCACTGACCGAGGACTGAGAGCGGTCATTCCTCCCTTATATCTGGCCGAGGACTGAGAGCGGCCACCATCCCTTGTAAATAGTTGCGCGTCCTAAAGCGCCCCCTACCGGTTTTATAGGAAAACCATTTTTCAAGAAAAGACTGTCGCACTTTACGCGGTCACGCGTTGCACAGTGACCGGAGGAGGAGCCAGAGGCGACGAGAATGTTATTTATGAAAAAAAAAAAGAGTTTTATTGCTGATATATATGTTTTATATGTTTTTATTATGTTGTTTATATGAAAAAAATTTGTATGTTTTGTGGTGTTTTGTTCTTACAGCCCGAGGACGTGCTGTGATTTACCAGGGGGGAATGTAGCACCCTGAGGATTCGGCTGCTACAGGGGTATTGCACCTCAACCCAGAGGTGTGATATTCCACTCCCGGGTAAGGATGGAGTGTGGAACTGAGCTCGGTAAGCTGCATGCACTACACACATCCCATTTCCGAGGAACAGACCAACGGTACTCCCACTTAGAAATGTGCAGGTACGACCGAGTCTGTTCCTGGCTGGAGTGGGAGGGGGGTGGTACATCCCAAGTAGTGTAGGGGCAGATAGGGGGAGCAGCCTGGGTAAAGATAGGAGCTCATTGGGTGCTGGTCACCTGAGCTCACACATAGAGGGAGTATATAAGTTGGGCACCATCTAAGATCAGGGTCAGTCAGCCACAGTCAGTCAGTCTGTGAGAAGTCAGAGGAAGAGGAGCAGAGCAGCCCCAGAGAGAGTGAGAGTGGAGCAAGAAAGACCCAGAGGGGGAGACAGAAGGAACTCTGAGAACCCGAGTACAACCCTAGGGTGAAGAGTTGGCAATAGGGTACCGGATCCCAAACTGGTGGGGGCAAAAGCACACCCTAGCCAGAGACCGGAGGCCGTGGGCAGCGTCTGCCACGGCCACCCACCACATCCACCCCGAAGGCAAACCACGTGGAGGGTCAGGGAACCCAAGGCCAAGGGTCTCCCAACAGAAGGCCCGAGGGAGCTGGACCTAGGTGGATCACTAGTGGGGACGGCCAGAGGAAAGGACAGAAGGAGAGCTCAGGGTCATGCTCCGGACTTGTTTGGGGGTTTGCTGAATCCAGGACCTGGTGGACGCAGCACGGCTCGGGTGGTCACTTGAAGCTGGAGTGACCGGAACATCAGCAGTGAGTAAATACCCTAAACTGCACAACCCGACTCTGTCTTCACTTAACATCTATGCTGCACCACCACAACCCCCATCCTCTGCACCTGACCCCCTGAGGCTATACCCCACCCGTTGGGGGTTATACTACCGAAAGCTGCACCAACACCATCAGCCTCAGCGGACCCTGCTGCAGCGGCGGCCATAGTGACCGCAATACAACGGGTGGCGTAGTCGACATTAAGAACTTAATAACATCTGTAGGACTGCCACATACAACTGAGCTTGACACCCTGGGCACGGACCGGGTCACAGCCACTCGGAAGACTACAACCCCCATCTGATCCGGCTCCGGGTATTCCCCTAAAGAATATGGCCCAGGGGGCGCGTCATTATCAAATTCTGTGTAGTACATTTGGGTTCAAAATATTCACAATACCCCTAGATAAAATCCTTGAGGGATGTCATTTTCAAAATGGGGTCAGTTGTGTGGGGTCTCTGCTGTTTGAGCGCCTTAGGGAACATTCTATCATAATGTTCAAGGTTTCTGACACAGGCTGTGTGTAAGGCTCAGCTGCCATGAGAGAGTTCACAGGATTTCATCAGCCTATGAGCCCCGGTGACTTCACTTATGGCACCGCCGCTGCATAAGAACTTTCGTTAACCACCAATCAGAGCCCTGGTTTCCCGTGCTGTTACGCAGATGACAGCGTGGGAAATACCCAATGTTTGGGGTGTCAAACCAGAACAGTAACATGGACTTCCAGAGCAAACCCCTCCCCCTCGCTTATTTGTAAGGTCATTCCTTAACAGACTATAGCCCTATAAATAAACAGCCCACCTACAGCATTAACCCTTTCACGAGATGTGCATTTTCGGTTTTTCCTCTTCTTCTAAGAGTCATTACTTTTTTTCACCATCCACATAGCCATAAGAAGGATAGTTTTTAACAGGAAAAAGTTGTAATTTTGAATAACACCATTCATTTTCACATACAGTATACTGGAAAATAGGAATAAAAATTCCAAGTACGGTGTAATTAGAAAAAAACACAATTCTGACATTGAATTTGGGGAATTGTGTTTACAGTGTACATTATATAGTAAAAATTACCTGCCATTATGAATCTCTTCATGAGTTTGATTACTTAGATATAACACTTTTTTTTCATTTGTGGTGAAAAGAATTGCTAATTTGTAAAAAAATATATGTATAAATTGTGACGCCCCTTTCTGAGACTCATAACATTTCCATTTTTAAGTCAATAAAGGTATGTAAGGGCTTATTTTTTGTAGGGTGAGCAAACATTTTTATTGATGCCATTTTGGGATAAACTGACATTTTGATCGCTTCCTACTGCTTTTTTTACATTCATGACCAAAAAAAGCAATTTTGGCATTTAGAGTTGTTTACAGTGTTTACCAATTGGGTTAATTAATTTTACACTTAATGTATATTTTTTTAAATATTTTTAATAGGGTAAAAAAGTGAGTGAGTGGCGGATTCAGATTTGTATGTGTTTTCTAAATTTTTTCATATTTTCTAAAACTTTTTTTTCACTTTCTCCTCTATTTGTTAGTCTTTTTAGAGGACTTTAACCTGTGATCATCTGATCGCTTATACTAAATACAGCAATACCATAGTATTGCTATATATAGTAAAAAAAGGCCACAGGCGGGTATTCAATGGAGCTGCGTAATAGAGCTGCGCACTCGGCGATCACGTGACAGAGGCACTGATGGGTGCTTAGAGTGATTTGCCCATATAATTTATATTGCAAGGTGAATATACTAAAAGCAAGAAAAAAAAACAAAGATGCATAATTGCTGTTTTTTTACACCAATGCCCCCCCCCAAAAAAAATTATTAAACGTTTTTAAATTTAGCCTAAAATTGTCTGTTAAAAAATACAACCCGTCCTGCAAAAAACAACTTTTATATGACCATATCAACCAAAAATATCTATATTAAAAATATATCTGCATTATGCCAGTAAAAATACATGTGCTCATAAGGTGTAAACTAGGTGAATATTAAAGATCAAACACTGAAAATTGAGAAGTGGTACTTTTATTGTGAAAAGTGGTTTCAAAATCATGAATCATTGTTCATTTGAATAGTCCATTTCAATGCTAAATTAAATTTGATTCTGCCTTGGTGTATAATTATTAGTTTTATACAGTCTTATTCCAAGACTGAAAATGAACTTTGAAAGCAAAGATGTTCAAAGTTTCAGTGGCAGGACTCTGTATGGTGCCTGCACAGTACTTTTGTCCTCAGATGGCTTCTTGCATGTTTTACTTTACTGCAGTGTACTTTTCTGTTCACACACTGCTGTAGAAGTTTTCATGTTTCTAACGTTAGAAGGGTTCTAAGAGTTTAAAAAACAAGGGCATCAGAGAGAAAAGAGCAAAAAAATGTTGCTTATCTTTAAATGGGTTATATAAGATAAAAATAAATTATTATTCTTTTTTCAGGACCAGTGCATCTCTTGTTCATGGCATGTTTGTGGTATTAAAGCTCTAATTTAACTGAAAAAACACTTGTCAATCGGCATCACTCTACAGTAGAGCAAATAAATTCAATCGTTGGTTGTTGTATTACTGAAGATTAAATATGCTACTGCATCTGTTTGAATAGCATAGTGCAGGGGTATCACTACTAAAAAGAGCTTAAAAGAGCAGTTTTTTTAATAAGGTGAAAGTGTCCCCATTTTACTTTTGTGTGTACTGTACAGCATCCTATCTTCATGAATCTCCAGCTTTCTGCAGCATATCCTGAATTTTATACATTAGGACTTTTGAACATTTCACAACCCATTACTAATTTTCCATGGCGTTATGGCCTCAGTTTACAATATTATAAAGTTGCAACGGTTGTCTTGACACAAGTTAATTTTATAACATGAGGGTTTTCAGTATTTGTGCATCTACCTAACTACCCTTTGACAAGAAAGCAATCATTTGTATTTTTAGGGAATTTGAATGCAATCTTTTTTATGATATTTTATTATAACATTTTACTTTTTCTCTAAAAGTTGGATGCAGAGCTGGCATTAAGTTGGGGAATACTGGGCAATTTCCCAGGTCCCCACCCCCACAAGGACTCCCAGCTTTTAACAGTAACTGCACTGATAAAACAAATTCTGCATTATTAGTGTAGATTCTGAGGTTAAAACTGCAGCAGGACTTTTGGTCACATCACAGTTATGTAACTATAATGTCACCAAAGGTTCTATACCCTGCGGGAGTCTAGTGGAACTAATGAAAAGGAGACAGACTGGAAAGTCCTCTATATTGTGCGTGTATTTGTGCTGTTTTTATAAAAGGTGAAATAGCGAATCGCCAGCTTGCCTATGTTTCCAACTTGGTTTTTCAGTTACCGTATTTTTTGGACTATAAGACGCACTTTTTTCCTCCAAAATTTTGGAGGAAAATGGGGAGTGCGACTTATAGTCCGAATGTTGGGGGTGGGGGTGGGGGGAGCGGTAGCAATGGAGGAGCGGGGCACAGGAGTCAGCAGCCGCCTGCTGAAGCCTACACTGTCCCCGCTGCTAATGAAAATGAATATTTACTGCTCCCCACACCCATGGGAGTGGGGATCACTGAATATTCATGCTCCTTAATACCGGCACACAGTGTATCCTTAATAGCTGGCACACAGAGTAGCCGCAGCGTGGCTCCTGCTGCTGCCGGGCGATCGCGTGTGCCCACTGTTAAAGGGCATGAATATTCATCCCCTCTACACGTCCATGGGTGTGAGGAGGGGGTGAATATTCATGCCCTTTAATAGTCGCCCTGCCGCTACCCTGTGTATTAAGGAGCATGAAGTCACTGCTCCCTGCTCACACAGGCGTGGGGAGCAGTGACTTCCAGCAGCTGATCTCTCCTTGTGAGTCACGCATGGCAGTGACGCCATGCACGGCTCACATGGCAAGATCAGTGTGGGCAGACAGGATGCAGCGCTGGAGGAGAGAGAAGAAAGGTGAGTAGTAGTGATGAGCGAGCATGCTCGCTACTGCTTGGTGCTCGCCCGAACAGCTCACTGCTCGAGATGCTCGGCGCTCGCCGAGTATTTCCGGATTGCTCGGGCAGGAACTCGGGTCCCCTCCCTGCATGTTTGCGCTCTTTAGAGAGCCATTGAACATGCAGGGATTGCCTGTCATGCACTGGAATGCAGTAGCCATGTTGGTTGTGGGCATTACAGTGATTGGCTGGCCGCACAGCGTCATTAGGTCTATATCAGACCTGGCTCCGCCATGCTAGTCACAGTCACTCCGAATCAGACAGTGTACTGTAGGGAGAGGTGCTGCTGTGTCAGGGAGAGATTTGATTGTGTATCAGGTAGTGTAGGGAGAAAAAACGCACATTACACATATCCATCTTAACAAACAGTCCTTCTGAGGACTAATCCATCTGCAGAGATGTCAGGCAGGCAGTGTATATAGCAGACTGCAGTGCATATAGCACAATAGGCTCCATTCCAATTCTGCCTTGTGCTGCTGTTAGATATTTCTATACAAAGGCCCAGGTCTCAGGGGCCAGGAATACTTTTCTTTGGATCTTAATCCTCATTATTTGCTTAAAAAGCAATGCAGAGAACACCATTTTTTCTGTGCCATTTGCTTGGTGGCACTGAAGAATACAGCCAAGTCCTTTCCATATTAGAGAGCTAGAAATCCAGCTATTTAAAACTGTGTTTTCTCCGTCAAACGGATCACATATACGTTGTCAGAAAATATTGCCATTTCTGGCCTCCATTAAAAATTTCCTTTAGTGTGTCAGTGAAGCGATTCACCGCAGTTTGCTGTTCAAACTACTTACCTACAGGCCAGGTATTTAAAACTCTGTTTTCTTGATCACACAGATTACATATAAGTTGTCAGAAAATACTGCCATTTCTAGCCTCCATTAAAAATTTCCTTTAGTGTGTCAGTGAAGCAATTCACCGCAGTTTGCTGTTCAAACTACTTACCTACAGGTCAGGTATTTAAAACTCTGTTTTCTCTGTCACACAGATCACATATACGTTGTCAGAAAATACTGCCATTTCGGCTTCCATTAAAAATTTCCTTTAGTGTGTCATTGAAGCAACTCACACAAGTCTGCTGTTCAAACTACTTACCTGCAGGCCAGGTATTTAAAACTCTTGTTTCTCCATCACACGGATCACATATAACTTCGCTCCAAACTCAGTCATTTGTAGTGAGCGTGGAAGATACTGTCAAGGGACGTGGAAAGGGACGGGGAACTGGATGTGATGGTAAAGGTTCATGCAGAGGCCGAGGACAAGGCCATGGGCAAGCTGAAATTGTGCCACAACAAACACCAACATCTTCTCGCCTGACCTTCCTGTCCCAATTTCTAGGGGACCACAGCACACCACTATTGAACCCAGAGCAGTGTCAAAAGGTTGTTGGTTGGATAATGCTTCCAGTCACTTAGCCACCACCACCACCCTGTCTTCCACACGGTCAAGCCTCAGTAGCCGTGAGTCTGGACCGCATATTCCTCACCCTGATCCTCCTTCCTCCCACCATGCCGAGTACCCAGAGACAACTGATCCCAAACTTGGAAACTCTGAAGAGCTGTTCACTTTTCCATTTATAGATTCGGGCCACTCGCCCAGTCCACTTGAAGGGGGGCAAGAGGAGATCGCGTGTAACGATGCCCAAATATTTGAGCAGCCACGGTCACACGAAGGTGACGGTGGGAAAGAGTCACAAGAGGTGGATGATGATGAGACACAATTGCCAGAAAGTCAGTAGGAAGATCAGGGTGCGGAAGTGGAAGAAGAGGTGGTGGATGATATAGTAACTGACCCAACCTGGCAGGAGGACATGCAGAGCGAGGACAGCAGCACACAGGGGGAGGGACGCAGAGCACCCCAACAGGCAGGAAGAAGCAGTGTAGTGGCCACAGACAGAAGGCAGGCAACCGTTCCCCGTAACACCAACATGAAGGAAGTTGCCAGTACAACTGTTAGGTCTTCCCGAGTCTGGTTGATGTTTAAAGACTCTGCCGAAAGCCCCAAAAAGGCCATTTGCACAATCTGCCAGGCCAGCATCAGCAAGAGTGGCAAAAAGACCAGCCTGGCCACCACCAGCATGATCAGGCACATGGCAGCAAAGCACCCGACCTTGTGGGCCGAACCCCAGGGTCCAGGAGCAGCGTCTGCGGGTGGCACCATTGCTTCTTCCTCTGTTGTGCATGCAAGCCAATCCCCTGTCCATGGCGATTGCGAAGACGCCTCCTGCCCTGCACCTGTCATTGCACACTCTCAAGTAGCAGCATCAGGAAGCACGTCCATGTCCTTGTCCCAGCGCAGCATTCAGTTGTCCATACCCCAGTCCTTGGAACGCAAGTGCAAATACGCAGCCAACGCCCCACAGGCCACACTACTAAATTCTCACATTTCACGACTGCTTGCGCTCGAAATGTTGCCTCTTAGGCTCGTGTAGATGGAAGCATTCCGCAACCTGATGGCGGCAGCCGTCCCTCGGTACTCGGTCCCCAGCCGCCACTGTTTCTCCGAGTGTGCCGTCCCCGCATTACACAAGCACGTGTCCCAAAACATTAGCTGTGCTCTCAGCAACACAGTTACCGGTAAAGTCCACCTAACCATGGACACGTGGACAAGTGCTTGTGGGCAGGGACGGTACATCTCGCTGACGGCACACTGGGTTAACATAGTGGAAGCCGGGACCCAGTCGGACCTCCTGACGCCAAGGATTGCTGGCCCTAGGTCAATCAGGGTTGCCCCCACAGTCTACAGCTCCTGCACCTCATCCTCCTCAGCCTCCTCCTCCTCTTCAGCCTCCATCTCTGAAATGACCACATCAGTCACAAGCAGGAAGCACTGCAGCACTGGCTCGGCCAAGTGGCAACAGGCTGTGCTGAAGCTAATATGCTTAGGTGAAAAAAATGCACAATGCTGAAGAGTTGTGGACAGCTCTGAAAGAGCAGGCAGATCTGCGGCTCACACCGCTGAACCTACAGCCTGGCATGGTCATGTGTGACAATGGCCGGAACCTGGTGGTGGCTCTGAGGCGAGGCGGGCTCACACACGTACCATGCCTGGCCCATGTGCTTAACCTCGTGGTTCAGCGGTTTCTCAAATCCTGCCCGGAGCTGCTGGATCTGCTTGTTAAAGTATGCTGCCTGTGTGCCCATTTTAGAAAGTCAGCAACAGCTTCCGCCGCCCTTGCAGTGTTTCAGCAGAGCTTGCAGCTTCCGGCTCAAAGACTGGTGTGTGATGTCCCCACGCGTTGGAACTCTACACTGCAGATGTTGGGAAGGATTTGTGAGCAGAAGAGGGCAGTTGTTGAGTACCAGCATCAACAAGGCCGTCGATATTCAGTTCAGACTCCACACATAAGTCCTCAGGAGTGGACATGGATGTCAGACATATGTACCATCCTCCAAAACTTTGAGGACTCCACCAAGACGGTGAGTGGTGATGATGCCATAATTAGGGTCACCATCCCGCTTCTCTGTCTTCTAAAAAGTTCTCTTCTCACAATCAAAGAGGATGCAATGCAGGCAGAGCACGATGAGATGGAGCAAGGAACCATACAGGGTGATTGCACACAGCCAAGCCTCATCTCATCCCAACATGGATTGGGTGACAATGAGGAAGAGGAGGAGGAGGAGGAAGGACCGGAGCAAATTTCATGCACTATACACGGTACTACCTGCACAGCTGTCATACCGTCTGTTCAGCGTGGATGGCCAGAGGACAGAGAGGAGGAGGAGGAGTAGGAGAGCATGATCAGTCATCCTCTTGGTGAGGACATGGAAGTTTTGCCTGTTAGTAGTCTGGCATGCATGGCTGAGTTTATGTTACGCTGCCTTTCCCACGACCCTCACGTTCTCAAAAGTTTGGGTGACAGTCATTACTGGTTGGTGACACTTCTAGACCCACGCTACAAGGAGAACTTTATATCTCTTATTCCTGAGGCGGACAGGTCTACAAAAATGGGGCTGTACCAGAAGGTCCTTCTTGCGGAACTATTAAAAAAATTCCCATCTGAAAATTCTGGCAGCAGAGGGCACACTTCGTTGGACAACCAAGGAGTACAGGCGAGAGAGACACAACTTCAATCCAGTAGAGGCGGTGGAACACTGTCAAAGTTCTAGGAGAGTTTTCTCAGACCCTCCCATCTCACAGGCCCTGATGCGCGGGGTACTCTCACAAGGAGTGCGAAGTTTGGGAAGATGCTGAGGGAGTACCTTGCCGACTGTACCAACGTCCTCCATGATTCCTCTGTGCCTTATAATTATTGGGTATCCAAGCTGGATACGTGGAATGAACTGGCTCTCTATGACATGGAGGTCCTGGTCTGCCCTGCCACCAGCGTTTTATCAGAGCGGGTTTTTAGTGCCGATGGTGGAATTATAACTGATATGCGCATCCGCCTGTCAACTGAAAATGCTGACAGGCTGATTCTTATAAAAATGAACAAGGGCTGGATTGGGCCAGACTTTTCAACACCACCGAATGATAGCAGCGTAACATAAACTCAAATGCAGTGTCTTTTCTTGGGGGGTGTATTCTCATGCACCTTTTCACGCCCACACATGGGTATACGCTTCCTGATTTTGGCTATTTACTCTTGTCCTCCTCCTTCTCCTCCTTCTCCACCACCATTTCACCAGGGTGACCGTGGTCCGTGATGCAACACCCACATAATTTTTTTAAAGGGTGTTTATGATGCCCGTAAAAAAAATTATTTATACAGTATGTTCATGCATACCCCCCAGGGGTAAATGTTTGTCAGCCCATACATTTAGTGCATGGGCATTACAAGTATAGGAGGCCCGCTCCTTTCTAATGGGAACATTTTTTCTTATGAGGCCCTCCTCCACGTCTCTTCCAAGGGTCATTGAAGTGCCTCCAAATTTTTGGCAGCCCTTGCATTCACTGCATAGGCCAACACTATGGGAGACTTTCTCCTTTCTAATGGGAATTTGTCGTTACTGTGGCCATGCTCTATGTGTCTTTAAATTCTTAGTGGGGTTTTTCCTAAAATTCGTCAGCCATTGGACTCACTGCATACCCTATAACTGTATAGCAGATCCTCTCCTTTCTAATGGGAACATGTCGTAACTTTTTACTGTGACCCTGCTCTGTGTGTCTTTAAATTCTTAGTGGGGCTTTTCCTAAAATTGGTCAGCCATTGGACTCACTGCATAGCCTATAACTGTATAGCAGACTCTCTCCTTTCTAATGGGAACATGTCGTACTTGTTACTGTGGCCCTGCTCTGGGTGTCTTTAAATTCTAAGTCGGGCTTTTCCTAAAATTGGTCAGCTGTTGGACTCACTGCATACCCTATAACTGTATAGCAGACCCTCTCCTTTCTAATGGGAGCATGTTGTACTTTTTTCTGTGGCCCAGCTCTTTGTGTCTTTAAATTCTTAGTGGGGTATTCCTAAAATTGGTCAGTCTTTGGACTAACTGCATACCCTATAACTGTATAGCAGACTCTCTCTTTCTAAAGGAATTTGTCGTTACTGTGGCCCTGCTCTATCTGTCTTTAAATCTTAGTGGGGTTTTTCCCAAATTTTGGAAGCCCTTGTAGTCACATCATGGGCATTACCAATATAGGAGACCTGCTCCTTTATAATGGGAACATTTTTTTTACTGAGACCCTCCTCTAGGTCTTTTCAAAGGGGTATTGGGTTGCGTCCAAATTTTTGGCAGCCCTTGCAGTCACTGGATACACAATAACAGTATAGGAGACCCACTTGTTAATAATAAGAACAACAAAGCATAGCCGGCTGATGGCTCTCTAACAATAGCGAGGGCCAACTGCTGGCCTTTTAAGAATAGTAAGGGCCCTTTGATGGCCCTATAAAAATAGCCTTTATGACTTTCAGAGTCCCTCCATCATAAATAAAACAGGATGTGTCTGATGATGTGTCACACACCACATTGCCAGATAAGGTTGTAAAATGTTAAAATGACATTTCCCGGTGAATGCATTTGTCTTACAAAATAACGTAAAAAGCCCCAAAACAATAGGTGTCACCAATTTAACCTCAATATAATCACATTGTTCAGCTCATGCACCTCCTCCTCCATCTCCGAAATGACTACATCAGTCACAGGCTGACAACACTGCAGCACTGCCTTTGCCAATCGGCAACAGGCTGTGCTGTAAATAACTTGCTTAATGCTTAATTGACAAATCGCCCAGCACTGCAGAGTTGTTGAAAGCTGTAACACAGCAGCCTGATCTGTGGCTCTCACTGCTGAACATACAGCCAGGCATGGTCGTGTGTGACAATGGGTGGAACCTGGTGATGGAGAAATGACAGCCGGGGTAGATACAGTTTCCCTCTAGGCCAGTCCTTTCACCGAGCTAAAGAATTATTATTATTATTTATTATTATAGCGCCATTTATTCCATGGCGCTTTACATGTGATAGGGTTATACATAACAAAAGCATTTACATAATCTTAACAAAACGAGTCAGCGACTGGTACAGGAGGAGCGAGGACCCTGCCCGCGAGGGCTCACAGTCTACAAGGGATGGGTGAGGATACAGTAGGTGAGGGTAGAGCTTGTCATGCAGTGGTGTTTACTGCAGGTTGTAGGCTTGTCGGAAGAGGTGGGTCTTCAGGTTCCTTTTGAAGGTTTCCACGGTCGGCGAGAGTCTGATATGTTGGGGTAGAGAGTTCCAGAGTAGGGGGGAAGCACGGGAGAAATCTTGTATACGATTGTGGGAGGAGGAGATAAGAGGGGAGTAGAGCAGGAGATCTTGTGAGGATCGGAGGTTGCGTGCAGGTAAGTACCGGGAGACTAGGTCACAGATGTATGGGGGAGACAGGTTGTGGATGGCTTTGTATGCCATGGTTAGAGTTTTGAACTGAATTCTCTGGGCAATGGGGAGCCAGTGAAGGGATTGACAGAGAGGAGAGGCCGGGGAATAGCGGGGGGACAGGTGGATTAGTCGAGCAGCAGAGTTTAGGATAGATTGGAGAGGAGCAAGAGTGTTGGAAGGGAGGCCACGGAGCAGGAGGTTGCAGTAGTCGAGGCGGGATATGATGAGGGCATGCACTAGTGTTTTTGCAGAGTCTTTGCTGAGGAATGCACGGATCCGGGAGATGTTTTTGAGTTGGAGTCGGCAGGAGGTGGAAAGGGCTTGGATATGTGGCTTGAAGGAGAGATCAGAGTCCAGGGTTACCCCAAGGCAGCGAGCTTGTGGGACTGGGGAGAGTGAACAGCCATTGACGTTGATGGACAGGTCGGATGGGGGATGTGAATGAGAGGGTGGAAAGATGATGAACTCTGTTTTATCCATGTTGAGTTTTAGAAATCTGTCGGAGAAGAAGGATGAGATGTCTGACAGACATTGTGGGATTCTGGTTAGTAGGGAGGAGATATCGGGTCCAGAGAGGTAGATCTGTGTGTCATCAGCATAGAGGTGATACTGAAAGCCGTGAGACTCTATGAGCTGTCCCAGGCCGAAGGTGTAGCTGGAGAAGAGCAGAGGTCCTAGAACTGAACCTTGGGGGACACCGACAGATAGGGGGCGAGATGAGGAGGTGGTGCGTGAGTGGGAGACGCTAAATGTCCTGTCTGTTAAGTATGAGGAGATCCAAGATAGAGCCAAGTCCGTGATGCCAAGAGATGAGAGAATCTGGAGTAAGAGGGAATGGTCCACTGTGTCAAAGGCAGATGACAGGTCCAGAAGGAGGAGGATGGAGTAGTGTTGCTTGGATTTGGCATTTAGTAGGTCGTTGGTGACTTTGGTCAGGGCAGTTTCAGTCGAGTGATGCGGTCGGAAGCCAGATTGTAGACGGTCGAAGAGGGAGCAGGAGGAGAGGTGGGAGGACAGTTCAAGGTGGACATGTTGTTCTAGAAGTTTTGAGGCAAAGGGGAGGAGTGATATGGGGCGGTAGCTGGTCAGAGAGGAAAGGTCAAGGGAGGGCTTTTTGAGGATGGGTGTGATTGCGGCATGTTTGAAAAATGAGGGGAAGACTCCGGTTGTTAGTGATAGATTGAAGAGGTGGGTTAGGGTTGGGATGAAGACTGTGGTGAGGTTAGTGATGAGGTGGGATGGGATTGGGTCAAGTTCGCAGGTGGTGAGGTGTGATTTGGAGAGTAAAGAGGAGACTTGACCTTCTGTAATGGTGGAGAAGTGGGGTTTGGAGGAGGAGGGTTGAGTAGATATGAGGAGGGGTTGTGTGGACTTTAGGCCAAAGTTTTGTCTGATGGTGACAATCTTCTGTTTGAAGAATGAGGCAAAGTCGTCGGCTGAGATGAGAGAAGAGGGAGGAGGTGCTGGGGGACGAAGGAGAGAGTTGAAAGTGTTAAATAGCTGTTTAGGGTTGTGAGATAGGGAGGATATGAGAGATGAGAAGTAGGTTTGTTTTGCTGTAGTGAGTGCGGACTTGAAATTAGTGAGGGATTGCTTGAATGCGATGAAGTGCTCGATGGAGTGAGACCTTTTCCATCTCCGCTCCGCAACCCTGGAGGCCCGGCGCAGTTCTTTGGTAAGTTTAGTGTACCAGGGTTGCCTGTTGAATGTGCGAGGTGTGGTGTGTGTGAGAGGGGCGATCGAGTCTAGAGCTGAAGCTATTGTGGTGTTATATGAAGCAGCAGCAACGTCTGCATCGTGCAAGGAATTTATGTCTGTGAGAGGAAGGAGGGATTCAGAGAGAGAGTGTAGGTCAAGGTGTTTGAGATTTCTGCGAGGGTGTGTGAGTTTGTGGAGTGGGGATTGTGCACCCGGAGAGGAGAGGGTAGAGAATGTGAGGAGGTTATGGTCAGAGAGAGGGGGAGTGGTGAGTTAGAGAGGTTAGATAGGGAACAGAGGCGGGTGAAAATGAGGTCCAGTGTGTGGCCATCTTTGTGGGTGGGTGTGGAAGACCATTGAGTGAGTCCAAGGGAGGAAGTGAGGGATAGGAGCTTAGAGACAGACGAGTGGGGAGTGTCAATGGGGATGTTGAAGTCACCCATTATGATAGTGGGGATGTCAGTGGAAAGGAAGTGAAGCAGCCAGGTAGTGAAATGGTCTAAGAAGGTGGTGGCTTGCCCTGGGGGTCGGTAAACGACGGCCAGTTGGAGGTTGGAGGGGGAATAGATGCGCACACAGTGCACCTCAAAAGAGGGGAGTGTAACGGAGGGTGGCAGTGGGATTTTGGTGAAAGCGCAGAGTTCTGATAGGAGGAAACCTACGCCTCCACCATGTTTGTCATTGGGGCGGGGGGTGTGGGAAAGGTGGAATCCGCCATATGAAAGGGCAGCTGGGGAGGCTGTGTCAGAGGGGGTGAGCCAGGTTTCGGTGATGGCGAGGAAGGAGAGTTTGTTTGTAATGAAAAGATCGTGGATGAAGGAAAGTTTGTTGCAGACAGAGCGAGCGTTCCATAGAGCTCCTGTTAGTATAGCTGAGGAGGTGAGTATTAGTTGGATGGGTATGAGGTTAGAAGGGTTGCGACAGTTTGAGGAAGGTCATGGATAGGAGGTAGAAGTGACTGTGGGGATATGGCGAGGAGGACCAGGATTTGGAGAGATATCTCCAGCAGTGAGGAGGAGCAGAGAAAGTGTTAGCAGGTGGGAGCAAGAGAGAGCATGAGGTGGCTGTCTGTGTTTGGAGATCCAGGATTGAATATTGAGGAATAATTTGGAGGAGGAGGTGAGATGAATGGGGAGGATAGAGGGAGAGATGAAGAGTTTCTTACTTGGTGTAGGGATTTGAGGGGTTATTAGAAAGTGGAGGACTATAGAGGAAAAAGTGAGAGCTAACAGAAACATAGTTAAAGGAGAGTAAGTGGTCAAAGTGTTTGTTACCTGACTCCTGCCCCGACTAACTGCCTCTGAAATAACTGCCACTTCTCTCCGAAGCCACTTTGCACAAGAAGACTCGTGCACACCCCAGCACGCGTGCACCCCTTACAGAGAGTCTAAATATATAGGCCACATTAAACTATATCAGGTGTAGGGCATTGTGGGAACGGCTTGTGGATAAATTAACAGCTGGTCATTTCAACAGGAGATGGCTGGGTGATCAAAGACAGAGCCAGGACGCAAGTCTCTGCAGTTTAGCACCTCTAAAAATCAGATAAGGCATATAGTGGGGAAGGGACAAACATATGTGAATATTGATTGGAGTGGGACAGATGAAGCAGGGGAATTATGCAGAGCATGTACCAGAGAGATGGGTCAGCAGAGCATTAGATGACAGCATACATAGGAGCAGGGGAATTATGCAGAGCATGTACCAGAGAGATGGGTCAGCAGAGCATTAGATGACAGCATACATAGGAGCAGGGGAATTATGCAGAGCATGTACCAGAGAGATGGGTCAGCAGAGCATTAGATGACAGCATACATAGGAGCAGGGGAATTATGCAGAGCATGTACCAGAGAGATGGGTCAGCAGAGCATTAGATGACAGCATACATAGGAGCAGGGGAATTATGCAGAGCATGTACCTGTGGAAAGAGAAGAAGACGAATGTTAGTCCATGGCCTCTGAAATAACTGCCACTTCTCTCCGAAGGAACTTTGCACAAGAAGACGCGTGCACACCCCAGCACGCGTGCACCCCTTACAGAGAGTCTAAATATATAGGCCACATTAAACTATATCAGGTGTAGGGCATTGTGGGAACGGCTTGTGGATAAATTAACAGCTGGTCATTTCAACAGGAGATGGCTGGGTGATCAAAGACAGAGCCAGGACGCAAGTCTCTGCAGTTTAGCACCTCTAAAAATCAGATAAGGTGTATAGTGGGGAAGGGACAAACATATGTGAATATTGATTGGAGTGGGACAGATGAAGCAGGGGAATTATGCAGAGCATGTACCAGAGAGATGGGTCAGCAGAGCATTAGATGACAGCATACATAGGAGCAGGGGAATTATGCAGAGCATGTACCAGAGAGATGGGTCAGCAGAGCATTAGATGACAGCATACATAGGAGCAGGGGAATTATGCAGAGCATGTACCAGAGAGATGGGTCAGCAGAGCATTAGATGACAGCATACATAGGAGCAGGGGAATTATGCAGAGCATGTACCAGAGAGATGGGTCAGCAGAGCATTAGATGACAGCATACATAGGAGCAGGGGAATTATGCAGAGCATGTACCAGAGAGATTTGTCAGCAGAGCATTAGATGACAGCATACATAGGAGCAGGGGAATTATGCAGAGCATGTACCTGTGGAAAGAGAAGAAGAAGACGAATGTTAGTCCATGGCCTCTGAAATAACTGCCACTTCTCTCCGAAGGAACTTTGCACAAGAAGACGCGTGCACACCCAAGCACGCGTGCACCCCTTACAGAGAGTCTAAATATATAGGCCACATTAAACTATATCAGGTGTAGGGCATTGTGGGAACGGCTTGTGGATAAATTAACAGCTGGTCATTTCAACAGGAGATGGCTGGGTGATCAAAGACAGAGCCAGGACGCAAGTCTCTGCAGTTTAGCACCTCTAAAAATCAGATAAGGTATATAGTGGGGAAGGGACAAACATATGTGAATATTGATTGGAGTGGGACAGATGAAGCAGGGGAATTATGCAGAGCATGTACCAGAGAGATGGGTCAGCAGAGCATTAGATGACAGCATACATAGGAGCAGGGGAATTATGCAGAGCATGTACCAGAGAGATGGGTCAGCAGAGCATTAGATGACAGCATACATAGGAGCAGGGGAATTATGCAGAGCATGTACCAGAGAGATGGGTCAGCAGAGCATTAGATGACAGCATACATAGGAGCAGGGGAATTATGCAGAGCATGTACCAGAGAGATGGGTCAGCAGAGCATTAGATGACAGCATACATAGGAGCAGGGGAATTATGTAGAGCATGTACCTGTGGAAAGAGAAGAAGAAGACGAATGTTAGTCCATGGCCTCTGAAATAACTGCCACTTCTCTCCGAAGGAACTTTGCACAAGAAGACGCGTGCACACCCCAGCACGCGTGCACCCCTTACAGAGAGTCTAAATATATAGGCCACATTAAACTATATCAGGTGTAGGGCATTGTGGGAACGGCTTGTGGATAAATTAACAGCTGGTCATTTCAATAGGAGATGGCTGGGTGATCAAAGACAGAGCCAGGACGCAAGTCTCTGCAGTTTAGCACCTCTAAAAATCAGATAAGGTATATAGTGGGGAAGGGACAAACATATGTGAATATTGATTGGAGTGGGACAGATGAAGCAGGGGAATTATGCAGAGCATGTACCAGAGAGATGGGTCAGCAGAGCATTAGATGACAGCATACATAGGAGCAGGGGAATTATGCAGAGCATGTACCAGAGAGATGGGTCAGCAGAGCATTAGATGACAGCATACATAGGAGCAGGGGAATTATGCAGAGCATGTACCAGAGAGATGGGTCAGCAGAGCATTAGATGACAGCATACATAGGAGCAGGGGAATTATGCAGAGCATGTACCAGAGA
The DNA here is from genome assembly GCF_046119375.1 of Phyllobates terribilis. Classification (NCBI taxonomy): domain Eukaryota; kingdom Metazoa; phylum Chordata; class Amphibia; order Anura; family Dendrobatidae; genus Phyllobates; species Phyllobates terribilis. The sequence goes on from NW_027362761.1 coordinate 790,421,505, forward strand.
GATGGGTCAGCAGAGCATTAGATGACAGCATACATAGGAGCAGGGGAATTATGCAGAGCATGTACCAGAGTGATGGGTCAGCAGAGCATTAGATGACAGCATACATAGGAGCAGGGGAATTATGCAGAGCATGTACCTGTGGAAAGAGAAGAAGAAGACGAATGTTAGTCCATGGCCTCTGAAATAACTGCCACTTCTCTCCGAAGCCACTTTGCACAAGAAGACGCGTGCACACCCCAGCAAGAATATGGTTGTGGTGAAATACAAATCCCACTGAGAAGCTGTTTCAGATTGAAAAACATTGTGCCCACTAGAGGATTCTGAGGGCTAACCTTTCTCACCCACTCAAGAACCCAATAGCAGCTGCAAAGTTAGCCCTGTCATGAACTCTCCTGAGGCAGAAGCCAAGGCACACCAGAGGATTCTCTTGTGGGACCGTCCAACCCTGCCGAGAAGCAGTTCTGGCTAAGAAAAGTGTGTGGGAAGGTTCCCCGACACTCTATGGCTGCTTTTTTACTGAGGAGGAAACACGGGGAGAACATACAAAGTCCTTGCAGATGTTGTCCTTGCTGGGATTTGAACCCAGGATCCCAGCGCTGCAAGGCTTCAGTGCTAACCACTGATCCAATGTGCTGCTGTTCACCCTTTAATATCTAACAGGCTGGAGAAACTTGCACCTACTGCCACTCTATCTTCAGCTCCTTTGTGAGAAAATGTATTTGGGCAGCCACTCAGTCTACCAAATAAAATTCCTGAGAAGGAAATTGGGGATGGCTTCGCTACTGGTACTGGGGGCAGTGCTAATACCATGGCGTCGTACCATAGTTTGCTGGAAATATTCCAGGCTGGTAGGAGGCAAGCAAATTCCCACAGAAAAGTACCAGCAATAATGTTCAGGCCACATTTCAAGTGCAAGCAGTTTTAGAGAACTTCCTGGGAGAAATTACACACAGGGTAGATACGGTTTCCCTCTATGCCAGTCCTTTCACCGAGCTAAATACAACTCTCAGCAAAAAAAGTTGTGGACTGGCTCCGTATCGTCCCTGGCCACATTCACCTGTCCACATGTTTGTGATTAGGCGGACCTTCCCAGTAAATGCACTGGGGAGGGCACGGGTAATGTTGTGGGAACCGTGCTTGTGGAAGGCGGAGGCAACACCAGGAGAAACAGTGGCGGCTGGGGACCGAGTATGGACACCCAGCCGCCGCCGGCATGAGGTTGTGAAAAGCTTCCGCCTCCAAGAGCTTAAAAGGCCATATTTCAAGTGCAAAGAGCTGCACAGAAATCTGGCAGTTTAGTGTTGAGGCCTGTGGGTGGGTGGCTGGCTGCATACATGCACTTGCATTCCAAGTAACAGAAAACTAAGCAGATGGTGGCCTCTATCATCATCATGGCCTCACCTCAGCACTATGAACTCTCCTGTAGGAGAAGCCAGCGCCCGCCGGAGGAGTCTCCGGTTCTCTGGTGGGCCCGTCCAACCCTGCCGAAAAGCAGCCCTGGCTAAGAAAAGTGTGGGGGAAGGTTCCCGGACACTCTATGGCTGCTTTTTTAATGTGGATCGGCCATGCTTATGCATGTTATTTCTCAAAACGCATTACAGATCAGGCAATTGTCCAACTCTGTATTCATGAAATTAAATGCGCAAAGAAAGATGTGTGTGTGTGTCAAAGCACCACTGACAAGTGTGAGTTGATGTTGGATGGGTTGCCATTGCTTCTGCAACATGCTCAATTACAGGACTTCCTGGGAGAAATGACACGCAGGGTAGATATGGTTTCCCTCTATGCTAGTCCTTTCACCGAGCTAAATACATCTCTCAGCAAAAAAAGTTGTGGACTGGCTCCATACCTTCCCTGGCCACATTCACCTGTCCACGTGTTTGTGGTTAGGAGGTCCTTCCCAGTAAGTGCACTGGGGAGGGCACGTGTAATGTTGGGGGACCCGTGCTTGTGGAAGGCGGAGGCGATACCGGGAAAAATAGTGGCTGCTGGGGACCGAGTATGGACACCCGGCCGCCGCCGGCATGAGGCTATGAAAAGATTTCGCCTCCACGAGCCTAAAAGGCCACATTTCAAGTGCAAGCAGCTGTCAAAAATTTGGCAGTATAGTTTTGCAGCCTGTGGGAGGGTGGGTGGCTGGCTGCATACTTGCGCTTGCATTCCAAGGAATGGGGTAGGGACAACTGAACCCTGCAGTGGGACAAGGACGTGGACGGTGATTGTTGCAAGTCTGCAATGACAGGTGCATTGCCGGAGGCATCTTCGCAAGCGCCAAGGATCACTTATGATGGGCACACTTTTAGGCACTGACCTGGGAGTCAGAGATGCTTCCAGAGGTCTTCTCCATGCTGCTCCCATGTCTTTTCAGCACTTTATGCATGTGTCTGATGATGTGTCACACACCACATGGCCAGATAAGGTTGTAAAATGTTAAAATAACATTTCATGGTGAATGCATTTGTCTTGGTTGAAAGCAATGCAAAAGTGCAAAAACGCATCAAAAACGCTAAGTGTGAACATAGCCCAAGTTGTGGAGGAGTATTTTAAAATAACATTTCATGGTGAATGCATTTGTCTTGGTTGAAAGCAATGCAAAAGTGCAAAAACGCATCAAAAACGCTAAGTGTGAACATAGCCCAAGTTGTGGAGGAGTATTTTTGTTTATGGTTATTTATTTTGCCTTATATATACGTCATTACCCTGGAAAGGATGTTCCTTAACTTATTTCCCAGGAAAATCCATTTTGGTTTCGTTTTTGTTTGTTTTATTGTGAGTCCATAAAAGTGGCGTAATACTCTGACCACGTTGTTGACAGCAGTGATCAGGGAGTCAGAGATGCTTCCAGGGGTATTCCCCATGCTGTTCCCATGTCATTTGAGCACTGTTCCCATCGATTTGGGCAATTTTTAGGCCCTCTGCAGAACGGTAGGGGGAGCCGCCTGAAAAATGCTCGAGTTTCCCATAGACTTACATTGGGCTCGTTGCTCGGGTCGAGCACCCGAGTATTCCAATTTGCTCGACCCGAGCAATGAGTACCCGAGCATTTTAGTGCTCGCTCATCACTAGTGAGTAGGAGTGTTTGTTTTTTTTATGTGCAGTGTGATGGGGATTAGGGGGACCATGCATACCAGAATAAGGATGAGGGGGGCACACATACCAGGGTAAGGATGAGGGGGGCAGACATACCAGGATAAGGATGAGGGGGATCATACATACCAGTATACAGATGAGGGGGCCATGCATACCAGGATAAGAATGAGGGGTGCCATGCATACCAGGATAAGGATGAGGGGGATCATAGATACCAGTATACCTATGAGGGGGCCATACATACCAGGATAAGGATGAGGGGGCTACGTATACCAGGATAAGGATGAGGGGGCCATGTATACCAGGATAAGGATGAGGGATGTCATGCATACCAGGATAGGGATGAGGGTTGCCATGCATACCAGGATAGGGATTAGGGGTGCCATGCATACCAGCATAGGGATTAGGGGTGCCATACATACCAGGATAGGGATGAGGGGTGCCATGCATACCAGGATAGGGATGAGGCGTGCCATGCATACCAGGATGGGGAGTACTGTGCCATGCATACCAGGATAAGGATGAGGGGTGCCATGCATACCAGGATAGGGATGAGGGGTGCCATGTATACCAGGATAAGTATGAGGGGTGCCATGCATACCAGGATGGAGGGGTGCCATGCATATCAGGATGGAGGGGTGCCATGCATACCAGGATGGGGATAGGGGCCATGTATAATAGCAAGAGTTTGGGGACATTACTAGTGTTGAGTGAGCACTACAATGCTCGGGTGCTCGAAGCTCGGGCCGAGCTCACCGTGATACTCGGGTGCTTGACCCGAGCAACAAGCTCAATGTTAGACTATGGGAGACCAGAGCATTTTGGTGGCGGCACCCCCGGAAGTCTGTAGAAAGCCTAAAAAGTGCCCAAAACGATAGTGACAGTTCTCAAATGACATAGGGACAGCATGGGGATCGCCCCAGGAAGCATTTCTGACACCAGGTCACTGCTGTCAACAACATGGTCAGAGGTATTAAGCTACTTTTTCGGGCTCACAATAAAACATTCAAAAACGAAACTGAAACTGTTTTCCTGTGTTTTCCTGTGGGCCCTGGCTTCTCCATCAGGAGAGTTGAGAGTGCCAAGGTGAGGAGCATGATGATGATGATAGAAGTTAGCATCTGCTTTGTTTTCTTGGAATACAAGCGTAAGTGTGCAACCTGCCACCCACCCACCCCCAGGCTGCAATACCATACTGCTAGCTTGCTTGCCCTTGAAATTGGGCCTTTTAGTTTGGAGGAATCATATCATAGAATCACAGAATCATAGAATGGTAGAGTTGGAAGGGACCTCCTGGGTCATCTGGTCCAACCCCCTGCTCAAAGCAGGATTCACTAGATCATCTCAGACAGATGTCTGTCCAGCCTCTGTTTGAAGACGTCCATTGAAGGGGAACTCACCACCTCTCGTGGCAGCCTGTTCCACTCATTAATCACCCTAACTGTCAAAAAGTTTTTTCTAATATCTAATCTGTGTCTCCTCCCATTTAGTTTCATCCCATTGCTTCTAGTCTTTCCTTGTGCAAATGAGAATAAAGATGATCCTTCTACAATGTGACAGCCCTTGACATATTTGTAGACAGCTATTAAGTCTCCTCTCAGTCTTTTTTTTTGCAAGCTAAACATTCCCAAATCCTGCAACCGTTCCTCATAGGACATGGTTTGCAGACCAGTCACCATTCTGGTCGCTCTTCTCTGAACTTGCTCCAGTTTGTCTATGTCTTTTTTAAAATGTGGTGCCCAAAACTGTACACAGTATTCCAGATGAGGTCTGACCAAAGAGGAGTAAAGACCGATAATGACTTCACGTGATCTAGACTGTATGCTTCTGTTAATACATCCCAGAATTGTATTTGCCTTTTTTGCTGCTGCATCACACTGTTGACTCATGTTCAGTCTATGATCTATTAGTATACCTAAGTCTTTTTCACATGTACTGTTGCTTAGCTCTATTCCTCCCATTCTGTATATGCTTTTTTCATTTTTATTGCCCAGATGTAGTACTTTGCATTTTTCCCTGTTAAAAACCATTCTGTTGGTTGCTGCCCACTGCTCCAGTTTATTTAGGTCTTTTTGAATCCTCTCTCTCTCTTCTCTAGTATTAGCTATCCCTCCTAGCTTTGTGTCATCAGCAAATTTAATCAGCTTACCCTCAATTCCTTCATCTAAATCATTGATAAAGATGTTGAACAATACAGGTCCCAGGACGGAGCCCTGTGGTACCCCACTTGAGACATTCATCCAGCTGGATGTGAAGCCATTTACAACCACCCTTTGAGTCCGATCACTAAGCCAGTTATGAATCCACCTAACAGTTGCCTGGTCCATTGCATACTTGGTCATTTTTTCAATAAGGAAGGTGTGAGATACTTTGTCAAATGCTTTGCTGAAGTCAAGATATACTATATCTACAGCATTTCCCTGATCCACCCAGTCAGTGATTCTGTCATAGAAGGAAATTAAGTTAGTCTGACATGACTTGTTAGTTACAAATCCATGCTGACTCTGGTTAATCACTTCATTCTTATCCATGTACTTACATACATGTTGTTTAATAATTTGTTCAAAGATCTTTCCTGGTATAGAAGTCAGACTCACCGGCCTATAGTTCCCTGGGTCCACCTTCTTCCCATTTTGAAGATAGGAACAACATTTGCTCTTCTCCAGTCTTCTGGGACTTCTCCTGTTCTCCAAGAATTTTCAAAGATTATGGAGAGTGGTTCTAAAATTTCTTCTACGATCTCCTTCAGTACTCTGGGGTGTAATTCATCTGGACCTGGAGACTTGAACTCATTTATGTTAGCTAAATATTCCCTCACAATCTTTCGGTTTACAGATAACTTGGATTCCTCTATTCCTTTAACACTAGGACTACTGGACTCGTGACCCCGCCTAGAACTACTGAAAGGAGTCATTTTGACTCCTTGCTTGTTTTCGTTTATTTTTAGAGTTTCATTTGTGGTTATTTATTAATAATTATATTTTTTGTAATGTATTATTATTGTGAGATTCAACAGTAATGCTTTTGATTGTTTTTTTTCTGCTTTTCTTATTTTTCTACAGAAAATAACAATAATTATAATAGACGTTTTTCAAACATTTTTTTTTATTCAAGTGCACACATATAAACAACAACTGAAGAACAAAAAGCAGAGAAAATGTAGGTGGAGGAGCATAAAAATGAAAATATGGCGCAGAATTCACCTTCTAAACATTTGGTGTTTCGCATTTTAGGCATTGCCTTTGATTTATGGCAGTACATTGCCCACACAAAGACTTACCACAAGTCTTACAATTTCCGACAGATCTATTTTTCTTGCACTTTTCTTTGATCTGGCAAAATTTTGTTTGAACCATCACTTCTGAGCATGTAGAAACTTGGGACGTGGAACCCTTTTCCCTATCTGTGACATAAGGACCACTCAACTCTCTCACAAGCGTTTGCAAAAATGCCTTGCGTGACATTTTTTGGTGGGTAATCTCCTTGAATATTATCCATGCATTTATACCCGCAAAGTCTAAGGCATTTTCAAATGCATGAACAGGCCATCTCCTTGTGCATGTTCGTGTGGTATATTTTCGTGCCATCTGATCCACTACATCTACTCCATATTTTGTTTCATTGTAAAACTTTAACGTTTCTGGAGTTTTTTTAGCGGAATCAGACGCAACAACAACATCTGGATGGACGGAACTCAAAATGACAACATTTTTGTTGGGCTTTCCTTGATATACTGTAAGTGTAAAATTGTCTTCATTTCTAAACACTTTAGTGTTGTACAATTCCTCTTTCATGGATTTTATTTCTTTAGGCACTTCTCGCCTTATCTTGTTCAGTGTTCCCACGATGGTTGTTCCTTTGCTTTTTAGCTGTTTAGCTAATTTTACTGAAGTAAAATAATTATCGGTTGTAACATTGCGACCTTTTTTCAAAAACGGGTCCAATAACTTCATTACCACATGGTCAGCTAAACGGTCCTCAGCACGGCGTGTGTCATCTTTGCCTAGATAAGGGAAGCCATTTGCCAGATATTTGCTCCTCTTATCAACAGCTAGCCAATATTTGTGGCCATATTTATCTGGTTTGGAAGGCATGTACTGCGTGAATGGACACCTAGTTTTGCTTGGGAAAAGTTGCTCATCCACCATTATGTATGGGCCAGGTTTGTAACACGCAATACAATTTTCAATAAACCTGTCCCACACAGTAGAAAATAGAGCAAACTTGTCCGTTTGCAGTCTCTCCGATCGAGTAGATTTCTCATCAAATCTGAGAAACCTCATAATTTCAACAAAGCGGTCCCTAGACATTGTCGCTTTGCAAAACGGTATTCCCCAGTCATTACACCAAATACTGCTAATCGAGTGACGGTTCGTGCCAGATATTCCACGAGCATAGAATATCGCAATGAATGCATCTAGCTCCTCATCAGATAGAGTTTGTTCAGCATTACACAGTAATACAAGCAGGTAAAACACAAGGAAAATGTGAAAAGTTGATATGTAAATTGAACTACATCTATATGAACATCAGGGTAAATAAGACAGAGTGAAAAAATTATGCACAAAACTTTATAGCAACATTTAGTGACAAAAGGACCTCAAAATATAGTAGGGAGTCAAAATGACTCCCTTCAGTAGTTCTTGGTAAATTTTGAAAAAAACGCGCAAATTTTTCACCAAAATTATTTATTCTCACAAAATCTTTTTTCACATCATATTTGAGGAAAAGTCACCGAGTTTCAAGCCGGAATTCTGAAAAATGTAGTCACAGAAGAGAAATAAAAAACGAAAGGAGTCAAAATGACTCCATCAGTAGTTCTAGTGTTAAAAGGACAGTGAAGATCAGTTGATGTTACATTTTCTTTCTGAGAGAAAACAGATGCAAAATAGGAATTAAAAAGTTCGGCCTTCTCAACATCCTCTCTTACCATTTCTCCATTTTCATCCTGTAAAAATCCTATAGCATCTTTGACTTTTCTTTTACTTTTGACATACCCCCAAAATCCTTTTTTATTGCTTTTGACATCTCTTGCAAGCCTTAATTCATTGTCAGCTTTAGCTAACCTGATACGTGCCCTGCAGGATCTGCAGACTGCATTATAATCTTCTTTAGATATGCCTCCCTCTTTCCATTTAATAAACATTTCTTTCTTTCTTTTTAGCATGTGTTTAAGTTCTGTGTTCATCCATCCTGGTTTCCTTAAATGCTTCCCATTCTTCCTACTTTTCGGGATTGTTAACGATTGTGCTTTGAGAATCTCATTTTTAAAAATTTCCCATCCTTCCTGGACATTTTTGTCCTTAAGGACATCCAGCTAATGGATCCCTCCTATTCTCTTTCTGAGTCTCTTAAAATCTGCCTTTCTAAAATCTAACCTTGACGTTTGAGTCTTCACATGTCTTCCTCCTCTAGTTATCCAAAATTCTATAATAGCATGATCGCTGCCTCCTAGGGTCCCAGCCACCTTTACCTCCTCAACCATTTCCTCCCTGTTTATAAGGATTAGATCCAAAGTAGCAGATCCCCTTGTTTTCTCCCCTACCTTTTGGAAGATAAAGTTGTCAGCAAGAGAGGATAAGAATTTGCTTGACCTGTTAGTTTTACTTGAGAGAGATTCCCAACAAATGTCTGGATAGTTGAAATCTCCCATGACCACTACGTCATATTTTTTGGAGAACTTGGTCATTTGATACATAAAGAGTTCATCCATATCTTCAGCTTGCCCAGGTGGCCTGTAGTAAATGCCTACAATGGTGTCCTTTCCGTTGTTCTCTCCTTGTATTCTTACCCAAACAGTTTCCATAGAACTCCCAGTCTCTGAAGCTTCAATCTCTGTGCAGATATACGCTTTTCTAACATACAATGCAACACCTCCTCCTCGTTTAACAAGTCTGTTTCTTGCAAATAAGTTGTATCCTTTTAGCCTTTTATTCCAATCATGTGTATCGTCCCACCAAGTTTCAGTGATTCCAATGACATCATATTCCTTTTCCTGCATTAGTAGTTCCAATTCTCCTTGTTTGTTGCCCATGCTTTGTGCATTTGTATAAAAACATTTTAGTTTGTGATTGGTTTCTCTTCCTCCCATATTTTTATTATTTAAATTGTTTTGTCTTTGTTCTTCTTTTCCACTTCCAGTAGCAGAGATCTCAATAGTATTTGTCAGCTGTATGGCTTTTTCTGGCCTTTTGCTTCCCTTCCCACATTGTTCTAGTTTAAAGCTCTTCTGATGAGTGTAGCAAGGCGACTTCCAAATACATGTTTTCCAGTCTTCGTAAGGTGCACCCCATCTCTAGCAAGTAGTCCATCGTATAGGTAATTCATTCCGTGATCCAGAAATCCAAATCCTTGTTGACGGCACCATCGACGAGGAGGCCGAAGCTGGCCACTACCTCATGGCTGCTTCGGCAGCGAGGTCTCCATACTCAGTCCCCAGCCGCCACTATTTGTCCTGGTAACCTTCCCCACACTTTTCTTAGCCTGGCTGCAATACCATACTGCTAGCTTGCTTGCACTTGAAATGAGGCCTTTTAGGCTTGTGGAGGCAGATGCCAGCCACCATGTCATGGCTGCGTCGGTGGCCTGGTATCCATACTCAGTCCCCAGCCGCCCGGCGGCCGGGTGTCCGCACTCGGTCCCAAGCCACCAGGGGGCGGCCGGGTGTCCATACTCGGTCCCCAGCCACCCCTATTTGTCCCGGTGCGCCTTATACATAAGTGCGCATACCAAAACATTACCTGTGCCCTCCCCAGTTCATTTAGTGGGAAGTACAGCCTATTCCACTGTAGTGTGTGCACGCCAACCCCCTGTTCATGGCACATGCGAAGATGCCTCCCGCCCTGAACCTGTCGTTGCAAACTTGCAACTATCCCCGTTCAAGTCCTTGTCCCAGGGCAGTGTTCAATTGTACCTCCCCCATTCCTTGCAATGCAAGCGCAAGTATGCTGCCTGCCTGCCACCCACCCCCAAGGCTGCAATACCATACTGCTTGCTTGATTGCACTTGAAATTGGGCCTTTTAGGCATGTGGAGGCGGAATCTGGACACCACATCATGGCTGTGTTGGCGGCCTGGTATCCATACTCAGTCAATTGCCGCCCGGCGGCCGGGTGTCCACGCTTGTTCCCCAGCCGCCAGGGGGCCGCCGGTTGTCCATACTCGGTCCCCAACCGCCCTGCGGCCGGGTGCTCACACACGGTCCCCAGCCGACTGGGGGCGGCCAGGTGTCCATAAACGGTCCCCAGCCGCTCCCACTTGTCCCAGTGCGCCTTATACACAAGCGTGCATATCAAAACATTACCTGTGCCCTCCCCAGTACATTGAGTGGAAAGAACAGCCTAACCACAAACACGTGGACAAGTGAATGTGGCCATGGATGGTCCATCTCACTGACGCCTTTACACTGGGTTAATATTGTGGAAGCCGGGACACAGTTGGACATTGTGATGCAACACGTCCTCCAGACATAGAGGATTGCGGGTCCTGGGTCAATCAGGCTTCAACACAAAGTTCAGAAGGTAGACAGCAGCAGTGGTCGGCCTCCTACACAACGAGTAAAATATTCATGACCATGAGGCCATACATCTCCTTAGCTTTCTGTTCCTTGGAAGGCAAGTGCATGTATGTAGTAGCGGTTAGGCCTGAGGTGGTCAGCATTTTGGCGCATATCCTACCTCCTCCGAGGATTGCTGGATGTTTTCCTGCTACTATCCCAGTTCTATGACTCCTGTTAAAACAAAGCTTCAGGTGATGAATGATGGTTGAGGTGGTGGCAAAGGGAAAAGAGCAGGAGGAACAGGGACCATTCAAATCAATATCAGGCCAGTCAACCACACAAGTCTAGGATATGTTTCTGTACCAAAAGGAGCGGTTCGGCTACACAATTATAGGGCATACGGTGAGTGCAATGCCTACCAAAAATTTCGAGGCACTCCAATGCCCCTTGGAAGTGACATGGAGGTCAGAGGGCCTTAACTAAAACGTTTTTTTCCATTTATAGCAACTGGGTCTCCTGTACACTGTTGGCCTAAGCAGTGAATGGAAGGCTTTCCAAAAATTATGAGGAACTGAAATGCCCCTTGAAACAGACGTGGATTACAGAGTACTAAAAACGTTCTACCCATTATTGGGGAGTGGGTCTCCCTTAGTGTTCGCCTATGCAATGAAAAGGAAAAGCTGACTAAAATTAGGAGGAAATGCAATGCCCGTTGGAAGAGTCGTGGAGGTTAGAGCTAATTAAAAACAACATTTCAATGCCCCTTGGAAGAGCTGTGGAGTTCAGAGTGGCTTAACAAGACGGTTTTAATGCCCCTTGGAAGAGACAAAAAGGTCACAGTAGCTTAACAAGACCGTTTTAATGCCCTTGGAAGAGACGTGGAGTTCAGAGTGGTTTAACAGGATGGTTTTAATGCCCCTTGGAAGAGACGTGGAGGTCCCAGTGGAATGAAAAGACAATGTCAATGTCCCTTGGAAGAGTGGTGGAGGTCCCAGTGGAATAAAAAGACAATGTCAATGCCCATTGGAAGACTGGTGGAGGTTACAGTGGAATAAAAAGACATGATCAATGGCCCTTGGAAGAGTGGTGGAGGTCGCAGTGGAATAAAAAGACAATATCAATGCACCTTGGAAGAGTGGTGGAGGTCGCAGTATAATAAAAATACAATATCAATGCCCCTTGGAAGAGGGGTGGAGGTCCCAGTGGAATAAAAAGACAATATCAATGACCCTTGGAAGAGACGAGGAGGTCACAGTAGCTTAACAAGACGATTTTAATGCCCCTTGGAAGAGACGTGGAGTTCAGAGTGGTTTAACAAGACGGTTTTAATGCCCCTTGGAAGAGACATGGAGGTCACAGTAGCTTAACAGGACAGTTTTAATGCCCCTTGGAAGAGACGTGGAGTTCAGAGTGGTATAAAAAGATTGTTTTAATGCCTCTTGGAAAAGTGGTGCAGGTCCCAGTGGAATAAAAAGACAATTTCAATGCCCCTTGCAAGAGTGGTGGAGGTCGCAGTGAAATAAAAAGACAATATCAATGCCCCTTGGAGAGTGGTGGAGGTCCCAGTGGAATAAAAAGACAAAATCAATGACCCTTGGAAGAAAAGTGGAGGTCACAGTAGCTTAACAAGACGATTTTAATGCCCCTTGGAAGAGCTGTGGAGTTCAAAGTGGTTTAACAAGACGGTTTTAATGCCTTTGGAAGAGATGTGGAGGTCACAGTAGCTTAACAAGACAGTTTTAATGCCCCTTGTAAGTGACGTGGAGGTCGCAGAGGAATAAAAAAACAATATCAATGCTCCTTGGGAGAGTGGTGGAGGTTACAGTGGAATAAAAAGACAATATCAATGCCCCTTAGAAGAGTGGTGGAGGTCGCAGTGGAATAAAAAGACAATATCAATGCCCTTTGGAAGAGTGGTGGAGGTCGCAGTGGAATAAAAAGACAATATCAATGCCCCTTGGAAGAGTGGTGAAGGTCCCAGTGGAATAAAAAGACAATATCAATGACCCTTGGAAGAGACGTGGAGGTCACAGTAGCTGAACAAGACGATTTTAACGCCCCTTGGAAGAGACGTGGAGTTCAGAGTGTTTTAACAAGACGGTTTTAGTGCACCTTGGAAGAGAAGTGGAGTTCAGAGTGGTTTAATAAGACGGTTTAAAATGTCCCTTGGAAGAGACGTGGAGGTCCCAGTGGATTAAAAAGACAATATCAATTCCCCTTGGAAGAGTGGAGGAGGTCCCAACGGAATAAAAAGACAAAATCAATGACGCTTGGAAGAAACGTGGAGGTCACAGTGTTATGATATGCTACCAGAGCTAAGGAAAGAGAGGAGATCTGTCCCTACGATAGAACTCAGCTTTATCCCTACGATGTAACAGGGGACCTGATCCTGCGATCAGACCTGCTAAAGTCCTAAGCTAGTCTGTACGGAGACCTATAGATGTGGGGAAGGAATCCCTACAAGTACTAAGGACTGGGAGGAAAATGGGACACCTCCTAACAGAAATAGTAGCAGACAGACGAACAAACAAAATATATAGAACACTGAGGTCCGTAGACCAAGCAAACTAACAGAGTAAGATACAGAGCACAGGCTAGCTAGAAAGTAGTTATACAATGAAGTCCAGCAAAGCCAGAAGGGCGGAGCAGGATTAAATAGGCCAACTGTTAGAACCTTGTTGTTAGGTTTTTTTTCCTTTGCTGGTCACATGACCTTGTTGGCCTATTTAATCCTGCTCCGCCCTTCTGGATTTGCTGGACTTCATTGTATATCTACTTTCTAGCTAGCCTGTGCTCTGTATCTAACTCTGTTAGTTTGCTTGGTCTACGGACCTCTATGTTCTATCTATTTTGTTTGTTCGTCTGTCTGCTACTATTTCTGTTAGGAGGTGTCCCATATTCCTCCCAGTCCTTAGTACTTGTAGGGATTCCCTCCCCACATCTATAGGTCTCCGTACAGACTAGATTAGGACTTTAGCAGGTCTGATCGCAGGATCAGGTTCCCTGTTACATCGTAGGGATTCAGCTGAGTCCTATAGTAGGGACAGATCTCCTCTCTTTCCTTAGCTTTGGTAGCAGAACATAACAGTAAGTCCAGCCTGCAAATTCTCTAAGGAAAGATTTTTTTTTTTTGTTCCATCATGGTGTCGGTTCAGGATTTGGCTAAACACCTGCAGGGACTCTCTCTGGAAGTGGCCGAGCTCCGTCAGCACGTGAGTAACTGTCCTGGAGCATATTTCTTGGAGCCTAAGGTATGTTTGCCGGATTTATTTTTTGGTGAACATCGAGAATTTTTTTCATTTAAAAATGCTTGCTTATTGTATTTTCGTTTGAGACCCAAGTCCTCTGGGGATGAATCCCAGCGCGTAGGGTTCATAATGTCACTTTTGCGCAAAGAGCCTCAGGAGTGGGCCTTTTCTTTGCAACCTAGTGATACATGCTTCAGATCAGTGGATAGTTTTTTTTCTGCTTTAGGATTATTATATGATGATCCTGACCGTGTGGCATCAGCTGAGACTGAGTTGAGACGTTTAAAACAAGGATCAGGTAATGTCGAAAAATATTGTACTCATTTTCGTCGTTGGTCCACTCAAACAGGGTTTAACGATTCTGCTCTGAAAAGTCTATTTCTTGCTGGGCTCAGTGAAAGGGTTAAAGACCTGCTAATTTCTTATCCTACACCTGAGGATTTGCAACAGGCTATGCAATTAGCTATACGGGTGGATAGAAGACTGCGTGCTAGGGTTAATGAGAGCAAATCCTCTGCTATGTCAGTTTCTGGTTATGATAATGTGTGTACTAACAGTGGTGAACCGATGGAGATTGGATCGGTGGCACCTCGCTCTCAAGAAAAAGACCGTCGTTTTTCGGAAGGCTTGTGTTTCTATTGCGGAAAATCTGGTCATTTGATTAAAGGCTGTGAGCTTCGTATGAAGAAAGAAAAAAAATTTCCGCGTCCAGACTTATCAGAGCGTTTCACAGGAGATTTCCTGATAAGCCTGGTCCTAGGGGATCCGGAGGATCCTCTTAGAAGGGGGGGGTACTGTTAGAACCTTGCTGTTAGGTTTTTTTTCCTTTGCTGGTCACATGACCTTGTTGGCCTATTTAATCCTGCTCCGCCCTTCTGGCTTTGCTGGACTTCATTGTATATCTACTTTCTAGCTAGCCTGTGCTCTGTATCTAACTCTGTTAGTTTGCTTGGTCTACGGACCTCTATGTTCTATCTATTTTGTTTGTTCGTCTGTCTGCTACTATTTCTGTTAGGAGGTGTCCCATATTCCTCCCAGTCCTTAGTACTTGTAGGGATTCCCTCCCCACATCTATAGGTCTCCGTACAGACTAGATTAGGACTTTAGCAGGTCTGATCGCAGGATCAGGTTCCCTGTTACATCGTAGGGATTCAGCTGAGTCCTATAGTAGGGACAGATCTCCTCTCTTTCCTTAGCTTTGGTAGCAGAACATAACACCAACAAGGTCATGTGACCAGCAATAGAAAAAACCTAAGAGCAAGGTTCTAACAGTACCCCCCACTCTAAGAGGATCCTCCGGATCCCCTAGGACCAGGCTTATCAGGAAATCTCCTGTGAAACGCTCTGATAAGTCTGGATGCGGAAACATCATCCGACCTCACCCAAGAGTTATCCTCGGGTCCGAAACCTTTCCAGGCCACGAGATACTGCAAACTACCTCTATACCGTCTAGAGTTAAGGATGCGAGAAATTTCATATTCCCCGTCCTCCACCACCGGAGGAACAGAGGCAGAGGCGTCACAATCCGATACAACAGCTTTTTTCAACAGAGAGACATGAAACACCGGATTAATTCTCCAGGAGGTAGGAACCTCCAACCTAACAGCAGATTGGTTGACAACCTGAAGCACCTTAAAGGGCCCTGCAAACTTGGGACCCAATTTCTTAGAAGGAATCTTCAACCGCAGATTCCTAGAGGACAACCAAACCATGTCACCAACAGCGAACAAAACCTCCTGTCGTTTCCTATCAAAGTAGTCTTTAGATTTTCTGTTGGCCTCCTGAAGATTACCACGCACATCCATCCAAACTCTCTCCAAATCACCGGAAAAATTCTCCTCCTCAGGCATGGCAGATCCCAACTTGGAGAACGACCCAAACGACGGATGTCTCCCAGAACAACAAAAAAAGGCGAACAACCAGCAGAAGAAGATGTATGATTGTTCAGAGCAAATTCAGCAAGTGGCAGAAACTCAGACCACCCCTCTTGATTGTCTGCCACAAAACAATGCAAGAACTGCTCAACATCCTGGTTTTTCCTTTCTGTCTGGCCATTAGATTCAGGATGATATCCGGATGAGAACGACAAATGAACTCCCAACCTGTCACAAAAGGCACGCCAAAAACGAGCAACGAACTGAGGTCCCCTATCAGAAACAATGTCAGTAGGAACGCCATGAAGTCTGACAATTTCCTTGACAAAGGCCTTAGCGAGAGTTTTAGCGCAGGGCAGTTTGACGAAGGGAACCAAGTGACACATCTTGCTAAAACGGTCCATGACCACCCAGATGACAGTAAAACCCTCAGAGGGGGGAAGGTCAGTTATAAAGTCCATAGCCAAATGTGTCCAAGGAGCACTGGGAACCTCCAAAGGACAAAGTAACCCCGCAGCAGGAGTATGTGAGGACTTAGATCTAGCACATATAGTACATTGACGCACCCATTTAATGACTTCCTTCTGCCATCCAGGCCACCAAAAACTGCGACCCACCAGTCTCTTGGTCTCAGAGATTCCGGGATGACCTGCCAACCGAGATTCGTGACACTCAACAAACAAATCTCTCCTAAAGGTCCCAGGCACAAACAACCTCCCATGAGGAGTGTTAGAAGGGGCATTCTACTGTGCTTTAAGAATCTCATCTTCCAAAACGGAGTCCAAAGCAGCTATCACAACACCTTCTTGTAAAATGTTCTCCTCTTTCTCAGCACCGACTATGGGAGAAAAACTGCGAGACAAGGCATCCGCCTTAACATTCTTAATACCTGGGATGTAAGTAACGGAGAAATTAAACCGCGAGAAAAACAGTGCCCACCTAGCCTGACGGGCATTCAGGCGCTTGGCAGCATCAAGATATATCAGATTTTTATGATCCGTAAAAACCTGAATGGGAAATTCTGCACCTTCCAAGAGGTGGCGCCAGTGTTCAAATGCGAGTTTAATAGCCAATAATTCCCGATTACCAATATCGTAATTCAGTTCAGTCTCCGAAAAAATTTTTGAAAAAAAGGCACAGGGATGTAGTCCATCCCCGTTATCCTGAGACAATACTGCGCCAACCCCCACCGAGGAAGCATCAACCTCAACCAAAAACGGCTTAGTCACATCAGGCTGCATAAGGATGGGAGCAGAGGTGAACCTCTCCTTGAGATACACAAAAGCTTCAATGGCCTCAGAAGACCACTGAACCGCATCAGCACCTTTCCTGGTGAGATAGGTCAGAGGTTTGACAATAATAGAAAAAATTTTTATGAATTTTCTGTAATAATTGGCGAAACCCAAAAACCTCTGTATCGATTTCAAACCAATAGGCCTAAGCCATTCCTGCACAGCTTGAACTTTAACCGGGTCCATCTCAAAACCTTCGCTGGAGATAATGTAGCCTAAAAAACTAATTCTCTGTACAGCGAACTCACATTTCTCCAGCTTAGCAAAAAGCGAATTGTCCATTAATAACTGTAATACCTCACGTACGCTCCGCCAATGAGACTCCAGATCCGGCGAATAAATCAAAATGTCATCCAAATACACAACCACATTTTTGCCGATCAAAGGTCTAAGGATGTCATTAATAAGATTCTGAAAAAATGCAGGAGCATTAGTAAGACCAAAAGGCATAACCAGATTCTCAAAATGACCCACAGGAGTGTTAAAAGCAGTCTTCCATTCGTCACCCTCCTTCATGCGCAACAGATTGTATGCCCCCTGAAGGTCAATTTTAGAGAACCACTTGGCCCCCATTAACTGGTTAAACAGATCAGGAATCAATGGCAGTGGGTAAGGATTGCGTACAGTAATTTTGTTAATCTCACGAAAATCCAGACAAGGACGTAAACCGCCATCCTTTTTTTTTACAAAAAAAAATCCAACCGCCACAGGAGACTTAGAGGGCCTAATGTGACCGGCGGCCAAACTTGTCTGTTTGTATTCCTCCAAAGCCTTTCTCTCAGGAATAGTAAGGTTAAATAAACGACTTTTAGGAAGAGTCGCTCCAGGGACAAATTCAATAGAACAATCATAGTCTCTATGGGGAGGCAAAACCTGCGATTCCTTCTCAGAAAAAACTCTCCAAAAATCCTGAATAGGAACAGGCAATTCCCCCCTATCCACAGCTGCAATACGCCCGTTACAACACTTGTCATAACATTTATGGCCCCAGGATTTAATTTCATTGGTAGACCAATCCAGTACAGGATTGTGCAATTTTAACCAGGGCAATCCCAAGACCACCGGAGAAGGCAAGTTATTCAAGACTACTAAATCCAATTTCTCATGGTGAACACCATTAATAGTGAGAGGAAATTCACAGACCTTGAGAGTAACATTCTTCAAAGGGGAGCCATCCACAGAAACCACAGCAATGGGGTATGATAAAGGTTCGGGTTTTAAATTGAGTCTTTCCAAGAATCCCCCATCAATTACATTCAGAGTAGACCCACAATCAACAAACACCCGAAATTCCATTAATTTTTCCTGAGCAATCGTGGAAGCAGCTAAAAATACACCCTTGGAATTTAAACAGGCAATACGGGCATGACTGACCATTTTTTTTTCTTTCTTCATACGAAGCTCACAGCCTTTAATCAAATGACCAGATTTTCCGCAATAGAAACACAACCCTTCTGAAAATCTGCGGTCTTTTTCTTGAGAGCGAGGTGCCATCACTCCAATCTCCATCGGTTCACCACTGTTAGTACACACATTCTCATAACCAGAAACTGACATAGCAGAGGATTTGCTCTCATTAACCCTTGCACGCAGTCTCCTATCCACCCGTATAGCTAATTGCATAGCCTGTTGCAAATCTTCAGGTGTAGGATAAGCAATTAGCAGGTCTTTAACCCTTTCATTGAGCCCAGCAAGAAACAGACTTTTCAGAGCAGAATCGTTCCACTCTGTTTGAGTAGACCATCGACGGAAATGAGTACAATATTTTTCCATATTACCTGATCCCTGTCTCAAACGTCTTAACTCAGTCTCAGCTGATGAGACACGGTCAGGATCATCATATAATAGCCCCAAAGCAGAAAAAAAACTATCCACTGATCTGAAGCATGTATCACTAGGTTGCAAAGAAAAGGCCCACTCCTGAGGCTCTTTGCGCAAAAGTGACATTATGAACCCTATGCGCTGGGATTCATCCCCAGAGGACTTGGGTCTCAAACGAAAATACAATAAGCAAGCATTTTTAAATGAAAAAAATTCTCGGTGTTCACCAAAAAATAAATCCGGCAAACGTACCTTAGGCTCCAAGAAATGTGCTCCAGGACAGTTACTCACGTGCTGACGGAGCTCAGCCACCTCCAGAGAGAGTCCCTGCAGGCGATGAGCCAAATCCTGAACCGACACCATGATGGAACAGAAAAATCTTTCCTTAGAGAATTTGCAGGCTGGACTTACTGTTATGATCTGCTACCAGAGCTAAGGAAAGAGAGGAGATCTGTCCCTACGATAGAACTCAGCTTTATCCCTATGATGTAACAGGGGACCTGATCCTGCGATCAGACCTGCTAAAGTCCTAAGCTAGTCTGTACGGAGACCTATAGATGTGGGGAAGGAATCCCTACAAGTACTAAGGACTGGGAGGAAAATGGGACACCTCCTAACAGAAATAGTAGCAGACAGACGAACAAACAAAATATATAGAACACTGAGGTCCGTAGACCAAGCAAACTAAGAGTAAGATACAGAGCACAGGCTAGCTAGAAAGTAGTTATACAATGAAGTCCAGCAAAGCCAGAAGGGCGGAACAGGATTAAATAGGCCAACAAGGTCATGTGACCAGCAATAGAAAAAACCTAAGAGCAAGGTTCTAACACACAGTAGCTTAACAAGACAATTTTAATGCCCCTTGGAAGAGCTGTGGAGTTCAGAATGGTTTAACAAGACGGTCTTAATGCCCTTGGAAGAGACGTGGAGGTCACAGTAGCTTAACAAGTCGGTTTCAATACCTCTTGGAAGAGACATGGAGGTCCCAGTGGATTAAAAAGACAATATCAATGCCCCTTGGAAGAGTGGTGGAGGTCCCAGTGGAATAAAAAGACAATATCATTGCCCATTGGAAGAGTGGTGGAGGTTACAGTGGAATAAAAAGACAATATCAATGCCCATTGGAAGAGTGGTGGAGGTCGCAGTGGAAAAAAAAGACACTATCAATGCCCCTTGAAAGAGTGGTGGAGGTCGCAGTGGAATAAAAAGACAATATCAATGCCCCTTGGAAGAGTGGTGGAGGTCCCAGTGGAATAAAAAGACAATATTAATGACCCTTGGAAGAGACGTAGAGGTCACAGTAGCTTAACAAGACGATTTTAATGCCCCTTGGATGAGACGTGGAGTTCAGAGTGGCTTAAAAAGACGGTTTTAATCCCCTTGGAAGAGACGTGGAGGTCCCAGTGGAATAAAAAGACAATATCAATTCCTCTTGGAAGAGTGGTGGAGGTCCCAGTGAAATAAAAAGACAATATCAATACCCCTTGGAAGAGTGGTGAAGGTTACAGTGGAATAAAAAGACAATATCAATGCCCCTTGGAAGAGTGGTGGAGGTAGCAGTGGTATAAAAAGACAATATTAATGCCCCTTGGAAGAGTGGTTGAGGGCCCAGTGGAATAAAAAGATAATATCTATCACCCTTGGAAGAGACGTGGAGGTCACAGTAGCTTAACAAGACTATTTTAATGCTCCTTGGTAGAGACGTGGAGTTCAGAGTGGTTTAACAAGACGGTTTTAATGACCCCTTGGAAGAGTGGTGGAGGTCCCAGTGGAATAAAAGGACAATATCAATGCCCCATGGAAGAGTGGTAGAGGTCGCAGTGGAATAAAAAGACAATATCAATGCCCCTTGGAGAGTTGTGGTGGTCCCAGTGGAATAAAAAGACAAAATCAATGACCCTTGGAAGAGACGTGGAGGTCACAGTAGCTTAACAAGACAATTTTAATGCTCCTTGGAAGAGCTGTGGAGTTCAAAGTGGTTTAACAAGACGGTTTTAATGCCCTTGGAAGAGACGTGGAGGTCACAGTAGCTTAACACGACGATTTTAATGCCCCTTGGAAGAGACGTGAAGGTCCCAGTGGAATAAGAAGACAATTTTAATGCCCCTTGGAAGAGTGGTGGAGGTCCCAGTGGAATAAAAAGACAATATCAATGCCCTCTGGAAGAGTGGTGGAGGTTACAGTGGAATAAAAAGACAATATCAATGCCCTCTGGAAGAGTGGTGGAGGTCGCAGTGGAATAAAAAGACAATTTCAATTCCCCTCGGAAGAGTGGTGGATGTCGCAGTGGAATAGAAAGACAATATTAATGCCCCTTGGAAGAGTGGTGGAGGTCCCAGTGGAATAAAAAGACAAAATCAATGACCCTTGGAAGAGACGTGTAGGTCACATTAGCTTAACAAGATGATTTTAATGCCCATTGGAAGAGACGTGGAGTTCAGAGTGGTTTAACAAGATGGTTTTAATGCCCTTGGAAGAGACGTGGAAGTCACAGTAGCTTAACACAACGATTTTAATGCCCCTTGGAAGAGACGTGAAGGTCCCAGTGGAATAAGAAGACAATATTAATGCCCCTTGGAAGAGTGGTGAAGGTCCCAGTGGAATAAAAAGACAATATCAATGCCCTCTGGAAGAGTGGTGGAGGTTACAGTGGAATAAAAAGACAATATCAATGCCCTCTGGAAGAGTGGTGGAGGTCGCAGTGGAATAAAAAGACAATTTCAATTCCCCTTGGAAGAGTGGTGGAGGTCGCAGTGGAATAGAAAGACAATATTAATGCCCATTGGAAGAGTTTTGGAGGTCCCAGTGGAATAAAAAGACAAAATCAATGACCCTTGGAAGAGACGTGTAGGTCACATTAGCTACCTCTGAAAAAATATTTGGCCTTCTAGTAGTGTGTCGGACTTTCTCTATTAGTCCATCTATACTGACCTCCATCAGGTTGCAAATTAAAACTAATTTTTATCTGCATCTACAGTACCTCTGAAAAAATATTTGGGCTTCTAGCAGTGTGTGGGACTTGTTCTATTAGTCCATCTATATTGACCTCCATCAGGTTGCAAACTGAATATAGTTTTTTCTGCATCCGTGGGGTAGGTGTTAAAGCAACAGTAACATCTGCAGAAGAAAGACCATCTTCCAGCCAAACTAAAATGTCTACTTCTTTTAGCGGACAATGTGATAAGATCCCTTTCTTACGGCCACGCCAATCGCTACAAATTCCAGATGAGGCACAAAAACAGCAGGTGCTTCAACGGATATCAAGTGCTCCTTTAAGTGGGCTCTCCTCCACATCAACTTCAACATCACAAATACTCCAGTCCTCAAAGGTGTCACCCAAATCGCACTTGCTTCCTCACAGCTCCCAAATCTCCAGCTGCCCGTCTGAGTATGAGGTAGAACAGATGGTTGAGTCTGCAGAGCTGTTTACTCATACTATAGCCTGGGAATCAGAGGTCGACTCCAGCGCTTCTGTGAATCCAGACGAGGAAATGATCTGCACTGATGCCCAGAATCTTTATGAGTCGGATCCAAGACCAGACGCAGAAGGTTCTGACCATAATGTAGACCCTCATTCCCAAACTGTAACTCCTGTTGGTGGAGACAATGAGGAAGACGATGATAAGACTCAAATACCTGATTGGAGCGACAACTTTAGTTTTTTGTCAGGGCAGGAACAGGTTGGCTCTGAGGACGACGGGTGTGATAACGCACAGGGTGATGATGATGAGGTCGGAGATCCCACTTACTGTCAACCCACAGTCAGCCAAGAGATGAGGTCAGCAGAGGAGGTGGAGGAAGATGCTAGTGACGACGAGGTCAGGTTGCGCCTTCCTGGACAGAGACGTAGTACTGGAAGCACGTCAACAACTGCATCCTCAAACACAACTCTGCCTCTCACCACAAGTCGTGGTGGCTCTTCAGGTCGCATGGGTGCTAAGCCTTGCATAGCCTGGGCATTTTTTCAGATCGATAAAGATGACCCAACTCGTGTTATCTGTAACATTTGTCAGCAAAAGCTAAGTAGAGGCCAAAAAATACATAGTTTGAGTACTTCATGCATGAACCGGCACATGGACATGAAGCATAAGTTGCAGTGGGAAGCTCAGTGTGCTACAATGCGGCCTAGCCGGCCGGGCCAACCACCGTCTGCCATATCTTGTGCATCCGCGGCCTCTTCATCCTCTGTGACTGGGGGGACAGCAGTCACACCTGTTTTGGGGCGCAGACCTGCCACCTCTTTACCCGCAACAGCCAGCGTGATTGGCAGGTCATCATTTTCTTTGGAGGTGGTAACACCAGCTGGTGTTGAGCGCTGTCCGACATCGATAGCACCACCTTTGGATCAAGGCAACCTAACATGTCCGCCTGCATCTTCCTCACAGACCGGCAGTTTGCCGGGGACACCCTTATCAACCCCGTCTAAGCACAATAGCCAGCCCTCGGTCCCTCAGATGTGGACAAGTAAAAGACCATTTCCTCCTAGCCATGAGAAAGCTAAGAGGTTGAATTTCACCATCTGCAAGCTCTTGGCTACAGAAATGCTGCCTTTCCGCCTGGTGGACACAGAGGATTTTCGAGACCTTATGTCCGTCGCAGTGCCCCAGTACCACATGCCCAGTCGGCACTACTTCTCAAAGAAAGGTGTGCCTGCGCTCCACCAGCATGTCGCACACAACATCACCGCTTCTTTGAGAAACTCTGTGTGTGACAGGGTGCATTTCACCACAGACACTTGGACGAGTAGGCATGGACAGGGGCGTTACATGTCGCTGACTGGGCACTGGGTAACTATGGTGACAGCAGGACAAGGGGCTGCTGTCCAAGTCTTGCCGTCACCACGAGTTGTGCGTCAATCCTCTTTATGTCAAAGTTCCTCCACTGCTTCTGCCTCCTCAACCTCCTCTCGGTCTTCCACCTGCACCCAAAGCCTGTCTGGTCATGCCACAAGCTTTCTAACTGCGCAGAAGGGATCCTGCACACCTCCTTACTATGCTGGCAGTAGGGCTCAACGTCATCAGGCGGTTTTTACATTGAAATGTCTGGGAAATGTGAGTCACACAGCTGAGAAGCCCTTTTTTTCTTAATTATTTCATGAAATAATTTAAAGAAAATTGACGTGGGGCTTCGCCTTATTTTTGTGTCCAGCCAGGTACAACTAGGCAGCTGGGGGCTGGAATCTGCAGCGCAGGGAGGCCCAAGCTTTCTGGGCCCCCCCCCCGCTACAAATTGCAGTCCGCAGCCACCCCGGAAAATGGCGCGTTCATAGAAGCGCCATCTTCTGGCGCTGTACCCAACTCATCCAGGGCCCTGGTGCGGTGGCTCACTGGGTAATAAAGGGGTTAGGGCCAGCTTGGTATTATCAGCTGGCCCCAAGCCCAAAATTCATGGGGTCACGCCAGTATTAGACATGACCGCCATGAATTTCTAGTAAAGTATTTAAAAAAAAACACAACACCCAGAATAAAGTCCTTAAATTGAAATAAAGACACAATTCTTTATTGTTCTAAATTAAACCATACTTACCATCACACCCATTCCAGCTGAAGCCAACGATCTCCTGCAATAAAAGAAAAATAATAAACCAACCTCATCCTTACCTTTCCATGGTTCCCACGACAGCTTCAGCTCTGCTACATCGAGATGACTGGCTGGACCGCAGCAGAACGCTGCCATCCAGTCTGTCATCCCGCAGACACTGAGAAGCGCAGGCATGCTTGCGCTCCTCACTGTCTCGCTGTGACGGCATCCAGATGAGCCGAGGTCATGTCCAATGAACTCGGCTCACCTCATGCACGTCACTGACAGCGTGGGAAAATTCTCACGCTGAAGTGCTGAGTGCAGGAGAATTCTCCCACGCTGTCAGTGATGTGCATGAGGTGAGCTCATGTCCAATGAACTCAGCTCACCTCCTGCACGTCACTGACAGCGTGGGAAAATTCTCCTGCAATCAGCGCTTCAGCGTGAGAATTTTCCCACGCTGTCAGTGATGTGCATGAGGTGAGCCGAGTTCATTGGACATGAACTCGGCTCATCTGGATGTCGTCACAGAGAGACGCTGAGCAGCGCAAGCAAGCCTGCGCTTCTCAGTGTCTGCGGGATGACAGGCTGGATGGCAGCGTTCTGCTGCGGTCCAGCCTGTCATCTCGATGTAGCAGAGCTGAAGCTGTCGTGGGAACCATGGAAAGGTAAGGATGAGGTTGCTTTATTATTTTTCTTTTATTGCAGGAGATCGTTGGCTTCAGCTGGAATGGGCGTGATGGTAAGTATGGTTTAATTTAGAACAATAAAGGATTGTGTCTTTATTTCAATTAAAGGACTTTATTCTGGGTGTTTGTGTTTTTTTTAACTTTGACTATGGGGTTAGTAATGGGGGTGTCTTATAGACGCCTCTCCATTACTAACCTGGGCTTGATGTCAGCTGGCATTATAAGCTGACATCAACCCCAACCCTATTACCCCCTGCCACCGCACCAGGGCAGCGTGGAAGAGCGAGGCTAAGTGCCAGAATTGGCGCATCCTATGAATGCGCCATTTCTGGGGCGGCTGACGGCTGGTGTTTCTAGCCTGGGAGGGGGCCAATATTCATGGCTCCCTTCCTGGGCTATTAATATCAGCCCCCAGCTGTCTGCCTAGTCTTTGCTAGCTATTAAATTAGGGGGACCCCACGTCATTTTTTTGGGGGGGTCCCCCATTTTAATAGCTAGTAAAGGCTATGTATTCAGCTGGGGGCTGATATTAGTAGCCTGGGAAGCTCCGTGGGTATTACCCCCTTCCCAGGCTTCAAACATCTGCCCCAGCCGTCTGCTTAACCTCCGCTAGAGCCTAAAATTAAGGGGAACCCCACGCCAATTTTTTTAATAATAAATCCTTTATTTTAATACTAAATGACAAGTACAGTAACCAACACTATCACTGTACTTCATATATATGTGACTGACATGTTTCTATCTATCTAATCTATGTGTGATGCTCTATCTTTCTGTTCTAAATTGTCGGGTACCGCTGCTGAATTGCCGGCCGGCTTTTTTAAAGAGACAGTGCATGAAAACACTATTATTTTTTTAAATAAATCCTTTACACTAAATGACAAGTACAGTAAGCAACACTATCACTGTACTTATTATATATGTGACTGACATGTTTCTATCTATCTAATCTATGTGTGAAGCTCTATTCTTTCTGTTCTAAATTGTCGGGTACAGATGCTGAATTGCCGGCCGGCTTTTTTAAAGAGACGGTGCATGAAAACACTAATATTTTTTTTAATAAATCCTTTACACTAAATGACAAGTGCAGTAACCAACACTGTCACTGTGCTTCTTATTTGTGTGACTGACATGTTTCTATCTATCTAATCTATGTGTGATGCTCTATTCCTTCTTGTCTAAATTGTCGGGTACCGGTGTATGCCGCTGCTGAATTTGCCGGCCGGCTTTTTTAAAGAGAGTGTCTTCTGAGCAGTTTGTCAGCTTTTGGGCACCTTTGCAGGTGTTTTCTATGTGTTTCTATGTGTTTTTGTTTGCCTGCCATTGGTGTTAACGGTGTTCGACGATGTTCTAAGGTGTTCGACGAACAGTTCGACGAACAGTTCGTCGAACATCCCGGTGTTCGACGAACCGAACCGAACCCGAACACTACGGGGGTGGCTCAACACTAGTGTTCAGCACTCAAACCGTAACAGAACCACAGTATCTGCTGGTAACATCAATTTTGCGGAATCATTTCACCACTTTTTTAGCCCATCCTTTGCAAGGCCACAGGAGACAAGAAGTCTGACACATAGTCAACGCCTAGAGACGATGGTACAGGAGTATCTCCAAGTAAACATTGAAGCCACGACTGTGTCACTGGACCCTTGCTCTTTTTGGGCTTCCAATCTGGATAAATGGCCGGAGCTAGCCACTTACGCCTTGGAGATCTTGTCATGCCCCGCAGCCAGCGTTCTGTCTGAACGTGTGTTCAGCGCTGCTGGTGGTGTGCTGACAGATAAGCGCAGCGGCTCTCCACTGATAATGTAGACAGACTCATGTTCATAAAGATGAACAAATCATGGATCCGAAATGACTTTTCTACCCCTG
The DNA here is from genome assembly GCF_046119375.1 of Phyllobates terribilis. Lineage (NCBI taxonomy): Eukaryota > Metazoa > Chordata > Amphibia > Anura > Dendrobatidae > Phyllobates > Phyllobates terribilis. Next base: position 790,448,408 of record NW_027362761.1, read on the forward strand.
TGTCATCCTGGGGAGAGTAAAAGCTTGATGATTGGTTAAAATCACCCTACCAAACGTTTTAAGCTTTCAAATTACTAATCATGTTTATCTGTATCTTGACTGGAAAATAATTTGGGCTTTGTAGCAGTGTGCAGCATTGATCCTATTAGGCCATCTATAATAAGCTCCACCAGATTTAAAATTAAAAATAATTTTTAGCTGCATCTAGCCCGGAAAATAATTTTGGGGCTCCGAGATGCGCAAGACACATAAGTGCCTTCTTGCTGCACTACCTGCAGCATGACCCTCATATTGTCAGAATTCGAAGTAATCATGACTACTGGGTTGCCACACTCTTAGATCCCCCAAACTTTTCGATCAACCTTTTCATTTTAATAAAGACCAAAAAAATGGTCACTTTTGAAATTATAAGCATTAGCAGGTTGTTAGAAACTGAAATCAAACAGTTTTCAACTCAAAACTTTATTCTAGGTGATGTTACATTTTCACATAGGACCCCTTGTTCGAAAGGAGCTTCTGAACTCTCTCGTCCATTGAATTTGTCAGGTTTTGGATGGTTTCTGCTTCAATTGTTTTGCATGAGGACAGAATACCCTCCCAGAGCTGTTGCTTAGATGTGAACTGCCTCCCGCCATCATAGACACTCCTTTTAATGATGCTCCAAAGGTTCTGAATGGGGTAGAGGTCAGGGGAGCATGGGGGTCACACCATAAGTTTGTCCCCTTTTATGCCCATATCAGCCAGAGATGCAGATGTTTTATGTGCAGCATGAGATGGTGCATTATCATGCAGAAAAATGATCTTGCTGTGAAATACACGGTTCTTCTTCTTGAACCATGGCAGAAAGTGCTGTTTGAGAAAATCCACATACATTATGGAGTTCATCTTTAGCGCCTTCAGGGATCCTAAAGGGGCCGACAATCTCTCTCCCCATGATTCCAGCCCAAAACATTACTCCACCTCCTCCTTGTTGGCGCTGTAGCCGTGTTTGCGTGGGGTGTCCATCAACCAGCCATCCTCCACTCCATCCCTCTGGACCATCGAGCGCTGCACGGCACTCATCCGTGAACAAAACAGTTTTGAAATCAGTCTTCATGTAATGTTTGGCCCACTGGAGCCGTTTCTGCTTGTGTGAAGTGGATAGAGGAGGTCGACAGGATGGCGTATGCACAGCTGCAAACCTCTGAAGGACCCTGCATCTTGTTGTTCGGGGGACGTTGGAGGCACAAGCAGCTTCAAAAACTTGTCTGCTGCTATGACAAGGCTTTTTTGCCGCTGCTCTTTCAACCTGACGTAATTGCCTGTAGGAAAGAGTCCTCAATTTGCCCTTATCAGCACGCACACGTGTGTACTGTGAATCAGCTACATACTTCTTGATTGCCAAGACACTTCATCCTGATCATCGCACAATGTTGATTGTAGTCATGCCTTGACCTAAACACTCCACAATTTGTTGCTTCTCAGCAGCCGACACATCCTTTTTCTTTCCCATTATGGCAGAAAATGTAGGCTGCTTAATAATGTGAGAGAGCCTTCTTAAGTAGTCTTGCCTTTCATTGGACACACCTGCCAAACTAATTAGCACAGGTGTCTGCAATTGCTTACAGTGATATAAAGAGCCCTGACACACATCACCATCAATGAGTTTAACTGACAAACAAACAAATTCTTCCCTTATCACTCCTAAACACTTTTTGCATAATAATTTGGAACGCGGTGTACATGTGCTTTTCCACAAAACACCAGCGGTTCACGTAGTGAATCTTACAGTTCTAACTTGCCAACCGTGGTCTGTATGGAATTGTTCAATAAAGGGCCCAAAATTAAGATAACATAGATGGGAGAGGTCTCTATGAATAGGAATTCCTAAGTATTTGATACCCTGTGAGGGCCAGGCAAAGGGAAAGTTGGACTGGATGGAATCCTATATGGATTTGGGGAGGGAGACATCGAGGGCCTCAGACTTCGCTGCATTGATTTTAAAATTTTACCATGTAACAAAGTGATCTATTTCAGCCATAACAGCATGGATGGATATATGTGATTGAGTGATATATACTAGGACATCATCAGCAAATAGAGAGCACTTGTACTCGGTGCCTCCCACCTCAATCCACCTAATATTGGGGTTATGGCGAATTGATGAGAGCAGGTGCTCCGTCACTAGGATGTATAAGAGAGGGGACAGAGGACATCCCTGCCTTGTCCCATTGGTGATTGTGAAAGGTGATGAAAATGTTCTGACGCACCCCCTGGGCCTTGGGACACCCGGAGCCGGACCCTTTTTGGTGGATGCTGGTGGTTGTAGTCTTCGTGGCGGCGACCCGGTTCCGTGGCTCAGGGCGGTCAAACCAGTGGCGGAACTATTTATGTGGTTTTGATGTTTAAATGTCCGACTACGCCACCCGTGGATTGCGGTCAGAGTGAACCGCCGCTACAGGGCAGACCGCTGAGGCTGGTGTTGTGGGTGCAGCAGAGCGTAGCATAACTCCCCACGGGAGGAGTATAGCCTCAGGGCAGTGTATGCGGAGGATGGGGGTGATGGTGCAGGGCAGCAGCAGTAACGACACAGAGTCAGTGATGCAGTCCAGGGCCTTTACTCACAGTTCTTATTATCCAGACCACGTCTGCAGGTAACGGCTGCCCACGTCGTACTGTGCTCACCAGGTGAGGGGCTCAGACAACTCCCAGATAACTTTGGAGCACTTCACAGGACCCCCTTTGTGTGTCCTTTGTCTGGCCTTTCTTACCAACACTTCTGTCCGGCTGCCTCGGGCCTCCTCTTGGTAAACTTGGCGCCAGTTTCCCTGACCCTATGTGGTGCCTTCCTAGCGGGTGTAGCGAGGGGCTGCTCCACATAAAATGTCAGAGCCTCCGGTTTCTAGCTGAGGGTCGTTTCCTGCCTCCACTAGTTCGGGGACCGGTCTCCCCCTTTGGCCTGACCCCTCCACGCAGGTGTATTCGGGCGTGCGGTGGCGACTCGCCCGTCCGCACCCCTGGGATCCCTTCATTCCTCGTTCCTGGAGCCTTCTCCGCTCCTCTTCCTTCCTTCTCCCTCTTCCAGGCCTGGGCCTCTGTTACTAGGCCCACCTCCGGAGCAGAGCTCATGCAGAGCCCCTGCTCCCTGCCACTTCTGCTCAGACTTCTCTGCACTGAACTAAGATGGTGCCCACCTTTTATACTCCCTTCTCAATGCACCCAGGAACTGCTTCCTCCCTGCTCCTGCACTACAGGGTTCCCCTTCCTCAGTGTTCCCTCCCCCCACTCCAGCCAGGGACAGGGACTGTCGTGCCCATCTCAGGGGCATATTGGTCGCCCTGCCCCACGGCAATGTGGTGTAATGCATGCAGGTGTCGGGTCCTGATCCACACTCCATCCTTACCTGAGAGTGAGATATCACACCTCTGGGTGAGGTGCAATACGTCTGTAGCAACCGAGCCCTCAGGGTGCTACAGTTCCATTTATCTTCAGCCTAGGTGACGTATTGCGATACAGGGCCGTGATTTTGGCTATAAAAGGGTCCCCTAGACCCCTACCCCAAGCTTTTTAAGAGAATCATATATGGCGTGCCAGGAGACTCTATGGAATGCCTTCTCAGCATCCAACGAGAGTATCTAATTACAAATTTTTAACTGCATCTATCCCAGGAAATACTTTGTGCCTAGTAGCAGTGTCTGCTAGTCAGCGGATTATCCCGGCTGTTAAGCAAGCTACACCACCTGTAGTTTAGACACTTAATTTTTTCAAAGGAAATGCTTCGGGACCATGGGATATTCAGTGAAGAGCATCAGGAGGCACCCCAAGGCATAGGGGCTGGGACTGGCAGTAGGATGCCTTGCGGTGGACAGCCGAGCTCGATCCTTATAAAAGCTTTTTAACTGCAGCAGCTTTAGTGGACGCTACTGGAGCTGGAATTACCGCGGCTGCTGGCATGAGACTTGCCCTCCAATAGATCCTTGTAAATGGATTTAATCTGTATTCATTCAAATTAGAGAGACAATTTAAATTAAAAAGCTTAGAGCTGCCTCCACCACAGGGGGGCTCGCTCGACCCACCAGCGGACAGGCACCAGTATTGGGAGAGGGGGGCTGGCCATCAGGGTTCACCGCGGCTCTGGCACAAACCCGGCGACACGGAGGTGGCACGGGCAGGAGCGGACTGGCCGTGTCGGCTTCTCACTTTTTGGATTTTAGAAGGGCATGACATGCCTATATCTGTGTCTCCCCCTCCTTTTACTCCTCCACCTCTTTTATTTTCGCATGACTATATGTACTTGTCACTTTTCCATGTGTTAGTTGTGTCTTCTGAGCAGTTTGTCAGCTTTTGGACACCTTTGAAGGTGTTTTCTATGTGTTTCTATGTGTTTTTGTTTGCCTGCCATTGGTTTTAACGGTGTTCGAAGGTGTTCGACGAACAGTTCGACGAACAGTTCGGCGAACACACGGGTGTTCGACGAACCGAACTCGAACACTACGGGGGTGGCTCAACACTAGTCATCAGCAGACCCCCTCCCCCTTAACAGTGCACTGTGACCTCATTTTTTGCTTATTTTTTTTTCTATTTTCCTCCTCTAAAACCTAGGTGCATCTTATGGTCCGGTGCATCTTATAGTTCAAAAAATACGGTATTTTCAATTTTCATCAGTGCAACGATCCCACTTCTGTGCCGATTTAAACATTCGCTGCTGAAAATTTTAACATGAAGCTATGCATAAGGACCAGGTGGAGACGGAGAATGACACAAGACAGGGAGATACTACCCAGCCCAGCCTCATCTCATCTGCTCAGCACGGATTGTTTAACAATGAGGAAGTGGAGGCTGAAGAGGATCAACAGAAGCTGGCTAATAGCACAAAAGAGGCTAGTACCCACACAAGCTTCATCCCGTCTCTTCTACGTGGATGGGCTAAGGAGTGTAAAGAGGAGGAAGAGATGGAGGAGGAAGAGATGGAGGAGGAGGAGATGGAGAGTCGTCATCATGGTGGAGACAGGAAAGTGTTGGCTGTAGGGAGCTTGGCACATATGTCAGACTTTATGTGCCGCTATCTTTCCCATGACCCTAGTGTTACATTCATCTTGGCCAAAAAAGAGTACTGGTTGTTCACTCTGCTAGACCCATGCTACAAGTAGAACTTTGCATCTCTTCTTTCTGAGACGAAGAGGTCTTCTAAAATGATTCTATACCAGAAGGCCATTGTGGAAAATATGTTGAAAAAATTCCCATCAGGCAATGCTAGTGGCAGGGGGCAAGCTTCACCTGGCAGACCAAACCAGCGTACACCCTAATTCCTTTGCGACCTTCAGCTATTGGATTTCAACCAATTGGTATGAACTGTCTCTCTATGCCTTGGAAGTGTTGCGCTGCCCTGCTGCTATCGTCTTGTCTGAGTGGATTTTTAGTGCCACAGGGGGGTCATAGCAGACAGGCACTTTCACCTGTCAACAGAAAGTGCTGACAGGCTCACTCTGATAACAATGAACAAAGCATGGCTTAGACCCAATTTTTACACACCACCAGATGACAGCAGCATATAAAGTCTTTTTATTGTTATATTTGAATAAGGCCCTCCAGTTGTTGCCTTCTAGGGTCTATGGAGGACCATACTTATAATTTTTTTCCTGGCTTTGCACTTTGTACAAAACCTTTATGAGTGTAGTAGTGCCACAAAAACACTTCACAATATTTGAATAAAACACTACAGTTGGTGCCTTCAAGAGTCTATGGATGACCCTGCTTGTAATTTTTGACAGGATTTGCACTTAGTGCATAGTCTTTATGAGTCTAGGAGTACCACTACTTAAGAATTTGAAGAGAATGTGTATGAGGCCCTCCTGTGTGTCTAATACAGGGTATATTTGAGTCCCTCTGAGTACCTAATTTTTGGCAGTTCTTGCTTCCTTCATAGATTACACTGAAATTTCCTATTTTTTTTCATAAAAAAATCAATTTTGGTTTTTCATATTTGTCATATTTTTTAAATTATTTTAAATTTTGCCTTATATACCAGTCATTATACAGGAAAAATGTTTATTAACATTTTTTTCCTGTTAACTGCAATTTTTCATAGATTTCTTATGTTTTATTGTCAGTCATTAAAGTGTAGTAAAATTGTGACAGCATTGTACTCAGCAGTGATCTGGTAGTCAGAGATGCTTCCAGGGGTCTTCCCCATGCTATTCTCCTTCCATTCAACTCTTTTACCACCCAGTGGAATATTTTTACTGCCCCCAAGGCCTCCTTAAAGGGTCTGCCGGAAAAATGCTCGGATTTTCCATTGACTCCCATTATACTTGAAACGAGCACCTGAGCAATAGGAATTGCTTGGTCCGAGTAACGAGAACCCAAGCATTTTAGTGCTCGCTCATCTCTAGTGATCATCAGAGATTGGGATATGTTTTTATAACCCAACCCTGACTTGTACTTCTCAACAGCTTTGTCCCTGACTTGTTTGGAGATCTCATGGTGTTGTTTGGTTAGTGGTGGCTCTTGCTTAATGATGTTGCAGCCTCTCTTACTTTTCAGAAAAGGTGTGCACATACTGACAGACTATGTGACACTTACTGTATATTGCACACAGGTGGACTTACTTTCACTAAGCATGTGACTTATGAAGGTAATTGTTTGCATCAGAAATTTTTAGGGGCTTCGTAGCAAAAGGGATGAATACATTTGCACATTCCAATTTTAAGTTATTTGATCTCATAAATTTAATTTATGCCTATATTTTTCTCACTTTACTTCAGTGACATATACTATTTTGTGCTGATGCATTGCACACAAATCAGATTACAGAAATATTTAAGCACAGGTTGTCAATCTCAATGCTGTGTGCTCTAAGTGTTTCTATCTCTACAGACCACAAGCATTACTTAGCGTTACTTGTCCAACTCCTATGTTATATACTGCCTATGATAGCCCCCAGATTGGCTATATAACACTGTGTGGTCAGATTGCTGCAGGGTATTTTGGGGAAGACCACGCTGATCACCTGATGCCATTAGCCAGCTCTTTAAGTGTGCAGTATAAGTAATAGGACATTTTTTCTGCCTATCCTTATAAATTGAATCACAGATTGTTCAATTTCATGCAGAACCACGGATTTCAGGAAATGCAAGTTGAGGATCAATTTGATCATCTCTATTAATTTGCAATCCACTGGGAGCAGGGGGGAGGATACTACCCAAAATTTGGACGCACCCCAATACCCCTTTGAAGAGACTTAGATGAGGGTCTCCTGAATACAATGTTCCCATTAGTAGGAAGTGCGTCTCCCAAACTGTTTGCCTATGCAGTGAATGCAAGGTCTGCCAAAAATTTGGACCAACTCCAATGTCTCTTGGAAGAGACATAGAGGAGGGCCTCCTGAATTTTTTTTTTCCCATTATTAGGAAGTGGATCTCCCATTGTGTTTGCCTATGCAGTGAATGCAAGGGTAGCCAACAATTTGGAGGCACTCCAATGCCCCTTGGAAGAGACGTGAAGGTCAGAGGACCCCCTGAAAACAATGTTCCCATTATTAGGAAGTGGGTCTCCCATAGTGTTGGCCTATGCAGTGAATGCAAGGGCTGCCAAAATTGGGAGGCACTCCAATGCCCCTTGGAAGAGACGTAGAGGGCCTCATGAAAAAATGTTCCCATTATTAGGTAGTGGGTCTCCCATAGTGTTGGCCTATGCAGTGAATGCAAGGGCTGCCAAAAATTGGGAGGCACTGCAATGCACCTTGGAAAAGATGTGGAGGAGGGCTTCATAAAAAAATTTTCCCATTAGAAAGGAGCGGGTCTCCTATACTTGTAATGCCCATGCACTAAGTGTATGAGCTGACAAACATTTACCCTATGGGGGTATATATGAACATACTGTATAAAAATTTTTTTGAACGGGCATCGTAAACACCCTAGAAAAAAATTAAACCCAGAACTTTGACAGTGTTCCCCTGCCTCTGCTGGATTGGAGTTGTGTCTCTCTCGGCTGTACTCTATTTTTTTAATAGTTCCGCAACAAGGGCCTTCTGATACTGCCCCATTTTTGTAGACCTGTCCGCCTCAGGAATAAGAGATATAAAGTTCTCCTTGTAGCATCGGTCTGAAAGTGTCACCAACCAGTAAAGGCTGTCACCCAAAATTTTGAGAACGCAAGGGTTACGGTAAAGGCAGCGTAACATAAACTCAGCCATGCATGCCACACTGCTAACAGGCAAGACTTCCGTGTCCTCACCAAGAGGACGAGTGACCATGCTCTCCTCCTCCCTGTCCTCAGGCCATCCACGCTGAACAGATGGTATGACAGTTGTGCAGGTAGTACCGTCTATAATGCATGAAACTAGCTACTGTTCTTCCTCCTCCTCCTCCTCTTCCTCATTGTCACCCAATTCATGTTGGAATCAGATGAGGCTGGGCTGTGTGTAAACACCTTGTATGGTTCCTTGCTCCATTTCATCGTGCTCCGCCTACAATGCATCCTCTTTAGTGATGAGCGAGCACTAAAATGCTCGGGTGCTCGAAGTTCGGGTCGAGCAAATTGGAATACTCGGGTGCTCGACCCGAGCAACGAGCCCAATGTAAGTCTATGGGAAACTCGAGCATTTTTCTGGCGGTCTGCAGAAGGTCAAAAATTGCCCAAATCGATGGGAACAGTGCTCAATTAAACATCAGGCAGGCAGAATATATAGGCAGACAGGAAGGCAGGATATATAGAAGGGTGCATGAAAAACATAGCAGGGCACTTGGAACACACTAGTGCCCTCTGATTTTCATTCACCCTTCTCAGTCAGACATGTCAGTCACATATATAATAAGTACAGTGACAGTGTTGGTTACTGTACTTGTCATTTAGTGTTAAAATAAAGGATTTATTAAAAAAAAATAATAATTTTTTCATGCACCCCTCTCTTTAAAAAAGCCGGCCGGCAATTCATCATCGGTACCCAACAATTTAGAACAGAAAGAATAGAGCATCACACATAGATTAGATAGATAGAAATATGTTAGTCACATATATAATAAGTACAGTGACAGTGTTGGTTACTGTACTTGTCATTTAGTGTTAAAATAAAGGATTTATTTAAAAAAAAATTGGCGTGGGGTTCCCCATAATTTTAGTCTCTAGCGGAGGTTAAGCAGACGGCTGGGGCAGATGTTTGAAGCCTGGGAAGGGGGAAATACCCACGGAGCTTCCCAGGCTATGAATATCAGCCCCCAGCTGAATACCTAGCCTTTACTAGCTATTAAAATGGGGGACCCCCCCAAAAAATGATGTGGGGTCCCCCCTATTTTAATAGCTAGCAAAGGCTAGGCAGACAGCTGGAGGCTGATATTAATAGCCCTGAAAGGGTGCCATGCATATTGACCCCCTCCCAGGCTAGAAACACCAGCCGTCAGCCGCCCCAGAAATGGCGCATCCATAGGATGGGCCAATTCTGGCACTTAGCCTCGCTCTTCCCACTTCCCTTTAGTGGTGGCAGTGAGGTAATAGGGTTGAGGTTGATGTCAGCTTATAATGCCAGCTGACATCAAGCTCAGGTTAGTAATGGAGCGGCGTCTATAAGACACCCCCATTACTAACCCCATAGTCAAAGTTAAAAAAAAACACAAACACCCAGAATGAAATCCTTTAATTAAAATAAAGACACATTCCTTTAATGTTCTAAATTAAACCCTACTTACCATATCGCCCATTCCAGCTGAAGCCAACGATCTCCTGCAATAAAAATAAAACAATAAACCAACCTCATCCTTACCTTTCCATGGTTCCCAGGACAGCTTCAGCTCTGCTACATTCACATGACAGCGTGGGAGAATTCTCCAGCTCAAGCGGTGAGACAGGAGAATTCTCCCACACTGTCAGTGACGTGCATGAAGTGAGCTGAGTTCATTGGACATAAACTCGGCTCATCTGGATGCCGTCACAGCCAGACACTGAGGAGCTTCACTGAGGAGCTTCTCAGTGTCTGTGGCATGGCAAGCTGGATGGCAGCGTTCTGCTGCGATCCAGCCTGTCATGTCAATGTAGCAGATCTGAAGCTGTCCTGGGAACCATGGAAAGGTAAGGATGAGGTTGGTTTATTATTTTATTTTTATTGCAGGAGATATTTTGGCATCGCTACACGCGTTCTCCTCTTGACTCGCTTGAAGCTGGCCGGGCGAGAAGCCCGAATCTACAAATGGAAAACTGAACAGCTCTTCTGAGTGTCCTAATGTGGGATCAGTTGTCCCCAAGCACTTGGCATGGTGGGAGGAAGGAGGATCAGGGTGAGTAATATGTGGTCCAGACTCAAGGCTACTGAGACTTGACCGTGTGGAAGACAGGGTGGTGGTGGTGGTGGCTAAGTGACTGAAAGCATTATCTGCTTTCCAACCAATCACCTTTTGATACAGCTCTGTGTTCAATAGTGGTGTTATGCGGTCCCCTAGTAATTGGGACAGGAAGGTCGAGCGACAAGTTGAGGGTGTTTGTTGTGGCAGAATTTCAGCTTGCCCACGGCCACGCTTTCGGCCTCGGCCTCTGCATGCACCATCACGTCTACTTCCCCGTCCTTTGCCACGCACCTTGCCCATTTTTAATGGAGGACAATATTTTCCACGTTCGTGAGAAATGGCTGATTTTGGAAAGCAGTTAAATGTGATACGTCTGACAGAGAACCACAATTTTAAATAGCAGGCCTGTAATTTGCTAATACTATTCTTCACAGACACCTAGTGTGAATAGCTTGACCGGCACACTGCAACGAAATAAAAATGGAAAAAAATGTCTGATTTTGGAACACTCTTATAGGTGTTATGTCTGACAGAGAACCACGGTTTTAAATAGCAGGCCTGTAATTTGCTAATACTATCCTTCACAGACACCTAGTGTGAATAGCTTGACTGACACACTGAAACGGAATGAAAATAGAAGAAATGTCTGATTTTGGAACACTCTTATAGGTGTTATGTCTGACAGAGAACCATGGTTTTAAATAGCAGGCCTGTAATTTACTAATACTATTCTTCACAGACACCTAGTGTGAATAGCTTAACTGACACACTGCAACAGAATGGAACAGGAGGCCAATATTTTCCACATTCCATTTAAATTTCTGGATTTTTATCACTGAAATATGGAACAGATCTGGCTTTATTCTGCAGTGAGAACAAGCAAATAGAGCAGAAAAATGGTGTACTCTGGATTGATTTTTAAGCAAATAACTAGGATTAAGATGAAAAAAAAATTTCCCTGGCACCTGATATCTGGAGCTATGTCTACAAATATCTGTAAGAACAGCAGCAACAGGAACGTTCAATGCACCCTCTTTCACTATATGCACTGCAGTCTGCCACATACACTGCCTGCCTGCCTAATTCCTGCTATCACCACTGAATATATGCAGCTGGATTAGTCCTCAGAAGGACTGTTAGTTCAGATGGATATAAATATATATATGTTGTGGAATACCTATACTAACAGGACGTTCAATGGACCCTCTTGTGCTGTATCATGTACTGCAGTTTGCCACATACACTGCCTGCCTAACTCATGTTATCAGCACTGAATATATGCAGCTGCATTAGTCCTCAGAAGGACTGTTAGTTTAGTTGGATATATATACATACAGTGCATTGTGAAAGTATTTTGCCCCCTTGAACTTTTCTACCTTTTGCCACATTTCTGGCTTCAAACATAAAGATATAACATTCTAATTTTTTTGGGAAGAATCAACAACAAGTGGGACACAATCGTGAAGTGTAACGAAATTTATTGGATATTTTAAACTTTTTTAACAAATTAAAAACTGAATAGTGGGGTGTGCAATATTATTCGGCCCCCTTGAGTTAATACTTTGTAGCGCCACCTTTTGCTGCGAGTACAGATGCAAGTCTCTTGGGGTATGTCTCTATCAGTTTTGCACATCAAGAGGCTGAAATTCTTGCCCATTCTTCCTTGCAAAACAGCTTGAGCTCATTGAGGTTGGATGGAGGGCATTTGTGAACAGCAGTTTTCAGCTCTTTCCACAGATTCTCGATTGGATTCAGGTCTGGACTTTGACTTAGCCATTCTAACACCTGGATACTGTAACGGGTCTGGTAGGCGGAACCTCTGAGCTACTATACAAGGGGGCGGTCCTTGTAAGGGAGCGGGTGGCGACCAGGGAAGACGGGCTGGCAGTCACAGCAGGTGACCGGGACAGTCTCTGGGTGAACGGGCAGGAGGTCACGGCAAGTGACGGGGACAGTCTCTGGGTAAACGGGCAGGAGGTCACAGCAAGTGACTGGGGCAGTCTCTGGGTGAACGGGCAGGAGGTCACAGCAAGTGACCGGGACAGTCTCTGGGTATAGGGTAGGTACGACCTGTGACGGCTGAGCCTCCAGGTAGGCTAGCAGGCGGATGACAGATGAGTGCTCCCAGGTGAGCAGGCGAGAGTCTCTGGAAAAGCAGGTGGTCACAGCATGTGACGGCAGAGCCTCCAGGTAGGCAAGCAGGCAGGTAGCGGAGGAGCGCTCCCAGATGAGCGGGCAAGAGTCTCTGGAATAGCAGGTGGTCACAGCACGTGACGGCGGAGCCTCCAGGTAGGCAAGCAGGCAGGTAGCGGAGGAGCGCTCCCAGGTGAGCGGGCAAGAGTCTCTGGAATAGCAGATGGTCACAGCACGTGACGGCGGAGCCTCCAGGTAGGCTAGCAGGCAGGTAGCAGAGGAGCGCTCCCAGGTGAGCGGGCAAGCTGGTCCATAGACAGACTGACAGGAGTAGGAAGGCAGACCGTCGGACCTCAGGCTAGCAAGCAGGTAGCAGGAATATCAGGTAGGAAACAGACAGCAAACTGGCAGGACTCTGGCAGGAATCAGGCAGGTAACTGGCAGGTAATTGGCAACGGGACCTGAGGGCTGAAGCAGAGTAGTGAACAGTGCAACAACATTGCTCGGGCACCTCCATTTTGGAGGAGGTGCCTTATATATGGTGAAGTCCTCCGGCCATTGGCCGGGGACTCCTTAGGACGGCGCGCGCGGCCCCTTTAAGAGGGAGGGAGCGCGCGCGCGCGCGCCCTAAGCACAGTGGCCGGGAAGGAGCGCGCGCTGGCAGCAGAGTGGGAGGAGGACGCCGGGCTCGGAGCAGAGAGGTGAGGGGAACAGCGTCCCTGCCTAGCAGAGGGCAGGGACGCCGACGCTACAGTACCCCCCCTTTAGGCCCCCCCTTTTTTAGGCCAGACAGAAATTTAGCAAGGATGAGAGGGGCATGGATGTTCTCCCGGGGCTCCCACGTTCTCTCCTCAGGACCAAACCCCTTCCAATCTACTAGAAAAAAGGTCTTCCCTCTTACCCTTTTGGTGGCCAGAATGTTCTCTACCTCAAATTCGTTTTCAGCGGAAACCGGAGCAGGAGGCGTACCTGTAGACTTGGAAAAAGAGTTAAGTACCACAGGTTTGAGGAGAGATACATGGAAGGAGTTAGGGATCCGCAAGTTGGCCGGGAGTTTCAATTTATAGGCCACCGGGTTGATCTGACTGATGACCTCCAGAGGACCGATGAACCGAGGCCCTAACTTATAGGAAGGAATCTTGAGCCGGACATACTTGGACGAGAGCCAGACCTTATCCCCTGGACGGAATTGAGGAGGATCCAGACGTTTTTTGTCAGCATGTCTTTTCATACGCTCGGATGACAGAAGGAGTGCGGACCGGGTACTCTCCCATATGGAGGAAAATTTGTTAATAAGAGATTCCGCAGCCGGATTGTCCACCGAGGTGGAGACGGGAAACGGGATCCGAGGATGCTGACCGAAGACTACAAAAAACGGGGATTTGGAGGAGGATTCGCTCTCGTGATTGTTGTACGAGAATTCGACCCATGGCAGGAGATCCACCCAGTCAGAATGGTGGGCATTAACGAAGTGCTGGAGGTAACTGGTCAGGATCTGATTGATCCGCTCCACTTGACCATTAGACTGTGGGTGGTAAGCGGAGGAGAAGTCCAGGGTGACGTCTAGCAATTTACAAGTGGCTCTCCAGAAACGAGAAGTGAACTGTACCCCACGATCCGACACGATGTGACGGGGCAGGCCATGAAGACGGAAGATGTGGCGGATAAAGTCTTTAGCCAGCTCGGGTGCAGACGGGAGGCCTGGCAGGGGAATGAAGTGAGCCATCTTGGAAAAGCGGTCAGCTACCACCCAAATGACCGTACAACCGGCAGAGACGGGAAGATCAGTTATGAAGTCCATCGCTATATGCTGCCAGGGGGCAGCAGGTACTGGCAGAGGAAGGAGGCGACCGGCTGGCAGGTGTCTCGGAACTTTGTTGCGGGCGCAGGACACACAGGCAGAAACAAAGTCTATTACATCCTTGTGCAGGTTAGGCCACCAGTAGTGCCGGGTAATAAGCTGGAGGGTCTTTTTCTGACCGGCGTGGCCAGCTAGTTTAGATGAATGACCCCAGTGTAGGATCCTCTCCCGATCAGGTACCGATAAGAACGTCTTACCGGGAGGGAGACGATTTAGACTCACGGGAGCCACCTGCATTACTCTGGCGGGATCGATGATATGTTTAGGTTCCTCCTCGAGGTCAGATACCAGAAAGGATCGGGACAAGGCGTCCGCTTTGATGTTCTTGTCAGCCGGGCGAAAATGTAGAACAAAATCAAAGCGAGCAAAAAACAAGGACCACCGAGCTTGGCGCGGGTTAAGTCTCTGGGCATGCTGGAGGTAAGCCAAGTTCTTGTGGTCAGCGTAAATTATTACCGGATGAAGAGCCCCCTCGAGTAGGTAACGCCACTCCTCCAATGCCAGCTTGATGGCCAATTGCTCTCGGTCTCCTATGGAATAATTGCGCTCAGAAGAGGAGAAGAGTTTGGAGAAAAAGCCACAAGTTACCATTCTCCCGGAAGATGATTTTTGAGTAAGTACAGCTCCGGCTCCAGAGGAGGAGGCGTCAACCTCCAGGAAGAACTGCTTGTTGCCGTCCGGACGATGCAGCATCGGGGCGGAAGAGAAGGCCTGTTTTAAGGAAAGAAAGGCCTCCTCTGCTTCGGACGGCCACTCCTTGGGATTAGTACCCTTACGGGTGAGCGCGGAAATTGGGGCAGTCCGGGAAGAGAAGTGTGGTATGAAGAGGCGGTAGTAGTTGGCGAAGCCCAGGAACCGCTGAATGGCCTTCAACCCCTCCGGTCGGGGCCATTTCTCGATGGCAGACAGTTTCTCTGGATCCATTCGTAGGCCGGTCTGAGAAATAATGTAGCCCAAAAACGGAAGCGAGGTCTGCTCAAAGAGGCACTTCTCATATTTAGCGAAGAGGTGATTCTGCCTGAGCCTGAGCAGGACCTGACGAACGTCCCTCCGGTGAGTCTGGAGATCCGGAGAGAAGACCAAGATGTCGTCCAGGTACACCACAACGCAGGAGTAGAGAAGGTCCCGGAAGATGTCATTGACCAACTCTTGAAAGACGGCAGGAGCGTTACAGAGACCAAAGGGCATTACCAGATATTCATAGTGGCCGTCCCGGGTGTTGAATGCAGTCTTCCATTCATCCCCTTGACGGATACGGACCAGGTTGTACGCCCCACGGAGGTCCAGTTTGGTGAAGACTCTAGCCCCCCTCAGGCGATCAAATAATTCTGGAATGAGCGGAAGGGGGTACTTATTCTTCACCGTGATCTGGTTAAGGCCTCTATAGTCTATACAGGGACGGAGAGAGCCGTCCTTCTTTTTTACGAAGAAGAAGCCTGCTCCCGCCGGGGAGGTAGATTTCCGGATGAACCCCTAGCCAAATTCTCCTCAATATATTCGGACATCGACCGGGTCTCAGCAGCGGACAATGAGTAAATACGCCCACGGGGAGGAGTAGTACCGGGTAACAGGTCGATAGGACAGTCGTATGGTCTATGAGGGGGTAATGTCTCTGCTTCCTTTTTATTAAAGACATCAGCAAATGACCAATAGGGAATCGGAAGTCCAGGTAGATTAGTTGGGGTAGGAGAAGGACGGACGGGATGAACAGGAACCAAACAAGTCTTATGACAGTCCTGTCCCCAGCGAAGGACTTCTCCGGTCTGCCAGTCAAGCACGGGTGCATGTCTCTGGAGCCAAGGTAGACCTAGTAAGAGGGCGTGAGAGAGTCCAGGTAGAACATGAAAAGAGATGCTCTCAGAATGCAGCATTCCCACCTGCAGAGTTATGGATTCGGTGATGAGTTGGATGGGACGTGGTAAGAGGCCCCCATCCACAGCAGCGACAGATAATGGTACAGCCAGAGGTTTGGTGGGAATGAGGTATTTTTCTACCAGGGACTGTGAAATAAGATTCCGGCCGCTCCAGAGTCAAGTTGGGCTAGTTCGAAATAACGATTCTCCCCGCAGATAATAGAGACTGACAGTAGCAGAGATGGAGAGGATTTATTCTTGTCTAGGTGGACCTCTCTGAGCGAACCTAGACACAGGCGTTTCCCGACCTCTCCAGGCAGGTACGGATCCGGTGCTCCTTACTGCCACAGTAGAAGCAGCTCCCTTCGGCACGGCGTAAGTCCTGACGGGTTTTGACCATCTTGGTCTGGTCGACCTGCATAGGCTCAGGAGAGTGTACCTGGGGAGAAACGGAGGGAGTGACGGGTTTCTGAAAAGTAGGAGCTAGACGTGGAAACCTCCTCTCACGGGTGACCTCTTTGGCACGCTCCTGGAACCGTAGGTCAATCCGGGTGGCAAGGGTTATTAAGTCATCGAGAGTGGTTGGAATGTCCCGACCGGCGAGTTCATCTTTAATACGGCCGGACAGACCCTCCCAGAAGACAGATACCAGAGCGTCGTTATCCCAAGCCAGCTCCGAGGCAAGGGTACGGAACCGTATGGCATATTGGCCCACGGTGAGATTTCCCTGGTGGAGGCGTAGCAAAGATTATGCGGATGAGGTCTTCCGTCCGGGTTCGTCGAAGACTTTCCGGAAAGCCGTGAGAAAGGCAGGCAAATCGGACACCAGGGGGTCTCCTCTCTCCCATAGAGGATTTAGCCAGGCCAGGGCCTCCCCGGTGAGATGGGACATGATGAAGGCAATTTTGGCCCGGTCAGAGTTAAACTGGTGGGACAGGAGTTCAAAGTGCAGGGTGCACTAATTTATGAAGCCCTGAGCCTGAGCGGAGTCGCCTCCGAAGCGAGGAGGTGCAGAAAGCCGTGGTCCGGGGTAGGATACCATGGTATTGGTGGGCAGCGGAGCTGCCGTGTTGCGAGTCATGGCACTGGCGGTGGTTGCTGGTGGAGCAGTCAGAGTGTCCAGGCGAGAATTGACATTCCGCAGGTGACCCAGGATGGACTCCTGTTGGGACCTCTGACGGGACAGTTCATGACAGAGGTCCGAGAGCGAGGAAGCTTGGGTGCCACCGGGTTCCATGGCCCGAGCAAACTGTAACAGGTCTGGTAGGCGGAACCTCTGAGCTACTATACAAGGGGGCGGTCCTTGTAAGGGAGCGGGTGGCGACCAGGGAAGACGGGCAGGCAGTCACAGCAGGTGACCGGGACAGTCTCTGGGTGAACGGGCAGGAGGTCACGGCAAGTGACCGGGACAGTCTCTGGGTAAACGGGCAGGAGGTCACAGCAAGTGACTGGGGCAGTCTCTGGGTGAACGGGCAGGAGGTCACAGCAAGTGACCGGGACAGTCTCTGGGTATAGGGTAGGTACGACCTGTGACGGCTGAGCCTCCAGGTAGGCTAGCAGGCGGATGACAGATGAGTGCTCCCAGGTGAGCAGGCGAGAGTCTCTGGAAAAGCAGGTGGTCACAGCACGTGACGACAGAGCCTCCAGGTAGGCAAGCAGGCAGGTAGCGGAGGAGCGCTCCCAGGTGAGCGGGCAAGAGTCTCTGGAATAGCAGGTGGTCACAGCACGTGACGGCGGAGCCTCCAGGTAGGCAAGCAGGCAGGTAGCGGAGGAGCGCTCCCAGGTGAGCGGGCAAGCTGTTCCATAGACAGACTGACAGGAGTAGGAAGGCAGACCGTCGGACCTCAGGCTAGCAAGCAGGTAGCAGGAATATCAGGTAGGAAACAGACAGCAAACTGGCAGGACTCTGGCAGGAATCAGGCAGGTAACTGGCAGGTAACTGGCAACGGGACCTGAGGGCTGAAGCAGAGTAGTGAATAGTGCAACAACATTGCTCGGGCACCTCCATTTTGGAGGAGGTGCCTTATATATGGTGAAGTCCTCCGGCCATTGGCCGGGGACTCCTTAGGATGGCGCGCGCACGCTCCCTCCCTCTTAAAGGGGCCGCGCCCTAAGCACAGTGCCCGGGAAGGAGCACGCGCTGGCAGCAGAGCAGGAGGAGGACGCCGGGCTCGGAGCAGAGAGGTGAGGGGAACAGCGTCCCTGCCTAGCAGAGGGCAGGGACGCCGACGCTACAGATACGTTTATTTTTGAACCATTCCATTGTAGATTTTGCTTTATGTTTGGGATCATTGTCTTGTTGGAAGATAAATCTCTGTCCCAGTCTCAGGTCTTTTGCAGACTCCAACAGGTTTTCTTCCAGAATGGTCCTGTGTTTGGCTCCGTCCATCTTCCCATCAATTTTAACCATCTTCCCTGTTCCTGCTGAAGAAAAGCAGGCCCAAACCATGATGCTGCCACCACCATGTTTGACAGTGGGGATGGTGTTTTGAGGGTGATGAGCTGTGTTGCTTTTACGCCAAACATATCATTTTGCATTGTGTCCAAAAGGTTCGATTTTGGTTTCATCTGACCAGAGCACCTTATTCCACATGTTTGGTGTCTCTCCCAGGTGGCTTGTGGCAAACTTCAAACAAGACTTTTTATGGATATCTTTGAGAAATGGCTTTCTTCTTGCCACTCTTCCATAAAGGTCAGATTTGTGCAGTGTACGACTGATTGTTGTCCTATTGACAGACTCTCCCACCTCAGCTGTAGATCTCTGCAGTTCACCCAGAGTGATCATGGGCCTTTTGGCTGCATCTCTTATCAGTCTTCTCCTTGTTCAAGATGAAAGTATAGAGGGACGGCCAGGTCTTGGTAGATTTGAAGTGGTCTGATAGTCCTTCCATTTCAATATGATCGCTTGCACAGTGCTCCTTGAGATGTTTAAAACTTGGACCTGCCTGGTGTGTTCCTTGGTCTTCATGATGCTCTCTGCACTTGAAACAGAACCCTGAGACTATCACAGAGCAGGTGCATTTATACGGAGACTTGATTACACACAGGTGGATTCAATTTATCATTACCAGTCATTTAGGACAACATTGGATCATTCAGAGATCCTCACTGAACTTCTGGAGTGAGTTTTCTGCACTGAAAGTAAAGGGGCCGAATAATATTGCACACCCCACTTTTCATTTTTTATTTTTTAAAAAAAGTTTAAAATATCCAATAAATTTCATTCCACTTCACGATTGTGTCCCACCTGTTGTTGATTCTTCCCCCAAAAATTAGAATTTTATATCTTTATGTTTGAAGCCAGAAATGTGGCATAAGGTAGAAAAGTTCAATGGGGCCAAATACTTTCACAATGCTATGTATATATATATATATATATATATATATATATATACATATGTGTGTGTTGTGGAATACCTATACTAACTATGGAGAAGCAAATCTCTCCCTGATGCAGCAGCAGCTCTCCCTACTCTGCCTACCTCCGGTGTAGACTGTGACGAGCATGGCGGCACCTGGTCTTACATACACCTGATGATGCTGTGCGGCCAGCCAATCACTGTAATGCCCACAACCAACATGGCTACGACATTACAGTGCATGGCAAACATTCCCTGCAAGTACATTGGCTCTTTAAAGAGCGCCAAACATGCAGGGAGGGGACCCGAGTTCCCGCCCGACCAACCCGGAAATACTCGCCGAGCTCATTGAGCACAGTGATGCTCGGGCGAGTACCGAGCAGTAGCGAACAAGTTAGCTCTTTACTAACTAGTTCCACTGAGTTCTCCTGAAGTTTACTTGTCCATGAGAGATGTCAAAAATACAAAACTGGACCTGAACTGAGATGTTGTATCTCCTTGCGCAAAACTAATTGTATCACAATAGAGTAGATTTATTATTCATTGTATACTTTTTTCCGTCTTTGTGACAAGCTGGTTCATTTTGTAGTTTGACTTACTAAGATCTTATATTGTTAGAATGAAATGTTCCATGTCTTGTAACTTTAAACATGAGTGTCAAGCATGTCACGCTCATCTCTTCGTACTGGCTAAAAGTATCAAATAATGAAAAGTGCATGAAACAGCAAAATACCGTCTCAAACTCTACAAGCTGTTAAACAATTAGTATGCTATTACTTTGTAACAATATATTTACATTAGTTTCCTTCAAATTTTAATACAGCGTGCCACATTTTTTTCGCAGAAGCCAACTGAACAAACTTTTGCAAGCATCTAAAATAATAAAAGGGCTTTCAGCTAAGGATGATTGAATGGATCCACTGCGATTCAACTTCAAGTTGATTTTCTTAAAATTCAGAGGCCTCAAACCAAGGCTTACCTGTCATAAAAAGTGAGACAGACAAGGCATAAGCGATATCATTTTGGTCTGTTGCAGGTGCTTGCTTTTGGGATGTGAATCTATCAAGCTTCTCTTGTTATGTTGTTTTTGGTAAAAGCCCAGGGTGTGGTTGTTTACATTTTTTTAAAGGACACATATTGATTGTTTGCATACCAGTTTAAGTAGTCTAATTTGGCAACCATAGGCGCCTTAACAATATTGCTGACTTTTACCTCATCTTTTCCATATAAATCTCTTTTTGGGCCCATTTTCCTTGAGAAAAGCAAGCTGTCTAATAACTCTGCACACCTTTATAAAAGGTGTTGTCTCCTTTGGCCACAACCTCCTCATTACACAAATACACATCACCTGATCTACTTCATCCAAAAAGCATTCAAGTTTATATAGCTTGGAGTTGGAAAATCTGCATAAAAATGATGATATGGTCAAAATACTCACTTGCCTAATAATTATGCACACAGTGTGCAATAACTGAATTTGTAGTTTTAGGTCATTCTGCATTATAAAAATGTAAACAAAAAGCAATAAAAAAAAGTAATGATACCAATAAAAACTTCAAGTAGTCCTGAAAAAAACAACCATCATAAAGGCCTGTAAACCAAAAAATAAAATATTGAGAGTTCTCATAATGGTTTTCATCTGTTACAGGATTTGTCTAACTGCATGTTGCTTTGACCTACTGACTAACAGGACACAAGGATTTCATCCAAACCCTGTTTACAGTTTCCATTTTAGGAGATGATCATATATCAAAGTCAAACATTAGAATAATGTCAGTTTGAGGCTAAATACCCTGTCTGAGAATTGACTTTGACATGTGACTTTAACAAGTGACTTTGACATGTGTCCTTTACAACTGATAATGTTAATAATAACAAAAAGTCACTGTTCGCTGCTGGAACTTGAACCCAAAACTCTATGTTTAGAAGCCAGTGCACTTACCATTGCGCTAAATACTCAGTTGAAGACACCTAGGCGTTCTATTTGGTTATGTGATTTTCAGTGCAAACCTGTCTGAACCTCATTGGCTCTTATACACAGACCTCCTCCAAGCCAAATTCAAATGATGTGTGACATTGATATGTGAGTCTGATATCTGACTTTCTTCACACATCAGAATCAGAATCACAATGACTATTAGATACCTTGAGTATTTTCATGGTTAATCCCATAAGCCAAGAAAATCTAACAGTCATTATCACTTAACCCAGTAGGTGCATGGTAAAGCCTCAGAAACCGCAGGTTCTGGGTTCAAATCACAAAAGCAGTAGAATTTTTTATTTTATTTTGATAAATGAATGTGACATCTAACTTTGATAAGTGACTTTGACATCTGACTTTGACATCAGACTTTTACAATTGATGATAAAAAAAGTCACTGTTCGCTGCAACCCAAAACTCAACATCTAGACGCCAGTGCACTTACCATTGAGCTATACACTCAGTTGAAGAAACATTCTATTTGGTTTATGTGATTTTCAGTGCAAATCTGTCTGAAACTCAGTGGGACTTAAACACAGATTTCAAGCAAGCCAAATTCAAATGATGTGTGACTTTGATATGTGAGTCTGATATCTGACTTTCTCCACACATCAGAGTCAGAATCAGAATGATTTTTAGATACCCTGAGTATTTTCATGGTTAATCCCATAAACTAAGAAAAACAGCCAGTAATTTTCATTTTACCTGATGGCTTAATGGTAAAGCATCAGCTTCAGAAACTGCAGGTTCTGAGTTCAAATCCCAAGAGCAGTAGAACATTTTTTTTCTTTTGAAAAGTGACTGTGACATCTTACTTTGTCAAGTGACTTTTGCAACTCATAATAATAATGAAAAGTCACTGTTCGCTGCTGGGGCTTGAACCCAAAACTCAATATTTAGAAGCCAGTGCACTTACCATTGAGCTGACACTCAGCTGAAGAAACCTAGGCGTTCTATTTGGTTATGTGATTTTCAGTGCAAACATGTCTAAAACTCAGTGGGACTTATACACAGACCTCCTCCAAGCCAAATTCAAATGATGTGTGACTTTGGTGTGTGAGTTTGATATCTGACTTTCTTGACACATCAGAATCAGAATCGCAATAACTTTTAGTTACTCTGACTACCTTACTATTTTCATGATTAATCCCATAAGCTAAGAAAAACCACTTGTCATTATTACTTGACCCGATAGCTGAATGGTAAAACCCCAGCCTCAAAAGCTCCAGCTTCTGGGTTCATATCCCAGAAGCAGTAGAATTTTTTTAAAATTATGTTTAGATAGCACACAAACTACAGGGATTTTTTACTTTTATTATCTGACATTCTGATTTTCATCCTGACTAGTGATGATCGAGCATGCTCGTTGCTCGAGATTTACGAAAATGCTCTGGCGAGCACCTATTATCCTCAGTGTGCTCGGGGGTTAAATTAGCTTCAGTCATTTGAACCTAGGAAAATGCTCCAGCATACTAAGTGCTGAGAGGGGTTAATCAGCTTAATGTTTATGGCTAGGTTTAGTGACATCTGTAGAGTGGGTGGGAGGCTGTTCACCATATCTCCACCCCAGGGTAGAGTCCAGAGGATAAATACACAGCCTTTTGGCTCATTCAGTGGTCGGTGTCTCTGGAGATGAGATCTCCAGAGTTGTGTTCTTGTTAAAGAAAGCTGAACCCTGCGTTTGTTTCCTGAGCGGGCAGATCTCTGCAGCAACATGGACTGTGACATTTGTTATGTTTTTTTTTCCTGTTAGGCCAGAAAGGCCGTGTTTATTTTGCTAACTCTGCACTGGTTTATGCAGTACCTCAATATACCAGTGGAAGATTTAAAGAGACAGCGTTCATGTCCCTACCTCTATGTGCATCCGAGTGAACCGATCTACCACAGTTGGTGCTAGAAGTAGGGTAAAGATACCCAGGTAGCAAGTGTGATGGCTGTGGACAAACTACATGTCCTGGATGAAGGCGGCTAGAGGGATGGAACATCAGTCAGACAAAAGGGAGGAGCTGATAAGGCACCTGATCCTGAGCCAGCAGCAGCAAGCCTATCAGGAGACAACTCCTCATGCAGCAGATCCAACAGCAGCAAGGGCAGATGAAACTCCTGGCAGGGGATGTCCATAGCAGAGAAACTGTACCTACCCCAAGTCCAGGTGATGACTCATACGTCCGGAAGGTGGTAAGACGAGCTATGCAAAAGATAACCCTAGGTGATGATGTTGAGGCATTTTTTACTGTGTTTTAAAGGGTAGCAGAGCGAGAGAAGCTGCCACAGGAGCAGCGGGCATAAGTGCTGGCCCCCTATCTAACTGGTGAGCCCCAAAAGGCTTATTATGACCTGGTCTTACAGGGTGCAAAGGATTATGCCAAATCAAAAACTGAGATATTGGCATGCTCAGGAATGAATATGTCGATTAGAGCTCAAAGGGTCCATCACTGGGCGTATTGCGGTGACAAACCCTCTCACTCCCAAATGTTCGAACTACTTCATCTGGTACAGATGTGGTTGCAGCCAGAGTCCTCTACCCCAGCGCAGATGGTCGAGTGAGTTGTTATGTATAGATTCATCCACTCCCTTCCTAGGATGGTTCAGACCTTGGTTGCCCAGGGAGACCCCCAGAATGCAGATGACCTGGCTGGCCTAGTGGAAAGGTACCAGGTGGTTGAGAAGTCTTTTAAGAAGCTGAGCGGTGTTGCATCCCTGTACTGGGGTACCCAGAAGGAGCTTGACTGAGGGGTTGCTAAAGGCCACTACTAAGGACTTAATTTGCTATTGATGTCACGGTCCCAGACCCATAGCCGTTTATTGTCCTATATCCGCAGAACAGATGGACTGCAGCATGGGGAGGCAATGTTCGTATTATGCCTTTCCAGCCTTCAGTGTGGAATATGTCCGGTGATGGGCTATAAGCATGTCTCATGACAATAATTGAAATACTGGTGTCAGGACTCTTGGACTCGAGGAGTTTGGTGATACTGGTAAGAGACACAATCTCCCATCAGTTGATGCCCAGAAAAATTGTGGGCATCCATTGTATTTATGGGGATGCCAAGGACTATCTCTTTTGTATAGTGTCTATAAAAATTAACTGTGGGACTGAGTCTCATGAGGTCGGTGTAGTTAAAGACCTGTTACACTAAGTAATAATAGAGCGGGACTTTAGCTTTTTCTGGGACTCATGATGAAAGGCGGGGGTGTCACGTTACTAAGATAGGAGCCGGTTTAACCATGAAGAATCCCCATCACAGTCAAAGGCAGATTAGTTCCCCCTATATGTGTCACGGGTGTGTCGCCACGAAGATCGTCACGATTACACAGCCTGACTTCTCGCAGCTGACTTTTTGGTGCTTTGTGTTTTTCGGCAGTGAGGGAGTTAATTCTCTCTCTCTCTGTGCTAGACGAGGTCCAGCCTCGCCCAGCTGCAATCAATGCTGCTGTAGTGAGACTCCTTCATATGCCTGCTGGTCTGTTAGGGAAGTGTCGGTGAAAGCATTTCATGCAGACTAACAGAGCGGATCGTGGTTTTTGGAGTTTCAGAGATAAGTGTATTTGGAGAGTTTTTTCCCTTCCTCGCTTTATCATTTATCTCCTTTCCCGTTGGTGTTCCCTCTGTTGTAGTTGTGTAGTTTTTGTATGCAAGGTGGTTTTGGTTTTTCCCTTGTACTGTCTCGTTCGTCTAAGTACTGTGTGTGGGCATATTATTACTTGTCCCCTTTTGTTGTGATCGGGGTCCTTCTCAGGACTAGATTACTTAGGTGCAGGGATCCTCAGGAGGTAGGGGTTACGCTGGCGGCCTGGACCTCTGTACCTTTAACAGTACCTCCAGGTTGAGGGATTAGTCAGGGCCCCAGCTTAGGGTCAGCTTAGGCCCACCTCCTCCAGTATACAGAGACAGCTTGACATTACGGACGACCCGATTCCTATCCTTCAGGAGGGGGTGGTGGTTTCGGCAGTATGCTCTGAGCTGGAGGAGGAGGTATTGGAGGCTCAGGGGGACGCCCCTGTTGGACCTCCGGGGAGACTGTTTGTTCCAGATCAGTTGCGACAAAAGGTGATCGAGGCACACCATAACTCAGTTTTTGCAGGACACCTGGGCAGTAGAGCAACTGTGGATCTCCTCTCGCGTCGGTTTTGGTGGCCTAACTTACATAAGGAGGTGGTAACTTTTGTCGCGTCCTGTGGGGTTTGTGCGCGCTCTAAGACCTCACATACCCGTCCGTCTGGGGCCCTCTTACCTTTGAAGATCCCGGAGCGTCCTTGGACTCATCTGTCTATGGACTTTATTACGGACCTCCCTCCGTCTTCGGGTAAAACGGTCATACTCGTTGTAGTGGACAGGTTCAGCAAGATGGCACATTTTATCGCTCTTCCGGCTCTCCCTAATGCTAAAACTCTTGCGCAGGTGTTCATTGGGGAGATTGTGAGGCTTCACGGGGTACCCTCCGAGGTGGTGTCTGATCGGGGGTCTCAGTTTGTGTCCAAGTTCTGGAAGGTGTTTTGTGCACAGCGGGGGATGCATTTGTCATTCTCATCGGCTTTTCATCCTCAGACCAATGGTCAGACGGAATGTATGAACCAGAGCTTGGAGACATATCTCCGGTGTTTTGTGTCAGAGAACCAGGAGGACTGGGCTTCTTTCTTACCTCTGGCAGAGTTTGCTCTTAATAATAGGCGGAGCGAGTCCACTGGTAAGTCCCCGTTTTTTGGGGCATATGGTTTTCACCCCCAGTTTTGTACTTTCAGTAGGGGGGGCTCTTCGGGGGTTCCTGAGGAGGAACGATTTTCCTCATCACTCGCTTCAGTATGGAGAGGGGTGCTGAAGAATCTGAATACTATGGGGAACCGATACAAACGTATGGCTGATAGGAGGAGAGTGTCTGGTCCGGACCTAAGTGTGAACGATCGGGTATGGTTGTCTACCAGGAATATAAAACTTAAGGTTCCCTCCTGGAAACTGGGTCCCAGGTTCATCGGGCCGTACAGAATCAGTTCTATTATTAATCCGGTGGCATTCCGTCTTGACCTCCCCCCTACGTTTAAAATTCACAACGTGTTCCACAGATCGTTGCTTAAGAGGTATGTGGCGCCGGTGGTACCGTCACCTTTACCTCCCCCTCCAGTGGTGGTCAAGGGTAACTTGGAGTTCCAGGTATCGAGGGTCATCGATTCACGCTTTAATCGCCGGTCCCTTCAGTACCTGGTTCATTGGAAAGGGTATGGTCCTGAGGAGAGGATGTGGGTTCCTGCGTCGGATATTAACGCAGACCGATTAGTTCGGGCCTTCCACATGACTCACCAGGATAAACCTGGCCCTGAGGGTCCGGAGGCCCCTCGTAGAAGGGGGGGTACTGTCACGGGTGTGTCGCCACGAAGATCGTCACGATTACACAGCCTGACTTCTCGCAGCTGACTTTTTGGTGCTTTGTGTTTTTCGGCAGTGAGGGAGTTAATTCTCTCTCTCTCTGTGCTAGACGAGGTCCAGCCTCGCCCAGCTGCAATCAATGCTGCTGTAGTGAGACTCCTTCATATGCCTGCTGGTCTGTTAGGGAAGTGTCGGTGAAAGCATTTCATGCAGACTAACAGAGCGGATCGTGGTTTTTGGAGTTTCAGAGATAAGTGTATTTGGAGAGTTTTTTCCCTTCCTCGCTTTATCATTTATCTCCTTTCCCGTTGGTGTTCCCTCTGTTGTAGTTGTGTAGTTTTTGTATGCAAGGTGGTTTTGGTTTTTCCCTTGTACTGTCTCGTTCGTCTAAGTACTGTGTGTGGGCATATTATTACTTGTCCCCTTTTGTTGTGATCGGGGTCCTTCTCAGGACTAGATTACTTAGGTGCAGGGATCCTCAGGAGGTAGGGGTTACGCTGGCGGCCTGGACCTCTATACCTTTAACAGTACCTCCAGGTTGAGGGATTAGTCAGGGCCCCAGCTTAGGGTCAGCTTAGGCCCCCCTCCTCCAGTATACAGAGACAGCGTGACAGTATGTCCTTGTTGGAGACGAGGACGAGACAGTGATTCCTGAGTTGGGAGTTTCTGGGGGGAATTTTGTGACAGCTCAAATGGAGGACCTTACTTTAAAAGGGGCATGGGACAATGTTACTGTGATAAAAGGGGTTGCCCAAGAGCCGGGGGCTGACACCAGGTTTCCATATTTCGCAGTAAATAAGGATCTGCTACATCGGGTCACTAAACTGAGAGGGAAAGTATTAGAGCAGCTGTTAGTACCAGGACCTTATAGGCATAGGGTACTAGACCTGGCCCTATCTCATGTTTTGGGGGGCATCTCAGCCAAAACCTAGGAGCAGGTACTTCAAAGGTTCTACTGGTCAGGTGTCACCAAGAGATTGTTAATTATTGCCTGTCCTGTTCTACCTGTCAGCTACTGCTCCCGTCTCCCACTTCCGCAGTCCCCTAGTGCCGTTACTTATTATAGAGATCCAATTTGACTGGATTGCTCCTAGTTAAGTCCACCATAGGGCACCAATATATCCTGGTGATCACGGATTATGCAACATGGACCCGGAGGCGGTACCACTAAGAAACTTCTCCGCCAGGAGCATAGCCCGAGAGCTAGTTTATATTTTCTCCCGGATTGGGCCTGCCAAAGGAGATCCTGATGGACCAATTAACGCTGTTCATGTCCAAGGTAATGAGAGATTTATGTAAGGCTCCCCAGATTACACAACTCAGAACGACGCTGTACCACCCGCAGATGGACGACATGTTGGAGAGGTTCAATAAGACATTGAAGTCCAGGCTTAAGGTTGTGGAAAATGATGGCTGAGACTGGGATTGCCTACTCCTGTTCCTGCTGTTCTCTGTTTGGGAAGTTCCACAGGCCTCTACCATTCGAGTTGTTATATGGGTGGCACCCTTGGGGACTTCTTGATATTGCGAAGGAGACCTGGTAAGCAGATGTCACACCCAACCAAAGTATCATCGGGCATGTGACCCACATGCAGGACAGGATCACGAGGGTGATGCTGATCATGAAGGAAAGCATCAAATACAAAAGGCCCAGGCAAGGGTCTATAATCGGTGGCTGAGGCTGAGACAGTTTAGCCCTAGAGACTACAGTTGAAAGTTAATTTTTGGCCAAGTGGCAGGGCCCATGCGAGGTGGTCGAAAAGCTGAGTGATGTCAATTACAAGGTCCACCAGCCACGGAGAAGAAGCCTTACCAAGTGTATAAGTGTAGCAAGATAGGGAATCTGTGGAAGCTACGTATCTGGGTGCAAATCCTGAGGCCAAGTTCGAGTATGTTACAGTAGCAAAGACACTGTTACTGGCCCAGAAACAGCAATGCCAAGAACTGCTTCAGCAGAACCAGGACCAGTTGCCAGGACATACACAGGATGTTAAACATGAAATCCTGATGGAACCACATGTTAGGCGCTGGGCGGTTGCTGGATCTGAAATGGGTTCAGAATCATCAGTGGATTCGGTGGTCTCCCATTCAGGTCCAGCTGGGGCTGATGTGTACAGCATTGCCGTCAGTCCCAACGCCTAGCTAGTGCACGAGATGTGCAAGTTGTATCTCGGGTGTTTGAGCCTAGCGCTATGAAGTATAGGTTGCGGAGGGAGTCAGGGTTCCAGCAGCCCAAGTCCAAGATGCATCGCACTGAGCATGTCCGTGACATGGCGGACCGTGATAGGTGGTTCAGGAACCAGCTGATCCGGTGACCTGGCACCGCCTGATTGGTCACCAAAGGTACGACAGTGGGGCAGGGCTTAGTTTTTAAAAGGCCCGCCCACAAACATGCTGGCGCGCTCAGATCATTTGAGCTGGTTGTTTGTAGTGTGCACGCTTTCCTCTTGAGCTCCCCGAAGAGCCATATTGAGCGGGTCTGCTCAGTACGGTAGCACGCCGGCCGAGTGCTCGAATACCCGGCGGGAATCACACCCGCACACTAGCGCCAACTCCTGTAGCGTAGCGCCTGTATCGAAGACAGGGCTACTGCTTCTTCCCTGGTCACATGTCTCCCTGCGGTTCTTGGAGATTGTCTAAACCGTTATACCCGCACATTAGCGCCAACTCCTATAGCGTAGTGCCTGTATCGAAGACAGGGCTACTGCTTCTTCCCCGGTTACCCGTCTCCCTGCGGTTCTTGGAGATTGTGTGAACCATTATACCCTTCCGTGTGCAGTAACACGGAGGGGTTAGGCAGTTTGTAGGTGCGTCTCCGGTAGTGTTGAGCCACCCCCGTAGTGTTCGGGTTCGGTTCGGTTCGTCGAACACCGGGATGTTCGAGGAACTGTTCGTCGAACTGTTCGTCGAACACCTTAGAACACCGTCGAACACCGTTAAAACCAATGGCAGGCAAACAAAAACACATAGAAACACATAGAAAACACCTGCAAAGGTGTCCAAAAGCTGACAAACTGCTCAGAAGACACTCTCTTTAAAAAAGCCGGCCGGCAAATTCAGCAGCGGCATACACCGGTACCCGACAATTTAGACAAGAAGGAATAGAGCATCACACATAGATTAGATAGATAGAAACATGTCAGTCACACATATAAGAAGAACAGTGACAGTGTTGGTTACTGCACTTGTCATTTAGTGTAAAGGATTTATTAAAAAAAATATTAGTGTTTTCATGCACCGTCTCTTTAAAAAAGCCGGCCGGCAATTCAGCATCTGTACCCGACAATTTAGACCAGAAAGAATAGAGCATCACACATAGATTAGATAGATAGAAACATGTCAGTCACATATATATGAAGTACAGTGATAGTGTTGCTTACTGTACTTGTCATTTAGTGTAAAGGATTTATTTAAAAAAATAATAGTGTTTTCATGCACTGTCTCTTTAAAAAAGCCGGCCGGCAATTCAGCAGCGGTACCCGACAATTTAGAACAGAAAGATAGAGCATCACACATAGATTAGATAGATAGAAACATGTCAGTCACATATATATGAAGTACAGTGATAGTGTTGGTTACTGTACTTGTCATTTAGTATTAAAATAAAGGATTTATTATTAAAAAAATTGGCGTGGGGTTCCCCTTAATTTTAGGCTCTAGCGGAGGTTAAGCAGACGGCTGGGGCAGATGTTTGAAGCCTGGGAAGGGGGTAATACCCACGGAGCTTCCCAGGCTACTAATATCAGCCCCCAGCTGAATACATAGCCTTTACTAGCTATTAAAATGGGGGACCCCCCAAAAAAAATGACGTGGGGTCCCCCCTAATTTAATAGCTAGCAAAGGCTAGGCAGACAGCTGGGGGCTGATATTAATAGCCCAGGAAGGGAGCCATGAATATTGGCCCCCTCCCAGGCTAGAAACACCAGCCGTCAGCCGCCCCAGAAATGGCGCATTCATAGGATGCGCCAATTCTGGCACTTAGCCTCGCTCTTCCACGCTGCCCTGGTGCGGTGGCAGGGGGTAATAGGGTTGGGGTTGATGTCAGCTTATAATGCCAGCTGACATCAAGCCCAGGTTAGTAATGGAGAGGCGTCTATAAGACACCCCCATTACTAACCCCATAGTCAAAGTTAAAAAAAACACAAACACCCAGAATAAAGTCCTTTAATTGAAATAAAGACACAATCCTTTATTGTTCTAAATTAAACCATACTTACCATCACGCCCATTCCAGCTGAAGCCAACGATCTCCTGCAATAAAAGAAAAATAATAAAGCAACCTCATCCTTACCTTTCCATGGTTCCCACGACAGCTTCAGCTCTGCTACATCGAGATGACAGGCTGGACCGCAGCAGAACGCTGCCATCCAGCCTGTCATCCCGCAGACACTGAGAAGCGCAGGCTTGCTTGCGCTGCTCAGCGTCTCTCTGTGACGACATCCAGATGAGCCGAGTTCATGTCCAATGAACTCGGCTCACCTCATGCACGCTACTGACAGCGTGGGAAAATTCTCACGCTGAAGCGCTGATTGCAGGAGAATTTTCCCACGCTGTCAGTGACGTGCAGGAGGTGAGCTGAGTTCATTGGAGATGAGCTCACCTCATGCACATCACTGACAGCGTGGGAAAATTCTCCTGCACTCAGCACTTCAGCGTGAGAATTTTCCCACGCTGTCAGTGACGTGCATGAGGTGAGCCGAGTTCATTGGACATGACCTCGGCTCATCTGGATGCCGTCACAGCGAGACAGTGAGGAGCGCAAGCATGCGTGCGCTTCTCAGTGTCTGCGGGATGACAGACTGGATGGCAGCGTTCTGCTGCGGTCCAGCCAGTCATCTCGATGTAGCAGAGCTGAAGCTGTCGTGGGAACCATGGAAAGGTAAGGATGAGGTTGGTTTATTATTTTTCTTTTATTGCAGGAGATCGTTGGCTTCAGCTGGAATGGGTGTGATGGTAAGTATGGTTTAATTTAGAACAATAAAGAATTGTGTCTTTATTTCAATTAAAGGACTTTATTCTGGGTGTTGTGTTTTTTTTAAATACTTTACTAGAAATTCATGGCGGTCATGTCTAATACTGGCGTGACCCCATGAATTTTGGGCTTGGGGCCAGCTGATAATACCAAGCTGGCCCTAACCCCTTTATTACCCAGTGAGCCACCGCACCAGGGCCCTGGATGAGTTGGGTACAGCGCCAGAAGATGGCGCTTCTATGAACGCGCCATTTTCCGGGGTGGCTGCGGACTGCAATTTGTAGCGGGGGGGGGCCCAGAAAGCTTGGGCCTCCCTGCGCTGCAGATTCCAGCCCCCAGCTGCCTAGTTGTACCTGGCTGGACACAAAAATAGGGCGAAGCCCCACGTACTTTTTTTTTAATTATTTCATGAAATTCATGAAATAATTAAGAAAAAAAGGCCTTCCCTATATTGTTGTGTCCGGCCAGGTACAAATAGGCAGCTGGTGGTTGGGGGCAGCCCGTTCCTGCCTGCTGTACCTGGCTGGACACAAATATAGTGCGAAGCCCCACTTCAATTTTTTTTAATTATTTCATGAAATTCATGAAATAATTAAGAAAAAAAGGGCTTCCCTATATTGTTGTGTCCGGCCAGGTACAAATAGGCAGCTGGTGGATGGGGGCAGCCCGTTCCTGCCTGCTGTACCTGGCTGGACACAAATATAGTGCGAAGCCCCACTTCAATTTTTTTTAATTATTTCATGAAATTCATGAAATAATTAAGAAAAAAAGGGCTTCCCTATATTGTTGTGTCCGGCCAGGTACAAATAGGCAGCTGGTGGATGGGGGCAGCCTGTTCCTGCCTGCTGTACCTGGCTGGACACAAATATAGTGCGAAGCCCCACTTCAATTTTTTTAAATTATTTCAGGAAATTTATGAAATAATTTAAAAAAAATTGACGTGGGGCTTCGCACTATATTTGTGTCCAGCCAGGTACAGCAGGCAGGAACGGGCTGCCCCCAACCACCAGCTGCCTATTTGTACCTGGCCGGACACAACAATATAGGGAAGCCCTTTTTTTCTTAATTATTTCATGAAATAATTTAAAGAAAATTGACGTGGGGCTTCGCCCTGTTTTTGTGTCTAGCCAGGTACAACTAGGCAGCTGGGGGCTGGAATCCGCAGCGCAGGGAGGCCCAAGCTTTCTGGGCCACCCCCGCTGCAAATTGCAGTCCGCAGCCACCCCGGAAAATGGCGCGTTCATAGAAGCGCCATCTTCTGGCGCTGTACCCAACTCATCCAGGGCCCTGATGCGGTGGCTCACTGGCTAATAAAGGGGTTAGGGCCAGCTTGGCATTATCAGCTGGCCCTAAGCCCGAAATTCATGGGGTCACGCCAATATTAGACATGACCACCATGAATTTCTAGTAAAGTATTTAAAAAAAACACAACACCCAGAAAAAAGTCCTTTAATTGAAATAAACACACAATTCTTTATTGTTCTAAATTAAACCATACTTACCATCACGCCCATTCCAGCTGAAGCCAACGATCTCCTGAAATAAAAGAAAAATAATAAAGCAACATCATCCTTACCTTTCCATGGTTCTCATGACAGCTTCAGCTCTGCTACATCGAGATGACAGGCTGGACCGCAGCAGAACGCTGCCATCCAGCCTGTCACCCCGCAGACACTGAGAAGCGCAGGCTTGCTTGCGCTCCACAGTGTCTCTCTGTGAGGGCATCCAGATGAGCCGAGTTAATGTCCAATGAACTCGGCTCACCTCATGCACGTCACTGACAGCGTGGGAAAATTCTCCTGTACTCAGCGCTTCAGCGTGGGAGAATTCTCACACTGAAGCGCTGAGTGCAGGAGAATTCTCCCACGCTGTCAGTGACGTGCAGGAGGTGAGCTGAGTTCATTGGACATGAGCTCACCTTATGCACGTCACTGACAGCGTGGGAAAATTCTCCTGCACTCAGCGCTTCAGCGGGAGAATTCTCACGCTGAAGCGCTGAGTGCAGGAGAATTCTCCCACGCTGTCAGTGACGTGCATAAGGTGAGCTCATGTCCAATGAACTCAGCTCACCTCCTGCACGTCACTGACAGCGTGGGAGAATTCTCCTGCACTCACCGCTTCAGCTTGAGAATTTTCCCACGCTGTCAGTGACGTGCATGAGGTGAGCCGAGTTCATTGGACATGAACTCGGCTCATCTGGATGTCGTCACAGAGAGACGCTGAGCAGCGCAAGCAAGCCTGCGCTTCTCAGTGTCTGCGGGATGAGAGGCTGGATGGCGGCGTTCTGCTGCGGTCCAGCCTGTCATCTCGATGTAGCAGAGCTGAAGCTGTCGTGGGAACCATGGAAAGGTAAGGATGAGGTTGCTTTATTATTTTTCTTTTATTGCAGGAGATCGTTGGCTTCAGCTGGAATGGGCGTGACGGTAAGTATGGTTTAATTTAGAACAATAAAGGATTGTGTCTTTATTTCAATTCAAGGACTTTATTCTGGGTGTTTGTGTTTTTTTTAACTTTGACTATGGGGTTAGTAATGGGGGTGTCTTATAGACGCCTCTCCATTACTAACCTGGGCTTGATGTCAGCTGGCATTATAAGCTGACATCAACCCCAACCCTATTACCCCCTGCCACCGCACCAGGGCAGCGTGGAAGAGCGAGGCTAAGTGCCAGAATTGGCGCATCCTATGAATGCGCCATTTCTGGGGCGGCTGACGGCTGATGTTTCTAGCCTGGGAGGGGGCCAATATT
The DNA here is from genome assembly GCF_046119375.1 of Phyllobates terribilis. NCBI lineage: Eukaryota > Metazoa > Chordata > Amphibia > Anura > Dendrobatidae > Phyllobates > Phyllobates terribilis. The sequence continues at coordinate 790,482,929 of NW_027362761.1, forward strand.
CATGGCTCCCTTCCTGGGCTATTAATATCAGCCCCCAGCTGTCTGCCTAGCCTTTGCTAGCTATTAAATTAGGGGGGACCCCACGTCATTTCTTTTGGGGGGTCCCCCATTTTAATAGCTAGTAAAGGCTATGTATTCAGCTGGGGGCTGATATTAGTAGCCTGGGAAGCTCCGTGGGTATTACCCCCTTCCCAGGCTTCAAACATCTGCCCCAGCCGTCTGCTTAACCTCCGCTAGAGCCTAAAATTAAGGGGAACCCCACGCCAATTTTTTTAATAATAAATCCTTTATTTTAATACTAAATGACAAGTACAGTAACCAACACTATCACTGTACTTCATATATATGTGACTGACATGTTTCTATCTATCTAATCTATGTGTGAAGCTCTATTCTGTCTGTTATAAATTGTCGGGTACCGCTGCTGAATTGCCAGCCGGCTTTTTTAAAGAGACGGTGCATGAAAACACTATTATTTTTTTTGATAAATCCTTTACGCTAAATGACAAGTACAGTAAGCAACACTGTCACTGTACTTCGTATATATGTGGCTGACATGTTTCTATCTATCTAATCTATGTATGATGCTCTATTCTGTCTGTTATAAATTGTCGGGTACCGCTGCTGAATTGCCGGCCGGCTTTTTTAAAGAGACAGTGCATGAAAACACTATTATTTTTTTAAATAAATCCTTTACACTAAATGACAAGTACAGTAATCAACACTGTCACTGCACTTCTTATATATGTGACTGACATGTTTCTATCTATCTAATCTATGTGTGATGCTCTATTCCTTCTATTCTAAATTGTCGGGTACCGCTGCTGAATTGCCGGCCGGCTTTTTTAAAGAGACGGTGCATGAAAACACTATTATTTTTCTTGATAAATCCTTTACGCTAAATGACAAGTACAGTAAGCAGCACTTTCACTGTACTTCGTATATATGTGGCTGACATGTTTATATCTATCTAATCTATGTGTGAAGCTCTATTCTTTCGGTTCTAAATTGTCGGGTACAGGTGTATGCCGCTGCTGAATTGCCGGCTTTTCATGTTTCACTGTTGGCACTGTTCCCATCGATTTGGGCAATCACTGTAATGCCACAACCACCATGGCTGTGGCATTACAGTGAGTGGCAGACAATCCCTGCATGATTGGTGCTCTAAATAGCGCCAGACATGCAGGACACGCTTTTGGTGCACGAACAGTTATCGAACATAACCTCGAACAGCCGAATTTTTTGCAAATCGTTCGGGTTCGTCGAACAACTCGAACACCGCCCAAAACAGCTCGAATTTGAGATTGGCGAACAGTTCAAGTCGAACACCGCTCATCTCTAGTCTCCGGACGCTCAACTTCCGTGCTGTTAACGGTGATAGAGCGTACAGCTTTACCCAGTTCCGTGTGTTGTTAACACGGAAGGGTTATCATTTTAGTTGGTTACTTCCCTTTCCACCCGGGAAGTGTTCGGCAGCAGTCCACCAGGCTACATCGCGGACCCCGGGGTCGGTTGCGTTCCTATTTAATAAAATTGTTTGCAACCGTCCCCTTAACAGTATCTGAGCGCCAGGGTCTTGCCGAACATGGCCGACAATCAGCAGCTGCAGCGCTATGTACAGCAACTAGAGACCAGACATAGATCTCTGGAACAAGCTGCCCCGTTTGCTGATACCACTGCAGTGGCTTCCCAGGCGGCTTCTCTAGCAGCCAATATGATTAACTCGGCTGCGACCACTGCAAGTGCTCCATTACCCCCCCTTTGCCCTTCTGGATAAATTTTCTGGGGACAGTAAATTCTGCAGCGGTTTTATTAATTTATGCTCCATACACTTGGAGATGATGGAGGCACGATTTCCCTCCGAAAGAGCCAAAGTGGGTTATATCATCTCGTTGCTCTCCCACAGGGCTCTGGAGTGGGCTACTCCACTGTGGGAGCGGAATGACCAGGTCGTGGCTAATGCAGGTCTTTTCCTTAAGACCTCAAAAAGTGTTTTCCTGGTGCCTCAGGTCACGCATGATACGGCTCTTAAGCTGCTTGCGTTGTTCCAGGGTTCGGCCACTGCCAGCCACTATGCCATCCAGTTCAGAACTTTTGCGGCTGAACTGGATTGGCCTGAGCGGTCGCTAATCCGGGTGTTTTGGAGGGGACTAGCTGGGCACATTAAATATGCTCTAGCTACCAGGGATATTCCAACTTCTCTGGAAGAGTTAATCACTCTCCCTAACCGGATAGATCTGCGTCATGCAGAACGCAAGTTGGAGCTGGAGGTTTCCAGACCTCGGTTTCGGTTGGCACCCTCGTTCTCTAGACCTATCTCCAAACCCGCGGCTCCCGTCCCGGAGCCTGAGGCTATGGATATATCCTGGGCTAAGTCTAAACCCTCTCTTGCCCGACCTGCCCATCTCTTGGAGTACCCCGTTAATAAGGTTTCGAAGCGGATGGGAAGCGAGAGAATCTAACCGCCGTTGGAGGGGGTGTGTTAGATTCTGGGATTTCTTCCTCCAGATTACTGTATGAGGTGACATTGTGCTTCTTCCCCGGTCACACATCTCCCTGCAGTTCTTGGAGATTGTGTGAACCGTTATACCCGCACATTAGTGCCAACTCCTATAGCGTAGCGCCTGTATCGAAGACAGGGCTACTGCTTCTTCCCCGGTCACACGTCTCCCTGCGGTTCTTGGAGATTGTGTGAACCGTTATACCCTTCCGTGTGCAGTAACATGGAGGGGTTAGGCAGTTTGTAGGTGCGTCTCTGGACGCTTAACTTCCGTGCTGTTAATGGAGATAGAGCGCACCGCTTTATCTGGTTCCATGTGCTGTTAACACGAAAGGGTTATCATTTTAGTTGGTTACTTCCCTTTCCACCCGGGAAGTGTTCGGCAGCAGTCCACCAGGCTGCATCGCGGACCCCGGGGTCGGTTGCGTTCCTATTTAATAAAATTGTTTGCAACCGTCCCCTTAACACACATGTGTAGGTGAACCAAAAGCCGTATAGAATCCCCAAAGCTCGCCGTTAGATGATTTAGAAGAAGGTGAGGAGAATGTTGAGCCTGGGCGTCATTGAGGAGTCAAAGAGCATCAGGTTCAGCCTCATTGTTCCCGTGCCAAAGCCTGATGAAGAGTTGGGTGTCTCTGCAATGACTACAGGAAACTAAATGAGGTGTCCAAATTCAACGTGTATCCGATGCCCCATGTCGATGAACTTATAGAGAGGATAGAGTCAACAAGATACATCACCACCCTGGACCTATCAAAAGGGTACTGGCAAATTGTCTTCTCTCAAAATTCCAAGGAGAAGATGGCCTTTTCTACACCTGATGGTTACTTCCATACCAGAATGCCGTTTGGGCTGCAAAGAACCCTAGCTACCTTCCAGAGGGCCATGGACCAGATCCTAGCCCCGCACAAAAAGTACACCGCAGCTTACCTCGATGATATTGTGATATTCAACCCAGATTGGGGACGTCATCTGCGGAAGTTCCAGGCTGTACTGGATGTGCTGAGGAAGGTGGGGTTTACATAAACCCAAAGAAGTGTGCCATGAGAAAAGAGGAGGAAAAATACTTTGTATACATCGTCAGAAGAGGCTAAATAAATTTGCATGTGAATAAGGTGGAGGCAATCCAAAATTGGCCGCAACCGGTCTCCAAGAAACAAGTTTGGGCATTTCTGGGAATAGTGGGATACTATCGGGCATTTATACAGATTTCGCCACGATAGCCGCACCCCTGACCAACCTTCATGAGGGCATGAAGACATCGATGGCCAAATGGTCTCTTGAAGCAGAGATGGAGTTCCAAGAGTTGAAGCTCGCCCTGTGTAAGCAGCCCGTCTTGATCACATCTGACTTCAGTAGGGAATTCGTGGTCCTGATGGATGCCTCAGAGGCCAGGTTGGGAGCTGTATTGTCCCAGGAAGTAAACAAGTAGGGACATCTAGTCCTTTATTTAAGTAGGAAACTCTCTTCCTGTGAGAAAAACTATGCCATTACGGAAAAAGAATGCTTGGCCATCAAATGGGCAATTGACATCCTGAAGTACTACCTGTTAGGCCGGAAGTTCAGGCTAGTGTCAGATCATGTGCCCCTGAGATGCATGAGGAAAAGGAAGAGGAAGAATGTCCAGGTGACTAGAAGGTTTCTAGCGCAAAAGGACTTAAACTTGCATGTGGAGCACAGGCCTGGGAAGCTGCATGGTAACACAAACGCCCTGTCTAGACTTCCCTGTTTGGTGACTGAAGGTGCCAAAAAACCCAGCTTTGTGCAGAGGGTGGGTATATATGACAAAGTCACTGGCAGAGTACTGGAGGGGAGATACGTGTCACTGAGGTTTTTAGCTTCAGTAATATGAACCTAGTAAAATGCTCCAGCACAGTGCTGAGAGGGGTTAATCGGACATGTTTAGGGCAAGGTTTATTGAACAGCTGTAGAGTGGGTGGGAGGCTGTTCACCATATCTCCACCCCAGAGTGGAGTCTAGAGTTTAAATATACAGCCCTCTTGCTCATTCAGTGGTCCGTGTCTCTGGAGACAAGATCTCCAGAGCTATGTTCTTGATTTATAAAACTGAACTTTGTGTTTGTTTCTTAAGCGGGCAGATCCCTGCAGCAATATGGACTGTGCCATTTGTTATGTTTTTATTTCCCGTTAGGCCAGAAAGGCCGTGTTTATTTTGCTAACTTCGCACTGGTTTATGCAGTGCCTCAATATACCAGTGGAAGATTGAAAGAGACAGCGTTCCTGTGTCTACCTCTATGTGCAGCCGAGTGAGCTGATCTACACAATATATATTTACTTATTTTTTGTTTTATTATTTCTTTAATTTTGTTGAATAAAATACATAAAATGCTGAGTCAGCTGTCAGTCAGTGCTAGGGTGTGGTTTCATCTGCCGCTCACTATGCAGCACACAATATAACACAAAAAAATATGGTGTTATTAAGGTGCTGTACTGCAGTATATCACAGATCAATCAATTATCAGTCTGTGCAGGTGACTATGCAGGTGCAGAAATTCTCTAGATCACTTGAGTTTTTAAATTATTATTCATAGGCTAAGACTACCAATCCCATTTTCATTGTGCTTCAGCAATGCAGTAGTACACCACTAGAAAATTAGGCCTTTTTCTATTTCTATGTAAAATTATCTGTGGGCTCTAATCACCTATTGGCCATCTTTTACAGTTCCTGAGTTAGTCTCCCTGATTGGCTGTGCTAAAAGGTATGTTACGATAGCTGCCAGTCATTATGGAGAAGTCTATGTGGCCACACTTGATGTCATTAGTCAGCTCTCTCAGACTTCAGCAGTGTGTGAAATGGCGTCAGGTATTTTTCTTTTTTTCTGTGATCCTTGTGAATTGGATCACAAAGTGTTGAAATTTGCAGGGTCCTTTAAATTTTAAGAATTGTGCCTATATGATGATCTTACGAGGATCAATCCTCTCATCTCTAATAGGACCCCCAGTTAAATATGAAAATAACCTTCTGTTGCCCCAGTAATCACAACTTGAGTTCATTAAGGTTTGTTATATATTCAGCTCTGGCTCAGGATAGCACGCGTGCTGGGTCATGCATGCAATAGATTTTAAGTGCAATAGTTAAAAGTGCAGTTATACAATGGCAGTTGGACAGGGCAGGAGACAGGTAAGGTGCATAGGATAACATACAAACATGCTTGTCGGTCAGTCGTACTGCATTATGTCAGTCATATCAATCTGCATTTTATTTGTTTTCACTTCTGCTTTCTCACAACTCGCCCGCCCTTTAACACAATCTGTGCATTCTCTCCATATCAACCCCTCCCTTCTCCCCTCTCCCATGTATAATTCTGAGGCTCTACTGACATTTCTCACCCACTGCAAACCATCCAATACCTCCATACAGCACTCAAAACGTTCATACAAATCATTGTACCACCTGCTCTTTCTCTTTTTTCTCTTTTTACTAGTCGCAGGCGACATCTCCCTCAACCTTGGACCTCCCTCCACTAGCATACACCACTCTCCTCCAGCTGCCTATAGAAACCCTGCTAATCTTATTAACATTCAGTGCATGCCCTCTCCAATCGCTTTCCATTGTGCTCACTGGAACGCACGGTCTGTGTGTAACAAACTAACTTACATTCACAATTTTTTCCTCTCTAATTCCCTTAGCCTTCTGGCTATTACAGAAACCTGGATCCATCAAACAGACACCACCGTTGCTGCTGCTCTCTCTCATTTGGTGGGCTGAAATTTTCACATATCTGCATTCATCTACTTTCTCTAACATCTTCATTTGGTCTCTCACAGTTTACTAATTCTCCTACCCATGAAGACGGGAATACTGTGGACCTGTTTTTTTCCCGTCTTTGCTCGCTGCATGACTTTACTAACTCCTCTCTCCCACTCTCGGGCCACAACCTTCTTTCCTTCTCTGTCAAGAATTATCTCCTCACCCTGGACACCCCCACTTACCACACTTATAGGAATACACGTACCATTAATACCCAACAGTTTATGGACAATCTCCACACATCTTTAACCACCATCTCCTCCTTCTCCTGTCCAGACTTAGCATTGTCACACTACAATAATACACTGAAGAGTGCCCTAGATGAAGCAGCACCTTCAACACGCAGAAAGACCCGACATAGACAATGGCAGCCCTGGTGCACAATGCAAACATGTTTTCTTCAGCATTGCTCAAGGTGTGCTGAGCGTCAGTGGAGAAAATCTTTTAGCTGAGGATTTCAACCACTATAAATTCATGCTCAAAACCTATAACTCCGCCCTTCATCTGGCCAAACAATCCTACTTCACCACCCTAATCACTTCACTGTCCAACAATCCAAAATTACTTTTTGAAACCTTAAACTCCCTCCTGAAACCTAAAGCACAGGCCCCCATCACCAGCCCTCAGCGGTGAGGATCTGGCCACTTATTTCCTAGAAAAAATCAACCACATCCACCAGGACATCTCAGCCCAATCTCCTCAGTGCCTGGATCCCCTTGCCTGCCGCACTTCAAGCTCACTTGCCATCTTTGAGCCTGTTACAGAAGAAGATACCCAGCTCCTCACTTATTCTCGGCCTACAACCTGCAACAGTGACCCCATTTCCTCACATCTCCTGCAGTCTCTCTCACCGGTGGTCACCACTCACCTGACTAAAATATTTAACCTCTCTCTTTCTTCAGCTATCTTTTAAACATTTAAACATGCCATCATAACCCCTTTACTTATAAAGCCATCCCTGGACCAGAACTGCACTGCTAACTACAGACCTGTCTCTAACCTTCCTTTCATCTCTAAACTCCTGGAACGCTTGGTCCACTCCTGTCTAATCCGCTATCTCTCAGATAACTCTCTGCTCGACTCTCTGCAATCTGGTTTTCGCTCTTTGCACTCCACTGTAACTGCCCTCGCTAAAGTCTCTAATGATCTAATAACAGCTAAATCCTAAGGTCACTGCTCCCTGCTGATTCTCTTGGATTCTCTTGGATCTCTCTGCAGCATTTGACACTGTGGATCACCAGTTCCTCCTCACTATGCTCCGGTCTATAGGCCTCAAGGAAACCGTTCTCTCCTGGTTCTCCTCCTACCTCTCTGACTGCTCCTTCACTGTATCTTTTACTGGCTCCTCTTTCTCTCCTCGTCCCCTTACTATCGGGGTCCCACAGGGCTCAGTCCTAGGCCCTCTTCTCTTCTCTCTATACACTGCCCCTATTGGACAAACAATCAGCAGATTTGGGTCCAGTATCATCTCTATGCTGACGACACCCAAAAATACCAAGGATTGTCTGTTTGCTGTCTCTAACATCATGTCCTCCCTCTATCTTAAACTGAATCTCTCCAAATCTGAACTTCTTGTGTTGCTCCCCTCTACTAACCTAACTCTACCTAACATCGAAATTACCTTGGAGGGTCCAACCATAACTCCCAAGCAGCACGCCCTCTGCCTTGGGGTCATATTCAACACTAACCTTTCCTTTACTCCCTATATCCGATCATTCACTCGCTCTTGTCACCTGCATCTTAAAAACATCTCCAGAATCCAACCTTTTCTCACCTTTGAAACTGCTAAAACTCTTACGGTCGCTCTTATTCACTCTCATCTGGACTACTGCAACTCTCTTCTGATTGGTCTCCCTCTTACCAAACTTTCTCCTCTCCAATCCATCCTGAATGCAGCAGACTGGGTTGTATTTCTGTCCAGCCACTTCACCGATGCCTCCATCTTGTGCCAGTCATTACACTGGTTACCCACTCGCTACAGGGTCCAATATAAACTCGCTCCCTACACATGCCCTCCGTTACACAAATGACTTAAGACTAACATCCTCCATAATCCGAACCTCGCACCTCCGTCTCCAAGACTTGTCTTGTGCTGGACCAGTTCTCTGGAATGCACTACCCCAGACAATCCGATTGATGCCTAGCCCCCATGTCTTCAAGCGTGCTTTAAAAACCCATCTCTTTAAACAAGCCTACCACCTCAAATACCCAGTAAACTAACTTTCCCCTGTTCCCTCATAATTATTATTCAGAATCTGCTCCCTACTGTTCATCTGTCTCTACACCCTCCATGCACACGATAACTGCACTCGATACTTGATTATTGCACTTAAAGATATGGATTGATGACTGGATCATGCAGCTTTATATGAAAATCCCTATTTATTATAATTGCCAGACCTGAAAGAACAAGCACTTTTCACCTATTGTGTCCCCCCATTTCCTTGTAGATTGTAAGCTTGCGAGTAGGGACCTCAATCATAATATAACTGTTTAAACTGTCTTACCTTGTATTGAATTTATTGTCTGTACATGTCCCCGCTTAATTGTAAAGTGCTGCGGAATATGTTGGCGCTATATAAAAATTATTATTATTATTATTATTATTTTTATTAAGAGGAACTGCTATTCAAAGTACACCTTGCATCCTGTTAATTGATATTACTGCTGCCTTGCTTTAGAACATAATGTTTGACTGCAGAAGTGGATGCTGTAAAGATATTGTCCTACAATTACAACTTATCACCTATAGGTAGGCAAACAAGGGTTCTGATCCCCCTGTTTCAATAGAGCAGCAGTCAAAAATGCACATTGGGGCTCTATTTATGGTTTGTACAACTAAAGAACATAGCCAAGTACAGCACTCAATTGTCTCCTTCAGTCCCATAGAATCTGTATAGTTAAGTAGCACAAATGCTCTGCCGCTGGTCTAATCAGACAGCGGACTCAAAACCCACCGTTTTTGTGAACAGTAAGGGTGTGTGCACACATTAAGTATTTAGTAAGACATTTGTGTACCATTTCTGCACCTTTTGACAGGAAAAATGCAGAGGCAAAAATGCACTTTTTTGCTGTGTTTTTTCCTTGCATTTTTAGCACCGATTTTTTTCTCACTCATTAGTATGGATAAAATCGTCAGCAAAAACAATGAAAGAATTTACATTCTGTAGATGAAAATCTACAACAAATCTGCAAGTCACAAATAAGCAATGTGCGCATGAGGAATCAGGATTATCTTTCACTTTGTTGGTATTACGAAACACTTCAGTTTTTCTGACAAATCTGAATTGAAAAAACGCCATTGTAAAAATTACAAATTTGGGGCTAAAACTACATTTTCATGAAAAAAATGAAAATTTTCAATATGATGACTTAATGTTATCATATTCTGTGTAGTGCATGTGGGTTCAAAATGCTCACCATACCCCTGGATAAAATCCTTGAGGGGTGTAGTTTCCAAAATAGGGTAACTTGTCAGGGTTTTCCACTGTTTATGCACATCAGGGGCTCTCCAAGCGCGACATGACACCCCCAGACCATTCCATCAAAGTCTGCATTTCAAACGTCACTCCTTTTTTTCCAAGCCCTGCCGTCACCCAAACAGTAGTTTTCCCCTACATATGGGGTATGTCCATTCTCAGTACCAATTGCACACCAAATTTTAGGGCCATTTTCTCCTGTTACCCTTATGAAAATAAAAAATTGGGGCTAAAAGTACATTTTTGTGGGAAAAAAAAAATGATTTCTTAATTTCACGGCTCTATGCTATAAACTTCTGTGAAGCACCTGGAAGTTCAAGGTACTCACTACACATCTAGATAAGTTCCCTAAGGGGTATAGTTTCCAAAATGGTGTCACTTGTGGGGGGTTTCCACTGTTTAGGCACATCAGGGGCTTTCTAAACGCAACATGGCGTGCGCTCTCGATTACAGTCATTTTTGCATTCAAAAAGTCAAACGGTGCTCCATCCCTTCTGAACCCTGCCGTGCACCCAAACAGTAGTTTTACCCCACATGTGGGGTAACAGTGTACTCAGGAGAAATTGCACAACAAATTTTGTGGTCCATTTTCTCCTTTTACCCTTGTGAAAATAAAAAAAATTGGGGCTAAAATTACATTTTTGTGGAAAAAAAATTGTTTTCTTAATTTCACGGCTCTACATTATAAACTTCTGTGAAGCTCCTGGCAGTTAAAGGTGTTCACCACACATCTAGATAAGTTCCGTGAGGGGTCTAGCTTCCAAAATGGGGTCACTTGTAGGGAGTTTCTACTGTTTAGGCACATCAGGGACTCTCCAAACACAACATGGCATCCGCTCTTGATTCCGGCCATTTTTGCATTCAAAATGTCAAACGGTGCTCCTTCCCTTCCGAACCCTGAAGTGCTCCCAGACAGTAGTTTTCCCCCACATATGGGGTATCAGTATGCTCAGGATAAATTGTACAACAAATTTTGTGGTTCATTTTCTCTCGTTACCCTTGTGAAAATAAAAAAAATTGGGTCTGAAGTACACATTTTGTGAAAAAAGTTAAATGTTCATTTTTTCCGTCCACATTGCTTCAGTTCCTGTGAAGCACGTGAAGGGTTAATAAACTTCTTGAATTTGGTGTTGTGCGCCTTGAGCGGTGCAGTTTTTAGAATGGTGTCACTTTTGGGTATTTTCAGTCATATAGACCCCTCAAAGTCACTTCAAATGTGATGAGGTCGCTGAAAAAAATGGTTTTGAAAATTTTGTTGCAAAATGAGAAATCGCTGGTCAACTTTTAACCCTTATAAGTTCCTACAAAAAAAAAGTTTTTTCAAAAATTGTGCTGATGTAACTTATACATGTGGGAAATGAACTATTTTGTGTGACATAACCCTCTGATTTAAGGGCATAAGAATTCAAAGTTTGAAAAATGCTAAATTTTAAACATTTTTGCCAAATTTCTGTTTTTTTACAAGAAAACACAAGTTATATTTAATAAATGTTACCACTATCATGAGGTACAATATGTCACAAAAAATAGTCTCATAATCAGTGGGATCTGTTGAAGCGTTCCAGAGATATTACCTCATAAAGTGACACTGGTCAGAATTGTAAAATTTTGCTTGGTCATTAAAGACATAATTGGCTCCGTCCTTAAGGGGTTAATGAAAACGTTTCATTCAAACACAAGCTGCAAAATTATGCAGCTTGTACCATTGTCAATTCCTTGCACCTTCTCCTGGTAAGAATGGAACTTGGTGTCCAGAGCTAATGTCATGCTTTTCACTGTGCTTGTGCTCATCATGTTTAATGTTTAGTGTCGTTGGATACATAAGCGCTGCGGTAAATATGTGGTATCTTATCATTTGCATAGATCGTATAAAAATGTCTAACTTTTGTTCGTGGTAACAGCAGGAGTTTGTTGCTAAAGGGCAACAAAGGGAGCCACTGGGAAAATGTGAAAAAAAGTGTCAAATACATACCGTATATATTTTTTATTTTTCTTAATTTATTTTACTAAAGTTCCACCCTACTTCTAAATGATTACAATCTTTTTTTTTCACATGGGGATATCACACTGAACTGATATTTGTACTATCATACATTTTCAAATAGTAAACCTTACCTTGGTATCGCATTGCCTGGAGCACTGTTTGTCTGATAAGTTCCAAAATCATAAATGGTTTTGAAAATATCTCATGTTGGAATGTCATTTATTTTGTTTCTTGAAAAAAAAAAAAAAATATATATATATACAGTACAGATCAAAAGTTTTGACACACCTTCTCATTTAAAGATTTTTCTGCATTTTCATGACTATGAAAATTGTACATTCACATTGAAGGCATCAAAACTATGAATTAACACATGTGGAATTATATACTTAAGAAAAAAGTGTGAAGCAACTGAAAATATGTGTTATATTCTAGCTTCTTCAAAGTAGCCACCTTTTGCTTTCATGACTGCTTTGCACACTCTTGGCTTTCTCTTGATGAACTTCAAGTGGTAGTCACCGGAAATGGTTTTCACTTCACAGGTGTGCCCTGTCAGGTTTAATAAGTGGGATTTCTTGCCTTATAAATGGGGTTGGGACCATCAGTTGTGCTGTACAGAAGTCTGGTGGTTACACAGCTGATAGTCCTACCGAATTGACTGTTAGAATTTGTATTATGGCAAGAAAAAAGCAGCTAAGTAAAGAAAAACGAGTGGCCATCATTACTTTAAGAAATGAAGGTCAGTCAGTCCGAAAAATTGGGAAAACTTTGAAAGTGTCCACAAGTGCAGTTGCAAAAACAATCAAGCGCTACAAAGAAACTGGCTCACATGAGGACCGGCCCCAGGAAAGGAAGACCAAGAATCACCTCTGCTTCTGAGGATAAGTTTATCCGAGTCACCAGCCTCAGATATCACAGGTTAACAGCAGCTCAGATTAGAGACCAGGTCAATGCCACACAGAGTTCTAGCAGCAGACACATCTCTTCAACAACTGTTAAGAGGAGACTTTGTGCAGCAGGCCTTCATGGTAAAATAGCTGATAGGAAACCACTGCTAAGGACAGGCAACAAGCAGAAGAGACTTCTTTGGGCTAAAGAACACAAGGAATGGACATCAGACCAGTGGAAATCTGTGCTTTGGTCTGATGAGTCCAAATTTGAGATCTTTAGTTCCAACTACCGTGTCTTTGTGCGACACAGAAAAGGTGAACGAATGGACTCTAGATGCCTGGTTCCCACCGTGAAGCATGGAGGAGGAGGTATGATGGTGTGGGGGTGCTTTGCTGGTGACACTGTTGGGGATTTATTCAAAATTGAAGGCATACTGAACCAGCATGGCTACCACAGCATCTTGCAGCGGCATGCTATTCCATCCGGTTTGCGTTTAGTTGGACCATCATTTATTTTTCAACAGGACAATGACCCCAAACACACCTCCAGGCTGTGTAAGGGCTATTTGACCAAGAAGGAGAGTGATGGGGTGCTACGCCAGATGACCTGTCTTCCACAGTCACCAGACCTGAACCCAATCGATATAGTTTGGGGTGAGCTGGACCGCAGAGTGAAGGCAAAAGGGCCAACAAGTGCTAAGCATCTCTGGGAACTCCTTCAAGATTGTTGGAAGACCATTTCCGGTGACTACCACTTGAAGTTCATCAAGAGAATGCCAAGAGTGTGCAAAGCAGTCATCAAAGCAAAAGGTGGCTACTTTGAAGAACCTAGACTATAAGACATATTTTCAGTTGTTTCACACTTTTTTGTTAAGTATATAATTCCACATGTGTTAATTAATAGTTTTGATGCCTTCAGTGTGAATGTACAATTTTCATAGTCATGAAAATACAGAAAAATCTTTAAATGAAAAGGTGTGTCCAAACTTTTGGTCTGTACTGTCTATATTTTTTTTCCAATATTATTTATATTTTTAAAATGTTTAGACTTTTATGGAAATAAGTATCACATGTAAATATAATTTTAGCAAAAGAGCAAATAAAAGCTCTTAAATTGTGGTATAATAAATAATATATTTCTTTAAAAGCATAAGACGATTGATACTTTAATGATAATTTGTTATTTTAACATATAATGTGAACCTAATAAGTATAAGGATTTAGAAGCAAGGATAGTATCTATCTATCTATCTATCTATCTATCTATCTATCTATCTATCTATCTATCTATCTATCTATCCACTTTGTACACAGAGATATATGCATTGACTGCTTTGCAGTAAAATATTCTTACTTAACTTAGGGAACTGTAGCTTTCAAACAGTCTTTTCACAATATATTTTTTCATGTGACTTGTCATCTAATGACCTCTCCATATTTTTCACTCACAAAATTATAAAGTCATTTAAAACACCAAAACTCTAGAGGAAACAACATTGCCATCTGTTGGTAGATGACAGTACTAACCATGAAATTTGGCCCTAGTACAAGGATAGTGTGCTTCACTAGTTAATCACTATAGAACAGATTAAATATAGTTCACTCCCTACTGATAGAACATAAAAGTTTTCTGTAGTTTAAGCATTTTAGCTACTGAACCGAGAAATTAATTGACAAGAGCTGAAAATGTACAACAGCACTGTGCCTTTAACAGGAAAATTACAATTAATTACAAAAAAGATGGCAAATAGGAAAGCATTTAGAAAGTATGAACTTATGAACAGTATGATAAGAATGTGAATTTTTATTGATGTGACTATTTTACATAGTATTTTATAGCTGTATCGTATTGTATTGTATAGCAGTATCTGTAAAAAGCAGGCTATGCTGTTTAGGCTTTTCCTGCATTAAGAAAAGATCATGAAATATCTAACACTGGTATATATTTTTATTACACTGAAACTTGCATTTAAACAGAACAGACATTTTAACATATAATTACATGAAATATATCAGAAACTGACAATCCCTATTGTCTGCGAGAGTCCACTGACACATTGAGAAATGCCTAATGTCATCAAAACCGTCCTTACCTGATCCTATTCCAGCAACATATACCTCTTTTTGCCAGATGCCAATGCACTGGCTCTGAGGGTGGTACTTGTAGATATGCATTGTATTGCTAAGTGTTCTAGTACTGCACAGCCAGGTATCTTGTGTTTCTGCGGACCAGTCTATTATTGTGCCAACAAGCAGATGTGATCAGTTTCTTTCTGTGACCAATAGGGCAGCACTGCACCTTATCAAAAACTCCCACCAGTCTGCTTAAAATTACCAGTTAGTGATAAGTAAGCATGCTGGCTACTACTCGGTGCTCGCCCGAGCATCTCACTACTCGAGATGCTCGGTGCTCGCCGAGTATTTCTGGGGTTGCTCGGCGGGAGCTCGGGTCCCTTCCCTGCATGTTTGGCGCTATTTACAGTGCCAATAAACATGCAGGGATTGTCTGCCACACACTGTAATGCCGCAGCCATGTTGGTTGTGGCATTACAGTGATTGCCTGGCCGCACAGCGTCATCAGGTCTATATCAGACTTGGCGCCGCCATGCTCGTCACAGTCACTCCGGAATCAGACAGTGTAGGGAGAGCTGCTACTGAGCTAGGGAGAGATTTGCATGTTTCTAGTTAGTGTAGGTGTACCAGACTATATTAGAGACACATATCCATCTCAACTAACAGTCCTTCTGAGGACTAATCCAGCTGCAGAGATATCAGTGCTAGGCAGGCAGGCAGGGTATATAGCAGACTGCAGTGCACATAGAAAGAGGGTCCATTCCAGTTCTGTCTGCTGGTGCTTTTACAGATATTTGTAGAAATAGACCCAGGTATCAGGGGCAAGGAATATTTTTTTTTATATTAATCCTCATTATTTGCTTACAAAGCAATCCAGAGAACACCGTTTATCTGCGCCATTTGCTTGTTGGCACTCAGAATACAGCCAGGTCCTTTCCATATTGCAGTGCTAAAAATCCAGCTATTTTAAACTGTGGTCACACGGATCATACAGTTAGGTCCATATATATTTGGACAGAGACAAAATTTTTCTAATTTTGGTTCTAGACATTACCACAATGAATTTTAAACAAAGCAATTCAGATGAAGTTGAAGTTCAGACTTTCAGCTTTCATTTGAGGGTATCCACATTAAAATTGGATGAAGGGTTTAGGAGTTTCAGCTCCTTAACATGTGCCACCCTGTTTTTAAAGGGATCAAAAGTAATTGGACAATTGACTTCAAGGCTATTTCGTGGACAGGTGTGGGCAATCCCTTCATTATGTCATTCTCAATTAAGCAGATAAAAGGCCTGGAGTTGATTTGAGGTGTGGTGCTTGCATTTGGAACCTTTTGTTGTGAAGTAAACATACAGTCAAAGGAGCTCTCCATGCAGGTGAAACAAGCCATCCTTAAGCTGCAAAAACAGGAAAAAAACATCCGAGAAATTGCTACAATATTAGGAGTGGCAAAATCTACAGTTTGGTAGATCTTGAAAAAGAAAGAAAGCACTGGTGAACTCATCAATGCAAAAAGACCTGGGCGCCCATGGAAGACAACAGTGGTGGATGATCGCAGAATAATCTCCATGGTGAAGAGAAACCCATTCACAACAGCCAACCAAGTGAACAACACTCTCCAGGAGGTAGGCGTATCAATATCCAAATCTACCATAAAGAGAAGACTGCATGAAAGTAAATACAGAGGGTTCACTGCACGGTGCAAGCCACTCATAAGCATCAAGAAGAAAAAGGCTAGACTGGACTTTGCTAAAAAACATCTAAAAAAGCTAGCATAGTTCTGGAAGAACATTCTTTGGACAGATTAAACCAAGATAAACCTACCAGAATGATGGAAAGAGAAAAGTATGGCGAAGGCATGGTACAGCTCATGATCCAAAGCATACCACATCATCTGTAAAACACGGCGGAGGCAGTGTGATGGCTAGGGCATGCATGGCTGCCAGTGGCACTGGGTCACTAGTGTTTATTGATGATGTGACACAGGACAGATGCAGCTGAATGAATTCTGATGTATTCAGAGCCATACTGTGTGCTTAGATCCAGCCAAATGCAGCCAAACTGATTGGTCGTCATTTCATACTACAGATGGACAATGACCCAAAACAAAAAGCCAAAGCAACCCAGGAGTTTATTAAAGCAAAGAAGTGGAATATTCTTGAATGGCCAAGTCAGTCACTTGATCTCAACCCAATTGAGCATGCATTTCACTTGTTAAAGACTAAACTTCATACAGAAAGGCCCACAAACAAACAGCAACTGAAAACCACCGCAGTGAAGGCCTGGCAGAGCATCAAAAAGGAGGAAACACAGCGTCTGGTGATGTCCATGAGTTCAAGACTTCAGGCAGTCATTGCCAACAAAGGGTTTTCAACCAAGTACTAGAAATGAACATTTTATTTACAATTATTTAATCTGTCCAATTACTTTTGGTCCCTTTAAAAACAGGGTGGCACATGTTAAGGAGCTGAAACTCCTAAACCTTTCATCCAATTTTAATATGGATACCCTCAAATGAAAGCTGAAAGTCTGAACTTCAACTGCATCTGAATTGTTTTGTTTAAAATTCATTGTGGTAATGTCTAGAACCAAAATTAGAAAAATGTTGTCTCTGTCCAAATACAGTGCCTACAAGTAGTATTCAACCCCCTACAGATTCAGCTGGTTGACACATGCGGAATTAACTTGGCATTGTGACATTTGTACTGTAGATCAGCCTGGAAGTGGGAAATGCACTGCAGCAATTTTTTTTTTTTTTTTTTTTTTAAATGTTAAAAGTTAATTCAGAGTGTCATTTATTATTCAACCCCTCAAACCACAAGAATTCTGTTTGGTCCCCCAAAAGTATTAAGAAGTAGTTCAGGCTCCAAGAATAATGAGCTTCACATGTGTGGATTAAAGATCTCTTTTGCCAGCCTTTTCTGACTATTTAAGACCCTTCCCAAACTTGTGAACAGCACTCAGACATGGTCAACATGGGAAAGACAAAGGAGCATTCCAAGGCCATCAGAGACAAGATCGTGGAGGGTCACAAGGCTGGCAATGGGTACAAAACCCTTTCCAAGGAGTTGGGCCTACCTGTCTCCACTGTTGGGAGCATCATCCGTAAGTGGAAGGCTTATGGAACTACTGTTAGCCTTCCACGGCCAGGACAGCCTTTGAAAGTGTCCTCCCGTGCCGAGGCCAGGCTTGTCCGAAGAATCAAGGCTAACCCAAGGACAACAAGGAAGGAGCTCCGGGAAGATCTCATGGCAGTGGGGACATTGGTTTCAGTCAATACCATAAGTAACGTACTCCACCGCAATGGTCTCCGTTCCAGACGAGCCCGTAAGGTACCTTTACTTTCAAAGCGTCATGTCAAGGCTCGTCTACAGTTTGCTCATGATCACTTGGAGGACTCTGAGACAGACTGGTTCAAGGTTCTATGGTCTGATGAGACCAAGATCGAGATCTTTGGTGCCAACCACACACGTGACGTTTGGAGACTGGATGGCACTGCATACGACCCCAAGAATACCATCCCTACAGTCAAGCATGGTGGTGGCAGCATCATGCTGTGGGGCTGTTTCTCTGCCAAGGGGCCTGGCCATGTGGTCCGCATCCATGGGAAGATGGATAGCACGGCCTGCCTGGAGATTTTGGCCAAGAACCTACGCTCCTCCATCAAGGATCTTAAGATGGGTCGTAATTTCATCTTCCAACAAGGCAACGACCCAAAGCACACAGCCAAGAAAACCAAGGCCTGGTTCAAGAGGGAAAAAGTCAAGGTGTTGGAGTGGCCTAGTCAGTCTCCTGACCTTAACCCAATTGAAAACTTGTGGAAGGAGCTCAAGAATAAAGTCCACATGAGACACCCAAAGAACCTAGATAACTTGGAGAAGATCTGCATGGAGGAGTGGGCCAAGATAACTCCACAGACCTGTGCCGGCCTGATCAGGTCTTATAAAAGATGATTATTAGCTGTAATTGCAAACAAGGGTTATTCCACAAAATATTAAACATAGGGGTTGTATAATAATTGACCCACACTTTTATGTTTAAAATTTAATAAAATTCAACTGAGCAACATAACTTTTTGGTTTGTAAGATTTATGCTTCTGTTCATAAAACCTACTCTCGTTTGCAGTTTGAAGGCTCTAACTTATTTGCATCTTATCAAACCAGCTAAATCTGCAGGGGGTTGAATACTACTTGTAGGCACTGTATATATGGACCTAACTGTATATAATTGCGCTGAAAAGATTGCCATTTCTAGCCTCCATTGAAATTTTGTTTCAGTCTGTCAGTGAAGTTATTGACACCAGTTTGCTGTTAAAAATAGTTACCTCCAGGCCTACTATTTAAAACTGTGGTTTGTCCATTACACCGATCACATATAATTGCTTTGAAAATTCTGCCATTTCTGACCTCCATTAAAATTTTGCTTCAGTGTGTCACTGAAGTTATTGACACCAGTTTGCTGTTAAAAATAGTTACTAGTGTTGAGCCACCCCCATAGTGTTCGAGTTCGGTTCGGTTCGTCGAACACCCGTGTGTTCGCCGAACTGTTCGTCGAACTGTTCGCCGAACACCTTCGAACACCGTTAAAACCAATGGCAGGCAAACAAAAACATATAGAAACACATAGAAAACACCTTCAAAGGTGTCCAAAAGCTGACAAACTGCTCAGAAGACACAACTAACACATGGAAAAGTGACAAGTACATATAGTCATGCGAAAAGAAAAGAGGTGGAGGAGTAAAAGGAGGGGGAGACACAGATATAGGCATGTCATGCCCTTCTAAAATCCAAAAAGTGAGAAGCCGACACGTTCAGTCCGCTCCTGCCCGTGCCACCTCCGCGTCGCCGGGTTTGTGCCAGAGCCGCGGTGAACCCTGACGGCCAGCCCCCCTCTCCCAATACTGGTGCCTGTCCGCTGGTGGGTCGAGCGAGCCCCCCTGTGGTGGAGGCAGCTCTAAGCTTTTTAATTTAAATTGTCTCTCTAATTTGAATGAATACACTTTAAATCAATTTACAAGGATCTATTGGAGGGCAAGTCTCATGCCAGCAGCCGCGTAATTCCAGCTCCAGTAGCGTCCACTAAAGCTGCTGCAGTTAAAAAGCTTTTATAAGGATCAAGCTCGGCTGTCCACCGCAAGGCATCCTACTGCCAGTCCCAGCCCCTATGCCTTGGGGTGCCTCCTGATGCTCTTCACTGAGTATCCCGTGGTCCCGAAGCATTTCCTTTGAAAAAATTAAGTGTCCAAACTACAGGTGGTGTAGCTTGCTTAACAGCCGGGATAATCCGCTGACTAGCAGACACTGCTACTAGGCACAAAGTATTTCCTGGGCTAGATGCAGTTAAAAATTTGTAATTAGATACTCTCGTTGGATGCTGAGAAAGCATTCCATAGAGTCTCCTGGCATGCCATATATGATTCTCTTAAAAAGCTTGGGGTAGGGGTCTAGGGGACCCTTTTATAGCCAAAATCACGGCCCTGTATCGCAATACGTCACCTAGGCTGAAGATAAATGGAACTGTAGCACCCTGAGGGCTCGGTTGCTACAGAGGTATTGCACCTCACCCAGAGGTGTGATATCTCACTCTCAGGTAAGGATGTAGTGTGGATCAGGACCCGACACCTGCATGCATTACACCACATTGCCGTGGGGCAGGGCGACCAATATGCCCCTGAGATGGGCACGACAGTCCCTGTCCCTGGCTGGAGTGGGGGGAGGGAACACTGAGGAAGGGGAACCCTGTAGTGCAGGAGCAGGGAGGAAGCAGTTCCTGGGTGCATTGAGAAGGGAGTATAAAAGGTGGGCACCATCTTAGTTCAGTGCAGAGAAGTCTGAGCAGAAGTGGCAGGGAGCAGGGGCTCTGCATGAGCTCTGCTCCGGAGGCGGGCCTAGTAACAGAGGCCCAGGCCTGGAAGAGGGAGAAGGAAGGAAGAGGAGCGGAGAAGGCTCCAGGAACGAGGAACGAAGGGATCCCAGGGGTGCGGATGGGCGAGTCGCCACCGCACGCCCGAATCCACCTGCGTGAAGGGGTCAGACCAAAGGGGGAGACCGGTCCCCGAAACTAGTGGAGGCAGGAAACGACCCTCAGCTAGAAACAGGAGGCTGTGACATTTTATGTGGCGCAGCCCCTCGCTACACCCGCTAGGAAGGCACCACATAGGGTCAGGGAAACTGGCGCCAAGTTTACCAAGAGGAGGCCCGAGGCAGCCGGACAGAAGGGTTGGTAAGAAAGGCCAGACAAAGGACAGACAAAGGGGGTCCTGTGAAGCGCTCCAAAGTTATCTGGGAGTTGTCTGAGCCCCTCACCTGGTGAGCACAGTACGACGTGGGCAGCCGTTACCTGCAGACGTGGTCTGGATAATAAGAACTGTGAGTAAAGGCCCTGGACTGCATCACTGACTCCGTGTCGTTACTGCTGCTGCCCTGCACCATCACCCCCATCCTCCGCATACACTGCCCTGAGGCTATACTCCTCCCGTGGGGAGTTATGCTACGCTCTGCTGCACCCACAACACCAGCCTTAGCGGTCTGCCCTGTAGCGGCGGTTCACTCTGACCGCAATCCACGGGTGGCGTAGTTGGACATTTAAACATCAAAACCACATAAATAGTTCCGCCACTGGTTTGACCGCCCTGAGCCACGGAACCGGGTCGCCGCCACGGAGACTACAACCACCAGCATCCACCAAAAAGGGTCCGGCTCCGGGTGTCCCAAGGCCCAGGGGGCGCGTCAGAACATTTTCATCACCTTTCACAATCACAAATGGGACAAGGCAGGGATGTTCTCTGTCCCCTCTCTTATACATCCTAGTGACGGAGCACCTGCTCTCATCAATTCGCCATAACCCCAATATTAGGTGGATTGAGGTGGGAGGCACCGAGTACAAGTGCTCTCTATTTGCTGATGATGTCCTAGTATATATCACTCAATCACATATATCCATCCATGCTGTTATGGCTGAAATAGATCACTTTGTTACATGGTCAAATTTTAAAATCAATGCAGTGAAGTCTGAGGCCCTCGATGTCTCCCTCCCCAAATCCATATAGGATTCCATCCAGTCCAACTTTCCCTTTGCCTGGCCCTCACAGGGTATCAAATACTTAGGAATTCCTATTCATAGAGACCTCTCCCATCTATGTTATCTTAATTTTGGGCCCTTTATTGAACAACTCCATACAGACCACGGTTGGCAAGTTAGAACTGTAAGATTCACTACGTGAACCACTGGTGTTTTGTGGAAAAGCACATGTACACTGTATTCCAAATTATTATGCAAAAAGTGTTTAGGAGTGATAAGGGAAGAATTTGTTTGTTTGTCAGTTAAACTCATTGATGGTGATGTGTGTCAGGGCTCTTTATATCACTGTAAGCAATTGCAGACACCTGTGCTAATTAGTTTGGCAGGTGTGTCCAATGAAAGGCAAGACTACTTAAGAAGGCTGTCTCACATTATTAAGCAGCCTACATTTTCTGCCAAAATGGGAAAGAAAAAGGATGTGTCGGCTGCTGAGAAGCAACAAATTGTGGAGTGTTTAGGTCAAGGCATGACTACAATCAACATTGTGCGATGATCAGGATGAAGTGTCTTGGCAATCAAGAAGTATGTAGCTGATTCACAGTACACACGTGTGCGTGCTGATAAGGGCAAATTGAGGACTCTTTCCTACAGGCAATTACGTCAGGTTGAAAGAGCAGCGGCAAAAAAGCCTTGTCATAGCAGCAGACAAGTTTTTGAAGCTGCTTGTGCCTCCAACGTCCCCCGAACAACAAGATGCAGGGTCCTTCAGAGGTTTGCAGCTGTGCATACGCCATCCTGTCGACCTCCTCTATCCACTTCACACAAGCAGAAACGGCTCCAGTGGGCCAAACATTATATGAAGACTGATTTCAAAACTGTTTTGTTCACGGATGAGTGCCGTGCAGCGCTCGGTGGTCCAGATGGATGGAGTGGAGGATGGCTGGTTGATGGACACCCCACGCAAACACGGCTACAGCGCCAACAAGGAGGAGGTGGAGTAATGTTTTGGGCTGCAATCATGGGGAGAGAGATTTTCAGCCCCTTTAGGATCCCTGAAGGCGCTAAAGATGAACTCCATAATGTATGTGGATTTTCTCAAACAGCACTTCCTGCCATGGTTCAAGAAGAAGAACCGTGTATTTCACAGCAAGATCATTTTTTTGCATGATAATGCACCATCTCATGATGCACATAAAACATCTGCATCTCTGGCTGATATGGGCATAAAAGGGGACAAACTTATGGTGTGAGCCCCATGCTCCCCTGACCTCTACCCCATTCAGAACCTTTGGAGCATCATTAAAAGGAGTGTCTATGATGGCGGGAGGCAGTTCACATCTAAGCAACAGCTCTGGGAGGGTATTCTGTCCTCATGCAAAACAATTGAAGCAGAAACCATCCAAAACCTGACAAATTCAATGGACGAGAGAGTTCAGAAGCTCCTTTCGAACAAGGGGTCCTATGTGAAAATGTAACATCACCTAGAATAAAGTTTTGAGTTGAAAACTGTTTGATTTCAGTTTCTAACAACCTGCTAATGCTTATAATTTCAAAAATGACCATTTTTTTTGGTCTTTATTAAAATGAAAAGGTTGATCGAAAAGTTTGGGGGATCTAAGAGTATGGCAACCCAGTAGTCATGATTACTTCGAATTCTGACAATATGAGGGTCATGCTGCAGGTAGTGCAGCAAGAAGGCACTTATGTGTCTTGCGCATCTCGGAGCCCCAAAATTATTTTCCGGGCTAGATAAAGCTAAAAATTATTATTAATTTTAAATCTGGTGAAGCTTTAGTATAGATGGCCTAATAGGATCAGTGCTGCACACTGCTACAAAGCCCAAATTATGTTCCAGTCAAGATACAGATAAACATGATTAGTAATTTTAAATCTGGTGGAGCTTATTATAGATGGCCTAATAGAATCAGTGCTGCACACTGCTACAAAGCCCAAATTATTTTCCAGCCAAGATACAGATAAACATGATTAGTAATTTGAAAGTTTAAAACGGTTGGTAGGGTGATTTTAACCAATCATCAAGCTTTTACTCTCCCCAGGATGACACAGGGGTAGAAAAGTAGTTTCGGATCCATGATTTGTTCATCTTTATGAACGTGAGTCTGTCTACATTATCAGTGGAGAGCCGCGTGCGCTTATCTGTCAGCACACCACCAGCAGCGCTGAACACACGTTCAGACAGAACGCTGGCTGTGGGGCATGACAAGATCTCCAAGGCGTAAGTGGCTAGCTCCGGCCATTTATCCAGATTGGAAGCCCAAAAAGAGCAAGGGTCCAGTGACACAGTCATGGCTTCAATGTTTACTTGGAGATACTCCTGTACCATCGTCTCTAGGCGTTGACTATGTGTCAGACTTCTTGTCTCCTGTGGCCTTGCAAAGGATGGGCTAAAAAAGTGGTGAAATGATTCCGCAAAATTGATGTTACCAGCAGATACTGTGGTTTTGTTACGGTTTGAGTGCTGAACACTTGACGGTCCCACGGTTGGCAAGTTGGAACTGTGAGATTCACTACGTGCACCACTGGTATTTTGTGGAAAAGCACATGTAAGATTCTGCAACAGTTTCTGCTGATACTCCTGCATGCGTGCATCCCTTTCTATGGCAGGAATAATTTCTGCAAATTTACTTTTTTACCGGGGATCTAACAGTGTGGCAACCCAGTAGTCAGGATTATTTCTAATTCTCACAATTCGAGGGTCATGTTGCAGGTAGTGCAGCAAGAAGGCACTCATGTGTGTTGCACATCCAGGAGCACCAAGTCCCTGTTGTGTTGGTGGTGAGGTAACAATCATGCTTCCTTCCTCTGTCCTCTCCCCCCAACCTCGCACAACAGAAATGTGATCAAGGTCTCCCTCATCTGATGAGTCTTCCATCAGTTCGTCCTCCACTTCTTCCTGGGCTCCTGCACCTTCCTCACTAGTTTGGCTGCTACCATGCGCCCTGGTAAAACCATCTCCCCCACCCTCACATGCCTGCCGCCTTGGTGCTGCCGACCGTCTGGACCTTGCAGATGTTAGCCCTTCCGCATACAACTCCTCCTCCTCTACTTCCTCCACCTCCTCTTGTGCCACCACCTGACTCCGAATTCTGTTTAACATGTGCTCCAGCATGTAAATCACCGGAATAGTCATGCTGATAATGGCATCGTCAGCACTAAACATCTTTGTCGCCATTTCAAAACTGTGCAGAAGGGTGCATAGGTCCCTGATCTGAGACCACTCCTCCAGCGTGATTTGCCCCACCTCTGGATCTCGTTGGCCCAGGCTATACGTCAGAACGTATTGCACCAGGGCTTGTCGGTGCTGCCACAGTCGCTGCAACATGTGCAGAGTTGAATTCCACCGGGTAGGCACATCGCATTTTAGCCGGTGAAGTGGCAGGCCCAACGACTTCTGTAGAGATGTAAGTCGCTGAGCTGCGGGATGCGAACGGCGGAAGTGAGCACACAGCGACCGTGCCCTCTGCAGAAGGCCATCTAGTCTGGGATAGTGGGCTAAAAATTGCTGGACAACCAGGTTCAACACGTGAGCCATACAAGGCACGTGTGTGACATTGCCCCGGCGAAGGGCCGCACCCAGGTTTGCAGCATTGTCGCATTCGGCCTTCCCTGGTTTCAGGTCCAGTGGAGACAACCATTCATGAAATTGGTTCTCCAGAGCTGACCACAACTCCTCAGCTGTGTGACTCACATTTCCCAGACATTTCAATGTAAAAACCGCCTGATGACGTTGAGCCCTACTGCCAGCATAGTAAGGAGGTGTGCAGGATCCCTTCTGCGCAGTTAGAAAGCTTGTGGCATGACCAGACAGGCTTTGGGTGCAGGTGGAAGACCGAGAGGAGGTTGAGGAGGCAGAAGCAGTGGAGGAACTTTGACATAAAGAGGATTGACGCACAACTCGTGGTGACGGCAAGACTTGGACAGCAGCTGTGTGACTCACATTTCCCAGACATTTCAATGTAAAAACCGCCTGATGACGTTGAGCCCTACTGCCAGCATAGTAAGGAGGTGTGCAGGATCCCTTCTGCGCAGTTAGAAAGCTTGTGGCATGACCAGACAGGCTTTGGGTGCAGGTGGAAGACCGAGAGGAGGTTGAGGAGGCAGAAGCAGTGGAGGAACTTTGACATAAAGAGGATTGACGCACAACTCGTGGTGACGGCAAGACTTGGACAGCAGCCCCTTGTCCTGCTGTCACCATAGTTACCCAGTGCCCAGTCAGCGACATGTAACGCCCCTGTCCATGCCTACTCGTCCAAGTGTCTGTGGTGAAATGCACCCTGTCACACACAGAGTTTCTCAAAGAAGCGGTGATGTTGTGTGCGACATGCTGGTGGAGCGCAGGCACACCTTTCTTTGAGAAGTAGTGCCGACTGGGCATCTGGTACTGGGGCACTGCGACGGACATAAGGTCTCGAAAATCCTCTGTGTCCACCAGGCGGAAAGGCAGCATTTCTGTAGCCAAGAGCTTGCAGATGGTGAAATTCAACCTCTTAGCTTTCTCATGGCTAGGAGGAAATGGTCTTTTACTTGTCCACATCTGAGGGACCGAGGGCTGGCTATTGTGCTTAGACGGGGTTGATAAGGGTATCCCCGGCAAACTGCCGGTCTGTGAGGAAGATGCAGGCGGACATGTTAGGTTGCCTTGATCCAAAGGTGGTGCTATCGATGTCGGACAGCGCTCAACACCAGCTGGTGTTACCACCTCCAAAGAAAATGATGACCTGCCAATCACGCTGGCTGTTGCGGGTAAAGAGGTGGCAGGTCTGCGCCCCAAAACAGGTGTGACTGCTGTCCCCACAGTCACAGAGGATGAAGAGGCCGCGGATGCACAAGATATGGCAGACGGTGGTTGGCCCGGCCGGCTAGGCCGCATTGTAGCACACTGAGCTTCCCACTGCAACTTATGCTTCATGTCCATGTGCCGGTTCATGCATGAAGTACTCAAACTATGTATTTTTTGGCCTCTACTTAGCTTTTGCTGACAAATGTTACAGATAACACGAGTTGGGTCATCTTTATCGATCTGAAAAAATGCCCAGGCTATGCAAGGCTTAGCACCCATGCGACCTGAAGAGCCACCACGACTTGTGGTGAGAGGCAGAGTTGTGTTTGAGGATGCAGTTGTTGACGTGCTTCCAGTACTACGTCTCTGTCCAGGAAGGCGCAACCTGACCTCGTCGTCACTAGCATCTTCCTCCACCTCCTTTGCTGACCTCATCTCTTGGCTGACTGTAGGTTGACAGTAAGTGGGATCTCCAACCTCATCATCATCACCCTGTGCGTTATCACACCCGTCGTCCTCAGAGCCAACCTGTTCCTGCCCTGACAAAAAACTAAAGTTGTCGCTCCAATCAGGTATTTCAGTCTTATCATCGTCTTCCTCATTGTCTCCACCAACAGGAGTTACAGTTTGGGAATGAGGGTCTACATTATGGTCAGAACCTTCTGCGTCTGGTCCTGGATCCGACTCATAAAGATTCTGGGCATCAGTGCAGATCATTTCCTCGTCTGGATTCACAGAAGCGCTGGAGTCGACCTCTGATTCCCAGGCTATAGTATGAGTAAACAGCTCTGCAGACTCAACCATCTGTTCTACCTCATACTCAGACGGGCAGCTGGAGATTTGGGAGCTGTGAGGAAGCAAGTGCGATTGGGGTGACACCTTTGAGGACTGGAGTATTTGTGATGTTGAAGTTGATGTGGAGGAGAGCCCACTTAAAGGAGCACTTGATATCCGTTGAAGCACCTGCTGTTTTTGTGCCTCATCTGGAATTTGTAGCGAATGGCGTGGCCGTAAGAAAGGGATCTTATCACATTGTCCGCTAAAAGAAGTAGACATTTTAGTTTGGCTGGAAGATGGTCTTTCTTCTGCAGATGTTACTGTTGCTTTAACACCTACCCCACGGACACAACCTTTTTTCCCCTTCCCAACACGCCTATTCCCCTTTCCACCAGCAGCAGGCCTTTTTCCACTCATTTTGTTGGTTAACTAATTCACAACTCTGGAGTTGTTTGCACAAAAAAACAATGGATGGGAACCGAGCAGAGCTGAGTGGCCAAACTGTGGTATTAGGCCAAAACTATTGGCTGGGTTAGATGCAGAAAAAAATTATATTCAATTTGCAACCTCATGGAGGTCAGTATAGATGGACTAATAGAACAAGTCCCACACACAGCTAGAAGCCCAAATATTTTTTCAGAGGTAGATGCAGAAAAAATTTTTATTCAGTTTGCAACCTGATGGAGGTCTGTATAGATGGATTAATAGAACAAGTCCCACACACAGCTACAAGCCCAATATTTTTTCAGAGGTTGATGCAGAAAAAAAATATATTCAGTTTGCAACCTGATGGAGGTCAGTATAGATGGACTAATAGAGAAAGTCCCACACACTGCTAGAAGGCCAAATATTTTTTCAGAGCTAGATGCAGACAAAAAATTATTTTGAATTTGCAACCTGATGGAGGTCAGTATAGGTGGACTAATAGAACAAGTCCCACACACTGCTAGAAGGCCAAATATTTTTTCAGAGCTAGATGCAGAAAAAAATTATATTCTGTTTGCAACCTGATGGAGGTCTGTATAGATGGATTAATAGAACAAGTCCCACACACAGCTAGAAGCCCAAATATTTTTTCAGAGGTAGATGCAGATAAAAATTATTTTTAATTTGCAACCTGATGGAGGTCAGTATAGATGGACTAATAGAGAAAGTCCCACACACTGCTAAAAGGCCAAATATTTTTTCAGAGCTAGATGCAGATAAAAATTATATTCAATTTGCAACCTGATGGAGGTCAGTATAGATGGACTAATAGAACAAGTCCCACACACAGCTAGAAGCCCAAATATTTTTTCAGAGGTACTGTAGATGCAGATAAAAATTATTTTTAATTTGCAACCTGATGGAGGTCAGTATAGATGGACTAATACAACAAGTCCCACACACAGCTAGAAGCCCAATATTTTTTCAGAGGTAGATGCAGAAAAAAATATATTCAGTTTGCAACCTGAAGGAGGTCAGTATAGATGGAGTAATAGAACAAGTCCCACACACAGCTAGAAGCCCAAATATTTTTTCAGAGGTAGATGCAGATAAAAATTATTTTTAATTTGCAACCTGATGGAGGTCAGTATAGATGGACTAATAGAGAAAGTCCCACACACTGCTAGAAGGCCAAATATTTTTTCAGAGCTAGATGCAGATAAAAATTATATTCAATTTGCAACCTGATGGAGGTCAGTATAGATGGACTGATAGAGAAAGTCCCACACACTGCTAGAAGGCCAAATATTTTTTCAGAGCTAGATGCAGATAAAAATTATATTTAATTTGCAACCTGATGGAGGTCACTATAGATGGACTAATAGAACAAGTCCCACACACAGCTAGAAGCCCAAATATTTTTTCAGAGGTACTGTAGATGCAGATAAAAATTATTTTTAATTTGCAACCTGATGGAGGTCAGTATAGATGGACTAATAGAGAAAGTCCCACACACTGCTAGAAGGCCAAATATTTTTTCAGAGCTAGATGCAGAAAAAAATTATATTCAGATTGCAACCTGATGGAGGTCAGTATAGATGGACTAATAGAGAAAGTCCCACACACTGCTAGAAGGCCACATATTTTTTCAGAGGTAGATGCAGAAAAAAATATATTCAGTTTGCAACCTGATGGAGGTCAGTATAGATGGACTAATACAACAAGTCCCACACACAGCTAGAAGCCCAATATTTTTTCAGAGATAGATGCAGAAAAAAATATATTCAGTTTGCAACCTGATGGAGGTCTGTATAGATGGATTAATAGAACAAGTCCCACACACAGCTAGAAGCCCAATATTTTTTCAGAGGTAGATGCAGAAAAAAATATATTCAGTTTGCAACCTGATGGAGGTCAGTATAGATGGACTAATACAACAAGTCCCACACACAGCTAGAAGCCCAATATTTTTTCAGAGGTAGATGCAGAAAAAAATATATTCAGTTTGCAACCTGATGGAGGTCTGTATAGATGGATTAATAGAACAAGTCCCACACACAGCTAGAAGCCCAATATTTTTTCAGAGGTAGATGCAGAAAAAAATATATTCAGTTTGCAACCTGATGGAGGTCAGTATAGATGGACTAATACAACAAGTCCCACACACAGCTAGAAGCCCAATATTTTTTCAGAGCTAGATGCAGAAAAAAATTATATTCAATTTGCAACCTGATGGAGGTCAGTATAGATGGACTAATAGAATGATGCTATGCCCAAAAGATTTTACTTCACTAGGTGCAGTAAAAAAATTGGTATTCTATACACAGGTGGTATATCTTACAACACAGATAGGCTACTCCACTGACTAACACACTCTGCAATAGGCCAAAAAGGACTAGCTTTGCTAGATTCAGCCAAATGCTGTGAAAAAAACTTGCACAGCACTGGCACAGACCTGCCTGGCAAAAACTGATAGGAACTGATTTAACCTAGTCCTGAAAAGGACTCCAATAACAATTAGTCTTTACTCCCACAATCTATCTATTTAAGAGCACAGACCTGCCTGATAAAAGTCGTAGGAAATGCTGTAACCTAGTCCTTAAAAGGACTGCAATCACAACTATTCCCTACTCCCAAGCTATCTGTAGATTTGTGCGAAAATTGGCTTGAAATTAACAAGGTATAGCGCACACAGCAACAGCGGTGCCGTCTAACACGCAGCTGCAGCAGTGAGAAAATGGTGGCGACGGGGAAAATGGCTTGGTCTTATAGGGCAAGGACATGTGACCTACATTGCCAATGACACATGCCCTTGCTTGTGTGAAAAAAAGCACTTCGCTCCGTGTGTGCGCTGCTGATAGGCTGACAGATTACACCTCCCCACTGTAAATGCGGGAAAGAGAAAAAAAAAATGGAGATCTTCATTGTTCCTGCAGAGATCCATCCCCTGACCCTCCCCCCACCCCGCTGTACACTCAAACTGCGTATTAACATTAATTTTCATCATTACTGAGAAAAAATCCAGTTATGATTTTGGTGCACGAACAGTTATCGAACATAACCTCGAACAGCCGAATTTTTCTCAAATTGTTCGTGTTCGCCGAACGGCTCGAACACCGCCCAAAACAGCTCGAATTTGAGATTGGCGAACAGTTCGAGTAGAACAACGCTCATCTCTAATAGTTACCGTATTTTTCGCACTGTAAGACTCACCGGGCCATAAGACGCACCTAGGATTTAGAGGAGGAAAATAAACTAAAATAAAAATGTAAGCAAAAAATGTGTTCATGATACACTTTTAAGGGGGAGGGGGTCTTCTGCTGACACTGGTATAGGGGTAATGTCCCCCAATTCTGACAATATCCCCCATCCTGGTATATATGCCCCCCCTTCCCTTTATATGTGGTCCCCATCCCCATCCTGGTATGCCTGGAATCTCTCCATCCTGGTATGCATGGAACCCTTCCATCCTGGTATGCATGGCACACCTCATCCTTATCCTAGTATGCATGGCACCCCTCATTCCTATCCTGGTATGCATGGCACACCTCATCCTTATCCTAGTATGCATGGCACCCCTCATCCCTGTCCTGGTATGCATGGCACCCCTCATCCCTGTCCTGGTATGCATGGCACACTTCATCCCTATCCTGGTAAGCATGGCACCCCTAATCCCTATCCTGGTATGCATGGCACCCCTAATCCCTATCCTGTTATGCATGGCACAGCAATCCCCATCCTGGTATGCATGGCACAGCAATCCCCATCCTGGTATGCATGGCACCCCTCATCCCTGTCCTGGTATGCATGGCACCCCTCATCCCTCTCCTGGTATGCATGGCACCCCTCATCCCTGTCCTGGTATGCATGGCACCCCTAATCCCCATCCTGGTATGCATGGCACCCCTAATCCCTATCATGGTATGCATGGCACCCCTAATCCCTATCCTGGTATGCATGGCACCCTCATCCTTATCCTGGTATGTATGGCCCCTCATCCTTATCCTGGTATGTATGCCCCCCTCAGCATTATCCTGGTATGTATGGCCCCCTCATCTTTATCCTGCTATATATGCCCCCCTCAGCGTTATCCTGGTATGTATGACCCCCTCATCTTTAGCTTGTTATGTATGGCCCCCTCATCTTTATCCTGTTATGTATGCCCCCCTCAGCATTACCCTTGTATGTATGGCCCCATCATCCTTACCCTGGTATGTATGGCCCCCTCATCCTTACCCTGGTATGTATGGCCCCCTCATCCTTATCCTAGTATTCATGGTCCCCCTAATCCCCATCATGCTGCACATAAAAAAGAATAAACACTCCTACTCACGTTTCTTCTCTCCTCCAGCGCTGCGTCCTGTCTGCCCACACTAATCTCTCCATGTGAGCTCACAAGGAGAGATCAGCTGCCGGAAGTCACTGCTCCCCACGCTGGGACTGTGTGCGCGTGGAGCAGTGACTTCATGCTCCTTCATATCTGGCACACAGTGTAGCGTGGGCATGGAGAGAGGTTGAATATTCATGCCCTTTAACAGCGGGCACAGGCGATTCCGGCAGCAGCAGGAGCCTCGCTGCAGCTACACTGTGTGCTGCTATTATGGAGCATGAATATTCACTGCGTTGGCATGGGGAGCAGTGAATATGCATTTTCTTTAGCAGCGGGGACAGTGTAGGCTGCAGCGGGTGGCTGCTGTCTTCTGTGCCCCGCTCCTCCACCGCTACTGCTCCCCCCACACCCCAAATATATATACACCCCCCAACATTCAGACTATAAGATTCACCCCCCATTTTCCTTCAAAATTTTGGAAGAAAAAAGTGCGTCTTATAGTCCGAAAAATACGTACCTACGGGCCATCAATTTAAAACCGTGGTTTGTCCGTCACACGGATCATATATAATTGCGCTGAAAGTATTGCCATTTCTGGCCTCCATTGAAATTTTGTTGCAGTGTGTCAGTGAACTTATTGACACAAGGTGGGCGCTGTTAAAAATAGTTACCTACAGGCAAGCTATTTAAAACTGTGGTTTGTCCGTCACACGGATCACATATAAGTTCGCTCCAAATTCAGCCATTTGTAGTGAGCGTGGAAGATATTCTCCTCTATTTAAAATGGGCAAGGCAAGTGGCAAGGGACGGGGAACTGGACGTGATGGTGATGGTGCATGCAGAGGCCGAGGCCGTGGGTAAGCTGAAATTGTGCCACGACGAACACCTACATCTTCTCGCTCGATCTTCCTATCCCAATTAATAGGGGACCACAATACACCACTATTGAACATAGAGAAGTGTGAAAAGGTTATTGGTTGGATAGCAGATAATGCTTCCAGTCACCTAGCCACCACCACCACCACCCTGTCAAGTCTCAGTAGCCGTGAGTCTGGACTAGAGATGAGCGGTGTTCGACTCGAACTGTTCGCCAATATCAAATTCGAGCTGTTTTGGGCGGTGTTCGAGCCGTTCGACGAACCCGAACGATTTGCAAAAAATCCGGCTGTTCGAGGTTATGTTCAATAACTGTTCGTGCACCAAAATCGTAACTGGATTTTTTCACAGTAATACTGTTAATCAATGTTAATAGACAGTTTCAGTGTAGAGTGGGCGGGCGGAGGGGCGGGGATGGATCTCTGCAGAAATAATGCCAATCTCCATTTTTTTTTTTTTCCCGCATTTACAGTAGGGAGGTGCAGTCTGTCAGCCTATCAGGAGTGCACACACGCAGCAAAGTGCTTTTTTTTCAAACAAGCAAGGGCATGTGTTATTGGCTGTGTATGTCACATGTCCTTGCCCTATAAGACCGAGCCATTTTCCCCGTCGCCACCATTTTCTCACTGCTGCAGCTGAGTGTTAGACGGCACCGCTGCAGCTGTGGGCGCTATACTTTGTAAATGTGTGAATTTCAAGCGAATTTGCTCTTAAATAGACAGATAAGTTTAGGGAGTAGGGACTAGTTGGAATTGCAGCCTTTTTGAGGGCTAGGTTACAGCAGTTCCTAGCACTTTTTTGCCAGGCAGGTCTGTCCCAGTGCTGTGCAAGTGTTTTTCACAGCATTTGGCTAAATCTAGCTAAGACAATCCTTTTGGGCCTCTAGCAGTGTGTGTTAGTCAGTGGAGTAGCCTATCTGTGTTGCAAGCTACACCACCTGTGTATCTAATACCAATTTTTTACTGCACCTAGCCCAGTAAATACTTTAGGGCCTGCAGCAGTGTCTGTTACTCATTGTAGTAGCCCATCTGTACCAAGCTACACCACCTTTGTATTTAATAACAATTTTTTACTGCATCTTACCCAGTAAATCCTTTTGGGCCTGTAGCAGTGTCTGTTACGCATTGTAGTAGCCCATCTGTACCAAGCTACACCACCTTTGTATTTAATAACAGTTTTTTACTGCATCTAGCCCAGTAAATACTTTTGGGCCTGTAGCAGTTTCTGTTAGTCATTGTAGTAGCCCATCTGTACCAAGCTACACCACCTTTGTATTTAATAACAAATTTTTACTGCATCTAGCCCAGTAAATCCTTTTGGGCCTGTAGCAGTGTCTGTTACGCATTGTAGTAGCTCATCTGTACCAAGCTACACCACATTTGTATTTAATAAAAATTTTTTACTGTATCTAGCCCAGTAAATACTTTTGGGACTGTAGCAGTGTCTGATACTCATGGTAGTAGCCCATCTGTACCAAGCTACACCACCGTTGTATTTAATAACAATTTTTTACTGCATCTAGCCAAGTTAAACCTTTTGGGCATAGTAGCAGTGTCTGGTAGTCATTGGAGTAGCCCATCTGTACCAAGCTACACCACCTTTGTATTTAATAACATTTTTTTTACTGCATCTAGCCCAGTAAATCCTTTTGGGCCTGTAGCATTGTCTGTTACGCAATGTAGTAGACCATCTGTACCAAGCTACACCACCTTTGTATTTAATAACATTTTTTTACTGCATCTAGCCCAGTAAATACTTTTGGGCCTGTAGCAGTGTCTGTTACTCATTGTAGTAGCCCATCTGTACCAAGCTACACCACCTTTATATTTAATAACAATTTTTTACTGCATCTAGCCCAGGAAATCCTTTTGGGCCTGTAGCAGTGTCTGTTGCTCATGGTAGTAGCCCATCTGTACCAAGCTACACCACCTTTGTATTTAATAACAATTTTTTACTGCATCTAGCCAAGTTAAACCTTTTGGGCATAGTAGCAGTGTCTGGTAGTCAGTGGAGTAGCCCATCTGTACCAAGCTACACCACCTTTGTATTTAATAACAATTTTTTTACAGCATCTAGCCCAGTAAATCCTTTTGGGCCTGTAGCAGTGTCTGCTACGCATTGCAGTAGACCATCTGTACCAAGCTACACCACCTTTGTATTTAATAACATTTTTTTACTGCATCTAGCCCAGTAAATACTTTTGGGCCTGTAGCAGTGTCTGTTACTCATTTTAGTAGCCATTTGTACCAAGCTACACTACCTTTATATTTCATAACAATTTTTTACTGCATCTAGCAAAGTAAATCCTTTGGGGCCTGTAGCAGTGTCTGTTACTCTTTGTAGTAGCCCATCTGTACCAAGCTACACCACCTTTGTATTTAATAACAATTTTTTACTTCATCTAGCCCAGTAAATCCTTTTGGGCCTGTAGCAGTGTCTGTTACGCATTGCAGTAGCCCATCTGTACCAAGCTACACCACCTTTGTATTTAATAACAATTTTTACTGCATCTAGCCCAGTAAATACTTTTGGGTCTGTAGCAGTGTCTGATACTCATTGTAGTAGCCCACCTGTGCCAAGCTACACCACTTTTGTATTTAATAACAATTTTTTGCTGCATCTAGCCAAGAAAAACCTTTTGGGCATAGTAGCAGTGTCTGGTAGTAAGTGGAGTAGCCCATCTGTACCAAGCTACACCACCTTTGTATTTAATAGCAATTTTTTACTGCATTTAGCCCAGTAAATACTTTTGGGCCTGTAGCAGTGTCTGTTACTCAATGTAGTAGCCCATCTGTACCAAGCTACACCACCTTTGTATTTAATAACAATTTTTTACTGTATCTAGCCCAGTAAATCCTTTTGGGCCTGTAGCAGTGTCTGTTACTCATTGGAGTAGCCCATCTGTACAGATATGCAGCGATACTAAATAACCAATGGTGCCCAAGCTTATGGCCTTCGTATGGGCAGAACAAGTGCTGACAAAAAAACAGACACTCCTGGAACTCTTCCCAATAGTGGTAGCAATAGAAATATGGGGCGCGCGCCTGGCTAACAAAAATATACGCTTCATAACAAAAAACACCAGCCTAGCGCACTGCATTAATAAGATGGCATCATCGTCTCTCCCAGTGCTAGGCCTTCTACGCCGGCTAGCATTCCTGTGCCTAAAACACAATGTATGGGTCCACGCTAGCCACGATGCTGAGGGGTCAAACGCTGCTGCTAACGCTTTATCACAATTCAATTGGCAGATTTTCACAGAGCTCCTCCCCACCCATCGGGCAACAGTTGCCTACCCTCCCTATGGGATCTAGTTGCGAATAGTTGATGCCATTAATCAGAGCGTCAGTTGCCCCGTCGACGTGGCAAGCATACGGTAAGGCATGGGACGAGTGGACATGACTAATAGCAGGCAGACGAGTTGACCAATGTGAACAAGCCAGATTACAAGTCACCATAGAATTTCTCCACCAGCTAATGATGAGGGGCATATCAGGGGCGTCAGCGCAGCGGTGTCTGACCGGAGTAGCATTTCACTTCCAACTACTGAATTGGGGAGATGTGACAAAGAGATTCATCATCAGACGATCCATAAAAGGGTGGAAAAGGGGTCAGCCAAGTCAGGAGTGTAGACGTCCCGTCCCGTGTCAATAAAACTGATTTCTCACATCATATCCCTAACACCATTAACATGACACTCACAATTTGAAGCAACACTACTATCTACTGCATTTGCGATCACCTTCTTCGGGGCGCTATGCATAAGCGAATTAGTCCCTCAATCCAAAATTACCACCAGTGGAGGCTTATTACACTAGGACGTAGTCATAGCCAATAATGCAATACGTCTACGCATATGCAAATCGAAAACGGTTTCAGCGGGCAGGGGCACTTGGGTACTTCTACAACCCACAAACGGCACACTGAGTCGGGTAACAATAGTAAAAACATATATAACCATCAGATCACAAAGTAATTTCTTCCTATCACACATTGATGGAACGCCATTATCAAGGTACCAGTTCCAAGCTATATTTAATAAATGCCTAACATTGGCAGGGAACCACCCAAAATATTACGGGACACACTCATTCCGCATAGGCGCGGCCACGGAAGCAGCAAGAGCAGGACTGTCAGAAACGGAAGTTCAGAGGATAGGGAGATGGCGATCCACGTGTTTGGCGAGATACATAAGACCGGACTTGTTATCCTAACGTGGTTTGTTTCTTTTACAGGTGATGCTAAGCCAACAGTGTGGGTGACAGGCCACTCGTATATATATTGGGCAGAAAAAAGGGCGAAAGTCCACCCAGGCGGGAGGAAATTAGAGTTTCATAACACATATTTCAACTGGAGAGGTATTAGAGGCCTGCAATGGCCACAGGTACTAATGGAGGTAATCAAGGTAGGGAGAGAGGCAAGAGGTCCGGTCATCTTAGTTATACAGGCCGGGGGAAACAACCTAGGTCATCACAAGAGCGCATAACTAATGGCAATAATGAAACTAGACACTGAGTGCTTAAGAGAATTTTTCACAAAACTAACTATAGTATGGTCTGAGATTGTGCCGATAGCGGTATGGCAAGGTGCGCGAGACATCACGGCCATTGAACGGACAAGGCGGGTAATAAATATTCGGATGGCAAAATTAAGAAGAGACAGAGGCGGTGTAGTGATACGACACCGACAACTGGAAGGAGATAAAGCAGGCCTCATACGGCCCGACAGTGTTCACTTAATTGATATTGGACTGGACATATTCCTGTCAGGACTCCTGGACGGAGTGGAACAAGCGTTAAAGAGTGATGGATGGGGGTCAGAGTCCTGCATACGAGTACGCAGGATCCTCCGTGGCCTGGAAATAGAATGGACATGTTGGAGAGTTACACTTGTTTGCCAACTTGCCGGTGTGGAGACACAGGGCATGCTGCAACAAGCTGAATTATTTTAGAAATAAAATGCCTTTCTAATGGAATGAGTATAAAGAGTTAATAAAGCTGTGACCGATCCTCACCCATCCAGTTCTAAGAGTTACATTATTGTATTGTCAAGGAAAGGGGGGCGGTAGGGGGGCTGAGCGTCTGGGTTTGGTTGGGGGTCCCCACAGTCTGCCTAGGCTAGATGCAGTTAAAAATTCTTATTAGATACACAGGCGGTGTAGCTTGCTTCAGAGCTGGGCTACTACGCTGACTAGCAGACACTTAAGCTTTGGAGCAGACCTCTGAGTAAACAGCTCGTCAGACTCAACCATCTGTGTTACCCCAAGCCATAGTGTATGTAGTTTCTTACGGTTAAAAGGGGGGGGGGCGACCCAACCCACTTGGAATTGACGATGACAACGTCACGTACAACACAGCAAAGGGACTCCAAAAAGAGTCTCAATTTTTTCCAAAAATTGTGGCACAGACACCACTTAAGTGGCATCACTTGCCCCAGAGTTGCTTAAAACGGTTGATGAGGTGATTTCACCAAATCCTCAAGCTTTTAGTCTCCCCAGGATGACACAGGGGTAGAAAAGTCCTTGCGGATCCATGATTTGTTCATCTTTATGAACGTGAGTCTGTCTACATTCTCAGTGGACAGCCGCGTGCGCTTACCTGTCAGCACACCACCAGCAGCGCTGAGCACACCTTCAGAGAGAAAGCTGGCTGCAGGGCATGACAAGATCTCCAAGGCGTGAGTGGCGAGCTCCGGACATTTTTCCAGATTAGAAGCCCAAAATGAGCAAGGGTCCAGTGACACAGTCATGGCTTCGATGTTCACTTGGAGATGCTCCTGTACCATCCTCTCTAGGCGTTGACTATGTGTCAGACTTCTTGTCTCCTGTGGCTTTGCAAAGGATGGTCTAAAAAAGTGGTGAAACGATTCCACAGAATTTCTGTTACCAGCAAATACTGTGTTACTGTTACGGTTTGAATGATGAAGACTCGACAGTCCCATGGTTGGCAAGTTAGAACTGTGAGATTCACTACGTGCACCACTGGTGTTTTGTGGAAAAGCACATGTAAGATTCTGCAACAGCCTCTGCTGATACTACTGTATGCGTGAATCCCTTTCTATGGCAGGAATTATTTTGGCAAATTTACTTCTGACAATCCGAGGGTCATGTTGCAGGTAGTGCAGCAAGAAGGCTTGCGCATCCAGGAGGACCAAATCCTTGTTGTGTTGGTAGCGAGGTAAGAATCATGCTTCCTTTCTCTGCCCTCTTCCCCCAACCTCGCACAACAGAAATGTGATCAAGGTCTCCCTCATCTGATGAGTCTTCCATGCCCATCGCCAGTTCGTCCTCCACTTCTTCCTCGGCTCCTGCACATTCCTCAACAGTTTGGATGCTACCATGCGCCCTGGTTAATCCCTCTCCCCCACCCTCCCATGCCTGCCGCCTTGGTGCTGCCGACCGTCTGGACCTTGGAGATGTTATCCCTTCCACACATGACTCCTCCTCTACTTCCTCCACCTCCTCTTGTCCCACCACCTGACTCCGAATTCTGTTTAACGTGTGCTCCAGCATGTAAATCACCAGAATAGTCATGCTGATAATGGCATCGTCAGCACTAAACATCTTCGTCGCAATTTCAAAACTGCAGAAGAGTGCATAGGTCCCTGATCTGAGACCACTCCGGCAGCGTGATTTGCCCCTCCTCTAGATCTCGTTGGCCCAGACTGTACGTCAGAACGTATTGCACCAGGGCTTGGCGGTGCTTTTTACAGTTGCTGCAACATGTGCAGAGTTGAATTCCACCGTGTCGGCACATCGCATTTCAGCCGGTGAACTGGCAGGCCCAACATCTTCTGTAGAGATGTAAGTCGTTGAGCTGCGGGATGCGAAAGGCGGAAGTGAGCACACAGCGACCGTGCCCTTTGCAGAAAGCCATCTAGTCCGGGATAGTGAGCCATACAAGGCACGTGTGTGACATTGCCCCCGCTAAGTGCCGCATCCAGGTTTGCAGCATTGTCGCACACGGCCTTCCCTGGTTGCAGGTCCAGTGGACACAGCCGTTCATGAAACTGAGTCTCTAGAGCAGACCACAACTCCTCAGCTGTGTGACTCACATTTCCCGGACATTTCAAAGTAAACACCGCCTGATGCCATTGAGCCCTGCTGCCAGCATAGTAAGGAGGTGTGCAGGATTCCTTCTGCGCAGTTAGAAAGCGGGTGGCATTTCCAGACAGGCTTTGGGTGCAGGTGGAGGACCGAGAGAAGGTTGAGGAGGCAGAAGCAGTGGAGGAACTTCTAGATAAAGAGGATTTACGCACAACTCGTGGGGACGGCAAGACTTGGACAGCAGCCCCTTGTCCTGCTGTCACCATAGTTACCCAGTGCCCAGTCAGCGACATGTAACGCCCTGGTCAATGCCTACTCATCCAAGTGTCTGGGTTGAGTAGGGGGTCCCCGGCAAACTGCCGGTCTGTGAGGAAGATGCAGGCAGAAAAGTTAGGTTGCCTTGATCCAAAGGTGGGGCTCTCGATGTCGGAGAGCGCTCAACACCAGCTGGTGTTTCCACTTCCAAATGAAATGATGACCTGCCAATCACACTGGCTGTGGCGGGTAAAGAGGTGGTAGGTCTGCGTCCAAAAACATGTGTGACTGCTGTCCCCCCAGTCGCAGAGGATGAAGAGGCCATGGATGCACAAGATGGGGCAGACGGTAATTGGCCCGGCCCGCTTGGCCGTATTGTAGCACAGTGAGCTTCCCACTGCAAATTATGCTTCATATCCATGTGACGGTTCATGCATGATGTACTCAAACTATGGATTTTTTGGCCTCTACTTAGCTTTTGGTGACAAATATTACAGATAACATGATTTGGGTCATCCTTATCGATCTGAAAAATGTCCAGGCTATGCAAGGCTTAGAGCCCATGCGACCTGAAGAGCCACCACGACTTGTGGTCAGAGGCAGAGTTGTGGTTGAAGATGCAGTTGTTGACGTGCTTCCAGTACTCCGTCAATGTCCAGGAAGGCGCAACCTAACCTCATCGTCAATAGCATCCTCCTCCACCTCCTCTGCTGACCTCATCGACTGGCTGACTGTGGGTTGACAGTAAGTGGGATCACCAACCTCGTCATCATCACCCTGTGTGTCCTCAGAGCCAACCTCTTCCTCCCCTGACCGAAAAGTCAAGTTGTCGCTCCAATCAGGTATTTGAGTCTCATCATCATTTTCATCATTGTCTCCACCAACAGGAGTTACAGTTTGGGAACGAGGGTCTACATTATGCTCAAAACCTTCTTCATCTGGTCCTGGATCCGACTCATAAAGATTCTGGGCATCAGTGCAGATCATTTCCTCGTCTGGATTAACAGAAGCTCTGGAGCAGACCTCCTTTTCCCAGGCTATAGTATGATTAAACAGCTGTGCAGACTCAACCATCTGTGTTACCCCATACTCAGACGGGCTGCTGGAGACTTGGGAGCTGTGAGGAAGCAAGTGAGATTGGGGTGACACCTCTGAGGACTGGAGTATTTGTGATGTTGAAGTTGAGGTCCAGGAGAGCCCACTTGAAGGAGCACTTGATATCGGTTGAAGCACCTGCTGTTTTTGTGCCACATCTGGAATTTGTAGCGATGGGCGTGTCCATAAGAAAGGGATTGTATCACATTGTCCACGAAAAGAAGTAGACATCTTAGTTTGGCTGCAAGATGGTCTTTCTTCTACAGATGTTACTCCCCCCCACCGCGGGGGGGCTCGACCCATCAGCGGACAGGCACCAGTATTGGGAGAGGGGGGCTGGCCGTCAGGGTCCACCGTGGCTCTGGCTCAAACCCGGCGACACGGAAGTCGCACGGGCAGGAACGGACTGGCCATGTTGGCTTTGCACTCCAGCGTAGTCCCTCTGCCCACTCGCGCCCGTAACCTCAAAGGGATGCGCAAGCGGCTTTTCTTCCCAGGGCTGTTCCACGCCCAGCAGGAACGTGGGGGAGCTCAGGTCAGCCTTCCACTGTACTCCCTTACCTCCCTCGTCCTCTTTCCTTCTTCCGTTCTCCATCTAACCCCTCGGCTCTGTGGTGTCCGCTCTCCCTCCAGCTCTCTCCATTTCACAGGTGGACTACCGCATGTATTCACACTGTGGCGAATCTTTTGGGCCCAGGCATAAGAAGTTGTCGAGGTAATGGATAATATATGCCCCCTTAGAAACGTCCATTACAACCCATTCGAGGAAGCAATTAAACGCCTCAAATAATGAGCAGGATCTGGACCACCCCATGGGCAAACAGCGATCTCTATAGTATGCTCCTTCCCAGAAGCAGCCCAATAGGTGGACACTATTCAGAGGCACAGGTAGTAAGAAACCGGAACGCCGCATCAATGTCTGTTTTGCCCATTAGGGTGACCCTTCCCAACTTCTTGATCCGCCTGATTGCCTTGTCAAAGGATGTACAGTATATACTACTGTACTTGGTTCTGTGTCGATGTTGTCATTTACTGACCTGCCCCTTGGATATGACAAATGGTGCATTAGTCCGAATGTATTGGGTTCCGTTTTTGCCACAACTCACAACGGGGATACCACTATGTCTTGTAAGGAAAGTGTTCTGAATGGAACCGCCATTCTACCTAAAGATATTTCTTTTTTTAATTTTCTTGTCACGACGTCTGGGTGTTGGTAGGCTGATTTTAGATTTTTACTCCAGCCTTTCTTGATTTGAGAAGGGCATGACATGCCTATATCTGTGTCTCCCCCTCCTTTTACTCCTCCACCTCTTTTCTTTTCGCATGACTATATGTACTTGTCACTTTTCCATGTGTTAGTTGTGTCTTCTGAGCAGTTTGTCAGCTTTTGGACACCTTTGAACGTGTTTTCTATGTGTTTCTATGTGTTTTTGTTTGCCTGCCATTGGTTTTAACGGTGTTCGATGGTGTTCGACGAACAGTTCGACGAACAGTCCGGCGAACACACCGGTGTTCGACGAACCGAACCGAACCCGAAGACTACGGGGGTGGCTCAACTCTCGTCTGGACCGCACCCTCCTCTCACCATGCCGAGTGCCCAGAGACAACTGATCCCACAATTGGACACTCCGAAGAGCTGTACACTTTTCCATTTATAGATTTGGGCCTCTCGCCCGGTCCACTTGAAGTGGGGCAAGAGGAGATTGCAGGTAGAGATGCCCAAATATTTGAACAGCCATGGTTACATGAAGGCAACGGTGGGAAAGTGTCACAAGAGGTGGACGATGATGAGACACAATTGCCAGAAACTCAGGAGGAGGACCAGGGTGCAGAAGTGGAAGACAAGGTGATGGATGATATAGTAACTGACCCAACCTGGCAGGAGGACATGCAGAGCGAGGACAGCAGCACACGAGGAGGGAGGCAGAGCACCCCAACAGGCAGGAAGAAGCAGTGTGGTGGCCACAGAAACAAGGCGGGCAACCAGTCCCCGTAACACCAACACGACGAAAATTGCCAGTATAACTATTAGGTCTTCCCGAGTCTGTTTGTTTTTTAAAGACTCTGCCGATAACCCCAAAAAGGCCATTTGCACCACCTGCCAGGCCAGCATCAGCAGGGGTAGCAAAACTACCAGCCTGACCACCACTAGCATGATCAGGCACATGGCAGTAAAGCCCCCTAGTTTGTGGGCCAAACCCTAGGGTCCAGGAACAGTGTCTGAGGGTGACACCACTGTTTCTTCCTCTGTTATGCGTGCAAGCCAATCCCCTGTACATAGTGCATGCGAAGATGCCTCCTGCCCTGCACCTGTTGTTGCACACTCTCAACTAGCACCATCAGCAAGCACGTACTTGTCCCAGCACAGCGTTCAGTTGTCCATACCCCAGTCCTTGGAATGCAAGCGCAAATATGCAGCCAATG
Source organism: Phyllobates terribilis (assembly GCF_046119375.1). NCBI lineage: Eukaryota > Metazoa > Chordata > Amphibia > Anura > Dendrobatidae > Phyllobates > Phyllobates terribilis. The sequence goes on from NW_027362761.1 coordinate 790,526,675, forward strand.
CCCCACAGGCCACACTAATAAATTCCCACATTTCATGACTGCTTTTGCTCAAAATGTTGACTTTTAGGCTCGTGCAGACAGAAGCTTTCCGCAACCTGAAGGCGGCGGCCATCCCTCGGTACTCGGTCCCCAGCCGCCACTATTTCTCCTGGTATGCCGTCCCGCATTACACAAGCATGTGTACCACAACATTAGCCGTGCCCTCAACAATGCAGTTACCGATAAAGTCCATCAAACCACGGACACGAGGACAAGTGCTTGTGGGCAGGGACGGTACATCTCGCTGACAGCACACTGGGTTAACATAGTCGAAGCAGCCGGGACCCAGTCGGACCTTGGGATGGAACACATCCTGCCGACGCCAAGGATTGTGGACCCTAGGTCAATCAGGGTTGCCCCCACAGTAACAAGCTGGAAGCACTGCAGCACTGCCTAGGCAACAGGCTGTGCTGAAGCTAATATGCTTAGGTGACAAACCGCACAATGCTGAAGAGTTGTGGACAGCTCTGAAAGAGCAGGTTGATCTGTGGCTGACACCGCTGAACCTACAGCCAGGCATGGTCGTGTGTGACAATGGCTGGAACCTGGTGGCGGCTCGGAGGCAAGCTCACACATGTGCCATGCATGGCCCATGTGCTTAACCTCGTGGTTCAGTGGTTTCTCAAAAGCTATCCAGAGCTTCCACATCTGCTTCTCAAAGTAAGCCGCCTGTGTGCCCATTTTAGAAAGTCAGCTACAGATTCTGACGCCCTTGCCATGCTTTACCAGTGTTTGCCGCTTCCGGGTCACTACCTGGTGTGTGATGTCCCCACGCATTGGAACTCTACACTGCAGATGTTGGGAAGGATTTGTGAGTAGAAGAGGGCAGTTGTTGACTACCAGCATCAACAAGGCCGATGGTATTCAGTTCAGACTCCACACATAAGACCTCAGGAGTGGACATGGATGTCAGACATATGTACTATCCTCCAAAACTTTGAGGACTCCACCAAGATGGTGAGAGGAGATGACGCCGTAATTAGCGTCACCATCCCTCTTCTCTGTCTTCTGACATGCTCTCTGCTCACAATCAAAGAGGATAAATTGAAGGAGGAGAATGATGAGATGGAGCAAGGAACCATACAGGGTGATTACACACAGCCCAGCCTCATCTCATCCCAGCGTGGATTGGGTGACAATGAGGAAGAGGAGGAGGAGGAAGAACTGGAGCTAGTTTCATGCGCTATAGACGGTACTACCTGCACAACTGTCATGCCGTCTGTTCAGTGTGGATGGCCTGAGGACAGGGAAGAGGAGGAGGAGAACATGGTCAGTCGTCCTTTTGGTGAGGACACGGAAGTCTTGCCTGTTAAACTCAGCCATGCGTGCCAGACTGCTATGTTACGCTGCCTTTCCCGTGACCCTAGCGTTCTCAAAATTTGGGTGACAGTCATTACTGGTGGGCGACACTTCTAGACCCACACTACAAGCAGAACTTTATATCTCTTAATCCTGAGGCGGACAGGTCTACAAAAATGGGGCAGTACCAGAAGGCCCTTGTTGTGGAAATATAAAAAAAATTCCCATCTGAAAACGCTGGCGGCAGAGGTCACAGTTCGTTGGACAACCAAGGAGTACAGCCGAGAGAGACACAACTTCAATCCAGCAGAGGCAGAGGAACACTGTCAAAGTTCTGGGACAGTTTTCTCAGCCCCTACCATCGCACAGGCCCTGAGGTGCGGGGTACTCTCACAAGTTTGGGAAGATGCTGAGGGAGTACCTTGCCAACTGTACCAACATCCTCCGTGATTCCTCTATGCCTTATAATTATTGGGTATCCAAGCTGAATACGTGGAATTAACTGTCTCTCTAAGCCTTGGAGGTCCTGGGATTTTAGTGCCGCTGTTGGAATTAAAACTGATTAGCGCATCCGCCTGTCAACTGAAATTGCTGACAGGCTGACTCTTATAAAAATGAACAAGGGCTGGATTGGGCCAGACTTCTCAACACCACCGAATGATAGCAGCATAACATAAACTCAAATCCAGTGTCTTTTTTCGGGAGGTGTATTCCCAAGCACCTTTTCACACCCACACATGGGTATATGCTTCCTGATTTTGGCTAATTGCTTTTGTCCTCCTCCTTCTCCACATCAACATCCTACATCACCATATCACCAGGGTGAACGTGGTCCGTGATGCAACACCCAAATAATTTTTTTAAAGGGTATTTATGATGCTCGCAGGGGTAAATGTTTGTCAGCCCATGCATTTGGTGCATGGGCATTACAAGTATAGAGACCAGCTCCTTTCTAATGGGAACATTTTTTTATGAGGCCCTCCTCCACGTCCTTTTCAAGGTGCATTGGAGTGCCTTCCAATTTTTGGCAGCCCTTGAATTCACTGCATAGGCAAACACAATAGGAGACCCACTTACTAATAATGAGAACATTGTTTTCAGGAGGCCCTCTGACCTCCACGTCTCTTCCAAGGGGCATTGGAGTGCCTCCAAATTTTTGGCAACCCTTGCATTCACTGCATAGGCAAACACAATAGGAGACCCACTTACTAATAATGGGAACATTGTTTTCAAGAGGCCCTCTGACCTCCACGTCTCTTCCAAGGGGCATTGGAGTGCCTCTAAATTTTTGGCAGCCCTTGCATTCACTGCATAGGCCAACACTATGTGAGACCCACTCCCTAATAATCGGAACATTTTTCATGAGGCCCTCTACGTCTCTTCCAAGAGGCATTGGAGTATCTCCCAATTTTTGGCAGCCCTTGAATTCACTGTATAGGCCAATACTATGGGAGACCCACTTCCTAATAATGGGAGCATTGTTTTCAGGAGGCCCTCTGACTTCCACGTCTATTCCAAGGGGCATTGGAGTGGCTCCAAATTTTTGGCAACCCTTGCATTCGCTGCATAGGCAAACACAATGGGAGACCCACTTTCTAATAATGTGAACATTGTTTTCAGGAGGCCCTCTGACCTCCACGTCTCTTCCAAGTGGCATTGGAGTGCCTTCAAATTTTTTTTCAACCCTTACATTCACTGCATAGGCAAACACAATGGGAGACCCACTTTCTAATAATGGGAACATTTTTTTCAGGGGGTTCTCCTCTACGTCTCTTCCAAGGGGCATTGGAGTAGGTCCAAATTTTTGGCAGCCCTTGCATTCACTGCATAGGCAAACTGTATGGGAAACCCACGTCCTAATAATGGGAACATTGTTTTCAGGATGCCCTCCTCTAAGTCTCTTCAAAGGGGTATTGGGGTGCGTCTAAATTTTCAAAGGGGTATTGGGGTGCGTCCAAATATTGGCCAGCCCTGCCTCTCGTTGCATATGCAAGAACAGTATAGGAAACCCACTCTTTACTAATGGGAACAACAAAGCATAGCCGGCTGATGGCTCTCTAACAATAGTGAGGGCCGACTGCTGGCCCTTTAAGAATAGTGAAGGCCGCCTGATGGCTCTATAAAAATGGTGTTTGTGACTTTCAGAGTCCCTCCTTCATAAATGAAACAGGATGTGTCTGATCATATCTCATACATCACATGGTCATGGTTGTAAAATGTTAAAATGACATCTCCCGGTGAATGCATTTGTCACGGTTGAAAGCAATGCAAAAGTGCAAAAATGCATCAAAAACGCTATGTGTGAACATAGCCCAAAGTGTGGAGGAGTATTTTTGGTTTTGGTTATTTATTTTTCCTTATATACAAGTCATTACTCTGGAGAGGATGTTCCTTAACATATTTCCCGGGAAAATCCATTTGGTTTAGTTTTTGTATGTTTTATTTTGAGTCCGTAAAAGTGGCGTAATACCTCTGACAACGTTGTTGACAGCAGTGACCTGGGAGTCAGAAATGCTTCCTGGGGTCTTCCCCATGCTGTTCCCATGTCATTTGAGCACTGTTCCAATCAATTTGGGCAATTTTTAGGCCCTCTGCAGACCGCCGGCGGGAGCTGCCTGAAAAATGCTCGAGTTTCCCATATACTTACATTGGGCTTGTTGCATTCCAATTTGCTCGATCCGAGCATCGAGCACCCAAGCATTTTAGTGCTTGCCCATCGCTATTACCAGTTATTGCAGTTCGATTCAGTTAGCTTTTGGTGTTCTTTGAGATTTGAATCCCTTCTGACGAGCTTGCTATACTGATTACCTGTTTTGACTCTGTATCTTTAAATCTTAAATTTGTAAGTCTAGATCTCTGTCTTAGGCTTAAAATGTTAAAGGCTGAAGGCCTGGGACCTCTGGACCTGCTAAAGAAAGTGAATAGCGCCAAGTCTGTCCGAAGCAGCATTTTTTAGTCTACAACCTTCAATAAACTGGCCGAAATGGATTTGTTAGGAATCGTGGCTCTGTGCTCCCACCTGGGAATGGACCAGGTCCGGTGCTATGCTATTCTGGTCGCAGGCAAAGCCATTGTCCTGACTGTGGAGGCGGAGCTACTACGTGTGCACAGAGACTGTCACAATATTATGGAACATCTCATTTTGGTGTTGTAGGAAGTGTTAGGACGTGGAACGCTCTGTCTCTCACTGATTTCTCCATTTACCAGGCAACACAGGACGCTGTGGTGTCTGGCACTATGCAGTGGTGGGATGTTGTCCATTCTGCTGTTCAAACTAACATGGAGTGGCAGTCTGGGGATGATTCTGAGGTATTCAACACCGGATGATTAGGCGGGCTATTTAATCCTGCTCCCTGCTCAGTCCTTGCGGTTTATTGCAGTTCCTATATGATTGGTGGTGAGTGGTGCTAGCATTAGTGCTATCTTTCAGGGGATTTCTCATTTTCTCTTCTGGTTTCACTTCCTGGGCTTCTTGCAGAGGTACTCACCTGGTTCTTGGCTAGGCACAAGCCTCGTCACCAGATGCCAGCTGTCCGATGACAGAAGGCCTGGGAAGGGCTCTGCAAAGGTCCCTATTCCATTAACTGCGAGCTGGGTGAAGAGTATTCCCGGCCCTCAAGAACTTGATTATCTGGGTCATTATGAGTATTGTGTCATGCCCTTTGGGCTCTGTAATTCTCCAGCTGTGTTTCAGATGCTTGTAAATAATATTTTCTGTGATCTATTGTGTATTTTTGTCATTGTTTACATCGATGATATCCTCATCTTCTCCAAAGACCTGGCTGCGTATAAGGACCATGTCCGCACCATCCTGAAAAGAATGGAGGATCATTTTTTTTATGTCAAAAATGAAAAATGTGTTTTCGAAGTGCAGGAGTTGGTGTTCCTGGACTCATTCTGTCCCCCATGGGGATTGGATGGACCCAAATTGGAGGTTTAAAAGTTAGGTATAGGTATTCCACAGCAATATATATATCCATCTGAACTAAAAGTCCTTCTGAGGACTAATCCAGCTGCATATATTACTGGTGATAGCAGGAGTTAGGCAGGAAGAGTTTGTGGACACTGTATAAAGCACAAAGGGGTCCATTGCACATTCTGTCTGCTGCTGTTACAGATATCCATAGGCTTAGATATCAGGGTTATTTTTTTTTTGCTATTAAAATCCTGATTATTTGCTTAAGAAGCAATAAAGTACACCATTTTACTGCTCTATTTGCTTTTTTGCTGTATTGTGGAAGCAGAGAAACTTTTCCATCATCAAATATGATCCCATATTACTGTGGTAATAATACAGAAATTTTGTGAAGCGTGCCAAATATTACACTCCATTTAAAGTCAGCCAGATGTGTGTTGTTGAACCTATTCACACTTGATCGCTGACCAATACCACATCAATCAGGCCACTTTCTAAAATTGTGGTCATCAGACAAGATCCCATATTATTGCGGTAATAATCTTGACATTTTTGGGAGCGTGTCAAATATTATACTTTATTTAAAGTATGCCAGTTGTATGTTGTTCTAAACTATTCACACTTGGTCACTGACAACTATTAAGTATACTACAAAGCCAGTGGCTAAAACTGTGGTCATCAGACGTGACACCATATTTCTTCTGTGCTAATCCAGAAATTTTTTAGGAACGTGTCAGATATTATACTCCATTTAACGTCTGACAATTGAGTGTTGTTCCAAACTATTCACACTTGGTCGCTGACCAATAGCATATTACAAGGCTAGTGCCTAAAATTGTGGTCATCAGACGTGATCCCATATTACTGCAGTAATAATCCTGAAATTTTTGGGAGCGTGTCAAATATTATACTCCATTTAAAGTCTTGCAGTGGTGTGTTGTTCCAAACTATTCACACTTGGTCGCTCACGAATACTAAGTGTACTACAAGACCAGTGTCTAAATCTGTGGTCGTCAGATGTGTCAGATATTTCTGAATAACTAATCCAGAAATTTTTTGTTAACGTGTCAGATATTACACTCTATATAAAGTGTGGCAGTTGTGTGTTGTTACAAACTATTCACACTTGGTCACTGACCAAGAGCATATTATAAGGCCAGGGCTTAAAAGCGTGGTGATCAGATGTGATCCCATATTAGTGCTGTAATAATCCTGAAATTTTTGGGAGCGTGTCAAATATCAAACTCCATTTAAAGTATGCCAGTTGTGCGTTATTCCAAACTATTCACACTTGGTCACTGACAAATGCCATACTACAAGGCCAGTGCCTAAAACCATGGTAATCAGATGTGATCCCATATTACTGCAGTAATAATCCTGAAATTTTTGGAAGCAAGTCAAATGTAATAATTCATTTAAAGTCTGGCAGTTGTGTGTTGTTTCATATTTGGCAGCTGACAAATACTAAGTGTACTTCAAGGCCAGTGACTAAAACTGTGGTCATCAGACGTGATTCCATATTACTGCTGTAATAATACTGAAATTTTGGGGAGCATGTCAAATATTATATTCCATTTAAAGTCTGGCAGTTGTATGTTGTTCCAAACTATTCACACTTGGTCACTGACAAATATCATACTACAAGGCCAGTGCCTAAAACCATAGTCATCAGATGTGATCCCGCATTACTGCAGAAATAATCCTGAAATTTTTGGGAGCGTGTCAAATAATTTACTCCATTTAAAGTATGCCAGTTGTGTGTTGTTCCAAACTATTCACACTTGGCCGCTGACAAATGCCATACTACAAGGCCAGTGCCTAAGGCTATGTGCCCACGATGCAGAAATGAAGCAGAAAATTTCTGCAGCATTTCTGCATCTCCCTGGCAGAAAAAACGCATGCAGATTGTGCATGCGTTTTTCCTGCAGAATACATGCGGAGCCACATGCGGATTCACATGCGTTTCCGCATGCAGATTGACAAGTTCTTTCCAGGCGATAGCATCACTTGGAAAGTGCTTGACAACTAGGTCCCACTGTATAAATCCATGCAAACAGCATGGATTTAGACAGTGTGAACCGTAAAAATTAAAACAAATAAAGCTATACTCACCCCCGAGGCCCCGGTGTGTGCAGCAGGGCTCGTTCCTGTCTGGTTACCGGCTGCCAGCATATCGCGAGACAGAGCGGTGAAGGGCCTGCGGTCACATGACTGTGACGTCACCGCAGGTCCTCAAGCGATGCCGGCATTCAGAGAGAAGACGCCGGACAGGTGAATATAACTTTATTTGTTATTTTATTCTTTTTTTACAGGTATAATGGCACCCAGGTCTGGAGGAGAGTCTCCTCTCCTCCAGAACTGGGTACCATCCGCACATAGAAACGCATAGAAGCCGCTTGTAGAAATGTACAGTCGCAGTTTCTATGCGTTTCAATGCAAGTCAATGGAGGGAGTTCCACTGCGCTACCGCAAAATTAAATGACATGCTGCGGATTTTTGTACGCAGCATAAACCCTGCGGAAAAATCCGCAGCATGTGCATAGAACATGCGGAATCCCCTTGGGGACCATGGGGTGCGGATTACCTAGCGTTTCACAAGCGTTTATGCTGCAGAAATTCCGCAGCATAAACGCTTGAAAAACGCTACGTGGGCACCCAGCTTAAAACTGTGGTCATCAGACGTGGTCCCATATTACTTAAAGGGGTTGCTGCTGAAGCGGACACGTATCTGGTGGAATAGAGCGTTTTTGGGTAAATACCGGGAGAAAAATTTAATTCCAAGAGGACTCAGAGTCCAGGTGTTCCCATCTTTTTAAATACGAGATGAATGCTTTAGGCAAAAATGGGAGGAAGCAGCTACATCTTGCTCCTTGACCTTCTTAGGCTTACTATCTCGGCTCATCTCGGAGTGTATTACAGAGATGGATGGGGAAATTGAGGAACTACAGAAGAATCTGCAGGAAACTCTTGATAAGGAAGCCTTAAGCAAGCTAAATCAAGAATTGGAGACTAGCTTCAAAAAATGGGAGACAGAAATCTATGAGAGTAAGACCAAGAAATTTCAGAGGGACATCAGGGATCTCAGCCAGAATAACATCTATAGGTGGCGAAGAAGATCTCGAGGTGGCAAAAAAACTAAAAACCCTGATCTAAAACCCAGGTCAAATTCTATAATATCACAGACCTCAGGGGAAGACCAAACAGAAGATGAGGGCGAAACATCAGGTCAAAGGGTACTAAGATCTGCAGTTAAAGTACCAAAAGGAAAAAATAACCCCCCCCCATCGAGCAACAAAAATAAAAGTAGGATGGAGGTAATAAACCTGTCTACTCATGTTCTCTCCCCGGCACAAATTCAGGTGTTGGAGAAGGGGCTGACGTTCTCACCCACTAATACTTTTGATTTATTTTCAGCTGTAAAAGATCTAAATTTGTTTGCGAGAAAATTGGTTCTTCACAAAGTACATAATCGAGGGATGGATAGTAACAATCTGGAAGACAGGACCCCCAACCAAATAGAAGATGATGCCCTGATGTCTTTAGAAAGGCTGAGTGAAGAACAAACAGAGGTAGGACCAAGTAAGTTCCCTACAAATATTCTGCCTAGATCCGCATTTCCCCCCTTGTCCGGCAGTGGACATCTTTGTGAACTTGGTCACCAATGATTTCCAAAAGATCACCACAAGAAAACGGTTAGACAACCTGTCCAGAGCAGAACGACAAGCTCTGGACGATTTAAAATCATATGATGACATTGTGATCAAACCGGCGGACAAGGGGGGAAATGTGGTACTGTAGCCAAAAGAAAAGTATGAAAGAGAAGCATATAAACAACTAAAAGACAGGGATACATATCTAAAAGTTCAAAATAACCCACTCCCTAGCTTCTCAGCGGAACTGGAAATGATCCTCTATGAAGCCTTTTCACAAGGTGTAATACCGAAGAAAGTATATGAGGGATTATTGGTGAAATCTCCCAAGATCCCTACAATATACTTCGTTCCAAAAGTACATAAGAACCCTCTGGAGCCCCCAGGACGCCCTACTGTGTCAGGCCTGGAGGGTCTTTGTCAACCCATTTGTATCTTCATAGATTACTATTTAAAACCTTTAGCTCAGACCTTACCCTCATATGTGAGGGACTCAACTGAGGTCCTCACCCGGATTAATAACATTACCCTAGAAACAGATATGATACTTGTAACCTCAGATGTAGAGGCTCTTTACACCTGTATAGATCATGGGCAGGGTATAGAAGCGTTCCGCTTCTTCCTCGGAATGAGCAACTGGGATGGTCGAACATGTGAGTTGGTGGTCGAGCTGCTGGAGTACATCCTCACACATAATTTTTTTGTTTTTAAAGATCAGTTCTATGTGCAGAAGCGGGGCACAGCAATGGGGGCGGCCTGCGCGCCCTCGTACGCAAACCTTTTTATGGGTTATTGGGAAAGAACAATTTTTGGCGACGAGGGCGCGCAGATGATGTCATCCGTCCCCATGTGGCTCCGCTACATAGACGACATTTTGTTTATTTGGCAGGGTGATGGGGATGTGCTCTGGCAGTTCATGACCTCTCTCAACATGAATGAATTCAACATTAAACTGACCTACAAATGCAGCAGGGAGAAGATAGAATTCTTGGACATTTTGATAGAAGTGGATGAGAAACTACATATACAAACAGATGTCTATAGAAAAGAGACTGCGGTCAACTCCCTGCTGCATGCAGGGTCAGGTCACCAATATTCAACGGTTAAAGCCATCCCAGTTGGTCAATTTCTGAGGATTAAGCGGATCTGCTCAACTAAAGAGAGATTTGAGAGGCAGGCTCAGGATCTGAGGGTGAGATTCTCAGAACGTGGGTATAGTAAAAGAACAATAAAACACGGCTATAATAGAGCAAAAGGGTTGTCACGTGATGCGTTGTTGCGGCCGACCCAAGTAGGCGCCGGTAGGGGTGGCACCATAAGATTTATTTCAACGTATAACTCAGAATGGCAGACCATGAGATCTGTTCTGGAAAAACATTGGCCAGTTCTACAGACTGAACCATCTTTTTCCGGAGTGTTGTCTAAAAATCCACAGATGACCTCCAGGAGGAGTAAAAATTTGAGAGATATCCTGGTAAAGAGTCACTATACTCCGGCAAAATGCAGTCTGTTTAACTTAGGACCACCGAGTAATGGCTGTTACCCATGCGGCGCCTGCGTGGCCTGTTGCAACATCGTAAGAACAAAGACTTTCTCAACATCTGATGGCAGTAGGGAATTTTTTATTAGACAGATGATAACCTGCAATACGTCACAAGTGATATACTACGCCACCTGTAACTGCAACAAAATTTATATAGGCTTAACAACACGCCAACTTAAAATCAGAACCCGTGAACACGTGCTTGATATAATAGCCTCCAAGACACAGGATAACATTGAAGAATTAAAAACTATCCCACGACACTTCAAACTGGAACATGGGAGCAACCCCAAAGGTTTGAAAGTAAGAGGTATAGAACATGTCCAGTTGGGTATTAGAGGGGGCGATATTAGAAAAATCCTGGCACAACGGGAATGTAAATGGATCTACGTTCTGGGAACTAGAGCCCCCATGGGTTTGAATGAAGCTTTCAGCTTCTCCCCTTTTCTATAATAGTTTCCCCTAGGGCCCATGTTCTACTAAAACGCTCCGCATCAGCAGCGCCCTTTGGTCAATTGAAACTTATGAAAATTGCCTTGGTTTTTAACAAAACCATTTTATTTCAAAAAATATTTTTTAACCTGTTTGTCTTTTCTGAGCACATTCTCTCTTTTTATGTATATTCGGGCTCTAATCAAATTGCCTTTATTATTTTCAGGCCGAATGTCGATTCATTCTGATGATTCCACATGTTGAATATGAAAGACAGAACACTAAAGAAACTGAAATCCCATATAAAGTCTGCATGACTCCTATTTGAAGGAATTATGTGAGTGCAGACTGGCAGACATTGTTTTGCAGAAGCCCAGTAGGTAATGTAACAATGAAGTTTACTAAAAAAGTGGTTAATTTATAAGGTTTTGGGTTCTGCAAGATTTATGTCATGCCGGTCTGCACATTGACATTTGAAAATGTAATAAGCAGATTGAGGAATGTTCTATAGAGATTATCTGTGTGTTCTCCTTTAAGATCTGATTCTCTGGCACTCGGCCCCAAAACAGACTCTATAGGGTTAACCTTTGTTTACAGTGCTCTCTCTCTCCTGTTCCTGATTAGGTGCACCTTGCGCCCCCCTCCCTCTGACAGTCCATCCTGTCAGTATCCATGCTTGACACAGGTGACTTAATCCTGATGTCCAGATATGCCTGGTTGAGGATGAGGGACGGTGGGGGGAGGGTAAGAGGGGCTGAATGCATGCGCCGCCTTCTGATCGGCATTGGACAGATTGAAGCACGTGATCTCTTAGCCCGACATAAAAGAGTGATTGGCTGAGCCTGTAGCCACGCCCCCTTGAGGAAGCTAGTGCGAAATGTGCATTGGGGCCAGGGGTCACGTGGTAAGTGGGTCCTAACAGCTTTCCTGACTGGTAATAGTATGTAACACATGATTTGACACTGCTAACATCGCAAAATGAGATATTCTTGCTTGATTCAGTGAGGTGACACTAACTGGGGTTTGAGATTTCAGCACAGGGTAACTGTTCACTGGGTACATGAGCACTGATAGTCTGCAGCCTGCATTTATGATTGCACTTGAGGCATAGACTGAGATATATATATATAATGGTGTGCTGTTAAACTGTGACTTGTGGGTTTTTTGTTTTTTTTCTCTGCCTGCTGTTTGCTACCTCCCGTGGAGAGGGGAAGATAAAGCCCTTCTGATTACTAAAAAGACTGGTGTTAAACTGTTTACTGCAATGTGATTTGATTGATGTTAATGCCACTCAGGATATATACTTGTAAACCTGCAAACCACCCCAATTGATCGGTTCATCATTTACTATGGCTCACTGTCTGCTAAATAACTGTTTTTAATTGTTTGTCAGCATATATGTAAAATAAATGGATTTATACTTTTTCACAAAAATTGCTGCATGTGTAATTACTCTGTTTTTCTAAGTAAAGTGGTCCCATATTACTGCAGTAATAATCATGACATTTTTGGGAGTGTGTCAAATATTATACTCCATTTAAGGTATGCCAGTTGTGTGTTGTGCTAAACGATTCACACTTGGTCGCTGACAGAGAGCATATTACAAGACCAGTGTCTAAAACCGTGGTCATCAGACGTGATCCCATATTACTGCAGTAATAATCCTTAAATTTTTGGGAGCGTGTCAAATATTATACTCCATTTAAGGCATGCCAGTTATGTGTTGTTCCAAATGATTCACACTTGGTCGCTGACAAATATTATACTACAAGACCAGTGTCTAAAACCATGGTCATCAGACGTGATCCCCCCTTAATAAAATCCTTAAGGGGTGTAATTACCAAAATAGGGTCACATGTGGGGTGTTTCAACTGTTTAGGCACATCAGGGGTTTTCTTAACGCGACATGGCGCCCACTCTCGATTTCAGCCAACTTTGCTTTTAAAAAGTCACATGGTGCTCCTTCCCTTCCGAGCCCTGTTGTGCGCCCAAATAGTGTTTTTTTCCAATAAAATGGGGTATCAGCATACTCAGGAGAATTTGCAAAACAATTTTTGGGGTCAATTTTTTCTTATTACTCCTGTAAAAATAAAAAAAATTGGGGCTAAAATCATTTCTGTGGAAAAAGTTTTATTTTTTTATTTTCACAGTTCTTCGTTATAAACTTCTGTGAAGCAGCTGGGGGTTCAAGGTGCTCACCACACATTTAGATAAGCTCCTTGAGGGGTCTAGTTTCCAAAATGGGGTCACTTGTGGGGGTTTACACTGTTTAGGTTTATCAGGGGCTCTCCAAACGCGACATGATGTCCACTCTAGATTCCAGCCAATTCTGCGTTCAAAAAGTTAAATGGTGCTCCTTCCCTTTCGAGCCCTGCCATGCGCCCAGTGGTCTTCCACCACATATATTGTATTGGCATGATCAGGAGAATTTTCATAACACATTTTGGTGTCCATTTTCTCTTGTTACCTATGTGAAAATAAAAAAGTTGGGGTCTGAAGTACTATTTTTGTGAAAAAAGTTAAATGTTCATTTTTTTCTTCCACGTTGCTTCAGTTCTTGTGAAGCACGTGAAGGGTTAATAAACTCTTTGAATGTGGTTTTGAGCACCTTGAGGGGTGCAGTTTTTAGAATGGTGTCAGTTTTGTATATTATCTGTCATATAGGCCCCTCAAAGTCACTTCAAATGTGATGTGGTCTCTAAAAAAATGGTTTTGTAAATTTTGTTGGAAAAATAAGAAATCGTTGCTCAACTTTTAACTCTTATAACTTCCTAACAAAAAAAAATTTGTTGCAAAAATTGTGCTGATGCAAAGTAGACATGCAGGAAATGTTATTTATTAACTATTTTGTGTGACATAACTCTCTGACTTAAGGGCATAAGAATTCAAAGTTTGAAAATTTTCTCAATTTTCGCCATATTTCCATTTTTTTCACAAAGAAACACAAGTCATATCGAAGAAATTTTACCACTATCATGAAGTACAATATGTCACGAAAAAACTAACTTGGATCCGTTGAAGCGTTCCAGAGTTATTACCTCATAAAGTCACACTGGTCAGAATTGTAAAATTTGGCTTGGTCATTAAGGACATAATTGGCTCTGTCACTAAGGGAAGTGTCACTTCAGTGTGTAATTTTTTGCAATGTTTTTTGCGATTCTATTGACTATTTGCAACAAAACTTTTGCTGTTTCTTTGCTCATGCCCAAATATCTTTTCAGAGACAGTTAAATCTCTTTGTTACCCATTTTTCCTGAGGAAAACAAGTAGCCTAATAATTCTGTACACTTTGATAAAGGATGTTGATGTCCTTAGGCCACACCCTCCCTCATTTCACAAATACACATCATCTGATCTGCTTCAAACCAAAAAGCATTCAAGTTTATACAGTATTGAGTTGGAAGATCTGCATAAAAATGATATGGTCAAAATACTCACTTGCCTAATAATTGTGCACACAGTGTGAAGTATGGTGCAAGCATTTCTTTCTCTATTATAAAGTTAGTCTCAAGTAACTAAAAAGTGGTGACTTCAGCTTTATGTGAAAAAGGAAAATATGCACATATAAGAAAGCAGCTAGAGACACATCCTGTCCTTTCTCTTATACCTTTTAGTTTGAAAAAATAAAAGCAATTTTCTCAAGGATCTGTAGATTTTCGCCTTCATGGTAAAGCAGCAGGAGCAGCAGTATAGTTTTTCCAGTTTAATAAAGCTGTCAAATTTGACATGCCACTATCCAGAGCTTCTCCCTATCTCCAGTAGGATGAAGGGATTATGCAGATGACTTGCAACATTGTGTCTTACTAGGAAACATTGTCCTGAATGCTTGGCATAGTCTGAATCTATTTCCATTGCCCTGAATGCCGAGAGCTATGAACTCTCTCGAAAAGGATAAACACCTCAACAAAGCTGTTAAGCAGCCCCACTAAATGGTTCTGGCAGGCATAAACTTTCAGTGGACGAGCAAATACAATTTGCTTTTTTTTCTTCCTTTCTTCATAAACCTTTGAAGTTTCATTCATGCTGAGTGCAAAATGAAAGTGTTGATTGAAGCTCCTGGTATTTTTGGAAATGTGTAATACCTCTTAAAGGTCTCTATGTGTAATATTTGCTACATATTTTACCTTACTTAACAACAGAAAATAGTTTTTCAGAATCAGCCGCCATATAGGAAATGGGCACAATTAGTTTTACTTTAATTACTCATAATCTTGCTATAATTGAGGTTGTTACATGCTATTTGTTGAGCTATTTGAGCTAAATGTATACATTGATCACTATTATTACTATTCTAGACATCTACCTAAAAAACATCTGCATATAAGCACATAATTGCATTACTTTCATAAACTAATTTACTTTTGCAGCTCGAAATGGAGGCTCTCACATTGTTAGATCACCATACTGTGCAGTTTAAAAATGTAAAAAAATCGTTGAGTGTCGTATTTTATATTTGAAAAAAATATTTTTTCCTTAAAGGTTCACTACAGGTTTTAAGATTTGGTATAATATCCTTACATTTCCCTGATTAATTATGTATTTTGTTTAATCATTTAATATGGTTAAAATGATTGTCTAACTTTTTATTTTATTATTTGTAAAATAGACACAAAATTGATAAAAGAAAAACAGTACCATGAAATATTAGCAAAATTGTTAAAAAAAAAGTCTATCTAAATATTATGGATATACATTATGGGTCTATTTGCAACATGTTTGTGCTTAATGTCAAACAATTTTTTTTAAAGTATACAATAAAAGTATGCAGTAAAAATATTATATAAATTGTATACAGACCTTTATTACATTATGTATGTATTATATTATTATAGTAATAAATGATAAGGTATACTTAGGGTTTATCATACCAGGAATTATTTCAGGACTGTCTTGGGGGTGCTTTGTAAGACTTTGGTTAGGGCTACATGATGACTTGGGCTGCGAGACCCATAGTGTGACCAAAGTTCACTAGGTGTCGCTTTTACATCGCAGTGCAATATAAGTGAATGGGGTCACATCACAACCCCAAGGGTAATGCGATCGTTACAGGCTAGTCTTAAGAAGTCCAACTGCTTTGGATTATTTGTAACATGCTTGATGCAGTTACAGTACGCTTGGTGGTCGCAATGTGACTCCATTCACTTGTATTGTACAGATATGTAGCATCAACACTTAGAAAACCTTGGTGATGCCACAGTTGTTGCGGTTAATGTTGACATGTTGCCCCAGACTCAGGGTTGCAAGTGTACAAACATCAGATTCAGTGGTTGGCTGGTGGATGATGGTGGGGTTTCATCTAAGGGGTAAATAGACTTTTTAAGATGGGGCTAAGATGGGGCTAATGCTGCATCCCTAAATAAGGCTACAGAAAACAGATAATAATGTATGCAGTGTGTCTGTTTGACCTTTGCTAGATTGGACAAAGATGTTGTACATTTTTTCTGCCCAGCCTATCAAGCACTGCACAGAACTCCCCAAAGGGCTGTGGATGTACATAAGTAATTTACATCAGTGTAATTCATATGGCTTTCAAGATGTTGGCAGTGTAAATACTATTGCATTGAGTAGCAATTGGGATGTCATAGTTTGCCTGAACTTGTTAAAGGGGTTCTCCAAGATTGAGGTAAAATTCAAAATGCAGCCCATCCTAGTCAAGTGTCAGTACAGACTGCAGACTGAAAACATACAGCTCCCTAGACCTGTTGTCATGACTGCTGTCAGGTATCTTGGGAACAGGTGCTCCTTCCCTGTCCCTAATGCTAAGGGGCGCCCTAGCTATCCCTGTTCCCCGGCTTACTTCTAAAGGTGAAAATGCCAGGGCCAAGTACCTTTCTGAGCTCCTGAATCCACTTTCAGTCTTTTCCCTCCCCCCACAAAGGGAAGAGGGGTGTATTGGTGTATGGTAATACACCAACCAGACTAACAAAGTAATATGAACAGGGATAAATGAAAATACCAATCATATAAATATGCATACACAAACAACAGAGGAAATCACTGTGGAGTGGAGGATGGGGGAAAATCCAAAGTAGGAGAAAGAGAAGCAACAGTCTTAAATAAATCCATCAAACGCCTTCTCAAACAGCAACTCTCCGCCAACTCCTAAACCATGCACCAATGAAGCTAGCTCTGGCAATGACTTCTTGTCAGAGTCCAGTATATATGGGAGAGGGGAGTGGCCAACAGTAAACAGCTGAAAACCTTAATGCAGGTAAGCTTCCAGGAGCTCTCAAGTGAGCAGATTAACAACCAGAACTAGTAGAAGAAACCTGCACCATTTAATATGAAGGAGAAGTGCTTATAGTCAGAGCAGGAGTAGGAGAAATCAGACAGCGCAGTATTCTGGCTCCTCTGTCGCGGTAAACTTGTGACACCTGTGTCACAACTGATACCATGAGGCCGGGTGCATGGTTGCAATATATAAAGAAATATATGGTGATCCACATTGTGCTCAACGAGGAGATCTCCAGCTTTATCCTCCTCCTTGTTTGTCAGTCTGACAGCTTTATAGGAGTTCACAGAGACTTAGGCTGTGTGCCCACGTAGCATTTTTCAAGCGTATATGCTGCGGAATTTCCGCAGCGTAAACGCTTGAAAAACGCATGTATATCCGCACCCCATGGTCCCCAATGGGATTCCGCAAGTTCTATGCACATGCTGCGGATTTTTCCGCAGCATTTATGCCGCGTTCAAAAATCCGCAGCATGTCATTTAATTTTGCGTTTCCGCAAGCGGAATTGCCTTTGTCCAATGCATAAAAACCGCAAGGCAATTCCGCATGTGGAAAACGCGTGATAAACGCGCGAAAAATGCGCGATAAACGAGTGCGGAATTCCGCATGCGTTTTTCCGGGAGAGGACTTGCATTTATGCAGCAGAAATTTTCTGCTTCATAAATGCAGCGTGGGCACATAGCCTTAGGCTATGTGCCCACGTAGCAGATTTGATGCAGAGCGTTTTTGCCTCTCTCTGGCAGAAAAAAACGCATGCAGATTTACATGCGTTTTTACTGCCAGAGAGAAGCGTTTATTCAGCGTTTTTACATGCATTTTCGCATGTGTTTTTTCAAGCACTTTTCCATGCGATTTTGAGCATTACTTGGAAAAGTGACCAACTTAGATGATTTAAATGCAGCATCTATAGTAAAAAAAAATGAATTAAAAAGTTAAAAATAAAAAAAACCTGTATACTCACCTCACCGGTCTCCTCCTAATGGCTCCCGGCAGCTCCCAGCGATGATCCTTTGTCGCCGGCGTCCCACAGTTTACTGGCAGGACCTGCGGTGACGTCATTTAGTCAGCTGATGGTCACGCGACCATCAACTGACCGCTGATGTCAGCGGTCGCGTGACCATCAGCTGACTAAATGACGTCACCACAGGTCCTGCAAGTACATCGTGGGACGCAGAGGAGAGAGGACGCCGCCAGGAGCAAGCCGGAGAGGTGAGTATACAGGTTTTTTTTATTTTTAACTTTTTTATTTCTTTTTTTCACCGCGTGGTAGCCGGGATGAAGAGGAGTTGTAGTCTTCTCTTCATCTCGGGTACCACACGCACTGCGATTACGCCGCAAAATTGCGGCCATTGAATTTACTTGAAACACAGCAAATCCACATATACCTGCGGGTTTGCTGCATTTCAATGTTCCTCATTGGCCGCGTATTTGCAGCATAATCGCGGTAGAAATGGTCATGCTGCATTTTGCAACGCAATGGGAATTTGGCCCGCTACTTAGCGCATCATGTGCACAGCACATCCGAATTCACATTGCTTTGCATGGCAGACTGTTTTACAAGCGTTTTCGCGGCCGTAAAAACGCTACAAAAACGCTACATGGGCACATGGCCTTAATGTGCTCTAGTGGAAAACAAGTAAACATTGAGGAGGATGAATCTGTAGATAACCTGCTGTGCTCAGTGAGGAAAAGATATATTTCTTCACAAATGACAGCAATACTGGTATTTGTGATACAGCTCTTGTCGATTGAGACGCAGTTCTTGGGAACTGTATGATTCAACCTGCTGCCCAGACTGACACATGACTAGGACGGGTTGAAGTTTGAATTATATCAGGGAAGCTAATTTTATCTCACTCTCAGAGAATCCCTTTAAGATAAAGCTGAAAGCTTTTTTTACATTTGTGTTGTTATTTTCATTGTTCTGCTTCATCAAAGAAATGTTGCACTATTTTGACTATCTTTTTTTAAATATTACTTTTTTTATTTTTAACTCATTGACTATAGTAAAGCAGTCAACTGAGGGAGAAAAACTCTGTGAAGCAGATGTGAATTAAGCCTAGGGTTGCTTTCATGTAAACAAATTTTTCATCAATATTCCATCTGTTTTTTCCTGTTAATAAGTCTGAGCTATTGTTACCTATGGATCTTTTCATACAGGCGTATATAGTACACACATTTAAAAAAACTTCTGCATACACTATTTTATGGTTGATGGAAAAGAGTCACTAAGTTCTCTCGAGAATGTTTAAAATGCAAGTTTTTTATATGTACTGTATTTGATGGATAAAAATATGATTTCACTTTATTATATTAAAGAATAACTTACCTACAACTGAGAATGCTATAACTTTTATCACTTTATTTTTAAAGTGAAGCTAACATCAGAAAATGACATAGTTTACATCAGATTTTGTGTAAAATGTACAGTACAGACCAAAAGTTTGGACACACCTTCTCATTTAAAGATTTTTCTGTATTTTCATAACTATGAAAATTGGACATTCACACTGAAGTCATCAAAACTATGAATTAACACATGTGGAATTATATACTTAACAAAAAAGTGTGAAACAACTGAAAATATGTCATATATTCTAGGTTCTTCAAAGTAGCCACCTTTTGCTTTGATGACTGATTTGCACACTCTTGGCCTTCTCTTGATGAGCTTCAAGAGGTAGTCACCGGAAATGGTTTTCACTTCACAGGTGTGCCCTGTCAGGTTTAATAAGTGGGATTTCTTGCCTTATAAATGGGGTTGGGACCATCATTTGTGTTGTGCAGAAGTCAGGTGGATACACAGCTGATAGTCCTAGTGAATAAACTGTTAGAATTTGTATTATGGCAAGAAAAAAGCAGCTAAGTAAAGAAAAACGAGTGGTCATCATTACTTTAAGAAATGAAGGTCAGTCAGTGCGAAAAATTGGGAAAACTTTGAAAGTGTCCCCAAGTGCAGTTGCCAAAACTATCAAGCACTACAAAGAAACTGGCTCACATGAGGACCGCCCCAGGAAAGGAAGACCAAGAGTCACCTCTGTTTCTGAGGATAAGTTTATCCAAGTCACCAGCCTCAGAAATCGCAGGTTAACAGCAGCTCAGATTAGAGACCAGGTCAATGCCACACAGAGCTCTAGCAGCAGACACATCTCTTCAACAACTGTTAAGAGGAGACTTTGTGCAGTAGGCCTTCATGGTAAAATAGCTGCTAGGAAACCACTGCTAAGGACAGGCAACAAGCAGAAGAGACTTGTTTGGGCTAAAGAACACAAGGAATGGACATTAGACCTGTGGAAATCTGAGATTTGGTCTGATGAGTCCAAATTTGAGATCTTTGGTTCCAACCATCGTGTCTTTGTGCGATGCAGAAAAGGTGAACGGATGGACTCTACATGCCTGGTTCCCACCGTGAAGCATGGAGGAGGAGGTGTGATGGTGTGGGGGTGCTTTTCTGGTGACACTGTTGGGGATTTATTCAAAATTGAAGGCATACTGAACCAGCATGGCTACCACAGCATCTTGCAGCGGCATACTATTCCATCCGGTTTGCGTTTAGTTGGACCATCATTTATTTTTCAACAGGACAATGACCCCAAACACACCTCCAGGCTGTGTAAGGGCTATTTGACAAAGGAGGAGAGTAATGGGGTGCTATGCCAGATGACCTGGCCTCCACAGTCACCAGACCAGAGCCCAATCGAGATGGTTTGGGGTGAGCTGGACCGCAGAGTGAAGACAAAAGGGCCAACAAGTGCTAAGCATCTCTGGGAACTCCTTCAAGATTGTTGGAAGACCATTTCCGGTGACTACCTCTTGAAGCTCATCAAGAGAATGCCAAGAGTGTGCAAAAAAGTAATTAAAGCAAAAGGTGGCTACTTTGAGGAACCTAGAATATAAGACATATCTTCAGTTGTTTCACACTTTTTTGTTAAGTATATAATTCCACATGTGTTAATTCATAGTTTTGATGCCTTCAGTGTGAATGTACAATTTTCATAGTCATGAAAATACAGAAAAATCTTTAAATGAGATGGTGTGTCCAAACTTTTGGTCTGTACTGTATATATATTTTTTTTGGCAATTTTTTTCCATTTCACAATCTGTATTGAAAAAAAAGATAGCAACCTTGCAATTTTCATCCTGGCCAGTATTTTAGATTCTAATTTCCTGTTGCTTTAGGAAAGTCACATGTACATTAACAGCAATTAAAAGACGCAAACACTATATTTTGATTGGAAGTGTGTCACCCTGGCCTGGATGCCAAAAAATCTAATAAAGCTGTGTCTGAGAGCAAGGGGGAGGTTCTCTAGTCAGGGGAACCTTAGCATGCAGTACCTCCTGTCTCAGGCCAGTAGGGGGAGCAGGCTGCCCCTATAAAAGCTGGTACTGGCGGCAGGGTTAGAGAGAACTGGATGGCCTGTCTCAGCACTGAGACGTGTCCCGGAGCAGAGCAGGGACAGAAAGTTGTATTGCACCTAAGAGGAAGTGTGGCAGAGGGGAGAGCCACAAGCCAAAAGAGGCGAAGTGAGTCTGTCTTGGCAGATAGAGGACTTAATCTACCAGACTTTGGTGCCTGAGGCTGGGAGGATTCCACATCCTACAGCAGATAACCAGTTCGCAGGGGACTGTATATTCCTTGGCCTAAGAAGCCTGGAGGCCCTGCTACAACAGAAGGGACCAGCAAAGCCGTACAAGGCTGGGAGCAGAAAGGAACCCATGTCGCAGGTCTTACAGGCGAGAATACACGGAGAGCTCGGAAGCGTGGGCTGTTATCCTATAAGGAGGAGATAGTCAGAAGGAGCGCAGAAAGCACGGTAGGCCTACACCCTCACCCTGACCAGGGACAATTTCCCCGTTGCTCTCAGACATCCAGGTCCCCTCCTAGCTGGGACTGTTTGTGGGTCAATTTACCTGTTCTAGTAAAGACCCTGGACTGCAACCTGTTGTCTGCTTGCTCCTTGCTCCTCCAGCACTATCAGCACTGGGACTCTCACTACCATCACTCCCAACATCCACTACACTGCCCTGGGGCCGCACTCTTCCCGTGGGGAGTCATACCATCCCAGCTGCATACATCATCAGCCCCAGCGGTCTGCCTTGCAGCGGTGGTTCCTAATGACCGCAAATCCACGGGTGGCGTAGTCGGACATAATCATCAGCACATAACGGACTACCACTGGCCTGACCACCCTGAGCCACGGAACTGGGTTGCCACTACTACTCCCACTGTTTCCCCATTGCCCGGATCCGAGTGCCCTACGGCCCAGGGGGCGAGTCAGCTTTGGCGTAGTCGGCAGGATTTCGTGCCCGCAACCACCGGGTACTGCGTGCCTGAAAGATACTTTTGTACTTACCTGTGGCGAAGTTTCCCGCCGTCCGGAGTCGTTTCCCGCCATCGGACGCCATCTTGGGTCGTTTCCCACCATCTTCTACCGTCTTCCCGCCATCCGCAGCCGCTTCCCGCCATCGGACGCCATCTTCGGGACGCTGCACGGGAATAAGAGGGGCGTGGAAGCCGAAAGCGCGCGAGATCCGAAGCTCCGCCCCACGCACCGACGCTGCGCAAGGTCCTGGAAGGGAGAAAGAGCGACGCTGAAGTCATCAGGACGCGACGCAGGGTCCTCGTCCAGAGCAGCAGCAGCGGAGCCGCGGCCTATAGAAGTGGATCGTCGGAAGGTAGGCCACGCTTAACTAGGGGGGAGGAAGATGTCGGACACAGAGGCGCCCACTACCATCAACGCAGCTGCAGCAGCGGTGATTCCCTTTTCCCTGCCCTACATCCCTGGAGCGGCCTGGCTGCCCAAGTACTCAGGGGAGCCCCATGCCCTAACTGACTTTAAAGAAAGGCTATACAGTTTGTTCCAGGTTTACCCCCTGACAGAGGAACAGAAGGTCAGCATATTAACAGGGCAGTTAACTGGCGCAGCCCAGCGGGAGGTAAAATCATGGCCCACTGAGGAGAAAAGGACTGTGAAGGGTATTCTGGCCCGGCTGCGGGGCACCTTTGACACACGTACCTCCGCTGAAATTAAAATGAGGTTCTATGGATGTAAGCAGCGGGCACAGGACAGCATCAGAGACTATGCCCTAAATTTGCAGGAAGCCTTGAGGGCCATCCAACAAGCTGACCCTGGCAGCGTGCAGGAAACGGATAAGCTACTGACAGAACAGTTTATAGAAGGTCTGCTGTCTAGCGCCCACAGGACCCAGCTGAGCCTCATGTCCTTTCAGAACCCTGATCTGACCTTTGCCCAATTCAAGGACAGGGCCATAAGGGTGC
Source organism: Phyllobates terribilis (assembly GCF_046119375.1). Taxonomy (NCBI): domain Eukaryota; kingdom Metazoa; phylum Chordata; class Amphibia; order Anura; family Dendrobatidae; genus Phyllobates; species Phyllobates terribilis. The sequence continues at coordinate 790,550,063 of NW_027362761.1, forward strand.
TCCATGAATCCGCAACAAGTGGCGCTATAAACCCCCGGCGCCCTGCTCTCACCTACCACCAGGAGGCGGCGCCCTCCTCTATGGACCCCGTGGGGGCTGATGCACAGGCCCTGAACCAAGCCCCATCGAAAGATCTGCACCACCAAGTCCAGGAGCTGACCAGGAGCGTCACGGCGTTGACCAGGACCGTCCAGGCAATACAAGTGGACCCGTCAAGACCCATCGAGCTGGCTTCATATCCGGAGGATGTCCCGTGGCGTCAACAGAGGAGGATCCCGTCGTTCCGAGGGAGGCCCACAGACCGCTACGCAGAGGATGGACAGCCCATTTGCCGCTGATGCAACCAGCCCGGACACATTTCCAGGTACTGTAATTTAAACGGGTCCAACCTGGGGCAGAGGGCCAACCCCCAGGCATAAGATCACCAGGCCCTTACAATTGGCGTAATAAGTACGTTGGGGGGCGCCCGGTTTTACCCGTGGTGCTGGATGGTATCCCCATGAGCGCCTTGCTGGATACTGGGTCGCAAGTAACCACTATCCCTTATGTACTTTTTAAGCAGTATTGGACTGATGCTGATATCACACGGTATCCAGACAGTAACTTGAGCATCATCGCCAGTAATGGCTTGCCCATGCCGCAGATGGGGTTCAAGGAGATGACCATTAAAATTGGTAAAGTTGAACTGCCGGCACAGGGAGTAATTATTGTGGACATTGACCGTCGTGAAAGTCACCCTAAAATAACTGTGGGTACTAATGTAATTGAAAATTGTCTTTCAGAGGTAATTGTAATTCTACAACAGGTGGCGGTGAATGCTAGTTCCAGCCAACAGAGAGTCCTCAACAAGGAGATAAAAGCCCTGATGAGACGGCAGCAGGTAGAACTGTCTGGTGGTGAGATCGGTAGCGTAAGACTGAGTGACCCATTCCCCATTTCCATGCCTCCCAAAAGTGAAATGATGATCTGGTGTCGGACTGCAATCGGGTTGAGAGGTAGAGACTACTAAGCCATGGTAGAACCCGTGTACTCAGACAGCAGGCCCACCATTTTGACAGCCAGGGGGGGGGTTGATGTCCGCCATGGGAGGGTGCCCGTTCGCATTCTCAACATTGGGGAGAGGGAGGTACACTTACCCAGGTATGCTACACTCGCCAAGCTGTTTGTGGTCGAACACAAAGCTATCAGGGCCGTGGAACCCTTGCCTCCATCTCCACAGGCGGAGGGTAATGGCTCCCAGAAACAAAAGGAGGACTGGTGCCAGAAACTCCACGTGGGTGCTGGCTCCACTCCCCTGCACCAAAAACAAGGAGTCTACCGGGTGGTCCAGGAGTACGAGAGAATTTTTAGTAAGCACCCGCTAGACTTCGGCAGAGTAAAGGGGATAGAACATCACATCCCCACAGGGAGCCACCCACCAATTAAAGAGAGACACAGGCCTGTACCCCCTGCACATTATCAGAACGCCAAGGGTATGCTGCGGGAAATGAAAGAAGCTGGGGTCATTAGAGATAGCTGTAGCCCCTGGGCAGCCCCCATGGTTCTGGTAAAAAAGAAAGACGGCACCATGAGAATGTGCGTGGACTATAGACAAATCAACCGTATCACCCACAAAGACGCATATCCACTGCCTAGAATAGAGGAGTGTTTAGCCGCACTAAAATCAGCTAACTTCTTTTCTACTTTGGACCTTACTAGCGGGTACTGGCAGATTCCTGTGGCAGAGGCTGACAAGGAGAAGACCGCCTTCACCACCCCGATGGGACTGAGTGAGTTCAACTGTATGCCCTTCGGGCTCTGCAACGCACCAGGGACCTTCCAGAGGCTGATGGAATGCTGTCTAGGGAACCGAAACTTCGAGACAGTCCTCCTTTACCTGGACGACGTGATCGTCTATTCGAAGACCTACGAGGACCATCTAAAGCACCTGGCGAGATGTTTGAAGCCCTGGCAGGCTATGGCCTGAAGGTGAAGCCATCGAAGTGTCACCTGTTGAAACCAAAGGTCCAGTACCTAGGGCACGTGGTAAGAGCGGAAGGAGTGGCCCCTGACCCTGACAAGGTCACGGCAATCAAGAGCTGGCCAAGCCCCTCGAACATCAAGGAGGTGAGACAGTTTCTCGGGTTGGTAGGCTACTACCGAAGGTTCATCCCCGGGTTCACTAAGATGGCAGCTCCTATGCAGGACCTCCTGATCGGACAGTCTAAGTCCAGAAGTCAAAAGCCACCCTTCAAGTGGGATCAACCGGAAGAGGAGTCCTTCCGCCAGTTGAAGATGGCCCTCACAGGAGATGAGATCCTGGCCTACCCTGATTATGGCCAGCCTTTTATCCTTCACACAGACGCCAGTAATGTGGGACTGGGAGCCGTACTGTCCCAAAACCAACAGGGCAGAGAAAGGGTGATCGCGTACGCCAGCCGGAAGCTGAGGCCCACCGAGAGGAACCCGGAGAATTACAGCTCCTTCAAGCTAGAATTCTTGGCGGTGGTGTGGGCTGTGACAGAACGCTTCAAGCATTACCTGGCCTCCGCAAAGTTCACCGTGTACACGGACAACAACCCGTTGACACACCTGGACAATGCAAGACTGGGTGCCCTGGAACAGCGGTGGATGGCCCGTCTCTCCAACTATGACTTCGTGATCAAGTATCGGGCAGGCAAAACCAATGCCAACGCGGACGCCCTATCAAGAATGCCTCACTTACCTGAAGGTGACGAAGACCCAGAAGAGCTGGAGGAGGTAGAACTCCCCGCGTTTCACCGGTATGGAGCCACTCAATACTCCCACCGCGTGAAGGAGGAGGATCTAACAACCGTGATGATCAATCCCCTACCTCACCACAGCTGGGCCGAGACCCAAGATAGTGACCCTGCAATCCGCCTGGTGAAAGATCGGCTGACCCGGGAAGACGCCCGCTTAGATCTAGATGCCCCAGAGGAAGCCAAGCAACTATGGAAAGAGAAGAGCAAGCTGTTCCTCTACGAAGGCAAATTGTGCAGAAGGATTGTCAACCACCGGACGCACGAGCTGACCTGGCAAGTCGTGGTCCCAAGGCGGGATGCAGCTATGGTCCTGGGGGCTTACCATGACAGAGCGGGGCACTTCGGTTGGAAGAAACTGGAGTTCCTGCTAAGAGGAAGATTCTTTTGGGTCGGCATGAGAGGAGCTGTAGAAAAATGGTGCAGAGACTGTGGCCCTTGTCACCTAAGGAGGAAGGACCGTGTCAGCCAGAAGACACCCTTGAGGCCCATCGTCACCACGCAGCCTATTGAGCTGGTAGCTCTAGACCACGTCAAGTTGGCTCCAAGCCGGTCAGGGTACATCTACGCCCTGACAATCGTGGACCACTATTCCCGTTTTCTCGTGGTGGTCCCGGTAAAAGACTTGACAGCCCAAACAGCGGCCAGAGCCTTCCAGCAATACTTCTGCCGTCCACACGGGTATCCGGAACAGGTCCTGACAGACCAGGGTCCAGCGTTCGAAGCTGAAATCTTCCAGGAGTTCTGCAACCTCTATGGCTGTAAGAAGATTCGTACAACGCCTTACCACCCTCAAACCAACGGGATGTGTGAGAAAATGAACAACATAGTCATTGATCTCCTAAAGACGTTGCCCCAGGAGGAATGCAGCCTGTGGCCAGAAAAACTGCCAGACCTGATAGACTTATGCAATCATATCCCGGTGAATGCTACCAACTGCACCCCGGCTTACCTGAAGCGAGCCAGACCAGGTAAGCTGCCTGTAGACCTGGAGACGGGAGTCCTAACACCTGAGGACACCTCCCCGGATGCAGACTGGGATACGGAAAGGCAACTGCAGTACAAGAAGGTACAGGAGTGTGATGAAGAGCCTGGCCCAGGTGAGAGAGAGGCAAGAAAAACTCTTCAACCAACACGCCCCTGCTGGTCCCCTAGAACCTGGTGAGCAAGTCCTGAAGCGGAAGAGAAGGCTACATAAGTTGGACGACCAATGGGAAAGGGAACCCTACACCATACTGCAGTCTGATCACGACAACCCGAAGGTGTGCGTGATCACCAAGGACGGAGGAGAAACCACTAGTACCGTCTCCAGAGACCACCTCAAAAGGTGCCCCGAGCAACTCCGTAGTGCAGAAGAGGATCAGAGTGACCTTGAACCCGCAGAGGACAAGGAAGAAATGATCAGCACCGTTCTCGGAGAGTTCCCTCGGTCCTGGACTCGCATAAATGATGCCATAGTGGTACCCGTCCTGCATTTCCTGCAACCGGCACAACAACAACCAACACGAGAGCCGGAAGGTGAAGAGGAGCGAGGCAGAAGAGCCTGTACCAGCAGCCCAGGAGAGTCAACCCTCTGCTGACAGTGAGCCTGCCATGCCTGCGGTAAGCCAAAGGACCCGCAGACAGCTGCCTGCCCTACCTGTACACCCAGCTGGTAGCTGTACCCCTAACGCTAGTGGGGAAAACCAGGTTGGTCCACCACCAGACAGTGGGCTACGTAGGTCAACCAGGAGCACAAAGGGGCAGATACCCGCTCGCTGGAGAATATAGAGTGTACTAAAATTGTAAATGACCCTGTTGCCAAATGTTGAATTGTTTGCAAAGTTACATGCATGTTTGGTAATTCTGTGTTTCAGTTTCTTGCAGCTACCGTAAGGACTCAAAGGTTATGGACTTTTTATAACTGGGACCTAGTATGGACTACGTTCGGAGCCTAACCCAGGAATGAACTAAGACTGTAAAGGACTTGGGGTAGGACAGACCCCCACCTGGTTAAGGCTCCCCGTTGTATTGGTGATATGGACACCCAGTCACAGACCACACTGTGACCTTAAGAACTCAAGCTGTGCGTCGTCTGTCTGTTAATGTTTTATGGTTATGCATATTGTCTTTGTTTATTGTTTAGTCCCAGAGTACTAAATTTTACTAGGGGGGAATGTGTCACCCTGGTCTGGATGCCACAAAATCTAATAAAGCTGTGTCTGAGAGCAAGGGGGAGGTTCTCTAGTCAGGGGAACATTAGCATGCAGTACCTCCTGTCTCAGGCCAGTAGGGGGGAGCAGGCTGCCCCTATAAAAGCTGGTACTGGGGGCAGGGTTAGAGAGAACTGGATGGCCTGTCTCAGCACTGAGACGTGTCCCGGAGCAGAGCAGGGACAGAAAGTTGTATTGCACCTAAAAGGAAGTGTGGCAGGAGGAGAGCCACAAGCCAGAGACAAGAGGCGAAGTGAGCCTGTCTTGGCAGATAGAGGACTTAATCTACCAGACTTTGGTGTCTGAGGCTGGGAGGATTCCACATCCTACAGCAGATAACCAGTTCGCAGGGGACTGTATATTCCTTGGCCTAAGAAGCCTGGAGGCCCTGCCACAACAGAAGGGACCAGCAAAGCCGTACAAGGCTGGGAGCAGAAAGGAACCCACGTCGCAGGTCATACAGGCGAGAATACTCGGAGAGCTCGGAAGCGTGGGCTGTTATCCTATAAGGAGGAGATAGTCAGAAGGAGCGCAGAAAGCACGGTAGGCCTACACCCTCACCCTGACCAGGGACAATTTCCCCGTTGCTCTCAGACATCCAGGTCCCCTCCTAGCTGGGACTGTTTGTGGGTCAATTTACCTGTTCTAGTAAAGACCCTGGACTGCAACCTGTTGTCTGCGTGCTCCTTGCTCCTCCATCACTATCAGCACTGGGACTCTCACTACCATCACTCCCAACATCCACTACACTGCCCTGGGGCCGCACTCTTCCCGTGGGGAGTCATACCATCCCAGCTGCATACATCATCAGCCCCAGCGGTCTGCCTTGCAGCGGCGGTTCCTAATGACCGCAAATCCACGGGTGGCGTAGTCGGACATAATCATCAGGACATAACGGACTACCACTGGCCTGACCACCCTGAGCCTCGGAACCGGGTTGCCACTACTACTCCCACTGTTTCCCCATTGCCCGGATCCGAGTGCCCCACGGCCCAGGGGGCGAGTCAGAAGCATCTTATGAGCCTGTGCATAGATCTTTGTGAAGGGGAGGTTGAGCAGAGTCAGCTATGACATCACCTTTTATGAATGGTGGATTCTGTATTTTCAACAGCGATTATAGGTAATACCTGTGGTGGTTAAGCCTCAATCAGATGTTCGTTATTTTCATGCAAGCTAAAGAAAGGACTGAGTTTTAGCAGAGTATTACCAAAGTGTCATCAGAGTTTTTTTTAAGAGTTTCATCAGTTTTTTCAGGTGAGAAAAAAAAAAGATTCTCCAGCTTCTCCTAGCAATCAGTCAATGAAAAACTGTCAGAATAGACTTACATTGGTAATTTTGATCCGACAATTGGATAAATATCATCTTTCTACGATTTTGCTTGGACCACTCTTCTAACAAAAAAAACAATATGTGAACAGTTGATTAAACTATCTGTGAAAAACTTTTCAAGGTTTGTATGTGACGCGCCCCCTGGGCCTGTGCTGCGCAGGGGATACCCGGAGCCGGGCCTTCTGTAAGATGCTGGGGTTTGTAGTCTCCATGTGGCGGCGACCCGGTTCGTGCCCAGGGTGGTCAAACCAGTGGCAGTCTATTGGTATTGTAATTGTCCGACTACGCCACCCGTGGATTGCGGTCAGTGGGGACCGCCGCTGCGCTGCAGACCGCTGAGGCTGATGTTATATGCGCAGCCAGGAATGGAATGACTCCCCACGGGAGAAGTATTGCCTCAGGGCAGCTAGAGTGAATGTTGGGAGTGATGGTGTGAGCGTCCCAGTACTGATGGTGCTGGTGCGGCGATGAAACACAGAGATTTGTAATTGCAGTTTCCAATGCTATACTCACAGTTGTTATTCTGGTCACTTGTGCACATGAGGGACCGCCTGAGCCGTGCTGCGTTCACCAGGCAAGGGACTCGACCAACTCCCAGGCAATTCCAGAGCGTGGCACAGGGCTCCCTTCCTTTCCTTTCTCTGGCCGTCCCCACCAGTGACCCACCTTTGTCCAGCTCCCTCGGGCCTTCTCTTGGCGAAACCTATCTCCGGTTTCCCTGACCCTATGCGGTATGCTTTCCTGGTGGATGTAGTGAGGGGTCGCACGAAGATGTGGTAACAACCTCCGGTCTTTGGCTGAGGAATCTGTTGCCTCCACCAATTTGGGTTCCGGTACCCTGTTCTGCCAACCCTTCACCCTGTATCTCCTGGGCATATGGGGTTCCTTCTGTCCTCATGTCTCTGGGCCTTTCTCTGTGTTCCTTGCTTCCTTTCTCCTCTGTTCCAGTTCCTTTCTTACTTTCCTTTCCGTTCCTTCTCCTCTCTCTTTCTGCTGTTTCTGGCCTCCACTCCAGGCCTGCCTCTGGAGCTGGGCCCAGACTGAGCCACAGCTCTCTGTCAGCCCTCTCTGGCTGAACTCCTCTCTGAACTGGCTCAACTGACTGAACTGAACTTAGATCTAAGATGGTGCCCACCTTATATACCTCCCTCTATGTGTGAGCCCAGGTGACTAGCAACCAATGGGCTCCTACCTATGCCCAGAAACCCACCCCTATCTGCTCCTACACCACTGGGTATTCCACCCCCCCGCCCCACTCCAGCCAGGGACAGATGCTGTCGTGCCTGCACTTCTGTCTAGTGGGAGCACCGTTGACCTGTCCCTCGGAAATGGGGTGTGTGTGGTGCATGCAGCTAAACGAGTCGAGGTCCACACTCCATCCTTACCCGGGAGTGGAATATCACACCTCTGGTCTGAGGTGCAATACCCCTGTAGCAGCGGAGCCCTCGGGGTGCTACATTCCCCCCTGGTAAATCACAGCACATCCTCGGGCTGGAAAAGAATAAAACAATTTTCAACATACAAAATTTTTTTAGAATGCATTCGCATATAAGACATTAACCAAAAACTCATCCCTTTATGGGAGGTACTCTTTTTCCTTTTAACGTTACTGATTACATTTTCATACAACATCTTGCTAAGGCCACTGGAACTCTTTAATAAAATACTATATAAAACTTTTGCATTACTATTTTAGCAGCATTTTAAACTTCTTCACATGAGATATTTTCAAGTAAAACATAGAATCATAGAATCATAGAATGTAGAGTTGGAAGGGACCTCCTGGGTCATCTGGTCCAACCCCCTGCTCAAAGCAGGATTCACTAAATCATCTCAAACAGATGTCTGTCCAGCCTCTGTTTGAAGACGTCCATTGAAGGGGAACTCACCACTTCTCGTGGCAGCCTGTTCCACTCATTGATCACCCTCACTGTCAAAAAGTTTTTTCTAATATCTAATCTGTGTCTCCTCCCATTTAGCTTCATCCCATTGCTTCTAGTCTTTCCTTGTGCAAATGAGAATAAAGATCCTTCTACAATGTGACAGCCCTTGACATATTTGTAGACAGCTATTAAGTCTCCTCTCAGTCTTCTTTTTTGCAAGCTAAACATTCCCAAATCCTGCAACCGTTCCTCATAGGACATGGTTTACAGACCAGTCACCATTCTGGTCGCTCTTCTCTGAACTTGCTCCAGTTTGTCTATGTCTTTTTTAAAATGTGGTGCCCAAAACTGTACACAGTATTCCAGATGAGGTCTGACCAAAGAGGAGTAAAGTCCGATAATGACTTCACGTGATCTAGACTGTATGCTTCTGTTAATACATCCCAGAATTGTATTTGCCTTTTTTGCTGCTGCATCACAATGTTGACTCATGTTCAGTCTATGATCTATTAGTATACCTAAGTCTTTTTCACATGTACTGTTGCTTAGCTCTATTCCTCCCATTCTGTATATGCTTTTTTCATTTTTATTGCCCAGATGTAGTACTTTGCATTTTTCCCTGTTAAAAACCATTCTGTTGGTTGCTGCCCACTGCTCCAGTTTATTTAGGTCTTTTTGAATCCTCTCTCTCTCTTCTCTAGTATTAGCTATCCCTCCTAGCTTTGTGTCATCAGCAAATTTAATCAGTTTACCCTCAATTCCTTCATCTAAATCATTGATAAAGATGTTGAACAATACAGGTCCCAGGACGGAGCCCTGTGGTACCCCACTTGAGACATTCATCCAGCTGGATGTGAAGCCATTTACAACCACCCTTTGAGTCCGATCACTAAGCCAGTTATGAATCCACCTAACAGTTGCCTGGTCCATTGCATACTTGGTCATTTTTTCAATAAGGATGGTGTGAGATACTTTGTCAAATGCTTTGCTGAAGTCAAGATATACTATATCTACAGCATTTCCCTGATCCACCCAGTCAGTGATTCTGTCATAGAAGGAAATTAAGTTTGTCTGACATGACTTGTTAGTTACAAACCCATGCTGACTCTGGTTAATCACTTCATTCTTATCCATGTACTTACCTACATGTTGTTTAATAATTTGTTCAAAGATCTTTCCTGGTATAGAAGTCAGACTCACCGGCCTATAGTTCCCTGGGTCCACCTTCTTCCCCTTTTTGAAGATAGGAACAACATTTGCTCTTTTCCAGTCTTCTGGGACTTCTCCTGTTCTCCAAGAATTTTCAAAGATTATGGAGAGTGGTTCTAAAATTTCTTCTACGATCTCCTTCAGTACTCTGGGGTGTAATTCATCTGGACCTGGAGACTTGAACTCATTTATGTTAGCTAAATATTCCCTCACAATCTTTCTGTTTACAGATAACTTGGATTCTTCTATTCCTTTAAAACGACAGTGAAGATCAGTTGATGATACATTTTCTTTCTGAGAGAAAACAGATGCAAAATAGGAATTAAAAAGTTCGGCCTTCTCAACATCCTCTCTTACCATTTCTCCATTTTCATCCTGTAAAAATCCTATAGCATCTTTGACTTTTCTTTTACTTTTGACATACCCCCAAAATCCTTTTTTGTTGCTTTTGACATCTCTTGCAAGCCTTAATTCATTGTCAGCTTTAGCTAACCTGATACGTGCCCTACAGGATCTGCAGACTGCATTATAATCTTCTTTAGATATGCCTCCCTCTTTTCATTTAATAAACATTTCTTTCTTTCTTTTTAGCATGTGTTTAAGTTCTGTGTTCATCCATCCTGGTTTCCTTAAATGCTTCCCATTCTTCCTACTTTTCGGGATTGTTAACGATTGTGCTTTGAGAATCTCAGTTTTAAAAATTTCCCATCCTTCCTGGACATTTTTGTCCTTAAGGACATCCAGCCATTGGATCCCTCCTATTCTCTTTCTGAGTCTCTTAAAATCTGCCTTTCTAAAATCTAACCTTGAAGTTTGAGTCTTCACATGTCTTCCTCCTCTAGTTATCGAAAATTCTATAATAGCATGATCGCTGCCTCCTAGGGTCCCAGCCACCTTTACCTCCTCAACCATTTCATCCCTGTTTATAAGGATTAGATCCAAAGTAGCAGATCCCCTTGTTTTCTCCCCTACCTTTTGGAAGATAAAGTTGTCAGCAAGAGAGGATAAGAATTTGCTTGACCTGTTAGTTTTACTTGAGAGAGATTCCCAACAAATGTCTGGATAGTTGAAATCTCCCATGACCACTACGTCATATTTTTTTGAGAACTTGTTCATTTGATACATAAAGAGTTCATCCATATCTTCAGCTTGCCCAGGTGGCCTGTAGTAAATGCCTACAATGGTGTCCTTTCCGTTGTTCTCTCCTTGTATTCTTACCCAAACAGTTTCCACAGAACTCCCAGTCTCTGAAGCTTCAATCTCTGTGCAGATATACGCTTTTCTAACATACAATGCGACACCTCCTCCTCGTTTATCAAGTCTGTTTCTTGCAAATAAGTTGTATCCTTTTAGCCTTTTATTCCAATCATGTGTATCGTCCCACCAAGTTTCAGTGATTCCAATGACATCATATTTCTTTTCCTGCATTAGTAGTTCCAATTCTCCTTGTTTGTTGCCCATGCTTTGTGCATTTGTATAAAAACATTTTAGTTTGTGATTGGTTTCTCTTCCTCCCATATTTTTATTATTTAAATTGTTTTGTCTTTGTTCTTCCTTTCCACTTCCAGTAGCAGAGATCTCAATAGTATTTGTCAGCTGTATGGCTTTTTCTGGCCTTTTGCTTCCCTTCCCACATTGTTCTAGTTTAAACAGATTTTCAAACAGATTCTAGAGCTCTGGCCGCTGTGCAACTTGCGGCCAGGAAAAAGGTGCAACAGTCCATTTAATCCGCCTTGAGGTAGACGTTGCGGTTCTTGTATAAAACCAGTAGGGGGCGCTTTAAGAAGCGCAACTATTTACAAGGGTGGCCGCTCTCAGTCCTCGGCCAGTGGGGATAAGGGAACGGCTGCTCACAGTCCTCAGCCTGGTTAGGGATTAGGGACACACAGTCAACAGTTTCACAACAGTTCTTGTACCCTGACGGGTAACTATGTACAGTTCCATTTTACCGTTTACTGGTAACGGTGTCCTCCTGATGCTTCCTCCTTGTACTCTTCAGACCCATCCGGGCCTTCAGGGTAGTCCATGTCTGGGCGGTACCGCAGCTCCTCCTCTGTTAGACGGTGGACATGGAGGGCATACAGTCCCTTTGCGCCCTTGTGCCCGGTGTAGGTGACCACGTCGCCGAGGTACAGGTCACGGCCGTGGAGTCCCTCTGGCAAGTGGCTTTCCACGTCTCTCCTGGTGACGAAGACGTCAGTGTCAGCCTCCGGGTCTCTGATGAAGCCCCAGCCATGCTCTAGCTGGAACTTTACTATGGTCCCGGTGGCTCGGGGACCGCGGATGGCTTGGGAGTTTTGTCTGGCCCTGCTCTTCTGCTCCGCGCTCCAGGCTTGGGGTCGCTCCTCCCTGATGCGCCTCTGCCGCCGCTCCCTTTCATAGGTGGCCAGCTGTTGACGGCAGCAATCCAGGCGATGGTCTGCTTCCGCCCAGGTCTCCTGGGTGAACCCCATGAGATTCTCGCCGATGGGATCCCATGCCAACTGGGCATCCTCCAGCGGTGGTGGAGCGATGTTAGCGGGCTCCGGAGCCGGGATCAGAGGCTCGCTCAGGGGTTGTTCTCTTCGGAGACGGGGGTTGACGAACTCCGGTGGCCACTCGAAGGGCACCAGTCCGGGCTGGTATGTTGTGCATAGAGGTCCGCACCCAGGGGTGGCACCACGGGCTTCGGGCAGGTGACAGCGCCCGGGGGCACTCGGCCTTGCAACCAGGCCTGTGGTCGTTTGTTGGTCGCGCCCGGGGGTGGCACCGCCAAGGTAGGGGGCGCTGGTGAGGCAGCGGCGCCCGGGTGTGCTGGGCCTTGCTTTACGGCGCTTGGGTTCAGAGGGCACATCGCGGGGCGGGGCGTGACAGTGACATTTGCAGCCTGAGGCCTAGCTGGCGGCGGTGGAGGCATGATGTCATGTACGGTCCCCGGGGCTTCGGGTCCCGCAGTGGAGGGTAAGGGCAGGCTAGTGTTCCCAGGGCTTGGGGTGATGGCGTCCCCATTACCTGCCTCGGTCTCCGTGGCCTCCTCCGCGGCGTCGTCTGCAGCTGCCGGTCCCTCTTCCCCGCGCCCAGCGGTAAGCACGCCGCCCGGTCCCGGCGCTGTCCTCCGCTGGCTGCCTTCGTGCTGCCGGGCCATCTCCTCTCTCCACCCGGCAAACACATCCCGCTGCGACCGGACCATCCGTCTGTTCAAATCTTCCAGCGCTGCGCGTGCACAGTCCGGGTCCCTGGGCAGCTGGGCTAGCAACTCTGTCAGGCTGCAGGGTGGCTCAGCTTGCAGCAGGCTGCAGGCCAGGGTGCTGGTAGAGTTCTCTGCTCCCTCCATCTCCGGGTGCAGTAGGTCCTGACTGATCCAGGCCGCGCCCGGCCCCACAGTTTTCTTTCCTATCCGCCCCCATGGCGGGTGGTCTTGGGTGCATCTGCTGACAATCACACTTAGGGGAAGCCCCCCCACGCTGATGGGCATCTCCACTGCTGCATTCATGGCTGGTAGGGGCGGGCTCCTTCTTTGGCGTCATTCTGGGACCTGGCCCACGATGGGAGGTGGCTTCCTGCTGTCTTTTGGTGCGCACATAATGGCGTCCGCTCTGCCAGGGCGGGAAAAACGGATGAAGATGGCGGGAAACGGTCCAAGATGGCGTCTGATGGCGGGAATCGGCTCCGGATGGCGGGAAACGACTCCGGACGGCGGGAAACTTCTGGAAATGGTGGGAGACTTCTTTTCAAGGTACATATGTAGCACCCTGAGGATTCGGCTGCTACAGGGGTATTACACCTCAAGCCAGAGGTGTGGTATTCCACTCCCGGGTAAGGATGGAGTGTGGAACTGAGCTCAGTTAGCTGCATGCACTACACACATCCCATTTCCGAGGAACAGACCGATGGTACTCCCACTAGAGAAATGTGCAGGTACGACAGTGTCTGTTCCTGGCTGGAGTGGGAGGGGGGTGGAACATCCCAGTAGTGTAGGGGCAGATAGGGGGAGCAGTCTGGGTAGTGCTAGGAGCTCATTGGGTGCTGGTCACCTGAGCTCACACATAGAGGGAGTATATAAGGTGGGCACCATCTTAGGACAGGGTCTTTGCAGAGGAGTCTTTTGTAGAAGGCTGGTCAGTCTGTCAGTCTTTTGCAGAGCAGTGGAGGAAAGCAGAGGAGCAGAGCAGCCCCAAGGCCAAGAGTGAGAGAGGAGTTTGAAAGACCCAGAGGGGGAGAAAGAAGGAACTCCAAGAGCCCAAATTAGACCAGAGGGTGAAGAGTTGGCAACAGGGTACCGGATCCCAAGCTGGCAGAGGCTACAGCACACCTTAGCCAGGAACCGGAGGTCGTGGGCAGGATTGATCTGCCACGATCACCCACTAAATCCACCCGGAAGGCAGACCACGAATAGGGTCAGGGAACCCAGAGACAAGGGTTTACCACCAAGAGGCCCGAGGGAGCCGGACATAGGTGGATCCCTGGTGGGGAAGGCCAGAGAAGAGGACAGGACAGAAAGGGAGCTCAGGACCACGCTCCAGAATCACCTGGGGGTTGGCCGAGTCCAGGACCTGGTGGACGCAGCACGGCTCGGGTGGTCACTTAAGGCCGGAGTGACCAGAACAACTGCAGTAAGTAAACAAACCCTGAACTGCACAGCCCGACTCTGAGTCTCATTTCCATCCCCGCTGCACCACCACAACCGCCATCCTCTGCAACTGACCCCCTGAGGCTATACCCCTCCCGTTGGGGGTTATACTACCTGGGCTGCACAAACACCATCAGCCTCAGCGGACCCTGCTGCAGCGGCGGCCGTAGTGACCGCAATTCAACGGGTGGCGTAGTCGACATAAAGAACTTTAGTAACATCAGTAAGGAAAACCGGAAACCGCGCCCACCAACAGAGACTGTGATGCTGGAAGTGTCCATCAGCGTAAGAGAACTGCCCCTGGAACTGAAGTTGCCCCGGGACCACCCTCGGTGTGGGCGGAGACAGAAGAAGAGAACAAAGATGGGTGTCGCCTGGAGCAGTCTGGAGAGAGCGCACCTGGAGACAAGACGTCTGGAAGAGAGTCCAGAGAGAGCCTACCCGGAGATGGAGGGAGAGCCAGGCAGCACCGACCCAGCGGTCAGGAGCCTGATGCGGGCCGCCACTCCAGGCAGCACCGACCCAGTGGTCAGGAGCCTGTTGCAGGTCGCCACTCCAGAAGGCCTGCTGGAGATCCTAACACAGCTCCCCCGAGACCGGGAGTGTGCACAGACCGCGCTGGAGGGCCTCGCACAGAGGTTGGCCCGGGTGCAGCGAGAGACGTTGGCGGAGTGGAGCCGAGAGATGGCCCAGCAGACCGAAACCCGTCAGCGGAGCACGCCACCTGAGACGAGGAGACAGACCGCCTCTGAGGATGGCGCAGGAGGACTGAAGGCCGGAGACGGCGCCGAGAAGGGAGCCGAACGAATGGAGGCAGGTAAAGGGGACGTCACTACCCCGAGCCGGGAAACCGCGTGCCTGCCCCAGCTCCCCGTCGCAGAGCCCGAAGTACCCCCTGCCGTGCCCGTCGCTGCAACGTCACCGCCGCAGACTAGGCCTCAAACGGAAGCCGCGACCCCTGTGACGTCACACGCCTCGACCTCGAGCGCGACCAAACAGGAAATACCACCGGCCTGGTCGCAAGGCCTAGTACCTCCGGGCTCCGCAATACCAACAGCGCCCCCTACCTCCGCGGAGCCACCGGCCTGGTCGCAGGGCCGAGTAACCACGGGCGCCGCCGTTCTTACGGTGCCCTTTACTTTCAAGGTGCCCCAGGCCTGGTCGCAAGGCCTGGTTAACCCGGGCGCCGCTACCACCACGGCGCCCATAACACCTAAAGTACCGCACCTGGGTGAGGACCTGTTCGCCCAGCATACGTGCCCGGATGGGCAGCCCTTCGTATGGCCCCAGGAATACATCCAGCTGGAGCTGCAAAAAGCAAGGGCCATGTGCGAACCCCTGATCCCGGCTCCAAAGCCCATGAAGAGGATCTCGCCCCCGCTAGAAGAGACCCAGTTTGAGTGGGATCCCACCGGAGAAGACCTCATGGGGTTCACTCAGGAGACTCGGGCAGCCGCAGCGGAGCGTGCAGAGTGCTGCCGCCAGCAGCTCGAGGTCTTTGAGAGGGAGCGGAGAGAGAGGCGGGTCCGGGAACAACAAGCCCAAATAAGGAGCGCGGAGCAGAAGAGCCGGACCAGGAGAAACCCCCGTGCAGCGCATGGTCCCCGTACCATCGGGACTGTGATAAAGTTCAATCTGCAGCATGGGTGGGGTTTCATCAGGGATCACCGCACCCCAGGCGACGTCTTCGTGACCAGGAGAGACGTTGAGTCCCACCTACCGGAGGGACACAGAGGTCGTGACCTGTATTTAGGGGACGAGGTCACCTTCACCCGGCACAAGTGTGCCAAAGGACCCTACGCCCTCCATGTGCATCGCCTGACGGAGGAGGAGCTGCGGTGTGAGGAGGAGCAAGAGGACCCGGACGGGTCTGAAACTGAAACTGTCCACAAAGAAAGAGCAGGAGGACGCCGTCGTTGAAGTACGGTAGAGAGAGACTGTACATAGTTACCCGTCAGGGTATAAGAACTGTTCTAGTTAAAATATAGTCCCCGTTGGGACCAGCCAAGTGAACTGTTAATCCCGTGTGTCCCTATTTCCACTGACCGAGGACTGAGAGCGGTCAATCCTCCCTAATACCTGGCCGAGGACTGAGAGCGGCCATATCCCCTTGTATATAGTTGCGCTTCCTAAAGCGCCCCCTACCGGTTTTATAGGAAACTGTTTTATTCCAAAAGAGACTGTCGCACTTTACCCGGTCACAAGTTGCACCGTGACCGGAGGAGCCAGAAGCAAGAAGAGTCTACGAGAATGTTATTTATATGACAAGTTTATTGCTGATATATATATATGATGTTTTATATGTTTTATATGTTTATGTTTTATGAAAAAAAAAAGTATGTTTTTGGATGTTTATATCTTACAGCCCGAGGACGTGCTGTGATTTACCAGGGGGGAATGTAGCACCCTGAGGATTCGTCTGCTACAGGGGTATTACACCTCAAGCCAGAGGTGTGGTATTCCACTCCCGGGTAAGGATGGAGTGTGGAACTGAGCTCAGTTAGCTGCATGCACTACACACATCCCATTTCCGAGGAACAGACCGATGGTACTCCCACTAGAGAAATGTGCAGGTACGACAGTGTCTGTTCCTGGCTGGAGTGGGAGGGGGGTGGAACATCCCAGTAGTGTAGGGGCAAATAGGGGGAGCAGTCTGGGTAGTGCTAGGAGCTCATTGGGTGCTGGTCACCTGAGCTCACACATAGAGGGAGTATATAAGGTGGGCACCATCTTAGGACAGGGTCTTTGCAGAGGAGTCTTTTGTAGAAGGCTGGTCAGTCTGTCAGTCTTTTGCAGAGCAGTGGAGGAAAGCAGAGGAGCAGAGCAGCCCCAAGGCCAAGAGTGAGAGAGGAGTTTGAAAGACCCAGAGGGGGAGAAAGAAGGAACTCCAAGAGCCCAAATTAGACCAGAGGGTGAAGAGTTGGCAACAGGGTACCGGATCCCAAGCTGGCAGAGGCTACAGCACACCTTAGCCAGGAACCGGAGGTCGTGGGCAGGATTGATCTGCCACGATCACCCACTAAATCCACCCGGAAGGCAGACCACGAATAGGGTCAGGGAACCCAGAGACAAGGGTTTACCACCAAGAGGCCCGAGGGAGCCGGACATAGGTGGATCCCTGGTGGGGAAGGCCAGAGAAGAGGACAGGACAGAAAGGGAGCTCAGGACCACGCTCCAGAATCACCTGGGGGTTGGCCGAGTCCAGGACCTGGTGGACGCAGCACGGCTCGGGTGGTCACTTAAGGCCGGAGTGACCAGAACAACTGCAGTAAGTAAACAAACCCTGAACTGCACAGCCCGACTCTGAGTCTCATTTCCATCCCCGCTGCACCACCACAACCCCCATCCTCTGCAACTGACCCCCTGAGGCTATACCCCTCCCGTTGGGGGTTATACTACCTGGGCTGCACAAACACCATCAGCCTCAGCGGACCCTGCTGCAGCGGCGGCCGTAGTGACCGCAATTCAACGGGTGGCGTAGTCGACATAAAGAACTTTAGTAACATCAGTAAGGACTGCCACACACTGAGCTTGACACCCTGGGCACGGACCGGGTCACAGCCACTCGGAGACTACAACCCCCATCTGATCCGGCTCCGGGTATCCCTAACAGCACTGGCCCAGGGGGCGCGTCACATGCACAATCTTCTTCAGGCACGCAATACCCGCTTGTGGCGGGTTGGTAAAGATCCTGCCAACTACGCCAAAAGTTGACGCGCCCCCTGGGCCTGTGCTGCGCAGGGGATACCCGGAGCCGGGCCTTCTGTAAGATGCTGGGGGTTGTAGTCTCCGTGTGGCGGCGACCCGGTCCGTGCACAGGGTGGTCAAACCAGTGGCAGTCTATTGGTATTGTAATTGTCCGACTACGCCACCCGTGGATTGCGGTCAGTGGGGACCGCCGCTGCGCTGCAGACCGCTGAGGCTGATGTTATATGCGCAGCCAGGAATGGAATGACTCCCCACGGGAGAAGTATTGCCTCAGGGCAGCTAGAGTGAATGTTGGGAGTGATGGTGTGAGCGTCCCAGTACTGATGGTGCTGGTGCGGCGATGAAACACAGAGATTTGTAATTGCAGTTTCCAATGCTTTACTCACAGTTGTTATTCTGGTCACTTGTGCACATGAGGGACCGCCTGAGCCATGCTGCGTTCACCAGGCAAGGGACTCGACCAACTCCCAGGCAATTCCAGGGCGTGGCACAGGGCTCCCTTCCTTTCCTTTCTCTGGCCGTCCCCACCAGTGACCCACCTTTGTCCAGCTCCCTCGGGCCTTCTCTTGGCGAAACCTATCTCCGGTTTCCCTGACCCTATGCGGTATGCTTTCCTGGTGGATGTAGTGAGGGGTCACACGAAGATGTGGTAACAACCTCCGGTCTTTGGCTGAGGAATCTGTTGCCTCCACCAATTTGGGTTCCGGTACCCTGTTCTGCCAACCCTTCACCCTGTATCTCCTGGGCATATGGGGTTCCTTCTGTCCTTGTGTCTCTGGGCCTTTCTCTGTGTTCCTTGCTTCCTTTCTCCTCGGTTCCAGTTCCTTTCTTACTTTCCTTTCCGTTCCTTCTCCTCTCTCTTTCTGCTGTTTCTGGCCTCCACTCCAGGCCTGCCTCTGGAGCTGGGCCCAGACTGAGCCACAGCTCCCTGTCAGCCCTCTCTGGCTGAACTCCTCTCTGAACTGGCTCAACTGACTGAACTGAACTTAGATCTAAGATGGTGCCCACCTTATATACCTCCCTCTATGTGTGAGCCCAGGTGACTAGCAACCAATGGGCTCCTACCTATGCCCAGAAACCCACCCCTATCTGCTCCTACACCACTGGGTATTCCACCCCCCCGCCCCACTCCAGCCAGGGACAGATGCTGTCGTGCCTGCACTTCTGTCTAGTGGGAGCACCGTTGACCTGTCCCTCGTAAATGGGGTATGTGTGGTGCATGCAGCTAAACGAGTCCTGGTCCACACTCCATCCTTACCCGGGAGTGGAATATCACACCTCTGGTCTGAGGTGCAATACCCCTGTAGCAGCCGAGCCCTCGGGGTGCTACATATGTCATCCATATGTCTGTTTTTGACATTTATAAAAGCATCCCTTATATACATCCAAAATAAAGAAATAATAGAATATGCAATTCGGTTTCCTATGGAATCTTTGCATTTTTTTAACACACTTATTGAGTTCTAAGGGTGAGTCTCATTTGAAAAATACAGAAAAATAGAATACTGCAAAAGAGGAAATGAGGATCATGTCAAAAACAGCTCATTTGAAGTAGTTCATTCACGAACATTGGTCCATGCTCTATCCGTTTTTCACACAAACGGCTTATTGAGTAAAAATACACTCATTTGACCTTAGCCTTAATTGGAGATGCATTGTGGTATTCATCTCATATTGGAGTATACATAATATGTTAATGCTCAAATTGTGTGTTTTTTCTCTTGTATTTTGCATTCTGTGCAAACCTGGGTGTGGCCTCCCTTCCTAAAGCTGGATAATACATTTAAAAAGCTTCCCTAGGCTGGTGTTCATAGTTCGGGACCTAGACCTTTGTCTGCCCTCATTCACACAGAGGTCAACTTTAACACATGGTAAGGTTTTTAAATATTAGACAGTGTAGGACTATCCCGAACGGGCTCACCTTGTCACGGTGGGATAGCTTATATACTATTTTTGATCAAAAACAGTGTTACGAAGAACCCTATTTTATTTAAATGCTCTTGCTTTTTATTTATTTACAGCAGGGTTTATTTTCATTTTGCTTCTTGTAGGTTTTTCTGATTCATGGCCATTGTGAAACATGCATTTATGTGCTGCATGTATACCAACTTAAACCAAGCTCAAATTTTGTGTTTTTTCATAATATGTTAATGTGTAACTATTTTTAAATTCATTAACTGAAACCATCACAATACTGCTAAAGCTTACCACTTGTGTTGTGATAATTCATATAGCCTGAGGAAAGATAATAATACATTCCAAGCATCTGTAGACTCAGGGAATGGATTTCTTGAAATAGTTAAACTTGTAACCTTCATGGACAGTGGTTTGAGAAAATAAATAGTCCGATAAAGAATGATGAGGTTCGTTTAGCACTTACATCACTTAAGAAAAATGAGTCTCCTGGCCCACATTCCCTCATTAATGAGCATTGCAAGGGATATATAAACTTCTGAGGTGAAGCATAATTGGAACATTTTCCTAGCATGGTTATGGAAGCAAAAACAGTTGTACTCAAAGTGATGAAAAAAACAATATCAATGTTAAATGTTAAATGGTAGAATGTAGAAGTAATAACATGTTCCATATTCAGGTCTAAAAGAGCAAAAGTGGAATAAATGTCAATGAGTTCTGTAGTATATTACGAGAATTATAGAATAATATATTGTTCTGAATCTTTGGTGTGGTTTTGTAATCTCACCTTCCTCCTTAAATGTTTACACTTTTTTTAAAATACTATTTTTTTTTCATTTTATTGTACTATTTATTAAATGTCTGAAAAAGAACATATTAGATCAATTAAAACTTCACTGACAGACATTTGCTTTTCATACATTTCTCTACGTTTTTAATTTGGTTAGGGAATTGGATTGCAATTATGTAACAAAAAATCATTCTTCACTTCAGAACATTACATGATATTAATGTAGAGTAAGCCCTTTCTCTAAGTTTGCTGTTTTAAGCAAACATTCACAAACTTTGGGGCAAAATAGGTTTTTGAAGATCAATTATCTGAGGACAAAACTCTTCCCTTCCATTTGATTCAGAACGGGAGCCTATTGGTTATAGACAAATGGATTGTTTGAAAAAAACTCCATTCAGTCTCCTAGGAGTTTTATTAAAACGCTTTTGGGGCTCTTTAATTCAAACATAGCCCTACTAATTTTCCGGTTACTTCAACCTGTCTGGCTAGGGAAAAACAGATGGTAACTGGTGGCAACAATCAGTCTATTTAACAACACATAGCATTGTTAGACCTTTATGCAACTTAAGTTGTAAAAACAGTCCAAAAATTATCCCTGTTGCGGTGTATCATAAGCTTTGCTCTTTGCTAAATGAAAAATTAATAGATTTTCAAAAGCCATCCAAAACTACCACTTTATTTAGGGAACAGAACCAGGAGTGCTATTTTGAAAGTGAAGAAATAATGGCTTTTCAACTAGGAGTGAAAAAATTATCCCTTTTTTGAAATCTTCATAAGGTTTGGCATTCTCAAAATTATTAAACAATTTCAAAAGCTTTTTATTAAGCTGTCTAAAAATGATCCCTTTATTTAAGGAGCCAGAAAAGGCTAGCTTTTCTCAAAATGAAGAAGTCGTTCAAAAAATAGGCCATATTTTGAGAGCTGTTTCATATTTCTGTACCCCCAAGAAAGTATGCTTCCTGGCAGCAGCACATTGTAGCTATAAACCCAGCCAGATGTCAGGAGATGTGCAGCTGGCATAGCTGTGCAGTGTAAGTGGACATGGCAAGAACTGCACAGTAGAAAAATAGGACTGGGCTGAAAAAATAGGGCTAGCAACAAAAGTCCCTGCAGCAGCAGTAATACTGAATAGATAACATGATGCACAGGGAGTGGATAATTGGTTTAGGTTGGGCCATCAGCATTGGTTGCAGCAGAAGGGAGTAGAAGACAGACAACAGACAATTAGGCTGGCAGATGGCATTGCCAATTTAATCATAATCATCATAGGTAAATGAAAGTTGGCACTGATCCATGCCTGATTAATTTTGACAAATGTATTGTTTTCCACATTTGTGGTGAATGATCAGATCTGCTCAAATCTGACAAAGTCTGCGGCCATGCTGAATACCCACTATGACAGTATACAGGAGGCTAGACATGACAGTACGTCTATAGCACATTAGGCTACTTCTAGCCACTTTTTCAATCTGCTGAGCCAGAAGTCCATGGGATTATGGATTAGAGCTTAGGGTATCTGCCAGAGAAAGGGCACAGTCTAGGTATGATTGATTCTAGCTTCTCAGCTGTTGTGACTCTGTTTGCTGAAGTGCACCAGGTATATGCAAAGGCAGATAAAACAATCTTTCCATCTTGTCAAATAAATTGTAGATGTTGCTGCTGCTGTATTAGCTACTTGTTGTAACCATAATGCTGGCACAGGTTGGGGAGGATTGGGTCTCTGGGGATCACAGAGGCGTCTCCTGGTCAGTCATGTGGTCAGCAGGTGTCTTCTCAGTGAAAGCTTCACAAATCATGCAACATAGCTTATTCTGCTAACATGGCAATTTGGACTCCCATTTGTAATCTGGAAAAAAAATCACTCATTTTGCTTTTATAGTGAGAATAATAATAATAATAATTTGATTTATATAGCACTAACATATTCCACAGCACTTTACAATTAAGTGGGGATATGTGCAGACAATAAAGACAATGCAAAGTAACAGATAGTTCAACAGTTACAAGAGAAGTGAGGGTTCTGCTCACAAGCTTACTATCAATAAGGAAATAGGGGGGACACAATAGGTGTAAAGTGCTTGTCATGTATGGTCTAGCCATCATTATAATATATAAGGCATTTAAAATAAGCTGCATAATCTGGTCATCAGCCATTATCTGACTAAGTACAGTTACCAAGTGCTATTGGGTGCATAAAGGATGTGAACATAGGTGATTAGAAGGGATAAGATTCTGAGTAAAATTTAGAAATAGGGAACAGGGAGAGTTAGGTTAGTGAATTGAGGTGATAGGCCTGTCTAAAGAGATTGGTTTTTAAAGCATGCTTAAAAACATGGGGGCTAGGTATTTGTCGGATTGTTGGGGGTAGTGCATTCCAGAAAACTGACAAGAGAAGTCTTGGAGACATAATTGGGAGGTTCAAATTATGGAGGATGCTGGTCTTAAATCAGTTGTAGAGTGGAGAGCACGGAAAGGGTGATAGAGAGAAATGAGAGAGGAGATGTAAGGTGGTGCAGAACTGTGGAGAGCTTTGTCGGTGAGAGAGATAAGCTTGCATTGTGTTCAGTAACAAATGGGCAGACAGTGCAATAAATGGCACAAGGTGGAGGCATCGGTGAAGCAGCTGGACAGAGATATGACTCTGGCTGCTATATTCAGGACAGATTGGAGAGGAGAACATTTGGCTAGAGGGAGTCCGATCAGAAGCGAGTTGCAGGAGTCCAGACAAGAAAGAATAAGAGCAACAGTAAGAGTTTTTGCAGTTTGAGAAACTGTGAGAAAAGGTTGGGTTCATGGAGATGTTTTTAAGATGCAGGTAACATGAGCGAGTGAGTGATTGGTTAGAGGGAATAAAGGAAAGTTCAGTATCAAATATAACCCCAAGACAGTAAGCATGCTGCTGGGGCGTTATGGTAGAACCCAGGGGCGGACACAGACTGTAGTGGGCCCCTGTGCAAGAATTTTTTTGGGGCCCCCTTCCTGCCCTTCATAGGGGGCATGAAGGCCCCCCCCCGTGCATCTCTCATCCCCCCGTGCATCTCTGATTCCCCCCACTCCTAGTTAATTAATTGTATTTAAAAAAAATAAAACTTGTTATACTTACCCCCAGGGCCGGCTCCAGGTTTTTGTGGGCCCTGGGCGACAGAGTTTCAGTGGCCCCTTTAACACATACCATGATTCATGATGCACAGATACCACAGAGAAATATATATATAGTACAATGCAAAGATTTCACTTACTACATTACATGAGCGATATCTATTG
Organism: Phyllobates terribilis; assembly: GCF_046119375.1. NCBI lineage: Eukaryota > Metazoa > Chordata > Amphibia > Anura > Dendrobatidae > Phyllobates > Phyllobates terribilis. Next base: position 790,573,720 of record NW_027362761.1, read on the forward strand.
TAAATTCTACAATAGCTCAGAAACCGGCGAATCCTCACAGCGCACAGTGCTGACTGGACAGTATAGTCCTCCATATAGTATTATGGGCACCATATAATGCTCCATACAGGATACTGACCCCCTTATAATGCTCCATACAGGATACTGGTCCCCATATAACGCTCCATACAGGTACTGGTCCCCATATAACCCTCCGTACAGAATACTGTCCCCCATATAACGCTCCATACAGAATACTGTCCCCCATATAACGCTCCATACAGAATACTGACCCCCATATAACGCTCCATACAGAATACTGTCCCCCATATAACGCTCCATACAGGATACTGGCCCCCATATAACACTCCATACAGAATATTGGCCCCCATGTAACGCTCCATGCCGGCTGCTCCCCCCCTTATAATGCCCCATGCAGGATGACACCCCCCTTTTAATGCCCTATACAGGATGTCACCTCTACCCCCCATAAAATGCCCCATGCAGGATGTCACCTCTCCCCCCCATATAATGCCCCTTGCAGGATGTCACTTCCCCCCTTTTCAATGCTCCATGCAGTATGTCAGACCACCCCCTCCCTTACAATGCCCCATGCAGGAGGTCACACCCCCCCCTCCTTATAATGCCCCATTCAGTATGTCACACACCCACCCTCCTTATAATGCCCCATGCAGGATGTCAATTCCCCCCTTCCCCTCTTATAATGCCCCATGCAGTATGTCACCCCCCATATAATGCCCCATGCAGGATGTCACCCCCCGATATAATGCCCCATGCAGTATGTCACCCCCCCATATAATGCCCCATGCAGGATGTCACCCCCCATATAATACCCCATGCAGTATGTCACCCCCCATATAATGCCCCATGCAGGATGTCACACCACCCCCCATATAATGCCCCATGCAGTATGTCACCCCCCCATATAATGCCCCATGCAGGATGTCACCCCCCCATATAATGCCCCATGCAGTATGTCACCCCCTCATTATAATGCCCCATGCAGGATGTCCCCCCCATATAATGCCCCATGCAGTATGTCACCCCCTCATTATAATGCCCCATGCAGGATGTCACCCCCCCATATAATGCCCCATGCAGTATGTCACCCCCCCATATAATGCCCCATGCAGGATGTCACACCACCCCCCATATAATGCCCCATGCAGGATGTCACACCACCCCCCCTCTTATAATGCCCCATGCAGGATGTCACACCACCCCCCCATATAATGCCCCATGCAGGATGTCACACCACCCTCCCCTCTTATAATGCCCCATGCAGGATGTCACACCACCCCCCCATATAATGCCCCATGCAGGATGTCACACCACCCCCCCTCTTATAATGCCCCATGCAGGATGTCACACCACCACCCCTCTTATAATGCCCCATGCAGGATGTCACACCACCCCCCCTCTTATAATGCCCCATGCAGGATGTCACACCCCCCATATAATGCCCCATGCAGGATGTCACACCCACTCTCCTCCCACCATATAATGTCCCATGCGGTATGTCACCCCCCCTTATAATGCCCCATGCAGGATGTCACACCCACTCTCCCCCCACCATATAATGTCCCATGCGGTATGTCACCCCCCTTATAATTCCCCATGCAGGATGTCACACCCACTCTCCCCCCACCATATAATGTCCCATGCGGTATGTCACCCCCCATTATAATGCCCCATGCAGGATGTCACACCCACTCTCCCCCCACCATATAATGCCCCATGGCCCCATACATAAAAATAAAATTCAAATACTCACCTCACTTCTTACCTGATGCTGATCCAGACTCGCGTCTTCCCGCTCTGCACTGTGACAGGTCAGGAGAGATTGCGCGCGGTGTAAACATATCACCGCGCCCTCTGACCTGAGACGTCACAGTCAGAGGACGCGGAAGATGCTGCGGAGGCACGGGGAGGGGTAAGTATTGTGCTGGCGCCATCACATGACCGGAGATGTCCCTGCGCTCAGCATGGGGCCGGGGAACCATGCTGAGCGCAGGGACATCTCCGGTCATGTGACGGCGGGGGGTCCTGCGGGGGGGCCCCATGAGGACACGCACAAGAGAGGGGCCCCAATGGGGCTCCGAGGGGGCCCCGACCGGCCGGGCCCCATGCTGGAGTCAGGGCAGTCATGCCCTGATGGCGACCTTGCTGGAGGCTGGAGGGGCACCCTCTCCCCCGGGGGCCCCCATTCAATGAACCGGCTGCACGGGCATTAAGTCCACCCCTGGTAGAACCACCCAAGGAAATTGCAATATCGGCTATAGGTAGGTTAGTAAATGGAGGAAACACAAAAAGTTCAGTTTTGGAAAGATTCAGTTTCAGAAAGGGTGAGGACATGATCAGGGGCATATATAGGAATCATGGGGCCCCATAACAGAAGTTCTAATTGGGCCCTCTCTCCCAAAAAAAAATGTAAATAATTGTCGGGATCCCAGAAGAGCAGATCTCACAACTTTCCATCCTTTACATAGTAATTTGCCTCCTGCTGAAGTCCTAGATCCCTCTTTCATTGCCCCCATGAAGTATGATGCCAACAAAAGTGTCCCCCAAACACAGTATGATACCCCCATGGTGAATTACTCCACATGCGCAGTATAATGGGTCATTATATTGTACCTCACCTCAACTCCCAGGCCAAAGTATGCTGGCCCCAACACAGTATGACCCACCAACTGTGAGCCCTAGAGCTAGATAGGATGGTACGTAATAAGGGAGCATGTTATACATACAGTTAGGTCCATATAAATTTGGACAGAGACAACATTTTTCTAATTTTGGTTCTAGACATTACCACAATGAATTTTAAACAAAACAATTCAGATGCAGTTGAAGTTCAGACTTTCAGCTTTCATTTGAGGGTATCCACATTAAAATTGGATGAAGGGTTTAGGAGTTTCAGCTCCTTAACATGTGCCACCCTGTTTTTAAAGGGACCAAAAGTAATTGGACAGATTAAATAATTGTAAATAAAATGTTCATTTCTAGTACTTGGTTGAAAACCCTTTGTTGGCAATGACTGCCTGAAGTCTTGAACTCATGGACATCACCAGACGCTGTGTTTCCTCCTTTTTGATGCTCTGCCAGGCCTTCACTGCGGTGGTTTTCAGTTGCTGTTTTTTTGTGGGCCTTTCTGTCTGAAGTTTAGTCTTTAACAAGTGAAATGCATGCTCAATTGGGTTGAGAGCAAGTGACTGACTTGGCCATTCAAGAATATTACACTTCTTTGCTTTAATAAACTCCTGGGTTGCTTCGGCCTTTTGTTGTCCATCTGTAGTATGAAACAACGACCAATCAGTTTGGCTGCATTTGGCTGCATTTGGCTGGAGCTGAGCACACAGTATGGCTCTGAATACATCAGAATTAATTCGGCTGCTTCTGTCCTGTGTCACATCATCAATAAACACTAGTGACCCAGTGCCACTGGCAGCCATGCATGCCCAAGCCATCACACTGCCTCCTCCGTGTTTTACAGATGATGTGGTATGCTTTGGATCATGAGCTGTACCACGGCTTCGCCATACTTTTCTCTTTCCATCATTTTGGTAGAGGTTGACCTTGGTTTCATCTGTCCAAAGAATGTTCTTCCAGAACTGTGCTGGCTTTTTTAGATGTTTTTTAGCAAAGTCCTGTCTAGCCTTTTTCTTCTTGATGCTTATGAGTGGCTTGCACCGTGCAGTGAACCCTCTGAATTTACTTTCATGCAGTCTTCTCTTTATGGTAGATTTGGATATTGATACGCCTACCTCCTGGAGAGTGTTGTTCACTTGGTTGGCTGTTGTGAAGGGGTTTCTCTTCACCATGGAGATTATTCTGCGATCATCCACCACTGTTGTCTTCCATGGGCGCCCAGGTCTTTTTGCATTGATGAGTTCACCAGGGCTTTCTTTCTTTTTCAGGATCTACCAAACTGTAGATTTTGCCACTCCTAATATTGTAGCAATTTCTTGGATGGGTTTTTCTGTTTTTGCAGCTTAAGGATGGCTTGTTTCACCTGCATGGAGAGCTCCTTTGACCGCATGTTTACTTCACAACAAAACCTTCCAAATGCAAGCACCACACCTGAAATCAACTCCAGGCCTTTTATCTGCTTAATTGAGAATGACATAATGAAGGGATTGCCCACACCTGTCCATGAAATAGCCTTGGAGTCAATTGTCCAATTACTTTTGATCCCTTTAAAAACAGGGTGGCACATGTTAAGGAGCTGAAACTCCTAAACCCTTCATCCAATTTTAATGTGGATACCCTCAAATGAAAGCTGAAACTCTGAACTTCAACTGCATCTGAATTGTTTAAAATTCATTGTGGTAATGTCTAGAACCAAAATTAGAAAAATGTTGTCTCTGTCCAAATATATATGGACCTAACTGTAATAAAAGATGAAACTATATAACTAAGAATGGTGCTATACATAATAAGTGAGTACATTATATATGAAGGGACTGTGCTATACATAATACAGCTACATTCTTGCCTCTGTGTGCAGTGTCGGTGTGCTGCCTGCTTTTACAGACGCATTCAGCATGTCCTATTCTGATCCTTAAAATTGGATCAGAACAGGACATTCTCTGACCCTCGCGGATCTCATTCTCAGATCTGTGATTTTCATGGATGTGCGAATGGATCTATAAAGCTCTACGAGTCCGTGTACCATCCGATAAAAAAATCTGTCAGCACACGGACATTTCACACAAATGTGAGAATGCAGCCTAAGGGATTTTACAGATAACATTATCACTCCAAGTCACACAGTGCAGATACCGAAAAATATTTACATCCAGGCACTTACCGCTGACGTCTCATCTCATCAGTGTCGGTTTCTGCTGCTTCTTCTCTATCTGGTCAGACCTTCATGTCGACATCTCCCAGTCACGACTCGTTTTGTTATGATGATCTCCAGTCAAGAAAATAACAAGGTGACATATATATAATATAACCGGAAATGCGTGTCTCTGTCTGAAGCCTTTATAGACTGCGCAAGCGCGACACGCCTGCGCAGTCTGGCTCCAAACAGAAGAACGCATCGAGTCATTCATTACAGGTAAGAGGAGTGTGTATGGCGCTGGAGATCACGGTATGCGTAGACACTGAACCATACTTACATACTTACCTGACCGGAGGAGCGTTGTCGCGGTGCCTCTCTTCGCCGGAGACCGGGGCAGGAGTGAGGCATCGGAATCGGCGCATTCGCATAGTGCTATCCGGCGCCTTTTTACTGAAGACACATTTGCAGTGTGTCTTAGCAAAATAGCACTGCACTCCTCCCCCTGTATCCGGCGGAACAGGAAACTGCAGTGCTGGAGCACAGGGAAGAAAGGTGAGTATAAGTGTTTATTTTTTTGTATGTGTGCAGCGTGAAAGGGATGAGGGGTGCCATACATACCAGGATTGGGGGGTGAGGGGATCATGCATACCAGGATTGGGGGGTGAGGGGTGCCATGCACACCAGCAATGGGGATGAGGGGTGCCATGCTTACCAGAATAGAGATGAGGGGTACCATGCATACCAGGATAGTAATGCAGGGTACCATGCATACCAGGATGAGGGATGAGGTGCCATGCATACCGGGATGAGGGGTACAATGCATACCAGAATAGGGATTAGGGGTATCATGCATATCAGAATAGGTATGAGGGGTACCATGCATACCAGGATAAGGGATGGGGTGCCATGCATACGAGGATTGGAGGATGAGGAGTGCCATTCATACCAGGATAGGGATGAGGGAGCCATGCATACCAGGATGAGGTATTGGGTGCCATGCATAACAGGTTTCTGGGATGAGGAGGCCATACTTACCAGAATTGGGATGAGGGGTGCCATGCATACCAGGATGAGGGGTACCATACATACCAGAATAGGGATGAGGGGTACAATGCATACCAGGATAGGGATGAGGGGTACCATGCATACCAGGATGAGGGATGGGGTGCCATGCATACCAGGATTGGGGGATGAGGAGGCCATACATACCAGGATTGGGGGATGAGGGGTGCCATACATACCAGAATAAGGAAGAGAGGTACCATGCATACCAGGATGAGGGATGGGGTGCCATGAGTACCAGGATGAGAGGTATCATGCATACCAGGATTGGGGGATGAGTGGTGCCATGCATACCAGGATGAGGGATTGGGTACCATACATACCAGGATTGGGAGATGAGGGGTGCCATACATACCAGGATTGGGATGAGGATGCTATATATATACCAAATTTGGGATGAGGGGGCCATTCATACCAGGATTGGGGATGAGGGGTGCCATACATACCAGGATTGGGGATGAGCGGTGCCATGCATACCAGACTTGGGGATGAGGAGTGCCATGCATACCAGGGTTGGGGATGAGGGGGCTATGCATGCAAGGACTGGGGATGAGGGGTGCCATGAATACCAGGATTGGAGATGAGGGGAACCATGAATATAAGGATAGGGATGTGGGGGGGCCATGCATACCAGGATTCGGATGAGGGGCCATGCATACCAGGATAGGGATGAGAGGTACCATATATACCAGGATAGGGATGAGGGGTACCATGCATACCAGGATGAGGGATGGGGTGCCATGCATACCAGGATAGGGATGAGGGGCACCATCCATACCAGGATGGGGGTGAGGGGCCCTTGCATACCAGGATAAGGCTGAGGGGAACATGCATACAAGGATTGGGTATGAGGGAGCCATGCATACCAGGATGAGGGATGAGGGGTGCCATGGATACCAGGATTGTGGGTGAGGGGTGCCATGCATACCAGGATTGGGGGTGAGGGGTGCCATGCATACCAGGATTGGGGATGAGGGGTGCCATGCATACCAGGATTGGGGGTGAGGGGTGCCAAGCATACCAAGATTGGGGGTGAGGGGTGCCATGCATACCAGGATTGGGGATGAGGGGTGCCATGCATACCAGGATAGGGATGAGGGGTGCTATGCATGCCAAGATAGGGATGAGGGGTGCCATGCATACCAGGATAGGGATGAGGGGTGCCATGCATACCAGGATAGGATGGTGGGGACAGGATGGGGGCAGTGCAAATACCAGGAGGGGGGCAGCACATACCAGCATGGGAGACCATGTACCAATAAAAATGCTCGCCACTCGGGCGTAGAACTGGTTCAATAACTAGTATTGTGTATATACATGTGTCTCCCCCGCATTTCGCGACTGACTGCAGATATGTACTCCCCATTAATATACTATTAGTCACTTAGTAATCAAAATATAAAGTGATAAGCAGCACTATGCACCCCATTAATTATAATCTCCGCCGCCCTATAATAAAAATAATTCAGTCTCTGTGACTCTCCCCAATTAACTGTAAGGGTATGTGCACACGGGAAATATACAAGCACCCTCATCATTGCTCTGTCCCAGCACCCTCATCATTGCTCTCCCAGCACCCCCATCATTGCTCTGTCCCAGCACCTCCATCATTTCTCTCTCCCAGCAACCCCCATCATTGTTCTCCCAGCACATCCATCATTGCTCTACCAGATCCCCTGTCATTGCTTTCTCCCAGCACCCCCCTCATTGCTCTCTACCAGCACCACCGTCATTGCTCTCTCCCAGCACCCCAGTCATTGCTCTCTCCCAGAACCCGTCATTGCTCTCTCCAAGCACCCCCATGATTGCTCTCTCCCTGCATCCCCTGTCATTGCTCTCTCCCAGCACACCCGTCATTGCTGTCTCCGAGCACCCCCATCATTGCTCTCTCTGAGCACCCCATCATTGCTCTCTCTCCGAGCACCCCCATCATTGCTCTCTCCCAGCACCCCCATCATTTCTCTCTCCCAGCACCCCCATCATTGCTCTCTCCCAGCAACCCATCATTGCTCTCCCCAGCCCCACCATCCCCATCATTGCTCTCCCCAGCCCCACCAAACCCATCATTGCTCTCCCCAGCCCCAACATACCCATCATTGCTCTCCCCAGCCCCATCATTGCTCTCCCCAGCCCCATCATTGCTCTCCCTAGCCCCATTATTGCTCTCCCCAGTCCCATCTTGCTCCTCTCCCCAGCCCCATCAGCCCCATCATTTCTCTCCCCAGCCCCACCATCCCCATCATTGCTCTCCCCAGCCCCACCATTGCTCTCCCAAGCCCCATCAGCCTCATCATTGCTCTCAAGCCCCATCAGCCCCATTATTGCTCTCCCCAGCCCCACCATTGATCTCCCCAGCCCCATCAGCCACATTATTGCTCTCCCCAGCCCCATCATTGCTCTCCCCAGACACATCAGCCCCATCATTGCTCTCCCCAGCCCCATTATTGCCCTCTCCAGCCCCACCGTTGCTCTCCCCAGTCCCATCAGCCCCATCATTGCTCTTCCCAGCCCCATCATTTCTCTCCCCAGCCCCATTATTGCTCTCCCCAGCCCCATCAGCCACACCATTTCTCTCCCCAGCCACTTTAGCCCCATCATTGCCCTCCCCAGCCCCGTCATACTGATTATTGCTCTTCCCAGCCCCATTATTGCTCTCCCAGCCCCATCAGCCTCATTATTGTTCTCCCCAGCCCCACCATCCCCATCATTTCAGTAAAAATAAAAAAAAAAACAACACTTACCTCTCTGCCCATTCCCCCGCAGGCTACAGCATCCTTGTTGTATGCAGCTTCCTCCCTCACACAGGCCCGCGCTGCATGATGACGTCATCAAGCAGCGCGTGCCTGTGTGAGGGAGGAAATGGCAGGCAGGAAGTGGAGGGCGGATCTCTGCAGCTCTGCTGACTTTATTTCCAGTCAGCAGCAGAGCTGCAGGGATCGCTCCCTGCCTGATGCCAGCAGGGAGAAGCTGCAGCAGAGGGCCCTCTTGCGCAGTTGCACCGGCAGCGGTATGTCTGCCCCTCGACTGCTATAGGTCCCCCCGGCTCACGGGCCCCATAGCAGTCGTGTGGCCTGCCGCCATTGGCAGTATGCCACTGCCCCAGCCGCATTATTACTCTCCCCCGCCCCTTCAGCCTCATTATTGCTCTCCCCAGCCCCACCATTCCCAGCGTTTCAATAAAAATTAATAAAAACAACACTTACCTCTCTGCCCATTCCCCCAGAGGCTGCAGTATCCTTGTTGTCTGCAACTTCCTCTCTCACACAGGCCCGTGCTGCATGATGATGTAATCAAGAAGCACGTGCCTGTGTGAGGGAAGAAATGGCAGGCAGGAAGCAGAGTACGGATCTTTGCAGCTCCGCTGCCATTCTCTCCTTCAGCAGAGCCTAAATGTATACTTGGGCCTAAAAGTAGGAGAGAAGACAAGGAAAAATAAAAGACAAGGAGAGAATAGAAAATAGGAAATAGACATCCACTCCCCAAAGGGCCCCAGAGAGCATAATACATAAGAAAATATGGTTTGGAATCGAGTAGGCCCGTGTCTCAAGTATAATAATAGACAACCATGGTCCGTTTCGTAAGGAGACAGAGACAACTCACTCAAAAGGTAGAGAAATAACGCTCAAGAAGGGGACCAGCAGGAGGGCAGGAAGCTGTGACATGGACGAGCCTCGACGCGCGTTTCGCGGGTATTTGTTGCTTTTTCAAGAAGCATAAACATAAGAGACACAAGGACCTTTTTAAATATGCCCACAAAAGATCACATGTGTTGTCATATGACCAGAAAAAATGGCCGCTCGTCAGACGATGCTAATGGCCCATGCACCGGGATCATCACCAACCCCTAGCCCCCGCCCCATCCGTCATGACGTCGGCGCCAATCCGGAAGTGCCGTGTGACCGACATCCGGAAAGGCGATGAGGCCATAAAGACAGACAAGCGGGGACACGGAGCGTGAGTGGCCCAGCGCATGCGCACCACACCGTCAGGCAGCTGCACGCAAAGTCGAGATTGGATCATCCCAACGTAATCGTGAGATAGTATACACACATTAACATATCAGATGTTATATCCACGTTCACCTACAAGTGTAACACTCGTGGAACGGGAAGCCAGTAAGAGGTAAGGATATATCGAAGCTAGTACTTCGCAGAAAGAACATAAATACACAGAAATAAAAAGTGCATATAAACAGACACCAAACATGGGGGTAACTACAAGAAATGGGGGGGATCGACTTAATGAGCGAGCGTATCCATATAGACCAATCATTCGTACAGTTAGTTTTCATAGAAGGCCGAAAGGGATTTCACTGATGTCGATGCACTAAAACGGGATGAAGCACATAGGAGGTCCTTGAAGAAGAGTCCCTAAATACACAAGACAATAAAGAGTAAAATCAGAACAACGCTAAAATCAGAAAATAAAAACAATAGAAGCCACAGACAACCCCCTCATCGAGAGATGTAAAACGGGGTTAACAGGAGAGCACAAGTTCCCCAATCAGTAAGTTATAGTATGTAACACTTGAAGCACAGAACAGAGGCAACCCATTTCAAAGGAATGATGAAAACCTCAGATTTTCGTTCAGACCCCGTGGTGCCAAGGTGTCCAGAGTAACGATTCATTTGGCCTCCTTTTGGGCCAAAAGGCGCTTAGCATTTCCACCCCGGGAGCCGAGACGTTCAACGTCTATCCCACGTATTTTTAATGATCGGGGATCACAATTGTGAATAGCCCTAAAGTGACGTGGTAATGTCTTCAGCTCCCGTGGGTCAGTCACTGTCTGAGCCGCACCAATGTCCCGTACGTGCTCGCGAACCCTGATTCTAAGCTCCCTTGTTGTTAATCCTACATAGATTAAGTGGCACCCACATGTGGCGTAATAAACCACATGTGTGGTGCTGCAGGAAATATAATGACGAATATTAAACTGGCGGGAGCCATCAAAGGTCGTGAACGACGTAGTACGTAGGACATTGGCGCAGGCGGCACAGCGACCGCATGGAAATGTGCCCACAGTGGGACCAAGGGATCCAAAGGGGTTAGACGGAGGGGGGATGTAATGGCTGGAGACCAGCAGATCCCCCAAGTTATTAGACCGCCGAGGTGTCATGAATGGAAAGTCGCCTATATACTCCCGAAGGGAGGGCTCCGTGTCGAGAACACTCCAGTGCCGCAAAAGGATTCGCTGCCTAGCCCCCCACTCATGATTGAATGTGGATATGTAGCGAATCCTCTCCGGCATCCCACGTTTATGTACAATGGAAGGATAGATAAGATGGTCCCAGGGAGTATCCTGTGCCCTCACATAGCCACGGCCGATGCAACGATTGCTATAGCCACATTGTCTAAAACGCTCAGCCAAATCTGAAGCCCGTCTTTCAAAGTTGGATTTAGTCGAACAAATCCGCCTCATCCTGAGGAACTGTCCGACCGGGACGGCCCTAATGGTCGAGGGATCATGTGCAGAGGCAGCATGTATCAGGGAGTTTACTGAGGTAGGCTTTCTGAAAACATCGGTCTGGATCCGAAAGTCGGAGTCCACCTCAAGGGTGACATCCAGAAAGTCGATCCGTTTAGAGTGGTAAGTATAAGTCAGCCTAATCGCATGTTTGTTAGAATTGAGTCGTGACATGAAATCGTCGAGCTCCTCCACCGTCCCCTGCCAAAAGAATAGAACATCATCTATGTACCTCATCCATGACACGAACTTGTGCTCTCCTGTTGACCCCGTTTTACATCTCTCGATGAGGGGGTTGTCTGTGGCTTCTATTGTTTTTATTTTCTGATTTTAACGTTGTTCTGATTTTACTCTTTATTGTCTTGTGTATTTAGGGACTCTTCTTCAAGGACCTCTTATGTGCTTCATCCCATTTTAGTGCATCGACATCAGTGAAATCCCTTTCGGCCTTCTATGAAAACTAACTGTACGAATAATTGGTCTATATGGATACGCTCGTTCAATAAGTCGACACCCCCCCGTTTCTTGTAGTTACCCCCATGTTTGGTGTCTGTTTATATGCACTTTATATTTCTGTGTATTTATGTTCTTTCTGCGAAGTACTAGCTTCGATATATCCTTACCTCTTACTGGCTTCCCGTTCCACGAGTGTTACACTTGTAGGTGAACATGGATATAACATCTGATATGTTAATGTGTGTATACTATCTCATGATTACGTTGGGATGATCCAATATGGACTTTGCGTGCAGCCGCCTGATGGTGTGGTGCGCATGCGCTGGGCCACTCACGCTCCGTGTCCCCGCTCGTCTATTTTTATGGCCTCGTTGCCTTTCCGGATGTCGGTCACACGGCACTTCCGGATTGGCGCCGACGTCATGACGGATGGGGCGGGGGCAAGAGGGTTGGTGATGATCCCGGCGCATGCGCCATTAACATCGTCTGACGAGCGGCCATTTTTTCTGGTAACATGACAACACATGTGATCTTTTGTGGGCATATTTAAAAAGGTCCTTGTGTCTCTTACGTTTATGCCTCTTGAAAAAGCAACAAATACCCGCGAAACGCGCGTCGAGGCTCGTCCTTGTCACAGCTTCCTGCCCTCCTGCTGGTCCCCTTCTTGAGCGTTATTTCTCTACCTTTTGGGTGAGTTGTCTCTGTCTCCTTACGAAACGGACCATGGTTGTCTATTATTATACTTGAGACATGGGCCTACTCGATTCCAAACCATATTTTCTAATGTATTATGCTCTCTAGGGCCCTTTGGGGAGTGGATGTTTATTTCCTGTTTTCTATTCTCTCCTTGTCTTTTATTTTTCCTTGTCTTCTCTCCTACTTTTAGGCCCAAGTATACAGTGGGGCCGCTTGTTCCGCATGTTTGCACATTTTGTAATGTATTTTGGATTTATGTATTGAGACTTTATATAATAATAAAGCTACTTTATGCCATTATACGCGTGTTCCTCCTGTGTGCACATACAGTGCCTACAAGTAGTATTCAACCCCCTGCAGATTTAGCTGGTTTGATAAGATGCAAATAAGTTAGAGCCTTCAAACTGCAAACGAGAGTAGGTTTTATGAACAGAAGCATAAATCTTACAAACCAAAAAGTTATGTTGCTCAGTTGAATTTTATTAAATTTTAAACATAAAAGTGTGGGTCAATTATTATACAACCCCTATGTTTAATATTTTGTGGAATAACCCTTGTTTGCAATTACAGCTAATAATCGTCTTTGATAAGACCTGATCAGGCCGGCACAGGTCTGTGGAGTTATCTTGGCCCACTCCTCCATGCAGATCTTCTCCAAGTTATCTAGGTTCTTTGAGTGTCTCATGTGGACTTTATTCTTGAGCTCCTTCCACAAGTTTTCAATTGGGTTAAGGTCAGGAGACTGACTAGCCCACTCCAACACCTTGACTTTTTCCCTATTGAACCAGGCCTTGGTTTTCTTGGCTGTGTGCTTTGGGTCGTTGTCTTGTTGGAAGATGAAATTACGACCCATCTTAAGATCCTTGATGGAGGAGCGGAGGTTCTTGGCCAAAATCTCCAGGTAGGCTGTGCTATCCATCTTCCCATGGATGCGGACCAGATGGCCAGGCCCCTAGGCAGAGAAACAGCCCCACAGCATGATGCTGCCACCACCATGCTTGACTGTAGGGATGGTATTCTTGGGGTCGTATGCAGTGCCATCCAGTCTCCAAACGTCACGTGTGTGGTTGGCACCAAATATCTCGATCTTGGTCTCATCAGACCATAGAACCTTGAACCAGTCTGTCTCAGAGTCCTCCAAGTGATCATGAGCAAACTGTAGAAGAGCCTTGACATGACGCTTTGAAAGTAAAGGTACCTTACGGGCTCGTCTGGAACGGAGACCATTGCGGTGGAGTACGTTACTTATGGTATTGACTGAAACCAATGTCCCCACTGCCATGAGATCTTCCCGGAGCTCCTTCCTTGTTGTCCTTGGGTTAGCCTTGACTCTTCGGACAAGCCTGGCCTCGGCACAGGAGGACACTTTCAAAGGCTGTCCTGGCCGTGGAAGGCTAACAGTAGTTCCATAAGCCTTCCACTTACGGATGATGCTCCCAACAGTGGAGATAGGTAGGCCCAACTCCTTGGAAAGGGTTTTGTACCCCTTGCCAGCCTTGTGACCCTCCACGATCTTGTCTCTGATGGCCTTGGAATGCTCCTTTGTCTTTCCCATGTTGACCATGTCTGAGTGCTGTTCACAAGTTTGGGGAGGGTCTTAAATAGTCAGAAAAGGCTGGCAAAAGAGATCTTTAATCCACACATGTGAAGTTCATTATTCTTGGTGCCTGAACTACTTCTTAATACTTTAGGGGGACCAAACAGAATTCTTATGGTTTGAGGGGTTGAATAATAAATGACACTCTGAATTAACTTTTTACGTTTTTAAAAAAAAAAAAAAAAATTTGCTGCAGTGCATTTCCCACTTCCAGGCTGATCTACAGTACAAATGTCACAATGCCAAGTTAATTCCGCATGTGTCAACCAGCTAAATCTGCAGGGGGTTGAATACTACTTGTAGGCACTGTATTTGTTCCCAAGTTGACACTATTACACGGATATGGGGTGTGAGTTATATATTTTCCACAACCCCTATCCGTGAGTCTTATAATCCGGGCCGTAGTGTTTTCAATGGAAGCCAAATCTGTTGATGGTCTCTCCAATAGGGGCGGTGTATAGAGAGAAGAGGAGGGGGTCTAGGACTAAGCCTTGAGGAACCCTGATAGTAAGAGGAATATTAAAGTAGTAAGAGCCGGCAAAAGATACAGTGAAGGAGCTGTCAGATAGGTGGGAGGAGAAATAAGAGAGACTGGTGTCCTTGAGGCCAATAAAGTCTAGTGAGGCGAAGATGGTGATCCACAGTGTCAAATGCATAAAAGAGATCCAGGAGAATAAGCAAGGAGTAGTGGCTATTAGATTTTGCTGTTAGTAGATCTTTAGCAACAGGTCAGTTTGAGTAAAGTGTAAAGAGCGGAAACCAGATTGTACAGAGTCATGAAGATAGTGATCTGAGTGATAGCAGATTAGCCGAGAGTGAACCAAGTGTTCCAGGAGTTTAGAAATGAAGGGAAGGCTATAGACAGGTCTGTAGTTAGTAGTGCATTTCTGGTAGAGGGATGTTTTTTTAAGTAAAGTGGTTATGACAGCATGTTAAAATGAAGAGGGAAAGATACCAGATGAGAGAGAGGTTAAATATTTTAGATAGGTAGGTAGTGACAACAGGGGAGAGAGACTGTAAGAGATGTTAGAGAGTAGGGTCACTGGTGCTTGTTGTAGAGCTAGAAGACTCAAGGAGACTGGTAACTTCCTCTTCTGTGACAGGCTCAAAGGTGGAAAATGAGCTTGAGGTGCGGAAGGGAAGGAGATCCAGGCTCTGAGAGGATTGTGCAAAAGTTTTCTGACAGATATAGTTGATTTTTTTGTTGGAAATAAGTGGCCAGATCGTCAGCGCTGAGATTGGTGACCGGGGACTGTTCTTAATCTTTAGGGCTTAGGAGGGAGTGGAAAGTTTTGAAAATTTTCGGCTAGTGATGTGATGAGGGTGGCGAAGTAGGCTTCTTTGGCTAGATGGCGAGCATGAACTTATAGTGGATGAAGTGAAGTGATTTTCTCCTCTGACGCTCGGCATACCTTGATCAGCGCTGGAGAAAATGTGTTTGCAGCGTCTGCTAAGGTTGCCATTGTGTGTGTCGGGTCTTTCTGCATATAGCAACTGCTGCTTCATCCAGGGCACTTTGCAAAGTATTAGTACTAGTGTTGAGCGAATTTGTTCGGCGAATTTTAGAAAGTTTCAAATTCGGCACGAATATGGCACATTTGGATTCGTGATCGCAAAGGCGAGCAAATTTTCTTAAAGTCAGAAAAGTTTGACGAATTAGCACGGGACCGCGAATACAGGGCAACCACGGCATTTTGAACAGTTTTGTTAGCATAGTGCAAGTGTATGATGAGCGGTGACATGTGCCACGTCACGTCCGGAAATCACATGCGCTCCACCGTGTATCCCAGTGGAACGCATCCGGAAATGAGGGGAAACGTCACTTCCGGTAGTCTCATATCTGGAACACTTGCGTTTCACACGCTGGTTGCGCTGGAATGCAAGCAGATAAGGTATAGTGGCTCAATTAATCCCGGTCCCAAAGCCAGGTAATCCCTAAAAGTCAAATGGGAGGCGCTCCACTCAGCGTGGTGGGAATGAAAGCCAAGAAATGGCGCGTCCGCCAAATAGATGACCAGTAGAAATAAAAACAATAGTGAAAAAAATTATATAGAAAAATATAAAAATTTGTGAAGTGCAAATGTTCCGGATATGAGACTACCGGAATATTTTTGACATTTTTCATTATACTTGGGAGTGCACGGCTTTTGTTTTGCCCAACGTCTTTTTCTCTTTTCTATATGGACTGTACAGAGTAGGCGATGTTGTTGTTTTGAGTATGCTGCATTGATCTCTTGAAATTGCAGTCTGTGATAAGGATTCTGTGCCTGCTCTTGCTGCTGCTGCAGGTTTTAGGCCCTCATTTTGGGAAGTGTGGAGAATTCTGATTGTGTTTCCATCCATTGGGTTTGCTGTAGTGGGACAGGTTTGCGTCTGTGTTAAACTACTAGTAGTCTGATGATATTGATGCCACTTCGGTGGTGTAAGGCCCTCATTTAGGTCAGGTCTCCATCTCCTGGGTTGGCTGTACTGGAAGAGATGTGGGTCTTATTTACACTATTTCTACTGGAGTGAAATTGATTAGACATTGCTAGTGTCCGCCATAAATTTTTTGAAATGTGGAGAATCATGATTGGGTCTCCATCTATAGGGTTGGCTGTAGTGGAACTGGTTTTGGCCTCCTTTGCAATACTTATACTCTAGTGAAATTGATGCTACTTTGGTGGTGTTAGGCCCTTATTTAGGGCATTGCGAACACTCCTGGCTAGGTTTCCATCTCTTGGGTTGGCTGTACTGGAAGAGCTGTGGTTCTTATTTACACTATTTCTACTGTAGTGAAATTGATTAGACATTGCTAGTGCCTGCCACTAATTTTTTGAAATGTGGAGAATCCCGATTGGGTCTCCATCTCTTGGGTTGGCTGTAGTGGAACTGGTTTAGGCCTCTTTTGCAATACTTATATGCTAGTGAAATTGATGCCACTTCAGTGGTGTTAGGCCCTCATTTGGTCAAGGGTGTGTCAGAGGTGACAGACAGTCGCCCTGCAGTGTTTTGCAGGAGATCTCCACGTTTGGCAATACAGACAGCTGCCTAGATAGGAAACTGTGTTTAGGAACCAGCGACTACCTCCCTTTAGTCTGGGTGTATATATACCTGGTGTGTCTAGGTGGGCGTCACTGGTTATACTAATTTCTTCTTGGAACTTGGCTGAAGCAGCATCACATCCTCTCTGGAGTCTTGTGGCCATGTGACCTGTTGGAGTTCTTCTAAAGCTGAGTCCTTGTTCCCCTGTGTTGTCTTCCCCTTTTGTCTTTAGAGTGCTAGCAGGTGTTGACTAGTGCTCATCTCCTTCCACCCCCAGCTATAGCCTTACGCCAGGGATAGTAGGGCGAGGCCCGTGATTGGCAACAACTGCGGAGGCTGTATAGGGACGTTAGAGGGAGACAGGGTGAGGCTAGTCCAGATTAAGAGGTCACCTCTTCCCCCTTTCCCTAGTGTCTGGGCTCCCTTTCCCTTTCCCCTCTGTGTTGCACTCACACCTGGCGTGATTCTGTGTTGCACTCACACCTGGCGTGACACCTTTAGGGCAATGTGAACACTCCTGGTTAAGTTTCCATCTCTTGGGTTGTCTGTACTGGAAGAGATGTGGGTCTCATTTGTACTATTTCTACTGTAGTGAAATTGATTACACTTTGCTAGTGTCTGCCGCTAATTTTTGGAAATGTGGGGAATAATAAATGGGTCTCCATCCATTGGGTTGACTGTAGTGGAAGAGGTTTTTGTCTCCATGCATTTCTATAGTTATACTGTAGTGAAATTGAGCATTTGGTGCAGATATTGTTCTCCCCAAACGGGTACGCAAACGTGATAAACTCTAAATTGATTTTCAATAAACAACCATCAGCTGCTCCATCAAACTCCATGCCAAGTTGTGTCACGCAGGTGTCCGATAGAACCAGCTGTATACCCGCTGCAATTAGGCTGAGCCCGTCAGCTGTAAGTGAAGCGGACATGCCTGCTGTGTTTGTTTCTCTGAGCACACCACATGTTTCTCAGTCCACCGTAACATCTCCACCTGCACCTCACTCACGGACTATCGGTTTGTCTGTTTCACCATACTCTGCCCTCCCTCAGCACTGTTGTGGTCACGTAAAAGATTGTTTCGTCCTACACATGACAAAGCTAAGAGGTTGAACTCCACCATATCCAATCTGTTGGCCACAGAAATGGTGGTCTTAGGCCCTATTTTTTAAATGTAAACACTTCCAATTGAGTCTGCATCTCCTTTGTTGGCTGTAGTGGGACAGGTATGGGTCTGCGTTAAACTACTTGTAGTCTGATGACATTGATGCCACTTCGGTGGTGTTAGGCCCTCATTTCAGACAATGTGAACACTCCTGGTTAGGTCTCCATCTCCTGGGTTGGCTGTACTGAAAGAGGTGTGGGTCTTATTTACACTATTTCTACTGTAGTGAAATTGATTAGATATTGCTAGTGTCTGCCACTAATTTTTTTAAATGTGGGGAATCCTGATTGGGTCTCAATCTTTTTTTGTTGGCTGTAGTGGAACCTTCCTGTTCTGCAGTCTAAGTTGTGTAAGGTTGCGTACCAGTCCTTGCAGCACTCCTGATACAGACTCTGCCTGCTGCACTCTGATACAGACTCTGCCTGCCGCACTCTGATACAGACTTTGCCTGCTGCACTCCTGATACAGACTCTGCCTTCTGCACTCCTCATACAGACTCTGCCTGCTGCACTCTGATACAAACTCTGCCTGCTGCACTTCTGATATAGACTCTGCATGCTGCACTCCTGATACAGACTCTGCCTTCTGCACTCCTGATACAGACTCTGCCTGCTGCTCTCCTGATACAGACTCTGATGTCACTGTCACAATAATAATAATTATACTACTTGTACTCCGAGTCAATTGATGGCACTTCCCTGGTGTCTACATGTAATTTGATGTGTTTTGGAAGCTTTTGGTCCTGTTTCTAGGTGTTTACTATGCCATTTTTTGGTCCCCCCATTGACTCCTATGGGATTCGGAAATGTTCGATGAACATTGTGCGAATAAATTCGGCAAATATCAATTTGTTCGGCGAACTTTTCCGAACCGACCATTGAATTGTTCGCTCATGCCTAATTATTACAATGGGATAATGCAGAGTCTGGACAGAAGAGGGAGAATATCATAGCTAAAGATGACTGTAGATTGTTCATAAGCTGCTGTGTATTGATGGCACGTAGATTTCTGTATGTATGTATGTGTGTGTGATAAGTGAGGGTGTTCTGGGCATGGAGAAAGTTCTTGACAGAGAATGAAAGAAGGTTATGTTCAGAGAATGGGAGAGGGGAGTCAGTAAATAGTGATGAGTGAGCGTGCTAGTCACTGCTCGATACTCGATCGAGTATTGGGGTGCTTTGGTACGCTTGTTACTCAGCCGAGTATCGTGTGATGTTCAAGAACATGTTTGGGTTCCTGCTCCGCATGTTTCATGGCTGTTTTTCTGCCACTAAACATGCAAGGATTTCCTTCCAATTATGGTAATGATGTAGCCATGTTGGCTACTGGCATTACTGTGATTTGCCGGCCGCATCATATCATCAGGTCTATATAAGACCTGGTGACACAATGCTCACCACACTACACTGGAAACAGAGTAAGGAGAGTTTCTGTAGAAGAGAAAGTTTGCATTAGATGCATGTAGGCAGGGTTAATATTGCCTTACAGTCCTTGCTGCTGAAACCTATAACCAAAACTCCTTATCAGGGCTACATCTATTCTATTCAATATAAATACCGCTGTTAGCGGTATTTAGTGTAGGGATAGCTGCTGGAGAAGGGATAGTAGTGCATTAGAGGCCTATAGGCAGTGTTTATAGCCTTACAGTCCTTGCTTAAGAAACCTAAAACCAACAGTCCTTATCAAGGCTACATCTATTCTATTCTATTACCTAATAATACTGCTCTAGCTGCATTTAGTGTAAGGAGAGTTGCTGGAGAAGGGCTAATTTTGCATTTGAGGTATCTAGGCAGGATATATAGCCTTACAGTCCTTGGAAATTCGAGCTGTTTTGGGCGGTGTTCGAGCCGTTCGACGAACCCGAACGATTTGAAAAAAATCCGGCTGTTCAAGGTTATGTTCGATAACTGTTCGTGCACCCAAATCGTAACTGGATTTTTTAACAGTAATGCTGATAATCATTGTTAATAGACAGTTTGAGTGTACAGCGGGGTGGGGGGAGGGGCATGGGATGGATCTCTGCAGAAATAATGAAGATCTCCATTTTTTTTTCTCTTTCCCGCATTTACAGTGGGGAGGTGCAGTCTGTCAGCCTATCAGCAGCGCACACACGGAGCGAAGTGCTTTTTTTCATACAAGCAAGGGCATGTGTCATTGGCTGTGTATGTCACATGTCCTTGCCCTATAAGACCCAGCCATTTTCCCCGTTGCCACCATTTTCTCACTGCTGAAGCTGAGTGTTAGACGGCACTGCTGCTGCTGTTAGCGCTATATTGTGTAACTGAATTGCAAGCGAATTTTCTCTTAAATAGACAGAAAGGTTTAGGGAGTAGGGACTAGTTTGTAATTGCAGCCCTTTTGAGGGCTAGGTTACAGCATTTCCTAGCACTTTTAGCAGGCAGGTCTGTGCTCTTAAATCGACAGATAGGTTGGGAGTAGTGACTAGTTGTAATTCCAGCAACCTAAAACCAACTCCTTATCAGGCCTACATCTATTCTATTATAGTCCCTATTAATACTGTTCTTATCTGTATTTAGTGTAGGGAGAGTTGCTGGAGAAGGGCTAGTTTTCCATTTGAGGCATCTAGGTAGGGGTTATTGCCTTATAGTCCTTGCTGCTGCAACCTAAAACCAAAACTCATTATCAGGACTGCTTCTATTCTATTCTAGTCCCTATTAATACCACTCTTAGTTGCATTTAGTGTAGCGATAGTTTCTGGAGATGGGCTAGTTTTCCATTCAAGGCATCTAAGCAGGGGTTATAGCCTTACAGTTCTTGCTGCTGCAACCTAAAATCAAAACTCTTTATCAGGCCTACAACTAATCTATTCTAATCACTTTAATTAATGCTCTTAGCTTCATTTAGTGTAGGGAGAGTTGCTGTAGAAGGGCTAGTTTTGCATTTGAGGCAACAAGGCTGGGGTTATTGCCTTACAGACCTTGCTGCTGCAACCTAAAAGCAAAACTCCTTTTCAGGGCTACATCTACTACCGCCAGTATGGTTGATGTCAGCAGAGCCAGTGGTACTGTTAGTGGTTCCTACTTTTTTAGCCACAGTATGGATTTTTTCCTTTCAAGCTACTACAACCGATCTCATGTTTTGTTTTGACATACATTTTAGACAAAAATATAACATTTAAATAATTTACAAAAATTTGTTACCACACTTAGACAACTCCCAAAAATATGGAATCAACCAGTAATGCTAAGTAGTGTTCACATGAAGGTCAAAAAGGCTAATGCTTCACCAGCCTATTAGTAATATTGGTTTGTGATGTATATATTTCCAACTTGACAATTTAAACAGGTGTGCCAAAAAAGACCTGCTCAGTTAAATGTCTCGATTTGCTCTAATAATTAGAGAAGAGCGGTGTTCGAATCGAACTGTTTGCCAATCTCAAATTCGAGCTGTTTTGGGTGGTGTTCGAGCCGTTCGACGAATCCGAACGATTTGAAAAAAATCCGGCTGTTCGAGGTTATGTTCGATAACTGTTCGTGCACCCAAATCGTAGCTGGATTTTTTAACAGTAATGCTGATAATCAATGTTAATACGCAGTTTGAGTGTACAGCGGGGCGGGGGGAGGGGCATGGAATGGATCTCTGCAGAAATAATGAAGATCTCCATTTTTTTTTCTCTTTCCCGCATTTACAGTGGGGAGGTGCAGTCTGTCAGCCTATCAGCAGCACACACACGGAGTGAAGTGCTTTTTTTCACACAAGCAAGGGCATGTGTCATTGGCAGTGTATGTCACATGGCCTTGCCCTATAAGACCCAGCCATTTCCCCCGTCGCCACCATTTTCTCATTGCTGCAGCTGCGTGTTAGACGGCACCGCTGTTGCTGTGTGCGCTATACCTTGTTAATTTCAAGCCAATTTTTGCACAAATCTACAGATAGCTTGGGAGTAGGGAATAGTTGTGATTGCAGTCCTTTTAAGGACTAGGTTACAGCATTTCCTACGACTTTTATCAGGCTGGTCTGTGCTCTTAAATAGATAGGTTGTGGGAGTAAAGACTAATTGTAATTGCAGTCCTTTTCAGGACTAAGTTACATCAGTTCCTATCAGTTTTCGCAAGGCAGGTCTGTGCCAGTGCTGTGCAAGTTTTTTTCACAGCATTTGGCTGAATCTAGCAAAGCTAATCCTTTTTGGTCTATTGCAGAGTGTGTTAGTCAGTGGAGTAGCCTATCTGTGTTGCAAGATACACCACCTGTGTATAGAATACCAATTTTTTTACTGCAGCTAGTGAAGTAAATCCTTTTGGGCATAGCATCTTTCTATTAGTCCATCTATACTGACCTCCATAAGGTTGCAAATTGAATATAATTTTTTTCTGCATCTAGCTCTGAAAAAATATTTGTCCTTCTAGCAGTGTGTGGGACTTGTTCTACTAGTCCATCTATACTGACCTCCATCAGGTTGCAAATTCAAAATAATTTTTTGTCTGCATCTAGCTCTGAAAAAATATTTGGGCTTCTAGCAGTGTGTGGGACTTGTTCTATTAGTCCATCTATACTGACCTCCATCAGGTTGCAAATTAAAAATATTTTTTTGTCTGCATCTAGCTCTGAAAAAATATTTGGCCTTCTAGCAGTGTGAGAGACTTGGTCTATTAGTCCATCTATACTGACCTCCATCAGGTTGCAAATTAAAAATATTTTTTTGTCTGCATCTAGCTCTGAAAAAATATTTGGCCTTCTAGCAGTGTGTGGGACTTGTTCTATTAGTCCATCTATACTGACCTCCATCAGGTTGCAAATTAAAAATAATTTTTATCTGTATCTAGCTCTGAAAAAATATTTGTGCTTCTAGCAGTGTGTGGGACTTGTTCTATTAGTCCATCTATACTGACCTCCATCAGGTTGCAAATTAAAAATAATTTTTATCTGCATCTAGCTCTGAAAAAATATTTGGCCTTATAGCAGTGTGTGCGACTTTCTCTATTAGTCCATCTATACTGACCTCCATCAGGTTGCAAATTAAAAATAATTTTTTGTCTGAATCTAGCTCTGAAAAAATATTTGGCCTTCTAGCAGTGTGTGGGACTTGTTCTATTAGTCCATCTATACTGACCTCCATCAGGTTGCAAATTGAATATAATTTTTTTCTGCATCTAGCTCTGAAAAAATATTTGGCCTTCTAGCAGTGTGTGGGACTTGTTCTATTAGTCCATCTATACTGACCTCCATCAGGTTGCAAACTGAATATAATTTTTTTCTGCATCTACCTCTGAAAAAATATTTGTCCTTCTAGCAGTGTGTGGGACTTGTTCTACTAGTCCATCTATACTGACCTCCATCAGGTTGCAAATTCAAAATAATTTTTTGTCTGCATCTAGCTCTGAAAAAATATTTGGCCTTCTAGCAGTGTGTGGGACTTGTTCTATTAGTCCATCTATACTGACCTCCATCAGGTTGCAAACTGAATATAATTTTTTTCTGCATCTACCTCTGAAAACATATTTGGGCTTCTAGCAGTGTGTGGGACTTGTTTTATTAGTCCATCTATACTGACCTCCATCAGGTTGCAAATTAAAAATAATTTTTATCTGAATCTAGCTCTGAAAAAATATTTGGCCTTCTAGCAGTGTGTGGGACTTGTTCTATTAGTCCATCTATACTGACCTCCATCAGGTTGCAAATTAAAAATAATTTTTTGTCTGCATCTAGCTCTGAAAAGATATTTGGCCTTCTAGCAGTGTGTGGGACTTGTTTTATTAGTCCATTTATACTGACCTCCATCAGGTTGCAAATTGAATATAATTTTTTTCTGCATCTAGCTCTGAAAAAATATTTGTCCTTCTAGCAGTGTGTGGGACTTGTTCTACTAGTCCATCTATACTGACCTCCATCAGGTTGCAAATTGAATATGATTTTTTTCTGCATCTAAGCCAGCCAATAGTTTTGGCCTAATACCACAGTTTGGCCACTCAGCTCTGCTCGGTTCCCATCCATTGTTTTTTTGTGCAAACAACTCCAGAGTTGTGAATTAGTTAACCACCAAAATGAGTGGAAAAAGGCCTGCTGCTGGTGGAAAGGGGAATAGGCATGTTGGGAAGGGGAAAAAATGTTGTGTCCGTGGGGTAGGTGTTAAAGCAACAGTAATATCTGCAGAAGAAAGACCATCTTCCAGCCAAACTAAAATGTCTACTTCTTTTAGCGGACAATGTGATAAGATCCCTTTCTTACGGCCATGCCAATCGCTACAAATTCCAGATGAGGCTCAAAAACAGCAGGTGCTTCAACGGATATCAAGTGTTCCTTTAAGTGGGCTCTCCTCCACATCAACTTCAACATCACAAATACTCCAGTCCTCAAAGGTGTCACCCCAATCGCATTTGCTTCCTCACAGCTCCCAAATCTCCAGCTGCCCGTCTGAGTATGAGGTAGAACAGATGGTTGAGTCTGCAGAGCTGTTTACTCATACTATAGCCTGGGAATCAGAGGTCGGCTCCAGCGCTTCTGTGAATCCAGACGAGGAAATGATCTGCACTGATGCCCAGAATCTTTATGAGTCGGATCAAGGACCAGACGCTGAAGGTTCTGACCATAATGTAGACCCTCATTCCCAAACTGTAACTCCTGTTGGTGGAGACAATGAGGAAGACGATGATGAGACTCAAATACCTGATTGGAGCGACAACTTTAGTTTTTTGTCAGGGCAGGAACAGGTTGGCTCTGAGGACGACGGGTGTGATAACGCACAGGGTGATGATGATGAGGTTGGAGATCCCACTTACTGTCAACCCACAGTCAGCCAAGAGATGAGGTCAGCAGAGGAGGTGGAGGAGAATGCTAGTGACATCCTTCCTGGACAGAGACGTAGTACTGGAAGCACGTCAACAACTGCATCCTCAAACACAACTCTGTCTCTCACCACAAGTCGTGGTGGCTCTTCAGGTCGCATGGGTGCTAAGCCTTGCATTGCCTGGGCATTTTTTCAGATCGATAAAGATGACCCAACTCGTGTTATCTGTAACATTTGTCAGCAAAAGCTAAGTAGAGGCCAAAAAATACATAGTTTGAGTACTTCATGCATGAACCGGCACATGGACATGAAGCATAAGTTGCAGTGGGAAGCTCACTGTGCTACAATGCGGCCTAGCCGGCCGGGCCAACCACCGTCTGCCATATCTTGTGCATCTGCGGCCTCTTCATCCTCTGTGACTGGGGGGACAGCAGTCACACATGTTTTGGGGCGCAGACCAGCCACCTCTTTACCCGCAACAGCCAGCGTGATTGGCAGGTCATCATTTTCTTTGGAGTTGGTAACACCAGCTGGTGTTGAGTAGAGATGAGCGGTGTTCGACTAGAACTGTTCACCAATCTCAAATTCGAGCTGTTTTGGGCGGTGTTCGAGTTGTTCGACGAACCCGAACGATTTGCAAAAAATTCGGCTGTTCGAGGTTATGTTCGATTACTGTTCGTGCACCAAAAGCGTGTCCTGCATGTCTGGCGCTATTTAGAGCACCAATCATGCAGGGATTGCCTGCCACTCACTGTAATGTCACAGCCATGGTGGTTGTGGCATTACAGTGATTGCCCAAATCGATGGGAACAGTGCTCACAGTGAAACATGAAAAGCCGGCAATTCAGCAGCGGCATACACCGGTACCCGACAATTTAGAACCGAAAGAATAGAGCTTCACACATAGATTAGATAGATATAAACATGTCAGCCACATATATACGAAGTACAGTGAAAGTGCTGCTTACTGTACTTGTCATTTAGCGTAAAGGATTTATCAAAAAAAATAATAGTGTTTTCATGCACTGTCTCTTTAAAAAAGCCGGCCGGCAATTCAGCATCTGTACCCGACAATTTATAATAGAAAGAATAGAGCATCACACATAGATAAGATAGACAGAAACATGTCAGTCACATATATATGAAGTACAGTGACAGTGTTGATTACTGTACTTGTCATTTAGTGTAAAGGATTTATCAAAAAAAATAATAGTGTTTTCATGCACTGTCTCTTTAAGAAAGCCGGCCGGCAATTCAGCATCTGTACCCGACAATTTATAACAGACAGAATAGAGCTTCACACATAGATTAGATAGATAGAAACATGTCAGTCACATATATATGAAGTACAGTGACAGTGTTGCTTACTGTACTTGTCATTTAGCGTAAAGGATTTATAAAAAAAAATAATAGTGTTTTCATGCACTGTCTCTTTAAAAAAGCCGGCCGGCAATTCAGCATCTGTACCCGACAATTTATAACAGACAGAATAGAGCATCACACATAGATTAGATAGATAGAAACATGTCAGTCACATATATATGAAGTACAGTGATAGTGTTGGTTACTGTACTTGTCATTTAGTATTAAAATAAAGGATTTATTATTAAAAAAATTGGCGTGGGGTTCCCCTTAATTTTAGTCTCTAGCGGAGGTTAAGCAGACAGCTGGGGCAGATGTTTGAAGCCTGGGAAGGGGGTAATACCCACGGAGCTTCCCAGGCTACTAATATCAGCCCCCAGCTGAATACATAGCCATTACTAGCTATTAAAATGGGGGACCCCCCCAAAAAAATGACGTGGGGTCCCCCCTAATTTAATAGCTAGCAAAGGCTAGGCAGACAGCTGGGGGCTGATATTAATAGCCCAGGAAGGGAGCCATGAATATTGGCCCCCTCCCAGGCTAGAAACACCAGCCGTCAGCCGCCCCAGAAATGGCGCATTCATAGGATGCGCCAATTCTGGCACTTAGCCTCGCTCTTCCACGCTGCCCTGGTGCGGTGGCAGGGGGTAATAGGGTTGGGGTTGATGTCAGCTTATAATGCCAGCTGACATTAAGCCCAGGTTAGTAATGGAGAGGCGTCTATAAGACACCCCCATTACTAACCCCATAGTCAAAGTTAAAAAAAACACAAACACCCAGAATAAAGTCCTTTAATTGAAATAAAGACACAATTCTTTATTGTTCTAAATTAAACCATACTTACCATCACGCCCATTCCAGCTGAAGCCAACGATCTCCTGCAATAAAAGAAAAATAATAAACCAACCTCATCCTTACCTTTCCATGGTTCCCAGGACGGGTCCAGCTCTGCTACATCGAGATGACAGCCTGGACCGCAGCAGAACGCCGCCATCCAGCCTGTCATCCCGCAGACACTGAGAAGAGCAGGCTTGCTTGCGCTCCACATTGTCTCTCTGTGACGGCATAAAGATGAGCCGAGGTCATGTCCAATGAACTCGGCTCACCTCATGCACGTCACTTACAGCGTGGGAGAATTCTCCTGCACTCAGCACTTCAGCGTGAGAATTTTCCCACGCTGTCAGTGACGTGCATGAGGTGAGCCGAGTTCATTGGACATGACCTCGGCTCATCTGGATGCCCTCACAGAGAGACACTGAGGAGCGCAAGCATGCCTGCTCTTCTCAGTGTCTGCGGGATGACAGGCTGGATGGCAGCGTTCTGCTGCGGTCCAGCCTGTCATCTCGATGTAGCAGAGCTGAAGCTGTCGTGGGAACCATGGAAAGGTAAGGATGAGGTTGGTTTATTATTTTTCTTTTATTGCAGGAGATCGTTGGCTTCAGCTGGAATGGGCGTGATTGTAAGTATGGTTTAATTTAGAACAATAAAGGATTGTGTCTTTATTTCAATTAAAGGACTTTATTCTGGGTGTTGTGTTTTTTTTAAATACTTTACTAGAAATTCATGGCGGTCATGTCTAATACTGGCGTGACCCCATGAATTTTGGGCTTGGGGCCAGCTGATAATACCAAGCAGGCCCTAACCCCTTTATTACCCAGTGAGCCACCGCACCAGGGCCCTGGATGAGTTGGGTACAGCGCCAGAAGATGGCGCTTCTATGAACGCGCCATTTTCCGGGGTGGCTGCGGACTGTAATTTGCAGCGGGGGGGGCCCAGAAAGCTTGGGCCTCCATGCGCTGCAGATTCCAGCCCCCAGCTGCCTAGTTGTACCTGGCTGGACACAAAAATAGGGCGAAGCCCCACGTATTTTTTTTTAAATTATTTCATGAAATTCATGAAATAATTAAGAAAAAAAGGCCTTCCCTATATTGTTGTGTCCGGCCAGGTACAAATAGTCAGCTGGTGGTTGGGGGCAGCCCGTTCCTGCCTGCTGTACCTGGCTGGACACAAATATAGTGCGAAGCCCCACTTCAATTTTTTTTAATTATTTCATGAAATTCATGAAATAATTAAGAGGCCTTCCCTATATTGTTGTGTCCGGCCAGGTACAAATAGTCAGCTGGTGGTTGGGGGCAGCCCGTTCCTGCCTGCTGTACCTGGCTGGACACAAATATAGTGCGAAGCCCCACTTCAATTTTTTTAAATTATTTCAGGAAATTCATGAAATAATTAAAAAAAAAATGACGTGGGGCTTCGCACTATATTTGTGTCCAGCCAGGTACAGCAGGCAGGAACGGGCTGCCCCCAACCACCAGCTGCCTATTTGTACCTGGCCGGACACAACAATATAGGGAAGCCCTTTTTTTCTTAATTATTTCATGAAATAATTTAAAGAAAATTGACGTGGGGCTTCGCCCTGTTTTTGTGTCCGGCCAGGTACAACTAGGCAGCTGGGGGCTGGAATCCGCAGCGCAGGGAGGCCCAAGCTTTCTGGGCCACCCCCGCTGCAAATTGCAGTCCGCAGCCACCCCGGAAAATGGCGCGTTCATAGAAGCACCATCTTCTGGCGCTGTACCCAACTCATCCAGGGCCCTGATGCGGTGGCTCACTGGGTAATAAAGGGGTTAGGGCCAGCTTTGCATTATCAGCTGGCCCCAAGCCCAAAATTCATGGGGTCACGCCAATATTAGACATGACCACCATGAATTTCTAGTAAAGTATTTAAAAAAAACACAACACCCAGAAAAAAGTCCTTTAATTGAAATAAACACACAATTCTTTATTGTTCTAAATTAAACCATACTTACCGTCACGCCCATTCCAGCTGAAGCCAACGATCTCCTGAAATAAAAGAAAAATAATAAAGCAACATCATCCTTACCTTTCCATGGTTCCCATGACAGCTTCAGCTCTGCTACATCGAGATGACAGGCTGGACCGCAGCAGAACGCCGCCATCCACCCTGTCATCCCGCAGACACTGAGAAGCGCAGGCATGCTTGCGCTCCACAGTGTCTCTCTGTGAGGGCATCCAGATGAGCCGAGTTAATGTCCAATGAACTCGGCTCACCACATGCACGTCACTGACAGCGTGGGAAAATTCTCCTGCACTCAGCGCTTCAGCATGGGAGAATTCTCACGCTGAAGCGCTGAGTGCAGGAGAACTCTCCCACGCTGTCAGTGACGTGCAGGAGGTGAGCTGAGTTCATTGGACATGAGCTCACCTTATGCACGTCACTGACAGCGTGGGAGAATTCTCCTGCACTCAGCGCTTCAGCGTGAGAATTTTCCCATGCTGTCAGTGACGTGCATGAGGTGCGCCGAGTTCATTGGACATGAACTCGTCTCATCTTTATGCCGTCACAGCCAGACACTGCAGAGCGCAAGCAAGCCTGCGCTTCTCAGTGTCTGCGGGATGACAGGCTGGATGGCAGCGTTCTGCTGCGGTCCAGCCTGTCATCTCGATGTAGCAGAACTGAAGCTGTCGTGGGAACCATGGAAAGGTAAGGATGATGTTGCTTTATTATTTTTATTTTATTGCAGGAGATCGTTGGCTTCAGCTGGAATGGGCGTGATGGTAAGTATGGTTTAATTTAGAACAATAAAGGATTGTGTCTTATTTCAATTAAAGGACTTTATTCTGGGTGTTTGTGTTTTCTTTTAACTTTGACTATGGGGTTAGTAATGGGGGTGTCTTATAGACGCCTCTCCATTACTAACCTGGGCTTGATGTCAGCTGGCATTATAAGCTGACATCAACCCCAGCCCTATTACCCCCTGCCACCGCTACAGGGCAGCGTGGAAGAGCGAGGCTAAGTGCCAGAATTGGCGCATCCTATGAATGCGCCATTTCTGGGGCGGCTGACGGCTGGTGTTTCTAGCCTGGGAGGGGGCCAATATTCATGGCACCCTTCCTGGGCTATTAATATCAGCCCCCAGCTGTCTGCCTAGCCTTTGCTAGCTATTAAATTAGGGGGGACCCCACGTCATTTTTTTGGGGGGGTCCCCCATTTTAATAGCTAGTAAAGGCTATGTATTCAGCTGGGGGCTCATATTAGTAGCCTGGGAAGCTCCGTGGGTATTACCCCCTTCCCAGGCTTCAAACATCTGCCCCAGCTGTCTGCTTAACCTCCGCTAGAGACTAAAATTAAGGGGAACCCCACGCCAATTTTTTTTAATAATAAATCCTTTATTTTAATACTAAATGACAAGTACAGTAACCAACACTGTCACTGTACTTCATATATATGTGACTGACATGTTTCTATCTATCTAATCTATGTGTGAAGCTCTATTCTGTCTGTTATAAATTGTCGGGTACAGATGCTGAATTGCCGGCCGGCTTTTTTAAAGAGACGGTGCATGAAAACACTATTATTTGTTTTAATAAATCCTTTACACTAAATGACAAGTACAGTAAGCAATACTGTCACTGTACTTCATATATATGTGACTGACATGTTTCTATCTATCTAATCTATGTGTGATTCTCTATTCCTTCTATTCTAAATTGTCGGGTACCGCTGCTGAATTGCCGGCCGGCTTTTTTAAAGAGACTGTGCATGAAAACACTATTATTTTTTTTAATAAATCCTTTACACTAAATGACAAGTACAGTAAGCAACATTGTCACTGTACTTCATATATATGTGACTGACATGTTTCTATCTATCTAATCTATGTGTGAAGCTCTATTCTGTCTGTTATAAATTGTCGGGTACAGATGCTGAATTGCCGGCCGGCTTTTTTAAAGAGACAGTGCATGAAAACACTATTATTTTTTTTAATAAATCCTTTACACTAAATGACAAGTACAGTAAGCAACACTGTCACTGTACTTCATATATATGTGACTGACATGTTTCTATCTATCTAATCTATGTGTGAAGCTCTATTCTGTCTGTTATAAATTGTCGGGTACAGATGCTGAATTGCCGGCCGGCTTTTTTAAAGAGACAGTGCATGAAAACACTATTTTTTTTTTAATAAATCCTTTACACTAAATGACAAGTACAGTAAGCAACATTGTCACTGTACTTCATATATATGTGACTGACATGTTTCTATCTATCTAATCTATGTGTGAAGCTCTATTCTGTCTGTTATAAATTGTCGGGTACAGATGCTGAATTGCCGGCCGGCTTTTTTAAAGAGACAGTGCATGAAAACACTATTATATTTTTTAATAAATCCTTTACACTAAATGACAAGTACAGTAAGCAACACTGTCACTGTACTTCATATATATGTGACTGACATGTTTCTATCTATCTAATCTATGTGTGATGCTCTATTCCTTCTTGTCTAAATTGTCGGGTACCGGTGTATGCCGCTGCTGAATTGCCGGCCGGCTTTTTTAAAGAAAGCGTCTTCTGAGCAGTTTGTCAGCTTTTGGACACCTTTGAAGGTGTTTTCTATGTGTTTCTATGTGTTTTTGTTTGCCTGCCATTGGTTTTAACGGTGTTCGACGGTGTTCTAAGGTGTTCGACGAAAAGTTCGACGAACAGTTCCTCGAACATCCCGGTGTTCGACGAACCGAACCGAACCCGAACACTACGGGGGTGGCTCAACACTAGTGTTGAGCGCTGTCCGACATCGATAGCACCACCTTTGGATCAAGGCAACCTAACATGTCCGCCTGCATCTTCCTCACAGACAGGCAATTTGCAGGGGACACCCTTATCAACCCCGTCTAAGCACAATAGCCAGCCCTCGGTCCCTCAGATGTGGACAAGTAAAAGACCATTTCCTCCTAGCCATGAGAAAGCTAAGAGGTTGAATTTCACCATCTGCAAGCTCTTGGCTACAGAAATGCTGCCTTTACGCCTGGTGGACACAGAGGATTTTCGAGACCTTATGTCCGTCGCAGTGCCCCAGTACCTGATGCCCAGTCGGCACTACTTCTCAAAGACAGGTGTGCCTGCGCTCCACCAGCATGTCGCACACAACATCACCGCTTCTTTGAGAAACTCTGTGTGTGACAGGGTGCATTTCACCACAGACACTTGGACGAGTAGGCATGGACAGGGGCGTTACATGTCGCTGACTGGGCACTGGGTAACTATGGTGACAGCAGGACAAGGGGCTGCTGTCCAAGTCTTGCCGTCCCCACGAGTTGTGCGTCAATCCTCTTTATCTCAAAGTTCCTCCACAGCTTCTGCCTCCTCAACCTCCTCTCGGTCCTCCACCTGCACCCAAAGCCTGTCTGGTCATGCCACAAGCTTTCTAACTGCGCTGAAGGGATCCTGCACACCTCCTTACTATGCTGGCAGTAGGGCTCAACGTCATCAGGTGGTTTTTACTTTGAAATGTCTGGGAAATGTGAGTCACACAGCTGAGGAGTTGTGGTCAACTCTGGAGAACCAATTTCATGAATGGTTGTCTCCACTGGACCTGAAACCAGGGAAGGCCGTGTGCGACAATGCTGCAAACCTGGGTGCCGCCCTTCGCCGGGGCAATGTCACACACATGCCTTGTATGGCTCACGTGTTGAACCTGGTTGTCCAGCAATTTTTAGCCCACTATCCCGGACTAGATGGCCTTCTGCAGAGGGCACGGTCGCTGTGTGCTCACTTCCACCGTTCGCATCCCGCAGCTCAGCGACTTACATCTCTACAGAAGTCGTTGGGCATGCCACTTCACCAGCTAAAATGCGATGTGCCTACCCGGTGGAATTCAACTCTGCACATGTTGCAGTGACTGTGGCAGCACCGAAAAGCCCTGGTGCAATACGTTCTGACGTATAGCCTGGGCCAACGAGATCCAGAGGTGGGGCAAATCACGCTGGAGGAGTGGTCTCAGATCAGGGACCTATGCACCCTTCTGCACAGTTTTGAAATGGCGACGAAGATGTTTAGTGCTGACGATGCCATTATCAGCATGACTATTCCGGTGATTTACATGCTGGAGCACATGTTAAACAGAATTCGGAGTCAGGTGGTGGCACAAGAGGAGGTGGAGGAAGTAGAGGAGGAGGAGTTGTATGCGGAAGGGCTAACATCTGCAAGGTCCAGATGGTCGGCAGCACCAAGGCGGCAGGCATGTGAGGGTGGGGTAGATGGTTTTACCAGGGCGCATGGTAGCAGCCAAACTAGTGAGGAAGGTGCAGGAGCCCAGGAAGAAGTGGAGGACGAACTGATGGAAGACTCATCAGATGAGGGAGACCTTGATCACATTTCTGTTGTGTGAGGTTGGGGGGAGAGGGCAGAGGAAGGAAGCATGATTCTTACCTCGCTACCAACACAACAAGGACTTGGTCCTCCTGGATGCGCAAGACACATGAGTGCCTTCTTGCTGCACTACGTGCAACATGACCCTTGGATTGTCAGAATTCGAAGTAATCCCGACTACTGGGTTGCCACACTCTTAGATCCCCGGTACAAAAGTAAATTTGCCAAAATAATTCCTGCCATAGAAAGGGATTCACGCATGCAGGAGTATCAGCAGAGGCTGTTGCAGAATCTTACATGTGCTTTTCCACAAAACACCAGTGGTGCACGTAGTGAATAGTGTTGAGCCACCCCCGTAGTGTTCGAGTTCGGTTCGGTTCGTCGAACACCCGTGTGTTCGCCAAACTGTTCGTCGAACTGTTCGTCGAACACCTTCGAACACCGTTAAAACCAATGGCAGGCAAACAAAAATACATAGAAACACATAGAAAACACCTTCAAAGGTGTCCAAAAGCTGACAAACTTTCCCACAGGCAATTACGTCAGGTTAAAAGAGCAGCGGCAAAAAAGCCTTGTCATAGCAGCAGACAAGTTTTTGAAGCTGCTGTTGCCTCCAACGTCCCCCGAACAACAAGATGCAGGGTCCTTCAGAGGTTTGCAGCTGTGCATATGCCATCCTGTCGACCTCCTCTATCCACTTCACACAAGCAGAAACGGCTCCAGTGGGCCTTAACAGTTTGGCTGCTACCATGCGCCCTGGTTAATCCCTCTCCCCCACCCTCCCATGCCTGCCGCCTTGGTGCTGCCGACCGTCTGGACCTTGGAGATGTTATCCCTTCCGCATACGACTCCTCCTCTACTTCCTCCACCTCCTCTTGTCCCACCGCCTGACTCTGAATTCTGTTTAATGTGTGCTACAGCATGTAATTCACCGGAATAGTCATGCTGATAATGGCATCGTCAGCACTAAACATCTTCGTCGCCATTTAAAAACTGTGCAGAAGGGTGTGTGGCGCCCCTGAGGGTTCAGTCGCCACAGAGGTACTGCATCTCACCTAGAGGTGTGGTATCTCTCCCTTAGATAAGGAAGGAGTATGGCTCGGGACCCTAACACCTGCATCCAACACATACCCGCAGTGGGGGTAGGGCGAGATTGCTCCTAAGGGAGAGCACAGTCCCAGGTCCCTAGCTGGTGGGAGGGTCCTATGTAGTGGGTGTGGTTGGAGAAAGCAGCTTAGGGTAGCACATGACAGGGAGAGTATAAATAGGAAGCCATCTTAGAAAGAGCAAGCCAGTCAGAGGAGGAGAAATGACAGGAGCAGAGGCTCTGCATGAGCTCTGCTCCGGAGTCGGGCCTAGCCTGGGAGGCCCAGGACTGAAGGAGAGAAGAGAGGAGTGGGAGCAGGAAGGCTCCAGGAACCGAAGGGACCCTAGGGGTAAGGGCCGTGCAGAAGGCCACCCGTACGCCCGCTGCTACCAGGAGGTAGAGGGGTTAGGGCTGATAAGGGGAACCGGTCCCTCAACTAGCGGAGAAACAGTAAGGCTCAATTTGAAACCGGAGGCTGCAGCATTTAATGTACTGCAGGCCAACGTCCACACCAGTCTCACTAAGAAGGTAGCCACATAGGACCCAGGGGACGGAACACACGTCGCCCGCCAAGGCCCGAGGATACCGGATAGAAGTGTCACTGGGTGTGAGGTGCAGGGAGAAGGCCAGAGAAAGGACACACAGAAGGGGGTCCTGCAAAGTACCCCGGAGCTGTCTGGGGGTGGACTGAGCCCCTCACTGAGTACACACAGCACGACAGGGGAGATTGCTCTGGTACCTGTAATCTGGATTGCAACAACTGTGAGTAAAGATCTTGGGACTGCATCACACGGACTATGTGTTCATTACTGACTCCCTGCACTAGAACCACCATCATCCACCCACACTGCCCTGAAGCTACAATCTTCCTGTGGGGAGTAATAAAACCATTCCTGCAAAACCACCAGCTTCAGAGGACTGTTCCGCAGCGGCGGCCCCTTTGCCCGCACTCCACAGGTGGCGTAGTCGGACATTATAAACCCCATATATACAAATTATCCTTGGATTGACCGTCCTGGGTCACGGACCGGGTCACCGCCACAGTGACTACAACCCCCAGCGTCTACCGGCCCGGCTCCGGGTACCCCACGGCCCAGGGGGCATGTCAACTTCATAGGTCCCTGATCTGAGACCACTCCTGCAGCGTGATTTTCCCCACGTCTGGATCTCGTTAGCCCAGGCTATACGTCAGAGCGCATTGCACCAGGGCTTGTCGGTGCTGCCACAGTCGCTGCAACATGTGCAGAGTTGAATTCTACCGTGTCGGCACATCGCATTTCAGCCGGTGAACTGGCAGGCCCAATGACTTCTGTAGAGATGTAAGTCGTTGAGCTGCGGGATGTGAATGGCGGAAGTGAGCACACAGCGACCGTGCCCTCTGCAGAAGGCCATCTAGTCCGGGATAGTGGGCTAAAAATTGCTGGACAACAAGGTTGAACATGTGAGCCATACAAGGCACGTGTGTGACATTGCCCCGGCGAAGGGCCGCACCCAGGTTTGCAGCATTGTCGCACACGGCCTTCCCTGGTTGCAGGTCCAGTGGAGACAACCATTCATGAAACTGGGTCTCCAGAGCTGACCACAACTCCTCAGCTGTGTGACTCACATTTCCCAGACATTTCAAAGTAAACACCGCCTGATGCCGTTGAGCCCTGCTGCCAGCATAGTAAGGAGGTGTGCAGGATTCCTTCTGTGCAGTTAGAAAGTGGGTGGCATTACCAGACAGGCTTTGGGTGCAGGTGGATGACCGAGAGGAAGATGAGGAGGCAGAAGCAGTGGAGGAACTTCTAGATAAAGAGGATTGATGTACAACTCGTGGGGACGGCAAGACTTGGACAGCAGCCCCTTGTCCTGCTGTCACCATAGTTACCCAGTGCCCAGTCAGCGACATGTAACGCCCCTGTCCATGCCTACTCGTCCAAGTGTCTGTGGTGAAATGCACCCTGTCACACGCAGAGTTTCTCAAAGAAGCAGTGATGTTGTGTGCGACATGCTGGTGTAGCGCAAACACACCTGTCTTTGAGAAGTAGTGCCGACTGGGCATCTGTTACTGGGGCACTGAGACGGACATAAGGTCTCGAAAATCCACTGTGTCCACCAGGCGGAAAGGCAGCATTTCTGTAGTCAAGAGCTTGCAGATGGTGAAATTCAACCTCTTAGCTTTGTCATGGCTAAGAGGAAAGGGTCTTTTACTTGTCCACATCTGAGGGACGGAGGGCTGACTGTTGTGCTTAGATGGGGTTGAGTAGGGTGTCCCCGGCAAACTGCCGGTCTGCGAGGAAGATGCAGGCGGAAAAGTTAGGTTGCCTTGATCCAAAGGTGGTGCTCTCGATGTCGGAGAGCACTCAACACCAGCTGGTGTTTCCACTTCCAAATGAAATGATGAACTGCCAATCACACTGGCTGTTGCGGGTAAAGAGGTGGCAGGTCTGCGTCCAAAAACATGTGTGACTGCTGTCCCCCCAGTCACAGAGGATGAAGAGGCCACGGATGCACAAGATGTGGCAGACGGTAGTTGGCCCGGCCGGCTAGGCCGCATTGTAGCACAGTGAGCTTCCCACTGCAACTTATGCTTCATATCCATGTGACGGTTCATGCATGAAGTACTCAAACTATGGATTTTTTGGCCTCTACTTAGATTTGGGTGACAAATATTACAGATAACACGAGTTGGGTCATCCTTATCGATCTGAAAAAATGCCCAGGCTATGCAAGGCTTAGAGCCCATGCGACCTGAAGAGCCACTACGACTTGTGGTCAGAGGCAGAGTTGTGGTTGAGGATGCAGTTGTTGACGTGCTTCCAGTACTCCGTCTCTGTCCAGGAAGGCGCAGCCTAACCTTGCCTTCAATTGCATCTGTGACGCCCAGCTGCGCTTGGTATCACAGATCCTAGAAGAGTGCATTGATGGAATCCTCCACAAGAGGCCCCCATAAACATTCACACATCTCCACCTTCCACCTCAGACCAGCAGAGGGAGCCCGTTAGGGATATAAATAGAGAAGGTGGAGCTAGGCAGTTCAGTTCCTCTGAAGAGTTCCTGCAGTAGAGAAGCCTAAGAGAGGTCAGTCTGCAGTGGAGCTCAGTCTAGTCTAGAGAACTCAGTTAATAGTTCAGCAGTGGAGCACGAGGCTCCTGCTAGCTAGATTCAGGAGCCCAGTTAGAGCTTAAGGTGTGCCGGCGCCATAAGATCGGTGAAGCGTGGCAAACTGCCGTTAGTGTGTATAGCCTAGTGAGGGCCCGAGTAGACCGAAGGCGAGTGGAGAGTTAGTACATAGGGGGCAGAGGAGCTTAACCAGCTCACCCCGAAGCATTTACCGGACACCGGATCCGAGCTTACCGGGATCTCTATGACCCAGTAAGGCATAACCGGAATCCCTGGAGAACTACAAGTCCCAGGATCTCTAAGGTGCTGATACGTAATGCTTAGGCCCCGCATACTGGGAGCGTGAACTCCAAGACAAGGCCCTACCACAAGGTCAGCCAGCGCAGGACAGAGACAAAGTTAGGCCTAGCTCCAGGCAGGTCAGAAACTTACTACGCAGAGACAAGAAACAGGAGGCCCTACACCCGCTCATTGGAGAGGATCCTGATATGCACCCTTCACCCTACAGTGCTCCGGAATGTACCTGAATTTCCACCAGTAAAAGGTACTGAAGTGACTGCTGTGTCCTTTCTCGTTCTTGCTCTGACCCAGCTGGGTCTCGCCTGTCCTGCATTCATTCCCCCTGCCTATGCTTTTCTGAGGCCAAGCTCCATCTGTGGGGACCAATACCATCGAGCTGCCTTATCACCGGCCTCAGTGGACTGCTGCAGCGCTGGTGCTTCTCGCTAGATACCACAGGTGGCATCACGAACTCTTATAAAATTAACAATTATCCACACTTTTAAAGAGTGACCCCAGGGTACGGGCCCGGGAGCCGACCACCGCGACATCCCCAAGGCCATGCAAAGGCCCGGATACAGAGTCATCCCCATCCCCTGGGCTAGTCACATCCTCCTCCACCTCCTCTGCTGACCTCATCGACTGGCTGACTGTGGGTTGACAGTAAGTGGGATCTCCAACCTCATCATCATCACCCTGTGTGTTCTCACACCCGTCGTCCTCAGAGCCAACCTCTTCCTGCCCTGACCGAAAAGTCAAGTTGTCGCTCCAATCAGGTATTTGAGTCTCATCATCGTCTTCATCATTGTCTCCACCAACAGGAGTTACAGTTTGGGAACGAGGGTCTACATTATGCTCAGAACCTTCTTCATCTGGTCCTGGATCCGACTCATAAAGATTCTGGGCATCAGTGCAGATCATTTCCTCGTCTGGATTAACAGAAGCTCTGGAGCAGACCTCCTTTTCCCTGGCTATAGTATGAGTAAACAGCTGTGCAGACTCAACCATCTGTGTTATCCCATACTCAGACAGGCAGCTGGAGACTTGGGAGCTGTGAGGAAGCTAGTGTGATTGGGGTGACACCTCTGAGGACTGGAGTATTTGTGATGTTGAAGTTGAGGTGGAGGAGAGCCCACTTGAAGGAGCACTTGATATCCGTTGAAGCACCTGCTGTTTTTGTGCCTCATCTGGAATTTGTAGCGATGGGCGTGTCCGTAAGAAAGGGGTCGTATCACATTGTTCACGAAAAGAAGAAGACATCTTAGTTTGGCTGGAAGATGGTCTTTCTTCTGCAGATGTTACTCCCCCCCATCGCGGGGGGGCTCGACCCACCAGCGGACAGAGGGGGAGGGGGAGAGGGGGGCTGGCCGTCAGGGTCCACCGCGGCTCTGGCACAAACCCGGCGACACGGAGGTCGCACGGGCAGGAACGGACTGGCCATGTCGGCTTCGCACCCCAGCGTAGTCCCTCTGCCCGCTCGCACCCTTAACCTCAAAGGGATGCGCAAACGGCTTTTCTTCCCAGGGCTGTTCCCCGCCCAGCAGGAACGTGGGGAAGCTCAGGTCGGCCTTCCACTGTACTCCCTTACCTCCCTCGCCCTCTTTCCTTCTTCCGTTCTCCATCTAACCCCTCGCCTCTGTGGTGTCCGCTCTCCCTCCAGCTCTCTCCTTCTCACTGGTGGACTACCACGTATATTCACACTGTGGCGAATCTTTTGGGCCCAGGCATAAGAAGTTGACGATGTAATGGATAATATGTGGCCCCTTAGAAACGTCCATTACAACCCATTCGAGGAAGCAACTAAACGCCTCAAATAGTAAGCAGGATCTGGAGCACCCCATGGGCAAACAGCCATCTATATAGTATGCTCCTTCCCAGAAGCAGCCCAATAGGTGGACACTATTCGGAGGCACGGGTAGTAAGTAGAGATGAGCGGTGTTCGACTAGAACTGTTCGCCAATCTCAAATTCGAGCTGTTTTGGGCGGTGTTCGAGTTGTTCGACGAACCCGAACGATTTGCAAAAAATTCGGCTGTTCGAGGTTATGTTCGATAACTGTTCGTGCACCAAAAGCGTGTCCTGCATGTCTGGTGCTATTTAGAGCACCAATCATGCAGGGATTGTCTGCCACTCCCTGTAATGCCACAGCCATGGTGGTTGTGGCATTACAGTGATTGCCCAAATCGATGGGAACAGTGCCAACAGTGAAACATGAAAAGCCGGCAATTCAGCAGCGGCATACACCGGTACCCGACAATTTAGAACCGAAAGAATAGAGCTTCACACATAGATTAGATAGATATAAACATGTCAGCCACATATATACGAAGTACAGTGAAAGTGCTGCTTACTGTACTTGTCATTTAGCGTAAAGGATTTATCAAAAAAAGTAATAGTGTTTTCATGCACCGTCTCTTTAAAAAAGCCAGCCGGCAATTCAGCATCTGTACCCGACAATTTATAACAGACAGAATAGAGCTTCACACATAGATTAGATAGATAGAAACATGTCAGTCACATATATATGAAGTACAGTGACAGTGTTGCTTACTGTACTTGTCATTTAGTGTAAAGGATTTATTAAAAAAAATAATAGTGTTTTCATGCACCGTCTCTTTAAGAAAGCCGGCCGGCAATTCAGCATCTGTACCCGACAATTTATAACAGACAGAATAGAGCTTCACACATAGATTAGATAGATAGAAACATGTCAGTCACATATATATGAAGTACAGTGATAGTGTTGGTTACTGTACTTGTCATTTAGTATTAAAATAAAGGATTTATTATTAAAAAAATTGGCGTGGGGTTCCCCTTAATTTTAGGCTCTAGCGGAGGTTAAGCAGACAGCTGGGGCAGATGTTTGAAGCCTGGGAAGGGGGTAATACCCACGGAGCTTCCCAGGCTACTAATATCAGCCCCCAGCTGAATACATAGCCTTTACTAGCTATTAAAATGGGGACCCCCCCCCAAAAAATGACGTGGGGTCCCCCCTAATTTAATAGCTAGCAAAGGCTAGGCAGACAGCTGGGGGCTGATATTAATAGCCCAGGAAGGGAGCCATGAATATTGGCCCCCTCCCAGGCTAGAAACACCAGCCGTCAGCCGCCCCAGAAATAGCGCATCCATAGGATGCGCCAATTCTGGCACTTAGCCTCGCTCTTCCACGCTGCCCTGGTACGGTGGCAGGGGGTAATAGGGCTGGGGTTGATGTCAGCTTATAATGCCAGCTGACATCAAGCCCAGGTTAGTAATGGAGAGGCTTCTATAAGACACCCCCATTACTAACCCCATAGTCAAAGTTAAAAAAAACACAAACACCCAGAATAAAGTCCTTTAATTGAAATAAAGACACAATTCTTTATTGTTCTAAATTAAACCATACTTACCGTCACACCCATTCCAGCTGAAGCCAACGATCTCCTGTAATAAAAATAAAATAATAAAGCAACCTCATCCTTACCTTTCCATGGTTCCCATGACAGCTTCAGCTCTGCTACATCGAGATGACAGGCTGGACCGCAGCAGAACGCCGCCATCCAGCCTGTCATCCCGCAGACACTGAGAAGAGCAGGCTTGCTTGCTCTCCACATTGTCTCTCTGTGACAGCATAAAGATGAGCCGAGGTCATGTCCAACGAACTCGGCTCACCTCATGCACGTCACTGACAGCGTGGGAAAATTCTCACGCTGAAGCGCTGAGTGCAGGAGAATTTTCCCACGCTGTCAGTGAGGTGCATGAGGTGAGCTGAGTTCATTGGACATGAGCTCACCTCATGCACGTCACTGACAGCGTGGGAGAATTCTCCTGCACTCAGCACTTCAGCGTGAGAATTTTCCCACGCTGTCAGTGACGTGCATGAGGTGAGCTGAGTTCATTG
Source organism: Phyllobates terribilis (assembly GCF_046119375.1). NCBI lineage: Eukaryota > Metazoa > Chordata > Amphibia > Anura > Dendrobatidae > Phyllobates > Phyllobates terribilis. The sequence goes on from NW_027362761.1 coordinate 790,615,589, forward strand.
GACATGAACTCGGCTCATCTGGATGCCGTCACAGCGAGACACTGAGGAGCGCAAGCAAGCCTGCTCTTCTAAGTGTCTGCGGCATGACAGGCTGGATGGCAGCGTTCTGCTGCGGTCCAGCCTGTCATCTCGATGTAGCAGAGCTGAAGCTGTCGTGGGAACCATGGAAAGGTAAGGATGATGTTGCTTTATTATTTTTCTTTTAATGCAGGAGATCGTTGGCTTCAGCTGGAATGGGCGTGATGGTAAGTATGGTTTAATTTAGAACAATAAAGGATTGTGTCTTTATTTCAATTAAAGGACTTTATTCTGGGTGTTTGTGTTTTCTTTTAACTTTGACTATGGGGTTAGTAATGGGGGTGTCTTATAGACGCCTCTCCATTACTAACCTGGGCTTGATGTCAGCTGGCATTATGAGCTGACATCAACCCCAGCTCTATTACCCCCTGCCACCGCTACAGGGCAGCGTGGAAGAGCGAGGCTAAGTGCCAGAATTGGCGCATCCTATGAATGCGCCATTTCTGGGGCGGCTGACGGCTGGTGTTTCTAGCCTGGGAGGGGGCCAATATTCATGGCACCCTTCCTGGGCTATTAATATCAGCCCCCAGCTGTCTGCCTAGCCTTTGCTAGCTATTAAATTAGGGGGGACCCCACGTCATTTTTTTTGGGGGGTCCCCCATTTTAATAGCTAGTAAAGGCTATGTATTCAGCTGGGGGCTCATATTAGTAGCCTGGGAAGCTCCATGGGTATTACCCCCTTCCCAGGCTTCAAACATCTGCCCCAGCTGTCTGCTTAACCTCCGCTAGAGACTAAAATTAAGGGGAACCCCACGCCAATTTTTTTTAATAATAAATCCTTTATTTTAATACTAAATGACAAGTACAGTAACCAACACTATCACTGTACTTCATATATATGTGACTGACATGTTTCTATCTATCTAATCTATGTGTGATGCTCTATTCTGTCTGTTATAAATTGTCGGGTACAGATGCTGAATTGCCGGCCGGCTTTTTTAAAGAGACGGTGCATGAAAACACTATTATATTTTTTAATAAATCCTTTACACTAAATGACAAGTACAGTAAGCAACACTGTCACTGTACTTCATATATATGTGACTGACATGTTTCTATCTATCTAATCTATGTGTGAAGCTCTATTCTGTCTGTTATAAATTGTCGGGTACAGATGCTGAATTGCCGGCCGGCTTTTTTAAAGAGACAGTGCATGAAAACACTATTATTTTTTTTAATAAATCCTTTACACTAAATGACAAGTACAGTAAGCAACATTGTCACTGTACTTCATATATATGTGACTGACATGTTTCTATCTATCTAATCTATGTGTGAAGCTCTATTCTGTCTGTTATAAATTGTCGGGTACAGATGCTGAATTGCCGGCCGGCTTTTTTAAAGAGACAGTGCATGAAAACACTATTATATTTTTTAATAAATCCTTTACACTAAATGACAAGTACAGTAAGCAACACTGTCACTGTACTTCATATATATGTGACTGACATGTTTCTATCTATCTAATCTATGTGTGATGCTCTATTCCTTCTTGTCTAAATTGTCGGGTACCGGTGTATGCCGCTGCTGAATTGCCGGCCGGCTTTTTTAAAGAAAGCGTCTTCTGAGCAGTTTGTCAGCTTTTGGACACCTTTGAAGGTGTTTTCTATGTGTTTTTGTTTGCCTGCCATTGGTTTTAACGGTGTTCGACGGTGTTCTAAGGTGTTCGACGAACAGTTCGACGAACAGTTCCTCGAACATCCCGGTGTTCGACGAACCGAACCGAACCCGAACACTACGGGGGTGGCTCAACACTAGTAGTAAGTAACCGGAACGCCGCATCAATGTCTGTTTTGGCCATTAGGGTGACCCTTCCCAACTTCTTGATCCGCCTGATTGCCTTGTCAAAGTGATGAGCGAACATGCTCGCCACTACTCGGTACTCGCCCCAGCATCACTGTGCTCGACATGCTCGGCACTCAGCGAGTATTTCCGGGGTTGCTTTGGCGGGAGCTCTGGTCCCTGCCCTGCTTGTTTGGCGCTCTTTAGAGAGCCAATGAACATGCAGGGTTTGCCTGCCATGCACTGTAATGACGTAGCCATGTTGGTTGCGGCATTAAAGTGATTGGCTGGCCGCATAGCATGATCGGGTCTATATAAGACCTGGTGCCCCTATGCTCGTCACAATCTCACCCCGAAACAGGCAGAGTAGGAAGAGCTGCTGCTGCGTGAGGGAGAGATTTGCTTGTTTATTAGTCACTGTAGGTATTCCACAACATATCTATATATCCATCTGAACTAACAGTCCTTCTGAGGACTAATCCAGCTGCATATATTCAGTGGTGATAGCAGGAGTTAGGCAGGCAGAGAAATTTGTGAACACTATACAGCACAATAGTGTCCATTGCACATGGCACGTTCTGTCTGCTCCTGCTGTTACAGATATCCGTAGACATAGCCCCAGATATCAGGGGCCAGGACAATTTTTTTTTTATCTTAATCCTGGTTATTTGCTTAAAAAGCAATCCAGAATAACCATTTTTCTGCTCTATTTGCTTGATAGCACTGCAGAATACAGCCAGATCTTTTCCAAATTATAAGGAATAAAAATCCAGAAATTTGTGGTGAACGTGAAAAATATTGGCCTCCATTTACAGTTTGTTGCAGTGTGTCAGTGAAGCTATTCACACGTGATCGCTGTGAAGAATAGTAAACTATAGGACCGCTATTTAAAACCATGGTTGACCATCAGATGTATCACACATAACTGCGGTCCAAATTCAGCCATTTCTGTCCTCCATTTAGAGTTTGTTGCAGTGTGTCAGTGAAGCTATTCACACGTGGTCGCTATGAAGAATAGTAAACTACAGGGCCGCTATTTAAAACCGTGGTTGTCCGTCAGACGTATCACATATAACTGTGGTCCAAATTCAGCTATTTCTGTCCTCCATTTACAGTTTGCTGCCGTGTGTCAGTGAAGCTATTCACACGTGCTCGTTGTGAAGAATAGTAAACTACAAGCCCTACATATAACCCCCCCAAAAAATAGCCACTGGATTTGAGTTTATATTATTGATGCTATCATCTGGTGGGGTTGAGAACTCTGGCCCAATTCAGCCCTTATTCATTTTTATAAGAGTCAGCCTGTCAGCAATTTCAGTTGACAGGCAGATAATCCTATCAGTTTTACCACTTAGAATGCACCCGGCGGCACTAAAAACCATCTCTGACAAAATGCTATCGGCCAGGACCTCCAAGGCATAGAAAGACAGTTCATGCCACGTGTCCAGCTTGCATCTTCCAAAACTTTTCCCTCCTTGCCAGAGTACCCCATGTATCAGGGCCTAGGCGCTGGGAGGGTTTGAGAAAACTGTCCCAGACCTTTGACAGCGTTTTCCTGCCTCTGCCGCATCTGGTTTGTGTTCCTCACTTGTACTCCTTGGTTGTCCAATGAACTGTCTCACTGTGACCTCTGCTTCCAGCGTTGTCAAATGGGAATTTTTAATTTCTCCAAAAATGAACTCCTTTGGTTTCCTCCCTCTGCTAACCTACCTATACCAGACTTTGCAATTTCTTTTAGGTGGTGCCACCATAACCACCACTCGGCACGCCTGCTATCTTGGAGTCATATTTGACACACAACTTTCCTTTATTCAACATGGAAAATCACTCACTCGCTCATGTCACCTGCACCTTAAAAATTTCTGCAGAAGTCGTCCTTTTCTCACCATTGATACTGTAAAAACTCTTACTGTCACTCTTATTCACTAGTGCAATCGGTCTCCCTCTAAACAAACTGTCTCCTCTCCAATTCCTTCTGAATGCAGCAGCATTTCTATCAAGCCGCTTCACCGACGCCTCTACCCTGTGCCAGTCATTGCACGGGTTAGGTTAACCTATCACTACAGAATACAATACAAACTGATGTGTCTCACCCACCAAGCTGTCCACAGTTCTGCACCGGCCTATATCTCTTCCCTCATTTTTGTGCATCACCCCTCCTGTGCCCACTGTTCTGCAACTGATCTAAGACAGACATCCTCCTTAATCAGAACCTCACAACTCCGTCTCCAAGAATTCTCTTGTGCCGTGCCAGTTTTCTATAATACCCAAAATGCGTACAATGTGATGGTCACGGTAAAGGCAGGGAAACATAAAGTCGGCCTTGTGTGACAGACGGCCAAGAGCCGCACCTTTTCTGCATCGCACAAAGACACGGGGGTTGGAACCAAAGATCTCAAATTAGGACTCATCAGACCAAAGCACAGATTTCCACAGGTCTTATGTCCATTCCTTGTGTTCTTTAGCCCAAACAAGTCTCTTCTGCTTGTTGCCTGTCCTTAGCAGTGGTTTCCAAGCAACTATTTTACCATGAAGGCCTGCTGCACAATGTCTCCTCTTAAGAGTTGTTGAAGAGATGTGTCTGCTGCTAGAACTCTCTGTGGCATTGACCTGGTCTCTAATCTGAGCTGCTGTTAACCTGCGATTTCTGAGGCTGGTGACTCGGATAAACTTATCCTCAGAAGCAGAGGTGACTCTTGGTCGTCCTTTCCTGTATTTTCATGAATATGAAAATTGTACATTCACACTGAAGGCATCAAAACTATGAATTAACACATGTGGAATTATATACTTAGCAAAAAAGTGTGAAACGACTGAAAATATGTCTTATATTCTAGGTTCTTCAAAGTAGCCACCTTTTGCTTTCATGACTGCTTTGCACACTCTTGGCATTCTCTTGATGAGCTTCAAGAGGTAGTCACCGGAAATGGTCTTCTAACAATCTTGAAGGAGTTCCTAGAGATGCTTAGCACTTGTTGGCCCTTTTGCCTTCACTCTGCGGTCCAGCTCACCCCAAACCATCTCGATTGAGTTCAGGTCTGGTGACTGTGGAGGCCAGGTCATCTGGCGTAGCACCCCATCACTTTCCTTCTTGGTCAAATAGCCCTTACACAGCCTGGAGGTGTGTTTGGGGTCATTGTCCTGTTGAAAAATAAATGATGGTCCAGCTAAACGCAAACCGGATGGAATAGCATGCCGCTGCAAGATGCTGTGGTAGCCATGCTGGTTCAGTATGCCTTCAATTTTGAATAAATCCCCAACAGTGTCACCAGCAAAGCACCCCCACACCATCACACCTCCTCCTCCATGCTTCACGGTGGGAACCAGGCATGTAGAGTCCATCCGTTCACCTTTTCTGCGTCGCACAAAGACACGATGGTTGGAACCAAAGATCTCAAATTTGGACTCATCAGACCAAAGCACAGATTTCCACTGGTCTCATGTCCATTCCTTGTGTTCTTTAGCCCAAAGAAGTCTCCTCTGATTGTTGCCTGTCCTTAGCAATGGTTTCCTAGAAGCTATTTTACCATGAAGGCCTGCTGCACAAAGTCTACTCTTAACAGTTGTTGAAGAGATGTGTCTGCTGCTAGAACTCTGTGTGGCATTGACCTGGTCTCTAATCTGAGCTGCTGTTAACCTGCGATTTCTGAGGCTGGTGACTAAGATAAACTTATCCTCAGAAGCAGAGGTGACTCTTGGTCTTCCTTTCCTGGGGCGGTCCTCATGTGAGACAGTTTCTTTGTAGCGCTTTATGGTTTTTGCAACTGCACTTGGGGACACTTTCAAAGTTTGCCCAATTTTTCAGACTGACTGACATTCATTTCTTAAAGTAATGATGGCCACTCGTTTTTCTTTACTTAGCTGCGTTTTTCTTGCCATAATACTAATTCTAACAGTCTATTCAGTAGGACTATCAGCTGTGTTCCACCTGACTTCTGCACAACACAACTGATGGTCCCAACCTCATTATTAAGGCAAGAAATCCCACTTATTAAACCTGACAGGGCACACCTGTGAAGTGAAAACCATTTCCGGTGACTACCTCTTGAAGCTCATCAAGAGAATGCCAAGAGTGCGCAAAGCAAAAAGTGGCTACTTTGAAGAACCAAGAATATAAGACATATTTTCAGTTGTTTCACACTTTTTTGTTAAGTATATAATTCCACATGTGTTAATTCATAGTTTTGATGCCTTCAGTGTGAATGTACAATTTTCAAAGTCATGAAAATACAGAAAAATCTTTAAATGAGAAGGTGTGTCCAAACTTTTGGTCTGTACTGTACGTCTCTTGATAGAGCATTGGAGTGCCTCCAAATTTTTGGCTGTCATTGCATTCACTGCGTAGGCAAACAGTATGGGAGACCCACTTCCAAATAATGGGAACATTTTTTTCATGAGGCCCTCCTCTACATCTCTTGCAAGGGGCATTGGAATGCCTTCCAAAGAACAGGATGGGAGATCCGCTCCTTTCTAATGGGCACATGTCTTTACTGAGGCCATCCTTTATGTCTCTTCAAAGGGGTATTGTGATGCGTCGAAAATTTAGGCAGCTTTTGCAGTCACTGCATACGCAATAACTGTATAGCAGAACCACTCCTTTCTAATGGGAATATGTCGATACTGATGCCCACCTCTATGTGTCTTTAAATTGGTATTAGGGTTTTTCCCAAATTTTGGCAGCCGTTGTACTCTCTGCATACCCTTTAACTGTATAGCAAAACCGCTCCTTTCTTATGGGAACATGTCATTACTGAGGCCCACCTCTATGTGTTTTTAAATTGGTATTGGGGTTTTTCCCAAAATTTGGCAGCCGTTGTACTCACTGCATACCCTATAACTGTATAGCAAAACTGCTCCTTTCTAATGGGAACATGGCGTTACTGTGGCCCATCTGTATGTCACTTTAAATTGTTAGTGGGGTTTTTCCCAAATTTTGACAGCCCTTGCAGTAACTGCATGGGCATTACCACTATAGGAGACTCACTCCTTTATAATGGGAACATTTTTTTACTGAGACCCTCCTCTATGTCTCTTCAAAGGGATATTGGGTTGCGTCCAAATTTTTTGGCAGCCCTTGCACTCACTGCGTTTGCAATAATAATGGGAACAACAAAGCTGATGGCTTTCTAACAATAGCGAGGGCTGACTGCTGGTGCTTTAAAAATAGTAAGAGCCGCCTTATGGCCCTATAAAAAAATAGGCTTCGTGACTTTCAGAGTCCCTACTTCATAAATGAAACAGGGTGTATTTGATCATGTCTCACACACCACATGGCCAGATTAGGTTATAAAATGTTGTAAATGTTGTAAAATCAGTAGCTTACTCATCTCCTGATATGCCAGTTGTTGCTGTTGTTGGGCCATCTGTTACTGCTGTTGGGCCTTCACAAGGTGCTTAAGCAGGTCCTTCATTTTGTCTGACTCTGCCTCCTGGCTCACTTCCACCTTCACCCAGGACATGCAGTCTCTCTTGTAGCAGTCACACGTGTTCGCTGGGAACACTGCCCGCACTTCTAACACCACCTGTGGTAGATCTGCTCACTCGGTTGCACATAGAGGTAGAAACGGAACAATGTCTCTTTTAATTTTCAGTTGGTTTATTAAGCGGCATTAACCAATGTAGAGTTCATGAAAATAAACACAGCCCATCTGGCATAACGGCAAAACAAAATAAGAAAGTGTCCAGCGAAGTTTTTGCACTGGCCGGGGTCCGGCCACTCAGGATCAGCAAAAGCCCACACGGTTCAGGTAAGCTGAATAAAACACAAGTTCCTCTCTCTGGAGCTGGCCTCCAAATACTGACCACACCTGAGTCTCAAGGCTGGCTATTTAAAGCCCAGACACTCCCCTGATTGGAGAGATATGGTGAATGACCTCCCACCGTTCACAATGGTCATTCATAAAATAACACTCCCTTTTACTATAGACTTAACCCATCTCAACAAATAACATGTGGGAGGAAACTTAATGGTTTCTAGTTCACTGAAGCCAACAGCCTCAGGGAAACATATCTCCCCTCCAGCACTTTACCAGTGACTTTGTCACATATCCCCCTCCCCTGCCCAAGTTCGTGGGTTTTGGCACCTTCACTCACTAAACAGTCTGGACAGGGCATCTGCATTTCCATGTAGTTTCCAGGGCCTGTGCTCTACATGAAAATTAAAGTCTTGGAGTGCTAGGAACCACCTAGTTACCCGGGCATTGTTCCACTTCCTTTCCCTCATCCATCTCAGGGGTGCATGGTCTGACACTAGCCTGAACTTTATGGCTAAGCACTCTTTTTCTACTATAGCACAGTTTTTCTCGCAGGAAGAGAGCTTCCGACTCAGAGAATTTGATGTTCCTTCCCATTTATCTCTTGAGAGAGCATGGCTCCTAGGCCAACTTCTGAAGCATCTGTCTGAACCATAAATTCTTTATTGAGTCTGGTGCAACCAGGACCAGCTGCTTGCACAATGCAAGCTTCAGCTGTTGGAACGCCATCTCCGTTTCATTCGTCCATTTCATCATCGTTGATCTGGTGCCTTTGAGGAGATCCATAAGTGGCACAGCCATCATGGCAAAATTTGGGATAAACCGCCGGTAATATCCCACAATTCCAAGAAACAGTCTCACCAGCTTCTTGGAGAGCGGTTGTGGCCATTTCTGGATTGCCTCGACTTTGTTGACTTGCGGCTTAATTTCGCCTCTTCCGACGACATAGCCCAAGTATTTGGCCTCCTCCTTCCCAATGGCACATTTCTTTGGATTTACAGTAAATCCCGCCTTCCTCAGAGCATCCAGAATCTCTTGTACCTTCGGCAGGTGACTGGTCCAGTCTGGGCTAAAGACTACAATGTCGTCAATGCGGAATACTTCTTATGTGGGGCTAGGATCCGATCCATGGGCCTCTGGAAGGTGGCTGGGGCCCACTGCAATCCGAAAGGCATTCAGGTGTATTGGAAACATCCTCTGAGACATGGGGATCTGCCAGTAGCCCTTCGTTAGATTGAGGGTGGTGATAAACACAACCGTTCAAAAGTTTGGGGTCATTTAGAAATTTCATTATTTTTGAAAGAAAAGCACATTTTTTTTCAATGAAGCTAACATTAAATGAATCAGAAATACACTCTATACATTGTTAATGTGGTAAATGACTATTCTAGCTGCAAGCGTCTTGTTTTTATTGCAATGTCTACATAGGTGTATAGAGGTCAATTTCCAACAACCACCACTCCAGTGTTTTAATGGTACATTGTGTTTGCTAACTGTGTAAGAAGGCTAATGGATGTTTAGAAAACCCTAGAAAACCATTGCACAAGTATGTTAGCCCAGCTGAAAACGGTTTGACTGATTTGAGAAGCTATAAAATTGACCTTCCTTTGAGCTAGTTGAGAATCTGGAGCATTACATTTGTTTGTTCTATGAAACTCTCAAAATGGCCAGAAAAAGAGAACTTTCATGTGAAACTCGACAGTCTATTCTTTTTCTTAGAAATGAAGGCTATTCCATGCGAGAAGTTGCCAAGAAACTGAAGATTTCCTACAACAGTGTGTACTACTCACTTCAGAGGAGAGCACAAACAGGCTCTAACCAGAGTAGAAAGCGAAGTGGGAGGCCCCGCTGCACAACTGAGCAACAAGACAAGTACATTAGAGTCTCTAGTTTGAGAAATCGACGCCTCACAGCTCCTCAACTGGCAGCATCATTAAATGGTACACGCAAAACGCCAGTGTCATCGTCTAGAGTGAAGAGGCGACTCCAGGATACGAGCCTTCAGGACAAAGTGGCAAAGAAAAAGCCATATCTGAGACTGGCTAATAAAAGTAAAAGATTAATATGGGCAAAAGAACACAGACATTGGACAGAGGAAGATTGGAAAACAGTTTAATGGACAGACGAATCAAAGTTTGAGGTGTTTGGATCACACAGAAGAGCATTTGTGAGACACAGAACTACTGAAAAGATGGTGGAAGATGCCTGACACCATCTGTCAAGTATGGTGGGGGTAATGTGATGGTCTGGGGTTGCTTTGGTGCTGTTAAAGTGGGAGATTTGTACAAGATAAATGGGATTTTGAATAAGGAAGGCTGTCACTCCATTTTGCAACGCCATGCCATACCCTGTGGACAGCACATGATTGGAGCCAATTTCTTCCTACAACAGGACAATGACCCAAAGCACACCTCCAAATTATGCATGAACTAGTTATGGAAGAAGCAGGCAGCTGGTATTCTATCTGTAATGGAGTGGCCAGTGCAGTCACCAGATCTCAACCCCATTGAGCTGTTGTGGGAGCAGCTTGATCGTATGGTACACAAAAAGTGCCCATCAAGTCAATCCAATTTGTGGGAGGGGCTTCAGGAAGCATTGGGTGAAATTTCTCAAGATTACCTCAGAAAATTAACAGCTAGAATGCCAAAGGTCTGCAATGCTGTAATTGCTGCAAAGGGAGCATTCTTTGACGAAAGCAGAGTTTGAAGGAGAAAATTATTCTTTCAAATAAAAATCATTATTTCTAACCTTGTCAATGTCTGGACTATATTTTCTATTCATTTTGCAACTCATTTGATAAATAAAAGTATGAGTTTTCATGGAAAACACAAAATTGTCTGGGTGACCCCAAACTTTTGAACGGTAGTGTACCTCGCAGGTCCAAGCCTCTCGATGAGTTTGTCAACGCGGGGCATCGGGTATGAGTCACACTTGGACACCTCATTCAGCTGGTGGTAGTCGTTACAAAGCCTCCACTTCCCGTTGGGTTTTGGCACAAGGACGATGGAACTTGACCATCCACTCTTCGACTCTTCTATCACACCGAGGTCTAACATCCTCTTCACCTCGGTTGAGATCACCTCTCGGCGAACTTCAGGAATCCTGTAGAGCTTCAGGTTCACCCTTACATGCGGCTCTGTAAGCACGTCATGCTCTACCACCAGTGTAATTAATAGTAAAACCTCGGCACACCAATGATTAAGAATTTTTACTGATTTATTTTAGCAGTCCACATCAAACGTTTAGGTACACGTTGGACCTTCATCAGTGTACTGCAGGTGAAAAAAGTGTAACATGAGTGTATCAATTTACATAGAATAGACAAAAATATATACAGAAAACATAAGAATTAAAGGTCAAATGTGCCTCGAATTGTCATTACATTCAAAAAGGATGAAGGATCCATAATATCAAAAATTATCATCAATTTTAGTACAGAATGATAACATACCCAGTAGTGTTGAGCCACCACCCATAGTGTTCGAGTTCGGTTCGGTTCGTCGAACACCCGTGTGTTCGCCGAACTGTTCGTCGAACACCTTCGAACACCGTTAAAACCAATGGCAGGCAAACAAAAACACATAGAAACACATAGAAAACACCTTCAAAGGTGTCCAAAAGCTGACAAACTGCTCAGAAGACATAACTAACACATGGAAAAGTGACAAGTACATATAGTCATGCGAAAAGAAAAGAGATGGAGGAGTAAAAGGAGGGGGAGACACAGATATAGGCATGTCATGCCCATCTAAAATCAAAAAAGTGAGAAGCCGACACGGCCAGTCCGTTCCTGCCCGTGCCACATCGGTGTAGCCGGGTTTGTGCCAGAGCCGCGGTGGACCCTGACGGCCAGCCCCCCTCTCCCAATACTGGTGCCAGTCCGCTGGTGGGTCTAGTGAGCCCCCCCTGTGGTGGAGGCAGCTCTAAGCTTTTTAATTTAAATTGTCTCTCTAATTTGAATGAATACACTTTAAATCCTTTTACAAGGATCTATTGGAGGGCAAGTCTCATGCCAGCAGCCGAGTAATTCCAGCTCCAGTAGCGTCCACTAAAGCTGCAGCAGTTAAAAAGCTTTTATAAGGATCGAGCTCGGCTGTCCACCGCAAGGCATCCTACCGCCAGTCCTAGCCCCTATGCCTTGGGGTGCCTCCTGATGCTCTTCACTGAGTATCCCGTGGTCCCGAAGCATTTCCTTTGAAAAAATTAAGTGTCCAAACTACAGGTGGTATAGCTTGCTTAACAGCCGGGATAATCCGCTGACTAGCAGACACTGCTACTAGGCACAAAGTAGTTCCTGGGCTAGATGCAGTTAAAAATTTGTAATTAGATACTCTCGTTGGATGCTGAGAAAGCATTCCATAAAGTCTCCTGGCACGCCATATATTATTCTCTTAAAAAGCTTGGGGTAGGGGTCTAGGGGACCCTTTTATAGCCAAAATCACGGCCCTGTATCGCAATACAGCACCTAGGCTGAAGATAAATGGAACTGTAGCACCCTGAGGGCTCGGTTGCTACAGAGTTATTGCACCTCACCCAGAGGTGTGATATCTCACTCTCAGGTAAGGATGGAGTGTGGATCAGGACCCAACACCTGCATGCATTACACCACATTGCCGTGGGGCAGGGTGACCAATATGCCCCTGAGATGGGCACGACAGTCCCTGTCCCTGGCTGGAGTGGGGGGAGGGAACACTGAGGAAGAGGAACCCTGTAGTGCAGGAGCAGGGAGGAAGCAGTTCCTGGGTGCATTGAGAAGGGAGTATAAAAGGTGGGCACCATCTTAGTTCAGTGCAGAGATGTCTGAGCAGAAGTGACAGGGAGCAGGGGCTCTGCATGAGCTCTGCTCCGGAGGCGGGCCTAGTAACAGAGGCCCAGGCCTGGAAGAGGGAGAAGGAAGGAAGAGGAGCGGAGAAGGCTCCAGGAACGAGAAACGAAGGGATCCCAGGGGTGCGGACGGGCGAGTCGCCACCGCACGCCCGAATTCACCTGCGTGGAGGGGTCAGGCCAAAGGGGGAGACCGGTCCCCGAAATTAGTGGAGGCAGGAATCGACCCTCAGCTAGAAACTGGAGGCTGTGACATTTTATGTGGCGCAGCCCCTCACTACACCCGCTAGGAAGGCACCACATAGGGTCAGGGAAACTGGCGCCAAGTTTACCAAGAGGAGGCCCGAGGCAGCCGGACAGAAGGGTTGGTAAGAAAGGCCAGACAAAGGACACACAAAGGGGGTCCTGTGAAGCGCTCCAAAGTTATCTGGGAGTTGTCTGAGCCCCTCACCTGGTGAGCACAGTACGACGTGGGCAGCCGCTACCTGCAGAAGTGGTCTGGATAATAAGAACTGTGAGTAAAGGCCCTGGACTGCATCACTGACTCCGTATCGTTACTGCTGCTGCCCTGCACCATCACCCCCATCCTCCGCAAACACTGCCCTGAGGCTATACTCCTCCCATGGGGAGTTATGCTATGCTCTGCTTCACCCACAACACCAGCCTCAGCGGTCTGCCCTACAGCGGCGGTTCACTCTGACCGCAATTCACGGGTGGCGTTGTCGGAGGTTTAAACAACAAAACCACATAAATGGTTCCACCACTGGTTTGACCGCCCTGAGCCACGGAACCGGGTCGCCGCCACGGAGACTACAACCACCAGCAGCCACCAAAAAGTGTCCAGCTCCGGGTGTCCCAAGGCCCAGGGGGCGCGTCAGAACATTTTCATCACCATTCATAATCACCAATGGGACAAGGCAGGGATGTCCTCTGTCCCTCTCTTATACATCCTAGTGACGGAGCACCTGCTCTCATCAATTCGCCATAACCCCAATATTAGGTGGATTGAGGTGGGAGGCACCGAGTACAAGTGCTCTCTATTTGCTGATGATGTCCTAGTATATATCACTCAATCACATATATCCATCCCTGCTGTTATGGCTGAAATAGATCACTTTGTTACATGGTCAAATTTTAAAATCAATGCAGCGAAGTCTGAGGCCCTCGATGTCTCCCTCCCCAAATCCATACAGGATTCCATCCAGTCCAACTTTCCCTTTGCCTGGCCCTCACAGGGTATCAAATACTTAGGAATTCCTATTCATAGAGACCTCTCCCGTCTATGTTATCTTAATTTTGGGCCCTTTATTGAACAACTCCATACAGACCACGGTTGGCAAGTTAGAACTGTAAGATTCACTACGTGAACCACTGGTGTTTTGTGGAAAAGCACATGTACACTGTGTTCCAAATTATTATGCAAAAAGTGTTTAGGAGTGATAAGGGAAGAATTTGTTTGTTTGTCAGTTAAACTCATTGATGGTGATGTGTGTCAGGGCTCTTTATATCACTGTAAGCAATTGCAGACACCTGTGCTAATTAGTTTGGCAGGTGTGTCCAATGAAAGGCAAGACTACTTAAGAAGGCTGTCCCACATTATTAAGCAGCCTACATTTTCTGCCAAAATGGGAAAGAAAAAGGATGTGTCGGCTGCTGAGAAGCAACAATTTGTGGAGTGTTTAGGTCAAGGCATTACTACAATCAACATTGTGCGATGATCAGGATGAAGTGTCTTAGCAATCAAGAAGTATGTAGCTGATTCACAGTACACACGTGTGCGTGCTGATAAGGGCAAATTGAGGACTCTTTCCTACAGGCAATTAAGTAAGGTTAAAAGAGCAGCGGCAAAAAAGCCTTGTCATAGCAGCAGACAAGTTTTTGAAGCTGCTGGTGCCTCCAACGTCCCCCGAACAACAAGATGCAGGGTCCTTCAGAGGTTTGCAGCTGTGCGTACGCCATCCTGTCGACGTCCTCTATCCACTGCACACAAGCAGAAACGGCTCCAGTGGGCCAAACAATACATGAAGACTGATTTCAAAACTGTTTTGTTCACAGATTAGTGCCGTGCAACGCTCGATGTTCCAGATGGATGCAGTGGAGGATGGCTGGTTGATGGACACCCCACGCAAACACGGCTACAGCGCCAACAAGGAGGAGGTGGAGTAATGTTTTGGGCTGGAATCATGGGGAGAGAGATTGTCGGCCCCTTTAGGATCCTTGTAGGGGTAAAGATGAACTCCATAATGAATGTGGAGTTTCTCAAACAGCACTTCCTGCCATGGTTCAAGAAGAAGAACCGTGTATTCCACAGCAAGATCATTTTCATGCATGATAAGGCACCGTCTCATGCTGCACATAACACATCTGCATCTTTGGCTGATATGGGCATAAAAGGGGACAAACTTATGGTGTGACCCCCATGCTCCCCTGACCTCTACCCCATTTAGAACCTCTGGAGCATCATCAAAAGGAGTGTCTATGATGGCGGGAGGCAGTTCACATCTAAGCAACAGCTCTGGGAGGGTATTCTGTCCTCATGCAAAACAAGCAGAAACCATCCAAAACCTGACAAATTCAATGGACGAGAGAGTTCAGAAGCTCCTTTCGAACAAGGGATCCTATGTGCAAATGTAACATCACCTAGAATAAAGTTTTGAGTTGAAAACTGTTTGATTTCAGTTTCTAATAAACTGCTAATGCTTGTAATTTCCAAAATTACCATTTTTTTGGTCTTTATTAAAATGAAAACGTTGATCGAAGAGTGTGGGGGATCTAAGAGTGTGGCAACCCAGTAGTCAGGATTACTTTGAATTCTGACAATCTGAGGGTCTTGTTGCAGGTAGTGCAGCAAGAAGGCACTTATGTGTCTTGCGCATCTCGGAGACCCAAAATTATTTTCCGGGCTAGATGCAGCTAAAAATTATTATTAATTTTAAATCTGGTGGAGCTTAGTATAGGTAGCCTAATAGAATCAGTACTGCACACTGCTACAAAGACCAAATTATTTTCCAGACAAGATACAGATAAACATGATTAGTAATTTTAAATTTGGTGGAGCTTAGTATAGATGGCCTAATAGAATCAGTGCTGCACACTGCTACAAAGCCCAAATTATTTTCCAGCAAAGATTAGTAATTTGAATGCTTAAATCGGTTGGTGAGGTGATTTTAACCCCTTAACAACATTTGCCGTACTAATACGCGTCTGTGCCCTGGGACTTAAGAGCCAGACCCGTATTAGTACATCATGGCGATCGCGCGCGCACACAGGCTGTGAGGGCGCGATCGCCGCCGGGTGTCAGCTGATTTTCCAGCGCAGTCTGCAAAGGCTTCCCGGGTGTTGCCATGACGACCCGATGTCGTTATGACAACATCCGGGTCACCAGACAGCAGGAAGATTGCTTGGACATGCGCAGTGCATCTCCAAGCAATCTTCACACTGTGCATTTCTGACAGCTTGCATGGCATAGGGATGGTGCTGCATTCCTGTGCCATGCAGGCGATCAGAGAAAAAAAAGTGAAAGTCCCAGAGTGGGACAAAGTAATAAAGTGTATAAACTGTGTGAAAGTGGAAAAAAAAATAAAAAAAAAAGTTTGCAAAAATATAAAAAAAAATAAAAAAAATAATCCACCAAAAATAAAAATATAATGTACCCATCAATAAATATTATTATAAAAAAAAAAAAAACAAACAATAAAAGTACACATATTTGGTATCGCCGCGTCCGAAACAACCTGACCTATAAAACTGTCCTACTAGTTCACCCCTTCAGTGAACACGGTAAAAAAAAAAAAAAAAAAACGAAGCAAAAAACAATGCTTTATCACCATACCGCCAAACAAAAAGTGGAATAACACGCGATCAAAAAGATGCATATAAATAAATATGATACCGCTAAAAACGTCATCTCGTCCCGCAAAAAACAAGCTGCAACACAGCTCCATCAGCCGAAAAATAAAAAAGTTATAGCTCTCAGAATAAAGCGATGCTAAAAAATATTTTTTTCTATAAAATAGCATTTATTGTGTATAAGCGCCAAAACATAGAAAAATGATACAAATGTGGTACCGCTGTAAACGTACTGACCCGAAGAATAAAGATACCTCATCAATTTTACCACACGCGGAACAGAATAAAAAAAAAAAAAAAAAAACAATTCCTGAATTGTTGGTTTTTGTTTATTCTGCCTCCCAAAAATCGGAATAGAAAGCGATCAAAAAATGTCACGTGCCTGAAAATGGCACCAATAACAACGTCAAGTCATCCCGCAAAAAACGAGCCATCACATGACTGTCTGCCAAAATCTGGAAAAATTATAGCTCTCAAAATATGGCGATGCAAAAACTAGATTTTACAAAAAATGCGTATTTTAGTGTGTGACAGCTGTCAGTCATAAAAACCCCATATGATTCTGGCATTGCTGTAATCACACCGACCCGAAGAATAAAGTCGTCTAATCACTTATACCGCACAAGGAACAGCGTCAAAAATAAACTCTTGGGTTAGGATTGGGCTAGGGTTAGGGCTGGGTTTGGGGCTAGGGCTGTGCTGGGGCTAGGGTTGTGCTGGGGCTAGGGTTGTGCTGGGGCTAGGGTTGTGCTAGGGCTAGGGTTGTGCTAGGGCTAGGGTTGTGCTAGGGCTAGGGTTGTGCTAGGGTTAGGGCTGGGGTTGGGATTTTTTTCAAAAGTAAGAAAAAAAGATGACGATATGGCGACTAGTGTTGAGAGCAAGTGCTCGCTACTTGAGTTTGCATCGGGTGCTCTGGTATGCATTGAGTATCGTGGGTATTTGAGTGACATGCTCGAGTCTCTGCCCCATATGCTTCGCGGCCAAAAAACTTTACGGGGATTGCCTGCCATGCACGAGCGATCCCCGCATGTTTTTTTTTGGGTGTCTAATAACCATGAAACATGCGGAGCAGGGACTCGAGCATGTCACTCGAGCACACGCTGTACATGGTGCATGTCGGCTCAATTTGTTAGCGGATATCATGTTGCATTTGGAGAGTCCCTGTGTGCCCAAACATTGGAGCTCCCCCACAAGTGACCCCATTTTGGAAACTGCACCCCCCAAGGCACCTATCTAGATTCATAGTGAGCACTTGGAACCCCAGGTGCTTCTCAAATTGATTCATAAAAATGAAAAAGTGTTTTTTTTTTCACTTTTTCATTTTTACGAATCAATTTGTGAAGCACCTGGTTGTTCCAAGTGCTCACTATGCATCTAGAAAGGTGCCTTGGGGGGTCTAGTTTCCAAAATGGGGTCACTTGTGGGGTAGCTCCAAAGTTTGGGCACAGAGGGGCTCTCCAAACGCAACATGGTGTCCGCTAACAATTTGAGCCGATTTTCCATTCAATTTGTTAGCGGATATCATGTTGCATTTGGAGAGTCCCTGTGTGCCCAAACATTGGAGCTCCCCCACAAGTGACCCCATTTTGGAAACTAGACCCCCCAAGGCACCTATCTAGATGCATAGTGAGCACTTGGAACCCCGGGTGCTTCACAAATTGATTCATAAAAATGAAAAGTGTTTTTTTTTTCACTTTTTCATTTTTACGAATCAATTTGTGAAGCACCTGGGGGTTCCAAGTGCTCACTATGCATCTAGAAAGGTGCCTTGGGGGGTCTAGTTTCGAAAATGGGGTCACTTGTGGGGGAGCTCCAAAGTTTGGGCACAGAGGGGCTCTCCAAACGCAATGTGGTGTCCGCTAACAATTTGAGCTGATTTTCCATTCAATTTGTTAGCGGATACCATGTTGAATTTAGAGAGTCCCTGTGTGCCCAAACATTGGAGCTCCCCCACAAATGACCCAATTTTGGAAACTATACCCCCCAAGGCACCTATCTAGATGCATAGTGAGCACTTGGAACCCCTAGGTGCTTCACAAATTGATTCGTAAAAATGAAAAAGTGTTTTTTTTTTTCACTTTTTCATTTTTACGAATCAATTTGTGAAGCACCTGGGGGTTCCAAGTGCTCACTATGCATCTATAATAGTGCCTTGGGGGGTCTAGTTTCCAAAATGGGGTCACTTGTGGGGGAGCTCCAAAGTTTGGGCACACAGGGGCTCTCCAAACACAACATGGCGTCCGCTAATTATTCAAGCAAATTTTACAATCAAAAAGTCAAATGGCGCTCCTTCCCTTCCGAGCCCTGCCGTGCACCCAAACAGTGTTTTTTCCCCAAATATTGGGTATCTGCGTGCCCAGGGGAAATTGCACAACAAATTTTGGGGTCCATTTTTTCTTGTTACCCCTGTGAAAATAAAAAAAATTGGGTCTAAAGTAACATTTTTGTGAAAAAAGTTAAATGTTCATTTTTTTCTTCCACATTCAAAAAATTCCTGTGAAGCACATGAAGGGTTAATAAAGTTCTTGAATGTGGTTTTGAGCACCTTGAGGGGTGCAGTTTTTAGAATGGTGTCACTTTTGGGTATTTTCTGTCATAAAGACCTCTCCAAGTGACTTCAAATGTGATGTGGTCCCTAAAAAAATGGTTTTGTAAATTTTGTTGGAAAAATGAGAAATCGCTGGTCAACTTTTAACCCTTATAGCTCCCTAACAAAAAAAAATTTTGGTTCCAAAATTGTGCTGATGTAAAGTAGACATGTGGGAAATGTTATTTATTAACTCTTTTGTGTGACATATCGCTCTGATTTCAGGGCTTAAAAATTCAAATTTTGAAAATTGCAAAATTTTCTAAATTTTCGCCAAATTTCCATTTTTTTCACAAATAAACGCAAGTGATGTCGAAGAAATTTTTCCACAAACATGAAGTACAATATGTCACGAAAAAAGAATCTCAGAATCAGGGGGATCTGTTGAAGCGTTCCAGAGTAATTACCTCATAAAGTGACAGTGGTCAGAATTGTAAAAATTGGCCCGGTCATTAACGTGCAAACCACACGCGGGGCTTAAGGGGTTAACCAAACATCAAGCTTTTACTCTCCCCAGGATGACACAGGGGTAGAAAAGTCGTTTCGGATCCATGATTTGTTCGTCTTTATGAACGTGAGTCTGTCTACATTATCAGTGGAGAGCCGCGTGCGCTTATCTGTCAGCACACCAACAGCAGCGCTGAACACACGTTCAGACAGAACGCTGGCTGCGGGGCATGACAAGATCTCCAAGGCGTAAGTGGCTAGCTCCGGCCATTTATCCAGATTGGAAGCCCAAAAAGAGCAAGGGTCCAGTGACACAGTCATGGCTTCAATGTTTACTTGGAGATACTCCTGTACCATCGTCTCTAGGCGTTGACTATGTGTCAGACTTCTAGTCTCCTGTGGCCTTGCAAAGGATGGGATAAAAAAGTGGTGAAATGATTCCGCAAAATTGATGTTACCAGCAGATACTGTGTTTCTGTTACGGTTTGAGTGCTGAACACTCGACGGTCCCACGGTTGGCAAGATGGAACTGTGAGATTCACTACGTGCACCACTGGTGTTTGTGGAAAAGCACATGTAAGATTCTGCAACAGTCTCTGCTGATACTCCTGCATGCGTGCATCCCTTTCTATGGCAGGAATAATTTCTGCAAATTTACTTTTGTACCGGGGATCTAACAGTGTGGCAACCCAGTAGTCAGGATTATTTCTAATTCTCACAATTCGAGGGTCATGTTGCAGATAGTGCAGTAAGAAGGCACTCATGTGTCTTGCGCATCCAGGAGCACCAAGTCCCTGTTGTGTTGGTGGCGAGGTAACAATCATGCTTCCTTGCTCTGTCCTCTCCCCCCAACCTCGCACAACAGAAATGTGATCAAGGTCTCCCTCATCTGATGAGTCTTCCATCAGTTCGTCCTCCACTTCTTCCTGGGCTCCTGCACCTTCCTCACTAGTTTGGCTGCTACCATGCGCCCTGGTAAAACCATCTCCCCCACCCTCACATGCCTGCCGCCTTGGTGCTGCCGACCGTCTGGACCTTGCAGATGTTAACCCTTCCGCATACAACTCCTCCTCCTCTACTTCCTCCACCTCCTCTTGTGCCACCACCTGACTCCGAATTCTTTTTAACATTTGCTCCAGCATGTAAATCACCGGAATAGTCATGCTGATAATGGCATCGTCAGCACTAAACATCTTCGTAGCCATTTCAAAACTGTGCAGAAGGCTGCATAGGTCTCTGATCTGAGACCACTACTCCAGCGTGATTTGCCCCACTTCTGGATCTCGTTGGCCCAGGCTATACGTCAGAACGTATTGCACCAGGGCTTGTCGCTGGTGCCACAGTCACTGCAACATGTGCAGAGTTGAATTCCACCGGGTAGGCACATCGCATTTTAGCCGGTGAATTGGCAGGCCCAACGACTTCTGTAGAGATGTAAGTCGCTGAGCTGTGGGATGCGAACGACGGAAGTGAGCACACAGCGACCGTGCCCTCTGCAGAAGGCCATCTAGTCTGGGATAGTTGGCTAAAAATTGCTGGACAACCAGGTTCAACACGTGAGCCATACAAGGCACGTGTGTGACATTGCCCCGGTGAAGGGCCGCATCCAGGTTTGCAGCATTGTCACACACGGCCTTCCCTGGTTTCAGGTCCAGTGGAGACATCCATTCATGAAATTGGTTCTCCAGAGCTGACCACAACTCCTCAGCTGTGTGACTCACATTTCCCAGACATTTCAAAGTAAAAACCGCCTGATGACGTTGAGCCCTACTGCCAGCATAGTAAGGAGGTGTGCAGGATCCATTCTGCGCAGTTAGAAAGCTTTGGGTGCAAGTGGAGGACCGAGAGGAGGTTGAGGAGGCATAAGCAGTGGATGAACTCTGAGATAAAGAGGATTGACGCACAACTCGTGGGGACGGCAAGACTTGGACAGCAGCCCCTTGTCCTGCTGTCACCATAGTTACCCAGTGCCCAGTCAGCGACATGTAATGCCCCTGTCCATGCCTACTCATCCAAGTGTCTGTGGTGAAATGCACCCTGTCACACACAGAGTTTCTCAAAGAAGCAATGATGTTGTGTGCGACATGCTGGTGGAGCGCAGGCACACCTTTCTTTGAGAAGTAGTGCCGACTGGGCATCTGGTACTGGGGCACTGCGACGGACATAAGGTCTCGAAAATCCTCTGTGTCCACCAGGCAGAAATGCAGCATTTCTGTAGCCAAGAGCTTGCAGATGGTGAAATTCAACCTCTTAGCTTTCTCATGGCTAGGAGGAAATAGTCTTTTACTTGTCCACATCTGAGGGACCGAGGGCTGGCTGTTGTGCTTAGACGGGGTTGATAAGGGTGTCCCCGGCAAACTGCCGGTCTGTGAGAAAGATGCAGGCGGACATGTTAGGTTGCCTTGATCCAAAGGTGGTGCTATCGATGTCAGACAGCGCTCAGCACCAGCTGGTGTTACCACCTCCAAAGAAAATGATGACCTGCCAATCACGCTGGCTGTTGCGGGTAAAGAAGTGGTAGGTCTGCTTCCCAAAACAGGTGTGACTGCTGTCCCCCCAGTCACAGAGGATGAAGAGGCCGCGGATGCACAAGATGTGGCAGACGGTAGTTGGCCCGGCCGGCTAGGCCGCATTGTAGCACAGTGAGCTTCCCACTGCAACTTATGCTTCATGTCCATGTGCCGGTTCATGCATGAAGTACTCAAACTATGTATTTTTTGGCCTCTACTTAGCTTTTGCTGACAAATGTTACAGATAACACGAGTTGGGTCATCTTTATCGATCTGAAAAAATGCCCAGGCTATGCAAGGCTTAGCACCCATGCGACCTGAAGAGCCACCACGACTTGTGGTGAGAGGCAGAGTTGTGTTTGAGGATGCAGTTGTTGACGTGCTTCCAGTACTACGTCTCTGTCCAGGAAGGCGCAACGTGACCTCGTCGTCACTAGCATCCTCCTCCAACTCCTCTGCTGACCTCATCTCTTGGCTGACTGTGGGTTGACAGTAAGTGGGATCTCCAACCTCATCATCATCACCCTGTGCGTTATCACACCCGTCGTCCTCAGAGCCAACCTGTTCCTGCCCTGACAAAAAACTAAAGTTGTCGCTCCAATCAGGTATTTGAGTCTCATCATCGTCTTCCTCATTGTCTCCACCAACAGGAGTTACAGTTTGGGAATGAGGGTCTACATTATGGTCAGAACCTTCTGCGTCTGGTGCTTGATCCGACTCATAAAGATTCTGGGCATCAGTGCAGATCATTTCCTCGTCTGGATTCACAGAAGCGCTGGAGCCGACCTCTGATTCCCAGGCTATAGTATGAGTAAACAGCTCTGCAGACTCAACCATCTGTTCTACCTCATACTCAGACGGGCAGCTGGAGATTTGGGAGCTGTGAGGAAGCAAGTGCGATTGGGGTGACACCTCGGAGGACTGGAGTATTTGTGATGTTGAAGTTGATGTGGAGGAGAGCCCGCTTAAAGGAGCACTTGATATCCGTTGAAGCACCTGCTGTTTTTGTGCCTCATCTGGAATTTGTAGCGATTGGCATGGCCGTAAGAAAGGGATCTTATCACATTGTCCGCTAAAAGAAGAAGACATTTTAGTTTGGCTGGAAGATGGTCTTTCTTCTGCAGATGTTACTGTTGCTTTAACACCTACCCCACGGACACAACCTTTTTTCCCCTTCCCAACACGCCTATTCCCCTTTCCACCAGCAGCAGGCCTTTTTCCACTCATTTTGGTGGTTAACTAATTCACAACTCTGCAGTTGTTTGCACAAAAAAACAATGGATGGGAACCGAGCAGAGCTGAGTGGCCAAACTGTGGTATTAGGCCAAAACTATTGGCTGGGTTAGATGCAGAAAAAAATTATATTCAATTTGCAACCTGATGGAGGTCAGTATAGATGGCCTAAAAGACCAAGTTCCACACACTGCTAGCAGCCCAAATATTTTTTCAGAGCTAGATGCAAAAAAAAATTATATTCAATTTGCAACCTGATGGAGGTCAGTATAGATGGACTAATAGAACAAGTCCCACACACTGCTAGAAGCCCAAATATTTTTTCAGAGCTAGATGCAGATAAAAATTATTTTTAATTTGCAACCTGATGGAGGTCAGTATAGATGGACTAATAGACCAAGTCCCACACACTGCTAGAAGCCCAAATATTTTTTCAGAGCTAGATGAAGAAAAAAATTATATTCAATTTGCAACCTGATGGAGGTCAGTATAGATGGACTAATAGAACAAGTCCCACACACTGCTAGAAGCCCAAATATTTTTTCAGAGCTAGATGCAGAAAAAAAATATATTCAATTTGCAACCTGGTGGAGGTCAGTATAGATGGACTAATAGAACAAGTCCCACACACTGCTAGAAGCCCAAATATTTTTTCAGAGATAGATGCAGATAAAAATTATTTTTAATTTGCAACCTGATGGAGGTCAGTATAGATGGACTAATAGACCAAGTCCCACACACTGCTAGAAGCCCAAATATTTTTTCAGAGCTAGATGCAGAAAAAAATAATATTCAATTTGCAACCTGGTGGAGGTCAGTATAAATGGACTAATAGAACAAGTCCAACACACTGCTAGAAGCCCAAATATTTTTTCAGAGCTAGATGCAGAAAAAAATTATATTCAATTTGCAACCTGGTGGAGGTCAGTTTAGATGGACTAATAGAACAAGTCCCACACACTGCTAGAAGCCCAAATATTTTTTCAGAGCTAGATGCAGATAAAAATTATTTTTAATTTGCAACCTGATGGAGGTCAGTATAGATGGACTAATAGAACAAGTCCCACACACTGCTAGAAGCCCAAATATTTTTTCAGAGCTAGATGCAGAAAAAAATTATATTCAATTTGCAACCTGATGGAGGTCAGTATAGATGGACTAATAGAATGATGCTATGCCCAAAAGGTTTTACTTCACTAGTTGCAGTAAAAAAATTGGTATTCTATACACAGGTGGTGTAGCTTGCAACACAGATAGGCTACTCCACTGACTAACACACTAAGCAATAGGCCAAAAAGGATTAGCTTTGCTAGATTTAGCCAAATGCTGTGAAAAAAACTTGCACAGCACTGGCACAGACCTGCCTGGCAAAAACTGATAGGAACTGATGTAACTTAGTCCTGAAAAGGACTGCCATTACAATTAGTCTTTACTCCCAACCTATCTATTTAAGAGTAGTGTTGAGCGAACATGCTCGACACTGCTCGGTACTCGCCCGAGCATCACGCTACTCGGGATGTTCGGCGAGCACCGAGCATTACCGGGTTACTCGCGCGGGAGCTCGGGTCTCCACCCTGCATGTTTGGCACTCTTTACAGAGCCAATGAACATGCAGGGATTGCCAGCCAGTCACTGAAATGCCGCAGCCATGTTGTTTGTGGGCATTACAGTGATTGGCTGGCCGCACAGCGTCACCTCGAGTATTTAAAACCGGGCGCCGCCATCTTGGACACAGTCGCTCCTGATCAGACAGTGTAGGGACAGCGCTGCTGATTTAGGGAGAGATATATCCTGCAAAATAGTTAGTGTAGGGTCTGTAAAGGCTGCCAGATCAAACAAGCAGTCCTTCTCAGGACTAATATCCATCCCAGGTATATCAGGCAGGCAGGCAGGCAGGCTGTATAGGAGACGCAGTGGTTATACCAGCAAACGCTGCATTACAGTCCTGTGTGCTGCTCCTGTTGCTGAAATTGCTGGACTTAGCTCCAGGTCCCGGGGGCCAGGAAAAATCCTTTTTTTATCTAAATCCTCTTTTTTTTTTCCTCCTTCACAATGTACAAATACCCATCTTATTAACCTTTTAGTGCCCCCCCCCCAAAAAAAAAAGTGTGCCTCTGATTTTTCAGACACAAATATATCTGTTGAAAATAGTCTGGTGTAGGCCAGAGAAATAGAAGTGTGGTTTTGCAGTTCTATGGGCCATTTGAATCTAAAAAAAACAGTTTGAGTGTGTCTCTCACTGTTCAGCCGCAAATATATATATATTTTAAAAAGCCTGGTATACACCAGTAAATTATTACTGTGGTTTTGCTGTTCCACGGTAAAACATCTCTATTATCCTGTTTTTGCCATTTTTTGCTGTATAAAAATAATAAGCGTCTCCCTGATTTTTCAGACACAAATATATCTGTTGAAAATAGTCTGGTGTAGGCCAGAGAAATAGAAGTGTGGTTTTGCAGTTCTATGGGACATTAGAATCTAAAAAAAACAGTTTGAGGGTGCCGCTCACTGTTCAGCCGCAAATATATATATATTTTAAAAAGCCTGGTATACACCAGTAAATTATTACTGTGGTTTTGCTGTTCCACGGTAAAACATCTCTATTATCCTGTTTTTGGCATTTTTTGCTGTATAAAAATAATAAGCTTCTCCCTGATTTTTCAGACACAAATATATCTGTTGAAAATAGTCTGGTGTAGGCCCGAGAAATACAAGTGTGGTTTTGCAGTTCCACGGTACAAACCTCTGTATTATCCACTTTTGGGCCATTTGTATCTAAAAAAACAGTTTGAGTGTGTCGCTCACTGTTCAGCCGCAAATATATATATATTTTAAAAAGCCTGGTATACACCAGTAAATTATTACTGTGGTTTTGATGTTCCATGGTAAAACATCTCTATTATCCTGTTTTTGGCATTTTTTGCTGTATAAAAATAATAATAGTGTCTCCCTGATTTTTCAGACACAAATATATCTGTTGAAAATAGTCTGGTGTAGGCCAGAGAGACAGAAGTGTGCTTTTGCTGTTCCACGGTACAAACCTCTGTATTATCCACTTTTGGGCCATTTGTATCTAAAAAAAACAGTTTGAGTGTGTCACTCACTGTTCAGCCGCAAATATATATATATTTTAAAAAGCCTGGTATACACCAGTAAATTATTACTGTGGTTTTGATGTTCCACGGTAAAACATCTCTATTATCCTGTTTTTGGCATTTTTTGCTGTATAAAAATAATAATAGTGTCTCCCTGATTTTTCAGACACAAATATATCTGTTGAAAATAGTCTGGTGTAGGCCAGAGAGACAGAAGTGTGATTTTGCTGTTCCACGGTAAAAAATCTCTATTATCCTGCTTTTTGCATTTTTTGCTGTAAAAAAAAAAAAAATAGTGTCTCCCTGATTTTGCAGACACAAATATATCTGTTGAAAATAGTCTGGTGTAGGCCCGAGAAATACAAGTGTGGTTTTGCAGTTCCACGGTACAAACCTCTGTATTATCCACTTTTGGGCCATTTGTATCTAAAAAAAACAGTTTGAGTGTGTCGCTCACTGTTCAGCCGCAAATATATATATATTTTAAAAAGCCTGGTATACACCAGTAAATTATTACTGTGATTTTGATGTTCCACGGTAAAACATCTCTATTATCCTGTTTTTGGCATTTTTTGCTGTATTAAAATAATAATAGTGTCTCCCTGATTTTTCAGACACAAATATATCTGTTGAAAATAGTCTGGTGTAGGCCAGAGAGACAGAAGTGTGCTTTTGCTGTTCCACGGTAAAAATTCTCTATTATCCTGCTTTTTGCATTTTTTGCTGTAAAAAAAAAAAATAGTGTCTCCCTGATTTTTCAGACACATATATATCTGTTGAAAATAGTCTGGTGTAGGCCCGAGAAATACAAGTGTGGTTTTGCAGTTCCACGGTACAAACCTCTGTATTATTCACTTTTGGGCCATTTGTATCTAAAAAAACAGTTTGAGTGTGTCGCTCACTGTTCAGCCGCAAATATATATATATTTTAAAAAGCCTGGTATACACCAGTAAATTATTACTGTGGTTTTGATGTTCCACGGTAAAACATCTCTATTATCCTGTTTTTGGCATTTTTTGCTGTATTAAAATAATAATAGTGTCTCCCTGATTTTTCAGACACAAATATATCTGTTGAAAATAGTCTGGTGTAGGCCAGAGAGACAGAAGTGTGCTTTTGCTGTTCCACGGTAAAAAATCTCTATTATCCTGCTTTTTGCATTTTTTGCTGTAAAAAAAAAAAAAATAGTGTCTCCCTGATTTTTCAGACACAAATATATCTGTTGAAAATAGTCTGGTGTAGGCCCAAGAAATACAAGTGTGGTTTTGCAGTTCCACGGTACAAACCTCTGTATTATCCACTTTTGGGCCATTTGTATCTAAAAAAAACAGTTTGAGTGTGTCGCTCACTGTTCAGCCACAAATATATATATATTTTAAAAAGCCTGGTATATACCAGTAAATTATTACTGTGGTTTTGATGTTCCACGGTAAAACATCTCTATTATCCTGTTTTTGGCATTTTTTGCTGTATAAAAATAATAATAGTGTCTCCCTGATTTTTCAGACACAAATGTATCTGTTGAAAATAGTCTGGTGTAGGCCAGAGAGACAGAAGTGTGCTTTTGCTGTTCCACGGTAAAAAATCTCTATTATCCTGCTTTTTGCATTTTTTGCTGTAAAAAAAAAAAATAGTGTCTCCCTGATTTTTCAGACACAAATATATCTGTTGAAAATAGTCTGGTGTAGGCCCGAGAAATACAAGTGTGGTTTTGCAGTTCCACGGTACAAACCTCTGTATTATCCACTTTTGGGCCATTTGTATCTAAAAAAAACAGTTTGAGTGTGTCGCTCACTGTTCAGCCGCAAATATATATATATTTTAAAAAGCCTGGTATACACCAGTAAATTATTACTGTGGTTTTGATGTTCCACGGTAAAACATCTCTATTATCCTGTTTTTGGCATTTTTTGCTGTATTAAAATAATAATAGTGTCTCCCTGATTTTTCAGACACAAATATATCTGTTGAAAATAGTCTGGTGTAGGCCAGAGAGACAGAAGTGTGCTTTTGCTGTTCCACGGTAAAAAATCTCTATTATCCTGCTTTTTGCATTTTTTGCTGTAAAAAAAAAAAAATAGTGTCTCCCTGATTTTTCAGACACAAATATATCTGTTGAAAATAGTCTGGTGTAGGCCCAAGAAATACAAGTGTGGTTTTGCAGTTCCACGGTACAAACCTCTGTATTATCCACTTTTGGGCCATTTGTATCTAAAAAAAACAGTTTGAGTGTGTCGCTCACTGTTCAGCCGCAAATATATATATATTTTAAAAAGCCTGGTATACACCAGTAAATTATTACTGTGGTTTTGATGTTCCACGGTAAAACATCTCTATTATCCTGTTTTTGGCATTTTTTGCTGTATTAAAATAATAATAGTGTCTCCCTGATTTTTCAGACACAAATATATCTGTTGAAAATAGTCTGGTGTAGGCCAGAGAGACAGAAGTGTGCTTTTGCTGTTCCACGGTAAAAAATCTCTATTATCCTGCTTTTTGCATTTTTTGCTGTAAAAAAAAAAAAATAGTGTCTCCCTGATTTTTCAGACACAAATATATCTGTTGAAAATAGTCTGGTGTAGGCCCAAGAAATACAAGTGTGGTTTTGCAGTTCCACGGTACAAACCTCTGTTTTATCCACTTTTGGGCCATTTGTATCTAAAAAAAACAGTTTGAGTGTGTCGCTCACTGTTCAGCCGCAAATATATATATATTTTAAAAAGCCTGGTATATACCAGTAAATTATTACTGTGGTTTTGATGTTCCACGGTAAAACATCTCTATTATCCTGTTTTTGGCATTTTTTGCTGTATAAAAATAATAATAGTGTCTCCCTGATTTTTCAGACACAAATATATCTGTTGAAAATAGTCTGGTGTAGGCCAGAGAGACAGAAGTGTGCTTTTGCTGTTCCACGGTAAAAAATCTCTATTATCCTGCTTTTTGTATTTTTTGCTGTAAAAAAAAAAAAATAGTGTCTCCCTGATTTTTCAGACACAAATATATCTGTTGAAAATAGTCTGGTGTAGGCCCGAGAAATACAAGTGTGGTTTTGCAGTTCCACGGTACAAACCTCTGTATTATCCACTTTTGGGCCATTTGTATCTAAAAAAAACAGTTTGAGTGTGTCGCTCACTGTTCAGCCGCAAATATATATATATTTTAAAAAGCCTGGTATACACCAGTAAATTATAACTGTGTTTTTGCTGTTCCACGGTAAAAAATCTCTATTATTCAGGTTTTGGTAGTTTTTTCCGTAAAGAAAAACAGTAGTGTCTCCTGACTGTTGTAAAACAAAAATATATCTGTTGAAAATAGTCTTGTGTAGGCCCGACATCCCAGTGTGGTTTCGCAGTTCCACGGGTCAAATCGCTGTACTATCCATTTTTCGGCCTTTGGTATCTTAAAAAAAAGCAGTTTGAGTGTGTCGCTCACTGTTCAGCCGCAAATATCTCTATTTAAAAAAGTGTGGTATACCCCAGTAAACAATAACTGTGGTTTTCCTCTTCCACGGTTCTAATCTACTCTTCATTACCCTTTTTCCATTGATAGTGTGAGTGTAAGCTATTTTACTTCATTTACAATGGGCAAGGCGCGTGGCAAGGGACGTGGAAGTGGACGTTCTGGAGATGGTTCGTGCAGAGGACGGGGCCGTGGCCAAGGTGAAAATGTGCCACAACCAACAGCCACATCTTCTCGCTCCCACTTCTTGACCGAATTACTAGGGAAGCACAGAACAACACCAGTATTGAGAACTGATCAGTGTGAACAGGTTATTAATTGGATAGCAGACAATACTTCCAGTTACCTGGGCACCACCACCTCCGGTCTGTCTTCCACACGGTCAACTCTTAGTAGCCGTGAGTCTCGACTGCATACTCCTCCTCACCCTGATGCTCCTTCCTCCCACCATGCCGAGTGTCGTCAGACAGCAAGTGATCCCACACTTGGACACTCTGAAGAGCTGTTCACTGGTCCATTTCCATATTTGAGCCCCTCGCCTGATACGCTTGAAGTGGTGGAAGAGGAGATCCCATGTTGCGATGCCCAAATATTTGAACAGCCACAGCCACAGGAAGTCGACGTTGGCAATCTGTCACAAGAGGTGGACGATGATGAGACACAATTGCCAGGAAGTGAGGAGGAGGATCGTGGTGCGCAAGTGGAAGAGGAGGAAGTGGTGGATGATCTAGTAACTGACCCAACGTGGAAGGAGGACATGCAGAGTGAGGCCAGCAGCACACAGGGGGAGGGAGGCAGAGTACCCCAACAGGCAGGAAGAAGCAGTGTGGTGGCCGCAGACAGAAGGCAGGCAACCGTTCCCCGTAACACCAACACGAGGGACGTTGCCAGTACAAGCGGTAGGTCTTCCAGGGTCTGGAATTTTTTTAAAGACTCTGCTGATAACCCCAAAAAGGCCATATGTTCCACCTGCCATGCCAGCATCAGCAGGGGTGACAAAACTAACAGCCTGACCACCACCAGCATGATCAGGCACATGGCAGCAAAGCACCCGACTTTGTGGGGCGAAACCCAGGGTCCACGACCAGTGTCAGCGGGTGTCACCACTGCTTTTTCCACTGTTGTGCGTGCAATAGAACCCCCTGTTGTGTGTGCAAGGCAATCCCCTGTCCATACTGCATGTAAATATGCCCCCTCCTCTCAGTCTTCAATTGTTATGGCAGTTTCTCAAGAAACAGCATCAACGTCTATGTGGCACCCCAGGGGTCTGGTCTCCACAGTAATAGCAATGTTATGTCTGAGAGCAGGTGGGAGGTCTCTTGGTCAGGAATCCTATGCATGCCACACCTCCTGCCCGGTCCTGGGAGGGGAAGGACTTCCCCTATATAAAACTGGGGCTGAGGCAGGGTTAGAGAGAAGAAGAGAAGAAGAGAAGAAGAGGAGCAGCTTAGGAAAGAAAGATCAGGAGCTCAGTGGGAGCAGTGCTAAAAGGAATCAGGGGCTGGCAGCTGAACAGCTCGCCCTGATTGAAGAGTTACCACCGGACCCGGAGTCCGAGGCTGTGGGGATTAACCCTGACCCAGCAGCAGAAACCGACCGGCAGGGGATTTCAGGTCCTCTGGCCAAGAAACCCGAAGGCACGGTCTAACGCGTGGGACCAGCACCGCTGTCGTGGAGCGGAAGCCACTAGAAGGCCCCGAGTCACCGGCCATACGGGTGAGCACCACACGGTACACTCAGGGACGTGGGCTACCTTTACCCGCCTCTAGCAAGGAAGCCAGAAGAGTACAATTAGTTGGGGAGGCCTACAACTCCGCCTGGCCAAGGGGGATCCCATCTGCTCAAGGACTGACCAGGCCCCGACCGCTAGCCAGTACTCCGGGAGGGTCTATCTTTGTCACCAGTAAAGACCCTGAACTACACCGCATCGTCTCTGAGTGGTTCCTGCTACCCCCATCATCCACGTCGGCTGCCCTGAGGCCATACCCCTCCCGTTGGGGGTTATACCATCCACACTGCACCATCCTTCCACCGGCCTCAGCGGTCTGCCCTGCAGTGGCAGCTCCATAGCTGCATTCAACGGGTGGCGTAGTCGTCCTACATCTACTGCTAATATACCGCCACTTAGTCTGACTCCCTGGGCACGGACCGGGTCATCGCCACGAGACTACTACCCCTATCCGATCCGGCTCCGGGTAGGCTCCCGCGTGCGCAACGCTGCGCGACTCAGGCCCAGGGGCGCGTCAGCTTTTGGCGTAGTCGGCAGGATTTCGTGCCCGCAACCACCGGGTACTGCGTGCCTGAAAAAAGAGACTTTTAAACTTACCTGTGGTGAAGATTCCCGCCATCCGGCGCCATCTTCAGCCTTCTTCCCGCCATCGGTGAAGATTCCCGCCATCCGGCGCCATTTTCAGCCTTCCGTGGAGTTTTCCCGCCGTTGGACGCCATCTTGAAGACGCCGCGCGGGAAGAAGAGGGGCGTGGATTCCAAAAGTGCGCGAGAACTGAAGCCCCGCCTCACGTCCAGACGTCGCGTAAGGTCCTGGAAGGAGCCCAGCAGACGCTGACGTCACAGGAGCGCGACGGAAGGTCCTCAACCCTGACGATCCACTGCGGAGCCGCGGCCTACGGAAAAGGATCATCGCAAGGTAGGCCACGGTCCACTAGGGGGGAGGAAGATGTCGGATACGGAGGAGAGCTTCACTGCCTCAACCCCCGCCAGCGCTGCTGCAGTCATGCCTTTTACCATGCCCTATATCCCGGGAGCAGCCTGGCTACCCCAATACTCAGGGGAGTCACATACCCTGAATGACTTTAGAGAAAAGCTGGATATCCTCTTCCAGGTGTACCCCCTCACAGAAGAGCAAAAAGTGAGCATCCTGGTGGCCCAACTAACCGGGGCAGCCCAAAGGGAGGTAAAGTCCTGGCCACCTGGGAGGAGGACTGTCGCGGGGATACTAACCCGGCTGAGGGACACCTTTGATACCCGCACCTCAGCCGAGATTAAGCTTAAATTCTATGGGTGCAAGCAGCGAGCACATGAGAGTATAAGGGACTATGCACTAAACCTACAAGAGGCCCTGAGAGCCATTAAGCAGATTGACCCCGACAGCGTGGGAAACGAGGACAGGCTGTTGACCGAACAATTTATAGAGGGACTATATTGCAATGTCCACCGAACCCAGTTGCGGGCCATAGCCTTACAGGATCCTCATCTGGACTTTGCACAGTTCAAGGACAGAGCCATCCGGGTGCTCCGAGAACCGGCACCGGGTGGCGTTGTGACCCACAGGCGCCCAGCTATCACTTACCACCAGGAGGCGGCGCCCTTGTCGGCAGGGCCTGTGGGGGCTGATGCGCAGGCTTTGAACAATGACCCGGCTCCAGACCTGCACCATCAGGTCCAAGAGCTAGCTAAAAGCGTTGCTGCGCTAACCCGAACTGTGCAGTCTTTACAGGTTTCCACTCCAGGGAAGATCCAGCTGGCATCCGGACCGGAGGACATCCCGTGGCGTCGACCAAGGAGGACCCCACCGGCCAGAGGAAGACCCAGCGACCGATACAACGAGGACGGACAACCCATCTGCCGCCGCTGCAATCAACCCGGACATATGGCAAGGTACTGTCCTTTAAACTGGCACAACCTGGGGTAGAGGGCCAACCCCCAGGAAAAAGATCACCAGGCCCATCGAACTGGCGCGACAAATATGTGGGAGGACGTCCAGTCTTGCCTGTGGTACTGGATGGCATTCCTATGAGTGCCCTACTGGACACCGGGTCACAGGTCACCACCATCCCGTACGTGCTCTTCAAGCAGTACTGGAATGACTCGGATATAACCCGCTACCCTGACGACGACTTGTGTATCATTGCCAGCAATGGTCAACCCGTGCCGCAGATCGGATTTAAAGAGATGACCATTAAAATCGGTAGAGTCGAACTGGCAGCACAGGGACTGATCATTGTGGACATTGACAAGCGCGAGAGTCACCCAAAGATAACTCTAGGAACTAATGTGATTGAAAATTGTCTTGCAGAGGTGATTTTCATTTTACAGCAGGTTGCCAAGAACGCCAGCTCCGGCCAGCAGCGAGTGCTCCAGAAAGAGATCCGGGCACTGATGCGACGGCAACAAGTGGAACTCTCCGGCGGTGAGATTGGTAGCGTAAGAATGTGTGACCCTTTCCCTATTGCCATGCCCCCGAAAAGTGAAATGATGATTTGGTGCCGGGCAGCTATTGGTCTGAGAGGTAGAGATTACCAGGCCATGGTAGAGCCAGTCTACTCAGATAGTAGGCCCACCATTTTGACAGCCCGGGGGGTAGTTGATGTACGCCATGGGAGGGTAAATGTTCGCATAATAAATATTGGGAAAATGGAAGTATACCTGCCCTGGTATGCTACGCTAGCCAAATTGTATACCATCAATCAGAATTCTGTACAGGCCGTGGAACCCTTACCTCCATGCCAACCAGAGGAAGGTAACGGCTCTAAGAAACCAATGGAGGACTGGTGTCAGCAACTACATTTGGGTACTGACTCCACTCCCTCACACCAGAAACAAGGAGTCTATCGGGTGGTTCAAGAGTACGAGAGAGTGTTTAGTAAACACCCGTTAGACTTCGGGCGAGTAAAGGGGGTAGAACACCATATCCCCACGGGAGACCATCCTCCCATAAAGGAGAAATACCGACCCGTACCCCCTGCACACTACCAACACGCCAAGGGGATGCTTAGAGACATGAAGGAGGCTGGGGTAATCAGGGATAGCTGTAGCCCCTGGGCAGCTCCACTAGTCTTGGTCAAAAAGAAAGACAACACCATGAGAATGTGTGTAGATTACCGGAAAATTAACCGTATCACACACAAGGATGCGTACCCCTTACCAAGAATAGAGGAGTCTTTGGCTGCTTTAAGATCTGCTAACTTCTTCTCCACCTTGGATCTCACTAGCGGGTACTGGCAGGTTCCTGTAGCAGAGGCGGATCGGGAGAAGACCGCATTCACCACCCCGATGGGACTTAGCGAGTTTACCTGCATGCCGTTTGGACTCTGCAACGCACCAGGAACCTTCCAGCGATTGATGGAGTGCTGTCTGGGACACCGGAACTTTGAGACGGTCCTGTTATACCTGGACGATGTCATCGTCTACTCCAAGACCTACGAGGACCACCTGAAGCACCTGGCGGAAGTGTTTGAAGCTCTGGCAAGTTACGGCCTAAAGGTGAAACCTTCCAAGTGTCACCTCCTGAAGCCAAAGGTGCAGTACCTGGGACACGTGGTGAGTGCTGACGGAGTGGCTCCCGACCCTGATAAGATCACCGCAATTAAGGAATGGCCAAGCCCCTCCAGCGTAAAGGAAGTGAGGCAGTTCCTCGGGTTGGTAGGCTACTACCGAAGGTTCATTCCCGGTTTCACCCGAAAGGCAGCTCCTATGCAGGACCTCCTGATAGGCCAGTCCAGGAAGGCCAAGAACCAGAAGCCGCCCTTCAGATGGGAGAAGTTGGAAGAAGAGTCCTTCCGCCAGCTGAAGATGGCCCTCACGGGGGATGAAATCCTGGTGTACCCTGATTATAGCCAGCCCTTTATCCTCTACACCGACGCCAGTAACATCGGGCTAGGAGCCGTACTATCCCAGATCCAGCAGGGGAAAGAACGGGTAATTGCTTACGCCATCCGAAAACTGCGACCCACCGAAAGAAACCCTGAGAATTACAGCTCACTTAAGCTAGAGTTCCTGGCAGTGGTGTGGGCAGTCACCGAACGCTTTAAGCACTACCTCGCTTCTTCCCGGTTCACCGTGTACACGGATAACAACCCGTTGACACACCTGGACACTGCAAGACTCGGTGCCCTAGAGCAGAGATGGATGGCCCGCTTGTCCAACTATGAGTTTACAATCAAATACCGGGCAGGACGCTCCAATACCAACGCAGACGCCCTGTCCAGGATGCCAAACCTACCGGACGTAGGGGAAGATTCAGAGGAACTGGAAGAAGTTGAGCTCCCCGCGTTCCACCGTAATGGGACTATCCAGTATTCCCACCGTGTAAGAAGTAAGCAAACCGCTACGTTCAACCCCTTACCTCATTACAACTGGGTGGAGACGCAAGACAGTGACCCTGCCGTCCGTCTGGTAAAGGAGATGCTGACTCGGCCAGATGCACGCCTTGACCCGGACGCTCCGGAGGAGGCCAATCAACTGTGGGCTGAGAAGAGTCGACTGTTCCTTTACAAGGGAAAGCTGTGCCGCAGAATGGTTAACTCCCGGACGCATGAACTAATCTGGCAAGTAGTGGTGCCAAGAAGAGACGCAGCTATGGTGATGGAGGCATACCACGACGGAGCTGGGCATTTCGGATGGAAGAAGCTGGAGTTCCTGCTGCGCGGGCGGTTCCATTGGGTAGGCATGAGAGGAACCATCGAGTGGTGGTGCAGAGACTGTGGCCCATGCAACTTAAGAAGGAGGGACCGTGCCAGCCAGAAGACTCCCCTGCGGTCCATCATCACCCGACAGCCGTTGGAACTGGTAGCCTTGGATCATGTAAAACTGACCCCAAGCAGAAGTGGCTACGTCTACGCGTTAACCATCGTGGATCACTACTCCCGGTTCTTGGTTGTCGTCCCCGTCAAGGACTTAACGGCTCACACAGCAGCTAGAGCCTTCCAGCAGCACTTCTGCCGTCCGCATGGATACCCGGAGCAGGTGCTGACGGACCAGGGGCCTGCATTTGAAGCGGAGGTCTTCCAGGAGTTCTGCACCCTGTATGGATGCCGGAAGATAAGAACAACACCCTATCACCCGCAAACTAATGGACTTTGTGAGAAAATGAACCAGGTGGTGATAGATCTCCTGAAAACATTGCCCCTGGAGGAACGCAGTCTGTGGCCTGAGAAGCTGCCCGACCTGGTGGACCTATACAACCACATCCCTGTAGGTTCCACCAACTGTACCCCGGCTTACCTAATGAGGGCAAGACCTGGTAAGCTTCCTGTTGATCTGGAGATGGGAGTCCTGACACCCGAGGACACTTCACCAGAAGCAGACTGGGACACAGAGAGGCAGCAGCAATACCGAAAAGTACAGGAGAGCGTGGAGCGTAGTCTCTGTCAAGCTAGGGAAAGACAAGAGAAAACTTACAACCAGTATGCTCCCGCTGTTCCCCTGGTGCCCGGAGAGCAGGTCTTGAAGAGGAAAAGATGGCTCCACAAGTTGGACGACCAATGGGAGAAGGACCCGTACACCGTACTGCCCTCAAGCCACGACAACCCAAAGATCTGTACAATCAGTAAAGACGGAGGGGAAACCACAGCCATTGTATCCCGGGATCACCTAAAGAAGTGTCCCGAACAGCTACGGAACCCTGAAGAGGAACAAGAGGACCCTCGACCCGTAGAGGAAAGGGAAGATATGGTTAGTACTGTGCTCGGAGACTTCCCTCGGTCTTGGACTCAAGTCAATGGTGCTGTTGTGGTACCCGTCCTCACGTTCCTCCAACCAGCATCCCAAGTGCCTACGGAGACACAGGTAGAACTGGAAGAACAGCCGGTCCAGGAGGCAGAAGGCCCCACACAAGCAGACCAGGAAAATCAACCCTCTGCTTATAGTGAGCCTGCCATACCCCTAGTGAGCCAAAGAGTCCGTAGACGGCTGCCCAGTTTACCCTTGACAGCTCCTATACCCTGTAGCTCAGGACCAATCAACCAGCCCCGTAGGTCCACTAGGGTCACTAGAGGCCAGCTGCCCATACGGTGGAGGATCTAAATGTTCAAGCTATTTTATTAATGTTTACCTGTTTATTGTTGCTTGTGTATAATTATGTGTTTCTAGTTATTTATAGGAGTCTTTGGTGGATTTACCGGGAATCCTTTGTGCATATAGTTGGAGCGTAACCCAGGACGGACTGAAAGACTGTTAAGGACTCGGGGCAGGACAGACCCCTACCTGGTTACGTCTCCCTGTGTTGGTGAAATGGACACCCTTGTTTTCCTCAAAAGTTACACAAGGTTGCGGACACGCCGTGACCACCTTATGTGTTGTCTCTATCAGAATGTTATTGTTTACACCTTGTTATGTTTACAAAAGTATGTTTAGTCCCGGAGTACTAACTTTCACTAGGGGGGAATGTGGCACCCCAGGGGTCTGGTCTCCACAGTAATAGCAATGTTATGTCTGAGAGCAGGTGGGAGGTCTCTTGGTCAGGAATCCTATGCATGCCACACCTCCTGCCCGGTCCTGGGAGGGGAAGGACTTCCCCTATATAAAACTGGGGGTGAGGCAGGGTTAGAGAGAAGAAGAGAAGAAGAGAAGAAGGAGCAGCTTAGGAAAGAAAGATCAGGAGCTCAGTGGGAGCAGTGCTAAAAGGAATCAGGGGCTGGCAGCTGAAGAGCTCGACCTGATTGAAGAGTTACCACCGGACCCGGAGTCCGAGGCTGTGGGGATTAACCCTGACCCAGCAGCAGAAACCGACCGGCAGGGGATTTCAGGTCCTCTGGCCAAGAAACCCGAAGGCACGGTCACACGCGTGGGACCAGCACCGCCGTCGTGGAGCGGAAGCCACTAGAAGGCCCCGAGTCACCGGCCATACGGGTGAGCACCACACGGTACACTCAGGGACGTGGGCTACCTTTACCCGCCTCTAGCAAGGAAGCCAGAAGAGTACAATTAGTTGGGGAGGCCTACAACTCCGCCTGGCCAAGGGGGATCCCATCTGCTCAAGGACTGACCAGGCCCCGACCGCTAGCCAGTACTCCGGGAGGGTCTATCTTTGTCACCAGAAAAGACCCTGAACTACACCGCATCGTCTCTGAGTGGTTCCTGCTACCCCCATCATCCACGTCGGCTGCCCTGAGGCCATACCCCTCCCGTTGGGGGTTATACCATCCACACTGCACCATCCTTCCACCGGCCTCAGCGGTCTGCCCTGCAGTGGCAGCTCCATAGCTGCATTCAACGGGTGGCGTAGTCGTCCTACATCTACTGCTAATATACCGCCACTTAGTCTGACTCCCTGGGCACGGACCGGGTCATCGCCACGAGACTACTACCCCTATCCGATCCGGCTCCGGGTAGGCTCCCGCGTGCGCAACGCTGCGCGACTCAGGCCCAGGGGCGCGTCATCTACGTCCACGTCCCACCGCAGCGTTCAATTGTCCATATCCCAGACCTTTGAACGAAAGCGGAAATTCGCAGCTAACGCCCCACAGGCCACAGTCCTAAATTCGCACATTTCACAACTGCTTGCATTGGAAATGCTGCCTTTTAGGCTGGTGGAGACGGAATCCTTCCGCAATCTTATGGCGGTGGCCGTCCCTCGGTACTCGGTCCCCAGCCGACACTATTTTGCCTGGTGTGCCATCCCCGCACTACACAAGCACGTGTCCCAAAGCATCTGCCGTGCCCTCAACAACGCAGTTACTGGGAGAGTCCACCTGACAATGGACACGTGGACAAGTGCTTGTGGCCAGGGACGGTACATCTCTCTGACGGCACACTGGATAAACATAGTGGAAGCCGGGACCCAGTCGGACCTTGGGACGGAACACATCCTCCCCACACCGAGGATTGCGGGCCCTATGTCAGTCAGAGTTGCCCCCACAGTGTACAGCTCCTGCGCATCCTCCTCCTCCTCCTCATGTTCAGCCTCCATCTCAGATATCACCACATCAGTTACAAGCTGGAAGCATTGCAGTACTGCCTCCGCCAAGCGGCAACAGGCTGTGCTGAAACTCATAAGCTTAGGTGATAAACCTCACACTGCTTGTGAGTTGTGGACAGCTGTGAAAGAGCAGGCAGATCTGTGGCTGAGACCGCTGAACCTACATCCTGGTATGGTCGTGTGTGACTATGGCCGTAACCTGGTGGCGGCTCTGAAGCGAGGTGAGATCACACACGTACCATGCCTGACTCATGTGCTTAACCTCGTGGTTCAGCGGTTTCTTAAATCGTACCCCGAGTTGCCAGATCTGCTCGTGAAAGTACGCCGCCTGTCAGCTCATTTTCGCAAGTTGGCTACAGCTTCCGCCGCCCTTGCTGTGTTGCAGCAGCGTTTGCAGCTTCCGGCACACCGACTGGTGTGTGAGGTCCCCACACATTGGAACTCTACCCTCCACATGTTGCAAAGGATTTGTGAGCAGAAGAGAGCAGTTGTGGAGTACCAGCTGCAACAAGACCGTCGATATTCAGGTCAGACTCCACACATAAGACCTCAGGAGTGGACCTGGATGTCTGACATATGTACCATCCTGACAAACTTTGAGGAGGCCACCAAGATGGTGAGTGGCGATGACGCCATCATTAGTGTCAGCATCCCACTTGTCTGTCTTCTGCAACGCTCTCTACAGAGAATTAAAGAGGAGGCATTGCAGCCAGAGTATGATGAGATGGATCAAGAAGCCATAGCGGGCGATTACACACAGCCCAGCCTCATCTCATCCCAACGTGCATTGGGGGACAATGAGGGAGAGGAGGAGGAGGAGGAGGAAGAACAGGAGCTGCTATCATGCGTTGTAGACGGTAGTACCTGTACAAGTGTCATACCGTCGGTTCAGCGTGGGTGGCCTGAGGACAGGGGGGAAGAGGAAGAGGAAGAGGAGGAGGAGAGCATGGTCAGTCGTCATCTTGGTGAGGATACGGAAATCTTGCCCGTTACCAGTCTTGCACGCATGGCTGACTTTATGTTACGCTGCCTTAACCGTGACCCTCGCGTTGTCAAAATGTTGGGTGACAGTCATTACTGGTTGGTGACACTTGTAGATCCCCGCTACAAGGAGAACTTTCACTCTCT
Organism: Phyllobates terribilis; assembly: GCF_046119375.1. Taxonomy (NCBI): domain Eukaryota; kingdom Metazoa; phylum Chordata; class Amphibia; order Anura; family Dendrobatidae; genus Phyllobates; species Phyllobates terribilis. Next base: position 790,655,996 of record NW_027362761.1, read on the forward strand.
TATTCCTGAGGTGGAGAGGTCTACAAAAATGGGGCAATACCAGAAGGCCCTTGCTGCAGAACACTTAAAAAAATTCCCATCTGAACACGCTAGCGGCAGAGGTCACAGTTCGTTGCCCAACCAAGGCGTACAGGCGAGAGAGATGCAACTCCAATCCAGCAGAGGCAGGGGAACACTGTCAACATTCTGGGACAGTTTTCTGACACCTGCCCAGCTTACAGGCCCTGAGGCGCGGGGTACTCTCACAAGGAGTGGAAAGTTTCAAAAGATGGTGAGGGAGTACCTTGCCAATCGTACCAGCGTCCTCCGTGATTCCTCTGTGTCTTTTAATTATTGGGTATCCAAGCTGGACACTTGGTATGAACTCGCTCTGTACGCCATGGAGGTCCTGGCCTGCCCTGCCGCTAGCGTGTTATCGGAGCGTGTTTTTAGTGCCGCTGGGGGAATTATAACTGATAAGTGCACTCGCCTGTCAACTGACAATGCTGACAAGCTGACCCTTATCAAAATGAACAAGGGCTGGATTGGGCCAGACTTCTCATCACCACCAAATGACAGCAGAGTAACATAAAGTCAAATCCACTGTGTTATTTCGGGAGATGTATTCACATGCACCGCTTCACACCCACACATGGGTATACGCTTCCTCGTTTCGGCTGTTTAATCTTCTTCTCCTTATCCTCAGCCTCCACCACCACTATACCACCAGGGTTTCAGCATTGCAAGTTCCTCCATCCTAATTTTTGGCAGCTTTTGCTGGGAAAGCATAAGCAAATACCATGGGACACCCACTCCCCAATAATGGGACTTATGTTTGTAATATGCTGTACTGCATGGCTCTTGTAAGGGGCATTGCAAGTTGCTCCATCCTAATTTTTGGCAGCTTTTGCTGGGAAAGCATAAGCAAATACTATGGGAGACCCACTCCCCAATAATGGGACTTATGTTTGTAATATGCTGTACTGCATGGCTCTTGTAAGGGGCATTGCAAGTTGCTCCATCCTAATTTTTGGCAGCTTTTGCTGGGAAAGCATAAGCAAATACTATGGGAGACCCACTCCCCAATAATGGGACTTATGTTTGTAATATGCTGTACTGCATGGCTCTTGTAAGGGGCATTGCAAGTTGCTCCGTCCTAATTTTTGGCAGCTTTTGCTTGGAAAGCATAAGCAAATACTATGGGAGACCCACTCCCCAATAATGGGACTTATGTTTGTAATATGCTGTACTGCATGGCTCTTGTAAGGGGCATTGCAAGTTGCTCCGTCCTAATTTTTGGCAGCTTTTGCTTGCAAGGCATAAGCAAATACTATGGGACACCCACTCCCCAATAATGGGACTTATGTTTGTTATATGCTGTACTGCATGTGACGCGCCCCCTGGGACATGTGTACACGTGTGTGGGATACCCGGTGCCGGATCTCTGGGGTCTGTAGTCTCCGTGGCGGTGACCCGGTCCCGTGGCTCAGGCTGGTCAAACCAGTGGCAATCTTTCTTAGGTTTTGAGGTTAATTGTCCGACTGCGCCACCCGTGGATTGCGGTCAGGGAGTACCACCGCTGTGAGGCAGACCGCTGATGCTGGTGTTGTGTGCGCAGCATAAAATGGGATAACTCCCCTCGGGAGGAGTATAGCCTCAGGGCAGTGAGTGTGGATGATGGGGGTGATGGTGCACGAGCGCAGCAGGAATGACTCAGAGTCTTTGCAGTGCAGTTCAGGGTCTTTACTGATGATTATAAGGTAGACCCTACCGGGAGTACTGGCTAGATTAAGAGGCCTAGTCAGTCTGTGAGCAAGCAGGAGTTCCCCTGGCCAGGTGGAGTTGTAGGCCTCCCCGTCTGTCTGCACTCTTCCTGGCTACCTTGCTGTAAGCGGGTAGAAGTAGCCCACGTCCCTGAGTGTACCGTGAGGTGCTCACCCGTATGGCTGGTGACTTGGGGGCTTCTGTTAGCCTCCGCTCCACGACGGCGGTGCTGGTCCCTTGCTTGTGACTGAGCCTCCGGGCTTCTATGGCCAGAGGACCTGAAATCCCCTGCCGGCTGGTTTCTGCTGCTGGATATATAAGTCCTCACAGCTTCGGACTCCTGTGTCCGGTTCCTATTGTCTTCTGCCAGGGCGAGCTCTGCTCAGCTTCCAGCCCCTCGTCTTTAGCTCCTAGCTCCTACAGAGCTCCTTGCTGTTACTTTCCCTTGCTCTCACTCTGACTCTGACTGTTCTCTGTTCTCTGACTCACTCAACCCCACCCCAGATCCAGTTTATAAGGGCAGAATTCTCCCCTCCCAGGACTGGGGCAGGAGGATGTTGCATGTTTAAGGGATCCTGACCAGGAAACCTCCCACTTGCTCTCCGACGTAATCTCTATTACTGTGGTGACAAGACCCCTGGGGTGCCACACATGGCTCTTGTAAGGGGCTTTGCAGTACCTCATAATTTTTGGAAAGCATTCCATTCACTGCTTAGGCCAACAGTGCACAGGAGACCCAGTTGCTATAAATGGAAAAAAAGGTTTAGTTAACGCCCTCTGACCTCCATGTCATTTCCAAGGGGCATTGGACTGCCTCGAAATTTTTGGTAGTCATTGCACTCACTGTATGCCCTATAACTGTGCAGCCAAACCGCTCCTTTTGTTACAGAAACATATCCTACAAGACATATCTGGTTGACTGGCCTGATATTGATGTGAATGGTCCCTGTTCCTCCTGCTCTTTCTCCTTTGCCACTACCTCATCCATCATTTATCACCTGAAGCTTTTTTTCAACGGGAGTCATAGAACTTGGATAGTAGCAGGAAAACATCCAGCAATCCTCGGAGGAGGTAGGATATGCGCCAAAACGCTGACCTCCTCAGGCCTAGCCGCTACTACATACATGCACTTGCATTACAACAAAACAAAGCAGATGCTAACTTCTATCATCCTCATCATGCTCCTCACCTTGGCACTCTCAACTCCCCTGATGGAGAAGCCAGGGCCCACCGGAGGAGTCTGATAGTCCGGTGGGCTCGGCCAATGCTGCCCTAAAGCAGGCCAGGCTAAGAAAAGTGTGGGAAAGGTTACCGGTACAAATAGGGGTGGCTGGGGACCGAGTTTGGACACCCGGCCACCCCCTGGAGGCTGGGGAGCAAGCGGGGACACCCGGCCACCAGGCGGCTGGGGACTGAGTATGGATACCAGGCCGCCGACACAGCCATGGTGTGGTGGCCAGATTCCGCCTCCACATGCCTAAAAGGCCCAATTTAAAGTGCAAGCAAGCAAGCAGTATGGTATTGCAGCCTGGGGGTGGGTGGGTGGCAGGCTGCATACTTGCGCTTGCATTGCAAGGAATGGTAGAGGTACAATTGAACACTGCCCTGGGACAAGGACTTGAATGGGGATAGTTGCAAGTCTGCAACGACAGGTGCAAGGTGGGAGGCATCTTCGCATGTACCATGAACAGGGGTTTGGCATGCACACACTACAGCGGAATAGGCTCTCCTTCCCACTAAATGCACTGGGGAGGGCACAGGTAATGTTTTGGTATACGCGCTTAATCTTACGTATAAGGCACACCCGGACAAATAGGGGCGGCTGGGGACTGAGTATGGATATGACGCGCCCCCTGGGCCAGTGCTGTTTGGGGATTACCCGGAGCCGGATCAGATGGGGGTTGTAGTCTCCGAGTGGCGGCGACCCGGTCCGTGCCCAGGGTGTCAAACTCAGTGTGTGGCAGTCTTTACAGATGTTATAGTTGTTCTTAGTGTCGACTACGCCACCCATTGATTTGTGGTCAAAAGGCCGCCGCTGCAGCAGGGTCCGCTGAGGCTGGTGGCATATGTGCAGCTGTGGTAGTATAACCCCCAACGGGAGGGGTATAGCCTCAGGGGGTCAGGTGTAGAGGATGGTGGTAGTGGTGGTGCAGTGTGGATGGTAAGAAGACTCAGAGTCGGGCTGTGCAGTTCAGGGTTTTTACTTACTGCTGTTCTGTTGGTCACTCTGGCCTTGAGTGACCGCCCGAGCCGTGCTGCGTCCACCAGGTCCTGGACTCGGCCAACCCCCAAGCAATTCTGGAGCGTGGTCCTGAGCTCCCTTTCTGACTGTCCTCTCTACTGGCCTTTCCCACCAGGGGTCCACTTATGTCCGGCTCCCTCGGGTCTCCTGTTGGGTGAACCTTCTTTGGCTTCCCTGACCCTATGCTCGGTGTGCCTTCTTAGTGGACTTGGTGAGGGGCTGCTCCACATGTAATGTCGCAGCCTCCGGTTCTTAGTTGAGGGTAGTTTCTCTCCTCCACTAATTTGGGATCCGGTTCCCTTGCGTGCCAACCCTTCACCCTTCTGGTTGTATACTGGGTTCTTGGGGTTCCTTCTTCTCCCCCTCTGGGTCCTTCTCTTCTCCTCTCTCACTTCTCTCTGCAGGTGCTCCTGGACCTCTCTCAGGACTGACTGACCCTCTACAGAAGACTGACCCTGATCTAAGATGGTGCCCACCTTATATACTCCCTCTATGTGTGAGCTCAGGTGACCAGCACCCAATGAGCTCCTAGCCTTACCCAGACTGCTCCCCCTATCTGCCCCTACACTACTGGGATGTTCCACCCCCCTCCCACTCCAGCCAGGGACAGACACAGTCGTACCTGCACATATACTGGTGGGAGTACCGTCGGTCTGTCCCCCGGAAATGGGATGTATGTAGTGTATGCAGCTATCTGAGCTCAGTCCCACACTCCATCCTTACCCGGGAGTGGAATACCACACCTCTGGCTTGAGGCGTAATACCCCTGTAGCAGCCGAGCCCTCAGGGTGCTACAGATACCTTGCTGCCGAAGCAGCCATGAGGTAGTGGCCAGCTTCGGCCTCCTCTAAACTAAAAGGCCCCATTTCAAGTGCAAGCTAGCAGTATGAATTGCAGTCTGGGGGTGGGTGGGTGGCAGGCTGCACACTTACATTTGCATTAAAAGAAAACATAGCAGATGCTAACTTCTGTCATCATCATCATGCTCCTCACCTTGGCACTCTCAACTCCACCGATGGAGAAGTCAGGGCCCACCGGAGGAGTCTGGTTCTCTGGTGGGCTCGTCCAATGCTGCCTAAAGCAGGCCGGGCTAAGAAAAGTGTGTGGGGGGATGTTCCAAGGAGAAATGGGGGCGGCTGGGGACCGTGTGGACTCTCGGCCGCGGGGCGGCTGGGGACTGAGTATGGACACCCGGCCGCCGGGCGGCTGGGGACTGAGTATGGATTCCAGGCCGCCAACACAGCCATGATGTGGTGGCCAGATTCCGCCTCCACATGCCTAAAAGGCCCAATTTCAAGTTCAAGCAAGCAAGCAGTATGGTATTGCAGCCTGGGGGTGGGTGGGTGGCAGGCTGCATACTTGCGCTTGTATTGCAAGGAATGGGGGAGGTACAATTGAACACTGCCCTGGGACTAGAACTTGCATGGGGATAGTTGCAAGTCTGCATCTTCTGATGCGGCAAGGATCACTTATGATGGGCACAATTTTAGACAGTGACCTGGGAGCCAGAGAGGCTTCCAGGGGTCTTCCCCATGCTGTTCCCATGTCTTTTCAGCACTTTATGCATGTGTCACACAGCACATGGCCAGATAAGGTTGTAAAATGTTAAAATGACAGTGAATGCATTTGTCATAGTTGAAAGCAATACAAAAGTGCAAAAACGCATAAAAAATGCTACTTGTGAACATAGCCGAAGGTTTCTAGGAGTGTTTTTGTTTTTGGTCATTTATTTTAACTTATACACAAGTCTTTTCCCTGGAAAGGATGTTCCTTAACATATTTCACAGGAAAAAAGTTTCGCTTTCGTTTTATTGTGAGCCTGTAAAAGTGGCTTAATACCTCTGACCACAGCAGTGACCTGGGGGTCAGAAATGCTTCCTGGGGCGATCCCCATGCTGTCCCCATGTCATTTGAGCACTGTCACTATCGTTTTGGGCACTTGTTAGGCTTTTAAAAGACTGCCGGGGGTGCCACCGCAAAAATGCTCGAGTCTCCCATAGACTAACATTGGGCTCGTTGCTCGGGTCGAGCACCCGAGTATCACGGCGAGCTCGGCCCGAGCTTCGAGCACCTGAGCATTTTAGTGCTCGCTCAACACTATTTAAGAGCACAGACCTGCCTGATAAAAGTCTTAGGAAATGCTGTAACCTAGTCCTTAAAAGGACTGCAATCACAACTATTCCCTACTCCCAAGCTATCTGTAGATTTGTGCGAAAATTGGCTTGAAATTAAAAAGGTATAGCGCACACAGCAACAGCGGTGCCGTCTAACACGCAGCTGCAGCAGTGAGAAAATGGTGGCGCCGGGGAAAATGGCTGGGTCTTATAGGGCAAGGACATGTGACATACACTGCCAATGACACATGCCCTTGCTTGTGTGAAAAAAAGCACTTCGCTCCGTGTGTGCGCTGCTGATAGGCTGACAGATTGCACCTCCCCACTGTAAATGCGAGAAAGAGAAAAAAAATGGAGATCTTCATTATTCCTGCAGAGATCCATCCCCTACCCCTCCCCCCGCCCCGCTGTACACTCAAACTGCGTGTTAACATTAATTTTCAGCATTACTGAGAAAAAATCCAGTTATGATTTTGGTGCACGAACAGTTATCGAACATAACCTCGAACAACCGAATTTTTTTCAAATCGTTCGGGTTCGCTGAACGGCTCGAACACCGCCCAAAACAGCTCGAATTTGAGATTGGCGAACTGTTCGAGTCGAACAACGCTCATCTCTAATACCCACTTGCTAAAGAATGGGAAAGAGGAAGAAGGAGTGGAGGCGCAGTGTGACCCGATAAAGTAGTTCCTCATTTAGTGTGAAATATGGGAATCTGTTGTCAGCCGCCGGCTCTTGAGCAACCAGATTTACCACAGACACATTATCAAATGCATTTTTCAATGTGGGATCCTGCATTGCCAAAATTCACCCCAGAAACCCCCAACTCAGAAATCTCGGACTTTTGGGTCACTGTCTCGTCCTCGTCACCGGTAAGGACAAACAGGGGGAAGTCATCCGTCTCAGTCTACGTTGGGGATTCAATATCGTGAGAACGGCTGCTTCCTGAGTCACGTGGTACGCCTGCTTTCTGCCATAATTCCCAGAACAGGCTAAAGTCCCCACCTATTATCAATGGATGTAGCAGGTCCTTAGCTACTCCCACCTCATAGGACTCAGCGCCGCAGTTAGTTGATATAGTCACTCTGGCAACAGGGTAGTCTTTGGCATCCCCATGAATACAGCGGATGCCCACGTTTTTCCCGGGGATCAACTGGTGGGGGAGTGTGGCCCTTATCAAAGTCACCAAACTCCATGAGTCCAAGAGTCTCGTCACTAGCATCCCATTGATTGTTACGGGACATGCCTGCGGCCCTTCTCCAGGCTGGCATTTCACACTGCAGGCTGGCTGGGCATAATACGAACAGCGCCTCCCCACGCTGCAGTCCATCTGCTCGGAGGACATATTACAACGGGCGGCTATGTGTCCAGGACCGTGACATCTCCAACAGGTCAAGCCCATACCAGCAACTTTTGGCAACCCCTCAGCGACCCCTTGGGATCTCGAACTCCCCCCAATTTTGGCTCTATTACCCCTTTTTGAGATTCAGGCTCTTTCTGTGTACTCCAGTATGGGGATGCAACCATACCTGGCTTCCTTAAGGACCTCTAGACCATCTGGTACCTTTCTACTAGTCCAACTAGGTTGTCTGCATTTAAGGGGTCCCCCTGGGCAACCCATGTCTGCACTAGGAAGGGAGGGGATAAATCTGTCTATAACAACTCGCTCGACCATCTGGGCTTCAGTTGAGGGCTCCGGCAGCAACCACTTTGGTACAAGATGTAGTAAGTCGAACATCTGGGAGTGAGGGGGTTTGTCACCACAATACGCCCAATGGTGGACCCTTTGGGCTCTGACTGACATAATCACTCCAGCGCATGCCAAAATTTCAGTTTTTTAGTTTGGAATACTCCTGTGCATCCTGTAATACCAGGTCATAATAAGCCTTTTGTGGCTCACCAGTCAGATAGGGGGACAGCACCTCCACCCACTGTTCGGGGCCGCAGCCTCTCTTGCTCTGCTACCAGTTCAAAAACAGTCAAAAATGCCTCCACACCATCCCCTGGGGTCATCTTTTGCATGGCTCATCTTACTGCTTTCCAGACATATGAGTCATCAAATGGACTTGGGGGAGGGGCTACCGGCCTCCCACAAACCGCCTCTGCAAGCAACTCAATCTGCTGCTGCCGGTACTGGTTTTGTTGATGTTGCTGCTGTTGTCGGAACTGGTCTTTTTGCTGCTGCTGCTACTGCTGCTGTTGAATATGTTGCATCAGTAGCTTACTCATCTCCTGATATGCCAGTTGTTGCTGCTGTTGGGCCTTCACAAGATGCTTAAGCAGGTCCTCCATGCTGTCTGACTCTGCCTCCTGGCTCACTTCCACCTTCACCCAAGACTTGCAGTCTCTCTTGTAGTAGTCACACGGGTTCGCAGGGAACGCTGCCCACACTTCTAAGACCACCTGTGGCCTGTGGTAGATCTGCTCACTCGGCTACACATGGAGGTAGAAACAGAACACTATCTCTTTAAATTTTCAGTTGGTTTATTAAGCAGCATAAACTAATGTAGAGTTCATGAAAATAAACACAGCCCATCTGGCATAACGGCAAAACAAAATAAGAAAGTGTCCATCAAAGTCCTTGCACCGGCCGTGGTCCGGCCACTCAGGATCAGCAAAAACCCATACGGTTCAGGTTAGCAGAAACAAACACAAGCTCCTCTTTCTGGAGCAGGCCTCCAGATACTGACCACACCTGAGTGTCAAGGCTGGCTATTTAAAGCCTAGACACTCCCCTGATTGGGGAGATATGGTGAATGAAAGTGGCATAATACTCTGACAACATTGTTCAAAGCAGTGACCTGGGAGTCAGAGATGCTTCTAAGGGTCTTCCCCCATGCTGTTCCCAAGTCTTTTCAGCACTGTATGATTGTGTCTGATCATGTCCCACACACCACATGGCCAGATAAGGTAGTACAATGTTAAAATTACATTTACCTGTTAATGCATTTTTCACTGTTGAAAGCAATGCAAAAGTGCAAAAATGCATAAAAAACGCTACGTCTGAAAATAGCCCAAGGTGTAACATAGTAACATAGTTTTTAAGGTTGAAGGAAGACTAAGTCCATATAGTTCAACCCATAGTCTAACATATTGATCAAGAGGAAGTCAAAAAAAATACATGTGGCAAACACTAAGCTCCACATTGGGGAAAAAAATTCCTTCCTGACTCCACATACGGAAATCAGACTAGTTCCCTGGATCAACGCCCTATCAAGCAATCTAGTATATATAACCTGTAATGTCATACTTTTCAAGAAAGGCATCCAGGCCCGTCTTAAATTTTAGTAGTGAATCACTCATTACAACATCATGCGGCAGAGAGTTCCATAGTCTCACTGCTCTTACGGTAAAGAATCCGCGTCTGTGATTATGATTAAACCTTCTTTCCTCCAGACATAGAAGATGCCCCCTTGTCCCCGTCTCTGGCCTCAGAGTAAAAAGATCAGTAGAAAGGTCTTTGTACTGTCCCCTCATATACTTGTACATAGTAATAGGATCACGCCTAAGTCTTCGTTTTTCCAAACTAAATAACCCTAAGTGTAATAACCTGTCTTGGTATTGCAGACACCCCAGTCCTCAAATAACCTTTGTCGCTCTTCTCTACACCCGCTGTAGTTCAGCTAAGTCTTTCTTATGCACCGGAGACCAGAACTATACACAGTATTCTAAGTGTGGTCGCACTAGTGACTTGTATAGAGGTAAAATTATGTTCTCCTCATGAGCATCTATGCCTCTTTTAATGCATCCCATTATTTTATTTGCCTTTGCAGCAGCACTGGCCATCAAACGTGTGCTTGTTGACCACCAAACACCCAGTTCTTTTTCAGTGACAGTTTTACCCAGTGTTTTACAATTAAGCATATAATTATTAGTGTTGAGCCACCCCCGTAGTGTTCGAGTTCGGTTCGGTTCGTCGAACACCTGTGTGTTCGCCGAACTGTTCATCGAACTGTTCGTCGAACACCTTCGAACACCGTTAAAACCAATGGCAGGCAAACAAAAACACATAGAAACACATAGAAAACACCTTCAAAGGTGTCCAAAAGCTGACAAACTGCTCAGAAGACACAACTAACACATGGAAAAGTGACAAGTACATATAGTCATGCGAAAAGAAAAGAGGTGGAGGAGTAAAAGGAGGGGGAGACACAAATAAAGGCATGTCATGCCCTTCTAAAATCCAAAAGTGAGAAGCCGACATGTTCAGTCCGCTCCTGCCCGTGCCACCTCCGTGTCGCCGGGTTTGTGCCAGAGCCGCGGTGAACCCTGACGGCCAGCCCCCCTCTCCCAATACTGGTGCCTGTCCGCTGGTGGGTCGAGCGAGCCCCCCTGTGGTGGAGGCAGCTCTAAGCTTTTTAATTTAAATTGTCTCTCTAATTTGAATGAATACACTTTAAATCCATTTACAAGGATCTATTGGAGGGCAAGTCTCATACCAGCAGCCGCGTAATTCCAGCTCCAGTAGCGTCCACTAAAGCTGCTGCGGTTAAAAAGCTTTTATAAGGATCGAGCTCGGCTGTCCACCGCAAGGCATCCTACTGCCAGTCCCAGCCCCTATGCCTTGGGGTGCCTCCTGATGCTCTTCACTGAGTATCCCGTGGTCCCGAAGCATTTCCTTTGAAAAAATTAAGTGTCCAAACTACAGGTGGTGTAGCTTGCTTAACAGCCGGGATAATCCGCTGACTAGCAGACACTGCTACTAGGCACAAAGTATTTCCTGGGCTAGATGCAGTTAAAAATTTGTAATTAGATACTCTCGTTGGATGCTGAGAAAGCATTCCATAGAGTCTCCTGGCACGCCATATATGATTCTCTTAAAAAGCTTGGGGTAGGGGTCTATGGGACCCTTTTATAGCCAAAATCACGGCCCTGTATCACAATACGTCACCTAGGCTGAAGATAAATGGAACTGCAGCACCCTGAGGGCTCGATTGCTACAGAGGTATTGCACCTCACCCAGAGGTGTGATATCTCACTCTCAGGTAAGGATGGAGTGTGGATCAGGACCCGACACCTGCATGCATTACACCACAATGCCGTGGGGCAGGGCGACCAATATGCCTCTGAGATGGGCACGACAGTCCCTGTCCCTGGCTGGAGTGGGGGGAGGGAACACTGAGGAAGGGGAACCCTGTAGTGCAGGAGCAGGGAGGAAGCAGTTCCTGGGTGCATTGAGAAGGGAGTATAAAAGGTGGGCACCATCTTAGTTCAGTGCAGAGAAGTCTGAGCAGAAGTGGCAGGGAGCAGGGGCTCTGCATGAGCTCTGCTCCGGAGGCGGGCCTAGTAACAGAGGCCCAGGCCTGGAAGAGGGAGAAGGAAGGAAGAGGAGCGGAGAAGGCTCCAGGAACGAGGAATGAAGGGATCCCAGGGGTGCGGACGGGCGAGTCGCCACCGCACGCCCGAATCCACCTGCGTGGAGGGGTCAGGCCAAAGGGGGAGACCGATCCCCGAAACTAGTGGAGGCAGGAAACGACCCTCAGCTAGAAACCGGAGGCTCTGACATTTTATGTGGCGCAGCCCCTCGCTACACCCGCTAGGAAGGCACCACATAGGGTCAGGGAAACTGGCGCCAAGTTTACCAAGAGGAGGCCCGAGGCAGCCGGACAGAAGGGTTGGTAAGAAAGGCCAGACAAAGGACACACAAAGGGGGTCCTGTGAAGCGCTCCAAAGTTATCTGGGAGTTGTCTGAGCCCCTCACCTGGTGAGCACAGTACGACGTGGGCAGCCGTTACCTGCAGACGTGGTCTGGATAATAAGAACTGTGAGTAAAGGCCCTGGACTGCATCACTGACTCCGTGTCGTTACTGCTGCTGCCCTGCACCATCACCCCCATCCTCCGCATACACTGCCCTGAGGCTATACTCCTCCCGTGGGGAGTTATGCTACGCTCTGCTGCACCCACAACACCAGCCTCAGCGGTCTGCCCTGCAGCGGCGGTTCACTCTGACCGCAATCCACGGGTGGCGTAGTCGGACATTTAAACATCAAAACCACATGAATAGTTCCGCCAGTGGTTTGACCACCCTGAGCCACGGAACCGGGTCGCCGCCACGGAGACTACAACCACCAGCATCCACCAAAACGGGTCCGGCTCCGGGTGTCCCAAGGCCCAGGGGGTGCATCAGAACATTTTCATCACCTTTCACAATCACCAATGGGACAAGGCAGGGATGTCCTCTGTCCCCTCTCTTATACATCCTAGTGACGGAGCACCTGCTCTCATCAATTCGCCATAACCCCAATATTAGGTGGATTGAGGTGGGAGGCACCGAGTACAAGTGCTCTCTATTTGCTGATGATGTCCTAGTATATATCACTCAATCACATATATCCATCCATGCTGTTATGGCTGAAATAGATCACTTTGTTACATGGTCAAATTTTAAAATCAATGCAGCGAAGTCTGAGGCCCTCGATGTCTCCCTCCCCAAATCCATATAGGATTCCATCCAGTCCAACTTTCCCTTTGCCTGGCCCTCACAGGGTATCAAATACTTAGGAATTCCTATTCATAGAGACCTCTCCCATCTATGTTATCGTAATTTTGGGCCCTTTATTGAACAACTCCATACAGACCATGGTTGGCAAGTTAGAACTGTAAGATTCACTACGTGAACCACTGGTGTTTTGTAGAAAAGCACATGTACACTGTGTTCCAAATTATTATGCAAAAAGTGTTTAGGAGTGATAAGGGAAGAATTTGTTTGTTTGTCAGTTAAACTCATTGATGGTGATGTGTGTCAGGGCTCTTTATATCACTGTAAGCAATTGCAGACACCTGTGCTAATTAGTTTGGCAGGTGTGTCCAATGAAAGGCAAGACTACTTAAGAAGGCTGTCTCACATTATTAAGCAGCCTACATTTTCTGCCAAAATGGGAAAGAAAAAGGATGTGTCGGCTGCTGAGAAGCAACAAATTGTGGAGTGTTTAGGTCAAGGCATGACTACAATCAACATTGTGCGATGATCAGGATGAAGTGTCGTGGCAATCAAGAAGTATGTAGCTGATTCACAGTACACACGTGTGCGTGCTGATAAGGGCAAATTGAGGACTCTTTCCTATAGGCAATTAGGTCAGGTTAAAAGAGCAGCGGCAAAAAAGCCTTGTAATAGCAGCAGACAAGTTTTTGAAGCTGCTGGTGCCTCCAACGTCCCCCGAACAACAAGATGCAGGGTCCTTCAGAGGTTTGCAGCTGTGCATACGCCATCCTGTCGACCTCCTCTATCCACTTCACACAAGCAGAAACGGCTCCAGTGGGCTAAACATTACATGAAGACTGATTTCAAAACTGTTTTGTTCACGGATGAGTGTCATGCAGTGCTCGATGGTCCAGATGGATGGAGTGGAGGATGGCTGGTTGATGGACACCCCACGCAAACACGGCTACAGCGCCAACAAGGAGGAGGTGGAGTAATGTTTTGGGCTGGAATCATGGGGAGAGAGATTGTCGGCCCCTTTAGGATCCCTGAAGGCGCTAAAGATGAACTCCATAATGTATGTGGATTTTCTCAAACAGCACTTCCTGCCATGGTCCAAGAAGAAGAAACGTGTATTTCACAGCAAGATCATTTTTTTGCATGATACTGCACCATCTCATGCTGCACATAAAACATCTGCATCTCTGGCTGATATGGGCATAAAAGGGGACAAACTTATGGTGTGACCCCCATGCTCCCCTGACCTCTACCCCATTCAGAACCTCTGGAGCATCATCAAAAGGAGTGTCTATGATGGCGGGAGGCAGTTCACATCTAAGCAACACCTCTGGGAGGGTATTCTGTCCTCATGCAAAACAATTGAAGCAGAAACCATCCAAAACCTGACAAATTCAATGGACGAGAGAGTTCAGAAGCTCCTTTCGAACAAGGGGTCCTATGTGAAAATGTAACATCACCTAGAATAAAGTTTTGAGTTGAAAACTGTTTGATTTCAGTTTCTCATAACCTGCTAATGCTTATAATTTCAAAAATGACCATTTTTTTGGTCTTTATTAAAATGAAAAGTTTGGGGGATCTAAGAGTGTGGCAACTCAGTAGTCATGATTACTTCGAATTCTGACAATATGAGGGTCATGTTGCAGGTAGTGCAGCAAGAAGGCACTTATGTGTCTTGCGCATCTCGGAGCCCCAAAATTATTTTCCAGGCTAGATGCAGCTAAAAATTATTATTAATTTTAAATCTGGTGGAGCTTAGTATAGATGGCCTAATAGGATCAGTGCTGCACACTGCTACAAAGCCCAAATTATTTTCCAGCCAAGATACAGATAAACATGATTAGTAATTTTAAATCTGGTGGAGCTTATTATAGATGGCCTAATAGAATCAGTGCTGCACACTGCTACAAAGCCCAAATTATTTTCCAGCCAAGATACAGATAAACATGATTAGTAATTTGAAAGCTTAAAATGGTTGGTAGGGTGATTTTAACCAATCATCAAGCTTTTACTCTCCCCAGGATGACACAGGGGTAGAAAAGTAATTTCGGATCCATGATTTGTTCATCTTTATGAACGTGAGTCTGTCTACATTATCAGTGGAGAGCCGCGTGCGCTTATCTGTCAGCACACCACCAGCAGCGCTGAACACACGTTCAGACAGAACGCTGGCTGCGGGGCATGACAAGATCTCCAAGGCGTAAGTGGCTAGCTCCGGCCATTTATCCAGATTGGAAGCCCAAAAAGAGCAAGGGTCCAGTGACACAGTCATGGCTTCAATGTTTACTTGGAGATACTCCTGTACCATCGTCTCTAGGTGTTGACTATATGTCAGACTTCTTGTCTCCTGTGGCCTTGCAAAGGATGGGCTAAAAAAGTGGTGAAATGATTCCGCAAAATTGATGTTACCAGCAGATACTGTGGTTCTGTTACGGTTTGAGTGCTGAACACTTGACGGTCCCACGGTTGGCAAGTTGGAACTGTGAGATTCACTACGTGCACCACTGGTGTTTTGTGGCAAAGCACATGTAAGATTCTGCAACAGTCTCTGCTGATACTCCTGCATGCGGGCATCCCTTTCTATGGCAGGAATAATTTCGGCAAATTTACTTTTGTACCGGGGATCTAACAGTGTGGCAACCCAGTAGTCAGGATTATTTCTAATTCTCACAATTCGAGGGTCATGTTGCAGGTAGTGCAGCAAGAAGGCACTCATGTGTGTTGCGCATCCAGGAGCACCAAGTCCCTGTTGTGTTGGTGGCGAGGTAACAATCATGCTTCCTTCCTCTGTCCTCTCCCCCCAACCTCGCACAACAGAAATGTGATCAAGGTCTCCCTCATCTGATGAGTCTTCCATCAGTTCGTCCTCCACTTCTTCCTGGGCTCCTGCACCTTCCTCACTAGTTTGGCTGCTACCATGCGCCCTGGTAAAACCATCTCCCCCACCCTCACATGCCTGCCGCCTTGGTGCTGCCGACCGTCTGGACCTTGCAGATGTTAGCCCTTCCGCATACAACTCCTCCTCCTCTACTTCCTCCACCTCCTCTTGTGCCACCACCTGACTCCGAATTCTGTTTAACATGTGCTCCAGCATGTAAATCACCAGAATAGTCATGCTGATAATGGCATCGTCAGCACTAAACATCTTCGTCGCCATTTCAAAACTGTGCAGAAGGGTGCATAGGTCCCTGATCTGAGACCACTCCTCCAGCGTGATTTGCCCCACCTCTGGATCTCGTTGGCCCAGGCTATACGTCAGAACGTATTGCACCAGGGCTTGTCGGTGCTGCCACAGTCGCTGCAACATGTGCAGAGTTGAATTCCACCGGGTAGGCACATCGCATTTTAGCCGGTGAAGTGGCAGGCCCAAGGACTTCTGTAGAGATGTAAGTCGCTGAGCTGCGGGATGCGAACGGCGGAAGTGAGCACACAGCGACCGTGCCCTCTGCAGAAGGCCATCTAGTCTGGGATAGTGGGCTAAAAATTGCTGGACAACCAGGTTCAACACGTGAGCCATACAAGGCACGTGTGTGACATTGCCCCGGCGAAGTGCCGCACCCAGGTTTGCAGCATTGTCGCACACGGCCTTCCCTGGTTTCAGGTCCAGTGGAGACAACCATTCATGAAATTGGTTCTCCAGAGCTGACCACAACTCCTCAGCTGTGTGACTCACATTTCCCAGACATTTCGAAGTAAAAACCGCCTGATGACGTTGAGCCCTACTGCCAGCATAGTAAGGAGGTGTGCAGGATCCCTTCTGCACAGTTAGAAAGCTTGTGGCATGACCAGACAGGCTTTGGGTGCAGGTGGAAGACCGAGAGGAGGCTGAGGAGGCAGAAGCAGTGGAGGAACTTTGACATAAAGAGGATTGACGCACAACTCGTGGGGACGGCAAGACTTGGACAGCAGCCCCTTGTCCTGCTGTCACCATAGTTACCCAGTGCCCAGTCAGCGACATGTAACGCCCCTGTCCATGCCTACTCGTCCAAGTGTCTGTGGTGAAATGCACCCTGTCACACACAGAGTTTCTCAAAGAAGCGGTGATGTTGTGTGCGACATGCTGGTGGAGCGCAGGCACACCTTTCTTTGAGAAGTAGTGCCGACTGGGTATCTGGTACTGGGGCACTGCGACGGACATAAGGTCTCGAAAATCCTCTGTGTCCACTATGCGGAAAGGCAGCATTTCTGTAGCCAAGAGCTTGCAGATGGTGAAATTCAACCTCTTAGCTTTCTCATGGCTAGGAGGAAATGGTCTTTTACTTGTCCACATCTGAGGGACCGAGGGCTGGCTATTGTGCTTAGACGGGGTTGATAAGGGTGTCCCCGGCAAACTGCCGGTCTGTGAGGAAGATGCAGGCGGACATGTTTGGTTGCCTTGATCCAAAGGTGGTGCTATCGATGTCGGACAGCGCTCAACACCAGCAGGTGTTACCATCTCCAAAGAAAATGATGACCTGCCAATCACGCTGGCTGTTGCGGGTAAAGAGGTGGCAGGTCTGCGCCCCAAAACAGGTGTGACTGCTGTCCCCCCAGTCACAGAGGATGAAGAGGCCGCGGATGCACAAGATATGGCAGACGGTGGTTGGCCCGGCCGGCTAGGCCGCATTGTAGCACACTGAGCTTCCCACTGCAACTTATGCTTCATGTCCATGTGCCGGTTCATGCATGAAGTACTCAAACTATGTATTTTTGGCCTCTACTTAGCTTTTGCTGACAAATGTTACAGATAACACGAGTTGGGTCATCTTTATCGATCTGAAAAAATGCCCAGGCTATGCAAGGCTTAGCACCCATGCGACCTGAAGAGCCACCACGACTTGTGGTGAGAGGCAGAGTTGTGTTTGAGGATGCAGTTGTTGACGTGCTTCCAGTACTACGTCTCTGTCCAGGAAGGCGCAACCTGACCTCGTCGTCACTAGCATCTTCCTCCACCTCCTCTGCTGACCTCATCTCTTAGCTGACTGTGGGTTGACAGTAAGTGGGATCTCCAACCTCATCATCATCACCCTGTGCGTTATCACACCCGTCGTCCTCAGAGCCAACCTGTTCCTGCCCTGACAAAAAACTAAAGTTGTCGCTCCAATCAGGTATTTGAGTCTCATCATCGTCTTCCTCATTGTCTCCACCAACAGGAGTTACAGTTTGGGAATGAGGGTCTACATTATGGTCAGAACCTTCTGCGTCTGGTCCTGGATCCGACTCATAAAGATTCTGGGCATCAGTGCAGATCATTTCCTCATCTGGATTCACAGAAGCGCTGGAGTCGACCTCTGATTCCCAGGCTATAGTATGAGTAAACAGCTCTGTAGACTCAACCATCTGTTCTACCTCATACTCAGACGGGCAGCTGGAGATTTGGGAGCTGTGAGGAAGCAAGTGCGATTGGGGTGACACCTTTGAGGACTGGAGTATTTGTGATGTTGAAGTTGATGTGGAGGAGAGCCCAATTAAAGGAGCACTTGATATCCATTGAAGCACCTGCTGTTTTTGTGCCTCATCTGGAATTTGTAGCGATTGGCGTGGCCGTAAGAAAGGGATCTTATCACCTTGTCCGCTAAAAGAAGTAGACATTTTAGTTTGGCTGGAAGATGGTCTTTCTTCTGCAGATGCTACTGTTGCTTTAACACCTACCCCACGGACACAACCTTTTTTCCCCTTCCCAACACGCCTATTCCCCTTTCCACCAGCAGCAGGCCTTTTTCCACTCATTTTGGTGGTTAACTAATTCACAACTCAGGAGTTGCTTGCACAAAAAAACAATGGATGGGAACCGAGCAGAGCTGAGTGGCCAAACTGTGGTATTAGGCCAAAACTATTGGCTGGGTTAGATGGAGAAAAAAATTATATTCGATTTGCAACCTGATGGAGGTCAGTATAGATGGACTAATAGAACAAGTCCCACACACAGCTAGAAGCCCAAATATTTTTTCAGAGGTAGATGCAGAAAAAAAATATATTCAGTTTGCAACCTGATGGAGGTCAGTATAGATGGACTAATAGAGAAAGTCCCACACACTGCTAGAAGGCCAAATATTTTTTCAGAGCTAGATGCAGACAAAAAATTATTTTGAATTTGCAACCTGATGGAGGTCAGTATAGGTGGACTAATAGAACAAATCCCACACACTGCTAGAAGGCCAAATATTTTTTCAGAGCTAGATGTAGAAAAAAATTATATTCAGTTTGCAACCTGATGGAGGTCAGTATAGATTGACTAATAGAACAAGTCCCACACACAGCTAGAAGCCCAAATATTTTTTCAGAGGTAGATGCAGAAAAAAATTATATTCAGTTTGCAACCTGATGGAGGTCTGTATAGATGGATTAATAGAACAAGTCCCACACACAGCTAGAAGCCCAATATTTTTTCAGAGGTAGATGCAGAAAAAAAATTATTTTTAATTTGCAACCTGATGGAGGTCAGTATAGATGGACTAATAGATAAAGTCCCACACACTGCTAGAAGGCCAAATATTTTTTCAGAGCTAGATGCAGAAAAAAATTATATTCAGTTTGCAACCTGATGGAGGTCAGTATAGATGGACTAATAGAACGAGTCCCACACACAGCTAGAAGCCCAAATATTTTTTCAGAGGTAGAAACAGATAAAAATTATTTTTAATTTGCAACCTGATGGAGGTCAGTATAGATGGACTAATAGAGAAAGTCCCACACACTGCTAGAAGGCCAAATATTTTTTCAGAGCTAGATGCAGAAAAAAATTATATTCAGTTTGCAACCTGATGGAGGTCAGTATAGATGGACTAATAGAACGAGTCCCACACACAGCTAGAAGCCCAAATATTTTTTCAGAGGTAGAAACAAATAAAAATTATTTTTAATTTGCAACCTGATGGAGGTCAGTATAGATGGACTAATAGAGAAAGTCCCACACACTGCTAGAAGGCCAAATATTTTTTCAGAGCTAGATGCAGATAAAAATTATTTTTAATTTGCAACCTGATGGAGGTCAGTATATATGGACTAATAGAGAAAGTCCCACACACTGCTAGAAGGCCAAATATTTTTTCAGAGCTAGATGCAGATAAAAATTATTTTTAATTTGCAACCTGATGGAGGTCAGTATAGATGGACTAATAGAGAAAGTCCCACACACTGCTAGAAGGCCAAATATTTTTTCAGAGCTAGATGCAGAAAAAAATTATATTCAGTTTGCAACCTGATGGAGGTCAGTATAGATGGACTAATAGAACAAGTCCCATACACAGCTAGAAGCCCAAATATTTTTTCAGAGGTAGATGCAGATAAAAATTATTTTTAATTTGCAACCTGATGGAGGTCAGTATAGATGGACTAATAGAGAAAGTCCCACACACTGCTAGAAGGCCAAACATTTTTTCAGAGCTAGTTGCAGATAAAAATTATTTTTAATTTGCAACCTGATGGAGGTCAGTATAGATGGACTAATAGAGAAAGTCCCACACACTACTAGAAGGCCAAATATTTTTTCAGAGCTAGATGCAGAAAAAAATTATATTCAGTTTGCAACCTGATGGAGGTCAGTATAGATGGACTAATAGAACAAGTCCCACACACAGCTAGAAGCCCAAATATTTTTTCAGAGGTAGATGCAGATAAAAATTATTTTTAATTTGCAACCTGATGGAGGTCAGTATAGATGGACTAATAGAGAAAGTCCCACACACTGCTAGAAGGCCAAATATTTTTTCAGAGCTAGATGCAGATAAAAATTATTTTTAATTTGCAACCTGATGGAGGTCAGTATAGATGGACTAATAGAGAAAGTCCCACACACTGCTAGAAGGCCAACTATTTTTTCAGAACTAGATGCAGAAAAAAATTATATTCAGTTTGCAACCTGATGGAGGTCAGTATAGATGGACTAATAGAACAAGTCCCACACACAGCTAGAAGCCCAAATATTTTTTCAGAGGTAGATGCAGAAAAAAAATATATTCAGTTTGCAACCTGATGGAGGTCAGTATAGATGGACTAATAGAGAAAGTCCCACACACTGCTAGAAGGCCAAATATTTTTTCAGAGGTAGATGCAGACAAAAAATTATTTTGAATTTGCAACCTGATGGAGGTCAGTATAGGTGGACTAATAGAACAAGTCCCACACACTGCTAGAATGCCAAATATTTTTTCAGAGCTAGAAGCAGAAAAAAATTATATTCAGTTTGCAACCTGATGGAGGTCAGTATAGATGGACTAATAGAACAATTCCCACACACAGCTAGAAGCCCAAATATTTTTTCAGAGGTAGATGCAGAAAAAAATTATATTCAGTTTGCAACCTGATGGAGGTCTGTATAGATGGATTAATAGAACAAGTCCCACACACAGCTAGAAGCCCAATATTTTTTCAGAGGTAGATGCAGAAAAAAAATTATTTTTAATTTGCAACCTGATGGAGGTCAGTATAGATGGACTAATAGAGAAAGTCCCACACACTGCTAGAAGGCCAAATATTTTTTCAGAGCTAGATGCAGATAAAAATTATTTTTAATTTGCAACCTGATGGAGGTCAGTATAGATGGACTAATAGAGAAAGTCCCACACACTGCTAGAAGGCCAAATATTTTTTCAGAGCTAGATGCAGATAAAAATTATTTTTAATTTGCAACCTGATGGAGGTCAGTATAGATGGACTAATAGAACAAGTCTCACACACTGCTAGAAGCCCAAATATTTTTTCAGAGCTAGATGCAGAAAAAAATTATATTCAATTTGCAACCTGATGGAGGTCAGTATAGATGGACTAATAGAATGATGCTATGCCCAAAAGATTTTACTTCACTAGGTGCAGTAAAAAAATTGGTATTCTATACACAGGTGGTATATCTTGCAACACAGATAGGCTACTCCACTGACTAACACACTCTGCAATAGGCCAAAAAGGATTAGCTTTGCTAGATTCAGCCAAATGCTGTGAAAAAAACTTGCACAGCACTGGCACAGACCTGCCTGGCAAAAACTGATAGGAACTGATGTAACCTAGTCCTGAAAAGGACTGCAATTACAATTAGTCTTTACTCCCACAATCTATCTATTTAAGAGCACAGCCTGCCTGATAAAAGTCGTAGGAAATGCTGTAACCTAGTCCTTAAAAGGACTGCAATCACAACTATTCCCTACTCCCAAGCTTTCTGTAGATTTGTGCGAAAATTGGCTTGAAATTAACAAGGTATAGCGCACACAGCAACAGCGGTGCCGTTTAACACGCAGCTGCAGCAGTGAGAAAATGGTGGCGACAGGGAAAATGGCTTGGTCTTATAGGGCAAGGACATGTGACATACACTGCCAATGACACATGCCCTTGCTTGTGTGAAAAACAGCTGTTCGCTCCGTGTGTGCGCTGCTGATAGGCTGACAGATTGCACCTCCCCACTGCAAATGCGGGAAAGAGAAAAAAAAATGGAGATCTTCATTGTTCCTGCAGAGATCCATCCCCTGCCCCTCCCCCCACCCCGCTGTACACTCAAACTGCGTATTAACATTAATTTTCATCATTACTGAGAAAAAATCCAGTTATGATTTTGGTGCACGAACAGTTATCGAACATAACCTCGAACAGCCGAATTTTTCTCAAATTGTTCGTGTTCGCCGAACGGCTCGAACACCGCCCAAAACAGCTCGAATTTGAGATTGGCGAACAGTTCGAGTAGAATAACGCTCATCTCTAGTCATAAGGTTATTTTTCTTCAGATACTCTATTATAGCATCTCCTAGGAAACCCTCCAAGATTTTACCCACAGTAGAGGTTAAGCTTACTGGCCTAAAATTTCCAAGTTCAGTTTTTGTCTCCTTTTTGAATATTGACACATTTGCTATACGCCAGTCCTGTGGTACAGACCCTGTTATTATGGAATCTTGAAAGATTAAAAATAATGGTCTATCTATGACTTAACCTCATTCCTGCAGTACTCGCGGGTGTATCCCATCCGGGCCCGGGGATTTGTCAACTTTAGTGATTTTTAGACGCCGCCGTACTTCCTGCTGGGTTAAGCAAGTGACATTTAATGGAGAATTTTTGTCATCACTAATCATGTTTTCTGTCATGCGATTTTCTTGTGTAAGGCTGAGTTCACACGATGCGTATTTAATGCGTTTTTTCCGCGGCGTTTTTGCAGTTGCGTAAAAGCCGCGGAAACGCATTAAAAATGCATGGTAGAAGGGCAGCAATGTTCCCCAATTGAAATCCGCATGTGCTGTGCCCATGATGCGCATTTTTCCGCAGCGTAAACGCTGCGCTCAAAAATCCGCAGCATGTCAATTAATTTTGCGTAAACGCGGCGTTTTCGCCGCCATTGACTTGCATTAGAACGCGCCAATTCCGCAAGACTGCATTTGTACTTGCGTTATTGGCGCGTTCTAATGTGCGGATGGTACCCAAGTGTGGAGAAGATGAGACTCTCCTCCACACCCAGGTACCATTAAAAAAGCTGTAAAACAAGAATAAAATAAAAAATAAATGTATACTTACCATCTGTCGGCCCGTGCAGCGCTCCTGCTTGCTTCCCGGCACTTGCAGTGAGATGTAGGACCTGCGCTGACGTCAGAGGCATGTGACGGGTCACGTGACGCTGACATCGGCAGGTCTTTCAATTCAAAGTTGCCGGCGAGGGAGAACGGATTGAGCAGGACAGCGCGGGCCATCGGAGGTAAGTATATACACTCTCTCGGGTCACACTATATAAATCCATGCTGTTTGCATGGATTTATATAGTGTAACCTAGTTGTCAAGCACTTTCCAGGTGATGTTAAAATCGCCTGGAAAGCGCTTGTCAATCCACATGCAGAAACGCATGTGGAAACGCATGTGAATCCGCATGTATTCCGCAGGAAAAACGCATGCACAATCTGCATGCGTTTTTTCTGCCAGGGAGATGCAGAAATGATGCAGAAATTTTCTGCTTCATTTCTGCATCGTGTGCACATAGCCTAAATACTGTTGAAAAAGAATCATTTAGCATATTGGCTTTTTACTCATCCTCATCCACCATTTCATCCAGACAATTTTTAAGGGGGCCAACACTATCATTTTTTAGTTTCTTACTACCGTATTTTTCGGACTATAAGACGCACTTTTTTCCTCCAAAAATTTGGAGGAAAATGGGGGGGTGTGTCTTATAGTCCGAATGTTGGGGGGATGTATATTTATGTGTGGTGTGGGGGGAGCGGTATCGGTGGAGGAGCGGGGCACAGGAGGCAGCAGCCACCTGCTGCAGCCTACACTGTCCCTGCTGCTAAAGAAAATTAATATTCACTGCTCCCCACTCCCATGGGGCATGGGGAGCACTGAATATTCATGCTCCTTAATAGCAGCACACAGTGTAGCCGCGCTGCGGCTCCTGCTGCTGTCGGAATCACCTGTGCCCACTGTTAAAGGGCATGAATATTCAACCTCTCTCCACGCCCATGGGCGTGGGGAGGGGGTGAATGTTCATGCCCTTTAATGAGCGGTCACAGGAGATAGCCGGCAGCAGCAGCAGCCGCAGCACTGCTCCGCTGTGTGCCGGCTAGGAAGGAGAGTGAAGTCACTGCTCCCCGCGCACACAGTCCCGGCATGGGGAGCAGTGACTTCTGGCAGCTGATCTCTCCTTGTGAGCCGCGCATGGCAGTGACGTCATGCGCGGCTCACATGGAGAGATCAGTGCAGGCAGACAGGACGCAGCGCTGTAGGAGAGAAGAAAGGTGAGTAGGAGTGTTTATTTTTTTTAATGTGCAGCTTGATGGGGATTAGGGGTACCATGCATACTAGGATAAGGATGAGGGGCCATACATACCAGTACAGGGATGAGCGGTGCCATACATACCAGGATAGGGATTAGGGGTGTCATGCATACCAGGACAGGGATGATGGGTGCCATGCATATCAGGATAGGGATGAGGGGTGCCATGCATACCAGGATATGGATGAGGGGTACCATGCATACTAGGACAGGGATGAGGTGTGCCATGCATATCAGGATAGGGATGAGGGGTGCCATGCATACCAGGATGGGGATTGCTGTGCCATGCATACCAGGATAGGGATTAGGGGTGCCATGCATACCAGGATAGGGATTAGGGGTGCCATGCATACCAGGATAGGGATGAGGGGTGCCATGCATACCAGGATGGGGAATGCTGTGCCATGCATACCAGGATAGGGATTAGGTGTGCCATGCATACCAGGATAGGGATGAGGGGTGCCATGCATACCAGGATAGGGATGAGGGGTGCCATGCATACCAGGATAGGGATGAGGGGTGCCATGCATACCAGGATAAGGATGAGGGGTGCCATGCATACCAAGATGGAGGGATGCCAGGCATACCAGGATGGCAATGGGGACCACATATAAAATGAAGGGGGGGGCATATATATCAGGATGGGAGGTATTGTCAGAATTGGGGGACATTACCCCTATATCAGTGTCAGCAGAAGACCCCCTCCCCCTTAAAAGTGCATCATGACCACATTTTTTGCTGTCTTATGGTCCGGTGCGTCTTATAGTCCGAAAAATACGGTATTTAGGTGGAGCATTCTTGTTTTTGGTTATTTATTTTACCTTATATACAAGTCATTACCCTGGAAAGGATGTTCCTTAACATATTTCGCGAAAAAGGTGGCACCAATATTAGATTACAATTAGCAAAAGATAAAACAATGTCTCTTCATTATACCTTATTTAAAACAGCTGGATGCTGGACAATACTATACACAAAGCATGTAAAAAGACACACACAGTGTACTGATTGAAGAAGTGATCACATATGTTAGGTCAGCCTAATTGAGACTTGACATGACTAAACCAAATGGTATAATGTGGTGGAACCCCTAACAATATAAGGCCCTCCAGGCAAATATGTGTCTCACCAGTGGTCATAAGGACCCATACAATGTGAAAATCATGTGACACATACACTGCCACAAATTACAAAAACAGTACAAATAGACCGACACACTAAATGCGTGATAAATAATACCAGATAATTATTAGAGTATGATAATGGATAGTGGTTAGGCAATGTCATATACCACTCAGACCACACAGATCTACCATCTCTAATTGTATCAAAAAATAGACCAGTGCACATTGAAGGCTACCTGGTCATATAGTCACAGCAATATATCTGAGTCAGTGGGTACAGCTGCCTCTCACAAACTGCTGTACATCCACACAATCACTAGATTTGCAACAAAATAGGAGACACTCATAGCTCAATAGAAAGAAACCACTACTTAGCTTTCCAGTATTATTAGCAGTGCTCCAATATTAAAGGCGGGCTCCCGACGCGTTTCTCCTTCATCATCAGGGGAGTGCATAGCCCATTCATAGCCCCATCACAGAGGTGCATATGCTGAGAAGAGATTGTCCCTGTGTCTTTTATAAACGCCGCACGCTGACTGCCGGCGTGCGGCATGCCTCCGGGTTGTCATGTGTCAGCCGGATACATACTCACATCCGGCTCTTGCAGCGCACTGTGGAGCGCATAGTACTGCACATGCGTGGGCACGGATCCCGCAGCCATCTCGTGCGCACGCGCACTCGCTCGGTTCAGAGGCAGCTATACCTCCAAGCAATCCGCCATGGAGACAGCTCCAGCCCCAAACATAAACCGCATTAGAAGAACCGCCGTATAAGACAGTACTAATGCCAATGTAGATGATCAAGCCCGACCACATGGGCCTTTCAAAATGATCATAAACCACAGGGAAGAGGTCAGTTCCTGGACATGATAAATAGACATCCAACATACCTGACCAAAAAGGCGTAGAAAAAACATATAGAGGCCAAGGAGGTCGGTCTCATCAGATACAGAAGATAGTGCTACAGATTTATGATTAATGGTATGCTAGGGTCCCTGAACTTACATGTCATGCTTAAAATGTGACTAAAAAGGTAGGAAAGGACATGGTGAGGGATGAGTGGGAAGGGGACAGAGAGAGGAACTATTGCTGGTTCTACGGACTGAGCCCTCTCTAAGCTGGTCCCTACCTACCGTGGAGGTTGCCACTCTAGGGGGACTGCGCAAATGGCGCCCCCACTCAACGACAGCTATCCCTCACTAACTGGGTCCCTGTGCTGACCCTATTATAGAAAAGAAGTGAAGGAAAGTTGTTCATTAAGGCCATGAGGTTGCATAGTTCTCAACCAAAAGATCCATTTACATTCCTTCTGTAGAATTTTTTGATCCCAATTCCCACCTCTGGCTGGAGGTCTGATTCTATCAATGCCTACAAATCGCATGCAGTCTGGGTTACCGCTATGAACTTTGTCAACATGATTGGCAACTGGAGTATCCCTTTTATTGATGATGTCTCGTATGTGTTCCCTAATCCTCCTCCTGAACTCACGTCTAGTTTTTCCCACATATTCGACACGACAGTCACACGTGGCCTTGTAGACCACCCCAGCAGTTGATGAACTGTCGGATGTTATAGTATTTACTAGAGACGAGCGGTGTTCAACTAGAACTGTTCGCCAATCTCAAATTCGAGCTGTTTTGGGCGGTGTTCAAGTGGTTCGACGAACGCGAACGATTTGCAAAAAATTCGGCTGTTCGAGGTTATGTTCGATAACTGCTCGTGCACCAAAAGCATGTCCTGCATGTCTGGCGCTATTTAGAGCACCAATCATGCAGGCATTGTCTGCCACTCACTGTAATGCCACAGCCATGGTGGTTGTGGCATTACAGTGGTTGCCCAAATCGATGGGAACAGTGCTCACAGTGAAACATGAAAAGCCGGCAATTCAGCAGCTTCATACACCGGTACCCGACAATTTAGAACCGAAAGAATAGAGTATCACACATAGATTAGATAGTTAGAAACATGTCAGTCACATATATAAGAAGTACAGTGACAGTGTTGGTTACTGTACTTGTCATTTAGTGTTAAAGGATTTATTAAAAAAAATATTAGTGTTTTCATGCACCGTCTCTTTTAAAAAAGCCGGCCAGCAATTCAGCAGCGGTACCCGACAATTTATAACAGAAAGAATAGAGCATCACACATAGATTAGATAGATAGAAACATGTCAGTCACATATATAAGAAGTACAGTGATAGTGTTGATTACTGTACTTGTCATTTAGTGTTAAAATAGTGTTAAAATAAAGGATTTATTAAAAAAAAAATTGGCGTGGGGTTCCCCGTAATTTTAGTCTCTAGCGGAGGTTAAGCAGACGGCTGGGGCAGATGTTTGAAGCCTGGGAAGGGGGTAATACCCACGGAGCTTCCCAGGCTACTAATATCAGCCCCCAGCTGAACACCTAGCCTTTACTAGCTATTAAAATGGGGGACCCCCAAAAAAATGACGTGGGGTCCCCCCTATTTTAATAGCTAGCAAAGGCTAGGCAGACAGCTGGGGGCTGATATTAATAGCCCAGGAAGGGTGCCATGAATATTGGCCCCCTCCCAGGCTAGAAACACCAGCCGTCAGCCGCCCCAGAAATGGCGCATCCATAGGATGCGCCAATTCTGGCACTTAGCCTCGCTCTTCCCACTGCCCTGTAGCAGTGGCAGTGGGGTAATAGGGTTGGGGTTGATGTCAGCTTATAATGCCAGCTGACATCAAGCCCAGGTTAGTAATGGCGAGGCGTCTATAAGACACCCCCATTACTAACCCCATAGTCAAAGTTAAAAAAAAAACACAAACACCCAGAATAAAGTCCTTTAATTGAAATAAAGACACAATTCTTTATTGTTCTAAATTAAACCATACTTACCATCACGCCCATTCCAGCTGAAGCCAACGATCTCCTGCAATAAAAGTAAAATAATAAAGCAACATCATCCTTACCTTTCCATGGTTCCCACGACAGCATCAGCTCTGCTACATTCACAAGACAGGCTGGACGGCAGCAGAACGCTGCCATCCAGCTTGACATGCCACAGACACTGAGAAGCGCAGGCATGCTTGCGCTCTGCAGTGTCTGGCTGTGACGGCATAAAGATGAGCCGAGGTCATGTCCAATGAACTCAGCTCACCTCATGCACGTCACTGACAGCGTGGGAAAATTCTTCTGCGCATGCGGTGAGTGCAGGAGAATTTTCCCACGCTGTCAGTGACGTGCATGAGGTGAGCTCATGTCCAATGAACTCAGCTCACCTCATGCACGTCACTGACAGCGTGGGAAAATTCTCCTGCACATGCGGTGAGTGCAGGAGAATTTTCCCACGCTGTCAGTGACGTGCATGAGGTGAGCTCATGTCCAATGAACTCAGCTCACCTCATGCACGTCACTGACAGCGTGGGAAAATTCTCCTGCGCATGCGGTGAGTGCAGGAGAATTTCCCCACGCTGTCAGTGACGTGCATGAGGTGAGCTCATGTCCCATGAACTCAGCTCACCTCATGCACGTCACTGACAGCGTGGGAAAATTCTCCTGCTCAAGCGCTGAGCACTGAGAATTTTCCCACGCTGTCAGTGACGTGCATGAGGTGAGCTGAGTTCATTGGACATGAACTCGGCTCATCTGGATGCCGTCACATCGAGACACTGAGTAGTGCAAGCATGCCTGCGCTTCTTGGTGTCTGCGGCATTGCAAGCTGGATGGCAGCGTTCTGCTGCTATCCAGCCTGTCATGTGAATGTAGCAGAGCTGAAGCTGTCGTGGGAACCATGGAAAGGTAAGGATGATGTTGCTTTATTATTTTACTTTTATTGCAGGAGATCGTTGGTTTCAGCTGGAATGGGCGTGACAGTAAGTATGCATCCTATGGATGCATCATTTCTGGGGCGGCTGACGGCTGGTGTTTCTATCCTGGGAGGGGGCCAATATTTATGGCACCCTTCCTGGGCTATTAATATCAGCCCCCAGCTGTTTGCCTAGCCTTTACTAGCCATTAAAATAGGGGGGACCCCACGTCACTTTTTTTGGGGTCCCCCATTTTAATAGCTAGTAAAGGCTAGGTATTCAGCTGGGGGCTGATATTAGTAGCCTGGGAAGCTCCGTGGGTATTACCCCCTTCCCAGGCTTCAAACATCTGCCCCAGCTGTCTGCTTAACCTCCGCTAGAGACTAAAATTACAGGGAACCCCACGCCAATTTTTTTTTTAATAAATCCTTTATTTTAACACTAAATGACAAGTACAGTAATCAACACTATCACTGTACTTCTTATATATGTGACTGACATGTTTCTATCTATCTAATCTATGTGTGATGCTCTATTCTTTCTGTTATAAATTGTCGGGTACTGCTGTTGAATTGCCGGCCGGCTTTTTTAAAGAGACGGAGCATGAAAACACTAATATTTTTTTTAATAAATCCTTTAACACTAAATGACAAGTACAGTAACCAACACTGTCACTGTACTTCTTATATATGTGACTGACATGTTTCTATCTATCTAATCTATGTGTGATGCTCTATTCCTTCTTGTCTAAATTGTCGGGTACCGGTGTATGCCGCTGCTGAATTGTCGGCTGGCTTTTTTAAAGAGAGTGTCTTCTGAGTAGAGATGAGCGTTGTTCGACTCGAACTGTTCGCCAATCTCAAATTCGAGCTGTTTTGGGCGGTGTTCGAGCCGTTCGGCGAACACGAACGATTTGAGAAAAATTCGGCTGTTCGAGGTTATGTTCGATAACTTTTCGGGCACCAAAATCATAACTGGATTTTTTCTCAGTAATGATGAAAATTAATGTTAATACGCAGTTTAAGTGTACAGCGGGGTGGGGGGAGGGGCAGGGGATGGATCTCTGCAGGAATAATGAAGATCTCCATTTTTTTTTCTCTTTCCCGCATTTACAGTGGGGAGGTGCAATCTGTCAGCCTATCAGCAGTGCACATACGGAGCGAAGTGCTTTTTTTCACACAAGCAAGGGCATGTGTCATTGGCAGTGTATGTCACATGTCCTTGCCCTATAACACCAATCCATTTTCCCCGTCGCCACCATTTTCTCACTGCTGCAGCTGCGTGTTAGACGGCACCGCTGTTGCTGTGTGCGCTATACCTTGTTAATTTCAAGCCAATTTTCGCACAAATCTACAGATAGCTTGGGAGTAGGGAATAGTTGTGATTGCAGTCCTTTTAAGGACTAGGTTACAGCATTTCCTATCAGTTTTTGCCAGGCAGGTCTGTGCCAGTGCTGTGCAAGTTTTTTTCACAGCATTTGGCAAAGCTAATCCTTTTTGGCCTATTGCAGAGTGTGTTAGTCAGTGGAGTAGCCTATCTGTGTTGCAAGATATACCACCTGTGTATAGAATACCAATTTTTTTACTGCACCTAGTGAAGTAAAATCTTTTGGGCATAGCATCATTCTATTAGTCCATCTATACTGACCTCCATCAGGTTGCAAATTGAATATAATTTTTTTCTGCATCTAGCTCTGAAAAAATATTTGGGCTTCTAGCAGTGTTGGGACTTGTTCTATTAGTCCATCTATACTGACCTCCATCAGGTTGCAAACTGAATATAATTTTTTTCTGCATCTAGCTCTGAAAAAATATTTGGCCTTCTAGCTGTGTGTGGGACTTTCTCTATTAGTCCAACTATACTGACCTCCATCAGGTTGCAAATTAAAAATAATTTTTATCTGCATCTAGCTCTGAAAAAATATTTGGCCTTCTAGCAGTGTGTGGGACTTTCTCTATTGGTCCATCTATACTGACCTCCATCAGGTTGCAAATTAAAAATAATTTTTTGTCTGCATCTAGCTCTGAAAAAATATTTGGCCTTCTAGCAGTGTGTGGGACTTTCTCTATTAGTCCATCTATACTGACCTCCATCAGGTTGCAAATTCAAAATAATTTTTTGTCTGCATCTAGCTCTGAAAAAATATTTGGCCTTCTAGCAGTGTGTGGGACTTTCTCTATTAGTCCATCTATACTGACCTCCATCAGGCTGCAAATTAAAAATAATTTTTATCTGCATCTGCCTCTGAAAAAATATTTGGCCTTCTAGCTGTGTGTGGGATTTTCTCTATTAGTCCATCTATACTGACCTCCATCAGGTTGCAAACTGAATATAATTTTTTTCTGCATCTAGCTCTGAAAAAATATTTGGCTTTCTAGCAGTGTATGGGACTTTCTCTATTAGTCCATCTATACTGACCTCCATCAGGTTGCAAATTAAAAATAATTTATATCTGCATCTAGCTCTGAAAAAATATTTGGCCTTCTAGCAGTGTGTGGGACTTTCTCTATTAGTCCATCTATACTGACCTCCATCAGGTTGAAAATTAAAAATATTTTTTTGTCTGCATCTAGCTCTGAAAAAATATTTGGCCTTCTAGCAGTGTGTGGGACTTTCTCTATTAGTCCATCTATACTGACCTCAATCAGGTTGCAAACTGAATATATTTTTTTTCTGCATCTACCTCTGAAAAAATATTTGGGCTTCTAGCTGTGTGTAGGGCTTGTTCTATTAGTCCATCTATACTGACCTCCATCAGGTTGCAAACTGAATACAATTTTTTTCTGCATCTACCTCTGAAAAAATATTTGGGCTTCTAGCTGTGTGTGGGACTTGTTCTATTAGTCCATCTATACTGACCTCCATCAGGTTTCAAATTGAATATAATCTTTTTCTGCATCTAACCCAGCCAATAGTTTTGGCCTAATACCACAGTTTGGCCACTCAGCTCTGCTCGGTTCCCATCCATTGTTTTTTTGTGCAAACAACTCCAGAGTTGTGAATTAGTTAACCACCAAAATGAGTGGAAAAAGGAAAAAGGCCTGCTGCTGGTGGAAAGGGGAATAGGCGTGTTGGGAAGGGGAAAAAAGGTTGTGTCCGTGGGGTAGGTGTTAAAGCAACAGTAACATCTGCAGAAGAAAGACCATCTTCCAGCCAAACTAAAATGTCTACTTATTTTAGCGGACAATGTGATAAGATCCCTTTCTTACGGCCACGCCAATCGCTACAAATTCCAGATGAGGCACAAAAACAGCAGGTGCTTCAACGGATATCAAGTGCTCCTTTAAGTGGGCTCTCCTCCACATCAACTTCAACATCACAAATACTCCAGTCCTCAAAGGTGTCACCCCAATCGCACTTGCTTCCTCACAGCTACCAAATCTCCAGCTGCCCGTCTGAGTATGAGGTAGAACAGATGGTTGAGTCTGCAGAGCTGTTTACTCATAATATAGCCTGGGAATCAGAGGTCGACTCCAGCGCTTCTGTGAATCCAGACGAGGAAATGATCTGCACTGATGCCCAGAATCTTTATGAGTCGGATCCAGGACCAGACGCAGAAGGTTCTGACCATAATGTAGACCCTCATTCCCAAACTGTAACTCCTGTTGGTGGAGACAATGAGGAAGACGATGATGAGACTTAAATACCTGATTGGAGCGAAAACTTTCGTTTTTTGTCAGGGCAGGAACAGGTTGGCTCTGAGGACGTCGGGTGTGATAACGCACAGGGTGATGATGATGAGGTTGGAGATCCCACTTACTGTCAACCCACAGTCAGCCAAGGGATGAGGTCAGCAGAGGAGGTGGAGGAAGATGCTAGTGATGACGAGGTCAGGTTGCGCCTTCCTGGACAGAGACGTAGTACTGGAAGCACGTCAACAACTGCATCCTCAAACACAACTCTGCCTCTCACCACAAGTCGTGGTGGCTCTTCAGGTCGCATGGGTGCTAAGCCTTGCATAGCCTGGGCATTTTTTCAGATCGATAAAGATGACCCAACTCGTGTTATCTGTAACATTTGTCAGCAAAAGCTAAGTAGATGCAAAAAAAATACATAGTTTGAGTACTTCATGCATGAACCGGCACATGGACATGAAGCATAAGTTGCAGTGGGAAGCTCAGTGTGCTACAATGCGGCCTAGCCGGCCGGGCCAACCACCGTCTGCCATATCTTGTGCATCCGCGGCCTCTTCATCCTCTGTGACTGGGGGGACAGCAGTCACACCTGTTTTGGGGCGCAGACCTGCCACCTCTTTACCCGCAACAGCCAGCGTGATTGGCAGGTCATCATTTTCTTTGGAGGTGGTAACACCAGCTGGTGTTGAGCGCTGTCGGACATCGATAGCACCACCTTTGGATCAAGGCAACCAAACATGTCCACCTGCATCTTCCTCACAGACCGGCAGTTTGCCGGGGACACCCTTATCAACCTCGTCTAAGCACAATAGCCAGCCCTCGGTCCCTCAGATGTGGACAAGTAAAAGACCATTTCCTCCTAGCCATGAGAAAGCTAAGAGGTTGAATTTCACCATCTGCAAGCTCTTGGCTACAGAAATGCTGCCTTTCCGCCTGGTGGACACAGAGGATTTTTCGAGACCTTATGTCCGTCGCAGTGCCCCAGTACCAGATGCCCAGTCGGCACTACTTCTCAAAGAAAGGTGTGCCTGCGCTCCACCAGCATGTCGCACACAACATCACCGCTTCTTTGAGAAACTCTGTGTGTGACAGGGTGCATTTCACCACAGACACTTGGACGAGTAGGCATGGACAGGGGCGTTACATGTCGCTGACTGGGCACTGGGTAACTATGGTGACAGCAGGACAAGGGGCTGCTGTCCAAGTCTTGCCGTCCCCACGAGTTGTGCGTCAATCCTCTTTATGTCAAAGTTCCTCCACTGCTTCTGCCTCCTCAACCTCCTCTCGGTCTTCCACCTGCACCCAAAGCCTGTCTGGTCATGCCACAAGCTTTCTAACTGCGCAGAAGGGATCCTGCACACCTCCTTACTATGCTGGCAGTAGGGCTCAACGTCATCAGGCGGTTTTTACTTTGAAATGTCTGGGAAATGTGAGTCACACAGCTGAGGGGTTGTGGTCAGCTCTGGAGAACCAATTTCATGAATGGTTGTCTCCACTGGACCTGAAACCAGGGAAGGCCGTGTGCGACAATGCTGCAAACCTGGGTGCGGCCCTTCGCCGGGGCAATGTCACACACGTGCCTTGTATGGCTCACGTGTTGAACCTGGTTGTCCAGCAATTTTTAGCCCATTATCCCAGACTAGATGGCCATCTGCAGAGGGCACGGTCGCTGTGTGCTCACTTCCGCCGTTCGCATCCCGCAGCTCAGCGACTTACATCTCTACAGAAGTCGTTGGGCCTGCCACTTCACCGGCTAAAATGCGATGTGCCTACCCGGTGGAATTCAACTCTGCACATGTTGTAGCGACTGTGGCAGCACCGACAAGCCCTGGTGCAATACGTTCTGACGTATAGCCTGGGCCAACGGGATCCAGAGGTGGGGCAAATCATGCTGGAGGAGTGGTCTCAGATCAGGGACCTAAGCACCCTTCTGCACAGTTTTGAAATGGCGACGAAGATGTTTAGTGCTGACGATGCCATTATCAGCATGACTATTCCGGTGATTTACATGCTGGAGCACATGTTAAACAGAATTCGGAGTCAGGTGGTGGCACAAGAGGAGGTGGAGGAAGTAGAGGAGGAGGAGTTGTATGCGGAAGGGCTAACATCTGCAAGGTCCATACGGTCGGCAGCACCAAGGCGGCAGGCATGTGAGGGTGGGGGAGATGATTTTAGCAGGGAGCATGGTAGCAGCAAAACTAGTGAGGAAGGTGCAGGAGCCCAGGAAGAAGTGGAGGACGAACTGATGGAAGACTCATCAGATGAGGGAGACCTTGATCACATTTCTGTTGTGCGAGGTTGGGGGGAGAGGACAGAGGAAGGAAGCATGATTGTTACCTCGCCACCAACACAACAGGGACTTGGTGCTCCTGGATGCGCAACACACATGAGTGCCTTCTTGCTGCACTACCTGCAACATGACCCTCGAATTGTGAGAATTAGAAATAATCCTGACTACTGGGTTGCCCCACTGTTAGATCCCCGGTACAAAAGTAAATTTGCAGAAATTATTCCTGCCATAGAAAGGGATGCACGCATGCAGGAGTATCAGCAGAGACTGTTGCAGAATCTTACATGTGCTTTTCCACAAAACACCAGTGGTGCACGTAGTGAATCTCACAGTTCCAACTTGCCAACCGTGGGACCGTCAAGTGTTCAGAACTCAAACCGTAACAGAACCACAGTATCTGCTGGTAACATCAATTTTGCGGAATCATTTCACCACTTTTTTAGCCCATCCTTTGCAAGGCCACAGGAGACAAGAAGTCTGACACATAGTCAACGCCTAGAGACGATGGTACAGGAGTATCTCCAAGTAAACATTGAAGCCATGACTGTGTCACTGGACCCTTGCTCTTTTTGGGCTTCCAAACTGGATAAATGGCTGGAGCTAGCCACTTACGCCTTGGAGATCTTGTCATGCCCCGCAGCCAGCGTTCTGTCTGAACGTGTGTTCAGCACTGCTGGTGGTGTGCTGACAGATAAGCGCACGCGGCTCTCCACTGATAATGTAGACAGACTCACGTTCATAAAGATGAACAAATCATGGATCCGAAACGACTTTTCTACCCCTGTGTCATCCTGGGGAGAGTAAAAGCTTGATGATTGGTTAAAATCACCCTACCAACCGTTTTAAGCTTTCAAATTACTAATCATGTTTATCTGTATCTTGGCTGGAAAATAATTTGGGCTTTGTAGCAGTGTGCAGCACTGATTCTATTAGGCCATCTATAATAAGCTCCACCAGATTTAAAATTACTAATCATGTTTATCTGTATCTTGACTGGAAAATAATTTGGGCTTTGTAGCAGTGTGCAGCACTGATCCTATTAGGCCATCTATACTAAGCTCCACCAGATTTAAAATTAATATTAATTTTTAGCTGCATCTAGCCCGGAAAATAATTTTGGGGCTCCGAGATGCGCAAGACACATAAGTGCCTTCTTGCTGCACTACCTGCAACATGACCCTCATATTGTGAGAATTCGAAGTAATCATGACTACTGGGTTGCCACACTCTTAGATCCCCCAAACTTTTCGATCAACCTTTTCATTTTAATAAAGACCAAAAAAATGGTCATTTTTGAAATTATAAGCATTAGCAGGTTATTAGAAACTGAAATCAAACAGTTTTCAACTCAAAACTTTATTCTAGGTGATGTTACATTTTCACATAGGACCCCTTGTTCGAAAGGAGCTTCTGAACTCTCTCGTCCATTGAATTTGTCAGGTTTTGGATGGTTTCTGCTTCAATTGTTTTGCATGAGGACAGAATACCCTCCCAGAGCTGTTGCTTAGATGTGAACTGCCTCCCGCCATCATAGACACTCCTTTTGATGATGCTCCAGAGGTTCTGAATGGGGTAGAGGTCAGGGGAGCATGGGGGTCACACCATAAGTTTGTCCCCTTTTATGCCCATATCAGCCAGAGATGCAGATGTTTTATGTGCAGCATGAGATGGTACATTATCATGCGCAAAAAAATGATCTTGCTGTGAAATACACGGTTCTTCTTCTTGAACCATGGCAGGAAGTGCTGTTTGATAAAATCCACATACATTATGGAGTTCATCTTTATCGCCTTCAGGGATCCTAAACAATCTCTCTCCCCATGATTCCAGCCCAAAACATTACTCCACCTCCTCCTTGTTGGCGCTGTAGCCGTGTTTGCGTGGGGTGTCCATCAACCAGCCATCCTCCACTCCATCCATCTGGACCATCGAGCGCTGCACGGCACTCATCCGTGAACAAAACAGTTTTGAAATCAGTCTTCATGTAATGTTTGGCCCACTGGAGCCGTTTCTGCTTGTGTGAAGTGGATAGAGGAGGTCGACAGGATGGCGTATGCACAGCTGCAAACCTCTGAAGGACCCTGCATCTTGTTGTTCGGGGGACGTTGGAGGCACCAGCAGCTTCAAAAACTTGTCTGCTGCTATGACAAGGCTTTTTTGCCGCTGCTCTTTTAACCTGATGTAATTGCCTGTAGGAAAGAGTCCTCAATTTGCCCTTATCAGCACGCACACGTGTGTACTGTGAATCAGCTACATACTTCTTGATTGCCAAGACACTTCATCCTGATCATCGCACAATGTTGATTGTAGTCATGCCTTGACCTAAACACTCCACAATTTGTTGCTTCTCAGCAGCCGACACATCCTTTTTCTTTCCCATTTTGGCAGAAAATGTAGGCTGCTTAATAATGTGAGACAGCCTTCTTAAGTAGTCTTGCCTTTCATTGGACACACCTGCCAAGCTAATTAGCACAGGTGTCTGCAATTGCTTACAGTGATATAAAGAGCCCTGACACAGATCACCATCAATGAGTTTAACTGACAAACAAACAAATTCTTCCCTTATCACTCCTAAACACTTTTTGCATAATAATTTGGAACACAGTGTACATGTGCTTTTCCACAAAACACCAGTGGTTCACGTAGTGAATCTTACAGTTCTAACTTGCCAACCGTGGTCTGTATGGAGTTGTTCAATAAAGGGCCCAAAATTAAGATAACATAGATGGGAGAGGTCTCTATGAATAGGAATTGCTAAGTATTTGATACCCTGTGAGGGCCAGGCAAAGGGAAAGTTGGACTGGATGGAATCCTATATGGATTTGGGGAGGGAGACATCGAGGGCCTCAGACTTCGCTGCATTGATTTTAAAATTTGACCATGTAACAAAGTGATCTATTTCAGCCATAACAGCATGGATGGATATATGTGATTGAGTGATATATACTAGGACATCATCAGCAAATAGAGAGCACTTGTACTCGGTGCCTCCCACCTCAATCCACCTAATATTGGGGTTATGGCGAATTGATGAGAGCAGGTGCTCCGTCACTAGGATGTATAAGAGAGGGGACAGAGGACATCCCTGCCTTGTCCCATTGGTGATTGTGAAAGGTGATGAAAATGTTCTGATGCACCCCGTGGGATTTGGGACACCCGGAGCCGGACCCTTTTTGGTGGATGCTGGTGGTTGTAGTCTTCGTGGCGGCGACCCGGTTCCGTGGCTCAGGGTGGTCAAACCAGTGGCGGAACTATTTATGTGGTTTTGATGTTTAAATGTCCGACTATGCCACCCGTGGATTGCGGTCAGAGTGAACCGCCGCTGCAGGGCAGACCGCTGAGGCTGGTGTTGTGGGTGCAGCGGAGCGTAGCATAACTCCCCACGGGAGGAGTATAGCCTCAGGGCAGTGTATGCGGAGGATGGGGGTGATGGTGCAGGGCAGCAGCAGTAACGACACGGAGTCAGTGATGCAGTCCAGGGCCTTTACTCACAGTTCTTATTATCCAGACCACGTCTGCAGGTAATGGCTGCCCACGTCGTACTGTGCTCACCAGGTGAGGGGCTCAGACAACTCCCAGATAACTTTGGAGCGCTTCACAGGACCCCCTTTGTGTGTCCTTTGTCTGGCCTTTCTTACCAACCCTTCTGTCCGGCTGCCTCGGGCCTCCTCTTGGTAAACTTGGCGCCAGTTTCCCTGACCCTATGTGGTGCCTTCCTAGCGGGTGTAGCGAGGGGCTGCGCCACATAAAATGTCACAGCCTCCGGTTTGTAGCTGAGGGTCATTTCCTGCCTCCACTAGTTTCGGGGACCGGTCTCCCCCTTTGGCCTGACCCCTCCACGCAGGTGGATTCGGGCGTGCGGTGGCGACTCGCCCGTCCGCACCCCTGGGATCCCTTCATTCCTCGTTCCTGGAGCCTTCTCCGCTCCTCTTCCTTCCTTCTCCCTCTTCCAGGCCTGGGCCTCTGTTACTAGGCCCGCCTCCGGAGCAGAGCTCATGCAGAGCCCCTGCTCCCTGCCACTTCTGCTCAGACTTCTCTGCACTGAACTAAGATGGTGCCCACCTTTTATACTCCCTTCTCAATGCACCCAGGAACTGCTTCCTCCCTGCTCCTGCACTACAGGGTTCCCCTTCCTCAGTGTTCCCTCCCCCCACTCCAGCCAGGGACAGGGACTGTCGTGCCCATCTCAGAGGCATATTGGTCGCCCTACCCCACGGCAATGTGGTGTAATGCATGCAGGTGTCGGGTCCTGATCCACACTCCATCCTTACCTGAGAGTGAGATATCACACCTCTGGGTGAGGTGCAATACCTCTGTAGCAACCGAGCCCTCAGGGTGCTACAGTTCCATTTATCTTCAGCCTAGGTGATGTGTTGTGATACAGGGCCGTGATTTTGGCTATAAAAGGGTCCCCTAGACCCCTACCCCAAGCTTTTTAAGAGAATCATATATGGCGTGCCAGGAGACTCTATGGAATGCTTTCTCAGCATCCAACGAGAGTATCTAATTAGAAATTTTTAACTGCATCTAGCCCAGGAAATACTTTGTGCCTAGTAGCAGTGTCTGCTAGTCAGCGGATTATCCCGGCTGTTAAGCAAGCTACACCACCTGTAGTTTGGACACTTAATTTTTTCAAAGGAAATGCTTCGGGACCACGGGATACTCAGTGAAGAGCATCAGGAGGCACCCCAAGGCATAGGGGCTGGGACTGGCAGTAGGATGCCTTGCGGTGGACAGCCGAGCTCGATCCTTATAAAAGCTTTTTAACTGCAGCAGCTTTAGTGGATGCTACTGGAGCTGGAATTACGCGGCTGCTGACATGAGACTTGCCCTCCAATAGATCCTTGTAAATGGATTTAAAGTGTATTCATTCAAATTAGAGAGACAATTTAAATTATAAAGCTTCTGAGCTGCCTCCACCACAGGGGGGCTCGCTCGACCCACCAGCGGACAGGCACCAGTATTGGGAGAGGGGGGCTGGCCGTCAGGGTTCCCCGCGGCTCTGGCACAAACCCGGCGACACGGAGGTGGCACGGGCAGGAGCGGACTGAACGTGTCGGCTTCTCACTTTTTGGATTTTAGAAGGGCATGACATGCCTATATCTGTGTCTCCCCCTCCTTTTCCTCCTCCACCTCTTTTCTTTTCGCATGACTATATGTACTTGTCACTTTTCCATGTGTTAGTTGTGTCTTCTGAGCAGTTTGTCAGCTTTTGGACACCTTTGAAGGTGTTTTCTATGTGTTTCTATGTGTTTTTGTTTGCCTGCCATTGGTTTTAACGGTGTTCGAAGGTGTTCGACGAACAGTTCGGCGAACACACGGGTGTTCGACGAACTGAACCGAACTCGAACACTACGGGGGTGGCTCAACACTACTTCTGAGCAGTTTGTCAGCTTTTGGACACCTTTGAAGGTGTTTTCTATGTGTTTCTATGTGTTTTTGTTTGCCTGCCATTGGTTTTAACGGTGTTCGACGGTGTTCTAAGTTGTTCGACGAACAGTTCCACGAACATCCCGGTTTTCGACGAACCGAACCCGAACACTACGGGGGTGGCTCAAAACTAGTATTTTCCCGTCACACTACTGCTGAAGCCCTTGGCCTGTGCAACTGATACAAGGCACTGCAATGACCACACTTGAAGCACCCCTTGACTTGGGTGCCTAACCAAGATGGACGTGAATTGTCTATAAAATGGTTGTGGACCAATCTATCCTTTAAGAATCTCCCCCTGCGATAGGTGACCTGTGGAAGGGCCCCAACTGTATCCTTGATGTCTGCATCCATTATTAACATTGG
This sequence comes from Phyllobates terribilis, assembly GCF_046119375.1. Taxonomy (NCBI): domain Eukaryota; kingdom Metazoa; phylum Chordata; class Amphibia; order Anura; family Dendrobatidae; genus Phyllobates; species Phyllobates terribilis. The sequence continues at coordinate 790,696,866 of NW_027362761.1, forward strand.
CCAGTGGTGTTTAAGGATCTCCCTAACCCCGTTAGCTCCATTGGAGTAGGTAGCAATGAAATGGGTTTGGTTTGATTCATTATTGTTGACCTTGGGGATGAGTAGATCCCTGCTTTCTTTTTTGATGGAATTCATGTAGGCCTCAGTTAGGATTTTCTGAGGGTACCCCCTTTCGATAAACCGTTCACATAAATCATCAGCTTGTGCTTTAAAAGTGCTGATGCCAGAACAGTTTCTGCTAATCCTTAGATATTTCCCCTTAGGAATACCTTTTTTCACTGGGCCTGAGTGTCCACTCTCAGTACGGAGTTAGTGGCCGTGGGTTTCCGGTAATTGCTCGCAGTCAATTCACCATTTTCACCTTTACGGATGAAAACATCAAGAAATGGTGGAACAGCATTATTGCATTCATGCGTGAAACATAAGCCAATGTTATTAGTGTTGAGCTGTTTGACAAAATCACTGAAAAGGGCCTCATGTCCCTTCCATACCACGAAGATGTCATCAATATAACGTAACCAAATGATCACCCTATCACATAGGGAAACCGGAGGCTCGCTAAAGACCATCATTTCCTCCCACCAGCCCGGGAGCAAATTAGCATAGGAAGGGGCGCAAGGACACCCCATCGCTGTGCCCCTGAGCTGGTGGAAGTACTTATTGTCAAATAGAAAAAAATTGTTCTTCAGACAAAACTCCAGTGATTGTAAAATAAACCTATTATGTCTGCTGAACTGACAACCTCTCGTACTCAGATAGTGGTCCACGGCCCAAAGACCCTTGTCATGTGGAATTGATGTGTACAGTGCCTCCACATCTATACTGCCTAGAATCATATCAGTGTCTGGACTGCGAATATTTTTAATTACATTTTGGCCAGTTTTGCCCTCTTTCAATATGGTGTCTTTTGTCCCATGTGCCCCTTGTCTTCCTGATTTATAACTCCACCCCAGCCTCTAATCAGTGCTAGAGTATTCTGCCTGTGATCTGTTCCTGGTGGTTTCCTAGTTTCCTGCTCTGCCCTGCAGACTTGTGTGGATCTTCTGTTACCTGCTCTCAGAGATTCTGCTGCATTCAGTTGTTACCTATATTCCTCCTTCTCCTGGCTGCTCCTGCTGCTACCTCTGAGCCTCAGTCATCACCTGCATTCTGCTAACAAGTAAGCTGGTTTCTGCTATGACTCACCTGCATTAGATAGCTGCAGAGCACGGGACTGTGCTGCACTATCAGGGACTTCCTACCCAGGCCTCCCTGGATTATCTAATATATATATTGTATGGACTTCCTTGCATGGACTTGATAAAGACTTCCTTGTTTTCTAGCATCCTCTAGTGTGAACTGTGCTTTACAGATTGCTTTGCTGATTGCATTTAGAGCACGGGACTGTGCTGCATTATCTGGGACTTCCTACCCAGGCCTCCCTGGATTATCTAATATATATTGTTTGGACTTCCTTGCATCTATATATATATTTGTGTATGGACTTGATAAAGACTTCCTTGTTTTCTAACATCCTCTAGTGTGAACGGCGCTTTACAGACTGCTCTGCTGTTTGCATTTTCCCCTGAGTGTTTATGGACTTTGAGTTTTCATCTGCACTTGTTTGAAACACCGTGTGTTTATAATATACACTTTGACACCTATAAGCTGTGTTCTGTTGTATCTTTGTACCACGCAAAAAGACTCCTGTGGTATCCATTATAATTATTACAATCAGGCTCTAGACAAATACCATCCAACTTGCCCAGTAGATCACGGACATGCGAGCTCAAGGACCCTACAAACGGTTTTAATATCTGGTCCAAATAAATCCCCAGGTTCTGTGTTAAACGGTTAGTGCCTGCAACGATAGGTCTGCCCTTGTGCACCTTAGGGAGACAGTAAAAAGTGGCCATGTTGGGGTGTGAAATCTGTGCGAACAGGTAAATTCAAATTTTGCCTTATCTGTTAATCTCTATCTTTGACCAATCAAGTCATGAATCTCACAAGATATCACAAAGTTTTCAGGGGTATCTGTTACCAAGTTATTATCAGTAGATCCTTTAAAAATGACTTTTCACCCAATTAATGTTGAACTGGACACATGAGATAATAGCAATCAAAGTATTTGGCATCTAATAAGTTAACATCTTTTTAAAGGAGTTTTCCCAAGAACAAAAGTAAAACATTGTTTAAAAACAGGTAGGGGAATGTTTTACCTCACAAAAAGAATCAGCTATGATCCCCTACTGTAATGTCCGTATATTCTTTTGCTTCCTCCCTGCCCAGGAGAAGTGGTGTGATCAGACCATGTTCCTGCACGATCAGACACAGCCATTACACATCAAAAAGAGGAGGAGAACTCAGCATATCTTTGCAAAAAGGTGTACTTATTTAAACATTAAGAATAAAGGTGAGTATTTAACCAGACAAAAATGGGAATGAGGTGATTGGATAGAAAAATACTAGAAAATCAGGTACATATAATAATAAGACAATGATTTTAGCCCTTTGGTATAGATAGAATTGCGCAATTGTCCATGGTGAGTCATAAATATAATAAATATAATAAATATAATAGAGACATTCCACCTATATGGGGTAAACAGGTACCATTAATATAACAAGGTGGAACACTGCCATGTGGCAAGGGGGCAACATATACCTGGTGCCAAAACAAAATGTATAATCATAAATAGATTACCTGTAGAAACTATCACAGTCAGAATGGAGAGAGGGGGGAGAGAAAGGATGGTGGCAGCAGGAAGCCCGACGCGCGTTTCGCGGTAAAACCGCTTTCTCAAGGGCGGGTGATAGTAAGCCATTACACAGTACACAGCAGGGGCACATTTATAAGATTATCTCAGCACAGGGACATTTTATTTAATCACGTCCAATTGTGGAAGTAATTATTATTATAAGATCTATTGATTAAAAAATCAACTTTTGCTCGTGGGAAGCCCCCTTTAAGTCCAAGTGGGTGTTATTAGAATTTCCACTGGGGTGGACCTATACTTCTCCCTGTATGATGCTGACCAATCATAAACAGGCAGCAACACTCAAAGGAAAGTAGAATATGCCCCCACCATATGTAAAAGCTGGTGTGTAAAGACAGACAATGAAATGTCTACAATTTTTTACATCAAAATTGAACCCCCCATTCCAAAAATGACTATGTATGAAATGCTATGTAGGTCTACAACTGAAAAGACAGCACCTGCAACAGAGTTCTGTATTAGTGTAGTGTGTAAGGATGTAAAATTTGACTAGTAAAACAGATATGCAAAAAAAAAATGTTTACAACATGAACTCTTTGCAGTGTAGAGAGTTAAATATCTGAGTTTTGGGAATTTTTTTTTTTGCCCTGTAGCGGTGCTGCTCTGTGAAGCACTTGTGGATTCAAAACACTCACTACACCCTTAGATGAATTCCTTGAGCAGTGTAGTTTCCAAAATGGGGACACTGGTGAAGTGTTTTGATGTTCTGGCACCGCGGAGGCTCTGAAAATGGCGCCTGCAATTTATTTAAGTACAATTTGCTTTCTAAAAGCCAAATGGTGCTCCTTCCATCCTTACTATTTACTTAAATAATAGTGTACAACCATAATGCCCCAAAGTTGGAGATGACATTTAATGTATTTTATTATGTTATGTGTTCTTTAAATATGCTTTTAACACTTGAATTATTGCACTGTTCTACTGTGTAGTACTCATCACACACTAAAGGATTAAGCCCACCACTTAGCTGGCTGTTAGAAAATAGTTTAGTGGGTGATGAATTTATAAAGTGCTGCAACCCTAGTTGCTAATGTGTAGAGTAGTAGTGACACAGACACATAAGTATGTAGGGGAGTAGCTCTCTCCTCTTTTCCAGTAGGCTGACAAGGCAGAACTATCTTAAGAAAATGTAGTGCTGTTATGCCTGCTTACCTCTCAACAAGGGAAAAGTCCCTGTGGTGAGGAACAGGCAGGCAATGCTGCAGATGATGGGACAGGTCACAAGATACATGTAATGAAGAACATAAGGTACTGAGATATTTAGGCCCACTAGGGTGTATAAATCCCACATAGAGTGGAAGATATTCAGGAAAATAGGTGTATAGTTTAGTCTTCAATGTTAACAATCTGTTTTTACGGATTGTCCCGGAACAAACTCAACTGCATTTCTACTTATTCCCAGCATGCCTGTTTCTGCTGCTGTTACTGCTGTTGTTACTGTTGTTATTGGAACCTGTCTTAAAAAATGTGTCTCTGTATTAGTCAGATGTGTAACCATCAAGATTGTGTACCACCATCTGCTGTTTTACACCTGCTACTTTAATAGTAAAGTTTTATTACACCACTGCTGCCTCTCCTGTTTCCTCTCTTCACCATCATCATGGGGTATGCCACTGAGCATCTAGCCATGAGGGAAATCATGCCGGCTTCACACCACACATCCATCATCATGTCCTCATGTCTGAATCAGTGCGCAAAAGCACTGGGCACGGCCACCACCGATGACACCAGAGATCCGACTCACGCCTGATGTTCTCGTCTCCCTGCTATCTGCACAATCATATATGGAGTATTGTCGCATATGGTAGAAATTGCATAACATATTGTAAGTTCCATTTTTCCCTTTTATCAATTGTAAGAATGAAATATGTAAGGCTAAAACAACATTTTAGTGAAACAAAGTAAATTTTCATTTTCACAGCCCAATCTTATAAAATTCTGCAGAGTAGCTCTGGATTAAAATGTTCATCACATCACTAGATGAATTCCTTGAGGGGTTTAGTTTCCAAAATGGGGTCTGAAAATTGAATATGGCATCTGTAATGTGATACAGACAAATTTGGGGCAAAAAAAATATTTACCTGGAAAAGAAACATAATATTTTGTTTTTATACTCCATTGTGAATTCACCATCAAGGGATAAATAAAGTATGCTACCAACAACAAGAATTCACCGTTTATAATTCGCACGTTTTTAGAAATACAGAGTTAAAATATAACTTTTAATAAATATTTAATAAAATATGAAAGACAAAACATTGAGGTGAATAAACATATATAAATAAGTGTGCTAAATGTCCCTATAGTTCACTGAAACGCACCCCTGCCTGACAGAGGAAGTTGGCACCTTTATTCCTACGCCAGTGGTGCCCCCCTCCTCGGCAACTGTCCCTTCTAGCCCTATAAGGCCCTGATATTAGATAGAGTAGAGAAAATGTATTAAATGTGCCAGGCACAGTTGGAAAAATTACCTATAGGTATGTAACATACATGGGATGGTAGTGCTGTAAACTGTAGATGTTTAAATAGAATATTTTGTCTACTTGCACTATCTTATAGTGAAACCTTTTGGGCCATGAAGAATATGGTACATACAAATAAATTGTGAGTAAGTAGCAGACCAAGTGGTTATGTGTCACTGTATCATAATTGGGTCCCCTAACTCTCAATTTGTTTCAATTTCTTGGCTTCAATACAGATTAGGGAAACTAGTAAGATGGATAGAAGGGGTAATGTCCCTTACATAGCCCTTAAACTGCCCCTTTCTGTCAGCGGAGGTTGACACCCTATTTCCTGCGCAGTGGCTCCCCAGTTAGCTAGTCAGAGACCTTCACATGTGGCATCACGTGTAGCAGGGAGACAGTGCTCAAACGAAACCTGGTGACTAGCTAAGTGATCTATTTTATTTTTCTTCCATAACATTACCTGCTGCAACTACTCCTGATGAACCTCATAGAGAGGAGAAACGTGTTGAGTTTTAAAACAGGTTGTGTCGCTATAATATGCCAAATGACTAGAGGTGTATGACACCTAGCAATTTTGACTGAAGTCTTATCTAATGCTATTATGCGTGTAAGACCTATGCCTTACACTGTGATCAATACTTGCTAAGTTATGTTGTCTGACCAATTACAACTGGTGCCCCTTTTATCTGCTCTAATATATTCTATCATAGCCCCCTCTACCCCTATCCACACATGTTTATCCATAACAGGGTCAAACAGGGATAGGAGGGACAGCTGCCAACGAGCAGGGGCCCAACTGCGCAGGAAAAAGGGTGCCAAACTCCGCTGACAGAAAGTAGCAGTTTAAGGGCTATATAAGGGATATTACTAGTGATGGGCGAGCACTGAAATGCTCGGGTGCTCGTTGCTCGCGTTTAGCACATTGGAATACTCAGGTGCTCGACTCAAGCAACGAGCCAAATGTAAGTCTATGGGAAACTCGAGCATTTTTCAGGCGGCCCCCCTGAGGTCTGAGAGGCACTGGAAATTGCAGAAATCGATGGGAACAGTGCTTATATGACATGAGAACAGCATGGGGAAGACAACTCGAAGCATTTATGACTCCCAGGTCACTGCTGTCAACAATGTTGTCAGAGGTATTACGCCACTTTTACGGACTCACAATAAAACATCCAAAAACGAAACCAAAATGGATTTTCCTGGGAAAAATATTAAGGAACATCCTTTCCAGGGTAATGACTTGTATATAAGGCAAAATAAATAACCAAAAACACAAATACTCCTCCACGCCTTGGGCAATGTTCACTCGTAGTGTTTTTTATGCGTTTTTGCACTTTTCCATTTCATTCAAATGCATTTAACGGGAAATGTAATTTTAACATTTTACTACTTATCTGCCATGTGATGTGTGAAATATGATCAGACACATCCTGTTTCATTTATGAAGGAGGGACACTGAAAGTCACAAAGCCTATTTTTATAGGGCCATCAGGCGGTCTTTACTATTCTTAAAGGGCCAGCAGCTGGCCCTCACTATTCTTAGAGAGCCATCCGCCGACTATGCTTTGTTGTTCCCATTACTAAAGAGTGGGTCTCCTATACTGTTATTGCGTATGCAGTGAGTGGCAGTGCCCAAAATTTGGATGCACCCCAATACCCCTTTGAAAATTTGGATGCACCCCAATAACCCTTTGAAGAGACTTAGAGGAGGGTCTCCAGAGAACAATGTTCTCATTATTAGGAAGTGGGTCTCTCATACTGTTTGCCTATGCAGTGAATGCAAGGGATGCCAAAAATTTGGACATACTCTAATGTCCCTTGGAAGAGACGAAGAGGAGGGCCTCCTGAAAAAAAATGTTCCCATTATTAGGAAGTGGGTCTCCCATTGTGTTTGCTTATGCAGTGAATGCAAGGGTTGCCAAAAATTTGGAGGCACTCCAATGCCCCTTGGAAGAGACGTAGAGGTCAGAGGGCCTCCTGAAAACAATGTTCCCATTATTAGGAAGTGGGTCTCCCATAGTGTTGGCCTATGCAGTGAATGCAAGGGCTGCCAAAAATTGTGAGGCACTCCAATGCCCATTGGAAGAGACGTAGAGGACCTCATGAAAAAATGTTCTCATTATTAGGAAGTCAGTCTCCCATAATGTTGGCCTATGCAGTGAATGAAAGGGCTGCCAAAAATTTGGACCTACTCCAATGCCCCTTGGAAAAGACGAAAAGGAGGGCCTCCTGAAAAAAAATGTTCCCATTATTGGGAAGTGGGTCTCCCATTGTGTTTGCCTATGCAGTGAATGCAAGGGTTGCCAAAAATTTGGAGGCACTCCAATGCCCCTTGGAAGAGACGTGGAGGTCAGAGGGCCTCCTGAAAACAATGTTCCCATTATTAGGAAGTGGGTCTCCCATTGTGTTTCCCTATGCAGTGAATGCAAGGGTTGCCAAAAATTTGGAGGCACTCCAATGCCCCTTGGAAAAGATGTGGAGGAGGGCCTCATAAAAAAATGTTCCCATTAGAAAGGAGAGGGTCTCCTATACTTGTAATGCCCATGCACTAAGTGTATGGGCTGACAAACATTTAGCCCTGAGGGGTATACATGAACGTACTGTATAGAAAAAAAAATTTCCGGGCATCTTAAACTCCCTTTAAAAAAATTATGTGGGTGTTGCATCACAGACCACGGTCACCCTGGTGATATGGTGGTGGAGGATGAGGAGAAGGAGAAGGAGGAGGACAAGAGCAAATAGCCAAAATCAGGAAGCGTATACCCATATGTGGGTGTGAAGAAGTGCATGGAAATACGCCTCCCAAAAAAAAACAATGGATTTGAGTTTATGTTACGCAGCTATCATTTGGTTGTGTTGAGAAGTTAGGCCCAATCCAGCCCTTATTAATTTTTATAAGAGTCAGCCTGTCAACATTTTCAGTTGACAGGCGTATGCGCTGATCAGTTATAATTCCACGAGTGGCACTAAAAACTTGCTCTGCGGCAGGGCAAGACAGGACCTCCAAGGCGTAGAGAGCCAGCTCATGCCACGTGTCCAGCTTGGATACCCAATAATTATAAGGCACAGAGGAATCACAGAGGAAGTTGGTACGGTCGGCAAGGTACTCCATCACCATCTTCCCAAACTTTGCACTCCTTGTGAGAGTACCCCGTGCCGCAGGGCCTGTGCGATGGGAGGGGCTGAGAAAACTCACCCAGAACTTTGACAGTGTTCCCCTGCCTCTGCTGGATTGAAGTTGTGTCTCTCTCACCTGTACTGCTTGGTTGTCCAGCGAACTGTGACCTCTACCACCAGCGGTAATAGTTCCGCAACAAGGGCCTTCTGGTACTGCCCCATTTTTGTAGACCTGTCCGCCTCAGGAATAAAAGATATAAAGTTTTCCTTGTAGTGCGGGTCTAGAAGTGTCACCAACCAGTAATGACTGTCACCCAAAATTTGGAGAACGCGAGGGTCACGGGAAAGGCATCATAACATAAACTCAGCCATGCGCGCAAGACTGCTAACAGGCAAGACTTCCGTGTCCTCACCAAGAGGACGACTGACCATGCTCTCCTCCTCCTCCTCTCTGTCCTCAGGCCATCCACGCTGAACAATCGGTATGACAGTTGTGCAGGTAGTACCATCTATAGCGCATGAACTAGCTCCTGTTCTTCCTCCTCCTCCTCCTCTTCCTCATTGTCACTCAATCCACGTTGGGATAAGAAGAGGCTGGGTTGTGTGTAATCACCCTGTGTGGTTCCTTGCTCCATCTCATCGTGCTCCGCCTGCATTGCATCCTCTTTAATTGTGAGCAGAGAGCGTTTTGGGATGGTGATGCTAATAATGGCATCATCAGCGCTCAACATCTTAGTGGAGTCCTCAAAGTTTTGGAGGATGGTACATATGTCTGACATTCATGTCCACTACTGAGGTCTTATGTTTGGAGTCTGAACTGAATACAAACGGCCTTGTTGATGCTCCGGAAGGGAGTGAAACGGCCGTCGTCCTCTCTCTCATTCCCCCGCAAACCCTCAGGAACCTCCGTCCGATGCCGCAAGTTAATATGTACTGTGAGTACTAATAAAGCACATCTTTGGAACTATCGGTGAGTGATACCTTTATTTTGGCTTTTGCAAGTTCTGATATAGACCTGATGATGCTGTGCGGCCAGCCAATCACTGTAATGCCACAATCAACATGGCTGCGGCATTACAGTGTGTGACAGACAATCCCTGCATGTTGATTGGTGCTCTAAAGAAGCTCTAAGCATCTCGAGTACACTGAAGGACCTGCCGACGTCAGTGTCTCGTGACACGTCACATGACTATGACGTCAGCGCAGGTCCTTCAGTCCATCGCGAACTGCCGGCATGAAAGGAGGAGCGCATCGGGGGCCGCCAAAAGGTAAGTATATATTTATTTTTTATTTTATTCTTTTTTTTTTTTACAGTTTTCTATGGTACCCAGGTCCGGAGGAGAGTCTCCTCTCCGCTAAACCTGGGTACCATCCGCACATTAGAACGCATGGAATGCGCATCTACATATACAGTGATGCATAATCCATGCGATCTAATGCAAGTCAATGGCGGCGAAAACGTAGCTTTTCCGCAAAATAATTGGTAGTGCTGCGTTTTTTTTCCGCATTGATAATCCGCAGCGGAAATTTCCGCAGCATGTGCACAGCACATGCGGATTATCATTGGGGAACATGGCAGGCCTTCTACCATGCGTTTTTTAAGCGTTTCTGCATCGTTTTTGCCGCTGCGTAAACGCTTAAAAAACGCATCGTGGGCACACGGCCTTAAAGTTTGATCTGTAACTCTTTGTTTTTTTTACATTTCTCTGAGCACTGCACAGTCTGTGTACTTGTTGAGATGTCCACTCCTGAGAAGGTTTTTAATTGTATTGATTCTTTTCCACTTGTGAATAATCTTTCTCACTGTAGAATGATGGATTCCAATTTGTGGGAACTGGCTTTTTCACCCTTGCCGGAATGGTGGGCAGCAACAATTGCTTCTCTGTGGTCTGATGTCTTTATTCCATAGTATCTTGTTAACACACATTTGAGAGTTTCAGACGAGCAAACTGCCAACACTTCTGCTTTTGTAGAGTTGGTCAAACTTACTGATGAACAATTAATCAGGGGCAAATGATTAGTAACACCTAGCTGCTACTTAGTCTCTTAATTCCCATGTAAGCATTAAGAGTGTGTTCACTTTTTCACACACTGCTTCTGCAGTTTAGCCTTATAAATTCTCACGTGTTTTGCATCTGAGGTGAAATGTAATCTAATTTTATAACCTTCTAAGGACCAGCTTGTTTTTTTTTTTTAAATTACGTTGTGATACGTAAAACCATAGAATTATAAAAGGGTAGACACAGTTTTCTAATAACTTCATAGTGCATAAGAAATGTCTGTTATATGTTATCTATAGGATAAAGCACGGTGGCTCAGTGGTTAGCACTGCAGCCTTGCAGTGCTGGGGTCCTGGGTTCAAATCCCACCAAGGACAACATCTGCAAGGAGTTTGTATGTTCTCCCTGTGTTTGCATTGGTTTCCTCCCACACTCCAAAGACATACTGATAGGAAATGTAGATTGTGAGCCCCAATGGGGACAGTGCCAATAACATCTGTAAATTGTCTGAATTGTAAAGTACTGTGGAATATGTTGGCGCTGTATAAATAAAAAGGTTATTATTATTATAAAGCTTCCTCATTGTAACCAAGAGAAGAATCAGTGATCAGGAAAATCTGCGCTGCTGAGAGGTTAAGCAACACATCGTGTGAATTGCAGCCATTTTACAACATGTGAAGTTTAAGGGAAGAATAACATGCAAAGGATATCATCCCATGGTATTATTTAAATTGACCTCATACAGTATATAATGGCCTCACTATAGAGATTAATTAAAGACTGCTGTGTCCTTACAAAGAGAGCAATTTTACATCCAAATATATGGAAGCAATTAATATAATTAGCCCCCTAAAACTCTTCTTGGGGGGTGGATGTGTACTAAGTAATATTACTCCTAAAATAGTTGTTCTTCAGGTTAGTTGTCTAATACTCCTCAAATTAAATCATCAAAAGTTCTCAAAATATTTCATACAAATTCAACTCCTTCTACCTGCAGCAATTCAGTACACCAAAAGGTGCAACATCCCACAAAGATCTTTGACCATCAGCCATACAATTCCATCACTGAGATCTCATTTCAAGGGTAGATTCTTTGCAGCAAAAATGCATCAATTTTGGAGTCCAGGAAAAGCTTTGAAAAAACTGTCTGTGGACCATCTTTAAACAAAAAATATCCAAGCAAGAAATCTCAAAGGATAGGCTCACGGGGTCTAACCCACACCCATGTTCCATATAAAACAATCAGCTCTACTGATTATGATGTTGTGGTTGATGAAGAGATAACGTAAGCACTGTCATTTATTAATTCCCACATAGGTAAGAGGAGCATCACTGATTTTTGCATCTCAAAGAATAAAAAAACAAGAGGTTTAACACAGAGTTTTATGATCCAGTTGATGCTGCAATTGTGTGGCTGTCAATCAGAGCTGTATTTTCACTGGTAATCCCGTAGTAGACACGGTAACTGTGGCTATGGAAGGATTTAAACATGCTGCTCGATATGAGTACTTGTAAGTAGAGATGAGCGTTGTTCTACTCGAACTGTTCGCCAATCTCAAATTCGAGCTGTTTTGGGCGGTGTTCGAGCCGTTCGGCGAACACGAACAATTTGATAAAAATTCGGCTGTTCGAGGTTATGTTCGATAACTGTTCGTGCACCAAAATCATAACTGGATTTTTTCTCAGTAATGATGAAAATTAATGTTAATACGCAGTTTGAGTGTACAGCGGGGTGGGGGGAGGGGCAGGGGATGGATCTCTGCAGGAACAATGAAGATCTCCATTTTTTTTTTCTCTTTCCCGCATTTGCAGTGGGGAGGTGCAGTCTGTCAGCCTATCAGCAGCGCACACACGGAGCGAAGTGCTTTTTTTCACACAAGCAAGGGCATGTGTCATTGGCAGTGTATGTCACATGTCCTTGCCCTATAAGACCAAGCCATTTTCCCCGTCGCCACCATTTTCTCACTGCTGCAGCTGCGTGTTAGACGGCACCGCTGTTGCTGTGTGCGCTATACCTTGTTAATTTCAAGCCAATTTTCGCACAAATCTACAGATAGCTTGGGAGTAGGGAATAGTTGTGATTGCAGTCCTTTTAAGGACTAGGTTACAGCATTTCCTACGACTTTTATCAGGGAGGTCTGTGCTCTTAAATAGATAGGTTGTGGGAGTAAAGACTAATTGTAATTGGAGTCCTTTTCAGGACTAGGTTACATCAGTTCCTATCAGTTTTTGCCAGGCAGGTCTGTGCCAGTGCTGTGCAAGTTTTTTTCACAGCATTTGGCTGAATCTAGCAAAGCTAATCCTTTTTGGCCTATTGCAGAGTGTGTTAGTCAGTGGAGTAGCCTATCTGTGTTGCAAGATATACCACCTGTGTATAGAATACCAATTTTTTTACTGCACCTAGTGAAGTAAAATCTTTTGGGCATAGCATCATTCTATTAGTCCATCTATACTGACCTCCATCAGGTTGCAAATTAAAACTAATTTTTATCTGCATCTACAGTACCTCTGAAAAAATATTTGGGCTTCTAGCTGTGTGTGGGACTTGTTGTATTAGTCCATCTATACTGACCTCCATCAGGTTGCAAACTGAATATATTTTTTTCTGCATCTACCCCTGAAAAAATATTTGGGCTTCTAGCTGTGTGTGGGACTTGTTGTATTAGTCCATCTATACTGACCTCCATCAGGTTGCAAACTGAATATATTTTTTTCTGCATCTACCTCTGAAAAAATATTGGGCTTCTAGCTGTGTGTGGGACTTGTTGTATTAGTCCATCTATACTGACCTCCATCAGGTTGCAAACTGAATATAATTTTTTTCTGCATCTAGCTCTGAAAAAATATTTGGCCTTCTAGCAGTGTGTCGGACTTTCTCTATTAGTCCATCTATACTGACCTCCATCAGGTTGCAAATTAAAACTAATTTTTATCTGCATCTACAGTACCTCTGAAAAAATATTTGGGCTTCTAGCTGTGTGTGGGACTTGTTGTATTAGTCCATCTATACTGACCTCCATCAGGTTGCAAATTAAAAATAATTTTTATCTGCATCTACAGTACCTCTGAAAAAAATATTTGGGCTTCTAGCTGTGTGTGGGACTTGTTGTATTAGTCCATCTATACTGACCTCCATCAGGTTGCAAACTGAATATATTTTTTTCTGCATCTACCTCTGAAAAAATATTTGGGCTTCCAGCTGTGTGTGGGACTTGTTGTATTAGTCGATCTATACTGACCTCCATCAGGTTGCAAACTGAATATATTTTTTTCTGCATCTACCTCTGAAAAAATATTGGGCTTCTAGCTGTGTGTGGGACTTGTTGTATTAGTCCATCTATACTGACCTCCATCAGGTTGCAAACTGAATATATTTTTTTCTGCATCTACCTCTGAAAAAATATTGGGCTTCTAGCTGTGTGTGGGTCTTGTTCTATTAATCCATCTATACTGACCTCCATCAGGTTGCAAACTGAATATATTTTTTTTCTGCATCTAGCTCTGAAAAAATATTTGGCCTTCTAGCAGTGTGTCGGACTTTCTCTATTAGTCCATCTATACTGACCTCCATCAGGTTGCAAATTAAAACTAATTTTTATCTGCATCTACAGTACCTCTGAAAAAATATTTGGGCTTCTAGCTGTGTGTGGGACTTGTTGTATTAGTCCATCTATACTGACCTCCATCAGGTTGCAAACTGAATATATTTTTTTCTGCATCTACCTCTGAAAAAATATTGGGCTTCTAGCTGTGTGTGGGACTTGTTGTATTAGTCCATCTATACTGACCTCCATCAGGTTGCAAATTAAAACTAATTTTTATCTGCATCTACAGTACCTCTGAAAAAATATTTGGGCTTCTAGCTGTGTGTGGGACTTGTTGTATTAGTCCATCTATACTGACCTCCATCAGGTTGCAAACTGAATATATCTTTTTCTGCATCCACCTCTGAAAAAATATTGGGCTTCTAGCTGTGTGTGGGACTTGTTGTATTAGTCCATCTATACTGACCTCCATCAGGTTGCAAACTGAATATATTTTTTTCTGCATCTAACCCAGCCAATAGTTTTGGCCTAATACCACAGTTTGGCCACTCAGCTCTGCTCGGTTACCATCCATTGTTTTTTTGTGCAAACAACTCCAGAGTTGTGAATTAGTTAACCACCAAAATGAGTGGAAAAAGGCCTGCTGCTGATGGAAAGGGGAATAGGCGTGTTGGGAAGGGGAAAAAAGGTTGTGTCCGTGGGGTAGGTGTTAAAGCAACAGTAACATCTGCAGAAGAAAGACCATCTTCCAGCCAAACTAAAATGTCTACTTCTTTTAGCAGACAATGTGATAAGATCCCTTTCTTACGGCCACGCCAATCGCTACAAATTCCAGATGAGGCACAAAAACAGCAGGTGCTTCAACGGATATCAAGTGCTCCTTTAAGTGGGCTCTCCTCCACATCAACTTCAACATCACAAATACTCCAGTCCTCAAAGGTGTCACCCAAATCGCACTTACTTCCTCACAGCTCCCAAATCTCCAGCTGCCCGTCTGAGTATGAGGTAGAACAGATGGTTGAGTCTGCAGAGCTGTTTACTCATACTATAGCCTGGGAATCAGAGGTCGACTCCAGCGCTTCTGTGAATCCAGACGAGGAAATGATCTGCACTGATGCCCAGAATCTTTATGAGTCGGATCCAGGACCAGACGCAGAAGGTTCTGACCATAATGTAGACCCTCATTCCCAAACTGTAACTCCTGTTGGTGGAGACAATGAGGAAGACGATGATAAGACTCAAATACCTGATTGGAGCGACAACTTTAGTTTTTTGTCAGGGCAGGAACAGGTTGGCTCTGAGGACGACGGGTGTGATAATACACAGGGTGATGATGATGAGGTTGGAGATCCCACTTACTGTTAACCCACAGTCAGCCAAGAGATGAGGTCAGCAGAGGAGGTGGAGGAAGATGCTAGTGACGACGAGGTCAGGTTGCGCCTTCCTGGACAGAGACGTAGTACTGGAAGCACGTCAACAACTGCATCCTCAAACACAACTCTGCCTCTCACCACAAGTTGTGGTGGCTCTTCAGGTCGCATGGGTGCTAAGCCTTGCATAGCCTGGGCATTTTTTCAGATCGATAAAGATGACCCAACTCGTGTTATCTGTAACATTTGTCAGCAAAAGCTAAGTAGAGGCCAAAAAATACATAGTTTGAGTACTTCATGCATGAACCGGCACATGGACATGAAGCATAAGTTGCAGTGGGAAGCTCAGTGTGCTACAATGCGGCCTAGCCGGCCGGGCCAACCACCGTCTGCCATATCTTGTGCATCCGCGGCCTCTTCATCCTCTGTGACTGGGGGGACAGCAGTCACACCTGTTTTGGGGCGCAGACCTGCCACCTCTTTACCCGCAACAGCCAGCGTGATTGGCAGGTCATCATTTTCTTTGGAGGTGGTAACAGCAGCTGGTGTTGAGCGCTGTCCGACATCGATAGCACCACCTTTGGATCAAGGCAACCTAACATGTCCGCCTGCATCTTCCTCACAGACCGGCAGTTTGCCGGGGACACCCTTATCAACCTCGTCTAAGCACAATAGCCAGCCCTCGGTCCCTCAGATGTGGACAAGTAAACGACCATTTCCTCCTAGCCATGAGAAAGCTAAGAGGTTGAATTTCACCATCTGCAAGCTCTTGGCTACAGAAATGCTGCCTTTCCGCCTGGTGGACACAGAGGATTTTCGAGACCTTATGTCCGTCGCAGTGCCCCAGTACCAGATGCCCAGTCGGCACTACTTCTCAAAGAAAGGTGTGCCTGCACTCCACCAGCATGTCGCACACAACATCACCGCTTCTTTGTGAAACTCTGTGTGTGACAGGGTGCATTTCACCACAGACACTTGGACGAGTAGGCATGGACAGGGGCGTTACATGTCGCTGACTGGGCACTGGGTAACTATGGTGACAGCAGGACAAGGGGCTGCTGTCCAAGTCTTGCCGTCACCACGAGTTGTGCGTCAATCCTCTTTATGTTAAAGTTCCTCCACTGCTTCTGCCTCCTCAACCTCCTCTCGGTCTTCCACCTGCACCCAAAGCCTGTCTGGTCATGCCACAAGCTTTCTAACTGCGCAGAAGGGATCCTGCACACCGCCTTACTATGCTGGCAGTAGGGCTCAATGTCATCAGGCGGTTTTTACATTGAAATGTCTGGGAAATGTGAGTCACACAGCTGAGGAGTTGTGGTCAGCTCTGGAGAACCAATTTCATGAATGGTTGTCTCCACTGGACCTGAAACCAGGGAAGGCCGTGTGCGACAATGCTGCAAACCTGGGTGCGGCCCTTCGCCGGGGCAATGTCACACACGTGCCTTGTATGGCTCACGTGTTGAACCTGGTTGTCCAGCAATTTTTAGCCCACTATCCCAGACTAGATGGCCTTCTGCAGAGGGCACGGTCGCTGTGTGCTCACTTCCGCCGTTCGCATCCCGCAGCTCAGCGACTTACATCTCTACAGAAGTCGTTGGGCCTGCCACTTCACCGGCTAAAATGCGATGTGCCTACCCGGTGGAATTCAACTCTGCACATGTTGCAGCGACTGTGGCAGCACCGACAAGCCCTGGTGCAATACGTTCTGACGTGTAGCCTGGGCCAACGAGATTCAGAGGTGGGGCAAATCACGCTGGAGGAGTGGTCTCAGATCAGGGACCTATGCACCCTTCTGCACAGTTTTGAAATGGCGACGAAGATGTTTAGTGCTGACGATGCCATTATCAGCATGACTATTCCGGTGATTTACATGCTGGAGCACATGTTAAACAGAATTCGGAGTCAGGTGGTGGCACAAGAGGAGGTGGAGGAAGTAGAGGAGGAGGAGTTGTATGCGGAAGGGCTAACATCTGCAAGGTCCAGACGGTCGGCAGCACCAAGGCGGCAGGCATGTGAGGGTGGGGGAGATGGTTTTACCAGGGCGCATGATAGCAGCCAAACTAGTGAGGAAGGTGCAGGAGCCCAGGAAGAAGTGGAGGACGAACTGATGGAAGACTCATCAGATGAGGGAGACCTTGATCACATTTCTGTTGTGCGAGGTTGGGGGGAGAGGACAGAGGAAGGAAGCATGATTGTTACCTCGCCACCAACACAACAGGGACTTGGTGCTCCTGGATGCGCAACACACATGAGTGCCTTCTTGCTGCACTACCTGCAACATGACCCTCGAATTGTGAGAATTAGAATTAATCCTGACTACTGGGTTGCCACACTGTTAGATCCCCGGTACAAAAGTAAATTTGCAGAAATTATTCCTGCCATAGAAAGGGATGCACGCATGCAGGAGTATCAGCAGAGACTGTTGCAGAATCTTACATGTGCTTTTCCACAAAATACCAGTGGTGCACGTAGTGAATCTCACAGTTCCAACTTGCCAACCGTGGGACCGTCAAGTGTTCAGCACTCAAACCGTAACAGAACCACAGTATCTGGTGGTAACATCAATTTTGCGGAATCATTTCACCACTTTTTTAGCCCATCCTTTGCAAGGCCACAGGAGACAAGAAGTCTGACACATAGTCAACGCCTAGAGACGATGGTACAGGAGTATCTCCAAGTAAACATTGAAGCCACGACTGTGTCACTGGACCCTTGCTCTTTTTGGGCTTCCAATCTGGATAAATGGCCGGAGCTAGCCACTTACGCCTTGGAGATCTTGTCATGCCCCGCAGCCAGCGTTCTGTCTGAACGTGTGTTCAGCGCTGCTGGTGGTGTGCTGACAGATAAGCGCACGCGGCTCTCCACTGATAATGTAGACAGACTCACGTTCATAAAGATGAACAAATCATGGATCCGAAACGACTTTTCTACCCCTGTGTCATCCTGGGGAGAGTAAAAGCTTGATGGTTGTTTAAAATCACCCTACCAACCATTTTAAGCTTTCAAATTACTAATCATGTTTATCTGTATCTTGACTGGAAAATAATTTGGGCTTTGTAGCAGTGTGCAGCACTGATCCTATTAGGCCATCTATAATAAGCTCCACCAGATTTAAAATTAAAAATAATTTTTAGCTGCATCTAGCCCGGAAAATAATTTTGGGGCTCAGAGATGCGCAAGACACATAAGTGCCTTCTTGCTGCACTACCTGCAGCATGACCCTCATATTGTCAGAATTCGAAGTAATCATGACTACTGGGTTGCCACACTCTTAGATCCCCCAAACTTTTCGATCAACCTTTTCATTTTAATAAAGACCAAAAAAATGGTCATTTTGAAATTATAAGCATTAGCAGGTTGTTAGAAACTGAAATCAAACAGTTTTCAACTCAAAACTTTATTCTAGGTGATGTTACATTTTCACATAGGACCCCTTGTTCGAAAGGAGCTTCTGAACTCTCTCGTCCATTGAATTTGTCAGGTTTTGGATGGTTTCTGCTTCAATTGTTTTGCATGAGGACAAAATACCCTCCCAGAGCTGTTGCTTAGATGTGAACTGCCTCCCGCCATCATAGACACTCCTTTTAATGATGCTCCAAAGGTTCTGAATGGGGTAGAGGTCAGGGGAGCATGGGGGTCACACCATAAGTTTGTCCCCTTTTATGCCCATATCAGCCAGAGATGCAGATGTTTTATGTGCAGCATGAGATGGTGCATTATCATGCAGAAAAATGATCTTGCTGTGAAATACACGGTTCTTCTTCTTGAACCATGGCAGGAAGTGCTGTTTGAGAAAATCCACATACATTATGGAGTTCATCTTTAGCGCCTTCAGGGATCCTAAAGGGGCCGACAATCTCTCTCTCCATGATTCCAGCCCAAAACATTACTCCACCTCCTCCTTGTTGGCGCTGTAGCCGTGTTTCCGTGGGGTGTCCATCAACCAGCCATCCTCCACTCCATCCATCTGGACCATCGAGCGCTGCACGGCACTCATCCGTGAACAAAACAGTTTTGAAATCAGTCTTCATGTAATGTTTGGCCCACTGGAGCTGTTTCTGCTTGTGTGAAGTGGATAGAGGAGGTCGACAGGATGGCGTATGCACAGCTGCAAACCTCTGAAGGACCCTGCGTCTTGTTGTTCGGGGGACGTTGGAGGCACAAGCAGCTTCAAAAACTTGTCTGCTGCTATGACAAGGCTTTTTTGCCGCTGCTCTTTCAACCTGACATAATTGCCTGTAGGAAAGAGTCCTCAATTTGCCCTTATCAGCACGTACACGTGTGTACTGTGAATCAGCTACATACTTCTTGATTGCCAAGACACTTCATCCTGATCATCGCACAATGTTGATTGTAGTCATGCCTTGACCTAAACACTCCACAATTTGTTGCTTCTCAGCAGCCGACACATCCTTTTTCTTTCCCATTTTGGCAGAAAATGTAGGCTGCTGAATAATGTGAGAGAGCCTTCTTAAGTAGTCTTGCCTTTCATTGGGCACACCTGCCAAACTAATTAGCACTGGTGTCTGCAATTGCTTACAGTGATATAAAGAGCCCTGACACACATCACCATCAATGAGTTTAACAGACAAACAAACAAATTCTTCCCTTATCACTCCTAAACACTTTTTGCATAATAATTTGGAACACAGTGTACATGTGCTTTTCCACAAAACACCAGTGGTTCACGTAGTGAATCTTACAGTTCTAACTTGCCAACCGTGGTCTGTATGGAGTTGTTCAATAAAGGGCCCAAAATTAAGATAACATAGATGGGAGAGGTCTCTATGAATAGGAATTCCTAAGTATTTGATACCCTGTGAGGGCCAGGCAAAGGGAAAGTTGGACTGGATGGAATCCTATATGGATTTGGGGAGGGAGACATCGAGGGCCTCAGACTTCGCTGCATTGATTTTAAAATTTGACCATGTAACAAAGTGATCTATTTCAGCCATAACAGCATGGATGGATATATGTGATTGAGTGATATATACTAGGACATCATCAGCAAATAGAGAGCACTTGTACTCGGTGCCACCCACCTCAATCCACCTAATATTGGGGTTATGGCGAATTGATGAGAGCAGGTGCTCCGTCACTAGGATGTATAAGAGAGGGGACAGAGAACATCCCTGCCTTGTCCCATTGGTGATTGTGAAAGGTGATGAAAATGTTCTGACGCGCCCCCTGGGCCTTGGGACACCCGGAGCCGGACCCTTTTTGGTGGATGCTGGTGGTTGTAGTCTCCGTGGCGGCAACCCGGTTCCGTGGCTCAGGGCGGTCAAACCAGTGGCGGAACTATTTATGTGGTTTTGATGTTTAAATGTCCGACTACGCCACCCGTGGATTGCGGTCAGAGTGAACCGCCGCTCCAGGGCAGACCGCTGAGGCTGGTGTTGTGGGTGCAGCAGAGCGTAGCATAACTCCCCACGGGAGGAGTATAGCCTCAGGGCAGTGTATGCGGAGGATGGGGGTGATGGTGCAGGGTAGCAGCAGTAATGACACGGAGTCAGTGATGCAGTCCAGGGCCTTTACTCACAGTTCTTTTTATCCAGACCACGTCTGCAGGTAACGGCTGCCCACGTCGTACTGTGCTCACCAGGTGAGGGGCTCAGACAACTCCCAGATAACTTTGGAGTGCTTCACAGGACCCCCTTTGTGTGTCCTTTGTCTGGCCTTTCTTACCAACCCTTCTGTCCGGCTGCCTCGGGCCTCCTCTTGGTAAACTTGGCGCCAGTTTCCCTGACCCTATGTGGTGCCTTCCTAGCGGGTGTAGCGAGGGGCTGCGCCACATAAAATGTCACAGCCTCCTGTTTCTAGCTGAGGGTCGTTTCCTGCCTCCACTAGTTTCGGGGACCGGTCTCCCCCTTTGGCCTGACCCCTCCACGCAGGTGGATTCTGGCTTGCGGTGGCGACTTGCCCGTCCGCACCCCTGAGATCCCTTCGTTCCTCGTTCCTGTTGCCTTCTCCGCTCCTCTTCCTTCCTTCTCCCTCTTCCAGGCCTGGGCCTCTGTTACTAGGCCCGCCTCCGGAGCAGAGCTCATGCAGAGCCCCTGCTCCCTGCCACTTCTGCTCAGACTTCTCTGCACTGAACTAAGATGGTGCCCACCTTTTATACTCCCTTCTCAATGCACCCAGGAACTGCTTCCTCCCTGCTCCTGCACTACAGGGTTCCCCTTCCTCAGTGTTCCCTCCCCCCACTCCAGCCAGGGACAGGGACTGTCGTGCCCATCTCAGGGGCATATTGGTCGCCCTGCCCCACGGCAATGTGGTGTAATACATGCAGGTGTCGGGTCCTGATCCACACTACATCCTTACCTGAGAGTGAGATATCACACCTCTGGGTGAGGTGCAATACCTCTGTAGCAACCGAGCCCTCAGGGTGCTACAGTTCCATTTATCTTCAGCCTAGGTGACGTATTGCGATACAGGGCCATGATTTTGGCTATAAAAGGGTCCCCTAGACCCCTACCCCAAGCTTTTTAAGAGAATCATATATGGCATGCCAGGAGACTCTATGGAATGCTTTCTCAGCATCCAACGAGAGTATCTAATTACAAATTTTTAACTGCATCTAGCCCAGGAAATACTTTGTGCCTAGTAGCAGGGTCTGCTAGTCAGCGGATTATCCCGGCTGTTAAGCAAGCTACACCACCTGTAGTTTGGACACTTCATTTTTTCAAAGGAAATGCTTCGGGACCACGGGATACTCAGTGAAGAGCATCAGGAGGCACCCCAAGGCATAGGGGCTGGGACTGGCAGTAGGATGCCTTGCGGTGGACAGCCGAGCTCGATCCTTATAAAAGCTTTTTAACTGCAGCAGCTTTAGTGGACGCTACTGGAGCTGGAATTACGCGGCTGCTGGCATGAGACTTGCCCTCCAATAGATCCTTGTAAATGGATTTAAAGTGTATTCATTCAAATTAGAGAGACAATTTAAATTAAAAAGCTTAGAGCTGCCTCCACCACAGGGGGGCTCGCTCGACCCACCAGCGGACAGGCACCAGTATTGGGAGAGGGGGGCTGGCCATCAGGGTTCACCGCGGCTCTGGCACAAACCCGGCGACACGGAGGTGGCACGGGCAGGAGCGGACTGGCCGTGTCGGCTTCTCACTTTTTGGATTTTAGAAGGGCATGACATGCCTATATCTGTGTCTCCCCCTCCTTTTACTCCTCCAACTCTTTTATTTTCGCATGACTAGATGTACTTGTCACTTTTCTATGTGTTAGTTATGTCTTCTGAGCAGTTTGTCAGCTTTTGGACACCTTTGAAGGTGTTTTCTATGTGTTTCTATGTGTTTTTGTTTGCCTGCCATTGGTTTTAACGGTGTTCGAAGGTGTTCGACGAACAGTTCGACGAACAGTTCGGCGAACACAAGGGTGTTCGACGAACCGAACCGAACTCGAACACTACGGGGGTGGCTCAACACTACTTGTAAGATCATTGGGCCATGTAAATTTAGCAGCAAATAATCGATAAATGCAAATTCGTAGTAATCGGCTGATTGCATTCTTTAGGTGATTGTTTGTCAACAGCAAATGTCCCTTTATACACATGTAAGCTATGCGAGTAACAAATAATAATATTTTTAATCATTCACCTTGTGTAAATGGCCTTCTAAATGATTAACGGTTGACTTACAATATTGTCAAACTGGAGTCACTTTTATATGTATCCAATACTAAAAATTGCTTATTTTGCCCTTCTACCCAGCTATGTCTTCTCTTTTCCATTAGGTCTATGACTTCAAGTGATTAAAAGCTGACTAGCTGAATCCTTCTAAGGTCTGTTTAGAAACAGGAGGTCAATTTTCCCTGAAGCGTCATCATTAGAACTACAATTCTACATCACTGCAAAAGTCAATGACAGTCTGCTCCACCCCCTCTAGAACTCCTGACACAGATGCTCTGCTCCTCCCCCTGCCAAGGACTTTACAGTAATGTAGAATTGAAGTTCTAATGATGAGCCATTAGAGACTTCCTGTTTCTACATAGAACTAAAAAGGAATCAGCTACTCAGTTTTTAATCACGTGAGGTCATAGACCTAATGAAAAAGAGAAAAATTAACTGGATAGAAAGGGGCAGGGGCAGCACGGTGGCTCAGTGGTTAGCACTGCAGCCTTGCAGCAGTGGGGTCTTGAGTTCAAGTCCCAGCAAGGACAACATCTGCAAGGATTTTGTATGTTCTCCCCGTGTTTGCATGGGTTTCCTCCCACATTCCAAATTCCAATGGGGACAGTGCCAATAATGTCTGTAAAGCACTGTGGAATTAATGGCGCTATATAAGTGAGTAAAATAAATAAATAGAAATCAATAAAATAAATAAATAGAAAGGTAAAATGAGCAATTGTAAGTACATAGAGCTATATAATACGATGACTGCAATATATTAAGAGGATAAAAACTTTGTTGGGAGTGCTTCTTTAACACAGGGAGACTGTACAGACTACATGTTCATTTATAATGACCACGGACAAGATAAAGATTCCAGGCTCACATCAGGACTGCAAGATCGCAGGTACTTTCAGCTGTACACCATCACCACCACCTTTCAGCAGTAGACCATCTAATGTGGTGTACTTAATTATATGTACCAAATGTCCAGCTGGGGGTCTGTATGTAGGCGAGACAGGGCAGAAACTTAGAACAAGGATAAATTCTCATCGCCACGCAATAAAAGGAAAAAGAATAGATATACCTGTGGCAAAACATTTTTCTATCACTGATCACAGCATCATGAACATGAAGTTACTGGTAGTAAAAGGTAACTTCAAATCCCAGAGAGACAGAAAAATTTGGGAATACAAACTCATGACAACCTTTGACACTTTCAGTGCAGGAATGAATGTGTTGCATGGATTTATGTCATTCTACATCAAGTAAGGAATGTGCACCTCAGACCTATGGGGTCATCCCAATCCATGGACCAGACTTCAATCACAGGACAATAAAACTTTCCTTATCTATGAATTGCTCCAATATTTACGGCCACAACTCTTTCTCCCCCATCCCATACTCATAGTTCTGCTTCCCGTAACTTGTCTCATCTATTGCATTATTCTTGTCCCTGCTATTATCCCTGCTGTGTATAAATATGTGATTCTTCAGATTTTGTGTTATTTTATGCCTGATGAAGAGGCCTGAGTAGTCTCGAAAGCTTGCAATTTGTTAACATCTTTTCTGTTAGCCATTAAAAGGTATCAACCACTGAGGACTCTCAAATCGTAATATTTTTCAGACTACATGTATATATTACCCTTGGTGAGATTTGAATCCAGGAACGTAGCGCTGTTAGGCAACAGTGCTAATTCATGAGCGATTATACTGCAAAATTATTTGCATTTCATTCTATCTTTATATGATAATTGAATCATCCAAAAATGAACAAGTTGTGAACTTTTTTGAACATTATGCAAAACTTTTTTTTTTTACTATATGTGCATGTATGCAAATATTTACATTGTAAGAGAAAAAGAGAATTTTTAGGAACAGAAAAATAAAACAGGGAAATAATAGTTTATTTCCGGATTTGTTCAATTTTTTGATCTTTTTGTGCATCTCTACAGTGAAATTGTATAAAACATAAAATATCAACATCTGATTCATTGAACTCTAAATTAAATAAAATCTCTGTTGGCTTTAAATGGTGCAACAAAGGATCTAACCTCCTTTATGGATCTCATTATCCGAGGCAAGATGCCTGTAAGGGTAATCATACACCCTACACCTGCAGTGCAGACTTCTAAACCCTTTCACAAATTTAATAAAGACTTCTTTTCTCTTCACTTTTTTATGTGTAGGCATCAGAACTAATAGGCTTCTCACTGTGCCCCAGATACAATAGCGTCTCAGGAAAAAGATCAAGGATAGCTCCCTTCAAGTTAAAACATTTTTCTGCAAGAAGAGATTTTTAAAGTAATGAATTGACACTAGATCTTAAACAGCATCTTCGAGAAAGGACATTGAAAAAAATATATATTTAAGTTGTCCTGCTCTTATTCCTTCACAATTAGAAACGGTTATCAGTAAAATAAAGAATATGACGCTCCAAATAATATGTTGAATGTCTTTCTACAGATTATCCTAGTAGTGTAAATGGCCTGATGAGATTATATAATTTATATAGCAAGATCCTGGAAGTGATGTCAAAACACAGGGACTCCCTACTGTCTCAGACTTTCTCATTCTTTACAGAATCTCCACAGCACAGTATGCTCTTCTGTTATCGCTTTTATGATTCAAGGGGAGAAGCGAGTTTTACACATCTTAGTCTAGTCAATAAGAGTTAATAGAAAAGCAAAGCAACACGGTTTCTCAGAACTACATATGGATATGTGTTACTGAACCAGGCAACACTGTGATGGGAAAAGTCTCTGTCTTAATCATGGCAGTAATTTTTTTTGATTATGTTATATGTCATTACAAGCCTGGCCTAGATAGTTACTACCCCAAACTAACAAGTCATTTACAGTCATAAAAAACTCATCTTAACCAAATGAAATGAATACTAAAATTAATATTAAATTCATATTTTTCATGAATTATCTTTGGCTCCAGGTCATTATATTATTTTCGCCTTCAGTCTAGACAGAGCCAAGATGCTCCATTTAAGGGAACTATACAGTACAGACCAAAAGTTTGGACACACCTTCTCATTTAAAGATTTTTCAGCATTTTCATGACTATGAAAATTGTACATTCACAATGAAGGCATCAAAACTATGAATTAACACATGTGGAATTATATACTTAACAAAAAAGTGTGAAACAACTGAAAATATGTCTTATATTCTAGGTTCTTCAAAGTAGCCACCTTTTGCTTTGATGACTGCTTTGCACACTCTTGGCATTCTCTTGATGAGCTTCAAGAGGTAGTCACCGGAAATGGTTTTCACTTCACAGGTGTGCCCTGTCAGGTTTAATAAGTGGGATTTCTTGCCTTATAAATGGAGTTGGGACCATCAGTTCTGTTGTGCAGAAGTCTGGTGGATACACAGCTGATAATCCTACTGAATAGACTGTTAGAATTTGTATTATGGCAAGAAAAAAGCAGCTAAGTAAAGAAAAACGAGTGGCTATCATTACTTTAAGAAATGATGGTCAGTCAGTGCAAAAAATTGGGAAAACTTTGAAAGTGTCCCCAAGTGCAGTTGCAAAAACCATCAAGCGCTACAAAGAAACTGGCTCACATGAGGACCGCCTCAAGAAAGGAAGACCAAGAGTCACCTCTGCTTCTGAGGATAAGTTTATCCGAGTCACCAGCCTCAGAAATCACAGGTTAACAGCAGCTCAGATTAGAGACCTGGTCAATGCCACACAGAGTTCTAGCAGCAGACACATCTCTTCAACAGCTGTTAAGAGGAGACTTTGTGCAACAGGCCTTCATGGTAAAATAGCTGCTAGGAAACCACTGCTAAGGACAGGCAACAAGCAGAAGAGACTTGTTTGGGCCAAAGAACACAAGGAATGGACATTACACTAGTGGAAATCTGTGCTTTGGTCTGATGAGTCCAAATTTGAGATTTTGGTTCCAACTAGTGTGTCTTTGTGCGACGCAGAAAAGGTGAACGGATGGACTCTACATGCCTGGTTCCCACCGTGAAGCATGTAAGAGGAGGTGTGATGGTGTGGGGGTGCTTTGCTGGTGACACTGTTGGGGATTTATTCAAAATTGAAGGCATACTGAACCAGCATGGCTACCACAGCATCTTGCAGGGGCATGCTATTCCATCCGGTTTGCGTTTAGTTGGACCATCATTTATTTTTCAACAGGATAATGACTAGAGATGAGCGTTGTTCGACTCAAACTGTTCACCAATCTCAAATTCGAGCTGTTTTGGGCGGTGTTCGAGCCGTTCGGCGAACACGAACGATTTGAAAAAAATTCGGCTGTTCGATGTTATGTTCGATAACTGTTCGTGCACAAAAATCATAACTTTTTTCTCAGTAATGATGAAAATTAATGTTAATACGCAGTTTGAGTGTACAGCGGGGCGGGGTGAGGGACAGGGGATGGATCTCTGCAGGAATAATGAAGGTGCAATCTGTCAGTCTATCAGCAGCGCACACACGGAGCGAAGTGCTGTTTTTCACACAAGCAAGGGCATGTGTCATTGGCAGTGTATGTCACATGTCCTTGCCCTATAAGACCCAGCCATTTTCCCCATCGCCACCATTTTCTCACTGCTGCAGCTGCGTGTTAGACGGCACCGCTGTTGCTGTGTGCGCTATACCTTGTTAATTTCAAGCCAATTGTCGCACAAATCTGCAGATAGCTTGGGAGTAGGGAATAGTTCTGATTGCAGTCCTTTTAAGGACTAGGTTACAGCATTTCCTACGACTTTTATCAGGCAGGTCTGTGCTCTTAAATAGATAGGTTGTGGGAGTAAAGACTAATTGTAATTGCTGTCCTTTTCAGGACTAAGTTACATCAGTTCCTATCAGTTTTTGCCAGGCAGGTCTGTGCCAGTGCTCTGCAAGTTTTTTTCACAGCATTTGGCTAAATCTAGCAAAGCTAATCCCTTTTGGCCTATTGCAGAGTGTGTTAGTCAGTGGAGTAGCCTATCTGTGTTGCAAGCTACACCACCTGTGTATAGAATACCAATTTTTTTACTGCACATAGTGAAGTAAAACCTTTTGGGCATAGCATCATTCTATTAGTCCATCTATACTGACCTCCATAAGGTTGCAAATTGAATATAATTTTTTTCTGCATCTAGCTCTGAAAAAATATTTGGCCTTCTAGCTGTGTGTGGGACTTGTTCTATTAGTCCATCTATACTGACCTCCATCAGGTTGCAAACTGAATATAATTTTTTTCTGCATCTACCTCTGAAAAAAATGTTTGGGCTTCTAGCTGTGTGTGGGACTTGTTCTATTAGTCCATCTATACTGACCTCCATCAGGTTGCAAATTCAAAATAATTTTTATCTGCATCTAGCTCTGAAAAAATATTTGGCCTTCTAGCAGTGTGTGGGACTTGTTCTATTAGTCCATCTATACTGACCTCCATCAGGTTGCAAATTGAATATAATTTTTTTCTGCATCTAGCTCTGAAAAAATATTTGGCCTTCTAGCAGTGTGTGGGACTTGTTCTATTAGTCCATCTATACTGACCTCCATCACGTTGCAAATTGAATATAATTTTTCTTCTGCATCTAGCTCTGAAAAAATATTTGGGCTTCTAGCAGTGTGTGGGACTTGTTCTATTAGTCCATCTATACTGACCTCCATCAGGTTGCAAATTGAATATAATTTTTTTCTGCTTCTAGCTCTGAAAAAATATTTGGGCTTCTAGCAGTGTGTGGGACTTGTTCTATTAATCCATCTATACTGACCTCCTTCAGGTTGCAAACTGAATATAATTTTTTTCTGCATCTAGCTCTGAAAAAATATTTGGGCTTCTAGCAGTGTGTGGGACTTGTTCTATTAGGCCATCTATACTGACCTACATCAGGTTGCAAATTGAATATATTTTTTTTCTCCATCTAGCTCTGAAAAAATATTTGGCCTTCTAGCAGTGTGTGGGACTTGTTCTATTAGTCCATCTATACTGACCTCCATCAGGTTGCAAATTGAATATAATTTTTTTCTGCATCTAGCTCTGAAAAAATATTTGGCCTTCTAGCAGTGTGTGGGACTTGTTCTATTAGTCCATCTATAGTGACATCCATCAGGTTGCAAACTGAATATAATTTTTTTCTGCATCTAGCTCTGAAAAAATATTTGGCCTTCTAGCTGTGTGTGGGACTTGTTCTATTAGTCCATCTATACTGACC
This sequence comes from Phyllobates terribilis, assembly GCF_046119375.1. NCBI lineage: Eukaryota > Metazoa > Chordata > Amphibia > Anura > Dendrobatidae > Phyllobates > Phyllobates terribilis. Next base: position 790,725,898 of record NW_027362761.1, read on the forward strand.
TCCATCAGGTTGCAAACTGAATATAATTTTTTTCTGCATCTAACCCAGACAATAGTTTTGGCCTAATACCACAGTTTGGTCACTCAGCTCTGCTCGGTTCCCATCCATTGTTTTTTTGTGCAAACAACTCCAGAGTTGTGAATTAGTTAACCACCAAAATGAGTGGAAAAAGGCCTGCTGCTGGTGGAAAGGGGAATAGGCGTGTTGGGAAGGGGAAAAAAGGTTGTGTCCGTGGAGTAGGTGTTAAAGCAACAGTAACATCTGCAGAAGAAAGACCATCTTCCAGAAAAACTAAAACGTCTACTTCTTTTAGCGGACAATGTGATAAGATCCCATTCTTACGGCCATGCCAATCGCTACAAATTCCAGATGAGGCACAAAAACAGCAGGTGCTTCAACGGATATCAAGTGCTCCTTTAAGTGGGCTCTCCTCCACATCAACTTCAACATCACAATACTCCAGTCCTCAGAGGTGTCACCCCAATCGCACTTGCTTCCTCACAGCTCCCAAATCTCCAGCTGCCCGTCTGAGTATGAGGTAGAACAGATGGTTGAGTCTGCAGAGCTGTTTACTCAAACTATAGCCTGGGAATCAGAGGTCGGCTCCAGCGCTTCTGTGAATCCAGACGAGGAAATGATCTGCACTGATGCCCAGAATCTTTTTGAGTCGGAACCAGGACCAGACGCAGAAGGTTCTGACCATAATGTAGACCCTCATTCCCAAACTGTAACTCCTGTTGGTGGAGACAATGAGGAAGACGATGATGAGACTCAAATACCTGATTGGAGCGACAACTTTAGTTTTTTGTCAGGGCAGGAAGAGGTTGGCTCTGAGGATGACGGGTGTGATAACACACAGGGTGATGATGATGAGGTTGGAGATCCCACTTACTGTCAACCCACAGTCAGCCAAGAGATGAGGTCAGCAGAGGAGGTGGAGGAGGATGCTAGTGACGACGAGGTCAGGTTGCGCCTTCCTGGACAGAGACGTAGTACTGGAAGCACGTCAACAACTGCATCCTCAAACACAACTCTGCCTCTGACCACAAGTCGTGGTGGCTCTTCAGGTCGCATGGGTGCTAAGCCTTGCATAGCCTGGGCATTTTTTCAGATTGATAAAGATGACCCAACTCGTGTTATCTGTAACATTTGTAATCAAAAGCTAAGTAGAGGCCAAAAAATACATAGTTTGAGTACTTCATGCATGAACCGGCACATGGACATGAAGCATAAGTTGCAGTGGGAAGCTCACTGTGCTACAATGCGGCCTAGCCGGCCGGGCCAACCACCGTCTGCCCAATCTTGTGCATCTGCGGCCTCTTCATTCTCTGTGACTGGGGGGACAGCAGTCACACCTGTTTTGGGACGCAGACCTGCCACCTCTTTACCCGCAACAGCCATCGTGATTGGCAGGTCATCATTTTCTTTGGAGGTGGTAACACCAGCTGGTGTTGAGTGCTGTCCGACATCGATAGCACCACCTTTGGATCAAGGCAACCTAACATTTCCGCCTGCATCTTCCTCACAGACCGGCAGTTTGCCATTGACACCCTTCTCAACCCTGTCTAGGCACAACAGTCAGCCCTCAGTCCCTCAGATGTGGACAAGTAAAAGACCATTTCCTCCTAGCCATGAGAAAGCTAAGAGGTTGAATTTCACCATCTGCAAGCTCTTGGCTACAGAAATGCTGCCTTTCCGCCTAGTGGACACAGAGAATTTTCGAGACCTTATGTCCGTCGCAGTGCCCCAGTACCAGATGCGCAGTCGGCACTGCTTCTCAAAGAAAGGTGTGCCTGCGCTCCACCAGCATGTCGCACACAACATCACCGCTTCTTTGAGAAACTCTGTGTGTGACAGGGTGCATTTCACCACAGACACTTGGACGAGTAGGCATGGACAGGGGCGTTACATGTCGCTGACTGGGCACTGGGTAACTATGGTGACAGCAGGACAAGGGGCTGCTGTCCAAGTTTTGCCATCCCCACGAGTTGTGCGTCAATCCTCTTTATGTCAAAGTTCCTCCACTGCTTCTGCCTCCTCAACCTCCTCTCGGACCTCCACCTGCACCCAAAGCCTGTCTGGTCATGCCACAAGCTTTCTAACTGCGCAGAAGGGATCCTGCACACCTCCTTACTATGCTGGCAGTAGGACTCAACGTCATCAGGCGGTTTTTACTTTGAAATGTCTGGGAAATGTGAGTCCAACAGCTGAGGCGTTCTGGTCAGCTCTGGAGAACCAATTTCATGAATGGTTGTCTCCACTGGACTTGAAACCAGGGAAGGCCGTGTGCGACAATGCTGCAAACCTGGGTGCGGCCCTTCGCCGGGGCAATGTCACACACGTGCCTTGTATGGCTCACGTGTTGAACCTGGTTGTCCAGCAATTTTTAGCCCACTATCCCGGACTAGATGGCCTTCAGCAGAGGGCACGGTCGCTGTGTGTTCACTTCCGCCGTTCGCATCCCGCAGCTCAGCGACTTACATCTCTACAGAAGTCGCTGGGCCTGCCACTTCACCAGCTAAAATGCGATGTGCCTACCCGGTGGAATTCAACTCTGCACATGTTGCAGCGACTGTGGCAGCACCGACAAGCCCTGGTGCAATACGTTCTGATGTATAGCCCGGGCCAACGGGATCCAGAGGTGGGGCAAATCACGCTGGAGGAGTGGTCTCAGATCAGGGACCTATGCACCCTTCTGCACAGTTTTGAAATGGCGATGAAGATGTTTAGTGCTGACGATGCCATTATCAGCATGACTATTCCGGTGATTTACATGCTGGAGCACATGTTAAACAGAATTCGGAGTCAGGTGGTGGCACAAGAGGAGGTGGAGGAAGTAGAGGAGGAGGAGTTGTATGCGGAAGGGCTAACATCTGCAAGGTCCAGACGGTCGGCAGCACCAAGGCGGCAGGCATGTGAGGGTGGGGGAGATGGTTTTAGCAGGGCGCATGGTAGCAGCCAAACTAGTGAGGAAGGTGCAGGAGCCCAGGAAGAAGTGGAGCACGAACTGATGGAAGACTCATCAGATGAGGGAGACCTTGATCACATTTCTGTTGTGCGAGGTTGGGGGGAGAGGACAGAGGAAGGAAGCATGATTGTTACCTCGCCACCAACACAACAGGGACTTGGTGCTCCTGGATGCACAAGACACATGAGTGCCTTCTTGCTGCACTACCTGCAACATGACCCTCGAATTGGGAGAATTAGAAATAATCCTGACTACTGGGTTGCCACTCTGTTAGATCCCTGATACAAAAGTAAATTTGCAGAAATAATTCCTGCCATAGAAAGGGATGCAAGCAAGCAGGAGTATCAGCAGAGGCTGTTGCAGAATCTTACTTGTGATTTTCCACAAAACACCAGTGGTGCACGTAGTGAATCTCACAGTTCCAACTTGCCAACCGTGGGACCGTCGAGTGTTCAGCCCTCAAACCATAACAGAAACACAGTATCTGCTGGTAACATCAATTTTGCGGAATCATTTCATCACTTTTTTAGCTCATCCTTGGCAAGGCCACAGGAGACAAGAAGTCTGACACATAGTCAAAGCCTAGAGACGATGGTACAGGAGTATCTCCAAGTAAACATTGAAGCCATGACTGTGTCACTGGACCCTTGATCTTTTTGGGCTTCCAATCTGGATAAATGGCCGGAGCTCGCCACTTACGCCTTGGAGTACTTGACATGCCCCGCAGCCAGCGTTCTGTCTGAACGTGTGTTCAGTGCTGCTGGTGGTGTGCTGACAGAAAAGCGCACGCGGCTCTCCATTGATAATGTAGACAGACTCACGTTCATAAAGATGAACAAATCATGGATCCGAAATGACTTTTCTACCCCTGTGTCATCCTGGGGAGAGTAAAAGCTTGATGATTGGTTAAAATCACCTCACCAACCGTTTTAAGCTTTCAAATTACTAATCATGTTTATCTGTATCTTGGATGGAAAATTATTTGGGCTTTGTAGCAGTGTGCAGTAATGATTCTATTAGGCCATCTATACTAAGCTCCACCAGATTTAAAATTACTAATCATGTTTATCTGTATCTTGGCTGGAAAATTATTTGGGCTTTGTATCAGTGTGCAGTAATGATTCTATTAGGCCATATATACTAAGCTCCACCAGATTTAAAATTACTAATCATGTTTATCTGTATCTTGGCTGGAAAATAATTTGGGCTTTGTAGCAGTGTGCAGTACTGATTCTATTAGGCCATCTATACTAAGCTCCACCAGATTTAAAATTAATAATAATTTTTAGCTGCATCTAGCCCGGAAAATAATTTTGAGGCTCCGAGATGCGCAAGACACATAAGTGCCTTCTTGCTGCACTACCTGCAACATGACTCTCAGATTGTCAGAATTCGAAATAATCCTGACTACTGGGTTGCCACACTCTTAGATCCCCCACACTCTTCGATCAACCTTTTCATTTTAATAAAGACCAAAAAAAATGGTCATTTTTGAAATTTTAAGCATTAGCAGGTTATTAGAAACTGAAATCAAACAGTTTTCAACTCAAAATTTTATTCTAGGTGATGTTAAATTTGCACATAGGACCCCTTGTTCGAAAGGAGCTTCTGAACTCTCTCGTCCATTGAATTTGTCAGGTTTTGGATGGTTTCTGCTTCAATTATTTTGCATGAGGACAGAATACCCACCCAGAGCTGTTGCTTAGATGTGAACTGCCTCCCGCCATCATAGACACTCCTTTTGATGATGCTCCAGAGGTTCTGAATGGGGTAGAGGTCAGGGGAGCATGGGGGTCACACCATAAGTTTGTCCCCTTTTATGCCCATATCAGCCAGAGATGCAGATGTGTTATGTGCAGCATGAGACGGTGCATTATCACGCATGAAAATGATCTTGCTGTGGAATACACGGTTCTTCTTCTTGAACCATGGCAGGAAGTGCTGTTTGAGAAACTCCACATACATTATGGAGTTCATCTTTACCCCTTCAGGGATCCTAAAGTGGCTGACAATCTCTCTCCCCATGATTCCAGCCCAAAACATTACTCCACCTCCTCCTTGTTGGCGCTGTAGCCGTGTTTGCGTGGGGTGTCCATCAACCAGCCATCCTCCACTCCATCCATCTGGACCATCGAGCGTTGCACGGCACTCATCCGTGAACAAAACAGTTTTGAAATCAGTCTTAATGTAATGTTTGGCCCACTGGAGCCGTTTCTGCTTGTGTGCAGTGGGTAGAGGAGGTCGACAAGATTGAGTATGCACAGCTGAAAACCTCTGAAGGACCCTGCATCTTGGTGTTCGGGGGACGTTGGAGGCACCAGCAGCTTCAAAAACTTGTCTGCTGCTATGACAAGGCTTTTTTGCCGCTGCTCTTTTAAGCTGACGTAATTGCCTGTAGGAAAGAGTCCTCAATTTTCCCTTATCAGCACGCACACGTGTGTACTGTGAATCAGCTACATACTTCTTGATTGCCAAGACACTTCATCCTGATCATCGCACAATGTTGATTGTAGTCATGCCTTGACCTCAACACTCCACAATTTGTTGCTTCTCAGCAGCCGACACATCCTTTTTCTTTCCCATTTTGGCAGAAAATGTAGGCTGCTTAATAATGTGGGACAGCCTTCTTAAGTAGTCTTGCCGTTCATTGGACACACCTGCCAAACTAATTAGCACAGGTGTCTGCAATTGCTTACAGTGATATAAAGAGCCCTGACACACATCACCATCAATGAGTTTAACTGACAAACAAACAAATTCTTCCCTTATCACTCCTAAACACTTTTCGCATAATAATTTGGAACACAGTGTACATGTGCTTTTCCACAAAACACCAGTGGTTCACGTAGTGAATCTTACAGTTCTAACTTGCCAACCGTGGTCTGTATGGAGTTGTTCAATAAAGGGCCCAAAATAAAAATAACATAGACGGGAGAGGTCTCTATGAATAGGAATTCCTAAGAATTTGATACCCTGTGAGGGGCAGGCAAAGGGAAAGTTGGACTGGATGGAATCCTGTATGGATTTGGGGAGGGAGACATCGAGGGCCTCAGACTTCGCTGCATTGATTTTAAAATTTGACCATGTAACAAAGTGATCTATTTTAGCCATAACAGCCTGCTGATGGATATATGTGATTGACATCATCAGCAAATGCAGAGCACTTGTACTCGGTGCCTCCCACCTCAATCCACCTAATATTGGGGTTATGGCGAATTGATGAGAGCAGGTGCTCCCTCACTAGGATGTATAAGAGAGGGGACAGAGGACATCCCTGCCTTGTCCCATTGGTGATTATGAAAGGTGATGAAAATGTTCTGACGCGCCCCCTGGGCCTTGGGACATCCGCAGCCGGACCCTTTTTGGTGGATGCTGGTGGTTGTAGTCTCCATGGCGGCGACCCGGTTCCGTGGCTCAGGGCGGTCAAACCAGTGGCGGAACTATTTATGTGGTTTTGATGTTTAAATGTCCGACTACGCCACCCGTGGATTGCAGTCATAGTGAACCGCCGCTGCAGGACAGACCGCTGAGGCTGGTGTTGTGGGTGCAACAGAGCATAGCATAACTCCCCACTGGAGGAGTATAGCCTCAGGGCAGTGTATGCGGAGGATGGGGGTGATGGTGCAGGGCAGCAGCAGTAACGACACGGAGTCAGTGATGCAGTCCAGGGCCTTTACTCACAGTTCTTATTATCCAGACCACTTCTGCAGGTAACGGCTGCCCACGTCGTACTGTGCTCACCAGGTGATGGGCTCAGACAACTCCCAGATAACTTTGGAGCGCTTCACAGGACCCCCTTTGTGTGTCCTTTGTCTGGCCTTTCTTACCAACTCTTCTGTCCGGCTGCCTCGGGCCTCCTCTTGGCAAACTTGGCGTCAGTTTCCCAGACCCTATGTGCTGCCCTCCTAGCGGGTGTAGCTAGGGGCTGCGCCACATAAAATGTCACAGCCTCCGGTTTCTAGCTGAGGGTCCTTTCCCGCCTCCACTAGTTTCGGGGACCGGTCTCCCTCTTTGGCCTGACCCCTCCACGCAGGTGGATTCGGGCGTGCGCTGGCGACTCGCCCGTCCACACCCCTGGGATCCCTTCATTCCTCGTTCCTGGAGCCTTCTCCACTCCTCTTCCTTCCTTCTCCCTCTTCCAGGCCTGGGCCTCTGTTACTAGGCCCGCCTCTGGAGCAGAGCTCATGCAGAGCCCCTGGTCCCTGTCACTTCTGCTCAGACTTCTCTGCACTGAACTAAGATGGTGTCCACCTTTTATACTCCCTTCTCAATGCACCCAGGAACTGTTTCCTCCCTGCTCCTGCACTACAGGGTTCTCCTTCCTCAGTGTTCCCTCCCCCCACTCCAGCCAGGGACAGGGACTGTCGTGCCCATCTCAGGGGCATATTGGTCACCCTGCCCCACGGCAATGTGGTGTAATGCATGCAGGTGTCGGGGTCCTGATCCACACTCCATCCTTACCTGAGAGTGAGACATCACACCTCTGGGTGAGGTGCAATACTTCTGCAGCAACCGAGCCCTCGGGGTGCTACAGTTCCATTTATCTTCAGCCTAGGTGACGCATTGCGATACAGGGCCGTGATTTTGGCTATGAAATGGTCCCCTAGACCCCTACCCCAAGCTTTTTAAGAGAATAATATATGGCATGCCAGGAGACTCTATGGAATGCTTTCTCAGCATCCAACGAGAGTATCTAATTACAAATTTTTAACTGCATCTAGCCCAGGAAATACTTTGTGCCTAGTAGCAGTGTCTGCTAGTCAGCGGATTACCCCGGCTGTTAAGCAAGCTACACCACCTGTAGTTTGGACACTTAATTTTTTCAAAGGAAATGCTTCGGGACCACGGGATACTCAGTGAAGAGCATTAGGAGGCACCCCAAGGCATAGGGGCTGGGACAGGCTGTAGGACGCCTTGCGGTGGACAGCCGAGCTCGATCCTTATAAAAGCTTTTTAACTGCAGCAGCTTTAGTGGACGCTACTGAAGCTGGAATTACGCGGCTGCTGGCATGAGACTTGCCCTTCAATAGATCCTTGAAAAAGGATTTAAAGTGTATTCATTCAAATTAGAGAGACAATTTAAATTAAAAAGCTTAGAGCTGCCTCCACCACAGGGGGGCTCGCTCGACCCACCAGCGGACAGGCACCAGTATTGGGAGAGGGGGGCTGGCAGTCAGGGTCCACCGCGGCTCTGGCACAAACGGAGGTGGCACGGCAGGAACGGACTGGCCATGTCGGCTTCTCACTTTTTGGATTTTAGAAGGGCATGACATGCCTATATCTGTGTCTCTCCCTCCTTTTACTCCTCCACCTCTTTTCTTTTCACATGACTATATGTACTCGGCACTTTTCCATGTGTTAGTTATGTCTTCTGAGCAGTTTGTCAGCTTTTGGACACCTTTGAAGGTGTTTTCTATGTGTTTCTATGTGTTTTTGTTTGCCTGCCATTGGTTTTAACGGTGTTCGAAGGTGTTCGACGAACAGTTCGACGAACAGTTTGGCGAACACAAGGGTGTTCGACGAACCGAACTGAACTCGAACACTACGGGGGTGGCTCAACACTAATAATGACCCCAAACACACCTCCCGGCTGTGTAAGGGCTATTTGACCAAGAAGGAGAGTGATGGGGTGCTATGCCAGACGACCTGGCCTCCACAGTCACCAGACCTGAACCCAATCGAGATGGTTTGGGGTGAGCTGGACCGCAGAGTGAAGGCAAAGCATCTCTGGGAACTCCTTCAAGATTGTTGGAAGACCATTTCCGGTGACTACCTCTTGAAGCTCATCAAGACAATGCCAAGAGTGTGCAAAGCAGTCATCAAAGCAAAACGTGGCTACTTTGAAGAACCTAGAATATAAGACATATTTTCAGTTGTTTCACAATTTTTTGTTAAGTATATAATTCCACATGTGTTAATTCATAGTTTTGATGCCTTCAGTGTGAATGTACAATTTTCAGAGTCATGAAAATACAGAAAAATCTTTAAATGAGAAGGTGTGTCCAAACTTTTGGTCTGTACTGTATATATATGTATATATACGTATATTTGGGTAAGGCCACGGTCCCACTATCAGTATTTGGTCAGTATTCGGTCAGTATTTTTTCTCAGGAGTGGGAGCCAAAACCAGGAGTGGGTGATAAATGCAGAATTGGTGCACTTGTTTCTATTATACCTAGTTTTGACCCCCACTCCTGAGAAAAAATTCTGACCGAATATTGACCAAATACTGTGATGCAAGGTGTTGGAAAGACTAAGTGCAACATGAAGGGAAGAGGGGAAGAGAGCCCAGACACTAGGGTAAGGGGGAGTGGAGACCTCCTAGGCTGATGTGATATCACACTGACTCCCCTATCGTCCCTATATTGGTTCCTCACCAATCACCGCTTAGGAGCCTAAGCCCTGTATTTCCCTAGCACTAGGTCCTAGATAGGGAAGAGGGGGTGTGTACTAGTCAGTCTCCACTAGCAACTAAAGACAACAAGGAAGACACACACGGGGAAAAGTTACATAGCTTGAGCCGACTTCAGAGAGATTATACCAGATGTCCTCCTAGCACCAGGGAGGAAGTAAGCAGACTGCAGAAGCTCTAAGCCTTCACAAGGAAACATGTGAATATCACCGGCACCACCCTGCTGCAAATAGAAAGTATTTCAACACCCGGGCCTGGGTGTCAATTAGCAGGAGGGAGGTAGCTGCTGGGTCCTAGAGTGAGACAGATTCAAGAAGGTGTCTGTAAGGCCAAACAAAGAGATCTTTTGCAACCAACTGTAGGGTGACTGTCAGTCACATCTGACACACCCGTGACAAATACTGATAGTGGGGCCGTGGCCTAGGTTGAATTGATTGATTGTGAGTTGTTGTCTCCTCAGTATTTTGCACTTGTGTTGTCTCCATTTTCTGCATCCTGCATTCGTTTCCGAGATCTTGGCAGGTAAATACTGTTGCCTTTTTTTGCTGAGTTAATTCTTGAACTTTTGTGGGAATTTTAATTTCTCTTTCTGTGGCTTTGGTTTTAATTTAGATAACCAAACTGACCAGCAAGATGAGCAAGGCTCTTGCATTCTTCCATCTTCTCCACATTATCTTCTTTTGGGTAACCAGTCTGCACCTGCAAGTAGTGCATTGTAATTGTCAACAGCCCAATCCTCATCCTCATCTACTGCTATCCATACTGTTTCTCCTCCATCTTCATTGCATCATCAGTTAGCCTTTTGTGTGTCCAAGAAACATGCATATAGTCATTTGTGTGGCAACTGGACTTCCATATGTCCAAATTAAACACAATTGATGCTAAACCACCTGTCTTTTGTGAAAGATTCAAGTAGAAACTGAGATTTAGGCTATGGTCTCACTATCAGTATTTGGTCTATATTTTCCATCAGTATGTGTAAGCCAAAACCAGGTGATGAACAATCAGAGGAAAAGTATAATAGAAACAAGTCATCAATTCTGCATTTATCATCCACTCCTGTTTTTTGTTTACAAATACTGATGTGAAATACTGACCAAGTACCAATAGTGTGACCGTAGCCTTAAACTGAAATACTGATTGGTGTTGTCACATGGTGGTTGCCCAGGATGTTTTAAATGAAGGTACATTTTAACATGTTTGTAAAAAAATATATATAACTTTACAGTTTGACTATTTGCTTGTTTTGCACCATATACTTTTTCAACAAGACAGATTGCACTTCATATCATACAAACCTGCAGGATACTGAGGATCTTTAACCCAGATATTTAGACCGTACTGATGTGTTGGTAGTTGATTGTACTGAACTTGGCAGGATCCATATTTTATTTTTTTATTTATTTTCCTCACTTATATAGCACCATTAATTCCACAGCGCTTTACAGACTTTATAGGCACTGTCCCCATTGAAGCTCACAATGTAGATTCCCTATCAGTATGTCTTTGGAGTGTGGGAGAAAACCGGAGAACCCAGAGGAAACCCACGTAAACAAGGGGAGAACATACAAACTCCTTGCAGATGTTATCCTTGGTGGAATTTGAACCCAGGACCCCAGTGCTGCAAGGCTGCAGTGCTAACCACTGAGCCACCATTCTGCACTGTATATTTTCCTGTTTCTGAAGCAGTGGTGAGTGATCAGCATCGTCATATTGGATTCTTGAAAGGTTGAAATATGCATCTATATTTTAATTTCTAAATGTGACATCATTGTTGTGTGATAATGTTATTGGATGATAATGTGGAAATGGATTTATCTAAAACTGAAATGTGAGTGAAATCTGGATGTGTGTGGAAGACATTCAGAACAACAAGGTACAATGCATGCTATTCATATCTTTATTAATTACTTATTGTTCCCCATGTCCTTATAAATAAAGAACTTGAAATGCACGAGATAGGTTCTGAAATGGACACTTGATGAAATGCTGTTAATTGTTGATGTTCATCAATAGTTCTCCAGTGTGGACATTCATAAATCTATTGCATTATTTACAGATCTTTTACAGATCCACAAGAAGCAATGTCTTGACATTCAACTATTGACAGTTCTCTAGCAATCAAGGTGATTGACATGAATAATCAATACGGTAATGACAGCATGTGTGGTTTGGGAGATGGCTAGAATTACATTTTCTTGTAATATGTTTAGCTGCTTTCCAGTGCCAATTTAATTTTTGGTCACTGTTTTAATGGTAAACTTTGCATTAATATTAGTATTATTTTGTTAGTATATAATACTGATAGATGTTGGAAACCTCTAAAGTTGACCTTACAAATCTTCAAACAAAACCACAGAAAATTGTATATACTGATAATACTACTTTGTCCAAGGTTATTAAAAGGACATGTGTGTTATTATAATACATTGCTGCAATAGTATAAATTAAATTTCACATTGATTGCATTTGCAATACATTAAAATTGAGAGAATTCCTATACTTTTAGCCGGCTACAATTTTTGCTGTATATATTTCTTAAAATATGCATGCATTTCTTATTTACTGTTTTTTTTCCTAATTTACATAGAGAAAAACATTTCAAATGCTTCAAAATACATTTTTATTTTTTAACATATTGCGTTTCACTTTTGCTTTTTAGGATGCTATTTTTTATCTCTCTATTTTTTATGCATGACAATTCTGTGAATTTTAGTCCAGCAAACCTTTTGTACACGTTCATTCTAAGGGAGCCACTAGAATCCCCATGCATGATACTGAAAAGTAAAAATTTGTTACAAGTCTTACAGAGGGATGCAACACTGATAAGATATTGGAGCGTGATCACAGAACCATCAAAAGTTTTGTAACAAATAGTCAATAAGGTCACCAAAAACATGTTGGGAAAAATATATGTTCCAGAACTACAACCTCCCTGGAGTGCCCAATATGCTAATTTCTCAGAGACATGGCCAAGGTAAGGAGTAGTGATGAGTAGTGTTGAGCGAGCACTAAAATGCTCGGGTGCTCGAAGCTCGGGCCGAGCTCGCCGTGGTACTCGGGTGCTCGACCCGAGCAACGAGCCCAATGTTAGTCTATGGGAGACCCGAGCATTTTTGCGGCGGTACCCCCGGCAGTCTTTTAAAAGCCTAACAAGTGCCCAAAACGATAGTGACAGTGCTCAAATGACATGGGGACAGCATGGGGATCGCCCCAGGAAGCATTTCCGATCCCCAGGTCACTGCTGTCAACAACGTGGTCAGAGGTATTAAGCCACTTTTAAGGGCTCACAATAAAACGTTCAAAATTGAAACTGAAACTGCTTTCCTGTGAAATATGTTAAGGAAGTTCCTTTCCAGGGTAAAGACTTGTGTATAAGGTAAAATAAATAACCCCCCAAAAAAATACTCCTCCACACCTTGGGCTATGTTCACAAGTAGCATTTTTTATGCGTTTTTGCACTTTTGTATTGCTTTTAACCGTGACAAATGCATTCACTGGGAAATGTCATTTTAACTTTTTTCAACCTTATCTGGCCATGTGCTGTGTGACACATGCACACAGTGCTGAAAAGACATGGGAGCAGCATGGGGAAGACCCCTGGAAGCATCTCTGACACCCAGGTCACTGCCTAAAAGTGTGGCCATCAGAAGTCATCCTTGCCGCATCAGAAGATGCAGACTTGCAACTATCCCCGTGAAAGTCCTTATCCCAAGGCAGTGTTCAATTTTACCTCCCCCATTCCTTGCAATGCAAGCGCAAATATGCAGCCTGCCACCCACCCACCCGCAGGCTGCAATACTATACTGCTAGCTTGCACTTGAAATGGGGCCTTTTAGTTTGGAGGAGGCCGAAGCTGGCCACTGCCTCATGGCTGCTTCGGCAGCGAGGTATTGTTATAACCCTCCTGTTAGTTTTTGCTATCTTGTATTTTGCGGTCATGTGACCAGCTGCCTATATATTCCAACTCCGCTCTTCTGGCTTTGCTGGACTTCAGTGTTTTTGCCTGTCTCTCTAGCCAGGTGCTTCCGTGCCTATCTCTCTCTAGTTTTCTTGGTCCTCTGGGACTTCTAGTACATTTTGTCAGTTTGTCTTTTTGCTCTGCAACAACTTCTGTTAGGAGGTGTCCCATTTTTGTCCCAGTCCTCAGTTCTTTTAGGGACCCCTCCCTTTATTCTATAGGTCGCCGTTCAGAATAGCCGAGGATGAAGGCGGGTCTGTTCACAAGGAACAGGCTGCCTGTAACATCGTAGGGATTCAGCTTAGTCTTACTGTAGGGACAGCTTTTCCCAATCTTTCCTTAGTTTATGTTGCAGATCATAACAGTAAGTCCAGCCCAGAAAAAAAAAAACTAAAAGGAAAGAAATTCGGGGATCAATATGGTTTCCATCCAGGAGTTGGTTCAACGCCTGCAGGGATTGTCTCTGGAGGTGGCTGAGCTTCAGCAACACGTGAGTAGCTGTCCTGGAGCGCATTTTGTGGAACCAAAGGTAGGACTGCCTGATATTTTTTATGGTAAACAGCAAGATTTTTTTTCCTTTAAAAATGCTTGTTTGTTATATTTTCATTTGAGACCGAGGTCCTCTGGGAATGAATCACAGCGCATTGGTTTTATTATGTCACTTTTGCGCAAAGAACGACAGGGGTGGGCCTTTTCTCTCCAACCTAATGATCTGTGTTTAAGCTCTGTTGAATTTTTTTCTGCTATGGGGCTATTATATAACGATCCTGATCGAATCTCATTTGCTGAATCAGAACTTACACTGTGTTCCAAATTATTATGCAAATAATATTTTCTCAGATTTTCCCAAATTACCTATATGAATTGTAGTCATTGTAATTTTCCAGTCAAATAACTATTAGAGTACAATTGAAAGGTTTTTGTACAAATTGCCTATGATAACAGTATATTTTTAAAAAAATAAAAAACTCAAACTGCACTCAAAATGCATGTTCCAAATTATTATGCACAGCAGAGTTTTCAACCTTTTCATTTTAATAAAGGACAAAAAAATGGTCATTTTTGAAATTATAAGCATTAGCAGGTTATTACAAACTGAAATCAAACAGTTTTCAACTCAAAACTTTATTCTAGGTGATGTTACATTTGCACATAGTACCGCTTGTTCGAAAGGAGCTTCTGAACTCTCTCGTCCATTGAATTTGTCAGGTTTTGGATGGTTTCTGCTTCAATTGTTTTGCATGAGGACAGAATACCCTCCCTGAGCTGTTGCTTAGATGTGAACTGCCTACCGCCATCATAGACACTCCTTTTGATGATGCTTCAGAGGTTCTCAATGGGGTTGAGGTCAGGGGAGCATGGGTGCCACACCATAAGTTTGTCCCCTTTTATGCCCATAGCAGCCAGAGATGCAGATGTGTTATGTGCAGCATGAGACGGGGCATTATCATGCATGAAATGATTTTGCTTGCACTTGAAATTGGCCCTTTTAGGCATGTGGAGGCCGAATCTGGCCACCACGTCATGGCTGCTTTGGCGGCCTGGTATCCATAATCAGTCCCCAGCCGACCGGCGGCCGGTTGTCCACACTCGGTCCACAACCGCCAGGGGGCGGCCGGGTGTCCATACTCTGTCCCCAGCCGCCCCGCTGCCGGGTGTCCACACACGGTTCCCAGCCGCCCCTATTTCTCCTGTCAACTTCCCCCCACACACTTTTCTTAGCCCGGCCTGCTTTAGGGCAGCATTGGACGAACCCACCAGAGAACCAGACTCCTCCCATGGGCCCTGGCTACTCCATCAGGGGAGTTAGCATCTGCTTTGTTTTCTTGGAATGCAAGCGCATGTATGTAGCAGCTAGGCCTGAGGTGGTCAGCGTTTTGGCGCATATCCTACTTCCTCCGAGGATTGCTGGATGTTTTCCTGCTACTATCCCAGTTCTATGACTCCTGTTAAAACAAAGCTTCAGGTGTTAAATGATGGAAGAGGTGGTAGCAAAGGAGAAAGAGCAGAAGGAACACGGACCATTCACATCAATATCAGGCCAGTCAACCACATATGTCTTGTAGGATATGTTTCTGTAACAAAAGGAGTGGTTCGGCTAAACAGTTATAGGGCATACAGTGAGTGCAATGCCGACCAAAAATTTCGAGGCTCTCCAATGCCCCTTGGAAATGACATGGCGGTCAGAGGGCCTTAATTAAACCATTTTTTCCAGTTATAGCAACTGGGTCTCCTGTACACTGTTGGCCTAAGCAGTGAATGGAAGGCTTTCCAAAAATTATGAGGAACTGCAATGCCCCTTGAAACAGACGTGGATTACAGCATACTAAAAACCTTCTACCCATTATTGGGGAGTGGGTCTCCCTTAGTTTTCGCCTTTGCATTGAAAAGCAAAAGCTGACTAAAATTAGGAGGAAATGCAATGCCCATTGGAAGAGTCGTGGAGGTTAGAGGTAATTAAAAACAACATTTCAATGCCCCTTGGAAAAGCTATGGAGTTCAGAGTGGCTTAAGAAGACGCTTCTAATGCCCCTTAGAAGAGACGTGGAGGTCACAGTAGCTTAACAAGATGGTTTGAATGCCCCTCGGAAAAGTGGTGGAGGTCGCAGTAGCTTAACAAGACGGTTTTAAGGCCCCTTACAAGTGCCATACAGTACAGCATCTTAAAAACATTATTCCCATTATTGAGGAGTGGTTCTCCCATAGTCTATGCTTATGCCTTCCAAGCAAAAGCTGCCAAAAATTAGGACGGAGGAACTTGCAATGCCCCTTACAAGAGCCATGCAATACAGCATATTACAAACATTATTCCCATTATTGGGGACTGGGTCTCCCATAGTCTTTGCTTATGCCTTCCAAGCAAATGCTGCCAAAAATTAGGACGGAGGAACTTGCAATGACCATTGCAAGAGCCATGCAGTACAGCATATTACAAACATTATTCCCATTATTTGGGAGAGGGTCTTCCATAGTGTTTGCTTATGCCTTCCAAGCAAATGCTGCAAAAAATTAGGATGAAGGAACTCGCAATGCCCCTTACAAGAGCCATGCAGTACAGCATATTACAAACATTATTCCCATTATTGGGGAGTGGGTCTCCCATATTCTTTGCTTATGCCTTCCAAGCAAAAGCTGCCAAAAATTAGGAAGGAGGAACTTGCAATGCCCCTTACAAGAGCCATGCAGTACAGCATATTACAAACATTATTCCCATTATTGGGGAGTGGGTCTTCCAAAGTCTTTGCTTATGCCTTCCAAGCAAAAGCTGCAAAAAATTAGGAGGAAATGCAATGATCGTTCGAAGAGTCGTGGAGGTTAGAGTTAACTAGAAACAACATTTCAATGCCCCTTGGAAGAGCTGTGGAGTTCAGAGTGGTTTAACAAGACGCTTTTAATCCGCCTCAGAAGAGACGTGGAGGTCCCAGTAGCTTAAGAAGATGGTTTGAATGCCCCTCGGAAGAGACGTGGAGGTCACAGAAGCTTAACAAGACGGTTTTAATGCCCCATGGAAAGGTGGTGGAGATCGCAGTAGCTTATCAAGACGGTTTTAACGCCCTTTGGAAAAGTGGTGGAGGTCACAGTAGCTTAACAAGACGGTTTAATGTCCTTTGGAAAAGTGGTGCAGGTCACAGTAGTCTAACAAGACGGTTTTAATGCCCCTCGGAAAAGACATGGAGGTCCCAGCAGCTTAAGAAGACGGTTTAAATGCCTCTTGGAAGAGAGGTGGAGGTACCAGTAGCTTAACTGGACGGTATTATTGCCCCTTGGAAAAGTGGTGGAGGTCGCAGTAGCTTAACAAGATGGTTTTAATGCCCCTTGGAAAAGTGGTGGAGGTCACAGAAGCTTAAAAAGACGGTTTTAATAACCCATGAAAAAGTGGTGGAAGTCACAGTAGCTTAACAAGACGGTTTTAATGCCCCTCGGAAGAGACGTGGAGGTCCAAGTAGCTTAACAAGACGGTTTTAATGCCCCTTGGAAAGTTGGTGGAGGTCACAGTGGCTTAACAAGATGCTTTTAATACCCCTTGGAAGAGACGTGGAGGTCCCAGTAGCTTAACAAGACGGTTTTAATGTCCCTCGGAAGAGAAGTGGAGGTCCCAGTAGCTTAACAAGATGGCTTGAATGCCCCTTAGAAGAGACGTGGAGGTCCCAGTAGCTTAACAGGACGGTTTTAATGCCCCTTGGAAAAGTTGTGGAGATCACAGTAGCTTAACAAGATGATTTTAATGCCACTCAGAAGAGACGTGGATGTCCCAGTAGCTTAACAAGATGGTTTGAATGCCCCTTGGAAAAGTGGTGAAGGTCAAAGTAGCTTAACAAGACGGTTTTAACGCCCTTTGGAAAAGTGGTGGAGGTCACAGTAGCTTAACAAGACGGTTTTAATGCCCTTTGGAAAAGTGGTGCAGGTCACAGTAGCTTAACAAGACGGATTTAATGCCCCTCGGAAGAGACATGGAGGTCCCAGTAGCTTAAGAAGACGGTTTTAATGCCCCTTGGAAGAGATGTGGAGGTCACAGTAGCTTAACAAGACGGTTTTAATGCCCCTTGGAAAAGTGGTGGAGGTCGCAGTAGCTTAACAAGATGGTTTTAATGCCCCTTGGAAAAGTGGTGGAGGTCACAGAAGCTTAACAAGACGGTTTTAATGCCCCTTGAAAAAGTGGTGGAGGTCACAGTAGCTTAACAAGATGGTTTTAATGCCCCTCGGAAGAGACGTGGAGGTCCCAGTAGCTTAGCAAGATGGTTTTAATGACCCTTGGAAAGGTGGTGGAGGTCACAGTGGCTTAACAAGATGCTTTTAATACCCATTGGAAGAGACGTGTAGGTCCCAGTAGCTTAACAAGATGGTTTTAATGCCCCTCGGAAGAGAAGTGGAGGTCCCAGTAGCTTAAAAAGATGGTTTGAATTCCCCTTGGAAGAGACGTGGAGGTCCCAGTAGCTTAACAGGACGGTTTTAATGCCCCTTGGAAAAGTGGTGGAGGTCACAGTAGCTTAACAAGATGGATTTAATGCCCTTTGGAAAAGTGGTGCAGGTCATAGTAGCTTAATAAGATGGTTTTAATGCCCCTTGGAAAAGTGGTGGATGTCCCAGTAGTTTAACAAGACGGTTTTAATGCCCCAAGAAGAGACATGGAGGTCCCAGTAGCTTAAGAAGACGGTTTTAATGCCCCTTGGAAGAGATGTGGAGGTCACAGTAGCTAAACAAGACGGTTTTAATGCCCCTTGGAAAAGTGGTGGAGGTCACAGTAGCTTAACAAGACGGTTTTAATGCCCCTTGGAAAAGTGGTGGAGGTCGTAGAAGCTTAACAAGACGGTTTTAATGCCCCTTGAAAAAGTGGTGGAGGTCACAGTAGCTTAACAAGACGGTTTTAATGCCCCTCAGAAGAGACGTGGAGGTACCAGTAGCTTAACAAGACGGTTTTAATGCCCTTTGGAAAAGTAGTGGAGGTCGCAGTGGCTTAACAAGATGGTTTTAATGCACCTTGGAAAAGGTGTGGAGGTCACAGAAGCTTAACAAGACGGTTTTAATGCCCCTTGGAAAAGTGGTGGAGGTCGCAGTAGCTTAACAAATGGTTTTAATGCCCCTTGGAAAAGTGGTGGAGGTCACAGAAGCTTAACAAGACGGTTTTAATGGCCCTTGAAAAAGTGGTGGAGGTCACAGTAGCTTAACAAGATGGTTTAAATGCCCCTCGGAAGAGACGTGGAGGTCCCAGCAGCTTAGCAAGATGGTTTTAATGACCCTTGGAAAGGTGGTGGAGGTCACAGTGGCTTAACAAGATGCTTTTAATACCCATTGGAAGAGACGTGTAGGTCCCAGTAGCTTAACAAGACGGTTTTAATGCCCCTCGGATGAGAAGTGGAGGTCCCAGTAGCTTAAAAAGATGGTTTGAATGCCCCTTGGAAGAGACGTGGAGGTCCCAGTAGCTTAACAGGACGGTTTTAATGCCCCTTAGAAAAGTGGTGGAGGTCACAGTAGCTTAACAAGATGGATTTAATGCCCTTTGGAAAAGTGGTGCAGGTCATAGTAGCTTAACAAGATGGTTTTAATGCCCCTTGGAAAAGTGGTGGATGTCCCAGTAGTTTAACAAGACGGTTTTAATGCCCCTAGGAAGAGACATGGAGGTCCCAGTAGCTTAAGAAGACGGTTTTAATGCCCCTTGGAAGAGATGTGGACGTCACAGTAGCTAAACAAGACGGTTTTAATGCCCCTTGGAAAAGTGGTGGAGGTCACAGTAGCTTAACAAGATGGTTTTAATGCCCCTTGGAAAAGTGGTGGAGGTCGTAGAAGCTTAACAAGACGGTTTTAATGCCCCTTGAAAAAGTGGTGGAGGTCACAGTAGCTTAACAAGATGGTTTTAATGCCCCTCAGAAGAGACGTGGAGGTACCAGTAGCTTAACAAGACGGTTTTAATGCCCTTTGGAAAAGTGGTGGAGGTCGCAGTAGCTTAACAAGATGGTTTTAATGCCCCTTGGAAAAGGTGTGGAGGTCACAGAAGCTTAACAAGACGGTTTTAATGCCCCTTGAAAAAGTGGTGGAGGTCACAGTAGCTTAACAAGATGGTTTTAATGCCCCTCGGAAGAGACGTGGAGGTCCAAGTAGCTTAACAAGACGGTTTTAATGCCCCTTGGAAAGTTGGTGGAGGTCACAGTGGCTTAACAAGATGCTTTTAATACCCCTTGGAAGAAACGAGGAGGTCCCAGTAGCTTAACAGGACGGTTTTAATGCCCCTCAGAAGAGAAGTGGAGGTCCCAGTAGCTTAACAAGATAGCTTGAATGCCCCTTGGAAGAGACGTGGAGGTCCCAGTAGCTTAATAGGACGATTTTAATGCCCCTGGGAAAAGTGGTGGCGGTCACAGTAGCTTAACAAGATGGTTTTAATGCCACTCGGAAGAGACGTGGATGTCCCAGTAGCTTAACAAGATGGTTTGAATGCCCCTTGGAAAAGTGGTGGAGGTCACAGTAGCTTAACAAGACGGTTTTAACGCCCTTTGGAAAAGTGGTGGAGGTCACAGTAGCTTAACATGACGGCTTTAATGCCTTTTGGAAAAGTGGTGCAGGTCACAGTAGCTTAACAAGACGGTTTTAATACCCCCTGGAAAAGTGGTGGATATCCCAGTAGCTTAACAAGACGGTTTTAATGCCCCTCGGAAGAGACATGGAGGTCCCAGTAGCTTAAGAAGACGGTTTTAATGCCCCTTGGAAGAGATATGGAGGTCACAGTAGCTAAACAAGACGGTTTTAATGCCCCTTGGAAAAGTGGTGGAGGTCACAGTAGCTTAACAAGATGGTTTGAATGCCCCTCGGAAAAGTGGTGGAGGTCGCAGTAGCTTAACAAGACGGTTTTAAGGCCCCTTACAAGTGCCATACAGTACAGCATCTTAAAAACATTATTCCCATTATTGAGGAGTGGTTCTCCCATAGTCTATGCTTATGCCTTCCAAGCAAAAGCTGCCAAAAATTAGGACGGAGGAACTTGCAATGCCCCTTACAAGAGCCATGCAATACATCATATTACAAACATTATTCCCATTATTGGGGACTGGGTCTCCCATAGTCTTTGCTTATGCCTTCCAAGCAAATGCTGCCAAAAATTAGGACGGAGGAACTTGCAATGACCATTGCAAGAGCCATGCAGTACAGCATATTACAAACATTTTTCCCATTATTTGGGAGAGGGTCTTCCATAGTGTTTGCTTATGCCTTCCAAGCAAATGCTGCAAAAAATTAGGATGAAGGAACTCGCAATGCCCCTTACAAGAGCCATGCAGTACAGCATATTACAAACATTATTCCCATTATTGGGGAGTGGGTCTCCCATATTCTTTGCTTATGCCTTCCAAGCAAAAGCTGCCAAAAATTAGGAAGGAGGAACTTGCAATGCCCCTTACAAGAGCCATGCAGTACAGCATATTACAAACATTATTCCCATTATTGGGGAGTGGGTCTCCCAAAGTCTTTGCTTATGCCTTCCAAGCAAAAGCTGCAAAAAATTAGGAGGAAATGCAATGATCGTTCGAAGAGTCGTGGAGGTTAGAGTTAACTAGAAACAACATTTCAATGCCCTTTGGAAGAGCTGTGGAGTTCAGAGTGGTTTAACAAGACGCTTTTAATCCGCCTCAGAAGAGACGTGGAGGTCCCAGTAGCTTAAGAAGATGGTTTGAATGCCCCTCGGAAGAGACGTGGAGGTCACAGAAGCTTAACAAGACGGTTTTAATGCCCCATGGAAAGGTGGTGGAGGTCGCAGTAGCTTATCAAGACGGTTTTAACGCCCTTTGGAAAAGTGGTGGAGGTTACAGTAGCTTAACAAGACGGTTTAATGTCCTTTGGAAAAGTGGTGCAGGTCACAGTAGTCTAACAAGACGGTTTTAATGCCCCTCGGAAAAGACATGGAGGTCCCAGCAGCTTAAGAAGACGGTTTTAATGCCCCTTGGAAGAGATATGGAGGTCACTGTAGCTTAACAAGACGGTTTTAATGCCCCTTGGAAAAGTGTTGGAGGTCGCAGTAGCTCAACAAGATGGTTTTAATGCCCCTTGGAAAAGTGGTGGAGGTCACAGAAGCATAACAAGACGGTTTTAATGCCCCTTGAAAAAGTGGTGGAGGTCACAGTAGCTTAACAAGATGGTTTTAATGCCCCTTGGAAAAGATGTGGAGGTCCCAGTAGCTTAACAAGACTGTTTTAATGCCCCTTGGAAAGGTGGTGGAGGTCACAGTGGCTTAACAAGATGCTTTTAATACGCCTTGTAAGAGACGTGGAGGTCCCAGTAGCTTAACAAGACGGTTTTAATGCCCCTCGGAAGAGAAGTGGAGGACCCAGTAGCTTAACAAGACGGTTTAAATGCCTCTTGGAAGAGAGGTGGAGGTACCAGTAGCTTAACTGGACGGTATTATTGCCCCTTGGAAAAGTGGTGGAGGTCGCAGTAGCTTAACAAGATGGTTTTAATGCCCCTTGGAAAAGTGGTGGAGGTCACAGAAGCTTAAAAAGACGGTTTTAATAACCCATGAAAAAGTGGTGGAAGTCACAGTAGCTTAACAAGACGGTTTTAATGCCCCTCGGAAGAGACGTGGAGGTCCAAGTAGCTTAACAAGACGGTTTTAATGCCCCTTGGAAAGTTGGTGGAGGTCACAGTGGCTTAACAAGATGCTTTTAATACCCCTTGGAAGAGACGTGGAGGTCCCAGTAGCTTAACAAGACGGTTTTAATGTCCCTCGGAAGAGAAGTGGAGGTCCCAGTAGCTTAACAAGATGGTTTGAATGCCCCTTGGAAGAGACGTGGAGGTCCCAGTAGCTTAACAGGACGGTTTTAATGCCCCTTGGAAAAGTTGTGGAGATCACAGTAGCTTAACAAGATGATTTTAATGCCACTCAGAAGAGACGTGGATGTCCCAGTAGCTTAACAAGATGGTTTGAATGCCCCTTGGAAAAGTGGTGAAGGTCAAAGTAGCTTAACAAGACGGTTTTAACGCCCTTTGGAAAAGTGGTGGAGGTCACAGTAGCTTAACAAGACGGTTTTAATGCCCTTTGGAAAAGTGGTGCAGGTCACAGTAGCTTAACAAGACGGATTTAATGCCCCTCGGAAGAGACATGGAGGTCCCAGTAGCTTAAGAAGACGGTTTTAATGCCCCTTGGAAGAGATGTGGAGGTCACAGTAGCTTAACAAGACGGTTTTAATGCCCCTTGGAAAAGTGGTGGAGGTCGCAGTAGCTTAACAAGATGGTTTTAATGCCCCTTGGAAATGTGGTGGAGGTCACAGAAGCTTAACAAGACGGTTTTAATGCCCCTTGAAAAAGTGGTGGAGGTCACAGTAGCTTAACAAGATGGTTTTAATGCCCCTCGGAAGAGACGTGGAGGTCCCAGTAGCTTAGCAAGACGGTTTTAATGACCCTTGGAAAGGTGGTGGAGGTCACAGTGGCTTAACAAGATGCTTTTAATACCCATTGGAAGAGACGTGTAGGTCCCAGTAGCTTAACAAGATGGTTTTAATGCCCCTCGGAAGAGAAGTGGAGGTCCCAGTAGCTTAAAAAGATGGTTTGAATTCCCCTTGGAAGAGACGTGGAGGTCCCAGTAGCTTAACAGGACGGTTTTAATGCCCCTTGGAAAAGTGGTGGAGGTCACAGTAGCTTAACAAGATGGATTTAATGCCCTTTGGAAAAGTGGTGCAGGTCATAGTAGCTTAACAAGATGGTTTTAATGCCCCTTGGAAAAGTGGTGGATGTCCCAGTAGTTTAACAAGACGGTTTTAATGCCCCTAGGAAGAGACATGGAGGTCCCAGTAGCTTAAGAAGACGGTTTTAATGCCCCTTGGAAGAGATGTGGAGGTCACAGTAGCTAAACAAGACGGTTTTAATGCCCCTTGGAAAAGTGGTGGAGGTCACAGTAGCTTAACAAGACGGTTTTAATGCCCCTTGGAAAAGTGGTGGAGGTCGTAGAAGCTTAACAAGACGGTTTTAATGCCCCTTGAAAAAGTGGTGGAGGTCACAGTAGCTTAACAAGACGGTTTTAATGCCCCTCAGAAGAGACGTGGAGGTACCAGTAGCTTAACAAGACGGTTTTAATGCCCTTTGGAAAAGTGGTGGAGGTCGCAGTGGCTTAACAAGATGGTTTTAATGCCCCTTGGAAAAGGTGTGGAGGTCACAGAAGCTTAACAAGACGGTTTTAATGCCCCTTGGAAAAGTGGTGGAGGTCGCAGTAGCTTAACAAATGGTTTTAATGCCCCTTGGAAAAGTGGTGGAGGTCACAGAAGCTTAACAAGACGGTTTTAATGGCCCTTGAAAAAGTGGTGGAGGTCACAGTAGCTTAACAAGATGGTTTAAATGCCCCTCGGAAGAGACGTGGAGGTCCCAGCAGCTTAGCAAGACGGTTTTAATGACCCTTGGAAAGGTGGTGGAGGTCACAGTGGCTTAACAAGATGCTTTTAATACCCATTGGAAGAGACGTGTAGGTCCCAGTAGCTTAACAAGACGGTTTTAATGCCCCTCGGATGAGAAGTGGAGGTCCCAGTAGCTTAAAAAGATGGTTTGAATGCCCCTTGGAAGAGACGTGGAGGTCCCAGTAGCTTAACAGGACGGTTTTAATGCCCCTTAGAAAAGTGGTGGAGGTCACAGTAGCTTAACAAGATGGATTTAATGCCCTTTGGAAAAGTGGTGCAGGTCATAGTAGCTTAACAAGATGGTTTTAATGCCCCTTGGAAAAGTGGTGGATGTCCCAGTAGTTTAACAAGACGGTTTTAATGCCCCTAGGAAGAGACATGGAGGTCCCAGTAGCTTAAGAAGACGGTTTTAATGCCCCTTGGAAGAGATGTGGACGTCACAGTAGCTAAACAAGACGGTTTTAATGCCCCTTGGAAAAGTGGTGGAGGTCACAGTAGCTTAACAAGATGGTTTTAATGCCCCTTGGAAAAGTGGTGGAGGTCGTAGAAGCTTAACAAGACGGTTTTAATGCCCCTTGAAAAAGTGGTGGAGGTCACAGTAGCTTAACAAGATGGTTTTAATGCCCCTCAGAAGAGACGTGGAGGTACCAGTAGCTTAACAAGACGGTTTTAATGCCCTTTGGAAAAGTGGTGGAGGTCGCAGTAGCTTAACAAGATGGTTTTAATGCCCCTTGGAAAAGGTGTGGAGGTCACAGAAGCTTAACAAGACGGTTTTAATGCCCCTTGAAAAAGTGGTGGAGGTCACAGTAGCTTAACAAGATGGTTTTAATGCCCCTCGGAAGAGACGTGGAGGTCCAAGTAGCTTAACAAGACGGTTTTAATGCCCCTTGGAAAGTTGGTGGAGGTCACAGTGGCTTAACAAGATGCTTTTAATACCCCTTGGAAGAGACGAGGAGGTCCCAGTAGCTTAACAGGACTGTTTTAATGCCCCTCAGAAGAGAAGTGGAGGTCCCAGTAGCTTAACAAGATAGCTTGAATGCCCCTTGGAAGAGACGTGGAGGTCCCAGTAGCTTAATAGGACGATTTTAATGCCCCTGGGAAAAGTGGTGGCGGTCACAGTAGCTTAACAAGATGGTTTTAATGCCACTCGGAAGAGACGTGGATGTCCCAGTAGCTTAACAAGATGGTTTGAATGCCCCTTGGAAAAGTGGTGGAGGTCACAGTAGCTTAACAAGACGGTTTTAACGCCCTTTGGAAAAGTGGTGGAGGTCACAGTAGCTTAACATGACGGCTTTAATGCCTTTTGGAAAAGTGGTGCAGGTCACAGTAGCTTAACAAGACGGTTTTAATACCCCCTGGAAAAGTGGTGGATATCCCAGTAGCTTAACAAGACGGTTTTAATGCCCCTCGGAAGAGACATGGAGGTCCCAGTAGCTTAAGAAGACGGTTTTAATGCCCCTTGGAAGAGATATGGAGGTCACAGTAGCTAAACAAGACGGTTTTAATGCCCCTTGGAAAAGTGGTGGAGGTCACAGTAGCTTAACAAGATGGTTTGAATGCCCCTCGGAAAAGTGGTGGAGGTCGCAGTAGCTTAACAAGACGGTTTTAAGGCCCCTTACAAGTGCCATACAGTACAGCATCTTAAAAACATTATTCCCATTATTGAGGAGTGGTTCTCCCATAGTCTATGCTTATGCCTTCCAAGCAAAAGCTGCCAAAAATTAGGACGGAGGAACTTGCAATGCCCCTTACAAGAGCCATGCAATACATCATATTACAAACATTATTCCCATTATTGGGGACTGGGTCTCCCATAGTCTTTGCTTATGCCTTCCAAGCAAATGCTGCCAAAAATTAGGACGGAGGAACTTGCAATGACCATTGCAAGAGCCATGCAGTACAGCATATTACAAACATTATTCCCATTATTTGGGAGATGGTCTTCCATAGTGTTTGCTTATGCCTTCCAAGCAAATGCTGCAAAAAATTAGGATGAAGGAACTCGCAATGCCCCTTACAAGAGCCATGCAGTACAGCATATTACAAACATTATTCCCATTATTGGGGAGTGGGTCTCCCATATTCTTTGCTTATGCCTTCCAAGCAAAAGCTGCCAAAAATTAGGAAGGAGGAACTTGCAATGCCCCTTACAAGAGCCATGCAGTACAGCATATTACAAACATTATTCCCATTATTGGGGAGTGGGTCTCCCAAAGTCTTTGCTTATGCCTTCCAAGCAAAAGCTGCAAAAAATTAGGAGGAAATGCAATGATCGTTCGAAGAGTCGTGGAGGTTAGAGTTAAGTAGAAACAACATTTCAATGCCCTTTGGAAGAGCTGTGGAGTTCACAGTGGTTTAACAAGACGCTTTTAATCCGCCTCAGAAGAGACGTGGAGGTCCCAGTAGCTTAAGAAGATGGTTTGAATGCCCCTCGGAAGAGACGTGGAGGTAACAGAAGCTTAACAAGACGGTTTTAATGCCCCATGGAAAGGTGGTGGAGGTCGCAGTAGCTTATCAAGACGGTTTTAACGCCCTTTGGAAAAGTGGTGGAGGTCACAGTAGCTTAACAAGACGGTTTAATGTCCTTTGGAAAAGTGGTGCAGGTCACAGTAGTCTAACAAGACGGTTTTAATGCCCCTCGGAAAAGACATGGAGGTCCCAGCAGCTTAAGAAGACGGTTTTAATGCCCCTTGGAAGAGATATGGAGGTCACTGTAGCTTAACAAGACGGTTTTAATGCCCCTTGGAAAAGTGTTGGAGGTCGCAGTAGCTCAACAAGATGGTTTTAATGCCCCTTGGAAAAGTGGTGGAGGTCACAGAAGCATAACAAGACGGTTTTAATGCCCCTTGAAAAAGTGGTGGAGGTCACAGTAGCTTAACAAGATGGTTTTAATGCCCCTTGGAAAAGATGTGGAGGTCCCAGTAGCTTAACAAGACTGTTTTAATGCCCCTTGGAAAGGTGGTGGAGGTCACAGTGGCTTAACAAGATGCTTTTAATACGCCTTGTAAGAGACGTGGAGGTCCCAGTAGCTTAACAAGACGGTTATAATGCCCCTCGGAAGAGAAGTGGAGGACCCAGTAGCTTAACAAGACGGTTTAAATGCCTCTTGGAAGAGAGGTGGAGGTACCAGTAGCTTAACTGGACGGTATTATTGCCCCTTGGAAAAGTGGTGGAGGTCGCAGTAGCTTAACAAGATGGTTTTAATGCCCCTTGGAAAAGTGGTGGAGGTCACAGAAGCTTAAAAAGACGGTTTTAATAACCCATGAAAAAGTGGTGGAAGTCACAGTAGCTTAACAAGACGGTTTTAATGCCCCTCGGAAGAGACGTGGAGGTCCAAGTAGCTTAACAAGACGGTTTTAATGCCCCTTGGAAAGTTGGTGGAGGTCACAGTGGCTTAACAAGATGCTTTTAATACCCCTTGGAAGAGACGTGGAGGTCCCAGTAGCTTAACAAGACGGTTTTAATGTCCCTCGGAAGAGAAGTGGAGGTCCCAGTAGCTTAACAAGATGGTTTGAATGCCCCTTGGAAGAGACGTGGAGGTCCCAGTAGCTTAACAGGACGGTTTTAATGCCCCTTGGAAAAGTTGTGGAGATCACAGTAGCTTAACAAGATGGTTTTAATGCCACTCAGAAGAGACGTGGATGTCCCAGTAGCTTAACAAGATGGTTTGAATGCCCCTTGGAAAATTGGTGAAGTCAAAGTAGCTTAACAAGACGGTTTTAACGCCCTTTGGAAAAGTGGTGGAGGTCACAGTACCTTAACAAGACGGTTTTAATGCCCTTTGGAAAAGTGGTGCAGGTCACAGTAGCTTAACAAGACGGATTTAATGCCCCTCGGAAGAGACATGGAGGTCCCAGTAGCTTAAGAAGACGGTTTTAATGCCCCTTGGAAGAGATGTGGAGGTCACAGTAGCTTAACAAGACGGTTTTAATGCCCCTTGGAAAAGTGGTGGAGGTCGCAGTAGCTTAACAAGATGGTTTTAATGCCCCTTGGAAAAGTGGTGGAGGTCACAGAAGCTTAACAAGACGGTTTTAATGCCCCTTGAAAAAGTGGTGAAGGTCACAGTAGCTTAACAAGATGGTTTTAATGCCCCTCGGAAGAGACGTGGAGGTCCCAGTAGCTTAGCAAGACGGTTTTAATGACCCTTGGAAAGGTGGTGGAGGTCACAGTGGCTTAACAAGATGCTTTTAATACCCATTGGAAGAGACGTGTAGGTCCCAGTAGCTTAACAAGATGGTTTTAATGCCCCTCGGAAGAGAAGTGGAGGTCCCAGTAGCTTAAAAAGATGGTTTGAATTCCCCTTGGAAGAGACGTGGAGGTCCCAGTAGCTTAACAGGACGGTTTTAATGCCCCTTGGAAAAGTGGTGGAGGTCACAGTAGCTTAACAAGATGGATTTAATGCCCTTTGGAAAAGTGGTGCAGGTCATAGTAGCTTAACAAGATGGTTTTAATGCCCCTTGGAAAAGTGGTGGATGTCCCAGTAGTTTAATAAGACGGTTTTAATGCCCCTAGGAAGAGACATGGAGGTCCCAGTAGCTTAAGAAGACGGTTTTAATGCCCCTTGGAAGAGATGTGGAGGTCACAGTAGCTAAACAAGACGGTTTTAATGCCCCTTGGAAAAGTGGTGGAGGTCACAGTAGCTTAACAAGACGGTTTTAATGCCCCTTGGAAAAGTGGTGGAGGTCGTAGAAGCTTAACAAGACGGTTTTAATGCCCCTTGAAAAAGTGGTGGAGGTCACAGTAGCTTAACAAGACGGTTTTAATGCCCCTCAGAAGAGACGTGGAGGTACCAGTAGCTTAACAAGACGGTTTTAATGCCCTTTGGAAAAGTGGTGGAGGTCGCAGTAGCTTAACAAGATGGTTTTAATGCCCCTTGGAAAAGGTGTGGAGGTCACAGAAGCTTAACAAGACGGTTTTAATGCCCCTTGGAAAAGTGGTGGAGGTCGCAGTAGCTTAACAAATGGTTTTAATGCCCCTTGGAAAAGTGGTGGAGGTCACAGAAGCTTAACAAGACGGTTTTAATGGCCCTTGAAAAAGTGGTGGAGGTCACAGTAGCTTAACAAGATGGTTTAAATGCCCCTCGGAAGAGACGTGGAGGTCCCAGCAGCTTAGCAAGACGGTTTTAATGACCCTTGGAAAGGTGGTGGAGGTCACAGTGGCTTAACAAGATGCTTTTAATACCCATTGGAAGAGACGTGTAGGTCCCAGTAGCTTAACAAGACGGTTTTAATGCCCCTCGGATGAGAAGTGGAGGTCCCAGTAGCTTAAAAAGATGGTTTGAATGCCCCTTGGAAGAGACGTGGAGGTCCCAGTAGCTTAACAGGACGGTTTTAATGCCCCTTAGAAAAGTGGTGGAGGTCACAGTAGCTTAACAAGATGGATTTAATGCCCTTTGGAAAAGTGGTGCAGGTCATAGTAGCTTAACAAGATGGTTTTAATGCCCCTTGGAAAAGTGGTGGATGTCCCAGTAGTTTAACAAGACGGTTTTAATGCCCCTAGGAAGAGACATGGAGGTCCCAGTAGCTTAAGAAGACGGTTTTAATGCCCCTTGGAAGAGATGTGGACGTCACAGTAGCTAAACAAGACGGTTTTAATGCCCCTTGGAAAAGTGGTGGAGGTCACAGTAGCTTAACAAGATGGTTTTAATGCCCCTTGGAAAAGTGGTGGAGGTCGTAGAAGCTTAACAAGACGGTTTTAATGCCCCTTGAAAAAGTGGTGGAGGTCACAGTAGCTTAACAAGATGGTTTTAATGCCCCTCAGAAGAGACGTGGAGGTACCAGTAGCTTAACAAGACGGTTTTAATGCCCTTTGGAAAAGTGGTGGAGGTCGCAGTAGCTTAACAAGATGGTTTTAATGCCCCTTGGAAAAGGTGTGGAGGTCACAGAAGCTTAACAAGACGGTTTTAATGCCCCTTGAAAAAGTGGTGGAGGTCACAGTAGCTTAACAAGATGGTTTTAAAGCCCCTCGGAAGAGACGTGGAGGTCCAAGTAGCTTAACAAGACGGTTTTAATGCCCCTTGGAAAGTTGGTGGAGGTCACAGTGGCTTAACAAGATGCTTTTAATACCCCTTGGAAGAGACGAGGAGGTCCCAGTAGCTTAACAGGACGGTTTTAATGCCCCTCAGAAGAGAAGTGGAGGTCCCAGTAGCTTAACAAGATAGCTTGAATGCCCCTTGGAAGAGACGTGGAGGTCCCAGTAGCTTAAAAGGACGATTTTAATGCCCCTGGGAAAAGTGGTGGCGGTCACAGTAGCTTAACAAGATGGTTTTAATGCCACTCTGAAGAGACGTTGATGTCCCAGTAGCTTAACAAGATGGTTTGAATGCCCCTTGGAAAAGTGGTGGAGGTCACAGTAGCTTAACAAGACGGTTTTAACGCCCTTTGGAAAAGTGGTGGAGGTCACAGTAGCTTAACATGACGGCTTTAATGCCTTTTGGAAAAGTGGTGCAGGTCACAGTAGCTTAACAAGACGGTTTTAATACCCCCTGGAAAAGTGGTGGATATCCCAGTAGCTTAACAAGACGGTTTTAATGCCCCTCGGAAGAGACATGGAGGTCCCAGTAGCTTAAGAAGACGGTTTTAATGCCCCTTGGAAGAGATATGGAGGTCACAGTAGCTAAACAAGACGGTTTTAATGCCCCTTGGAAAAGTGGTGGAGGTCACAGTAGCTTAACAAGATGGTTTTAATGCCCCTTGGAAAAGTGGTGGAGGTCACAGAAGCTTAACAAGACGGTTTTAATGCCCCTTGAAAAAGTTTTGTAGGTCACAGTAGCTAAACAAGACGGTTTTAATGCTCCTCGGAAGATACGTGGAGGTCCCAGTAGCTTAACAAGATGGTTTGAATGCCCCTTGGAAAAGTGGTGGAGGTCACAGTAGCTTAACAAGATGGTTTTAACGCCCTTTGGATAAGTGGTGGAGGTCACAGTAGATTAACAAGACGGTTTTAATGTCCTTTGGAAAAGTGGTGCAGGTCACATTAGCTTAACAAGACGGTTTTAATGCCCCTCGGAAAAGACATGGAGGTCCGAGTAGCTTAAGAAGACGGTTTTAATGCCCCTTGGAAGAGATGTGGAGGTCACAGTAGCTTAACTAGACGGTTTTAATGCCCCTTGGAAAAGTTGTGGAGGTCGGAGTAGCTTAACAAGATGGTTTTAATGCCCCTTGGAAAAGTGGTGGAGGTCACAGAAGCTTAACAAGATGGCTTTAATGCCCCTTGAAAAAGTGGTGGAGGTCACAGTAGCTTAACAAGACGGTTTTAATGCCCCTCAGAAGAGACGTGTAGGTCCCAGTAGCTTAACAAGACGGTTTTAATGCCCCTTGGAAAGGTGGTGGAGGTCACAGTGGCTTAACAAGATGCTTTTAATACGCCGTGGAAGAGACGTGGAGGTCGCAGTAGCTTAACAAGACAGTTTTAATGCCCCTCGGAAGAGAAATGGAGGTCCCAGTAGCTTAACAAGACGGTTTGAATGCCCCTTGGAAGAGACGTGGAGGTCCCAGTAGCTTAACAGGACGGTATTAATGCCCCTTGGAAAAGTGGTGGAGGTCACAGTAGCTTAACAAGATGGTTTTAATGCCACTCGGAAGAGACGTGGATGTCCCAGTAGCTTAACAAGATGGCTTGAATGCCCCTTGGAAAAGTGGTGGAGGTCACAGTAGCTTAGCAAGACGGTTTTAATGTCCATCGGTAGAGACGTGGAGGTCCCAGTAGCTTAACAAGATGGTTTTAATGCCCCTTGGAAAAGTGGTGGAGGTCACAGTAGCTTAACAAGACGGTTTTAATGCCCTTTGGAAAAGAGGTGGAGTCGCAGCAGCTTAACAAGCCAGTTTTAATGCCCCTTGGAAAAGTGGTGGAGGTCACAGTAGGTTAACAAGACTTTTTTAATGCCCCTTAAAAGAGCCACACTGTACATCATCTTAAAAACATTTATCCCATTATTGGGGAGAGGGTCTCCCATATTCTTTGCTTATCCCTTCCAAGCAAAAGCTGCCAAAAATTAGGAGGAAATGCAATGCTCGTTCGAAGAGTCGTGGAGGT
Source organism: Phyllobates terribilis (assembly GCF_046119375.1). Classification (NCBI taxonomy): domain Eukaryota; kingdom Metazoa; phylum Chordata; class Amphibia; order Anura; family Dendrobatidae; genus Phyllobates; species Phyllobates terribilis. The sequence continues at coordinate 790,758,138 of NW_027362761.1, forward strand.
TAGGGTTAAGTAAAAACAACATTTCAATGCCCCTTGGAAAAGCTGTGGAGTTCAGAGTGGTTTAACAAGACGCTTTTAATGCCCCTCAAAAGAGACGTGGAGATCCCAGTAGCTTAACAAGACGGTTTGAATGCCCCTCGGAAGAGACGTGGAGGTCACAGAAGATTAACAAGACGGTTTTAATGCCCCATGGAAAAGTGGTGGAGGTCACAGTAGCTTAACAAGACGGTTTTAATGCCCTTTGGAATAGTGGTGCATGTCACAGTAGCTTAACAAGACGGTTTTAATGCCCCTTGGAAAAGTGGTGGATGTCCCAGTAGCTTAACAAGACGGTTTTAATGCCCCTTGGAAGAGACGTGGAGGTCCCAGTAGCTTAACAAGACAGTTTTAATGCCCCTCGGAAGAGAAGTGGAGGTTCCAGTAGCTTAACAAGACGGTTTGAATGCCCCTTAGAAGAGACGTGGAGCTCCCAGTAGCTTAACAGGACAGTTTTAATGCCCCTTGGAAAAGTGGTGGAGGTCACAGTAGCTTAACAAGATTTTTTTAATGCCACTCGGAAGAGACGTGGAGGTCCAAATAGCTTAACAAGACGGTTTGAATGCTCCTTGGAAAAGTGGTGGATGTCACAGTAGCTTAACAAGACTGTTTTAATGCCACTCGGTAGAGACGTAGAGGTCCCAGTAGCTTAACAAGATGGTTTTAATGCCCCTTGGAAAAGTTGTGAAGGTCACAGTAGCTTAACAAGATGGTTTTAATGCCCCTTGGAAAAGTGGTGGAGTCGCAGTAGCTTAACAAGACAGTTTTAATGCCCCTTGGAAAAGTGGTGGAGGTCACAGTAGCTTAACAAGATGGTTTTAATGCCCCTTACAAGAGCCATACAGTACATCATCTTAAAAACATTTTTCCCATTATTGGGGAGAGGGACTCCCATAGTCTTTGCTTATGCCTTCCAAGCAAAAGCTGCCAAAAATTAGGAAGGAGGAACTTGCAATTCCCCTTACAAGAGCCATACAGTACAGCATATTACAAACATTATTCCCATTCATGGGGAGTGGGTCTCCCATAGTCTTTGCTCATGCCTTCCAAGCAAAAGCTGCCAAAAATTAGGACAGAGGAAAAGTGGTGGCAGTCACAGTAGTTTAACAAGACGGTTTTAATGCCCCTTGGAAGAGACGTGGTGGTCACAGTAGCTAAACAAGACGGTTTTAATGCCCCTTGGGAAAGTGGTGGAAGTCACAGTAGCTTAACAAGACGGTTTTAATGCCCCTCGGAAGAGACGTGGAGGTCCCAGTATCTTAAGAAGATGGTTTTAATGCCCCTTGGAAGAGATGTAGAGGTCACAGTAGCTTAACAAGACAGTTTTAATGCCCCTTGGAAAAGTGGTGGAGGTCGCAGTAGCTTAACAAAATGGATTTAATACCCCTTGGAAAAGTGGTGGAGGTAACAGAAGCTTAACAATATGGTTTTAATGCCCCTTGAAAAAGTGGTGGAGGTCACAGTAGCTTAACAAGACGGTTTTAATGCCCCTCAGAAGAGACATGAAGTTCCCAGTAGATTAACAAGACAGTTTTAATGCCCCTTGGAAAGGTGGTGGAGGTCGCAGTGGCTTAACAAGACGGTTTTAATGCCCCTTGGAAGAGAAGTGAAGGTCCCAGTAGCTTAACAAGACAGTTTTAATGCCCCTCGGAAGAGAAGTGGAGGTTCCAGTAGCTTAACAAGACGGTTTGAATGCCCCTTGGAAGAGACGTGGAGGTCCCAGTAGCTTAACAGGACAGTTTTAATGCCCCTTGGAAAAGTGGTGGAGGTCACAGTAGCTTAACAAGATGGTTTTAATGCCACTCGGAAGAGACATGGAGGTCCAAATAGCTTAACAAGACGGTTTGAATGCTCCTTGGAAAAGTGGTGGATGTCACAGTAGCTTAACAAGACTGTTTTAATGACACTCGGTAGAGACGTAGAGGTCCCAGTAGCTTAACAAGATGGTTTTAATGCCCCTTGGAAAAGTTGTGAAGGTCACAGTAGCTTAACAAGATGGTTTTAATGCCCCTTGGAAAAGTGGTGGAGTCGCAGTAGCTTAACAAGACAGTTTTAATGCCCCTTGGAAAGGTGGTGGAGGTCGCAGTGGCTTAACAAGACGGTTTTAATGCCCATTGGAAGAGACGTGGAGGTCCCAGTAGCTTAACAAGACAGTTTTAATGCCCCTCGGAAGAGAAGTGGAGGTTCCAGTAGCTTAACAAGACGGTTTGAATACCCCTTGGAAGAGACGTGGAGCTCCCAGTAGCTTAACAGGACAGTTTTAATGCCCCTTGGAAAAGTGGTGGAGGTCACAGTAGCTTAACAAGATTTTTTTAATGCCACTCGGAAGAGACGTGGAGGTCCAAATAGCTTAACAAGACGGTTTGAATGCTCCTTGGAAAAGTGGTGGATGTCACAGTAGCTTAACAAGACTGTTTTAATGCCACTCGGTAGAGACGTAGAGGTCCCAGTAGCTTAACAAGATGGTTTTAATGCCCCTTGGAAAAGTTGTGAAGGTCACAGTAGCTTAACAAGATGGTTTTAATGCCCCTTGGAAAAGTGGTGGAGTCGCAGTAGCTTAACAAGACAGTTTTAATGCCCCTTGGAAAAGTGGTGGAGGTCACAGTAGCTTAACAAGATGGTTTTAATGCCCCTTACAAGAGCCATACAGTACATCATCTTAAAAACATTTTTCCCATTATTGGGGAGAGGGTCTCCCATAGTCTTTGCTTATGCCTTCCAAGCAAAAGCTGCCAAAAAGTAGGAAGGAGGAACTTGCAATTCCCCTTACAAGAGCCATACAGTACAGCATATTACAAACATTATTCCCATTCATGGGGAGTGGGTCTCCCATAGTCTTTGCTCATGCCTTCCAAGCAAAAGCTGCCAAAAATTAGGACAGAGGAAAAGTGGTGGCAGTCACAGTAGTTTAACAAGACGGTTTTAATGCCCCTTGGAAGAGACGTGGTGGTCACAGTAGCTAAACAAGACGGTTTTAATGCCCCTTGGGAAAGTGGTGGAAGTCACAGTAGCTTAACGAGACGGTTTTAATGCCCCTCGGAAGAGACGTGGAGGTCCAAGTAGCTTAACAAGACGGTTTTAATGCCCCTTCAAAAAGTGGTGGAGGTCACAGTAGCTTAACAAGATGGTTTTAATGCCCCTTGCAAAAGTGGTGGAGGTCGCATTAGCTTAACAAGATGGTTTTAACGCCCCTTGGAAAAGTGGTGGAGGTCACAGGTAGCTTAACAAGACGGTTTTAATGCCCTTTGGAAAAGTGGTGCAGGTCACAGTAGCTTAACAAGATGGTTTTAATGCCCCTCGGAAGAGACGTGGAGTTCCCAGTATCTTAAGAAGATGGTTTTAATGCCCCTTGGAAGAGATGTGGAGGTCACAGTAGCTTAACAAGACAGTTTTAATGCCCCTTGGAAAAGTGGTGGAGGTCGCAGTAGCTTAACAAAATGGATTTAATACCCCTTGGAAAAGTGGTGGAGGTAACAGAAGCTAAACAATATGGTTTTAATGCCCCTTGAAAAAGTGGTGGAGGTCACAGTAGCTTAACAAGACGGTTTTAATGCCCCTCAGAAGAGACATGAAGTTCCCAGTAGATTAACAAGACAGTTTTAATGCCCCTTGGAAAGGTGGTGGAGGTCGCAGTGGCTTAACAAGACGGTTTTAATGCCCCTTGGAAGAGACGTGAAGGTCCCAGTAGCTTAACAAGACAGTTTTAATGCCCCTCGGAAGAGAAGTGGAGGTTCCAGTAGCTTAACAAGACGGTTTGAATGCCCCTTGGAAGAGACGTGGAGGTCCCAGTAGCTTAACAGGACAGTTTTAATGCCCCTTGGAAAAGTGGTGGAGGTCACAGTAGCTTAACAATATGGTTTTAATGCCACTCGGAAGAGACGTGGAGGTCCAAATAGCTTAACAAGACGGTTTGAATGCTCCTTGGAAAAGTGGTAGATGTCACAGTAGCTTAACAAGACTGTTTTAATGCCACTCGGTAGAGACGTAGAGGTCCCAGTAGCTTAACAAGATGGTTTTAATGCCCCTTGGAAAAGTTGTGAAGGTCACAGTAGCTTAACAAGATGGTTTTAATGCCCCTTGGAAAAGTTGTGGAGTCGCAGTGGCTTAACAAGACAGTTTTAATGCCCCTTGGAAAAGTGGTGGAGGTCACAGTAGCTTAACAAGATGGTTTTAATGCCCCTTACAAGAGCCATACAGTACATCATCTTAAAAACATTTTTCCCATTATTGGGGAGAGGGTCTCCCATAGTCTTTGCTTATGCCTTCCAAGCAAAAGCTGCCAAAAAGTAGGAAGGAGGAACTTGCAAATCCCCTTACAAGAACCATACAGTACAGCATATTACAAACATTATTCCCATTCATGGGGAGTGGGACTCCCATAGTCTTTGCTCATGCCTTCCAAGCAAAAGCTGCCAAAAATTAGGACAGAGGAAAAGTGGTGGCAGTCACAGTAGTTTAACAAGACGGTTTTAATGCCCCTTGGAAGAGACGTGGTGGTCACAGTAGCTAAACAAGACGGTTTTAATGCCCCTTGGGAAAGTGGTGGAAGTCACAGTAGCTTAACAAGACGGTTTTAATGCCCCTTGGAAAAGTGGTGGAGGTCACAGTAGCTTAACAAGACGGTTTTAATGCCCCTTGGAAGAGACGTGGAGGTCCCAGTAGCTTAACAAGACGGTTTTAATGCCCCTTCAAAAAGTGGTGGAGGTCGCAGTAGCTTAACAAGATGGTTTTAACGCCCCTTGGAAAACTGGTGGAGGTCACAGGTAGCTGAACAAGACGGTTTTAATGCCCTTTGGAAAAGTGGTGCAGGTCACAGTAGCTTAACAAGACGGTTTTAATGCCCCTTGGAAAAGTGTTGGATGTCCCAGTAGCTTAACAAGACGGTTTTAATGCCCCTCGGAAGAGACGTGGAGGTCCCAGTATCTTAAAAAGATGGTTCTAATGCCCCTTGGAAGAGATGTGGAGGTCACAGTAGCTTAACAAGACAGTTTTAATGCCCCTTGGAAAAGTGGTGGAGGTCGCAGTAGCTTAACAAGATGGATTTAATACCCCTTGGAAATGTGGTGGAGGTAACAGAAGCTAAACAATACGGTTTTAATGCCCCTTGAAAAAGTAGTGGAAGTCACAGTAGCTTAACAAGACGGTTTTAATGCCCATCGTAAGAGACATGGAGGTCCCAGAAGCTTAACAAGACGGTTTTAATGCCCCTTGGAAAGGTGGTGGAGGTCACAGTGGCTTAACAAGACGGTTTTAATGCCCCTTGGAAGAGACGTGGAGGTCCCAGTAGCTTAACAAGACAGTTTTAATGCCCCTCGGAAGAGAAGTGGAGGTCCCAGTAGCTTAACAAGACGGTTTCAATGCCCCTTGGAAGAGACGTGGAGGTCCCAGTAGCTTAACAGGACGGTTTTAATGCCCCTTGGAAAAGTGGTGGAGGTCACAATAGCTTAACAAGATGGTTTTAATGCCACTCGGAAGAGACGTGGAGGTCCAAATAGCTTAACAAGACGGTTTGAATGCACCTTGGAAAAGTGGTGGATGTCACAGTAGCTTAACAGGACGGTTTTAATGCCCCTCGGTAGAGACGTAGAGGTCTCAGTAGCTTAACAAGATGGTTTTAATGCCCCTTGGAAAAGTGGTGGAGTCGCAGTAGCTTAACAAGACAGTTTTAATGCCCCTTGGAAAAGTGGTGGAGGTCACATTAGCTTAACAACACGGTTTTAATGCCCCTTACAAGAGCCATACAGTACATCATCTTAAAAACATTTTTACCATTATTGGGGAGAGGGTCTCCCATAGTCTTTGCTTATGCCTTCCAAGCAAAAGCTGCCAAAAAGAAGAACGGAGGAACTTGCAATTCCCCTTACAAGAGCCATACAGTACAGCATATTACAAACATTATTCCCATTCATGGGGAGTGGGTCTCCCATAGTCTTTGCTCATGCCTTCCAAGCAAAAGCTGCCAAAAATTAGGACAGAGGAAAAGTGGTGGCAGTCACAGTAGTTTAACAAGACGGTTTTAATGCCCCTTGGAAGAGACGTGGTGGTCACAGTAGCTAAACAAGACGGTTTTAATGCCCCTTGGGAAAGTGGTGGAAGTCACAGTAGCTTAACAAGACGGTTTTAATGCCCCTTGGAAAAGTGGTGGAGGTCACAGTAGCTTAACAAGACGGTTTTAATGCCCCTCGGAAGAGACGTGGAGGTCCCAGTAGCTTAACAAGACGGTTTTAATGCCCCTTCAAAAAGTGGTGGAGGTCGCAGTAGCTTAACAAGATGGTTTTAACGCCCCTTGGAAAACTGGTGGAGGTCACAGGTAGCTGAACAAGACGGTTTTAATGCCCTTTGGAAAAGTGGTGCAGGTCACAGTAGCTTAACAAGACGGTTTTAATGCCCCTTGGAAAAGTGGTGGATGTCCCAGTAGCTTAACAAGACGGTTTTAATGCCCCTCGGAAGAGACGTGGAGGTCCCAGTATCTTAAGAAGATGGTTCTAATGCCCCTTGGAAGAGATGTGGAGGTCACAGTAGCTTAACAAGACAGTTTTAATGCCCCTTGGAAAAGTGGTGGAGGTCGCAGTAGCTTAACAAGATGGATTTAATACCCCTTGGAAATGTGGTGGAGGTAACAGAAGCTAAACAATACGGTTTTAATGCCCCTTGAAAAAGTAGTGGAAGTCACAGTAGCTTAACAAGACGGTTTTAATGCCCATCGTAAGAGACATGGAGGTCCCAGTAGCTTAACAAGACGGTTTCAATGCCCCTTGGAAAGGTGGTGGAGGTCACAGTGGCTTAACAAGACGGTTTTAATGCCCCTTGGAAGAGACGTGGAGGTCCCAGTAGCTTAACAAGGCAGTTTTAATGCCCCTCGGAAGAGAAGTGGAGGTCCCAGTAGCTTAACAAGACGGTTTCAATGCCCCTTGGAAGAGACGTGGAGGTCCCAGTAGCTTAACAGGACGGTTTTAATGCCCCTTGGAAAAGTGGTGGAGGTCACAATAGCTTAACAAGATGGTTTTAATGCCACTCGGAAGAGACGTGGAGGTCCAAATAGCTTAACAAGACGGTTTGAATGCACCTTGGAAAAGTGTTGGATGTCACAGTAGCTTAACAGGACGGTTTTAATGCCCCTCGGTAGAGACGTAGAGGTCTCAGTAGCTTAACAAGATGGTTTTAATGCCCCTTGGAAAAGTGGTGGAGTCGCAGTAGCTTAACAAGACAGTTTTAATGCCCCTTGGAAAAGTGGTGGAGGTCACATTAGCTTAACAACACGGTTTTAATGCCCCTTACAAGAGCCATACAGTACATCATCTTAAAAACATTTTTACCATTATTGGGGAGAGGGTCTCCCATAGTCTTTGCTTATGCCTTCCAAGCAAAAGCTGCCAAAAAGGAGAACGGAGGAACTTGCAATTCCCCTTACAAGAGCCATGCAGTACAGCATATTACAAACATTATTCCCATTCATGGGGAGTGGGTCTCCCATAGTCTTTACTTATGCCTTCCATGCAAAAGATGCCAAAAATTAGGACAGAGGAAAAGTGGTGGCGGTCACAGTAGTTTAACAAGACGGTTTTAATGCCCCTTGGAACAGACGTGGAGGTCACAGTAGCTAAACAAGACGGTTTTAATGCCCCTTGGGAAAGTGGTGGAAGTCACAGTAGCTTAACAAGATGGTTTTAATGCCCCTTGGAAAAGTGGTGGAGGTCACAGTAGCTTAACAAAACGGTTTTAATGCCCCTCGGAAGAGACGTGGAGGTCCCAGTACCTTAACAAGACGGTTTTAATGCCCCTTCGAAAAGTGGTGGAGGTCACAGTAGCTTAACAAGATGGTTTTAATGCCCCTTGGAAAAGTGGTGGAGGTCGCAGTAGCTTAACAAGATGGTTTTAACGCCCCTTGGAAAAGTGGTGGAGGTCACAGGTAGCTTAACAAGACGTTTTTAATGCCCTTTGGAAAAGTGGTGCAGGTCACAGTAGCTTAACAAGATGGTTTTAATGCCCCTTGAAAAAGTGGTGGATGTCCCAGTATCTTAAGAAGACGGTTTTAATGCCCCTCGGAAGAGACGTGGAGGTCCCAGTATCTTAAGAAGACGGTTTTAATGCCCCTTGGAAGAGATGTGGAGGTCACAGCAGCTTAACAAGACAGTTTTAATGCCCCTTGGAAAAGAGGTGGAGGTCGCAGTAGCTTAACAAGATGGATTTAATACCCCTTGGAAATGTGGTGGAGGTAACAGAAGCTAAACAATACGGTTCTAATGCCCCTTGAAAAAGTAGTGGAGGTCACAGTAGCTTAACAAGACGGTTTTAGTGCCCCTCGGAAGAGACATGGAGGTCCCAGCAGCTTAACAAGACGGTTTTAATGCCCCTCAGAAGAGACGTCGAGATCCCAGTAGCTTAACAAGATGGTTTGAATGCCCCTCGGAAGAGACGTGGAGGTCACAGAAGATTAACAAGACGGTTTTAATGCCCCATGGAAAAGTGGTGGAGGTCGCAGTAGCTTAACAAGACGGTTTTATCGTCCCTTGAAAAAGTGGTGGAGGTCACAGTAGCTTAACAAGACGGTTTTAATGCCCTTTGGAAAAGTGGTGCAGGTCACAGTAGCTTAACAAGAAGGTTTTAATGCCCCTTGGAAAAGTGTTGGATGTCCCAGTAGCTTAACAAGACGGTTTTACTGCCCCTCGGAAGAGACTTGGAGGTCCCAGTAGCTTAAGAAGACGGTTTTAATGCACCTTGGAAGGGATGTGGAGGTCACAGTAGCTTAACAAGTCAGTTTTAATGCCCCTTGGAAAAGTGGTGGAGGTCGCAGTAGCTTAACAAAATGGATTTAATACCCCTTGGAAAAGTGGTGGAGGTAACAGAAGCTTAACAATATGGTTTTAATGCCCTTTGGAAAAGTGGTGGAGGTCGCAGTAGCTTAACAAGATGGTTTTAATGCCCCTCGGAAGAGACGTGGAGGTCCAAGTAGCTTAACAAGACGGTTTTAATGCCCCTTGGAAAGTTGGTGGAGGTCACAGTGGCTTAACAAGATGCTTTTAATACCCCTTGGAAGAGACGAGGAGGTCCCAGTAGCTTAACAGGACGGTTTTAATGCCCCTCAGAAGAGAAGTGGAGGTCCCAGTAGCTTAACAAGATAGCTTGAATGCCCCTTGGAAGAGACGTGGAGGTCCCAGTATCTTAATAGGACGATTTTAATGCCCCTGGGAAAAGTGGTGGCGGTCACAGTAGCTTAACAAGATGGTTTTAATGCCACTCGGAAGAGACGTGGATGTCCCAGTAGCTTAACAAGATGGTTTGAATGCCCCTTGGAAAAGTGGTGGAGGTCACAGTAGCTTAACAAGACGGTTTTAACGCCCTTTGGAAAAGTGGTGGAGGTCACAGTAGCTTAGCAAGACGGCTTTAATGCCCTTTGGAAAAGTGGTGCAGGTCACAGTAGCTTAACAAGACGGTTTTAATACCCCCTGGAAAAGTGGTGGATGTCCCAGTAGCTTAACAAGACGGTTTTAATGCCCCTCGGAAGAGACATGGAGGTCCCAGTAGCTTAAGAAGACGGTTTTAATGCCCCTTGGAAGAGATATGGAGGTCACAGTAGCTAAACAAGACGGTTTTAATGCCCTTTGGAAAAGTGGTGGAGGTCACAGTAGCTTAACAAGATGGTTTTAATGCCCCTTGGAAAAGTGGTGGAGGTCACAGAAGCTTAACAAGACGGTTTTAATGCCCCTTGAAAAAGTTTTGTAGGTCACAGTAGCTAAACAATACGGTTTTAATGCTCCTCGGAAGATACGTGGAGGTCCCAGTAGCTTAACAAGATGGTTTGAATGCCCCTTGGAAAAGTGGTGGACGTCACAGTAGCTTAACAAGATGGTTTTAACGCCCTTTGGATAAGTGGTGGAGGTCACAGTAGAATAACAAGACGGTTTTAATGTCCTTTGGAAAAGTGGTGCAGGTCACATTAGCTTATCAAGACGGTTTTAATGCCGCTCGGAAAAGACATGGAGGTCCGAGTAGCTTAAGAAGACGGTTTTAATGCCCCTTGGAAGAGATGTGGAGGTCACAGTAGCTTAACTAGACGGTTTTAATGCCCCTTGGAAAAGTTGTGGAGGTCGGAGTAGCTTAACAAGATGGTTTTAATGCCCCTTGGAAAAGTGGTGGAGGTCACAGAAGCTTAACAAGATGGCTTTAATGCCCCTTGAAAAAGTGGTGGAGGTCACAGTAGCTTAACAAGACGGTTTTAATGCCCCTCAGAAGAGACGTGTAGGTCCCAGTAGCTTAACAAGACGGTTTTAATGCCCCTTGGAAAGGTGGTGGAGGTCACAGTGGCTTAACAAGATGCTTTTAATATGCCGTGGAAGAGACGTGGAGGTCGCAGTAGCTTAACAAGACAGTTTTAATGCCCCTCGGAAGAGAAATGGAGGTCCCAGTAGCTTAACAAGACGGTTTGAATGCCCCTTGGAAGAGACGTGGAGGTCCCAGTAGCTTAACAGGACGGTATTAATGCCCCTTGGAAAAGTGGTGGAGGTCACAGTAGCTTAACAAGATGGTTTTAATGCCACTCGGAAGAGACGTGGATGTCCCAGTAGCTTAACAAGATGGCTTGAATGCCCCTTGGAAAAGTGGTGGAGGTCACAGTAGCTTAGCAAGACGGTTTTAATGTCCATCGGTAGAGACGTGGAGGTCCCAGTAGCTTAACAAGATGGTTTTAATGCCCCTTGGAAAAGTGGTGGAGGTCACAGTAACTTAACAAGACGGTTTTAATGCCCGTTGGAAAAGAGGTGGAGTCGCAGCAGCTTAACAAGCCAGTTTTAATGCCCCTTGGAAAAGTGGTGGAGGTCACAGTAGGTTAACAAGACTTTTTTAATGCCCCTTAAAAGAGCCACACTGTACATCATCTTAAAAACATTTTTCCCATTATTGGGGAGAGGGTCTCCCATATTCTTTGCTTATCCCTTCCAAGCAAAAGCTGCCAAAAATTAGGAGGAAATGCAATGCTCGTTCGAAGAGTCGTGGAGGTTTTTGTTAAGTAAAAACAACATTTCAATGCCCCTTGGAAGAGCTGTGGAGTTCAGAGTGGTTTAACAAGACGCTTTTAATGCCCCTCAAAAGAGACGTGGAGATCCCAGTAGCTTAACAAGACGGTTTGAATGCCCCTCGGAAGAGACGTGGAGGTCACAGAAGATTAACAAGACGGTTTTAATGCCCCATGGAAAAGTGGTGGAGGTCACAGTAGCTTAACAAGACGGTTTTAATGCCCTTTGGAATAGTGGTGCAGGTCACAGTAGCTTAACAAGACGGTATTAATGCCCCTTGGAAAAGTGGTGGATGTCCCAGTAGCTTAACAAGACGGTTTTAATGCCCCTTGGAAGAGACGTGGAGGTCCCAGTAGCTTAACAAGACAGTTTTAATGCCCCTCGGAAGAGAAGTGGAGGTTCCAGTAGCTTAACAAGACGGTTTGAATGCCCCTTGGAAGAGACGTGGAGGTCCCAGTAGCTTAACAGGACAGTTTTAATGCCCCTTGGAAAAGTGGTGGAGGTCACAGTAGCTTAACAAGATGGTTTTAATGCCACTCGGAAGAGACGTGGAGGTCCAAATAGCTTAGCAAGACGGTTTGAATGCTCCTTGGAAAAGTGGTGGATGTCACAGTAGCTTAACAAGACTGTTTTAATGCCACTCGGTAGAGACGTAGAGGTCCCAGTAGCTTAACAAGATGGTTTTAATGCCCCTTGGAAAAGTTGTGAAGGTCACAGTAGCTTAACAAGATGGTTTTAATGCCCCTTGGAAAAGTGGTGGAGTCGCAGTAGCTTAACAAGACAGTTTTAATGCCCCTTGGAAAGGTGGTGGAGGTCGCAGTGGCTTAACAAGATGGTTTTAATGCCCCTTACAAGAGCCATACAGTACATCATCTTAAAAACATTTTTCCCATTATTGGGGAGAGGGTCTCCCATAGTCTTTGCTTATGCCTTCCAAGCAAAAGCTGCCAAAAAGTAGGAAGGAGGAATTTGCAATTCCCCTTACAAGAGCCATACAGTACAGCATATTACAAACATTATTCCCATTCATGGGGAGTGGGTCTCCCATAGTCTTTGCTCATGCCTTCCAAGCAAAAGCTGCCAAAAATTAGGACAGAGGAAAAATGGTGGCAGTCACAGTAGTTAAACAAGACGGTTTTAATGCCCCTTGGAAGAGACGTGGTGGTCACAGTAGCTAAACAAGACGGTTTTAATGCCCCTTGGGAAAGTGGTGGAAGTCACAGTAGCTTAACAAGACGGTTTTAATGCCCCTCGGAAGAGACGTGGAGGTCCCAGTAGCTTAACAAGACGGTTTTAATGCCCCTTCAAAAAGTGGTGGAGGTCACAGTAGCTTAACAAGATGGTTTTTACGCCCCTTGGAAAAGTGGTGGAGGTCACAGGTAGCTTAACAAGACGGTTTTAATGCCCTTTGGAAAAGTGGTGCAGGTCACAATAGCTTAACAAGACGGTTTTAATGCCCCTTGGAAAGTTGGTGGAGGTCACAGTGGCTTAACAAGATGCTTTTAATACCCCTTGGAAGAGACGAGGAGGTCCCAGTAGCTTAACAGGACGGTTTTAATGCCCCTCAGAAGAGAAGTGGAGGTCCCAGTAGCTTAACAAGATAGCTTGAATGCCCCTTGGAAGAGACGTGGAGGTCCCAGTATCTTAATAGGACGATTTTAATGCCCCTGGGAAAAGTGGTGGCGGTCACAGTAGCTTAACAAGATGGTTTTAATGCCACTCGGAAGAGACGTGGATGTCCCAGTAGCTTAACAAGATGGTTTGAATGCCCCTTGGAAAAGTGGTGGAGGTCACAGTAGCTTAACAAGACGGTTTTAACGCCCTTTGGAAAAGTGGTGGAGGTCACAGTAGCTTAGCAAGACGGCTTTAATGCCCTTTGGAAAAGTGGTGCAGGTCACAGTAGCTTAACAAGACGGTTTTAATACCCCCTGGAAAAGTGGTGGATGTCCCAGTAGCTTAACAAGACGGTTTTAATGCCCCTCGGAAGAGACATGGAGGTCCCAGTAGCTTAAGAAGACGGTTTTAATGCCCCTTGGAAGAGATATGGAGGTCACAGTAGCTAAACAAGACGGTTTTAATGCCCTTTGGAAAAGTGGTGGAGGTCACAGTAGCTTAACAAGATGGTTTTAATGCCCCTTGGAAAAGTGGTGTAGGTCACAGAAGCTTAACAAGACGGTTTTAATGCCCCTTGAAAAAGTTTTGTAGGTCACAGTAGCTAAACAAGACGGTTTAATGCTCCTCGGAAGATACGTGGAGGTCCCAGTAGCTTAACAAGATGGTTTGAATGCCCCTTGGAAAAGTGGTTGAGGTCACAGTAGCTTAACAAGATGGTTTTAACGCCCTTTGGATAAGTGGTGGAGGTCACAGTAGATTAACAAGACGGTTTTAATGTCCTTTGGAAAAGTGGTGCAGGTCACATTAGCTTAACAAGACGGTTTTAATGCCCCTCGGAAAAGACATGGAGGTCCGAGTAGCTTAAGAAGACGGTTTTAATGCCCCTTGGAAGAGATGTGGAGGTCACAGTAGATTAACTAGACGGTTTTAATGCCCCTTGGAAAAGTTGTGGAGGTCGGAGTAGCTTAACAAGATGGTTTTAATGCCCCTTGGAAAAGTGGTGGAGGTCACAGAAGCTTAACAAGATGGCTTTAATGCCCCTTGAAAAAGTGGTGGAGGTCACAGTAGCTTAACAAGACGGTTTTAATGCCCCTCAGAAGAGACGTGTAGGTCCCAGTAGCTTAACAAGACGGTTTTAATGCCCCTTGGAAAGGTGGTGGAGGTCACAGTGGCTTAACAAGATGCTTTTAATACGCCGTGGAAGAGACGTGGAGGTCGCAGTAGCTTAACAAGACAGTTTTAATGCCCCTCGGAAGAGAAATGGAGGTCCCAGTAGCTTAACAAGACGGTTTGAATGCCCCTTGGAAGAGACGTGGAGGTCCCAGTAGCTTAACAGGACGGTATTAATGCCCCTTGGAAAAGTGGTGGAGGACACAGTAGCTTAACAAGATGGTTTTAATGCCCTTTGGAATAGTGGTGCAGGTCACAGTAGCTTAACAAGACGGTTTTAATGCCCCTTGGAAAAGTGGTGGATGTCCCAGGAGCTTAACAAGACAGTTTTAATGCCCCTTGGAAGAGACGTGGAGGTCCCAGTAGCTTAACAAGACAGTTTTAATGCCCCTCGGAAGAGAAGTGGAGGTTCCAGTAGCTTAACAAGACGGTTTGAATGCCCCTTGGAAGAGACGTGGAGGTCCCAGTAGCTTAACAGGACAGTTTTAATGCCCCTTGGAAAAGTGGTGGAGGTCACAGTAGCTTAGCAAGATGGTTTTAATGCCACTCGGAAGAGACGTGGAGGTCCAAATAGCTTAGCAAGACGGTTTGAATGCTCCTTGGAAAAGTGGTGGATGTCACAGTAGCTTAACAAGGCTGTTTTAATGCCACTCGGTAGAGACGTAGAGGTCCCAGTAGCTTAACAAGATGGTTTTAATGCCCCTTGGAAAAGTTGTGAAGGTCACAGTAGCTTAACAAGATGGTTTTAATGCCCCTTGGAACAGTGGTGGAGTCGCAGTAGCTTAACAGGACAGTTTTAATGCCCCTTGGAAAGGTGGTGGAGGTCGCAGTGGCTTAACAAGACGGTTTTAATGCCCCTTGGAAGAGACGTGGAGGTCCCAGTAGCTTAACAAGACAGTTTTAATGCCCCTCGGAAGAGAAGTGGAGGTTCCAGTAGCTTAACAAGACGGTTTGAATGCCCCTTGGAAGAGACGTGGAGGTCCCAGTAGCTTAACAGGACAGTTTTAATGCCCCTTGGAAAAGTGGTGGAGGTCACAGTAGCTTAACAAGATTTTTTTAATGCCACTCGGAAGAGACGTGGAGGTCCAAATAGCTTAACAAGACGGTTTGAATGCTCCTTGGAAAAGTGGTGGATGTCACAGTAGCTTAACAAGACTGTTTTAATGCCACTCGGTAGAGACGTAGAGGTCCCAGTAGCTTAACAAGATGGTTTTAATGCCCCTTGGAAAAGTTGTGAAGGTCACAGTAGCTTAACAAGATGGTTTTAATGCCCCTTGGAAAAGTGGTGGAGTCGCAGTAGCTTAACAAGACAGTTTTAATGCCCCTTGGAAAAGTGGTGGAGGTCACAGTAGCTTAACAAGATGGTTTTAATGCCCCTTACAAGAGCCATACAGTACATCATCTTAAAAACATTTTTCCCATTATTGGGGAGAGGGTCTCCCATAGTCTTTGCTTATGCCTTCCAAGCAAAAGCTGCCAAAAAGTAGGAAGGAGGAATTTGCAATTCCCCTTACAAGAGCCATACAGTACAGCATATTACAAACATTATTCCCATTCATGGGGAGTGGGTCTCCCATAGTCTTTGCTCATGCCTTCCAAGCAAAAGCTGCCAAAAATTAGGACAGAGGAAAAGTGGTGGCAGTCACAGTAGTTTAACAAGACGGTTTTAATGCCCCTTGGAAGAGACGTGGTGGTCACAGTAGCTAAACAAGACGGTTTTAATGCCCCTTGGGAAAGTGGTGAAGGTCAAAGTAGCTTAACAAGACGGTTTTAACGCCCTTTGGAAAAGTGGTGGAGGTCACAGTAGCTTAACAAGACGGTTTTAATGCCCTTTGGAAAAGTGGTGCAGGTCACAGTAGCTTAACAAGACGGATTTAATGCCCCTCGGAAGAGACATGGAGGTCCCAGTAGCTTAAGAAGACGGTTTTAATGCCCCTTGGAAGAGATGTGGAGGTCACAGTAGCTTAACAAGACGGTTTTAATGCCCCTTGGAAAAGTGGTGGAGGTCGCAGTAGCTTAACAAGATGGTTTTAATGCCCCTTGGAAAAGTGGTGGAGGTCACAGAAGCTTAACAAGACGGTTTTAATGCCCCTTGAAAAAGTGGTGGAGGTCACAGTAGCTTAACAAGATGGTTTTAATGCCCCTCGGAAGAGACGTGGAGGTCCCAGTAGCTTAGCAAGACGGTTTTAATGACCCTTGGAAAGGTGGTGGAGGTCACAGTGGCTTAACAAGATGCTTTTAATACCCATTGGAAGAGACGTGTAGGTCCCAGTAGCTTAACAAGATGGTTTTAATGCCCCTCGGAAGAGAAGTGGAGGTCCCAGTAGCTTAAAAAGATGGTTTGAATTCCCCTTGGAAGAGACGTGGAGGTCCCAGTAGCTTAACAGGACGGTTTTAATGCCCCTTGGAAAAGTGGTGGAGGTCACAGTAGCTTAACAAGATGGATTTAATGCCCTTTGGAAAAGTGGTGCAGGTCATAGTAGCTTAACAAGATGGTTTTAATGCCCCTTGGAAAAGTGGTGGATGTCCCAGTAGTTTAACAAGACGGTTTTAATGCCCCTAGGAAGAGACATGGAGGTCCCAGTAGCTTAAGAAGACGGTTTTAATGCCCCTTGGAAGAGATGTGGAGGTCACAGTAGCTAAACAAGACGGTTTTAATGCCCCTTGGAAAAGTGGTGGAGGTCACAGTAGCTTAACAAGACGGTTTTAATGCCCCTTGGAAAAGTGGTGGAGGTCGTAGAAGCTTAACAAGACGGTTTTAATGCCCCTTGAAAAAGTGGTGGATGTCACAGTAGCTTAACAAGACGGTTTTAATGCCCCTCAGAAGAGACGTGGAGGTACCAGTAGCTTAACAAGACGGTTTTAATGCCCTTTGGAAAAGTGGTGGAGGTCGCAGTGGCTTAACAAGATGGTTTTAATGCCCCTTGGAAAAGGTGTGGAGGTCACAGAAGCTTAACAAGACGGTTTTAATGCACCTTGGAAAAGTGGTGGAGGTCGCAGTAGCTTAACAAATGGTTTTAATGCCCCTTGGAAAAGTGGTGGAGGTCACAGAAGCTTAACAAGACGGTTTTAATGGCCCTTGAAAAAGTGGTGGAGGTCACAGTAGCTTAACAAGATGGTTTAAATGCCCCTCGGAAGAGACGTGGAGGTCCCAGCAGCTTAGCAAGACGGTTTTAATGACCCTTGGAAAGGTGGTGGAGGTCACAGTGGCTTAACAAGATGCTTTTAATACCCATTGGAAGAGACGTGTAGGTCCCAGTAGCTTAACAAGACGGTTTTAATGCCCCTCGGATGAGAAGTGGAGGTCCCAGTAGCTTAAAAAGATGGTTTGAATGCCCCTTGGAAGAGACGTGGAGGTCCCAGTAGCTTAACAGGACGGTTTTAATGCCCCTTAGAAAAGTGGTGGAGGTCACAGTAGCTTAACAAGATGGATTTAATGCCCTTTGGAAAAGTGGTGCAGGTCATAGTAGCTTAACAAGATGGTTTTAATGCCCCTTGGAAAAGTGGTGGATGTCCCAGTAGTTTAACAAGACGGTTTTAATGCCCCTAGGAAGAGACATGGAGGTCCCAGTAGCTTAAGAAGACGGTTTTAATGCCCCTTGGAAGAGATGTGGACGTCACAGTAGCTAAACAAGACGGTTTTAATGCCCCTTGGAAAAGTGGTGGAGGTCACAGTAGCTTAACAAGATGGTTTTAATGCCCCTTGGAAAAGTGGTGGAGGTCGTAGAAGCTTAACAAGACGGTTTTAATGCCCCTTGAAAAAGTGGTGGAGGTCACAGTAGCTTAACAAGATGGTTTTAATGCCCCTCAGAAGAGACGTGGAGGTACCAGTAGCTTAACAAGACGGTTTTAATGCCCTTTGGAAAAGTGGTGGAGGTCGCAGTAGCTTAACAAGATGGTTTTAATGCCCCTCGGAAGAGACGTGGAGGTCCAAGTAGCTTAACAAGACGGTTTTAATGCCCCTTGGAAAGTTGGTGGAGGTCACAGTGGCTTAACAAGATGCTTTTAATACCCCTTGGAAGAGACGTGGAGGTCCCAGTAGCTTAACAAGACGGTTTTAATGTCCCTCGGAAGAGAAGTGGAGGTCCCAGTAGCTTAACAAGATGGTTTGAATGCCCCTTGGAAGAGACGTGGAGGTCCCAGTAGCTTAACAGGACGGTTTTAATGCCCCTTGGAAAAGTTGTGGAGATCACAGTAGCTTAACAAGATGGTTTTAATGCCACTCAGAAGAGACGTGGATGTCCCAGTAGCTTAACAAGATGGTTTGAATGCCCCTTGGAAAATTGGTGAAGGTCAAAGTAGCTTAACAAGACGGTTTTAACGCCCTTTGGAAAAGTGGTGGAGGTCACAGTAGCTTAACAAGACGGTTTTAATGCCCTTTGGAAAAGTGGTGCAGGTCACAGTAGCTTAACAAGACGGATTTAATGCCCCTCGGAAGAGACATGGAGGTCCCAGTAGCTTAAGAAGACGGTTTTAATGCCCCTTGGAAGAGATGTGGAGGTCACAGTAGCTTAACAAGACGGTTTTAATGCCCCTTGGAAAAGTGGTGGAGGTCGCAGTAGCTTAACAAGATGGTTTTAATGCCCCTTGGAAAAGTGGTGGAGGTCACAGAAGCTTAACAAGACGGTTTTAATGCCCCTTGAAAAAGTGGTGGAGGTCACAGTAGCTTAACAAGATGGTTTTAATGCCCCTCGGAAGAGACGTGGAGGTCCCAGTAGCTTAGCAAGACGGTTTTAATGACCCTTGGAAAGGTGGTGGAGGTCACAGTGGCTTAACAAGATGCTTTTAATACCCATTGGAAGAGACGTGTAGGTCCCAGTAGCTTAACAAGATGGTTTTAATGCCCCTCGGAAGAGAAGTGGAGGTCCCAGTAGCTTAAAAAGATGGTTTGAATTCCCCTTGGAAGAGACGTGGAGGTCCCAGTAGCTTAACAGGACGGTTTTAATGCCCCTTGGAAAAGTGGTGGAGGTCACAGTATCTTAACAAGATGGATTTAATGCCCTTTGGAAAAGTGGTGCAGGTCATAGTAGCTTAACAAGATGGTTTTAATGCCCCTTGGAAAAGTGGTGGATGTCCCAGTAGTTTAACAAGACGGTTTTAATGCCCCTAGGAAGAGACATGGAGGTCCCAGTAGCGTAAGAAGACGGTTTTAATGCCCCTTGGAAGAGATGTGGAGGTCACAGTAGCTAAACAAGACGGTTTTAATGCCCCTTGGAAAAGTGGTGGAGGTCACAGTAGCTTAACAAGACGGTTTTAATGCCCCTTGGAAAAGTGGTGGAGGTCGTAGAAGCTTAACAAGACGGTTTTAATGCCCCTTGAAAAAGTGGTGGAGGTCACAGTAGCTTAACAAGACGGTTTTAATGCCCCTCAGAAGAGACGTGGAGGTACCAGTAGCTTAACAAGACGGTTTTAATGCCCTTTGGAAAAGTGGTGGAGGTCGCAGTAGCTTAACAAGATGGTTTTAATGCCCCTTGGAAAAGGTGTGGAGGTCACAGAAGCTTAACAAGACGGTTTTAATGCCCCTTGGAAAAGTGGTGGAGGTCGCAGTAGCTTAACAAATGGTTTTAATGCCCCTTGGAAAAGTGGTGGAGGTCACAGAAGCTTAACAAGACGGTTTTAATGGCCCTTGAAAAAGTGGTGGAGGTCACAGTAGCTTAACAAGATGGTTTAAATGCCCCTCGGAAGAGACGTGGAGGTCCCAGCAGCTTAGCAAGACGGTTTTAATGACCCTTGGAAAGGTGGTGGAGGTCACAGTGGCTTAACAAGATGCTTTTAATACCCATTGGAAGAGACGTGTAGGTCCCAGTAGCTTAACAAGACGGTTTTAATGCCCCTCGGATGAGAAGTGGAGGTCCCAGTAGCTTAAAAAGATGGTTTGAATGCCCCTTGGAAGAGACGTGGAGGTCCCAGTAGCTTAACAGGACGGTTTTAATGCCCCTTAGAAAAGTGGTGGAGGTCACAGTAGCTTAACAAGATGGATTTAATGCCCTTTGGAAAAGTGGTGCAGGTCATAGTAGCTTAACAAGATGGTTTTAATGCCCCTTGGAAAAGTGGTGGATGTCCCAGTAGTTTAACAAGACGGTTTTAATGCCCCTAGGAAGAGACATGGAGGTCCCAGTAGCTTAAGAAGACGGTTTTAATGCCCCTTGGAAGAGATGTGGACGTCACAGTAGCTAAACAAGACGGTTTTAATGCCCCTTGGAAAAGTGGTGGAGGTCACAGTAGCTTAACAAGATGGTTTTAATGCCCCTTGGAAAAGTGGTGGAGGTCGTAGAAGCTTAACAAGACGGTTTTAATGCCCCTTGAAAAAGTGGTGGAGGTCACAGTAGCTTAACAAGATGGTTTTAATGCCCCTCAGAAGAGACGTGGAGGTACCAGTAGCTTAACAAGACGGTTTTAATGCCCTTTGGAAAAGTGGTGGAGGTCGCAGTAGCTTAACAAGATGGTTTTAATGCCCCTTGGAAAAGGTGTGGAGGTCACAGAAGCTTAACAAGACGGTTTTAATGCCCCTTGAAAAAGTGGTAGAGGTCACAGTAGCTTAACAAGATGGTTTTAATGCCCCTCGGAAGAGACGTGGAGGTCCAAGTAGCTTAACAAGACGGTTTTAATGCCCCTTGGAAAGTTGGTGGAGGTCACAGTGGCTTAACAAGATGCTTTTAATACCCCTTGGAAGAGACGATGAGGTCCCAGTAGCTTAACAGGACGGTTTTAATGCCCCTCAGAAGAGAAGTGGAGGTCCCAGTAGCTTAACAAGATAGCTTGAATGCCCCTTGGAAGAGACGTGGAGGTCCCAGTAGCTTAATAGGACGATTTTAATGCCCCTGGGAAAAGTGGTGGCGGTCACAGTAGCTTAACAAGATGGTTTTAATGCCACTCGGAAGAGACGTTGATGTCCCAGTAGCTTAACAAGATGGTTTGAATGCCCCTTGGAAAAGTGGTGGAGGTCACAGTAGCTTAACAAGACGGTTTTAACGCCCTTTGGAAAAGTGGTGGAGGTCACAGTAGCTTAACATGACGGCTTTAATGCCTTTTGGAAAAGTGGTGCAGGTCACAGTAGCTTAACAAGACGGTTTTAATACCCCCTGGAAAAGTGGTGGATATCCCAGTAGCTTAACAAGACGGTTTTAATGCCCCTCGGAAGAGACATGGAGGTCCCAGTAGCTTAAGAAGACGGTTTTAATGCCCCTTGGAAGAGATATGGAGGTCACAGTAGCTAAACAAGACGGTTTTCATGCCCCTTGGAAAAGTGGTGGAGGTCACAGTAGCTTAACAAGATGGTTTTAATGCCCCTTGGAAAAGTGGTGGAGGTCACAGAAGCTTAACAAGACGGTTTTAATGCCCCTTGAAAAAGTTTTGTAGGTCACAGTAGCTAAACAAGACGGTTTTAATGCTCCTCGGAAGATACGTGGAGGTCCCAGTAGCTTAACAAGATGGTTTGAATGCCCCTTGGAAAAGTGGTGGAGGTCACAGTAGCTTAACAAGATGGTTTTAACGCCCTTTGGATAAGTGGTGGAGGTCACAGTAGATTAACAAGACGGTTTTAATGTCCCTCGGAAAAGACATGGAGGTTCGAGTAGCTTAAGAAGACGGTTTTAATGCCCCTTGGAAGAGATGTGGAGGTCACAGTAGCTTAACTAGACGGTTTTAATGCCCCTTGGAAAAGTTGTGGAGGTCGGAGTAGCTTAACAAGATGGTTTTAATGCCCCTTGGAAAAGTGGTGGAGGTCACAGAAGCTTAACAAGATGGCTTTAATGCCCCTTGAAAAAGTGGTGGAGGTCACAGTAGCTTAACAAGACGGTTTTAATGCCCCTCAGAAGAGACGTGTAGGTCCCAGTAGCTTAACAAGACGGTTTTAATGCCCCTTGGAAAGGTGGTGGAGGTCACAGTGGCTTAACAAGATGCTTTTAATACGCCGTGGAAGAGACGTGGAGGTCGCAGTAGCTTAACAAGACAGTTTTAATGCCCCTCGGAAGAGAAATGGAGGTCCCAGTAGCTTAACAAAACGGTTTGAATGCCCCTTGGAAGAGACGTGGAGGTCCCAGTAGCTTAACAGGACGGTATTAATGCCCCTTGGAAAAGTGGTGGAGGTCACAGTAGCTTAACAAGATGGTTTTAATGCCACTCGGAAGAGACGTCAATGTCCCAGTAGCTTAACAAGATGGCTTGAATGCCCCTTGGAAAAGTGGTGGAGGTCACAGTAGCTTAGCAAGACGGTTTTAATGTCCATCGGTAGAGACGTGGAGGTCCCAGTAGCTTAACAAGATGGTTTTAATGCCCCTTGGAAAAGTGGTGGAGGTCACAGTAGCTTAACAAGACGGTTTTAATGCCCTTTGGAAAAGAGGTGGAGTCGCAGCAGCTTAACAAGCCAGTTTTAATGCCCCTTGGAAAAGTGGTGGAGGTCACAGTAGGTTAACAAGACTTTTTTAATGCCCCTTAAAAGAGCCACACTGTACATCATCTTAAAAACATTTATCCCATTATTGGGGAGAGGGTCTCCCATATTCTTTGCTTATCCCTTCCAAGCAAAAGCTGCCAAAAATTAGGAGGAAATGCAATGCTCGTTCGAAGAGTCGTGGAGGTTAGGGTTAAGTAAAAACAACATTTCAATGCCCCTTGGAAAAGCTGTGGAGTTCAGAGTGGTTTAACAAGACGCTTTTAATGCCCCTCAAAAGAGACGTGGAGATCCCAGTAGCTTAACAAGACGGTTTGAATGCCCCTCGGAAGAGACGTGGAGGTCACAGAAGATTAACAAGACGGTTTTAATGCCCCATGGAAAAGTGGTGGAGGTCACAGTAGCTTAACAAGACGGTTTTAATGCCCTTTGGAATAGTGGTGCAGGTCAAAGTAGCTTAACAAGACGGTTTTAATGCCCCTTGGAAAAGTGGTGGATGTCCCAGTAGCTTAACAAGACGGTTTTAATGCCCCTTGGAAGAGACGTGGAGGTCCCAGTAGCTTAACAAGACAGTTTTAATGCCCCTCGGAAGAGAAGTGGAGGTTCCAGTAGCTTAACAAGACGGTTTGAATGCCCCTTGGAAGAGACGTGGAGCTCCCAGTAGCTTAACAGGACAGTTTTAATGCCCCTTGGAAAAGTGGTGGAGGTCACAGTAGCTTAACAAGATTTTTTTAATGCCACTCGGAAGAGACGTGGAGGTCCAAATAGCTTAACAAGACGGTTTGAATGCTCCTTGGAAAAGTGGTGGATGTCACAGTAGCTTAACAAGACTGTTTTAATGCCACTCGGTAGAGACGTAGAGGTCCCAGTAGCTTAACAAGATGGTTTTAATGCCCCTTGGAAAAGTTGTGAAGGTCACAGTAGCTTAACAAGATGGTTTTAATGCCCCTTGGAAAAGTGGTGGAGTCGCAGTAGCTTAACAAGACAGTTTTAATGCCCCTTGGAAAAGTGGTGGAGGTCACAGTAGCTTAACAAGATGGTTTTAATGCCCCTTACAAGAGCCATACAGTACATCATCTTAAAAACATTTTTCCCATTATTGGGGAGAGGGACTCCCATAGTCTTTGCTTATGCCTTCCAAGCAAAAGCTGCCAAAAATTAGGAAGGAGGAACTTGCAATTCCCCTTACAAGAGCCATACAGTACAGCATATTACAAACATTATTCCCATTCATGGGGAGTGGGTCTCCCATAGTCTTTGCTCATGCCTTCCAAGCAAAAGCTGCCAAAAATTAGGACAGAGGAAAAGTGGTGGCAGTCACAGTAGTTTAACAAGACGGTTTTAATGCCCCTTGGAAGAGACGTGGTGGTCACAGTAGCTAAACAAGACGGTTTTAATGCCCCTTGGGAAAGTGGTGGAAGTCACAGTAGCTTAACAAGACGGTTTTAATGCCCCTCGGAAGAGACGTGGAGGTCCCAGTATCTTAAGAAGATGGTTTTAATGCCCCTTGGAAGAGATGTAGATGTCACAGTAGCTTAACAAGACAGTTTTAATGCCCCTTGGAAAAGTGGTGGAGGTCGCAGTAGCTTAACAAAATGGATTTAATACCCCTTGGAAAAGTGGTGGAGGTAACAGAAGCTTAACAATATGGTTTTAATGCCCCTTGAAAAAGTGGTGGAGGTCACAGTAGCTTAACAAGACGGTTTTAATGCCCCTCAGAAGAGACATGAAGTTCCCAGTAGATTAACAAGACAGTTTTAATGCCCCTTGGAAAGGTGGTGGAGGTCGCAGTGGCTTAACAAGACGGTTTTAATGCCCCTTGGAAGAGAAGTGAAGGTCCCAGTAGCTTAACAAGACAGTTTTAATGCCCCTCGGAAGAGAAGTGGAGGTTCCAGTAGCTTAACAAGACGGTTTGAATGCCCCTTGGAAGAGACGTGGAGGTCCCAGTAGCTTAACAGGACAGTTTTAATGCCCCTTGGAAAATTGGTGGAGGTCACAGTAGCTTAACAAGATGGTTTTAATGCCACTCGGAAGAGACATGGAGGTCCAAATAGCTTAACAAGACGGTTTGAATGCTCCTTGGAAAAGTGGTGGATGTCACAGTAGCTTAACAAGACTGTTTTAATGCCACTCGGTAGAGACGTAGAGGTCCCAGTAGCTTAACAAGATGGTTTTAATGCCCCTTGGAAAAGTTGTGAAGGTCACAGTAGCTTAACAAGATGGTTTTAATGCCCCTTGGAAAAGTGGTGGAGTCGCAGTAGCTTAACAAGACAGTTTTAATGCCCCTTGGAAAGGTGGTGGAGGTCGCAGTGGCTTAACAAGACGGTTTTAATGCCCATTGGAAGAGATGTTGAGGTCCCAGTAGCTTAACAAGACAGTTTTAATGCCCCTCGGAAGAGAAGTGGAGGTTCCAGTAGCTTAACAAGATGGTTTGAATGCCCCTTGGAAGAGACGTGGAGCTCCCAGTAGCTTAACAGGACAGTTTTAATGCCCCTTGGAAAAGTGGTGGAGGTCACAGTAGCTTAACAAGATTTTTTTAATGCCACTCGGAAGAGACGTGGAGGTCCAAATAGCTTAACAAGACGGTTTGAATGCTCCTTGGAAAAGTGGTGGATGTCACAGTAGCTTAACAAGACTGTTTTAATGCCACTCGGTAGAGACGTAGAGGTCCCAGTAGCTTAACAAGATGGTTTTAATGCCCCTTGGAAAAGTTGTGAAGGTCACAGTAGCTTAACAAGATGGTTTTAATGCCCCTTGGAAAAGTGGTGGAGTCGCAGTAGCTTAACAAGACAGTTTTAATGCCCCTTGGAAAAGTGGTGGAGGTCACAGTAGCTTAACAAGATGGTTTTAATGCCCCTTACAAGAGCCATACAGTACATCATCTTAAAAACATTTTTCCCATTATTGGGGAGAGGGTCTCCCATAGTCTTTGCTTATGCCTTCCAAGCAAAAGCTGCCAAAAAGTAGGAAGGAGGAACTTGCAATTCCCCTTACAAGAGCCATACAGTACAGCATATTACAAACATTATTCCCATTCATGGGGAGTGGGTCTCCCATAGTCTTTGCTCATGCCTTCCAAGCAAAAGCTGCCAAAAATTAGGACAGAGGAAAAGTGGTGGCAGTCACAGTAGTTTAACAAGACGGTTTTAATGCCCCTTGGAAGAGACGTGGTGGTCACAGTAGCTAAACAAGACGGTTTTAATGCCCCTTGGGAAAGTGGTGGAAGTCACAGTAGCTTAACGAGACGGTTTTAATGCCCCTCGGAAGAGACGTGGAGGTCCAAGTAGCTTAACAAGACGGTTTTAATGCCCCTTCAAAAAGTGGTGGAGGTCACAGTAGCTTAACAAGATGGTTTTAATGCCCCTTGCAAAAGTGGTGGAGGTCGCATTAGCTTAACAAGATGGTTTTAACGCCCCTTGGAAAAGTGGTGGAGGTCACAGGTAGCTTAACAAGACGGTTTTAATGCCCTTTGGAAAAGTGGTGCAGGTCACAGTAGCTTAACAAGACGGTTTTAATGCCCCTCGGAAGAGACGTGGAGTTCCCAGTATCTTAAGAAGATGGTTTTAATGCCCCTTGGAAGAGATGTGGAGGTCACAGTAGCTTAACAAGACAGTTTTAATGCCCCTTGGAAAAGTGGTGGAGGTCGCAGTAGCTTAACAAAATGGATTTAATACCCCTTGGAAAAGTGGTGGAGGTAACAGAAGCTTAACAATATGGTTTTAATGCCCCTTGAAAAAGTGGTGGAGGTCACAGTAGCTTAACAAGACGGTTTTAATGCCCCTCAGAAGAGACATGAAGTTCCCAGTAGATTAACAAGACAGTTTTAATGCCCCTTGGAAAGGTGGTGGAGGTCGCAGTGGCTTAACAAGACGGTTTTAATGCCCCTTGGAAGAGACGTGAAGGTCCCAGTAGCTTAACAAGACAGTTTTAATGCCCCTCGGAAGAGAAGTGGAGGTTCCAGTAGCTTAACAAGACGGTTTGAATGCCCCTTGGAAGAGACGTGGAGGTCCCAGTAGCTTAACAGGACAGTTTTAATGCCCCTTGGAAAAGTGGTGGAGGTCACAGTAGCTTAACAATATGGTTTTAATGCCACTCGGAAGAGACGTGGAGGTCCAAATAGCTTAACAAGACGGTTTGAATGCTCCTTGGAAAAGTGGTGGATGTCACAGTAGCTTAACAAGACTGTTTTAATGCCACTCGGTAGAGACGTAGAGGTCCCAGTAGCTTAACAAGATGGTTTTAATGCCCCTTGGAAAAGTTGTGAAGGTCACAGTAGCTTAACAAGATGGTTTTAATGCCCCTTGGAAAAGTTGTGGAGTCGCAGTGGCTTAACAAGACAGTTTTAATGCCCCTTGGAAAAGTGGTGGAGGTCACAGTAGCTTAACAAGATGGTTTTAATGCCCCTTACAAGAGCCATACAGTACATCATCTTAAAAACATTTTTCCCATTATTGGGGAGAGGGTCTCCCATAGTCTTTGCTTATGCCTTCCAAGCAAAAGCTGCCAAAAAGTAGGAAGGAGGAACTTGCAAATCCCCTTACAAGAGCCATACAGTACAGCATATTACAAACATTATTCCCATTCATGGGGAGTGGGTCTCCCATAGTCTTTGCTCATGCCTTCCAAGCAAAAGCTGCCAAAAATTAGGACAGAGGAAAAGTGGTGGCAGTCACAGTAGTTTAACAAGACGGTTTTAATGCCCCTTGGAAGAGACGTGGTGGTCACAGTAGCTAAACAAGACGGTTTTAATGCCCCTTGGGAAAGTGGTGGAAGTCACAGTAGCTTAACAAGACGGTTTTAATGCCCCTTGGAAAAGTGGTGGAGGTCACAGTAGCTTAACAAGACGGTTTTAATGCCCCTCGGAAGAGACGTGGAGGTCCCAGTAGCTTAACAAGACGGTTTTAATGCCCCTTCAAAAAGTGGTGGAGGTCGCAGTAGCTTAACAAGATGGTTTTAACGCCCCTTGGAAAACTGGTGGAGGTCACAGGTAGCTGAACAAGACGGTTTTAATGCCCTTTGGAAAAGTGGTGCAGGTCACAGTAGCTTAACAAGACGGTTTTAATGCCCCTTGGAAAAGTGTTGGATGTCCCAGTAGCTTAACAAGACGGTTTTAATGCCCCTCGGAAGAGACGTGGAGGTCCCAGTATCTTAAAAAGATGGTTCTAATGCCCCTTGGAAGAGATGTGGAGGTCACAGTAGCTTAACAAGACAGTTTTAATGCCCCTTGGAAAAGTGGTGGAGGTCGCAGTAGCTTAACAAGATGGATTTAATACCCCTTGGAAATGTGGTGGAGGTAACAGAAGCTAAACAATACGGTTTTAATGCCCCTTGAAAAAGTAGTGGAAGTCACAGTAGCTTAACAAGACGGTTTTAATGCCCATCGTAAGAGACATGGAGGTCCCAGAAGCTTAACAAGACGGTTTTAATGCCCCTTGGAAAGGTGGTGGAGGTCACAGTGGCTTAACAAGACGGTTTTAATGCCCCTTGGAAGAGACGTGGAGGTCCCAGTAGCTTAACAAGACAGTTTTAATGCCCCTCGGAAGAGAAGTGGAGGTCCCAGTAGCTTAACAAGACGGTTTCAATGCCCCTTGGAAGAGACGTGGAGGTCCCAGTAGCTTAACAGGACGGTTTTAATGCCCCTTGGAAAAGTGGTGGAGGTCACAATAGCTTAACAAGATGGTTTTAATGCCACTCGGAAGAGACGTGGAGGTCCAAATAGCTTAACAAGACGGTTTGAATGCACCTTGGAAAAGTGGTGGATGTCACAGTAGCTTAACAGGACGGTTTTAATGCCCCTCGGTAGAGACGTAGAGGTCTCAGTAGCTTAACAAGATGGTTTTAATGCCCCTTGGAAAAGTGGTGGAGTCGCAGTAGCTTAACAAGACAGTTTTAATGCCCCTTGGAAAAGTGGTGGAGGTCACATTAGCTTAACAACACGGTTTTAATGCCCCTTACAAGAGCCATACAGTACATCATCTTAAAAACATTTTTACCATTATTGGGGAGAGGGTCTCCCATAGTCTTTGCTTATGCCTTCCAAGCAAAAGCTGCCAAAAAGAAGAACGGAGGAACTTGCAATTCCCCTTACAAGAGCCATACAGTACAGCATATTACAAACATTATTCCCATTCATGGGGAGTGGGTCTCCCATAGTCTTTGCTCATGCCTTCCAAGCAAAAGCTGCCAAAAATTAGGACAGAGGAAAAGTGGTGGCAGTCACAGTAGTTTAACAAGACGGTTTTAATGCCCCTTGGAAGAGACGTGGTGGTCACAGTAGCTAAACAAGACGGTTTTAATGCCCCTTGGGAAAGTGGTGGAAGTCACAGTAGCTTAACAAGACGGTTTTAATGCCCCTTGGAAAAGTGGTGGAGGTCACAGTAGCTTAACAAGACGGTTTTAATGCCCCTCGGAAGAGACGTGGAGGTCCCAGTAGCTTAACAAGACGGTTTTAATGCCCCTTGGAAAAGTGGTGGAGGTCGCAGTAGCTTAACAAGATGGTTTTAACGCCCCTTGGAAAACTGGTGGAGGTCACAGGTAGCTGAACAAGACGGTTTTAATGCCCTTTGGAAAAGTGGTGCAGGTCACAGTAGCTTAACAAGACGGTTTTAATGCCCCTTGGAAAAGTGGTGGATGTCCCAGTAGCTTAACAAGACGGTTTTAATGCCCCTCGGAAGAGACGTGGAGGTCCCAGTATCTTAAGAAGATGGTTCTAATGCCCCTTGGAAGAGATGTGGAGGTCACAGTAGCTTAACAAGACAGTTTTAATGCCCCTTGGAAAAGTGGTGGAGGTCGCAGTAGCTTAACAAGATGGATTTAATACCCCTTGGAAATGTGGTGGAGGTAACAGAAGCTAAACAATACGGTTTTAATGCCCCTTGAAAAAGTAGTGGAAGTCACAGTAGCTTAACAAGACGGTTTTAATGCCCATCGTAAGAGACATGGAGGTCCCAGTAGCTTAACAAGACGGTTTCAATGCCCCTTGGAAAGGTAGTGGAGGTCACAGTGGCTTAACAAGACGGTTTTAATGCCCCTTGGAAGAGACGTGGAGGTCCCAGTAGCTTAACAAGACAGTTTTAATGCCCCTCGGAAGAGAAGTGGAGGTCCCAGTAGCTTAACAAGACGGTTTCAATGCCCCTTGGAAGAGACGTGGAGGTCCCAGTAGCTTAACAGGACGGTTTTAATGCCCCTTGGAAAAGTGGTGGAGGTCACAATAGCTTAACAAGATGGTTTTAATGCCACTCGGAAGAGACGTGGAGGTCCAAATAGCTTAACAAGACGGTTTGAATGCACCTTGGAAAAGTGTTGGATGTCACAGTAGCTTAACAGGACGGTTTTAATGCCCCTCGGTAGAGACGTAGAGGTCTCAGTAGCTTAACAAGATGGTTTTAATGCCCCTTGGAAAAGTGGTGGAGTCGCAGTAGCTTAACAAGACAGTTTTAATGCCCCTTGGAAAAGTGGTGGAGGTCACATTAGCTTAACAACACGGTTTTAATGCCCCTTACAAGAGCCATACAGTACATCATCTTAAAAACATTTTTACCATTATTGGGGAGAGGGTCTCCCATAGTCTTTGCTTATGCCTTCCAAGCAAAAGCTGCCAAAAAGGAGAACGGAGGAACTTGCAATTCCCCTTACAAGAGCCATGCAGTACAGCATATTACAAACATTATTCCCATTCATGGGGAGTGGGTCTCCCATAGTCTTTACTTATGCCTTCCATGCAAAAGATGCCAAAAATTAGGACAGAGGAAAAGTGGTGGCGGTCACAGTAGTTTAACAAGACGGTTTTAATGCCCCTTGGAACAGACGTGGAGGTCACAGTAGCTAAACAAGACGGTTTTAATGCCCCTTGGGAAAGTGGTGGAAGTCACAGTAGCTTAACAAGATGGTTTTAATGCCCCTTGGAAAAGTGGTGGAGGTCACAGTAGCTTAACAAAACGGTTTTAATGCCCCTCGGAAGAGACGTGGAGGTCCCAGTACCTTAACAAGACGGTTTTAATGCCCCTTCGAAAAGTGGTGGAGGTCACAGTAGCTTAACAAGATGGTTTTAATGCCCCTTGGAAAAGTGGTGGAGGTCGCAGTAGCTTAACAAGATGGTTTTAACGCCCCTTGGAAAAGTGGTGGAGGTCACAGGTAGCTTAACAAGACGTTTTTAATGCCCTTTGGAAAAGTGGTGCAGGTCACAGTAGCTTAACAAGATGGTTTTAATGCCCCTTGAAAAAGTGGTGGATGTCCCAGTATCTTAAGAAGACGGTTTTAATGCCCCTCGGAAGAGACGTGGAGGTCCCAGTATCTTAAGAAGACGGTTTTAATGCCCCTTGGAAGAGATGTGGAGGTCACAGCAGCTTAACAAGACAGTTTTAATGCCCCTTGGAAAAGAGGTGGAGGTCGCAGTAGCTTAACAAGATGGATTTAATACCCCTTGGAAATGTGGTGGAGGTAACAGAAGCTAAACAATACGGTTTTAATGCCCCTTGAAAAAGTAGTGGAGGTCACAGTAGCTTAACAAGACGGTTTTAATGCCCCTCGGAAGAGACATGGAGGTCCCAGCAGCTTAACAAGACGGTTTTAATGCCCCTCAGAAGAGACGTCGAGATCCCAGTAGCTTAACAAGATGGTTTGAATGCCCCTCGGAAGAGACGTGGAGGTCACAGAAGATTAACAAGACGGTTTTAATGCCCCATGGAAAAGTGGTGGAGGTCGCAGTAGCTTAACAAGACGGTTTTATCGTCCCTTGAAAAAGTGGTGGAGGTCACAGTAGCTTAACAAGACGGTTTTAATGCCCTTTGGAAAAGTGGTGCAGGTCACAGTAGCTTAACAAGAAGGTTTTAATGCCCCTTGGAAAAGTGTTGGATGTCCCAGTAGCTTAACAAGACGGTTTTACTGCCCCTCGGAAGAGACTTGGAGGTCCCAGTAGCTTAAGAAGACGGTTTTAATGCACCTTGGAAGGGATGTGGAGGTCACAGTAGCTTAACAAGTCAGTTTTAATGCCCCTTGGAAAAGTGGTGGAGGTCGCAGTAGCTTAACAAAATGGATTTAATACCCCTTGGAAAAGTGGAGGAGGGAACAGAAGCTTAACAATATGGTTTTAATGCCCTTTGGAAAAGTGGTGGAGGTCGCAGTAGCTTAACAAGATGGTTTTAATGCCCCTCGGAAGACACGTGGAGGTCCAAGTAGCTTAACAAGACGGTTTTAATGCCCCTTGGAAAGTTGGTGGAGGTCACAGTGGCTTAACAAGATGCTTTTAATACCCCTTGGAAGAGACGAGGAGGTCCCAGTAGCTTAACAGGACGGTTTTAATGCCCCTCAGAAGAGAAGTGGAGGTCCCAGTAGCTTAACAAGATAGCTTGAATGCCCCTTGGAAGAGACGTGGAGGTCCCAGTATCTTAATAGGACGATTTTAATGCCCCTGGGAAAAGTGGTGGCGGTCACAGTAGCTTAACAAGATGGTTTTAATGCCACTCGGAAGAGACGTGGATGTCCCAGTAGCTTAACAAGATGGTTTGAATGCCCCTTGGAAAAGTGGTGGAGGTCACAGTAGCTTAACAAGACGGTTTTAACGCCCTTTGGAAAAGTGGTGGAGGTCACAGTAGCTTAGCAAGACGGCTTTAATGCCCTTTGGAAAAGTGGTGCAGGTCAGAGTAGCTTAACAAGACGGTTTTAATACCCCCTGGAAAAGTGGTGGATGTCCCAGTAGCTTAACAAGACGGTTTTAATGCCCCTCGGAAGAGACATGGAGGTCCCAGTAGCTTAAGAA
Organism: Phyllobates terribilis; assembly: GCF_046119375.1. Classification (NCBI taxonomy): domain Eukaryota; kingdom Metazoa; phylum Chordata; class Amphibia; order Anura; family Dendrobatidae; genus Phyllobates; species Phyllobates terribilis. The sequence continues at coordinate 790,790,119 of NW_027362761.1, forward strand.
GACGGTTTTAATGCCCCTTGGAAGAGATATGGAGGTCACAGTAGCTAAACAAGACGGTTTTAATGCCCTTTGGAAAAGTGGTGGAGGTCACAGTAGCTTAACAAGATGGTTTTAATGCCCCTTGGAAAAGTGGTGGAGGTCACAGAAGCTTAACAAGACGGTTTTAATGCCCCTTGAAAAAGTTTTGTAGGTCACAGTAGCTAAACAATACGGTTTTAATGCTCCTCGGAAGATACGTGGAGGTCCCAGTAGCTTAACAAGATGGTTTGAATGCCCCTTGGAAAAGTGGTGGAGGTCACAGTAGCTTAACAAGATGGTTTTAACGCCCTTTGGATAAGTGGTGGAGGTCACAGTAGATTAACAAGACGGTTTTAATGTCCTTTGGAAAAGTGGTGCAGGTCACATTAGCTTATCAAGACGGTTTTAATGCCGCTCGGAAAAGACATGGAGGTCCGAGTAGCTTAAGAAGACGGTTTTAATGCCCCTTGGAAGAGATGTGGAGGTCACAGTAGCTTAACTAGACGGTTTTAATGCCCCTTGGAAAAGTTGTGGAGGTCGGAGTAGCTTAACAAGATGGTTTTAATGCCCCTTGGAAAAGTGGTGGAGGTCACAGAAGCTTAACAAGATGGCTTTAATGCCCCTTGAAAAAGTGGTGGAGGTCACAGTAGCTTAGCAAGACGGTTTTAATGCCCCTCAGAAGAGACGTGTAGGTCCCAGTAGCTTAACAAGACGGTTTTAATGCCCCTTGGAAAGGTGGTGGAGGTCACAGTGGCTTAACAAGATGCTTTTAATATGCCGTGGAAGAGACGTGGAGGTCGCAGTAGCTTAACAAGACAGTTTTAATGCCCCTCGGAAGAGAAATGGAGGTCCCAGTAGCTTAACAAGACGGTTTGAATGCCCCTTGGAAGAGACGTGGAGGTCCCAGTAGCTTAACAGGACGGTATTAATGCCCCTTGGAAAAGTGGTGGAGGTCACAGTAGCTTAACAAGATGGTTTTAATGCCACTCGGAAGAGACGTGGATGTCCCAGTAGCTTAACAAGATGGCTTGAATGCCCCTTGGAAAAGTGGTGGAGGTCACAGTAGCTTAGCAAGACGGTTTTAATGTCCATCGGTAGAGACGTGGAGGTCCCAGTAGCTTAACAAGATGGTTTTAATGCCCCTTGGAAAAGTGGTGGAGGTCACAGTAACTTAACAAGACGGTTTTAATGCCCCTTGGAAAAGAGGTGGAGTCGCAGCAGCTTAACAAGCCAGTTTTAATGCCCCTTGGAAAAGTGGTGGAGGTCACAGTAGGTTAACAAGACTTTTTTAATGCCCCTTAAAAGAGCCACACTGTACATCATCTTAAAAACATTTTTCCCATTATTGGGGAGAGGGTCTCCCATATTCTTTGCTTATCCCTTCCAAGCAAAAGCTGCCAAAAATTAGGAGGAAATGCAATGCTCGTTCGAAGAGTCGTGGAGGTTTTTGTTAAGTAAAAACAACATTTCAATGCCACTTGGAAGAGCTGTGGAGTTCAGAGTGGTTTAACAAGACGCTTTTAATGCCCCTCAAAAGAGACGTGGAGATCCCAGTAGCTTAACAAGACGGTTTGAATGCCCCTCGGAAGAGACGTGGAGGTCACAGAAGATTAACAAGACGGTTTTAATGCCCCATGGAAAAGTGGTGGAGGTCACAGTAGCTTAACAAGACGGTTTTAATGCCCTTTGGAATAGTGGTGCAGGTCACAGTAGCTTAACAAGACGGTATTAATGCCCCTTGGAAAAGTGTTGGATGTCCCAGTAGCTTAACAAGACGGTTTTAATGCCCCTTGGAAGAGACGTGGAGGTCCCAGTAGCTTAACAAGACAGTTTTAATGCCCCTCGGAAGAGAAGTGGAGGTTCCAGTAGCTTAACAAGACGGTTTGAATGCCCCTTGGAAGAGACGTGGAGGTCCCAGTAGCTTAACAGGACAGTTTTAATGCCCCTTGGAAAAGTGGTGGAGGTCACAGTAGCTTAGCAAGATGGTTTTAATGCCACTCGGAAGAGACGTGGAGGTCCAAATAGCTTAGCAAGACGGTTTGAATGCTCCTTGGAAAAGTGGTGGATGTCACAGTAGCTTAACAAGACTGTTTTAATGCCACTCGGTAGAGACGTAGAGGTCCCAGTAGCTTAACAAGATGGTTTTAATGCCCCTTGGAAAAGTTGTGAAGGTCACAGTAGCTTAACAAGATGGTTTTAATGCCCCTTGGAAAAGTGGTGGAGTCGCAGTAGCTTAACAGGACAGTTTTAATGCCCCTTGGAAAGGTGGTGGAGGTCGCAGTGGCTTAACAAGATGGTTTTAATGCCCCTTACAAGAGCCATACAGTACATCATCTTAAAAACATTTTTCCCATTATTGGGGAGAGGGTCTCCCATAGTCTTTGCTTATGCCTTCCAAGCAAAAGCTGCCAAAAAGTAGGAAGGAGGAATTTGCAATTCCCCTTACAAGAGCCATACAGTACAGCATATTACAAACATTATTCCCATTCATGGGGAGTGGGTCTCCCATAGTCTTTGCTCATGCCTTCCAAGCAAAAGCTGCCAAAAATTAGGACAGAGGAAAAATGGTGGCAGTCACAGTAGTTTAATAAGACGGTTTTAATGCCCCTTGGAAGAGACGTGGTGGTCACAGTAGCTAAACAAGACGGTTTTAATGCCCCTTGGGAAAGTGGTGGAAGTCACAGTAGCTTAACAAGACGGTTTTAATGCCCCTCGGAAGAGACGTGGAGGTCCCAGTAGCTTAACAAGACGGTTTTAATGCCCCTTCAAAAAGTGGTGGAGGTCACAGTAGCTTAACAAGATGGTTTTTACGCCCCTTGGAAAAGTGGTGGAGGTCACAGGTAGCTTAACAAGACGGTTTTAATGCCCTTTGGAAAAGTGGTGCAGGTCACAGTAGCTTAACAAGACGGTTTTAATGCCCCTTGGAAATTTGGTGGAGGTCACAGTGGCTTAACAAGATGCTTTTAATACCCCTTGGAAGAGACGAGGAGGTCCCAGTAGCTTAACAGGACGGTTTTAATGCCCCTCAGAAGAGAAGTGGAGGTCCCAGTAGCTTAACAAGATAGCTTGAATGCCCCTTGGAAGAGACGTGGAGGTCCCAGTATCTTAATAGGACGATTTTAATGCCCCTGGGAAAAGTGGTGGCGGTCACAGTAGCTTAACAAGATGGTTTTAATGCCACTCGGAAGAGACGTGGATGTCCCAGTAGCTTAACAAGATGGTTTGAATGCCCCTTGGAAAAGTGGTGGAGGTCACAGTAGCTTAACAAGACGGTTTTAACGCCCTTTGGAAAAGTGGTGGAGGTCACAGTAGCTTAGCAAGACGGCTTTAATGCCCTTTGGAAAAGTGGTGCAGGTCACAGTAGCTTAACAAGACGGTTTTAATACCCCCTGGAAAAGTGGTGGATGTCCCAGTAGCTTAACAAGACGGTTTTAATGCCCCTCGGAAGAGACATGGAGGTCCCAGTAGCTTAAGAAGACGGTTTTAATGCCCCTTGGAAGAGATATGGAGGTCACAGTAGCTAAACAAGACGGTTTTAATGCCCTTTGGAAAAGTGGTGGAGGTCACAGTAGCTTAACAAGATGGTTTTAATGCCCCTTGGAAAAGTGGTGTAGGTCACAGAAGCTTAACAAGACGGTTTTAATGCCCCTTGAAAAAGTTTTGTAGGTCACAGTAGCTAAACAAGACGGTTTAATGCTCCTCGGAAGATACGTGGAGGTCCCAGTAGCTTAACAAGATGGTTTGAATGCCCCTTGGAAAAGTGGTGGAGGTCACAGTAGCTTAACAAGATGGTTTTAACGCCCTTTGGATAAGTGGTGGAGGTCACAGCAGATTAACAAGACGGCTTTAATGTCCTTTGGAAAAGTGGTGCAGGTCACATTAGCTTAACAAGACGGTTTTAATGCCCCTCGGAAAAGACATGGAGGTCCGAGTAGCTTAAGAAGACGGTTTTAATGCCCCTTGGAAGAGATGTGGAGGTCACAGTAGATTAACTAGACGGTTTTAATGCCCCTTGGAAAAGTTGTGGAGGTCGGAGTAGCTTAACAAGATGGTTTTAATGCCCCTTGGAAAAGTGGTGGAGGTCACAGAAGCTTAACAAGATGGCTTTAATGCCCCTTGAAAAAGTGGTGGAGGTCACAGAAGCTTAACAAGACAGTTTTAATGCCCCTCAGAAGAGACGTGTAGGTCCCAGTAGCTTAACAAGACGGTTTTAATGCCCCTTGGAAAGGTGGTGGAGGTCACAGTGGCTTAACAAGATGCTTTTAATACGCCGTGGAAGAGACGTGGAGGTCGCAGTAGCTTAACAAGACAGTTTTAATGCCCCTCGGAAGAGAAATGGAGGTCCCAGTAGCTTAACAAGACGGTTTGAATGCCCCTTGGAAGAGACGTGGAGGTCCCAGTAGCTTAACAGGACGGTATTAATGCCCCTTGGAAAAGTGGTGGAGGTCACAGTAGCTTAACAAGATGGTTTTAATGCCACTCGGAAGAGACGTGGATGTCCCAGTAGCTTAACAAGATGGCTTGAATGCCCCTTGGAAAAGTGGTGGAGGTCACAGTAGCTTAGCAAGATGGTTTTAATGTCCATCGGTAGAGACGTGGAGGTCCCAGTAGCTTAACAAGATGGTTTTAATGCCCCTTGGAAAAGTGGTGGAGGTCACAGTAGCTTAACAAGACGGTTTTAATGCCCCTTGGAAAGGAGGTGGAGTCGCAGCAGCTTAACAAGCCAGTTTTAATGCCCCTTGGAAAAGTGGTGGAGGTCACAGTAGGTTAACAAGACTTTTTTAATGCCCCTTAAAAGAGCCACACTGTACATCATCTTAAAAACATTTTTCCCATTATTGGGGAGAGGGTCTCCCATATTCTTTGCTTATACCTTCCAAGCAAAAGCTGCCAAAAATTAGGAGGAAATGCAATGCTCTTTCGAAGAGTCGTGGAGGTTAGGGTTAAGTAAAAACAACATTTCAATGCCCCTTGGAAGAGCTGTGGAGTTCAGAGTGGTTTAACAAGACGCTTTTAATGCCCCTCAAAAGAGACGTGGAGATCCCATTAGCTTAACAAGACGGTTTGAATGCCCCTCGGAAGAGACGTGGAGGTCACAGAAGATTAACAAGATGGTTTTAATGCCCCATGGAAAAGTGGTGGAGGTCACAGTAGCTTAACAAGACGGTTTTAATGCCCTTTGGAATAGTGGTGCAGGTCACAGTAGCTTAACAAGACGGTTTTAATGCCCCTTGGAAAAGTGGTGGATGTCCCAGGAGCTTAACAAGACAGTTTTAATGCCCCTTGGAAGAGACGTGGAGGTCCCAGTAGCTTAACAAGACAGTTTTAATGCCCCTCGGAAGAGAAGTGGAGGTTCCAGTAGCTTAACAAGACGGTTTGAATGCCCCTTGGAAGAGACGTGGAGGTCCCAGTAGCTTAACAGGACAGTTTTAATGCCCCTTGGAAAAGTGGTGGAGGTCACAGTAGCTTAACAAGATGGTTTTAATGCCACTCGGAAGAGACGTGGAGGTCCAAATAGCTTAGCAAGACGGTTTGAATGCTCCTTGGAAAAGTGGTGGATGTCACAGTAGCTTAACAAGACTGTTTTAATGCCACTCGGTAGAGACGTAGAGGTCCCAGTAGCTTAACAAGATGGTTTTAATGCCCCTTGGAAAAGTTGTGAAGGTCACAGTAGCTTAACAAGATGGTTTTAATGCCCCTTGGAACAGTGGTGGAGTCGCAGTAGGTTAACAGGACAGTTTTAATGCCCCTTGGAAAGGTGGTGGAGGTCGCAGTGGCTTAACAAGACGGTTTTAATGCCCCTTGGAAGAGACGTGGAGGTCCCAGTAGCTTAACAAGACAGTTTTAATGCCCCTCGGAAGAGAAGTGGAGGTTCCAGTAGCTTAACAAGACGGTTTGAATGCCCCTTGGAAGAGACGTGGAGGTCCCAGTAGCTTAACAGGACAGTTTTAATGCCCCTTGGAAAAGTGGTGGAGGTCACAGTAGCTTAACAAGATTTTTTTAATGCCACTCGGAAGAGACGTGGAGGTCCAAATAGCTTAACAAGACGGTTTGAATGCTCCTTGGAAAAGTGGTGGATGTCACAGTAGCTTAACAAGACTGTTTTAATGCCACTCGGTAGAGACGTAGAGGTCCCAGTAGCTTAACAAGATGGTTTTAATGCCCCTTGGAAAAGTTGTGAAGGTCACAGTACCTTAACAAGATGGTTTTAATGCCCCTTGGAAAAGTGGTGGAGTCGCAGTAGCTTAACAAGACAGTTTTAATGCCCCTTGGAAAAGTGGTGGAGGTCACAGTAGCTTAACAAGATGGTTTTAATGCCCCTTACAAGAGCCATACAGTACATCATCTTAAAAACATTTTTCCCATTATTGGGGAGAGGGTCTCCCATAGTCTTTGCTTATGCCTTCCAAGCAAAAGCTGCCAAAAAGTAGGAAGGAGGAATTTGCAATTCCCCTTACAAGAGCCATACAGTACAGCATATTACAAACATTATTCCCATTCATGGGGAGTGGGTCTCCCATAGTCTTTGCTCATGCCTTCCAAGCAAAAGCTGCCAAAAATTAGGACAGAGGAAAAGTGGTGGCAGTCACAGTAGTTTAACAAGACGGTTTTAATGCCCCTTGGAAGAGACGTGGTGGTCACAGTAGCTAAACAAGACGGTTTTAATGCCCCTTGGGAAAGTGGTGGAAGTCACAGTAGCTTAACAAGACGGTTTTAATGCCCCTCGGAAGAGACGTGGAGGTCCCAGTAGCTTAACAAGACGGTTTTAATGCCCCTTCAAAAAGTGGTGGAGGTCACAGTAGCTTAACAAGATGGTTTTAACGCCCCTTGGAAAAGTGGTGGAGGTCACAGGTAGCTTAACAAGACGGTTTTAATGCCCTTTGGAAAAGTGTTGCAGGTCACAGTAGCTTAACAAGACGGTTTTAATGCCCCTCGGAAGAGACGTGGAGTTCCCAGTATCTTAAGAAGATGGTTTTAATTCCCCTTGGAAGAGATGTGGAGGTCACAGTAGCTTAACAAGACATTTTTAATGCCCCTTGGAAAAGTGGTGGAGGTCGCAGTAGCTTAACAAAATGGATTTAATACCCCTTGGAAAAGTGGTGGAGGTAACAGAAGCTTAACAATATGGTTTTAATGCCCCTTGAAAAAGTGGTGGAGGTCACAGTATCTTAACAAGACGGTTTTAATGCCCCTCAGAAGAGACATGAAGTTCCCAGTAGATTAACAAGACAGTTTTAATGCCCCTGGGAAAGGTGGTGGAGGTCGCAGTGGCTTAACAAGACGGTTTTAATGCCCCTTGGAAGAGACGTGAAGGTCCCAGTAGCTTAACAAGACAGTTTTAATGCCCCTCGGAAGAGAAGTGGAGGTTCCAGTAGCTTAACAAGACGGTTTGAATGCCCCTTGGAAGAGACGTGGAGGTCCCAGTAGCTTAACAGGACAGTTTTAATGCCCCTTGGAAAAGTGGTGGAGGTCACAGTAGCTTAACAAGATGGTTTTAATGCCACTCGGAAGAGACGTGGAGGTCCAAATAGCTTAACAAGACGGTTTGAATGCTCCTTGGAAAAGTGGTGGATGTCACAGTAGCTTAACAAGACTGCTTTAATGCCACTCGGTAGAGACGTAGAGGTCCCAGTAGCTTAACAAGATGGTTTTAATGCCCCTTGGAAAAGTTGTGAAGGTCACAGTAGCTTAACAAGATGGTTTTAATGCCCCTTGGAAAAGTTGTGGAGTCGCAGTGGCTTAACAAGACAGTTTTAATGCCCCTTGGAAAAGTGGTGGAGGTCACAGTAGCTTAAGAAGATGGTTTTAATGCCCCTTACAAGAGCCATACAGTACATCATCTTAAAAACATTTTTCCCATTATTGGGGAGAGGGTCTCCCATAGTCTTTGCTTATGCCTTCCAAGCAAAAGCTGCCAAAAAGTAGGAAGGAGGAACTTGCAATTTACCTTACAAGAGCCATACAGTACAGCATATTACAAACATTATTCCCATTCATGGGGAGAGGGTCTCCCATAGTCTTTGCTCATGCCTTCCAAGCAAAAGCTGCCAAAAATTAGGACAGAGGAAAAGTGGTGGCAGTCACAGTAGTTTAACAAGACGGTTTTAATGCCCCTTGGAAGAGACGTGGTGGTCACAGTAGCTAAACAAGACGGTTTTAATGCCCCTTGGGAAAGTGGTGGAAGTCACAGTAGCTTAACAAGATGGTTTTAATGCCCCTTGGAAAAGTGGTGGAGGTCACAGTAGCTTAACAAGACGGTTTTAATGCCCCTCGGAAGAGACGTGGAGGTCCCAGTAGCTTAACAAGACGGTTTTAATGCCCCTTCAAAAAGTGGTGGAGGTCGCAGTAGCTTAACAAGATGGTTTTAACGCCCCTTGGAAAAGTGGTGGAGGTCACAGGTAGCTGAACAAGACGGTTTTAATGCCCTTTGGAAAAGTGGTGCAGGTCACAGTAGCTTAACAAGACGGTTTTAATGCCCCTTGGAAAAGTGGTGGATGTCCCAGTAGCTTAACAAGACGGTTTTAATGCCCCTCGGAAGAGACGTGGAGGTCCCAGTATCTTAAGGAGATGGTTCTAATGCCCCTTGGAAGAGATGTGGAGGTCACAGTAGCTTAACAAGACAGTTTTAATGCCCCTTGGAAAAGTGGTGGAGGTCGCAGTAGCTTAACAAGATGGATTTAATACCCCTTGGAAATGTGGTGGAGGTAACAGAAGCTAAACAATACGGTTTTAATGCCCCTTGAAAAAGTAGTGGAAGTCACAGTAGCTTAACAAGACGGTTTTAATGCCCATCGTAAGAGACATGGAGGTCCCAGTAGCTTAACAAGACGGTTTTAATGCCCCTTGGAAAGGTGGTGGAGGTCACAGTGGCTTAACAAGACGGTTTTAATGCCCCTTGGAAGAGACGTGGAGGTCCCATTAGCTTAACAAGACAGTTTTAATGCCCCTCGGAAGAGAAGTGGAGGTCCCAGTAGCTTAACAAGACGGTTTCAATGCCCCTTGGAAGAGACGTGGAGGTCCCAGTAGCTTAACAGGACGGTTTTAATGCCCCTTGGAAAAGTGGTGGAGGTCACAGTAGCTTAACAAGATGGTTTTAATGCCACTCGGAAGAGACGTGGAGGTCCAAGTAGCTTAACTAGACGGTTTGAATGCACCTTGGAAAAGTGGTGGATGTCACAGTAGCTTAACAGGACGGTTTTAATGCCCCTCGGTAGAGACGTAGAGGTCTCAGTAGCTTAACAAGATGGTTTTAATGCCCCTTGGAAAAGTGGTGGAGTCGCAGTAGCTTAACAAGACAGTTTTAATGCCCCTTGGAAAAGTGGTGGAGGTCACATTAGCTTAACAACACGGTTTTAATGCCCCTTACAAGAGCCATACAGTACATCATCTTAAAAACATTTTTACCATTATTGGGGAGAGGGTCTCCCATAGTCTTTGCTTATGCCTTCCAAGCAAAAGCTGCCAAAAAGAAGAACGGAGGAACTTGCAATTCCCCTTACAAGAGCCATGCAGTACAGCATATTACAAACATTATTCCCATTCATGGGGAGTGGGTCTCCCATAGTCTTTACTTATGCCTTCCATGCAAAAGATGCCAAAAATTTGGACAGAGGAAAAGTGGTGGCGGTCACAGTAGTTTAACAAGACGGTTTTAATGCCCCTTGGAAGAGACGTGGAGGTCACAGTAGCTAAACAAGACGGTTTTAATGCCCCTTGGGAAAGTGGTGGAAGTCACAGTAGCTTAACAAGATGGTTTTAATGCCCCTTGGAAAAGTGGTGGAGGTCACAGTAGCTTAACAAAACAGTTTTAATGCCCCTCGGAAGAGACGTGGAGGTCCCAGTAGCTTAACAAGACGGTTTTAATGCCCCTTCGAAAAGTGGTGGAGGTCACAGTAGCTTAACAAGATGGTTTTAATGCCCCTTGGAAAAGTGGTGGAGGTCGCAGTAGCTTAACAAGATGGTTTCAACGCCCCTTGGAAAAGTGGTGGAGGTCACAGGTAGCTTAACAAGACGTTTTTAATGCCCTTTGGAAAAGTGGTGCAGGTCACAGTAGCTTAACAAGATGGTTTTAATGCCCCTTGAAAAAGTGGTGGATGTCCCAGTATCTTAAGAAGACGGTTTTAATGCCCCTCGGAAGAGACGTGGAGGTCACAGAAGATTAACAAGATGGTTTTAATGCCCCATGGAAAAGTGGTGGAGGTCACAGTAGCTTAACAAGACGGTTTTAATGCCCTTTGGAATAGTGGTGCAGGTCACAGTAGCTTAACAAGACGGTTTTAATGCCCCTTGGAAAAGTGGTGGATGTCCCAGGAGCTTAACAAGACAGTTTTAATGCCCCTTGGAAGAGACGTGGAGGTCCCAGTAGCTTAACAAGACAGTTTTAATGCCCCTCGGAAGAGAAGTGGAGGTTCCAGTAGCTTAACAAGACGGTTTGAATGCCCCTTGGACGAGACGTGGAGGTCCCAGTAGCTTAACAGGACAGTTTTAATGCCCCTTGGAAAAGTGGTGGAGGTCACAGTAGCTTAACAAGATGGTTTTAATGCCACTCGGAAGAGACGTGGAGGTCCAAATAGCTTAGCAAGACGGTTTGAATGCTCCTTGGAAAAGTGGTGGATGTCACAGTAGCTTAACAAGACTGTTTTAATGCCACTCGGTAGAGACGTAGAGGTCCCAGTAGCTTAACAAGATGGTTTTAAAGCCCCTTGGAAAAGTTGTGAAGGTCACAGTAGCTTAACAAGATGGTTTTAATGCCCCTTGGAACAGTGGTGGAGTCGCAGTAGGTTAACAGGACAGTTTTAATGCCCCTTGGAAAGGTGGTGGAGGTCGCAGTGGCTTAACAAGACGGTTTTAATGCCCCTTGGAAGAGACGTGGAGGTCCCAGTAGCTTAACAAGACAGTTTTAATGCCCCTCGGAAGAGAAGTGGAGGTTCCAGTAGCTTAACAAGACGGTTTGAATGCCCCTTGGAAGAGACGTGGAGGTCCCAGTAGCTTAACAGGACAGTTTTAATGCCCCTTGGAAAAGTGGTGGAGGTCACAGTAGCTTAACAAGATTTTTTTAATGCCACTCGGAAGAGACGTGGAGGTCCAAATAGCTTAACAAGACGGTTTGAATGCTCCTTGGAAAAGTGGTGGATGTCACAGTAGCTTAACAAGACTGTTTTAATGCCACTCGGTAGAGACGTAGAGGTCCCAGTAGCTTAACAAGATGGTTTTAATGCCCCTTGGAAAAGTTGTGAAGGTCACAGTAGCTTAACAAGATGGTTTTAATGCCCCTTTGAAAAGTGGTGGAGTCGCAGTAGCTTAACAAGACAGTTTTAATGCCCCTTGGAAAAGTGGTGGAGGTCACAGTAGCTTAACAAGATGGTTTTAATGCCCTTTACAAGAGCCATACAGTACATCATCTTAAAAACGTTTTTCCCATTATTGGGGAGAGGGTCTCCCATAGTCTTTGCTTATGCCTTCCAAGCAAAAGCTGCCAAAAAGTAGGAAGGAGGAATTTGCAATTCCCCTTACAAGAGCCATACAGTACAGCATATTACAAACATTATTCCCATTCATGGGGAGTGGGTCTCCCATAGTCTTTGCTCATGCCTTCCAAGCAAAAGCTGCCAAAAATTAGGACAGAGGAAAAGTGGTGGCAGTCACAGTAGTTTAACAAGACGGTTTTAATGCCCCTTGGAAGAGACGTGGTGGTCACAGTAGCTAAACAAGACGGTTTTAATGCCCCTTGGGAAAGTGGTGGAAGTCACAGTAGCTTAACAAGACGGTTTTAATGCCACTCGGAAGAGACGTGGAGGTCCCAGTAGCTTAACAAGACGGTTTTAATGCCCCTTCAAAAAGTGGTGGAGGTCACAGTAGCTTAACAAGATGGTTTTAACGCCCCTTGGAAAAGTGGTGGAGGTCACAGGTAGCTTAACAAGACGGTTTTAATGCCCTTTGGAAAAGTGTTGCAGGTCACAGTAGCTTAACAAGACGGTTTTAATGCCCCTCGGAAGAGACGTGGAGTTCCCAGTATCTTAAGAAGATGGTTTTAATGCCCCTTGGAAGAGATGTGGAGGTCACAGTAGCTTAACAAGACATTTTTAATGCCCCTTGGAAAAGTGGTGGAGGTCGCAGTAGCTTAACAAAATGGATTTAATACCCCTTGGAAAAGTGGTGGAGGTAACAGAAGCTTAACAATATGGTTTTAATGCCCCTTGAAAAAGTGGTGGAGGTCACAGTATCTTAACAAGACGGTTTTAATGCCCCTCAGAAGAGACATGAAGTTCCCAGTAGATTAACAAGACAGTTTTAATGCCCCTGGGAAAGGTGGTGGAGGTCGCAGTGGCTTAACAAGACGGTTTTAATGCCCCTTGGAAGAGACGTGAAGGTCCCAGTAGCTTAACAAGACAGTTTTAATGCCCCTCGGAAGAGAAGTGGAGGTTCCAGTAGCTTAACAAGACGGTTTGAATGCCCCTTGGAAGAGACGTGGAGGTCCCAGTAGCTTAACAGGACAGTTTTAATGCCCCTTGGAAAAGTGGTGGAGGTCACAGTAGCTTAACAAGATGGTTTTAATGCCACTCGGAAGAGACGTGGAGGTCCAAATAGCTTAACAAGACGGTTTGAATGCTCCTTGGAAAAGTGGTGGATGTCACAGTAGCTTAACAAGACTGCTTTAATGCCACTCGGTAGAGACGTAGAGGTCCCAGTAGCTTAACAAGATGGTTTTAATGCCCCTTGGAAAAGTTGTGAAGGTCACAGTAGCTTAACAAGATGGTTTTAATGCCCCTTGGAAAAGTTGTGGAGTCGCAGTGGCTTAACAAGACAGTTTTAATGCCCCTTGGAAAAGTGGTGGAGGTCACAGTAGCTTAAGAAGATGGTTTTAATGCCCCTTACAAGAGCCATACAGTACATCATCTTAAAAACATTTTTCCCATTATTGGGGAGAGGGTCTCCCATAGTCTTTGCTTATGCCTTCCAAGCAAAAGCTGCCAAAAAGTAGGAAGGAGGAACTTGCAATTTACCTTACAAGAGCCATACAGTACAGCATATTACAAACATTATTCCCATTCATGGGGAGAGGGTCTCCCATAGTCTTTGCTCATGCCTTCCAAGCAAAAGCTGCCAAAAATTAGGACAGAGGAAAAGTGGTGGCAGTCACAGTAGTTTAACAAGACGGTTTTAATGCCCCTTGGAAGAGACGTGGTGGTCACAGTAGCTAAACAAGACGGTTTTAATGCCCCTTGGGAAAGTGGTGGAAGTCACAGTAGCTTAACAAGATGGTTTTAATGCCCCTTGGAAAAGTGGTGGAGGTCACAGTAGCTTAACAAGACGGTTTTAATGCCCCTCGGAAGAGACGTGGAGGTCCCAGTAGCTTAACAAGACGGTTTTAATGCCCCTTCAAAAAGTGGTGGAGGTCGCAGTAGCTTAACAAGATGGTTTTAACGCCCCTTGGAAAAGTGGTGGAGGTCACAGGTAGCTGAACAAGACGGTTTTAATGCCCTTTGGAAAAGTGGTGCAGGTCACAGTAGCTTAACAAGACGGTTTTAATGCCCCTTGGAAAAGTGGTGGATGTCCCAGTAGCTTAACAAGACGGTTTTAATGCCCCTCGGAAGAGACGTGGAGGTCCCAGTATCTTAAGAAGATGGTTCTAATGCCCCTTGGAAGAGATGTGGAGGTCACAGTAGCTTAACAAGACAGTTTTAATGCCCCTTGGAAAAGTGGTGGAGGTCGCAGTAGCTTAACAAGATGGATTTAATACCCCTTGGAAATGTGGTGGAGGTAACAGAAGCTAAACAATACGGTTTTAATGCCCCTTGAAAAAGTAGTGGAAGTCACAGTAGCTTAACAAGACGGTTTTAATGCCCATCGTAAGAGACATGGAGGTCCCAGTAGCTTAACAAGACGGTTTTAATGCCCCTTGGAAAGGTGGTGGAGGTCACAGTGGCTTAACAAGACGGTTTTAATGCCCCTTGGAAGAGACGTGGAGGTCCCATTAGCTTAACAAGACAGTTTTAATGCCCCTCGGAAGAGAAGTGGAGGTCCCAGTAGCTTAACAAGACGGTTTCAATGCCCCTTGGAAGAGACGTGGAGGTCCCAGTAGCTTAACAGGACGGTTTTAATGCCCCTTGGAAAAGTGGTGGAGGTCACAGTAGCTTAACAAGATGGTTTTAATGCCACTCGGAAGAGACGTGGAGGTCCAAGTAGCTTAACTAGACGGTTTGAATGCACCTTGGAAAAGTGGTGGATGTCACAGTAGCTTAACAGGACGGTTTTAATGCCCCTCGGTAGAGACGTAGAGGTCTCAGTAGCTTAACAAGATGGTTTTAATGCCCCTTGGAAAAGTGGTGGAGTCGCAGTAGCTTAACAAGACAGTTTTAATGCCCCTTGGAAAAGTGGTGGAGGTCACATTAGCTTAACAACACGGTTTTAATGCCCCTTACAAGAGCCATACAGTACATCATCTTAAAAACATTTTTACCATTATTGGGGAGAGGGTCTCCCATAGTCTTTGCTTATGCCTTCCAAGCAAAAGCTGCCAAAAAGAAGAACGGAGGAACTTGCAATTCCCCTTACAAGAGCCATGCAGTACAGCATATTACAAACATTATTCCCATTCATGGGGAGTGGGTCTCCCATAGTCTTTACTTATGCCTTCCATGCAAAAGATGCCAAAAATTTGGACAGAGGAAAAGTGGTGGCGGTCACAGTAGTTTAACAAGACGGTTTTAATGCCCCTTGGAAGAGACGTGGAGGTCACAGTAGCTAAACAAGACGGTTTTAATGCCCCTTGGGAAAGTGGTGGAAGTCACAGTAGCTTAACAAGATGGTTTTAATGCCCCTTGGAAAAGTGGTGGAGGTCACAGTAGCTTAACAAAACAGTTTTAATGCCCCTCGGAAGAGACGTGGAGGTCCCAGTAGCTTAACAAGACGGTTTTAATGCCCCTTCGAAAAGTGGTGGAGGTCACAGTAGCTTAACAAGATGGTTTTAATGCCCCTTGGAAAAGTGGTGGAGGTCGCAGTAGCTTAACAAGATGGTTTCAACGCCCCTTGGAAAAGTGGTGGAGGTCACAGGTAGCTTAACAAGACGTTTTTAATGCCCTTTGGAAAAGTGGTGCAGGTCACAGTAGCTTAACAAGATGGTTTTAATGCCCCTTGAAAAAGTGGTGGATGTCCCAGTATCTTAAGAAGACGGTTTTAATGCCCCTCGGAAGAGACGTGGAGGTCACAGAAGATTAACAAGATGGTTTTAATGCCCCATGGAAAAGTGGTGGAGGTCACAGTAGCTTAACAAGACGGTTTTAATGCCCTTTGGAATAGTGGTGCAGGTCACAGTAGCTTAACAAGACGGTTTTAATGCCCCTTGGAAAAGTGGTGGATGTCCCAGGAGCTTAACAAGACAGTTTTAATGCCCCTTGGAAGAGACGTGGAGGTCCCAGTAGCTTAACAAGACAGTTTTAATGCCCCTCGGAAGAGAAGTGGAGGTTCCAGTAGCTTAACAAGACGGTTTGAATGCCCCTTGGAAGAGACGTGGAGGTCCCAGTAGCTTAACAGGACAGTTTTAATGCCCCTTGGAAAAGTGGTGGAGGTCACAGTAGCTTAACAAGATGGTTTTAATGCCACTCGGAAGAGACGTGGAGGTCCAAATAGCTTAGCAAGACGGTTTGAATGCTCCTTGGAAAAGTGGTGGATGTCACAGTAGCTTAACAAGACTGTTTTAATGCCACTCGGTAGAGACGTAGAGGTCCCAGTAGCTTAACAAGATGGTTTTAAAGCCCCTTGGAAAAGTTGTGAAGGTCACAGTAGCTTAACAAGATGGTTTTAATGCCCCTTGGAACAGTGGTGGAGTCGCAGTAGGTTAACAGGACAGTTTTAATGCCCCTTGGAAAGGTGGTGGAGGTCGCAGTGGCTTAACAAGACGGTTTTAATGCCCCTTGGAAGAGACGTGGATGTCCCAGTAGCTTAACAAGACAGTTTTAATGCCCCTCGGAAGAGAAGTGGAGGTTCCAGTAGCTTAACAAGACGGTTTGAATGCCCCTTGGAAGAGACGTGGAGGTCCCAGTAGCTTAACAGGACAGTTTTAATGCCCCTTGGAAAAGTGGTGGAGGTCACAGTAGCTTAACAAGATTTTTTTAATGCCACTCGGAAGAGACGTGGAGGTCCAAATAGCTTAACAAGACGGTTTGAATGCTCCTTGGAAAAGTGGTGGATGTCACAGTAGCTTAACAAGACTGTTTTAATGCCACTCGGTAGAGACGTAGAGGTCCCAGTAGCTTAACAAGATGGTTTTAATGCCCCTTGGAAAAGTTGTGAAGGTCACAGTAGCTTAACAAGATGGTTTTAATGCCCCTTTGAAAAGTGGTGGAGTCGCAGTAGCTTAACAAGACAGTTTTAATGCCCCTTGGAAAAGTGGTGGAGGTCACAGTAGCTTAACAAGATGGTTTTAATGCCCTTTACAAGAGCCATACAGTACATCATCTTAAAAACGTTTTTCCCATTATTGGGGAGAGGGTCTCCCATAGTCTTTGCTTATGCCTTCCAAGCAAAAGCTGCCAAAAAGTAGGAAGGAGGAATTTGCAATTCCCCTTACAAGAGCCATACAGTACAGCATATTACAAACATTATTCCCATTCATGGGGAGTGGGTCTCCCATAGTCTTTGCTCATGCCTTCCAAGCAAAAGCTGCCAAAAATTAGGACAGAGGAAAAGTGGTGGCAGTCACAGTAGTTTAACAAGACGGTTTTAATGCCCCTTGGAAGAGACGTGGTGGTCACAGTAGCTAAACAAGACGGTTTTAATGCCCCTTGGGAAAGTGGTGGAAGTCACAGTAGCTTAACAAGACGGTTTTAATGCCCCTCGGAAGAGACGTGGAGGTCCCAGTAGCTTAACAAGACGGTTTTAATGCCCCTTCAAAAAGTGGTGGAGGTCACAGTAGCTTAACAAGATGGTTTTAACGCCCCTTGGAAAAGTGGTGGAGGTCACAGGTAGCTTAACAAGACGGTTTTAATGCCCTTTGGAAAAGTGTTGCAGGTCACAGTAGCTTAACAAGACGGTTTTAATGCCCCTCGGAAGAGACGTGGAGTTCCCAGTATCTTAAGAAGATGGTTTTAATGCCCCTTGGAAGAGATGTGGAGGTCACAGTAGCTTAACAAGACATTTTTAATGCCCCTTGGAAAAGTGGTGGAGGTCGCAGTAGCTTAACAAAATGGATTTAATACCCCTTGGAAAAGTGGTGGAGGTAACAGAAGCTTAACAATATGGTTTTAATGCCCCTTGAAAAAGTGGTGGAGGTCACAGTATCTTAACAAGACGGTTTTAATGCCCCTCAGAAGAGACATGAAGTTCCCAGTAGATTAACAAGACAGTTTTAATGCCCCTGGGAAAGGTGGTGGAGGTCGCAGTGGCTTAACAAGACGGTTTTAATGCCCCTTGGAAGAGACGTGAAGGTCCCAGTAGCTTAACAAGACAGTTTTAATGCCCCTCGGAAGAGAAGTGGAGGTTCCAGTAGCTTAACAAGACGGTTTGAATGCCCCTTGGAAGAGACGTGGAGGTCCCAGTAGCTTAACAGGACAGTTTTAATGCCCCTTGGAAAAGTGGTGGAGGTCACAGTAGCTTAACAAGATGGTTTTAATGCCACTCGGAAGAGACGTGGAGGTCCAAATAGCTTAACAAGACGGTTTGAATGCTCCTTGGAAAAGTGGTGGATGTCACAGTAGCTTAACAAGACTGCTTTAATGCCACTCGGTAGAGACGTAGAGGTCCCAGTAGCTTAACAAGATGGTTTTAATGCCCCTTGGAAAAGTTGTGAAGGTCACAGTAGCTTAACAAGATGGTTTTAATGCCCCTTGGAAAAGTTGTGGAGTCGCAGTGGCTTAACAAGACAGTTTTAATGCCCCTTGGAAAAGTGGTGGAGGTCACAGTAGCTTAAGAAGATGGTTTTAATGCCCCTTACAAGAGCCATACAGTACATCATCTTAAAAACATTTTTCCCATTATTGGGGAGAGGGTCTCCCATAGTCTTTGCTTATGCCTTCCAAGCAAAAGCTGCCAAAAAGTAGGAAGGAGGAACTTGCAATTTACCTTACAAGAGCCATACAGTACAGCATATTACAAACATTATTCCCATTCATGGGGAGAGGGTCTCCCATAGTCTTTGCTCATGCCTTCCAAGCAAAAGCTGCCAAAAATTAGGACAGAGGAAAAGTGGTGGCAGTCACAGTAGTTTAACAAGACGGTTTTAATGCCCCTTGGAAGAGACGTGGTGGTCACAGTAGCTAAACAAGACGGTTTTAATGCCCCTTGGGAAAGTGGTGGAAGTCACAGTAGCTTAACAAGATGGTTTTAATGCCCCTTGGAAAAGTGGTGGAGGTCACAGTAGCTTAACAAGACGGTTTTAATGCCCCTCGGAAGAGACGTGGAGGTCCCAGTAGCTTAACAAGACGGTTTTAATGCCCCTTCAAAAAGTGGTGGAGGTCGCAGTAGCTTAACAAGATGGTTTTAACGCCCCTTGGAAAAGTGGTGGAGGTCACAGGTAGCTGAACAAGACGGTTTTAATGCCCTTTGGAAAAGTGGTGCAGGTCACAGTAGCTTAACAAGACGGTTTTAATGCCCCTTGGAAAAGTGGTGGATGTCCCAGTAGCTTAACAAGACGGTTTTAATGCCCCTCGGAAGAGACGTGGAGGTCCCAGTATCTTAAGAAGATGGTTCTAATGCCCCTTGGAAGAGATGTGGAGGTCACAGTAGCTTAACAAGACAGTTTTAATGCCCCTTGGAAAAGTGGTGGAGGTCGCAGTAGCTTAACAAGATGGATTTAATACCCCTTGGAAATGTGGTGGAGGTAACAGAAGCTAAACAATACGGTTTTAATGCCCCTTGAAAAAGTAGTGGAAGTCACAGTAGCTTAACAAGACGGTTTTAATGCCCATCGTAAGAGACATGGAGGTCCCAGTAGCTTAACAAGACGGTTTTAATGCCCCTTGGAAAGGTGGTGGAGGTCACAGTGGCTTAACAAGACGGTTTTAATGCCCCTTGGAAGAGACGTGGAGGTCCCATTAGCTTAACAAGACAGTTTTAATGCCCCTCGGAAGAGAAGTGGAGGTCCCAGTAGCTTAACAAGACGGTTTCAATGCCCCTTGGAAGAGACGTGGAGGTCCCAGTAGCTTAACAGGACGGTTTTAATGCCCCTTGGAAAAGTGGTGGAGGTCACAGTAGCTTAACAAGATGGTTTTAATGCCACTCGGAAGAGACGTGGAGGTCCAAATAGCTTAACAAGACGGTTTGAATGCACCTTGGAAAAGTGGTGGATGTCACAGTAGCTTAACAGGACGGTTTTAATGCCCCTCGGTAGAGACGTAGAGGTCTCAGTAGCTTAACAAGATGGTTTTAATGCCCCTTGGAAAAGTGGTGGAGTCGCAGTAGCTTAACAAGACAGTTTTAATGCCCCTTGGAAAAGTGGTGGAGGTCACATTAGCTTAACAACACGGTTTTAATGCCCCTTACAAGAGCCATACAGTACATCATCTTAAAAACATTTTTACCATTATTGGGGAGAGGGTCTCCCATAGTCTTTGCTTATGCCTTCCAAGCAAAAGCTGCCAAAAAGAAGAACGGAGGAACTTGCAATTCCCCTTACAAGAGCCATGCAGTACAGCATATTACAAACATTATTCCCATTCATGGGGAGTGGGTCTCCCATAGTCTTTACTTATGCCTTCCATGCAAAAGATGCCAAAAATTTGGACAGAGGAAAAGTGGTGGCGGTCACAGTAGTTTAACAAGACGGTTTTAATGCCCCTTGGAAGAGACGTGGAGGTCACAGTAGCTAAACAAGACGGTTTTAATGCCCCTTGGGAAAGTGGTGGAAGTCACAGTAGCTTAACAAGATGGTTTTAATGCCCCTTGGAAAAGTGGTGGAGGTCACAGTAGCTTAACAAAACGGTTTTAATGCCCCTCGGAAGAGACGTGGAGGTCCCAGTAGCTTAACAAGACGGTTTTAATGCCCCTTCGAAAAGTGGTGGAGGTCACAGTAGCTTAACAAGATGGTTTTAATGCCCCTTGGAAAAGTGGTGGAGGTCGCAGTAGCTTAACAAGATGGTTTTAACGCCCCTTGGAAAAGTGGTGGAGGTCACAGGTAGCTTAACAAGACGTTTTTAATGCCCTTTGGAAAAGTGGTGCAGGTCACAGTAGCTTAACAAGATGGTTTTAATGCCCCTTGAAAAAGTGGTGGATGTCCCAGTATCTTAAGAAGACGGTTTTAATGCCCCTCGGAAGAGACGTGGAGGTCCCAGTATCTTAAGAAGACGGTTTTAATGCCCCTTGGAAGAGATGTGGAGGTCACAGTAGCTTAACAAGACAGTTTTAATGCCCCTTGGAAAAGAGGTGGAGGTCGCAGTAGCTTAACAAGATGGATTTAATACCCCTTGGAAATGTGGTGGAGGTAACAGAAGCTAAACAATACGGTTTTAATGCCCCTTGAAAAAGTAGTGGAGGTCACAGTAGCTTAACAAGACGGTTTTAATGCCCCTCGGAAGAGACATGGAGGTCCCAGCAGCTTAACAAGACGGTTTTAATGCCCCTCAGAAGAGACGTCGAGATCCCAGTAGCTTAACAAGATGGTTTGAATGCCCCTCGGAAGAGACGTGGAGGTCACAGAAGATTAACAAGACGGTTTTAATGCCCCATGGAAAAGTGGTGGAGGTCGCAGTAGCTTAATAAGACGGTTTTATCGCCCCTTGAAAAAGTGGTGGAGGTCACAGTAGCTTAACAAGACGGTTTTAATGCCCTTTGGAAAAGTGGTGCAGGTCACAGTAGCTTAACAAGAAGGTTTTAATGCCCCTTGGAAAAGTGTTGGATGTCCCAGTAGCTTAACAAGACGGTTTTACTGCCCCTCGGAAGAGACTTGGAGGTCCCAGTAGCTTAAGAAGACGGTTTTAATGCACCTTGGAAGGGATGTTGTGGTCACAGTAGCTTAACAAGACAGTTTTAATGCCCCTTGGAAAAGTGGTGGAGGTCGCAGTAGCTTAACAAAATGGATTTAATACCCCTTGGAAAAGTGGTGGAGGTAACAGAAGCTTAACAATATGGTTTTAATGCCCCTTGAAAAAGTGGTGGAGGTCACAGTAGCTTAACAAGACAGTTTTAATGCCCCTCGGAAGAGACATGGAGGTTCCAGTAGCTTAACAAGATGGTTTTAATGCCCCTTGGAAAAGTGGTGGAGTCGCAGTAGCTTAACAAGACAGTTTTAATGCCCCTTGGAAAGGTGGTGGAGGTCGCAGTGGCTTAACAAGACGGTTTTAATGCCCCTTGGAAGAGACGTGGAGGTCCCAGTAGCTTAACAAGACAGTTTTAATGCCCCTCGGAAGAGAAGTGGAGGTTCCAGTAGCTTAACAAGACAGTTTGAATGCCCCTTGGAAGAGACGTGGAGGTCCCAGTAGCTTAACAGGACAGTTTTAATGCCCCTTGGAAAAGTGGTGGAGGTCACAGAAGCTTAACAAGATTTTTTTAGTGCCACTCGGAAGAGACGTGGAGGTCCAACTAGCTTAGCAAGACGGTTTGAATGCTCCTTGGAAAAGTGGTGGATGTCACAGTAGCTTAACAAGACTGTTTTAATGCCACTCGGTAGAGACGTAGAGGTCCCAGTAGCTTAACAAGATGGTTTTAATGCCCCTTGGAAAAGTTGTGAAGGTCACAGTAGCTTAACAAGATGGTTTTAATGCCCCTTGGAAAAGTGGTGGAGTCGCAGTAGCTTAACAAGACAGTTTTAATGCCCCTTGGAAAAGTGGTGGAGGTCACATTAGCTTAACAAGATGGTTTTAATGCCACTCGGAAGAGATGTGGAGGTCCAAATAGCTTAACAAGACGGTTTGAATGCACCTTGGAAAAGTGGTGGAGGTCACATTAGCTTAACAAGACGGTTTTAATGCCCCTAGGTAGAGACGTGGAGGTCCCAGTAGCTTAACAGGACGGTTTTAATGCCCCTTGGAAAAGTGGTGGAGGTCACAGTAGCTTAACAAGATGGTTTTAATGCCACTCGGAAGAGACGTGGAGGTCCAAATAGCTTAACAAGATGGTTTGAATGCACCTTGGAAAAGTGGTGGATGTCACAGTAGCTTAACAGGACGGATTTAATGCCCCTCGGTAGGGACGTAGAGGTCTCAGTAGCTTAACAAGATGGTTTTAATGCCCCTTGGAAAAGTGGTGGAGTCGCAGTAGCTTAACAAGACAGTTTTAATGCCCCTTGGAAAAGTGGTGGAGGTCACATTAGCTTAACAAGACGGTTTTAATGCCCCTTACAAGAGCCATACAGTACATCATCTTAAAAACATTTTTACCATTATTGGGGAGAGGGTCTCCCATAGTTTTTGCTTATGCCTTCCAAGCAAAAGCTGCCAAAAAGAAGAACGGAGGAACTTGCAATTCCCCTTACAAGAGCCATGCAGTACAGCATATTACAAACATTATTCCCATTCATGGGGAGTGGGTCTCCCATAGTCTTTACTTATGCCTTCCATGCAAAAGCTGCCAAAAATTAGGACAGAGGAAAAGTGGTGGCGGTCACAGTAGTTTAACAAGACGGTTTTAATGCCCCTTGGAAGAGACGTGGAGGTCACAGTAGCTAAACAAGACGGTTTTAATGCCCCTTGGGAAAGTGATGGAAGTCACAGTAGCTTAACAAGATGGTTTTAATGCCCCTTGGAAAAGTGGTGGAGGTCACAGTAGCTTAACAAAACGGTTTTAATGCCCCTCGGAAGAGACGTGGAGGTCCCAGTAGCTTAACAAGACGGTTTTAATGCCCCTTCGAAAAGTGGTGGAGGTCACAGTAGCTTAACAAGATGGTTTTAATGCCCCTTGGAAAAGTTGTGGAGGTCGCAGTAGCTTAACAAGATGGTTTTAACGCCCCTTGGAAAAGTGGTGGAGGTCACAGGTAGCTTAACAAGACGTTTTTAATGCCCTTTGGAAAAGTGGTGCAGGTCACAGTAGCTTAACAAGATGGTTTTAATGCCCCTTGAAAAAGTGATGGATGTCCCAGTATCTTAAGAAGACGGTTTTAATGCCCCTCGGAAGAGACGTGGAGGTCCCAGGATATTAAGAAGACGGTTTTAATGCCCCTTGGAAGATATGTGGAGGTCACAGTAGCTTAACAAGACAGTTTTAATGCCCCTTGGAAAAGAGGTGGAGGTCGCAGTAGCTTAACAAGATGGATTTAATACCCCTTGGAAATGTGGTGGAGGCAACAGAAGCTAAACAATACGGTTTTAATGCCCCTTGAAAAAGTAGTGGAGGTCACAGTCGCTTAACAAGACGGTTTTAATGCCCCTCGGAAGAGACATGGAGGTCCCAGCAGCTTAACAAGATGGTTTGAATGCCCCTCAGAAGAGACGTCGAGATCCCAGTAGCTTAACAAGATGGTTTGAATGCCCCTCGGAAGAGACGTGGAGGTCACAGAAGATTAACAAGACGGTTTTAATGCACCTTGGAAGAGATGTGGAGGTCACAGTAGCTTAACAAGTCAGTTTTAATGCCCCTTGGAAAAGTGGTGGAGGTCGCAGTAGCTTAACAAAATAGATTTAATACCCCTTGGAAAAGTGGTGGAGGTAACAGAAGCTTAACAATATGGTTTTAATGCCCCTTGAAAAAGTGGTGGAGGTCACAGTAGCTTAAAAAGACAGTTTAAATGCCCCTCGGAAGAGACATGGAGGTTCCAGTAGCTTTACAAGAAGGTTTTAATGCCCCTTGGAAAGGTGGTGAAGGTCACAGTGGCTTAACAAGATGGTTTTAATGCCCCTTCGAAGAGACGTGGAGGTCCCAGTAGCTTAAGAAGACAGTTTTAATGCCCCTCGGAAGAGAAGTGGAGGTCCCAGTAGCTTAACAAGACGGTTCGAATGCCCCTTGGAAGAGACGTGGAGGTCCCAGTAGCTTAACAGGACGGTTTTAATGCCCCTTGGAAAAGTGGTGGAGGTCACAGTAGCTTAACAAGATGGTTTTAATGCCACTCGGAAGAGACGTGGAGGTCCAAATAGCTTAACAAGACGGTTTGAATGCTCCTTGGAAAAGTGATGGATGTCACAGAAGCTTAACAAGACGGTTTTAATGCCACTCGGTAGAGACGTAGAGGTCCCAGTAGCTTAACAAGATGGTTTTAATGCCCCTTGGAAAAGTTGTGAAGATCACAGTAGCTTAACAAGATGGTTTTAATGCCCCTTGGAAAAGTGGTGGAGGTCACAGTAGCTTAACAAGATGGTTTTAATGCCCCTTAAAAGAGCCATACAGTACATCATCTTAAAAACATTTTTCCCATTATTGGGGAGAGGGTCTCCCATAGTCTTTGCTTATGCTTTCCAAGCAAAAGCTGCCAAGAAGTAGGAAGGAGGAACTTGCAATTCCCCTTACAAGAGCCATACAGTACAGCATTTTACAAACATTATTCCCATTCATGGGGAGTGGGTCTCCCATAGTCTTTGCTCATTTCTTCCACGCAAAAGCTGTAAAAATTAGGACAGAGGAAAAGTGGTGGCAGTCACAGTAGTTTAAGAAGACGGTTTTAATGCCCCTTGGAAGAGACGTGGAGGTCACAGTAGCTAAACAATACGGTTTTAATGCCCCTTGGGAAAGTGGTGGAAGTCGCAGTAGCTTAAGAAGATGGTTTTAATGCCCCTTGGAAAAGTGGTGGAAGTCACAGTAGCTGAACAAGACGGTTTTAATGCCCCTCGGAAGAGACGTGGAGGTCCCAGTAGCTTAACAAGACAGTTTTAATGCCCCTTCGAAAAGTGGTGGAGGTCACAGTAGCTTAACAAGATGGTTTTAATGCCCCTTGGAAAAGTGGTGGAGGTCGCAGTAGCTTAACAAAATGGTTTTAACGCCCCTTGGAAAAGTGGTGGAGGTCACAGGTAGCTTAACAAGACGGTTTTAATGCACTTTGGAAAAGTGGTGTAGGTCACAGTAGCTTAACAAGACGGTTTTAATGCCCCTTGGAAAAGTGGTGGATGTCCCAGTAGCTTAACAAGACGGTTTTACTGCCCCTCGGAAGAGACGTGGAGGTCCCAGTATCTTAAGAAGATGGTTCTAATGCCCCTTGGAAGAGATGTGGAGGTCACAGTAGCTTAACAAGACGGTTTTAATGCCCCTTGGAAAAGTGGTGGAGGTTGCAGTAGCTTAACAAGATGGATTTAATACCCCTTGGAAATGTGGTGGAGGTAACAGAAGCTAAACAATACGGTTTTAATGCCCCTTGAAAAAGTAGTGGAGGTCACAGTAGCTTAACAAGACGGTTTTAATGCACATCGGAAGAGACATGGAGGTCCCAGTAGCTTAACAAGACGGTTTTAATGCCCCTTGGAAAGGTGGTTGAGGTCACAGTGGCTTAACAAGACGGTTTTAATGCCCCTTGGAAGAGACGTGGAGGTCCCAGTAGCTTAACAAGACAGTTTTAATGCCCCTCGGAAGAGAAGTGGAGGTCCCAGTAGCTTAACAAGACGGTTTCAATGCCCCTTGGAAAAGACGTGGAGGTCCCAGTAGCTTAACAGGACGGTCTTAATGCCCCTTGGAAAAGTGGTGGAGGTGACGATAGCTTAACAAGATGGTTTTAATGCCACTCGGAAGAGACATGGAAGTCCAAATAGCTTAACAAGACGGTTTGAATGCACCTTGGAAAAGTGGTGGATGTCACAGTAGCTTAACAGGACGGTTTTAATGCCCCTCGGTAGAGACGTAGAGGTCTCAGTAGCTTAACAAGATGGTTTTAATGCCCCTTGGAAAAGTGGTGGAGTCGCAGTAGCTTAACAAGACAGTTTTAATGCCCCTTGGAAAAGTGGTGGAGGTCACATTAGCTTAACAACACAGTTTTAATGCCCCTTACAAGAGCCATACAGTACATCATCTTAAAAACATTTTTACCATTATTGGGGAGAGGGTCTCCCATAGTCTTTGCTTATGCCTTCCAAGCAAAAGCTGCCAAAAAGAAGAACGGAGGAACTTGCAATTCCCCTTACAAGAGCCATGCAGTACAGCATATTACAAACATTATTCCCATTCATGGGGAGTGGGTCTCCCATAGTCTTTACTTATGCCTTCCATGCAAAAGATGCCAAAAATTAGGACAGAGGAAAAGTGGTGGCGGTCACAGTAGTTTAACAAGACGGTTTTAATGCCCCTTGGAAGAGACGTGGAGGTCACAGTAGCTAAGCAAGACGGTTTTAATGCCCCTTGGGAAAGTGGTGGAAGTCACAGTAGCTTAACAAGATGGTTTTAGTGCCCCTTGGAAAAGTGGTGGAGGTCACAGTAGCTTAACAAAACGGTTTTAATGCCCCTCGGAAGAGACGTGGAGGTCCCAGTAGCTTAACAAGACGGTTTTAATGCCCCTTCGAAAAGTGGTGGAGGTCACAGTAGCTTAACAAGATGGTTTTAATGCCCCTTGGAAAAGTGGTGGAGGTCGCAGTAGCTTAACAAGATGGTTTTAACGCCCCTTGGAAAAGTGGTGGAGGTCACAGGTAGCTTAACAAGACGTTTTTAATTCCCTTTGAAAAAGTGGTGCAGGTCACAGTAGCTTAACAAGATGGTTTTAATGCCCCTTGAAAAAGTGGTGGATGTCCCAGTATCTTAAGAAGACGGTTTTAATGCCCCTTGGAAGAGATGTGGAGGTCACAGTAGCTTAACAAGACAGTTTTAATGCCCCTTGGAAAAGAGGTGGAGGTCGCAGTAGCTTAACAAGATGGATTTAATACCCCTTGGAAATGTGGTGGAGGTAACAGAAGCTAAACAATACGGTTTTAATGCCCCTTGAAAAAGTAGTGGAGGTCACAGTAGCTTAACAAGACGGTTTTAATGCCCCTCGGAAGAGACATGGAGGTCCCAGCAGCTTAACAAGACGGTTTTAATGCCCCTCAGAAGAGACGTCGAGATCCCAGTAGCTTAACAAGACGGTTTGAATGCCCCTCGGAAGAGACGTGGAGGTCACAGAAGATTAACAAAACGGTTTTAATGCCCCATGGAAAAGTGGTGGAGGTCGCAGTAGCTTAACAAGACGGTTTTATCGCCCCTTGAAAAAGTGGTGGAGGTCACAGTAGCTTAACAAGACGGTTTTAATGCCCTTTGGAAAAGTGGTGCAGGTCACAGTAGCTTAACAAGAAGGTTTTAATGCCCCTTGGAAAAGTGGTGGATGTCCCAGTAGCTTAACAAGACGGTTTTACTCCCCCTCGGAAGAGACTTGGAGGTCCCAGTAGCTTAAGAAGACGGTTTTAATGCACCTTGGAAGAGATGTGGAGGTCACAGTAGCTTAACAAGACAGTTTTAATGCCCCTTGGAAAAGTGGTGGAGGTCGCAGTAGCTTAACAAAATGGATTTAATACTCCTTGGAAAAGTGGTGGAGGTAACAGAAGCTTAACAATATGGTTTTAATGCCCCTTGAAAAAGTGGTGGAGGTCACAGTAGCTTAACAAGACAGTTTTAATGCCCCTCGGAAGAGACATGTAGGTTCCAGCAGCTTAACAAGAAGGTTTTAATGCCCCTTGGAAAGGTGATGGAGGTCACAGTGGCTTAACAAGACGGTTTGAATGCCCCTTGGAAGAGACGTGGAGGTCCCAGTAGCTTAACAGGATGGTTTTAATGCCCCTTGGAAAAGTGGTGGATGTCACAGTAGCTTAACAAGACTGTTTTAATGCCACTCGGTAGAGACGTAGAGGTCCCAGAAGCTTAACAAGATGGTTTTAATGCCCTTTGGAAAAGTTGTGAAGGTCACCGTAGCTTAAAAAGATGGTTTTAATGCCCCTTGGAAAAGTGGTGGAGTCGCAGTAGCTTAACAAGACAGTTTTAATGCCCCTTGGAAAGGTGGTGGAGGTCGCAGTGGCTTAACAAGACGGTTTTAATGCCTCTTGGAAGAGACGTGGAGGTCCCAGTAGCTTAACAAGACAGTTTTAATGCCCCTCGGAAGAGAAGTGGAGGTTCCAGTAGCTTAACAAGACGGTTTGAATGCCCCTTGGAAGAGACGTGGAGGTCCCAGTAGCTTAACAGGACAGTTTTAATGCCCCTTGGAAAAGTGGTGGAGGTCACAGTAGCTTAACAAGATTTTTTTAATGCCACTCGGAAGAAACGTGGAGGTCCAAATAGCTTAACAAGACGGTTTGAATGCTCCTTGGAAAAGTGGTGGATGTCACAGTAGCTTAACAAGACTGTTTTAATGCCACTCGGTAGAGATGTAGAGGTCCCAGTAGCTTAACAAGATGGTTTTAATGCCCCTTGGAAAAGTTGTGAAGGTCACAGTAGCTTAACAAGATGGTTTTAATGCCCCTTGGAAAAGTGGTGGAGTCGCAGTAGCTTAACAAGACAGTTTTAATGCCCCTTGGAAAAGTGGTGGAGGTCACAGTAGCTTAACAAGATGGTTTTAATGCCCCTTACAAGAGCCATACAGTACATCATCTTAAAAACATTTTTCCCATTATTGGGGAGAGGGTCTCCCATAGTCTTTGCTTATGCTTTCCAAGCAAAAGCTGCCAAGAAGTAGGAAGGAGGAACTTGCAATTCCCCTTACAAGAGCCATACAGTACAGCATATTACAAACATTATTCCCATTCATGGGGAGTGGGTCTCCCATAGTCTTTGCTCATTTCTTCCACGCAAAAGCTGCCAAAAATTAGGACAGAGGAAAAGTGGTGGCAGTCACAGTAGTTTAAGAAAACGGTTTTAATGCCCCTTGGGAAAGTGGTGGAAGTCACAGTAGCTTAACAAGATGGTTTTAATGCCCCTTGGAAAAGTGGTGGAGGTCACAGTAGCTTAACAAAACGGTTTTAATGCCCCTCGGAAGAGACGTGGAGGTCCCAGTAGCTTAACAAGACGGTTTTAATGCCCCTTCGAAAAGTGGTGGAGGTCGCAGAAGCTTAACAAGACGTTTTTAATGCCCTTTGGAAAAGTGGTGCAGGTCACAGTAGCTTAACAAGATGGTTTTAATGCCCCTTGAAAAAGTGGTGGATGTCCCAGTATCTTAAGAAGACGATTTTAATGCCCCTCGGAAGAGACGTGGAGGTCCCAGTATCTTAAGAAGACGGTTTTAATGCCCCTTGGAAGAGATGTGGAGGTCACAGTAGCTTAACAAGACAGTTTTAATGTCCCTTGGAAAAGAGGTGGAGGTCGCAGTAGCTTAACAAAATGGATTTAATACCCCTTGGAAATGTGGTGGAGGTAACAGAAGCTAAACAATACGGTTTTAATGCCCCTTGAAAAAGTAGTGGAGGTCACAGTAGCTTAACAAGGTGGTTTTAATGCCCCTCGGAAGAGACATGGAGGTCCCAGCAGCTTAACAAGACGGTTTTAATGCCCCTCAGAAGAGACGTCGAGATCCCAGTAGCTTAACAAGATGGTTTGAGTGCCCCTCGGAAGAGACGTGGAGGTCACAGAAGATTAACAAAACGGTTTTAATGCCCCATGGAAAAGTGATGGAGGTCGCAGTAGCTTAACAAGACGGTTTTATCGCCCCTTGAAAAAGTGGTGGAGGTCACAGTAGCTTAACAAGACGGTTTTAATGCCCTTTGGAAAAGTGGTGCAGGTCACAGTATCTTAACAAGAAGGTTTTAATGCCCCTTGGAAAAGTGGTGGATGTCCCAGTAGCTTAACAAGACGGTTTTACTGCCCCTCGGAAGAGACTTGGAGGTCCCAGTAGCTTAAGAAGACGGTTTTAATGCACCTTGGAAGAGATGTGGAGGTCACAGTAGCTTAACAAGACAGTTTTAATGCCCCTTGGAAAAGTGGTGGAGGTCGCAGTAGCTTAACAAAATGGATTTAATACCCCTTGGAAAAGTGGTGGAGGTAACAGAAGCTTAACAATATGGTTTTAATGCCCCTTGAAAAAGTGGTGGAGGTCACAGTAGCTTAACAAGACAGTTTTAATGCCCCTCGGAAGAGACATGGAGGTTCCAGTAGCTTAACAAGAAGGTTTTAATGCCCCTTGGAAAGGTGATGGAGGTCACAGTGGCTTAACAAGACGGTTTTAATGCCCCTTCGAAGAGACGTGGAGGTCCCAGTAGCTTAAGAAGACAGTTTTAATGCCCCTCGGAAGAGAAGTGGAGGTCCCAGTAGCTTAACAAGACAGTTTGAATGCCCCTTGGAAGAGACGTGGAGGTCCCAGTAGCTCAACAGGACGGTTTTAATGCCCCTTGGAAAAGTGGTGGAGGTCACATTAGCATAACAAGATGGTTTTAATGCCACTCGGAAGAGACGTGGAGGTCCAAATAGCTTAACAAGACGGTTTGAATGCTCCTTGGAAAAGTGGTGGATGTCACAGTAGCTTAACAAGACTGTTTTAATGCCACTCAGTAGAGACGTAGAGGTCCCAGTAGCTTAACAAGATGGTTTTAATGCCCTTTGGAAAAGTTGTGAAGGTCACAGTAGCTTAACAAGATGGTTTTAATGCCCCTTGGAAAAGTGGTGGAGTCGCAGTAGCTTAACAAGACAGTTTTAATGCCCCTTGGAAAGGTGGTGGAGGTCGCAGTGGCTTAACAAGACGGTTTTAATGCCCCTTGGAAGAGACGTGGAGGTCCCAGTAGCTTAACAAGACAGTTTTAATGCCCCTCGGAAGAGAAGTGGAGGTTCCAGTAGCTTAACAAGACGGTTTGAATGCCCCTTGGAAGAGACGTGGAGGTCCCAGTAGCTTAACAGGACAGTTTTAATGCCCCTTGGAAAAGTGGTGGAGGTCACAGTAGCTTAACAAGATTTTTTTAATGCCACTCGGAAGAGACGTGGAGGTCCAAATAGCTTAACAAGACGGTTTGAATGCTCCTTGTAAAAGTGGTGGATGTCACAGTAGCTTAACAAGACTGTTTTAATGCCACTCGGTAGAGACGTAGAGGTCCCAGTAGCTTAACAAGATGGTTTTAATGCCCCTTGGAAAAGTTGTGAAGGTCACAGTAGCTTAACAAGATGGTTTTAATGCCCCTTGGAAAAGTGGTGGAGTCGCAGTAGCTTAACATGACAGTTTTAATGCCCCTTGGAAAAGTGGTGGAGGTCACAGTAGCTTAACAAGATGGTTTTAATGCCCCTTACAAGAGCCATACAGTACATCATCTTAAAAACATTTTTCCCATTATTGGGGAGAGGGTCTCCCATAGTCTTTGCTTATGCTTTCCAAGCAAAAGCTGCCAAGAAGTAGGAAGGAGGAAATTGCAATTCCCCTTACAAGAGCCATACAGTACAGCATATTACAAACATTATTCCCATTCATGGGGAGTGGGTCTCCCATAGTCTTTGCTCATTTCTTCCACGCAATAGCTGCCAAAAATTAGGACAGAGGAAAAGTGGTGGCAGTCACAGTAGTTTAAGAAGACGGTTTTAATGCCCCTTGGAAGAGACGTGGAGGTCACAGTAGCTAAACAATACGGTTTTAATGCCCCTTGGGAAAGTGGTGGAAGTGACAGTAGCTTAACAAGATGGTTTTAATGCCCCTTGGAAAAGTGGTGGAAGTCACAGTAGCTGAACAAGACGGTTTTAATGCCCCTCGGAAGAGACGTGGAGGTCCCAGTAGCTTAACAAGACGGTTTTAATGCCCCTTCGAAAAGTGGTGGACGTCACAGTAGCTTAACAAGATGGTTTTAATGCCCCTTGGAAAAGTGGTGGAGGTCGCAGTAGCTTAACAAAATGGTTTTAACGCCCCTTGGAAAAGTGGTGGAGGTCACAGCTAGCTTAACAGGACGGTTTTAATGCCCTTTGGAAAAGTGGTGTAGGTCACAGTAGCTTAACAAGACGGTTTTAATGCCCCTTGGAAAAGTGGTGGATGTCCCAGTAGCTTAACAATACGGTTTTAATGCCCCTCGGAAGAGACGTGGAGGTCCTAGTATCTTAAGAAGATGGTTCTAATGCCCCTTGGAAGAGATGTGGAGGTCACAGTAGCTTAACAAGACAGTTTTAATGCCCCTTGGAAAAGTGGTGGAGGTCGCAGTAGCTTAACAAGATGGATTTAATACCCCTTGGAAATGTGGTGGAGGTAACAGAAGCTAAACAATACGGTTTTAATGCCCCTTGAAAAAGTATTGGAGGTCACAGTAGCTTAACAAGACGGTTTTAATGCCCATCGGAAGAGACATGGAGGTCCCAGTAGCTAAACAAGACGGTTTTAATGCCCCTTGGAAAGGTGGTGGAGGTCACAGTGGCTTAACAAGACGGTTTTAATGCCCCTTGGAAGAGACGTGGAGGTCCCAGTAGCTTAAGACAGTTTTAATGCCACTCGGAAGAGAAGTGGAGGTCCCAGTAGCTTAACAAGACGGTTTCAATGCCCCTTGGAAGAGACGTGGAGGTCCCAGTAGCTTAACAGGACAGTCTTAATGCCCCTTGGAAAAGTGGTGGAGGTCACAATAGCTTAACAAGATGGTTTTAATGCCACTCGGAAGAGACGTGGAGGTCCAAATAGCTTAACAAGACGGTTTGAATGCACCTTGGAAAAGTGGTGGATGTCACAGTAGCTTAACAGGACGGTTTTAATGCCCCTCGGTAGAGACATAGAGGTCTCAGTAGCTTAACAAGATGGTTTTAATGCCCCTTGGAAAAGTGGTGTAGTCGCAGTAGCTTACCAAGACAGTTTTAATGCCCCTTGGAAAAGTGGTGGAGGTCACATTAGCTTAACAACACGGTTTTAATGCCCCTTACAAGAGCCATACAGTACATCATCTTAAAAACATTTTTACCATTATTGGGGAGAGGGTCTCCCATAGTCTTTGCTTATGCCTTCCAAGCAAAAGCTGCCAAAAAGAACAACGGAGGAACTTGCAATTCCCCTTACAAGAGCCATGCAGTACAGCATATTACAAACATTATTCCCATTCATGGGGCGTGGGTCTCCCATAGTCTTTACTTATGCCTTCCAGGCAAAAGCTGCCAAAAATTAGGACAGAGGAAAAGTGGTGGCGGTCACAGTAGTTTAACAAGACGGTTTTAATGCCCCTTGGAAGAGACGTGGAGGTCACAGTAGCTAAACAAGACGGTTTTAATGCCCCTTGGGAAAGTGGTGGAAGTCACAGTAGCATAACAAGATGGTTTTAATGCCCCTTGGAAAAGTGGTGGAGGTCACAGTAGCTTAAAAAAACGGTTTTAATGCCCCTCGGAAGAGACGTGGAGGTCACAGTAGCTAAACAAGATGGTTTTAATGCCCCTTCGAAAAGTGGTGGAGGTCACAGTAGCTTAACAAGATGGTTTTAACGCCCCTTGGAAAAGTGGTGGAGGTCACAGGTAGCTTAACAAGACGTTTTTAATGCCCTTTGGAAAAGTGGTGCAGGTCACAGTAGCTTAACAAGATGGTTTTAATGCCCCTTGAAAAAGTGGTGGATGTCCCAGTATCTTAAGAAGACGGTTTTAATGCCCCTCGGAAGAGACGTGGAGGTCCCAGTATCTTAAGAAGACGGTTTTAATGCCCCTTGGAAGAGATGTGGAGGTCACAGTAGCTTAACAAGACAGTTTTAATGCCCCTTGGAAAAGAGGTGGAGGTCGCAGTAGCTTAACAAGATGGCTTTAATACCCCTTGGAAATGTGGTGGAGGTAACAGAAGCTAAACAATACGGTTTTAATGCCCCTTGAAAAAGTAGTGGAGGTCACAGTCGCTTAACAAGACGGTTTTAATGCCCCTCGGAAGAGACATGGAGGTCCCAGCAGCTTAACAAGACGGTTTTAATGCCCCTCAGAAGAGACGTCGAGAACCCAGTAGCTTATCAAGATGGTTTGAATGCCCCTCGGAAGAGACGTGGAGGTCACAGAGGATTAACAAGATGGTTTTAATGCCCCTTGGAAAAGTGGTGGATGTCCCAGTAGCTTAACAAGACGGTTTGAATGCCCCTTGGAAGAGACGTGGAGGTCCCAGTAGCTTAACAGGACGGTTTTAATGCCCCTTGGAAAAGTGGTGGAGGTCACAGTAGCTTAACAAGATGGTTTTAATGCCACTCGGAAGAGACGTGGAGGTCCAAATAGCTAAACAAGACGGTTTGAATGCTCCTTGGAAAAGTGGTGGATGTCACAGAAGCTTAACAAGACGGTTTTAATGCCATTCGGTAGAGACGTAGAGGTCCCAGTAGCTTAACAAGATGGTTTTAATGCCCCTTGGAAAAGTTGTGAAGGTCACAGTAGCTTAACAAGATGGTTTTAATGCCCCTTGGAAAAGTGGTGGAGTCGCAGTAGCTTAACAAGACAGTTTTAATGCCCCTTGGAAAAGTGGTGGAGGTCACAGTAGTTTAACAAGATGGTTTTAATGCCCCTTACAAGAGCCATACAGTACATCATCTTAAAAACATTTTTCCCATTATTGGGGAGAGGGTCTCCCATAGTCTTTGCTTATGCTTTCCAAGCAAAAGCTGCCAAGAAGTAGGAAGGAGGAATTGCAATTCCCCTTACAAGAGCCATACAATACAGCATATTACAAACATTATTCCCATTCATGGGGAGTGGGTCTCCCATAGTCTTTGCTCATTTCTTCCACGCAAAAGCTGCCAAAAATTAGGACAGAGGAAAAGTGGTGGCAGTCACAGTAGTTTAAGAAGACGGTTTTAATGCCCCTTGGAAGAGACGTGGAGGTCACAGTAGCTAAACAATACGGTTTTAATGCCCCTTGGGAAAGTGGTTGAAGTCACAGTAGCTTAACAAGATGGTTTTAATGCCCCTTGGAAAAGTGGTGGAAGTCACAGTAGCTGAACAAGACGGTTTTAATGCCCCTCGGAAGAGACGTGGAGGTCCCAGTAGCTTAACAAGACGGTTTTAATGCCCCTTCGAAAAGTGGTGGAGGTCACAGTAGCTTAACAAGATGGTTTTAATGCCCCTTGGAAAAGTGGTGGAGGTCGCAGTAGCTTAACAAAATGGTTTTAACGCCCCTTGGAAAAGTGGTGGAGGTCACAGGTAGCTTAACAAGACGGTTTTAATGCCCTTTGGAAAAGTGGTGTAGGTCACAGTAGCTTAACAAGACGGTTTTAATGCCCCTTGGAAAAGTGGTGGATGTCCCAGTAGCTTAACAAGACGGTTTTAATTCCCGTCGGAAGAGACGTGGAGGTCCCAATATCTTAAGAAGATGGTTTTAATGCCCCTTTGAAGAGATGAGGAGGTCACAGTAGCTTAACAAGACAGTTTTAATGCCCCTTGGAAAAGTGGTGGAGGTCACAGTAGCTTAACAAGATGGTTTTAATGCCACTCGGAAGAGACGTGGAGGTCCAAATAGCTTAACAAGACGGTTTGAATGCACCTTGGAAAAGTGGTGTATGTCACAGTATCTTAACAAGACGGTTTTAATGCCCCTCGGTAGAGACGTAGAGGTCTCAGTAGCTTAACAAGATGGTTTTAATGCCCCTTGGAAAAGTGGTGGAGTCGCAGTAGCTTAACAAGACAGTTTTAATGCCCCTTGCAAGAGCCATACAGTACATCATCTTAAAAACATTTTTACCATTATTGGGGAGAGGGACTCCCATAGTCTTTGCTTATGCCTTCCAAGCAAAAGCTGCCAAAAAGAAGAACGGAGGAACTTGCAATTCCCCTTACAAGAGCCATGCAGTACAGCATATTACAAACATTATTCCCATTCATGGGGAGTGGGTCTCCCCTAGTCTTTACTTATGCCTTCCATGTAAAACTGCGAAAAATTAGGACAGAGGAAAAGTGGTGGCGGTCACAGTAGTTTAACAAGACGGTTTTAATGCCCCTTGGAAGAGACGTGGAGGTCACAGTAGCTAAGCAAGACGGTTTTAATGCCCCTTGGGAAATTGGTGGAAGTCACAGTAGCTTAACAAGATGGTTTTAATGCCCCTTGGAAAAGTGGTGGAGGTCACAGTAGCTTAACAAGATGGTTTTAATGCCCCTCGGAAGAGACGTGGAGGTCCCAGTAGCTTAACAAGACGGTTTTAATGCCCCTTCGAAAAGTGTTTGAGGTCACAGTAGCTTAACAAGATGGTTTTAATGCCCCTTGGAAAAGTGGTGGAGGTCGCAGTCGCTTAACAAGATGGTTTTAACGCCCCTTGGAAAAGTGGTGGAGGTCACAGGTAGCTTAACAAGACGTTTTTAATGCCCTTTGGAAAAGTGGTGCAGGTCACAGTAGCTTAACAAGATGGTTTTAATGCCCCTTGGAAAAGTGGTGGATGTCTCAGTAGCTTAAGAAGACGGTTTTAATGCCACTCGGAAGAGACGTGGAGGTCCCAGTATCTTAAGAAGACCGTTTGAATGCCCCTTGGAAGAGATGTGGAGGTCACAGTAGCTTAACAAGACAGTTTTAATGCCCCTTGGAAAAGTGGTGGAGGTAACAGAAGCTAAACAATAAGGTTTTAATGCCCCTTGAAAAAGTCGTGGAGGTCACAGTAGCTTAACAAGACGGTTTTAATGCCCCTCGGAAGAGACATGGAGGTTCCAGCAGCTTAACAAGACGGTTTTAATGCCCCTCAGAAGAGAAGTCGAGATCCCAGTATCTTAACGAGACGGTTTGAATGCCCCTCGGAAGAGACGTGTAGGTCACAGAAGATTAAAGAGACGGTTTTAATGCCCCATGGAAAAGTGGTGGAGGTCGCAGTAGCTTAACAAGACGGTTTTAACGCCCCTTGAAAAAGTGGTGGAGGTCACAGTAGCTTAACAAGACGGTTTTAATGCCCTTTGGAAAAGTGGTGCAGGTCACAGTAGCTTAACAAGAAGGTTTTAATGCCCCTTGGAAAAGTGGTTGATGTCCCAGTAGCTTAACAAGACGGTTTTAATGCCCCTCGGAAGAGACTTGGAGGTCCCAGTAGCTTAAGAAGACGGTTTTAATGCACCTTGGAAGAGATGTGGAGGTCACAGTAGCTTAACAAGACAGTTTTAATGCCCCTTGGAAAAGTGGTGGAGGTCGCAGTAGCTTAACAAAATGGATTTAATACCCCTAGTAAAAGTGGTGGAGGTAACAGAAGCTTAACAATATGGTTTTAATGCCCCTTGAAAAAGTGGTGGATTTCACAGTAGCTTAACAAGACGGTTTTAATGACCCTCGGAAGAGACATGGAGGTTCCAGTAGCTTAACAAGAAGGTTTTAATTCCCCTTGGAAAAGTGGTGGAGGTCGCAGTAGCTTAACAAAATGGTTTTAACGCCCCTTGGAAAAGTGGTGGAGGTCACAGGTAGCTTAACAAGACGATTTTAATGCCCTTTGGAAAAGTGGTGTAGGTCACAGTAGCTTAACAAGACGGTTTTAATGCCCCTTGGAAAAGTGGTGGATGTCCCAGTAGCTTAACAAGACGGTTTTAATTCCCGTCGGAAGAGACGTGGAGGTCCCAATATCTTAAGAAGATGGTTTTAATGCCCCTTGGAAGAGATGTGGAGGTCACAGTAGCTTAACAAGACAGTTTTAATGCCCCTTGGAAAAGTGGTGGAGGTCGCAGTAGCTTAACAAGATGGATTTAATACCCCTTGGAAATGTGGTGGAGGTAACAGAAGCTAAACAATACGGTTTTAATGCCCCTTGAAAAAATAGTGGAGGTCACAGTAGCTTAACAAGACGGTTTTAATGCCCCTCGGAAGAGACATGGAGGTCCCAGTAGCTTAACAAGATGGTTTTAATGCCCCTTGGAAAGGTGGTTGAGGTCACAGTGGCTTAACAAGATGGTTTTAATGCCCCTTGGAAGAGACGTGGAGGTCCCAGTAGCTTAACAAGACAGTTTTAATGCCCCTCGGAAGAGAAGTGGAGGTCCCAGTAGCTTAACAAGACGGTTTCAATGCCCCCTGGAAGAGACGTGGAGGTCCCAGTAGCTTAACAGGATGGTTTTAATGCCCATTGGTAAAGTGGTGGAGGTCACAGTAGCTTAACAAGATGTTTTTAATGCCACTCGGAAGAGACGTGGAGGTCCAAATAGCTTAACAAGACGATTTGAATGCACCTTGGAAAAGTGGTGTATGTCACAGTATCTTAACAAGACGGTTTTAATGCCCCTCGGTAGAGACGTAGAGGTCTCAGTAGCTTAAGAAGATGGTTTTAATGCCCCTTGGAAAAGTGGTGGAGTCGCAGTAGCTTAACAAGACAGTTTTAATGCCCCTTGGAAAAGTGGTGGAGGTCACATTAGCTTAACAAGACGGTTTTAATGCCCCTTACAAGAGCCATACAGTACATCATCTTAAAAACTTTTTTACCATTATTGGGGAGAGGGACTCCCATAGTCTTTGCTTATGCCTTCCAAGCAAAAGCTGCCAAAAAGAAGAACGGAGGAACTTGCAATTCCCCTTACAAGAGCCATGCAGTACAGCATATTACAAACATTATTCCCATTCATGGGGAGTGGGTCTCCCATAGTCTTTACTTATGCCTTCCATGCAAAAGCTGCCAAAAATTAGGACAGAGGAAAAGTGGTGGCGGTCACAGTAGTTTAACAAGACGGTTTTAATGCCCCTTGG
The DNA here is from genome assembly GCF_046119375.1 of Phyllobates terribilis. Classification (NCBI taxonomy): domain Eukaryota; kingdom Metazoa; phylum Chordata; class Amphibia; order Anura; family Dendrobatidae; genus Phyllobates; species Phyllobates terribilis. The sequence goes on from NW_027362761.1 coordinate 790,828,457, forward strand.
AAGAGACGTGGAGGTCACAGTAGCTAAGCAAGACGGTTTTAATGCCCCTTGGGAAATTGGTGGAAGTCACAGTAGCTTAACAAGATGGTTTTAATGCCCCTTGGAAAAGTGGTGGAGGTCACAGTAGCTTAACAAGATGGTTTTAATGCCCCTCGGAAGAGACGTGGAGGTCCCAGTAGCTTAACAAGACGGTTTTAATGCCCCTTCGAAAAGTGTTTGAGGTCACAGTAGCTTAACAAGATGGTTTTAATGCCCCTTGGAAAAGTGGTGGAGGTCGCAGTAGCTTAACAAGATGGTTTTAACGCCCCTTGGAAAAGTGGTGGAGGTCACAGGTAGCTTAACAAGACGTTTTTAATGCCCTTTGGAAAAGTGGTGCAGGTCACAGTAGCTTAACAAGATGGTTTTAATGCCCCTTGGAAAACTGGTGGATGTCTCAGTAGCTTAAGAAGACGGTTTTAATGCCACTCGGAAGAGACGTGGAGGTCCCAGTATCTTAAGAAGACCGTTTGAATGCCCCTTGGAAGAGATGTGGAGGTCACAGTAGCTTAACAAGACAGTTTTAATGCCCCTTGGAAAAGTGGTGGAGGTAACAGAAGCTAAACAATAAGGTTTTAATGCCCCTTGAAAAAGTAGTGGAGGTCACAGTAGCTTAACAAGACGGTTTTAATGCCCCTCGGAAGAGACATGGAGGTCCCAGCAGCTTAACAAGACGGTTTTAATGCCCCTCAGAAGAGAAGTCGAGATCCCAGTAGCTTAAAGAGACGGTTTGAATGCCCCTCGGAAGAGACGTGGAGGTCACAGAAGATTAAAGAGACGGTTTTAATGCCCCATGGAAAAGTGGTGGAGGTCGCAGTAGCTTAACAAGACGGTTTTAACGCCCCTTGAAAAAGTGGTGGAGATCACAGTAGCTTAACAAGACGGTTTTAATGCCCTTTGGAAAAGTGGTGCAGGTCACAGTAGCTTAACAAGAAGGTTTTAATGCCCCTTGGAAAAGTGGTGGATGTCCCAGTAGCTTAACAAGACGGTTTTAATGCCCCTCGGAAGAGACTTGGAGGTCCCAGTAGCTTAAGAAGACGGTTATAATGCACCTTGGAAGAGATGTGGAGGTCACAGTAGCTTAACAAGACAGTTTTAATGCCCCTTGGAAAAGTGGTGGAGGTCGCAGTAGCTTAACAAAATGGATTTAATACCCCTAGTAAAAGTGGTGGAGGTAACAGAAGCTTAACAATATGGTTTTAATGCCCCTTGAAAAAGTGGTGGAGGTCACAGTAGCTTAACAAGACGGTTTTAATGACCCTCGGAAGAGACATGGAGGTTCCAGTAGCTTAACAAGAAGGTTTTAATGCCCCTTGGAAAGGTGGTGGAGGTCACAGTGGCTTAACAAGACGATGTTCATGCCCCTTCGAAGAGACGTGAAGGTCCCAGTAGCTTAACAAGACAGTTTTAATACCCCTCGGAAGAGAAGTGGAGGTCCCAGTAGCTTAACAATACGGTTTGAATGCCCCTTGGAAGAGACGTGGAGGTCCCAGTAGCTTAACAGGACGGTTTTAATGCCCCTTGGAAAAGTGGTGGAGGTCACAGTAGCTTAACAAGATGGTTTTAATGCGACTCGGAAGAGACGTGGAGGTCCAAATAGCTTAACAAGACGGTTTGAATGCTCCTTGGAAAAGTGGTGGATGTCACAGAAGCTTAACAAGACGGTTTTAATGCCACTCGGTAGAGACGTAGAGGTCCCAGTAGTTTAACAAGATGGTTTTAATGCCCCTTGGAAAAGTTGTGAAGGTCACAGTGGCTTAACAAGATGGTTTTAATGCCCCTTGGAAAAGTGGTGGAGTCGCAGTAGCTTAACAAGACAGTTTTAATGCCCCTTGGAAAAGTGGTGGAGGTCACAGTAGCTTACCAAGATGGTTTTAATGCCCCTTACAAGAGCCATACAGTACATCATCTTAAAAACATTTTTACCATTATGGGGGAGCGGGTCTCCCATAGTCTTTGCTTATGCCTTTCAAGCAAAAGCTGCCAAAAAGAAGAACGGAGGAACTTACAATTCCCCTTACAAGAGTCATGCAGTGCAGCATATTACAAACATTATTCCCATTCATGGGGAGTGGGTCTCCCATAGTCTTTACTTATGCCTTCCATGCAAAAGCTGGCAAAAATTAGGACAGAGGAAAAGTGGTGGCGGTCACAGTAGTTTAACAAGACGGTTTTAATGCCCCTTGGAAGAGACGTGGAGGTCGCAGTAGCTTAACAAGACTATTTTAATGCCCCTTGGGAAAGTGGTGCAGGTCACAGTAGCTTAACAAGACGGTTTTAATGCCCCTTGGAAAAGTGGTGGATGTCCCAGTAGCTTGACAAGAAGGTTTTAATGCACCTCGGAAGAGACGTGGAGGTCCCAGTAGCTTAACAAGACGGTTTTAATGGCCCTTTTAAAAGTGGTGGAGGTCGCAGTAGCTTAACAAGACTATTTTAATGCCCCTTGGGAAAGTGGTGCAGGTCACAGTATCTTAACAAGACGGTTTTATTGCCCCTTGGAAAAGTGGTAGAGATCACAGTAGCTTAAAAAGACGGTTTTAGTGGCCCTCGTAAGAGACGTGGAATTCCCAGTGGCTTAACAAGACGGTTTTAATGCCCCTTGGAAGAGACGTGGAGGTCACAGTAGCTTAACAAGACAGTTTTCTTGCCCTTTGGAAATTTGGTGGAAGTCGCAGTAGCTTAACAAGACGGTTTTAATGCCCCTTGGAAAGGTGGTGGAGGTCACAGTAGTTTAACAAGACGGTTTTAATGCCCCTTGGAAGAGACGTGGATGTTCTAGTAGCTTAGCAAGACGGTTTTAATGCCCCTTGGAAGAGATGTGGAGGTCACAGTAGCTTAACAAGATGGTTTAAATGCCCCTTGGAAAAGTGGTGGAGGTCGCAGTAGCTTAAAAAGATGGTTTTAATGCCCCTTGGGAAAGTGGTGGAGGTCACAGTATCTTAACAATACGGTTTTAATGCCCCTTGGAAAAGTGGTTGGGGTCGCAGCAGCTTAACAAGATAGTTTTAATGTCCCTTGGGAAAGTGGTGGAGTTCACAGTAGCTTAACAAGACGGTTTTAATGCCCCTTGAAAAGTGGTGGAGGTCAACGTAGCTTAACAAGATGGTTTTAATGCCCCTTGGAAAAGTGGTGGACGTCACAGCAGCTTAACAAGATGGTTTTAATGCCCCTCGGAAGAGACGTGGAGGTCCCAGTAGCTAAGCAAGATGGTTTTAATGCCCCTTGGAAAAGTGGTGGAGGTCACAGTAGCTTAACAAGATGGTTTTAATGCCCCTTTCAAGAGCCAAACAGTACAGCATCTTAAAAACATTAATCCCAATATTGGGGAGTGGATCTCCCATATTCTTTGCTTATGCTTTCCAAGCAAAAGCTGCCAAAAATTAGGACGGAGGAACTTGCAATGCCCCTTACAAGGACCATGCAGTACAGCATATCACAAACATTATTCCCATTATTGGGGAGTGGGTCTCCCATAGTCTTTGCTTATGCCTTCCAAGTAAAAGCTGACAAAAATTAGGAGGAAATGCATTGCCCGTTCGAAGAGTCAAGGAGGTTAGAGTTAATTAAAAACAACATTTCAATGTCCCTTGGAAGAGCTGTGGAGTTCAGAGTGGTTTAACAATATGCTTTTAATGCCCCTGAGAAGAGACGTGGAGGTCCCAGTAGCTTAAAAAGACAGTTTGAATGCCCCTTGGAAGAGATTTGGAGGTTACAGAAGCTTAACAATATGGTTTTAATGCCCCTTGGAATAGTGGTGGAAGTCCCAGTAGCTTAACAAGATGCTTTTAATGCCCCTTGGAAAAGTGGTGGAGGTTGCAGTAGCTTTACAAGACGGTTTTAATGCCCCTTGGAAAAGTGGTGGAGGTTGCAGTAGCTTTACAAGACGGTTTTAATGCCCCTTGGAAAAGTGGTGGAGCTTACAGTAGCTTAACAAGATGGTTATAATGCCCCTTGGAAAAGTGGTGGAGGTCACAGTAGCTTTACAAGACGGTTTTAATGCCCCTTGGAGAATTGGTGGGGGTCACAGTAGCTTAACAAGATGGTCTTAATGCCCCTCGGAAGAGACGTGGTGGTCACAGTAGCTTAACAAGACGGTTTTAATGCCCCTTGGAGTAGTGGTGGAGGTCACAGTAGCTTAACAAGACAGTCTTAATGCCCCTCGGAAGAGACGTGTTAGTCCCAGTAGCTTAACAAGATGGTTTTAATGCCCCTTGGAAAAGTGGTGGAGGTCACAGTAGCTTAACAAGACGTTTTTAATGCCCCTCGGAATAGACGTGGAAGTCCCAGTAGCTTAACAAGACGGTTTTAATGCCCCTTGGAAACGTGGTGGAGGTCGCAGTAGCTTAACAAGACGGTTTTAATGCCCCTTGGAAAAGTGGTGGAAGTCACAGTAGCTTAACAAGATTGTTTTAATGCCCCTTACAAGAGCCATACAGTACATCATCTTAAAAACATTTTTCCCATTATTGGGGAGAGGGTCTCCCATAGTCTTTGCTTATGTCTTCCAAGCAAAAGCTGCCAAAAATTAGGATGGAGGAACTTGCAATGCCCCTTACAAGAGTTATGCAGTACAGCATATTACAAACATTCCAATTGTTGGGGAGTGGGTCTTTCATAGTCTTTGCTTATGCCTTCCAAGCAAAAGCTGCCAAAAATTAGGATGGAGGAACTTGCAATGCCCCTTACAAGAGCCATGCAGTACAGCATATTACAAACATTCCAATTATTGGGGAGTGGGTCTTTCATAGTCTTTGCTTATGCCTTCCAAGCAAAAGCTGCAAAAAATTAGGAGGAAATGCCATGTCCATTCGAAGAGTCGTGGAGGTTAGAATTAATTAAAAACAACATTTCAATGCCCCTTGGAAGAGCTGTGGATTTCAGAGTGGTTTAACAAGACGCTTTTAATGCCCCTCAGAAGAGACGTGGAGGTCGCAGTAGCTTAACAAGATGGTTTTAATGCCCCTTTGAAGAGACCTGGTAGTCACAGTAGCTTAACAAGACGGTTTTAATGGGCCTTGGAAAAGTGGTGTAGGTTGCAGTAGCTTAACAAGACGGTTTTAATGCCTATTGGAAAAGTGGAGGCGGTCACAGTAGTTTAACAAGACGGTTTTAATGCCCCTTGGAAGAGACGTGGACGTCCCAGTAGCTTAACATGACGGTTTTATTGCCCCTCGGAAGAGACGTGGATATCACAGTAGCTTAACAAGATGATTTTAATGCCCCTTGGAAAAGTGGTGGAGGTGGCAGTATCTTAACAAGACGGTTTTAATGTCCCTTGGAAAAGCGGTGGAGGTCACAGTAGCTTAACAAAACGGTTTTAATGCCTCTTAGAAAAGTGGTGGAGGTCCCAGTGGCTTAACAAGACGGTTTTAATGCCCCTCGGAAGAGACGTGGAGGTCCTAGTAGCTTAACAAGATGGTTTTAGTGGCCCTTGGAAGAGACGAGGAGGTCCTAGTAGCTTAAAAAGACGCTTTTAATGCCCCTCGGAAGAGATGGGGAGGTCGAAGTAGCTTAACAAGACGGTTTGAATGCCCCTTGGTAGAGACGTGGAGGTCACAGTGGCTTAACAAGACGGTTTTATTGCCCCTTGGAGAAGTGGTGGAGGTGACAGTAGCTTAGCAAGACTGTTTTAATGCCCCTTCCAAAAGTGGTGGAGGTCACAGTAGCTTAACAAGACGGTTTTAATCACCTTGAAAAAGAGGTGGAGATCACAGTAGCTTAACAAGACGGTTTTAATGCCTCTTGGAAGAGAAGTGGAGGTCACAGTAGCTTAACAAGACGGTTTTCATGCCCCTTGGAAAAGTGGTGGAGGTCGCAGTAGCCTAACAAGAGAGTTTTAGTGCCCTTTGGAAAGGTGGTGGAGGTCACAGTAGCTTAACAAGACAGTTTTAATGCCCCTTGGAAGAGACGTGGAGGTTCCAGTAGCTTAACAAGACGGTTTGAATGCCCCTTGGAAGAGATGTGGAGGTCACAGTAGCTTAGCAAGACGGTATTAATGCCCTTTGGAAAAGTGGAGGAGGTCGCAGTAGCCTAACAAGGTGGTTTTAATGCCCCTTAGGAAAGTGGTGGAGGTCACAGTAGCTTAACAAGATGGTTTTAATGCCCCTTGGAAAAGTGGTGGAGTTCCCAGTATCTTAACAAGACGGTTTTAATGCCCCTTGGAAAAGAGGTGGAGGTACCAGAAGCTTAACAAGACGGTTTTAATGTCCCTCAGAAGAGACGTGGAGGTCGCAGTAGCTTAACAAGATGGTTTTAATGCCCCTTGGAAAAGTAGTGAATTTCGCAGTAGCTTAACAAAACGGTTTTAATGCCTCTTGGAAAAGTGGTAGAGGTCATAGTAGCTTAACAATACGATTTTAATGCCCCTTACAAGAGCCATAAAGTCGAGCATCTTAAAACCATTATTCCCATTATTGGGGAGTAGGTCTCCCATAGTCTTCGCTTTTGCCTTCCAAGCAAAAGCAGCCAAAAATTAGGAGGAAATGCAATGCCCGTTCGAAGATTCGTGGAGGTTAGAGTTAATTAAAAACAACATTTCAATGCCCCTTGGAAGAGCTGTGGAGTTCAGAGTGGTTTAACAAGATGCTTTTAATGCCCCTCAGAAGAGACGTGGAGGTCACAGTAGCTTAACAATGCGGTTTTAATGCCCCTTGGAAGAGACGTGGAGGTCACAGTAGCTTAACAAGACGGTTTTAATGCCCCTTGGAAATTTGGTGGAGGTCGCAGTAGCTTAACAAGACGGTTTTAATGCTCCTTGGAAGGGTGGTAGTGGTCACAGTAGCTTAACAAGACGGTTTTAATGGCCCTCGGAAGAGACGTGAAGGTCCTGATAGCTTAACAATACGGTTTTAATGCCTCTTGGAAGAGACGTGGAGGTCACAGTAGCTAAACAAGACGGTTTTAATTCACCTTGGAAAGGTAGTGGGGGTCATAGTAGCTTAACAAGATGGTTTTAATGCCCCTTGTAAGAGACGTGGAGGTCCCAGTAGCTTAACAAGACGGTTTTAATGCCTCTCGGAAGAGTCGTGGCGGTCCCAGTAGCTTAACAAGACAGTTTAAATGCCCCTTGGAAGAGACGTGGAGGTCACAGTAGCTTAACAAGACGGTTTTAATGTCCCGTGGAAAAGTGGTGGAGGTCGCAGTAGCTTAACAAGACTGTTCTAATGCCCCTTGGGAAAGTGGTGCAGGTCACAGTAGCTTAACAAGACGGTTTTAATGCCCCTTGGTAAAGTTGTGGATGTCCCAGTAGCTTGACAAGAAGGTTTGAATGCCCCTCGGAAGAGACGTGGCGGTCCCAGTATCTTAACAAGTCGGTTTTAATGGCCCTTGGAAAAGTTTTGGAGGTCGCAGTAGCTTAACAAGACGGTTTTAATGCCCCTTTGAAGAGACGTGGAGGTCCCAGTAGCTTAACAAGACGGTTTTAATGCCACTCGTAAGAGTCGTGGTGGTCCCAGTAGCTTAACAAGACGGTTTGAATGCCCCTTGGAAGAGACGTGGAGGTCACAGTAGCTTAACAAGACGGTTTTAATGTCCCTTAGAAAAGTGGTGGAGGTCGCAGTAGCTTAACAAGACTGTTTTAATGCCCCTTGGGAAAGTGGTGCAGGTCACAGTAGCTTAACAAGACGGTTTTAATTCCCCTTGGAAAAGTTGTGGATGTCCCAGTAGCTTGACAAGAAGGTTTGAATGCCCCTCGGAAGAGACGTGGAGGTCCCAGTATCTTAACAAGTCGGTTTTAATGGCCCTTGGAAAAGTTTTGGAGGTCGCAGTTAGTGTTGAGCCACCCCCGTAGTGTTCGAGTTCGGTTCGGTTCGTCGAACACCCGTGTGTTCGCCGAACTGTTCGCCGAACTGTTCGTCGAACACCTTCGAACACCGTTAAAACCAATGGCAGGCAAACAAAAACACATAGAAACACATAGAAAACACCTTCAAAGGTGTCCAAAAGCTGACAAACTGCTCAGAAGACACAACTAACACATGGAAAAGTGACAAGTACATATAGTCATGTGAAAAGAAAAGAGGTGGAGGAGTAAAAGGAGGGGGAGACACAGATATAGGCATGTCATGCCCTTCTAAAATCCAAAAAGTGAGAAGCCGACACGTTCAGTCCGCTCCTGCCCGTGCCACCTCCGCGTCGCCGGGTTTGTGCCAGAGCCGCGGTGAACCCTGACGGCCAGCCCCCCTCTCCCAATACTGGTGCCTGTCCGCTGGTGGGTCGAGCGAGCCCCCCTGTGGTGGAGGCAGCTCTAAGCTTTTTAATTTAAATTGTCTCTCTAATTTGAATGAATACACTTTAAATCCATTTACAAGGATCTATTGGAGGGCAAGTCTCATGCCAGCAGCCGCGTAATTCCAGCTCCAGTAGCGTCCACTAAAGCTGCTGCAGTTAAAAAGCTTTTATAAGGATCGAGCTTGGCTGTCCACCGCAAGGCATCCTACTGCCAGTCCCAGCCCCTATGCCTTGGGGTGCCTCCTGATGCTCTTCACTGAGTATCCCGTGGTCCCGAAGCATTTCCTTTGAAAAAATTAAGTGTCCAAACTACAGGTGGTGTAGCTTGCTTAACAGCCGGGATAATCTGCTGACTAGCAGACACTGCTACTAGGCACAAAGTATTTCCTGGGCTAGATGCAGTTAAAAATTTGTAATTAGATACTCTCGTTGGATGCTGAGAAAGCATTCCATAGAGTCTCCTGGCACGCCATATATGATTCTCTTAAAAAGCTTGGGGTAGGGGTCTAGGGGACCCTTTTATAGCCAAAATCACGGCCCTGTATCGCAATACGTCACCTAGGCTGAAGATAAATGGAACTGTAGCACCCTGAGGGCTCGGTTGCTACAGAGGTATTGCACCTCACCCAGAGGTGTGATATCTCACTCTCAGGTAAGGATGTAGTGTGGATCAGGACTCGACACCTGCATGCATTACACCACATTGCCGTGGGGCAGGGCGACCAATATGCCCCTGAGATGGGCACGACAGTCCCTGTCCCTGGCTGGAGTGGGGGGAGGAAACACTGAGGAAGGGGAACCCTGTAGTGCAGGAGCAGGGAGGAAGCAGTTCCTGGGTGCATTGAAAAGGGAGTATAAAAGGTCGGCACCATCTTAGTTCAGTGCAGAGAAGTCTGAGCAGAAGTGGCAGGGAGCAGGGGCTCTGCATGAGCTCTGCTCCGGAGGCGGGCCTAGTAACAGAGGCCCAGGCCTGGAAGAGGGAGAAGGAAGGAAGAGGAGCGGAGAAGGCTCCAGGAACGAGGAACGAAGGGATCCCAGGGGTGCGGACGGGCGAGTTGCCACCGCACGCCCGAATCCACCTGCGTGGAGGGGTCAGGCCAAAGGGGGAGACCGGTCCCCGAAACTAGTGGAGGCAGGAAACGACCCTCAGCTAGAAACAGGAGGCTGTGACATTTTATGTGGCGCAGCCCCTCGCTACACCCGCTAGGAAGGCACCACATAGGGTCAGGGAAACTGGCGCCAAGTTTACCAAGAGGAGGCCCGAGGCAGCCGGACAGAAGGGTTGGTAAGAAAGGCCAGACAAAGGACACACAAAGGGGGTCCTGTGAAGCGCTCCAAAGTTATCTGGGAGTTGTCTGAGCCCCTCACCTGGTGAGCACAGTACGACGTGGGCAGCCGTTACCTGCAGACGTGGTCTGGATAATAAGAACTGTGAGTAAAGGCCCTGGACTGCATCACTGACTCCGTGTCGTTACTGCTGCTGCCCTGCACCATCACCCCCATCCTCCGCATACACTGCCCTGAGGCTATACTCCTCCCGTGGGGAGTTATATTACGCTCTGCTGCACCCACAACATCAGCCTCAGCGGTCTGCCCTGGAGCGGCGGTTCACTCTGACCGCAATCCACGGGTGGCGTAGTCGGACATTTAAACATCAAAACCACATAAATAGTTTCGCCACTGGTTTGACCGCCCTGAGCCACGGAACCGGGTCGCCGCCACGGAGACTACAACCACCAGCATCCACCAAAAAGGGTCCGGCTCCGGGTGTCCCAAGGCCCAGGGGGCGCGTCAGAACATTTTCATCACCTTTCACAATCACCAATGGGACAAGGCAGGGATGTTCTCTGTCCCCTCTCTTATACATCCTAGTGACGGAGCACCTGCTCTCATCAATTCGCCATAACCCCAATATTAGGTGGATTGAGGTGGGAAGCACCGAGTACAAGTGCTCTCTATTTGCTGATGATGTCCTAGTATATATCACTCAATCATATATATCCATCCATGCTGTTATGGCTGAAATAGATCACTTTGTTACATGGTCAAATTTTAAAAACAATGCAGCGAAGTCTGAGTCCCTCGATATCTCCCTCCCCAAATCCATATAGGATTCCATCCAGTCCAACTTTCCCTTTGCCTGGCCCTCACAGGGTATCAAATACTTAGGAATTCCTATTCATAGAGACCTCTCCCATCTATGTTATCTTAATTTTGGGCCCTTTATTGAACAACTCCATACAGACCACGGTTGGCAAGTTAGAACTGTAAGATTCACTACGTGAACCACTGGTGTTTTGTGGAAAAGCACATGTACACTGTGTTCCAAATTATTATGCAAAAAGTGTTTAGGAGTGATAAGGGAAGAATTTGTTTGTTTGTCAGTTAAACTCATTGATGGTGATGTGTGTCAGGGCTCTTTATATCACTGTAAGCAATTGCAGACACCTGTGCTAATTAGTTTGGCAGGTGTGTCCAATGAAAGGCAAGACTACTTAAGAAGGCTGTCTCACATTATTAAGCAGCCTACATTTTCTGCCAAAATGGGAAAGAAAAAGGATGTGTCGGCTGCTGAGAAGCAACAAATTGTGGAGTGTTTAGGTCAAGGCATGACTACAATCAACATTGTGCGATGATCAGGATGAAGTGTCTTGGCAATCAAAAAGTATGTAGCTGATTCACAGTACACACGTGTGCGTGCTGATAAGGGCAAATTGAGGACTCTTTCCTACAGGCAATTACGTCAGGTTGAAAGAGCAGCGGCAAAAAAGCCTTGTCATAGCAGCAGACAAGTTTTTGAAGCTGCTGGTGCCTCCAACGTCCCCCGAACAACAAGATGCAGGATCCTTCAGAGGTTTGCAGCTGTGCATACGCCTTCCTGTCGACCTCCTCTATCCACTTCACACAAGGAGATACGGCTCCAGTGGGCCAAATATTACATGAAGACTGATTTCAAAACTGTTTTGTTCACGGATGAGTGCCGTGCAGCGCTCGATGGTCCAGATGGATGGAGTGGAGGATGGCTGGTTGATGGACACCCCACGCAAACACGGCTACAGCGCCAACAAGGAGGAGGTGGAGTAATGTTTTGGGCTGGAATCATGGGGAGAGAGATTGTCGGCCCCTTTAGGATCCCTGAAGGCGCTAAAGATGAACTCCATAATGTATGTGGATTTTCTCAAACAGCACTTCCTGCCATGGTTCAAGAAGAAGAACCGTGTATTTCACAGCAAGATCATTTTTTTGCATGATAATGCACCATCTCATGCTGCACATAAAACATCTGCATCTCTGGCTGATATGGGCATAAAAGGGGACAAACTTATGGTGTGACCCCCATGCTCCCCTGACCTCTACCCCATTCAGAACCTTTGGAACATCATTAAAAGGAGTGTCTATGATGGCGGGAGGCAGTTCACATCTAAGCAACAGCTCTGGGAGGGTATTCTGTCCTCATGCAAAACAATTGAAGCAGAAACCATCCAAAACCTGACAAATTCAATGGACGAGAGAGTTCAGAAGCTCCTTTCGAACAAGGGGTCCTATGTGAAAATGTAACATCACCTAGAATAAAGTTTTGAGTTGAAAACTGTTTGATTTCAGTTTCTAACAACCTGCTAATGCTTATAATTAGAGATGAGCGTTGTTCTACTCGAACTGTTCGCCAATCTCAAATTCGAGCTGTTTTGGGCGGTGTTCGAGCCGTTCGGCAAACACGAACAATTTGAGAAAAATTCGGCTGTTCGAGGTTATGTTCGATAACTGTTCGTGCACCAAAATCATAACTGGATTTTTTCTCAGTAATGATGAAAATTAATGTTAATACGCAATTTGAGTGTACAGCGGGGTGGGGGGAGGGGCAGGGGATGGATCTCTGCAGGAACAATGAAGATCTCCATTTTTTTTTCTCTTTCCCGCATTTGCAGTGGGGAGGTGCAATCTGTCAGCCTATCAGCAGCGCACACACGGAGCGAAGTGCTTTTTTTCACACAAGCAAGGGCATGTGTCATTGGCAGTGTATGTCACATGTCCTTGCCCTATAAGACCAAGCCATTTTCCCCGTCGCCACCATTTTCTCACTGCTGCAGCTGCGTGTTAGACGGCACCGCTGTTGCTGTGTGCGCTATACCTTGTTAATTTCAAGCCAATTTTCGCACAAATCTACAGATAGCTTGGGAGTAGGGAATAGTTGTGATTGCAGTCCTTTTAAGGACTAGGTTACAGCATTTCCTACGACTTTTATCACGCAGGTCTGTGCTCTTAAATAGATAGATTGTGGGAGTAAAGACTAATTGTAATTGGAGTCCTTTTCAGGACTAGGTTACATCAGTTCCTATCAGTTTTTGCCATGCAGGTCTGTGCCAGTGCTGTGCAAGTTTTTTTCACAGCATTTGGCTGAATCTAGCAAAGCTAATCCTTTTTGGCCTATTGCAGAGTGTGTTAGTCAGTGGAGTAGCCTAACTGTGTTGCAAGATATACCACCTGTGTATAGAATACCAATTTTTTTACTGCACCTAGTGAAGTAAAATCTTTTGGGCATAGCATCATTCTATTAGTCCATCTATACTGACCTCCATCAGGTTGCAAATTGAATATAATTTTTTTCTGCATCTAGCTCTGAAAAAATATTGGGCTTCTAGCTGTGTGTGGGACTTGCTGTACTAGTCCATCTATACTGACCTCCATCAGGTTGCAAACTGCATATATTTTTTTCTTCATCTACCTCTGAAAAAATATTGGGCTTCTAGCTGTGTGTGGGACTTGTTCTATTAATCCATCTATACAGACCTCCATCAGGTTGCAAACTGAATATATTTTTTTCTGCATCTACCTCTGAAAAAATATTTGGCCTTCTAGCTGTGTGTGGGACTTGTTCTATTAGTCCATCTATACTGACCTCCATAAGGTTGCAAACTGAATATAATTTTTTTCTGCATCTACCTCTGAAAAAATATTTGGCCTTCTAGCTGTGTGTGGGACTTGTTCTATTAGTCCATCTATACTGACCTCCATAAGGTTGCAAACTGAGTATAATTTTTTTCTGCATCTACCTCTGAAAAAATATTTGGCCTTCTAGCTGTGTGTGGGACTTGTTCTATTACTCCATCTATACTGACCTCCATAAGGTTGCAAACTGAATATAATTTTTTTCTGCATCTACCTCTGAAAAAATATTGGGCTTCTAGCTGTGTGTGGGACTTGTTCTATTAATCCATCTATACAGACCTCCATCAGGTTGCAAACTGAATATATTTTTTTCTGCATCTACCTCTGAAAAAATATTGGGCTTCCAGCTGTGTGTGGGACTTGTTCTATTAATCCATCTATACAGACCTCCATCAGGTTGCAAACTGAATATATTTTTTTCTGCATCTACCTCTGAAAAAATATTGGGCTTCTAGCTGTGTGTGGGACTTGTTGTATTAGTCCATCTATACTGACTTCCATAAGGTTGCAAACTGAATATAATTTTTTTCTGCATCTACCTCTGAAAAAATATTTGGCCTTCTAGCTGTGTGTGGGACTTGTTCTATTAGTCCATCTATACTGACCTCCATAAGGTTGCAAACTGAATATAATTTTTTTCTGCATCTACCTCTGAAAAAATATTTGGCCTTCTAGCTGTGTGTGGGACTTGTTATATTAGTCCATCTATACAGACCTCCATCAGGTTGCAAATTGAATATAATTTTTTTCTGCATCTAACCCAGCCAATAGTTTTGGCCTAATACCACAGTTTGGCCACTCAGCTCTGCTCGGTTCCCATCCATTGTTTTTTTGTGCAAACAACTCCAGAGTTGTGAATTAGTTAACCACCAAAATGAGTGGAAAAAGGCCTGCTGCTGGTGGAAAGGGGAATAGGCGTGTTGGGAAGGGGAAAAAAGGTTGTGTCCGTGGGGTAGGTGTTAAAGCAACAGTAACATCTGCAGAAGAAAGACCATCTTCCAGCCAAACTAAAATGTCTACTTCTTTTAGCGGACAATGTGATAAGATCCCTTTCTTACGGCCACGCCAATCGCTACAAATTCCAGATGAGGCACAAAAACAGCAGGTGCTTCAACGGATATCAAGTGCTCCTTTAAGTGGGCTCTCCTCCACATCAACTTCAACATCACAAATACTCCAGTCCTCAAAGGTGTCACCCCAATCGCACTTGCTTCCTCACAGCTCCCAAATCTCCAGCTGCCCGTCTGAGTATGAGGTAGAACAGATGGTTGAGTCTGCAGAGCTGTTTACTCATACTATAGCCTGGGAATCAGAGGTCGACTCCAGCGCTTCTGTGAATCCAGACGAGGAAATGATCTGCACTGATGCCCAGAATCTTTATGAGTCGGATCCAGGACCAGACGCAGAAGGTTCTGACCATAATGTAGACCCTCATTCCCAAACTGTAACTCCTGTTGGTGGAGACAATGAGGAAGACGATGATAAGACTCAAATACCTGATTGGAGCGACAACTTTAGTTTTTTGTCAGGGCAGGAACAGGTTGGCTCTGAGGACGACGGGTGTGATAACGCACAGGGTGATGATGATGAGGTTGGAGATCCCACTTACTGTCAACCCACAGTCAGCCAAGAGATGAGGTCAGCAGAGGAGGTGGAGGAAGATGCTAGTGACGACGAGGTCAGGTTGCGCCTTCCTGGACAGAGACGTAGTACTGGAAGCACGTCAACAACTGCATCCTCAAACACAACTCTGCCTCTCACCACAAGTCGTGGTGGCTCTTCAGGTCGCATGGGTGCTAAGCCTTGCATAGCCTGGGCATTTTTTCAGATCGATAAAGATGACCCAACTCGTGTTATCTGTAACATTTGTCAGCAAAAGCTAAGTAGAGGCCAAAAAATACATAGTTTGAGTACTTCATGCATGAACCGGCACATGGACATGAAGCATAAGTTGCAGTGGGAAGCTCAGTGTGCTACAATGCGGCCTAGCCGGCCGGGCCAACCACCGTCTGCCATATCTTGTGCATCCGCGGCCTCTTCATCCTCTGTGACTGGGGGGACAGCAGTCACACCTGTTTTGGGGCGCAGACCTGCCACCTCTTTACCCGCAACAGCCAGCGTGATTGGCAGGTCATCATTTTCTTTGGAGGTGGCAACACCAGCTGGTGTTGAGCGCTGTCCGACATCGATAGCACCACCTTTGGATCAAGGCAACCTAACATGTCCGCCTGCATCTTCCTCACAGACCGGCAGTTTGCCGGGGACACCCTTATCAACCCCGTCTAAGCACAATAGCCAGCCCTCGGTCCCTCAGATGTGGACAAGTAAAAGACCATTTCCTCCTAGCCATGAGAAAGCTAAGAGGTTGAATTTCACCATCTGCAAGCTCTTGGCTACAGAAATGCTGCCTTTCCGCCTGGTGGACACAGAGGATTTTCGAGACCCTATGTCCGTCGCAGTGCCCCAGTACCAGATGCCCAGTCGGCACTACTTCTCAAAGAAAGGTGTGCCTGCGCTCCACCAGCATGTCGCACACAACATCACTGCTTCTTTGAGAAACTCTGTGTGTGACAGGGTGCATTTCACCACAGACACTTGGACGAGTAGGCATGGACAGGGGCGTTACATGTCGCTGACTGGGCACTGGGTAACTATGGTGACAGCAGGACAAAGGGCTGCTGTCCAAGTCTTGCCGTCCCCACGAGTTGTGCGTCAATCCTCTTTATGTCAAAGTTCCTCCACTGCTTCTGCCTCCTCAACCTCCTCTCGGTCTTCCACCTGCACCCAAAGCCTGTCTGGTCATGCCACAAGCTTTCTAACTGCGCAGAAGGGATCCTGCACACCTCCTTACTATGCTGGCAGTAGGGCTCAACGTCATCAGGCGGTTTTTACATTGAAATGTCTGGGAAATGTGAGTCACACAGCTGAGGTGTTGTGGTCAGCTCTGGAGAACCAATTTCATGAATGGCTGTCTCCACTGGACCTGAAACCAGGGAAGGCCGTGTGCGACAATGCTGCAAACCTGGGTGCGGCCCTTCGCCGGGGCAATGTCACACACGTGCCTTGTATGGCTCACGTGTTGAACCTGGTTGTCCAGCAATTTTTAGCCCACTATCCCAGACTAGATGGCCTTCTGCAGAGGGCACGGTCGCTGTGTGCTCAGTTCCGCCGTTCGCATCCCGCAGCTCAGCGACTTACATCTCTACAGAAGTCGTTGGGCCTGCCACTTCACCGGCTAAAATGCGATGTGCCTACCCGGTGGAATTCAACTCTGCACATGATGCAGCGACTGTGGCAGCACCGACAAGCCCTGGTGCAATACGTTCTGACGTATAGCCTGGGCCAACGAGATTCAGAGGTGGGGCAAATCACGCTGGAGGAGTGGTCGCAGATCAGGGACCTATGCACCCTTCTGCACAGTTTTGAAATGGCGACGAAGATGTTTAGTGCTGACGATGCCATTATCAGCATGACTATTCCGGTGATTTACATGCTGGAGCACATGTTAAACAGAATTCGGAGTCAGGTGGTGGCACAAGAGGAGGTGGAGGAAGTAGAGGAGGAGGAGTTGTATGCGGAAGGGCTAACATCTGCAAGGTCCAGACGGTCGGCAGCACCATGGCGGCAGGCATGTGAGGGTGGGGGAGATGGTTTTACCAGGGCGCATGGTAGCAGCCAAACTAGTGAGGAAGGTGCAGGAGCCCAGGAAGAAGTGGAGGACGAACTGATGGAAGACTCATCAGATGAGGGAGACCTTGATCACATTTCTGTTGTGCGAGGTTGGGGGGAGAGGACAGAGGAAGGAAGCATGATTGTTACCTCGCCACCAACACAACAGGGACTTGGTGCTCCTGGATGCGCAACACACATGAGTGCCTTCTTGCTGCACTACCTGCAACATGACCCTCGAATTGTGAGAATTAGAAATAATCCTGACTACTGGGTTGCCACACTGTTAGATCCCCGGTACAAAAGTAAATTTGCAGAAATTATTCCTGCCATAGAAAGGGATGCACGCATGCAGGAGTATCAGCAGAGACTGTTACAGAATCTTACATGTGCTTTTCCACAAAATACCAGTGGTGCACGTAGTGAATCTCACAGTTCCAACTTGCCAACCGTGGGACCGTCAAGTGTTCAGCACTCAAACCGTAACAGAACCACAGTATCTGCTGGTAACATCAATTTTGCTTAATCATTTCACCACTTTTTTAGCCCATCCTTTGCAAGGCCACAGGAGACAAGAAGTCTGACACATAGTCAACGCCTAGAGACGATGGTACAGGAGTATCTCCAAGTAAACATTGAAGCCATGACTGTGTCACTGGACCCTTGCTCTTTTTGGGCTTCCAATCTGGATAAATGGCCGGAGCTAGCCACTTACGCCTTGGAGATCTTGTCATGCCCCGCAGCCAGCGTTCTGTCTGAACGTGTGTTCAGCGCTGCTGGTGGTGTGCTGACAGATAAGCGCACGCGGCTCTCCACTGATAATGTAGACAGACTCACGTTCATAAAGATGAACAAATCATGGATCCGAAACGACTTTTCTACCCCTGTGTCATCCTGGGGAGAGTAAAAGCTTGATGATTGGTTAAAATCACCCTACCAACCGTTTTAAGCTTTCAAATTACTAATCATGTTTATCTGTATCTTGGCTGGAAAATAATTTGGGCTTTGTAGCAGTGTGCAGCAGTGATTCTATTAGGCCATCTATAATAAGCTCCACCAGATTTAAAATTACTAATCATGTTTATCTGTATCTTGACTGGAAAATAATTTGGGCTTTGTAGCAGTGTGCAGCACTGATCCTATTAGGCCATCTATACTAAAGCTTCACCAGATTTAAAATTAATACTAATTTTTAGCTGCATCTAGCCCGGAAAATAATTTTGGGGCTCCGAGATGCGCAAGACACATAAGTGCCTTCTTGCTGCACGACCTGCAGCATGACCCTCATATTGTCAGAATTCGAAGTAATCATGACTACTGGGTTGCCACACTCTTAGATCCCCCAAACTTTTCGATCAACCTTTTCATTTTAATAAAGACCAAAAAAATGGTCATTTTTGAAATTATAAGCATTAGCAGGTTGTTAGAAACTGAAATCAAACAGTTTTCAACTCAAAACTTTATTCTAGGTGATGTTACATTTTCACATAGGACCCCTTGTTCGAAAGGAGCTTCTGAACTCTCTCGTCCATTGAATTTGTCAGGTTTTGGATGGTTTCTGCTTCAATTGTTTTGCATGAGGACAGAATACCCTCCCAGAGCTGTTGCTTAGATGTGAACTGCCTCCCGCCATCATAGACACTCCTTTTAATGATGCTCCAAAGGTTCTGAATGGGGTAGAGGTCAGGGGAGCATGGGGGTCACACCATAAGTTTGTCCCCTTTTATGCCCATATCAGCCAGAGATGCAGATGTTTTATGTGCAGCATGAGATGGTGCATTATCATGCAGAAAAATGATCTTGCTGTGAAATACACGGTTCTTCTTCTTGAACCATGGCAGGAAGTGCTGTTTGAGAAAATCCACATACATTATGGAGTTCATCTTTAGCGCCTTCAGGGATCCTAAAGGGGCCGACAATCTCTCTCCCCATGATTCCAGCCCAAAACATTACTCCACCTCCTCCTTGTTGGCGCTGTAGCCGTGTTTGCGTGGGGTGTCCATCAACCAGCCATCCTCCACTCCATCCATCTGGACCATCGAGCGCTGCACGGCAATCATCCGTGAACAAAACAGTTTTGAAATCAGTCTTCATGAAATGTTTGGACCACTGGAGCCGTTTCTGCTTGTGTGAAGTGCATAGAGGAGGTCGACAGGATGGCGTATGCACAGCTGCAAACCTCTGAAGGACCCTGCATCTTGTTGTTCGGGGGACGTTGGAGGCACAAGCAGCTTCAAAAACTTGTCTGCTGCTATGACAAGGCTTTTTTGCCGCTGCTCTTTCAACCTGACGTAATTGCCTGTAGGAAAGAGTCCTCAATTTGCCCTTATCAGCACGCACACGTGTGTACTGTGAATCAGCTACATACTTCTTGATTGCCAAGACACTTCATCCTGATCATCGCACAATGTTGATTGTAGTCATGCCTTGACCTAAACACTCCACAATTTGTTGCTTCTCAGCAGCCGACACATCCTTTTTCTTTCCCATTTTGGCAGAAAATGTAGGCTGCTTAATAATGTGAGAGAGCCTTCTTAAGTAGTCTTGCCTTTCATTGGACACACCTGCCAAACTAATTAGCACAGGTGTCTGCAATTGCTTACAGTGATATAAAGAGCCCTGACACACATCACCATCAATGAGTTTAACTGAAAAACAAACAAATTCTTCCCTTATCACTCCTAAACACTTTTTGCATAATAATTTGGAACCCAGTGTACATGTGCTTTTCCACAAAACACCAGTGGTTCACGTAGTGAATCTTATAGTTCTAACTTGCCAACCGTGGTCTGTATGGAGTTGTTCAATAAAGGGCCCAAAATTAAGATAACATAGATGGGAGAGGTCTCTATGAATAGGAATTCCTAAGTATTTGATACCCTGTGAGGGCCAGGCAAAGGGAAAGTTGGACTGGATGGAATCCTATATGGATTTGGGGAGGGAGACATCGAGGGCCTCAGACTTCGCTGCATTGATTTTAAAATTTGACCATGTAACAAAGTGATCTATTTCAGCCATAACAGCATGGATGGATATATATGATTGAGTGATATATACTAGGACATCATCAGCAAATAGAGAGCACTTGTACTCGGTGCCTCCCACCTCAATCCACCTAATATTGGGGTTATGGCGAATTGATGAGAGCAGGTGCTCCCTCACTAGGATGTATAAGAGAGGGGACAGAGGACATCCCTGCCTTGTCCCATTGGTGATTGTGAAAGGTGATGAAAATGTTCTGACGCACCCCCTGGGCCTTGGGACACCCGGAGCCGGACCCATTTTGGTGGATGCTGGTGGTTGTAGTCTTCGTGGCGGCGACCCGGTTCCGTGGCTCAGGGTGGTCAAACCAGTGGCGGAACTATTTATGTGGTTTTGATGTTTAAATGTCCGACTACTCCACCCGTGGATTGCGGTCAGAGTGAACCGCCGCTACAGGGCAGACCGCTGAGGCTGGTGTTGTGGGTGCAGCAGAGCGTAGCATAACTCCCCACGGGAGGAGTATAGCCTCAGGGCAGTGTATGCGGAGGATGGGGGTGATGGTGCAGGGCAGCAGCAGTAACGACACGGAGTCAGTGATGCAGTTCAGGGCCTTTACTCACAGTTCTTATTATCCAGACCACGTCTGCAGGTAACGGCTGCCCACGTCGTACTGTGCTCACCAGGTGAGGGGCTCAGACAACTACCAGATAACTTTGGAGCGCTTCACAGGACCCCCTTTGTGTGTCCTTTGTCTGGCCTTTCTTACCAACACTTCTGTCCGGCTGCCTCGGGCCTCCTCTTGGTAAACTTGGCGCCAGTTTCCCTGACCCTATGTGGTGCCTTCCTAGCGGGTGTAGCGAGGGGCTGCGCCACATAAAATGTCAGAGCCTCCGGTTTCTAGCTGAGGGTCGTTTCCTGCCTCCACTAGTTCGGGGACCGGTCTCCCCCTTTGGCCTGACTCGCCCGTCCGCACCCCTGGGATCCCTTCATTCCTCGTTCCTGGAGCCTTCTCCGCTCCTCTTCCTTCCTTCTCCCTCTTCCAGGCCTGGGCCTCTGTTACTAGGCCCGCCTCCGGAGCAGAGCTCATGCAGAGCCCCTGCTCCCTGCCACTTCTGCTCAGACTTCTCTGCACTGAACTAAGATGGTGCCCACCTTTTCTACTCCCTTCTCAATGAACCCAGGAACTGCTTCCTCCCTGCTCCTGCACTACAGGGTTCCCCTTCCTCAGTGTTCCCTCCCCCCACTCCAGCCAGGGACAGGGACTGTCGTGCCCATCTCAGGGGCATATTGGTCGCCCTGCCCCACGGCAATGTGGTGTAATGCATGCAGGTGTCGGGTCCTGATCCACACTCCATCCTTACCTGAGAGTGAGATATCACACTTCTGGGTGAGGTGCAATAAGTCTGTAGCAACCGAGCCCTCAGGGTGCTACAGTTCCATTTATCTTCAGCCTAGGTGACGTATTGTGATACAGGGCCGTGATTTTGGCTATAAAAGGGTCCCCTAGACCCCTACCCCAAGCTTTTTAAGAGAATCATATATGGCGTGCCAGGAGACTCTATGGAATGCTTTCTCAGCATCCAACGAGAGTATCTACTTACAAATTTTTAACTGCATCTAGCCCAGGAAATACTTTGTGCCTAGTAGCAGTGTCTGCTAGTCAGCGGATTATCCCGGCTGTTAAGCAAGCTACACCACCTGTAGTTTGGACACTTAATTTTTTCAAAGGAAATGCTTCGGGACCACGGGATACTCAGTGAAGAGCATCAGGAGGCACAACAAGGCATAGGGGCTGGGACTGGCAGTAGGATGCCTTGTGGTGGACAGCCGAGCTCGATCCTTATAAAAGCTTTTTAACTGCAGCAGCTTTAGTGGACGCTACTGGAGCTGGAATTACGCGGCTGCTGGCATGAGACTTGCCCTCCAATAGATCCTTGTAAATGGATTTAAAGTGTATTCATTCAAATTAGAGAGACAATTTAAATTAAAAAACTTAGAGCTGCCTCCACCACAGGGGGGCTCGCTCGACCCACCAGCGGACAGGCACCAGTATTGGGAGAGGGGGGCTGGCCGTCAGGGTTCACCGCGGCTCTGGCACAAACCCGGCGACACGGAGGTGGCACGGGCAGGAGCGGACTGAACGTGTCGGCTTCTCACTTTTTGGATTTTAGAAGGGCATGACATGCCTATATCTGTGTCTCCCCCTCGTTTTACTCCTCCACCTCTTTTCTTTTCTCATGACTATATGTACTTGTCACTTTTCCATGTGTTAGTTGTGTCTTCTGAGCAGTTTGTCAGCTTTTGGACACCTTTGAAGGTGTTTTCTATGTGTTTCTATGTGTTTTTGTTTGCCTGCCATTGGTTTTAACGGTGTTCGAAGGTGTTCGACGAACAGTTCGACGAACAGTTCGGCGAACACACGGGTGTTCGACGAACCGAACCGAACTCGAACACTACGGGGGTGGCTCAACACTACTTATAATTTCAAAAATGACCGTTTTTTTGGTCTTTATTAAAATGAAAAGGTTGATCAAAAAGTTTGGGGGATCTAAGAGTGTGGCAACCCAGTAGTCATGATTACTTCGAATTCTGACAATATGAGGGTCATGCTGCAGGTAGTGCAGCAAGAAGGCACTTATGTGTCTTGCGCATCTCGGAGCCCCAAAATTATTTTCCGGGCTAGATGCAGCTAAAAATTAGTATTAATTTTAAATCTGGTGAAGCTTTAGTATAGATGGCCTAATAGGATCAGTGCTGCACACTGCTACAAAGCCCAAATTATTTTCCAGTCAAGATACAGAAAAACATGTTTAGTAATTTTAAATCTGGTGAAGCTTATTATAGATTGCCTAATAGAATCAGTGCTGCACACTGCTACAAAGCCCAAATTATTTTCCAGCCAAGATACAGATAAACATGATTAGTAATTTGAAAGCTTAAAACGGTTGGTAGGGTGATTTTAACCAATCATCAAGCTTTTACTCTCCCCAGGATGACACAGGGGTAGAAAAGGCGTTTCGGATCCATGATTTGTTCATCTTTATGAACGTGAGTCTGTCTACATTATCAGTGGAGAGCCGCGTGCGCTTATCTGTCAGCACACCACCAGCAGCGCTGAACACACGTTCAGACAGAACGCTGGCTGCGGGGCATGACAAGATCTCCAAGGCGTAAGTGGCTAGCTCCGGCCATTTATCCAGATTGGAAGCCCAAAAAGAGCAAGGGTCCAGTGACACAGTCATGGCTTCAATGTTTACTTGGAGATACTCCTGTACCATCGTCTCTAGGCGTTGACTATGTGTCAGACTTCTTGTCTCCTGTGGCCTTGCAAAGGATGGGCTAAAAAAGTGGTGAAATGATTCCGCAAAATTGATGTTACCAGCAGATACTGTGGTTCTGTTACGGTTTGAGTGCTGAACACTTGACGGTCCCACGGTTGGCAAGTTGGAACTGTGAGATTCACTACGTGCACCACTGGTATTTTGTGGAAAAGCACATGTAAGATTCTGCAACAGTCTCTGCTGATACTCCTGCATGCGTGCATCCCTTTCTATGGCAGGAATAATTTCTGCAAATTTACTTTTGTACCGGGGATCTAACAGTGTGGCAACCCAGTAGTCAGGATTATTTCTAATTCTCACAATTCGAGGGTCATGTTGCAGGTAGTGTAGCAAGAAGGCACTCATGTGTCTTGCGCATCCAGGAGCACCAAGTCCCTGCTGTGTTGGTGGCGAGGTAACAATCATGCTTCCTTCCTCTGTCCTCTCCCCCCAACTTCGCACAACAGAAATGTGATCAAGGTCTCCCTCATCTGATGAGTCTTCCATCAGTTCGTCCTCCACTTCTTCCTGGGCTCCTGCACCTTCCTCACTAGTTTGGCTGCTACCATGCGCCCTGGTAAAACCATCTCCCCCACCCTCACATGCCTGCCGCCTTGGTGCTGCCGACCGTCTGGACCTTGCAGATGTTAGCCCTTCCGCATACAACTCCTCCTCCTCTACTTCCTCCACCTCCTCTTGTGCCACCACCTGACTCCGAATTCTGTTTAACATGTGCTCCAGCATGTAAATCACCGGAATGGTCATGCTGATAATGGCATCGTCAGCACTAAACATCTTCGTCGCCATTTCAAAACTGTGCAGAAGGGTGCATAGGTCCCTGATCTGAGACCACTCCTCCAGCGTGATTTGCCCCACCTCTGGATCTCGTTGGCCCAGACTATACGTCAGAACGTATTGCACCAGGGCTTGTCGGTGCTGCCACAGTCGCTGCAACATGTGCAGAGTTGAATTCCACCAGGTAGGCACATCGCATTTTAGCCGGTGAAGTGGCAGGCCCAACGACTTCTGTAGAGATGTAAGTCGCTGAGCTGCGGGATGCGAACGGCGGAAGTGAGCACACAGCGACCGTGCCCTCTGCACAAGGCCATCTAGTCTGGGATAGTGGGCTAAAAATTGCTGGACAACCAGGTTCAACACGTGAGCCATACAAGGCACGTGTGTGACATTGCCCCGGCGAAGGGCCGCACCCAGGTTTGCAGCATTGTCGCACACGGCCTTCCCTGGTTTCAGGTCCAGTGGAGACAACCATTCATGAAATTGGTTCTCCAGAGCTGACCACAACTCCTCAGCTGTGTGACTCACATTTCCCAGACATTTCAATGTAAAAACCGCCTGATGACGTTGAGCCCTACTGCCAGCATAGTAAGGAGGTGTGCAGGATCCCTTCTGCGCAGTTAGAAAGCTTGTGGCATGACCAGACAGGCTTTGGGTGCAGGTGGAAGACCGAGAGGAGGTTGAGGAGGCAGAAGCAGTGGAGGAACTTTGACATAAAGAGGATTGACGCACAACTCGTGGGGACGGCAAGACTTGGACAGAAGCCCCTTGTCCTGCTGTCACCATAGTTACCCAGTGCCCAGTCAGTGACATGTAACGCCCCTGTCCATGCCTACTCGTCCAAGTGTCTGTGGTGAAATGCACCCTGTCACACACAGAGTTTCTCAAAGAAGCAGTGATGTTGTGTGCGACATGCTGGTGGAGCACAGGCACACCTTTCTTTGAGAAGTAGTGCCTACTGGGCATCTGGTGCTGGGGCACTGCGACGGACATAAGGTCTCGAAAATCCTCTGTGTCCACCAGGCGGAAAGGCAGCATTTCTGTAGCCAAGAGCTTGCAGATGGTGAAATTCAACCTCTTAGCTTTCTCATGGCTAGGAGGAAATGGTCTTTTACTTGTCCACATCTGAGGGACCGAGGGCTGGCTATTGTGCTTAGACGGGGTTGATAAGGGTGTCCCCGGCAAACTGCCGGTCTGTGAGGAAGATGCAGGCGGACATGTTAGGTTGCCTTGATCCAAAGGTGGTGCTATCGATGTCGGACAGCGCTCAACACCAGCTGGTGTTACCACCTCCAAAGAAAATGATGACCTGCCAATCACGCTGGCTGTTGCGGGTAAAGAGGTGGCAGGTCTGCGCCCCAAAACAGGTGTGACTGCTGTCCCCCCAGTCACAGAGGATGAAGAGGCCGCGGATGCACAAGATATGGCAGACGGTGGTTGGCCCGGCCGGCTAGGCCGCATTGTAGCACACTGAGCTTCCCACTGCAACTTATGCTTCATGTCCATGTGCCGGTTCATGCATGAAGTACTCAAACTATGTATTTTTTGGCCTCTACTTAGCTTTTGCTGACAAATGTTACAGATAACACGAGTTGGGTCATCTTTATCGATCTGAAAAAATGCCCCGGCTATGCAAGGCTTAGCACCCATGCGACCTGAAGAGCCACCACGACTTGTGGTGAGAGGCAGAGTTGTGTTTGAGGATGCAGTTGTTGATGTGCTTCCAGTACTACGTCTCTGTCCAGGAAGGCGCAACCTGACCTCGTCGTCACTAGCATCTTCCTCCACCTCCTCTGCTGACCTCATCTCTTGGCTGACTGTGGGTTGACAGTAAGTGGGATCTCCAACCTCATCATCATCACCCTGTGCGTTATCACACCCGTCGTCCTCAGAGCCAACCTGTTACTGCCCTGACAAAAAACTAAAGTTGTCGCTCCAATCAGGTATTTGAGTCTTATCATCGTCTTCCTCATTGTCTCCACCAACAGGAGTTACAGTTTGGGAATGAGGGTCTACATTATGGTCAGAACCTTCTGCGTCTGGTCCTGGATCCGACTCATAAAGATTCTGGGCATCAGTGCAGATCATTTCCTCGTCTGGATTCACAGAAGCGCTGGAGTCGACCTCTGATTCCCAGGCTATAGTATGAGTAAACAGCTCTGCAGACTCAACCATCTGTTCTACCTCATACTCAGACGGGCAGCTGGAGATTTGGGAGCTGTGAGGAAGCAAGTGCGATTGGGGTGACACCTTTGAGGACTGGAGTATTTGTGATGTTGAAGTTGATGTGGAGGAGAGCCCACTTAAAGGAGCACTTGATATCCGTTGAAGCACCTGCTGTTTTTGTGCCTCATCTGGAATTTGTAGCGATTGGCGTGGCCGTAAGAAAGGGATCTTATCACATTGTCCGCTATAAGAAGTAGACATTTTAGTTTGGCTGGAAGATGGTCTTTCTTCTGCAGATGTTACTGTTGCTTTAACACCTACCCCACGGACACAACCTTTTTTCCCCTTCCCAACACGCCTATTCCCCTTTCCACCAGCAGCAGGCCTTTTTCCACTCATTTTGGTGGTTAACTAATTCACAACTCTGGAGTTGTTTGCACAAAAAAACATTGGATGGGAACCGAGCAGAGCTGAGTGGCCAAACTGTGGTATTATGTCAAAACTATTGGCTGGGTTAGATGCAGAAAAAAATTATATTCAATTTGCAACCTGATGGAGGTCTGTATAGATGGATTAATAGAACAAGTCCCACACACAGCTACAAGCCCAATATTTTTTCAGAGGTAGATGCAGAAAAAAAATATATTCAGTTTGCAACCTGATGGAGGTCAGTATAGATGGACTAATAGAGAAAGTCCCACACACTGCTAGAAGGCCAAATATTTTTTCAGAGCTAGATGCAGACAAAAAAATATTTTGAATTTGCAACCTGATGGAGGTCAGTATAGGTGGACTAATAGAACAAGTCCCACACACTGCTAGAAGGCCAAATATTTTTTCAGAGCTAGATGCAGAAAAAAATTATATTCAGTTTGCAACCTGATGGAGGTCTGTATAGATGGATTAATAGAACAAGTCCCACACACAGCTAGAAGACCAAATATTTTTTCAGAGGTAGATGCAGATAAAAATTATTTTTAATTTGCAACCTGATGGAGGTCAGTATAGATGGACTAATAGAGAAAGTCCCACACACTGCTAGAAGGCCAAATATTTTTTCAGAGCTAGATACAGATAAAAATTATTTTTAATTTGCAACCTGATGGAGGTCAGTATAGATGGACTAATAGAGAAAGTCCCACACACTGCTAGAAGGCCAAATATTTTTTCAGAGCTAGATGCAGATAAAAATTATATTCAATTTGCAACCTGATGGAGGTCAGTATAGATCGACTAATAGAACAAGTCTCACACACAGCTAGAAGCCCAAATATTTTTTCAGAGGTACTGTAGATGCAGATAAAAATTATTTTTAATTTGCAACCTGATGGAGGTCAGTATAGATGGACTAATACAACAAGTCCCACACACAGCTAGAAGCCCAATATTTTTTCAGAGGTAGATGCAGAAAAAAATATATTCAGTTTGCAACCTGATGGAGGTCAGTATAGATGGAGTAATAGAACAAGTCCCACACACAGCTAGAAGCCCAAATATTTTTTCAGAGGTAGATGCAGATAAAAATTATTTTTAATTTGCAACCTGATGGAGGTCAGTATAGATGGACTAATAGAGAAAGTCCCACACACTGCTAGAAGGCCAAATATATTTTCAGAGCTAGATGCAGATAAAAATTATATTCAATTTGCAACCTGATGGAGGTGAGTATAGATGGACTAATAGAGAAAGTCCCACACACTGCTAGAAGGCCAAATATTTTTTCAGAGCTAGATGCAGATAAAAATTATATTCAATTTGCAACCTGATGGAGGTCAGTATAGATGGACTAATAGAACAAGTCCCACACACAGCTAGAAGCTCAAATATTTTTTCAGAGGTACTGTAGATGCAGATAAAAATTATTTTTAATTTGCAACCTGATGGAGGTCAGTATAGATGGACTAATAGAGAAAGTCTCACACACTGCTAGAAGGCCAAATATTTTTTCAGAGCTAGATGCAGAAAAAAATTATATTCAGTTTGCAACCTGATGGAGGTCAGTATAGATGGACTAATAGAGAAAGTCCCACACACTGCTAGAAGGCCACATATTTTTTCAGAGGTAGATGCAGAAAAAAATATATTCATTTTGCAACCTGATGGAGGTCTGTATAGATGGATTAATACAACAAGTCCCACACACAGCTAGAAGCTCAATATTTTTTCAGAGGTAGATGCAGAAAAAAATATATTCAGTTTGCAACCTGATGGAGGTCTGTATAGATGGATTAATAGAACAAGTCCCACACACAGCTAGAAGCCCAATATTTTTTCAGAGGTAGATGCAGAAAAAAATATATTCAGTTTGCAACCTGATGGAGGTCAGTATAGATGGACTAATACAACAAGTCCCACACACAGCTAGAAGCCCAATATTTTTTCAGAGGTAGATGCAGAAAAAAATATATTCAGTTTGCAACCTGATGGAGGTCTGTATAGATGGATTAATAGAACAAGTCCCACACACAGCTAGAAGCCCAATATTTTTTCAGAGGTAGATGCAGAAAAAAATATATTCAGTTTGCAACCTGATGGAGGTCAGTATAGATGGACTAATAGAATGATGCTATGCCCAAAAGATTTTACTTCACTAGGTGCAGTAAAAAAATTGGTATTCTATACACAGGTGGTATATCTTGCAACACAGATAGGCTACTCCACTGACTAACACACTCTGCAATAGGCCAAAAAGGATTAGCTTTGCTAGATTCAGCCAAATGCTGTGAAAAAAACTTGCACAGCACTGGCACAGACCTGCCTGGCAAAAACTGATAGGAACTGATGTAACCTAGTCCTGAAAAGGACTCCAATTACAATTAGTCTTTACTCCCACAATCTATCTATTTAAGAGCACAGACCTGCCTGATAAAAGTTGTAGGAAATGCTGTAACCTAGTCCTTAAAAGGACTGCAATCACAACTATTCCCTACTCCCAAGCTATCTGTAGATTTGTGCGAAAATTGGCTTGAAATTAACAAGGTATAGCGCACACAGCAACAGCGGTGCCGTCTAACACGCAGCTGCAGCAGTGAGAAAATGGTGGCGACGGGGAAAATGGCTTGGTCTTATAGGGCAAGGACATGTGACATACACTGCCAATGACACATGCCATTGCTTGTGTGAAAAAAAGCACTTCGCTCCGTGTGTGCGCTGCTGATAGGCTGACAGATTGCACCTCCCCACTGTAAATGCGGAAAAGAAAAAAAAAAAATGGAGATCTTCATTGTTCTTGCAGAGATCCATCCCCTGCCCCTCCCCCCACCCCGCTGTACACTCAAACTGCGTATTAACATTAATTTTCATCATTACTGAGAAAAAATCCAGTTATGATTTTGGTGCACAAACAGTTATCGAACATAACCTCGAACAGCCGAATTTTTCTCAAATTGTTCGTGTTCGCCGAACGGCTCGAACACCGCCCAAAACAGCTCGAATTTGAGATTGGCGAACAGTTCGAGTAGAACAACGCTCATCTCTAGTCGCAGTAGCTTAACAAGACGGTTTTAATGCCCCTTGCAAAAGTGGTGGAGGTCATAGTAGCTTAACAAGACGGTTTTAATGCCCCTTGGAAGAGACATGGAGGTCCTAGTAGCTTAACAAGATGGTTTAATGCCCCTCGGAAGAGACGTGGAGGTCCCAGTAGCTTAACAAGAAGGTTTGAATGCCTCTTGGAACAGATGTGGAGGTCACAGTAGCTTTAAAAAAACGGTTTTAATGCCCCTTGGAAAAGTGGTGGAGGTAGCAGTAGCTTAAAATAAAAAGACTGTTTTAATGCACCTTGGAAATTTGGTGGAGGTCGCAGTAGCTTAACAAGACGGTTTTAATGCTCCTTGGAAAGGTGGCAGTGGTCACAGTAGCTTAACAAGACGGTTTTATTGGCCCTCGGAAGAGACGTGAAGGTCCCGATAGCTTAACAATATGGTTTTAATGCCTCTTGGAAGAGACGTGGAGGTCACAGTAGCTAAACAAGACGGTTTTAATGCACCTTGGAAAGGTAGTGGGGGTCATAGCAGCTTAACAAGATGGTTTTAATGCCCCTTGGAAGAGACGTGGAGGTCCCAGTAGCTTAACAAGACGGTTTTAATGCCACTCGGAAGAGTCGTGGAGGTCCCAGTAGCTTAACAAGACAGTTTGAATGCCCCTTGGAAGAGACGTGGAGGTCACAGTAGCTTAACAAGACGGTTTTAATGTCCCTTGGAAAAGTGCTGGAGGTCGCAGTAGCTTAACAAGACTGTTTTAATGCCCCTGGGGAAATTGGTGCAGGTCACAGTAGCTTAACAAGACGGTTTTAATGCCCCTTGGAAAAGTTGTGGATGTCCCAGTAGCTTGACAAGAAGGTTTGAATGCCCCTCGGAAGAGACGTGGAGGTCCCAGTATCTTAACAAGTCGGTTTTAATGGTCCTTGGAAAAGTTTTGGAGGTAGCAGTAGCTTAACAAGACGGTTTTAATGCCCCTTGGAAGAGACGTGGAGGTCCCAGTAGCTTAACAAGACGGTTTTAATGCCACTCGGAAGAGTCATGGAGGTCCCAGTAGCTTAACAAGATGGTTTGAATGCCCCTTGGAAGAGACGTGGAGGTCACAGTAGCTTAACAAGACGGTTTTAATGTCCCTTGGAAAAGTGGTGGAGGTCACAGTAGCTTAACAAGACTGTTTTAATGCCCCTTGGGAAAGTGGTGCAGGTCACAGTAGCTTAACAAGACTGTTTTAATGCCCCTTGGAAAAGTTGTGGATGTCCCAGTAGCTTGACAAGAAGGTTTGAATGCCCCTCGGAAGAGACGTTGAGGTCCCAGTATCTTAACAAGTCGGTTTTAATGGCCCTTGGAAAAGTTTTGGAGGTCGCAGTAGCTTAACAAGACGGTTTTAATGTCCCTTGGAAAAGTGGTGGAGGTCACAGTAGCTTAACAAGACTGTTTTAATGCCCCTTGGGAAAGTGGTGCAGGTCACAGTAGCTTAACAAGACTGTTTTAATGCCCCTTGGAAAAGTTGTGGATGTCCCAGTAGTTTGACAAGAAGGTTTGAATGCCCCTCGGAAGAGACGTTGAGGTCCCAGTATCTTAACAAGTCGGTTTTAATGGCCCTTGGAAAAGTTTTGGAGGTCGCAGTAGCTTAACAAGACGGTTTTAATGCCCCTTGCAAAAGTGGTGGAAGTCATAGTAGCTTAACAAGTCGGTTTTAATGCCCCTTGGAAGAGACATGGAGGTCCCAGTAGCTTAACAAGAAGGTTTGAATGCCACTTGGAACAGATGTGGAGGTCACAGTATCTTTAAAAAGACGGTTTCAATGCCCCTTGGAAAAGTAGTGGAGGTAGCAGTAGCTTATAAAGACTGTTTTAATGCACCTTGGAAAAGTGATGGAGGTTGCAGTAGCTTAACAAGACGGTTTTAATGCCCCTTGACAAAGTGGTTGAGATCACAGTAGCTTAACAAGATGGTTTTAGTGGCCCTTGTAAGAGACGTGGAGGTCCCAGTAGCTTAACAAGACGATTTTAATGCCCTTGGAAGAGAAGTGGAGGTCACAGTAGCTTAACAAGACAGTTTTCATGCCCCCTGGAAATTTGGTGGAGGTCGCAGTAGCTTAACAAGACGGTTTTAATGCCCCTTGGAAAAGACGTGGAGGACCCAGTAGCTTATCAAGACGGTTTTAATGCCTCTCGGAAGAGACGTGGAGGTCCCAGTAGCTTAACAAGACGGGTTGAATGCCCCTTGGAAGAGATGTGTAGGTCACAGTAGCTTAACAAGACGGTATTAATGCCCCGTGGGAAAGTGATGGAGGTCGCAGTAGCTTAACAAGATGGTTTTAATGCCCCTTGGGAAAGTGGTGGAGGTCACAGTAGCTTAACAAGATGGTTTTAATGCCCCTTGGGAAAGTGGTGGAAGTCACAGTAGCTTAACAAGATGGTTTTAAAGGTCTTCGGAAGAGACGTGGAGGTCCCAATAGCTTAACAATACGGTTTTAATGCCCCTTGGAAGAGACGTGGAGGTCACAGTAGCTTATCAAGATGGTTTTAATGCCCCTTGGAAATTTGGTGGAGGTCGCAGTAGCTTAACAAGACGGTTTTAATGCTCCTTGGAAAGGTGGTGGTGGTCACAGTAGCTTAACAAAATGGTTTTAATGGCCCTCGGAAGAGACGTGAAGGTCCCAATAGCATAACAATACGGTTTTAATGCCCCTTGCAAAGGTAGTGGGGGTCACAGTAGCTTAACAAGACGGTTTGCGTGCCCCTTGGAAGAGACGTGGAGGTCACAGTAGCTTAACAAGATGGTTTTAAGGTCCCTTGGAAAAGTGGTGGAGGTAGCAGTAGCTTAACAAGACTGTTTTAATGCCCCTTGGGAAAGTGGTGCAGGTCACAGTAGCTTAACAAGACGGTTTTAATGCCTCTTGGAAAAGTTGTGGATGTCCCAGTAGCTTGACAAGAAGGTTTTAATGCCCCTCGGAAGAGACGTGGAGGTCCCAGTATCTTAACAAGTCGGTTTTAATTGCCCTTGGAAAAGTGGTGGAGGTTGCAGAAGCTTAACAAGACGGTTTTAATGCCCCTTGCAAAAGTGGTGGAGATCACAGTAGCTTAACAAGACGGTTTTAATGCCCCTTGGAAGAGATGTGGAGGTCCTAGTAGCTTAACAAGGTGGTTTAATGCCCCATGGAAATTAGGTGGAGGTCGCAGTAGCTTAACAAGACGGTTTTAATGCCCCTTGGAAAAGACGTGGAGGACCCAGTAGCTTATCAAGACGGTTTTAATGCCTCTCGGAAGAGACGTGGAGGTCCTAGTAGCTTAACAAGGTGGTTTAATGCCCCATGGAAATTAGGTGGAGGTCGCAGTAGCTTAACAAGACGGTTTTAATGCCCCTTGGAAAAGACGTGGAGGACCCAGTAGCTTATCAAGACGGTTTTAATGCCTCTCGGAAGAGACGTGGAGGTCCCAGTAGCTTAACAAGATGGGTTGAATGCCCCTTGGAAGAGATGTGTAGGTCACAGTAGGTTAACAAGACGGTTTTAATGCCCCGTGGGAAAGTGATGGAGGTCGCAGTAGCTTAACAAGATGGTTTTAGTGCCCCTTGGGAAAGTGGTGGAGGTCACAGTAGCTTAACAAGATGGTTTTAATGCCCCTTGGGAAAGTGGTGGAAGTCACAGTAGCTTAACAAGATGGTTTAAATGGTCTTCGGAAGAGACGTGGAGGTCCCAATAGCTTAACAATACGGTTTTAATGCCCCTTGGAAGAGACGTGGAGGTCACAGTAGCTTAACAAGATGGTTTTAATGCCCCTTGGAA
This sequence comes from Phyllobates terribilis, assembly GCF_046119375.1. Classification (NCBI taxonomy): domain Eukaryota; kingdom Metazoa; phylum Chordata; class Amphibia; order Anura; family Dendrobatidae; genus Phyllobates; species Phyllobates terribilis. The sequence continues at coordinate 790,861,867 of NW_027362761.1, forward strand.
ATTTGGTGGAGGTCGCAGTAGCTTAACAAGATGGTTTTAATTCTCCTTGGAAAGGTGGTGGTGGTCACAGTAGCTTAACAAAACGGTTTTAATGGCCCTCGGAAGAGACGTGAAGGTCCCAATACCTTAACAATACGGTTTTAATGCCCCTTGGAAAGGTAGTGGGGGTCACAGAAGCTTAACAAGACGGTTTGCATGCCCCTTGGAAGAGACGTGGAGGTCACAGTAGCTTAACAAGATGGTTTTAAGGTCCCTTGGAAAAGTGGTGGAGGTAGCAGTAGCTTAACAAGACTGTTTTAATGCCCCTTGGGAAAGTGGTGCAGGTCACAGTAGCTTAACAAGACGGTTTTAATGCCTCTTGGAAAAGTTGTGGATGTCCCAGTAGCTTGACATTGACAAGAAGGTTTTAATGCCCCTCGGAAGAGACGTGGAGGTCCCAGTATCTTAACAAGTCGGTTTAAATTGCCCTTGGAAAAGTGGTGGAGGTCGCAGAAGCTTAACAAGACGGTTTTAATGCCCCTTGCAAAAGTGGTGCAGATCACAGTAGCTTAACAAGACGGTTTTAATGCCCCTTGGAAGAGACGTGGAGGTCCTAGTAGCTTAACAAGGTGGTTTAATGCCCCATGGAAATTAGGTGGAGGTCGCAGTAGCTTAACAAGACGGTTTTAATGCCCCTTGGAAAAGACGTGGAGGACCCAGTAGCTTATCAAGACGGTTTTAATGCCTCTCGGAAGAGACGTGGAGGTCCTAGTAGCTTAACAAGGTGGTTTAATGCCCCTCGGAAGTGACGTGGAGGTCCCAGTAGCTTAACAAGAAGGTTTGAATGCCCTTGGAACAGACGTGGAAGTCACAGTAGCTTTAAAAAAACGGTTTTAATACCCCTTGGAAAAGTGGTGGAGGTAGCAGTAGCTTAAATAGACTGTTTTAGTGCACCTTGGAAAAGTGATGGAGGTCGAAGTAGCTTAACAAGACGATTTTAATGCCCCTCGAAAAAGTAGTAGAGATCACAGTAGCTTAACAAGATAGTTTTAGTGGCCCTCGTAAGTGACGTGGAGGTCCCAGTAGCTTAACAAGACGGTTTTAATGCCCCTTGGAAGAGACGTGGAGGTCACAGTAGCTTAACAAGACAGTTTTCATGCCCCATGGAAATTTGGTGGAGGTCGCAGTAGCTTAACAAGATGGTTTTAATGCCCTTGGAAAAGACGTGGAGGTCCCAGTAGCTTATCAAGATGGTTTTAATGCCACTCGGAAGAAACGTGGAGGTCCCAGTAGCTTACCAAGACGGTTTGATTTCCCCTTGGAAGAGATGTGGAGGTCACAGTATCTTAACAAGACGGTTTTAATGCCCTTGGAAAAGTGATGGAGCTCGCAGTAGCTTAACAAGATGGTTTTAATGCCCCTTGGGAAAGTGGTGGAGGTCACAGAAGCTTAAAAAGACGGTTTTAATGCCCCTTGGAAAAGTGGTGGAGGTCGCAGTAGCTTAACAAGATGGTTTTAATGCCCCTTGGGAAAGTGGTGGAAGTCACAGTAGCTTAACAAGACGGTTTTAATGCCCCACGGAAGAGACGTGGAGGTCCCAGTAGCTTAACAAGATGGTTTTAATGCCCCTTGGAAAAGTGGTGGAGGTCACAGTAGCTTAACAAGACAGTTTTAATGCCCCTTGGAAAAGTGGTGGAGGTCACAGTAGCTTAACAAGATAGTTTTAATGCCCCTTACAAGAGCCATACAGTACAACATGTTAAAAACATTATTCCCAATATTGGGGAGTGGGTCTCCCATAGTCTTTGCTTATGCCTTCCAAGTAATAGCTGTGAAAAATTAGGATGGAGGAACTTGCAATGCCCCTTACAAGGACCATGCAGTACAGCATATTACAAACATTATTCCCATTATTGGGGAGTGGATATCCCATAGTCTTTGCTTATGCCTTCCAAGCAAAAGCTGCCAAAAATTAGGAGGAAATGCAATGCCCGTTCGAAGAGTCGTGGAGGTTAGAGTTAATTAAAAACAACATTTCATTGTCCCTTGGAAGATCTGTGGAGTTCAGAGTGGTTTAACAAGACGCTTTTAATGCCCCTGAGAAGAGAAGTGGAGGTCCCAGTAGCTTAAGAAGACAGTTTGAATGCCCCTTGGAAGAGACGTGGAGGTTACAGAAGCTTAAAAAGACGGTTTTAATGCCCCTTGGAATAGTGGTGGAGGTCCCAGTAGCTTAACAATACGGTTTTAATGACCCTTGGAAAAGTGGTGGAAGTCACAGTAGCTTAACAAGACGGTTTTAACTCCCCTTGGAAAAGTGGTGGAGGTCGCAGTAGCTTAACAAGATTGTTTTAATCACCTAGAAAAGGAGGTGGAGATCACAGTAGCTTAACAAGACGGTTTTAATGGCCCTCGGAAGAGACGTGGAGGTCCCAGTAGCTTAACAAGACGGTTTTAATACCTCTTGGAAGAGAGGTGGAGGTCACAAAAGCTTAACAAGACGGTTTTCATGCCCCTTGGAAAAGTGGTGGAGGTCGCAGTAGCTTAACAAGACAGTTTTAATGCCCCTTGGAAAGGTGGTGGAGGTCACAGTAGCTTAGCAAGACAGTTTTAATGCCCCTTGGAAGAGACGTGGAGGTCCCAGTAGCTTAAGAAGAAGGTTTTACTGCCACTCGGAAGAGACGTGGAGGTCCCAGGAGCTTAACAAGATGGTTTGAATGCCCCTTGGAAGAGAGGTGGAGGTTACAGTAGCTTAAAAAGATGGTTTTAATGCCCCTTGGAAAAGTGGTGGAGGTCGCAGTAGCTTAACAAGATGGTTTTAATGCCCCTTGGGAAAGTGGTGGAGGTCACAGTAGCTTAACAATATGGTTTTAATGCCCCTTGGAAAAGTGGTGGAGGTCACAGTAGCTTAACAAGATGGTTTTTATGCCCCTTGGAAAAGTGGTGGAGGTCCCAGAATCTTAATAAGACGGTTTTAATGTCCCTCGGAAGAGACGTGGAGGTCCCAGTAGCTTAACAAGATGGAATTAATGCCCCTTGGAAAAGTGGTGGAGGTCGCAGTAGCTTAAAAAGACAGTTTTAATGCCCCTTGGGAAAGTGGTGGAAGTCACAGTAGCTTAACAAGACGGTTTAAATGGACTTCGGAAGAGACGTGGAGGTCCCAATAGCTTAACAATACGGTTTTAATGCCCCTTGGAAGAGACGTGGAGGTCACAGTAGCTTAACAAGACGGTTTTAATGCCACTTGGAAATTTGGTGGAGGTCGCAGTAGCTTAACAAGACACTTTTAATGCTCCTTGGAAAGGTGGTGGTGGTCACAGTAGATTAATAAGACAGTTTTAATGGCCCTCGGAAGAGACGTGAAGGTCCCAATAACTTAACAATACGATTTTAATGTCTCTTAGAAGAGACGTGGAGGTCACAGTAGCTTAACAAGACGGTTTTAATGCCCCTTGGAAAGGTGTTGGGGGTCACTGTAGCTTAACAAGACGGTTTTAATGCCCCTTCGAAGAGACGTGGAGGTCCCAGTAGCTTAACAAGATGGAATTAATGCCCCTTGGAAAAGTGGTGGAGGTCGCAGTAGCTTAAGAAGACGGTTTTAATGCCCCTTGGAAAAGTGGTGGAGGTCACAGTAGCTTAACAAGATGTTTTTAATGCCCCTTGGAAAAGTGGTGGAGGTCCCAGAAGCTTAATAAGACGGTTTTAATGTCCCTCGGAAGAGACGTGGAGGTCCCAGTAGCTTAACAAGATGGATTTAATGACCCCTTGGAAAAGTGGTGGAGGTCGCAGTAGCTTAACAAGACGGTTTTAATGCCCCTTGGAAAAGTAGTGGAGGTCACAGTAGCTTAGCAAGATGGTTTTAATGCCCCTTACAAGAGCCATAAAGTAGAGCATCTTAAAACCATTATTCCCATTATTGGGGAGTATGTCTCCCATAGTCTTCGCTAATGCCTTCCAAGCTAAAGCTGCCAAAAATTAGGAGGAAATGAAATGCCCTTTCGAAGAGTCGTGGATGTTAGAGTTAATTAAAAACAACATTTAAATGCCCCTTGGAACAGCTGTGGAGTTAAGAGTGGTTTACAAAGACGCTTTTAATGCCCCTCAGAAGAGACTTGGTGGTCCCAGCAGCTTAAGAAGATAGTTTGAATGCCCCTTGGAAGAGACGTGGAGATCACAGTAGCTTAACAAGACGGTTTAAATGGCCTTCGGAAGAGACGTGGAGGTCCCAATAGCTTAACAATACGGTTTTAATGCCCCTTGGAAAAGACGTGGAGGTCACAGTAGCTTAACAAGACGGTTTTAATGCCACTTGGAAATTTGGTGGAGGTCGCAGTAGCCTAACAAGACGCTTTTAATGCTCCTTGGAAAGGTGGTGGTGGTCACAGTAGCTTAATAAGACAGTTTTAATGGACCTCGGAAGAGACGTGAAGGTCCCAATAACTTAACAATACGATTTTAATGTCTCTTAGAAGAGACGTGGAGGTCCCAGTAGCTTAACAAGACGGTTTTAATGCCACTCGGAAGAGACGTGGAGGTCCCAGTAGCTTAAAAAGACGGTTTGAATGCCTCTTGGAAGAGACGTGGAGGTCACAGTAGCTTAACAAGACGGTTTTAATGTCCCTTGGAAAAGTGGTGGAGGTCGCAGTAGCTTAACAAGACTGTTTTAATGCCCCTTGGGAAAGTGGTGCAGGTCACAGTAGCTTAACAAGACGGTTTTAATGCCCCTTGGAAAAGTTTTGGATGTCCCAGTAGCTTGACAAGAAGGTTTTAATGCCCCTCGGAAGAGACGTGGAGGTCCCAGTATTTTAACAAGTTGGTTTTAATGGCCCTTGGAAAAGTGGTGGAGGTCGCAGTAGCTTAACAAGGCGGTTTCAATGCCCCTTGCAAAAGTGGTGGAGGTCCTAGTAGCTTAACAAGATGGTTTAATGCCTCTCGGAAGTGACATGGAGGTCCCAGTAGCTTAACAAGAAGGTTTGAATGCCCCTTGGAACAGACGTGGAGGTCACAGTAGCTTTAAAAAAACGGTTTTAGTGCCCCTTGGAAAAGTGGTGGAGGTCGCAGTGGCTTAACAAGACGGTTTTAATGCTCCTTGGAAAGGTGGTGGTGGTCACAGTAGCTTAACAAGACAGTTTTAATGGCCCTCGGAAGAGACGTGAAGGTCCCAATAACTTAACAATATGGTTTTAATGCCTCTTGGAAGAGACGTGGAGGTCACAGTAGCTTAACAAAACGGTTTTAATGCCCCTTGGAAAGGTGGTGGGGGTCACAGTAGCTTAACAAGACGGTTTTAATGCCCCTTGGAAGAGACGTCGAGGTCCCAGTAGCTTAAGAAGACGGTTTTAATGCCACTCGGAAGAGACGTGGAGGTCCCAGTAGCTTAACAAGACGGTTTGAATGCCCCTTGGAAGAGACGTGGAGGTCACATTAGCTTAACAAGACGGTTTTAATGTCACTTGGAAAAGTGGTGGAGGTCGCAGTAGCTTAACAAGACTGTTTTAATGCCCCTTGGGAAAGTGGTGCAGGTCACAGTAGCTTAACAAGACAGTTTTAATGCCCCTTGGAAAAGTTGTGGATGTCCCAGTTGCTTGACAAGAAGGTTTTAATGCCCCTCGGAAGAGACGTGGAGGTCCCAGTATCTTAACAAGTTGGTTTTAATGGCCCTTGGAAAAGTGGTGGAGGTCGCAGTAGCTTAACAAGGCGGTTTCAATGCCCCTTGCAAAAGTGGTGGAGGTCCTAGTAGCTTAACAAGATGGTTTAATGCCTCTCGGAAGTGACGTGGAGGTCCCAGTAGCTTAACAAGAAGGTTTGAATGCCCCTTGGAACAGACGTGGAGGTCACAGTAGCTTTAAAAAAACGGTTTTAGTGCCCCTTGGAAAAGTGGTGGAGGTCGCAGTGGCTTAACAAGACGGTTTTAATGCTCCTTGGAAAGGTGGTGGTGGTCACAGTAGCTTAACAAGACAGTTTTAATGGCCCTCGGAAGAGACGTGAAGGTCCCAATAACTTAACAATATGGTTTTAATGCCTCTTGGAAGAGACGTGGAGGTCACAGTAGCTTAACAAAACGGTTTTAATGCCCCTTGGAAAGGTGGTGGGGGTCACAGTAGCTTAACAAGACGGTTTTAATGCCCCTTGGAAGAGACGTCGAGGTCCCAGTAGCTTAAGAAGACGGTTTTAATGCCACTCGGAAGAGACGTGGAGGTCCCAGTAGCTTAACAAGACGGTTTGAATGCCCCTTGGAAGAGACGTGGAGGTCACATTAGCTTAACAAGACGGTTTTAATGTCCCTTGGAAAAGTGGTGGAGGTCGCAGTAGCTTAACAAGACTGTTTTAATGCCCCTTGGGAAAGTGGTGCAGGTCACAGTAGCTTAACAAGACAGTTTTAATGCCCCTTGGAAAAGTTGTGGATGTCCCAGTTGCTTGACAAGAAGGTTTTAATGCCCCTCGGAAGAGACGTGGAGGTCCCAGTATCTTAACAAGTCGGTTTTAATGGCCCTTGGAAAAGTGGTGGAGGTCGCAGTAGCTTAACAAGACGATTTTAATGCCCCTTGCAAAAGTGGTGGAGGTCATAGTAGCTTAACCAGACAGTTTTAATGCCCCTTAGAAAAGACGTGGAGGTCCTAGTAGCTTAACAAGATGGTTTAATGCCCCTCGGAAGTGACATGGAGGTCCCAGTAGCTTAACAAGAAGGTTTGAATGCCCCTTGGAACAGACGTGGAGGTCACAGTAGCTTTAAAAAAATGGTTTTAATGCCCCTTGGAAAAGTGGTGGAGGTAGCAGTAGCTTAACAAGACTGTTTTAATGCACCTTGGAAAAGTGATGGAGGTCACAGTAGCTTAACAAGACGGTTTTAATGCCCCTTGAAAAAGTGGTAGAGATCACAGTAGCTTAACAAGATGGTTTTAGTGGCCCTCGTAAGTGATGTGGAGGTCCCAGTAGCTTAACAAGACGGTTTTAATGCCCCTTGGAAGAGACATGGAGGTCACAGTAGCTTAACGAGACAGTTCTCATGCCCCATGGAAATTTGGTGGTGTTCGCAATAGTTTAACAAGACGGTTTTAATGCCCCTTGGAAAAGTGGTGGAGGTCACAGTAGCTTAACAAGATGGTTTTAATGCCCCTGGGAAAAGTGGTGGAGGTCACAGTAGCTTAACAAGACGGTTTTAATGCCCCTTGGAGTAGTGGTGGAGGTCACAGTAGCTTAACAAGACTGTCTTAATACCCCTTGAAAGAGACGTGGTGGTCCCAGTAGCTTAACAAGACGGTTTTAATGTCCCTTGGAAAAGTGGTGGAGGTCACAGTAGCTTAACAAGACGGTTTTAATGGCCCTCAGAAGAGACGTGGAGGTCCCAATAGCATACCAAGACGGTTTTAATGCCCCTTGGAAGAGACGTGGAGGTCACAGTAGCTTAGCAAGACGGTTTTAATGCCCCTTGGAAATTTGTTGGAGGTCGCAGTAGCTTAACAATACGTTTTTAATGCCCCTTGGAAAGGTGGTGGAGGTCACAGTAGCTTAAAAAAGACGTTTTAAATGCCCCTTGGAAGAGACGTGGAGGTCCCAGTAGCTTAACAAGACTGTTTTAATGCCCCTTCCGAAAGTGGTGCAGGTCACAGTAGCTTAACAAGACAGTTTTAATGCCACTATGAAAAGTGGTGGAGGTCGCAGTAGCTTAACAAGATGGTTTTATTGCCCCTTACAAAAGCCATACAGTACAGCATCTTAAAAACATTATTCCCATTATTGGGGAGTGGGTCTTCCATAGTCTTTGCTTTTGCCTTCCAAGCAAAAGCTGCCAAAAATTAGGACGGAGGAACTTGCAATGCCTGTTACAAGAGCCATACAGTACAGCATATTACAAACATTATTCCCATTATTGGGGAGTGAGTCTCCCATAGTCTTTGCTTATGCCTTCCAATCAAAGCTGCCAAAAATTAGGAGGAAATGCAATGCCCGTTCAAAGAGTCATGGAGGTTAAAGTTAATTAAAAACAACATTTCAATGCCCCTTGGAAGAGCTGTGGAGTTCAGAGTGGTTTAACAAGATGCTTTTAATTCCCCTCAGAAGAGACATGGAGGTCCCAGTAGCCTAAGAAGACAGTTTGAATGCCCCTTGGAAGAGATGTGGAGGTAACTGTAGCTTAACAAGACAGTTATAATGCTCCTGGGAAAAGTGAAGGAGGTCTCAGTAGCTTAATAAGACGGTTTTAATGCCCATGGGAAAAGTGGTGGAGGTCACAGTAGCTTAACAAGACGGTTTTAATGCCCCTTGGAAAAGTGGTGGAGGTCGCAGTAACTTAACAAGACTGTTTTAATGACCCTTGGAAAAGTGGTGGAGGACACAGTAGCTTAACAAGATGGTTTTAATGCCCCTTGGAAAAGTGGTGGAGGTCACAGTAGCTTAACAAGACTGTCTTAATGCCCCTTGGAAGAGACGTTGTGGTCCCAGTAGCTTAACAAGATGGTTTTTATGCCCCTTGGAAAAGTGGTGGAGGTCACAGTAGCTTAACAAAACGATTTTAATGCCCCTTGGAAAAGTGGTGGAGGTCACAGTAGCTTAACAAGACAGTTTTAATGCCCCTCGGAAGAGACGTGGAGGTCCCAGTAGCTTGACAATACGGTTTTAATGCCCCTTGGTAGAGACGTGGAGGTCACAGTATGTTAATAAGACATTTTTAATGCCCCTTGGAAAAGTGGTGGAGGTCGCAGTAGCTTAACAAGACCGTTTTAATGCCCCTTGGAAAAGTGGTGGAGGTCACAGTAGCTTGGCAAGATGGTTTTAATGCCCCTTGGAAAAGTGGTGGAGGTCACAGTAGCTTAACAAGATGGTTTTAATGCCCCTTGAAGTAGTGTTGGAGGTCACAATAGCTTAACAAGACTGTCTTAATGTTCCTCGGAAGAAACGTGGTGGTCCCAGTAGCTTAAAAAGATGGTTTTAATGCCCCTTGGAAAAGTGGTGGAGGTCACAGTGTGTAACGGGTCTGGGAGGCGGAACCTCTGGGCTACTATACAAGGGAGCGGTCCTTGTAAGGGAGCGGGTGTCGACCAGGCAGGCAGTCACAGCAGGTGACCGGGACAGTCTCTGGGTGTACGGGCAGGAGGTCACGGCAAGTGATCAGGGCAGTCTCTGGAAGAACGGGCTGGAGGTCACGGCAAGTGACCGGGGCAGTCTCTGGAAGAACGGGCTGGAGGTCACGGCAAGTGACCGGGGCAGTCTCTAGGTAAAGGGTAGGTACGACCTGTGATGGCTGAACCTCCAGGTAGGCTAGCAAGGCAGATGGAGGATGTGTGCTCCCAGGTGAGCAAGCGAGAGTCTCTGGAATAGCAGGTGGTCACAGCACGTGACGGCGGAGCCTCCAGGTAGGCAAGCAGGCAGGTAGCAGAGAAGCGCTCCCAGGTGAGCGGGCAAGAGTCTGGAATAGCTGGTGGTCACAGCACGTGACAGCGGAGCCTCCGGGCAGGCAAGCAGGCAGGTAGCGGAGAAGCGCTCCCAGGTGAGCGGGCAAAAGTCTGGAATAGCTGGTGGTCACAGCACGTGACAGCGGAGCCTCCGGGCAGGCAAGCAGGCAGGTAGCGGAGAAGCGCTCCCAGGTGAGCGGGCAAGCTGGTCCATAGACAGACTGACCGGAGTTGTAAGGCAGACCGTCGGACCTCAGGCAGGCAGGCAGGTAACAGGAAATCAGGCAGGATTAGGACAGCAAGCTGGCAGGAATCTGGCAGGTAACTGGCAGGTAACTGGCAACGGGACCTGAGGGCTGAAGCAGAGTAGAACGGTGCAACAACATTGCTCGGGCACCTCCATTTTGGAGGAGGTGCCTTATATATGGTAAAGTCCTCCGGCCATTGGCCGGGGACTCCTTAGGACGGCGCGCGCGGCCCCTTTAAGAGGGAGGGAGGGCGCGCGCGCGCGCCCTAAGCACAGTGGCCGGGAAGGAGCGCGCGCTGCCAGCAGAGCGGGAGAGGGACGCCGGGCACGGAGCAGAGCGGTGAGGGGAACAGCGTCCCTGCCTAGCAGAGGGCAGGGACGCCGGCACTACAGTACCCCCCCCTTTAGGCCCCCCCTTTTTTAGGCCAGATAGAAATTTAGCTAGGATGAGAGGGGCATGGATGTTCTCCCGGGGCTCCCACGTTCTCTCCTCAGGACCAAACCCCTTCCAATCTACCAGAAAAAAGGTCTTTCCTCTTACCCTTTTGGTGGCAAGAATGTTCTCTACCTCAAACTCGTCCTCAGCAGAAACCGGAGCAGGAGGCGTACCTGTAGACTTGGAAAAAGAGTTAAGCACCACGGGTTTGAGGAGAGATACATGGAAGGAGTTAGGGATCCGTAAGTTGGCCGGGAGTTTCAATTTATAGGCCACCGGGTTGATCTGACTGATGACCTCCAGAGGACCGATGAACCGAGGCCCTAACTTGTAAGAAGGTATCTTGAGTCGAACATATTTAGATGAGAGCCAGACTTTATCTCCTGGACGAAATTGTGGAGGATCCAGGCGTTTTTTGTCAGCGTGTCTTTTCATACGCTCGGATGACAGAAGGAGTGCGGACCGGGTACTCTCCCATATGGAGGAAAATTTGCTAACGAGAGATTCCGCGGCCGGGTTGTCCACAGAGGTGGAGACAGGAAAAGGAATCCGAGGATGCTGACCAAAGACTACAAAAAACGGGGATTTGGAGGAGGATTCGCTCTCGTGATTATTATAAGAGAACTCGGCCCATGGTAGGAGATCCACCCAGTCAGAATGGTGGGCATTAACGAAGTGCCGGAGGTAACTGGTCAGGTTCTGATTGATCCGCTCCACTTGACCATTGGACTGTGGGTGGTAAGCGGAAGAGAAGTCCAGGGTGACGTCTAGTAGTTTACAAGTGGCTCTCCAGAAACGTGAGGTGAACTGTACCCCACGATCCGACACGATGTGGAGGGGCAGGCCATGAAGACGGAAGATGTGGCGGATAAAGTCTTTAGCCAGCTCGGGTGCAGACGGAAGGCCTGGCAGGGGAATAAAGTGAGCCATCTTGGAAAAGCGGTCAGCGACCACCCAAATGACCGTACAACCGGCAGAGACGGGGAGATCAGTTATAAAGTCCATTGCTATATGCTGCCAGGGGGCAGCAGGTACAGGAAGCGGAAGGAGGCGTCCGGCTGGCAGATGTCTCGGGACTTTGTTGCGGGCGCAGGACACACAGGCAGAAACAAAGTCTATTATGTCCTTGTGCAGGGTAGGCCACCAATAGTGCCGGGCAATAAGCTGGAGGGTCTTTTTCTGACCGGCGTGGCCAGCTAGTTTAGACGAATGGCCCCAGTGTAGGATCTTCTCCCGATCAGGTACTGAAACAAACGTCTTACCGGCAGGGAGACGATTTAGACTCACGGGAGCCACCTGCATTACTCTGGCGGGATCGATGATATGTTTAGGTTCTTCCTCGAGATCGGACACCAGAAAGGATCGGGACAAGGCGTCTGCTTTGACGTTTTTGTCAGCCGGGCGAAAATGAAGAACAATATCAAAGCGAGCAAAAAACAAGGACCACCGGGCTTGGCGCGGGTTAAGTCTCTGGGCATGCTGGAGGTAAGCCAAGTTCTTTTGGTCAGTGTAAATTATTACCAGATGAAGAGCCCCCTCGAGTAGGTAACGCCACTCCTCCAACGCCAGCTTGATGGCCAATAACTCTCGGTCTCCTATGGAATAGTTGCGCTCAGAAGAGGAGAAGAGTTTGGAGAAGAAGCCACAAGTTACCATTCTCCCGGAAGATGATTTTTGAGTAAGTACCGCTCCGGCTCCAGAGGAGGAGGCGTCAACTTCCAGGAAGAACTGCTTGTTGCCGTCCGGGCGATGCAGCACCGGGGCGGAAGAGAAGGCCTGTTTTAGGGAAAGAAAGGCCTCCTCTGCTTCGGGCGGCCACTCTTTGGGATTAGTACCCTTACGGTTGAGCGCGGAAATTGGGGCAGTCCGGGAAGAGAAGTGCGGGATGAAGAGGCGGTAATAGTTGGCGAAGCCCAGGAACCATTGAATAGCCTTCAACCCCTCTGGTCGGGGCCATTTCTCGATGGCAGACAGTTTCTCAGGATCCATTTGTAGGCCGGTCTGAGAGATAATGTAGCCCAGAAACGGAAGCGAGGTCTGCTCAAAGAGGCACTTCTCATATTTAGCATAGAGATGGTTCTGCCTGAGCCTGAGCAGGACCTGACGAACATCCCTCCGGTGAGTCTGGAGATCCGGAGAGAAGACCAAGATGTCGTCCAGGTACACCACTACGCAGGAGTAGAGAAGGTCCCGGAAGATGTCATTGACCAACTCTTGAAAGACGGCAGGAGCGTTACAGAGGCCAAAGGGCATTACCAGATATTCATAGTGGCCGTCCCGGGTGTTGAATGCCGTCTTCCATTCATCCCCCTGACGGATACGAACCAGGTTGCACGCCCCACGGAGGTCCAGTTTGGTGAAGATTCTAGCCCCCCTCAGACGATCAAATAACTCCGGAATGAGCGGAAGGGGGTACTTATTCTTCACCGTGATCTGGTTAAGGCCTCTATAGTCTATACAGGGACGGAGAGAGCCGTCCTTCTTTTTGACGAAAAAGAAGCCTGCTCCCGCCGGGGAGGTAGATTTCCGGATGAATCCCCTGGCCAGATTCTCCTCAATATATTCGGACATCGACCGGGTCTCAGCAGCGGATAATGGATAAATACGCCCACGGGGAGGAGAAGTACCAGGTAACAGGTCGATAGGGCAGTCGTATGGTCTATGAGGGGGTAGTGTCTCTGCCTCCTTTTTATTAAAGACATCAGCATAAGACCAATAAGGAATCGGAAGTCCAGGTAGATTAGCTGGGGTAGGAGAAGGACGGACGGGATGAACGTGAACCAGACAGGTCTTATGGCAGCCCTGTCCCCAGCGAAGGACTTCTCCGGTCTGCCAGTCAAGAACGGGTGCATGTTTCTGGAGCCAAGGTAGGCCTAGCAAGAGGGCGTGAGAGAGTCCAGGCAGAACATGGAAGGAGATACTTTCAGAATGCAGCATTCCCACCTGCAGAGTAATGGATTCGGTGATGAGTTGGATGGGGCGTGGTAAGAGCCCCCCATCCACGGCAGCAACAGACAAGGGTACAGACAGAGGTTTGGTGGGGATGCGGTATTTCTCTACCAGGGACTGTGAAATAAGATTCCCGGCTGCTCCAGAGTCCAGTTGGGCTAGTTCGAAATAACGGTTCTCCCCGTAGACGATTGAAACTGACAACAGCAGGGATGGAGAGGATTTATTCTTGTCTAGGTGGACCTCTCTGAGCGAACCTAGACACAGGCGTTTCCCGACCTCTCCAGGCAGGCACGGATCCGGTGCTCCTTACTGCCACAGTAGAAGCAGGTCCCCTCGGCACGGCGTAAGTCCTGACGGGTCTTGACCATCTTGGTCTGGTCGACCTGCATAGGCTCAGGAGGGTGTACCTGGTTAGAGACAGAAGGAGTGACGGGTTTCTGAAAAGTAGGAGATAGACGTGGTAACCTCCTCTCACGGGTGACCTCTCTGGCACGCTCCTGGAACCGTAGGTCAATCCGGGTGGCAAGAGTTATTAAGTCATCGAGAGTGGTAGGAATGTCCCGACCGGCAAGTTCATCTTTAATACGGCCGGACAGACCCTCCCAGAAGACGGAAACCAGAGCGTCGTTATCCCAGGCCAGCTCCGAGGCAAGGGTACGGAACCGTATGGCATATTGGCCCACGGTGAGACTTTCCTGACGGAGGCGTAGCAACGATGATGCGGATGAGGTCTTCCGTCCGGGTTCGTCGAAGACTTTCCGGAAAGCCGTGAGAAAAGCAGGCAAGTTGGACACCAGGGGGTCTCCTCTCTCCCATAGAGGATTTAGCCAGGCCAGGGCCTCCCCGGTGAGATGGGACATGATGAATGCAATTTTGGCTCGGTCGGAGTTAAACTGGTGGGACAATAGTTCAAAGTGCAGGGTGCACTGATTTATGAAGCCCCGAGCCTGGGCTGAGTCGCCTCCGAAGCGAGGAGGTGCAGAAAGCCGAGGTCCGGGGTAGGATATCATGGTGTTAGTGGACAGCGGAGCTGCCGGGTTGCGAGACATGGCACTGGCGGAGGTTGTTGGTGGAGCAGTCAGAGTGTCCAGGCGAGTATTGACATTCCGCAGGTGACCCAGGATGGACTCCTGTTGGGACCTTTGACGGGACAGTTCATGACACAGGTCCGAGAGCGAGGGAGCTTGGGTGCCACCGGGTTCCATGGCCCGAGCAAACTGTAACGGGTCTGGGAGGCGGAACCTCTGGGCTACTATACAAGGGAGCGGTCCTTGTAAGGGAGAGGGTGGCGACCAGGCAGGCAGTCACAGCAGGTGACCGGGACAGTCTCTGGGTGTACGGGCAGGAGGTCACGGCAAGTGATCAGGGCAGTCTCTGGAAGAACGGGCTGGAGGTCACGGCAAGTGACCGGGGCAGTCTCTGTAAGAACGGGCTGGAGGTCACGGCAAGTGACCGGGGCAGTCTCTAGGTAAAGGGTAGGTACGACCTGTGATGGCTGAACCTCCAGGTAGGCTAGCAAGGCAGATGGAGGATGTGTGCTCCCAGGTGAGCAAGCGAGAGTCTCTGGAATAGCAGGTGGTCACAGCACGTGACGGCGGAGCCTCCAGGTAGGCAAGCAGGCAGGTAGCGGAGAAGCGCTCCCAGGTGAGCGGGCAAGAGTCTGGAATAGCTGGTGGTCACAGCACGTGACAGCGGAGCCTCCGGGCAGGCAAGCAGGCAGGTAGCGGAGAAGCGCTCCCAGGTGAGCGGGCAAGAGTCTGGAATAGCTGGTGGTCACAGCACGTGACAGCGGAGCCTCCGGGCAGGCAAGCAGGCAGGTAGCGGAGAAGCGCTCCCAGGTGAGCGGGCAAGCTGGTCCATAGACAGACTGACCGGAGTTGTAAGGCAGACCGTCGGACCTCAGGCAGGCAGGCAGGTAACAGGAAATCAGGCAGGATTAGGACAGCAAGCTGGCAGGAATCTGGCAGGTAACTGGCAGGTAACTGGCAATGGGACCTGAGGGCTGAAGCAGAGTAGAACGGTGCAACAACATTGCTCGGGCACCTCCATTTTGGAGGAGGTGCCTTATATATGGTAAAGTCCTCCGGCCATTGGCCGGGGACTCCTTAGGACGGCGCGCGCGGCCCCTTTAAGAGGGAGGGAGGGCGCGCGCGCGCGCCCTAAGCACAGTGGCCGGGAAGGAGCGCGCGTTGCCAGCAGAGCGGGAGAGGGACGCCGGGCACGGAGCAGAGCGGTGAGGGGAACAGCGTCCCTGCCTAGCAGAGGGCAGGGACGCCGGCACTACACAGTAGCTTAACAAGACGGTGTTAATGCCCCTTGGAAAAGTGGTGGAGGTCGCAGTAGCTTAACAAGACGGTTTTAATGCCCCTTGGAAAAGTGGAGGAGGTCACAGTGGCTTAACAAGACTGTTTTAATACCCCTTAGAAGAGCTATACAGTACAGCATCTTAAAAACATTATTCCCATTATTGGGGAGTGTGTCTCCCATAGTCTGTTCTTATGCCTTCCAAGCAAAAGCTGCCTAAAATTAGGACAGAGGAACTTGCAATGCCCCTTACAAGAGCCATGCAGTACAGCATATTACAAACATTATTCTCATTATTGGGGAGTGAGTCTCCCATAGTCTTTGCTTATGCCTTCCAATCAAAAGCTGCCAAAAATTAGGAGGAAATGCAATGCCCGTTCAAAGAGTCGTGGAGGTTAGAGTTAATTAAAAACAACATTTCAATGCCCCTTGGAAGAGCTGTGGAGTTCAGAGTGGTTTAACAAGATGCTTTTAATTCCCCTCAGTTGAGACGTGGAGGTCCCAGTAGCTTAAGAAGACAGTTTGAATACCCCTTGGTAGAGACATGGAGGTCACAGTAGCTTAACAAGACAGTTTTAATGCCCCTTGGAAAAGTGGTGGAGGTTACAGTTGCTTAACAAGACCGTTTTAATGCCCCTTGGAAAAGTGGTGGAGGTCACAGTAGCTTAGCAAGATGGTTTTAATGCCCCTTGGAAAAGTGGTGGAGGTCACAGTAGCTTAACAAGATGGTTTTAAAGCCCCTTGAAGTAGTGGTGGAGGTCACAGTAGCTTAACAAGACTGTCTTAATGTTCCTCGGAAGAAACGTGGTGGTCCCAGTAGCTTAAAAAGATGGTTTTAATGCCCCTTGGAAAAGTGGTGGAGGTCACAGTAGCTTAAAAAAACGGTGTTAATGCCCCTTGGAAAAGTGGTGGAGGTCGCAGTAGCTTAACGAGACGGTTTTAATGCCCCTTGGAAAAGTGGAGGAGGTCACAGTGGCTTAACAAGACTGTTTTAATGCCCCTTAGAAGAGCTATACAGTACAGCATCTTAAAAATATTATTCCCATTATTGGGGAGTATGTCTCCCACAGTCTTTGCTTATGCCTTCCAAGCAAAAGCTGACAAAAATAAGGACGGAGTAACTTTCAATAATGGCAACACGGACCTCGGTCACCCTGGTGGTATAGTGGTGGTGGAGTCTGAGGATAAGGAGAAGAACATAAAACAGCCGAAATGAGGAAGCGTATACCCATCTGTGGGTGTGAAGCTGTGCATGTGAATACACCTCCCGAAATAACACAGTGGATTTGACTTTATGTTACTCTGCTGTTATTTGGTGGTGATGAGAAGTCTGGCCCAATCCAGCCCTTGTTCAATTTGATAAGGGTCAGCATGTCAGCATTGTCAGTTGACAGGCGAGTGCGCTTATCAGTTATAATTCCCCCAGCGGCACTAAAAACACGCTCCGATAAAACGCTAGCGGCAGGGCAGGCCAGGACCTCCAAGGCGTACAGAGTGAGTTCATTCCAAGTGTCCAGCTTGGATACCCAATAATTAAAAGGCACAGAGGAATCACGGAGGACAATGGTACTGTCGGCAAGGTACTCCCTCACCATCTTTTGAAACTTTCCACTCCTTGTGAGAGTACCCCGCACCTCAGGGTCTGTCTGAAGGGAGGGTCTGAGAAAACTGTCCCAGAACGTTAACAGTGTTCCCCTGCCTCTGCTGGATTGGAGTTGCGTCTCTCTAGCATGTACGCCTTGGTTGTGCAACGAACTGTGACCTCTGCCGCTAGCGTGTTCAGATGGGAATTTTTTTACATGACTGGATGTAGGTTCAGTGGTGTCAGCCACAGATCTGCCTGCTCGTTCACAGCTGTCCACAACTCACAAGCAGTGTGAGGTTTCTCACCTAAGCTTATGAGTTTCAGCACAGCCTGTTGCCGCTTGGTGGAGACAGTACTGCAGTGCTTCCAGCTTGTAACTGATGTGGTGATATCTGAGATGGAGGCTGAACATGAGGAGGAGGATGGTGCGCAGGGGCTGTACAGTGTGGGGGCAACTCTGACTGACATAGGGCCCGCAATCCTCGGTGTGGGGAGGATGTGTTCCGTCCCAAAGTACAACTGGGTCCCGGCTTCCACTATGTTTACCCAGTGTGCTGTCAGGGAGATGTACCGTCCCTGTCCACAAGCACTTGTCCATGTGTCCGTTGTCAGGTGGCCTCTCCCAGTTACTGCGTTGTTGAGGGCACGGCAGATGTTTTGGGACACGTGCTTGTGTAGTGCGGGGATGGCACACCGGGCAAAATAGCGTCGGCTGGGGACCGAGTACCGAGGGACAGCCACCGCCATAAGGTTGCGGAAGGATTCTGTATCCACCAGCCTAAAAGGCAGCATTTCCAACGCAAGCAGTCGTGAAATGTGCGAATTTAGGACTGTGGCCTGTGGGGCGTTAGCTGCGAATTTCCGCTTTCATTCTAAGGTCTGGGATATGGACAATTGAACGCTGTGGTGGGACGTGGACGTGGACGTTGATGCTGTTTCTTGAGAAACTGCCATAACAAGTGAAGAATGAGAGGAGGGGGCATCTTTGCATGCAGTATGGACAGGGGATTGCCTTACACACACAGCAGGGGGTTCTAATGCACGCACAACAACCGAAGAAGCAGTGGTGACACCCGCTGACACTGGTCGTGGACCCTGGGGTTCGCCCCACAAAGTCGGGTGCTTTGCTGCCATGTGCCTGATCATGCTGGTGGTGGCCAGGCTGGTAGTTTTGTCACCCCTGCTGATGCTGGCATGGCAGGTGGTATAAATGGCCTTTTTGGGGTTATCAGCAGAGTCTTTAAAAAAATTCCAGACTCTGTAAGACCTACAGGTTGTACTGGCAATGTCCCTCATGTTGGTGTTACGGGGAATTGTTGCCTGCCTTCTGTGTGCGGCCACCACGCTGCTTCTTCCTGCCTGTTGGGGTACTCTGCCTCCCTCACCCTGTGTGCTGCTGGCCTCGCTCTGCATGTCCTCCTGCCAAGTTGGGTCAGTTACTAGATCATCCACCACCTCCTCCTCTTCCACTTGCGCACCACGATCTTCCTCCTCACTTCCTGGCAATTGTGTCTCGTCATCGTCCACCTCTTGTGACAAATTGCCAGCGTCGACTTCCTGTGGCCGTGGCTGTTCAAATATTTGGGCATCGCTACATGGGATCTCCTCTTCCACCAATTCAAGTGGAGCAGGCGAGGGGCACAAATCTGGAAATAGACCAGTGAAGAGCTCTTCAGAGTGTCCAAGTGTGGGATTAGTTGCTGTCTGACGACACTCGGCATGGTGGGAGGAAGGAGCATCAGGGTGAGGAGAAGTATGCGGTCGAGACTCACGGCTAGTGTTGAGCCACCCCCGTAGTGTTCGAGTTCGGTTCGGTTCGTCGAACACCCGTATGTTCGTCGAACTGTTCGTCGAACACCTTCGAACACCGTTAAAACCAATGGCAGGCAAACAAAAACGCATAGAAATACATAGAAAACACCTTCAAAGGTGTCCAAAAGCTGATAAACTGCTCAGAAGACACAACTAACACATGGAAAAATGACAAGTACATATAGTCATGCGAAAAGAAAAGAGGTGGAGGAGTAAAAGGAGCGGGAGACACAGATATAGGCATGTCATGCCCTTCTAAAACCAAATAAGTGCGAAGCCGACACGGCCAGTCCGTTCCTGCCCGTGCGACCTCCGTGTCACCGGGTTTGTGCCAGAGCTGCGGCGGACCCTGACGGCCAGCCCCCCTCTCCCAATACTGGTGCCTGTCCGCTGGTGGGTCGAGCGAACCCCCCTGTGGTGGAGGCAGGTCTAAGCTTTTTAATTTCAATTGTCTCTCTAATTTGAATGAATACACTTTAAATCCTTTTACAAGGATCTATTGGAGGGCAAGTCTCATGCCAGCAGCCGCGTAATTCCAGCTTCAGTAGCGTCCACTAAAGCTGATGCAGTTAAAAAGGTTTTATAAGGATCGAGCTCGGCGGTCCACCGCAAGGCGTCCTACCGCCAGTCCCAGCCCCTATGCCTTGGGGTGTCTCCCCGATGCTCTTCACTGAGTGTCCCGGGGGCTTGAACCATTTGCTTTGAAAAAATTAAGTGTCCAAACTACAGGTGGTGTAGCTTGCTTAACAGCTGGGATAATCCGCTGACTAGCAGACACTGCTACTAGGCACAAAGTATTTCCTGGGCTAGATGCAGTTAAAAATTTGTAATTAGATACTCTCCATGCTGAGAAAGCACTCCATGGAGTCTCCTGGCACGCCATATATTAATCCCTTAAAAAGCTTGGGGTAGGGGTCGAGGGGACCCTTTTATAGGCAAAATAACGGCCCTGTATCACAATACGTCACCTTGGCTGAAGATAAATGGAACATTTTCATCACCTTTCATAATCACCAATGGGACAAGGCAGGGATGTCCTCTGTCCCCTCTCCTATACATCCTAGTGATGGGGCACCTGTTCTCATCAATTCGCCATAACCCCAATATTAGGTGGATTGAGGTGGGAGGCACCGAGTACAAGTGCTCTGCATTTGCTGATGATGTCCTATTATATATCACTCAATCACATATATCCATCCCTGCTGTTATGGCTGAAATAGATCACTTTGTTACATGGTCAAATTTTAAAATCAATGCAGCGAAGTCTGAGGCCCTCGATGTCTCCCTCCCCAAATCCATACAGGATTCCATCCAGTCCAACTTTCCTTTTGCCTGGCCCTCACAGGGTATGAAATACTTAGGAATTCCTATTCATAGAGACCTCTCCCATCTATGTTATCTTAATTTTGGGCCCTTTATTGAACAACTCCATACAGACATACGGTTGGCAAGATAGAACTGTAAGATTCACTACGTGAACCACTGGTGTTTTGTGGAAAAGCACATGTACACTGTGCTCCAAATTATTATGCAAAAAGTGTTTAGGAGTGATAAGGGAAGAATTTTTTTGTTTGTCAGTTAAACTCATTGATGGTGATGTGTGTCAGATCTCTTTATATCACTGTAAGCAATTGCAGACACCTGTGCTAATTAGTTTGGCAGGTGTGTCCAATGAAAGGCAAGACTACTTAAGAAGGCTGTCCCACATTATTAAGCAGCCTACATTTTCTGCCAAAATGGGAAAGAAAAAGCATGTGTCGGCTGCTGAGAAGCAACAAATTGTGGAGTGTTTAGGTCAAGGCATGACTACAATCAATATTGCCAAGACACTTCATCCTGATCATCGCACAATCAAGAAGTATATAGCTGATTCACAGTACACACGTGTGCGTGCTGATAAGGGAAAATTGAGGACTCTTTCCTCCAGGCAATTACGTCAGGTTAAAAAAGCAGCGGCAAAAAAGCCTTGTCATAGCAGCAGACAAGTTTTTGAAGCTGCTGGTGCCTCCAACGTCCCCCGAACAACAAGATGCAAAGTCCTTCAGAGGTTTGCAGCTGTGCGTAAGCCATCCTGTTGACCTCCTCTATCCACTGCACACAAGCAGAAACGGCTCCAGTGGGCCAAACAATACATGAAGACTGACTTCAAAACTGTTTTGTTCACCGATGAGTGCCGTACAAAGCTCGATGGTCCAGATGGATGGAGTGGAGGAAGGCTGGTTGATGGACACCCCACGCAAACACGGCTACAGCGCCAACAAGGAGGAGGTGGAGTAATGTTTTGGGCTGGAATCATGGGGAGAGAGATTGTCGGCCCCTTTAGGATCCCTGAAGGGGTAAAGATGAACTCCATAATGTATGTGGAGTTACTCAAACAGCACTTCCTGCCATGGTTCAAGAAGAAGAACCGTGTATTCCACAGCAAGATCATTTTCATGCATGATAATGCACCGTCTCATGCTGCACATAACACATCTGCATCTCTGGCTGATATGGGCATAAAAGGGGACAAACTTATGGTGTGACCCCCAGGCTCCCCTGACCTTTACCCCATTCAGAACCTCTGGAGCATCATCAAAAGGAGTGTCTATGATGGCGGGAGGCAGTTCACATCTAAGCAACAGCTCTGGAGGGTATTCTGTCCTCATGCAAAACAATTGAAGCAGAAACCATCCAAAACCTGAAAAATTCAATGGACGAGAGAGTTGAGAAGCTCCTTTCGAACAAGGGGTCCTATGTGCAAATATAACATCACCTAGAATAAAGTTTTGAGTTGAAAACTGTTTGATTTCAGTTTCTAATAACCTGCTAATGCTTATAATTTCAAAAATGACCATTTTTTTGTTCTTTATTAAAATTAAAAGGTTGATCGAAGAGTGTGGGGGATCTAAGAGTGTGGCAACCCAGTAGTCAGGATTACTTCGAATTCTGACAATCTGAGGGTCATGTTGCAGGTAGTGCAGCAAGAAGGCACTCATGTGTCTTGCGCATCTTGGAGACCCAAAATTATTTTCTGGGATAGATGCAGCTAAAAATTATTACTAATTTGAAAGCTGGTGGAGCTTAGTATAGAAGGCCTAATAGAATCAGTACTGCAAATTGCTACAAAGCCCAAATTATTTTCCAGCCAAGATACAGATAAACATGATTAGTAATTTTAAATCTGGTGGAGCTTAGTATAGATGGCCTAATAGAATCTGTACTGCACACTGCTACAAAGCCCAAATTATTTTCCAGCCAAGATACAGATAAACTTGATTAGTAATTTTAAATCTGGTGGAGCTTAGTATAGATGGCTTAATAGAATCAGTACTGCACACTGCTACAAAGCCCAAATTATTTTCCAGCCAAGATACAGATAAACATGATTAGTAATTTTAAATCTGGTGGAGCTTAGTATAGATGGCCTAATAGAATCAGTACTGCACACTGCTACAAAGCCCAAATTATTTTCCATCCAAGATACAGATAAACTTGATTAGTAATTTTAAATCTGGTGGAGCTTAGTATAGATGGCTTAATAGAATCAGTACTGCACACTGCTACAAAGCCCAAATTATTTTCCAGCCAAGATACAGATAAACATGATTAGTAATTTTAAATCTGGTGGAGCTTATTATAGATGGCCTAATAGAATCAGTGCTGCACACTGC
Organism: Phyllobates terribilis; assembly: GCF_046119375.1. Lineage (NCBI taxonomy): Eukaryota > Metazoa > Chordata > Amphibia > Anura > Dendrobatidae > Phyllobates > Phyllobates terribilis. The sequence goes on from NW_027362761.1 coordinate 790,884,224, forward strand.
TACAAAGACCAAATTATTTTCCAGCCAAGATACAGATAAACATGATTTGTAATTTGAAAGCTTAAAACGGTTGGTGAGGTGATTTTAACCAATCATCAAGCTTTTACTCTCCTCAGGATGACACAGGGGTAGAAAAGTAGTTTCGGATCCAAGATTTGTTCATCTTTATGAACGTGAGTCTGTCTACATTATCAGTGGAGAGCCGCGTGTGCTTATCTGTCAGCACACCACAAGCAGCGCTGAACACACGTTCAGACAGAACGCTGGCTGCAGGGCATGACAAGATCTCCAAGGCGTAAGTGGCGAGCTCCGGCCATTTATCCTGATTGGAAGCCCAAAAAGAGCAAGGGTCCAATGACACAGTCATGGCTTCAATGTTTACTTGGAGATACTCCTGTACCATCGTCTCTAGGCGTTGACTATGTGTCAGACTTCTTGTCTCCTGTGGCCTTGCAAAGGATGAGCTAAAAAAGTGGTGGAATGATTCCGCAAAATTGATGTTACCAGCAGATACTGTGTTTCTGTTAAGGTTTGAGTGCTGAACACTCGACGGTTCCACGGTTGGCAAGTTGGAACTGTGAGATTCACTACGTGCACCACTGGTGTTTTGTGGAAAAGCACATGTAAGATTCTGCAACAGTCTCTGCTGATACTCCTGCATGCGCGCATCCCTTTCTATGGCAGGAATAATTTCTGCAAATTTACTTTTGTACAAGGGATCTAACAGTGTGGCAACCCAGTAGTCAGGATTATTTCTAATTCTCACAATTCGAGGGTCATGATGCAGGTAGTGCAGCAAGAAGGCACTCATGTGTCTTGCGCATCCAGGAGCACCAAGTCCCTGCTGTGTTGGTGGCGAGGTAACAATCATGCTTCCTTCCTCTGTCCTCTCCCCCCAACTTCGCACAACAGAAATGTGATCAAGGTCTCCCTCATCTGATGAGTCTTCCATCAGTTCGTCCTCCACTTCTTCCTGGGCTCCTGCACCTTCCTCACTAGTTTGGCTGCTACCATGCGCCCTGCTAAAACCATCTCCCCCACCCTCACATGCCTGCCGCCTTGGTGCTGCCGACCGTCTGGACCTTGCAGATGTTAGCCCTTCCGCATACAACTCCTCCTCTACTTCCTCCACCTCCTCTTGTGCCACCACCTGACTCCGAATTCTGTTTAACATGTGCTCCAGCATGTAAATCACCGGAATAGTCATGCTGATAATGGCATCGTCAGCACTAAACATCTTCGTCGCCATTTCAAAACTGTGCAGAAGGGTGCATAGGTCCCTGATCTGAGACCACTCCTCCAGCGTGATTTGCCCCACTTCTGGATCTCGTTGGTCCAGGCTATACGTCAGAAAGTATTGCACCAGGGCTTGTCAGTGCTGACACTGTCACTGCAACATGTGCAGAGTTGAATTCCACCGGGTAGGCACATCGCATTTTAGCCGGTGAAGTGGCAGGCCCAACGACTTCTGTAGAGATGTAAGTGGCTGAACTGCGGGATGCGAACGGCGGAAGTCAGCACACAGCGACCGTGCCCTCTGCAGAAGGCCATCTAGTCCGGGATAGTGGGCTAAAAATTTCTGGACAACCAGGTTCAACACGTGAGCCATACAAGGCACCTGTGTGACATTGCCCCGGTGAAGGGCCACACCCAGGTTTGCAGCATTGTCGCACACGGCCTTCCCTGGTTTCAGGTCCAGTGGAGACAACAATTCATGAACATGGTTCTCCAAAGCTGACCACAACTCCTCAGCTGTGTGACTCACATTTCCCAGACATTTCAAAGTAAAAACCGCCTGATGACATTGAGCCCTGCTGCCAGCATAGTAAGGAGGTGTGCAGGATCCCTTCTGCGCAGTTAGAAAGCTTGTGGCATGACCAGACAGGCTTTGGGTGCAGGTGGAGGACCGAGAGGAGGGTGAGGAGGCAGAAGCAGTGGAGGAACTTTGAGATGAAGAGGATTGACGCACAACTCGTTGGGACGGCAAGACTTGGACAGCAGCCCCTTGACCTGCTGTCACCATAGTTACCCAGTGCCCAGTCAGCGACATGTAACGCCCCTGTCCATGCCTACTCGTCCAAGTGTCTGTGGTGAAATACACCCTGTCACACACAGAGTTTCTCAAAGAAGAGTTGATGTTGTGTGCAACATGCTGGTGGAGCGCAGGCACACCTTTCCTTGAGAAGTAGTGCCGACTGAGCATCTGGTACTGGGGCTCTGCGACGGACATAAGGTCTCGAAAATCCTTTGTGTCCACCAGGCGGAAAGGAAGCATTTCTGTAGCCAAGAGCTTGCAGATGGTGAAATTCAACCTCTTAGCTGTAGCGTCGGCGTCCCTGCCTCCTGCTAGGCAGGGACGCTGTTCCCCTCACCTCTCCGCTCTGAGCCCGGCGTCTTCCTCCTGCTCTGCTGGCAGCGCGCGCTGCTTCCCGGACACGGTGCTTAGGGCGCGCGTGCACGCTCTCCCCCTCTCTTAAAGGGGCCGCGCGCGCCGTCCTAAGGAGTCCCCGGCCAATGGCCGGAGGACTTCACCATATATAAGGCACCTCCTCCAAAATGGAGGTGCCCGAGCAATGTTGTTGCAAAGCCTTCACTCTGCTTCAGCCCTCAGGTCCCGTTACCAGTTACCTGCCAGTCACCTGTCAGATTCCTGCTTGATTCCTGCCTGATATCCGTTTACCTGCTTGCAAGCCTGCGGTCCGACGGTCTGCCTTCCGACACCTGTCAGTCTGTCTATGGACCAGCCTGCCCGCTCACCTGGGAGCGCTCACCTGCTACCTGCCTGCTAGCCTACCTGGAGGCTCCGCCATCACTTGCCGTGACCACCTGCCTGTCCAGAGACTCTTGCCTGCTCACCTGGGAGTACTCACCTGCTACCTGCCTGCTAGCCTACCTGGAGGCTCCGCCGTCACTTGCCGTGACCACCTGCCTGTCCAGAGACTCTTGCCTGCTCACCTGGGAGCACTCGCCTGCTACCTGCCTGCTAGCCTACCTGGAGGCTCTGCCGTCACTTGCCGTGACCACCTGCCTGTCCAAAGACTCTTGCCCGCTCACCTGGGAGCGCTCACCGGCCACCTGCCTGCTGTCCTTCTACCCAGAGACTGTCCCTGTCACTTGCCGTGACTACCTGCCCTTCTACCCAGAGACTATCCCTGTCACTTGCCGTGACTACCCGTCCTTCTACTCAGAGACTGTCCCTGTCACTTGCCGTGACTACCTGCCCTTCTACCCAGAGACTGTCCCTGTCACTTGCCGTGACTACCCGCCCTTCTACCCAGAGACTGTCCCTGTCACTTGCCGCGACTACCTGCCCTTCTACCCAGAGACTGTCCCTGTCACTTGCCGTGACTACCTGCCCGTCTTCCCTGGGAGCCACCCGCTTCCTTACAAGGACCGCCCCCTTGTATAGTTGCCCAGAGGTTCCACCTCCCAGACCCGTTACAGTTTGCTCGGGCCCATGGAACCCGGTGGCACCCAAGCTCCCTCGCTCTCGGACCTATGTCATGAACTGTCCCATCAGAGGTCCCAACAGGAGTCCATCCTGAGTCATCTAGGGAATGTCAACTCTCGCCTGGACACTCTGACTGCTCCACCAGCAACCACTGCTAGTGTCATGACTCGCAGCCTGGCAGCGCCGCTGCCCACCAATACCATGGCATCCTGCCCCAGACCCCGGCTTTCAGCACCTCCTCACTTCGGAGGCGATCCCGCTCAAGCTCGGGGCTTCTTAAACCAGTGCACCCTGCACTTTGAACTCCTGTCCCACCAGTTTATCTTCGACCGGGTCAAAGTAGCCTTCATCATGTCCCATCTCACGGGGGAGGCACTGGCTTGGCTAAATCCTCTATGGGAGAGAGGAGATCCCCTGGTGTCCGACCTGCCATCCATTCTCACGGCTTTCCGGAAAGTCTTCGACGAACCCGGACGGAAGACCTCATCCGCATCGTCTCTGCTACGCCTCCGTCAAGGAGATCTCACCGTGGGCCAATATGCCATACGGTTCCGTACCCTTGCTTCGGAGCTGGCCTGGGATAACGACGCTCTGTTGTCTGTCTTCTGAGAGGGTCTGTCCGGCCGTATTAAAGATGAACTCGCCGGTCGGGACATTCCTACCAGTCTCGACGACTTAATAAGACTTGCCACCCGGATTGACATCCGATTCCAGGAGCGCGCCAAAGAGGTCACCCGTGAGAGGAGGTTTCCACGTCTAGCCCCCACCTTCCAGAAATCCGTCACTCCCTCCGTTACTCCCCAGGCACACTCACCTGAGCCTATGCAGATCGACCAGACCAAGATGGTCAAAACCCGTCAAGACTTACGCCGTGCCGAGGGGAGCTGCTTCTACTGTGGCAGTAAGGAGCTCCGGATCCATTCCTGCCCAGAGAGGTTGGGAAACGCCTGTGTCTAGGATCACTCAGAGAGGTCGCCCTAGACAAAAGTAAACCCTCTCCATCTCTGATGCTGTCAGTCTCTATCACCTGCGGAGAGAACCGCTATTTCGAACTGGCTCAACTTGACTCAGGAGCTGCTGGAAATCTCATTTCTCAGTCTCTGGTAGAGAGATACCGCATTCCCACCAAACCTCTGGCTGTACCTTTATCTGTCGCCGCCGTGGATGGGGGCCTCTTACCACATCCCATCCAACTCATCACCGAATTCATAACTCTGCAGGTGGGAATGCTGCATTCTGAGAGCATCTCCTTTCATGTTCTGCCTGGACTCTCTCACACACTCTTGTTAGGCCTACCTTGGCTCCAGAAACATGCACCCGTGCTTGACTGGCAGACCGGAGAAGTCCTTCGCTGGGGACAGGACTGCCATAGGACTTGTCTAGTTCCCGTTCATCCTGCTCGTCCTTCTCCTACCCCAGTCAGTCTACCCGGTCTACCGGTTCCCTATTGGTCTTATGCGGATGTCTTCAATAAAAAAGAAGCAGAGACATTACCCCCTCATAGACCATACGATTGTCCAATCGACCTGATACCCGGCTCTACTCCTCCCCGTGGGCGTATCTACCCTTTGTCCGCAGCGGAGACCCGGTCCATGTCAGAATATATTGAGGAGAATCTGGCCCGGGGATTTATCCGGAAATCTACCTCCCCGGCGGGAGCAGGCTTCTTCTTCGTCAAAAAGAAGGACGGCTCACTCCGTCCATGTATAGATTATAGAGGCCTTTACCAGATTACAGTGAAGAATAAATACCCCCTCCCGCTCATTCCTGAATTATTTGACCGCCTGAGGGGGGCTAGAATCTTCACCAAACTGGATCTCCGTGGGGCGTATAACCTGGTCCGTATCCGTCAGGGGGATGAATGGAAGACGGCATTCAACACCCGGGACGGCCACTATGAGTACCTTGTAATGCCCTTCGGTCTCTGTAACGCTCCTGCCGTCTTTCAAGAGTTGGTCAATGACATCTTCCGTGACCTTCTCTACTCCTGCGTGGTGGTGTACCTGGACGACATCTTGGTCTTCTCTCTGGACCTTCCTACTCACCGGAGGGATGTTCGTCAGGTCCTGCTCAGGCTCAGGCAGAACCATCTCTACGCTAAATATGAGAAGTGTATCTTTGAGCAGACCTCTCTTCCATTTCTGGGCTACATAATCTCTCAGACCGGCCTACAAATGGATCCTGAGAAACTGTCTGCCATCCGAAGTGGCCCCGACCAGAGGGGTTGAAGGCTATTCAGCGGTTCCTGGGCTTCGCCAACTATTACCGCCTCTTCATACCGCACTTCTCTTCCCGGACTGCCCCTATCTCTGCGCTCACCCGTAAGGGTACTAATCCCAGAAGATGGCCGCCCGAAGCTGAGGAGGCCTTTCTTTCCTTAAAACAGGCCTTCTCCTCCGCCCCGGTGCTGCATCGTCCGGATGGCAACAAACAATTCTTCCTAGAAGTTGACGCTTCCTCCTCCGGAGCCGGGGTGGTACTTACCCAAAAGTCATCTTCCGGAAGAATGGTAACCTGCGTTTTTTTCTCCAAACTCTTCTCCTCTTCTGAGCGCAACTATTCTATTGGAGACCGTGAATTGTTAGCCATTAAGCTGGCACTGGAGGAGTGGCGTTACCTGCTCGAGGGGGCTCTTCACCCGGTAATAATTTACACGGACCACAAGAACTTGGCTTACCTTCAGAGCGCCCAGAGACTTAACCCGCGCCAAGCCCGGTGGTCCTTGTTTTTTGCCCGCTTTGATTTTGTTCTTCATTTTCGCCCGGCAGACAAAAACATCAAAGCTGACGCCTTGTCCCGATCCTTCCTGGTGTCTGATCTAGAGGAGGAACCTAAGCACATCATTGATCCCGCCAGAGTAATGCAAGTGGCTCCCGTGAATCTAAATCGTCTCCCTCCCGGTAAGACGTTTGTAACTGTACCTGATCGGAAGAAGGTCTTACACTGGGGTCATTCGTCTAAGCTAGCTGGCCACGCCGGTCAGAAAAAGACCCTCCAGCTCGTTACCCGGCATTACTGGTGGCCTACCCTGCACAAGGATGTAATAGACTTTGTTTCTGCCTGTGTGTCCTGCGCCCGCAATAAAGTTCCGAGACACCTGCCAGCCGGTCGCCTTCTTCCTCTTCCAGTACCTGCTGCCCCGTGGCAGCATATTGCTATGGACTTTATAACGGATCTTCCTGTCTCTGCCGGTTGTACGGTCATTTGGGTGGTCACTGATCGCTTCTCCAAGATGGCGCACGTCATTCCCCTGCCGGGTCTCCCGTCTGCACCCGAACTGGCTAAAGACTTTATCCGCCACATCTTCCGTCTCCATGGCCTGCCCCTCCACATCGTGTCAGATCGTGGAGTTCAGTTCACCTCACGCTTCTGGAGAGCCACATGTAAGTTGCTTGACGTCACTCTGGACTTCTCCTCCGCTTACCATCCACAGTCCAATGGTCAAGTGGAGCGGATCAATCAGAACCTGACCAGTTACCTCCGGCACTTCGTTAATGCCCACCATTCGGACTGGGTGGATCTCCTACCATGGGCCGAGTTCTCTTACAATAATCACGAGAGCGAATCTTCCTCCAAATCCCCGTTTTTTGTAGTCTTCGGTCAGCATCCTCGGATCCCATTTCCCGTCTCCACCTCGGTGGACAATCCGGCTGCGGAATCTCTCGTTCGCGAATTCTCCTCCATTTGGGAGAGTACCCGATCCGCACTCCTTCAGTCGTCCGAACAGATGGAAAAACACGCTGACAAGAAACGCCTGGATCCTCCACAATTCCGTCCTGGAGATAAAGTCTGGCTCTCGTCCAAATATGTCCAGCTCAAGATTCCCTCATACAAGTTAGGGCCTCGGTTCATCGGCCCACTGGAAGTTATCAAACAGATCAACCCGGTGGCCTATAAATTAAAACTGCCGGCCAACTTGCGGATCCCTAACTCCTTCCATGTATCTCTCCTCAAACCCGTGATACTTAACTCTTTTTCCAAGTCTACAGGTACGCCTCATGCTCCGGTTTCTACGAGTTTGAGGTAGAGAACATTCTGGCCACCAAAAGGGTAAGAGGAAAAACCTTTTTTCTGGTAGATTGGAAGGGGTTTGGTAATGATGAGAGAACGTGGGAGCCCCGGGAGAACATCCATGCCCCTCTCTTCCTTGATAAATTTCTCTCTGGCCTAAAGAAGGGGGGGCCTAAAGGGGGGGGTACTGTAGCGTCGGCGTCCCTGCCTCCTGCTAGGCAGGGACGCTGTTCCCCTCACCTCTCCGCTCTGAGCCCGGCGTCTTCCTCCCGCTCTGCTGGCAGCGCGCGCTGCTTCCCGGCCTCGGTGCTTAGGGCGCGTGCGCACGCGCTCCCCCTCTCTTAAAGGGGCCGCGCGCGCCGTCCTAAGGAGTCCCCGGCCAATGGCCGGAGGACTTCACCATATATAAGGCACCTCCTCCAAAATGGCGGTGCCCGAGCAATGTTGTTGCAAAGCCTTCACTCTGCTTCAGCCCTCAGGTCCCGTTACCAGTTACCTGTCAGTCACCTGTCAGATTCCTGCTTGATTCCTGCCTGATATCCGTTTACCTGCTTGCAAGCCTGCGGTCCGACGGTCTGCCTTCCGACACCTGTCAGTCTGTCTATGGACCAGCCTGCCCGCTCACCTGGGAGCGCTCACCTGCTACCTGCCTGCTAGCCTACCTGGAGGCTCCGCCGTCACTTGCCGTGACCACCTACCTGTCCAGAGACTCTTGCCTGCTCACCTGGGAGCACTCACCTGCTACCTGCCTGCTAGCCTACCTGGAGGCTCCGCCATCACTTACCGTGACCACCTGCCTGTCCAGAGACTCTTGCCTGCTCACCTGGGAGCACTCACCTGCTACTTGCCTGCTAGCCTACCTGGAGGCTCCGCCGTCACTTGCCGTGACCACCTGCCTGTCCAGAGACTCTTGCCTGCTCACCTGGGAGCACTCACCTGCTACCTGCCTGCTAGCCTACCTGGAGGCTCTGCCGTCACTTGCCGTGACAACCTGCCTGTCCAAAGACTCTCGCCCGCTCACCTGGGAGCGCTCACCGGCCACCTGCCTGCTGTCCTTCTACCCAGAGACTGTCCCTGTCACTTGCCGTGACTACCTGCCTTTCTACCCAGAGACTGTCCCTGTCACTTGCCGTGAGTACCCGTCCTTCTACCCAGAGACTGTCCCTGTCACTTGCCGTGACTACTTGCCCTTCTACCCAGAGACTGTTCCTGCCACTTGCCGTGACTACCTGCCCTTCTACCCAAAGACTGTCCCTGTCACTTGCCGCGACTACCTGCCCTTCTACCCAGAGACTGTCCCTGTCACTTGCCGTGACTACCTGCCCGTCTTCCCGGGGAGCCACCCGCTTCCTTACAAGGACCGCCCCCTTGTATAGTTGCCCAGAGGTTCCGCCTCCCAGACCCGTTACATTAGCTTTCTCATGGCTAGGAGGAAATGGTCTTTTACTTGTCCACATCTGAGGGACCGAGGGCTGGCTGTTGTGCTTAGACGGGGTTGAGAAGGGTGTCCCCGGCAAACTGCCGGTCTTTGAGGAAGATGCAGGTGGACATGTTAGGTTGCCTTGATCCAAAGGTGGTGCTATCGATGTCGGACAGCGCTGAACACCAGCTGGTGTTTCCACCTCCAAAGAAAATGATGACCTGCCAATCACGCTGGCTGTTGCGAGTAAAGAGGTGGCAGGTCTGCATCCCAAAACAGGTGTGACTGCTGTCACCCCAGTCACAGAGAATGAAGAGGCCGCGGATGCACAATATGTGGCAGACGGTGGTTGGCCCCGCCGGCTAGGCCGCATTGTAGCACAGTGAGCTTCCCACTGCAACTTATGCTTCATGTCCATGTGCCGGTTCATGCATGAAGTACTCAAACTATATATTTTTTGGCCTCTACTTAGCTTTTACTGACAAATGTTACAGATAAAAAGAGTTGGGTCATCTTTATCGATCTGAAAAAATGCCCAGGCTATGCAAGGCTTAGCACCCATGCGACCTGAAGAGCCACCACGACTTGTGGTAAGAGGCAGAGTTGTGTTTGAGGATGCAGTTGTTGACGTGCTTCCAGTTCTACGTCTCTGTCAGGAAGGCGCAACCTGACCTCGTGGTCACTAGCATCCTCCTCCACCTCCTCTGCTGACCTCATCTCTTGGCTGACTGTGGGTTGACAGTAAGTGGGATCTCCAACCTCATCATCATCACCCTGTGTGTTATCACACCCGTCGTCCTCAAAGCCAACCTCTTCCTGCCCTGACAAAAAACTAAAGTTGTCGCTCCAGTCAGGTATTTGAGTCTCACCATCGTCTTACTCATTGTCTCCACCATCAGGAGTTACAGTTTGGGAACGAGGGTCTACATTATGGTCAGAACCTGCTGCGTCTGGTCCTGGATCCGACTCATAATGATTCTGGGCTTCAGTGCAGATCATTTCCTCGTCAGGATTCACAGAAGCTCTGGAGCCGACCTCTGATTCCCAGGCTATAGTATGAGTAAACAGCTCTGCAGACTCAACAAATTGTTCTACCCCATACTCAGAAGGGCAGCTGGAGACTTGGGAGCTGTGAGGAAGCAAGTGCGATTGGGGTGACACCTCTGAGGACTGGAGTATTTGTGATGTTGAAGTTGAGGTGGAGGAGAGCCCACTTAAAGGAGCACTTGATATCCGTTGAAGCACCTGCTGTTTTTGTGCCTCATCTGGAATTTGTAGCAATTGGCGTGGCCGTAAGAAAGGGATCTTATCACAATGTCCGCTAAAAGAAGTAGACATTTTAGTTTGGCTGGAAGATGGTCTTTCTTCTGCAGATGTTAAAGTTGCTTTAACACCAACCCCACAGACACAACCTTTTTTTCCCTTCCCAACACGCCTATTCCCATTTCCACCAGCAGCAGGCCATTTTCCACTCATTTTGGTGGTTAACTAATTCACAACTCTGGAATTGTTTGCACAAAAAACAATGGATGGGAAAGGAGCAGAGCTGAGTGGCTAAACTGTGGTATTAGCCCAAAAGTATTGGCTGGGTTAGATGCAGATAAAAATTATATTGAATTTGCAACCTGATGGAGGTCAGTATAGATGGACTAATAGAACAAGTCCCACACACTGCTAGAAGCCGAAATATTTTTTCAGAGCTAGATGCTGAAAAATATTATATTGAATTTGCAACCTGGTGGAGGTTAGTATAGATGGACTAATAGAACAAGTCCCACACACTGCTAAAAGCCGAAATATTTTTTCAGAGCTCGATGCAGAAAAAAATTATATTGAATTTGCAACCTGATGGAGGTCAGTATAGATGGACTAATAGAACAAGTCCCACACACTGCTAGAAGCTGAAATATTTTTTCAGAGCTAGATGCAGAAAAAAATTATATTGAATTTGCAACCTGATGGAGGTCAGTATAGATGGACTAATAGAACAAGTCCCACACACTGCTAGAAGCCAAAATATTTTTTCAGAGCTAGATGCAGAAAAAAATTATATTGAATTTGCAACCTGATGGAGGTCAGTATAGATGGACTAATAGAACAAGTCCCACACACTGCTTGAAGCTGAAATATTTTTTCAGAGCTAGGTGCAGAAAAAAATTATATTGAATTTGCAACCTGATGGAGGTCAGTATAGATGGACTAATAGAACAAGTCCCACACACTGCTAGAAGCCGAAATATTTTTTCAGAGCTAGATGCAGAAAAAAATTATATTGAATTTGCAACCTGATGGAGGTCAGTATAGATGGACTAATAGAACAAGTCCATCTATACTGACCAGGGGAGGAGTCCTGAGGAGATAATTTGCATATTCCCACTGCATTTTGGGGTAAGTGAAGAGTCTCCGCGAGCTCAAAGAACACTGGATTTTGGCTGTTGGAGCTGAAAAGAGGACATCAGTAAACCAGGGGAGGAGTCCTGAGAAGATAATTTGCATATTCCCACTGCATTTTGGGGTAAGTGAAGAGTCTCCGCGAGCTCAAAGAACACTGGATTTTGGCTGTTGGAGCTGAAAAGAGGACATCGGTAAACCAGGGGAGGAGTCCTGAGGAGATAATTTGCATATTCCCACTGCATTTTGGGGTAAGTGAAGAGTCTCCGCGAGCTCAAAGAACACTGGATTTTGGCTGTTGGAGCTGAAAAGAGGACATCGGTAAACCGAGCGCCTACCGGCGCGCGCATTTTGTAGCTTTTTTTTTTAAGCTTTTTTCACTGTTTTCAGAACATTAACAGTAAGAACATGGAAGAGTCCAGGAGCCATTTGGTGAGCTGCATATCCTGCTACATGTTCACAGACTTGCCAGTGGAAAAGCCAAACTTCACATGCCAGAAATGCAAGCTTGTGTCCCTGTTGGAGGAAAAGTTGCGAAATCTAGAAGAGAGGTTAACTACCTTGAAAATCATTAAGGAAGGTGAAGAGTTCTTAGACAGAGTAGAATTATCTCTTCATGATTCAGAAAGAGAAGAAATTCGAACTGCACCTGACGAAACAGAGGAATGGAAGCATGTGACACAGAGAAGCAGGAGGATCGAGAGGCAGTCAGCACCCATACTTCTCAGGAACCAGTACCAGGCTCTCACGCAGGAGAACCATGAAGAAATACAGCAAAATAAGACTTTGCCAGCAATGAATAACCTTGTAAGCCCTCAGAATCCTCCTGGATGGAGAAAGAAGAATGTTGTGAAGAAAAAACGGAGAGTGGTGGTCATGGGGGATTCCCTGTTAAGAGGAACAGAGGCCGCTATCTGCAGACCAGACATAACCTCAAGAGAAATGTGCTGTCTTCCAGGAGCAAAAATTAAAGATGTGTCTGACAGGATATCAAGACTCTTCAGACCTACAGATCACTACCCATTCCTGCTAATACATGTGGGGACAAATGACACCGCAAGAAAGGACCTGGAAACCATCTGCAGTGACTTTGAAGACTTAGGCAAGAAAGTGAAAGAATTGGGAGCGCAGGTGGTCTTCTCATCCATCCTCCCAGTGGATGGCCATGGAACAATGAGGTGGAATAAGATTCTACAGGTGAACAACTGGCTACGTCGATGGTGCCGTCAACAAGGATTTGGATTTCTGGATCACGGAATGAATTACCTATACGATGGACTACTTGCTAGAGATGGGGTGCACCTTACGAAGACTGGAAAACATGTATTTGGAAGTCGCCTTGCTACACTTATCAGGAGAGCTTTAAACTAGAACAATGTGGGAAGGGAAGCAAAAGGCCAGAAAAAGCCATACAGCTGACAAATACTATTGAGATCTCTGCTACTGGAAGTGGAAAGGAAGAACAAAGACAAAACAATTTAAATAATAAAAATATGGGAGGAAGAGAAACCAATCACAAACTAAAATGTTTTTATACAAATGCACAAAGCATGGGCAACAAACAAGGAGAATTGGAACTACTAACGCAGGAAAAGGAATATGATGTCATTGGAATCACTGAAACTTGGTGGGATGATACACATGATTGGAATAAAAGACTAAAAGGATACAACTTATTTGCAAGAAACAGACTTGATAAACGAGGAGGAGGTGTCGCATTGTATGTTAGAAAAGCGTATATCTGCACAGAGATTGAAGCTTCAGAGACTGGGAGTTCTGTGGAAACTGTTTGGGTAAGAATACAAGGAGAGAACAACGGAAAGGACACCATTGTAGGCATTTACTACAGGCCACCTGGGCAAGCTGAAGATATGGATGAACTCTTTATGTATCAAATGACCAAGTTCTCCAAAAAATATGACGTAGTGGTCATGGGAGATTTCAACTATCCAGACATTTGTTGGGAATCTCTCTCAAGTAAAACTAACAGGTCAAGCAAATTCTTATCCTCTCTTGCTGACAACTTTATCTTCCAAAAGGTAGGGGAGAAAACAAGGGGATCTGCTACTTTGGATCTAATCCTTATAAACAGGGAGGAAATGGTTGAGGAGGTAAAGGTGGCTGGGACGCTAGGAGGCAGCGATCATGCTATTATAGAATTTTGGATAACTAGAGGAGGAAGACATGTGAAGACTCAAACTTCAAGGTTAGATTTTAGAAAGGCAGATTTTAAGAGACTCAGAAAGAGAATAGGAGGGATCCAATGGCTGGATGTCCTTAAGGACAAAAATGTCCAGGAAGGATGGGAAATTTTTAAAAATGAGATTCTCAAAGCACAATCGTTAACAATCCCGAAAAGTAGGAAGAATGGGAAGCATTTAAGGAAACCAGGATGGATGAACACAGAACTTAAACACATGCTAAAAAGAAAGAAAGAAATGTTTATTAAATGGAAAGAGGGAGGCATATCTAAAGAAGATTATAATGCAGTCTGCAGATCCTGTAGGGCACGTATCAGGTTAGCTAAAGCTGACAATGAATTAAGGCTTGCAAGAGATGTCAAAAGCAATAAAAAAGGATTTTGGGGGTATGTCAAAAGTAAAAGAAAAGTCAAAGATGCTATAGGATTTTTACAGGATGAAAATGGAGAAATGGTAAGAGAGGATGTTGAGAAAGCCAAACTTTTTAATTCCTATTTTGCATCTGTTATCTCTCAGAAAGAAAATGTAACATCAACTGATCTTCACTGTCCTTTTAAAGGAATAGAGGAATCCAAGTTATCTGTAAACAGAAAGATTGTGAGGGAATATTTAGCTAACATAAATGAGTTCAAGTCTCCAGGTCCAGATGAATTACACCCCAGAGTACTGAAGGAGATCATAGAAGAAATCTTAGAATCACTCTCCATAATCTTTGAAAATTCTTGGAGAACAGGAGAAGTCCCAGAAGACTGGAGAAGAGCAAATGTTGTTCCTATGTTCAAAAAGGGGAAGAAGGTGGACCCAGGGAACTATAGGCCGGTGAGTCTGACTTCTATACCAGGAAAGATCTTTGAACAAATTATTAAACAACATGTATGTAAGTACATGGATAAGAATGAAGTGATTAACCAGAGTCAGCATGGGTTTGTAACTAACAAGTCATGTCAGACTAACTTAATTTCCTTCTATGACAGAATCACTGACTGGGTGGATCAGGGAAATGCTGTAGATATAGTATATCTTGAATTCAGCAAAGCATTTGACAAAGTATCTCACACCATCCTTATTGAAAAAATGACCAAGTATGCAATGGACCAGGCAACTGTTAGGTGGATTCATAACTGGCTTAGTGATCGGACTCAAAGGGTGGTTGTAAATGGCTTCACATCCAGCTGGATGAATGTCTCAAGTGGGGTACCACAGGGCTCCGTCCTGGGACCTGTATTGTTCAACATCTTTATCAATGATTTAGATGAAGGAATTGAGGGTAAACTGATTAAATTTGCTGATGACACAAAGCTAGGAGGGATAGCTAATACTAAAGAAGAGAGAGAAAGGATTCAAAAAGACCTAAATAAACTGGAGCAGTGGGCAGCAACCAACAGAATGGTTTTTAACAGGGAAAAATGCAAAGTACTACATCTGGGCAATAAAAATGAAAAAAGCATATACAGAATGGGAGGAATAGAGCTAAGCAACAGTACATGTGAAAAAGACTTAGGTATACTAATAGATCATAGACTGAACATGAGTCAACAGTGTGATGCAGCAGCAAAAAAGGCAAATACAATTCTGGGATGTATTAACAGAAGCATACAGTCTAGATCACGTGAAGTCATTACCGGTCTTTACTCCTCTTTGGTCAGACCTCATCTGGAATACTTTGTACAGTTTTGGGCACCACATTTTAAAAAAGACATAGACAAACTGGAGCAAGTTCAGAGAAGAGCGAACAGAATGGTGACTGGTCTGCAAACCATGTCCTATGAGGAGCGGTTGCAGGATTTGGGAATGTTTAGATTGCAAAAAAGAAGACTGAGAGGAGACTTAATAGCTGTCTACAAATATGTCAAGGGCTGTCACATTGTAGAAGGATCATCTTTATTCTCATTTGCACAAGGAAAGACTAGAAGCAATGGGATGAAACTAAATGGGAGGAGACACAGATTAGATATTAGAAAAAACTTTTTGACAGTTAGGGTGATCAATGAGTGGCACAGGCTGCCACGAGAGGTGGTGAGTTCCCCTTCAATGGACGTCTTCAAACAGAGGCTGGACAGACATCTGTCTGAGATGATTTAGTGAATCCTGCTTTGAGCAGGGGGTTGGACCAGATGACCCAGGAGGTTCCTTCCAACTCTACCATTCTATGATTCTATGATTCTATGATTCTATGATTCTAAGTCCCACACACTGCTAAAAGCCGAAATATTTTTTCAGAGCTAGATGCAGAAAAAAATTATATTGAATTTGCAACCTGATGGAGGTCAGTATAGATGGACTAATAGAACAAGTCCCACACACTGCTACAAGCCGAAATATTTAATCAGAGCTAGATGCAGAAAAAAATTATATTGAATATGTAACCTGATGGAGGTCAGTATAGAAGGACTAATAGATCAAGTCCCACACACTGCTAAAAGCCGAAATATGTTTTCAGAGCTAGATGCAGAAAAAAATTATATTGAATTTGCAACCTGATGGAGGTCAGTATAGATGGACTAATAGAACAAGTCCCACACACTGCTACAAGCCGAAATATTTTTTCAGACCTAGATGCAGAAAAAAATTAGATTGAATTTGTAACCTGGTGGAGGTTAGTATAGATGGACTAATAGAACAAGTCCCACACAATGCTCCAAGCTGAAATATTTTTTCAGAGCTAGATGCAGAAAAAAATTATATTGAATTTGCAACCTGGTGGAGGTTAGTATAGATGGACTAATAGAACAAGTCCCACACACTGCTAGAAGCCGAAATATTTTTTCAGACCTAGATGCAGAAAAAAATTTGATTGAATTTGTAACCTGGTGGAGGTTAGTATAGATGGACTAATAGAACAAGTCCCACACACAGCTACAAGCCTAAATATTTTTTCAGAGCTCGATGCAGAAAAAAATTATATTGAATTTGCAACCTGGTGGAGGTTAGTATAGATGGACTAATAGAATGATGCTATGCCCAAAAGGTTTTACTTCACTAGGTGCAGTAAAAAAAATTGTATTCTATACACAGGTGGTGTAGCTTGCTTTGCTAGATTTACCCAAATGCTGTGAAAAAAACTTACAGAGCACCGGCACAGACCTGCCTGGCAAAAAGTGATAGGAACTGATGTAACCTAGCCCTGAAAAGGACTGCAATTACAATTAGTCTTTACTCCCAACCTATCTATTTAAGAGCACAGGCCTGCCTGATAAAAGTCATAGGAAATGATGTAACCTAGTCCTTAAAAGGACTGCAATCACAACTCTTCCCTACTCCCAAGCTATCTGTAGATTTGTCCAAAAATTGGCTTAAAATTAACAAAGTATAGCACACACAGCAACAGCGGTGCCGTCTAACACGCAGCTGCAGCAGTGAGAAAATGGTGGCGACGGGGAAAATGGCTGGGTCTTATAGGGCAAGGACATGTGACACACACTGCCAATGACACATGCCCTTGCTTGTGTGAAAAAAAGCAGTTCACTCCGTGTGTGCGCTGCTGATAGGCTGACAGACTGCACCGCCCCACTGTAAATGCGGGGAAGAGAAAAAAAAATGGAGATCTTCATTATTTCTGCAGAGATCCATCCCCTGCCCCTCCCCCCGCCCCGCTGTACACTCAAACTGCATATTAACATTAATTTTCAGCATTACTGAGAAAAAATCCAGTTCTGATTTTGGGGCACGAACAGTTATTGAACATAACCTCGAACAGCCGAATTTTTTTCAAATCATTCGTGTTCGCTGAATGGCTCGAACACCGCCCAAAACAGCTCGAATTTGAGATTGGCGAACAGTTCGAGTCGAACACCGCTCATCTCTACTCACAGCTACTAAGAGTTGACCGTGTGGAAGACAGACCGGAGTTGGTGGTGCCCAGGTACCTGGAAGTATTATCTGCTATCCAATTAATAACCTGTTCACACTGATCAGTTTGCAATACTGGTGTTGTTCTGTTCTTCCCTAGTTATTCGGTCAAGAAGTGGGTGCGAGAAGATGTGGCTGTTGGTTCTGGCACATTTTCACCTTGGCCACGGCCCCGTCCTCTGCACGCACCATCACCAAAATGTCCAGTTCCACGTCCTTTCCAACGGGCCTTGCACATTGTAAAGGAAGTAAAATAGCTTACACTCGCAATATCAATGGAAAAAAGGGTAATAATAAGGAGATTAGAACCATGGAAGAGGAAAACCACAGTTCTATTTCTCTGGCCTACACCCGACTCTTTTAAACATTCTGAAAAATCAGGGAGAAACTCTTAGTTTTATTTTTACGGCAAAAAATGGCAAGAGCAGGGTAATAGAGATTTTTTACCGTGGAACAGCAAAACCACAGTTATAATTTACTGGTGTATACCAGACTTTTTTAAATATATATATTTGCGGCTGAACAGTGAGCGACACACTCAAATTGTTTTTTTTTTAGATACAAATGGCCCAAAAGTGGATAATACAGAGGTTTGAACCGTGGAACTGCAAAACCACACTTCTGTTCCTCTGGCCTACACCAGACTATTTTCAACAGATTTATTTGTGTCTGAAAAATCAGGGAGACACTATTAGTTTTTTTTTTACTGCAAAAAATGCCAAAAGCAGGATAATAGAGATTTTTTATCGTGGAACAGCAAAACCACAGTTATAATTTACTGGTGTATACCAGACTTTTTTAAATATAAATATTTGCGGCTGAACAGTGAGCGACACACTCAAACTGTTTTTTTTTAGATACAAATGGCCCAAAAGTGGATAATACAGAGGTTTGAACCGTGGAACTGCAAAACCACACTTCTGTTTCTCTAGCCTACACCAGACTATTTTCAACAGATATATTTGTGTCTGAAAAATCAGAGACACGCTTTTTTTTTTCTTTTTTTTTTTGGGGGGGGGGGACACCAAAAATGTAATAAGATGGGTATTTGTACAGTGTGAAGGAGGAAAAAAAAAAAGAGGATTCCGATGAAAAAAAAAGGATTTTTCCTGGCCCCCAAGACCTGGAGCTAAGTCCAGCAATTTCAGCAACAGGACTGTAATGCAGCGTTTGCTGGTATAACCACTGCGTCTCCTATACAGCCTGCCTGCCTGCCTGTCTGATATCTGGGATGGATATTAGTCCTGAGAAGGACTGTTTGTTTGATCTGGCAGCCTTTACAGACCCTACACTAACTATTTCGCAGGATATATCTCTCCCTAAATCAGCAGCGCTGTCTCTACACTGTCTGATCCCAGCCGCCTGCGTCCAAGATGGCGGCGCCCAGTTTTAAATACTCAAGGTGACGCTGTGCGGCCATCCAATCAATGTAATGCCCACAACCAACATGGCTGCTTCATTACAGTGACTGGCTGGCAATCCCTGCATGTTCATTGGCTCTATAAAGAGCGCCAAACATGCAGGGCGGAGACCCGAGCTCCCGCCCGAGTAACCTGGAAATGCTCGGTGCTCGCCGAACATCCCGAGTAGCGTGATGCTCGGGCATTTACCTAGCAGTGTCGAGCATGTTGGCTCAACACTAGTGATGAGCGAATACTGTATGTAGTGATAAGTGAAATCCGATCTCAAATGTTAAATTCGGCACGAATATGGCACATTCACGTTCGTGTTCGGGTTACCAAGCTTTTGCGCAAAAATCATCAAAAGTCGGACCCGGACACAAACATCCCTGGTTTCAGGGATCACTACCACCGGTCACATGTGTCAGCATGATCCCGCAGCTGTGAGTGACTCGTGGTAAAAAAGCTTACCGCGGGTCACAGTTGCCGGCTGATGGGACTACTAGGCCCATCATCCGGCGCCTGCTGTCACAGTGCACAAGCTGTCTAAGCGCCGCTGATGGGAGAAGTAATATCTCATCAGCGGCGCTTTTTAAAAAAAAAAGTTAAAAAAAAAAAAAATATTATTTAAAAATAATAAACACATTATACTCACCTACCACTTACCTACACCTTGACCCCGATGATCTCACCCTCCTGTAAAAAAAATAAACAAACACCATATACTCACCTTACAGCTAATCCCTTAAGCTATTGTCCCCTGCAATAAAGATAAAATAATAAACCACCATAATCCTCACCTGTCCACTGTAGTCCATATACCGAGTGTCCCACACCGATGTCACTGTTAGCACAGCCACATCCAGAGATGTGACCGTGTATTTGGCAGCTGGCAATACACTGACAGGAGTGCTATGGCTCCCAGAGTGTATCGCGAGAAGCTGCCAGAACTGAGGTCACTGGAGTTCAAACAGCTGAAGATCAGCTGAGCGCTCCGGGACCTCACTTACGGCATTGGTGCTACATGAGAATTTCCCATGCAACACTAATGCCGCAAGTGAGATCACTGGAGCTCTCAGCTGATCTTCAGCTGTTTGAACTCGTGACCTTAGCCCCAGCAGCACTCCTGCCAGTTTATACAGTGCTGTCTTCTACAGCAGTCACATCAGTGATTGCTGATGTGGCTGCTGTAGAAGAGACCAGGATCGCCGTGGGACACTGGGATTAGGTCATGACGGCGGACTGATGAGGGATATGGTAGTTTATTTTTGTTTTTTTACAGGAGACGAGGGATTGGGGGATTAGGTGTTAGATGAGTATTTTTTATTTTTAAATAAATTGTTAAAACCGTGTGTAATTTTATTTCAATAAAAGACTTTATTTGGCCGTGTCTTTATTGAAAAAGCATTGTAAACCTTACTACAATGCAATACAATGCTGACATGAACCCCACCCTATTACCCCACTCGCCACCACTACACGGCAGTGGGAAGAGCGAGGCTCATTTCTGGGTCCACTGAGGGTTGATGTTATTAGCCTCAGAAGGGGCCAGGATCCATGGCCTCTTCCCTGGCTATTAATATCAGCTCACAGCTGTCTGTTTAGCCTTTGCTGATTAGATTTTATAGGAAGACCCTACGTCAATTTTTTTCCGAGGTCCCCCTGTAATTTAGCCAGTAAAAGCTAAGCTGTGAGCAGTTATTAATAGCTAGGGAACATTTTTGGCTAATGGCCCTTTCCCCGGCTAGTAATATCAGTAGTGTTGAGCCACCCCCGTAGTGTTCGAGTTCGGTTCGGTTCGTCGAACACCCGTATGTTCGCCGAACTGTTCGTCGAACTGTTCGTCGAACATCTTCGAACACCGTTAAAACCAATGGCAGGCAAACAAAAACACATAGAAATACATAGAAAACACCTTCAAAGGTGTCCAAAAGCTGACAAACTGCTCAGAGGACACAACTAACACATGGAAAAGTGACAAGTAGTGTTGAGCATTCCGATACTGAAATATCGGGTATCGGCCGATATTCGCAGTATCGGAATTCCGATACTTAATTGCGATACTTTTGCAATATCGTATACCGGAATCGGAAGTTCCCATAATGCAATGAGCCATTTTCATTTTATTCAGCCAATGAGGATCCTAAGAAGTGTGGGCACATCCTGTTAGGCATGTAGGCATCTTAACTAATGGCATGGCTGTGATTGGCTGCTGAAATGATGTCATGATGCACTATAAAAGCCGCCGCCGCCATTTTGAGCTCACTCTGCTGTGAATTCAGTCAGCGAAAGGACGCTGTTGTTCTGAGGGACAGTTTTAGCTACCTATTTGGTCTATTCTGCTTTACCCAAGCTACTTTATAAATCGCTGTGCCTTGCAGTGCTAGTGCACAGTTCTCTGCTGTTCACCGCTTTCTGCAAGGTCTCTGTGTGTGAGTGCAGCTCACCCTGTAGTGTGTGCTTCAACCACGTCTGGTTGTAGTGCACTCAGTGTGTGTCACTGCCTCATACATTGTCCTTTTTTGCCAATTCACAATTTTTCCTGATATCTCCTATTAGTGTGGTGGTTCCATCCGTATTCAGCTAAATTGGTTCCAAACACACTATATAGGAGTAGATAGAGAAATTTTTTTGGTCTTGCAGCGCTAGTGCACAGTGCTCTGCATCTGTACTGTTCACCGCTGTCTGCAAGGTCTGGTGTGTGAGTGCAGCTCACCCTGTAGTGTGTGCTTCAACCACGTCTGGTTGTAGTGCACTCAGTGTGTGTCACTGCCTCATACATTGTCCTTTTTTGCCAATTCATAATTTTTCCTGATTTCTCCTATTAGTGTGGTGGTTCCATCCGTATTCAGCTAAATTGGTTCCAAACACACTATATAGGAGTAGTTAGAGGAGCCTTTCTGCAGCATTGGGCCCTGCAGCCCCAGCCAGATAAGTATTAGCCT
Source organism: Phyllobates terribilis (assembly GCF_046119375.1). NCBI lineage: Eukaryota > Metazoa > Chordata > Amphibia > Anura > Dendrobatidae > Phyllobates > Phyllobates terribilis. The sequence goes on from NW_027362761.1 coordinate 790,905,892, forward strand.
ATTTTTTGCAGCCTCATCTATTGCATTGTAGGTTACCTTCCTACATTGTAATAGCTACAAAAAGTTTGTGATACTATCGTTATTACATCTTTAGGCACATCCAGTGTCTTTTTGTGAGAAAAAAAACCTAAATAAAGTTCACCAAACACTCCACTTTACAGTTGTGTAGGCCACATTAGCTCATATTAAAGTCTAGTCCACACTTTATAAAATTAGTGTTTCTTATACCTGTTAGCAGCTGTTCAGGAATAAGCACACTAAGCCCTTAGTACTTTTCTGCCTATATTTATCAGTCTACCAAGATGAAGAAGGCAGGGAGTAAGGCATGTGGTCGTGGGCGTGGGCGTGGGCGTGGAGTTTCTGCAGGGAGAGGACGTGAGGATTCTGTGCCTGCAGGGAGAGGACGTGGGGTTTCTGTGCCTGCTGCGGGCACCAGTGACTCAGCATCCCCCAGTTTTACCAGGGAACAGTCCTTTATGCGCAGCTTTGTAGGAGCTAGCCGTACCCCACTGCTGCGCGAGGACCAAATTGAAGCCGTTGTCGGATGGATGGCAGCTAACGCATCGACTTCAGTTAGTTCCAGATCCTCTCAGGTCCTGAGCACTGAAGAGCACCCATCTGTCTCTTCACCACCTGCCAAATTGCCCAGGCAGTCAGAGAGCCCTGGACAGGAGCCATCTCTACTTCTGTTCTCTGAATCTCTTGGCTTGGAAAGAGGGGGCCAGCCAAGCAGAATTCGAGAATTTGAAGAAGAGGTAGTATGCAGTGATGCGCAACCGTTTTGTCTCTCTGAATCTGAAGAGGCGGGTGGGCCAGTGCCTATGGTCAGCAGCACACCTCAGTACGCATCTGATGATGAGACTCAGGTGCCACTTTCTGGTGCGTACTGTGCTGTCGAGACTACCCAGGAGAAGCAGTTGTTTGAAGAGGGTGGTGTAGATGATGAGGTTCTTGACCCATCATGGCGTGAGGGACAGGAAGGTGGTGGGAGCAGCTCTGAGGAAGAGATTCCCCGAACGGCCCAAAAAGGAGGGAGAGGGAGGGGGCAGACTTGGTTGCCTGTAGCCTCCACTTCGGCACCCATTAGGAGCATGGCTCTTCCAAAATCCAAAGCGGGCGCTCCCAAGACTTGCAGTGCCTGGTCCTTTTTTGACACAGTTGCAGATGACATTTGCTTTGTCAAATGCAAGCTGTGTAATCAGAAGGTGAAAAGAGGGAAAAGTGTCAGCAACCTCAATACCACAAATATGTGGAAACATGTGCGGACCAAGCACGTGGTGGAGTTACAAAAACACACTGAAGACCTAGGCCAACCTACAGCGCCACCTACCACCTCTTCAGCTCGTGTTGTAGCCTCTTCCTCCAGCTCACACACAGCTGGTTCGGCTTCCTCACAGGATCGCCATGGAAGAATCTCTGCACTGTTGTACAGAGACACAGTGTAATTCCACCCACAGCACCACTTTCCCAGTCATCCTCACACTCCCAGGCCAGTCTACAGCCATCGTTAGCACAGGCATGGGAGAAAAGGCGCCCATACTCGGCAAACCACCCCCGAGCACAGGCTCTGAATGTTGGCATTGCTAAACTACTGGCCCTTGAAATGCTATCATTCAGGCTGGTGGAGACTGACACATTCCGTAACTTTATGGCATTGGCAGTCCCACAATACAACGTGCCCAGCCGCTTTTATTTCAGCAGGCAAGCCGTCCCTGCCCTGCAACATCATGTGGAGGGAAAAATTAAACATGCGCTACAAAATGCCGTCAGTAGCAAGGTCCACCTGACCACCGATGCGTGGACCAGTAAGCATGGACAGGGACGATACCTTTCCCTCACTGCCCATTGGGTAAATGTTGTGGAGCCGGGTACAAATCTTGAGAGTGGCGCTGTACGTGTTCTGCCAACTCCAAGGATTGCAGGAATCCAGTCTGTACACATTGACTCCTCCTCATACTCCAGTTCCTCTGAATCAGCGCTGCAGGAGCCGTCACGGTCTACCTCCACATCGACCCGTGAACGGTTACCTGTTATGGTGACCAATATGAGCACAGCCGTGGCCAAACGTCAACAGGCCGTATTAAAATTAATTTCTTTGGGGAATCGAAGCCACACAGCGCAGGAGCTCTGGAATGCCATCAAGCAGCAGAGCGACGTGTGGTTTGTGCCAGCGAATCTCCAGCCAGGCATGGTAGTGTGTGACAATGGCCGAAATCTGGTGGCAGCTCTGGGCCTAGGCAACCTCACTCACATACCATGTCTGGCACATGTGCTCAACTTGGTCGTGCAGAGTTTTTTGAGGGACTATCCGGATCTTGATGCACTGCTTCACAAGGTCCGCATAGAGTGCGCTCACTTGCGGCGTTTCAGCAATGCAAGATCACTCATTGCAGCTCTGCAGCGCCGATTACGTCTTCCGGAACATCGCATCATATGTGACCTACCCACCAGGTGGAATTCAACGTTACATATGTTGGAGAGGTTGTGTGAGCAGCAGGCAGCAGTAATGGAGTACCAGCTGCAGCAGGCGCAAACAAGTCGCAGTGCGCGCCATTCACACTTCACCACCACTGAGTGGGCCTCTATGAAGGACATCTGCAACGTTTTGCGTGCCTTCGATTATTCCACGCGGATGGCGAGTGCAGATGATGCACTAGTCAGCATGACTATCCCCCTTATCTGCCTGCTTGAAAAAACACTGCAAGCACTAAGGGACGAGGTTTTGGAAGAGGTGGAGGATGAGGAGTCACAAATGCCATCTGCTTCTCTACAGTCTGCGCAACGTGGTTCCTCACAAAGGCCTAGGCAGGGGACACTTTGTGAGGAGGATGAGGAGGAGTCAATGAATGAGGAAGACATCTGTCCAGAGGAGGGAGGTACACAATGCTCTAGTAGTCAGTATCTAGAGCGAGGGTGGGGTGATGCAGAGCAGGCAGAGATCACGCCTCAAGCAGGGGACAGTTTTTCTTGGCCAGTTGGCAGTCTGCAGCACATGGTTGATTTCATGCTGCAGTGCCTGAGAAACGACCGCTGCATCGCCCACATTCTCAACACGGCTGATTATTGGGTGTCCACCCTCCTAGATCCTCGCTACCGGGACAACTTACAAAGCCTCATAACACCGTTGAACCGGGAGCATAAAATGCGGGAGTACCAAGACGCACTGGTGCGTTCCATCATGTTCTCCATTCCAACCGAGAGCAGTGCTGCTAGTGCTTTACAAAGCAGCTCAGTGCGTCGAGGCAGAGGAGGAAGCTCTGCACAAAGAGGGAGCAGAAGCAGCGCCTCAGCACAAGGCAAGACCAGTATGGCCGAAATGTGGCAAAGTTTAGTGTCCCCGCCGCCACAAATGTCTACACCATCACAGACGGCTCCAGTCAGCAGGAGGCAACGTTTCCATCAAATGGTGACAGACTACATGTCTTGCCCTCTTAGTGTACTCCCAGACGGCTCTTCTCCCTTCAAGTTTTGGGTCTGTAAGCTGGATACATGGCCAGAGCTTAGTCAGTATGCATTGGAGGTGCTAGCTTGCCCTGCTGCTAGTGTATTATCGGAACGCGTCTTTAGTGCCGCAGGTGGTGTACTAACAGACCGTCGCATGCGACTATCCTCCGATAATGTTGACCGGCTTACTTTTCTCAAAATGAACAAGGCCTGGATCTCTCATGAATTTGCCAGTCCTCTTCCAGAATAAATAATTGGTTGGCAACAGTATCCAGGTCTCCTGTTCTGTTAATCTTTCTACCACCTGAACTGTAATCCCTGAGCTCCAACACCGCCAGTTGGCGCTCGGAAGTGCCGTCTGCACAGTCAACACTTGCTGCCATGTTATTGGGGGTCAGTAACGTCAGCTGTTCCCCTGCTGTGCGGACGGCAATTTCTCCTGCTCTGTCCACATTCTCACTACTACAGATTTTAAAGTTGCTCCAATTACACCTCTGGCTCCTCTGTTTTCAGTATTATCCCTGAGCTCTAACACCACCAGTTGGCGCTCGGAAGTGCCGTCTGCACAGTCAACACTTTTTGCCGTGTTATTGGGGTTCAGTAACGTCAGCTGTTCCCCTGCTGTGCGGACGGCAATTTCTCCTGCTCTGTCCACATTCTCACTACTACAGATTTTAAAGTCGCTCCAATTACACCTCTGGCTCCTCTGTTTTCAGTATTATCCCTGAGCTCCAACACCGCCAGTTGGCGCTCGGAAGTGCCGTCTGCACAGTCAACACTTGCTGCCGTGTTATTGGGGTTCAGTAACGTCAGCTGTTCCCCTGCTGTGCGGACGGCAATTTCTCCTGCTCTGTCCACATTCTCACTACTACAGGTTTTAAAGTTGCTCCAATTACACCTCTGGCTCCTCTGTTTTCAGTATTATCCCTGAGCTCCAACACCGCCAGTTGGCGCTCGGAAGTGCCGTCTGCACAGTCAACACTTGCTGCCGTGTTATTGGGGTTCAGTAACGTCAGCTGTTCCCCTGCGGTGCGGACGGCAATTTCTCCTGCTCTGTCCACATTCTCACTACTACAGATTTTAAAGTTGCTCCAATTACACCTCTGGCTCCTCTGTTTTCAGTATTATCCCTGAGCTCCAACACCGCCAGTTGGCGCTCGGATGTGCCGTCTGCACAGTCAACACTTGCTGCCGTGTTATTGGGGTTCAGTAACGTCAGCTTTTCCCCTGCTGTGCGGACGGCAATTTCTCCTGCTCTGTCCACATTCTCACTACTACAGATTTTAAAGTTGCTCCAATTACACCTCTGGCTCCTCTGTTTTCAGTATTATCCCTGAGCTCCAACACCGCCAGTTGGTGCTCGGAAGTGCCGTCTGCACAGTCAACACTTGCTGCCGTGTTATTGGGGTTCAGTAACGTCAGCTGTTCCCCTGCTGTGCGGACGGCAATTTCTCCTGCTCTGTCCACATTCTCACTACTACAGATTTTCAAGTTGCTCCAATTACACCTCTGGCTCCTCTGTTTTCAGTATTATCCCTGAGCTCCAACACCGCCAGTTGGCGCTCGGAAGTGCCGTCTGCACAGTCAACACTTGCTGCCGTGTTATTGGGGTTCAGTAATGTCAGCTGTTCCCCTGCTGTGCGGACGGCAATTTTTCCTGCTCTGTCCACATTCTCACTACTACAGATTTTAAAGTTGCTCCAATTACACCCCTGGCTCCTCTGTTTTCAGTATTATCCCTGAGCTCCAACACCGCCAGTTGGCGCTCGGAAGTGCCGTCTGCACAGTCAACACTTGCTGCCGTGTTATTGGGGTTCAGTAACGTCAGCTGTTCCCCTGCTGTGCGGACGGCAATTTCTCCTGCTCTGTCCACATTCTCACTACTACAGATTTTAAAGTTGCTCCAATTACACCTCTGGCTCCTCTGTTTTCAGTATTATCCCTGAGCTCCAACACCGCCAGTTGGCGCTCGGAAGTGCCGTCTGCACAGTCAACACTTGCTCCAGTGTTATTGGGGTTCAGTAAAGTCAGCTGATCCCCAGCTGTGTGTCCGGCAAATTCTCCTGCTTTGTCCACATCCACTGTACTACGGATTTAAAACCTCCTCCAAATACACCTCTTGCTCCTCCGTTTTTAGTATTTACCCTGGGCTCCAATACCGCTAGTTGCTGCTCAGAAGTGCCGTCTGCACAGTCAACGCTTGCTCCAGTGTTATTGGGGTTCAGTAATGTCTGCTGATCCCCAGCTGTGTGTCCGGCAAATTCTCCTGCTTTGTCCACATCCACTGTAGTACGGATTTAAAACCTCCTCCAAATACACCTCTGGCTCCTCCGTTTTTAGTATTTACCCTGGGCTCCAATACTGCTAGTTGCTGCTCAGAAGTGCCGTCTGCACAGTCAACGCTTGCTCCAGTGTTATTGGGGTTCAGTAACGTCAGCTGATCCCCAGCTGTGTGTCCGGCAAATTCTCCTGCTTTGTCCACATCCACTGTACTATGGATTTAAAACCTCCTCCAAATACACCTCTGGCTCCTCCGTTTTTAGTATTTACCCTGGGCTCCAATACCGCTAGTTGCTGCTCAGAAGTGCCGTCTGCACAGTCAACGCTTGCTCCAGTGTTATTGGGGTTCAGTAACGTCAGCTGATCCCCAGCTGTGTGTCCGGCAAATTCTCCTGCTTTGTCCACATCTACTGTACTACGGATTTAAAACTTGCTCCAATTACACCTCTGGCTCCACTCTGTTTTTAGTATTTACCCTGGGTTCCAGCACCGCCAGCTGGTTCTCTGTAGTTCCATTTGCTCTTGTACCTTCTGCTACCCATCCGGGTTCCAGTACCGTCAGCTGGTTCTCGGCAGTGACTTTGGCACGGGTACACCCTCCTGCCCAACCTGGTTCCAGCACGCCAGCTGTTTCCGGGTAGTGTCAACGTCACTTTGCCTCCAATGCGTTGTGCTGTCGTGTTGCGGTCGGGTTAGCCGACTCTATGGTGCCTGCAGTTTAGGTGACTCCTATGTGGGCTGCGGGATCTGGCAATGAAGGCTGGTTCCATAGTGCCAATAGGACAAGCACCCCCTGTAGGACTGTGGGTTTTGGTAACTGCGGCCGGCTTGCGGCCTTGAACTTTTTTTTACATGGGTACCTTCTGCTACCCATCCGGGTTCCAGTACCGTCAGCTGGTTCTCGGCAGTGCCTTTGGATTAGGTGCCTCCTTCTCGGTATCCAAGTTCCACCAACGTCTGCTGGTCCTTGGTAGTGCTTTCTGGCACAGGTACCTCCTGCTTAGTAACCGAGTTCCAGTACCGTCAGCTGGTCTTCGGCAGTTCCATTGGCTCTTGTACCTTCAGCTACCCATCCCGGTTCCAGTATCTTCAGCTGGTCCTCGGTAGTTCCATTTGCTCTTGTACCTTCTACTACCCATCCGGGTTCCAGTACCGTCAGCTGGTTTTCGGCAGTGACTTTGGGACGGGTACTCCCTCCTGCCCAGCCTGGTTCCAGCACGCCAGCTGTTTCCGGGTAGTGTCAACGTCACTTTGCCTCCAATGCGTTGTCCTGTCGTGTTGCGGTCGGGTTAGTCGACTCTATGGTGCCTGCAGTTTAGGTGACTCCTATGTGGGCTGTGGGATCTGGCAATGAAGGCTGGTTCCATAGTGCCAATAGGACAAGCACCCCGTGTAGGACTGTGGGTTTTGGTAACTGCGGCCGGCTCGTGGCCTTGAACTTTTTTTTACATGGGTACCTTCTGCTACCCATCCGGGTTCCAGTACCGTCAGCTGGTTCTCGGCAGTGCCTTTGGATTAGGTGCCTCCTTCTCGGTATCCAAGTTCCACCAACGTCTGCTGGTCCTTGGTAGTGCTTTCTGGCACAGGTACCTCCTGCTTAGTAACCGAGTTCCAGTACCGTCAGCTGGTCTTCGGCAGTTCCATTGGCTCTTGTACCTTCTGCTACCCATCCGGGTTCCAGTACCGTCAGCTGGTCCTCGGTAGTTCCATTAGCTCTTGTACCTTCTACTACCCATCCGGGTTCCAGTACCGTCAGCTGGTTCTCGGCAGTGACTTTGGCATGGGTACTCCCTCCTGCCCAGCCTGGTTCCAGCACGCCAGCTGTTTCCGGGTAGTGTCAACGTCACTTTGCCTCCAATGCGCTGTCCTGTCGTGTTGCGGTCGGGTTAGCCGACTCTATGGTGCCTGCAGTTTAGGTGACTCCTATGTGGGCTGCGGGATCTGGCAATGAAGGCTGGTTCCATAGTGCCAATAGGACAATCACCCCCTGTAGGACTGTGGGTTTTGGTAACTGCGGCCGGCTCGCGGCCTTGAACTTTTTTTTACATGGGTACCTTCTGCTACCCATCCGGGTTCCAGTACCGTCAGCTGGTTCTCGGCAGTGCCTTTGGATTAGGTGCCTCCTTCTCGGTATCCAAGTTCCACCAACGTCTGCTGGTCCTTGGTAGTGCTTTCTGGCACAGGTACCTCCTGCTTAGTAACCGAGTTCCAGTACTGTCAGCTGGTCTTCGGCAGTTCCATTGGCTCTTGTACCTTCTGCTACTCATCCGGGTTCCAGTACCGTCAGCTGGTCCTCGGTAGTTCCATTTGCTCTTGTACCTTCTACTACCCATCCGGGTTCCAGTACCATCAGCTGGTTCTCGGCAGTGACTTTGGCACGGGTACTCCCTCCTGCCCAGCCTGGTTCCAGCACGCCAGCTGTTTCCGGGTAGTGTCAACGTCACTTTGCCTCCAATGCGCTGTCCTGTCGTGTTGCGGTCGGGTTAGCCGACTCTATGGTGCCTGCAGTTTAGGTGACTCCTATGTGGGCTGCGGGATCTGGCAATGAAGGCTGGTTCCATAGTGCCAATAGGACAAGCACCCCCTGCAGGACTGTGGGTTTTGGTAACTGCGGCCGGCTCGCGGCCTTGAACTTTTTTTTACATGGGTACCTTCTGCTACCCATCCGGGTTCCAGTACCGTCAGCTGGTTCTCGGCAGTGCCTTTGGATTAGGTGCCTCCTTCTCGGTATCCAAGTTCCACCAACGTCTGCTGGTCCTTGGTAGTGCTTTCTGGCACAGGTACCTCCTGCTTAGTAACCGAGTTCCAGTACTGTCAGCTGGTCTTCGGCAGTTCCATTGGCTCTTGTACCTTCTGCTACTCATCCGGGTTCCAGTACCGTCAGCTGGTCCTCGGTAGTTCCATTTGCTCTTGTACCTTCTACTACCCATCCGGGTTACAGTACCATCAGCTGGTTCTCGGCAGTGACTTTGGCACGGGTACTCCCTCCTGCCCAGCCTGGTTCCAGCACGCCAGCTGTTTCCGGGTAGTGTCAACGTCACTTTGCCTCCAATGCGTTGTCCTGTCGTGTTGCGGTCGGGTTAGCCGACTCTATGGTGCCTGCAGTTTAGGTGACTCCTATGTGGGCTGCGGGATCTGGCAATGAAGGCTGGTTCCATAGTGCCAATAGGACAAGCACCCCCTGTAGGACTGTGGGTTTTGGTAACTGCGGCCGGCTCGCGGCCTTGAACTCTTTTTTACGTGGGTACCTTCTGCTACCCATCCGGGTTCCAGTACCATCAGCTGGTTCTTGGCAGTGCCTTTGGATTAGGTGCCTCCTTCTCGGTATCCAAGTTCCACCAACGTCTGCTGGTCCTTGGTAGTGCTTTCTGGCACAGGTACCTCCTGCTTAGTAACCGAGTTCCAGTACCGTCAGCTGGTCTTCGGCAGTTCCATTGGCTCTTGTACCTTCTGCTACCCATCCGGGTTCCAGTACCGTCAGCTGGTCCTCGGTAGTTCCATTTGCTCTTGTACCTTCTACTACCCATCCGGGTTCCAGTACCGTCAGCTGGTTCTCGGCAGTGACTTTGGCACGGGTACTCCCTCCTGCCAAGCCTGGTTCCAGCACGCCAGCTGTTTCCGGGTAGTGTCAAAGTCACGTTGCCTCCAATGCGTTGTCCTGTCGTGTTGCGGTCGGGTTAGCCGACTCTATGGTGCCTGCAGTTTAGGTGACTCCTATGTGGGCTGCGGGATCTGGCAATGAAGGCTGGTTCCATAGTGCCAATAGGACAAGCACCCCCTGTAGGACTGTGGGTTTTGGTAACTGCGGCCGGCTCGCGGCCTTGAACTTTTTTTTACATGGGTACCTTCTGCTATCCATCCGGGTTCCAGTACCGTCAGCTGGTTCTCGGCAATGCCTTTGGATTAGGTGCCTCCTTCTCGGTATCCAAGTTCCACCAACGTCTGCTGGTCCTTGGTAGTGATTTCTGGCACAGGTACCTCCTGCTTAGTAACCGAGTTCCAGTACTGTCAGCTGGTCTTCGGCAGTTCCATTGGCTCTTGTACCTTCTGCTACCCATCCGGGTTCCAGTACCGTCAGCTGGTCCTCGGTAGTTCCATTTGCTCTTGTACCTTCTACTACCCATCCGGGTTCCAGTACCGTCAGCTGGTTCTCGGCAGTGACTTTGGCGCGGGTACTCCCTCCTGCCCAGCCTGGTTCCAGCACGCCAGCTGTTTCCGGGTAGTGTCAACGTCACTTTGCCTCCAATGCGTTGTCCTGTCGTGTTGCAGTCGGGTTAGCCGACTCTATGGTGCCTGCAGTTTAGGTGACTCCTATGTGGGCTGCGGGATCTGGCAATGAAGGCTGGTTCCATAGTGCCAATAGGACAAGCACCCCCTGTAGGACTGTGGGTTTTGGTAACTGCGGCCGGCTCGCGGCCTTGAACTTTTTTTTACATGGGTACCTTCTGCTACCCATCCGGGTTCCAGTACCGTCAGCTGGTTCTCGGCAGTGCCTTTGGATTATGTGCCTCCTTCTCGGTATCCAAGTTCCACCAATGTCTGCTGGTCCTTGGTAGTGCTTTCTGGCACAGGTACCTCCTGCTTAGTAACCGAGTTCCAGTACCGTCAGCTGGTCTTCGGCAGTTCCATTCGCTCTTGTACCTTCTGCTACCCATCCGGGTTCCAGTACCGTCAGCTGGTCCTCGGCAGTGACTTTGGCACGGGTACTCCCTCCTGCCAAGCCTGGTTCCAGCACGCCAGCTGTTTCCGGGTAGTGTCAACGTCACTTTGCCTCCAATGCGTTGTCCTGTCGTGTTGCGGTCGGGTTAGCCGACTCTATGGTGCCTGCAGTTTAGGTGACTCCTATGTGGGCTGCGGGATCTGGCAATGAAGGCTGGTTCCATAGTGCCAATAGGACAAGCACCCCCTGTAGGACTGTGGGTTTTGGTAACTGCGGCCGGCTCGCGGCCTTGAACTTTTTTTTACATGGGTACCTTCTGCTACCCATCCGGGTTCCAGTACCATCAGCTGGTTCTTGGCAGTGCCTTTGGATTAGGTGCCTCCTTCTCGGTATCCAAGTTCCACCAACGTCTGCTGGTCCTTGGTAGTGCTTTCTGGCACAGGTACCTCCTGCTTAGTAACCGAGTTCCAGTACCGTCAGCTGGTCTTCGGCAGTTCCATTGGCTCTTGTACCTTCTGCTACCCATCCGGGTTCCAGTACCGTCAGCTGGTCCTCGGTAGTTCCATTTGCTCTTGTACCTTCTACTACCCATCCGGGTTCCAGTACCGTCAGCTGGTTCTCGGCAGTGACTTTGGCACGGGTACTCCCTCCTGCCAAGCCTGGTTCCAGCACGCCAGCTGTTTCCGGGTAGTGTCAAAGTCACTTTGCCTCCAATGCGTTGTCCTGTCGTGTTGCGGTCGGGTTAGCCGACTCTATGGTGCCTGCAGTTTAGGTGACTCCTATGTGGGCTGCGGGATCTGGCAATGAAGGCTGGTTCCATAGTGCCAATAGGACAAGCACCCCCTGTAGGACTGTGGGTTTTGGTAACTGCGGCCGGCTCGCGGCCTTGAACTTTTTTTTACATGGGTACCTTCTGCTATCCATCCGGGTTCCAGTACCGTCAGCTGGTTCTCGGCAATGCCTTTGGATTAGGTGCCTCCTTCTCGGTATCCAAGTTCCACCAACGTCTGCTGGTCCTTGGTAGTGATTTCTGGCACAGGTACCTCCTGCTTAGTAACCGAGTTCCAGTACTGTCAGCTGGTCTTCGGCAGTTCCATTGGCTCTTGTACCTTCTGCTACCCATCCGGGTTCCAGTACCGTCAGCTGGTCCTCGGTAGTTCCATTTGCTCTTGTACCTTCTACTACCCATCCGGGTTCCAGTACCGTCAGCTGGTTCTCGGCAGTGACTTTGGCGCGGGTACTCCCTCCTGCCCAGCCTGGTTCCAGCACGCCAGCTGTTTCCGGGTAGTGTCAACGTCACTTTGCCTCCAATGCGTTGTCCTGTCGTGTTGCAGTCGGGTTAGCCGACTCTATGGTGCCTGCAGTTTAGGTGACTCCTATGTGGGCTGCGGGATCTGGCAATGAAGGCTGGTTCCATAGTGCCAATAGGACAAGCACCCCCTGTAGGACTGTGGGTTTTGGTAACTGCGGCCGGCTCGCGGCCTTGAACTTTTTTTTACATGGGTACCTTCTGCTACCCATCCGGGTTCCAGTACCGTCAGCTGGTTCTCGGCAGTGCCTTTGGATTAGGTGCCTCCTTCTCGGTATCCAAGTTCCACCAACGTCTGCTGGTCCTTGGTAGTGCTTTCTGGCACAGGTACCTCCTGCTTAGTAACCGAGTTCCAGTACCGTCAGCTGGTCTTCGGCAGTTCCATTCGCTCTTGTACCTTCTGCTACCCATCCGGGTTCCAGTACCGTCAGCTGGTCCTCGGCAGTGACTTTGGCACGGGTACTCCCTCCTGCCCAGCCTGGTTCCAGCACGCCAGCTGTTTCCGGGTAGTGTCAACGTCACTTTGCCTCCAATGCGTTGTCCTGTCGTGTTGCGGTCGGGTTAGCCGACTCTATGGTGCCTGCAGTTTAGGTAACTCCTATGTGGGCTGCGGGATCTGGCAATGAAGGCTGGTTCCATAGTGCCAATAGGACAAGCACCCCCTGTAGGACTGTGGGTTTTGGTAACTGCGGCCGGCTCGCGGCCTTGAACTTTTTTTTACATGGGTACCTTCTGCTACCCATCCGGGTTCCAGTACCGCCAGCTGGTTCTCGGCAGTGCCTTTGGATTAGGTGCCTCCTTCTCGGTATCCAAGTTCCACCAACGTCTGCTGGTCCTTGGTAGTGCTTTCTGGCACAGGTACCTCCTGCTTAGTAACCGAGTTCCAGTACCGTCAGCTGGTCTTCGGCAGTTCCATTGGCTCTTGTACCTTCTGCTACCCATCCGGGTTCCAGTACCGTCAGCTGGTCCTCGGTAGTTCCTCAGCTTTCTTGTACCTTCTGCTACATTTCCAAGTTCAAGCTTTTTGAAATGGTTCTTGGTAATCACTCTAGATCTCCCTGACGAGGACCCTGAAGACGAGGACCCTGAAGACCAACCCTAAGAAGACGAGGACCCCGAAGACGACGACCCTGAAGACGAGGACCCTGAAGACCACCCCGAAGAAGACGAGGACCCTGAAGACCACCCCGAAGAAGACGAGGACCCTGAAGACCACCCCGAAGAAGACGAGGACCCCGAAGACGAGGACCCAGAAGACCAACCCGAAGAAGACGAGGACCCCGAAGACGAGGACCCCCGAAGACGACGACCCTGAAGACCACCCCGAAGAAGACCAAGAAGATGACCCTAAAGAAGTTGACCAAGAGGACAAAGAAGAGAAGACAAGCACCAAGATACAGAAGAACAAGAGACAGAAAACCAAGAAGCAGAAATACAAGAAGCTGCAGAACAAAAAGCGGAAGAACATTAAGCATAAGACTAAAAATCAGAGCAAAAGATAATATCTAAATTATAAGCAGAAGATGACTAAGCAGTGTATGGGGGTGAGTCCGTTCCTCCTCGTGGTGCCCCTGGAAAAGACCTGCTGCTGCAGGCCAAACTGAACGCGGACAAATCCTGTTGTAAATCTTTTGTGACGGGCAGAACGAAAGGTGTAATGTACAACCTTTTATAGATAACAACTACAGAAATGCCTGCCACAAATAAGAATATGATGAAGAAGAAGAAGATGAAGAAGATGAAGAAGTAAAATATGAAGAATGTAAAAAAAAAGAATAATACGAAGAAGGTGAAGAAGAAGAAGATGAAGAAGGTGAAGAAGAAGTGGATGAAAAAGATGCTGAAGATGATGAAGGAGAAAGTGTGGGAGAAGTAAAAAAGAAGATGAAGAGCATGGAAGTAGTGAAACATAAATATCTGACAAAATATAAAAATACTTAACAAAGTCAATATTTCCGTAACTCAGAACGTCTTAAAAAAAAATATTAATTCCTGCTATTCCATTTGATTGGGCTAAACCTCTATGCCTTTATTGTCTCCCCCACCTCCCCCAATACATTATACATTATTCTTAGTTGTTTTCCTTCATGTAGAATTAACCTACAAGGAAAGAAAGGGTTTATTTTCATTCCGATATTTCTGTCCCATTGACTTGCATTGGTTTCCGGTATCGGAATCGGCGATATCCGATACTTTTTCGGTATCGGTCCGATCCAATCCGATCCGATATTTCCCGATATCGGAAGGTATCGCTCAACACTAGTGACAAGTATATATAGTCATGCGAAAAGAAAAGAGGTGGAGGAGAATAAGGAGGGGGAGACACAGATATAGGCATGTCATGCCCTTCTAAAACCAAAAAAGTGCGAAGCCAACACGGCCAGTCCGTTCCTGCCCGTGAGACCTCTGTGTCGCCATGTTTGTGCCAGAGCTGCGGTGGACCTTGACGGCCAGCCCCCCTCTCCCAACTCCCAGAGTGTATCGCGAGAAGCTGCCAGAACTGAGGTCACTGGAGTTCAAACAGCTGAAGATCAGCTGAGCGCTCCGGGACCTCACTTACGGCATTGGTGCTACATGAGAATTTCCCATGCAACACTAATGCCGCAAGTGAGATCACTGGAGCTCTCAGCTGATCTTCAGCTGTTTGAACTCGTGACCTTAGCCCCAGCAGCACTCCTGACAGTTTATACAGTGCTGTCTTCTACAGCAGTCACATCAGTGATTGCAGATGTGGCTGCTGTAGAAGAGACCAGGATCGCCGTGGGACACTGGGATTAGGTCATGACGGCGGACAGGTGAGGGATATGGTAGTTTATTTTTGTTTTTTTACAGGAGACGAGGGATTGGGGGATTAGGTGTTAGGTGAGAATTTTTTATTTTTAAATAAATTGTTAAAACCGTGTGTAATTTTATTTCAATAAAAGACTTTATTTGGCCGTGTCTTTATTGAAAAAGCATTGTAAACCTTACTACAATGCAATACAATGCTGACATGAACCCCACCCTATTACCCCACTCGCCACCACTACACGGCAGTGGGAAGAGCGAGGCTCATTTCTGGGTCCACTGAGGGTTGATGTTATTAGCCTCAGAAGGGGCCAGGATCCATGGCCTCTTCCCTGGCTATTAATATCAGCTCACAGCTGTCTGTTTAGCCTTTGCTGATTAGATTTTATAGGAAGACCCTACGTGAATTTTTTTCCGAGGTCCCCCTGTAATTTAGCCAGTAAAAGCTAAGCTGTGAGCAGTTATTAATAGCTAGGGAACATTTTTGGCTAATGGCCCCTTCCCCGGCTAGTAATATCAGTAGTGTTGAGCCACCCCCGTAGTGTTCGAGATCGGTTCGGTTCGTCGAACACCCGTATGTTCGCCGAACTGTTCGTTGAACTGTTCGTCGAACACCTTCGAACACCGTTAAAACCAATGGCAGGCAAACAAAAACACATAGAAACACATAGAAAACACCTTCAAAGGTGTCCAAAAGCTGACAAACTGCTCAGAGGACACAAATAACACATAGAAAAGTGACAAGTACATATAGTCATGCGAAAAGAAAAGAGGTGGAGGAGTATAAGGAGGGGGAGACACAGATATAGGCATGTCATGCCCTTCTAAAACCAAAAAAGTGCAAAGTCAACACGGCCAGTCCGTTCCTGCCCGTGCGACCTCCGTGTCGCCGTGTTTGTGCAAGAGCTGCGGTGGACCCTGACGGCCAGCCCCCCTCTCCCAATAATGGTGCCTGTCCGCTGGTGGGTCAAGCGAGCCCCCCTGCGGTGGAGGCAGGTCTAAGCTTTTTAATTTAAATTGTCTCTCTAATTTGAATGAATACACTTTAAATCCATTTACAAGGATCTATTGGAGGGCAAGTCTCATGCCAGCAGCCGCGTAATTCCAGCTCCAGTAGCGTCCACTAAAGCTGCTGCAGTTAAAAAGCTTTTATAAGGATCGAGCTCGGCGGTCCACCGCAAGGCGTCCTACCGCCAGTCCCAGCCCCTATGCCTTGGGGTGCCTCCCCGATGCTCTTCACTGAGTGTCCCGGGGGCACGAACCATTTCCTTTGAAAAAATTAAGTGTCCAAACTACAGGTGGTGTAGCTTGCTTATCAGCCGGGATAATCCGCTGACTAGCAGACACTGCTACTAGGCACAAAGTATTTCCTGGGCTAGATGCAGTTAAAAATTTGTAATTAGATACTCTCGTTGGATGCTGAGAAAGCACTCCATAGAGTCTCCTGGCACGCCATATATTATTCCCAAAAAAAGCTTGGGGTAGGGGTCTAGGGGACCCTTTTATAGGCAAAATCACGGCCCTGTATCGCAATACGTCACCTAGGCTGAAGATAAATGGAACATTTTCATCACCTTTCATAATTGTATTTGCCTTTTTTGCTGCTGCATCACACTGTTGACTCATGTTCAGTCTATGATCTATTAGTATACCTAAGTCTTTTTCACATGTACTGTTGCTTAGCTCTATTCCTCCCATTCTGTATATGTTTTTTTCATTTTTATTGCCTAGATGTAGTACTTTGCATTTTTAACAGGGAAAAATGCAAAGTACTACATCTGGGCAATAAAAATGAAAAAAGCATATACAGAATGGGAGAAATAGAGCTAAGCAACAGTACATGTGAAAAAGACTTAGGTATACTAATAGATCATAGACTGAACATGAGTCAACAGTGTGATGCAGCAGCAAAAAAGGCAAATACAATTCTGGGATGTATTAACAGAAGCATACAGTCTAGATCACGTGAAGTCATTATCGGTCTTTACTCCTCTTTGGTCAGACCTCATCTGGAATACTGTGTAAAGTTTTGGGCACCACATTTTAAAAAAGACATAGACAAACTGGAGCAAGTTCAGAGAAGAGCGACCAGAATGGTGACTGGTCTGCAAACCATGTCCTATGAGGAACGGTTGCAGGATTTGGGAATGTTTAGCTTGCAAAAAAGAAGACTGAGAGGAGACTTAATAGCTGTCTACAAATATGTCAAGGGCTGTCACATTGTAGAAGGATCATCTTTATTCTCATTTGCACAAGGAAAGACTAGAAGCAATGGGATGAAACTAAATGGGAGGAGACACAGATTAGATATTAGAAAAAACTTTTTGACAGTTAGGGTGATTAATGAGTGGAACAGGCTGCCACGAGAGGTGGTGAGTTCCCCTTCAATGGACGTCTTCAAACAGAGGCTGGACAGACATCTGTCTGAGATGATTTAGTGAATCCTGCTTTGAGCAGGGGGTTGGACCAGATGACCCAGGAGGTCCCTTCCAACTCTACCATTCTATGATAATCACCAATGGGACAAGGCAGGGATGTCCTCTGTCCCCTCTCTTATACATCCTAGTGACGGAGCACCTGCTCTCATCAATTCGCCATAACCACAATATTAGGTGGATTGAGGTGGGAGGCACTGAGTACAAGTGCTCTGCATTTGCTGATGATGTCCTAGTATATATCACTCAATCACATATATCCATCCCTGCTGTTATGGCTGCAATAGATCACTTTGTTACATGGTCAAATTTTAAAATCAATGCAGCGAAGTCTGAGGCCCTCGATGTCTCCCTCCCCAAATCCATACAGGATTCCATCCAGTCCAACTTTCCCTTTGCCTGGCCCTCACAGGGTATCAAATACTTAGGAATTCCTATTCACAGAGACCTCTCCCGTCTATGTTATCTTCATTTTGGGCCCTTTATTGAACAACTCCATACAGACCACGGTTGGCAAGTTATAACTGTAAGATTCACTACGTGAACTACTGGTGTTTTGTGGAAAAGCACATGTACACTGTGCTCCAAATTATTATGCAAAAAGTGTTTAGGAGTGATAAGGGAAGAATTTTTTTGTTTGTCAGTTAAACTCTTTGATGGTGATGTGTGTCAGGGCTCTTTATATCACTGTAAGCAATTGCAGACACCTGTGCTAATTAGTTTGGCAGGTGTGTCCAATGAAAGGCAAGACTACTTAAGAAGGCTGTCCCACATTATTAAGCAGCCTACATTTTCTGCCAAAATGGGAAAGAAAAAGGATGTGTCGGCTGCTGAGAAGCAACAAATTGTGGAGTGTTTAGGTCAAGGCATGACTACAATCAACATTGCCAAGACACTTATTCCTGATCATCGCACAATCAAGAAGTATGTAGCTGATTCACAGTACACACGTGTGCGTGCTGATAAGGGAAAATTGAGGACTCTTTCCTCCAGGCAATTACGTCAGGTTAAAAGAGCAGCGGCAAAAAAGCCTTGTCATAGCAGCAGACAAGTTTTTGAAGCTGCTGGTGCCTCCAACGTCCCCCGAACAACAAGATGCAGAGTCCTTCAGAGGTTTGCAGCTGTGCGTAAGCCATCCTGTTGACCTCCTCTATCCACTGCACACAAGCAGAAACGGCTCCAGTGGGCCAAACAATACATGAATACTGAATTCAAAACTGTTTTGTTCACCGATGAGTGCCATGCAATGCTCGATGGTCCAGATGGATGGAGTGGAGGATGGCTGGTTGACGGACTCCCCACGCAAACACGGCTACGGCGCCAACAAGGAGGAGGTGGTGTAATGTTTTGGGCTGGAATCATGGAGAGAGAGATTGTCGGCCCCTTTAGGATCCCTGAAGGGGTAAAGATGAACTCCATAATGTATGTGGAGTTTCTCAAACAGCACTTCCTGCCATGGTTCATGAAGAAGAACCGTGTATTCTGCAGCAAGATCATTTTCATGCATGATAATGCACCGTCTCATGCTGCACATAACACATCTGCATCTCTGGCTGATATGGGCATAAAAGGGGACAAACTTATGGTGTGAACCCCATGCTCCCCTGACCTCAACCCCATTCAGAACCTCTGGAGCATCATAAAAAGGAGTGTCTATGATGGCGGGAGGCAGTTCACATCTAAGCAACAGCTCTGGGAGGGTATTCTGTCCTCATGCAAAACAATTGAAGCCGAAACCATCCAAAACCTGACAAATTCAATGGACGAGAGAGTTGAGAAACTCCTTTCGAACAAGGGGTCCTATGTGAAAATGCAGCATCACCTAGAATAAAGTTTTGAGTTGAAAACTGTTTGATTTCAGTTTCTAATAACCTGCTAATGCTTATAATTTCAAAAATGACCATTTTTTGTTCTTTATTAAAATGAAAAGGTTGATCGAAGAGTGTGGGGGATCTAAGAGTGTGGCAACCCAGTCGTCAGGATTACTTCGAATTCTGACAGTCTGAGGGTCATGTTGCAAGTAGTGCAGCAAGAAGGCACTCATGTGTCTTGCGCATCTAGGAGCCCCAAAATTATTTTCCGGGCTAGATGCAGCTAAAAATTATTATTACTTTGAAAGCTGGTGGAGCTTAGTATAGATGGCCTAATAGAATCAGTACTGCAAACTGCTAAAAAAGCCCAAATTATTTTCGAGCCAAGATACAGATAAACATGATTAGTAATTTTAAATCTGGTGGAGTTTAGTATAGATGGCCTAATAGAATCAATACTGCACACTGCTACAAGGCCAAAATTATTTTCCAGCCAAGATACAGATAAACATGATTAGTAATTTTAAATCTGGTGGAGCTTAGTATAGATGGCCTAATAGAATCAGTACTACACACTGCTACAAGGCCCAAATTATTTTCAAGCCAAGATACAGATAAACATGATTAGTAATTTGAAAGCTTAAAACGGTTGGTGAGGTGATTTTAACAAATCATCAAGCTTTTACTCTCCCCAGGATGACACAGGGGTAGAAAAGTCGTTTTGGATCCATGATTTGTTCATCTTTATGAACGTGAGTTTGTCTACAGTGGAGAGCCGCGTGTGCTTATCTGTCAGCACACCACCAGCAGAGCTGAACACACGTTCAGACAGAACGCTGGCTGCGGGGCATGACAAGATCTCCAAGGCGTAAGTGGCGAGCTCTGGCCATTTATCCAGATTGGAAGCCCAAAAAGAGCAAGGGTCCAGTGACACAGTCATGGCTTCAATGTTTACTTGGAGATACTACTGTACCATCGTCTCTAGGCGTTGACTATGTGTCAGACTTCTTGTCTCCTGTGGCCTTGCAAAGGATGGGCTAAAAAAGTGGTGAAATGATTCCACAAAATTGATGTTACCAGCAGATACTGTGTTTCTGTTACGTTTTGAGAGCTGAACACTCGACGGTCCCAAGGTTGGCAAGTTGGAACTGTGTGATTCACTACGTGCACCACTAGTGTTTTGGGGAAAAGCACATGTAAGATTCTGCAACAGTCTCTGCTGATACTCCTGCATGCGTGCATCTATTTCTATGGCAGGAATAATTTCTGCAAATTTACTTTTGTACCAGGGATCTAACAGTGTGGCAACCCATTAGTCAGGATTATTTCTAATTCTCACAATTCGAGGGTCATGTTGCAGGTAGTGCAGCAAGAAGGCACTCATGTGTCTTGCGCATCCAGGAGCACCAAGTCCCTGTTGTGTTGTTGGCGAGGTAACAATCATGCTTCCTTCCTCTGCCCTCTCCCCCCAACCTCGCACAACAGAAATGTGATCAAGGTCTCCCTCATCTGATGAGTCTTCCATCAGTTCGTCCTCCACTTCTTCCTGGGCTCCTGCACCTTCCTCACTAGTTTGGCTGCTACCATGCGCCCTGGTAAAACAATCTCCCCCACCCTCACATGCCCGCCGCCTTTGTGCTGCCGACCGTCTGGACCTTGCAGATGTTAGCCTTTCCGCATACAACTCCTCCTCCTCTACTTCCTCCACCTCCTCTTGTGCCACCACCTGACTCGGAATTCTGTTTAACATGTGCTCTAGCATGTAAATCACCGGAATAATCATGCTGATAATGGCATCGTCAGCACTAAACATCTTCGTCGCCATTTCAAAACTGTGCAGAAGGGTGCATAGGTCCCTGATCTGAGACCACTCCTCCAGCGTGATTTGACCCACCTCTGGATCTCGTTGGCCCAGGCTATACGTCAGAACGTATTGCACCCGGGCTTGTCGGTGCTGCCACAGTCGCTGCAACATGTGCAGAGTTGAATTCCACCGGGTAGGCACATCGCATTTTAGCCGGTGAAGTGGCAGGCCCAAAGACTTCTGTAGAGATGTAAGTGGCTGAGCTGCGGGATGCGAACGGCGGAAGTGAGCACACAGCGACCGTGCCCTCTGCAGAAGGCCATCTAGTACGGGATAGTGGGCTAAAAATTGCTGGAAAACCAGGTTCAACACGTGAGCCATACAAGGCACGTGTGTGACATTGCCCCGGCGAAGGGCCGCACCCAGGTTTGCAGCATTGTCGCACACGGCCTTCCCTGGTTTCAGGTCCAGTGGAGACAACCATTCATGAAACTGGCTCTCCAGAGCTGACCACAACTCCTCAGCTGTGTGACTCACATTTCCCAGACATTTCAAAGTAAAAACCGCCTGATGACGTTGAGCCCTGCTGCCAGCATAGTAAGGAGGTGTGCAGGATCCCTTCTGTGCAGTTAGAAAGCTTGTGGCATAACCAGGCAGGCTTTTGGGTGCAGGTGGAGGACCGAGAGGAGGTTGAGGAGGCAGAAGCCATGGAGGAACTTTGAGATAAAGAGGATTGACGCACAACTCGTGGGGACGGCAAGACTTGGACAGCAGCCCCTTGTCCTGCTGTCACCATAGTTACCCAGTGCCCAGTCAGCAACATGTAACGCCCCTGTCCATGCCTACTCGTCCAAGTGTCTGTGGTGAAATGCACCCCTGTCACACACAGAGTTTCTCAAAGAAGCGGTGATGTTGTGTGCAACATGCTGGTGTAGCGCAGGCACACCTTTCTTTGAGAAGTAGTGCCGACTGGGCATCTGGTACAGGGGCACTGCGACGGACATAAGGTCTCGAAAATCCTCTGTGTCCACCAGGCGGAAAGGAAGCATTTCTGTAGCCAAGAGCTTGCAGATGGTGAAATTCAACCTCTTAGCTTTCTCATGGCTAGGAGGAAATGGTCTTTCACTTGTCCACATCTGAGGGACCAAGGGCTGGCTGTTGTGCTTAGATGGGGTTGAGAAGGGTGTCCCCGGCAATCTGCTGTGAGGAAGATGCAGGCAGACATGTTAGGTTGCCTTGATCCAAAGGTGGTGCTATCGATGTCGGACAGCGCTGAACACCAGCTGGTGTTTCCACCTCCAAAGAAAATGATGACCTGCCAATCACGCTGGCTGTTTCGGGTAAATAGGTGGTAGGTCTGCATTATGGTCAGAATCTTCTGCGTCTGGTCCTGGATCCGACTCATAAAGATTCTGGGCATCAGTGCAGATCATTTCCTCGTCTGGATTCACAGAAGATCTGGAGCCGGCCTCTGATTCCCAGGGTATGGTATGAGTAAACAGCTCTGCAGACTCAACCATCTGTTCTACCCCATACTCAGACGGGCAGCTGGAGACTTGGGAGCTGTGAGGAAGCAAGTGCGATTGGGGTGACACCTCTGAGGACTGGAGTATTTGTGATGTTGAAGTTGAGGTGGAGGAGAGCCCACTTAAAGGAGCACTTGATATCCATTGAAGCACCTGCTGTTTTTGTGCCTCATCTGGAATTTGTAGCGATTGGAGTGACCGTAAGAAAGGGATCTTATCACATTGTCCGCTAAAAGAAGTAGATATCTCAGTTTGGCTGGAAGATGGTCTTTCTTCTGCAGATGTTACAGTTGCTTTAACACCAACCCCACAGACACAACCTTTTTTTCCCTTCCCAACACGCCTATTCCCCTTTCCACCAGCAGCAGGCCTTTTTCCACTCATTTTGGTGGTTAACTAATTCACAACTCTGGAGTTGTTTGCACAAAAAACAATGGATGGGAACTGAGCAGAGCTGAGTGGCAAAACTGTGGCATTAGCCCAAAAGTATTGGCTGGGTTAGATGCAGATTAAAAATTATTCTGAATTTGCAACCTGCTGGAGGATAGTATAGATGGACTAATAGGACAAGTCCCACACACTGCTAGAAGCCAAAATATTTTTTCAGAGCTAGATGGAGAAAAAAATTATATTGAATTTGCAACCTGATGGAAGTTAGTATAGATGGACTAATAGAACAAGTCCCACACACTGCTAGATGCCGAAATAGTTTTTCAGAGCTAGATGCAGAAAAAAATTAGATTGAATTTGTAACCTGGTGGAGGTTAGTATAGATGGACTAATAGAACAAGTCCCACACACTGCTACAAGCCGAAGCCCAAATGTTTTTTCAGAGCAAGATGCAGATAAAAATTATTTTGAATTTGCAACCTGCTGGAGGTTAGTATAGATGGACTAATAGAACAAGTCCCACACACTGCTAGTAGCCGAAATAGTTTTTCAGAGCTAGATGCAGAAAAAAATTTGATTGAATTTGCAACCTGATGGAGGTCAGTATAGATGGACTGATAGAATAAGTCCCACACACTGCTAGAAGTCAAAATATTTTTTCAGAGCTAGATGCAGAAAAAAATTATATTGAATTTGCAACCTGCTGGAGGTCAGTATAGATGGACTAATAGAACAAGTCCCACACACTGCTAGAAGCCAAAATATTTTTTCAGAGCTAGATGCAGAAAAAAATTATATTGAATTTGCAACCTGATGGAGGTCAGTATAGATGGACTAATAGAACAAGTCCCACACACTGCTATAAGCCGAAATATTTTTTCAGAGCTAGATGCAGAAAAAAATTATATTGAATTTGCAATCTGATGGAGGTTAGTATAGATGGACTAATAGATCAAGTCCCACACACTGCTAGAAGCCTAAATATTTTTTCAGAGCTCGATGCAGAAAAAAATTATATTGAATTTGCAACCTGGTGGAGGTTAGTATAGATGGACTAATAGAATGATGCTATGCCCATAAGGTTTTACTTCAATAGGTGCAGTAAAAAAAATTGTATTCTATACACAGGTGGTGTAGCTTGCTTTGCTAGATTTACCCAAATGCTGTGAAAAAACTTACAGAGCACTGGCACAGACCTGCCTGGCAAAAAGTGATAGGAACTGATGTAACCTAGCCCTGAAAAGGACTGCAATTACAATTAGTCTTTACTCCCAACCTATCTATTTAAGATCACAGGCCTGCCTGATAAAAGTCGTAGGAAATGATGTAACCTAGTCATTAAAAGGACTGCAATCACAACTCTTCCCTACTCCCAAGCTATCTGTAGATTTGTCCGAAAATTGGCTTGAAATTAACAAAGTATAGCGCACACAGCAACAGCGGTGCCGTCTAACACGCAGCTGCAGCAGTGAGAAAATGGTGGCGACGGGGAAAATGGCTGGGTCTTATAGGGCAAGGACATGTGACATACACTGCCAATGACACATGCCCTTGCTTGTGTGAAAAAAAGCAGTTCGCTCCGTGTGTGTGCTGCTGATAGGCTGACAGACTGCACCGCCCCACTGTAAATGCGGGGAAGAGAAAAAAAAATGGAGATCTTCATTATTTCTGCAGAGATCCATCCCCTGCCCCTCCCCCCGCCCCGCTGTACACTCAAACTGCATATTAACATTAATTTTCAGCATTACTGAGAAAAAATCCAGTTCTGATTTTGGTGCACGAACAGTTATCGAACATAACCTCGAACAGCTGAATTTTTTCAAATCGTTCGTGTTCGCCGAACGGCTCGAGCACCGCCCAAAACAGCTCGAATTTGAGATTGGCGAACAGTTCGAGTCGAACACCGCTCATCTCTACTCACGGCTACTAAGAGTTGACCGTGTGGAAGACAGACCGGAGGTGGTGGTGCCCAGGTAACTGGAAGTATTATCTGCTATCCAATTAATAACCTGTTCACACTGATCAGTTTGCAATACTGGTGTTGTTCTGTGCTTCCCTAGTAATTCGGTCAAGAAGTGGGTGCGAGAAGATGTGGCTGTTGGTTCTGGCACATTTTCACCTTGGCCACGGCCCCGTCCTCTGCACGCACCATCACCAAAATGTCCAGTTCCACGTCCTTTCCAACGGTCCTTGCACATTGTAAAGGAAGTAAAATAGCTTAC
This sequence comes from Phyllobates terribilis, assembly GCF_046119375.1. Lineage (NCBI taxonomy): Eukaryota > Metazoa > Chordata > Amphibia > Anura > Dendrobatidae > Phyllobates > Phyllobates terribilis. The sequence continues at coordinate 790,930,560 of NW_027362761.1, forward strand.
ACTCGCAATATCAATGGAAAAAAGGGTAATAATAAGGAGATTAGAACCATGGAAGAGGAAAACCACAGTTCTATTTCTCTGGCCTACACCCGACTCTTTTAAACAATCTGAAAAATCAGGGAGAAACTCTTAGTTTTTTTTTACGACAAAAAATGGCAAAAGCAGGATAATAGAGATTTTTTATCGTGGAACAGCAAAACCACAGTTATAATTTACTGGTGTATACCAGACTTTTTTAAATATATATATTTGCGGCTGAACAGTGAGCGACACACTCAAACTGTTTTTTTTTAGATACAAATGGCCCAAAAGTGGATAATACAGAGGTTTGAACCGTGGAACTTCAAAACCACTCTTCTGTTTCTCTAGCCTACACCAGACTATTTTCAACAGATATATTTGTGTCTGAAAAATCAGAGACACGCTTTTTTTTTGGGGGGGGGGGGGGACACCAAAAATGTAATAAGGTGGGTATTTGTACAGTGTGAAGGAGGAAAAAAAAAAGAGGATTTCGATGAAAAAAAAGGATTTTTCCTGGCCCCCAAGACCTGGAGCTAAGTCCAGCAATTTCAGCAACAGGACTGTAATGCAGCGTTTGCTGGTATAACCACTATATCTCCTATACAGCCTGCCTGCCTGCCTGTCTGATATCTGGGATGGATATTAGTCCTGAGAAGGACTGTTTGTTTGATCTGGCAGCCTTTACAGACCCTACACTAACTATTTTGCAGGATATATCTCTCCCTAAATCAGCAGCGCTGTCTGTACACTGTCTGATCCCAGCCGTCTGTGTCCAAGATGGCGGCGCCCAGTTTTAAATACTCGAGGTGACGCTGTGCGGCCATCCAATCAATGTAATGCCCACAACCAACATGGCTGCGGCATTACAGTGACTGGCTGGCAATCCCTGCATGTTCATTGGCTCTATAAAGAGCGCTAAACATGCAGGGCGGAGACCCGAGCTCCCGCCCGAGTAACCTGGAAATGCTCGGTGCTCGCCGAACATCCCGAGTAGCGTGATGCTCGGGCATTTACCGAGCAGTGTCGAGCATGTTGGCTCAACACTAGTGATGAGCGAATACTGTATGTAGTGATAAGTGAAATCTGATCTCAAATGTTAAATTCGGCACGAATATGGCACATTCACATTCGTGTTCGGGTTACCAAGCTTTTGCGCAAAAATCGTCAAAAGTCGGCCCCGAACACAAACATCCCTGGTTTCAGGGATCACTACCACCGGTCACATGTGTCAGCATGATCCCGCAGCTGTGAGTGACTTGTGGTAAAAAAGCTTACCGCGGGTCACAGGTGCCGGCTGATGGGACTACTAGGCCCATCATCCGGCGCCTGCTGTCACAGTGCACAAGCTGTCCAAGCGCCGCTGATGGGAGAAGTAATATCTCATCAGCGGCGCTTTTTAAAAAAAAAAGTTAAAAAAAATAAATAATTATTTAAAAATAATAAACACATTATACTCACCTACCACTTACCTACACCTTGACCCAGATGATCTCACCCTCCTGTAAAAAAAATAAAAAAACACCATATACTCACCTTACAGCTAATCCCTTAAGCTATTGTCCCCTGCAATAAAGATAAAATAATAAACCACCATAATCCTCACCTGTCCACTGTAGTCCATATACCGAGTGTCCCACATCGATGTCACTGTTAGCACAGCCACATCCAGAGATGTGACCGTGTATTTGGCAGCCGGCAATACACTGACAGGAGTGCTATGGCTCCCAGAGTGTATCGCGAGAAGCTGCCAGAACTGAGGTCACTGGAGTTCAAACAGCTGAAGATCAGCTGAGCGCTCCGGGACCTCACTTACGGCATTGGTGCTACATGAGAATTTCCCATGCAACACTAATGCCGCAAGTGAGATCACTGGAGCTCTCAGCTGATCTTCAGCTGTTAGAACTCGTGACCTTAGCCCCAGCAGCACTCCTGCCAGTTTATAGAGTGCTGTCTTCTACAGCAGTCACATCAGTGATTGCTGATGTGGCTGCTGTAGAAGAGACCAGGATCGCCGTGGGACACTGGGATTAGGTCATGACGGCAGACTGGTGAGGGATATGGTAGTTTATTTTTGTTTTTTTACAGGAGACGAGGGATTGGGGGATTAGGTGTTAGGTGAGTATTTTTTATTTTTAAATAAATTGTTAAAACCGTGTGTAATTTAATTTCAATAAAAGACTTTATTTGGCCGTGTCTTTATTGAAAAAGCATTGTAAACCTTACTACAATGCAATACAATGCTGACATGAACCCCACCCTATTACCCCACTCGCCACCACTACACGGCAGTGGGAAGAGCGAGGCTCATTTCTGGGTCCACTGAGGGTTGATGTTATTAGCCTCAGAAGGGGCCAGGATCCATGGCCTCTTCCCTGGCTATTAATATCAGCTCACAGCTGTAGGTTTAGCCTTTGCTGATTAGATTTCATAGGAAGACCCTACGTCAATTTTTTTCCGGGGTCCCCCTGTAATTTAGCCAGTAAAAGCTAAGCTGTGAGCAGTTATTAATAACTAGGGAACATTTTTGGCTAATGGCCCCTTCCCCGGCTAGTAATATCAGTAGTGTTGAGCCACCCCCGTAGTGTTCGATTTCGGTTCGGTTCGTCGAACACCCGTATGTTCGCCGAACTGTTCGTCGAACTGTTCGTCGAACACCTTCGAACACCGTTAAAACCAATGGCAGGCAAACAAAAACACATAGAAACACATAGAAAACACCTTCAAAGGTGTCCAAAAGCTGACAAACAGCTCAGAGGACACAACTAACACATGGAAAAGTGACAAGTACATATAGTCATGCGAAAAGAAAAGAGGTGGAGGAGTATAAGGAGGGGGAGACACAGATATAGGCATGTCATGCCCTTCTAAAACCAAAAAAGTGCGAAGCCAACACGGCCAGTCTGTTCCTGCCCGTGCGACCTCCGTGTCGGCGTGTTTGTGCCAGAGCTGTGGTGGACCCTGACGGCCAGCCCCCCTCTCCCAATACTGGTGCCTGTCTGCTGGTGGGTCGAGCGAGCCCCCTGCGGTGGAGGCAGGTCTATGCTTTTTATTTAAATTGTCTCTCTAATTTGAATGAATACTGTAATGGGTCTGGGAGGCGGAACCTCTGAGCAACTTATACAAGGGGGCAGTCCTTGTAAGGAAGCGGGTGGCGACCAGGGAAGACAGGCAGGCGGTAACAGCAGGTGACCGGGACAGACTCTGGGCAAACGGGCAGGAGGTCACGGCAAGTGACCGGGACAGTCTCTGGGTAAACGGACAGGAGGTCACAGCAAGTGACCGGGACAGTCTCTGGGTAAACGGGCAGGAGGTCACAGCAATTGACCGGGACAGTCTCTGGGTAAACGGGCAGGAGGTCACGGCAAGTGACCGGACCGGGGCAGTCTCTGAGTAAACGGGCAGGAGGTCACGGCAAGTGACCGGGGCAGTCTCTGGGTAAACGGGCAGGAGGTCACGGCAAGTGACCAGGGCAGTCTCTGGGTAAACGGGCAGGTACGACCTGTGACGGCTGAGCCTCCAGGTAGGCTAGCAGGCAGATGGCAGATGAGTGCTCCCAGGAGAGCAGGCGAGAGTCTCAGGATAAGCAGGTGGTCACAGCATGTGACGGCGGAGCCTCCAGGTAGGCTAACAGGCAGGTAGCAGATGAGCGCTCCCAGGTGAGCGGGCAAGAGTCTCTGGACTGGCAGGTGGTCACAGCGCGTGACGGCGGAGCCTCTAGGTAGGCTAACAGGCAGGTAGCAGATGAGCGCTCCCAAGTGAGTGGGCAAGAGTCTCTGGACTGGCAGGTGGTCACAGCACATGACGGCGGAGCCTCCAGGTAGGCTATCAGGCAGGTAGCAGGTGAGCGCTCCCAGGTGAGCGGGCAAGCTGGTCCATAGACAGACTGACAGGTGTCGGAAGGCAGACCGTCGGACCTCAGGCTAGCAAGCAGGAAAGCGGATGACAGGCAGGAATCAGGCAGCAAACTGGCAGGAGACTGGAGGGTAACTGGCAGGTAACTGGCAGGTAACTGGCAACGGGACCTGAGGGCTGAAGCAGAGTAGTGAACAGTGCAACAACATTGCTCGGGCACCTCCATTTTGGAGGAGGTGCCTTATATATGGAGGGATCCTGGCCGGGGAATCCTTAGGGCGACGCGCGCGGCCCCTTTAAGAGAGGGGGAGCGCGCGCGCGCGCGCCCTAAGCACAGTGACCGGGGGAGAGCGGGCGCTGCAGGCAGAGCGGGAGGAAGCCGCCGGGCACAGAGCAGAGAGGTGAGGGGAACAGCGTCCCTGCCTAGCAGGAGGCAGGGACGCCGATGCTACAAATACACTTTAAATCCTTTTTCAAGGATCTATTGGAGGGCAAGTCTCATGCCAGCAGCCGCGTAATTCCAGCTCCAGTAGCGTCCACTAAAGCTGCTGCAGTTAAAAAGCTTTTATAAGGATAGAGCTCGGCGGTCCACCGCATGGCGTCCTACCGCCAGTCCCAGCCCCTATGCCTTGGGGTGCCTCCCCGATGCTCTTCACTGAGTGTCCCGGGGGCCCGAACCATTTCCTTTGAAAAAATTAAGTGTCCAAACTACAGGTGGTGTAGCATGCTTAACAGCCGGGATAATCCGCTGACTAGCAGACACTGCTACTAGGCACAAAGTATTTCTTGGGCTAGATGCAGTTAAAAATTTGTAATTAGATACTCTCGTTGGATGCTGAGAAAGCACTCCATAGAGTCTCCTGGCACGCCATATATTATTCCCAAAAAAAGCTTGGGGTAGGGGTCTAGGGGACCCTTTTATAGGCAAAATCACGGCCCTGTATCGCAATACGTCACCTAGGCTGAAGATAAATGGAACATTTTCATCACCTTTCATAATCACCAATGGGACAAGGCAGGGATGTCCTCTGTCCCCTCTCTTATACATCCTAGTGACAGAGCACCTGCTCTCATCAATTCGCCATAACCCCAATATTAGGTGGATTGAGGTGGGAGGCACTGAGTACAAGTGCTCTGCATTTGCTGATTATGTCCTAGTATATATCACTCAATCACATATATCCATCCCTGCTGTTATGGCTGCAATAGATCACTTTGTTACATGGTCAAATTTTAAAATCAATGCAGCGAAGTCTGAGGCCCTCGATGTCTCCCTCCCCAAATCCATACAGGATTCCATCCAGTCCAACTTTCCCTTTGCCTGGCCCTCACAGGGTATCAAATACTTAGGAATTCCTATTCACAGAGACCTCTCCCGTCTATGTTATCTTCATTTTGGGCCCTTTATTGAACAACTCCATACAGACCACGGTTGGCAAGTTATAACTGTAAGATTCACTACGTGAGCCACTGGTGTTTTGTGGAAAAGCACATGTACACTGTGTTCCAAATTATTATGCAAAAAGTGTTTAGGAGTGATAAGGGAAGAATTTTTTTGTTTGTCAGTTAAACTCTTTGATGGTGATGTGTGTCAGGGCTCTTTATATCACTGTAAGCAATTGCAGACACCTGTGCTAATTAGTTTGGCAGGTGTGTCCAATGAAAGGCAAGACTACTTAAGAAAGCTGTCCCACATAATTAAGCAGCCTACATTTTCTGCCAAAATGGGAAAGAAAAAGGATGTGTCGGCTGCTGAGAAGCAACAAATTGTGGAGTGTTTAGGTCAAGGCATGACTACAATAAACATTGCCAAGACACTTCATCCTGATCATCGCACAATCAAGAAGTATGTAGCTGATTCACAGTACACGCGTGTGCGTGCTGATAAGGGAAAATTGAGGACTCTTTCCTCCAGGCAATTACGTCAGGTTAAAAGAGCAGCGGCAAAAAAGCCTTGTCATAGCAGCAGACAAGTTTTTGAAGCTGCTGGTGCCTCCAACGTCCCCCGAACAACAAGATGCAGAGTCCTTAAGAGGTTTGCAGCTGTGCATAAGCCATCCTGTTGACCTCCTCTATCCACTGCACACAAGCAGAAACGGCTCCAGTGGGCCAAACAATACATGAATACTGACTTCAAAACTGTTTTGTTCACCGATTAGTGCCATGCAACGCTCGATGGTCCAGATGGATGGAGTGGAGGATGGCTGGTTGAAGGACACCCCACGCAAACACGGCTACGGCGCCAACAAGGAGGAGGTGGCGTAATGTTTTGGGCTGGAATCATGGAGAGAGAGATTGTCGGCCCCTTTAGGATCCCTGAAGGGGTAAAGATGTACTCCATAATGTATGTGGCGTTTCTCAAACAGCACTTCCTGCCATGGTTCATGAAGAAGAACCGTGTATTCTGCAGCAAGATCATTTTCATGCATGATAATGCACCGTCTCATGCTGCACATAACACATCTGCATCTCTGGCTGATATGGGCATAAAAGGGGACAAACTTATGGTGTGAACCCCATGCTCCCCTGACCTCAACCCCATTCAGAACCTCTGGAGCATCATAAAAAGGAGTGTCTATGATGGCGGGAGGCAGTTCACATCTAAGCAACAGCTCTGGGAGGGTATTCTGTCCTCATGCAAAACAATTGAAGCCGAAACCATCCAAAACCTGACAAATTCAATGGACGAGAGAGGTGAGAAACTCCTTTCGAACAAGGGGTCCTATGTGAAAATGCAGCATCACCTAGAATAAAGTTTTGAGTTGAAAACTGTTTGATTTCAGTTTCTAATAACCTGCTAATGCTTATAATTTCAAAAATGACCATTTTTTGTTCTTTATTAAAATGAAAAGGTTGATCGAAGAGTGTGGGGGATCTAAGAGTGTGGCAACCCAGTAGTCAGGATTACTTCGAATTCTGACAGTCTGAGGGTCATGTTGCAGGTAGTGCAGCAAGAAGGCACTCATGTGTCTTGTGCATCTAGGAGCCCCAAAATTATTTTCCGGGCTAGAAGCAGCTAAAAATTATTATTACTTTGAAAGCTGATGGAGCTTAGTATAGATGGCCTAATAGAATCAGTACTGCAAACTGCTAAAAAAGCCCAAATTATTTTCCAGCCAAGATACAGATAAACATGATTAGTAATATTAAATCTGGTGGAGCTTAGTATAGATGGCCTAATAGAATCAGTACTACACACTGCTACAAGGCCCAAATTATTTTCAAGCCAAGATACAGATAAACATGATTAGTAATTTGAAAGCTTAAAACGGTTGGTGAGGTGATTTTAACAAATCATCAAGCTTTTACTCTCCCCAGGATGACACAGGGGTAGAAAAGTCATTTTGGATCCATGATTTATTCATCTTTATGAACGTGAGTCTGTCTACATTATCAGTGGAGAGCCGCGTGTGCTTATCTGTCAGCACACCACCAGCAGCGCTGAACACACGTTCAGACAGAACGCTGGCTGCGGGGCATGACAAGATCTCCAAGGCGTAAGTGGCGAGCTCCGGCCATTTATCCAGATTGGAAGCCCAAAAAGAGCAAGGGTCCAGTGACACAGTCATGGCTTCAATGTTTACTTGGAGATACTCTTGTACCATCGTCTCTAGGCGTTGACTATGTGTCAGACTTCTTGTCTCCTGTGGCCTTGCAAAGGATGGGTTAAAAAAGTGGTGAAATGATTCCGCAAAATTGATGTTACCAGCAGATACTGTGTTTCTGTTACGTTTTGAGAGCTGAACAATCGACGGTCCCAAGGTTGGCAAGTTGGAACTGTGTGATTCACTACGTGCACCACTAGTGTTTTGGGGAAAAGCACATGTAAGATTCTGCAACAGTCTCTGCTGATACTCCTGCATGCGTGCATCTATTTCTATGGCAGGAATAATTTCTGCAAATTTACTTTTGTACCAGGGATCTAACAGTGTGGCAACCCAGTAGTCAGGATTATTTCTAATTCTCACAATTCGAGGGTCATGTTGCAGGTAGTGCAGCAAGAAGGCACTCATGTGTCTTGCGCATCCAGGAGCACCAAGTCCCTGTTGTGTTGGTGGCGAGGTAACAATCATGCTTCCTTCCTCTGCCCTCTCCCCCCAACCTCGCACAACAGAAATGTGATCAAGGTCTCCCTCATCTGATGAGTCTTCCATCAGTTCGTCCTCCACTTCTTCCTGGGCTCCTGCACCTTCCTCACTAGTTTGGCTGCTACCATGCGCCCTGCTAAAACAATCTCCCCCACCCTCACATGCCTGCTGCCTTTGTGCTGCCGACCGTCTGAACCTTGCAGATGTTCGCCCTTCCGCATACAACTCCTCCTCCTCTACTTCCTCCACCTCCTCTTGTGCCACCACCTGACTCGGAATTCTGTTTAATATGTGCTCTAGCATGTAAATCACCGGAATAATCATGCTGATAATGGCATCGTCAGCACTAAACATCTTCGTCGCCATTTCAAAACTGTGCAGAAGGGTGCATAGGTCCCTGATCTGAGACCACTCCTCCAGCGTGATTTGCCCCACCTCTGGATCTCGTTGGCCCAGGCTATACGTCACAACGTATTGCACCAGGGCTTGTCGGTGCTGCCACAGTCGCTGCAACATGTGCAGAATTGAATTCCACCAGTTAGGCACATTGCATTTTAGCCGGTGAAGTGGCAGGCCCAACGACTTCTGTAGAGATGTAAGTGGCTGAGCTGCGGGATGCGAACGGCGGAAGTGAGCACACAGCGACCGTGCCCTCTGCAGAAGGCCATGTAGTACGGGATAGTGGGCTAAAAGTTGCTGGAAAACCAGGTTCAACACGTGAGCCATACAAGGCACGTGTGTGACATTGCCCCGGCGAAGGGCCGCACCCAGGTTTGCAGCATTGTCGCACACGGCCTTCCCTGGTTTCAGGACCAGTGGAGACAACCATTCATGAAACTGGCTCTCCAGAGCTGACCTCAACTCCTCAGCTGTGTGACTCACATTTCCCAGACATTTCAAAGTAAAAACCGCCTGATGACGTTGAGTCCGGCTAACCAGCATTGTAAGGAGGTGTGCAGGAACCCTTCTGCGCAGTTAGAAAGCTTGTGGCATGACCAGACAGGCTTTTGGGTGTAGGTGGAGGACCGAGAGGAGGTTGAGGAGGCAGAAGCCATGGAGGAACTTTGAGATAAAGAGGATTGACGCACAACTCGTGGGGACGGCAAGACTTGGACAGCAGCCCCTTGTCCTGCTGTCACCATAGTTACCCAATGCCCAGTCAGCAACATGTAACGCCCCTGTCCATGCCTACTCGTCCAAGTGTCTGTGGTGAAATGCACCCCTGTCACACACAGAGTTTCTCAAAGAAGCGGTGATGTTGTGTGCAACATGCTGTTGGAGCGCAGGCACACCTTTCTTTGAGAAGTAGTGCCGACTGGGCATCTGGTACAGGGGCACTGCGACGGACATAAGGTCTCGAAAATCCTCTGTGTCCACCAGGCGGAAAGGAAGCATTTCTGTAGCCAAGAGCTTGCAGATGGTGAAATTCAACCTCTTAGCTTTCTCATGGCTAGGAGGAAATGGTCTTTTACTTGTCCACATCTGAGGGACCGAGGGCTGGCTGTTGTGCTTAGATGGGGTTGATAAGGGTGTCCCCGGCAAACTGCTGTGAGGAAGATGCAGGCGGACATGTTAGGTTGCCTTGATCCAAAGGTGGTGCTATCGATGTCGGACAGCGCTGAACACCAGCTGGTGTTTCCACCTCCAAAGAAAATGATGACCTGCCAATCACGCTGGCTGTTTCGGGTAAAGAGGTGGCAGGTCTACATTATGGTCAGAACCTTCTGCGTCTGGTCCTGGATCCGACTCATAAACATTCTGGGCATCAGTGCAGATCATTTCCTCGTTTGGATTCACAGAAGCCCTGGAGCCGACCTCTGATTCCCAGGCTATAGTATGAGTAAACAGCTCTGCAGACTCAACCATCTGTTCTACCCCATACTCAGACGGGCAGCTGGAGACTTGGGAGCTGTGAGGAAGCAAGTGCGATTGGGGTGACACCTCTGAGGACTGGAGTATTTGTGATGTTGAAGTTGAGGTGGAGGAGAGCCCACTTAAAGGAGCACTTGATATCCATTGAAGCACCTGCTGTTTTTGTGCCTCATCTGGAATTTGTAGCGATTGGAGTGGCCGTAAGAAAGGGATCTTATCACATTGTCCGCTAAAAGAAGTAGACATCTTAGTTTGGCTGGAAGATGGTCTTTCTTCTGCAGATGTTACAGTTGCTTTAACACCAACCCCACAGACACAACCTTTTTTTCCCTTCCCAACACGCCTATTCCCCTTTCCACCAGCAACAGGCATTTTTCCACTCATTTTGGTGGTTAACTAATTCACAACTCTGGAGTTGTTTGCACAAAAAACAATGGATGGGAACTGAGCAGAGCTGAGTGGCAAAACTGTGGTATTAGCCCAAAAGTATTGGCTGGGTTAGATGCAGATAAAAATTATTCTGAATTTGCAACCTGCTGGAGGTTAGTATAGGTGGACTAATAGGACAAGTCCCACACACTGCTAGAAGCCAAAATATTTTTTCAGAGCTAGATGCAGAAAAAAATTATATTGAATTTGCAACCTGATGGAAGTTAGTATAGATGGACTAATAGAACAAGTCCCACACACTGCTAGAAGCCGAAATAGTTTTTCAGAGCTTGATGCAGAAAAAAATTTGATTGAATTTGCAACCTGATGGAGGTTAGTATAGATGGACTAATAGAACAAGTCCCACACACTGCTAGAAGCCGAAATATTTTTTCAGACCTAGATGCAGAAAAAAATTAGATTGAATTTGTAACCTGGTGGAGGTTAGTATAGATGGACTAATAGAACAAGTCCCACACACTGCTACAAGCCGAAGCCCAAATGTTTTTTCAGAGCAAGATGCAGATAAAAATTATTTTGAATTTGCAACCTGCTGGAGGTTAGTATAGATGGACTAATAGAACAAGTACCACACACTGCTAGAAGCCGAAATAGTTTTTCAGAGCTAGATGCAGAAAAAAATTTGATTGAATTTGCAACCTGATGGAGGTCAGTATAGATGGACTAATAGACCAAGTCCCACACACTGCTAGAAGCCCAAATATTTTTTCAGAGCTAGATGCAGAAATTAATTATATTGAATTTGCAACCTGCTGGAGGTCAGTATAGATGGACTAATAGAATAAGTCCCACACACTGCTAGAAGCCAAAATATTTTTTCAGAGCTTGATGCAGAAATTAATTATATTGAATTTGCAACCTGCTGGAGGTCAGTATAGATGGACTAATAGAACAAGTCCCACACACTGCTAGAAGCCGAAATATTTTTTCAGAGCTAGATGCAGAAAAAAATTATATTGAATTTGCAACCTGCTGGAGGTTAGTATAGATGGACTAATAGAGCAAGTCCCACACACTGCTAGAAGCCGAAATATTTTTTCAGAGCTAGATGCAGAAAAAAATTATAGCGAATTTGCAACCTGCTGGAGGTTAGTATACATGGACTAATAGAACAAGTCCCACACACTGCTAGAAGCCGAAATATGTTTTCAGAGCTAGATGCAGAAAAAAATTATATTGAATTTGCAACCTGCTGGAGGTTAGTATACATGGACTAATAGAACAAGTCCCACACACTGCTAGAAGCCGAAATATTTTTTCAGAGTTAGTTGCCGAAAAAAATTATATTGAATGTGCAACCTGATGGAGGTTAGTATAGATGGACTAATAGAACAAGTCCCACACGCTGCTAGAAGCCGAAATATTGTTTCAGAGCTAGATGCCGAAAAAAATTATTTTGAATTTGTAACCTGCTGGAGGTTAGTATAGATGGACTAATAGACCAAGTCCCACACACTGCTAGAAGCCGAAATATTTTTTCAGAGCTAGATGCAGAAATTTTTTTTATTGAATTTGCAACCTGATGGAGGTTAGTATAGATGGACTAATAGAACAAGTCCCACACACTGCTAGAAGCCAAAATATTTTTTCAGAGCTAGATGCACAAAAAAATTATATTGAATTTGCAACCTGCTGGAGGTTAGTATAGATGGACTAATAGAACAAGTCCCACACACTGCTAGAAGCCGAAATATTTTTTCAGAGCTAGATGCAGAAAAAAATTATATTGAATTTGCAACCTGATGGAGATTAGTATAGATGGACTAATAGAATGATGCTATGCCCAAAAGGTATTACTTCACTAGGTGCAGTAAAAAAATTTTTATTCTATACACAGGTGGTGTAGCATGCAACACAGATAGGCTTCTCCACTGACTAACACACACTGCAAGAGGACAAAAAGGATTTGCTTTGCTAGATTTAGCCAAATGCTGTGAAAAAAACTTGCACAGCACTGGCACAGACATGCCTTGCAAAAAGTGATAGGAACTGATGAAACCTAGCCCTGAAAAGGACTGCAATTACAATTAGTCTTTACTCCCAACCTATCTATTTAAGAGCACAGACCTGCCTGATAAAAGTGATAGGAACTGAAGTAACCTAGCCCTGAAAAGGACTGCAATTACAATTAGTCTTTACTCCCAACCTATCTATTTAAGAGCACAGACCTGCCTGATAAAAGTCAAAGGAAATGATGTAACCTAGTCCTTAAAAGGACTGCAATCACAACTATTCCCTACTCCCAAGCTATCTGTAGACTTGTGCGAAAATTGGCTTGAAATTAACAAAGTATAGCGCACACAGCAGCAGCGGTACCGTCTAACACGCAGCTGCAGCAGTGAGAAAATGGTGGCGACGGGGAAAATGGCTCGGTCTTATAGGGCAAGGACATGTGACATTCACTGCCAATGACACATGCCCTTGCTTGTGTGAAAAAAAGCAGTTCGCTCCGTGTGTGCGCTGCTGATAGGCTGACAGATTGCACCTCCCCACTGTAAATGCGGGAAAGAGAAAAAAAAATGGAGATCTTCATTATTTCTGCAGAGATCCATCCCCTGCCCCTCCCCCCGCCCCGCTGTACACTCAAACTGCGTATTAACATTAATTTTCAGCATTACTGAGAAAAAAATCAGTTATGATTTTGGTGCACGAACAGTTATTGAACATAACCTCGAACTGCCGAATTTTTTTCAAATTGTTCGTGTTCGCCGAACGTCGCTAACACCGCCCAAAACAGCTCGAATTTGAGATTGGCGAACAGTTCGAGTCGAACACCGCTCATCTCTAAATATCAGCTCCCAGTGGTCAGCTTTCCCTCTGCTGGTTATGAAAATGACGCGGGAGCCCACGCCATTTTTTTTATTTAATTCTTCATTTTATTTCATTTATAAGAAATCCCATGCCCACTGTGCTTGTTTTTGATGCTGCATAAACTCACCCGCAGCACATCAATTTCTGTAGCGGAGATGCAAGTGTCCGCTGCAGATTTTGACCGATTGAAATGTCATTACATGAGGTGGATCCGCATGTACTGACAAAACAAGTGCGGCATTAGAACGCAGCATTTTGAACGCAGCGAAAATACTCACCCCTAGTCCGACGGTAATCCAAGGGTTAGGGTATGTGCACACGATCCGGACAGGCAGTGTTTTGGATACAGCATACTTTATGCTGAGTCTAAAGCACTGCGTTCTATTGAACGCAGATGAATCTGCATGTGTTCATTGAACCATATGGATTCACCACATTCAATACATTGTACTGATCAGATTTCTCTTGCGGAGACTAGTGACTCCGCAAGAGAAATTGACATGGTGCGGTCTTGAAAGACGCACTGCATGTCTGTGTCCATGGATGATCCACAGCCTCAGATGAATGCATAGTGGACATAGGATTTCTACAAATTCCATCCACTATGCTGTAACATCTGGCCGCTGTTGGTTTGACACTGCATAAGCACGCAGCTTCAAACCCGCATCGGTTTCTGATCGTGTGCACATACCTTTAAAGTACTGTCCCAAGTATCTTTTTTCAAATATCTTTAGCTCCAAAAAGCATTCATTGCTGTACAAAAATGCATGCAAAAAAACGCACCAAAAACTCTGCAGCAAAGTGAATGAGAAACGTGAAGTTTCATGCACACGTTGAGTATTTTTTGACTTGCAGATTTGGTGCAGAAAATAATCATCAGCATGTCAATTCTCTGTGTTTTTTAGCCGCTTTTTTGCCTGCCGTTTTTCAGTGCATTTAATGGGTGAAAACACAGTCAAAAACACACAGAGAATTGACATGCTGATGATTATTTTCTGCATCAAATCTGCAAGTTAAAAAATACTCAACGAGTGCATGACACTTAATGTTTCTCATTCACTTTGCTGCAGAGTTTTTGGTACATTTTTGCATGCTTTTTTTATTTGTTTTTGTAAAGCAATGAATGCTTTTTGGAGATAAAGATATTTGAAAAAAGGTGGGACATTGCTTTCAGAGCTCATACTGAAATACAAGAAAAATGGACGAGTGCTATCCGATATATCGGATTGCACTCTGACCCATGTTATTCTTTGAGGCACATCTCATCTGCGATTTTTTTTTCCAGCTGAAATCAGACTGAGAAAAAAAATCGCAGCATGCTGCATATTGCCGTGTATCTCAGACAAGACTCGCCAATGCAAGTCAGTGGATGCGTGAAAAAAATCACATGGCACTCAGACCATGCGAGTGCCGTCCCATTTTCATGCACCCGTCTCCTTGAAACCCAACAATTCATCAGCCACATACGGTAAAATCACAGCGGTACCCAACAATATAGAATAGAGAGAATAGCTATACCTACATGGAATAGTTAGATAGAAAGATGTCAGTCACATATATAATTAGTACAGTGACTGTGTTGCTAACTGAACATGTAATTTATTGCTAAATTTAAACAAAAAATGGCTTGGGGTCCCCCGTAATTTTATACACCAGCAGAGGTTAAGCGGACAGCTGTAGGCAGATATTTGTAGCCTGGGAAGGGGGTAATACTCTTGGAGCATTCCAGGGTATTAATATCAGCCCCCAGCTGTATACTTATCCTTTACTGGCTATTAAAATGGGGGACCCCCCCCAAAAAAAATTGATGTGGGATCCCCCTATTTTAACAGCCAGCAAAGGCTAGGCAGACAGCTGGGGACTGATATTAATAGTCCAGGAAGGGGCCATGAATATTGGCCCCCTTCCAGATTACAAACACCAGCCCTCAGTCACCCAAGAAAGAGCGCATTCATAGGATAGGATGCGCCAATTCTGGCCTCACTCTACCCACTGCCGTGTAGCGGTGGTGAGTGGGGTTATAGGGCTGGGGTTGATGTCAGCTTATATTGGCAGCGATATCAAGCCCAGGTTAGTAAGACGCCCCCATTACTATCCCCATAGTGCAAGTGAAATGTTAAAAAAACACTCACACCCAGAATAAAATATTTTATTTTAAATAAACACACAGACTCCTTTAATATTTTAAATTAAACCCTACTTACCATTATGCCCATTCCCTCTGAATCCATTGTCACCTGTAATAAAAATCAAATAGTAAACTAACCTCCTCCTCACCTTTCTGACGTGAAGAACATAATCCATGTGTCCCACGGTGGGTAAAGTTCTGCTACATCTAGATGCATAGAAGCTTGATGCGACCATCCAGCCTGCCATCCTGCAGAGACACTGAGGAGCACGTGCTTTTGGTGCCGGCATCAAGTTGAGCTGAGTTAATGTCATATGAACTCCATTCAACTCATTGACGTCAGCGCGAGCGTGGGAAAGTTCTCATGCTCGCAGTGCCAGCAAATGATGTCAGCGCATTACGTCAGCACAGGCAATCTCTGCATGTGTCACAGCTGTCTAACAGCTGTGACACTTGCAGGCATGGCGACAGTGAATGGAAAGCCGAGCATGCCAAAATACTCGGCGAGCACCCGAGCGTGCTCTCCGGAAAGGGTTAATCATACATACTCGATCAACACTAATCAGCATCTAATGTGATGAATATACCCCTAGCCCCTCCTGTAATGTATGTGCCCCGGAGTCTCCTGTAATAAATGTGACTCCATCCCTTCCTGTAATGTATATGCCCCAGCGTCTCTTGTGATGTATGTGCCCCAGCATCTCCTGTGATAAATATGCCCTAGCACCTAATGTGATGCATGTGCCCTCAACATCTCCTGTGATGTATATGTCTTTTCTCTGCCGTCCGTAGCATTCGGTAGAAAAAAGCACTGTCCATGACTTTTTTATTTTCTCTGAAGTTTGTACTGTGCTTGTGCTAAAAAGGCTTCCATGTGCAGTACAAACAAGACCTTACCAGAAGAAAAGTGATGTCAGTGTGAGGAGAGAAGATCAGCCATTCACCACCATGTGTGCTGGGTCTACATTTGAATATCCTGCCTCTGATGGAAGAAGTGTCGACGCCATGATGAGTATAACTCTGTGTGTGTCTGTCTTTGTTTCCTCATACACAGCACCATACTGTACATACAGGCCTACACTTTATACTATATATAGTGTGCCTATGCTACTGGTGCATCTCACTAAATTAGAATATCATCAAAAAGTTAATTTACTGTATTTCAGTTCTTCAATAAAAAAAAGTGAAACTCATATATTATACAGAGTCATTGCAAACAGAGTGATCTATTTCTGTTAATATTGATGATTTTGGCTAACAGCCAATGAAAACCCAAAAGTCATTATCTCAGTAAATTACATTAATTAGCAAAAAACACCTGCAAAGTCTCCCTAAGCATTTAAAAAGGTCCCTTAGTCTGTTTCAGTAGGCGAAACAATAATGGAGAAGACTGCTGACTTGACAGATGTCCAGAAGGCAGTCATTAACACACTCCACAAGGTCCCAAAGTTCCAGTTTTCATTTGGAAATCAAGGTCCCAGAGTCTGGAGGAAGAGTGAAGAGGCACACAATCCAAGCTGCTTGAGGTCTAGGGTGAAGTTTCCACAATCAGTGATGGTTTGGGGAGCCATGTCATCTGCTGGTGTAGGTCCACTGTGTTTTATTAAGACCAAAGTCAATGTAGCTGTCTACCAGGAAATTTTAGAGCTTTTCATGCTTCCCTCTGCTGACAAGCTTTTTGGAGAAGGGAATTTCATTCTCCACCAGTGTGACGCTCGGACGTCCGTTGTAAGCCCTTTTTAGTTTACCCTGGGTGTTGGGAGACTCGGTGTCGGGCCCTGTGATGGAGAGATGGGATGCAGCCGTGGCCCGGACCCAACCCGTGCTCAGGGCCGTCACATTAAAAAAAGGAGATGGTGAGGGCTTATCCGGGCTGAGTGGCTAATTAACGGCTACGCCACCTGTGGTGCCTGGTGAAGGACCACCAGCGCCGCCGCAGTCCACTGAGGCATGGTGTTATGGCGGACAGAGTTCTTACTACTCCCCACAGGAGGAGCAAGGCCTCAGGGCAGAGGGACAGGAGGATGGGAGTAGTAGTAGAGGAAAAGGGACGCCGCGTCCCGCGGTGTGGCGCAGTAATAACAGTCCGGAGGCCATAGGTTGAACTTCCAAGGCTTTACTTTACTTTACAGGGATGGGGGTCCGACAACCTCCGAGTAAGTCCAGCATTCAGTCGGGACCCTACACCAGAGTGTTCCTGAACTACAGACCGAATCCTTTCCTGTCCGTGTGTGTGCAAATAGGCCGGGTCTCCCTCTGAGCTCCTTTCAGAACAAGGGTACGGGTGGCCGCTTCCCTCCATCCGATACCCGCTGGGATCCTCTGGGCCTACCCGGCTTTCCACTCCAGGACGTAGAGTAGCAAGGTCAGGTGTCAGGGGCCGGTACCCCTTTTGCAGCCGGAGTCCCTCTGAATATATCAGCATGGCGAGGACAGGTGGCGTACTCCGCTCCGTCTGCATCCTGCCTGGGATCCATTTGCTGTGGAGCCACAATCTTAAGCTCTGGACCTTCTTGATCCTGGTCATTGGCCGGGTTGAGACATTCCCCATCTACAACCTGCCTCTCGTCCCAAGGCCAGGGTACGATGGCCGCATCTTTTTTTCCCCTGCAGGTCCACACAGGATCCACGCTCAGGGTGGGAGGCCACAGTAACACACAGTAATTTAACAGCACAAAGACCAAGATCAAAGATGGCTTTTTATTAAATATGAAATTTAAAGTGTAACTAACTTGTAAGTCCTCCACCCTCACCCACTAACTGGTTCCCCTAACTCTTGGTTCCCCAGTCTCCCTATAACCAGGGGAGCAGCATATTAGCTCCCTCTGGTGGAGAAGTGTGGTGTTGGATGCAAGGTTGGGTCACGACTATCACACTGGCCTTACCTCAGAGGAGGAACACTACACTCCATTAGAGAAGTGCAGCATCCCTGTGGCGGTCGAACCCTCAGGGGCGCCACACCAGGACTTGGCACCTGTCCACATTGCCAAAAGTACCAATACCTGGTTAAAAAACAACAGTATCACTGTGTTTGAATGGCCAGCAAACTCGCCTGACCTTACCCCATAGAGAATCTATGGGGTATTGTCAAGAGGAAGATGAGAGACACCAGACCCAACAATGCAGACTGTAGCATCTGCATCTCTGCCTCCTGCCGGGCCGAGACGCCGTTCCCATCACTGTTGCGGTCCAGGTCCGGCATCCTTCCGCTCCCCTGCTGCTGTGGCGCACACCGCGTGCAGCTTCCCGGGTTCTCTGCTTAGGGAGCCCGTGCTTCCTCTCTCTTAGAGGGGCCGCACGCGCCGTCCTATAGAGTCCAAAATGGAGGTGCCTGTGCAAGGTTGTTGTTCCGTGTGCTAACACTTGCTTCAGCCCTCAGGTCCCGCTGTCTACAGTCCCTCCCATCAGTCTGTCTACAGTCCTGCCCTCCAGTCTGTCTACAATCCTGCCCGCCAGCTTGCTTACCTGGAAGCACCTGCCAGTTACCTTCCGTGCCCACCAGCCTGCTTACCTAGAAG
The DNA here is from genome assembly GCF_046119375.1 of Phyllobates terribilis. Lineage (NCBI taxonomy): Eukaryota > Metazoa > Chordata > Amphibia > Anura > Dendrobatidae > Phyllobates > Phyllobates terribilis. The sequence continues at coordinate 790,949,300 of NW_027362761.1, forward strand.
CAGCACCAGTCTGTTACCTGTTGTGCCCGCCAGCCAGCCTACCTGGAGCACCTGCTTGTTACCTGCCATGCCCGCCAGCCTGCTTACCCAGAGCACCTGTCTGGCTATCTGCCGAACCAGCCTGCTTAACTACCCGGACCACCCGTTGGCCTTCCTGCCATGCTCATCTGCTGTACCGGTCAGTTCCTGCCTTCTGACCTGTGGGAGTCACCTGCTCTCACACAAGGTCGGTCCCAGAGTGACACCAGGTCCCTCCCTGGTTCACGGAGTCGATTGAGTCGCCGTGCGACCTTGGTCAGGCCAAGTAGGCACTTAGTCACGCCCCTCTGGTCCCTCCTTGCACCGAAGCACAGAGGTTCCACCACCTGGACCCGTAACACAGACGTGCTGAAGGCTGCTATCAAAGTCACCTGGGCTTCCATAACAGCTCAGCATTGCCACAGGCTGATCGCTTCCATGCTACGCCACATTGATGCAGTAATTGATGCAAAAGGAGCCCCAACCAAGTATTGAGTGCATTTATTGAACATACATTTCAGTAGGCCAACATTTCAAATTTTAAAAACATTTTTCAAGCTGTTGTTATAAAGTATTCTAATTTACTGAGATAATGACTTTTGTGTTTTCATTGGCTGTAAGCCTTAATCATCAACATTAACAGAAATCAACACTTGAAATAGATCACTCTGTTTGTAATGACACTATATAATATATGAGTTTCACATTTTGTATTGAAGAACTGTACATGGCATACTATAGTTTATTGTGTGGACACGTGAATATAGTATGATGCTGTATATAGTGCGGACTTCGCACTATGCACTTTATTCACAGACACACTTCCACACTATATATACACTCCTCAACGTTGAAATTGAAATACCAAGATAGAAAAGTCATGGACCTATGGAAAATCACAAGATGGATAGATGTGTTAATAATATCTAAACAGTAGCGTAGCTACCGGGGGGCAGAGGGGATGGTGGCCCTGCCCCACTCTCCGAGGATCCCACCCGGAGCTACGCTATTGTAACTGTATCGGCGTGCATAGCCCTGGAGAAGAGCAGAGAGACTCGATGTCCCTGCATTGTCCGGTGGAGGGGGGGGGGGGCGGTGCCAGCATTGGTGCCACTCTGCCCATGGAGGGGTATTATGCCATGGACTCTGCCTGTGGGGAGATTATGGTACAGGCTCTGCCTATGAAGGGATTATACTACAGACTCTGCCTATTGGAATGCATTATACTATATGCAGGCTATTTATACAGTGTGGGGAGTACAGTTAGGGTCATAAAGTGTGGGAGATAATGTGGGGTCTTTGCACAGTGTGGGGGCCATCATACCGTGTGGGAGATAATGCGGAGTCTTTGCACAGTGTGGGGGCCATCATACAATGTGGGAGATAATGTGGGGTCTTTGCACAGTATGGGGACCATCATACAGTGTGGGAGATTATGTGGGGTGTTTGCACAGTGTGGGGTCCATCATACAGTGTTGGAGCCATCAGTTTGGAGGCTACTAAGGGGTCAGTATACTGTTGGGGGGTACTATCGAGTGAGGGGAAATTATACTGTGTATAATAGAGCATCATACTGTGTAGAGGGGAGCTGTACATGGGGGAGACTCAGGACATTATTAAATGTTAAGTGGGCACTTATCGTTATAGGGGAACTCAGGCTGTTGACTGTCAAAGGGGCACACAGAGGGCACTATTACTTTCTAGGGGGCAAAATGTGGGCACTTTTTTCTAGGACACTTGTACACGGCATTACTATATTCTAGGGGGTTGTTTTACCATCTAGAGGGCACACAGTAGGTGCAGTAATAGGGACACATATGGCAGCAGTATTGGGGTATCATCAGGGTGAGGCATTTGTGCAGGTTGGGAATAGATGGGGACGGTGACTGAAATATAACGAGTCAAATGTGTCATTGTTATGATCTCTGCAGACCTTAGACTCTGAGTCCTAGATGGAGACGTTGTCATGTCGGTCTGGGCCAGATGGAAAAGACGGGAAAAGTGAACAATTTAATCAGAAAGAACATCAGCTGTAAGTTACTATAACTGTGCTGTGATCTCTTATATGTTCTGCAGGACTGGTATCTATCAATATATGTCACCATATGGCAGTAGTATCAGTGCTGGTCTTTGTATTGAGATTATTTTTATTAACATCGCGCTCATCTGCTGAGGTTCTCCTACATCCATTATCTGGGTGAGCCACCATAGTTTAACCAGGGTAACCTGGCTAGGGGCCCACTCAGAAGTTTTGCCCCCCCTGAATCAAAATCCTAGCTACGCCTCTGTATCTAAATGATGCAAATAAGGAAACAACATTTTTGAAACCTATCTATTTCTTCAGTTTGAAGTATAAGCCACATGCTGTAATCACCGCACTTCCAACCTTGGCTGCTATCAGTGAGGTTATTAATGGTCGTCTGAGGAAGGTTCAGTTGCTGAATACACTTGGGCGAAACATCAGAATCCACTGCTGTCAGATCCCGTCATTTCAGATGTGCTCGATGTGAGGCAAGGCCATAGACATGCAGGCCATGGTAGCATGTTAGGCCATTAGGAGTTGTCCAGGCATGGGGCACAAGTCTGCAGTCACTCAATGTGACTGTAGATTTGTGAATCCTCACAATGTGAGTGCTGCCAGGTTTTTACACTACTAGCGCTGGGAGCCGGCAGGTGCAGGGACGTTTCCAGGTTTTCATGGGCCCCGGGCGAAAGAGTCTCAGTGGGTCTCTTGGGTCCCTTTAACACATACCACGATTCACGATGCACAGATTCGGCAGAGAAATATATGTGTAGTACAATGCCAAATATTTCATTTACTTCTTACATTAAAGGAGTGATATGTATCTACTGCAAATGCTACAATACCATATATATAGTATAATGCATCTCATAGTCCTCCATATAGTATAATGCACAGCCCATAGTCCTCAATATATAATGCAGAGCCCATAGTCCTCCATATGAGTATAATACACAGCCCATATCCTTCATCTAATATAATGCATGGCCCATAGTTCTTTATATAGTATAATGCACCTCCATATATAATGCACAGCCCATAGTCCTTCATATAGTATAATGCACAGCTCATAATCATCCATGTAGTAAAATGCACAGCCCATAATCATCAATGTAGTATAATGCACAGCCCATAGTCATCCATGTAGTATAATGCACAGCCCATAATCATACATATAGTATAATACTCCCCAATGCGCTGTGTCCTCTTCTGAAGCCAGCAGCTGACTTCAGCATGTAAAAAACTGGACTGATGTCACTGCCGTGCGCCCCCTGTCATGTGCATGTTGATGTCAGCTGCTGGCATCGTGCATTGCCGCATATGAACCCTATGAGTTTGTACACCACAATACACTTCAACTAGTTGTGCGTCCAAGGACACTCATCTAGCTGAAGTATCTGAGGGCCCCTTACCTGCCGGGCCCGGGTGGTCGCAGGGGTAACCATTGTGACCACGGTAGTTACACCTTTGCCGGGTGGTGATGCGGGTCCTGGGCAGGTTTGTGATCGCATGTATGTGATTTGCATACATGCAGTTGTGTCACCCCAGGCCTGGATGCCACAAATATTAAAGGCTGTGTCTGAGAGCAGGAGGGAGGTTCCCTGGTCAGGGACCATTAGTATGCAGCACCTCCTGTCCCAGGCCAGTAGGGGGAGCAGGCTGCCCCTATAAAAGCTGGAACTGAGGGCAGGGTTAGAGAGACCAAGACCCACTTCTGAAGCATCCAGAAGGGTTCCCAGAGGAAAGGGACAGGTCAGCAGCAGCTGAGGAGTCCGGGAGGCAGAGGAGGAACAGCAAGCCAGGGACATAGGCGACGAGAGCCGGTCCTGGCAGAGAGAGAACTACACAACCGGACACTGGGGTCCGAGGCTGTTAGGGTTGCAAGCCCGGCAGCAGATAACCAACCCGCAAGGGATTTCAGGTTCCTTGGCCTAAAAAGCCTGGAGGCTCCGCCACACAGAGGGACCGGTACAGCACGGAGAAGCAACAGGTACCTAAGGCCCAAGTCGCAAGCCATACAGGCTTAGTACACGGCCAGCTCAGGGACGTGGGCTATCACACCACGAAAAGGGGGATAGTCAGCAAGGGCAGAAAGAGAATGGTAGGCCTACCCACTCACCCTGACCAGTGGGGCTCGCCCGAATGCTTTCAGACACCCAGGCCCATTCCTACCCTGTACTCCTGTTGGGTCATTAGTACTAACTACAATAAAGACCCTGGACTGTTTGAAGCAGACTCTGAACCCTTATTATTGCGGCCTGCACCATCACCCCCAGCATCCTATTACACTGCCCTGAGGCTACACTCTTCCTGTGGGGAGTTATCCTATCCCTGTGCTGCATACCAACATCAGCCTCAGCGGTCTGCCTTGCAGCGGCGGTCATCACTGACCGCAATCCACGGGTGGCATAGTCGGACATCCAAAACCCTACAAACAGACTGCCACAGCATTTGGTCTGACCACCCTGAGCCATGGGATCGGGTTGCCACTACTACCCCCAACATTGCACTGAAGCCCGGTTCCGAGTGCCTCACAGCCCAGGGGGCAAGTCACGGTCACGTGCCGACTGGACTTGCACATTCACACACAAAGCAGTTGAATTAAACAAGGTTGGACACATCTGGTTGGAACATTGCCGACCAGACCTGTCACATTACCAATCGCTCCCAGCTCTAGAGAATCCTGACAGGGCACATACTGTGGAGATTCACAAGTCTGCAGTCACATAGAGTGACTGCAGACTTGCATTCCAACCTTTATAGCTACTCACAGTAGCACAAGCAACATGCAGTCTTTCTTTGTCTTGTTGAGAAATGGATCCTGGGACACTTTTGAGAAGTGGCTGCACCACTGATTCCACCATTGAACCATTCTGCACTGTACTGCAAGTGAAATTGTTTGATGCCTTAAGCATGGTATGCAACATCGAGTCTCTATACAAACAATTAGAAGGTCTTTACATGATATTGGGCTACAAGCCAGACATCCAACTACAGGTAAAACCTACAAGAAACAAAATGAACATAAAAGGATTTGAATAACATAGGGTTCTCTTAGTAACAGTTTTTGATCAAAAATAGCATAAAACTCATCCCACCAAGTCAAAGTGACCCTATTTGGGACGGTCCTCCTTTGTCTGCCCTTATTTGCACAGATCACTTCAGATACATGGTAAGGTTTTAATATTAGACAGCGTGGGACTGTCCTGAATAGGGTCACCTTGCCATGGTAGGATGGCTTGTATGCTGTTTTTGATTAAAAACAGTGCTACTAAGAACCGTATGTTATTTATATGCACTTTTGCTTTTTACTTATTTAGTTATGCAGGGTTTATGTTCATATTGTTTTTTTGTAGATTTTGTCTGTTTATGGACAATGTGAACATGCGTTTATATGTTGCATATATACCAACTCAAACTTCAGCTCAATGTGTGTCTCTTGGAATTTTGCATTTCATGCAAGTGAGGGTGTGGCCTTCCCTCTTTCAATAGGACATTACATTCAAAAAGCTTCACAAGGCTGAGGTGTTCAGATTCGGGACTCAGTCCTTTGTCTTCCATTATTCACAAAGGTCACTGAAGACACATGGTAAAGCTTTAATATTAAACAGTGTTGGACCATCCCGAATAGGGTCACCTTGCTGTGGTGGGATGGCTTTTATGCTATCTTTGATCAAAAACAATGTTACTAAGAACTCTATGTTATTTAAAAGCATTTTTGCTTTTTACTTATTTAGTTACAGCAGGGTTTATGTTCATTTTGTTTCTTGTAGGCTTTGTCTGTTTTATTGCCAACGTGAACATGTGTTTATATGTTGCATGTATACCAACTCAAACTCAAGCTCAATGTGTGTGTTTTATCCAGCTACAGGTGTCCATTGACCTTGTGCCATCAACCTCAAAGGCTATCATGGTGCAGAGCAAGACAGCAATGGAGACCGGAATAGACGTCTATCCTCTTTAGTAATCAGCAACGTCTCTATCCTGTGATTTTCATAACACTACACGTTTTCAATCTTGGTGTTGCAATTTCAATGTAAAGTGTGTAAAGAATGTAGTAAAGTATAGAGCTGTGATGCAGTACATAGTGTGGACTTCACACCATAAATTATATACATAAGCAGAAGCTTTACACCGTATATATACAGCTCTACACTACATAGTTTATATACTGTATACACAGCTTTATACAATATACTATAATATAGTGTGGACTATATTACAGTATATAATGGAAAGCTGTGTACACTGAGTGTAATTATTCACTGCACAGTACCACTTCTCATTTCCTGTATACTGGGTATAATTTTCAGTATCTGCATTATTCTGTATATTAACACTACAGAGTACCATTTCTCCTGTCCAGTATACTGGGTGTAATCCTCATTATCTGTATTATTCTGTATATATACACTGCTTGAGTTCTATATATGTATGGTGACAGGTGATTTTCCTTTGAGAGAAGACCTGCAGTGTAATATGCATCTGTCTTCAGAACTTACTGCTGCGAGTTCTTTTCAAAATTCATCGCGAAGAGTCGATTGCGCTCCAGACAAACGCAAAGCGAGTAGCAAAAAATAATAGTAAAAATAATCAGAAAAAAATCAGAACTTGTGACTTGGACTTGTGGCCAGGGACGGTACATCTCGCTGAAGCACACTGGGTTAATATAGTGGAAGATGGGAGCACAGTCGGACCCTGGGACGGAACACATCCTCCCAACGCCAAGGACTGTTGGCCCTAGGTCAATCAGGGTTTCCCCCACATTCAACAGCTCCTGCACCTCCTCCTCATCCTCAGTCTCCATCTCCAAAATGACCACATCAGTCGGAAGCTGGAAGAATGGCAGCACTGCCTTGGCCAAGTGGAAACAGGCACTGTTGAAACTAATATGCTTAGGGGACAAACCGCACACCTCTGAAGATTTGTTGACAGCTGAAAAAGATCAGGCAGATCTGTGGCTGTCACCGCTGAACCTACAACCATGCATGGTCATGTGTGACAATGGCCGGAGCCTGGTGGCATCTCTGAAGCTAGGCAACCTCACATACGTACTATGCCTGGCCCATGTGCTCAACCTAGTGGTTTAGCGGTTTCTCAAAACCTACCCTACGCCGCTTGTGTGCCTATTTTCGAAAGTTACTTACAGCTTCCGCTGCCCTCGCCATGCTTCAGCAGCATTTGCAGCTTCCAGATCACCGACTGGTGTGCGATGTCACCACGCGTTGGAGCTCAACCTTGCAGATGTCGTGGAAGGATTTGTGAGCAGCAGAGGGCACTTGTTGAGTATCAGCTTCAACAAGCCTATCGGTATTAAGGTCAGCCTTCGTACATAAGAAGTGAGGAGTGAGCATGGATGTCAGACATCTGTGTCGTCCTCCAAAACTCTGAGGACTCCACCAAGATGGCTGTCAAAGGTGTGGGACAGTTTTCTCAGACCCTCCCAGCGCCCAGGCCCTGATGTGCAGGATACTCTGACAAGGAGGGAAAAGTTTTGGAAGATGCTGAAGAACTACCTTGCAGACCGTACCAACGTCCTCCTTGATTCCTCTGTGCCTTATAATTATTGGGTATCCAAGCTGGACACGTGGCAAGAACCGGTCCTCTACTCCTTGGAGGTCCTGGTCTGCAATGCCACTATCGTTTCATCAAAGCAGGTTTTTAGTGCCGCCGGGGGCATTATAACTGATAGGCGCAGCCTCCTGTCAACTGAAAATACTGACAGCCTGCCTCTTATAAAAATGAACAAGGGCTGGATTAGGCCAAACTTCTCAACACCACTGGATGATAGCAATGGAACATGAAGTCAAATACAGTGGCTTTTTTTGGGGGCGTCTATTCCCATGCACCTCTTCACACCCAGACATGGGTATATGCTTCCTGATTTTGTCTATTTTCTGTTGTCCTCCTCCTTCTACTTCTTCGCATCCTCCACCATATCACCTGGGTGACCGTGATGCAACACCCACATAATATTTTTAGAGGCTTACCTCTAACATTCTGTATGTTATACAGTATGTTCTCTTCATGCTTACCCTCCCCCCCAGGGGTAAATGTTTTTCAGCCCATGCACTTGGTGCATGGGCATTACCAGTATAGGAGATCCATTCCTTAACAATGGTAATAATTTTTTTAAGGAGGACCTCCTGTACATCTCTTCAAAGGGGTATTGGAGTGCGTTCCAATTTTTGGCAGCCCTTGCAGTCACTGCATGGGCATTACAAGTATAGGAGACCCGTTCCTTAACAATGGTAACAATTTTATTAATGAGGATTTCCTGTAAGTCTCTTAAAAAGGGGTATTAGAGTGCATCCAAATTTTTTGCAGCCCTTGTAGGCACTGCATGGGCATTACCAGTATAGGAGACCCACTCCTTTATAATCGGAACTTTTTTTTAATAAAGATCTCCTGTACATCTCTTCAAAGGGGTATTGGAGTGTGTTCAAATGTTTGGCAGCCCTTGCAGTCACTGCATTACCCTTATAATGGAAACAATTCTTTTATTGAGGTCCTCCTCTATGTCTCTTCAAAGGGGTAACGGAGTGCCTCCTAATTTTTGGCATCCCTTACAGTTACTGCATACGCTATAATAGTATAGCAGAGCCCCTCCTTAATAATGGGAAATATTTTTTTAAATCAGGTCTTCTATGTGTCTTCAAATTGGTATTGGGGTTTTTTCAAAATTTAGGTAGCCATTGAAGTCACTGCATACGCAATAACTGTATAGCAGAAGTGCTCCTTTATAATGGGAATATTTTTTTTACTGAGGCCCCCCTCTATGTGTCTTCAAATTGGCATTGGGGTTTTTCCAAAATTTAGGCAGCCTTTGCAGTCACTTCATATGCAATAATTGTATAGCTGCTTTATAATGGGAACATTTTTTTACCTGAGGCCCTATGTGTCTTTAAATTTGTATTGTTTTTTTCCGAAATTTGGGCAGCCCTTTCAGTCACTGCATACATAATAACAGTATAGGAAACCCACTCCTTAATAATGGGACTTTTTTTAAAATCATGCCCTCTATGTGACTTCAAAGGTGTATTGGGGTTTTTCCATATTTTGGACAGACCCGCTCCTTAAAGCATAGCCAGCTGGCGCTCCAGAAGTTTATTTCTATGTCAATGTATTCTAGAAGCAAAGAAAAAAATCTGATTTTTGTTTCCATAAAACTACTAAAAATAATGAAAAACAATTACAAAAATGTAATTTTTAGTGATGAGCGAGCACTAAAATGCTCGGGTGCTCGTTGCTTGGGTTGACCAAATCGCAATGCTCGGGTGCTCGTTGCTCGGATAGACCAAATCACAATGCGCGGGTGCTCGACCCGAGCAATGAGTCCAATGTATGTCAATGGGAAACTCAAGCATTTTTATAGCGCCCCCTTCCGGAGGTCTGCAGGGGGCCTAAAAATTTCCAAAATCGATGGGAACTGTACTCAAATAATATGGGAACAGTAAAAGAAAGACCCCTAGAAGCATCTGTGACTCCAAAGGTCACTGCTGTGAACAATGTTGTCAGAGTATTACGCCACTTTTACGGACTCACAATAAAACATACAAAAACAAAGCCAAAATGGATTTTCTTGGGAGAAATGTTAAGAAACATTTTTTCCAGTGTAATGACTTGTATATAAGGCAAAATAAATAACCAAAAACAAAAATGCTCCTTCACACCTTGGGCTATGTTCACACATAATGTTTTTAATGCGTTTTTGCACTTTTGCATTGCTTTCAATGGTGAAAAATACATTCATTGGTAAATGTAATTTTAACATGTAACTACCTTATCTGGCCATGTGGTGTGCGAGACATGATCAGACACATCCTGTTTCATTTGTGAAGGCGGGACTGTGACAGTCACAAAGCCTATTTTTACATGGCCATTTGGCGGCCCTTACTGTTGTTAGAGGGCAAGCAGTCGTCCCTCATTATTGTTAGAGGGCCATAAGCCGGCTATGCTTTGTTGTTCTCATTATTAAGGAGTTGGTCTCCTATACTGTTATTACATATGCAGCAAGTTCAAGGGCTGCCAAAATTTTGGACACACTTCAACACTTCTTTGAAGAGATGTCGAGGAGGGCCTCATTGAAAAATGTTCCCATTTTAAAGGAGTGGGTTTCCTATACTGTTAATGAGTATAAGATACAAACAACACTGAATGTAGCAGCACAAAGAACTGACCATGCTTAGACCTGCAGATCACCAGGTCCATAAATAATAGTGTGCTTACTATATGGACCAATTGAGAATGGCAGACCATTCGGTAAAACACATGACAAAAAGACAAAGGAATTGTAATAAATAACCTTTATTGTGAAGTTATGGTTTAAGTGGCACTACATGCACAAGCATAGCCGCACTTCAGGGCCAAACTTAATGTACAAAGAGTCATTGTTATTGCTATTGCACTACAGTCATGTGCTGGACTAAATATCAAACAAAATAGTAGTAAACAAAAAAGGCAGCTAGATGATGGCCTCATTGAAAAATGTTCCCATTATAAAGGAGTGGGTTTCCTATACTGTTATTGAGTATGCAGCAAGTTCAAGAGCTGCCAAAAATTAGGACGCACTCAAATACTCCTTTGAAGAGACATCGAGGAGGTCCCCATTAAACAAATTGTTCCCATTATTAAGGAGTGCGTCTTCTATAGTGGTAATGCCCATGCAGTGACTGCAAGGGCTGTCAAAAATTAAGAAGCACTCCAATACCCCTTTGAAGGGACGTAGAGGAGGCCCTCATTAAAAATTTTTTCCCTATTATTAAGGAGTGGGTCTAAAATAGTGGTAATGCCCATGCAGTGACTGCAAGGGCTGCCAAAAAATTGAACAAACTCCAATACCTCTTTGAAGAGACATAGAGAAGGTCATCATTAAAAAAAATTGTTACCATTGTTAAGGAGTGGGTCTTTCTCCTATAATGGTAATGCCCATGCACTAATTACATGGGCTGAAAAACATTTACCCCTGGAAGGTATACATGAACATACTGTATAACATACAGAATGTTAGAGGTAGGCCTTAAAAAAATGATGTGGGTGTTGCATAACGGTCCTCCTGGTGATATGGTGGTAGAGAATGAGGAGAAGGAGGAGGACAACAGAAAATAGACAAATCAGGAAGCATATACCCATGTCTGGGTGTGAAGAGGAGCATGAGAATAGACCCCCCCCCCCAAAAAAAAAGCCACTGGATTTAACTTTATGTTCCGCTGCTATCTTCCAGGGTTGTTGAGAAGTCTGGCCCAATTCAGCCCTTGTTCATTTTTATAAGAGTCAGCCTGTTAGTATTTTCAGTTGACAGGAGGGTGCGCCTTTCAGTTATAATACCCCCGGAGGCACTAAAAGCCTGCTCTGATGAAACGATAGTGGTAGGGCAGGCCAGGTCCTCTAAGGCGTAGAGAGCCAGGTCTTACCACGTGTCCAGCTTGGATACCCAATAATTATAAGGCACAGAGGCATTATGGAGGACATTGGTATGGTCTGCAAGGTACTCCTTCAGCATCTTCCAAAACTTTTCCCTCCTTGTCAGAGTACCCCACGCATCAGGGCTTGGGCACTGGGAGAGTTTGAGAAAACAGTCCCACGACTTTGACAGTGTTCCCCTGCCTCTGCTGCATCATATTTGTGTCTCCCTCACCTGAACTCCTTAGTTGTCCAAGCCACCAGCGTTTTCTCCGCCATGGGAAGGAGAGATAGAAAGTTCTCCTTGTAACGTGGGTCTAGAAGTGTGACCAACCAGTAATTACTGTCGGAAAAAATGTTTACAATGTGAGGGTCATGGGAAAGGCAGCAGAACATAAACTCAGCCATGTGTGTCAGACTGCCAACAGCCAAGTCTTCCCTGTCCTGACCAAGAGGACGACTGTCCATGCTCTCCTTCTGAACGCTGAACAGATGGTATGACTGTTGTGTGGGTAGTGACATCTGTAGTAGTGTTGAGCCACCCCCGTAGTGTTCGAGTTCGGTTCGGTTCGTCGAACACCCGTGTGTTCGCCGAACTGTTCGTCGAACTGTTCGTCGAACACCTTCGAACACCGTTAAAACCAATGGCAGGCAAACAAAAACACATAGAAACACATAGAAAACACCTTCAAAGGTGTCCAAAAGCTGACAAACTGCTCAGAAGACATAACTAACACATGGAAAAGTGACAAGTACATATAGTCATGCGAAAATAAAAGAGGTGGAGGAGTAAAAGGAGGGGGAGACACAGATATAGGCATGTCATGCCCTTCTAAAATCCAAAAAGTGAGAAGCCGACACGGCCAGTCCGCTCCTGCCCGTGCCACCTCCGTGTCGCCGGGTTTGTGCCAGAGCCACGGTGAACCCTGACGGCCAGCCCCCCTCTCCCAATACTGGTGCCTGTCCGCTGGTGGGTCGAGCGAGCCCCCCTGTGGTGGAGGCAGCTCTAAGCTTTTTAATTTAAATTGTCTCTCTAATTTGAATGAATACACTTTAAATCCATTTACAAGGATCTATTGGAGGGCAAGTCTCATGCCAGCAGCCGCGGTAATTCCAGCTCCAGTAGCGTCCACTAAAGCTGCTGCAGTTAAAAAGCTTTTATAAGGATCGAGCTCGGCTGTCCACCGCAAGGCATCCTACTGCCAGTCCCAGTCCCTATGCCTTGGGGTGCCTCCTGATGCTCTTCACTAAGTATCCCATGGTCCCGAAGCATTTCCTTTGAAAAAAATTAAGTGTCTAAACTACAGGTGGTGCAGCTTGCTTAACAGCCGGGATAATCCGCTCACTAGCAGACACTGCTACTAGGCACAAAGTATTTCCTGGGCTAGATGCAGTTAAAAATTTGTAATTAGATACTCTCGTTGGATGCTGAGAAAGCATTCCATAGAGTCTCCTGGCACGCCATATATGATTCTCTTAAAAAGCTTGGGGTAGGGGTCTAGGGGACCCTTTTATAGCCAAAATCACGGCCCTGTATCGCAATACGTCACCTAGGCTGAAGATAAATGGAACTGTAGCACCCTGAGGGCTCGGTTGCTACAGACGTATTGCACCTCACCCAGAGGTGTGATATCTCACTCTCAGGTAAGGATGGAGTGTGGATCAAGACCCGACACCTGCAAGCATTACACCACATTGCCGTGGGGCAGGGCGACCAATATGCCCCTGAGATGGGCACGACAGTCCCTGTCCCTGGCTGCAGTGGGGGGAGGGAACACTGAGGAAGGGGAACCCTGTAGTGCAGGAGCAGGGAGGAAGCAGTTCCTGGGTGCATTGAGAAGGGAGTATAAAAGGTGGGCACCATCTTAGTTCAGTGCAGAGAAGTCTGAGCAGAAGTGGCAGGGAGCAGGGGCTCTGCATGAGCTCTGCTCCGGAGGCGGGCCTAGTAACAGAGGCCCAGGCCTGGAAGAGGGAGAAGGAAGGAAGAGGAGCGGAGAAGGCTCCAGGAACGAGGAATGAAGGGATCCCAGGGGTGCGGACGGGCGAGTCGCCACCGCACGCCCGAATCCACCTGCGTGGAGGGGTCAGGCCAAAGGGGGAGACCGGTCCCCGAACTAGTGGAGGCAGGAAACGACCCTCAGCTAGAAACCGGAGGCTCTGACATTTTATGTGGCGCAGCCCCTCGCTACACCCGCTAGGAAGGCACCACATAGGGTCAGGGAAACTGGCGCCAAGTTTACCAAGAGGAGGCCCGAGGCAGCCGGACAGAAGTGTTGGTAAGAAAGGCCAGACAAAGGACACACAAAGGGGGTCCTGTGAAGTGCTCCAAAGTTATCTGGGAGTTGTCTGAGCCCCTCACCTGGTGAGCACAGTACGACGTGGGCAGCCGTTACCTGCAGACGTGGTCTGGATAATAAGAACTGTGAGTAAAGGCCCTGAACTGCATCACTGACTCCGTGTCATTACTGCTGCTGCCCTGCACCATCACCCCCATCCTCCGCATACACTGCCCTGAGGCTATACTCCTCCCGTGGGGAGTTATGCTACGCTCTGCTGCACCCACAACACCAGCCTCAGTGGTCTGCCCTGTAGCGGCGGTTCACTCTGACCGCAGTCCACGGGTGGCGTAGTCGGACATTTAAACATGAAAACCACATAAATAGTTCCGCCACTGGTTTGACCGCCCTGAGCCACGGAACTGGGTCGCCGCCACGAAGACTACAACCACCAGCTGTTATGTTCTGCTACCAAAGCTAAGGAAAGAGAGGAGATCTGTCCCTACTATGAGACTCAGCTGAATCCCTACGATGTAACAGGGAACCTGATCCTGCGATCAGACCTGCTAAAGTCCTAATCTAGTCTGTACGAAGACCTATAGATGTGGGGAGGGAATCCCTACAAGTACTAAGGACTGGGAGGAATATGGGACACCTCCTAACAGAAATAGTAGCAGACAGACGAACAAACAAAATAGATAGAACATAGAGGTCCGTAGACCAAGCAAACTAACAGAGTTAGATACAGAGCACAGGCTAGCTAGAAAGTAGATATACAATGAAGTCCAGCAAAGCCAGAAGGGCGGAGCAGGATTAAATAGGCCAACAAGGTCATGTGACCAGCAAAGGAAAAAAAAACCTAACAGCAAGGTTCTAACACCAGCATCCACCAAAAAGGGTCCGGCTCCGGGTGTCCCAAGGCCCAGGGGGTGCGTCAGAACATTTTCATCACCTTTCACAATCACCAATGGGACAAGGCAGTGATGTCCTCTGTCCCCTCTCTTATACATCCTAGTGACGGAGCACCTGCTCTCATCAAATCGCCATAACCCCAATATTAGGTGGATTGAGGTGGGAGGCACCGAGTACAAGTGCTCTCTATTTGCTGATGATGTCCTAGTATATATCACTCAATCACATATATCCATCCATGCTGTTATGGCTGAAATAGATCACTTTGTTACATGGTCAAATTTTAAAATCAATGCAGCGAAGTCTGAGGCCCTCGATGTCTCCCTCCCCAAATCCATATAGGATTCCATCCAGTCCAACTTTCCCTTTGCCTGGCCCTCACAGGGTATCAAATACTTAGGAATTCCTATTCATAGAGACCTCTCCCATCTATGTTATCTTAATTTTGGGCCCTTTATTGAACAACTCCATACAGACCACGGTTGGCAAGTTAGAACTGTAAGATTCACTACGTGAACCACTGGTGTTTTGTGGAAAAGCACATGTACACTGCGTTCCAAATTATTATACAAAAAGTGTTTAGGAGTGATAAGGGAAGAATTTGTTTGTTTGTCAGTTAAACTCATTGATGGTGATGTGTGTCAGGGCTCTTTATATCACTGTAAGCAATTGCAGACACCTGTGCTAATTAGTTTGGCAGGTGTGTCCAATGAAAGGCAAGACTACTTAAGAAGGCTCTCTCACATTATTAAGCAGCCTACATTTTCAGCCAAAATGGGAAAGAAAAAGGATGTGTCGGCTGCTGAGAAGCAACAAATTGTGGAGTGTTTAGGTCAAGGCATGACTACAATCAACATTGTGCGATGATCAGGATGAAGTGTCTTGGCAATCAAGAAGTATGTAGCTGATTCACAGTACACACGTGTGCGTGCTGATAAGGGCAAATTGAGGACTCTTTCCTACAGGCAATTACGTCAGGTTGAAAGAGCAGCGGCAAAAAAGCCTTGTCATAGCAGCAGACAAGTTTTTGAAGCTGCTTGTGCCTCCAACGTCCCCCGAACAACAAGATGCAGGGTCCTTCAGAGGTTTGCAGCTGTGCATGCGCCATCCTGTCGACCTCCTCTATCCACTTCACACAAGCAGAAACGGCTCCAGTGGGCCAAACATTACATGAAGACTGATTTCAAAACTATTTTTTTTCACGGATGAGTGCCGTGCAGTGCTCGATGGTCCAGATGGATGGAGTGGAGGATGGCTGGTTGATGGACACCCCACGCAAACACGGCTACAGCGCCAACAAGGAGGAGGTGGAGTAATGTTTTGGGCTGGAATCAAGGGGAGAGAGATTGTCGGCCCCTTTAGGATCCCTGAAGGCGCTAAAGATGAACTCCAGAATGTATGTGGATTTTCTCAAACAGCACTTCCTGCCATGGTTCAAGAAGAAGAACCGTGTATTTCACAGCAAGATCATTTTCATGCATGATAATGCACCATCTCATGCTGCACATAAAACATCTGCATCTCTGGCTGATATGGGCATAAAAGGGGACAAACTTATGGTGTGACCCCCATGCTCCCCTGACCTCTACCCCATTCAGAACCTTTGGAGCATCATTAAAAGGAGTGTCTATGATGGCGGGAGGCAGTTCACATCTAAGCAACAGCTCTGGGAGGGTATTCTGTCCTCATGCAAAACAATTGAAGCAGAAACCATCCAAAACCTGACAAATTCAATGGACGAGAGAGTTCAGAAGCTCCTTTCGAACAAGGGGTCCTATGTGAAAATGTAACATCACCTAGAATAAAGTTTTGAGTTGAAAACTGTTTGATTTCAGTTTCTAACAACCTGCTAATGCTTATAATTTCAAAAATGACCATTTTTTTGGTCTTTATTAAAATGAAAAGGTTGATCGAAAAGTTTGGGGGATCTAAGAGTGTGGCAACCCAGTAGTCATGATTACTTCGAATTCTGACAATATGAGGGTCATGCTGCAGGTAGTGCAGCAAGAAGGCACTTATGTGCCTTGCGCATCTCGGAGCCCCAAAATTATTTTCCGGGCTAGATGCAGCTAAAAATTATTTTTAATTTTAAATCTGGTGAAGCTTTAGTATAGATGGCCTAATAGGATCAGTGCTGCACACTGCTACAAAGCCCAAATTATTTTCCAGTCAAGATACAGATAAACATGATTAGTAATTTGAAAGCTTAAAACGGTTGGTAGGGTGATTTTAACCAATCATCAAGCTTTTACTCTCCCCAGGATGACACAGGGGTAGAAAAGTCGTTTCGGATCCATGATTTGTTCATCTTTATGAACGTGAGTCTGTCTACATTATCAGTGGAGAGCCGCGTGCGCTTATCTGTCAGCACACCACCAGCAGCGCTGAACACACGTTCAGACAGAACGCTGGCTGCGGGGCATGACAAGATCTCCAAGGCGTAAGTGGCTAGCTCCGGCCATTTATCCAGATTGGAAGCCCAAAAAGAGCAAGGGTCCAGTGACACAGTCGTGGCTTCAATGTTTACTTGGAGATACTCCTGTACCATCGTCTCTAGGCGTTGACTATGTGTCAGACTTCTTGTCTCCTGTGGCCTTGCAAAGGATGGGCTAAAAAAGTGGTGAAATGATTCCGCAAAATTGATGTTACCAGCAGATACTGTGGTTCTGTTACGGTTTGAGTGCTGAACACTTGACGGTCCCACGGTTGGCAAGTTGGAACTGTGAGATTCACTACGTGCACCACTGGTATTTTGTGGAAAAGCACATGTAAGATTCTGCAACAGTCTCTGCTGATACTCCTGCATGCGTGCATCCCTTTCTATGTCAGGAATAATTTCTGCAAATTTACTTTTGTACCGGGGATCTAACAGTGTGGCAACCCAGTAGTCAGGATTATTTCTAATTCTCACAATTCGAGGGTCATGTTGCAGGTAGTGCAGCAAGAAGGCACTCATGTGTGTTGCGCATCCAAGTCCCTGTTGTGTTGGTGGCGAGGTAACAATCATGCTTCCTTCCTCTGTCCTCTCCCCCCAACCTCGCACAACAGAAATGTGATCAAGGTCTCCCTCATCTGATGAGTCTTCCATCAGTTCGTCCTCCACTTCTTCCTGGGCTCCTGCACCTTCCTCACTAGTTTGGCTGCTACCATGCGCCCTGGTAAAACCATCTCCCCCACCCTCACATGCCTGCCGCCTTGGTGCTGCCGACCGTCTGGACCTTGCAGATGTTAGCCCTTCCGCATACAACTCCTCCTCCTCTACTTCCTCCACCTCCTCTTGTGCCACCACCTGACTCCGAATTCTGTTTAACATGTGCTCCAGCATGTAAATCACCGGAATAGTCATGCTGATAATGGCATCGTCAGCACTAAACATCTTCGTCGCCATTTCAAAACTGTGCAGAAGGGTGCATAGGTCCCTGATCTGAGACCACTCCTCCAGCGTGATTTGCCCCACCTCTGAATCTCGTTGGCCCAGGCTATACGTCAGAACGTATTGCACCAGGGCTTGTCGGTGCTGCCACAGTCGCTGCAACATGTGCAGAGTTGAATTCCACCGGGTAGGCACATCGCATTTTAGCCGGTGAAGTGGCAGGCCCAACGACTTCTGTAGAGATGTAAGTCGCTGAGCTGCGGGATGCGAACGGCGGAAGTGAGCACACAGCGACCGTGCCCTCTGCAGAAGGCCATCTAGTCTGGGATAGTGGGCTAAAAATTGCTGGACAACCAGGTTCAACACGTGAGCCATACAAGGCACGTGTGTGACATTGCCCCGGCGAAGGGCCGCACCCAGGTTTGCAGCATTGTCGCACACGGCCTTCCCTGGTTTCAGGTCCAGTGGAGACAACCATTCATGAAATTGGTTCTCCAGAGCTGACCACAACTCCTCAGCTGTGTGACTCACATTTCCCAGACATTTCAATGTAAAAACCGCCTGATGACGTTGAGCCCTACTGCCAGCATAGTAAGGAGGTGTGCAGGATCCCTTCTGCGCAGTTAGAAAGCTTGTGGCATGACCAGACAGGCTTTGGGTGCAGGTGGAAGACCGAGAGGAGGTTGAGGAGGCAGAAGCAGTGGAGGAACTTTGACATAAAGAGGATTGACGCACAACTCGTGGGGACGGCAAGACTTGGACAGCAGCCCCTTGTCCTGCTGTCACCATAGTTACCCAGTGCCCAGTCAGCGACATGTAACGCCCCTGTCCATGCCTACTCGTCCAAGTGTCTGTGGTGAAATGCACCCTGTCACACACAGAGTTTCTCAAAGAAGCGGTGATGTTGTGTGCGACATGCTGGTGGAGCGCAGGCACACCTTTCTTTGAGAAGTAGTGCCGACTGGGCATCTGGTACTGGGGCACTGCGACGGACATAAGGTCTCGAAAATCCTCTGTGTCCACCAGGCGGAAAGGCAGCATTTCTGTAGCCAAGAGCTTGCAGATGGTGAAATTCAACCTCTTAGCTTTCTCATGGCTAGGAGGAAATGGTCTTTTACTTGTCCACATCTGAGGGACCGAGGGCTGGCTATTGTGCTTAGACGGGGTTGATAAGGGTGTCCCCGGCAAACTGCCGGTCTGTGAGGAAGATGCAGGCGGACATGTTAGGTTGCCTTGATCCAAAGGTGGTGCTATCGATGTCGGACAGCGCTCAACACCAGCTGGTGTTACCACCTCCAAAGAAAATGATGACCTGCCAATCACGCTGGCTGTTGCGGGTAAAGAGGTGGCAGGTCTGCGCCCCAAAACAGGTGTGACTGCTGTCCCCCCAGTCACTGAGGATGAAGAGGCCGTGGATGCACAAGATATGGCAGAAGGTGATTGGCCCGGCCGGCTAGGCCGCATTGTAGCACACTGAGCTTCCCACTGTAACTTATGCTTCATGTCCATGTGCCGGTTCATGCATGAAGTACTCAAACTATGTATTTTTTGGCCTCTACTTAGCTTTTGCTGACAAATGTTACAGATAACACGAGTTGGGTCATCTTTATCGATCTGAAAAAATGCCCAGGCTATGCAAGGCTTAGCACCCATGCGACCTGAAGAGCCACCACGACTTGTGGTGAGAGGCAGAGTTGTGTTTGAGGATGCAGTTGTTGACGTGCTTCCAGTACTACGTCTCTGTCCAGGAAGGCGCAACCTGACCTCGTCGTCACTAGCATCTTCCTCCACCTCCTCTGCTGACCTCATCTCTTGGCTGACTGTGGGTTGACAGTAAGTGGGATCTCCGACCTCATCATCATCACCCTGTGCGTTATCACACCCGTCGTCCTCAGAGCCAACCTGTTCCTGCCCTGACAAAAAACTAAAGTTGTCGCTCCAATCAGGTATTTGAGTCTTATCATCGTCTTCCTCATTGTCTCCACCAACAGGAGTTACAGTTTGGGAATGAGGGTCTACATTATGGTCAGAACCTTCTGCGTCTGGTCCTGGATCCGACTCATAAAGATTCTGGGCATCAGTGCAGATCATTTCCTCGTCTGGATTCACAGAAGCGCTGGAGTCGACCTCTGATTCCCAGGCTATAGTATGAGTAAACAGCTCTGCAGACTCAACCATCTGTTCTACCTCATACTCAGACGGGCAGCTGGAGATTTGGGAGCTGTGAGGAAGCAAGTGCGATTTGGGTGACACCTTTGAGGACTGGAGTATTTGTGATGTTGAAGTTGATGTGGAGGAGAGCCCACTTAAAGGAGCACTTGATATCCGTTGAAGCACCTGCTGTTTTTGTGCCTCATCTGGAATTTGTAGCGATTGGCGTGGCCGTAAGAAAGGGATCTTATCACATTGTCCGCTAAAAGAAGTAGACATTTTAGTTTGGCTGGAAGATGGTCTTTCTTCTGCAGATGTTACTGTTGCTTTAACACCTACCCCACGGACACAACCTTTTTTCCCCTTCCCAACACGCCTATTCCCCTTTCCACCAGCAGCAGGCCTTTTTCCACTCATTTTGGTGGTTAACTAATTCACAACTCTGGAGTTGTTTGCACAAAAAAACAATGGATGGTAACCGAGCAGAGCTGAGTGGCCAAACTTTGGTATTAGGCCAAAACTATTGGCTGGGTTAGATGCAGAAAAAAATTATTTTGAATTTGCAACCTGATGGAGGTCAGTATAGATGGACTAATACAAATAGTCCCACACACTGCTAGAAGCCCAAATATTTTTTCAGAGGTACTGTAGATGCAGATAAAAATTATTTTTAATTTGCAACCTGATGGAGGTCAGTATAGATGGACTAATAGACCAAGTCCCACACACTGCTAGAAGCCCAAATATTTTTTCAGAGCTTGATGCAGAAAAAAATTATTTTTAATTTACAACCTGATGGAGGTCAGTATAGATGGACTAATAGACCAAGTCCCACACACCGCTAGAAGCCCAACTATTTTTTCAGAGCTAGATGCAGAAAAAAATTATATTCAATTTGCAACCTGCTGGAGGTCAGTATAGAAGGACTAATAGAACAAGTCCCACACACTGCTAGAAGCCCAAATATTTTTTCAGAGCTAAATGAAGAAAAAAATTATTTTTAATTTGCAACCTGATGGAGGTCAGTATAGATGGACTAATAGACCAAGTCCCACACACCGCTAGAAGCCCAACTATTTTTTCAGAGCTAGATGCAGAAAAAAATTATATTCAATTTGCAACCTGCTGGAGGTCAGTATAGAAGGACTAATAGAACAAGTCCCACACACTGCTAGAAGCCCAAATATTTTTTCAGAGCTAAATGAAGAAAAAAATTATTTTTAATTTGCAACCTGATGGAGGTCAGTATAGATGGACTAATAGACCAAGTCCCACACACTGCTAGAAGCCCAAATATTTTTTCAGAGCTAGATGCAGAAAAAAATTATTTTTAATTTGCAACCTGATGGAGGTCAGTATAGATGGACTAATAGACCAAGTCCCACACACCGCTAGAAGCCCAACTATTTTTTCAGAGCTAGATGCAGAAAAAAATTATATTCAATTTGCAACCTGCTGGAGGTCAGTATAGAAGGACTAATAGAACAAGTCCCACACACTGCTAGAAGCCCAAATATTTTTTCAGAGCTAAATGAAGAAAAAAATTATTTTTAATTTGCAACCTGATGGAGGTCAGTATAGATGGACTAATAGACCAAGTCCCACACACTGCTAGAAGCCCAAATAATTTTTCAGAGCTAGATGCAGAAAAAAATTATTTTTAATTTGCAACCTGATGGAGGTCAGTATAGATGGACTAATAGACCAAGTCCCACACACTGCTAGAAGCCCAAATATTTTTTCAGAGCTAGATGCAGAAAAAAAATATTTTTAATTTGCAACCTGATGGAGGTCAGTATAGATGGACTAATAGACCAAGTCCCACACACTGCTAGAAGCCCAAATATTTTTTCAGAGCTAGATGCAGAAAAAAATTATTTTTAATTTGCAACCTGATGGAGGTCAGTATAGATGGACTAATAGACCAAGTCCCACACACCGCTAGAAGCCCAACTATTTTTTCAGAGCTAGATGCAGAAAAAAATTATATTCAATTTGCAACCTGCTGGAGGTCAGTATAGAAGGACTAATAGAACAAGTCCCACACACTGCTAGAAGCCCAAATATTTTTTCAGAGCTAAATGAAGAAAAAAATTATTTTTAATTTGCAACCTGATGGAGGTCAGTATAGATGGACTAATAGACCAAGTCCCACACACTGCTAGAAGCCCAAATATTTTTTCAGAGCTAGATGCAGAAAAAAATTATATTCAGTTTGCAACCTGATGGAGGTCAGTATAGATGGACTAATAGAATGATGCTATGCCCAAAAGATTTTACTTCACTAGGTGCAGTAAAAAAATTGGTATTCTATACACAGGTGTTATATCTTGCAACACAGATAGGCTACTCCACTGACTAACACACTCTGCAATAGGCCAAAAAGGATTAGCTTTGCTAGATTCAGCCAAATGCTGTGAAAAAAACTTGCACAGCACTGGCACAGACCTGCCTGGCAAAAACTGATAGGAACTCATGTAACCTAGTCCTGAAAAGGACTCCAATTACAATTAGTCTTTACTCCCACAACCTATCTATTTAAGAGCACAGACCTCCCTGATAAAAGTCGTAGGAAATGCTGTAACCTAGTCCTTAAAAGGACTGCAATCACAACTATTCCCTACTCCCAAGCTATCTGTATATTTGTGCGAAAATTGGCTTGAAATTAACAAGGTATAGCGCACACAGCAACAGCGGTGCCGTCTAACACGCAGCTGCAGCAGTGAGAAAATGGTGGCGACGGGGAAAATGGCTTGGTCTTATAGGGCAAGGACATGTGACATACACTGCCAATGACACATGCCCTTGCTTGTGTGAAAAAAAGCACTTCGCTCCGTGTGTGCGCTGCTGATAGGCTGACAGATTGCACCTCCCCACTGCAAATGCGGGAAAGAGAAAAAAAAATGGAGATCTTCATTGTTCCTGCAGAGATCTATCCCCTGCCCCTCCCCCCACCCCGCTGTACACTCAAACTGCGTATTAACATTAATTTTCATCATTACTGAGAAAAAATCCAGTTATGATTTTGGTGCACGAACAGTTATCGAACATAACCTCGAACAGCCGAATTTTTCTCAAATTGTTCGTGTTCGCCGAACGGCTCGATCACCGCCCAAAACAGCTCGAATTTGAGATTGGCGAACAGTTCGAGTAGAACAACGCTCATCTCTAATCTGTAGCACAGGAAAACAGCTACTGTTCCTCCTCATCTTCCTCCTCATTATCACCTCTTCTGTAATTGTAAGCTGTGAGCGTTTCAGTAGATAGAGAAGCGGGATGGTGACGCTAATTATGGCATCATCGGCACTCACCATCTTGGTGGAGTCCTCAAAGTTTTGGAGGATGGCACAGATTTCAGACATCTAGCCCACTCATTAGCTCTTATGTGCGGAGTCTGACCTGAATACCAACAGGCGTGTTGAAGTTAATACTCAACAACTGCCCCGTGCTGCTCACAAATCCTTCCCAACATATGCAACATTGAGTTCCAAGGCTTGGTGACATCGGACGCCAGCCATTGAGCTGGAAGCTGCAAATGCTGGTGAAGCACGGCAAAGGCAACGGAAGCTGTAGGTGATTTTCGGAAATGGGCACACAAGCGGCGTACTTTCATAAGCTGATCAGGTAGATCTGGGTAGGTTTTGAGAAACCACTGAACCACTAGGTTGAGCACATGGGCCAGGCATTGTACTTTTACTGGAGTGTAATATTTGGCATGCTCCAAAAAAATATGACGATTATTACGGCAGTAATATCGGATCACGTCTGATGACCACGGTTTTAGGCAGTGGCGTTATAGATGTAGTATTAGTCAGCTACAAAGTGTGAAGAGTTTGAACATCACACAACTGGCAGACTTTAACTGGAGTGTAATATTTGGCACGCTCCAAAAATTGTGATGATTATTACAGCAGTAATATCGGATCACGTCTGATGACCACGGGTTTAGGCAGTGGCCTTACAGATGTGATATTGGTCAGCAACCAAATGTGAACAGGTTGAACAACACCCAACTGGCAGACTTTAAATGGAGTATAATAATATGCATGCTCCCAAAAATGTCACGATTATTATGGCAGTAATATCGGATCACGTCTGATGAACATGGTTTTAGGCAGTGGCGTTAGAGATATGGTATTGGTCAGCAACCAAGTGTGAATAGGTTGAGCAACACACAACTGGTAGACTTTAACTGGAGTGTAATATTTGGCAAGCTCCAAAAAATGTCACGATTATTACGGCAGTAATATCGGATCACGTCAGATGACCGCGGATTTAGGCAGTGGCGTTAGAGATATGGTATTGGTCAGCGACCAAGTGTGAAGAGTTTGAACATCACACAACTGGCAGACTTTAACTGGAGTGTAATATTTGGCACGCTCCAAAAAATGTGACGATTATTACGGCAGTAATTTCGGATTACATCTGATGAACACGGTTTTAGACAGTGGCGTTAGAGATATGGTATTGGTCAGCAACCAAGTGTGAATAGGTTGAACAATGCACAACTGGCAGACTTTAACTGGAGTGTAATATTTGGCATGCTCCAAAAAATGTCACGATTATTACGGCAGTAATATCGGATTACGTCTGATGACCAAGGTTTTAGGCCGTGGCGTTAGAGATATGGTATTGGTCAGCAACAGGTGAATAGGTTGAACAACACACAACTGGCAGACTTTGACTGGAGTGTAATATTTGGCACGATCCAAAAAAAGGGCCGATTATTATGGCAGTAATATCGGAATATCGGATCACGTCTGATGACCACGGTTTTAGGCAGTGGCGTTATAGATATAAATAATCAGGATTAAGTGCAAAAAAAAATTAGCTCTGATTTCTTTGGCTATGGATATCTGTAACAGCAGCAGAGCAGACAGAATGAGCAATGGACCCTATTCTGCTCATACACTCTTCATAAACTCTGCCTGCCTAACTCCTGCTATCACCAGGATTAATAGTATATGCAGCTGGATTAGTCCTTTGAAGGACTGCTAGTTCAGATGTGTATATATAGCTGTGGAATACCTAATACCTCACTAATAAACTGCCAATTCTCTCCCTAGTTCAGCAGCGGCTCTCCCTACTCTGCCTGTCTGAAGGGTAGACTGTGATGAGCATAGAGTCACCGGGTCTGTTATAGACCCGATGACGCTATGCGGCCAGCTAATCACTGTAATGCCACAACCAACATGGCTATGGCATTACAGTGAGTGACAGGAAATCTCTGCCTGTTTATTTGCTGATAAAACAGCGCCAAACATGCGGGGCGTGGAATCGAGCACCCGCCTGAGCATCCTGGAAGTACTTGCCGAGCAGGCGAGTACAGAGCAGGAGCGAGCGCAATGTCAACACAATGTTCACAAGGTGGACAGCAGCGGTGGTCAGTCTCCTAGACAATGACCAAACTACTTTATGATGATAGAGGCCACCATCTCCTTAGTTTGCAGGTACTTTTCTGGGGAATGAGCTTGTCTCCAACCAGCCAGGAATATCCAGTGAATGCCATGCCATGGTTTGGTATTAGCACCCAGTACCAGATGCGAAGCCATCCACAATTTCCATTTCTCAGGAATTTTATTTGGTAGACTAGCGGCCCAAACATTAGTTTCTAACAAAGGAGCTGAAGACTCAATAGTGGCAGTAGGTGCAAGTTTCTCCAGCATGACCTGTTTGTTAGATATCAGAGGGAGAACAGAATTGGGCTTTGCCAAGGTGTCAGATTTCATCTTAAGTCTTATATATTGCTGGAGCCAGTCCACAGTAAAAAAGAAGCCATAAAGTGTCCGGGAACGTTCACACAGACTTTTCTTATATAGGGCAGCTTCTTGGTGAGAGTTGAATTTCACCACAGCCATATTCTTTAGGTTGCTGAAAGAACTGGCATAGAGGGAAATCGTATCATAAGCAATGGCTGCCTGTTCAATATCAGCTCAATCTTCTCCGTGCTTCGACACAAAAAGATCTTTACGCCTTGAATTTTATGACTATAGAGTTGGGCAATTGCCTAATCAGCAAAGCGTTTTGAGAAATAATTTGCATATGTAAAGCCACGGTTTAGGCCACTGAAGATCATCATTAAGCGAAACTCATATAGCTTTCCCACTGACTGAAAGAAGGATATCAAGACTTCCAAGACAGCCAAGACTTCCCTGTCCTCACCAAGAGGATAACTGTCCATGTTCTCTTCCTCCTCCTCCTCCTCATCCTCATTATCACCCAATCCTCATTGAGATGAGATGAGGCTGGGCTGTGTAGCATCACCCTGTATAGTTCCTAGCTCTGACTTCAATGCCTCTTCTTTAAATGTGAGCAGCGAGCGTTTCAGTAGTCAGAGAAGTGGGATAGTGATGCTAATTCTGGCATCATCGTCGCTCACCACCTTGGTTGAGTCCTCAAAGATTTGGAGGATGGCACAGATTTCAGACATCCATGCCCACTCATCAGCTCTTATGTGCGGAGACTGACCTGATTACAATGAGTGTGTTGAAGCTGGTACTCAACAACTGCCCTCTGCTGATCACAAATCCTTCCCAACATCTGCAACGTTGATTTCCAACTTGTGCTGACATTGCACATGAGTTGGTGAGCTGGAGGCTGCAAACACTGCTGAAGCACTGGAGGAAGCTGTAGCTGACTTTCTGAAATGGGCACACACATGGCGTACTTTCACAAGCACCTCTGGCAGATCTAGGTAGGTTTTGAGAAACCGCTGAATCACTAAGTTGATCACATGGGCCAGCCATGCGAGGTTGCCGAGCCTCAGAGCCGCCACCAGGTTCCGGACATTGTCACACATGACCATGCTTGGCTGTTTGTTCAGCGGTGAGAGCCAAGGATCTTCCTGCTCTGTTACAGCTGTCAACAACTCTACAGCGGTGTGCGGTTTGTCACCTAAACATATTATCTTGTTAGAACCCTCCTGTTTGTTTTTTCCATCTTGTGTTTTGCGGTCACGTGACCATCTGCCTTTATATTCCAGCTCAGCCCTTATGGCTGTGCTGGACTTCAGTGTTTGACTGTTTCTCTAGCCTGGTGCTTCGGTGCCTTTCTCTGTCAAGTTCGCTTGGTCCTTCTGGGACCTCTAGTACATTTTTGTCAGTTTGTCTTTTTGTGTTCTGCAACAACTTCTCTGTTTAGGAGGTGTCCCATTTTTGTCTCAGTCGTTAGTTCTTTTAGGGACCCCTCCCTTAATGCTATAGGTCTTCGTTCAGACTAGCCGAGGACTAAGGCGGGTTTGTTCGCTAGGAACAGGTTGCCCGCTACATCGTAGGGATTCAGCTTAGTCTTACTGTAGGGACAGCTTTCCCCTATCTTTCCTTAGTACATGTTGCAGATCATAACAATCTTCAGCACAGCCCGTTACCGCTTGGCAGAGGCAATGCTGCAGTGCTTCCAGCTTGCGACTGATGTGGCCTTTTTGGAAATGGAGGCCGAAGAGGAGAAAGAGGTGCAGGAGATGTAGAATGTGGGAGCAAACCTTATTGACCCAGGGCCCGCAATCCTCTGCATCAGGAGGATGTGTTCCATCCCAGGGTCCGACTGGGTCCCGGCTTACACAATATTAACCCAGTGTGCCGTCAGTGAGATGTACCGTCCCTGGCCACAAGCACTTATTCACGTGTCTGAGGTTAGGCGGTCCTTCCCAGTTACTGCATTGGTGAGGGTACGGGTAATGTTCTAGGACCCTTGCTTGTATAAGGCGGGGACGGCACACCGGGAGAAATAGTGGTGGCTGGGGACCCAGTACCGAGGGATGGCCGCCACCTAGAGGTTGTAGAAAGATTCTGCCTCCATGAGCCTAAAAGGAAAAATTTCTAGTCTAATTGGTAGAGAAATGTGGCAGTTTAGTATGTGAGTGGGTGGCTGCGTATTTTTGCATGCGTTCCAAGGACTGGGGTAGGGACAATTGAATGCTGCGATGGGACAAAGACGTGGATAAGGTTGCTGACTGTGATTGTTGCAAGTGTGCAGCGACAGTTGCAGGGTGGAGGGCATGTTCACCTGCATCATGGATGGAGGCACGTACAATAAGATAAGAGACAGTGGTGTCACTCACAGACACTGTTTCTGGACCCTGACGTTCAGCCAAACTAGTCGGGTGCTTTGCTGTCATGTTCCTGAGTATGCTGGTGGTGGTCAGGCTGGTAGTTTTGCTGCCCCTGCTGATGCTGGCATGGCAGATGTTGTAAATGGCCTTTTTTGGGTTAACTGGACAGTCTTTAAAAATGAACCAGACTCGGGAAGACCTGAACCAGACTGGCAACTTCCCTGGTATTGGTGGTTTGGGGAACAGTTGCCCGCCTTGTGTCTGTGGCCACTCCACTGCTTCTTCCTGCCTGTTGCAGTGCTACGCCTCCCTCTCCCTCCCCCTCTGTGCTGCTTTCCTCATTATGCATGTCACCTTACCAGTTTGGGTCAGTGACTTCATTGTCCATCACCTCGTCTTACACTTCCACGCCTTGGTCCTCCTCCTGACTTTCTGTCCATTGTATTTCATCTTCATCCACCTTTTGCGACAGTAAGTTCACTTTCCCACCATCACCTTTGTGTTACAATGGCTGCTGAAATATTTGGGCATCGCTACATGCAATCTCCTGTTGCCCCGGTTTAAGCGGACCGAGTGAGAGGCCAGAATCTATAAATAGAAAAATGAGCAAAACTGCTCTTCGGAGTGTCTAGTTGTCTCCAGGCACTCGGCATGGTGGGAGGAACGAGGATCAGGGTAAGGAATATGTTGACTCCATCTCCAAAATATCTCCCGGATCTGCACATTCCTCAAACAAGAATCTGCAAAAACAATTGTGCATGCGCTCATCATCTCCTGACTCGACTGCTGCAACTTCCTGCTCTGTGACTTCTAACACTCTCGCATCCCTCCAATCTATCCTAAACTCTGCTGCCTGACTTATCCACCTGTCCCCTCGCTATTCCCTGGCCTCTTCTCTCTGTCAATCCCTTCACTGGCTCCCCATTGCCATAAACTCCAATTCAAAACCCTAACCATGACATGCAAAGCCATCCACAACCTGTCTCCTCTATGCATCTGTGACCTAGTCTCCCTGTACTTATCTGCACGCAACTTCCGATGCTCACAAGATCTCCTTGCCTACTCCCCTCTTATCTCCTCTTCCCACAATCACATACAAGATTTCTCCCTTGCATCCACCTACTCAGGAACTCTCTACCTCAACATATCAGGCTCTAGCCTACCATGGAAACCTTCTAAGGGAACATGAAAACCTACCTCTTCCGATAAGCCTACAACCTGCAGTAACCACCGCTCCACCATACCGCAGCATGACCTGCTCTACCCTCACCCATCCCATGTAGACTGTGATCCCTCGTTGGCAGGGTCCTCTCTTCTCCTTTTCCAGTCGCTGTCACGTTTTTGTTCAAGATTATTGTAATTGTATTTGCAATGTATATCCCTTTTTCATGGAATAAATAGCGCTATAATAATAATAATGTGGTCCAGACTCATGGCTACTGATACTGGACCGTGTGGAAGACAGGATAGTGGTGGTGATGGCAAACTGACTGGAAGCATTATCTATTTATCTGCTATCCAACCAACAACCTTTTCACACTGCTCTAGCTTCAAGAGTGGTATTCCGCGACCCCCTAGAAGCTTGGTCGACATCATGTGGGTGCCTGTTGTGCTCCCTCAGCAGGCACAGTTTCATCTTGTGGACGGCCTCAGCCTCTGCATGCACCATCACCATTACGTTCACTTCCCCGTCCCTTGCCATGCGCCTTGCCCTTTTTAAATGGAGTTTAATATTTGTCACAGTGCCAAAAATTTCTGTATTATTACAACAGTAATATAGGATCACGTCTGATGACCACGGTTTTAGGCAGTGACCTGGGATGCAGAGATGCTTCCCGGAGTCTTCACCATGCTGTTGCCATGTCATTTCAGCTCTGTATGGATGTTCCTGATCATGTCTCCCACACCACATGACCAGATAAGGTAGTAACATGTTAAAATTCCATTTACTGGTAAATGTATTTTTCACCTTTGAAAGCAGTGCAAAAACGCATCAAAAATGCTACATGTGAACGAGGTGTGGAGGAGCATTTTTGTTTTTGGTTATTTATTTTGACTTATATACAAGTCATTACCCTGGAAGCAATGTTCCTTAACATTTTTTCCAGGAAAATCCATTTTGGCTTTGTTCTTGTATGTTTTATTGTGAGTCTGTAAAAGTGGCATAATACTCTGACAACATTGTTCACAGCAGTGACCTAGGAGCCAGAGATGCTTCAAGGGGTCTTCCCCATGCTGTTCCCATATTATTTTAACACTGTTCCCATCGATTTAGCCAATTTTTAGGCCCCCTCCAGACCTCCGGGGGTGGGCCGCAGGAAAAATGCCTGAGTTTCCCAGTGACTTACATTGGACTCGTTGCTCGGGTCGAGCACCCGAGCATTACGATTTGCTCGACCTGAGCAATGAGCACCCGAGCATTTTAGTGCTCGCTCATCACTAGTCAATACATTAAAAATGTTTAGAGGGTTTACATCTTTCACTTTTTTAAAAAAGGATGACAAAACATCAATGTTAAACAGGCCAAACTGATGACAAATGAGAGAACAACAATCTGTGTCTATTGGATATGGATGTGTAAATGTAGCATTAGAGTATCACTAACAGGCAATAATATTTTGGCATACTACGCATACCAAAGCAATATAGAAGTGATTAATTTATTAAATTGTGAAGTTTCCTAGTGGGATTCTTAAAGATTACCGTATTTTACAGATTACAAGTTGCCACGGTTTACAAAAAACACCCCAAATTTGGGGGACGAAAATAGGAAAAAATGTTTTTTAATAAACCTGTGCGTGTCATAATCAGCTTACCTGGGGGTCGGTGGCATTGGTGGAGCGGGGTCCTAGGTGGCAGGGTTGTTGCTGGTGGAGACAGGAGATGCTGTGGAGGCAGGACAGGGTATTCGGCGGCAGGAGTCAGGAGATGGCTGTGGACCCCACTTTGGTAGGATGAGATGTTCGGTGATGTAGGAGCTCAGCCAGCATTTTGTGAAAGCTGAAGCCCTGCACCTTCCATGCTCTTCTATGCGACGTGCCCCGGGAAAATGGCCGCCGGAGGTGGCGCATGCTCAATTTGAGATCTCGGCACCAGCAGTTTTTGAAATTATTGAACTTACATGTCAAACTCTGGCCCGCAGGGTGGTTTTATTTGGCCATCAGAACTGCCACCCTTATGAGGGGTCATTATTCTGTATGGAGGACTCTGTGGGACCATTATTCTGTATGGAGGACTATGTGGGGCCCATTATTAGGTATGGAGGACAATGTGGGGCCCATTATTCTGTATGGAGTGCTATGTGGGGCCCATTATACTGTATAATGGTTGGCCTGTGACTTTGTCCAAGTTTTTCATTTTGGCCCTCTCTGTGTTTGAGTTTGACATCCCTGTTCTAGAACATGAATGGGTGAAGAAAGTCTTGATTGTATTTCAGTTTATTCTTCAGGTGGCAATTCTAAACTCCCATATCTGCATTATGGATATACAAATGTATACAGTGGGGAAAAAAAAGTATTTAGTCAGCCACCAATGTGCAAGTTCTCTCACTTAAAAAGATGAGAGGCGCCTGTAATTGACATTATCGTAGACCTCAACTATGAGATACAAAATGAGAAAACAAATCCTGAAAATCACATTGTCTGATTTGGAAAGAATTTTTTTTCAAATTTTGGTGGAAAATAAGTATTTGGTCAATTACAAACATGCAAGATTTCTGGCTCTCACAGACCTGTAACTTCTCCTTTAAGAGGCTCATCTGTCCTCCACTCAGTACTGGCACCTGTTTGAACTTATCAGTATAAAAGACACCTGTATGCAACCTCAAACAGTCACACTCCAAACTCCACTATATTGAAGACCAAAGAGCTGTCGAAGGACACCATATACAAAATTGTAGCCCTGCACCAGGCTGGGAAGACGGAATCTGCAATAGGTAAGCAGCTTGGTGTGAAGAAATCAACTGTGGGAGTAATAATTATAAAATGGAAGACATACAAGACCACTGATAATCTCCCTCGATCAGGGGCTCCACACAAGATCTCACCCCGTGGGGTCAAAATGATCTCAAGAGCGGTGAGCAAAAATCCCAGAACCACACGGGGGGACCTAGTGAATGGCCTGCAGAGAGCTGGGACCAATGTTGCACAGGCTACCATCAGTAACACACTACACTGCCAGTGACTCAGATCCTACAGTGCCAGACGTGTCCCCCTGCTTAAGCTATTACATGTTTGGGCCCGTCTGAAGTTTGCTAGAGAGCATTTGGATGATCCAGTAGAGTATTGGGAGAATGTCATATGGTCAAATGAGACCAAAGTAGAACTGTTTGGCAGAAACACAACTCGGCGTGTTTGGTGGAGAAATAATGCTGAGTTGCATCCAAAGAACACCATACCTACTGTGAAGCATGGGGGTGGCAACATCATGCTTTGGGGCTGTTTCTCTGCCAACGGACCAGGATGACTGATCCGTGTACACGAAAGAATGAATGGGGCCATATATCGTGAGATTTTGAGGGCAAACTTCCTTCCATCAGCAAGGGCATTGAAGATGAAACGTGGATGGGTCTTTCAGCATGACAATGATCCCAAGCAAACCGCCAGGGCAACAATTGAGTGGCTTCGTAAGAAGCATTTCAAGGTCCTGGAGTGGCCTAGTGACAGTAAGCTGCTTATCAGAGGAGGGGGCGGAGTAGGACCAGGAAATCACAGCAATGATAATCACCAGATGATAAAACCTGCATTGTAAGTAAACAACTATACATCGGCTGATGAGTGTCACATTACTGAATTCAATGTTTTAGCCTCATCTACTGCTACGGTATCTTCATATTACATAGCAAAAACCCGCTGACAGATTCCCTTTAAGGCTAGCGCTACATAGAGTCTATCACAATAAATTGGTTTTAACTAGAAATGAGTGTATTTGTTCGAAGCAAATTCAATTTGGCATAGATTTTACAAAAAAATCAGATTGTACTGAAAATTTTTTAAATTTGCTTTGTGCCAACGGGCCAACATTTTGCTGAAATTTAGAGGGTTTTTTTAAATTCAGTTCTCACCTTGTAGGTCACAAGTCCCACTACAGCTCACCTTCTGGTTCTTGTGACATCAAAGGCTTGCTCATCGCCGGAAGCCTTGGAGGAGAGTGAAGATAGTCTGAAGAGGATGTTGCATGCCACAGCACGGAAGAAAGAAGCGGCCGTACAGAGCAGTTGCAGAACAATGGGCAGCGTCAGGGGCGGGACAGGTGAGAAATGAATTTATTCTTTTTAGGTTGCAACGGTAACTTGATAAAATATAAATCTGAATCTATAAACAATTTCCAAATAAAATGAAACAAATATATTTTTTTATAAATATCTTTTGAATGTGAGTTAAGTGTTTCAATATGCCATAATTGGCTACACCGACACTTTTCATTTTCCGTGCATTTAGATTTTTTTCCATATTTTTGAAGAATTTATGGGACTTATACGCTTTGATTTTTGAACTATGTAAAGCTTGTAAAAGTGAACATTCTGGCTTTTATAACACATTCTTTGTATAATACTTTATGTTACAAAATGTGTATAACCTATAGAGAACACTAGGTGGCTCTGTCATGGCTCATATGTCTAACATTTTCTAACATGAGAATACCATATGAATACACAATACTTTTATTGATACTTATATTAATTTATACAACATATTTCTTATATAAACTTGTTTTAAATTTTATTATTTATTTTTTAGTGTTAAAAAATATACAATTAGGCCCACATGTATTAATAAGTCACATTGTGTCTCAAAAAATTGCAATTTGGTAAAATAGCCAAGCATTATGCAAAAATGTAGTCTTTTTCAATTTGAGATCATGCACTCTATTGCCAAGTAGCGTAGGACACACTTTTCCACTTGGTGACTGAGTGCACTGCCTAAGCTGTTTATTCAATATACAGTAGGTGTGCAAGTGTTCTACAGAACTGTATCACATAAAAGGAGAGGCTTTCAGGGACAAGCACCTATATGAGAGATTACTGTTGCTCAAAGCACAAGTAGAATTCATTTTTTGATCCTTATCCATTCTCACATGCACCAAATCTATTAAAAGCCATAAATATTGCACAAAGCAATGCGACTTATATTTTTTTAAGAATTGCATATGAATTGCAGTTTTAATAAATGTTAGATACTATGTCTATATATTATTATTATTTGTTATTATGGCGCCATTAATTCCAAGGAGCTTTTTGCGTGAATAATAATAATAATAATAATAATTTTTATTTGTATAGCGCCAACATATTCTGCAGCACTTTACAATTAAGCGGGGGCATATACAGACAATGAATTCAATATAATTTAAGACAGTTTAAACAGTTACATTAGGAGTGAGGTCCCTGCTCCCAAGCTTACATTCTACAAGGAAATGGGGGGACATAATAGGTGAAAAGTACTTGTTATTTCAGGTCTGGCAATTATAATAAATAGGGATTTTCATGTAAAGCTGTATGATCCGGTCATCAGCCAGTATGTTTAAGTGCAATACTCAAGTACCGAGTGCAGTTATCTTGTGCATGGAGGGTGTGGAGACAGATGAAGAGAAGGGAACAGATTCAAAATAATACTTAGAAGGAGGGAACAGGGGAAAGTTAATTTACTGAGTGGCTAGGGTGGTAGGCTTGTGTAAAGAGATGGATTTTTAAAGCACGCTTGAAGACATAAGGGCTAGGCATCAGTCGGATTGCCTGGGGTAGTGCATTCCAGAGGACTGGTGCAGCACGATAGAAGTATTGGAGACGGAGGTGCGAGGTTCGGATTATGGGGGATGTTAGTCTTAGGTCATTTGTAGAACCGAGGGCATGTGTAGGGCGATAGACAGAGATGAGAGAGGAGATATAAGGCAGTGCAGAACTGTGGAGATCTTTGTGAGTGAGAGTGATGAATTTATATTGGACCCTGTAGCGGACGGGCAGCCAGTGTAAAGACTGGCACAAGATGGAGGCATCAGTGAAGCGGCTGAACAGAAATATGACCCTGGCTGCCGCATTCAGGACGGATTGGAGAGGAGAAAATTTGGTAAGAGGGAGACCGATCAGAAGAGAGTTGCAGTAGTCCAGACAAGAGTGAATAAGAGCGACAGTCATAGTTTTAGCAGTTTCAAAGGTGAGAAAAGGTTGGATTCTGGGGATGTTTTTAAGATGCAGGTGACAATAGCGAGTGAGTGATCAGATATGGGGAGTAAAGGAAAGCTTAGTGTCGAATATGACCCCAAGGCAGCGGGCGTGCTGCTTGGCAGTTATGGTTGAACCCTCCAAGGTAATTTCGATGTTAGGTAGAGTTGGGTTAGTAGAGGGGAGAACCACAAGAAGTTCAGTTTTAGAGAGATTCAGTTTAAGATAGAGGGAGGATATGATGTTAGAGACAGTGGACAGACAATCCTTGGCATTTTGTATTAGGGTAGGGGTGATGTCAGGTGAAGAGGTGTATAGTTGGGTGTCGTCAGCATAGAGATAATACTGCTGATTGTTTGTCCAATATGTGTATAGAGAGAAGAGGAGGGGGCCTAGGACTGAGCCCTGCGGAACCCCGATAGTAAGGGGATGAGGAGAGGAAGATGATTCGGCAAAAGATACCGTGAAGGAGCAGTCAGAAAGGTAGGAGGAGAACCAGGAGAGAACGGTGTCCTTGAAGCCTATAGAGTGGAGCATAGTGAGGAGGAGCTGGTGATCCACAGTGTCAAATGCGGCAGAGAGATCCAGGAGAATCAGCAGGGAGAAGTGACCTTTGGATTTAGCTGTTAGTAGATCATTAGAGACTTTAGTGAGGACAGTTTAAGTGGAGTGTAAGGAGCGGAAACAAGATTGTAGAGGGTCGAGGAGAGAGTTACCTGAGACATAGCGGATTAGACGGGAGTGGACCAAGCGTTCCAGGAGTTTAGAGATGAAAGGAAGGGAAGGTCTGTAGTTAGCAGTGCAGTTCTGGTCCAGGGATGGCTTTTTAAGTAAAGGGGTTATGATAGCATGTTTAAATGAGGAGGGAAAGATACCTGAAGAAAGAGAGAGGTTAAATATTTTAGTTAGGTGAGTGGTGATCACCGGTGAGAGAGACTGCAGGAGATGTGAAGGAATGGGGTCACTGTTGATGGTTGTAGGTCGAGAAGAAATGAAGAGCTGGGTAACTTCTTCTGTAACAGGCTCAAAGATGGCTAGTGAGCTTGAAGTGCCGCAGGGAAGGGGAACCAGGCACTGAGGAGATTGGGCTGAGATGTCCTGATGGATGTGGTTGATTTTTTCTAGAAAATAAGTGGCCAGATCCTCCCTGCTGAAGTTGGTGGTGGGGGCCTGTGCTTTAGGTTTCAGCAGGGAGTTTAAGGTTTCAAAAAGTCGTTTTGGATTGTTGGACACTGAAGTGATGAGAGTGGTGAAGTAGGATTGTTTGGCTTGATGAAGGGCAGAGTTATAGGTTTTGAACATGAATTTATAGTGGATGAAGTCCTCTGCTAAAAGAGATTTTCTCCACTGATACTCAGCACACCTTGAGCAACGCTGAAGAAAGCATGTTTGCATTGTGTGCCAGGGCTGCCGTTGTCTGTGTCGGGTCTTTCTGCTTGTAGAAGGTGCTGCTTCATCTAGGGCGCTCTTCAGTGTATTATTGTAGTGTGACAATGCTAAGTCCGGACAGGAGAGGGAGGAGATGGGGGCTAAAGATGTGTGGAGACTGTCCATAAGCTGCTGGGTATTAATGGTACGTGTATTCCTAGAAGTGTGGTAAGTGCGGGTGTCCCGGGTAAGGAGACAGTTCCTGACAGAGAAGGAAAGAAGGTTGTGGTACTAGAGCGGGAGAGGGGAGTTAGTAAAGTCACGCAGCGAGCAGAGACGGGAGAAGACCAGGTCCAGAGTATTCCCGTCTTCGTGCATAGGAGAATTAGTAAATTGTGAGAGGCCGAATGAGGAGGTTAGAGAAAGTAGATGAGAGGCAGATTGGGAGAGGGGATCATTGATGGGGATATTAAAGTCTCCCATGATGATGGTGGGGATATCACAGGATAGAAAGTGAGGAAGCCAGGTGGCAAAGTGATCCAGGAACTGGCGGGAGGAGCATGGAGGGCGATACACAACTGCTACTCGCAGGGAGAAGGGTTTGAAGAGTCTGATTGTGTGCACTTCAAAGGAAGGAAACATAAGTGAGTGAACTGGGGGGATGACCTGGAAAGCACATTGTGGTGAAAGGAGCAGACCAACACCTCCACTCTGTCTATTCTCAGGTATGTGAAAATTTCAGCCCACCAAATGAGAGAGCAGCAGCTGCGGTGGTGTCTGAATGCTGGATCCAGGTTTCAGTAATAGCCAAAAGGTTAAGGGAATTATAGAGGAAAAAATCGTGAGTGTAAGTTAGTTTGTTACACACAGACTGTGCGTTCCAGAGAGCACAGTGGAAAGCAATAGGAGAGGGCATGCACTGAATTTTAATAAGATTAGCAGGGTTTCTATAGGCAGCTGGAAGAGAGTGGTGTATGCTAGTGGAGAGAGGCACAGGATTGGGGGAGATGTCGCCAGCGACTAGTAGAAGGAGAAAAAAGGGAAAGAGCAGGTGGTGCAATGATTTGTATGAACATTTTGAGTGCTGTAAGGAGGTAGTGGATGGTTTGGAGTGGGTGAGAAAGGTCAGTAGAGCCTCTGAGTTCTACATGGGAGAGGCGAGAGAGAAGGGGTTGATATGGAGAGAGTGCACAGAATGTGTTAAAGGGCGGGCGAGATGTGAGAAAGCAGAGGTTAAAACAAGTAAGAAGCAGATTGCTATGACCAATGCATAATGCAGTTCAACTGATCAAGAAGCAGCATGTTTGTATGAGTATCTTATGCACCTTACCTTCCTCCTGCCCTGCCCAACTGCCATTGTATAACTGCCTATTAAAAGCACTTTAAGCTATTGCACTTAAAGTCTGCTGCACACGTGACCCAGCACCCGTGCTATCCTGAGCCAGAGCTGAATATATATGAATTGAACTGTCTTCTAACATGCAGCACCAGTTGGCCAAACTGAGTAATTAGCCAACTAACACAAGGCCAGAGCAGGCAATGCTATGCAGGATAAACAAACCAATAGACAACACAGGGCCATAAAACAGATAGCTTTGAACACTTCTAGGCTGCGTTCACACATTGCGTATTTTCACGCGCTTTTTTACGCGCGCTTTTTGAAAATACGCAATGTGCTTTGTGTCTGCCAGCAAAGTGAATGGGAAATTCACTTTGCCGATCAGACACTGTGTAATTTTACGCAGCGGGAAAGCGCAGCTGCGTAAAGAATTGGCATGTCAATTCTTTACGCAGCTGCGTCCTGAGCTTTCTCCTATTGTGCACATTATAAGCGATGTAATTACGCAGCGGTGTTCACGCTCTGCGTAATTCCATCGCTTTTTTACGGAGGCGCAGGATGGATACTCACCTACTCGATGTCAGGGGAGAGGCGTCCGGTCCGGTCCGCTCCAATCCCACGCTTCCAGCATCTGCCGGTGAGCCGATCAGCTGTTAGCTAACCGGCTTGTAACCGGCCGGTCAGCTGACAGTCTGCTGATCGCTTCAAGGCAGATGCTGCAAGCGCGGGACGGAGCAGACGCGTCTCTCATCCATCGGGTAGGTGAGTATCCATAGTCTGTACATACACTGCTAGGGACACACACACGACACATAGACACACAGGACACATAGACACAGACAGTACACACACGACACACAGACACAGACAGTACACATGTCACCCTTCATTTTCACACTGCGTTTTTTGCTGCGCTTTTTTACGCAGTGTGTGAATGGAGGTGCTTTTATTACCTGCTTAAAAAAACGCAGGTAAAAAAAGCAGGAAAATACGCAGCGTAAAAAAACGCAGGGAAATACGCAATGTGTGAACGCAGCCTAAAACAGAACCAAAGGAAAAAAAAAAAAGAAAAACCACAGCAGCAATGGATGAAATGCCATGTAGACATCTTGCTAGAATATGACTTTGTTCACACACAGACAGCACACAAACGGAGGGATGGATGAAATACCATGTAGAAATCTTGCTAGAATATGACTTTGTTCACACCCAGACAGCACACAAACGGAGGGATGGATGAAATACCATGTAGAAATCTTGCTAGAATATGACTTTGTTCACACCCAGACAGCACACAAACGGAGGGATGGATGAAATATCTGTATGAAGAAGAGAGGAGAGATGAGTGTCAGCTTCGTGCCGTTGTATAACTGCTTATTAAAAGCACTTTAAGTTATTGCACTTAAAGTCTGTTGCACGCGTGACCCAGCACGCGTGTTATCCTGAGCCAGAGCTGAATATATAAAGGTATACATAATAAAAAACAAGTACAATAATCTTTGAACAATACAAGTCACCGACTGGTACAAGAGGAGAAAGGAGCCTGCCCATGAGGGCTTACAGTCTACAAGGGATGGGAGAGGATAGACAGCTACTGATGATCTGGAAAGAAAAGAAATGATAAGATTGAAACCAGTTCACAGTGAAAAGAAAAGAAGAAGTCTATGAATTTGATAAAGACAGACAAACACAATATATAGAACACTTTTCATATGGACTGATTAAGGGAAGCCCTTTTTAATTTTTGAGTTTGTATATGAATTGGGCTATATACGAACTTTAGACATCCCATGCCTGGCCCTGGATTTTCCTGGTGTATATTTAGTTTCATCTATACTAGTATATGTATACAATGTATGTGTTTCATGAGAGTGTTAGGGTTAATGGTGACGGTCATGGCCCCTTGCATCTATGGACCTGTTTGGTATTTTGGTAGGGAGATGTTACCCCCCCTCTCTTTTTGACCAATCCCTGCCCTCATATAGGCCCATCTGATATAATATATTCTCTAGCCATGGGGCATGGTATACATGTAGGCTTCGTATATTGGTGTATATCTCTGTTAAACTATAAGACGATATGCCGTGTTTAGGTGCTTTGCCTGGGATATATGCATTTGCGCTTTTCAAGTTTTTCAGGCAGGTGTAGATGCAGACTGTTCCTTTCATCCCATAGTAGGTTACCAGGATTGAGATATAGTGTAGATACCTTATGTTTAAAAGAGTTACAGTCAGGCGGTACTATTGGTGTATACCGCGCATGCATGGCCCTGTTAGAACTGAGACATAGTGTAGGTACCTGTAGCATAATGGAGTCACGGTCCGGTCGAACTACTGGCGCATACCGCGCATGCACTGTCTCGTCACATCGGGGCGGTGTTCCACAGTTGTTTGGCATCATCAGTGTTACGATGCTGGGCATGTGACCTGCGCACTTAGTGGCCAGCACCTCTTAGTGATGGAGCAACATGGTGGGGATGCGCCACGAAATGGACACCGCCGTGTCTATGGACGGGATGAGAGGCAATAGTACGCATATAATATCGCTCATAATTGGACAGCAGGTGCGTCTGGGCGTGCCTAGGGACATGGGAAGGATCATTAGTTTTTGTGCATATATAAAAGGTTCTGGTTTAGCTATTAGTAATCTCTTGATGAAATTGCAGGGAGCAGTGAAACCCATCTGGGTGTAGGGTGCATCGACTCCTCTGCTGCCACACAAGATGTCACCATGACTGCAGGTAAAATCTATATATCCTGATGTTATTTGGTCAAATGTGTATGTGTAGGTGTATAACATAAAGGGTGCATGATGATATGAGAGGGAGTTCTCCCTTAGTGATATTTGGGTGGCCCCCTTTTTCCCTGTTTACTATGGTATCTCTTGTTGGAAGGTAAAATAGTACCTACAGTATAGCATTCACTTTGTTTGATGCTAAATAGTGCAGCACATAATTTAATGGCGGTGACACTGGGCATCACTTTATATTTGGCATCTTGGAGTTGACCCTTCAATGCTAACTAGGTAGTTTGTATTCTTTCTCTTTTTTATGGGGTGTCATATTTGTATGTTTTAAGATTTGTATCAATAAAATTATGCTTTTTATGCTATTTAGAGGTCATGTCTCCTTCTGTGTTCTCTATTGGTACTTTGACTGATTTTTGAAGGGACCTACATGTGATTTATAGTAAGGATCATTGTCTAACCTAAGAGGAGAAAGGAGCCTGTCCACGAGGGCTCACAGTCTACAAGGGATGGGTGAGGATACAGTACATGAGGGGTTCGTGCAATGATATGATGGAACGAGGGTTACTACATATATAAATATCTAAAATCCTCAACATTGAAATTACAACACTAAGAAAGAAAAATTGTGAGATTATGGAAATCATAGGAGTAATAGATATGCTAATGATATGCAAATGATGAAAAAATGGAAATCAATTTTTCAAAACATCTCGATTTATTCAGT
This sequence comes from Phyllobates terribilis, assembly GCF_046119375.1. Taxonomy (NCBI): domain Eukaryota; kingdom Metazoa; phylum Chordata; class Amphibia; order Anura; family Dendrobatidae; genus Phyllobates; species Phyllobates terribilis. Next base: position 790,990,843 of record NW_027362761.1, read on the forward strand.
ATTAAATATGAGTTCCATACACAGAATTAAACACAATTACATACCTTGGCAATTTATCAATGAGGTTAATAGATGAGGAATATTTTGCATGCGACATGCACTTGGGCACGTAAATAATCAAGATTCACTGCTGGCAGTTCTCTTTGCTTTTGCTGAACAATGATGTTTCCGATGTGATCGGTGGGAGACAGGTATGGAGATATTGGAGGCCAGGTAGCATTTTTATACTATGCAGGCTGCTCACAGTAGTAGTAGCAAGATGAGGTTTGACCTTGTCATGTTGAAAAATAGTTCCTGAACACTTTGGAGAAATGTCCGTACCACTGGTGGACTGATGACAACTCATTTTAGTCTAAACAGTGCTTGGAGTTTATCAAAATTTCGGTGTTTTTGTTTTACCACCCTCTGTTTTTGAGGTTTGATACAGGTTCTCAATGGAATTGAAATCTGGAGAACTTACTAGCCATGGACCCAAAGTTTCAATGCTTTATTTACCAAGCCACTTAGTTATCACTGTTGCCTTGTGACATGGTGTTCCATCATGCTGGAAAAAGCAATTTTCATCACCAAATTGCTCATGGATCATTGGGAGAAATTGTTCTTGGAGGATGTTTAGGCTATGTGCCCACGTTGCATGTATGAAGCAGAAAATTTCTGCTGCATAAATGCAAGTCCTCTCCTGGAAAAACGCATGCGGAATTCCGCACGCGTTTATCGCGCATTTTTCACGCGTTTATCACGCGTTTTCCACATGCGGAATTGCCTTGCGTTTTTTATGCATTGGACAAAGGCAATTCCGCTTGCGGAAACGCAAAATTAAATGACATGCTGCGGATTTTTGAACGCGGCATAAACGCTGCGGAAAAATCCGCTGCATGTGCATAGAACTTGCGGAATCCCATTGGGGACCATGGGGTGCGGATATACATGCGTTTTTCAAGCGTTTACGCTGCGGAAATTCCGCAGCATATACGCTTGAAAAATGCTACGTGGGCACACAGCCTTAGAATCATACTTTATTTATGGGAGTATTCTAAGGAAAAATTGTGAGTGAGCCCACTCCCTTGGAATCTAAGAAACCCCACACATGAATGGTCTCAGGATGCTTTACTGTTGGCATGACACCGGTTTCATAGTAATAGGGAGACAAGTGGTGGAAAGGATAAAAAGCGCAAATAGGGTCTTATCTGGCTTAAACAGTAAATAACAGAACATGCACAGTGGTGCTCACATGGTGTGGTTGTATGCAACCTCTGGTAAAGTTAAAGACTGCTGCAGACCCATGATAAAATTGAAAGCAACAGAAATGGAAGCAATGGGTTAATCTTCACTACCGTGGAGAAAGAATAGGAGATGCAGATCCAAGTTTAGGCGGTTTAATCGTCAAAACGCTTTTCAAAGTTTTCCAACTTCTTCATCAGGGCAAACCGCATAGTCGTAAAACTTTAAAATGTGCTTTGAGAATTAAACCGCCTAAACTTGGATCTGTGGTGGGAGTGCTTGATGTAAGAATATAAAATGTAAGGAATGTGGGAACCTCTAGATCTAGGTATACTTCCTTGTGGTGATCTCTATGGGAAAGATATGGCTGTGGGTATCACTAGTGTGGTGGTGCGGACAGCAGGAGCTGGATGTCACTACTTTGGTGGCTCTGTATATGGCTCAGTCATATACCTCTGACCTTTTATCAGAGCTGAATGTGGCGCTTAAGGTAAGGAAGGCTGGAGACCACTGCAGTAAGGGGTGTAAGTAAATACACTAACAGGCAGGGTAGATTATGGGGATGATTGTAAAGAGGGGCTTGTTATTCGGACTTCATGACAAAGCTGCAAGTATAGGGTGTTGTGAGACACCGTTTCTAGGCTGTCTCTTTTTAACCATCCTCACACGAAGTGATGTCCTGTTTTACTTCCACTGCAGGAAGCACATATGAAAATTCTGAAGAAGATTTATTTTCCAGCTGAATTCTTGATGATATGCAAACATACAGCAGGTAAAAAAGACTTTTCAGAACAGGGGTGAAGCGCATGAGCTACTAAGGTGGCTGAAGAAGGTAAATGAGGAAGAAGAATGGGGAAGACAGGAGGGGTTATTGACATCAGAGCTACATAAGAGAGAGACAGGAAGAGACGAAGGACACATTTCTAAGGAGGGCAAACCTTATTGCATAGCAATGGAACAGCAATATATAACTCAATGATAGCGCAATACTGTCTGTATGATTCCCAAATCATGGGACATGACCCTCATCTCCTGAAATCTTTAGATTTTACAATGATCCATTTTGACGTGATGTCTTCTGATGATGTCCACCATCGACCTGAAAGTTAATAAAGAAACACACAAGCATGCAACAATAACTATAACATTTGTAAGTCCAGTTTCCCGGTTGGTGGCCTGAAGTCCACGACACTAGGATAATCCAAGTCCAATTGGAAACCCATCTTTGGATTGGGGAAGCCGCAATATACAAACACTTCCACCAACTCAACAACCCAAAGGTGAAAGTTCAGGCCCTAACACAGCTGAAAGTATACGGTGGTAATCTCCCCGTCGTAAGCTTTGTCCAGTAGCAATGTTCTGTTTCAAGTGATATACTTCTTTGGTAAAAGCAGCACAAGTTCAGTGACTGGATGAAGGAAAACTCAAATTGAACCACCTTTCATAACCTTGACTTCCACCTTACGAGTCTTTCTATCGTTGCTAGGCATAGCCTTGGTGATAAGACCCATTGACCAGTTTTTGCGATGAGCTTCTTTATCTTTAAGGAGGACAAGGTCTCCCTCTTAAAGATTAGGTTTTGAAGTCTGCCATTTGTGACTGCTTTGAAGTAAGAGCAGGTATTCAGTCTTCCAGCGGTGCCAAAAGACATTAGACAATTGTTGTATCTGCTTCCACTGTCCTTGTGATCAAAATTCCCTGGAGGGATTACAGCAGCTCCAGCCTTCTGAGAAAGAAGTGTGGCCGGTGTAAGAATCATTGGAGCATCAGGGTCCGATGATACTGGTACCAATGGTCTTGCATTTATTACCGCAGACACTTCAGCGAGGAAGGTGACCAGGACTTCACGGGTGAGAGGCAGCTTGTGGTCCAGCAACATCGAATCAAGCATTCTTCACACAATGCCAATCATACGTTCCTAGGATCCCCCCATATGTCAGCTGGGTTCAGGTTAGTGGAGATGTGGTGCCACTGCTCTGGACTAGAAAAGCTTCTGATGGACTCTACTCTATTGCTCACATAGACGTAGAATTGTTTTGTTTGGTTGTATATGTAAGCAAGCACCACTTTACTATCTGTGTAGAATGTGAATGAATCAATAGTAATGTCCATTTCATTCTTTTTAGCTTCAGCTAATTCCACTGCCAGTATGGCCGCACAAGGTTCCAGTCTTGGTACAGAGTGAGCAGATTTTGGGATTAGTTTTGCCTTACCAAGGATGGATCCACAATGTACCTCGTTGTTGGCATCTGAGCTCTTCAGCCAGGCTACTGCAGCTGTGGTCTCTGTAGATGCGTCAGAGAAAATGCGGACTTCTCTTCTGGTGGCGGCTGAAAGGGACCTTAAGGAATAACAACTTGAGATGTTCTAAGACCTTCAGAGACCTCTTTCATGTCTCCCATCTTTGTTGTTTCTGGGACGGTAGCAATGTCCCAATCTGTGTTCTTAGCTGTTAACTGTCTCAACAGTATCTTGCCCTGTTTGGTGATGGGTGCTATAAACCCAAGCGGATCATAGATGCTGTTCACCACAGATAAGACTGCTCATTTGGTGAAGGGTTTGTCACAGATGTGAGAGTGTGAACTGTAATAGCAGCAGGAGAGCATTAGGACCCTGTGGGTTTTGCCTGGCTGAGCTGAGAGCAGGGGCAGATCAGGAGACCCTTTGTGTTCTGAGGGTGTCTGCTGTGTGAGACGCTGGAAGGAGAGTCGGAGCAGAACTGTGAGCATTGAACTTCAACAAGACTCTCTCTCTACAAGCTTTCCTGTGGGGGTTGTTAACCCATGGCCCTGGTGAAGCTGTGTCCCTGCTTAAGAACTAGTGTTGAGTGTTGAGTTGGGGAAAGCTATGTGGCTCTTTGGAGTTTTGTGGAAGTCCATGCTGAGTGAACTAGAGACTTTGTGCTGAATGAGCCAAGTGTCGAGTGAGAGGGAAAGAGACTGAGGATATTATCTCTGTGACAGAGCACGTGGTCAGTGGTCTGGAAAACAGTGAGTGACTGCGAGAGGAGAGACGGGTTCCGGTGCCATTCACATTGAGAGGATACTGACAAGAGTTCTTCCCAGACCTTAACCTGAGGCTACAAGACTAAAGTCCCCGACATGTGAGCTCGGCATCGGCCGACAATTCAAGGAACCTTTGCTGTTTTTATAAACGTTGATTTTTATTCAGCGCCAAAGTTTTCCGGGACTAGCTGCAGCCATCGCGATTCACAGGCCTGTGATAGACCACATCTGAGGTTAACGGTACCGTAACTTTAAGATACCCGGGTATCCCTATACTAGGGGTATAAGAGCAATTGGTATAGTTTCATGCATTGTTATTGTTAGTAGTGGTAGGATTGTACTCAGTGTGCCATCTTAGGGGTCCCCATAGAACACCCACACTAGATTGACACAGTGTTTAGGTAAAATTGTTCCAGATCTTTAGTATAATTCACTGGAAACCTTGAGATTGGCACATTGATTTCAGCTTTTGCTGATTGTGTGTAGTTAGTAGAGACAGTGTCCCAGGTAAAACCTGAGACTGATTCATGCAATACTGAATTTTAGTCTCATCCCTGTTTTAGTAAAGAAAGTGTTGTTTATTTCTGTCTCTGTCTCAGTTTGTGACTCACTGGATCTCTCTCGAACCTCCGGTCATTACACAGACAGACACCTGAAATGTGAACGTGTCCTCTTTAATGTCCCAGAGAAGACCAAGACTGCGTTGCATAAGAGAAACATAAGAACCCAGATTGAGGCCCTTTAAGCTCATTGCATGGTCCTCATATGAGAATGCCTTCATTACCTCTTGGCTGTTGGAGATGATCTTGTGAAGTCTAAGGTTTGCTGCCGACAGCATTTACTGTGTTCTACAGATCAGATTAATTGCCTCTTCACTTGTGGGCAGAGACTTAAGCCCATCATCTACATAGAAGTTTTTTTCCACAAACAGACGAGCATCACATCCATACTCTCTCTCACCTTCCTGGGCTGTTCGTCTCAGTCCATAGATTGCCACAGCAGGTGAGAGGCTGTTCCAGAAGACATGTACATGTAGTCTACAACCTCATTGTGGATGTTATTGTCCTTGTGCCATAGAAATCTGAGGTAGTTTCTGTCTTCTTTCACATAAAACAATGGAACATTTGCTGAATGTCAGCCATTACTGCAATAGGTTCTTGTCTGAAGCGAATCAGTACTCCTATAAGGCTGTTGTTTAGGTTAGACCCAGTGATGAGCACTGCAGGCTATTGAGAGAGATGCCTTCATACTGAGCACTGGAGTTAAACACCACTTTGATTTGATTAGATTTGCGAGGGTGATAGACACCAAAGGATGGAAGATGCCAGCATTTCTTCAGTAGTGGTGCAGAGATATTATGCACGAAATTGACAAAATGTTTCTCCATATCTAACTTTTTATTTAGGGTGCGTTTTAAAGATGAAAATCTTGCCATTGCTTGCTGCAGATGGCAGTAATCTTGTTCTTGGAAAACGAAAGGGTAAAGGTGCTACCCAGCAGTTGGAATCATCCTGGCCGAATTCCTTTTCCATAATCCTCATGAATTATTTGTCCTCTCTTGCAGGTGCAAACTAGTTGTCTTCACTTGTAGAATTGAACACTGTTGACCCAAGCTTGACATCACAGGACGGGAAAATGTTCATGTTGTTAGGGATTTCTTGCTGCCACTTACTGTCACTGAGCTTCTCTTTCATCCAGTAATGATGTGGGCATGGCTGAAAGTAAGTGCTGCGACCATTTGGTAAGACATGAGTCTTAAATGAAGAAATCCTTGTAGGCCTCTTCATCATTTCTATGCAGACATTACCTATGATAACCGAGCCTAGATCAAAGCGTTTGATCAAATGGAGCATCATGTGGTCCGTTGATTTGCTGAAGTACCTTGTGTAGCCGGAGAATGCCTCTGCCAAGAAGGATCAGGATATTTGCGCTGTTTTCAAGGGCTGATAACTTGTTGACAATAGTCTTTAGATGAGGGTGATAAAGAACAGCCTCTGGAGTTGGGATCTCCTCTCTATTGGATGGTATCTGGTTGCACTCGATGAGAGTAGGTAGGCGTATCTCCACGTTGTTCTCAAGAGAAGATACTACGAGTCCATTGGCCGTTCTCCCAGAGACTTCCATAACACCACTACAGGTGCCCAGGGTGTAGGGGTGAGCATTTCCTTTTAAGTTAAACAGATGAAAGATCTCTGACCTTGCAACGGATCGGTTGCTCTGATCATTCAGGATGGCGCACATCTTTACGGTTTTCTCTTGTTGACTTTTGGGATGCACAGTCACCAGACATATCTTCTCACAGGACTTGTCACACAGGTATTCTGCGCAGACTTCAGTGCATGAAGAATATATTGTGGTAGGACCTGCCGCTTGATCTGCATCCTCCCCACTATGCCTTGTGGTGGAAGAAGGAGTAAGCAGAGTTAGGTTGGGATGGATAGAGCACTTGTGCATGGTCCTCACTGTCACACTGCAAACATTTAATAGTAATTTTACAGTCTTTATCAAAATATTCAGTAGAAGCACAACATTTGTAATATACCCCAAAGTTCTTTAGAATTTCCTTGCGTTCCTGGAGCAGTTTCTTTCTGAAGCCGATGCACTTCTTTAGGGGATGTGGCTTCTTATGAATGGAACACATTCGATTAGGATTTTCAACCTTTTCACATACGTTGCTCTTGTCTGGAGCTGGTGTATTGTGGGAAGAACATTAGTCTTCTTCACTGACACTAGACTGCTGCGCTTTCTGTTGAATGGACGTGGACTTTCATACTTAGGAGTGGATGAACCAGGGCTGCTGGGTTCTACATAGGAAAAGCTTGGGTCAGTCTTACACTCTGCAATGGCTGTGATAAACTCACAGAAGTGGGAAAATGGAGGAAAGGAGACTTGGTTAGCTCTTTTGTATCTTGACCCAATTGTGGTACTCTATCTTGAATATTGTATGGTAATTTTGAAACTATTGGGTTTACCCCACGAGGAGTGCCCAGGTAGCTGAGTCCAGGAAGGTGCATGTCTGCCTTGGCCAGTTGGAGGTCTAACAGGAGGTCACTGAGCTCTTGAAATTTTGAACTGTCCTTACTGGATATTTTTGGAAAATCCTGTAGTTGTTTGAACAGTGCATTTTCTATGGTTTCAGGACTACCATAGTTTAGTTCTGGTCTCTCCCAAGCAGCCATGAGACCAGCTGCTGGATTACTGATGTGGAAAGATCTAAGTCTCTTGACCCGTTCTGTGGATTGTGGCCCGAGCCACCTGATCAGCAGATCTAGCTCTTCCACAGCAGTGATGCTGAGGTCATTAATTATGGGTCTAAAGGCACATTTCCAACCTCTGTAATTTTCAGGTTGGCCATCAAACCTTGTGAGACCGGTCTTAGTTAGTTCGTAGCAAACCATGTACCTTGCAAAGTCAGACATGTGAATTTTCTCTGATTTTGGAAAGACAGTTGCTTGCTGAGTAGTGTTATTAATATAGTCAGTGGTGTTTTGACCTAGGAACGCAGGAAAGTATGGTGCAACATAGGCATTCGGTCCAGTAATGGGCTTAATGTGCATATTTTCTTCCACACATGGAGCTGGAACTGTGTGGCTGACCAGAATATGATGACTTCCCTGCATATTGGCTTGTATGTGTGCTTCTGTGTATAGGATTTGGTGAGGTGCAGGGGTCTGGTACATTTTTATGCATTAAGGAAGTTCAGGATGAAGGGCTGGTAGTGTGTTGTACTGACCTTGAATGCAGGATGCTGGTGAACGATATGCGCCCTGTTGCCTTAGAGGAATGTGTGTGCTGTCAGGAAAGATTGCAGTCAGGGGTGTACTATTTTGGCTTAGTACACAGTCTCTTGTACGCTTAAAAGGGTCTTCGGTATCAAAATCGCTTAAACTAATCTTAAACAAATGCTGTCTCTTTTGCTGCCACTGATAGCTTGTTCCAGGACCTTTAACCTTGCCATGACTGTGGCGTGTTCACAGTCCTTCTCTAGGACTTTCTGCTTTTTGGTGTGCTGCACAGGCTTTCATTTTTGCCATTTTTTGTGCTGAGCTGTCTTCCATTTCTGTGTTCTTGTGCGCTGATCCACTTCCATCTCAGTTTTCTTTTGCGCAAAAGAATCTTGTACCTTAGTAGCCTCGGCTCCTGCACATGCTCTTATAAGTTGTTGGCTGAGTGTTGAAGATTTCGAAGAGCATGACTTAGATGATCGTTTTTACCGCCTGGCTGACCCAGAAATGCGAGATGTCATCTCGGCTATTTGTGCAATTCATGCCTTTGTCAAGGCTTTAATTTTACTCACTATGCGTTGTCTCTCAGAGTTAAGTTGTTAGAAAACCTGCAGTTCTTCAAGAGAAACAGATGTATTAAGCCTTTGCAGAACTGCAATGTATTCGTTTGTCTTTCTGGCATAGATTTCATAATCAGAGCATAGTTGTCTCCCTCTAGTGGTAGTTCGAGAGACACAGGTTGAGAGAGGCTCATGAAGTGGCTCAGCAATTTTTGATATAAGTCTGCTTTAACACAAGAAAGTTCATATTTAATGGATTCAAAGTTCTCTCTAACGTAACATGTAGGTTTAGTAGAACCTTTAGCCTTCTCACTGGACTGTGGATTAAACTTTACACATTGTTCATCTAACACTGGATCTGGTAGAGACCGTGTAGTGTTTCCCTCTGCCATTGTAATTCATAGGCAGAATGAACATTGAGTGATTTCTTATATGCTGAGAGCAGATGCTCTGATGACTGTTCTGTGGCTTTATAGAAGCCGTAGACAGGCTTTACAGATGAATCTGGCAAAGTCTATTTTACTATTCTGACTACATGACTAAGCTGCAAGCACAGGGCACTGTAATACACCATTTATAGGTTGTCTCTTTTTTAAAGTACTCACACAAAGTGATGTCGTCAGAAAGTTTTAACTCGACTGCAGGATGCACGTATGATTCGGAAGAAGATTTCTTTTCCAGCTGAATTCTTGATGATATGCAAACATACAGCAGGTAAAAAAGACTTTTCAGAACAGGGGTGAAGCACGTGAGCTTCTAAGGTGGCTGAAGAAGGTAAATGAGGAAGAAGAATGGGGAAGAAGGGAGAGGTTATTGACATCAGAGCTACATCAGGGAGAGACAGGGAGAGGGGAAGGACAAACTTCTATGGAGGGCAAACCTTATTGCTTAGCAACGAAACAGCAATATATAACCCAATGATAGTGCAATACTGTCTGCATGTTTCCCAAATCATGGGACATAACTAGTCATGAGCGAGCATGCTCGCAACTGCTCGGTGCTCACCTGAGCATCTCACTGGTCGAGATGCTCGGCACTCGCCGAGTATTTCCGGGGTTGCTCGGTGGCAGCTCGAGTCTCCTCCCTGCATGTTTGGTGCTCTTTAGAGAGCCAATGAACATGTAGGGATTGCCTGCCACTCACTGTAATGCCGTAGCCATATTGGTTGTGGCATTACAGAGATTGGCTGGCCGCACAGCGTCATCAGGTCTATATCCGACCTGGTGCCACCATGCTTGTCACAGTCACTCCGGAATTAGACAGTGTAGGGAGAGCTTCTGCTGAGCTAGGTTGAGATGTGCTTGTTTCTAGTTAGTGCAGGTGTACCAAACTATATTAGAGACACATATCTATCTCAACAAACAGTCCTTCTGAGGACTAATCCATCTGCAGAGATATCAGGCAGACAGTGTATATAGGCAGGCAGGCAAGGTATATAGCAGACTGCAGTGCATATTACACAAGAGGCTCCATTCCAGTTCTGTCTGCTGCTGCTGTTAGATATTTCTAGAAATAGGCACCCCAGGTCTCAGGGGTCAGGAATAAAAGCAATTGGCACCAGTTTGCTGTTCAAAATAGTTACCTACAGGCCAGGTATTTACAACTGTAGTTTGTCCATCACACGGATCACATATACGTTTTCATAAAATACTGCCATTTCTGGCCTCCATTAAAAATTTGTTTCAGTGTGTCAGTGAAGCAATTGACACCAGTTTGCTGTTCAAAATAGTTACCTACAGGCCAGGTATTTAAAACTGTGGTTTCTCCGTCACACGGATGACATATAACTTCGTTCCGAATTCAGCCATTTGTAGTGGACGTGAAAGATATTGTCCTCCATTTAAAATGGGTAAGAAACGTGGCAAGGAATGGGAAACTGGACGTGATGGTGATAGTGCATGCAGAGGCCGAGACCGAGGCCGTGGGCAAACTGAAATTGTGCCAAAACAAACAGCCACATCTTTTCGCCTCACCTTACTGTCCAAATTCCTAGGGGACCGCAGCACACCACTATTGAACCCAGAGCAGTGTCAAAAGGTTGTTGGTTGGATAGTGGATAATGCTTCCAGTCACTTTGCTACCACTACCACCACCACCTTGTCTTCCACACGGTCAAGTCTCAGTAGCCGTGAGTCTGGACTAGTGTTGATCCACCCCCGTAGTGTTCGGGTTCGGTTCGGTTCCTCGAACACCAGGATGTTCGTGGAACTGTTCGTCGAACACCTTAGAAGACTGTCGAACACCGTCGAACACCATTAAAACCAATGGCAGGCAAACAAAAACACATAGAAACACATAGAAAACACCTTCAAAGGTGTTCAAAAGCTGACAAACTGCTCAGAAGACACTCTCTTTAAAAAAGGCGGCTGGCAATTCAGCAGCGGCATACACCAGTACCCGACAATTTAGAACAGAAAGAATAAAGCATCACACATAGATTAGATAGATAGAAACATGTCAGTCACATATATAAGAAGTAAAGTGACAGTGTTGCTTACTGTACTTGTCATTTAGTGTTAAAGGATTTACTAAAAAAAATAATAGTGTTTTCATGCACCGTCTCTTTAAAAAAGCCGCCGGCAATTCAGCATCGGTACCCGACAATTTATAACAGAAAGAATAGAGCATCACACATAGATTAGATAGATAGAAACATGTCAGTCACATATATAATAAGTACAGCGATAGTGTTGATTGCTGTACTTGTCATTTAGTGTTAAAATAAAAGATTTATTAAAAAAAAATTGGCGTGGGGTTCCCCGTAATTTTAGTCTCTAGCAGAGGTTAAGCAGACGGCTGGGGCAGATGTTTGAAGCCTGGGAAGGGGGTAATACCCATGGAGCTTCCCAGGCTACTAATATCAGTCCCCAGCTGAATACCTAGCCTTTACTAGCTATTAAAATGGGGGACCCCCAAAAAAATGATGTGGGGTCCTCCCTATTTTAATAGCTAGCAAAGGCTAGGCAGACAGCTGGGGGCTGATATTAATAGCCCAGGAAGGGTGCCATGAATATTGGCCCCCTCCCAGGCTAGAAACACCAGCCGTCAGCCGCCCCAGAAATGGCGCATTCATAGGATGCGCCAATTCTGGCACTTAGCCTCGCTCTTCCCACTGCCCTGTAGCGGTGGCAGTGGGGTAATAGGGCTAGGGTTGATGTCAGCTTATAATGCCAGCTGACATCAAGCCCAGGTTAGTAATGGAGAGGCGTCTATAAGACACCCCCATTACTAACCCCATAGTCAAAGTTAAAAAAAAAAACACAAACACCCAGAATAAAGTCCTTTAATTGAAATAAACACACAATTCTTTATTGTTCTAAATTAGAAGGGAAAAGTATACAGTGGCGCTCTCGGGAATAAGACCAACAAGTCTGCGGCGAATTGTAAACAAAACCACAGTTGTCTAAAATTTAATGAATAGATATAATAATTCGCGCTGAGCTGTCGGATATAGAAAAGGAGTAGAGTTGTTTTAAAATCGATAAAATAAGTTTATTTGAAGTAGAGTTAAAAATACGTAAATAGCAATGTTTAATATATAAAAGTCATTAGGGTTGTGTCCAAAAGGGTAGATAAGTTGAGATCCGATTTGATAGTAGGCAGTCAGTATTATCAGAGAGATCATAGGTTTGTAATGACCCCTAGAGGGAAAGAAAGGAAGTGTGTAAGTTACGATGTATCATTGCTCCATTACAGAGGCTAATGAAGAGGAGTAATTACCTTCCTCGTATTGGTGCGTTCCTAAATTATTTTCACCGTATATGGTACAGGTGGCTAGGGTATACAGGTGCCTAATGTACAAGAAGTTCCACTAAATATGAGAAACAGAGAAAATTTATAATACTATATAATTTATTACATTATATAATTTATATATTTTTATAATTTTTAATCCAACAAGATACCTGATGTGGGAGTTCTGTATTTGATCCTGGGATGGTGCTTGTGGATATAAAGGGATCTTTTTGGAGATAGAGCAGAGCACCTAATTTCCTAGAGGAAGGTAAGAAATGGTAAGACTTCAGTAAAAAATGGGGGGGGGGGAATGTGCTAATCACTTGTAGCACCTGTTTTACCTGATGATTCTTAAACACTTTACTGGGATTTTTTATTTATGTGTCTTCCCGAGGTAAATTCAATTGTGGGTAAGCCTCCCCAATTGGTATTGGTTTTGAGGTCGTTCCTAATGGTAGGTAGGTGGAAGGACCTGATGTGCTAGTCGTCAATCAGAGATAGCAGAGAGGTATGATCTTCTTATACCTGAAGATGATATGTCCCCAATAAGTACACTGTAGGATAAGGGCAATTTCCCAAATGGTTTCCTTCCTCAGGGATGGCTCTTGGTGGTATCCCAGCTACTTTATATGCTTTGTGGGAAGTCCTTCAATCCAGGTGAACGCGAATAGTTCAATTTCACTGTTGAGACCTTTTGGTCTCAATGTGTCCATATTAAAAATCCACTGGCTTTCAATCCTGGACATGCGTTTAATATAGTCCCCTTGTCGCCAGTGTTTGGGGACAATTTGAATGCCGATCACTTGGGTGCCAAAGATCCTCCCCCCATGTTTCGTAGTACAATGTCTGGAGAGGGGATGACCTATAAATTTGTTTTTAATGTTCCTAAGGTGCTCATTGATCCTTGCATACAAAGGGCGCTTGGTGCGGCCGATGTATAACTTATCACATGGACATTTTAGCCCATAAATCAATCCCTTTGTGGAACATGTGATAAGATCAGTAATTGGAATTCAATATCCTGATTTTTAATAGTTTTATGTTTTTTTAGTGGTAGGCGTTTACAGACAGAGCATTTGTGACATGGGTAGAAACCTATGCGATTACTTGAGTGAGAGCACTCTATGTTTTGGGGATCACTTTTTACCGGATTTTTTACTGATGGAGCAATTATGTTCCTTAAGTTGTTCGCTCTTTTGAAAACAAATTTAGGTTGTGGAGGTATTTGATCGCCAATAATTTTATCCTCCTTCAGGATGTTCCAGTGTTTTCGGACAATTTTTTTAAAAATGTTGGTACTGGCGTTGAATTGGGTGATAATAGGAATGTCTGTTAGAATTTCCTGATTTTTTGTATCCTGATTCGTTGTATTATGTTGGGCTTTATCGGTTAGTAAATTTTCGCGCTGTAGCTCAGAAACAGCTTGTTGAGTAGCTTCTAAGAACTCCTTTTTATAACCTTTTTCCAGAAATTTGTTGGTAAGTGTTTGCGCCTCCTCCTCAAAATCCGCCTTTCTGGAGCAATTCCTATATATTCTCATGTATTGGCTTCTTGGAATATTAAGTAGCCATTTAGGGAGATGGCAACTGTCCAGGGGTATGTAACGTTAATGGTTAAAGCAACCTGATGGCGGCGGCCATCCCTCGGTACTAGGTCCCCAGCCACTACTATTTCTCCCGGTGTGCCGTCCCTGCATTACACAAGCACGTGTCCCAAAACATTAGCCGTGCCCTAAACAACGCAGTTACCGGGAAAGTCCACCTAACCACGGACACGTGGACAAGTGCCTATGGGCAGGGCCGGTATAACTCGCTGATGGCACACTGTGTTAACTTAGTGGAAGCCGGGACCCAGTCAGACTTTGGGACGGAACATGTCCCCCCGACGCCAAGGATTGCTCGCCCTAGGTCAATCAGGGTTGCCCCCCCAGTCTACAGCTCCTGCACCTCATTCTCCTCAGCCTCCTCTTCCTCTTCAGCCTCCATCTCCGAAATGACCACATCAGTCACAAGCTGGAAGTACTGCAGCACTGCCTCGGCCCAGCGGCAACAGGCTGTGCTGAAGGTAATATGCTTAGGTGACAAATCGCACAATGCTGAAGAGTTGTGGACAGCTCTGAAAGAGCAGGCAGATCTGTGGCTCACACCGCTGAACCTACAGCCAGTCAAGGTCGTGTGTGACAATGGCCGGAACCTGGTGGCGGCTCTGAGGCGAGGCGACACGTACCATGCCTGGCCCATGTACTTAACCTCATGGTTCAGCGGTTTCTCAAATCTTACCTGGAGCTGCCGGATCTGCTTGTTAAAGTACATCACCTGTGTGCCCATTTTAGAAAGTCACCTAAAGCTTCCACCGCCTTGTGGTGTTTCAGCAGCGTTTGCAGCTTCCGGCTCACAGACTGGTTTGTGATGTCCCCACGCGTTGGAACTCTACACTGCAGATGTTGGGAAGGATTTGTGAGCAGAAGAGGGTAGTTGTTGAGTACCAGCATCAACAAGGCCGTCGGTATTCAGTTCAGACTCCACACATAAGACCTCAGGAGTGGACATGGATGTCAGACATATGTACCATCCTCCAAAACTTTGAGAACTCCACCAAGATGGTAAGCGGTGATGACGCCATAATTAGCGCCACCATCCCGCTTCTCTGTCTTCTGAAATGCTCTCTGCTCACAATCAAAGAGGATGCATTGCAGGCGGAGCACGATGAGATGGAGCAAGGAACCATACAGGGTGATTCCACACAGCCCAGCCTCATCTCATCCCAACGTGGATTGAGTGACAATGAGGAAGAGGAAGAGGAGGAACAACAGGAGCTAATTTCATGCACTATGGATGGTACTACCTGCACAACTGTCATACCGTCTTTTCAGCATGGATGGCCAGAGGACAGAGAGGAGGAGGAGAAGGAGAGCATGGTCAGTCGTTCTCTTGGTGAGGACATGGAAGTCTTGCCTGTAAGTAGTCTGGCATGCATGACTGAGTTTATGTTCGCTGCCTTTCCTATGACCCTCGCGTTCTCAAAATTTTCGGTGACAGTCATTACTAGTTGGTGACACTTCTAGACCCACGCTACAAGGAGAACTTTATATCTCTTATTCCTGAGGCGGACAGGTCTACAATGGGGCAGTACCAGAAGACCCTTGTTGCGGAACTATAAAAAAAATTCCATCCGAAAACGCTAGCAGCAGAGGTCACAGTTTGTTGGACAACCAAGGAGTACAGACAAGAGAGACACAACTTCAATCCATTAGAGGCAGGGGAACACTGTCAAAGTTCTGGGAGAATTTTCTCAGCCCCTCCCATCACACAGGCTCTGAGGTGCGGGATACTCTCACAAGGAGTGCAAAGTTTGGGAAGATGCTGAGGGACCTTGCCGACCGTACCAACGTCCTCCATGATTCCTCTGAGCCTTATAATTATTGGGTATCCAAGCTAGATACGTGGAATGAACTGGCTCTCTACACCTTGGAGGTCCTGGTCTGCCCTGCCGCTAGCATTTTATCAGGGCGGGTTTTTAGTGCCGCTGTTGGAATTATAACTGATAAGCGCATCCGCCTGTCAACTGAAAATGCTGACAGGCTGACTCTTATAAAAATGAAAAGGGCTGGATTGGGCCAGACTTCTCAACACCACCGAATGATAGCAGCATAACATAAACTCAAATCCAGTGTCTTTTTTTGGGAGGTGTATTCCCATGCACCTTTTCACCCCCACACATGGGTATATGTTTCCTGATTTTGGCTATTTGCTCTTGTCCTCCTCCTTCTCCTAATCCTCATCCTCCACCACCTTATCACCAGGGTGACCATAGTCTGTGATGCAACACCCACATAATTTTTTTAAAGGGAATTTATGATGCCCGTAAAAAATTTTTTTTATACAGTATGTTCATGTATTCCCCCCCAGGGGTAAATGTTTGTCAGCTCATACACTTAGTGCATGAGATTAATCAGTATAGGGGACTCGCTCCTTTCTAATGAGAACATTTTTTATGAGACCCTCCTCCACGTCACTTCCAAGGGGGAATTGGAGTGCCTCCAAATTTTTGGCAACCCTTGCATTCACTGCATAGGCAAACACAATGGGAGACCTACTTCCTAATAATGGGAACATTATTTTCAGAAGACCCTCCTCTAAGTCTCTTCAAAGGGGTATTGGGGTGCTTCCAAATTTTCAAAGTGGTATTGGGGTGCGTCCAAATTTTGGGCAGCCCTGACACTCACTTCATATGCAATAACAGTATAGGAGACCCACTCTTTAGTAATGGGAACAATAAAACATAGGGGGCTGATGGCTCTCTAAGAATAGTGAGGGCCGACTTCTGGCCCAATAAAAATAGGCTTTGTGACTTTCAGAGTCCCTTCTTCATAAATGAAACACGATGTGTCTGATGTGTCACAAACCACATGGCCAGATAAGGTTGTAAAATGTTAAAATGAAATTTCCTGGTGAACGCATTTGTCACGGTTGAAAGCAATGCAAAAGTGCAAAATCGCTAGGTGTGAACATAGCCCAAGGAGTGGAGGAGTATTTATGTTTTTGGTTATTTATTTTGCTTGATACACAAGTCATTACCCTGGAAAGGATGTTCCTTAACATATTTCCCAGGAAAATCCATTTTGGTTTCGTTTTTGTATGTTTTATTGTGAGTCTGTAAAAGTGGCGGAATACCTTTGACAACGTTGTTGACAGCAGTGACCTGGGAGTCAGAAATGCTTCCAGGGGTCTTCCCCATGCTGTTCCCATGTCATTTGAGCACTGTACCCATAGATTTGGGCAATTTTTAGGCCCTCTGCAGACCACCGGGGGGAGATGCCTGAAAAATGCTCGAGTTTCCCATAGACTTACATTGAGCTCGTTGCTCGGGTCGAGCACTCGAGTATTTCAATTGGCTCGACCCGAGCAACGAGTACCTGAGCATTTTAGTGCTTGCTCATCACTAGACATAACATGTTATTACACTATGGACATGGGAAGATGTGGATGATTATATGGTAAGGGGCATAGCTAATTATGCTTATCTGTAATTACACTATGAGGAATAATGATAATCAAAATGTAATGTAAATGTATATGTAAATATAATACCCATGAGTGTTATATGTGGTAATAACTATAAAGGCAGGTAACATCTACTACATTAGACTGCCAATTTTCTTTGAGCTATATCTGACACTTGTTTCTGACTAACTTTTGGCTTCTGAATCCAAAAGTGACGCTAGTTTTTACCTACCACAATTAATTTTTAAGCTACAGGATATCCTCCCTTTGTCTTCTAAACCATAAAAAATGTACATATAAAGTAAAACAATGCAAAAAATAATCTGAATTTAAAGTTTATTTAAAGATATTTTGTTCATACAAAGGATATAGGTAGCAGTTAAGGGAAAAATGTACGCTAACAGCTTTTCATGGAGTATTCAATCTGTGGACAATCTCACATGATGCTCTAACAATACTCAGCCGTTATATTTACATCCCATCTACACTGAAATCATTCCTCTTTGACCTTTAAATCTCGGTTGAATCGTTCATCTCGCTTATCACTGACTGCATCAAGTTTTTCAGGGACATTAGAAAGATGACTATACAGAAAATGCTCCTTGATGCTCATGTTGCAGCCAAGCATTTTGTAGCACTCCAAGAGTTTGTGGACAATTTCGATGTAATTATTTGCCCGTGTATTTCCAAAAAACTCCTTGGCAATGTCTTTGTATGATAAGCAAGCATTCTTTGGAGTTCTGACAATGTCCCCCAAAAATTTTCATCTTTGATGAGCTGCCAAATCTGTGGACCATCAAACACACCGGCCTTTATTTTTTCAAATGACAGGCTAGGAAATGCCAAAATGAGTTACTTGAAACAGTCTCATTCAGAACGCTAAGCTTTAAAAACTTGCTTCATGAAACCCAGTTTCATGTGCCGATGTGGGAATATAATGTTCTTTCTGATAAAAAATGGCTCATTTAGAATGTTTGGATCACCAAGTTTGAGGTCATATTTTGGAGGCCAATTCTTCTCCACCCAATGCTTCTCACGAGCTCTGCTGTCCCACATGCACAGAAAACAAGGATACCCTGTGCTGACCAAGCAGTAAGCACACCATTTTAAGGTCAACATAGATGATCCAAGTGTATTTGTAATATTGCAACAGCTCCAGCACTCTCTTTATGGCTCTGTATTCTTCACAAAGAGAAACTGAATAACCAGTTGGGACTGCACCAAATAAATTGCCTTTGTGGAAGAGGACACACTTTAAAGGGAACCTGTCACCTGTTTTTGAGTCTATGAACAAATGGCACCACCTTTAACTGCTCCTGCGCTGCGTCCCACAAACGTGTAAATGAGGGTGGTCCGGTTCGATGGGTGACCTCGCGGCGGCGTCTGACCCTCCACTCTTCTCCTAATCGCATCCTTCTGATTTGATTTATATGTATGCGTCATCCACATTGTGAACCTTGATATTGTGAGACGACTATGCAAGCGTGATATCTCGGTTCACAATGTGGATGACGCATCCACATAAATTAAAGCAAGAGGACGTGATTAGGAGCAGAGAGAAGGGACAAGCACCGGAATGAAGAAGCCCATTGAACCGGACCACCCTTATATACATACAGCGTGGGAGCATAACAAATGGTATTTTTTGGAGTATAGAGTGGGAGTTGGGAGCTTATTGACAAATTTGTGGGATGCAGCACAGGACCAATTAATCATGATGCGATTTGTTTATTGGCTCAAAAACTGATGAGAGGTTCTCCTTTATGCTCTGCTGTGAGATATCAATGAACAGTCGCCATTCATTTCAGTTATAGATTGAATTCCCAATTCTTCAATTAAAGCATGTACTGTATGTTATGGCAATACACAAAGCCACTGTCACTAGAGATGAGCGGTGTTCGACTAGAACTGTTCGCCAATCTCAAATTCGAGCTGTTTTGGGCGGTGTTCGAGTCGTTCGACGAACCCGAACGATTTGCAAAAAATTCGGCTGTTCGAGGTTATGTTCGATAACTGTTCGTGCACCAAAAGCGTGTCCTGCATGTCTGGCGCTATTTAGAGCACCAATCATGCAGGGATTGTCTGCCACTCACTGTAATGCCACAGCCATGGTGGTTGTGGCATTACAGTGATTGCCCAAATCGATGGGAACAGTGCTCACAGTGAAACATGAAAAGCCGCCAATTCATCAGCGGCATACACCGGTACCCGACAATTTAGAACCGAAAGAATAGAGTATCACACATAGATTAGATAGATAGAAACATGTCAGTCACATATATAAGAAGTACAGTGACAGTGTTGGTTACTGTACTTGTCATTTAGTGTAAAGGATTTATTAAAAAAAATATTAGTGTTTTCATGCACCGTCTCTTTAAAAAAGCCGGCCGGCAATTCAGCAGCGGTACCCGACAATTTAGAATAGAAGGAATAGAGAATCACACATAGATTAGATAGATAGAAACATGTCAGTCACATATATATGAAGTACAGTGGCAGTGTTGATCACTGTACTTGTCATTTAGTGTTAAAATAAAGGATTTATATAAAAAAAAATTGGCGTGGGGTTCCCCGTAATTTTAGGCTCTAGCGGAGGTTAAGCAGATGGCTGGGGCAGATGTTTGAAGCCTGGGAAGGGGTAATACCCACGGAGCTTCCCAGGCTACTAATATCAGCCCCCAGCTGAATACCTAGCCTTTACTAGCTATTAAAATGGGGGACCCCCACAAAAAAATGATGTGGGGTCCCCCCTATTTTAATAGCTAGCAAAGGCTAGGCAGAGAGCTGGGGGCTGATATTAATAGCCCAGGAAGGGTGCCATGAATATTGGCCCCCTCCCAGGCTAGAAAAACCAGCCGTCAGCCGCCCCAGAAATGGCGCATCCATAGGATGCGCCAATTCTGGCACTTAGCCTCGCTCTTCCCACTGCCCTGTAGCGGTGGCAGTGGGGTAATAGGGCTGGGGTTGATGTCAGCTTATAATGCCAGCTGACATCAAGCCCAGGTTAGTAATGGAGAGGCGTCTATAAGACACCCCCATTACTAACCCCATAGTCAAAGTTAAAATAAAACACAAACACCCAGAATAAAGTCCTTTAATTGAAATAAACACACAATTCTTTATTGTTCTAAATTAAACCATACTTACCATCACGCCCATTCCAGCTGAAGCCAATGTCTTCTGCAATAAAAATAAAATAATAAAGCAACATCATCCTTACCTTTCCATGGTTCCCACGATGGCTTCAGCTCTGCTACATTCACATAACAGGCTGGATCGCAGCAGAACGCTGCCATCCAGCTTGCCATGCCGCAGACACTGAGAAGCGCAGGCATGCTTGCGCTCCTCAGTGTCTGCCTGTGACGGCATCCAGGTGAGCCAAGTTCATGTCCAATGAACTCGGCTCACCTCATGCACGTCACTGACAGCGTGGGAAAATTCTCCTGCACTCAGTGCTTCAGCGTGAGAATTTTCCCACGCTGTCAGTGACGTGCATGAGGTGAGCTGAGATCATTGGACATGAACTCACCTCATGCACGTCACTGACAGCGTCGAAAAATTCTCACGCTGAAGCGCTGAGTGCAGGAGAATTTTCCCACGCTGTCAGTGACGTGCATGAAGTGAGCTGAGTTCATTGGACATGAGCTCACCTCAAGCACGTCACTGACATCGTGGAAGAATTCTCACGCTGAAGCGCTGAGTGCAGGAGAATTTTCCCACGCTGTCAGTGACGTGCATGAGGTGCGCTGAGTTCATTGGACATGAACTCGGCTCATCTGGATGCTGTCACAGCCAGACACTGAGGAGCGCAAGCATGCCTGCGCTTCTCAGTGTCTGCAGCAAGGCAAGCTGGATGGCAGCGTTCTGCTGCGGTCCAGCCTGTCATCTCGATGTAGCAGAGCTGAAGCTGTCGTGGGAACCATGGAAAGGTAAGGATGATGTTGCTTTATTATTTTACTTTTATTGCAGGAGATCGTTGGCTTCAGCTGGAATGGGCGTGATGGTAAGTATGGTTTAATTTAGAACATTAAAGAATTGTGTGTTTATTTCAATTAAAGGACTTTATGCTGGGTGTTGTGTTTTTTTTAAATACTTTACTAGAAATTCATGGTGGTCATGTCTAATATTGGCGTGACCCCATGAATTTCGGGCTTAGGGCCAGCTGAAAATGCCAAGCTAGCCCTAACCCCTTTATTACCCAGTGAGCCACCGCACCAGGGCCCTGGAAGAGTAGGGTACAGCGCCAGAAGATGTCGCTTCTATGAACGCGCCATTTTCCGGGGTGGCTGCGGACTGCAATTTGCAGCGGGAGGGGGGGGGGCAGAAAGCTTGGGCCTCCCTGCGCTGCAGATTCCAGCCCCCAGCTGCCTAGTTGTACCTGGCTGGACACAAAAATAGGGCGAAGCCCAACTTATTATTTTTTTTTTTAAATTATTTCATGAAATTCATGAAATAATTAAGAAAAAAAGGGCTTCCCTATATTGTTGTGTCCGGCCAGGTACAAATAGGCAGCTGGTGGTTGGGGGCAGCCTGTTCCTGCCTGCTGTACCTGGCTGGACACAAATATAGTGTGAAGCCCCACGCCAATTTTTTTTTAATTATTTCATTAATGGTTGTAATGGGGTTCGACGGTGTTCTAAGGTGTTCTACGAACACTTCGACTAACAGTTCCTCAAACATCCCGGTGTTCGACGAACCGAACCGAACCAGAACAGTATGGGTTTGGCTCAACACTATCTGTCACTTCTAAAGTATTTCAGAAATGCACTTTCTCTGGATCAAAAGTAGGATACCTTTGCTCCCTTTTAAAGCAAGTTTTTCTCATGCAGTCTTGATGCTAGGACCTCTGAAGCCTTTTTTGATAGACCCAAATTTTGTGCTAAATCGTTCAACTCTTGCTTGTCAAATCTTTATTATTGCTGTTGTGTCACAAATAATAAAGGCTGTGTCTGAGAGCCGGAGGGAGGTTCCCTGGTTAGGGACAATTAGCATGCAGCACCTCCTGTCCCAGGCCAGTAGGGGGAGCAGGCTGCCCTATAAAAGCTGGAACTGGGGCAGGGTTAGAGAGACCCGAACCTACTTCTGAAGTGACCAGAAGGGTTTCTTAGAGGAAGGGACAGGTCAGAAGCAGCTGAGGAGTCCGTGAGGCAGAGGAGAAACTGCAAGCTAGGGACAGAGGCGATGAGAGCCGGTCCTGGCAGAGAAACAGTCTAACCGGACATTGGGGTCCGAGGTTGTCCGGGTTATCATTCCCAGCAGCAAAAAACCAAACCGCGAGGGATTTCAGGTCACTTGGCCTAAGAAGCCTGGAGGCTCCGCCACACAGAGGGACCAGTACAGCAAGGAGAAAGCAAAAGGTACCCAAGGCCCGAGTCGCAAGCCATACAGGTGAGAAGTGCACGGCCCGCTCAGGGACGTGGGCTATTACACCACGAAGAGGGGGATAGTCAGAAAGAGCATAGAGAGAATGGTAGGCCTACACACTCACCCTGACCAGTGGGGCTCGCCCGAATGCTCTCAGACACCCAGGCCCATTCCTCACCGGTACTACTGTTGGGTCATTAATAACATCAACAATTAAGACCCAGGACTGTTTTGAAACGGGCTCTGAACTTTCACTATTGCGACCGGCACTATCACCCCCAGCATCCACCTACACTGCCTTGAGGCTACACTCTTCCCGTGGGGAGTTATCCTACCCCTGTGCTGCACACCAACACCAGCCTCCGCGGTCTGCCTCGCAGCGGCGGTTATCTCTGACCGCAGTCCACGGGTGGCGTAGTCGGACTTTCATAAATCTATAAATAGACTGCCACAACATTGGTCTGACCACCCTGAGCTACGAGACCGGGTTGCCACTGCTACCCCCATCAGCACCGTACACCAGAAGGCCCGGTTCCGGGTACCCCACGGCCCAGGGGGCGAGTCACTGTTACTTTGTACTTTACCACAATGCTGTTTTTCAAAAGAGGGTAGTTCAAGGAAAGCTGGCACTGGGATTTCAGTTGAATGAGGCACTGGATGTATAGATGATAGTAGATTGGATACTCTATTTTATATGTTTTTCTTGTTATATCCTGAAGTTTTTGCTTTAAAAAAGTAACAGTCACTGTTATGATCTCTTGACTCTTGCCAAACCATAAGTATACCAAATGACATTTGATCACGTGTTCCCTTTGTCCACATCCGTAAACTCTCGACACACTTCTTGCACACCTTGTGAGGGGCCCAAGACTTATCTTGATCACCAAGTTTTACTTTGAAATATGCAAAATAGGCTTGCTTGACAAATGTGTTCATGTTCATCCTTTGACTGTGAATGTTGAAACTGCCACAGATATAACAAGTGGAATCACAGCTGTTTAGGCACTTACAACGAGAAGTAGCATGGATTGACATGACCTAAAAGAAAGGAAATAAGTGAGTAAAAAAAATTCTGCTAACCCCTTGTATACAGACTTTTGGAATACATTTCACTATATAGAGCAGCACACAACCTCACGTGTAACTTCATAGCGTAGACAAATAACAACCTGTTGCCGGTTGCCCAGGTCGTCCTCCACCCCTCCCCACTCGAGGGCGGTTCGCTCTTGGCCAATGGTAAAGCACTAGTGCTACCATCAATCAGGCCAAGAGTAATCGCTTTAAGTTGAGCTATAGAGGAAAAAAAAATCTATCTGCAGTTTTGAAATCAGCATGCCTATTTTAGAATAAATCAACAGAAAAATTGAACTCAACAAAAATCATGTTCAGAATTGTTTCCCAGTGATCTATAATGAGAGTTATCACTGTGTTATCTGTGGTGTTACATAGGACTGCAGGTAACGTCTTCTACATTATCTATATTCAGACCTAATACTGTTTTATCTGTGGTGTTACATAGGACTGCACATAACATCAACTAGATTATCTGTATTCAGTGGATATAACTGCATTTTGTGTGGTATTACATGGGACTACAGGTAACATGTATTACATTATTTGCTCTCAGAGTTATCACTGCGTTATCTGTGGTGTTACATAGGACTACAGGTAACATCTACTATACTATCTATACTAACAGAGTTATCATTGTGTTATCTGTGGGCTTACACATGGTAACATTTACTACATTATCTTCACATATAGATTTATTACTGTGCTATCTGTGGTGTTACATAGGACTACAACATTATCTGTACTTAGCAAGTTATAATTGCATTATCTGTGATCAGTGGCGTAACTTGAAGCTAATGTGCCCCATTGCAAAATTTCCAACAAGACTCCTAACTATATGGGTTTGTAAAAGTATTGGTCTTCTAATATGAGCCAAAAGGACCCAGAGAAGCAGGAGGATTGAGAGGCAGTCAGCACCTATCCTGCTCAGGAACCAGTACCAGGCTCTCACGCAGGAGAACCGTGAAGAAATACAGCAAGATAAGACTTTGTCCACAATGAATAACCTTGTAAGCCCTCAGAATCCTCCTGGATGGAGAAAGAAAATTGTTGTGAAGAAAAAACGGAGAGTGGTGGTCATGGGGGATTCCCTGTTGAAAGTAACAGAGGCCGCTATCTGCAGACCAGACATAACCTCAAAATAAATGCGCTGTCTTCCAGGAGCAAAAATTAAAGATGTGTCTGACAGGTTATCAAGACACTACAGACCTACAGATCACTACCCATTCCTGCTAATACATGTGGAGACAAATGACACCGCAAGAAAGGACCTGGAAACCATCTGCAGTGACTTTGAAGACTTAGGCAAGAAAGTGAAAGGATTGGGAGCGCAGGTGGTCTTCTCATCCATCCTCCCAGTGGAAAAACTGGCTACGTCAATGGTGCCGTCAACAAGGATTTGGATTTCTGGATCACGGAATGAATTACCTATATGATGGAATACTTGCTAGAGATGGGGAGCACCTTACGAAGACTGGAAAAAATCTATTTGGAAGTCGCCTTGCTACACTCATCAGGAGAGATTTAAAATAGAACAATGTGGGAAGGGAAGCAAAAGGCCAGAAAAAGATATACAGCTGACAAATACTATTGAGATCTCTGCTACTGGAAGTGCAAAGACAAAAAAATTTAAATACAAAAAATATGGGAGGAAGAGAAACCAATCACAAACTAAAATGTTTTTATACAAATGCACAAAGCATGGGCAACAAACAAGGAGAATTGGAACTACTAATGCAGGAAAAGGAATATGATGTCATCGGAATCACTGAAACTTGGTGGGACAATACACATGATTGGAATACAAGGCTAAAAGGATACAACTTATTTGCAAGAAACAGACTTGATAAACGAGGAGGAGGTGTCGCATTGTATGTTAGAAAAGCGTATATCTGCACAGAGATTGAAGCGGAGACTGGGAGTTATGTGGAAACTGTTTGGGTAAGAATACAAGGAGAGAACAACGGAAAGGACACCATTGTAGGCATTTACTACAGGCCACCTGGGCAAGCTGAAGATATGGATGAACTCTTTATGTATCAAATGACCAGTTCTCCAAAAAATATGACGTAGTGGTCATGGGAGATTTCAACTATCCAGACATTTGTTGGGAATCTCTCTTAAGTAAAGCTAACAGGTCAAGCAAATTCTTATCCTCTCTTGCTGACAACTTTATCTTCCAAAAGGTAGGGGAGAAAACAAGGGGATCTGCTACTTTGGATCTTATCCTTATAAACAGGGAGGAAATGGTTGAGGAGGTAAAAGTGGCTGGAAGCCTAGGAGGCAGCGATCATGATATTATAGAATTTTGGATAACTAGAGGAGGAAGATATGTGCAGACTCAAACTTCAAGGTTAGATTTCAGAAAGGCAGATTTTAAGCGACTCAGAAAGAGAATAGGAGGGATCCAATGGCTGGATGTCCTTAAGGACAAAAATGTCCAGGAAGGATGGGAAATTTTTAAAAATGAGATTCTCAAAGCACAATATTTAACAATCACAAAAAGTGGGAAGAATGGGAAGCATTTAAGGAAACCAGGATGGATGAACACAGAACTTAAACACATGCTAAAAAGAAAGAAAAAAATGTTGATCAAATGGAAAGAGGGAGGCATATCTAAAGAAGATTATAACGCAGTCTGCAGATCCTGTAGGGCACGTATCAGGTTAGCTAAAGCTGACATTGAATTAAGGCTTTCAAGAGATGTCAAAAGCAATAAAAAAGGATTTTGGGGGTATGTCAAAAGTAAAAGAAAAGTCAAAGATGCTATAGGATTTTTACAGGATGAAAATGGTGAAATGGTAAGAAAGGATGTTGAGAAGGCCGAACTTTTTAATTCCTATTTTGCATCTGTTTTCTCTCAGAAAGAAAATGTAACATCAACTGATCTTCACTGTCCTATTAAAGGAATAGAAGAATCCAAGTTATCTGTAAACAGAGAGATTGTAAGGGAATATTTAGCTAACATAAATGAGTTCAAGTCTCCAGGTCCAGATGAATTACACCCCAGAATACTGAAGGAGATCGTAGAAGAAATTTTAGAACCACTAGCCATAATCTTTGAAAATTCTTGGGGAACAGGAAAAGTCCCAGAAGACTGGAGAAGAGCAAATGTTGTTCCTATCTTCAAAAAGGGGAAGAAGGTGGACCCAGGGAACTATAGGCCGGTGAGTCTGACTTCTATACCAGGAAAGATCTTTGAGCAAATTTTTAAACAACATGTATGTAAGTACCTGGATAAGAATGAAGTGATTAACCAGAGTCAGCATGGGTTTGTAACTAACAAGTCATGTCAGACTAACTTAATTTCCTTCTATGACAGAATCACTGACTGGGTGGATCAGGGAAATGCTGTAGATATAGTATATCTTGACTTCAGCAAAGCATTTGACAAAGTATCTCACATCATCCTTATTGAAAAAATTACCAAGTATGGAATGGACAAGGCTACTGTTAGGTGAATTCATAACTGGCTTAGTTATCGGACTCAAAGAGTGGTTGTAAATGGCTTCACATCCAGTTGGATGAATGTCTCAAGTGGGATGCCACAGGGCTCTGTCCTGGGACCTGTATTGTTCAACATCTTTATCAATGATTTAAATGAGGGAATTGAGGGTAAACTGATTAAATTTGCTGATGACTAGTGTTGAGTGATACCTTCCGATATCAGGAAATATCGTATCGGATTGGATCGGACCGATACCCAAAAAGTATCGGATATCGCCGATTCCGATACCGGAAACCAATGCAAGTCAATGGGACACAAATATCGGAATGAAAATAAACCCTTTCTTTCCTTGTAGGTTAATTCTACATGAAGTAAAACAGCTAAGAATAATGTAGAATGTATTACGCGAAAAGCCGGCAATTCAGCAGCGGCATACACCGGTACCCGACAATTTACAAAAGAAAGAATAGAGCTTCACACATAGATTAGATAGATAGAAACATGTCAGTCACATATATATGAAGTACAGTGACAGTGTTGCTTACTGTACTTGTCATTTAGTGTAAAGGATTTATTTAAAAAAATAATTGTGTTTTCATGCACTGTCTCTTTAAAAAAGCCGGCCGGCAATTCAGCAGCGGTACCCGACAATTTATAACAGACAGAATAGAGCTTCACACATAGATTAGATAGATAGAAACATGTCCGTCACATATATATGAAGTACAGTGACAGTGTTGCTTACTGTACTTGTCATTTAGTGTAAAGGATTTATTTAAAAATATAATAGTGTTTTCATGCACTGTCTCTTTAAAAAAAGCCGGCCGGCAATTCAGCATCTGTACCCGACAATTTAGAATAGAAGGAATAGAGAATCATACATAGATTAGATAGATAGAAACATGTCAGTCACATATATATGAAGTACAGTGACAGTGTTGATTACTGTACTTGTCATTTAGTGTTAAAATAAAGGATTTATTTAAAAAAAAATTGGCGTGGGGTTCCCCTTAATTTTAGTCTCTAGCGGAGGTTAAGCAGACGGCTGGGGCAGATGTTTGAAGCCTGGGAAGTGGGTAATACCCACGGAGCTTCCCAGACTACTAATATCAGCCCCCAGCTGAATACCTAGTCTTTACTAGCTATTAAAATGGGGGACCCCCCCCAAAAAAATGACGTGGGGTACCCCCTATTTAATAGCTAGCAAAGGCTAGGCAGACAGCTGGGGGCTGATATTCATAGCCCAGGAAGGGTGCCATGAATATCGGCCCCCTCCCAGGCTAGAAACACCAGCCGTCAGCCGCCCCAGAAATGGCGCATCCATAGGATGCGCCAACTCTGGCACTTAGCCTCGCTCTTCCACGCTGCCCTGGTGCGGTGGCAGGGGGTAATAGGGTTGGGGTTCATGTCAGCGCCAGCTGCCATGAAGCCCAGGTTAGTAATGATGGGCGTCTATAAGACACCCTCATTACTAACCTACAAAGTGTTAAAAAGAAAAAACACACTACACCCAGAAAAAAATAATTTATTTGAAATAAAACACACAATTTTATTTAATTCTTAGTTTACTAAAAAAAAATAGTTACCTGTCCACGTTCCTGCGCTGATCTCCCATGCACAGCTGTCACATCTGGAGATGTGACAGCTGTCATGGCTGCTGTAAGCTCACACTGCCGGGAACACGTCTGCTCCCGGCAGCGGGAGCCACTGACTGAGGTCACCGGAGTGCATTCAGGCAGCGCAGCTCCGGAGACCTCCTTTACGGCACTGCTGTACCGTGGGAATTTCTCACGATACAGCAGGGCCGTAAAGGAGCTAACCGGAGCAGCGCTGCCTGAACTCCGGCGAATCCGCTTATGCAATGACGGGGCTGCTTTACAGCCCCATCATTCTAGCGGCGGCAGCGGTTCAGAGCGGTCACATTCTATGTGGCTGCTCTAAACTGGAGATCATCGTGGGACACTCGTGGACTACTACGGAGGGGTAAGGATAAGGTTGTGGTTTATTATTTTATATTTTACTACAGGAGATCGATGGCTTCGGGGAATTAGGTGTCTAGGTGAGTATAGGTGTAGTTTTTTATTTTTTACATTATTTTAGGTGGCGATCGGCGGGGACAGGTAATGTATGAACTAATTTATTGTAGGCAACCACTGGCCACCAATGACATGTATTTAACATTTATTGGGGACACAGTAGGGCAATTTAAATAGCAGGATCAGGCTGATGGGAACTACTGCTCCCATCGAGCTGATCCTGCTGGCACGAGTGGACGGGGGACAGACATAGGCCGATGGGAGTAGTAGTGTCACATCGGCCTATGTCTGCCTGCACGCACACACCTGCAGACATCGCACAGACACCGCACACACTCGCAGACATCGCACAGACACCGCACACACTCGCAGACATCGCACAGACACCGCACACACTCGCAGACACACGCACAGACACCCCGCACACACTCGCACAGACACCCACACAAACCAATCATGACGGGCTGATCGTCTGGGAGGTGAGGTTGACCTGTGCGGCCGTGGGAAAGTAGTTCATGTGAGTTCATGCAATGCAGTCAAGCATGAACTCACATGAACCCTCTGAGGGCACCGCGGCTACTTCAAATGAACAGCTGATCAACATCACCTGATACCTCAGCTGTTCATTTGAAATAACCGGCGGGAAAGCGCAGCACAGAACGGGAAAGCCGGCGGTGAAGTCTTTTCACTGCCGGCTTCCCCGCCCAGGTCCTTCGCTCCCCGCTCCTTGGTGCTGCGCTCCCCGCCCAGTCCTAACTTACGATCGGGATGGGAGGTGGCAAGGGGAGTGGAGGATCGGGGTGGGAGGCTGCGGGGAAGCAGTATGGGGCTGTGTGATTGTTTAAAAGCCGGCGGCTTTTTACCGCCCGCCGGCTTTTAAACGATCAGGAGAATTCTCCCACGCTGGGATGGCATTCTGATGACAGGCTGGATCTCAGCTGAGCGCTGCCATTCAGCTTGTCATACTTCAGAGATACTGCAGAGCGCAGGCATTATGGGAACTTCCGATTCCGGTATTCGATATTGTAAAAGTATCGGAATTAAGTATCGGAATTCCGATACCGCGAATATCGGCCGATACCCGATATTTCAGTATCGGAATGCTCAACACTACTGATGACACAAAGCTAGGAGGGATAGTTAATAGAGAAGAGAGAGAGAGGATTCAAAAAGACCTAAATAAACTGGAGCAGTGGGCAGTAACTAACAGAATGGTTTTTAACAGGGAAAAATGCAAAGTACTATATTTGGGCAATAAAAATGAAAAAAGCATATACAAAATGGGAGGAATAGAGCTAAGCAACAGTACATGTGAAAAAGACTTAGGTATACTAATAGATCATAGACTGAACATGAGTCAACAGTGTGATGCAGCAGCAAAAAAGGCAAATACAATTCTGGGATGTATTAACAGAAGCATACAGTCTAGATCACGTGAAGTCATTATCGGACTTTACTCCTTTTTGGTGTGAAATCTCTGAATAGCCAGTTGGGACTGCACCAAATAAATTGCCTTTGTGGAAGAGGACACACTTTAAAGGGAACCTGTCACCAGTTTTTGCTCCTATGAACAAATGGCGCCACCTTTAACTCCTCCTGCGCTGCATCCCACAAACGTGTAAATGAGGGTAGTCCGGTTTGAAGGGTAACCTCGCAGCGGCGTCTGACCCTCCACTCTTCTTCTAATCGCGTCCTTCTGATTTGATTTATGTAGATGATTTAGTGAATCCTGCTTTGAGCAGGGGGTTGGACCAGATGACCCAGGAGGTCCCCTCCAACTCTACTATTTTATGATTCTATGATTAAGCTCAAGGGTCTGGGAGCGACTGCAACTCCTGCACCTACTGTAGTTACTTCCCTGTCTGTGGTGTTACATAAGACTGTAGATAATACCTACTACACTATCTATACTCAGAGTTATCACTGTGTTATCTGTGGTGATGAATAGGACTGTAAATAACATTTACTACCTTATCATTGCTCATAGATTTGTAACTATTATATCTGAAGTGTTACAGTTAGGTCCATATATATTTGGACAGAGACAACATTTTTCTAATTTTGGTTCTAGACATTACCACAATGAATTTTATACAAAAAAATTCAGATGCAGTTGAAGTTCAGACTTTCAGCTTTCATTTGAGGGTATCCACATTAAAATTGGATGAAGGGCTTAGGAGTTTCAGCTCCTTAACATGTGCCACCCTGTTTTTAAAGGGACCAAAAGTAATTGGACAGATTAAATAATTGTAAATAAAATGTTCATTTCTAGTACTTGGTTGAAAACCCTTTGTTGGCAATGACTGCCTGAAGTCTTGAACTCATGGACATCACCAGACGCTGTGGTTTCTACTTTTTGATGCTCTGCCAGGCCTTCACTGCGGTGGTTTTCAGTTGCTGTTTGTTTGTGGGCCTTTCTGTCTGAAGTTTAGTCTTTAACAAGTGAAATGCATGCTCAATTGGGTTGAGATCAGGTGACTGACTTGGCCATTCAAGAATATTCCACTTCTTTGCTTTAATAAACTCCTGGGTTGCTTTGACTTTATGTTTTAGGTCATTGTCCATCTGTAGTATGAAACGACGACCAATCAGTTTGTCTGCATTTGGCTGGATCTGAGCACACAGTATGGCTCTGAATACATCAGAATTAATTTGGCTGCTTCTCTCCTGTGTCACATCATCAGTAAACACTAGTGACCCAGTGCCACTGGCAGCCATGCATGCCCAAGCCATCACACTGCCTCCATATGTACAGATGATGTGGTATGCTTTGGATCATGAACTGTACCACGCCTTCACCATACTTTTCTCTTTCCATCATTCTGGTAGAGGTTGATCTTGGTTTCATCTGTCCAAAGAATGTTCTTCCAGAACTGTGCTGGCTTTTTTAGATGTTTTTAGCAAAGTCCAGTCTAGCCTTTTTCTTCTTGATGCTTATGAGTGGCTTGCACCGTGCAGTGAACCCTCTGTATTTACTTTCATGCAGTCTTCTCTTTATGGTAGATTTGGATATTGATACGCCTACCTCCTGGAGAGTGTTGTTCACTTGGTTGGCTGTTGTGAATGGGTTTCTCTTCACCATGGAGATTATTCTGCGATCATCCACCACTGTTGTCTTCCGTGGGCGCTCAGGTCTTTTTGCATTGATGAGTTCACCAGTGCTTTCTTTCTTTCTCAGGATGTACCAAACTGTAGATTTTTCCACTCCTAACATTGTAGCAATTTCTCGGATGGGTATTCCCTGTTTTTGCAGCTTAAGGATGGCTTGTTTCACCTGCATGGAGAACTCCTTTGACCGCATGTTTACTTCACAGCAAAACCTTCCAAATGCAAGCACTAGTGTTGAGCCACCCCCGTAGTGTTCGAGTTCGGTTCGGTTCGTCGAACACTCTTGTGTTAGCCGAACTGTTCGTCGAACTGTTCGTCGAACACGTTCGAACACCGTTAAAACCAATGGCAGGCAAACAAAAACACATAGAAACACATAGAAAACACCTTCAAAGGTGTCCAAAAGCTGACAAACTGCTCAGAAGACATAACTAACACATGGAAAAGTGACAAGTACATATAGTCATGCGAAAAGAAAAGAGGTGGAGGAGTAAAAGGAGGGGGAGACACAGATATAGGCATGACATGCCCTTCTAAAATCCAAAAAGTGAGAAGCCGACACGGCCAGTCCGTTCCGGCCTGTGCCACCTCAGTGTCGCCGGGTTTGTGCCAGAGCCGAGGTGGACCCTGACGGCCAGCCCCCCTCTCCCAATACAGGTGCCTGTCCGCTGGTGGGTCGAGCCCCCCCGCGGTGGGGGGGGTAACATCTGCCGAAGAAAGACCATCTTCCAGCCAAACTAACATGTCGACTTCTTTTCGTGGACAATGTGATACGATCCCTTTGTTATGGACACGCCCATCGCTGCAAATTCCAGATGAGGCACAAAAACAGCAGGTGCTTCAGCGGATATCAAGTGCTCCTTCAAGTGGGCTCTCCTCAACCTCAACTTCAACATCACAAATACTCCAGTATTCAGAGGTGTCACCCCAATCGCACTTGCTTCCTCACAGCTCCCAAGTCTCCAGCTGCCCGTCTGAGTATGGGGTAACACAGATGGTTGAGTCTGCAGAGCTGTTTACTCATACTATAGCCTGGGAAACGGAGGACTGCTCCAGAGCTTCTGTTTATCCAGATGAGGAAATGTTCTGCACTGATGCCCAGAATCTTTATAAGTCGGATCCAGGACCAGATGATGAAGGTTCTGAGCATAATGTAGACCCTCGTTCCCAAACTGTAACTCCTGTTGGTGGAGACAATGATGAAGACGATGATGAGACTCAAATACCTGATTGGAGCGACAACTTGACTTTTCGGTCAGGGCAGGAAGAGGTTGGCTTTGAGGACGATGGGTGTGATGACCCACAGGGTGATGATGACAAGGTTGGAGATCCCACTTACTGTCAACCCACAGTCAGCCAGCCGATAAGGTCACCCGGGCCTTTGCCTGGCCTTGGGGATGTCGCGGTGGTCGGCTCCCTGGCCCGTACCCTGGGGTCACTCTTTAAAAGGGTGGATAATTGTTAATTTTATAAGAGTTCGTGACGCCACCTGTGGTATCTGGTGAGAAGCACCAGCGCTGCAGCAGTCCACTGAGACCCGTGATAAGGCAGCTCGATGGTATAGCTCCCCACAGGTGGAGCTAGGTCTCAGGGCAGCGTATGCAGGGGGAATGCAGGACAGGCGAGACCCAGCTGGGTCAGAGCAAGAACGGGAACGGACACGGTAGTCACTTCAGTACCTTTTACTGGAGGAAATTCAGGCACATCCCGGAGCACTGTAGGGTGAAGGGTGCATATCAGGATCCTCCCCAATGAGCGGGTGTAGGGCCTCCTGTTTCTTGCCTCTGCGTAGTAAGTTTCTGACCTGCCTGGAGCTAGGCCTAACTTTGTCTCTGTCCTGCCCTGGCTGACCTTCTGGTAGGGCCTTCTCTTGGAGTTCACGCTCCCAGTATGCGGGGCCTAAGCGTCTCCTGGCTCTGTTACGTATCAGCACCTTAGCGATCCTGGGACTTGTAGTTCTCCAGGGATTCCGGTTATGCCTTACTGGGTCATAGAGATCCCGGTAAGCTCGGATCCGGTGTCCGGTAAATGCTTTGGGGTGAGCTGGTTAAGCTCCTCTGCCCCTTATGTACTAACTCGCCACTCGCCTTCGGCCTACTCGGGCCCTCACTAGGCTATACACACTAACGGCAGCTTGCCGCGCTTCACCGATCTTATGGTGCCGGCACACCTTAAGCTCTATCTGGGCTCCCTGAATCTAGCTAGCAGGAGCCTCGTGCTCTACTGCTGAACAATTAACTGAGTTCTCTAGACTAGACTGAGCTCCATTGCAGACTGACCTCTCTTAGGCTTCTCTACTGCAAGAACTCTTCAGAGGAACTGAACTGCCTAGCTCCACCTTCCCTATTTATATCCCTAACGGGCTCCCTCTGCTGGTCTGAGGTGGAAGGTGGAGATGTGTGTATGTTTATGGGGGCCTCTTGTGGAGGATTCCATCAATACATTCTTCTAGGATCTTTTATAACAAGCGCAGCGGGGCATCACAGATGCTTATGACGACGAGGTTAGGTTGCGCCTTCCTGGACAGAGACGGAGTACTGGAAGCACGTCAACAACTACATCCTCAACCACAACTCTGCCTCTGACCACAAGTCGTAGTGGCTCTTCAGGTCGCATGGGCTCTAAGCCTTGCATAGCCTGGGCATTTATTCAGATCGATAAGGATGACCCAACTCGTGTTATCTGTAATATTTGTCACCAAAAGCTAAGTAGAGGCCAAAAAATTCATAGTTTGAGTACTTCGTGCATGTACTTTCACATGGATATGAAGCATAAGTTGCAGTGGGAAGCTCACTGTGCTACAATGCGGCCTAGCAGGCTGGGCCAACCACCGTCTGCCCCATCTTGTGCATCCGCGGCCTCTTCATCCTCTGTGACTGGGGGGACAGCAGTCACACATGTTTTTGGACGCAGACCTGCCACCTCTTTACCTGCAACAGCCAGTGTGATTGGCAGGTCGTCAGTTCATTGGGAAGTGGAAACACCTGCTGGTGTTGAGCGCTCTCTCACATCGAGAGCAACACCTTTGGATCAAGGCAACCTAACATGTCCGCCTGCATCTTCCTCACAGACCGGCAGTTTGCCGGGGACCCCCTACTCAACCACGTCAAAGCACAACAGCCAGCCCTCGGTCCCTCAGATGTGGAAAAGTAAAAGACCATTTCCTCCTAGCCATGAGAAAGCTAAGAGGTTGAATTTCACCATCTGCAAGCTGTTGGCTACAGAAATGCAGCCTTTCCGCCTGGAGGACACAGTGTATTTTCGAGACCTTATGTCCGTCGCAGTGCCCCAGTACCAGATGCCCAGTCGGCACTACTTCTCAAAGAAAGGTGTGCCTGCGCTCCACCAGCATGTCGCACACAACATCACCGCTTCTTTAACAAACTCTGTGCGTGACAGGGTGCATTTCTCCACAGGCACTTGGATGAGTAGGCATGGACAGGGGCGTTACATGTCGCTGACTGGGCACTGGGTAACTATGGTGACAGCAGGACAAGGGGCTGCTGTCCAAGTCTTACCGTCCCCATCCTCTTTATCTCGAAGTTCCTCCACTGCTTCTGCCTCCTCAACCTCCTCTCGGTCCTCCACCTGCACCAAAAGCCTGTCTGGTAATGCCACCTGCTTTCTAACTGCGCAGAAAGAATCCTGCACACCTCCTTACTATGCTGGCAGCAGGGCTCAACGGCATCAGTGTTTACTTTGAAATGTCTGGGAAATGTGAGTCACACAGCTGAGGAGTTGTGGTCAGCTCTGGAGACCGAGTTTCATGAATGGTTGTCTCCACTGAACCTGCAGCCAGGGAAGGCCGTGTGCGACAATGCTGCAAACCTGGGTGCGACCCTTCGCCGGGGCAATGTCACACACGTGCCTTGTATGGCTCACGTGTTGAACCTGGTTGTCCATCAATTTTTAGCCCACTATCCCGGACTAGATGGCCTTCTGCAGAGGGCACGGTCGCAGTGTGCTCACTTCCGCCGTTCGCATCCCGCAGCTCAACGACTTACATCTCTACAGAAGTCGTTGGGCCTGCCAGTTCACCGGCTGAAATGCGATGTGCCTACCCGGTGGAATTCAACTTTGCACATGTTGCAGCGACTGTGGCAGCACCGACAAGCCCTGGTGCAATACGTTCTGATGTATAGCCTGGGCCAACGAGATCCAGAGGTGGGGCAAATCACGCTGCAGGAGTGGTCTCAGATCAGGGACCTATGAAGTTGACGCGCCCCCTGGGCCGTGGGGTACCCTGAGCCGGGCCGGTAGACGCTGGGGTTTGTAATCACTGTGGCAGTGACCCGGTCCGTGACCCAGGGCGGTCATTCCAACGGTAATTTGTATATATGGATTTTATAATGTCCGACTACGCCACCTGTGGAGTGCGGCCAAAGGGGCCGCCGCTGCGTAACAGTCCTCTGAAGCTGGTGGTTTTGCAGCAATGGTATTATTACTCACCACAGGAAGAGTGTAGCTTCAGGGCAGTGTGGGTGGATGATGGTGGTTGTAGTGCATGGAGTCAGTAATGAACACAGAGTCCGTGTGATGCAGTTCCAAGATCTTTACTCACAGTTGTTGCAGTCCAGATTACAAGTACCAGAGCAATCTCACCCGTCGAGCTGTGCGTACTCAGTGAGGGGCTCAGTCCACCCCCAGATAGCTCCGGAGTACTTTGCAGGACCCCCTTCTGTGTGTCCTTTCTCTGGCCTTCTCCCTGCACCTCACACCCAGTGACACTTCTATCCGGTATCCTCGGGCCTTGGTGGGTGACTTGTGTTCCGTCCCCTGGGTCCTATATGGCTACCTTCTTAGTGAGACTGGTGTGGACTTTTGCCTGCAGTACATGAAATGCTGCAGCCTCCGGTTTCTAGTTGAGCCTTGCTGTTTCTCCTCTAGTTGAGGGACCGGTTCCCCTTATCTGGCCTGACCCCTCTACCTCCTGGTAGCAGCGGGAGTACGGGTGGCCTTCTGCACGGCCCGTAGCCCTAGGGTCCCTTTGGTTCCTGGAGCCTTCCTGCTCCCACTCCTCTCTTCTCTCCTTCAGTCCCGGGCCTCCCAGGCTAGGCCCGCCTCCGGAGCAGAGCTCATGCCGAGCCTCTGCTCCTGTCACTTTTCCTCCTCTGACTGGCTTGCTCTTTCTAACATGGCTTCCTATTTATACTCTCCCTGTCATGTGCTCCCCTAAGCTGCTCCCCTAAGCACCCACTACATAGGACCCTCCCACCAGCTAGGGACCTGGGACTGTGCTCTCCCTTAGGAGCAATCTCGTCCTACCCCCACTGCGGGTGTGTGTTGGATGCAAGTGTTAGGGTCCCGAGCCATACGCCTTCCTTACTTGAGGGTGAGATACCACACCTCTGGGTGAGATGCAGTAACTCTGTGGCGACTGAACCCTCAGGGGCGCCACACACCCTTCTGCACAGTTTTGAAATGGCGACGAAGATGTTTAGTGCTGACGACGATGCCATTATCAGCAAGACTATTCCGGTGATTTACATGCTGGAGCACACATTAAACAGAATTCAGAGTCAGGTGGTGGGACAAGAGGAGGTGGAGGAAGTAGAGGAGGAGTCGTATGCGGAAGGGATAACATCTCCAAGGTCCAGACGGTTGGCAGCACCAAGGCAGCAGGCATGGGAGGGTGGGGGAGAGGGATTAACCAGGGCGCATGGTAGCAGCCAAACTGTTGAGGAAGGTGCAGGAGCCGAGGAAGAAGTGGAGGATGAACTGGCGATGGGCATGGAAGACTCATCAGATGAGGGAGACCTTGATCACATTTCTGTTGTGCGAGGTTGGGGGGAGAGGGCAGAGGAAGGAAGCATGATTCTTACCTCGCTACCAACACAACAAGGACTTGGTCCTCCTGCATGCGCAAGACACATGAGTGCCTTCTTGCTGCACTACCTGCAACATGACCCTCAGATTGCAGAATTCGAAGTAATCCCGACTACTGGGTTGCCACACTCTTAGATCCCCGGTACAAAAGTAAATTTGCCGAAATAATTCCTGCCATAAAAAGGGATTGACGCATGCAGGAGTATCAGCAGACGCTGTTGCAGAATCTTACATGTGCTTTTCCACAAAACACCAGTGGTGCACGAAGTGAATCTCACAGTTCTAACTTACCAACCATGGGACTGTCGAGTCTTCATCACTCAAACCGTAACAGTAACACAGTATCTACTGGTAACAGCAATTTTGTGGAATCGTTTCACCACTTTTTTAGACCATCCTTTGCAAGGCCACAGGAGACAAGAAGTCTGACACATAGTCAATGCCTAGAGAGGATGGTGCAGGAGTATCTCCAAGTGAACATCGAAGCCATGACTGTGTCACTGGACCCTTGCTCATTTTGGTATTCCAATCTGGAAAAATGTCCGGAGCTCGCCACTCACGCCTTGGAGATCTTGTCATGCCCTGCAGCCAGTGTTCTCTCTGAACGTGTGTTCAGTGCTGCTGATGGTGTGCTGACAGATAAGCGCACGCGGCTGTCCACTGAGAATGTAGACAGACTCACGTTCATAAAGATGAACAAATCATGGATTTGCAAGGACTTTTCTACCCCTGTGTCATCCTTGGGAGACTAAAAGCTTGAGGATTTGGTAATATCACCTCACCAACCGTTTTAAGCAACTGTGGGGCAATTGATGCCACTTAACCCTAGAACGCATGACCATAAAAATCTACACTTTCATATACCTGGGGCCTTTAGGCCCGTGTGCAAATAACATGGAATAACTCAAACTCAAATGACAAACAACTATATACATGAAGAATACCTTGAGTTTCAAAATTCTAACTAAAGTAATCTTGCAGAAAATAGAAAACAATTAACAGGGCGGGACTGCGAGGCCCCAGGTATGCATTCTAGGGTTAAGTGGTGTCTGTGCCACAATTTTGGGAAAAAATGGAGACTCTTTTTGGAGTCCCCTTGTTGTGTCTTACGTGACGTTGGCATCGTCAATTCCAGGTGGAATGGGTCACCCCCCCCCCTTTTAACTGTAAGAAACTGCATACACTATGGCTTGGGGTAACACAGATGGTTGAGTCTGAAGAGCTGTTTACTCAGAGGTCTGCTCCAAAGCTTCAGTGTCTGATAGTCAGCGTAGAATTTTTAACTGCATCTAGCCTAGGCAATACTTTGGGCGTAGTAGCCCAGCTGCGAAGCAAGCTGCACTGCCTGTGTATCTAATAAGAATTTTTAAATGCATCTAGCCTAGGCAGACTGTGGGGACCCCCAACCAAAACCAGATGCTCAGCCCCCCTACCACCCCACTTTCCTTGACAATACAATAATGTAACTCTTACAACTGGATGGGTGAGGATCGGTCACAGCTTTATTAACTCTTTATACTCATTCCATTAGAAAGGCATTTTATTTCTAAAATAATTCAGCTTGTTGCAGCATGCCCTGGGTCTCCACTCCAGCAACTTGGCCAACAAGTGTAACTCTCCAACATGTCCTTTCTATTTCCAGGCCATGGAGGATCCTGCGTACTTGTATGCAGAACTCTGACCCCCATCCATCACTCTTAATGCTTGTTCCACTCCGTACTGGAGTCCTGACAGGAATATGTCCAGTCCAATATCCATTAAGTGAACACCGTCGGGCCGTATGAGGCCTGCTTTATCTCCTTCCAGTTGTCGGTGTCGTACCACTACACCGCCTCTGTCTCTTCTAAATTTTGCCATACGAATATTCATTACCCGCCTTGTCCGTTCGATGGCCGTGATGTCTCGCGCACCTTGCCATACCGCTAACGGCACAATCTCTGACCATACTATAGCTAGTTTTGTGAAAAAATCTCTGAAGCACACAGTGTCTAGTTTCATTATTGCCATTAGTTATGCGCTCTTGTGATGACCTAGGTTGTTTCCCCCGGCCTGTATAACTAAGATGACTGGACATCTTGCCTCTCTCCCTACCTTGATTACCTCCATTAGTACCTGTGGCCATAGCAGGCCTCTAATACCTCTCCAGTTGAAATATGTGTTATGAAACTCTAATTTCCTCCTCGCCCTTTTTTCTGCCCAATATATGTATGAGTGGCCTATCACCCACACAGTTGGCTTAGCGTCACCTGTAAAAGAAACAAACCACGTTAGGATAACAAGTCCGGTCTTATGTATCTTGCCAAACACGTGGATCGCCATCTCCCTATCCACTGAACTTCCGTTTCTGACAGTCCTGCTCTTGCTGCTTCCGTGGCCGCGCCTATGCGGAATGAGTGTGTCCCGTAATCGTTTTCGATTTGTGTATGCGTAAACGTATTGCATTATTGGCTATGACTACGTCCTGGTGTAATAAGCCTCCACTGGTGGTAATTTTGGATTGAGGGACTAATTCGCTTATGCATAGCGCCCCGAAGAAGGCGATCACAAATGCAGTAGACAGTAGTGTTGCTTCAAATTGTGAGTGTCATGTTAATGGTGTTAGAGATATGATGTGAGAAATCAGTTTTAGTGACACGGGACGGGACGTCTACACTCCTGACTTGGCTGACCCCTTTTCCACCCTTTTATGGATTGTCTGATGATGAATCTTTGTCACATCTCCCCAATTCAGTAGTTGGAAGTGAAATGCTACTCCGGTCAGACACCGCTGCGCTGATGCCCCTGATATGCCCCTCATCATTAGCTGGTGGAGAAATTCTATGGTGACTTGTGATCTGGCTTGTTCACATTGGTCAACCCGTCTGCCTGCTACTAGTTGTGTCCAATCTTCCCATGCCTTACCGTATGCTTGCCACATCGACGGGGCAACTGACGCTCTGATTAATGGCATCAACTATTCGCCACTAGATCCCATAGGGAAGGTGGGCAACTGTTGCCCGATGGGTGGGAGTTGTGGAAGAGCTCTGTGAAAATCTGCCAATTGAATTGTTATAAAGCGTTAGCAGCAGCTTTAGAACCCTCAGCATAGTGGCTAGTGCAGACCCATACATTGTGTTTTAGGCACAGGAATGCTAGCCTGGGTAGTAGGCCTAGCACTGGGAGAGACGATGATGCCATCTTATTAATTCAGTGCGCTAGGCTGGTGTTTTTTGATATGAAGCGTATATTTTTGTAAGCCAGGAGCGCGCCCCATATTTATATTGCTACCACTATTGGGAAGAAAAATTATTTTCAGGGATAGATGCAGCTAAAAATTATTATTAATTTAAAAGCTGGTGGAGCTTGGTATAGATGGCCTAATACAATGAGTCCCACACACTGCTAGAAGGCCAAATATTTTTTCAGAGCTAGATGCAGATAAAAATTATTTTGAATTTGCAACCTGATGGAGGTCAGTATAGATGGACTAATAGAACAAGTCCCAAACACTGCTTGAAGGCCAAATATTTTTTTAGAGCTAGATGCAGATAAAAATTATTTTTAATTTGCAACCTGATGGAGGTCAGTATAGATGGACTAATAGAACAAGTCCCACACACTGCTAGAAGGCCAAATATTTTTTCAGAGCTAGATGCAGATAAAAATTATTTTTAATTTGCAACGTGATGGAGGTCAGTATAGAGGAACTAATACAAAAAGTCCCACACACTGCTAGAAGGCCAAATATTTTTTCAGAGCTAGATGCAGAAAAAAAAATTATTTTGAATTTGCAACGTGATGGAGGTCAGTATAGATGGACTAATAGAGAAAGTCCCACACACTGCTAGAAGGACAAATATTTTTTCAGAGCTAGATGCAGATAAAAAATATTTTTAATCTGCTACCTGATGGAGGTCAGTATAGATGGACTAATAGACCAAGTCCCACACACTGCTAGAAGCCCAAATATTTTTTCAGAGCTAGATGCAGATAAAAATTATTTTTAATTTGCAACCTGATGGAGGTCAGTAAAGATGGACTAATAGAAGAAGTCCCACAGACTGCTAGAAGGCCAAATATTTTTTCAGAGCTAGATGCAGATAAAAATAATTTTTAATTTGCAACCTGATGGAGGTCAGTATAGATGGACTAATAGAACAAGTCCCAAACACTGCTAGAAGGCCAAATATTTTTTCAGAGCTAGATGCAGACAAAAAATTATTTTTAATTTGCAACCTGATGGAGGTCAGTATAGATGGACTAATAGAACAAGTCCCACAGACTGCTAAAAGCCCAAATATTTTTTCAGAGCTAGATGCAGAAAAATATTATATTCAATTTGCAACCTGACGGACGTCAGTATAGATGGACTAAAAGAACAAGTCCCACACACTGCTAGAAGGCCAAATATTTTTTCAGAGCTAGATGCAGAAAAATATTATATTCAATTTGAAACCTGATGGAGGTCAGTATAGATGGACTAATAGAACAAGTCCCACACACAGCTAGAAGCCCAAATATTTTTTCAGAGGTAGATAAAGAAAAAAATTATATTCAATTTGAAACCTGATGGAGGTCAGTATAGATGGACTAATAGAACAAGTCCCGCACACTGCTAGAAGGCCAAATATTTTTTCAGAGCTATATGCAGAAAAAAATTATATTCAATTTGTAACCTGATGGAGGTCAGTATAGATGGACTAATAGAACAAGTCTCACACACTGCTAGAAGGCCAAATATTTTTTCAGAGCTAGATGCAGAAAAAAATTATATTCAATTTGCAACCTGATGGAGGTCAGTATAGATGGACTAACAGAACAAGTCCCACACACTGCTAGAAGCCCAAATATTTTTTCAGAGCTAGATGCAGAAAAATATTATATTCAATTTGCAACCTGATGGAGGTCAGTATAGATGGACTAATAGAACAAGTCCCACACACTGCTAGAAGGCCAACTATTTTTTCAGAGCTAGATGCAGAAAAATATTATATTCAATTTGCAACCTGATGGAGGTTAGTATAGATGGACTGATAGGACAAGTCCCACACACTGCTAGAAGGCCAAATATTTTTTCAGAGCGAGATGCAGAAAAATATTATATTCAATTTGCAACCTGATGGAGGTCAGTATAGATGGACTAATAGAACAAGTCCCACACACAGCTAGAAGCCCAAATATTTTTTCAGAGGTAGATGCAGAAAAATATTATATTCAATTTGCAACCTGATGGAGGTCAGTATAGATGGACTAATAGAACAAGTCCCACATATTGCTAGAAGGCCAAATATTTTTTCAGAGCTAGTTGCAGAAACAGATTATATTCAATTTGCAACTTGATGGAGGTCAGTGTAGATGGACTAATAGAACAAGTCCCACACACTGCTAGAAGGCCAAATATTTTTTCAGAGCTAGATGCAGAAAAATATTATATTCAATTTGCAACCTGATGGAGGTCAGTATAGATGGACTAATAGAACAAGTCCCACACACTGCTAGAAGGCCAAATATTTTTTCAGAGCTAGATGCAGAAAAAAATTATATTCAATTTGCAACCTGATGGAGGTCAGTATAGATGGATTAATAGAACAAGTCCCACACACAGCTAGAAGGCCAAATATTTTTTCAGAGCTAGATGCAGAAGAATATTATATTCAATTTGCAACCTGATGGAGGTCAGTATAGATGGACTAATAGAACAAGTCCCACACCCTGCTAGAAGCCCAAATATTTTTTCAGAGCTAGATGCAGAAAAATATTATATTCAATTTGCAACCTGATGGAGGTCAGTATAGATGGACTAATAGAACAAGTCCCACACACAGCTAGAAGGCCAAATATTTTTTCAGAGCTAGATGCAAAAATATATTATATTCAATTTGCAACCTGATGGAGGTCAGTATAGATGGACTAATAGAACAAGTCCCACACACTGCTAGAAGGCGAAATATTTTTTCAGAGCTAGATGCAGAAAAATATTTTATTCAATTTGCAACCTGATGGAGGTCAGTATAGATGGACTAATAGAACAAGTCCCACACACTGCTAGAAGCCCAAATATTTTTTCAGAGCTTGATGCAGAAAAATATTATATTCAATTTGCAACCTGATGGACGTCAGTATAGATGGCCTGATAGAACAAGTCCCACACACTGCTAGAAGGCCAAATATTTTTTCAGAGTTAGATGCAGAAAAATATTATATTCGATTTGCAACCTGATGGAGGTCAGTATAGATGGACTAATAGAACAAGTCCCACACACTGCTAGAAGGCCAAATATTTTTTCAGAGCTAGATGCAGAAAAAAATTATATTCAATTT
Organism: Phyllobates terribilis; assembly: GCF_046119375.1. Classification (NCBI taxonomy): domain Eukaryota; kingdom Metazoa; phylum Chordata; class Amphibia; order Anura; family Dendrobatidae; genus Phyllobates; species Phyllobates terribilis. The sequence goes on from NW_027362761.1 coordinate 791,035,245, forward strand.
GCAACCTGATGGAGGTCAGTATAGATGGACTAATAGAACAAGTCCCACACACTGCTAGAAGCCCAAATATTTTTTCAGAGCTAGATGCAGAAAAATATTATATTCAATTTGCAACCTGATGGAGGTCAGTATAGATGGACTAATAGAACAAGTCCCACACACTGTTAGAAGGCCAAATATTTTTTCAGAGCTAGATGCAGAAAAATATTATATTTAATTTGCAACCTGATGGAGGTCAGTATAGATGGACTAATAGAACAAGTCCCACACACAGCTAGAAGCCCAAATATTTTTTCAGAGGTAGATGCAGAATAAAATTATATTCAATTTGCAACCTGATGGAGGTCAGTATAGATGGACTAATAGAACATGACCCACACACTGCTAGAAGGCCAAATATTTTTTCACAGCTAGATGCAGAAAAAAATTATATTCAATTTGCAACCTGATGGAGTTCAGTATAGATGGACTAATAGAACAAGTCCCACACACAGCTAGAAGGCCAAATATTTTTTCAGAGCTAGTTGCAGAAAAATATTATATTCAATTTGCAACCTGATGGACATCAGTATAGATGGACTAATAGAACAAGTCCCACACACTGCTAGTGTTACAACTCTCCTGTTGGTTTTTTTTAGTTTGCTGGTCACATGACCAGTTTTGCCTATTTAATCCGGCTCCGCCCTCCTGGCATTGCTGGACTTCATTTGCATTTACTACTGTTGAGCTAGCTTGGTGCTCTGTTGCCGTTCTCTGTTAGTTTTGCTAGGTCTTCTGACCTCTTTACTTTTTGTTGTGTGTTTGTCTTTGACTGCTACGATTTCTGCTAGGAGGTGTCCAACTTTTCCCAGTCCCTAGTTCTTGTAGGGATTCCTCCCTCACATCTATAGGTCTTCGTACAGACTAGCAGAGGACTTTAGCGGGTCTGATCGCAGGATCAGGTTCCCCGTTACATCGTAGGGATCTAGTTTAGTTCTATTGTAGGGACAGATCTCCTGTCTTTCCTTAGTCTCTGTAGCAGATCATAACAGTAAGTCCAGCCTTAAAAAAAAAAAAAAAAAAAAAAATTCTCTAAGGAAAGACCTCCAGTTTTCCATCATGGTCTCGGTGCAAGATTTGGCTCAGCGCTTGCAGGGACTCTCTCTGGAGGTGACCAAGCTCCAACAACACGTGAGTAGCTGTTCTGGAGCGCATTTTGTGGAACCAAAGGTACGTCTGCCTGATCTATTTTTTGGCGAACAACAAGATTTTTTTTCTTTTAAAAATGCTTGTCTATTATATTTTCGTTTGAGACCCGGATCCTCTGGTGATGTATCACAGCGCATAGGGTTCATAATGTCACTTTTGCGCAAAGATCCTCAGGGATGGGCCTTCTCTCTCCAACCTAGTGATCCGTGCTTTAGATCAGTGGATAGTTTTTTTTCTGCTTTGGGTTTATTGTACGATGATCCTGATCGTGTCTCATCTGCTGAGTCTGAATTAAGACGTTTGAGGCAGGGATCAGGTAATGTGGAAAAATATTGTTCTCACTTCCGTCGGTGGTCTGCCCAGGTGGGGTGGAATGATTCAGCTTTGAAAAGCTTGTTTCTTGCAGGACTAGGTGAAAGGGTTAAGGATTTACTGATTGCTTATCCCACACCTGGAAACTTGCAGGAGGCAATGCAATTAGCTATACGGGTGGACAGGAGACTGCGTGCAAGGGTTAATGAGAGCAAATCCTCTGCTATGTCAGCTTCGAGTCCTGAGAGGTTCAGTGCTGACAATGGTGAGCCGATGGAAATTGGGGCGATGACACCCCGCTCTCAGGAAAAAGACCGCCGACTTTCTGAAGGCTTGTGTTTCTATTGCGGAAATTCTGGTCATTTTATTAAGAGCTGTGTGCTTCGTATGAAGAAAGAAAGAAAACTGGTCAGTCATGCCCGTATTGCCTGTTTAAATTCTAAGGGAGTATTCCTATCTGCCACTACTGCTGCTCAGGATGAATTAATTGAATTTCGGGTATTTGTGGATTGTGGATCTACTCTGAATGTGATTGATGGGGGATTCTCGGAAAAACTTAGATTAGAACCTAAAACTTTGTCATCCCCTATTGCTGTGGTTTCTGTCGATGGCTCTCCCTTGAAGAGTGTTACTCACAAGGTCTGTGAATTTCCCCTCACTATTAATGGTATTCATCAAGAGAATTTGGATTTGGTGGTATTGGATAATTTGCCTTCTCCAGTAATATTGGGGTTACCCTGGTTAAAATTGCACAATCCTGTACTGGGTTGGTCTACCAATGAAATTAAGTCCTGGAGCCCTAAGTGTTATGACAAGTGTTATAACGGGCGCATTGCTGCTGTGGATAGAGGGGAATTGCCTGTACCTATTCAGGATTTTTGGAGAGTTTTTTCTGAGGAGGAGTCGCAGGTTTTGCCACCTCATAGAGACTATGATTGTACCATTGAATTTGTCCCTGGAGCGACTCTTCCTAAGAGTCGTTTATTTAATCTTACTATTCCTGAGAGAAAGGCTTTGGAGGAATACATACAGACAAGCTTGGCCGCTGGTCACATTAGGCCTTCCAAGTCTCCTGTGGCTGTTGGATTTTTTTTTGTAAAAAAAAAAGATGGCGGTTTACGTCCTTGTCTGGACTTTCGTGAGATTAATAAAATTACTGTACGCAATCCTTACCCACTGCCATTGATTCCTGATTTATTTAACCAGTTAGTGGGAGCCAAGTGGTTCTCTAAAATTGATCTCCGGGGGGCATACAATTTGTTGCGCATGAAGGAGGGTGATGAATGGAAAACTGCTTTTAACACTCCTGTGGGTCATTTTGAGAATCTGGTTATGCCTTTTGGTCTCACCAATGCTCCAGCATTTTTTCAGAATCTTATTAACGATATCCTTAGACCTTTCATCGGCAAAAATGTGGCTGTGTATTTGGATGACATTTTGATTTATTCGCCTGATCTGGAGTCTCATTGGCGGAGCGTACGTGAGGTATTACAGTTATTAATGGACAATTCGCTTTTTGCTAAGCTGGAGAAATGTGAGTTCGCTGTACAGAGAATTAGTTTTTTGGGCTACATTATCTCCAGTGAAGGTTTTGAGATGGACCCGGTTAAAGTTCAAGCTGTGCAGGAATGGCCTAGGCCTATTGGTTTGAAATCGATACAGAGGTTTTTGGGTTTCGCCAATTATTACAGAAAATTCATAAAAAAATTTTCTATTATTGTCAAACCGCTGACCGATCTCACCAGGAAAGGTGCTAATGCGGTTCAGTGGACTTCTGAGGCCATTGAAGCTTTTGTGTTTTTAAAGGAGAGGTTCACCTCTGCTCCCATCCTTATGCAGCCTGATGTGACTAAGCCGTTTTTGGTTGAGGTTGATGCTTCTTCGGTGGGGGTTGGTGCGGTGTTGTCTCAGGAAAACAAGGATGGAGTACATCCCTGTGCCTTTTTTTCAAAAAAAATTTCCGAGACTGAACTTAATTACGATATTGGTAATCGGGAATTGCTGGCGATTAAACTCGCATTTGAACACTGGCGTCACCTCTTGGAAGGTGCTGATTTTCCCATTCAGGGTTTCACTGATCATAAAAATCTGATCTATCTTGATGCTGCCAAGCGCTTGAATGCCCGTCAGGCTAGGTGGGCACTTTTTTTCTCGCGGTTTAATTTTTCCGTTACTTACATCCCGGGTACCAAGAATGTTAAAGCGGATGCTTTGTCTCGCAGCTTTTCTCCCATGGTCGGTGTTGAGGAGGAAGAGGAGACCATTTTACAAGAAGGTGTTGTGATTGCTGCTTTGGACTCCGTTTTGGAGGATGAGATTCTTAAAGCACAGGAGAATGCCCCATCTAACACTCCCCATGGGAGGTTGTTTGTGCCTAGGACCTTTAGGAGAGATTTGTTTGTTGAGTGTCATGAGTCTCGGTTGGCAGGTCATCCAGGAATTTCTGAGACCAAGAGACTTGTGGGTCGCAGTTTTTGGTGGCCTGGATGGCAGAAGGAAGTCATTAAGTGGGTGCGCCAATGTACTGTGTGTGCTAGATCCAAGTCTTCGCATGCTCCTGCTGCGGGGTTGCTTTGCCCTCTGGAGGTTCCTAGTGCACCTTGGACACATCTGGCTATGGACTTTATTACTGACCTTCCTCCCTCTGAAGGTTTCACGGTCATCTGGGTGGTCGTGGACCGTTTTAGCAAGATGTGTCACTTGGTTCCCTTTATCAAACTGCCTTGCGCTAAGACACTCGCTAAGGCCTTTGTCAAGGAGATTGTCAGACTACATGGTGTTCCTACTGACATTGTTTCTGATAGGGGACCTCAGTTCGTGGCTCATTTTTGGCGTGCCTTTTGTGACAGGTTGGGAGTCCATTTGTCGTTTTCATCCGGATATCATCCTGAGTCTAATGGCCAGACAGAAAGGAAGAACCAGGATGTTGAGCAGTTCTTGCGTTGTTTTGTGGCAGACAATCAAGAGGGGTGGTCTGAGTTTCTGCCACTTGCTGAATTTGCTCTTAACAACCATACATCCTCTTCTGCTGGGTGTTCGCCTTTTTTTTGTTGTTCTGGGAGACATCCGTCTTTTGGGTCATTCTCCAAATTGGTTTCGGCTGTGCCTGAGGAGGAGAGTTTTTCCGGTGATTTGGAGAGAGTTTGGACGGATGTGTGTGGTAATCTTCAGGAGGCTAACAAAAAATCTAAGAGGTACTTTGATAGGAAACGGCAAGAGGTTTTGTTTGCTGTTGGTGACATGGTTTGGTTGTCCTCTAAGAATTTGCGATTGAGGATTCCTTCTAAAAAATTGGGTCCCAAGTTCGTAGGGCCCTTTAAGGTGCTTCAGATAGTTAACCAATCTGCTGTTAGGCTGGAGGTTCCTACGTCCTGGAGGATTAATCCGGTGTTTCATGTTTCTCAATGAAAAAAGCTGATGTGTCGGATGGTGACGCCTCTGCCACTGTTCCTCCAGTGGTGGAGGACGGGGAATATGAAATTTCCCGCATCCTAAATTCTAGACGGTATAGAGGGAGTTTGCAGTATCTCGTAGCTTGGAAGGGTTTCGGACCTGAGGATAACTCATGGGTGAGGGCGGATGATGTTTCTGCTTTCAGACTTGTCCGAGCGTTTCACAGGAGGTTTCCTGGTAAGCCTGGGCCTAGGGGATCCGGAGGATCCTCTTAGAAGAGGGGGTACTGTTACAACTCTCCTGTTAGGTTTTTTTTAGTTTGCTGGTCACATGACCAGTTTTGCCTATTTAATCCGGCTCCGTCCTCCTGGCATTGCTGGACTTCATTTGTATTTACTACTGTTGAGCTAGCTTGGTGCTCTGCTGCCGCTCTCTGTTAGTTTTGCTAGGTCTTCTGACCTCTTTACTTTTTGTTGTGTTTGTCTTTGACTGCTACGATTTCTGCTAGGAGGTGTCCAACTTTTCCCAGTCCCTAGTTCTTGTAGGGATTCCTCCCTCACATCTATAGGTCTTTGTACAGACTAGCCGAGGACTTTAGCGGGTCTGATCGCAGGATCAGGTTCCCCGTTACATCGTAGGGATCTAGTTTAGTTCTATTGTAGGGACAGATCTCCTGTCTTTCCTTAGTCTCTGTAGCAGATCATAACAGCTAGAAGGCCAAATATTTTTTCAGAGCTAGAAGCAGAAATATATTATATTCAATTTGCAACCTGATGGAGGTCAGTATAGATGGACTAATAGAACAAGTCCCACACACTGCTAGAAGGCCAAATATTTTTTCAGAGCTACATGCAGAAAAATATTATATTCAATTTTCAACCTGATGGAGGTCAGTATAGATGGACTAATAGAACAAGTCCCACACACTGCTAGAAGGCCAAATATTTTTTCACAGCTAGATGCAGAAAAATATTATATTCAATTTGCAACCTGATGGAGGTCAGTATAGATGGACTAATAAAACAAGTTCCACACAAAGCTAGTAGCCCAAATATTTTTTCAGAGCTAGATGCAGAAAAAAATTAAATTCAATTTGCAACGTGATGGAGGTCAGTATAGATGGACTAACAGAACAAGTCCCACACACTGCTAGAAGGCCAAATATTTTTTCAGAGCTAGATGAAGAAAAATATTATATTCAATTTGCAACCTGATGGAGGTCAGTATAGATGGACTAATAGAACAAGTCCCACACACTGCTAGAAGACCAAATATTTTTTCAGAGCTAGATGCAGAAAAATATTATATTCAATTTGCAACCTGATGGAGGTCAGTATAGATGGACTAATAGAACAAGTCCCACACACTGCTAGAAGGCCAAATATTTTTTCAGAGCTACATGCAGAAAAATATTATATTCAATTTTCAACCTGATGGAGGTCAGTATAGATGGACTAATAGAACAAGTCCCACACACTGCTAGAAGGCCAAATATTTTTTCAGCGCTAGATGCAGAAAAATATTATATTCAATTTGCAACCTGATGGAGGTCAGTATAGATGGACTAATAGAACAAGTCCCACACACTGCTAGAAGGCCAAATATTTTTTCAGAGCTAGATGCAGAAAAATATTATATTCAATTTGCAACCTGATGGAGGTCAGTATAGATGGACTAATAGAACAAGTCGCACACACTGCTAGAAGGCCAAATATTTTTTCAGAGCTAGATGCAGAAAAATATTATATTCAATTTGCAACCTGATGGAGGTCAGTATAGATGGACTAATAGAACAAGTCCCACACACTGCTAGAAGGCCAAATATTTTTTCAGAGCTAGATGCAGAAAATTATTATATTCAATTTGCAACCTGATGGAGGTCAGTATAGATGGACTAATAGAACAAGTCCCACACACTGCTAGAAGGCCAAATATTTTTTCACAGCTAGATGCAGAAAAATATTATATTCAATTTGCAACCTGATGGAGGTCAGTATAGATGGTCCAATAGAACAAGTTCCACACACAGGTAGTAGCCCAAATAATTTTTCAGAGCTAGATGCAGAAAAAAATTATATTCAATTTGCAACGTGATGGAGGTCAGTATAGATGGACTAATAGAACAAGTCCCACACACTGCTAGAAGGCCAAATATTTTTTCAGAGCTAGATGCAGAAAAATATTATATTCAATTTGCAACCTGATGGAGGTCAGTATAGATGGACTAATAGAACAAGTCCCACGCACAGCTAGAAGCCCAAATATTTTTTCAGAGGTAGATGCAGAATAATATTATATTAAATTTGCAACCTTATGGAGGTCAGTATAGATTGACTAATAGAACAAGTCCCACACACTGCTAGAAGGCCAAATATTTTTTCAGAGCTAGATGCAGAAAAATATTATATTCAATTTGCAACCTGATGGAGGTCAGTATAGATGGACTAATAGAACAAGTCCCACACACTGCTAGAAGGCCAAATATTTTTTCAGAGCTAGATGTAGAAAAATATTATATTCAATTTGCAACCTGATGGAGGTCAGTATAGATGGACTAATAGAACAAGTCCCACACACAGCTAGAAGCCCAAATATTTTTTCAGAGGTAGATGCAGAATAAAATTATATTCAATTTGCAACCTGATGGAGGTCAGTATAGATGGACTAATAGAACAAGTCCCACACACTGCTAGAAGGCCAAATATTTTTTCAGAGCTAGATGCAGAAAAATATTATATTCAATTTGCAACCTGATGGAGGTCAGTATAGATGGACTAATAGAACAAGTCCCACACACTGCTAGAAGGCCAAATATTTTTTCAGAGCTAGATGCAGAAAAATATTATATTCAATTTGCAACCTGATGGAGGTCAGTATAGATGGACTAATAGAAAAAGTCCCACACACTGCTAGAAGGCCAAATATTTTTTCAGAGCTAGATGCAGAAAAATATTATATTCAATTTACAACCTGATGGAGGTCAGTATAGATGGACTAATAGAACAAGTGCCACATACAGCTAGAAGCCCAAATATTTTTTCAGAGGTAGATGCAGAATAATATTATATTCAATTTGCAACCTTATGGAGGTCAGTATAGATTGACTAGTAGAACAAGTCCCACACACTGCTAGAAGGCCAAATATTTTTTCAGAGCTAGATGCAGAAAAATATTATATTCAATTGGCAACCTGATGGAGGTCAGTATAGATGGACTAATAGAACAAGTCCCACACACTGCTAGAAGGCCAAATATTTTTTCAGACCTAGATGCAGAAAAATATTATATTCAATTTGCAACCTGATGGAGGTCAGTATAGATGGACTTATAGAACAAGTCCCACACACAGCTAGAAGCCCAAATATTTTTTCAGAGGTAGATGCAGAATAAAATTATATTCAATTTGAAACCTGATGGAGGTCAGTATAGATGGACTAATAGAACAAGTCCCACACACTGCTAGAAGGCCAAATATTTTTTCAGAGCTAGATGCAGAAAAATATTATATTCAATTTGCAACCTGAAGGAGGTCAGTATAGATGGACTAATAGAACAAGTCCCACACACTGCTAGAAGGCCAAATATTTTTTCAGAGCTAGATACAGAAAAAAATTATATTCAATTTGCAACCTGATAGAGGTCAGTATAGATGGACTAATAGAACAAGTCCCACACACAGCTAGAAGGCCAAATATTTTTTCAGAGCTAGATGCAGAAAAATATTATATTCAATTTACAACCTGATGGAGGTCAGTATAGATGGACTAATAGAACAAGTGCCACATACAGCTAGAAGCCCAAATATTTTTTCAGAGGTAGATGCAGAATAATATTATATTCAATTTGCAACCTTATGGAGGTCAGTATAGATTGACTAATAGAACAAGTCCCACACACTGCTAGAAGGCCAAATATTTTTTCAGAGCTAGATGCAGAAAAATATTATATTCAATTGGCAACCTGATGGAGGTCAGTATAGATGGACTAATAGAACAAGTCCCACACACTGCTAGAAGGCCAAATATTTTTTCAGACCTAGATGCAGAAAAATATTATATTCAATTTGCAACCTGATGGAGGTCAGTATAGATGGACTAATAGAACAAGTCCCACACACAGCTAGAAGCCCAAATATTTTTTCAGAGGTAGATGCAGAATAAAATTATATTCAATTTGCAACCTGATGGAGGTCAGTATAGATGGACTAATAGAACAAGTCCCACACACTGCTAGAAGGCCAAATATTTTTTCAGAGCTAGATGCAGAAAAATATTATATTCAATTTGCAACCTGAAGGAGGTCAGTATAGATGGACTAATAGAACAAGTCCCACACACTGCTAGAAGGCCAAATATTTTTTCAGAGCTAGATGCAGAAAAAAATTATATTCAATTTGCAACCTGATAGAGGTCAGTATAGATGGACTAATAGAACAAGTCCCACACACAGCTAGAAGCCCAAATGTTTTTTCAGAGCTAGATGCAGAAAAATATTATATTCAATTTGCAACCTGATGGAGGTCAGTATAGATGGACTAATAGAACAAGTCCCACACACTGCTAGAAGGCCAAATATTTTTTCAGAGCTAGATGCAGAAAAAAATTATATTCAATTTGCAACCTGATGGAGGTCAGTATAGATGGACTAATAGAACAAGTCCCACACACTGCTAGAAGGGCAAATATTTTTTCAGAGCTAGATGCAGAAAAAAATTATATTCAAGTTGCAACATGATGGAGGTCAATATAGATACACTAATAGAGCAAGTCCCACACACTGCTAGAAGGCCAAATATTTTTTCAGAGCTAGATGCAGAAAAATATTATATTCAATTTGCAACCTGATGGAGGTCAGTATAGATGGACTAATAGAACAAGTCCCACACACTGCTAGAAGGCCAAATATTTTTTCAGAGCTAGATGCAGAAAAATATTATATTCAGTTTGCAACCTGATGGAGGTCAGTATAGATGGACTAATAGAACAAGTCCCACACACAGCTAGAAGCCCAAATATTTTTTCAGAGGAAGATGAAGAAAAAAATTATATTCAATTTGCAACCTGATGGAGGTCAGTATAGATGGACTAATAGAACAAGTTCCACACACATCTAGTAGCCCAAATATTTTTTCAGAGATAGATGCAGAAAAAAATTATATTCAATTTGCAACTTGATGGAGGTCAGTATAGATGGACTAATAGAACAAGTCCCACACACTGCTTGAAGGCCAAATATTTTTTCAGAGCTAGATGCAGAAAAATATTATATTCAATTTGCAACCTGATGGAGGTCAGTATAGATGGACTAATAGAAAAAGTCCCACACACAGCTAGAAGCCCAAATATTTTTTCAGAGTTAGATGCAGAATAATATTATATTCAATTTGCAACCTTATGGAGGTCAGTATAGATTGACTAATAGAACAAGTCCCACACACTGCTAGAAGGCCAAATATTTTTTCAGAGCTAGATGCAGAAAAATATTATATTCAATTTGCAACCTGATGGAGGTCAGTATAGATGGACTAATAGAACAAGTCCCACACACTCCTAGAAGGCCAAATATTTTTTCAGAGCTAGATGCAGAAAAATATTATATTCAATTTGCAACCTGATGGAGGTCAGTATAGATGGACTAATAGAACAAGTCCCACACATAGCTAGAAGCCCAAATATTTTTTCAGAGGTAGATGCAGAATAAAATTATATTCAATTTGCAACCTGATGGAGGTCAGTATAGATGGACTAATAGAACAAGTCCCACACACTCCTAGAAGGCCAAATATTTTTTCAGAGCTAGATGCAGAAAAATATTATATTCAATTTGCAACCTGATGGAGGTCAGTATAGATGGACTAATAGAACAAGTCCCACACATAGCTAGAAGCCCAAATATTTTTTCAGAGGTAGATGCAGAATAAAATTATATTCAATTTGCAACCTGATGGAGGTCAGTATAGATGGACTAATAGAACAAGTCCCACACACTGCTAGAAGGCCAAATGTTTTTTCAGAGCTAGATGCAGAAAAATATTATATTCAATTTGCAACCTGATGGAGGTCAGTATAGATGGACTAATAGAACAAGTCCCACACACAGCTAGAAGCCCAAATAGTTTTTCAGAGGTAGATGCAGAAAAAAATTATATTCAATTTGCAACTTGAAGGAGGTCAGTATAGATGGACTAATAGCACAAGTCCCACACACTGCTAGAATTCCAAATATTTTTTCACAGCTAGATGCAGAAAAAAATTATATTCAATTTGCAACCTGATGGAGGTCAGTATTGATGGACTAATAGAACAAGTCCCACACACTGCTAGAAGGCCAAATATTTTTTCAGAGGTAGATGCAGAAAAATATTATATTCAATTTGCAACCTGATGGAAGTCAGTATAGATGGACTAATAGAACAAGTTCCACACACAGCTAGCAGCCCAAATATTTTTACAGAGCTAGATGCAGAAAAAAATTACATTCAATTTGCGACGTGATGGAGGTCAGTATAGATGGACTAATAGACTAAGTCCCACACACTGCTAGAAGGCCAAATATTTTTTCAGAGCTAGATGCAGAAAAATATTATATTCAATTTGCAACCTGGTGGAGGTCAGTATAGATGGACTAATAGAACAAGTCCCACACACTGCTAGAAGGCCAAATATTTTTTCAGAGCTAGATGCAGAAAAATATTATATTCAATTTGCAACCTGATGGAGGTCAGTATAGATGGACTAATAGAACAAGTCCCACACACAGCTAGTAGCCCAAATATTTTTTCAGAGCTAGATGCAGAAAAAAATTCTATTCAATTTGCAACGTGATGGAGGTCAGTATAGATGGACTAATAGAGCAAGTCCCACACACTGCTAGAAGGCCAAATATTTTTTCAGAGCTAGATGCAGAAAAAAATTATATTCAATTTGCAACCTGATGGAGGTCAGTATAGATGGACTAATAGAACAAGTCCCACACACTGCTAGAAGGCCAAATATTTTTTCACAGCTAGATGCAGAAAAAAATTATATTCAAGTTGCAACATGATGGAGGTCAATATAGATACACTAATAGAGCAAGTCCCACACACTGCTAGAAGGCCAAATATTTTTTCAGAGCTAGATGCAGAAAAATATTATATTCAATTTGCAACCTGATGGAGGTCAGTATAGATGGACTAATAGAACAAGTCCCACACACTGCTAGAAGGCCAAATATTTTTTCAGAGCTAGATGCAGAAAAATATTATATTCAGTTTGCAACCTGATGGAGGTCAGTATAGATGGACTAATAGAACAAGTCCCACACACAGCTAGAAGCCCAAATATTTTTTCAGAGGAAGATGAAGAAAAAAATTATATTCAATTTGCAACCTGATGGAGGTCAGTATAGATGGACTAATAGAACAAGTTCCACACACAGCTAGTAGCCCAAATATTTTTTCAGAGGTAGATGCAGAAAAAAATTATATTCAATTTGCAACTTGAAGGAGGTCAGTATAGATGGACTAATAGCACAAGTCCCACACACTGCTAGAATTCCAAATATTTTTTCACAGCTAGATGCAGAAAAAAATTATATTCAATTTGCAACCTGATGGAGGTCAGTATTGATGGACTAATAGAACAAGTCCCACACACTGCTAGAAGGCCAAATATTTTTTCAGAGGTAGATGCAGAAAAATATTATATTCAATTTGCAACCTGATGGAGGTCAGTATAGATGGACTAATAGAACAAGTTCCACACACAGCTAGTAGCCCAAATATTTTTACAGAGCTAGATGCAGAAAAAAATTACATTCAATTTGCGACGTGATGGAGGTCAGTATAGATGGACTAATAGACTAAGTCCCACACACTGCTAGAAGGCCAAATATTTTTTCAGAGCTAGATGCAGAAAAATATTATATTCAATTTGCAACCTGGTGGAGGTCAGTATAGATGGACTAATAGAACAAGTCCCACACACTGCTAGAAGGCCAAATATTTTTTCAGAGCTAGATGGAGAAAAATATTATATTCAATTTGCAACCTGATGGAGGTCAGTATAGATGGACTAATAGAACAAGTCCCACACACAGCTAGTAGCCCAAATATTTTTTCAGAGCTAGATGCAGAAAAAAATTCTATTCAATTTGCAACGTGATGGAGGTCAGTATAGATGGACTAATAGAGCAAGTCCCACACACTGCTAGAAGGCCAAATATTTTTTCAGAGCTAGATGCAGAAAAAAATTATATTCAATTTGCAACCTGATGGAGGTCAGTATAGATGGACTAATAGAACAAGTCCCACACACTGCTAGAAGGCCAAATATTTTTTCACAGCTAGATGCAGAAAAATATTATATTCAATTTGCAACCTGATGGAGGTCAGTATAGATGGACTAATAGAACAAGTCCCACACATAGCTATTAGCCCAAATATTTTTTCAGAGCTAGATGCAGAAAAAAATTATATTCAAGCTGCAACGTGATGGAGGTCAATATAGATGCACTAATAGAGCAAGTCCCACACACTGCTAGAAGGCCAAATATTTTTTCAGAGCTAGATGCAGAAAAATATTATATTCAATTTGCAACCTGATGGAGGTCAGTATAGATGGACTAATAGAACAAGTCCCACACACTGCTAGAAGGCCAAATATTTTTTCAGAGCTAGATGCAGAAAAATATTATATTCAGTTTGCAACCTGATGGAGGTCAGTATAGATGGACTAATAGAACAAGTCCCACACACAGCTAGAAGCCCAAATATTTTTTCAGAGGAAGATTTAGAAAAAAATTATATTCAATTTGCAACCTGATGGAGGTCAGTATAGATGGACTAATAGAACAAGTCCCACACACTGCTAGTAGGCCAAATATTTTTTCAGATCTAGATGCAGAAAAATGTTATATTCAATTTGCAACCTGATGGAGGTCAGTATAGATGGACTAATAGAACAAGTCCCACACACTGCTAGAAGGGCAAATATTTTTTTAGATCTAGATGCAGAAAAATATTATATTCAATTTGCAACCTGATGGAGGTCAGTATAGATGGACTAATAGAACAAGTCCCACACACTGCTAGAAGGCCAAATATTTTTTCAGAGCTAGATGCAGAAAAATATTATATTCAATTTGCAACCTGATGGAGGTCAGTATAGATGGACTAATAGAACAAGTCCCACACACTGCTAGAAGGGCAAATATTTTTTTAGATCTAGATGCAGAAAAATATTATATTCAATTTGCAACCTGATGGAGGTCAGTATAGATGGACTAATAGAACAAGTCCCACACACTGCTAGAAGGGCAAATATTTTTTTAGATCTAGATGCAGAAAAATATTATATTCAATTTGCAACCTGATGGAGGTCAGTATAGATGGACTAATAGAACAAGTCCCACACACTGCTAGAAAGCCAAATATTTTTTCAGAGCTAGATGCAGAAAAATATTATATTCAATTTGCAACCTGATGGAGGTCAGTATAGATGGACTAATAGAACAAGTCCCACACACAGCTAGAAGCCCAAATATTTTTTCAGACGTAGATGCAGAATAATATTATATTCAATGTGCAACCTTATGGAGGTCAGTATAGATTGACTAATAGAACAAGTCCCACACACTGCTAGAAGGCCAAATATTTTTTCAGAGCTAGATGCAGAAAAATATTATATTCAATTTGCAACCTGATGGAGGTCAGTATAGATGGACTAATAGAACAAGTCCCACACACTGCTAGAAGGCCAAATATTTTTTCAGAGCTAGATGCAGAAAAATATTATATTCAATTTGCAACCTGATGGAGGTCAGTATAGATGGACTAATAGAACAAGTCCCACACACAGCTAGAAGCCCAAATATTTTTTCAGAGCTAGATGCAGAAAAATATTATATTCAATTTGCAACCTGATGGAGGTCAGTATAGATGGACTAATAGAACAAGTCCCACACACAGCTAGAAGCCCAAATATTTTTTCAGAGCTAGATGCAGAAAAATATTATATTCAATTTGCAACCTGATGGAGGTCAGTATAGATGGACTAATAGAACAAGTCCCACACACTGCTAGAAGGCCAAATATTTTTTCAGAGCTAGATGCAGAAAAATATTATATTCAATTTGCAACCTGATGGAGGTCAGTATAGATGGACTAATAGAACAAGTCCCACACACTGCTAGAAGGCCAAATATTTTTTCACAGCTAGATGCAGAAAAATATTATATTCAATTTGCAACCTGATGGAGGTCAGTATAGACGGACTAATAGAACAAGTCCCACACACAGCTAGTAGCCCAAATATTTTTTCAGAGCTAGATGCAGAAAAAAATTATATTCAATTTGCAACTTGATGGAGGTCAGTATAGATGGACTAATAGAACAAGTCCCACACACTGCTTGAAGGCCAAATATTTTTTCAGAGCTAGATGCAGAAAAATATTATATTCAATTTGCAACCTGATGGAGGTCAGTATAGATGGACTAATAGAACAAGTCCCACACACTGCTAGAAAGCCAAATATTTTTTCAGAGCTAGATGCAGAAAAATATTATATTCAATTTGCAACCTGATGGAGGTCAGTATAGATGGACTAATAGAACAAGTCCCACACACAGCTAGAAGCCCAAATATTTTTTCAGAGCTAGATGCAGAAAAATATTATATTCAATTTGCAACCTGATGGAGGTCAGTATAGATGGACTAATAGAACAAGTCCCACACACTGCTAGAAGGCCAAATATTTTTTCAGAGCTAGATGCAGAAAAATATTATATTCAATTTGCAGCCTGATGGACGTCAGTATAGATGGACTAATAGAACAAGTCCCACACACTGCTAGAAGGCCAAATATTTTTTCAGAGCTAGATGCAGAAAAAAATTATATTAAATTTGCAACCTGATGGAGGTCAGTATAGATGGACTAATAGAACAAGTCCCACACACTGCTAGAAGGCCAAATATTTTTTCACAGCTAGATGCAGAAAAATAATATATTCAATTTGCAACCTGATGGAGGTCAGTATAGATGGACTAATAGAACAAGTCCCACACACAGCTAGTAGCCCAAATATTTTTTCAGAGCTAGATGCAGAAAAAAATTATATTCAAGTTGCAACGTGATGGAGGTCAATATAGATGCACTAATAGAGCAAGTCCCACACACTGCTAGAAGGCCAAATATTTTTTCAGAGCTAGATGCAGAAAAATATTATATTCAATTTGAAACCTGATGGAGGTCAGTATACATGGACTAATAGAACAAGTCCCACACACTGCTAGAAGGCCAAATATTTTTTCAGAGCTAGATGCAGAAAAATATTATATTTAGTTTGCAACCTGATGGAGGTCAGTATAGATGGACTAATAGAACAAGTCCCACACACAGCTAAAGCCCAAATATTTTTTCAGAGGAAGATGAAGAAAAAAATTATATTCAATTTGCAACCTGATGGAGGTCAGTATAGATGGACTAATAGATCAAGTCCCACACACAGCTAGAAGCCCAAATATTTTTTCAGAGGTAGATGCAGAATAAAATTATATTCAATTTGCAACTTGATGGAGGTCAGTATAGACGGACTAATAGAACAAGTTCCACACACAGCTAGTAGCCCAAATATTTTTTCAGAGCTCGATGCAGAAAAAAATTATATTCAATTTGCAACTTGATGGAGGTCAGTATAGATGGACTAATAGAACAAGTCCCACACACTGCTTGAAGGCCAAATATTTTTTCAGTGCTAGATGCAGAAAAATATTATATTCAATTTGCAACCTGATGGAGGTCAGTATAGATGGACTAATAGAACAAGTCCCACACACAGCTAGAAGCCCAAATATTTTTTCAGACGTAGATGCAGAATAATATTATATTCAATGTGCAACCTTATGGAGGTCAGTATAGATTGACTAATAGAACAAGTCCCACACACTGCTAGAAGGCCAAATATTTTTTCAGAGCTAGATGCAGAAAAATATTATATTCAATTTGCAACCTGATGGAGGTCAGTATAGATGGACTAATAGAACAAGTCCACACACTGCTAGAAGGCCAAATATTTTTTCAGAGCTAGATGCAGAAAAATATTATATTCAATTTGCAACCTGATGGAGGTCAGTATAGATGGACTAATAGAACAAGTCCCACACACAGCTAGAAGCCCAAATATTTTTTCAGAGCTAGATGCAGAAAAATATTATATTCAATTTGCAACCTGATGGAGGTCAGTATAGATGGACTAATAGAACAAGTCCCACACACAGCTAGAAGCCCAAATATTTTTTCAGAGCTAGATGCAGAAAAATATTATATTCAATTTGCAACCTGATGGAGGTCAGTATAGATGGACTAATAGAACAAGTCCCACACACTGCTAGAAGGCCAAATATTTTTTCAGAGCTAGATGCAGAAAAATATTATATTCAATTTGCAGCCTGATGGAGGTCAGTATAGATGGACTAATAGAACAAGTCCCACACACTGCTAGAAGGCCAAATATTTTTTCAGAGCTAGATGCAGAAAAAAATTATATTCAATTTGCAACCTGATGGAGGTCAGTATAGATGGACTAATAGAACAAGTCCCACACACTGCTAGAAGGCCAAATATTTTTTCACAGCTAGATGCAGAAAAATATTATATTCAATTTGCAACCTGATGGAGGTCAGTATAGATGGACTAATAGAACAAGTCCCACACACAGCTAGTAGCCCAAATATTTTTTCAGAGCTAGATGCAGAAAAAAATTATATTCAAGTTGCAACGTGATGGAGGTCAATATAGATGCACTAATAGAGCAAGTCCCACACACTGCTAGAAGGCCAAATATTTTTTCAGAGCTAGATGCAGAAAAATATTATATTCAGTTTGCAACCTGATGGAGGTCAGTATAGATGGACTAATAGAACAAGTCCCACACACAGCTAGAAGCCCAAATATTTTTTCAGAGGAAGATGAAGAAAAAAATTATATTCAATTTGCAACCTGATGGAGGTCAGTATAGATGGACTAATAGAACAAGTGCCACACACTGCTAGTAGGCCAAATATTTTTTCAGAGCTAGATGCAGAAAAATATTATATTCAATTTGCAACCTGATGGAGGTCAGTATAGATGGACTAATAGAACAAGTCCCACACACTGCTAGAAGGGCAAATATTTTTTTAGATCTAGATGCAGAAAAATATTATATTCAATTTGCAACCTGATGGAGGTCAGTATAGATGGACTAATAGAACAAGTCCCACACACTGCTAGAAGGCCAAATATTTTTTCACAGCTAGATGCAGAAAAATATTATATTCAATTTGCAACCTGATGGAGGTCAGTATAGATGGACTAATAGAACAAGTCCCACACACAGCTAGAAGCCCAAATATTTTTTCAGAGGTAGATGCAGAATAAAATTATATTCAATTTGCAACCTGATGGAGGTCAGTATAGATGGACTAATAGAACAAGTCCCACACACTGCTAGAAGGCCAAATATTTTTTCAGAGGTAGATGCAGAAAAAAATTATATTCATTTTGCAACCTGATGGAGGTCAGTATAGATGGACTAATAGAACAAGTCCCACACACTGCTAGAAGGCCAAATATTTTTTCACAGCTAGATGCAGAAAAATATTATATTCAATTTGCAACCTGATGGAGGTCAGTATAGATGGACTAATAGAACAAGTCCCACCCACTGCTAGAAGGGCAAATATTTTTTTAGATCTAGATGCAGAAAAATATTATATTCAATTTGCAACCTGATGGAGGTCAGTATAGATGGACTAATAGAACAAGTCCCACACACTGCTAGAAGGCCAAATATTTTTTCACAGCTAGATGCAGAAAAATATTATATTCAATTTGCAACCTGATGGAGGTCAGTATAGATGGACTAATAGAACAAGTCCCACACACAGCTAGAAGCCCAAATATTTTTTCAGAGGTAGATGCAGAATAAAATTATATTCAATTTGCAACTTGATGGAGGTCAGTATAGACGGACTAATAGAACAAGTTCCACACACAGCTAGTAGCCCAAATATTTTTTCAGAGCTAGATGCAGAAAAAAATTATATTCAATTTGCAACTTGATGGAGGTCAGTATAGATGGACTAATAGAACAAGTCCCACACACTGCTTGAAGGCCAAATATTTTTTCAGTGCTAGATGCAGAAAAATATTATATTCAATTGGCAACCTGATGGAGGTCAGTATAGATGGACTAATAGAACAAGTCCCACACACAGCTAGAAGCCCAAATATTTTTTCAGACGTAGATGCAGAATAATATTATATTCAATGTGCAACCTTATGGAGGTCAGTAGAGATTGACTAATAGAACAAGTCCCACACACTGCTAGAAGGCCCAAATATTTTTTCAGAGCTAGATGCAGAAAAATATTATATTCAATTTGCAACCTGATGGAGGTCAGTATAGATGGACTAATAGAACAAGTCCCACACACTGCTAGTAGGCCAAATATTTTTTCAGAGCTAGATGCAGAAAAATATTATATTCAATTTGCAACCTGATGGAGGTCAGTATAGATGGACTAATAGAACAAGTCCCACACACTGCTAGAAGGGCAAATATTTTTTTAGATCTAGATGCAGAAAAATATTATATTCAATTTGCAACCTGATGGAGGTCAGTATAGATGGACTAATAGAACAAGTCCCACACACTGCTAGAAGGCCAAATATTTTTTCAGAGCTAGATGCAGAAAAATATTATATTCAATTTGCAACCTGATGGAGGTCAGTATAGATGAACTAATAGAACAAGTCCCACACACTGCTAGAAGGGCAAATATTTTTTTAGATCTAGATGCCGAAAAATATTATATTCAATTTGCAACCTGATGGAGGTCAGTATAGATGGACTAATAGAACAAGTCCCACACACTGCTAGAAGGCCAAATATTTTTTCAGAGCTAGATGCAGAAAAATATTATATTCAATTTGCAACCTGATGGAGGTCAGTATAGATGGACTAATAGAACAAGTCCCACACACTGCTAGAAGGCCAAATATTTTTTCACAGCTAGATGCAGAAAAATATTATATTCAATTTGCAACCTGATGGAGGTCAGTATAGACGGACTAATAGAACAAGTTCCACACACAGCTAGTAGCCCAAATATTTTTTCAGAGCTAGATGCAGAAAAAAATTATATTCAATTTGCAACTTGATGGAGGTCAGTATAGATGGACTAATAGAACAAGTCCCACACACTGCTTGAAGGCCAAATATTTTTTCAGAGCTAGATGCAGAAAAATATTATATTCAATTTGCAACCTGATGGAGGTCAGTATAGATGGACTAATAGAACAAGTCCCACACACTGCTAGAAAGCCAAATATTTTTTCAGAGCTAGATGCAGAAAAATATTATATTCAATTTGCAACCTGATGGAGGCCAGTATAGATGGACTAATAGAACAAGTCCCACACACAGCTAGAAGCCCAAATATTTTTTCAAAGCTAGATGCAGAAAAATATTATATTCAATTTGCAACCTGATGGAGGTCAGTATAGATGGACTAATAGAACAAGTCCCACACACTGCTAGAAGGCCAAATATTTTTTCAGAGCTAGATGCAGAAAAATATTATATTCAATTTGCAGCCTGATGGAGGTCAGTATAGATGGACTAATAGAACAAGTCCCACACACTGCTAGAAGGCCAAATATTTTTTCAGAGCTAGATGCAGAAAAAAATTATATTCAATTTGCAACCTGATGGAGGTCAGTATAGATGGACTAATAGAACAAGTCCCACACACTGCTAGAAGGCCAAATATTTTTTCACAGCTAGATGCAGAAAAATATTATATTCAATTTGCAACCTGATGGAGGTCAGTATAGATGGACTAATAGAACAAGTCCCACACACAGCTAGTAGCCCAAATATTTTTTCAGAGCTAGATGCAGAAAAAAATTATATTCAAGTTGCAACGTGATGGAGGTCAATATAGATGCACTAATAGAGCAAGTCCCACACACTGCTAGAAGGCCAAATATTTTTTCAGAGCTAGATGCAGAAAAATATTATATTCAATTTGCAACCTGATGGAGGTCAGTATAGATGGACTAATAGAACAAGTCCCACACACTGCTAGAAGGCCAAATATTTTTTCAGAGCTAGATGCAGAAAAATATTATATTCAGTTTGCAACCTGATGGAGGTCAGTATAGATGGACTAATAGAACAAGTCCCACACACAGCTAGAAGCCCAAATATTTTTTCAGAGGAAGATGAAGAAAAAAATTATATTCAATTTGCAACCTGATGGAGGTCAGCATAGATGGACTAATAGAACAAGTCCCACACACTGCTAGTAGGCCAAATATTTTTTCAGAGCTAGATGCAGAAAAATATTATATTCAATTTGCAACCTGATGGAGGTCAGTATAGATGGACTAATAGAACAAGTCCCACACACTGCTAGAAGGGCAAATATTTTTTTAGATCTAGATGCAGAAAAATATTATATTCAATTTGCAACCTGATGGAGGTCAGTATAGATGGACTAATAGAACAAGTCCCACACACTGCTAGAAGGCCAAATATTTTTTCACAGCTAGATGCAGAAAAATATTATATTCAATTTGCAACCTGATGGAGGTCAGTATAGATGGACTAATAGAACAAGTCCCACACACAGCTAGAAGCCCAAATATTTTTTCAGAGGTAGATGCAGAATAAAATTATATTCAATTTGCAACTTGATGGAGGTCAGTATAGACGGACTAATAGAACAAGTTCCACACACAGCTAGTAGCCCAAATATTTTTTCAGAGCTAGATGCAGAAAAAAATTATATTCAATTTGCAACTTGATGGAGGTCAGTATAGATGGACTAATAGAACAAGTCCCACACACTGCTTGAAGGCCAAATATTTTTTCAGTGCTAGATGCAGAAAAATATTATATTCAATTTGCAACCTGATGGAGGTCAGTATAGATGGACTAATAGAACAAGTCCCACACACAGCTAGAAGCCCAAATATTTTTTCAGACGTAGATGCAGAATAATATTATATTCAATGTGCAACCTTATGGAGGTCAGTATAGATTGACTAATAGAACAAGTCCCACACACTGCTAGAAGGCCAAATATTTTTTCAGAGCTAGATGCAGAAAAATATTATATTCAATTTGCAACCTGATGGAGGTCAGTATAGATGGACTAATAGAACAAGTCCCACACACTGCTAGAAGGCCAAATATTTTTTCAGAGCTAGATGCAGAAAAATATTATATTCAATTTGCAACCTGATGGAGGTCAGTATAGATGGACTAATAGAACAAGTCCCACACACTGCTAGAAGGCCAAATATTTTTTCAGAGCTAGATGCAGAAAAAAATTATATTCATTTTGCAACCTGATGGAGGTCAGTATAGATGGACTAATAGAACAAGTCCCACACACTGATAGAAGGCCAAATATTTTTTCACAGCTAGATGCAGAAAAATATTATATTCAATTTGCAACCTGATGGAGGTCAGTATAGATGGACTAATAGAACAAGTCCCACACATAGCTAGTAGCCCAAATATTTTTTCAGAGCTAGATGCAGAAAAAAATTATATTCAAGTTGCAACGTGATGGAGGTCAATATAGATGCACTAATAGAGCAAGTCCCACACACTGCTAGAAGGCCAAATATTTTTTCAGAGCTAGATGCAGAAAAATATTATATTCAATTTGCCACCTGATGGAGGTCAGTATAGATGGACTAATAGAACAAGTCCCACACACTGCTAGAAGGCCAAATATTTTTTCAGAGCTAGATGCAGAAAAATATTATATTCAGTTTGCAACCTGATGGAGGTCAGTATAGATGGACTAATAGAACAAGTCCCACACACAGCTAGAAGCCCAAATATTTTTTCAGAGGAAGATTAAGAAAAAAATTATATTCAATTTGCAAACTGATGGAGGTCAGTATAGATGGACTAATAGAACAAGTCCCACACACTGCTAGTAGGCCAAATATTTTTTTAGAGCTAGATGCAGAAAAATATTATATTCAATTTGCAACCTGATGGAGGTCAGTATAGATGGACTAAAAGAACAAGTCCCACACACTGCTAGAAGGCCAAATATTTTTTTAGATCTAGATGCAGAAAAATATTATATTCAATTTGCAACCTGATGGAGGTCAGTATAGATGGACTAATAGAACAAGTCCCACACACTGCTAGAAGGCCAAATATTTTTTCAGAGCTAGATGCAGAAAAATATTATATTCAATTTGCAACCTGTTGGAGGTCAGTATAGATGGACTAAAAGAACAAGTCCCACACACTGCTAGAAGGCCAAATATTTTTTCACAGCTAGATGCAGAAAAATATTATATTCAATTTGCAACCTGATGGAGGTCAGTATAGACGGACTAATAGAACAAGTTCCACACACAGCTAGTAGCCCAAATATTTTTTCAGAGCTAGATGCAGAAAAAAATTATATTCAATTTGCAACTTGATGGAGGTCAGTATAGATGGACTAATAGAACAAGTCCCACACACTGCTTGAAGGCCAAATATTTTTTCAGAGCTAGATGCAGAAAAATATTATATTCAATTTGCAACCTGATGGAGGTCAGTATAGATGGACTAATAGAACAAGTCCCACACACTGCTAGAAAGCCAAATATTTTTTCAGAGCTAGATGCAGAAAAATATTATATTCAATTTGCAACCTGATGGAGGTCAGTATAGATGGACTAATAGAACAAGTCCCACACACAGCTAGAAGCCCAAATATTTTTTAAGAGTTAGATGCAGAATAAAATTATATTCAATTTGCAACCTGATGGAGGTCAGTATAGATGGACTAATAGAACAAGTCCCACACACTGCTAGAAGGCCAAATATTTTTTCAGAGCTAGATGCAGAAAAAAATTATATTCAATTTGCAACCTGATAGAGGTCAGTATAGATGGACTAATAGAACAAGTCCCACACACAGCTAGAAGCCCAAATATTTTTTCAGAGCTAGATGCAGAAAAATATTATATTCAATTTGAAACCTGATGGAGGTCAGTATAGATGGACTAATAGAACAAGTCCCACACACTGCTAGAAGGCCAAATATTTTTTCAGAGCTAGATGCAGAAAAATATTATATTCAATTTGCAACCTGAGGGAGGTCAGTATAGATGGACTAATAGAACAAGTCCCACACACTGCTAGAAGGCCAAATATTTTTTCAGAGCTAGATGCAGAAAAAAATTATATTCAATTTGCAACCTGATGGAGGTCAGTATAGATGGACTAATAGAACAAGTCCCACAAACTGCTAGAAGGCCAAATATTTTTTCACAGCTAGATGCAGAAAAATATTATATTCAATTTGCAACCTGATGGAGGTCAGTATAGATGGACTAATAGAACAAGTCCCACACACAGCTAGTAGCCCAAATATTTTTTCAGAGCTAGATGCAGAAAAAAATTATATTCAAGTTGCAACGTGATGGAGGTCAATATAGATGCACTAATAGAGCAAGTCCCACACACTGCTAGAAGGCCAAATATTTTTTCAGAGCTAGATGCAGAAAAATATTATATTCAATTTGCAACCTGATGGAGGTCAGTATAGATGGACTAATAGAACAAGTCCCACACACTGCTAGAAGGCCAAATATTTTTTCAGAGCTAGATGCAGAAAAATATTATATTCAGTTTGCAACCTGATGGAGGTCAGTATAGATGGACTAATAGAACAAGTCCCACACACAGCTAGAAGCCCAAATATTTTTTCAGAGGAAGATGAAGAAAAAAATTATATTCAATTTGCAACCTGATGGAGGTCAGTATAGATGGACTAATAGAACAAGTCCCACACACTGCTAGTAGGCCAAATATTTTTTCAGAGCTAGATGCAGAAAAATATTATATTCAATTTGCAACCTGATGGAGGTCAGTATAGATGGACTAATAGAACAAGTCCCACACACTGCTAGAAGGGCAAATATTTTTTTAGATCTAGATGCAGAAAAATATTATATTCAATTTGCAACCTGATGGAGGTCAGTATAGATGGACTAATAGAACAAGTCCCACACACTGCTAGAAGGCCAAATATTTTTTCACAGCTAGATGCAGAAAAATATTATATTCAATTTGCAACCTGATGGAGGTCAGTATAGATGGACTAATAGAACAAGTCCCACACACAGCTAGAAGCCCAAATATTTTTTCAGAGGTAGATGCAGAATAAAATTATATTCAATTTGCAACTTGATGGAGGTCAGTATAGACGGACTAATAGAACAAGTTCCACACACAGCTAGTAGCCCAAATATTTTTTCAGAGCTCGATGCAGAAAAAAATTATATTCAATTTGCAACTTGATGGAGGTCAGTATAGATGGACTAATAGAACAAGTCCCACACACTGCTAGAAGGCCAAATATTTTTTCAGAGCTAGATGCAGAAAAATATTATATTCAATTTGCAACCTGATGGAGGTCAGTATAGATGGACTAATAGAACAAGTCCCACACACTGCTAGAAGGCCAAATATTTTTTCAGAGCTAGATGCAGAAAAATATTATATTCAATTTGCAACCTGATGGAGGTCAGTATAGCTGGACTAATAGAACAAGTCCCACAGACAGCTAGAAGCCCAAATATTTTTTCAGAGGTAGATGCAGAATAAAATTATATTCAATTTGCAACCTGATGGAGGTCAGTATAGATGGACTAATAGAACAAGTCCCACACACTGCTAGAAGGCCAAATATTTTTTCAGAGCTAGATGCAGAAAAAAATTATATTCATTTTGCAACCTGATGGAGGTCAGTATAGATGGACTAATAGAACAAGTCCCACACACTGCTAGAAGGCCAAATATTTTTTCACAGCTAGATGCAGAAAAATATTATATTCAATTTGCAACCTGATGGAGGTCAGTATAGATAGACTAATAGAACAAGTCCCACACACTGCTAGAAGGGCAAATATTTTTTTAGATCTAGATGCAGAAAAATTTTATATTCAATTTGCAACCTGATGGAGGTCAGTATAGATGGACTAATAGAACAAGTCCCACACACTGCTAGAAGGCCACATATTTTTTCACAGCTAGATGCAGAAAAATATTATATTCAATTTGCAACCTGATGGAGGTCAGTATAGATGGACTAATAGAACAAGTCCCACACACAGCTAGAAGCCCAAATATTTTTTCAGAGGTAGATGCAGAATAAAATTATATTCAATTTGCAACTTGATGGAGGTCAGTATAGACGGACTAATAGAACAAGTTCCACACACAGCTAGTAGCCCAAATATTTTTTCAGAGCTAGATGCAGAAAAAAATTATATTCAATTTGCAACTTGATGGAGGTCAGTATAGATGGACTAATAGAACAAGTCCCACACACTGCTTGAAGGCCAAATATTTTTTCAGTGCTAGATGCAGAAAAATATTATATTCAATTTGCAACCTGATGGAGGTCAGTATAGATGGACTAATAGAACAAGTCCCACACACAGCTAGAAGCCCAAATATTTTTTCAGACGTAGATGCAGAATAATATTATATTCAATGTGCAACCTTATGGAGGTCAGTATAGATTGACTAATAGAACAAGTCCCACACACTGCTAGAAGGCCAAATATTTTTTCAGAGCTAGATGCAGAAAAATATTATATTCAATTTGCAACCTGATGGAGGTCAGTATAGATGGACTAATAGAACAAGTCCCACACACTGCTAGAAGGCCAAATATTTTTTCAGAGCTAGATGCAGAAAAAAATTATATTCAATTTGCAACCTGATGGAGGTCAGTATAGATGGACTAATAGAACAAGTCCCACACACAGCTAGAAGCCCAAATATTTTTTCAGAGGTAGATGCAGAATAAAATTAAATTCAATTTGCAACCTGATGGAGGTCAGTATAGATGGACTAATAGAACAAGTCCCACACACTGCTAGAAGGCCAAATATTTTTTCAGAGCTAGATGCAGAAAAATATTATATTCAATTTGCAACCTGATGGAGGTCAGTATAGATGGACTAATAGAACAAGTCCCACACACAGCTAGAAGCCCAAATATTTTTTCAGAGGTAGATGCAGAATAAAATTATATTCAATTTGCAACCTGATGGAGGTCAGTATAGATGGACTAATAGAACAAGTCCCACACACTGCTAGAAGGCCAAATATTTTTTCAGAGCTAGATGCAGAAAAAAATTATATTCATTTTGCAACCTGATGGAGGTCAGTATAGATGGACTAATAGAACAAGTCCCACACACTGATAGAAGGCCAAATATTTTTTCACAGCTAGATGCAGAAAAATATTATATTCAATTTGCAACCTGATGGAGGTCAGTATAGATGGACTAATAGAACAAGTCCCACACATAGCTAGTACCCCAAATATTTTTTCAGAGCTAGATGCAGAAAAAAATTATATTCAAGTTGCAACGTGATGGAGGTCAATATAGATGCCCTAATAGAGCAAGTCCCACACACTGCTAGAAGGCCAAATATTTTTTCAGAGCTAGATGCAGAAAAATATTATATTCAATTTGCAACCTGATGGAGGTCAGTATAGATGGACTAATAGAACAAGTCCCACACACTGCTAGAAGGGCAAATATTTTTTTAGATCTAGATGCAGAAAAATATTATATTCAATTTGCAACCTGATGGAGGTCAGTATAGATGGACTAATAGAACAAGTCCCACACACTGCTAGAAAGCCAAATATTTTTTCAGAGCTAGATGCAGAAAAATATTATATTCAATTTGCAACCTGATGGAGGTCAGTATAGATGGACTAATAGAACAAGTCCCACACACAGCTAGAAGCCCAAATATTTTTTCAGAGGTAGATGCAGAATAAAATTATATTCAATTTGCAACCTGATGGAGGTCAGTATAGATGGACTAATAGAAGAAGTCCCACACACTGCTAGAAGGCCAAATATTTTTTCAGAGCTAGATGCAGAAAAAAATTATATTCAATTTGCAACCTGATAGAGGTCAGTATAGATGGACTAATAGAACAAGTCCCACACACAGCTAGAAGCCCAAATATTTTTTCAGAGCTAGATGCAGAAAAATATTATATTCAATTTGCAACCTGATGGAGGTCAGTATAGATGGACTAATAGAACAAGTCCCACACACTGCTAGAAGGCCAAATATTTTTTCAGAGCTAGATGCAGAAAAATATTATATTCAATTTGCAACCTGAGGGAGGTCAGTATAGATGGACTAATAGAACAAGTCCCACACACTGCTAGAAGGCCAAATATTTTTTCAGAGCTAGATGCAGAAAAAAATTATATTCAATTTGCAACCTGATGGAGGTCAGTATAGATGACTAATAGAACAAGTCCCACACACTGCTAGAAGGCCAAATATTTTTTCACAGCTAGATGCAGAAAAATATTATATTCAATTTGCAACCTGATGGAGGTCAGTATAGATGGACTAATAGAACAAGTCCAACACACAGCTAGTAGCCCAAATATTTTTTCAGAGCTAGATGCAGAAAAAAATTATATTCAAGTTGCAACGTGATGGAGGTCAATATAGATGCACTAATAGAGCAAGTCCCACACAATGCTAGAAGGCCAAATATTTTTTCAGAGCTAGATGCAGAAAAATATTATATTCAATTTGCAACCTGATGGAGGTCAGTATAGATGGACTAATAGAACAAGTCCCACACACTGCTAGAAGGCCAAATATTTTTTCAGAGCTAGATGCAGAAAAATATTATATTCAGTTTGCAACCTGATGGAGGTCAGTATAGATGGACTAATAGAACAAGTCCCACACACAGCTAGAAGCCCAAATATTTTTTCAGAGGAAGATGAAGAAAAAAATTATATTCAATTTGCAACCTGATGGAGGTCAGTATAGATGGACTAATAGAACAAGTCCCACACACTGCTAGTAGGCCAAATATTTTTTCAGAGCTAGATGCAGAATAAAATTAAATTCAATTTGCAACCTGATGGAGGTCAGTATAGATGGACTAATAGAACAAGTCCCACACACTGCTAGAAGGCCAAATATTTTTTCAGAGCTAGATGCAGAAAAATATTATATTCAATTTGCAACCTGATGGAGGTCAGTATAGATGGACTAATAGAACAAGTCCCACACACAGCTAGAAGCCCAAATATTTTTTCAGAGGTAGATGCAGAATAAAATTATATTCAATTTGCAACCTGATGGAGGTCAGTATAGATGGACTAATAGAACAAGTCCCACACACTGCTAGAAGGCCAAATATTTTTTCAGAGCTAGATGCAGAAAAAAATTATATTCATTTTGCAACCTGATGGAGGTCAGTATAGATGGACTAATAGAACAAGTCCCACACACTGATAGAAGGCCAAATATTTTTTCACAGCTAGATGCAGAAAAATATTATATTCAATTTGCAACCTGATGGAGGTCAGTATAGATGGACTAATAGAACAAGTCCCACACATAGCTAGTACCCCAAATATTTTTTGAGAGCTAGATGCAGAAAAAAATTATATTCAAGTTGCAACGTGATGGAGGTCAATATAGATGCACTAATAGAGCAAGTCCCACACACTGCTAGAAGGCCAAATATTTTTTCAGAGCTAGATGCAGAAAAATATTATATTCAATTTGCAACCTGATGGAGGTCAGTATAGATGGACTAATAGAACAAGTCCCACACACTGCTAGAAGGGCAAATATTTTTTTAGATCTAGATGCAGAAAAATATTATATTCAATTTGCAACCTGATGGAGGTCATTATAGATGGACTAATAGAACAAGTCCCACACACTGCTAGAAAGCCAAATATTTTTTCAGAGCTAGATGCAGAAAAATATTATATTCAATTTGCAACCTGATGGAGGTCAGTATAGATGGACTAATAGAACAAGTCCCACACACAGCTAGAAGCCCAAATATTTTTTCAGAGGTAGATGCAGAATAAAATTATATTCAATTTGCAACCTGATGGAGGTCAGTATAGATGGACTAATAGAAGAAGTCCCACACACTGCTAGAAGGCCAAATATTTTTTCAGAGCTAGATGCAGAAAAAAATTATATTCAATTTGCAACCTGATAGAGGTCAGTATAGATGGACTAATAGAACAAGTCCCACACACAGCTAGAAGCCCAAATATTTTTTCAGAGCTAGATGCAGAAAAATATTATATTCAATTTGCAACCTGATGGAGGTCAGTATAGATGGACTAATAGAACAAGTCCCACACACTGCTAGAAGGCCAAATATTTTTTCAGAGCTAGATGCAGAAAAATATTATATTCAATTTGCAACCTGAGGGAGGTCAGTATAGATGGACTAATAGAACAAGTCCCACACACTGCTAGAAGGCCAAATATTTTTTCAGAGCTAGATGCAGAAAAAAATTATATTCAATTTGCAACCTGATGGAGGTCAGTATAGATGACTAATAGAACAAGTCCCACACACTGCTAGAAGGCCAAATATTTTTTCACAGCTAGATGCAGAAAAATATTATATTCAATTTGCAACCTGATGGAGGTCAGTATAGATGGACTAATAGAACAAGTCCCACACACAGCTAGTAGCCCAAATATTTTTTCAGAGCTAGATGCAGAAAAAAATTATATTCAAGTTGCAACGTGATGGAGGTCAATATAGATGCACTAATAGAGCAAGTCCCACACAATGCTAGAAGGCCAAATATTTTTTCAGAGCTAGATGCAGAAAAATATTATATTCAATTTGCAACCTGATGGAGGTCAGTATAGATGGACTAATAGAACAAGTCCCACACACTGCTAGAAGGCCAAATATTTTTTCAGAGCTAGATGCAGAAAAATATTATATTCAGTTTGCAACCTGATGGAGGTCAGTATAGATGGACTAATAGAACAAGTCCCACTCACAGCTAGAAGCCCAAATATTTTTTCAGAGGAAGATGAAGAAAAAAATTATATTCAATTTGCAACCTGATGGAGGTCAATATATATGGACTAATAGAACAAGTCCCACACACTGCTAGTAGGCCAAATATTTTTTCAGAGCTAGATGCAGAATAAAATTAAATTCAATTTGCAACCTGATGGAGGTCAGTATAGATGGACTAATAGAACAAGTCCCACACACTGCTAGAAGGCCAAATATTTTTTCAGAGCTAGATGCAGAAAAATATTATATTCAATTTGCAACCTGATGGAGGTCAGTATAGATGGACTAATAGAACAGGTCCCACACACAGCTAGAAGCCCAAATATTTTTTCAGAGGTAGATGCAGAATAAAATTATATTCAATTTGCAACCTGATGGAGGTCAGTATAGATGGACTAATAGAACAAGTCCCACACACTGCTAGAAGGCCAAATATTTTTTCAGAGCTAGATGCAGAAAAAAATTATATTCATTTTGCAACCTGATGGAGGTCAGTATAGATGGACTAATAGAACAAGTCCCACACACTGATAGAAGGCCAAATATTTTTTCACAGCTAGATGCAGAAAAATATTATATTCAATTTGCAACCTGATGGAGGTCAGTATAGATGGACTAATAGAACAAGTCCCACACATAGCTAGTACCCCAAATATTTTTTCAGAGCTAGATGCAGAAAAAAATTATATTCAAGTTGCAACGTGATGGAGGTCAATATAGATGCACTAATAGAGCAAGTCCCACACACTGCTAGAAGGCCAAATATTTTTTCAGAGCTAGATGCAGAAAAATATTATATTCAATTTGCAACCTGATGGAGGTCAGTATAGATGGACTAATAGAACAAGTCCCACACACTGCTAGAAGGGCAAATATTTTTTTAGATCTAGATGCAGAAAAATATTATATTCAATTTGCAACCTGATGGAGGTCAGTATAGATGGACTAATAGAACAAGTCCCACACACTGCTAGAAAGCCAAATATTTTTTCAGAGCTAGATGCAGAAAAATATTATATTCAATTTGCAACCTGATGGAGGTCAGTATAGATGGACTAATAGAACAAGTCCCACACACAGCTAGAAGCCCAAATATTTTTTCAGAGGTAGATGCAGAATAAAATTATATTCAATTTGCAACCTGATGGAGGTCAGTATAGATGGACTAATAGAAGAAGTCCCACACACTGCTAGAAGGCCAAATATTTTTTCAGAGCTAGATGCAGAAAAAAATTATATTCAATTTGCAACCTGATAGAGGTCAGTATAGATGGACTAATAGAACAAGTCCCACACACAGCTAGAAGCCCAAATATTTTTTCAGAGCTAGATGCAGAAAAATATTATATTCAATTTGCAACCTGATGGAGGTCAGTATAGATGGACTAATAGAACAAGTCCCACACACTGCTAGAAGGCCAAATATTTTTTCAGAGCTAGATGCAGAAAAATATTATATTCAATTTGCAACCTGAGGGAGGTCAGTATAGATGGACTAATAGAACAAGTCCCACACACTGCTAGAAGGCCAAATATTTTTTCAGAGCTAGATGCAGAAAAAAATTATATTCAATTTGCAACCTGATGGAGGTCAGTATAGATGACTAATAGAACAAGTCCCACACACTGCTAGAAGGCCAAATATTTTTTCACAGCTAGATGCAGAAAAATATTATATTCAATTTGCAACCTGATGGAGGTCAGTATAGATGGACTAATAGAACAAGTCCCACACACAGCTAGTAGCCCAAATATTTTTTCAGAGCTAGATGCAGAAAAAAATTATATTCAAGTTGCAACGTGATGGAGGTCAATATAGATGCACTAATAGAGCAAGTCCCACACAATGCTAGAAGGCCAAATATTTTTTCAGAGCTAGATGCAGAAAAATATTATATTCAATTTGCAACCTGATGGAGGTCAGTATAGATGGACTAATAGAACAAGTCCCACACACTGCTAGAAGGCCAAATATTTTTTCAGAGCTAGATGCAGAAAAATATTATATTCAGTTTGCAACCTGATGGAGGTCAGTATAGATGGACTAATAGAACAAGTCCCACACACAGCTAGAAGCCCAAATATTTTTTCAGAGGAAGATGAAGAAAAAAATTATATTCAATTTGCAACCTGATGGAGGTCAGTATAGATGGACTAATAGAACAAGTCCCACACACTGCTAGTAGGCCAAATATTTTTTCAGAGCTAGATGCAGAAAAATATTATATTCAATTTGCAACCTGATGGAGGTCAGTATAGATGGACTAATAGAACAAGTCCCACACACTGCTAGAAGGGCAAATATTTTTTTAGATCTAGATGCAGAAAAATATTATATTCAATTTGCAACCTGATGGAGGTCAGTATAGATGGACTAATAGAACAAGTCCCACACACTGCTAGAAGGCCAAATATTTTTTCACAGCTAGATGCAGAAAAATATTATATTCAATTTGCAACCTGATGGAGGTCAGTATAGATGGACTAATAGAACAAGTCCCACACACAGCTAGAAGCCCAAATATTTTTTCAGAGGTAGATGCAGAATAAAATTATATTCAATTTGCAACTTGATGGAGGTCAGTATAGAAGGACTAATAGAACAAGTTCCACACACAGCTAGTAGCCCAAATATTTTTTCAGAGCTCGATGCAGAAAAAAATTATATTCAATTTGCAACTTGATGGAGGTCAGTATAGATGGACTAATAGAACAAGTCCCACACACTGCTTGAAGGCCAAATATTTTTTCAGTGCTAGATGCAGAAAAATATTATATTCAATTTGCAACCTGATGGAGGTCAGTATAGATGGACTAATAGAACAAGTCCCACACACAGCTAGAAGCCCAAATATTTTTTCAGACGTAGATGCAGAATAATATTATATTCAATGTGCAACCTTATGGAGGTCAGTATAGATTGACTAATAGAACAAGTCCCACACACTGCTAGAAGGCCAAATATTTTTTCAGAGCTAGATGCAGAAAAATATTATATTCAATTTGCAACCTGATGGAGGTCAGTATAGATGGACTAATAGAACAAGTCCCACAGACAGCTAGAAGCCCAAATATTTTTTCAGAGCTAGATGCAGAATAAAATTATATTCAATTTGCAACCTGATGGAGGTCAGTATAGATGGACTAATAGAACAAGTCCCACACACTGCTAGAAGGCCAAATATTTTTTCAGAGCTAGATGCAGAAAAAAATTATATTCATTTTGCAACCTGATGGAGGTCAGTATAGATGGACTAATAGAACAAGTCCCACACACTGCTAGAAGGCCAAATATTTTTTCACAGCTAGATGCAGAAAAATATTATATTCAATTTGCAACCTGATGGAGGTCAGTATAGATAGACTAATAGAACAAGTCCCACACACTGCTAGAAGGGCAAATATTTTTTTAGATCTAGATGCAGAAAAATATTATATTCAATTTGCAACCTGATGGAGGTCAGTATAGATGGACTAATAGAACAAGTCCCACACACTGCTAGAAGGCCAAATATTTTTTCACAGCTAGATGCAGAAAAATATTATATTCAATTTGCAACCTGATGGAGGTCAGTATAGATGGACTAATAGAACAAGTCCCACACACTGCTAGAAGGCCAAATATTTTTTCAGAGCTAGATGCAGAAAAATATTATATTCAGTTTGCAACCTGATGGAGGTCAGTATAGATGGACTAATAGAACAAGTCCCACACACAGCTAGAAGCCCAAATATTTTTTCAGAGGAAGATTAAGAAAAAAATTATATTCAATTTGCAAACTGATGGAGGTCAGTATAGATTGACTAATAGAACAAGTCCCACACACTGCTAGTAGGCCAAATATTTTTTTAGAGCTAGATGCAGAAAAATATTATATTCAATTTGCAACCTGATGGAGGTCAGTATAGATGGACTAATAGAACAAGTCCCACACACTGCTAGAAGGGCAAATATTTTTTTAGATCTAGATGCAGAAAAATATTATATTCAATTTGCAACCTGATGGAGGTCAGTATAGATGGACTAATAGAACAAGTCCTACACACTGCTAGAAGGCCAAATATTTTTTCAGAGCTAGATGCAGAAAAATATTATATTCAATTTGCAACCTGTTGGAGGTCAGTATAGATGGACTAATAGAACAAGTCCCACACACTGCTAGAAGGCCAAATATTTTTTCACAGCTAGATGCAGAAAAATATTATATTCAATTTGCAACCTGATGGAGGTCAGTATAGACGGACTAATAGAACAAGTTCCACACACAGCTAGTAGCCCAAATATTTTTTCAGAGCTAGATGCAGAAAAAAATTATATTGAATTTGCAACTTGATGGAGGTCAGTATAGATGGACTAATAGAACAAGTCCCACACACTGCTTGAAGGCCAAATATTTTTTCAGAGCTAGATGCAGAAAAATATTATATTCAATTTGCAACCTGATGGAGGTCAGTATAGATGGACTAATAGAACAAGTCCCACACACTGCTAGAAAGCCAAATATTTTTTCAGAGCTAGATGCAGAAAAATATTATATTCAATTTGCAACCTGATGGAGTTCAGTATAGATGGACTAATAGAACAAGTCCCACACACAGCTAGAAGCCCAAATATTTTTTCAGAGGTAGATGCAGAATAAAATTATATTCAATTTGCAACCTGATGGAGGTCAGTATAGATGGACTAATAGAACAAGTCCCACACACTGCTAGAAGGCCAAATATTTTTTCAGAGCTAGATGCAGAAAAATATTATATTCAATTTGCAACCTGATGGAGGTCAGTATAGATGGACTAATAGAACAAGTCCCACACACTGCTAGAAGGCCAAATATTTTTTCAGAGCTAGATGCAGAAAAAAATTATATTCAATTTGCAACCTGATAGAGGTCAGTATAGATGGACTAATAGAACAAGTCCCACACACAGCTAGAAGCCCAAATATTTTTTCAGAGCTAGATGCAGAAAAATATTATATTCAATTTGCAACTTGATGGAGGTCAGTATAGATGGACTAATAGAACAAGTCCCACACACTGCTAGAAGGCCAAATATTTTTTCAGAGCTAGATGCAGAAAAATATTATATTCAATTTGCAACCTGAGGGAGGTCAGTATAGATGGACTAATAGAACAAGTCCCACACACTGCTAGAAGGCCAAATATTTTTTCAGAGCTAGATGCAGAAAAAAATTATATTCAATTTGCAACCTGATGGAGGTCAGTATAGATGGACTAATAGAACAAGTCCCACACACTGCTAGAAGGCCAAATATTTTTTCACAGCTAGATGCAGAAAAATATTATATTCAATTTGCAACCTGATGGAGGTCAGTATAGATGGACTAATAGAACAAGTCCCACACACAGCTAGTAGCCCAAATATTTTTTCAGAGCTAGATGCAGAAAAAAATTATATTCAAGTTGCAACCTGATGGAGGTCAATATAGATGCACTAATAGAACAAGTCCCACACACTGCTAGTAGTCGAAATATTTTTTCACAGCTAGATGCAGAAAAATATTATATTCAATTTGCAACCTGATGGAGGTCAGTATAGACGGACTAATAGAACAAGTTCCACACACAGCTAGTAGCCCAAATATTTTTTCAGAGCTAGATGCAGAAAAAAATTATATTCAATTTGCAACTTGATGGAGGTCAGTATAGATGGACTAATAGAACAAGTCCCACACACTGCTTGAAGGCCAAATATTTTTTCAGAGCTAGATGCAGAAAAATATTATATTCATTTTGCAACCTGATGGAGGTCAGTATAGATGGACTAATAGAACAAGTCCCACACACTGCTAGAAGGCCAAATATTTTTTCAGAGCTAGATGCAGAAAAATATTATATTCAATTTGCAACCTGATGGAGGTCAGTATAGATGGACTAATAGAACAAGTCCCACACACTGCTAGAAGGCCAAATATTTTTTCAGAGCTAGATGCAGAAAAAAATTATATTCAATTTGCAACCTGATAGAGGTCAGTATAGATGGACTAATAGAACAAGTCCCACACACAGCTAGAAGCCAAAATATTTTTTCAGAGCTAGATGCAGAAAAATATTATATTCAATTTGCAACCTGATGGAGGTCAGTATAGATGGACTAATAGAACAAGTCCCACACACTGCTAGAAGGCCAAATATTTTTTCAGAGCTAGATGCAGAAAAATATTATATTCAATTTGCAACCTGATGGAGGTCAGTATAGATGGACTAATAGAACAAGTCCCACACACTGCTAGAAGGCCAAATATTTTTACAGAGCTAGATGCAGAAAAAAATTAAATTCAATTTGCAAACTGATGGAGGTCAGTATAGATGGACTAATAGAACAAGTCCCACACACAGCTAGAAGCCCAAATATTTTTTCAGACGTAGATGCAGAATAATATTATATTCAATGTGCAACCTTATGGAGGTCAGTATAGATTGACTAATAGAACAAGTCCCACACACTGCTAGAAGGCCAAATATTTTTTCAGAGCTAGATGCAGAAAAATATTATATTCAATTTGCAACCTGATGGAGGTCAGTATAGATGGACTAATAGAACAAGTCCCACACACAGCTAGAAGCCCAATGTGCAACCTTATGGAGGTCAGTATAGATTGACTAATAGAACAAGTCCCACACACTGCTAGAAGGCCAAAAATTTTTTCAGAGCTAGATGCAGAAAAATATTATATTCAATTTGCAACCTGATGGAGGTCAGTATAGATGGACTAATAGAACAAGTCCCACACACTGCTAGAAGGCCAAATATTTTTTCAGAGCTAGATGCAGAAAAATATTATATTCAATTTGCAACCTGATGGAGGTCAGTATAGATGGACTAATAGAACAAGTCCCACACACAGCTAGAAGCCCAAATATTTTTTCAGAGGTAGATGCAGAATAAAATTATATTCAATTTGCAACCTGATGGAGGTCAGTATAGATTGACTAATAGAACAAGTCCCACACACTGCTAGAAGGCCAAATATTTATTCAAGTTGCAACCTGATGGAGGTCAGTATAGATGGACTAATAGAACAAGTCCCACACACAGCTAGAAGCCCAAATATTTTTTCAGAGGTAGATGCAGAATAAAATTATATTCAATTTGCAACCTGATGGAGGTCAGTATAGATGGACTAATAGAACAAGTCCCACACACTGCTAGAAGGCCAAATATTTTTTCAGAGCTAGATGCAGAAAAAAATTATATTCATTTTGCAACCTGATGGAGGTCAGTATAGATGGACTAATAGAACAAGTCCCACACACTGCTAGAAGGCCAAATATTTTTTCACAGCTAGATGCAGAAAAATATTATATTCAATTTGCAACCTGATGGAGGTCAGTATAGATGGACTAATAGAACAAGTCCCACACACTGCTAGAAGGGCAAATATTTTTTTAGATCTAGATGCAGAAAAATATTATATTCAATTTGCAACCTGATGGAGGTCAGTATAGATGGACTAATAGAACAAGTCCCACACACTGCTAGAAGGCCAAATATTTTTTCACAGCTAGATGCAGAAAAATATTATATTCAATTTGCAACCTGATGGAGGTCAGTATAGATGGACTAATAGAACAAGTCCCACACACAGCTAGAAGCCCAAATATTTTTTCAGAGGTAGATGCAGAATAAAATTATATTCAATTTGCAACTTGATGGAGGTCAGTATAGACGGACTAATAGAACAAGTTCCACACACAGCTAGTAGCCCAAATATTTTTTCAGAGCTAGATGCAGAAAAAAATTATATTCAATTTGCAACCTGATGGAGGTCAGTATAGATGGACTAATAGAACAAGTCCCACACACAGCTAGAAGCCCAAATATTTTTTCAGACGTAGATGCAGAATAATATTATATTCAATGTGCAACCTTATGGAGGTCAGTATAGATTGACTAATAGAACAAGTCCCACACACTGCTAGAAGGCCAAATATTTTTTCAGAGCTAGATGCAGAAAAATATTATATTCAATTT
The DNA here is from genome assembly GCF_046119375.1 of Phyllobates terribilis. NCBI lineage: Eukaryota > Metazoa > Chordata > Amphibia > Anura > Dendrobatidae > Phyllobates > Phyllobates terribilis. Next base: position 791,074,049 of record NW_027362761.1, read on the forward strand.
GCAACCTGATGGAGGTCAGTATAGATGGACTAATAGAACAAGTCCCACACACAGCTAGAAGCCCAAATATTTTTTCAGAGGTAGATGCAGAAAAAAATTATATTCATTTTGCAACCTGATGGAGGTCAGTATAGATGGACTAATAGAACAAGTCCCACACACTGATAGAAGGCCAAATATTTTTTCACAGCTAGATGCAGAAAAATATTATATTCAATTTGCAACCTGATGGAGGTCAGTATAGATGGACTAATAGAACAAGTCCCACACATAGCTAGTAGCCCAAATATTTTTTCAGAGCTAGATGCAGAAAAAAATTATATTCAAGTTGCAACGTGATGGAGGTCAATATAGATGCACTAATAGAGCAAGTCCCACACACTGCTAGAAGGCCAAATATTTTTTCAGAGCTAGATGCAGAAAAATATTATATTCAATTTGCAACCTGATGGAGGTCAGTATAGATGGACTAATAGAACAAGTCCCACACACTGCTAGAAGGCCAAATGTTTTTTCAGAACTAGATTCAGAAAAATATTATATTCAGTTTGCAACCTGATGGAGGTCAGTATAGATGGACTAATAGAACAAGTCGCACACACAGCTAGAAGCCCAAATATTTTTTCAGAGGAAGATTAAGAAAAAAATTATATTCAATTTGCAAACTGATGGAGGTCAGTATAGATGGACTAATAGAACAAGTCCCACACACTGCTAGTAGGCCAAATATTTTTTTAGAGCTAGCTGCAGAAAAATATTATATTCAATTTGCAACATGATGGAGGTCAGTATAGATGGACTAATAGAACAAGTCCCACACACTGCTAGAAGGGCAAATATTTTTTTAGATCTAGATGCAGAAAAATATTATATTCAATTTGCAACCTGATGGAGGTCAGTATAGATGGACTAATAGAACAAGTCCCACACACTGCTAGAAGGCCAAATATTTTTTCAGAGCTAGATGCAGAAAAATATTATATTCAATTTGCAACCTGTTGGAGGTCAGTATAGATGGACTAATAGAACAAGTCCCACACACTGCTAGAAGGCCAAATATTTTTTCACAGCTAGATGCAGAAAAATATTATATTCAATTTGCAACCTGATGGAGGTCAGTATAGACGGACTAATAGAACAAGTTCCACACACAGCTAGTAGCCCAAATATTTTTTCAGAGCTAGATGCAGAAAAAAATTATATTCAATTTGCAACTTGATGGAGGTCAGTATAGATGGACTAATAGAACAAGTCCCACACACTGCTTGAAGGCCAAATATTTTTTCAGAGCTAGATGCAGAAAAATATTATATTCAATTTGCAACCTGATGGAGGTCAGTATAGATGGACTAATAGAACAAGTCCCACACACTGCTAGAAAGCCAAATATTTTTTCAGAGCTAGATGCAGAAAAATATTATATTCAATTTGCAACCTGATGGAGGTCAGTATAGATGGACTAATAGAACAAGTCCCACACACAGCTAGAAGCCCAAATATTTTTTAAGAGGTAGATGCAGAATAAAATTATATTCAATTTGCAACCTGATGGAGGTCAGTATAGATGGACTAATAGAACAAGTCCCACACACTGCTAGAAGGCCAAATATTTTTTCAGAGCTAGATGCAGAAAAAAATTATATTCAATTTGCAACCTGATAGAGGTCAGTATAGATGGACTAATAGAACAAGTCCCACACACAGCTAGAAGCCCAAATATTTTTTCAGAGCTAGATGCAGAAAAATATTATATTCAATTTGCAACCTGATGGAGGTCAGTATAGATGGACTAATAGAACAAGTCCCACACACTGCTAGAAGGCCAAATATTTTTTCAGAGCTAGATGCAGAAAAATATTATATTCAATTTGCAACCTGAGGGAGGTCAGTATAGATGGACTAATAGAACAAGTCCCACACACTGCTAGAAGGCCAAATATTTTTTCAGAGCTAGATGCAGAAAAAAATTATATTCAATTTGCAACCTGATGGAGGTCAGTATAGATGGACTAATAGAACAAGTCCCACAAACTGCTAGAAGGCCAAATATTTTTTCACAGCTAGATGCAGAAAAATATTATATTCAATTTGCAACCTGATGGAGGTCAGTATAGATGGACTAATAGAACAAGTCCCACACACAGCTAGTAGCCCAAATATTTTTTCAGAGCTAGATGCAGAAAAAAATTATATTTAAGTTGCAACGTGATGGAGGTCAATATAGATGCACTAATAGAGCAAGTCCCACACACTGCTAGAAGGCCAAATATTTTTTCAGAGCTAGATGCAGAAAAATATTATATTCAATTTGCAACCTGATGGAGGTCAGTATAGATGGACTAATAGAACAAGTCCCACACACTGCTAGAAGGCCAAATATTTTTTCAGAGCTAGATGCAGAAAAATATTATATTCAGTTTGCAACCTGATGGAGGTCAGTATAGATGGACTAATAGAACAAGTCCCACACACAGCTAGAAGCCCAAATATTTTTTCAGAGGAAGATGAAGAAAAAAATTATATTCAATTTGCAACCTGATGGAGGTCAGTATAGATGGACTAATAGAACAAGTCCCACACACTGCTAGTAGGCCAAATATTTTTTCAGAGCTAGATGCAGAAAAATATTATATTCAATTTGCAACCTGATGGAGGTCAGTATAGATGGACTAATAGAACAAGTCCCACACACTGCTAGAAGGGCAAATATTTTTTTAGATCTAGATGCAGAAAAATATTATATTCAATTTGCAACCTGATGGAGGTCAGTATAGATGGACTAATAGAACAAGTCCCACACACTGCTAGAAGGCCAAATATTTTTTCACAGCTAGATGCAGAAAAAAATTATATTCAATTTGCAACTTGATGGAGGTCAGTATAGATGGACTAATAGAACAAGTCCCACACACTGCTTGAAGGCCAAATATTTTTTCAGTGCTAGATGCAGAAAAATATTATATTCAATTTGCAACCTGATGGAGGTCAGTATAGATGGACTAATAGAACAAGTCCCACACACAGCTAGTAGCCCAAATATTTTTTCAGACGTAGATGCAGAATAATATTATATTCAATGTGCAACCTTATGGAGGTCAGTATAGATTGACTAATAGAACAAGTCCCACACACTGCTAGAAGGCCAAATATTTTTTCAGAGCTAGATGCAGAAAAATATTATATTCAATTTGCAACCTGATGGAGGTCAGTATAGATGGACTAATAGAACAAGTCCCACACACTGCTAGAAGGCCAAATATTTTTTCAGAGCTAGATGCAGAAAAATAATATATTCAATTTGCAACCTGATGGAGGTCAGTATAGATGGACTAATAGAACAAGTCCGACAGACAGCTAGAAGCCCAAATATTTTTTCAGAGGTAGATGCAGAATAAAATTATATTCAATTTGCAACCTGATGGAGGTCAGTATAGATGGACTAATAGAACAAGTCCCACACACTGCTAGAAGGCCAAATATTTTTTCAGAGCTAGATGCAGAAAAAAATTATATTCAATTTGCAACCTGATAGAGGTCAGTATAGATGGACTAATAGAACAAGTCCCACACACAGCTAGAAGCCCAAATATTTTTTCAGAGCTAGATGCAGAAAAATATTATATTCAATTTGCAACCTGATGGAGGTCAGTATAGATGGACTAATAGAACAAGTCCCACACACTGCTAGAAGGCCAAATATTTTTTCAGAGCTAGATGCAGAAAAATATTATATTCAATTTGCAACCTGAGGGAGGTCAGTATAGATGGACTAATAGAACAAGTCCCACACACTGCTAGAAGGCCAAATATTTTTTCAGAGCTAGATGCAGAAAAAAATTATATTCAATTTGCAACCTGATGGAGGTCAGTATAGATGGACTAATAGAACAAGTCCCACAAACTGCTAGAAGGCCAAATATTTTTTCACAGCTAGATGCAGAAAAATATTATATTCAATTTGCAACCTGATGGAGGTCAGTATAGATGGACTAATAGAACAAGTCCCACACACAGCTAGAAGCCCAAATATTTTTTCAGAGGAAGATTAAGAAAAAAATTATATTCAATTTGCAAACTGATGGAGGTCAGTATAGATGGACTAATAGAACAAGTCCCACACACTGCTAGTAGGCCAAATATTTTTTTAGAGCTAGCTGCAGAAAAATATTATATTCAATTTGCAACATGATGGAGGTCAGTATAGATGGACTAATAGAACAAGTCCCACACACTGCTAGAAGGGCAAATATTTTTTTAGATCTAGATGCAGAAAAATATTATATTCAATTTGCAACCTGATGGAGGTCAGTATAGATGGACTAATAGAACAAGTCCCACACACTGCTAGAAGGCCAAATATTTTTTCAGAGCTAGATGCAGAAAAATATTATATTCAATTTGCAACCTGTTGGAGGTCAGTATAGATGGACTAATAGAACAAGTCCCACACACTGCTAGAAGGCCAAATATTTTTTCACAGCTAGATGCAGAAAAATATTATATTCAATTTGCAACCTGATGGAGGTCAGTATAGACGGACTAATAGAACAAGTTCCACACACAGCTAGTAGCCCAAATATTTTTTCAGAGCTAGATGCAGAAAAAAATTATATTCAATTTGCAACTTGATGGAGGTCAGTATAGATGGACTAATAGAACAAGTCCCACACACTGCTTGAAGGCCAAATATTTTTTCAGAGCTAGATGCAGAAAAATATTATATTCAATTTGCAACCTGATGGAGGTCAGTATAGATGGACTAATAGAACAAGTCCCACACACTGCTAGAAAGCCAAATATTTTTTCAGAGCTAGATGCAGAAAAATATTATATTCAATTTGCAACCTGATGGAGGTCAGTATAGATGGACTAATAGAACAAGTCCCACACACAGCTAGAAGCCCAAATATTTTTTAAGAGGTAGATGCAGAATAAAATTATATTCAATTTGCAACCTGATGGAGGTCAGTATAGATGGACTAATAGAACAAGTCCCACACACTGCTAGAAGGCCAAATATTTTTTCAGAGCTAGATGCAGAAAAAAATTATATTCAATTTGCAACCTGATAGAGGTCAGTATAGATGGACTAATAGAACAAGTCCCACACACAGCTAGAAGCCCAAATATTTTTTCAGAGCTAGATGCAGAAAAATATTATATTCAATTTGCAACCTGATGGAGGTCAGTATAGATGGACTAATAGAACAAGTCCCACACACTGCTAGAAGGCCAAATATTTTTTCAGAGCTAGATGCAGAAAAATATTATATTCAATTTGCAACCTGAGGGAGGTCAGTATAGATGGACTAATAGAACAAGTCCCACACACTGCTAGAAGGCCAAATATTTTTTCAGAGCTAGATGCAGAAAAAAATTATATTCAATTTGCAACCTGATGGAGGTCAGTATAGATGGACTAATAGAACAAGTCCCACAAACTGCTAGAAGGCCAAATATTTTTTCACAGCTAGATGCAGAAAAATATTATATTCAATTTGCAACCTGATGGAGGTCAGTATAGATGGACTAATAGAACAAGTCCCACACACAGCTAGTAGCCCAAATATTTTTTCAGAGCTAGATGCAGAAAAAAATTATATTTAAGTTGCAACGTGATGGAGGTCAATATAGATGCACTAATAGAGCAAGTCCCACACACTGCTAGAAGGCCAAATATTTTTTCAGAGCTAGATGCAGAAAAATATTATATTCAATTTGCAACCTGATGGAGGTCAGTATAGATGGACTAATAGAACAAGTCCCACACACTGCTAGAAGGCCAAATATTTTTTCAGAGCTAGATGCAGAAAAATATTATATTCAGTTTGCAACCTGATGGAGGTCAGTATAGATGGACTAATAGAACAAGTCCCACACACAGCTAGAAGCCCAAATATTTTTTCAGAGGAAGATGAAGAAAAAAATTATATTCAATTTGCAACCTGATGGAGGTCAGTATAGATGGACTAATAGAACAAGTCCCACACACTGCTAGTAGGCCAAATATTTTTTCAGAGCTAGATGCAGAAAAATATTATATTCAATTTGCAACCTGATGGAGGTCAGTATAGATGGACTAATAGAACAAGTCCCACACACTGCTAGAAGGGCAAATATTTTTTTAGATCTAGATGCAGAAAAATATTATATTCAATTTGCAACCTGATGGAGGTCAGTATAGATGGACTAATAGAACAAGTCCCACACACTGCTAGAAGGCCAAATATTTTTTCACAGCTAGATGCAGAAAAAAATTATATTCAATTTGCAACTTGATGGAGGTCAGTATAGATGGACTAATAGAACAAGTCCCACACACTGCTTGAAGGCCAAATATTTTTTCAGTGCTAGATGCAGAAAAATATTATATTCAATTTGCAACCTGATGGAGGTCAGTATAGATGGACTAATAGAACAAGTCCCACACACAGCTAGTAGCCCAAATATTTTTTCAGACGTAGATGCAGAATAATATTATATTCAATGTGCAACCTTATGGAGGTCAGTATAGATTGACTAATAGAACAAGTCCCACACACTGCTAGAAGGCCAAATATTTTTTCAGAGCTAGATGCAGAAAAATATTATATTCAATTTGCAACCTGATGGAGGTCAGTATAGATGGACTAATAGAACAAGTCCCACACACTGCTAGAAGGCCAAATATTTTTTCAGAGCTAGATGCAGAAAAATAATATATTCAATTTGCAACCTGATGGAGGTCAGTATAGATGGACTAATAGAACAAGTCCGACAGACAGCTAGAAGCCCAAATATTTTTTCAGAGGTAGATGCAGAATAAAATTATATTCAATTTGCAACCTGATGGAGGTCAGTATAGATGGACTAATAGAACAAGTCCCACACACTGCTAGAAGGCCAAATATTTTTTCAGAGCTAGATGCAGAAAAAAATTATATTCAATTTGCAACCTGATAGAGGTCAGTATAGATGGACTAATAGAACAAGTCCCACACACAGCTAGAAGCCCAAATATTTTTTCAGAGCTAGATGCAGAAAAATATTATATTCAATTTGCAACCTGATGGAGGTCAGTATAGATGGACTAATAGAACAAGTCCCACACACTGCTAGAAGGCCAAATATTTTTTCAGAGCTAGATGCAGAAAAATATTATATTCAATTTGCAACCTGAGGGAGGTCAGTATAGATGGACTAATAGAACAAGTCCCACACACTGCTAGAAGGCCAAATATTTTTTCAGAGCTAGATGCAGAAAAAAATTATATTCAATTTGCAACCTGATGGAGGTCAGTATAGATGGACTAATAGAACAAGTCCCACAAACTGCTAGAAGGCCAAATATTTTTTCACAGCTAGATGCAGAAAAATATTATATTCAATTTGCAACCTGATGGAGGTCAGTATAGATGGACTAATAGAACAAGTCCCACACACAGCTAGTAGCCCAAATATTTTTTCAGAGCTAGATGCAGAAAAAAATTATATTCAAGTTGCAACGTGATGGAGGTCAATATAGATGCACTAATAGAGCAAGTCCCACACACTGCTAGAAGGCCAAATATTTTTTCAGAGCTAGATGCAGAAAAATATTATATTCAATTTGCAACCTGATGGAGGTCAGTATAGATGGACTAATAGAACAAGTCCCACACACTGCTAGAAGGCCAAATATTTTTTCAGAGCTAGATGCAGAAAAATATTATATTCAGTTTGCAACCTGATGGAGGTCAGTATAGATGGACTAATAGAACAAGTCCCACACACAGCTAGAAGCCCAAATATTTTTTCAGAGGAAGATGAAGAAAAAAATTATATTCAATTTGCAACCTGATGGAGGTCAGTATAGATGGACTAATAGAACAAGTCCCACACACTGCTAGTAGGCCAAATATTTTTTCAGAGCTAGATGCAGAAAAATATTATATTCAATTTGCAACCTGATGGAGGTCAGTATAGATGGACTAATAGAACAAGTCCCACACACTGCTAGAAGGGCAAATATTTTTTTAGATCTAGATGCAGAAAAATATTATATTCAATTTGCAACCTGATGGAGGTCAGTATAGATGGACTAATAGAACAAGTCCCACACACTGCTAGAAGGCCAAATATTTTTTCACAGCTAGATGCAGTAAAAAATTATATGCAATTTGCAACTTGATGGAGGTCAGTATAGATGGACTAATAGAACAAGTCCCACACACTGCTTGAAGGCCAAATATTTTTTCAGTGCTAGATGCAGAAAAATATTATATTCAATTTGCAACCTGATGGAGGTCAGTATAGATGGACTAATAGAACAAGTCCCACACACAGCTAGAAGCCCAAATATTTTTTCAGACGTAGATGCAGAATAATATTATATTCAATGTGCAACCTTATGGAGGTCAGTATAGATTGACTAATAGAACAAGTCCCACACACTGCTAGAAGGCCAAATATTTTTTCAGAGCTAGATGCAGAAAAATATTATATTCAATTTGCAACCTGATGGAGGTCAGTATAGATGGACTAATAGAACAAGTCCCACACACTGGTAGAAGGCCAAATATTTTTTCAGAGCTAGATGCAGAAAAATATTATATTCAATTTGCAACCTGATGGAGGTCAGTATAGATGGACTAATAGAACAAGTCCGACAGACAGCTAGAAGCCCAAATATTTTTTCAGAGGTAGATGCAGAATAAAATTATATTCAATTTGCAACCTGATGGAGGTCAGTATAGATGGACTAATAGAACAAGTCCCACACACTGCTAGAAGGCCAAATATTTTTTCAGACCTAGATGCAGAAAAAAATTATATTCATTTTGCAACCTGATGGAGGTCAGTATAGATGGACTAATAGAACAAGTCCCACACACTGCTAGAAGGCCAAATATTTTTTCAGAGCTAGATGCAGAAAAATATTATATTCAGTTTGCAACCTGATGGAGGTCAGTATAGATGGACTAATAGAACAAGTCCCACACACAGCTAGAAGCCCAAATATTTTTTCAGAGGAAGATGAAGAAAAAAATTATATTCAATTTGCAACCTGATGGAGGTCAGTATAGATGGACTAAAAGAACAAGTCCCACACACTGCTAGTAGGCCAAATATTTTTTCAGAGCTAGATGCAGAAAAATATTATATTCAATTTGCAACCTGATGGAGGTCAGTATAGATGGACTAATAGAACAAGTCCCACACACTGCTAGAAGGGCAAATATTTTTTTAGATCTAGATGCAGAAAAATATTATATTCAATTTGCAACCTGATGGAGGTCAGTATAGATGGACTAATAGAACAAGTCCCACACACTGCTAGAAGGCCAAATATTTTTTCACAGCTAGATGCAGAAAAATATTATATTCAATTTGCAACCTGAGGGAGGTCAGTATAGATGGACTAATAGAACAAGTCCCACACACTGCTAGAAGGCCAAATATTTTTTCAGAGCTAGATGCAGAAAAATATTATATTCAATTTGCAACCTGAGGGAGGTCAGTATAGATGGACTAATAGAAGTAGTCCCACACACTGCTAGAAGGCCAAATATTTTTTCAGAGCTAGATGCAGAAAAAAATTATATTCAATTTGCAACCTGATGGAGGTCAGTATAGATGGACTAATAGAACAAGTCCCACCAACTGCTAGAAGGCCAAATATTTTTTCACAGCTAGATGCAGAAAAATATTATATTCAATTTGCAACCTGATGGAGGTCAGTATAGATGGACTAATAGAACAAGTCCCACACACAGCTAGTAGCCCAAATATTTTTTCAGAGCTAGATGCAGAAAAAAATTATATTCAAGTTGCAACGTGATGGAGGTCAATATAGATGCACTAATAGAGCAAGTCCCACACACTGCTAGAAGGCCAAATATTTTTTCAGAGCTAGATGCAGAAAAATATTATATTCAATTTGCAACCTGATGGAGGTCAGTATAGATGGACTAATAGAACAAGTCCCACACACTGCTAGAAGGCCAAATATTTTTTCAGAGCTAGATGCAGAAAAATATTATATTCAGTTTGCAACCTGATGGAGGTCAGTATAGATGGACTAATAGAACAAGTCCCACACACAGCTAGAAGCCCAAATATTTTTTCAGAGGAAGATGAAGAAAAAAATTATATTCAATTTGCAACCTGATGGAGGTCAGTATAGATGGACTAAAAGAACAAGTCCCACACACTGCTAGTAGGCCAAATATTTTTTCAGAGCTAGATGCAGAAAAATATTATATTCAATTTGCAACCTGATGGAGGTCAGTATAGATGGACTAATAGAACAAGTCCCACACACTGCTAGAAGGGCAAATATTTTTTTAGATCTAGATGCAGAAAAGTATTATATTCAATTTGCAACCTGATGGAGGTCAGTATAGATGGACTAATAGAACAAGTCCCACACACTGCTAGAAGGCCAAATATTTTTTCACAGCTAGATGCAGAAAAATATTATATTCAATTTGCAACCTGATGGAGGTCAGTATAGATGGACTAATAGAACAAGTCCCACACACAGCTAGAAGCCCAAATATTTTTTCAGAGGTAGATGCAGAATAAAATTATATTCAATTTGCAACTTGATGGAGGTCAGTATAGACGGACTAATAGAACAAGTTCCACACACAGCTAGTAGCCCAAATATTTTTTCAGAGCTCGATGCAGAAAAAAATTATATTCAATTTGCAACTTGATGGAGGTCAGTATAGATGGACTAATAGAACAAGTCCCACACACTGCTTGAAGGCCAAATATTTTTTCAGTGCTAGATGCAGAAAAATATTATATTCAATTTGCAACCTGATGGAGGTCAGTATAGATGGACTAATAGAACAAGTCCCACACACAGCTAGAAGCCCAAATATTTTTTCAGACGTAGATGCAGAATAATATTATATTCAATGTGCAACCTTATGGAGGTCAGTATAGATTGACTAATAGAACAAGTCCCACACACTGCTAGAAGGCCAAATATTTTTTCAGAGCTAGATGCAGAAAAATATTATATTCAATTTGCAACCTGATGGAGGTCAGTATAGATGGACTAATAGAACAAGTCCCACACACAGCTAGAAGCCCAAATATTTTTTCAGAGCTAGATGCAGAAAAATATTATATTCAATTTGCAACCTGATGGAGGTCAGTATAGATGGACTAATAGAACAAGTCCCACAGACAGCTAGAAGCCCAAATATTTTTTCAGAGGTAGATGCAGAATAAAATTATATTCAATTTGCAACCTGATGGAGGTCAGTATAGATGGACTAATAGAACAAGTCCCACACACTGCTAGAAGGCCAAATATTTTTTCAGAGCTAGATGCAGAAAAAAATTATATTCATTTTGCAACCTGATGGAGGTCAGTATAGATGGACTAATAGAACAAGTCCCACACACTGCTAGAAGGCCAAATATTTTTTCACAGCTAGATGCAGAAAAATATTATATTCAATTTGCAACCTGATGGAGGTCAGTATAGATGGACTAATAGAACAAGTCCCACACACTGCTAGAAGGCCAAATATTTTTTCAGAGCTAGATGCAGAAAAATATTATATTCAATTTGCAACCTGATGGAGGTCAGTATAGATGGACTAATAGAACAAGTCCCACACACAGCTAGAAGCCCAAATATTTTTTCAGAGGTAGATGCAGAATAAAATTAAATTCAATTTGCAACCTGATGGAGGTCAGTATAGATGGACTAATAGAACAAGTCCCACACACTGCTAGAAGGCCAAATATTTTTTCAGAGCTAGATGCAGAAAAATATTATATTCAATTTGCAACCTGATGGAGGTCAGTATAGATGGACTAATAGAACAAGTCCCACACACTGCTAGAAGCCCAAATATTTTTTCAGAGGTAGATGGAGAATAAAATTATATTCAATTTGCAACCTGATGGAGGTCAGTATAGATGGACTAATAGAACAAGTCCCACACACTGCTAGAAGGCCAAATATTTTTTCAGAGCTAGATGCAGAAAAAAATTATATTCATTTTGCAACCTGATGGAGGTCAGTATAGATGGACTAATAGAACAAGTCCCACACACTGATAGAAGGCCAAATATTTTTTCACAGCTAGATGCAGAAAAATATTATATTCAATTTGCAACCTGATGGAGGTCAGTATAGATGGACTAATAGAACAAGTCCCACACATAGCTAGTAGCCCAAATATTTTTTCAGAGCTAGATGCAGAAAAAAATTATATTCAAGTTGCAACGTGATGGAGGTCAATATAGATGCACTAATAGAGCAAGTCCCACACACTGCTAGAAGGCCAAATATTTTTTCAGAGCTAGATGCAGAAAAATATTATATACAATTTGCAACCTGATGGAGGTCAGTATAGATGGACTAATAGAACAAGTCCCACACACTGCTAGAAGGCCAAATATTTTTTCAGAGCTAGATGCAGAAAAATATTATATTCAGTTTGCAACCTGATGGAGGTCAGTATAGATGGACTAATAGAACAAGTCCCACACACAGCTAGAAGCCCAAATATTTTTTCAGAGGAAGATTAAGAAAAAAATTATATTCAATTTGCAAACTGATGGAGGTCAGTATAGATGGACTAATAGAACAAGTCCCACACACTGCTAGTAGGCCAAATATTTTTTTAGAGCTAGATGCAGAAAAATATTATATTCAATTTGCAACCTGATGGAGGTCAGTATAGATGGACTAATAGAACAAGTCCCACACACTGCTAGAAGGGCAAATATTTTTTTAGATCTAGATGCAGAAAAATATTATATTCAATTTGCAACCTGATGGAGGTCAGTATAGATGGACTAATAGAACAAGTCCCACACACTGCTAGAAGGCCAAATATTTTTTCAGAGCTAGATGCAGAAAAATATTATATTCAATTTGCAACCTGTTGGAGGTCAGTATAGATGGACTAATAGAACAAGTCCCACACACTGCTAGAAGGCCAAATATTTTTTCACAGCTAGATGCAGAAAAATATTATATTCAATTTGCAACCTGATGGAGGTCAGTATAGACGGACTAATAGAACAAGTTCCACACACAGCTAGTAGCCCAAATATTTTTTCAGAGCTAGATGCAGAAAAAAATTATATTCAATTTGCAACTTGATGGAGGTCAGTTTAGATGGACTAATAGAACAAGTCCCACACACTGCTTGAAGGCCAAATATTTTTTCAGAGCTAGATGCAGAAAAATATTATATTCAATTTGCAACCTGATGGAGGTCAGTATAGATGGACTAATAGAACAAGTCCCACACACTGCTAGAAAGCCAAATATTTTTTCAGAGCTAGATGCAGAAAAATATTATATTCAATTTGCAACCTGATGGAGGTCAGTATAGATGGACTAATAGAACAAGTCCCACACACAGCTAGAAGCCCAAATATTTTTTCAGAGGTAGATGCAGAATAAAATTATATTCAATTTGCAACCTGATGGAGGTCAGTATAGATGGACTAATAGAACAAGTCCCACACACTGCTAGAAGGCCAAATATTTTTTCAGAGCTAGATGCAGAAAAAAATTATATTCAATTTGCAACCTGATAGAGGTCAGTATAGATGGACTAATAGAACAAGTCCCACACACAGGTAGAAGGCCAAATATTTTTTCAGAGCTAGATGCAGAAAAATATTATATTCAATTTGCAACCTGATGGAGGTCAGTATAGATGGACTAATAGAACAAGTCCCACACACTGCTAGAAGGCCAAATATTTTTTCAGAGCTAGATGCAGAAAAATATTATATTCAATTTGCAACCTGAGGGAGGTCAGTATAGATGCACTAATAGAACAAGTCCCACACACTGCTAGAAGGCCAAATATTTTTTTCAGAGCTAGATGCAGAAAAAAATTATATTCAATTTGCAACCTGATGGAGGTCAGTATAGATGACTAATAGAACAAGTCCCACACACTGCTAGAAGGGCAAATATTTTTTCACAGCTAGATGCAGAAAAATATTATATTCAATTTGCAACCTGATGGAGGTCAGTATAGATGGACTAATAGAACAAGTCCCACACACAGCTAGTAGCCCAAATATTTTTTCAGAGCTAGATGCAGAAAAAAATTATATTCAAGTTGCAACGTGATGGAGGTCAATATAGATGCACTAATAGAGCAAGTCCCACACACTGCTAGAAGGCCAAATATTTTTTCAGAGCTAGATGCAGAAAAATATTATATTCAATTTGCAACCTGATGGAGGTCAGTATAGATGGACTAATAGAACAAGTCCCACACACTGCTGGAAGGCCAAATATTTTTTCAGAGCTAGATGCAGAAAAATATTATATTCAGTTTGCAACCTGATGGAGGTCAGTATAGATGGACTAATAGAACAAGTCCCACACACAGGTAGAAGCCCAAATATTTTTTCAGAGGAAGATGAAGAAAAAAATTATATTCAATTTGCAACCTGATGGAGGTCAGTATAGATGGACTAATAGAACAAGTCCCACACACTGCTAGTAGGCCAAATATTTTTTCAGAGCTAGATGCAGAAAAATATTATATTCAATTTGCAACCTGATGGAGGTCAGTATAGATGGACTAATAGAACAAGTCCCACACACTGCTAGAAGGCCAAATATTTTTTCAGAGCTAGATGCAGAAAAATATTATATTCAATTTGCAACCTGATGGAGGTCAGTATAGATGGACTAATAGAACAAGTCCCACACACTGCTAGAAGGCCAAATATTTTTTCACAGCTAGATGCAGAAAAAAATTATATTCAATTTGCAACCTGATAGAGGTCAGTATAGATGGACTAATAGAACAAGTCCCACACACAGCTAGAAGCCCAAATATTTTTTCAGAGCTAGATGCAGAAAAATATTATATTCAATTTGCAACCTGATGGAGGTCAGTATAGATGGACTAATAGAACAAGTCCCACACACTGCTAGAAGGCCAAATATTTTTTCAGAGCTAGATGCAGAAAAATATTATATTCAATTTGCAACCTGAGGGAGGTCAGTATAGATGGACTAATAGAACAAGTCCCACACACTGCTAGAAGGCCAAATATTTTTTCAGAGCTAGATGCAGAAAAAAATTATATTCAATTTGCAACCTGATGGAGGTCAGTATAGATGGACTGATAGAACAAGTCCCACACACTGCTAGAAGGCCAAATATTTTTTCACAGCTAGATGCAGAAAAATATTATATTCAATTTGCAACCTGATGGAGGTCAGTATAGATGGACTAATAGAACAAGTCCCACACACAGCTAGTAGCCCAAATATTTTTTCAGAGCTAGATGCAGAAAAAAATTATATTCAAGTTGCAACTTGATGGAGGTCAATATAGATGCACTAATAGAACAAGTCCCACACACTGCTAGTAGGCGAAATATTTTTTCACAGCTAGATGCAGAAAAATATTATATTCAATTTGTAACCTGATGGAGGTCAGTATAGACGGACTAATAGAACAAGTTCCACACACAGCTAGTAGCCCAAATATTTTTTCAGAGCTAGATGCAGAAAAAAATTATATTCAATTTGCAACTTGATGGAGGTCAGTATAGATGGACTAATAGAACAAGTCCCACACACTGCTTGAAGGCCAAATATTTTTTCAGAGCTAGATGCAGAAAAATATTATATTCATTTTGCAACCTGATGGAGGTCAGTATAGATGGACTAATAGAACAAGTCCCACACACTGCTAGAAACCCAAATATTTTTTCAGAGCTAGATGCAGAAAAATATTATATTCAATTTGCAACCTGATGGAGGTCAGTATAGATGGACTAATAGAACAAGTCCCACACACAGCTAGAAGCCCAAATATTTTTTCAGAGGTAGATGCAGAATAAAATTATATTCAATTTGCAACCTGATGGAGGTCAGTATAGATGGACTAATAGAACAAGTCCCACACACTGCTAGAAGGCCAAATATTTTTTCAGAGCTAGATGCAGAAAAATATTATATTCAATTTGCAACCTGATGGAGGTCAGTATAGATGGACTAATAGAACAAGTCCCACACACTGCTAGAAGGCCAAATATTTTTTCAGAGCTAGATGCAGAAAAAAATTATATTCAATTTGCAACCTGATAGAGGTCAGTATAGATGGACTAATAGAACAAGTCCCACACACAGCTAGAAGCCCAAATATTTTTTCAGAGCTAGATGCAGAAAAATATTATATTCAATTTGCAACCTGATGGAGGTCAGTATAGATGGACTAATAGAACAAGTCCCACACACTGCTAGAAGGCCAAATATTTTTTCAGAGCTAGATGCAGAAAAATATTATATTCAATTTGCAACCTGATGGAGGTCAGTATAGATGGACTAATAGAACAAGTCCCACACACTGCTAGAAGGCCAAATATTTTTACAGAGCTAGATGCAGAAAAAAATTAAATTCAATTTGCAACCTGATGGAGGTCAGTATAGATGGACTAATAGAACAAGTCCCACACACTGCTAGAAGGCCAAATATTTTTTCACAGCTAGATGCAGAAAAATATTATATTCAATTTGCAACCTGATGGAGGTCAGTATAGATGGACTAATAGAACAAGTCCCACACACTGCTAGAAGGCCAAATATTTTTTCAGAGCTAGATGCAGAAAAATATTATATTCAATTTGCAACCTGATGGAGGTCAGTATAGATGGACTAATAGAACAAGTCCCACACACTGCTAGAAGGCCAAATATTTTTTCACAGCTAGATGCAGAAAAAAATTATATTCAATTTGCAACCTGATAGAGGTCAGTATAGATGGACTAATAGAACAAGTCCCACACACAGCTAGAAGCCCAAATATTTTTTCAGAGCTAGATGCAGAAAAATATTATATTCAATTTGCAACCTGATGGAGGTCAGTATAGATGGACTAATAGAACAAGTCCCACACACTGCTAGAAGGCCAAATATTTTTTCAGAGCTAGATGCAGAAAAATATTATATTCAATTTGCAACCTGAGGGAGGTCAGTATAGATGGACTAATAGAACAAGTCCCACACACTGCTAGAAGGCCAAATATTTTTTCAGAGCTAGATGCAGAAAAAAATTATATTCAATTTGCAACCTGATGGAGGTCAGTATAGATGGACTAATAGAACAAGTCCCACACACTGCTAGAAGGCCAAATATTTTTTCACAGCTAGATGCAGAAAAATATTATATTCAATTTGCAACCTGATGGAGGTCAGTATAGATGGACTAATAGAACAAGTCCCACACACAGCTAGTAGCCCAAATATTTTTTCAGAGCTAGATGCAGAAAAAAATTATATTCAAGTTGCAACCTGATGGAGGTCAATAAAGATGCACTAATAGAACAAGTCCCACACACTGCTAGTAGGCGAAATATTTTTTCACAGCTAGATGCAGAAAAATATTATATTCAATTTGTAACCTGATGGAGTTCAGTATAGACGGACTAATAGAACAAGTTCCACACACAGCTAGTAGCCCAAATATTTTTTCAGAGCTAGATGCAGAAAAAAATTATATTCAATTTGCAACTTGATGGAGGTCAGTATAGATGGACTAATAGAACAAGTCCCACACACTGCTTGAAGGCCAAATATTTTTTCAGAGCTAGATGCAGAAAAATATTATATTCATTTTGCAACCTGATGGAGGTCAGTATAGATGGACTAATAGAACAAGTCCCACACACTACTAGAAACCCAAATATTTTTTCAGAGCTAGATGCAGAAAAATATTATATTCAATTTGCAACCTGATGGAGGTCAGTATAGATGGACTAATAGAACAAGTCCCACACACAGCTAGAAGCCCAAATATTTTTTCAGAGGTAGATGCAGAATAAAATTATATTCAATTTGCAACCTGATGGAGGTCAGTATAGATGGACTAATAGAACAAGTCCCACACACTGCTAGAAGGCCAAATATTTTTTCAGAGCTAGATGCAGAAAAATATTATATTCAATTTGCAACCTGATGGAGGTCAGTATAGATGGACTAATAGAACAAGTCCCACACACTGCTAGAAGGCCAAATATTTTTTCAGAGCTAGATGCAGAAAAAAATTATATTCAATTTGCAACCTGATAGAGGTCAGTATAGATGGACTAATAGAACAAGTCCCACACACAGCTAGAAGCCCAAATATTTTTTCAGAGCTAGATGCAGAAAAATATTATATTCAATTTGCAACCTGATGGAGGTCAGTATAGATGGACTAATAGAACAAGTCCCACACACTGCTAGAAGGCCAAATATTTTTTCAGAGCTAGATGCAGAAAAATATTATATTCAATTTGCAACCTGATGGAGGTCAGTATAGATGGACTAATAGAACAAGTCCCACACACTGCTAGAAGGCCAAATATTTTTACAGAGCTAGATGCAGAAAAAAATTAAATTCAATTTGCAACCTGATGGAGGTCAGTATAGATGGACTAATAGAACAAGTCCCACACACTGCTAGAAGGCCAAATATTTTTTCACAGCTAGATGCAGAAAAATATTATATTCAATTTGCAACCTGATGGAGGTCAGTATAGATGGACTAATAGAACAAGTCCCACACACAGCTAGTAGCCCAAATATTTTTTCAGAGCTAGATGCAGAAAAAAATTATATTCAAGTTGCAACGTGATGGAGGTCAATATAGATGCACTAATAGAGCAAGTCCCACACAGTGCTAGAAGGCCAAATATTTTTTCAGAGCTAGATGCAGAAAAATATTATATTCAATTTGCAACCTGATGGAGGTCAGTATAGATGGACTAATAGAACAAGTCCCACACACTGCTAGAAGGCCAAATATTTTTTCAGACCTAGATGCAGAAAAATATTATATTCAGTTTGCAACCTGATGGAGGTCAGTATAGATGGACTAATAGAACAAGTCCCACACACAGCTAGAAGCCCAAATATTTTTTCAGAGGAAGATGAAGAAAAAAATTATATTCAATTTGCAACCTGATGGAGGTCAGTATAGATGGACTAATAGAACAAGTCCCACACACAGCTAGAAGCCCAAATATTTTTTCAGAGGTAGATGCAGAATAAAATTATATTCAATTTGCAACCTGATAGAGGTCAGTATAGATGGACTAATAGAACAAGTCCCACACACAGCTAGAAGCCCAAATATTTTTTCAGAGCTAGATGCAGAAAAATATTATATTCAATTTGCAACCTGATGGAGGTCAGTATAGATGGACTAATAGAACAAGTCCCACACACTGCTAGAAGGCCAAATATTTTTTCAGAGCTAGATGCAGAAAAATATTATATTCAATTTGCAACCTGATGGAGGTCAGTATAGATGGACTAATAGAACAAGTCCCACACACTGCTAGAAGGCCAAATATTTTTACAGAGCTAGATGCAGAAAAAAATTAAATTCAATTTGCAACCTGATGGAGGTCAGTATAGATGGACTAATAGAACAAGTCCCACACACTGCTAGAAGGCCAAATATTTTTTCACAGCTAGATGCAGAAAAATATTATATTCAATTTGCAACCTGATGGAGGTCAGTATAGATGGACTAATAGAACAAGTCCCACACACAGCTAGTAGCCCAAATATTTTTTCAGAGCTAGATGCAGAAAAAAATTATATTCAAGTTGCAACGTGATGGAGGTCAATATAGATGCACTAATAGAGCAAGTCCCACACAGTGCTAGAAGGCCAAATATTTTTTCAGAGCTAGATGCAGAAAAATATTATATTCAATTTGCAACCTGATGGAGGTCAGTATAGATGGACTAATAGAACAAGTCCCACACACTGCTAGAAGGCCAAATATTTTTTCAGACCTAGATGCAGAAAAATATTATATTCAGTTTGCAACCTGATGGAGGTCAGTATAGATGGACTAATAGAACAAGTCCCACACACAGCTAGAAGCCCAAATATTTTTTCAGAGGAAGATGAAGAAAAAAATTATATTCAATTTGCAACCTGATGGAGGTCAGTATAGATGGACTAATAGAACAAGTCCCACACACAGCTAGAAGCCCAAATATTTTTTCAGAGGTAGATGCAGAATAAAATTATATTCAATTTGCAATCTGATGGAGGTCAGTATAGATGGACTAATAGAACAAGTCCCACACACTGCTAGAAGCCCAAATATTTTTTCAGACGTAGATGCAGAATAATGTTATATTCAATGTGCAACCTTATGGAGGTCAGTATAGATTGACTAACAGAACAAGTCCCACACACTGCTAGAAGGCCAAATATTTTTTCAGAGCTAGATGCAGAAAAATATTATATTCAATTTGCAACCTGATGGAGGTCAGTATAGATGGACTAATAGAACAAGTCCCACACACTGCTAGAAGGCCAAATATTTTTTCAGAGCTAGATGCAGAAAAATATTATATTCAATTTGCAACCTGATGAAGGTCAGTATAGATGGACTAATAGAACAAGTCCCACACACAGCTAGAAGCCCAAATATTTTTTCAGAGGTAGATGCCGAATAAAATTATATTCAATTTGCAACCTGATGGAGGTCAGTATAGATGGACTAATAGAACAAGTCCCACACACTGCTAGAAGGCCAAATATTTTTTCAGAGCTAGATGCAGAAAAATATTATATTCAATTTGCAACCTGATGGAGGTCAGTATAGATGGACTAATAGAACAAGTCCCACACACTGCTAGAAGGCCAAATATTTTTTCAGAGCTAGATGCAGAAAAAAATTATATTCAATTTGCAACCTGATAGAGGTCAGTATAGATGACTAATAGAACAAGTCCCACACACTGCTAGAAGCCCAAATATTTTTTCAGAGCTAGATGCAGAAAAATATTATATTCAATTTGCAACCTGATGGAGGTCAGTATAGATGGACTAATAGAACAAGTCCCACACACTGATAGAAGGCCAAATATTTTTTCAGAGCTAGATGCAGAAAAATATTATATTCAATTTGCAACCTGATGGAGGTCAGTATAGATGGACTAATAGAACAAGTCCCACACACTGTGCGAAGGCCAAATATTTTTTCAGAGCTAGATGCAGAAAAATATTATATTCAATTTGCAACCTGATGGAGGTCAGTATAGATGGACTAATAGAACAAGTCCCACACACTGCTAGAAGGCCAAATATTGTTTCACAGCTAGATGCAGAAAAATATTATATTCAATTTGCAACCTGATGGAGGTCAGTATAGACGGACTAATAGAACAAGTTCCACACACAGCTAGAAGCCCAAATATTTTTTCAGAGCTAGAGGCAGAAAAAAATTATATTCAATTTGCAACTTGATGGAGGTCAGAATAGATGGACTAATAGAACAAGTCCCACACACTGCTTGAAGGCCAAATATTTTTTCAGAGCTAGATGCAGAAAAATATTATATTCAATTTGCAACCTGATGGAGGTCAGTATAGATGGACTAATAGAACAAGTCCCACACACAGCTAGAAGCGCAAATATTTTTTCAGAGGTAGATGCAGAAAAAAATGATATTCAATTTGCAACCTGATGGAGGTCAGTATAGATGTACTAATAGAACAAGTCCCACACAGTGCTAGAAGGCCAAATATTTTTTCAGAGCTAGATGCCGAAAAATATTATATTCAGTTTGCAACCTGATGGAGGTCAGTATAGATGGACTAATAGAACAAGTCCCACACAAAGCTAGAAGCCCAAATATTTTTTCAGAGGAAGATGAAGAAAAAAATTATATTCAATTTGCAACCTGATGGAGGTCAGTATAGATGGACTAATAGAACAAGTCCCACACACTGCTAGTAGGCCAAATATTTTTTCAGAGCTAGGTGCAGAAAAATATTATATTCAATTTGCAACCTGATGGAGGTCAGTATAGATGAACTAATAGAACAAGTCCCACACACAGCTAGAAGCCCAAATATTTTTTCAGAGGTAGATGCAGAATAAAATTATATTCAATTTGCAACCTGATGGAGGTCAGTATAGATGGACTAATAGAACAAGTCCCACACACTGCTAGAAGCCCAAATATTTTTTCAGACGTAGATGCAGAATAATATTATATTCAATGTGCAACCTTATGGAGGTCAGTATAGATTGACTAATAGAACAAGTCCCACACACTGCTAGAAGGCCAAATATTTTTTCATAGCTAGATACAGAAAAATATTATATTCAATTTGCAACCTGATGGAGGTCAGTATAGATGGACTAATAGAACAAGTCCCACACACTGCTAGAAGGCCAAATATTTTTTCAGACCTAGATGCAGAAAAATATTATATTCAGTTTGCAACCTGATGGAGGTCAGTATAGATGGACTAATAGAACAAGTCCCACACACAGCTAGAAGCCCAAATATTTTTTCAGAGGAAGATGAAGAAAAAAATTATATTCAATTTGCAACCTGATGGAGGTCAGTATAGATGGACTAATAAAACAAGTCCCACACACAGCTAGAAGCCCAAATATTTTTTCAGAGGTAGATGCAGAATAAAATTATATTCAATTTGCAACCTGATAGAGGTCAGTATAGATGGACTAATAGAACAAGTCCCACACACAGCTAGAAGCCCAAATATTTTTTCAGAGCTAGATGCAGAAAAATATTATATTCAATTTGCAACCTGATGGAGGTCAGTATAGATGGACTAATAGAACAAGTCCCACACACTGCTAGAAGGCCAAATATTTTTTCAGAGCTAGATGCAGAAAAATATTATATTCAATTTCCAACCTGATGGAGGTCAGTATAGATGGACTAATAGAACAAGTCCCACACACTGCTAGAAGGCCAAATATTTTTACAGAGCTAGATGCAGAAAAAAATTAAATTCAATTTGCAACCTGATGGAGGTCAGTATAGATGGACTAATAGAACAAGTCCCACACACTGCTAGAAGGCCAAATATTTTTTCACAGCTAGATGCAGAAAAATATTATATTCAATTTGCAACCTGATGGAGGTCAGTATAGATGGACTAATAGAACAAGTCCCACACACAGCTAGTAGCCCAAATATTTTTTCAGAGCTAGATGCAGAAAAAAATTATATTCAAGTTGCAACGTGATGGAGGTCAATATAGATGCACTAATAGAGCAAGTCCCACACAGTGCTAGAAGGCCAAATATTTTTTCAGAGCTAGATGCAGAAAAATATTATATTCAATTTGCAACCTGATGGAGGTCAGTATAGATGGACTAATAGAACAAGTCCCACACACTGCTAGAAGGCCAAATATTTTTTCAGACCTAGATGCAGAAAAATATTATATTCAGTTTGCAACCTGATGGAGGTCAGTATAGATGGACTAATAGAACAAGTCCCACACACAGCTAGAAGCCCAAATATTTTTTCAGACGAAGATGAAGAAAAAAATTATATTCAATTTGCAACCTGATGGAGGTCAGTATAGATGGACTAATAGAACAAGTCCCACACACAGCTAGAAGCCCAAATATTTTTTCAGAGGTAGATGCAGAATAAAATTATATTCAATTTGCAACCTGATGGAGGTCAGTATAGATGGACTAATAGAACAAGTCCCACACACTGTTGGAAGCCCAAATATTTTTTCAGACGTAGATGCAGAATAATGTTATATTCAATGTGCAACCTTATGGAGGTCAGTATAGATTGACTAACAGAACAAGTCCCACACACTGCTAGAAGGCCAAATATTTTTTCAGAGCTAGATGCAGAAAAATATTATATTCAATTTGCAACCTGATGGAAGTCAGTATAGATGGACTAATAGAACAAGTCCCACACACTGCTAGAAGGCCAAATATTTTTTCAGAGCTAGATGCAGAAAAATATTATATTCAATTTGCAACCTGATGGAGGTCAGTATAGATGGACTAATAGAACAAGTCCCACACACAGCTAGAAGCCCAAATATTTTTTCAGAGGTAGATGCAGAATAAAATTATATTCAATTTGCAACCTGATGGAGGTCAGTATAGATGGACTAATAGAACAAGTCCCACACACTGCTAGAAGGCCAAATATTTTTTCAGAGCTAGATGCAGAAAAATATTATATTCAATTTGCAACCTGATGGAGGTCAGTATAGATGGACTAATAGAACAAGTCCCACACACTGCTAGAAGGCCAAATATTTTTTCAGAGCTAGATGCAGAAAAAAATTATATTCAATTTGCAACCTGATAGTGGTCAGTATAGATGACTAATAGAACAAGTCCCACACACAGCTAGAAGCCCAAATATTTTTTCAGAGCTAGATGCAGAAAAATATTATATTCAATTTGTAACCTGATGGAGGTCAGTATAGATGGACTAATAGAACAAGTCCCACACACTGATAGAAGGCCAAATATTTTTTCAGAGCTAGATGCAGAAAAATATTATATTAAATTTGCAACCTGATGGAGGTCAGTATAGATGGACTAATAGAACAAGTCCCACACACTGCTAGAAGGCCAAATATTTTTTCAGAGCTAGATGCAGAAAAATATTATATTCAATTTGCAACCTGATGGAGGTCAGTATAGATGGACTAATAGAACAAGTCCCACACACTGCTAGAAGGCCAAATATTGTTTCACAGCTAGATGCAGAAAAATATTATATTCAATTTGCAACCTGATGGAGGTCAGTATAGACGGACTAATAGAACAAGTTCCACACACAGCTAGAAGCCCAAATATTTTTTCAGAGCTAGATGCAGAAAAAAAATATATTCAATTTGCAACTTGATGGAGGTCAGAATAGATGGACTAATAGAACAAGTCCCACACACTGCTTGAAGGCCAAATATTTTTTCAGAGCTAGATGCAGAAAAATATTATATTCAATTTGCAACCTGATGGAGGTCAGTATAGATGGACTAATAGAACAAGTCCCACACACAGCTAGAAGCGCAAATATTTTTTCAGAGGTAGATGCAGAAAAAAATGATATTCAATTTGCAACCTGATGGAGGTCAGTATAGATGTACTAATAGAACAAGTCCCACACACTGCTAGAAGGCCAAATATTTTTTCAGAGCTAGATGCCGAAAAATATTAAATTCAGTTTGCAACCTGATGGAGGTCAGTATAGATGGACTAATAGAACAAGTCCCACACAAAGCTAGAAGCCCAAATATTTTTTCAGAGGAAGATGAAGAAAAAAATTATATTCAATTTGCAACCTGATGGAGGTCAGTATAGATGGACTAATAGAACAAGTCCCACACACTGCTAGTAGGCCAAATATTTTTTCAGAGCTAGATGCAGAAAAATATTATATTCAATTTGCAACCTGATGGAGGTCAGTATAGATGGACTAATAGAACAAGTCCCACACACAGCTAGAAGCCCAAATATTTTTTCAGAGGTAGATGCAGAATAAAATTATATTCAATTTGCAACCTGATGGAGGTCAGTATAGATGGACTAATAGAACAAGTCCCACACACTGCTAGAAGCCCAAATATTTTTTCAGACGTAGATGCAGAATAATATTATATTCAATGTGCAACCTTATGGAGGTCAGTATAGATTGACTAATAGAACAAGTCCCACACACTGCTAGAAGGCCAAATATTTTTTCAGAGCTAGATACAGAAAAATATTATATTCAATTTGCAACCTGATGGAGGTCAGTATAGATGGACTAATAGAACAAGTCCCACACACTGCTAGAAGGCCAAATATTTTTTCAGAGCTAGATGCAGAAAAATATTATATTCAATTTGCAACCTGATGGAGGTCAGTATAGATGGACTAATAGAACAAGTCCCACACACTGCTAGAAGGCCAAATATTTTTTCAGAGCTAGATGCAGAAAAATATTATATTCAATTTGCAACCTGATGGAGGTCAGTATAGATGGACTAATAGAACAAGTCCCACACACTGCTAGAAGGCCAAATATTTTTTCACAGCTAGATGCAGAAAAATATTATATTCAATTTGCAACCTGATGGAGGTCAGTATAGACGGACTAATAGAACAAGTTCCACACACAGCTAGTAGCCCAAATATTTTTTCAGAGCTAGATGCAGAAAAAAATTATATTCAATTTGCAACTTGATGGAGGTCAGAATAGATGGACTAATAGAACAAGTCCCACACACTGCTTGAAGGCCAAATATTTTTTCAGAGCTAGATGCAGAAAAATATTATATTCAATTTGCAACCTGATGGAGGTCAGTATAGATGGACTAATAGAACAAGTCCCACACACAGCTAGAAGCCCAAATATTTTTTCAGAGGTAGATGCAGAAAATAATTATATTCAATTTGCAACCTGATGGAGGTCAGTATAGATGGACTAATAGAACAAGTCCCACACACTGCTAGAAGGCCAAATATTTTTTCAGAGCTAGATGCAGAAAAATATTATATTCAGTTTGCAACCTGATGGAGGTCAGTATAGATGGACTAAAAGAACAAGTCCCACACACAGCTAGAAGCCCAAATATTTTTTCAGAGGAAGATGAAGAAAAAAATTATATTCAATTTGCAACCTGATGGAGGTCAGTATAGATGGACTAATAGAACAAGTCCCACACACTGCTAGTAGGCCAAATATTTTTTCAGAGTTAGATGCAGAAAAATATTATATTCAATTTGCAACCTGATGGAGGTCAGTATAGATGGACTAATAGAACAAGTCCCACACACTGATAGAAGGCCAAATATTTTTTCAGAGCTAGATGCAGAAAAATATTATATTCAATTTGCAACCTGATGGAGGTCAGTATAGATGGACTAATAGAACAAGTCCCACACACTGTGCGAAGGCCAAATATTTTTTCAGAGCTAGATGCAGAAAAATATTATATTCAATTTGCAACCTGATGGAGGTCAGTATAGATGGACTAATAGAACAAGTCCCACACACTGCTAGAAGGCCAAATATTGTTTCACAGCTAGATGCAGAAAAATATTATATTCAATTTGCAACCTGATGGAGGTCAGTATAGACGGACTAATAGAACAAGTTCCACACACAGCTAGAAGCCCAAATATTTTTTCAGAGCTAGAGGCAGAAAAAAATTATATTCAATTTGCAACTTGATGGAGGTCAGAATAGATGGACTAATAGAACAAGTCCCACACACTGCTTGAAGGCCAAATATTTTTTCAGAGCTAGATGCAGAAAAATATTATATTCAATTTGCAACCTGATGGAGGTCAGTATAGATGGACTAATAGAACAAGTCCCACACACAGCTAGAAGCGCAAATATTTTTTCAGAGGTAGATGCAGAAAAAAATGATATTCAATTTGCAACCTGATGGAGGTCAGTATAGATGTACTAATAGAACAAGTCCCACACACTGCTAGAAGGCCAAATATTTTTTCAGAGCTAGATGCCGAAAAATATTATATTCAGTTTGCAACCTGATGGAGGTCAGTATAGATGGACTAATAGAACAAGTCCCACACAAAGCTAGAAGCCCAAATATTTTTTCAGAGGAAGATGAAGAAAAAAATTATATTCAATTTGCAACCTGATGGAGGTCAGTATAGATGGACTAATAGAACAAGTCCCACACACTGCTAGTAGGCCAAATATTTTTTCAGAGCTAGGTGCAGAAAAATATTATATTCAATTTGCAACCTGATGGAGGTCAGTATAGATGGACTAATAGAACAAGTCCCACACACAGCTAGAAGCCCAAATATTTTTTCAGAGGTAGATGCAGAATAAAATTATATTCAATTTGCAACCTGATGGAGGTCAGTATAGATGGACTAATAGAACAAGTCCCACACACTGCTAGAAGCCCAAATATTTTTTCAGACGTAGATGCAGAATAATATTATATTCAATGTGCAACCTTATGGAGGTCAGTATAGATTGACTAATAGAACAAGTCCCACACACTGCTAGAAGGCCAAATATTTTTTCAGAGCTAGATACAGAAAAATATTATATTCAATTTGCAACCTGATGGAGGTCAGTATAGATGGACTAATAGAACAAGTCCCACACACTGCTAGAAGGCCAAATATTTTTTCAGACCTAGATGCAGAAAAATATTATATTCAGTTTGCAACCTGATGGAGGTCAGTATAGATGGACTAATAGAACAAGTCCCACACACAGCTAGAAGCCCAAATATTTTTTCAGAGGAAGATGAAGAAAAAAATTATATTCAATTTGCAACCTGATGGAGGTCAGTATAGATGGACTAATAGAACAAGTCCCACACACAGCTAGAAGCCCAAATATTTTTTCAGAGGTAGATGCAGAATAAAATTATATTCAATTTGCAACCTGATAGAGGTCAGTATAGATGGACTAATAGAACAAGTCCCACACACAGCTAGAAGCCCAAATATTTTTTCAGAGCTAGATGCAGAAAAATATTATATTCAATTTGCAACCTGATGGAGGTCAGTATAGATGGACTAATAGAACAAGTCCCACACACTGCTAGAAGGCCAAATATTTTTTCAGAGCTAGATGCAGAAAAATATTATATTCAATTTGCAACCTGATGGAGGTCAGTATAGATGGACTAATAGAACAAGTCCCACACACTGCTAGAAGGCCAAATATTTTTACAGAGCTAGATGCAGAAAAAAATTAAATTCAATTTGCAACCTGATGGAGGTCAGTATAGATGGACTAATAGAACAAGTCCCACACACTGCTAGAAGGCCAAATATTTTTTCACAGCTAGATGCAGAAAAATATTATATTCAATTTGCAACCTGATGGAGGTCAGTATAGATGGACTAATAGAACAAGTCCCACACACAGCTAGTAGCCCAAATATTTTTTCAGAGCTAGATGCAGAAAAAAATTATATTCAAGTTGCAACGTGATGGAGGTCAATATAGATGCACTAATAGAGCAAGTCCCACACAGTGCTAGAAGGCCAAATATTTTTTCAGAGCTAGATGCAGAAAAATATTATATTCAATTTGCAACCTGATGGAGGTCAGTATAGATGGACTAATAGAACAAGTCCCACACACTGCTTGAAGGCCAAATATTTTTTCAGAGCTAGATGCAGAAAAATATTATATTCAGTTTGCAACCTGATGGAGGTCAGTATAGATGGACTAATAGAACAAGTCCCACACACAGCTAGAAGCCCAAATATTTTTTCAGAGGAAGATGAAGAAAAAAATTATATTCAATTTGCAACCTGATGGAGGTCAGTATAGATGGACTAATAGAACAAGTCCCACACACAGCTAGAAGCCCAAATATTTTTTCAGAGGTAGATGCAGAATAAAATTATATTCAATTTGCAACCTGATGGAGGTCAGTATAGATGGACTAATAGAACAAGTCCCACACACTGCTAGAAGCCCAAATATTTTTTCAGACGTAGATGCAGAATAATGTTATATTCAATGTGCAACCTTATGGAGGTCAGTATAGATTGACTAACAGAACAAGTCCCACACACTGCTAGAAGGCCAAATATTTTTTCAGAGCTAGATGCAGAAAAATATTATATTCAATTTGCAACCTGATGGAAGTCAGTATAGATGGACTAATAGAACAAGTCCCACACACTGCTAGAAGGCCAAATATTTTTTCAGAGCTAGATGCAGAAAAATATTATATTCAATTTGCAACCTGATGGAGGTCAGTATAGATGGACTAATAGAACAAGTCCCACACACAGCTAGAAGCCCAAATATTTTTCAGAGGTAGATGCAGAATAAAATTATATTCAATTTGCAACCTGATGGAGGTCAGTATAGATGGACTAATAGAACAAGTCCCACACACTGCTAGAAGGCCAAATATTTTTTCAGAGCTAGATGCAGAAAAATATTATATTCAATTTGCAACCTGATGGAGGTCAGTATAGATGGACTAATAGAACAAGTCCCACACACTGCTAGAAGGCCAAATATTTTTTCAGAGCTAGATGCAGAAAAAAATTATATTCAATTTGCAACCTGATAGAGGTCAGTATAGATGACTAATAGAACAAGTCCCACACACAGCTAGAAGCCCAAATATTTTTTCAGAGCTAGATGCAGAAAAATATTATATTCAATTTGTAACCTGATGGAGGTCAGTATAGATGGACTAATAGAACAAGTCCCACACACTGATAGAAGGCCAAATATTTTTTCAGAGCTAGATGCAGAAAAATATTATATTCAATTTGCAACCTGATGGAGGTCAGTATAGATGGACTAATAGAACAAGTCCCACACACTGCTAGAAGGCCAAATATTTTTTCAGAGCTAGATGCAGAAAAATATTATATTCAATTTGCAACCTGATGGAGGTCAGTATAGATGGACTAATAGAACAAGTCCCACACACTGCTAGAAGGCCAAATATTGTTTCACAGCTAGATGCAGAAAAATATTATATTCAATTTGCAACCTGATGGAGGTCAGTATAGACGGACTAATAGAACAAGTTCCACACACAGCTAGAAGCCCAAATATTTTTTCAGAGCTAGATGCAGAAAAAAATTATATTCAATTTGCAACTTGATGGAGGTCAGAATAGATGGACTAATAGAACAAGTCCCACACACTGCTTGAAGGCCAAATATTTTTTCAGAGCTAGATGCAGAAAAATATTATATTCAATTTGCAACCTGATGGAGGTCAGTATAGATGGACTAATAGAACAAGTCCCACACACAGCTAGAAGCGCAAATATTTTTTCAGAGGTAGATGCAGAAAAAAATGATATTCAATTTGCAACCTGATGGAGGTCAGTATAGATGTACTAATAGAACAAGTCCCACACACTGCTAGAAGGCCAAATATTTTTTCAGAGCTAGATGCCGAAAAATATTAAATTCAGTTTGCAACCTGATGGAGGTCAGTATAGATGGACTAATAGAACAAGTCCCACACAAAGCTAGAAGCCCAAATATTTTTTCAGAGGAAGATGAAGAAAAAAATTATATTCAATTTGCAACCTGATGGAGGTCAGTATAGATGGACTAATAGAACAAGTCCCACACACTGCTAGTAGGCCAAATATTTTTTCAGAGCTAGATGCAGAAAAATATTATATTCAATTTGCAACCTGATGGAGGTCAGTATAGATGGACTAATAGAACAAGTCCCACACACAGCTAGAAGCCCAAATATTTTTTCAGAGGTAGATGCAGAATAAAATTATATTCAATTTGCAACCTGATGGAGGTCAGTATAGATGGACTAATAGAACAAGTCCCACACACTGCTAGAAGCCCAAATATTTTTTCAGACGTAGATGCAGAATAATATTATATTCAATGTGCAACCTTATGGAGGTCAGTATAGATTGACTAATAGAACAAGTCCCACACACTGCTAGAAGGCCAAATATTTTTTCAGAGCTAGATACAGAAAAATATTATATTCAATTTGCAACCTGATGGAGGTCAGTATAGATGGACTAATAGAACAAGTCCCACACACTGCTAGAAGGCCAAATATTTTTTCAGAGCTAGATGCAGAAAAATATTATATTCAATTTGCAACCTGATGGAGGTCAGTATAGATGGACTAATAGAACAAGTCCCACACACTGCTAGAAGGCCAAATATTTTTTCAGAGCTAGATGCAGAAAAATATTATATTCAATTTGCAACCTGATGGAGGTCAGTATAGATGGACTAATAGAACAAGTCCCACACACTGCTAGAAGGCCAAATATTTTTTCACAGCTAGATGCAGAAAAATATTATATTCAATTTGCAACCTGATGGAGGTCAGTATAGACGGACTAATAGAACAAGTTCCACACACAGCTAGTAGCCCAAATATTTTTTCAGAGCTAGATGCAGAAAAAAATTATATTCAATTTGCAACTTGATGGAGGTCAGAATAGATGGACTAATAGAACAAGTCCAACACACTGCTTGAAGGCCAAATATTTTTTCAGAGCTAGATGCAGAAAAATATTATATTCAATTTGCAACCTGATGGAGGTCAGTATAGATGGACTAATAGAACAAGTCCCACACACAGCTAGAAGCCCAAATATTTTTTCAGAGGTAGATGCAGAAAATAATTATATTCAATTTGCAACCTGATGGAGGTCAGTATAGATGGACTAATAGAACAAGTCCCACACACTGCTAGAAGGCCAAATATTTTTTCAGAGCTAGATGCAGAAAAATATTATATTCAGTTTGCAACCTGATGGAGGTCAGTATAGATGGACTAAAAGAACAAGTCCCACACACAGCTAGAAGCCCAAATATTTTTTCAGAGGAAGATGAAGAAAAAAATTATATTCAATTTGCAACCTGATGGAGGTCAGTATAGATGGACTAATAGAACAAGTCCCACACACTGCTAGTAGGCCAAATATTTTTTCAGAGTTAGATGCAGAAAAATATTATATTCAATTTGCAACCTGATGGAGGTCAGTATAGATGGACTAATAGAACAAGTCCCACACACTGCTAGAAGGGCAAATATTTTTTTAGATCTAGATGCAGAAAAATATTATATTCAATTTGCAACCTGATGGAGGTCAGTATAGATGGACTAATAGAACAAGTCCCACACACTGCTAGAAGGCCAAATATTTTTTCAGAGCTAGATGCAGAAAAATATTATATTCAATTTGCAACCTGATGGAGGTCAGTATAGATGGACTAATAGAACAAGTCCCACACACTGCTAGAAGGCCAAATATTTTTTCACAGCTAGATGCAGAAAAATATTATATTCAATTTGCAACCTGAAGGAGGTCAGTATAGACGGACTAATAGAACAAGTTCCACACACAGCTAGTAGCCCAAATATTTTTTCAGAGCTAGATGCAGAAAAAAATTATATTCAATTTGCAACTTGATGGAGGTCAGTATAGATGGACTAATAGAACAAGTCCCACACACTGCTTGAAGGCCAAATATTTTTTCAGAGCTAGATGCAGAAAAATATTATATTCAATTTGCAACCTGATGGAGGTCAGTATAGATGGACTAATAGAACAAGTCCCACACACAGCTAGAAGCCCAAATATTTTTTCAGACGTAGATGCAGAAGAATATTATATTCAATGTGCAACCTTATGGAGGTCAGTATAGATTGACTAATAGAACAAGTCCCACGCACTGCTAGAAGGCCAAATATTTTTTCAGAGCTAGATGCAGAAAAATATTATATTCAATTTGCAACCTGATGGAGGTCAGTATAGATGGACTAATAGAACAAGTCCCACACACTGCTAGAAGGCCAAATATTTTTTCAGAGCTAGATGCAGAAAAATATTATATTCAATTTGCAACCTGATGGAGGTCAGTATAGATGGACTAATAGAACAAGTCCCACACACAGCTAGAAGCCCAAATATTTTTTCAGAGGTAGATGCAGAATAAAATTATATTCAATTTGCAACCTGATGGAGGTCAGTGTAGATGGACTAATAGAACAAGTCCCACACACTGCTAGAAGGCCAAATATTTTTTCAGAGCTAGATGCAGAAAAATATTATATTCAATTTGCACCCTGATGGAGGTCAGTATAGATGGACTAATAGAACAAGTCCCACACACTGCTAGAAGGCCAAATATTTTTTCAGAGCTAGATGCAGAAAAAAATTATATTCAATTTGCAACCTGATAGAGGTCAGTATAGATGACTAATAGAACAAGTCCCACACACAGCTAGAAGCCTAAATATTTTTTCAGAGCTAGATGCAGAAAAATATTATATTCAATTTGCAACCTGATGGAGGTCAGTATAGATGGACTAATAGAACAAGTCCCACACACTGCTAGAAGGCCAAATATTTTTTCAGAGCTAGATGCAGAAAAATATTATATTCAATTTGCAACCTGATGGAGGTCAGTATAGATGGACTAATAGAACGAGTCCCACACACTGCTAGAAGGCCAAATATTTTTTCAGAGCTAGATGCAGAAAAATATTATATTCAATTTGCAACCTGATGGAGGTCAGTATAGATGGACTAACAGAACAAGTCCCACACACTGCTAGAAGGCCAAATATTTTTTCAGAGCTAGATGCAGAAAAATATTATATTCAATTTGCAACCTGATGGAGGTCAGTATAGATGGACTAATAGAACAAGTCCCACACACTGCTAGAAGGCCAAATATTTTTTCACAGCTAGATGCAGAAAAATATTATATTCAATTTGCAACCTGATGGAGGTCAGTATAGACGGACTAATAGAACAAGTTCCACACACAGCTAGAAGCCCAAATATTTTTTCAGAGGTAGATGCAGAATAAAATTATATTCAATTTGCAACCTGATGGAGGTCAGTATAGATGGACTAATAGAACAAGTCCCACACACTGCTAGAAGCCCAAATATTTTTTCAGACGTAGATGCAGAATAATGTTATATTCAATGTGCAACCTTATGGAGGTCAGTATAGATTGACTAACAGAACAAGTCCCACACACTGCTAGAAGGCCAAATATTTTTTCAGAGCTAGATGCAGAAAAATATTATATTCAATTTGCAACCTGATGGAAGTCAGTATAGATGGACTAATAGAACAAGTCCCACACACTGCTAGAAGGCCAAATATTTTTTCAGAGCTAGATGCAGAAAAATATTATATTCAATTTGCAACCTGATGGAGGTCAGTATAGATGGACTAATAGAACAAGTCCCACACACAGCTAGAAGCCCAAATATTTTTTCAGAGGTAGATGCAGAATAAAATTATATTCAATTTGCAACCTGATGGAGGTCAGTATAGATGGACTAATAGAACAAGTCCCACACACTGCTAGAAGGCCAAATATTTTTTCAGAGCTAGATGCAGAAAAATATTATATTCAATTTGCAACCTGATGGAGGTCAGTATAGATGGACTAATAGAACAAGTCCCACACACTGCTAGAAGGCCAAATATTTTTTCAGAGCTAGATGCAGAAAAAAATTATATTCAATTTGCAACCTGATAGAGGTCAGTATAGATGACTAATAGAACAAGTCCCACACACAGCTAGAAGCCCAAATATTTTTTCAGAGCTAGATGCAGAAAAATATTATATTCAATTTGTAACCTGATGGAGGTCAGTATAGATGGACTAATAGAACAAGTCCCACACACTGATAGAAGGCCAAATATTTTTTCAGAGCTAGATGCAGAAAAATATTATATTCAATTTGCAACCTGATGGAGGTCAGTATAGATGGACTAATAGAACAAGTCCCACACACTGCTAGAAGGCCAAATATTTTTTCAGAGCTAGATGCAGAAAAATATTATATTCAATTTGCAACCTGATGGAGGTCAGTATAGATGGACTAATAGAACAAGTCCCACACACTGCTAGAAGGCCAAATATTGTTTCACAGCTAGATGCAGAAAAATATTATATTCAATTTGCAACCTGATGGAGGTCAGTATAGACGGACTAATAGAACAAGTTCCACACACAGCTAGAAGCCCAAATATTTTTTCAGAGCTAGATGCAGAAAAAAATTATATTCAATTTGCAACTTGATGGAGGTCAGAATAGATGGACTAATAGAACAAGTCCCACACACTGCTTGAAGGCCAAATATTTTTTCAGAGCTAGATGCAGAAAAATATTATATTCAATTTGCAACCTGATGGAGGTCAGTATAGATGGACTAATAGAACAAGTCCCACACACAGCTAGAAGCGCAAATATTTTTTCAGAGGTAGATGCAGAAAAAAATGATATTCAATTTGCAACCTGATGGAGGTCAGTATAGATGTACTAATAGAACAAGTCCCACACACTGCTAGAAGGCCAAATATTTTTTCAGAGCTAGATGCCGAAAAATATTAAATTCAGTTTGCAACCTGATGGAGGTCAGTATAGATGGACTAATAGAACAAGTCCCACACAAAGCTAGAAGCCCAAATATTTTTTCAGAGGAAGATGAAGAAAAAAATTATATTCAATTTGCAACCTGATGGAGGTCAGTATAGATGGACTAATAGAACAAGTCCCACACACTGCTAGTAGGCCAAATATTTTTTCAGAGCTAGATGCAGAAAAATATTATATTCAATTTGCAACCTGATGGAGGTCAGTATAGATGGACTAATAGAACAAGTCCCACACACAGCTAGAAGCCCAAATATTTTTTCAGAGGTAGATGCAGAATAAAATTATATTCAATTTGCAACCTGATGGAGGTCAGTATAGATGGACTAATAGAACAAGTCCCACACACTGCTAGAAGCCCAAATATTTTTTCAGACGTAGATGCAGAATAATATTATATTCAATGTGCAACCTTATGGAGGTCAGTATAGATTGACTAATAGAACAAGTCCCACACACTGCTAGAAGGCCAAATATTTTTTCAGAGCTAGATACAGAAAAATATTATATTCAATTTGCAACCTGATGGAGGTCAGTATAGATGGACTAATAGAACAAGTCCCACACACTGCTAGAAGGCCAAATATTTTTTCAGAGCTAGATGCAGAAAAATATTATATTCAATTTGCAACCTGATGGAGGTCAGTATAGATGGACTAATAGAACAAGTCCCACACACTGCTAGAAGGCCAAATATTTTTTCAGAGCTAGATGCAGAAAAATATTATATTCAATTTGCAACCTGATGGAGGTCAGTATAGATGGACTAATAGAACAAGTCCCACACACTGCTAGAAGGCCAAATATTTTTTCACAGCTAGATGCAGAAAAATATTATATTCAATTTGCAACCTGATGGAGGTCAGTATAGACGGACTAATAGAACAAGTTCCACACACAGCTAGTAGCCCAAATATTTTTTCAGAGCTAGATGCAGAAAAAAATTATATTCAATTTGCAACTTGATGGAGGTCAGAATAGATGGACTAATAGAACAAGTCCCACACACTGCTTGAAGGCCAAATATTTTTTCAGAGCTAGATGCAGAAAAATATTATATTCAATTTGCAACCTGATGGAGGTCAGTATAGATGGACTAATAGAACAAGTCCCACACACAGCTAGAAGCCCAAATATTTTTTCAGAGGTAGATGCAGAAAATAATTATATTCAATTTGCAACCTGATGGAGGTCAGTATAGATGGACTAATAGAACAAGTCCCACACACTGCTAGAAGGCCAAATATTTTTTCAGAGCTAGATGCAGAAAAATATTATATTCAGTTTGCAACCTGATGGAGGTCAGTATAGATGGACTAAAAGAACAAGTCCCACACACAGCTAGAAGCCCAAATATTTTTTCAGAGGAAGATGAAGAAAAAAATTATATTCAATTTGCAACCTGATGGAGGTCAGTATAGATGGACTAATAGAACAAGTCCCACACACTGCTAGTAGGCCAAATATTTTTTCAGAGTTAGATGCAGAAAAATATTATATTCAATTTGCAACCTGATGGAGGTCAGTATAGATGGACTAATAGAACAAGTCCCACACACTGCTAGAAGGGCAAATATTTTTTTAGATCTAGATGCAGAAAAATATTATATTCAATTTGCAACCTGATGGAGGTCAGTATAGATGGACTAATAGAACAAGTCCCACACACTGCTAGAAGGCCAAATATTTTTTCAGAGCTAGATGCAGAAAAATATTATATTCAATTTGCAACCTGATGGAGGTCAGTATAGATGGACTAATAGAACAAGTCCCACACACTGCTAGAAGGCCAAATATTTTTTCACAGCTAGATGCAGAAAAATATTATATTCAATTTGCAACCTGAAGGAGGTCAGTATAGACGGACTAATAGAACAAGTTCCACACACAGCTAGTAGCCGAAATATTTTTTCAGAGCTAGATTCAGAAAAAAATTATATTCAATTTGCAACTTGATGGAGGTCAGTATAGATGGACTAATAGAACAAGTCCCACACACTGCTTGAAGGCCAAATATTTTTTCAGAGCTAGATGCAGAAAAATATTATATTCAATTTGCAACCTGATGGAGGTCAGTATAGATGGACTAATAGAACAAGTCCCACACACAGCTAGAAGCCCAAATATTTTTTCAGACGTAGATGCAGAAGAATATTATATTCAATGTGCAACCTTATGGAGGTCAGTATAGATTGACTAATAGAACAAGTCCCACGCACTGCTAGAAGGCCAAATATTTTTTCAGAGCTAGATGCAGAAAAATATTATATTCAATTTGCAACCTGATGGAGGTCAGTATAGATGGACTAATAGAACAAGTCCCACACACTGCTAGAAGGCCAAATATTTTTTCAGAGCTAGATGCAGAAAAATATTATATTCAATTTGCAACCTGATGGAGGTCAGTATAGATGGACTAATAGAACAAGTCCCACACACAGCTAGAAGCCCAAATATTTTTTCAGAGGTAGATGCAGAATAAAATTATATTCAATTTGCAACCTGATGGAGGTCAGTGTAGATGGACTAATAGAACAAGTCCCACACACTGCTAGAAGGCCAAATATTTTTTCAGAGCTAGATGCAGAAAAATATTATATTCAATTTGCACCCTGATGGAGGTCAGTATAGATGGACTAATAGAACAAGTCCCACACACTGCTAGAAGGCCAAATATTTTTTCAGAGCTAGATGCAGAAAAAAATTATATTCAATTTGCAACCTGATAGAGGTCAGTATAGATGACTAATAGAACAAGTCCCACACACAGCTAGAAGCCTAAATATTTTTTCAGAGCTAGATGCAGAAAAATATTATATTCAATTTGCAACCTGATGGAGGTCAGTATAGATGGACTAATAGAACAAGTCCCACACACTGCTAGAAGGCCAAATATTTTTTCAGAGCTAGATGCAGAAAAATATTATATTCAATTTGCAACCTGATGGAGGTCAGTATAGATGGACTAATAGAACGAGTCCCACACACTGCTAGAAGGCCAAATATTTTTTCAGAGCTAGATGCAGAAAAATATTATATTCAATTTGCAACCTGATGGAGGTCAGTATAGATGGACTAACAGAACAAGTCCCACACACTGCTAGAAGGCCAAATATTTTTTCAGAGCTAGATGCAGAAAAATATTATATTCAATTTGCAACCTGATGGAGGTCAGTATAGATGGACTAATAGAACAAGTCCCACACACTGCTAGAAGGCCAAATATTTTTTCACAGCTAGATGCAGAAAAATATTATATTCAATTTGCAACCTGATGGAGGTCAGTATAGACGGACTAATAGAACAAGTTCCACACACAGCTAGTAGCCCAAATATTTTTTCAGAGCTAGATGCAGAAAAAAATTATATTCAATTTGCAACTTGATGGAGGTCAGAATAGATGGACTAATAGAACAAGTCCCACACACTGCTTGAAGGCCAAATATTTTTTCAGAGCTAGATGCAGAAAAATATTATATTCAATTTGCAACCTGATGGAGGTCAGTATAGATGGACTAATAGAACAAGTCCCACACACAGCTAGAAGCCCAAATATTTTTTCAGAGGTAGATGCAGAAAAAAATTATATTCAATTTGCA
The DNA here is from genome assembly GCF_046119375.1 of Phyllobates terribilis. Classification (NCBI taxonomy): domain Eukaryota; kingdom Metazoa; phylum Chordata; class Amphibia; order Anura; family Dendrobatidae; genus Phyllobates; species Phyllobates terribilis. The sequence goes on from NW_027362761.1 coordinate 791,113,315, forward strand.
ACCTTATGGAGGTCAGTATAGATGGATTAATAGAATGATGCTATGCCCAAAAGGTTTTACTTCACTAGGTGCAGTAAAAAAATTTGTATTCTATACACAGTTGGTGTAGCTTACAACACAGATAGGCTACTCCACTGACTAACACACTCTGCAATAGGCCAAAAAGGATTAGCTTTGCTAGATTTATCCAAATGCTGTGAAAAAAACTTGCACAGCACTGGCACAGACCTGCCTGGCAAAAACTGATAGGAACTGATGTAACTTAGTCCTGAAAATGACTGCAATTACAATTAGTCTTTACTCCCAACCTATCTATTTAAGAGCACAGACCTGCCTGATAAAAGTCGTAGGAAATGCTGTAACCTAGTCCTTAAAAGGACTGCAATCACAACTATTCCCTACTCCCAAGCTATCTGTAGATTTGTGCAAAAATTGGCTTGAAATTAACAAGGTATAGCGCACACAGCAACAGCGGTGCCGTCTAACACGCAGCTGCAGCAGTGAGAAAATGGTGGCACCGGGGAAAATGGCTGGGTCTTATAGGGCAAGGACATGTGACATACACTGCCAATGACACATGCCCTTGCTTGTGTGAAAAAAAGCACTTCGCTCCATGTGTGCGCTGCTGATAGGCTGACAGACTGCACCTCCCCACTGCAAATGCGGGAAAGAGAATAAAAAATGGAGATCTTCATTATTTCTGCAGAGATCCATCCCCTGTCCCTCCCCCCGCCCCGCTGTACACTCAAACTGCGTATTAACATTAATTTTCATCATTACTGAGAAAAAATCCAGTTATGATTTTGGTGCACGGACAGTTATCGAGCATAACCTCGAACAGCCGGATTTTTTGCAAATCGTTTGTGTTCGCCGAACGGCTCGAACACCGCCCAAAACAGCTCGAATTTGAGATTGGCGAACTGTTCAAGTCGAACACCGCTCATCTCTAGCAAGCATCACACCTCAAATCAACTCCAGGCCTTTTATCTGCTTAATTGAGAATGACATAACGAAGGGATTGCCCACACCTGTCCATGAAATAGCCTTGGAGTCAATTGTCCAATTACTTTTGGTCCCTTTAAAAACAGGGTGGCACATGTTAAGGAGCTGAAACTCCTAAACCCTTCATCCAATTTTAATGTGGATACCCTCAAATGAAAGCTGAAAGTCTGAACTTCAACTGCATCTGAATTGTTTTGCTTAAAATTCATTGTGGTAATGTCTAGAACCAAAATTAGAAAAATGTTGTCTCTGTCCAAATATATATGGACCTAACTGTACATAGGACTGTAAATAACATCTACTGCATTATTATTACTCAGAGATTTATCACTATTATATTTGAGGTGTTACATAGGCCTGCGGGTGACATCTACTACATTATCATTACACTGAGATTTATCACTATTATATCTGAGGTGTTACATAGGACTGCATGTGACATCTACATTATCATTACACAGAAATGTATCACTATTATATCTGAGGTGTTACATAGGACTGCAGGTGACATCTACTACATTATCATTACACAGAAATGTATCACTATTATTTCTGAATGTTACATAGGACTGCAGGTGACATCTATTACATTATCATTACACAGAAATGTATCACTATTATATCTGAGATGTTACACAGGACTACGGGTGACATCTACTACATTATCATTACACAGAAATGTATCACTATTATATCTGAGGTGTTACATAGCACTGCAGATGACATCTACTACATTATCATTACACAGAAATGTATCACTATTATATCTGAAATGTTACATAGGACTGCAGGTAACATCTAATACATTATCATTACACAGAAATGTATCACAATTATATCTGAGATGTTACACAGGACTGCGGGTGACATCTACTACATTATCATTACACAGAAATGTATCACTATTATATCTGAGGTGTTACATAGGACTGCAGGTGACATCTACTACATTATCATTACACAGAAATGTATCACTATTGTATCTGAGGTGTTACATAGGACTCCAGATGACATCTACTACATTATCATTACACAGAAATGTATCACTATTATATCTGAAATGTTACATAGGACTGCAGGTAACATCTACTACATTATCATTACACAGAAATGTATCACTATTATATCTGAAATGTTACATAGGACTGCAGGTGACATCTACATTATCATTACACAGAAATGTATCACTATTATATCTGAGGTGTTACATAGGACTGCAGATGACATCTACTACATTATCATTACACAGAAATGTATCACTATTATATCTGAGGTGTTACATAGGACTGCAGGTGACATCTACTACATTATCATTACACAGAAATGTATCACTATTATATCTGAGGTGTTACATAGGACTGCAGATGACATCTACTACATTATCATTACACAGAAATGTATCACTATTATATCTGAGGTGTTACATAGGACTGCAGGTGACATCTACTACATTATCATTACACAGAAATGTATCAATATTATATCTGAGGTGTTACATAGGACTGCAGGGGACATGTACTACATTATCATTACACAGAAATGTATCACTATTATATCTGAGGTGTTACATAGGACTGCAGGTGACATCTACTACATTATCATTACACAGAAATGTATCACTATTATATCTGAGGTGTTACATAGGACTGCAGGTGACATCTACTACATTATCATTACACAGAAATGTATCACTATTATATCTGAGGTGTTACATAGGACTGCAGGGGACATGTACTACATTATCATTACACAGAAATGTATCACTATTATATCTGAGGTGTTACATTGGACTGGGGGTGACATCTACTACATTATCATTACACAGAAATGTATCACTATTATATCTGAAATGTTACATAGGAATGCAGGTGACATCTATTACATTATCATTACACAAAGATGTATCACTGTTTTCTTTGTGGTGTTACATAGGACTGCAGGTATCATCTAATACATTATCTGCACTCAGAGTCTTCTCCTTCTGTTATCTGCCGTGTTATTTTTTGAATATGTCTTAAGCCCCTGATATTTTCTGACCCCTGCAATGTTCCTGCTTTGCACTATTTTGGTGAAAGTGAAATTTCCAGAATTTCAGGAACACCAGATGGCAGTTTATTTATTTTTTTTACTGTAGATAATTGCTTACTTTATCTCTGTTATATATGTATGTGTTCAACAAATAACTAAATATAATGTCTGCACTTACATACCACAATGCAGGACCCCTACGTGTAAAAATTGTAGTAATCAGGCTGTTGTACAAGTCCTCCAGAGAATGATATATTGAAAAATAACTAGAATAATACAAATGAAGGCATTATATGCAAAATCTTAATCAAATACTTAGATTTAATTTGACGATATTAAATTGTCAAGGTTAATGCAATGTAATATGTGAAATGTGGTTATGTGCTTGGTTGCTCCTCTATGATATTAAAGCGTGTCATGACGGGAAGCAGCCCCGTAACAGAAGCCTCGTGCGGTATTACATTGTTAATTCCAGCTATACTCATTTTTTTTTCTTCACCCATTTCATTTTAATGCTCATTGGATCACGCTGGGAACTTGATGTTGGCTGTATTATTATAGGAATACATGAAAATAAAGTTGAATTACTTAATACCAATGCAAACTTGGTGTCACAGTCAATTATTACTTAAATAGCCTGCCTTATTTCTCCTATGCCAAGCACTTAAGGGATTATTGTCGTAATGTTTCAGAGTCACTTATATTTTTCTCAGACCTTCATAGGCACATTACAGCGGCTACAGACAAGGAGCAATAATAGTTTTATTCAGCGGAGGACTGAAGGCTCTGATAATGGCCGTGCAATAGGCTTTTCTGGGCTGACAAAATACCCCCTTTCATGTCTGCTCAATTACAGATAATTGTAGAAGGCATTAATCATCTCATATGTTTTCATCAAAACTTTGCTCTGGTAAGGACACCGCGCTCATACCGGTCTACTGCACATCTGCATATTAAACCTGCTGTAGCCAGTGTGTGACCAATCGGGAAAACAGGATGCCATCAGCAGCAGGACAATAGAAGGATTTCATCCTGAATGGAGGGGATTTTCATCTTGGCACAGCAATGCGGAGGGATGACCCTGGTGTGAACCGGAATTTTTGTGTCTGCTCATAAATGTCACTGTTATTTTTACAGATTAATATTATACACACCTCAAAAGAGTTCTCTGCGGTACGCATTAAATCCTCCATGCAAATGAAATCAGCTCAAGTCGTTGCATATTCACAGCACACCGCCCGGCATAGAACAGAATACGTCTGGATGGCAAAGCTAATAAGAACCTTTGTTAGGCACACTTTAGCTCAATAATATTAATGTTAAGATTTATAAGCATTTTATTTGTCATTTCACAATTCGAGGAGACTTATCACCAGCACTAAGCCATGTACATAATATAATAGATGGTGTAGGCTTTTCTTGTTTTGTTTTAAATGTTTCCTGTATGTCAATTTGTTACGCACTTGAATTAGCTATTTCCTGTTTCATCGCAATGACGAATGCACGTGAAAAATCAATGCTTAAAGGGGTTGCCCATTTTGTCTTATTTTAACAAATGTGTTGGGGAGCTGATTTTTTTGGTCCTTACAAATTTATAAGAATTATAGGTACCTAAAGGGAACTTGTCACTTGGAAAAAAAAGCTATTAATCTGCAGGTTAATATCGTTGTGAACCTGCTCGGAGCCTGCACTTAGACCCCCGCTGCCGGGAGAAAATAAAGTTTATTTCCCTGGTAGCTTTCAAGTTCCAATCACTGGAATGGTGCGAGCATGGGTTCTGTCACCACTCTGTGTATAGAGGGTAGCGCTGTAACCGCTCTACCAGCGCTGACTGACAACCTGGCCTAATGCTGAGCCGGCTGTCAGTCAGTGCTGGGGGTGCGGTTACAGCCGCCGCGCTCTATACCAACAGTAGTGACTGAACCTGTGTCAGCACCTCCCCTGTGACTGGAACCAGAACACTCCTGGGGGAACACAGTTCATTTCCACCTGGCAGCGGGGGTCTGAGCACTGGCGCCAGGCAAGTTCAGAACACTATTAACCTGCATATTAATCCCATATCTGCAAGTTAATAGCATTTTTCATGTGACAGGTTCCATTTAATGATACACAGCAGACAGACTGACCAGTGCTGCTGTCCTAAAAATGGTCGCTTGCAGAGAAGCATGTGAACAGACTGATCCACCAGTCTCCACCAATTAAGAAATGCTGCACATTGGAAAGCTGCTTTGCAGTTGAAGGAAGATACTGGACAGGTCTGGTCACATGCTGGGACCTACTGGAGGACAGCAGGGGATTTCTGTAGTTGCACCATTCAGGTAGATGATACTTTGAAATCATGTTCAGTAGAGATACATAATTTTAGTCAAAAGCTGAATTCTTAGTCCCCAATTAATCAAAACTTTTACATCAAAAACTGGCAGAAAAAGCATTGAAAAATCACAAATTTTTTGTGCAATTTTGAGATTGGGCAAAAATGTTGTGACTTTTGGCATTTTCATTCTATTTTCCATATCCAATATATTGAGCAGAGCTTGGGCGGGATGGGTGCATGATGGGGTGTGGAGACACCCGCTCTTCAAATTCATGATGAGGGGTGATGAACCTTATACCGCAAATCATACGCCAGTCCCTGACGCTACTTAGCATCTTGCCTGATTCATTAATCAAGGTACCTCTCACTCCACCCAACTCCCTGATCAACACCGGTTTTAGTGATTTGAGGCCTAAGATTTTGCTTGGAGTGACTATATCGTAACATAATGTGTGGTGACAACATCCGACATCATATTATTATCTAGATTGAAGATTGTCACTCACACTCACTCTTAACGAAGTTGAAGAAGAATGCGGATAATGTGCAGGAAAGAATAAGAACTTTGGTCTCTTTAAGAAACTAATTTGCATGTGAACAATGTTTCGTAGAATAGATTTGATGTGCATAGATTGCTAAAAAAAAAATAATTCTAGCTAAGGTAGAAAAGTGTCAAAACGCACAAAGCATCACATACAGTATACAGAGCCGAGTTGCTGCTGACCACTATCTATCAGGAAAAAACCCACCTAAAATGAATTTATGAGCATCAGAACATGGGCAATAAAGCAATGGAATAAGGTGGCTAGTTGTATGTGTGTGCTTTACCTGGTCAATATATAGCACCAGGATGCAATATAGGAAAAAAGCAAAAAAGTATGTAGTGTGATGGTTTGCGAAATGTTCTGGTGGGAAACCTTAGTTTTACATATCTGTCCAGGCTAGGCCGGGCTCAGCTCTTTTACCCTATAGCCGCCACCCTTTGCAGTGCTCCATGTCTGGTTTTACAAGTTGACTGGTGTGTTTCAGTGACATCGCCCCTCTAGGCCTTTTAGGCCCAGTTTGAGACACAGCCGTGTTTCAGTATTGAGACTCTAGAGTTCAGATATTGTTGGAGTGCTCCATCATCCATTCACACTCTGTAGTCATCTTGTAATACTGCTGATTCCTGCATAATTCCTGCCCTTTAACCCTCTACTAGCCACCTTCTGAATAAGCCCATCATTTGCAGTAAGCATAATAACCTGTTATTAGACTCGATGGGCCAGAGATGTTCTAGTGGTGCAAGGGGGACCTACACAATATTAACTAGGTGGTTTAAATGTTATGCAAAAAAAGAAGTGAAAAAATCCAGCTCCAAAAAGTTATATTAAAAAAGTCCAAGTTTTTATTACATCATTTTAAAATCTGATGAGGTCATAAGGTACATGGAAATTCACATAGCAATGCGTTTTCAACACCAACCAGCGTTCTTTGTCAATTTTTGGAGCTGGAATTTTTCACTTCCTTTTTGCATTGATTCCACATGTGACCACACGTTGTTCCTTGCTTCGACACGCTGAAATCCGTGGAGGGTGAGCTGACTTCCATTTGTTCTCTATGGTTTAAATGTTATGGCTGTTCCTAGTTGATCATCTCAATGTGTGGCATCATACATTTTTTATATTTTTGGCCAAACATCTGATTTTATAAATACTTAGAAATAGCCAAACGGAAACAATGCTATAATGAAAGACCTCGGGAAAGAAGTAAAGTGGCATAACAAATAAAGGACACAATATCCAAGGGATGAAAAGTGTGCTTATACAAACTGGTACTGCATATTATAAAGGTCTAATGAAGCAGAATAAATCATAACAATGCCATGAATCAAATATACTCATGAAGAGAGAAAAAAGACCTGTGTGGAGATAGAAAAGAGCATCCCAACACATGTTTCGCATTTAGCTTCTTCCAAAAGGGTGAATTTAGGGTATCAGCATCAATCTTTGATATTGAGAATCACCAATAGATGGAGGAGCAGTTGTGAGTGGTAATTATTAGTGTCTGTTCATGTGTGGGCTGCCTCAGTGGGATAGAGTTCTGCTTTAGGCTGCGTTCACACATTGCGTATTTCCCTGCGTTTTTTTACGCAGGTAAAAAAAGCACCTCCATTCACACACTGCGTTTTTTCCTGCGTTTTTTTTACGGAGGTGCAGGGGAAAATGAAGTGTGAGGAGCATGGACACCTGTATGTAATGTATGTGTCTGTGTGTCCTGTGTGTACTGTCTGTGTCTATGTGTCGTGTGTGTGAAATCACACAGTGTCTGAACGGCAAAGTGAATTTCCCATTCACTTTGCTGGCAGACACAAGGCACATTGCGTATTTTGAAAAAGAGCACGAAAATACGCAATGTGAACGCAGCCTTACTCTCTTTTTTTAGTACACCCTTTCAATGTGTTTGTTATCTTGTTAAATAAAGATTTACTTTTTGATTAATTGGCTTCCATACTCCTAAATTCTTTGTAAGTTTATATGATTTTATAAATGAGTAAGATATGTGGGCATTTATGTGTGTGTTTTACCTGTGGAATCCGCTGTACAGGTGGATACGAATGTTCCTGTGTCACAAAAAAAAAAATAAACCATCTTTTTTTATCCTCAACAATCCCTTCCACATTTAATCTAAACTAAATGTTGAATCCATAGAGTCATTATAAAAAACACCGAGGCTCACAATAATCATAATTTTAGCCATTCTCTATTAAAGGACCCAGATATTTTGATCAATATAGCCTCACCTAAACAGGTTGCAGTAAAGCCCAAATTATATGGAGTTTATCCAAACTAAAAATGGCATTTTATTTTTTATTTTACTCACTTATATAGTGCTAATAACTTCACAGCGCTTCACAGACAATATCTGCACTGTCCCCATTGAAGCTCACAATGTAGATTCCCTATTAGTGTGTCTTTGGAGTGTGGGAGGAAACCAGAGAACCCAGAGGAAACCCACACAAACACGGGGAGAACATACAAACTCCTTGCAGATGTTGTCCTTGGTGGGATTTGAACCCAGGACCCCAGCTCTGCAAAGTTACAGTGCTAAACAGTGAGCCACAGTGCTACATTTAACTACTGCTACATAAAAATTACAAAGTTATCAACTTTTTATTGACAAATTGTGTAGCATTAATATATATGTCAAATGTGTATCATTTTTCCTGTAGAGGCACCAAAATTATTGAAAACTCATAAATCCGATATAGAAAATAACAGCTAGAATAAGGGGATCAGCAGCAATAAATGCATTCATATTAAAGTGATAGTGTTTTAAATAATCTGATCTTCTCCACTCTTTTCTGAACACTCAAGGTTGCGAAAAGAAGAAACAGAATACCAGGATAAGTCGTATAGCCATCCCTTGGGAAAAAAAACTATTTGTCATAGTATTAGTGTAACATGATGAGTTGTCAAGTGATGGAAACAAATTGAGATATTTAAAGATATGAAAAAGATCAACCCTCAAGGACTCTCTTTGTAACCTTCCTGTGCATACTGTATGTATTCCTTTCTTAAACTGACAGCTCTTCCGTTAAAGTACAAAAGAAGTGAGGCTGTGACTCTCTGATTACATAGAGCTTTATAAACACTTGGTATTAAGGAAGAAGAATGAAGAATGGAATAATGCATATCCTCTTATTAATTGATTGCTATTTGTTATTGCCTGACATGCTATAAAGTTAGTAAAAAAATACTGCAAGTAAAAATCATAGTACATTAATATGTATAAAATGATACCTTTGAATGATAAAACACAAATATAAAAATCCATCTCACCATAGAAAATTACCTGCAAAAAAATGCAAATGCTAGTTAATGATGCCTTGTAGTGGTCATATTAGAGTTCTTCAGACTTGTCATTGAGACATGACAGACAGTGATATTGATTAGGGTCTGTAAGTCATGACCTTCTGATTACTAAAATGAAAGGTATCAGGCACTGTAACAAGCAAGGTATCCCTTTGGCTTCTGTTGCTTTCACGATGAGCTTCCCATGAATGGAACTGACAGGGCTTTACAGTCTCATTTATTTCAGAGACCCATACCATTAAAGCCTTTTGGCACATTATATTGTCGTTACTAAGGGTGAAAGACATCTGTCTATCAAGTTCAACCTTTCTCAGACGCAGCTGCTTACTCCAAGGACAAAGCAAACCTCTTAGGCAATTGTAGGCACATTTGCCTCAATTTTACCACTTCTCAATTGGAAGGTTTTTCTTGAAATATTACTCTGTACATGTCCACAGACCAAGTCAGACATTAAAGACGTTGTCCACTACTTTGACTTTGATGCCCTTATTCTAATGTCTTAGGATAGGGCATCAATGTATGATCGGCTGGGGTCTCGCACTTGGCACCCCCCGCCGATCAGCTGTTATCGGTGCCGGAGGAAGATGCCACCAGCAGGAAGTCCTTACCTGCGGTGCTTGGCCTGTCAAGTTGTAGTGGCCGCCACTTGTAACTGCACATAAACCTCCCATTCCAACTGGCAGTCACTGCCGCTGGCACCGATAACAGCTGATCGGCGGGGGTGACTCCGGAAGATCAAAGATTGATGCCCTATCCCAAGGATAGGGCATCAATGTCAAAGTAGTGGACAACTTCTTTAAAGTGCTGAGAAACATGTTGCTGCTATATAAGTTGAGATTGTTATCATGTGAATTACTATGGCTTTTACTAGAGTTATCCTCATATTTTCAAAACTGTATCATTATTATAGGGGTTGTTCTCTTTCAAATAAATTCATCCCCTGACTGGAGTTTTCTCTAAAAAAAAAAAAATAACAGAGCTATACTCACTTTACCCAGGTCCACTGGCGAGTATCAGCCGTTGTTCGGGGTATTTGGTTGCAGTCAATGCAAGACACCAGGAAAAGCGTTGGAGACTCACTGGTGGACCAGGGTAAGGTGAGTACAGAGCAGTTTTTTTTTTATATAGAAAACTGCAGCCACAGGAGAAATTTAATTGAATGGGAACAACCTCCTTAAGGACACATTCACACGTTCAGAATGTGGTCAGTATTTTACCTCTGTGTTTGTAAGCCAAAACCAGGAGAGGAACAATCAGAGGAAAAGTACAATAGAAACACGTCACCACTTCTTCATTTTTTACCCACTCCTGGTTTTGGCTTAGCAATACTGATCTAAAATACTGACCAAATACTGAATGTGTGAACTTGGCCTAATACTTGTGACCAAAGGTTTAGCATTATTTACAAGGTTGTATTCCATCAGATTTGCAGCACTATCCTTCACTTCAAAATGACTTAAACCATGGCAGCCAAGGATACTGGTCAATAGACATATTCAGTGATATTTTATAATCTGCACTCTAACGGAAAGCACAGTGCTGATGTAAGTGGAGCCTAAGCCTGATCTCTAGAATCTTCAAAAGGTGGGACAGTAAACCTTCTTTTTTCCAATAATTTTTAATTTTGGGGTTTTGTGCAAAATTATGTCTAACTTGCCTTTTATTCTATTTTTTTGTGTTGCTCCAATAGACATACTTTAAGACATTTCTTAAAGTAATGATGGCCACTCGTTTTTCTTTACTTAGCTGCTTTTTTCTTGCCATAATACAAATTCTAAGAGTCTATTCAGTAGGACTATCAGCTAAGTATCCACCAGACTTCTGCAAAACACAACTGATGGTCCCAACCCCATTTATAAGGCAAGAAATCCCACTTATTAAACCTGACAGGGCACACTTGTGAAGTGAAAACCATTTCCGGTGTCTACCTCTTGAAGCTCATCAAGAGAATGCCAAGAGTGTGCAAAGCAGTCATCAAAGCAAAAGGTGGCTACTTTGAAGAACCTAGAATATAAGACATATTTTCAGTTGTTTCACACTTTTTTGTTAAGTATATAATTCCACATGTGTTAATTCATAGTTTTGATGCCTTCAGTGTGAATGTACAATTTTCATAGTCATGAAAATACAGAAAAATCTTTAAATGAGAAGATGTGTCCAAACTTTTGGTCTGTACTGTATATATATATATATATATATACATATATATATATATATTGTATATATGGTAATTTTTTACATTTAAAAAAACAAAAATGGCCCAATGCAATAGTTTGGGCAGCCTTGGAGATTTGTATGCTCAGATAACTTTGGCCACGGTTTCAGACCCTAACTAACCTGTTAGAGATATGGCTTGTTCACTATCATCGTTAGGAAAGGCCATGTGATGCAAATTTCCCAGCTTTATAAAAACCCTGCCTCCTCTAACCTTGTGACAAAAAAAGCAGCCATGGGTTCTTCTAAGTTTCTGCCTAGCACTCTGAAAATGCAAATGATGGAGGCCCACGAAGCAGCAGAAGGCTGTAAGAAGATAGTAAAGCATTTTCAAGTTGCCCTTTCCTCAGTTCGAAATGTAATTAGGAAATGGTAGTTAACAGGAATAGTGGAGGTCAAAATAAGGTCTGGAAGAACAAACAAAATTTCATTGAGATATGCTCGTAGGATTGCTAGAGAGGCAAATCAGAACCCCCACTTGACTGCAAAAGACCTTCAGAAAGGTTTAGCAGACTCTGAAGTAGTGGTACATTGATCTACTGTTCAAAGACACCTGAACAAATATGGCCTTCATGGAAAAGTCATCAGAAGAAAACCTCTACTGTGTCCCCATCATAAAATTCAGAGTCAGAAGTATACAAAAGAACATCTAAACAAGCCTGATGCATTTTGGAAACAAGTCCTGTGGACAATGCAATGCAATACAATGAAATCACTTTTTATTGAAACAAAAAAGTTTTTCACTTCAAAGTTCAGTTTTTAACACTTTAATTTTTTACATTTGTCATAGCTTTATGATTAGTTGGCCTTTTCAGCATATGTTTGAGTTTTTATTGCACAATTTTTACCTTACAAATTAACTTCTTCATGTTCTTTGACCATTACATCAAGAGTACAGTCATGGCCAAAAGTATTGAGAATGAGACAAATAGTAATTTTTCCAAAGGTTACTGCTTCATTTTTTGTAATGGCAATTTGCATATACTCCTGAATGTCAAAGAGTGATCAGCTTAACAGCAATTACTGTACTTGCAAAGTCAATATTTGCAAAGAAAATGAACTTTAACCCCCAAAACAAATTTCAACATCATTGCAGTGCTGCCTTAAAAGGAGCAGCTAACATCGTTTTAGTGATTGATCCATTAACACAGGTGTGGGTGTTGATGAGGACAGGGCTGGCGATCAATCAGTCATGATTAAGTAAGAATGACATCACTGGACACTTTAAAAGGAGGCTGGTTCTTGGTATCATTGTTTCTCTTCAGTTAACCATGGTTATCTCTAAAGAAACACGTGCAGCCATCATTGCACTGCACAAAAATGGCCTAACAGGGAAGAGTATCGCAGCAACAAAGATTGCACCTCAGTCAACAATCTATCGCATCATCAAGAACTTCAAGGAGAGAGCTTCCATTGTTGTCAAAAAGGCTCCAGGGCGCCCAAGAAAGACCAGCAAGTGCCAGGACCGTATCTTAAAACTGTTTCTGTAACGGGTCTAGGAGGTGGAACCTCTGAGCAACTATACAAAGGGGCAGTCCTTGTAAGGAAGCGGGTGGTTCCCAGGGAAGGCGGGCAGGTAGTCACGGCAAGTGACAGGGACAGTCTCTGGGTAGAAGGGCAGGAAGTCACGGCAAGTGACGGGGACAGGCGGATGGTCACGGCAAGTGACAGCAGAGTAAGAGTCTCTAGACGGGCAGGTGGTCACGGCAAGTGACAGCAGGGAAAGAGTCTGTAGACGGGCAGGTGGTCACGGCAAGTGACAGCAGGGAAAGAGTCTGTAGACGGACAGGTGGTCACGGCAAGTGACAGCAGGGAAAGAGTCTCTAGATAGGCTAGCGGGCAGGTAGCAGGTGAGCGCTCCCAGGTGAGCGGGCAAGAGTCTCTGGACAGGCAGGTGGTCACGGCAAGTGATGGCAGAGCCTCTAGGTAGGCTAGCTGGCAGGTAGCAGGAGAGCGCTCCCAGGTGAGCGGGCAAGAGTCTCTGGACAGGCAGGTGGTCACGGCAAGTGACGGCAGAGCCTCCAGGTAGGCTAGCAGGCAGGTAGCAGGTGAGCGCTCCCAGGTGAGCGGGCAAGAGTCTCTGGACAGGCAGGCAGGTATCAGGCAGGTATCTGGCAGGTACTTCCTGGTCCGCAGGCGGACTGATCCATAGACAGACTGGCAGGTGCTGGTAGGCAGACTGTCGGACCACAGGATAGCAAGCAGGTAAGCTGATATCAGGCAGGTATCGGGCAGGTATCAAGCAGGTATCAAGCAGGAATCTGGCAGGTGACTGGCAGGTAACTGGCAACGGGACCTGAGGGCTGAAGCAGAGGTGAAAGGCTTTGCAACAACATTGCTTGGGCACCTCCATTTTGGAGGAGGTGCCTTATATATGGTGAGGTCCTCCGGCCATTGGCCGGGGACTCCTTAGGACAGTGCGTGCGGCCCCTTTAAGAGAGGGGGAGCGCGCGCGCGCGCGCCCTAAGCACAGAGGCAGGGAAGCAGCGCGCGCTGCCAGCAGAGCGGGAGGAAGACGCCGGGCATGGAGCGGAGAGGTGAGGGGAACGGCATCCCTGCTTAGCAGGAGGCAGGGACGCCGACGCTACAGTACCCCCCCTTTAGACCCCCCCTTTTTTAGGCCAGACAGAAATTTTATCAAGGATGAGCGGGGCATGGATGTTCTCCCGGGGCTCCCATGTTCTCTCCTCAGGACCAAACCCCTTCCAATCCACTAGAAAAAAGGTCCTTCCTCTTACCCTTTTGGTGGCCAGAATGTTCTCTACCTCAAACTCGTCCTCAGCGGAAACTGGAGCAGGAGGCGTACTTGTAGACTTGGAAAAAGAGTTAAGTACCACAGGTTTGAGGAGAGACACATGGAAGGAGTTAGGGATCCGCAAGTAGGCCGGCAGTTTCAATTTATAGGCCACCGGGTTGATTTGTTTGATAACTTCCAGTGGGCCGATGAACCGAGGCCCTAACTTGTAGGAAGGAATCTTGAGCCGGACATATTTGGACGAGAGCCAGACCTTGTGGTGGATCCAGACATCTCTTGTCAGCCTGTTTTTTTCTTCCGCTCGGATGAGTGAAGAAGTGTGGATCTGGTACTTTCCCAAATGGAGGAAAATTCGTTAACAAGAGATTCCGCAGCCGGATTGTCCACCGAGGCGGAGACAGGAAACGGGATCCGAGGATGCTGACCGAAGACTACAAAAAACGGGGATTTGGAGGAAGATTCGCTCTCGTGATCATTGTAAGAAAATTCGGCCCACGGTAAAAGATCCACCCAGTCGGAATGGTGAGCATTAACAAAGTGCCGGAGGTAACTGGTTAAAATTTGGTTGATCCGTTCTACTTGGCCATTGGACTGTGGGTGATAAGCAGAAGAAAAGTCCAAGGTGACTCCCAGCAGTTTACACATGGCTCGCCAAAAACGAGAGGTGAACTGAACCCCTCGGTCGGATACAATGTGGAGAGGAAGACCATGAAGACGGAAGACATGATGGATAAAGTCTTTAGCTAACTCTGATGCAGACTGGAGACCCGGCAGGGGAATAAAGTGAGCCATTTTGGAAAAGCGGTCAGCGACCACCCATATGACCGTACAACCGGCAGAGACAGGGAGGTCCGTTATAAAGTCCATAGCTATATACTGCCACGGGGCAGCAGGTACAGGAAGAGGAAGGAGAAGGCCGGCTGACAGATGTCTCGGAACCTTGTTGCGGGCCCAGGACACACAGGCTGAAACAAAGTCTATTACGTCCTTGTGCAGGGTAGGCCACCAGTAATGCCGGGTAATAAGCTGGAGGGTCTTTTTCTGACCAGCGTGGCCTGCTAGCTTGTACGAGTGTCCCCAGTATAGAACCTTCTCAAGATCAGGAACAGTTACAAACGTCTTACCGGGTGGAAGGCGATTTAGATTCACGGGGGCTACCTGCTTTACTTTGGCGGGGTCAATGATGTGTTTAGGCTCCTCCTCAAGATCAGAGACCAAAAAGGATCGGGATAAGGCATCAGCTTTGATGTTTTTGTCATCCGGGCGAAAATGAAGAATGAAATTAAAGCGGGCGAAGAACAAGGACCACCGGGCTTGGCGCGGGTTAACTCTCTGGGCACTCTGGAGTTAAGCCAAGTTCTTGTGGTCCATGTAAATTATTACCGGGTGAAAAGCCCCCTCGAGCAGGTAACACCACTCCTCCAGTGCCAGCTTAATGGCCAACAATTCTCGGTCTCCTATAGAATAATTGCGCTCAGAAGAGGAGAAGAGTTTGGAGAAGAAGCCAAAAGTTACCATTCTTCCGGAAGACGACTTTTGGGTAAGTACTGCTCCGGCTCCGGAGGAGGAAGCGTCGACATCTAGAAAGAATTGTTTGTTGCCGTCTGGACAATGCAGCACAGGGGCGGAGGAAAAATCTCGTTTTAAGGAAAGGAAGGCCTCCTCTGCTTCGGGCGGCCATTCTCTGGGATTAGCGCCCTTACGGGTGAGCGCCGAGATAGGGGCAGTCCGGGAAGAGAAGTGCGGAATGAAGAGGCGGTAGTAGTTGGCGAAGCCCAGAAACCGCTGAATAGCCTTCAACCCCTCTGGTCGGGGCCACTTCTGGATGGCATACAGCTTCTCAGGGTCCATTTGTAGGCCGGTCTGAGAGATGATGTAGCCCAGAAACGGAAGCGAGGTCTGGTCAAAGAGGCACTTCTCATATTTAGCGTAGAGGTGGTTCTGCATGAGCCTGAGCAGGACCTGACGAACGTCCCTCCGGTGAGTGAGAAGATCCGGAGAGAAGACCAAGATGTCGTCCAGGTACACCACCACGCAGGAGTAGAGAAGGTCACTGAAGATGTCATTGACCAACTCTTGAAAGACGGCGGGAGCGTTACAGAGACCGAAGGGCATTACAAGATATTCATAGTGGCCGTCCCGGGTGTTGAATGCCGTCTTCCATTCATCCCCCTGACGGATACGGGCCAGATTATACGCCCCACGGAGGTCCAGCTTGGTGAAGATTCTAGCCCCCCTCAGACGGTCAAATAATTCAGGAATGAGCGGAAGGGGGTATTTATTCTTCACTGTGATCTGGTTAAGGCCTCTATAGTCTATACAGGGACAGAGTGAGCCGTCCTTCTTTTTGACGAAGAAGAAGCCTGCTCCCGCCGGGGAGGTAGATTTCCGGATAAATCCCCGGGCCAGATTCTCCTCAATATATTCAGACATGGACCGGGTCTCAGCAGCGGACAAAGGGTAAATACGCCCACGAGGAGGAGTAGCGCCGGGCATCAGGTCAATTGGGCAGTCGTATGGTCTATGAGGGGGTAATGTCTCTGCTTCTCTTTTTATTAAAGACGTCTGCAAAAGACCAATAGGGAACCGGTAGGCCGGGTAGATTGTCTGGGGTAGGAGAAGGACGAGCAGGATGAACGGGAACTAAACAAGTCTTATGGCAGTCCTGTCCCCAGCGAAGAACTTCTCCGGTCTGCCAATCAAGCACGGGTGCGTGTCTTTGCAGCCAAGGTAGGCTAGCAAGAGGGCGTGAGAGAGTCCAGGCAGAACATGGAAGAAGATGCTCTCAGAGTGCAGCATTCCCACCTGCAGAGTGATGGATTCGGTGATGAGTTGGATAGGATATGGTAAGAGGCCCCCATCCACGGCGGCGACAGATAAGGGTACAGCCAGAGGTTTGGTGGGAATGCGATATTTCTCTACCAGGGACTGAGAAATGAGATTTCCGGCAGCTCCAGAGTCAAGTTGAGCCAGTTCAAAATAACGGTTCTCCCCGCAGATGATAGAGACCGACAGCATTAGAGATAGAGAGGGTTTATTTCTGTCTAGGGTGACCTATCTGAGCGATCCTGGACACAGGCGTTTCCCGACCTCTCCGGGCAGGAACGGATCCGGTGCTCCTTACTGCCACAGTAGAAGCAGCTCCCCTCGACACGGCGTAATTCTTGACGGGTCTTGATCATCTTGGTCTGGTCAACCTGCATAGGCTCGGGTGAGTGCGCCGGAGGAGTAACGGAGGAAGTGACGGGTCTCTGGAAGGTAGGGGCAAGGCGTGGAAACCCCCTCTCAAGGGTGACCTCTTTGGTGCGCTCCTGGAACCGGATGTCAATCCGGGTGGCAAGTGCAATTAAGTCGTCGAGAGTGGTAGGAATGTCCCGACCGGCGAGTTCATCTTTAATACGGCCGGACAGACCCTCCCAGAAGACGGACACCAGGGCATCGTTATCCCAGGCAAGCTCCGAAGCAAGGGTACAGAACCGTATGGCATATTGGCCCACGGTGAGACTTCCTTGGCGGAGGCGTAGCAGAGATGAAGCGGATGAGGTCCTCCGTCCTGGTTCGTCGAAGACCTTCCGGAAAGCCGCGAGAAAGGCTGGCAGATTGGACACCAGGGGGTCTCCTCTCTCCCATAGAGGATTTAGCCAAGCCAGCGCCTCCCCCGTGAGATGGGACATGATGAAGGCTACTTTGGCTCGGTCGGTGGAAAACTGATGTGCCAACAGTTCGAAGTGCAGAGTGCACAGGTTAATGAAGCCCCGTGCCTGACCGTGATCTCCGCCAAAATGAGGCGGGGAGGTGAGGCGGGGACCGGGAAGAGATGCCATGGAATTGATGGGCAGCGATGCTGCCGGGGTAGGAGTCGTGCGACTGGAAGCCGGTCCCGAAGATGTAGTCAGTGTGTCCAGGCGGGAGTTAACACTACGCAGGTGACTCAGGATGGACTCCTGTTGGGACCTCTGATGGGACAGTTCATGGCATAGGGAGCTTGGGTGCCACCGGGTTCTATGGCCCGAGCAAACTGTAACGGGTCTGGGAGGTGGAACCTCTGAGCAACTATTCAAAGGGGCAGTCCTTGTGAGGAAGCGGGTGGCTCCCAGGGAAGGCGGGCAGGTAGTCAAGGCAAGTTACAGGAACAGTCTCTGGGTAGAAGGGCAGGAAGTCACGGCAAGTGACGGGGACAGGCGGATGGTCACGGCAAGTGACAGCAGAGTAAGAGTCTCTAGACGGGCAGGTGGTCACGGCAAGTGACAGCAGGGAAAGAGTCTGTAGACGGGCAGGTGGTCACAGCAAGTGACAGCAGGGAAAGAGTCTGTAGACGGGCAGGTGGTCACGGCAAGTGACAGCAGGGAAAGAGTCTCTAGATAGGCTGTCAGGCAGGTAGCAGGTGAGCGCTCCCAGGTGAGCGGGCAAGAGTCTGTGGACAGGCAGGTGGTCACGGCAAGTGACGGCAGAGCCTCTAGGTAGGCTAGCAGGCAGGAAGCAGGAGAGCACTCCCAGGTGAGCTGGCAAGAGTCTCTGGACAGGCAGGTGGTCACGGCAAGTGACGGCAGAGCCTCCAGGTAGGCTAGCAGGCAGGTAGCAGGTGAGCGCTCCGAGGTGAGCGGGCAAGAGTCTCTGGACAGGCAGGCAGGTATCAGGCAGGTATCTGGCAGGTACTTCCTGGTCCGCAGGCGGACTGATCCATAGACAGACTGGCAGTTGCTGGTAGGCAGACTGTCGGACCACAGGATAGCAAGCAGGTAAGCAGGTATCAAGCAGGTATCAAGCAGGAATATAGCAGGTGACTGGCAGGTAACTGGCAACGGGACCTGAGGGCTGAAGCAGAGTTGAAAGGCTTTGCAACAACATTGCTCGGGCACCTCCATTTTGGAGGAGGTGCCTTATATATGGTGAGGTCCTCCGGCCATTGGCCGGGGACTCCTTAGGACGGCACGCGCGGCCCCTGTAAGAGAGGGGGAGCGCGCATGCGCCCTAAGCACAGAGGCAGGGAAGCAGCGCGCACTGCCAGCAATGCGGGAGGAAGACGCCGGGCACGGAGCGGAGAGGTGAGGGGAACGGCGTCCCTGCCTAGCAGGAGGCAGGGACGCTGACGCTACAGTTTCAGCTGTGGGATCGGACTACCAGCAGTGCCGAGCTTGCTCAGGAATGGCAGCAGGCTGGTGTGAGTGCTTCTGGATGCACTGTGAGGCAGAGACTCTTTGAGCAAGGGCTGGTTTCAAGGAGGGCAGCAAAGAAGCCACTTCTCTCCAGAAAAAACATCAGGGACCGACTGATATTCTGCAAAAGGTACAGGGAGTGGACTGCTGAGGACTGGGGCAAAGTCATTTTCTCTGATGAATCCCCTTTTCGATTGTTTGGGACATCTGGAAAACAGCTTATTCGGAGAAGAAGAGGTGAGCGCTACCACCAGTCTTGTCTCTTGCCCACTGTAAAGCATCCTGAAACCATTCATGTGTGGGGTTGCTTCTCAGCCAAGGGAATCGGCTCACTCACAGTCTTGCCTAAAAACACAGCCATGAATAAAGAATGGTACCAAAATGTCCTCCAAGAGCAACTTCTCCCAACCGTCCAAGAGCAGTTTGGCGCCCAACAATGCCTTTTCCAGCATGATGGAGCACCTTGCCATAAAGCAAAGGTGATAACTAAATGGCTCATGGAACAAAACATAGAGATTTTGGGTCCATGGCCTGGAAACTCCCCAGATCTTAATCCCATTGAGAACTTGTGGTCAATCATCAAGAGACGGGTGGACAAACAAAAACCAACAAATTCTGGCAAAATGCAAGCATTGATTATGCAAGAATGGACTGCTATCAGTCAGGATTTGGTCCAAAAGTTGATTGAGAGCATGCCAGGGAGAATTACAGAGGTCTTGAAGAAGAAGGGGCAACACTGCAAATATTGACTTGCTGCATTAACTCATTCTAACTGTCAATATAACCTATTGGTACTCATAATATGATTGCAATTATATTTCTGTATGTGATATAAACATCAGACAAACACTAATAAAAACCAGAGGCCAGCAGATCATGTGAAAATATAATTTTGGTGTCATTCTCAAAACTTTTGGCCATGACTGTATGACAGGACATTTGGAGTGAGTTCTGAAGTACAGTCAGCGCCACACAGCGCAGATGCCCATGCAGCCACTGATTACTGTGTTAACCTCTTAAATGACAATGTCAATCACTGTCCTTCGGCATACAGTGAAAAGCAAAAGGGCAACAATGTTTTGAACTTTTGACTTTCAGGCTCCATATCTCACAATCTACTACTGATTCAGACATGAGACTGCCATGATTTTATAGACAATCATCTTGGCTATTTCTTGCAATAATTTGACTTGCAGCTATTTAGCGTATGATTAGTTATGCAGATTCTTGTCATGTCACTGCATTGTTACTGTTTGGCTCCTAAAAATCTAAATTTAAATTTTTATTATTTTGTTAGTATTTTGTAAATCCACCTTTGGTTTTCAACACTGCCTGATCCAATGTTCTTGATCATATTCAAGCATTTCTTGACCGAAATCTGATCCCAGGTCTCTTCTACACGTTCCAAAAGTTGGTGCATACTGGACAACTCACTTGGGTATACATACAGTTTTTTTTTCAACTTTACCCACAATTGTTCAATTGGATTGAGGTCTGGGGACTGTGGGGGCCATCCACCATCTCTACATCATTTTCATTGAAACATTTCTTCACCAACATTTCTTCACCAATCTCGACATATGCTTCGGGTCATTGTCCTGTTGGAACACTATGTCGTACTTTTCATACTCATAGTACTCAAGTGTATGAAGTAACTCGTCTTGTAGTATTAGCCTCTTTTTCCCTTATTTCTTCCAGACCAATTTGCACTCATCAGAGCCAAGGCATTTGACTTTTGTCTCATCTCACCAAATTCCCTGTTTCCAATCTTTTCTTTCCACTTTTCATACTTTTTTGGCAAACTTGAGCTGACGCTTCTAATGATGATATTGAAGTCGAGGCTTCTGTACTTTTTTTCGAGCATCCATTCCAGACTTGTGTAATGTGCCTTGCACGGTGCTTGCATGGATGTCTATGATCTCAATATTATGAAGCATACGAGCCAACTCCACTGCCGTGTTTGTCAGGCCAGAACTGATAGACCTTATGATGAGTTGACTTGTTGACTCCAACATTTTGCCTGGACGTTTACCTCTTGGCTTTTTAATGGATGGATGGACTTAATTTCATATTCTTCCAACAGTCATAGCACACTTGATGCAGTTCGGCAATTTTCTTAGCCGAGAGACTGCTATCAATGAGCTGCATGATACTGTTTCTCTTTTATTTGGAAATCTTATTCATAGCTGCTCCTTGATTCAAACGAATGACCTTTCGCTTAAGAATCAACCTAATAACACATTGAGCTATTAAGGAATGTGAGAACAGATTGTATTTTGTAGTTTCCACAACCAGGAGAAAACAGTAACAATGCAGTTAAATGACAAAAATCTGCATAACTAATCATATGCTAAATAGTTGCAAGTCAAATTAATGTATGCGATACCCAAAATGATTGTCTATAAAATGATGGTAGTCTCACGCTCGAAGCAGTAGTTGATGGGGACATATAGAGCCTGAAAGTCAAAAGTTCAAAACATTGTTACCCTTTTGCTCATCACGGTATAATGGGAACATGTCATCAAGATTTTATACCCAATTTGATGGCATGTATATGAAGGCGCTTTAAAGGAAATTTGTCAGCAGGTTTTTGCTACCTCATCTTAGAGCAGCATGATGTAGGCAAAGAGGAGTTGTACTCAATGATGTATCACTTAGATTACTGGGTGCAACCTTTCTCCCATAATCGGAGTTTTTAGACTGAGCAATAAACCAGAGCTGAAAAGCTAACCCCGCCCACACCAGACTCTGTAAATACAATGTTTATAGACAGGGAACTGCCTATCACAGGAGGGGGTGTGTTGATCCATTGCTCACGTGACCAGTTAATCACAGCAATGATAAGTGTGACGCTCACAGCCCTCACCCTGGGAAGTGGGGTTACTCGGAGCCGGGTCAGATGTTGGGGGGGGATGCAGTCGTGGCCTAGACCCGTTCCGTGCCCAGGGCGGTCACATAAAAGATGTAATGGGCTTTCAGGGTTGAGTGGTATTTCGACTACGCCACCTACGGATCCCGGTGATGGACACCGGCGCTGTTTCAGTCCACTGAGTCCGGTGTTACAGACAGCTAAGATGGGACGGCTCCCCACAGGTGGAGCAGGCCTCAGGGCAGTGTGAAGAAGGATGGTGGGTGCAGTGCCGCGCAGTAAATAACAGGCTGAAGCAGGGTTTGAAGTCATCCAGGGTTTTTACTCACATTAAGATGAACTTTAGCAGCAAAGCTTCCCTCTGCTACTCGCGGCGTGCTGAGGCCACCAGGAAGGGGGTCCAGCACTTTCCAGATAGATCAAGAGCACCTGTCAAGACCCCGTTGGTGTGTTCTTCTCTTTCTCCCTCACTTTCTCCTTCTCCTCCCGCTTGTGTCCCCCTCTGGGATCCACTAAGCCGCCGGGCTTTCCAACAGTGACGTGAAGTACACAGTCAGATATTGGGGGTCGGTCACCCCTCTTGCAGCAGGAATCCCTCTGACTAGGCCAGAATGAAGGTAGCAGGTGGCGTATGCCGCTCCGTCCACATCCCCCTGGGATCCTTTTGCCTGTGGAGCTTGTCTCCTCTACTCCCCTCCAGGCCTTCTTAGGTAGGGACCTTGACCGAGTAGAGACAGCGGTTAACTCTTGCCCGCTCCTCGTCTCAAGGCCAGAGCACGAGGACCGTGTATCTCCAATCAGCTGCAGGTTCTAACAGAAATCCACGTTCAGTGATGAAGATCACAATCAAAGACCTTGAACCTAAGATGGCTGAAGATTATATATGATGCCATTAGTGCATCCTAAAAGTGTGTCCTCCACCCTCACCCACTACATGGTTCCCCCTATCTTTGTTTCCCCCCATCTTTTCTATCCCAGCTGGGGCAGCACCCTGGTGCCTTAAAACCCCCCTCAGGACAGGAGTGGTGTAGTGTTAAATGGTTAAGTAGGGTCCTGAGAAGTGCTCCATCCTTACCTGGAAGAGGAGATACCACACCTCTACTGAGGTGCAGCACCCCTGTGGCGACTGAACCATCAGGGGCGTCACATTCCCCCCTGGTGAAACACAGCACGTCCGTGGGCTGCAAAAGAGTAAAAAGTGGTACAGACATTTCAAATTTTTGTATAACAATAACAATAAAATGATCTTCCCTTTATGGGAGGTGAGGACACTTTAAACGTTGCATGATAAATATATATACAGTATAAATGTAGAAAAACAGTAAATAGACATTATGCATGTAGACAGATCAGTACAAAATACAGCAGAAAGTGTCAGTTCAGCAGACCTGTCCCAAACCCTCAACGTGGGCCCTGGGGTGGCTGCAGGGCTTGGAGATCCTGAGTTGGACCTCCGGTAGAGCCACTCCAGACAGGTTTTGCTTCTGAGGTCTGAGGTAGTAGAAGATGCGGTTTGGTATAAAACCAATAGGGAGCACCTAAATAAATGCATAAACTATATACAATAAGTAGCAGAGTCAGTCTACTGCCAGTCCGCAGGGACAAATGTCTCTTTATACCGGGTGGAAAACATTATTAAACATAAACAATTTAACTGTTAGGTACAGCCTCCTCTAGAAGCTCGCAGCGGACTCGCCTCTCCCGCCGTTCCTTATCGAGTTGGAGGAGCTCCCTTTTACAGAACTCCTTCCTCCTCTGCGCTTCAGCCGGGGTCTCCTGGGGGAAGCCCATCAGGTCGCCCCCCTGGTTATCCCAGGCCATCTCTCCCGTCGCCGGGCAGGTGACCGGAGGCGCGGGTAGCGGCGACAGCAGGGGTTGCTGCAGGTCCTCTGCTTGTGCGGACCAGTCCGGGTTGGGGCTGATGGTCTCCCCTTTGAAGGCGGGTTGTAGACCGGGAGTCAAGAGGCATAGCAGACCTCCGCCGGTGGCAGATACTTGGGCCTCCGGCTCCGGAGCTAGTAGCTGCTCCCACACGACAGCGCCCAGGGACAGGGGTGCTGGCATCAGATCCAGGAGGGCCTCCGTGGGCCGGCGCTCGGGAGAGGGGTTTGCTTCTTACCCGATTCTGGGCTGCACGCGGCCTCCGGGGTTTCCTCTGCCTGGGTTGCTGTCCTCGTAGTTAGGGCTGCAGAGCCGTGGCGGTGGGCCCGGATTTTGCTGAGCACCTCTCCCCGCCACTCCGCGGAGGCAGGTCGTTGAGCCTCTGCGACCCTCCGGGTCAAGTCCTGTGCCTCTCCACGGAGGAACTCGGCCTCCTCCGGGGTCAAGTGGATTCCCCTTACACCGAGCGGGGTAGCAGCTCGTGGGCCAGCATCTGAGGGTTCCTCCTGCGCTGCGTCCATCTTCGCTGCCGGGTGTGGTGTGTCTCAGATTGTTGTGGCCACACCTTGTTGTTGCTTTCGTCTCCTCCTCTTTTCGGGGCGGCTCCAGGGCGGCTGGCTGATGGGCACTCCCAGGGACATCCCATCCACTTTGACGGACATTACCTTGCGGACTGTCTCAGCTGAAGGGGGTGGTCTGCACTTTTGGCGCCATGGGGAAGCCTGGCCCACGATGGGAGGTGCAGAGTCGCTGTCCTTTTTGCACATAATGGCGTCCGTTCTTCTTGGGCAGTGCCACGTGAAGTGTAAAATGACAGTCTTTTAGAGAAAAGGCACACAGTACTCGGTAGCAATGGGGGTAACTTCTTTCGTTGCTGCGGGCATGCAATCCTGCCGACTACGCCAAATTGTGACGCTCACAGCCCTCACCCTGGGAAGTGGGGTTACTCTAAGCCGGGTCAGATATTGAGGGGATGCAGTCATGGCCTAGACCCGTTCCGTGCCCAGGGCGGTCACATAAAAGATGTAATGGGCTTTCAGGGTTGAGTGGTATTTCGACTACGCCACCTACGGTTTCCGGTGATGGACACCGGCGCTGTCTCAGTCCACTGAGGCCGGTCTTGCTGACAGCTAAGATGGGACGGCTCCCCGCAGGCAGAGCAGGCCTCAGGGCAGTGTGAGGAAGGATGTTGGGTGCAGTGCCGCGCAGTAAATAACAGGCTGAAGCGGGGTGTGAAGTCATCCAGGGTTTTTACTCACATTAAGATGAACTTTAGCCGCAAAGCTTCCCTCTGCTCCTCGCGATGTGCTGCGGCCACCAGGAAGGGGGTCCAGCACTTTCCAGATAGATCAAGAGCACCTGTCAAGACCCCGTTGGTGTGTTCCTCTCCTTCTCCCTCACTTTCTCCTTCTCCTCCCGCTTGTGTCCCCCTCTGGGATCCACTAAGCCGCCGGGCTTTCCAACAGTGACGTGAAGTACACAGTAAGATATCGGGGGCCGGTCACCCCTCTTGCAGCAGGAATCCCTCTGACTAGGCCAGAATGAAGGTAGCAGGTGGCGTATGCCGCTCCGTCCACATCCCCCTGGGATCCTTTTGCCTGTGGAGCTTGTCTCCTCTATTCCCCTCCAGGCCTTCTTAGGTAGGGACCTTGACCGGGTAGAGACAGCGGTTAACTCTTGCCCGCTCCTCATCTCAAGGCCAGAGCACGAGGACCGTGTATCTCCAATCAGCTGCAGGTTCTAACAGAAAGCCACGTTCAGTGATGAAGATCACAATCAAAGACCATGAACTTAAGATGGCTGAAGATTATATATGATGCCATTAGTGCCCACTACATGGTTCCCCCTATCTTTGGTTCCCCCCATCTCCTCTATCCCGGCTGGGGCAGCACCCTAGTGCCTTAAAACCCCCCTCAGGACAGGAGTGGTGTAGTGTTGAATGGTGAAGTAGGGTCCTGAGAAGTGCTCCATCCTTACCTGGAAGAGGAGATACCACACCTCTACTGAGGTGCAGCACCCCTGTGGCGACTGAACCCTCAGGGGCGCCACATAAGCTTCTGATGCTAAAACAATCATTGCAAGAAAAAAAAGCCTCAGACCTTGGTTAGAGAAGCATGAAATCTGTGTTTTAACCTCTACCTCATGCTGTCTTCAGATTATACTAAAAGAAAAGTCCCAATAAGAGGAATTAAGATTCCCTCAAGATTCAAGAAAAGCACAGCAAAAAAGTGCAACAGTGTTTACTTGCCAAGGTCTCAAAATTAATGCATTACCAGTATGCAGCAAATCCATATATTAACAATGGATAGAGTGCATTAGTTCTGAGACCTGAGCAGGTAAACACTATGGCCCTTTTTTGCTGTGTTTGTCTTCAGATTATATAACAAAAACCTGCTGACAGATTCCCTTTAATGCTGATTAAATCCTTATTGTTCCTATAGAAATTTCTTGCTGTTTTAGAGAAATCCATTGACTAAATTGTATGCTAATGAGTTGAAAGTGCAGTGGGTGGGCTTCGCATTTACAGTTCTCCTGCCATTGAGTTTTCCCCACCGGATGCCTGCCCCCTGTCTCTGACTGACAAGTCACTGAAACATGAGTGACCTCTAGATAGGAGGTAGGTATTGGGCAGAGAAAAGGCAGAGAGGCAGGAGAGCCCGTCCACTACACTTGCAACTCATTAACATACAATTTAAACTATAAATTTCTCTAAAACAGCTAAATGAATTTTAACAAGAAAGGATAGAATTTAATCAGCATAAAAGTGCCATTATATGCAATCCACCAGTTTGGGGTATAATATTCAGATGACAGGTTCTATTTAGGCACCATAATCTTGCACAGACATTACTTCTGGTACCCTATGGCACTCCCACAATGCAATCAAGAAGAGCCGATGGATTGCTATGACAGTTGAGGGCTGGCTGAAGGCTCCTGTGCCTGTAGTGTGAGCTCTTCTGTGGTATCCAGACTGTGGGCTGTGATTATAAAAATTTGCATACCTCATTTAGTCCAATTTAGCAACGTTACCTTCCACAACACTGCTGGATTTTGGCATGTCTTCATTTTGTGCAAGCATCTTCCTAGCAATGTAGCTTCTTATTGTAACATATGTTTGTCAAGTTGAGTAAGAAAAAAACCATAGGTGAGAAAAAAAGATGTTAAAGATATTAAGAAAAAATACAAACACAGCAAAACAAATAAATTTAACATTTTTCATAACTGTTTCACTAGTCAAATTTAGCAACTGTACACCCCACAAATATACTGTGAACTGTTGATGCATTTTAAAGCCTGGCATTTGTTGTTGTGTCATCCTTTTTGGGAAGGTGATATTGATCTGCTTTACCAAAGTTCTGAAAATAAATTATTACAACATCAAGATATTTAACTGTGAAGGTCTGTTTTGGCTCAATTGTGTAAATTGTCAAATTGGAGACATGTACATGCTAAAACAAAATTACGTGCAGTCTTGTGTTGCATTGCCTTTTGCAGCTGTCATGTATACT
This sequence comes from Phyllobates terribilis, assembly GCF_046119375.1. Classification (NCBI taxonomy): domain Eukaryota; kingdom Metazoa; phylum Chordata; class Amphibia; order Anura; family Dendrobatidae; genus Phyllobates; species Phyllobates terribilis. Next base: position 791,140,897 of record NW_027362761.1, read on the forward strand.
ATACTTTGTATTTTCTCAGAGTTTGCAAAGTATTCTAAAATGTTTTGATAAACATTATACTCTTGTCCAAACTGTACGTTAAATACAAAAGTGTTACTGCCAGCAAACACGTGGACAAGTGCTTGTGGGCAGGGACAGTACATCTCGCTGACGGCACACTGGGTTAACATGGTGGAAGCCGGGACCCAGTCAGACCTTGGGATGGAACACGTCCTCCCAATGCCGAGGTTTGCGGACCCTGGGTCAATCAGGGTTGCCCCCACAGCTTCTGCACCTCCTCCTACTCCTGCTCTTCAGCCTCCATCTCCGAAATGACCACAGTCAGAAGCTGGAAGCACTGCAGCCCTGCCTCTGCCAAGCGGCAACAGGCTGTGCTGAAGCTAATATACTTAGGTGACAAACCGCACACTGCTGAAGAGTTGTCGACAGCTCTGAAAGAGCAGGCAGATCTGTGGCTGAAACCGCTGAACTTACAGCCAGGCATGGTCATGTGTGACAATGGCTGGAATCTGGTTGCTCTGAAGCGAGGCGAGCTCACACAAGTACCAGGCCTGGCCCATGTGCTTAACCTCGTGGTTCAGTGGTTTCTCAAACCTACCCAGATCTGTAGCATCTGCATGTGTGCCCATTTTGGAAAGTCAGCTATAGCTTCCGCCGCCCTTGCCGTGCTTCAGCAGCATTTGCAGGTTCCAGCTCACCGCCTCGTGTGCGATGTCCCCACGCGTTGGAACTCTACATTGCAGATGTTGGGAAGGATTTGTAAGCAGAAGAGGGCAGTAGTTGACTACCAGCATCAACACGGCGGTCGGTATTTAGGTCAGACTCCACACATAAGACCTCAGTAGTGGACATGGATGTCAGACATCTGTACCATACTCCAAAACTTTGAGGACTCCAGCAAGATAGTTAGTGGCGATGACACCATAATTAAGGTCACCATCACGCTTCTCTGTCTTCTGAAACGCTCTCTGCTCACAATTAAAGAGGATGCATTGCAGGCGGAGCACGATGAGATGGAGCAAGGAACCATACAGGATGACTCCACACAGCCCAGCCTCATCTCATCCCAACATGGATTGGGTGACAATGAGGAAGAGGAGGAGAAGAAAGAACAGGAGCTAGTTTCCTGTGCTATAGACGGTACTACCTGCACAACTGTCATATCGTCTGTTCAGCGTGGATGGCCTGAATACAGGGAGGAGGAAGAAGAGGAGGAGAATGAGGAGGAGATCATGGTCAGTCGTCCTCTTGGTGAGGACACGGAAGTCTTGCCTCTTTGCAGTCTGGCACACATGGCTGAGTTTATGTTACACTGCCTTTCCCGTGACTCTCGTGTTGTCCAAATTTTGGGTGACAGTCATTACTGGCTGGTGACACTTCTAGACAGAACTTTCTGTCTCTTATTCCCGCACAGGACAGGCCTAATAAATTGGGGCAGTACCAGAATGCCCTTTCTGCGGAATTATTAAAAAAATACCCATCTGGAAACGCTGGGGGCAGAGGTCACAGTTGGTTGGACAACCTAAGAGTACAGGTGAGAGAGTCACAAATGCAATACAACAGAGGCAGGGGAACACTGTGAAAGTTCTGGGACAGTTGTTTCAGTTCCTCCTATCGCACAGGCCCTGAGGCGCGGGGTACTCTCACAAGGAGGGAAAAGTTTCGGAAGATGCTGAGGGAGTAATTTGCTGACCGTACCAACGTCCTCCGTGATTCCTCTGTGCCTTATAATTATTTGGTATCCAAGCTGGACACGTGGCATGAATTGGCTCTATACGCCTTGGAGGTCCTGGCCTACCCTCCCGCTAGCATTTTGTCAGAACGGGTTTTTATTGCCCCTGGTGGAATTATAACTGATAGGCGCATCCGCCTGTCAACTGAAAATGCTGACAGACTGACTCTTATACAAAATGAACAAAGGCTGGATTGGGCCAGACTTCTCAACACCACTTAATCATAGCAGCGTAGCATAAACTCAAATACAGTGTCTTTTTTTGGAGAGGTCTAACTCAAATTCACATGCACCTCTGTCTTCACATCCAGACATGGGTATACGCTTCCTGATTTTGTCTATTTGCTCTTGTCCTCATCCTCATCCTCCACCACTTTTGGCAGCTGTTGCATTCACTGCACAGGCAACTGTATGGGAGACCCACTTCCTAATAATGGGTACATTGTTTTCAGGAGGCCCTCTGACCTCTATGTCTCTTGCAACGGACACTGGAGTTCCTCCAAATTTTTGGCAGCTGTTGCATTCACTGCATAGGCAAACAGTATGGGATACCCACTTCCTAATAATGGGAACATTGTTTTCAGGTGGCCCTCCTACCTCTACGTCTCTTGCAAGGGACATTGGAGTTCCTCCATATTTTTGGCAGCTCTTGCATTCACTGCATAGGCAAACAGTAGGGGAGACCCACTCCTTTCTAATAGGAACATGTCGTTACTGTGGCCCAGCTCTATCTGTATTTAAATTGTTATTGGGGTATTTCCTAAATTTTGGCAGCCATTTGACTTACTGCATACCCTCTAACTGTTTAGCAGACCCACTCCTTTCTAATGGGAACATGTCGTTACTGTGGCCCAGCTCTATGTGTCTTTAAATTGGTATTGGGTTTTTTCCCAAATTTTGGCAGCCTTTGCAGTCACTGCATGAGCATTACCACTATAGGAGACCCACTCCTTTATTTATAATGGGAACATTTTTTTTACTGAGACCCTCCTCTATGTCTCTTCAAAGGGGTATTAGGGTGCGACCATATTTTTGTCAGCCCTTGCAGTGACTGCATACACAATAACAGTATAGGTGATCCACTCTTTAATAATGGGAATAACAAAGCGTAGCCGACTGTTGACCTTTTAAGAATAATAAAGGCTGCCTAATGGCCCTATAAAAATAGTGTTTGTTACTTTCATAGTCCCTCCTTCATAAATTAAACAGGATGTGTCTGATGATGTTTTACACACCACATGGTAGTAAAATGTTATAATTACATTTCCTGGTGAATGCATTTTTCACCGTTGAAAGCAATGCAAAAGTGCAAAAACGCATCAAAAACGCTACTTGTGAACATCGCCCAAGGTGTGGAGGAGCATTTTGGTTTTGGTTATTTATTTTGCCTTACATACAAGTCATTACCCTGGAAAGGATGTTCATTAACATTTTTCCCTGGAAAATCCATTTTCATTTAGTTTTTGTATGTTTTATTGTGAGTCCGTAAAAGTGGCGTAATACCTCTGACAACGTTGTTGACAGCAGTGACCTGGGAGTCAGAGATGCTTCCAGGGGTTTAACCCATGCTGTTCCCATGTCATTTGAGCACTGTTCCCATCAATTTCAGCAATTTTTAGGCCCTCTGCAGACCGCCGGTGGAAGGCTGCCGGAAAAATGCTCAAGTTTCCCATAGACTTATATTGGGCTCGTTTCTCGGACCAAGCACTCTATTATTCCAATTTGCTTGACCCGAGCAACGAGTTTCCGAGCATTTTAGTGCTTGCTCATCACTAATAGTGACACCATTAGCTTAAGTCAGTGTTCTGCTCAGTCCACGTCTTCTGCTACCATAATATTTAATTTTACGCTTAGCAGAATTTCAATTCCATCCATGACACCTGTTTTTGTTCTTCTTCTTAGTTTCCTATCCCACGGTACGTCTGGGGCTAAGGAAGATACTTTACCAGAAACAAATTCCTCCAGTTGATTTATTGGAAGAGATGAACAGACAGCCTTTTAACTTGGATAACAGAATTGGAGGACACAAATCTAATGCCTAGCTATGTTCATAGCTCTGCTTGTCATGGTTGTAGGAGCACTTGCAGTGGCAGTGGCATTGTTAGCCCAACAAATCTCAAACGAGAAAGGAAATCAGGCCATATTCCACAAAGAGGCAGCTGTCAGCAGAATCAGGGATGATGATAATGATGATGATGATTTGGTAGTGGATAACACAGGGAAACCAGATAGGGGTCCTGAGGAGGTGATGTTATCAAAGAAGAAGGTTTTGGCCTCGATAATACACACCGGAGATACAATGCAGCTTGGAATCTTCCAGGACAACATTTAAGTGTTGTGTGGTCAGCTCTGGAACAAGTGATGCTTCACGTGTTGTTGGTGGAGGCTCTACAGCACCTGAAAGCTTTGGTCATTGTGGTGGTAAGTCATGGTTGTCAGTTCTTTTGCATGTTACTGCCAGATAATTTTTTGGCAGACCTCAGGCTCTCTAGGAGGAAAACAAGCTGTGGACACCTTGCCACGCATAAACTAGGAACTACAGCTCTCTCTCACCACATGAAGTGACTTCACTTGCTCATTTGGGAAATGCAAGCCAGCCAGCAATCTCCCAGTTATCCTCCGCCCCCTTCTCCTCATGCTTGTGACTCGCCCCCTGGGCCGTGGGGCACTCGGAGCCGGGCAATAGGGAAACGCTGGTGAGTAGTGGTGGCGACCCGGTTCCGTGGCTCAGGGTGGTCAGACCAGTGGTAGTCTGCTATGTGCTGTAGGTAATGTCCGACTACGCCACCTGTGGATTGCGCCTATTATGAACCGCCGCTGCAAGTCAGACCGCTGAGGCTGATGGTGTTTGCAGCTGAAGTAGTGTAACTCCCCACAGGAAGAGTGCAGCCCCAGGGCAGTGTAGTGGATGGTGGGGGTGATGGTGCAGGGAGTCCCAGTACCGTTAGGCCTGGCGAAGCAAAAAGCACAAAGACAATGTGTTGCAGTCCAGGGTCTTTTACTCACAGTTCGTATATTCCCAGTCACTTCCGTCAGCAATGAACGCCCGAGCCGTGCTGCGTCCACCAGGTGAGGGGCTCGGTCAACCCCAAGGCAGTTCAGGAATATGGCACAGGACCCCCTTCCATCCTCTCTCTGGCCTGCCCCACCAGTGACCAACTTTTGTCCAGCTACCGCGGATCTGCGCGGGTAAACGTGGGCCCTGTTCCCCGCTGTCCTATATGGTGCCTTCCTAGCAGGTTTGGTGAGGTGTCGCACCAATAAATGATCACGACCTCCGGTCTTTGGCTGAGGGTAGTTTCTCCTCCACCAACTTGGGATCCGGTACCCTTAATCTGCCTGACCCTTCACCCGGTATTCTCATGGGCTCTTAGGGTCACTTCTGCCTTCTTGTTTCTGAGCCCTTCTACACTTTGGGTACTTCTCTTTTCTTTGCTGTTCCTTTCTGTTTCTGTTCCTTTCTGTTTCTGTTCCTTTCTTCTGGCTCACTCTAGGCCTGCCTCGTGGAGCTGGGCCCAGACTGAGCCACAGCTCCCTGTCAGCCCTCTCTGGCTGAACTCCTTCTCTCACTCCACTGACTGAACTTCTCCTCTTTCTGCACACAGAACTAAGATGGTGCCCACCTTATATACCCTCCCTAGTATGTGAGCTCAGGTGACCAGCAACCAATGAGCTCCTATCTATGCTCAGAAACCATCCCCTTCTGCTCCTACATCACTGGGTTTTCCTCCCCCCTCCCCACTCCAACCAGGGACATGTTCTGTCATGCCTGCATACTAATGGGAGCACCGTTGAGCTGTCCCCCGGAAATGGGGTGTGTGTGATGATGCATGCAGCCTACCGAGCCCTGGTCCATACTCCATCCTTACCTGGGAGTGGAATACCACACCTCTGGTTGAGGTGCAATACCCCTGTAGCAACTGAACCCTCGGGGCGCTACACTTGTCTTTCTGTCAGCCATGCCACATTCTCAAGTACTACCTAGTCAGTGTCATTATCATCATCATCGTCATCCACCACTACTGCTTGTTGTACTTCGAATACTTCTCTTCAATTGCACATATCTATCTTGATTTTTGTGTCAAGGAAACAAGTGTATGCTCCCAATAATCAGCTGGCTACCCAACAAAACTTTCACCCGGTGATGCAGGCACTGCTTGTATCACCTATTAGAGTCTGCTTTCTTTAGAGAAATTATGACATGTGCTTAGACTCACTGGAAGGTACCCAGCCACCATTATTTCTCACAGAAAGTTGTGCCTGCTCTGTGCCTTCACATGACCTGTATTTAAACTCTCAAGTGTAGTTCACCATAAACACATAGAGCAGCAACCGTGGATACAGACAATACATAAGTTTCATGCCCATTGGGTGAATGTTTTTGAGTGATGAAGATGCAATACAACAACTGGAACAGGTGGTGAAGCTTCTGTGACTGAGATCTATGTCCATTTCCACCATGAAGGCAGTGATTCCTGTCTCCTTAGACATTCTCTTCATCCTGCTCAACAGACATGACCCCATAGCCAACAATCACATGGCACAGCATTAATTCCACGCTCCTATTATTTTCATTCATGCAAAGTCATGCACTACCATTTGGTTCTAAAGCTCGAAAGCATGGAAAGCAAGAGCCATAAAGTGAAAGAGTTACTGCAGTCCATCAAGCCACAAATCTTTGCAAGATGGTTCCTCATCATCTCCGGCTTGGAGTTGCCATAAACAACAATGTCCGGAACATTCTGGATGCTTTACATTTGGGAAAAATAACTAACGCTCCCTGCATGGCATGCATCTTGAATTTAATTGTTCAATATTTCTTCCAGAAATATACCTGCTTGAGGGAGATTGTGGGTTTGGTCAGGAAAGTGTCTGCTCAGTTAAGCTGTTCTTAAGGCAAAGTTTGTCCTCTTAGCTTTGCAAAAACAGAGTGGTCTGTCATAGCGCCACCTCATTTGCTTGTCACATCCTGCTGAAATTCAGTGCTGTATATACTGGAGCGTCTGTACAAGCAGTGTAAAGTGCTGATAGACTATATAATACAGCAGCCAAACGAGAGCATGGGTTACTTTGAGATCTGCTATTGTCAACTGAGGAGCGTGTCAGGTACTGAATCTCTTCAAAGAGACTTAAACAGTATGTCAATATAGACAACTGTGGCATCAATGATGTCATCCCCCTCATATTTATCATGTAAAAAAATACACTGGAATATAACAGGCGCTGGAAGAAGAGCAGCAATTTGTATATGTTTGTGTGGCACCCCTGAGGGTTCAGTCACCACAGGGGTACTGCACCTCAGATGAGGTGTGGTATCTCCACTTCCAGGTAAGGATGGAGTATTTCTCGGGACCCTACTTCACACTCAACACTACACCACTCCTGTCCTGTAGGGGGCCTAAATGCACCAGGGTGCTGCCCCGGCCAGGGATAGAGGAGATGGGGGGAACCAAAGATAGGGGGAACCATGTAGTGGGTGAGGGTGGAGGACACACTTTTAGGAAACACTCACTGATTCATATTTAATCTATGGCCGTCTTAAGTTCAATGTCTTTGATTGTGATCTTCGTCTTTGATTGTGGCCTTCTGCTAGAGTCCAGCAAGTGTCTGCAGCTGACTGAAGATACACGGTCCTCGTTCTCTGGCCTTGAGGCGAGGAGCGGGTCAGAGTTAACCAGTGTCTCTGCCCGGTCAGGGTCCCGTTCTAAGAAGGCCTTGGAGGGGAGCAGAGGAGATAGGCTCCACAGGCAAAAGGATCCCAGGGGGATACGGACGGAGCAGAGTCACCACCTGTATTCTTCACTCTGGCTTAGCCAGAGGGATTCCTGCTGCAAAAGGGGTGACCAGCCCCCGATATCTGACTGTGTACTTCACGTCACTGTTGGAAAAGCCCGGCGGCTTAGTGGATCCCAGAGGGGGACACAAGTGGGAGGAGAAGGAGAAGGAGAGGAACACACCAACCCGGTCTTGACAGGTGCTCCTGATCTACCTGGGAAGTGCTGAACCCCCTTCCTGGTGGCCGCAGTACGCCGTGAGTAGCAGAGGGAAGCTAAAGTTCATCTGAATGTGAGTAAAAACCCTGGATGACTTCACACCCCACTTCAGCCTGTTATTTCCCATGCGGCACTGCACCCACCCTCACCAAACACTGCCCTGAGGCCTGCTCCGCCTGTGGGGAGCCATCCCATCCTAGCTGCCCATATCACCAGACTCAGTGGACTGTAGCAGCGCTGGTGGCCCTCACCAGACACCACAGGTGGCGTAGTCGAAATACCACTCATCCTAAAAGAAGCCCATTATTTTTATGTGACAGCCCTGGGCTAGTGTGTCACATTTGTCACTACCCTGTGTCTGTTAAGGACCCTCAAAGTCCATGTTACATGCATCAAGATGGTTGTATACATCAGGAGGAAAAGTAGGAAAAGAAGCAGGTGGATGGGAACATTGAGTTTGCACAGGCAAGTGATGAGGCCGACAGAGTGGAAATGGTGAGAACAATAATGCTGGCCATGACACCCTCTGACATGTTGATGAGCATGGAAAGTTGTATGCTGGAATGCTTGTTGGATAACAGGCTTTTACTACCAAGCAAAAAGATGACTATTGGATTGCTGTGCTTTTAGACCCTCGCTATAAAAGCAAAATGGTGATTTTTTTCCCAGCTTTTTAACAGAAGTCTAAACTGGCTTGTTACCAGGATAAGCTGTTTTACTGTTTTATCTGCTCAGTAAAGCTTTCACAGAGCGGCATGCCAACCGCATGGCTGACCATGAGAACCCTTTCTGCTCCAAACACAGCTAACCCTTCCTGCTTGTGCCAGCACTGGGGCTATAACAAGTAGCAACAGCCGCAACAACTACAGTGTATTTGACATGATGGACCAGATGTTTTATCTGCCATTGCACTAACCTGATATAATATAGTTCCGCAAATAGAGAGCCAGATTCAGCTGTACAAAGACGGTTATGTCAGCAGATTGTACCAATAACAAGAAATAGACCAGTTTGCTATCTGCGTACTATCATGTCCAGCCTTTAGAGTACTGTTAGAGAAAGTTTTCAGTGCAGCTGATGGCTTTGACACACCAAAGCGGACCAGGTTATCCTCTGTAAATTTAGAAAACCTCACATTTGTCAAAATGAATTAGACATGTATCAATGGACTTTCACTCAGCAATGGCTGATGCCTTTGGCAGCCTGACCGTTGCTTGTCTTCTACACAGCTCTGCAGCTATAAGTACCTTTCTCAGCTCTTTCTCAGCCAGGTATTTACTCCTTATCCATCATGTCATCTATAATGTACTGCTGCTGAAGCTGTGTTGCTGACATTACTGTGCCAAACATCTCCTTACTTGCCCTGTCATATTTTCTACTGTGCGGCTTATACTGCTGCCACTACCACTGCACAGCCAAACATCTCCTGCCTGCACACTAAGCTTTATAGTACTATACTGTACTGCAGCTGCAAGGAATGTCGTTGTTGGCCATACACTGGTGCTGGATGCCCACACACATCTCTTCCACTTGTCCTATGTTTTGAAATGCTATACTGTACTGCTGCTGCTAAGTTACAATCTTTGGAGTACACAAATATGAAATGGTTCCTAAAATAAGGATAATTTTTGCCAGCTTGTTGACAAGCCATTTCTTCTTCAATTTGAAAAGCACTTACCTGTTCCTGTTAGCTAAGTAAAGGGATAATTTTTAGATGGCTTGATAAACCTTGTTTACTCATTTTGAGAATAGCAAAACTGTTTCAGGTCTTAAAAAATGATTACTTTGACTCCTATTTGTGAAGCCATTGCTTTCAAAACACCTGCTTTCTAAATAAAGAGATCATTTTTAATGGTTTGTGAAAAATCTATTGCTCCTATATTTAGCAAAGAGTAAAGCTCTTGATAATCCCCAAACAATGATCATTCTTGCAGCACCCCTTGTGTTCATGCCATGGTCTTCACAACTGTCAGTGTATAAACACCAGGAAAGCATATATCTGCTCTCAAAAAGGGATAATTTTTTGGACCATTTTTACAATTTAGTTAGTGTAGTGTGTTTTTAAATGGGATGTTCATTACCACTATTAACCATTTGATCTCCCCTGGTCAGATATTTTGAAATTACTTGGAGATTGACAAGGCTGTGTTTACATAAAAGATCAAACGATGGGTTCAGCACAGTCCTAGAAGACCTGAGATTTTAATATCTTTTGTTTACATCTTTTCAGGTTAATTAGAGCACCAGCAATTCTTTTGGAAGAATTTGTTACAGCTGACGAATTCCAATTTTAAAAGATTTGATTGTCTTTATATCTCACCATTGACACTGACAGAAATCTATTCTGGAATGCCAATAGTTCAACTGTCTATGAGTATGAGCAGTAAGAAGCCCCAATCCCTCCCTTCATCTGTAAGCAGACGTGTGTATTCTGATCTTATAGTGGAGACACCAAGGGTGCTGAGGTAAGAAGAGGCTGCTCACACTGCTCTCCAACCGATCATTCTGATCCAATATTGGAAATAACAAGAATGAGCTAATTAGAGGCTGCTCACACTGCTGTCTACCATGACATTCTGATCTAATACTGGAGATGTCATGGGTGATGAGTTGAGAATAGGCTGCTTACACTGATGTCCACAATGTCTTTCTGATCAAATTCTGAAGATACTGCGGTGCTGAAATAAGAAGAGGCTGCTCGCATTTAAGTCCGCCATGTCTTTCTGAAAGTTAAGTGATTTCTGTGACCTGGAGATAACATATCCTATGTAACATCAAGCTATCTTCAGGTCAGAGCGGAGGAGCTTTCTAAGGCCACGGCCCCACTATCAGTATTTGGTCAGTATTCGGTCGGTGTTTTTTCTCAGGAGTGGGAGCCGAAACCAGGTGAGGAACAAACAGAGAAAAGGTAAAATAGAAACAAGTCACCAATTCTGCATTTATCACCCACTCCTGGTTTTGGCTCCCACTCCTGAGAAAAAATACTGACAGAATACTGAACAAATACTGACAATGGGGCCATGGCTTAAGGCACATGCTCACAGGCACCTGTCCTAATAACATTCTAGTATAGATCTCTGTCAGTATAGCAAGACAGCAGCCATTTTAATATACTATGATAATTATGTCCCTAGACAAAACAAGAGTCATTTGTTTATTAAACTTCTCTAATTCTTGCAGTTCTGGAAAACATGGAAGTGAACAAAACTTTCTTCAACCCTTTGCACAGAATATGATAACTTCAGTGTTAGTGGGGATTATGTGTTAATGAATATACCAGCTTTGTGATTTTAACTGCAGTGAATATAAATGGATTTTGGCAGGCAATTGCAGTGCGGGCTTCCAGTTTCACACGTGCATAACATATGACAAAGTCCAAGCCCAACTGCGAGTCTAATGACTCAAAGTGACAGCATCATCTATGATGCTTATCGCTTGAATTATAACTAATTATTATATATTATTTTATAATTCTATATAATAATATTGTAATAACTCCCTGCCTTGTACAATATTCTGCTTTTTCAGACTGGTGTATTACTTTGCACGTTTCCAAGCTGTTACGGGTCCGGGTGGTGGAACCTCTGTGCCGAGGTGCAAGGAGGGACCCAGAGGAGCGTGACTAAGTATCCACCCGAACCGGCCCGGGTCGTACGGCAGCAAACGACACTGTGACCAGGGAGGATCCGGGCTGAGGGACCAGGTGCTACTCTGGGAACGACCTTGTAAGAGAGCAGGTGGCTCCCACGAGTCAGATGGCTGGGACTGACCGGTATGGCGGATGGACACGGCAAGCAGGCGGATGTTTCTGGTAGCCGACAGGTGGTCACAGTTCGAGAAAGCCGGGCAAGTAGCAGTCTTTAGGTTTACCAGGAAGGTGGTCACAGCAAGTGACGGCAGGGTCTCCAGGCAGGCTGGCAGGAAACAGGCGGGTGCTCCCAGGTGAGCGGGCAGACAGACGAGGCTGGTAACTGGCAGGTAACTGGTGGGCGCTCCCAGGTGAGCGGGCAGACAGACGAGGCAGGTAACTGGCAGGTAACTGGTGGGCACTCCCAGGTGAGCGGGTAGGCAGACGAGGCAGGTAACTATTATTATTATTATTACTATTTATTATTATAGCGCCATTTATTCCATGGCTCTTTACATGTGAAAAAGGGGGTATAATACAAGAACAATTACAATAATCTTGAACACAATGTGACAGCGACTGGAACAGGAGGAGCGAGGACCCTGCCCGCGAGGGCTCACAATCTACGAGGGATGGGTGAGGATACAGTAGGTGAGGGTAGAGCTGGTCGTGCAGGGGTATGGTGGAGCGGTGGTTACTGCAGGTTGTAGGCTTGTCGGAAGAGGTGGGTCTTCAGGTTTCTTTTGAAGGCTTCCATGGTAGGCGAGAGTCTGATGTGTTGGGGTAGAGAGTTCCAGAGTAGGGCGGAAGCATGGGAGAAATCTTGTATACGGTTGTGGGAGGAGGAGATAAGAGGGGAGTAGAGAAGGAGATCTTGTGAAGATCGGAGGTTGCGTGCAGGTATGTAACGGGAGACTAGGTCGGAGATATATGGAGGAGACAGGTTGTGAATGGCTTTGTATGTCATGGTTAGGGTTTTGAACTGGAGTCTCTGAGCAATGGGGAGCCAGTGAAGAGATTGACAGAGAGGAGAGGCCGGGGAATAGCGGGGGGACAGGTGGATTAGTCGAGCAGCAGAGTTTATGATAGATTGGAGGGGTGCGAGAGTGTTAGAAGGGAGGCCACAGAGCAGGAGGTTGCAGTAGTCAAGGCGGGAGATGATGAGGGCGTACACTAGTGTTTTTGCAGATTCATGGTTTAGGAATGTGCGGATCTGGGAGATATTTTTGAGTTGGAGTCGGCAGGAAGTGGAAAGGGCTTGGATATGTGGTTTGAAGGAGAGTTCCGAGTCCAGGGTTACCCCAAGGCAGCAAGCTTGAGGGACTGGGGAGAGTGGGCAGCCATTGACGTTGATAGATAGGTCAGTTGGGAGGGTTGAATGAGATGGCGGAAAGATGATGAATTCTGTTTTGTCCATGTTAAGTTTTAGAAATCTGGCAGAGAAGAAAGATGAAATAGCAGACAGACATTGTGGGATTTGGGTTAATAAGGAGGTGATATCGGGTCCAGAGAGGTAACTGGCAGGTAACTGGTGGGCGCTCCCAGGTGAGCGGGCTGACGGACACAGCATATAACAGGCGGGTGCTCCCAGGTGAGCGGACAGACAGCCAAGGCAGGTAACAGGTGAGCGCTGCAGGTGGGCAGGCTGGCTGGCTCGGCAGGTAACGGGCAGATAACAGGCTGGCAGGCAGGACGAGGAGTCAGGCTAGCAGCGGGACCTGAGGGCTGAAGCAAAGATCAGACACAGTGCAAACAACTTTGCTCGGGCACCTGCATTTTGGAGGAGGTGCCTTATATATGGGAGGCCCTCCGGCAATTGGCCGGGGACTCCTTAGGACGGCGAGCGCGGTCCCTTTAAGAGAGGGGGAGCGCGCGCCCTAAGCACACTGCCGGGGAAGGAGTGCGCGCCGGAAGCAGTGGGGAGAGAAGCGCTGGAGGACGCCGCGCCTGGAGCGGGGAGGTGAGAGTGACGGCGTCTCCGCCTAGCAAGGGGCAGAGACGCCGATGCTACACAAGCATTGTTGATTTATTTTTTTGTAAATAACATATGTATGTTAATCTTTTGTAACTACCTTTTTCTGTATTTGGAACAATTTTTAGCTATTTTATGGATCAACCTCTTCTTCAGATATCATATCTCTTTTATGTGAGCAAGGGGTTGATCCCCAAAATGCATAATTAATCTTTTGCATTGTTCTACAAATGTTCTACAAATGTTGCAAATGTTGGAGTTTGGTTCTCTTTTTTTCTTATAATTTTTTTTTTACAAATAATCCTTATTTCCTCTACAGTCTTTAAGCTGAATCTATGATGAACTTGTGCCACTATTTAGGCATACAATTGTGTACATCTGGGGTTAGTAAGGAGCTGCACATTTCAAACAATGCAGACGAGCGTAATGCTTAATGCCGGATTCAGGCTGCAGTTCTAATAATCCAGCCTGTGCAGTAACATCCGCATTTTTCAAACTTGACATTGTGCAGCTCTGTGTGCTCATCCGCATAGGGGACAGGTAAGAGGCCTAGCTAGGGGTTCAGCTCAGGGGAAGGGCGAAACATCTGAATGTGCCCCTAACCAGGTAACCATGATTAAAATTACGGTGGGTATATGAGAACCTCAGCAGATGACCGGGCTGCTATTAAAAAAAAAATCTCTATACAAAGGCCAGCACTGATATTACTGCCAATGTTGACCTTATAGTGGTAAATACCAATGCTGCCGAACACACAAGTGATTACAGTACAGTTACTATATATATAGTAACTTACAGCTGACGTTCTTTCTGATGGAGTCGTTTATTTTTCCCATCTTTTACATTTGGCCAAGACTGACGTGACTACTTCTTCCAGCCGTGACTCGTCTGCAGAGATTACAACAAAGACACATTTGACTTCTCACATTTCCAGCAAAATCCACATCTATTCCCAACCTGCACAATCTCCTCACCCTACTGTCACCCCAATACTGAGTCGCTGCTGCCATATATATCCCAATTTTGCACCTGCTGTTTGGCACATAAACAGCGCTCCTCTTAATGCCCCACATAGTAATACCACCACTGTGTCCGCTACATAGTAATAATGCCTCCTTCGTGCTCTCTAGATGGTAAAATTGCCTCCTAGAAAATATTTATGTCCTGTGCATGTGCCCTCCACATTTTGCTCCTAGAAAATAATAATACCCCATGTGCAAATTTGATGGTCACAATACTCTGAGTGCTCCTATACCAATAATGCTTAAGTGCTGCCCACTTAACATTTAATAATGTCCCCTGAGTTCCCCCATGTACAGCTCTCCTATACACACTATGATGGGCCCACAGCTCCCCTATACACAGTATGATGATCCCACAGCTCCTTTAAGCACCATATGATGACAACACTGCTCCCATATATACAGTATGATGGCCCAAAGCTCCCCTATACACAGTATAATGCTGAAAGAGCTCCATTATGCACAATATAATGCCCCTAAGAGTTCCCCTATACACAGTATAATGAGCCAACAGCTCCCCTATACATAGTATTATGCCCCCACAGCTTTATTTTACTCAGTATGATTTGCCCACAGCTCCCCTACATATGGTATTATATCCCCCAGAGTTCCCCTATACATAGAATGATGTCCCCACTGCTCCCCCAAAACACAATATAATGACCCCCACAGTAGCCCTCTCACTTTATGATGGCCCAACACTGTATATTGGCCCTCACAGTAGCCTCCACAATGTTTATTGGTCCTCACAGTAGCCCCCATACTGTATAATAGCTCTCACGCTTCATAATAGTCGCCACTGTAGTCCCAACACCTTATGAGGGCCCTGCACAGTAGTCCCTACACTGTGTAACAGCCCTCTCATTAGCTCCCATACTCTATAATGGCCCCCACAATAGTCCCCACACTTTATGATGGTCCTCCACAGTAGTCTCCACACTATATATGGGCTCCCACATTGTATTATAGACCCCAAACTGTATAATGGCCCTCTCACTTGCTCCCACTTTGAATAATGGCCCTCACACTGCACGATGGCTCCCACGGTAGCTACCAATCTGCATAATGGCCCCACACTTTTTGAGGGTCCCACACTATATGAGGACCCCCTGCAATAGTCACTGCAATGTATGAGGTTCCCCCACACTGTATGAGGGTCCATCATACTTTATGATGCCTCCACAGTCACATCAAAAGTTTTAATTAAAATAAAAAATATTATATACTCGCCCAATCCAGGATCCGGCTGAGTCCATAAACAAGGCCTGGGCATATCAATACGCTGATGTCTTCTTGCTGGTGCACTCACAAGACGTTAGAGTTCCAGCACGGTGCAATGACATCACCGCGCTGGGACTCTAACGTTCTGTGCATGCTCTGGTGCCTCAGCCAGTGCATCACTCTGCCATTCTGTAGACCACAGGCTTAAAGCTACCTGCAGTCTACAAAACAGAGAGCGGTAGTGTAGGGATATTGTGTCTCTCTGCTCTTCTGCAGTGCTTAAAGGGAACCTGACATGTAAAGTAATGCTAGTAACCTGCAGATATTGGGTTAATCTGCAGGTTAATTGCGTTCTGACATTGTGTTCTGACACTGTGTGGCGCCGGCAAAGAGAGCGCCGGGAGAAAATTAAAGGGGTTGTTCACTACAGATACATTGATGCCCTATTCGTAGTGGCCGCAGCGGTGTACAGCACATCTGCCTCCTATTCAATTGATTATTAATTTATTTTAATATTAATTTTGTAGCAGTGCATGCACACGCTCTATCTGGTGAAATTTTTTTTAAGACACTGTGTCTGCGAATTCGCATGCGCTGACTCTGCACCATTTTATTTAAGAAATGTACTAAAACGTCAACATAGCAGTGCGCATGCACCGCCCATCTCCATTACCCCTATGGCCACCGCGTGCGCACTGCTCTGTTGACGTTGTAGTACATTACTTAAATAAAATGATGCTGGAGTCACCACATGCGCATGCCATGCTGTCCGGCACCATTTTATTGAAGACACTGTATATGCGAATTCGCAAACACAGTGTCTTAAAAAAAAATGGTGCTGGAAACGTACCAATAAAATTGCTCACCACCCGTGCGTAGAACGGGTTCAATAGCTAGTTCATCTATATGCTCTTATGACAGCTCACTGTGCCTTCACTGACCTGCCTCCTATTTTACCTAGCTCCGCACTACTAGATGCATTATGTAAAATAGGAGGCCGGTCAGTGAATGCACAGTGAGCAGTCATAAGAGCATACAGATGAATATGTAAGCAGAGCATCAGATAGAGCCCCCCACAGACCACCCTGGAGCACGGGCATATGATTATCTCCAAGCTGAAAGTAAAGATTTCACAAGAACCACCGGATGGATTTCATCAACCAAGGTATCATTTTAATCAGTGTAATGTTGCCCACCTGACAGTGTATGTAGTTTACTGAGCACAATCCTGCTGACAGGTGTGCTTTAAGCCATATGATTACATAATTGAATAGAAATATTATTTTAAGTGTTACTGTAGAACGTTTTGAATGATACAAAATGCTAATACAGAAAGACTAATTATATAATAATGTATGATAAATATTCAAAACAGTTGCATCTGGTATTAAATCTGTTAATTCCTCCTGTTGTTACTTTATAAAGACACAGGCCTAGTGGGAAAGCAAAAAAATTGTATACATTTTTTTTACAAAATGAATAAAGTGCAGTTATTTAAGCATTTTATATTTGATTAAAAAACCATGAGTAAAATATTAACAACCATTCTAACAATATATATAACAACAGACATACCACATAGTTTGTTAAGGTTAAAGTGAACCTGTTATGTCCCCAAAAGTAATTAACATGCAGATATGGGGTTAATCTGCAGGTAAATAACACTCTAAAACCATGTGGTCCTCGCACTGAAAGTCCAGCTTCCGAGAGAAAATAAACTTTATTCCTCTCGATAGCTTACGGCTTTCAGTCATAGAGGTGCGGCTTCAGTCACCGCTCAGTACATAGCAAGAAGAGGCTGTAACCGAGCTCCGATACTGACTGACATCCAGTATCAGTGGAGATCCAGCTGACAGTCAGTGCTTGGGCATGGTCACAGCCGCTGCTCACTGTGAACTTTGCAATGAATTAAGCCGTTCCTCTATGACTGAAAGCTGGAAGCTGGCAGGAGGAATAAAGTTAATTTCCTCCCAGTAGCTGTGCATTCAGCTGCAAAGCTTTAGAACGCTATTAACCTGAGGATTAACCCCATATCTGCAGGTTAATAGGGTTTGGGGACATGACAGGCTCCTTTTAACTCCTGTTAGTCCTCATACACATAAACATGTATGTTGTTTATTATTGTGCTTTGTAATGTGTTGCATACATAATTTCATATGTTCCCATGACCAGATTTACTTACAAACACAGATAATCTACAGGAAAAGCAAATCTTGTTTTGTAGTATTTGAGCAGACATACATTTGAAAGCCATACATGTTTAACTTGTGGGTGAAAGTGTGACTTGTTTGACCGGAGAAGTTTAAGGCTATGTTCACACATCATGGGTTTTTTTGCGTTCATTTTCTGTTGCAAAACTTGATCTCTTGCCAAGAGGTTGTTCATGATTTTTGTTGCAGTTTTCTTGCTTTTTTGCTCTTTTGTAGGTGCAGTTTTGATGCATTTTTGTTGCATTTTTTCAGCGTTTTTTTCACTGTCCTTTTGTACATAAGGTTCAGTGAAAAAAAAATCTCATTCTGGTTAATGTACAAAGAACGTTGAAAAAACTCTGAAAAAAAATTACCTACATTTTTGGTGCGTTTTTTCAGCGTTTTTTTCACCACCCATCGGTGAAAAAATGCTGAAAAAACGCTGAAAGAAGAGACATGCTCTATTTTAAAAAAAAACATGAAAGGCTCAAAATCCTGAACAAAAAAAAAAACATGATGTGTGAACTAAGAATTCTGGAATCTCATAGACTTTACAGGTACTGCAAAAGGCAGCTGAAAATTTGCATAAAAATCTGCATCAAAAAACGCTGAAGGAACCATGATGTGTGAACGTAGCTTAAAGCTGATTAATTTGTTCTTACAGGTTCTTGATTATCATAGACTCCACATAAATTCTGTAGAACGTCGGTAATTTAAATTATTTTATATTGGATTCTTATCTCATTTTTAGGTCACAAGTCTCTCTTTCTGTTATAAAGTTAGGATTCCTTCTTCTTTAACCCTTATGAATAAGTGGACATTGGCAGTTTTGGATAGTTGTGACTTAGTCATCGATCATTTCAACTAGTAAATTTACTCCATACTTGCTTCGTAATAGTTTATCATTAGAAATTTGAACAGCTAACAAGCCAGTGCGAATGAAGGATATCCTAAGTAATGTAAGATTCACCTGTTTGCATTTGAAAAGGCATTGAAGGGACATACCTTGTGTGATGCCTTTTGTTGAGACCTGCAGAAATTCACTATAGCTACGGTAATTTTATATTAAATCAGATACTATACTGATGATTTTGCTTGTAGACTGTTTTTAAAACACAGTGTAAAATCCATTCTAGTACCTGATGCCTCTGTTTCCGCCTCTGTCACTGGGCCAGTCAGGGTGACTATAAGTCAGCCCTATTTTACTCCTGGGACTTGTGTTACAGCCCAGTCTTGAAAATAGGGTTTTAAAGGGAATCTTTCAACAGATTTTTGCTACCTAATCTGAGAGTAGTGTAATTTAGACCCTGTTTCCAGTGATGTGTCACTTACTAGGCTTACTGATGATCAAAGACCCTCTTTCGTAGAGCCGAACTCGAAGTGTGAGGAAGTGTGTGTTCGGGTCCCATGCATAAGTGTTTGGCATGGGTCTAAGTGTTTGGTACGGACCCCGAACTTTAGTGTTTGGGTTCACCCATCTCTACCGAGTACCTGGGGTAAATATTTTTGTTATTGAGGAAGAGAGGAATGCGTTGTCATTGTGGTCAAAATTCGATCAGAACTTTGGGCACCTACTGTTTCATGCCCACTGTTTGATTGAAATGAAATGCCCAATTTAATGATAAAAATATTAACACATTAGGTGCAAGTAATCTCGGTGCCATGTAGCTCCACAAATGAGAGGCAAAAAAAAAGTTTTATGCACATTCCTTTTACTATTTTCAGAAAAGTATTTTGTAAGGCCAAAAATTGGTGAAATGCCCTGCTTAAGGCCATTGCCCCACTATCAGTATTTGGTCAGTACTCAGTCAGTATTTTTTCTCAGGAGTGGGTGATAAATACAGAATTAGTGACTTGTTTCTCTTTTACCTTTTCTCTGATTGTTCCTCACCTGGTTTTGGCTCCCACTCCTGAGAAATAATACTGACTAAATACTGATATTGGGGCTGTGGCTAAAAGACATTCTTTATACTCCTTAGGGTAAGGTAATAAATATTTGGTGTGTTTTTACAGTTCCAGCAAAGTGAATGGGATTTATAGAAATCTCATACCCACTTTGCTTTTACACAGTGTAAACTGATGTGATGTGTGTTTTTGAAATCTGCAACATGTCATCTTGTATTGCAGTAATTTGTATTTAATTTGCGGATTTTCCCCAAAGACTTGAATGAGATGAGGAAAATCTGCAGGTAAAAAAACATGTATTTTTAGTGATTTTCTGCTGTGGAAACACAATGTAATCCACAAATAACTTTATTAATAAAGATTTATTAAAAAAAAATGGGTAACAGGAAGTATTCAGAACAAAACAATTTTGTTTAATATTGCGCCATCTGTATCAAGTTTGATCTGTTCTGAATCGATTTGCTCATTTGTATGTTTCACTGTCTACTATAAAATGTCTAGTTGCCTGGAATACTGTTTAACCCCTTCCTGATGCAACAAATTTTTGTCTTTGCATCTTCATCTTTTCATCCCCTTCTTCCCAGATCTATAATTTTTTATTGTTCCATAAATATACACGTACGAGTGCTTATTTTTTTTGTAGGATGAGTTGTTCTTTTGAATAAAACTGTGCATTTTACCATATAATGTACTGAAAATTGAGAAAAATTTCCAAGTGCAGTGAAATTGTAAAAAAAAAACAGCAATTCCAACATTGAATAACCTGACATCATGATTTTCCAGGTCAGTGTAATTATAGAGATACCGAACTTGTTCAGTTTTTCTTTCATTTTAGTGGAGAAAAAAAATTGGA
Source organism: Phyllobates terribilis (assembly GCF_046119375.1). Classification (NCBI taxonomy): domain Eukaryota; kingdom Metazoa; phylum Chordata; class Amphibia; order Anura; family Dendrobatidae; genus Phyllobates; species Phyllobates terribilis. The sequence goes on from NW_027362761.1 coordinate 791,161,412, forward strand.
AATTTGGAAAAAAATGTGTCTTTTTTGGTTGTGCCACCGTTTCCTGAGGCAAGTATAGTTTTCATTTTTTGGTTGTTAAAGCTGTGTGAGGGCTTGTTTTTTTACATGTCAAGGTGATGTTTCTATTGATATCATTTTAGGGTACAGTAACTGCAATGTTCAAATCCATTTTATTTTTTGCTCCTTTGCGGCAATAAACCCCTCCACAATTTTTTTTTTTTTCACTATGCTCAGTGTTTACCAATCAGATTAATTATTTTTATATTTTAATAAATCTGACTTTGATGAATGCAGCGATACCTCTAGTTTTTTTCTATCTTTGTCATAGGGAAAAAGATGGATGATTCAAATTTTTATGTTTTTGTTTACTTTTTTAAAACTTTTTTCCTGTACTTATATTTATGTATTTATTTTTATTGCATTAGCGTCTTTAGGGGACTAGAGCCTGCAATATTCTGATTGCTTATGATATATAAAGCAATACCATGGTATTGCAATTTATAGCACACATCATTGTCTTGTTTGAAGCCCAGTCACAGTATGGGTTGCAGCACAGCGCCGTGATGACAAGCATGGAGCACTTCAACAGACTTCTGGCAATCTCTTGAAAAGGTCCTCCTTGAGTTGACACTTTTAATGCACCACAGCATACACTCACATTGCTTGTCGTGACCCCTCATTCGTTCAGTCACTTCACTAGGTAATGCTCTAAAGTAACTTGTGTGGCCGCTAGCACACACTTGAGGCCTACTTACTCAGTTACTGTGTTACAGTCCTTCGCACTCAGGCACCAATCTTCTAGTCATCTGTGTTGTTTCAATCCACTAATACAGACATCAACTTTTAAAACCCCTATTATGTTGCAATCTACTCCCTGTTTGTTACTAATCTTTACCATACAGGCTTTCATTTTGCTTTGTGAGCATGTGAATGCTTTACCCACAGAAATAAGGCTTTTCTGCACCCTTTTGTGATGACACTCTTCCAATGGTGCTTTCTCATGTGGGGGTGCTAGTCTGCTCCACTTATGACTAAATATACAGACTGTAGCTTTGTGCATTCTGCTCTGTGACCTTTTCTAAGCCTGGGGAAGTGTGCCTTAATATCCAGTGCTACTTACTCCCACTTGCTAGCTAGTTATGTGATAGATGTTTTTCTGCTGTCGCATAGTTTTACCCCCTTCTGCCTATCTGAATTGTCTGCTTGTGTCTGACCTCTTCTGACAGGAATATGGATTGCTGCTTGAGGGTATGGAGGTGCTTTTGGTGCTGACCTCATCACGCTGTTTGATCCAGATATGTCACCAAGAACTTGTTGCATATTTCTTAAAAAACACAGCGCAAAAATGTTGTTCCAAATGTAGCACCTCAGAGTAAGAGTACTGTACAGTATTGCAGTACAACACCAAATTAATGACAACATCTTGATAATATTTGCATAGTAATAACTTAACTTAGCTAACCAGGTAGTTTCTACACAGCAACAGGGTCAATGGTAAACAATAGCAACCAATAATGGATATCTTAGACCTCTGGAGTCCAGAACCAAAACTTTACACTGGGTTCAAGTGGCAACAATCATTAATTTTTCTATGAGGTTTTTTTTCAAATTTATTTTCTATCCTCTTACACACTGAGGTGGATATTGACGTTATAACATAAGAGTATAATGTCACATTGCTGAAAGGAGCAGCAAAGAGGAGGTAATCAAAAGAGTGCAAATGATCAACATTTAGAGTAAGTAGATCTGCTTGGCTTGAAGGATCAAGAGAATTGGTGTCACAGAGGCCATTGGAGTCATTTTGAAATTGTCAATTAAAGTCTGAAGAGTCACAGAGAACAGACAATGAGATGAACTAGGAAATTGTGGCTACCTTAGAGTACTGGGCTAGGATAGTATAGTTATGGACAACAGCAGCTGTGTGGGCTGAAGCACCTAAGCACATTTGTTCTGTCTTGGCAAGGGACAATTCTGGGGAGTAACCTGGGTCTGTGAGAGATGTCAGCACAGGAGATAGCTAATGTGAGTTAGGTGGTGCTAGACACACAGTACAGACCAAAAGTTGGGACACACCTTCTCATTTAAAGATTTTTCTGTATTTTCATGACTTTGAAAATTGTACATTCACACTGAAGGCATCAAAACTATGAATTAACACATGTGAAATTATATACTTAACAAAAAAGTGTCAAACAACTGAAAATATGTCTTATATTCTAGGTTCTTCAAAGTAGCCACCTTTCGCTTTGATGACTGCTTTGCACACTCTTGGAATTCTCTTGATGAGCTTCAAGAGGTAGTCACCGGGAATGGTCTTCCAACAATCTTGAAGGAGTTCCCAGAGATGCTTAGCACTTGTTGGCCCTTTTGCCTTCACTCTGCGGTCCAGCTCACCCCAAACCATCTCAATTGGGTTCAGGTCTGGTGAATAGAGGCCAGGTCATCTGGTATAGTACCCCATCACTCTCATTCTTGGTCAAATAGCCCTTACACAGCCTGGAGGTGTGTTTGGGGTCATTGTCCTGTTGAAAAATAAATGATGGTCCAACTAAAAGCAAACCGGATGGAATAGCATGCCGCTGCAAGATGCTGTGGTAGCCATGCTGGTTCAGTATGCCTTCAGTTTTGAATAAATCCCCAACAGTGTCACCAGCAAAGCACCCCCACACCATCACACCTCCTCCTCCATGCTCCACTGTGGGAACCAGGCATGTAGCGTCCATCCGTTCACCTTTTCTGCGTCGCACAAAGACACGGTGGTTGGAACCAAAGATCTCTAATTTGGACTTATCAGACCAAAGCACAGATTTCCACTGGTCTAATGTCCATTCCTTGTGTTCTTTAGCCCAAACAAGTATCTTCTGCTTGTTGCCTGTCCTTAGCAGTGGTTTCCTAGCAGCTATTTTACCATGAAGGCCTGCTGCACAAAGTCTCCTCTTAACAGTTGTTGTAGAGATGTGTTTGCTGCTAGAACTCTGTGTGGCATTGACCTGGTCTCTAATCTGAGCTGTTGACTCGGATAAACCTATCCTCAGAAGCAGAGGTGAATCTTGGTCTTGCTTTCCTGGGGCGGTCCTCATGTGAGCCAGTTTCTTTGTAGCGCTTGATGATTTTTGCAACTGCACTTGGGGACACATTCAAAGTTTGCCCAATTTTTTGGACTGACTGACCTTCATTTCTTAAAGTAATGATGGCCACTCATTTTTCTTTACTTAGCTGCTTTTTTCTTGCAATAATACAAATTCTAACAGTCTGTTCAGTAGGACTATCAGCTGTGTATCCACCTGACTTCTGCACAACACAACTGATGGTCCCAACCCCATTTATAAGGCAAGAAATCCCACTTATTGAACCTGACAGGGCACACCTGTGAAGTGAAAACCATTTCCGGTGACTACCTCTTGAAGCTCATCAAGAAAATGCCAAGAGTGTACAAAGCAGTCATCAAAGCAAAAGGTGGCAATTTTGAAGAACCTAGAATATAAGACATATTTTCAGTTGTTTCACACTTTTTTGTTAAGTATATAAATCCACATGTGTTAATTCATAGCTTTGATGCCTTCAGTGTGAATGTACAATTTTCATAGTCATGAAAATACAGAAAAATCTTTAAATGAGAAGGTGTGTCCAAACTTTTGGTCTGTACTGTATACTGGGGAAATCTAAAGCTGTAAAAAGAAGTGAAAGTCTGAGAGAACAGTCATTAACAAAAGGTTGACTACAGATTGTGGAAGACCTTGGTTGTTTCAGTTTTGAAGAGTAGAAGACAATTGAGGGGGTGAGGAGACATAATGATAAGTGAGCGTCTGAGGTGCCATCATTTTGAATGGGGACTGTAGGGTCCATCATACTAAGTGAGGGGCTGTGGGGGCACAACATTATCTGAGGTGCTGTGGGGAGCATTATACTAAGTGAGAGTCTGTGAGGGACATAATACTAAGTGAGGCTATGTGGGGGGCTTAATACCAAGTGAAGTGCTGTGAGGGGCATCATACTATGTGAGGGGCTGTGGGAGGCTTCATATAGAGTTAGGGGCTGTAGTGGCCATCTTACTAAGTGGGGGGACTGTAGGGGCCATCATACTGAATGATAGACTTTGGGGCAATTATACTAAGTAAGGGCTGTGGGGGAATCATACTGACTTAGGAGCTTTGTAGGCCCTTATTAGTGATGAGCGAGTGTATTCGTTACTATTCGCTATTCGCATGAATAGTACGATATTCGGGTTAATCATTATTCGGCGAGTTTTTGTGTACTCGCCTCACTATATTCGGATGTCCCGCCCTGCAGTTTTGGCACCTCCTTTGCAGCCACTAAACATGGTGGGCTTCTTAACAAATCACAGTAATGCTGCAGACATCTTGATTGTGGAATTACTGTGATTGGCTGGCCTTGGGTCTATTTAGCCTTGCCGCAGCCATTTTGTGCACATTGCGTCTGGAGCCTGCATTCTATAAGCATAGGGAGAGATTGCTGAGCTGCTAGGGAGAGTGTTTAGGCCTCTTGATAAAACAAAAGCCCCTTTAAGGGCTACCTGCAGTGTATACTAGTTCTGTGTTTAAATGAGCCGCTCACTAGCTCCATAATACCACAAAAAAATAGCTCTTTTCAGAGCTGAAGACACACAACAAAGTCAGAGTACAGGGAGGGAGAGATTGTGTATTAGGTAGGGAGAGGATAAAGTGTTCTTCCAGTGTCCATCTTAAATCAGCTCTTGTAAGAGGCAAAGCAATATTTTTCCTGCACACACAGAATTAGCATTTTGTGCTGCCTTTTTTTTTTTTTTTTTTAGCACTGGTCTATTTTCCCTGCTGTTTTAGGGGTCAGAGCCTGCATTCTGTCCATATTAGTGTACGTAAAAAATCTTTGCTTGCCCTTCACAAAGCAGTAGTCCAAACATTTCCAACTGCCTGCTACAAAGCACGCACCAGGCCTTTTTAACCACTATTTTGAGGTGTCAGCCTGCCTTCTGTCCATATTAGTCTACGTAAAAAAATCTTTGATTGCCATGCACAAAGCAGTAGTCCAAACACTTCCTACTGCCTGCTATAAAGCATGCACCAAGACCATTTTAACCACTATTTTGGTAGCCGCCATCCCAAGAGCCACCAATCACAAATAGTAGTTAGGCTGGAGTAGGAATACTGTCCTGGTTTGTCCACTACACAATCTCCATAGGGTTTGTAAAAATTAGCCCTATGGGCTGAGTCATGGTTGACGCAGGAAGCCACCATCCCAAGGGCCTCCAATCACAAATAGTAGTTAGGCTGGAGTAGGAATACTGCCCTAATTTGTCCACTGCATAATGTGCATAGGGTTTGTAAAATTTAGCCCTATGGGCTGAGTCATAGTTGACGCATGAAAGAAACGGGTTGTTATGGGAAGGGGGTGACGTTAACAGCAGTAGCATGAATCTGCATTTTTGGTGAATTTAGGTTGGCTTGCTCTCTTCTGGAGGGATTACAAACTGTGGAGATATCCAGTCCTTGTTGAATTATAATCAGAGTAAGTCTGTCTGCATTTTCCGTGGCGAGGCGTGTGTGCCTATCAGTGATGATTGCCCCAGCGGAACTAAAAACACGCTCAGACACCACACTAGCAGCCAGGCAGGCCAGCACATCCAAGGCATATAAGGAGAGGTCGGGCCAAGTGTTCAGCTTAGACACCCAATAATTAAAGGGAACTGAAGTGTCAGAAAGGACGTACGTATGGTCACTAAAGTACCCCTTGACCATGTTCTGCAACTTATCCCTACTTGGCATTGTTACAGGTACAGATAGCATTTACTGTTGTGCTGGTCTTTTTAAAATTGTTCTATTTGTACACATTTTCCCCCCACCTCTGCTGGAGCTGGTGTTTTTGTCTCTCCCTATTATCCCTTGGTGTTGAAAAGAGCCGGTACCTCTGCCACCAGCATTGTCTGAGGGTGATGTTTTCAGCAACTGATCTACAACAGCCCTCTTGAACAATTCAATTGTAAAACTCTTTGTTGACTCCAAAAGGAGAGAAGGAAATTTCTCCTAGTACCGTGGATCGAGAAAGTTAGCCAACCAGTATAGGTCGCTCTTGTCACCTGCACCTTAAAAACATCTCCAGAATCCGACCTTTTCTCACCTTTGAAAATGTTAAAACTCTTACTGTCGGTCTTATTCACTCTCATCTGGACTACTGCAACTCTCTTCTGATCGGTCTCCTTCTTATCAAACTTTCTTCACTTCAATCCGTCCTGAATACAGCAGCCAGGGTCGTATTTCTATCCAGACGCTTCATCCATGCCTCCATCTTGTGCAGTCATTACACTGGTTGCCCATTTGCTACAGGGTCCAATATAAACTCATCACTCTCACCCACAAAGCTCTCCACAGTTCTGCACCGCCTTATATCTCCTCTCTCATCTCTGTCTATCGCCCTACACGTGCCCTCCATTCTACAAATGACCTAAGACTAACATCCCCCGTAATCCGAACCTCGCATCTCCGTCTCCAAGACTTCTCTCGTGCTGCACCAGTTCTCTGGAATGCTCTACCCCAGACGATCCGACTGATGCCTAGCCACCACGTCTTCAAGCGCGCTTTAAAAACCCATCTCTTTAAACAAGCCTACCACCTCAACTATTCAGTAAACTAACTTTCCCCTGTTCCCTCAATCTAAATATTATTCTGAATCTGCACCCTACTATTCATCTGTCTCCACACCCTCCATGCACATGATAACTACACTCGATACTTGATTATTGCACTTAAACATACTGGCATTCTATCTTACCACCCTCATCAGGTAACATACGGCATCTTCGTACCTTTCCTTGCTACAACATTTATTACACAACAGGTGGCCACATCCTTGAGCTTTTACCATTCCCCTTTTTCGGGGTCTGAGTTTATGATTGATATTTATTTGATGGTACTTACATGGTAGTTATCCTTGGATGTTATATTTATTGCAATGATTTCTATTGCTCTTAACATAATATAATGTATGGACATTTTATACTACCCTATGTGCTTTATAGGTATATGTAAATCGATTGTTGTGGCTTTCATTCATTATACATAACTGATTTGTGCATATATGCCTGTGCAGGTGTGATGCTTTTTGTATGTATATATATTTTCTTTTATGAATGCGGACACTCTTGTGTTCTTTCTACCACTGTAACCATAGTTTAATAAAGGTTTTTTATTATACCTTATGTGTCATATGATATCCTTTTGGACATAACATTCGGCAATTTCTCTTGGTTGTTGCGTGTTTAGCCAAATGGTCTGCCATTCTTCGTCCATATAGCACACATCCTTTCACCATTTGGATGTTTTATATTGACCAACTGGTCTCTGATGAAACTCCTATACATGTGGCTATATCCTATGTGTCTGTATATTCAGTGTCAGAATATAGTATAACAATAAAAACAGTACCTCGTCGTCTGGGTCTAGCTACATGATCTATGACCTGAAAGCGGAGTTGGGCCACAGTGTATCTCGCCTTGGAGAAGTGATCGGGGAAAGGGAGCCTGTTTTTGCCACAACGAATGGTCGACTTGTGGCTTGCAATCCGATCCCGTATGTGCTGTGTGGTCTCCCCGACATATAGGAGTCCACAGGAAAATTTGATCACATAGATCACGAAATTGGATTCGCAAGTATAGAATCCTCTGATGGGGAAACTTTTGCCTGTCCTGGGGTGGGTAAGGGTGTCGGATTTTATAATGTTGGAGCAGCTTCGCAGCTCAAGCAAGGAAAGGTCCCGTGGCGGCGGGTACTGAGTAGACGTTGTGCCGGAGTTGTGCGTGAGCTTCCCAGGTCTGCTCTGACAATTTTATCCCCTGCTTCCTTCTGCCTTCTATAACAGCGCCATACTTGGACTCTTTATTCAATCACCCTAGCAACCACCTTACTGCTCCCTGACATAAAGCGCTTCTGTGCCGGCGCCGGCACCAGATCGCATCACGCTGCTCTGGCTACCACAGACCGCTCCCCCTACCCCAGCGTGTCACAGTTTAGACCACATCCCCATCGATGACTCACCTCCGCCCTGGCGCTCGGCGCCAGCGCTTAAATAGCCCTGCAGACAGCAGTCAGCCACACCACCTGGCAGCAGCAAGGCATGGGAATGCTGCTCCATATCCACACAGGGACCTCTGACCCCAGCACACTAGTGCCTGATCGCACTCGTAACGTAGGTTACTTGCTTGTTTTGAGCCTCATATATGCTGGACTTATACTAACTTTGACTATGGACTATATACCTGTCTCACCTATCTAACCTCTGTCCTATGTACTCTAGATTCCCACCGGCTAACAAACCTACAGAACCTTATTGAAGGTACCCATATGTTTGCTTCCCCTCTACCCTACAACACACTTCTGTGACTCTGACATGCCTCCTAGTATTGCAGCTCTTCCATGTGCCTCCTGCCACACCGTGGCTCCTATATCTTGCATATATTCACCAAAAAGTAAGATTCAACTTGTATTTGCTATGATGCTCCTACCTGTATACCATGTATACTGTTTATATGTAAATACACCTCCCTTGATCCCTCTTTCCGCCTCCATCTTCCTTTTCTCCTTAACTGTGTCTCATCATCATCAGCCTCCACCTCTGGAGACAGTAAATGACGTTCCTCCAAGAGGCTTTTATCTGGCCGTAGGTCCTGAAATACTTGAGCATGCCACCTCCTCTTGTCCCTCTTCAATGCTGCACGGTGATAGGCCAGAGCCAACCAAAGGATACGTACCAAGCAGATCCTCAGAGTGGCCAAGCTTGGGATCATATGTTCCTGTGACTGATAATGGCAGGAGGAAGGAGAACCAGCTTCAGGATAGAAAGTGCCAGCCTTCTGTGTATCCACAGTAGACTGTGTGGTCGTGGAAGATTTGTTGCTGCTTGACAAATGCGTAGAGGTCTTGTCTGCTATCCAAGACAGAATCTGCTCTCACCCTTCTGGCTTCCACACACGTTTACGTTCCAGACTTTTTCCAGGAACATAGTGGATGCATCAAGCTTCTTCTGACCTGACACAGACTGAGTGCCTTCTCGTGCACCACTGACAACACCACGTCCACGTCCCTTAACAACAGGCTTTTTTGGCATTTTGGGTTTTGTTTACAGATTTTCAGATGTTGATGGCACAAGCCAAGCTAGCTGTCACAGGCACAGACAAAATAGTGAGTCAACCATGACACAGCCCATGGGGCTAATTTTTACAAATCCTATGCACATTGTGCAGTGGACAAACCAGGACAGTATTCCTACTCCAGCCTAACTACTATTTGTGATTGGGGGCCCTTGGGATGGTGGCTTCCTGCATCAACCATGACTCAGCCCATAGGGCCAATTTTCACAAACCCTATGCACATTGTGCAGTAGACAAATCTGGAATGTACAGTAGTCCTACCAAACTAATATTTGTCATTGGAGCCCCTTGTCATAGGTTGTGGCACATTGTGACTGAGATAGGGGATACATATTCAATAGGAATTTACACTGACTGTTGATGACTGGCTGATAGCCCTTTGAAAACTTGAATTGAGGGCCACAACTACTACAGTATTCCATCGTAGATAATGTTTGTCAAGGGAGGCCTTTGTCATGGAATCTTCCTGCATCTATGACACAGCCCCCAGCCCCAGGAGTAATTTTTGGAAATACGATGCACATTCTGCACTGCACCAAGTAGTACAGTATCAAGAAGTCTTCTCTAGCTATATAATCTGGGGAATATTGACAATCAAAATCTCTAAGCCATTTGGAGAAGGTTCTCCAACCCATCCGGAGGGGGAGCACAATATATCCTCTGTCCATTGACTTGCACAAGTGATATATTTGAGCTCGTCATCCAGTTGACTAGTGCAGCTTTATTTTTCTGGTTCACAGAGTTCAGCCATACCTGAGGATCGTAGGCCGCACTCACTGCTACCTTCTAGTACTCCATGTCTATTGGCCATTTTCTCTGTAGTGTCTGCACTTAAATGAGTTAAATAATATTGAGGGCCCTACAATATGAATAAGTGAGGGCACTCTCAAATGTGCACAAGAGGCACCTCCAAAATTTCTAGAGGAGGACACTTCAAAATGTATGTTACAGGGTCACACGAAGGCTCTCACAAAGCTCAGCTTTCCTTCCTACTGCAGGCCCTCTGAACATTTGAATTTAGGGCCGCAGTATCACATGGTGGGGGAGGAGGAGGAGGAGGGTCAAGCCCAACGCTACAATGGGCACATTGTAAACTGCTATGGAATATGTATTCCACTATCTGTGTGTCAATGATGGAGGGACCGCCCAAATGTCTAAGTAACAGCTGCACCACCAAAATGCATGTGACAGAGCCACCTGAGTCCTCCCAGGTCAAAGATCAACATACCTACTGGTGCATTCTAGCTGTGCTTGTAAAGTGCTGGGGAATAGCGAACTAAAAATGATGTATGACAGAGGGACCTACAAAATGTATAAGTCAGGGCCCTCGCAATTGTAAAAGGCGATTGTAAAAAAGCCACAACAGTATGTGTGAGCAAAGGCTAAAAGGGATTTTTTTTGTTTCTCTGGTTTATGTAGCCTTATATACAAGTGATTATGCAGGGAAACTGTTTTTTAACCTTTCTGGCCTGTTAAATGCAATTTAGGTTAGGTTTGGTAGTTCTTCTTGTGTGTCGGTAAAAGTGGCATAATATTGCGACAAACTTGTTCCCAGAAACCATATGTGAGTCAGAAATGCATGCAGGCACATTCTCTAGGCTCTTCCCATTCTTTTTCATCACTTTCCCATCCACTTCAGCCTTTTCCTCAGGCCCCCAGACCCCTTTGTAGGGTCCAGCAGAAAATTACTCGCATTTCCCATTGACTTACATTGTACTCGCTATTCGGAACGAATACGCAATTATTACAAAGTACTCGTTACGAGTATAGTGATTACGAATATTACGGTACTCGATCATCACTAGCCCTTATACTAATAGAGGCGCTAAGGAGCCATCATACTAATTGAGGAGATGCATTATAGTAAGTGGGACAGTGGGGGTTGTGAGGAGCTGGCCTTGTTCTAAAGACTTTTGAACCAACGCACATAGAGCAGAGTTCACGGCTCTAAGGTATGCAGACTTTTTCCAGCACGGAGCACAGTTCCGTCAGTCGTATTATTGTTTTTTGTTTTTTTTTTAGAGATTACCTTGCTGTGATTTAATAATGTTCTGCTTGCTCATCAGTTTATGTGCACTAATTTCACTTGCAAAGTGTTCAGCTTCAGGAATCAATTTTTCCATTCAGTGATAGTAAGCAGAGGAAGACATGTAGGATGGATCTTATGTATACCAAAGGCCTGACAAGAGATTGCTAAAGGTAAAGTCATCATTCCATTAATCTGGTTAGTATCTCAGGGGCATCAAGCCATTGTTCTAACAACCACTAGTTCCAATGTGTAGACAGGGAAAGTAGACTTAGTGGAGCCGTCACCAGAGGGGGTCTCACATGGAGTCCCATGTGAAGGGCTGCTGGAATATTCTTCATTCTTTCAGTTAAAAGCAAATGTTTAAGGGGTAGGGTGTGGGGGGCTGATCCCAGGGAGGGAGGAAAAGAAGCCACATGTTTAGTCAGAGAGTTGGTGGAATGACGTCGAAGGTATAGGATCTAGGCTGAGGTCCTGGAGCCCAAATATGGATGGTTTATGAAGTTTGGAGATCGTTTGCCGACTGGGCTGGATAAATGTGCTACAGTTGTGGGGATCTGTTGTCTGAATTTGATTAACTTTCTTAAGGACTATAGCTACTGGATATCTGTGCTTCTATTGTTTTATCTGTCATCTGGAGGATCGTGGAATGTGAATACAGACTATACAAAATCTGTGGGCCAACAAAAATTTGGGAGACAGTGAGTATCGCCTGGTACAAAGGCAGGGGAACTACCGCCCTGGGGAGGGGATCTTGTGGACTGGAGCAATGTATTTTGGTCATATACCTGGAGTTGAAAAACCTTGGGTGTAAAGAATAAAATAATGTTGCATCATTAACCTGCTTAGGTAATTATTACAACCCACAACCTCAGGTCTTCACAGGGGCCATCATACTAAGTGGGCTTTTGGGTGTCACCATATTGAGTGAGGGCTATAAGGGCTATCATACTAAGGGAGGGGCTGTGGGAACCATCATACTGAGTGGGGGTGAGCAGTGGGGCCTGCATTCTGTGTGTGGGGGACTATGAGGGTCATCACAGTGAGTGGGGTAATCAAACTGAGTAAGAGGCCATCATAGTGAGTGAGAGATTTGGGAGCATCATACTAAGTGGCCATCATACTGCGAAGGGGCTGTGAGGGCATCCTACTGAGTGGGTGCCATCATACTGAATGGGGGACCATCACACTTACAGGTCACCATAGTGTGTGGGGGTCAAGATACTGTGAAGGGCATCATGCTGTGGGAGTATGATATTGTGTTGGGGCATTGTGAAGCATCATACTATATGTCTGGAGGGACTGTGTGAGTAAAATTGTGAGGTGACCCCAGTGTGGGGGCATTTTAGGGATCATCATACTTTATAATGGCCATTAAAGGCGTATATATGGTGAAAACACTAAGGGACTTCAATAGAAGCATAATTACCAGTTACGTGCCACAATACATGTCCCTCTGGGTATCTAAAAGTTGTGAACCCACTTCACAGAATATTTATAATTTTGGGGGAGGTAGGGTCTCAAGTAGAACTTTTCCTTGGGTTCGCATGATTAATATGTAAGTCCCAGCTGGCAGGTCAACATCGACCCATGAGAGCGTAATAGTTGTTGTAGCTCAGGTGTCTCTGCCTCGTGCCTCCCTCCCCCAGCAGAGACGCTGACCCCTTCACCGCCACGACCCCCGGCCAGAGTTTCCCGCTCCTTCGTCCTCCTCACACGCTGACACTGCCCGGGGTATGCACACAGCACGCAGATCCCCGAGCACTGTTTATAGGGTGCGCGCACGCTCCCCACCTCTTAAAGAGGTTATCATCCAGGACATCTCTGTACTTGGCCGCATTCATGTTTCCTTCAATTGCAACCAGTCGTCCTGTCCCTGCAGCTGAAAAACACCCCCATGGCATGATGCTGCTATGACCATGTTTCACTGTTGGGATTGCATTGGGCAGGTGATGAGCAGTGCCTGGTTTTCTCCACACATACCGCTTAGAATTATCACCTTAAAGTTCTATGTTCATCTCATCAGACCAGAGAATCTTATTTCTCATTGTCTGGAAGTCCTTCATGTGTTTTTGAGCCAACTCTATGAGGGCTTTCATATGTCTTGCACTGAGGAGAGGCTTCCTTTGGGCCACTCTGCCATAAAGAAAAAACACAAAATTTGAGCTTGGCTTAAGTTGGTATACATACATCACTCTGCCATAAAGGCCTGACTGGTGGAGGGCTGCAGTGAAAGTTGATCGTGTGGAAATTTCTCCCATCTTCCTACGGCATCTCTGGAGCTCAGCCACAGTGATCTTGTGGTTCTTCTTTACCTTTCTCACCAAGGCACTTCTCCCACGATTGCTCAGTTTTGCTGGACAGCCAGGTCTTGGAAGACTTCTGGTGGTCAAAATATTCTTCCACTTTAGTGTTGAGTCACCCCCGTAGTGTTCGAGTTCGGTTCGGTTCGTCGAACACCCGTGTGTTCGCCGAACTGTTCGTCGAACTGTTCGTCGAACACCTTCGAACACCGTTAAAACCAATGGCAGGCAAACAAAAACACATAGAAACACATAGAAAACACCTTCAAAGGTGTCCAAAAGCTGACAAACTGCTCAGAAGACACAACTAACACATGGAAAAGTGACAAGTACATATAGTCATGCGAAAAGAAAAGAGGTGGAGGAGTAAAAGGAGGGGGAGACACAGATATAGGCATGTCATGCCCTTCTAAAATCCAAAAAGTGAGAAGCCGAGACGGCCAGTCCGCTCCTGCCCGTGCCACCTCCGTGTCGCCGGGTTTGTGCCAGAGCCGCGGTGAACCCTGACGGCCAGCCCCCCTCTCCCAATACTGGTGCCTGTCCGCTGGTGGGTCGAGAGAGCCCCCCTGTGGTGGAGGCAGCTCTAAGCTTTTTAATTTAAATTGTCCCTCTAATTTGAATGAATACACTTTAAATCCATTTACAAGGATCTATTGGAGGGCAAGTCTCATGCCAGCAGCCGCGTAATTCCAGCTCCAGTAGCGTCCACTAAAGCTGCTGCAGTTAAAAAGCTTTTATAAGGATCGAGCTCGGCTGTCCACCGCAAGGCATCCTAGTGCCAGTCCCAGCCCCTATGCCTTGGGGTGCCTCCTGATGCTCTTCACTAAGTATCCCGTGGTCCCGAAGCATTTCCTTTGAAAAAATTAAGTGTCCAAACTACAGGTGGTGTAGCTTGCTTAACAGCCGGGATAATCCGCTGACTAGCAGACACTGCTACTAGGCACAAAGTATTTCCTGGGCTAGATGCAGTTAAAAATTTGTAAGTAGATACTCTCGTTGGATGCTGAGAAAGCATTCCATAGAGTCTCCTGGCACGCCATATATGATTCTCTTAAAAAGCTTGGGGTAGGGGTCTAGGGGACCCTTTTATAGCCAAAATCACGGCCCTGTATCACAATACGTCACCTAGGCTGAAGATAAATGGAACTGTAGCACCGAGGGCTCGGTTGCTACAGACGTATTGCACCTCACCCAGAGGTGTGATATCTCACTCTCAGATAAGGATGGAGTGTGGATCAGGACCCGACACCTGCATGCATTACACCACATTGCCGTGGGGCAGGGCGACCAATATGCCCCTGAGATGGGCACGACAGTCCCTGTCCCTGGCTGGAGTGGGGGGAGGGAACACTGAGGAAGGGGAACCCTGCAGTGCAGGAGCAGGGAGGAAGCAGTTCCTGGGTGCATTGAGAAGGGAGTATAAAAGGTGGGCACCATCTTAGTTCAGTGCAGAGAAGTCTGAGCAGAAGTGGCAGGGAGCAGGGGCTCTGCATGAGCTCTGCTCCGGAGGCGGGCCTAGTAACAGAGGCCCAGGCCTGCAAGAGGGAGAAGGAAGGAAGAGGAGCGGAGAAGGCTCCAGGAACGAGGAATGAAGGGATCCCAGGGGTGCGGACGGGCGAGTCGCCACCGCACGCCCGAATCCACCTGCGTGGAGGGGTCAGGCCAAAGGGGCAGACCTGTCCCCGAACTAGTGGAGGCAGGAAACGACCCTCAGCTAGAAACCGGAGGCTCTGACATTTTATGTGGCGCAGCCCCTTGCTCCACCCGCTAGGAAGGCACCACATAGGGTCAGGGAAACTGGCGCCAAGTTTACCAAGAGGAGGCCCGAGGCAGCCGGACAGAAGTGTTGGTAAGAAAGGCCAGACAAAGGACACACAAAGGGGGTCCTGTGAAGCGCTCCAAAGTTATCTGGGAGTTGTCTGAGCCCCTCACCTGGTGAGCACAGTACGACGTGGGCAGCCGTTACCTGCAGACGTGGTCTGGATAATAAGAACTGTGAGTAAAGGCCCTGAACTGCATCACTGACTCCGTGTCGTTACTGCTGCTGCCCTGCACCATCACCCTCATCCTCCGCATACACTGCCCTGAGGCTATACTCCTCCCGTGGGGAGTTATGCTACGCTCTGCTGCACCCACAACACCAGCCTTAGCGGTCTGCCCTGTAGCGGCGGTTCACTCTGACCGCAATCCACGGGTGGCGTAGTTGGACATTTAAACATCAAAACCACATAAATAGTTCCGCCACTGGTTTGACCGCCCTGAGCCACGGAACCGGATCGCCGCCACGAAGACTACAACCACCAGCATCCACCAAAAAGGGTCCGGCTCCGGGTGTCCCAAGGCCCAGGGGATGCATCAGAACATTTTCATCACCTTTCACAATCACCAATGGGACAAGGCAGGGATGTCCTCTGTCCCCTCTCTTATACATCCTAGTGACGGAGCACCTGCTCTCATCAATTCGCCATAACCCCAATATTAGGTGGATTGAGGTGGGAGGCACCGAGTACAAGTGCTCTCTATTTGCTGATGATGTCCTAGTATATATCACTCAATCACATATATCCATCCCTGCTGTTATGGCTGAAATAGATCACTTTGTTACATGGTAAAATTTTAAAATCAATGCAGCGAAGTCTGAGGCCCTCGATGTCTCCCTCCCTAAATCCATATAGGATTCCATCCAGTCCAACGTTCCCTTTGCCTGGCCCTCACAGGGTATCAAATACTTAGGAATTCCTATTCATAGAGACCTCTCCCATCTATGTTATCTTAATTTTGGGCCCTTTATTGAACAATTCCATACAGACCACGGTTGGCAAGTTAGAACTGTAAGATTCACTACGTGAACCACTGGTGTTTTGTGGAAAAGCACATGTACACCGCGTTCCAAATTATTATGCAAAAAGTGTTTAGGAGTGATAAGGGAAGAATTTGTTTGTTTGTCAGTTAAACTCATTGATGGTGATGTGTGTCAGGGCTCTTTATATCACTGTAAGCAATTGCAGACACCTGTGCTAATTAGTTTGGCAGGTGTGTCCAATGAAAGGCAAGACTACTTAAGAAGGCTCTCTCACATTATTAAGCAGCCTACATTTTCTGCCAAAATGGGAAAGAAAAAGGATGTGTCGGCTGCTGAGAAGCAACAAATTGTGGAGTGTGTAGGTCAAGGCATGACTACAATCAACATTGTGCGATGATCAGGATGAAGTGTCTTGGCAATCAAGAAGTATGTAGCTGATTCACAGTACACACGTGTGCGTGCTGATAAGGGCAAATTGAGGACTCTTTCCTACAGGCAATTACGTCAGGTTGAAAGAGCAGCGGCAAAAAAGCCTTGTCATAGCAGCAGACAAGTTTTTGAAGCTGCTTGTGCCTCCAACGTCCCCCGAACAACAAGATGCAGGGTCCTTCAGAGGTTTGCAGCTGTGCATACGCCATCCTGTCGACCTCCTCTATCCACTTCACACAAGCAGAAACGGCTCCAGTGGGCCAAACATTACATGAAGACTGATTTCAAAACTGTTTTGTTCACGGATGAGTGCTGTGCAGCGCTCGATGGTCCAGATGAATGGAGTGGAGGATGGCTGGTTGATGGACACCCCACGCAAACACGGCTACAGCGCCAACAAGGAGGAGGTGGAGTAATGTTTTGGGCTGGAATCATGGGGAGAGAGATTGTCGGCCCCTTTAGGATCCCTGAAGGCGCTAAAGATGAACTCCATAATGTATGTGGATTTTCTCAAACAGCACTTCCTGCCATGGTTCAAGAAGAAGAACCGTGTATTTCACAGCAAGATCATTTTTCTGCATGATGATGCACCATCTCATGCAGCACATAAAACATCTGCATCTCTGGCTGATATGGGCATAAAAGGGGACAAACTTATGGTGTGACCCCCATGCTCCCCTGACCTCTACCCCATTCAGAACCTTTGGAGCATCATTAAAAGGAGTGTCTATGATGGCGGGAGGCAGTTCACATCTAAGCAACAGCTCTGGGAGGGTATTCTGTCCTCATGCAAAACAATTGAAGCAGAAACCATCCAAAACCTGACAAATTCAATGGACGAGAGAGTTCAGAAGCTCCTTTCGAACAAGGGGTCCTATGTGAAAATGTAACATCACCTAGAATAAAGTTTTGAGTTGAAAACTGTTTGATTTCAGTTTCTAACAACCTGCTAATGCTTATAATTTCAAAAATGACCATTTTTTTGGTCTTTATTAAAATGAAAAGGTTGATCGAAAAGTTTGGGGGATCTAAGAGTGTGGCAACCCAGTAGTCATGATTACTTCGAATTCTGACAATATGAGGGTCATGCTGCAGGTAGTGCAGCAAGAAGGCACTTATGTGTCTTGCGCATCTCGGAGCCCCAAAATTATTTTCCGGGCTAGATGCAGCTAAAAATTATTTTTAATTTTAAATCTGGTGAAGCTTATTATAGATGGCCTAATAGGATCAGTGCTGCACACTGCTACAAAGCCCAAATTATTTTCCAGTCAAGATACAGATAAACATGATTAGTAATTTGAAAGCTTAAAACGGTTGGTAGGGTGATTTTAACCAATCATCAAGCTTTTACTCTCCCCAGGATGACACAGGGGTAGAAAAGTCGTTTCGGATCCATGATTTGTTCATCTTTATGAACGTGAGTCTGTCTACATTATCAGTGGAGAGCCGCGTGCGCTTATCTGTCAGCACACCACCAGCAGCGCTGAACACACGTTCAGACAGAACGCTGGCTGCGGGGCATGACAAGATCTCCAAGGCGTAAGTGGCTAGCTCCGGCCATTTATCCAGATTGGAAGCCCAAAAAGAGCAAGGGTCCAGTGACACAGTCGTGACTTCAATGTTTACTTGGAGATACTCCTGTACCATCGTCTCTAGGCGTTGACTATGTGTCAGACTTCTTGTCTCCTGTGGCCTTGCAAAGGATGGGCTAAAAAAGTGGTGAAATGATTCCGCAAAATTGATGTTACCAGCAGATACTGTGGTTCTGTTACGGTTTGAGTGCTGAACACTTGACGGTCCCACGGTTGGCAAGTTGGAACTGTGAGATTCACTACGTGCACCACTGGTATTTTGTGGAAAAGCACATGTAAGATTCTGCAACAGTCTCTGCTGATACTCCTGCATGCGTGCATCCCTTTCTATGGCAGGAATAATTTCTGCAAATTTACTTTTGTACCGGGGATCTAACAGTGTGGCAACCCAGTAGTCAGGATTATTTCTAATTCTCACAATTCGAGGGTCATGTTGCAGGTAGTGCAGCAAGAAGGCACTCATGTGTGTTGCGCATCCAGGAGCACCAAGTCCCTGTTGTGTTGGTGGCGAGGTAACAATCATGCTTCCTTCCTCTGTCCTCTCCCCCCAACCTCGCACAACAGAAATGTGGTCAAGGTCTCCCTCATCTGATGAGACTTCCATCAGTTCGTCCTCCACTTCTTCCTGGGCTCCTGCACCTTCCTCACTAGTTTGGCTGCTACCATGCGCCCTGGTAAAATCATCTCCCCCACCCTCACATGCCTGCCGCCCTGGTGCTGCCGACCGTCTGGACCTTGCAGATGTTAGCCCTTCCGCATACAACTCCTCCTCCTCTACTTCCTCCACCTCCTCTTGTGCCACCACCTGACTCCGAATTCTGTTTAACATGTGCTCCAGCATGTAAATCACCGGAATAGTCATGCTGATAATGGCATCGTCAGCACTAAACATCTTCGTCGCCATTTCAAAACTGTGCAGAAGGGTGCATAGGTCCCTGATCTGAGACCACTCCTCCAGCGTGATTTGCCCCACCTCTGAATCTCGTTGGCCCAGGCTATACGTCAGAACGTATTGCACCAGGGCTTGTCGGTGCTGCCACAGTCGCTGCAACATGTGCAGAGTTGAATTCCACCGGGTAGGCACATCGCATTTTAGCCGGTGAAGTGGCAGGCCCAACGACTTCTGTAGAGATGTAAGTCGCTGAGCTGCGGGATGCGAACGGCGGAAGTGAGCACACAGCGACCGTGCCCTCTGCAGAAGGCCATCTAGTCTGGGATAGTGGGCTAAAAATTGCTGGACAACCAGGTTCAACACGTGAGCCATACAAGGCACGTGTGTGACATTGCCCCGGCGAAGGGCCGCACCCAGGTTTGCAGCATTGTCGCACACGGCCTTCCCTGGTTTCAGGTCCAGTGGAGACAACCATTCATGAAATTGGTTCTCCAGAGCTGACCACAACTCCTCAGCTGTGTGACTCACATTTCCCAGACATTTCAATGTAAAAACCGCCTGATGACGTTGAGCCCTACTGCCAGCATAGTAAGGAGGTGTGCAGGATCCCTTCTGCGCAGTTAGAAAGCTTGTGGCATGACCAGACAGGCTTTGGGTGCAGGTGGAAGACCGAGAGGAGGTTGAGGAGGCAGAAGCAGTGGAGGAACTTTGACATAAAGAGGATTGACGCACAACTCGTGGGGACGGCAAGACTTGGACAGCAGCCCCTTGTCCTGCTGTCACCATAGTTACCCAGTGCCCAGTCAGCGACATGTAACGCCCCTGTCCATGCCTACTCGTCCAAGTGTCTGTGGTGAAATGCACCCTGTCACACACAGAGTTTCTCAAAGAAGCGGTGATGTTGTGTGCGACATGCTGGTGGAGCGCAGGCACACCTTTCTTTGAGAAGTAGTGCCGACTGGGCATCTGGTACTGGGGCACTGCGACGGACATAAGGTCTCGAAAATCCTCTGTGTCCACCAGGCGGAAAGGCAGCATTTCTGTAGCCAAGAGCTTGCAGATGGTGAAATTCAACCTCTTAGCTTTCTCATGGCTAGGAGGAAATGGTCTTTTACTTGTCCACATCTGAGGGACCGAGGGCTGGCTATTGTGCTTAGACGGGGTTGATAAGGGTGTCCCCGGCAAACTGCCGGTCTGTGAGGAAGATGCAGGCGGACATGTTAGGTTGCCTTGATCCAAAGGTGGTGCTATCGATGTCGGACAGCGCACAAGACCAGCTGGTGTTACCACCTCCAAAGAAAATGATGACCTGCCAATCACGCTGGCTGTTGCGGGTAAAGAGGTGGCAGGTCTGCGCCCCAAAACAGGTGTGACTGCTGTCCCCCCAGTCACAGAGGATGAAGAGGCCGCGGATGCACAAGATATGGCAGACGGTGGTTGGCCCGGCCGGCTAGACCGCATTGTAGCACACTGAGCTTCCCACTGCAACTTATGCTTCATGTCCATGTGCCGGTTCATGCATGAAGTACTCAAACTATGTATTTTTTGGCCTCTACTTAGCTTTTGCTGACAAATGTTACAGATAACACGAGTTGGGTCATCTTTATCGATCTGAAAAAATGCCCAGGCTATGCAAGGCTTAGCACCCATGCGACCTGAAGAGCCACCACGACTTGTGGTGAGAGGCAGAGTTGTGTTTGAGGATGCAGTTGTTGACGTGCTTCCAGTACTACGTCTCTGTCCAGGAAGGCGCAACCTGACCTCGTCGTCACTAGCATCTTCCTCCACCTCCTCTGCTGACCTCATCTCTTGGCTGACTGTGGGTTGACAGTAAGTGGGATCTCCGACCTCATCATCATCACCCTGTGCGTTATCACACCCGTCGTCCTCAGAGCCAACCTGTTCCTGCCCTGACAAAAAACTAAAGTTGTCGCTCCAATCAGGTATTTGAGTCTTATCATCGTCTTCCTCATTGTCTCCACCAACAGGAGTTACAGTTTGGGAATGAGGGTCTACATTATGGTCAGAACCTTCTGCGTCTGGTCCTGGATCCGACTCATAAAGATTCTGGGCATCAGTGCAGATCATTTCCTCGTCTGGATTCACAGAAGCGCTGGAGTCGACCTCTGATTCCCAGGCTATAGTATGAGTAAACAGCTCTGCAGACTCAACCATCTGTTCTACCTCATACTCAGACGGGCAGCTGGAGATTTGGGAGCTGTGAGGAAGCAAGTGCGATTTGGGTGACACCTTTGAGGACTGGAGTATTTGTGATGTTGAAGTTGATGTGGAGGAGAGCCCACTTAAAGGAGCACTTGATATCCGTTGAAGCACCTGCTGTTTTTGTGCCTCATCTGGAATTTGTAGCGATTGGCGTGGCCGTAAGAAAGGGATCTTATCACATTGTCCGCTAAAAGAAGTAGACATTTTAGTTTGGCTGGAAGATGGTCTTTCTTCTGCACCTACCCCACGGACACAACCTTTTTTCCCCTTCCCAACACGCCTATTCCCCTTTCCACCAGCAGCAGGCCTTTTTCCACTCATTTTGGTGGTTAACTAATTCACAACTCTGGAGTTGTTTGCACAAAAAAACAATGGATGGTAACCGAGCAGAGCTGAGTGGCCAAACTGTGGTATTAGGCCAAAACTATTGGCTGGGTTAGATGCAGAAAAAAATTATTTTTAATTTGCAACCTGATGGAGGTCAGTATAGATGGACTAATAGACCAAGTCCCACACACCGCTAGAAGCCCAAATATTTTTTCAGAGCTAGATGCAGAAAAAATTTATTTTTAATTTGCAACCTGATGGAGGTCAGTATAGATGGACTAATAGACCAAGTCCCACACACCGCTAGAAGCCCAAATATTTTTTCAGAGCTAGATGCAGAAAATTTTTTTATTCAATTTGCAACCTGATGGAGGTCAGTATAGATGGACTAATAGACCAAGTCCCACACACTGCTAGAAGCCCAAATATTTTTTCAGAGCTAGATGCAGAAAAAAATTATTTTTAATTTGCAACCTGATGGAGGTCAGTATAGATGGACTAATAGAACAAGTCCCACACGCTGCTAGAAGCCCAAATATTTTTTCAGAGATAAATGAAGAAAAAAATTATTTTTAATTTGCAACCTGATGGAGGTCAGTATAGATGGACTAATAGACCAAGTCCCACACACTGCTAGAAGCCCAAATATTTTTTCAGAGCTAGATGCAGAAAAAAAATATTTTTAATTTGCAACCTGATGGAGGTCAGTATAGATGGACTAATAGACCAAGTCCCACACACCGCTAGAAGCCCAAATATTTTTTCAGAGCTAGATGCAGAAAAAAATTATATTCAATTTGCAACCTGCTGGAGGTCAGTATAGAAGGACTAATAGAACAAGTCCCACACACTGCTAGAAGCCCAAATATTTTTTCAGAGCTAAATGAAGAAAAAAATTATTTTTAATTTGCAACCTGATGGAGGTCAGTATAGATGGACTAATAGACCAAGTCCCACACACTGCTAGAAGCCCAAATATTTTTTCAGAGCTAGATGCAGAAAAAAATTATATTCAGTTTGCAACCTGATGGAGGTCAGTATAGATGGACTAATAGAATGATGCTATGCCCAAAAGATTTTACTTCACTAGGTGCAGTAAAAAAATTGGTATTCTATACACAGGTGGTATATCTTGCAACACAGATAGGCTACTCCACTGACTAACACACTCTGCAATAGGCCAAAAAGGATTAGCTTTGCTAGATTCAGCCAAATGCTGTGAAAAAAACTTGCACAGCACTGGCACAGACCTGCCTGGCAAAAACTGATAGGAACTGATGTAACCTAGTCCTGAAAAGGACTCCAATTACAATTAGTCTTTACTCCCACAATCTATCTATTTAAGAGCACAGACCTGCCTGATAAAAGTCGTAGGAAATGCTGTAACCTAGTCCTTAAAAGGACTGCAATCACAACTATTCCCTACTCCCAAGCTATCTGTATATTTGTGCGAAAATTGGCTTGAAATTAACAAGGTATAGCGCACACAGCAACAGCGGTGCCGTCTAACACGCAGCTGCAGCAGTGAGAAAATGCTGGCGACGGGGAAAATGGCTTGGTCTTATAGGGCAAGGACATGTGACATACACTGCCAATCACACATGCCCTTGCTTGTGTGAAAAAAAGCACTTCGCTCCGTGTGTGCGCTGCTGATAGGCTGACAGATTGCACCTCCCCACTGCAAATGCGGGAAAGAGAAAAAAAAATGGAGATCTTCATTGTTCCTGCAGAGATCCATCCCCTGCCCCTCCCCCCGCCCCGCTGTACACTCAAACTGCGTATTAACATTAATTTTCATCATTACTGAGAAAAAATCCAGTTATGATTTTGGTGCACGAACAGTTATCGAACATAACCTCGAACAGCCGAATTTTTCTCAAATTGTTCGTGTTCGCCGAACGGCTCGAACACCGCCCAAAACAGCTCGAATTTGAGATTGGCGAACAGTTCGAGTAGAACAACGCTCATCTCTATTCCACTTAAGGATTATGGAGGCCACTGTGCTCTTAGGAACCTTGAGTAATGTAGAAATTATTTAGTAACCTTGGCCAGATCTGTGCCTTGCCACAATTCTGTCTGTCTCTGAGCTCCTTAGGCAGTTCCTTTGAGCTCATGATTCTCATTTGGTCTGACATGCACTGTGAGCTGTGAGGTCTTATATAGACAGGTGTGTGCCTTTCCAAATCAAGTCCTATCAGTTTAATTAAACACAGCTGGACTCCAATGATGAAGGAGTAGAACCATCTCAAGGAGGATCACAAGGAAATGGACAGCATGTGACTTAAGCATGTGAGCTTATCGTGGGAGAAGAGCCTTGGTGAGAGAGGTAAAGAAGAACCCCAATATCACTGTGGCTGAACTCCAGAGATGCAGTAGGGAGATGGGAGAAAGTTCCTCAAAGTCAACTTTGCTCCTTAGGCAGTTCCTTTGAGCTCATGATTCTCATTTGGTCTGACATGCACTGTGAGCTGTGAGGTCTTATATAGACAGGTGTGTGCCTTTCCAAATCAAGTCCTATCAGTTTAATTAAACACAGCTGGACTCCAATGATGAAGGAGTAGAACCATCTCAAGGAGGATCACAAGGAAATGGACAGCATGTGACTTAAGCATGTGAGCTTATCATGGGAGAAGAGCCTTGGTGAGAGAGGTAAAGAAGAACCCCAATATCACTGTGGCTGAACTCCAGAGATGCAGTAGGGAGATGGGAGAAAGTTCCTCAAAGTCAACTATCACTGCAGCCCTCCATCAGTCGGGTCTTTATGGCAGAGTGGCCCGACGGAAGCCTCTCCTCAGTGCAAGATATATGAAAGCCCACATGGAGTTTGCTCAAAAACACATGAAGGACTCCCGGAACATGAGAAATAAGATTCTCTGGTCTGATGAGATAGAACTTTTGGTGATAATTCTAAGCGGTAGGTGAGGAGAAAACCAGGCACTGCTCATCACCTGCCCAATACAATCCCAACAGTGAAACAGGGTGGTGGCAGCACAGCATCAATCATGCTATGGGGGTGCTCAGCTGCAGGGACAGGACGACTGGTTGCAATTGAAGAAAACATGCGGCCAAGTACAGAGATATCCTGGATGAAAGCCTCTAACAGAGTGCTCTGGACATCAGACTTGGCCGAAGGTTCACCTTCCAACAAGACAATGACCCTAAGCACACAGCTAAAATAACAAAGGAGTGGCTTCAGAAAAACTCTGTGACCATTCTTGACTGGCCCAGCCAGAGCCCTGACCTAAACCCAATTGAGCATCTCTGGAGAGACCTGACAATGGCTGTCCACCAACGTTCACCATCCAACCTGACAGAACTGGAGAGGATCTGCAAGGAAGAATGGCAGAGGATCCCTAAATCCAGGTATGAAAAACTTGTTGCATCATTCCCAAGAAGACTCATGGCTGTAATAGCTCAAAAGGGTGCTTCTACTCAATACTGAGCAAAGGGTCTGAATACTTATGACCATGTGATATTTCAGTTTATCTTTTTTAATAAATTTTCAAACATTTCTAAATTTCTGTTTTTTTTCTGTCAAAATGGGGTGCAGAGTGTACTTTATTGAGAAAAAAAATGAACTTTTTAGAATTTACCAAATGGCTGCAATGAAACAGAGTGAAAAAATTAAGAGTGAATTAGTGTTGAGCCACCCCCGTAGTGTTCGAGTTCGGTTCGCCGAACACCCGTATGTTCGCCGAACTGTTCGTCGAACTGTTCGTCGAACACCTTTGAGCACCGTTAAAACCAATAGCAGGCAAACAAAAACACATAGAAATACATAGAAAACACTTCAAAGGTGTCCAAAAGCTGACAAACTGCTCAGAAGACACAACTAACACATGGAAAAGTGACAAGTACATATAGTCATGTGAAAAGAAAAGAGGTGGAGGAGTAAAAGGATGGGGAGACACAGATATAGGCATGTCATGCCCTTCTAAAACCAAAAAAGTGCGAAGCCGACTCGGCCAGTCCGTTCCTGCCCGTGCAACCTCCGTGATACCGGGTTTGTGCCAGAGCCGCGGTGGACCCTGACGGCCAGCCCCCCTCTCCCAATACTGGTGCCTGTCCGCTGGTGGGTCGAGCGAGCCCCCCTGCAGTGGAGGCAGGTCTAATCTTTTTAATTTAAATTGTCTCTCTAATTTGAATGAGTACACTTTAAATCCTTTTACAAGGATCTATTGAAGGGCAAGTCTCATGCCAGCAGCCACGGTAGTTACAGCTCCAGTAGCGTCCACTAAAGCTGCTGCATTTAAAAAGCTTTTATAAGGATCGAGCTTGGCGTCCACCACAAGGTGTCCTACCGCCAGTCCCAGCCCCTATGCCTTGGGGTGCCTCCCCGATGCTCTTCACTGAGTGTCCCAGGGGCCCGAACCATTTCCTTTGAAAAAAATTAAGTGTCCAAACTACAGGTGGTGTAGCTTGCTTAACAGCTGGGATAATCCGCTGACTAGCAGACCCTGCTACTAGGCACAAAGTATTTCCTGGGCTAGATGAAGTTAAAAATTTGTAATTAGATACTCTCGTTGGATGCTGTGAAAGCATTCCATAGAGTCTCCTGGCACGCCACATATTATTCTCTTAAAAAGCTTGGGGTAGGGGTCTAAGGGACCCTTTTATAGCCCAAATCACGGCCCTGTATCGCAATACGTCTCCTAGGCTGAAGATAAATGGAACATTTTCATCACCTTTCATAATCACCAATGGGACAAGGCAGGGATGTCCTCTGTCCCCTCTCTTATACATCCTAGTGACGGAGCACCTGCTCTCATCAATTCGCCATAACCCCAATATTAGGTGGATTGAGGTGGGAGGCACCGAGTACAAGTGCTCTGCATTTGCTGATGATGTCCTAGTATATATAACTCAATCACATATATCCATCCCTGCTGTTATGGCTGAAATAGATCACTTTGTTACATGGTCAAATTTTAAAATCAATGCAGCGAAGTCTGAGGCCCTCGATGTCTCCCTCCCCAAATCCATACAGGATTCCATCTAGTCCAACTTTCCCTTTGCCTGGCCCTCACAGGGTATCAAATACTTAGGAATTCGTATTCATAGAGACCTCTCCCGTCTATGTTATCTTAATTTTGGGCCCTTTATTGAACAACTCCATACAGACCACGGTTGGCAAGTTAAAACTGTAAGATTCACTACGTGAACCACTGGTGTTTTGTGGAAAATCACATGTACACTGTGTTCCAAATTATTATACAAAAAGTGTTTAGGAGTGATAAGGTATGAATTTTTTTGTTTGCCAGTTAAACTCATTGATGGTGATGTGTGTCAGGGCTCTTTATATCACTGTAAGCAATTGCAGACCCCTGTGCTAATTAGTTTGGCAGGTGTGTCCAATGAAAGGCAAGACTACTTAAGAAGGATGTCCCACATTATTAAGCAGCCTACATTTTCTGCCAAAATGGGAAAGAAAAAGGATGTGTCGGCTGCTGAGAAGCAACAAATTGTGGAGTGTTTAGGTCAAGGCATGACTACAATCAACATTGCCAAGACACTTCATCCTGATCATCGCACAATTAAGAAGTATGTAGCTGATTCACAGTACACACGTGTGCGTGCTGATAAGGGAAAATTCAGGACTCTTTCCTACAGGCAATTACATCAGGTTAAAAGAGCAGCGGCAAAAAAGCCTTGTCATAGCAGCAGACAAGTTTTTGAAGCTGCTGGTGCATTCAACGTCCCACGAACAACAAGATGCAGGGTCCTTCAGAGGTTTGCAGCTGTGCATAAGCCATTCTATCGACCTCCTCTATCCACTGTTCACAAGCAGAAATGGCTCCAGTGGGCCAAACAATACATGAAGACTGACTTCAAAACTGTTTTGTTCACCGATGAGTGCCGTGCAACGCTCGATGGTCCAGATGGATGGAGTGGAGGATGGCTGGTTGATGGACACCCCATGCAAACACGGCTACGGCGCCAACAAGGAGGAGGTGGAGTAATGTTTTGGGCTGGAATCATGGGGAGAGAGCTTGTCGGCCCCTTTAGGATCACTGAAGGGGTAAAGGTGAACTCCATAATGTATGTGGAGTTTCTCAAACAGCACTGCCTGCCATGGTTCAAGAAGAAGAACCGTGTATTCCGCAGCAAGATCATTTTCATGCATGATAATGCACCGTCTCATGCTGCACATAACACATCTGCATCTCTGGCTGATATGGGCATAAAAGGGGACAAACTTATGGTGTGACACCCATGCTCCCCTGACCTCAACCCCATTGAGAACCTCTGGAGCGTCATCAAAAGGAGTGTCTATGATGGCGGGAGGCAGTTCACATCTAAGCAACACCTCTGGGAGGGTATTCTGTCCTCATGCAAAACAATTGAAGAAGAAACCATCCAAAACCTGACAAATTCAATGGACGAGAGAGTTCAGAATCTCCTTTCGAACAAGGGGTCCTATGTGCAAATGTAACATCAGCTAGAATAAAGTTTTGACAAGAAAACTGTTTGATTTCAGTTTCTAATAACCTGCTAATGCTTTTAATTTCAAAAATGACCGTTTTTTTGTTCTTTATTAAAATGAAAAGGCTGATCGAAGAGTGTGGGGGATCTAAGAGTGTGGCAAACCAGTAGGCACTCATGTGTCTTGCACATCTAGGAGCCCCAAAATTATTTTCCGGGCTAGATGCAGCTAAAAATTATTATTAATTTGAAAGCTGGTGGAGCTTAGTATAGAGGGCCTAATAGAATCAGTACTGCAACCTGCTACAAGGCCCAAATTATTTTCCAGCCAAGATACAGATAAACATGATTAGTAATTTTAAATCTGGTGGAGTTTAGTATAGATGGCCTAATAGAATCAGTACTGCACACTGCTGCAAGGCCCAAATTATTTTCCAGCCAAGATACAGATAAATATGATTAGTAAATTGAAAGCTTAAAACGGTTGGTGAGGTGATTTTAACAAATAATCAAGCTTTTACTCTCCCCAGGATGACACAGGGGTAGAAAAGTCGTTTCGGATCCATGATTTGTTCATATTTATGAACGTGAGTCTGTTTACATTATCAGTGGAGAGCCACGTACGCTTATCTGTCAGCACACCACCAGCAGCGCTGAACACACGTTCAGACAGAACGCTGGCTGCGGGGCATGACAAGGTCTCCAAGTCGTAAGTGGCGAGCTCCGGCCATTTATCCAGATTGCAAGCCCAAAAAGAGCAAGGGTCCAGTCATGGCTTCAATGTTTACTTGGAGATACTCCTGTTCCATTGTCTCTAGGCGTTGACTATATGTCAGACTTCTTGTCTCCTGTGGCCTTGCAAAGGATGGGCTAAAAAAATAGTGAAATGATTCCGCAAAATTGATGTTACCAGCAGATACTGTGTTTCTGTTACGTTTTGAGTGCTGAACACTCGACGGTCCCACGGTTGGCAAGTTGGAACTGTGAGATTCATTACGTGCACCACTAGTGTTTTGGGGAAAAGCACATGTAAGACTCTGCAACAGTCTCTGCTGATACTCCTGCATGCGTGAATCTCTTTCTATGGCAGGAATAATTTCTGAAAATTTACTTTTGTACCGGGGATCTAACAGTGTGGCAACTGAGTAGTCATGATTATTTCTAATTCTCACAAATCGAGGGTCATGTTGCAGGTGGTGCAGCTAGAAGGCACTCATGTGTCTTGCGCATCCAGGAGCACCAAGTCCCTGTTGTGTTGGTGGCAAGGTAACAATCATGCTTCCTTCCTCTGCCCTCTCCCCCCAACCTCACACAACAGAAATGTGATCAAGGACTCCCTCATCTGATAAGTCTTCCATCAGTTCGTCCTCCACTTCTTCCTGAGCTCCTGCACCTTCCTCACTAGTTTGGCTGCTGCCATGCGCACTGGTAAAACCACCTCCCCCACCCTCACATGCCTGCCGCCTTGGAGCTGCCGACCGTCTGGACCTTGCAGATGTTAGCCCTTCCGCATACAACTCCTCCTCCTCTACTTCCTCCACCTCCTCTTGTGCCACCACCTGACTCCGAATTCTGTTTAACATGTGCTCCAGCATGTAAATCACCGGAATAGTCATGCTGATAATGGCATCGTCAGCACTAAACATCTTCGTTGCCATTTCAAAACTGTGCAGAAGGGTGCATAGGTCCCGGATCCGAGACCACTCCTCCAGCATGATTTGCCCCACCTCTGGATCTTGTTGGCCCAGGCTATATGTCACAACGTATTGCACTAGGGCTTGTCGGTGCTGCCACAGTCGCTGCAACATGTGCAGAGTTGAATTCCACCGGGTAGGCACATCGCATTTTAGCCGGTGAAGTGGCAGGTCCAATGACTTCTGTAGAGATGCAAGTCGCTGAGCTGCGGGATGCGAACGGCGGAAGTGAGCACACAGCAACCGTGCCCTCTGCAGAAGGCCATATAGTCTGGGATAGTGGGCTAAAAATTGCTGGACAACCAGGTTCAACACGTGAGCCATACAAGACACGTGTGTGACATTGCCCCGGCGAAGGGACGCACCCAGGTTTGCAGCATTGTCGCACACGGCCTTCCCTGGTTTCAGGTCCAGTGGAGACAACCATTCATGCAACTGGTTCTCCAGAGCTGACCACAACTCCTCAGCTGTGTGACTCACATTTCCCAGACATTTCAAAGTAAAAACCGCCTGAAGACGTTGAGCCCTGCTGCCAGCATAGCAAGGAGGTGTGCAGGATCCCTTCTGCGCAGTTAGAAAGCTTGTGGCATGACCAGACAGGCTTTGGGTGCAGGTGGAGTACCGAGAGGAGGTTGAGGAGGCAGAAGCAGTGGAGGAACTTTGAGATAAAGAGGATTGACGCACAACTCGTGGTGATGGCAAGACTTGGACAGCAGCCCCTTGTCCTGCTGTCACCATAGTTACCCAGTGCCCAGTCAGCGACATGTAATGCCCCTGTCCATGCCTACTCGTCCAAGAGTCTGTGATGAAATGCACCCTGTCACACACAGAGTTTCTCAAAGAAGCAGTGATGTTGTGTGCGACATGCTGGTGGAGCGCAGGCACACCTTTCTTTGAGAAGTAGTGCCGACTGGGCATTTGGTACTGGGGCACTGCGACGGACATAAGGTCTCGAAAATACACTGTGTCCACCAGGCGGAAAGGCAGCATTTCTGTAGCCAAGAGTTTGCAGATGGCGAAATTCAAGCTCTTAGCTTTCTCATGGCTAGGAGGAAATGGTCTTTTACTTGTCCACATCTGAGGGACCGAGGGCTGGCTATTGTGCTTAGACGGGGTTGATAAGGGTGTCCCCGGCAAACTGCCGGTCTGTGAGGAAGATGCAGGCGGACATGTCAGGTTGCCTTGATCCAAAGGTGGTGCTATCGATGTCGGACAGCGCTCAACACCAGCTGGTGTTTCCACCTCCAAAGAAAATGATGACCTGCCAATCACGCTGGCTGTTGCGGGTAAAGAGGTGGCAGGTCTGCGTCCCAAAACAGGTGTGACTGCTGTCCCCCCAGTCACAGAGGATGAAGAGGCCGTGTATGCACAAGATGTGGCAGACGGTGGTTGGCCCGGACGGCTAGGCCGCATTGTAGCACAGTGAGCTTCCCACTGCAACTTATGCTTCATATCCATGTGCCGGTTCATGCATGAAGTACTCAAACTATGTATTTTTTGGCCTCTACTTAGCTTTTGCTGACAAATGTTACAAATAACACGAGTTGGGTCATCTTTATCGATCTGAAAAAATGCCCAGGCTATGCAAGCCTTAGCACCCATGTGACCTGAAGAGACACCACGACTTGTGGTCAGAGGCTGAGTTGTGTTTGAGGATGCAGTTGTTGACGTGCTTCCAGTACTACGTCTCTGTCCAGGAAGGCGCAACCTGACCTCGTCGTCACTAGCATCCTCCTCCACCTCCTCTGCTGACCTCATCGACTGTCTGACTGTGGGATGACAGTAAGTGGGATCTCCAACCTCGTCATCATCACCCTGTGTGTTATCCCACCCGTTGTCCTCAGAGCCAACCTCTTCCTGCCCTGACAAAAAACTAAAGTTGTCGCTCCAATCAGCTATTTGAGTCTCATCATCGTCTTCCTCATTGTCTCCACCAGCAGGAGTTACAGTTTGGGAACGAGGGTCTACATTATGGTCAGAACCTTCAGCGTCTGGTCCTGGATCCGACTCATAAAGATTCTGAGCATCAGTGCAGATCATTTCCTCGTCTGGATTCACAGAAGCTCTGGAGCCGACCTCTGATTCCCAGGCTATAGTGAGAGTAAACAGCTCTGCAGACTCAACCATCTGTTCTACCCCATACTCAGACGGGCAGCTGGAGATTTGGGAGCTGTGAGGAAGCAAGTGCGATTAGGGTGACACCTCTGAGGACTGGAGTATTTGTGATGTTGAAGTTGAGGTGGAGGAGAGCCCTCTTAATGGAGCACTTGATATCCATTGAAGCACCTGCTGTTTTCGTGCCTCATCTGGAATTTGTAGCAATTGGCGTGGCCGTAAGAAAGGGATCTTATCACATTGTCCGCTAAAAGAAGTAGACATCTTAGTTTGGCTGGAAGATGGTCTTTCTTCTGCAGATGTTACTGTTGCTTTAACACCTACCCCACGGACACAACCTTTTTTTCCCTTCCCAACACGCATATTCCCCTATCCACCAGCAGCAGACCTTTTTCCACTCATTTTGGTGGTTAACTAATTCACAACTCTGGAGTTGTTTGCACAAAAAACAATGGATGGGAACCGAGCAGAGCTGAGTGGCCATACTGTGGTATTAGCCCAAAAGTATTGGCTGGGTTAGATGCAGAAAAAAATTATATTGAATTTGCAACCTGGTGGAGGTTAGTATAGATGGAATAATAGAACAAGTCCCACACACTGCTACAAGCGGAAATATTTTTTCAGAGCTAGATGCAGATAAAAATTATATTGAATTTGCAACCTGGTGGAGGTTAGCATAGATAGAATAATAGAACAAGTCCCACACACTGCTACAAGCGGAAATATTTTTTCAGAGCTAGATGCAGAAAAAAATTATGTTGAATTTGCAACCTGGTGGAGGTTAGTATAGATGGACTAATAGAATGATGCTATGCCGAAAAGGTTTTACTTCTCTAGGTGCAGTAAAAAAAATTGTATTCTATACACAGGTGGTGTAGCTTGCAACACAGATAGGCTACTCCACTGACTAACACACACTGCAAGAGGCCAAAAAGGATTTGCTTTGCTAGATTTAGCCAAATGCTGTGAAAAAAACTTGCACAGCACTGGCACTGACCTGCCTGGCAAAAAGTGATAGGAACTGATGTAACCTAGTCCTGAAAAGGACTGCAATTACAATTAGTCTTTACTCCCAACCTATCTATTTAAGAGCACAGACCTGCCTGATAAAAGTCGTAGGAAATGATGTAACCTAGTCCTTAAAAGGACTGCAATCACAACTATTCCCTAATCCCAAGCTATCTGTAGATTTGTGCGAAAATTGGCTTAAATTAACAAAGTATAGCGCACACAGCAACAGCGGTGCCGTTTAACACGCAGTTTCAGCAGTGAGAAAATGGTGGCGACGGGGAAAATGGCTGGGTCTTATAGGGCAAGGACATGTGACATACACTGCCAATGACACATGCCCTTGCTTGTGTGAAAAAAAGCAGTTCGCTCCGTGTGTTCGCTGCTGATAGGCTGACAGATTGCACCTCCCCACTGTAAATGCGGGGAAGAGAAAAAATAATGGAGATCTTCATTATTTCTGCAGCGATCCATCCCCTGCCCCTCCCCCCGCCCCGCTGTACACTCAAACTGCATATTAACATTAATTTTCAGCATTACTGAGAAAAAATCCAGTTATGATTTTGGTGCATGAACAGTTATCGAACATAACCTCGAACAGCCGAATTTTTTTCAAATTGTTCGTGTTCGCCGAACGGCTCGAACACCGCCCAAAACAGCTCGAATTTGAGATTGGCGAACAGTGCAAGTCGAACACCGCTCATCTCTAGTATGAATACTTTCCGTACCCACTGCAAGTCTAATGTGTATGGGGATCTTTACTATAAGGCCCTAGACTGGAGCAATAGTTTGCAAAAAAGTGAACCTGTCAAGTTAAAAAAACGCTATTAACCTGCAGATATGGGGTTAATCTGCAGGGTAATTCTGAACCTGCCTGGCACCAGCGCATTGACCCCCACTTCTTGGAGGAAATTAACTTTATTTCTACCAATAGCATTCAAAGTTCAGTAACAGAGTGGCGCCGACTTGGGTTCACTCACTGCTCTGTGTATAGAGAGCGGCAGCTTTCAGCGGGCCCCTGGCACTGACTGACAGTGGGTTTAGCATTAGGGCCAGCTGTCAGGAGGCCCAATTACAGCAACCTTTCTCTACATACAGAGTGGAGACTTAACTCGCGCCGGTGCCGCCCCCTTGACTGACCGCCAAATGCTGCCAGGATTAATAAAATTTCTTTTCTTCTGGCAGTGGGGCTCAAAGTGCCGGCGCAGTACAGGTTTGCAATGATATTAACCTGCAGATTAACTCCATATCTGCAGGTAATAGCGTTTCCTTTAAATGCCATTCTCTATTCAAAACTTCACCAAATACAAATGCAATAAACTCCTGTATTACAAGTAATATTTATACAGGAGAAAACACAAGGCTCTGCAAAGACAAGCACTGTTTGGCTCCAGGTTTTTGCTACCTGATCTGAGAGCAGCATAATGTAGTGGCAGACACGTTTATCCCAGCAATGCATCACTTACTGGGCTGCTTGCTGCAATTTTGGACAAAAGTTGTTCTTATCTGCTGCAGATCTACCAGTTATCTGAATGCTAATGTCTGTATAACTCTGCCCACATCATTGATTGGCAGCTTTCTGTATACACTGTGTGTAGGTAGAAAGCTCTCAGTCAGTGGTGGCAAGGTGGTTGGACAAACTGTCAGCAGGCCAAGTAGTCCTCTAGTGATAATCTCCTGCTGATAAAACCATGACTTTATAAAAAGTAAACTAAACAGCCCATTAAGTGATACATCACTGGAGCAGGGTTTCTATTATCAGTTTTTTCTACCTAATTTAAGAGCAGCTATTGTACGGACATATTCCCTTTAAGTGTTTTAAACTATCAAGTGATTATCCACAAATTTGAACAATAATTGTTCTCACCATAAAATAGAGTTTTCTGCTGATTATCCAGCACTTTTAGAGAATCCACCACTCGTATTGGTAGGATTACCAGTATTCTCACATAGTATACAGTGGGTACGGAAAGTATTCAGACCCCTTTAAATTTTTTACTCTTTGTTTCATTGCAGCCATTTGGTAACTTCTAAAAAGTTCATTTTTTTCTCATTAAAGTACACTCTGCACCCCATCTTGACTGAAAAAAACAGTAATGTAGAAATGTTTGCAAATTTATAAAAAAGAAAAATTGAAATATCACATGAATTAATCCTGAATTGAACTTGAAGGGAAGGAAAGTAACTGGATACTAAGTCACAGTAAACAATGTTTTTGTTTGTTTTCACTCTCACCCCCTTAATCCTTCACCTTTTCCAACCACTCCTAATCCCTACACCTAGTAATGAACTCTTCATCTCTCCCTCCATTCTCCCCTCCCATCTCACCTCCTCCTCAGAGCTATTCCTCAACATACATTCCTTTGCCTCCAAACACAGACAGCCACCTCATACCCTCTCCTGCTCCCACCTACTAACACTTTCTCTGCTCTTCCTCACTGCCGGCGACATCTCTCCACATCCCGGCCCTCCTCACCACATCCCTACAATCACTTCCACCTCCTACCCATGATCTATCCCAAACTCTCGTAACCCTTCTAACCTTATACCCATCCACCCAGCCCCCGCTTTCCCAGTCCCCCTAACAGGAGCTCTATGGAACTCTCGCTCTGTCTGCAACAAACTTTCCTATATTCACGATCTCTTCATCGCTAACAAGCTTTCCTTCCTCGGCATCACTGAAACCTGGCTCACCCATTCCGACACGGCCTCTCCTGCTGCACTTTCGTACGGCGGATTCCACCACTCCCATACCCCCCGCCCCACCAGCAAGCACGGTGGAGGAATAGGTTTCCTCCTCTCAGATAACTGCTCCTTCACCCATATCCCACTGCCACCCTCAATTACTCTCCCCTCTTTTGAAGTTCACTGAGTGCACATCTACTCCCCCTCCAACCTCCAACTGGCTGTCATCTACCGCCCCCAGAATCAGCCACCACTTTCTTTGACCACTTCACCACTTGGCTACTTCATTTCCTCTCCGTCGACATCCCCACTATCCTCATGGGCGACTTCAACATCCCCATTGACACTTCCCTCAAAGCTGCCTCTAAGCTTCTATCCCTCACTTCCTCCTTTGGTCTTACGCAGTGGTCTTCCACACCCACCCACAAAGACGGCCACACGATGGACCTCATCTTCACCCGCCTCTGTTCCCTATCTAACCTCTCTAACTCACCTCTCCCTCTCTCTGACCACAACCTACTTAGATTCTCTAACCTCTCCTCTCCAGGGCAACAATCCCCACTCCACAAACTTGCATACCCTCGCAGAAATCTCAAACATCTTGACCTACACTCACTCTCTGAATCCCTTCTCCCTCTTACAGACATTAGTTCCTTACATGATGCAGATGTTGCTGGCACTTTATACAACACCACAACAGCTGCAGCTCTCGATCAACAAGTTAGGCTATGGGTTGAACTAGATGGACTTAGTCTTCCTTCAACCTTAAAAACTATGTTACTATGTTACTAAACTATGTTACTATGATTCAGTCGCCCCCCCTCACACATACCAAAGCTCGCACAACCAACAGACAACCCTGGCACACCAGCCTAACTAAAGAACTGCGACGGGCCTCCAGGGTTGCTGAGCATAGATGGAAAAGGTCCCACTCCAATGAGCACTTCATCGCATTCAAACAGTCCCTCACTACCTTCAAGTCCACACTCACTGCAGCAAACCAAACATACTTCTCATCTCTCATATCCTCCCTGTCTCACAACCCCAAACAACTATTCAACACCTTCAATTCTCTCCTCCATCCCCCAGTGCCTCCTCCCTCTCCTCTTATTTCAGCTGAAGACTTTGCCTCATTCTTCAAGCAGAAGACACCATCAGACAAAGCTTTTGCCTAAAGCCCCCACAGCCCCCACCCACACCTACTCAACTCTCCTCCTCCAAAACCACATTCTCCACCATTACGGAAGATCATCTTTCCTCTTTACTCTCCAAATCACAACTCACCACCTGTAAACTTGACCCAATCCCGTCCCACCTCATCCCAAACCTTACCACTATATTCATCCCAGCCCTAGCCCACCTCTTCCACCTGTCACTAACAACTGGTGTCTTCCCATAATGCTTCAAGCATGCCTCAATCACATCGATCCTCAAAAAGCCCTCCCTTGACCCATCCTCTCTGTTTAGCTATCGCCCCATATCACTTCTCCCCTATGCCTCAAAACTGCTGGAACAACACGTCCATTCTGAGCTGTCCTCCCACCTCTCCTCCTGCTCCCTCTTCGACCGCCTACAATCTGGCTTCCGACCCCACCATTCTACTGAAACTGCACTGACTAAAGTCACCAACAACCTACTAACCGCCAAATCTAAGCGACACTACTCTGTCCTCCTCCTCCTAGACCTGTCATCTGCCTTCGACACAGTGGACCATTCCCTCTTACTACAAACTCTCTCATCTCTCGGCATCACAGACTTGGCCTTATCCTGGATCTCCTCATGCCTAACAGACAGGACATTCAGTGTCTCCCACTCACAGACCACCTCCTCATCTCACCCCCTATCTGTCGGTGTCCCCCAAGGTTCAGTTCTAAGGCCCCTGCTCTTCTCCATCTACACCTTAGGCCTGGGACAGCTCATAGAGTCTCAAGGCTTTCATTATCACTTCTATGCTGATGACACACAGATCTACCTCTCCGGACCCGATATCACCTCCTTACAAACCAAAATCCCACAATGTCTGTCTGCTAGTTCATCCTTCTTCTCTGCTAGATTTCTAAAACTTAACATGGACAAAACAGAATTCATCATCTTTCCGCCATCTCATTTAACCCCCCCAACTGACCTATCTATCAATGTCAATGGCTGCCCACTCTCCCCAGTCCCTCAGGCTCGCTGCCTTGGGGTAACTCTGGACTCTGAGCTCTCCTTCAAACCACATATCCAAGCCCTTTCCACTTCCTGCCGACTCCAACTCAAAAATATCTCCCGGATCGGCACATTCCTCAACCATGAATCTGCAAAAACACTAGTACACGCCCTCATCATCTCCCGCCTTGACTACTGCTAAGTCCTGCTCTGTGGCCTCCCTTCCAACACTCTCGCACCCCTCCAATCCATCTTGAACTCTGCTGCCCGACTAATCCACCTGTCCCCCCGTTATTCCCCGGCCTCTCCTCTCTGTCAATCTCTTCACTGGCTCCCCATTGCCCAGAGACTCCAGTTCAAAACCCTAACTATGACATACAAAGTCATTCACAACCTGTCTCCTCCATATATTTCTGACCTAGTCTCCCGCTACATACCCGCACGCAACCTCCGATCCTCACAAGATCTCCTTCTCTAATCCCCTCTTATCTCCTCCTCCCACAATCGCATACAAGATTTCTCCCATGCTCCCCCCCCTACTCTGGAACTCTCTACCCCAACGTATCAGACTCTCGCCGACTGTGGAAGCCTACAACCTGCAGTAACCACCACTCCACCAATAACGCTGCATGACCAGCTCTACGCTCACCTACTGTATCCTCACCCATCCCTTGTAGACTGTGAGCCCTCACGAGGCAGGGTCCTCACTCCTCCTGTACCAGTCGCCGTCACATTGTGTTCAAGATTATTGTAATTATTCTTGTATGTATACCCCTTTTTCACATGTAAAGTGCCATGGAATAAATGGCGCTATAATAATAAATAATAATAATAATAATAATTAAGTATTCAGACCCTTTGCTCAGACACTCATATTTAAGTCGCATGCTGTCCATTTCCTTGTGATCCTCCTTGAGATGGTTCTACTCCTTCATTGGTGTCCAGCTGTGTTTAATTAAACTGACTTGATTGGAAAGGCACACACCTGTCTATATAAGACCTCACAGCTCTCAGCATGTCAGACCAAATGAGAATCATGAGCTCAAAGGAACTGCCCAAGGAGCTCAGAGACAGAATTGTGCCACGGCACAGATCTGGCCAAGGTTACAAAATAATTTGTAAGAGCACAGTGGCCTCCATATTCCTTAAATGGAATAAGTTTGGGACCACCAGAAGTCTTCCTAGACCTGGCCGTCCAGCCAAACTGAGCAATCGTCAGAGAAGGGCCTTGGTGAGAGAGGAAAATAACAACCCCAAGATCACTATGGCTGAGCTCCAGAGATGCAGTAGGGAGACGGCCCTCCACCAGTGGGGCTTTTATGCAGAGTGGCCCGACGAAGCCTCTCCTCAGTGCAAGATGTATTAAAGCCCCCATAGAGTTTGCTCAAAAACACATGAAGGACTCTCAGACTATGAGAAATAAGATTCTCTGATCTTATGAGATAGAACTTTTTGGTGATAATTCTAAGCGGTATGTGTGGAGAAAACCAAGCACTGCTCATAACCTGCCCAATACAATCCCAACAGTGAAACATGGTGGTGGCAGCATCATTCTATGGGGATGTTATTCAGCTGCAGGGGCAGGACGACTGGTTGCAATTGAAGGAAACATGAATGCAGCCATGTACAGAGATATCCTGGATGAAAATCTATTCCAGAGTGCTTTGGACTTCAGACTTGGCCGAAGGTTCACCTTCCAACAAGACAATGGCCCTAAGCACACAGCTAAAATAACAAAGGAGTGGCTTCAGAACAACTCTGTGACCATACTTGACTGGCCCAGCCAGAGCCCTGATCTAAACCCAATTGAGCATCTCTGGAGAGACCTGAAAATGGCTGTCCACCAATGTTCACCATCCAACCTGACAGAACTGGAGAGGATTTGCAAGGAAGAATGGCAGAGGATCCCCAAATCCAGGTGTGACTATGACCATGTGATATTTCAGTTTTTCTTTTTTAATACATTTGCAAAAATTTCTACATTTCTGTTTTTTTTTTCAGTCAAGATGGGGTGCAGAGTGTACTTTAATGAGAAAAAAAATGAACTTTTTAGAATTTAGCAAATGGCTGCAATTAAACAAAGAGTGAAAAATTTAAAGGGTTCTGAATACTTTCCGTACCCGCTGTCTAACCAGTAAAAAAGCAAGAAATTAGCTCAGGTTCCTGTTACTGTAGACAATAATATTTTCAAATATGTCACTGATGGTAGAAAATCTCTGAAAAAGCACAATTGCACCTTGTTTAGTAAAAAACGGTCATAGAACAAATAAAGAACATCACATGCAATGTGGCACTAATTGTCCCTCTACATTATTTTAGCTATTTTAAATATATGAGGAACCAAAAAAATCCAGAACATTGATTATAGCAGAACATAAAGTCAACCAACAAGTTTACTGTATTTTAGGTGCAATTGGGAAAAAATGACTACAGTAGTATGTGCACAGTACATCTAACAATTCTCATAGATCTACTCCTTTCATGCATTGACTGACAAGATTCAGTTTAATGACTCCTATCAAGCAGCTTAAGTTTAAGCTGACTGGGTATTTTGACTGAATAATGTGAAAAAAATCTGTCTAATTTAAACCATTAGTCTGTCCTGTAGTAAAATGACATTATGTTACTAATGGATCCACTGTGCAATGTGACACTAGTGGTGATCTCCACTGGGAACGGGAGGCATATAATACACGTGTACTTTTCAGTACTAAAAGGATATACTAATGGCTTCAGCACTTTTGTGTTAAGCAATCAACATTTTTTATGTGAGCTAGGAATGCATGTTTGTAACGCAATCTTTGTTTTCCTGAGGTAAATGGGCTTCTTCAGACAGCTGGAGAGCTTCTGATAGGGATTGTGAAATTCCAGATAAGATTCATGTGCTGACGAAGAAGGTTATGTACACACGCTGACTCTGAACCTTCCTGGTTAACATATATGAAAGGCGCATCTCACTGCTTCAATATGATACTGCTGGATAAGTAATATTTGTAATTGGGATCAAACTAGGCTTCTTAAGTTACCTGAGAAAAGACGGTTTAGTTTCAGCTAATGAATGACCAATAAAGGGCATACGAATACCGAGTCAGCATTACAAGAGTTTCTTTAATTAAAAATAACAGTATTCTGCACAGCAGTCTAAGGAAATAATCCCCGGTACTACAATGGAGGTGCGCAGGATTTATCAACCTTCTGGTGAAAGAATTTCTACTAGCGTCAAGAAGAATGCATGGATTGCCGAGTTTGACTCCTGATTAGAGAGTTTGGAGTTTGTACCGGACAGTTAGGCTATGTTCACACATCATGGTTTTCTCAGCGTTCATATTCTGCAGCAAAACCTGATCTCTTGCCAGGAGGTTGTTCAGGATTTTTGTTGCCTTTTTGCTCTTTTTTTGTGATTTTTTTCACTGTCCTTTTGTCTCTGTAAGGCTGAGTTCACACGATGCGTTTTTCATGCGTTTCCGCGGCGTTTTTGCAGTTGCGTAAACGCCGCGGAAACGCATGAAAAACGCATGGTAGAAGGGCAGCAATGTTCCCCAATTGAAATCCGCATGTGCTGTGCCCATGATGCGGATTTTTCCGCAGCGTAAACGCTGCGGTCAAAAATCCACAGCATGTCAATTAATTTTGCGGAAACGCTGCTCTTTTGCCGCCATTGACTTGCATTAAACCGCATGGAATCCGCATCACTGTATATGTTGATGCGCTTTTCATGCGGTCTAATGTGCGGATGGTACCCGGGTTTGGATGAGAGGACTCTCATCCAGACCCAGGTACCATTAAAAAAAA
This sequence comes from Phyllobates terribilis, assembly GCF_046119375.1. Lineage (NCBI taxonomy): Eukaryota > Metazoa > Chordata > Amphibia > Anura > Dendrobatidae > Phyllobates > Phyllobates terribilis. The sequence goes on from NW_027362761.1 coordinate 791,203,011, forward strand.
AAGAATAAAATAAAAAATATATATATTCTCACCTTCTGACGGCCCGCGCAGCGCTCCTGCTTGATTCCCCGCACTTCGCGGTTGAATGAAGAAGGACCTTCGCTGACGTCAGAGACATGTGACGGGTCACGTGACGCTGACGTCGGAAGGTCCTAAAGTCTTCACTGCCGGCAGCCGGGACCGAGCGAAGCAGGACACCGGGGGCCATCAGAGGGTAAAGTATATATTTATTTTTTATTTTTTGACATTCACACACTATATAAATCCATGCCGATTGCATGGATTTATATAGTGTGAAGTTGACAAGCACTTTCCAAGTGATGCTAAAATCGCTTGGGAAGCGCTTGTCAACCCGCATGCTGAAATGAAAGTGAAGACCGCTTCATTTCCGCATGTCCCTGGCAGGAAACCGCATGTACAATCCGCATGCGTTTTTTCCTGCCAGAGAGATGCAGAAACGCTCAGGAAAAAATCCTGAGCATTTCTGCATCGTGTGCACATAGCCTTATACATGTACATAAAGTTCAGTGAAAAAAAGAATCTCATTCTGGTTAAGGCACAAAATAACACTGAAAACTTGAAACCTGCTTTTTTGGTGCTTTTTTCAGCTTTTTTTTACCATCCATTACTTCCAATGGGTGAAAAAACACTGAAAAAAAGCTGAAAGAAGTGACATGTAGGGATGAGTGAGTAGTGAAATTATCGGACTCGCTATGCTCGTAACGAGTAGGTCCCAATACTCGGGTACTTATTACGAGTAGCGAGTCCAATGTAAGTCAATGGGAAAAGCGAGTAAGCCGAGTAAGAGTCTGCTGGAGCCTATAAAGCGGTCTGGGGGCTGAGGAAAAGGCTGAAATGGGTGCCGGCTTTTAAACAATCACTCAGCCCCATACTCGCTTCCCCGCCGCCTCCCATCCCGATCCCGAGCCTTTACTAGCTATTAAAATGGGGGACCCAAAAAAAAATGACGTGGGGTCCCCCTATTTTAATAGCTAGCAAAGGCTAGGCAGACAGCTGGGGGCTGATATTAATAGCCCAGGAAGGGTGCCATGAATATTGACCCCCTCCCAGGTAGAAACACCAACCCTCAGCCACCCCAGAAATGGCGCATCCATAGGATGTGGCAATTCTGGCACTTAGCCTCGCTCTTCCCACTGCCCTGTAGCGGTGGCAGTGGGCCAATCGGGCTGGGGTTGATGTCAGCTTATAATGCCAGCTGACATCAAGCCCAGGTTAGTAATGGAGAGGCGTCTATAAGACACCCCCATTAATAACCCCATAGTGTAAGTTAAAAAAAACAACAACACCCAGATTAAAATCCTTTATTTGAAATAAACACACATTCCTTTAATGTTCTAAATTAAACTCTACTTACCGTATCGCCCATTCCAGCTGAAGCCAATGTCTTCTGCAATAAAAGTAAAATAATAAACCAACCTCATACTTACCTTTCCAATGTTCCCTGGACGGCTTCAGCTCTGCTACATTGACATGACAGGCTGGATCGCAACAGAACGCTGCCATCCAGCTTGCCATGTTGCAGACACTGAGAAGCTCCTCAGTAGAGATGAGCGGTGTCTGACCCGAACTGTTCGCCAATCTCAAATTCGAGCTGTTTTGGGCGGTGTTCGAGTCGTTCGACGAACTCGAACGATTTGCAAAAAAATTCGGCTGTTCGAGGTTATGTTCGATAACTGTTCATGCACCTAAAGAGTAACTGGATTTTTTCACAGTAATACTGTTAATCAATGTTAATAGACAGTTTCAGTGTAGAGTGGCCGGGGGAGGGGCAGGGGATGGATCTCTGCAGAAATAATGCCGATCTCCATTTTTTTTTCTTTCCCGCATTTACAGTGGGGCGGTGCAGTCTATCAGCATATCAGCAGCGCACACACTCAGCGAAGTGCTTTTTTTTCACACAAGCAAGGGCATGTGTCATTGACTGTGTATGTCACATGTCCTTGCCCTATAAGATCAAGCCATTTTCCCCGTCGCCACCATTTTCTCACTGCTGCAGATGAGTGTTAGAAGGCACCGCTGCTGCTGTGGGCGCTATACAGTATAACTGTGTGAATTGCGAGCGAATTTCCAATTATATAGAGAAATAGGTTTAGGGAGTAGGGACTAGTTCTAATTGCAGCCCTTTTGAGGGCTAGGTTACAGCAGTTCATAGCAATTTTTGCCAGGCAGGTCTGTGCCAGTGCTGTGCAAGTGTTTTTCACAGCATTTGGCGAAATGTAGCTCAGTCAATCCTTTTGGGCCTGTAGCAGTGTCTGTTAGTCATTGGAGTAGCCCTTCTGTGTTGCAAGCTACACCACCTGTGTATCTAATACCAATTTTTTACGGCATCTAAGCCAGCCAATCCTTTTGGGCCTGTAGCAGTGTCTGGTAGTCAGTGGAGTAGCCCATCTGAAGCAAGCTACACCGCCTGTGTATCTAATTCTAATTTTTTACTGCATCTAACCCAGGAAATATTTTTTGGCCTAGTAGCAGTGTCTGGTAGTCAGCGGAGTAGCCCACCTGTGAAAGAAGCTACACTGCCTGTGTATCTAATTCTAATTTTTTACTGCATCTAACCCAGGAAATCTTTTTGGGCCTAGTAGCAGTGTCTGGTAGTCAGCGGAGTAGCCCACCTGTGTAGGAAGCTACACCGCCTGTGTATCTAATTCTAATTTTTTACTGCATCTAACCCAGGAAATCCTTTTGGGCCTAGTAGCAGTGTCTGGTAGTCAGTGGAGTAGCCCATCTGAAGCAAGCTACACCACCTGTGTATCTAATAACAATTTTTTACTGCATCTAACCCAGTAAATCCTCTTGGTCATAGTTGCAGTGTCTCGTAGTCATTGGAGTAGCCCAGCTGTGAAGCAAGCTACATCGCCTGTGTATCTAATAAAATTGTTTTACTGCATCTAACCCAGCCAATCCTTTTGGGCTAGTACCACAGTTTGGCCACTCAGCTCTGCTCGGTTTCCATCCATCGTTTTTTGTGCAAACAACTACAGAATTGCCAATAAGTTAACCACCAAAATGAGTGGCAAAAGGCCTGCTGCTGGTGGAAAGGGCAATAGGCGTGTTGGAAAGGGAAAAAAAGGTTGTGTCCGTGGGGTAGGTGGTAAAGCAACAGTAACATCTGCAGAAGAAAGATCATCTTCCAGCCAAACTAAGATGTCTACTTCTTTTCGTGGACAATGTGATATGATCCCTTTATTACAGACACGCACATCGCTACAAATTCCTGATGAAGCATCTTCTCGCTCCCACTTCTTGACCGAATTACTAGGGAAGCATAGAACAACACCAGTATTGCGAACTGATCAGTGTGAACAGGTTATTAATTGGATAGCTGATAATGCTTCCAGTTACCTGAGCACCACCACCTCCGGTCTGTCTTCCACACGGTCAACTCTTTGTAGCCATGAGTTTCGACCGCATACTCCTCCTCACCCTGATGCTCCTTCCTCCCACAATGCCAAGTGTCGTCAGACAGCAACTGATCCCACACTTGGACACTCTGAAGAGCTGTTCACTGGTCCAGTTCCATATTTGTGCCTCTCGCCAGCACCGCTTGAAGTGGTGGAAGAGGAGATCCCATGTAGCGATGCCCAAATATTTGTACAGCCACGGCCACAGGAAGTCGACGCTGTCAATTTGACACAGGACGTGGACGATGATGAGACACAATTGCCACGAAGTGAGGAGGAGGATCGTGGTGCGGAAGTGGAAGAGGAGGAGGTGGTGGATGATCTAGTAACTGACCCAACGTGGCAGGAGGACATGCAGAGTGAGGCCAGCAGCACACAGGGGAAGGGAGGCAGAGGACCCCAACAGGCAGGAAGAAGCAGTGTGGTGGCCGCAGACAGAAAGCGGGCAACCACTCCCCGTAACACCAACACGAGGGACGTTGCCAGTACAAGCGGTAGGTCTTCCAGAGTATTGAATTTTTTTAAAGACTCTGCTGATAACCCCAAAAAGGTCATTTGTACCACCTGCCATGCCAGCATCAGCAGGGGTGACAAAACTACCAGCCTGACCACCACCAGCATGATCAGGCACATGGCAGCAAAGCATCCGACTTTGTGGGGCGAATCCCAGGGTCTACGACAAGTGTCAGCGGGTGTCACCACTGCTTCTTCCACTGTTGTGCGTGCAATAGAACCCCCTGTTGTGTGTGCAAGGGAATCCCCTCTCCATACTGCATGTAAAGATGCCCCCTCCTCTCAGTCTTTACTTGTTATGGCAGTTTCTCAAGAAACAGCATCAACGTCCACGTCCACGTCCCACCGCAGCGTTCAATTGTCCATATCCCAGACCTTTGAATGAAAGCGGAAATTCGCACCTAACGCCCCACAGGCCACAGTCCTAAATTCCCACATTTCATGACTGCTTGCGTTGGAAATGCTGCCTTTTAGGTTGGTGGAGACGGAATCCTTCCGCAACCTTATGGCGGTGGCCGTACCTCGGTACTCGGTCCCCAGCCGACACTATTTTGCCCGATGTGCCATTCCCGCACTACACCAGCACGTGTCCCAAAACATCTGCTGTGCCCTCAACAACGCAGTTACTGGGAGAGTCCACCTGACAACGGACACGTGGACAAGTGCTTGTGGCCAGGGACGGTACATCTCCCTGATGGCACACTGGGTAAACATAGTGGAAGCCGGGACCCAGTCGGACCTTGGGACGGAACACAACCTCCCCACACCGAGGATTGCGGGCCCTATGTCAGTTAGAGTTGCCCCCACAGTGTACAGCTCCTGCGCATCATCCTCCTCCTCCTCCTCATGTTCAGCCTCCATCTCAGATATCACCACATCAGTTACAAGCTGGAAGCACTACAGTACTGCCTCTGCCAAGCTGCAACAGGCTGTGCTGAAACTCATAAGCTTAGGTGAGAAACGTCATACTGCTTGTGAGTTGTGGACAGCTGTGAAAGAGGAGGCAGATCTGTGGCTGAGACCGTTGAACCTACATCCAGGCATGGTCGTGTGTGACAATGGCTGTAACCTGGTGGCGGCTCTGAGGCGAGGCGAGATCACACATGTACCATGCCTGGCTCATGTGCTTAACATCATGGTTCAGCGGTTTGTTAAATCGTACCCCGAGTTGCCAGATCTGCTCGTGAAAGTACACCGCCTGTCAGCTTATTTTCGCAAGTCGGCTACAGCTTACGCCTCCCTTGCTGTGTTGCAGCAGCGTTTGCAGCTTCCGGCACACCGACTGGTGTGTGATGTCCCCACACGTTGGAACTCTAACCTCCACATGTTGCTAAGGATTTGTGAGCAGAAGAGAGCAGTAGTGGAGTACCAGCTGCAACAAGGCCATCGATATTCAGGTCAGACTCCACACATAAGACCTCAGGAGTGGACCTGGATGTCTGACATATGTACCATCCTGACAAACTTTGAGGAGGCCACCAAGATGGTGAGCGGCGATGACGCCATCATTAGTGTCAGCATTCCACTTGTCTGTCTTTTGCAACGCTCTCTGCAGAGCATTAAAGAGGAGGCATTGCAGCCAGAGTATGATGAGATGGATCAAGAAGCTGTAGCGGTCGATTACACACAGCCCAGCCTCATCTCATCTCAACATGCATTGGGGGACAATGAGGGAGAGGAGGAGGAGGAGGAAGAACAGGAGCTGGTATCATGCGCTGTAGACGGTAGTACCTCTACAACTGTCATACCGTCGGTTCAGCGTGGGTGGCCTGAGGACAGGGGGAGGAGGAGGAGGAGGAGGAGAGCATGGTCAGTCGTCATCTTGGTGAGGACACGGAAATCTTGCCCGTTACCAGTCTGGCACGCATGGCTGACTTTATGTTACGCTGCCTTAACCGTGACCCTTGCGTTGTCAAAATGTTGGGTGACAGTCATTACTGGTTGGTGACACTTGTAGACCGCCGCTACAAGGAGAACTTTCACTTTCTTATTCCTGAGGTGGAGATGTCTACAAAAATGGGGCAGTACCAGAAGGCCCTTTCTGCATAACTGTTAAAAAAATTCCCATCTGAACACGCTAGCGGCAGAGGTCACAGTTCGTTGTTGCCCAACCAAGGCGTACATGCGAGAGAGATGCAACTACTATCCAGCAGAGGCAGGGGAACACTGTCAAAGTTCTGGGACAGTTTTCTCAGACACTCCCTTCGGACATACCCTGAGGCGCGGGGTACTCTCACAAGGAGTGGAAAGTTTCAAAAGATGGTGAGGGAGTACCTTTCCGACCGTACCATCGTCCTCTGTGATTCCTCTGTGCCTTTTAATTATTGGGTATCCATGCTGGACACTTGGAATGAACTCGCTCTGTATGTCTTGGAGGTCCTGGCCTGCCCTGCCGCTAGCGTGTTATCGGAGCGTGTTTATAGTGCCGCTGGGGGAATTATAATTGAAAAGCGCACTCGCCTGTCAACTGACAATGCTGACAAGCTAACCCTTATCAAAATGAACAAGGGCTTTATTGTGCCAGACTTCTCATCACCACCAAATGACAGCAGAGTAACATAAAGCCAAACCCATTGTGTTATTTCGGGAGGTGTATTCACAAGCACCGCTTCACACCCACACATGGGTATACGCTTTCTCATTTTGGCTGTTTTATGCTCTTCTCCTTATCCTCAGCCTCCACCACCACTATACCACCAGGGTGACCCTGGTCCGTATTGCCATTATTGAAAATTCCTCCATCCTGTTTTTTGTCAGATTTTTCTTGGAAGGCATAAGCAAAGACTGTGGGAGACCCACTCCCCAATATTGGGAATAATATTTTTAAGATGCTGTACTGTATGGCTCTTCCAAGGGGCATTAAAAGCGTTTTTTTATACCACTCTGACCTCCATGTCTCTTCTGAGGGGCAATAAAAGCGCATTGTTATACCACTCTGACCTCCACGTCTCTACTGCGGGGCATGAAAAGCGTCTTGTTAAGCTACTGGGACCTCCATCATTCTTTCAAGGGGCATTAAAAGCTGCTTGTTAAGATACTGGGACCTCCATCATTCTTTCAAGGGGCATTAAAAGCATCTTGTTAAGCTACTGGGACCTCCATCATTCTTTCAAGGGGCATTAAAAGCATCTTGTTATACCACTCTGACCTCCATGTCTCATCTGAGGGGCATTAAAAGCGTCTTGCTATACCACTCTGACCTCCACGTCTCTTCTGAGGTGCATTAAAAGCGCCTTGTTAGACCACTCTGACCTCCACGTCTCTACTGAAGGGCATGAAAAGCGTCTTGTTAAGCTACTGGGACCTCCATCATTCTTTCAAGGGGCATTAAGGGGGTCTTGTTAAGATACTGGGTCCTCCATCATTCTTTCAAGGGGCATTAAAAGCATCTTGTTAAGCTACTGGAACCTCCATCATTCGTTCAAGGGGCATTAAAAGCATCTTGTTATACCACTCTGACCTCCATGTCTCTTCTGAGGTGCATTAAAAGCATCTTGTTATACCACTCTGACCTCCACGTCTCTTCTGAGGGGCATTAAAAGCGTCTTATTAATATACTGGGACCTCCATCATTCTTTCAAGGGGCATTAAAAGCGTCTTGTTATACCACTCTCACCTTCACGTCTCTTCTGAGGGGCATTAAAAGCGTCTTGTTATACCACTCTGACCTCCACGTCTCTTCTGAGGTGCATTAAATGCGTCTTGCTATACCATTCTGACCTCCATGTCTATTCTGAGGGGCATTAAAAGCGTCTTGTTATAGCACTCTGACCTCCACGTCTCTTCTGAGGGGCATTAAAAGCATCTTGTTAAGCTACTGGGACCTCCATCATTCTTTCAAGGGGCATTAAAAGCGTCTTGCTAAGCTACTGGGACCTCCATCATTCTTTCAAGGGGCATTAAAAGCATCTTGTTATACCACTCTGACCTCCACGTTTCTTCTGAGGGACATTAAAAGCGTTTTGTTATACCACTCTGACCTCCACGTCTCTTCTGAGGGGCATTAAAAGCGTCTTGTTAAGCTACTAGGACCTCCATCGTTCTTTCAAGGGGCATTAAAAGCGTCTTCTTACACCACTCTGACCTCCACGTCTCTTCCGAGGGGCATTAAAAGTGTCTTGTTATACCACTCTGACCTCCACATCTTTTCTGAGGGGCATTAAAAGCGTCTTGTTAAGCTACTGGGACCTCCATCATTCTTTCAAGGGGCATTAAAAGCGTCTTGTTATACCACTCTGACTTCCACGCCTCTTCTGAGGGGCATTAAAAGCGTTGTTTTAAGCTACTGGGACCTCCATCATTCTTTCAAGGGGCATTAAAAGCGTCTTGTTAAGCTACTGGGACCTCCATCATACTTTCAAGAGGCATTAAAAGCATCTTGTTAAGCTACTGGGACCTCCATCATTTTTTCAAGGAGCATTAAAAGCGTCTTGTTATATCACTCTGACCTCCACGTCTCTTCTGAGGGGCATTATAAGCATCTTGTTATACCACTCTGACCTCCACGTCTCTTCTGAGGGGCATTAAAAGCATCTTGTTATACCTCTCTGACCTCCACGTCTCTTCTGAGGGGCATTAAAAGCATCTTGTTATACCACTCTGACCTCCAGGTCTCTTCTGAGGGGCATTAAAAGCATCCTGTTATACCATTCTGACCTCCACGTCTCTTCTAAGGGGCATTAAAAGCGTCTTGTTATAACACTCTGACCTCCACGTCTCTTCTGAGGGGCATTAAAAGCGTCTTGTTATACCACTCTGACCTCAACATCTCTTCTGAGGGGCATTAAAAGCGTCTTGTTAAGCTACTGGGACCTGCATCATTCTTTCCAGGGGCATTAAAAGTGTCTTGTTAAGCTACTGGGACCTCCATCATTCTTTCAAGGGGCATTAAAAGCGTCTTGTTATACCACTCTGACCTCCACGTCTCTTCTGTGGGGCATTAAAAGCATCTTGCTATACCACTCTGACCTCCACGTCTCTTCTGAGGGGCATTAAAAGCATCTTTCTAAGCTACTGGGACCTCCATCATTCTTTCAAGGGGCATTTAAAGCGTCTTGTTAAGCTACTGGGATCTCCATCATTATTTCAAGGGGCGTTGAAAGCGTCTTGTTAAGCTACTGGGACCTCCAACATTCTTTCAAGGGGCATTAAAAGTGTCTTTTTATATGACTCTGACCTCCACGTCTCTTCTGTGGGGCATTAAAAGCGTCTTGTTACACCACTCTGACCTCCACATCTCTTCTGAGGGGCATTAAAAGCGTCTTGCTAAGCTACTGGGACCTCCATCATTCTTTCAAGGGGCACTAAAAGCATTTTGTTATACCACTCTGACCTCCACGTCTCTTCTGGGGGGCATTACAAGGGTCTTGTTAAGCTACTGGGACCTCCATCATTCTCTCAAGGGGCATTAAAAGCGTCTTGTTATACCACTCTGACCTCCACGTCTCTTCTGAGGGGCATTAAAAGCATCTTGTTATACCACTCTGACCTCCACGTCTCTTCTGAGGGGCATTAAAACATCTTCTTATACCACTCTGACCTCCACGTCTCTTCTGAGGGGCATTAAGAGCTTCTTGTTATACCACTCTGACCTCCACGTCTCTTCTGAGGGGCATTAAGAGCATCTTATTAAACCACTCTGACCTCCACGTCTCTTCTGAGGGGCATTAAAAGCGTCTTGATATACCACTCTGACCTCCACGTCTCTTCTGAGGGGCATTAAAAGCATCTTGTTATACCACTCTGACCTCCAGGTCTCATCTGAGGGGCATTAAAAGCGACTTGCTATACCACTTTGACCTCCACGTCTCTTCTGAGGGGCATTAAAAGCGTCTTGTTAAACCAATCTGACCTCCACGTCTCTTCTGAGGGGCATTAAAAGCGACTTCATATACCACTCTGACCTCCACGTCTCTTCTGAGTGGCATTAAAAGCATCTTGTTATACCACTCTGACCTCCAGGTCTCATCTGAGGGGCATTAAAAGCGACTTGCTATACCACTTTGACCTCCACGTCTCTTCTGAGGGGCATTAAAAGCATCTTGTTAAACCAATCTGACCTCCACGTCTCTTCTGAGGGGCATTAAAAGCGACTTCATATACCACTCTGACCTCCACGTCTCTTCTGAGTGGCATTAAAAGCATCTTGTTATACCACTCTGACCTCCACGTCTCTTCTGAGGGGCATTAAAATCGAATTGTTATACCACTCTGACCTACTCGTCTCTTCTGAGGGGCATTAAAAGCGTCTTGTTAAGCTACTGGGATCTCCACCACTTTTCCGAGGAGCATTTAAAGCGTCTTGTTATACCACTCTGACCTCCACGTCTCTTCTGAGGGGCATTAAAAGCGTCTTGTTATACCACTCTGACCTCCACGTCTCTTCTGAGGGGCATTAATAGCGTCTTGTTAAGCTACTGGGACCTCCACCACTTTTCCGAGGGGCATTAAAAGCATCTTGTTATACCACTCTGACCTCCACGTCTCTTCTGAGGGGCATTAAAATCGTCTTGTTAAGCAACTGGGACCTCCACGTCTCTTCGAACGGGCCTTGCATTTCCTCATAATTTTTGGTAGATTTTGCTTGGAAGGCATAAGCAAATTCTATGGGAGACCCACTCCCCAATAATGGGACTTATTTTTGTAATATGCTGTACTGCATGGCTCTTGTAAGGGGCATTGCAAGTTGCTCCGTCCTAATTTTTGGAAGCTTTTGCTTGGAAGGCATAAGCAAATTCTATGGGAGACCCACTCCCCAATAATGGGACTTATGTTTGTAATATGTTGTACTGCATGCCTCTTGTAAGAGGCATTGCAAGTTGCTCCGTCCTAATTTTTGGAAGCTTTTGCTTGGAAGGCATAAGCAAATACTATGGGAGACCCACTCCCCAATAATGGGACTTATGTTTGTAATATGCTGTACTGCATGGCTCTTGTAAGGGGCATTGCAAGTTGCTCCATCCTTATGTTTGGAAGCTTTTGCTTGGAAGGCATAAGCAAATGCTATGGGAGACCCACTCCCCAATAATGGGAATAATGTTTTTAAGATGCTGTACTGTATGGCTCTTGTAAAGGGCATTAAAACCGTCTTGTTAAGCTACTGTGACCTCCACGTCCATTCAAAGGGGCATTAAATGCGTCTTCTTAAGCCACTCAGAACTCCACAGCCCTTCCAAGGGGCATTGAAATGTTGTTTTCAATTATCTTACCTCTAATCTACATGACTCTTCCAACGGGCATTGCATTTCCTCCTAATTTTAGTCAGCTTTTGCTTTTCAATGCAAAGGTGAAAACTAAGGGAGACACACTCCCCAATAATGGGTAGAAGGTTTTTAGTACGCTGTAATCCACGTCTGTTTCAAGGGGCATTGCAATTCCACTAAATTTTTGGAAAGCCTTCCATTCACTGCTTAGGCCAACAGTGCACAGGAGACCCAGTTGCTATAAATGCAAAAAAAAGGTTTAGTTAAGCCCCTCTGACCTCCATGTCATTTCCAAGGGGCATTGGAGTGCCTCAAAATTTTTGGTAGGCATTGCACTCACTGTATGCCCTATAACTGTGTAGGCTAACTGCTCCTTTTGGTACAGAAACATATCCTACAAGACATACAGTACAGACCAAAAGTTTGGACACACCTTCTCATTTAAAGATTTTTCTGTATTTTCATGACTATGAAAATTGTACATTCACACTGAAGGCATCAAAACTATGAATTAACACATGTAGAATTATATACTTAACAAAAAAGTGTGAAACAACTGAAAATATATCTTATATTCTAGGTTCTTCAAAGTAGCCACCTTTTGCTTTGAAGACTGCTTTGCACACTCTTGGCATTCTCTTGATGAGCTTCAAGTGGTAGTCACTGGAAATGGTCTTCCAACAATCTTGAAGGAGTTCCCAGAGATGCTTAGCACTTGTTGGCCCTTTTGCCTTTACTCTGCGGTCCAGCTCACCCCAAACCATCTCGATTGGGTTCAGGTCTGATGACTGTGGAGGCCAAGTCATCTGGCGTAGCACCCCATCACTCTCCTTCTTGGTCAAATAGCCCTTACACAGCCTGGAGGTGTGTTTGGGGTCATTGTCCTGTTGAAAAATGAATGATGGTCCAACTAAACGCAAACCAGATGGAATAACATGCTGCTGTAAGATGCTGTGTTAGCCATGCTGGTTCAGTATGCCTTCAATTTTGAATAAATCCCCAACAGTGTCACCAGCAAAGCACCCCCACACCATCATACCTCCTCCTCTATGCTTCACGGTGGGAACCAGGCATGTAGAGTCCATCCGTTCACATTTTCTGCGTCGCACAAAGACACGGTGGTTGGAACCAAAGATCTCAAATTTGGACTCATCAGACCAAAGCACAGATTTCCACTGGTCTAATGTCCATTCCTTGTGTTCTCTAGACCAAACAAGTCTCTTCTGCATGTTGCCTGTCCTTAGCAGTGGTTTCCTAGCAGCTATTTTACCATGAAGGCCTGCTGCACAAAGTTTCCTCTTAACAGTTGTTGAAGAGATGTGTCTGCTGCTAGAACTCTGTGTGGTATTGACCTGGTCTCTAATTTGAGCTGCTGTTAACCTGCGAATTCTGAGGCTCGTGTCTCGGATAAACTTATCCTCAGAAGCAGAGGTGACTCTTGGTCTTCCTTTCCTGGGGCGGTCCTCATGTGAGCCAGTTTCTTTATAGCGCTTGATGGTTTTTGCAACTGCACTTGGGGACACTTTCAAAGTTTTCCAAATTTTTCGGACTGACTGACCTTCATTTCTGAAAGTAATGATGGCCACTCATTTTTCTTTACTTAGCTGCTTTTTTCTTGCCAAAATACAAATTCTAACAATCTATTCAGTAGGACTATCAGCTGTGTATCCACCAGACTTCTGCACAACACAACTGATGGTCCCAACCCCATTTATATGGCAAGAAATCCCACTTATCAAACCTGACAGGGCACACCTGTGAAATGAAAAACATTTCCGGTGACTACCACTTGAAGCTCATCAAGAGAATGCCAAGAGTGTGCAAAGCAGTCATTAAAGCAAAAGGTGGCTACTTTGAAGAACCTAGAATATAAGACATATTTTCAGTTGTTTCACACTTTTTTGTTAAGTATATAATTCCACATGTGTTAATTCATAGTTTTGATGCCTTCAGTGTGAATGTACAATTTTCATAGTCATGAAAACACAGAAAAATCTTTAAATGAGAAGGTGTGTCCAAACTTTTGGTCTGTACTGTATGTGGTTGACTGGCCTGATATTGATGTGAATGGTCCCTGTTCCTCCTGCTCTTTCTCCTTTGCCACTACCTCATCCATCATTTATCATCTGAAGCTTTGTTTTAACGGGAGTCATAGAACTTGGATAGTAGCAGGAAAACATCCAGCAATCCTCGGAGGAGGTAGGATATGCGCCAAAATGCTGACCACCTCAGGCCTAGTCGCTACTACATACATGCGCTTGCATTCCTTGAAAACAAAGCAGATGCTAACTTCTATCATCCTCATCATGGTCCTCACCTTGGCACTCTCAACTCCCCTGATGGAGAAGCCAGTGCCCACCGGAGGAGTCGGGTTCTCTGGTGGGCTCGTCCAATGCTGCCCTAAAGCAGGCCAGTCTAAGAAAAGTGTGTGGGGATGTTCCGCGGAGAAATCGGGGCAGCTGGGGACCGTTTATGGACACCCAGCCGCCCCCTGGCGGCTGGGGACCGTGTGTGGACACCCGGCCGCGGGGCGGCTGGGGACCGAGTGCGGACACCCGGCCGCACCCTGGCGGCTGGGGAATGAGCATCGACACCCGGCCGCCGGGCGGCTGGGGACTGAGTATGGATAAAAGGACCGCCGATGCAGCCATGACATGGTGGCCGGCGTCTGCCTCCACATGCCTAAAAGGCCCAATTTCAAGTGCAAGCAAGCTAGCAGTATGGTATTGCAGCCTGGGGGTGGTTGGGTTGCAGGTTGCACATTTACGCTTGCATTCCATGCACACAAAGCTAATGCTAACTTCTATCATCATCATGCTCCTCACCTTGGCACAAACAACTCCCCTGATGGAGAAGCCAGGGCCCACCGGAGGAGTCGGATTCTCTGGTGGGCTCATCCAATGCTGCCCTAAAGCAGGCCAGTCTAAGAAAAGTCTGTGTGGATGTTCCGCGGAGAAATCGCGGCGGCTTGGGACCGTTTATGGACACCCGGCCGCTCCCAGGCGGCTGGGGATCGTGTGTGGACACCCGGCCGCGGGGCGGCTCTGGACCAAGTGTGGACACCCAGCTGCCCCCTGGCAGCTGGGGACTGAGTATGGATACCTCGCTGCCGAAGCAGCCATGAGCTAGTGGCCAGCTTCGGCCTCCTCAAAACTTAAAGGCCCCATTTCAAGTGCAAGCTAGCAGTATGGTATTGCAGCCTGGGGGTGGGTGGGTGGTTGGCTGCATATTTGCGCTTGCATTGCAAGGAACGGGGGAGGTACAATTGAACACTGCCCTGGGACAAGGACTTGCACGGGGATAGTTGCAAGTCTGCATCTTCTGATGCGGCAAGGATCACTTATGATGGACACACTTTTAGGCAGTGACCTGGGAGTCAGAGATACTTCCAGGGGTCTTCCCCATGCTGTCCCCATGTCTTTTCAGCACTGTATGCATGTGTCACACAGCACATGGCCAAATAAGGTTGTAAAATGTTAAAATGACATTTCCCGGTGAATGCATTTGTCACAGTTGAAAGCAATACAAAAGTGCAAAAACGCATAAAAAATGCTACTTGTGAACATAGCCCAAGGTGTGGAGGAGTATTTTTGTTTTTGGTTATTTATTTTACCTTATGCATAAGTCTTTACCCTGGAAAAGAAATTCCTTCACATATTTCACAGGAAAAAAGTTTCACTTTAGTTTTTGAACATTTTATTGTGAGCCTGTAAAAGTGGCTTAATACCTCTGACCACGTTGTTGACAGCAGTGACCTGGGAGTCAGAAATGCTTCCTGGGGTGATCCCAATGCTGTCCCCATGTCATTTGAGCACTGTCACTATCGTTTTGGGCACTTTTTAGGCTTTCTACAGACTGCCGGGGGTGCCGCCGCAAAAATGCTCGGGTCTCCCATAGACTAACATTGGGCTCGTTGCTCGGGTCAAGCACCCGAGTATCACGGCGAGCTCGGGCTGAGTGTCGAGCACCCGAGCATTTTAGTGCTCGCTCAACACTAATCATTAGTATTGCAGAATACAGTAGGTATTTGCTATTATTAGGGATGAGCGAATTTATTTGAGTGGAATTGAATTCTGCTCAAATGTTACAAAAATCCAATTTTTTTAAATTTACTTCAAGTAAATTCAGCAAAATGGCAGCCAGCTGCAGCCGCTATCTTGCTGAATGGTAAAGGGTCAGGAAAAGGTTAATAAAAAGATACTCACCACACTGCTCAACTCTCCGGATGTCCCTGCTGCTGCCTGCTGCTATCCCGACCCGGTGTTAATTTTATGCTGAAGCCGGCCACAAAGTTCACTGCGCATTTTCTTAGGCCTAGTCACGGCTGGAGGCCCCGAACTGGACTCAACACCGGGCCATAGATGTGACACGACAGAGGTGTGGAGGTCTAAACAGCGGGCATTGAGCAGCGGGGCACCAGAGAGGAGAGCGGGAAGGAGAGTATAAGTATTTTTGTTATTTTTTTACATCTTACTTTTATTATGCTCTGGGGTCTGAAAGATCCCAGAGCATATTAGGGAACATTCAGTTGAATAACTTCTCTGCAAATCGAATTTCCCAGTAATATTTGTAAGAACAGGCATATTTGAATTTTTTTTACCTGATCCGCTCATCTCTAGCTATTACAATGTATATTATAAACTGGTTCTATAATTATAACCAAGTGAACACATATATAATGTAGCCGTCTACAACTTTTCATCTTGCTTGTATTGAGGAAGGACTTGAATAGGATTTTTGTCTCTCCTTATTTTGCAGATGGTGCTGCAGTTATAAAAGAGATATCTCTGACGACTGTATGGTTTTAGATGTTTTTAACCTCTTAACGTACACATCTGTCATGAGCACTGGTAATTAATGCTCCATGACAGATATATATACTGTATATCATGGTAATATCACTCATGGGTAATACTTTTGTATTGGTGTTGTCAGCTGCAGAAGCCCAAATGATATACACAGCTGGAATCCCACCGGTCACTGTGAATTATTTGATAATTTCCCGATACTCTTGGTTGTGCTTAAATTTTTAGGTGATGTATTGCTGTTTTTGTCCTTATGAAGAACTTCACTCCAGATACTATTGCATAATAAATGTAGGAAGTTAATAAAATGTAAATAAAAAAAAATTAATAAAAAAATAAAACTAATAATAATACACTATATGCACAATTATTAGGCAATTTGTATTTTTGATGATTAATTTTATTATTGAACAACTACAGTGCTGTCGGTCAATCCGAAAGATTAATAAACCTGAAACCTAAATATTTAAGAAAGTAAAAGTCAGGTTCTGTGTTTCTTAGGAGAATCTCTGTGCATAATTATTGGGCAACTGTTATTATTATTTGGGCTAGGTGCATATTTTTTGTCATCCGAGAAAATCGGATCAATGATGCTTATTGCACTAAGATCAGACTCTGATCACAGTTTGATCGGAGTGTGATCATAGTGTGCTCTGATTCTCTTGGACCAAGAGAAGATGGGAAATTTTTTTTCCATCTTCTCCATTCTGTGATGCTGCAGAAATTGGACCACACTCAGGTGTCATCTGAGTGCAGTCCGATGCTTCACATGGCTTTGTCCGATCCGAATATCGGATCAAACTCGAGCATGCAGAGATTTATTTCCTCGGACAATGTCTCTGTCTGAGGAAAAATCGGGCATGTACATAGCCCTATAAAATAACGTTAGTCCCATTGCGATCCGATGTTTTGTCAGATGACAGACTTTTTTTCTGTACCACTGCTTGAAGAAAGTGTCTTCTAAAAACTGGCAGTAAGTTTGTAAGTTGATTTTGAGTCCATCTTCAACCTGAAAAGGTCAAACTAGCTCTTATTTAATAATACTAGTCCATAGCAGGACCCCACATCCAGGTTGCTGGAGTCGAAGTGGAGGTTTGTCCTAATTGATGCTTCTGTGATCAAGATCATAGCAATTTCAAGAGTGCTACATCCAGCTATAAGACCAATTTTTAAATTTCATTTTTTTTGCCCATTTTGCCTGAGGAAAAAGCAAGCTGCCTAATTATTCTGTACACCTTAATAAAGGGTGTTGATATCCTTAGGCCACATCCTCCCTCATTAAACACATATACTTCACCTGATCTGTTTTATCTAATAAGTATTCAAGTTTATACAGTTTGGCATTGGAAAATATGTATAAAAATGATGATATGGTCAAAATACTCACTTGCCTAATAATTCTGCACACAGTGTATGTAAGCATTTTCTCCTACAATTAAATAAATACTGGATTTTTTCATTCTTTAAAACAAAAAGCCCTCATTTCACTAGCACTATGTTTTTAAGTCAAAATTTAATCTTAGATTTTTTTTTGTGATGGTGGCTGTATATTTCTGATAGTATTCCAAATCTCCTACATAGATACAGAATGAGATGATAAGAGTCCAGCTATCTATAGCCACCACTAGAGGGAGCTCATAAATGCATTAAACAAAATTTTGAAATTTTGAGTGTGTAGGAACCTTTTATTGCCCTCTGATAGTTGTAATTAAAATTAAAATTATTTTATGACATTCAGAAAATTACTTTCGGGCTGCTACAGAATATATAAAGAAAGTAAGCATCACACAATATATGTCTTGTTTACTTGTAAAACAGAAAGATGTGTTCAAAATTGGGCATTTACGAAATGTTTGTGTATATTTAATAACTTACATAGACTTTTAGAATACTTTTTGTTTTGGAGTTACAGTTTTTGTGATTGAAATTAACAAAATTTGCAACAACTCTCTAAATTTGGTGGTGTGGGGAGGATACAGTATTATTATATTATACATTCAATGACAATTTGATTAATTAGCTATAATAGATTTCAAAGCTCTATTTCTCAGCACTGGCACAGAGGATTACTACAAGATAGGTATGATTTTTATTGTTGTTCTACAACTCACAGAGTCGTACCACATAGTTGTGTAGATCATTCGCGCCCATTATCTTGCAACTTTTGCAGTGATTCTTCGTAATCTCTCAGGTATCCATTGAAGAATGTTATCCAGTCCTATTTATAAAGTTTAGACTTTTTTCACAGTGTTTTTTTCCCGTTACATTGTGTTTATCATTGAAGAAGAGCCAAAGAAACCAAATGATGGGTGTGTGCCGTGAAAAGTAATAATTATCATGAGTTAGTTGAGGGTTGCATTTCATTCTTATAATTATCTACATCTGGTAAACATCTGATATTCTCAAGCAAAAATGTGTGAAAATCTGATGGATCAGGTCATATATGTTGGAAGCTGGGATAAACTCTGTCCAGGGTTTATACATCGCTGGGCGGTAAATTAGAAATGAACAATAGAAGGGCACTTTATTTAATACTTTCACAAAATATACAGAAGGAAGGAAAGTGATCTTACCTCCTTTTTGAAGTAATTTTGCCTATTGTAACTCAATTCAGGGTAACACTTGGATGGACTGCTAAGTCCGGTAGCTTAGTATGGGTGGTCCTTGCATTGTTCCCTAAAGGAGAAAAATTTGAAAAAGTTGTATTTTATTGTGTGTAAGTGTTTTATATAGAAATTGACAATATACAGTCATATGAAAAAGTTTGGGCACCCCTATTAATCTTAAGCTTAATGTTTTATAAAAATTGGTGTTTTTGCAACAGCTATTTCAGTTTGATATATGTAATAACTGTTGGACACAGTAATGTTTCTGCCTTGAAATGAGGCTTATTGTGCTAACAGAAAATGTGCAATCTGCATTCAAACAAAATTTTACCTGTGCATAAGTATGGGCACCCTTATCATTTTCTTGTTTTAAATACTCCTGCCTACTTTTTACTGACTTACTAAAGCACTTTTTTTGGTTTTGTAACCTCATTGAGCTTTGAACTTTATAGCCAGGTGTATGCAATCATGAGAAAAGCTACTTAAAGTGGCCACTTGCAAGTTGTTCTCCTGTTTGAATCTCCTCTGAAGAGTCGCATCATGGGCTCCTCAAAACAACTGTCAAATGATCTGAAAACAAAGATTATTCAACATAGTTGTTCAGGGGAAGGATACAAAAAGCTGTCTCAGAGATTTAACCTGTCAGTTTCCACTGTGAGGAACATAGTAAGGAAATGGAAGAACATAGGGACAGTTCTTGTTAAGGCCAGAAGTGTCAGGACAAGAAAAACATCAGAAAGGCAGAGAAGAAGAATGGTGAGATCAGTCAAGGACAATCCTCAGACCACCTCCAGAGAGCTGCAGCATCAACTTGCTGCAGATGGTGTCACTGTGCATCGGTCAACTATACAACGCACTTTGCACAAGGAGAAGCTGTATGGGAGAGTGATGCGAAAGAAGCCGTTTCTGCAAGTACGCACAAACAGAGTCGGCTGAGGTATGCAAAAGCACATTTGAAGAAGCCTATTTCTTTTTGGAAGAAGGTCCTGTGGACTGATGAAACCAAGATTGAGTTGTTTGGTCATACAAAAAGGCGTTATTCATGGTGGCAAAAAAACACAGCATTCCAAGAAAAACACTTGCTACCCACAGTAAAATTTGGTGGAGGTTCCATCATGCTTTGGGGCTGTGTGGTCAATGCCGGCACTGGGAATCTTGTTAAAGTTGAGGGACGCATGGATTCCACTCAGTATCAGCAGATTCTTGGCAATAGTGTTCAAGAATCAGTGATAAAGTTGAAGTTATGCAGTGGATGGATCTTTCAGCAAGACAATGATCCAAAACACCGCTCCAAATCTACTCAGGCATTCATGCAGAGGAACAATTACAATGTTCTGGAATGGCCATCCCAGTCCCCAGACCTGAATATCATTGAACATCTGTGGGATCATTTGAAGAGGGCTGTCCATGCTCGGCGACCATCAAACTTAACTGAACTGTAATTGTTTTGTAAAGAGGAATGGTCAAAAATACCTTCATCCAGGATCCAGGAACTCATTAAAAGCTACAGGAAGCGACTAGAGGCTGTTATTTTTGCAAAAGGAGGATCTACTAAATATTAATGTCACTTTTCTGGTGAGGTGCCCATACTTATGCACCTGTCAAATTTTGTTTGAATGCAGATTGCACATTTTCTGTTAGTACAATAAACCTCATTTCAAGGCAGAAACATTACTGTATCCAACAGTTATTACATATATCAAACTGAAATAGCTGTTGCAAAAACACCAATTTTTATAAAACATTAAGCTTAAGATTAATAGGGGTGCCCAAACTTTTTCATATGACTGTACATACACAGACAGAAAGGCAAAGTAAAATACTGTTTACTCATTTATAAACAGTAGTATGTAACAAAAATGAAAGGAAGAAATACTAAAAAAGAGAAGCGAATTTGTACGAGGCACAATGAATTCTCTCAAATTTTACAGAACACTTGGATTTTCTTGAATCATATTTTTTTTTGCAATTTAGTTCTTAAAAATTCAGCAAATTGCTAAAAAATTCAGAATCCAAATTTTGGAGGTCCGGGAAATGGGTTTAAAAAAATATAACAATACTCACCTCGCCGCTTACCTGTGCCAACCGTCTGGTGCTTCACTCCATCGGACCTTTTCTTATCTCCTTTTTCCGGGGCCAAGTAGGCATTAGATGTCATGGTAAATGTCATGATGTCACAATTGCCCAAGGCACTGACTAGCACCATGACGTCAAAGGAATGGAGACACAAAGTGAAGAAGATAGAGGAAAGGAGAGGCCAAATGGTGTGGAGGACTGTATGGCTTCTCTGGCTGTAGTAGTCAGTTAAGCGGAGAGGTGAATATACATTTTTTTACACACTTTATTAATTGTTATGTCATTTTATTTCTTTATTTTATTATGTTTAATATTTTCTGATAAATAAGGAACATTTGATTCACATTGAATAACCGGGTGCCAGTAAGGCATAGAGTGTATTCTCATAGGGCAGTTAGATGCTGTGAATTTTCCTTCTGTTTTACAGTAGCAACAAAGTACTTGAGATGTAACCTAATCTTATCCACATGTTGAGAAAAACTATTGTAAATTTAGTTGAATTTGATCTGTGGTGCTGATTTTACATCCGCAGCATGTCAATGTATGCTGAAAATCAGTTGCTGATGCGTTACAGATCTTCTCCATTGAGTTCAACCAAGAAGTCAAAATGAACAATAAACTCAATATATTTTACTACAGTTTACTTGTATATTTGTAGAATAATCCAAAAATACTTAAATAAAAACACTCTTGCAAAATGGAAAATAAAAGAAATGATACGTCCCTCGCGTGGGTCCCTTACCAACTCTTTCTCAGTCTCAATACAATGTAGCCTCCTGTGTTGATGTGTTACAGTCTGTGATGGGTTTTAGCCTATACATGGGATGAGATGCATTTTATAAAGAATGCCAGGTTGCCAGGCAAAAGAACCTATGGAAGTGCCAAAGAAAGGGAGTATAGCTTTTAGTTTGACCTATCTACAGTAGCAGATTGCGGAAAAATGTAAATCTCTGCATGATTTAGTATGGATTTGATCACTGGTTGACACAGAAAGAAAAGGGCCCCTGTGCAAGAACAGTATATGGGCCCTTTGCACTTTAATTGCTCATCATAATGCACAATTTTATCTGCTTTGGAGGTGGAAATATGGGCCCCCTTACCTACAGGCCCCTGTTTCACTAATGTTATGTCCTACCCTGGATTTGTTGTTGCAGATGTTGTCCCTGCTGTGTCTGGTGAAATTGCTTTGGAAATTTTCTGCAGCAATTCCCTCTTGCCTTGAAGAGCCGGTGTCATATCATTTAAAAAATAATCATATCAAAAAACTTTTCTAACATTCTTTGAAGATCATGACACTTGTCTAAAAACATTGGAGTAGGTGAGTGAAAGGGGCAGGACATATGGAAAATTATAGTGCAAATCCACAGCAAATAATGACGGGCAAAGCTTTATTATTATTAATATGCCGAATTTATTATGAGGCATGTGCCTCTTCATAAATTCGACACATCTTTGCTTTTCATTAGGACTTTTATAAAGTATGCTGGTCTTAAAATATCTCCCCCAAGGCTTTTTGAAATAAAATTCCATTTTCGTTCATTTACAACATATTTTTGGTGCCTCGGTGACCAATAGACAAAAGCCACTGAGGAAGCCTAAAAGTCATCGTATGGCTGCCCAGCTACTGTAGTTGTTCAGGGTGCCTTTCCACTAAATACTAGGAATGTAATAAAGATGGTACTGCAATACAAAAACTTGAATGAGCATAAGAAAGAGAAGAGAGAAGAGAAATAAGAAAAGAATTTTAATGAAATTGAGACAGTCTTTGATGCTGTTTGGCAGAAATGCATAGTACGCCACTTTACACAAGAGCAAGATCCTTTGTGCTTGTATATTTAGTTAGATTAATGAGGGTATGCAAAATATATTCCTTAAAAAGAAAAAAAGCTTCTCTCAAGTTCCTGCTATAAACGGCTACCCTGTAAGGAAATAAAAAATTCTGAAGGAAGTCTGTCTCCCCAGAAAATGCATATTAAACTAGCTATACAGTGATATAGGAGACTTAGACCTTAAAAAAATCATAATAGCTACACAATGACTGAGAAAATGAATTTTAATTAAGATGAAAATGAGGATGCTTCGCTGCACCCTTGGTGTGGCCAAGGGCTCAGTGCACTGTTATGCCCACTCAATTTGCATTTTGGGATTTTCCTCCATTTCTTATTGACAGTGATTACTTGCCCAGAACGCTGTCTGAACTTGGCTGGTGTTTCTGCATGTGAACACTTTTGAGTATATCGGTGTAGTAAGAGAGGAGCCAGACACTGCATGCTCTGGCACATCACAATGTACACGCAGCCATGCATGTATATAGCGCTTGCTCGGGGCAAGTGAGTGCTGTCAATTAAAAGCAGGGAAAGTCTCCAAAATGCAAATTCATGAGGTGTAACACTTTACTGAGCCCTTGGCCATGCTAAAGTTGCATCAAAGCTCCCTCATTTGAACAGAATAACAAGTAATTTTTCTCAGGCCGGCGTGCCAAAATGGGGGTGCTAATGTCCATATTTTCTCGGAACTGCACCAATTAGTTACAGTGAAAAAAAAAGAGTTTTAGAAATTATTCTTATCGATGACATAATTATTATTATTATTATTATTATTTATTGTTATAGCGCCATTTATTCCATGGCGCTTTACATGTGAAAAGGGGTATACATAGCAAAAACAAGTACAATAATCTTGAACACAATGTGACAGCGACTGGTACAGGAGGAGCGAAGACCCTGCCCGCGAGGGCTCTCAATCTATTAGGGATGGGTGAGGATACATTAGGTGAGGTTAGAGCTGGTCATGCAGCAGTGGTTACTGCAGGTTGTAGGCTTGTCGGAAGAGGTGGGTCTTCAGGCTCCTTTTGAAGGTTTCCATGGTCGATGAGAGTCTGATGTGTTGGGGTAGAGAGTTCCAGATTAGGGGAGAAGCATGGGAGAAATCTTGTATGCGATTGTGGGAGGAGGAGATTAGAGGGGAGTAGAGAAGGAGATCTTGTGAGGATCGAAGGTTGCGTGCGGGTATGTAACGAGAGACTAGGTCAGAGATATATGGAGGAGACAGGTTGTGAATCACTTTGTATGCCATGGTTAGGGTTTTGAACTGGAGTCTCAGAGCAATGGGGAGCCAGTGAAGAGGTTGACAGAGAGGAGAGGCCGGGGAATAGCGGGGGGACTGGTGGATTAGTTGGGCAGCAGAGTTTAGGATAGATTGGAGCGGTGCAAGAGTGGTAGAAGGGAGGCCATAGAGCAGGAGGTTGCAGTAGTCGAGGCGGGAGATGATGAGGGCGTGCACTAGTGTTTTTGAAGATTCATGGTTGAGGAATGTGCGGATTCGGGAGATATTTTTGAGTTGGAGTCGGAAGGAAGTGGAAAGGGCTTGGATATGTGGTTTGAAGGAGAGATCAGAGTCCAGGGTTACTCAAAGGCAGCGAGCTTGGGGGACTGGGGAGAGTGGACAGCCATTGACATTGATAGATAGGTCAG
The DNA here is from genome assembly GCF_046119375.1 of Phyllobates terribilis. NCBI lineage: Eukaryota > Metazoa > Chordata > Amphibia > Anura > Dendrobatidae > Phyllobates > Phyllobates terribilis. The sequence goes on from NW_027362761.1 coordinate 791,227,108, forward strand.
TTGGGGGGGTGAATGGGATGGCGGAAAGATGATGAATTCTGTTTTGTCCATGTTAAGTTTTAGAAATCTATCAGAGAAGAAGGATGAAATGGCGGACAGACATTGTGGGATTTTGGTTAGTAGGGAGCAGATATCGGGTCCAGAGAGGTAGATCTGTGTGTCATCAGCATAGAGGTGATAATGAAAGCCATGGGACTCTATGAGCTGCCCCAGGCCTAAGGTGTTGATGGAGAAGAGCAGAGGTCCTAGGACTGAACCTTGGGGGACACCGACAGATAGGGGGCGAGATGAGGAGGTGGTGCGCGAGTGGGAGACACTGAATGTCCTGTCTGTTAGGTATGAGGAGATCCAGGATAGGGCAAGTCTGTGATGCCGAGAGATGAAAGAGTTTGTAGTAAGAGGGAATGGTCCACTGTGTCGAAGGCAGATGACAGGTCTAGGAGGAGGAGGACAGAGTAGTGTCGCTTGGATTTGGCGGTTAGAAGGTCGCTGGTGACTTTAGTCAGGGCAGTTTCAGTAGAATGGTGCGGTCGGAAACCAGATTGTAGGCGGTCAAAGAGGGAGCAGGAGGAGAGGTGGGAGGACCGTTCAGAATGGACGTGTTGTTCCAGTAGTTTTGAGGCATAGGGGAGAAGTGATATGGGGCGATAGCTAGACACAGAGGTTGGGTCAAGGGAGGGCTTTTTGAGGATGGGTGTGATTGAGGAATGTTTGAAGCATGAGGGGAAGACACCAGTTGTTAGTGACAGGTTGAAGAGGTGGGCTAGGGCTGGGATAAAGATAGTGGTAAGGTTTGGGATGAGGTGGGACGGGATTGGGTCAAGTTTACAGGTGGTGAGGTGTGATTTGGAGAGAAAAGAGGAAAGTTGGTCTTCAGAAATGGTGGAGAAAATGGTTTTGGAGGAAGAGGGTTGAGTAGGTGTGGGGTGGGGCTGTGGGGGCTTTAGGCAAAAGCTTTGTCTGATGGTGTCAATCTTCTGCTTGAAGAATGAGGCAAAGTCTTTGGCTGAAATAAGAGGAGAGGGAGGAGGCACTGGGGGATGGAGGAGAGAATTGAAGGTGTTGAATAGTTGTTTGGGGTTGTGAGGCAGGGAGGATAGGAGGGATGCGAAGTATGTTTGTTTTGCTGCAGTGAGTGTGGACTTGAAGGTAGTGAGGGATTGTTTGAATGCAATGAAGTGCTCATTGGAGTGGGACTTTTTCCATCTACGCTCGGCAACCCTGGAGGCCCGTCGCAGTTCTTTAGTTAGGCTGGTGTGCCAGGGATGTCTGTTGATTGTGCGAGCTTTGGTATGTGTGAGGGGGCAACCGAATCTAGAGCTGCAGCTGTTGCAGATGTTGCTGCCACTTTATACAACACCACATCATGTAAGAAACTAATGTCTGTAAGAGGGAGAAGGGATTCAGAGAGTGAGTATAGGTCAAGGTGTCTGAGATTTCTGCGAGGGTGTGCAAGTTTGTGGAGTGGGGATTGTTGACCTGGAGAGGAGAGGGAAGAGAATGTAAGTAGGTTGTGGTCAGAGAGAGGGAGAGGTGAGTTAGAGAGGTTAGATAGGGAACAGAGGCGGGTGAAGATGAGGTCCAGCGTGTGGCCGTCTTTGTGGGTGGGTGTGGAAGACCACTGGGTAAGACCGACGGAGGAAGTGAGAGATAGAAGCTTAGAGGCAGCTGAGAGGGAAGTGTCAATGGGGATGTTAAAGTCACCCATGAGGATAGTGGGGATGTCAATGGAGAGGAAATTAAGTAGCCAAGTGGTGAAGTGGTCAAAGAAAGTGGTGGTTGATCCTGGGGGGCGGTAAATGACAGCCAGTTGGAGGTTGGAGGGGGAGTAGATGCGCACGGAATGCACTTCAAAAGAGGGGAGAGTAATTGAGGGCGGCAGTGGGATATGGGTGAAGGAGAAGTTATCTGAGAGGAGGAAACAATTCCTCCACCGTGCTTGCTGGTGGGGCGTGGGGTATGGGAGAGGTGGAATCCGCCATACGAAAGTGCAGCAGGAGTGGCCGCGTCAGAGGGGGTGAGCCAGGTTTCAGTGATGCCGAGGAAGGAAAGTTTGTTAGTGATGAAGAGGTTGTGAATGTAGGAAAGTTTGTTGCAGACAGAGCGAGTGTTCCATAGAGCTCCTGATAGTGGGACTCGGGAAATTCTTATTTCTCATACTTCAGCTAATGGCCATACTTAAGGTAATGGCCACAGACTAAAGTCTGACACAGACTCCAGGCCCACAATATATTTGTAACAGAATGCATTCAGCTGTGAACCAGGGGGGAGTGGTCTGTGCTCATCTTGATCAGCTGATTAGGCTGAGCCAGATGCTGGATAGTCAAAGACTAAGTAAACAAGGTCAGAAATGAAAGTGGGGGTAGCTGGTGTAGTTTGGGTCACATACCATTAGGAAATAGGAGTAGAGAAGTATAGAGAAATCTGCATGGGAGTCAAGACGGAAAAGCTGGGTCACATACCATTAGGAAATAGGAGTAGAGAAGTATAGAGAAATCTGCATGGGAGTCAAGATGGAAAAGCTGGGTCACATACCATTAGGAAATAGGAGCAGAGAAGTATAGAGAAATCTGCTTGGGAGTCAAGATTGAAAAGCTGGGTCACATACCTGTAAGAGGAATGGATAAATAGAGATGCTGATTAGAGTGCGGTGGTGGCAGGTAAGGTACAGTCTGCATGCATCATATTAATCAGGATTAATTCTTATTTCTCATACTTCAGCTAATGGCCATACTTAAGGTAATGGCCACAGACTAAAGTCTGACACAGACTCCTGGCCCACAATATATTTGTAACACAATGCATTCAGCTGTGAACCAGGGGGGAGTGGTCTGTGCTCATCTTGATCAGCTGATTAGGCTGAGCCAGATGCTGGATACTCAAAGACTAAGTAAACAAGGTCATAAATTAAAGTGGGGGGGAGCTGGTGAAGCTGGGTCACATACCATTAGAAATTAGAAGTAGAGAGGTATAGAGAAATGTGCATGGGAGTCAAGACGGGAAAGCTGGGTCACATACCATTAGAAATTAGGAATAGAGAGGTATAGAGAAATGTGCATGGGAGTCAAGACGGGAAAGCTGGGTCACATACCATTAGAAATTAGGAGTAGAGAGGTATAGAGAAATGTGCATGGGAGTCAAGACGGGTAAGCTGGGTCACATACCTGTAAGAGAAATGGATAAACAGAGATGTTGATTAGAGTGCGATGGTGGCAGGTAAGGTACAGTCTGCTTGCATCATATTATTCAGGATTATTTCTTATTTCTCATACTTCAGCTAATGGCCATACTTAAGGTAATGGCCACAGACTAAAGTCTGACATGGAAGCAACCTTGTAGAAGATAGCTTTATGCTATAGCAATTAAAGGTAATTTCATCAAAACCCCGCTAACCTACTGTCTCCTACCCCACTACCTGGTAGACTGTAAGCCCGCAAGGGCAGCGCCCCTCTCCCCTCTGTACTAGTCTATCATTGTTCATCTGTTCACTGTAATTTGTATTTTGTATGTAACCCTCTCTCATGTACAGCATCATGGAGTCAATGGTGCTCTGAAAATAAGTAATAGTAATAATAATCAGAAGAGGTCTTATTGTGTAAAATCATGTTTATGTGTTACTTCTTCTTAAAAATAGGTAATGTTTTTTTTTCATATTCCAACCTTTATTATAAACAAAATCAATAATCTTGCAATTTTCACACTAGCCATTACAGCTATTTTAGATCCATAGTTCTTGTCCTTTGAAGAAGAGTTTTCAGCAGCCTTATTATCATCACAGGCAAGATTACAATGATAGATAACACCTATATACTAAACTGATAACACACAATCCATCAATCATAATAGATGGTGTCACAATTGACCCAGCTTTCTATCCCTTTACAATGATCTTTCCACATGCTCATTAGATGCTTCAAGAGAAAAGATAGGCTCTGAATCTCTTAATTACTGCTAATGTAAATGTGAATTTCCTTAAACTACAAAAAATTAGAATGTGAAAATTGCAAGATTTTTCATTTTTATTTCTAATAAAGTTTGTGATATGAAAAAGAACATTATCAATTTTAAAAGAAAATATGTGACACTAAAATCTGATTTAAACAATAGGTCATTTTCTGATACACATTCCCTTTAAAGTTATTAATCATTTGTCTATGAAACTGGGAGTAGATGATACATGGGTTTTAACAAGCTTTAAAGAGTAAGTTATATATCTTATTAAGGCTAGAATCACACACATGTAACATAGTAGCACAGTTTTTAAGGTTGAAGGAAGACTACGTCCATCTAGTTCAACCCATTGCCTAACATGTTGATCCAGAGGAATGCAAAAAAAAAACATGTGGCAAACACCAAGCTCCACAATTTCTTCCTGACTAGTGTTGAGCCACCCCCGTAGTGTTCGAGTTCGGTTCGGTTCGTCGAACTGTTCGTCGAACACCTTCGAACACCGTTAAAACCAATGGCAGGCAAACAAAAACACATAGAAACACATAGAAAACACCTTCAAAGGTGTCTAAAAGCTGACAAACTGCTCAGAAGACACAACTAACACATGGAAAAGTGACAAGTACATATAGTCATGCGAAAAGAAAAGAGGTGGAGGAGTAAAAGGAGGGGGAGACACAGATATAGGCATGTCATGCCCTTCTAAAATCCAAAAAGTGAGAAGCCGACACGTTCAGTCCGCTCCTGCCCGTGCCACCTCCGTGTCGCCGGGTTTGTGCCAGAGCCGCGGTGAACCCTGACGGCCAGCCCCCCTCTCCCAATACTGGTGCCTGTCCGCTGGTGGGTCGAGCGAGCCCCCCTGTGGTGGAGGCAGCTCTAAGCTTTTTAATTTAAATTGTCTCTCTAATTTGAATGAATACACTTTAAATCCATTTACAAGGATCTATTGGAGGGCAAGTCTCATGCCAGCAGCCGCGTAATTCCAGCTCCAGTAGCGTCCACTAAAGCTGCTGCAGTTAAAAATCTTTTATAAGGATCGAGCTCGACTGTCCACCGCAAGGCATCCTACTGCCAGTCCCAGCCCCCATGCCTTGGGGTGCCTCCTGATGCTCTTCACTGAGTATCCCGTGGTCCCGAAGCATTTCCTTTGAAAAAATTAAGTGTCCAAACTACAGGTGGTGTAGCTTGCTTAACAGCCGGGATAATCCGCTGACTAGCAGACACTGCTACTAGGCACACAGTATTTCCTGGGCTAGATGCAGTTAAAAATTTGTAATTAGATACTCTCGTTGGATGCTGAGAAAGCATTCCATAGAGTCTCCTGGCACGACATATATGATTCTCTTAAAAAGCTTGGGGTAGGGGTCAAGGGGACCATTTTATAGCCAAAATCACGGCCCTGTATCACAACACGTCACCTAGGCTGAAGATAAATGGAACTGTAGCACCCTGAGGGCTCGGTTGCTACAGAGGTATTGCACCTCACCCAGAGGTGTGATATCTCACTCTCAGGTAAGGATGGAGTGTGGATCAGGACCCGACACCTGCATGCATTACACCACATTGCCGTGGGGCAGGGCGACCAATATGCCTCTGAGATGGGCACGACAGTCCCTGTCCCTGGCTGGAGTGGGGGGAGGGAACACTGAGGAAGGGGAACCCTGTAGTGCAGGAGCAGGGAGGAAGCAGTTCCTGGGTGCATTGAGAAGGGAGTATAAAAGGTGGGCACCATCTTAGTTCAGTGCAGAGAAGTCTGAGCAGAAGTGGCAGGGAGCAGGGGCTCTGCATGAGCTCTGCTCCGGAGGCGGGCCTAGTAACAGAGGCCCAGGCCTGGAAGAGGGAGAAGGAAGGAAGAGGAGCGGAGAAGGCTCCAGGAACGAGGAATGAAGGGATCCCAGGGATGCGGACGGGCGAGTCGCCACCGCACGCCCGAATCCACCTGCGTGGAGGGGTCAGGCCAAAGGGGGAGACCGGTCCCCGAAACTAGTGGAGGCAGGAAACGACCCTCAGCTAGAAACCGGAGACTGTGACATTTTATGTGGCGCAGCCCCTCGCTACACCCGCTAGGAAGGCACCACATAGGGTCAGGGAAACTGGCGCCAAGTTTACCAAGAGGAGGCCCGAGGCACCCGGACAGAAGGGTTGGTAAGAAAGGCCAGACAAAGGACACACAAAGGGGGTCCTGTGAAGCGCTCCAAAGTTATCTGGGAGTTGTCTGAGCCCCTCACCTGGTGAGCACAGTACGACGTGGGCAGCCGTTACCTGCAGACGTGGTCTGGATAATAAGAACTGTGAGTAAAGGCCCTGGACTGCATCACTGACTCCGTGTCGTTACTGCTGCTGCCCTGCACCATCACCCTCATCCTCCGCATACACTGCCCTGAGGCTATACTCCTCCCATGGGGAGTTATGCTACGCTCTGCTGCACCCACAACACCAGCCTCAGCGGTCTGCCCTGCAGCGGCGGTTCACTCTGACCGCAATCCACGGGTGGCGTAGTCGGATATTTAAACATCAAAACCACATAAATAGTTCCGCCACTGGTTTGACCACCCTGAGCCACGGAACCGGGTTGCCGCCACGAAGACTACAACCACCATCATCCACCAAAAAGGGTCCGGCTCCGGGTGTCCCAAGGCCCAGGGGGTGCATCAGAACATTTTCATCACCTTTCACAATCACCAATGGGACAAGGCAGGGATGTCCTCTGTCCCCTCTCTTATACATCCTAGTGACGGAGCACCTGCTCTCATCAATTCGCCATAACCCCAATATTAGGTGGATTGAGGTGGGAGGCACCGAGTACAAGTGCTCTCTATTTGCTGATGATGTCCTAGTATATATCACTCAATCACATATATCCATCCATGCTGTTATGGCTGAAATAGATCACTTTGTTACATGGTCAAATTTTAAAATTAATGCAGCGAAGTCTGAGGCCCTCGATGTCTCCCTCCCCAAATCCATATAGTATTCCATACAGTCCAACTTTCCCTTTGCCTGGCCCTCACAGGGTATCAAATACTTAGGAATTCCTATTCATAGAGACCTCTCCCATCTATGTTATCTTAATTTTGGGCCCTTTATTGAACAACTCCATACAGACCACGGTTGGCAAGTTAGAACTGTAAGATTCACTACGGGAACCACTGGTGTTTTGTGGAAAAGCACATGTACACTGTGTTCCAAATTATTATGCAAAAAGTGTTTAGGAGTGATAAGGGAAGAATTTGTTTGTTTGTCAGTTACACTCATTGATGGTGATGTGTGTCAGGGCTCTTTATATCACTGTAAGCAATTGCAGACACGTGTGCTAATTAGTTTGGCAGGTGTGTCCAATGAAAGGCAAGACTACTTAAGAAGGCTGTCTCACATTATTAAGCAGCCTACATTTTCTGCCAAAATGGGAAAGAAAAAGGATGTGTCGGCTGCTGAGAAGCAACAAATTGTGGAGTGTTTAGGTCAAGGCATGACTACAATCAACATTGTGCGATGATCAGGATGAGGTGTCTTGGCAATCAAGAAGTATGTAGCTGATTCACAGTACACACGTGTGCGTGCTGATAAGGGCAAATTGAGGACTCTTTCCTACAGGCAATTACGTCAGGTTAAAAGAGCAGCGGCAAAAAAGCCTTGTCATAGCAGCAGACAAGTTTTTGAAGCTGCTGGTGCCTCCAACGTCCCCCGAACAACAAGATGCAGGGTCCTTCAGAGGTTTGCAACTGTGCATACGCCATCCTGTCGACCTCCTCTATCCACTTCACACAAGCAGAAACGGCTCCAGTGGGCCAAACATTACATGAAGACTGATTTCAAAACTATTTTGTTCACGGATGAGTGCCGTGCAGCACTCGATGGTCCAGATGGATGGAGTGGAGGATGGCTGGTTGATGGACACCCCACGCAAACACGGCTACAGCGCCAACAAGGAGGAGGTGGAGTAATGTTTTGGGCTGGAATCATGGGGAGAGAAATTGTCGGCCCCTTTAGGATCCCTGAAGGCGCTAAAGATGAACTCCATAATGTATGTGGATTTTCTCAAACAGCACTTCCTGCCATGGTTCAAGAAGAAGAACCGTGTATTTCACAGCAAGATCATTTTTTTGCATGATAATGCACCATCTCATGCTGCACATAAAACATCTGCATCTCTGGCTGATATGGGCATAAAAGGGGACAAACTTATGGTGTGACCCCCATGCTCCCCTGACCTCTACCCCATTCAGAACCTCTGGAGCATCATCAAAAGGAGTGTCTATGATGGCGGGAGGCAGTTCACATCTAAGCAACAGCTCTGGGAGGGTATTCTGTCCTCATGCAAAACAATTGAAGCAGAAACCATCCAAAACCTGACAAATTCAATGGACGAGAGAGTTCAGAAGCTCCTTTCGAACAAGGGGTCCTATGTGAAAATGTAACATCACCTAGAATAAAGTTTTGAGTTGAAAACTGTTTGATTTTAGTTTCTAATAACCTGCTAATGCTTATAATTTCAAAAATGACCATTTTTTTGGTCTTTATTAAAATGAAAAGGTTGATCGAAAAGTTTGGGGGATCTAAGAGTGTGGCAACCCAGTAGTCATGATTATTTCGAATTCTGACAATATGAGGGTCATGTTGCAGGTAGTGCAGCAAGAAGGCACTTATGTGTCTTGCGCATCTCGGAGCCCCAAAATTATTTTCCGGGCTAGATGCAGCTAAAAATTATTTTTAATTTTAAATCTGGTGGAGCTTAGTATAGATGGCCTAATAGGATCAGTGCTGCACACTGCTACAAAGCCCAAATTATTTTCCAGTCAAGATACAGATAAACATGATTAGTAATTTTAAAGCTGGTGGAGCTTATTATAGATGGCCTAATAGAATCAGTGCTGCACACTGCTACAAAGCCCAAATTATTTTCCAGCCAAGATACAGATAAACATGATTAGTAATTTGAAAGCTTAAAATGGTTGGTAGGGTGATTTTAACCAATCATCAAGCTTTTACTCTCCCCAGGATGACACAGGGGTAGAAAAGTCGTTTCGGATCCATGATTTGTTCATCTTTATGAACGTGAGTCTGTCTACATTATCAGTGGAGAGCCGCGTGCGCTTATCTGTCAGCACACCACCAGCAGCGCTGAACACACGTTCAGACAGAACGCTGGCTGCGGGGCATGACAAGATCTCCAAGGCGTAAGTGGCTAGCTCCGGCCATTTATCCAGATTGGAAGCCCAAAAAGAGCAAGGGTCCAGTGACACAGTCATGGCTTCAATGTTTACTTGGAGATACTCCTGTACCATCGTCTCTAGGCGTTGACTATGTGTCAGACTTCTTGTCTCCTGTGGCCTTGCAAAGGATGGGCTAAAAAAGTGGTGAAATGATTCCGCAAAATTGATGTTACCAGCAGATACTGTGGTTCTGTTACGGTTTAAGTGCTGAACACTTGACGGTCCCACGGTTGGCAAGTTGGAACTGTGAGATTCACTACGTGCACCACTGGTGTTTTGTGGAAAAGCACATGTAAGATTCTGCAACAGTCTCTGCTGATACTCCTGCATGCGTGCATCCCTTTCTATGGCAGGAATAATTTCTGCAAATTTACTTTTGTACCGGGGATCTAACAGTGTGGCAACCCAGTAGTCAGGATTATTTCTAATTCTCACAATTCGAGGGTCATGTTGCAGGTAGTGCAGCAAGAAGGCACTCATGTGTGTTGCGCATCCAGGAGCACCAAGTCCCTGTTGTGTTGGTGGCGAGGTAACAATCATGCTTCCTTCCTCTGTCCTCTCCCCCCAACCTCGCACAACAGAAATGTGATCAAGGTCTCACTCATCTGATGAGTCTTCCATCAGTTCGTCCTCCACTTCTTCCTGGGCTCCTGCACCTTCCTCACTAGTTTGGCTGCTACCATGCGTCCTGGTAAAACCATCTCCACCACCCTCAGATGCCTGCCGCCTTGGTGCTGCCGACCGTCTGGACCTTGCAGATGTTAGCCCTTCCGCATACAACTCCTCCTCCTCTACTTCCTCCACCTCCTCTTGTGCCACCACCTGACTCCGAATTCTGTTTAACATGTGCTCCAGCATGTAAATCACCGGAATAGTCATGCTGATAATGGCATCGTCAGCACTAAACATCTTCGTCGCCATTTCAAAACGGTGTAGAAGGGTGCATAGGTCCCTGATCTGAGACCACTCCTTCAGCGTAATTTGCCCCACCTCTGGATCTCGTTGGCTATATGTCAGAACGTATTGCACCAGGGCTTGTCGGTGCTGCCACAGTCGCTGAAACATGTGCAGAGTTGAATTCCACCGGGTAGGCACATCGCATTTTAGCCGGTGAAGTGGCAGGCCCAACGACTTCTGTAGAGATGTAAGTCGCTGAGCTGCGGGATGCGAACGGCGGAAGTGAGCACACAGCGACCGTGCCCTCTGCAGAAGGCCATCTAGTCTGGGATAGTGGGCTAAAAATTGCTGGACAACCAGGTTCAACACGTGAGCCATACAAGGCACGTGTGTGACATTGCCCCGGCGAAGGGCTGCACCTAGGTTTGCAGCATTGTCGCACAGAGCCTTCCCTGGTTTCAGGTCCAGTGGAGACAACCATTCATGAAATTGGTTCTCCAGAGCTGACCACAACTCCTCAGCTGTGTGACTCACATTTCCCAGACATTTCAAAGTAAAAACCGCCTGATGACGTTGAGCCCTACTGCCAGCATAGTAAGGAGGTGTGCAGGATCCCTTCTGCGCAGTTAGAAAGCTTGTGGCATGACCAGACAGGCTTTGGGTGCAGGTGGAAGACCGAGAGGAGGTTGAGGAGGCAGAAGCAGTGGAGGAACTTTGACATAAAGAGGATTGACGCACAACTCGTGGGGACGGCAAGACTTGGACAGCAGCCCCTTGTCCTGCTGTCACCATAGTTACCCAGTGCCCAGTCAGCGACATGTAACGCCCCTGTCCATGCCTACTCGTCCAAGTGTCTGTGGTGAAATGCACCCTGTCACACACAGAGTTTCTCAAAGAAGCGGTGATGTTGTGTGCGACATGCTGGTGGAGCGCAGGCACATCTTTCTTTGAGAAGTAGTGCCGAATGGGCATCTGGTACTGGGGCACTGCGACGGACATAAGGTCTCGAAAATCCTCTGTGTCCACCAGGCGGAAAGGAAGCATTTCTGTAGCCAAGAGCTTGCAGATGGTGACATTCAACCTCTTAGCTTTCTCATGGCTAGGAGGAAATGGTGTTTTACTTGTCCACATCTGAGGGACCGAGGGCTGGCTATTGTGCTTAGACGGGGTTGATAAGGGTGTCCCCGGCAAGCTGCCGGTCTGTGAGGAAGATGCAGGCGGACATGTTAGGTTGCCTTGATCCAAAGGTGGTGCTATCGATGTCGGACAGCGCTCAACACCAGCTGGTGTTACCACCTCCAAAGAAAATGATGACCTGCCAATCACGCTGGCTGTTGCGGGTAAAGAGGTGGCAGGTCTGCGCCCCAAAACAGGTGTGACTGCTGTCCCCCAAGTCACAGAGGATGAAGAGGCCGCGGATGCACAAGATATGGCAGACGGTGGTTGGCCCAGCCGGCTAGGCCGCATTGTAGCACACTGAGCTTCCACTGCAACTTATGCTTCATGTCCATGTGCCGGTTCATGCATGAAGTACTCAAACTATGTATTTTTTGGCCTCTACTTAGCTTTTGCTGACAAATGTTACAGATAACACGAGTTGGGTCATCTTTATCGATCTGAAAAAATGCGCAGGCTATGCAAGGCTTAGCACCCATGCGACCTGAAGAGCCACCACGACTTGTGGTGAGAGGCAGAGTTGTGTTTGAGGATGCAGTTGTTGACGTGCTTCCAGTACTACGTCTCTGTCCAGGAAGGCGCAACCTGACCTCGTCGTCACTAGCATCTTCCTCCACCTCCTCTGCTGACCTCATCTCTTGGCTGACTGTGGGTTGACAGTAAGTGGGATCTCCAACCTCATCATCATCACCCTGTGCGTTATCACACCCGTCGTCCTCAGAGCCAACCTGTTCCTGCCCTGACAAAAAACAAAACTTGTCGCTTCAATCAGGTATTTGAGTCTCATCATCGTCTTCCTCATTGTCACCACCAACAGGAGTTACAGTTTGGGAATGAGGGTCTACATTATGGTCAGAACCTTCTGCGTCTGGTCCTCGATTCGACTCATAAAGATTCTGGGCATCAGTGCAGATCATTTCCTCGTCTGGATTCACAGAAGCGCTGGAGTCGACCTCTGATTCCCAGGCTATAGTATGAGTAAACAGCTCTGCAGACTCAACCATATGTTCTACCTCATACTCAGACGGGCAGCTGGAGATTTGGGAGCTGTGAGGAAGCAAGTGCGATTGGGGTGACATCTTTGAGGACTGGAGTATTTGTGATGTTGAAGTTGATGTGCAGGAGAGCCCACTTAAAGGAGCACTTGATATCCGTTGAAGCACCTGCTGTTTTTGTGCCTCATCTGGAATTTGTAGCGATTGGCGTGGCCGTAAGAAAGGGATCTTATCACATTGTCTGCTAAAAGAAGTAGACATTTTAGTTTGGCTGGAAGATGGTCTTTCTTCTGCAGATGTTACTGTTGCTTTAACACCTACCCCACGGACACAACCTTTTTTCCCCTTCCCAACACGCCTATTCCCCTTTCCACCAGCAGCAGGCCTTTTTCCACTCATTTTGGTGGTTAACTAATTCACAACTCTGGAGTTGTTTGCACAAAAAAACAATGGATGGGAACCGAGCAGAGCTGAGTGGCCAAACTGTGGTATTAGGCCAAAACTATTGGCTGGGTTAGATGCAGAAAAAAATTATATTCAATTTGCAACCTGATGGAGGTCAGTATAGATGGACTAATAGAACAAGTCCCACACAAAGCTAGAAGCCCAAATATTTTTTCAGAGGTAGATGCAGAAAAAAATTGTATTCAGTTTGCAACCTGATGGAGGTCAGTATAGATGGACTAATAGAACAAGTCCTACACATAGCTAGAAGCCCAAATATTTTTTCAGAGGTAGATGCAGAAAAAAATTATATTCAGTTTGCAACCTGATGGAGGTCAGTATAGATGGACTAATAGAACAAGTCCCACACACAGCTAGAAGCCCAAATATTTTTTCAGAGGTAGATGCAGAAAAAAATTATATTCAGTTTGCAACCTGATGGAGGTCTGTATAGATGGATTAATAGAACAAGTCCCACACACAGCTAGAAGCCCAATATTTTTTCAGAGGTAGATGCAGAAAAAAAATATATTCAGTTTGCAACCTGATGGAGTTCAGTATAGATGGACTAATAGAGAAAGTCCCACACACTGCTAGAAGGCCAAATATTTTTTCAGAGCTAGATGCAGACAAAAAATTATTTTTAATTTGCAACCTGATGGAGGTCAGTATAGATGGACTAATAGAGAAAGTCCCACACACTGCTAGAAGGCCAAATATTTTTTCAGAGCTAGATGCAGATATAAATTATTTTTAATTTGCAACCTGATGGAGGTCAGTATAAATGGACTAATAGAGAAAGTCCCACACACTGCTAGAAGGCCAAATATTTTTTCAGAGCTAGATGCAGACAAAAAATAATTTTTAATTTGCAACCTGATGGAGGTCAGTATAGATGGACTAATAGAGAAAGTCCCACACACTGCAAGAAGGCCAAATATTTTTTCAGAGCTAGATGCAGATAAAAATTATTTTTAATTTGCAACCTGATGGAGGTCAGTATAGATGGACTAATAGAGAAAGTCCCACACACTGCTAGAAGGCCAAATATTTTTTCAGAGCTAGATGCAGAAAAAAATTATATTCAGTTTGCAACCTGATGGAGGTCAGTATAGATGGACTAATAGAACAAGTTCCACACACAGCTAGAAGGCCAAATATTTTTTCAGAGGTAGATGCAGAAAAAAATATATTCAGTTTGCAACCTGATGGAGGTCAGTATAGATGGACTAATAGAACAAGTCCCACACACAGCTAGAAGCCCAAATATTTTTTCAGAGGTAGATGCAGAAAAAAATTATATTCAGTTTGCAACCTGATGGAGGTCTGTATAGATGGATTAATAGAACAAGTCCCACACACAGCTAGAAGCCCAATATTTTTTCAGAGGTAGATGCAGAAAAAAATATATTCAGTTTGCAACCTGATGGAGGTCAGTATAGATGGACTAATAGAGAAAGTCCCACACACTGCTAGAAGGCCAAATATTTTTTCAGAGCTAGATGCAGACAAAAAATTATTTTTAATTTGCAACCTGATGGAGGTCAGTATAGATGGACTAATAGAGAAAGTCCCACACACAAAGGCCAAATATTTTTTCAGAGCTAGATGCAGACAAAAAATTATTTTTAATTTGCAACCTGATGGAGGTCACTATAGATGGACTAATAGAGAAAGTCCCACACACTGCTAGAAGACCAAATATTTTTTCAGAGCTAGATGCAGATATAAATTATTTTTAATTTGCAACCTGATGGAGGTCAGTATAGATGGACTAATAGAGAAAGTCCCACACACTGCTAGAAGGCCAAATATTTTTTCAGAGCTAGATGCAGAAAAAAATTATATTCAGTTTGCAACCTGATGGAGGTCAGTATAGATGGACTAATAGAACAAGTCCCACACACAGCTAGAAGGCCAAATATTTTTTCAGAGGTAGATGCAGATAAAAATTATTTTTAATTTGCAGCCTGATGGAGGTCAGTATAGATGGACTAATAGAGAAAGTCCCACACACTGCTAGAAGGCCAAATATTTTTTCAGAGCTAGATGCAGACAAAAAATTATTTTGAATTTGCAACCTGATGGAGGTCAGTATAGATGGACTAATAGAGAAAGTCCCACACACTGCTAGAAGGCCAAATATTTTTTCAGAGCTAGATGCAGACTAAAAATTATTTTTAATTTGCAACCTGATGGAGGTCAGTATAGATGGACTAATAGAGAAAGTCCCACACACTGCTAGAAAGCCAAATATTTTTTCAGAGCTAGATGCAGATAAAAATTATTTTTAATTTGCAACCTCATGGAGGTCAGTATAGATGGACTAATAGAGAAAGTCCCACACACTGCTAGAAGGCCAAATATTTTTTCAGAGCTAGATGCAGAAAAAAAATATATTCAGTTTGCAACCTGATGGAGGTCAGTATAGATGGACTAATAGAACAAGTCCCACACACAGCTAGAAGGCCAAATATTTTTTCAGAGGTAGATGCAGATAAAAAATTATTTTTAATTTGCAGCCTGATGGAGGTCAGTATAGATGGACTAATAGAGAAAGTCCCACACACTGCTAGAAGGCCAAATATTTTTTCAGAGCTAGATGCAGACAAAAAATTATTTTGAATTTGCAACCTGATGTAGGTCAGTATAGATGGACTAATAGAGAAAGTCCCACACACTGCTAGAAGGCCAAATATTTTTTCAGAGCTAGATGCAGATAAAAATTATTTTTATTTTGCAGCCTGATGGAGGTCAGTATAGATGGACTAATAGAGAAAGTCCCACACACTGCTAGAAGGCCAAATATTTTTTCAGAGCTAGATGCAGAAAAAATTATATTCAGTTTGCAACCTGATGGAGGTCAGTATAGATGGACTAATAGAACAAGTCCCACACACAGCTAGAAGCCCAAATATTTTTTCAGAGCTAGATGCAGAAAAAAATTATATTCAGTTTGCAACCTGATGGAGGTCAGTATAGATGGACTAATTGAACAAGTCCCACACATTGCTAGAAGCCCAAATATTTTTTCAGAGCTAGATGCAGAAAAAAATTATATTCAGTTTGCAACCTGATGGAGGTCAGTATAGATGGACTAATAGAATGATGCTATGCCCAAAAGATTTTACTTCACTAGGTGCAGTAAAAAAATTGGTATTCTATACACAGGTGGTATATCTTGCAACACAGATAGGCTACTCCACTGACTAACACACTCTGCAATAGGCCAAAAAGGATTAGCTTTGCTAGATTCAGCCAAATGCTGTGAAAAAAACTTGCACAGCACTGGCACAGACCTGCCTGGCAAAAACTGATAGGAACTGATGTAACCTAGTCCTGAAAAGGACTGCAATTACAATTAGTCTTTACTCCCACAATCTATTTAAGAGCACAGACCTTGTCTGATAAAAGTCGTAGGAAATGCTGTAACCTAGTCCTTAAAAGGACTGCAATCACAACTCTTCCCTACTCCCAAGCTATCTGTAGATTTGTGCGAAAATTGGCTTGAAATTAACAAGGTATAGCGCACACAGCAACAGCGGTGCCGTCTAACACGCAGCTGCAGCAGTGAGAAAATGGTGGCGACGGGGAAAATGGCTTGGTCTTATAGGGAAAGGACATGTGACATACACTGCCAATGACACATGCCCTTGCTTGTTTGAAAAAAAGCACTTCGCTCCGTGTGTGCGCTGCTGATAGGCTGACAGATTGCACCTCCCCACTGTAAATGCGGGAAAGAGAAAAAAAAATGGAGATCTTCATTATTCCTGCAGAGATCCATCCCCTGCCCCTCCCCCCACCCCGCTTTACACTCAAACTGCATATTAACATTAATTTTCATCATTACTGAGAAAAAATCCAGTTATGATTTTGGTGCACGAACAGTTATCGAACATAACCTCGAACAGCCAAATTTTTCTCAAATCGTTCGTGTTCACCGAACGGCTCGAACACCGCCCAAACAGCTCGAATTTGAGATTGGCGAACAGTTCGAGTCGAACAACGCTCATCTCTATTCCTGACTCCATACGACAATCAGACTAGTTCCTTGGATCAACTCCCTATCAAGGAATCTAATATATATAACCTGTAATATTATACTTTTCAAGAAAGGCATCCATGCCCTTCTTGAATTTTTAGTTGTGAATCACTCATTACAACATCATGCTGCAGAGAGTTCCATAGTCTCACTGCTCTAACAGTAAAGAATCCCCGTCTGTGATTATGATTAAACCTCCTTTCCTCCAGACGTAGAAGATGCCCCCTTGTCCCCGTCTCTGGCCTCAGAGTAAAAAGATCAGTAGACAGGTCTTTGCACTGTCCCCTCATATACTTGTACATAGTAATAAGATCACTCCTAAGCCTTCATTTTTCCAAAGTAAATAACCCCAAGTGTAACAACCTGTCTTGGTATTGCAGAGCCCCCAGTCCTCTAATAACCTTGGTCGCTCTTCTCTGCACCCTCTCTAGTTCAGCTATATCTTTCTTATACACAGGAGACCAGAACTGTGCACAGTATTCTAAGTGTGGTCGCACTAGTGACTTGTATAGAGGTAAAATTATGTTCTCCTCATGAGCATCTATGCCTCTTTTAATGCATCCCATTATTTTATTTGCCTTTGCAGTAGCTGCCTGACACTGGCCACCAAACGTTAGCTTGTCGTCCACCAATACACCCAGGTCTTTTTCAGTGACAGTTTTGCCCAGTGTTTTACAATTAAGCATATAATTGTACATTTCATTTCCTCTACCCAAGTGCGTTACCTTACATTTATCCCCATTAAAGCTCATTTGCCATTTAATAGCCCAAGCTTCTAGTTTACATAGATCCTCCTGTAATATAAAATTGTCCTCCTTTGTATTGATTACCCTGCAGAGTTTAGTGTCATCTGCAAATATTGAACTACTACTCTGTATGCCCCCTAAAAGGTCATTAATAAATATGTTAAAAAGAAGCGGGCCCAATACTGACCCCTGTGGAACCCCACTGTTAACTGAGACCCAGTCTGAGTGTGTTCCATTAATAACCACCGTTTGTTTCCTATCACTGAGCCAGTTCTTAACCCACATACATATATTTTCCCCTATACCAATTGATCTCATTTTATGTATCAACCTTTTGTGCGGAACCGTATCAAAAGTCCATATACACAACATCAACTGCATTTTCTTGGTCCAGTCCGGAACTTGCCTCCTCATAAAAACTAATCAGATTAGTTTGACAGGAACGGTCCCTCGTGTCGCAGAGTGCATCTTCTTACAGTCACCACTGTACTTACAAGAGCTTCAATCAGCAAGATATCTTGAGTAAACAGTATTTACTTCATACTGGATAAACATGAGATACAATTCAGTGTCACACAGTCCATGTGCTGCTTACATAACACATTCAGGAAAGAGAGAAAACACAGGAAGTCAAAACAACCAACAATTGAGAGCTTTCCTCCCACCATGCAGCAAGCATATAACTTTACACACTATCGCGATCTGATGTCTGGTTAGTATAAAGTCCTTCTTTCACTTATAATAAGTCCTGATCTGTTGCATATGCCAACACCCTTTCTCAACAGTAAGGACTTATTCAATCAAACCCAACTTTTTTATTAGTCTCTGGTGTTTATCAGCATTCAGCGCCTTCGTGAAGATGTCTGCTGTCATTTCTTCAGTAGGACAATACTCTAACTTCAAGACTCCTTGTTCCTGATGATCTCTCAAGAAATGATATTTCACATCAATATGCTTGGTTCTTGGATCGACTCTTTCCATCTGAGCAATAACAAGACATCCTTGATTGTCCTCTTTCAGTTTTGTTGGTTCCAACTGTGGTTGTCCTAATTCTGTGAACAATTGTCTTAACCACAGTACTTCTTGACTCGCATGTGCTGTGGCAACATGTTCTGCTTCTGTTGAAGACAGTGTCACAATTGACTGTTTCTTACTTGTCCAACTTATTGGTCCACCTGAGAGAAAAAAAATATGTCCACTGGTAGATCTTCTGTCAGCTGGATCTCCAGCCCAATCTGCATCAACATATGCTGTTAAAATGCAATTATCACTTGTGGGTAATTTCAGCTTAACATTGCTAGTTCCTTTCAAATAACGCATTACTCTCTTCACGGCATTCCAATCAGCTTTATTTGGTTTTGATACCTTTCTACTCAGGATTCCTACTGCTGCTGCGATGTCTGGTCTTGTAGCGGTCGCTAGATACAGTAGTTTTCCTATTGCTGTTCTGTATTCTTCATTATTTGGTAGAATATTTTTTTCACTGTTCATCTCTTTGAGATAATTAGTTTCCATTGGAGACTTTACTGTTTTTGCATCCTTTAATCCAAATTTTTCTGTTATGTCTTGAATCATGTGATTTTGATTCAGTAGGAAAGTTCTGTCTTCTTCTCTTTCTACCTGTATTCCTAGGTACTGTTTTACATTTCCCAAGTCTTTGATTTCGAAATGTTGCTTCAAGATGTTTAGAATGTTTTCTTTATCCCTTTCTTGTTTAAAACAAATCAAAATGTCGTCTACATATATGAGTACATAAATCCATGTATTAATCAGCCTTTTTGTATATAAGTATGGATCAGCTCTGCTTCTTTGAAATTTTTCATTTGTAAGTACTTCCGTGATTTTGTCATTCCACGCTTTAGCTGCTTGCTTTAAACCATATATGCTTTTCTGTAGTTTGCAAACTTTGTTTGGATTTCTTTCATCTTTGAATCCTGGAGGTTGTTCCATGTAAATGTCTTCTGTTAAATCTCCATTCAGAAAAGCTGTCTTTACATCCAGATGTCTCAGTTCCATCTGTTTCATTGCTGCAACTGTAAGTAAAGTTCTTATTGTAGTGTGTTTGACAACTGGAGCAAATGTCTCAACATAGTCTTCTCCATATTTTTGAGAATACCCTTTAGCTACGAGTCTTGCTCGGTATCTTTCAGCTGTGCCATCTGTTTGGTATTTTACTTTAAAAATCCATTTACATCCTATGGCTTTTCTTCTTTCTGGCAAATCTGTTAGTGTCCATGTATTTGAATCATGCATGGATTTAATTTCTGTTTCTGTTGCTTCTATCCATTTATTAGCTTCTTCTTCAGGAAGTTTAGATATGTCTTCCCAAGAGGTAGGCTCATAGATTTTTCTTATGCTTGTCTTGTATGAGAGACGTTTTGGTGGTTTTCCTTTGTTCTCTCTCATTGAACGTCTTGGTTCTGTGTCTGTTTGTAGTTGTGATTCTTCACTTTCAGTATTTTGTTCTTCAGTAATTTCTACTTCTTTCTCATCAGATATTTCTTCAGTTATGTCACTATTGTTTTTCTCATTTTTTGTTTCAACTGAAATCATAATGTCTTCATTTAAATCTTCAATGAATGTCACACTGTTACTCACCATAACCCTGTCTGTTTTGGGATCTAGGATTCTATATCCTTTGCAATTTTCACTATATCCAACGAATATTCCTTCCATGGATCTTTTTTGAAGTTTGGAACGTTTTTCTGTTGGATTGAATATAAAAACTTTACATCCAAAAACTTTTAAATGATTGACACATGGTTTCATACCTTGCCACAGTTCATATGGAGTTTTCGTCAGTTTTCTGGAAAAAAGTCGGTTCTGTAGATATGTAGCTGTCATTGCTGCCTCACCCCAATATTTCTCTGGTAGTTTGGAATCCATCAGCATACATCTTATCATTTCCGTTAGAGTTCTGTTTTTCCTTTCTGCTACTCCATTTTGTTCAGGTGTGTATGGAACAGTTTTCTGGTGTTCTATTCCATTTTGTCTTAAGTAGTCTTCTATTCTGTGACCTGTAAATTCACCTCCATTATCACTACTGATGACAATTGGCTTCCTTTGAAATTTGTTACTTGATCTTGTTACATAGTCTACAAGTTTATCAAAAACTTCACTTTTGTTCTTAATTAAGTATGTGACTGTGTATCTTGAGTAGTCGTCTATAAAAGTCAACATGTATCTATTGCCTCCTGATGTAGTCACTTTCATGGGTCCACATACGTCAGTATGCACCAAATCAAGTAGTCTTTCGCTTTTCATCTCACTTTCTTTTGGAATAGATATCCTTGTGGCTTTGGATTTTATACAACATTCACATCTTACGGTAATTGAGCAATCTGATATCTTTAAATCTTTTGTCAATTCTTTTCTCTGTAGTTCCCTTATACTGTCAGGGTGTCTATGTCCTAGACGTCTATGCCACATGTGAATACAGTTTTTGTGATCATGTGTACATACCTTCATCTGTTCCTTTGGTGTGTCAAAATGATACAATTGTTCATCTGCCTTGACTTTGGTTATCACCTTGTTTCCTGCAATAATTGCACACTCTTTGAATTTTACTGTAAGTCCTTTTGCTGTTAAACGTTTCACAGATAATAATCCGGCTTCCAATTTTGGAACATACAACACATCCTGTACAAGTATCTTTGAATCTTGTCCGAACTTGTTTGAACAATTTAGCATACCTTGTCCGATACCTTCTGCGGTTATTTTACTTCCATCTGCAAGATAAATGGCTTCTTTCTTATCTAAATCAAGATCAGTAAAGAAATTCTTGTCACTTGTCATATGACTCGTTGCTCCTGAATCAATAAACTAACCAAGTGATGATTTCTTGTCTGTTACTTTAAATGTGCCATTCCAATTATTCTCACATGAATCACAAATTGTATTTTTTACTTTCTGTGTATGCTTTTTATGTTGTAATTTTTGTTGTTCTGCTTTCCATATGGTACAGTCTTTCTTTAAATGACCATTTTTCTTACATATGAAGCATTCTCTTGTCTCTTTATTAAAGGGTTTTTTAAATTCAGTAGCTTTAAGAGCGTTTTCACTGTCCTTTTCAGTAGAAGAATCATTTCTTTGTTCTTTTCTTCTCTGATATTCATCTATTAGTCTTGTTTTCACAAAATGTAATGTAATGTCAGTTTCTGGTCTCGTCTCAAGGGCATTTATCAAGGCTGTATACGAATCTGGTAAACTGCACAATAATATGGCTGCTACATGATTTTCTTTAATGTCTTCACCAATAGATCTTAGCTGTGATATAATTTCCATCATTGAGAATATGTGCTTCTGCATGTCGTCATTTGCACTCAATCTCATACTGTAAAGCTTTCTTAATAAAAATAACTTGTGATTCAAGCTAGGTCTTTCACACAGTTTTCTTAATTCTTCCCACATTCCTTTAGCTGTTTCTTCATTTCTTATATGTATTAATTGAGCATCATCCACTAATAAGCTAATGGTGGCTCTCGCTTGTCTATTCTTCTTATCCCATGTCTGATTATCTTGATCTGGTCTTTCTGTAACAATTACTTCCCATAAATCATCCTGAGATAACATCTCTACTTTGAATTTCCATAACTGATAATTTTCACTATTCAGTTTAGCTACTGTGAATTTCAGTTCTGTGTTACTCCTCATCTTTATATAATCTTACTTGTTTAGAGAGTTGTACTGAAGATATTCTCCTGTTTTTTCTTGCTGATAGTTCCTGTATGTCCTGCCTGTGTTGAATTCTCTGTAATTATATCCAGCTCCTGGGATCATGAATTCCTTTGTCACTCTGTATCTGGATTTATTTCCTTCTGTTTACAGAGCTTATCTGTGTGCTCCGTTATCTGGGGTTATAAACCAGGATCCTCTTGTACAGCAGTCCTGTAGTGTCTGGGTTTTAGTGTCTGGGCTCCGGCCTGGGTTGCCTGGGCCCATAACCTGTCGCAGAGTGCATCTTCTTACAGTCACCACTGTACTTACAAGAGCTTCAATCAGCAAGATATCTTGAGTAAACAGTATTTACTTCATACTGGTTAAACATGAGATACAATTCAGTGTTACACAGTCCGTGTGCTGCTTACATAACACATTCAGGAAAGAGAGAAAACACAGGAAGTAAAAACAACCAACAATTGAGAGCTTTCCTCCCACCATACAGCAAGCATATAACTTTACACACTATCGCCATCTGCTGTCTGGTTAGTATAAAGTCCTCCTTTCTCTTATAATAAGTCCTGATCTGTTGCATATGCCAACACCTCGTAAACCCATGTTGATATTGGGTCATGAGGTTATTCTTCTTCAGATACTTTAGTATAGCATCTCTTAGGAAACCCTCCTGGATTTTACCAACAGTAGAGGTTAAGCTTACTGTCTTATAATTTCCAAGTTCGGTTTTTGGCCCCTTTTTGAATATTGGCACCACATTTGCTATACACCAGTCCTGTGGTACAGATCCTGTTATTATGGAATCTTTAAAGATTAAAAATAATGGTCTATCTATGACGTTACTTAATTCCTGCAGTACTCGCGGGTGTATCTCATCTGGGCCCGGCGATTTGTCAACCTTAGTGATTTTTAGACGCCGCCGTACTTCCTGCTGGGTTAAGCAAGTGACATTTAATGGAGAACTTTTGTTATCACTAATCATGTTTTCTGTCATGCGATTTTCTTGTGTAAATACTATTGAAAAAAAATAATTTAGCATATTGGCTTTTTCCTCATCCACCATTTCACCCAGACTATTTTTAAGGGGGCCAACACTATCATTTTTTAGTTTTTTACTATTTATGTAGTTAAAGAATATTTCGGGATTATTTTTACTTTCTCTGGCAATGAGTCTCTCTGACTCAATCTTTGCTGCCTTGATTTGGTTTTTACAGAATCTATTTATTTTTCTGTATTTATTTAATGCCTCATCACTACCTACTTGCTTTAGTTCTCTAAATGCTTTCTTTTTGTCCCATATTGCGCCCCTTACAGCTCTATTTATCCATAGTGGTTTCCTCCTATTTCTAGCATGTTTATTCCCATAGGGTATATATTGTGCACAGGTCCTATTCAGGATGCTAATAAATGTCTCCCATTTGCTTTGTGTAGTTTTATGTCTCAGGATATCATCCCAGTTTATTGCACTAAGATCATCTCTCAACCGTTGGAAATTTGCCTTGCTGAAGTTTAGTGTCCCTGTAACCCCTCTACTACACATCTTATTAAAGGATAAATGAAAACTTATTATTTTGTGATCACTATTACCCAAGTGACCCCAACTCGTATATTTGATATGCAGTCTGGACTATTGGTTAATATTAGGTCTAGCATTGCCCCCCTTCTTGTTGGGTCCTGAACCAGTTGTGAAAGGTAATTGTCTCTCAAAGTTGTCTAAAACCTATTACCTTTGCTTGAACTACAGGTTTCTGTTCCCCAATGTATTTCAGGGTAGTTGAAGTCCCCCATAATACACTGTGTGCAGAATTATTAGGCAAGTTGTATTTTAGAGGATTATTTTTTATTATTGATCAACAACTATGTTCTCAATCATCCCAAAAGACTCATAAATATCCAAGCTTAATAATTTTGGAAGTTGGAGTGGGTTTTTTTTAGATTTGGCTATCTTAGGAGGATATCTGTCTGTGCAGGTAACTATTACTGTGCAGAATTATTAGGCAACTTAATAAAAACAAAATATAATCTCATCTCACTTGTTTATTTTCACCAGGTAAACCAATATCAGTGCACAAAATTTAGAAATAGACATTTCCGACATGCAAAGACAAAAACCAAAAAAATTAGTGATCAATATAGCCACCTTTCTTTATGATGACACTCAACAGCCTTCCGTCCATAGATTCTGTCAGTTGCTTGATCTGTTTTCGATCAACATTGCGTGCAGCAGCCACCACAGCCTCCCAGACACTGTTCCAAGAGGTGTATTGTTTTCCCTCCCTGTAGATCTCACATTTTATAATGGACCACAGGTTCTCTATGGGCTTCAGATCAGATGAACAAGGGAGCCATGTCATTATTTTTTCTTCTTTTAGACCTTTACTGGCCAGCCACGCTGTGGAGTAGTTGGATGCATGTGATAAAGCATTGTCCTGCATGAAAATCATGTTTTTCCTGAACGATACCGACTTCTTCCTGTACCACTGCTTGAAGAAGTTGTCTTCCAGAAACTGCCAGTAGGTCTGGGAGTTGAGCTTCACTCCATCCGCAACCCGAAAAGGTCCCACAAGTTCATCTTTGATGATACCAGCCCATACCAGTACCCCACTTCCACCTTGCTGGCATCTGAGTCAGAGTGGAGCTCTCTGCCCTTTACTGATCCAGCCTCTGGCCCATCCATCTGGCCCATCAAGAGTCACTCTCATTTCATCAGTCCAGAAAACCTTTGAAAAATCAGTCTTAAGATATTTCTTGGCCCATTCTTGACATTTTATCTTGTGTTTCTTGTTTAAAGGTGGTCGTTTTTCAGCCTTCCTTACCTTGGCCATGTCCCTGAGTATCGCACACCTTGTGCTTTTTGATACTCCAGTAACGTTGCAGCTCTGAAATATGGCAAAACTGGTGGCGAATGGCATCTTGGCAGCTTCACACTTGATTTTCCTCAATTCATGGGCAGCTATTTTGTGCCTTTTTTGGCCAATACGCTTCTTGCGACCCTGTTGGCTATTTGCCATGAAACGCTTGATTGTTCGGTGATCACTAGTGTTGAGCGAGCACTAAAATGCTCGGGTGCTCGAAGCTCGGGCCGAGCTCACAGTGATACTCGGGTGCTCGACCCAAGCAACGAGCCCAATGTTAGTCTATGGGAGACCCGAGCATTTTTGCGGTGGCACCCCTGGCAGTCTGTAGAAAGCCTAAAAAGTGCCCAAAACGATAGTGACAGTGCTCAAAAGACATGGGGACAGCATGGGCATTGCCCCAGGAAGCATTTATGACCCCCAGGTCACTGCTGTCAACAACGTGGTCAGAGGTATTAAGCCACTTTAACGGGCTCACACTAAAACGTTCAAAAACTAAACTGAAACGGTTTTCCTGTGAAATATGTTAAGGAACTTCCTTTCCAGGGTAAAGACTTGTGTATAAGGTAAAATAAATGACCCAAAACAAAAATACTCCTCCACACCTTGGGCTATGTTCACAAGTAGCATTTTTTATGCGTTTTTGCACTTTTGTATTGCTTTCAACCGTGACAAATGCATTCACCGGGAAATGTCATTTTAACATTTTACAATCTTATCTGGTCATGTGCTGTGTGACACATGCATACAGTGCTGAAAAGACATGGGAACAGCATGGGAAAGACCCCTGGAAGCATCTCTGACACACAAGTCACTGCCTAAAAGTGTGCCCATCAGAAGTGATCCTTTCCGCATCAGAAGATGCAGGCTTGCAACTATCCCCGTGCAAGTCCTTGTCCCAGGACAGTGTGCAACTGTACCTCCCCCATTCCTTGCAATGCAAGCGCAAGTATGCAGCCTTCCACCCATCCACCCCCAGGCTGCATTACCATACTGCTAGCTTGCTTGCACTTGAAATGGGGCCTTTTAGTTTGGAGGAGGCCGAAGCTGGCCACTACCTCATGGCTGCTTCGGCAGCGAGGTATCCATACACAGTCCTCAGCCGCCCGGCATCCACGCTCGGTCCCCAGCCGCCAGGGGGAGGCCGGGTGTCCACACTCGGTCCCCAGCCGCCCCTATTTCTCCTTGAAACTTCCCCCACACTTTTCTTAGCCTGGCCTGCTTTAGGGCAGCATTGGACGAGCCCACCAGCGAACCAGACTCTTCCGGTGGGCCCTGGCTTCTCCATCAGGGGAGTTGAGAGTGCCAAGGTGAGGGGCATGATGATGATGATAGAAGTTAGCATCTGCTTTGTTTTCTTGGAATGCAAGCGTAAGTGTGCAACCAAACACCCACCCACCCCCAGGCTGCAATACCATACTGCTAGCTTGCACTTGAAATGGGGACTTTTAGTTTGGAGGAGGCCGAAGCTGGCCACTACCTCATGGCTGCTTCGGCAGCGTGGTGCCCATACTCAGTCCCCAGCTGCCCGGCGGCCGGGTGTCCACACTCGGTCCCTAGCCACCAGGGGGCGGCCGGGTGTCCATACTCAGTCCCCAGCCACCCCGCAGTCAGGTGTCCACATACGGTCCCCAGCCGCCTGGGGGCGGCCGGGTGTCCATAAACGGTCCCCAGCCGCCCCTATTTCTCTTTCAAACTTCACCCACACTTTTCTTAGCCTGGCCTGCTTTAGTGCAGCATTGCTCAAGCCCACCAGAGAACCAGACTCCTCCGGTGGGCCCTGACTTCTCCATCAGGGGAGTTGAGAGTGCCAAGGTGAGGAGCATGACGATGATGATAGAAGTTAGCGTCTGCTTTGTTTTCTTGGAATGCAAGATCATGTATATAGTAGCAGCTAGGCCTGAGGTGGTCAGCGTTTTGGCGCATATCCTGCCTACTCCGAGGATTGCTGGATGTTTTCCTGCTACTATCCCAGTTCTATGACTCCCGTTAAAACAAAGCTTCAGGTGATGAATGATGGATGAGGTGGTGGCAAAGGAGAAAGAGCAGGAGGAACAGGGACCATTCACATCAATATCAGGCCAGTCAACCACACAAGTTTTGTAGGATATGTTTCTGTACCAAAAGGAGCAGTTCTTCTACACAGTTATAGGGCATGCAGTGAGTGCAATGCCTATCAAAAATTTCGAGGCACTCCAATGCCCCTTGGAAGTGACATGGAGGTCAGAGGGCCTTAACTAAACCGTTTTTTCCATTTATAGCAACTGGGTCTCCTGTGCACTGTTGGTCTAAGCAGTGAATGGAAGGCTTTCCAAAAATTATGAGGAAATGCAATGCCCCTTGAAACAGACGTGGATTACAGCATACTAAAAACCTTCTACCCATTATTGGGGAGTGGGTCTGCCTTAGTGTTCGCCTATGCATTGAAAAGCAAAAGCTGACTAGAATTAAGAGGAAATGCAATGCCTGTTGGAAGAATGGTGGAGGTCGCAGTGGAATAAAAAGACAATATCAGTGCCCCTTGGAAAAGTGGTGGAGGTTGCAGAAGCTTAACAAGACGGTTTTAATGCCCCTTGGACGAGTGGTGGAGGTCGCAGTAGCTTAACAAGACGGTTTTAATGCCCCTGGGGAAAATGATGGAGGTTGCAGTAGCTTAACAAGACGGTTTTAATGCCCCTTGGAAGAGACGTGGAGGTTGCAGTAGCTTAACAAGATGATTTTAATGCCCCTTGGAAGAGACATGGAGGTCGCAGGGGAATAAAAAGACAATATCAATGCCCCTGGGAAAAGTGGTGGAGTTCGCAGTAGCTTAACAAGACGGTTTTAATGCCCCTTGGAGTAGTGGTGGAGGTCGCAGTAGCTTAACTAGATGGTTTTAATGCCCCTTGGAAGAGACATGGAGGTCGCAGTAGCTTAACAAGATGGTTTTAATGCCCCATGCAATAATGGTGGAGGTCGCAGTGGAATGAAAAGACAATATCAATGCCTCTGGGGAAAGTGGTGGAGGTCGCAGTAGCTAAACAAGACGGTTTTAATGCCCCTTGGAGTAGTTGTGGAGGTCGCAGTAGCTTAGCAAGATGGTTTTAATGCCCCTTGGAAGAGACGTGGAGGTCGCAGTAGCTTAACAAGATGGTTTTAATGCCCCTTGGAATAATGGTGGAGGTCGCAGTGGAATAAAAAGACAATACCAATGCCCCTGGGGAAAGTGGTGGAGGTCACAGTAGCTTAAAAAAACGGTTTTAATGCCCCTGGGAAAAGTGGAGGATGTCGCAGTAGCTTTACAAGACGGTTTTAATGCCCCTTGGAAGAGACGTGGAGGTTTCAGTAGCTTAACAAGACGGTTTTAATGCCCCTTGGAAGAGACGTGGAGGTCGCAGTGGAATAAAAAGACAATATTAATGCCCCTTGGAAAAGTGGTGGAGGTCGCAGTAGCTTAACTAGACAGTTTTAATGCCCCTTGGAGAAGTGGTGGCGGTCACAGTAGCTTAACAAGACGGTTTTAATGCCCCTTGGAATAGACGTGGAGGTCGCAGTAGCTTAACTAGATGGTTTTAATGCCCCTTGGTAGAGACGTGGAGGTCGCAGTGGAATGAAAAGACAAAATCAATGCCCCTTGAAAAAGTGGTGGAGGTCGCAGTAGCTTAACAAGACGGTTTTAATACCCCTGGGAAAAGTGGTGGAGGTCGCAGTAGCTTAACAAGACGATTTTAATGCCCCTGGGAAAAGTGGTGGAGGTCGCAGTAGCTTAACAAGACAGTTTTAATGCCCCTTGGAAGAGACATGAAGGTTGCAGTGGAATAAAAAGACAATATCAATGCCCCTTGAAATAGTGGTGGAGGCCGCAGTAGCTTAACAAGATGGTTTTAATGCCCCTGGGAAAAGAGGTGAAGGTCACAGTAGCTTAACAAGATGGTTTTAATGCCCCTTGGAGGACACGTGGAGGTTGCAGTGGAATAAAAACACAATATCAATGTCCCTTGAAAAAATGGTGGAGGTCGCAGTAGCTTAACAAGACGGTTTTAATGCCCCTGAAAAAAGTGGTGGAGGTCGCAGTATCTTAACAAGACGGTTTTAATGCCCCTTACAAGAGCCATTCAGGACAACATATTAAAAACATTATTCCCATTATTGGGGAGTGGGTCTCCCATAGTCTTTGCCTATGTCTTCCAAGCAAAAGCTGCCAAAAATTAGGATGAAGGAACTTGCAATGCTGGCAACACGAACCACAGTCACCCTGGTGGTATAGTGGTCGTGGAGTCTGAGGATAAGGTGAAGAGCAAAATACAGCCGAAATGATGAAGCCTATACCCATGTGTGGGTGTGAAGCGGTGCATGGGAATACACATCCTGAAATAACACAGTGGATTTGACTTTATGTTACTCTGCTGTCATTTGGTGGTGATGAGAAGTCTGGCCCAATCCAGCCCTTGTTCATTTTGATAAGGGTCAGCTTGTCAGCATTGTCAGTTGACAGGCGAGTGCGCTTATCAGTTATAATTCCTCCAGTGGCACTAAAACCACGCTCCGATAACACGCTAGCGGCAGGGCAGGCCAGTACCTCCAAGGCGTACATAGCGAGTTCATTCCTAGTGTCCAGCTTGGATACCCAATAATTAAAAGGCACAGAGGAATCAAGGAGGACGCTGGTACTGTCGGCAAGGTACTCCCTCACCATCTTTTGAAACTTTCCACTCCATGTGAGAGTACCCCACTCCTCAGGGCCTGTAAGCTGTAAGCTGGGCGCGTCTCAGAAAACTGTCCCAGAATGTTGACAGTGTTCCCCTGCCTCTGCTGGATAGGAGTTGCATCTCTCTCGCCTGTACGCCTTGGTTGGGCAATGAACTGTAACTTCTGCCGCTAGCGTGTTCAGATGGGAATTTTTTTAACAGTTCTGCAGCAAGGGCCTTCTGGTACTGCCCCATTTTTGTAGACCTCTCCACCTCAGAAATAAGAGAGTGAAAGTTCTCCTTGTAGCGGGGGTCTAAAAGTGTCACCAACTAGTAATGACTGTCACCCAACATTTTGACAACGCGAGGGTCACGGTTAAGGCAGCGTAACATAAAGTCAGCCATGCGTGCCAGACTGGTAACGGGCAAGACTTCCGTGTCCTCACAAAGATGACGACTGACCATGCTCTCCTCCTCCTCCTCCTCCTCCTCCTCCCCCCTGTCCTCAGGCCATCCACGCTGAACCGACTGTATGACAGTTGTACATGTACTACCGTCTACAGCGCATGATACCAGCTCCTGTTCTTCCTCCTCCTCCTCCTCTTCTCCCTTATTATCCCCCAATGCACGTTGGGATGAGATGAGGCTGGGCTGTTTGTAATCGCCATTATGGGTTCTTGATCCATCTCATCATACTCTGGCTGCAATGCCTCCTCTTTAATTCTCTGCAGAGACCGTTGCAAAAGACAGACAAGTGGGATGCTGACGCTAATGATGGCGTCATCGCCACTCACCATCTTGGTGGACTCCTCAAAGTTTGTCAGGATGGTACATATGTCAGACATCCAGGTACCCTCCTGAGGTCTTATGTGTGGAGTCTGAACTGAATATCGTAGGCCTTGTTGCAGCTGGTACTCCACAACTGCTTTCTTCTGCTCACAAATCCTTTGCAACATGTGGAGGGTAGAGTTCCAACATGTGGGGACATCACACACCAGTCGGTGTGCCGGAAGCTGCAAACGCTGCTGTAGCCGACTTGCAAAAATGAGCTGACAGCCGGCGTACTTTGATGAGCAGATCTGGCAACTCGGGGTATGATTTAAGAAACTGCTGAACCATGAGGTTAAGCACATGAGCCAGGCATGGTACGTGTGTGATCTCGCCTCGCCTCAGAGCCTCCACCAGGTTACGGCCATTGTCACACACAACCATGCATGGATGTAGGTTCAGCGGTCTCAGCCACAGATCTGCCTGCTCTTTCACAGCTGTCCTCAACTCACAAGCAGTGTGAGGTTTACCATCTAAGCTTATGAGTTTCAGCACAGCCTGTAGCCGCTTGGCTGAGGCAGTACTGCAGTGCTTCCAGCTTGTAACTGATGTGGTGATATCTGAGATGGAGGCTGACCATGAGGAGGAGGAGGAGGATTATGCGCAGGAGCTGTACTCTGTGGGGGCAACTCTGACTGACATAGGGCCCGCAATCCTCGGTGTGGGGAGGATGTGTTCCGTCCCAAGGTCCGACTGGGTCTCGGCTTCCACTATGTTTACCCAGTGTGCCGTCAGGGAGATGTACCGTCCCTGGCCACAAGCACTTGTCCACGTGTCCGTTGTCAGGTGGACTCTCCCAGTAACTGCGTTGTTGAGGGCACGGCAGCTGTTTTGGGACACGTGCTTGCGTAGTGCGGGGATGGCACACCGGGCAAAATAGTGTCGGCTGGGGACCGAGTACCGAGGGATGGCCACCGCCAGAAGGTTGCGGAAGGATTCCATCTCCACCAGCCTAAAAGGCAGCATTTCCAACTCAAGCTGTCGTGAAATGTGCAAATTTAGGACTGTGGCCTGTGGGGCGTTGGTTGCGAATTTGCGCTTTCATTCAAAGCTCTGGGATATGGACAATTGAACACTGCAGTGGGACGTCGACTTGGACGTTGATGCTGTTTCTTGAGAAACTGCCATAACAAGTGAAGACTGAGAGGAGGGGGCATCTTTGCATGCAGTATGGACAGGGGATTGCATTGCACGCACAACAGGGGGTTCTATTACACGCACAATAGCGGAAGAAGCAGTGGTGACACCCGCTGACACTGGTCGTGGGCCCTGGGGTTCGCCCCACAAAGTCACGTGCTTTGCTGCCATGTGCCTGATCATGCTGGTGGTGGTCAGGCTGGTAGTTTTGTCACCCCTGCTGATGCTGGCATGGCAGGTGGTACAAATGACCTTTTGGGGTTATCAGCAGAGTCTTTAAAAAAATTCCATACTCTGGAAGACCTACCGGTTGTACTGGCAACGTCCCTTGTGTTGGTGTTACGGGGAACTGTTGCCTGCCTTCTGTGTGCGGCCACTACACTGCTTCTTCCTGCCTGTTGGGGTACTCTGCCTCCCTCCCCCTGTGTGCTACTTGCCTCGGTCTGTGTGTCCTCCTGCCACGTTGGGTCAGTTTCTAGATCGTCCACCACCTCCTCCTCTTCCACTTGCGCACCATCCTCCTCCTCACTTCATGGCAATTATGTCTCGTCATCATCCACCTCTTGTGACAAATTGCCAGTGTCGATTTTCTCTTGCCGTAGCTGTTCAAATATTTGTGCATCGCTACATGGGATCTCCTCTTCCACCACTGCAAGTGGAGCAGGCGAGGGGCACAAATATGAAAATGGATCAGTGAACAGCTCTTCAGAATGTCCAAGTGTGGGATCAGTTGCTGTCTGACAACACTCGGCATGGTGGGAGGAAGGAGCATCAGGGTGAGGAAGAGTATGCAGTCGAGACTTACTGCTACTAAAACTTGACCGTGTGGAAGACAGACCGGAGGTGGTGGTGCCCAGGTAACTGGAAGTATTATCTGTTATCCAATTAATGACCTGTTCACACTGATCAATTCACAATACTGGTGTTGTAGTGTGCTTTCCTAGTAATTCGGTCAAGAAGTGGGAGCGAGAAGATGTGGCTGTTGGTTGTGGCACATTTTCACCTTGGCCACGGCCCCGTCCTCTACATGCACCATCAGTAGAACGTCCAGTTCCTCGTCCCTTGCCACGCACAGTTCTATTGGTCTGGCCTACGCCAGAATCTTTTAAACAGATATATTTGTGACTGAACAGACAGGGAGACACTATTACTGTTTTTTTTATGTAAAACAGGCCAAAAGCTGGAAAATACACAGATTTGAACCGTGGAGCTGCAAAACCACAGTTCTAATTTACTGGCGTATACTAGACTTTTTTAAATAGATATATTTGGGGCTGAACAGTCAGTGACACACTCAAACTGTTTTTTTTATGTAAAAAGACCCAAAAGTGGATAATACAGAGATTTGACCCGTGGAACTGCAAAACCACAGTTATAGTTATGTGGCGTACACCAGACTCTTTTAAACAGATATATTGGTGTCTAACCAGTCAGGGAGACACTATTACAGTTTTTTTTTACGGCAAAAACTGCCAAAAGCAGGATAATACAGAGATTTGACCCGTGGAACTGCAAAACACAGTTCTATTTTTCTGGCTTACAACAGACTCTTTTAAACAGATATATTGGTGTCTGACCAGTCAGGGAAGACACTATTACTGTTTTTTTTTTACGGCAAAAAATTCCAAAAACAGGATAATACAGAGATTTGACCCGTGGAACTGCAAAACCACAGTTATAGTTATGTGGCGCACACCAGACTCTTTTAAACAGATATATTGGTGTCTGACCAGTCAGGGAGACACTATTACTGTTTTTTTTTAATGTCAAAAAATGCCAAAAACAGGATAATACAGAGATTTGACCCGTGGAACTGCAAAACCACAGTTATAGTTAAGTGGCGTATGCCAGACTCTTTTAAACAGATATATTGGTGTCTGACCAGTCAGAGAGACACTATTACAGTTTTTTTTACGGCAAAAATGCCAAAATCAGGATAATACAGAGATTTGACCCGTGGAACTGCAAAACCACAGTTCTTTTATTCTGGCCTACTCCAGACTCTTTTAAACAGATATATTGGTGTCTGGACAGTCACAGACACACTCAATTTTTTTTTGGGGGGGGGATATCAAAAGGTTAATAAGCCGCGTATTTGTACAGTCTAAGGAAAAAAAAAATACAGGATTTAGATGAAAAAAAAAAAAATGTTTCCTGGCCCCTGAAACCGGGGTGATAAGTCTAGCAATTTGACCAACAGGCGCACACAGGACTGTAATGCAGCGTTTGCTGGTATAACCACTGCGTCTCCTATACAGCCTGCCTGCCTGATATCTGGGATGGATATTAGTCCTGAGAAGGACTATTTGTTTGATTTGGCAGCCTTTAGAGACCCTACACTAACTATTTCGCACTATATATCTCTCCCTAACTCAGCAGCACTGACACTACACTGGCTGCTCCGGAGCAACTGTGTCCAAGATGGCGGCGCCCGGTTTTAAATACTCGAGGTGACGCTGTGCGGCCACCCAATCACTGTAATGCCCACAAACAACATGGCTGTGGCATTACAGTGACTGGCTGGCAATCCCTGCATGTTCATTGGCTCTGTAAAGAGCGCCAAACGTGCAGGGTGGAGACCCGAGCTCCCGCCCGAGTAACCCGGAAATGCTCGGTGCTCGCCAAACATCCCGAGTAGCGTGATGCTCGGGCGAGTAACGAGCAGTGTCGAGCATGCTCGCTCAACACTAGTGATCACGCTTCAAAAGTTTGGAAAATTCAAGACTGCTGCATCCCTCTGCAAGACATCTCACAATTTTGGACTTTTCAGAGCCCGTCAAATCTCTCTTCTGACCCATTTTGCCAAAGGAAAGGAAGTTGCCTAATAATTAAGCACACCTTATATAGGGTGTTGATGTCATTCGTCAACACCCCTCCTCATTACAGAGAAGCACATCACCAGATTTACTTAATTGGTAGTTGGCTCTCAAGCCTATGCAGCTTGGAGTAGGACAACATGTATAAAAAGTATCATGTGTTCAAAATACTCATTTGCCTAATAATTCTGCACACAGTGTAATGACTTCTCCTTGAAAAACAGACCAATTTTATCCTCGAGTATCATCCTAGTTGCTTCTTTCTCTTCCTTTTTCCCACTGAAGATGGATGCTTGCCTCCAAGCCAGTGAAAAAACTCTTGGAAGATCACATTTTTTTTAAAGATTATCACTAAGCAACAGATCTGTGAGTCACAGATATACTGTAACATGTAAACTAAAGCCTTCCAAATTGCATCTGTGTCTCATGGATCACCCATAGACTTGAATGGCTAAGTCTGATCTGCAAATTGGATCAGAATAGGACATGTTTTCAGTCTCAAGGATCTTATCTCGAATCCATAATTTTAACAAATGATTGAATACATTCATTCTGCTTCATGGAGCCAAGTGTTGTCCAAGAAAAAGTGGACAGTACTCTGACTACGGATGTGTGTATGTAGCCTAATTCAGATCTATTAGGACACTTCTCTAATTGTCAGGTATAAACTCCATCCTGAGTAACGGCCACCGACTTGCTCAACACAGGACAGATAGGGGCTGCAACAGGCGTAGTTAAAGTGTAGGCCTGGTCATGACAGGGATTTGGAAGGACAAGGCCAGGAAAGGGTTAATAGACAGTTTTTGCACATCCACAAAAGAAAATTAAGGGGCGTGGGGTTAGAGTTCAGGTCACATGTGTTGGGACTCAGTTTAGGTTTGGGTAAAATGTTGTGGGAAAGGGTACATTAATCTGAAGATATCTTAAAAGAAGAGAAAGAGCTATGGATCATTGATTTCCCTGCGGTTCTAGGACCAGTGAATGACCCGCCCACCCGCTCTTTTGTTATTTTCTTCGATTTGCTAACATAAAATTCTGGCAGTGATTGTTTTTTTTTGGGCTGTGTTTATAGTTATGTCATAGCAGCTGAAGGTGAGGATATCAGGGATGACCTTGGTTAATGGGGTAGGATCACAGCCGGCATTAGGTGGAGAACAAGCTGGGCAATTGCCCATGGCCCCCACTTTCCTAGGGGCCCCCAGCATCTACAGCAGAATTTACATTGACAATATCAATGTAGTTTCCAATGTTGAGACTGTTTAAGGAACTTGATGTCACCACAAGTCCTGTACTATGCTGGAGTTTAGAAGAACTGAAGAAGAGGAGACTGGTAAGTCCTCTACAATGTGTGTATATGTATGTGATCTGTGTATTTATGTATGTGATTTGTGTATGTATGTTTTTTGTGCATGCAACATGTCTCTGTATGCATGTGATCTGAGTATGTATATGATCTGTGTGTGTATGTGCTGTGTGTATACAGCATGTCTCTATATGTACGTGCTCTGTGTATGCAGCATGTCTCTGTATGTATGTGATCTGTGCATGTATGTGATCTGTGTGTAGCATCTCTTTGTATGTATGTGATCTGTGTATGTATGTATGTGATCTGTGTATGTATGTATGTGATCTGTGTAGTATGTTTCTGTATGTAGGTGCTCAGTCTATGCATGTGTCTGTATTCAGGTGCTCCGTGTATGCATGTGTCTATGTACAATAAGTACAGTAAGTACTTCATGTATGCATGTGTCTGCATGTAGGTTCTCCACGTATGCATGTGTCTGTATGTACCGTATTTTTCGGACTATAAGATGCACTTTTTTCCTCCAAAATTTTGGAGGAAAATGAAGGGTGCGTCTTATAGTCCGAATGTTGGGGGTATATATACATACTGTGTGGGGGGAGCGGCAGCGGCGGAGGAGCGGGGAACAGGAGGCAGCAGCCGCCTTCTGCAGCCTACACTGTCCCCACTGCTAAAGAAAATGAATATTCACTGCTCCCCACGAGAGGGGGTGAATATTCATGCCCTTTAACAGTGGGCACACCCAGCGACACAGTCCTGGCGTGGGGATCAGTGACTTCGGGCAGCCGATCTCTTCCTGTGAGCCGAGCATGGCATCACTGCTCTTATGGCGAGATCAGTGTGGGCAGACAGGACGCAGCGCTGAAGGAGAGAGAAGGAAGGTAAGTAGGAGTGTTAATTTTTTTATGTTCAGCGTGATGGGGATTAGGGGGACCATGCATACCAGGAAAAGTATGAGGGGGCCATACATACCAGGATAAGGATGAGGGGGCCATACATACTGGGATAAGGATGAAGGGGAATACATACCAGGATAAGAATGAGGGGGTCATACATACCAGGACAAGGATGAGGGGGATCACACATACCAGTATAAGGATGAGGGAGCCATGCATACCAGGATAAGTATGAGGGGTTCCATGCATACCAAGATAGGGATGAGGGGTGCCATGCATGTCAGGATAAGGATGAGGGGGCCATACATACCAGGATAAGGATGAGGGAGATCATACATGCCAGGATAAGGATGAGGGGGCCATACATACCAGGATGAGGGGGATCATACATACTAGTATAAGGATGAGGGGGCCATGCATACCAGGATATGGATGAGGGGTGCCATGCATAACAGGATAAGGATGAGAGATGTCATGCATACCAGGATAGGGATGAGGGGTGCCATGCATACCAGGATAGGGATGAGGGGTGCCATGCATACCAGGATAGGGATGAGGGGTGCCATGCATACCAGGATAGGAATGATGGGTGCCATGCATTCCAGGATAGGGATGAGTGGTGCCATGCATACCTGGATAGGGATGAGGGGTGCCATGCATACCAGGATAAGGATGAGGGGTGCCATGCATACCAGAATAAGGATGAGAGGTGCCATGCATACCAGGATAGGGATGAGGGGTGCCATGCATACCAGGATAGGGATAAGGGGTGCCATGCATACCAGTATAAGGATGAGGGGAGCCATGCATACCAGGATGGAGGGGTGCCATGCATACCAGGAAGGGGATGGGGCCACATATAATGGAAACTGGGGGCATACATACCAGGATGGGGGATATTATCAGAATTGGTGGACATTACCCTATACCAGTGTCAGCAGTAGACCCCTTCCCCCTTAACAGTGCATCATGACCACATTTTTTGCTTCATTTTTTTCTATTTTCCTCCTCTAAAACCTAGGTGCGTCTTATGGTCCGGTGCATATAGTCTGAAAAATACGGTAGGTGCTCCATGTATGCATGTATCTGTATCTGTATGTATCTGCTCTGTGTATGCATGTGTGTATGCTATGTATATACATATATATATATATATACATATATATATATATATATATATATATATATATACAAATATATTTATATGTGGGTAACCTATACAATGTGTTTTTCAGCAGCACATTGCCCATTGCAAGCTGCAGATGTGCTGCTGACAAGATATGTACGGGGACAGCTTGATATACCATCATTCTTCGTCAAGCTCTGTAAAGGGGCAGGTACTCAGGCTTGAAACGACTTGAATATTGGTGGTCGTGCTTCTTTAACGGCGTGAACTCAGCTGTGTAAATGCAACCTAAATCTTTGTGTGAGGTGGTGCAATATGTTTGAATTTGGAGCCCCACTTTAAACTTTGGCACAGGGCCCCACTTTGTCTAAAATCGTCCTTTGGTAGGGTCACATCAGAGGTATGTTGACTAGTGATGAGCAAACGTGCTCGCGACTGCTTGGTACTCGCCCGAGCATCACTGTGCTCGACAAGCTCGGCTCTCGGCAAGTATTTCCGGGTTGCTTGGGCGGGAACTCCAGTCCCCTCACTGCATGTTTGGCACTCTTTCGAGAGCCAATGAACATGCAAAGATTGCCTGCCATGCACTGTAATGCCGTAGCCATGTTGGTTGTGGGCATTACAGTGATTGGCTGGCAGCACAGCATCATCAGGTCTATATAAGACCTGACGCCGCTATGCTCGTCACTGTCTACCCTGGAATCAGGCAGAAAGGGGGGGGGCTGCTGCATGGTATGCATGGCTCCCTCATCCCCCATTCCTGGTATGCATGGCCCCCTCATCCCTCAATCCTGGTATGCATGGTCCCCTCATCCCTCAATCCTGGTATGCATGGTCCCCTCACCCCCAATCCTGGTATGCATGGTCCCCTCATCCCCTATTCCTGGTATGTATGGTTCCCTCACCCCCCCAATCCTGGTATGTGTGGCCCCCTCATCCCCCAATCCTGGTATGTGTGGCCCTCTCATCCCCCAATCCTGGTTTGTGTGGCCCCCTCATCCCCCAATCCTGGTAAGTGTAGCCCTCTCATCCCCCAATCCTAGTATGTGTGGCCCCCTCACCCCCCAATCCTGGTATGTATGGTACCCCTCATCCCCAATCCCGGTATGCATGGTACCCCTCATCCCCCAATCCTGGTATGCGTGGTACCTCTCATCCCCCAATCCTGGTATGCGTGGTACCCTCACCCCCAATCCTGCTATGCATGGTCCCTTCACCCCAAATTCTGGTATGCATGGCCCCTCATCCCCAATCCAGCTATGCATGGCACCCCTCATCCCCCATTCCTGGTATGTGTGTTCCTCTCACCCCCAACCCTGGTATGCATGGCCCCCGTCATCCCCCAATCCTGGTATGTATGGTACCCCTCATCCCTCAATCCTGGTATGTATGGTACCCCTCATCCCCCAATCCTGGTATACGTGGCCTCCTCAATCTTAGTATGCATGGTCCCCTCTCCTCCAATCCTGGTATGCATGGTCCCCTCATCCCCCAATCCTGGTATGCGTGGTCCCCTCACACACCAGTCCTGGTATGAATGGTACCCCTCATCCCCCAATCCAGGTATGCATGGTACCCCTCAACCCCCAATCCTGGTATGCATGGAACCCCTCATCCCCCAATCCTGGTATGCATGGTACCCCTCATCCCCTTAATCCTGGTATACATGGTATCCTCTGCACACATAAAAAAAAAAAAAAAAACACTTATACTCACCTTTCTTCCCTGTGATCCAGCGCTGCTGTGTCCTCTTCTGTCGGAGGCTGGGGCAGGAGTGCGGCACCGGAGCACCACGCTGTCTGGCTCCATTTTGCTGAGGACACACTGTAAATGTGTCTTCAGTAAAATTGCGCCGGATAGCGCTATGCGCATGCGCCAATTCCAATGCCTTCACTCTTCCCCTGTTCTCTGGCCAGAAGAGAGGCGCTGTGGCAACGCTCCTCTTGGTCAGGCAAGTATGTAAGTATGGCGCCGGAGATCGCGGTATGCGTTCAGTGTTTACGCATACCGTCATCTCTGGCGCCATACACTCCTCTTACCTGTAACGGCTCGATGCGGTCTTCTATCCGGAGCCAGACTGCACACCGTGCATGCACATTCTATAAAGGCTTCAGACAGAGGGACGCTTAGCTGATTATATATATATTAGATGGTGGCCCGATTCTAACACATCGGGTTTCTAGAATATGTATGTAGTTTATTCTGTCATCCTCATTGGCGTATTTTCTCATTGGAAGACAGGAAGCATAAATCATGATAGCGTACAGTAAAGAAGTATCTGTTCAGTGCGCTGTGACTGACAGAACGTGTTCAGTAAACGTTAGTGAACTACGTGACACTGTGACTGACAGAACTTGTTCAGTAAACGTGAGTGAACTACGTGGCACTGTGACTGACAGAACTTGTTCAGTAAAAGTGACTGAACTACGTGGCACTGTGACTGACAGAACTTGTTCAGTAAACGTGACTGAACTATGTCGCACTGTGACTGACAGAACTTGTTCAGTAAACGTGACTGAACTACGTGGCACTGTGACTGACAGAACTTGTTCAGCAAATGTGACTGAACTACGTGACACTGTGACTGACAGAACTTGTTCAGTAAACGTGAGTGAACTACGTGGCACTGTGACTGACAGAACTTGTTCAGTAAACGTGACTGAACTACGTGGTACTGTGACTGACAGAACTTCTCCAGTAAATGTGCCTGAACTACGTGGCACTGTGACTGACAGAACTGACAGAACTTGTTCAGTTAACGTGACTGAACTGCGTGGCACTGTGACTGACAGAACTTGTCCAATAAACGTGACTGAACTGCGTGGCATTATGACTGACAGAACTTGTCCAGTAAATGTGACTGAACTACGTCGCACTGTGACAGAACTTGTTCAGTAATCGTGACTGAACTACGTGGCACTGTGACTGACAGAACTTATTCAGTAAACGTGACTGAACTATGTGGCACTGTGACTGACTGATAGAACTTGTTCATTAATTGTGAGTGAACTACGTGGCACTGTGACTGACAGAACTTGTCCAGTAAACGTGACTGAACTACATGGCATTATGACTGACAGAACGTATTCAGTAAACGTGAGTGAACTACGTTGCGCTGTGACTGACAGAACGTGTTCAGTAAACGTGACAGAACTTGTTCAATAAACGTGACTGAACTACGTGGCACTGTGACTGACAGAACTTGTTCAGTAAACGTGACTGAACTATGTGGCACTGTGACTGACAGAACGTGTTCAGACTGAACTACGTCGCGCTGTGACTGGGGGTTAAATTCCACGCCAATATCTATGATTGGTCGCAGCTGGCCGGGCGCAACAAATCAGCGAAGCGGGGTTTAAAGGGGATGTCCACTACTTTAAATTAACCCCAAATGTATCCCCCCGGGCCCCTAATAAATTTTGTAAACACCTCATGTTGCCAATACTGCCTGTGCGCGGCGCTATCGCTGACCGCGCACAGGCAGCATGTGACACTCCTGTTCCGCGTTCCATGGTGAGTGACAGGTTGTAGGCGGGGTTATCCCCCATCGTGTCACACCCAGCATCCACCGCTCGCCCATTCATTGAGAGAGTGCGCGGTGGATGCCGGGTGTAACGCAATGAGGGATACCCCCGCCCACAACCCGTCACTCACCGTGGAACGCGGAACAGGAAACCCCTGGCTGAAGCTGCAAATAGTTGTGACGGAAGCGGAAGCAAGAGCCGGCTGCAGCCGGGGGTCACGTGCTGCCTGAGCGCGGTCAGCGATAGCGCCGTGCACAGACAGTATTGGCAACATGAGGTATTTACGAAATTCATTAGGGGCCCGGGGGGATACATTGGGGGGTTAATTTAGTCGCGGCCATCCGGGCGTGACCAATCAGTGAAGCGTGGTTCAAATCCCACGCCAATTCGCGGCCGGACGGCGCCTGTGGCTGATTGGTCACTGGCGGCTGGCACGACCAATCAGCGACGTGTGATTTCCATTACAAACAGACAGAATTAGACGATTATATACAGTACAGACCAAAAGTTTGGACACACCTTCTCATTTAAAGATTTTTCAGTATTTTCTTGACTATGAAAATTGTACATTCACACTGAAGGCATCAAAACTATGAATTAACACATGTGGATTTATATACTTAACAAAAAAGTGTGAAACAACTGAAAATATGTCTTATATTCTAGGTTCTTCAAAGTAGCCACCTTTTGCTTTGATGACAGCTTTGTACACTCATGGCATTCTCTTGATGAGCTTCAAGAGGTAGTCACCGGAAATGGTCTTCCAACAATCTTGAAGGAGTTCCCAGAGATGCTTAGCACTTGTTGGCCCTTTTGCCTTCATTCTGCAGTCCAGCTCACCCCAAACCATCTTGATTGGGCTCAGGTCTGGTGACTGTGGAGGCCAGGTCATCTGGCGGAGCACCCCATCACTCTCCTTCTTGGTCAAATTGCCCTTACA
This sequence comes from Phyllobates terribilis, assembly GCF_046119375.1. Lineage (NCBI taxonomy): Eukaryota > Metazoa > Chordata > Amphibia > Anura > Dendrobatidae > Phyllobates > Phyllobates terribilis. The sequence goes on from NW_027362761.1 coordinate 791,269,335, forward strand.
CAGCCAGGAGGTGTGTTTGGGGTCACTGTCCTGTTGAAAAATAAATGATGGTCCAACTAAACGCAAACCAGATGGAATAGCAAGCCGCTGCAAGATACTGTGGTAGCCATGCTGGTTCAGTATGCCTTCAATTTTGAATAAATCCCCAACAGAGTCACCAGCAAAGCACCCCCACACCATCACACCTCCTCCTCCATGCTTCACGGCGGGAATCAGGCATGTAGAGTCTATCTGTTCACCTTTTCTGCATTGCACAAAGACACGGTGGTTGGAACCAAAGATCTCAAATTTGGACTCATCAGACCAAAGCACAGATTTCCACTGGTCTAATGTCCATTCCTTGTGTTCTTGAGCCCAAACAAGTCTCTTCTGCTTGTTGCCTGTCCTTAGCAGTGGTTTCCAAGCAGCTTTTTTACCATGAAGGCCTGCTGCACAAAGTCTCCTCTTAACAGTTGTTGAAGAGATGTGTCTGCTGCTAGAACTCTGTGTGGCATTGACCTGGTCTCTAATCTGAGCTGCTGTTAACCTGCGATTTCTGAGGCTGGTGACTCGGATAAACTTATCCTCAGAAGCAGAGGTGACTCTTGGTCTTCCATTCCTGGGATGGTCCTCATGTGAGCCAGTTTCTTTGTAGCGCTTGATGGTTTTTGCAACTGCACTTGGGGAAACTTTCAAAGTTTGCCCAATTTTTCGGACTGACTGACCTTCATTTCTTAAAGTAATGATGGCCACTCGTTTTTCTTTACTTAGCTGCTTTTTTCTTGCCATAATACAAATTCTAACAGTCTATTCAGTAGTACTATCAGCTGTGTATCCACCAGACTTCTGCACAACACAACTGATGGTCCCAACCCCATTTATAAGCAAGAAATCCCACTTATTAAACCTGACAGGGCACACCAGCGAAGTGAAAACTATTTCCGGTGACTACCTCTTGAACCTCATCAAGAGAATGCCAAGAGTGTGCAAAGCAGTCATCAAAGCAAAAGGTGGCTACTTTGAAAAACCTAGAATATAAGACATATTTTCAGTTGTTTCACACTTTTTTGTTAAGTATATAATTCCACATGTGTTAATTCATAGTTTTGATGCCTTCAGTGTGAATGTACAATTTTCATAGTCATGAAAATACAGAAAAATCTTTAAATAAGAAGGTGTGTCCAAACTTTTGGTCTGTACTGTATATACACAAAGTTCGAGCAGCAGACACATCTCTTCAACAACTGTTAAGTTGAGACTTTGTGCAGCTGGCCTTCATGGTAAAATAGCTGCTAGGAAACCACTGCTAAAGACAGGCAGCAAGCAGAAGAGACTTGTTTGGGCTAAAGAACACAAGGAATGGACATTAGACCAGTGGGAATCTGTGCTTTGATCTGAAGAGTCCAAATTTGAGATCTTTGGTTCCAACCACCATGTCTTTGTGCGACGCAGAAAAGGTGAACGGATGGACTCTACATGCCTGGTTCCCACTGTGAAGCATGGAGGAGGAGGTGTGATGGTGTGGGGGTGCTTTGCTGGTGACACTGTTGGGGATTTATTCAAAATTGAAGGCATACTGAACCAGCATGGCTTCCACAGCATCTTGCAGCGGCATGCTATTCCATCCGGTTTGCGTTTAGTTGGACCATCATTTATTTTTCAACAGGACAATAACTCCAAACACACCTCCAGGCTGTGTAAGGGCTATTTGGCCAAGAACGAGAGTGATGGGGTGCTAAGCCAGATGACCTGGCCTCCACAGTCACCAGACCTGAACCCAATCAAGATGGTTTGGGGTGAGCTGGACCGCAGAGTGAAGGCAAAAGGGCCAACAAGTGCTAAGCATCTCTGGGAACTCCTTCAAGATTGTTGGAAGACCATTTCTAATGACTGCCTTTTGAAGCTCATCAAGAGAATGCCAAGAGTGTGCAAGGCAGTCATCAAAGCAAAAGGTGGCTACTTTGAAGAACCTAGAATATAAGACATATTTTCAGTTGTTTCACACTTTTTTGTTAAGTATATAATTGCACGTGTTAATTCATAGTTTTGATGCCTTCAGTGTGAATGTACAATTTTCATAGTCATGACAATACAGAAAAATCTTTAAATGAGAAGGTGTGTCCAAACTTTTGGTCTGTACTGTATATATATATATATATATATATATATATATATATATATATATACATCTGAACTAACAGTCCTTCTGAGGACTTATCCAGCTACATATAATCAGTGCTAGGCAGTCAGGCAGTGTATGTGGCTGACGGGAGTGTATGTGGCAGACTGCAGTGCATGATACAGCACAAGAGGGTCCATTGATGTCCTGTTAGTAAAGGTATTCCACAACATATACAGTACAGACCAAAAGTTTGGACACACCTTCTAATTTCAAGATTTTTCTGTATTTTCATAACTTTGAAAATTGTACGTTCACACTGAAGGCATCAAAACTATGAATTAACACATGTGGAATTATATACTTAACAAAAAAGTGTGAAACAACTGAAAATATGTCTTATATTCTAGGTTCTTCAAAGTAGCCACCTTTTACTTTGATGACTGCTTTGCACACTCTTGGCATTCTCTTGATGAGCTTCAAGTGGTAGTCACCGGAAATGGTTTTCACTTCACAGGTGTGCCCTGTCAGGTTTAATAAGTGGGATTTCTTGCCTTATAAATGGGGTTGGGACCATCAGTTGTGTTGTGCAGAAGTCTGGTGGATACACAGCTGATAGTCCTACTGAATAGACTATTAGAATTTGTATTATGGCAAGAAAAAAGCAGCTAAGTAAAGAAAAACGAGTGGCCATCATTACTTTAAGAAATGAAGGTCAGTCAGTGCGAAAAATTGGGCAAACTTTGAAAGTGTCCCCAAGTGCAGTTGCAAAAACCATCAAGAACTACAAAGAAACTGGCTCACATGAGGACTGCCCCAGGAAAGGAAGACCAAGAGTCACCTCTGCTTCTGAGGATAAGTTTATCCGATTCACCAGCCTCAGAAATCGCAGGTTAACAGCAGCTCAGATTAGAGACCAGATCAATGCCACACAGAGTTCTAGCAGCAGACACATCTCTTCAACAACTGTTAAGAGGAGACTTTGTGCAGCAGGCCTTCATGGTAAAATAGCTGCTAGGAAACCACTGCTAAGGACAAGCAACAAGCAGAAGAGACTTGTTTGGGCTAAAGAACACAAGGAATGGACATTAGACCAGTGGAAATCTGTGCTTTGGTCAGATGAGATCAAATTTGAGATCTTTGGTTGCAACCACCGTGTCTTTGTGCGACGCAGAAAAGGTGAACGGATGGACTCTACATGCCTGGTTCCCACCATGAAGCATGGAGGAGGAGATGTGATGGTGTGGGGGTGCTTTGCTAGTGACACTGTTGGGGATTTATTCAAAATTGAAGGCATACTGAACCAGCATGGCTACCACAGCATCTTGCAGCGGCATGCTATTCCATCCGGTTTGCGTTTAGTTGGACCATCATTTATTTTTCAACAGGACAATGACCCCAAACACACCTCCAGGCTGTGTAAGGGCTATTTGACCAAGAAGGAGAGTAATGGGGTGCTACGCCAGATGACCTGGCCTCCACAGTCACCAGACCTGAACCCAATCGAGATGGTTTGGGGTGAGCTGGACCGCAGAGTGAAGGCAAAAGGGCCAACAAGTGCTAAGCATCTCTGGGAACTCCTTCAAGATTGTTGGAAGACCATTTCCGGTGATTACCTCTTGAAGCTCATCAAGAGAATGCCAAGAGTGTGCAAAGCAGTCATCAAAGCAAAAGGTGGCTACTTTGAAGAACCTAGAATATAAGACATATTTTCAGTTGTTTCACACTTTTTTGTTAAGTATATAATTCCACATGTGTTAATTCATAGTTTTGATGCCTTCAGTGTGAATGTACAATTTTCATAGTCATGAAAATACAGAAAAATCTTTAAATGAGAAGGTGTGTCCAAACTTTTGGTCTATACTGTATATATATATATCCATCTGAACTAACAGTCCTTCTGAGGACTAATCCAGCTGCATATAATCAGTGTTAGGCAGGCAGGCAGTGTATGTGGCAGACTGCAGTGTATGATACAGCACAAGAGGGTCCATTGAACATCCTGTTTGTAATAATAATAACATATATTTGTAGACATAGCCCCAGATTTCAGGGGCCAGGGCACATTTTTTTTTTATCTTAATCCTGGTTTTTTTCTTAAAAAGAAATTCAGAGTACACCATTTCTCTGCTCCATTTGCTTGCTCTTGAAGTGACCGCGGGCAAGGCCGCGCATTGGTATCTATAATTTGGCCCAGCAAGATCCCCACACACAGACTCTATCTTGATAACCGTATCTTTACTCGTATACATTTTTAACAGCAAAGAAAAAAACAATAAATGACAACCGTAAATATGCACAGTAATAACGTGTACTGATAAGCTGACCCTCACTGTCCCTACTCACACGTTACCAGTCCTTTACTCCAGAAGGATGTGTCCCCCGTCGCAGGCCTGTCTGTCTTTGCAGGAAGGGGTCCCAGCTGGAGAAAAAAAAACAGGAACAACAAATTACGCTGAAAGGAAGGGAATACTTCGGCCTCTCGCCAGAGGACCCGCTTACAGTCTCTCTGATCCGGATAGCTGCTTTGGTGGATCCCTTATGTAGTCCACACTCCAGTAGCAGGGAGTGTAATAGCTGTATCCCTCAGCAGTGCAGAAGGTGGGGAAGGCCCCGAGGATATGGTGTCAGGTAAAAGAAATCCCGTTGAGAGTCTCTCCTGCGCCACGCACGAGGGCCTGCACACAGTCCTGGCTCTTTTCACAGCCCACAGCAAACTCCTCGCGCGCTTTTTTCTGCTTCCCACTTTGGTCACGTGACTCTCTAGGGCCGGACACAGGAGGCTCAGTCTTTTTCTCTGTCATCACACCCTGCGCAGGTGCAACCTCTGGCCACAAGGTGGCAACATCATCCTGTGTAATCACTTCTGTAACAGACTCTATATCAATAATCACAGAACAGCCAGAGCCTGCCAGTTCACTACACGCTCCCCCACTCAAAGGTTGGCAGTCCCTGTCAACGACCGGCTCCAGGGTGGCGATGGCTGTGGATGTGACAGGGGGTGGCTGGGAAGAGGGCCACACATATTGGTCTCTGTAGGACTGTCCTGGAGGTACCCCTGTAGTGGTCCTCGTTGTCCGCCTAACGGGTTGGATCCCCTCTCTCCTATCAGTCACCCCACTCTCTTTCCCAGTCGACATGTCAGTAGAGGAGGTAATCGGTTCAAGTGCGTCAGTCGGACGGACAGGGGTAGGCATGCATTCAGTCTCTACATCCCCGGGGTCAGTGTCTCCGACAGTATTAGTGATATCCATCTCTCTAGGTATCACAGTAGGGGAGTCAGGCTGGGAACGGCAGGGGCGCAACATATTACGGTGCAAAGTTCGGATGCTGCCGCTGTCTTCGCCCTGCACTCGATAGACGGGGCTGCCGGGGTACGGCTGTCCAATTACTCGATAGACTTCGGTCTCCCACTTGGGCCGGAGCTTCCCTTGCGGCTTCTTTATTCGGACTAGGACCAGTTGACCTGCATTCAGTGGGTCTTCTTGTACCGGAAGTGGGTCAGCGTGCACTTGATCCTGGATTTGTCGGCCTACTAGCCGGTAGACAGTCTCCATTCTCTGGCGGTGTGTTTGTAGCCAGGAAGGATAGGTACCACAGGTATCTTCTTCGGAGCTAGACAGTTGCAACTCATGGATGTCTTTGCCTGGACGGCCAAAGAGAAGGGTGTATGGGGTGTATCCGGTGACGGAATGGACCTGATTATTATAGGCCCACAGCAGTTCCGGGAGGAATCGAGGCCAGTCGGGCTTTTTGTCTTCAGCCAAAGTCCGGATCAGTTGTAAGAGGGTCCGGTTAAAGCGTTCACATGCGCCATTCCCTTGTGGATGGTAAGGGGTGGTCCTGGACTTCTTGATTCCATACATCAGTTGGAGTTCTTCAATGACTCGCCCTTCGAAACAAGCCCCCTGATCAGAGTGTAGCCGCTCCAGACACCCGTAGACCTGAACGAATTGCTGACAGATAGCCTGTGCAGCTGATTCAGCAGTCTGATCCTTCGTAGCAACAGCGACAGCGAATTTCGTGAAGTGGTCCACCATCACCAGACAGTACTGGTAGCCACTATTCGCCGTTCCGATCAATAGATAGTCCACCATCAACAGCTCGAGGGGCCTCGACGTCTTAATAGTCTGGACGGGGGCACGCTGCTCCGCGGACTTGTGGAATTCACAGGTACGGCATGCTTGACAGACGTTTTCAACCAACTTACGGAGCCCCGGATAAAAAATGAACTGCTGGGTCCACCGGAGGGTCTTGTCTATGCCGAAGTGGCCGTTCCTTCTGTGAGCTTCGCCCACCATCTCATGGGCCAACTGCACCGGGACGACAATCTGCAAACACTCCTCCAGCATATGGGATAAAAGGGCCCTGCGACACAGGACTCCATCTTTCATGATCAGCCGATCCCACTGGGCAAGCAGAGCCAAGGCTCCGGTCGATAGTCGGGCTCGCACTTCGGAGGGCGGTTTCTCTTGTTTATTCACATACTGTTTCAGTAAGACGTGCTCGGGATCTCGATCTTGAAGCTTGGCCCATTCTTGCTGGGACAGGGGAGAACCCACTACGGCTTCAATCCCTCCTACAGCATACTGGCGGTTATCTTCTATTTGCTTTGCGAGCCGGGCAAAGTCAGGCATCTCATCTTCCTCCAACTCTTCATCCTGGTCCCCCACTGGCGGGGATGATGTCACTCTAGACAGGCTGTCAGCATTCTGATTCTCATTCCCCGCTCTGTATTTAATTTTGTACTGGAATCTAGAGAGCCTGGCCATCCAGCGCTGTTCCATTGCCCCTAGTTTGGCATTCTCTAGGTGGGCAAGAGGATTGTTGTCCGTCATGACCAGCACTTCCGCTCCTGTCAGATAGCCAGCAAATTTCTCCGTCATAGCCCAAGTCAGAGCCAGGAGTTCCAAGCGGAAGGAGCTGTAGTTGACGGGATTCTTTTTGGTGTCACGGAGAGACCTACTGGCATAGGCTATCACGCGTTCTTTATTATCTTGAACTTGAGAGAGGACCGCCCCTAGACCTTGAAGGCTGGCGTCGTTGTGCAACTGAAACGGTAATGTGTAGTCTGCATATGCCAGAACAGGGGGTGATGTTAGAGCAGCCTTAAGTGCCTGAAAGGATTTTTCTCGGTCATGCCCCCAACTGATGCGTCGTCCTCTGGGGCTGTTTGCGGTCCCTCGGAGAACCTCATGCAGTGGTTCAGCAAGCCGAGCAAAGTCCTTGACAAACCGACGGTAGTAGCCTGCTAGCCCCAGAAAAGCCCGGACTTCTTTGACGGTAGTTGGCTGCGGCCACTCTTGAACGGCTGCTATCTTCTCCGGAGAGGGCTGGACGCCTTCGGCCGAGATCCGGTGGCCCAAGTACTCGATTTCCTGCTGGAACAGATGGCACTTGCTGGGCTTCAACTTCAAGCCGTGTCTCCTCAAGCGCTGGAACACTTGGCCAAGCTTGTGAAGATGATCCTCAAAGGTGGCGGAGTATACCACGATGTCGTCAAGGTATATCAGCGTAAACTCAAAGTTGAAGTCCCCCTGACAGCGTTCCATTAGTCTCTGAAAGGTCCCCGGTGCGTTATTCAAGCCGAACGGCATCCGGTCGAACTCATACAGGCCCATGGGAAGGATGAAGGCGGTCTTTTCCCTGTCCTTCTCACTCATTGGAACCTGCCAATATCCACTGGCCAGGTCTAGGGACGAAAAATATTTGGCCTTCTTCAGGGCGGTCAGTGACTCTTCGATCCGAGGAAGTGGATATGAGTCCCGGATAGTGCAAGCGTTCAGCCTACGGTAGTCCACGCAAAACCTTAGGGAACCATCTTTCTTCTTGACTATCACCACGGGTGCAGCCCACGAGCTCTGGCTTTCACGTACCACTCCGGTGCGTAGCATGGATTCTAACAGGCTTTTCACCTCCTGGTATTGCTGAGGTGGTATCTGCCGGTACCTCTCGCGGATAGGGGGGGTATCGCCCGTGGGTATCTCGTGCTGGATACTGGTGGTACACCCAAAGTCTGTGTCATGCTTTGCAAAGGAGTCTTGGTGTTCCCGCAGGAGTTCCTCCACTTGAGACACTTCTTGTTTGGTGTACTGAGACGTGTCTAGCTGCACTTTTTCCCGTAGTTTTCGCCCAATGTCTTCATCGTCTACTTGAGCGTTTATGGCTGAGACGGTTACTGTACAGTCGCCTTCTGTAGACGGGGTGAATTCTAGGGGCCCAATGGGATTCACTTCCGTGGGTAGAGCATATACCCGGGCAAGTTGAGTGCCGGCTTCAAGGGCTAGGCCTACGTCTGCGGTGTTGTTTAGCCTGACAGGGACTCTCCCGTTCCTCACGACGGCTAGAGTGCGAGCAACTAGTGGGTTTAGCTTACTCCCACTTGGGGTCCTCGGCTCGATCAACACTTCAACCCCCTCAAGTTGTTGCTGGGTGTTAAGGGGTAAGGAAATGACTGTCTCTTTTTCAGCGGGCAAAGTAATCCGGGTACGGCGTGGCACCGTAATGGCGGCTAGGGGTAGTTGTTCCTCTGCCATCTGTTGAAGTCCAACGGTCCGGATTACGCGCTGGAACGCCAGACGAGTAGGCTTATGTTTGGTGACTTTCTGCCAGTATTTGGGTCCTTTTCTTGTCAACAGCATAAGATCCAGGTCTTTCAAAATGTTCATTCCAACTATCACTGGGGTCTCGGAGCCGAAACCTTCCTTGACGATGACAATCCCTCGTTTCCCTAAGTCCTGTCCGCAGGCCTTTGTGTCCATCCAAGCAACTCCGGTCACTGGAATGGGTAGATTATTAGCCGCAATAATCTTAATGGCGGTGTCTGGGTCACGAGCAGTTCTTGGTTTGAGGTAATTTTCGTAAAACTGTTCAGAGATCGTGGTCACTTGTGACTCAGTGTCCATCAGTCTCTGTACGGCAATTCCTTCCAGGACAACTTCAAGTGTCGGGCTATTCGAGGCAAGAGCACTCCGCCATCGGCTCTGTTTTTCCACACCCCTCTCCTTGGCCTCCCCTGCTGCGCGAGCCTCAGCTGCAGGGGTGTCTAGTTTAACGGCGGCCATTGTGGTGAGGCCCGGCGTGGTAGCTCTGCTTGTGGATATGGCTGGGGTTCAATTCGCTGGTCTGATCGAAATTCCCTTCGCTGGGGTGACTGAGGGTTTGTTCGTTGGTGCGACGGAGGTTGTTGCGGAGGGAAGTGTTGAGGACAACGATTTGCCCTATGGCGAGGATCACCGCATGACCAACACTGTCCCACGGGACGACTAGGCAATCTTCGCTGGTCTCCCTGTCGGTCTAATGTTAACTGTAATATCTGTCTCTGTAAGTCTGCTACCATCTGTTTCAGGTCTTCCGTGTCACTGTTCGGATTTTTAATGTCAGATATGGATCTGCACGCAGCACCTTGAATCTCCACATCCATGACAGGTCCCCTTGAACGTTCTATGGCTTCCTGTTTGACTTCAGCAAAAGTAATCCGGATCAAGTCCTGTAACGTGCGGTTAAGATACTGGTCTCTCAGTCCTATTACAAATTGGTCTCTCAGTACCAGGTCACGAGAAGCCATACCAGCTAGTTGCTCCCCTTTTCCACAGGTTTGTTCAAGGAGTACCTGAAGGGCGTTCACATATTGGGGAATATCCTCCCATTCAAGCTGCATCCGTCTAAAGAACATGTGTCGCAGTGTTCCCTGGTATGTGGTCGGCCCATAGGTGTTCTCCAGCACCCGCACCAAATCATCTACTGTACGCTGGCCCCTGACCGTCTCCAGTCTGACTGTCGTCCATGCCTCCCCCTCTAGCGTCAGTACCGCCATTTCTGCCAAGGTCTTAGGGTCAATATTATACATTTCCCCCAGTATCCGGACTTGTTCCGCCCACTCTGGTACAGGGTAGTTTCGTCCGCCAAATTTCCTGACCTGATTCACAATAGACACCGGCGGGGGTTTCTGACTGTACACATGGCCTGGGTGGGAATCTTGTTGGTCACAGATCCTGCCGACTACGCCAGATGAAGTGACCGCGGGCAAGGCCGCGCATTGGTATCTATAATCTGGCCCAGCAAGATCCCCACACACAGACTCTATCTTGATAACCGTATCTTTACTCGTATACATTTTTAACAGCAAAGAAAAAAAACAATAAATGACAACCGTAAATATGCACAGTAATAACGTGTACTGATAAGCTGACCCTCACTGTCCCTACTCACACGTTACCAGTCCTTTACTCCAGAAGGATGTGTCCCCCGTCGCAGGCCTGTCTGTCTTTGCAGGAAGGGGTCCCAGCCGGAGAAAAAAAAACAGGAACAACAAATTACGCTGAAAGGAAGGGAATACTTTGGCCTCTCGCCAGAGGACCCGCTTACAGTCTCTCTGATCCGGATAGCAGCTTTGGTGGATCCCTTATGTAGTCCACACTCCAGTAGCAGGGAGTGTAATAGCTGTATCCCTCAGCAGTGCAGAAGCTGGGGAAGGCCCCGAGGATATGGTGTCAGGTAAAAGAAATCCCGTTGAGAGTCTCTCCTGCGCCACGCACGAGGGCCTGCACACAGTCCTGGCTCTTTTCACAGCCCACAGCAAACTCCTCGCGTGCTTTTTTCTGCTTCCCACTTTGGTCACGTGACTCTCTAGGGCCGGACACAGGAGGCTCAGTCTTTTTCTCTGTCATCACACCCTGCGCAGGTGCAACCTCTGGCCACAAGGTGGCAACATCATCCTGTGTAATCACTTCTGTAACAGACTCTATATCAATAATCACAGAACAGCCAGAGCCTGCAGCTCACTACACTCTCACTGCAGAATAAAGCCAGATCTGATCCGTATTTCAGCAAAAAAAATCCAGAAATTCGAACTGAACGTGCAAAATACTGGCCTCCTTTTCCATTCTGTTACAGTGTGTCGGTCAAGCTATTCAAACTAGGTGTCTGTGAAGAATAGTATTAGTAAACTACAGGCCTGCTGTTTAAAACCGTGGTTCTCTGTCAGACGTATAACATATACAACAGCGCTACAAAATCAGCCATTTCTGCCTTCCATTTAGATGCAGTGTGTTGGTGAAGCTATTTATACTAGGTGTCTGTAAAGAATAGAATAAGTAAATTACAGGCCTGCTATTTAAAACTGTGGTTTTCTGTCAGACATATCACCTATAAGACTGTTCCAAAATCAGACATTGCTTCCATTTCCATTCTGTTGCAGTGTGTCGGTCAAGTTATTAATAGAGATGAGCGGTGTTCGACTAGAACTGTTCGCCAATCTCAAATTCGAGCTGTTTTGGGCGGTGTTCGAGTTGTTCGACGAACTCGAACGATTTGCAAAAAATTCGGCTGTTCGAGGTTATGTTCGATAACTGTTCGTGCACCAAAAGCGTGTCCTGCATGTCTGGTGCTATTTAGAGCACCAATCATGCAGGGATTGTCTGCCACTCACTGTAATGCCACAGCCATGGTGGTTGTGGCATTACAGTGATTGCCCAAATCGATGGGAACTGTGCTCACAGTGAAACACGAAAAGCCGGCAATTCAGCAGCGGCATACACCGGTACCCGACAATTTAGAACCGAAAGAATAGAGCTTCACACATAGATTAGATAGATATAAACATCTCAGTCACATATATATGAAGTACAGTGACAGTGTTGCTTACTGTACTTGTCATTTAGCGTAAAGGATTTATCAAAAAAAATAATAGTGTTTTCATGCACCGTCTCTTTAAAAAGCCGGCCGGCAATTCAGCAGTGGTACCCGACAATTTAGAATAGAAGGAATAGAGAATCACACATAGATTAGATAGATAGAAACATGTCAGTCACATATATATGAAGTACAGTGACAGTGTTGATTACTGTACTTGTCATTTAGTGTAAAGGATTTATCAAAAAAAATAATAGTGTTTTCATGCACTGTCTCTTTAAAAAAGCCGGCCGGCAATTCAGCATCTGTACCCAACAATTTAGAATAGAAGGAATAGAGAATCACACATAGATTAGATAGATAGAAACATGTCAGTCACATATATATGAAGTACAGTGACAGTGTTGCTTACTGTACTTGTCATTTAGTGTAAACGATTTATTAAAAAAAATAATAGTGTTTTCATGCACCGTCTCTTTAAGAAAGCCGGCCGGCAATTCAGCATCTGTACCCGACAATTTATAACAGACAGAATAGAGCTTCACACATAGATTAGATAGATAGAAACATGTCAGTCACATATATATGAAGTACAGTGATAGTGTTGGTTACTGTACTTGTCATTTAGTATTAAAATAAAGGATTTATTATTAAAAAAATTGGCGTGGGGTTCCCCTTAATTTTAGGCTCTAGCGGAGGTTAAGCAGACAGCTGGGGCAGATGTTTGAAGCCTGGGAAGGGGGTAATACCCACGGAGCTTCCCAGGCTACTAATATCAGCCCCCAGCTGAATACATAGCCTTTACTAGCTATTAAAATGGGGGACCCCCCAAAAAAAATGACGTGGGGTCCCCCCTAATTTAATAGCTAGCAAAGGCTAGGCAGACAGCTGGGGGCTGATATTAATAGCCCAGGAAGGGAGCCATGAATATTGGCCCCCTCCAAGGCTAGAAACACCAGACGTCAGCCGCCCCAGAAATGGCGCATTCATAGGATGCGCCAATTCTGGCACTTAGCCTCGCTCTTCCACGCTGCCCTGGTGCGGTGGCAGGGGGTAATAGGGCTGGGGTTGATGTCAGCTTATAATGCCAGCTGACATCAAGCCCAGGTTAGTAATGGAGAGGCGTCTATAAGACACCCCCATTACTAACCCCATAGTCAAAGTTAAAAAAAACACAAACACCCAGAATAAAGTCCTTTAATTGAAATAAAGACACAATTCTTTATTGTTCTAAATTAAACCATACTTACCATCACGCCCATTCCAGCTGAAGCCAACGATCTCCTGTAATAAAAATAAAATAATAAAGCAACCTCATCCTTACCTTTCCATGGTTCCCACGACAGCTTCAGCTCTGCTACATCGAGATGACAGGCTGGACCGCAGCAGAACGCTGCCATTCAGCCTGTCATCCCGCAGACACTGAGAAGAGCAGGCTTGCTTGCGCTCCACATTGTCTCTCTGTGACGGCATAAAGATGAGCCGAGGTCATGTCCAATGAACTCGGCTCACCTCATGCACGTCACTTACAGCGTGGGAGAATTCTCACGCTGAAGCGCTGAGTGCAGGAGAATTTTCCCACGCTGTCAGTGAGGTGCATGAGGTGACCTGAGTTCACTGGACATGAGCTCACCTCATGCACGTCACTGACTGCGTGGGAGAATTCTCCTGCACTCAGCACTTCAGCGTGAGAATTTTCCACGCTGTCAGTGACGTGCATGAGGTGAGCCGAGTTCATTGGACATGACCTCGGCTCATCTGGATGCCGTCACAGCGAGACACTGAGGAGCGCAAGCATGCCTGCTCTTCTCAGTGTCTGCGGCATGGCAAGCTGGATGGCAGCGTTCTGCTGCGGTCCAGCCTGTCATCTCGATGTAGCAGAGCTGAAGCTGTCGTGGGAACCATGGAAAGGTAAGGATGAGGTTGGTTTATTATTTTTGTTTTATTGCAGGAGATCGTTGGCTTCAGCTGGAATGGGCGTGATGGTAAGTATAGTTTAATTTAGAACAATAAAGAATTGTGTGTTTATTTCAATTAAAGGACTTTATTCTGGGTGTTGTGTTTTTTTTAAATACTTTACTAGAAATTCATGGCGGTCATGTCTAATACTGGCGTGACCCCATGAATTTTGGGCTTGGGGCCAGCTGATAATACCAAGCTGGCCCTAACCCCTTTATTACCCAGTGAGCCACCGCACCAGGGCCCTGGATGAGTTGGGTACAGCGCCAGAAGATGGCGCTTCTATGAACGCGCCATTTTCCGGGGTGGCTGCGGACTGCAATTTGCAGCGGGGGGGGCCCAGAAAGCTTGGGCCTCCCTGCGCTGCAGATTCCAGCCCCCAGCTGCCTAGTTGTACCTGGCTGGACACAAAAATAGGGCGAAGCCCCACGTACTTTTTTTTTTATTATTTCATGAAATTCATGAAATAATTAAGAAAAAAAGGCCTTCCCTATATTGTTGTGTCCGGCCAGGTACAAATAGTCAGCTGGTGGTTGGGGGCAGCCCGTTCCTGCCTGCTGTACCTGGCTGGACACAAATATAGTGCGAAGCCCCACTTCAATTTTTTTTAATTATTTCAGGAAATTCATGAAATAATTAAAAAAAAATTGACGTGGGGCTTCGCACTATATTTGTGTCCAGTCAGGTGCAGCAGGCAGGAACGGGCTGCCCCCAACCACCAGCTGCCTATTTGTACCTGGCCGGACACAACAATATAGGGAAGCCCTTTTTTTCTTAATTATTTCATGAAATAATTTAAAGAAAATTGACGTGGGGCTTCGCCCTGTTTTTGTGTCCAGCCAGGTACAACTATGCAGCTGGGGGCTGGAATCCGCAGCGCAGGGAGGCCCAAGCTTTCTGGGCCACCCCCGCTGCAAATTGCAGTCCGCAGCCACCCCGGAAAATGGCGCGTTCATAGAAGCGCCATCTTCTGGCGCTGTACCCAACTCATCCAGGGCCCTGATGCGGTGGCTCACTGGGTAATAAAGGGGTTAGGGCCAGCTTGGCATTATCAGCTGGCCCTAAGCCCAAAATTCATGGGGTCACGCCAATATTAGACATGACCACCATGAATTTCTAGTAAAGTATTTAAAAAAAACACAACACCCAGAAAAAAGTCCTTTAATTGAAATAAACACACAATTCTTTATTGTTCTAAATTAAACCATACTTACCGTCACGCCCATTCCAGCTGAAGCCAACGATCTCCTGAAATAAAAGAAAAATAATAAAGCAACATCATCCTTACCTTTCCATGGTTCCCATGACAGCTTCAGCTCTGCTACATCGAGATGACAGGCTGGACCGCAGCAGAACGCTGCCATCCAGCCTGTCATCCCGCAGACACTGAGAAGCGCAGGCTTGCTTGCGCTCCACAGTGTCTCTCTGTGAGGGCATCCAGATGAGCCGAGTTAATGTCCAATGAACTCGGCTCACCTCATGCACGTCACTGACAGCGTGGGAAAATTCTCCTGCACTCAGCGCTTCACAGCCAGACACTGCAGAGCGCAAGCATGCCTGCGCTTCTCAGTGTCTGCGGGATGACAGGCTGGATGGCAGCGTTCTGCTGCGGTCCAGCCTGTCATCTCGATGTAGCAGAGCTGAAGCTGTCGTGGGAACCATGGAAAGGTAAGGATGATGTTGCTTTATTATTTTTCTTTTATTGCAGGAGATCGTTGGCTTCAGCTGGAATGGGCGTGATGATAAGTATGGTTTAATTTAGAACAATAAAGGATTGTGTCTTTATTTCAATTAAAGGACTTTATTCTGGGTGTTTGTGTTTTCTTTTAACTTTGACTATGGGGTTAGTAATTGGGGTGTCTTATAGACGCCTCTCCATTACTAACCTGGGCTTGATGTCAGCTGGCATTATAAGCTGACATCAACCCCAGCCCTATTACCCCCTGCCACCGCTACAGGGCAGCGTGGAAGAGCGAGGCTAAGTGCCAGAATTGGCGCATCCTATGAATGCGCCATTTCTGGGGCGGCTGACGGCTGGTGTTTCTAGCCTGGGAGGGGGCCAATATTCATGGCTCCCTTCCTGGGCTATTAATATCAGCCCCCAGCTGTCTGCCTAGCTTTCGCTAGCTATTAAATTAGGGGGGACCCCACGTCATTTTTTTGGGGGGGTCCCCCATTTTAATAGCTAGTAAAGGCTATGTATTCAGCTGGGGGCTGATATTAGTAGCCTGGGAAGCTCCGTGGGTTCCGCTCCCCCTTCCCAGGCTTCAAACATCTGCCCCAGCTGTCTGCTTAACCTCCGCTAGAGACTAAAATTAAGGGGAACCCCACGCCAATTTTTTTTAATAATAAATCCTTTATTTTAATACTAAATGACAAGTACAGTAACCAACACTATCACTGTACTTCATATTTATGTGACTGACATGTTTCTATCTATCTAATCTATGTGTGAAGCTCTATTCTGTCTGTTATAAATTGTCGGGTACAGATGCTGAATTGCCGGCCGGCTTTTTTAAAGAGACGGTGCATGAAAACACTATTATTTTTTTTAATAAATCCTTTACACTAAATGACAAGTACAGTAAGCAACATTGTCACTGTACTTCATATATATGTGACTGACATGTTTCTATCTATCTAATCTATGTGTGAAGCTCTATTCTGTCTGTTATAAATTGTCGGGTACAGATGCTGAATTGCCGGCCGGCTTTTTTAAAGAGACAGTGCATGAAAACACTATTATATTTTTTAATAAATCCTTTACACTAAATGACAAGTACAGTAAGCAACACTGTCACTGTATTTCATATATATGTGACTGACATGTTTCTATCTATCTAATCTATGTGTGAGGCTCTATTCCTTCTTGTCTAAATTGTCGGGTACCGGTGTATGTGACGCGCCCCCTGGGCCAGTGTTGTTTGGGGGATACCCGGAGCCGGATCAGATGGGGGTTGTAGTCTCCGAGTGGCGGTGACCCGGTCCGTGCCCAGGGTGTCAAACTCAGTGTGTGGCAGTCTTTACAGATGTTGTTAGTGTTCTTAGTGTCGACTACGCCACCCGTTGATTTGCGGTCAAAAGGCCGCCGCTGCAGCAGGGTCCGCTGAGGCTGGTGGTAAGTGTGCAGCAGTGATAGTATAACCCCCAACGGGAGGGGTATAGCCTCAGGGGGTCAGGTGTAGAGGATGGTGGTAGTGGTGGTGCAATGTGGATGGTAAGAAGACTCAGAGTCGGGCTGTGCAGTTCAGGGTTTTTACTTACTGCTGTTCTGTTGGTCACTCTGGCCTTGAGTGACCACCCGAGCCGTGCTGCGTCCACCAGGTCCTGGACTCGGCCAACCCCCAAGCAATTCTGGAGCGTGGTCCTGAGCTCCCTTTCTGACTGTCCTCTCTACTGGCCTTTCTCACCAGGGGTCCACTTTTGTCCGGCTCCCTCGGGCCTCTTGGTGGGTGCACCTCTTCGGGGTTCCCTGACCCTATACCTGGTGTGCCTTCTTAGTGGACTTAGTGAGGGGCTGCTCCACATGCAATGTCGCAGCCTCCGGTTCTTAGCTGAGGGTTGTTTCTTTCCTCCACTAATTTGGGATCCGGTTCCCTTGCGTGCCAACCCTTCACCCTTCTGGTCTAATTCTGGGTTCTTGGGGTTCCTTCTTCTCCCCCTCTGGGTCCTTCTCTTCTCCTCTCTCTCTCTTCTCTCTGCAGGTGCTCCTGGACCTCTCTCAGGACTGACTAACCCTCTACAGAAGACTGACCCTGATCTAAGATGGTGCCCACCTTATATACTCCCTCTATGTGTGAGCTCAGGTGACCAGCACCCAATGAGCTCCTAGCCTTGCCCAGACTGCTCCCCCTATCTGCCCCTACACTACTGGGATGTTCCACCCCCCTCCCACTCCAGCCAGGGACAGACACTGTCGTACCTGCAGATATACCTAGTGGGAGTACCATCGGTCTGATCTCGGAAATGGGATGTATGTAGTGTATGCAGCTAACTGAGCTCAGTTCCACACTCCATCCTTACCCGGGAGTGGAATATCACACCTCTGGCTTGAGGTGCAATACCCCTGTAGCAGCCGAATCCTCAGGGTGCTACATTCCCCCCTGGTAAATCACAGCACGTCCTCGGGCTGTAAGAGAACAAAACATCCATAAACATACAAATTTTTCATAACAACATAAACATATAAAACATTATATATATATCATCAGCATAAACTTTTTCTTGTAAACTTTCTTGTTCCTCCGGCCACGGTGCAACTTGAGACCGGGTACAGTGCGACTGTCTCTGGTAGAAAAACACGGCTTTCCTATAAAACCAGTAGGGGGCGCCTTAAAAAACGCAACTATATACAAGGGGAATATGGCCGCTCTCAGTCCTCGGCCAGGTATTAGGAAAGGAATGACCGCTCTCAGTCCTCGGTCAGTGGGAATAGGGACTCACGGGTTTCAGTTCAATTTGCTGGTCCCAACGGGGACTATATTTTAACTAGCAGCAGTAACAGTTCTTATACCCTGACGGGTAACTATTTACAGTCTCTTTACCGTACTTTAATGACGGCGTCCTCCTGCTCCTTCTTCAGACCCGTCCGGGTCCTCTTGCTCCTCCTCACACCGCAGCTCCTCCTCTGTCAGGCGATGCACATGGAGGGCGTAGGGTCCTTTGGCACACTTGTGCTGGGTGAACGTGACCTCGTCCCCTACGTACAGGTCACGACCTCTGTGTCCCTCCGGCAGATGGCTTTCTACGTCTCTGCGGGTTACAAAGACGTCGCCGGGGGTATGATGGTCTCTTATGAAGCCCCACCCATGCTGCAGGTTGAATTTAATCACAGTCCCGGTGGTACGGGGACCATGAGCTGCACGGGGGTTCCTCCTGGTCCGGCTCTTCTGCTCTGCGCTCTGTTCCTGCAGCCGCTGCTCACGGATCCGCCTCTCTTTCCGCTCTTGCTCGAAGGCTGCCAACTGCTGGCGGCAGCACTCCACTCGCTCTGCTGCGGCTGCCCGCGTTTCTTGAGTGAACCCCATGAGGTCTCCTCCGGTGGGGTCCCACTCGAACTGCGCTTCTTCCAGCGGGAGCGGGGTCCTTTTAACGGGCTTCGGAGCCGGAATCAGGGGCTCGCACAGGGGCCTTGCTTTTTGGAGTTCCAGCTGATAGTACTCCGGTGGCCATATAAAGGGCTGCCCATCCGGGCAAGTGTGCTGGGCAAACAAGTCTTCACCCAGGTGCGGTACTCTAGATGTTGAGGGCGCGGTGGTGGAAGCGGCGCCCGGGTTCGCCAGGCCTTGCGACCAGGCCTGGGGTACCCTGAACGTAAAGGGCACCGTGAAGACGGCGGCGCCCGGGGTTACTTGGCCCAGCGACCAGGCCGGTGGCTCCGCGGAGGTAGGGGGCGCTGTTGGAATTGCGGCACCCGGAGGTACTAGACCTTGCGACCAGGCCGGTGGTATTTCCTGCTTCGCCGCGCTCAGGGTTGAGGCACGTGACGTCACAGGGGTCGCGGCCGCGGCTTCTGCTTGAGGCCTAGTCTGGCACGGTGACGATGCAGCGACGGGCACGGCAGGGGGAATTTCGGGCTCTGCGACGGGGAGCTGGGACAGGTACACGGTTTCTCGGCTCGGGGTAGAGACGTCCCCTTTACCTGCCTCCGTCCGTTCGGCTCCCTTCTCGGCGCCGTCTCCTGCCTTCATTCCTCCTGCGCCATCCTCAGAGGCGGTCTGTCTCCTCGTCTCGGGTGGCGTGCTCCGCTGACGGGTTCCGGTCTGCTGGGCCATCTCACGGCTCCACTCCGTCAGTGTGTCTTGCTGCACCTGGGCCATCCTCCGTGCGAGGCCCTCCAGCGTGGTCTGTGCACACTCCCGGTCTCGGGGGAGCTGTGCTAGGATCTCCACTAAGCCTAGTGGGGTTGTTGCTTGCAGCAGGCTCCTGACCACTGGGTCGGTGCTGCCTGTCTCTCCCTCCATCTCCGGGTACGCTTTCTCTGGACTCTTCTCCAGACTTCTTGTCTCCGGGTGCGCTCTCTCTGGACTCCTCCAGGCTGCACCCATCTTCGTTCTTTTGTTCTGTCTCCGCCCACATTGAGGGTGGTCCCGGGGCAACTTAGTGATTGTCAGTTCCAGGGGCAGTTCTCTCACGCTGATGGACACTTCCAGCATCACAGTCTCTGTTGGTGGGCGCGGTTTCCGCTTTTGGCGCCATTCTTCGACCTGGCCCACGATGGGAGGTGGCCTTTTGCCACCCTCTGGCACGCCCATAATGGCGTCCGCTCTTCCAAGGCGGGAAATCTTTGGAAATGGCGGGAATCGTCTCCCAGTGGCGGGAAACTCCATGGATGGCGGGAAAAAGCTGCAAATGGCGGACAACCGGCGGGAAACGACCTGTGATGGGGTCCGTTGGCGGGGACCCTCAGGAACCGGCGGGAGACTTCTTTTTGAGGTAACGGTGAACTTTTCTTCAGGCACGCAGTACCCGGTGGTTGCGGGCACGTAATCCTGCCGACTACGCCAACGTTGACGCGCCCCCTGGGCCAGTGTTGTTTGGGGGATACCCGGAGCCGGATCAGATGGGGGTTGTAGTCTCCGAGTGGCGGTGACCCGGTCTGTGCCCAGGGTGTCAAACTCAGTGTGTGGCAGTCTTTACAGATGTTGTTAGTGTTCTTAGTGTCGACTACGCCACCCGTTGATTTGCGGTCAAAAGGCTGCCGCTGCAGCAGGGTCCGCTGAGGCTGGTGGTAAGTGTGCAGCAGTGATAGTATAACCCCCAACGGGAGGGGTATAGCCTCAGGGGGTCAGGTGTAGAGGATGGTGGTAGTGGTGGTGCAATGTGGATGGCAAGAAGACTCAGAGTCGGGCTGTGCAGTTCAGGGTTTTTACTTACTGCTGTTCTGTTGGTCACTCTGGCCTTGAGTGACCACCCGAGCCGTGCTGCGTCCACCAGGTCCTGGACTCGGCCAACCCCCAAGCAATTCTGGAGCGTGGTCCTGAGCTCCCTTTCTGACTGTCCTCTCTACTGGCCTTTCTCACCAGGGGTCCACTTTTGTCCGGCTCCCTCGGGCCTCTTGGTGGGTGCACCTCTTCGGGGTTCCCTGACCCTATACCTGGTGTGCCTTCTTAGTGGACTTAGTGAGGGGCTGCTCCACATGCAATGTCGCAGCCTCCGGTTCTTAGCTGAGGGTTGTTTCTTTCCTCCACTAATTTGGGATCCGGTTCCCTTGCGTGCCAACCCTTCACCCTTCTGGTCTAATTCTGGGTTCTTGGGGTTCCTTCTTCTCCCCCTCTGGGTCCTTCTCTTCTCCTCTCTCTCTCTTCTCTCTGCAGGCGCTCCTGGACCTCTCTCAGGACTGACTAACCCTCTACAGAAGACTGACCCTGATCTAAGATGGTGCCCACCTTATATACTCCCTCTATGTGTGAGCTCAGGTGACCAGCACCCAATGAGCTCCTAGCCTTACCCAGACTGCTCCCCCTATCTGCCCCTACACTACTGGGATGTTCCACCCCCCTCCCACTCCAGCCAGGGACAGACACTGTCGTACCTGCACATATACCTAGTGGGAGTACCATCGGTCTGTCCCTCGGAAATGGGATGTATGTAGTGTATGCAGCTAACTGAGCTCAGTTCCACACTCCATCCTTACCCGGGAGTGGAATATCACACCTCTGACTTGAGGTGCAATACCCCTGTAGCAGCCGAATCCTCAGGGTGCTACATATGCCGCTGCTGAATTGCCGGCCGGCTTTTTTAAAGAAAGCGTCTTCTGAGCAGTTTGTCAGCTTTTGGACACCTTTGAAGGTGTTTTCTATGTGTTTCTATGTGTTTTTGTTTGCCTGCCATTGGTTTTAACGGTGTTCGACGGTGTTCTAAGGTGTTCGACGAACCGAACCGAACCCGAACACTACGGGGGTGGCTCAACACTAGTTATTAACACTAGGTCTCTGTGAAGAATAGTATTAATAAATTACAGGCCTGCTATTTAAAACCATGGTTCTCTGTCAGACATATCACCTATAAGAATATTCCAAAATCAGCCATTTCTTCCATTTTCATTTTGTTGCAGTGTGGCGGTCAAGCTATTCACACTAGATCTCTGTGTAGAATAATATTAGTAAATTACAGGCCTGCTGTTTAAAATCATAAATGTATCACATATAACTGCGTTTCAAAATCAGCCATTTCTCGTGAATGTGGAAAACATTGTCTTCCATTTAAAATGGGCAAGGTGCATGGCAAGGGACGGGGAAGTGGACGTGATGGTGATGGTGCATGCAGAGGCCGAGGCTGAGGACGTGGCCATGGGCAAACTGAAATTGTGCCACAACAAACACCCACATCTTGTCGCTCGACCTTCATGTCCCAATTACTAGGGGACTGCAGAGCAGGTCCATCTGTGAGTCCCCACACGGTCCTGTCCAGAGTCCAGGTATATACTGTATATATTATATCTCCGACTTTTTTGCTTTTTCTGTCGTGGCTGGCTGTATGCTTATTTGGCAGTAAATAGTTAATGCATTGCTAGCCATAGTGGATAAACAGATTTCCTGCACATATATAATATAACCTTGATGAGACTTTACCTGTGACAATGTGAGGTATTTAAGATGTATTATGGGCCATAGTGCCATACTATCTCTCACAGTATGAACCCCGTTGGTCCTTCATTATGATGGATTTTTTACAATGTATGTGTTTTGCACCGCCTTTGTCAGATATCTTTTATCTTATTATATTTAATAAAAGTTAATTTTTATACTAATTAACTATTTCTTGGGTCTTCCTGATCGCGTGTTTTTCCTTTATTTATTTTCCATGTTTGGCGATTTTCCCATACCAATATCCTAAGGTGTGAATTATTCTACTTTTGAACTCTAGTTAACATGCACCAGTTGAAAACTGTCTGTGTAGAGCACCACTATTGAACAGAAGGCAGTCTCAAAAGGTTTTTGGTTGGATAGCAGATAATGCTTCCAGTCACTTAGCCACTACCACCACCACCTTGTCTTCCATGCCCCCTGAGGAAGCTACACTGCGAAAGCTGGGCTGAGGACCTGGCATGGATCCCACTAACATGGGTGTAACGGGTCTGGGAGGCGGAACCTCTGAGCTACTATACAAGGGGGCAGTCCTTGTAAGGGAGCGGGTGGCGACCAGGGAAGACGGGCAGGAGGTCACAGCAGGTGACCGGGACAGTCTCTGAGTGAACGGGCAGGAGGTCACGGCAAGTGACCGGGGCAGTCTCTAGATGAACGGGCTGATGGTCACGGCAAGTGACCGGGGCAGTCTCTGAATGAACGGGCAGATGGTCACGGCAAGTGACCGGGGCAGTCTCTGAATGAACGGGCTGATGGTCACGGCAAGTGACCGGGGCAGTCTCTGGATGAACGGGCAGATGGTCACGGCAAGTGACCGGGGCAGTCTCTAGGTAAAGGGTTGGTACGACCTGTGGCGGCTGATGATAGACGTGAGCTCCCAGGTGAGCAGGCGAGAGTCTCTGGATGAACGGGTGGTCACAGCATGTGACGGCGGAGCCTCCAGGAAGACCAACAGACAGGCGGCAGATGAGCGCTCCCAGGTGAGCGGGCAGAAGTCTCTGGACAGGCGGGTGGTCACAGCACGTGACGGCAGAGCCTCCAGGTAGGCTAGCAGACAGGCAGCAGATGAGCGCTCCCAGGTGAGCGAGCAGGAGTCACTGGACAGGCAGGTGGTCACAGCACGTGACGGCGGAGCCTCCAGGTAGACTAGCAGGCAGGTAGCAGGTGTGTGCTCCCAGGTGAGCGGGCAAGCTGGTCCATAGGCAGACTGACAGAAGTTGGAAGGCAGACCGTCGGACCTCAGGCAAGCAGGCAGGTGGCTGATGTGCGCTCCCAGGTGAGCGGGCAGGCTGGTCCTTAGACAGACTGACAGGAGTAGTAAGGCAGACCGTCGGACCTCAGACTAGCAGGCAGGTAGCAGATAATCAGGCAGGAATCTGGCAGGTAACTGGCAGGTAACTGGCAACGGGACCTGAGGGCTGAAGCAGAGTAGTGAACAGTGCAACAACATTGCTCGGGCACCTCCATTTTGGAGGAGGTGCCTTATATATGGTAAAGTCCTCCGGCCATTGGCCGGGGACTCCTTTGGACGGCGCGCGGCCCCTTTAAGAGGGAGGGAGGGCGCGCGCGCGCGCCCTAAGCACAGTGGCCGGGAAGGAGCGCGCGCTGCCAGCAGAGCGGGAGAGGGACGCCGGGCACGGAGCAGAGCGGTGAGGGGAACAGCGTCCCTGCCTAGCAGAGGGCAGGGACGCCGGCAGTACAGTACCCCCCCCTTTAGGCCCCCCTTTTTTAGGCCAGATAGAAATTTAGCTAGGATGAGAGGGGCATGGATGTTCTCCCGGGGCTCCCACGTTCTCTCCTCAGGACCAAACCCCTTCCAATCTACCAGAAAAAAAGGTCTTTCCTCTTACCCTTTTGGTGGCAAGAATGTTCTCTACCTCAAACTCGTCCTCAGCAGAAACCGGAGCAGGAGGCGTACCTGTAGACTTGGAAAAAGAGTTAAGCACCACGGGTTTTAGGAGAGATACATGGAAGGAGTTAGGGATCCGTAAGTTGGCCGGGAGTTTCAATTTATAGGCCACCGGGTTGATCTGACTGATGACCTCCAGAGGACCGATGAACCGAGGCCCTAACTTGTAAGAAGGTATCTTGAGTCGAACATATTTAGATGAGAGCCAGACTTTATCTCCTGGACGAAATTGTGGAGGATCCAGGCGTTTTTTGTCAGCGTGTCTTTTCATACGCTCGGATGACAGAAGGAGTGCGGACCGGGTACTCTCCCATATGGAGGAAAATTTGCTAACGAGAGATTCCGCAGCCGGGTTGTCCACAGAGGTGGAGACAGGAAAAGGAATCCGATGATGCTGACCAAAGACTACAAAAAACGGGGATTTGGAGGAGGATTCGCTCTCGTGATTATTATAAGAGAACTCGGCCCATGGTAGGAGATCCACCCAGTCAGAATGGTGGGCATTAACGAAGTGCCGGAGGTAACTGGTCAGGTTCTGATTGATCCGCTCCACTTGACCATTGGACTGTGGGTGGTAAGCGGAAGAGAAGTCCAGGGTGACGTCTAGTAGTTTACAAGTGGCTCTCCAGAAACGTGAGGTGAACTGTACCCCACGATCCGACACGATGTGGAGGGGCAGGCCATGAAGACGGAAGATGTGGCGGATAAAGTCTTTAGCCAGCTCGGGTGCAGACGGAAGGCCTGGCAGGGGAATAAAGTGAGCCATCTTGGAAAAGCGGTCAGCGACCACCCAAATGACCGTACAACCGGCAGAGACGGGGAGATCGGTTATAAAGTCCATTGCTATATGCTGCCAGGGGGCAGCAGGTACAGGAAGCGGAAGGAGACGTCCGGCTGGCAGATGTCTCGGGACTTTGTTGCGGGCGCAGGACACACAGGCAGAAACAAAGTCTATTATGTCCTTGTGCAGGGTAGGCCACCAATAGTGCCGGGCAATAAGCTGGAGGGTCTTTTTCTGACCGGCGTGGCCAGCTAGTTTAGACGAATGGCCCCAGTGTAGGATCTTCTCCCGATCAGGTACTGAAACAAACGTCTTACCGGGAGGGAGACGATTTAGACTCACGGGAGCCACCTGCATTACTCTGGCGGGATCGATGATATGTTTAGGTTCTTCCTCGAGATCGGACACCAGAAAGGATCGGGACAAGGCGTCTGCTTTGACGTTTTTGTCAGCCGGGCGAAAATGAAGAACAAAATCAAAGCGAGCAAAAAACAAGGACCACCGGGCTTGGCGCGGGTTAAGTCTCTGGGCATGCTGGAGGTAAGCCAAGTTCTTGTGGTCAGTGTAAATTATTACCGGATGAAGAGCCCCCTCGAGTAGGTAACGCCACTCCTCCAACGCCAGCTTGATGGCCAATAACTCTCGGTCTCCTATGGAATAGTTGCGCTCAGAAGAGGAGAAGCGTTTGGAGAAGAAGCCACAAGTTACCATTCTCCCGGAAGATGATTTTTGAGTAAGTACCGCTCCGGCTCCAGAGGAGGAGGCGTCAACTTCCAGGAAGAACTGCTTGTTGCCGTCCTGGCGATGCAGCACCGGGGCGGAAGAGAAGGCCTGTTTTAGGGAAAGAAAGGCCTCCTCTGCTTCGGGCGGCCACTCTTTGGGATTAGTACCCTTACGGGTGAGCGCGGAAATTGGGGCAGTCCGGGAAGAGAAGTGCGGGATGAAGAGGCGGTAATAGTTGGCGAAGCCCAGGAACCGTTGAATAGCTTTCAACCCCTCTGGTCGGGGCCATTTCTCGATGGCAGACAGTTTCTCAGGATCCATTTGTAGGCCGGTCTGAGAGATAATGTAGCCCAGAAACGGAAGCGAGGTCTGCTCAAAGAGGCACTTCTCATATTTAGTGTAGAGATGGTTCTGCCTGAGCCTGAGCAGGACCTGACGAACATCCCTCCGGTGAGTCTGGAGATCCGGAGAGAAGACCAAGATGTCGTCCAGGTACACCACTACGCAGGAGTAGAGAAGGTCCCGGAAGATGTCATTGACCAACTCTTGAAAGACGGCAGGAGCGTTACAGAGGCCAAAGGGCATTACCAGATATTCATAGTGGCCGTCCCGGGTGTTGAATGCCGTCTTCCATTCATCCCCCTGACGGATACGAACCAGGTTGTACGCCCCACGGAGGTCCAGTTTGGTGAAGATTCTAGCCCCCCTCAGACGATCAAATAACTCCGGAATGAGCGGAAGGGGGTACTTATTCTTCACCGTGATCTGGTTAAGGCCTCTATAGTCTATACAGGGACGGAGAGAGCCGTCCTTCTTTTTGACGAAAAAGAAGCCTGCTCCCGCCGGGGAGGTAGATTTCCGGATGAATCCCCTGGCCAGATTCTCCTCAATATATTCGGACATCGACCGGGTCTCAGCAGCGGATAATGGATAAATACGCCCACGGGGAGGAGAAGTACCAGGTAACAGGTTGATAGGGCAGTCGTATGGTCTATGAGGGGGTAGTGTCTCTGCCACCTTTTTATTAAAGACATCAGCATAAGACCAATAAGGAATCGGAAGTCCAGGTAGATTAGCTGGGGTAGGAGAAGGACGGACGGGATGAACGGGAACCAGACAGGTCTTATGGCAGCCCTGTCCCCAGCATGTTTCTGGAGCCAAGGTAGGCCTAGCAAGAGGGCGTGAGAGAGTCCAGGCAGAACATGGAAGGAGATACTTTCAGAATGCAGCATTCCCACCTGCAGAGTAATGGATTCGGTGATGAGTTGGATGGGGCGTGGTAAGAGCCCCCCATCCACGGCAGCAACAGACAAGGGTACAGCCAGAGCTTTGGTGGGGATGCGGTATTTCTCTACCAGGGACTGTGAAATAAGATTCCCGGCTGCTCCAGAGTCCAGTTGGGCTAGTTCGAAATAACGGTTCTCCCCGTAGACGATTGAAACTGACAACAGCAGGGATGGAGAGGATTTATTCTTGTCTAGGTGGACCTCTCTGAGCGAACCTAGACACAGGCGTTTCCCGACCTCTCCGGGCAGGCACGGATCCGGTGCTCCTTACTGCCACAGTAGAAGCAGGTCCCCTCGGCACGGCGTAAGTCCTGACGGGTCTTGACCATCTTGGTCTGGTCGACCTGCATAGGCTCAGGAGGGTGTACCTGGTTAGAGACAGAAGGAGTGACGGGTTTCTGAAAAGTAGGAGCTAGACGTGGTAACCTCCTCTCACGGGTGACCTCTCTGGCACGCTCCTGGAACCATAGGTCAATCCGGTTGGCAAGAGTTATTAAGTCATCGAGAGTGGTAGGAATGTCCCGACCGGCAAGTTCATCTTTAATACGGCCGGACAGACCCTCCCAGAAGACGGAAACCAGAGCGTCGTTATCCCAGGCCAGCTCCGAGGCAAGGGTACGGAACCGTATGGCATATTGGCCCACGGTGAGACTTTCCTGACGGAGGCGTAGCAACGATGATGCGGATGAGGTCTTCCGTCCGGGTTCGTCGAAGACTTTCCGGAAAGCCGTGAGAAAAGCAGGCAAGTTGGACACCAGGGGGTCTCCTCTCTCCCATAGAGGATTTAGCCAGGCCAGGGCCTCCCCGGTGAGATGGGACATGATGAATGCAATTTTGGCTCGGTCGGAGTTAAACTGGTGGGACAATAGTTCAAAGTGCAGGGTGCACTGATTTATGAAGCCCCGAGCCTGGGCTGAGTCGCCTCCGAAGCGAGGAGGTGCAGAAAGCCGAGGTCCGGGGTAGGATATCATGGTGTTAGTGGACAGCGGAGCTGCCGGATTGCGAGACATGGCACTGGCGGAGGTTGTTGGTGGAGCAGTCAGAGTGTCCAGGTGAGTATTGACATTCCGCAGGTGACCCAGGATGGACTCCTGTTGGGACCTTTGACGGGACAGTTCATGACACAGGTCCGAGAGCGAGGGGGCTTGGGTGCCACCGGGTTCCATGGCCCGAGCAAAATGTAACGGGTCTGGGAGGCGGAACCTCTGAGCTACTATACAAGGGGGCAGTCCTTGTAAGGGAGCGGGTGGCGACCAGGGAAGACGGGCAGGAGGTCACAGCAGGTGACCGGGACAGTCTCTGAGTGAACGGGCTGATGGTCACGGCAAGTGACCGGGGCAGTCTCTGGATGAACGGGCAGATGGTCACGGCAAGTGACCGGGGCAGTCTCTAGGTAAAGGGTTGGTACGACCTGTGGCGGCTGATGATAGACGTGAGCTCCCAGGTGAGCAGGCGAGAGTCTCTGGATGAACGGGTGGTCACAGCATGTGACGGCGGAGCCTCCAGGAAGACCAACAGACAGGCGGCAGATGAGCGCTCCCAGGTGAGCGGGCAGAAGTCTCTGGACAGGCGGGTGGTCACAGCACGTGACGGCAGAGCCTCCAGGTAGGCTAGCAGACAGGCAGCAGATGAGCGCTCCCAGGTAAGCGAGCAGGAGTCACTGGACAGGCAGGTGGTCACAGCACGTGACGGCGGAGCCTCCAGGTAGACTAGCAGGCAGGTAGCAGGTGTGTGCTCCCAGGTGAGCGGGCAAGCTGGTCCATAGACAGACTGACAGAAGTTGGAAGGCAGACCGTCGGACCTCAGGCAAGCAGGCAGGTGGCTGATGTGCGCTCCCAGGTGAGCGGGCAGGCTGGTCCTTAGACAGACTGACAGGAGTAGTAAGGCAGACCGTCGGACCTCAGACTAGCAGGCAGGTAGCAGATAATCAGGCAGGAATCTGGCAGGTAACTGGCAGGTAACTGGCAACGGGACCTGAGGGCTGAAGCAGAGTAGTGAACAGTGCAACAACATTGCTCGGGCACCTCCATTTTGGAGGAGGTGCCTTATATATGGTAAAGTCCTCCGGCCATTGGCCGGGGACTCCTTAGGACGGCGCGCGCGGCCCCTTTAAGAGGGAGGGAGGGCGCGCGCGCGCGCCCTAAGCACAGTGGCCGGGAAGGAGCGCGCGCTGCCAGCAGAGCGGGAGAGGGACGCCGGGCACGGAGCAGAGCGGTGAGGGGAACAGCGTCCCTGCCTAGCAGAGGGCAGGGACGCCGGCACTACAATGGGTATGCATTACCTCTGATTCTTTCTTTGACCTCTCTTCATATTCATGCCTTCTTGGCATACTTCATTAATGTACTTGCTGCTAGGGCTCCCTTATACAGGTCCTTTACTTTTTATGATTGTTCATTACTGCTGGGACGGTAAAGATATAATCTACTGGGTAATCTGCTGCACGGAAGTTATGCACAAGATATTATATAATAAACAAAAGGCGGCCTTCATTCTAAGAAAAAAATTTGATAGATACATCTCCACCTTCAATCATGAATGGGAGGGGATGCGGCGGATCCTCTCCAAACATTGGGATATTCTCAATGTGGAATCCTCTTTACGAGAAGCTGTGGGTAACTATCCGCTTATGACTCCCAGGAAAGCCAACAACTTGGGAGACATATTGACACGGAGTCACTACATCCCCCCACTCACCAACCCATTTGGATCCCGGGGGCCCAGGACGGGTTTCTTTCCATGCGGCCACTGTCTGGCATGCGCTAATGCCGTGCGCTCTGTCTCTTTTACCTCCTCTGATGGCTCCCGTGAATACCATATCCGCAATTATATTTCTTGCGGATCAACTCACGTGGTCTATTATGCGACCTGTGCCTGCAATTTGATCTACATTGGCCTGACCACCAGGGAGCTCAGAGTGAGGATACGGGAGCATGTGCGCGACATCATTGCAGCCAGGACGGTGGCTGACCCACGGAAACTTAGAACTCTCCCACGTCACTTGCAACACAAACATAACTGTGACCCTAAATCTTTGAAGGTACGTGGGATAGATATTTTACATCTGGGTTCCCGTGGTGGCAACTGGAGCAAAATTCTTGCCCAAAAGGAAACAAAATGGATCGCATACCTGGATACTATGGTTCCCCAGAGTCTAAATGAGGTACTTAGTTTCGCCTCCTTCTTATGATGTGTGTCTCGTCTGTTTAAAAATTTCTCCGGTTCTATATGTCTGACCCTGGCCTGAAGTTTTATGTTTTTAATTTCTTTATTTTTTTATTATTATTCTAATTATTTCTTTCTTTGCTTCCTTATTCATTTCCCCTTTTTATATAGCTTGGAAGTGGGACTACATCTTTTCCTCTGTGGCAACTTACATCACTGAACACATGGAACAGATTAAGTGTACTTTATAACTATTTTATATCTATTTATTATGTTCTATCTCTGTTGCTACACGCTAATGCTCAATACAAGTATACTATGCGGCAATGCAAAATACCTCACTTCCCTGTTCTTCCTTCCCTCCCCCTCTTCTATGTGTTTTCCTTTATAATTCTAGTATCTTTTGCTACTGTGCTGCTCTGCGACCTATGATGCGGCACGCATGCGCATCGGGTGCGTGGCTCTTGGTCCGGGCACGGCTGTCTTCACCCTGGCCGCGCACTTCCGGTTCAAGGTGTCTTGTTTCCGGGAGTGCGCTGCGAGGTGACGGCCGCTGCTCGCACTGACAGGCCTCAGCCCCAGGCGCATGCGCCATAGAACATCGGTCACATATGAGCTTCTGGTCATGTGACCGATATTGCGATCACGTGATCATGAGGGGAGGCATTTAAAAGGGTCCCTTTTCCACCCGACATCATGCCTCTTGAGAAAGCCCACATCTATAGTGGCGAAACGCGCGTCGAGTTTTCTTCTTGGCCAGATGGCGACCTGATCTTGCTGTTTTCCTCTTATCTATCTGTTCTTCCCTCCTGACGTCCCTGTGTAATCAGCCGGTAAGCAGAACCCTGATGTGAATACTATTTCACCCTATCTGCACACAGGTGCGGATAGTTTTGTGTGGTAGCTTGCCGCAAGTGCTATATATTTACCAGGGCTCACACTGTCTGTTAGTCAGCCGGGACTATGTCACCCACATATAGATTGTATTTCACCATGTGCTGTTTTCTATAACTTATATTGTGACACCACCTTTGTGGATTACATTTTAATAATATTGAATAAAGAATTTTGTTTTATGCCATTTAAGACTCTGTTTTTCCTGGTATACATATAATTTTGAGTAGGCACATAATTGATGGACACTATGCACTGTCTAGATATCTATCAAATTTTTTTCTTAGAATGAATGCCGCCTTTTGTATCATTACAGCTTGCTTTAGGCCTATGATGGACTTTAGAGCACGGGATAACTCCTGGCTCGTTCAACTTAATGAAATTTCGAACAGTACTGGCGTAAATACACAGGTTGTCGATTCAGGACTACAGGAAAATATTGCTAAGATGAAGGCAATTCTTTAGCGGAGAACGAGAATTTGGTGGAACCATGCCTTCTTATGTAAATACATTGAGGGAGAGCTGATCCCTAGAGGCCTCAGGGTACAGATTTTTCCGTCTTTTACCGTTGAGGAGGAAACATTTAAAAATAGTTGGGAATCCCTGGCTAATAACTGTTCTCCGGGCTTCCTTAAGCTATTGAAGGAACATAACGAAACCTCCCTAAAAAAAATGGAGACGGAACTGGAATCCCTGCAGACCCTAATGCAAAAGGATTTATCACCAGAGGATTTGAGACGGCTGAATGAGGATATTGACCTAGAATCACAGAAATGGATTAAAGAAATCTGTACGAACAAATCTAAGAAATTTGCACGTGATGTCAAAGACAAACAATTGGGCTGTACATATAAATGGAGGTCCCAATACAATCGCGGCAAACAGAAGACTAGGAATACTCCCTCCCACTCTATGTCCTCTTCAGCCGCCTCCTCCATCTCGGTGGACGAGGGAAATCCTGGAGAAAGCTCTACATCTGGTTCCCTTCCCAATTCTCTGGGTATCGCAGGCATCCAGACAAGACCCAGCAATAGAAGGAGGCGACATGTACCCTTTCAGGTTGGTGATTCTGGGGGGGGACTTCGCATCGTCAATCTGTCCACACATACTCTAACTAGGGCACAGGTGGAGGTTCTTGAGCTAGGTTTATCGTTTGCACCTACGAACCCATTTAACTACTTTACTGCACTCAAGGACCTCCACCTTTTTGCTCGCAAATTGATTTTGAAAAAATTGCATTCCAGGCCAGGTGGTGATGGTGACCCGGTGGCGCTGGCGGAGAGGGAGGCAGTACAAGCCCTTGAAGAATTACTTTTGGAGCAGGAACCCTCACAAAGAGGTAGGTCATTAAAGACAGTGGTACCCAGATCTACAAGGTTCCCTCCCTTGTCAGTTAGTCCGGCAGTGGAAATCTTCGTGCATTTGGTAACAGATGACTTACAACATCTGTCTACCCGCAGAAGATTTGATAACCTTACACACCTACAACGACAAGCTATTTGCCAACTTCAAGCACTGACGGATGTAGTTATCAAACCGGCTGACAAGGGTGGGAACATTGTTATCTGGCCATGCTCCAAATATGAAAAAGAGGCACTGAAACAACTACGAGATACCAATACCTATTCCAAATTACCATCTAACCCTACGGCCTCCTTCTCCTCCTTACTCCAGGGGATCCTGGCCCGGGCCTGTGACAAATATATCATTGATAAAAAAATTGTGGAGGCATTGACGGTGCGATTTCCCCGCACAGCTACATTCTACCTTCTTCCCAAAATCCAAAAGGAACCCCTCTGCCCTCCGGGACGTCCGATTGTGTCAGGTATAGGAGGTCTTAACGGCCCAATATGTACTTACATTGATAATTACCTTCGCCCATTAGTGGAAACTTTACCCTCCTAAATCAAAGACACATTGGAGGTCCTTAGACTGGTTGATGGGGTCCTTGTGGATAATCAGACCCTTATGGTCACGGCTGATGTAGAAAGCCTGTATACCTGTATCAAACATGAACTCGGTCTGGAAGCAGTACGTCTCTTCCTCCAGGGGTCAGACCTGGACGGCCCCTCATGTGACTTTCTGTTAGAACTCCTCCACTTTGTCCTGCACCACAACTATTTTCTTTTCAAGGATGCAGTGTACCTGCAGCAGCGTGGCACAGCCATGGGCGCAGCCTGTGCGCCTTCGTACGCCAATCTCTTACTGGGAGCATGGGAGAGAGAGCTTTTTGGCGATGGGGGCGTGCAGGGCGCGGGCATGGTTGTAACGTGGCTAAGATATATAGATGATATCTTTTTCTTGTGGCAGGGCCCAGTGGAGGAACTTCAGAAGTTTATGGGCAGGTTGAATCAGAATGAATGGGGGATCAAACTTACATATTTCTACCACCCAAATAAAATGCCATTTTTGGACATCAACATGGCGATTGACGAAGGTGGCTACATCCAGACAGATGTATTTCGCAAACTTACAGCGACTAATTCCCTCATCCATGCCTCATCTGCCCATCACTCCTCAACCATTGGCGCCGTCCCGGTCGGACAATTCCTGAGGATGAGACGGATCTGCTCGTCTGATTCTCAATTTGAGACTCAGGCAGCAGATCTCACCAAACGCTTCCAAAACCGAGGATACAGCAACAGGTGCATCGGCCGTGGATATAGGAGGGCAAGGGGAACATCTCACCATCATTTATTATATCCAACCCCTGCCAATGGGAAGAAGAATTTGGGGAGGATCCGCTACATCTCCACCTTCAATCATGAATGGGAGGGGATGCGGCGGATCCTCTCCAAACATTGGGATATTCTCAATGTGGAACCCTCTTTACGAGAAGCTGTGGGTATCTATCTGCTTATGACTCCCAGGAAAGCCAACAACTTGGGAGACATATTAACACAGAGTCACTACATCCCCCCACTCACCAACCCATTTGGATCCCGGAGGCCCAGGACGGGTTTCTTACCATGCGGCCACTGTCTGGCATGCGCTAATGCCGTGCGCTCTGTCTCTTTTACCTCCTCTGATGGCTCCCGTGAATACCATATCCGCAATTATATTTCTTGCGGATCAACTCACGTGGTCTATTATGCGACCTGTGCCTGCAATTTGATCTACATTGGCCTGACCACCAGGGAGCACAGAGTGAGGATACGGGAGCATGTGTGCGACATCATTGCAGCCAGGACGGTGGCTGACCCACGGGAACTTAGAACTCTCCCACGTCACTTCCAACACAAACATAACTGTGACCCTAAATCTTTGAAGGTACGTGGGATAGATATTTTACATCTGGGTTCCCGTGGTGGCAACTGGAGCAAAATTCTTGCCCAAAAGGAAACAAAATGGATCGCATACCTGGATACTATGGTTCCCCGGGGTCTAAATGAGGTACTTAGTTTCACCTCCTTCTTATGATGTGTGTCTCGTCTGTTTAAAAATTTCTCCGGTTCTATATATCTGACCCTGGCCTGAAGTTTTATGTTTTTAATTTCTTTATTTTTTTATTATTATTCTAATTATTTCTTTCTTTGCTTCCTTATTCATTTCCCCTTTTTATATAGCTTGGAAGTGGGACTACATCTTTTCCTCTGTGGCAACTTACATCATTGAACACATGGAACAGATTACGTGTACTTTATAACTGTTTTATATCTATTTATTATGTTATATCTCTGTTGCTACACGCTAATGCTCAATACAAGTAAACTATACGGCAATGCAAAATACCTCACTTCCCTGTTCTTCCTTCCCTCCCCCTCTTCTATGTGTTTTCCTTTATAATTCTAGTATCTTTTGCTACTGTGCTGCTCTGCGACCTATGATGCGGCGCGCATGCGCACCGGGTGCGTGGCTCTTGGTCCGGGCACGGCTGTCTTCACCCTGGCCGCGCACTTCCGGTTCACGGTGTCGTGTTTCCGGGAGTGCGCTGCGAGGTGACGGCCGCTGCCCGCACTGACAGGCTTCAGCCCCCGGCGCATGCGCCATAGAACATCGGTCACATATGAGCTTCCGGTCACGTGACCGATATTGCAATCACGTGATCATGAGGGGAGGCATTTAAAAGGGTCCCTTTTCTACCCGACATCATGCCTCTTGAGAAAGCCCACATCTATAGTGGCGAAACGCGCGTCGAGGTTTCTTCTTGGCCAGATGGCGACCTGATCTTGCTGTTTTCCTCTTATCTATCTGTTCTTCCCTCCTGACGTCCCTGTGTAATCAGCCGGTAAGCAGAACCCTGATGTGAATACTATTTCACCCTATCTTCACACAGGTGCAGATAGTTTTGTTTGGTAGCTTGCCGCAAGTGCTATATATTTACCAGGGCTCACACTGTGTGTTAGTCAGCCGGGACTATGTCACCCACATATAGATTGTATTTCACCATGTGCTGTTTTCTATAACTTATATTGTGACACCACCTTTGTGGATTACATTTTAATAATATTGAATAAAGAATTTTGTTTTATGCAATTTAAGTCTCTGTTTCTCCTGGTATACACAAGATATTATATGTATTATCAATCTAATTATTCACTCTCTTCTATGTGCAAGACACCTGTGCTGCATGATTCATCAGGTAGATTATTGCATGGACCACTATATGTAACATTGTATGGACTACCAATGTGTCTCTACCTCTCCCCGTGTAGTGTGCTTGCTATAAATTCTACCTGAGCCCTTTATCTATGTTCAATGAATGCAGTTGATTTTTGCAACCCATGTACGTGTTTTGTGCCTGGATACTTCAGCCCTTACTGGGTGCCCATCTCTACATCTAAAACTGTATACTATAATAGACATGCAATTTTTTAAGAAATTGAATTAATAAAAATTATGTTTTTTAACCGCTAAACTCAATGTTCTCCTTTTTGTTGCTATAATGATATGAGTTGTTTGGCTTGAACTTAGGGCACTTGCCCGACACTAAACTAGTAATGTTTGCTTTGGAACGTAAATATATGTGTAGTGTCAAAAGGTTGTTGGTTGGATAGCAGATAATGCTTCCAGTCATTTTGCCACCACCACCACCACCACCCTGTCTTCCACATGGTCAAGTCTCAGTAGCCGTGAATCTGGACCGCATATTCCTCACCCTGATCCTCCTTCCTCCCACCATGCCGAGTGCCCGGAGACAACTGATCCCACACTCAGAAGAGCTGTTCACTTTTCCATTTGTAGATTCGGGCCTCTCACCCGGCCAGCTTCAAGCGAGTCAAGAGAAGAACGCGTGTAGCGAGGCATAAATATTGGAGCAGCCACAGTCACACGAAGTCACAAGAGGTGGATGATGATGATGTTGAGACACAATTGCCAGAAAGTCAGGAGGAGGACCAGAGTGCAAAAGTGGAAGACTAGGTGGTGGATATAGTAATTGACCCAACATGGCAGAGGGACATACAGAGCAAGGACAGCAGCACACAGTGGGAGGAAGGCATAGCACCACAACAGGCAGGAAGAAGCAATGTGGTGGCCGCAGACACAAGGCGGGAAAGCAGTCCTCGTAACGCCAACACGACAGAAGTTGCCAGTACAACTGTTAGGTCTTCCTGAGTCTGGTTATTTTTCAAAGACTGCAGACAACCCCAAAAAGGCCATTTCCAACACCTGCCAGGCTAGCATTAGCAGGGATAGCAAAACTAGCAGCCTGACAACCACCAGCATGATCAGACACATGGCAGCGAAGCATCCGACTAAGTGGGCCAAACCCCAGGGTCCAGCAACAGTGTCTGCGGGTGACACCACTGCTTGTTCTGCTGTTGTGCATGCACACCAATCCCCTGTCTATGGTGCATGACAAGATGCCTCCCGCTCTGCTCCTGTTGTTGAACACTCTCAACTAGCACCATCAGCAAGCACGTCCACGTCCTTGTCCCAGAGCATCGTTCAGTTGTCCCTACCCCAGTCCTTGGATCGCAAGCACAAATACGCAGCCAATGCCCCACAGGCCACACTACTAAATTCACACATTTCGCGAATGGTTGCACTCAAAATGTTGCCTTTTAGGCTCATGGAGACAGAAGCTTTCCGCAACCTGATAGCAGCGGCCGTCCCTCGGTACTTTGTCCCCAGCACCCACTATTTCTCCTGGTGTGCTGTCCCTGCATTACACGAGCATGTGTCCCACAACATTAGATGTGCCCTTAACAATGCAGTTACTGGGAAAGTCCACCTAACCATGGACACGTGGACAAGTGCTTGTGGGCAGGTATGGTATATATCGCTGATGGCACACTGAGTTAACATAGTGGAAGCCGGTACCCAGTCGGACCTTGAGACGGAACATATCCTCCCAACGCCGAGGAATGTGAGCCCTGGGTCAATCGGAGTTCCCCTACCTTATACAGCTCCTGCACCTCCTCCTCCACTTCAGCGTCCTTCTCCGAAATGACCACCAGTCGCAAGCTGGAAGCACTGCAGCACTGCCTCAGCCAAGTGGCAACAGGCTGTGCTGAAGCTAATATGCTTAGGTGACCAACCGCACAATGCTGAAGAGTTGTGGACAACTCTGAAAGAGCAGGCAGATCTGTGACTAACACCGCTGACCCTACAGCCAGGCATTGTCGTGTGTGACAATGACTGGAACATGGTGGCGGCTCTGAGGTGAGGCGAGCTCACACACATACCATGCCTTGCTCGTGTACTTTACCTCATGGTTCAGCAGTTTCTCGAAACCTACCCGGATCTGCCAGATCTGCTTGACAAAGAACGCCACCTGTGTGCCCATTTTAGAAAGTCAGCTACAGCTTCCACTGCCCTTGCCTTGCTTCAGCAGCTTCCAGCTAACCGACTGATCTGCAATGTCCCCATGCATTGTATCTCTACATTGCAGATGTTGGGAAGGATTTGTGAGCAGAAGAGGGCAGTTTTTGAGTACCAGCATCATCAAGGCTGTCTGTATTCAGTTCGGACTCCACACATGAGACCTCAGGAGTGGACATGGATATCAGACATATGTACCATCCTCCAAAACTTTGAGGACTACATCAAGATGGTGAGCGGCGATGATGCCATAATTAGTGTCAACATCCTGCTTCTCTGTCTTCTGAAACACTCACTGCTCACAATTAAAGAGGATGCATTGCAGGCGGAGCATGATGAGATGGAGCAAGGAACCATATAGGGCGATTCCACATAGCCCAGCCTCATCTCATCCTAACATGGATTGGGTAACAATGTGGAGGAGGAGGAGGAGGAAGAACAGGAGAAAGTTTCCTACGCTATAGATGGCACTATCTGCACATACCTTCTGTTCAGCGTGGATGGCCTGAGGACAGGGGGGGGGAGAGGAGGTGGAAGAGAGCATGGTCAGTCGTCCTCTTGATGAGGACTCGGAAGTCTTGCCTCTTTGCAGTCTGGCACACATGGCTGAGTTTATGTTATGCTGCCTTTCCTGTGACCCTTGCGTTGTCCAAATTTTGGGTGACAGTCATTACTGGTTGGTGACACTTCTAGACCCACGCTACAAGGAAAATATTCTGTCTCTTATTCCCATGCTGAACAGGCCTAATAAAATTGGGCAATATCAGAATGCCCTTGTTGCGAAAATATTAAAACATTTCTCATCAGAAAATGCTGGTGGCAGTGGTCACAGTTTGTTGGACAACCAAGGAGTACAGGCGAGAGAGACACAAATGCAATCCAGCGGAGGCAGGGGAACACTGTTAAAGTTCTGGGACAGTTTTCTCAGACCATCCCATCGCACAGGCCCTGAGGCGCAGGGTACTCTCACAAGGAGTGAAAAGATTCAGAAGATGGTGAGGGAGTACCTTGCCAATCGTACCAACATCCTCTGTGATTCCTCTGTGCCATATAATTATTGGGTATCCAAGCTGGACACGTGGCACGAACTGGCACTCTACACCTTGAAGGTTCTGGCCTGAACTGCCGCTAGCGTTTGGTCAGAGCGGGTTTTTAGTGCCGCTGGTGGAATTATAACTGATAGGCGCATCCGCCTGTCAACTGAAAATGCTGACAGGCTGACTCATATAAAAATGAGCAAGGGCTGGATTGGGCCAGACTCCT
Organism: Phyllobates terribilis; assembly: GCF_046119375.1. NCBI lineage: Eukaryota > Metazoa > Chordata > Amphibia > Anura > Dendrobatidae > Phyllobates > Phyllobates terribilis. Next base: position 791,308,396 of record NW_027362761.1, read on the forward strand.
CAACACCACCGAATGATAGCAGCGTAACATAAACTCAAATACAGTGCCTTTTTTTTGGGAAGACTAACTCTATTCCCATACACCTCTGTCTTCACACCCAGACATGGGTATATGCTTCCTGATTTTGTCTATTTGCTCTTGTCCTCCTCCTTCTATGCATCCTCACGCTCCACCACCATATAATCACTATATGTACCATATCAACATATCTACGTTTTTTGCAATGGACATTGAAGTTCCTCCAAATTTTTGACAGCCGTTACTTCACTGCATATGCAAACAGTATGGGAGACCCACTTCCTAAAAATGGGAACATGGTTTTCAGGAGGCCCTCCGACCTCTACTTCTCTTACAAGGGGCATTGGAGTTCCTCCAAATTTTTTCCAGCTGCTGCTTCACTGCATAGGCAAACAGTATGGGAGACCCACTTCCTAATAATGGGAACATTGTTTTCAGTAGCCCTCTGACCTCTACATCTTTTGCTAGGGGCATTGGAGTGCCTTCAAATTATTAACAGCCATTGCAGTCACTGCATAGGCAAACAGTATGGGAGACCCTCTCCTTTCTATAGGGAATATGTTATTGAGGCCCACCTCTATGTGTTTTTAAATTGTTAATGGGGTTTTCTTTTCTAAATTTTGGCAGCCGTTGGACTCACTGCATAACCTTTAACTGTGTAGCAGACCCTCTCCTTTCTCATGTGAACATGTCATTACTGTGGCCCAGCTGTATGTACCTTTAAACTGTTAGGAGGGTTTTTCCTAAATTTTAGCAGCCGTTGGACTCAATGCATATGACGCACCCCCTGGGCCATATTCTTTAGGGGAATACCCGGAGCCGGATCAGATGGGGGTTGTAGTCTTCCGAGTGGCTGTGACCCGGTCCGTGCCCAGGGTGTCAAACTCAGTTGTATGTGGCAGTCCTACAGATGTTATTAAGTTCTTTATTGTCGACTACGCCACCCGTTGTATTGCGGTCACTATGGCCGCCGCTGCAGCAGGGTCCGCTGAGGCTGATGGTGTAGGTGCAGCTTGTGATGGTATAACCCCCAACGGGTGGGGTATAGCCTCAGGGGGTCAGGTGCAGAGGATGGGGGTTGTGGTGGTGCAGCGTAGATGTAAAATGAAGACAGAGTCGGGTTGTGCAGTTTAGGGTATTTACTCACTGCTGATGTTCCGGTCACTCCAGCTTCAAGTGACCACCCGAGCCGTGCTGCGTCCACCAGGTCCTGGATCCAGCCAACCCCCAAACAAGTCCGGAGCGTGACCCTGAGCTCTCCTTCTGTCCCTTCCTCTGGCCGTCCCCACTAGTGATCCACCCAGGTCCAGCTCCCTCGGGCCTTCTGTTGGGACACCCTTGGCCTTGGGTTCCCTGACCCTCCACGTGGTATGCCTTCGGGGTGGATGTGGTGGGTGGCCGTGGCAGACACTGCCCACGGCCTCCGGTCTCTGGCTAAGGTGTGCTTTTGCCCCCACCAGCTTGGGATCCGGTACCCTTTTGCCAACTCTTCACCCGCTTGATGGACTTTGGGTTCTCAGAGTTCCTTTTCTGTTTCCCCCTCTGGGTCTTTCTGGCTTTCTCCTCTCTCTCTCTCTGGGGCTCCTCTGCTCCTCTTCCTCCTCTGACTTCTCTCTGCAAAAGGCTGGCAGACTGACTGACCCTGTTCTTTGATGGTGCCCACCTTATATACACCCTCTATGTGTGAGCTCAGGTGACCAGCACCCAATGAGCTCCTATCTTTACCCAGGCTGCTCCCCCTATCTGCCCCTACACTACTTGGGATGTTCCACCCCCCTCCCACTCCAGCCAGGAACAGACTCGGTCGTACCTGCACATTTCTAAGTGGGAGTACCGTCGGTCTGCTCCTCGGAAATGGGATGTGTGTAGTGCATGCAGCCTACCGAGCTCAGGTCCACACTCCATCCTTACCCGGGAGTGGAATATCACACCTCTGGGTTGAGGTGCAATACCCCTGTAGCAGCCGAATCCTCAGGGTGCTACATTCCCCCCTGGTAAATCACAGCACGTCCTCGGGCTGTAAGACATAAACAACACCAAAACATACAAAATTTTTTTCATATCAACAACATCGTATAAACATATAAAATAACATACATTAGCAGCAAAACATTCTTATAAAACATTCTCGTCGCCTCTGGCTCCTCCTCCGGTCACTGTGCAACGTGTGACCGGGTAAAGTGCGACAGTCTTTGGAACTCGTGGCTTTCCTATAAAACCGGTAGGGGGCGCTTTGGGACGCGCAACTATTTACAAGGGGTATGGCCGCTCTCAGTCCTCGGCCAGGTATTAGGGAGGAATGACCGCTCTCAGTCCTCGGTCAGTGGGATTTAGGGAAATACGGGTAACAGTTCACACTTGCTGGTCCCAACGGGGACTATATTAGCAACAGTAACAGTTTCGGTTCACAGTGCCCCGACGGGCAACTATATACAGCTTCTACTTCGCTGTACTTAACGACGGCGTCCTCCTGCTCTTGCTTTATGGTTACCTTTAACTCTAGTTTCAGACCCGTCCGGGTCCTCTTGTTCTTCCTCCTCACACCGCAGCTCTTCCTCCGTCAGGCGATGTACATGGAGGGCGTAGGGTCCTTTGGCACACTTGTGCCGGGTGAAGGTGACCTCGTCCCCGATGTAAAGGTCACGACCTCTGTGTCCCTCCGGTAGGTGGGACTCAACGTCTCTCCTCGTCACGAAGACGTCACCTAGGGTGCGGTGGTCTCGGATGAAGCCCCACCCATGCTGCATGTTAAACTTTATCACAGTCCCGGTGGTGCGGGGACTATGCGCTGCACGGGGGTCTCTCCTGGCCCGGCTCTTCTGCTCCGCGCTCCTTATTTGAGCTTGCTGTTCCCGGACCCGCCTCTCTCTCCGCTCCCTCTCAAAGTCCTCGAGCTGTTGGCGGCAGCACTCAGCACGCTCCGCTGCAGCTGCCCGAGTCTCCTGAGTGAACCCCATGAGGTCTTCTCCGGTGGGGTCCCACTCAAACTGCGCTTCTGCTAGCGGGGGCGAGATCCTCTTAACGGGCTTTGGAGCCGGGATCAGGGGTTCATCCAGGGGTCTCTCTCTCTGGAGTCGGGGATGGTGGAACTCCGGTGGCCATATAAATGGCTGCCCATCCGGGCACGTGTGCTGGGCGTACAGGTCCTCTCCCAGATGCGGCACTCTTGGTCTTATGGACGCGGTGGTGTTAGCGCCCGGGTTGCCCGGGCCTTGCGGCCAGGCCTGGGGCATCTGGAAGGTAAAGGGCACCGTAAGGACGGCGGCGCCCTGGGCTACTTGGCCCTGCGACCAGGCCGGGGGCTCCGCGGAGGTAGGGGGCGCTGTTGGTATTGCGGCGCCCGGGGGTACTAGGCCTTGCGACCAGGCTGGTGGTACTTCCTGCTTGGTCACGCTCGGGGTCGAGGCGTGTGACGTCACAGGGGTCGCGGCTCCCGTTTGAGGCCTAGCCTGCGGCGGTGACGTTGCAGCGACGGGCACGGCAGGATAGACTTCGGGCTCTGCGACGGGGAGCTGGGGCAGGTGCGCGGTTTCCCGGTTTGGGGTATAGACGTCCCCTTTACCTGCCTCCACTCGTTCGGCTCCCTTCTCGGCGCCGTCTCCGGCCTTCAGTCCTCCTGCGCCATCCTCAGAGGCGGTCTGTCTCCTCGTCTCGGGTGGCGTGCTCCGCTGATGAGTCTCGGTCTTCTGGGCCATCTCTCGGCTCCACTCCGCCAACGTCTCTCGCTGCACCCGGGCCATCCTCCTTGCGAGGCCCTCCAGAGCGGTCTGTGCACACTCCCAGTCTCGGGGGAGCTGTGCTAGGACCTCCACTAGTCCTAGTGGGGTCGTTGTTTCCAGCAGGCTCCTGACCAACGGGTCGGTGCTGCTCTGCTCTCCTACTGTTGTCTCCAGCAGGCTCCTGGCCAGCGGGCCGGTGCTGCTCTGCTCTCCCTCCTCTGTTTCTAGCAGGCCCCTGGCCAACGGGCCGGTGCTGCTCTGCTTTCTCGCCATCTCCGGGTAAGCTCCTCCGATATTCTTCTCCAGGCTTCTTGCCTCCGGGTGCGCTCGCTCTAGACTGCTCCAAGCGACACCCATCTTTGTTCTCTCCTTTCGTCTCCTCCCACCTCGAGGGCGGTCCCGGGGCCACTTGGTGATTGTCAGCTCCAGGGGCTGTTCTTTCACGCTGACAGACACCTCTAGCATCACAGTCTCTGTTGGTGGGGGCGGTTTCCACTTTTGGCGCCATTTTCGGTCCTGGCCCACGATGGGAGGTGGCCTCTCGCCACCCTCTGGCACGCCCATAATGGCGTCCGCTCTTCCAAGGCGGGAAACCTTTGGAAATTGCGGGAATCGCTTCCCAGTGGCGGGAAACTCTGCAGATGGCGGGAAAACGCTGTTAATGGCGGACAACCGGCGGGAATCGACCTGTGATGGAGTCCGATGGCGGGGACCCTCCGGAACCGGCAGGAGACTTCTTTTTGAGGTAAACTTGCACTTTTCTTCAGGCACGCAGTACCCGGGTGTTGCGGGCACGTAATCCTGCCGACTACGCCAAAGTTGACGCACCCCCTGGGCCATATTCTTTAGGGGAATACCCGGAGCCGGATCAGATGGGGGTTGTAGTCTTCCGAGTGGCTGTGACCCGGTCCGTGCCCAGGGTGTCAAACTCAGTTGTATGTGGCAGTCCTACAGATGTTATTAAGTTCTTTATTGTCGACTACGCCACCCGTTGTATTGCGGTCACTATGGCCGCCGCTGCAGCAGGGTCCGCTGAGGCTGATGGTGTAGGTGCAGCTTGTGATGGTATAACCCCCAACGGGTGGGGTATAGCCTCAGGGGGTCAGGTGCAGAGGATGTGGGTTGTGGTGGTGCAGCGTAGATGTAAAATGAAGACAGAGTCGGGTTGTGCAGTTTAGGGTATTTACTCCCTGCTGATGTTCCGGTCACTCCAGCTTCAAGTGACCACCCGAGCCGTGCTGCGTCCACCAGGTCCTGGATCCAGCCAACCCCCAAACAAGTCCGGAGCGTGACCCTGAGCTCTCCTTCTGTCCCTTCCTCTGGCCGTCCCCACTAGTGATCCACTCAGGTCCAGCTCCCTCGGGCCTTCTGTTGGGACACCCTTGGCCTTGGGTTCCCTGACCCTCCACGTGGTATGCCTTCGGGGTGGATGTGGTGGGTGGCCGTGGCAGACACTGCCCACGGCCTCCGGTCTCTGGCTAGGGTGTGCTTTTGCCCCCACCAGCTTGGGATCCGGTACCCTTTTGCCAACTCTTCACCCGCTTGATGGACTTTGGGTTCTCAGAGTTCCTTTTCTGTTTCCCCCTCTGGGTCTTTCTGGCTTTCTCCTCTCTCTCTCTCTGGGGCTTCTCTGCTCCTCTTCCTCCTCTGACTTCTCTCTGCAAAAGGCTGGCAGACTGACTGACCCTGTTCTTTGATGGTGCCCACCTTATATACACCCTCTATGTGTGAGCTCAGGTGACCAGCACCCAATGAGCTCCTATCTTTACCCAGGCTGCTCCCCCTATCTGCCCCTACACTACTTGGGATGTTCCACCCCCCTCCCACTCCAGCCAGGAACAGACTCGGTCGTACCTGCACATTTCTAAGTGGGAGTACCGTCGGTCTGCTCCTCGGAAATGGGATGTGTGTAGTGCATGCAGCCTACCGAGCTCAGGTCCACACTCCATCCTTACCCGGGAGTGGAATATCACACCTCTGGGTTGAGGTGCAATACCCCTGTAGCAGCCGAATCCTCAGGGTGCTACACATACACTTTAACTGTATAGCAGACCCTCTCCTTTTTAATGGGAGCATGTCGTTACTGTGGCCCAGCTCTATGTGTCTTTGAATTGCTAGTAGGGATTTTCTGACATTTTGGCAGCCATTGCACTCACTGCATACCCTATAACTGAATCGCTGACCGTCTCCTTTCTAATGGGAACATGTTGTATTTGTTACTGTGGCCCAGATCTATGTGTCTTTAAATTGTCAGTGGGGTATTTCCTAAATTTTGGCAGATGTTGGACTCACTGCATACCCTATAACTGAATAGCAGACCCTCTCCTTTCTAATGGGAAGATGTCGTTATTGTTGTGATCTGCTACAAGCACTAAGGAAAGACAGGAGATCTGTCCCTACAATAGAACTAAGCTAGATCCCTACGATGTAACGGGGAACCTGTGATCAGACCCGCTAAAGTCCTCAGCTAGTCTGAACAAAGACCTATAGATGTGAGGGAGGGATCCCTACAAGAACTAGGGACTGGGAGGAAGATGGACACTCCTTGCAGAAATTGTAGCAGTAAAAGACAAACAAACAACATAGAACATAGAGGTCAAAAGACCTAGCTAAACTGACTGAGAAAGGTAACAAAGCACCTGGCTAGCTTAAGACTAGAAATTACAATGAAGTCCAGCAAGGCCAGAAGGGCGGAGCAGGATTAAATAGGCAAAAACGGTCATGTGACCAGCATAATAGAAAAAAACAAACAGGAGAGTTCTAACAGTTATTGTGGCACAGCTCTATGTGTCTTTAAATTGTTAGTGGGGTTTTTCCAAAATTTTGGCAGCCCTTGCAGTCACACCAAGGGCATTACCACTATTGGAGACCCGCTCTTTTATAATGGGAACAATTTTTTTTACTGAGACGCTCCTCTTTGTCTCTTCAAAGGGGTATTGGGTTGCGTCCAAATGTTTGTCAGCCCTTGCAGTCACTGCATACGCAATAACAGTATAGGAGACCCACTCGTTAATAATGGGAACAACAAAGCATAACCGGCTGATGGCTCTCTAACAATAGTGAGGGCCGACTGCTGGCCCTTTAAGAATAGTAAGGACCACCTGATGGCCCTATAAAAATAGGCTTTGTGACTTTCAGAATCCCTCCATCATAAATGATTTGTCCGATGATGTGTCACGCACCACATGGCTTTGGTAAGGTTGTAAATTGTTAAAATGACATTTCCTGGTGAATGCATTTGTCTTGATTGAAAGCAATGCAAAAGTAAAAAAATGCATCAAAACGCCACATGTGAACATAGCCCAAGGTGTGGAGGAGCATTTTTGTTTTTGTATTTTTTTATTTTGCCTTTTATACAAGCCATTACCCTGGAAAGGATGTTCCTCAACATATTCCCCAGGAAAATCCATTTTGGTTTCGTTTTTGTATGTTTTATTGTGAGTCCGTAAAAGTGGCGTAATACCTCTGGTAACGTTGTTGACAGCAGTGACCTGGGAGTCAGAAATGCTTCCAGGGGTCTTCCCCATGCTTTTCCCATGTCACTTGAGCACTGTTCCCCTCGATTTTGGCAATTTTTAGGCTGTCAGCAGACCGCCGGGGGGAGCCGCCGGAAAAATGCTTGAGTTTCCCATAGACTTACTTTGGGCTCGTTGCTCGGGTCGAGCACCCGAGTATTCCAATTTGCTCGACTCGAACAACTTTTACCTGAGCATTTTAGTGCTCGCTCATCACTAATGTTGACCCATCATTATAGAACTTTGGTTTAGTTCCTGCAGGAACAAGTGAAAATTGTAGAAGGGACAGCACCGTGACATTTGTGAACTCAGAGTTGAAGCGGTGCAACAGGGGGATATTTATTCTGGTGCTGTCCAGTGTTAGGCCATCTAGGATCTTCTCAGAGAAGAAAGTGTATTAAAGATTGATATAATATATATTGTGATCAATAAAGGCTGCTCTGGCCACATATTTCCATATTACTCAGTGTTATGTCTTCTTTGTTATAACTGTAGGTGCTTTACAATACACTAGTAAACCATTTTTTGTATTGGCACATAACCATAAAGAGTAATGGAACATGTAGACAGTGTCAATAAATCATGGCAACAACAAATAGATAAAGTATAAAAAACTAGTTTATTATACTCACAATAAAAGACTATAGTAAATAAAATAATACATTAAATATATTAGTCTAAGTTGTCTCCCTACTCCAGTTTGCATCATAGCCTGTGTCATCTGGGACTACTTTGTTTTCTTTTTCTAGCCTAAGTAGTCTCTTGTTTTTGATGGCCCCATTAAAGAAGTATGTGCCCATGATGATCATTACTATTATAAATATTTCAGATACTCTAGCTGTTTGCGATAATAGTTCTGATATCTTGAAGAATAAACCAGAAAGTAAACTCAATTAAATATTATGAACCATTTTTTCCTGCATTATAGGATAGCTCAGAGGCAGTGTGCATAGATTCAGAAGGTTTTAATTGTCTTGGGTGCAGCTGTTAGTCTGCCTATCGGCACTTATACACTGCATGCCAGCTTTTAAGGATCTCAAGAGGAAAAGTAATGCATTGCACCGTGTATATCTTTTTACAATAAAATACCATTATCTTTGAATAATGCAAGTTTTGTCAATTTTTATTTGATGCCAAAAAGTTAATTAGGAGCATAGATTTTCTTTAGTCTGCGTTTAACACTAAGGGAAGATACTGTTTTAGATTTGTTTCGTGTAATTTGTGTCTAATAAATCTGCAATCTTTGTTGAATGGTGTGTATTTTTTGTAAACAGGGCATTTAATATGATATACGAATCATATATTCTGTGCATTATTTAAGGCAAAATGAGATCTCAGTGGCTCTGGGGTATATAAAGCGAATCTACTCGCATACTGATTAATGAAGCAAATCATAATTGTGCTCCTCATCATTAGTAACATAAGTCTATAGAGGGAATACTAGAAATGTTAGAATGCCACAATGATTTGGGATCTTATTTAAGAATATATTATCTAGTATTAAGCTGTAACTTTTTTAGCATTTTATATTTTTTCTAGAGATGGAAATCAACCTTGATGTATAGAATAATGGAAACAACAGCTGGGTTTAGTTTATGTAGATACTGATTCCATGTAATAATCACCAACTCGTAATTTGCCTTGTATAGAATACCTAATTTGAAAAATGTCGAATGGCATGTAGAACACGCCAGAGATGTCTGCTGCAGCAGGGCCTCATTCAGACATCTATTTTTCATGTATTTATTCTATCTATTCTATTTTCCATGGATAGAAAAAGTACCCATTGTCATTTATGGGGCTGTTCACATGTCTGTGTTTTTTTTTACAATTTGTGTGTCTATCACAGAAACATGTCTCAGTCTTTGATTAAAATCACCCACGCAAGTCTATGGGATTGTGAAAAATCACTAAGAGCGCAAATTGCCATCAGTGTGAAATCTGTAAGCTGTCCATTTTTAGGGAGGTTGTTCACTACTAGGACAACCCCTTTTCAATCTGAATGTTTGCCCCCTGTTAAAATAAAAACATCTAAACTTACCTTCCATGCTGACGTTCCAGTGGTGTTGGTACTATTGTTGAGCCACCCCCGTAGTGTTCGAGTTCGGTTCGGTTGGTCGAACACCCGTATGTTCGCCGAACTGTTCGTCGAACTGCTCGTCGAACACCTTCGAACACCGTTAAAACCAATGGCAGGCAAACAAAAACACATAGAAACACATAGAAAACACCTTCAAAGGTGTCCAAAAGCTGACAAACTGCTCAGAAGACACAACTAACAAATGGAAAAGTGACAAGTACATATAGTAGAAAAGAGGTGGAGGAGTAAAAGGAGGGGGAGACACAGATATAGGCATGTCATGCCCTTCTAAAACCAAAAAAGAGTGAAGCCAACACAGCCAGTCCGTTCCTGCCCGGGCGACCTCCGTGTCACCTGGTTTGTGCCAGAGCTGCGGTGGACCCTGATGGCCAGCCCCCCTCTCCCGATACTGGTGCCTGTCCGCTAGTGGGTCGAGCAAGCCCCCCTGTGGTGGAGGCAGGTCTAATCTTTTTAATTTAAATTGCCTCTCTAATTTGAAAGAGTACACTTTAAATCCTTTTACAACAATCTATTGGAGGGCAAGTCTCATGCCAGCAGCGACGGTAATTCAAGCTCCAGGAGCGTCCACTAAAGCTGCTGCAGGTAAAAAGCTTTTGTAAGGATCGAGCTTGGCAGTCCACCGCAAGGCGTCCTACCTCCAGTCCCAGCATCTGTGCCTTGGGGTGCCCCCCCGATGCCCTTCACTGAGTGTCCCGGGGGTCCAAACCATTTCCTTTTAAAAAATTAAGTGTTCAAACTACAGGTGGTGTAGCTTGCTTAACAGCTGGGATAATACGCTGACTAGCAGACACTGCTACTAGGCACAAAGTATTTCCTGGGCTAGATTCAGTTAAAAATTTGTAATTAGATACTCTCGTTGGATGCTGAGAAAGCATTCCATAGAGTCTCCTGGAATGCCATATATTATTCTCTTAAAAAGCTTTGGGTGGGGGTCTAGGGGACTCTTTTATAGGCAAAATCACGGCCCTGTATCGCAATACGTCACCTAGGCTGAAGATAAATGGAACATTTTCATCACCTTTCATAATCACCAATGGGACAAGGCAGGGATGTCCTCTGTCCCCTCTCTTATACATCCTAGTGATGGAGCACCTGCTCTCATCAATTCGCCATAACCCCAATATTAGGTGGATTGAGGTGGGAGGCACCGAGTACAAGTGCTCTGCATTTGCTGATGATGTCCTCGTATATATCACTCAATCACATATATCCATCCCTGCTGTTATGGCTGAAATAGATCACTTTGTTACATGGTCAAATTTTAAAATCAATGCAGCGAAGTCTGAGGCCCTCGATGTCTCCCTCCCCAAATCCATACAGGATTCCATCCAGTCCAACTTTCCCTTTGCCTGGCCCTCACAGGGTATCAAATACTTAGGAATTCGTATTCATAGAGACCTCTCCCGTCTATGTTATCTTAATTTTGGGCCCTTTATTGAACAACTCCATACAGACCACAGTTGGCAAGTTAAAACTGTAAGATTCACTACGTGAACCACTGGTGTTTTGCGGAAAAGCACATGTACACTGTGTTCAAAATTATTATGCAAAAGTGTTCAGGAGTGATAAGGTAAGAATTTTTTAGTTTGTCAGTTAAAATCATTGATGGTGATGTGTGTCAGGGCTCTTTTTTATCACTGTAAGCAATTGCAGACACCTGTGCTAATTAGTTTGGCAGGTGTGTCCAATGAAAGTCAAGACTACTTGAGAAGGCTGTCCCACATTATTAAGCAGCCTACATTTTCTGCCAAAATGGGAAAGAAATAGGATGTGTTGGCTGCAGAGAAGCAGCAAATTGGGGAGTGCTTAGGTCAAGGCATGACTACAATCAACATTGCCAAGACAATTCATCCTGATCATCGCACAATCACGAAGTATGTAGCTGATTCACAGTACACACGTGTGTGTGCTGATAAGGGAAAATTGAGGACTCTTTCCTACAGGCAATTACGTCAGGTTAAAAGAGCAGCGGCAAAAAAAGCCTTGTCATAGCAGCAGACAAGTTTTTGAAGCTGCTGGTGCCTCCAACGTCCCCCGAACACCAAGATGCAGGGTCCTTCAGAGTTTTGCAGCTGTGCGTAAGCCATCCTGTTGACCTCCTCTATCCACTGTACACAAGCAGAAACAGCTCCAGTGGGCCAAACAATGCATGAAGACTGACTTCAAAACTGTTTTGTTCACCGATGAGTGCCGTGCAACGCTCGATGGTCCAGGTGGATGGAGTGGAGGATGGCTGGTTGATGGACACCCCATGCAAACACGGCTACGGCGCCAACAAGGAGGAGGTGGAGTAATGTTTTGGGCTGGAATCATGGGGAGAGAGATTGTCGGCCCCTTTAGGATCCCTGAAGGGGTAAAGATGAACTCCATAATGTATGTGGAGTTTCTCAAACAGAACTTCCTGCCATGGTTCAAGAAGAAGAACCGTGTATTCCGCAGCAAGATCATTTTCATGCATGATAATGCACCGTCTCATGCTGCACATAACACATCTGCATCTCTGGCTGATATGGGCATAAAAGGGGACAAACTTATGGTGTGACCCCCATGCTCCCCTGACCTCAACCCCATTGAGAACCTCTGGTGCATCATCAAAAGGAGTGTCTATGATGGCGGGAGACAGTTCACATCTAAGCAACAGCTCTGGGAGGGTATTCTGTCCTCATGCAAAACAATTGAAGCAGAAACCATCCAAAACCTGACAAATTCGATTGAGAGTTCAGAATCTCCTTTCGAACAAGGCGTCCTATGTGCAAATGTAACATCACCTAGAATAAAGTTTTGAGTTGAAAACTGTTTGATTTCAGTTTCTAATAACCTGCTAATGCTTATAATTTCAAAAACGACCATTTTTTTGTTCTTTATTAAAATGAAAAGGTTGATCGAAGAGTGTGGGGGATCTAAGAGTGTGGCAACCCAGTAGTCAGGATTACTTCGAATTCTGACAATCTGAGGGTCATGTTGCAGGTAGTGCAGCAAGAAGGCACTTATGTGTCTTGCGCATCTCGGAGCCCCAAAATTATTTTCAGGGCTGGATGCAGCTAAAAATTGTTATTAATTTTAAATCTGGTGGAGCTTAGTATAGATGGCCTAATAGAATCAGTACTGCAAACTGCTACAAGGCTCAAATTATTTTCCAGCCAAGATACAGATAAACATGATTAGTAATTTTAAATCTGGTGGAGTTTAGTATAGATGGCCTAATATTATCAGTGCTGCAAACTGCTACAAGGCCCAAATTATTTTCCAGCCAAGATACAGATAAACATGATTAGTAATTTTAAATCTGGTGGAGTTTATTATAGATGGCCTAATAGAATCAGTACTGCACACTGCTACAAGGCCCAAATTATTTTCCAGCCAAGATACAGATAAACATGATTAGTAATTTGAAAGCTTAAAATGGTTGGTGAGGTGATTTTAACAAATCATCAAGCTTTTACTCTCCCCAGGATGACACAGGGGTAGAAAAGTCATTTCGGATCCATGATTTGTTCATCTTTATGAACGTGAGTCTGTCTACATTATCAGTGGAGAGCCGCGTGCGCTTATCTGTCAGCACACCACCAACAGCGCTGAACACACGTTCAGACAGAACGCTGTCTGCGGGGCATGACATAATCTCCAAGGCGTAAGTGGCGAGCTCCGGCCATTTATCCAGATTGGAAGCCCAAAAAGAGCAAGGGTCCAGTGACACAGTCATGGCTTCATTGTTTACTTGGAGATACTCCTGTACCATCGTCTCTAGGCGTTGACTATGTGTTAGACTTCTTGTCTCCTGTGGCCTTGCAATGGATGGGCTAAAAAAGTGGTGAAATGATTCCGCAAAATTGATGTTAACAGCAGATACTGTGTTTCTGTTACGTTTTGAGTGCTGAACACTCGACGGTCCCACGGTTGGCAAGTTGGAAATCTGAGATTCACTACGTGCACCACTAGTGTTTTGGGGAAAAGTACATGTAAGATTCTGCAACAGTCTCTGCTCATACTCCTGCATGCGTGCATCTCTTTCTATGGCATGAATAATTTCTGCAAATTTACTTTTGTACCGGGGATCTAACAGTGTGGCAACCCAGTAGTCAGGATTATTTCTAATTCTTACAATTCGAAGGTCATGTTGCAGGTAGCGCAGCAAGAAGGCACTCATGTGTCTTGCGCATCCAGGAGCACCAAGTCCCTGTTGTGTTGGTGGCGAGGTAACAATCATGCTTCCTTCCTCTGCCCTCTCCCCCCAACCTCGCACAACAGAAATTTGATCAAGGTCTCCCTCATCTGATGAGTCTTCCATCAGTTCGTCCTCCACTTCTTCCTGGGCTCCTGCACCTTCCTCACTAGTTTGGCTGCTACCATGCGCCCTGGTAAAACCATATCCCCCACCCTCACATGCCTGCCGCCTTGGTGCTGCCGACCGTCTGGACCTTGCAGATGTTAGCCCTTCCGCATACAACTCCTCCTCCTCTACTTCCTCCACCTCCTCTTGTGCCACCACCTGACTCCGAATTCTGTTTAACATGTGCTCCAGCATGTAAATCACCAGAATAGTCATGCTGATAATGGCATGGTCAGCACTAAACATCTTCGTCGCCATTTCAAAACTGTGCAGAAGGGTGCATAAGTTACTGATCTGAGACCACCCCTCCAGCATGATTTGCCCCACCTCTGGATCTCGTTGGCCCAGGTAATACGTCAAAATGTATTGCACCAGGGCTTGTCGGTGCTGCCACAGTCGCTGCAACATGTGCAGAGTTGAATTCCACCGGGTAGGCACATCGCATTTTAGCCGGTGAAGTGGCAGGCCCAACGACTTCTGTAGAGATGTAAGTCGCTGAGCTGAAGGGATGCGAACGGCGGAAGTGAGCACACAGCAACCGTGCCCTCTGCTGAAGGCCATCTAGTCCGATATAGTGGGCTAAAAATTGCTGGACAACCAGGTTCAACACGTGAGCCATACAAGGCACGTTTGTGACATTGCCCCGGTGAAGGGCCGCACCCAGGTTTGCAGCATTGTCGCACACGGCCTTCCCTGGTTTCAGGTCCAGTGGAGACAACCATTCATGAAACTGGTTCTCCAGAGCTGACCACAACTCCTCGGCTGTGTGACTCACATTTACCAGACATTTCAAAGTAAAAACCGCCTGATGACGTTGAGCCCTGCTGCCAGCATAGTAAGGAGGTGTGCAAGATCCCTTCTGCACAGTTAGAAAGCTTGTGGCATGACCAGACAGGCTTTGGGTGCAGGTGAAGGACCGAGAGGAGGTTGAGGAGGCAGAAGCAGTGGAAGAACTTTGAGATAAAGAGGATTGACGCACAACTCGTGGGGACGGCAAGACTTGGACAGCAGCCCCTTGTCCTAATGTCACCATAGTTACCCAGTGCCCAGTCAGCGACATGTAACGCCCCTGTCCATGCCTACTCGTCCAAGTGTCTGTGGTGAAATGCACCCTGTCACACACAGAGTTTCTCAAAGCAGCGGTGATGTTGAGTACGACATGCTGGTGGAGCGCAGGCACACCTTTCTTTGAGAAGTAGTGCCGACTGGGCATCTGGTACTGGGGCACTGCGACGGACATAAGGTCTCAAAAATCCTCTGTGTCCACCAGGTGGAAAGGCAGCATTTCTGTAGCCAAGAGCTTGCATATGGTGAAATTCAACCTCTTAGCTTTCTCATGGCTAGAAGGAAATAGTCTTTTACTTGTCCACATCAAGTGGAGGGACTGAGCGCTGGCTGTTGTGCTTAGACGGGGTTGGTAAGGATGTCCCCGGCAAATTGCCGGTCTGTGAGGAAGATGCAGGCGGACATGTTTGGTTGCCTTGATCCAAAGGTGGTGCTATCGATGTCGGACAGCGCTCAACACCAGCTGGTGTTACCACCTCCAAAGAAAATGATGACCTGCCAATCACGCTGGCTCTTGCGGGTAAAGAGGTGGCAGGTCTGCGTCCCAAAACAGGTGTGACTGCTGTCCCCCCAGTCACAGAGCATGAAGAGGCCGCAGATGCACAAGATGTGGCAGACGGAGGTTGGCCCGGCCGGCTAGGCCGCATTGTAGCACAGTGAGCTTCCCACTGCAACTTATGCTTCATGTCCATGTGCCGGTTCATGCATGAAGTACTCAAACTATGTATTTTTTGGCCTCTACTTAGCTTTTGCTGACAAATGTTACAGATAACACGAGTTGGGTCATCTTTATCGATCTGAAAAAATGCTCAGGCTATGCAAGGCTTAGCACCCATGCGACCTGAAGAGCCACCACAACTTGTGGTGAGAGGCAGAGTTGTGTTTGAGGATGCAGTTGTTGACGTGCTTCCAGTACTACGTCTCTGTCCAGGAAGGCGCAACCTGACCTCGTCGTCACTAGCATTCTACTCCACCTCCTCTGCTGACCTCATCTCTTGGCTGACTGTGGGTTGACAGTAAGTGGGATCTCCAACCTCATCATCATCACACTGTGTGTTATCACACCCGTCGTCCTCAGAGCCAACCTGTTCCTGCCCTGACAAAAAACTTAAGTTGTCACTCCAATCAGGTATATGAGTCTCATCATCATCTTCCTCACTGTCTCCACCAACAGGAGTTACAGTTTTGGAATGAGGGTCTACATTATGGTCAGAACCTTCTGCGTCTGGTCCTGGATCCGACTCATAAAGATTCTGGGCATCAGTGCAGATCATTTCCTCGTCTGGATTCACAGAAGCGCTGGAGCCAACCTCTGATTCCCAGGCTATAGTATGAGTAAACAGCTCTGCTGACTCAACCATCTGTTCTACCTCATACTCAGACGGGCAGCTGGAGATTTGGGAGCTGTGAGGAAGCAAGTGCGATTGGGGTGACACCTCTGAGGACTGGAGTATTTGTGATGTTGAAGTTGATGTGGAGGGGAGCCCACTTAAAGGAGCACTTGATATCCGTTGAAGCACCTGCTGTTTTTGCGCCTCATCTGGAATTTGTAGCGACTGGCGTGGCCGTAAGAAAGGGATCTTATCACATTGTCCGCTAAAAGAAGTAGACATTTTAGTTTAGCTGGAAGATGGTCTTTCTTCTGCAGATGTTACTGTTGCTTTAACACCTACCCAACGGACACAACCTTTTTTCCCCTTCCCAACACGCCTATTCCCCTTTCCACCAGCAGCAGGCCTTTTTCCACTCATTTTGGTGGATAACTAATTCACAACTCTGGAGTTGTTTGCACAAAAAACAATGGATGGGAACCGAGCAGAGCTGAGTGGCCAAACTGTGGTATTAGGCAAAAACTATTGGCTGGGTTAGATGCAGAAAAATATTATATTCAATTTGCAACCTGATGGAGGTCAGTATAGATGGACTATTAGACCAAGTAACACACACTGCTAGATGCCCAAATATTTTTTCAGAGCTAGATGCAAAAAAAAATTATATTCAATTTGCAACCTGATGGAGGTCAGTATAGATTGACTAATAGAACAAGTCCCACACACTGCTAGAAGCCCAAATATTTTTTCAGAGCTAGATGCAGATAAAAATTATTTTTAATTTGCAACCTGATGGAGGTCAGTATAGATGGACTAATAGACCAAGTCCCACACACTGCTAGAAGCCCAAATATTTTTTCCGAGCTAGATGCAGAAAAAAATAATATTCAATTTGCAACCTGATGGAGGTCAGTATAGATGGACTAATACAACAAGTCCCACACACTGCTAGAAGCCCAAATATTTTTTCAGAGCTAGATGCAGAAAAAAATTATATTCAATTTGCAACCTGGTGGAGGTCAGTATAGATGCACTAATAGAACAAGTCCCACACACTGCTAGAAGCCCAAATATTTTTTCAGAGCTAGATGCTGATAAAAATTATTTTTTATTTGCAACCTGATGGAGGTCAGTGTAGATGGACTAATAGACCAAGTCCCACACACTGCTAGAAGCCCAAATATTTTTTCATACCTAGATGCAGAAAAAAATTATACTCAATTTGCAACCTGGTGGAGGTCAGTATAAATGGACTAATAGAACTAGTCCCACACACTGCTAGAAGCCCAAATACATTTTCAGAGCTAGATGCAGAAAAAAAATATTTTTAATTTACAACCAGATGGAGGTCAGTATAGATCGACTAATAGACCAAGTCCCACACACTGCTAGAAGCCCAAATATTTTTTCAGAGCTAGATGCAGAAAAAAATTATATTCAATTTGCAACCTGATGGAGGTCAGTATAGATGGACTAATAGAACAAGTCCCACACACTGCTAGAAGCCCAAATATTTTTTCAGAGCTAGATGCAGAAAAAAATTATATTCAATTTGCAACCTGGTGGAGGTCAGTATAGATGGACTAATAGAACAAGTCCCACACACTGCTAGAAGCCCAAATATTTTTTCAGAGCTAGATGCAGATAAAAATTATTTTTAATTTGCAACCTGATGGAGGTCAGTATAGATGGACTAATAGACCAAGTCCCACACACTGCTAGAAGCCCAAATATTTTTTCAGAACTAGATGCAGAAAAAAATTATATTCAATTTGCAACCTGATGGAGGTCAGTATAGATGGACTAATAGACTAAGTCCCACACACTGCTAGAAGCCCAAATATTTTTTCATAGCTAGATGCCGATAAAAATTACTTTTAATTTGCAACCTTATGGAGGTCAGTATTGATGGCCTAATAGACCAAGTCCCACACACTACTTGAAGCCCAAATATTTTTTCAGAGCAAGATGCAGAAAAAATTAATATTCAATTTGCAACCTGATGGAGGTCAGTATAGATGGACTAATAGAACAAGTCCCACACACTGCTTGAAGCCCAAATATTTTTTCAGAGATAGATGCAGATAAAAATTATATTCAATTTGCAACCTGATGGAGGTCAGTATAGATGGACTAATAGAATGATGCTATGCCGAAAAGGTTTTACTTCACTAAGTGCAGTAAAAAAATTGGTATTCTATACACAGGTGGTGTAGCTTGCAACACAGATAGGCTACTCCACTGACTAACACACTCTGCAATAGGCCAAAAAGGATTAGCTTTGCTAGATTGATCCAAATGCTGTGAAAAAAACTTGCACAGCACTGGCACAGACCTGCCTGGCAAAAACTGATAGGAACTGATGTAACTTAGTCCTGAAAAGGACTGCAATTACAATTAGTCTTTACTCCCGACCTATCTATTTAAGAGCACAGACCTGCCTGATAAAAGTCGTAGGAAATTCTGTAACCTAGTCCTTAAAAGGACTGCAATCACAGCTATTCCCTACTCCCAAGCGATCAGTAGATTTGTGCGAAAATTGGCTTGAAATTAACAAGGTATAGCGCACACAGCAACAGCGGTGCCGTCTAACACGCAGCTGCAGCAGTGAGAAAATGGTGGCGATGGGGAAAATGGCTGGGTCTTATAGGGCAAGGACATGTGACATACACTGCCAATGACACATGCCATTGCCTGTGTGAAAAAAAGCACTTCGCTCCGTGTGTGCGCTGCTGATAGGCTGACAGATTGCACCTCCCCACTGTAAATGCAGGAAAGAGAAAAAAAAATGGAGATCTTCATTATTCCTGCAGAGATCCATCCCCTGCCCCTCCCCCCACCCCGCTGTACACTCAAACTGCGTATTAACATTAATTTTCATCATTTCTGAGAAAAAATCCAGTTATGATTTTGGTGCATGAACAGTTATCGAATATAACCTCGAACAGCCGAATTTTTTTCAAATCGTTCGTGCACGCCGAACGGCTCCAACACCGCCCAAAACAGCTCGAATTTGAAATTGGCGGACAGTTCGAGTCGAACAACGCTCATCTCTACTACTGGGTTGCCACACTGTTAGATCCCCGGTACAAAAGTAAATTTGCAGAAATTATTCCTGCCATAGAAAGGGATGCACGCATGCTGGAGAATCAGCAGAGACTGTTGCAGAATCTTACATGTGCTTTTCCACAAAACACCAGTGGTGCACGTAGTGAATCTCACAGTTCCAACTTGCCAACCGTGGGACCGTCGAGTGTTCAGCTCTCAAACCGTAACAGAAACACAGTATCTGCTGGTAAAATCAATTTTGCGGAATCATTTCACCACTTTTTTAGCCCATCCTTTGCAAGGCCACAGGAGACAAGAAGTCTGACACATAGTCAACACCTAGAGACGATGGTACAGGAGTATCTCCAAGTAAACATTGAAGCCATGACTGTGTCACTGGACCCTTGCTCTTTTTGGGCTTCCAATCTGGATAAATGGCCGCAGCTCGCCACTTACGCCTTGGAGATCTAGTCATGCCCCGCAGCCAGCGTTCTGTCTGAACGTGTGTTCAGCGCTGCTGGTGGTGTGCTGACAGATAAGCGCACGCGGCTCTCCACTGATAATGTAGACAGACTCACGTTCATAAAGATGAACAAATCATGGATCCGAAATGACTTTTCTACCCCAGTGTCATCCTGGGGAGAGTAAAAGCTTGATGATTGCTTAAAATCACCTCACCAATCGTTTTAAACTTTCAAATTACTAACCATGTTTATCTGTATCTTGGCTGGAAAATAATTTGGGCTTTGTAGCAGTGTGTAGTAATGATTCTATTAGGCCATCTATACTATGCTCCACCAGATTTAAAATTACTAATCATGTTTATCTCAGTATCTTGGCTGGAAAATTATTTGGGCTTTGTAGCAGTGTGCAGTACTGATTCTATTAGGCCATCTATACTAAGCTCCACCAGATTTAAAATTAATAATAATTTTTAGCTGCATCTAGCCCGGAAAATAATTTTGGGGCTCCTAGATGCGCAAGACACATGAGTGCCTTCTTGCTGCACTACCTGCAACATGACCCTCAGATTGTCAGAATTCGAAGTAATCCTGACTACTGGGTTGCCACACTCTTAGATCCCCCACACTCTTCGATCAACCTTTTCATTTTAATAAAGAACAAAAAAATGGTCATTTTTGAAATTATAAGCATTAGCAGGTTAGTAGAAATTTAAATCAAACAGTTTTCAACTCAAAACTTTATTCTAGGTGATGTTACATTTGCACATAGGACCCCTTGTTCGAAAGGAGCTACTGAACTCTCTCGTCCATTGAATTTGTCAGGTTTTGGATGGTTTCTGCTTCAATTGTTTTGCATGAGGACAGAATACCCTCCCAGAGCTGTTGCTTAGATGTGAACTGCCTCCCGCCATCATAGACACTCCTTTTGATGATGCTCCAGAGGTTCTGAATGGGGTATAGGTCAGGGGAGCATGCGGGTCACACCATAAGTTTGTCCCCTTTTATGCCCATATCAGCCAGAGATGCAGATGTGTTATGTGCAGCATGAGACTCTGCATTATCATGCATGAAAATGATCTTGCTGTGGAATACACTATTCTTCTTCTTGAACCATGGCAGGAAGTGCTGTTTGAGAAACTCCACATACATTATGGAGTTCATCTTTACCCTTTCAGGCATCCTAAAGGGGCCGACAATCTCTCTCCCCATGATTCCAGCCCAAAACATTACTCCACCTCCTCCTTGTTGGCGCTGTAGCCGTGTTTGCGTGGGGGGTCCATCAACCAGCCATCCTCCACTCCATCCATCTCGACCATCGAGCATTGCACGGCACTCATCCGTGAACAAAACAGTTTTGAAGTCAGTCTTCATGCATTGTTTGGCCCACTAGAGCCGTTTCTGCTTGTGTGCAGTGGATAGAGGAGGTCGACAGGATGGCTTACGCACAGCTGCAAACCTCTGAAGGACCCTGCTTCTTGTTGTTTGGGGGACGTTGGAGGCACCAGCAGCTTCAAAAACTTGTCTGCTGCTATGACAAGGCTTTTTTGCCGCTGCTCTTTTAACCTGACGTAATTGCCTGTAGGAAAGAGTCCTCAATTTGCCCTTATCAGCACGCACACGTGTGTACTGTGAATCAGCTGCATACTTCTTGATTGTGCGATGATCAGGATGAAGTGTCTTGGCAATGTTGATTGTAGTCATGCCTTGACCTAAACACTCCACAATTTGTTGCTTCTCAGCAGCCGACACATCTTTCTCTTTCCCATTTTGGCAGAAAATGTAGGCTGCTTAATAATGTGGGACAGCCTTCTTAAGTTGTCTTGTCTTTCATTGAACACACCTTCCAAACTAATTAGCACAGGTGTCTGCAATTGCTTACAGTGATATAAAGAGCCCTGACAGACATCACCATCAATGAGTTTAACTGACAAATTCTTCCCTTATCACTCCTAAACACTTTTTGCATAATAATTTGCAACACAGTGTACATTTGCTTTTCCGCAAAACACCAGTGGTTCACGTAGTGATTCTTACAGTTCTAACTTGCCAACCGTGGTCTGTATGGAGTTGTTCAATAAAGGGCCCAAAATTAAGATAACATAGATGGGAGAGTTCTCTATGAATAGGAATTCCTAAGTATTTGATACCCTGTGAGGGCCAGGCAAAGGGAAGGTTGGACTGGATGGAATCCTGTATGGATTTGGGGAGGGAGACATCGAGGGCCTCAGACTTCGCTGCATTGATTTTAAAATTTGACCATGTAACAACGTGATCTATTTCAGCCATAACAGCAGGGATGGATATATGTGATGGAGCGATATATACTGGGACATCATCAGCAAATAGAGAGCACTTGTACTCGGTGCCTTCCACCTCAATCCACCTAATATTGGGGTTATGGCGAATTGATGAGAGCAGGTGCTCCGTCACTAGGATGTATAAGAGAGGGGACAGAGGACATCCCTGCCTTGTCCCATTGGTGATTATGAAAGGTGATGAAAATGTTCTGATGCGCCCCCTGGGCCTTGGGACACCCGGAGCCGGACCCTTTTTGGTGGATGCTGGTGGTTGTAGTCTCCATGGCGGCGACCAGGTTCCGTGGCTCAGGGCGGTCAAACCAGTGGCGGAACTATTTATGTTGGTTTGATGTTTAAATGTCCGACTACGCCACCCGTGGATTGTGGTCAGAGTGAACTGCCGCTGCAGGGCAGACCGCTGAGGCTGGTGTAGTGGCTGCAGCAGAGCATAGTATAACTCCCCACGGGAGGAGTATAGCCTCAGGGCAGTGTATGCGGAGGATGGGGGTGATGGTGCAGGGCAGCAGCAGTAATGACACGGAGTCAGTGATGCAGTCCAGGGCCTTTACTCACAGTTCTTATTATCCAGACCACTTCTGCAGGTAAAGGCTGCCCACGTCGTACTGTGCTCTCCGGGTGAGGGGCTCAGACAACTCCCAGATAACTTTGGAGTGCTTCACAGGACCCCCTTTGTGTGTCCTTTGTCTGGCCTTTCTTACCAACGCTTCTGTCCGGCTGCCTCGGGCCTCCTCTTGGTAAATTTGGCGTCAATTTCCCTGACCCTATGTGGTGCCTTCCTAGCGGGTGTAGCGAGGGGCTGCGCCACATAAAATGTCACAGCCTCCGGTTTCTAGCTGAGGGTCGTTTCCCGCCTCCACTAGTTTCGGACACCGGTCTCCCCCTTTGGCCTGACCCCTCCACGCAGGTGGATTCGGGTGTGTGGTGGCGACTCGCCCGTCCGCACACCCGTTCCTCGTTCCTGGAGCCTTCTCCGCTCCTCTTCCTTCCGTCTCCTTCTTCCAGGCCTGGGAATCTGTTACTAGGCCCGCCTCCGGAGCAGAGCTCCTGCAGAGCCCCTGCTCCCTGTCACTTCTGCTCAGACTTCTCTGCACTGAACTAAGATGGTGCCCACCTTTTATACTCCCTTCTCAATGCACACAGGAACTGCTTCCTCCCTGCTCCTGCACTACAGGGTTCCCCTTCCTCGGTGTTCCCTCCCCCCACTCCAGCCAGGGACAGGGACTGTCGTGTCCATCTCAGGGGCATATTGGTCGCCCTGCCCCACGGCAATGTGGTGTAATGCATGCAGGTGTCGGGGTCCTGATCCACACTCCATCCTTACCTGAGAGTGAGATATCACACCTCTGGGTGAGGTGCAATACCTCTGTAGCAACCGAGCCCTCGGGGTGCTACAGTTCCATTTATCTTCAGCCTAGGTGACGTATTGCGATACAGGGCCGTGATTTTGGCTATAAAAGGATCCCCTGGACCCCTACCCCAAGCTTTTTAAGAGAATAATATATGGCGTACCAGGAGACTCTATGGAATGCTTTCTCAGCATCCAACGAGAGTATCTAATTACAAATTTTTAACTACATCTAGCCCAGGAAATACCTTGTGCCTAGTAGCAGTGTCTGCTAGTCAGCGGATTATCCCAGCTGTTAAGCAAGCTACACCACCTGTAGTTTGGACACTTAATTTTTTCAAAAGGAAATGCTTCGGGACCCCGGGATACTCAGTGAAGAGCATCAGGAGGCACCCCAAGGCATAGGGGCTGGGACTGGCAGTAGGATGCCTTGCAGTGGACCGCCGAGCTCGATCCTTATAAAATCTTTTTAACTGCAGCAGCTTTAGTGTACGCTACTGGAGCTGGAATTATGCGGCTGCTGGCATGAGACTTGCCCTCCAATAGATCCTTGTAAAAGGATTTAAAGTGTATTCATTCAAATTAGAGAGACAATTTAAATTAAAAAGCTTAGAGCTGCCTCCACCACAGGGGGCTCGCTCGACCCACCAGCGGACAGGCACCAGTATTGGGAGAGGGGGGCTGGCCGTCAGGGTCCACCGCGGTTCTGGCACAAACCCGGCGACACGGAGGTGGCACGGGCAGGAACGGACTGGCCGTATCGGCTTCGCACTTCTTTGCTTTTAGAAGGGCATGGCATGCCTATATCTGTGTCTCCCCCTCCTTTTACTCCTCCACCTCTTTTCTTTTCGCATGACTATATGTACTTGTCACTTTTCCATGTGTTAGTTGTGTCTTCTGAGCAGTTTGTCAGGTTTTGGACACCTTTGAAGGTGTTTTCTATGTGTTTCTATGTGTTTTTGTTTGCCTGCCATTGGTTTTAACGGTGTTCGAAGGTGTTCGACGAACAGTTCGGTGAACACACGGGTGTTCGACGAACCGAACCGAACTCGAACACTACGGGGGTGGCTCAACACTAATTGTTAGATTAAGAATATCTGTGGTAGGGTATATTTTTGTGAAAAATCCACATGGCAGGGGGTAAAAACTAAAGTTGTTGGTCCTTCATATTAATAAACAGAATAAATCATGACAAGTTGTATATGTAAGATCAAAAAATTATGTGGTAAAAATGGGAAAGGATGAGAGTGTAATAAAATACAACCTTTATTGCGGTTTATTTAAAATATGCAAATAAATCATTAAATGTTTGATATTTACAACTATATACAGTAGAAACATCCACCACATCCAGGCATATCCAGTGTGATTTATTGTAATTGAAGAGGATCATGTAAGGGAAATTATCTGAGGTCCCAGGGGAAATTTTATACTACAGGTAGTAGTATTTTACTAAAATTCCCTTCTTGGCATCCTGGCAGAGGGGAAAAAGAGGGTTATTATTAGTGATGAGCGAGCATACTCGCAAGTACTCGGTACTCTTTAGAGCGCCAATCAACATGCAGGGATTGCCTGCCTCTCATTGTAATGCCGCAGCCTTGGTGGTTGTGCCATTACAGTGATTGGCTGGCCGCACAGCGTCATCAGGTCTATATCAGACCTGGCGCCGCTGTGCTCGTCAGTCTACTCCGCAATCAGGCAGAGTAGGGAGAGTGCCTGCTGAGCTAGGGAGAGGTTTGGTTGTGTATTAGGTAGTGTAGGGAGAAAACAAGTACATTCAACATATCTATCTCAACAAACAGCCCTTCTGAGGACTAATCCATCTGCAGAGATATCTGGCAAGCAGGGTATATAGCAGACTGCAGTGCACATAGCACAAGAGGCTCTATTCCAGTTTTATCTGTTGTTGTTGTTAGATATTTCTAGAAATAGGCCCAGGTCTCAGGGGCCAGGAATAATTTTTTTTGGATCTTAATCTTTATTATTTGTTTAAAAAGCAATCCAGGGAACAGCATTTTTCTGTGCCATTTGCTTGTTGGCACTGCAGAATACAGCCAGGTCCTTACCATATTACAGCCCTAAAAATCCAGCTATTTAAAACTGTGGTTTGTCTGTCACAGGGATCAAATATAATTGTGCATTTTTGGCTTCCATTCAAATTTTTTTTCAGTGTGTCAGCAAAGTTTTTGACACCGGTTTGCTGTTCAAAATAGTTACCTACAGGCCAGGTATTTAAAACTGTGGTTTCTCCGTCACAAGGATTACATATAACTTCGCTCCAAATTCAGCCATTTGTAGTGAGCGTGGAAGATATTGTCCTCCATTTAAAATGTGCAAGGCGCGTAGCAAGGGACGGGGAACTGGACGTGATGGTGATGGTGATGGTGCATGCCGAGGCCCTGGGCAAGCTGAAATTGTGCCACAACAAATACCCACATCTTCTCGCTCAACCTTCCTCTCCCAATTAATAGGGAACCACAGAACACCACTATGGAAGACAGAGCAGTGTGAAAAGGTTATTGGTTGGATAGCAGATAATGCTTCCAGTCACTTAGCCACTACCACCACCACCTTGTCTTCCACGCAGTAAAGTCTCAGTAGCTGTGAGTCTGGACCGCATATTCCTCACCCTGAACCTCCTTCCTCCCACCATGCCGAGTGCCCATAGACAACTGATCCTACACTTGGACACTCCGAAGAGCTGTTCACTTTTCCATTTATAGATTAGGGCCTCACGCCCGGTCCACTTGAAGCAGGGCAAGAGGAGATCACATGTAGCGATGCCCAAATATTTGAGCAGCCATGGTCACACGAAGGCATCGGTGGGAAGGTGTCACAAGAGGTGGATGTTGATGAGACACAATTGCCAGAAAGTCAGGAGGAGGAACAGAGTGTGGAAGTGAAAGACGAGGTGATGGATGATATAGTAACTGACCATACCTGGCAGAAGGACATGCAGAGTGGGGACAGAAAACACAGGGGGAGGGAGGCAGAGCACCCCAACAGGCAGGAAGAAGCAGTGTGGGGGCCGCAGAAAGAAGGCAGTCAACCGCTCCCCATAACACCAGCACGAAGGAAGTTGCCAGTGCAACTGTTAGGTCTTCCTGTGTCTGGTTGTTTTTTAAAGACTGTGCCAATAACCCCAAAAAGGCCATTTGCACCACCTGCCAGGCCAGCATCAGTAGGGGTGGCAAAACGACCAGCCTGACCACTACCAGCATGATCAGGCACATGGCACCAAAGCACCCGACTTTGTGGGCCGAACTCCAGGGTCCAGGAACAATGTCTGCGGGTGACACCATTGCTTCTTCTGCTGTTATGCATGCAAGCCAATCCCTTGTCCATGGTGCATGCGAAGATGCCTCCTGCCCTGCACCTGTCGCTGCACACTCTCAAGTAGCAGCATCAGGAAGCACATCCACATCCTTGTCCCAGCACAGCGTTCAGTTGTCCATACCCCAGTCCTTAGAATGCAAGCGCAAATACGCAGCCAACGCCCCACAGGCCACACTACTAAATTACCACATTTCACGACTGCTTGAACTCAAAATGTTGCCTTTTAGGCTCGTGGAGACAAAAGCATTCCGCAACCTGATGGCGGCGGCCGTCCCTCGGAACTCGGTCCCCAGTTGCCACTATTTCTCCCTGTGTGCCGTCCCCGCATTACACAAGCACGTGTCCCAAAACATTATCCGTGCCCTCAACAACGCAGTTACTGGGAAAGTCCACCTAACCACAGACATGTGGACAAGTGCTTGTGGACAGGGACGGTACATCTTGCTGACGGCCCACTGGGCTAACATAATGGAAGCAGGGACCCAGTCGGACCTTTGGACGGGACACGTCCTCCCGACGCCGAGGATTGCAGGCCCTAGGTCAATCAGGGTTGACCCCACAGTCTACAGCTCCTGCACCTCCTCCTCCTCAGCCTTCTCCTCCTCTTCAGCCTCCATCTCTGAAATGACCACATCAGTCACAAGCTGGAAGCACTGCTTCGGCCAAGCAGCAACAGGCTGTGCTGAAGCTAATATGCTTCGGTGACAAACCGCACAATGCTGAAGAGTTGTGGACATCTCTGAAAGAGCAGGCAGATCTGTGGCTCACACCGCTAAACCTACAGCCAGGCATGGTCATGTGTGACAAGTGCCGGAACCTGGTGGTGGCTCTGAGGAAAGGCGAGCTCACACATGTACCATGCCTGGCCCATGTGCTTAACCTCGTGGTTCAGCGGTTTCTCAAATCCTACCCAGAGCTGACGAATCTGCTTGTTAAAGTATACCGCCTGTGTGCCCATTTTAGAAAGTCCCCTAAAGCTTCCGCCGCCCTTGCCATGTTTCAGCAGCGCTTGAAGCTTCCGGCTCACAGAATGGTGTGTGATGTCCCCACGCATTGGAACTCTACACTGCGAATGTTGGGAAGGATTTGTGAGCAGAAGAGGGCAGTTGTTGAGTACCAGCATCAACAAGGCCGTCGGTATTCAGTTCAGACTCCACACATAAGACCTCAGGAGTGGACATGGATGTCAGACATATGTACCATCCTTCAAAACTTTGAGGACTCCACCAAGATTGTGAGATAATGCCATAACTAGCATCACCATCCCTCATCTCTGTCTTCTGAAATGCTCTCTGCTAACAATCAAAGAGGATGCATTGCAAGCGGAGCACGATGAGATGGAGCAAGGAACCATACAGGAACACACAGCCCAGCCTCATCTCATCCCAATGTGGATTGAGTGACAATGAAAAAGAGGAGGAGGAAGAACAGGAGCTAGTTTCTTGCGCTATAGATGGTACTTCCTGCACAGCTGTCATACAGTCTTTTCAGCATGGATGGCCAGAGGACAGAGAGGAGGAGGAGGAGAGCATGGTCAGTCATCCTCTTGGTGAGGACACAGAAGTCTTGCCTGTTAGCAGTGTGGCACGCATGGCTGAGTTCATGTTATGCTGCCTTTCCCATGACCCCGTGACTGCCTTTCCTATGACCCAAAATTTTGGGTGACAGTCATTACTGGTTGGTGACACTTCTAGACCTACGCTACAAGAAGAACTTTCAATCTCTTATTCATGAGGCGGACACGTCTACAAAAATGGAGCCCTTGTTGTGGAACTATTAAAAAAATTCCCATCTGAAAACTCTGGCGGCAGAGGTCACAGTTCATTGGACAACAAAGGAGTACAGGCGAGAGAGACATAAATGCAATCCAGCAGAGGCAAGGGAACACTGTTAAAGTTCTGGGCCCTCCTCTAAGTCTCTTCAAAGGGGTATTGGGGTGCGTCCAAATTTTCAAAGTGGTATTGGGGTGAGTCCAAATTTTGGGCAGCCCTGCATACGCAATAATAGTATAGGAGACCCACTCTTAAGTAATGAGAACAATAAAACATAGCCGGTTGATGGCTCTCTAAGAATAGTGAGGGCTGACTGCTGGCCCTTTAAGAATAGTAAAGGCCATCTGATGACCCTATTAAAATAGACTTTGTGACTTTCAGAGTCCCTCCTTCATAAATGAAACATGATGTGTCTGATGATATCTCACACACCACATGGCCAGATAAGGTTGTAAAATGTTAAAATAGCATTTCCTGGTGAATGTATTTGTCACGGTTGAAAGCAATGCAAAAGTGCAAAAACGTATCAAAAACGCTAAGTGTGCACATGTCTGAAGATGTGTCACACACCACATGGCCAGATAAGGTTGTAAAATGATAAAATTACATTTCCCATTGAACGCATTTGTCTTGGTTTAAAGCAATGCAAAAGTGCAGAAACACATCAAAAACACTATGTGTGCACATAGACCAAGGTGTGGAGGAGTATTTTTGTTTTTGGCTATTTATTTTACATTATATACAAGTCATTACCCTGGAAAGGATGTTCCTTAACATATTTCCCAGGAAAATCCATTTTGGATTTGTTTTTGAATGTTTTATTGTGTGTACGTAAAAGTGGCGTAATACCTCTGACATTAGTGACCTGGGAGTCAGAAATGCTTCCAGGGGTCTTCCCCATGCTGTTCCCATGTCATTTGAGCACTGTTCCCATTTGGGCAATTTTTAGGCCCTCTGCAGACCGCCAGGGGGAGCCGCCTGAAAAATGCTCGAGTTTCCCATAGACTCACATTGGGCTCATTGCTCGAGTCGAGCACCCGAATATTCCAATGTGCTCGACCCGAGCATTTTAGTGCTCGCCCATCACCAGATATAAACCGAGAGAGAAGCAGACAGAGAAGAAGAAAAAGAGAAAGCAGTAGAGAAGGCATAGTGGAAGAAGGCATAGTGGAATCAGTGTCCTCTGTACAGTGATCCTCAATGTATGCCTGGTACTTGGCTGAAGATTTAAAAATCGAGGCAGTAAAAACCAAGAAAGTCACAAAGCCTATTTTTATAGGGCCATAAGACGGCCTTTACTATTCTTAAAGGTCCAGCAGTCGGCCCTCACAATTCTTAGAGAGCCATCAGCCGGCTATGTTTTATTGTTTCCATTACTAAAGAGTGGGTCTCCTATACCGTTATTGCGTATGCAGTGAGTGGCAGAGCTGCCCAAAATTTGGACGCACCCCAATACCACTTTGAAAATTTGGATGCATCCCAATACCCATCTGAAGAGACTTAGAGGAGGGCCTCCTGAAAGCAATGTTCCCATTATAAGGAAGTAGGTCTCCCATTGTTTTTGTCTATGCAGTGAATGCAAGGGTTGCCAAATATTTGGAGGCATTCCAATGCCCTTTGGAAGAGACGTGGAGGTCAGAGGGCCTCTTGAAAACAATGTTCCCATTATTAGGAAGTGGGTCTCCCATAGTGTTGGCCTATGCAGTGAATGCAAGGGTTGCCAAAAATTTGGAGGCACTCGAATGCCACTTGGAAGAGACAGAGACGTAGAGGAGGGCCTCCTGAAAAAAAATATTCTCGTTATTAGGAAGTGGGTCTACCATAGTGTTGGCCTATGCAGTAAATGCAAGGGCTGCCAAAAATTGGGAGGCACTCCAGTGTGCCTTGGAAGAGACGTGGAGGAGGGCCTCATAAAAAATGTTCCCATTAGAAAGGAGCGGGTCTCCTATACTTGTAATGCCCATGCACTAACTGCATGGGCTGACAAACATTTACCCCTGGGGGGGGTATACATGAACATACTGTATAATTTTTTTTTTACAGGCATCATAAACACCCTTTAAAAAAATTATGTGGGTGTTGCATCATGGACCACGGTCACCCTGGTGATATGGTAGTGGAGGATGAGGAGAAGGAGAAGGACAAGAGCAAATAGCCAAAATCAGGAAGCGTATACCCATGTGTGGGTGTGAAGAGGTACATGGGAATACACCTCCCAAAAAAAGACACTGGATTTGAGTTTTTGTTACGTTGCTATCATTCGGTGGTGTTGAGAAGTCTGGCGCAATCCAGCCCTTGTTCATTTTTATAAGTGTCAGCCTGTCAGCATTTTCAGTTGACAGGCGGATGCGCTTATCAGTTATAATTCCATTAGCGGCACTAAAAACTCGCTCTGATAAAAAGCTAGCGGCAGGGCAGGCCAGGACCTCCAAGATGAGACAGCCAGTTCATGCCACGTATCCAGCTTGGATACCCAATAATTATAAGGCACAGAGGAATCACGGAGGAGATAGGTATGGTCGGCAAGGTACTCCCTCAGCATCTTCCCAAACTTTGCACTCCTTCTGAGAGTACCTCGCTCCTCAGTTCCTGTGCGATGGGAAGGGCTGAGAAAATTCTCCCAGAACTTTGACAGTGTTCCCCTGCCTCTGCTAGATTGGAGTTGTGTCTCTCTCGCCTGTACTCTTTGGTTGTACAACGAACTATGACTTCTGCCTCCAGCGTTTTCAGATGAGAATTTATTAATAGTTCCGCAACAAGGGCCTTCTGGTACTGCCCCATTTTTGTAGACATGTCCGCATCAGGAACAAGAGATATACTGTAAATTTATCCTTGTGGCGTGGGTCTAGAAGTGTCACAAAGCAGTAATGACTGTCACCCAAAATTTTGAGAAAGTGAGGGTCATGGGAAAGGCAGCGTAACATAAACTCAGCCATGCGTGCCAGACTGCTAACAGGCAAGACTTCTGTGTCCTCACCAAGAGGATGATTGACCATGCTCTCCTCCTCCTCTTCTCTGTCCTCAGGCCATCCACGCTGAACAGATGGTATGACAGTAGTGCAGGTAGTACCGTCTATAGCACATGAAACTAGCTCCTGTTCTTCCTCCTCCTCTTCCTCATTGTCACCCAATCCACGTTGGGATGAGATGAGGCTGGGCTGTGTGTAATCACCCTGTATGGTTCCTTGCTCCATCTCATCGTGCTCCACCTGCAATGCATCCTCTTTGATTGTGAGCAGAGAGCGTTTCAGAAGATAGAGAAGTGGGATGGTGATGCTAATTATGGCGTCATTGACGCTCACCATCTTGGTGGAGTCCTCAAAGCTTTGGAAGAAGGTACATATGTCAGACATCCATGTCCACTCCTAAAGTCTTATGTGTGGAGTCTGAACTGAATATCGACGGCCTTGTTGCTGCTTGTTCTCAACAACTGCCGTCTTCTGCTCACAAATCCTTTCCAACATCTGCAGTGTAGAGTTCCAATGCATGGGTACATCACACACCATTCTGTGAGCTGGAAGCTGCAAACACTGCTGAAGCATGGCAAGGGCAGCGGAAGCTGTAGCTGACTTTCTAAAATGGGCACAGAGGTGTCGTACTATGATAAGCAGATCCGGCAGCTCCAGGTACCGCTGAACCACGAGGTTAAGCACATGGGCCATGCATGGTACGTGTGTGAGCTCGCCTCAGAGCCGCCACCAGGTTCCGGTCATTGTCATACATGACCATGCCTGGCTGTAGGTTCAGAGGTGTGAGCCACAGATCTGCTTGCTCTTTCAGAGCTGTCCATAACTCTTCAGCATTGTGCGGTTTATCACCTAAGCATATTAGCTTCAGCACAGCCTGTTGCCACTTGGCCGAGGCAGTGCTGCAGTGCTTCCAGCTTGTAACTGATGTGGTCATTTTGGAGATGGAGGCTGAAGAGGATGAAGAGGATGAGGTGCAGCAACTGTAGACTTTGGGGCCAAAAATGGCAGTATTTTCTGAAAACGTATTTGTGATCCGTGTGACGGAGAAAACATAATTTTGAATACCTGGCCTGTAGGTAACTATTTTGAACAGCAAACTGGTGCCGATTGCTTCACTGACACACTGAAACAAATTTTTAATGGAGGCCAGAAATGGTAGTATTTTCTGAAAACTTATATTTGATCCATGTCACGGACAAACCACGGTTTTAAATAACTGGCCTGTAGTCAACTATTTTGAACAGCAAACTGGTGTCAATTGCTTCACTGACACACTGAAACAAATTTTTAATGGATGCCAGAAATGGTAGTATTTTCAGCGCAATTATATGCTATCCGTGTGACGGACAAACCACAGTTTTAAATAGCTGGATTTTTAGCGCTGCAATATGGAAAGGACCTGGCTGTTTTCTCCAGTGCCAACAACGGTGTTCTTTGGATTGCTTTTTAAACAAATAATGAGGATTAAGATAAAAAAAAAAAATATTCCTGGTCCCTGAGACCTGGGCCTATTTCTAGAAATATCTAATAGCAGCAGCAGACAAAACTGGAATGGAGTCTCTTGTGCTATGTGCACTGTAGTCTGCTATATACCCTGCCTGCCTATATACACTGCCTGCCTGATATGTTTGCAGATGGATTAGTCCTCAGAAGGACTCTTTGTTGAGATGGATATGTGTCTCTAATATAGTTTGGTACACCTACACTAACTAGAAACAAGCAAATCTGTCAGTAGCTCAGCAGCACCTCTCCCTACACTGTCTGATTCCGGAGAGACTGTGACGAGCATGGCGGAGTCAGGTCTGATAAAGACCTGATGACGCTGTGCGGCCAGCCAATCACTGTAATGCCACAACCAACATGGCTGCGGCATTACAGTGAGTGGCAGGCAATCCTTGCATATTCATTGGCTTTGTAAAGAGAGTCAAACATGCAGGGAGGAGACCCGAGTTCCCTCCAAGCAACGCCGGAAATACTCGGCAAGCGCCGAGCATCTCGAGCAGTAAGATGCTCGGGTGTGCACCGAGCAATAGCGAGCATGCTCGCTCAATACTATTTATATCTTATTTTTGGTTGATGTTAGAAAGAAACTTTACATCAGGTTGTTTTATTG
Organism: Phyllobates terribilis; assembly: GCF_046119375.1. NCBI lineage: Eukaryota > Metazoa > Chordata > Amphibia > Anura > Dendrobatidae > Phyllobates > Phyllobates terribilis. Next base: position 791,341,840 of record NW_027362761.1, read on the forward strand.
TATATTGTAATCTAACTGTTGCTAAGAATTTAGTATGACTAAAAAACTCAATGTCAAGATGTTATATCACATTCCTTATGACTACCTATATGGACATTGTACTATGTTAGTTGCCGCTATTTACGAACGTGGCACACTCAGTGCCTTAGGTTTTTGTTGTCTCTTATGCAATTTAATAAGTAAAGAAATAAAAAAAAAGATAAAAAATCATAGACAAACATATTTCACCAATTGCCACCAAAAGTTAGGCAAAAAAAACAAGTATGAGTGTTTTTCATGGATAGAACTCATTCCTATTATAGACTTTGGAACTGTTCTTAAACTTGGGGCCACGCGGTCTTGCAAGTGCAAGAGCTATTTCCCTGCAAGATTAAGTGATTGTGAAGAGAAACAGTGAAAAGTCAGCAGCCGTACAAGGCTGTTGCGGCTAAAAACTGCAGCATGGTCACGGTGTGCGAACATAGCCATAGGCCTCATTCAGATGTCAGCTTTTCACATTCAGTTTCTATCTATTAACATTTAGCATTACTATCACTATAGGTAGATTTTATAGCATTGTGTGATTCTTAGAGATTATCAAATTGTTTGATATTTCAATTTGCCACAATTTTTTTTTTACTTTGATTTTAAAAAATTTCAATACTACAAAGTTTCTGCGCGCTCATTAAAAAAACATACATAACACTCTGAGGTAAATCAGAATTCACCTGCCTAGGCCTGTGGTCTACACCAAACATTCTTGAACATGAATATTATAAATGTTGCACGCAGTGCCTTGGACATGATGACTGTTGTGGACTTCCTTGTTTGTGTGAAGGAGGACTTTATGCTAATCTAACAGTAGATGCGATGTTGTGTAAAGTCTCCTTGTTTACTGTATTGTAAAAGAAAAAAAGTCTCTCTTGCTTTTTCTGTTTTGTTCTTACTTCCTGGTGCAGTACTGTGTGACTGTGCATATTTTTTCTTTTACCTCATGTTCTAAGAAGTAAAAGCTTGCTATCCCATGTAATCTGCTCTGTGAAGTTTTCTATTGCAACTGTGGGTATCCAGAAGCTTTGCAACAGATTATGGTCCCAGGCACCGAGGACCCCAGACACCCAGGACACCGGAACTCTCAGCAAGATCCTGATGAATGCAGAAGAATTCTTCAGTGCAATTCTCTCCAAACAAGTAAGACAAGTTAAAGATGACAAGTAGCACAGAGCTAAAACTCACAGTACCTAAGCTGAATTATGAGAATTATCAGTTATGGATGTTCAAAGTAGAAATGTTAGTGTCTAAAGATGATTTATAGGAAGCAATCACTACAGATATAACTGATGAGGATAATCAGACATGGGATAAGAAAAATAGACAAGCAAGAGCTACCATCAGCCTATTAGTGGATGATGGTCAATTAATCCACATAAGGAATGAGGATACAGCGAAGGGAATGTGGGAAGCACTAAGAAAGCTACATGAAAGACCCATCTTAAATCTCAAGTTATTTCTGTTGAGAAAGCTTTACAGTATGAGACTAAGTGCAGACAATGACATGCAGAAGCATATAGTCTCTATTATGGAGTGATATCACAGCTGAGATCAATTGGTGAAGATATTAAGGAAAGCCGTGTAGCAGCAATATTAATGTGCAGTTTACTGGATTCATATACTGCTTTGATAAATGAACTAGAGGCAAGACCTGAAACAGACATTACATTAGAGTTTGTGAAGACCAGACTCATAGATGAATATCAAAGAAGGAAAGAACAAACAAATGGTTCTTCTACTGAAAAGTAAAATAGAAATGCTCTTAAAGCTACAGAATCCAAAATACCCTATAATAAAGAGACAAGAGAATGTTTCAGATGTAAGAAAAAAGGACATTTAAAGAAAGACTGTACTATGTGGAAAGCAGAACAACAGAAATTACATCATAAAGAGAATACACAGAAGGTGAAAAACACAATTTCTGATTCATGTGAAAATAATTGGAATGGCACATTTAAAGTGACTGATAAGAAATCATCGTTGGGTTGGTTTATTGACACAGGAGCAACAAGTCACATGACAAGTAATAAAAATTTCTTTACTTAACTTAATTTAAATAAGAAGGAAGCCATTTATCTTGCAGATGGACGCAAAATAACTGCAGAAGGTGTTGGACAAGGAATGCTAAACTGTTCTTATAAGTTTGGACATAATTCAAAATACTTGTACAGGATGTGTTATATGTTTCAGGATTAGAAGGAGGATTGTTAGCTGTAAAACGTTTAATAGCTAAAGGACTTAGTGTAAAATTCAAAGATGATGAGTGTACAATCCTAGCAGGAAACAAGTTAATAACCAATGTCAAGGCAGATGAACAATTATATCATCTAGACACATTAAAGGAACAGATGCAGTTGTGTACACATGATTACAAGAATTGTATTCACATGTGGCATAAACGTCTAGGACACAGACATCCTGAAAGTATAATGGAGCTACAAAGGAAATAATTGACCAAGGATCTATTGATATCTGACTGCTCAATTACCGTAAGAAATAAAAAAAAGATAAAAAATCATAGACAAACATATTTCACCAATTGCCACCAAAAGTTAGACAAAAAAAACAAGTTTGAGTGTTTTTCATGGATAGAACTCATTCCTATTATAGACTTTGGAACTGTTCTTAAACTTGGGGCCACGCGGTCTTGCAAGTGCAAGAGCTATTTCACTGCAAGATTAAGTGATTTTGCAGAGAAACAGTGAAAAATCAGCAGCTGCACAAGGCTGTTGCGGCTAAAAACTGCAGCATGGTCACGGCGTGGGAACATAGCCATAGGCTTCATTCAGATGTCAGCTTTTCACATTCAGTTTCTATCTATAAACATTTAGCATTACTATCACTATAGGTAGATTTTATAGCATTGTGTGATTCTTAGAGATTATCAAATTGTTTGATATTTCAATTTGCCACAATTTTTTTTTACTTAGATTTTAAAAAATTTCAATACTGCAAAGTTTCTGCGCGCTCATAAAAGACATACATAACACTCTGAGGTAAATCAGAATTCACCTGCCTAGGCCTGTGGTCTACACCAAACATTATTGAACATGAATATTATAAATGTTGCACGCAGTGCCCTGGACATGATGACTGTTGTGGACTTCTTTGTTTGTGTGAAGGAGGACTTTATGCTAATCTGACAGTAGATGCGATGTTGTGTAAAGTCTCCTTGTTTACTGTATTGTAAAAGAAAAAAAGTCTCTCTTGTTTTTTCTGTTTTGTTCTTACTTCCTGGTGCAGTACTGTGTGACTGTGCAGTTTTTTTCTTTTACCTCACGTTCTAAGAAGTAAAAGCTTGCTATCCCATGTGATCTGCTCTGTGAAGTTTTCTATTGCAACTGTGGGTATCCAGAAGCTTTGCAACAGATTATGGTCCCAGGCACCGAGGACCCCAGACACCCAGGACACCGGAACTCTCAGCAAGACCCTGATGAATGCAGAAGAATTCTTCAGTGCAATTCTCTCCAAGCAAGTAAGACAAGTTAAAGATGACAAGTAGCACAGAGCTAAAACTCACAGTACCTAAGCTGAATTATGAGAATTATCAGTTATGGAAGTTCAAAGTAGAAATGTTATTGTCTAAAGATGATTTATAGGAAGTAATCACTACAGATATAACTGATGAGGATAATCAGACATGGGATAAGAAAAATAGACAAGCAAGAGCTACCATCAGCCTATTAGTGGATGATGGTCAATTAATCCACATAAGGAATGAGGATACAGCAAAGGAAATGTGGGAAGCACTAAGAAAGCTACATGAAAGACCCAGCTTAAATCTCAAGTTATTTCTGTTAAGAAAGCTTTACAGTATGAGACTAAGTGCAGACAATGACATGCAGAAGCATATAGTCTCTATTATGGAGTGATATCACAGCTGAGATCAATTGGTGAAGATATTAAGGAAAGCCATGTAGCAGCAATATTATTGTGCAGTTTACTGGATTCATATACTGCTTTGATAAATGCACTAGAGACAAGACCTGAAACAGACATTACATTAGAGTTCGTGAAGACCAGACTCATAGATGAATATCAAAGAAGGAAAGAACAAACAAATGGTTCTTCTACTGAAAAGTAAAATGGAAATGCTCTTAAAGCTACAGAATCCAAAATAATCTATAATAAAGAGACAAGAGAATGTTTCAGATGTAAGAAAAAAGGACATTTAAAGAAAGACTGTACTATATGGAAAGCAGAACAACAGAAATTACATCATAAAGAGAATACACAGAAGGTGAAAAACACAATTTCTGATTCATGTGAAAATAATAGGAATGGCACATTTAAAGTGACTGATAAGAAATCATCGTTGGGTTGGTTTATTGACACAGGAGCAACAAGTCACATGACAAGTAATAAAAATTTCTTTACTGAACTTAATTTAAATAAGCAGGAAGCCATTTATCTTGCAGATGGAAGCAAAATAACTGCAGAATGTGTTGGACAAGGAATGCTAAACTGTTCTTATAAGTTTGTGCATGATTCAAAAATACTTGTACAGGATGTGTTATATGTTTCAGGATTAGAAGGAGGATTGTTATCTGTAAAACGTTTAATAGCTAAAGGACTTACTGTAAAATTCAAAGATGATGAGTGTACAATCCTAGCAGGAAACAAGGTAATAACCAATGTCAAGGCAGATGAACAATTATATCATCTAGACACATTAAAAGAACAGATGCAGTTGTGTACACATGATTACAAGAATTGTATTCACATGTGGCATAGACGTCTAGGACACAGACATCCTGAAAGTATAATGGAGCTACAAAGGAAATAATTGACCAAGGATCTATTGATATCTGACTGCTCAATTACCATAAGAAGTGAATGTTGTATAAAATCCAAAGCCACAAGGATATCTATTACTAAAGAAAGTGAAACGAAAAGCATAAGACCACTTGATTTGCTGCATACTGACATATGTGGACCCATGAAAGTGACTACCTCAGGAGGTAATAGATATATGGTGATTTTAATAGATGTCTACTCAAGATACACAGTCACATACTGGATCAAGAACAAAAGCGAAGTTTTCAACAAACTAGTAGACTATGTGACAAAGTTGAATAACAAGTTTCAGAGGAAGCCAATTGTCATTAGAAGTGATAATGGAGGTGAACTCATAGGATAAAATGGTATAGAGCATCAAAAGACTGTTCCATACACACCTGAACAAAATGGAGTAGCAGAAAGGAAAAACAGAACTCTGACTGAAATGATAAGGTGTATGCTGACAGATTCCAAACTATCAGAGAAATATTGGAGTGAAGCAGCAATGACATCTACAGAACCGACTTTTTTCTAGAAAACTGAAAAAAAAAACATATGAACTGTGGCAAGGTATGAAACCAAGTGTAAATCATTTAAGAGTTTTTGGTTGTAAAGTTTTTGTATTCGTTCCAACAGAAAAACATTCCAAACTTCCAAATAGGTCCATGGAAGGAATATTTGTTGGATATGGTGAAAATTGCGAAGGATATAAAATCCTAGATCCCAAAACAGACAGAGTTATGCTGAGTAACAGTGTGCCATTCATCAAGGATCTAAATGAAGACACAATGATTCACTGGAAACAAAAAATGAGAAAAACAGCAATGATATAGCTGAAGGAATATCTGATGAAAAAGAAGTTGAAATTAATAAAAAACAGAATACTGAAAGTGAAGAGATACAACTATAAACAGACTCAGAACCAAAACGTTCAATAAGAGAAAACAAAGGAAAACCACCAATACGCCTTTCATACAATGCAAGTACAAGTAAAATTTATGAGCCTACCTCTTGGGAAGACATATATCGACTTCCTGAAGAAGAAGCCAATAAATGGATAGAGGCAACAGAAATAGAAATAAAATCCATGCATGACATGGACACTAACAGAATTACCAGAAGGAAGAAAAACTATAGGATGTAAATGGGTTTTTAACCCTTGAAGCCGAAGACGTATTAATACGTATCTGTGCCCTGCGCTTTAAGAGCCTGACACGTATTAATACATCTTTGTGATTGCACCCACACACAGGTTGTGCGGGCACAATCACCGCCGGGTGTCAGCTGATTGTCACAGCTGACAACCGGTGCTATGTGCTAGTAGCGGTGCATGACCAAAATATCTTCTGCATCTGCAGCACTGACAGCCTGCATAGCACAGGGATGGTGCTGCATTCCTGTGCTATACAGGCGATCAGAATAAAAAAAGTGAAAGCCCCATAGTGGGACAAAAAATAAAAAGTGTTTAAAAATGAAAAAAAAAAATTGTAAAAATATTTAAAAAAAATAAATAAATAATCAACCAAAAATAAAAACATAATGTACCCATCAATAAATATTATTATGAAAAAAAGCAAAAAAACAATAAAAGTACATATATTTGGTATCGCCGCGTCCGAAACGACCTGACCTATAAAACTGTCCCACTAGTTAACCCCTTTAGTGAAAAGGGTAAAAAAAAAAAAAAACGAAGCAAAAAACAATGCTTTATTATCATTCTGCCAAACAAAAAATGGAATAACAGGCGATCAAAAAGACGAAAATAGATAAAAATGGTACCGCTGAAAATGTCAACTTGTTCCGCATTAAACAAGCCACCATACAGCTCCATCAGCCAAAAAATAAAAAAGTTATAACTCTCAAAATAAAGCGATGCAAATAAATATTTTTTTCTATAAAATAGCTTTTATTGTGTAAAAGCGCCAAAACATAGAAAAACTATATTAATGTGGTGCCACTGTAAACGTACTGACCCGAAGAATAAAGCTACCTTATCAATTTTACCACATGCGGAACAGCATAAAAAAAGAAAAACAAAAACAATTCCTGAATTGTTGGTTTTTATTTATTCTGCCTCCCAAAAATCGGAATAGAAAGCGATCAAAAAAGGTCATATGCCTGAAAATGGCACCAATAAAAATGTCAACTCATCCCGCAAAAAAACAAGCGGTCACATGACTCTGCCCGCCAAAATATGGAAAAATTGTAGCTCTCAAAATATGGTGATGCAAAAACTAGATTTTACAAAAAAATGCGTCTTTTAGTGTGTGACAGCTGTCAGTCATAAAAACCAGATATGATCCTGGTATCGCTGTATTCACACCAACCCAAAGAATAAAGTCGTCTAATCACTTATACCGCATGAGGAAGGCCTAAAAAATAAACTCTAGTGTTAGGGTTGTGCTAGAGTTAGGGTTGGGGTTAGGGTTGGGCTAGGGTTAGGGTTTGGGTTGGGGTTAAGGTTTGGCTAGGGATAGGGTTAGGGTTTGGCTAGGGTTAGGGTTGGGGTTAGGGTTGGGCTAGGATTGGGGTTGGGGTTAGGATTAGTGTAGGGCTAGGGTGAGGGTTGGGCTAGGGTTGGGCTAGGGTTAGGGTTGGGCTAGAGTTAGGGTTGGGGTTGGGGTTGGGGTTAGGGTTGGGCTAGGGTTAGGGTTGGGCAAGGGTTAGGGTTGTGATTTTTTTCAGAAGTAAAAAAAAAAATGACGATATGGCGACTAGTGTCGAGCGCAAGTGCTCGCTACTTGAGCTTGCATCGGGTGCTCGGGTATGCACTGAGTATCATGGGTGCTCAAGTGACATGCTTGAGTCTCCGCCCCATATGCTTCGCGGCCAAAAAAACCTTGCAGGGGTTGCCTGCCATGCACGAGTGATCCCCGCATGTTTTTGGGTGTCTAATAACCGTGAAACATGTGGGCGGGGACTCGAGCATGTCACTCGAGCACCCGCGATACATGGTGCATACCTGAGTACCCAATGCAAACTCAAGTAGCGAGCACTTGCACTCAAGACTAATGACAACTTATTCAATATGATGACCTAATGTTATCAAATTCTGTGTCGTACCTCTGGGTTCAAAATGTTCACTATACCAATTGATAAAATCCTTGAGGGGTGTAGTTTCCAAATTGGGGTCACTTGTGGGGGGGTTTCCACTATTTAGGCACATCAGGGGCTTTCCAAACGCAACATGGTATACGCTCCTTCCCTTCTGAATTCTGCCATGCGCCCAAACACTGTATTTTCCCCACAAATGGGGTATTGTCGCATTGTTTACCCTTGTGAAAATAAAAAAATTGGGGCTAAAACATAATTTTTGTGGAAAAAGTTTGATTTTTTTATTTTCACGGCTCCATGTTATAAACTTCTGTAAAGCACTTGGGGATTCAGGGTGCTCACCACACATCTAGATAAATTCCCTGAGGGTTCTAGTTAAGTTAAATGTAATTTTTTTCTTCCACATTCCAAAAATTCCTGTGAAGCACCTGAAGGGTTAATAAAGATATTGAATGTGGTTTTGAGCACCTTGAGGGATGCAGATTTTAGAATGGTATCACTTTTGGGTATTTTCTGTCATAAAGACCCCTCAAAGAGACTTCAAATGGTCCCTAAAAAAATTGGTTTTGTAAATTTTGTTGGAAAAATGAGAAATCGCTGGTCAACTTTTAACCCTTATAGCTCCCTAATAAAAATAAAATTTGGCTCCAAAATTATGCTGATGTAAAGTAGACATGTGGGAAATGTTATTTATTAACTACTGTGTGTGACATATCTCTCTGATTTAAGGGCATATAAATTCAAATTTTGAAAATTGCAAAATGTTCAAAATTTTCGCCAAATTTCCGTTTTTTTCACAAATAAATGCAAGTGATATCGAAGAAATTTTACCACTATCATGAAGTACAATATGTCTCAGAATCACGGGGATCCGTTGAAGCGTTCCAGAGTAATTACCTCATAAAGTGACAGTGGTTAGAATTTTAAAAATTGGCCTGGTCATTAACGTGCAAACGACCTTGGGTTGTAAAGGGGTTAAAATCTATTCTATTATCTATCGATAACGCTGTCAGATGAATTTACAAAAGGAACAGGTGCTGCTAGGTGGTATCATCACCAGCGGCACATGAGTGTTCATTCTGGTCGCATAAATGTCTTCCACAGTCCATAACTTTATTTTTTTTTATTTATTTGGCCTAATACACAAGTCATTACCCTGGAAAGAATGTTTCTTAACGTTTTTTCCATTTTTGCTTGTTTTTTGTATGTTTTTTTGTCAGTCCGCAAAAATGGCATAATACTCTGACAACATTGTTCACAGATATGCAATTTGTAAGCGGCCAACTGAGAATAGGTTTGAACCCTCAACTGTAATATTTCAAATGGAGTGTAATATTTGACATGCTCACAATAATTGCTGGATTATTAGGGCAGTCATATGGGATATTGTCTGATAGCCACGGTTTCAGGCAGTTGCCTAATAGTTTAGCATTTGTCAGCGACCAAATGTCAATTGGTTCAACAAAACACAGGCGGTTGACTTTAAACGGACTGGAATATTTGGCAAGTTCCAAAAATTTCAGTATTATTACGGCAGTCATATGGATCACGTGTCTGATCATTGAAAAAAGTTCCTCTGCTCCCACAATACAGTAATATGAATAAAACGAAAAAAAATCTGGCTGTATTCTGCGAACAAGCAAATTGAGGTGTAAAAAGGTGTACACTGACACATCTATAAATGGAGGACAATATTTTCCATGTTCACTACAAATGGCTGGATTTGAATCGCAGTTATATGTGATACGTCTGACAGAGAACCACTTTTATAAATAGCAGGCCTGTAATTTACTAATATTATTCTACACAGAGACCTAGTGTGAATAACTTGACCGACACACTGCAACGAAAGGAAAATGAAAGAAATGGCTGATTTTGGAACATTCTTATTGGTGATATGTCTGACCGAGAACCACGGTTTTAAATAGCAGGCCTGTAATTTACTAATACTATTCTTCACAGACACCTAGTGTGAATAGCTTGACAGATACACTGCAACAGAATGGAAAAGCAGGTCAATATTTTCCACGTTCAGTTTAAATTTCTGCATTTTTATCGCTGTAATATGGAACAAATCTGGCTTTATTCTGCAGTGATAACAAGCAAATGGAGCAGAAAAATGGTGTACTATGGATTGCTTTTTAAGCAAATAACCAGGATTAAGATAAAAAAAATTGCCCTGGCCCCTGATATCTGGGGCTATATCTACAAATATCTGTAATTATTACAGCAGCAGATAGGACGTTCAATGGACCCTCTTGTGCTGTATCATACATTGCAGTCTGCCACATACACTGCCTGCCTGCCTAGCACTGATTATATGCAGCTGGATTAGCCCTCAGAAGGACTGTTAGTTCAGATGGATATATATATGTTGTGGAATACCTATACTTTCAGCATGTTCAATGAACCCTCTTGCACTATATGCACTGCAGTCTGCCACTTACTCTGCCTACCTGCCTAACTCCTGCTATCACCACTGAATATATGCAGCTGGATTAGTCCTCAGAAGGACTGTTAGTTCAGATGGATATATATATATGTTGTGGAATACCTATACTAACTCTAAACAAGCAAATCTCTTCTGGCTGCATCAGCACCCCTCCCTACTTTGCCTGATTCCGGGGTAGACTGTGATGAGCATAGCGGCACCAGGTCTTATATTGACCTGATGATGCTGTGCGGCCAGCCAATCACTGTAATGCCACAACCAACATGGCTACATCTTTACAGTGTGTGGCAGGGAATCGCTGCATGTTCATTGGCTCTCTATAGAGCGCTAAACATGCAGGGAGGGGACTGGAGTTCCAGTCCAAGCAACCCGGAAATACTTGCTGAGCGCCGAGCTTGTCGAGCACAGTAATGCTGTGATATTTCAAATGGAGTGTAATATTTGACATGCTCACAATAATTGCTGGATTATTAGGGCAGTCATATGGGATATTGTCTAATAGCCATGGTTTCAGGCAGTTGCCTAATAGTATAGTATTTGTCAGCGACCAAATGTCAATTGGTTTAACAAAACACAGGTGGCTGACTTTAAATGGAGTGGAATATTTGGCAAGCTCCAAAAATTTCAGCATTATTACGGCAGTCATATGGATCACATGTGTCTGATCATTGAAAAAAGTTCCTCTGCTCCCACAATACAGTAATATGAATAAAACGAAAACAAATCTGGCTGTATTCTGCGAACAAGCAAATGGAGGTGTAAAAAGGTGTACACTGACACACTGTTGCAATCTATAAATGGAGGACAATATTTTCCATGTTCACTACAAATGGCTGGATTTGAATCGCAGTTATATGTGTTACGTCTGACAGAGAACCACTTTTATAAATAGCAGGCCTGTAATTTACTAATATTATTCTACACAGAGACCTAGTGTGAATAACTTGACCGACACACTGCAACGAAAGGAAAATGAAAGAAATGGCTGATTTTGGAACATTCTTAAAGGTGATATGTCTGACTGAGAACCACGGTTTTAAATTGCAGGCCAGTAATTTACAAATACTATTCTTGACAGACACCTAGTGTGAATAGCTTGACAGATACACTGCAACAGAATGGAAAAGGAGGCCAATATTTTCCACGTTCAGTTTAAATTTCTGCATTTTTATCGCTGTAATATGGAACAAATCTGGCTTTATTCTGCAGTGATAACAAGCAAATGGAGCAGAAAAATGGTGTACTCTGGATTGCTTTTTAAGCAAATAACCAGGATTAAGATAAAAAAATTGCCCTGGCTCCTGATATCTGGGGCTATATCTACAAATATCTGTAATTATTACAGCAGCAGACAGGACGTTCAATGGACCCTCTTGTGCTGTATCATACATTGCAGTCTGCCACATACACTGCCTGCCTGCCTAGCACTGATTATATGCAGCTGGATTAGCCCTTAGAAGGACTGTTAGTTCAGATGGATATATGTATGTTGTGGAATACCTATACTTTCAGGATGTTCAATGAACCCTCTTGCACTATATGCACTGCAGTCTGCCACTTACCCTGCCTACCTGCCTAACTCCTGCTATCACCACTGAATATATGCAGCTGGATTAGTCCTCAGAAGGACTGTTAGGTCAGATGGATATATATATATGTTGTGGAATACCTATACTAACTCTAAACAAGCAAATCTCTCCCTGCTGCAGCAGCACCCCTCCCTACTCTGCCTGATTCCGGGGTAGACTGTGATGAGCATAGCGGCACCAGGTCTTATATTGACCTGATGATGCTGTGCGGCCAGCCAATCACTGTAATGCCACAACCAACATGGCTACATCTTTACAATGTGTGGCAGGCAATCCCTGCATGTTCATTGGCTCTCTAAAGAGCGTTAAACATGCAGGGAGGGGACTGGAGTTCCAGCCCAAGCAACCCGGAAATACTCGCTGAGCGCAGAGCTTGTCGAGCACAGTAATGCTCAGGCGAGTACCGAGCAGTGACGAGCACATTCGCTCATCACTATTCCACACGCCTCGACCACCTTTAGATTTATCAGAGTGCTCTTTCTTATAAGTGGAGCAGAGAAGGAGAGGCTTTGGTCACATGCTCAGATCCTCTAAATACTTGTCTGTCTATTTATGCACAGTGCATTTTGTCTTGGGGCCAGTGGACCTGGAGTGTATACATTTTACTTTATCCATTAGTGATAAAAGTTACATTTTAACCCTTTTGCTATTTAGTATTGGATCTTCCTTGGGTTACCACATATCTATCTAATAATATTTAAAGTTTTGCTAGCAGGTCTCTGCACGTATTAAACAGTGAGTTCCAACTTTGGGATACCCTGAAGATAGCCGCTTTAAATAGCAAGGTGGTGAATAAATAACTAATTTCACCAAGTTAAATTTGGAATCATACCATTTTTTTTTATATAATTTGTGATGCGGTGACTTATTCATTGAGCAATTTTTGACCTTTTGCAGTGCATTACAAAAGATAATCTTTCACTGTGTAAAAATAATGTTTTCGTATTGAAAACATACATAATGTAAATCTTGTATTTTTTTCCCATACATTCAGGAAATTTCTTGGATAAAAGCATCTCTTACAGTCAGTAGACTGACTACACATTGATTTCTTTGTGTTACCTTAATTGATAAAATTCTAAGTTCACTGTATCAGATTGCAGCATAAGCCAAATCTGCAGGGCATCTGAACCATACTAACTCCTGGGGATTCATTCAGACATAATGTCTGCCAATTGTGTTTTGTTTTTTTCTTTTGCTTTACTTAAAAGAAATGTCCATTATGTGTATATATGTGAATGTATATATATATATATACAGTACAGACCAAAAGTTTGGGCACGCCTTCTCATTTAAAGATTTTTCTGTATTTTCATGACTATGAAAATTGTACATTCACACTGAATGCATCAAAACTATGAATTAACACATGTGGAATTATATACTTAACAAAAAAGTGTGAAACAACTGAAAATATGTCTTATATTCTAGGTTCTTCAAAGTAGCCACCTTTTGCTTTGATGACTGCTTTGCACACTCTTGGCATTCTCTTGATGAGCTTCAAGAGGTAGCCACCGGAAATGGTCTTCCAACAAGCTTGAAGGAGTTCCCAGAGAAGCTTAGCACTTGTTGGCCCTTTTGCCTTCACTCTGCGGTCCAGCTCACCCCAAACCATCTCGATTGGGTTCAGGTCTGGTGACTGTGGAGGCCAGGTCATCTGGCCTAGCACCCCATCACTCTCCTTCTTGGTCAAATAGCCCTTACATAGCCTGGAGGTGTGTTTGGGGTCCTTGTCCTGTTGAAAAATAAATGATGGTCCAACTAAACGGAAACCGGATGGAATAGCATGCCGCTGCAAGATGCTGTGGTAGCCATGCTGGTTCAGTATGCCTTCAATTTTGAATAATTCCCAACAGTGTAACCAGCAAAGCACCCCCACACCATCACACCTCCTCCTCCAAGCTTCATGGTGGGAACCAGGCATGTAGAATCCATCCGTTCACCTTTTCTGCATCGCACAAAGACACGGTGTTTGGAACCAAAGATCTCAAGTTTGGACTCATGAGACCAAATCACAGATTTCCACTGGTCTAATGTCCATTCCTTGTGTTCGTGAGCCCAAACAAGTCTCTTCTGTTTATTGCCTGTCCTTAGCAGTTGTTTCCTAGCAGCTATTTTACCATGAAGGCCTGCTGCACAAAATCTCCTCTTAACAGTTGTTGAAGAGATGTGTCTGCTACTAGAACTCTGTGTGGCATTGACCTGGTCTCTAATCTGAGCTGCTGTTAACCTGCAATTTCTGAGGCTAGTGACTCGGATAAACTTATCCTCAGAAGCAGAGGTGACTCTTGGTCTTCCTTTCCTGGGGCGGTCCTCATGTGAGCCAGTTTCTTTGTAGCGCTTGATGGTTTTTGCAAATGCACTGTGGGACACTTTCAAAGTTTGCCCAATTTTTCGCACTGACTGACCTTCATTTCTTAAAGTAATGATGGCCACTCATTTTTCTTTACTTAGCTGCTTTTTTCTTGCCTTAATACAAATTCTAACAGTCTATTCAGTAGGACTATCAGCTGTGTATCCACCAGACTTCTGCACAACACAACTAATGGTCCCAACCCCATTTATAAGGCAAGAAATCCCACTTCTTAAACCTGACAGGGCACACCTGTGAAGTGAAAACCATTTCTGGTGACTACCTCTTGAAGCTCATCAAGAGAATGCCAAGAGTGTGTAAAGCAGTCATCAAAGCAAAAGGTGGCTACTTTTAAGAACCTGGAATATAAGACATATTTTCAGTTGTTTCACACTTTTTTGTTAAGTATATAACTCCACATGTGTTAATTCGTAGTTTTGATGCCTTCAGTGTGAATGTACAATTTTCATAGTCATGAAAATACAGAAAAATCTTTAAATGAGAAGATGTGTCCAAACTTTTGGTCTGTACTGTATATATATATATATATATATATATATAATATATATATATATATGGTGTCTCTCTGCTGTTGACATTTTTTGCAAGCTGCAAAATATTAAGCTCCATTTAAAATGGGCAAGGCGCTTGGTAAGGGACGGGGAAGTGGACGTGATGCTGATGGTGCCCGCGGAGGCAGAGGCAGTGGGCAAGATGGAACTGTGCCTGCTGAGAGAGCACAAGAACCATCCACATTATGTCAACCTAGCTTCCTGTACCACTTTCTTGGGGGCCGCGGAACACCACTCTTGAAGCTAAACCAGTGTGAAAAGGTTGTTGGTTGGATAGCAGATAATGCTTCTAGTCAGTTTGCCACCAACACCACCACCCTGTCTTCCACACGGTCCAGTCTCAGTAGCCATGAGCCTGGACCACATATTCCTGAACCTGCTCCACCTTCCTCCCACACTCGCATACTCCAAAGAGCTGTTCACATTTCCATGTAGAGATTCTAGCCTCTGGCTTGGTCTGCTTCAAGCGAAAACCCTGACAGAACTTGGGTCCTCTATTCTTGGCGTGGGTAGGATGTGTGATGTTCCAGTTTGCGCCTTTGTCCCACACTCCACCAGGTTCACCCAGTGTGCTGTGACAGAAATGTATCATCCCTGTTCGCAACAACTTGTCCAGGTGTCTGTTGTTAGGTGGACCTTCCCGGTTACGGCGTTGGTGAGAGCACGTTTCCGATTGTTTAACGCGTAGTTGAGTAACGCAGGGACGGCACACCGGGCAAAATAGTGGTGGTTGGGAACACTGTATCGTGAGGCAGCCACAGCCAATGGATCACGGAAAGACTGTGTTCCCACAAGCCTAATTGGCAACATGTCCACAGCTAGCAATTTGGCAATGTGCAAGTTTAGTATTTGTGCCTGTGGGTGCATGGCTGGGTATTTATGCTTTCTTTCCAAGCTCTCAGGCACGGACAATTGGACGATACGTTGGGACAAGTAAGTGGATGTGGTTGATGTTTGTTGTGTGTGTGCAACTGCAGTTTGTGGGCAGGAGGTATGAGCGCCTGCTTCCTAAACAGCAGATTCTGAAGGACATAGCCCAGGTAACATGGCATTGGTTTGACCCGCAGATGCAGATTTGGAACCCTGGTGTTTCGCCCACCTGCTGGGGTGCTTGACTACAATGTTTTTCTCTGAAGAACGTTCAGAAAAAAAATTGCACACAACAGCTGAATGCCACCTTGCCCTGACTTGGCGCGCAGCGTTGGTGCTCTTGTGAACATTTGACCCATTTCTCACTCTGGGCAAACCACGGCCCCTTGCTGCCTGTGTTGGTTCTATATATCCATATTCCTCTGTGTTGCCTCATGGCTATGCATGCCAACTGTCCCGGTTGGATCAGTGGACTCATCATTGACCACCTCATCTTCCATCTCATCCTCCTTCCCAGTTGACATTGTAGGCTGACCTGATGGTAACTGTGTCTCATCATCAGCAGCATCCACCTCTGGAGGCAGTAAATGACGTTCCGCCAAATGGCTTTCTTCTGGCCGTAGGTCCTTAAATACTTGAGCATCAATGCACGCAACCTCCTCTTTTCCCTCTTCAATGCTGCATGGTGATAGGCAAGAGCCAACCAAAGGATACGTACCAATCAGAGCCTCGGAGTGGCCAAGCTTGGGGTCATATGTCTCCTGTGACTGATAATGGTGGGAGTAAGAATGACCAGCTTCAGGATTGGATGGGCCAGCCTTCTGTGTATCGACAATAGACTGTGTGGTTGTGGAAGATTTGTTGTTGCTTGGCAAATGCGTAGAGGCATTGTCTGTTATCCAAGACAGAATCTACTCTCGCTCTTCTGGATCCCACACATGTTTACGTTCCAGACCGGGAAATTTTTCCAGGAACATAGTGGATGCATCAAGCTTCTTCTGACCTGACACAAACTGAGTGCCTTCTCGTGCACCACTGACAACACCACGTCCATGTCCCTTAGCAACAGGCTTTTTTGGAATTTTGGGTTTTGTTGACATATTTTCAGATGTTGATGGCACAAGCCAAGCTAGCTGTCACAGCAAAAATAGTGGGTAAAATGGCCTGGTGTGTGCTTGGCAACAGGCAGTAGGAAATGTTTGGACTACAGCTTTGTGTAGGGCACCAAAACTTTTTTAAATGTACTAATGTGGACTGAAGGCAGGCTGTCACCCCAAAAACAGCGGGGAAAATGGTCTGGTGTGTGCTTGGAAGCAGGCAGTAGGAAATGTTTGGACTATTGCTTTGTGTAGGGCACTAAACACTTTTTTAAATGGACTAATGTGGACAGAAGGCAGGCTGTCACCCCTAAAACAGCGGGGAAAATGGGCTGGTGCGTGTTTTGTAGCAGACAGAAGGAAATGTTTGGACTATTGCTTTCTGTAGCACACTAATTGCTTTTTAAGTGGACTAATATGGACAGAAGGCAGGCTGTCACCACAAAAACAGAGGGCAAAATGGGCTGATGCATGCTTTGCAGAAGGCAGTAGGAAATGTTTGGACTACTGCTTTGTGTAGCGCACTAAATGCTTTTTAACGGGACTAATGTGGACAGAAGGCAGGCTATCACCTCAAAAACAGTGGGGAAAATTGCCTGGTGCATGCTTTGTAGCAGGCAGTAGGAAATGTTTGGACTACTGCTTTTTGTAGGGCACTAAACGTCTTTTTAAGTGGACTAATGTGGACAAAAGGCAGGCTCTCACCCCAAAAACAGCGGGGATAATGGGCTGGTGGGTTCTTTGTAGCAGGCAGTAAGAAATGTTTGGACTATTGATTTATGTAGCGTACTAAACGCTTTTTAAGTGGACTAATGTAGACAGAAGGCAGGCTGTCACACCAAAAACAGAGGGCAAAATGGCCTGCTGTATGCTTGGTAGCAGGCAATGTTTGGACTACTGCTTTGTTTAGGGCACTATACACTTTTTAAGTGGACAGAAAGCAGGCTGTGTCAGGCGTCGGTCTGGTGCTGGATTTGAAATGGGTCCAGGACCTTCTGTGGTCTCCCATTTCAATCCAGCCAGGGCTGATGCTGCTCAGCAGCACCATCAACCCCAACACATAGCTGGTCCGCAAGCACTGTTTGTCTCCCAGGTAGCTGTGTCTAGCAATGTTAAGCCTGGGTTGCTGAGGGAGACAGTGCTTGTGGAATCTAAGTCCAGGATTTGCCGCACTGAGCATGTCCGTGATCTGGCGGATCATGATTGGTGGGTTGGCACCCACCTGACCCGGTGACCTGGCACCGCCTGATTGGTCCACGGGTAACGTCACCAATGGCGCGTCGGTGAGCAGGGCTTAGTCTTTAAAAGGCCCGCCCACAAACATGGCGACGCGCTCAGATCATTTGAGTTGGTTGTTTGTGGTGTGCATGCTTAACTCTTGGGCTCTTCAAAGAGCCATAGCTTTATGCAGGCAGGTAGCTTGAGCCATATAGAGCGGTCTACTCAGTCTGGTAGCACGCCGGCTGAGTGCACAAATACCGGGAGAGAATCTCACCCGCACACTAGCGCTAACTCCTATAGCGTAGCGCCTGTATCGAAGACAGGGCTACTGCTTCTCCCACGGTCACACGTCTCCCTGCGGTTCTTGGAGATTGTGTGAACCGTTATACTAGCGCCTACTCCTATAGCGTAGCGCCTGTATCGAAGACAGGGCTACTGCTTCTCCCACGGTCGCACATCTCCCTGCGGTTCTTGGAGATTGTGCGAACCGTCTTACCCTTCCGTGTGCATTAACACGAAGGGCTTAGCTAGTTTGTAGGTGCGTCGCCGGTCTCTCTTCCTCCGTGCAGTTAATGGAGATAGAGCATACCGCTTTACCCGGTTCTGTGTGCAGTTAACACAGACGGGTTACCATTTTAGTTGGTCACTTCCCTTTCCA
This sequence comes from Phyllobates terribilis, assembly GCF_046119375.1. Classification (NCBI taxonomy): domain Eukaryota; kingdom Metazoa; phylum Chordata; class Amphibia; order Anura; family Dendrobatidae; genus Phyllobates; species Phyllobates terribilis. The sequence continues at coordinate 791,360,515 of NW_027362761.1, forward strand.
CCCGGGAAGTGTTCGGCAGCAGTCCACCAGGCTGCATCGCGGACCCCGGGGTCGGTTGCGGTCCATTTAAATAAAGTTGGCTGCAACCGCCCTCCCCCCCTGTCACCCCAAAAACAGCGGGGAAAATGGGCTGGTGCATGCTTTGTAGCAGGCAGTAGGAAATGTTTGGACTTCTGCTTTGCGTTGAGCACTAACCGCCTTTTTAAGTGGACTTATATGGACAGCAGAAGACAGGCTCTGAACCCTAAAACAGCGGGGAAAATAGACCGGTGCTTTAAAAAAAAAGGCAGCACAAAATGCTACTACTGTGTGTGCTGGAAAAATATTGTTTTACCTCTGACAAGAGCTGTTTTTTAAGATGAACGCTGGAAGAACACTTTAACCTCTGCCTAAATAATTCACAATCTCTCCCTCCCTGTACTGTGATTTTGTTGTGTGTCTTCAGCTCTAAAAATAACTATTTTTTGGTGGTATTATGGAGCTTATGAGCGGCTCCTCTAAACACTAACCTATTATACACTGCAGGTAGCCCTTGAAAGGGCTTTTGTTTTATCAAGAGGCCTAAATAGCTCAGTGATCTCTCCCTATGCTTGTAGAATGCAGGCTCCGGACGCAATGTGCACAAAATGGCGGAGGCAGGGCTTAAATACACCCTATGACACTGGGTGGCCAGCCAATCACAGTAGTGCCACAACCAAGATGTCTGTGGCATTACTGTGATTGGTTAAGAAGCCCAGCATGTTTAGTGGCTGCAAAAGAGGCGCCCAAATTGCAGGGCGGGACATCTGAATATAGTGAGGCGAGTACACAAATACTCTCAATATAACGAGTAACCCGAATACTGTACTATCGGAGCGAATAGCGAATAGTAACGAATACACTCGCTCATCACTAGCAGCTACTCATCCACAGGCCACAATACTAAACTGCCACATTTCTCAACTGCTTGCACTGAAAATGTTGACATTTAGGCTCATGGAGACAGAAGCTTTTCAAAATCTTATGGCAGCGACTGTCCCTCTGTACTCGGTCCCCAGCCACCACTATTTGTCTCAGTGTGCCGTCCCTGCCTTACACAAGCACATGTCCCAGAACATTACCTTTGTCCTCACCAATGCAGTTACTGGGAAGGTCCACTTATCCACAGACATGTGGACAAGTGCTTGTTGCCAGGGATGGTACATTTCACTGACGGCACACTGGGTTATTATTGTGGAAGCCGGGATCCAGTCCGACCCTAGGATGGAATCCGTCCTCCCGACGCTGAAGATTGCGGGCTCTGGGTCAAACAGGGTTGCCCCCACATTCTACAGCTCCTGCACCTCCTACTCCTCCTCTTCAGCCTCCATCTCCAAAATGACCACATCAGACCCAAGCTGGAAGTACTGAAGCACAGCCTCGACCAAGCGGCAACAGGCTCTGCTGAAGCTTATCTGATTAGGTGACAAACCGCACACTGCTGCAGAGTTGTTGAAAGCTGTATCAGAGCAGGCAGACCTGTGGCTCTCACTGCTGAACCTACAGCTAGACATAGTCAGTATGGACAATACTATCCACACCACATTCATACCATCTGTTCAGCATGAATGGCCTGAAGAGGGGAAGTACAGGGAGGAGAACTAGGAGGAGGATGAGGAGGAGAACATAGACAGTTGTCCTCTTGGTGGAGACAGGGAAGTCTTGGCTGTTGGCTGTCTGTGGCACACATGGCTGAGTTTATGCTCCGCTACCTTTCCCATGACTCTCGCGTTGTACGCATTTTGGGCAACAGTAATTACTGGTTGGTCCCACTTCTAGACCTGCGCTACATGGAGAACTTTCTATCTTTCCTTCCCGTGGCAGACCGGTCTAATAAAATGTTGCAGTACCAGAAGGCCCTTGTTTAAGAAAATTCCCATCTGACAACGCTGATGGCAGAGGTCACAGTTCCTTGGACAACCAAGGAGTACAGGCGAGGCAGCACAACCAAATGAAGCAGAGGAAGGGGAACACTGTTGATGGTCTGGGACGGTTTTCTCAGACCTGCCCAGGCCTTGATGCACGGGGCACTCTACCAAAGAGGGAAAGGTTCTGTAAGATACTGAAGGAGTACCTTGGTGATCATACCAGCATCCTCGATTCCTCTGTACCTTACAACTATTGGGTATCCAAGCTGGACATGTGGCATGAACTGTCTCTCTATGCCTTGGAGGTCCTGGCCTGCCCTGCCGCTAGAGTTTTGTCAGAGTGGGTTTTTAGTGCTACTGGGGGAATTATAACTGATAGGCGCATCCGCCTGTCAACTGAAAATACTGACAGGCTGACTCTTATTTAAATGAACAAGGGCTGGATTGGGCCAGACTTCTGGACAACACCGGATGATAGTAGCGGAACATAAACTCAAATCTAGTGGTTTTTTTTGGAGGGTCTAGTCTGATGCACCCCTTCACACCCAGACATGGGTATATGCTTCAGGATTTCGGCTATTTTATGTCATCCGCCTTATTCTTCTCCTCTTCCTCCAGCACCTTATCACCAGGGTTACTATCATGCACCGCCCACATCATTTTTTTAAGGGTGTTTATGATGCCCGCAGGAAGTATTTTTAGAGGCCTACCATTAACATTCTATAATATATATATATGTATACCCCCCCAGGGGTTAATGTTTTTCAGCCCATGCACTTAGTGCATAGGCATTACCAGTCTGGGAGACCCACTGCTTAATATGGAAAATACAATTTTTATTGAGGCCCTCCACCACGTCTCTTCAAATTGGTATTGGAGTGCGTCCTAATATTTGGCAGCACTTGAACTTGCTGCATTTTCAGCAACAGTCTAGGACACCCACTCCTTAATAATGGAAAATATTTTTTTGATTGAGGCCCTCCACTACGTCTCTTCAAATTTGGTATTGGTGTGTGTCCTAATTTTTGGCAGCCCTTGCCCTTACTGCATATGCAATAATAGTATAGGAGACCCACTACTAAATAATGGGAAGGACAATTCAAATTGATTCTATATTCTACAATGCTATCTCTGAAATTCATGTACGGGTAAGCTATACTCTTTGGATAGCGTATTACACACATCCAAACAGGGATTATTGCCTTACACTCTTGCTGCTGCTGCAAGCAAACAAAAAAAAAATTGTTCCCTATTGATACCACTGTTACCTAGCACCTGCCCCTATTCTAAATGCAGCTGTCATCAGCGGTAAATGAGTGTTCATTCTGGTTGCATACATATTTTACACTGTCTAATAACTTGATTGCTTTTTTTCAAAAATCATTGACAGATTCATGTTTTTTAATGCAATCTACACTTGGAAATTTATAAAAGCAGGAAGGGTTGCTTGCGTTCCCCACAGTTTGCTGCTGCAACGTACCAAAAAAACTCATCTCTTACATTACATTACATCTCTTATCTGAGATTTGTGTACGGGTGACCTATAGCAGTTGGGATAGTATCTTACAGGCATCTAGTCAGGGATTATTGTTTTCTACTCCGTGCTGGAAAACAAATTATATTCCCTATTGATACCGATATTAGCTGCTTTTAGAATAGGGACAGGTGCTAGGTGTTATCATCAGCTGGATATGAGTGTTTATATTCTGGTCACATACATATCTTCTACAGTGCATAACTTGATTGATGTTCTCCATGCACTAATTGACTGATTCATATTTTTTACTGTGATCTGGACTCAGAAATTAATCAAGGTTGACATAGTTGACTGAAATTCGTTGCAGCTGGCAGAAATTTTCCAAACTTGACAGAAATTAATCAAAGTTAACAAAATATACTGATTTAATGTGTCCATTCGCAGTTTCTCTTTAGCTTTGGTATGTAAGAGGTAGTGGTGGGAGACTTGACGCTACTGGAGCTGGAATTACCACTACAGAACTCTCCAGTGCTTTGTTTCCATCCATTTCTGGGTGCTTCTTGAAGTATGTTTGGGATAATTGTCCTGCTGGAAGACCCATGACCTAGGATGCAATCCCAGCTTTTTGACACTGGTCACTACATTGAAACCCAAAATCCTTTGGGAATCTTTACATTTCATGACGCCTTGCACACAGTCAAGGCACCCTGTGCCCAAGTCAGCAAAACAACCTAAATGTCTTTGAATCTCCACCATTTGACTAGAAGTACTGTGTTCTTTTATTTGTAGGCCTCATTCCATTTACAGTAAACAGTTGAATGATGTGCATTACCAAAAAGCTTTATCTTGGCCCTCTAAAAATAGTGGAGGCCGCATGCTGGCACTCTATAAATTATGAGGGCCGCCTGCTGGACATCCATAAATTGGCAGGGCAGCCTGCTGAACATCTATATTTCATACTTATTTCAGTCATGGACTGGCGTAAGATTTTGTGGTGTAAGGAATGATGCAGTTCATCATGAATTTGATGACCGAGAATTGGCATTCCCTTTTATAGCTCCATCCCACCCATGTTCTGCCCATTTTGTCAGAACTAGCAGAAACTGACTTGAAAACAACAAAATTCACAACATCTTTGAGCACTTCCCCTTTGCCAGAATTCTAACATAAAATGCTTTGATGAATCAGGGTCAATGAGTTTAGCATCCAAACACATTAGTTTGAGCATCATTGCTATACTCTGTAATAATTTGTTTGTTCACTGCCTATTCGTTAGAATTATTTTTGACAACCCCCTCTGACCCCTTAAATAAATGAGTTATTTTCACCATCCATCATCTTACACTGGATATTTTTACTCATTAAAATTCAATACTGTTGAACAAGGTTGGCATTTTTTTAAATGTTTACCTTAGTTGGTTTAGCATCAAAAACTATGTTACATTTGTGCAAACTCGGATTACACGATTTCCCCATTTTAATGTGAATATAAAGCTAAACTAATTAACGAAGTTTGCTGCACTCCAGGGTAATTTGTTTCATTTCCATGGGATGCTCCAATTGTAAAATGACAAGTGTCTGTAATAAGGCATCCAGGCAAATGTTTATTTTCTTTTGATTTCTGAAAAACTTGAACCTGGAGAAATACTTGGTTATCGTAGTTAGGAAAAGTGCCCATCCATTCTGTTCAGGGAGTCATTGTTTTGGGCTATAGGGTAACATTATATCAGGCCTTTGCCATAAAAATATGTGTCTCCTAAGACAAAGGCCTTTCAAGGATGGATCCACTTGCAATTTAAAAGTCTTTCGAAAATGTGACTGTGAAATGTTCAAAATAAAGAATAATAATGTATATTAAAAGGTGTGCAGAAAAATAAGGTAATTTATTAAATATGGATTATTTTGTTAGTGCTGGCCTTAATGGTGCTGAGTCTATGCAAATGCACATGGTGCTTCATCTAACATTGCATAAAGGGCATCACTGACCCTTATGGCCTGAACACTTTGGGTCTTCAGATCTCATGCATGGCGACCAACATACTGAAAGGCTGTTAATTTTAATGTAGTTTTGATCCTAATGTATTGATTGGGCACTGTCATTTTGGCAAGGGTCTTGCAGTTTCTTGATGGCGTAAAGTAATTCTAACTGTATTTCTTGGGTTCAAAAATATATATTCTGGAGAGGCAATGGTAATAGAAAGCACTGCACACAAATTTGATTAAGCAACTTTTTTTAATTTTTATGCTGTTTCTTATATGCTTTTATCATATTGTTTTTCAACAATACTGCAGTGTTGTGGGATTATTGATGTATTTCTCAGAGTCCATAGTATTTCTGTGCCATTAAATGACACATTTCCAGGAACCGAAAGAAGATCCGTTAAGCAGCTACCTTCACATTTTCTAAATAACTGCGAGTAGGGCTTATTGATATCTTTCCTACGCTTAAATTCTTTTCTATGATATTTTATTCTATATATAGAATCAATTTAGGGAAAAAAGTCGTAGTAATTTAAAGTACAAAAAATTACTGTGACGTAACCATACGATAAGTACAGTTAGGAAAAACAGAAAACTTACAGTAGAAATGATGGGACAACTCGTACATTATGTAGTCACTTAGTTTTGGCTTTATGTGTCTGGACATAACAAAAAACATCTGGTTCTTATAAGATCTTAAAATTAGCTAAATACAATCTCAGATGAACACTTACAAAAACCAGTTCAAAATGCAGAAGAAGTGTATAAAAAATTAAGTACACCCCAAAAATCAATAGCTTATAAAATCACCTTTGGCAGCAATAATTTGAAGTAATTATTTTCTATATGACTTTCTGTCTCACTTTACGACAACATTGAAGTTTGTGGGCATTTGTTTATGCACAGCTCTATTATGGCTCCTCCATGGCATTTCAATTGGGTTGAGGTCTGAATTTTGATTTGGACATTGCAGCATCTTGATTCTTTTGTTTTTCAGCCATTCTGATGTAAAATTGCTGGTGTATGTGGAATCGTTGTCCTATTTCATTACCTAATTTCAACCAAGCTGTATCTTCTACATAGATGGCCTCACTTTTGACTCTAGAATACTTTGCTATAAAGAAGAGTTCATGGTTGACTCATTGACTGCAAGATGATAAGGTCCTATGGCTGCAAACAAGCATAAATCATCACCCCTCCATCGTGCTTGACAGTTGATTAAGGGGTTTGGGCTGATATACTGTGCTTAGTTTTTGCCAAAACAAGACACAAGGCATTATAGCCAAACAACTTCACTTTGGTCTTACGTGTCATAAGAACAATGTTCCAGAAGTTTTGTAATTTGTTCCGATGCAAGTTTCCTAGTTATATTGTGACATGTTTATTTTAGAAAGAATAGGCTTTCAACAACTATTCCAAAAAAGCCATAGTTGTTCAGTCTTTTTCCAATTGTATTGTCATGAACTTGAACATTTAGCATGCTAACTATTGCTTTTAGAATTTGATCTGTAGCTCTAGGATTTTTTGTAATTTATCTGAGCATTGCGCAGTCTGACCATGGGGTGAATTTTCTGGGATGTCAAACTCTCTAAAGATTTTCAACTGTCTTAAATGTTTTCCTTCTACTTGTGAATAATCCGTCTCTCTGTAGAATGATAGACTCCACACTGTTTGTAAATGACCTCATAGCACTTTTCAAATGAATTGGCAATAATAATTACTTCCCTATGATCATTGTTAATGTCTTTCTTTCTTGACATCATGTTAACACATGCTTGCATGCTCCAAACTAGCAAACTTTCAAAATTGTAGCTTTTATAGAGGTTGTTTTAATTACTGATGAGCAATTAACCAAGGGCATGTGATTAGCAGCACCTGGTTATTGCCTACCCTCTATTCCTGTGGAATCAGAAATTTTGTACTTATTTTTTAGACAGTGTTCTGCGTTTTGAGCTAGTTTTTGTTAAATAAAGAATGACATGGTATAATATGTCATGCGTTGCTCATTTGAGGGTGTCTTTCTGTATTTTTAAGACTTTCTAAGGAAAAGATTTTTTGTAGGTCCTAATTTTAGATAAGTGGATTGCTTTGTGTATCCTTGGTCAATGGTTCTTATCAATAGTCTGCGGCACATAAGACACATCTCCCCAGTCTGGGTAATCATAAGCCTAGCCTGGGTTCCTGACGGGTAAAGAAATTTGTGCATCTCCTGTCTCCTCGGCTAGATACTACTGACCTGGGCCATGTGATCTGGTCATCTTTAGTCTTGATTAGTGATGAGCGAGCACTAAAATGCTCGGGTACTCAGTGCTCGGGTCGAGCAAATTGGAATACTCGGGTGCTCGACCCGAGCAACGAGCCCAATGTAAGTCTATGGGAAACTCGAGCATTTTTCAGGCGGCTCCCCCCGGCGGTCTGCAGAGGGCCTAAAAATTGCCCAAATCGTTGGGAACAGTGCTCAAATGACATGGGAACAGCATGGGGAAGACCACTGGAAGCATTTCTGACTCCCTGGTCACTGCTGATAACAACGTTGTCAGAGTATTACGCTATTTTTACGGACTCACAATAAAACATACAAAAACAAAACCAAAATGGATTTTCCTGGGAAATATGTTAAGGAACATCCTTTCCAGGGTAATGACTTGTATATAAGGCAAAATAAATAACCAAAAACAAAAATACTCCTCCACACCTTGGGCTATGTTCACACGTTGCGTTTTTGATGCGTTTTTGCACTTTTGCATTGCTTTCAACCAAGACAAATGCATTCACCAGGAAATGTCATTTTAACATTTTACAACCTTATCTAGCCATGTGGTGTGTGAGATATCATCAGACACATGCATACAGTGCTTAAAAGACATGGGAACAGCATGGGGAAGACCCCTGGAAGCATTTCTGACTCCCTGGTCACTGCTGATAACAACGTTGTCAGAGTATTACGCTATTTTTACGGACTCACAATAAAACATACAAAAACAAAACCAAAATGGATTTTCCTGGGAAATATGTTAAGGAACATCCTTTCCAGGGTAATGACTTGTATATAAGGCAAAATAAATAACCAAAAACAAAAATACTCCTCCACACCTTGGGCTATGTTCACACGTTGCGTTTTTGATGCGTTTTTGCACTTTTGCATTGCTTTCAACCAAGACAAATGCATTCACCAGGAAATGTCATTTTAACATTTTACAACCTTATCTAGCCATGTGGTGTGTGAGATATCATCAGACACATGCATACAGTGCTTAAAAGACATGGGAACAGCATGGGGAAGACCTCTGGAAGCATCTCTGACTTCCAGGTCACTGCCTAAAAGTGTGCCCATCATAAGTGATCCTTGGTGCATGCGAAGATGCCTCCCGCCATGCACCTGTCGTTGCAGACTTGCAACAATCACCATCCACGTCCTTGTCCCACTGCAGCGTTCAGTTATCCCTACCCTATTCCTTGGAATGCAAGTGCAAGTATGCAGGCAGCCAGCTACCCACCCACCCACAGGCTGCAATACTAAACTGCCAAATTTTTGACAGCTGCTTGCACTTGAAATGTAGCCTATTAAGCTCGTGGAGGCGGAAGCTTTTCACAACCTCATTCCGGTGGCGGTCGGGGGTCCATACTCGGTCCCCAGCCGCCACTATATTTCCCGGTATCGCCTCCGCCTTCCACAAGCATAGGTCCCACAACATTATCCGTGCCCTCCCCCGTACACTTACTGGGAAGTACCGCCTAATCACAAACACGTGGACAGGTGAATGTGGCCAGGGATGGTACGGAGCCAGTACACAAATTTTTTTTGCTGACAGTTGTATTTAGCTCAGTGAATGGACTGGCATAGATGGAAACCCTATCTACCCTGCATGTCATTTCTCACAGGAAGTCCTGTAATGCAGATTGTTGCAGAAGAAATGGCAGCCCGTCCAACATCAACTCGCCCTTGTCGGTGGTGCTGTGACACACACACATCTTTCTTTGCGCATTTAATTTCTTGAATACAGAGTTTGACAATGGCCTGATCTGTAATGCGGTTTGAGAAATAACATGCATAAGCATGGCCGATCCAAATTAAAAAAGCAGCCATAGAGTGTCCGGGAACCTTTCCACACACTTTTCTTAGCCAGGACTGCTTCTCGGCAGGGTTGGACGGTCCCACCAGAGAATCCTCTGCTGTGCCTTTGCTTCTACCTCAGGAAAGTTCATGATAGCGCAAACTTTGCAGCTGCTATGAGGCTCTTGAGGGGGGGGAGAAAGGTTAGCCCTCAGAATCAAATCCTCTGGTGGGCACAATGTTTTTCAATCTGAAACAGCTTCTCAGTGGGAGTTGTATTTCACCACAGCCATATTCTTTACCTCGGTGAAAGGACTGGCATAGAGGGAAACCGTATCTACCCCGGCTTTCATTTCTCCGTCACCAGGTTCCGCCCATTGTCACACACGACCATGTCTGGCTTTATGTTCAGCGGTTAGAGCCACAGATCAGGCTGCTGTGTTACAGCTTTTAACAACTCTGCAGCGCTTGTCGGTTTGTCAATTAAGCATTAAGCATGTTATCTTCAGCACAGCCTGTTGCCGCTTGGCCAAGGCAGTGCTGTAGTGCTGTCAGCTTGTGACTGATGTGGTCATTTCGGAGATGGAGGAGGAGGTGCATGAGCGGAACAATGTGCTTACATTGTTGTTAAATTGGTGACACTGTTTTTTATACTAAAGAATAGTGTTGAGCGAGCATGCTCGACACTGCTCGGTACTCGCCCGAGCATCACGCTATTCGGGATGCTCGGCGAGCACCGAGCATTTCCGGGTTACTCGGGTGGGAGCTCGGGTCTCCGCCCTGCATGTTTGGCGCTCTTTACAGAGCCAATGAACATACAGGGATTGTCAGCCAGTCACTGTAATGCCGCAGACTTGTTGTTTGTGGGCATTACAGTGATCACCTCGAGTATTTAAAACCGGGCGCCGCCATCTTGGACACAGTCGCTCAGGATCAGACAGTGTAGGGACAGCGCTGCTGATTTAGGGAGAGATATATCCTGCGAAATAGTTAGTGTAGGGTCTGTAAAGGCTGCCAGATCAAACAAACAGTCCTTCTCAGGACTAATATCCATCCCAGATATCAGGCAGCCAGGCAGGCAGGCTGCATAGGAGACGCAGTGGTTATACCAGCAAACGCTGCATTATAGTCCTGTGTGCTCCTGTTGCTGAAATTGCTGGACTTAGCTCCAGGTCTCGGGGGCAAGGACAAAATCCTTTTTTTTTCTCATCTAAATCCTCTTTTTTTTTTCCTCCACACTGTACAAATACCCGTCTTATTAACCTTTTGGTATCCCCCCCCCCCCTGCCAAAAAAAAAAAAGTGTGTCTCTGATTTTTCAGACACAATTATATCTGTTGAAAATAGTCTGGTGTAGGCTAGAGAAATAGAAGTATGGTTTTGCAGTTCCACGGTTCAAAACTCTGTATTATCCAGTTTTGGGACATTTGTTTCTAAAAAAAAAACAGTTTGAGTGTGTCGCTCACTGTTCAGCCGCAAATATATCTGTTGAAAATAGTCTTGTATACACCAGTAAATTATAACTGTGGTTTTGCTGTTCCACGGTAAAAAATCTCTATTATCCTGCTTTTGGCATTTTTTGCCGTAAAGAAAAACAGTAGTGTCTCCTGATTGTTCAGACACAAATATATCTGTTGAAAATAGTCTGGTGTAGGCCCGAGAAATACAAGTGTAGTTTTGCAGTTCCATGGGTCAAATATCTGTATCATCCTGCTTTTTTGCATTTTTTGCCATAACGAAAAACAGTAGTGTCTCCTGATTGTTCATGCACAAATTTATCTGTTGAAAATAGTCTGGTGTAGGCCAGAGAAATACAAGTGTAGTTTTGCAGTTCCACGGGTCAATACTCTGTATTATCCTGCTTTTTTGCATTTTTTGCCGTAAAGAAAAACATTAGTGTCTCCTGATTGTTCAGACACAAATATATCTGTTGAAAATAGTCTGGTATACACCAGTAAATTATAAATGTGGTTTTGCTGTTCCACGTTAAAAAATCTCTACTATCCTGCTTTTGGCATTTTTTGCTGTAAAATAAAAAATAGTGTCTCCTGATTGTTTAGACACAAATATATCTGTTGAAAATAGTCTGGTATACACCAGTAAATTAAAACTGTGGTTTTTCTGTTCCACGGTAAAAAATCTCTATTATCCTGCTTTTGGCATTTTTTGCCGTAAAAAAAAAATAATAGTGTCTCCTGATGGTTCAGGCACAAATATATCTGTTGAAAATAGTCTGGTATACACCAGTAAATTATAACTGTTGTTTTGCTGTTCCACAGTAAAAAATCTCTATTATCTTGCTTTTGGCATTTTTTGCCGTAAAAAGAAAATAATAGTGACTCCTGATTGTTCAGACACAAATATATCTGTTGAAAATAGTCTGGTATACACCAGTAAATTATAACTATGGTTTTGCTGTTCCACGGTAAAAAAATCTCTAATATCCTGCTTTTGGCATTTTTTGCCGTAAAAAAAAAACTAATAGTGTCTCCCTGAATTTTCAGACACAAATATATCTGTTGAAAATAGTCTGGTGTAGGCCCGAGAAATAGAAGTGTGCTTTTGCAGTTCCACGGGTCAAATCTCTGTATTATCCTGCTTTTGCCATTTTTTGCTGTAAAGAAAAACAGTAGTAGTGTCTCCTGATTGTTCAGACACAAATATATCTGTTGAAAATAGTCTGGTATACACCAGTAAATTATAACTGTGGTTTTGCTGTTCAATGGTAAAAAATCTCTATTATCCTGCTTTTGGAATGTTTTGAAGTAAAAAAAAAGTAATAGTGTCTCCTGATTGTTCAGACACAAATATATCTGTTGAAAATAGTCTGGTATACACCAGTAAATTATAACTGTGGTTTTGCTGTTCCACAATAAAAAATCTCTATTATCCTGCTTTTGGCATTTTTTGCCGTAAAGAAAAACAGTAGTGTCTCCTGATTGTTCAGGCACAAATTTATCTGTTGAAAATAGTTTGGTGTAGGCCCGAGAAATAAAAGTGTAGTTTTGCAGTTCCACGGGTCAATGCTCTGTATTATCCTGCTTTTTTGCATTTTTTGCCGTAAAGAAAAACAGTAGTGTCTCCTGATTGTTCAGACACAAATATATCTGTTGAAAATAGTCTGGTGTAGGCCCGAGAAATACAAGTGTGGTTTTGCAGTTCCATAGGTCAAATCTCTGTATTATCCTGCTTCTTTGCATTTTTTGCTGTAAAGAAAAACAGTAGTGTCTCCTGATTGTTCAGACACAAATATATCTGTTGAAAAAAGTCTGGTGTAGGCCCTAGAAATACAAGTGTGGTTTTGCAGTTCCACGGGTCAAATCTCTCTATTATCCTGCTTTTTTGCATTTTTTGCTGTAAAGAAAAACAGTAGTGTCTCCTGATTGTTCAGACACAAATATATCTGTTGAAAATAGTCTGGTGTAAGCCCGAAAAATACAAGTTTGATTTTGCAGTTCCATGGGTCAAATCTCTGTATTATCCTGCTTTTGGCATTTTTTGCCATAAAGAAAAACAGTAGTAGTGTCCCCTGATTGTTCAGACACAAATATATCTGTTGAAAATAGTCTTGTGTAGGCCCGAGAAATACAAGTGTGGTTTTGCAGTTCCACGGGTCAAATCTATGTATTATCCTGCTTTTTTGTATTTTTTGCCGTAAAGAAAAAGAGTAGTGTCTCCTGATCGTTCAGACACAAATATATCTATTTAAAATTTTCTGGTATACCCCAGTAAACAATAACTGTGGTTTTGCCATTCCACGGTAAAAAATCTCTATTATTCAGCTTTTGGTATTTTTTCCGTAAAGAAAAACAGTAATAGTTTCTCCCTGATTGTTCAGATTGTTTAAAAGAGTCTAGTGTAGGCCAGAGAAATAGAACTGTGGTTTTCCTCTCCCACGGTTCTAATCTACTTTTTATTACCCTTTTTCCATTGATAGTGTGAGTGTAAGCTATTTTACTTCCTTTACAATGGGCAAGGAGATGGTGCGTGCAGAGGACGGGGCCGTGGCCAAGTTGAAAATGTGCCACAACCAACAGCCACATCTTCTCGCTCCCACTTCTTGACCAAATTACTAGGGAAGCACAGAACAACACCAGTATTGTGAACTGATCAGTGTGAACAGGTTATTAATTGGACAGCAGTAGTGTTGAGCATTCCGATACTGAAATATCGGGTATCGGCCGATATTCGCGGTATCGGAATTCCGATACTTAATTCCGATACTTTTACAATATCGAATACCGGAATCGGAAGTTCCCATAATGCCTGCGCTCTGCAGTGTCTCTGAAGGATGACAAGCTGGATGGCAGCGCTCAGCTGCGATCCAGACTGTCATCAGAATGCCATCCCAGCGTGAGAGAAATCACACAGCCCCATACTGCTTCCCCGCAGCCTCCCACCCCGATCCTCCGCTCCCCTCGCCACCTCCCATCCCGATCGTAAGTTAGGAATGGGCGGGAAGTGCAGCTCCAAGGAGCGGGGAGCGAAGGACCCGGGCGGGGAAGCCGGCAGTGAAAAGACTTCACCGCCGGCTTTCCCGTTCTGTGCTGCGCTTTCCCGCCGGTTATTTCAAATGAACAGCTGAGATATCAGGTGATGCCGATCAGCTGTTCATTTGAAGTCGCCGCGGTGCCCTCAGAGGGTTCATGTGAGTTCATGCGTGACTGCATGAACTCACATGAACTTTCCCACGTTCGCACAGGTCAGCCTCACCTCCCAGACCGGTCATGATTGGTGTGTGCGGGTGTCTGTGCGGTGTGTGTGCGGTGTCTGCGGGTGTGTGTGCGGGTGTCTGTGCGGGTGTGCGCGGTGTCTGTGCGATGTCTGGGGGTGTGTGCGGTGTCTGTGCGATGTCTGTGCGATGTGTGCGGTGTCTGTGCGATGTCTGGGGGTGTGTGCGTGCAGGCAGACATAGGCCGATGTGACACTACTACTCCCATCGGCCTATGTCTGTCCCCCGTCCACTCGTGCCAGCAGGATCAGCTCGATGGGAGCAGTAGTTCCCATCAGCCTGATCCTGCTATTTAAATTACCCTACTGTGTCCCCAATAAATTTTAAATACATGTCATTGGTGGCCAGTGGTTACCTACAATAAATTAGTTCATACATTACCTGTCCCCGCCGATCGCCACCTAAAATAAAGTAAAAAATAAAAAATACACCTATACTCACCTAGACACCTAATTCCCCGAAGCCATCGATCTCCTGTAATAAAATATAAAATAATAAACCACAACCTTATCCTTACCCCTCCGTAGTAGTCCACGAGTGTCCCACGAAGATCTCCAGTTTAGAGCAGCCACATAGAATGTGACCGCTCTGAACCGCTGCCGCCGCTAGAATGACGGGGCCGTAAAGCAGCCCCGTCATTGCATAAGCGGGTTCGCCGGAGTTCAGGCAGCGCTGCTCCGGTCAACTCCTTTATGGCCCTGCTGTATCGTGAGAAATTCCCACGGTACAGCAGTGCCGTAAAGGAGGTCTCCGGAGCTGCGCTGCCTGAATGCACTCCGGTGACCTCAGTCAGTTGCTCCCGCTGCCGGGAGCGGACGTGTTCCCGGCAGTGTGAGCTTACAGCAGCCATGCACAGCTGTCACCATCTCCAGATGTGACAGCTGTGCATGGGAGATCAGCGCAGGAACGTGGACAGGTAACTATTTTTTTTTAGTAAACTAAGAATTAAATAAAATGGTGTGTTTTATTTCAAATAAATTATTTTTTTCTGGGTGTAGTGTGTGTTTTTTCTTTTTAACAATTTGTAGGTTAGTAATGGGGGTGTCTTATAGACGCCCATCATTACTAACCTGGGCTTCATGGCAGCTGGCGCTGACATCAACCCCACCACTATTACCCCCTGCCACCGCACCAGGGCAGCGTGGAAGAGCGAGGCTAAGTGCCAGAATTGGCGCATCCTATGGATGCGCCATTTCTGGGGCGGCTGACGGCTGGTGTTTCTAGCCTGGGAGGGGGCCAATATTCATGGCACCCTTCCTGGGCTATTAATATCAGCCCCCAGCTGTCTGCCTAGCCTATGCTCGCTATTAAAATAGGGGGGACCCCACGTCATTTTTTTGGGGGGGTCCCCCATTTTAATAGCTAGTAAAGGCTAGGTATTCAGCTGGGGGCTGATATTAGTAGTCTGGGAAGCTCCGTGGGTATTACCCCCTTCCCAGGCTTCAAACATCTGCCCCAGCCGTCTGCTTAACCTCCGCTAGAGACTAAAATTATGGGGGATCCCAAGCCAATTTTTTTTTTAAATATATCCTTTATTTTAACACTAAATGACATTTGAGGAGTTAATAAAGATGCAGTCCCTAAATTATTATTTATTTTTTAATTAATTTTTCCCAAAAATTTTGACGTGGGCTTTGCCATATTTTTGTATGCCAGCCAGGTACAGCATCCAGCTTCTATGAACGCGCCATTTTCCGGGGTGGCTGCGGACTGCAATTTGCAGCGGGGGGGGCCAGAAAGCTTGGGTCTCCCTGCACTGCAGATTCTATCCCCCAGCTGCCTAGTTGTACCTGGCTGGACACACAAATAGGGAGAAGCCCCACGTATTTTTTTTTTAAATTATTTCATGAAATTCATGAAATAATAAAGAAAAAAAGTGCTTCCCTATATTGTTGTGTCCGGCCAGGTACAAATAGGCAGCTGGTGGTTGGGGGCAGCCCGTTCCTGCCTGCTGTACCTGGCTAGACACAAATATAGTGCAAAGCCCCACGTCAATTTTTTTTAATTATTTCAGGAAATTCATGAAATAATTTAAAAAAAATTGATGTGGGGCTTCGTCCTATATTTGTGTCCAGCCAGGTACAGCAGGCAGGAACGGGCTGCCCCCAACCACCAGCTGCCTATTTGTACCTGGCCGGACACAACAATATAGGGAAGCCCTTTTTTTAAAAAATTATTTCATGAAATAATTAAAAAAAAATTGACATGGAGCTTCGCACTATATTTGGGTCCAGCCAGGTACAGCAGGCAGGCACGGGCTGCCCCCAACCACCAGCTGCCTATTTGTACCTGGCCGGACACAACAATATAGGGAAGCCCTTTTTTTCTTAATTATTTCATGAATTTCATGAAATAATTTAAAAAAAAAATACGTGGAGCTTCGCCCTATTTTTGTGTCCAGCCAGGTACAACTAGGCAGCTGGGGGCTGGAATCCGCAGCGCAGGGAGGCCCAAGCTTTCTGGGCCCCACCCGCTGCAAATTGCAGTCCGCAGCTGCCCCGGAAAATGGCGCGTTCATAGAAGCGCCATCTTCTGGCGCTGTACCCAACTCATCCAGGGCCCTGGTGCGGTGGCTCACTGGGTAATAAAGGGGTTAAGGCCAGCTTGGCATTATCAGCTGGCTCTAAGCCCGAAATTCATGGGGTCACGCCAATATTAGACATGACCGCCATGAATTTCTAGTAAAGTATTTAAAAAAAAAAAAAAAAATAATAATAATAATAATCTTTATTTATATAGCGCCAACATATTCCGCAGCGCTTAACAATTCACAGGTTCATGTACAACAGTCATAAGTAACATAGCTAAAGATAATACAATAATTACAGCAAAAATAATGACGACCCTGCTCCTAAGAGCTTACAATCTACAATGAGGTGGGGGTGACACAAAGTACAATGGCTTATTTACAAGGATGGTCCAGCCATCTTGAGGGGATGAGGGATAGATAGAGGCTGCATGAGCTTATCACCAGCCAGTATCTAGTGCTTTTTGGATGGGTGGAGACTTCACAACTAGTGTTGAGTCACCCCCGTAGTGTTCGAGTTCGGTTCGGTTCGTCGAACACCCGTGTGTTCGCCGAACTGTTCGTCGAACTGTTCGTCGAACACCTTCGAACACCGTTAAAACCAATGGCAGGCAAACAAAAACACATAGAAAAACATAGAAAACACCTTCAAAGGTGTCCAAAAGCTGACAAACTGCTCAGAAGACACAACTAACACATGGAAAAGTGACAAGTACATATAGTCATGAGAAAAGAAAAGAGGTGGAGGAGTAAAAGGAGGGGGAGACACAGATATAGGCATGTCATGCCCTTCTAAAATCCAAAAAGTGAGAAGCCGACACGTTCAGTCCGCTCCTGCCCGTGCCACCTCCGTGTCGCCGGGTTTGTGCCAGAGCCGCGGTGAACCCTGACGGCCAGCCCCCCTCTCCCAATACTGGTGCCTGTCCGCTGGTGGGTCGAGCGAGCCCCCGTGTGGTGGAGGCAGCTCTAAGCTTTTTAATTTAAATTGTCTCTCTAATTTGAATGAATACACTTTAAATCCATTTACAAGGATCTATTGGAGGGCAAGTCTCATGCCAGCAGCCGCGTAATTCCAGCTCCAGTAGCGTCCACTAAAGCTGCTGCAGTTAAAAAGCTTTTATAAGGATCGAGCTCGGCTGTCCACCGCAAGGCATCCTACTGCCAGTCCCAGCCCCTATGCCTTGGGGTGCCTCCTGATGCTCTTCACTGAGTATCCCGTGGTCCCGAAGCATTTCCTTTGAAAAAATTAAGTGTCCAAACTACAGGTGGTGTAGCTTGCTTAACAGCCGGGATAATCCGCTGACTAGCAGACACTGCTACTAGGCACAAAGTATTTCCTGGGCTAGATGCAGTTAAAAATTTGTAATTAGATACTCTCGTTGGATGCTGAGAAAGCATTCCATAGAGTCTACTGGCACGCCATATATGATTCTCTTTAAAAGCTTGGGGTAGGGGTCTAGGGGACCCTTTTATAGCCAAAATCACAGCTCTGTATCGCAATACGTCACCTAGGCTGAAGATAAATGGAACTGTAGCACCCTGAGGGCTCGGTTGCTACAGAGGTATTGCACCTCACCCAGATGTGTGATATCTCACTCTCAGGTAAGGATGGAGTGTGGATCAGGACCCGACACCTGCATGCATTACACCACATTGCCATGGGGCAGGGCGACCAATATGCCCCTGAGATGGGCACGACAGTCCCTGTCCCTGGCTGGAGTGGGGGGAGGGAACACTGAGGAAGGGGAACCCTGTAGTGCAGGAGCAGGGAGGAAGCAGTTCCTGGGTGCATTGAGAAGGGAGTATAAAAGGTGGGCACCATCTTAGTTCAGTGCAGAGAAGTCTGAGCAGAAGTGGCAGGGAGCAGGGGCTCTGCATGAGCTCTGCTCCGGAGGCGGGCCTAGTAACAGAGGCCCCGGCCTGGAAGAGGGAGAAGGAAGTAAGAGGAGCGGAGAAGGCTCCAGGAACGAGGAACGAAGGGATCCCAGGGGTGCGGACGGGCGAGTCGCCACCGCACGCCCGAATCCACCTGCATGGAGGGGTCAGGCCAAAGGGGGAGACCGGTCCCCGAAACTAGTGGAGGCAGGAAACGACCCTCAGCTAGAAACCGGAGGCTGTGACATTTTATGTGGCGCAGCCCCTCGCTACACCCGCTAGGAGGGCAGCACATAGGGTCAGGGAAACTGGCGCCAAGTTTACCAAGAGGAGGCCCGAGGCAGCCGGACAGAAGGGTTAGTAAGAAAGGCCAGACAAAGGACACACAAAGGGGGTCCTGTGAAGCGCTCCAAAGTTATCTGGGAGTTGTCTGAGCCCCTCACCTGGTGAGCACAGTACGACGTGGGCAGCCGTTACCTGCAGATGTGGTCTGGATAATAAGAACTGTGAGTAAAGGCCCTGGACTGCATCACTGTGTCCGTGTCGTTACTGCTGCTGCCCTGCACCATCACCCCCATCCTCCGCATACACTGCCCTGAGGCTATACTCCTCCTGTGGGGAGTTATGCTACGCTCTGCTGCACCCACAACACCAGCCTCAGCGGTCTGCCCTGCAGCGGCGGTTCACTCTGACCGCAATCCACGGGTGGCGTAGTCGGACATTTAAACATCAAAACCACATAAATAGTTCCGCCACTGGTTTGACCACCCTGAGCCACGGAACCGGGTCGCCGCCACGAAGACTACAACCACCAGCATCCACCAAAAAGGGTCTGGCTCCGGGTGTCCCAAGGCCCAGGGGGTGCATCAGAACATTTTCATCACCTTTCACAATCACCAATGGGACAAGGCAGGGATGTCCTCTGTCCCCTCTCTTATACATCCTAGTGACGGAGCACCTGCTCTCATCAATTCGCCATAACCCCAATATTAGGTGGATTGAGGTGGGAGGCACCGAGTACAAGTGCTCTCTATTTGCTGATGATGTACTAGTATATATCACTCAATCACATATATCCATCCATGCTGTTATGGCTGAAATAGATCACTTTGTTACATGGTCAAATTTTAAAATCAATGCAGCGAAGTCTGAGGCCCTCGATGTCTCCCTCCCCAAATCCATATAGGATTCCATCCAGTCCAACTTTCCCTTTGCCTGGCCCTCACAGGGTATCAAATACTTAGGAATTCCTATTCATAGAGACCGCTCCCATCTATGTTATCTTAATTTTGGTCCCTTTATTGAACAACTCCATACAGACCACGGTTGGCAAGTTAGAACTGTAAGATTCACTACGTGAACCACTAGTGTTTTGTGGAAAAGCACATGTACACTGTGTTCCAAATTATTATGCAAAAAGTGTTTAGGAGTGATAAGGGAAGAATTTGTTTGTTTGTCAGTTAAACTCATTGATGGTGATGTGTGTCAGGGCTCTTTATATCACTGTAAGCAATTGCAGACACCTGTGCTAATTAGTTTGGCAGGTGTGTCCAATGAAAGGCAAGACTACTTAAGAAGGCTGTCTCACATTATTAAGCAGCCTACATTTTCTGCCAAAATGGGAAAGAAAAAGGATGTGTCGGCTGCTGAGAAGCAACAAATTGTGGAGTGTTTAGGTCAAGGCATGACTACAATCAACTTTGTGCGATGATCAGGATGAAGTGTCTTGGCAATCAAGAAGTATGTAGCTGATTCACAGTACACACGTGTGCGTGCTGATAAGGGCAAATTGAGGACTCTTTCCTACAGGCAATTACGTCAGGTTAAAAGAGCAGCGGCAAAAAAGCCTTGTCATAGCAGCAGACAAGTTTTTGAAGCTGCTGGTGCCTCCAACGTCCCCCGAAGAACAAGATGCAGGGTCCTTCAGAGGTTTGCAGCTGTGCATATGCCATCCTGTCGACCTCCTCTATCCACTTCACACAAGCAGAAACGGCTCCATTGGGCCAAACATTACATGAAGACTGATTTCAAAACTGTTTTGTTCACGGATGAGTGCCGTGCAGCGCTCGATGGTCCAGATGGATGGAGTGGAGGATGGCTGGTTGATGGACACCCCACGCAAACACGGCTACAGCGCCAACAAGGAGGAGGTGGAGTAATGTTTTGGTCTGGAATCATGGGGAGAGAGATTGTCGGCCCCTTTAGGATCCCTGAAGGCGCTAAAGATGAACTCCATAATGTATGTGGATTTTCTGAAACAGCACTTCCTGCCATGGTTCAAGAAGAAGAACCATGTATTTCACAGCAAGATCATTTTTTTGCATGATAATGCACCATCTCATGCTGCACATAAATCATCTGCATCTCTGGCTGATATGGGCATAAAAGGGGACAAACTTATGGTGTGACCCCCATGCTCCCCTGACCTCTACCCCATTCAGAACCTCTGGAGCATCATCAAAAGGAGTGTCTATGATGGCGGGAGGCAGTTCACATCTAAGCAACAGCTCTGGGACGGTATTCTGTCCTCATGCAAAACAATTGAAGCAGAAACCATCCAAAACCTGACAAATTCAATGGACGAGAGAGTTCAGAAGCTCCTTTCGAACAAGGGGTCCTATGTGAAAATGTAACATCACCTAGAATAAAGTTTTGAGTTGAAAACTGTTTGATTTCAGTTTCTAATAACCTGCTAATGATTATAATTTCAAAAATGACCATTTTTTTGGTCTTTATTAAAATGAAAAGGTTGATCGAAAAGTTTGGGGGATCTAAGAGTGTGGCAACCCAGTAGTCATGATTACTTCGAATTCTGACAATATGAGGGTCATGTTGCAGGTAGTGCAGCAAGAAGGCACTTATGTGTCTTGCGCATCTTGGAGCCCCAAAATTATTTTCCGGGCTAGATGCAGCTAAAAATTATTATTAATTTTAAATCTGGTGGAGCTTAGTATAGATGGGCTAATCGGATCAGTGCTGCACACTGCTACAAAGCCCAAATTATTTTCCAGTCAAGATACAGATAAACATGATTAGTAATTTTAAATCTGGTGGAGCTTATTATAGATGGCCTAATAGAATCAGTGCTGCACACTGCTACAAAGCCCAAATTATTTTCCCACCAAGACACAGATTAACATGATTAGTAATTTGAAAGCTTAAAACGGTTGGTAGGGTGATTTTAACCAATCATCAAGCATTTACTCTCCCCAGGATGACACAGGGGTAGAAAAGTCGTTTCGGATCCATGATTTGTTAATCTTTATGAACGTGAGTCTGTCTACATTATCAGTGGAGAGCCGCGTGCGCTTATCTGTCAGCACACCACCAGCAGCGCTGAACACACGTTCAGACAGAACGCTGGCTGCGGGGCATGACAAGATCTCCAAGGCGTAAGTGGCTACCTCCGGCCATTTATCCAGATTGGAAGCCCAAAAAGAGCAAGGGTTCAGTGACACAGTCATGGCTTCAATGTTTACTTGGAGATACTCCTGTACCATTGTCTCTAGGCGTTGACTATGTGTCAGACTTCTTGTCTCCTGTGGCCTTGCAAAGGATGGGCTAAAAATGTGGTGAAATGATTGCACAAAATTGATGTTACCAGCAGATACTGTGGTTCTGTTATGGTTTGAGTGCTGAACACGTGACGGTCCCACGGTTGGCAAGTTGGAACTGTGAGATTCACTACGTGCACCACTGGTGTTTTGTGGAAAAGCACATGTAAGATTCTGCAACAGTCTCTGCTGATACTCCTGCATGCGTGCATCCCTTTCTATGGCAGGAATAATTTCTGCAAATTTACTTTTGTACCGGGGATCTAACAGTGTGGCAACCCAGTAGTCAGGATTATTTCTAATTCTCCCAATTCGAGGGTCATGTTGCAGGTAGTGCAGCAAGAAGGCACTCATGTGTGTTGCGCATCCAGGAGCATCAAGTCCCTGTTGTGTTGGTGGCGAGGTAACAATCATGCTTCCTTCCTCTGTCCTCTCCCCCCAACCTCGCACAACAGAAATGTGATCAAGGTCTCCCTCATCTGATGAGTCTTCCATCAGTTCGTCCTCCACTTCTTCCTGGGCTCCTGCACCTTCCTCACTAGTTTGGCTGCTACCATGCGCCCTGGTAAAACCATCTCCCCCACCCTCACATGCCTGCCGCCTTGGTGCTGCCAACCGTCTGGACCTTGCAGATGTTAGCCCTTCCGCATACAACTCCTCCTCCTCTACTTCCTCCACCTCCTCTTGTGCCACCACCTGACTCCGAATTCTGTTTAACATGTGCTCCAGCATGTAAATCACCGGAATAGTCATGCTGATAATGGCATCGTCAGCACTAAACATCTTCGTCGCCATTTCAAAACTGTGCAGAAGGGTGCATAGGTCCCTGATCTGAGACCACTCCTCCAGCGTGATTTGCCCCACGTCTGGATCTCGTTGGCCCAGGCTATACGTCAGAACGTATTGCACCAGGGCTTGTCGGTGCTGCCACAGTAGCTGCAACATGTGCAGAGTTGAATTCCACCGGGTAGGCACATCGCATTTTAGCCGGTGAAGTGGCAGGCCCAACGACTTCTGTAGAGATGTAAGTCGCTGAGCTGCGGGATGCGAACGGCGGAAGTGAGCACACAGCGACCGTGCCCTCTGCAGAAGGCCATCTAGTCTGGGATAGTGGGCTAAAAATTGCTGGACAACCAGGTTCAACACGTGAGCCATACAAGGCACGTGTGTGACATTGCCCCGGCGAAGGGCCGCACCCAGGTTTGCAGCATTGTCGCACACGGCCTTCCCTGGTTTCAGGTCCAGTGGAGACAACCATTCATGAAATTGGTTCTCCAGAGCTGACCACAACTCCTCAGCTGTGTGACTCACATTTCCCAGACACTTCAAAGTAAAAACCGCCTGATAACGTTGAGCCCTACTGCCAGCATAGTAAGGAGGTGTGCAGGATCCCTTCTGCACAGTTAGAAAGCTTGTGGCATGACCAGACAGGCTTTGGGTGCAGGTGGAAGACCGAGAGGAGGTTGAGGAGGCAGAAACAGTGGAGGAACTTTGACATAAAGAGGATTGATGCACAACTCGTGGGGACGGCAAGACTTGGACAGCAGCCCCTTGTCCTGCTGTCACCATAGTTACCCAGTGCCCAGTCAGCGACATGTAACGCCCCTGTCCATGCCTACTCGTCCAAGTGTCTGTGGTGAAATGCACCCTGTCACACACAGAGTTTCTCAAAGAAGCGGTGATGTTGTGTGCGACATGCTGGTGGAGCGCAGGCACACCTTTCTTTGAGAAGTAGTGCCGACTGGGCATCTGGTACTGGGGCACTGCGACGGACATAAGGTCTCGAAAATCCTCTGTGTCCACCAGGCGGAAAGGCAGCATTTCTGTAGCCAAGAGCTTGCAGATGGTGAAATTCAACCTCTTAGCTTTCTCATGGCTAGGAGGAAATGGTCTTTTACTTGTCCACATCTGAGGGACCGAGGGCTGGCTATTGTGCTTAGACGGGGTTGATAAGGGTGTCCCCGGCAAACTGACGGTCTGTGAGGAAGATGCAGGCGGACATGTTAGGTTGCCTTGATCCAAGGGTGGTGCTATCGATGTCGGACAGCGCTCAACACCAGCTGGTGTTACCACCTCCAAAGAAAATGATGACCTGCCAATCACGCTGGCTGTTGCGGGTAAAGAGGTGGCAGGTCTGCGCCCCAAAACAGGTGTGACTGCTGTCCCCCCAGTCACAGAGGATGAAGAGGCCGCGGATGCACAAGATATGGCAGACGGTGGTTGGCCCGGCCGGCTAGGCCGCATTGTAGCACACTGAGCTTCCCACTGCAACTTATGCTTCATGTCCATGTGCCGATTCATGCATGAAGTACTCAAACTATGTATTTTTTGGCCTCTACTTAGCTTTTGCTGACAAATGTTACAGATAACATGAGTTGGGTCATCTTTATCGATCTGAAAAAATGCCCAGGCTATGCAAGGCTTAGCACCCATGCGACCTGAAGAGCCACCACGACTTGTGGTGAGAGGCAGAGTTGTGTTTGAGGATGCAGTTGTTGACGTGCTTTCAGTACTACGTCTCTGTCCAGGAAGGCGCAACCTGACCTCGTCGTCACTAGCATCTTCCTCCACCTCCTCTGCTGACCTCATCTCTTGGCTGACTGTGGGTTGACAGTAAGTGGGATCTCCAACCTCATCATCATCACCCTGTGCGTTATCACACCCGTCATCCTCAGAGCCAACCTGTTCCTGCCCTGACAAAAAACTAAAGTTGTCGCTCCAATCAGGTATTTGAGTCTCATCATCGTCTTCCTCATTGTCTCCACCAACAGGAGTTACAGTTTGGGAATGAGGGTCTACATTATGGTCAGAACCTTCTGCGTCTGGTCCTGGATCCGACTCATAAAGATTCTGGGCATCAGTGCAGATCATTTCCTCGTCTGGATTCACAGAAGCGCTGGAGTCGACCTCTGATTCCCAGGCTATAGTATGAGTAAACAGCTCTGCAGACTCAACCATCTGTTCTACCTCATACTCAGACGGGCAGCTGGAGATTTGGGAGCTGTGAGGAAGCAAGTGCGATTGGGGTGACACCTTTGAGGACTGGAGTATTTGTGATGTTGAAGTTGATGTGGAGGAGAGCCCACTTAAAGGAGCACTTGATATCCGTTGAAGCACCTGCTGTTTTTGTGCCTCATCTGGAATTTGTAGCGATTGGCGTGGCCGTAAGGCAGGGATCTTATCACATTGTCCGCTAAAAGAAGTAGACATTTTAGTTTGGCTGGAAGATGGTCTTTCTTCTGCAGATGTTACTGTTGCTTTAACACCTACCCCACGGACACAACCTTTTTTCCCCTTCCCAACACACCTATTCCCCTTTCCACCAGCAGCAGGCCTTTTTCCACTCATTTTGGTGGTTAACTAATTCACAACTCTGGAGTTGTTTGCACAAAAAAACAATGGATGGGAACCGAGCAGAGCTGAGTGGCCAAACTGTGGTATTAGGCCAAAACTATTGGCTGGGTTAGATGCAGAAAAAAATTATATTCAATTTGCAACCTGATGGAGGTCAGTATAGATGGACTAATAGAACAAGTCCCACACACAGTTAGAAGCCCAAATATTTTTTCAGAGGTAGATGCAGAAAAAAATAATTTTCAGTTTGCAACCTGATGGAGGTCTGTATAGATGGATTAATAGAACAAGTCCCACACACAGCTACAAGCCCAATATTTTTTCAGAGCTAGATGCAGAAAAAAATTATATTCAGTTTGCAACCTGATGGAGGTCAGTATAGATGGAGTAATAGAACAAGTCCCACACACAGCTAGAAGCCCAAATATTTTTTCAGAGCTAGTTGCAGATAAAAATTATTTTTAATTTGCAACCTGATGGAGGTCAGTATAGATGGACTAATAGAGAAAGTCCCACACACTGCTAGAAGGCCAAATATTTTTTCAGAGCTAGATGCAGAAAAAATTATATTCAGTTTGCAACCTGATGGAGGTCTGTATAGATGGATTAATAGAACAAGTCCCACACACAGCTAGAAGCCCAATATTTTTTCAGAGGTAGATGCAGAAAAAAATATATTCAGTTTGCAACCTGATGGAGGTCAGTATAGATGGACTAATACAACAAGTCCCACACACAGCTAGAAGCCCAATATTTTTTCAGAGCTAGATGCAGAAAAAAATTATATTCAATTTGCAACCTGATGGAGGTCAGTATAGATGGACTAATAGATTGATGCTATGCCCAAAAGATTTTACTTCACTAGGTGCAGTAAAAAAATTGGTATTCTATACACAGGTGGTATATCTTGCAACATAGATAGGCTACTCCACTGACTAACACACTCTGCAATAGGCCAAAAAGGATTAGCTTTGCTAGATTCAGCCAAATGCTGTGAAAAAAACTTGCACAGCACTGGCACAGACCTGCCTGGCAAAAACTGATAGGAACTGATGTAACCTAGTCCTGAAAAGGACTCCAATTACAATTAGTCTTTACTCCCACAACCTATCTATTTAAGAGCACAGACCTGCCTGATAAAAGTCGTAGGAAATGCTGTAACCTAGTCCTTAAAAGGACTGCAATCACAACTATTCCCTACTCCCAAGCTATCTGTAGATTTGTGCGAAAATTGGCTTGAAATTAACAAGGTATAGCGCACACAGCAACAGCGGTGCCGTCTAACACGCAGCTGCAGCAGTGAGAAAATGGTGGCGACGGGGAAAATGGCTTGGTCTTATAGGGCATGGACATGTGACATACACTGCCAATGACACATGCCCTTGCTTGTGTGAAAAAAAGCACTTCGCTCCGTGTGTGCGCTGCTGATAAGCTGACAGATTGCACCTCCCCACTGTAAATGTGGGAAAGAGAAAAAAAAATGGAGATCTTCATTATTCCTGCAGAGATCCATCCCCTGCCCCTCCCCCCACCCTGCTGTACACTCAAACTGCGTATTAACATTAATTTTCATCATTACTGAGAAAAAATCCAGTTATGATTTTGGTGCACGAACAGTTATCGAACATAACCTCGAACATCCGAATTTTTCTCAAATCGTTCGTGTTCGCCGAACGGCTCGAACACCGCCCAAAACAGCTCGAATTTGAGATTGGCGAACAGTTCGAGTAGAACAACGCTCATCTCTAGTCTGTATAGATGGATTAATAGAACAAGTCCCACATACAGCTAGAAGCCCAATATTTTTTCAGAGGTAGATGCAGAAAAAAAATATATTCAGTTTGCAACCTGATGGAGGTCAGTATAGATGGACTAATAGAGAAAGTCCCACACACTGCTAGAAGGCCAAATATTTTTTCAGCGCTAGATGCAGAAAAAAATTATATTCAGTTTGCAACCTGATGGAGGTCAGTATAGATGGACTAATAGAACAAGTCCCACACACTGCTAGAAGCCCAAATATTTTTTCAGAGCTAGATGCAGAAAAAAATTATATTCAATTTGCAACCTGATGGAGGTCAGTATAGATGGACTAATAGAATGATGCTATGCCCAAAAGATTTTACTTCACTAGGTGCAGTAAAAAAATTGGTATTC
The DNA here is from genome assembly GCF_046119375.1 of Phyllobates terribilis. Taxonomy (NCBI): domain Eukaryota; kingdom Metazoa; phylum Chordata; class Amphibia; order Anura; family Dendrobatidae; genus Phyllobates; species Phyllobates terribilis. The sequence continues at coordinate 791,388,110 of NW_027362761.1, forward strand.
TATACACAGGTGGTATATCTTGCAACACAGATAGGCTACTCCATTGACTAACACACTCTGCAATAGGCCAAAAAGGATTAGCTTTGCTAGATTCAGCCAAATGCTGTGAAAAAAAACTTGCACAGCACTGGCACAGACCTGCCTGGCAAAAACTGATAGGAACTAATGTAACCTAGTCCTGAAAAGGACTGCAATTACAATTAGTCTTTACTCCCACAATCTATCTATTTAAGAGCACAGACCTGCCTGATAAAAGTCATAGGAAATGCTGTAACCTAGTCCTTAAAAGGACTGCAATCACAACTATTCCCTACTCCCAAGCTATCTGTAGATTTGTACGAAAATTGGCTTGAAATTAACAAGGTATAGCGCACACAGCAACAGCGGTGCCGTCTAACACGCAGCTGCAGCAGTGAGAAAATGGTGGCGACGGGGAAAATGGCTTGGTCTTATAGGGCAAGGACATGTGACATACACTGCCAATGACACATGCCCTTGCTTGTGTGAAAAAAGCACTTCGCTCCGTGTGTGCGCTGCTGATAGGCTGACAGATTGCACCTCCCCACTGTAAATGCGGGAAAGAGAAAAAAAAATGGAGATCTTCATTATTCCTGCAGAGATCCATCCCCTGCCCCTCCCCCCACCCCGCTGTACACTCAAACTGCGTATTAACATTAATTTTCATCATTACTGAGAAAAAATCCAGTTATGATTTTGGTGCACGAACAGTTATCGAACATAACCTCGAACAGCCGAATTTTTCTCAAATCGTTCGTGTTCGCCGAACGGCTCGAACACCGCCCAAAACAGCTCGAATTTGAGATTGGCGAACAGTTCGAGTAGAACAACGCTCATCTCTATTCACAACACCCAGAAAAAAGTCCTTTAATTGAAATAAAGACACAATTCTTTATTGTTCTAAATTAAACTATACTTACCATCACGCCCATTCCAGCTGAAGCCAACGATCTCCTGCAATAAAAGAAAAATAATAAACCAACCTCATCCTTACCTTCCCATGGATCCCACGACAGCTTCAGCTCTGCTACATCGAGATGACAGGCTGGACCACAGCAGAACGCTTCCATCCAGCCTGTCATCCCGCAGACACTGAGAAGCGCAGGCATGCTTGCGCTCCTCAGTGTCTCTCTGTGACGGCATCCAGATGAGCCGAGTTAATGTCCAATGAACTCAGCTCACCTCATGCACGTCACTGACAGCGTGGGAAAATTCTCCTGCACTCAGCGCTTCAGCGTGAGAATTTTCCCACGCTGTCAGTGACGTGCATGAGGTGAGCCGAGTTCATTGGACATGACCTCGGCTCATCTGGATGCCGTCACATAGAGACACTGAGGAGCGCAAGCATGCCTGCGCTTCTCAGTGTCTGCGGGATGACAGGCTGGATGGCAGCGTTCTGCTGCGGTCCAGCCTGTCATCTCGATGTAGCAGAGCTGAAGCTGTCGTGGGAACCATGGAAAGGTAAGGATGAGGTTGCTTCATTATTTTACTTTTGTTGCAGGAGATCGTTGGCTTCAGCTGGAATGGGCGTGATGGTAAGTATGGTTTAATTTTGAACAATAAAGAATTGTGTGTTTATTTCAATTAAAGGACTTTATTCTGGGTGTTTGTGTTTTTTTTTAACTTTCACTATGGGGTTAGTAATGGGGGTGTCTTATAGACGCCTCTCCATTACTAACCTGGGCTTGATGTCAACTGTCATTATAAGCTGACATCAACCCCAGCCCTATTACCCCCTGCCACCGCACCAGGGCAGCGTGGAAGAGCGAGGCTAAGTGCCAGAATTGGCGCATCCTATGGATGCGCCATTTCTGGGGCGGCTGACGGCTGGTGTTTCTAGCCTGGGAGGGGGCCAATATTCATGCCACCCTTCCTGGGCTATTAATATCAGCCCCCAGCTGTCTGCCTAGCCTTTGCTAGCTATTATAATAGGGGGGACCCCACATCATTTTTTTTGGGGGGGTCCCCCATTTTAATAGCTAGTAAAGGCTAGGTATTCAGCTGGGGGCTGATATTAGTAGCCTGGGAAGCTCCGTGGGTATTACCCCCTTCCCAGGCTTCAAACATCTGCCCCAGCTGTCTGCTTAACCTCCGCTAGAGACTAAAATTAAGGGGAACCCCACGCCAATTTTTTTTTAATAAATCCTTTATTTTAACACTAAATGACAAGTACAGTAATCAACACTGTCACTGTACTTCATATATATGTGACTGACATGTTTCTATCTATCTAATCTATGTATGATTCTCTATTCCTTCTATTCTAAATTGTCGGGTACAGATGCTGAATTGCCGGCCGGCTTTCTTAAAGAGACGGTGCATGAAAACACTATTATTTTTTTAAATAAATCCTTTACACTAAATAACAAGTACAGTAAGCAACACTGTCACTGTGCTTCTTATATGTGTGACTGACATGTTTCTATCTATCTCATCAATGTGTGAAGCTCTATTCTGTTTGTTATAAATTGTCAGGTACCGCTGCTGAATTGCCGGCCGGCTTTTTTAAAGAGACGGTGCATGAAAACACTATTTTTTTTTTAAATAAATCCTTTACACTAAATGACAAGTACAGTAAGCAGCACTGTCACTGTACTTCATATATATGTGACTGACATGTTTCTATCTATCTAATCTATGTGTGAAGCTCTATTCTTTCTGTTGTAAATTGTCGGGTACCGGTGTATGCCGCTGATGAATTGCTGGCTTTTCGCATAATACATTCTACATTATTCTTAGTTGTTTTACTTCATGTAGAAGTAACCTACAAGGAAAGAAAGGGTTTATTTTCATTCCGATATTAGTGTCCCATTGACTTGCATTGGTTTCCGGTATCGGAATCGGCGATATCCGATACTTTTTGAGTATCGGTCCGATCCAATCCGATACGATATTTCCTGATATCGGAAGGTATCGCTCAACACTAGACAGCAGATAATACTTCCAGTTACCTGGGCACGACCACCTCCGGTCTGTCTTCCACACGGTCAACTCTTAGTATCCGTGAGTCTCGACCGCATACTCCTCCTCATCCTGATGCTCCTTCCTCCCACCATGCCGAGTGTCGTCAGACAGCAACTGATCCCACACTTGGACACTCTGAAGAGCTTTTCACTGGTCCATTTCCAGATTTGTGCCCCTCGCCTGCTCCGCTTGAAGTGGTGGAAGAGGAGATCCCATGTAGCGATGCCCAAATATTTGAACAGACATGGCCACAGGAAGTCGACGCTGGCAATTTGTCACAAGAGGTGGACGATGACGAGACACAATTGCCAGGAAGTGAGGAGGAGGATCGTGGTGCGCAAGTGGAAGAGGAGGAGGTGGTGGATGATCTAGTAACTGACCCAACGTGGCAGGAGGACATGCAGAGCAAGGCCAGCAGCACACAGGGGGAGGGAGGCAGAGTACCCCAACAGGCAAGAAGAAGCAGTGTGGTGGCCTCACACAGAAGACGGGCAACAGTTCACCGTAACACCAACACGAGGGACGTTGCCAGTACAGCCTGTAGGTCTTCCAGAGTCTGGAATTTTTTTAAAGACTCTGCTGATAATCCCAAAAAGGCCATTTGTACCACTGCCATGCCAACTTCAGCAGGGGTAACAAAACTACCAGCCTGACCACCACCAGCATGATCAGGCACATGGCAGCAAAGCACCCGTCTTTGTGGGGCGAACCCCAGGGTCCACGACCAGTGTCAGCGCGTGTCACCACTGCTTCTTCCGCTGTTGTGCATGAAATAGAACCCCATGTTGTGTGTGCAAGGCAATCCCCTGTCCATACTGCATGCAAAGATGCCCCTTCCTATTAGTCTTCACTTGTTATGGCGGTTTCTCAAGAAACAGCATCAACGTCCACGTCCCACTGCAAAGTTCAATTGTCCATATCCCAGACCTTTGAACGAAAGCGGAAATTCACAGCTAACGCCCCACAGGCCACAAAATTCGCACATTTCACGACTGCCTGCGTTGGAAATGCTGCCTTTTAGGCTGGTGGAGACGGAATCCTTCTGCAATCTTATGGCGGTGGCCGTCCCTCGGTTCTCGGTTCCCAGCCGACACTATTTTGCCTGGTGTGCCATCCCCGCACTACACAAGCACGTGTCCAAAAACATCTGCTGTGCCCCCAACAACGCAGTTACTGGGAAAGTCCACCTGACTACGGACACATGGACAAGTGCTTGTGGCCAGGGACCGTACATCTCTCTGACGGCACACTGGGTAAATATAGTGGAATCCGGGACCCAGTCAGACCTTGGGAAGGAACACATCCTCCCCACATCGAGGATTGCGGGCCCTATGTCAGTCAGAGTTGCCCCCACAGTGTACAGCTCCTGCACATCATCCTCCTCCTCCTCCTCATGTTCAGCCTCCATCTCAGATATCACCACATTAGTTACAAGCTGAAAGCACTGCAGTACTGCCTCAGCCAAGCGGCAACAGGCTGTGCTGAAACTCATAAGCTTAGGTGAGAAACCTCACACTGCTTGTGAGTTGTGGACAGCTGTGAAAGAGCAGGCAGATCTGTGGCTGAGACCGCTGAACCTACATCCAGGCATGGTCATGTGTGACAATGACTGTAACCTTGTGGCGGCTCTGAGGCGAGGCGAGATCACACACGCACCATGCCTGGCTCATGTGCTTAACCTCGTGGTTCAGCTGATTCTTAAATTGTACCCCGAGTTGCCAGATCTGCTCGTCAAAGTACTCCGCATGTCAGTTCATTTTCGCAAGTCGGCTACAGCTTCTGCCGCCCTTGCTGTGTTGCAGCAGCGTTTGCAGCTTCCAGCACACCGACTGGTGTGTGATGTCCCCACACGTTGGAACTCTACCCTCCACATGTTGCAAAGGATTTGTGAGCAGAAGAGAGTAGTTGTGGAGTGCCGGCTGCAACAAAGCCATCGATATTCAGGTCAGACTCCACACATAAGACCTCAGGAGTGGACCTGGATGTCTGACATATGTACCATCTTGACAAACTTTGAGGAGTCCACCAAGATGGTGAGTGGCGACGACGCCATCATTAGCATCAGCATTCCACTTGTCTGTCTTTTGCAATGCTCTCTGCAGAGAATTAAAGAGGAGGCATTGCAGCCAGAGTATGATGAGATGGATCAAGAAGCCGTAGCGGTCGATTACACACAGCCCAGCCTCATGTCATGAGGGAGAGGAGGAGGAGGAGGAAGAACAGGAGCTTGTATCATGCGCTGTAGACGGTAGTACATGTACAGCTGTCATACCGTTGGTTCAGCGTGGGTGGCCTGAGGACGGGGGAGGAGGAGGAGAGCATGGTCAGTAGTCATCTTGGTGAGGACACGGAACTCTTGCCCGTTACCAGTCTGGCATGTATGGCTGACTTTATGTTACGCTGCCTTAACCGTGACCCTCACGTTGTCAAATTGTTGGGTGACAGTCATTACTGGTTGGTGACACTTTTAGACCCCCGCTACAAGGAGAACTTTCACTCTCTTATTCCTGAGGTGAAGAGGTCTACAAAAATGGGGCAGTACCAGAAGGCCCTTGCTGCAGAACTCTTAAAAAAAATTCCCATCTGAACACGCTAGCGACAGAGGTCACAGTTCGCTGACCAACCAAGGCGTACAAGCGAGAGAGAGGCATCTACAATCCAACAGAGGAAGGGGATCACTGTCAACATTCTGGGACAGTTTTCTCAGACCTTTCCTTCGGACAGACCCTGAGGCGCGGGGTACTCTCACAAGGAGTGGAAAGTTTCAAAAGATGGTGAGGGAGTACCTTGTCGACCGTACCAGCATCCTCCGTGATTCCTCTGTGCCTTTTAATTATTGGGTATCCAAGCTGGACACTTGGAATGAACTCACTCTGTACGCCTTGGAGGTCCTGGTCTGCCCTGCCGCTAGCGTGTTATCGGAGCGTGGTTTTAGTGCCGCTTGGGGAATTATAACTGATAAGCGCACTCGCCTGTCAACTGACAATGCTGACAAGCTGACCCTTATCAAAATGAACAAGGGCTGGATTGGGCCATACTTCTCATCACCACCAAATGACAGCAGAGTAACATAAAGTCAAATCCACTGTGTTATTTCGGGAGATGTATTCACATGCACCGCTTCACACCCACACATGGGTATACGCTTCCTCATTTCAGCTGTTTTATGTTCTTCTCTTTATCCTCTGCCTCCACCACCACTATACTACCAGGGTGACCGTGGTCCGTGTTGCCATTATTGAAAGTTCCTCTGTCCTTATTCTTGTCAGCTTTTGCTTGGAAGGCATAAACAAAGACTGTGGGAAACCCACACCCCAATAATGGGAATAATATTTTTAAGATGCTGTACTGTATGGCTCTTGGAAGGGGCATTAAAAGCGTCTTGTTATGCTACTGCGACCTCCACCACTTTTCCGAGGGGCATTCAAACCATCTTGTTAAGCTACTGCGACCTCCACCACTTTTCCAAGGGGCATTAAAAGCATCTTGTTAAACCACTCTGAACTCCACAGCTCTTCCAAGGGGCATTGAAATGTTGTTTTCAATTAACTCTAACCTCCACGACTCTTCGAACGGGCATTGCATTTCCTCCTAATTTTTGGCAGCTTTTGCTTGGAAGGCATAAGCAAATACTATGGGAGACCCACTCCCCAATAATGGGAATAATGTTTGTAATATGCTGTATTGCATGGCTCTTGTAAGGGGCATTGCAAGTTCCTCCATCCTAATTTTTGGCAGCTTTTGCTTGGAAGGCATAAGCAAAGACTATGGGAGACACTCTCCCCAATAAAGGGAATAATGTTTGTAATATGCTGTACTGCATGGCTCTTGAAAGGGGCATTGCAAGTTCCTCCGTCCTAATTTTTGGCAGCTTTTTCTTGGAAGGCATAAGCAAATACTATGGGAGACCGGCTCCCCAATAATTGGAATAATGTTTGTAATATTCTGTACTGTATGGCTCTTGTAAGGGGCATTAAAACCATCTTGTTAAGCTAATGCAACCTCCACCACTTTTCCGAGGGGCATTAAACCGTTTTGTTAAGCTACTGTGACCTCCACGTCTCTTCCAAGGTGCATTCAAACCGTCTTATTAAGCTACTGGGACCTCCGCGTCTTTTCCGAGGGGCATTAAAACTGTCTTGTTAAGCTACTGTGACCTCCACGTCTCTTCAAAGGGGCATTAAAAGCGTCTTCTTAAGCCACTCTGAACTCCACAGCTCTTCCAAGGGGCACTGAAATGTTGTTTTTAATTACCTCTAACCTCCACGACTCTTCCAGCGGGCATTGCATTTCCTCCTAATTTTAGTCAGCTTTTGCTTTTCAATGCAAAGGCGAAAACTAAGGGAGACCCACTCCCCAATAATGGGTAGAAGGTTTTTAGTACGTCTGTTTCAAGGGGCATTGCGGTTCCTCATAATTTTTGGAAAGCCTTCCATTCACTGCTTAGGCCAACAGTGTACAGGAGACCCAGTTGCTATAAATGGAAAAAACGATTTAGTTAAGGCCCTCTGACCTCCATGTCATTTCCAAGGGGCGTTGGAGTGCCTCAAAATTTTTGGAAGGCATTGCACTCACTGTATGCCTTATAACTGTGTAGCCGAACCGCTTCTTTTGTTACAGAAACATATCCTACAAGACATACAGTGCCTACAAGTAGTATTCAACCCCTTGCAGATTTAGCTGGTTGACACATGCGGAATTAACTTGGCATTGTGACATTTGTACTGTAGATCAGCCTGGTAGTGGGAAATGCACTGCAGCAAATTTTTTTTTCTTTTTTTTTCTTTTTTTTATTTTTAAAACGATAAAAGTTAATTCAGAGTGTCATTTATTATCCAACCCCTCAAACCACAAGAATTCTGTTTGGTCCCCCAAATGTATTAAGAAGTAGTTCAGGCACCAAGAATAATGAGCTTCACATGTGTGGATTAAAGATCTCTTTTGCCAGCCTTTTCTGACTATTTAAGACCCTCCCCAAACTTGTGAACAGCACTCAGACATGGTCAACATGGGAAAGACAAAGGAGCATTCCAAGGCCATCAGAGACAAGATCGTGGAGGTTCACAAGGCTGGCAAGGGGTACAAAACCCTTTCCAAGGAGTTAGGCCAACCTGTCTCCACTGTTGGGAGCATCATCCGTAAGTGGCAGGCTTATGGAACTACTGTTAGCCTTCCACGGCCAGGACAGCCTTTGAATGTGTCCTCCCGTGCCGAGGCCAGGCTTGTCCGAAGAGTCAAGGCTAACCCAAGGACAACAAGGAAGGAGCTCCGGGAAGATCTCATGGCAGTGGGGACATTGGTTTCAGTCAATACCATAAGTAACGTACTCCACCGCAATGGTCTCCGTTCCAGACGAGCCTGTAAGGTACCTTTACTTTCAAAGCGTCATGTCAAGGCTCATCTACAGTTTGCTCATGATCACTTGGAGGACTCTGAGACAGATTGGTTCAAGGTTCTATGGTCTGATGAGACCAAGATCGAGATCTTTGGTGCCAACCACACACGTGACGTTTGGAGACTGGATGGCACTGCATACGACCCCAAGAATACCATCCCTACAGTCAAGCATGGTGGTGGCAGCATCATGCTGTGGGGCTGTTTCTCTGCCAAGGGGCCTGGCCATCTGGTCCGCATCCATGGGAAGATGGATAGCACGGCCTACCTTGAGATTTTGGCCAAGAACCTCCGCTCCTCCATCAAGGATCTTAAGATGGGTCGTAATTTCATCTTCCAACAAGACAACGACCCAAAGCACACAGCCAAGAAAACCAAGGCCTGGTTCAAGAGGGAAAAAGTCAAGGTGTTGGAGTGGTCTAGTCAGTCTCCTGACCTTAAACCAATTGAAAACTTGTGGAAGGAGCTCAAGAATAAAGTCCACATGAGACACCCAAAGAACCTAGATAACTTGGAGAAGATCTGCATGTAGGAGTGGGCCTAGATAACTCCACAGACCTGTGCCGGCCTGATCAGGTCTTATAAAAGACGATTATTAGCTGTAATTGCAAACAAGGGTTATTCCACAAAATATTAAACAAAGGGGTTGTATAATAATTGACCCACACTTTTATGCTTAAAATTTAATAAAATTCAACTGAGCAACATAACTTTTTGGTTTGTAAGATTTATGCTTCTGTTCATAAAACCTACTCTCGTTTGCAGTTTGAAGGCTCTAACTTATTTGCATCTTATCAAACCAGCTAAATCTGCAGGGGGTTGAATACTACTTGTAGGCACTGTATGTGGTTGACTGGCCTAATATTGATGTGAATGGTCCCTGTTCCTCCTGCTCTTTCCCCTTTGCCACTACCTCATCCATCATTTATCACCTGAAGCTTTGTTTTAATGGGAGTCATAGAACTGGTATAGTAGCAGGAAAACATCCAGCAATCCTCGGAGGAGGTAGGATATGCGCCAAAACGCTGACCACCTCAGGCCTAGCCGCTACTACATACATGCGCTTGCATTCCAAGAAAACAAAGCAGATGCTAACTTCTATCATCATCATCATGCTCCTCACCTTGGCACTCTCAACTCCCCTGATGGAGAAGCCAGGGCCCACTGGAGGAGTCTGGTTTTCTGGTGGGCTCGTCCAATTCTGCCCTAAAGCAGGCCGGGCTAAGAAAAGTGTGTGCGGGGATGTTCCAAGGAGAAATAGGGGCAGCTGGGGACCGTTTATGGACACCCGGCCGCCGGGCGGCTGGGGCCTGAGTATGGATACCAGGCCGCCAACGCAGCCATGACGTGGTGGCCAGATTCCACCTCCACATGCCTAAAAGGCCCAATTTCAAGTGCAAGCAAGCAAGCAGTATGGTACTGCAGCCTGGTTGGCAGGCTGCATACATGAGCTTGCATTGCAAGGAATGGGAGAGGTACAATTGAACACTGCCCTGGGACAAGGACTTGATCGGGGATAGTTGCAAGTCTGCAACGAGAGGTGCAGGGTGGAAGGCATCTTCGCATTTACCAAGAACAGGGGTTTGGCATGCACACACTGCAGTGGAATAGACTGTCCTTCCCACTAAATGCACTGGGGAGGGCACAGGTAATGTTTTGGTATGCGCGCTTAATCTAATGTATAAGGCACACCGGGACAAATAGGGGCGGCTGGGGACTGAGTATGGATACCTCGCTGCCAAAGCAGCCATGAGGTAGTGGCCAGCTTCGGCCTCCTCCAAACTAAAAGGCCCCATTTCAAGTGCAAGCTAGCAGTATGGCATTGCAGCCTGGGGGTGGGTGGGTGGCAGGCTGCACACTTACACTTGCATTAAAATAAAACAAAGCAGATGCTAACTTCTATCATCATCATCCTGCTCCTCTCCTTGGCACTCTCAACTCACTTGATGGAGAAGCCAGGGCCCACCGGAGGAGTCAGGTTCTCTGGTGGGCTCATCCAATGCTGCCCTAAAGCCGGCCGGGCTAAGAAAAGTGTGTGGGGGGAAGTTGACAGGAGTAATAGGGGCGGCTGGGGACCATGTTTGGACACCCGGCTGCGGGGCGGCTGGGGACCGAGTATGGATACCCGGCCACCCCCTGGTGGCTGGGGACCGAGTGTGGACATCCGGCCGCTGGGCGGCTGGGGACTGAGTATGGATTCCAGGCCGCCAATGCAGCCATGACGTGGTGGCCAGATTCGGCCTCCACATGCCTAAAAGGCCCAATTTCAATTGCAAGCAAGCAAGCAGTATGGTATTGCAGCCTGAGGGTGGGTGGGTGGCAGGCTGCATACTTACGCTTGCATTCCAAGAAAACAAAGCAGATACTAATTTCTATCATCATCATCATGGTCCTCACCTTGGCACTCTCAACTCCCCTGATGGAGAAGCCAGGGCACGCCGGAGGAGTCTGATTCTCTGGTGGGCTCGTCCAATGCTGCCCTAAAGCAGGCCGGGCTAAGAAAAGTGTGTGCGGGGAAGTTGACAGAAGAAATAGGGGTGGCTGGGGACCGTTTATGGACACCCGGCTGCCCCCTGGCGGCTGGGGAACGAGTGTGGACACCCGGCCGCTGGGCGGCTTGGGACTGAGTATGGATACCAGGCCGCGAACGCAGCCATGACTTGGTGGCCAGATTCCGCCTCCACATGCCTAAAAGGCCCAATTTCAAGTGCAAGCAAGCAGTATGGTATTGCAGCCTGGGGGTGGGTGGGTGGTTGGCTGCATGTTTGCGCTTGCATTGCAAGGAATGGGGGAGGTACAATTGAACACTGCCCTTTGACTAGAACTTGCACAGGGAGAGTTGCAAGTCTGCATCTTCTGATGCGACAAGGATGACTTCTGATGGGCACACTTTTAGGCAGTGACCTCGGTGTCAGAGATGCTTCCAGGGGTCTTCCCCATACTGTTCCCATGTCTTTTCAGCACTGTATGCATGTGTCACACAGCACATGGCCAGATAAGGTTGTAAAATGTTAAAATGACATTTCCCGGTGAATGCATTTGTCACGGTTGAAAGCAATACAAAAGTGCAAAAACGCATAACAAATGCTACTTGTGAACATAGCCCAAGGTGTGGAGGAGTATTTTTTTTGGGGGGGGGGTATTTATTTTACCTTATACACAAGTCTTTACCCTGGAAAGGAAGTTCCTTAACATATTTCACAGGAAAGCAGTTTCAGTTTTGTTTTTGAACGTTTTATTGTGAGCACTTAAAAGTGGCTTAATACCTCTGACCACGTTGTTGACAGCAGTGACCTGGGGGTCAGAAATGCTTCCTGGGGCAAGGCCCATGCTGTCCCCATGTCTTTTGAGCACTGTCACTATCGTTTTGGGCACTTTTTAGGCTTTCTACAGACTGCCGGGGGTGCCACCGCAAAAATGCTCGTGTCTCCCATAGACTAACATTGGGCTCATTGCTCGGGTCGAGCACCCGAGTATCATGGCGAGCTTGGTAGAGCGAGCCCCCCTGCGGTGGAGGCAGGTCTAATCTTTTTAATTTAAATTGTCTCTCTAATTTCAATGAGTACACTTTAAATCTTTTTACAAGGATCTATTGGAGGGCAAGTCTCATGCCAGCAGCCGCGGTAATTCCAGCTCCAGTAGCGTCCACTAAAGCTGCTGCAGTTAAAAAGCTTTTATAAGGATCGAGCTTGGCGGTCCACCGCAAGGCGTCCTACTGCCAGTCCCAGCCCCTGTGCCTTGGGGTGCCTCCCCGATGCTCTTCACTGAGTGTCCCGGGGGCCCGAACTATTTCCTTTGAAAAAATTAAGTGTCCAAACTACAGGTGGTGTAGCTTGCTTAACAGCTGGGTTAATCCGCTGACTAGCAGACACTGCTACTAGGCCCAAAGTATTGCTTGGGCTAGATGCAGTTAAAAATTTGTAATTAGATACTCTCGTTGGATGCTGAGAAAGCATTACATAGAGTCTCCTGGCATGCCATATATTATTCTCTTAAAAAGCTTGAGGTAGGGGACCCTTTTATAGCCAAAATCATGGCCCTGTATCGCAATCCATCAGCTAGGCTGAAGATAAATGGAACATTATCATCACCTTTCATAATCACCAATGGGACAAGGCAGGGATGTCCTCTGTCCCCTCTCTTATACATCCTAGTGATAGAGCACCTGCTCTCATCAATTCACGATAACCCCAATATTAGGGGGATTGAGGTGGGAGGCACTGAGTACAAGTGCTCTGCATTTGCTGATGATGTCTAAGTATATATCACTCAACCACATATATCCATCACTGCTGTTATGGCTGAAATAGATCACTTTGGTACATGGTCAAATTTTAAAATCAATGCAGCGAAGTCTGAGGCCCTCGATGTCTGCCTCCCCAAATCCATACAGGATTCCATCCAGTCCAATTTTCCCTTTGCCTGGCCCTCACAGGGTATCAAATACTTAGGAATTCGTATTCACAGAGAACTCTCCCATCTATTTTATCTTTATTTTGGGCCCTTTATTGAACAACTCCATAGAGATCTTACTTCTTGGCCGGTGAAGGATTTTTCCTGGTTCGGCAGAATAAATATCCTACCTAAACTCTTATACCTCTTCCAAACCATTCCCGTGGTAATTCCCTCAAACTTTTGGAAAAGACTACGCAGAAGCTTTTGCAGATTTATCTGGGCAAGTGGGCATCCACGCATTCGGGGGGACGCTCTGATCAGACACAAACAAAAGGGGGGATTGTAGAAGGTATTACATGGCAGCAGTACACGCTAGAATCCTGGACTTCTTCCATCATTTGGATGGGAAATTGTGGGTCAAAATAGCTCAATCCATTTGTCCTAAAGCTCTTACCACTCTCCCATGGTGCGGCCATTTAATTGTCCCCTCTCTTGGCCTCATGTCTTCTAGTACTTATGCTACTGCTTTGGCTTTGAGATCCCCCAAAAAAAACTTATCCTCAATCGACCCACAGGGCCCCTTGCTCCCGATTTCAGATAATACAGATTTCCCACCAGGACTATCTGCAAATAGATTTCTCGGTTCAAATAAATTCCATCCGATATTATTTTCTCATGTCATCTCCAATACTTCGCTGCTCAATGACATGTTACAGGGAAGAGCCACTTCTCCGAAGGCTAATTTTGAATATAGCCAGTTACAACACTTCTATTCAACTGTGAAGAAGCGCACACATCTTCATAGAGATCTCACAAACTTTGAAAAATTGAGCCTATCATTGTCACCCCCTACACACTCCATCTCCCTACTGTATAATCTCCTCATTGCCAAGATAACTGACAATAGGCCAGGATTCTGCGGTGCATGGGAAAGGGAACTGGGGAAGTCCTTCTCTGACTCACAATGGGATAAATGTTTCTTCCTAACACATAAAACCTCAATAGGGTCCAAAGCTCAAGAAACCTCCTTCAAAATTATCTCTAGATGGTACCAGGTACCAGCAGTCCTTCATAGATGGTATCCAGTGGTCTCAGATAGATGTTGGAGATGTGGGGAGGGGGAAGGGACAATGTCACACATATGGTGGGAATGCCCTATAATAAATGCATTTTGGGCAAAGGTGGTTCCCATGATTGAGAAAATAACTGGTTTGACTATCCCTAATACGCCAGAAGCCCTCCTTTTATCAATGTTACCAATAAGTAAACATAGTTATAAAAGGTCATCAATAGGCTACCTAATACAGATGGCTAAGAATGTCATTCCTCGACACTGGAAAAGCAGAGACCCACCCACTGTGGAGGAATGGTTTGCAGAGATCTCCCTCCTTAATATAATGGAGCATCTGATTGCCATCTCACCGGCTGATGTTGATAGATATTGTGTGATTTGGAGGGATTGGATTGATTTGCAAAACTCTGACGCCTACCATCTAGCCCCCAACTAAAGTTATCCGTGATGTCGGCACAACAATGATCATAATCGCACTCTATTGATTGGTTGTCTGCCGTGGTCTGCTCCCTCTCTCTCTATCCTTCATATGGAAAAATACATGCTTGATCTGGATATTGATGGAAAACCCTCCCTGTACCCCCCAATGTACTGTCCTTATGCATAGATTTATAGTTATACTACCCCTTTTACTATGTATATTGTATTTTCTTGTACTTTTTCAACACAAAAATAAAAAAAAACTTGAATTTTTAAAAAAAAATTGTAATTAGATCTACAGGCAGTGGCTACTCCGCTGACTAGCAGACACTGAAGCTTTGGAGCAGACCTCTGATTCCCAGGCTATAGTATAAGTAAACAGCTCTTCAGACTCAACCATCTGTGTTACCCCAAGCCATAGTGTATGTAGTTTCTTACGGTTAAAAGGCGGGGAGAGACCCGACCCACCTGGAATTGACGATGGCAACGTCATGTAAAACACAGCATGGGGACTCCAAAAAGAGTCTCCATTTTTTCCCAAAATTGTGACACAGACACCACTTAAGTGGCATCAATTGTCCCAAAGTTGCTTAAAATGGTTGGTGAGGTGATTTTCCAAAATCCTCAAGCTTTTAGTCTCCCCAGAATGACACAGGTGGGGCAGATGGTGGTTGTCCCGGCCCGCTAGGCCGCATTGTAGCACAGTGAGCTTCGCACTGCAACTTATGCTTCATATCCGTGTGACGGTTCATGCATGAAGTACTCAAACTATGGATTTTTTGGCCTCTACTTAGCTTTTGGTGACAAATGTTACAGATAACACGAGTTGGGTCATCCTTATCGATCGGAAAAAATGCACAGGCTATGCAAGGTTTAGAGCCCATGCTACTAGCAATACTATCAAATGATTGGCTGGGTTAGATGCAGAGCATCTGGGTTTGGTTGGGGGTCCCCACAGTCTGCCTAGGCTAGATGCAGTTAAAAATTATTATTAGATACACAAGCGGTGTCGCTTGCTTCGCAGCTGGGCTAATACGCCCAAAGTATTGGTAGACTCTATACTAAATAAGGAAGAATTCACTGACTGTGGTGTCACCTCCGCGGGCCGTGGAGATTGGTGGAGATTGTTGGAGATTTGGTGGAATATTATAGGAGAAAGCTCCTTAATAGAGAAAGTTGGTGGATTTATACTTTAAATACACGTGTACCAGCGGGTTTAAACATCAGACATGATTTGATGTATCATTATGAATGATCATTTATAGATTATTATTATATATATGTTCCTTTTTTCTTCTTTTCTTTTTCTTTTGGATTATTTACATTTATATGCATTGTTTCTATGCTATACGATTTTAACATGGTATGTGAGTTTAAATTTCTGATTAACTCAGCCTTGAACAGGTGCATAGCAGGACATGACATATAAATACCACTTCCTTGCTGTTTTTTTTGCTATGCAATGATTAAGAACCTTTAGCTCGAAACGTGTTTGCTGTTCTTCTCCAAGGTGGACTTTTAAAATATTTTTTGTATGAACCAATAAAAAGTGGATTTTAGAACATTTGTTCAGCTGTATCTTCCTGGTTCCTCATGTTCATCTGGTAGCACTCCTGGCTCCGTGCTGTTGATCTTCTAGGTGGGTGAGCTGATTTTTTCCTTTCTTTTTCTGCCATGTGGCGATTGGTCATCCACTTTCGCTGCCCCTTACTCAACGAATTCACAAACATCTCCCGTCGGTTTGGAGTCCCATTATGCCCAACCAAAAACATAGGCCCCACAACTAAAAAAAATCGTTCTTAGGCATCGAAATCGACACCACAGCAAGGTTGTTCCGCCTCCCATGGGAAAAAATACCAAAACATTACACCTGATCTAGGTTTTTTGCGCAGTATGGAAAGTAACACTACAGCAGATGCAAGTATTACTAGGTCTCCTCGTGTTTGCGAGCCGGGTGATGCCAGTCGGAAGGGTTTTTTCTCTTCATTTATCGCCCGCAACAACAGGGGCATCTAAACCGAGTCATACAATCAGAATCAGCAGGCAGCTACGGGCGGACTTAGAGGTGTGGAAAACCTTCTTATAATCATTCAACGGTCACACGTTATTTATGTCAGCAGAACATTCCAACATTCAACTAAGATTATTCACCGGGGCGGCAGAATCAGGCGGATATGCAGCGATACTAAATAACCAATGGTGCACAAGCTTATGGCCTCCGTATTGGGTAGAACAAGTGCTGACAAAAAAACAGACTGTCCTGGAACTGTTTCCAATAGTGGTAGCAATAGAAATATGGGGCGCATGCCTGGCTAACAAAAATATACTCTTCATGACAAAAAACACGAGCCAAGCGCACTTCATTAATAATATGGCATCATCGTCTCTCCCAGTGCTAGGCCTACTACGCCGGCTAGCATTTCTGTGCCTAAAACACAATGTATGGGTCCGCGCTAGCCACGATGCTGAGGGGTCTAACGCTGCTGCTAACGCTTTATCACAATTCAATTAGCAGATTTTCACAGAGCTCCTCCCCAACGCCCACCCATCAGGCAACAGTTGCCCAGCCTCCATATGGGATCTAGTGGAGAATAGTTGATGCCATTAATCAGAGCGTTAGTTGCCCCGTCGATGTGGCAAGCATACGGTAAGGCATGGGAAGAGTGGACACGACTAGTAGCAGGCAGACGGGTTGACCAATGTGAACAAGCCAGATTACAAGTCACCATAGAATTTCTCCACCAGCTAATGATGAGGAGCATATCAGAGGCGTCAGCGCAGCGGTGGCTGACCGGAGTAGCATTTCACTTCCAACTACTGAATTGGGGACATGTGAGAAAGAGATTCATCATCAGACAATCCATAAAAGGGTAGAAAAGGGGTCAGCCAAGTCAGGAGTGTAGACGTCCCGTCCCGTGTCACTAAAACTGATTTCTCACATCATATCCCTAACACCATTAACATGATACTCACAATTCGAAGCATCACTACTGTCTACTGTATTTGTGATCGCCTTTTTCAGGGCGCTATGCATAAGCGAATTAGTCCCTCAATCCAAAATTAACACCAGTGGAGGCTTATTACACCAGGCCGTAGTCATAGCCAATAATGCAATACGTCTACGCATATGCAAATCGAAAACGATTCCAGCGGGCAGGGGCACTTGGGTACTTCTACAACCCACAAATGGTACGCTGAGTCGGGTAACAATAGTAAAAACATATATAACCATCAGATCACAAAGTAATTTCTTCCTATCACACATTGATGGAATGCCATTATCAAGATACCAGTTCCAAGCTATATTTAATAAATGCATAACATCGGCAGAGAACCACCCCAAAGATTATGGGACACACTCATTCCGCATAGGCGCGTCCACGGAAGCAGCAAGAGCAGAACTGTCACAAACAGAAGTTCAGAGGATAGAGAGATGGCGATCCACGTGTTTGGCGAGATACATAATACCAGACTTGTTATCCTAACGTGGTTTGTTTCTTTTACAGGTGACGCTAAGCCAACAGTGTGGGTGATAGGCCACTCGTATATATATATTGGGCAGAAAAAAGGGCAAAAGTCCGCTCAGGCGGGAGGAAATTTGAGTTTCATAACACATATTTCAACTGGAGAGGTATTAGAGACCTGCAATGGCCACAGGTACTAATGGAGGTAATCAAGGTAGGGAGAGAGGCAAGAGGTCTGGTCATCTTAGTTATACAGGCCGGGGGAAACGACCTAGGTTATCACAAGAGCACATAACTAATGGCAATAATGAAACTAGACACTGAGCGCTTCAGAGAATTTTTCACAAAAATAGTCAGAGATTGTGCCGAGCGCGGTATGGCAAGGTGCCCGAGACATCACGGCCATCGAAAGGACAAGGCGGCTAATAAATATTTGGATGCCAAATTTTATAAGAGACAGAGGCGCACAACTGGAAGGAGATAAAGCAGGCCTCATATGGCCCGAATGTGTTCACTTAATGGATATTGGACTGGACATATTCCTGTCAGGACTCCAGGATGGAGTGGAACAAGCGTTAAGAGTGATGGATGGGGGTCAAAGTCCTGCATACGAGTACGCAGGATCCTCCGTGGCCTGGAAATAGAAAGGACATGTTGGAGAGTTACACTTGTTGGCCAACTTGCCGTTGTGGAGACTAGAGACACAGGGCATGCTGCAACAAGTTGAATTATTTTAGAAATGAAATGCCTTTCTAATGTAATGAGTATAAACAGTTAATAAAGCTGTGACCGATCCTCACCCATCCAGTTGTAAGAGTTACATGATTGTATTGTCAATCAAAGGGGGGCGGTAGGGGGCTGAGCGTCTGGGTTTGGTTGGGGGTCACCACAGTCTGCCTAGGCTAGATGCAGTTAAAAATCATTATTAGATACACAGGCGGTGCAGCTTGCTTCGCAGCTGGGTTACTACGCTGACTAGCAGACACTGAAGCTTTGGAGCAGACCGCTGAGTAAACAGCTCTTCAGACTCAACCATCTGTGTTACCCCAAGCCATAGGGTATGTAGTTTCTTACGGTTAAAAAGGGGGGGGGGAGACCCAACCCACCTGTAAGTGGCAAGCTCCGGCCATTTATCCACATTAGAAGCCCAAAAAGAGCAAGGGTCCAGTGACACAGTCATGGCTTCTGTTACATACCTGGCGGTGTCCTTGCATAGTGGTCCATCTCCCACTGTGCAAGAGCGCGCACATGATTTCCAGTCCAGACTGACACTCTTGCTTCTTTCCATACTGTCTGCTTTGCTCTTCTCTGGCTGCTTAGGGCGACGCCCACCAAACTTCCTGTTTCTTGTAGCTGCTGCAGACACACCCCTAATGCATCCTCAGCCTATTGCTGTCTGTCACCTGGTATTTAAACCAGCTCCTTCTTGGAATCCTTGCCTGAGCATCTTGTTCTGTCAGTTGGCGTCTAGTCACTGATGTGCCAGGTCCTGTCTATGTTTCCTGCTTTGCGGTATCAGTTACCGTGTCTGAACTGTGTCCTGTCTGTGCACTCTAGCCAGCTGTTTCTCTGCCTTTCCTGGAGGCTTTAATTCCAGGCCCGTGTGAACACACTCCTTGCCTGTTCCTTCTGCCCTCTAGGGGCCGCATACCTAGATCTGTTGTTTGTGTCTTTTCCCAGTGTCTGTTCCTGCCCTAACTATCTTCCAGCCTGTTTCCCGTTTCTCTCTACGCCCATATCTTCCCTTTTTCTGCAGAGTCTGAACTCGTACCTACTCCTGCTCGTTGTCACTGTACTTCCGTTTGTGAGTTTGTGGTCTACTCGCTACTTCACTGCAAGTATCTTGTGTGTATCTGGTTCTGCCTTTCCCTTCCAGTCTGTTCCGTGTGAACAGAGCCCTGTCCCCTCTGCTCTGCCTTGCTCGCTGCTCCGGCGGTTTCTGCCCGCTCTGCCTTGTTCACCGCTCCAGCGGTTCATGCCTGCTCTGCCTTGCTCACCGCTCCGGCGGTTCTTGCCTGCTCTGCCTTGGTCATCGCTCCGGCGGTTCTTGCCTGCTCTGCCTTGCTCACTGCTCCGGCAGTCTCGCTCTGCTCTGCCCCTTTTCTCACTGCTCTGGCAGTCTCCCTCTGCTCTGCCCCTTTGCTCACTGCTCCAGCAGTCTCGCTCTGCTCTGCCCCTTTGCTCACTGCTCCGGCAGTCTCGCTCTGCTCTGACCCTTTGCTCACTGCTCCGGCAGTCTTTCTCTGCTCTAACCCTTTGCTCACTGCTCCGGCAGTCCCGCTCTACTCTGACCCTTTGCTCATTGCTCCGGAAGTCCCGCTCTGCTCTGACCCTTCGCTCACTGCTCCAGCAGTCTTGTCCTGCTCCATTCTTGCTCACCACTCCAGGCGGCCTCGTCCTGCTCTACTCTCGCTCACCGCTCCTGGCGGTCTCTTCCTGCTCTGCTCTCGCTCGCCGCTCCGGGCGGCCTTACTCTGCTGTGTTTGTCCACCGCATCTGCGGTTCTGTTCCTGAGTCCCAGTCTGTAATGGGTCCTATCCACTCTGTGCTCCAACCTGTCGTACCTGCCAGTATCTCCCTGCCTGCATACCAGTCGTGCTTGCCTGCATCCACCCGTCTGCATACCAGCCGTGTCTGCCTATACCCACCAGTCTGTGTGCCAGCCTAACCTGCCTGTTCCTGTATTCCCCAGTGTGGGTCAACAGCCATGTCCGGGGTCTGACCTGGAGTAGCACCTGGTCCCTCTGCTCGGTTCCTCCTTGGTGCACTGGCGTCGTATGCCGTCATGCGACCTTGGTCGGATCGGGTGGATACTTAGTTACGCCCCTCCAGGCATTCACTCTCCGGTACGGTCCAGTGGAATCACTACATATGCACGCACACGCCAGTCAGTCCGGGCGTGTGCATTACAGCTTCGATGTTCAGTTGGAGATACTCCTGTACCATCATCTCGAGGCGTTGACTATGTGTCTGACTACTTGTCTCCTGTGGCCTTGCAAAGGATGGGCTAAAAAAGTGGTGAAAGGATTCCGCAAAATTGCTGTTACCAGCAGATACTGTGTTTCTGTTACGGTTTGAGTGCTGAAGACTCGACAGTCCAACGGTTGGCAAGTTAGAACTGTGAGATTCACTACGTGCACCACTGGTGTTTTGTGGAAAAGCACATGTAAAATTCTGCCACAGTCTCTGCTGATACTCCTGCATGCGTGAATCCCTTTCTATGGCAGGAATTATTTCGACAAATTTACTTTTGTACCAGGGATCTAAGAGTGTGGCTACTCAGTAGTCGGGATTATTTCGAATTCTGACAATTCGAGGGTCATGTTGCAGGTAGTGCAGCAAAAAGGCACTCATGTGTCTTGCGCATCCAGGAGCACCAAGTCCCTGTTGTGTTGGTGGGGAGGTAAGAATCATGCTTCCTTCCTCTGCCCTCTCCCCCCAAACTCGCACAACAGAAATGTGATCAAGGTCTCCCTCATCTGATGAGTCTTCCATGCCCATCGCCAGTTCGTCCTCCTCTTTTTCCTGGGCTCCTGCACCTTCCTCACTAGTTTGGCTGCTACCATGCACCCTGGTTAATCCCTCTCCCCCACCCTCCCATGCCGCCTTGGTGCTGCCAACCGTCTGGACCTTGCAGATGTTAGCCCTTCCGCATACAACTCCTCTTCCTCTACTTCCTCCACCTCCTCTTGTCCCACCACCTGACTCCGAATTCTGTTTAACATGTGCTCCAGCATGTAAATCACCGGAATAGTCATGCTGATAATGGCATCGTCAGCACTAAACATCTTCGTCGCCATTTCAAAACTGTGCAGAAGGGTGCATAGGTCCCTGATCTGAGACCACTCCTCCAGCGTGATTTGCCCCACCTCTGGATCTCGTTTGCCCAGGCCATAAGTCAGAACGTATTGCACCAGGGCTTGTCGGTGCTGCCACAGTCGCTGCAACAAGTGCAGAGTTGAATTCCACCGTGTTGGCACATCGCATTTTAGCCGGTGAAGTGGCAAGCCCAACGACTTCTGTAAAGATGTAAGTCGCTGAGCTGCGGGATGCGAACGGCGGAAGTGAGCACACAGCGACCATGCCCTCTGCAGAAGGCCATCTAGTCTGGGATAGTGGGCTAAAAATTGCTGGACAACCAGGTTCAACCTGTGAGCCATACAAGGCACGTATGTGACATTGCCCCGGTGAAGGGCCGCACCCAGGTTTGCAGCATTGTCGCACACGGCCTTCCCTGGCTGCAGGTCCAGTGGAGACAACCATTCATGAAACTGGGTCTCCAGAGCTGAACATAACTCCTCAGCTGTGTGACTCACATTTCCCAGACATTTCAAAGTAAAAACCGCCTGATGACGTTGAGCCCTGCTGCCAGCGTAGTAAGGAGGTGTGCAAGATCCCTTCTGCGCAGTTAGAAAGCTGGTGGCATGACCAGACAGGCTTTGGGTGCAGATGGAGGACCGAGAGGAGGTTGAGGAGGCAGAAGCAGTGGAGGAACTTCGAGATAAAGAGGATTGACGCACAACTCGTGGGGACGGCAAGACTTGGACAGCAGTCCCTTGTCCTGCTGTCACCATAGTTACCCAGTGCCCAGTCAGCGACATGTAACGCCCCTGTCCATGCCTACTCATCCAAGTGTCTGTGGTGAAATGCACCCTGTCACACACAGAGTTTCTCAAAGAAGCGGTGATGTTGTGTGCGAAATGCTGGTGGAGCGCAGGCACACCTTTCTTTGAGAAGTAGTCCAGACTGGGCATCTGGTACAGGGGCACTGCGATGAAGGTCTAGAAAATCCTCTGTGTCCACCAGGTGGAAAGGCAGCATTTCTGTAGCCAAGAGCTTGCAGATGGTGAAATTCAACCTCTTAGCTTTCTCATGGCTAGGAGGAAATGGTCTTTTACTTGTCCACATCTGAGGGACTGAGGGCTGGCTGTTGTGCTTAGACGGGGTTGAGTAGGGTGTCCCCGGCAAACTGACGGTCTGTGAGGAAGATGCAGGTGGAAAACTAAGGTTGCCTTGATCCAAAGGTGGTGCTCTCGATGTCGGAGAGCGCTCAACACCAGCTGGTGTTTCCACTTCCAAATGAAATGATGACCAGCCAATCACACTGGCTGTTGCGGGTAAAGAGGTGGCAGGTCTGCGTCTCAAAACAGGTGTGACTGCTGTCCCCCCAGTCACAGAGGATGAAGAGGCCGCGGATGCACAAGATGGGGCAGACGGTGGTTGGCCCGGCCCGCTAGGCCGCATTCTAGCACAGTGAGCTTCCCACTGCAACTTATGCTTCATATCCATGTGACGGTTCATGCATGAAGTACTCATACTATGGATTTTTTGGCCTCTACTTAGCTTTTGGTGACAAATGTTACAGATAACACGAGTTGGGTCATCCTTATCGATCTGAAAAAATGCCCAGGCTATGCAAAGCTTAGAACCCATGCGACCTGAAGAGCCACCACGACTTGTGGTCAGAGGCAGAGTTGTGTTTGAGGATGCAGTTGTTGACGTGTTTCCAGTACTACGTCTCTGTCCAGGAAGGCGCAACCTGACCTTGTCGTCACTAGCATCCTCCTCCACCTCCTCTGCTGACCTCATCAACTGGCTGACTGTGGGTTGACAGTAAGTGGGATCTGCAGCCTCGTCATCATCACCCTGTGTGTTCTCACACCCTCAGAGCCAACCTCTTCCTGCCCTGACAAAAAACTCAAGTTGTCGCTCCAATCAGGTATTTGAGTCTCATCATCGTCTTACTCATTGTCTCCACCAACAGGAGTTACAGTTTGGGAACAAGGGTCTACATTATGCTCAGAACCTTCTTCATCTGGTCCTGGATCCGACTCATACCGATACTGGGCATCAGTGCAGATCATTTCCTCGTCTGGATTCACAGAAGCTCTGGAGCCGACCTATGATTCCCAGGCTATAGTATGAGTAAACAGCTCTGCAGACTCAACCATCTATTCTACCCCATACTCAGATGGGCAGCTGGAGATTTGGGAGCTTTGAGGAAGCAAGTGCGATTGGGGTGACACCTCTGAAGACTGGAGTATTTGTGATGTTGAAGTTGAGGTGGAGGAGAGCCCACTTAAAGAGCACTTGATATCCGTTGAAGCACCTGCTGTTTTGGTGCCTCATCTGGAATTTGTAGCGATGGGCGTGGCCGTAAGAAAGGGATCGTATCACATTGTCCACTAAAAGAAGTAGACATCTTAGTTTGGCTGGAAGATGGTCTTTCTTCTGCAGATGTTACTCTTGCTTTAACACCTACCCCACGGACTCAACCTTTTTTTCCCTTCCCAACATGCCTATTCCCCTTTCCACCAGCAGCAGGCCTTTTGCCACTCATTTTGGTGGTTAACTAATTGACAACTCTGGAGTTGTTTGCACAAAAATCGATGGATGGAAACCGAGCAGAGCTGAGTGGCCAAATTGTGGTACTAGCCCAAAAGGATTGGCTGGGTTAGAAGCAGTAAAACAATTTTATTCGATACACAGGTGGTGGAGCTTGGTATAGATGGCCTAATACAATGAGTACCACACACTGCTACATGCCCAAAATTATTTTCCAGGCAAGATGCAGCTAAAAATTATTAGGAATTTGAAAGCTGGTGGAGCTTAGTATAGATGGCCTAATAGAATGAGTACCACTCACTGCTAATATGCCCAAAATTATTTTCCACGCAAGATACAGCTAAAAATTATTAGGAATTTGAAAGCTGGTGGAGCTTAGTATAGATGGCCTAATAGAATGAGCACCACACACTGCTAATATGCCCAAAATTATTTTACAGTCAAGATGCAGCTAAAAATTATTAGGAATTTGAAAGCTGGTGGAGCTTAGTATAGATGGCCTAATATAATGGGTACCACACACTGCTAATATGCCCAAAATTATTTTCCAGGCAAGATGCAGCTAAAAATTATTAGGAATTTGAAAGCTGGTGGAGCTTGGTATAGATGGCCTAATAGAATCAATACCACACACTGCTAATATGCCCAAAATTATTTTCCAGGCAAGATGCAGCTAAAAAATATTAGGAATTTGAAAGCTGGTGGAGCTTAGTATAGATGGCCTAATAGAACGAGTACCACATACTGCTACTATGCCCAAAATTATTTTCCGGGCTAGATGCAGTTAAAAATTATTATTAATTTTAAAGCTGGTGGAGCTTGGTATAGATGGCCTAATACAATGAGTCCCACACACTGCTACTATGCCCAAAAGGTTTTACTTGGCTAGGTGCAGTAGAAATATTGTATTACATACACAGGTGGTGTAGCTTGCAACACAGATACGCTACTCCACTGACTAACACACACTAAAGAAGCCCAAAAATATTTTCTTAGCTAGCTTTAGCCAAATGCTGTGAAAAACACTTGCACAGCACTAAAACAGACCTGCCTGGCAAAAAGTGATAGGAACTGATGTAACCTAGCCCTCAAAAGGGCTGGAATTACAACTAGTCACTACTCCCAACCTATCTGTCTATTTAAGAGCACAGACCTGCCTGCTAAAAGTGCTAGGAACTGCTGTAACCTAGCTCTCAAAAGGGCTGCAATTACAAACTAGTCCCTACTCTCTAAACCTTTCTGTCTATTTAAGAGTAAATTCGCTTGCAATTCACAGTTACACAATATAGCGCTAACAGCAGCAGCAGTGCCGTCTAACACTCAGCTGCAGCAGTGAGAAAATGGTGGCGACGGGGAAAATGGCTGGGTCTTATAGGGCAAGGACATGTGACATACACAGCCAATGACACATGCCCTTGCTTGTGTGAAAAAAAACACTTCGCTCTGTGTATGCGCTGCTGATAGGCTGACAGACTGCACCTCCCCACTGTAAATGCGGGAAAGAGAAAAAAAAATGGAGATCTTCATTATTTCTGCAGAGATCCATCCCATGCCCCTCCCCCCACCCCGCTGTACACTCAAACTGTGTATTAACATTGATTATCAGCATTACTGTGAAAAAATCCAGTTACGATTTTGGTGCACGAACAGTTATCGAATATAACCTCGAACAGACGGATCTTTTTCAAAGCGTTCAGGTTCGTCGAACGGCTCGAACACCGCCCAAAACAGCTCGAATTTGAAATTGGCGAACAGTTCGATTTGAACACCGCTCATCTCTAATAGCGACATCAGATGGCCCTTACTATTCTTAAAAGGTCAGCAGTCGGCCCTAGATATTGCTAGAGAGCCATTAGTCGGCTATGCTTTGTAGTTCCAATTATTAACAAGTGGGTCTCCTGTACTGTTATTGCATATCCAGTGACTGCAAGGGCTGCCAAAAATTTGAACGCAACCCAATACCCCTTTGAAGAGACATAGAGGAGGGTCTCAGTAAAAAAAATGTTCCCATTATAAAGGAGCGTGTCTCCTATAAGTGGTAATGCCCATGCTGTGACTGCAAGGGCTGCCAAAATTTGGGAAAAACTCCACTAAGAATTTAAATACACACAGAGCAGGGCCACAGTAACAAGGTACGACATGTTCCCATTAGAAAGGAGAGAGTCTGCTATACAGTTATAGGGTATTCAGTAAGTCCAACGGCTGAGAATTTTAGGAAAAACCCCACTAAGAATTTAAGGACACACAGAGCAGGACCACAGTAACAAGTATGACATGTTCCCATTAGAAAGGAGAGAGTCTGCTATACAGTTATAGAGTATGCAGTGAGTCCAACAGCTGACAATTTTACGAAAAACCCCACTAAGAATTTAAAGACACACAGAACAGGGCCACAGTAAGAAGGTATGACATGTTCCCATTAGAAAGGAGAGAGTCTGCTATACATTTAAAGGGTATACAGTGAGTCCAACGGCTGTCAATTTTAGGAAAAACCCCACTAAGACTTTAAAGACACATGGAGCAGGGCCACAGTAACAAGTACGACATGTTAACATTAGAAACGAGAGAGTCTGCTATACAGTTATAGGGTATGCAGTGAGTCCAACGGCTGACAAGTTTAGGAAAAACCCCACTAAGAATTTAAAGACACATTGAGCAGGGCCACAGTTACAAGTACGACATGTTCCCATTAGAAAGGAGAGAGTCTGCTATACAGTTATAGGGTATGCAGTGAGTCCAGCGGCTGACAATTTTAGGAAAAACCCCACTAAGAATTTAAAGACACACAGAGCAGTGCCTCAGTAACAAGGTACGACATGTTCCCATTAGAAAGGATAGAGTCTGCTATACAGTTATAGGGTATGCAGTGAGTCCAATGGCTGACAATTTTAGGAAAAACCCCATTAACAATTTAAAGACACATGGAGCAGAGCCACAGTAACAAGTACGACATGTTCCCATTAAAAAGAAGAGAGTCTGCTATACAGTTATAGGGTATGCAGTGAGTCCAATGGCTGACCAATTTTAGGAAAAACCCCACTAAGAATTTAAAGACACATGGAGCAGGGCCACAGTAACAAGTACGACATGTTCCCATTAGAAAAGAGAGAGTCTGCTATACAGTTATAGGGTATGCAGTGAGTCCAACGGCTGACAATTTTAGGAAAAACCCCACTAAGAATTTAAAGACACACTGAGCAGGGCCACAGTAACAAGTACGACATGTTCCCATTAGAAAGGAGAGAGTCTGCTATACAGTTATAGGGTATGCTGTGAGTCCAACGGCTGACAATTTTAGGAAAAACTCCACTAAGAATTTAAAGACACAAAGAGCAGGGCCACAGTAATGCAAAATTCTCATTAGAAAGAAGAGAGTCTCCCATAGTGTTGGCATATGCAGTAAATGCAAGTGTATGAACTGACAAACATTTACCCCTGGGGTGTATACATGAACATACTGTATCAAAAATTTTTTTTACGGGCATCATAAAGACCCTTTAAAAAAATTAGGTGGGTGTTGCATCATGGACCACGGTCACCCTGGTGATATGGTGTTGGAGGATGAGGAGGAGGAGGACGAGAGCAAATAGCCAAAATCAGGAAGCGTATACCCATGTGTGGATGTGAAAAGGTGCATGGGAATACACCTCTCAAGAAAAGACACTGGATTGGAGTTTATGTTACGCTGCTATCATTCGGTGGTGTTGAAAAGTCTGGCCCAATCCAGCCCTTGTTCATTTTTATAAGAGTCAGCCTGTCATCATTTTCAGTTGACAGGCGGATGCGCTTATCAGTTATAATTCCACCAGTGGCACTAAAAACCCGCTCTGATAAAATGCTGGTGGCAGGGCAGGCCAGGACCTTCAAGGCATAGAGAGCCAGTTCATTCCACGTATCCAGCTTGGATATCCAATAATTATAAGGCACAGTGGAATCTCGGAGGACGTTGGTACGGTGGGCAAGGTACTCCCTCAGCATCTTCCCAAACGTTGCACCCCTTGTGAGAGTACCCCGCGCCTCAGGGCCTGTGCGATGGGAGGGTCTGAGAAAACTCTCCCAGAACTTTGACAGTGTTCCCTGCCTCTGATGGATTGAAGTTGTGTCTCTCTCGCCTGTACTTCTTGGTTGTCCAGCGAAGTGTGCCCTCTGCCGCCAGAGTTTTCAGATGGGAATTTTTTTAATAGTTCCGCAACAAGGGCCTTCTGGTACTGCCCCATTTTTGTAGACCTGTCCGCCTCAGGAATAAGAGATATAAAGTTCTCCTTGAAGCATGGGTCTAGTAGTGTCACCAACCAGTAATGACTGTCACCCAAAATTTGGAGAACGCGAGGGTCATGGGAAAGGCAGCGTAACATAAACTCAACCATGCGTGCCAGACTACTAACAGGCAAGACTTCCGTGTCCTCAACAAGAGGATGACTGACCATGCTCTACTCCTCCTCCTCCTCTCTTTTCTCTGGCCATCCACGCTGAACAGATGGTATGACAGCTGTGCAGGTAGTATCATCTATAGTGCTTGAAACTAGTTCTTGTCCTTCCTCCTCCTTCTCTTTCTCCTCTTCCTCATTGTCACCCCATCCACGTTGGTATGAGATGAGGCTTGGCTGTGTGTAATCACCCTGTATGGTTCCTTGCTCCATCTCATCGTGCTCCGCCTGCAGTGCATCCTCTTTGATTGTGAGCAGAGATCGTTTCAGAAGACAGAGAAGCGGGATGGTGACACTAATTATGATGTCATCACAACTCACCATCTTGGTGGAGTCCTCAAAGTTTTGGAGGGTGGTACATAAGTCTGATATCCATGTCCACTCCTGAGGTCTTATGTGTGGAGTCTGAACTGAATACCAATGGCCTTGTTGATGCTGGTACTCAACAACTGCCCTCTTCTACTCACAAATCCTTCCCAACATCTGCAGTGTAGAGTTCTAACGCATGGGGACATCACATACCAGTCTGTGAGCTGGAAGCTGCAAATGCTGCTAAAATGGGCACACAGGCAGCATACTTTAAAAAAGCAGATCCAGCAGCTCCAGGCAGGATTTGAGAAACCGCTGAACCACGAGGTTAAGCACATGGGCCAGGCATGGTACATGCGTGAGCTCGCCTCGCCTCAGAGCCGCTACCAGGTTCCGGCGACTGTTACACATGACCATGCCTGGCTGTAGGTTCAGCGGTGTGAGCCACAGATCTGCCTGCTCTTTCAGAGCTGTCCACAAACCTTCAGCATTGTGCGGTTTTTCACCTAAGCATATTAGCTTCAACACAGCCTGTTGCCGCTTGGCCGATGCAGTGCTGCAGTGCTTCCAGCTTGTGACTGATGTGGTCATTTTGGAGATGGAGGCTGAAGAGGAGGAGGAGGAGGCTGAGGAGCACGAGGTGCAGGAGCTGTAGACCATGGGGATAACCCTGATTGACCTAGGGCCCGCAATCCTTGGCGTCGGGAGGACGTGTTCCGTCCCAAGGTCCGACTTGGTCCCGGCTTCCACTATGTTAACCCAGTGTGCCGTCAGCGAGTTGTACCGTCCCTGCCCTTGTCCACTTGTCCGTGCTTAGGTGGACTTTACCGGTAACTGCGTTGTTGAGAGCACGGGTAATGTTTTGGGACACATGCTTGTGTAATGCGAGGAAGGCACACCGGGAGAAATAGTGGCGGCTGGGGACCTAGAACCAAGGGACGGCCGCCGGCATCAGGTTGCAGAATGCTTCCATCTCCATGAGCCTAAAAGGCAACATTTCGAGCACAAACTGTCGTCAAACGTGAAAATTTAGTAGTGCGGCCTGTGGGGCGTTGGCTGCATATTTGCGCTTGCATTCCAAGGACTGGGGTATGGACTAGTGTTGAGCCACCCCCGTAGTGTTCGAGTTCGGTTCGGTTCGTCGAACACCCGTGTGTTCGCCGAACTGTTCGTCGAACTGTTCGTCGAACACCTTCGAACACCGTTAAAACCAATGGCAGGCAAACAAAAACACATAGAAACACATAGAAAACACCTTCAAAGGTGTCCAAAAGCTGACAAACTGCTCAGAAGACACAACTAACACATGGAAAAGTGACAAGTACATATAGTCATGCGAAAAGAAAAGAGGTGGAGGAGTAAAAGGAGGGGGAGACACAGATATAGGCATGTCATGCCCTTCTAAAATCCAAAAAGTGAGAAGCCGAGACGGCCAGTCCGCTCCTGCCCGTGCCACCTCCGTGTCGCCGGGTTTGTGCCAGAGCCGCGGTGAACCCTGACGGCCAGCCCCCCTCTCCCAATACTGGTGCCTGTCCGCTGGTGGGTCGAGAGAGCCCCCCTGTGGTGGAGGCAGCTCTAAGCTTTTTAATTTAAATTGTCCCTCTAATTTGAATGAATACACTTTAAATCCATTTACAAGGATCTATTGGAGGGCAAGTCTCATGCCAGCAGCCGCGTAATTCCAGCTCCAGTAGCGTCCACTAAAGCTGCTGCAGTTAAAAAGCTTTTATAAGGATCGAGCTCGGCTGTCCACCGCAAGGCATCCTAGTGCCAGTCCCAGCCCCTATGCCTTGGGGTGCCTCCTGATGCTCTTCACTAAGTATCCCGTGGTCCCGAAGCATTTCCTTTGAAAAAATTAAGTGTCCAAACTACAGGTGGTGTAGCTTGCTTAACAGCCGGGATAATCCGCTGACTAGCAGACACTGCTACTAGGCACAAAGTATTTCCTGGGCTAGATGCAGTTAAAAATTTGTAAGTAGATACTCTCGTTGGATGCTGAGAAAGCATTCCATAGAGTCTCCTGGCACGCCATATATGATTCTCTTAAAAAGCTTGGGGTAGGGGTCTAGGGGACCCTTTTATAGCCAAAATCACGGCCCTGTATCACAATACGTCACCTAGGCTGAAGATAAATGGAACTGTAGCACCGAGGGCTCGGTTGCTACAGACGTATTGCACCTCACCCAGAGGTGTGATATCTCACTCTCAGATAAGGATGGAGTGTGGATCAGGACCCGACACCTGCATGCATTACACCACATTGCCGTGGGGCAGGGCGACCAATATGCCCCTGAGATGGGCACGACAGTCCCTGTCCCTGGCTGGAGTGGGGGGAGGGAACACTGAGGAAGCAGTTCCTGGGTGCATTGAGAAGGGAGTATAAAAGGTGGGCACCATCTTAGTTCAGTGCAGAGAAGTCTGAGCAGAAGTGGCAGGGAGCAGGGGCTCTGCATGAGCTCTGCTCTGGAGGCGGGCCTAGTAACAGAGGCCCAGGCCTGCAAGAGGGAGAAGGAAGGAAGAGGAGCGGAGAAGGCTGAAGGAACGAGGAATGAAGGGATCCCAGGGGTGCGGACGGGCGAGTCGCCACCGCACGCCCGAATCCACCTGCGTGGAGGGGTCAGGCCAAAGGGGGAGACCGGTCCCCGAACTAGTGGAGGCAGGAAACGACCCTCAGCTAGAAACCGGAGGCTCTGACATTTTATGTGGCGCAGCCCCTTGCTCCACCCGCTAGGAAGGCACCACATAGGGTCAGGGAAACTGGCGCCAAGTTTACTAAGAGGAGGCCCGAGGCAGCCGGACAGAAGTGTTGGTAATAAAGGCGAGACAAAGGACACACAAAGGGGGTCCTGTGAAGCGCTCCAAAGTTATCTGGGAGTTGTCTGAGCCCCTCACCTGGTGAGCACAGTACGACGTGGGCAGCCGTTACCTGCAGACGTGGTCTGGATAATAAGAACTGTGAGTAAAGGCCCTGAACTGCATCACTGACTCCGTGTCGTTACTGCTGCTGCCCTGCACCATCACCCCCATCCTCCGCATACACTGCCCTGAGGCTATACTCCTCCCGTGGGGAGTTATGCTACGCTCTGCTGCACCCACAAC
The DNA here is from genome assembly GCF_046119375.1 of Phyllobates terribilis. Taxonomy (NCBI): domain Eukaryota; kingdom Metazoa; phylum Chordata; class Amphibia; order Anura; family Dendrobatidae; genus Phyllobates; species Phyllobates terribilis. The sequence continues at coordinate 791,420,017 of NW_027362761.1, forward strand.
ACCAGCCTTAGCGGTCTGCCCTGTAGCGGCGGTTCACTCTGACCGCAATCCACGGGTGGCGTAGTCGGACATTTAAACATCAAAACCACATAAATAGTTCCGCCACTGGTTTGACCGCCCTGAGCCACGGAACCGGATCGCTGCCACGAAGACTACAACCACCAGCATCCACCATAAAGGGTCCGGCTCCGGGTGTCCCAAGGCCCAGGGGGTGCGTCAGAACATTTTCATCACCTTTCACAATCACCAATGGGACAAGGCAGGGATGTCCTCTGTCCCCTCTCTTATACATCCTAGTGACGGAGCACCTGCTCTCATCAATTCGCCATAACCCCAATATTAGGTGGATTGAGGTGGGAGGCACCGAGTACAAGTGCTCTCTATTTGCTGATGATGTCCTAGTATATATCACTCAATCACATATATCCATCCCTGCTGTTATGGCTGAAATAGATCACTTTGTTACATGGTAAAATTTTAAAATCAATGCAGCGAAGTCTGAGGCCCTCGATGTCTCCCTCCCTAAATCCATATAGGATTCCATCCAGTCCAACTTTCCCTTTGCCTGGCCCTCACAGGGTATCAAATACTTAGGAATTCCTATTCATAGAGACCTCTCCCATCTATGTTATCTTAATTTTGGGCCCTTTATTGAACAATTCCATACAGACCACGGTTGGCAAGTTGGAACTGTGAGATTCACTACGTGCACCACTGGTATTTTGTGGAAAAGCACATGTAAGATTCTGCAACAGTCTCTGCTGATACTCCTGCATGCGTGCATCCCTTTCTATGGCAGGAATAATTTCTGCAAATTTACTTTTGTACCGGGGATCTAACAGTGTGGCAACCCAGTAGTCAGGATTATTTCTAATTCTCACAATTCGAGGGTCATGTTGCAGGTAGTGCAGCAAGAAGGCACTCATGTGTGTTGCGCATCCAGGAGCACCAAGTCCCTGTTGTGTTGGTGGCGAGGTAACAATCATGCTTCCTTCCTCTGTCCTCTCCCCCCAACCTCGCACAACAGAAATGTGATCAAGGTCTCCCTCATCTGATGAGTCTTCCATCAGTTCGTCCTCCACTTCTTTCTGGGCTCCTGCACCTTCCTCACTAGTTTGGCTGCTACCATGCGCCCTGGTAAAATCATCTCCCCCACCCTCACATGCCTGCCGCCCTGGTGCTGCCGACCGTCTGGACCTTGCAGATGTTAGCCCTTCCGCATACAACTCCTCCTCCTCTACTTCCTCCACCTCCTCTTGTGCCACCACCTGACTCCGAATTCTGTTTAACATGTGCTCCAGCATGTAAATCACCGGAATAGTCATGCTGATAATGGCATCGTCAGCACTAAACATCTTCGTCGCCATTTCAAAACTGTGCAGAAGGGTGCATAGGTCCCTGATCTGAGACCACTCCTCCAGCGTGATTTGCCCCACCTCTGAATCTCGTTGGCCCAGGCTATACGTCAGAACGTATTGCACCAGGGCTTGTCGGTGCTGCCACAGTCGCTGCAACATGTGCAGAGTTGAATTCCACCGGGTAGGCACATCGCATTTTAGCCGGTGAAGTGGCAGGCCCAACGACTTCTGTAGAGATGTAAGTCGCTGAGCTGCGGGATGCGAACGGCGGAAGTGAGCACACAGCGACCGTGCCCTCTGCAGAAGGCCATCTAGTCTGGGATAGTGGGCTAAAAATTGCTGGACAACCAGGTTCAACACGTGAGCCATACAAGGCACATGTGTGACATTGCCCCGGCGAAGGGCCGCACCCAGGTTTGCAGCATTGTCGCACACGGCCTTCCCTGGTTTCAGGTCCAGTGGAGACAACCATTCATGAAATTGGTTCTCCAGAGCTGACCACAACTCCTCAGCTGTGTGACTCACATTTCCCAGACATTTCAATGTAAAAACCGCCTGATGACGTTGAGCCCTACTGCCAGCATAGTAAGGAGGTGTGCAGGATCCCTTCTGCGCAGTTAGAAAGCTTGTGGCATGACCAGACAGGCTTTGGGTGCAGGTGGAAGACCGAGAGGAGGTTGAGGAGGCAGAAGCAGTGGAGGAAAAATGACATAAAGAGGATTGACGCACAACTCGTGGGGACGGCAAGACTTGGACAGCAGCCCCTTGTCCTGCTGTCACTATAGTTACCCAGTGCCCAGTCAGCGACATGTAACGCCCCTGTCCATGCCTACTCGTCCAAGTGTCTGTGGTGAAATGCACCCTGTCACACACAGAGTTTCTCAAAGAAGCGGTGATGTTGTGTGCGACATGCTGGTGGAGCGCAGGCACACCTTTCTTTGAGAAGTAGTGCCGACTGGGCATCTGGTACTGGGGCACTGCGACGGACATAAGGTCTCGAAAATCCTCTGTGTCCACCAGGCGGAAAGGCAGCATTTCTGTAGCCAAGAGCTTGCAGATGGTGAAATTCAACCTCTTAGCTTTCTCATGGCTAGGAGGAAATGGTCTTTTACTTGTCCACATCTGAGGGACCGAGGGCTGGCTATTGTGCTTAGACGGGGTTGATAAGGGTGTCCCCGGCAAACTGCCGGTCTGTGAGGAAGATGCAGGCGGACATGTTAGGTTGCCTTGATCCAAAGGTGGTGCTATCGATGTCGGACAGCGCTCAAGACCAGCTGGTGTTACCACCTCCAAAGAAAATGATGACCTGCCAATCACGCTGGCTGTTGCGGGTAAAGAGGTGGCAGGTCTGCGCCCCAAAACAGGTGTGACTGCTGTCCCCCCAGTCACAGAGGATGAAGAGGCCGCGGATGCACAAGATATGGCAGACGGTGGTTGGCCCGGCCGGCTAGACCGCATTGTAGCACACTGAGCTTCCCACTGCAACTTATGCTTCATGTCCATGTGCCGGTTCATGCATGAAGTACTCAAACTATGTATTTTTTGGCCTCTACTTAGCTTTTGCTGACAAATGTTACAGATAACACGAGTTGGGTCATCTTTATCGATCTGAAAAAATGCCCAGGCTATGCAAGGCTTAGCACCCATGCGACCTGAAGAGCCACCACGACTTGTGGTGAGAGGCAGAGTTGTGTTTGAGGATGCAGTTGTTGACGTGCTTCCAGTACTACGTCTCTGTCCAGGAAGGCGCAACCTGACCTCGTCGTCACTAGCATCTTCCTCCACCTCCTCTGCTGACCTCATCTCTTGGCTGACTGTGGGTTGACAGTAAGTGGGATCTCCGACCTCATCATCATCACCCTGTGCGTTATCACACCCGTCGTCCTCAGAGCCAACCTGTTCCTGCCCTGACAAAAAACTAAAGTTGTCGCTCCAATCAGGTATTTGAGTCTTATCATCGTCTTCCTCATTGTCTCCACCAACAGGAGTTACAGTTTGGGAAAGAGGGTCTACATTATGGTCAGAACCTTCTGCGTCTGGTCCTGGATCCGACTCATAAAGATTCTGGGCATCAGTGCAGATCATTTCCTCGTCTGGATTCACAGAAGCGCTGGAGTCGACCTCTGATTCCCAGGCTATAGTATGAGTAAACAGCTCTGCAGACTCAACCATCTGTTCTACCTCATACTCAGACGGGCAGCTGGAGATTTGGGAGCTGTGAGGAAGCAAGTGCGATTTGGGTGACACCTTTGAGGACTGGAGTATTTGTGATGTTGAAGTTGATGTGGAGGAGAGCCCACTTAAAGGAGCACTTGATATCCGTTGAAGCACCTGCTGTTTTTGTGCCTCATCTGGAATTTGTAGCGATTGGCGTGGCCGTAAGAAAGGGATCTTATCACATTGTCCGCTAAAAGAAGTAGACATTTTAGTTTGGCTGGAAGATGGTCTTTCTTCTGCACCTACCCCACGGACACAACCTTTTTTCCCCTTCCCAACACGCCTATTCCCCTTTCCACCAGCAGCAGGCCTTTTTCCACTCATTTTGGTGGTTAACTAATTCACAACTCTGGAGTTGTTTGCACAAAAAAACAATGGATGGTAACCGAGCAGAGCTGAGTGGCCAAACTGTGGTATTAGGCCAAAACTATTGGCTGGGTTAGATGCAGAAAAAAATTATTTTTAATTTGCAACCTGATGGAGGTCAGTATAGATGGACTAATAGACCAAGTCCCACACACCGCTAGAAGCCCAAATATTTTTTCAGAGCTAGATGCAGAAATTTTTTTTATTCAATTTGCAACCTGATGGAGGTCAGTATAGATGGACTAATATACCAAGTCCCACACACTGCTAGAAGCCCAAATATTTTTTCAGAGCTAGATGCAGAAAAAAATTATTTTTAATTTGCAACCTGATGGAGGTCAGTATAGATGGACTAATAGACCAAGTCCCACACACCGCTAGAAGCCCAAATATTTTTTCAGAGCTAGATGCAGAAAAAAATTATTTTTAATTTGCAACCTGATGGAGGTCAGTATAGATGGACTAATAGACCAAGTCCCACACACCGCTAGAAGCCCAAATATTTTTTCAGAGCTAGATGCAGAAAAAAATTATATTCAATTTGCAACCTGCTGGAGGTCAGTATAGAAGGACTAATAGAACAAGTCCCACACACTGCTAGAAGCCCAAATATTTTTTCAGAGCTAAATGAAGAAAAAAATTATTTTTAATTTGCAACCTGATGGAGGTCAGTATAGATGGACTAATAGACCAAGTCCCACACACTGCTAGAAGCCCAAATATTTTTTCAGAGCTAGATGCAGAAAAAAATTATTTTTAATTTGCAACCTGATGGAGGTCAGTATAGATGGACTAATAGACCAAGTCCCACACACTGCTAGAAGCCCAAATATTTTTTCAGAGCTAGATGCAGAAAAAAATTATTTTTAATTTGCAACCTGATGGAGGTCAGTATAGATGGACTAATAGACCAAGTCCCACACACCGCTAGAAGCCCAAATATTTTTTCAGAGCTAGATGCAGAAAAAAATTATATTCAATTTGCAACCTGCTGGACGTCAGTATAGAAGGACTAATAGAACAAGTCCCACACACTGCTAGAAGCCCAAATATTTTTTCAGAGCTAAATGAAGAAAAAAATTATTTTTAATTTGCAACCTGATGGAGGTCAGTATAGATGGACTAATAGACCAAGTCCCACACACTGCTAGAAGCCCAAATATTTTTTCAGAGCTAGATGCAGAAAAAAATTATTTTTAATTTGCAACCTGATGGAGGTCAGTATAGATGGACTAATAGAACAAGTCCCACACGCTGCTAGAAGCCCAAATATTTTTTCAGAGATAAATGAAGAAAAAAATTATTTTTAATTTGCAACCTGATGGAGGTCAGTATAGATGGACTAATAGACCAAGTCCCACACACTGCTAGAAGCCCAAATATTTTTTCAGAGCTAGATGCAGAAAAAAATTATTTTTAATTTGCAACCTGATGGAGGTCAGTATAGATGGACTAATAGACCAAGTCCCACACACCGCTAGAAGCCCAAATATTTTTTCAGAGCTAGATGCAGAAAAAAATTATATTCAATTTGCAACCTGCTGGAGGTCAGTATAGAAGGACTAATAGAACAAGTCCCACACACTGCTAGAAGCCCAAATATTTTTTCAGAGCTAAATGAAGAAAAAAATTATTTTTAATTTGCAACCTGATGGAGGTCAGTATAGATGGACTAATAGACCAAGTCCCACACACTGCTAGAAGCCCAAATATTTTTTCAGAGCTAGATGCAGAAAAAAATTATATTCAGTTTGCAACCTGATGGAGGTCAGTATAGATGGACTAATAGAATGATGCTATGCCCAAAAGATTTTACTTCACTAGGTGCAGTAAAAAAATTGGTATTCTATACACAGGTGGTATATCTTGCAACACAGATAGGCTACTCCACTGACTAACACACTCTGCAATAGGCCAAAAAGGATTAGCTTTGCTAGATTCAGCCAAATGCTGTGAAAAAAACTTGCACATCACTGGCACAGACCTGCCTGGCAAAAACTGATAGGAACTGATGTAACCTAGTCCTGAAAAGGACTCCAATTACAATTAGTCTTTACTCCCACAATCTATCTATTTAAGAGCACAGACCTGCCTGATAAAAGTCGTAGGAAATGCTGTAACCTAGTCCTTAAAAGGACTGCAATCACAACTATTCCCTACTCCCAAGCTATCTGTATATTTGTGCGAAAATTGGCTTGAAATTAACAAGGTATAGCGCACACAGCAACAGCGGTGCCGTCTAACACGCAGCTGCAGCAGTGAGAAAATGGTGGCGACGGGGAAAATGGCTTGGTCTTATAGGGCAAGGACATGTGACATACACTGCCAATCACACATGCTCTTGCTTGTGTGAAAAAAAGCACTTCGCTCCGTGTGTGCGCTGCTGATAGGCTGACAGATTGCACCTCCCCACTGCAAATGCGGGAAAGAGAAAAAAAAATGGAGATCTTCATTGTTCCTGCAGAGATCCATCCCCTGCCCCTCCCCCCGCCCCGCTGTACACTCAAACTGCGTATTAACATTAATTTTCATCATTACTGAGAAAAAATCCAGTTATGATTTTGGTGCACGAACAGTTATCGAACATAACCTCGAACAGCCGAATTTTTCTCAAATTGTTCGTGTTCGCCGACCGGCTCGAACACCGCCCAAAACAGCTCGAATTTGAGATTGGCGAACAGTTCGAGTAGAACAACGCTCATCTCTAGTATGGACAACTGAACGCTGCGTTGGGACAACGTTCTTCCTGATGCTGCTACTTGAGAGTGTGCAATGACTGGTGCAGGGCAGGAGGCATCTTTGCATGCACCATGGACAGGGGATTGGCTTGCATCAACAACAGTGGAAGAAGCAATGGTGCCACCCGCAGACACGGTTCCTGGACCCTGGGGTTCGGCCCACAAAGTAGGGTGCTTTGCTGCCATGTGCTTGATCATGCTGGTGGTGGTCAGGCTGGTCGTTTTGCCACCCCTGCTGATGGTGGCCTAGCAGGTGGTGCAAATGGCCTTTTTGGGGTTATCGGCAGAGTCTTTAAAAAACAACCAGACTCGGGAAGACCTAACAGTTGTACTGGCAACTTCATTTGTGTTGGTGTTATGGGGAGCGGTTGCCTGCCTTCTGTCTGCGGCCACCACACTGCTTCTTCTTGCCTGTTAAGGTGCTCTGCCTCCCTCCCCCTGTGTGCTGCTGTCCTCGCTTAGCATGTCCTCCTGCCAGGTTGGGTCAGTTACTATATCGTCCACCACCTCATCTTCCACTTCCTCACCCTGGTCCTCCCTCCTGACTTTCTGGCAATTGTGTCTTATCATCGACCACCTCTTGTGACACTTTCCGATCATTGCCTTCGTGTGACCGTGGCTGCTCAAATATTTAGGCATCGCTACTCGCGATCTCCTCTTGCACCGCTACAAGTGGACCGGGCGAGAGGCCCAAATCTATAAATGGAAAAGTGAACAGCTCTTCAGAGTGTCCAAGTGTGGGATCAGTTGCCTCTGGGTACTCGGCATGGTGGGAGGAAGGAGGATCAGGGTCAGGAATATGCGGTCCAGACACACGGCTACTGAGACTTGACCGTGTGGAAGACAGGGTGGTGGTGGTGGCTAAGTGACTGGAAACATTATCCGCTATCCAACAAACAACCTTTTGACACTGCTCTGGGTTCAATAGTGGTGTGCTGCGGTCCCCTAGAAACTGGAACAGGAAGGTCAGGCGAGAAGATGTGGGTGTTTGTTGTGGCACAATTTTGGCTTGCCCACGGCTTTGTCCTCAGCCTCTGCATGCACCATTACGATCACGTCCAGTTCCCCGTCCCTTGCCACGTGCCTTGCCCATTTTAAATGGAAGATAGTATCTTCCACGTTCACTACAAATGCCTGAGTTTGGAGTGAACTTATATGTGAGCCGTTTGATGGAGAAAACACAGTTTTAAATACCTGGCCTATAGGTAAGTAGTTTGAACAGCAAACTGCTGTGAATTGCTTCACTGACACACTGAAAATTTTTTTTAATGGAGGCCAGAAATGGCAGTATTTTGTGAAAACGTATATGTAATCCGTGTGACGGAGAAAACACAGTTTTAAATGCCTGGCCTGTAGGTAACTGTTTTGAACAGCAAACCAGTGTCAAAAACTTTGCTGATACACTGAAAATTTTTTTTAATGCGGGCCAGAAGTGGCAGTATTTTCTGAAAACCTATATTTGATCCGTGTGACGGCGAAAACATAGTTTTAAATAGCTGGATTTTAGCGCTGTAATATGGAAAGGACCTGTCTTTATTCTGCAGTGCAAATGGCGGAGAAAAACCGTGTTCTCTGGATTACTTTTTAAGCAACTAATGAGGATTAAGATGTAAAAAAAATTATTCCTGGCCCCTGAGACCTGGGCCTATTTCTAGAAATATAACAGCAGCAGAAGGCAGAACTGGAATGGAGCCTCTTGTCCTATGTGCACTGCAGTCTGTTATATACCCTGCCTGCCTGCCTATATACACTGCCTGCCTGATATCTTTGCAGATGGATTAGTTAGTCCTCAAAAGGACTGTTTTTTAAGATGGATATGTGTAATGTACGGTTTTTCTCCCTACACTACCTAATACACGATTAAATCTCTCCCTGACACAGCAGCAGCTCTCCCTACACTGTCTGATCCGGAGTGACTGTTACGAGCATGGCGGCGCCAGTTCTTATATAGACCTGATGACACTGTGCGGCCAGCCAATCACTGTAATGCCCACAACCAACATGGCTACGGCATTACAGTGCATGGCAGGCAATCCCTGCATGTTCACTGGCTCTCTAAAGAGCGCCAAACATGCAGGGAGGGGGCCCGATTTCCCGCCCGAGAAACCCGGAAATACTTCGCAAGCGACGAGCATCTCGAGCAGTGAGATGCTCGGGCGAGCACCGAGCAGTAGTGAGCATGCTCGCTTATCACTAGCTATATGCACTCCAGTCTGCTATATACACTGCCTGCCTGCCTATATACACTGCCTGCCTGATATCTCTGATATCAATCCGGAAATACTCACCGAGCGCTGAGCTTGTCGAGCACCATGATGCTCGGGCGAGTGCTGACTAGTGGCGAGCGCGTTCGCTCATCACTAGTCTTGATTTGTTAAAAAAAAAAATTCTGTCTCAGATTTTTTCAGATTCAAGTATAGCGCCTCTAAGACATCTAACAGCTGGTTACTGGCGTTCTAACCTTAAATCTGCAATCACATCAGAAGTTGCAATACGCACCCACGAGTAGTGATGGGTGAACCCATGACTGTTCTGGCTCGGCTAATTGAGCCAAACACTGAACAGTTTATTAAAAGTTCAGGTTCGGGTACCAGAACAATACCCAAACCCAAACACAGACCCCATTCATATGAATTGGGGAGCCGAAAATATCTGATTTCCCAGCTCAGGAAACACAGGCTCTGTTCAGCACTAACAACATTACCATGGTCAGAGCGCTGTGTGATTTTTCTGACAGATGTCAGCATGATCCCACAGCTGTGACAGTGACCCGCAGTAAAAGCTTACTGCGGGTAATAGGCGCGGGTTATTGGGACTACTATCACCATCAGCCAAGCTCTGTTGTCATAGGAAATAACGAGCCCCGGCGCTGCTGGATGGAAGCAGTAGTCTCTTGTCAGCGGAGCATGGGCTGAAAGTAAAAAAAAAAAGTTAAAATTAATAAATAACTATTCAAATAATAAAAAACACATTACACTCACTTACACCTTGTCCCAGATGTTCTCATCCCCTGCAAAAAATAAAAAATAAGTAAACACCAAATACTCAACTTACACCTAATCCCCAAAGCCAATGTCACCTGTAATAAAGATAAAATAATAAACCAACCTCATCCTCACCTGTCCGCCGTATTCCATATAGCGAGGGTCCCATGTCGATCTCATGAATACAATGGCCACTTCAGAAAATGTAACTGCTCTATTCTGCAGCCACGATACACTGAAAGGAGCACAATCGCTCCAGTCAGTGTATAGCGCTGAGCTACAGGGGAATGAGGTCAGACGAGTTCATCATGAACTCGTGTGACCTCACGGCACTACTGTGGAAATTTTTCATGCAGCTGTAGTGCTGTAAGTGAGGTCACACGATTTCATCAGCTGATGAACTCGTGTGACCTCTCTGCCAGCAGCTCAGCCTGTACACTGACACTGGAGTAATTGCACTCCTGTGTCAGTGTATAGCCTGTTGTCTTCTAGAACAGTCACATCAGTGACTGTTCTAGAGGTGACCCAGATCGCCGTCGGACAATCTGGAGTGTCACCGCGTCGGACAGATGAGGGATATGTTTTTTTTATTTTTTTTTTTTTGTTAATTAAGAATCAAATAAAATTGTGTGTGCTTTTTATTTCAAATAAAGGACTTTTTCTTGGCCGTGTCTATATTTCTCCAATTTTACTATAGAATTCGTAATGGGGGCGTCTTATAGATGTCGCTCCATTACTAACCTGGGCTTCATGTCAGCTGTTAATACAAGGCTGACATGAAACCCAACCCTATTACCACCACTACACGGCAGTGGGAAGAGTGGAGGCTAAGCGTCAGATTTGGCACATCTTATTGATGCGCCATTTCTGAGGCAGCTGAGAGCTGATATTATTAGCCTCGGAGGGGGCTAGTATCCATGGCCCCTTCCCTGACTTTTAATATCAGCCCACAGTGGTCTGTTTAGTTAGCTCTAATCTACTGGTTAGATTTTATAGGAGGACCCTACGTCAATTTTTTTCTGGGATCCCCCTGCAAACTATGCATGTATCTATCTATTATCTATCTATCTATTAATCTATTATCTATCTAGGAGTGTATCTGCCTATCATCTATATACAGTGGGTATGGAAAGTATTCAGACCCCTTTAAAAGTTTCACTCTTTTTTCATTGCAACCATTTGGTAAATTCTAAAAAGTTCATTTTTTTTCTCATTAAAGTACACTCTGCACCCCATCTTGACTGAAAAAAACAGAAATGTAGAAATTTTTGCAAATTTATTAAAAAAAGAAAAACTGGAATATCACACGGTCATAAGTATTCAGACCCTTTGCTCAGACACTCATATTTAAGTCACATGCTCTCCATTTCCTTGTGATCCTCCTTGAGATGGTTTTACTTTGTCATTGGAGTCCACCTGTGTTTAATTAAACTGATAGGACTTGATTTGGAAAGGCACACACCTGTCTATATAAGACCTCACAGTTCACAGTGCATGTCAGACCAAATGAGAATCATGAGCTTAAAGGAACTCCCCAAGGAGCTCAGAAACAGAATTGTGGCAATGCACAGATCTGGCCATGGTTACAAAAGAATTTCTGCATTACTCAAGGTTCCTAAGAGCACAGTGGCCTCCATAATCCTTAAATGGAAGAGGTTTGGGACCACCAGAAGTCTTACTAGACTTGGCCGTTCAGCCAAACTGAGCAATAGTGAGATAAGAGCCTTGGTGAGAGAGGTAAAGAAGAACCCCAAGACCACTGTGGCTGAGCTCCAGAGATGCAGTAGGGAGATGGGAGAAAGTTCCACAAAGTCAACTATCACTGCAGCCCTCCACCAGTTGGGCCTTTATGGCATAGTGGCCCGACAGAAGCCTCTCCCCGGTGTAAGACATATGAAAGTCCGCATAGAGTTTGCTCAAAAACACATGAAGGACTCCCAGACTATGAGAAATAAGATTCTCTGGTCTGATGAGACGAAGATCGAACTTTTTGGTGATAATTCTAAGCGGTATGTGTGGAGAAAACCAGGCACTGCTCCTCACCTGCCCAATACAATCCCAACAGTGAAACATGGTGGTGGCAGAATCATGCTATGGGGGTGTTTTTCAGCTGCAGGGACAGGACGACTGGTTGCAATTGAAGGAAACATGAATGTGGCCAAGTACAGGGATATCCTGGATGAAAACCTCTTCCAGAATGCTCTGGACCTCAGACTTGGCTGAAGTTTCACCTTCCAACAAGACAATGACCCTAAGCACACAGCTAAAATAACAAAGGAGTGGCTTCAGAACAACTCTGTGACCATTCTTGACTGGCCCAGCCAAAGCCCTGACCTAAACCCAATTGAGCATCTCTGGAGAGACCTGAAAATGGCTGTCCACCATTGTTCACCATCCAACCTGACGGAACTGGAGAGGATTTGCAAGGAAAAATGGCAGAGGATCCCCAAATCCAGGTGTGAAAAACTTGTTGCATCATTCCCATGAAGACTCATGGCTGTACTAGCTCAAAGGGGTGATTCTACTTAATACTGAGCAAATGGTCTGAATACTTATGACCGTGTGATATTTCAGTTTTTCTTTTTTAATAAATTTGCAAAAATCAAGTCAAGATGAGGTGCAGAGTGTACTTTAATGAGAAAAAATGAACTTTTTTAGATAGATATATGGATAGATAGATAAATAGATACATTGATAATAGAGAGATAGATAATAGATAGATATATGGATAGACAGATAAACTGATAGATTATTAGATAGGTAGATATATAATACATAAATAGATATATGGATAGGTAGATAATATATGAAGATAAATAGATGCTAGATAGATAGATAGATACAGTACAGACCAAAAGTTTGGACACACCTTCTCATTTAAAGATTTTTCTGTATTTTCATGACTATGAAAATTGTACATTCACACTGAAGGCATCAAAACTATGAATTAACACATGTGGAATTATATACTTAACAAAAAAGTGTGAAACAACTGAAAATATGTCTTATATTCTAGGTTCTTCAAAGTAGCCACCTTTTGCTTTGATGACTGCTTTGCACACTCTTGGCATTCTCTTGATGAGCTTCAAGAGGTAGTCACCGGAAATGGTCTTCCAACAATCTTGAAGGAGTTCCCAGAGATGCTTAGCACTTGTTGGCCCTTTGCCTTCACTCTGCGGTCCAGCTCACCCCAAACCATCTCGATTGGGTTCAGGTCTGGTGACTGTGGAGGCCAAGTCATCTGGTGTAGCACCCCATCACTCTCTTTCTTGGTCAAATAGCCCTTACACAGCCTGGAGGTGTGTTTGGGGTCATTGTCCAGTTGAAAAATAAATGATGGTCCAACTAAATGCAAACCGGATGGAATAGCATGCCGCTGCAAGATGCTGTGGTATGCCTTCAATTTTGAATAAATCCCCAACAGTGTCACCAGAAAAGCACCCCCACACCATCACACCTCCTCCTCCATGCTTCACGGTGGGAACCAGGCATGTAGAGTCTATCCGTTCACCTTTTCTGAGTCGCACAAAGACACGGTGGTTGGAACCAAAGATCCATAGAAAATAGATAAATGGAGAAATAGATAAATAAATCAATAGATAGATAAACAGATAATTAGGTAGATTGATAATAGATATATAAATAGATATATGGATAGATAAATAGATAATAGATATATGGATAGATTGATAGATGGAAAGATGCAGAAACATAGATATATGGATAAATAGATAAATAGATTGATAGATAATTAGATAGGTAGAAAGATAATAGCTAAAAAATATAGATAATAGATAGATATATAGATAAATGGATAAGTAGATAATAGATAGATAATTAGATAGGTAGATAGATAATAGATAAATAAATATGGATAAATAGATGATAGATAAATAGATAGATAATAGATAGATAATACATAGATATATGGATAGATATATGTTTAGATAGATGGACGGATATATAGATAATTAGATAGATCATAGATATACAGATAGATAGATAAATAGATAGATATATGAATAGATAAATAGATAGATATATGGATAGCTAGATATATAGACAATAGATAGATATCCTGATCGATAGATAGATAAATAGATAGATAATAGATAGATATACAGATAGATATAAATATGCGGATATATAATCAGTGCTTTGCGTGTGTACCTTAATGTTCATGTAATTTATTTATAAATGATTACATTTCAGAAAAAAATGGCGTGTGGTCCCCCCGTAATTTTATTAACCAGCAGAGCGGACATCTGGGGCTGATGTTTTTAGCCTGGGAAGGGGGTAATACTTATGGATCTTCCAAGGCGACTAATACCAGCCCCCAGTTGTATACTTAGCATTTACTGGCTATTAAAATGGGGAACACCCCCAAAAAAATTGACGTGGGGTCTCCCTATTTTAACAGCCAGCAAAGGCTAGGCAGACAGCTGGGGGCTGATATTAATAGCTTAGTAAGGGACCATGAATATTGGCCCCCTCCCAGTCTATAAACACCAGCCCTCAGCCGCCCCAGAAATGGCACATCCATAAGATGCGCCAATTCTGGCTCTTAGCCTCGCTCTGCCCATTGCCCTGTGTGAGAAATTGCCACGCAGCAGTACAGCCGTAAGTGAGGTCACACGAGTTCATGATGAACTTGTCTGACCTCACTCCCCCCAGCTCAGCCTACACACTGACTAGAGCGGTCGTGCTCCTGTCAGTGTATCGTGGCTGCAGAATAGAGAGGTCAAATTTTCTGATGTGGCCGTTCTATTTATGAGATCGATGTGGGATCCTCGCTATATGGACTACAGCGGACAGGTGAAGATGAGGTTGGTTTATTATTTTATCTTTATTACAGGTGACATAGGCTTCAAGGATTAGGTGTAAGGTGAGTATATGGTGTATTTTTATTTTTTATTTTTTGCAGGGGACAAGGGCATCAGGAACAATATGTAGGTGAGTGTAATGTGTTTTTTTATTTTAATTTTTTTATTGATTTTTACTTATTTTTTTTTCAGCCCAGGCCCCTTCTGACAAGAGACTACTGCTTCTGTCCAGCAGTGTTAGAGCTCGTTATTTCCTATGACAGCAGGCGCCGGCTGATGGTGATAGTAGTCCCATAAGCCGGCACCTATGACCCGCGGTAAGCTATTTACCGCGGGTCAATGTCACAGCTGTGGGATCACGCTGACATCTGTCAGCATGATCCCACAGTGCTCTGACCGCGATAACGCTGTTACTGCTGATCTGAGCCTGTGTTTCCTGCGCTGTCACCCAGATCACAGTGCGGGAAACACCCAAATCCAAACAGTAACACGGACTTCCTGAACAAGTCCATGTTTGGGGTCCGTGCTCGAACAGTAGGTGTTTGGTACAGACCCCGAACTTTGGTGTTCGGGTTCGAACATCACTACCCACGAGCAACATGCTGTACGTGTCTGAAGACATGTCTTATGCTACCCATCAGAGAGGTGTCTGTGACAGGATTAAGGGATCTGAATTTAGAGGGGCTGAGGAGCAACTTACAGCAGGAGAGGGCTGTATGCAGGGGGCTGAGGAGTAATGTACTGCAGGCTTTAAGGAGCAAACTATTATAGAATAGGGCTTTGTAAAGAGGGTCTCGTGGGAGTGATGTTCTGCTAGAGGAACTGAGAGGAGCTATATACTACAAGGGTGGGCCCAATACAGAGGACTGAGGGGACTGACATACTACAGGATGGGGCTGTGTATATGAAGCTGAGATGAGTGATGTACGGCAGGATGAAGCTGTATATAGAGGGGCTGTGAGTATTAATGTACTGCAGGCTGTGTATAAAGTGAGTTCAGGGTTGAGGGGGCTGAGGGGACACTGCAAAAGGGGGCTGTATACAGAGGGCTGAGGAGAATGACGTTCTGCAGGAGAATGCTGTATATATGGGGCTGATAAGCAATGCACTATTGGAGGGAGCTGTATATATATGGACTGAGAACAGTGATGTGCTGCTTGATGGGATGAGGGAGCGATGTTCTGGTGGATGAGATTGTATACAGAGGGGGCTGAATGGAGTGATGAACTATAAGATATGGCTGTATACAGACGCTGAGGAGAGGGAGAGTGATTTACTGCAGGATAAGGCTGTGTATAGAGGAAATTAGAGGTGCTGCACTATGGAACTCTATACTGGAGGCTGAGGGGAGTCATGTATTGCAGAATAAGGTTACATACAGAGGGGCTGAGAGAAGTGATGTAACGCAGGATGGAACCATATACAGGGGGCTGAGGGGAGTAATGTACTGCAGAATGGGACTATATATATAGGGGATGACAGGCGTGAGGTACTGCTGGATGTGGCTGTATACAGAAGGCATAAATGCAGTTATGTGCTGCATGATAGTGCCTTATCTAGAGGGCTGAAGATCAATGTACTGCAGGATGGGGCTGTGTATAGATGGACTAAGGAGAGTGATTTGCTGCATGATAAGGCTAAGGCGCAATAGACTGCAGAACGGGATTAATTCAGGACTGATAGGGCTGTATATAGAGGAGGTTGAGAGGAGTAATTCACTGCAGCATGGAGCTGTATATAGGTGAAGCTGAGAAGAATGATGTACTGCAGGATGGAGCTGTATATAGAGGTTTGAAAGAAGTAACGTACTGCATGATTTCAATGTTTATAGAGAAGGCTGAGAGGAGTGATGTATTCTAATTGATACTATATATAGAGGGCTGTGGGAGGGCTATACTGCAGGTCGGATTGTATATTGAGGGGCTGACAGGAGTAAACCATCTGCAGGTGCATCACAATCTGTAATATATGCCCAAGCAGCATCATGCCTCTTCATGATATCCATTGAACAGAAGCCCTTCTGGGCTGGCAGACACCAATTTTCATGACTGACTGTCTCAGCAAGTGAGATGATTTATTCAGTGGTAACATTAATAGTACTCAGGTTACTGAGGGCTGATACTAGTGTGCCCCTGGTTTGTGTCACACTGGTGGCAATGTTCAACTGGATATCTACATAATATGGTAAAGTAGCGCGGCAACACTTTGGATCTTTTGGGATGGGGGTATGGTAATTGATTTTGGGGAAATATATAAATTTATGCAACAGGGGTGCACTACATGGGGGATGTTATTATAACCTGTGATGGGCATGATTACTTATTATTTTACAGGTGATCACTACAAGGGGATATATTATAATGTGTGGGATTGATTTATTATAATATTCTTGGGGATTATTACTGCAAAAGGTTAAGTGAAACAATTCAAATTGCAACATCTTTCTACTGTATAATTAGAAATTGAGTGCAAATTGCGTGCTCATTGTTAATGGCTGTGTGGTTTTCCAGAAACTGTGAAGACATTAACAATAAGTAAATAATTAAAATAATTTGTTAGTTAGCAGCATCTTGGACATGTGCTACAAGCACTGAGTGATATAGGAGACCCAAACGTAAGGATGGGCTGCATATCACATGGTCTAGCATTTTGTGCTTTCCCCCAGGCTAACCCTTTCGAGCCAGATCATTTATATCCTAGAGGACACAACAAGAGTAGTGATGAGCGAGCACTAAAATGCTCAGGTGCGCGATGCTCTGGTCGAGCACATTGGAATACTCGGGTGCTTGACCCGAGCAACGAGCCGAATGTAAGTCTATGGGAAACTCGAGCATTTTCAGGAGGCTCCCCCCGGCTGTCAGCAGAGGGCCTAAAAATTGCCAAAATCAATGAGAACAGTGCTCAAATGACATGGTAACTGCATGGGGAAGACCACTGAAGCATTTCTGACTCCCAGGTCACTGCTGTGAACAATGCTGTCAGAGGTATTACACCACTTTTACGGACTCACAATAAAACATACAAAAACAAAACAAAAATGGATTTTCCTTGGAAATATGCTAAGGAACATCCTTTCCAGGGTAATGACTTGTATATAAGGCAAAATAAATAACCAAAAACAAAAATACTGCTCCACACCTTGGGCTATGCGTTTTTGATGCGTTTTTGCACTTTTGCATTTCTTTCAACTGTGACACGTGCATTCACCGGGATATGCCATTATAACATTTTACAACCTTATCTGGCCATGTGGTGTGTGAGACATCATCAGACACATCCTGTTTCATTTATGAAGGTGGGACTCTGAAAGTCACAAAGCCTATTTTTATAGGGACATCAGATGGCCTTTACTATTCTTAAAGGGCCAGAAGTCGGTCCTCACACTTCTTAGAGAACCATCAGCCGGCTATGCTTTGCTGTTCCCATTACTAAAGAGTGGGTCTCCTATACTGTTATTGTGTATGCAGTGAGTGGCAGGGCTGCCCAAAATTTGGACTCATCCCAATACCCCTTTGAATATTTGGATGCACCCCAATACCTCTTTGAAGAGAGTTAGAGGAGGGCCTCATGAAAACAATGTTCCCATTTTTAGGAAATGAGTCTCCCATAGTGATTGCCTATGCAGTGAATGCAAGGGCTGCCAAATATTGAGAGGCACTCCAATGCCCCTTGGAAGAGACATGGAGGTCAGAGGGCCTCCTGAAAACAATGTTCCCATTATTAGGAATTGGGTCTCCCATAGTGTTGGCCTATGCAGTGAATGCAAGTGCTGCCAAAAATTGGGAGGCACTCCAATGCCACTTGGAAGAGACGTAGAGGGCCTCATGAAAAAATGTTCCCATTATTAGGAAGTGGGTCTTCCATAGTGTTGGCCTATGCAGTGAATGCAAGGGCTGCCAAAAATATGGAGGCACTTCAATGCCCCTTGGAAAAGACGTGGAGGAGGGCCTCATAAAAAAATGTTCCCATTAGAAAGGAGCGGGTCTCCTATACTTGTAATGCCCATGCAAGTGTATGGGCTGACAAACATTTACCCCTGGGGGGTACACATGAACATACTATATAAAAAAAATTACTACGGGCATTTAAAAAAATTATGTGGGTGTTGTATCACGGACCACAGTCACCCTGGTGACTTGGTGGTGGAGAATGTGGATGAGAAGGAGAAGGACAAGAGCAATTAGTCAAAATCTGGAAGATTATACCCATGTGTGGGTGTGAAAAGGTGCATGGGAATACACCTCCCAAAAAAAGACACTGGATTTGAGTTTATATTATGCTTCTATCATTCGGTGGTGTTGAGAAGTCAGGCTCAATCCAGCCCTTGTTCATTTTTAGAAGAGCCAGCCTGTCAGCATTTTCAGTTGACAGACGGATGCGCTTATAAGTTATAATTCCACCAGCGGCACTAAAAACCCGCTCTGATAAAACGCCAGCGGCAGGGCAGGCCAGGACCTCCAAGACATAGTGAGCTAGTTCATTCCACGTATCCAGCTTGGATTTCCAATAATAATAAGGCACAGAGGAATCATGGAGGATGTTGGTACTGTCAGCAAGGTACTCCCTAAGCACCTTCT
Source organism: Phyllobates terribilis (assembly GCF_046119375.1). Lineage (NCBI taxonomy): Eukaryota > Metazoa > Chordata > Amphibia > Anura > Dendrobatidae > Phyllobates > Phyllobates terribilis. Next base: position 791,439,080 of record NW_027362761.1, read on the forward strand.
CAAACTTTGCACTCCTTGTTAGAGTACCCTGCACCTCAGGGCCTGTGCTATGGGAGGGTCTGAGAAAACTCTCCCAGAACTTTGACAGTGTTCCCCTGCCTCTGATGGATTGGATTTGTGTCTCTCTCGTCTGCACTCCTTAGTTGTCCAACGAACTGTGACCTCTGCCACCAGCGTTTTCAGATGGAAATTTTTTTAATAGTTCCACAACAAGGACCTTCTGGTACTGCCCCATTTTTGTAGACCTGTCCGCCTCAGGAATAAGAGATAAAAAGTTCTCCTTGTAGCGTGGGTCTAAAAGAGTCACCAACCAGTAATTACTGTCACCCAAAATTTTGACCACGCGAGGGTCATAGGGAAGGCAGCGTAACATAAACTCTGCCATGCGTGTTAGACTGCTAAAAGGCAATATTTCCGTGTCCTCACCAAGAGGATGACTGACCATGCTTTCCTCCTCCTCCTCCCTGTCCTCAGGTCATCCACGCTGAAAAGACGGTATGACAGTTGTGCAAGTAGTACCATCTATAGCTCATGAAACTAGCTCCTGTTCTCATTCCTCCTTATCCTACTCTTCCTCATTGTCACCCAATCCACGTTGGGATGAGATAAGGCTGGGCTATGTGTAATCACCCTGTATGGTTCCTTGCTCCATCTCATCATGCTCCGCCTGCAATGCATCCTCTTTGATTGTGAGCAGAGAGCGTTTCAGAAGACAGAGAAGCGGGATGGTGATGCTAATTAAGGCGTCATCGCCGCTCACCATCTTGGTGGAGTACTCAAAGTTTTGGAGGATGGTACATCTGTTTGACATCCATGTCCACTCCTGAGGTCTTATGTGTGGATTCTGAACTGAATACCGATGGCTTTGTTGATGCTGGTAGTCAACAACTGCCCTTTTTTGCTCCCAAATCCTTCCCAACATCTGCAGTGTAGAGTTCCAATGCGTGGGGACATCACACACCAGTCGGTGAGCCGGGAGCTGCAAATGCTGCTGAAGCATGGCAAGAGCGGCGAAAGCTGTAGCTGACTTTCTAAAGTGGGCACACAGGTGGCTTACTTTGAAAAGCAGATCCGGCAGCTACGGATAGGTTTTGAGAAACTGCTGAACCACGAGGTTAAGCACATGGGCCAGACATGGTACATGTGAGAGCTTGCCTCAACTCAGAGTCGCCATCAGGTTCCGGCCATTGTCACACATGACCATGTCTGGCTGTAGGTTCAGCGGTGTGAGCCACAGATCTGCCTGCTCTTTCAGAGCTGTCCACAACTCTTTAACATTGTGCGGTTTTTCACCTAAGCATATTAGCTTCAGCACAGCCTGTTGCTGCTTGGCTGAGGCAGTGCTGCAGTGCTTCCAGCTTGTGACTGATGTGGTCATTTTGGAGATGGAGGCTGAAGAGGAGGAGGAGGCTGAGGAGGATGAGGTGCAGGAGCTGTAGACTGTGGGGGCAACTCTGATTCACCTAGGGCCCACAATCCTTGCCGTCGGGAGCATGTTTTCGGTCCCAAGATCCGACTGGGTCCCGGCTTCCACTATGTAAACCCAGTGTGCCGTCAGCGAAATGTACCGTCCCTTCCCACAAGCACTTGTCCATGTGTCCGTGGTTAGGTGTACTTTCCCAGTAACTGCTTTGTTGAGGGCACGGCTAATGTTGTGGGACACGTGCTTGTGTAATGCAGGGATGGCACACCGGGAGAAATAGTGGTGGATGGGGACCGAGTACCGAGGGATGGCCACTGCCATCAGGTTGCGGAAAGCTTCCGTCTCCACGAGCCTAAAAGACAACATTTCGAGCACAAGCTGTCGTGAAATGTGGGAATTTAGTATTGTGGCCTGTGGGGCGTTGGCTGCGTATTTGCGTTTGCGTTCTAAGTACTGGTGTATAGCCAACTGAACGCTGCGCTGGGACAAGGATGTGCTTGCTGATGCTGCTACTTGAAAGTGTGCAATGACAGTTGCCGGGCAGGAGGCATCTTCGCATGCACTATGGATAGGGGATTGGCTTGCACTCACAACAGCGGAAGAAGCAGTGGTGTCACCCACAGATACTGTTCCTGGACCCTGGGGTTCGGCCCACAAAGTCAGATGCTTTGCTGCCATGTGCCTGATCATGCTGGTGGTGGTCAGGCTAGTAGTTTTTCTACCCCTACTGATGCTGGCCTGGCTGTTGGTGCAAATGGCCTTTTTGGGGTTATCGGCAGAGTGTATAAAAAACAACCAGACTCGGAAAGACCTAACAGTTGTACTGGCAACTTCCTTCGTGTTGGTGTTATGGGGAACGGTTGCTTGCCTTCTTTCTGCGGCCACCACACCGCTTCTTCGTTACTGTTGGGGTGCTCTGCCTCGCTCCCCCTGTGTACTGCTGTTCTCGCTCTGCATGTCCTCCTGCCAAGTTGGGTCAGTTACTATATCATCCACCACCTCAAACTTCCACTTCCATACCCTGGTCCTCCTCCTGACTTTCTGGCAATTATGCCTCATCATCGTCCACCTCTTGTGACACTTCCCCACCTTCGCCTTCGTATGACCATGGCTGCTCAAATATTTGGGCATCACTACATGCGATCTCCTCTTGCCCCGCTTCAAGTGGACCAGGCGAGAGGCCCAAATCTTTAAATGGAAATGTGAACAGCTCTTCGGAGTGTCCAAGTGTGGGATCAGTTGTCTCCGGGCACTCGGCATGGTGGTAAAAAGGAGGTTCAGGGAAAGGAATATGCGGTCCAGACTCATTGCTACTGAGACCTGACCATGTGTAAGAAAGGGTGGTGGTAAAGTGACTGGAAGCATTATCTGCTATCCAACCAATAACCTTTTCACACTGCTCTGTGTTTAATAGTGGTGTTCTGCGGTCCCCTATTGATTGGGACAGGAAGGTGGAGCGAGAAGATGTGGGTTTCTGTTGTGGCACAATTTCAGCTTGCCCATGGCCTCGGCCTCTGCATGCACCATCACCATCACCATCACGTCCAGTTCCCAGTCCCTTGCTACGCGCCTTGACCATTCTAAATAGAGGACAATATCTTCCACGCTCACTACAAATGGCTGAATTTGGAGCGAACTTATATGTGATCCGTGTGATGGACAAAACACAGTTTTAAATAGCTGGCCTGTAGGTAACTATTTTTACCAGCAAACTGGTGTCAATAGCTTTGCTGACACACTGCAACAAAATTTTATCGGATGCCGGAAATGGCAATATTTTCAGCGCAATTATATGTGATCCGTGTGACTGTGGTGCCCCTGAGGGTTCGACCGCCACAGGGATGCAGCACTTCTCTTATGGAGTGTGGTGCTCCACCTCTGAGGTAAGAACAGTGTGATAGTCGTGACCCAACCTTTGCATCCAACACCACATTTCTCCACCAGAGGGAGCTAGTATGCACAAGGTGCTGCTCCCTGGCTACAGGGAGACTGGGGAACCAAGAGTTAGGGGAACCAGTTAGTGAGTGAGGGTGGAGGACTTAAAAGTTAGTTACACTTTAAATTTCATATTTAATAAAAAGCCATCTTTGGTCTTTGTCTTTGAATCGTCTTTAGCCTAGCTCTTTGACTGTTGTTATGCTGTCAATTGCTGAGGGTACTGTGATCTCCCACCCTAACACGGATTCTGTGTGGGCCTGCATTGGATGGAGACACAGCCCCTCGTACCCTGGCCTTGGGACGAGGGGTAGGTTGTAGACAAGGAATGTCTCGACCCGGTCAAGGACAAGGACCAAGAAGGCCCGGAGCTTAAGAGTGTGGCTCCACAGCAAATGGATCCCAGGCAGGATGCAGACGGAGCGGTGTACGCCACCTGTCCTCGCCATGCTGATATATTCAGAGGGAGTCCGGCGGCAAGAGGGGTACCGGCCTTTGACACCCGACCTTGCTACTCCATGTCCTGGTCGGGAAAGCCCGGTAGGCCCTGAGGATCCCACCGGGTATCGGACAGAGAGGAGCTGCCACCCGTGCCCTTGTTCTGAGAGGAGCTCAGAGGGAGACCCGGCCTATTCGCACACACATGGACAGGAAAGGATTCGGTCTGTAGTTCAGGAACACTCTGGTGTAGGGTCCCGACTGAATGCTGGACTTACTCGGAGGTTGTCGGACCCCCGTCCCTGGTGACCGCAGGACTCCGCGGGGAGCAGGGAGTCGCCTTCCTTCTGCCATCTCTAAAGTGAGTAAAGCCTTGGAAGTTCACCCCTATGGTTTCCGTACTGTTTATTCTGCGCTACACCGCATGACGCGGCGCCCGTCTCCCTCTACTACTACCCCCTCCATCCTGTCCCTCTGCCCTGAGGCCTTGCTCCGCCTGTGGGGAGTAGTAATAACTCTGGCCGCCATAACACCATGCCTCTGCGAACTGCAGCGGCGCTGATGGCCTTCACCAGGTGCCACAGGTGGCATAGTCGCAAATCAGCCACTCAACCCGGATAAGCCCACACCATCTCCTTTTAATGTGACGGCCCTGAGCACGGGTCGGGTCCGGGCCACGGCTGCACCCCATCTCTCCATCACAGGACCCGACTCCGAGTCCCCCATCTTCCAGGGTAAAATAAAGGGCTTTTCGGGTAGAGGCGTCACATGACGGACAAACCACAGTTTTAAATAGCTGGACTATAGGTTACTGTTTTTAACAGCGCCGATCTCGTGTCAATAAGTTCGCTGACACACTGCAACAAAATGGAGGCCAGAAATGGCAATATATTTAGCGCAATTATATGTGATCTGTGTGACGGACAAACCACTGTAATATGTTGCACAGATTCTGGATACCCACAGTTGTGGTATAAACTTCAGAGAGCAGATTACATTGGATAACAAGCATTTACTTCTCAGAACATGAGGTACAGGAAAAAATGCACAGTCACACAGTACTGCACCAGGAAGTAAGAAAGCAAACAGAAAGTACAAGAGAGACTTTTTTCTTTTACAATACAGAAAACAAGGAAACTTTACACAACATCGTCATCTACTGTCAGATCAGCAAAAAGTCCTCCTTCACACAAGCAAAGAAGTCCACAACTGTTGCATATACCAACATAATATGGAAAGGATTTGGCTGTATTCTGCAGTGCCAACAAGCAAATGGCACAGAAAAACTGTGTTCTCTGGATTTCTTTTTAAGCAAATAATCAGCATTAAGATAAAAAAAAATATTCCTGGCCCCTGATATCTGAAGCTATTTCTACAAATATCTGTAAAATCACCAGCATACAGAACTGGAATAGACCCTCCTGCTATGTGCACTGATATCTCTGCAGCTGGATTAGTCCTCAGAAGGACTGTTAATTGAGATGGATATGTAGAGAATCTTTTAGAATACCTACACTAACTAACAAACAACCAAATCTCTCCCTAGCTCAGCAGCACGTCTCCCTACACTGCCTGATTCAGGAGTAGACTGTGACGAGCATGGCGGCGCCAGGCCTGATATAGACCTGATGACTCTGTGCGGCCAGCCAATCAGTGTAATGCCACAATCATCATGGCTGCGACATTACAATGTGTGGCAGACAATCCCTGCATGTTGATTGGTGCTCTAAAGAGAGCCAAACATGAAGTGAGGGGACCCTAGCTCCCGCCGACCAACCCCGGAAATACTTGCCGAGTGACGACATCTTGAGCAGTGAGATGCTCGGGCGAGCACTGAGCAGTAGGAAGCATGCTCACTCATCACTAATAAGGAGCTGATTCTGAAGTGTTCCACAGAGTACTTGAAAAAACAGGTGGAGATTAATAAGCACGCTTCTCCTGTGTATTGTCAGTGTTCATTTTGCACAAGAGCCAGAGTGAAGACAAGTGTAGACTAAGAGGAGACAAAAGCAGATGAGTAATGAGAGACCTTTACATGGAGTGTCTGCCTCTTGGACCACCTCTAATGCACCTCTAATGTGATTTTCCAGTCAACAATAACTGTTATTGAGACTTTTAAAGCAGTTTCAGTTGAATCAAGCTCCATAATATTGTGTGGAACTCCTGCTATTAGTTAGTTACACTTCCATAAGGACGTTAGGGACTGTAGGTAGAGGAGCACTCAAGAAAAAAAAAGAAATAGTGTATTAGATGTAGTTCAGGGCTTGATGGCACAATGCATGACTTCTATTTTTGATGTTTATGTATAATAGGAATAATCGAGTGTATCAGGTTTCATGGAAAGTTCTTTTATATACTATCTTTCCTTTTGTGTTATACGCATAGGAGTTCAGGAAGCTGAGATTAATGATCGTGATCCTCACATTGTATGTATAACTGCTGAATAGTTCATGTTTCTCTATGTAACACTTCTTTCCTTGGCTGCTAAAGAAAAAATTGTATTTGTTGTGTCAAAGCATAAAGTGAAAAAGTATTCTTTTGACCAATAAAAAATGTACGGATAACAATTTAATACCCTCTTGTTAGTCTTAGTACTAGTGATGAGCGAGCATACTCGCAAGTACTCGGTACTCGCCCCAGCATTTCAGTACTCGAGATGCTTGGAGCTCGCTGAGTACTTGCGAGATTTTGGGCATGTTTGGCGCTCTTTACAGAGCCAATGAACATGCTGGGATTGCCTGCCACTCACTGTAATGCCACAGCCATGTTGATTGTGGCATTACAGTGATTGGCTGGACGCACAGTCATCAGGTCTATATCAGACCTGGTGACGCCATGCTTGTCAGTCTACTCCGCAATCAGACAGTGTAGGGATAGCTGCTGCTGAGCTAGGGAGAGATTTGCTTGTTTATTAGGTAGTGTAGGTAGAACAGAAGCATATTACACATATCCATCTCAACAAACAGTCCTTCTGAGGACTAATCCATCTGCAGAGATATCAGGCAGGCAGTGTATATAGGCAGGCAGGCAGTGTATATAGCAGACTGCAGTGCATATAGCTAGTGATAAGCGAGCATGCTTGCTACTGCTCGGTGCTCGCACGAGCATCTCACTGCTTGAGATGCTCGGCGCTTGCCGAGTATTTCCGGGTTTCTCGGGCGGGAACTCAGGTCCCCTCCCTGCATGTTTGGTGCTCTTTAGAGAGCCAATGAACATGCAGGGATAGCCTGCCATGCACTGTAATGCCGTAGCCATGTTGGTTGTGGGCATTACAGTGATTGGCTGGCCGCACAGCGTCATTAGGTCTATATCAGACCTGGCGCCGTCATGCTCATCACAGTCACTCCGGATCAGACAGTGTAGGGAGAGCTGCTGCTGCGTTAGGGAGAGATTTGATTATATATTAGGTATTGTAGGGAGAAAAACCGTACATTACACATATCCATCTTACAACCAGTCCTTCTGAGGACTAATCCATCTGCAGAGATATCAGGCAGGCAGGGTGTGTATAGGCAGGCAGTGTATATAGCAGACTGCAGTGCATATAGCACAAGAGGCTCCATTCCAATTCTGCCTTCTGCTGCTGTTAGATATTTCTATACAAAGGCCCAGGTCTCAGGAGTCAGGTATACTTTTCTTTGGATCTTAATCCTCATTACTTGCTTAAAAAGCAATCCAGAGAACACCGTTTTTTCTGTGCCATTTGCTTGTTGGCACTGCAGAATACAGCCAGGTACTTTCCATATTAGAGCGCTAGAAATCCAGCTATTTAAAACCGTGTTTTCTCTGTCAAACGGATCACATATATGTTGTCAGAAAATACTGCCATTTCTGGCCTCCATTAAAAATTTGCTTTAATGTGTCAGAGAAGCAATTCACCGCAGTTTGCTGTTCAAACTACTTACCTACAGGCCTGGTATTTAAAACTCTGCTTTCTCCATCACACGGATGACATATAAGTTAGCTCCAAACTCAGTCATTTGTAGTGAGCGTGGAAGATACTGTCCTCCATTTAAAATGGGCAAGGCACGTGGCAAGTGATGGGTAATGGTGCATACAGAGGCCGAGGACAAGGCCGTGGGCAAGCCAAAATTGTGCCACAACAAACACCCACATCTTCTCACCTGACCTTCCTGTCCCAATTTCTAGGGGACCGCAGCACACCACTATTGAACCCCGAACAGTGTCAAAAGGTTGTCTGTTGGATAGCAGATAATGCTTCCAGTCACTTAGCCACCACCACCCTGTCTTCCACACGGTCAAGTCTCAGTAGCCGTGAGTATGGACCGCATATTCCTCACCCTGATCCTCCTTCCTCCCACCATGCCGAGTACCCAGAGACAACTGATCCCACACTTGGACACTCTGAAGAGCTATTCACTTTTCCATTTATAGATTCAGACATCTCACCCGGTCCTCTTGGAGCTGGGCAAGAGGAGATTGCGTGTAGCGATGCCCAAATATTTGAGCAACCACGGTCACACGAAGGCGACGGTGGGAAAGTGTCACAAGAGGTGGACGATGATGAGACACAATTGTCAGAAAGTCAGGAGGAGGACAAGGGGGCGGAAGTGGAAGACGAGGTTGTGGATGATATAGTAACTGACCCAACCTGGCAGGAGGACATGCAGAGCGAGGACAGCAGCACACAGGGGGAGGGAGGCAGATCACCCCAACAGGTAGGAAGATGCAGTGTGGTGGCCGCAGACAGAAGGCAGACAACCATTCCCAGTAATACCAACACGAAGGAAGTTGACTGTACAACTGTTACATCTTCCCGAATCTGGTTGTTTTTAAAAGACTCTGCCGATAACCCCAAAAAGGCCATTTGCACCACCTACCAGGTCAGAATCAGCAGGGGTGGCAAAACAACCAGCCTGACCACCACCGGCATGATCAGGCACATTTCAGCAAAGCACCCGACTTTGTGGGCCGAACCCCAGGGTCCAGGAACAGGTGGCACTATTGCTTCTTCCGCTGTTGTGCATGCCAGCCAATCCCCTGTCCATGGTGTATGCGAAGATGCCTCCTGCACATGTCGTTGCACACTCTCAAGTAGCAGCATCAGGAAGCACATTTACGTCCTTGTCCCAGCGCAAGGTCCAGTTCTCCATACCCCAGTCCTTGGAGCGCAAGCGCAAATATGCAGCCAACGCCCCACAGGCCACACTACTAAATTCTCGCATTTCACGACTGCTTGCGTTCGAAATGTTGCCTTTTAGGCTTGTGGAGACGGAAGCATTTCGCAACCTGATGGTGGCGGCCGTCCCTCGGTACTCGGTCCCCAGCAGCCACTATTTCTCCCGGTGTGCCGTCCACGCATTACACAAGCACGTGTCCAAAAACATTAGCCGTGCCCTCAACAACGCAGTAACCGGGAAAGTCCACCTAAGCACGGACACGTGGACAAGTGCTTGTGGGCAGGGATGGTACATCTCGTTGACGGCACACTGGGTTAACATAGTGGAAGCCGGTACCCAGTTGGACCTTGGGACGGAACACGTCCTCCTGATGCCAAGGATTGCGGACCCATGGGCAATGAGGGTTGCCCCCATGGTCTACAGCTCCTGCACCTCATCCTCCTCAGCCTCTTCCTCCTCTGCAGGCTCCATCTCCGAAATGACCACATCAGTCAAAAGCTGGAAGCACTACAGCACTGCCTCGGCCAAGCGGCAACAGGCTGTGCTGAAGCTAATATGCTTAGGTGACAAAACGCACAATGCTGAAGAGTTGTGGACAGCTCTGAAAAAACAGGCAGATCGATGGCACACACCGCTAAACCTACAGCCAGGCATGGTCGTGTGTGACAATGGCCGGAAACTGGTGGCGGCTCGAAGGCAAGGTGAGCTCACACACGTACCATGCCTGGCCCATGTGCTTAACCTCGTGGTTCAGTGGTTTCTCAAATCCTACCCATAGCTGCCGGATCTGCTTGTTAAAGTACACTGCCTGTGTGCCCATTTTAGAAAGTCAGCTACAGCTTCCGCCGCCCTTGCTGTGTTTCAGCAGCGTTTGCAGCTTCCGTATCACAGACTGGTGTGTGATGTCCCCACACATTGGAACTCTACAATGCACATGTTGGGAAGGATTTGGGAGCAGAAGAGGGCAGTTGTTGAGTACCATCATCAACAAGGCTGTCGGTATTCAGTTCAGACTCCACACATAAGACCTCAGGAGTAGACATGGATGTCAAACATATGTACCATCCTCCAAAACTTTGAGGACTCCAACAAGATGGTGAGCGGCAATGACGCCATAATTAGCATCATCATTACGCTTCTCTGTCTTCTGAAACGCTCTCTGCGCACAATCAAAGAGGATGCATTGCAGGCGGAGCACGATAAGATGGAGCGAGGAATCATACAGGGTGATTACACACAGCCAAGTCTCATCTCATCCCAATATGGATTGGGTGACAATGAGGAAGAGAAGGAGGAGGAGGAAGGACAGGAGCTAGTTTCATGCACTATAGGCGGTACTACCTGCACAGCTGTCATATCGTCTGTTTAGCGTGGATGGCCAGAGGACAGAGAGGAAGAGGAGGAGGAGGACAGCATGGTCAGTCAACCTCTTGGTGAGGACACGGAAGTCTTGCCTGTTAGTAGTCTGGCACGCATGGCTGGGTTTATGTTACGCTGCCTTTCCCTTGACTCTCATGTTCTCCAAATTTTGGGTGACAGTCATTACTGGTTGGTGACACTTCTAGACCCACGCTGCAAGGAGAACTTTTTATCTCTTATTCCTGAGGCGAACAGGTCTACAAAAATGGGGCAGTACCAGAAGGTCCTTGTTGCAGAACTATTAAAAAAATTCCCATCTGAAAACGCTGGCGGCAGAGGGCACACTTCATTGGACAACCAAGGAGTACAGGCGATAGAAACACAACTTCAATTCAGCAGAGGCAGGGGAACACTGTCAAAGTTCTGGGAGAGTTTTATAAGACCCTCCCATCGCACAGGCCCTGAGGCGCAGGGTACTCTCACAAGGAGTGCAAAGTTTGAGAAGATGCTGAGGGAATACCTTGCCGACCGTACCAGAGTCCTTCGTGATTCCTCTGTGCCATATAATTATTGGGTATCCCAGCTGGATACGTGGAATGAACTGCCTCTCTATGTCTTGGAGGTCCTGGCCTGCCCTACCGCCAGCGTTTTATCAGAGCGGGTTTTTAGTGCCGCTGGTGGAATTATAACTGATAAGCGCATCCGCCTGTCAACTGAAAATGCTGACAGGCTGACTCTTATAAAAATGAACAAGGGCTGGATTGGGCCAGATTTCTCAACACCAGCGAATGATAGCAGCGTAACATAAACTCAAATCCAATGTCTTATCTTGGGAGGTGTATTCCCATGCACATTTTCACACCCACACATGGGTACACGCTTCCAGATTTTGGATATTTGCTCTTGTCCTCCTCCTTCTCCTCATCCTCCACCACCATATCACCAGGGTGACCGTGATCGGTGATGCAACACCCACATAATTTTTTAAATGGTGTTTATGATGCCCGGGGTAAATGTCTGTCAGCCCATACACTTAGTGCATGGGGATTACAAGTATAGGAGGCCCGCTCCTTTCTAATGGGAACATTTTTTTATGAGGCCCTGCTCCACGTCTCTTCCAAGAGTCATTGAAGTGCCTCCAAATTTTTGGCAGCCTTTGCATTCACTACATAGGCCAACACTATGAGAGACTCTCTCCTTTCTAATGGGAATTTGTTGTTACTGTGGCCCTGCTCTGTGTGTCTTTAAATTCTTAGTGGGGTTCTTCCTAAAATTGGTCAACCGTTAGACTCACTGCATACCCTATAACTGTATAGCAGACTCTCTCCTTTCTAATGGGAACATGTCGTCCCTATTTACTGTGGCCCTGCTCCGTGTTGTGTCTTTAAATTTCTAATGAGGTTTTTCCTAAAATTGGTCAGCCGTTGGACTCACTGCATACCCTATAACTGTATAGCAGACTCTCTCCTTTCTAATGGGAACATGTCGTACCTTGTTACTGTGGCCCTGCTCCGTGTATCTTTAAATTCTTAGTGGGGTTGTTCCTAAAATTGGTCAGCCGCTGGACTCACTACATACCCTATAACTGTATAGCAGACCCTCTCCTTTCTAATGGGAACATGTCGCACTTGTTACTGTGGCCTTGCTCTGTGTGTCTTTAGATTCTTAGTGGGGTTTTTCCTAAAACTGGTCAGACGTTGGACTCACTGCATACCCTATAACTTTTTAGCAGACCCTCTCCTCTCTTATGGTAACATGTTCTACCTTATTACTGTGGCCCTGCTCCGTGTGTCTTTAGATTCTTAGTGGGGTTTTTCCTAAAACTGGTCAGACGTTGGACTCACTGCATGCCCTAAAACTGTATAGCAGACCCTCTCCTTTCTAGTGGGAACATGTCGTAACTTGTTACTGTGGCCCTGCTCTGTGTGTCTTTAAATTCTTAGTGGGGTTTTTCCTAAAACTGGTCAGCCGTTGAACTCACTGCATACCCTATAACTGTATAGTGGACCCTCTCCTTTCTAATGGGAAAATGTTGTATCTTGTCATGTGGCCCTGCACTGTGTGTCTTTAAATTCTTAGTGGTGTTTTTCCTAAAATTGGTCAGCCATTGGACTCGCTGCATACCCTATAACTGTATAGCAGACTCTCTTCTTTCTAATGGGAACATGTCGTATTCGTTACTGTGGCCCTGCTCTATATGTCTTTATTTTCTTAGTAGGGTTTTTCCTAAATTTGGTCATACATTGGACTCACTGCATACCCTATAACTCTATAGAAGACTCTCTCCTTTCTAATTTGAATTTGTCGTTACTGTGGCCCTGCTCCGTGTGTCTTTAAATTCATAGTGGGGTTTTTCCTAAAATTGGTTAGCCATTGGACTCACTGCATACCCTATAACTGTATAGCAGATTCTCTCCTTTCTAATTTGAATTTGTCATTACTGTGGTCCTGCTCTATGTTTCTTTAAATTTTTTGTGGGGTTTTTCCCCAATTTTGGCAGCCCTTGCAGTCACAGCATGGGCATTACCACTATAAGAGAGACCCTCCTCTATGTCTCTTCAAAGGGGTATTGGGTTGCGTCCAAATTTTTGGCAGCCCTTGCAGTCACTGGATACGCAATAACAGTATAGGAGACCCACTTGTTAATAATGGGAACAACAAAGCATAGCCGGCTGATGGCTCTCTAACAATAGCTAGGGCCGACTGCTGGCCTTTTAAGAATAGTAAGGGCCGTCTGATGTCCCTATAAAAATAGGCTTTATAGGCTTTATGACTTTTAGAGTCCCTCCATCATAAATAAAACAGGATGTGTCTGATGATGTGTCACACACCACATTGCCAGCTAAGGTTGTAAAATGTTAAAATGACATTTCCCGGTGAATGTATTTGTCTTAAAAAATAACATAAAAAAAACAAAACAATAGGATCTTTCATTGGTTTAAAAAACAGCGTCACTAATTTAACCTCAATGTAATCACATTGTTCAGCTCATTCACCTCCTCCTCCATCTCTGAACTGACAACATCAGTCACAAGCTGACAGTGCTGCAGCACTGCCTGCGGCAACAGGCTGTGCTAAAGATAACATGTTTAATGCTTAATTGACAAACCGCCCAGCGCTGCAGAGTTGTTGAAAGCTGTAACACAGCAGCCTGATCTGTGGCTCTCACCGCTGAACATACAGCCAGGCATGGTCGTGTGTGACAATGGGCGTAACCTGCTGCGGAGAAATGACAGCCGGGGTAGATACGATTTCCCTCTATGCCAGTCCTTTCACCGAGCTAAAGAATATGGCTGTGGTGAAATACAACTCCCACTGTTTCAGATTGAAAAACATTGTGCCCACCAGAGGATTTGATTCTGAGGGCTAACCTTTCTCACCCACTCAAGAGCCCCATAGCAGCTGCAAAGTTAGTGCTACCATGAACTCTCCTGAGGTAGAAGCCATTCTGTGGTGGGACCGTCCAATCCTGCCGAGAAGCAGTCCTGGCTAAGAAAAGTGTGTGGGAAGGTTCCCGGACACTCTATGGCTGCTTTTTTACTGAGGAGGAAACACGCAAACACTGGGAGAAAATACAAAGTCCTTGCAGATGTTGTCCTTGCTGGGATTTGAACCCAGGATCCCAACGCTGCATGGCTTCAGTGCTAACCACTGATCCAATGTGCTGTCGTTCACCCTCTAATATCTAGCAGGCTGGAGAAACTTGCACCTACTGCCACTCTATCTTCATCTCCTTTGTGAGAAAATGTATTTGGGCAGCCACTCAGTCTACCAAATAAAATTCCTGAGAAGGAAATTGGAGATGGCTTCGCTACTGGAACTGTGGGCAGTGCTAATACCATGGCGTCGTACCATAGTTTGCTGGAAATATTCCAGGCTGGTAGAAGGAAAGCAAATTCCCAAAGAAAAGTACAAGCAGTAATGTTCAGGCCACATTTCAAGTCCAAGCAGCTTTAGAGGACTTCCTGGGAGAAATGACACGCAGGGTAGATACGGATTCCCTCTATGCCAGCCTTTTCACCGAGCTAAATACAACTCTTAGCAAAAAAAAGTTGTGGACTGGCTCCGTACTGTCCCTGGCCACATTCACCTGTCCACATGTTTGTGGTTAGGTGGTCCTTCACAGTAAGTGCACTGGGGAGGACACAGGTAATGTTGTGGGACCTGTGCTTGTGGAAGGCGGAGGTGATACCGGGAAATATAGTGGCGGCTGGGGGCCGAGTATGGACGTGTGGCTGCAGCCGGCATGAGGTTGTGAAAAGCTTCCGCCTCCACGAGCTTAAAAGGCCATATTTCGAGTGCAAACATCTGCCCAGAAATCTGTCAGTTTAGTGTTGCGGCCTGTGGGTGGGTGGGTGGCTGGCTGCATACTTGCACTTGCATTCCAAGAAACCGAAAACTAAGCAGATGGTGGCCTCTATCATCATCATGGCCTCACCTCGGCACTATGAACTTTCCTGAAGGAGAAGCCAGGGCCCACCAGAGGAGTCTCCTTTTCTCTGGTGGGCCCATCCAACCCTGCCGAAAAGCAGCCCTGACTAAGAAAATTGTGGGGGAAGGTTCCCGGACACTCTATGGCTGCTTGTTTAATGTGGATCGGCAATGCTTATGCCTGTTATTTCTCAAAATGCCTTACAGATCAGGCCATTGTCCAACTCAGTAGTCAAGAAATTAAATGCGCAAAGAAAGATGTGTGTGTATCAAAACACCACCGACAAGTGCGAGTTGATGTTGGAAGGGCTGCCATTGCTTCTGCAATAAGCTCAATTACAGGACTTCCTGGGAGAAATGACACGCAGGGTAGATACGGTTTCCCTCTATGCAAGTCTTTTCACCGAGCTAAATACAACTCTTAGCAAAAAAAGTTGTGGACTGGCTCCGTACCATCCCTGGCCACATTCACCTGTCCATGTGTTTGTGGTTAGGCGGTCCTTCCCAGTAAGTGTACTGGGGAGGGCACGGGTAATGTTGTGGGACCCATGCTAGTGTTGCGGCCTGTGGGTGGGTGGGTGGCTGACCTGCATACTTGCGCTTGCATTCCAAGGAATGGGGTAGGGACAACTGAATGCTGCAGTGGGACAAGGACGTGGGCGGTGAATGTTGAGAGTCTGCAACGACAGGTGCATGGCGGGAGGCATCTTCGCATGCGCCAGGGATCACTTATGATGGGCACACTTTTAGGTAGTGACCTGGGAGTCAGAGATGATTCCAGAGGTCTTCCCCATGCGGTTCCCATGTCTTTTCAGCACTGTATGCATGAGTCTGATGATATGTCACACACCACATGGCTAGATAAGGTTGTAAAATGTTAAATTGACATTTCCGGGTGAATGCATTTGTCACGGTTGAAAGCAATACAAAAGTGCAAAAACACATCAAAAACGCTACATGTGAACATAGCCCAAGGTGTGGAGGAGTATTTTTGTTTTTGGTTATTTATTTTGCATTATATACAAGTCATTACCCTGGAAAGGATGTTCCTTAACATATTTCCCAGGAAAATCCATTTTGGTTTCGTTTTTGTATGTTTTATTGTGAGTCTGTAAAAGTGGCGCAATACTCTGACCTCGTTGTTGACAGCAGTGATCAGGGAGTCAGAGATGCTTCCAGGGGTCTTTCCCTTGCTGTTCCCATGTCATTTGAGCACTGTTCCCATCAATTTGGGCAATTTTTAGGCCCTCTGCAGACCGCCGGGGGGAGCCGCCTAAAAAATGCTTGAGTTTTCCATAGACTTACATTGGGCTCGTTGCTTGGGTCGACCACCCGAGTATTCCAATTTTCTCGACCCGAGCAATGAGTACCCGAGCATTTTAGTTCTCGCTCATCACTACATATAGCACAAGAGGCTCCATTCCAGTTGTGCTGCTGCTGTTAGATATTTCTAGACATAAGCCCAAGAATCAGGGGCCAGGAATAATTTTTTTTTGGATCTTAACCCTCATTATTTGCATAAAAAACAAACGAGAGAACACCGTTTTTCTGCGCAATTTGCTTGTTGTTAGTGCAGAATACAGCCAGGTCCTTTCCATTTTACAGCGCTAAAAATCCAGCTATTGAAAACTGTGGTTTCTCCATCACACGGATCACATAAACGTTTTCAGAAAATACTGCTGTTTCTGGCCTCCATTAAAAATTTGTATAAGTGTGTAAGCGAAGTTTTTGACACCGGTTTGCTGTTCAAAATAGTTACCGACAGGCCAGGTATTTAAAACTGTGTTTTCTCCGTCACACGGATCACATATACATTTTCAGAAAATGCTGCCATTTCTGGCCTCTATTAAAAATTAGTTTCAGTGTGTCAGCGAAGTTTTTGACACTGGTTTGCTGTTCAAAATAGTTACCTACAGGCCAGGTATGTAAAACTGTGGTATCTCCGTCACACGGATCAAATATAAGTTGGCCCAAATTCAGCCATTTGCAGTGAGCGTGGAAGATATTGTCCTCCATTTAAAATGGGCAAGGGACGGGGAACTGGACGTGATGGTGATGGTGCATGCAGAGGCCGAGGCCGTGGGCAAGCTGAAATTGTGCCACAAAAAACAGCCACATCTTCTCGCCCGACCTTCATGTCCCAATTCCTAGGGGAACGCAGCACACCACTTTTGAACCCAGAGCCGTGTCAAAAGGTTATTGGTTGTATAGCGGATAATGCTTCCAGTCACTTTGCCACCACCACCACCCTGTCTTCCACATGGTCAAGCCTCAGTAGCCGTGAGTCTGGACTGCATATTCCTCACCCTGACCCTCCTTCCTCCCACCATGCCGAGTGCCCGGATACAACTGATACCACACTTGGACACTCCGAAGAGCGTTTCACTTTTCCATTTATAGATTCGGGCCTCTCGCTCGGTCCATTTGAAGCAGGGCCAGAGGAGATAGCATTTAAAGATGCCCAAATATTTGAGCAGCCACGGTCACACGAAGGTGACAGTGAGAAACTTTCACAAGAGGTGGACGATGATTAGACACAATTGGCAGAAAATCTGGAGGAGGACCAGGGTGCGAAAGTGGAAGACGAGGTGGTGGATGATATAGTAACTGACCCAACCTGGCAAGAGGACATGCAAAGAGAGGACAGCAGCACACAGGGGGAGGGAGGCAGAGCACCCCAACAGGCAGGAAGAAGCAGTGTGGTGGCCGCAGACAGAAGGCAGGCAACCATTCCCCGCAACACCAACACGAAGGAAGTTGCCAGTACAACTGTTAGGTCTTCCAGAGTCTGGTTGTTTTTTAAAGACTCTGCTGATAACCCTAAAAAGGTCATTTGCGCCACCTGCCAGGCCAGTATCAGCAGGGGTGACAAAACTACTAGCCTGACCACCACCAGCATGATCAGGCACATGGCAGCAAAGCACCCGACTTTGTGGGCCGAACCCCAGGGTCCAGGAACAGTGTCTGTGGGTGGCACCATTGCTTCTTCCGCTGATGTGCATGCAAGCCAATCCCCTGTCCATGGTGCATGCGAAGATGCCTCCTGCCCTGCACCTGTCATTGCACACTCTCAAGTAGCAGCATCAGTAAGCACGTCCACGTCCTTGTCCCAGCGCAGGGTCCAGCTGTCCATACCCTAGTCCTTGGAACGCAAACGCAAATACGCAGCCAATGCTCCACAGGCCACAATACTAAATTCCCACATTTTGCGACTGCTTGCGCTCAAAATGTTGCCTTTAATGCTCGTGGAGACCGAAGCATTCTGCAACCTGATGGTGGCAGCCATCCCTCGGTACTTAGTCCCCAGCCACCACTATTTCTCCCAGTGTGCCGTCCCTGCATTACACAAGCATGTGGCCTTAAACATTAGCCGTGCCCTCAACAACTCAGTTACAGGGAAAGTCCACCTAACCACGGACCACGGACCACATGGACAAGTGCTTGTGGGCAGGGACGGTACATCTCGGTGACGGCACACTGGGTTAACATACTGGATGCTGGGACCCAGTCGGACCTTGGGACGTAACACGTCCTCCCAACTCCAAGGATTGCGGGCCCTAGATCAATCAGGGTTGCCCCCACAGTCTACAGCACATTTACCTCATCCTACTCAGCCTCCTCCTCCTCTTCAGCCTCAATCTCCAAAATGACCACATCAGTCGCAAGCTGGAAGCACTGCAGCACTGCCTCGGCCAAGCGGCAACAGGCTGTGCTGAAGCTAATATGCTTAGTTGACAAACCGCACAATGCTGAAGAGTTGTGGACAGCTCTGAAAAAGCAGGCAGATCTGTGGCTCACACTGCTGAACCTACAGCCAGGCATGGTCGTGTGTGACAATGGCCAGAACTTAGTGGCGGCCCTGAGGCGAGGCAAGCTCACACACGTACCATGCCTGGCCTATGTGCTTAACCTCATGGTTCAGCAGTTTCTCAAATCCTTCCCGGAGCTGCCGGATCTGCTTGTTAAAGTACGCCGCCTGTATGCCCATTTTATAAAGTCACCTACCCCCCTTGCCGTGTTTCAGCAGCGTTTGCAGCTTCCAGCTCACAGACTGTAGGGTGATGTCCCCATGTGTAGTATCAACAAGACTGTCGGTATTCAGTTCAGACTCCACACATAAGACCTCAGGAGTAGACATGGATGTCAGACATACACTCCCTGACAGAATTTATGTCGCTTATCCATGTTATGTAAATAAAAGCTTATAACCTGACATTAAATTCATCCATTGGTTTTATAAATTACTCTTTAGAAAGCTGAAACCCTCCCAAATTTGGTTAAGGTAAAGAAAATA
The DNA here is from genome assembly GCF_046119375.1 of Phyllobates terribilis. Lineage (NCBI taxonomy): Eukaryota > Metazoa > Chordata > Amphibia > Anura > Dendrobatidae > Phyllobates > Phyllobates terribilis. Next base: position 791,458,101 of record NW_027362761.1, read on the forward strand.
AATTGGCATCAATGCTGAAATATTGATCCTTTAATGAACACAGAATGGTCAGATTTTGGCAAGACAAAAGTTTTGTCGCCTGTTCGTATAATGCACCCAATCCTAGTTTACAACCTCACCAGTGCTCAGTAAATGATCGGGTAATTAGTGGGTGTGATTAAAAAGAAACCCAGCACCCCAGACCTTCACTTGAACTGCAACTTGAGCTCTGACAACATGCCAAAAATCAACCCTGCGACCAAAGCCTTGATTATCCAGAGGCTGAAGACCAGATCCACTGCAGAGGTGGCTGGCACCTTTAATGTGTCTCAACGTCAAGTACAAAGAATTAAAAAAAGATTTTAAGAGACTGGAGATGTGTTTGACAAACCCAGGTCCGGCAGACCCCGCAAGACAACTGCTCAGGAGGAACGTTTGTTGGTTAGAAAATCCAAAGCAAGCCCCTCTTCCACTGTAGCAGAGCTCCAACAGGCTTGGTCACCTCAAGTCCTTTTGTCAACTAGAACAGTTTGTAGGATTCTGTCTCGAAATGGCCTCCATGGTCGAATCAGTGCCCAGAAGCCAGCACTAAACAGAAGGCAAATAAAAAACCGTGTGGCATTTGCAAAGTCCCACAGCCTGCTAAACAGATGAACACTGGAAAAGTGGCAGAAGGTGGATTTCTCTGATGAATCTTCAGTAGAATTACACCACAGCCGCCGCAAATACTGCAGGAGACCTACTGGAGCCCATATGAAACCAAAATACACCCAGAAAACAGTTAAATTTGGTGGTGGAAAATCATGGTCTGGGGTTACATTCAGTATGGGGGTGTGTGAAACATTTGCAAGGTGGAAGGCAATATCAATAGCCTAAAATATCAAGAAGTATTAGCTACCTTTTACATTCCAAATCATAAAGGGGTCAAATTCTGCAGCAGGATGGTGCTCCATCTCATACATCCATCTCTACAACAAAGTTCCTCCAGGCAAAAAAGCTCAAGGTGCTCAAGGACTCGCCAGCCCAGTCACCAGACATGAACATCATTGAGCATGTTTGGGGTAGGATGAAAGAGGAAGCTTGGAAGACAAAACCAAAGAATCTAGATGAACTCTGGGAGGCATGTAAGACAGCATTCTTTTCTATTCCTTATGACTTCATTAATAAATTGTATGAATCATTGTTGAACCGCATGGATGCAGTCATTCAAGCTCATGGAAGTCACACAAAATATTAAATATGATTCTAATAGCACCACAACTTCATTCACCAATGTTATGCAACATATATTTGTATTTTAAGATAATTATTTGTTTGAATATCACATTACTTTCTGTGGGCGACAAAACTTTTGTCTTGCCAAAATCTGACCATTCTGTGTTCATTAAATGATCAATATTTCAGCATTGATGCCAATTTATTTTCTTAACCTAAACCAAATTTGGGAGGGTTTCAGCTTTCAAAAGAGTAATTTATAAAACCAATGGATGAATTTAACGTCAGGTTATAAGCTTTTATTTACATAACATGGATAAGCGACATAACTTCTGTCAGGGAGTGTATGTACCATCCTCGAAAACTTTGAGGACTCCACCAAGATGGTGAACGGCGTTGACGCCATAATTAGCATCACCATCCCGCTTCTCTGTCTTCAAAAACGCTCTCTGCTCACAATCAAAGAGGATGCATTGTAGGCGGAGCACGATGAGATGGAGCAAAGAACCATACAGGGTGATTACACACAGCCCAGCCTCATCTTATGCCAAACTGGATTGGGTGACAATGAGGAAGAGGAGGAGGAGGAGGAAGAACATGAGCTAGTTTAATGCACTATAGATGGTACTACCTGCACAACTGTCATACCGTCTGTTCTGCTTGGATGGCCTGTGGACAGAGAGGAGGAGGAGGAGAGTATGGTCAGTCGTTGTCTGTTAGCAGTTTGGCATGCATGGCTGAGTTTAGGTTTTGCTGCCTTTCCCATGACCCCTGCATTCTCAAAATTTTGGGTGACAATCATTACTGGTTGGTGACACTTCTAGACTCACGCTACAAGGAGAACTTTATATCTCTTATTCCTGAGGCAGACCGGTCTACAAAAATGGGGCAGTATCAGAAGGTCCTTGTTGCAGAACTATTAAAAAAATTCCTAGCTGAAAACACTTGCGGCAGAGGTCACAGTTCGTTGGACAACCAAGGACTACAGGCGAGAGAAACACAATTCCAATCCAGAAGAGGCAGTGGAACACTGTCAAAATTCTGGGAAAATTTTCTCAGACACTTCGATCGCACAGGCCCTGAGGCGCTGGGTACTCTCACAAGGAGTGCAAAGTTTGGGAAGATGCTGAGGGAGTACCTTGCTGACCGTACCAACGTCCTCCGTGATTCCTGTGTGCCTTATAATTACTGGGTGGGTATCCAAGCTGGATACGTGAAATGAACTGTCTTTCTCTGCATAGGAGGTCCTGGGCTGCCTTGCCGCTAGCGTTTTATCAGAGCTGGTTTTTAGTGCCGCTAGTGGAATTATAACTGATTAGCGCATCCGCCTGTCAACTGAAAATGCTGACAGGCTGACTCTTACAAAAATGAACAAGGGCTGGATTGGGCCAGACTTCTGAACACCACCGAATGATAGCAGCATAACATAAACTCAAATCCAATGTCTTTTTTTGGGAGGTGTATTCCCATACACCTTTTCACACCCACACATGGATATACGCTTCCTGATTTTGGCTACTTGCTCTTGTCCTCCTCCTTCTCCTCATCCTCATCCTCCACCACCATATCACCAGAGTGACCATGGTCCGTGATGCAACATTCACATCATTTTTTTAATGGGTGTTTATGATGCCTGTAAAAAAAATGTTTTATTCAGTATGTTCATGTATACCCCCCAGGGGTAAATGTTTGTCAGCCCATACACTTAGTGAATGGGCATTACAAGTATAGGAGATCCGTTCCTTTCTAATGGGAACATTTTTTCATGAGGCCCTCCTCCATGTTTCTTCCAAGGGACATTGGAGTGCCTTACAATTTTTGGCAGCCCTTGCATTCGCTGCATAGGCCAACACTATGGGAGACCCATTTCCTAATAATGGGAACATTTTTTCATGAGGCCCTCTATGTCTCTTCCAAGGGGCATTGGAGTGCCTCCCAATTTTTGGCCGCCCTTGCATTCACTGCATAGGCCAACACTATGAAAGACCCACTTCCTAATAATTTGAACATTTTTTTATGAGGCCCTCTACGTCTCTTCCAAGGAGCATTCGAGTGCCTCCCAATTTTTGGCAGTCCTTGCATTCACTGCATAGGCCAACACTATGGGAGACCCACTTCCTAATAATGGGAACATTTATTCATGAGGCCCTCTACGTCTCTTCCAAGGGGCATTGGAGTGCCTCCCAATTTTTGGCAGTCCTTGCATTCACTGCATAGGCCAACACTATGGGAGATCCACTTCCTAATAATGTTAAGTATTAGAGACCCACTTTCTAATAATGGGAACATTGTTTTTAGGAAGCCCTCCTCTAAGTCTCTTCAAAGGGTTATTGAGGTGCGCCTAAATTTTGGGCAGCCCTGCCACTCACTGCATACGCAATAATAGTATAGGAGACCCACTCTTTAGTAATGGGAACAACAAAGCATAGCTGGCTGATGGCTCTCTAAGAATAGTAAAGGCCGCCTGATGGCCCTATAAAAATAGTCTTTGTGACTTTTAGAGTCCCTCCTTCATAAATGAAATAGGATTTGTCTAATGATGAGTCACACACCACATGGCCAGGTAAGGTTGTAAAACGTTAAAATTACATTTCCCGGTGAATGCATTTGTCACGGTTGAAAGCTATACAAAAGTGCTAAAATGCATCAAAACCGCTACATGTGAACATAGCCTATGGTGTGGAGGAGTATTTTTTGTTTTGTTTTTTTATTTTGCCTTATATACAAGTCATTACCCTAGAAAGGATGTTCCTTAACATATTTCCCAGGAAAATCCATTTTGGTTTTGTTTTTGTATGTTTTATTGTGAGTCCATAAAAGTGGCGTAATACCTCTGCCAACATTGTAGACAGCAGTGACCTGGGAGTCAGAAATGCTTCCAGGGGTCTTTCCCATGCTGTTACCATGTCATTTGAGCACTGTTCCCATCGATTTGGGCAATTTTTAAGCCCTCTGCAGACTGCCATGGGGAGCCGCCTGAAAAATGCTTGAGTTTCCCATAGACTTACATTGGGCTCGTTGCTCGGGTCGAGCACCCGGGTTCTCCAATGTGCTCAACCCGAGCAAAGAGCACCCGAGCATTTTAGTGTTCGTCCATCACTAATCTTTACACATGAATTATAATAATTATTAAAAAGTCCTGAAAATGTATAAAACACAAAAGTACAAAGCGCTATGAGAGAAGCGATGAGAATACAGAAAAATAGGTAAGTCAGATACAATAAAAGATGAGGGAAAAGTAGACTAACAGAGTCCCTACTAATACTTAAAGCCTTATTCAAATGTCCAATTTTCTCACTTATGAGAAAAATGGACCAATTCGTTTGATTAGACTTTGATCAGAGTTTGATCAGCGCATGGTCTGAGTGTAATCCACTTTTCTCATACATGGAGAAAAAAAAGTTTGTCCTCCTCCTGACAGTTCATGAAAATCAGACAGCATTTAGATTGCATTCTAGTGCAGTCTGAATTTTTCACGGATGCATAGACTTGCATGTCTCCGTACATATACAAAGTCGTACATGTCTCACTGATTTTCCGTGGACCGCTCAGTCCACAAAAAATCAGGGACTAGTGAATGGCCCCATAGACTATCACAGGTACGATTGCTATTCATGAAAATCACGGATAGCACTTGTATGCGAAAGTCAGATGTCTAGTTGAGTGAGATCTTAGATTGATGTCTAAATGGCCACAGAAGTAAAAAAAAAATGGTGTTTCCAGTCACCATTGTCTATCCATGATGACAGCCTGGGGATTCCCTTGTTGAAGATAAAGAACTGCCAAAAAGATATAACAATACCATAGGTTTATAATTCAATCTATACACTCAAAAAACAGATGATATGTATATTTCTCATTCACGCGCTATACTGACAATATTGACTCATAGATATGACAGAATGATCAGAGATCTCAATGATAGATCTCAAATGAACAGTCAAAAGGAATCTGTATACAGCTATATATCGTAATATGGATGATGAACATTTTTTTAATCCAAACAGTATTTTATGGCTAAATAATATTATATGTCTTATACCCAGTTTTATTGATGTACAAATTTGTCTTTTGAATGTCCATGTAGACATCAGTCTATATATTAGGGATTACTTGTTGGCATATGCAACAGATTAGGACTTATTGTAAGTGAAAGGAGGACTTTATACTAACCAGACAGCAGATGGCGATAGTGTGTAAAGTTATATGCTTGCTGTAATGTGGGGAGGGAAGCTCTCAATTGTTGGTTGCTTTTACTTCGTGTGTTGTTTTTTTTTCTCTGTATGTGTTATGTCAGCAGCACACGGACTGTGTGACACTGAATCTCATGTTTATCCAGTATGAAGTAAATACTGTTTACTCAAGATATCTAAGATATCTTGCTGATTGAAGCTCTCGTAAGTACAGTGGTGACTGTAAGCACATGCACTCTGCGACAGGTTATGGGCCCAGACACTACATGCCCGCACTTCAAGCCCAGGTAGAAGTATCCCAGTTTATAACCCCAGATAACAGAGCACACAGATAAGCTCTGTAAACAGAAGGAAATAAATCCAGATACAGAGTGACAAAGGAATTCATGATCCCAGGAGCTGGATATAATTACAGAGAATTCAACACAGGCAGGACATACAGGAACTATCAGCAAGAAAAAAAGGAGAATATCTTCAGTAAAACTCTCTAAACAAGTAAGACTATATAAAGATGATGAGTAACACAGAACTGAAATTCACAGTAGCTAAACTGAATAGTGAAAATTATCAGTTATGGAAATTCAAAGTAGAAATGTTGCTATCTAAGGATGATTTATGGGAAGTAATTGTTACAGAAAGACCAGATCAAGATAATCAGACATGGGATAAGAAGAATAGACAAGCGAGAGCCACCATTAGCTTATTAGTGGATGATGCTCAATTAATACATATAAGAAATGAAGAAACAGCGAAAGGAATTTGGGAAGCATTAAGAAAACTGTATGAAAGACCTAGCTTGAATCACAAGTTATTTTTATTAAGAAAGCTTTACAGTATGAGATTGAGTGCAAATGACGACATGCAGAAGCACATATTCTCAATGATGGAAGTGATATCACAGCTAAGATCTATTGGTGAAGACATTAAATAAAGTCATGTAGCAGCTATATTATTGTGCAGTTTACCAGATTCGTATACAGCCTTGATAAACGCCCTTGAGACGAGACCAGAAACTGACATTACATTAGATTTTGTGAAAACAAGACTACTAGATGAATATCAGAGAAGAAAAGAACAAAGAAATGATTCTTCTACTGCAAACGACAGTAAAAACGCTCTTAAAGCTACAGAATTTAAAAAACCCTATAATAAAGAGACAAGAGAATGCTTCAGATGTAAGAAAAAAGGTCATTTAAAGAAAGACTGTATCATATGGAAAGCAGAACAACAAAAATTACAACATAAAAAGCACACACAGAAAGTAAAAAACACATTTTCCGATTCATGTGAGAATAATTGGAATGGCACATTTAAAGTAACAGACAAGAAATCATCACTTGGTTGGTTTATTGATTCAGAAGCAACGAGTCATATGACAAGTGACAAGAATTTCTTTACTGATCTTGATTTAGATAAGAAAGAAGAGATTTATCTTGCAGATGGAAGCAAAATAACCACAGAAGGTATCGGACAAGGTATGCTAAATTGTTCAAACAAGTTCGGACAAGATTCAAAGATACTTGTACAGGATGTGTTATATGTTCCAAAATAGGAAGGTAAATTATTATATGTGAAACGTTTAACAGCAAAAGGACTTACAGTAAAATTCAAAGATAATGAGTGTGCAATTCTGGCAGGAAATAAGGTGATAAACAAAGTCAAGGCAGATGAACAATTATATCATTTTGACACACCAAAGGAACAGATGAAGGTATGTACACATGATCACAAAAACTGTATTCACATGTGGCATAGACGCCTAGGACATAGACACCCTGACAGTATAAGGGAACTACAGAGAAAAGAATTGACAAAAGATTTAAAGATATCAGATTGCTCAATTACCGTAAGATGTGAATGTTGTATAAAATCCAAAGCCACAAGGATATCTATTCCAAAAGAAAGTGAGATGAAAAGTGAAAGACCACTTGATTCGGTGCATACTGACGTATGTGGACCTATGAAAGTGACTACATCAGGAGGCAATAGATACATGTTGACTTTTATAGACGACTACTCAAGATACACAGTCACATACTTAATTAAGAACAAAAGTGAAGTTTTTGATAAACTTGTAGACTATGTAACAAGATCAAGTAACAAATTTCAAAGGAAGCCAATTGTCATCAGAAGTGATAATGGAGGTGAATTTACAGGTCACAGAATAGAAGACTACTTAAGACAAAATGGAATAAAACACCAAAAAACTGTTCCATACACACCTGAACAAAATGGAGTAGCAGAAAGGAAAAACAGAACTCTAACAGAAATGATAAGATGTATGCTGACGGATTCCAAACTATCAGAGAAATATTGGGGTGAGGCAGCAATGACAGCTACATATCTACAGAACCGACTTTTTTTTCCAGAAAACTGACGAAAACTCCATATGAACTGTGGCAAGGTATGAAACCAAGTGTCAATCATTTAAAAGTTTTTGGATGTAAAGTTTTTATATTCATTCCAACAGAAAAAACGTTCCAAACTTCAAAACAGATCCATGGAAGGAATATTCGTTGGATATAGTGAAAATTGCAAAGGATATAGAATCCTAGATCCCAAAACAGACAGAGTTACGGTGAGTAACAGTGTGACATTCATTGAAGATTTAAATGAAGACATAATGATTTCAGTTGAAACAAAAAATGAGAAAAACAATAGTGACATAACTGAAGAAATATCTGATGAAAAAAAAGTAGAAATTAATGAAGAACAAAATACTGAAAGTAAAGAATCACAACTACAAACAGACACAGAACCAAGACGTTAAATGAGAGAGAACAAAGGAAAACCACCAAAACCTCTCTCATACAAGACAAGCATAAGAAAAATCTAAGAGCCTACCTCTTGGGAAGACATATCTAAACTTCCTGAAGAAGAAGCTAACAAATGGATAGAAGCAACAGAAACAGAAATTAAATCCATGCATGATTCAAATACATGGACACTAACAGAGTTGCCAGAAGGAAGAAAAGCCAAAGGATGTAAATGGATTTTTAAAGTAAAATACCAAACAGATGGCACAGCTGAAAGATACCGAGCAAGACTCGTAGCTAAAGGGTATTCTCAAAAATATGGAGAAGACTATGATGAGACATTTGCTCCAGTTGTCAAACACACTACAATAAGAACTTTACTTACAGTTGCAGCAATGAAACAGATGGAACTGAGACATCTGGATATAAAGACAGCTTTTTTGAATGGAGATTTAACAGAAGACATTTACATGGAACAACCTCCAGGATTCAAAGATGAAAGAAATCCAAACAAAGTTTGCAAACTACAGAAAAGCATATACAGTGGTGGCCAAAAGTATTGGCACCCCTGCAATTCTGTCAGATAATACTCAGTTTCTTCCTGAAAATGATTGCAATCACAAATTCTTTGGTCTTATTATCTTCATTTAATTTGCTTGCAAGGAAAAAACACAAAAGAGAATGAAGCAAAAATCAAATCATTGATAATTTCACACAAAACTCCAAAAATGGGCCAGACAAAAGTATTGGCACCCTCAGCCTAATACTTGGTTGCACAACCTTTAGCCAAAATAACTGCGAACAACCGCTTCCGGTAACCATCAATGAGTTTCTTACAATGCTCTGCTGGAATTGTAGACCATTATTCTTTGGAAAACTGCTCCAGGTCCCTGATATTTGAAGGGTGCCTTCTCCAAACTGCCATTTTGGCACAGGAGTTCTATGGGATTCAGGTCTGGACTCATTGCTGGCCACCTTAGAAGTCTCCAGTGCTTTCTCTCAAACCATTTTATAGTGCTTTTGGAAGTGTGTTTTGGGTCATTGTCCTGCTGGAAGACCCATGACCTCTGAGGAAGACCCAGCTTTCTCACACTGTGCCCTACATTATGCTGCAAAATTTGTTGGCAGTCTTCAGACTTCATAATGCCATGCACACGGTCAAGCAGTCCAGTGCCAGAGGCAGCAATGCAACCCCAAAACATCAGGGAACCTCCGCCATGTTTCACTGTAGGGACCGTGTTCTTTTCTTTGAATGCCTCTTTTTTTTCCTGTACACTCTATGTTGATGCTTTTTCCCAAAAAGCTCTACTTTTGTCTCATCTGACCAGAGAACATTCTTCCAAAACGTTTTAGGCTTTCTCAGGTAAGTTTTGGCAAACTCCAGCCTGGCTTTTTTATGTCTCGGGGTAAGAAGTGGGGTCTTCCTGGGTATCCTACCATACAGTCCCTTTTCATTCAGACGCCGATGGATAGTACGGGTTGACACTGTTGTACCCTCGGACTTCAGGGCAGCTTGAACTTGTTTGAATGTTAGTCGAGGTTCTTTATCCACCATCCGCACAATCTAGCGTTGAAATCTCTCATCAATTTTTCTTTTCCGTCCAGATCTAGGGAGTTTAGCCACAGAGCCATGGGCTTTAAACTTCTTGATGACACTGCGCACGAAAGACACAGGAACATTCAGGTCTTTGGAGATGGACTTGTAGCCTTGAGATTGCTCATGCTTCCTCACAATTCCTCAGACAGTTCTTTGGTCTTCTTTCTTTTCTCCATGCTCAATGTGGTACACACAAGGACTCAGGACTAGTGTTGAGCGATACCTTCCGATATCGGGAAATATCGGATCGGATTGGATCGGACCGATACCGAAAAAGTATCGGATATCGCCTATTCCGATACCTTAAACCAATGCAAGTCAATGGGACAGAAATATCGGAATGAAAATAAACCCTTTCTTTCCTTGTAGGTTAATTCTACATGAAGGAAAACAACTAAGAATTATGTAGAATGTATTGGGGGAGGTGGGGGAGACAATAAAGGCATAGAGGTTTAGCCCAATCAAATGGAATAGCAGGAATTAATATTTTTTTTAAGACGTTCTGAGTTACGGAAATATTGACTATGTTAAGTATTTTTATATTTTGTCAGATATTTATGTTTCACTACTTCCATGCTCTTCACCTTCTTTTTTACTTCTCCCACACTTTCTCCTTCATCATCATCAGCATCTTTTTCATCCACTTCTTCTTCACCTTCTTCATCTTCTTCTTCTTCACCTTCTTCGTATTATTCTTTTTTTTTACATTCTTCATATTCTACTTCTTCATCTTCTTCATATTCTTCTTCTTCATCATATTCTTATTTGTGACAGGCATTCCTGTAGTTGTTATCTATAAAAGGTTGGACATTACACCTTTCACTCTGCCCGTCACAAAAGATTTACAACAGGATTTGTCCGCGTTCAGTTTGGCCTGCAGCAGCAGGTCTTTTCCAGGGGCACCACGAGGAGGAACGGACTCACCCCCATACACTGCTTAGTCATCTTCTGCTTATAATTTAGATATTATCTTTTGCTCTGATTTTTAGTCTTACGCTTAATGTTCTTTCGCTTTTTGTTCTGCAGCTTCTTGTATTTCTGCTTCTTGGTTTTCTGTCTCTTGTTCTTCTGTATCTTGGTGCTTGTCTTCTCTTCTTTGTCCTCTTGGTCAACTTCTTCAGGGTCATCTTCTTGGTCTTCTTCAGGGTGGTCTTCAGGGTCGTCGTCTTCGGGGGTCGTCGTCTTCGGGGTCCTCGTCTTCTTCGGGTTGGTCTTCTGGGTCCTCGTCTTCGGGGTCCTCGTCTTCTTCGGGGTGGTCTTCAGGGTCCTCGTCTTCTTCGGGGTGGTCTTCAGGGTCCTCGTCTTCTTCGGGGTGGTCTTCAGGGTCGTCGTCTTCAGGGTCGTCGTCTTCGGGGTCCTCATCTTCTTCGGGTTGGTCTTCAGGGTCCTCGTCTTCAGGGTCCTCGTCAGGGAGATCCAGAGTGATTACCAAGAACCATTTCAAAAAGCTTGAACTTGGAAATGTAGCAGAAGGTACAAGAAGGCTGAGGAACTACCGAGGACCAGCTGACGGTACTGGAACCCGGATGGGTAGCAGAAGGTACAAGAGCCAATGGAACTGCCGAAGACCAGCTGACGGTACTGGAACTCAGTTACTAAGCAGGAGGTACCTGTGCCAGAAAGCACTACCAAGGACCAGCAGACGTTGGTGGAACTTGGATACCGAGAAGGAGGCACCTAATCCAAAGGCACTGCCGAGAACCAGCTGACGGTACTGGAACCCGGATGGGTAGCAGAAGGTACCCATGTAAAAAAAAGTTTCAAGGCCGCGAGCCGGCCGCAGTTACCAAAACCCACTGTCCTACAGGGGGTGCTTGTCCTATTGGCACTATGGAACCAGCCTTCATTGCCAGATCCCGCAGCCCACATAGGAGTCACCTAAACTGCAGGCACCAAAGAGTCGGCTAACCCGACCGCAACACGACAGGACAACGCATTGGAGGCAAAGTGACGATGACACTACCCGGAAACAGCTGGGGTGCTGGAACCAGGCTGGGCAGGAGGGAGTACACGTGCCAAAGACACTGCCGAGAACCAGCTGACGGTACTGGAACCCGGATGGGTAGTAGAAGGTACAAGAGCAAATGGAACTACCGAGGACCAGCTGACGGTACTGAAACCCGGATGGGTAGCAGAAGGTACAAGAGCCAATGGAACTGCCGAAGACCAGCTGACGGTACTGGAACTCGGTTACTAAGCAGGAGGTAACTGTGCCAGAAAGCACTACCAAGGACCAGCAGACGTTGGTGGAACTTGGATACCGAGAAGGAGGCACCTAATCCAAAGGCACTGCCGAGAACCAGCTGACGGTACTGGAACTCGGATGGGTAGCAGAAGGTACCCATGTAAAAAAAGTTTCAAGGCCGCGAGCCGGCCGCAGTTACCAAAACCCACAGTCCTACAGGGGGTGCTTGTCCTATTGGCACTATGGAACCAGCCTTCATTGCCAGATCCCGCAGCCCACATAGGAGTCACCTAAACTGCAGGCACCATAGAGTAAGCTAACCCGACCGCAACACGACAGGACAACGCATTGGAGGCAAAGTGACGTTGACAAAACCCGGAAACAGCTGGCGTGCTGGAACCAGGCTGGGCAGGAGGGAGTACCCGTGCCAAAGACACTGCTAGGAAACAGCTGGCGGTGCTGGAACCCAGGGTAAATACTAAAAACAGAGTGGAGCCAGAGGCGTAATTGGAGCAACTTTAAAATCTGTAGTAGTGTGAATGTGGACAGAGCAGGAGAATTTGCCGAACGCACAGCTGGGGAACAGCTGACATTACTGAACCTCAATAACACTGGAGCAAGCGTTGACTGTGCAGACGGCACTTCTGAGCAGCAACTAGCGGTATTGGAGCCCAAGGTAAATACTAAAAACAGAGGAGCCAGAGGTGTAATTGGAGCAAGTTTTAAATCAGTAGTACAGTGGATGTGGACAAAGCAGGAGAATTTGCCGGACACACAGCTGGGGAACAGCTGACGTTACTGAACCCCAATAACATTGGAGCAAGCGTTGACTGTGCAGACGGCACTTCTGAGCAGCAACTAGCGGTATTGGAGCCCAAGGTAAATACTAAAAACAGAGGAGCCAGAGAGTAATTGGAGCAAGTTTTAAATCAGTAGTACAGTGGATGTGGACAAAGCAGGAGAATTTGCCGGACACACAGCTGGGGAACAGCTGACGTTACTGAACCCCAATAACACTGGAGCAAGCGTTGACTGTGCAGATGACACTTCTGAGCAGCAACTAGCGGTATTGGAGCCCAGGGTAAATACTAAAAACAGATGAACCAGAGGTGTAATTGGAGCAACTTTAAAATCTGTAGTAGTGAGAATGTGGACAGAGCAGGAGAAATTGCCGTCCGCACAGCAGGGGAACAGCTGACGTTACTGAACCCCAATAACACGGCAGCAAGTGTTGACTTTGCAGACGGCACTTCCGAGCACCAACTGGCGGTGTTGGAGCTCAGGGATAATACTGAAAACAGAGGAGCCAGAGGTGTAATTGGAGCAACTTTAAAATCTGTCGTAGTGAGAATGTGGACAGAGCAGGAGAAATTGCCGTCCGCACAGCAGGGGAACAGCTGACGTTACTGAACCCCAATAACACGGCAGCAAGTGTTGACTGTGCAGACGGCACTTCCGAGCACCAACTGGCGGTGTTGGAGCTCAGGGATTACAGTTCAGGTGGTAGAAACATGAACACAACAGGAGACCTGGATACTGTTGCCAACCAATTATTTATTCTGGAAGAGGACTGGCAAATTCATGAGAGATCCAGGCCTTGTTCATTTTGAGAAAATGAAGCCGGTCAACGTTATCGGAGGATAGTCGCATGCGACGGTCTGTTAGTACACCACCTGCGGCACTAAAGACGCGTTCCGATAATACACTAGCAGCAGGGCAAGCTAGCACCTCCAATGCATACTGACTAAGCTCTGGCCATGTATCCAGCTTACAGACCCAAAACTTGAAGGGAGAAGAGCCATCTGGGAGTACACTAAGAGGGCAAGACATGTAGTCTGTCACCATCTGACAGAAACGTTGCCTCCTGCTGACTGGAGCTGTCTGTGATGGTGTAGACATTTGTGGCGGCGGGGACACAAAACTTTGCCACATTTCGGCCATACTGGTCTTGCATTGTGCTGAGGCACTGATTCTGCTCCTTCTTTGAGCAGAGCTTCCTCCACTGCCTCGACGCACTGAGCTGCTTTGTAAAGCACTAGCAGCACTGCTCTCGGTTGGAATGGAGAACATGATGGAATGCACCAGTGCGTCTTGGTACTCCCGCATTTTACGCTCCCGGTTCAACGGTGTTATGAGACTTTGTAAGTTATCCCGGTAGCGAGGATCTAGGAGGGTGGACACCCAATAATCAGCCGTGTTGAGAATGTGGGCGATGCGGCGGTCGTTTCTCAGGCACTGCAGCATGAAATCAACCATGTGCTGCAGACTGCCAACTGGCCAAGAAACGCTGTCCCCTGCTTGAGTCGTGATCTCTGCCTGCTCTGCATCACCCCACCCTCGCTCTAGATACTGACTACTAGAGCATTGTGTACCTCCCTCCTCTGGACAGATGTCTTCCTCATACATTGACTCCTCCTCATCCTCCTCACAAAGTGTCCCCTGCCTAGGCCTTTGTGAGGAACCACGTTGCGCAGACTGTAGAGAAGCAGATGGCATTTGTGACTCCTCATCCTCCACCTCTTCCAAAACCTCCTCCCTTAGTGCTTGCAGTGTTTTTTCAAGCAGGCAGATAAGGGGTATAGTCATGCTGACTAGTGCATCATCTGCACTCGCCATCCGCGTGGAATAATCGAAGGCACGCAAAACGTGGCAAATGTCCTTCATAGAGGCCCACTCAGTGGTGGTGAAGTGTGAACGGCGCGCACTGCGACTTGTTTGCGCCTGCTGCAGCTGGTACTCCATTACTGCTGCCTGCTGCTCACACAACCTCTCCAACATATGTAACGTTGAATTCCACCTGGTGGGTAGGTCACATATGATGCGATGTTCCGGAAGACGTAATCGGCGCTGCAGAGCTGCAATGCGTGATCTTGCGTTGCTGGAACGCCGCAAGTGAGCGCACTCTATGCGGACCTTGTGAAGCAGTGCATCAAGATCCGGATAGTCCCTCAAAAAACTCTGCACGACCAAGTTGAGCACATGTGCCAGACATGGGATGTGAGTGAGGTTGCCTAGGCCCAGAGCTGCCACCAGATTTCGGCCATTGTCACACACTACCATGCCTCGCTGGAGATTCACTGGCACAAACCACACGTCGCTTTGCGGCTTGATGGCATTCCAGAGCTCCTGCGCTGTGTGGCTTCGATTCCCCAAATAAATTAATTTTAATACGGCCTGTTGACATTTGGCCACGGCTGTGCTCATATCGGTCATCATAACAGGTAACCGTTCACGGGTCGATGTGGAGGTAGACCGTGACGGCTCCTGCAGTGCTGATTCAGAGGAACTGGAGTATGAGGAGGAGTCAATGTGTACAGACTGGATTCCTGCAATCCTTGGAGTTGGCAGAACACGTACAGCGCCACTCTCAAGATCTGTACCCGGCTCCACAACATTTACCCAATGGGCAGTGAGGGAAAGGTATCGTCCCTGTCCATGCTTACTGGTCCACGCATCAGTGGTCAGGTGGACCTTGCTACTGACGGCGTTTTGTAGCGCATGTTTAATTTTTCCATCCACATGATGTTGCAGGGCAGGGACGGCTTGCCTGCTGAAATAAAAGCTTCTCGGCTTGTTGTATTTTGGGACTGCCAATGCCATAAAGTTACGGAATGTGTCAGTCTCCACCAGCCTGAATGATAGCATTTCAAGGGCCAGTAGTTTAGCAATGCCAGCATTCAGAGCCTGTGCTCGGGGGTGGTTTGCCGAGTATGGGCGCCTTTTCTCCCATGCCTGTGCTAACGATGGCTGTAGTCTGGCCTGGGAGTGTGAGGATGACTGGGAAAGTGGTGCTGTGGGTGGAATTACACTGTGTCTCTGTACAACAGTGCCAGAGATTCTTCCATGGTGATGCTGTGAGGAAGCCGAACCAGCTGTGTGTGAGCTGGAGGAAGAGGCTACAACACGAGCTGAAGAGGTGGTAGGTGGCGCTGTAGGTTGGCCTAGGTCTTCAGTGTGTTTTTGTAACTCCACCACGTGCTTGGTCCGCACATGTTTCCACATATTTGTGGTTTTGAGGTTGCTGACACTTTTCCCTCTTTTCACCATCTGATTACACAGCTTGCATTTGACAAAGCAAATGTCATCTGCAACTGTGTCAAAAAAGGACCAGGCACTGCAAGTCTTGGGAGCGCCCGCTTTGGATTTTGGAAGAGCCATGCTCCTAATGGGTGCCGAAGTGGAGGCTAAAGGCAACCAAGTCTGCCCCCTCCCTCTCCCTCCTTTTTGGGCTGTTCGGGGAATCTCTTCCTCAGAGCTGCTCCCACCACCTTCCTGTCCCTCACGCCATGATGGGTCAAGGACCTCATCATCTACACCACCCTCTTCAAACAACTGCTTCTCCTGGGTAGTCTCGACAGCACAGTACGCACCAGAAAGTGGCACTTAAGTCTCATCATCAGATGCGTACTGAGGTGTGCTGCTGACCATAGGCACTGGCCCACCCGCCTCTTCAGATTCATAGAGACAAAACGGTTGCACATCACTGCATACTACCTCTTCTTCAAATTCTCGAATTCTGCTTGGCTGGCCCCCTCTTTCCAAGCCAAGAAATTCAGAGAACAGAAGTAGAGATGGCTCCTGTCCAGGGCTCTCTGACTGCCTGGGCAATTTGGCAGGTGGTGAAGAGACAGATGGGTGCTCTTCAGTGCTCAGGACCTGAGAGGATCTGGAACTAATTGAAGTCGATGCGTTAGCTGCCATCCATCCGACAACGGCTTCAATTTGGTCCTCCCGCAGCAGTGGGGTACGGCTAGCTCCTACAAAGCTGCGCATAAAGGACTGTTCCCTTGTAAAACTGGGGGATGCTGAGTCACTGGTGCTCGCAGCAGGCACAGAATCCACACGTCCTCTCCCTGCAGGCACAGAATCCTCACGTCCTCTCCCTGCAGAAACTCCACGCCCACGCCCACGCCCACGACCACATGCCTTACTCCCTGCCTTCTTCATCTTGGTAGACTGATAAAGATAGGCAGAGAAGTACTAAGGGCTTAGTGTGCTTATTCCTGAACAGCTGCTAACAGGTATAAGAAACACTAATTTTATAAAGTGTGGACTAAACTTTAATATGAGCTAATGTGGCCTACACTGAGTGTTTGGTGAACTTTATTTAGGTTTTTTTTGTCACAAAAAGACACTGGATGTGCCTAAAGATGTAATACCGATAGTATCACAAACTTTTTGTAGCTATTACAATGTAGGAAGGTCACCTACAATGCAATAGATGAGGCTACAAAAATAGGCTAATTCTAATCTGGCTGGGGCTGCAGGGCCAAATGCTGCAGAAAGGCTCCTCTAACTACTCCTATATAGTGTGTTTGGATCCAATTTAGCTGAATACGGATGGAACCACCACACTAATAGGAGAAATCAGGAAAAATTATGAATTGGCAAAAAAGGACAATGTATGAGGCAGTGACACACACTGAGTGCACTACAACCAGACGTGGCTGAAGCACACACTACAGGGTGAGCAGCACTCACACACACAGACCTTGCAGACAGCGGTGAACAGTGCAGATGCAGAGCACTGTGCACTAGCGCTACAAGACCAAAAAAATTTCTCTATCTACTCCTATATAGTGTGTTTGGAACCAATTTAGCTGAATACGGATGGAACCACCAAACTAATAGGAGATATCAGGAAAAATTATGAATTGGCAAAAAAGGACAATGTGTGAGGCAGTGAGACACACTGAGTGCACTACAACAAGACGTGGCTGAAGTACACACTACAGGGTGAGCTGCACTCACACACACAGACCTTGCAGACAGCGGTGAACAGCACAGAGAACTGTGTACTAGCGCTGCAAGGCACAGCGATTTATAAAGTAGCTTGGGTAAAGCAGAATAGACCAAATAGGTAGCTAAAACTGTCCCTCAGAACAACAGCGTCCTATCCCTAACTGAATTCACAGCAGAGTGAGCTCAAAATGGCGGCGGCGGCTTTTATAGTGCATCATGACATCATTTCAGCGGCCAATCACAGCCATGCCATTAGTTAAGATGCCTACATGCCTAACAGGATGTGCCCACACTTCTTAGGATCCTCATTGGCTGAATAAAATGAAAATGGCTCATTGCATTATGGGAACTTCCGATTCCGGTATACGATATTGCAAAAGTATCGGAATTAAGTATCGGAATTCCGATACCGCGAATATCGGCCGATACCCGATATTTCAGTGCCGGAATGCTCAACACTACTCAGGACAGAGGTTGAGTCAACTTTAATCCATGTTAACTGGCTGCAATTGTGATTTAGTTATTGCCAACACCTGTTAGGTGCCACAGGTAAGTTACAGGTGCTGTTAATTACACGAATTAGAGAAGCATCACATGATTTTTCAAACAGTGCCAATACTTTTTTAGGTTTGGTATGGAATTATATCCAATTTGGCTTTAGGACAATTCTTTTTGTGTTTTTTCATTGAAGACAAATTAAATGAAGATAATAATACCAAAGAATTTGTGATTGCAATCATTTTCAGGAAGAAACTGAGTATTATCTGACAGAATTGCAGGGGTGCCAATACTTTTGGTCACCACTGTATGGTTTAAAGCAAGCAGCTAAAGCGTGGAATGACAAAATCACGGAAGTACTTACAAATGAAAAATTTCAAAGAAGCAAAGCTGATCCATGCTTATACACAAAAAGGCTGATTAATAGATGGATTTATGTACTCATATACAGAGCCTACAAGTAGTATTCAACCCCCTGCAGATTTAGCTGGTTTGATAAGATGCAAATAAGTTAGAGCCTTCAAACTGCAAACGAGAGTAGGTTTTATGAACAGAAGCATAAATCTTACAAACCAAAAAGTTATGTTGCTCAGTTGAATTTTGTTAAATTTTAAACATAAAAGTGTGGGTCAATTATTATTCAACCCCTATGTTTAATATTTTGTGGAATAACCCTTGTTTGCAATTACAGCTAACAATCGTCTTTTATAAGACCTGATCAGGCCGGCACAGGTCTGTGGAGTTATCTTGGCCCACTCCTCCATTCAGATCTTCTCCAAGTTATCTAGGTTCTTTGGGTGTCTCATGTGGACTTTATTCTTGAGCTCCTTCCACAAGTTTTCAATTGGGTTAAGGTCAGGAGACTGACTAGGCCACTCCAACACCTTGACTTTTTCCCTATTGAACAAGGCCTTGGTTTTCTTGACTGTGTGCTTTGGGTCGTTGTCTTGTTGGAAGATGAAATTACGACCCATCTTAAGATCCTTGATGGAGGAGCGGAGGTTCTTGGCCAAAATCTCCAGGTAAGCCGTTCTATCCATCTTCCCATGGATGCGGACCAGATGGCCAGGCCCCTTGGCAGAGAAACAGCCCCACAGCATGATGCTGCCACCACCATGCTTGACTGTAGGGATGGTATTCTTGGGGTCGTATGCAGTGCCATCCAGTCTCCAAACGTCACGTGTGTGGTTGGCACCAAAGATCTCGATCTTGGTCTCATCAGACCATAGAACCTTGAACCAGTCTGTCTCAGAGTCCTCCAAGTGATCATGAGCAAACTGTAGACGAGCCTTGACATGACGCTTTGAAAGTAAAGGTACCTTACGGGCTCATCTGGAACGGAGACCCTTGCGGTGGAGTACGTTACTTATGGTATTGACTGAAACCAATGTCCCCACTGCCATGAGATCTTCCCGGAGCTCCTTCTTTGTTGTCCTTGGGTTAGCCTTGACTCTTCGGACAAGCCTGGCCTCGGCACGGGAGGACACTTTCAAAGGCTGTCCTGGCCGTGGAAGGCTAACAGTAGTTCCATAAGCCTTCCACTTACGGATGATGCTCCCAACAGTGGAGACAGGTAGGTCCAACTCCTTGGAAAGGGTTTTGTACCCCTTGCCAGCCTTGTGACCCTCCACGATCTTGTCTCTGATGGCCTTGGAATGCTCCTTTGTCTTTCCCATGTTGATCATGTCTGAGTGCTGTTCACAAGTTTGGGGAGGGTCTTAAATAGTCAGAAAAGGCTGGCAAAAGAGATCTTTAATCCAAACATGTGAAGCTCATTATTCTTGGTGCCTGAACTACTTCTTAATACTTTAGGGGGACCAAACAGAATTCTTGTGGTTTGAGGGGTTGAATAATAAATGACACTCTGAATTAACTTTTTACGTTTTAAAAAAAAAAAAAAAAATTTCCAGGCTGATCTACAGTACAAATGTCACAATGCCAAGTTAATTCCGCATGTGTCAACCAGCTAAATCTGCAGGGGGTTGAATACTACTTGTAGGCACTGTATGTAGATGACATTTTGATTTGTTTTAAACAAGAAAGGGATAAAGAAAACATTCTAAAAATCCTGAAGCAACATTTCGAAATCAAAGACTTGGGAAATGTGAAACAGTACCTAGGAATACAGGTAGAAAGAGAAGAAGATGGAAGTTTCCTACTGAATGAAAATCACATGATTCAAGACATAACAGAAAAATTTGGATTAAAGGATGCCAAAACAGTAAAGTCTCCAATGGAAACTAATTATCTCAAAGAGATGAACAGTGAAAAAAATATGCTACCAAATAATGAAGAATACAGAACAGCAATAGGAAAACTACTGTATCTAGCGACCGTTACAAGACCAGACATCACAGCAGCAGTAGGAATCCTGAGTAGAAAGGTATCAAAACCAAATAAAGCTGATTGGAATGCCGTGAAGAGAGTAATGCGTTATTTGAAAGGAACTAGCAATGTTAAGCTGAAATTACCCACAAGTGATAATTGCATTTTAACAGGATATGTTGATGCAGATTGGGCTGGAGATCCAACTGACAGAAGATCTACCAGTGGACATATTTTTTTTCTCTCAGGTGGACCAATAAGTTGGACAAGTAAGAAACAATCAATTGTGACACTGTCTTCAACAGAAGCACAATATGTTGCCGCAGCACATGCGAGTCAAGAAGTACTGTGGTTAAGACAATTGTTGACAGAATTAGGACAACCATAGCTGGAACCAACAAAACTGAAAGAGGACAATCAAGGATGTCTTGTTCTTGCTCAGATGGAAAGAGTCAATCCAAGAACCAAGCATATTGATGTGAAATATCATTTCTTGAGAGATCATCAGGAACAAGGAGTCTTGAAGTTAGAGTATTGTCCTACTGAAGAAATGACAGCAGACATCTTCACGAAGGCTTTGAATGCTGATAAACACAAGCGACTAATAAAAAAGTTGGGTTTGATTGAATAAGTCCTTACTGTTGAGAAAGGGTGTTGGCATATGCAACAGATTAGGACTTATTATAAGTGAAAAGAGGACTTTATACTAACCAGACAGCAGATGGCGATAGTGTGTCAAGTTGCATGCTTGCTGTAATGTGGGGAAGGAAGCTCTCAATTGTTGGTTGTTTTTACTTCCTGTGTTTTTTTTTTTCTTATATGTGTTATGTCAGCAGCACACGGACTGTGTGACAATGAATTGTATCTCATGTTTATCCAGTATGAAGTAAATACTGTTTACTCAAGATATCTTGCTGATTGAAGCTCTCGTAAGTACAGCGGTGACTGTAAGAAGATGCACTCTGCGACATTACTAGGGACTCTGTTAGTTTACTTTTCCCACATGAGTTATTGTACCTGGTTTACCAGTTTTTTTCCCTATAGTCTGATCACTTGTCTCATATGCTTTTGTGCTTTTGTATTGTATACATTTTATGGATTGTCTAATAATTATTCTAATGAAAAAATGATTTCAAGGGAGATTTCACTATTCAGGGCCTTTTTCTGCATTGTATCTCACATTTTATTTATCTATGCATGTCAGTTGTTTGTATATTTAAACATCACAGTCAGATTGCTAATTATAATTATTACAGTTGCAAAAGGGGACAGTTTTGCAGCGATTTAAAAAAAAATCCAATATGTCCCCACAATTTGTTGAAATCGCAGTAATAAATTGCAATTTGACCACACCATATGCACTATTCCACCTAGAGCTCTAGAAATGATATTTAAAAAAATACCAGACACTGCATAGAGGTATATCTGTAATTGGGCTTGTTCACCTTGTCGGTATGTTGTTTTAACTCTTTACAGATTGCCCAATTTAGAGGGAACACTCTGCATGTGAATATACCCTTATACGTCTGAATAGACCTCTCAATCTGAAACTAAAATGGGACCTTTGTTTTTCATGCTGTAGCATAGTTGTCAACTGTCACTGATTTCCTGCAACTCCTCTGCTGAAAGGGGTGGGATGATCTAAGCCCCACCAAAAAGTGGGTGTTCCACTGGCATTCCCAGGAGGCTTATGGTCTGGTCAAGTCTGAAAGAGTAACCATCAATTTATTTTTACATTTCTTTTTTTTTATAAATCAATAGTACAAGGGAAAATAATAAACCTAATAATTTATCTTATTAGAGAATTTTTTTTCTTTCTTTTCCTGGACTGATCATTCATTCTCAAAATTCTGAATTCACGTGTAACGTCCGTCTTCAGTGAATACAGATTTTGGGGATAGGAAATAAGATATATTACAAAGTTGCTCAATCTCATGTGTACTATTGATTTGTGAAATAAAAATAAAAAAAATGGTTACTCTTTAAGTGTACCCCAAAATTTTGACATCTATGCTATAGTGATGCATATATTAGACAATTATCACATATTTTGTATCTCTTCAATAAGCGCAGAAGAGCTAAAGGATTATTTATTGGAGTAACATGCTTCTTCCGATTTTTATAAAATAATCTACAAAACAAAAATATAAGTTATCAACTATGAAAAAAATGTGTCCTAAGAAAATAAAAAAAATGGCTAAACAGACAAAAATAAAAATTACCTTTCAATACAAAGTATTCTTAAATTTGAACTTTTGCTCTACACATCAAGGCCCATACATCAATCCTGCCATACAAACTGTGCTCTACTGGCAACCGCTGATCTGTGATGGCCCAGATGCTGATCCCCCCCAACAAGGTGTGTCGCAGAGTCACTACTTATGGACAAGTTGTGAGACAGGGTAGTAAGGAGGTCCGAGGTCAGATATCAGAAGGGCTCTTACTACAGAGGGGTAATACAAAAGCATGGCCAAGTAACTGTCTGGAGTCAAATGCTAGGAAAGAATGTCAAGATAAGGGGATAAGAGAAACAGATAGTCAGAGGCCAAGTCCGGGGTCAGGTACTTGAGGTCAGAGAGCATAAAGAGCAAAAAGAGATAACACACATGAATAGTGTCAACAAATCCAAAGTCCGGCAACAAGACCAGGAAATCAGACACAGAGCAAAGAACACACATCACAGAGCAAAGCTACAGCTGACAATGGTCTGCTCATAGGTTGTAAGCTAAAATGCTATCAATTCATCAAGAATGGAAGACACCTGGAATAGCGCCTGTAGGCTAGGCCAGATTGAGCAGCAGAGCTTTCAAAGTGCTGACGGCTGGGCTGTCACTAACAATGCTTACAGTCCAGCACACTCCAGATCCTATAGGGCAGCTGAGGTGTCACTCACAGCATCTCTAGGCTACAGTAAATGATGAAACCCTGACACAAGGTATGATAATCCGTAACATGTCATAGCTGCAGGTTATTATGAAGATGCCTCCGCAGCAACACAAAAAACTATTTGCCTCCTCTCTTATGCTTCAGTAGTGTAGAAAATGATGCCAAGCTAAATTTGTTTGTAAACCACAAATCAAAGTTTAAAATGTTCAAATTTGCGTGAAGCCACATACTTCAGGAAACCCGACTCAAATTTGATGTTCCGCGAATCGTTCTACGGTTTCGGTTGCGACCAAATAAAAATTATAGGGTATACTTTTGGAAAAATAGAGCTCCGGCAAAAATTGAGCACAAAGGAGCCCAGGATTGTCTATGTAAGGTAAAGTGTGATGTATTGTAGTGCAAATATGCATTGCTTTTAATTTTGAAAGGTAATGACGTGCCCCCAGGGCTGTGGGGTACTCGGCTGCCGGGCCTCTGCGTAGGCCGGTATCGGAGTATCACGGTGGCTGGTCCGGTCAGTGACCCAGGGTGGTCAGTGCAAAAAGGGGGATACTTTTATATGGGGTTTTGGGGATTGTTCATGACGCCACCTGTGGATTGCGGCCAAAAGGAGCCGCCGCTGTGGAGCAGTCCTCTGGAGCTGGTGTTATGGCAGCAGGGATGGTGTGGCTCTCCACAGGTAGAGATAGTTCCAGGGCAGTGTAGAATGTGTAAGGTGCGCTGGGCGTTGTAGTGCAGGGAGAGAACGATGGCACAGATTAAAGAATGGACAGAGGCAGTACGGTGCAGTCATCTGAGTTTTTACTCACAGTTCTTATGACAGTTCCACTGGTGCACTGTACAGGTGCTAGCCTCCCACGTCGCACTGCGTTCACCAAGCAGGGGTTCAGCACTTC
This sequence comes from Phyllobates terribilis, assembly GCF_046119375.1. Taxonomy (NCBI): domain Eukaryota; kingdom Metazoa; phylum Chordata; class Amphibia; order Anura; family Dendrobatidae; genus Phyllobates; species Phyllobates terribilis. The sequence goes on from NW_027362761.1 coordinate 791,482,373, forward strand.
CTCAGGTAGATCAGGGGTACCTGGCAGAACCCCACTTTCATGTGTTCCTATCTAGACTGTCTTCACGCTGGGTCTTTCTCCCTCCTGCCCTGCGCTTCCCACTCTCAATCCCGCTCGGGTGCTCTGAAGTCCCTCCTGTCCGTCGGAGTTCACAGACCTGCTTGACACTCACGGGGATTAGAATGAGGCTTCGGCAACTGACTATATAAGCCAGGAGCCTCCGGTTTTTCCAGCCGAGACTTCAAGTACACAACTGGGCAAGGGGCCGGTCCCCTTCTTGCGGCCTATGATCCCTCTGTCTTCTGACAGATGCGGGGCGTACGGGTGCCTTCCTGCATAGGATCCCTTCAGCAGAACGGAGCCTACTCCCTGCTCCCCTCCTGGGCCTCTGACACTGGGCCCTACTTGTGGAGCAGAGCTCCCACTGAGACTCTGCTCCCGGACTGTTCACCAACTACTAGTCTCACTGATCTGCCACCCTAAGATGGCTTCCCTATTTTATACTCCTACCAAAGTGCTCCTCCTAACTACTTCCTCCACCCGCACCCATTACTGGTTCCCGCTACCTTTGGGTTCCCCCCACTCCAGCCAGGGTCAGGACTCAGCAGGAACATACATTGCGTCTTGCCCTTCCAGCCGGCCTGGAGCAGTGTAGTGTTGGATGTAAATGTTGGGGTTCCGGGCAGCACTCCCTCCTTACCTGAGAGAAGGAGACACCACACCTCTGGGTGAGGTGCAGTACCTCTGTGGCGACTGAACCCTCAGGGGCGCCACAGTAACACAACTACATTCATACAGTTCAGAAGCATTGCACACTTCTCTCTGCCCGAGTAATATACCGCAGCCCTTGATTTTGCCGTGTCTCAGGCTGTAATGTCTAGTTCTAATAAAACATCTTCTCTGAAGCTGTCTGCTACAACACTGCCAAACACTGCACCAAAAATGTTGATATTGTTTTAATTAGTGAAGCTGTCAATGCTACCTGCGAGAGAACATAGGTCAAAAATGCATAAAACCTGCTCTTTTTCCTATGTAATTGGAATTTGTGAAAGAATGGCATTCACAGTATGAAATATGTCTGAACAGAAATGACTATCAGAATGCATATTGTGAAATCTGACAGAAAATGCAAAATGCACACCATTCCTACCAGATGTGTAATCTAATTAAATAAGAAGTGCAATCATATTGTCAGAAGCCATTAATCAGTCTTCCGGGATGTCGAACTCTATGCCTGCTAGACAGCTGCAGCGGAAGATCTGCCTAGCATATAGTCAAGTCTGAAAAGGTATTGAATAATCTGCATATAAATGTGATTAGCAAATTATCTCCAGAAACCTTAGTAAACTGACAAAAGATTTTCACCTTTTGTTCACCTGTTAATATCCAAATGAATTAGAAAATTGCCCATGACCTTTTGACAGAATGTGTAAATTACATGGGTCTCGGCTTAGCAGGCAATGGAAACATGACTGTATCTTCATTATCCTTGTCATTGTATCTCATCAAGATAAAGCTACGCTATGCACTAAACGTCCTAGCTCCTGAATCTAGGAACAAAGATAAAGCTGCCCTCTAAAGTTAATGCCCTAGCTCTTGATGCTTTACATAATAAAGCTAGCTTCGATTTTATATCATCTTTTATCTGGTGCATATTTTACTACTTAAAAAGATTATTCCCTTCTTATCTCATATGTTTCCCCTACCTATCATATCTATCTATCTATCTATCTATCTATCTATCTATCTATCTATCTATCTATCTATCTATCTATCTATCTGTGGCACCCCAGGGGTCTGGTTTCCACAGTAATAGCAGTATTACGTCTGTGAGCAGGTGGGAGGTCTCCTGGGCAGGAATCCTAAGCATGCCACACCTCCTGCCCAGTCCTGGGAGGGGAAGAACTTCCCCTACATAAACTGGGGCTGAGGCAGGGTTAGAGAGAGGAGTTCCAGACAGAGACGGAGTCTGGTCTGGACACGCAGAAACAGGGACAGATAGACATCAGGAGCTCTGTAGGAGCCAAGGAGAAGCGCCAGGGGCTGGAGCTGTGCAGAGCTCGCCCTGGGAGAAGGTACTAAAACCGGACACAGGAGTCCGAGGCTGTGGGGACTAAGATATACCCAGCAGCAGAATCCATCCGGCAGGGGATTCCAGGTCCTCTGGCCATAAAAGCCCGGAGGCTCAGTCACAACGAAGGGACCAGCACCGCCATCCCGGAGCGGAGGCTAACAGGAGGCCCCAGGTCACCAGCCATACGGGTGAGCACCACACGGTATACCCAGGGACGTGGGCTACTTGTAACCGCCGAAAGCAGGGTAGCCAGGAAGGGTACAGACTAACGGGAAGGCCTACAACTCCACCTGGCCAGGGGAACTCCGGCTTACTCGCAGACTAACCAGGCCCCAACTACTAGCCAGTACTCCCGGGGGAATTTGCCTTGTACCATCAGTAATGACCCTGAACTGTACCCTCGCGTCTCCGTGCTTCCTTGTCGCACCATTAGTGCTGGGACATCCACACCATCACTCCCAACATCAACCTCATCCTCTGCCCTGAGGCCATACCCCTCCCGTTGGGGGTTATACCATCCACGCTGCACATCCGTTCCACCGGCCTCAGCGGACTGCCCTGCAGCGGCGGCTTCATAGCCACATTCAACGGGTGGCGTAGTCGGACACTGATACCATTATACCAATAACTGCCACTTAGTTTGACCACCCTGGGCACGGACCGGGTCACCGCCACACGAAGACTACTACCCCCATCGGATCCGGCTCCGGGTATTCCCCGCGCGCACGCGCGCCGCACTACAGCACTGGCCCAGGGGGAGCGTCAACTTTGGCGTAGTCGGCAGGATTACGTGCCCGCAACCACCGGGTACTGCGTGCCTGAAAAAAGAGACTTTTATACTTACCTGTGGTGAAGTTTTCCGCCGTCCGGAGTCGTTTCCCGCCATCTGGAGCTGATTCCCGCCATCCGACGCCATCTTCTGCCTTCTTCCCGCCATCCGTGGAGTTTTCCCGCCATTGGACGCCATCTTGAGGGCGCCGCGCGGGAAGAAGAGGGGCGTGGACTCCGAAAGCCCGCGAGAACTGAAGCCCCGCCTCACGTCCGGACGTTGCGTAAGGTCCTGGAAGGAGCCCAGCAGACGCCGACTTCACAGGAGCGCGACGGAAGGTCCTCAACCCTGACGATCCACTGCGGAGCCGCGGCCTACGGAGAGGATCATCGCAAGGTAGGCCACGGTCCACTAGGGGGGAGGAGGATGTCGGATACGGAGGAGAGCTTCACCGCCACAACCGCCGCCAGCGCCACCGCTGCGGCGGTCCTGCCTTTCACCATGCCCTATATCCCGGGGGCAGCCTGGCTACCCCAGTACTCAGGGGAGTCACATACCCTAAATGACTTCAGAGAAAGGCTGGATAGCCTCTTCGAGGTGTATCCCCTCACGGAGGCGAAAAATGGAGCATCCTGGTGGCCCAATTAATCGGGGCAGCCCAAAGGGAGGTAAAGTCCTGGCCACCTGGGAGGAAGAGGACTGTCAGAGACATACTAACCCGGCTGAAAGACACATTTGACACCCGCACCTCAGCCGAAATAAAACTAAGATTTTATGGGTGCAAACAACGGGCACATGAGAGTATAAGAGACTATGCTCTAAACCTACAAGAGGCCCTGAGAGCCATTAAGCAGGCAGACCCTGACAGCGTGGGAAATGAAGATAAGCTGTTGACTGAACAATTCATTGAGGGTCTACTGTGCAATGCCCACCGAACCCAGTTGCGGGCAATGGCCTTACAGGACCCTGACCTGGACTTTGCACAGTTCAAGGACAGAGCCATCCGGGTGCTCCGAGATCCGGCACCAGGTGGCGCTGTGACCCACAGGCGCCCTGCTATCACTTATCACCAGGAGACGGCGCCCTTGTCTGCAGGGCCTGTGGGAGCTGATGCGCAGGCTTTAAACAATGACCCAGCTACAGACCTGCACCATCAGGTCCAAGAGCTAACTAAAAGCGTTGCCGCGCTAACCCGAACTGTGCAGTCTTTACAGGTTTCTACTGCAGGGAAGATCGAGCTGGCATCCGGACCGGAGGACATCCCGTGGCGCCGACCAAGGAGGACCCCACCGGCCAGAGGAAGACCCAGCGATCGATACAACGAGGACGGACGACCTATTTGCCGCCGCTGCAATCAACCCGGACATGTGGCAAGGTACTGTCATTTAAACGGGCACAACCTGGGATAGAGGGCCAACCCCCAGGCATAAGACCATCAGGCCCATCAAACTGGCGTAATAAATACGTAGGGGGACGTCCAATCTTGCCTGTGGTACTGGATGGCATTCCTATGAGTGCCCTACTAGACACTGGGTCACAGGTCACCACCATCCCGTACGTGCACTTCAAGCAGTACTGGAATGATTCGGACGTAACCCGCTACCCAGACGACGACCTGAGTATCATCGCCAGCAATGGTCAGCCCGTGCCGCAGGTGGGATTCAAGGAGGTGACCATTAAAATCGGTAAAGTCGAACTAGCGGCACAAGGACTGATTATAGTGGACATCGACCGTCATGAGAGTCACCCTAGAATCACCCTGGGAACCAATGTAATTGAAAATTGTCTTGCAGAGGTGATTCTCATTTTACAGCAGGTGGCCAAGAACGCCAGTTCCGGCCAGCAGCGTGTGCTCCAAAAAGAGATCCGGGCACTGATGAAGCGGCAACAGGTGGAACTATCTGGTGGTGAGATAGGTAGCGTGAGAATGTGTGACCCGTTCCCTATTGCCATGCCCCCAAAAAGTGAGATGATGATTTGGTGCCGGGTGGCTATTGGTCTAAGAGGTAGAGACTACCAAGCAATGGTAGAACCCGTCTACTCAGACAGTAGGCCCACCATTTTGACAGCACGGGGGGTGGTCGATGTACGCCATGGGAGGGTGCCCGTTCGCATCATAAATATCGGTGAGAGAGAAGTACACCTGCCCCGGTATGCCACGCTAGCTAAATTGTTCACCATAAACCAGAATTCTGTACAGGCCGTGGAACCCTTGCCTCCATCTCAACCAGAGGAAGGTAACGGCTCTAAGAAACCAATGGAGGACTGGTGTCAGCAACTACATCTGGGTACTGACTCCACTCCCTCACACCAGAAACAAGGAGTCTATCGGGTGGTTCAAGAGTACGAGAGAGTGTTTAGTAAACACCCGTTAGACTTCGGGCGAGTAAAGGGGGTAGAACACCACATCCCCACGGGAGACCATCCTCCCATAAAGGAGAGATACCGACCCGTACCCCCTGCACACTACCAACACGCCAAGGGGATGCTTAGAGACATGAAGGAGGCTGGGGTAATCAGGGACAGCTGTAGCCCCTGGGCAGCTCCACTAGTCTTAGTGAAAAAGAAGGACAACACTATGAGAATGTGTGTAGACTACAGGAAGGTCAACCGTATCACACACAAAGATGCGTACCCGTTACCAAGGATAGAAGAGTCCTTAGCTGCATTAAAATCTGCTAACTTCTTCTCTACTTTGGATCTCACTAGCGGGTACTGGCAGGTTCCTGTAGCAGAGGCAGACCGGGAGAAGACCGCATTCACCACCCCGATGGGTCTCAGCGAATTTAACTGTATGCCGTTCGGGCTCTGCAACGCACCAGGAACCTTCCAACGGTTGATGGAATGCTGTCTGGGACACCGGAACTTCGAGACGGTCCTGTTATACCTGGACGATGTCATCGCCTATTCCAAGACCTACGAGGACCACCTGAAACACCTGGCAGAAGTGTTCGAAGCTCTGGCAAACTACGGCCTAAAGGTGAAACCCTCCAAGTGTCACCTCCTGAAACCAAAGGTGCAATACCTGGGACACGTGGTGAGTGCTGACGGAGTGGCTCCTGACCCTGACAAGATCACCGTGATTAAGGACTGGCCAAGACCCTCCAGCATAAAGGAAGTGCGGCAGTTCCTCGGGTTGGTAGGCTACTACCGAAGATTCATTCCCAGTTTCACCAAAATGGCAGCCCCTATGCAGGACCACCTGATAGGTCAATCTCGAAAAGCCAAAAACCAGAAGCCGCCCTTCAGGTGGGAAGAGCTGGAAGAGCAGCCGGCCCAAGAGGCAGAAGAGTCCACACCAGCAGTACAGGAGGATCAACCCTCTGCTAGTAGTGAGCCTGCCGTGCCCCTAGTGAGCCAAAGAGTGCGCAGAAAGCTGCCCAGCTTGCCCATAACACCTCCTACACCCTGTAGTGCAGGACCAGTGAGTGAGCTCCGTAGGTCCACTAGGGTTACCAGAGGCCAGATGCCTGTACGTTGGAGAATCTAAGTTGGCTAATTGCTTTAACTATTTTATGTTTACCTGTTTTGTTGTAGCCGTTGCTAATTATGTTTTTCAGTTACAGATTTCTTTATATGGACTGACAGGTTATGGACAGTGAGTAACCGGAACTCTGTTGTAAATATGTTTGGAGCGTAACCCAGGAATGGACTAAAGACTGTTAAAGACTCGGGGCAGGACAGACCCCAACCTGGTTATGGCTCCCTGTTCTTTGGTGAAATGGACACCCTTATTGCTTCCCGGTTACGGACACGCCGTGACCATCTCATGTATTTAATTGTTATTGTTTATACCCTGTTATGTTTAGTCCGGGAGTACTAAATTTCACTAGGGGGGAATGTGGCACCCCAGGGGTCTGGTTTCCACAGTAATAGCAGTATTACGTCTGTGAGCAGGTGGGAGGTCTCCTGGGCAGGAATCCTAAGCATGCCACACCTCCTGCCCAGTCCTGGGAGGGGAAGAACTTCCCCTACATAAACTGGGGCTGAGGCAGGGTTAGAGAGAGGAGTTCCAGACAGAGACGGAGTCTGGTCTGGACACGCAGAAACAGGGACAGATAGACATCAGGAGCTCTGTAGGAGCCAAGGAGAAGCGCCAGGGGCTGGAGCTGTGCAGAGCTCGCCCTGGGAGAAGGTACTAAAACCGGACACAGGAGTCCGAGGCTGTGGGGACTAAGATATACCCAGCAGCAGAATCCATCCGGCAGGGGATTCCAGGTCCTCTGGCCATAAAAGCCCGGAGGCTCAGTCACAACGAAGGGACCAGCACCGCCATCCCGGAGCGGAGGCTAACAGGAGGCCCCAGGTCACCAGCCATACGGGTGAGCACCACACGGTATACCCAGGGACGTGGGCTACTTGTAACCGCCGAAAGCAGGATAGCCAGGAAGGGTACAGACTAACGGGAAGGCCTACAACTCCACCTGGCAAGGGGAACTCCGGCTTACTCGCAGACTAACCAGGCCCCAACTACTAGTCAGTACTCCCGGGGGAATTTGCCTTGTACCATCAGTAAAGACCCTGAACTGTACCCTCGCGTCTCCGTGCTTCCTTGTCGCACCATTAGTGCTGGGACATCCACACCATCACTCCCAACATCAACCTCATCCTCTGCCCTGAGGCCATACCCCTTCCGTTGGGGGTTATACCATCCACGCTGCACATCCGTACCACCGGCCTCAGCGGACTGCCCTGCAGCGGCGGCTTCATAGCCACATTCAACGGGTGGCGTAGTCGGACACTAATACCATTATACCAATAACTGCCACTTAGTTTGACCACCCTGGGCACGGACCGGGTCACCGCCACACGAAGACTACTACCCCCATCGGATCCGGCTCCGGGTATTCCCCGCGCGCACGCGCGCCGCACTACAGCACTGGCCCAGGGGGCGCGTCATATCTATCTTTCTATCTATCTATCTATCCCATATTTATCTATCTACCCCGTATGTATCTATCTACCTATCTATCTATCAGAGTCATGAGCAAGTCTTACGAAATTTAATTGGCCAGATTTGGCAGAATTTGGCGTAGAAATTTGAAAAAATGCCAATTGTAATTGTTTTTTTTTAGGCAAATTAAATTGGTGATAAAAACCATTTATTATGATGTAAGGTCTCTCCAGACCCCAGAGCATAATAAACTGAGGGGTGAAAATATCAAAAATATTATACACACTTCACCACTCTCTTGTGCAGTCACCATATCGCCATGTCCAGTACTCCACTTGCTTTCCCCCTCTTACTTAAATCTTCTCTTCTGTCTTCAGTCGTCTTCACTAGGCCTCTCTTAATGTCAAGGTGGGCATCAACCTAAGATATCATGATATCACATGAGGCCTAGTCAGCAGCAGAGGTACCAAAGAGTAAATAAGACTGAAGACAAAGAGAAGACTGAAGCTGGAGGGAGAAAGTGATTATCAAAGGACTGGATAGCACTGGGGTAGGTGAAGGGTGAGCAAAAAAGGCAAAACCTAACAAAAAAGCACTAAGCAAGCTGCCATTTTGTTTGATTTGAGCAAATTGAATTGAAGATTAATTTGAGTTCTGGTTTGTCCAAATTTATTTGAAATTCAAAGAAAATATGAATTACCTTGATTCCTTATTCACCCAATCTCTAATATCTATCTTGGTTTTACAGCCGCTGCAAACTTATTGGTGCTGCTTCGTTATATTTTTTTCTATCATCTATCTATCCATATATCTATCTATCTATCTGTGTATATTTTATCTATCTCATATCTATCTGTCTATTATCTATCTATCTATCTATCTATCTATCTATCTATCTATCTATCTATCTATCTATCTATCTATCTATCTATCTATCTATCTATCTATCTATCTCTATCATCTCCCAACTAAATAAACCAATTTTTAAACTGATCTTAGATAACAACACTTGTGAGACGCCAACAAAGAAGACTTTTCAAGACTTTCCAAGTACAAGCAGCTAAGGTATTTCATTGAAAAATAAGGTGCGCAACCAAAACTATCCTCTGTCTCCAATTCCATGTATTTTTTTTTTCCTTTCCTCGGGCCTCAAAACCTTGCTCTTTATTAGTGGCTTTAATATTTTCTCCTTTTCTCTTTATTTTTGTTTTTGTGTGCCATTTTCTATGTTGTCTTTATTTTTCAAGGCTTTTTTAAATTTTTCTGTTCCAACTTTGCCCCTCCAGATGTTTTAGACAGATCCATGAAATGCAATCAAATGTTACTTTTTTGTTGGCGTATCTCATTCCAATCCCTTTCTAGAGTATAGTTTATGGTAAATTTTTTATTTTATCTCTGTTGAGGAGTAGTGTCTTTTCCGACTTTTAAATTAAACATTTTTTTGGCACATCTTATTCCAATCCCTGTCTGGAGGAAGGTATCTGACAATTTTTTTTTTATTTTAACGCTGTTGAAGACTAGCAAAAAACTTTTAATGTAAAAAAGTCACAAAAAAAACGATTAAAGACAAAATTAAAGATCATTTTTTATTTTGCGCCAAATTCAAGAACCACGTACACCATTTTGAAGAATTTGTCTCAATAAACATCAGCAAATAAAGCAACACTAACACAAAAAAAAGAAGTGAGTTAAAAAAAAATCGCAAATAATTAGTTGGGGCCTTGGAGTTTTTACATGTCATTATGGGGTGCTCTGACTTATTCATACATTCTCAGTAGGAGATAGATAGCATGAAAATGTAACAAATCAGTTAATGTTTATGCCTCCCGGGGTATAATGGGGACCCTAAGTCATACTATAGAGAAGCCTTTACTGAATACCAATACATTATTATTTCATATTGGGTTGATAAATGTTTGTAACATCATATAATAATTAGTAAAAATAGTAATGACATTTCTAGATAATGAAGTGCTCTAACTATAGCTATGCAAACATTTTCCACTCTGTGAGTGAGGTTTGGTGTGGAAGGGATAGTGTTTTATGAAGTAGGAGTGAAATATGCGCCGTGCACACCAGTTGATGAAGTGACATAACTGACAGCATTCATGGCAGCTGGAGGTGTCCGTGGCCTAATATAGTAATGTGCTTCAGGCGTACAATTAACCTTAACAGCCAGCTAAGTGTATGCACTGTACAGAGCCTCACCATGCACTGGCTTTATGTGTTGCTGACGCCTGATGACTGGGATGATTTGTACCATTTCAGTAAGCGTCTTCTTTTATTTATGCTGTGAGAACAGAATCATTGTAATCGAGACCGAATGTAAACAATGGGAAACCATTAATAAAACTTACAGATGTTCAACAGCTTTAATTCAAGACTTGCCAAAGTTTTTGCTATCTGTTTTGTTTCAGGACACATGGGAATGAGAAACAAGTCATAGAGAAAGAAATGTCTCCTTTCCATACTTTTGTACTAACCCTATACGTTTTTACACAATCAGATCATTTAGAAGCTTGGTGACAAGACACACTATAAACATACTGAAAAAAAAAATATTTAAATATCCAAGAAACATGCTGTAGTTCTTTTTTTTTTTTTTTTTTTTTTCTTTTATCCTCTTTTTACTTTTGATATTTAAGCAGAAAGGCATAAATATCACTGAGATATTTAGGAAAAAATAAATATTGAAATTAATATAATGATGTCGAGTAAATCTATGATCGGTTAAATATCTCATTGCCCTTAATAGTAGTATTGTTATTATGATTTTGACGTTCAAGCCTCAATGATATAATTTTGCAACCAGCCCCAAATAGTTTATTTATTTTTTATTTATTGTACTCCCTTATATAGCGTCATTAATTCCACAGCACTTCACAGACATTATGGGCATTGTCCCCATTGGGACTCACAATCTACATTCCCTATCAGTATGTCTTTGGAGTGTGGGAGGAAACCTGAGAACCAGAAGGAAACCCACAGAAACACAGGGAGAACATACAAACTCCTTGCAGATGTTATCCTTGGTGGGATTTGAACAAAGGACCCCAGCGCTGCAAGGCTGCAGTGCTAACCACTGAGCCACCATTTGATCAGAACTCATGCAAGCATAATTTTTGTAAGCTACTCTTTATTTCACTGACCCAATGAATGTGCCTTTTAAAAAGTCCCTTTTTTTTGCTCAACAATTGTGTGCCCCAAAATAAAATGCAGAGATGTCTCACTTTAATTCGCGCTGCAAATCAAACTTGCGAAGCAGTGAAATTATAGTGGTGGTCAGTGGTCAGTCAATGCGAGTCAGTGGTATGTTAACAAAAATGTACAGCACACAAGAATATTCCTCGGACATCCATTAATACCCTCAATGAAAGCATGCAATGTGAATAAGTGCTTGCATTTCTGTGCGTGGTTCTCATACTCAATATTTTATAAATCGAGATGTTTTGGAAATGTTGTTTTTATTTTTTCATCATGTGCATATCATTAATATGATTATTATTGCATGATTTCCATAATTCCACTACTTTTCTTTCTTGTTGCAATTTCAATGTTGAGGAGTGTAGATAAAGACAACCAAATCAAACAAATGAGCCACAAATTTTAGATTTTTGCATTTTTAAATGAGGGTAATGATCAAATGTGAACCTTTGCTTACTATAACAGTTGTGACCCATTGTGCACCAATACTTCCATCTAAATGTTTTAGTAATTGCTTTCTCCCATAAACTATTCACTTCAGATCCTGCCACAACGTGTTTGAAGGCTTAGGTTCAGGACTTAGATTGGGCAATTCCAAAACTTTAATTTGATTCTTATTTAACTATTGATTTGTAGAATTACTTGTGTGCTTTGTGTCATTGTCTTGCTGTATGACTCATGTTTTCTTGATATTTAGCTATTGAACAGATTTCCTGACATATTCCTGTAAAACTTGCTAATATATTACAGAATTAATTATTCCATTAATGATAGCATGCTGTTCTGGTCCACATGCATCAAAACAGCCCAAAATATGAAACTACCACCACCATGATTCACAGACAGTATGAGGTTTTATGCTATAGATTCAGTGATTTTCTTCATCCAATCATAATGCTTCTCATTGATATATGAGGATATATAAGGAGTCCTTCCTTTATAAAATATCCAATAATTCTATACATATATACAAAACCAGACTGCAATGTCCTGCGATTCCCTTATCTTGTACCTGGGCTGATACTGCCTAAATGTGGAGGTTGGCACTAGTGTTGAGCCACCCCCGTAGTGTTCGAGTTCGGTTCAGTTCGTCGAACACCCGTGTGTTCGCCGAACTGTTCGTCGAACACCTTCGAACACCGTTAAAACCAATGGCAGGCAAACAAAAACACATAGAAACACATAGAAAACAGCTTCAAAGGTGTCCAAAAGCTGACAAACTGCTCAGAAGACACAACTAACACATGGAAAAGTGACAAGTACATATAGTCATGCGAAAAGAAAAGAGGTGGAGGAGTAAAAGGAGGGGGAGACACAGATATAGGCATGTCATGCCCTTCTAAAATCCAAAAAGTGAGAAGCCGAGACGGCCAGTCCGCTCCTGCCCGTGCTACCTCCGTGTCGCCGGGTTTGTGCCAGAGCCGCGGTGAACCCTGACGGCCAGCCCCCCTCTCCCAATACTGGTGCCTGTCCGCTGGTGGGTCGAGAGAGCCCCCCTGTGGTGGAGGCAGCTCTAAGCTTTTTAATTTAAATTGTCCCTCTAATTTGAATGAATACACTTTAAATCCATTTACAAGGATCTATTGGAGGGCAAGTCTCATGCCAGCAGCCGCGTAATTCCAGCTCCAGTAGCGTCCACTAAAGCTGCTGCAGTTAAAAAGCTTTTATAAGGATCGAGCTCGGCTGTCCACCGCAAGGCATCCTAGTGCCAGTCCCAGCCCCTATGCCTTGGGGTGCCTCCTGATGCTCTTCACTAAGTATCCCGTGGTCCCGAAGCATTTCCTTTGAAAAAATTAAGTGTCCAAACTACAGGTGGTGTAGCTTGCTTAACAGCCGGGATAATCCGCTGACTAGCAGACACTGCTACTAGGCACAAAGTATTTCCTGGGCTAGATGCAGTTAAAAATTTGTAAGTAGATACTCTCGTTGGATGCTGAGAAAGCATTCCATAGAGTCTCCTGGCACGCCATATATGATTCTCTTAAAAAGCTTGGGGTAGGGGTCTAGGGGACCCTTTTATAGCCAAAATCACGGCCCTGTATCACAATACGTCACCTAGGCTGAAGATAAATGGAACTGTAGCACCGAGGGCTCGGTTGCTACAGACGTATTGCACCTCACCCAGAGGTGTGATATCTCACTCTCAGATAAGGATGGAGTGTGGATCAGGACCCGACACCTGCATGCATTACACCACATTGCCGTGGGGCAGGGCGACCAATATGCCCCTGAGATGGGCACGACAGTCCCTGTCCCTGGCTGGAGTGGGGGGAGGGAACACTGAGGAAGGGGAACCCTGCAGTGCAGGAGCAGGGAGGAAGCAGTTCCTGGGTGCATTGAGAAGGGAGTATAAAAGGTGGGCACCATCTTAGTTCAGTGCAGAGAAGTCTGAGCAGAAGTGGCAGGGAGCAGGGGCTCTGCATGAGCTCTGCTCCGGAGGCGGGCCTAGTAACAGAGGCCCAGGCCTGCAAGAGGGAGAAGGAAGGAAGAGGAGCGGAGAAGGCTCCAGGAACGAGGAATGAAGGGATCCCAGGGGTGCGGACGGGCGAGTCGCCACCGCACGCCCGAATCCACCTGCGTGGAGGGGTCAGGCCAAAGGGGGAGACCGGTCCCCGAACTAGTGGAGGCAGGAAACGACCCTCAGCTAGAAACCGGAGGCTCTGACATTTTATGTGGCGCAGCCCCTTGCTCCACCCGCTAGGAAGGCACCACATAGGGTCAGGGAAACTGGCGCCAAGTTTACCAAGAGGAGGCCCGAGGCAGCCGGACAGAAGTGTTGGTAAGAAAGGCCAGACAAAGGACACACAAAGGGGGTCCTGTGAAGCGCTCCAAAGTTATCTGGGAGTTGTCTGAGCCCCTCACCTGGTGAGCACAGTACGACGTGGGCAGCCGTTACCTGCAGACGTGGTCTGGATAATAAGAACTGTGAGTAAAGGCCCTGAACTGCATCACTGACTCCGTGTCGTTACTGCTGCTGCCCTGTACCATCACCCCCATCCTCCGCATACACTGCCCTGAGGCTATACTCCTCCCGTGGGGAGTTATGCTACGCTCTGCTGCACCCACAACACCAGCCTTAGCGGTCTGCCCTGTAGCGGCGGTTCACTCTGACCGCAATCCACGGGTGGCGTAGTCGGACATTTAAACATCAAAACCACATAAATAGTTCCGCCACTGGTTTGACCGCCCTGAGCCACGGAACCGGATCGCCGCCACGAAGACTACAACCACCAGCATCCACCAAAAAGGGTCCGGCTCCGGGTGTCCCAAGGCCCAGGGGGTGCGTCAGAACATTTTTATCACCTTTCACAATCACCAATGGGACAAGGCAGGGATGTCCTCTGTCCCCTCTCTTATACATCCTAGTGACGGAGCACCTGCTCTCATCAATTCGCCATAACCCCAATATTAGGTGGATTGAGGTGGGAGGCACCGAGTACAAGTGCTCTCTATTTGCTGATGATGTCCTAGTATATATCACTCAATCACATATATCCATCCCTGCTGTTATGGCTGAAATAGATCACTTTGTTACATGGTAAAATTTTAAAATCAATGCAGCGAAGTCTGAGGCCCTCGATGTCTCCCTCCCTAAGTCCATATAGGATTCCATCCATTCCAACTTTCCCTTTGCCTGGCCCTCACAGGGTATCAAATACTTAGGAATTCCTATTCATAGAGACCTCTCCCATCTATGTTATCTTAATTTTGGGCCCTTTATTGAACAATTCCATACAGACCACGGTTGGCAAGTTGGAACTGTGAGATTCACTACGTGCACCACTGGTATTTTGTGGAAAAGCACATGTAAGATTCTGCAACAGTCTCTGCTGATACTCCTGCATGCGTGCATCCCTTTCTATGGCAGGAATAATTTCTGCAAATTTACTTTTGTACCGGGGATCTAACAGTGTGGCAACCCAGTAGTCAGGATTATTTCTAATTCTCACAATTCGAGGGTCATGTTGCAGGTAGTGCAGCAAGAAGGCACTCATGTGTGTTGCGCATCCAGGAGCACCAAGTCCCTGTTGTGTTGGTGGCGAGGTAACAATCATGTTTCCTTCCTCTGTCCTCTCCCCCCAACCTCGCACAACAGAAATGTGATCAAGGTCTCCCTCATCTGATGAGTCTTCCATCAGTTCGTCCTCCACTTCTTCCTGGGCTCCTGCACCTTCCTCACTAGTTTGGCTGCTACCATGCGCCCTGGTAAAATCATCTCCCCCACCCTCACATGCCTGCCGCCCTGGTGCTGCCGACCGTCTGGACCTTGCAGATGTTAGCCCTTCCGCATACAACTCCTCCTCCTCTACTTCCTCCACCTCCTCTTGTGCCACCACCTGACTCCGAATTCTGTTTAACATGTGCTCCAGCATGTAAATCACCGGAATAGTCATGCTGATAATGGCATCGTCAGCACTAAACATCTTCGTCGCCATTTCAAAACTGTGCAGAAGGGTGCATAGGTCCCTGATCTGAGACCACTCCTCCAGCGTGATTTGCCCCACCTCTGAATCTCGTTGGCCCAGGCTATACGTCAGAACGTATTGCACCAGGGCTTGTCGGTGCTGCCACAGTCGCTGCAACATGTGCAGAGTTGAATTCCACCGGGTAGGCACATCGCATTTTAGCCGGTGAAGTGGCAGGCCCAACGACTTCTGTAGAGATGTAAGTCGCTGAGCTGCGGGATGCGAACGGCGGAAGTGAGCACACAGCGACCGTGCCCTCTCCAGAAGGCCATCTAGTCTGGGATAGTGGGCTAAAAATTGCTGGACAACCAGGTTCAACACGTGAGCCATACAAGGCACGTGTGTGACATTGCCCCGGCGAAGGGCCGCACCCAGGTTTGCAGCATTGTCGCACACGGCCTTCCCTGGTTTCAGGTCCAGTGGAGACAACCATTCATGAAATTGGTTCTCCAGAGCTGACCACAACTCCTCAGCTGTGTGACTCACATTTCCCAGACATTTCAATGTAAAAACCGCCTGATGACGTTGAGCCCTACTGCCAGCATAGTAAGGAGGTGTGCAGGATCCCTTCTGCGCAGTTAGAAAGCTTGTGGCATGACCAGACAGGCTTTGGGTGCAGGTGGAAGACCGAGAGGAGGTTGAGGAGGCAGAAGCAGTGGAGGAAAAATGACATAAAGAGGATTGACGCACAACTCGTGGGGACGGCAAGACTTGGACAGCAGCCCCTTGTCCTGCTGTCACCATAGTTACCCAGTGCCCAGTCAGCGACATGCAACGCCCCTGTCCATGCCTACTCGTCCAAGTGTCTATGGTGAAATGCACCCTGTCACACACAGAGTTTCTCAAAGAAGCGGTGATGTTGTGTGCGACATGCTGGTGGAGCGCAGGCACACCTTTCTTTGAGAAGTAGTGCCGACTGGGCATCTGGTACTGGGGCACTGCGACGGACATAAGGTCTCGAAAATCCTCTGTGTCCACCAGGCGGAAAGGCAGCATTTCTGTAGCCAAGAGCTTGCAGATGGTGAAATTCAACCTCTTAGCTTTCTCATGGCTAGGAGGAAATGGTCTTTTACTTGTCCACATCTGAGGGACCGAGGGCTGGCTATTGTGCTTAGACGGGGTTGATAAGGGTGTCCCCGGCAAACTGCCGGTCTGTGAGGAAGATGCAGGCGGACATGTTAGGTTGCCTTGATCCAAAGGTGGTGCTATCGATGTCGGACAGCGCTCAAGACCAGCTGGTGTTACCACCTCCAAAGAAAATGATGACCTGCCAATCACGCTGGCTGTTGCGGGTAAAGAGGTGGCAGGTCTGCGCCCCAAAACAGGTGTGACTGCTGTCCCCCCAGTCACAGAGGATGAAGAGGCCGCGGATGCACAAGATATGGCAGACGGTGGTTGGCCCGGCCGGCTAGGCCGCATTGTAGCACACTGAGCTTCCCACTGCAACTTATGCTTCATGTCCATGTGCCGGTTCATGCATGAAGTACTCAAACTATGTATTTTTTGGCCTCTACTTAGCTTTTGCTGACAAATGTTACAGATAACACGAGTTGGGTCATCTTTATCGATCTGAAAAAATGCCCAGGCTATGGAAGGCTTAGCACCCATGCGACCTGAAGAGCCACCACGACTTGTGGTGAGAGGCAGAGTTGTGTTTGAGGATGCAGTTGTTGACGTGCTTCCAGTACTACGTCTCTGTCCAGGAAGGCGCAACCTGACCTCGTCGTCACTAGCATCTTCCTCCACCTCCTCTGCTGACCTCATCTCTTGGCTGACTGTGGGTTGACAGTAAGTGGGATCTCCGACCTCATCATCATCACCCTGTGCGTTATCACACCCGTCGTCCTCAGAGCCAACCTGTTCCTGCCCTGACAAAAAACTAAAGTTGTCGCTCCAATCAGGTATTTGAGTCTTATCATCGTCTTCCTCATTGTCTCCACCAACAGGAGTTACAGTTTGGGAATGAGGGTCTACATTATGGTCAGAACCTTCTGCGTCTGGTCCTGGATCCGACTCATAAAGATTCTGGGCATCAGTGCAGATCATTTCCTCGTCTGGATTCACAGAAGTGCTGGAGTCGACCTCTGATTCCCAGGCTATAGTATGAGTAAACAGCTCTGCAGACTCAACCATCTGTTCTACCTCATACTCAGACGGGCAGCTGGAGATTTGGGAGCTGTGAGGAAGCAAGTGCGATTTGGGTGACACCTTTGAGGACTGGAGTATTTGTGATGTTGAAGTTGATGTGGAGGAGAGCCCACTTAAAGGAGCACTTGATATCCGTTGAAGCACCTGCTGTTTTTGTGCCTCATCTGGAATTTGTAGTGATTGGCGTGGCCGTAAGAAAGGGATCTTATCACATTGTCCGCTAAAAGAAGTAGACATTTTAGTTTGGCTGGAAGATGGTCTTTCTTCTGCACCTACCCCACGGACACAACCTTTTTTCCCCTTCCCAACACGCCTATTCCCCTTTCCACCAGCAGCAGGCCTTTTTCCACTCATTTTGCTGGTTAACTAATTCACAACTCTGGAGTTGTTTGCACAAAAAAACAATGGATGGTAACCGAGCAGAGCTGAGTGGCCAAACTGTGGTATTAGGCCAAAACTATTGGCTGGGTTAGATGCAGAAAAAAATTATTTTTAATTTGCAACCTGATGGAGGTCAGTATAGATGGACTAATAGACCAAGTCCCACACACCGCTAGAAGCCCAAATATTTTTTCAGAGCTAGATGCAGAAATTTTTTTTATTCAATTTGCAACCTGATGGAGGTCAGTATAGATGGACTAATAGACCAAGTCCCACACACTGCTAGAAGCCCAAATATTTTTTCAGAGCTAGATGCAGAAAAAAATTATTTTTAATTTGCAACCTGATGGAGGTCAGTATAGATGGACTAATAGACCAAGTCCCACACACCGCTTGAAGCCCAAATATTTTTTCAGAGCTAGATGCAGAAAAAAATTATTTTTAATTTGCAACCTGATGGAGGTCAGTATAGATGGACTAATAGACCAAGTCCCACACACTGCTAGAAGCCCCAATATTTTTTCAGAGCTAGATGCAGAAAAAAATTATATTCAATTTGCAACCTGCTGGAGGTCAGTATAGAAGGACTAATAGAACAAGTCCCACACACTGCTAGAAGCCCAAATATTTTTTCAGAGCTAAATGATGAAAAAAATTATTTTTAATTTGCAACCTGATGGAGGTCAGTATAGATGGACTAATAGACCAAGTCCCACACACTGCTAGAAGCCCAAATATTTTTTCAGAGCTAGATGCAGAAAAAAATTATTTTTAATTTGCACCCTGATGGAGGTCAGTATAGATGGACTAATAGACCAAGTCCCACACACTGCTAGAAGCCCAAATATTTTTTCAGAGCTAGATGCAGAAAAAAATTATTTTTAATTTGCAACCTGATGGAGGTCAGTATAGATGGACTAATAGACCAAGTCCCACACACCGCTAGAAGCCCAAATATTTTTTCAGAGCTAGATGCAGAAAATAATTATATTCAATTTGCAACCTGCTGGACGTCAGTATAGAAGGACTAATAGAACAAGTCCCACACACTGCTAGAAGCCCAAATATTTTTTCAGAGCTAAATGAAGAAAAAAATTATTTTTAATTTGCAACCTGATGGAGGTCAGTATAGATGGACTAATAGACCAAGTCCCACACACTGCTAGAAGCCCAAATATTTTTTCAGAGCTAGATGCAGAAAAAAATTATTTTTAATTTGCAACCTGATGGAGGTCAGTATAGATGGACTAATAGACCAAGTCCCACACACCGCTAGAAGCCCAAATATTTTTTCAGAGCTAGATGCAGAAAAAAATTATATTCAATTTGCAACCTGCTGGAGGTCAGTATAGAAGGACTAATAGAACAAGTCCCACACACTGCTAGAAGCCCAAATATTTTTTCAGAGCTAAATGAAGAAAAAAATTATTTTTAATTTGCAACCTGATGGAGGTCAGTATAGATGGACTAATAGACCAAGTCCCACACACTGCTAGAAGCCCAAATATTTTTTCAGAGCTAGATGCAGAAAACAATTATATTCAGTTTGCAACCTGATGGAGGTCAGTATAGATGGACTAATAGAATGATGCTATGCCCAAAAGATTTTACTTCACTAGGTGCAGTAAAAAAATTGGTATTCTATACACAGGTGGTATATCTTGCAACACAGATAGGCTACTCCACTGACTAACACACTCTGCAATAGGCCAAAAAGGATTAGCTTTGCTAGATTCAGCCAAATGCTGTGAAAAAAACTTTCACAGCACTGGCACAGACCTGCCTGGCAAAAACTGATAGGAACTGATGTAACCTAGTCCTGAAAAGGACTCCAATTACAATTAGTCTTTACTCCCACAATCTATCTATTTAAGAGCACAGACCTGCCTGATAAAAGTCGTAGGAAATGCTGTAACCTAGTCCTTAAAAGGACTGCAATCACAACTATTCCCTACTCCCAAGCTATCTGTATATTTGTGCGAAAATTGGCTTGAAATTAACAAGGTATAGCGCACACAGCAACAGTGGTGCCGTCTAACACGCAGCTGCAGCAGTGAGAAAATGGTGGCGACGGGGAAAATGGCTTGGTCTTATAGGGCAAGGACATGTGACATACACTGCCAATCACACATGCCCTTGCTTGTGTGAAAAAAAGCACTTCGCTCCGTGTGTGCGCTGCTGATAGGCTGACAGATTGCACCTCCCCACTGCAAATGCGGGAAAGAGAAAAAAAAATGGAGATCTTCATTGTTCCTGCAGAGATCCATCCCCTGCCCCTCCCCCCGCCCCGCTGTACACTCAAACTGCGTATTAACATTAATTTTCATCATTACTGAGAAAAAATCCAGTTATGATTTTGGTGCACGAACAGTTATCGAACATAACCTCGAACAGCCGAATTTTTCTCAAATTGTTCGTGTTCGCCGACCGGCTCGAACACCGCCCAAAACAGCTCGAATTTGAGATTGGCGAACAGTTCGAGTAGAACAACGCTCATCTCTAGTTGGCACCCTACAATGGACGAAATGGTGCCCCACTTGTTGGTGGCTGTCCCTAACTCTCCCTGTTATGTCCTGGCATAATAATGAGCAAAATATGAGAGTAAGTAAGCATTATCATAAATAATCGTAATGATATTCTGAATAAGCAGATGTAGAACACATCAATAAAGAAATGGATAGTTTAAGTCCTTTTTTTGCATAGCAGTTCGAAATGTCATGCTCACACCACCAAGCTATTGGTAGTCCCCAGTGTATTAGTGTTTTTTATTTTTAAGAATATTAATAAAATGTATTGTTTTTAGAAGGATTATATGTTCACACATCTTTTGCGGTGCTACTAAATCTGTCCTCACTGTATTAAAATAAGGTATGGGGGTGATATCACAATGCCAGTGAGCTGGGTAGTGTAGATCTACATTACAATTTAGAATTACTGCATTGTATTTGCTATCTAAGTTCTACAAAAATCTAAATAATAATGAATAATTAATTTTGTTTTACAATGGCAGCCATTGGTGAATTTCATCCAAAATTAAAGAAAACATAAGAAATATTTTAAATAGAATGCCTATACTCATTCCACGAGAGCACAACTCGAGAACTTACATTAAATATTTCTTAGTCTTACAGAGTGTTTTCTAATTTTAGAGTACATCCCTTTATTTCTATTTTTTGTTAGTTTGAAAGTGCAGCCAATACCCATTAATACAGTAAAAAAAAAGGGAAAAAATATATTATCTGTATATTTAAGCAGTTGTTTTCTACACTTTTAACCTTCATTGTATTTACCGCAAATATTTTGGAAAAATAATAACTCCATTATTGGAGTCAATTGACTACACAATTCAGAAAGATTTTAATCGCACAGCAGTCAAGAATTCTTGAGAGTTGGACTGAAATCTTGGCAGAGGAGTTTATACTCTGCTTCTTACCAAACACATTATGGCATAACACTCCAGGCAAGCACTGCTGGGATATTTTCGGTATTACAGGCTATAACTGATGTGAAAGATAACTCATTAACAGGCTACATTCTCAATAAAGCACAGAGTATGCTCATTATAATTTGCACGGAGGCACATCAATAGCATGGGGTGTAATGCAGAGCTATGAAATGTATCTATATAACGTGTACATCTCGTGCAGGGCTTTGGGCAAATGAAACGAGGGTTAATTAGCATATGCGCAAAACAGAATGTGCAAATGTTTCCTTCTAAAGTGAGCAGTTGGCTCCATATCTGTCTCTTTTGCATTGTAGCAGTCAGAAGATCTGAGTGTTATGTGAGCTTAAATTTGGCTCTTCACGGTGAACCATCTGTTTTTCATGAAAGCTAAGTGATAGAAAGCATTTCATGTTATCACACGTAAAATTCAAAGAAGATAGCTGATCTCACCCCTTGTTATAAATCAGAAAATAATATATATAACACATACTGTAAAGTGATCGTTGTTTATATGTATACATTTATTGCCAAATGTTTATGCTCAAGAAATGGTTGAGGAAGAAAAGTCAAGTGTAAGAAAGCGTCATAAATAAATACAAATGTTCAGAGAAATTTGTTTAAAAAGAATCTTACGCAGACCTTATTTTTTCTTGCCATTCATAAAACAAAATCTGTTTTACTTTCTACTTCTCAACATAAAGAATAGGTACCATTATTGCCTAGCAAAAATTGGTAACATGGTTCCTCGCTATAAGAAATTACGGCGTATCTACATGATAGCACCGCCAAAATCTTCTGGATGACTGGATGAAGTTGTCTAAGTTCTGTAGGTCTCAAGGAAAATGCAAAAAAGGGCTTCAGTCATTCCTTCATGCGATCCGTGAGAGTTTTCAAAGGCCTTTACCGATCATAAAGTGATATGCTACCTCATAACTAGAGATGAGCAAATGAATTAGACGCAAATTTAATTCGAGAAAAATTTTATGAAATTCACTTGTTTTGGTGAAATTAAAGAATTTGTTACTCGATTTGTGCAAATCAGCAAAAACTGTCCCCTGCCCTTTTACGGAAATTGCATCAGTCACAGAAAACTGACATGCCTTGCAGCTATCACATCACCTGATATAGCACAGCTAATTTGGAGTGATTATCATTGCTTATATAAAAGCCAATGCAGGGAACACAGCAGCAGGGAGAGAGAGTCCTAAGACATTGGACAAATACAACAGACAGACATTCTTGTATTGTACAACTTCAGCAGTGAAGATGATATGAGTGTAATGGCCAGGGAATAAAACTAAAACAGTGATTCAATGGGTAGAAGGAGAGAGCGAGGTGTCAGAAGTATTGATCAGTGTTAATGATCAATGATACAGTGTACTGTAGCTGGCTTAGCTGGCATCTGTCCTGTTGCATTTCAATTACAATTACATATTTTTTCTTCATTCTTAATGCACTAGAGTTAACACAGCAGCAAGACAGCACAATATTTTTTCAGAAAAGAAACATGAAATCAGTGTCAGTGAGAGATGGTATGCTGTCTAGTCAAAAGCGATTGCACTAAGTTTTTGCTTTTCCTGTTCAATACTTTTTGTAAAGAGGGGAATAATTTCTTTATAAAAATACAAAAAGAAATTCTACAAAATCCAGACAGTGTATATCAAAGTGCGACTGTGTACCTCACAAAAGGTGTATTGCAACAATTTTGTTTTT
The DNA here is from genome assembly GCF_046119375.1 of Phyllobates terribilis. Lineage (NCBI taxonomy): Eukaryota > Metazoa > Chordata > Amphibia > Anura > Dendrobatidae > Phyllobates > Phyllobates terribilis. The sequence continues at coordinate 791,505,467 of NW_027362761.1, forward strand.
CTAGTCAAATTTTACATTTATACACATCACTCAATGGAGTGTCATGTGGCAGGTAGTGTTGAGCCACCCCCGTAGTGTTCGAGTTCGGTTCGGTTCGTCAAACACCCGTGTGTTCGCCGAACTGTTCATCGAACTGTTCGTCGAACACCTTCGAACACCGTTAAAACCAATGGCAGGCAAACAAAAACACATAGAAACACATAGAAAACACCTTCAAAGGTGTCCAAAAGCTGACAAACTGCTCAGAAGACACAACTAACACATGGAAAAGTGACAAGTACATATAGTCATGTGAAAAGAAAAGAGGTGGAGGAGTAAAAGGAGGGGGAGACACAGATATAGGCATGTCATGCCCTTCTAAAATCCAAAAAGTGAGAAGCCGACACGTTCAGTCCGCTCCTGCCCGTGCCACCTCCGTGTCGCCGGGTTTGTGCCAGAGCCGCGGTGAACCCTGACGGCCAGCCCCCCTCTCCCAATACTGGTGCCTGTCCGCTGGTGGGTCGAGCGAGCCCCCCTGTGGTGGAGGCAGCTCTAAGCTTTTTAATTTAAATTGTCTCTCTAATTTGAATGAATACACTTTAAATCCATTTACAAGGATCTATTGGAGGGCAAGTCTCATGCCAGCAGCCGTGTAATTCCAGCTCCAGTAGCGTCCACTAAAGCTGCTGCAGTTAAAAAGCTTTTATAAGGATCGAGCTCGGCTGTCCACCGCAAGGCATCCTACTGCCAGTCCCAGCCCCTATGCCTTGGGGTGCCTCCTGATGCTCTTCACTGAGTATCCCGTGGTCCCGAAGCATTTCCTTTGAAAAAATTAAGTGTCCAAACTACAGGTGGTGTAGCTTGCTTAACAGCCGGGATAATCCGCTGACTAGCAGACACTGCTACTAGGCACAAAATATTTCCTGGGCTAGATGCAGTTAAAAATTTGTAATTAGATACTCTCGTTGGATGCTGAGAAAGCATTCCATAGAGTCTCCTGGCACGCCATATATGATTCTCTTAAAAAGCTTGGGGTAGGGGTCTAGGGGACACTTTTATAGGCAAAATCACGGCCCTGTATCGCAATACGTCACCTAGGCTGAAGATAAATGGAACTGTAGCACCCTGAGGGCTCGGTTGCTACAGAGGTATTGCACCTCACCCAGAGGTGTGATATCTCACTCTCAGGTAAGGATGGAGTGTGGATCAGGACCCGACACCTGCATGCATTACACCACATTGCCGTGGGGCAGGGCGACAAATATGCCCCTGAGATGGGCACGACAGTCCCTGTCCCTGGCTGGAGTGGGGGGAGGGAACACTGAGGAAGGGGAACCCTGTAGTGCAGGAGCAGGGAGGAAGCAGTTCCTGGGTGCATTGAGAAGGGAGTATAAAAGGTGGGCACCATCTTAGTTCAGTGCACAGAAGTCTGAGCAGAAGTGGCAGGGAGCAGGGGCTCTGCATGAGCTCTGCTCCGGAGGTGGGCCTAGTAACAGAGGCCCAGGCCTGGAAGAGGGAGAAGGAAGGAAGAGGAGCGGAGATGGCTCCAGGAACGAGGAATGAAGGGATCCCAGGGGTGCGGATGGGTGAGTCGCCACCGCACGCCCGAATCCACCTGCGTGGAGGGGTCAGGCCAAAGGGGGAGACCGGTCCCCGAAACTAGTGGAGGCAGGAAACGACCCTCAGCTAGAAACCGGAGGCTGTGACATTTTATGTGGCGCAGCCCCTCGCTACACCCTCTAGGAAGGCACCACATAGGGTCAGGGAAACTGGCGCCAAGTTTACCAAGAGGAGGCCCGAGGCAGCCGGACAGAAGGGTTGGTAAGAAAGGCTAGACAAAGGACACACAAACGGGGTCCTGTGAAGCGCTCCAAAGTTATCTGGGAGTTGTCTAAGCCCCTCACCTGGTGAGCACAGTACGACGTGGGCAGCCGTGACCTGTAGACGTGGTCTGGATAATAAGAACTGTGAGTAAAGGCCCTGGACTGCATCACTGACTCCGTGTCGTTACTGCTGCTGCCCTGCACCATCACCCCCATCCTCCGCATACACTGCCCTGAGGCTATACTCCTCCCGTGGGGAGTTATGCTACGCTCTGCTGCACCCACAACACCAGCCTCAGCGGTCTGCACTGCAGCGGCGGTTCACTCTGACCGCAATCCACGGGTGGCGTAGTCGGACATTTAAACATCAAAACCACATAAATAGTTCCGCCACTGGTTTGACCACCCTGAGCCACGGAACCGGGTCGCCGCCACGAAGACTACAACCACCAGCATCCACCAAAAAGGGTCCGGCTCCGGGTGTCCCAAGGCCCAGGGGGTGCATCAGAACATTTTCACCACCTTTCACAATCACCAATGGGACAAGGCAGGGATGTCCTCTGTCCCCTCTCTTATACATCCTAGTGACGGAGCACCTGCTCTCATCAATTCGCCATAACCCCAATATTAGGTGGATTGAGGTGGGAGGCACCGAGTACAAGTGCTCTCTATTTGCTGATGATGTCCTAGTATATATCACTCAATCACATATATCCATCCATGCTGTTATGGCTGAAATAGATCACTTTGTTACATGGTCAAATTTTAAAATCAATGCAGCGAAGTCTGACGCCCTCGATGTCTCCCTCCCTAAATCCATATAGGATTCCATCCAGTCCAACTTTCCCTTTGCCTGGCCCTCACAGGGTATCAAATACTTAGGAATTCCTATTCATAGAGACCTCTCCCATCTATGTTATCTTAATTTTCTGCCCTTTATTGAACAACTCCATACAGACCACGGTTGGCAAGTTAGAACTGTAAGATTCACTACGTGAACCACTGGTGTTTTGTGGAAAAGCACATGTACACTGTGTTCCAAATTATTATGCAAAAAGTGTTTAGGAGTGATAAGGGAAGAATTTGTTTGTTTGTCAGTTAAACTCATTGATGGTGATGTGTGTCAGGGCTCTTTACATCACTGTAAGCAATTGCAGACACCTGTGCTAATTAGTTTGGCAGGTGTGTCCAATGAAAGGCAAGACTACTTAAGAAGGCTGTCTCACATTATTAAGCAGCCTACATTTTCTGCCAAAATGGGAAAGAAAAAGGATGTGTCGGCTGCTGAGAAGCAAAAAATTGTGGAGTGTTTAGGTCAAGGCATGACTACAATCAACATTGTGCGATGATCAGGATGAAGTGTCTTGGCAATCAAGAAGTATGTAGCTGATTCACAGTACACACGTGTGCGTGCTGATAAGGGCAAATTGAGGACTCTTTCCTACAGGCAATTACGTCAGGTTAAAAGAGCAGCGGCAAAAAAGCCTTGTCATAGCAGCAGACAAGTTTTTGAAGCTGCTGGTGCCTCCAATGTCCCCCGAACAACAAGATGCAGAGTCCTTCAGAGGTTTGCAGCTGTGCATACGCCATCCTGTCGACCTCCTCTATCCACTTCACACAAGCAGAAACGGCTCCAGTGGGCTAAACATTACATGAAGACTGATTTCAAAACTGTTTTGTTCACGGATGAGTGCCGTGCAGCGCTCGATGGTCCAGATGGATGGAGTGGAGGATGGCTGGTTGATGGACACCCCACGCAAACACGGCTACAGCGCCAACAAGGAGGAGGTGGAGTAATGTTTTGGGCTGGAATCATGGGGAGAGAGATTGTCGGCCCCTTTAGGATCCCTGAAGGCGCTAAAAATGAACTCCATAATGTATGTGGATTTTCTCAAACAGCACTTCCTGCCATGGTTCAAGAAGAAGAACCGTGTATTTCACAGCAAGATCATTTTTTTGCATGATAATGCACCATCTCATGCTGCACATAAAACATCTGCATCTCTGGCTGATATGGGCATAAAAGGGGACAAACTTATGGTGTGACCCCCATGCTCCCCTGACCTCTACCCCATTCAGAACCTCTGGAGCATCATCAAAAGGAGTGTCTATGATGGCGGGAGGCAGTTCACATCTAAGCAACAGCTCTGGGAGGGTATTCTGTCCTCATGCAAAACAATTGAAGCAGAAACCATCCAAAACCTGACAAATTCAATGGACGAGAGAGTTCAGAAGCTCCTTTCGAACAAGGGGTCCTATGTGAAAATGCAACATCACCTAGAATAAAGTTTTGAGTTGAAAACTGTTTGATTTCAGTTTCTAATAACCTGCTAATGCTTATAATTTCAAAAATGACCATTTTTTTGGTCTTTATTAAAATGAAAAGGTTGATTGAAAAGTTTGGGGGATCTAAGAGTGTGGCAACCCAGTAGTCATGATTACTTCGAATTCTGACAATATGAGGGTCATGTTGCAGGTAGTGCAGCAAGAAGGCACTTATGTGTCTTGCGCATCTCGGAGGCCCAAAATTATTTTCCGGGCTAGATGCAGCTAAAAATTATTATTAATTTTAAATCTGGTGGAGCTTAGTATAGATGGCCTAATAGGATCAGTGCTGCACACTGCTACAAAGCCCAAATTATTTTCCAGTCAAGATACAGATAAACATGATTAGTAATTTTAAATCTGGTGGAGCTTATTATAGATGGCCTAATAGAATCAGTGCTGCACACTGCTACAAAGCCCAAATTATTTTCCAGCCAAGATACAGATAAACATGATTAGTAATTTGAAAGCTTAAAATGGTTGGTAGGGTGATTTTAACCAATCATCAAGCTTTTACTCTCCCCAGGATGACACAGGGGTAGAAAAGTCGTTTCGGATCCATGATTTGTTCATCTTTATGAACGTGAGTCTGTCTACATTATCAGTGGAGAGCCGCGTGCGCTTATCTGTCAGCACACCACCAGCAGCGCTGAACACACGTTCAGACAGAACGCTGGCTGCGGGGCATGACAAGATCTCCAAGGCGTAAGTGGCTAGCTCCGGCCATTTATCCAGATTGGAAGCCCAAAAAGAGCAAGGGTCCAGTGACGCAGTCATGGCTTCAATGTTTACTTGGAGATACTCCTGTACCATCGTCTCTAGGCGTTGACTATGTGTCAGACTTCTTGTCTCCTGTGGCCTTGCAAAGGATGGGCTAAAAAAGTGGTGAAATGATTCCGCAAAATTGATGTTGCCAGCAGATACTGTGGTTCTGTTAAGGTTTGAGTGCTGAACACTTAACGGTCCCACGGTTGGCAAGTTGGAACTGTGAGATTCACTACGTGCACCACTGGTGTTTTGTGGAAAAGCACATGTAAGATTCTGCAACAGTCTCTGCTGATACTCCTGCATGCGTGCATCCCTTTCTATGGCAGGAATAATTTCTGCAAATTTACTTTTGTACCGGGGATCTAACAGTGTGGCAACCCAGTAGTCAGGATTATTTCTAATTCTCACAATTCGAGGGTCATGTTGCAGGTAGTGCAGCAAGAAGGCACTCATGTGTGTTGCGCATCCAGGAGCACCAAGTCCCTGTTGTGTTGGTGGCGAGGTAACAATCATGCTTCCTTCCTCTGTCCTCTCCCCCCAACCTCGCACAACAGAAATGTGATCAAGGTCTCCCTCATCTGATGAGTCTTCCATCAGTACGTCCTCCACTTCTTCCTGGGCTCCTGCACCTTCCTCACTAGTTTGGCTGCTACCATGCGCCCTGGTAAAACCATCTCCCCCACCCTCACATGCCTGCCGCCTTGGTGCTGCCGACCGTCTGGACCTTGCAGATGTTAGCCCTTCCGCATACAACTCCTCCTCCTCTACTTCCTCCACCTCCTCTTGTGCCACCACCTGACTCCGAATTCTGTTTAACATGTGCTCCAGCATGTAAATCACCGGAATAGTCATGCTGATAATGGCATCGTCAGCACTAAACATCTTCGTCGCCATTTCAAAACTGTGCAGAAGGGTGCATAGGTCCCTGATCTGAGACCACTCCTCCAGCGTGATTTGCCCCACCTCTGGATCTCGTTGGCCCAGGCTATACGTCAGAACGTATTGCACCAGGGCTTGTCGGTGCTGACACAGTCGCTGCAACATGTGCAGAGTTGAATTCCACCGGGTAGGCACATCGCATTTTAGCCGGTGAAGTGGCAGGCCCAACGACTTCTGTAGAGATGTAAGTCGCTGAGCTGCGGGATGCGAACGGCGGAAGTGAGCACACAGCGACCGTGCCCTCTGCAGAAGGCCATCTAGTCTGGGATAGTGGGCTAAAAATTGCTGGACAACCAGGTTCAACACGTGAGCCATACAAGGCACGTGTGTGACATTGCCCCGGCGAAGGGCCGCACCCAGGTTTGCAGCATTGTCGCACACGGCCTTCCCTGGTTTCAGGTCCAGTGGAGACAACCATTCATGAAATTGGTTCTCCAGAGCTGACCACAACTCCTCAGCTGTGTGACTCACATTTCCCAGACATTTCAAAGTAAAAACCACCTGATGACGTTGAGCCCTACTGCCAGCATAGTAAGGAGGTGTGCAGGATCCCTTCTGCGCAGTTAGAAAGCTTGTGGCATGACCAGAAAGGCTTTGGGTGCAGGTGGAAGACCGAGAGGAGGTTGAGGAGGCAGAAGCAGTGCAGGAACTTTGACATAAAGAGGATTGACGCACAACTCGTGGGGACGGCAAGACTTGGACAGCAGCCCCTTGTCCTGCTGTCACCATAGTTACCCAGTGCCCAGTCAGCGACATGTAACGCCCCTGTCCATGCCTACTCGTCCAAGTGTCTGTGGTGAAATGCACCCTGTCACACACAGAGTTTCTCAAAGAAGCGGTGATGTTGTGTGCGACATGCTGGTGGAGCGCAGGCACACCTTTCTTTGAGAAGTAGTGCCGACTGGGCATCTGGTACTGGGGCACTGCGACGGACATAAGGTCTCGAAAATCCTCTGTGTCCACCAGGCGGAAAGGCAGCATTTCTGTAGCCAAGAGCTTGCAGATGGTGAAATTCAACCTCTTAGCTTTCTCATGGCTAGGAGGAAATGGTCTTTTACTTGTCCACATCTGAGGGACCGAGGGCTGGCTATTGTGCTTAGACGGGGTTGATAAGGGTGTCCCCGGCAAACTGCCGGTCTGTGAGGAAGATGCAGGCGGACATGTTAGATTGCCTTGATCCAAAGGTGGTGCTATCGATGTCGGACAGCGCTCAACACCAGCTGGTGTTACCACCTCCAAAGAAAATGATGACCTGCCAATCACGCTGGCTGTTGCGGGTAAAGAGGTGGCAGGTCTGCGCCCCAAAACAGGTGTGACTGCTGTCCCCCCAGTCACAGAGGATGAAGAGGCCGCGGATGCACAAGATATGGCAGACGGTGGTTGGCCCGGCCGGCTAGGCCGCATTGTAGCACACTGAGCTTCCCACTGCAACTTATGCTTCATGTCCATGTGCCGGTTCATGCATGAAGTACTCAAACTATGTATTTTTTGGCCTCTACTTAGCTTTTGCTGACAAATGTTACAGATAACACGAGTTGGGTCATCTTTATCGATCTGAAAAAATGCCTAGGCTATGCAAGGCTTAGCACCCATGCGACCTGAAGAGCCACCACGACTTGTGGTGAGAGGCAGAGTTGTGTTTGAGGATGCAGTTGTTGACGTGCTTCCAGTACTACGTCTCTGTCCAGGAAGGCGCAACCTGACCTCGTCGTCACTAGCATCTTCCTCCACCTCCTCTGCTGACCTCATCTCTTGGCTGACTGTGGGTTGACAGTAAGTGGGATCTCCAACCTCATCATCATCACCCTGTGCGTTATCACACCCGTCGTCCTCAGAGCCAACCTGTTCCTGCCCTGACAAAAAACTAAAGTTGTCGCTCGAATCAGGTATTTGAGTCTCATCATCGTCTTCCTCATTGTCTCCACCAACAGGAGTTACAGTTTGGGAATGAGGGTCTACATTATGGTCAGAACCTTCTGCGTCTGGTCCTGGATCCGACTCATAAAGATTCTGGGCATCAGTGCAGATCATTTCCTCGTCTGGATTCACAGAAGCGCTGGAGTCGACCTCTGATTCCCAGGCTATAGTATGAGTAAACAGCTCTGCAGACTCAACCATCTGTTCTGCCTCATACTCAGACGGGCAGCTGGAGATTTGGGAGCTGTGAGGAAGCAAGTGCGATTGGGGTGACACCTTTGAGGACTGGAGTATTTGTGATGTTGAAGTTGATGTGGAGGAGAGCCCACTTAAAGGAGCACTTGATATCCGTTGAAGCACCTGCTGTTTTTATGCCTCATCTGGAATTTGTAGCGATTGGCGTGGCCGTAAGAAAGGGATCTTATCACATTGTCCGCTAAAAGAAGTAGACATTTTAGTTTGGCTGGAAGATGGTCTTTCTTCTGCAGATGTTACTGTTGCTTTAACACCTACCCCACGGACACAACCTTTTTTCCCCTTCCCAACACGCCTATTCCCCTTTCCACCAGCAGCAGGCCTTTTTCCACTCATTTTGGTTTTTAACTAATTCAAACTCTGGAGTTGTTTGCACAAAAAAACAATGGTTGGGAACCGAGCAGAGCTGAGTGGCCAAACTGTGGTATTAGGCCAAAACTATTGGCTGGGTTAGATGCAGAAAAAAATGATATTCAATTTGCAACCTGATGGAGGTCAGTATAGATGGACTAATAGAACAAGTCCCACACACAGCTAGAAGCCCAAATATTTTTTCAGAGGTAGATGCAGAAAAAAATTGTATTCAGTTTGCAACCTGATGGAGGTCAGTATAGATGGACTAATAGAACAAGTCCTACACACAGCTAGAAGCCCAAATATTTTTTCAGAGGTAGATGCAGAAAAAAAATATATTCAGTTTGCAACCTGATGGAGGTCAGTATAGATGGACTAATAGAGAAAGTCCCACACACTGCTAGAAGGCCAAATATTTTTTCAGAGCTAGATGCAGACAAAAAATTATTTTTAATTTGCAACCTGATGGAGGTCAGTATAGATGGACTAATAGAGAAAGTCCCACACACTGCTAGAAGGCCAAATATTTTTTCAGAGCTAGATGCAGATATAAATTATTTTTAATTTGCAACCTGATGGAGGTCAATATAGATGGACTAATAGAGAAAGTCCCACACACTGCTAGAAGGCCAAATATTTTTTCAGAGCTAGATGCAGAAAAAAATTATATTCAGTTTGCAACCTGATGTAGGTCAGTATAGATGGACTAAAAGAACAAGTCCCACACACAGCTAGAAGGCCAAATATTTTTTCAGAGGTAGTTGCAGATAAAAATTATTTTTAATTTGCAGCCTGATGGAGGTCAGTATAGATGGACTAATAGAGAAAGTCCCACACACTGCTAGAAGGCCAAATATTTTTTCAGAGCTAGATGCAGGCAAAAAATTATTTTGAATTTGCAACCTGATGGAGGTCAGTATAGATGGACTAATAGAGAAAGTCCCACACACTGCTAGAAGGCCAAATATTTTTTCAGAGCTAGATGCAGACAAAAAATTATTTTTAATTTGCAACCTGATGGAGGTCAGTATAGATGGACTAATAGAGAAAGTCCCACACACTGCTAGAAGGCCAAATATTTTTTCAGAGCTAGATGCAGATAAAAATTATTTTTAATTTGCAACCTGATGGAGGTCAGTATAGATGGACTAATAGAGAAAGACCCACACACTGCTAGAAGGCCAAATATTTTTTCAGAGCTAGATGCAGAAAAAAATTATATTCAGTTTGCAACCTGATGGAGGTCAGTATAGATGGACTAATAGAACAAGTCCCACACACAGCTAGAAGGCCAAATATTTTTTCAGAGCTAGATGCAGATATAAATTATTTTTAATTTGCAACCTGATGGAGGTCAATATAGATGGACTAATAGAGAAAGTCCCACGCACTGCTAGAAGGCCAAATATTTTTTCAGAGCTAGATGCAGAAAAAAATTATATTCAGTTTGCAACCTGATGTAGGTCAGTATAGATGGACTAAAAGAACAAGTCCCACACACAGCTAGAAGGCCAAATATTTTTTCAGAGGTAGTTGCAGATAAAAATTATTTTTAATTTGCAGCCTGATGGAGGTCAGTATAGATGGACTAATAGAGAAAGTCCCACACACTGCTAGAAGGCCAAATATTTTTTCAGAGCTAGATGCAGGCAAAAAATTATTTTGAATTTGCAACCTGATGGAGGTCAGTATAGATGGACTAATAGAGAAAGTCCCACACACTGCTAGAAGGCCAAATATTTTTTCAGAGCTAGATGCAGACAAAAAATTATTTTTAATTTGCAACCTGATGGAGGTCAGTATAGATGGACTAATAGAGAAAGTCCCACACACTGCTAGAAGGCCAAATATTTTTTCAGAGCTAGATGCAGATAAAAATTATTTTTAATTTGCAACCTGATGGAGGTCAGTATAGATGGACTAATAGAGAAAGACCCACACACTGCTAGAAGGCCAAACATTTTTTCAGAGCTAGATGCAGAAAAAAATTATATTCAGTTTGCAACCTGATGGAGGTCAGTATAGATGGACTAATAGAACAAGTCCCACACACAGCTAGAAGGCCAAATATTTTTTCAGAGGTAGATGCAGATAAAAATTATTTTTAATTTGCAGCCTGATGGAGGTCAGTATAGATGGACTAATAGAGAAAGTCCCACACACTGCTAGAAGGCCAAATATTTTTTCAGAGCTAGATGCAGGCAAAAAATTATTTTGAATTTGCAACCTGATGGAGGTCAGTATAGATGGACTAATAGAGAAAGTCCCACACACTGCTAGAAGGCCAAATATTTTTTCAGAGCTAGATGCAGACAAAAAATTATTTTTAATTTGCAACCTGATGGAGGTCAGTATAGATGGACTAATAGAGAAAGTCCCACACACTGCTAGAAGGCCAAATATTTTTTCAGAGCTAGATGCAGAAAAAAATTATATTCAGTTTGCAACCTGATGGAGGTCAGTATAGATGGACTAATAGAACAAGTCCCACACACAGCTAGAAGCCCAAATATTGTTTCAGAGGTAGATGCAGATAAAAATTATTTTTCATTTGCAACCTGATGGAGGTCAGTATAGATGGACTAATAGAGAAAGTCCAACACACTGCTAGAAGGCCAAATATTTTTTCAGAGCTAGATGCAGACAAAAAATTATTTTGAATTTGCAGCGTGATGGAGGTCAGTATAGATGGACTAATAGAACAAGTCCCACACACTGCTAGAAGGCCAAATATTTTTTCAGAGCTAGATGCAGAAAAAAATTATATTCAGTTTGCAACCTGATGGAGGTCAGTATAGATGGACTAATAGAACAAGTCCCACACACTGCTAGAAGCCCAAATATTTTTTCAGAGCTAGATGCAGAAAAAAATTATATTCAATTTGCAACCTGATGGAGGTCAGTATAGATGGACTAATAGAATGATGCTATGCCCAAAAGATTTTACTTCACTAGGTGCAGTAAAAAAATTGGTATTCTATACACAGGTGGTATATCTTGCAACACAGATAGGCTACTCCACTGACTAACACACTCTGCAATAGGCCAAAAAGCATTAGCTTTGCTAGATTCAGCCAAATGCTGTCAAAAAAACTTGCACAGCACTGGCACAGACCTGCCTGGCAAAAACTGATAGGAACTGATGTAACCTAGTCCTGAAAAGAACTGCAATTACAATTAGTCTTTACTCCCACAATCTATCTATTTAAGAGCACAGACCTGCCTGATAAAAGTCGTAGGAAATGCTGTAACGTAGTCCTTAAAAGGACTGCAATCACAACTATTCCCTACTCCAAAGCTATCTGTAGATTTGTGTGAAAATTGGCTTGAAATTAACAAGGTATAGCGCACACAGCAACAGCGGTGCCGTCTAACACGCAGCTGCAGCAGTGAGAAAATGGTGGCGACGGGGAAAATGGCTTGGTCTTATAGGGCAAGGACATGTGACATACACTGCCAATGACACATGCCCTTGCTTGTGTGAAAAAAAGCACTTCGCTCCGTGTGTGCGCTGCTGATAGGCTGACAGATTGCACCTCCCCACTGTAAATGCGGGAAAGAGAAAAAAAAATGGAGATCTTCATTATTCCTGCAGAGATCCATCCCCTGCCCCTCCCCCCACCCCGCTGTACACTCAAACTGCGTTTTAACATTAATTTTCATCATTACTGAGATAAAATCCAGTTATGATTTTGGTGCACGAACAGTTATCGAACATAACCTCGAACAGCCGAATTTTTCTCAAATCGTTCGTGTTTGCCGAACGGCTCGAACACCGCCCAAAACAGCTCGAATTTGAGATTGGCGAACAGTTCGAGTCGAACAACGCTCATCTCTAGTGGCAGGTACTACATTTTTGGACATGTGCCTATTCAAAATTTCTGATTACTTAGTGAGTTGAATTAAAAAAAAAAAATGGAGAAAAAAATCTTAAAAATTTAGACATTTAACTATGTATATCTATGTATAAAAAAGACCTGCGATATGCAATAATCACAGAAGTTTGTTATTGCATATTTTAGTGCAGGCAATTTCAGAAAACACGTGGATAAAAGGCAACAGAAAAAATGCAGCATCTACACTACATGTGAACATGGCCTACCATTCTGAATATCTATGCTCCCCCCAGGTAAAACAAAAACAGTTAGGCCACGGCCCCACTATCAGTATTTTGTCAGTATTTTTTCTCAGGAGTGGGAGCCAAAACCAGGTGAGGAACAATCAGAGAAAAGGTTTAATAGAAACAAGTGCACCAATTCTGCATTTATCACCCACTCCTGGTTTTGGCTCCCACTCCTGAGAAAAAATACTGACCGAATACTGACCAAATACTGATAGTAGGGTCGCGGCCTCACACTCATCTCCTGTGCCGGCGCAATTCCAGCGGTGTCAGCACTGGCTCCCCCAGGGCTTGCAAGACAATGTTATATCATGTGATCCCATCCAGGGGAAGAGAGAGGGCAGCCGAAGCTGTCACATCCTCTGGATGTCAATTACGTCAGTACAATAGGAAAGTGAAGCATGCGCTGATTGCCCAGGAGAACCAGTGCCGACATCGGAGGTGAGTATAGTTGTTATTATTTTATTGGGGGGAAGCATAAGGATGGAGAAGGGATTGTCTGAGTAGTGGACAACCCTTTTAAAGACTCACTTTGCACGGTTTGCAACCAGATATTCACTAATGTTCACCTCAACCTCAATTTGGATTTGCACTATGTAGAAAAAGGAGAAAAAAGTAATACTCAATAAAGCATTAAGACTGCAGTCAGACGGCCGTATGTTCTCTCATGCTAAAGAATCGACTTGATTATGCTAATGACACTCAGCTCAAACTCTGTCAGAGTTGGAGCCGATGTCATCTTAGCGTGATTCAATTCTCTTGCATGAGACAATCAGAGCACAGGTGAGGAGAAGACGTAGAACTCAATTTCTCCATCTTCTTTATTGTCTGTGTCCACAGATGTCGGATTGCACTCGGATGTCATCCAAGTGCAGTCCGATGTTTCTCACACACCCATAGACGTGTATGGGTGCGCATGGTCAGATTATCGGATGTTTTCGCAGCATGCTACTATTTTTTTCTTATGCCAAATCAGTATACATGTAAAAAAAAGCGCTAGTCAGTACTGTCCCATAAAATAACATTTGGCTGAGTGCTATCCTATAAAACATCGGATAGTACTCGGCCGTATTATATGCTCATGTGATATGATCAAACTCTGACACAGAATATAGGGTAAAGTTTCTTGATCATTGTGTTCATTGTGTGTATAAAAGAGTGCCTTTGTTACCCCATACCCATAAAATCTGACTATACCCTGAATTTTTACACATTTCCTTATACTCTTTTGAATTACACAAGGACTGTGTGTGTTATTTCCTATTTTGCTGAGCAATCAAATACATTTAAGTAGTTAACTTCTTTAACCCCTTAACGCCCCATTACGAGATATCCATCATGGACCCTTTCATGGACTATGAAGAAAGCTCAGTAACTGAGCCCGTTTTATAAAGGGCAGATGAAGGCTTTAATATATAGCTGGATTCTGCCTTTAACAGCAGTGAATACTGCTGTTAACCTCGTAACTTCCACTCTCAGTTGGTGATCTGACATTAGTGTGGGTGGACATTGGTTTTCCTGTGACTCAGTAGCAGGGAACCAATGGGTTGCTATGCCACCTAGGGTCTGCTGAATATAAAAAAATAAAAATATACATATTTGGTATGAACGTGTTCAGAAAAATCTGATCTATAAAAATATAAATCTAATTAACCCAATCTATAAGATTGCTGTTTTTTTGTTGCCACAACTATACGAGAAAATACATTAAAAAGCGATCAATGCGTCATATCTATTCCAAAGTAGTATCAATGAGAACATCAGGTCATCGTGGAAAAAAAGCAAGACCTCTCAAAGCTCTATTGCCCGAAAAATAAAAATGTTACAGGTTTTGGAAAAAGGCAACTTAAGCTAATTTCTTTTTTACGAATTTCTGATTTTTTTTCATCACTTAAATAAAAAAAAATATATGCAAGTTTATTATCATCATAATCTTACTGACCTGGACAATCATATTTTCCAAAGTCATTTTTAATTTAGACTGAATGACGAAAAAACAAAACCCAAAAAACAATTGTGGAATTCAGTTTTTTTTTTTTGCAATTTCACTTCACTGGGAATTTTTTTTCCCATTTTCCAATAAAATATTTGATAAAATGGATGGTGTCATTCAAGAGTACAACTATTTCAGCAACAAAAAACAAGCTCTATTATGGCTTTGTCAGCTGGAAGAATGGAGAAGAAAGGGAGGAATAAAAGTGCAAAAATGAAAAATTTTTAGTTTTTAAGGGGATAAAGAATATAGGAAAATTGTTTGGCCATCCATGTGGTGGCCGTAATGGTGGCCATGTTGGTTATCACCTTCAAAGAACAAGTCTCATTGAAGTTTTATTATAAGCATTTGAATTTGACAAAATTTTAGATATCAGAACATAAGTATATGAGGAAAGATGAAGTTTTTTGCAGCAATGAAGAAAATTGCTATGTATAATGTGAGCCAGTTTATACAATAAACTGATTTTACTCAACTTAATGAACTGTTGTTGGAAATGGCAAGTCAAACATACAGCTCAGATGGAATATAGATGTAAAAATACAACACATAGCATTTTCCAAACCCAGTATTTTGGTGATCAAATAAAAAACCTTGATTTTGATGGTTGATCATTAGATCTATGAGCTCCTTAAAGAAGCACTCCCTTCAAAGATTTTATCCTCTTAATATATTGGAGTCATCATATTATATAGCTCTGTGTACTTACAATTGCTCATTTTTCCCTTCTACCCAACTAATTCTTCTCTTTTGCATTATGTCTATGACATCTCGTGATTAAAAACTGACTAGCTGAGTCCTAATCTCTATGTAGAAACAGGAGCTCAAATTTCTTTGCATGAGTTATGAGTCACTGCAAAGTCCCTGGCAGGGGGAGGAGCGGAGCAGCAGGATCAGGAGTTGAAGAGGGGAATGATTTTTGCAAGGAAAAATAAACTTCCTGTTTCTACATAGATCATGGAAATGAGAAGAATTTACTGGGTAGAAAGGCAAAATGAGCAATTGATATAATTTATGAATGCAATATATTAAGAGGATAAAAGCTTTGATGGGAGGAGGAGTGCTGTTTTAAGTACCGTACATCCCGTTGTTTTATGTTAATATCAGCAGATAGGATTAACCCTTCTAATTCATGATTCTGCAGCGGATAACATGTTATACCTATAATTCTGACCGACTATAGGTTTCATTATAGCAATAGGCCGCAAAGCTGCCATCTGAAACTTTGAGAGCTATGAAATTACACCTAAACGGGTCACTGCCCTGGGAAAATTACAGCAAAATGGATGTGCATTATGAAATATTTTTACTCTCCAGCTGGAAAACTGATATACAATGTACTGTAAAACCATTACATCTAATGGATGACCTGTGCTGCATCGACTTCATGGCTGAAAGTTAGATGCTGGATCTTGAGTTTTATTTTATTTAAGTGCATCACTTTACATTTGTGAATATAAGGCCATAAAATTGCTGTACATACATATCAAGCTGACTGCTAGTGGCAAGTGGTGTCAGTGATTTACTATTTCATTTACCTTTGTCTGCCTTGAAAGAAATAAACTTGTCTGCTATTTTACATTTCACACAAATCTTCTGCAGGCAAAGATTTACAGATGTGCGTCAATTCAGAGTGTCACCTAGCAGCCTGCACAACATATCAAAATAATAAAGGTGGCCAAAAAAATAAGCAATCATCTACTTTTTCTTTAGATTTGATAGAAAAACAACAGTAAAAGAAAAGCCTGGAGAGTATGATTAAGGAATGCTTAACAACACACTTGGAGCTGTCATGATTGTCAATAGTCTACAGACTGTTCATGGGAAATGTATCATTTCCGATTGTTCTGCAGGTCACTTTAAGAGCCCTAAATGGAATTTTTCCGATACGATCATAATTTTAGGCGTTACCAATTTAGTTCATTGTCCCAACTGGACTACGTCTTCACAAAAGTAAGCCACCCTGACAATCAAGTGTAGGTACAGTAAAATCGGGTAAACTTCAGGCCTGTTGGCATTTGGGATTTAACCCCTTTACCCACGAGGGTGGTTTGCACGTTAATGAGCAGGCCAATATTTACAATTCTGACCTCTGTTACTTTATGAGGTAATTACCCTGGAATGCTTTAACGGATCCCATTGATTCTGAGAGTGTTTTTTTCGTGACATACTTTACTTCATGATAGTGGTAAAATGTATTCAATATGACTGGAGTTTATTTTGAAAAAGCGGAAATTTGGTGAAAATTTAAAAAATTTAGCAATTTTTAAAATTTTCATTTTCATGCCCTTAAATCAGAGAGATATGTCACACAAAATAGTTAATAAATAACATTTACCACATGTCTACTTTACATTAGCATAATTTTGGAACCAATTTTTTTTTTTTGTTAGGAAGTTATAAGGGTTAAATTTGACCAGCGATTTCTCATTTTTCCAACAACATTTACAAAACAGTTTTTTTGGGATCACATCAAATTTGAAGTGACTTTGAGGGGCCTTTATAACAGAAAATACCCAAAAGTGACACCATTCTAAAAACTGCATCCTTCAAGGTGCTCTAAACCATATTCAAGAAGTTTATTAACCCTTCAGGTGTTTTACTGAAATTTTTGGAATGTAGAAGAAAAAAATGAACATTTAACTTTTTTCACAAAAATGTTACTTTAAACCACAATTTTTTTTTCTCCAGGGTATCAGGAAAAAATGGACCACAAATTTTGTTTTTCAATTCCTCCTGAGCATGCCAATACCCCATATGTGGGGGAAAACCACTGTTTGGGTACACGGCAGGGCTCGGAAGTGAAGGAGAACCATTTGAGTTTTTGAATGTAAAATTTGCTTGAATACTTAGCGGACGCCATATTGCGTTTGGAGAGCCCCTGATGTGCCTAAACAGTAGAAACCCCTCACAAGTGACACCATTTTAGAAACTAGACCCCTCAGGGAACTTATTTCGATGTGTGGTGAGCACCTTGAACCCCCAGGTGCTTCACAGAAGTTTATAACATTGAGCCATAAAAATACAATTTTCACATTTTTCCCACAAAAATGTTTTTCAGCCTCCAATTTTGCATTTTCATAAGGGTAACAGGAGAAATTGCACCATGCAATTTGTTGTGCAATTTCTCCTGAATAAGCTGATGCTGATGCAATGGGGGAAAACCACTGTTTGGGCGCATGGCAGGGTTCGGAAGGGAAGGAGCGCCATTTGACTTTTTGAATGTAAAATTTGCTTGAATAATTAGCGGACGCCATGTTTCGTTTGGGGAGCCCCTGATGTGTCTAAACAGTGGAAACCCCCCACAAGTGACACCATTTTGGAAACTAGACCCCTCAGGGAACTTATCTAGATGTGTGGTGAGCACTTTGAACCTCTAGGTGCTTCACAGAAATTTGTAACATTGAGCCATAAAAATACAATTTTCACATTTTTCCCACAAAAATGTTTTTCAGCCTCCAGTTTTGCATTTTCATAAGGGTAACAGGAGAAATTGCACCATGCAATTTGTTGAGCAGTTTCTCCTGAGTAAGCCGATACCCCATATATGGGGGAAAACCACTGTTTGGGCACATGGTAGGGTTTGGAAGGGAAGGAGCGCCATTTGACTTTTTGAATGTAAAATTTTCTTGAATAATTAGCGGGCGCCATGTTGCGTTTGGGGAGCCCCTGCCTAAACAATGGAAACCGCCCACAAGTGACACCATTTTGGAAACTACACCCTTCAAGGATTTTATCAAGGGGTATAGTGAACATTTTGGACCCAGAGGTTCGACACAGAATTTGATAACATTAGGTCATCATATTGAATAAGTTGTCATTAGTCTTGAGCGCAAGTGCTCACTACTTAAGTTTGCATCGGGTACTCAGGTATGCACCAAGTATCACGGATGCTCAAGTGACATGCTCGAGTCCCCGCCTGCATGTTTCATGGTTGTTAGACACCCAAAAAAAATATTCGGGGATCGCTCGTGCATGGCAGGCAATCCCCACAAGGATTTTTTGGCTGTATAACAGCTGCAAAACATATGGGGCGGAGACTCGAGCATGTCACTCAAGCACATGCATACCTGAGCACCTGATGCAAACTCAAGTAGCGAGCACTTGCGCTCAATACTAGTCACCATATCATCGTCATTTTTTTTTTACCTTTGAAAAAATCTCAACCCCAACACAACCCTAACCCCAACCCTAACCCTAGCCCAACCTTAACCCTAGCCCAGCCCTAACCCTAGCACAACCCTAACTCTAACCATAGCACAACCCTAACCCTAGCCCAACCCCAACCGCTGCCCAACCTTAACCCTAACTCTATCACAATCCTAACGGTAACCCTAGGACAACCCTAACCCTAGCACAACAGTAACCCTAACACAACCCTAATCCTAGCTCAACCCTAACCCTAGCACTAACACAATCCTAACCCAAGCATAACCCTAACCATAAGCCTAGCACAACCCTAACCCAAGCACAACCCTAACCCTAACACAACCCTTAGCCTAGCTCAACCCTAACCCTTGCCCTAGCACAACCCTAACCCTAGCCCTAGCACAACCCTAACCCTAGCCCAACCCTAAGCCCAGCCCAACCCTAACCCTAGCGCAACCGTAGCACAACCGTAACCCTAGCACAAACCTAATCATGGCACAATCCTAACTCTAGCACAACCCTAACCCTAGCACAACCCCAACCCTAGCACAACCCTTTACCCTGTTACTCATACGGTATAAGTGATTAGATGACTTTATTCTTCGGGTCGGTGCGATAACAGCAATACCAGATTGATAATGGGTTAATATGATTGAATAACCATAAGAAAGAAAAATGAGCTGCACTCACCAGTCCTTAAAAGCAATATCTTTATTCCATAAGGATAAAAGGTCCGGCAAGCAGGGAGAACACATGACATTTTTGATTGCTTTCTATTCCGATTTTTGGGAGGCAGAATAAACAAAAACAACAATTCAGGAATTTTTGGGGGGTTCTTTTATGCTGTTCTGCGTGTGGTAAAATTCATAAGGCAGCTTTATTCTTCGGGTCAGTACATTTACAGAGGTATCACATTTATATATTTTTTTATGTTTTGGTGCTTTTACACAATAAAAAGTATTTTATACAAAAAAAATATTTTTTGTATCGCTTTATTCTGTGAGCTATAACTTTTTTATTTTTCGGATGATGGAGCTGTATGGTGGCTTGTTTTTTGCGGGACAAGATGACGTTTTCAGCGGTACCATTTTTGTTTACATTCGTTGTTGTGATCGCATTTTATTCCATTTTTGTTTAGTGGTATGATGATAAAGCATCGTTTTATGCTTTTTATTTTTTTACCACGTTTACTAAAGGGGTTAACTAGTGGGACAGTTTTGTAGGTATGGTAGTTCTGGACATGGTGATACCACATATGTTTTTTTTTTCATAATAATATTTATTTATGGGTACAATATATATTTTTTTTGATTATTTTTTTTATTTTTTTTAAATATTTTTACAATTTTTTTTTTATTTTTTTTTTCACTTTCTGACACTTTTTGAACTTTTACACTTTGTCCCACCATGGAACTTTCACTTTTTGCTGTCTGATCGGCTGTATAGCATAGGGATGCAGCAGCATCTCTATGCTATCCAGGCTGTCAGCGCCGCACAGGGAGAAGTTACTTTAATCGTGCACTGCGCATGATCAAAGTAACTTCTTGCTGTCTGGTGACCCGGATGTCGTCATGACGACATTCGGGTCACCATGACAACCACCGTGCCCTGGCAGAGACAGCACGGGACGCTGGAGAGGAAGTAAGTGTCCTTGATCTACGATCGTAGCATTTCGGGTGTTAATGTGCAGGGAGCAGTGCGGGACCGCTCCTTGCACATAGTACCGGGTGTCAGTGGTGACAATCAGCTGACACGCAGCGATGATCGCCCTGCACAGCTTGTGTGCGGGCGCAATCACATTCTGCATAATAGTACGCACTGGCCCAATAGGCCCATGGCACAAGGATGTACTATTACCACATATGTCAGAAAGGGGTTAATTAGCAAACATGTCTTTAACACTGGCATATATACACACGTGGTCAAAATTGTTGGTACCCCTCATTTAATGAAAAAAAAAACACAATGGTCACAGAAATAACTTGAATCTGACAAAAGTAATAATAAATTAAAAATCTATGAAAATGAACAAAAGTCAGACATTGCTTTTCAACCCTGCTTCCACAGAATTTTTTAAAAAATTAAGCGCATGAAATAGGCCTGGACAGAAATGATGGTTCTTCTTAACTTAATATTTTGTAGAACAACCTTTTGAGGCAATCACTGCAATCAAACGATTCCTGTAACGGTCAATGAGACTTCTGCACCTCTCGACAGGTATATTGGCCCACTCCTCATGAGCAAACTGCTCCAGTTGTCTCATGTTTGAAGGTTGCCTTTTCCAGACAGCATGTTTCAGCTCTTTCCAAAGATGCTCAATAGGATTTAGGTCAGGGCTCACAGAAGGCCACTTCAGAATAGTCCAATGTTTTCCTCTTAACCATTCTTGGGTGTCTTTAGCTGTGTGTTTTGGGTCATTATCCTGTTGCCACTGACCCATGTGCCACTGAGACCAAGCTTTGTAACACTGGACAGCAATAGAAAATTTATAGAAAACTAGATTTTACTTTTACATTTTGGTTAGAAACATGATGTGACCTCTGCACATCTGTTATGAAGAATAAGCCATCTTAGAAATGTTTGTTAAGTGGATGGGATTGATTCCATGAACCTATTCTTGCACCAAGCAATCAAAGCAAAGTAATATGCAACCATAATAAAACTTCTCCTGAATGTACTATTGTATACCGTACTGTGCAAAAGTTTAAGGCAGGTGTCGAAAAAAAACTGCTAAGTAAAAATGTTTTCAAAAGTATTTATTTATTTTTATCAATTAACAAAATGCAAAGTGAATGAACAAAAGAGAAATCTAAATCAATATTTGGTGTGACCACCCTTTGATTTCAAAACAAAGCATCAATTCTTCATGCAATCCCACACAGACTCAATAATGCTGTGATCAGGGCTCTGTGGGGGCCATAGCATCACTTCCACTTAATCCTTATTCTTCTATATGCTGAAGATTGTTCTTAATGACATTGGATGTATGTTTGGAATCATTGTCCTGCTGCAGAATATACATGGAGTCAATCGCCTCCTTGTTGGTATTGCATGATGGATAAATAAGTTTCTGTCTGCATTTCTTAAGTTGAGGACATGTTTAATTCTGACCAAATTCCCAGTTTTATTTGCTGAAATGTAGCCCAGAATTTTTAAGGACCTTCTTCATGCTTCACTGTTGCCTGTAGAACTTATTATTGTACCACTCTCCAGCCCTTTGGAGAACAAACTGTTCTGTTACAGCCAAATATTTCACATTTTGACTCATCGGTCCAGAGCAACTGTTGGCATTTTTCTATACTGAAGTTACAATATTTTAATGCATTGTTGAGTCACTTTGATTTGTTTCCTCATACAAAGTAAGGTTTTTGGCCACAGTTCTTCTATGAAGACAACTTCGGGCCAAATTTCTCCAAACAGGGTATTGTTGTAGCTGCGTGCCACTGATTGCTGCCAGTACTGAGCTGATAGTACTTCTGGACATCTTCCTATTTTTAAGAGAAGGATGATGTGTCCTTCATCTGCTGCACTAAGTTTCTTTGGCTGACCACTGTGTCAATTGCCCAAAACATACATCCAATGTCATTAAGAACTATTTTCAGAGTAAAAAACAACAAGAAGTGCTAGAAGTGATGATATGGCCCAAAGAAAGCCCTGATCTCAACATCATTTGGGCTGCCTGGGATTACACAAAAAGAGAAGAATTAGTACAAGCCTACATTCACCCAAGATCTGTGGTTAGTTCTCTAAGATGTTTGGAACATCCCTGCCAAGTTCCTTCAAAAACTTTGTGCAATTGTTTCTAGTAGAATTGATGGTTTGATGTTGTTTCAAAGGCAAAGGGTGGTCACCACAAACATTGATTTGATTTAGATTTCTCTTTTGTGCATTCACATTTTGTTAATTAATAAAAAAATAAACTAGATAAAACTTCTATTTTAACTACATTCTTACTTTGCAGCATTTTTCCAAACCTGCCTAAAACTTTTGCAGTGTGCTGTATATCTGGGTCTAAATAATACAGAATGCTATTAATTATTCAGTTCACCATTACTACTATTATTAAGTCAACAATTGCTAATGTTGATTTTGCTTCTGTAAAACACATTAGCAAATATTTTCAGGTTCACATTTCTGTATGCATATAAACAGGTGCTAAAAGGATGTTGGTATTAGCAGTGGAAATGCAACAAATATTGTTTCACAGAGGCAAAACAAATGTGCATCTTCTAGAATTAGTCATATCCCTCGAGGGACATGCACCGTGTAAACAAAATATGTGCAGATGCATTTATACCCTGCGTATTTACAGAATACCTGGATAGAAAAACTACACTCCTTGCTTTTTTGTCTGGGTTAATGAATTGAGAAGATCCATGACTTCCCTGTCTTGTTGAAACAAACTACACAGTAATAACCTACTGGAACCATATAAAGAGTAAGATCATGCTTTGTATGCTAATTGGTGTTCTGGCACCGTAACTAGTATTGAGCGAGTGTATTCGATACTATTCGCTATTCGCACGGATAGTACGGTATTCGGGTTACTCGTTATTCTGCGAGTATTTGTGTACTCGCCTCGCTATATTCGGATGTCTCGTCCTGCAGTTTTGTCGCCTTCTTTGCAGCCTATAAACATGCTGGGCTTCTTAACCAATCACAGTAATGCCGCAGACATCTTGGTTGTGGCATTACTGTAATTGGCTGACTGCCCAGCGCCATAGGGTCTATTTAAGCCCTGCCACCACCATTTTGTGCACATTTCGTCTGGAGCCTGCATTCTATAAGCATAGGGAGAGATCGCTGAGCTGCTAGGGAGAGTGTTTAGTCCTCTTGATTAAACAAAAGCCCCTTTAAGGGCTACCTGCAGTGTGTACTTGCTCCGTGTTTAAAGGAGCCGCTCACTAGCTCCATAATACCACCAAAAAATAGCTCTTTTCAGAGCTGAAGATTCACAACAAAGTCAGGGTATAGGGGAGAGCTTGTGTATTAGGTAGGGAGAGGATAAAGTATTCTTCCAGTGCCCATCTTAAAACAGCTCTTATCAGAGGCAAAGCAATATTTTTCCAGCACACACAGAAGTAGCATATTGTGCTGCCTTTTTTTTTTAGCACCGGTCTATTTTCCCTGATGTTTAAGGGGTTAGAGACTGACTTCTGCTGTCCACATTAGTCCACTTAAAAGGCGTTAAGTGCCCTACTCAAAGCAGTAGTCCAAACATTTCCTACTGCCTGCTACCAAGCACGAACTAGGCCATGTTAACCACTATTTTGGTGTGTCAGCCTGCCTTCTGTCCATATTAGTTCACTTAAAAAAGCGTATTGTGCCCTACACAAAGCTGTAGTCCAAACATTTCCTACTGCCTGCTACAGAGCACGCACCAGTCCATTTTAACCACTATTTTGGGGTCAGAGCCTGCCTTCTGTTCATATTAGTCCACTTAAAAAAATCATTGAGTGCCCTACACAAAGCAGTAGTCCCAACATTTCCTACTGCCTGCTACAAAGCACACACCAGCCCATTTTAACCACTATTTTGGGGTGTCAGCCTGCCTTCTGTCCATATTAGTGCACTTAAAAAATAATTGAGTGCCCTGCACAAAGCAGAAGTCCAAACGTTTCCTGCTGCCTGCTACAAAGCATGCACCAGACCATTTTAGCCACTATTTTGGCTGTGACAGCTAGCTTGGCTTGTGCCATCAACATCTGAAAATCTGTCAACAAAACCCAAAATTCCAAAAAAGCCTGTTGTTAAGGGACGTGGACGTTGTGCTGTCAGTCCGCGAGAAGGCATTCAGTCTTTGTCAGGTCAGAAGAAGCTTGATGCATCCACTATGTTCCTGGAAAAATTTCCTGGTCTGAAATGTAAACGTGTGTGGAAGCCAGAACAGCAAGAGCAAATTCTGTCTTGGATAGCAGACTAGGCCTCTATGCATTTGTCAAGCAGCAACAAATCTTCCACGACCACACAGTCTACTGTGGATACACAGAAGGCTGGCCCATCCAATCCTGAAGCTGGTTCTCCTTCCTCCCGCCATTATCCGTCACATGAGACATATGACCCCAAGCTTGGCCACTCCGAGGATCTGTTTGGTACTTATCCTTTGGTTGGCTCTGGCCTATCACCGTGCAGCATTGAAGAGGGACAAGAGGAGGTGGCGTGCATTGATACTCAAGTATTTGAGGACCTACGGCCAGAAGAAAGCCACTTGACGGAACGTCATTTACTGTCTCCAGAGGTGGAGGCTGATGATGATGAGACACAGTTGCCATCGAGTCAGCTTACAATGTCAACTGGGAAGGAGGATGATATGGAAGACGAGGTGGTCGGTGATGAGTCCACTGATCCGACCTGGATCATTGGCATGCATAGCCATGACAGCAACACAGAGAAAGATGGATATGTAGAGGGTTTCCACCTCTTCATATTCCACTTCCTCTCTCCCCTCCTCCTGCTCCTCATCCTCTGCTGAATTACCCTCCCCGTCACTGCCAAGCTGGGACCTGTGCAGCAGCGCATCGGCAAAGCGGCAACATGCTCTGCTGAAACTGATCTGTTTAGGTTAGAAAGCACACACTGCAGCAGAGTAGTGGTAAGCTTTAAAACAAAAGACCGATCAGTGGCTTTCCCCATTGCACCTTCAACCCGGTCTGGTCATCTGCGATAATGGGCGTAACCTGGTGGTGGCTTTAAAGGTCGGCTTGCTGGTACACGTGCCATGCGTGGCTCACGTGCAGAACCTAGGTGTTCAGAAATTTCTGAAAACTTACCGTGACTTGCCGTACCTACTTGAGAAGGTGCGCCTTATTAGCACCCATTTCCGCCATTCCTCTACCGCTTTTCCTGCTCTTACAGCGCTGCAAAAGCGCTTGAATTTGCCAAGTCACCAAATCATTTGCGATCTGCCCACGCGGTGGAACTCCATCTATCATATGTTGGCGTGGATTAGTGAACAGCAGAGGGCAGTAGCTACTCCAGCTGTCATTCTCCCAGGAAGTCCTCTAAAGCTCTCCCGGTGTTGTCTCCGCCTTCAACAAGCTTGGGTCCCTGAACATTACTGCTGGTACTTTTCTGTGGGAATCTGCTTGCCTCTTACCAGCCTGGAATATTTCCAATAAACTATGGTACGACGCCATGGTATTAGCACTGCCCCCAGTACCAGTGGCGAAACCATCCCCAATTTCCGTCTCAGGAATTTTATTTGGTAGACTGAGTGGCTGCCCAAATACATTTCTCACAAAGGAGCTGAAGATAGATTGGCAGTAGGTACAAGTTTCTCCAGCCTGTTAGATATCAGAGGGTGAACGGCAGCACATTAGATCAGTGGCTAGCACTGAAGCCTTGCAGCGCTGGGATCCTGGGTTCAAATCCCAGCAAGCACAACATCTATAAGGATTTTGTATGTTCTCCCTGTGTTTGTGTGGGTTTCCACCTCAGTAAAAAAGCAGCCATAGAGTGTCCGGGAACCTTCCCACACACTTTTCTTAACCAGGACTGCTTCTCGGCAGGGTTGGACGGTCCCACCAGGGAATCCTCTGGTGTGCCCTGGCTTCTACATCAGGAGAGTTCATGATAGCGCTAACTTTGCAGCTGCTATGGGGCTCTTGAGCAGGGGAGAAAGGTGAGCCCTCAGAATCCTCTGTTGGGCCCAATGTTTTTCAATTTGAAACAGCTTCTCAGTGGGAGTTGTATTTCACCACAGCCACATTCTTAAAGCTCGGTGAAAGGACTAGCATAGAGGGAAACCGTTTCTACTCCGGCTGTCATTTCTCCGTCACCAGGTTCCGCCCATTGTCACACACGACCATGCCTGGCTGTATGTTCAGCGGTGAGAGCCACAGATCAGGCTGCTGTGTTACAGCTTTCAACAACTCAGCAGCGCTGGGTGGTTTGTCACCTAAGCATTAAGCATGTTATCTTCAGCACAGCCTGTTGTCGCTTAGCCAAGGCAGTGCTTTCAGTTTATGACTGATGTGCTCATTTCGGAGATGGAGGAGGAGGTTCAGGAGATGAACAATGTGATTACATTGAGGTTACATTGGCGACTCTGTATTTTATACTAAAGAAAGATCCTACTGTTTTGTTTTTTTTTACGTCATTTTTTAAGACAAATGAATTCATCGGGAAATGTCATTTTAACATTTTACAGCCTTATCTGGCAATGTGGTGTGTGACACATCATCAGACACATCCTGTTTCAGTTATGAAGGAGGGACTCTGAAAGTCACATCAGGCGGCCCTTACTATCCTTAAAAGGCCAGCAGTCGGCCCACGCAAATTGTTAGAGAGCCATCAGCCGGCTATGCTTTGTTGTTCCCATTATTAACGAGTGGGTCACGTATACTGTTAAAGCATATGCAGTGACTGCATGGGCTGCCAAAAATTCGGACACAACCCAATACCCCTTTGAAGAGGAGTGTCTCAGTAAAAAAAATGTTCCCATTATAAAGGAGTGGGTCTCCCATAGTGGTAATGCCCATGCTGTGACTGCAAGGGCTGCCAAAATTTGGGAAAAACCCCACTAAGAATTTAAAGACATATAGAGCAGGGCCACAGTAACGAGTATGACATGTTCCCATTAGAAAGGACAGGGTCTGCTATACAGTTATGGGGTATGCAGTGAGTACAACGGCTGACCAATTTTAGGAAAAACCCCACTAACAATTTAAAGACATATAGAGCAGGGCCACAGTAACGACAAATTCCCATTAGAAAAGAGAGCGTCTCCCATAGTGTTGGCCTATGCAGTGCATGCAAGGGCTGCCAAAAAATGGGAGGCACTCCAATGCTCCTTGGAAGAGACATACAGGGCTTCATGAAAAAATGTTGCCATTATTAGTAAGTGGGTCACCCATAGTGTTGGCATATGCAGTGAATGCAAGGGCTGCCAAAAATTGGGAGGCACTCCAATGCCCCTTGGAAGAGACTTAGAGGGCCTCATAAAGGAGCGGGTCTCCTATATTTGTAATGCCCATGAGATGAGGCTGGGCTGTGTGTAATCACCCTGTATGGTTCCTTGCTCCATCTCATCGTGCTCCGCCTGAAATGCATCCTCTTTGATAATGAGCAGACAGCATTTCAGAAGACAGAAGAGCAGGATGGTGACGCTAATTATGGCGTCATCGCGGCTCACCATCTTGATGGAGTCCTCAAAGTTTTTGAGGATGGTACATATGTCTGGCATCCATGTCCACTCCTGAGGTCTTATGTGTGGAATCTGAACTGAATACCGATGGCCTTGTTTATGCTGGTACTCAACAACTGCCCTATTCTGCTCACAAATCCTTCCCAACATCTGCAGTGTAGAGTTCCAACAGGTGGGGACATCACACACCAGTCTGTGGGCCGGAAGCACGGCAAGGGCGGCGGAAGCTGTAGCTGACTTTCTAAAATGGGCACACAGGGAGCGTACTTTGACAAGCAGATCCGGCAGCTCCGGGTAGGATTTGATAAATCGCTGAACCACGACGTTAAGCACATGTGCCAGGCATGGTACGTGTGTGAGCTTGCCTCGCCTCAGAGCCGCCTCCAGGTTCCGGCCATTGTCACACATGACCATGCCTGGCTGTAGGTTCAGCGGTATGAGCCACAGATCTGCCTGCTCTTTCAGAGCTGTCTACAACTTCTCAGCATTGTGTGGTTTGTTACCTAAGCATATTAGCTTCAACACAGCCTGTTGCCGCTTGGCTGAGGTAGTGCTGCAGTACTTCCAGCTTGTGACTGATGTGGTCATTTCGGAGATGGAGGCTGAAAAGGAGGAGGAGGCTGAGGAGGATGAGGTGCAGGATCTGTAAACTGTGGGGGCAACCCTGATTGACCTAGGGCCTGCGATCCTTGGCATCGGGAGGATGTGTTCCGTCCCAAGGTCCGACTGGATCCCGGCTTCCACTATGTTAACCCAGTGTGCTGTCAGTGAGATGTACCGTCCTTGCCCACAAGCACTTGTCCACGTGTCCGTGGTTAGGTGGACTTTCCCGGTAACTGCGTTGTTGAGGGCACGGCTAATGTTTTGGGACATGTGCTTGTGTAATGTGGGGACGGCACACCAGGATAAATAGTGGCGGCTGGGGACCGAGTACGGAGGAACGGCTGCCGCCATCAGGTTGCGGAATGCTTCCGACTCCACGAACCTAAAAGGCAACATTTCTAGCCCAAGCAGTCGCAAAATGTGGGAATTTAGTAGTGTGGCCTGTGGGGCATTGGCTACATATTTGTGCTTGCGTATCAAGGACTGGGGTATGGACAACTGAATTCTGCGCGGGGACTAGGACGTGGACGTGCTTCCTGATGCTGCTACTTGAGAGTGTGCAATGACATGTGCAGGGCAGGAGGCATCTTCGCATGCACCATGGACAGGGGATTGGCTTGCATGCACAACAGCGGAAGCAGTGGTGCCACCCGCAGACACTGTCCTGGACCCTAGGGTTTGGCCCACAAAGTCGGGTGCTTTGCTGCCATGCTCCTGATTATGCTGGTGGTGGTCAGGCTGGTCTTTTTGCCACCCCTGCTGATGCTGGCCTGGCAGGTGGTGCAAATGGCCTTTTTGGGGTTATCGGCAGAGTCTTTAAAAAACAACCAGACTCGGGAAGACCTAACAGTTGTACTGGAAACTTCCTTCTTGTTGGTGTTACGGGGAGCGGTTGCCTGCCTTCTTTCTGCGGCCACCACACTGCTTCTTCCTGCTTGTTGGGGTGCTCTGCCTCCCTCACCCTGTGTGCTGCTGTCCTCTCTCTGCATGTCCTCCTGCCAGGTTTGGTCAGTTGCTATATCATCCACCACCTCGTCTTTCACTTCCGCACTCTGGTCCTCCTCCTGACTTTCTGCCAATTATGTCTCATCATCATCCACCTCTTGTGACACTTTCCTGCAATTGCCTTCATGTGACCGTGGCTGCTCAAATATTTAGGCATCATTTCATGCGATCTCTTCTTGCCCCCCTTCAAGTAGACCGGGCGAGAGGCCCGAATCTATAAATGGAAAAGTGAACAGCTCTTCGGATTGTCCAAGTGTGGGATCAGTTGTCTCCGGGCACTCGGCATGGTGGGAGGAAGGAGGTTCAGGGTGAGGAATATGCGGTCCAGACTCACAGCTACTGAGACTTGACTGTGTGGAAGACAAGGTGGTGGTGGTGGTGGCTAAGTGACTGGAAGCATTATCTGCTATCCAACCGATATCCTTTTCACACTGCTCTGTGTTCAATAGTAGTGTTCTGCGGTCCCCTATTTATTGGGACAGGAAGGTCGAGCGAGAAGATGTGGGTGTTTGTTGTGGCACAATTTCAACTTGCCCATGGCCTCGGCCTCTGCATGCACCATCATCATCATGTCCAGTTCCCCGTCCCTTGCCATGTGCCTTACCCATTTTAAATGGAGGACAAGATATTCCACGCTCACTACAAATGACTGAATTTGGAGCGAACTTATATGTGATCCGTGTGACGGACAAACCACAGTTTTAAATACCTGGCCTGTAGGTAACTATTTGGAACAATAAACTGGTGTCAATTGCTTCACTGACACTGAATTTTTTTTTTAATGGAGGCCAGAAACAGCAGTATTTTCTGAAAACGTATATGTGATCCGTGTGACGGAGAAAACACAGTTTTAAATACCTGGCCTGTAGGTAACTATTTTGAACAGCAATCTGGTGTCAATTGCTTCACTGACACACTGAAATTTTTTTTTAATGAAGGCCAGAAATGGCAGTATTTTCTAAAAACTTATATGTGATCCATGTGCTGGACAAACCACAGTTTTAAATACCTGGCCTGTAGTTAACTATTTTGAACAGCAAACTGGTGTCAATTGCTTCACTGACACACTGAAACAAATTTTTAATGGATGCCAGAAATGGCAGTATTTGTATATGTGATCCGTGTGATGGACAAACCACAGTTTTAAATAGCTGGATTTTTAGTGCTGTAATAAGGAAAGGACCTGGCTGTATTCTGCAGTGCCAAAAAGAAAATGGCGCAGAACAACGGTGTTCTCTGGATTGCTTTTTAATCAAATAATGAGGATTAAGATCCAAAAAAAAATATTCCTGGCCCCTGAGACCAGGGACTATTTCTAGAAATATCTAACAGCAACAGCAGACAAAACTGGAATGGAGTCTCTTGTGTTATGTGCACTGCAGTCTGCTATATACCCTGCCTGCCTATATACACTGCCTGCCTGATATCTCTGCAGATGGATTAGTCCTCAGAAGGACTGTTTGTTGAGATGGAAATGTGTCTCTAATATAGTTTGGCACACCTACACTAACTAGAAACAACCAAATCTCTCCCTAGCTCAGCAGCACCTCTCCCTACACTGTCTGATTCTGGAGTGACTGTGACGAGCATGGCGGCACCAGGTCTAATATAGACCTGATGACGCTATGTGGCCAGCCAATCACTGTAATGCCACAACCAACATGGCTACGGCATTACAGTGAGTGGCAGGCAATCCCGGCATGTTCATTGGCTCTGTAACGCCAAACATGCAGGGAGGAGACCCGAGCTCCCGCCGAGCAACCCCGGAAATACTCGGTGAGCGCCGAGCATCTCGAGCAGTGACATGCTCGGGCGAGCACCGAGCAGTAGCGAGCATGCTTGCTCATCACTACACAGTTTGTAATCCCTCCAGATGACAGCAAGCCAACCTAAATTCACCAAAAATGCAGACTCATGCTACTGCTGTTAACGTCACCCCCTTCCCATAAAAACGCGTTTCCTTCCTTCGTCAACCATGACCCAGCGCATAGGGCTAATTTTTACATACCCTATGCACATTGTGCAGTGGACACACCAGGACAGTATTCCTACTCCAGTCTAACTACTATTTGTGATTGGAGGCCCTTGGGATGGTGGCTACCTATGTCAACCATAACTCAGACTATAGGGCTAATTTTTACAAACCCTATGCACATTGTGCAGTGGACAAACTAGGACAGTATTTCTACTCCAGCCTAACCACTATTTGTGATTGGAGGCCCTTGGGATGGTGTCTTCCTGCGTCAACCATGACTCATCCCATAGGGCTAATTTTTATAAACCCTATGCACATTGTGCAGTGGACAAACCAGGACAGTATTCCTACTCCAGCCTAACTGCTATTTGTGATCGGAGGCCCTTGGGATGGTAGCTACCTACATCAACCATGACTCAGCCCATAGGGCTCATTTTTACAAACCCTATGCACATTGTGCAGTGGACAAATCTGGAATGTACAGTGGCCCTACCAAACTAATATTTGTCATTGGAGGCCCTTGTCACAGGTTGTGCCACATTGTGACTCAGATAGGGGATACATCTTCAATAGAAATTTACTCTGACTGTTGATGACCGACTGATGGCCCTCTGAAAACTTGAATTGAGGGCCACACCTACTACAGTACTCCATCGTAGATAATGTTTCCCTGCACCTATGACACTGCCCCTGGGAGTAATTTTTGGAAATACGATGCACATTCTGCACTGGACCAGTAGTACAGTATCAAGAAGTCTTCTCTTCCTATATCATCTGGGGAATATTGACAATCAAAATCTCTGAGACATTTGGAGAAGCTTCTCCAACCAATCCTGGAGGGGGGCACCATATATCCTTTGTCCTTTGACTTGCACAAGTGATATATTTGAGCTCGTCATCCAGTTGACTAGTGCATCTTTATTTTTCCATTTCACAGAGTTCAGCCGTACCTGAGGATCGCAGGCCACACTCACTGCTACCTTCTAGTACT
The DNA here is from genome assembly GCF_046119375.1 of Phyllobates terribilis. Taxonomy (NCBI): domain Eukaryota; kingdom Metazoa; phylum Chordata; class Amphibia; order Anura; family Dendrobatidae; genus Phyllobates; species Phyllobates terribilis. The sequence goes on from NW_027362761.1 coordinate 791,537,808, forward strand.
CCAGGTCTCCTGGCCTTTTTCTCTGTAGTCTCTGCCCTTAAATTAGTTAAATAATAGAGTGAGGGCCCTACAATTTGAATAAGTAAGGGCACTCTCAAAAGTATTGTACACAAGAGGGACCTCCAAAATCTCTAGAGGAGGGCACTTCAAATTGTATGTTACAGGGTCACACGAGGACTCTCACAAAACTCAGCTTTCCCGCCTACTGCAGGCCCTCTGAACATTTGAATTTAGGGAATCACATGGTGGTGGAGGAGGAGGAGGGGGTCAAGCCCAACGCTACAATGGGCATATTGTAAACTGCTATGGAACATGTATTCCACTATCTGAGTGTCAATAATGGAGGGACCGCCCAAATGTCTAAGTAACAGCTGTCCCTCCAAAATGCATGTGACAGAGCCACCTGAGGCCTCTCAGGTCAAAGATCAACATACCTACTGGTACGTTCTAGCTGTGCTTGTAAAGTGCTGGGGAATAGCGAACTAAAAATGATGTATGACAGAGGGACCTACAAAATATATAACTCAGGGCCCTCCCAATTGTAAAAGGCGATTGTAAAAAATCTACAACAGTATGTGTGAACAAAGGCTAAAAGGGATATTTTGGGTTTTCTCTGGTTTATTTAGCCTTATATACAAGTGATCGTGCAGGAAAAACTGTTACTTAACCTTTTTGGCCTGTTAAATGCAATTTAGGTAAGGTTTGGTAGTTGTTCTTGTGTGTCTGTAAAAGTGGCGTAATACTGCGACAAACTTATTCCCATAAACCATATGTGAGTCAGAAATGCATGCAGGCATATTCTCAAGGCTATTCCCATTCTGTTTCATCACTTTCCCATCCATTTCAGCGTTTTCCTCAGGCATCCAGATGCCTTTGTAGGGTCCAGCAGAAAATGACTCGCATTTCCCATTGACTTATATTGTACTCGCTACTCGGAACGAATCAAAAACAACAGTAGCTGACATCATGAAATTTGCTTGTAAGCCTCAGTTGTCTGACAAGTGGAAAGTATGGGTCTGTGATATACAATATGCTTGTCTGAAAAAAAATAGATCATTTACCCAAAACTAGAGATTTTTTATTGATATGTATAATGGGCAGAGGCTCTCAGCACGGTACATTGCTTCGGTTGATTTATTCTCAGTTTTCCTTTCCCCAGAGATATGAGCAGAGGTAGTTACAAATTCATATACTTTCTATGAATCAGTAAGTACAATGTAAAAGTGTCCTCTCACAGAAGGGGCCAAGCAGAGCTGAATATAACTGAAGGGGCACAGTGGTCACCCAAGTGCCTCTGCCTTTTCATCTCAGCAGTCTATTGGTGTCTTTGGACCGGGACCTCCAACTATCACTATTATACTATATTTAAATAAGTCTTAGGCACCAACAGAGTATATTTGAGATTAATAGTGTCCCAAATTTTGTACCTGTTTTGAATCCCCGTTGGTGGCCTTATTCTCAGTAACTATTAGTTTGTCTGGAGATTTTATCCTTCAGTTGTTTCTTTGCATCCAAGTACTCTCATATGTTCCTTACTATTTATTACCTGACACCATATAAACCCTGCTTATATACTGGGTAAATGTGCTTCTTTTCATCACTATATGACAAAACATTCTGATATGTTTCCAGCGACGTTGCTATCCAGTGTACATCTTGCCACATGTATGCAATCCTTGAACAGACGGTCATCGGTGTATACTGCTGTGCGAGATGTGAGCATGTTGTGGGTTTGGAAGCCCAGGTACTGGATCTAAATGAGAAGCTGGCAACACTGAGATCCATTGACAATATGGAAAGGAGTTTGCTGCTCACTGAGCAGCTGTTCACTGGGGTAGATGTGGGGGAGGGTGGAAGTAGGGAGCAGCAGGACAGTGAGGCAGCTAGCTGGGTGACAGTTAGAAGGGGGGGTAGAGGGAAGAGTGCCAGGGAGGCTAGTCCAGATCTGGCACACCCCAATAAGTTTGCAAAGTTGGCAGATGAGGGCGGTGTCATTACAGAAGTAGCACTGCTGCAGCAAGGCATGTCCTCTGAAAGCCGGAGGAGTGTCAGCTCCAGTAAGGGGGGAAATAGAAGAGCAAGGCAGGCCAGGCAGGTGCTGGTAGTGGGGGACTCAATTATTTGGGGAACAGATAGGGCAATCTGTCACAAAGACAGGGATCGTCGAACAGTGTGCTGCCTACCTGGCACTCGAGTTCGGCACATCGCTGATCGGGCTGACAGATTACAGGGAGGGGCTGGTGTGGACCCACCAGTCATGGTGCACATTGGCACAAATGACAAAGTTATAGGTAGGTGGAAGGTCCTTAAAGATGATTTCAGGGAATTAGGCTGAAAGCTTAAAGCAAGGACCTCCAAGGTTGTATTCTCTAAAATACTGTCTGTACCACGTACCATGCCAGAGAGGCAACGGGAGATTATGGAGATAAGTGGCTCAGGATTTGGTGTAGGTAGGAGGGGTTTGGGTTCCTGGAGAACTGGGCCGACTTCTCAGTTGCCTACAGGTTCTACGCACCTCAATGGGCAGGGTGCAGCTGTGCTGGGGGAGAAAATGGGGGAGAAAATGGCTAGAAGGTTGGAGGAGTGTTTAAACTAGGGATTGGGGGGGGGGAGTATTCATTTTATAGGTGGGGAAGATAGTGCAGATAGTGACCTGGCCACAAATAAAGAAATTGGGGGTGGGGTTAGAACAGTGAATATAGTAAGAAGGAATAGAGGTACAGAGAGATACGTAAAATGCATGTACACTAATGCCAGAAGCCTCACCAACAAAATGGAGGAATTAGAATTAATTTTGTTGGAAAATAATTATGACATGGTGGGGATACCTGCGACATGGCTGGACGAGAGCCATGACTGGGCAGTAAATTTACAGGGCTATAGTCTGCTCAGAAATGACAGTACAAACAAGCGAGGGGGGTGTGTGTGTTTATATGTAAAATCATCCTTAAAACCCATCTTGCATGAGAATATATGTGAATCTAATGAAAATGTAGAGTCCCTGTGGGTGGAGATAAAGCGAAGGGGAAAAAATAATAAATTACTGATAGGGGTTTGTTATAAGTCTCCAGAAATAATGGAAGCAGCAGAGAATACCCTCATAAAGCAAATAGATGACGCAGCGACTCAAGGAGAAGTCATTATTATGGGGGACTTTAACTACCCTGAAATACATTGGGGATCAGAAACCTGTAATTCAAGCAAAGGTAATAGGTTTTTGACAACTATGAGAGACAATTACCTTTCACAACTGGTTCAGGACCCAATAAGAGGGAGGCACTGCTAGACTTAATATTAACCAACAGGCCAGACCGCATATCAAATATACGAGTTGGGGGTCGCTTGGGTAATAGTGATCATAAAATAATAAGTTTTCATGTATCCTTTAATACGATGTGTAGTAGAGGGGTTACAAGGACACTAAACTTCAGGAAGACAAATTTCTAATGGTTGACAGATGATCTTAGTGCAATAAACTGGGACAATATCCTGAGACATAAAACTACAAAAAGCAAATGGGAGACATTTATTAGCATCCTGAATAGGACCTGTGCACAATATATACCCTATGGGAATAAACATGCAAGAAATAGGAGGAAACCACTATGGCTAAATAGAGCTGTAAGGGGTGCAATAAGTGACAAAAAGAAAGCATTTAGAGATCTAAAGCAAGTAGGTAGTGATGAGGCATTAAATAAATACAGAAAATTAAATTAATTCTGTAAAAACCAAATCAAGGCAGCAAAGATTGAGACAGAGACTCATTGCCAGAGAAAGTAAAAATAATCCCAAAATATTCTTTAACTACATAAATAGTAAAAAACTAAAAAACTAAAAAATGATAGTGTTGGCCCCCTTAAAAATAGTCTGGGTGAAATGGTGGATGAGGATGAGGAAAAAGCCATTATGCTAAATGATTCTTTTTCAACAGTATTTACACAAATCTCCGGGCCCGGATGGGATACACCCGCGAGTACTGCAGGAATTAAGTAACGCCATAGATAGACCATTATTTTTAACTTTAAAGATTCCATAATAACAGGGTCTGTACCACAGGACTGGCATATAGCAAATGTGGTGCCAATATTCAAAAAGGGGACAAAAACTGAACTTGGAAATTATAGGCCAGTAAGCTTAACTTCTACTGTGGGTAAAATCCTGGAGGGTTTCCTAAGAGATGAAATACTAGAGTATCTGAAGAAAAATAACCTCATGACCCAATATCAACATGGGTTTACGAGGGACCGTTCCTGTCAAACTAATCTGATCAGCTTTTATGAGGAGGTAAGTTCCGGACTGGACCAAGGAAATGCAGTGGATGTTGTGTATATGGACTTTTCAAAAACTTTTGATACGGTTCCACACAAAAGGTTAATACATAAAATGAGAACAATATGGATAGGGGAAAATATATGTATGTGGGTTAAGAACTGGCTCAATGATAGGAAACAAAGGGTGGTTATTAAAGGAATGCACTCAGACTGAGTCACAGTTAACAGTGGGGTACCACAGGGGTCAGTATTGGGTCTGCTTCTTTTTAACATATTTATTAATGACCTTGTAGGGGGCATACAGAGTAGTATTTCAATATTTGCAGATGACACTAAACTCTGCAGGGTAATCAATACAGAGGAGGACAATTTTATATTACAAGAGGATCTATGTAAACTAGAAGCTTGGGCTGATAAATGTCAATTGAGCTTTAATGGGGATAAATGTAAGGTAATGCACTTGGGCTGAGGAAATAAAATGTATAATTATATTCTTAATTGTAAAGTTCTTGGCAAAACTGTCACTGAAAAAGACCTGGGTGTATTGGTGGACGACAAGCTCATGTTTGGTGGCCAGTGTCAGGCAGCTGCTGCAAAGGCAAATAAAATAATGGGATGCATTAAAAGAGGCATAGATGCTCATGAGGAGAACATAATTTTACCTCTATACAAGTCACTAGTGCGATCATACTTAGAATACTGTGCACAGTTCTGGTCTCCTGTGTATAAGAAAGACATAGCTGAACTAGAGCAGGTACAGAGAAGAGCGACCAAGATTATTAGAGAACTGGGGGTCTACAATACCAAGACAGGTTATTACACTTGGGGTTCTTTAGTTTGGAAAAACGAAGTCTTAAGGGTGATCTTCTTACTATGTACAAGTTTATGAGGGGACAGTACAAAGACCTTTCTACTGATCTTTTTACTCTGAGGCCTGAGACTGGGACAAGGGGGCATCTTCTACGTCTGGAGGAAAGAAGGTTTAATCATAATCACAGATGTGGATTCTTTACTGTAAGAGCAGTGAGACTATGGAACTCTCTCCCGCATGATGTTGTAATGAGTGATTCACTACTAATATTTAGGAAAGGCATGGATGCCTTTCTTGAAAAGTATAATATTACAGGTTATATATACTAGATTTTTTAATAGGGCGTTGATCCAGGGAACTAGACTGATTGCCGTATGGAGTCAGGAAGGAATTTGTTTCCCCAATGTGGAGCTTAGTGTTTGCCACATGGGTTTTTTTGCCTTCCTCTGGATCAACATGTTAGGCTATGGGTTGAACTAGATGGACTTAGTCTTCCTTCCACCTTAAAAACTATGTAACTATGTTACTATTTTACTATGTTACTATGTTATTTGCACCAAATTTTTCAGTGCTTCACAATGTTTGACAACTTTGCCACATGTTTCAATGTAAGACTTTTGTCTAGAATTTATCTAATTTTTACACAAATCTATTTGAATGATTCTGCAACATTTTGCGCATGTCTTAAAAACGTTGCATGTCGTAAATATGACTAAAACTGTGAAAATGCGGAGGTCTAAATAAAACAATGAACTTGGTACAAAATGCTTAAAAAAAAGGTGCACAATTTTATAAATATATCTACAAAGTAAATTTAACACCAAATGTCCTAAAATTCTGCCAATAAAGTGCTAAATTCCTCCTTTTATTCTTACTGCCAACCTTCACAACTTGTGCAATCCCTATATTTGTTTCAAGGATGGTCATAAAAAATGGCCATATATTAGTTAAGTAGAAACTAGAGAAATATTCAAAGATTTTATATATTTACTCATAGAGATATTAATGTTTTTCTGCCTTTTTGCCAAGTGAAAATCAAATCCACTGCCTTATTTTTTGTCACTTTTGAATTTGCTTCAATAATGTGAAGAATTGGAGCCTTAATAGAAGCTGGAAGACTTTTAAACGAGGTGATTTGCCCAATTAAAAGTATTGGGCTCTAAAGACATTTCCTTTTAGCGCCTGTTGCAATTTCTTTCAGATATGACAGCAAGAAAAGCACAGCAATGAGATAGGTCAGACTCTAGTAGAAGGGGTGTAACTATAATAAGTAGATGGGATGTAGTTGCACCCTGGCCCATTTATCCTAAGGAGGATAACCAATCCTATTTATTATTATTATGCTTACTTATATAGCACCATCATATTTCACAGCGCTTTACAGACATTATCATCACTGTCCCCATTGTGGTTCACAATCTAAATTCCCTATCAGTATGTCTTTGGAATGTGGGAGGAAACCGGAGAACCCGGAGGAAACCCACACAAACACGGGGAGAACATACAAACTCCTTGCAGATGTTGTCCTTAGTGGGATTTAAACCCAAGACCCCAGTACTGCAGTACTCACCACTGAGCCTCCATGCTGCCCATAAAGTACAGTGATAGTGGGGTCACTGTTGGAAGTTTTGTAATGGGCCCTGGAGCTTTACGTTACACCACTGTCTTGTTGCATCCATCTTATAGCTTATTGGGAACTATTTCCTAGATTCTGTTAGAAATAGAAAGAGGCCAAGTGTGAAATAAGCCGTAGAGTAACATATTTCCTGTCTTTACCAGTGCATCTGACAAGCAAAACAATTCCACACTGGGCCTTAAAGTATGCTTAGCTAATGAAGCCTATATCTTAACCCTCCGTCAGGGGCAATATGTTTCATAACGAGTTTAGGGGCATTGCGCCTGTCCGGCACAGGCTAGAAAATTGGCTATATTTTCCTTTTTTTTTAAATTTCAGTGCTCTATAAGTGATCAGTTACATTAATAGGAATGTAATAAATGAGAATACACATAATCAGGTGGAAAAAAAAATGTTTACTAACCCGAAAAGTAATATGTTTCAAAGTGCACACATTTTGCTACTTGCAAAAAAAACCCGACAGTTTTCTTCAAAAACTATTAGTAAACATAAAATTTAGATAAGCAAAAAAAATTATAAGGTTGCTGAAATAGTACTGTACTCAAAATCAGTCACTATCAGATGTTAGCGGTTCACCTGTAAAAGTACACTTGCAGAGCAATGAGCATGATTTGCAGATCATTTCTGCATGAGACAGGCAAATAGCATTTTTGCAATTTTTACATGCATAATTTGAGGGTCTCCTGAGTCCTGTTTCTACAGTGCAGGTGTTACATCTCTGTCTTTTGGGTGGTGGGGGAGCTGGTGATTCTTCGCGTTCATGTTCTGTGCGAAATTTTCTCAGCCGCATTTGCATGCTAGAGGGTATTCCAATTGTTTTCACACTTCTTCTGCGAAGCTCTGCAATGACCAGTTCATGAGCCAATGTTTTTAGATAGAGTCTTCTACGCTGTGATCCCAGCTGGTTTCCTATGTAAATAACTTGAGAATTTATTCCTGCCACATTTAGCATAGTGAAAAAAATTACCATTGGCCAGCGCCTGACATTTCTACACACGCTGAAAGTAGCACACATCTGATCTGCAGTGTCTGGTTTCGTTGTAAAACGTTATCATTTCCGGCTTATTTTGTGCTTCATCATGAAGCGAGGATACAAGAATAACATTTTTGTTCTTGCGTAGGACATAGGACACTAAAACTTTCCCATCACTAAATCCAAACATACTGTGGTATTGTTCTCTCCCTTTCACATTGATAAACTGTGGCAGCAATTGTGTTTTATTTTTTCGCACAGTACCCACATATGATATATTTTTAGATTTCAAAAAATCAATCAAACCCACATCAGTAAACCAGTTATTTGCCGTTATATTTCTCCCCGAACCATACAAAGGCTCAGCCATTCGCTTTACCACCTCACTCGGTGTGTTGCTTACACAATATGGACCTGCTGGCTGTTTCCCCGCATAAACTTCCATATTGTAGGTAGAAGTAATCCTGGAGTCAGCAAGGGAAAAATTTTTTAGCCCATATTTGTTTGGTTTAGATGGGATATATTGCCGAAAGCCACATCTACCACGAAATCCCGGGAGCATTTCATCAATAGTGACATTTTGACCTAGACAATAGCTTTTTTGACAGGTTTGCACAAATTTTTCAAATATCTCACGAATCGCAGCAAGCCGGTCATATTTTTTTCGCTCAGTTCTGGTACTTCTGTCGTCAAAACGAAGACACCGCATTATAATTTTGAATCTCTTTCTATTCATTACCAAGGAAAATTTCTCAATGCCATCCCCATCTCTACCCCAGAGCTCCTCCAAACTCTGTCGGTTTGCCCTATAGGCGCCTGCAAGATATAGCAAACCAATAAACGCCCTCAGTTCAATTACATCAATAGGGTTGACATCTCGCTTTCTAATGAAACTGTCCCTTATGGTGTCCATGTACTGATTTGTATATGTCACAATTGTGACCAGAATGTCATCAGTGAATAAACAGTTCCAGCATTCCATTTCATTTTTAGCATTCCTTGCAGTTCCTATGACACCAGGAAGGTGGCTCAAAATGTTATGCGAGCGTGTGCGAGAACGTTTAGGGGGTGGCTTTTTTATCCATTTTGTTGTTTTATCTTTGCCCAAATAATATGTTTCTATGTTTTGAGCATCCTCCTCACTCTCTCCATCTTGATCTGTATCAGACACATCTGGACATTCTTCCACATTATCTTCTGAATCAATGTCACTTTCTTCCCCTAAATCTTCTAGCTGTAAGAGGTCTGTCTCATCATCATCAAGCAGTATATTTTGCACTTGCTCAACATGAAGGGCATTTGACAAGTCAAATATTCTCCTCGCCATTTCAGAAGAAAAGCTGAAGCAAGAGAGAATATGTGTTAGGGCGCAATGTGCCTGAGAAGCACACTCTAATTTCTAACAAAACCTTCTATGACAAATCCACAAATTTAGCACTAGCTATTCATAAAACAAGCTAAAAAAACAATTGGGATGAATAAAAACAGCAAATACTAACCGTCAAAGGTGTGACGCATTCAGGGGCAATGAGCCTGAGAAGCCAAAACACTGATATCTGATCCCCTGAAGCTCTGCAGCACAAGAGGCTTCTCAGGTTTCACACAGTCTTTAAAGTTAGGAAGGTACTAGGAGGAGGGTGTTTCCCAGACAAACCACTGAAAATAGAGAAATTAAACTAAGTGAGCTGCGCCTGTCAGATCAGTTGCCCCTGACGGAGGGTTAATATCAGGTCGTGCAGCAGATCTTTGTATAGAACAACCATAAATATAGTTAAAATATTTAAAAAGTTGTGTAACCCCTTAAAAATGTTGAACTTAGAGCTTAGGATAGTATAAAATAAATTAGAAGAAACTCATCTTACCAATCTTGAAACAGCCATGTGACTACTGCAGCCAATCACTGGCTGCAGTGAGCATTACTGAAGTAATCACTACAGCCAATGATTGTGTACAGAGATCCCCATTTTAATGTCAAATCCTGAGAATGAGAGGCTGAAGAATTGGTGAAGTATTGGCATAAGAGAGATGGGGGCTTAGTAATAGGAGTATTACTTTGTTATTGTATACTATTTTAAGCTTAATGAAAATATACAATAGTCTAAAAAATCATCTTAGTTAACATGTCCATTATTAATTTCAAATGAATGTCTTTCAGCTGGACACATCCATATGCATCGCTAGCCTTCAGCGGGCCTCGAACATAAACTTGTCATCTCTGGCCTGTAATGTATGATATAGCGTTGGCATTTATAATAATAATAATGGTACAGCGCTAAATGGAAAAACTAGAACATCTACATAACATAACAATTCTTCACTCATAAATCGTAGACTAATTGAATTGTTTCAGTTTGATGCAAGCGAGGGTACATTCTTTTCGAGAGTATAAAATAATTTATTTCTTTTTATTAAGGTACTTGGATAGAATATGTCCATCCTCAGGTCAAGTGATTATTTATTTTCAGATTTATTAATTTTGCTTTATCTCAGACTTAATTAAATGCTTGTTGTGTGACTTCCAAACATTATTGAGAACAGGAACGTGCAGTGTAAAAAATATAATGCAAAGTAATCATGGAAATTGCATTAGTTAGTTCCAATAGTTTATTTCACCTAGAAATGAAGAAAATATGGAAATGTGTTATGACCCGATATGAATGTCCTTGTAAAAACAAAAGCTATCTACAGTATCTCAGCACTCAAAGATGCTCCAGATATGGTTGAAGTGGCAATGTTGATTCTTCAACGAAGAACAAAAGAGACTCCGGTGGTATCAAACAACGTCTCCATTATCTCATGTATCCTGTATTTGGATGATCTATTTGAGGTTACTGAATTTTTTACGTTGATAGACCTTAAAAAGGGATTGCCTTTTTCTTGAGTCATTGCCATTCTTGGTGACAGGTTTCGTCTGGGATTTGAAGCTCATCTCCATTTAAATGAAACAAACAGGGAAGAGCTGCAATGCTCGGCAATACCTATAGACGAGGGTGGTTACGTTTCCGGTAATACAGTAAATCAGATCCTCTTTTGTTTATTCTTAAACAACCCCAGTTCACTAAACATTTTAATTCCTACTATTATTCATGACTCCTATAGTGCCATCATTTTCTTTACTACAGCGTCTATTTGTGCACACTTAGGCTAAGGTCACATATCTGTTTGCACATTTCATTGGTCGATATAGGGGCTGTTTTTTTGAATGGAAGAATAGTTCTGCATGCAGGGACATTTCCCATCTAAAATAAGGACACAAAATGGAACCCAAATGGACTTCATAACAATCTATGTGGCCCCTTTGCGTCCATTAACATAACTGATAAAGGATCTCCTATATGATTTAAGATGTGACTAATATTGGATAAATGCCTGATTTTAAGTATAATATATTAATTTGTCAACCTCGATTTATATAGCAATTTCAAACACACAAAAGGTCAACTTGTGCAAGAATCCAATAGACCCAAGTTTATCTTTGAAGTACAATACAAAATAACATAAATACAAAAATGTAACTCATATGTCTGTTAAAGGGTTAGAGATGAATAATAGTTTCAACTACTACTTGATCACTACTTGTCATAGCATTGCATATGCTGAGACAATGAAGAGATATAGTGGGGAAAATAAGTATTTGATACACTGACTATTTAGCAAGTTTTCCACCTACAAAAAATGGAGAGGTATGTAATTTTTATCGTAGGTACACTTCAACTATGAGAGAAATAATCTAAAAATAAAAACCAGAAAATCACATTGTATGATTTTTACATAATTAAATTGCATTTTATTGCATGAAATAAGTATTTAATCACCTACCAACCAGCAAGAATTCTGGCTCTCACAGACCTGTTAGATTTTCTTTAAGAAGCCCTCCTACTCTGCACTCATTACCTGTATTAGTTGCACCTATTTGAACTCATTACCTGTATAAAAGACACCTGTCCACACACTCAATCAATCACACTCCAACCTCCAACCAGGACTGTTTGAAGTTCGCCAATGACCATCTCCCAGTGGAGGCATGGGAGAAGATCATGTGGTTAGATGAGACCAAAGTAGACCTTTTTTGGTATGAACTCCACTCGCCGTGTTTGGAGGAAGAAGGATGAGTACAACCTCAAAAACACCATGATGTGGAAAACAACATACTTTGGAGGTACTTTTCTGCAAAGGAAATAGGATAACTGCACCGTATTGAAGGGAGGATGGATGGGGTAATGTACGTTATTATTGGCCAACAACCTACTTCCCTCAGTACAAGCATTGAAGATGGGCCCTGGCTGGGTCTTCCAGCATGACAATGACCCAAAACACACAGCCAGGGCAACTAAGGAGTGGCTCCGTAAGAAACATTTCTAGGTCCTGGAGTGGCCTAGTCAGTCTCCAGATCTGAACCCAATAGAAAATCTTTGGAGGGAGCTGAAACTCAATGTTGCCCAGCGACAGCCCAGAAACCTGGAAGATCTGGAGAAGATCGGTATGGAGGAGTGGGCCAATATACCTGCTGCAGTTTGTGCAAACTTGGTCAAGATCTACAGGAAACGTCGGACCTCTGTAATTGCAAACAAAGGTTTCTGTACCAAATATCAAGTTCTGTTTTTCTATTGTATCAAATACTTATTTCATGCAATAAAATGCAAATGAATTGTGTGAAAATCATACAATATGATTTTCTGGATTTTTTTCAAGATTCTGTCTCTCACAGTTGAAGTGTACATATGATAAAATTACAGACCTCTCCATTCTTTGTAGGTGGGAAAACTTGCAAAATTTGCAGTGTATCAAATACTTATTTTCCCCACTGTATAGTTAGAAAAGGAAATTTCACCATTGTTTTTTGGGTTTCATTTTTACGGTGTATGGCAAAAATTACATGGCAACATAATTCTCTCAGTACAATAATGGCGATACCAAATATATATTGTTATTTTTATTATTTTAGTGGATTAAAAAAAAATCTAAATTTTGTAAAAAAAAAAAAATTGGCTTGTATCACAGTTTTCTGAGAGCCATTTCTTTACTTTTCCTTCGATGGACCATTAAGAGGGCTTGATTTTTGCATACTGAGCTGTACTTTATAATGGTACCTGACATTTTGGAGTGCATACGATATTGTATGGTTTAAATAGTTCTATATTTCCTGACATTTATATGGCAGTAGTTAATATGCTTATTTATTTTTTTTAATTCCTGTATTTTTAACTAGGAAAAAGTGGTGTGATTCATATTTTTTTCATGATTTGTTTTAATACATTTTTTCTTTTTTACAATATACTTAATTTTTTAGACATCATAGGTGAATTGAACCTGGTGTCATTTCATTGCTTGTTCCATTTATACTGCAATATTGAGCCACTGGGATGGAATGACTTAAATGCTGCTGTCATTGATTGTCAGCACCATTTGAATGGTTAAACAGCAGCATTTGGATATAACTTCAATAATTTGTATTAGAGACAAGTGCAGCTATATAACACAATTGGCACCTGCCAAGTATGGTTGGGCTCAGCTCCTAAGACGCTTTCACACACCCTGACAGGCTCTATAATGGATCTACACATCATGATATGAGAATAATATATTGTGGTATACCTACACTAACTAGAAACAAGCAAATCTCTCCCTAGCTCAGCAGCACCTCTCCCTACACTGTCTGATTACGGAGTGACTGTGACGAGCATAGCGGCGCCATGTCTGATATAGACCGGATGACCCTGTGCGGCCAGCCAATCACTGTAAAGCCCACAACCAACATGGCTGCGGCATTACAGTGTGTGGCAGATAATCAGGGAGGGGACCCGAGCTCCAGCCTGAGCAACCAGGAAATACTCGGCGAGCGCTGAGCATCTCAAGCAGTGAGATGCTCGCACCGAGCAGTAGCGAGCATGCTCGCTCATCAATAATAATTAATTTTCATTTTATTGCATGAAATAGGTATTTGATACATTAGAAAAATAGAACTTAATATTTGGTACAGAAATCTTTGTTTGCAATTACAGAGATCAACAATTTCCTGTGGTTCTTCACCAAACACTGCAGCAGGGATTTTGGCCCACTCCTCCATACAGATCTTCTCCAGATCTTTCAGGTTTCAGGGCTGTCGCTGGGCAACATTGTGTTTCAGCTCCCTCCAAAGACTTTCTATTGGATTCAGGTCTGTAGACTGGCTATGCCACTGCAAGACCTTGAAATACATCTTACGGAGCCACTTCTTAGTTGCCCTGGCTGTGTGTTTTGGGTCAAAGTTATGCTGGAAGACCCAGCCACGACCCATCTTTAATGCTCTAGATCATCCATATGGTCAATGGCGAGCTTCAAACAGGCCTGGACATGTGCTGCCGTGAACAGGGGGACCTTGCGTGCCCTGCAGGATTTTAATCTATGACGGCAGAGTGTGTAACTAATGGTAATGTTTGAGACTGTGGCCCCAGCTTTCATCAGGTCATTGACCCGGTCCTCCCATGTAGTTCTGGACTGATTCCTGACTTTTCTCCAAATCATCCTTACCCCACGAGGTGAGATCTTGCATGGAGCCCTAGACAGAGGAAGATTGACAGCCACCTTGTGTTTCTTCCATTTTCTAATAATTGTGCCAACAGTTGTTGCCTTCTCGCCACACTGCTTGCCTATTGTCCTGTAGCCCATCCCAGCCTTGTGCAGGGCTACAATTTTGTCCCGAGTGTCGTTAGACAGCTCTTTGGCCTTGGCCGTGGAGGCGAGGTTGGAGTGTGATTGATTGATTGAATGAGTGTGTGGACAGGTGTCTTTTATACAGGTAACGAGTTCAAACAAGTGCAATTAATACAGGTAATGAGTACAGAGTAGGAGGGCTTGTTAAAGAAAAACTAATAGGTCTGTGAGAGACAGAATTCTTGCTGGTTGGTAGGTGATCAAATACTTATTTCATGCAATAAAATGCAATTTAAGTATTTAAAAATCATACAATGTTATTTTCAGTTTTTTCTTTTTAGATTCTGTCTCTCACAGGTGAAGTGTACCTACGATAAAAATTACACACCTCTGCATTCTTTGTAGGTGGGAAAACTTGCAAAATCAGTAGTGTATTAAATACTTATTTTCTGCACTGTAACCCCAATGTTTACAGTGCAAATAATGAAGAGTAAAATAAACACCAAATCTGTAAAATAAAACACATGTTCTAACAAAAGTTGAAGAAGAAACAGATTAAAAAAGCAAGTGAAACAACACTTGCAGTTTTGGAAAGGCTGCTCATTTCTATTTAGGTTTATTGGCACCCAGGCGCTAGGATCCCAACCAACTTTTGTGCAATCATAACACTAAAGAAAACAGATGGAAATGCAATAAGGAAGCCAAGGCATCATGGCAGTGTGTCATACATGTGGGTGATTTTCTAGATTCTATGCCAAACTGAATCAACTTTGAGGCTGAATCATTTTTGTTAAATAACAATTAATCCTGTTTAGCTCTTGATTTCTTTCCAAATGGTTTAACCCTTTCCCTTCATCATATCACTATATTTAGGCAGGTTAGACAGCATCATTTTGTAAACAGTTTTAAAGTAGCTTCTAGCTATTGAAGAGAACCTGTCAACAGTTTTTTTTGCTACCCCATCTGAGAGGAGCATAAGGTAGGGATAGAGACTCTGATTCTAGCAGTGGCGCCCCTGAGGGTTCGGCCGCCACAGGAATGCTGCACATCTTTAATGGAGTGTGGTGTTCCTCCTCTGAGGTAAGTCCGGTTCGATGGTGGTTACCTAGTTTTTGCATCCAACATCACATTTATCCACCAGAGGGAGCTAGTATGCACTAGGTGCTGCACCCTGGTTACAGGGAGACTGGGGAACACAAAGTAGTAGGAACCAGTTAGTGGGTGTGGGTGGAGGAACAGTTAGTTAGTTACACTTCTAATTTCATACTTAATAGTATGCCATCTTTGATCTTGGTCTCTGGCAGTCTGTCTGTCAAGTGGTCTCTTGCTGGTCCTTTAGGTTCTGTGTGGACCTGTCCTTCTAAGTGGTCGTTCAGTGCTGTCATGAACTGTGTGTGATGTGACTTCCCTCCGGTAGCGCAGATCCTGTGTGGGCCTGCACCGGCATGGGACACAGCCCTCGTACCCCGATCTATGGGACGAGAGGGAGGTTGCAGACAAGGAATGTCTCAACCCGGCCAAGGACCAGGATCAAGAAGGCCCGGGAGCTCTAGAGTGTGGCTCCCTAGCAAATGGGTCCCGGGGAGGATGCAGACGGAGCGGAGCACGCCACCTGTCCTCGCCTACCTGATCTATTCAGAGGGATTCCGGCTGCAAGAGGGGTACCGGCCCCCGACACCCGACCTCATACTCTATGTCCAGGACGGGAAAGCCCGGTTAGGCCCTGAGGATCCCGCCGGGCTTCGGATGGAGAGGAATTGCCACCCGAGCCCTACACCTGAGAGGAGCTCAGAGGGAGACCCGGCCTATCTACACACGCACAGACGGGAAGGGGTAAAGTCTGTAGTGCAGGAACACTTTGGTGTAGGGATGCTACCTCACACTGGACTTCCTCGGAGGTAGTCGGACCCCCGTCCCTGGTGGACGCAGGACTCCGTGAGGAGCAGGGAGAAGCCTTGCGCTGCTTATGAGAACTGTGAGTAAAGCCTTGGAAATTCATCCCTATGGCCTCCGGACTGTTCATTACGCGCCATTCCGTGCGACGCCGCGTCCCTACTCCCGCACCACTACAACTACCCCGTTCATCCTGCCTTGCCTGCCCTGAGGCCGCGCTCCGTCTGTGGGGAGCAGCGAGAACTTTAGCCGCCAAGACATCGGGCCTCAGCGGACTGTAGCGGCACTGGTGGCGCATCACCAGACACCACAGGTGGCGTAGTCGACAATTACCTCTCAACCCGGAAAGCCCTAACATCATTTTCAATGTGACGGCCCTGGGCACGGAACGGGTCCAGGCCACGACTGCATCCCCGGTTCTCAACATCTGACCCGGCTCCGAGTACCCCATCTTTCCAGGGCAGGGCTTGCGAGCGTCACATAGTGATGTATGACTTACTGAGCTGCTTGCTCTCATTTTGATAAACTTTCTGTTTTATTGTTTTATCTACTGCAGATCTAGCAGTTCTCTGAATGTTGAGCTCCGTATAACCCCAGTGTACACTGGATGCTATCAATCAGTGGTGGGGGTGAGGTTATACAGAGCTTATGAATATGCTTGAAGACCTGACAGCAGTTATACTAGTCATCTAATGAAAATATCCTGCTGATAAAACTTCACTAAGTAGTCCTCTAAGTGACATCACTGGAGTCACGGTCTCTTTCTCTACATTAGTTTACTCTCAGATTATGTGGAAAAAACCTGGTGACAGATTCCCTTTAACTGCAGAAAGTAAAAATGGAAAGACAAGTCCTGTCCTTATTGCCTCTTAGTGTGTATGAACATTATACATGGAGAGTTCTCCTGCTTAAGACTCCCAACTGTGATCCAGAAGAGAGAATCACGGTGGTTTGTATGTGTCCAGGTATTATATGGTTGATCATTTATTTCAATGGCCTGTTTGTAATATTACATTTATCTTGAAGCCACCACTGCAAGGAAAATGTATGGCCAGTAGATCAGGACCCACAGCTTTCCTCAAGGAAGAGGTTGTATTCACGACAGACAAACTTGTATGGAATATAATATACTGCACTTATTATCTATAAAAGGAAAGGTTAAATGTTAAGGGCTGCATGTACAAAAAATGTCATACTAGTCTTTGTCAATACAATATTCTCAATAATTTAATATTTCATAGCTGTGTTATAACATGCTGAACATTTTAGCATGCTGGATGAAGACAGTTTTGCTTCCATTTTCACAAAAATGCTCAATAAAATATGTTTGAAGTCTTCCTTCTTCTCACACTACCTTCCTGGGTGATGATTTTAATTTTTACTGAATATATTTCGAAGTGAAGGCTTTGGCATGTTGTAGTTCTCTATGTGGACATTTAAAGGTGTTTGAAACATAAAAATATTTCCTGAATGCTGTGTCATATGGTAATTATCAACCTGTGAATGTCCAAATACTTTAGCCCAGCTAATAAGCAGGAGGCTCTAAATTCACTGTATGTGCACCAGGTATAGTACATACTGGAGAACCTCGATTTTCACATCCACAGCACAAATGATGGTAGCAGTTGAACTTGATAGGATTATGTGCAGTCACTGAATAGTACGTGAAAACATTCAGGAAATGAGCAGATACAGGAGATTCTGTCTGTACCTGTGCTACTAATGTTCATTTACTGTTTAGTGTCTGTGCAAAAAAGAATGCCGCTGGAAACACTGGAAAAGCCATCATGTTATTATATGGCATGATTGCTGCCAGCCTAAATTCATTGAAGGGGCTACTGGTGGCAATTGGAAAAATATACAACTTTGTTAAATATTTATCAGAATTAGATGTTAAGTCATGGTCAATAAGAATGGGAACACCAGTCAAGGATCTGTAGGATCAAATACAGTACCAACAGTCTTAAAGTGTGGTCATACCAATTCAGAGTGCACAGATAGTTTTAAAAGAAATAGATACTGTGCAGGAAACACAATAGCTGGCATAATATATTCTGCATCTTGATAAGCTACAAACAGTAACCTAGACACAGATCAGAGAAAAACCCAAGAAATGAGCTGGAACACATGTTAGTATAAGTGCATGAGTAAATACCCTGTAGAAAATAAATAAATAGTAATAATACATGTACATAGGATTCTTAAGTGACACTGTTTTGATCAAAATGCATTGAAGCCATTCCACCGCGACAAGGTGTACACAATGAGGATGATCCCTAACTCTAATATCTCACCTCACTATGCACCAGCTGGCCTCAATAGATGGTGGCAGCGCAGGACCCATGCCTGACTGTTTTGCTCCTGCTCAAGGAAAGCTAAATGCATAGCCCAAAAACGGGGAGCAATGCCCCTGCAAGTACAAAGTACAAAAAACTAAAGCAAAACCAAAAAATGAGCTGGAACCATCCTGATTGAGTACACCTTGTCGCTGTGTTATTTATGTGACATGTACTATTACTATTTATTTTTTACTTACTGCAGATTATTCATTTTATCTTTATTCTATGTTATATACAGATAAGAGAAAGTTGCATGTGGCTAAAGAATCTCATTTCGCTCATTTTTTGTTTGCAGTCTAAGACCATGAAAACATAGGGGTGTGCATTGGAGGTATATTCGCAAATAGTAGGATATTTTAGCTCAGGAATATTTAAGTTCCTTCATTCTTACCTTACATACTGATGCATTAAGTCAAGTGCCAATATCACAATCCAGCGCAACAGTAGGCAACACAATTTATCTAACACTTTACCTGTGTATGACCTAAAGAGCGACGATGGATGTGAATAGAGTAGTGCGCAATTATATACTGACACAGGAAAGGCTGTCTTACTTTGAGCCAGAAATGGAGCTGCAGTAACTAGTAACCGAGGCTTTTATGGGAAGATAAGTGGACATTTGGAAATAAACCTATATGTTTTATATTTTTTTAGTAGCAACACAGCTAATTATATTTTTTTAAGTGGGCAACCCATGTAATGACACCATTCATGAAGCAAGCCATCATCTCTTTATTTTGAAAAAACGCCACTGGATATCATTAGTCTCCTGGGAGTCTTGTAAGTCTGCGTTCTTCAAAGAGTAGCATGTTGTGTTAAAAATAATCTCTGTAGTTAATGTGGATGTGTGCCCTACTTACATTAACTACAGTTAAAATTGGATTATCTCAATCTAATGATCTATAGTATTTGTGAGGGTTTTAAACAGGATGCTTTTAATTCTTTGCAGCTTGTACAGAGTTCATGACTTATGGATGAATTATAGAACACATGAAAATATTCTGAAAATATATGCAGAGGTATATTGAAGTAGGGCTTTGAAGCAGTGTAAATATTCAAAAAGAGTATTAATAAAAAAAAAACCACTCTGTAGAACTTTATCTGTAAATGAATGGGGCACTGGCTGTGTATAGGGGGAATAATCTATACTTTAAATGGAAGGGGAAATAAGCCCTTTAATGCAGCAACAGTAACCCCATTAGTTGGTTCCAATCTCCAAAGCCACCACCACAAAATTTGCAGAACCACTGGGCAAAATACTCAAGGCATTTGCCCCTTGTGTTCGAGCCTAAGAACCTATCTATACTGCTGGATAAGAGGCATTGCAAATATCCTGATTTTCTGTACAAATGTGGAAATATACAAAAATGTTATTCTTTGAATAATGTGTATATGCTGATAGTATACAAATATAATAAAGTATAGTGTAGACCAGGGTTCCCCAACTCCAGTCCTCAAGGCCCACCAACTGGTCATGTTTTCAGGATTTCCTTAGTATTGCACAGGTGATAATTACATCACCTGCACAGGCAATAATTACATCACCTGTGTAATAGTAAGGAAATCCTGAAAACATGATCTGTTGGTGGGCCTTGAGGACTGGAGTCAAGGAACACTGGTGTAGACTACATTCTACATGATCATACAGCTCTTCCTATCAAATGTGATATTTATATATATGGTTTACAAGAAATATATCCCCACACATACATATTTTACATAAAAAATGTATTCAAATATAGTACACAAAATCTTTGGGTCTTTGAACGCCTTTCAATCTTTTCGAGAAGAAGAAAGAAAACACTGTTAGGTGTGAAGAACTGATGAGTTCACAACTCTGTAAACAATATGGCACTTTGTATTATTTTTGGAAACCAATAGCTAAGAAGTTAACCCCATTCCACCAATATTCCATTTTGTGCTTTCGTTTCTATACCCCTGTCTTTGTAGAGTCATACGGTAACTTGAGATGAGTGAATAAATTTGCGTGGCGTTGAAGTTTACTTGAATATTACACAAATCCTCTATCGCCAAAATGTGGATTTTCTGTAATTTTCTTCCACATGGATTCCGCAAACTGGTGTCCGATAACCAGCATTTTACTGAACTGTAAAGGGTCATTAAAAGATTAAAAAATAGGAAATATTCTTATACTCATCTTATCGCTCACATATCTGGCCTTCGATCCTCACCATCCTCCATCTGGTCCTACTCACATCATCTTATCACAGCCGCAAGTGCTGAATCCTTGAGATGGTTCTGCACAAAAGGTGATCAGTATAACGAGCATAAACATTTTTGTATTTTTTACATCTTTTACACTTTGGGATCTAGGGAGTAAAATAAAGGAAATAAAGGAAATTCAATTTGTGGAAAATAACTTCCCTGTGAATCAAATTTCCCGGGAAAATCAACATGATCAGGTGAATTTGAGTCTTGCATTATCTGCTCATCTCTACTCATAACTTTTATTTTTCTATTGAAAAAGCTTCAAGATGGCTTGTTTTTTTGTACGTTTTGTAGTTTTGAATATTTAATATAGCATAAAATTTACTAAAATAACAGGAATGGTGAAAAAAATGTAACCATGTCATTGTGGTGCAGTGTGACTGTGTTGTTAATGACAAAAAAAACTTTTGAAGGTTACTTTTGAAGGCCAATACAGTAAAAATGACACCAAATTTAATGTTTTTTTGTTATATTTTATTTCTTCAAGCAAAAAAGAAACTATATAAAAAATTTGAAATAAAATGCAAAGTAATGAACTGGAGTATAAACTGGATACATGTAATTTGTAGGAGCATATTCACACTGGCAATTACACTGACAAAACCTAAGATAGAAACAAAATGAACATATACCCCAATATACAGATGTGCTCAAAAGTTTACATACCTTAGCAGAATTTTTCCTTTCTTGGCCTTGTTTCAGCAAATATGAATGGCAACAAAAAAATCTTTTTCTCCACTCATTGTTATTGGTTGGGTGAAGCCATTTATTGTCAAACTACTGTGTTTTCTCTTTTTAAATCTTAATGACAGCCAAAAACATTCAAATGACCCTGATCAAAAGTTCACATACCCTGGTGATTTTGGCCTGATAACATGCACAGAATTTGACACAAATGGGTTTGAATGGCTACTATAGGTAACATCCTCACCTGTGACCTGTTTGCTTGTAATCAGTGTGTGTGTGCATAAAAGCTGAGTGAGTTTCTGGGATCCAGACAGACTCTTGCATCTTTCATCCAGCCACTGACGTTTCTGGATTGTGAGTCATGGGGAAAGCAAAAGAATTGTCAACGGATCTACGGGAAAAGGTAGTTGAACTGTATAACACAGGAAAGGGGTACAAAAAAATATCCAAGGAATTGATAATGCCAGTCAGCAGCATTCAAACTGTGATTAACAAATGGAAAATCAGGGGCTGTAAAAACCAAACCACGGTCAGATAGACCAACAAAAATTTTGGCCACAACTGCCAGGAAAATTGTTCGGGATGCAAAGAAAAACCCACAAATAACATCAGCTGAAATTCAGGACTCTCTGAAAACTAGCGGTGTGGCTGTTTCAAGATGCACAATAAGGAGGCAGTTGAAGAAAAATGGGCTGCATGGTCGAGTCGCCAGAAGAAAGCCATTACAGCGCAAATGCCACAAAGTATCTTGCCTACAATATGCCAAACAGCACAGAGACAAGCCTCAAAACTTCTGGAACAAGGTAATTTGGAGTGATGAGACCAAAATGTAACTTTTTGCCCACAACCATAAACGTTACATTTGGAGAGAGGTCAAAAAGGCCTGTGATAAAAGAAACACCATTCCTACAGTAAAGCATGGAGGTTTATTGCTGATGTTTTGGGGATGTGTGAGCTACAAGGGCACAGGAAACTTAGTAAAAGTTGAAGGAAAGGTGAATGCAGCACATTATCAGTAAATACTGGAGGCAAATTTGCACTCTTCAGCCTGGAAGCTGCTCATTGGACGCACTTGGACGTTCCAACAAGACAACGATCCAAAACACAAGGCCAAGTCGACCAGTCATTGGCTACAATAGAACAATGTGAAGGTTCTGGAGTGGCCATCTCAGTCTCCTGACCTCAATATCATTGAGCCACTCTGGGGAGATCTCAAGCGTGCAGTTCATGCTAGACAGCCTAGGAATTTCCAGGAACTGGAGGCTTTTTGCCAAGAAGAATGGGCCGCTTTACCATCTGAGAAATTAAAGAACCTCATCCACAACTACCACAAAAGACTTCAAGCTGTCATTGATGTTAAAGGGAGCAATACACGGTATTAAGAACTGGGGTATGTGAACTTTTTATCAGGGTCATTTGGATGTTTTTGGTTGTCATTAAGATTTAAAAAGAGAAAACAAACTAGTTTGACAATAAATGGCTTCACCCAACCAATTATTATTATTACTCAACAACCAAATGTGAAGGACATTGCAGGACTGGATATCTTATACGTATTTCATTCACCTGAACACATACTGACATTTCAAAGCTGAATCAAGAAGTCTTGCTGTATCTCAATAAGTCACATGAATGGCTTAAATTGTTAACATTAAGTGCTGAAGAATGCAAAAATGTGGACTTTGGCACATGCTTGGCTTGTGAAAATGATCAAGAACGCATAATTTGTAATTACAAATGCAATTACCTTGAAAGATGATCTAAATGTGCTGTTTTTTTTCCCTGAAGATAAGGGTGAGAGAAAAGTCAGAGGTAACCTGAAAGCATGGTCATGGTTTAGGCAAGCACTTCACAGTGGACTAGAGGACTTTTCACCGCAGGAGCAGCAATACTGTCTCTCAGCAGGATACTTGCTTCTGTTTAATAGCTGCACGTTTCTGGTTCCCGTACAGCACATTTTGCTATCCAGGCATATTTTTTTTTCCTAAATGTAGGGCAGCAAAACTGTGCAAAGAAATGCAAACAGCAAAGCTTCTACTACTGTTAACCCTGCTGTTCTGTTCGGTCAAAAATGACCGAATTTGAAATGTGATATTTTTTAAAATATTCATTATGCAGTTCTGAAACTTGTGGTTAATTGACTTCCTCATTTGAGGGGTTCTTACTATGGATATTTTTTTGTTGTTGTTTACTTTTTGCTCCACGTTTTTTTTTACACTTGTATTGTTCGGTCAAAAATGACCGATAGCATTTTATACTAATCTCCAGCCATTTTTTGAGCAAAAGAAAGGAGTTATAATTAGTGTTGAGCGATACCTTCCGATATCGGGAAATATCGGATCGGATTGGATCGGACCGATACCGAAAAGTATCGGATATCGCCGATTCCGATACCGGAAACCAATGCAAGTCAATGGGACATAAATATCGGAATTAAAATAAACCCTTTCTTTCCTTGTAGGTTATTTCTACATGAAGGAAAACAACTAAGAATAATGTAGAATGTATTGGGGGAGGTGGGGGAGACAATAAAGGCATAGAGGTTTAGCCCAGTCAAATGGAATAGCAGGAATTACTATTTTTTTATTATGTTCTGAGTTACGGAAATATTAACTATGTTAAGTATTTTTATATTTTGTCAGATATTTATGTTTCACTACTTCCATGCTCTTCACCTTCTTTTTTACTTCTCCCACACTTTCTCCTTCATCATCCTCAGCATCTTTTTCATCCACTTCTTCTTCACCTTCTTCTTCTTCACCTTCTTCGTATTATTCTTTTTTTTTACATTCTTCATATTCTACTTCTTCATCTTCTTCATATTCTTCTTCTTCATCATATTCTTATTTGTGACAGGCATTCCTGTAGTTGTTATCTATAAAAGGTTGGACATTACACCTTTCGTTCTGCCCGTCACAAAAGATTTACAACAGGATTTGTCCGCGTTCAGTTTGGCCTGCAGCAGCAGGTCTTTTCCAGGGGCACCACGAGGAGGAACGGACTCACCCCCATACACTGCTTAGTCATCTTCTGCTTATAATTTAGATATTATCTTTTGCTCTGATTTTTAGCCTTATGCTTAATGTTCTTCCGCTTTTTGTTCTGCAGCTTCTTGTATTTCTGCTTCTTGGTTTTCTATCTCTTGTTCTTCTGTATCTTGGTGCTTGTCTTCTCTTCTTTGTCTTCTTGGTCAACTTCTTCAGGGTCATCTTCTTGGTCTTCTTCGGGGTGGTCTTCAGGGTCGTCGTCTTCGGGGGTCCTCGTCTTCGGGGTCCTCGTCTTCTTCGGGTTGGTCTTCTGGGTCCTCGTCTTCGGGGTCCTCGTCTTCTTCGGGGTGGTCTTCAGGGTCCTCGTCTTCTTCGGGGTGGTCTTCAGGGTCCTCATCTTCTTCGGGGTGGTCTTCAGGGTCCTCGTCTTCAGGGTCATTGTCTTCGGGGTCCTCGTCTTCTTAGGGTTGGTCTTCAGGGTCCTCGTCAGGGAGATCCAGAGTGATTACCAAGAACCATTTCAAAAAGCTTGAACTTGGAAATGTAGCAGAAGGTACAAGAAAGCTGAGGAACTACCGAGGACCAGCTGACGGTTATGGAACCCGGATGGGTAGCAGAAGGTACAAGAGCCAATGGAACTACCGAGGACCAGCTGATGTTACTGGAACTCGGTTACTAAGCAGGAGGTACCTGTGCCAGAAAGCACTACCAAGGACCAGCAGACGTTGGTGGAACTTGGATACCGAGAAGGAGGCACCTAATCCAAAGGCACTGCCGAGAACCAGCTGACGGTACTGGAACCCGGATGGGTAGCAGAAGGTACACATGTAAAAAAAAGTTCAAGGCCGCGAGCCGGCCGCAGTTACCAAAACCCACAGTCCTACAGGGGGTGCTTGTCCTATTGGCACTATGGAACCAGCCTTCATTGCCAGATCCCGCAGCCCACATAGGAGTCACCTAAACTGCAGGCACCATAGAGTCGGCTAACCCGACCGCAACACGACAGGACAACGCATTGGAGGCAAAGTGACGTTGACACTACCCGGAAACAGCTGGCGTGCTGGAACCAGGCTGGGCAGGAGGGAGTACCCGTGCCAAAGATACTGCCGAGAACCAGCTGACGGTACTGGAACCCGGATGGGTAGCAGAAGATACAAGAGCAAATGGAACTACCGAGGACCAGCTGACGGTACTGGAACCCGGATGGGTAGCAGAAGGTACAAGAGCCAATGGAACTGCCGAGAACCAGCTGGCGGTGCTGGAGCCCAGGGTAAATACTAAAAACAGAGGAGCCAGAGGTGTATTTGGAGGAGGTTTTAAATCCGTAGTACAGTGGATGTGGACAAAGCAGGAGAATTTGCCGGACACACAGCTGGGGATCAGCTGACGTTACTGAACCCCAATAACACTGGAGCAAGCGTTGACTGTGCAGACGGCACTTCTGAGCAGCAACTAGCGGTATTGGAGCCCAGGGTAAATACTAAAAACGGAGGAGCCAGAGGTGTAATTGGAGCAAGTTTTAAATAAGTAGCACAGTGAATATGGACAGAGCAGGAGAAATTGCCGTGAACACAGCAGGGGAACAGCTGACGTTACCGAACCCCAATAACACCGCAGCAAGTGTTGACTGTGCAGACGGCACTTCCGAGCGCCAACTGGCGGTGCTGGAGCCCAGGGATAAGAATGAAAACAGAGGAGCCAGAGGTGTAATTGGAGCAACTTTAAAATGTGTAGTACAGTGGATGTGGACAAAGCAGGAGAAATTGCCGTCCGTACAGCAGGGGAACAGCTGACGTTACCGAACCCCAATAACACGGCAGCAAGTGTTGACTGTGCAGACAGCACTTCCGAGCGCCAACTGGCGGTGCTGGAGCCCAGGGATAAGAATAAAAATAGAGAGGAGCCAGAGGTGTAATTGGAGCAAGTTTTAAATAAGTAGCACAGTGAATATGGACAGAGCAGGAGAAATTGCTGTGAACACAGCAGGGGAACAGCTGACGTTACCGAACCCCAATAACACCGCAGCAAGTGTTGACTGTGCAGACGGCACTTCCGAGCGCCAACTGGCGGTGCTGGAGCCCAGGGATAAGAATGAAAACAGAGGAGCCAGAGGTGTAATTGGAGCAACTTTAAAATGTGTAGTACAGTGGATGTGGACAAAGCAGGAGAAATTGCCGTCCGTACAGCAGGGGAACAGCTGACGTTACCGAACCCCAATAACACGGCAGCAAGTGTCGACTGTGCAGACAGCACTTCCGAGCGCCAACTGGCGGTGCTGGAGCCCAGGGATAAGAATAAAAATAGAGAGGAGCCAGAGGTGTAATTGGAGCAAGTTTTAAATAAGTAGCACAGTGAATATGGACAGAGCAGGAGAAATTGCCGTGAACACAGCAGGGGAGCAGCTGACGTTACCGAACCCCAATAACACGGCAGCAAGTGTTGACTGTGCAGACAGCACTTCCGAGCGCCAACTGGTGGTGCTGGAGCCCAGGGATAAGAATAAAAATAGAGAGGAGCCAGAGGTGTAATTGGAGCAAGTTTTAAATAAGTAGCACTGTGAATATGGACAGAGCAGGAGAAATTGCCGTGAACACAGCAGGGGAACAGCTGACGTTACCGAACCCCAATAACACCGCAGCAAGTGTTGACTGTGCAGACGGCACTTCCGAGCGCCAACTGGCGGTGTTGGAGCCCAGGGATAAGAATGAAAACAGAGGAGCCAGAGGTGTAATTGGAGCAACTTTAAAATGTGTAGTACAGTGGATGTGGACAAAGCAGGAGAAATTGCCGTCCGCACAGCAGGGGAACAGCTGACGTTACTGAACCCCAATAACACTGGAGCAAGCGTTGACTGTGCAGACGGCACTTCTGAGCAGCAACTAGCGGTATTGGAGCCCAGGGTAAATACTAAAAACGGAGGAGCCAGAGGTGTAATTGGAGCAAGTTTTAAATAAGTAGCACAGTGAATATGGACAGAGCAGGAGAAATTGCCGTGAACACAGCAGGGGAACAGCTGACGTTACCGAACCCCAATAACACCGCAGCAAGTGTTGACTGTGCAGACGGCACTTCCGAGCGCCAACTGGCGGTGCTGGAGCCCAGGGATAAGAATGAAAACAGAGGAGCCAGAGGTGTAATTGGAGCAACTTTAAAATGTGTAGTACAGTGGATGTGGACAAAGCAGGAGAAATTGCCGTCCGTACAGCAGGGGAACAGCTGACGTTACCGAACCCCAATAACACGGCAGCAAGTGTTGACTGTGCAGACAGCACTTCCGAGCGCCAACTGGCGGTGCTGGAGCCCAGGGATAAGAATAAAAATAGAGAGGAGCCAGAGGTGTAATTGGAGCAAGTTTTAAATAAGTAGCACAGTGAATATGGACAGAGCAGGAGATATTGCCGTGAACACAGCAGGGGAACAGCTGACGTTACCGAACCCCAATAACACGGCAGCAAGTGTTGACTGTGCAGACAGCACTTCCGAGCGCCAACTGGTGGTGCTGGAGCCCAGGGATAAGAATAAAAATAGAGAGGAGCCAGAGGTGTAATTGGAGCAAGTTTTAAATAAGTAGCACTGTGAATATGGACAGAGCAGGAGAAATTGCCGTGAACACAGCAGGGGAACAGCTGACGTTACCGAACCCCAATAACACCGCAGCAAGTGTTGACTGTGCAGACGGCACTTCCGAGCGCCAACTGGCGGTGTTGGAGCCCAGGGATAAGAATGAAAACAGAGGAGCCAGAGGTGTAATTGGAGCAACTTTAAAATGTGTAGTACAGTGGATGTGGACAAAGCAGGAGAAATTGCCGTCCGCACAGCAGGGGAACAGCTGACGTTACTGAACCCCAATAACACGGCAGCAAGTGTTGACTGTGCAGATGGCACTTCCGTGCGCCAACTGGCGGTGTTGGAGCTCAGGGATAATACTGAAAACAGAGGAGCCAGAGGTGTAATTGGAGCAACTTTAAAATCTGTAGTAGTGAGAATGTGGACAGAGCAGGAGAAATTGCCATCCGCACAGCAGGGGAACAGCTGACGTTACTGAACCCCAATAACATGGTAGCAAGTGTTGACTGTGCAGACGGCACTTCCGAGCGCCAACTGGCGGTGTTGGAGCTCAGGGATAATACTGAAAACAGAGGAGCCAGAGGTGTATTTGGAGGAGGTTTTAAATCAGTAGTACAGTGTATGTGGACAGAGCAGGAGAAATTGCGGTCCGCACAGCAGGGGAACAGCTGACGTTACTGAACCCCAATAACACGGCAGCAAGTGTTGACTGTGCAGACGGCACTTCCGAGCGCCAACTGGCGGTGTTGGAGCTCAGGGATTACAGTTCAGGTGGTAGAAACATGAACAGAACAGGAGACCTGGATACTGTTGCCAACCAATTATTTATTCTGGAAGAGGACTGGCAAATTCATGAGAGATCCAGGCCTTGTTCATTTTGAGAAAAGTAAGCCAGTCAACGTTATCGGAGGATAGTCGCATGCGACGGTCTGTTAGTACACCACCTGCGGCACTAAAGACGCGTTCCGATAATACACTAGCAGCAGGGCAAGCTAGCACCTCCAGTGCATACTGACTAAGCTCTGGCCATGTATTCAGCTTACAGACCCAAAACTTGAAGGGAGAAGAGCCGTCTGGGAGTACACTAAGAGGGCAAGACATGTAGTCTGTCACCATCTGACGGAAACGTTGCCTCCTGCTGACTGGAGCTGTCTGTGATGGTGTAGACATTTGTGGCGGCGGGGACACAAAACTTTGCCACATTTCGGCCATACTGGTCTTGCCTTGTGCTGAGGCGCTGCTTCTGCTCCCTCTTTGTGCAGAGCTTCCTCCACTGCCTCGACGCACTGAGCTGCTTTGTAAAGCACTAGCAGCACTGCTCTCGGTTGGAATGGAGAACATGATGGAATGCACCAGTGCGTCTTGGTACTCCCGCATTTTACGCTCCCGGTTCAACGGTGTTATGAGGCTTTGTAAGTTGTCCCGGTAGCGAGGATCTAGGAGGGTGGACACCCAATAATCAGCCGTGTTGAGAATGTGGGCGATGCGGCGGTCGTTTCTCAGGCACTGCAGCATGAAATCAACCATGTGCTGCAGACTGCCAACTGGCCAAGAAACGCTGTCCCCTGCTTGAGGCGTGATCTCTGCCTGCTCTGCATCACCCCACCCTCGCTCTAGATACTGACTACTAGAGCATTGTGTACCTCCCTCCTCTGGACAGATGTCTTCCTCATCCATTGACTCCTCCTCATCCTCCTCACAAAGTGTCCCCTGCCTAGGCCTTTGTGAGGAACCACGTTGCGCAGACTATAGAGAAGCAGATGGCATTTGTGACTCCTCATCCTCCACCTCTTCCAAAACCTCGTCCCTTAGTGCTTGCAGTGTTTTTTCAAGCAGGCAGATAAGGGGGATAGTCATGCTGACTAGTGCATCATCTGCACTCGCCATCCGCGTGGAATAATCGAAGGCACGCAAAACGTGGCAAATGTCCTTCATAGAGGCCCACTCAGTGGTGGTGAAGTGTGAACGGCGCGCACTGCGACTTGTTTGCGCCTGCTGCAGCTGGTACTCCATTACTGCTGCCTGCTGCTCACACAACCTCTCCAACATATGTAACGTTGAATTCCACCTGGTGGGTAGGTCACATATGATGCGATGTTCCGGAAGACATAATCGGCGCTGCAGAGCTGCAATGCGTGATCTTGCATTGCTGGAACGCCGCAAGTGAGCGCACTCTATGCGGACCTTGTGAAGCAGTGCATCAAGATCCGGATAGTCCCTCAAAAAACTCTGCACGACCAAGTTGAGCACATGTGCCAGACATGGGATGTGAGTGAGGTTGCCTAGGCCCAGAGCTGCCCCCAGATTTCGGCCATTGTCACACACTACCATGCCTGGCTGGAGATTCGCTGGCACAAACCACACGTCACTCTGCTGCTTGATGGCATTCCAGAGCTCCTGCGCTGTGTGGCTTCGATTCCCCAAAGAAATTAATTTTAATATGGCCTGTTGACGTTTGGCCACGGCTGTGCTCATATCGGTCATCATAACAGGTAACCGTTCACGGGTCGATGTGGAGGTAGACCGTGACGGCTCCTGCAGCGCTGATTCAGAGGAACTGGAGTATGAGGAGGAGTCAATGTGTACAGACTGGATTCCTGCAATCCTTGGAGTTGGCAGAACACGTACAGCGCCACTCTCAAGATCTGTACCCGGCTCCACAACATTTACCCAATGGGCAGTGAGGGAAAGGTATCGTCCCTGTCCATGCTTACTGGTCCACGCATCAGTGGTCAGGTGGACCTTGCTACTGACGGCGTTTTGTAGCGCATGTTTAATTTTTCCCTCCACATGATGTTGCAGGGCAGGGACGGCTTGCCTGCTGAAATAAAAGCGGCTGGGCACGTTGTATTGTGGGACTGCCAATGCCATAAAGTTACGGAATGTGTCAGTCTCCACCAGCCTGAATGATAGCATTTCAAGGGCCAGTAGTTTAGCAATGCCAGCATTCAGAGCCTGCGCTCGGGGGTGGTTTGCCGAGTATGGGCGCCTTTTCTCCCATGCCTGTGCTAACGATGGCTGTAGACTGGCCTGGGAGTGTGAGGATGACTGGGAAAGTGGTGCTGTGGGTGGAATTACACTGTGTCTCTGTACAACAGTGCCAGAGATTCTTCCATGGCGATCCTGTGAGGAAGCCGAACCAGCTGTGTGTGAGCTGGAGGAAGAGGCTACAACACGAGCTGAAGAGGTGGTAGGTGGCGCTGTAGGTTGGCCTAGGTCTTCAGTGTGTTTGTGTAACTCCACCACGTGCTTGGTCCGCACATGTTTCCACATATTTGTGGTATTGAGGTTGCTGACACTTTTCCCTCTTTTCACCTTCTGATTACACAGCTTGCATTTGACAAAGCAAATGTCATCTGCAACTGTGTCAAAAAAGGACCAGGCACTGCAAGTCTTGGGAGCGCCCGCTTTGGATTTTGGAAGAGCCATGCTCCTAATGGGTGCCGAAGTGGAGGCTACAGGCAACCAAGTCTGCCCCCTCCCTCTCCCTCCTTTTTGGGCCGTTCGGGGAATCTCTTCCTCAGAGCTGCTCCCACCACCTTCCTGTCCCTCACGCCATGATGGGTCAAGGACCTCATCATCTACACCACCCTCTTCAAACAACTGCTTCTCCTGGGTAGTCTCGACAGCACAGTACGCACCAGAAAGTGGCACCTGAGTCTCATCATCAGATGCGTACTGAGGTGTGCTGCTGACCATAGGCACTGGCCCACCCGCCTCTTCAGATTCAGAGAGACAAAACGGTTGCGCATCACTGCATACTACCTCTTCTTCAAATTCTCGAATTCTGCTTGGCTGGCCCCCTCTTTCCAAGCCAAGAGATTCAGAGAACAGAAGTAGAGATGGCTCCTGTCCAGGGCTCTCTGACTGCCTGAGCAATTTGGCAGGTGGTGAAGAGACAGATGGGTGCTCTTCAGTGCTCAGGACCTGAGAGGATCTGGAACTAATTGAAGTCGATGCGTTAGCTGCCATCCATCCGACAACGGCTTCAATTTGGTCCTCGCGCAGCAGTGGGGTACGGCTAGCTCCTACAAAGCTGCGCATAAAGGACTGTTCCCTGGTAAAACTGGGGGATGCTGAGTCACTGGTGCCCGCAGCAGGCACAGAATCCCCACGTCCTCTCCCTGCAGGCACAGAATCCTCACGTCCTCTCCCTGCAGAAACTCCACGCCCACGCCCACGACCACATGCCTTACTCCCTGCCTTCTTCATCTTGGTAGACTGATAAAGATAGGCAGAAAAGTACTAAGGGCTTAGTGTGCTTATTCCTGAACAGCTGCTAACAGGTATAAGAAACACTAATTTTATAAAGTGTGGACTAGACTTTAATATGAGCTAATGTGGCCTACACAACTGTAAAGTGGAGTGTTTGGTGAACTTTATTTAGGTTTTTTTTTGGCACAAAAAGACACTGGATGTGCCTAAAGATGTAATAACGATAGTATCACAAACTTTTTGTAGCTATTACAATGTAGGAAGGTAACCTACAATGCAATAGATGAGGCTGCAAAAAATAGGCTAATACTAATCTGGCTGGGGCTGCAGGGCGCAAGGCTGCAGAAAGGCTCCTCTATCTACTCCTATATAGTGTGTTTGGAATCAATTTAGCTGAATACGGATGGAACCACCACACTAATAGGAGATATCAGGAAAAATTATGAATTGGCAATAAAGGACAATGTATGAGGCAGTGACACACACTGAGTGCACTACAACCAGACGGGGTTGAAGCACACACTACAGGGTGAGCTGCACTCACACACCAGACCTTGCAGACAGCGGTGAACAGTACAGATGCAGAGCACTGTGCACTAGCGCTGCAAGACCAAAAAAATTTCTCTATCTACTCCTATATAGTGTGTTTGGAACCAATTTAGCTGAATACGGATGGAACCACCACACTAATAGGAGATATCAGGAAAAATTATGAATTGGCAAAAAAGGACAATGTATGAGGCAGTGACACACACTGAGTGCACTACAACCAGACGGGGTTGAAGCACACACTACAGGGTGAGCTGCACTCACACACCAGACCTTGCAGACAGCGGTGAACAGTACAGATGCAGAGCACTGTGCACTAGCGCTGCAAGACGGAAAAAAATTTCTCTATCTACTCCTATATAGTGTGTTTGGAACCAATTTAGCTGAATACAGATGGAACCACCACACTAATAGGAGATATCAGGAAAAATTATGAATTGGCAAAAAACGACAATGTATGAGGCAGTGACACACACTGAGTGCACTACAACCAGACGGGGTTGAAGCACACACTACAGGGTGAGCTGCACTCACACACCAGACCTTGCAGACAGCGGTGAACAGTACAGATGCAGAGCACTGTGCACTAGCGCTGCAAGACCAAAAAAATTTCTCTATCTACTCCTATATAGTGTGTTTGGAACCAATTTAGCTGAATACGGATGGAACCACCACACTAATAGGAGATATCAGGAAAAATTATGAATTGGCAAAAAAGGACAATGTATGAGGCAGTGACACACACTGAGTGCACTACAACCAGATGGGGTTGAAGCACACACTACAGGGTGAGCTGCACTCACACACCAGACCTTGCAGACAGCGGTGAACAGTACAGATGCAGAGCACTGTGCACTAGTGCTGCAAGACGGAAAAAAATGTCTCTATCTACTCCTATATAGTGTGTTTGGAACCAATTTAGCTGAATACAGATGGAACCACCACACTAATAGGAGATATCAGGAAAAATTATGAATTGGCAAAAAAGGACAATGTATGAGGCAGTGACACACACTGAGTGCACTACAACCAGACGGGGTTGAAGCACACACTACAGGGTGAGCTGCACTCACACACCAGACCTTGCAGACAGCGGTGAACAGTACAGATGCAGAGCACTGTGCCCTAGCGCTGCAAGACCAAAAAAATTTCTCTATCTACTCCTATATAGTGTGTTTGGAACCAATTTAGCTGAATACGGATGGAACCACCACACTAATAGGAGATATCAGGAAAAATTATGAATTGGCAAAAAAGGACAATGTATGAGGCAGTGACACACACTGAGTGCACTACAACCAGACGGGGTTGAAGCACACACTACAGGGTGAGCTGCACTCACACACCAGACCTTGCAGACAGCGGTGAACAGTACAGATGCAGAGCACTGTGCACTAGCGCTGCAAGACGGAAAAAAATTTCTCTATCTACTCCTATATAGTGTGTTTGGAACCAATTTAGCTGAATACAGATGGAACCACCACACTAATAGGAGATATCAGGAAAAATTATGAATTGGCAAAAAACGACAATGTATGAGGCAGTGACACACACTGAGTGCATTACAACCAGACGGGGTTGAAGCACACACTACAGGGTGAGCTGCACTCACACACCAGACCTTGCAGACAGCGGTGAACAGTACAGATGCAGAGCACTGTGCACTAGCGCTGCAAGACCAAAAAAATTTCTCTATCTACTCCTATATAGTGTGTTTGGAACCAATTTAGCTGAATACGGATGGAACCACCACACTAATAGGAGATATCAGGAAAAATTATGAATTGGCAAAAAAGGACAATGTATGAGGCAGTGACACACACTGAGTGCACTACAACCAGACGGGGTTGAAGCACACACTACAGGGTGAGCTGCACTCACACACCAGACCTTGCAGACAGCGGTGAACAGTACAGATGCAGAGCACTGTGCACTAGCGCTGCAAGACCAAAAAAATTTCTCTATCTACTCCTATATAGTGTGTTTGGAACCAATTTAGCTGAATACGGATGGAACCACCACACTAATAGGAGATATCAGGAAAAATTATGAATTGGCAAAAAAGGACAATGTATGAGGCAGTGACACACACTGAGTGCACTACAACCAGACGGGGTTGAAGCACACACTACAGGGTGAGCTGCACTCACACACCAGACCTTGCAGACAGCGGTGAACAGTACAGATGCAGAGCACTGTGCACTAGCGCTGCAAGACGGAAAAAAATTTCTCTATCTACTCCTATATAGTGTGTTTGGAACCAATTTAGCTGAATACAGATGGAACCACCACACTAATAGGAGATATCAGGAAAAATTATGAATTGGCAAAAAACGACAATGTATGAGGCAGTGACACACACTGAGTGCACTACAACCAGACGGGGTTGAAGCACACACTACAGGGTGAGCTGCACTCACACACCAGACCTTGCAGACAGCGGTGAACAGTACAGATGCAGAGCACTGTGCACTAGCGCTGCAAGACCAAAAAAATTTCTCTATCTACTCCTATATAGTGTGTTTGGAACCAATTTAGCTGAATACGGATGGAACCACCACACTAATAGGAGATATCAGGAAAAATTATGAATTGGCAAAAAAGGACAATGTATGAGGCAGTGACACACACTGAGTGCACTACAACCAGACGGGGTTGAAGCACACACTACAGGGTGAGCTGCACTCACACACCAGACCTTGCAGACAGCGGTGAACAGTACAGATGCAGAGCACTGTGCACTAGTGCTGCAAGACGGAAAAAAATGTCTCTATCTACTCCTATATAGTGTGTTTGGAACCAATTTAGCTGAATACAGATGGAACCACCACACTAATAGGAGATATCAGGAAAAATTATGAATTGGCAAAAAAGGACAATGTATGAGGCAGTGACACACACTGAGTGCACTACAACCAGACTTGGCTGAAGCACACACTACAGGGTGAGCTGCACTCACACACACAGACCTTGCAGACAGCGGTGAACAGCACAGGGAACTGTGCACTAGCACTGCAAGGCACAGTGATTTAGAAAGTAGCTTGGGTAAAGCAGTATAGAGCAAATAGGTAGCTAAAACTGTCCCTCAGAACAACAGCGTCCTATCCCTAACTGAATTCACAGCAGAGTGAGCTCAAAATGGCGGCGGTGGCTTTTATAGTGCATCATGACATCATTTCAGCAGCCAATCACAGCCATGCCATTAGTTAAGATGCCTACATGCCTAACAGGATGTGCCCACACTTCTTAGGATCCTCATTGGCTGAATAAAATGAAAATGTCTCATTGCATTATGGGAACTTCCGATTCCGGTATACGATATTGCAAAAGTATCGGAATTCCGATACCGCGAATATCGGCCGATACCCGATATTTCAGTATCGGAATGCTCAACACTAGTTATAATCTCATTTTGGACTATATATTGCATCTACTACGATTTATCAATTTATCTAGGTCCTTTTGGTCCATGCAGATTTACACATACATACATTTTCAAATTATGATACAGCAGATGGATTTGCTTCCAGTATAGTTATGTGCAAAATGTTTTCGCTGTATCTTATTTACCCTGCTGTTCATATAGAAATAGTTCAATTCAGTTGTCAACAGTTCACATTGTAAATGAAAAGATTTTCTTATTTTCCTTGTGTTATCTGATTCTACCAACATTTTATAATACTTGTGAAAATGTGACTGTAGATGAACAACTGGTGTCATTCAGAGGTAGGTGCCCATTCAGACAGTATATTCCAAGTAAGCCTGCAAAGTACGGCATAAAAATATGGACTCTGTGCGACAGCAAAAGTTCATATGCTGTAAACGCTCAGGTATACATAGGGAGAAACACTGGAGAAAGAGCTGAAAAAAATCAAGGTATGCAAGTAGTTTTGGATTTGACACACGGACTCAAAGGACAAAATGTTACATGCGACAATTTTTTCACATCATATCAACTGGGGCAGATGTCGCTGAAAAGAAAAATGACCATGCTGGGTACTGTTAGAAAAAATAAGCCAGAACTGCCGCAAGGTATCCTCAGTAAGAGAGACGTTTATAGTTCTTTTTTTTATTTTACTAAGGATACAACAGTAGTTTCTTACGTTCCCAAAAAACATAAGCAGGTCATTCTGATGAGCACAATGCACCATGATAGTGCAATCAGTAATCGAGACGACAGAAAGCCGGACACGATTTTACATTACAATGCCACAAAAGGGGCAGTTGATACTCTAGATCAACTCATAGGCACTTACACCTGTAAACGCAAAACAAATAGTTGTTTTTTGCAACATTCTTGATGTGTCGGCATACAATGCATTTGTGTTATGGTGTGAAATACACCCAAATTGGAGCAAAAATGAACTATATAAAAGAAGAATTTTTATAGAGGAGTTGTCACAGCTGACACCCGGTACTATGTGCAGGGAGAGGTCACACACCGCTCCCAGCACACTAACCCCCGTGATGCTGCGATCGAAGTCGATCGCAGCATTGCGGTGGCAAGGGGAGGTGATCGCAGATACTCACCTCCTCTTCCAAAACAAGCCGTCAAATGACTATCTGCCAAAATCTGGAAAAATTATAGCTCTCAAAAAATGGCGATGCAAAAACTAGATTTTACAAAAAATGCGTCTTTTAGTGTGTGACAGCTGTCAGTCATAAAAACCCCATATGATTCTGGTATCGCTGTAGTCTCACCGACCCGAAGAATAAGGTCGTCTAATCACTTATACAGCATGAGGAACGGCGTAAAAAATTAACTCTCAGGATAGGGTTGTGCTAGGGTTAGGGTTGTGCTAGGGTTAGGGTTGTGCTAGGGTTAGGGTTGTGTTAGGGTTAGGGCTGGGGTTGAGGTTAGAGTTGGGGTTAGGGTTGGGGTTAGGGTTGTGATGGGGTTGGGATTTTTTTCAAAAGTAAGAAAAAAAGATGACGATATGGCGACTAGTGTTGAGCGCAAGTGCTCGCTACTTAAGTTTGCATCGGGTGTTCTGGTATGCATTGAGTATCGTGGGTATTTGAGTGACATGCTCGAGTCTCTGCCCCATATGCTTCACGGCCCAAAAAACTTTGCGGGGATTGCCTGCCATGCACGAGCAATCCCCGCATGTTTTTTTTTGGATATCTAATAACCGTGAAACATCCGGGCTGGGACTCGAGCATGTCAATCGAGCACACGCAGTACATGGTGCATACCTGAGTACCCGATGCAAACTCAAGTAGCGAGCACTTGCGCTCAAGACTAATGACAACTTATTCAATATGATGACCTAATTTTATCAAATTCTGTGTCATACCTCTGGGTTCAAAATGTTCACTATACACCTTAATAAAATCCTTGAGGGGTATAGTTTCCAAAATGGGGTCGCTTGTGGGGGAGCTCCACTGTTTAGGCACATCAGGGGCTCTCCAAACGGGACATTGTGTTCGCTAACAAATTGAATGGAAAATCGGCTCAAATTGTTAGCGTGCCTAAACTTTGGAGCTCCCCCACAATTGACCCCATTTTGGAAACTAGACCACCCAAGGCACCTATCTAGATGCATAATGAAAAAAAACCTGGGGGTTCCAATTGCTCACTATGCATCTAAATAGGTGCCTTGGGTGGTCTAGTTTCCAAAATGGGGTCACTTGTGGGGGAGCTCCAATGTTTAGGCACACAGGAGCTCTCCAAACGCGACATGGTGTCCGCTAACAAATTGTCATTTTTAGAATGGTGTCACTTTTGGGTATTTTCTGTCATAAAGACCTCTCAAAGTGACTTCAAATGTGACGTGGTCCCTAAAAAAATGGTTTTGTAAATTTTGTTGGAAAAATGAGAAATAGCTGGTCAATTTTAACCCTTATAGCTCCCTAACAAAAAAAATTTTGGTTCCAAAATTGTGCTGATGTAAAGTAGACATGTGGGAAATGTTATTTATTAACTCGTTTGTGTGACATATCTCTGATTTAAGGGCATAAAAATTCAAATTTTGAAAATTGCAAAAATTTGCAAAATTTTTGCCAAATTTCCATTTTATTATTTTATTATTATTTCCAAATAAACGCAAGTGATATTGAAGAAATTTTACCACAATCATGAAGTACAATATGTCACGAAAAAACAGTCTCAGAATCAGGGGGATCCGTTGAAGCATTCCAGAGTAATTACCTCATAAAGTGACAGTGGTCAGAATTGTAAAAATTGGCCTGGTCATTAACGTGCAAACCTCCCTCGGGGGTTAAGGGGTTAAAAAGATCTGCTAATCTCTAGAGGCAATCTTTAGGTTTGCACACTGAGGAATGTAATGCTATCATTTACCAAATTAAAGCTTAGTATTATTCACATTGTATTAATTATATTATTTATTTGCTATCCAAAATATATGCTTTGTATGCATTTCGTCCCAAAGTACCCTGCTACTATCTGTATCTATACGTGCTGCAAATAAGTGTTATACTAACCATGTGAGCACTGCAGGAAATCACTGGACATAGCATTGATAACAGTATGTACAGCATGTGACCATTATGGATAGTAACTGGCTGTGGTGGTGACTAGAGATGAGCGGTGTTCGACTCAAACTGTTTGCCAATCTCAAATTCGAGCTGTTTTGGGCGGTGTTCGAGCCGTTCGGCGAACACGAACAATTTGAAAAAAATTCGGCTGTTCGAGGTTATGTTCGATAACTGTTCGTGCACCAAAATCATAACTGGATTTTTTCTCAGTAATGCTGAAAATTAATGGTAATACGCAGTTTGAGTGTACAGCGGGGCAGGGGGAGGGGCAGGGGATGGATCTCTGCAAAAATAATCAAGATCTCCATTTTTTTTCTCTTTCCCGCATTTACAGTGGGGAGGTGCAATCTGTCAGCCTATCAGCAGCACACACACGGAGCAAACTGCTTTTTTTCACACAAGCAAGGGCATGTGTCATTGGCAGTGTATGTCGCATGTCCTTGCCCTATAAGACCCAGCCATTTTCCCCGTCGCCACCATTTTCTCACTGCTGCAGCTGTGTGTTAGACGGCACCACTGTTGCTGTGTGCACTATACTTTGTTAATTTCAAGCCACTTTTCGCACAAATCCACAGATAGCTTGGGAGTAGGGAATAGTTGTGATTGCAGTCCTTTTGAGGACTAGGTTACATCATTTCCTACAACTTTTATCAGGCAGGTCTGTGCTCTTAAATAAATAGGTTGGGAGTAAAGACTAATTGTAATTGCAGTCCTTTTGATGGCTAGGTTACATCAGTTCCTATCACTTTTTGCCAGGCAGGTCTGTTTTAGTGCTGTGCAAGTTTTTTTCACAACATTTGGCTAAATCTAGCAAAGCAAATCCTTTTTGGCTTCTTGCAGTGTGTGTTAGTCAGTGGAGTAGTCTATCTGTGTTGCAAGCTACACCACCTGGGTATAGAATACAATTTTTTTACTGCACCTAGTGAAGGAAAACCTTTTGGGCATAGCATCATTCTATTAGTCCATCTATACTAACCTCCACCAGGTTGCAAATTCAATATAATTGTTATCTGCATCTAGCTCTGAAAAAATATTTCGGCTTGTAGTAGTGTGTGGGACTTGTTCTATTAGTCCATCTATACTAACCTCCACCAGGTTGTAAATTCAATATAATTTTTTTCTGCATCTACCTCTGAAAAAATATTTTGGCTTGTAGCAGTGTGTGGGACTTGTTCTATTAGTCCATCTATACTAACCTCCACCAGGTTGCAAATTCAATATAATATTTATCTGCATCTAGCTCTGAAAAAATATTTCGGCTTGTAGAAGTGGGTGGAACTTGTTCTATTAGTCCATCTATACTAACCTCCACCAGGTTGCAAATTCAATATAATTTTTATCTGCATCTAGCTCTGAAAAAATATTTCGGCTTGTAGCAGTGTGTGGGACTTGTTCTATTAGTCCATCTGTACTAACCTCCACCAGGTTGCAAATTCAATATAATTTTTTTCTGAATCTAGCTCTGAAAAAATATTTCGGCTTGTAGCAGTGTGTGGGACTTGTTCTATTACTCCATCTATACTAACCTCCACCAGGTTGCAAATTCAATATAATTTTTATCTGCATCTATCCCAGCCAATACTTTTGGGCTAATACAACAGTTTTGCCACTCAGCTCTGCTCGGTTCCCATCCATTGTTTTTTGTGCAAACAACTCCAGAGTTGTCAATTAGTTAACCACCAAAATGAGTGGATTAAGGCCTGCTGCTGGTGGAAAGGGGAATAGGCGTGTTGGGAAGGGAAAAAAAGGTTGTGTCCGTGGGGTAGGGGTTAAAGCAACAGTAACATCTGCAGAAGAAAGACCATCTTCCAGCCAAACTAAGATGTCTACATCTTTTAGCGGACAATGTGATAAGATCCCTTTCTTACGGCCACGCCAATCGCTACATATTACAGATGAGGCACAAAAACAGCAGGTGCTTCAACGGATATCAAGTGCTCCTTTAAGTGGGCTCTCCTCCACCTCAACTTCAACATCACAAATACTCCAGTCCTCAGAGGTGTCACCCCAATCGCACTTAGTAACATAGTAACATAACATAGTAACATAGTTTGTAAAGCCGAATAAAGACTTGCGTCCATCAAGTTCGACCTGTTAGTTCTGTAATTGCTAAAGTTGATCCAGAGGAGGGCAA
The DNA here is from genome assembly GCF_046119375.1 of Phyllobates terribilis. Lineage (NCBI taxonomy): Eukaryota > Metazoa > Chordata > Amphibia > Anura > Dendrobatidae > Phyllobates > Phyllobates terribilis. The sequence continues at coordinate 791,579,230 of NW_027362761.1, forward strand.
AAACCCGAAATGATTTGGCCAATCATCACCTGAGGAAAAATTACCTCCCGACTCTGAAACCAGCAGTCAGAATAAATCCCTGTATCAACCTACTATTTTATTTTATTTTTAAGTATATGCTGAAATCTGCCTGGTATCTAGAAATGCATCCAGTCCCCGCTTGAACTGGTGTAGTGAATCCGACATTACCGTCTCCTCACTCAGTGAATTCCATATTCTCACTGCTCTTACCGTAAAGAACCCCTTCCTATGCTGGTGCTGAAACCTTTTCTCTTCCAGTCTTAGTGAGTGCCCTCTTGTTACCGTAATATCCCTCCTTTTGAACAAATCTCGGGCAAGATCTCTATACTGTCCCCTAACATATTTGTACACATTTATTATGTCCCCCCTCAACCTTCTCTTTTCCAAGCTGAATAGTCCTAGTTTTGCCAACCTCTCTGGGTATTGCAGTCCCTCCATTCCCTTTATTAATTTTGTTGCCCTCCTTTGTACCTTTACAAGCTCGTTTATACCCTTTCTATATATTGGGGCCCATAACTGAGCACAGTATTCCAAGTGTGGTCTGACCAGTGCTTTGTACAGTGGAAGAACAATGTTCTCATCCTTTGCAGCTATACCTCTTCTGATACATCCCATTACCCTGTTTGCCCTTACAGCAGCGGCCTGACTTTGGGCACTCCAATTTAGTTTGCTATCAATCAAGATGCCCAAGTCCTTCTCCATCTCTGAATTCCCCAATGATTTCCCATTCAGTGAGTACTGGTGACTTCCATTTTTCCTTCCCATATGTATGACCTTACATTTCTCCTCGTTAAACCTCATTTGCCATTTAATGCTCCACCTACCCAGCTTATCCAAATCCCTCTGTAGGTCTGCACTGTCCTCTTTTGTATTAATTGTTTTGCATAACTTTGTGTCATCTGCAAATATTGATATTTTACTATTTATCCCGTTGACTATGTCGTTAATAAAGATATTAAATAACATTGGGCCTAGTACAGACCCCTGTGGTACCCCACTAGTGACGCTTACCCAATCTCAGTATATTCCATTTATAACCACCCTCTGCCTTCTATCCTTTAGCCAGTTAGCTACCCACTTGCAGACATTTTCCCCCAGCCCCATCATTCTCATTTTGTATACCAACCTATTATGTGGCACGCTATCGAACGCTTTTGAGAAGTCGAGATACACGACATCCACTGGTTCCCCCTGATCTACTCGAGAGCTAACCTCCTCGTAGAAGTCAATCAGGTTTGTTTGGCAGGAGCGATTCCTCATGAATCCATGTTGGTTCGGGATTAAAAGATTATTAGCATCAAGATGCTCCGTAATTGCCTCTTTAATGAAGCTTTCAAAAATTTTGCCCACAACGGACGTCAGACTCACCGGCCGATAGTTTCCGGCGTCACTTTTCGCTCCCTTTTTGAATATTGGCACTACATTCGCCTGTCGCCAATCAAGTGGCACAGACCCAGTCTCAACAGAGTCCTTAAATATAAGATATAACGGTTTGTCTATCACACTACTTAGTTCCTTTAGTACCCGTGGGTGTATGCCATCAGGTCCTGGTGATTTGTTTATTTTAATGTTACTGAGGCGTTTCTGTACCCCAGCTTGGGTTAGATTTGTCATACTTAGTGGAAGATTAAGTTTGTCACTTCTCATTTCTCCTGTTAGTTCGATTTCCTTTGTGAAAGTTGTCGAAAAAAAATTATTTAATAGATTAGATTTATCCTCATCTTTCTCTATGATTTTGCCTTCCTCACTTTTTATCGGTCCAATATTATCCGATTTAATCCTTTTACTATTTATATACGTAAAGAACAGTTTGGGATTTGATCTACTTTCCCTAGCAATACGTCTCTCTGTTTCCTCCTTCGCTATTTTTATTTGTTTTTTACAGGTTCTCATTTTTTCCTTGTAACACATTAGTGCCTCCTTACTGTTTTCCTGTTTTAATCTCTTGAATGCCTCTTTTTTGCTAAGTTGACGCGCCCCTGGGCCTGTGTCGCGCTGCGTTGCGCACGCGGGAGCTTACCCGGAGCCGGATCTCTTGAGGGTTGTAGTCTCGTGGCGGTGACCCGGTCCGTGCCCAGGGAGTCAAACTGAGCGGCGATGTAACAGCGGTAGATGCAGGACGACTACGCCACCCGTTGAATGCAGCTATGGAGCTGCCGCTGCAGGACAGTCCGTTGAGGCCGGTGGATGGATGGTGCAGCGTAGATGGTATAACCCCCAACGGGAGGGGTATGGCCTCAGGGCAGCAGATGTGGATGATGGGGGTAGCAGGAACCACTCAGAGACGGTGCGGTGTAATTCAGGGTCTTTACTGGTAACAACGAAAGACCCTCCCGGAGTACTTGCTAGTGAACGGGACCTGGTCAGTCCTTGAGCAGATGGGATCTCCCCTGGCCAGGCGGAGTTGTAGGCCTCCCAAACTGACTGTACTCTTCTGGCTACCTTGCTAGAAGCGGATATAAGTAGCCCACGTCCCTGAGTGTACCGTGTGGTGCTCACCCGTATGGCCGGTGACTCGGGGCCTTCTAATGGCTTCCGCTCCACGATGGCGGTGCTGGTCCCACGCGTGTGACCGTGCCTTTGGGTTTCTGGGCCTGAGGACCTGAAATCCCCTGCCGGTCGGCTTCTGCTGCTGGGTAAGAGTTAGTCCCCACAGCCTCGGACGCCGGGTCCGGTAAGAAAGCTTCTCAGTCAGGGCGAGCTCTGCAGCTGCCAGCCCCTGACTCGTAGTAATATTGCTCCCAATGAGCTTCTGCTGTTTCTTCCTATGCTGCTTCTCTGTCTCTACTCTCCTTGACTGCTAACCCTGCTTCAGCCCCGGGTTTATATAGGGGAAGTTCTTCCCCTCCCAAGACTGGGCAGGAGGTGTGGCATGCACAGGATCCCTGACCAAAGGACCTCCCACCTGCTCTCAGACATAACATCTCTATCACTGTGGCAACCAGACCCCTGGGGTGTCACATTCCCCCCTAGTGAAATTTAGTACTCCGGGACTAAACATATTTTAGAAAAACATAACAAGATAAAAACAATAATAATACAATAAGAAAAACATATAAAGTTGGTTACGGCATGTCCGTAACCGGGTGCAGTCTTTGAAGAAAAGCAAGGTGTCCATTTCACCAAAACAGGGAGACGTAACCAGGTAGGGGTTTGTCCTACCCCGAGTCCTTAACAGTCTTTAGTCCGTCCTGGGTTACGCTCCAACTATGTACAAGGATTCCCGGTAAATCCACCAAGGATTCCTAAAAATAACTGGAAACACAAAATTATACACAAGCAACAATACACAGATAAACATAAATAAAACCATTTATACACTTCAAATCCTCCAGCGTGCGGGTAACTGGCCTCTAGTGGCCCTAGTGGACCTACGGAGCTGACTGTCTGGCCCTGAACTACAGGGTGTAGGAGCTGTCAAGGGTAAACTGGGCAGCTGTCTACCGGCTCTTTGTCTCACTAGGGGTACGGCAGGCTCACTATAAGCAGAGGGTTGATCCTCCTGTTCTGCTTGTGTGGAGTCTTCTGCCTCCTGGACCGGCTGTTCTTCCAGCTCTACCTGTTGCTCCGTAGGTGCTTGGGATGCTGGTTGGAGGAAGGTGAGTACGGGTACCACAACTGCACCATTGACTTGAGTCCAAGACCGAGGGAAGTCCCCGAGCACAGTACTAACCATATCTTCCCTTTCCTCTACGGGTCGATGGTCTTCTTGTTCCTCTTCAGGGTTCCTCAGTTGTTCGGGACACTTCTTCAGGTGGTCCCGGGATACAATGGCGGTGGTTTCCCCTCCGTCTTTACTGATGGTACAAACCTTCGGGTTCTCGTGGCTTGAGGGCAGTACGGTGTACGGGTCCTTCTCCCACTGGTCATCCAACTTGTGGAGCCGTCTCTTCCTCTTCAAGACCTGCTCTCCGGGTACCAGGGGAACAGCGGGAGCATACTGGTTGTAAGTTTTCTCTTGTCTTTCCCTAGCCTGACAGAGACTTCGCTCCACGCTCTCCTGTACTCTCCGGTACTGCTGCTGCCTCTCTGTGTCCCAGTCTGTTTCTGGTGAAGTGTCCTCGGGTGTCAGGACTCCCATTTCCAGGTCAACAGGTAACTTACCAGGTCTTGCCCTCATTAGGTAAGCCGGGGTACAGTTGGTGGAACCTACCGGGATGTGGTTGTATAGGTCCACCAGATCGGGCAACTTCTCAGGCCACAGACTGCGTTCTTCCAGGGGCAACGTTTTTAGAAGATCCATTACCACCTGGTTCATTTTCTCACAAAGTCCATTAGTTTGCGGATGGTAGGGTGTCGTCCTTATCTTCCGGCAGCCATACAGATCGCAGAATTCCTGGAAGACCTCCGCTTCAAAGGCAGGTCCCTGGTCCGTCAGCACTTGGTCCGGGTACCCGTGTGGACGGCAAAAGTGCTGCTGGAAGGCTCTAGCTGCTGTTTGAGCCGTTAAGTCCTTGACGGGGACGACAACCAGAAACCGGGAGTAATGATCCACGATGGCTAACGCGTAGACGTAGCCACTTCTGCTTGGGGTCAGTTTTACATGATCCAAGGCTACCAGTTCCAACGGTTGCCGGGTGACGATGGACTGCAGGGGAGTCTTCTGGCTGGCACGGTCCTTCCTTCTCAGGTTGCACGGGCCACAGTCTCTGCACCACTTCTCAATGGTTCCCCTCATGCCTACCCAGTGGAACCGCTCGCGCAGCAAGAACTCCAGCTTCTTCCACCCGAAGTGCCCAGCTCCGTCGTGGTATGCCTCCATCACCATGGCTGCGTCCCTTCGTGGCACCACTACTTGCCAGAGTAATTCATGCGTCCGGGAGTTAACCATTCTGCGGCACAACTTCCCTTTGTAAAGGAACAGTCGACTCTTCTCTGCCCATAGTTGTTTGGCTTCCTCCGGAGCGTCTGGTTCAAGGCGAGCCTCCGGCCGAGTCAGCATCTCCTTCACCAGTCGGACGGCAGGGTCGCTGTCTTGCGTTTCCGCCCAGTTGTAGTGGGGTAAGGGGTTCAACGTAGCAGTCTGCTTACTCCTTACCTGGTGGGAATACTGAATAGTCCCATGACGGTGGAACGCAGGGAGTTCAACTTCTTCCAGTCCCTCCGGATCTTCTCCTCCGTCCGGTAGGTTGGGCATCCTGGACAGGGCGTCCGCGTTGGTATTGGAGCGTCCTGCCCGGTATTTGATTGTGAACTCGTAGTTGGACAGACGGGCCATCCACCTCTGCTCCAGGGCACCGAGTCTTGCCGTGTCCAGGTGTGTCAACGGGTTGTTATCCGTGTACACTGTGAACCGGGAAGAAGCGAGGTAATGCTTAAAGCGCTCGGTGACTGCCCATACTACGGCCAGGAACTCCAGCTTAAATGAGCTGTAATTCTCGGGGTTCCTTTCGGTGGGTCGCAGTTTTCGGCTGGCATAGGCGATTACTCGTTCCTTCCCCTGCTGGATCTGGGACAGTACGGCTCCTAGCCCGATGTTACTGGCGTCGGTGTAGAGGATAAAGGGCTGGCTATAATCCGGGTACGCCAGGATTTCGTCCCCCGTGAGGGCCATCTTCAGCTGGCGGAAGGACTCTTCTTCCAGCTCCTCCCATTTGAAGGGCGGCTTCTGGTTCTTGGCCTTCCGGGACTGGCCTATCAGGAGGTCCTGCATAGGTGCTGCCTTCTTGGTGAAACCGGGAATAAACCTTCGGTAGTAGCCTACCAACCCGAGGAACTGCCGCACTTCTTTTACGCTGGAGGGGCTTGGCCATTCCTTAATTGCGGTGATCTTATCAGGGTCGGGAGCCACTCCGTCAGCGCTCACCACGTGTCCCAGGTACTGCACCTTTGGTTTCAGGAGGTGACACTTGGAGGGTTTCACCTTTAGGCCGTAACTCGCCAGAGCTTCGAACACTTCCGCCAGGTGTTTCAGGTGGTCCTCATACGTCTTGGAATATACGATGACATCGTCCAGGTACAACAGGACCGTCTCGAAGTTTCTGTGGCCCAGACAACACTCCATTAGTCGTTGGAAGGTTCCTGGTGCGTTGCAGAGTCCGAACGGCATGCAGGTGAACTCGCTAAGTCCCATCGGGGTGGTGAATGCGGTCTTCTCCCGGTCCGCCTCTGCTACAGGAACCTGCCAGTACCCGCTAGTGAGATCCAAGGTAGAGAAGAAGTTAGCAGATCTTAAAGCAGCCAATGACTCCTCTATCCTTGGTAAGGGGTACGCATCCTTGTGTGTGATACGGTTGATTTTCCGGTAATCTACACACATCCTCATGGTGTTGTCTTTCTTTCGGACTAAGACTAGTGGAGCTGCCCAGGGGCTACAGCTATCCCTGATCACCCCAGCCTCCTTCATGTCTCTAAGCATCCCCTTGGCGTGTTGGTAGTGTGCAGGGGGTACGGGTCGATACCTCTCTTTTATGGGAGGATGGTCTCCCGTGGGGATGTGGTGTTCTACCCCCTTGACTCGCCCGAAGTCTAACGGGTGTTTACTAAACACTCTCTCGTACTCTTGAACCACCCGATAGACTCCCTGTTTCTGATGTGAGGGAGTGGAGTCAGTACCCAAATGTAGTTGCTGACACCAGTCCTCCTTTGTTTTCTTAGAGCCGTTACCTTCCTCCGGGTGAGATGGAGGCAAGGGTTCCACAGATTGTATAGCATTTTGGTTAATGGTATATAATTTGGCTAGCGTGGCATACCGGGGCAGGTACACTTCCCTCTCCCCGATATTGATTATGCGAACGGGCACCCTCCCATGGCGTACATTGACCACCCCCCGTGCTGTCAAAATGGTGGGCCTACTGTCTGAGTAAACTGGTTCTACCATTGCCTGGTAATCTCTACCTCTCAGACCAATAGCTGCCCGGCACCAAATCATCATTTCACTTTTTGGGGGCATGGCAATAGGAAAAGGGTCACACATTCTTACGCTACCAATCTCACCGCCGGAGAGTTCCACCTGTTGCCGTCGCATCAGTGCCCGGATCTCTTTCTGGAGCACCCGCTGCTCGCCGGAGCTGGCGTTCTTGGCAACCTGCTGTAAAAGGAAAATCACCTCTGCAAGACAATTTTCAATTACATTAGTTCCTAGAGTTATTTTTGGGTGACTCTCATGTTTGTCAATATCTACAATGATCAGTCCCTGTGCTGCCAGTTCGACTCTACCGATTTTGATGGTCACCTCTTTAAATCCGATCTGTGGCACGGGCTGGCCATTGCTGGCGATGATACTCAAGTCGTCGTCAGGGTAGCGGGTAATATCCGAGTCATTCCAGTACTGCTTAAAGAGCACGTACGGGATGGTGGTGACCTGTGACCCGGTGTCCAGTAGGGCACTCATGGGAATGCCATCCAGTACCACAGGCAAGACTGGACGTCCTCCCACATATCTGTCGCGCCAGTTCAATGGGCCTGGTGATCTTTTTCCTGGGGGTTGGCCCTCTACCCCAGGTTGTGCCCGTTTAAAGAACAGTACCTTGCCATATGTCCAGGTTGATTGCAGCGGCGGCAGATGGGTCGTCCGTCCTCGCTGTATCGGTCACTGGGTCTTCCTCTGGCCGGTGGGGTCCTCCTTGGTCGACGCCACGGGATGTCCTCCGGTCCGGATGCCAGCTGGATCTTCCCTGGGGTGGAAGCCTGTAAAGACTGCACAGTTCGGGTTAGCGCAGCAACGCTCTTAGCTAGCTCTTGGACCTGATGGTGTAGGTCTGGAGCCGGGTCATTGTCCAAAGCCTGCGCATCAGCTCCCACAGGCCCTGCCGACAAGGGCGCCGCCTCCTGGTGGTAAGTGATAGCAGGGCGCTTGTGGGTCACAACGCCACCCGGTGCCGGTTCTCGGAGCACCCGGATGGCTCTGTCCTTGAACTGTGCAAAGCCCAGATGGGGATCCTGTAAGGCCATTGCCCGCAACTGGGTTCGGTGGGTATTACAATACAGTCCCTCTATAAACTGTTCGGTCAACAGCCTGTCCTCGTTTCCCACTCCATCAGGGTCGGTCTGCTTAATGGCCCTCAGGGCCTCTTGTAGGTTTAGTGCATAGTCCCTTATACTCTCATGCGCTCGCTGCTTGCACCCGTAGAATCTAAGCTTAATCTCGGCTGAGGTGCGGGTATCAAAGGTGTCCTTCAGCCGGGTTAGTATCCCTGCGACAGTCTTCCTCCCAGGTGGCCAGGATTTTACTTCCCTTTTGGCTGCCCCGGTTAGTTGGGCCACCAGGATGCTCACTTTTTGCTCTTCTGTGAGGGGGTACACCTGGAAGAGGCTATCCAGCTTTTCTCTAAAGTCATGCAGGGTATGTGACTCCCCTGAGTACTGGGGTAGCCAAGCTGCTCCCGGGATATAGGGCATGGTGAAGGGCATAACTGCAGCAGCGGTAGCGCTGGCGGGGGTTGAGGCAGTGAAGCTCTCCTCCGTATCCGACATCTTCCTCCCCCCTAGTGGACCGTGGCCTACCTTGCGATGATCCTGTTCCGTAGGCCGCGGCTCCGCAGTGGATCGTCAGGGTTGAGGACCTTCCGTCGCGCTCCTGTAACGTCGGCGTCTGCTGGGCTCCTTCCAGGACCTTACGCAACGTCCGGACGTGGGGCGGGGCTTCAGTTCTCGCGCGCTTTCGGAGTCCACGCCCCTCTTCTTCCCGCGCGGCGTCCTCAAGATGGCGTCCAATGGCGGGAAAACTCCACGGATGGCGGGAAGAAGGCAGAAGATGGCGCCGGATGGCGGGAAACTTCACCGATGGCGGGAAGAAGGCTGAAGATGGCGCCGGATGGCGGGAATCTTCACCACAGGTAAGTTTGAAAAGTCTCTTTTTCAGGCACGCAGTACCCGGTGGTTGCGGGCACGAAATCCTGCCGACTACGCCAAAAGTTGACGCGCCCCTGGGCCTGTGTCGCGCTGCGTTGCGCACGCGGGAGCTTACCCGGAGCCGGATCTCTTGAGGGTTGTAGTCTCGTGGCGGTGACCCGGTCCGTGCCCAGGGAGTCAAACTGAGCGGCGATGTAACAGCGGTAGATGCAGGACGACTACGCCACCCGTTGAATGCAGCTATGGAGCTGCCGCTGCAGGACAGTCCGTTGAGGCCGGTGGATGGATGGTGCAGCGTAGATGGTATAACCCCCAACGGGAGGGGTATGGCCTCAGGGCAGCAGATGTGGATGATGGGGGTAGCAGGAACCACTCAGAGACGGTGCGGTGTAATTCAGGGTCTTTACTGGTAACAACGAAAGACCCTCCCGGAGTACTTGCTAGTGAACGGGACCTGGTCAGTCCTTGAGCAGATGGGATCTCCCCTGGCCAGGCGGAGTTGTAGGCCTCCCAAACTGACTGTACTCTTCTGGCTACCTTGCTAGAAGCGGATATAAGTAGCCCACGTCCCTGAGTGTACCGTGTGGTGCTCACCCGTATGGCCGGTGACTCGGGGCCTTCTAATGGCTTCCGCTCCACGATGGCGGTGCTGGTCCCACGCGTGTGACCGTGCCTTTGGGTTTCTGGGCCTGAGGACCTGAAATCCCCTGCCGGTCGGCTTCTGCTGCTGGGTAAGAGTTAGTCCCCACAGCCTCGGACGCCGGGTCCGGTAAGAAAGCTTCTCAGTCAGGGCGAGCTCTGCAGCTGCCAGCCCCTGACTCGTAGTAATATTGCTCCCAATGAGCTTCTGCTGTTTCTTCCTATGCTGCTTCTCTGTCTCTACTCTCCTTGACTGCTAACCCTGCTTCAGCCCCGGGTTTATATAGGGGAAGTTCTTCCCCTCCCAAGACTGGGCAGGAGGTGTGGCATGCACAGGATCCCTGACCAAAGGACCTCCCACCTGCTCTCAGACATAACATCTCTATCACTGTGGCAACCAGACCCCTGGGGTGTCACAATTTAACGCCCCTTTTACGTTCTTGTTCAACCATATTGGTTTCCTCTTATTTCTGGCCCTTTTATTCCCATACGGTATATACCTCTCGCACTGAGTATTCAGAATTCTTTTGAAGGTTTCCCATTTACTATTCGTATTCCTTTGATTAAGTACTTTGTCCCAGTCAATAAGTTGAAGGCTTTCTTTCAGCTGATCAAACTTCGCCCTCCTAAAGTTTAATGTTTTTGTTGTTCCCTTATTGATAACCCTACTGAAGGGCATTTTGAAGTCGATAATATTATGGTCGCTATTACCTAGGTGCCCCCCTATCTGTACCTCAGTTATTCTATCAGGCCTACTAGTCAATATTAAGTCCAACACGGCCTTCCCTCTCGTGGGTTCCTGCACTAGTTGGGAGAGATAATTATCCTTAATATTTGACAAGAACCTTTTACCTTTCTGAGATCTACAGGTTTCTGTTTCCCAGTCAATATCCGGGTAGTTGAAATCCCCCATTACAATCACTTCATTATGTTTTGCTACGTTGTCATTTGTACTAATAGCAGATTCTCATTCTCCTCTGTTATATTTGGTGGTTTATAGCAGACCCCCAGTAATATTTTATTATTATTTTTAGTTCCCTCTATCTCTACCCACATGGACTCGACCCCCTCTACTCCCTCTCCTATATCTTCCCTTAGTCTGGGTTTTAGACATGCTTGCTTCCTCACAGCTCCCAAGTCTCCAGCTGCCCGTCTGAGTATGGGATAGAACAGATGGTTGAGTCTGCAGAGCTGTTTACTCATACTATAGCCTGGGAATCAAAGGTCGGCTCCAGAGCTTCTGTGAATCCAGACGAGGAAATGATCTGCACTGATGCCCAGAATCTTTATGAGTCGGATCCAGGACCAGACGCAGAATGTTCTGACAATAATGTAGACCCTCGTTCCCAAACTGTAACTCCTGTTGGTGGAGACAATGAGGAAGACGATGATGAGACTCAAATACCTAATTGGAGCGACAACTTGAGTTTTTTGTCAGGGCAGGAAGAGGTTGTCTCTGAGGACTAGAGATGAGCGGTGTTCGAATCGAACTGTTCGCCAATCTCAAATTCGAGCTGTTTTGGGCGGTGTTCGAGCCGTTCGGCGAACACGAACAATTTGAAAAAAAATTCGGCTGTTCGAGGTTATGTTCGATAACTGTTCATGCACCAAAATCATAACTGGATTTTTTCTCAGTAATGCTGAAAATTAATGTTAATACGCAGTTTGAGTGTACAGCGGGGCGGGGGGAGGGGCAGGGGATGGATCTCTGCAGAAATAATGAAGATCTCCATTTTTTTTTCTCTTTCCCGCATATACAGTGGGGAGGTGCAATCTGTCAGCCTATCAGCAGTGCACACACGGAGCAAACTGCTTTTTTTCACACAAGCAAGGGCATGTGTCATTGGCAGTGTATGTCACATGTCCTTGCCCTATAAGACCCAGCCATTTTCCCCGTCGCCACCATTTTCTCACTGCTGCAGCTGCGTGCTAGACGGCACCGCTGTTGCTGTGTGCGCTATACTTTGTTAATCTCAAGCCAATTTTCGCACAAATCTACAGATAGCTTGGGAGTAGGGAATAGTTGTGATTGCAGTCCTTTTAAGGACTAGGTTACATCATTTCCTACGACTTTTATCAGGCAGGTCTGTGCTCTTAAATAGGTTGGGAGTAAAGACTAATTGTAATTGCAGTCCTTTTGAGGGCTAGGTTACATCAGTTCCTATCACTTTTTGCCAGGCAGGTCTGTTTTAGTGCTGTGCAATTTTTTTTCACAACATTTGGCTAAATCTAGCAAAGCAAATCCTTTTTGGCCTCTTGCAGTGTGTGTTAGTCAGTGGAGTAGCCTATCTGTGTTGCAAGCTACACCACCTGGCTATAGAATACAATTTTTTTACTGCACCTAGTGAAGGAAAACCTTTTGGGCATAGCATCATTCTATTAGTCCATCTATACTAACCTCCACCAGGTTGCAAATGCAATATAATTGTTATCTGCATCTAGCTCTGAAAAAATATTTCGGCTTGTAGCAGTGAGTGGGACTTGTTCTATTCGTCCATCTATACTAACCTCCACCAGGTTGCAAATTCAATATAATTTTTATCTGCATCTAGCTCTGAAAAAATACTTGGGCTTCGGCTTTTAGCAGTGTGTGGGACTTGTTCTATTAGTCCATCTATACTAACCTCCACCAGATTGCAAATTCAATATAATTTTTTTCTGCATCTAGCTCTGAAAAAATATTTTGGCTTGTAGCAGTGTGTGGGACTTGTTCTATTAGTCCATCTATACCAACATCCACCAGGTTGCAAATTCAATATAATTTTTCTCTGCATCTAGCTCTGAAAAAATATTTTGGCTCTTAGCAGTGTGTGGGACTTGTTCTATTCGTCCATCTATACTAACCTCCACCAGGTTGCAAATTCAATATAAATTTTATCTGCATCTAGCTCTGAAAAAATATTTCGGCTTGTAGCAGTGTGTGGGACTTGTTCTATTAGTCCATCTATACTAACCTCCACCAGGTTGCAAATTCAATATAATTTTTTTTCTGCATCTAGCTCTGAAAAATATTTCGGCTTGCAGCAGTGTGTGGGACTTGTTCTGTTAGTCCATCTATACTAACCTCCACCAGGTTGCATATTCAATATATTTTTTATCTGCATCTAGCTCTGAAAAAATATTTGGGCTTCGGTTTGTAGCAGTGTGTGGGACTTGTTCTATTAGTCCATCTATACTAACCTCCACCAGGTTGCAAATTCAATATAATTTTTTTTCTGCATCTAGCTCTGAAAAAATATTTTGGCTTGTAGCAGTGTGTGGGACTTGTTCTATTAGTCCATCTATACTAACCTCCACCAGGTTGCAAATTCTATATAATTTTTTTCTGCATCTAGCTCTAAAAAAATATTTCGGCTTGTAGCAGTGTGTGGGACTTGTTCTATTAGTCCATCTATACTAACCTCCACCAGGTTGCAAATTAAAATTAATTTTTATTTGCATCTAGCTCTGAAAAATTATTTGGGCTTGTAGCAGTATGTGGGACTTGGTCCATTAGTCCATCTATACTAACCTCCACCAGGTTACAAATTAAAAATAATTTTTTTATGCATCTACCTCTGAAAAAAATATTTGGGCTTGTAGCAGTGTGTGGGACTTGGTCTATTAGTCCATCTACAATAACCTCCACAAGGTTGCAAATTAAAAATAATTTTTATTTGCATCTAGCTCTGAAAAAATATTTGGGCTAGTAGCAGTGTGTTGTACTCATTGTATTAGACCATCTGTACCCAGCTCCACCAGCTTTGAAATTAATAATAATTTTTAGCTGCATCTAGCCCTGAAAATAATTTTTCTTTCCAATAGTGGTAGCAATAGAAATATGGGGCGCGTGCCTGGCTAACAAAAATATACGCTTCATAACAAAAAACACCAGCCTAGCGCACTGCATTAATAAGATGGCATCATCATCTCTCCCAGGGCTAGGCCTACTACGCCGGCTAGCAATCCTGTGCCTAAAACACAATGTATGGGTCCGCGCTAGCCACTATGCTGAGGGGTCTAAAGCTGCTGCTAACGCTTTATCACAATTCAATTGGCAGATTTTCACAGAGCTCCTCCCCAATTCCCACCCATCGCGCAACAGTTGCCCACCCTCCCTATGGGATCTAGTGGCGAATAGTTGATGCCATTAATCAGAGCGTCAGTTGCTCCGTCGACGTGGCAAGCATACGGTAAGGCATGGGAAGAGTGGACACGACTAGTAGCAGGCAGATGGGTTGACCAATGTGAACAAGCCAGATCACAAGTCACCATAGAATTTCTCCACCAGCTAATGATGAGGGGCATATCAGGGGCATCAGGGCAGCGGTGTCTGACCGGAGTAGCATTTCACTTCCAACTACTGAATTGGGGAGATGTGACAAAGATTCATCATCAGACAATCCATAAAAGGGTGGAAAAGGGGTCAGCCAAGTCAGGAGTGTAGACGTCCCGTCCCGTGTCACTAAAACTGATTTCTCACATCATATCCCTAACACCATTATCATGACACTCACAATTTGAAGCAACACTACTGTCTACTGCATTTGCGATTGCCTTCTTCGGGGCGCTATGCATAAGCGAATTAGTCCCTCAATCCAAAATTACCACCAGTGGAGGCTTATTACACCAGGACGTAGTCATAGCCAATAATGCAATATGTCTACGCATACGCCAATCGAAAACGGTTCCAGCGGGCAGGGGCACTTGGGTACTTCTACAACCCACAAACGATACACTGAGTCGGGTAACAATAGTAAAAACATATATAACCATCAGATCACAAAGTAATTTCTTCCTATCACACATTGATGGAACGCCATTATCAAGATACCAGTTCCAAGCTATATTTAATGAATGCATAACATCGGCAGGGAACCACCCCAAAGATTACGGGACACACTCATTCTGCATAGGCGCGGCCACGGAAGCAGCAAGAGCAAGAAACGGAAGTTCAGAGGATAGGGAGATGGCGATCCACGTGTTTGGCGAGATACATAAGACCAGACTTGTTATCCTAACGTGGTTTGTTTCTTTTACAGGTGACGCTAAGCCAACAGTGTGGGTGATAGGCCACTCGTATATATATTGGGCAGAAAAAAGGGCAAAAGTCCGCCCAGACGGGAGGAAATTAGAGTTTCATAACACATATTTCAACTGGAGAGGTATTAGAGGCCTGCTATGGCCACAGGTACTAATGGAGGTAATCAAGGTAGGGAGAGAGGGAAGAGGTCTGGTCATCTTAGTTATACAGGCCGGGGGAAACAACCTAGGTCATCACAAGAGCGCATAACTAATGGCAATAATGAAACTAGACACTGAGCGCTTCAGAGAATTTTTCACAAAACTTACTATAGTATGGTCAGAGATTGAGCCGATAGCAGTATGGCAAGGTGCGCGAGACATCCCGACCGTCGACCGGACAAGGTGGGTAATAAATATTCGGATGGCAAAATTTAGAAGAGACAGAGGCAGTGTAGTGATAAAACACCGACAACTGGAAGGAGATAAAGCAGGCCTCATACGGCCCGACGGTGTTCACTTAATGGATATTGGACTGGACATATTCCAGTCAGGACTCCAGGACGGAGTGGAACAAGCGTTAAGAGTGATGGGTGGGGGTCAGAGTCCTGCATACGAGTACGCAGGATCCTCCGTGGCCTGGAAATAGAAAGGACATGTTGGAGAGTTACACTTGTTGGCCAACTTGCCGGAGTGGAGACCCAGGGCATGCTGCAACATGCTGAATTATTTTAGAAATAAAATGCCTTTCTAATGGAATGAGTATAAAGAGTTAATAAAGCTGTGACCAATCCTCAGCCATCCAGTTGTAAGTGTTACATTATTGTATTGTCAAGGAAAGGGGGGCGGTAGGGGGGATGAGCGTCTGGGCACTGGGTAACTATGGTGACAGCAGGACAAGGGGCTGCTGTTCAAGTCTTGCCGTACCCACGAGTTGTGCGTCAATCCTCTTTATCTCGAAGTTCCTCCACTGCTTCTGCCTCCTCAACCTCCTCTCGGTCCTCCACCTGCACCCAAAGCCTGTCTGGTCATGCCACAAGCTTTCTAACTGCGCAGAAGGGATCCTGCACACCTCCTTACTATGCTTTCAGCAGGGCTCAATGTCATCAGGCAGTTTTTACTTTGAAATGTCTGGGAAATGTGAGTCACACAGCTGAGGAGTTGTGGTCAGCTCTGGAGAACCAGTTTCATGAATGGTTGTCTCCACTGGACCTGAAACCAGGGAAGGCCGTGTGCGACAATGCTGCAAACCAGGGAGCGGCCCTTCGCCGGGGCAATGTCACACACGTGCCTTGTATGGCTCACGTGTTGAACATGGTTGTCCAGCAATTTTTAGCCCACTATCCCGGACTAGATGGCCTTCTGCAGAGGGCACGGTCGCTGTGTGCTCACTTCCGCCGTTCGCATCCCGCAGCTCAGCGACTTACACCTCTACAGAAGTCGTTGGGCCTGCCACTTCACCTGCTAAAATGCGATGTGCCTACCCGGTGCAATTCAACTCTGCACATGTTGCAGCGACTGTGGCAGTACCGACAAGCCCTGGTGCAATACGTTCTGACGCATAGCCTGGGCCAGCGAGATCCAGAGGTGGGGCAAATCACGCTGGAGTGGTCTCAGATCAGGGACCTATGCACCCTTCTGCACAGTTTTGAAATGGCAACAAAGATGTTTAGTGCTGACGATGCCATTATCAGCATGACTATTCCGGTGATTTACATGCTGGAGCACATGTTAAACAGAATTCGGAGTCAGGTGGTGGCACAAGAGGAGGAGGAGGAAGTAGAGGAGGAGGAGTTGTATGCGGAAGGGCTAACATCTGCAAGGTCCAGACGGTTGGCAGCACCAAGGCGGCAGGCATGTGAGGGTGGGGGAGATGGTTTTACCAGGGCGCATGGTAGCAGCCAAACTAGTGAGGAAGGTGCAGGAGCCCAGGAAGAAGTGGAGGACGAACTGATGGAAGACTCATCAGATGAGGGAGACCTTGATCACATTTCTGTTGTGCGAGGTTTTGGGGAGAGGGCAGAGGAAGGAGGCATGATTGTTACCTCGCCACCAACACAACAGGGACTTGGTGTTATGTTCTGCTACCAGAGCTAAGGAAAGAGAGGAGATCTGTCCCTACGATAGAACTCAGCTGAATCCCTACGATGTAACAGGGAACCTGATCCTGCGATCAGACCTGCTAAAGTCCTAAGCTAGTCTGTACGGAGACCTATAGATGTGGGGAAGGAATCCCTACAAGTACTAAGGACTGGGAGGAAAATGGGACACCTCCTAACAGAAATAGTAGCAGACAGACAAACAAACAAAATATATAGAACACTGAGGTCCGTAGACCAAGCAAACTAACAGAGTTAGATACAGAGCACAGGCTAGCTAGAAAGTAGTTATACAATGAAGTCCAGCAAAGCCAGAAGGGCGGAGCAGGATTAAATAGGCCAACAAGGTCATGTGACCAGCAAAGGAAAAAACCTAAGAGCAAGGTTCTAACAGTACCAGCCCCTTCTAAGAGGATCCTCCGGATCCCCTAGGACCAGGCTTATCAGGAAATCTCCTGTGAAACGCTCTGATAAGTCTGGACGCGGAAATATCATCTGACCTCACCCAAGAGTTATCCTCGGGTCCGAAACCTTTCCAGGCCACAAGATACTGCAAACTACCTCTATACCGTCTAGAGTTAAGGATGCGAGAAATTTCATATTCCCCGTCCTCCACCACCGGAGGAACAGAGGCAGATGCGTCACCATCCGACACAACAGCTTTTTTTAACAGAGAGACATGAAATACCGGAATAATTCTCCAGGAGGTAGGAACCTCCAACCTAACAGCAGATTGGTTGACAACCTGAAGCACCTTAAAGGGCCCTACAAACTTGGGACCCAATTTCTTAGAAGGAATCCTCAACCGCAGATTC
Organism: Phyllobates terribilis; assembly: GCF_046119375.1. Classification (NCBI taxonomy): domain Eukaryota; kingdom Metazoa; phylum Chordata; class Amphibia; order Anura; family Dendrobatidae; genus Phyllobates; species Phyllobates terribilis. The sequence continues at coordinate 791,596,598 of NW_027362761.1, forward strand.
CTAGAGGACAACCAAACCATGTCACCAACAGCGAACAAAACCTCCTGTCGTTTCCTATCAAAGTAGTCTTTAGATTTTCTGTTGGCCTCCTGAAGATTACCACGCACATCCGTCCAAACTCTCTCCAAATCACCGGAAAAATTCTCCTCCTCAGGCACGGCAGATCCCAACTTGGAGAACGACCCAAACGACGGATGTCTCCCAGAACAACAAAAAAAAGGCGAACAACCAGCAGAAGAAGATGTATGATTTTTCAGAGCAAATTCAGCAAGTGGCAGAAACTCAGACCACCCCTCTTGATTGTCTGCCACAAAACAACGCAAGAACTGCTCAACATCCTGGTTTTTCCTTTCTGTCTGGCCATTAGATTCAGGATGATATCCGGACGAGAACGACAAATGAACTCCCAACCTGTCACAAAAGGCACGCCAAAAACGAGCCACGAACTGAGGACCCCTATCAGAAACAATGTCCGTAGGAACGCCATGAAGTCTGACAATTTCCTTGACAAAGGCCTTAGCGAGAGTTTTAGCGCAGGGCAGTTTGACGAAGGGAACCAAGTGACACATCTTGCTAAAACGGTCCACGACCACCCAGATGACAGTAAAACCCTCAGAGGGGGGAAGGTCAGTTATAAAGTCCATAGCCAAATGTGTCCAAGGAGCACTGGGAACCTTCAAAGGACAAAGCAACCCCGCAGCAGGAGTATGTGAGGACTTTGATCTAGCACATATAGTACATTGACGCACCCACTTAATGACTTCCTTCTGCCATCCAGGCCACCAAAAACTGCGACCCACCAGTCTCTTGGTCTCAGAGATTCCAGGATGACCTGCCAACCGAGATTCGTGACACTCAACAAACAAATCTCTCCTAAAGGTCCCAGGCACAAACAACCTCCCATGAGGAGTGTTAGATGGGGCATTCTCCTGTGCTTTAAGAATCTCATCTTCCAAAACGGAGTCCAAAGCAGCTATCACAACACCTTCTTGTAAAATGTTCTCCTCTTTCTCAGCACCGACTATGGGAGAAAAACTGCGAGACAAGGCATCCGCCTTAACATTCTTAGTACCAGGGATGTAAGTAACGGAGAAATTAAACCGCGAGAAAAACAGTGCCCACCTAGCCTGACGGGCATTCAGGCGCTTGGCAGCATCAAGATATATCAGTTTTTTATGATCCGTAAGAACCTGAACGGGAAATTCCGCACCTTCCAAGAAGTGGCGCCAGTGTTCAAATGCGAGTTTAATAGCCAATAATTCCCGATTACCAATATCGTAATTCAGTTCAGTCTCCGAAAATTTTTTTGAAAAAAAGGCACAGGGATGTAATCCATCCCCGTTATCCTGAGACAATACTGCGCCAACCCCCACAGAGGAAGCATCAACCTCAACCAAAAACGGCTTAGTCACATCAGGCTGCATAAGGATGGGAGCAGAGGTGAACCTCTCCTTGAGATACACAAAAGCTTCAATAGCCTCAGAAGACCACTGAACCGCATCAGCACCTTTCCTGGTGAGATCGGTCAGAGGTTTGACAATACTAGAAAAATTTTTTATGAATTTTCTGTAATAATTGGCGAAACCTAAAAACCTCTGTATCGATTTCAAACCAATAGGCCTAGGCCATTCCTGTACAGCTTGAACTTTAACCGGGTCCATCTCAAAACCTTCGCTGGAGATAATGTAACCCAAAAAACTAATTCTCTGTACAGCGAACTCACATTTCTCCAGCTTAGCAAAAAGCGAATTGTCCATTAACAACTGTAATACCTCACGTACGCTCCGCCAATGAGACTCCAGATCCGGCGAATAAATCAAAATGTCATCCAAATACACAACCACATTTTTGCCGATCAAAGGTCTAAGGATGTCATTAATAAGATTCTGAAAAAATGCAGGAGCATTAGTAAGACCAAAAGGCATAACCAGATTCTCAAAATGACCCACAGGAGTGTTAAAAGCAGTCTTCCATTCGTCACCCTCCTTCATGCGCAACAGATTGTATGCCCCCTTAAGGTCAATTTTAGAGAACCACTTGGCCCCCATTAACTGGTTAAACAGATCAGGAATCAATGGCAGTGGGTAAGGATTGCGTACAGTAATTTTGTTAATCTCACGAAAATCCAGACAAGGACGTCAACCGCCGTCCTTTTTTTTTACAAAAAAAAATCCAACCGCCACAGGAGACTTAGAGGGCCTAATGTGACCGGCGGCCAAACTTGTCTGTATGTATTCCTCCAAAGCCTTCCTCTCAGGAATAGTAAGGTTAAATAAACGACTTTTAGGAAGAGTCGCTCCAGGGACAAATTCAATAGAACAATCATAGTCTCTATGGGGAGGCAAAACCTGCGATTCCTTCTCAGAAAAAACTCTCCAAAAATCCTGAATAGGAACAGGCAATTCTCCCCTATCCAAAGCTGCAATACGCCCGTTACAACACTTGTCATAACATTTATGGCTCCAGGATTTAATTTCACTGGTAGACCAATCCAGTACAGGATTGTGAAATTTTAACCAGGGCAATCCCAATATTACTGGAGAAGGCAAGTTATTCAAAACTACCAAATCCAATTTCTCATGGTGAACACCATTAATAGTGAGAGGAAATTCACAGACCTTGAGAGTAATATTCTTCAAAGGGGAACCATCCACAGAAACCACAGCAATGGGGGATGATAAAGGTTCGGGTTTTAAATTGAGTCTTTCCAAGAATCCCCCATCAATTACATTCAGAGTAGACCCGCAATCAACAAACACCCGAAATTCCATTAATTTTTCCTGAGCAATCGTGGAAGCAGCTAAAAATACACCCTTGGAATTTAAACAGGCAATACGGGCATGACTGACGATTTTTTTTTCTTTCTTCATACGAAGCTCACAGCCTTTAATCAAATGACCAGATTTTCCGCAATAGAAACACAAGCCTTCAAAAAATCTACGGTCTTTTTCTTGAGAGCGAGGTGCCACCGATCCAATCTCCATCGGTTCACCACTGTTAGTACACACATTCTCATAACCAGAAACTGACATAGCAGAGGATTTGCTCTCATTAACCCTTGCACGCAGTCTCCTATCCACCCGTATAGCTAATTGCATAGCCTGTTGCAAATCTTCAGGTGTAGGATAAGCAATTAGCAGGTCTATAACCCTTTCATTGAGCCCAGCAAGAAATAGACTTTTCAGAGCAGCATCGTTCCACCCTGTTTGAGTAGACCAACGACGGAAATGAGTACAATATTTTTCCACATTACCTGATCCCTGTTTCAAACGTCTCAACTCAGTCTCAGCTGATGCGACATGGTCAGGATCATCATATAATAGTCCCAAAGCAGAAAAAAAACTATCTACTGATCTGAAGCATGTATCACTAGGTTGCAAAGAAAAGGCCCACTCCTGAGGCTCTTTGCGCAAAAGTGACATTATGAACCCTATGCGCTGGGATTCATCCCCAGAGGACTTGGGTCTCAAACGAAAATACAATAAGCAAGCATTTTTAAATGAAAAAAATTCTCGGTGTTCACCAAAAAATAAATCCGGCAAACATACCTTAGGCTCCAAGAAATGTGCTCCAGGACAGTTACTCACGTGCTGACGGAGCTCGGCCACCTCCAGAGAGAGTCCCTGCAGGCGATGAGCCAAATCCTGAACCGACACCATAATGGAACAGAAAACTCTTTCCTTAGAGAATTTGCAGGCTGGACTTACTGTTATGTTCTGCTACCAGAGCTAAGGAAAGAGAGGAGATCTGTCCCTACGATAGAACTCAGCTGAATCCCTACGATGTAACAGGGAACCTGATCCTGCGATCAGACCTGCTAAAGTCCTAAGCTAGTCTGTACGGAGACCTATAGATGTGGGGAAGGAATCCCTACAAGTACTAAGGACTGGGAGGAAAATGGGACACCTCCTAACAGAAATAGTAGCAGACAGACAAAAAAACAAAATATATAGAACACTGAGGTCCGTAGACCAAGCAAACTAACAGAGTTAGATACAGAGCACAGGCTAGCTAGAAAGTAGTTATACAATGAAGTCCAGCAAAGCCAGAAGGGCGGAGCAGGATTAAATAGGCCAACAAGGTCATGTGACCAGCAAAGGAAAAAACCTAAGAGCAAGGTTCTAACACTTGGTGCTCCTGGATGCGCAAGACACATGAGTGCCTTCTTGCTGCACTACCTGCAACATGACCCTCGAATTGTGAGAATTAGAAATAATCCTGACTACTGGGTTGCCACACTGTTAGATCCCCGGTACAAAAGTAAATTTGCAGAAATTATTCCTGCCATAGAAAGAGATGCACGCATGCAGGAGTATCAGCAGAGACTGTTGCAGAATCTTACATGTGTTTTTCCACAAAACACTAGTGGTGCACGTAGTGAATCTTACAATTCCAACTGGCCAACCATGAGACCGTCGAGTGTTCTGCACTCAAAACGTAACAGAAACACAGTATCTGCTGGTAACATCAATTTTGCGGAATCATTTCACCACTTTTTTAGCCCATCCTTTGCAAGGCCACAGGAGACAAGAAGTCTGACGCATAGTCAACGCCTAGAGACGATGGTACAGGAGTATCTCCAAGTAAACATTGAAGCCATGACTGTGTCACTGGACCCTTGCTCTTTTTGGGCTTCCAATCTGGATAAATGGCCGGAGCTCGCCACTTACGCTTTGGAAATCTTGACATGCCCCGCAGCCAGTGTTCTGTCTGAACGTGTGTTCAGTGCTGCTGGTGGTGTGCTGACAGATAAGCGCACGCGGCTCTCCACTGATATTGTAGACAGACTCACATTCATAAAGACGAACATATCATGGATTCGAAATGACTTTTCTACCCCTGTGTCATCCTGGGGAGAGTAAAAGCTTGATGATTTGTTAAAATCACCTCACCAACCGTTTTAAGCTTTCAAATTACTAATCATGTTTATCTGTTTCTTGGCTGGAAAATAAATTGGGCCTTGTAGCAGTGTGCAGTACTGATTCTATTAGGCCATCTATACTAAACTCCACCAGATTTAAAATTACTAATCATGTTTATCTGTTACTTAACTGGAAAATAATTTGGGCCTTGTAGCAGTGAGCAGTACTGATTCTATTAGGCCATCTATACTAAACTCCACCAGATTTAAAATTGCTAATCATGTTTATCTGTATCTTGGCTGGAAAATAATTTGGGCCTTGTAGCAGTGTGCAGTACTGATTCTATTAGGCCATCTATACTAAACTCCACCAGATTTAAAATTACTACTCATGTTTATCGGTATCTTGGCTGTAAAATAATTTGGGCCTTGCAGCAGTTTGCAATACTGATTCTATTAGGCCATCTATACTAAGCTCCACCAGCTTTCAAATTAATAATAATTTTTAGCTGCATCTAGCCCGGAAAATAATTTTGGGGCTCCTAGATGCGCAAGACACATGAGTGCCTTCTTGCTGCACTAACTGAAACATGACCCTCAGATTGTCAGAATTCGAAATAATCCTGACTACAGGGTTGCCACACACTTAGATCCCCCACACTCTTCGATCAACCTTTTCATTTTAATAAAGAACAAAAAAATGGTCATTTTTGAAATTATAAGCATTAGCAGGTTATTAGAAACTGAAATCAAACAGTTTTCAACACAAAACTTTATTCTAGGTGATGTTACATTTGCACATAGGACCATTGTTCAAAAGGAGCTTCTGAACTCTCTCGTCCATTGAATTTGTCAGGTTTTGGATGGTTTCTGCTTCAATTGTTTTGCATGAGGACAGAATACCCTCCCAGAGCTGTTGCTTAGATGTAAACTGCCTCCCGCCATCATAGACACTCCTTTTGATGATGCTCTAGAGGTTCTCAATGGGGTTGAGGTCAGGGGAGCATGGGGGTCACACCATAAGTTTGTCCCCTTTTATGCCCATATCAGCCAGAGATGCAGATGTGTTATGTGCAGCATGAGACGGTGCATTATCATGCATGAAAATGATCTTGCTGCGAAATATACGGTTCTTCTTCTTGAACCATGGCAGGAAGTGCTGTTTGAGAAACTCCACATACATTATGGAGTTCATCTTTACCCCTTCAGGGATCCTAACGGGGCCGACAATCTCTCTCCCCATGATTCCAGCCCAAAACATTACTCCACCTCCTCCTTGTTGGCGCCGTAGCCGTGTTTGCATGGGGTGTCCATCAACCAGCCATCCTCCGCTCCATCCATCTGGACCATTGAGCGTTGCACGGCACTCATCGGTGAACAAAACAGTTTTGAAGTCAGTCTTCATGTATTGTTTGGCCCACTGGAGCCGTTTCTGCTTGTGTACAGTGGATAGAGGAGGTCGACAGGATGGCTTACGCACAGCTGCAAACCTCTGAAGGACCCTGCATCTTGTTCGGGGGACGTTGGAGGCACCAGCAGCTTCAAAAACTTGTCTGCTGCTATGACAAGGCTTTTTTGCCGCTGCTCTTTTAACCTGACGTAATTGCCTGTAGGAAAGAGTCCTCAATTTTCCCTTATCAGCACGCACACGTGTGTACTGTGAGTCAGCTACATACTTCTTGTTTGTTCGATGATCAGGATGAAGTGTCTTGGCAATGTTGATTGTAGTCATGCCTTGACCTTAACACTCCACAATTTGTTGCTTCTGAGCAGCCGACACATCCTTTTTCTTTCCCATTTTGGCAGAAAATGTAGGCTGCTTAATAATGTGGGACAGCCTTCTTAAGTAGTCTTGCCTTTCATTGGACACACCTGCCAAACTAATTAGCACAGGTGTCTGCAATTGCTTACAGTAATATAAAGAGCCCTGACACACATCACCATCAATGAGTTTAACTGACAAACAAAAAAATTCTTACCTTATCACTCCTAAACACTTTTTGCATAATAATTTGGAACACAGTGTACATATGGTTTTCCACAAAACATCAGTGGTTCACGTAGTGAATCTTACAGTTCTAATTGCCAACCGTGGTCTGTATGGAGTTGTTCAATAAAGGGCCCAAAATTAAGATAACATAGACAAGAGAGGTCTCTATGAATAGGAATTCCTAAGTATTTGATACCTTGTGAGGGCCAGGCAAAGGGAAAGTTGGACTGGATGGAATCCTGTATGGATTTGGGGAGGGAGACATCGAGGGCCTCAGACTTCCCTGCATTGATTTTAAAATTTGACCATGTAACAAAGTGATCTATTTCAGCCATAACAGCAGGGATGGATATATGTGATTGAGTGATATATACTAGGACATCATCAGCAAATGCAGAGCACTTGTACTCGGTGCCTCCCACCTCAATCCACCTAATATTGGTGTTATGGCGAATTGATGAGAGCAGTTTCTCCTTCAATAGGATGTATAAGAGAGGGGGCAGAGGACATCCATGCCTTGTCCCATTCGTGATTATGAAAGGTGATGAAAATGTTCCATTTATCTTCAGCCTAGGTGACGTATTGCGATACAGGGCCGTGATTTTGCCTATAAAAGGGTCCCCTAGACCCCTACCCCAAGCTTTTAAGAGAATAATATATGGCGTGCCAGGAGACTCTATGGAATGCTTTCTCAGCATCCAACGAGAGTATCTAATTACAAATTTTTAACTGCATCTAGCCAAGGAAATACTTTGTGCCTAGTAGCAGTGTCTGCTAGTCAGCGGATTATCCCAGCTGTTAAGCAAGCTACACCACCTGTAGTTTGGACGCTTAATTTTTTCAAAGGAAATACTTCGGGCCCCTGGGACACTCAGTGAAGAGCATCGGGGAGGCACCCCAAAGCACAGGGGCTAGGACTGGCAGTAGGACGCCTTGAAGTGGACCGCCAAGCTCGATCCTTATAAAAGCTTTTTAACTGCAGCAGCTTTAGTGGACGCTACTGGAGCTGGAATTACGCGGCTGCTGGCATGAGATTTGCCCTCCAATAGATCCTTGTGAAAGGATTTAAAGTGTACTCATTCAAATTAGAGAGACATTTTAAATTAAAAAGATTAGACCTGCCTCCACCGCAGGGGGGCTCTCTCGACCCACCAGCGGACAGGCACCTGTATTGGGAGAGGGGGGCTGGCACAAACCCGGCGACACGGAGGTCGCACAGGCAGGAACGGACTGGCCGTGTCGGCTTCGCACTTTTTTGGTTTTAGAAGGGCATGACATGCCTATATCTGTGTCTCCCCCTCCTTTTACTCCTCCACCTCTTTTCTTTTCGCATGACTATATGTACTTGTCACTTTTCCATGTGTTAGTTGTGTCTTCTGAGCAGTTTGTCAGCTTTTGGACACCTTTGAAGGTGTTTTCTATGTGTTTCTATGTGTTTTTGTTTGCCTGCCATTGGTTTTAACGGCGTTCGAAGGTGTTCGACGAACAGTTCGACGAACAGTTCGGCGAACATACGGGTGTTCTACGAACCGGACCAAACTCGAACACTACGGGGGTGGCTCAACACTAGTGGTGACATGTGAGCATGCCAATTCATCAGTGCAGCCATGAAAACATAGATTCTTCACACTGGAACAGTGGGCATATTATCCCCTTAACGACCACCGAATCACATTAAGGCTGTATGCCCACGATGCGTTTTTTAAGCGTTTCCGCAGCAGCAAAAACGCTGCAGAAATGCTTGAAAAATGCATGGTAGAAGGTCTGCCACGTTCCCCAATGATTATCCGCATTTGCTGTGCACATGCTGTGGAGATTTCCGCTGGGGGTTATCATTGCGAAAAAAAAAGCAGCACTACCAATTATTTTGCGGAAGTGCTGTGTTTTCGCCGCCATTGACTTTCATTGGAACGCATGGATTACGCATCACTGCATCTGTAGATGCTGAATCCAAGCGTTTCAATGTGCGGATGGTACCCGGATCTGGAGGACAGGAGACTCTCCTCCGAACACGGGTACCATAGAACCTGTAAAAAAAAGAATGAAATAAAAAATAAATATTATTTTTACCTTCTGATGGCCCCCGATGTGCTTGTCTTCGCTTGCCGGCAGATCGCGGTGGACTGAAGGACCTGCACTAACGTCATAGTCATGTGACGGCAGGTCCTTCAGTGTAGTGTACCGCGAGCTGCCGGCAAGCCAGGATGGAGCAAAGCAAGACACTGGGGGCCATCAGAGGGTAAGTATAGATTTATTTTTTTATTTTTTACCATTCTTTAAGGTCACGCTATATAAATCCATGCCGTTTGCATGGATTTATATAGTGTGACCAAGTTGTCAAGAACTTTCCAAGTGATGCTAAAATCGCTTGAAAAAGCGCTAGTCAACCCGCATGCGGAAATGCATGTGAAGAACGCTTCACATCCGCATGTCCCTGGCAGGAAAAACGCATGTACAATCTGCATGTGTTTTCTCTGCCAGGGAGATGCAGAAATGCTCAGGAAAAAATCCTGAGCATTTCTGCATCGTGAGCACATAGCCTAAAATGGTGGCAGCTAATGGCCCTTATTCCCTCATCGCTGTTTTAAAACGGCGATCGGGAATAAGTCTATAGCACTCCCCAGGACTGTAGTTTCCAAAATTGGGTCATTTCTGGGGGTTTATGCTGTTTAGGCACCTTAGGGTCTCTGCAAATGTGACATGTCACCCGCAATCTATGTCAGACAATTTGTGTTCCAAAATTCAAATGGTGCTCTTTTGTTCCGAGCCCTATTGTTTGTCCAAACAGAACTTTTTGACTACATGTGGGGCATCGCCGCATTCAAAACAAAGTGGGTAACAAACTATGGTGTCCACTTTTTGGTGATACTTCTTGCAAAATTGAAAAAATTGGGGCTAAAGCAACATTTTAGAGGTAAAATTGAAATTTTTATTTCATTCCACTTTGCATTAATTCCTGTGTAGAACGTGAAGGGTTAAAAAAGTTCCTGACAGCAGTTTTGAAGTACAACCACTGGCAAAAATTATGGAATCACCAGGCTCGGAGGATGTTCATTCAATTGTTTAATGTTGTTGAAAAAAGCAGATCACAGACATGGCACAAAACTAAATTAATTTCAAATGGCAACTTTAGGGCTTTAAGAAACACTAAAAGAAATCAAGATTAAAATTGTGGTAATCAGTAAGGGTAATTTTTTTCAGACCAAACAGAAGGAAAAAATTATGGAATCACTCAATTCTGAGGAAAAAATTATGGAATCACCCTTTAAATTTTCTTTTCCAAAACTAACACCTGCATCAAATTAGATCTGCTCGTTAGTCTGCATCTATAAAGGAGTGATCACACCTTGGAGAGCTGTTGCACCAAGTGGACTGACATGAATCATGGCTCCAACACGAGAGATGTCAATTGAAACAAAGGAGAGGATTATCAAACTCTTAAAAGAAGGTAAATCATCACGCAATGTTGCAAAAGATGTTGGTTGTTCACAGTCAGCTGTGTCTAAAATCTGGACCAAATACAAACAACATGGGAAGGTTGTTAAAGGCAAACATAATGGTAGACCAAGGAAGACATCAAAGCATCAAGACCAGAAACTTAAAGCAATATGTCTCCAAAACAGGAAATGCACAACAAAACAAATAAGGAACGAATGGGAGGAAATTGGAGTCAATGTCTGTGACCGAACTGTAAGAAACCGCCTAAAGAAATGGGATTTACATACAGAAAAGCTAAACATAAGCCATCATTAACACCTAAACAAAAAAAAACAAGGTTACAATGGGCTAAGGAAAAGCAATCGTGGACTGTGGATGACTGGATGAAAGTCATATTCAGTGATGAATCGCGAATCTGCATTGGGCAAGGTGATGATGCTGGAACTTTTGTTTGGTGCCGCTCCAAATAGATTTATAAAGATAACTGCATGAAGAGAACATGCAAATTTCCACAGTCATTGATGATATGGGGCTGCATGTCAGGTAATGGCACTGGGGAGATGGCTGTCATTACATCTTCAATAAAAGCCAAAGTTTACATTGATATTTTGGACAGTTTTCTTATCCCATCAATTGAAAGGATGTTTGGGGATGATGACATCATTTTTCAAAATGATAATGCATCCTGCCATAGAGCAAAATCTGTGAAAACATTCCTTGAAAGAAGACACATAAGGTCAATGTCATGGCCTGCAAATAGTTCGGATGTCAATCCAATTGAAAATCTTTTGTGGAAGTTGAAGAAAATGGTCCATGACAAGGCTCCAACCTGCAAAGCTGATCTGGCAATAGCAATCAGAGAAAGTTGGAGCCAGATTGATGAAGAGTACTGTTTGTCACTCATTAAGTTCATGCCTCAGAGACTGCAAGTTATTAAAGCCAGAGGTGGTGCAACAAAATACTAGTGATGTATTGGAGTGTTCTTTTGTGTGTTTGTTTTTCATGATTCCATAATTTTTTCCTCAGAATTTAGTGATTCCATAATTTTTTCCCTCTGCTTGGTCTGAAAAAAATTACCCTGAGTACCACATTTTTTATCTTAAAGTTGCCATTTGAAATGACTTTAGTTTTGTGCCATGTCTGTGATCTGCTTTTTTTTCAACAACATTAAACAACTGATCCTCCGAGTCCAGTGATTCCATAATTTTTGCCAGAGGTTGTATATGAGGGGTGCGTTTTTTAAAATGGTATGACTTTGTGACGTTTCCAATATATATAGGCCCTTTTAATAGTCCACTGAAATCTGAATAGGTCTCTGAAAAAACAGGTTTTGTAAATTTGTTGAAAAAATATGAAATTGTTGCTAAACTTTTAACCCTTCTAACATCCTAATAAAATAAAATGACATTTGAAAAATGGTGCAGATATAAAGTAGACATGTGGGAAATGTTATTTGTTAATTCTTTTGTACTGCATGACTAACTGGTTAAAGGATATAAAGATTGAAAGTTTGAAAATTACGATTTTGTTTCTAAATTTTCACAAAGAAACGCAAGTCATATCAAACAAATTTTACCACTATCATGAAGTGCATTATGTAATGAATGTAATGAAAAACAATCTCAGAATCAGTGGGAAACGGTGAAGCGTTCCAGAGTTATTACCTCATAAAGTGACACTGCTCAGACTTAAAAAATTTGGCCTGGTCAGGAAGGTCAAAATTAGCTTGGTCACTAAGGGGTTAAATGAGCACATATCAATCTGATCAACTTTCTTATTTGAATTGTCTGTGGTAATACATGTTGATTTACCTCTCTCATTCATATGGCAATATCCCTTGAATTACTATGTAACATGGCCACATTTTTGTGTACATTGAGGTGGTGAAGAGGGAGTGGGGCCATGTGCATTATACTGTTTAGTTTAGGTAGTGACATCTACGTCTATGGAAGCCATAAGGAGAGAGTGAGGTTTTTTTTAATATATGCTCCTAAAAATAAGACAGCAATTAAAAGTAATACACCAGAAAACTTTCTAGCAACTCTATGACAGACACAATTTTTTTAGCGTCCCATTAATCTCCATATCCAGAGGATGTTGCAATTTGAAAAAAATGTCTCAAACCCAAAAATGCCATAGAGATGCCCAAAAATCTCACTTTGCATATAGACATTTCAATAATTTGTTATAAGTTAGAAAGAAATATTTCTTTTGTTTCTATTTAACCACAGCATTTTTGACTATAAAAAAGGCCGGTAAAAACACAAATGAATACACCACAAAAAATACCACAAAATGCCTTGTATTAATTCATCCTTAAGGCAACTTGAACTAATATCCTTTTAATGGCACAATACACTGTAAAATTACTTTTTTATCATCCGTTAGTAATTACCTTAGGAGTAATGGCAGTTTAATCATAACAACACATCTATAAAAAGCTTCATGTTAATACGCTTCATCAGAGGTACTAATTTTGTCACATATATGATTTCACAGTTTGCTTAGATGTGAAAATTAATTGTGCGTCGGCTTTTATTAAGGAGAACTTCGTAATTTTCTTACACTTTCTGTCACTCAGTGGGCTGTGTCATATCAATGTACGAAAATGAAATGATGAGTGATATGTATGTAGAAGAAGCATATGCAGTCTTATAATATTCGCACTCTCACACTTTCTCTTAAATATAAACACATACATAAATACCACTTTGCTAATCACGATGAATCCAAAAGTTGCTAATTGGTAGAGTTTTTAAAATAAAACTTTATCTAAGCAAAAGAAACCTGTGTCGAACAATCTACTGTAGATCTATATGAGAGGTGCTAAGAAAATATGGAGGTCAGAACATTTTCTATTATTTAGTAATAAAAATATTCCCCATACCTATGTGTCTTTTTCTGCCAAAAGTGTCTTGTCACGTGTATAGTAGAACTATATCTTTTAAAAATCTGAATTATGCACCCTACTTCTGCTAGTAAATTCTATGATCACACCTAGCAACCACTGCATTTTAATGGTTAGAAAGAGAGGAGGCCCCCTTTATCACTATCATCACCTCCCTTCCCCCATTCCCTGTATCGCAACTGCAAGGAGCTGATGGGTTACCATGGTGGCCAGAAAACAATCAAATAAATCATTACTCTCAAATAGTACCAACAAAAACTACAGGTACATTGGCTATAGATTGGATATTTTACTGATAATTATAATAAAACTGAAGCTTTGAGAGTAGAGAAGAGTGGAATTTTGGAAATTCAAATTTGCTAGCCTTGCTGAATTTCTCCCAAAAATGTGATTCACGGCACGTAAATTTATGTGAATCTCAATACTGGAAAGCTTGTAAATGCAAATACATATGGGGGAAAGGAGACAGAGAACACTAGTGACCATAACAGCTTACACCCTACAGGGGAGAGAGAGAGAGGACCCGAATGATCATAAGAGCTTATAGTCAACAGGAGAGATGACCCCGCAGACCATAAAAGTTTACACACTACAGAGGAGGGAAAGAAAGAGAAAAAGAAGACCCAGCTGACCATAAAAGCTTATACTCTACAGGGAGGGAGAGAAAGTGAGAGAGGAGATCCTGCTGATCATAAGAGCTTACACACTACAGAAGAGAGAGAGGATCCTGTGGACCATAAAAGATTACACTCTACAGGAGAAAGAGAGAGGACCCTGTTGACCACAAGAGCTTACACACTATAGAAGAAAGAGAGAGAGGATCCTACTGACCACAAGAGCTTACACACCGAGGAGAGAAAGATTGAAAGAAAGAGGATCCTGTTGACCATAAGAGCTTATACTCTAGATGAGGTAAAGAAGGCGAAATAAAGAACCCTGCTGACCATAACAGCTTACACTGTTCAGGAGAGAGAGAAGACCCCAATAATCATGAGAACTTATATTGTACAAGAGAGAGGAGCCCACTGACTATAAGAGCTTACACACTATAGAGGAGAGAGAGAGGACCATAAGAGCTTACACCCTTCAGCCTCGATTGCACAATGTGTATTGTAAAGCTGTGTGTGTGCAGTGATGAGCATCTCCCGTGCATGCGCAATGATAAGCGGTAGTATGCACTGCTCATGGACTTTGATAGACTGTGATGCACAGCGGCTCCGGCGCATGCGCACACAGTCAGTGAAGCTGGGAACTAAACACAGCTTGAGTGCACATGTGCAGGAGCTGCTCGTCACTGCGCATGCGCAGCTTTACAATACACATTGCGCAGGTGTGGCTAACAGTACACAGTGCACAAGCGCGGGATTTCAACAACAATATTCATGTGACGTCGGCGCAAACCCGGGAACAATTCAAATTTAGTGGGCAGCAACAAGCCGGACTGAATGCAGTGAAGAGCACCCCTATGACTAAACGAGCAGGTATGATATAAGTAGATAAAGTGCTTCTTACAAAAGATTACAGTGAAAATTTTAATGCAAAAAGGGTGCTAGTGATGCACACTGCATCACTAACAACAACCTGCGGGCAGTTTACATGCTCCAACTGACATTTACAAAGTTTTATATTTTCTCTTTAATGAGTGGCTTAACTAATAAGTTGACTGTAATGGAATACCTATATGCTGTCAATAAAATAGACAGAATTTTAAATAACACAATAACTAAGATTTGCTTTCAAATCTATATCTCTTGGATCTGCAAATACCCAACATGACAAATTGCTTCTTACTGCCATTATGACCTAGCACAGATTTAACAACCATTACAAAACTTGTTAAAGAGGATGAAGTAAACTTTCAATGTCCAGGGAACCATGAAAACCATAAAAGTTACTTACACTTCAAGATTATTTTGCTGGCTGTGCCCTCAGAAGCTGCAAATTTCACTGTACATTAAATGCAAGGTACACAAATACAAATAATATTAAAGAAAGACATAGATTTCCAAAAAGCATTTTTGCAAGGACTCAAAATGTCTTTTTCTTATAGTCCAATTAAAGAAATTGCAGACTTGGAACAGAAGAAAGGCCAGGACCCCTCACAAAAGCCTGTGTCAATTACCTACAGAAGATATATAGCTATGGACATAAGTCAAAGTACTAAGGGAAATAAAGCAAAAAGGAATCTGCAAATTTTAATGAAACAAATAAGTGTAGGTGCAAGTAACGTCCTGAGTGTATACTAAGAAATGATAGTGAGAGCCTGAAGCAAAACAAGGGACTTAATCAAAAGATGCATACCAAGTTTACTTCCCAAACAACTGAACACGCAGAAGACAAGTTTTGGACCAGGGAATAATTTGAGGCTGTTTGAAATGTTAATACATGGTAAATTAGTCAGCCTGGAATTGACTATACAATTGCTTCCTTTTAAAAGAACAATCCTTTTCTACCGATACATGAGAAGCTACTTGAAATTGTTGTTGTCTGCAAATTAGCAAATCTAAATAACTAATAGGTATTTCTTCAGTAATTCCTGATGTTAATCTAATGTGTATACTCCCAATCTACTGACAAAATCATTAAAAAAAATATTTAATTTATCTGCAATAATAATATATCTTGTAAGAGCAGACCTGTGCAAAGTGCGGCCCGTGCCCACATTCAGCCCTCTGGTGGTTCTAATCCTACTCACTGACCGAGACAGCCAAAGAGCTATAAACACTGGCCCACAGGCCCAATCATGTCCTCTGATGCCCTCGTTCTGATATCACCCCTATCTGAATCCTCTTCCACCAATCAGTATGTGCGAGTGAGACAGCAGACACGATAACATCATTATATCGCATCCGCTATGTGGATAGGCGGTGCACTGGGGACAGGAGCAGAATGCCAGAGGATCGGGAGCGAGGTGTATTGTATTTTTTAAATGGGATGTGTGCCTGTTTGAAGGGGGCTATTTGAGGGCTCATGTTGAATATAGGGAGGCTATGTGGGGGCTTAAACTCTGTTTGGGTAGACTATGTGAAAGCTCATAGTGTATATAGGAGCTATGTGGAGGCTCATACTGTATTTGGGGGGCTACGTGCAGACCCATACTGTACATAGCGGGCTGTGTGTGGGTTCAAATGTTTTATAGGGGGTGGCAGCATACTTAATTCTGCTCAATATTAAGTGACCTAATTAATATTAATATAAAATACTAATTATAATTAATATATTAATATTGAGCAGATTTCATTTCATTCTATTGGTTTGACCCTCCACAAAAGTCACGCTCTATCATGTGGCCCCTTGGGAAAATGAATTGCACACCCCTGTGTAAGAGGATCATACATAAGATAAGGAGAAATAATAAAATCAATATGACTAGTCTATAGTGGTAAATAATTAGGGATATTTCATTCTCCTTAATTGAAAAAGAGCAGAAACTTTAAGTGGTCATAGGTGACTGCAATGATATTGCACATAGCACAAAAGTCTCCAGTGTATATAATTATAGCTCCTTGTGCTATAGATGGGAAGTTTCCAGCTTTATCTGTTTTTTTTATTTAATTATTTATATTTTCAAATTGCATCTTAGTAAAATGAGAGCTGGAATCTGAAATGTTGTTAGAGACTAAAGCTCTATTTTTGTTTGGCTACAATTTTCATAATCACACAATTACACCTTCAGCAACAATTAACCCCTTCACCCCGAGTCTTTTTTCATCTTCCTGACCTGGACAAATTTTACAATTCTGCCTAGTATCATTTAATGCTGTAATAACTCTGGAACGCTACAACATATCCCAGTGATTCTGAGAACAACTTTTCATGACACATTGTATTTTATGTTATTGGTAAATTTAGGTTGATATTTTTTACGTTTATTTGTGAGAATATCGGAATTTTGGCAAAATTTTTTAAAATATAGTAATTTTCAAACTTTTAATCTTTATGCCCTTAAACAAGATAGTTATATCACACAAAATATTTAATAAATAACATTTGCCGCATGTCTACTTAATATCAGCATCATTTTTGAAATGTAACTTTTTTGTTAGGAAGGGTTAAAAGTTTATCAGCAATTTCTAATTTTTCCAACAAAATGTTACAAACCAATTTTTTAGGGATCATGTCACATTTGAAGTGATTTTGAGGGGCCTATACAACAGAACATACATAAGAGTAACACAATTTTAAAAACTGCACCCCCTTAAAGTGCTCAAAACCACATTCAAGAAGTGTATTAACCCTTCCAATGCTTCAAAGGAATTGAAACAATGTGGAAGAAAAAAAATTAAATTTTACCTATTACCACAAAAATGTTGCTTTAGCCCAGAATTTTGCATTTTCACAAGGATAATAGGAGAAAATGGACCATACAATTTGTTGTGCAATTTCTCTTGAGTACGCTGATACCCCATATGTGGCAGAAAATTACAGTTTGGGCCCACGGCAGGGCTCAGAAGGAAAGGCGCAACATTTGACTTTTGGAAAGCAAAATTGAGGAAAATTGAGGAAAGCAAAATTGGCTGGACTAGATAGCAGATGCCATATCGCGTTTGCAGAGCTCCTGATGTGCCTAAACAATGGGAACCTCCTACAAGTTACCCCATTTTGGAAACTAGACCCCTAAAGGAATTTATTTATAGGTGTGGTGAGCAGCTTAATCCCACAGGTGCTTCACAAAGATTTATAACATTGAGACGTGAAAATAAAAAAATACATTTTTCCCGCAAAAATGTTTCTTCAGCCACAAATTTTTCATTTTCACAAGGGTAACAGAAGAAAATGGATGATACAATGCTGTGCAATTTCTCCTGAGTACACCACATCCCCATATGTGGTGGAAACCTACTGTTTGAGCACATGGCAGGGTTCTGAAGGGAAGGATCACCTATTGAATTCTGGAGGGCAATTTTGGTTGGAAAAGATTGCGCATGGCATGTCACATTTGAAGAGCCCCTAACATGTCAAAACAGGAAAAACTGCAAACTACATCTGTTTAGGAATTCATCTGGTGGTACAATGAGCATTTTTAACCCTCATGCTATTCACATACTGTAATTCTATAACATTGGGCTGAATAAATGGAAAATTACCATTTTTTCCACTAAATTGTTGCTTTTGCCCCAAGTTTTTAATTTTCCAAAGGAATCGGAGAAAATGAACAGTACAATTTGTTATGCAATTTCTCTTGAGTGCACCAATACCACATATGTAGTATAAAACTACTTTTGAAGCACAGTGCAAAGCTCAGAAGGGAAGAAGCCGCATATTTGAGTTCATATTTTTATTGTTAGAGGGTGCCATGTCACACTGGCAGAGCCCCTGAGGTGCCAGAACAGCAGAACCCCCATAAGTGACCCCATTTTACAAACACCACATGTGCCTCAAAGAATTTTATACCATTGGGCAGTGAAGAAAGAATAATTACATTTTTACCACTAAAATGTTGTTTTAGACCCACATTTTTAATTTTTATAAGCTAATAAAAAATGGACCTCACAATTTGTTGTGTAATTTATCCTGAGTGCACCAATACCTCACATGTAATCGTGAAATACTTTTCAGGCACAGTGGAAAGCTCAGATGGGAAGGAGCGCCATATTATAGTGCAGATTTTGCTGTTATAGTTTGCGGGTGCCATGACCCACTGGAAGAGCCCTTGAGGTGCCAAAACAGCAGAACCCCCCCATAAGTGACCTCATTTTAAAAACTATACCTCTCAATGAATTCATCCTAGGGTGCAGTAATCATATTAACACCACAGGTGTGACACTGAGGCTATGTGCCCACGATGCAGAAATGCTCCGGATTTTTTCCTGAGCGTTTCTGCATCTCCCTGGCAGAAAAAAAGCATGCGGATTGTACATGCATTTTTCCTGCCAGGGACAAGCGGATGTGAAGCTTTCTTAACATGCATTTCCACATGCGGGTTGTCAAGCGCTTTCCAAGCGATTTTAGCATCACTTGGAAAGTGCTTGACAACTTGGTCACACTATATAAATCCATGCAAACGGCATGGATTTATATAGTGTGTCCGAAAGAATGTTAAAAAATAAAAAATAAATATCATACTTACCTTCTGATTGCCCCCGAAGTTTTGATTCGATGCGTCTCAGCTTGCCGGCAGCTCGCAGTACACTGAAGGACCTGCCGTCACATGACTAAATGACGTGAGCGCAGGTCCTTGAGGTCCTTGAGTCCACCGCGATCTGCCGGCAAGCCAAGACAAGCACACTGGGGGCCATCAGAAGGTAAGTATAATATTTTTTTTTAATTTTATTCTTTTTTTTACAGGTTGTATGGTACCCGGGTCCGGAGGAGAGTCTCCTCTTCTCCAGACCCGGGTACCATCCGCATATTGAAACGCATGGAACACGCATATACAGATCCAGTGATGAGGATTCCATGCGTTCCAATGCAAGTCAATGGTGGCGAAAACGCAGCGCTTACGCAAAATAATAGGTAGTGCTGCGTTTTTTACCGCAATGATAATCCGCAGCGGAAATTTCCGCAGCATGTGCACAGCACATGCGGATTATCATTGGGGAACATGGCAGGCCTTCTACCAAGTGTTTTTTAAGCGTTTCTGCTGCGGAATTGCCACTGTGGAAACGCTTAAAAAACACATCGTGGGCACACCAGCCTTAATTTTACACCATTGCACAGTAAAGAAAAAATGCTTCTGGAGACATGCACCAGTAAATTAAGCAGGCTCTCATCTCTACAGAAATGCCAAACATGTGGATGCAATATGTGTTTTAGGCACACTAGGGCTCTGAAGAGGGGGGGGGGGCATTTGGACTTGGGAGTGCAAAATTCACTGGATTTCTTTTGGGGCGTGAAGAGCCCTAGTACTTTTCCAGAGGCTTTGTGTTACCAGTAAGATAGAAGCCTCCTATATTTCCATTGACAGAGGGCATACCTAAGTGGCGACTTGCTTTTTTATAGATTGAGTTGAAGCTTTTATTGGGAACATTTTACTTAGCATTTTGGATCATATTTATCCTGTTCTCTATGTTAGGCACTTACATTGAGGTTTCCATCTAAATCTCCGCATGATATGATTCAGATGAAACCCTTGAGGGATTCATTCACTATAATAAGGCAGCAGCATTATTCTGGACTCCATCAGGCCTCTGTTCAACGGTGTCCTTCTTATCAAAGGTACACAAAACTGTAGGTGATGGCACTTTAATGCACACATAAAAAGAAGGACACCACTGTACCATATGCCAGATGGCACTAACCATGTCTTCATCTGCCTCATTATAGGGAATCTTATGAATAAGCATAGTTTTTTTGCCACGTTTATAATTTTATGACGTCACGGGGGTGACGATCTGAAGGGAGAGGGAGCATCCTCCCCCTCTCAGCCGTCTAAATGCTGTGTTCTCTATTGAGCACAGCATTTAGATAGTTATATGGCCTGAAGTGATGTGGGCATGGTTCTTGACTGTGTCACCTGGGGCTTGGCTTTCACTTAAGCCAAGTGGCGATCGTACTGGCACTTCTCCTGTGCCCGCATTATCACCATGACATAAATTTAAGTCATTTTGCGGGAACCTCTTCCAGTCCATGACATAAACTTAAGTCAACTGTCGTGGAGGGGTTAAAGATAACCGGTCATGGTGAATAACCCCTCTGAAAACTGCTTATATTGTCAAGTAGCTCCTAGAAACATCACGCAATACCATTAGAGAGGAATCTGATTGGCTCCAAATTTATTCTCCTGCCCAAACATGCAAAAATGACATCAAGAACTAATTTTAGCGCAAAGAGCATGTAGCTCCTCTAAATGATGATATGATCCTCAAAGAGCTTTGATCTGAACATCATCGAGTTTGTCTTGGATTACATGAAGTTACAGAAGCATCTGCTCAAGCATGCATCCACAGATCTGTGGTTAGTTTGCTAAAATATTTTGAAAAACTGAGTTCTTTCAAAAACTATGCAAGTGTACCAAGAAGAATGTTGTTTTGAAGTTAAAAGGTGGAAGCTACAAATAACAATTTATTTTACATTTCTCTTTTGTTATTTCTTTTTGCATGTTGTTCATTTATAAAAATTAACTATTAACACTTCTAGTTTTAAAAACATTCTTAAGTTGCAGAATTTTTTCCATACCTGGCTAGAAGAGTTGGAGAATATTGTATATTGAGATTCCAATTTGCTTGCCTCTGTCCCTCAATGAGACTCTCAGTTCCTGGCCTGCCAATACAAGTAGAACACTTTCATCCAGTCTCCTTAAAGAAGCCTAAGTATTCCCCACTAAAAATTCTCAATTATATATGTGACTAGCTATTGAACTCGTTCTACCCAAGGTTGGCAAGCATTTTTATTGGTATATGGTCCATTATCCTGGTATATGCTTCCCATCCTTGTATATGCTCCCCCTTCCTGGTATTTGCTCCCCCATCCTGATATATACTCCCCAATTCTGGATCCCCATCCTGGTCCTCTAACCTGGTATATGCTCCACCATCCTGGTCCCCTATCCTGTTATATGCTCCCTAATTCTGGCATGTGCTCCCAAATCCTTGTCCCCCATCCTCTTATATGCTCCCCCATTCTGGTCCCCATCATGGTCCCTCATCCTGGTCCCCCATCCTGGTATATGCTCCCTATATGCTGGTCCCCCATCCTGGCATATGGTCAATAATCCTGGTCCCTCATCCTGGTATATGCTCCCAAATCCTGGTCCCCCATCCTGGTATATGCTCTCTTATCCTGGTCCCCCATCCTGGTATATGCTCCCCCATATGCTGATCCCCCATCCTGGCATATGGTCCCTAGTCCTGGTCCCCCATCCTGGTATATGCTCCCAAATCCTGGTCCCCCATCCTGGTATATGCTCCCAAATCCTGGTCCCCCATCCTGGTATATGCTCCCCCATTCTGGTATATGCTCCCCCATATGCTGGTCCCCCATCCTGGCATATGGTTCCTAATCCTGGTCCCCCATCCTGGAATATGCTCCCAAATCCTGTTCCCCCATCCTGGTATATGCTCCCCCATTTTGGTTCCCATCCTAGTACATGCTTTCCCATCCTGGTATATGCTCCTACATATGCTGGTCCCCCATCCTGGCATATGGTCCCTAATCCTGGTCCCCCATCCTGGTCCCTCATCCTGAAATATGTTCCCCCATCCTGGTATATTCTCCCCCATCCTGGTACATGCTCCCCCTTCCTGGTATATGCTCCCCAATCCTGGTCCTCTATCCTGGTATATGCTCCCCAACCCTGGTCCCGAATCCTGGTATGTGCTCCCCCATCCTGATACATGCTCCCCCATCATGGTATTTGCTCCCCCTCATTCTGGTATATGCTACCCCCATCTTAGTCACTCATCATGGTATATGCTCCCTCATCCTGATCTGTCATCCTGGTACATGCTCTCCCATCCTATGATATGCTCACCAATCCTGGTCCCTCATCCTGAAATATGTTCCCCCATCCTGGTATATTCTCCCCCATTCTGGTCCCCCATCCTGGAACATGCTCCCTCATCATGGTATATTCCCCCCATCCTTGTCCACCATCATGGTTTATGCTCCCTCCATGCTGGCACATGCTCCCGCATCCTGGTATATGCTCCCCAATCCTGGTATATGCTCCCCCATCCTTGTCCCACATCCTGGTATATGCTCCCTCGCATCATGGTATATGCTCCCTCATCCTTGTCCCCTATCCTGGTATATGCCCCCCATCCTGGTATATGCTCCCCCATCCTTGTCCCCTATCCTGGTATATGCCCCCTATCCTGGTATATGCTCCCCCATCCTGGTATATGCTCCGCCATCCATCCATCCATCCATAAATAAAAAGAACACTCCTACTCACCTTTCCACCACTCCCCTGCAGCGCGTCACCTGCGTTATTTATATAAAATGGTGCCGGAATCAGCATGTGCGTACACCACGCTATCCAGCGGCATTTTATTGAAGAAGAATGTGCAGAGTGTCTTCAAAAAAATGTCACCGCATACTACGCTGTCCGGTGCCATTTTGTGAAGACACGGTGCAAATTTGTCTTTAATAAAATGGCGCCGGATATTGCGCTATGCGCAGGTACTGATTCTGTTGCCACACTCTTCCCCCGGTCTCTCCAGAGATGATGGTATGTGGTCATGGTGCAGGACGGTACATCACGGTATGTGCTCAGCGCCTACGCATACCGCTATTTCCGGTGCCACACTCCTCCTCCCTGTCTGTGATGTGGATGTGTCTGTCTGTCTGCGGGCCACACTGTGCAGATGCAGTGCATTTGCACAATCTATAGAGGCTTTGGACAGAAGGACACATTCCTAATTTTATTATAGATATAGTGAAATTGCATTAACCCATTCCAAACTGGGCAATTTTTAGATATTGTGCTTTCATTTATTACTCCCTTTCTTCCAAGAGCCATAACTTTTTTATTCCAAGGCTTATGAAGGCTTGTTTTCTGTAAGATGAGTTGTATGTTGGAATAACATCATCTATTTTATCATGTGATGTATTGGAAGGCAGGAAAAAAATTCCAAGTGCGACAAAATTGCAAAAAAAGTGCAATTCCGCCATTGTTTTTTTAATTTTGTTTATACAGTGTTAATTTACCATGAAAATTACCTGGTAATTTGATTTTCCCAGGTATGTTTGATTAAAGTGATAACAAATGTGTATAATTTTGCTGGGGTCGCCATTTTCCAAGACCCATAAAGTTTTCAATTTTCTGTCAGTGGAGCTGTATGAGGGCTTGCTATTTTGCGCCCAAAGCTGACATATTTATTGAACACCTATATACACAATCCATATAATTTAGGCTCTGCTGCATGAAAATACAGAAAACACCAATATCAAATATGCAAGCCAATAAAATCAATACAATCTTTATTAATAATATCTAAAAACAAATACACAATAATTACCAAAAATAAATAGACAAAGAATGGACTACACAGGCAATGAAAAACCATGGCTATCACCATAGATGAGGTAAAACCATAGTGGAGACCTTGCTGGATAGATAATAAATATAGCTACAAGGGTGTATTTGTTGCAAATAGCTTACTATATAGTATAGAGTACTAAATAAACATGAAGCACTGTATACATGGGCGTAAGATAAGTAAATATAACAGTTGCAATAAACACTCATCTAACTAAGAGATCAAAATTAAGCTATATGACAAAAAGATCTGTTATATAGTCTGTTTAATGGCCAATGTGAACATGCTCCTACAAATTGCACGCATACCAACTTATACTCTAGTTAATTTCTTTTGGTTTTTATAATATAAAGCATGTAAAAAACACTACTGCAAAATCTCGATGACTGTCAGCCCCTCTCTGATTTTGTAATGAATTGGTAATCAAATTATCAAGCTAATTAATCATAATGTTAAACTAATCATTGTCTTGGTAATTTACCGGAGTGTATATTCAGTTCTAGCTCCTCATAAGACAAGACAAACATTACACATGTCCCCTTTAAGACCCTTTTGCGCCTATTATTGTAATGAAAACGAGAAGCTGACCAAGATAGTTTTTTTTCAGATAACCACATGGAGCATCGGTCCGCCAAACAAATCCTTATTGGCAAGGGTCCACACCCTTGTAATTTGATTGGCTTGATAATATAAACATGTGGTCATTAGGTGGTGAAAAATGTCCAACATTCACTTACTTAGTTGTCAATGAGTTTTTAGCTGCATTGGCATTGTGAGCACCAACAAAACAGAACTTACTGTCTTCTTTTCATAGTGCTCTACTTTGCCCAAAAAAAGTTACAGCATTGCATTCTACAATAGCTCCATCACACTCTATCCCAACAGTGTGTCCATTTTTATAAGCTACAGTTAAGTCCAAGGGATCAAAAAATATGTGCTTATTTCCCAACATATACAGTATAGGTGCATCACACAGATCGTGTGATTGAGTCATTGTGTTGTCTATGCGTACCATTAGCACGGTACTATCCAAACCTTGTTCTCTCATTAGAAAACAGGAAATCTTGTGATCTATAACTTTACTGTTCCATTCAAGACAATAATGAAATGCTATTAGCCGAGAACCAAACCAATTATAAATAAATCAAAGTAAATTCCAAAACCCCACTATTCCCATGAAGTAGCTGAAGACAGCCATCATTAAGAGTAAGTGTTTTTCTCCATCTTCATTACTTTTCATCAAGGCAAATGCTTTTGTCCAAGTTTCAATTAATACACTATTCCAGTTATTAAACCAATGGTTTCACTAAGGGCTGCTTTCTGTCTGCACTGCAACCATAATGGAGACCTTTGGCCTTATTATAAAGTTGTGACAGTCATTCTTCTTGCAATCAGTACGTGTAATCAGAGTAAGTACAGACTATGGTGCCACTGCCTGGTGCTAACTACATACAAGAGATACAATTATCGTAAAGAAGGAGCCATAGCATTCAGTGTAGCTGTCAAGTCACATTTGTATAATACAAGTGATAGGTAGCTAGATAAATATGTAATAAAATGACTGATTTTAATTTACCATTTTTTAATTTAGTCTTAATATGGAATCCAAATGATATTTTTTTATTTGACTATTGGACCATTGGATGGTGTCCGGTAAGCTGCCACCTATACCTTTGTCTATGTCCTGTGCTGTTGTTTTCCATTACTTTGTTCCGGCACAGTATTTCAGGGTTATTTAGGAGCCACATTTAGTTTAAAGGTCTTTTTTTTGTGGCCTCTCTTCACCTTCCCTTACTTTGATGTCATTATTGTGACCCTACTACTATTTGGTCTTCAAAGCTTCTGTAGTTGCTAACAGTCTGAGAATTTTTGGAAACAATCATGGCAAATTTGGGCATGTCCTGAGCCATAAATGGAATAATCCCTGCTTAAAAATAGGATTTTTTTACTCATTTTTGGACATTCTTTGGGTGGGACTGGGGACAGGACAGATCAACATTTATCATTGTTAAAATAAGGACGTGAAAGTAACTAAGGGTGCGTGACAGGACTACAGAATGTATGTTTATGTGAACACAGCATTTCCCTTACACAATCATGATTAATAATGTAAATCTCAATTACATTTCAATAATACCCAGTTTAGATAAAGTTAACATGCACAGGATCAATACATCAATTTGACTAAATCCCCAATTTGCATCTTTAAGATATTTACCAGTTCTTGAAAAGTAATGGGTGGATTATTTCCTTTATTATCAAAAAATTATCAAAGGCAAATTAGTAAAATTGGCAGTTGATTGTCTTTTGGTATAATAATGTTCAAGATCACAAACCTGTAAATCTAAAATTATGTGAGACATCTCTACTAGTGATGATCATAACTGCAACAATTCAGCAGTTCAGTTGAATTTTGTCAACAAATTTTAATTTGTCTCATTATGCTCTAAGGACTCTCAAAGACTTCACAGGATAACAAACTTATGATGAAAAACTAAAAAAAAATAATCCTCACCTCGGCACTCACCTGTCACGCTACCGCAGCACCCCATATCGTCCTCCAAGTTTCTGCTTCTAGCCTCTTCTCTACTTCTTCATGGCATGCGATGTCTTCTAACTCCATTTTCACTGAATATAAAGGCTGCAGTAGCAAGACAGGTGAGCGGTGAAGAGATTATATATATATTTTTTAATTTCTTGGCTTGGTCAGCTCTTACAGAAGGGCTCACCATTTTAAAATTCAGTTTCATTTCAGTATAACATCCATTTGGACTAGTAGAGGGAATTTGTTCAAAAAATCCTTGTATATACTTTTCTCATTTCAATTTCTTTCATTTCGAACTTTTAAAATTCACATTAACATGAAATATTAAAATGCTTTCCTCATTTGCCCAAACACATAGAGAAACTGCAGAATAAGCCACTGCCAGATACCTTTAAGGGCATCTTATCTCCATGAAAACAAAAGGGATTGGGCAGTTGAAATCCAACTTTACGATCTGTAAGGCAGCGCTAGTCATCATGCTGGGGGACACTCGCTGCACCGGGTCAATTAAAGCACACCATCCACGTTTTCCAGTATTTCACAAACCAGCAGTTTATTATACTTCACTACTGCTTATCACGAGTCCAACTCAGTGGCTCGCCAGCATACACATATAATGTCCAGGAGCCTTTCCAGTGGCCCTCATTGCTTCAAAGGCTACTGGTATGTTTTCTCACCTGCATCCAGCCTCTGCCTTCCAGGACTCTTGCCTTCTAAGCTTCTGGCCCTCCAAGGCTACTGGTATTGCTTACAAATTAGGATCCAGCCTCTGCCTTTCAGGCTTCACCAGGCTTCACTAGGCCTCACTAAGCCTCTCCAGGCTAACGGAGTCCCACATGAGAACAGGCCTCACGCCTTACACACCTATTTCAATTCTACCAGGGTTTATATATCCTCTAGTGACATCACAGTCATGTGATCAGACCTTCTGTGTGCACAGGACCTGTGCGATGTCACAGTCATGTGACCAGTCACCTGGGGGAGGTACATGGTCAGCCAAAACACACCCTGGACCATTACAGTAATGCCACAAGCCGCTGCATTACATATCCCCCCCCCCTCTGTTCAAACTTGTGGGGTTGAACACATAATATACACAATCACCTTATAACCCACAGTTCACACAGAGACCATGTACTTGACAATTGCGCTGCTCAGCCCCTGGAACATTAGTCATCGACATTAACCCATTCCTTAGGGACCTACCATCTGTCATTGTCACTGACTTCGTCAAGTCACATTTCCGGGTCGTAACCTTGTCAGACCTCCCCAGCTCCCAGCGGTCAGTCGTAACCTTGTCAGACCTCCCCCGCTCCCAGCGGTCAGTCTTAACCTTGTCAGACCTACCCCGCTCCCAGCAGTCAATACAGCAGTGTGACTCACACGCCCTGGTATCTAAGGTCCGGTTAGACTCCGTACTGTCCCGTACTCTATCGGGTCGTTTGTATGGGCCTCTCAAACCTGAGTTACTGGAGGTCTCACTACCTCTAAACCCACGCCCACTACTCTCAGGACATCTTGAAAGGTCCCTAACTTCAGCTGTAGCTGTTCTGTTATTTAGGGGGCCCTTTCTCTGTCTGGTCTCACAATTTCTAGACGGCTGCCACCTTCTGCTGCTCAGGCAATGCTGCCTTTCCATTTGCAGTCTGGCGAGATTCAATTGTTCTAACTCTCGCAGGTAGGTCACTCGGTACTCCATCCATATGCAAGACTTTCTTCCGTTCCTACAGCGGAGAATGACACCATGCCGTCTTCATCTGGTATCCAGTCCTGACGATCACATGGACTGCTTTCTTTCATCACACCAGACTTCTTTACCATCATTTGCATGGCTTGGCCATTTCTCCCAATGAGTTTTCTCACCAGAACATGAGGCACCCGGATGACCTCTTCATGCAGACTTTGAGCTTTTCTCATAAGCTCCAGTTGTCTAATGGCTTGTTCTGTCTTCAACCGGAGAAACCGCTTCGTGCGAATACATCGTCAGTGCATGTCACTTAGGATAGCACACAGCTCCCGGTTGAACTGTTCGCACAGTCATTCTAGGTTTTGTTCACACCCAGAAACTTCATCCTGCAGCGCCTCCTTCTCAAGCTTCAACTGCAAAACCTCCTCCTTGGTTTTGCGGCAGTCCTCCTTAATTTCCTGGAACATTTCCTTCCATTGGTTAATTTCCTCGTTCCCTCCGGGTCTCCCTGTAAG
Organism: Phyllobates terribilis; assembly: GCF_046119375.1. Lineage (NCBI taxonomy): Eukaryota > Metazoa > Chordata > Amphibia > Anura > Dendrobatidae > Phyllobates > Phyllobates terribilis. The sequence goes on from NW_027362761.1 coordinate 791,625,464, forward strand.
TTCCTCACAACCTGGTATATTTTCTGCCGTTCAGACTCCAGGCTCCGCTGGTCTGAGGACACGTTCTCCAGGTTTTCCCATAGTTGCTGCATGTCACTCTGACACTGCTGCCTGATAGGCTCCAGCTCTTGGTCATGACTGGCCACCTCCTCTTTCAGGGCTGTCAGATCCTGATCCTTCTGTCTCAGTACAGTACCGGAGGTTTCTACTGGCAACGTCACCTCCTCTTCTGCCTCTAAAGGAGGATCCACACTTGAAACAAAGGCACACAGTACTACATTTTCTTTATTTTCAATTTCAGCAAAGACTACAGGAGCAACCTTTTTGTGGCCCTTGCGCCGTCGACGATGAGAGGGGGACTCTCTCCCCTCGTCTAGCCCCTCCTGACTGACCTCTCTTTCTACTTTCACAGTGTCACCGTCAGCTACGGGGTCTGTGTGACTCCCCATGGTTTTGTGGACTAACAGGTCACCTCCCACTCTGACGTCAACCCTTTCTACTGGAGCTACCCCGTTATCAACGGTCAAATCGTCATTTTTAGGCGGTACCAACCCACAACCATTAACAAATTTTGGTTTTCTATACTCCACGCTCTTGTGAAAATCCGCCCCCTTTTGGGACTCTGCCCCCTTTTGGACACCCACACCTGTAGGGGGAATTTTACAAAAAAAAACAATAGTCTTAGGACTCAGTTCACAACATCTCTTACCACCTCCCCGGGCACTCTGGGACAATACTGGCGCCCCCGGAGAGCTCACAGAATGGTCCACTACCGCCATTCTAAACGGTGCCCACAGCTCCTGCCGTTCCTGCACCATGTCCTGTAGACGTTTCTCAAATACCTGCTGCGGTTTTAACCGGCACTTTAATCACTCAACAGCTTCATTTTCTTTTGCTGCTCCATTCCCAGCCATCGCAGTATGCTATTCACACTAGACACTTCACCGCTTTCCCCGGAAAAATTTTCGTGGCCCCGCCGAGCCACAGCAAACCAGGTTTGAGTGTGAGGACAATCTTCGTAACCCCGCCAAGTTACAGCAAGCCAGGTTTGAGTGCGAGGACAATTTTCGTAACCCCGCCGAGTTACAGCCAGATGCTTTAATTTTCACGACCCCGCCGAGCCACAGCAAACCAGGTTTGAGTGCGAAGACAATTTTCGTAACCCCACCGAGTTACAGCAAGATGCTTTAATCTTCATGACCCCGCCGAGCCACAGCAAGATGCTTGTATCCACATTTGTCATCCTGTGCTGTTGCCCCAAGCAACCGGGCTGAAGTTGCCCGCATTCTCCAACCACATGTAAGGCAGCGCTAGTCATCATGCTGGGGGACACTCACTGCACCGGGTCAATTAAAGCACACCATCCACGTTTTCCAGTATTTCACAAACCAGCAGTTTATTATACTTCACTACTGCTTATCACGAGTCCAAATCAGTGGCTCGCCGACATGCACATATAATGTCCAGGAGCCTTTCAAGTGGCAGACAGGCCCACTTGGCTCCTGTTACAGCCTCCAGCAAAGTCACTTATAGCAACGTCCATATAATGCAATGTTTTACCTTTGCCAGGTTTTAGCTGCTTCAGTCAGTTTTGTTCTGCCACCACTGTGGCTTTACGGCTTCCCAGATGGGGGTCTCCAGCCCACGTTCCTTCAAAGGCTACTGGTATGTTTTCTCACCTACATCCAGCCTCTGCCTTCCAGGACTCTTGCCTTCCAAGCCTCTGGCCCTCCAAGGCTACCGGTATCGCTTACACATTAGGATCCAGCCTCTGCCTTTCAGGCTTCACCAGGCTTCACTAGGCCTCACTAAGCCTCTCCAGGCTAATGGTATCCCACACGGGAACAGGCCTCATGCCTTACACACCTGTCTCAAATCTACCAGGGTTTATATATCCTTTAGTGCACACACAGGACCTGTGCTGATGTCACAGTCATGTGATCAGACCTTCTGTGTGCACAGGACCTGTGCGATGTCACAGTCATGTGACCAGTCACCTGGGGGAGGTACATGGTCGGCCAAAACACACCCTGTACCATTACAGTAATGCTGCAAGCCGCTGCATTACAGGTCTTTATCTCTGTCAATGACTGCCATTTCAGTCAAGAGGCCTCCTTACACATTACATGGTCATATTTTCCCATCAACGTTTCTATTTTGATGAATGCATCTAATGTGTATGTTCAGCTTAAAAGTGGATAATCTGGTTGTCTCTTGAACAACTCTCAACCCTGCAGTCTCCTTAAAGTCTCATTCCTTCCTGATTTCTGGCAGGGCAGTGAAAGTTCTGGTGAGTAACAGAGCTGTAGTATTAGTAGAACTATAAAGCTCTGGACAAGTTCTGCTATAACACATTCAGCTATCATTGCTTTGTTCAGAGTCTACATTGTTATCACGGTATTTCCATACAGAGATATCAGTGTATTTGAACAAGCACACAGCTCTGGAGAGTGAGAGCCCTGATGCTGAGTGTTGGGAGACAGTGATTCTACAGCACTAATAAGAGCAGCTCGGTTGGGAGCTGAGAGAGATGGGAGGGAGGTGACCACCTAACTGCTGTATAAAAATCTGGTTGGAGAGAGCTGATTGGGATGTTAGAAGTTAACCCCTCTCCCGTAATGTAACTACTGTGCCCACTCGGCAAGGGTCTAGGCAGGCACTGATGATCAAGCTCCATGGCAACGAGCCATACACTATGCAAGATAAAAGCTCTAATTGCAGAAGAATGACAGAAAATAGTCAATTGTAAACATACTTATTTTCATGCTGTCTAACAAATTAAAGCAATTTAATAACTTGAAATACCCCTTTAAATCAAATTAAATAAAAATTAGATAGTTGTGAATTTCAGCCAAGAGATAGTCTAATTGATTACTAATAAATGACATCTTTCTTTAAAAAGAGGAATCTAAAGAATGAGTGGGTAACGGTATAACAAAAGGCCACCAGATGTCCCTTTATGGCTCTCTGCTGTCTTTGTCCTTCGTTCAACAGAATAAAAAAAAGAGAATAATATGTTAACAAATTCTGCTGTATATATAAAAATCTTGAGGTTTGGGTCTTGGTTGCTGATGAAAGCAGTTGGAGCCAGTGCTTTTATAATTGTCTCCAGCAAAACATTTTTATCATCATTGATTTATAATGAATGGACACCGATTAGTGTAATTAGAATTCATACTGTAAAAAATACTAAAACAACAATTTAGACAGTATAGTTTAATGGAAAATATCATTATAGCTATTTCATGCTGCAATATGCTTGTAAAATGAATTCTGCCTGGAAACATGCCCTTAAAGGGTTTTTCCTTAAATGAAAGTTCATTTTAATCAATAAATCTTGGAATAATAATAAGTTCCACAATTAGATGTGATTAAATAAAATGTTCCTGTGCTGAGATAATCTTATATATGTGCCCCTGCTGTGTACTGTGTAATGGCTGTGTCTGACCGTACAGGAACATGGTCTGATCATACCACAGCTCCTGGGCAGGGGAGAAAGCAATAGAGTATACAGACAGGACAGCAGGGGATCACAGCTGATTCTTTCTGTGAGGTAAAACATTTCCCTGCCTGTTTTTAAACAGTTTTACATCAATGAAATAATCAGCTGTGATCCATTGCTGTAATGTCTGTATACTCTTTTGCATCTTCCCCTTCCCATGAGATGTGGTGTGATCAGACCATATTCCTGCACCTTCAGACACAGCCATTACACAGTACACAGCATGGGCAAATTTATAAGATTATCTCAGCACAGGGATATTTTATTTAAATACATCCAATTGTGGAAATTATTATCATTCCAAGAACTATTGATTAAAATGAACTTTTGTTCATGGGAAAACCCCTTTAAGGTTAAAATAGGTTTAAGGGGTAGATACTTGTTTGCTTACCCCGAGGCATTTAGCTATGACACCTCATAAACATTAGTTTAGGTCAATTATCATGTTTTCATTTTGCATTCAAACTGTGAAAGTAAAGAAAAACTCTGAAAATTCAAACCCAGCTCTTGGTATTTCTTAATGTGCATATCAATCTGTACATACCTTCCATCCTAACAACTTTAAATTTATGTTCATGAATCCGACGAGCGTGTGCATGCAGATCCTGAAATGAATATAAATGTTGTGAAATAGTGTGGAGATCACGGCTATCAGGAAAGATGTATAGGTCCATGAGCTTCTAAGTGAGATGTCATTTAAATCACATGCAGCTCCCTGATGATGTATACTTTTAGGAACTGTATACATTACAGAATCTTGTTGATTGGTATCTTTAATACCAGCGGTGCCTCAACAGGCGCTTTTTTTTTAACATCTAAAATTTCTTTTTTTTTTTACATCTGTTATCAAAAAAGCTACAGGAACATCAGTATATTTAATATGTATTTGCATGTCTACATAGACAGGTATGAGAACAAATATTTCACAAAACAACATGTCTTTGATACATTTGCTATAAATAGTTATGTTTTGTGAGTGATTTGAATGTGTTCCCTGAGGTGACCTGAACATCAAAGAAGAGCATCATAAATGAAATATAACAAATCTCTCATGAGAAGGGAGCTTACAATAAAGTCTATGAAATTGTACACAGATTATTAATTTTAGTGATGAGTGAGAATGCTCATTACTCGAGATTTACGAGCATGCTCCGGTGTTTTCCGAGTATCTTCAGCGTGCTCGAGTGTTATGTTTTAGTCACTCCGTGTGCATGATTTACGACTGCTTGACAGCTTTAATACATGTGAGGAATGCCTGTTTCTTAGGCATTCCTCACATGTATTAAAGCTGTCAAACAGTCGCAAAACATGAGCACGGAGTGACTAAAACATAACACCCGAGCACGCTGAAGATACTCGGTGAGCACCCGAGCATGCTCGCCTAAAGGATTAACAGAACATACTCTCTCATCACTAATTATTTTAAAAATATAACACAATCAGTAATTAAAATCACAGTTGATCTGTCCTACTTCGAAAGCTGCGCAAAATATGGACTTACTGTTCTACTACAAATTCCTTTCTTTTCCATTGATTTGGGACAATATTCATCTACATGGCTGCACGACCAGTATTTGCCAATAAAGTGGTTGCCCCAGGTGAAGAATGAAGTTTCTCTGGTGACCAGCTAATAACATGGTTACAACATCTGGAACCCCGAGTAATTTGCCATTTTCAATAAGGGGGAAACTACACGCAGCCAAGAATGATGCAGTAGAGTGAATACTAGTCAGCAGGATAGACAGCTTTCTAATATGTCAAAGTGACTTCAGAACAATTATGGAATCTCCTCACTTTAAGGAATCATACCTCAAAATAATGAATGTGAATTATTTTAGATAATTTGATATGTCCTTCCAGATCAAGTAGAGGAAAAATAATGGAATAAACAATAAAAAATGCAATTAGTACCAAATACTGACACTTTGCTGTCTTCTTTGGTCTTTCCATATGTTCTCCTTTTATAATCTTATCATTTTATTTATATCCTACTGTTGTCAGAAGCCATCAGTCTGAATTGGGGTGGTGGGTGCTGGTGGCGGAGGGGATGTGCTACCCAGCCTGTCGTTTTGATAAAGAAAAAGACTGTTCTTCTACTAGGCAACATAATTGCTGCTTAGTAGTGTTGAGCCACCCCCGTAGTGTTCGGGTTCGGTTCGGTTCGTCGAACACCTTAGAACACCGTCGAACACCGTTAAAACCAATGGCAGGCAAACAAAAACACATAGAAACACATAGAAAACACATTCAAAGGTGTCCAAAAGCTGACAAACTGCTCAGAAGACACTCTCTTTAAAAAAGCCGGCCGTCAATTCAGCAGCGGCATACACCGGTACCCGACAATTTAGACAAGAAGGAATAGAGCATCACACATAGATTAGATAGATAGAAACATGTCAGTCACATATATAAGGAGTACAGTGACAGTGTTGGTTACTGTACTTGTCATTTAGTGTTAAAGGATTTATTAAAAAAATATTAGTGTTTTCATGCACCGTCTCTTTAAAAAAGCCGGCCGGCAATTCAGCATCGGTACCCGACAATTTATAACAGAAAGAATAGAGCATCACACATAGATTAGATAGATAGAAACATGTCAGTCACATATATAAGAAGTACAGTGATACTGTTGATTACTGTACTTGTCATTTAGTGTTAAAATAAAGGATTTATTAAAAAAAAAATTGGCGTGGGGTTCCCCGTAATTTTAGTCTCTAGCGGAGGTTCAGCAGACGGCTGGGGCAGATGTTTGAAGCCTGGGAAGGGGGTAATACCCACGGAGCTTCCCAGGCTACTAATATCAGCCCCCAGCTGAATACCTAGCCTTTACTAGCTATTAAAATGGGGGACCCCCCAAAAAATGACGTGGGGTTCCCCCTATTTTAATAGCTAGCAAAGGCTAGGCAGACAGCTGGGGGCTGATATTAATAGCCCTGGAAGGGTGCCATGAATATTGGCCCCCTCCCAAGCTAGAAACACCAGCCGTCAGCTGCCCCAGAAATGGCGCATCCGCAGGATGCGCCAATTCTGGCACTTAGCCTCGCTCTTCCCACTGCCCTGTAGCGGTGGCAGTGGGGTAATAGGGTTGGGGTTGATGTCAGCTTATAATGCCAGCTGACATCAAGATCAGGTTAGTAATGGAGAGGCGTCTATAAGACACCCCCATTACTAACCCCATAGTCAAAGTTAAAAAAAAACACAAACACCCAGAATAAAGTCCTTTTATTGAAATAAACACACAATTCTTTATTGTTCTAAATTAAACCATACTTACCGTCACGCCCATTCCAGCTGAAGACAACGATCTCCTGCAATTAAAGTAAAATAATAAAGCAACATCATCCTTACCTTTCCATGGTTCCCACGACAGCTTCAGCTCTGCTACATTCACATGACAGGCTGGACCGCAGCAGAATGCTGCCATCCAGCTTGCCATGCGGCAGAAACTGAGAAGCGCAGGCACGCTTGCGCTCTGCAGTGTCTGGCTGTGAGGGCATCCAGATGAGCCGAGTTCATGTCCAATGAACTCAGCTCACCTCATGGACGTCACTGACAGCGAGGGAAAATTCTCCTGCGCATGCGGTGAGTGCAGGAGAATTTTCCCACGCTGTCAGTGACGTGCATGAGGTGAGCTCATGTCCAATGAACTCGGCTCACCTCATGCACGTCACTGACAGCGTGGGAAAATTCTCAGCGCTCAGCGCTTGAGCAGGAGAATTCTCCCACGCTGGGATGGCATTGAGATGACAGGCTGGATCACAGCTGAGCGCTGCCATCCAGCTTGTCATCCTTCAGAGACACTGCAGAGCGCAAGCATGCCTGCGCTTCTCACTCTCTGTGGCATGGCAAGCTGGATGGCAGCGTTCTGCTGCGGTCCAGCCTGTCATGTGAATGTAGCAGAGCTGAAGCTGTCGTGGGAACCATGGAAAGGTAAGGATGATGCTAGTTTATTATTTTACTTTTATTGCAGGAGATCGTTGGCTTCAGCTGGAATGGGCGTGATGGTAAGTATGGTTTAATTTAGAACAATAAAGAATTGTGTCTTTACTTCAATTAAAGGACTTTATTCTGATTGTTTGTGTTTTTTTCTAACTTTGACTATGGGGTTAGTAATGGTGGTGTCTTATAGACTCCTCTCCATTACTAACCTGGGCTTGATGTCAGCTGGCATTATAAGCTGACATCAACCCCAGCCCTATTACCCCACTGCCACCGCTACAGGGCAGTGGGAAGAGCGAGGCTAAGTGCCAGAATTGGCGCATCCTATGGATGCACCATTTCTGGGTGGCTGACGGCTGGTGTTTCTAGCCTGGGAGGGGGCCAATATTCATGGCACCCTTCCTGGGCTATTAATATCAGCCCCCAGCTGTCTGCCTAGCCTTTGCTAGCTATTAAAATAGGGGGGACCCCACGTCATTTTTTTGGTGGTCCCCCATTTTAATAGCTAGTAAAGGCTAGGTATTCAGCTGGGGGCTGATATTAGTAGCCTGGGAAGCTCCGTGGGTATTACCCCCTTCCCAGGCTTCAAACATCTGCCCCAGCCGTCTGCTTAACCTCCGCTATAGACTAAAATTACGGGGAACCCCTCGCCAATTTTTTTTTTAATAAATCCTTTATTTTAACACTAAATGACAAGTACAGTAATCAACAGTATCACTGTACTTCTTATATATGTGACTGACATGTTTCTATCTATCTAATCTATGTGTGATGCTCTATTCTTTCTGTTATAAATTGTCGGGTACCAATGCTGAATTGCCGGCCGGCTTTTTTAAAGAGACAGTGCATGAAAACACTAATATTTTTTTTAATAAATCCTTTAACACTAAATGACAAGTAGAGTAACCAACATTGTCACTGTACTTCTTATATATGTGACTGACATGTTTTCATCTATCTAATCTATGTGTGATACTCTATTCTTTCGGTTTTAAATTGTCAGGTACCGGTGTATGCCGCTGCTGAATTGCCGGCTTTTCATGTTTCACTGTGAGCACTGTTCCCATCGATTTGGGCAACCACTGTAATGCCACAACCACCATGGCTGTGGCATTACAGTGAGTGGCAGACAATCCCTTCATGATTGGTGCTCTAAATAGCGCCAGACATGCAGGACACGCTTTTGGTGCACGAACAGTTATCGAACATAACCTCGAACAGCCGAATTTTTTGGAAATCGTTCGCGTTCGTTGAACGACTCGAACACCGCCCAAAACAGCTCGAATTTGAGATTGGCGAACAGTTCTAGTCGAACACCGCTCATCTCTACTGCTTAGCTCTTTTCAGTATCTTAATTCATGTAAATTAGGTCATGCTAATTGGCCAATGACTTTGGCCAGTGAGAAGACATATTGCAGAGAGTTGGTCACTGCAGAGATTTTGTCCTTGGTAGTATGCTTCTGATTCTGACTGAGCTTATATAGCACCTCACTGCCATTCTGGTTCTGTGTTAGATTTCATCTTGATCGGGGCTATATATAGAAATAAATATGTCATTAAAGTGGGCTTTCCCACTTAATTAATTTATTATTTATTTATTTTACTCAATTATATAGCGCCATTAATTCCACAGCACTTTACAGACATTTTCATCACTGTCCCCATTGGGGCTCAGAATCTAAATTCCTTCTCAGTATGTCTTTGGAGTGTAGGAGGAAACCTGAGAACCTGTAGGAATCCCACACAAACACGGAGAGAACATACAAATTCCTTGCAGATAACAACAGAGCCGTTACCTATTTAGAGGATAGGTGATACATTTGTTATTGCTGCCTGGGGTTTCACTGCTCAGATGTAAATCAATCATTGGTATGGGGTACTAAAGTTCCTTTGTATGGGATTAACAGAAATAGCTGGGCCTTAACTGGGTTGTACTAAGTTAATAATACTCAACTATCTCCGTCAGTTCCATAGAGATTGAGTCGAGTGAAGATGCATATGCTTTAGTGCCACTCTATCAAATGAGTCTTGTTCTCAATGGTGGGGGATCTCAGCAATACAAACACAACAATCAATAAGTTATTACATAGCATATTGTTATAGAATAAAACACCTTATTAACTACAGTTATGCTCAAAAGTTTACATACCCTGGCACAATTTTTCCTTTCTTGTCCTTGTTTTAGAGAATATGAATGATAACAAAAAAACTTTTTTTCTACTCATGGTTATTGGTTCGGTGAAGCCATTTATTGTCAAACTACTGTGTTTTCTCTTTTTAAATCTTAATGACAACCAAAAACATCCAAATGACCCTGATCAAAAGTTCACATACCCTTGTTATTTTGGCCTGATAACATTCACAGAATTTGACACAAATGGGTTTGAATGGCTACTAAAGGTAACAATCTCACCTGTGACCTTTTTGCTTTAAATCAGTGTGTGTGCATAAAAGCTGAGTGAGTTTTTGGGATCCAAACAGACTCTTGCATCCTTCATCCAGCCACTGACATTTCTGGATTGTGAGTCATGGGGAAAACAAAAGAATTGTCAACAGATCTACGGGATAAGGTAGTTGAACTGTATAACACAGGAAAGGGATACAAAAAAATATCCAAGGATTTGATAATGCCAATCAGCAGCATTCAAACTGTGATTAACAAATGGAAAATCAGGGGCTCTGTAAAAAAGAAACCATGGTCAGGTAGACCAACAGAAATTTCGGCCACAACTGCCAGGAAAATTGGTCGGGATGCAAAGAAAAACCCACAAATAAGATCAGCTGAAATTCAGGGCTCTCTGAAAACTAGAGGTGTGGCTTCTTCAAGATGCACAATAAGGATGCAGTTGAAGAAAAATGGGCTGCATGGTCGAGTCGCCAGAAGAAAGCCATTACTGCACAAATGCCACAAAGTATCTTGCCTACAATACGCCAAACAGTACAGAGACAAGCCTCAAAACTTCTGGTACAAGGTAATTTGGAGTGATGAGACCAAAATTTAACTTTTTGGCCACAACCATAAACGTTACCTTTGGAGAGAGGTCAACAAGGCCTATGATGAAAGGAACACCATTCCTACAGTAAAGCACGGAGGTGGATCGCTGATGTTTTGGGGATGTGTGAGCTACAAAGGTACAGGAAACTTGGTAAAAGTTATCAGCAAATACTGGAGGCAAATTTGCACTCATCAGCCTGGAAGCTAGGACGCACTTGGACATTCCAACATGACAACGATCCAACACACAAGGCCAAGTCGACCTGTCATTGGTTACAGCAGAACAAACTGAAGGTTCTGGAGAGGCCATCTCAGTCTTCTGACCTCAATATCATTGAGCCATTCGGGGGAGATCTCACACGCGCAGTTCATGCTAGGCAGCCCAGGAATTTACAGGAACTGGAGGCTTTTTGCCAAGAAAAATGGGCAGCTTTACCATCTGAGAAATTAAAGAACCTTATACACAACTACCACAAAAGACTTCAAGCTGTCATTGATGTTAGAGGGGGCAATGCACGTTATTAAGAACTGGGGTATGTGAACTTTTGATCAGGGTCATTTGGATGTTTTTGGCTGTCATTAAGATTTAAAAAGAGAAAACACAGTAGTTTGACAAAAAATGGCTTCACCCAACCAATAACCATGAGTGGAGAAAAAGTTTTTTGTTATCATTTATATTCTCTGAAACAGGTCCAAGAAAGGAAAAATTCTGTCGGGGTATGTAAACTTTTGAGCATAACTGTAGATAACAACCCTTTTGGCTTTATAAAAATATGTATTATATACCATTACTCCATTTATACATAGGACTTTGAAACCCCATTCTGGGAGGTAAGAATGGGGGAATTCCCAACAGTTGGACCACCAGTGAATATACATTTAACAACTATGGATAGGTAATAAATATATTTAGCGGAAAAATCATTTTATATCCATTTGTTCAGCTATTAAACATTGTTATGTGTCATTTCTCTGCTACATATTTTCTATTAAGAAAAAAGCTGGGTGAACATCCTCTATATTTTTTCTACTGGTTCCTTAGTGGATTATAGGAATTAGTGTGCATGCCTTTCCAACCAACAACAAACTTTGGGTTAGATCACATATCGTGACTGACCACATCCGAGTGAAACTCCATCAACTGTAATGGTTTTGTTGCAAAATTGCACAGTTATAGGACAAGTTGGTGGATATAACTTTGACAGCATGTGGCTAGAGATGAGAAGATATATGTGTGGAGGATCGAGTTTGAGACGAATTTCCTAAAATTCACGGTTTCACATGAGCTCAAACATTTTGAGATTCAATTTGAGGTTAGAAAATAAAAAAACCTTGGCCGTCACCATTTCCTACACTATTGATGCATCATAGAACAGGCAAATGTCATTTTACATTGCCGTGTGGGCTTTCCCATAAAGCCTTGCAGCTATGACATCTTACAGATTATTATCACTTGTACAGTGGTGGTCAGTACCTGGGCCATCATAGATCAGCGGTTACCAGTGCAGCACAGTTTGTACGGTAGAGTCATTTTCCATCTTCAGGGTCACTAAGTCTATCTCTTCTGTTGAGTGTAAATTCTTATGGTCAGTGAGTTCTTCTCTTTTGTGTAGAGTACAAGCTCGTATGGTCTGCAGGGTCCTCTTTCTCTCCTACAGGGTGAAAGCTTTTATGATCAGCGGGCTCCTCTCCCTCCTGTGAGTGTAACCTCTTATAATCAGCAGGGTCCTCTCTCCTTTAGCGTGTAAGCCCTTATGGTAAGTGGTGTCTTCTCTGTTCTGTAGAGTGTAAGCTCTTATGGACAGTGGGGTCCTCTCTCTCACCTGTAAAGTGTAAGCTCCTATGGTCAGCGGGGTCCTCTCTCCTGCAAATTGTAAGCTCTTATTGTCAGCTGAGTTCTCTCTTTCTCTCCTGTAAAGTGTAAGCTCTTATGGTCAGCAAGGTTCTCTCTCTCCTCACCCCCACGTGTACTTTTTGAGCAATTACAGGCTTTCCAGTATAGAAAATCAAGCAAATTTATTCACCACAAATCAAATTTTTGGGGAAAATACCACGAAGTAGGCGAATTTGAATTTAAAAAGATTCGCTCATATTTACATGTAGCCAGAAGCCACGCATTGTCTCACTATTCAGGAGATAAAATTTAATTCTTCAATGCTGGATAACAGTAAATATAACTATTCTCTTTCTCACCACAAGAGACCAGAGAATTTGAATTTCAACACCATGATGAGCCAAAAAGGTGACTATCCTATTATTTTCCACCTGTACTAGTTAATAAAATGTACAGAATGCTGTATTATTAGCAATGATCACTAACTACAACATGCTCAATAACCCATGAATATCCTTGTTTTGAGACTTTGTTGCTAGTGAATTTGTTTTTTTGGTGTCATGTCATATACAGTACATATAAAATATGCCAAAGAGTTTCTGCTCTCAATCACAAGAGTCCAGTTTATGGAATATTTATGATGCTCTGTTTAACCCCTTTACCCCCAAGGTGGTTTGCACGTTAATGAAGAGGCCAATTTTTACAATTCTGACCACTGTCACTTTATAAGGTAATTACTCTGGAACGCTTCAACGGATCCCCCTGATTCTAAGACAGTTTTTTCATGACATATTGTACTTCATGATTGTAAAATTTCTTCGATATCACTTGCGTTTATTTGTGAAAAAAAACTGAAATTTAGCGAAAATTTTGAAAATTTCACAATTTTCAAACTTTGAATTTTCATGCCCTTAAATCAGAGAGATATGTCACACAAAATAGTTAATAAATAACATTTCCCACTTGTCTACTTTACATCAGCACAATTTTGAAACCAAATTTTTTTGTTAGGGAGCTATAAGGGTTAAAAGTTGACCAGCAATTTCTCATTTTTACAACAAAATTTGCAAAACCATTTTTTTAGGGACCACATCACATTTAATGTGACTTTGAGGGACCTTTATGACAGAAAATACCCAAAAGTGACACCATTCCAAAAACTGCACCCCTGAAGGTGCTGAAAACCACATTCAAGAAGTTTATTAAGCCTTTACGTGCTTCACACCAATTAATTGAACGTGAAAGGAAAGAAATAACATTTAATTTTTTTAACTAAAATTTTATTTTAGACCCCATTTTTTTATTTTCACAAGGGTACCAGGAGAAATTGGACCCCAAAAGTTTTTCACAAAAATAATCTTTTAGCCGCAATATTTTTATTTTCACGAGGGTACTAGGAAAAATTGGACCCCAAAAGTTGTTGAGCAATTTCTCCTGAGTATGGTGATACCTCATATGTGGGGGAAAGCCATTGTTTGGGCGCACGGCAGGGCTCGGAAGGGAAGGAGCGCCATTTGACATTTTCAATGCCAAACTCGCTGGAATTCACAGCAGACCCCATGTCATGTTTAGAGAGCCCCTGATGTGCCTAAACAGTGGAAACCCCCTACAAGTGACCCCATTTTGGAAACTAGATCCCTTAAGGAACTTATTTAGATGTGTGGTGAGCACTTTGAACCCCCAAGTGTTTTGCAAAGGTTTATGACGTAGAGCAGTGAAAAAAATAAATCTTTTTTTTTTCCACAAAAGTAATAAATTAGCCGCAATATTTTTATTTTCACGAGAGTACTAGGAGAAATTGGACTGTAAAAGTTGTTGTGCAATTTCTCCTGAGTAGGCTGATACCTCATATGTGGGGGAAAGCCATTGTTTGGGCGCATGGCAGGGCTCGGAAGGGAAGGTGCACCATTTGAAGTTTTCAATGCCAAACTCGCTGGAATTCACAGCGGACCCCATGTCACGTTTAGAGAGCCCCTGATGTGCCTAAACAGTGGAAAACCCCCATAAGTGACCCGATTTTGGAAACTAGACCCCTTAAGGAACTTATTTAGTTGTGTGGTGAGCACTTTGAACCCCCAACTGTTTTGCAAAAGTTTATGACGAAGAGCCAAAATCATTTTTTTTCACAAAAATTATCTTTTAGCCGCAATATTTTTATTTTCACGAGGGTACTATAAGAAATTGGACCACAAATGTTGTTTTGTAATTTCTCCTGATACCTTCTGGGGGAAAGCCATTGTTTTGGCGCATGGCAAGGCTCGGAAGGGAAGGAGCGCCATTTGACGTTTTCGATGCAAAACTCGCTGGAATTCACAGCGGACCCCATGTCACGTTTAGAGAACCCCTGATGTGCCTAAACAGTGGAAACCCAACACAAGTGACCTGATTTGGGAAACTAAATGCCTTAAGGAGCTTATTTAGATGTGTGGTGAGCACTTTGAACCCCCAAGTGTTTTGCAAAAGTTTATGACGTAGAGCCAAAATCATTTTTTATTCACAAAAACGATTTTTAGCCATAATCTTTTTATTTTCACGAGGGTACTAGGAGAAATTGGACCACAAAAGTTGTTGTGCAATGTCTCCTGAGCATGCTGATACCTTATATATTGGGGAAATCCATTGTTTGTGGGTACGGCAGGGCTCGGAAGGGAAGGAGCGCCATTTGACATTTTCAATGCCAAACTCGATGGAAATGACAGCGGACCCCATGTCGCGTTTAGAGAGCCCCTGATGTGCCTAAACAGTGGAAATCCCCCACAAGTGACCCCATTTTGGAAACTAGACCCCTCAGGGAACTCATTTAAATGTGTGGTGAGCACTTTGAAGCCCCAAGTATTTTGAAAATGTTTATGACGTAGAGCCGTGAAAAAAAAAATCTTTTTATTTTTCCCAAAAATAATATTCTAGCCGCAATATTTTTATTTTCACGAGGGTACTATGAGAAATTTGACCACAAAAGTTGTTGTGCAATTTCTCCTGAGCATGCTGATACCTCATATATTGGGGAAAGCCATTGTTTGGGTGCACGGCAAGGCTCGGAAGGGAAGGAGCGCCATTTGACATTTTCAATGCCAAACTCGCTGTAATTCAAAGCGGATCCCATGTCGCGTTTGGAGAGCCCCTGATGTGCCTAAACAGTAGAACCCCCCCACAAGTGACCCCATTTTGGAAACTAGACCCTCAGGGAACTTATTTAGATGTGTAGTGAGCACTTTGAACCCTCAAGTGTTTTGCAAACATTTATGACGTAGAGCCGTGAAAAAAAAAAATAAAAAATTCCACATAAACAATCTTGTAGCTGCAATATTTTTATTTTCACGAGGGTACTAGGAGAAATTGGACCCCAATAGTTGTTGAGAAATTTCTCCTAAGTACGCTGATACCTCATATGTGGGGGAAAGCCATTGTTTGTACGCACGGCAGGGCTCGGAAGGGAAGGAGCGCCATTTGACATTTTCAATGCCAAACTCGATGGAAATGACAGCGGACCCCATGTCGCGTTTAGAGAGCCCCTGATGTGCCTAAACAGTGGAAATCCCCCACAAGTGACCCCATTTTGGAAACTAGACCCCTCAGGGAACTTATTTAAATGTGTGGTGAGCACTTTGAACCCCCAAGTATTTTGAAAATGTTTATGACGTAGAGCCGTGAAAAAAAAAATCTTTTTATTTTCCCCAAAAATAATCTTCTAGCCGCAATATTTTTATTTTCACGAGGGTACTATGAGAAATTTGACCACAAAAGTTGTTGTGCAATTTCTCCTGAGCATGCTGATACCTCATATATTGGGGAAAGCCATTGTTTGGGTGCACGGCAAGGCTCGGAAGGGAAGGAGCGCCATTTGACATTTTCAATGCCAAACTCGCTGTAATTCAAAGCGGATCCCATGTCGCGTTTGGAGAGCCCCTGATGTGCCTAAACAGTAGAACCCCCCCACAAGTGACCCCATTTTGGAAACTAGACCCTCAGGGAACTTATTTAGATGTGTCGTGAGCACTTTGAACCCTCAAGTGTTTTGCAAACATTTATGACGTAGAGCCGTGAAAAAAAAAAAAAAAAAAATTCCACATAAACAATCTTTTAGCTGCAATATTTTTATTTTCATGAGGGTACTAGGAGAAATTGGACCCCAATAGTTGTTGAGAAATTTCTCCTAAGTACGCTGATACCTCATATGTGGGGGAAAGCCATTGTTTGTACGCACGGCAGGGCTCGGAAGGGAAGGAGCTCCATTTGAAGTTTTCAATGCCAAACTCGCTGGAATTCACAGCGGATCCCATGTCATGTTTGGAGAGCCCCTGATGTGCCTAAACAGTGGAAATGCCCAATAACTGCCCCCTTTTTGGAAAATAGACCCCTAATGAATTTATTTAGATGTGTGGTGAGCCCATAGAACCCATAGGTGCTTCACAGAAAATTATAATGTTGACTTGAGAAAATAAAAAAAAAAACATTTTTTCCACAAAAATGCTAAAAAAAAATATTTTCACAAGGGTACCAGGAGAAATTGTACCCCATAAGTTGTTGTGCAATTTCTCCTGAGTACGCTGATATCCCATGTGTTGGAGAAAACTACTGTTTGGGCGCATGTCAGGGCCTGGAAGGGAAGGAGTGACGCTTTGGAATGCAGACTTTGATGGAACGGTCTGCGGGCGTCATGTCACGTTCTCAGAGCCCCTGATGTGCCTAAACAGTGGAAATGCCCAACAAGTGCTCCTTTTTTGGAAGTAATAGCTGATTTTTGAATTTTGTAATCTAGCGTCATACGTCAGTTGTGTAGGACAACCTGACGAACCCTACACAACTGACGTAAGACAACCTGATGAACACTACGTCAGTTGTGTAGTGTTCATCAGGTTGTCATACGTCAGAAATCAATTTAGTAGTTCATGGAAGTATGGTACCTTTTTAAGCAGTCTTTCATACACAGGCCACGTTTGTCGGGGCAGGTGTCACATTGATAAATGGTGTCCTTCCGTATTCCCCTTTTATAACACACTCAGCACTTCTTTTGTGACTTACCTTTTTTTCCACTGTGAGGGATCTGCCCCGGGAAATGATGGCCTGGTACAATTTGAGGTCCTTCAATTCTGGAGGTACAGGGGCCCGCTCCGTCACCGCTGCCAAATATCAGGGCCTTGGTAACTGTCTTCTGAAAGTGAAGATACAACGTAGAAGTCTGGCCTGCACATTGTGACAGAAGGAAAGCGTTGTGCATTGCCATCTGAACGATGTGCACGGCCAGCTTCTTATACCATACTAGCCTTTCTCAAAGCACTGTACGGCTGGAGGACTTGATCAGAGGGATCAACTACCCCCCATGTACTTGCTGTACTCCACTACACAGTCTGGTTTGGCGACCTGTGTAGTGAAACCTCGTTCAGTGCTGAGGGTGCTGCCATCACCATGTATGGTGGTCAAGAAAAGGAAATCCCTCTTGTCCTTGTACTTGACCACCAGCAGGTGGTTTCTACATTGGCCTCTGCTCTCACCCCTTCTGAGCAGCTGCCCAATTAGCGTCTTTGTGAGGCTTCTCTGATTTTTGCGGACAGTACCGCAGGTTGTGGTACGTTGTGCAGAGAGGGACACTGGTAAAAAAATTATCCATGTACAGGTGATAACCTTTATCCAGAAGTGGGTGCACCCAGTCCCACACAATTTTCCCACTCACTCCCAGAACAAGGGGGCATTCAGGGGGTTCAATCCGGGAGTACTTCCCTTCATAAACTCTAAACTTATGAGTGTACTCTGAGGTACTCTCACAAAGTTAATACAGCTTGATTCCGTACCTGGCCCTCTTACTGGGCCGGTACGGCCGGAAATCCAAGCCGCCCCTTAAAAGCGATTAAGGACTCAACCACACCGATGTCCCTTTGAGGCTTGTACATTTCAGCAAACTTGTTGAAGTGTTCGATGAACGGCCAAACTTTGAAAAGACGATCAAAGTTCGGGTCATCGCGTGCAGGACACCTTGCATTATCTTGGTAATGCAAGAACTTATGGATGGCCTGAAAACGTTTCTGGATCATGACCATTCGGAACACTGGAGTGTTATACAAAACGTCAACACTCCAGTATTGCCGAAGTTCTGGCTTCTTCAGGATTCCCATATGAAGGACCAGGCCCCAAAACTTCATCATTTCTACTGTTTCTACAGGAGACCAGTTAGAAAATGATGAAGAGGGGTTTTGTTCCAAAAATTGATGAGCGTATAAATTAGTTTGGCCCACCATGAGGTTTAGGAAATCCTCAGAGAAAAAGACTTTGAAAAAGTCTATTTATGTGAGGCCGATGGTGTCAAACTTGATTCCTGATTACGCCACAAAATCAGGAATCAGTGGCTCATAATTTTCAGGGGGTAAGGTCCATATGGGATCAGTAGTGGGGGGCGGTGGATCATCTTCTCTCCTGGGATGACTGCGGGGCAGTCCAGCAGCACCTGAGGAGGAAGAGGAAGAGGAGGTAGAGGAAGATGACGAGGAGTCGGAAAAATAAAGAAATGTGGGATCCTCGCCCTCGCTGCCAGTGTTGGAGGCAAGAAAAGCGCATACCTCCTCCGCTGAATAGGGAGTTTGGGATGAGCGGGACATTTTTTGCTATGTTTGTGGTGTGTGTGTGTCAGTACTTTATTTAGAGTGTGTGGAAAAAGAAAATACTGTATGTGGTGCAAACAGCGAGCACGAGTGTGGATTGGTGAACTATGTCACCAATCAACACTTGGCGGCTGCTGGATGTGCGCATGGATGTGTGGGGAGTGGGAAGATCAGAGATGAACTTACCAAATTCTTCTCTGTTCTTCTTTCAGCAGCAGGCTCTGGAGCAGGATCAGCAGCAAGACCGACGTAGGAGACCGGGAGCCCGGTGCAGAAGACCGGGAGCCCAGAGCAGGAGACCGGGAGCCCAGCGCTGGAGACCGGGAGCCCGGAGCAGGAGACCAGGAGCCCGGAACATGAGCGGGAGACCAGAAGCGCCGAGCGGGAGACCGGGAGCCTGGCACTGGAGACCAGGAACCCGGAGCAGAAGACTGGGAGACTGGCGCTGGAGACCTCCCTGTAGTGCATGCTCTGCCCCAGCCATCTGCTTGGTGACACCTCCCTGTGACCGACCGGTCACCTGTATTCAGGTACACTGATTGGAGCAATCGAAGTCATCATTGATCGCTCCAATCACAGCAGTCTGGGAGCTTTACAGTCATTACAGGGGGTCATGGGGTGGTGACAGGCAGGTCACAAGCCGGTCACCACCCCATGACACCCTGTCACCGCGCGGTCGCGCTACGATCGGTGCGATCGATGTGATCGGCCATCGCATCGATCTTAGCGCTTTGGGTCCAGGGCTGGGGTGTCCTAGCAACAGCCTAAGACTGGTGCTCTTAGGAGCACTGATTCTAGGCTGCAGATCATTGTTTCCGGCAATCAGATTGCCAGAAACAGTGACAAATGCTGTGATTGGCTGTTCAGATTTGAACTTCGGTCGCGGTGCCGCATTAAAGATAGGGCGTACTAATACGTATCAGGTTCTTAAGTCCCAGGGCGCAGATACGTATTAGTACGCCCTGGGCTTTAAAGGGGTTAAAGCAGATTTATCTAAATTTTTAGAATATAGAATGCTGTATTAAAGAAGTTTTCTGTATATTATAATATGTACAGCATACTAGATGCGACAAACAAACAAACCTGTTAGATTAAATATAATGAAAAATATAATTAACATATGTTTATCAAACCAAAATAATGACTCTCCAAATTGCTACAATTGCTGAATGAAATATTTCCAATGTAATTGTACTTGGATATGCAGCTTACAAATAAATCTAAAATTTTAATTAGAGAAACCTGAAAGGATTCTTGAGTAATTTATTACATTATGCAATGTTAATTTTGGCAGTATATCCTTGTAGATGAATAATAACAAACAAAATAATTAATATTCAACTGAGCAGATTGAAATTGGAAATGCGCAATTGTAAATCACGGATGAACACTGAAGACATACTATGATATACATTCAGGAACAAAAATATTTTCCATGCAGCGAGAACAAATATGATAGATATATATTGCATGATACTAATTAAATGACATTACATTGAGGAAATACACCAGATGATAGCAAGTATATGAGTTTATTTGGCTGTAAAAGATTCCAGCCATTTGTAAAAGATGCAAAAACCTCTTAATTAACTTTTCTACAACTCTTTATAGGGGTGACTTAATACATTAAACAGCTACTAAAACTACAAAATAAGGACCCAGTTTAATGTGGAATGTGCCCATTCTTATGAATTAAGTTTATAACAAATGTACATTTACTAATTTATAGTAGGTTTTCACATTTAAATAACCAGGTACAGAATCCAGTAGAAAAGAGAATCTTTTGAAATTTTAATTAATCATTTTTGACCAATTTTTTCAAGCAATTTAATATGCAACAAATTGATTCACTATGACTTGCAATACTGCAAAGCCTCCAAGTGCCGTGAAAAAACACATGAAAAACTTTGATGTTCTCTTAGGCCACGTGCATATGTTGAGTATTTTGTGAGTTTTTTACTTCAGTATTTGTAAGCCAAAGCCAGGAGTGGGGAAAAACTACAGAAGTGGTGACGTGTTTCTATTATACTTTTCCTCTGATTGTTCCTCTCCTGGTTTTGGCTTACAAATATGGAGTTAAAAAACTCACCAAATCTTCAATGTGTGCATGTAGTTTTAGGATTATTGACAACCCCTTTCAAGCTCATTACTTCAAACACAACCTTAGTAATATCAAAGTAACCTCACCATAGAAACTACTTGCCCATTTAACACAGCACCCTAACGGACTTATTTTTTTAATTAAAAAACAAGCAAAAATTATTAATTTTATTTATTTGTGATTAGGCACATCATTCTGAGCAGAACAATGACTAAAACTGAAAGGTGTCACTGTCATAGGTAACTAATTATGGCTTGCATTTGGTAGTACTATTGAATGGTTGGTGCCATTGGTGATGCTTCCCTCTAATGCCGTTGTCACTTTTCTTTTTAACAAACATTTTATAAGTCATTAGAATTACCTTTTGACAATCTTTTCAACTGCAATTAGGAGGGGGGAGTGTGATAAGGGGCACACTATAGAGACTGAGCCCTTTAGGGGGGACACAGTGTGAGAGAACAGTGTGAAGAGGGGGCCTGTATTGAAAGGAGGGGGCAGTGTGGAGAGCATGTAAAATAAGAGAGACAGTGTGGGGGTCATATTTTGTGCAGGGAATATAGTGAGGGGAAATTATTTATTCTGGGATTCAGCATAGGGCAGATATTTTTATTTAGGAGCATTATAATGACACTGCTGTTTTTAAGGACATTGTGTGGGAATGTGCAGCAGAAGACTGGAGAAGCTGGAAGTCATCACAGAGTCTGGCAAGATGGAGAAGAAAACAAAAGAGAATGACTGCAATCAGAGACAACGCCATCTATAAGGTGCCTGGATGTAAATGTTTTTTGCGATGCTGACTTAATTCTCATTTTTATTTATATGAGGAGCATTAACGGGGTTGTCCAAGTTTGTGATGAATCTGCAGTCATTCTATATGACTGCAGACGTCTGAATTCTCACAATTCTCTCGTGCCAGCAATTTGCATACATGCGGTCACCTGCCGACTAGACTTGCGTGGCCTCCCTCAATGAAAATGAATTGAGCGAGGCGTGTCTAGTTGGAATGTGGCCAGAGTATACAAATTGCATACTTGTGCTCACACGACCGTCCACTCTTGTCACTGGCAAGGGAGAATCTTAAAAGTGTGCAGTGCGTGTGCTGGGAGTATTCAGAAGCCTGCAGTCACCTAGAGTGACTGCAGACTTTCATCTAAAACTTGGATAAGCCCTTTAATTATAAAATGAAGCCCTGTAGCATGCCAATCTTATCAGTGTGTAATTTACTCACTGTCAGGGTTCAGCTCTGTATGTAGGTTCCAACAGTCATCACATGGCCACTTCACTCATATGCAATTTTCATACTTATGGTCACGTGCCAATGAGCGTCTCTTCCTGCTTCTCTCAGTTTTTCACTGAACATTGAGAGAATTAGGGAGAGCAGCTAGTCGGTACGTGACTTAGTGTGGAAATGGCATATGTGCTGGCAGGGGGGGAAGCCGTCAAACTGAATTCTTGCCCCGGGTGGCGGAAAACCGGAATACACCTCTGGGTGTGACTAAGATACATGGTTACAGAGAGTATTATTACTTATTGTGCATCTACAGTATATATTCTGCTATTTGATATAATATAATAAACAACAACATTCATACATGGAATAATTATATTCATGACGGTTATAAATTAAGGAGCACTCTTTTTTTGTAGATTGTTGGAAGTTACAAAGCTATGTGTTTCCTATTCTCAACTGACATAAACTGAATCTCAGAAACTTTTAAGTTGGAGTTAGAGTTGCTTTTACAGTTGGAAAATGAGACAATTCCTACCTGGTGTCCAATGGTAACTCACCCGTTCAGTTTCTAACATTATAATAATTTTCAGTTTGATTTGATGTCAGTTGACTCATGAGGATTAACTCAATGAGCTCTTCTTTACTTATAAACAATGCAGAAAACTGTGGAATTCTGACTATAATGTCCCTTATTTTTAACATACAGTGTATTAGGAGGGCGGTTGCAGACAACTGTATTATAATGGAAAGCAACCGACCCCGGGGTCCGCGATGCAGCCTGGTGGACTGCTGACGAACACTTTCCGGGTGAAAAGGAAAGCAACCAACTTAAATGATAAACCCTTCCATGTTACTGCACACTGGAACGGGAATAGCAATACGCAATCTCCATTAGCAGCACGAAAGATAGGCGAGAAAAACTATCTGTAGTCCTGTTACAGCACAGGGACTACAATGGTGGTGCTAGGATGCGTGTGTGACTACGCCGACGGGTACACGTGCCTCCTGCCGGCGTGCTACCGGACTGCAGGGTATTACTCCACGTGGCTGACATGTGATAGCCATGGACAGGGCGTCTGCAGGCTGCTCGGGGTGTTAGGCGACCCCTATGGCAGAGCCAGACTGCAAGACGGAGCTACCTGCCTATTCCCACTACACCTGCCTATGGAAGCTACGTGGAACACAGTCGTCCACACATCAGCATCACTGCTCAATGATCAGAGCGCCCGCCATGTTTGTGGGCGGGCCTTTTAAAGACTAAGCCCTGCCCACCGACACGCCATTGGTGATGTCACCCGTGGACCAATCAGGCTGTGCCAGGTCACCGGGTCAGGTGTGTGCCAAACCACCAATCACGATCCGCCAGGTCACGGGCATGCTCAGTGCGGCGAATCCTGGACTTAGACTCCAAAAGCCCTGTCTCCCTCCGCAACCTATGCTTAACATTGCTAGGCACAAATACCCAGGAGACAATCTGTACATCTTGTGGACCAGCTAGGTGTTGGGGCTGATGATGATGCTGAGCAGCATCAGCAGCCCTGGCTGGATCAAAATGGGAGACCACAGAAGGCTCTGGACCCATTTTGAATCCAGCAACAGACCGACGCCTAACATTATCCCCCCTTCTAACATCCCCCTCCACTTGACGCTCATTTCCCTCCATGAGCAGGGGAGTGTGAATGTGGTCCACCGGGTCACAGAGAGGATTCACAGAACTGTGACCCCTCCGGTGTACAGGGTACCATTTTTATAAAGCGGGGGGCAAACTTAGCAGACTCCCCGCGCACTTTAGTATTGCGAGCCGTGAGCCACACTCTGTTGCCTGGATATGATACAGGGGCAGGACGACGAGAAGTGACAACCGACTCTCTATGTGTGGAGTCCGTCACGGGTGACAGATGGAGAAGACCAACCAGACTTTGGCGGAAAGATTTATCTCTCACACAGACGGTACACGCGAGAACAAAGTCCTTGACGTCCTGGCGCCACCGAGGCCACCAATAGGACCGTTGAAGGGACTTAGTCGTACGTTTGACCCCCAGATGAGCTCCGATCTTAGGGGCATGAGCCCAGGAGAGCACCATATTCTGTAGATTAGGGGAAACAAACGTCCTCCCCAACAGAACCTGGCTAGAGGACACTGCAGCCGCTCTCTCTACCTGAGAGTTCTTTTCGACATAGTCTAACAAGACCCGGGTCCTGGGAACAGACAATGAATCTGTACCAGAAGCCACAACGGTGGAGGGATCAGAGACTACCCTCCGGGTGGCTGTGACCATACACTGAGACGCACAATTCTCACTCCAGGAAGAAATTCTCCCTGTATTCCAGTCAATATGTGGAGTATGACAACGTAGCCAGGGAAGACCCAATAACACCTCGTCTAATCCACCAGGAATAATAAGAAATGAGATGACTTCCCGGTGGCCCTGAGGAAATGACATGGTGAGGGGAATCGACTGGTGTGTGATTTGCGCGTCCAGGAGTGAACCATTGACAACACAAATGTTCATTGGTCTTGACAGTAATTCTATAGGGATGGCATGCCTCTGGGCAAACGTAGATGATAAAAAATTGCCATCAGCACCAGAGTCCACCCCAGCCTTGGCAGTAACTGCAGATTTACCAAAGGCAGGGCCGGCTCCAGGTTTTTCTGGGCCCCGGGCGAAAGAGTCTCAGTGGGCCCCTTTAACACATACCACGATTCATGATGCAGAGATACGGCGGAGAAATATATATATATATATATATATATAGTACAATGCAAAGATTTCACTTCTTACATTACATGAGTGATATCTATTTTAAATTCCACAATAGCTCAGAAACCGGTGAATCGCTCTACACAGAATAGTGGCCCCCATATAAGGCTCCATACGGAATACTGGCCCCCATATAACGCTTCATACGGAATACTGGCCCCCATATAAGGCCCCATACGAAATACTGGCCCCCATATAAGGCTCCATGCGGAATACTGACCCCCATATAAGGCTCCATGCGGAATACTGGCCCCCATATAAGGCTCCATGCGGAATACTGGCCCCCATATAAGGCTCCATACGGAATACTGGCCCCCATATAAGGCTCCATACGGAATACTGGCCCCCATATAAGGCCCCATACGGAATACTGGCCCCCATATAAGGCTCCATACGGAATACTGGCCCCCATATAAGGCTCCATACGGAATACTGGCCCCCATATAAGGCTCCATACGGATTACTGGCCCCCATACGGAATACTGGCCCCCATATAAGGCTCCATACAGAATACTGGCCCCCATATAACGCTCCATACAGGATACCGGTCCCCTTATAACGCTCCATACAGGATACTGGCCCCCATATAATGCTCCATGCAGGCTGTTATCCCCCACATAATGCCCCATACAGGCCCCCCCCTTTTAATGCTCCATGCAGGCTGTTACCCCCCACATAATGCCCCATACAGGCTGGCCCCCCCTTATAATGCTCCATGCAGGCTGTTCCCCCCCACATAATGCCCCATACAGCCCCCCCCCCTTTTAATGCTCCATGCAGGCTGCCCCCCCTTTATAATGCCCCATGCAGGCTGTTCCCCACCTTATAATGCCCCATGCAGGCTGTCACCCCTCCTCTTTATAATGCCCCATGCAGGCTGTCACCCCCCCTCTTTATAATGCCCCATGCAGGATGTTCCCCACCTTATAATGCCCCATGCATGCTGTCACCCCTCCTCTTTTTAATGCCCCATGCAGGATGTCCCCCCCTCCTCTTTATAATACCCCATGCAGGCTGTTCCCCACCTTATAATGCCCCATGCAGGCTGTCACCCCTCCTCTTTATAATGCCCCATGCAGGATGTTCCCCACCTTATAATGCCCCATGCAGGCTGTCACCCCTCCTCTTTATAATGCCCCATGCAGGATGCCCCCCCCCTCTTTATAATGCCCCATGCAGGAGGTTCCCCACCTTATAATGCCCCATGCATGCTGTTACTCCTCCTCTTTATAATGCCCCATGCAGGATGTCCCCCCCCTCCTCTTTATAATGCCCCATGCAGGATGTGCCCCCTTCTCTTTATACTGCCCCATGCCTCCATACATTAAAAAAAAAAAAAAATCAAATACTCACCTCCCTTCTCCTCACCTGCTACCTGCTGCCTGCTGCCTGCTGCCTGCTGCCCGCTGCCCGCTGCCCGCTGCTCGGGTCCGAACTCCAGCGTTATCGGTGTCTTCCCGCTCAGCGCTCCCTGTGACGGCTCAGGGGAGGGCGCGGTGTAAAGGCGTCACAGGGAGCGCAGAGCAGGAAGACAGCTGATCTGCGGAGGCACGGGGAGAGGTAAATATCCAGCTGCCGGGGCCCTGAGCAAGCGGCGGAGAAGGGCGGGCGCTGACACCGCTCTCCTCCGCCCATAGCCCGGCGGGGTGCGCGACCGCTAGTGGGCCCCTCTGCCTGCTCAGGGCCCCGGCATTTGCCCGGGTGCATCGGGTGCTGACGCCGGCCCTGACCAAAGGACAATGTCACATTATATAATAATTTGAAGGGAGAAGCCCCCGAATCTAACACACCTCCTCCAACGGTGGTAAGACCTACTCGTTTTCCCGACTGCTTGGAACCCATATTAACGGGGTCCTCCAAGAGATGTGCAGGTCGGGAACGAGAGGGACTAGACTCCGTCCGGGATATATGCATGGCCTCAGGCTCCGGGTCAGGAGTCGCGGGTTTGGAAACGGGTCTAGAGAAGGACAGTGCCAAACGACACTGGGGTCTGGGAACCTCCAGTTCTAATTTGTGTTCAGCATGACGCAAATCAATTCGGTTAGCAAGAGAGATTAACTCCTCCAAGGAGGTTGGAATCTCTCTGGGTGATATAGCATTTTTAATATGTCCAGCCAGACCCTTCCAGAACACCGGGATAAGTGACCGCTCAGACCAATCCAGTTCAGTCACTAGAGTTCTAAACTGGATGGCATAGTGGCTGGCGGTGACCAAACCCTGGATCAACACAAGTAGCTTTAGAGCCGTATCATGCGTGACCTGAGGACCTAGGAATACACTTTTTAGAGTCTAAAGGAAAAGACCCGCATTTGCTACAACCGGATCATTCCGCTCCCATAGAGGAGTAGCCCACTCCAGAGCCCTGTGGGAGAGTAATGAAATTACATAACCCACTTTGGCTCTTTCGGAGGGGAACCGTGCCTCCATCATCTCCAATTGAATGGAACATAAATGAATAAAACCCCTGCAGGATTTACTGTCTCCAGAAAATTTTTCCGGGAGAGCGAAACGGGGTAATGGGGCAGTTGCAGCTGTTGCACCATTTATTGCAGCCGAGTTAACCAGATTGGCTGCTAGCGAAGCCGCCAGGGTAGCTACTGCAGTGATATCAGCAACCGGAGCTTGCTCCAGAGACCTAAGTCTGGTCTCCAGTTGCTGTATGTAACGCTGCAGTTGCTGGTTGTCGGCCATGTTCAGCAAGACCCAGGCGCTCTGATACTGTTAGGAGGGCGGTTACAGACATCTTTATTATAATGGAACGCAACCGACCCCGGGATCCGCGATGCAGCATGGTGGACTGCTGACGAACACTTTCCGGGTGAAAAGGAAAGCAACCAACTTAAATGATAAACCCTTCCGTGTTACTGCACACTGGAATGGGTATAGCAATACGCACTATCTCCGTTAGCAGCACGAGAGATAGGTGGAGAAAAACTATCTGTAGTCCTGTTACAGCACAGGGACTACAATGGCGGCGCTAGGATGCGTGTGTGACTACGCCGACGGGTACACGT
Organism: Phyllobates terribilis; assembly: GCF_046119375.1. Taxonomy (NCBI): domain Eukaryota; kingdom Metazoa; phylum Chordata; class Amphibia; order Anura; family Dendrobatidae; genus Phyllobates; species Phyllobates terribilis. The sequence goes on from NW_027362761.1 coordinate 791,653,435, forward strand.
GCCTCCAGCCAGCGTGCTACTCGACTGCAGGGTATTACTGCACGTGGCTGACAGGCGATAGCCATGGACAGGGCGTCTGCAGGCTGCTTGGGGTGTTAGGAGACCCCTATGGCAGAGCCAGACTGCAAGACGGAGCTACCTGCCTATTTCCACTAGCCTGCCTATTTCCACTACACCTGCCTATGGAAGCTACGTGGAACACAGTCGTCCACACATCAGCATCACTGCTCAATGATCAGAGCGCCCGCCATGTTTGTGGGCGGGCCTTGTAAAGACTAAGCCCTGTCCACCGACGCGCCATTGGTGACGCCACCCGTGGACCAATCAGGCGGTGCCAGGTCACCGGGTCAGGTGGGTGCCAAACCACCAATCACGATCCGCCAGGTCACGGGCATGCTCAGTGCGGCGAATCCTGGACTTAGACTCCAAAAGCCCAGTCTCCCTCCGCAACCTATGCTTAACATTGCTAGGTACATATACCCAGGAGACAATCTGTACATCTCGTGGACCAGCTAGGTGTTGGGGCTGATGATGATGCTGAGCAGCATCAGCCCTGGCTGGACTGAAATGGGAGACCACAGAAGGCTCTGGACCCATTTCAAATCCAGCAACAGACTGATGCCTAACACAGTGGGTATGGAAAGGATTCAGACCCCTTTAGATTTTTCACTCTTTGTTTCATTGCAGCCATTTGGTAAATTCTAAAAAGTTCATTTTTTTTTCATTAAAGTACACTCTACACCCCATCTTGACTGAAAAAAACAGAAATGTAGAAATTTTTGCAAATTTATTAAAAAAGAAAAACTGAAATATCACATGGTCATAAGCATTCAGACCCTTTGCTCAGACACTCATATTTAAGTCATATGCTGTCCATTTCCTTGTGATCCTCCTTGAGATGGTTCCACTCCTTCATTGGAGTCCAGCTGTGTTTAATTAAACTGATAGAACTTGATTTGGAAAGGCACACACCTGTCTATATAAGACCTCACAGCTCACAGTGCATGTCAGACCAAAGGAGAATCATGAGCTCAAAGTAACTGCCCAAGGAGCTCAGAGACAGAATTGTGGCAAGGCACAGAACTGGCCAAGATTACAAAAGAATTTCTGCATTATTCAAGATTCCTAAGAGCACAGTGGTCTCCATAATCCTAAAATGAAAGAAGTTTGGGACCACCAGAAGTCTTCCTAGACCTGGCCATCCAGCCAAACTGAGCAATCATGGGAGAAGAGCCTTGGTGAGAGAGGTAAAGAACAACCCCAAGATCACTGTGGCTGAGCTCCAGAGATGCAGTAGGGAGATGGGAGAAAGTTCCACAAAGTCAACTATCACTGCAGCCCTCCACCAGTCAGGCTTTTATGGCAGAGTGGCTCGATGGAAGATTCTCCTCAGTGCAAGACATATGAAAGCCAGCATAGAGTTTGCTCAAAAACAAATGAAGGACTCCCAGACTATGAGAAATAGGATTCTTTGGTCTGATGAGATGAAGATAGAACTTTTTGGTGATAATTCTAAGTGGTATGTGTGGAAATAAACAGGCACTGCTCATCACTTGCTCAATACAATCCCAACAGTGAAACATGGTGGTGGCAGCATCATGCTATGGGAGTGTTTTTCAGCTGCATGGACAGGACGACTAGTTGCAATTGAAGAAAATATGAATGCGGCCAAGTACAGAGATATCCTGGATGAAAACCTCTTCCAGAGTGCTCTGGACCTCAGACTTGGCCGAAGGTTCACCTTCCAACAAAACAATGACCCTAAGCACACAGTTAAAATAACAAAGGAGTGGCTTCAGAACAACTCTGTGACCATTCTTGACTGGCTCAGCCAGAGCCCTGACCGAAACCCAATTGAGCATCTCTGGAGAGGCCTGAAAATGGCTGTCCACCAATGCTCACCATCCAAACTGACGGAACTGGAGAAGATCTGCGAGGAAGATTGGCAGAGGATCCCCAAATCCAGGTGTGAAAAACTTGTTGCATCATTCCCAAGGAGACTCATGGCTGTACTAGCTCAAAAGGTTCTTCTACTCAATACTGAGCAAGGGGTCTGAATACTTATGACCATGTGATATTTCAGTTTTTCTTTTTTAATAAATTTGCAAAAATGTCTACATTTCTTTTTTTCAGTCAAGATGGGGTGCAGAGTGTACTTTAATGAGAAAAAAATGAACTTTTTAGAATTTACCAAATGACTGCAATGAAACAAAGAGTGAAAAATTTAAAGGGGTCTGAATACTTTCCGTACCCACTATATGTCCCATTCATCATTAAAGCAAATATCTTGTTCATGAATCTGGGAGGGGTGGGGATTTGCAAATTATTAATACATATTCCTATTTATTTCTCCTATTATAAAGAAAGAAATGTGTTCCACAGTATTCAAAATGTTCATATTGTTTTTAAAAGGAAGAAAAAGAAAAAACACAAATTATCTCGTTTCATGAAAAATAAATCATAAATGTGTTTTCTGTAATTCAATACTTTGTAACATCTATGCCAATGAGTTTCCTCTGAACTGTTGAGAGGTGTGAGAGACTATAAGGATGAAGATTTTGTGTCCATTCCAGTAAGAAAATTGTGTCAAATTAAGTGTTAGCAGGCTGCAAAAAAGATTTGAAAGCAGCTTAAAAATGTGATTCACGTCACTGTACCACATTGTAGCCTTGCTTACATTCATGTATATTGAGAAGTTAATGATGCGCAAATAATATTGCATTATAACAAAAGCTAATTAATACGTGGTATTGTATACTTTTCTCATGACATACTGTAAAATGACAACTTTTTTGACTTGTCTATTCCAAAACATGGCCATGCCAAGGATGTACCAAGCACCCTCATTTGCAAAAGCTTTTTCTCAACTATGAAAGTGAAAACTATACTACCAGAATGGTCTTAAAAGGGGCTAAGTCCCCATATAACTGTAAAAGTAGTTTATATTGAGGTTTGAGGGTGAAGACTCCCCTTTAAAAATAGCCTCTAATAAAAAATATACAGCATAACATATAAACAAAACTAGTGTTTCACATCCAATGATGAAGACGAGTGATATTTAATCCCTGATGCATTTTTTTTAACATGTGATAAGTTTAAAACTAAAAGTTTTAAATATTACTTTTTTCTAGCACAATGGCAACATATAAATTTAAATCTCTCCCTTTCTTCATAGTGTGTTTTTCCATCATAAAGGAAAACCGTGATATTTTTAACTCCTTAACCCTCTCATACCATGGCCATTTTCGTTTTTTCCGTTTTCGTTTTTTTCCTCCCCTTCTTCACCTGAGCGGTGAAATTGCAATAAGTGCACTATATGGTAAAACTGACTTGCCGTTATGATTCTCCAGATCAGTATGAGTACGTAGATACTAAACATGTATAGTTTATTTTTTATTTAAGTGTTGAAAAAAAATCTGAAATTTGTATGAAAATTTTTTTTTGTGTTTGTCGTCATTTTCATAGACCCGTAGCGTTTTCATTTTTCAAGATCTGGTGCTGGGTGATGGTTTATTTTTTGCACCCTGAGCTGATGTTTTATTGATACAATTTTGGGATAGATAACAATGTTTTGATTGCCTTTTATTGCATTTTATTGCAATGTTGCGACGGGCACAAAAACGTAATTCTGGCGTTTCATTTTTTTCTCATTACGCTGTTTACAATCTGATTAATTTGCTTAATATATTGATAGATTGGACAATTCTGAACGCAGCGATACCAAATATGTGAATTTTTTTAAATTGTTTTATTTTCAATTAAGCAAAAGTGAGTGATTTAGAATTTTGTAATTTTTTATTTTTTTTATTTTTTTTTTACTTTTTTTTCACTTTTTACTGTATTTAATAGTCCCCTTAGGAAACTTGAAGCTGGGATCATCCGATCACCTGTGCTATACATAGCAGGGCTTCAGCACTGTATGTATAGCAGAAATCAGGGTCTCTTATGAGGAGACCAAACCTGTCCATCAGTCTCCTCCAATTGTAAAATACCTCACTTGGAAAAACTGCTTTTCTATTTCCTCCACCGGCAGCCATTGTATGGGCTGGAGAGCTGTGAAGTCTGGGGCAAAAGCTGCAGTAACAAGAGCAGGATGAGAACCTGTCATACCTATGTAATAGTAGGTACCACAAATCATGTCCTCACACATCTGATAAAATAAAGATAATGTGGCCAACCTTGGTAACTCATTCTGCAGCCAGGAATAAACAATGTAATACAGCCACTATGGAGGCAAATGGTGTAAAATGTTTAATGAAACCCAATTGCGAAAATGAATTTTTAACTGCAATAAACTCAGAAAAAAATGTTCTCAATGGTGGACAACCCCTTTAAGGTCTCTAATTTTCGTTTTTGCGTCTTCATTTCTTCTTTTTAAAATAACCATATTTTTTTTAGCGTTCCAAAGGCACAGACATATTAGGGCTTGTTCTTTGTGGGACAGGTTGTCGATTTGAATGACATCATTCATTTTACCATATAGAGTAAGGAAAATTAGCAAAAAAAAAATCCAAATACAGTGAAATGGTGAGAAAAATTCAGTTCCGCCATTGTTTTTTAGGGTTTATTTTACGGCTTTCATTGTGGATTAAAAATGACCTGCAAACACGATTCTCCATGTAAGTACAATTATGGAGATACCAAATATGCATAGTTTTTTTATCACTATTTTATTGGCTTAAAAAAGTCCTGAATCTTTGTAAAAAGAAAAAAATGGTTTGTGTCACTATTTTCTGAGACTTAGAACTTTTTATTTTAGCATCAATAGAGCTGTGTGGGGGCTTGTTTTTTGCATGGCAAGCTGGTGATTTTATTTATACAATTTTTGGGGTACATACTATTTATTGATCACTTCTTTTGCACTATTGTGGTGATTGAAAAACAGTGTTTACAGATCAGGTTTATTAATTTTATATTTGGATAGATTGGACATTTATATATGCAGCAATATCAAATATGTATATTTTTTATATTTTACATTTTATGCTATTAACCAGGGAAAAGGGGGATTTGCATTTTTCATTTTTTTTAAGATTTTTAAAATTTGTTTTTATAATTTTTTTGTGAGATCTTTTAACTCTACTTTGTACTATGCTTGAACTATTAACAGAAAAAAATGACTGGGACATCCAAAACAAGAAATAGGTGTGTATTTCTTGTTTTGGATGTGCCAGTCTGTTTTTTCTGTTTATACGGTTGTGCTCAAAAGTTTACATACCCCTGCACAATTTTTACTTTCTTGGAGTTGTTTCAGAGAATATGAATGATAACAAAAAAACTTTTTCTCCACTCATGGTTACTGGTTGGGTGAAGCCATTTATTGTCAAACTACTGTGTTTTCTCTTTTTAAATCTTAATGACAACCAAAAACATCCAAATGACCCTGATGAAAAGTTCACATACTCTGGTGATTTTGGTCTGATAACATGCACAGAATTTGACACAAATGGGTTTGAATGGCTACTAAAGGTAACATCCTCACCTATGACCTGTTTGCTTGCTAGTGTGTGTGCATGGGGAGTTATGGGGAAAGCAAAATAATTGTCAATGGATCTACAGGAAAAGGTAGTTGAACTGTATAGCACAGGAAAGGGATACAAAAAAATATCCAAGGAATTGATCATGCGAGTCAGCAGCATTCAAATTGTGAATAAAAAATGGAAAACCAAACCACGGTCAGGTAGAGCAACAAAAATTTTGCCACAACTGCCAGGAAAATTGTTCGGGATGCAAAGAAAAACCCACAAATAACATCAGCTGAAATTCAGGATGCACAATAAGGAGGCACTTGAAGAAAAATGGGCTGTATGGACGAGTCGCCAGAAGAAAGCCATTACTGCGCAAATGCCACAAAGTATCTCGCCTACAATACGCCAAACAGCACATAGATAAGTCTCAAAACTTCTGGAACAAGGTAATTTGGAGTGATGAGACCAAAATTTTACTTTTTAGCCACAACCATAAACATTACATTTGGAGAGAGGTCAACGAGGCCTATGATGAAAGGAACACCATTCGTACAGTAAAGCACGGAGGTGGATCACTGATGTTTTGGGGATGTGTGAGCTACAAAGGCACAGGAAACTGGGTAAAAGTTGAAGGAAAGATGAATGCAGAACGGTATCAGCAAATACTGGAGGCAAATTTGCACTCATTAGCCCAGAAGCTGCGCATGGAACTTACTTGGATGTTCCAACATGACAACAATTCAAAACACAAGGCCAAGTTGACCTGTCATTGGCTACAGCAGAACAAAGTGAAGGTTCTGGAGTGGCCATCTCTGTCTCCTGACCTCAATATCATTGAGCCACTCTGGGGAGATCTCAAGCACGCAGTTCAACTAGACAGCCCAGGAATTTACTGGAACTGGAGGCTTTTTCCCAAGAAGAATGGGCAGCTTTACCATCTGAGAAAATAAAGAACCTCATCCACAACTACCACAAAAGACTTCAAGCTGTCATTGATGTTAGAGGGGGCAATACACGGTACTAAGAACTGGGGTATGTGAACTTTTGATCAGGGTCATTTGGATGTTTTTGGTTGTGATTAAGATTTAAAAAGAGAAAACACAGTAGTTTGACATTAAATGGCTTCACCCAACCAGTAACCATGAGTGGAGAAAAAGTTTTTTTGCTATCATTCATATTCTCTGAAACAAGGCCAAGAAAGGAAAAATTCTGCCCGGGTATGTAAACTTTTGAGCACAACTGTATGTATTGGCTTTGACTGAGCACTTCGCCTCCAGGCCACAGGTGATTTTAATTGTAGCAGGAACTTGCTTTCCCACATGCAAGCAAACTTTTGTCTCTTAGAGAGGAGTTAACATTGGCTGGGTCCTGGTATAACGAGAAATGCCTTATCATGGCTACCAGGTACACTTGAATTGGCCAATTTATGCGCTAAGATTTCTCATTTATTTCCATTTTCTAAAGCAATAATGCTATTCAAATTTCATATATTTTATGTTTGCATACTTAGCGTTGCAGAGTGCTACTTTGTTTGTATGCTTAAACTATACACAGCAATAAAACAGCATTGCTATTTGCTATACATTGTAAACATGACCGTCTCCTACGATGTACAGTCACAGGCTGGACGTCACAGAAAAGATCACATAACAGGTATGGAGGCCTTCCACTAGTCCCTTGGCTCTCATAGTACCCATTGGTGCTTGTGATTGCATTGTGGAGGAGAAGGGGAGGATCTATGGGCGCCCAAATTAACGTCTGGACCAGATTGTCAGTGGTTGACAGTGGCATTTAAGAGGTTAACAGCAGCACCGATTGATGCTATTAGAGGCAGATGCCAGCTATATAATACAGCGGCCATTTGCCATGCATGCAGTGGGGTCTGCTTCTGAGCTGGCTTTATATTTTATGACACTCTCAATAATGTATATACCATGGAGGTTGAAGGGGTGCAGAGCAAGTTAATAGTAAAACACTTCAGTAAGCTTTTCTTATGGCAGGGTGTGTAACCTTTTATTCTCTTCTCCTGAATGGTCCTCTAAGCTGATTTATAGCCAATTTAAATGTCTCCTTTGATATGATTATAAATCAGCTGAGAAGATCATCCAAAAGAAGAGAGATAAAGGTTACACACCCTATCATAAGAAGAGCTTACTGAAGTGTTTTACTATTAACTTGTTCTGCACCCCTTCAACCTCCATGATATATACGTTATTTGTACCACAGGACTGGCGTATAGCAAATGTGGTGCCAATATTCAAAAAGGGGACAAAAACCGAACTTGGAAATTATAGACCAGTAAGCTTAACCTCTACTGTGGGTAAAATCCTGGAGGGTTTCCTAAGAGATGCTATCGTAGAGTATCTGAAGGAAAATAACCTTATGATCCAATATCAACATGGGTTTACGAGGGACCGTTCCTGTCAAACTAATCTGATCAGCTGTTATTAGGAGGCAAGTTCCGGACTGGACCAAGGAAATGCAGTGGATGTTGTGTATATGGACTTTTCAAAAGCTTTTGATACGGTTCCACACAAAAGGTTGATACATAAAATGAGAACAATTGGGATAGGGGAAAATATATGTATGTGGGTTAAGAACTGGCTCAGTGATAGGAAACAAAGGGTGGTTATTAACACACTCAAACTGGGTCACAGTTAACAGTGGGGTACCACAGGGGTCAATATTGGGCCCACTTCTTTTTTACATATTTATTAATGACCTTGTAGGGGGCATACAGAGTAGTATTTCAATATTTGCAGATGACACTAAACTCTGCAGGGTAATCTATACAGTGGAGGACAATTTTATACTACAGGAGGATCTATGTAAACTAGAAGCTTGGGCTGATAAATGGCAAATGAGCTTTAATGGGGATAAATGTAAGGAAATGCACTTGGGCACAGCAAATAAAATGTATAATTATATGCTTGATTGTAAAACACTGGGCAAAACTGTAACTGAAAAAGACCTGGGTGTTTTGTGGACGACGAGCTTACATTTGGTGGCCAGTGTCAGGCAGCTGCTGCAAAGGCAAATAAAATAATGGGATGCATTAAATGAGGCATAGATGCTAATGAGGAGAGCATAATTATCCTATCACCCATGACAGCACCTACAACGAGAGAGGGGATCCGCCCTTCCAGGACAGGAAACCTACAGAATAAAAGGGAGGCGCCTCTCCACCACCTCAGTTGGTTTCCTGTCCTTGAGGGGGAACCTTGTTAAAACGGCGGCAGAAGAAAGAAGAGAAGATTATTCCCAATAGGAGAACCTTAGACAGGCTTTCCCGTTGAAGATCCGGATATGACTGAGCGGAAAAGCTGCTGTGGAACTGCGCCCTTGTCTGGGGTCGGCAGATCCAGCTCTGCACGTCAGTGAGAGAGCAGCTGTGGACCTGTGCCTCTGTCTGGGGTCAGCAGCTCCAGTTCTGTGCATCAGTGGAGAAGCTGCTGTGGAACTGCGCCCCTGTCTGGGATCAGCAGCTCCAGCTCTGCACATCAATGGGAGCACCTGTTGAGCTGCGCCCCTGCCTGGGGGTAGCAGCTCCAGCTTTGATCAGCGCACTATTGGAGGTGCCCCTGCCTGGGATTGACCACCCCAGTATTGCTCAGGCATGGACGGATGGAGAGGAACAGGCCTGTGACTCGTTCCAGCCTCCGAATCCGTACAGCTGGTGGTGACTGATCTTCGTGAATGTTTACCTTGTTTATGGGGCCCTTTCCTTGTTATGGTTACTAGGAAATGCTGAAGGATGTTAGCACTAAACTCAAAAATGGGTGTATGTGCACTCTGTAATACCCTATCTGGGCCAAGGGCATCGTGCTTTAAATTTGGCTTCAGGACAGAAGCTAGACATTAGACCTCTAGGCTAAAGTTAGCCACATGTCTGGCCCACACAGAGCCTCATGATTGGCCTTCAGAATTTACCACAAAAATGAGCCTCAATCTGCTCAGTAAATGTTAAACTAACACTGAGGTTTTTACTGTTGTCCTCCAGTCTGTTTACTCCATCCATAGGACGGCACATGGTGTTAATACAGCACATGGTGTTAATACAGTACATGGTCTCTGTGAAGGTCTGCTGTCCAGCTGTGTCTCATCAGTTGGCTCCTTCAGGTGGGGCTAGTCTGACAATAGAGATTTACCACCCAAAGGAAAGGTTTATCCTTCATTCAGAGGGATTGCTCTTTTAAATAAAAATCTGAGCGCAGTGCCTTACAAAGCCTCTTTGCGCTTCACAAAGAGCACATCATAGTGCTTTATATCACATCATAGTGCCTCACAGCACCTCTGGACACATCATAGCACTTCATAGCACATCATAGTGCCTCATAGCGCCTCATGCCACATCTTAATGCCTCATAGCACATCTTAGTGCCTCATAGCATAGCGCTTCATAGCACATCATAGTGCCTCATGGCACATCATAGCATAGTGCCTCATAGCATAGCGCTTCATAGCACATCAAAGTGCCTCATGTCACATCATAGCATAGTGCCTCACAGCATAGCGCTTTATAGCACATCATAGTGCCTCACAGCGCCTCATGGCACATCATAGTGCATCATAGCATAGCGCTTCATAGCACATCATAGTGCCTCATGGCACATCATAGCATAGTGCCTCATAGCATAGCGCTTTATAGCACATCATAATGTCTCACAGCGCCTCATGGCACATCATAGTGCGTCATAGCATAGCGCTTCATAGCACATCATAGTGCCGCGCCTCATGGCACATCATAGTGCCTCACCTCATGGCACATCATAGTGCGTCATAGCATAGCGCTTCATAGCACATCATAGTGCCTCATGGCACATCATAGCATAGTGCCTCATAGCATAGCGCTTTATAGCACATCATAATGTCTCACAGCGCCTCATGGCACATCATAGTGCGTCATAGCATAGCGCTTCATAGCACATCATAGTGCCGTGCCTCATGGCACATCATAGTGCCTCACCACATGGCACATCATAGTGCATCATAACATAGAACTTCATAGCACATCATAGTGCCTCATGGCACATCATAGCATAGTGCCTCATAGCATAGCGCTTTATAGCACATCATAATGTCTCACAGCGCCTCATGGCACATCATAGTGCGTCATAGCATAGCGCTTCATAGCACATCATAGTGCCGCACCTCATGGCACATCATAGTGCCTCACCTCATGGCACATCATAGTGCGTCATAGCATAGCGCTTCATAGCACATCTTAGTACATCATAGCATAGTGCCTCATGGCACATCATAGCGTGGTGCCTCATGGCACATCATAGTGTGGTGCCTCATGGCACATCATAACGTGGTGCCTCATGGCACATTATAGCGTGGTGCCTCATGGCATAGCGCTTCATAGCACATCAAAGTGCCTCATGACACATCATAGCATAGTGCCTCATAGCATAGCGCTTTATAGCACATCATAGTGCCTCACAGCGCCTCATGGCACATCATATTGCGTCATAGCATAGCGCTTCATAGCACATCATAGTGCCTCATAGCGCCTCATGGCACATTATAGCATAGTGCCTCATAGTATACCGCTTCATAGCACATCATAGTGCCTCATGGCACATCATAGCATAGTGCCTCATAGCATAGCGCTTCATAGCACATCATAGTGCCGCGCCTCATGGCACATCATAGTGCATCATAGCATAGCGCTTCATAGCACATCTTAGTACATCATAGCATAGTGCCTCATGGCACATCATAGCGTGGTGCCTCATGGCACATCATAGTGTGGTGCCTCATGGCACATCATAACGTGGTGCCTCATGGCACATTATAGCGTGGTGCCTCATGGCATAGCGCTTCATAGCACATCAAAGTGCCTCATGACACATCATAGCATAGTGCCTCATAGCATAGCGCTTTATAGCACATCATAGTGCCTCACAGCGCCTCATGGCACATCATATTGCGTCATAGCATAGCGCTTCATAGCACATCATAGTGCCTCATAGCGCCTCATGGCACATTATAGCATAGTGCCTCATAGTATAGCGCTTCATAGCACATCATAGTGCCTCATGGCACATCATAGCATAGTGCCTCATAGCATAGCGCTTCATAGCACATCATAGTGCCGCGCCTCATGGCACATCATAGTGCATCATAGCATAGCGCTTCATAGCACATCTTAGTACATCATAGCATAGTGCATCATGGCACATCATAGCGTGGTGCCTCATGGCACATCATAGCGTGGTGCCTCATGGCACATCATAGCGTGGTGCCTCATGGCACAGCGCTTCATGTCACTTAATCGTGCCACATAGCGCCTCGTGCTTCATGGCACATCACAGTGCCTCATGGCACATTATAGTGTCTCAAAGCACATTGTAGTGTCTCAAAGCACATCATAGTGCTGTATAGCATCTCATAGTGCTTTATAGTGCTTCATGGCATAGTGCCTCATAGCACTTCATAGCGCCTTATGGCTCTTCATAGCATAACATATCATAGTGACTCATAGCATATCATAGTGCCTTATGGTGCATTCATAGTGCCGTATAGCGCCTGTTAGTACCTCATAGCGCTTCACAGTGCCTTTTAGTACCTAATGGGGCCTCAGAGTGTCTCTCAGTGCTTCAGGGTGCCCCTGTGCCTTGTACTGCTTTTATAGGGTGTCTGTGCCTCATAGTCCCTCTTTGTAAAGGTACTGGTTCCACAACTAAGTTTATGTCTGACAAAACCAAGTTCAGCGACTGTAAACTGTGCATGGCAAGCTTACCGAATTCAGGGGGAAAAATATCCTAGCCTCTATTTTGAGACAGAGGGTAGCAGTATTCCTGGCTGGTGCTCAGCTGGCTCGGTGGAATGCCGATTGGAGGCAGGTGACAATTAGAGAGCTTCCTTAGTTTTGCAGGTTAATAATAAACCTTGTAGGTTTTCACTCTTAAAGGTAGGAGGCATCATGTAGTACTCATACAGCCATTGTGGGTTTGGTCCAATTGATCGCAGTTTTCTTGCTTTCTACAGGTTGCACAGAAGTCGTAAACATTAATATTTCTGGTCTTGTCCAAGCTCTGACTAAATAGGACAGACCCTGACTACTCATTTACAGCTCAGCTAACCCAGCTTGATCAAACAAAACAATATTTATCCAGGGTAACCACTGATACTTGTGGAGTCTGGCCTGTGTCTCTGCTCTGCTCTCCAGCAGTCTGACTAAGGTGAATGCCTAGCCTGCTCTGGTGCTTAGCTCTCCAGGGGCCCTAATCAAGACCTGTAAAGCTATTATTTAACCCAGTCCTACCTGGGTTTGCTACAACCCGAAGGGGCTGTTGAGATTCCTGAGAGTTAGATCATTGGAAATGGACTCTAGAAACACTGCTAGTAGATCTGCAGATTGCGATATAGTAGTATAGGCGTTTAAGGAGGTATACAATCAGGTTCCAATTCACATGAAACATCAAATTTCCTGAGAATAGTTCTTGGCATAAAATGAGGATATAGGCTTTCAGTTTGTGTCCTTCCATTCAGATGTTAATGAGCCTTAAGGCTTTATGGAGGATTATAGTAGTTAGGACAACTCTCATATCGAAGGAAGAGACATTGACAATAGTTTGCCTCAAGTATTTCGGGATTATGGGCCGATCCATAGAGTGCTACAGGACTCACTGGGCAGTGAGTAAGAGTTGTGGTCTCCCAAGGTAGAATAAGGAGTCCTGCTATATGTCAAAATTAATAAGCAGTCTGGCCACAACTCTGAACAAGGCAATATTGCTGTTAATAACTAATCTCCTACATACCAGCAGTAGCATGGTCACAGGTACACACCCGTGGGCTGCCTCTAAAGACCCGGTTCCTCTAACCTAAAGAAGCTTTAGGCAGTATATAAGAAAGCTCCATTCATCTATACATGGTCACCATGTAAAGGTCTTGTCATACAATAGAGTAGCTTTATCTTACATAAACCATTATGGAGGAACTCTGCCAAGATCCCTAATGACACTTATGTCTAATCAGTTCAGATGGCGAAGTCTCACCTTTTATCTTTAACAGCACCTCATATAAAGAGGAAGAGAATTGCCAGTGGACCTTTTTAGCCGTAGACTACTGGAACAGTGTCCAACCTTCATTGAATAAGCAAGGAATGTGAAAGTGAGCTTTGGATCTAGGCCCATTTTCAGTCCAAAGATGGCACCTTGGGATGTGAATCCAGTGCTTACGGCTGTAACAAGCCTTCGCTTGAACCCATGGATTCAGGGTCTTCACAATAAAGACTATTATCCCGGTGGCCCTGACTTCAGCATGGTAAGTTAGTGACATTCAAGCTTTTTCGGTTAATCCTTTTATACAGATACTAGAAGATGGGTCGGTTCCGGAGATACTTTATCTGCCGAAGATAGCTTCCAATTTCCATAGAAGTCAGGAAATTGTGCACCCTACTTTCTGCACTAATCCGGGGAATCCATGGCAGAACAATAAGAAAGCGGATGTCCCCATCAAGCATTATGTAAGGTTGCGATTCAGTCTTCACCTTGCACCTTCTATAGACAATATAGGCTTGATCTGGGATCTTCTGCTGTCCTTTCCTTTAGGAAAACTGTTCTACAGGCTGTGGTCCCACCCTAACTTTAAAGTTTTTTCTCTGTAAATCTCTCGTTGTAGGTGCTGTCATGGGTGATAGGATAACACTAAATTACTTACCGGTAATGTGTTTTTCCTGAACCCATGACAGCACCCTTATATTCCCTCCCATCACTGGTAGAAGTTGATCACTTCATTTCCTTCATGGTGTTTGATTCACGTGGTGTGTAGAAGGAAAAATCATGGGATATATAACTATTAAGTAGTGTCCTCTCATGCACTGTAAACAACTGAGGTGGTGGAGAGGCGCCACCCTTTTATTCTGTAGGTTTCCTGTCCTGGAAGGGCAGATCCCCTCTCTCATTGTAGGTGCTGTCATGGGTTCAGGAAAAACACATTACCGGTAAGTAATTTAGTGTTTTACCGCTATACAAGTCACTAGTGCGACCACACTTAGAATACTGTGTACAGTTCTGGTCTCCGGTGTATAAGAAAGACAAAGCTGAACTAGAGCGGGTGCAGAGAAGAGCGACCAAGATTATTAGAGGACTGGGGGGTCTGCAATACCAAGACAGGTTATTACACTTGGGGTTATTTAGTTTGGAAAAACGAAGGCTTAGGGGTGATCTTATTACTATGTACAAGTATATGAGGTGACAGTACAAAGACCTTTCTACTGATCTTTTTACTCTGAGGCCAGAGACGGGGACAAGGGGGCATCTTCTACGTCTGGAGGAAAGAAGGTTTAATCATAATCACAGATGGGGATTCTTTACTGTAAGAGCAGTGAGACTATGGAACTCTCTGCCGCATGATGTTGTAATGAGTGATTCACTACTAAAATTTAAGAACGGCATGGATGCCTTTCTTGAAAAGTATAATATTACAGGTTATATATACTAGATTCCTTGATAGGGCATTGATCCAGGGAACTAGTCTGATTGTCGTATGGAGTCAGGAAGGAATTTTTTTCGCCAATGTGGAGCTTAGTGTTTGCCACGTGGGTTTTTTTTTGCCTTCCTCTGGATCAACATGTTAGGCTATGGGTTGAACTAGATGGACTTAGTCTTCCTTCAACCTTAAAACTATGTTACTATCATTAAAAGACTGCAATAAAATGCTGACTGCTAACTCATTCAGCATTTGTAGATGACAACATTTTTAATGAAACTTTGTTGTAGAAAATATTTTAAGAAAAAATACATATGTATATGTAAAGTTTACCCACATATGTCCATATCTTTACAGGAATTGTCATTGAAAAATGGGCCAAAACATAAAATTATAAAAGAGGCATTACTTACCTGTTATATTTTCTGTCACTCGAGTGTCACTATTTGTGTTGGAAGGTATACTTCCGCTACATTGATGATCTGCTAATAATCTGGACAGGCTCAAAAGATGATCTGCTCAACTTCCACGATAACGTCAACAGGTTCCACCCAACCATCAACCTCACCCTCAACTACTCAACATTCCAAATACATTTTCTGGAAACGACCATATACATCAAAGACAACACCATACAAACATCAATTTACCATAAGCCCAGCATAAGTCCGGCATATCTTAGATGGAACAGCTTTCATCCAAGACACACAAAAAATCCATCATATACAGTCAAGCTCTGAGGTACATTCAAATCTGTTCAGACAGCAAGGACAGAAAACTGCAGCTACTGTCACTGAGGAATACATTCCTAGAACAAGGATACCATCCACTGGTAATAGATGAACAGATTCACAGAGCTACAAGAATACCAAGAAGTAGCCTCCTGAATTACAGACAAAGGGAGGACAACAACAGGGTACATCTTGTGGTCACATACAACCCCCACATGAACATCTTAAGCAAAATTGGTGCTGATCTCCAACCCATATTCCACAGAGAACACAAACTGAAAGAAATATTCCCAGAACTACCACTTCTCTCCTACAAACAGCCGCCTAACTTAAGGAATCTCCTTGTCAGAAGTGTCCTCTCATCACCATTACTGACGGGCACATTCCCATGTAAAAACAAAAAATGCAAAACTTGTACCCACATATTACCATCAAATACAGTCTGCATACCAAACACAAGTCAGGACTACAAAATCACGGATGTCTTTTCATGTACATCCTCAAATGTGGTGTACATGATACAATGTACAAGGTGCCCCGAAGGAGTTTATATTGGAGAAATTATGCAGAAACTGCAAACGAGAATGAATTTACATAGACATACAATTAAGAATGAACTGGACACGTCTGTGGGAAAACATTTCTCTGGCCGGGGACACTGTATGAAAGATCTAAAAGTTTTAATACTAAAAGGTCACTTCAAGGGCAACAGAGAAAGAAAAATTTGGGAATTCAAATTGATAAGGATGTTCATTTCACTGACAACAGGACTAAATATAACACCTGGGTTTATGACTCACTACATGGACACAATTCACACCTCCAGATAATTAAACATTCCCAAGGCCTCTTATTTTGCAACAAAAAAAAAAAAAATTTGATCTCCCTAACTTATCAGTAAGAGGCATCACAACTTACACCTCATGAACAAATGTCTTGTTCTAACATCTCTCAAATGTGCCTTTTGTCTTATGAATTCATTTGTAATCTTGCCTTAAGAAGGAGCCTCTGTGCTCTGAAAGCTTGTATATATATTTTTTTTTTCTGGTTAGCCAATAAAGGTATCACTCCGAGAATACTTTTGTCATTTTTGGCATAAAAGTATTTACATTGTTGGAAGGTACAAATTCTTTGAGTTTCGTATTACAAGATTTTATTCAGGTTTCAATGTGGTTACCTTTGGCTATCCTTTTAAAGAAATTGACCTACATTTTAACAAGTTGATTATTTTATTTAGCTCAAAGGTCTCTGCATTCAGCAAGTATTAGGACACAGAATTTTAAGAGATGACCTCTCCATGTCAAATCTACTATCTGCAAGAGGATAATAAAGAAAATCATGATGGAAAAGAACTAAATTCTAACCTAAACATGGAAGCCCCACTAACCTGCTTAGGTGATCATTACAACCCACAACATCAGATCCTCACATCAACATTCATAAAATGGCTTCCAAAGAGTCTTGACACTTCATTTTTAGAATTCACAGTCTACTTAATAAACGCAATTTTAGTTTGCATTAACTGCTGAAAACTGTAGTATTTATAAGCTGGGCAGTAAGACTTTCTCTTATTTCCCTTTATTATGTGCACTTTTCCAGATAGCATCAATGCTTTATAGTTCTTAATACAGCAATTTAATTACTGCCATTATAAGATAAGCATATATTTGAAAGTGCATTTCATGTCACAGAGGATTTCTGTTCACCTTGACTGAAAGCCCTCAATGTTATTGGGCTTAATGTCACTAGTCACTGTAATCGGATGAACATCTGGAACTATGTCTGGAGGAAAAAAGGTTTAATAGTCATCACAGATACAGATTCTTTACTGTTAGAGCAGTGAAACTATGGAACTCTCTGCCGCATGATGTTGTAATGAGTGATTCACTACTAAAATTCAAGAAAAGCCTGGATGCCTTTCTTGAAAAATACAATATTACAGGTTATGAGTACTAGATTTTGTGATGGAGCGTTGATCCAGGGAATTAACGTATTTTGGGGATTATAAGACACACCGAATTATAAAAGACATTCCCCAATTTTAGGGGGGAAATATAAGTGGAGCAATACTGCGGGTCCCAGGCTGGTAGGAGGTGGTGTTCGTCAGTGCTGGGGCTTCATGACAATTTTTGAATGCCTGGAGCAGCCACACTTTCCATGGTTTTGAATGTGGTCGACTTTGGGAAAATGGCCATCAGATGTGGCGCATGCACTGATTGAGATCTCGGCACCAAGATCTCGACTCCCGAGATCTCAATTTGCGCATGCACCACCTTCGGCGGACATTTTTCCGAATTCCACAGCATTGGAAACCAAGAAAAGTGCGGGGGTTCCGGGCTTTCACAAAATGTCAGCGGAGTGCCCACACTACTGAACACCCCCTCCTACCAGCCTGAGAATTGCGGCATCACCCCAGTCCTGCCCCCGCCGCCATCAGTGACCCTTGGACCCCGCTCAACGGCTGCCTGTAAGCTACATTCAGATTATAAGACGCACCCCTATTTTCCCCCCAATTTTTTTGGGGGGGAAGTGCAGCTTATAATCCCAAAAATATGGTAGTTTGATTGCCGTATGTGGAGTCGAGAAGGAAATTTTCCCCTAATATTGAGCTATTAGTGCCTGCCCAGTAGGATTATTGCCATCCTCTGGATCAACATGTTAGGCTATAGGATGATCTTGATGGACTTGCGTCTACTTTCAACCTAAAAAGCTATGAAGCTATGAAACTTAATACATATTGTGTAATGTAGGACATCATTTTTTAGCTGCTACATGTAATGAAAATTTTGAAATTGCCTTAGCATTCTGGTATTAGACATGTCTTGAGTTCTTAAGGAGTCCATTCTGTTAGGGTAATTATCTGGTGCCAGAACCAGTAGTATACTCATTACACAGCCACATACATGTATATATTTCCTAATATTTGTCATATGTCCTTGAAATATAGCATCTATTGTCAACTTTATTATGATTAAAGAGGTTTTACATCTTGTAAAAATATGGCTAAATGATTATATGCCTAAATATTTGCCCTTTGTATTCTGGTATATGATATATATCATGTTCTTAAGTTAGAACTTAAGGACTCCATGCTGTTAGGGTAATTTCAGGTGACAAATCAGTAGTACAACCACTTATATATGCCCTCATAATTGACAAATGTTCATCAGTTAAAGCATATATCAAGTATAACATCTACTGTCAAAATTTATGACTACATAAAGGGGTTTTCCATTTCATAAAAATATGGATAAATGGTTATTACATAGTTAAATAACTTATATAGCCCATTAGCTTTGGTGTCAGTTTGGTCCCAGATCTATTTCCTAAGGTCATACTTCTCTTTAAATACATCAGCAAACTGGCAAAAGAAAGCGGTGGAGTTCTTAGGTGGCAAAGTAAATGTCTGTATCTAAACCCATATTATGAGGGGAGATTTAAAACAGAGGATACATGAAACAAAACCTTCAAACACCATGCATGTGGACCAAAACAATCTGCATGAAAAGCAAGAAAAAATTCTCCTTATCTCAACGTCAGAAATATGTAGACAGTTAAAATAAATATCTACTTAACAATTTGCTCATACTTTTACCCAAGGGGGAGATATGTGGTATTACTACTAAAAAAAGGAAAGGGCAGATCTATTACTTGTATTTTGTTACTGATTTTAGCCTCAATTACATACCGTATTTTTCGGACCCTAAAACGCATTTTTTTTCCCCAAAATTTGTGAAGAAAATGCGGGGTGCGTCTTACGGTCCGAACTTTGCGTACTTGCGGTGGTAGTGGAGCGGGATCTCCCTCCTTCAAGGTGGCAGTGGTGGTGGTGGTGGTTGCAAAGGAGGAGGAGGCGAGATGCTGCGGGTATCTGGCTGGGGGCTGTGGGTGTCTGGCTGGGGGCCAGCACAGGTTGGACTTGATGCGAGTATTGTCTGGCTGCGGGCCGGGGCGGTGAGCGGCGCAGGTTTCCGGTGTGAACCTCTTCCTGAAGCTGTGATCCACAGGAAAATGGCCGCCCGAGCCGGCGCATGCGCTGACTTGTAGCTCTGGTGGCCATTTTCCTGTAGACCACAGCTTTAGGAAGATGTCCATGCACACCGGAAACCTGGGCGGCTCACCACCCTGGCCCGCAGCCAGACACTGCCCGCATCCAGTCCAACCCCAGCCAGACACCCATGGCCCCAAGCCAGACACCCGCGGCCCCCAAGCCAGACACCCGCTGCATCTCACCTCCTCCTTCTTTGCTGCTGCCGCAGCCGCCACCAACACCGGTACCCGATCCCCAGGCAGGCCTCGGCGCACGCAGCCAGACCCTGGTCCTGGCCCTCAGGCAGGCAGGCCCCAATCGTCACACACTGGCCCCGGCCCTCAGCCAAGAGCAGGGCCCGACCCCCAGCCATGCACTGGCCTCAGCCAGGCCCTTGCCCCCAGCCAGGCATCGGGCCTCAGCCATCTTTTCTGCTGCAGCCGCCAGGTTCCTGTGGGAGGGAACGAAGGGCCCTGCAATCTTGCTCCACCGCAACTCCCCGCTGCTGGAGCACCGGATTCCTGAAGGACCCTGCCTTCTGTGACCCTCGCTCCACTGCCCCCCAGGTAAAATACTGTACCTATTAAGATTATAAGATGGACCCCCATCTTATAAAAATATATATTTTTTCTATATACCACCCCAAAATTTGGGGTGCGTCTTATGGTCCGGGGCGTCTTATAGTCCGAAAAATACTGTAAGTATATACCAAAATGATGAATAAATGAATGATCTGATACTGATCTATCCACGTATGATAAACAACAAACTCTACATCCTTAATGTTTTACATGACTATAGTAGATTGGCTAAAAGCTAGTAGCTCTTCCTTGCTTTAAATACTTGCTGAAATGAGTTATTTCCAAGTCATTGATGGTCCTTGGCAATAAACGTATTCTACTGTTTTCAGAAATTGAAGAAGTAAATTCAACTACACAGTAAGCAGTTAAAAAATCTATTCAACCAACCATGACCAACAGCTTCACCAAACCATTGAAGCATTGAACAAGATCAATACTTGCACTTACTTTATAATATGTTATTTCTGTGTTGAGGATTTGTAATTCAGGGCTTTGGTTTGGCTAGACTTCTATCTACTTGCTCTTGTCGGGTGATGTTAAATAATATCTTAAGTCTGGACATGAACAGCTGATATGAAAAGTCCAGAATGATACAATGGAAAAGTCAGTTTACATCTTAGCATGACAAGGATGAGACTAGTTATACCAAATCTGTCTGTCAGTAAATATATACTATATAATAATTGGTGCAAAAAAAATGAAATTAAAAATTTACTTGACAGCGTATTAATTTGAATGTGGAAAAAAATGTTTAGACAACAAAAAAATATATTAAAATCTGTTGTGTGCTTCTGTATATTTGCAAACATTTTGATTCATTACTCCAAATGTAAATGTGGCTAAAGGGATTTACACTTAAAAGTTTTCAACATTTTGACAGTGAGGGTGGGGAAAGTGCAACCTGGACACACTAACAAAATGAAGGGGCCACATCACTAGTTAAAGAAGCACTTCAATCAAAGTATTATCGTCTTAATATATTGCAGTCATCAGATTATATAGCACTGTGTACTTACAATTGCTCATTTTGCCTTTCTACTAAGCTAAATCTTCTGTTTTCTCTGATCTAGATTGTGAGCCCTCGTGGGCAGGGTCCTCTCTCCTCCTGTACCTGTCGCTGACTCATTTTGTTAAGATTATTGTAAGTGTTTTTGCTATGTATACCCCCTTTTTTCACATGTAAAGAGCCATGGAATAAATGTCGCTATAATAATAAATAATAATAATAATAATAATCTATGTAGAAACAGGAAATATCTTTTCTCTGCATTTATCATTTCCGTCTTCAACTCCTGACCCAGTTGCTCCCTCTGCCCCCTGCCAGGGACTTTTGCAGTGACTTATGACTCATATAGAGAAAACTGACTTCCTGTTTCTACATAAAGCTTAGAAGGATTCAAACAGTCTGTTTTCAATCACGTGATGTCTTAGATCTAATGGAAAAGAGAAGAATTAGCTGAGTAGAAAGACAAAATGAGCAATTGTAAGTACACAGTGCTTTATAATATGATGATTGCACTATATTAAGAGGATAAAAATGTTCATGGGAGTGCTTTTTAAGACTCAATAGCTTGTTTACCTTTTTTTTTTTTTTACAAAATCCACTGTGACGGCTTCATTCTAAACTAGTGATGTACATCAATAAAGCTTCCCACCATATAGCACTTATGGCATATGAACTAGAGATGAGTAAGTAAATTTGGGTGGAATTAAATTCTACTTGAGTTTTTCAAAAATCTACATTCTTCAAAATGCAGATTTTTTGTAATTTGCTTCCACTCAGATTCATAATGTTCCATCGAACAATAAAAAAAATAAAAAAAACTGTTATCCTCTCCACTAACTTCTCCGGCCCCTCTCTTTTTTACTGTCACCCGTCTGGTCCTTGCCACATCTTCTGATGCACCGTCACTTGCGTAGGAATCTTTGAGGTGTCATGGTGCCTGGGAGGGTCAATGACTGCATTACGTTGCGACGTGTGGGGGATCAAAAGATGCGTCAATGCCCGGATGGGTGGCGATGAGTAGAGCAGGGTGTGGAGAGGTGAGCGAAGGGTGAGTATAATATTTTTTTTTATTTTCTACATGATACATATATCTGCCGAAATCCCAGAGCATAAGAAGGGGCAATAAATTTACAGAGATTAACTTTTCCACAAATCAAATTTCCCAGGGAAAAAACTCATGAACAGATGAAATTAAACTTTGCCTGATCGGCTCATCTCTAATATCAACAGAACAGGTTACACTTTTGGGATTGACATCTATCACAACACAGAAACAGAGCCAAGTGTCTGACAATTACAATAAACTACAATGGGAAAACAGCATGTATCCATGTCAACCTGATCTCCTCTCCACAGTGTCAAAACTGCAGATCACGGGATATGCCATAAATAACTCAGATGGTATTAAACTCTAAAAAAAAATAGCAATGAAATTTGTCCACAGTGATTCAAAGAACATCGAAGAGAGAAAGCCATTCATGCACTTTCCTGTCAGTCCTGCACTGAAGATAACATAGTTACAGTTTTTGGCTGGATTGCTGCTTTAAAATGCCTATAATAAAATTTACTGGTGTGCACGGTAACATAGTAAGCACTTGTTCACATGATGCATTTTTGATGCATTTTTTTAATATCATTTCTTGTGTAGAAAAAATGCAGTGTGTTATACTAAGAGCAAAATGAATGTGATTTCTTAAATCTCATTCTCACGGTGTTTTATTCCATACATCTTTTAATCTGTGGTGAGTTGTTTTTTTTAAATATATCATGTCAATTTTTTTAGCATTTTTACTACAGTTTTCCCCATTGAAATAAAATGAGCTCAACACTAAAAAAATAAATAAAAAATACATAAAAATTCACCAAAAACATGCGTAATTGCGTTGCAGTTTTTCATGCATCGAAAATGCCGTATGCAAACAAACCATGGCATGTGGTAGTTTGTAAGGCTGAAAAACATATTACATCCATGTAGTTCTTTTAAAGAAATGGTTATAATCTTTTTTTTCAGAATATATTTGCTTTTCTGTGGTTATCATCTGTGCCTCCATAAGCATTACTTTCTCTTCAGATTGAGCAATGGTTGACCTTGACCGATGGCAGACTTTGGCTTTACAAAAAAAAACCTTTTCTTAGAGTTCATGGGAAAGCATGGAATTTTCTATTTTGGCCAAGGACAAACTGTTTACGGTGATTTTTGAGACATATTCTAGGCGTCATGATGGCGCCACAAATATAATCCATCATATCGAAAGTTGGAGTCTCTGCCAAATTACATAGTTACATAGTTACATAGTTAGTAAAGCCGAATAAAGACTTGCGTCCATCAAGTTCGACCTGTTAGTTCTGTAATTGCTAAAGTTGATCCAGAGGAGGGCAAAAACCCCAAATGATTTAGCCAATCTTCACCTGAGGAAAAATTCCCTCCCGACTCTGAAACCAGCAGTCAGAATAAATCCCTGTATCAACCTACTATTTTATTCTATTTTTAAGTATATGCAGCAATCTGCCTGGTATCTAGAAAAGCATCCAGTCCCCGCTTGAACTGGTTTAGTGAATCCGACATTACCGTCTCCTCACTCAGTGAATTCCATATTCTCACTGCTCTTACTGTAAAGAACCCCTTCCTATGCTGGTGCTGAAACCTTTTCTCTTCCAGTCTTAGTGAATGCCCTCTTGTTACCGTAATATCCCTCCTTTTGAACAAATCCCGGGCAAGGTCTCTATACTGTCCCCTAACATATTTGTACACATTTATTATGTCACCCCTCAACCTTCTCTTTTCCAGGCTGAATAGTCCTAGTTTTGTCAACCTCTCTGGGTATTGCAGTCCCTCCATTCCCCTTATTAATTTTGTTGCCCTCCTTTGTACCTTTTCAAGCTCATTTATATCCTTTCTATATATTGGGGCCCATAACTGAGCACAGTATTCCAAGTGTGGTCTGACCAGTGCTTTGTACAGTGGAAGAACAATGTTCTCATCCTTTGCAGCTATACCTCTTCTGATACATCCCATTACCCTGTTTGCCCTTACAGCAGCGGCCTGACTTTGGGCACTCCAATTTAGTTTGCTATCAATCAAGATGCCCAAGTCCTTCTCCATCTCTGAATTCCCCAATGATTTCCCATTCAGTGAGTACTGGTGACTTCCATTTTTCCTTCCCATATGTATGACCTTACATTTCTCCTCGTTAAACCTCATTTACCATTTAATGCTCCACCTACCCAGCTTATCCAAATCCCTCTGTAGGTCTTCACTATCCTCTTTTGTATTAATTGTTTTACATAACTTTGTGTCATCTGCAAATATTGATATTTTACTATTTATCCCATTGACTATGTCGTTAATAAAGATATTAAATAACATTGGGCCTAGTACAGACCCCTGTGGTACCCCACTAGTGACGCTTACCCAATCTGAGTATATTCCATTTATAACCACCCTCTGCCTTCTATCCTTTAGCCAGTTAGCTACCCACTTGTTTTTACCAATATTTCTGCCAAGCAGTGTGTAACATTGTGAAATACTCAACATAATCATAGCCCCTCTATAAAAGATGGGCTCATCTCATAATAAACGAGACTTCATTGAAAGACAACCTTGGAGTGTGTGTCTTTGCTGTCTAGTCTTCAACAAGCTTGGGTATCTAGGCCAGTCAATTCTACCTGAGAGAGAACATCTCATCTCTAACAGTTCATATAATTTTCTTGTAATATTGAGCAACAGAAAGACTAAAACCCTATTGATGTACAAGCCAATTTTTCTCAATTAAGAAAAGACAAATTCTCCAATGCAAGTGGAGCAGGGTGCACAACCTGGGGACCTGGAGTCATGTAAGGTCCTCAACGCCATTCTGTGTGGCCACCAATACTATGGAAAATGTAATTATTTATGAGCAGCCATACACAGAAGAGTAGTGCCAGCAGCTGAGAAGGAGGGGCTGGCAAGTACTAATGGTGGACTGTGTAGACATCTCAGGATGACTCATACAGGAGAATGGGGTCTCATCACCCATTTGGCATTCCAGAAAGGTGTATGTGAAATCCCATTAGACAGGTGGCCTTCCGTGTCTGTGGCTCGCTCCACTGTAGTTTATGGGATTTCTGAAACATTAGGTAAGCACAAAACTCTTAACCTCTATTGTAGAAAGCCATGTGCATGCATGACCTCTTTGTCATTAGGCCTATTCATTCAGTTTTAATGAGGATTTAGAAGCAGATTTTGCTGCAAATCCACATTAAAAAATGCTTCAAATACTCTGAATAAGCTTCCTATTAGTTTTATTGGGAAATGTTCAAGAAAACATGAAGGCCGTATGAATGCCCAGGGCCGCATGATGTCATCCTCTTTTCTAGATACTGTTATACTTATTGGATCCAGTGTTGGACTTAATGTTTATGCTATGGGAATACCTTAAAATAACTGTATCTGGCCATAAAGCCACATGTAGAATGTAAGCCCGCAAGGGCAGGGTCCTCTTCCTTCTGTACCGTTCTATCGTTAGTTTACTGTAAGTGATATCTGTATTTGGTAGGTAACCTCTTCTTATGTACAGCACCAAGAAATCAATGGCGCTATATAAATAAATAATAATAATAATAATGGTTATTTCAATTCACAAGTATGACACGTAAGTAGGCATGAGCTGACCCGTGGAAGTTCTGGTTTGTCAAGTTCGACTGAACTTTACTCCAAAGTTCGGTTCGGATACCAGAACCCCGATTTTTACATATCTCTACATATAAGGCTACTGCAAGTAAATATAAAACTCTGAGGACACTTATACGAGAAGTTTAACTAGGGTGTTATAAATTTTTTTTATTTCTTTCTTGTCATTTACCATAAATGGGGTGAGTCCGCATAATCAGTTATTAATAATTTAAGGAAAAAATTGTGTAAATGAAAAGCATTCAGTTACAAGCCCCATCTTTCTACTAAAGAAGGCTCTTATACACTGCTCAAAAAAATAAAGGGAACACTTAAACGACACAATGTAACTACAAGTCAATAACACTTCTGTGAAATCTACCTGTCCAGTTATGAAGCAACACTGATTGTGAATCAATTTCTCCTGCTGTTGTGCAAATGGAACAGACAACTGGTAAAAATGATAGGCAATTAGCAAGACACCATCTATAAAGGAGTGGTTCTGCAGGTGGTGACCACAGACCATATCTCTGTTCTCATCCTTTTTGGCTGTTGTTTAGGTCACTTTTTCATTTTGCCATTGCTCTCACCCATAGAGGTACAGTAGCATCAGGTGGTGTCTACAGTACAACCCAGAGAAGTTGCTCAGGTAGTGCAGTTCATCAAGGATGGCACATCAGTGCGAGCTGTGGCAAGAAGGGTAGCTGTGTCTGTCAGCACAGTGTCCAGAGCATGGAGCAGATACCAGGAAATGTGGAGGAGGCCGTAGGAGGGCAACAACCTAGCAGCAGGACCGTTACCTCCGCCTTTGTGCAAGGAGGAACAGGAGGAGCACTGCCAGAGATCCGGCAAAATGACCTCCAGCACAAACGGTTAGAAACCGACTCCATGAGGGTGGTATGAGGGCCCGACGTCCACAAATGGGGGTTGTGCTCACAGCCCAAGACCGTGCAGGATGCTTAGCATTTGCCACAGAGCACCAGGATTGGCAAAGGTGCCACTGGCGCCCTGTGCTCTTCACAGATTAAAGCAGGTTCACACTGAGCACATGTGACAGACGTAACAGAGTCTGGAGACGCTGTGGAGAGCGATCTGCTGCCTGCAACATCCTTCAGCATGACCGGTTTGGCAGTTGGTCAGTAATGGTGTGTGGTGGCATTTCTTTGGAGGGCCGCACAGCCCTCCATGTGCTCGCCAGAGGTAGCCTGACTGCCCTTAGGTACCGAGATGAGATCCTCAGACCCCTTGTGAGACCATATACTGGTGCAGTTGGCCCTGGGTTCTTCCTAATGCAGGACAATGCCAGACCTCATGTGGCTGGAGTGTGTCAGCAGTTCCTTCAAGATGAAGGCATTGAAACTATGGACTGGCCCACCCGTTCCCCAGACCTGAATCCGATTGAGCACATCTGGGACATCATGTCTCGCTCTATCCACCAATGTCACGTTGCAACACAGACTGTCCAGGAGTTGGCGGATGCTTTAGTCCAGGTCTGGGAGGAGATCCCACAGGAGACCATCCGCAACCTCATCAGGAGCATGCCCAGGCATTGTAGGGAGGTCATACAGGCACGTGGAGGCCACACACAATACTGAGCCTCATTGTGACTTGTTTTAAGGACATTACATCAAAGTTGGATCAGCCTATAGTGTGTTTTTCCACTTTAATTTTGGGGGAGTCTCCAAATCCAGGCCTCCATTGGTTAATAAATTTGATTTCCATTGATGATTTTTGTGTGATGTTGTTGTCAGCACATTCAACCTTGTACAGAACAAAGTATTCAATGAGAATATTTCATTCATTCAGATCTAGGATGTGTTATTTGAGTGTTCCCTTATTTTTTTGAGCAGTGTATATTCACCTTTCCTCAGATGAGCTTAAAATACCTTCATATTCCATGGCTTATTAAGACCCTTCACTTAACCCCTTCCCGACCCGTGTCACACCGTTTGTGACATGGAAAACAGTTCGTTCCCGACCCATGTCACAGCGTCTGTGACATCGAGGGAAAGAGCCCCTGCAGCGCCTGCGAGTGGGGTCGCTCAGGTGTCACAGTTGCTACTGCAACTGGACATCCTGAAGTCGACCCCCCGGGGGGTGGATTAACCCCCTCGTGCCTGGGACGCCTCCGATTGGCTGTTTCATTTTCACTTTTAGTGAAACTGCCAATCGGTATGAATTAAATATTTCACCAATGAAAATTGGTGTAATATTTAAATCTGGGCATTGCCTGATGCTTACAGCATCAGCCATTGGCTGGGGGCAGTGTCACCTCTGTTCCCCCCCTCCCCCCAGATCTGATTGGGGGGCTAGCGTCACATGGATACTAGCCCCAATCAGATATGGAGGGATGGCTGAAACCTCCCAGCACCTTCCCAACCCTAGATCGTCTGCTGTGGACCCCCTGCTGTGGACCCCCTGCTGTGGACCCCCTGCTGCGGACCCCCTGCTGCGGACCCCCCTGCTGCGGACCCCCTGCTGTGGACCCTGTGGATCGCGTCTGCCGCCGCCATCGCTGATCAGCGGTAAGTATTGCCGCCACTCCCCCCGACCCCCCCTCCACCCACCCCGCGACCCCCCCCCCCGCCCCCCTCTCCACCCCCCCTCCACTTTCATACCTGCACCCTGACCTCCGCTCCCTCTGCTCCCTCTCCCACGTCTTCATCCACCGGCTGCTGCTCTCCTTCTGACAGCCGGTGGACTGTGATCACAGCAGCAGCAGGCTCAGTGTAAATGCCCTGCTCCTGTGATCAAACCCACCATCCCCCAGTCCCAGTGATATCACCACCCACCTTCCAATAATCACCCCCTCCCCCAGTGTTCACCCCCCCTGTTCCCAGTGTTCACCCCCCCTGTTCCCAGTGATGACCCCCCCCCGAAAACCCAGTAATCAGCCCCCTGCTCCTGCCAGCTCCTGCTCCCCTTTCTGCCCCAGTAATAACCCCCCGATGCTGCCGGCCTCCTATCCCCCCTTGCTGCTGCCGGCTCCTGCCCCAGTGATCACCCCCCTTGCTGCTGCTTCTGGCTCCTCCATCTCCTCAGCCCCCTCCTAAGTCTGACCGCCCCATACGTCTGACCGCCCCATACGTCTGACCGCCCCCTACGCCTGACCGCCCCTACGCCTGACCCCCCCCTACTCCTGACCGCCCCCTACGCCTGACCGCCCCCTACGCCTGACCGCCCCCTACTCCTGACCGCCCCCTACTCCTGACCGCCCCCTACGCCTGACCGCCCCCTACGCCTGACCGGCCCCTACGCCTGACCGCCCCCACACGTGACTGCAGAAGGTTACACCAAGCACACACACGTACACTCACACTATAATAAAGTTTTGATTTTTTTTTTTTTTTACACACGCACAAAGCACACAAAATGTCCCGCCCGTCCCGCTCATCCCAGTCTAGGGCGTACTCAGCTGAGGAGGCTATGTCAGGTTGGTGTGTGTGTGTTGTAGTGTATGAGATTGTGTGTGTGTGTGTGTGTGTGGTGTATGCACTACAAAATACCACACCGCACACCAACCTGACATGCAATACACAATGGTGTCCGCTAACAAATTGGAACCCTTTGCGTTTGGAGAGTCCCTGTGTGCCCAAACATTGTGACCCCATTTTGGAAACTAGACCCCCCAAGGCACCTATCTAGATGCATAGTGAGCACTTGGAACCCCCAGGTGCTTCACAAATTGATTGATAAAAATGAAAAAGTGAAAAAAAAAACACTTTTTTATTTTTACGGATTAATTTGCTAAGGACCTGGGGGTCCTAAGTGCTCACTATGCATCTAGATAGGTGCCTTGGGGGGTCTAGTTTCCAAAATGGGGTCACTTGTGGGGGAGCTCCAATGATTGGGCACACAGCGGCTCTCCAAACGCAACATGGTGTCTTCTAACAATTTGAGCCGACAATTTGTTAGCGGACACCATGTTGCATTTGGAGAGCCGCTGTGTGCCCAAACATTGGAGCTCCCCCACAAGTGACCCCATTTTGGAAACTAGACCCCCCAAGGCACCTATCTAGATGCATAGTGAGCACTTGGAACCCCCAGGTGCTTCACAAATTGATTCATAAAAATGAAAAAGTGGAAAAAAAAACACTTTTTTATTTTTATGGATTAATTTGCTAAGGCCCTGGGGGTCCCAAGTGCTCACTATGCATCTAGGTAGGTGCCTTGGGGGGTCTAGTTTCCAAAATGGGGTCACTTGTGGGGGAGCTCCAATGTTTGGGCACACAGCGGCTCTCCAAACGGGACATGGTGTCCGCAAACAAATTGAATGGAAAATCGGCTCAAATTGTTAGGGGACACCATGTTGCGTTTGGAGAGCCCCTAATGTGCCTAAAAAGTGGAGCTCCCCCACAAGTGACCCCATTTTGGAAACTAGACCCCCCAAGGCACCTATCTAGATGCATAGTGAGCACTTGGAACCCCCAGGTGCTTCACAAAATGATCTGTGAAAACAAAAAAGTACTTTTTTTTTCAAAAAAAATTTCTTTTAGCCTAAATTTTTTAATTTTCACATGGGTAACAGGATAAAATGCATCCTAAAATGTGTTGGTCAATTTCTCCTGAGTACACTGATACCTCATATGTGGTCATAAACCACTGTTTGGGCGCATGGCAGGGCTCAGAAGAGAAGGAGCGCAATTTGACTTTTGGAGCTAATTTTCCATTCAAAAAGTAAAATGGCGCTCCTTCCCTTCTGAGCCCTGCCGTGTGCCCAAACAGTGGTTTATGACCACATATGAGGTATCAGTGTACTCAGGAGAAATTGACCAATACATTTTAGGATGCATTTTATCCTGTTACCCATGTGAAAATTAAAAAATTTAGGCTAAAAGAAAATTTTTGTTATAAAAATAAAAATGTTAATTTTTTTCTTCCATGTGGCTTTAGTTCCTGTGATGCACCTGAAGGGTTAATAATCTTCTTGAATGTAGTTTTGAGTAGCTTGAGGGGTGCAGTTTTTGGAATGGTGTCACTTTTGGGTGTTTTCTGTCATAAAGACCCCTCAAAGGGACTTCAAATGTGATGTGGTAACTAAAAAAATGGTTTTGTAAATTTTGCTGGAAAAAAGATAAATTGCTGATGAACTTTGAACCCTTCAAACTTCCTACCAACATTTTTTTTTTTTTCCAAAATTGTGCTGATGTAAAGTAGACATGTGGGAAATGTTATTTATTAACTATTTTGTGTCACATCACTCTCTGGTTTAGTAGAAAAATAAATCAAAATTTGAAAATTGCAAAATTTTCTAATTTTTTCACAAATAAACGCAAATATTATCGACCTAAATTTAATACTAACATGAAGCCCAATATGTCTCGAAAAAACAATCTCAGAATCGCTAGGATCCGTTGAAGTGTTCCAGAGTTTTTACTTCGTAAAGGGACACTGGTCAGAATTGACAAAAATGCCAAGGTCTTTAGGGTCAAAATAGGCTGGGTCCTGAAGGGGTTAATATGGCTCAGCTTGTAGACTTAAACTGTTTTGTATAAATGCTCCATGGCCGCATGATGTTCATGTGTTCCATGATGACAGCATAAGAAATATAGGTAACATTTGCACAGAATTAATTTTGGTTTATTCTTCTACTGCTCTGTTGTGTTTAAACGTCAGGGAACCAGATCATTACCATGATTTAACATTATATTCCCTCTGTGGCTTCACAAATGAATGAGACACAAATGATCATTTAATATCTGCACTATATGCAGACATGCAGCGAGCTTCATCCTATATAAATGTGCTCGTTTGTACATTGCGATCTAGTCTTACACCTCTCTTGAGACTGGCACAATTCTTCTTCTTCTGACATTACACATCACTATTATTAATTGCCACCCGACTTGGCACTTTGACATTCTAATACTTGGCATAATGCACTACCGCACAAACTATTTTACATTGACGTTAAACATTGTGAATTTATATAGTAAAGTTTTGTTTCTAAAACTCATGGGATTTTTTTCTGATATTAGTTCCATTTAATTAGCACGTGACTTACATATTGTATGCACTTCTCATCATTCTTTGTACGTCTATGTCATAAATACGTAAATGATGTCTAACAAGATACTTTAAATAAAGGTATTCTCTACTAATTAGTTTAGACTTAGCTTATTTCTATGAAGATGGAACAAAAAACGTAAGAGAAAATGGTGCTAGGGAAACCAATGAGAGAAGAGCAAGTTTTTGACTAAAAGAGATCCTTTAAAAACTTCTAATGAGTATATTACAAATGTATAACTGATGCAAGGTATGCCTCAAATAAGGACAAGAAAAGTTACGATGACTGACCTGTCATTTCTCAGCTGGAGCTTTCCCATATGGAAATTAGACAGGTGACCCTGGTCTTGAGTAGGTAAAGGGGTGCATGGTAGTCTGAAGTGAAAAAGTGGTTAATGACAACACCCATGCGAGTCTACAGTGGTTATGTAGTTTATTTTACTTTTACTTACTTTACTGTCAGCAGGTTTTGCTACCTCATCTGAGAGCAGCATAATGTAGGGGAAGAGACCCTGATTCCAATGATGTATCACTTAGTTCACTGGGTACAGCAGTTGTGATAAAATCAGAAGTTTTAGATGGAGCATGTAACAGAGCTCAGAAAACTAACCCCGCCCACAGCACAGCTTTCTATGTATATTGTCTATAGACAGTGAGCTACTTATCAGAGGAGGGGGCATGGTTGAACCACTGCTCACACTAGCACCAGTCCTGGCAGTGATATTGACCTGGCAATAAAATATTCATTGTATGGAAACAACAGCACACAACCTAATAAGTGACACATCCCTGAAATCAGTTTCTCAGCTGCTACCTCACACTTTCCTCAGATTACATAGCAAAAACTTGCAGACAGATTCCCTTTAATGCCAAAGTGCTTTACAGATATCATCACTGTCCCCATTGGGGCTCACAGTCTAAATTCCCAACCAGTATGTTTTTGTAGTGTTGGAGGAAACCCACACAAACACTGGGGAAATTTGAACTCAGAACCGCAGAGAAACAGTGCTAACCACTGAGCCAGGGTGATGGTTTTTTACAAACCACAATTTTGCAGGACGAGATGTAGTTTTAAATTACATCATCCATTTTACTATGTAATGTTCTGAAAAACAGAAAAAAAAACTCCAAGTATGGTGAAATAAAACTAAATTCTACTATTGTTTTTTGAGTGCGCTAAAAATGACCTGCAATGATTATTCTGGTCAATATAATTAGAGCAATACCAAACTTGTATAGTTTTTTATATTGTGGTAGTCAAAAAAATCTTAAATTGATAAAATAGATAAGGGCAGAGTAGGACTGGGTCCCGACTTTTACGTTTTTTTTTTAATCAAAACAATGTTTACTAAGTAACCTCTATTATTTACATGTAATAATAATATTCATTTACTTACTACAGGGTATATGCTCATTTTATTATTATCCTAGGTTCTACTTTTTAAATGCTACAATATGTGAATCCACATCTCTGCATTGCACTTATAGCAGTATGTACTCTGGCTCAATTTTCTTTTGGTTTTGGTTTAGTTTTTTGTGCTTTTTTACAAAAGGGGGCATGGCTCGCCCTTTTTGGGCTGTTTATTTAGTTTATATAGCTTTCCACGGGCAGGTGTCTGAACAGTCAAGACCGGGTCCTGCTCTTCCCTTATCTATTTTAGGTCTGCTAACACAGTTAGGTGAACTACAAGAGTTAAGTACCATCCATTTTGGGTACACCTTGACGTGGTGGGATGGCTTTTATGTTTTTTTGGTCAAAACAGTGTTAACTAAATACCCTATGTTATTAACATGCATTATTACAATTTTTTTGCTTACTACAGAGTATTTGCTCTTTTTTTTATCTTAGGTTCTGCTTGTTAAATGGTGTGAATGCACATCTATGCATTGCACTTATACCAACATATGCTCTTGCTCAGTTTCTTTTGGTTTTGGTTTCGTTTTTTGTAGATTGTACAAATAGGGGTATGGCTCCCCATTTTTTAGGTTGTTAATTTTGTTTATGTAGCTTTCCACAGGCAGGTGTCTGAACAGTCGGGATCCAGGTCATACTCTGGCCTTATCTATATTAACGTCTGAGATGGACTACAATACTTACCTGAGTAGGATACATCTTGGCGTGGTGGGATGACTTTTACGTTTTTTTGTCAAAACAACTATGCTAATTACATTTACTATTACTATTTATTTGCTCATTTTGTTTTTATCTTAGGTTCTGCTTGTTAATTGGCCACAGTTAGTGTTGAGCATTCCGATACTGTAATATCGGGTATCGGCCGATATTCGCGGTATCGGAATTCCGATACTTAATTCCGATACTTTTACAATATCGGATACCGGAATCGGAAGTTCCCATAATGCCTGCGCTCTGTAGTGTCTGTGAAGGATGACAAGTTGGATGGCAGCGCGATCCAGCCTGTCATCAGAATGCCATCCCAGCGGGGGAGAATTCTCCTGATTGTTTAAAAGCCGGCGGGCGGTATAAAGCCGCCGGCTTTTAAACAATCACACAGCCCCATACTGCTTCCCCGCAGCCTCCCACCCCGATCCTCCGCTCCCCTCGCCACCTCCCATCCCGATCGTAAGTTAGGACCGGGCGGGGAGCGCAGCTCCAAGGAGCGGGGAGTGAAGGACCCGGGCGGGGAAGCCGGCAGTGAAAAGACTTCACCGCCGGCTTTCCCGTTCTGTGCTGCGCTTTCCCGCCGGTTATTTCAAATGAACAGCTGAGGTATCAGGTGATGCCGATCAGCTGTTCATTTGAAGTCGCCGCGTTGCCCTCAGAGAGTTCATGTGAGTTCATGCTTGACTGCATGAACTCACATGAACTTTCCCACGGCCGCACAGGTCAGCCTCACCTCCCAGACCCGTCATGATTAGTGTGTGTGCGGGGTGTGTGCGCGATGTTTGTGCGGGTGTGCGCGGTGTCTGTGCGATGTGTGCGGGGTGTGTGTGCGGGGTGTGTGTGCGGGGTGTGTGTGCGGGGTGTCTGTGCGATGTGTGCGGGTGTGTGCGGTGTGTGTGCGTGCAGGCAGACATAGGCCGATGTGACACTACTACTCCCATCGGCCTATGTCTGTCCCCCGTCCACTCCTGCCAGCAGGATCAGCTCGATGGGAGCAGTAGTTCCCATCAGACTGATCCTGCTATTTAAATTGCCCTACTGTGTCCCCAATAAATGTTAAATACATGTCATTGGTGGCCAGTGGTTACCTAAAAGAAATTAGTTCATACATTACCTGTCCCCGCCGATCGCCACCTAAAATAAAGTAAAAAATAAAAAACTACACCTATACTCACCAAGACACCTAATTCCCCGAAGCCATCGATCTCCTGTAATAAAATATAAAATAATAAACCACAACCTTATCCTTACCCCTCCGTAGTAGTCCACGAGTGTCCCACGAAGATCTCCAGTTCAGAGCAGCCACATAGAATGTGACCGCTTTGAACCGCTGCCGCCGCTAGAATGACAGCATAAGCTGGTTCACCGGAGTTCAGGCAGCGCTGCTCCGGTTAGCTGCTTTACGGCCCTGCTGTATAGTGAGAAATTCCCACGGTACAGCAGTGCCGTAAAGGAGGTCTCGGGAGCTGCGCTGCCTGAATGCACTCCGGTGACCTCAGTCAGTGGCTCCCGCTGCCGGGAGCGGACGTGTTCCCGGCAGCGTGAGCTTACAGCAGCCATGCACAGCTGTCACCATCTCCAGATGTGAC
Organism: Phyllobates terribilis; assembly: GCF_046119375.1. Lineage (NCBI taxonomy): Eukaryota > Metazoa > Chordata > Amphibia > Anura > Dendrobatidae > Phyllobates > Phyllobates terribilis. The sequence goes on from NW_027362761.1 coordinate 791,689,057, forward strand.
AGCTGTGCATGGGAGATCAGCGCAGGAACGTGGACAGGTAACTATTATTTTTAGTAAACTAAGAATTAAATAAAATTGTGTGTTTTATTTCAAATAAATTATTTTTTTCTGGGTGTAGTGTGTTTTTTCTTTTTAACACTTTGTAGGTTAGTAATGGGGGTGTCTTATAGACGCCCATCATTACTAACCTGGGCTTCATGGCAGCTGGCGCTGACATGAACCCCACCACTATTACCCCCTGCCACCGCACCAGGGCAGCGTGGAAGAGCGAGGCTAAGTGCCAGAATTGGCGCATCCTATGGATGCGCCATTTCTGGGGCGGCTGACGGCTGGTGTTTCTAGCCTGGGAGGGGGCCAATATTCATGGCACCCTTCCTGGGCTATTAATATCAGCCCCCAGCTGTCTGCCTAGCCTTTGCTAGCTATTAAAATAGGGGGGACCCCACGTCATTTTTTTTGGGGGGGTCCCCCATTTTAATAGCTAGTAAAGGCTAGGTATTCAGCTGGGGGCTGATATTAGTAGCCTGGGAAGCTCCGTGGGTATTACCCCCTTCCCAGGCTTCAAACATTTGCCCCAGCTGTCTGCTTAACCTCCGCTAGAGCCTAAAATTAAGGGGAACCCCACGCCAATTTTTTTTTAAATAAATCCTTTATTTTAACACTAAATGACAAGTACAGTAATCAACACTATCACTGTACTTCATATATATGTGACTGACATGTTTCTATCTATCTAATCTATGTGTGATTCTCTATTCTTTCTATTCTAAATTGTCGGGTACAGATGCTGAATTGCCGGCCGGCTTTCTTAAAGAGACGGTGCATGAAAACACTATTATTTTTTTAAATAAATCCTTTACACTAAATGACAAGTACAGTAAGCAACACTGTCACTGTACTTCTTATATATGTGGCTGACATGTTTCTATCTATCTAATCTATGTGTGAAGCTCTATTCTGTCTGTTATAAATTGTCGGGTACCGCTGCTGAATTGCCGGCCGGCTTTTTTAAAGAGACGGTGCACGAAAACACTAATATTTTTTTTGATAAATCCTTTACACTAAATGACAAGTACAGTAAGCAACACTGTCACTGTACTTCATATATATGTGACTGACATGTTTCTATCTATCTAATCTATGTGTGATGCTCTATTCTTTCTGTTGTAAATTGTCGGGTACCGGTGAATGCCGCTGATGAATTGCCGGCTTTTCATGTCATTCTACATTATTCTTAGTTGTTTTACTTCATGTAGAATTAACCTACAAGGAAAGAAAGGGTTTATTTTCATTCCGATATTTGTGTCCCATTGACTTGCATTGGTTTCCGGTATCGGAATCGGCGATATCCGATACTTTTTGGGTATCGGCCCGATCCAATCCGATACGATATTTCCTGATATCGGAAGGTATCGCTCAACACTAGCCACAGTGTGAATGCACGCCTGTGTACTGCCCTTATACCAATATATACTCTGGCTCAAATATTTTTAGGTTTTTGTCAGTGACTGATAGCAGCATTTAAAAGCTTAACAGCAGCAATCAAAGCTAGCACTAGCTCCTGCTACAGGCAAATACTGGCTGTGTAACAGGTCTTGAGCGTGCTCCATACTTCCCCTATGACCATATGATGCATCTATACATTATATGGTTGCACATAGGTTTCCTGGGGGGAGAAGAGAAGTCTGTAGACATTCTATAAGACTGTGTACACTGTCATAATTCCCCTCTTTTCTCTAAGCGAGTGGATGGTCACATGAACATGTATGTGATTTAGATTCATGTGCCAATTAGACTTAACCACTTCTATCAAGAAAACATTGCGAGACCCCAACACTCTTGTCAACACATGACCACAAGTATGCAAATAGCATACTTGAAGTTATGTGATCACCCACTTACAAGCAGAATTACTTTACCTGAATAGCCATTGTAAATTGAAATCTATTATAATGAATTCTATCATGATCTCAGATTATATTAATTTATAATTATTAAAAGAACAAAAATGAAATCATGGTTGGATTGATAACAGTTAGTGATGGGCGAGCACTAAAATGCTCGGGTGCTCGATGCTCGGGTCGAGCACATTGGAATACTCGGGTGCTTGACCCGAGCAACGAGCCCAAAGTAAGTCTATAAGAAACTCGAGCATTTTTCAGGCGGCTCCCCCCGGGGGTCTGCAAAGGGCCTAAAAATTGCCCAAATCGATGGGAACAGTGCTCAAATGACATTGGAACAGCATGGGGAAGACCCCTGGAAGCATTTCTGACTCCCAGGTCACTTCTGTCAAAACGTTGTCAGAGGTATTATGCCACTTTTACGGACTCACAATAAAACATACAAAAATGAAACCAAAATGAATTTTCCTCGGAAATAGGTTAAGGAACATCCTTTAAAGGGTAATGACTTGTATATAAAGCAAAATAAATAACCAAAAACAAAAATACTCCTCCACACCTTGGGCTATGTTCACACTTAGCGTTTTTGATGCATTTTTGCACTTTTGCATTGCTTTCAACCGTGACAAATGTATTCACCAGGAAATGTCATTTTAACATTTTACAACCTTATCTGGCCATGTGGTGTGTGAGATATCATCAGACACATCGTGTTTCATTTATGAAGGAGGAACTCTGAAAGTCACAAAGCCTATTTTTATAGGGCCATCAGGCAGCCTTTACTATTCTTAAAGGGCCAGGAGTCAGCCCTCACTATTCTTAGAGAGCCATCAGCCGGCTATGTTTTATTGTTCCCATTACTAAAGAGTGGGTCTCCTATACTGTTATTGCGTATACAGTGAGTGGCAGGGCTGCCCAAAATTTGGACGCACCCCAATACCACTTTGAAAACAATGCCCCTTGAAAGAAACGTAGAGGGCCTCATGAAAAAATGTTCCCATTATTAGGAAGTGGGTCACCCATAGTGTTGGCCTATGCAGTGAATGCAAGAGCTGCCAAAAATTGGCAGGCAATCCAATGCCCCTTGGAAGAGACGTGGAGGAGGGCCTCATAAAAAATGTTCCCATTAGAAAGGAGCGGGTCTCCTATACTTGTAATGACCATGCACTAAGTGTATGGGCTGACAAACATTAACCCCTGGGGGGTATACAGGAACATACTGTATAAAAAAAAAATTTTATGGGCATCATAAACACCCTTTAAAAAAAATATGTGGGTGTTGCATCACGGACCACGGTCACCCTGGTGATATGGTGGTGGAGGATGAGGATGAGGAGAAGGAGGAGGACAAGAGCAAATAGCCAAAATCAGGAATTGTATATCCATAAGTGGGTGTGAAGAGTAGAGATGAGCGTTGTTCTACTCGAACTGTTCGCCAATCTCAAATTCGAGCTGTTTTGGGCGGTGTTCGAGCCGTTCGGCGAACACGAACAATTTGAGAAAAATTCGGCAGTTCGAGGTTATGTTCGATAACTGTTCGTGCACCAAAATCATAACTGGATTTTTTCTCAGTAATGATGAAAATTAATGTTAATACGCAGTTTGAGTGTACAGCGGGGTGGGGGGAGGGGCAGGGGATGGATCTCTGCAGGAACAATGAAGATCTCCATTTTTTTTTCTCTTTCCCGCATTTACAGTGGGGAGGTGCAATCTGTCAGCCTATCAGCAGCGCACACACGGAGCGAAGTGATTTTTTTCACACAAGCAAGGGCATGTGTCATTGGCAGTGTATGTCACATGTCCTTGCCCTATAAGACCAAGCCATTTTCCCCGTCGCCACCATTTTCTCACTGCTGCAGCTGCGTGTTAGACGGCACCGCTGTTGCTGTGTGCGCTATACCTTGTTAATTTCAAGCCAATTTTCGCACAAATATACAGATAGCTTGGGAGTAGGGAATAGTTGTGATTGCAGTCCTTTTAAGGACTAGGTTACAGCATTTCCTACGACTTTTATCAGGCAGGTCTGTGCTCTTAAATAGATAGGTTGTGGGAGTAAAGACTAATTGTAATTGGAGTCCTTTTCAGGACTAGGTTACATCAGTTCCTATCAGTTTTTGCCAGGCAGGTCTGTGCCAGTGCTGTGCAAGTTTTTTTCACAGCATTTGGCTGAATCTAGCAAAGCTAATCCTTTTTGGCCTATTGCAGAGTGTGTTAGTCAGTGGAGTAGCCTATCTGTGTTGCAAGATATACCACCTGTGTATAGAATACCAATTTTTTTACTGCACCTAGTGAAGTAAAATCTTTTGGGCATAGCATCATTCTATTAGTCCATCTATACTGACCTCCATCAGGTTGCAAACTGAATCTAATTTTTTTCTGCATCTAGCTCTGAAAAAATATTGGGCTTCTAGCTGTGTGTGGGACTTGTTGTATTAGTCCATCTATACTGACCTCCATCAGGTTGCAAACTGAATATAATTTTTTTCTGCATCTAGCTCTGAAAAAATATTGGCCTTCTAGCTGTGTGTGGGTCTTGTTCTATTAATCCATCTATACTGACCTCCATCAGGTTGCAAACTGAATCTAATTTTTTTCTGCATCTAGCTCTGAAAAAATATTGGGCTTCTAGCTGTGTGTGGGACTTGTTGTATTAGTCCATCTATACTGACCTCCATCAGGTTGCAAACTGAATATATTTTTTTTCTGCATCTAGCTCTGAAAAAATATTGGGCTTCTAGCTGTGTGTGGGTCTTGTTCTATTAATCCATCTATACTGACCTCCATCAGGTTGCAAACTGAATATAATTTTTTTCTGCATCTAGCTCTGAAAAAATATTGGGCTTCTAGCTGTGTGTGGGTCTTGTTCTATTAATCCATCTATACTGACCTCCATCAGGTTGCAAACTGAATATAATTTTTTTCTGCATCTAGCTCTGAAAAAATATTGGGCTTCTAGCTGTGTGTGGGTCTTGTTCTATTAATCCATCTATACTGACCTCCATCAGGTTGCAAACTGAATATAATTTTTTTCTGCATCTAGCTCTGAAAAAATATTGGGCCTTCTAGCAGTGTGTGGGACTTGTTCTATTAGTCCACCTATACTGACCTCCATCAGGTTGCAAACTGAATATATTTTTTTCTGCATCTACCTCTGAAAAAATATTGGGCTTCTAGCTGTGTGTGGGACTTGTTGTATTAGTCCATCTATACTGACCTCCATCAGGTTGCAAACTGAATATAATTTTTTTCTGCATCTAGCTCTGAAAAAATATTGGGCCTTCTAGCAGTGTGTGGGACTTGTTCTATTAGTCCACCTATACTGACCTCCATCAGGTTGCAAACTGAATATATTTTTTTCTGCATCTACCTCTGAAAAAATATTGGGCTTCTAGCTGTGTGTGGGACTTGTTGTATTAGTCCATCTATACTGACCTACATCAGGTTGCAAACTGAATATAATTTTTTTCTGCATCTAGCTCTGAAAAAATATTGGGCTTCTAGCTGTGTGTGGGTCTTGTTCTATTAATCCATCTATTCTGACCTCCATCAGGTTGCAAACTGAATCTAATTTTTTTCTGCATCTAGCTCTGAAAAAATATTGGGCCTTCTAGCAGTGTGTGGGACTTGTTCTATTAGTCCACCTATACTGACCTCCATCAGGTTGCAAACTGAATATATTTTTTTCTGCATCTACCTCTGAAAAAATATTGGGCTTCTAGCTGTGTGTGGGACTTGTTGTATTAGTCCATCTATACTGACCTCCATCAGGTTGCAAACTGAATATATTTTTTTCTGCATCTACCTCTGAAAAAATATTGGGCTTCTAGCTGTGTGTGGGTCTTGTTCTATTAATCCATCTATACTGACCTCCAACAGGTTGCAAACTGAATATAATTTTTTTCTGCATCTAGCTCTGAAAAAATATTGGGCCTTCTAGCAGTGTGTGGGACTTGTTCTATTAGTCCACCTATACTGACCTCCATCAGGTTGCAAACTGAATATATTTTTTTCTGCATCTACCTCTGAAAAAATATTGGGCTTCTAGCTGTGTGTGGGACTTGTTGTATTAGTCCATCTATACTGACCTCCATCAGGTTGCAAACTGAATATATTTTTTTCTGCATCTACCTCTGAAAAAATATTGGGCTTCTAGCTGTGTGTGGGTCTTGTTCTATTAATCCATCTATACTGACCTCCATCAGGTTGCAAACTGAATATAATTTTTTTCTGCATCTAGCTCTGAAAAAATATTGGGCTTCTAGCTGTGTGTGGGTCTTGTTCTATTAATCCATCTATACTGACCTCCATCAGGTTGCAAACTGAATATAATTTTTTTCTGCATCTAGCTCTGAAAAAATATTGGGCTTCTAGCTGTGTGTGGGTCTTGTTCTATTAATCCATCTATACTGACCTCCATCAGGTTGCAAACTGAATATAATTTTTTTCTGCATCTAGCTCTGAAAAAATATTGGGCTTCTAGCTGTGTGTGGGTCTTGTTCTATTAATCCATCTATACTGACCTCCATCAGGTTGCAAACTGAATATAATTTTTTTCTGCATCTAGCTCTGAAAAAATATTGGGCCTTCTAGCAGTGTGTGGGACTTGTTCTATTAGTCCACCTATACTGACCTCCATCAGGTTGCAAACTGAATATATTTTTTTCTGCATCTACCTCTGAAAAAATATTGGGCTTCTAGCTGTGTGTGGGACTTGTTGTATTAGTCCATCTATACTGACCTCCATCAGGTTGCAAACTGAATATAATTTTTTTCTGCATCTAGCTCTGAAAAAATATTGGGCCTTCTAGCAGTGTGTGGGACTTGTTCTATTAGTCCACCTATACTGACCTCCATCAGGTTGCAAACTGAATATATTTTTTTCTGCATCTACCTCTGAAAAAATATTGGGCTTCTAGCTGTGTGTGGGACTTGTTGTATTAGTCCATCTATACTGACCTCCATCAGGTTGCAAACTGAATATAATTTTTTTCTGCATCTAGCTCTGAAAAAATATTGGGCTTCTAGCTGTGTGTGGGTCTTGTTCTATTAATCCATCTATACTGACCTCCATCAGGTTGCAAACTGAATCTAATTTTTTTCTGCATCTAGCTCTGAAAAAATATTGGGCTTCTAGCTGTGTGTGGGTCTTGTTCTATTAATCCATCTATACTGACCTCCATCAGGTTGCAAACTGAATATAATTTTTTTCTGCATCTAGCTCTGAAAAAATATTGGGCCTTCTAGCAGTGTGTGGGACTTGTTCTATTAGTCCACCTATACTGACCTCCATCAGGTTGCAAACTGAATATATTTTTTTCTGCATCTACCTCTGAAAAAATATTGGGCTTCTAGCTGTGTGTGGGACTTATTGTATTAGTCCATCTATACTGACCTCCATCAGGTTGCAAACTGAATATATTTTTTTCTGCATCTACCTCTGAAAAAATATTGGGCTTCTAGCTGTGTGTGGGTCTTGTTCTATTAATCCATCTATACTGACCTCCATCAGGTTGCAAACTGAATATAATTTTTTTCTGCATCTAGCTCTGAAAAAATATTGGGCTTCTAGCTGTGTGTGGGTCTTGTTCTATTAATCCATCTATACTGACCTCCATCAGGTTGCAAACTGAATATAATTTTTTTCTGCATCTAGCTCTGAAAAAATATTGGGCCTTCTAGCAGTGTGTGGGACTTGTTCTATTAGTCCACCTATACTGACCTCCATCAGGTTGCAAACTGAATATATTTTTTTCTGCATCTACCTCTGAAAAAATATTGGGCTTCTAGCTGTGTGTGGGACTTGTTGTATTAGTCCATCTATACTGACCTCCATCAGGTTGCAAACTGAATATAATTTTTTTCTGCATCTAGCTCTGAAAAAATATTGGGCTTCTAGCTGTGTGTGGGTCTTGTTCTATTAATCCATCTATACTGACCTCCATCAGGTTGCAAACTGAATATAATTTTTTCTGCATCTACCTCTGAAAAAATATTGGGCTTCTAGCTGTGTGTGGGACTTGTTGTATTAGTCCATCTATACTGACCTCCATCAGGTTGCAAATTGAATATAATTTTTTTCTGCATCTAACCCAGCCAATAGTTTTGGCCTAATACCACAGTTTGGCCACTCAGCTCTGCTCGTTTACCATCCATTGTTTTTTTGTGCAAACAACTCCAGAGTTGTGAATTAGTTAACCACCAAAATGAGTGGAAAAAGGCCTGCTGCTGGTGGAAAGGGGAATAGGCGTGTTGGGAAGGGGAAAAAAGGTTGTGTCCGTGGGGTAGGTGTTAAAGCAACAGTAACATCTGCAGAAGAAAGACCATCTTCCAGCCAAACTAAAATGTCTACTTTTTTTAGCGGACAATGTGATAAGATCCCTTTCTTACGGCCACGCCAATCGCTACAAATTCCAGATGAGGCACAAAAACAGCAGGTGCTTCAACGGATATCAAGTGCTCCTTTAAGTGGGCTCTCCTCCACATCAACTTCAACATCACAAATACTCCAGTCCTCAAAGGTGTCACCCAAATCGCACTTGCTTCCTCACAGCTCCCAAATCTCCAGCTGCCCGTCTGAGTATGAGGTAGAACAGATGGTTGAGTCTGCAGAGCTGTTTACTCATACTATAGCCTGGGAATCAGAGGTCGACTCCAGCGCTTCTGTGAATCCAGACGAGGAAATGATCTGCACTGATGCCCAGAATCTTTATGAGTCGGATTCAGGACCAGACGCAGAAGGTTCTGACCATAATGTAGACCCTCATTCCCAAACTGTAACTCCTGTTGGTGGAGACAATGAGGAAGACGATGATAAGACTCAAATACCTGATTGGAGCGACAACTTTAGTTTTTTGTCAGGGCAGGAACAGGTTGGCTCTGAGGACGACGGGTGTGATAACACACAGGGTGATGATGATGAGGTTGGAGATCCCACTTACTGTCAACCCACAGTCAGCCAAGAGATGAGGTCAGCAGAGGAGGTGGAGGAAGATGCTAGTGACGACGAGGTCAGGTTGCGCCTTCCTGGACAGAGACGTAGTACTGGAAGCACGTCAACAACTGCATCCTCAAACACAACTCTGCCTCTCACCACAAGTCGTGGTGGCTCTTCAGGTCGCATGGGTGCTAAGCCTTGCATAGCCTGGGCATTTTTTCAGATCGATAAAGATGACCCAACTCGTGTTATCTGTAACATTTGTCAGCAAAAGCTAAGTAGAGGCCAAAAAATACAGAGTTTGAGTACTTCATGCATGAACCGGCACATGGACATGAAGCATAAGTTGCAGTGGGAAGCTCAGTGTGCTACAATGCGGCCTAGCCGGCCGGGCCAACCGCCGTCTGCCATATCTTGTGCATCTGCGGCCTCTTCATCCTCTGTGACTGGGGGGACAGCAGTCACACCTGTTTTGGGGCGCAGACCTGCCACCTCTTTACCCGCAACAGCCAGCGTGATTGGCAGGTCATCATTTTCTTTGGAGGTGGTAACACCAGCTGGTGTTGAGCGCTGTCCGACATCGATAGCACCACCTTTGGATCAAGGCAACCTAACATGTCCGCCTGCATCTTCCTCACAGACCGGCAGTTTGCCGGGGACACCCTTATCAACCCCGTCTAAGCACAATAGCCAGCCCTCGGTCCCTCAGATGTGGACAAGTAAAAGACCATTTCCTCCTAGCCATGAGAAAGCTAAGAGGTTGAATTTCACCATCTGCAAGCTCTTGGCTACAGAAATGCTGCCTTTCCACCTGGTGGACACAGAGGATTTTCGAGACCTTATGTCCGTCGCAGTGCCCCAGTACCAGATGCCCAGTTGGCACTACTTCTCAAAGAAAGGTGTGCCTGCGCTCCACCAGCATGTCGCACATAACATCACCGCTTCTTTGAGAAACTCTGTGTGTGACAGGGTGCATTTCACCACAGACACTTGGACGAGTAGGCATGGACAGGGGCGTTACATGTCGCTGACTGGGCACTGGGTAACTATGGTGACAGCAGGACAAGGGGCTGCTGTCCAAGTCTTACCGTCCCCACGAGTTGTGCATCAATCCTCTTTATGTCAAAGTTCCTCCACTGCTTCTGCCTCCTCAACCTCCTCTCGGTCTTCCACCTGCACCCAAAGCCTGTCTGGTCATGCCACAAGCTTTCTAACTGCGCAGAAGGGATCCTGCACACCTCCTTACTATGCTGGCAGTAGGGCTCAACGTCATCAGGCGGTTTTTACATTGAAATGTCTGGGAAATGTGAGTCACACAGCTGAGGAGTTGTGGTCAGCTCTGGAGAACCAATTTCATGAATGGTTGTCTCCACTGGACCTGAAACCAGGGAAGGCCATGTGCGACAATGCTGCAAACCTGGGTGCGGCCCTTCGCCGGGGCAATGTCACACACGTGCCTTGTATGGCTCACGTGTTGAACCTGGTTGTCCAGCAATTTTTAGCCCACTATCCCAGACTAGATGGCCTTCTGCAGAGGGCACGGTCGCTGTGTGCTCACTTCCGCCGTTCGCATCCCGCAGCTCAGCGACTTACATCTCTACAGAAGTCGTTGGGCCTGCCACTTCACCGGCTAAAATGCGATGTGCCTACCCGGTGGAATTCAACTCTGCACATGTTGCAGCGACTGTGGCAGCACCGACAAGCCCTGGTGCAATACGTTCTGACGTATAGCCTGGGCCAACGAGATTCAGAGCTGGGGCAAATCACGCTGGAGGAGTGGTCTCAGATCAGGGACCTATGCACCCTTCTGCACAGTTTTGAAATGGCGACGAAGATGTTTAGTGCTGACGATGCCATTATCAGCATGACTATTCCGGTGATTTACATGCTGGAGCACATGTTAAACAGAATTCGGAGTCAGGTGGTGGCACAAGAGGAGGTGGAGGAAGTAGAGGAGGAGGAGTTGTATGCGGAAGGGCTAACATCTGCAAGGTCCAGACGGTCGGCAGCACCAAGGCGGCAGGCATGTGAGGGTGGGGGAGATGGTTTTACCAGGGTGCATGGTAGCAGCCAAACTAGTGAGGAAGGTGCAGGAGCCCAGGAAGAAGTGGAGGACGAACTGATGGAAGACTCATCAGATGAGGGAGACCTTGATCACATTTCTGTTGTGCGAGGTTGGGGGGAGAGGACAGAGGAAGGAAGCATGATTGTTACCTCGCCACCAACACAACAGGGACTTGGTGCTCCTGGATGCGCAACACACATGAGTGCCTTCTTGCTGCACTACCTGCAACATGACCCTCGAATTGTGAGAATTAGAAATAATCCTGACTACTGGGTTGCCACACTGTTAGATCCCCGGTACAAAAGTAAATTTGCAGAAATTATTCCTGCCATAGAAAGGGATGCACGCATGCAGGAGTATCAGCAGAGACTGTTGCAGAATCTTACATGTGCTTTTCCACAAAATACCAGTGGTGCACATAGTGAATCTCACAGTTCCAACTTGCCAACCGTGGGACCGTCAAGTGTTCAGCACTCAAACCGTAACAGAACCACAGTATCTGCTGGTAACATCAATTTTGCGGAATCATTTCACCACTTTTTTAGCCCATCCTTTGCAAGGCCACAGGAGACAAGAAGTCTGACACATAGTCAACGCCTAGAGACGATGGTACAGGAGTATCTCCAAGTAAACATTGAAGCCACGACTGTGTCACTGGACCCTTGCTCTTTTTGGGCTTCCAATCTGGATAAATGGCCGGAGCTAGCCACTTACGCCTTGGAGATCTTGTCATGCCCCGCAGCCAGCGTTCTGTCTGAACGTGTGTTCAGCGCTGCTGGTGGTGTGCTGACAGATAAGCGCACGCGGCTCTCCACTGATAATGTAGACAGACTCACGTTCATAAAGATGAACAAATCATGGATCCGAAACGACTTTTCTACCCCTGTGTCATCCTGGGGAGAGTAAAAGCTTGATGATTGTTTAAAATCACCCTACCAACCGTTTTAAGCTTTCAAATTACTAATCATGTTTATCTGTATCTTGACTGGAAAATAATTTGGGCTTTGTAGCAGTGTGCAGCATTGATCCTATTAGGCCATCTATACTAAAGCTTCACCAGATTTAAAATTAAAAATAATTTTTAGCTGCATCTAGCCCGGAAAATAATTTTGGGGCTCCGAGATGCGCAAGACACATAAGTGCCTTCTTGCTGCACTACCTGCAGCATGACCCTCATATTGTCAGAATTCGAAGTAATCATGACTACTGGGTTGCCACACTCTTAGATCCCCCAAACTTTTCGATCAACCTTTTCATTTTAATAAAGACCAAAAAAATGGTCATTTTTGAAATTATAAGCATTAGCAGGTTGTTAGAAACTGAAATCAAACAGTTTTCAACTCAAAACTTTATTCTAGGTGATGTTACATTTTCACATAGGACCCCTTGTTCGAAAGGAGCTTCTGAACTCTCTCGTCCATTGAATTTGTCAGGTTTTGGATGGTTTCTGCTTCAATTGTTTTGCATGAGGACAGAATACCCTCCCAGAGCTGTTGCTTAGATGTGAACTGCCTCCCGCCATCATAGACACTCCTTTTAATGATGCTCCAAAGGTTCTGAATGGGGTAGAGGTCAGGGGAGCATGGGGGTCACACCATAAGTTTGTCCCCTTTTATGCCCATATCAGCCAGAGATGCAGATGTTTTATGTGCAGCATGAGATGGTGCATTATCATGCAGAAAAATGATCTTGCTGTGAAATACACGGTTCTTCTTCTTGAACCATGGCAGGAAGTGCTGTTTGAGAAAATCCACATACATTATGGAGTTCATCTTTAGCGCCTTCAGGGATCCTAAAGGGGCCGACAATCTCTCTCCCCATGATTCCAGCCCAAAACATTACTCCACCTCCTCCTTGTTGGCGCTGTAGCCGTGTTTGCGTGGGGTGTCCATCAACCAGCCATCCTCCACTCCATCCATCTGGACCATCGAGCGCTGCACGGCACTCATCCGTGAACAAAACAGTTTTGAAATCAGTCTTCATGTAATGTTTGGCCCACTGGAGCCGTTTCTGCTTGTGTGAAGTGGATAGAGGAGGTCGACAGGATGGCGCATGCACAGCTGCAAACCTCTGAAGGACCCTGCATCTTGTTGTTCGGGGGACGTTGGAGGCACAAGCAGCTTCAAAAACTTGTCTGCTGCTATGACAAGGCTTTTTTGCCGCTGCTCTTTCAACCTGACGTAATTGCCTGTAGGAAAGAGTCCTTAATTTGCCCTTATCAGCACGCACACGTGTGTACTGTGAATCAGCTACATACTTCTTGATTGCCAAGACACTTCATCCTGATCATCGCACAATGTTGATTGTAGTCATGCCTTGACCTAAACACTCCACAATTTGTTGCTTCTCAGCAGCCGACACATCCTTTTTCTTTCCCATTTTGGCAGAAAATGTAGGCTGCTTAATAATGTGAGAGAGCCTTCTTAAGTAGTCTTGCCTTTCATTGGACACACCTGCCAAACTAATTAGCACAGGTGTCTGCAATTGCTTACAGTGATATAAAGAGCCCTGACACACATCACCATCAATGAGTTTAACTGACAAACAAACAAATTCTTCCCTTATCACTCCTAAACACTTTTTGCATAATAATTTGGAACGCAGTGTACATGTGCTTTTCCACAAAACACCAGTGGTTCACGTAGTGAATCTTACAGTTCTAACTTGGCAACCGTGGTCTGTATGGAATTGTTCAATAAAGGGCCCAAAATTAAGATAACATAGATGGGAGAGGTCTCTATGAATAGGAATTCCTAAGTATTTGATACCCTGTGAGGGCCAGGCAAAGGGAAAGTTGGACTGGATGGAATCCTATATGGATTTGGGGAGGGAGACCTCGAGGGCCTCAGACTTCGCTGCATTGATTTTAAAATTTTACCATGTAACAAAGTGATCTATTTCAGCCATAACAGCAGGGATGGATATATGTGATTGAGTGATATATACTAGGACATCATCAGCAAATAGAGAGCACTTGTACTCGGTGCCTCCCACCTCAATCCACCTAATATTGGGGTTATGGCGAATTGATGAGAGCAGGTGCTCCGTCACTAGGATGTATAAGAGAGGGGACAGAGGACATCCCTGCCTTGTCCCATTGGTGATTGTGAAAGGTGATGAAAATGTTCTGACGCACCCCCTGGGCCTTGGGACACCCGGAGCCGGACCCTTTTGGTGGATGCTGGTGGTTGTAGTCTTCGTGGTGGCGACCCGGTTCCGTGGCTCAGGGCGGTCAAACCAGTGGCGGAACTATTTATGTGGTTTTGATGTTTAAATGTCCGACTACGCCACCCGTGGATTGCGGTCAGAGTGTACCGCCGCTACAGGGCAGACCGCTGAGGCTGGTGTTGTGGGTGCAGCAGAGCGTAGCATAACTCCCCACGGGAGGAGTATAGCCTCAGGGCAGTGTATGCGGAGGATGGGGGTGATGGTGCAGGGCAGCAGCAGTAACGACACGGAGTCAGTGATGCAGTCCAGGGCCTTTACTCACAGTTCTTATTATCCAGACCACGTCTGCAGGTAACGGCTGCCCACGTCGTACTGTGCTCACCAGGTGAGGGGCTCAGACAACTCCCAGATAACTTTGGAGCACTTCACAGGACCCCCTTTGTGTGTCCTTTGTCTGGCCCTTCTTACCAACACTTCTGTCCGGCTGCCTCGGGCCTCCTCTTGGTAAACTTGGCGCCAGTTTCCCTGACCCTATGTGGTGCCTTCCTAGCTGGTGTAGCGAGGGGCTGCGCCACATAAAATGTCAGAGCCTCCGGTTTCTAGCTGAGGGTCGTTTCCTGCCTCCACTAGTTCGGGGACCGGTCTCCCCCTTTGGCCTGACCCCTCCACGCAGGTGGATTCGGGCGTGCGGTGGCGACTCGCCCGTCCGCACCCCTGGGATCCCTTCATTCCTCGTTCCTGGAGCCTTCTCCGCTCCTCTTCCTTCCTTCTCCCTCTTCCAGGCCTGGGCCTCTGTTACTAGGCCCGCCTCCGGAGCAGAGCTCATGCAGAGCCCCTGCTCCCTGCCACTTCTGCTCAGACTTCTCTGCACTGAACTAAGATGGTGCCCACCTTTTATACTCCCTTCTCAATGCACCCAGGAACTGCTTCCTCCCTGCTCCTGCACTACAGGGTTCCCCTTCCTCAGTGTTCCCTCCCCCCACTCCAGCCAGGGACAGGGACTGTCGTGCCCATCTCAGGGGCATATTGGTCGCCCTGCCCCACGGCAATGTGGTGTAATGCATGCAGGTGTCTGGTCCTGATCCACACTCCATCCTTACCTGAGAGTGAGATATCACACCTCTGGGTGAGGTGCAATACGTCTGTAGCAACCGAGCCCTCAGGGTGCTACAGTTCCATTTATCTTCAGCCTAGGTGACGTATTGCGATACAGGGCCGTGATTTTGGCTATAAAAGGGTCCCCTAGACCCCTACCCCAAGCTTTTTAAGAGAATCATATATGGCGTGCCAGGAGACTCTATGGAATGCTTTCTCAGCATCCAACGAGAGTATCTAATTACAAATTTTTAACTGCATCTAGCCCAGGAAATACTTTGTGCCTAGTAGCAGTGTCTGCTAGTCAGCGGATTATCCCGGCTGTTAAGCAAGCTGCACCACCTGTAGTTTAGACACTTAATTTTTTCAAAGGAAATGCTTCGGGACCATGGGATACTTAGTGAAGAGCATCAGGAGGCACCCCAAGGCATAGGGGCTGGGACTGGCAGTAGGATGCCTTGCGGTGGACAGGCGAGCTCGATCCTTATAAAAGCTTTTTAACTGCAGCAGCTTTAGTGGACGCTACTGGAGCTGGAATTACCGCGGCTGCTGGCATGAGACTTGCCCTCCAATAGATCCTTGTAAATGGATTTAAAGTGTATTCATTCAAATTAGAGAGACAATTTAAATTAAAAATCTTAGAGCTGCCTCCACCACAGGGGGGCTCGCTCGACCCACCAGCGGACAGGCACCAGTATTGGGAAAGGGGGGCTGGCCGTCAGGGTTCACCGCGGCTCTGGCACAAACCCGGCGACACGGAGGTGGCACGGGCAGGAGCGGACTGGCCGTGTCGGCTTCTCACTTTTTGGATTTTAGAAGGGCATGACATGCCTATATCTGTGTCTCCCCCTCCTTTTACTCCTCCACCTCTTTTATTTTCGCATGACTATATGTACTTGTCACTTTTCCATGTGTTAGTTATGTCTTCTGAGCAGTTTGTCAGCTTTTGGACACCTTTGAAGGTGTTTTCTATGTGTTTCTATGTGTTTTTGTTTGCCTGCCATTGGTTTTAACGGTGTTCGAAGGTGTTCGACGAACAGTTCGACGAACAGTTTGGCGAACACACGGGTGTTCGACGAACCGAACCGAACTCGAACACTACGGGGGTGGCTCAACACTAGTGAAGAGGTGCATGGGAATACACCTCCCAAAAAAAGACACTGGATTTGAGTTTATGTTACGGTGCTATCATTCGGTGGTGTTGAGAAGTCAGGCCCAATCCAGCACTTGTTCATTCATTCAGCATTTTCAGTTGACAGGCAGATGCGCTTATCAGTTATAATTCCACCAGGGGCACTAAAAACCCGCTCTGATAAAAAGCTAGCAGCAGGGCAGGCAAGGACCTACAAGGCGTAGAGAGCCAGTTCATTCCATGTATCCAGCTTGGATACCCAATAATTATAAGTCACAGAGGAATCATGGAGGACATTGGTACGGTCGGCAAGGTACTCCCTCAGCATCTTCCAAAACTTTGCACTCCTTGTGAGAGAACCCCACGCCTCAGGGCCTGTGCGATGGGAGGGGCTGAGAAAACTCTCCCAGAACTTTGACAGTGTTCCCCATCCTCTGCTGGATTGAAGTTGTGTCTCTCTCGCCTGTACTCCTTGGTTGTCCAACGAACTGTGACCTCAGCCACCAACGTTTTCAGATGGGAATTTTTTTAATAGTTCCGCAACAAGGGTATTCTGGTACTGCCCCATTTTTGTAGACCTGTCCACCTCAGGAATAAGAGATATAACATTCTCCTTGTAGAATGGGTCTAAAAGTGTCACCAACCAGTAATGACTGTCACCCCAAATTTTGGGAAAGGCAGCGTAACATAAACTCAGCCATGCATGCCAGACTGCTAACAGGCAAGACTTCCGTGTCCTCACCAAGCGGATGACTGACCATGCTCTCCTCCTCCTCCTCTCTGTCCTCAGGCCATCCACTCTGAACAGATGGTATGACAGTTGTGTAGGTAGTACCGTCTGTAGTGCATGAAACTAGCTCCTGATTTTCCTCCTCCTCTTCCTCATTGTCACACAATCCAAGCTGAGATGAGATGAGGCTGGACTGTATGTAATCACCCTGTATGGTTCCTTGCTTCATCTCATTGTGCCCCACCTGCAATGCATCCTCTTTGATTGTGAGCAGAAAGCATTTCAGGAGACAGAGAAATGGGATAGTGATGCTAATTATGGCGTCATCGCCACTCACCATCTTGGTGGAGTCCTCAAAGTTTTGGAGGATGGTGCATATGTCTGACATCCATGTCCACTCCTTAGGTCTTATGTGTGGAGTCTGAACTGAATACCGACGGCCTTGTTGATGCTGGTACTCAACAACTGCCCTCTTCTGCTCACAAATCCTTCCCAACAGCTGCATTGTAGAGTTACAACGCATGGGGACATCACACACCAGTCTGTGAGACGGAAGCTACAAATGCTGCTGAAACACGGCAAGGGCGGCGAAAGCTGTAGCTGACTTTCTCAAATGGGCACACAGGTGGCGTACTTTAACAATGAGATCCGGCAGCTCCGGGTAGGATTTGAGAAACCGCTGAACCACAACGTTAAGCACATGAGCCAGGCATGGTATGTGTGTGAGCTCGCCTCGCCTCAGAGCCGTCACCAGGTTCCAGCCATTGTCACACACGACCATGCCTGGCTGTAGGTTCAGCGGTGTCAGCCACAGATCTGCCTGCTCTTTCAGAGCTGTCCACAACTCTTCAGCATTGTGCGGTTTGTCACCTAAGCATATTAGCTTCAGCACAGCCTATTGCCGCTTGGCCGAGGCAGTGCTGCAGTGCTTCCAGCTTGTGACTGATGTGGTCATTTCGGAGATGGAGGCAGAAGAGGAGGAGGAGGCTGAGGAGGATGAGGTGCAGGAGCTGAAGACTGTGGGGGCAACCCTGATTGACCTAGGGCCCGCAATCCTTGGCGTCGGGTGGATGTGTTCTGTCCCAAGGTCTGGCTGGGTCCCGGCTTCCACTATGTTAACCCAGTGTGCCATCAGTGAGATGTACCGTCCCTGCCCACAAGCACTTGTCCACGTGTCCATGGTTAGGTGGACTTTCCCGGTAACTGCGTTGTTGAGGGCACGGCTAATGTTTTGGAACACGTGCCTGCGTAATGCTGGGATGGCACACCGAGAGAAATAGTGGCGGCTGGGGACCGAGTACCAAGGGACGGCCGCCACCATCAGGTTGCGGAATGCTTCCGTCTCCATGAACCTAAAAGGCAACATTTCGAGCGCAAGCAGTCTTGAAATGTGGGAATTTAGTAGTGTGGCCTATGGGGCATTGGCTGCGCATTAGCATTCCTAGGACTGGGATATGGACAACTGAAGGCTGCGCTAGGACAATAACGTGGGATGTGCTTCCTGATGCTGCTACTGGAAAGTGTGCAACAACAGGTGCAGGGTAGCAGGCATCTTTGCATGCATCATGGACAGGGGATTGGCTTGCATGCACAACAGAGAAAGAAGCAGTGGAGCCACACGCAGACACTGTTCCTGGACCCTGAGGTTCAGCCCACAAAGTCGGCTGCTTTGCTGCCATGTGCCTGATCATGCTGGTGGTGGTCAGGCTGGTAGTTTTGCCACCCCTGCTGATGCTGGCCTGGCAGGTGGTGCAAATTGCCTTTTTGGGGTTATCAGTAGAATCTTTAAAAAACAACAAGACTCAGGAAGACCTAACAGTTGTAATGGCAACTTCCTTCGTGTTGGTGTTACGGGGAATGGTTGCCTGCCTTCTACCTGCGGCCACCACACTGCTTCCTGCCTGTTGGGGTGCTCTGCCTCTCTCCCCCTGTGTGCTGCTGTCCTCGCTCTGCATGTCCTCCTGACAGGTTGGGTCAGTTACTATATCATCCACCACCTCGTCTTCCACTTCCGCACCCTGGTCCTCCTCCTGACTCTCTGGCAATTGTGTCTCATCATCGTCCACCTCTTGTGACACTTTCCCACCGTCACTTTCGTGTGACCGTGGCTGCTCAAATATTTGGGCATCGCTACATGCGATATCCTCTTGCCTTGCTTCAAGTGGACCGGGCGAGAGGCTCAAATGTATAAAAGGAAAAGTGAACAGCTCTTCGGATTGTCCAAGTGTGGAATCAGTTGTCTCCGGGCACTCGGCATGGTGGGAGGAAGAAGGATCAGGGTAAGGAATATGCAGTCCAGACTCACGGCTACTAAGACTTGACCGTGTGGAAGACAGGGTGGTGGTGGCAAAGTGACTGGAAGCATTATCCGCTATCCAACCAACAACCTTTTGACACTGCTCAGGGTTCAATAGTGGTGTGCTGCAGTCCCCTAGGAATTGGGACAGGAAGGTCGGGCGAGAAGATGTGGGTGTTTGTTGGGGCACAATTTCAGCTTGCCCACGGCCTCGGCCTCGGCCTCTGCATGCACCATCACAATCAAGTCCAGTTCCCCGTCCCTTGCCACGTGCCTTGCCCATTTTAAATGGAGGACAATATCTTCCACGCACACTACAAGTAGCTGAATTTGGAGCGAAGTTATATGTAATCTGTGTGACGGAGAAACCACAGCTTTAAATACCTGGCCTGTATGTAACTATTTTGAACAGCAAACCGGTGTCAAAAACTTTGCTGAGACACTGAAAAAAAATTTCAATGGAGGCCAGAAATGGCAGAATTTTCAGAAAACTAATATGTAATCCATGTGACGGACAAACCACAGTTTTAAATACCCAGCCTGTAGGTAACTATTTTGAACAGCAAACCGGTGTCAAAAACTTTGCTGACACACTGAAAAATTTTTTTAATGGAGGCCAAAAATGGCAGCATTTTCAGCGCAATTATATGTGATCCATGTGAGGGACAGTCCAAAGTTTTAAATAGCTGGATTTTTAGCGCTGTAATATGGAAAGGTCTTGGCTGTATTATGCAGTGCCAACAAACAAATGGCGCAGAAAAACGGTGTTCTCTGGATTGCTTTTTAAGCAAATCATGAGGATAAAGATCCCAAAAAAATTATTCCTGGCCCCTGAGACCAGGGCCTTTGTCTAGAAATTGTTTCAAAGAAAAAATTTACCATATCCGACAGGAAATTTTCTCCCAATCCCCAAATGTTATGCATGCTCTCCCCCGCCACATTGTATCTTGCTCACTTTCTGACTTCGAACTAGTCATGGAAGATGAAGTGATCAGGCTCCTTGCATCTTCTCGCCCTACCACCTGCACCAGTGACCCTATTCCCTCACATCTCCTTCAGTCCCTTGCTCCAGCTGTCACCACTCACCTAACTAAAATTTTCAACCTTTCCCTCTCATCTGGTATCTTTCCCTCTTCTTTTAAACATGCCAGCATACAACCATTACTTAAAAAACCATCCCTTGACCAGAACTGCACGGCCAACTACAGACCTGTTTCCAATCTTCCCTTTATCTCTAAACTCCTAGAACGCCTCGTCCACTCCCGTCTCATCCACTATCTCTCAGACAACTCTCTTCTTGACCCTTTACAATCTGGTTTCCGTTCTTTACATTCTACTGAAACTGCCCTCACTAAAGTCTCTAATGATTTACTAACAGCTAAATCTAATGGTCACTACTCCCTGCTGATTCTCCTGGATCTCTCTGCAGCATTCGACACTGTGGATCACCAGCTCCTCCTCACTATGCTCTGCACTGTTGGCCTCAAGGACACTGTTCTCTCCTGGTTCTCCTCCTATCTCTCTGACCGCTCCTTCTCTGTGTCTTTCGCCGGCTCCTCCTCCTCTCTCCTTCCCCTTACTGTCGGAGTTCCTCGAGGATCAGTCCTAGGCCCCCTTCTTTTCTCCTTATACACCGCTCCTATTGGACAAACAATCAGTAGATTTGGTTTTCAGTACCATCTCTATGCTGATGACACCCAATTATACACCTCTGCTCCGGACATCACCCCTGCATTACTACAAAAGACCAGTGATTGTCTTTCTGCTGTGTCTAACATTATGTCCTCCCTCTACCTAAAACTGAATCTGTCAAAAACTGAACTACTCGTCTTTCCTCCCTCCACTAACCTACCTGTGCCCGATATTGCCATTTCCGTTTGTGGCTCAACCATTACTCCCCAGCAACAAGCCCGCTGTCTTGGGGTCATTTTTGATTCAGATCTTTCTTTCACTCCTCACATCAAATCACTCGCTCGTTCATGTCATCTACACCTCAAAAACATCTAAAGAATCAGGACTTTTCTCACCTTTGACTCAGCAAAAACTCTTACTGTAGCTCTTATTCATTCTCGTCTTGACTATTGCAACGCTCTACTAATCGGTGTCCCTCTTACTAAACTCTCCCCTCTCCAATCCGTCCTTAATGCAGCAGCCAGGATCATATTCCTCGCCAACCGCTACACCGATGCCTTTTCCCTGTGCCAGTCATTGCATTGGTTGCCCATCCAATATAGAGTTCAATTTAAACTTATCACGCTTACCCACAAAGCGCTCCATGCTTCATTACCCCCCTACATCTCCTCTCTTGTCTCAGTCTACCACCATACACGTGCCCTCCGTTCTGCAAATGACTTAAAACTAAAATCCTCCATAATCCGAACTTCCCACTCCGGTCTCCAAGATTTCTCGCGTGCTGCGCCAATTCTTTGGAATGTACTACCCAGGACAGTTCGATTAATTCCCAATACCCACAGTTTCAAGCGAACCCTAAAAACACATTTCTTTAGACTGGCGTATCGCCTAAACACACTCTGTCCATCCCAATTTTCCCCCATATTAAAATCTTCTTCAACTTCAGGTTCATACCAACCATGCACTTAATAGCCTCGGTCAGGACTGCACACATACTGGCTGGCGACCAGTCCATGTATTATTATTTATCCTATTTAGTATATCAAGGCTGCATTATACAATATATGTACTTTTACCTTTTGTGTCTCCTCCATTTCCTCATAGACTGTAAGCTTGCGAGCAGGGCCCTATGAGATATGCTTATTCTTTATTGTCTGTATATGTCCCCCCTAAAATTTGTAAAGTGCTGCGGAATATGTTGGCGCTATAAAAATAAAAACTATATTATTATTATAAATGTCTAACAGCAGCAGAAGGCAGAACTGGAATGGAGCCTCTTGTGCTATATGTACTGCAGTCTGCTATATACACTGCCTGCCTGCCTATATATACTGCCTGCCTGATAGCTCTGCAGATGGATTAGTCCTCAGAAGGATTGTTTGTTGAGATGGATATGTGTAATGTACACTGCTCAAAAAAATAAAGAGAACACTTAAACAGAATATAACTCCAAGTAAATCAAACTTCTGTGAAATCAAACTGTCCACTTAGGAAGCAACACTGATTGACAATCAATTTCACATGCTGTTGTGCAAATGGAATAGACAATAGATGGAAATTAATGGCAATTATCAAGACACCCTCAATAAAGGAGTGGTTCTGCAAGTGGGGACCACAGACCACATCTCAGTACCAATGCTTTCTGGCTGATGTTTTGGTCACTTTTGAATGTTGGTTGCGCTTTCACACTCGTGGTAGCATGAGACGGACTCTACAACCCACAGAATTTGCTCAGGTAGTGCAGCTCATCCAGGATGGCACATCAATGCGAGCTGTGGCAAGAAGATTTGCTGTGTCTGTCAGCGTGGTGTCCAGAGGCTGGAGGCGCTACCAGGAGACAGGCCAGAACACCAGGAGATGTGGAGGGGGCCGTAGGAGGGCAACAACCCAGCAGCAGGACCGCTACCTCCGCCTTTGTGCAAGGAGGAACAGGAGAAGCACTGACAGAGCCCTGCAAAATGACCTCCAGCTGGCCACAAATGTGCATGTGTCTGCACAAACGGTTAGAAACCGACTCCATGAGATTGGTAAGAGGGCCCGACGTCCACAGATGGGGGTTATTCTCACAGCCCAACATCGTGCAGGACGCTTGGCATTTGCCACAGAACACCAGGATTGGCAAAGTCGCCACTGGCGCCCTGTGCTCTTCACAGATGAAAGCAGGTTCACACTGAGCACATGTGACAGACATGACAGAGTCTGGAGACGCCGTGGAGAGCGATCTGCTGCCTGCAACATCCTTCAGCATGACCGGTTTGGCAGTGGGTCAGTAATGGTGTGGTGTGGTATTTCTTTGGAGGGCCGCACAGCCCTCCATGTGCTCGCCAGAGGTAGCCTGACTGCCATTAGGTACCGAGATGAGATCCTCAGACACCTTGTGAAACCATATGCTGGTGTGGTTGGCCCTGAGTTCCTGCTAATGCAGGACAATACCAGACCTCATGTGGCTGGAGTGTGTCAGCAGTTCCTGCAAGATGAAGGCATTGAAGCTATGGACTGGCCCGCCCGTTCCCCAGACCTGAATCCGATTGAGCACATCTGGGACATCATGTCTCGCTCCATCTAGCAATGTCACGTTGCACCACAGACTGTCCAGGAGTTGGCGGAAGCTTTAGTCCAGGTCTGGGAGGAGACCCAACAGGAGACCATCCGCAACCTCATCAGGAGCATGCCCAGGTGTTGTAGGGAGGTCATACAGGCACGTGGAGGCCACACACAATACTGAGCCTCATTTTGACTTGTTTTAAGTAGTGTTGAGCCACCCCCGTAGTGTTCGAGTTCGGTTCGGTTCGTCGAACACCCGTGTGTTCGCCGAACTGTTCGTCGAACTGTTCGTCGAACACCTTCGAACACCGTTAAAACCAATGGCAGGCAAACAAAAACACATAGAAACACATAGAAAACACCTTCAAAGGTGTCCAAAAGCTGACAAACTGCTCAGAAGACACAACTAACACATGGAAAAGTGACAAGTACATATAGTCATGCGAAAAGAAAAGAGGTGGAGGAGTAAAAGGAGGGGGAGACACAGATATAGGCATGTCATGCCCTTCTAAAATCCAAAAAGTGAGAAGCCGAGACGGCCAGTCCGCTCCTGCCCGTGCCACCTCCGTGTCGCCGGGTTTGTGCCAGAGCCGCGGTGAACCCTGACGGCCAGCCCCCCTCTCCCAATACTGGTGCCTGTCCGCTGGTGGGTCGAGAGAGCCCCCCTGTGGTGGAGGCAGCTCTAAGCTTTTTAATTTAAATTGTCCCTCTAATTTGAATGAATACACTTTAAATCCATTTACAAGGATCTATTGGAGGGCAAGTCTCATGCCAGCAGCCGCGTAATTCCAGCTCCAGTAGCGTCCACTAAAGCTGCTGCAGTTAAAAAGCTTTTATAAGGATCGAGCTCGGCTGTCCACCGCAAGGCATCCTAGTGCCAGTCCCAGCCCCTATGCCTTGGGGTGCCTCCTGATGCTCTTCACTAAGTATCCCGTGGTCCCGAAGCATTTCCTTTGAAAAAATTAAGTGTCCAAACTACAGGTGGTGTAGCTTGCTTAACAGCCGGGATAATCCGCTGACTAGCAGACACTGCTACTAGGCACAAAGTATTTCCTGGGCTAGATGCAGTTAAAAATTTGTAAGTAGATACTCTCGTTGGATGCTGAGAAAGCATTCCATAGAGTCTCCTGGCACGCCATATATGATTCTCTTAAAAAGCTTGGGGTAGGGGTCTAGGGGACCCTTTTACAGCCAAAATCACGGCCCTGTATCACAATATGTCACCTAGGCTGAAGATAAATGGAACTGTAGCACCGAGGGCTCGGTTGCTACAGACGTATTGCACCTCACCCAGAGGTGTGATATCTCACTCTCAGATAAGGATGGAGTGTGGATCAGGACCCGACACCTGCATGCATTACACTACATTGCCGTGGGGCAGGGCGACCAATATGCCCCTGAGATGGGCACGACAGTCCCTGTCCCTGGCTGGAGTGGGGGGAGGGAACACTGAGGAAGGGGAACCCTGCAGTGCAGGAGCAGGGAGGAAGCAGTTCCTGGGTGCATTGAGAAGGGAGTATAAAAGGTGGGCACCATCTTAGTTCAGTGCAGAGAAGTCTGAGCAGAAGTGGCAGGGAGCAGGGGCTCTGCATGAGCTCTGCTCCGGAGGCGGGCCTAGTAACAGAGGCCCAGGCCTGCAAGAGGGAGAAGGAAGGAAGAGGAGCGGAGAAGGCTCCAGGAACGAGGAATGAAGGGATCCCAGGGGTGCGGACGGGCGAGTCGCCACCGCACGCCCGAATCCACCTGCGTGGAGGGGTCAGGCCAAAGGGGGAGACCGGTCCCCGAACTAGTGGAGGCAGGAAACGACCCTCAGCTAGAAACCGGAGGCTCTGACATTTTATGTGGCGCAGCCCCTTGCTCCACCCGCTAGGAAGGCACCACATAGGGTCAGGGAAACTGGCGCCAAGTTTACCAAGAGGAGGCCCGAGGCAGCCGGACAGAAGTGTTGGTAAGAAAGGCCAGACAAAGGACACACAAAGGGGGTCCTGTGAAGCGCTCCAAAGTTATCTGGGAGTTGTCTGAGCCCCTCACCTGGTGAGCACAGTACGACGTGGGCAGCCGTTACCTGCAGACGTGGTCTGGATAATAAGAACTGTGAGTAAAGGCCCTGAACTGCATCACTGACTCCGTGTCGTTACTGCTGCTGCCCTGCACCATCACCCCCATCCTCCGCATACACTGCCCTGAGGCTATACTCCTCCCGTGGGGAGTTATGCTACGCTCTGCTGCACCCACAACACCAGCCTTAGCGGTCTGCCCTGTAGCGGCGGTTCACTCTGACCGCAATCCACGGGTGGCGTAGTCGGACATTTAAACATCAAAACCACATAAATAGTTCCGCCACTGGTTTGACCGCCCTGAGCCACGGAACCGGATCGCCGCCACGAAGACTACAACCACCAGCATCCACCAAAAAGGGTCCGGCTCCGGGTGTCCCAAGGCCCAGGGGGTGCGTCAGAACATTTTCATCACCTTTCACAATCACCAATGGGACAAGGCAGGGATGTCCTCTGTCCCCTCTCTTATACATCCTAGTGACGGAGCACCTGCTCTCATCAATTCGCCATAACCCCAATATTAGGTGGATTGAGGTGGGAGGCACCGAGTACAAGTGCTCTCTATTTGCTGATGATGTCCTAGTATATATCACTCAATCACATATATCCATCCCTGCTGTTATGGCTGAAATAGATCACTTTGTTACATGGTAAAATTTTAAAATCAATGCAGCGAAGTCTGAGGCCCTCGATGTCTCCCTCCCTAAATCCATATAGGATTCCATCCAGTCCAACTTTCCCTTTGCCTGGCCCTCACAGGGTATCAAATACTTAGGAATTCCTATTCATAGAGACCTCTCCCATCTATGTTATCTTAATTTTGGGCCCTTTATTGAACAATTCCATACAGACCACGGTTGGCAAGTTGGAACTGTGAGATTCACTACGTGCACCACTGGTATTTTGTGGAAAAGCACATGTAAGATTCTGCAACAGTCTCTGCTGATACTCCTGCATGCGTGCATCCCTTTCTATGGCAGGAATAATTTCTGCAAATTTACTTTTGTACCGGGGATCTAACAGTGTGGCAACCCAGTAGTCAGGATTATTTCTAATTCTCACAATTCGAGGGTCATGTTGCAGGTAGTGCAGCAAGAAGGCCCTCATGTGTGTTGCGCATCCAGGAGCACCAAGTCCCTGTTGTGTTGGTAGCAAGGTAACAATCATGCTTCCTTCCTCTGTCCTCTCCCCCCAACCTCGCACAACAGAAATGTGATCAAGGTCTCCCTCATCTGATGAGTCTTCCATCAGTTCGTCCTCCACTTCTTACTGGGCTACTGCACCTTCCTCACTAGTTTGGCTGCTACCATGCGCCCTGGTAAAACCATCTCCCCCACCCTCACATGCCTGCCGCCTTGGTGCTGCCGACCTTCTGGACCTTGCAGATGTTAGCCCTTCCGCATACAACTCCTCCTCCTCTATTTCCTCCACCTCCTCTTGTGCCACCACCTGACTCCGAATTCTGTTTAACATGTGCTCCAGCATGTAAATCACCGGAATAGTCATGCTGATAATGGCATCGTCAGCACTAAACATCTTCGTCGCCATTTCAAAACTGTGCAGAAGGGTGCATAGGTCCCTGATCTGAGACCACTCCTCCAGCGTGATTTGCCCCACCTCTGAATCTCGTTGGCCCAGGCTATACGTCAGAACGTATTGCACCAGGGCTTGTCGGTGCTGCCACAGTCGCTGCAACATGTGCAGAGTTGAATTCCACCGGGTAGGCACATCGCATTTTAGCCGGTGAAGTGGCAGGCCCAACGACTTCTGTAGAGATGTAAGTCGCTGAGCTGCGGGATGCGAACGGCGGAAGTGAGCACACAGCGACCGTGCCCTCTGCAGAAGGCCATCTAGTCTGGGATAGTGGGCTAAAAATTGCTGGACAACCAGGTTCAACACGTGAGCCATACAAGGCACGTGTGTGACATTGCCCCGGCGAAGGGCCGCACCCAGGTTTGCAGCATTGTCGCACACGGCCTTCCCTGATTTCAGGTCCAGTGGAGACAACCATTCATGAAATTGGTTCTCCAGAGCTGACCACAACTCCTCAGCTGTGTGACTCACATTTCCCAGACATTTCAATGTAAAAACCGCGTGATGACGTTGAGCCCTACTGCCAGCATAGTAAGGAGGTGTGCAGGATCCCTTCTGCGCAGTTAGAAAGCTTGTGGCATGACCAGACAGGCTTTGGGTGCAGGTGGAAGACCGAGAGGAGGTTGAGGAGGCAGAAGCAGTGGAGGAAAAATGACATAAAGAGGATTGACTCACAACTCGTGGGGACGGCAAGACTTGGACAGCAGCCCCTTGTCCTGCTGTCACCATAGTTACCCAGTGCCCAGTCAGCGACATGTAACGCCCCTGTCCATGCCTACTCGTCCAAGTGTCTGTGGTGAAATGCACCCTGTCACACACAGAGTTTCTCAAAGAAGCGGTGATGTTGTGTGCGACATGCTGGTGGAGCGCAGGCACACCTTTCTTTGAGAAGTAGTGCCGACTGGGCATCTGGTACTGGGGCACTGCGACGGACATAAGGTCTCGAAAATCCTCTGTGTCCACCAGGCGGAAAGGCAGCATTTCTGTAGCCAAGAGCTTGCAGATGGTGAAATTCAACCTCTTAGCTTTCTCATGGCTAGGAGGAAATGGTCTTTTACTTGTCCACATCTGAGGGACCGAGGGCTGGCTATTGTGCTTAGACGGGGTTGATAAGGGTGTCCCCGGCAAACTGCCAGTCTGTGAGGAAGATGCAGGCGGACATGTTAGGTTGCCTTGATCCAAAGGTGGTGCTATCGATGTCGGACAGCGCTCAAGACCAGCTGGTGTTACCACCTCCAAAGAAAATGATGACCTGCCAATCACGCTGGCTGTTGCGGGTAAAGAGGTGGCAGGTCTGCGCCCCAAAACAGGTGTGACTGCTGTCCCCCCAGTCACAGAGGATGAAGAGGCCGCGGATGCACAAGATATGGCAGACGGTGGTTGGCCCGGCCGGCTAGACCGCATTGTAGCACACTGAGCTTCCCACTGCAACTTATGCTTCATGTCCATGTGCCGGTTCATGCATGAAGTACTCAAACTATGTATTTTTTGGCCTCTACTTAGCTTTTGCTGACAAATGTTACAGATAACACGAGTTGGGTCATCTTTATCGATCTGAAAAAATGCCCAGGCTATGCAAGGCTTAGCACCCATGCGACCTGAAGAGCCACCACGACTTGTGGTGAGAGGCAGAGTTGTGTTTGAGGATGCAGTTGTTGACGTGCTTCCAGTACTACGTCTCTGTCCAGGAAGGCGCAACCTGACCTCGTCGTCACTAGCATCTTCCTCCACCTCCTCTGCTGACCTCATCTCTTGGCTGACTGTGGGTTGACAGTAAGTGGGATCTCCAACCTCATCATCATCACCCTGTGCGTTATCACACCCGTCGTCCTCAGAGCCAACCTGTTCCTGCCCTGACAAAAAACTAAAGTTGTCGCTCCAATCAGGTATTTGAGTCTTATCATCGTCTTCCTCATTGTCTCCACCAACAGGAGTTACAGTTTGGGAATGAGGGTCTACATTATGGTCAGAACCTTCTGCGTCTGGTCCTGGATCCGACTCATAAAGATTCTGGGCATCAGTGCAGATCATTTCCTCGTCTGGATTCACAGAAGCGCTGGAGTCGACCTCTGATTCCCAGGCTATAGTATGAGTAAACAGCTCTGCAGACTCAACCATCTGTTCTACCTCATACTCAGACGGGCAGCTGGAGATTTGGGAGCTGTGAGGAAGCAAGTGCGATTTGGGTGACACCTTTGAGGACTGGAGTATTTGTGATGTTGAAGTTGATGTGGAGGAGAGCCCACTTAAAGGAGCACTTGATATCCGTTGAAGCACCTGCTGTTTTTGTGCCTCATCTGGAATTTGTAGCGATTGGCGTGGCCGTAAGAAAGGGATCTTATCACATTGTCCGCTAAAAGAAGTAGACATTTTAGTTTGGCTGGAAGATGGTCTTTCTTCTGCACCTACCCCACGGACACAACCTTTTTTCCCCTTCCCAACACGCCTATTCCCCTTTCCTCCAGCAGCAGGCCTTTTTCCACTCATTTTGGTGGTTAACTAATTCACAACTCTGGAGTTGTTTGCACAAAAAAACAATGGATGGTAACCGAGCAGAGCTGAGTGGCCAAACTGTGGTATTAGGCCAAAACTATTGGCTGGGTTAGATGCAGAAAAAAATTATTTTTAATTTGCAACCTGATGGAGGTCAGTATAGATGGACTAATAGACCAAGTCCCACACACCGCTAGAAGCCCAAATATTTTTTCAGAGCTAGATGCAGAAAAAAATTATTTTTAATTTGCAACCTGATGGAGGTCAGTATAGATGGACTAATAGACCAAGTCCCACACACCGCTAGAAGCCCAAATATTTTTTCAGAGCTAGATGCAGAAAAAAATTATATTCAATTTGCAACCTGCTGGACGTCAGTATAGAAGGACTAATAGAACAAGTCCCACACACTGCTAGAAGCCCAAATATTTTTTCAGAGCTAAATGAAGAAAAAAATTATTTTTAATTTGCAACCTGATTGAGGTCAGTATAGATGGACTAATAGACCAAGTCCCACACACTGCTAGAAGCCCAAATATTTTTTCAGAGCTAGATGCAGAAAAAAATTATTTTTAATTTTCAACCTGATGGAGGTCAGTATAGATGGACTAATAGACCAAGTCCCACACACCGCTAGAAGCCCAAATATTTTTTCAGAGCTAGATGCAGAAAATTTTTTTATTCAATTTGAAACCTGATGGAGGTCAGTATAGATGGACTAATAGACCAAGTCCCACACACTGCTAGAAGCCCAAATATTTTTTCAGAGCTAGATGCAGAAAAAAATTATTTTTAATTTGCAACCTGATGGAGGTCAGTATAGATGGACTAATAGACCAAGTCCCACACACTGCTAGAAGCCCAAATATTTTTTCAGAGCTAGATGCAGAAAAAAATTATTTTTAATTTGCAACCTGATGGAGGTCAGTATAGATGGACTAATAGAACAAGTCCCACACGCTGCTAGAAGCCCAAATATTTTTTCAGAGATAAATGAAGAAAAAAATTATTTTTAATTTGCAACCTGATGGAGGTCAGTATAGATGGACTAATAGACCAAGTCCCACACACTGCTAGAAGCCCAAATATTTTTTCAGAGCTAGATGCAGAAAAAAAATATTTTTAATTTGCAACCTGATGGAGGTCAGTATAGATGGACTAATAGACCAAGTCCCACACACCGCTAGAAGCCCAAATATTTTTTCAGAGCTAGATGCAGAAAAAAATTATATTCAATTTGCAACCTGCTGGAGGTCAGTATAGAAGGACTAATAGAACAAGTCCCACACACTGCTAGAAGCCCAAATATTTTTTCAGAGCTAAATGAAGAAAAAAATTATTTTTAATTTGCAACCTGATGGAGGTCAGTATAGATGGACTAATAGACCAAGTCCCACACACTGCTAGAAGCCCAAATATTTTTTCAGAGCTAGATGCAGAAAAAAATTATATTCAGTTTGCAACCTGATGGAGGTCAGTATAGATGGACTAATAGAATGATGCTATGCCCAAAAGATTTTACTTCACTAGGTGCAGTAAAAAAATTGGTATTCTATACACAGGTGGTATATCTTGCAACACAGATAGGCTACTCCACTGACTAACACACTCTGCAATAGGCCAAAAAGGATTAGCTTTGCTAGATTCAGCCAAATGCTGTGAAAAAAACTTGCACAGCACTGGCACAGACCTGCCTGGCAAAAACTGATAGGAACTGATGTAACCTAGTCCTGAAAAGGACTCCAATTACAATTAGTCTTTACTCCCACAATCTATCTATTTAAGAGCACAGACCTGCCTGATAAAAGTCGTAGGAAATGCTGTAACCTAGTCCTTAAAAGGACTGCAATCACAACTATTCCCTACTCCCAAGCTATCTGTATATTTGTGCGAAAATTGGCTTGAAATTAACAAGGTATAGCGCACACAGCAACAGCGGTGCCGTCTAACACGCAGCTGCAGCAGTGAGAAAATGGTGGCGACGGGGAAAATGGCTTGGTCTTATAGGGCAAGGACATGTGACATACACTGCCAATCACACATGCCCTTGCTTGTGTGAAAAAAAGCACTTCGCTCCGTGTGTGCGCTGCTGATAGGCTGACAGATTGCACCTCCCCACTGCAAATGCGGGAAAGAGAAAAAAAAATGGAGATCTTCATTGTTCCTGCAGAGATCCATCCCCTGCCCCTCCCCCCGCCCCGCTGTACACTCAAACTGCGTATTAACATTAATTTTCATCATTACTGAGAAAAAATCCAGTTATGATTTTGGTGCACGAACAGTTATCGAACATAACCTCGAACAGCCGAATTTTTCTCAAATTGTTCGTGTTCGCCGACCGGCTCGAACACCGCCCAAAACAGCTCGAATTTGAGATTGGCGAACAGTTCGAGTAGAACAACGCTCATCTCTAGTTTTAAGGACATTACATCAAAGTTGGAAAAGCTTATAGTGTGTTTTTCCACTTTAATTTTGGGGGTGACTCCAAATCCAGGCCTCCATTGGTTAATAAATTTGATTTCCATTGATGATTTTTGTGTGATTTTGATTTCAGCACATTCAACTTTGTACAGAACAAAGTATTCAATGAGAATATTTCATTCATTCAGATCTAGGATGTGTTATTTGAGTGTTCCCTTTATTTTTTTGAGCAGTATACTTGTTTTCTCCCTACACTACCTAATACCTAACCAAATCTCTCCCTAGCTCAGCAGCACCTCTCCCTACACTGCTGATTGCGGAGTAGACTGACGAGCACAGCGGCGCCAGGTCTGATATAGACCTGATGACGCTGTGCGGCCAGCCAATCACTGTAATGCCACAATCAACATGGCTGTGGCATTACAGTGAGTGGCAGGCAATCCCTGCATGTTGATTGGCACTCTAAAGAGCGCCAAACATGCAGGGAGGGGACTGTAGCATCCGCTCGAGCATCTCGCAAGTACTCGACGAGCTCCAAGCATCTCGAGTACTGAGATGCTCGGGCGAGTACCGAGTACTTGCGAGTATGCTCGCTCATCACTAATAACAATAGTTTGGCCTGGCAACGAGCACAGAATATTTATTCCTAGGCGTATTTATTAACATAAATTATTATTGGAAATATGGGTGGAAAATGACGGTAAAATATGTTGTAATATAGGAAATAATTCAATGTTTTCTATGAGACCAGACAGAACCAGTTCATCAGAAATTACAGGTGCTCTGCTCTAATAACCTTTTCTGTGGAACCAAACACCTGCATTCATAATAAGCACATTTCGCATCAGCCATTTTCTTTGATAATTATCTCAACTAATATTTGTCATAAATGTTTGCTATAATTAGTACCATCTGTAGTGTCCTCAGTTTTCTATCCTCTTTTAGTCCTGGTGAATTTTTTGTAACATGATATATTCTCAGTTTTCAGCTGATTAACACATATACAACCAGGGTCGGACTGGGGTGTCTGGGGCCCACAGGGAGAACTGACTCTAGGGGCCCACCTACAGCCATATGCAAATATCTGTTATCCGCTATCCCTGTTATAGTGGAGCATTGACTGGCGGCTCCTGCACATCTACTGTGCACCACTATAACTGGGATGTACAATTACGGTAGTTTGCATTAAAGGGCTTCTTTGGTTAAAACAAGTTATCACCGATCCATGGGATCCACAGGATCGGTGATCACTTATTGATCGTTTGGGTCCGAACATTGGAAAACGCGCCTATCAGAAGAATGGGGAAGTTTCATCCCTGACAGGACACTTATCCCCATTTTAAAATGCAGCTTCCAAAAAAGAGCAGCGCTCACAGTCACTGAGGGAATGACTGGATGAGTGGTCGCATCTCACATGCCGCTCCAGTCTAATGGGGAGAAAAGCTCCACATTCTGCCGATTGTGTCCCAGCAGTCAGACCCCCACCAATCAATATCATCACTGATCCTGTGGAGAGGTGATTACTTGTTTTCACCAGAGAACCCCTGTAAGTGCATCTCTGCCGCTCTGGTCCAAGTATTTAATCTCTAAGGCTGCGGCCCCACTATCAGTATTTGGTCAGCATTTTTTCTCAGGAGTGGGAGCCAAAACCAGGTGAGGAACAATCAGAGAAAAGGTATAATAGAAACAAGTCACCAATTCTGTATTTATCACCCACTCCTGGTTTTGGCAGCTACTCCTGAGAAAAAATACTGACCGAATACTGATGGTGGGGCTGTGGCCTAATGGAAAAAAATCTTTTCCTAGTTAATATCAGCAAGAACAAAATGACTGCCATAGACAACACAGTCCACTATATCAACACCAATAATACCACATACAAAAGAGACAAATATCGCCACACCATGACTAGATCACATATTACCACCACATAGTGACCGAATAATACTACATACAAGGAACAAATATGGCCACACCATGACCAGACCACATATTACCACCCCAAAGTGACCAAATGCTACAATACTGATCATGAATACAAACCACAATACTAACAACACTGTTATTACCACCAGTGACATTATACACAGGAGCTCTGTATATAGTGTCAGTGTACAGGTAATACAGGGATCACCAGTGACATTATACACAGGAGCTCTGTATATAGTGTCAGTGTACAGGTAATACAGGGATCACCAGTGACATTATACACAGGAGCTCTGTATATAGTGTACAGTGTACAGGTAATACAGTGACCACCAGTGACATTATACACTGGAGCTCAGTATATAGTGTCAGTGTACAGGTAATACAGGGTTCACCAGTGACATTATACACAGGAGCTCTGTATAGAGTGTCAGTGTACAGGTAATACAGTGATCACCAGTGACATTATACACTGGAGCTCTGTATTTAGTGTACAGGTATTACAGTGGTCACCAGTGACATTATACACAGGAGCTCTGTATATAGTGTACAGGTAATACAGTGGTCACCAGTGACATTATACACAGGAGCTCTGTACATAGTGTATAGTGCACAGGTAATACAGTGGTCACCAGTGACATTATACACAGGAGCTCTGTATATAGTGTACAGATAATACAGTGGTCACCAGTGACATTATACACAGGAGCTCTGTATATAGTGTACAGGTAATACAGTGGTCACCAGTGACATTATACACAGGAGCTCTGTATATATTGCACAGGTAATACAGTGGTCACCAGTGACATTATACACATGAGCTCTGTATATAGTGTACAGATAATACAGTGGTCACCAGTGACATTATACACAGGAGCTCTGTATATAGTGTACAGGTAATACAGTGGTCACCAGTGACATTATACACAGGAGCACTGTATATAGTGTATAGTGTACAGGTAATACAGGGATCACCAGTGACATTATACACAGGAGCTCTGTATATAGTGTCAGTGTACAGGTAATACAGTGATCACCAGTGACATTATACACTGGAGCTCTGTATATAGTGCACAGGTAATACAGTGGTCACAAGTGACATTATACACAGAAGCTCTGTATATAGTGTATACATAATATAGTGATCACCAGTGACATACACAGGAGTTCTGTATATACTATATACACACGTGGTCAGAATTGTTGGTACCCCTCGTTTAATGAAAGAAAAACCCACAATGGTCACAGAAATAACTTGAATCTGACAAAAGTAATAATAAATTAAAAATCTATGAAAATGAACAAATGAAAGTCAGACATTGCTTTTCTGCTTCCACTGAATTTTAAAAAAAAAATTAAACTCATGAAATCGGCCTGGACAGAAATGATGGTACCCCTGAAAATAATGTGACAAAAGGGACATGTTAAATAAAGTTGTGTCCACTAATTAGCATCACAGGTGTCTACAATCTTGTAATCAGTCAGTGGGCCTGTATATAGGGCTACAGATACTCACTGTGCTATATATAGGGCTGCAGATACTCACTGTGCCTGTATATAGGGCTACAGATACTCACTGTGCCTGTATATAGGGTTACAGATACTCACTGTGCCTGTATATAGAGTTACAGATACTCACTGTGCCTGTATATAGGGTTACAGATATTCACTGTGCCTGTATATAGGGTTACAGATACTCACTGTGCTTGTATATAGGGCTACAGATACTCACTGTGCTTGTATATAGGGCTACAGATACTCACTGTGTTGTTTGGTGACATGGTGTGTACCACACTCAACATGGACCAGAAGAAGCAAAGGAAAGAGCTGTCTCAGGAGATTAGAAAGAAAATTATAGAAAAGCATGTTAAAAGGTAAAGGTTATAAGACCATCTCCAAGCAGCTTGATGTTTCTGTGACTACAGGTGCACATATTATTCAGAAATTTAAGATCCATGGGACTGTAGCCAACCTCCCTGGACGTGGGTGCAGGAGGAAAATTGATGACAAATCAAAGAGACGGATAATATGAATGGTAACAAAAGAGCCCAGAATAACTTCTAAAGAGATTAAAGGTGAACTTCAAGCTCAAGGAACATCAGTGTCAGATCGTACTATCCACCGTTGTTTGATCCAAAGTGAACTTCATGTAAGACGACCAAGGAGAACACCATTGTTGAAAAAAAAAATAGCAAAAAAGCCAGACTGGAATTTGCCAAACTACATGTTGACAAGCCACAAAGCTTCTGGGAGAATGTACTATGGACAGATGAGACAAAAATTGAAGTTTTTGGCAAGGCACATCAGCTCTATGTTCACAGATGGAAAAATGAAGCATATCAAGAAAAGAACACTGTCCCTACTGTGAAACATGGTGGAGGCTCTGTTATGTTCTGGGGCTGCTTTGCTGCACCTGGCACAGGGTGTCTTGAATCTGTGCAGGGTACAATGAAATCTCAAGACTATCAAGGGATTCTAGAGAGAAATGTGCTGCCCAGTGTCAGAAAGCTTGGTCTCAGTCGCAGGTCTAGCAACAGGATAATGACCCAAAACACACAGCTAAAGACACCCAAGAATGGCTAAGAGGAAAACATTGGACTATTCTGAAGTGGCTTCTATGAGCCCTGACCTAAATCCTATGGAGCATCTTTGGAAAGAGCTGAAACATTCTGGAAAAGGCAACCTTCAAACACGAGACAACTGGAGCAGTTTGCTCATGAGGAGTCGGCCAAAATACCTGTCGAGAGGCGCAGAAGTCTCATTGACAGTTACAGGAATCGTTTGATTGCAGTGATTGCCTCAAAAGGTTCAACAAAATATTAAGTTAAGAAGAACCATCATTTCTGTCCAGGCCGATTTCATGAGGTTAATTTTTTTTTAAATTCTGTGGAAGCAGAAAATCAATGTCTGACCTTCATCTCTTCATTTTCAAAAATTTGTAATTTATCAGATTGAAGTTATTTCTGTGACCATTGTGGGTTTTTCTTTCATTAAACGAGGAGTACCAACAATTTTGACCATGTGTGTAGTGTAAGTGTACATGTAATACACTGACTCACCAGTGATGTCTCTAGGTGAAGTCCTTCATCTTCGCTTTTCTTCTTCATCTGGCACAGACAGCCATCACTTCTTCCAGCCAGGAATCATCTCTGCAGAAAATAACACACAGTTATTAATAACTGATCTCTTCTAGAGAATATTCCCACTTCCCCCCCCCGACCTCTACACTACACCAGTTGAAGAAAAAAAGCAACATAGTGCCGTCCTGCACAGTAACAGGACCTCTCTTTTGTCCCATCCCATGGAAAACAATTTCCTAAAAAGTAAATTATATTACAGAAGTAATAATGTAATAATAATTGGAATCTAAAGTAATAATGTTCCCCACTGGTCACCATAAACTAATAAAGTATGTTCCTCAATCTGGCTCCCAAACAGTAATTAAGTCCCTTGTCTAGCCAGGCACCCCCATATGTCCTTTCTGGCCACCATTTGTCTAGTGTGACCCCTCCATATATTTATCCTAGCACATGTGTATCGAGCCTGCCCCCTCCCATATACCCATCCTAGCCCCCCCATGTGCCAGTCTGCCCCCCCACATATCCATCCTTGCCTCCATGTTTCCAGCCTGCGCCCCCATATGTCCCCCCCATATATCCTCCATGTGTCCAGCCTGCCCTCTACATATTCATCCTGGCCTCCATGTGTCCAGCCTCTCCCCTCATATAACCATACTGCCCTTACCCCCTGCATATATCCATCCTGACACCCCCCATATATCCAGCGTGCCCCTCCATATATTTATGCTAGCCCATGTGTATCGAGCCCGCCCCCCCACATATTCATCCTAGCCCCCCCCCATATATCCATCCTGGCCTCCATGTGTTCAGCCTGCCCCCCCCCATATATCCATCCTGGCCTCCATAAGTCCAGCTTGCCCCCCCCCATATATCCATCCTGGCCTCCATATATCCATCTTGCCCCCCCATATATCCATCCTGCCCCCCCCATATATCCATCCTGCCCCCCATATATCCATTCTGGCCTCCATGTGTCCAGCCTGCCCCCCATATACCCATCCTGCCCACCCCCCTTTGCCTGGATCCACCTTGGTTCCCCCTTGTGTGTCCTGCCAGGGCTCCCCCTTGTGTGTCCAGCCAGGGCTCCCCTCCCTTGCGTGTCCAGCCAGGGCTCCCCCCTTGCGTGTCCAGCCAAGGCTCCCCCCCTTGCGTGTCCAGCCAGGGCCCCCCCCTTGCGTGTCCAGCCAGGGTTCCCCCCTCGTGTGTCCAGCTTGGCCCCCCTCGTGTGTCCAGCTTGGCCCCCCCTCGTGTGTCCAGCTTGGCCCCCCCTCGTGTGTCCAGCTGGGCCCCCCCTCGTGTGTCCAGCTGGGCCCCCCCTCGTGTGTCCGTCCAGCTGGGCCCCCCCTCGTGTGTCCGTCCAGCTGGGCCCCCCCTCGTGTGTCCGTCCAGCTGGGCCCCCACTCGTGTGTCCGTCCAGCTGGGCCCCGCCTCGTGTGTCCGTCCAGCTGGGCCCCCCCTCGTGTGTCCGTCCAGCTGGGCCCCCCTTGTGTGTCCATCCAGCTGGGCCCCCCTTGTGTGTCCATCCAGCTGGGCCCCCCTTGTGTGTCTGTCCAGCTGGGCCCCCCCTTGTGTGTCTGTCCAGCTGGGCCCCCCCTTGTGTGTCTGTCCAGCTGGGCCCCCCCCTTGTGTGTCTGTCCAGCTGGGCCCCCCCTTGTGTGTCTGTCCAGCTGGGCCCCCCCTCGTGTGTCCGTCCAGCTGGGCCCCCCTTGTGTGTCCATCCAGCTGGGCCCCCCTTGTGTGTCCATCCAGCTGGGCCCCCCTTGTGTGTCTGTCCAGCTGGGCCCCCCCTTGTGTGTCTGTCCAGCTGGGCCCCCCCGATGTGTGTCTGTCCAGCTGGGCCCCCCCTTGTGTGTCTGTCCAACTTAGCCCCCCCTTGTGTGTCTGTCCAGCTGGGCCCCCCCTTGTGTGTCTGTCCAGCTGGGCACCCCCCTTGTGGGTCTGTCCAGCTGGGCCCCCCCTTGTGTGTCCTGCTGGCCCCCGCCTTGTGTGTCCAGACCATTACACACACACACACACCTATTACCTTCCTGCGATCCCGTGCGGTGTCCTCCTTCTCCTGAGTTGCGCGCCTCCTTCACAGCAGGCGCATGACAATGACGTCATACGCCGGCCGGCGAAGGGAGACACGCAGCTTCAGCTGCTTCACTGGGACGTGCGCCGCGGTGGTTCAGGTAATGAACACTGCGTGCGCGCGTCCCTGCATACACTGTGCCTGCGCTTTTAAAGGGCCCGTGCCCCTTAAAACCGCAGGATTTTTTTTTGTTCTCTTCTCCCCCCTCTACTCTGCAGCAGGGGCGGGGCCCACCGGGAAATTTCCCGGTATCCCGCCAGCCCAGGCCGACCCTGTATACAACACATAATTCTCAGTAGATTTATGGATTGCACATGGAAAAGTATCGAGAAATGCCTTATACATCATTCATTAATTAGCATGAATGTGTTTCTAAAGTGTCATTCAGTAGGCTTCAATTATTATTATTGCTTTTACTCCACTCTTTTGGAGAAATTTGCATCATTTTGCTTTCCTTCCTAAGTTTATGTGCACATGGAGTTTTGTATAAAAGTTTTAGTAGCAGAAACAGAGCCGACACAGAGCAGAAATAATTCAAATGCTCTTGCAAATCTCAAAACTCTTCAAAAACTTGGTGTTTCTGCTCAGTTGCTGCTTTTGAAACTCAGCAAAAAGATTCAGTTGTGCACATACCCCACATCCATTTCCATCTAATTGGTGCCTAAACTGACAATTCAGGTTTATGATATAAAAGATGGGTGCGGTTTCCCTAGCCAGATGTTTATAAACATATTTATGACTTGTGACTTTCCACCTTAAGGCTACGTTCCCACAATGAGCTTTTGACGTTGCAGATTTTCTGCACTATTTAC
Source organism: Phyllobates terribilis (assembly GCF_046119375.1). Taxonomy (NCBI): domain Eukaryota; kingdom Metazoa; phylum Chordata; class Amphibia; order Anura; family Dendrobatidae; genus Phyllobates; species Phyllobates terribilis. The sequence goes on from NW_027362761.1 coordinate 791,729,007, forward strand.
TTGCGTTTTTGTGTGCCTTTTTTTACATGCCTTTTTATCGCGTTTTTGACATTGCATTTTTGTCTCTTTTTGGTACGTCAGGTTTTAAAAAAATATGTTGCTTTGTTTTTGATACTTCTTGATATTTGGATTAGAAAAAACTTTATTGATACAGTCATATGCGAATTACATGCGTTTATGATGCGTTTCCGCACTAAAAACATGTACGCTTTTTACCTGCGATTTTCTGCATCTAATGCAAGTCTATGAACAATCTGCACATAAAACTTAGCGTACCCACAAGAGAAATTGACATGCTGAGAATATGAAACATGCACAGCAGGTCAATTTACACTGAGTAAAAAAAGAGCACAGTGGGCATGAGATTTCTATAAATCCCATTCACTCTGCTGAAACTCTAAGACCCTGAATTTTTGATGCAGTGTAAATATATAGCATCAAAAACTCACCAAATACTCATTGTGGGAACACAACATTAGGCCTCTTTCACACGTCAGTGTCTCTGGTATGTGTGGTGACAGTTTTCACACGTACCGGAGACTTATTCATATGAATGGGTCTGCGCACATGTCAGTGTGTTTCCACGAACCAAGTGTCCAAGGGCAAAACATGCTGTCATGTCCGTTTTTTATCAGCAGCACAGCCTGCAAAACAGCGCCGGATGCTGAAGGCAGCTTTCATCATTGTTGCCTGCTCTTCCTGCGATCAGTGAGAGCAGGCGACAAATATGGGCGTTATATTCAGCACCCGCTTTGTACTTTGTGTGTAAAATCAAGAATTAAATGAAAAAAACTGTGTGGGCACCCGCATATTTTCATAACCAGCAGAGGGAAAGCCAACCGCTGGGGGCTGATATTACTAGCCAGGGAAAGGGGCCATTAGCCCTAAATGTTCCCTAGCTATTAATAACAGCTCACAGCTGTTTGGTTAGCGTTTACTGGTTAGTTTACAAGGGTACCCGAGAAAAAAATTTACTTAGGGTTCCCCTCTAAATTCTAATCAGCAAAGACTAAATGGACAGCAGTGAGCTGATATTCTTAGCCAGGGAAGGGGCCATGTATATTGGCCCACCTACCAGGCTAATAACATCAGCCTTCAATGGCTGGAAATGGTGCATCATTAAGATTACTAATCCCATAGTCATTACTAATCTCATAGTCTTATTGTAAATAAAAAACACCCAGAATAAAGTCCTTTATTTGAAATAATGACACACATTAAACACATGTAAAAAAGCCATCAAAAACGTAATGAAAAAACGCAAGGAACCAAATTCCTCCAATTGATGCAGAAACTCTGCAACATCAAAAATACAGCAAATTTACTCATCATAAAAACGAGGCCTTAAGTAACTTTCCAAGTCTGAAGATGATTATTTGGTGTGTTTTTTTCTGCTGCTTATTTTGCTGTGCAAAAAATGCAGTGTATTAGCCTACATTTCCACAATGAGATTTTGGTACATTTTTTACACAGCATATTTTTGAAAAAATGCAAGTAGAAAATGGTGCAGAAATGGTACAAAAAATCTGCAACATCAAAAACTCACCAAAAGATCATCGTTGGAATGGCTCATGCCCACTGTGTTTTTTTTAAGCTGCGTAAACTAATCTGAGGTGCTACTTTGAAATCCACAACATGTCAATTTCTCTAAAGGCGTTCTAAATGCAGATTTTCTTCATGGACGTGACTGAGATGGGGACAATCTATGGATAATAAAAATGTTTATGCATTTTTCTTACATTTCAGCAGCAGAAATGCACTGAAGAGGCAGGTAATCAGCACATTACTTTATCAAAGTTTTATCAAAGCTAAGTTAGGTTATGTGTACACAGCATTTTTTTCAGGTGGATTCCCCCTGAAATCCTCCTGATAAAGCGCCGCAAAGGAGTCCCGTAAAATAAACATGCTGTAGTGTACAGTAATGTCAAAACAACATTGCTGTGCACATGTTCTGTCTTATGTCACTTCCTTTAACTGTTCCAGGGTTCGTAGACTAGTCAGACAGGCGGGTCTTTGACAGCATCTTGCCAGCCACTGCAGTCTCTCCCTGCATGCATGTATAGGAATAGACCTGTCACTCCAGGGCAGCAGGTGGGGAGAAGCAACAAAAGACCCGCCTGTCCATCGCTCGGCCCCCAGTGGCTATTAAACTATGTTTCTCTCTGAAATGCCGCAGCGTTTCCGAGTTAAACATACAGTACAGACCAAATGTTTGGACACACTTTCTCATTTAAAGATTTTTCTGTATTTTCATGACTTTGAAAATTGTACATTCACACTGAAGGCATCAAATCTATGAATTAACACATGTGGAATTATATACTTAACAAAAAAGTGTGAAACAACTGAAAATATGTCTTATATTCTAGGTTCTTCAAAGTAGCAACCTTTTGCTTTGATGACTGCTTTGCACACTCTTGGTATTCTCTTGATGAGCTTCAAGAGGTAGTCACCGGAAATGGTTTTCACAGGTGTGCCCTGTCAGGTTTAATAAGTGGGATTTCTTGCCTTATAAATGGGGTTGGGACCATCAGTTGTGTTGTGCAGAAGTCAGGTGGATACACAGCTGATAGTCCTACTGAATAGACTGTTAGAATTTGTATTATGGCAAGAAAAAAGCAGCTAAGTAAAGAAAAAGGAGTGGCCATCATAAGAAATGAAGGTCAGTCAGTCTGAAAAATTGGGAAAACTTTGAATGTGTACCCAAGTGCAGTTGCAAAAACCATCAAGCGCTACAAAGAAACTGGCTCGCATGAGGACTGCCCCAGGAAAGGAAGACCAAGAGTCACCTCTGCTTCTGGGGATAAGTTTATCCGAGTCACCAGCCTCAGAAATCGCAGGTTAACAGCAGCTCAGATTAGAGACTAGGTCAATGCCACACAGAGTTCTAGCAGCAGACACATCTCTTCAACAACTGTTAAGAGGAGACTTTGTGCAGCAGGCCTTCATGGTAAAATAGCTGCTAGGAAACCACTGCTAAGGACAAGCAACAAGCAGAAGAGACTTGTTTGGGCTAAAGAACACAAGGAATGGACATTAGACCAGTGGAAATCTGAGCTTTGGTCTGATGAGTCCAAATTTGAGATCTTTATTTCCAACCACCGCGTCTTTGTGCGACGCAGAAAAGGTGAACGGATGGACTCTACATGACTGATTCCCACCGTGAAGCATGGAGGAGGAGGTGTGATGGTGTGGGGGTGCTTTGCTGGTGACACTGTTGGGGATTTATTCAAAATTGAAGGCATACTGAACCAGCATGGCTACCACAGCATCTTGCAGCGGCATGCTATTCCATCCGGTTTGCATTTAGTTAGACCATCATTTATTTTCAACAGGACTATGACCCCAAACACACCTCCAGGCTGTGTAAGGGCTATTTGACCAAGAAGGAGAGTGATGGGGTGCTACGCCAGATGACCTGGTCTCCACAGTCACCAGACCTGAGCCCAATCGAGATGGTTTGGGGTGAGCTGGACCGCAGAGTGAAGGCAAAAGGGCCAACAAGTGCTAAGCATCTCTGGGAACTCCTTCAAGATTGTTGGAAGACCATTTTCGGTGACTACCTCCTGAAGCTCATCAAGAGAATGCCAAGAGTGTGCAAAGCAGTCATCAAAGCAAAAGCTGGCTACTTTGAAGAACCTAGAATATAAGACATATTTTCAGTTGTTTCACACTTTTTTGTTAAATATGTAATTCCACGTGTGTTAATTCATAGTTTTGATGCCTTCAGTGTGAATGTACAATTTTCATAGTCATGAAAATACAGAAAAATCTTTAAATGAGAAGGTGTGTCCAAACTGTTGGTCTGTACTGTATATATATTTATATATATATATATATATTTATATATATATATATATACACATGTCCCCGTCCAGGCATATATGATCCCCATCGTTGTATATATGTCCCCCCAATCCAGGTATATATGGCCCCCAATCCAGGTATATATTGCCCCCAATCCAGGTACAAATTGCCCCCAATACAGGTATATATGGCCCCCAATCCAGATATACATGGCCCTCAATCCAGGTATACATGGCCCCAATCCAGGTATATTTGGCACCCCATCTAAGTATACATGGCCCCCATTCTAATCCTGGTATGCATGTCCCCCTCATCTCCATCATGGTATACATGACCCCCTCATCCCCATCCTGGTATACATGGCCCCCTCATCCCCATACTGGTATGCATGGCCCCCTCATCCCCATACTGGTATGCATGGCCCCCTCATCCCCATACTGTTATGCATGCCTTCCCCATCCCCATCATGGTATGCATGGCCCCCTCATTTCCATTCTGGTATGCATACCCCCCCATTCTGGTATGCATGGCCCTCTCATTTCCATCATGGTATACATGGCCCCCTAATCCCCATCCTGATATACATGGTCCCCTCATCCCCATCCTGGTTTACATGGTCCCCATCCTAATACTGGTATGCATGCCCCCCGATCCCCATCCTGTTATACATGCCCCCGTCATTCGAATCCTGGTACACATGGCCCCCTCATTCTGGTATGCATGGCCCCCTCATTTTCATTCTGGTATACATGCCCCCCCATCCTGGTATACATAGCCCCCTCATCGCCATACTGGTATACATGGTCACCTCTTTTCCATGCTGGTATACATGGCCCCCCATCCTGGTATGCATGGCCCCCTCATTTCCATCCTGGTATACATGGCCCACTAATCCCCATCCTGGCATGCATGGCCCCTCATCCCCATCCTGGTACGCATGGCCCCCTCATCCCTATCCTGGTATGTATGACCCCCTCATCCCCATCCTGATGTATATGGGCCCCATCATGCTGCACAAATAAAAAAATAAACAATTTTATTCACCTTTCTTCCCTCTGCTCCAGCGCTGCATCCTATTCTGCTGCGATCAACTGATCTCAGTGTGAGCAGCGCATGGCATCACTGCCATGCGCACACCGAGATCAGCTGCTGGAATATTCACTGCTCTCCATGCTCGGGAGTATAGAAGTGGAGACAAGTGAATATTAATTTCCTTTAATAGTGGGCATGGTGATAGCCGTAGCCGTCAGCTCCTGCAGCGGCTGGCCAATGACATGTGCCCACTTTTAAAGAAAATTTATATTCACTGCTCCCCACGCCAATGGAAGTGGAGAGCAGTGAATATTTATTTCCTTTAATAACAGGCACAATGTTAGCCGCAGCCACCAGCTCCTATAATCCTGATGTACCTTATGGATGTGGCTGGGGGAAGAAGAAGCAGCAGCGGAGGAACGGGACACAGGATGCAGGAGTCGGCTGCTGCGGATAACACTGTGCCCGCTGTTAAAGAAAATGAATACTCAGAGCTCCCCACGCCTGCAGCAGCTGTGCGATCATGTGTGCCCACTATTAAAGAGATCGAAACAGGCTAGAAACAGGACCCCTCAGGCGCTTCAAAAATGGCGCATCCACTTGGCCTCGCTCTGCCCGCTGCCCTGTAGCAGTGGCAGTGGGGTTATAGAGTTGAGGTTGATGTCAGCATATTATGCCAGCTAATGCAAACCCTGATTAGTAATGGAGAGGCGTCTATAAGACGCCCCATTATTAACCCCATACTGTAAGGCAAAGGTAAAATAAAAACACCCACACCCAGAATAAAATATTTTATTTGAAATAAAGACATACACATTTTTTGTTCTAAATTAAACCATACTTACTGTCACGCCCATTCCACCTGAAGCCAATTTCCCCTGTAATAAAAATAAAATAATAAACCAACCTCATCCTTACCTTTCCGATGCAGTCCAAATAACGAGGGTCCCACGAAGATCCCATGAACAGAACAGCCACATTGTAAAATGTGACTGCTCTGTTCATTTGTCGCAATACACTGACTCAGTGTATTGCCGGCAAATGAGGTCAGAGTATGCGCAGAGAGTATTTTCCACGCATGCAATGAGTTGAACTGCTTAACAGAGGGGTCACATTTTACAATGTGGCCGCTCTCTTCATGGGATCTTCGTGGGTCCCTCGCTATTTGGATTGTGTCGGAAAGGTAAGGATAAGGTTGGTTTATTATTTTACCTTTATTACAGGTGATCATGGGCTTCAGGATTAGGCCTAAGGTGAGTTTACGGTGTTTTTTTTTTTTTATAATTTGCAGGGGTAGCGAACATCGGGGGCAAGGTGTATGTGAGTATAAGGCGTTTTATTTTTATTTTTATATTTTTCTATTAATTTTAACATTTTTTTTTTACATTTAGCAGAACACAGGCGCCAGCCGATGGGAGACTACTGCTTCCATCCTAGAGTGCCTGCGCTCGCTGTTTCCTATGTCAGGAAGCACCAGCTTATGGTAGTAGTAGTACCATCAGCCAGTGCCTATGAAAAAGCTTGCCGTGGGTCACTGTCACACCTGTCAGCATGATGCCACAGCGCTCTGATCGCGGTAATGCTATTACCGCCGATCGGAGACTGTGCTTCCAGTGCTGTCACGCTAATGATAGCACGGGAAACCAGGTAAATTCGGTAAAAACTGTTTTGTGTTCCGCTATATTAGGAAAACGTAAACAGTCATGGGTTCACCCATCACTAGTAACAACCCATTCAATTCACATAGGCAAATAAATCAAACCATAGAGGTACATAAATTATGTGTAATAATGAGCAAATTGTCTATTCAGAAAGGAAGAGTACTAGAGCTCTAGTGCCACCTACAAGAAGTAGCAATCCAAAAAAATATATATTGACCATGTAATGAGCTTTGTCACACAAACACTGTGTTTTGGGGTGCTGCCTCTCATAAGTGCAGAGTGTGAGATCTGGTTTGGCTGGGTGAGAGGAGTCAGACCGGTATCCAAGGGGTAGCGTTTCACCTTGTGGAGAGTGACATGTTAAGCATGTCAAGGTGAGGAGACTTTTAAGCTGCAATGCTCCTCTGTGAAATATGCAAATTGTCTCTTCAAAGAAGAAGAGGAATAGAACTCTAGTGCCACTTATAGGAAGCAGGAATCCTAAAAGTCAATATCGACCCTTTTTTGTACACACTGTGTTTCGGAGTACTGCCCCTCATCAGTGCAAAGTGTGAGATCTGGTTTGGCTGGGTGAGATGCATCAGACCGGTATCCAATGGGTAACGTCTGCAAATGTGAGATTCTGGTTCTGGCTTTTATCCTAAGTCATGTGACAAGGCTCGTTAAAGGGTTGATATTGACTTTTAGGATTGCTACTGTTATGATCTGCAACATGTACTAAGGAAAGATAGGGGAAAGCTGTCCCTACAGTAAGACTAAGCTGAATCCCTACGATGCAGCGGGCTGCCTGTTCCTTGTGAGCAGACCCGCCTTAGTCCTCGGCTAGTCTGAACGAAGACCTATAGAAATAAGGGAGGGGTCCCTAAATGAACTAAGGACAGGGACAAAAAATGGGACACCTCCTAAACAGAAGTTGTTGCAGAGCACAAAAGACAAAATGACAAAAAGTACTAGAGGTCCAAGAGGACCAAGCAAACTTGACAGAGAAAGGCACAGAAGCACCAGGCTAGAGAGACAGTAGAACACTGAAGTCCAGCACAGCCAGGAGGGCGGAGCTGGAATATAAAGGCAGATGGTCACATGACCGCAAACCACAAGATAGAAAAACAAACAGGAGGGTTCTAACAGCTACTTCCTATATGTGGCACTAGCGTTCTAGTCCTCTTTCTCTCTGAATAAACAATTTGCATATTTCCCAGAGGAGCATTGTGGCTTAAAAGTCTCCACACCTTAACATACCTAAAGTGTCACTCTCTGCAAGGAGAAACATTATCCCTTGGATAGGTGTAAGAATGAAAAATGACACAGGGAAAAAATACTGAACAAATACACTAAGAGAGGTGCAAAAGCCATGGAAAGTTATGACACCTGCTGAAATCTATGAGTAATCAAAAAGTAATCCTGCCACTTAGTAAAAAAATATTAGCTAGTTCAACAGATGGCCTATAAAAAGGTATCTTATTACCAAGGTCCTACACGAGAAGCATCACAAGATGGATAAAATCAGTGAGCTGTGTCAAGACTTTTGCAACCTTATTGTTGCAAAACATACTGATGGCATTGGTTACAGAAGAAATTCTAAACTACTGAAGGTTTCAGTGAGCACTGTTGCGGCCATAATCTGAAAGTGGAAAGAACCTCATTTCACCATAAATTCTCAATGACCAGGTGCTCCCCACAAGCACCCCACAAGGTACAATTGTTTCAAAAGATACAATAAATAATGCACTCAACCTCCATGGCTTGTATGCATTCTCACCATGCAAGACTCCACATGTTCAAGTGTGTTTAAGGTTTGCCGAACAACATTTAGACAAGCCTGTGGAATACTGGTAGAATATAGTCTGGTCAGAAGAGACCAAAATTGAACTCTTTGGATGCCATAATACACACCATGTTTGAGGGCCAAAAGACACCTCAAAAACATCATACCAACAGTAAAGTTTGGAGGTGGGAACATCACCGTGTGGAACTGTTTTTCAGCATATAGCACGAGAAAATTTCATATAACTGAAGGAAGGATAAATGGAAAAATGTACCAAGAAATTCTTGATAAAAATCTGCTGCCATCTGCCACGATGATGATGATGAAACAAAGGTGGATATTTCAGCTGGATAATGATCCCAAACAGACAGCCAAGGAAACAATTGGTTTCAGAGAAAGAAAATAAACCTGCTAGAATGGCCTAGCCAATCACCTGACCTAAATCCAATAGAAAATTTATGGAAGGAACTAAAGTTCAAAGTTCATAGAAGGAATCTTCAGGTTTGAAGAGTGTTTGTGTGGAAAATGTGTAAGAGTGGTAGACTGTACCAAAGCTTTCCTACCCCTGAAGACACCAATCATGTTGTATTGTAGTGTAAACTATGCCCAGCTGTTTTCGTTATATATTGTGTAGTTATGTCATATTATGTGAATTGCAATGTATTGTAATATAGAGTGTGATATGGTAATGTATAGTGTATAATAATGTAAAGATAATGTAGTAGTGTACAGCACAGGATAACACAGGGTAAGACATAGTATAGGGCTTAGGTCATAACATAGGCAGGACAAGGCAGTTGACAGTAGTTAGATAGTGACGTTAGGGAAAGGTAAGAGTTAATGTTCGGGACTAGCCCACAGTGGGATGGGAAGGGTGGGAAGGCAGTGGGAAATTTCCTGATAGTTAGATAGGGCCAATGTCAAGTTCATGCATGAAGCAAGAGCCTGACATCAAGGAAAGTACACAATGCTCTAAGCAGTACGAGGCCTTACTATTATTCCCTGGACAAATATACTCCTGCAATGTCTGGAGCTCAAGGCTTAATTCTAGTGCTATGGCGAGCACATTAATCTCTTCCGCAAAAAGGAATATTGACACAGAGATGCATTTGAGAGAAGTAATGGACCTCGGACGTACTGCGGGACTGGGCTGGAAATACCTGGGACTGACATAAGCAGGGATGGCAGGGATAGTCCATGTAGAACCGAAAGAAAATCTTGAGGTGTATTATGCTGAGCATGTGAAGAATAGAAAGTATTGTGCTCAATACTACGAGTTGCAATATGTTGTAGATGGACTGTTGAGTAAACTTCTCTGTGATGAAACAAACTGGGGGCCCCTTGTTCCACGTGCTCCGGAAACTGAAGCGCTGGAGACAGTTGAGGCCTCTTGCAGCCTACAAGTGAGTGCAACGTGCCCCACACATCATCAGTACATTTAATCGGGGACACAAATTTTTTGTCAAGTGTCAAGGCAACTTAGAGCAGCAACTCACCCAAGACTACTGCCCTTTGGCACCTTACAAGGGGCCTAGTAGACAAGATCGAGCCATGCACCAGAAAGCATTGATAGCTGCACGGACGGCTCCTGTTATGAGACAGATGGCAATCATGGCATGGTCAAAGATCACGGCCGGAAGATGGGGATCCCCAGATGGCCACCTAACCTCGGAGGGAAATGCCTGTGTGGCACCCCAGGGTTCTGGTTGCCACAGTGGTAGAAATACCATGTCTGAGAGCGAGCATGGGCTTTCCTGGTCAGGAGCACTGTTGCATGCAACGCCTCCTGCCCCAGTCCAGGGAGGGGAGGTACCTTCCCTTTATAAACTGGATCTTGGGCGGGGTTAGTGAGTTAGTTCCAGAGGAAGGGACAGAGCAGCAGCAAGGAGCTCTGTAGGAGTCAGGAGCTGAAAGCCAGGGATTGGAGCGGATAGAGCTCATCCTGGCAGAAGACGCAGAGAACCGGACACCGGAGTCCGAGGCTGTGAGGATTTCCACATCCAGCAGCAGAAACCACCTGGCAGGGGATTTCAGGTCCTCTGGCCATAGAAAGGCCGGAGGCTCAGTCACACGCAAGGGACCAGCACCGCCATCGAGGAGCGGAAGGTACCAAAGGCCCCAAGTCACCAACCATACGGGTGAGCACCACACGGTACACTCAGGGACGTGGGCTACTACACGACTACAGCAGGGTAGCCAGGAAGAGTGCAGTCAGACGGGAAGGCCTACATCTCCAACTGGCCAGGGGGACTCTTGTTCGCTCACAGACTGACCAGGCCTCTAATGTTGACCAGTACTCCCGGCAGGGCCTTCTTCATTACCAACAGTAAAGACCCTGAACTGCACTGCACGGACTCTGAGTCATTTCTGCTGCGCCCATGCACCACAACCGTCACCATCTACACACGCTGCCCTGAGGCTATACTCCTACCGTGGGGAGTTATACTACCCTCTGCTGCACACACAACATCAGCCTCAGCGGTCTGCCCCACAGCGGCGGTTCTCAGTGACCGCAATCCACGGGTGGCGTAGTCGGACATTTCAACATTAAAAACCAAGTAAACAGATCCGCCACTGGTTTGACCACCCTGAGCCACGGGACCGGGTCGCTGCCACGGAGACTACAACCCCTGACATTACCCAGAGACCCGGCTCCGGGTATTCCCCCACACACGGCCCAGGGGGCGCGTCACCTGCAGCTAGAGCCCCTACACACCTGCCCCCTACAGGATAGGTCAGAAAGAGCAGTGGAAAGACTGCCTACGGTATATCGGCCTCCACTGCAGGCACAAAGGCCTCAGGCCTGTCAGAAATGGCAGTTCTCCTGCCACAGTGTATGTGATGCTAGGTCCCTATTTGGTTGTTTATGTAGGAAGAGGCAAAGGATAATTGGGTCGAAAAGCAGACGCAGTATACAGTGTGGTGACCGGAAGTGAGGGGTCTGCCCTGTAAAGCATGGGTTGTGCTTGTTGCACTTGGAAAAAAAGTAAAGTAGGAACTGTTCCACCTTCCTGTGGGCTGAGAGAGAAGACCCAGCTTATACCAGGACTCTCTGTGTTCGCCATAAGAGGTCGAAGATTTTTCTGTTTCCCCTCTGTTGGTTTTGCGCACGTTTGCGCATCCCCCTGCTGGATTAAGGGACTGTGAGTCTACCACATTGGCAGCATTGTGCAATTAAAGGGACTGCTGTTCAGAAAAGAGGGAGGGGAGTAAATGGATGACCTGATGATCCGGCCAGGTCAGGACCAATGTTTGGGGGATGGGTAATGGACAACTTGATGTCCCAATTGGGTTGATGGCTCGTGGATGGCTTATCGGCCATGGTGGAACAACGCCAATGTTGTTCCGTCAGGATCAAGGAGTTGAGACATGTCCTTGAACTGATTGAGCAATTGTTACGTTGGCCTATGGGCCTGAAAAAGGATCTTTAACTCTTGTTTCTGTGTTCCCAACCTAGTAAGATCGGGGTCAGTGCAGGAAAACAAAGAGGACACTATATTTCCCTGACAGAGGAGACCATTGTTTATGTGTTTTGTGTTGCATTGGTGTCTTCCAGGTGCCTGAATGGTCAAAGACGATGATTGTTGAAAAGGGGAGGAATGTAAGGGTGGTGGACAGAACTATCGCGTTCCTACCCCTAAAGTCACCAATCGCATTGTAATATAAACTATGTCCTGCGATTTTCAATAACTACAGTTGTGCTCAAAAGTTTACATACCCCGGCATTTTTCCTTCCTTGGCCTTGTTTCAGAGAATATGAATGAGAACAAAAAAACTTTTTCTCCACTCATGGTTACTGCTTGGGTGAAGCCATTTATTGTCAAACTACTGTGTTTTCTCTTTTTAAATCTTAATGACAACCAAAAACTTACAAATGACCCTGATCAAAAGTTCACATACCCCAGATCTTAGTACCGTGTATTGCCCCCTCTAACGTCAATTACAGCTTGAAGTCTTTTGTGGTAGTTGTGAATTGGGTTCTTTATTTTCTCAGATGGTAAAGCTGCCCATTCTTCTTGGCAAAAACCCTCCAGCTCCTGTAAATTCCTGGACTGTCTAGCATGAACTGCGCGCTTGAGATCTCCCCAGAGTGGCTCAATGATATTGAGGTCAGGAGACTGAGATGGCCACTCCAGAAACTTCACTATGTTCTGCTGTAGCCAATGACAGGTCGACTTGGCCTTGTGTTTTGAATTGTTGTCATGTTGGAACGTCCAAGTACGTTCCATGCGCAGCTTCCTGGCTGATGAGTGCAAATTTGCCTCCAGTATTTGCTGATAATGTGTTGCATTCATCTTTCCTTCAACTTTTACCAAGTTTCCTGTGTCTTTGTAGCTCACACATCCCCAAAACATCAGTGATCCACCTCCGTGCTTTACTGAAGGAATGGTGTTCCTTTCATCATAAGCCTTGTTGACCTCTCTCCAAATGTAATGTTTATGGTTGTGGCCAAAAAATTTAATTTTGGTCTCATCATTCCAAATTACCTTGTTCCAGAAGTTTTGAGGCTTGTCTGTGTTATTTGGCGTATTATAGGTGAGATACTTTGTGGCATTTGCGCAGTAATGGCTTTCTTCTGGCGACTCGACCATTCAGCCCATTTTTCTTCAAGTACATTCTTATTTTGCATCTTGAAACAGCCACACCGCTACTTTTCAGAGAGTCCTGAATTTCAGCTGATGTTATTTGTGATTTTTCTTTGCATCCCGAACAATTTTCCTGGCAGTTGTGGCAAAATTTTTGTTGCTCTACCTGACCGTGGTGTGATTTTTACAGAGCCCCTGATTTTTCATTTGTTAATAACAGTTTGAACGCTGCTGACTCGCATTATCAATTCCTTGGATATTTTTTTGTATCCCTTTCCTGTGTTATACAGTTCAACTACCTTTTCCCAGTAGATCCATTGGCAATTCTTTTGCTTTCCCCATGACTCACAATCCAAAAACGTCAGTGGCTGGATGATAGATGCCTGGATCCCAGAAACTCACTCAGCTTTTATGCACACTCACTGATTATAAGCAGACAGGTCATAGGTGAGGATGTTACCTTTAGTAGCCATTCAAACCCATTTGTGTCAAATTCTGTGCAAGTTATCAGGCCAAAATCACCAGGATATGTGAACTTTTGATCAGGGTCATTTGGATGTTTTTGGTTGTTATTACGATTTAAAAAGAGAAAACACAGTAGTTTGACAATAAATGGCTTCACCCAACCAATAACCATGAGTGGAGAAAAAGTTTTTTTGTTATCATTCATATTCTCTGAAACAAGGCCAAGAAAGGAAAAATTCTGCCGGGGTATGTAAACTTTTGAGCACAACTGTATTGTGTAGGTATGTGATATTATGAGAATTGCAGTGTATTGTGGTATGGTAATATATAGTGTATAATTAATGTAAAGATAATATAGTAGTGTAAAGAGTAGGATAGCGCATCTTTCAAATGGGCCAAAATAACACCTGAGTAATGCATGTGACTAGTAGTGTTGAGCCACCCCCGTAGTGTTCGAGTTTGGTTCGGTTCGTCGAACACCAGTATGTTCCACGAACTGTTGGTCGAACTGTTCGACGAACACCTTCGAACACCATTAAAACCAATGGCAGGCAAACAAAAACACATAGCAACACATAGAAAACACATAGAAAACACTTCAAAGGTGTCCAAAAGCTGACAAACTGCTCAGAAGACACAACTAACACAAGGAAAAGTGACAAGTACATATAGTCATGCGAAAAGAAAAGAGGTGGAGGAGTAAAAGGAGGGGGAGACACAGATATAGGCATGTCATGCCCTTCTAAAACCAAAAAAGTGCGAGGCCGACACGGCCAGTCCGTTCCTGCCCGTGCGACCTCCGTGTCGCCGTGTTTGTGCCAGAGCTGCAGTGGACCCTGACGGCCAGCCCCCCTCTCCCAATACTGGTGCCTGTCCGCTGGTGGGTCTAGCGAGCCCCCCTGCGGTGGAGGCAGGTCTAAGCTTTTTCATTTAAATTGTCTCTCTAATTTGAATGAGTACACTTTAAATCCTTTTACAAGGATCTATTGGAGTGCAAGTCTGATTCCAGCTCCAGTAGCGTCCACTAAAGCTGCTGCAGTTAAAAAGCTTTTATAAGGATAGAGCTTGGCGGTCCACCGCAAGGCGTCCTACCGCCAGTCCCAGCCCCTGTGCCTTGGGGTGCCTCCCGATGCTCTTCACTGAGTATCCCGGGGGCCCGAAGCATTTCCTTTGAAAAAATTAAGTGTCCAAACTACAGGTGGTGTAGCTTGCTTAACAGCTGGGATAATCCGCTGACTAGCAGACTCTGCTACTAGGCACAAAGTATTTCATGGGCTAGATGCAGTTAAAAATTTGTAATTAGATACTCTCGTTGGATGCTGAGAAAGCATTCCATAGAGTCTTCTGGCACGCCATATATTATTCTCTTAAAAAGCTTGGGGTAGGGGTCTAGGGGACCCTTTTATAGCCAAAATCACGGCCCTGTATCGCAATACGTCACCTAGGCTGAAGATAAATGGAACTGTAGCACCCCGAGGGCTCGGTTGTTACAGAGGTATTGCACCTCACCCAGAGGTGTGATATCTCACTCTCAGGTAAGGATGGAGTGTGGATCAGGACCCCGACACCTGCATGCATTACACCACGTTGCCGTGGGGCAGGGCGACCGATATGCCCCTGAGATGGGCGCGACAGTCCCTGTCCCTGGCTGGAATGGGGGGAGGGAACACTGAGGAAGGGGAACCCTGTAGTGCAGGAGCAGGGAGGAAGCAGTTCCTGGGTGCATTGAGAATACTGGTGCCTGTCCGCTGGTGGGTCTAGCGAGTATAAGTATAAGGGAGTATAAAAGGTGGGCACCATCTTAGTTCAGTGCAGAGAAGTCTGAGCAGAAGTGACAGGGAGCAGGGGCTCTGCATGAGCTCTGCTCTGGAGGCGGGCCTAGTAACAGAGGCCCAGGCCTGGAAGAGGGAGAAGGAAGGAAGAGGAGCGGAGAAGGCTCCAGGAACGAGGAACGAAGGGTTCCCAGGGGTGCAGATGGGCGAGTCGCCACCGCACGCCCGAATCCACCTGCGTGGAGGGGTCAGGCCAAAGGGGAAGACCGGTCCTCGAAACTAGTGGAGGCGGGAAATGACCCTCAGCTAGAAACCGGAGGCTGTGACATTTTATGTGGCGCAGCCCCTCGCTACACCCGCTAGGAAGGCACCACATAGGGTCAGGGAAACTGGTGCCAAGTTTACCAAGAGGAGGCCCGAGGCAGCCGGACAGAAGCGTGGTCACTGGTGGGGTAAGAAAGGCCAGAGAAAGGACACACAAAGGGGGTCCTGTGAAGCGCTCCAAAGTTATCAGGGAGTTGGCCGAGCCCCTCACCTGGTGAGCACAGTACGACGTGGGCAGCCGTTACCTGCAGAAGTAGTCTGGATAATAAGAACTGTGAGTAAAGGCCCTGGACTGCATCACTGACTCCGTGTCATTACTGCTGCTGCCCTGCACCATCACCACCATCCTCCGCATACACTGCCCTGAGGCTATACTCCTCCCGTGGGGAGTTATACTACGCTCTGCTGCACCCACAACACCAGCCTCAGCGGTCTGCCCTGCAGCGGCGGTTCACTCTCATCGCAATCCACGAGTGGCGTAGTCGGACATTTAAACATCAAAACCACATAAATAGTTCCGCCACTGGTTTGACCGCCCTGAGCCACGGAACCGGGTCGCCGCCACGGAGACTATAACCCCCAGCATCCACCTAAAAGGGTCCGGATCCGGGTGTCCCAAGGCCCAGGGGGCGCATCAGAAAATTTTCATCACCTTTCATAATCACCAATGGGACAAGGCAGGGATGTCCTCTGTCCCCTCTCTTATACATCCTAGTGACGGAGCACCTGCTCTCATCAATTCGCCATAACCCCAATATTAGGTGGATTGAGGTGGGAGGCACCGAGTACAAGTGCTCTGCATTTGCTGATGATGTCCTAGTATATATCACTCAATCACATATATCCATCCCTGCTGTTATGGCTGAAATAGATCACTTTGTTACATGGTCAAATTTTAAAATCAATGCAGCGAAGTCTGAGGCCCTCGATGTTTCCCTCCCCAAATCCATACAGGATTCCATCCAGTCCAACTTTCCCTTTGCCTGACCCTCACAGGGTATCAAATACTTAGGAATTCCTATTCATAGAGACCTCTCCCATCTATGTTATCTTAATTTTGGGCCCTTTATTGAACAACTCCATACAGACCACGGTTGGCATGTTAGAACTGTAAGATTCACTACGTGAACCACTGGTGTTTTGTGGAAAAGCACATGTACACTGTGTTCCAAATTATTAAGCAAAAAGTGTTTAGGAGTGATAAGGTAAAAATTTTTTTGTTTGTCAGTTAAACTCATTGATGGTGATGTGTGTCAGGGCTCTTTATATCACTGTAAGCAATTGCAGACACCTGTGCTAATTAGTTTGGCAGGTGTGTCCAATGAAAGGCAAGACTACTTAAGAAGGCTGTCCCACATTATTAAGCAGCCTACATTTTCTACCAAAATGGGAAAGAAAAAGGATGTGTCGGCTGCTGAGAAGCAACAAATTGTGGAGTGTTTAGGTCAAGGCATGACTACAATCAACATTGCCAAGACCTTTCATCCTGATCATCGCACAATCAAGAAGTATGTAGCTGATTCACAGTAAACACGTGTGCGTGCTGATAAGGGAAAATTGAGGACTCTTTCCTACATGCAATTACGTCAGGTTAAAAGAGCAGCGGCACAAAAACCTTGTCATAGCAGCAGACAAGTTTTTGAAGCTGCTGGTGCCTCCAACGTTCCCAGAAAAACAAAATGCATGGTCCTTCAGAGGTTTGCAGCTGTGCGTAAGCCATCCTGTCGACCTCCTCTATCCACTGTACACAAGCAGAAACAGCTCCAGTGGGCCAAACAATACATGAAGACTGACTTCAAAACTGTTTTGTTCACCGATGAGTGCCGTGCAACGCTCGATGGTCCAGATGGATGGAGTGGAGGATGGCTGGTTGATGGACACCCCATGCAAACACGGCTACGGCGCCAACAAGGAGGAGGTGGAGTACTGTTTTGGGCTGGAATCATGGGGAGAGAGATTGTCGGCCCCTTTAGGATCCCTGAAGGGGTAAAGATGAACTCCATAATGAATGTGGAGTTTCTCGAACAGCACTTCCTGCCATGGTTCAAGAAGAAGAACCGTGTGTTCCGCAGCAAGATCATTTTCATGCATGATAATGCACCGTCTCATGCTGCACATAACACATCTGCATCTCTGGCTGATATGGGCATAAAAGAGGACAAACTTATGGTGTGACCCCAATGCTCCCCTGACCTCAACCCCATTGAGTACCTCTGGAGCATCATCAAAAGGAGTGTCTATGATGGCAGGAGGCAGTTCACATCTAAGCAACAGCTCTGGGAGGGTATTCTGTCCTCATGCAAAACAATTGAAGCAGAAACCATCCAAAACCTGACAAATTCAATGGATGAGAGAGTGTGGGGGATCTAAGAGTGTGGCAACCCAGTAGCCAGGATTATTTTGATTTCTGACAATCTGAGGGTCATGTTGCAGATAATGCAGCAAGAAGGCACTCATGTTTCTTGCGCATCTAGGAGCCCCAAAATTATTTTCCGGGCTAGATGCAGCTAAAAATTATTATTAATTTGAAAGCTGTAGGAGCTTAGTATAGATGGCCTAATAGAATCAGTACTGCAAACTGCTACAAGGCCCAAATTATTTTCCAGCCAAGATACAGATAAACATGATTAGTAATTTTAAATCTGGTGGAGTTTAGTATAGATGGCCTAATAGAATCAGTACTGCACACTGCTACAAGGCCCAAATTATTTTCCAGCCAAGATACAGATAAACATGATTAGTAATTTGAAAGCTTAAAACGGTTGGTGAGGTGATTTTAACAAATCATAAAGCTTTTACTCTCCCTAGGATGACACAGGGGTAGAAAAGTCGTTTCGGATCCATGATTTGTTCATCTTTATGAACATGAGTCTGTCTACATTATCAGTGGAGAGCCGCATGCGCTTTTCTGTCAGCACACCACCAGCAGCGCTGAAAACACGTTCAGACAGAACACTGGCTGCGGGGCATGACAAGATCTCCAAGGCGTAAGTGGCGAGCTCCGGACATTTATCCAGATTGGAAGCCCAAAAAGAGCAAAGGTCCAGTGACACAGTCATGGCTTCAATGTTTACTTGGAGATACTCCTGTACCATCGTCTCTAGGCGTTGACTATGTGTCAGACTTCTTGTCTCCTGTGGCCTTGCAAAGGATGGGCTAAAAAAGTGGTGAAATGATTCCGCAAAATTGATCTTGCCAGTAGATACTGTGTTTCTGTTACGGTTTGAGTGCTGAACACTCGACGGTCCCACGGTTGGCAAGTTGGAACTGTGAGATTCACTACGTGCACCACTGGTGTTTTGTGGAAAAGCACATGTAAGATTCTGCAACAGTCTCTGCTGATACTCCTGCATGCGTGCATCCCTTTCTATGGCAGGAATAATTTCTGCAAATTTTCTTTTGTACCGGGGATCTAACAGTGTGGCAACCCAGTAGTCAGGATTATTTCTAATTCTCACAATTTGAGGGTCATGTTGCAGGTAGTGCAGCAAGAAGGCACTCGTGTCTTGTGCATCCAGGATCACCAAGTCCCTGATGTGTTGGTGGCGAGGTAACAATCATGCTTCCTTCCTCTGTCCTCTCCCCAAAACCTCGCACAACAGAAATGTGATCAAGGTCTCCCTCATCTGATGAGTCTTCCATCAGTTCATCCTTCACTTCTTCCTGGGCTCCTGCACCTTCCTCACTAGTTTGGCTGCTACCATGCGCCCTGGTAAAACCATCTCCCCCACCCTCACATGCCTGCCGCCTTGGTGCTGCCGACCGTCTGGACCTTGCAGATGTTAGCCCTTCTGCATACAACTCCTCCTCCTCTACTTCCTCCACCTCCTCTTGTGCCACCACCTGACTCCGAATTCTGTTTAACATGTGCTCCAGCATGTAAATCACCAGAATAGTCATGCTGATAATAGCATCGTCAGCACTAAACATCTTCGTCGCCATTTCAAAACTGTGCAGAAGGGTGCATAGGTCCCTGATCTGAGACGACCCCTCCAGCGTGATTTGCCCCACCTCTGGATCTCGTTGGCCCAGGCTATACGTCAGAACGTATTGCACCAGGGCTTGTCGGTGCTGCCACAGTCGCTGCAACATGTGCAGAGTTGAATTCCACCGGGTAGGCACATCGCATTTTAGCCGGTGAAGTGGCAGGCCCAACGACTTCTGTAGAGATGTAAGTCACTGAGCTGTGGTTGCGAACGGCAGAAGTGAGCACACAGCGACCGTGCCCTCTGCAGAAGGCCATCTAGTCCGGGATAGTGGGCTAAAAATTGCTGGACAACCAGGTTCAACACGTGAGCCATACAAGGCACGTGTGTGACATTGCCCCGGCGAAAGGCCGCACCCAGATTTGCAGCATTGTCCCACACGGCTTTCCCTGGTTTCAGGTCCAGTGGAGACAACCATTCATGAAACTGAATCTCCAGAGCTGACCACAACTCCTCAGCTGTGTGACTCAAATTTCCCAGACATTTCAAAGTAAAATCCGCCTGATGATGTTAAGCCCTGCTAGCAGCATAGTAAGGAGGTGTGCAGGATCCCTTCTGCGCAGTTAGAAAGCTTGTGGCATGACTAGACAGGCTTTGGGTGCAGGTGGAGGACCGAGAGGAGGTTGAGGAGGCAGAAGCAGTGGAGGAACTTTGAGATAAAGAGGATTGACGCACAACTCGTGGGGACGGCAAGACTTGGACAGCAGCCCCTTGTCCTGCTGTCACCATAGTTACCCAGTGCCCAGTCAGCGACATGTAATGCCACTGCCCATGCCTACTTGTCCAAGTGTCTGTGGTGAAATGCACCCTGTCACACACAGAGTTTCTCAAAGAAGCGGTGATGTTGTGTGCGACATGCTGGTGGAGCGCAGGCACACCTTTCTTTGAGAAGTAGTGCCGACTGGGCATCTGGTAGTGGGGCACTGCGACAGACATAAGGTCTCGAAAATCCTCTGTGTCCACCAGGCGGAAAGGCAGCATTTCTGTAGCCAAGAGCTTGCAGATGGTGAAATTCAACCTCTTAGCTTTCTCATGGCTAGGAGGAAATGGTCTTTTACTTGTCCACATCTGAGGGATCGAGGGTTGGCTGTTGTGCTTAGACAGGGTTGAGAAGGGTGTCCCCGGAAAACTGCTGGTCTGTGAGGAAGATGCAGATGGACATGTTAGGTTGCCTTGATCCAAAGGTGGTGCTATCGATGTCGGACAGCGCTGAACACCAGCTAGTGTTTCCACCTCCAAAGAAAATGATGACCTGCCAATCACTCTGGCTGTTCCGGGTAAAGAGGTGGCAGGTCTGCGTCCCAAAACAGGTGTGACTGCTGTCCCCCCAGTCACAGAGGATGAAGAGGCCGTGGATGCACAAGATGTGGGAGATGGTGGTTGGCCCGGCCGGCTAGGCCGCATTGTAGCACACTGAGCTTCCCACTGCAACTTATGCTTCATATCCATGTGCCGGTTCATGCATGAAGTTCTCAAACTATGGATTTTTTGGCCTCTACTTAGCTTTTGCTGACAAATGTTACAGATAACACGAGTTGGGTCATCTTTATCGATCTGAAAAAATGCCCAGGCTATGCAAGGCTTAGCACCCATACGACCTGAAGAGCCACCACGACTTGTGGTCAGAGGCAGAGTTTTGTTTGAGGATGCAGTTGTTGACTTGCTTCCAGTACTACGTCTCTGTCCAGGAAGGCGCAACCTGACCTCGTCGTCACTAGCATCCTCCTCCACCTCCTCTGCTGACCTCATCGACTGGCTGACTGTGGGTTGACAGTAAGTGGGATCTCCAACCTCGTCATCATCACCCTGTGTGTTATCACACCCGTCGTCCTCAGAGCCAACCTCTTCCTGCCCTGACAAAAAACTAAAGTTGTCGCTCCAATCAGGTATTTGAGTCTCATCATCATCTTCCTCATTGTCTCCACCAACAGGAGTTACAGTTTGGGAACTTGGGTCGACATTATGGTCAGAAACTTCTGCGTCTGGTCCTGGATCCGACTCATAAAGATTCTGGGCATCAGTGCAGATCATTTTCTCGTCTGGATTCACAGAAGCTCTGGAGCCGACCTCTGATTCCCAGGCTATAGTATGAGTAAACAGCTCTGCAGACTCAACCATCTGTTCTACCCCATATTCAGACGGGCAGCTGGAGACTTGGGAGCTGTGAGGAAGCAAGTGCGATTTGGGTGACACCTCTGAGGACTGGAGTATTTGTGATGTTGAAGTTGAGGTGGAGGAGAGCCCACTTGAAGGAGCACTTGATATCCCTTGAAGCACCTGCTGTTTTTGTGCCTCATCTGGAATTTGTAGCGATTGGCGTGGCCGTAAGAATGGGATCTTATCACATTGTCCGCTAAAAGAAGTAGACATCTTAATTTGACTGGAAGATGGTCTTTCTTCTGCATATGTTACTGTTGCTTTAACACCTACCCAACGGACACAAACTTTTTTTCCCTTCTCAACACGCCTATTCCCCTTACCACCCGCAGCAGGCCTTTTTCCACTCATTTTGGTGGTTAACTAATTCAATACTCTGGAGTTGTTTGCACAAAAAACAATGGATGGGAACCGAGCAGAGCTGAGTGGCCAAACTGTGGTATTAGCCCAAAAGTATTGGCTGGGTTAGATGCAGATAAACATTATTTTGAATTTGCAACCTGGTGGAGGTTAGTATAGATGGACTAATAGAACAAGTCCCACACACTGCTACAAGCCGAAATATTTTTTCAGAGCTAGATGCAGAAAAAAATTATATTGAATTTGCAACCTGGTGGAGGTTAGTATAGATGGACTAATAGAACAAGTCCCACACACTGCTACAAGCCGAAATATTTTTTCAGAGCTAGATGCAGAAAAAAATTATATTGAATTTGCAACCTGGTGGAGGTTAGTATAGATGGACTAATAGAACAAGTCCCACACACTGCTACAAGCCGAAATATTTTTTCAGAGCTAGATGCAGAAAAAAATTATATTGAATTTGCAACCTGGTGGAGGTTAGTATAGATGGACTAATAGAACAAGTCCCACACACTGCTACAAGCCGAAATGTTTTTTCAGAGCTAGATGCAGAAAAAAATTATATTGAATTTGCAACCTGGTGGAGGTTAGTATAGATGGACTAATAGAACAAGTCCCACACACTGCTACAAGCCAAAATATTTTTTCAGAGCTAGATGCAGTTAAAAATTATATTGAATTTGCAACCTGGTGGAGGTTAGTATAGATGGACTAATAGAACAAGTTTCACACACTGCTACAAGCCAAAATATTTTTTCAGAGCTAGATGCAGAAAAAAATTATATTGAATTTGAAACCTGGTGGAAGTTAGTATAGATGGACTAATAGAACAAGTCCTACACACTGCTACAAGGCGAAATATTTTTTCAGAGCTAGATGCAGAAAAAAATTATATTGAATTTGCAACCTGGTGGAGGTTAGTATAGATGGAATAATAGAACAAGTCCCACACACTGCTGCAAGCCGAAATATTTTTTCAGAGCATGATGCAGAAAAAATTATATTGAATTTGCAACCTGGTGGAGGTTAGTATAGATGGAATAATAGAACAAGTCCCACACACTGCTACAAGCCGAAATATTTTTTCAGAGCTAGATGCAGAAAAAAATTATATTGAATTTGCAACCTGGTGGAGGTTAGTATAGATGGACTAATAGAACAAGTCCCACACACTGCTACAAGCCGAAATAATTTTTCAGAGCTAGATGCAGATAAAACTTATATTGAATTTGCAACCTGGTGGAGGTTAGTATAGTTGGACTAATAGAACAAGTCCCACACACTGCTACAAGCCGAAATATTTTTTGAGAGCTAGATGCAGATAAAAATTATATTGAATTTGCAACCTGGTGGAGGTTAGTATAGATGGACTAATAGAAGAAGTTCCCCACACTGCTACAAGCCGAAATATTTTTTCAGAGCTAGATGCAGATAAAATTATATTGAATTTCCAACCTGGTGGAGGTTAGTATAGATGGACTAATAGAACAAGTCCCACACACTGCTACAAGCCGGATTATTTTTTGAGAGCTAGATGCAGATAAAAATTATATTGAATTTGCAACCTGGTGGAGGTTAGTATAGATGGACTAATAGAACAAGTCCCACACACTGCTACAAGCCAAAATATTTTTTGAGAGCTAGATGCGGAAAAAAATTATATTGAATTTGCAACCTGGTGGAGGTTAGTATAGATGGACTAATAGAACAAGTCCCCCACACTGCTACAAGCCAAAAAATTTTTTCAGAGCTAGATGCAGAAAAAAGTTATATTGAATTTGCAACCTGGTGGAGGTTAGTATAGATGGACTAATAGAACAAGTCCCACACACTGCTACAAGCCAAAATATTTTTTCAGAGCTAGATGCAGAAAAAAATTATATTGAATTTGCAACCTGGTGGAGGTTCGTATAGATGGACTAATAGAACAAGTCCCACACACTGCTATAAGCCAAAATATTTCTTCAGAGCTAGATGCAGATAAAAATTATATTGAATTTGCAACCTAATGGAGGTTAGTATAGATGGACTAATAGAATGATGCTATGCCCAAAAGGTTTTACTTCACTTGGTGCAGTAAAAAAATTGTTATTCTATACACAGGTGGTGTAGCTTGCAACACAGATAGGCTACTCCACTGACTAACATACACTGCAAGAGGCCAAAAAGGATTTGCTTTGCTAGATTTAGCCAAATGCTGTGAAAAAATCTTGCACAGCACTGGCACAGACCTGGCTGGCAAAAAGTGATAGGAACTGATGTAACCTAGCCCTCAAAAGGACTGCAATTACAATTAGTCTTTACTCCCAACCTATCTATTTAAGAGCACAGACCTGCCTGATAAAAGTGATAGGAACTGATGTAACCTAGTCCTGAAAAGGACTGTTATTACAATTAGTCTTTACTCCCAACCTATCTATTTAAGAGCACAGACCTGCCTGATAAAAGTCGTTGGAAATGATGTAACCTAGTCCTTAAAAGGACTGCAATCACAACTATTCCCTACTCCCAAGCTATCTGTAGATTTGTGCGAAAATTGGCTTGAAATTAACAAAGTATAGCGCACACAGCAACAGCGGTGCCGTCTAACACGCAGCTGCAGCAGTGAGAAAATGGTGGCGACAGGGAAAATGGCTGGGTCTTATAGGGCAAGAACATGTGACATACACTGCCAATGACACATGCCCTTGCTTGTGTGAAAAAAAGCAGTTCGCTCCGTGTGTGCACTGCTGATAGGCTGACAGATTGCACCTCCCCACTGTAAATGCGGGAAAGAGAAAAAAAAATGGAGATCTTCATTATTTCTGCAGAAATCCATCCCCTGCCCCCCCTGCCCCGCCCCGCTGTACACTCAAACTGCGTATTAACATTAATTTTCAGCATTACTGAGAAAAAATCCAGTTATGAT
Organism: Phyllobates terribilis; assembly: GCF_046119375.1. NCBI lineage: Eukaryota > Metazoa > Chordata > Amphibia > Anura > Dendrobatidae > Phyllobates > Phyllobates terribilis. The sequence goes on from NW_027362761.1 coordinate 791,753,833, forward strand.
TTTGGTGCACAAACAGTTATCGAACATAGCCTCGAACAGCCGAATTTTTTTCAAATCGTTCGTGTTCGCCGAACGGCTCGAACACCGCCCAAAACAGCTCGAATTTGAGATTGGCGAACAGTTCAATTTGAACACCGCTCATCTCTAGTGACTAGTTTCTTCATACAGGAGATGTCTCGAAGCTGTCATCACCAAGAAAGACTTTTATATGAAGTATTAGGTAAATTTCAGTAAGCATATTTAATACATTTTACCATTTCATGTCAATAGCACCTTTAGAAATAGATTTACTTAAAAAATTGGTGACGTATTCAATATTTATATGCATATGTACTGTATGTATTAATAATGGCAAAAGCTGACAAACTGACCAAACTCTAATCCAAACACTGATGGAAATCTATCTAAAATGGTGTACCTTTCTAAGTGCCTCCCTTTCAGAAATGTATATAGCTGCCATGCACTGAGATGCCCTCATTAGTATTTTAGACTTAAATGCCTCCACACAGTGTCTATCCAAGACAATACAAAAATCATGATGCAGATGTTGCTGCCACTTTATACAACACCACAACAGCTGCAGCTCTCGATTCGGTCGCCCCCCTCACACATACCAAAGCTCACACAATCAACAGACAACCCTGGCACACCAGCCTAACTAAAGAACTGCGACGGGCCTCCAGGGTTGCTGAGCGTAGATGGAAAAGGTCCCATTCCAATGAGCACTTCATCGCATTCAAACAGTCCCTCACTACCTTCAAGTCCACACTCACTGCAGCAAAACAAACATACTTCTCATCTCTCATATCCTCCCTGTCTCACAACCCCAAACAACTATTCAACACCTTCAATTCTCTCCTCCGTCCCCCAGTGCCTCCTTCCTCTCCTCTTATTTTAGCTGAAGACTTTGCCTCATTCTTCAAACAGAAGATTGACACCATCAGACAAAGCTTTTGCCTAAAGCCCCCACAGCCCCTCCCCACACCTCCTCAACCCTCCTCCTCCAAAACCACATTCTCCACCATTACGGAAGATCAACTTTCCTCTTTACTCTCCAAATCACACCTCACCACCTGTAAACTTGACCCAATCCCGTCCCACCTCATCCCAAACCTTACCACTATCTTCATCCCAGCCCTAGCCCACCTCTTCAACTTGTCACTAACAACTGGTGTCTACCCCTCATGCTTCAAACATGCCTCAATCACAAAAAGCCCTCCCTTGACCCATCCTCTCTGTCTAGCTATCGCCCCATATCACTTCTCCCCTATGCCTCAAAACTACTGGAACAACACGTCCATTCTGAGCTGTCCTCCCACCTCTCCTCCTGCTCCCTCTTCGACCGCCTACAATCTGGTTTCCGACCGCACCATTCTACTGAAACTGCACTGACCAAAGTTACCAACGACCTACTAACCGCCAAATCTAAGCGACACTATTCTGTCCTCCTCCTCCTAGACCTGTCATCTGCCTTCGACACAGTGGACCATTCCCTCTTACTAAAAACTCTCTCATCTCTCGGCATCACAGACTTGGCCCTATCCTGGATCTCCTCATATCTAACAGACAGGACATTCAGTGTCTCTCACTCACAGACCACCTCCTCATCTCACCCCCTATCTGTCGGTGTCCCCCAAGGTTCAGTTCTAGGACCCCTGCTCTTCTCCATCTACACCTTAGGCCTGGGACAGCTCATAGAGTCTCATGGCTTTCATTTTCACCTATATGCTGACGACACACAGATCTACCTCTCTGGATCTGATATCACCTCCTTACTAACCAAAATCCCACAATGTCTGTCTGCTATTTCATCCTTCTTCTCTGCTAGATTTCTAAAACTTAACATGGACAAAACAGAATTCATCATCTTTCTGCCATCTCATTCAACCCCCCGAACTGACCTATCCATCATAGTCAATGGCTGCCCACTCTCCCCAGTCCATCAAGCTCGCTGCCTTGGGGTAACCCTGGACTCTGAACTCTCCTTCAAACCACATATCCAAGCGCTTTCCACTTCCTGCCGACTCCAACTCAAAAATATCTCCCGGATCCGCACATTCCTCAACCATGAATCTGCAAAAACACTAGTGCATGCCCTCATCATCTCCCGCCTTGACTACTGCATCCTCCTGCTCTGTGGCCTCCCTTCCAACACTCTCGCACCCCTCCAATCCATCCTAAACTCTGCTGCCCGACTAATCCACCTGTCCCCCCGCTATTCCCTGGCCTCTCCTCTCTGTCAATCTCTTCACTGGCTCCCCATTGCTCAGAGACTCCAGTTCAAAACCCTAACCATGACATACAAAGCCATTCACAACCTGTCTCCTCCATATATCTCTGACCTAGTCTCCCGCTACATACCCGCACGCAAGCTCAAATCCTCACAAGATCTCCTTCTCTACTCCCCTCTAATCTCCTCCTCCCACAATCGCATACAAGATTTCTCCCGTGCTTCCCCTCTACTCTGGAACTCTCTATCCCAACACATCAGACTCTCGTCGACCGTGGAAACCTTCAAAAAGAGCCTGAAGACCCACCTCTTCCGACAAGCCTACAACCTGCAGTAACCACCACTCCACAAATAATGCTGCACGACCAGCTCTACCCTCACCTACTGTATCCTCACCCATCCCTTGTAGACTGTGAGCCCTCGCGGGCAGGGTCCTTGCTCCTTCTGTACCAGTCGCCGTCACATTGTGTTCAAGATTATTGTAATTGTTCTTGTATGTATACCCTTTCTTCACATGTAAAGTGCCATGGAATAAATGGCGTTATAATAATAAATAATAATTATAATAATATCAATGTTGGATGTAGACATCTAAGTGCAGGTTAGAGAGGGACCATACAGTGTTCCAACCAGATATAAGTCATTTAAAATTAAGTATCCTAAAAAGTACGCAGAAGCATATGGTGTCTGGCTCCATTTATTGTGCATGTCAAAGAATACTCTCTTTCACAGTGCCAGCCAGAGAGTTCTCCATGGACAGTTTCCAGGAGATGGGTATCAATTTTAATTTTTAATATTTCACCTCCCAGCACTTATTAATAAGGAGCTGTGTTGTAGTGAACAGTTTTTCAAAAGGAAAGATTTCATTTGGATTTTCTCTTTACTCAGTACAAAGTATATATTTCATGTCTGCGGCTAATGGTGTAGATTGCACCTTACCCTCTTGTACTCACATAAACATCTAGAAAGCACAGTGCAAAGTAAGGAAGAAAAAGGAATAGGATCAAACATGTTTCTCCAGTAGCTAAAAGGACAAGAGACGTTCTTCTTTGGAGCACAAGTGGATCCTTTCCTGAATGCTTTTTACTAAGATATCTGTTACAAATGAAAGACTCTTTCTCCCTGGGGTGTGATAAGGGACATGATTTATCTCACAAATGGCACCGGCCACTTCTATTAGTTCTGCTAACATTTCATTACTTATGAATACATAACCTACATTATTCCTTTTATCATGCTATGGAGAACACTTTATGAAATGGTCCATTATCTACAGCTGGAGCATCGCTCTCTTGTACATATATTGTATAAGATGAGCCCAGGTACAAAAAGTAATAGGAACAGGAATCCAAAATGTTGTTCTGACTTTGATATGATGATGACCCCTATGAATCCCTATGGCCCCTGACTTCAAATTAACAGTCAATTTTAGTTTCTTAGAGAATCGATAGGGAGAAGAATCTAACCCCTAAATGATAATTCTGACTCACGCTCTAGTGGAACTTGTACATCTATTTATTACAATGACCCTACAGTTGCGGGACTGAGATAGACAAGCACTGTCCTCTGTTATCTCTAGAATTCCCTTGAACAATGAATAAAGTGGTGTTGTATATGCTGGACCACCACACCATACAGGAGATGGTCTATAGATTCTGTTCTCAAGATCAATGGGAGCTCTGACGACATGTTCACACATTCAGTATTTGGTAAGTATTTTACATCAGTATTTATAAGCCAAAACAGCCAAAACCAGGAGTGGGTGATAAATACAGAAGTGGTGACGTGTTTCTATTATACTTTTCCTCTGATTGTTCCACTCCTGGTTTTGGCTTACACATACTGAGGTAAAATACTGACCAACTTCTGACAACGGGGCCCCCTCAGATTAGCAATTTATCTATTATCCCGTGGATAGGTGATAACTTGCTATCTTGGTACAAACCTTTATTGCATTTGTATAGGGGTTGGAGCTCAGTTACCATAGAGCAACATTTGCTGTTTATTCTACACAACTTTTTGCTAGGGATGTCGGAGCATTTTAGCTTAATTGAGACTTCTTCTTAGCAACTTAAGTATTAAAGGGAACTTGACTTGTTCCCAAATGCTATTAATCTGCAGATAGAGGGCTAATCTGCAGGTTAAAAAATTTACAAAGCAGTCTCACCACCTTAATGAAAGTCCAGCTACCAGGAGGAAATTAACTTTATGCCTCCTTTCATTCACAGAGGCACGGCCGGTGCTTCTTCAGTTGAGCGGCGGTTGTAAGCACACCCTGACACTTTGATTGACAGCGCATTCAGTAGCATATCTATGCAAAGGAAGCTGTCAATCAAAGCGCTGGTGGTGACTGCAGCTGCTCCGTGCATGCTTCTGTGCCCGAAAACTGGCGGATCCTGGGAGAAATAAGGTTAATTTCCTCCCAGTAGCTGAGCTTTAAGTAAGGAGGCAGGATGGCTTTGTAACTCTATTAACATGCCCATTAGCCTTATATTTGCACTTTAATAGGGTTTGGAAAATGACAGGTTTCTTTTAAAGTGGTAGCCTCATCAAAGACAACACTTTTCAAATATCCTAACTGTGCAATCAGTTGATTACTATGAGTTTGGCTCCAGGCCCCAATTATCACATATGATAATTAGACTAGTGAAAAATAAAAGGGTTTTCATTATCAATGAGGCTACTCCTGTTTTACTCCCTTGAAAAATATGAGCTGAAATGTTATTGGTTGCTATAGGCTAATCCTTTACTCTTTCTTTAAAGGGAACTTGTCATGTAAAAAACGCTATTAACTTGAAGCTGTAGTGTTAATCTCCAGGTTAATAGCATTCTGAAAACGTGCAGCGCACGAACTGAAAGCCCCACTGCCGGGAGGAAATGAACTGAATTCCTCCTGGAAGCCTTAGGCTTTCAGTCATAATGACGCTGCTTCAGTCATCGCTCAGTGTATAGCAGAGGCTGTATCTATGCCCTAGCACTGACTGACAAGTGTCTCAGCATTAGAGCTGGCTGTCAGTCAGTGCCAGGGTGTGGTCACAGCCTCCACTCACTATGCATAGAGCCGTTGACTGAAGCAACACTGGCCGCAATCCCATGACTGAAAGCTGGGGCTGCTAGGAGGAATAAAGTCCATTTTTTCACAGTAACAGAGCTTTCATTGCAGACACTGGGCAATTTCAGAACGCTATTAACCTGCAGTTTAGCCCCAAATCAGCAGGTTAATAGCATTTTCACATGACAGGTATATTTGATCAATCTTCCCATCTGTTTCTATTTCTCACCATTTTGCAAATTTTTGCTTTCTCCCGGAAGAAGAATCATTTTTATTCACACGTAGAGGCCGAAAAGACTTAGTCCTACTTTAATTTAAGAAGTCATTCTAGGTAGTGGCATGCTAGGTAGATATTTCGCATGCAGCACAAGTCGCTCACTTATCTTAATTGTTTCCTACAGTGGAAGTAAACTTAAAGTTGTTGTTTGCACTTTGTTACTATTTGCGAAAACACTCAAATTGCTTGTTACTTATTAAAAAAAAAAACTCCCTCCTTCCTTATGTTACCTGATGACAAATATTATCTATTCCATTAATTGCATAGGCAGAGAATGCTGACAGCTCCATACACAGCATGCAGCACCATTAGTGATTTCAAGGGATCTTCGTCATGTGATATGCCATCACTTTATAAGCCTGATGGCTATATTGTATACATGTGTATGCATGTGTCCGCACGTATATAAATATATGTCTGTGTCTGCACATATATATATACATATATATGTGTGTATATATATATATATATATATATATATATATATATTTGTATATATGATTTGTAATTTAGGAATATTCTTATTATGTGAGAGCTATTTCTAAGAATTATTCCAGTTTCATTATGATTATAAAACCTTTATTTTACTGATATTTACCCCCCCCCCCCCATGATCGTTAGAAAAGGATCACCCCATTCTAATTTTCCACAGGAGAATCCCAAGAATATAAGTCACATTGCATTGTGCCAGTGCACTTGCAGGGAAGATACATAGATGAGTGCTGAGGATCAGGTATCAGCAGCTCAGAAGGAAATCTTATATTTCATTGAGTCTGACAGCAGAGATTTATAAGGCAGACTCATTCCTCCTTTTGTGGGATTGTCAGGGTGTGAATACACACTAGTGGATACAGTGTTTCCTGTGGGCTCTAGTAGTAGTGTGTGTCTAGCAGAGAACACAGTGTTTGCATCCAGCACTAGAGCTTAGCAGCAGGAGCTGTTTGTGCCCTGCTGGCAGCAGACACTCGGGCATCAGAGGCAGCATGGCATTCTTATCCAACCTGTGATGCTGCTGTGGACAGAGCTTGCTTCTGAACTTCACACTGACTCCATCCCTTCCTCCCCTACAGAGCAGGATGTCTACACAGTGTCCCTGGCAGCAGAACTGAGGGCAGAGTGGAGAATCCTGGCACTGAGCTAGCTGTGCTGGATGGTTACTTCTTGTCATCCATTGCTCCCATCTTCCTGCACATCCAGCTATTTCACATCCAAGTCTGCCCTCTACCACCTCCAGTGCTTGTCACTCACTGACTCCCTGTCCTATCCCCTATCTGCCAGCATTAATGTGGACATCATCGCTGCTTGCTGTCCCCCCAGCCCTGGAACATCTGCCTCCTCCTCCCATTCACCTCACCTCCTCTTTTTTTTTCTTTCCCATTCTACTAACGTCTGACTTTTGGTGGGGAGAAGAAAAGTGTGTGTGGGGCTGCTGTTATCACATCTCTCATCCCACCCACCACCCCCATCTTCTGGCTCCTGTGAGTCTTCATCATCATCATCACACACACACGCGTCCACATCAAAGTGGAGAAGAGGAGGAGAGAAGAAGGAGGCACATCAGGGTTATTTGTAGGAGAGGAGGAGGAAGGAGAGAAAGCCTTTACACCTGATCACATCCCAGGAAGACACGAGACCTAAGAGGAAAGGACAAGTTCTTCACCAGCTGCTGGATTCAGAAGGGTTGTGAGCGGACATCTAGGGAAGAGGTCCTCTGCTGTGGGATTACTGCTGGGAGAAGATGCTGCGCACCAGCTCTGCTGCTGATGGACTGCCCTGCTCCAGCCCTGGATGCTCCCGGCCACTGGCCTCTGGATTTGCCTCATATTTCACCCATTGGATATGGCTCCTTACCTGCTGCTACATCTCGGGGACCTCCAGCAGCCCAAGTAATGAAGGTAAAGACAGCATCTCCTTCATGTTCCCTACAAGACCTCTGTACAAGCTGTAGCTCCTATTAGCGGCTCTGAGAAGCAAAGAGTGCGACATCGCTGACATGAGTCTCACCCATCAGTCAGTTAGGGGGACGCTAGAACATAGGCATGGAAGACCCTAATTCTGAATATACCTATTAGGTTACACAGTGCAATGAATTCATCCCTCACAGCACACACTGATCACAGCTCATCAGCTTCAGTGATTGCTGGCTTATGCTGGAGAGATGAAGAAGACATTCAGTGTTCCCACACAAGAACTCACATAAAAGAACTGACTTTACCACATGATGTGATATTGCCTGATGCTGGGTGTTATTCTGTATATGTATTTACTGTATTTGTGTATTGTAGCTGCACTCCATTCCTTTTCAATGTACAAACTTGGCAGCAGCTCCTTATCCAGAGAAATGCCAGGATAGCTCTTGTCTATAAGTGTGGGAGATGTTTCCATCCAATTTCTACAAATATTTAGTATTTTTTTCATGAATAATCTGACACAGAATTTATCAACTTCTGTATCCCCTCGTTTTAGCTCTTAATATCCCAGTTATTTTGATAGACACAGATTTATTCATTAGTTGTATTTTTTGGGGGGTGGGCATGTCATGTACTCCATGAACTTGCTCAAGATCATTTTAACTTGAAATAGATATAGCTATTCCTAAGCATGATCTATCTATCTATCTATCTATCTATCTATCTATCTATCTATTTCTCTCTATCTATCTATCCATCCACACATCAATCTTTCTATCTATCTATCTATCTATCTATCTATCTATCTATATATCTATCTATCTCTCTCCCTCTCTCTCTCTCTTTATCTATCTATCTACCCATCCATCTATCTATCTATCTATCCATCCATCCACACATCTATCTATCCATGTATCTATCTATCTATCTATCTATCTATCTATCCATGTGTATATATATATATATATATATATATATATATATGTACATACAGGTATATATATTTGTATATATATATATGTATTTATATATATATACATACAGGTATATATATGCGTACATATATATTTATTTATATATATATTTATATACAGGTATATATATGCATATATATGTGTGTATTTATATATATATATATATATATATATATATATATATATATATATATATATGTGTGTGTGTTTGTATAGATAGATATACACACACCAATATTTTCAAGGGAAGGATGCATAATGTAAAACAAACCCTCTATGTCTAGTCTTACTGATACAGTCGCTGTCAGTAGTGAAGAACACCAAAGCAATATCATGCTGTGCAGTCCTGATAATATTGTAGAGGAGATGAGAATAGAGTTGACTCTTGGGTCACAGTAGTGCTGCAGGGTTTATGCTGATGTCTTGTTAGGAAGTTGCTCCTTGAGCTTTGGAAATGAGTCAAGAGCTATAGAAGTCCCTGACTTTATTAGATTACTATTGGTAGGGAACACGATAATACCTTCATTTGTCTTTTACCATGCACATAGCAGCCTTAGTATTGGAAAGAGAGTGATGGCAATTGGAGTTTGGTCATTGGCTGGTGAAGAGTAGCCCATGTAATATATTCTACAATCTGTTTAGTATTCGGCATCTGTAGGCCTCAAGCTTAAGAGTCATTACACATGGTTATGACTCATAATGGTTAGCATGAAAGCTAGTTATACTAGAAAACGTCCCCATTTCCCAGGAAATTGATCAAATAATGATATGTAGTTTCCTATCATTTAAAGTCTTCGTGAATCCATATTAATAGAATAAGAGGGACTAAGGGTATATAGCGGCTATTGAGGTATCAGTATAGTATGGCTGATTTTCCAAGGTATAGCCATTATTTTTCTGCTATTATATAGTATTTGCTACATTTGTACTATAGTACAAAGATATGTATTTTTATTGTGCCATTTGTCCCTTTTTCACTATATTTTTAGTTAACTTTAAAGTATGTTTCAGACTGATACTAGATGTCATGTGAGCATTCCAAACCCCATAACAAAAAAGACAAATTAATCTAAAAATCTAATTTGGTGAATAAATAATAATAAAAAAAAAAGTTGCAAAGTAAACTATGTATTTGATGTAGGCTGTTTGACCTAATCCAAGCCTGTCATTAAAATTCATACTAATTTGATATTTTCTCAATACTTTTCCAACAACTGTTTGAAAAATGAATAATTTTAATAGGAGGATTCTACTTATCAGGGAATCTCATAGTTCCTTGAAATCCATTAGATATCAGATGTAAGATACCTACACCGGCCTATAAGTATTTTTCTCTTTTCACTGTATCACTTTCAGACCTATTTGTTTGACTATACTGTGGTAGTAGAGTAGTAATAGTACTACTAACTTAGTAGTCGAAAGTTTAATACTCACATCCAACACATAAGTGGATTGGTAAAAAAAAATATCTGATAGCCAATGTATGTTATATTCTCACATTATGATTGCATCTTCAGATAAATCCCCAGTATGTCTATATCTAATTTGGAAAATTCCCATCTATAGCGTTTGGAAATAACCATGATTGCTGTAGCGTGACTTGTATGAAGAGACAATTTGTCATTCTAGACAACTGAAATAACTGTCTACTGTTCCATCCTGAAACAAGTAATTGTCTCCAGTGAAAAGTTTCCTTGCTCATGTAATGACGACCCTTAGTAGCAATGTCTTCAGGTTAGGGTTAGTAAGTGGAATAAGTAATAGTGTCTACTAATCCCTTATATATCAGTATCGGACATTTACTATCAGTCATATATATATAGTATGTTGTAAGCACCAGAACAAGTTGGGAGAACCTTCTGCCCTTTGGTTGCCTCGCAGCGATAGAACTACTTGATCAATAGTTGGGTGTAGGGTCGATTTGTCAAGTGTGTCTTCTAAATCAGAGAAGATCCTAATGATGGTAGAATTTACTATCTCTATATACAACTTAAACATAGATAAATAGTTATCGCAAAGCCTTATATATACAACAATTTGTCATTTTGGTGGCTTGTTACTGTAAATCAAAATTAATCTGGTCTCTATTTGTGTGTAGGCTTAGGCCTACACATCTAAACTACACTTCTAAACGACACATCTAAACTACAAATATTACTCAAAAAAATGCTATGCACTCTACTCTATCTATAGAATCTATATCTGTATCTATAGAATACAAAATTGAATTTACACTTCATAGATCCTAGGAGCACGTCTCAAATATTTTCTTGTCCTTGGATGTAGGCTCTTTGAGAACATTTTTTTCCCTGGGAAGACCAGTTTATAATTTATATGTCTATTGAGACAACTTCTGACAATGGACGACTGGAGTAAGTTTACTTCTGTATCAGACCAAGTAACAATAGGAACTCTTACCCTGGATACTAACAAGATATTATCTTCTATCCATGTGTCAAACTGTAAGTGGCTTACAAAGTCTCAGCCGGTGGAGGCGGCCTGGTAAAACTCTTAGGAAATGCTTGTTTCATCACTATAGAATGCTGATTTGCCTTTTTAGTTTATTTTTATATAAGCATGATATTGTCCATGCACTTTTGCTATGTAGATCCCTGACAATTGTCAAGACACATATCCTCCACTGAAGATTTAATTTTTATTTTATGATTCAAAAGTTTTTCCAATCCATCAGTGTTAACATAGAAAAACATGTGCACGCTGATGTTTATATTCTAAATTTTATTTTGTTTCCTTGTCTTCATTTTAACTGCCTCTAGATGAGACGTAAGGTCATCATTACTTGTAATTTTTGCTGTTGTCAGAAGTATTAGAAACAATAACCACATAAACAAAAATAATAATAAAAAATAATAATGGCATATACATTTTATGTAGAATCAGAAATGTTAACTCTTTGCCAATATTTCTCACAAATATTACAGAAAGCAAAATTATACATCTAAGGGAAGAAATGTAGCCATGATTGAACATGGAGGTTTTTGAAGACGTTTGTGTGTATACGTAATAACCACCATTTCACGAACAATGAATTAAAGGAAGTGTTATTAAAATAATAACTCATGATAGACAGATAGATGGATAGATAGACAGATAGATGTGATAGAGATATATATATTAATTATACAAGAGATACAGATAAATATGAAATTGATAGATAGATAGATGGATGGATAGATAGGTGGAAAATAAACTGAATAGATAGATAGATAGATCTAAAGAGAAAAAGAAAGACAGATAGTCAGATATATAGATATGAGATATATACATAGATAGATAGGGATAGATAGATGACAGATAGATAGATAAATAATAGACATATGGATAGATAAATAGATTAATAGATATATGGATAGATAGATAGATAAGTAGATAGCTAATAGATATATGGATAGATAGATGACAGATAGACAGATATATGGATAGATATATGGATAGATAGATGACAGATAGATAGATAGATAGATAGATAGATAAATAGATAGATCGGGAAAGATTGTAGATAGATAGATGATAGATAGATAGATAGATAGATAGAAATATAGATAGATAATAGATAGATAGATAGATAGATAGATAAACACAGAAACATAGATAATAGATAGACAGATAATAGATAGATAGATATGGATAGATAGATAATAGATATGGATAGATAGATTGATAGATGGATATGGATAGATAGATAATAGATATGGTTAGATAGATAAATAGTTTTAGAGATAGATAATAGATAAGAAATAGATATGAAAGTGGTCCATGTGAAGATATGTAAGATAGATAGATTAATGTGAGATAGATACATATAGATAGATAGATAGATAGATAGATAGATAGATAGATGAGAAAGGTAGGTATGAAATAGATACCACATTCAATAGATAGACAAACAGACAGCTACGAAATACAAGAGATAGATGAACAGATAGAAAGAGTACATCAAAAGATAAAAAGAAAGACAGATCGTCAGATAGATAGATATGGGAGATGTACATATATAGATTCGAGATATAGAGATTGATAGATTAATGTGGGATAGATACATATAGATAGATAGAATAAATAGAAAACACATTGAATAGATAGACAAAGAGATAGATACTAGATACAGTAGATACATGAACAGATAGATAGAGTAGATGAAAAGAAAGACAGTCAGATAGATATATGGATAGATAGATAGATAGATAGATAGATAGATAGATAGATAGATAGATAGATAGATATGGATAGATTGATAGACAGATTTGAGATATATTAGATGGATGAAGAAATATATATATATATATATATATATATATATATATATATATATAGATATATTGGATCAAAAAGAGAAAAAGACAGACAGGTAGATCATTTATTTATTATTTATTAGATAGTTAGTTAATAATTTAAGTAATAAAGACATTTGTTGTGCATCAGAGTGGTAATCTTCTAGAGTAATAGTCATAGCATATATTCTATAATAAACTTTTCTCTGCTTAATAGCTTTTGATCTTAGATAAATAAGCCTCCTGCCATTGCATTTATTTCACAGATATTAAAGATTTATTTTAGAACAGATGAAACTTGAAGACAGTAATGGCCGATCATATGGTAACTATAGACGTGTAATACTCCGCACAGATAACTGGTGATCTCTTTTTCGCAAACAGGTAAATCCTGTAGGCTACATAGAAGCATTCATACTGCAGCGAGACCAGCGGTGGCTTTCAGAGCGTCACTTTGATGCGCTACCTTAGAAAACTGTTTGACAAGACTCAGATAGACAAACAATGGGATGATAGACTAGAAGTCACAACATATGTGTGAGCTGGAGGAAGAGGAGCAGTATAGAATTACTGGGTGGAACTGCATTTCAGGTTTCTCCGTCAGTCAAGATCTCACTGAGTATAGCTGAGTGCACATAAATAAACACCCAGAAATGGTCTCCGGCTCTGCTGCCAGTTATTCTGTAATATTAACCAGTATTTACTGTGGAGAGAATTGTCACTGTACTGGGGCCCATCTGGAACTAATGAGGTTAAGTAAAATCCCTGTGTTACAAAACTTCCCTCTAAGCCTATTCTTTCTTCCCTAAACCACATAACACAAAGGCTGTCCTTTTTACTGCCAACGTCTGTGCCCTCTCTGACCCTTTCCTGCTAAAATCAGGGGAACATCACAAAGAGAAGAGGGTAGGCACATGAGGCTAGAAATTTCAGATATTGTTGGAGGTTTTTCAGCTGTTTTCAGGAATGAGTATGTGAAATCTTTGTTATGGTAAATAGTTCATACATACTAATGAAAGAATTGGGCCTGCTATCATTTGACGACTTCCTCTGCGATGGAGTCAGTTGTAATAAAAGCCTTGGATTTCCTTTTTTTTTGTTATATAAGATGCATTGTCAGTGAAATGTAGCATTAAACCTCTAAAAGTGCATATGTGTGTGGCATTGAGCCTCCATATAGGCAACTAGCTCGGAAAGAAGCTCGTTAACTTGAAAGTGTATTATTAAAAAAATAACCCTTAAGAAACGCAATCCTCTATATTTTCATTATTTTGATTTTTTTTTCCATACAAAAAGCTGAAAAATAAATAGGTAAATAAACCGATTAAATAATAACTAACTGTATGAATAATAAACCAGTTATTCAACATTAGCAGATACATATATTGGCCCCTGAAGAATTATTAATTATTAACTCTATTTCACCTCTCAATCAAACGATCCAATATGGGAGCACATTTTTCATGCCTTGTGAATAACGTGCAGAATTTGCACTGCTGTTATTTCTATGAGTCATATGCAGTTGGCGTTGGATTTTGTCGGTGGAGAAATTCCTATATTTCTTTGAAATTGAATGATAGCGGAGGATAGCACCAATCAAACAGCATGGCGTTTCTAGTAGATGAGACATAGACAGTGTTGCCCCATATATCTAAAAGGTTTAGGAGAACTATAAATGTAGCTTTTAGTGTTAATCATTTATTTTACTAGTATATTATTTTACCGCCATCATGGTAAATTGTCAGTATAATATTAATTGTGATTATTATTACCACTGCAAAATGAACTACTATTAATACATTGCAAATAATAATAATATATACATCTAAGTATTCTTCTTATTACTACTACCAGAACTAGTACTATCACAACAACCACGTGCATTATTGATAGTACTTCAAAATATACATTCATTTTTTTATTATTATTATTATTATAATTATTATTACTGCTACTACTTTTACTACAGCCACAAAATAGTATTACTAGTTCTTCAATGTATACATTACTATTATTATTAATATTATCATTTCCACAAATTCTGTGACAATTACACAAGCACTATTCCTAGAAATTAAGTGTATATATTATTATTATTACTACCTCTATTACTACTACTTTTACTATAGCCACAAAGTAGTATTACTCGCACTTCAGTCTATACATTGCTATTATTATTAATATTATTATTTCCAGTTTCTATCACAACATACACAAGCACTATTCCTAGTAATTAATTGTATATATTATTATTATTACTACCACCACTACTACTAATACAACACTATCTACTTCAGTTTAATTTATGGTAAAATATATACAATAGTCAGATTATTGAGAAAAACCCTCTTTTCTGTGGTTAAGAGACATAAAAGGAATAACTCTAACTAGATTTGTTGTCTTTCAGCCAAACACCCCCATGAACCCTAATGAACTGACTCCTTACAAGTAGATGTCCCACTTAGTCTGTACTGCCTCTGGATAGGTGTAGGCAAAATGCGGGTTCCTTTGTCCCCACACTATGAGTTAGGAGTGAAGAGGGCCCTTGTGCAAGAACAATATAAGGGCCCTTTGCAGTCCAATATCTCATCATAATTCATAATTCCTGCTTCTTAACGGTATGAAAGTTGGCCCCTTACCTCTTGGGTCCTTGTGTGGCTGCATAGGTTGAACCACTGATATATCTGCCCCTGCTATGAGTAAATTATGTACACCCAATGGTGCCAAGAACACAACCTTATATCCACTCTACCAAGACTTCCCCTTGGTGTTGTGATACAGTTCACCACCATCACCACTAGTGACTACCTAAGTGGCGAATCGTCCCCACCACCAGTCAAAGTAGTGAAGTCTTGTGGTGCCACTAAGTATTGCAACCTCTCAGCTTCATGAAAATCCTGCAAGAAAATCAATTATTTACACAGGACAAATCAGCATGAACATGTAAAAAAAACATAAAAAGATAATCATCCAGAGTCTCTCAGGGAAACAAAGTGTCCATTCAAAGAAACATGCAGCCTGTTGCTTCTTCTCCTTCAGAAACACATTGAGATAAGCATATAGGGGATAAATAATGAGGACATCACAGGTCCTCTTTAACTCCATGGCTTAAAAACAACCCTCCAGTGAAAACTGAATTAAAATTGTTGAATGGTGTACGTAGGAATGTTCTGTTGAACATGTTGTCTCATCATGATAACCCCTGACCGTTTGCACTTTGTCATACGGGGTGTATGCTTTGCTGCAGACTTTTCTTGTTCTGGCAGACTCACATCATCCATTATTATTATTATTATTTATTTATATAGCGCCATTGATTCCATGGTGCTGTTCATAAGAATGGGTTACATACCAAATACAGATATCACTTACAGTAAACAAAACTAACAATGATAGACTGATACAGAGGGAAGAGGACCCTGCCATTGCTTACATTCTACAGGATGATGGGGAAGGAGACAGTAGGTTGGGGGGGTTGCAGTAGCTTCGGTGTTAAGGAGGCAGTGTGGTCATGGCAGGCTGTAAGCTTGTTTGAAGAGATGGGTTTTCAGTTCCGTCTGAAGGATCCAGCTGTGGTGGATAATCGGACATGTTAAGGCTGAGAATTCCATAGGATGGGAGATATTCAAGAGAAATCTTGGAGGCGTTTGGGTGAGGAACGAATAAGTGTGGAGGCGAGAAGGAGGCCTTGGGAGGACCGGAGATTACGTAAGGGAATATATCGGGAGATGTATTACTTGGTCAGTCATTCATCTAAATATCCAGCATATAGTATTATATTTCTCAAGCAGTGACCTTGGCATGGGAAATATCAGGAAGGATGTAGGCACTTCTCCAGTGAAATCAGGTGTATGTGGGAAGTCCTAGGGGTCATGGGTAAGAATCTATGTTGATCAGCTAATTGATCTAGCAGCTCCAATGTGATATCGGTATATGTCCCTTTTAACAGTTATATAAGCATCAATTTAATACAATTACCGGGGCCATGCTAATTTGGTAGGGAAAATTAACACATGGTAGATTTGTTCCAGAACTTTCTACAACTAAATATCAGTTGGATCCATCAGAATGGTGTTATTTTGGCAAGAATCCGTCAGCCATATTTAGATGAATGTAACATTTTCAGGGACCTCTGTAAGTAAACCAATGTGGATGAAGGAATTTACATCAAGTTCCAAAAATTTGATATCTCTTTACTATTTATTACCATAATAAAATAAAATGAATTACTCAAGAAAACTTTGACTCTGCTCTAGATCACAGCTATTAGAGCATTTTAATATTTCCACTGTTTCATACTTTATTTGTTTTAAATCAAGTTATTTGTCTTGTATATTGTGTAATCTTGTGTTGATTTTAAAATTGAATAATACATTGAATATGAAAACAGCGCCTTGAAAAATGAAGTGTAGCCACTGATATTATTACTGTAGCGAGATGAAATTTTAATAAGTGAGTGGATTTTATTTTCTTTAATTCAGTTTTCTATGTGTATGCAAATTTGATGTATAGGCGTTATATTCTATGTTTGGCTGCATTCACAATATTATGCGTTATTAAAGAAAAATTCCAAAAATGATATGGCTACATGCGATGCTACTAATTTACTGAGATATTCTTCATTATTCTAGGGTAGCATTAGTTATAATATGGCAAGTAATGAAGTAAGCCATCTTTATATAACATGCAGTACTTCCAAGGTTCAGTATGGTTCATTAAGGTCACCATACAATTTGTAATACTAAAGGCCACTTGTCATTTCCCTGAAATATATCATTTGTTTACCTGGTTTAATTTTTTTTTTCCCTGCTCCCGAGATACAACCCCTCTTCTTTATTGTACCTGAATATAATTCTATTACTTTTAGCCAAGTAGACTGGAATCTCAAAAAGTCCTCCGTAGAGAAGAGACAAGGATTACACCTCCTTGGTAACAAGACTGGATACATACAGTGGATCATATTTTAAGTACAGGAACATTAAAAAAAAACAATGGCAGATTCAGGAAAACAGCAGCATTTAGAACAAAAAACCAAGCAATGTGAACAGAGGTCTAAGATGGTAGACATGCAAGAAATAGGAGCATGTTCACACTAGCAAAAAGAAGCAAAACCTACAAAAGACAAAAATATATCTCATACCCTACCATCATTATATATAAATGTAAAGCAAAGTTGCATAATAAATATAGGGTACTTAGTGACACTTAGTCACTAAGTACCCTATATTTATTATGCAACTTTGCTTTACATTTATATATAATGATGGTAGGGTATGAGATATATTTTTGTCTTTTGTAGGTTTAGCATTTAGAACAAGTAAAAGACGTCATATTTATGGCAAGTACTGAAGGATTACCAACCGTCCAGAAATACCAAGACAGTCTGTAAGAGTGAACCAAGAAGAAAAAAGCAAAACTGTGGTGACAGGAGTGCTGCCAAGGACGGGAACATCCAGAGGTGTAGATGACAGTCTTTTATTCATGCAACGCGTTTCAGATGCCAGATGGAGTCCTATCGAATGGGCACTCTGACCCATCTTCAGCCATGCAGACCCATAGGCAACAAGCTCCAATGTACTGTGTATTCTGCACCTTTCCAGCATTAACCTTTTCAGCAATTTGTGACATAATTGCTCTTCTTTGAGATTGTACTACATAGTTTAACCTTTCCTCCCACACATCAATGAACCTTGGAGGCCCATGACCCTGATGGTTCACTTGTTAGACCACTTTTGGTAATTAGTGACCATTGCCAAAGTCTCTTCTGCTTACCCATGTTTTTTTTTGCTTCTAACACCTTCAAGAACTGACTGTTCCTTTGTTATCTAATTTACCCCACTTCTTAACAGGTGCCATTATAATGGGATAATCCATTTTATTAAAATCACAGATTATGGCTGATCTGTGCATAATCAATCATGATTTTTAGCAAATGATTTTATGGCCTTTTATTGGTAAAAAAAATGTTTTGTAATGTATACATTATCCCAATGAAATGATTATCTCTGTGTACATCATAGTCACGCCTGGATCCTTTAATCTAAATGTAAACTTGTGCTCTGACTCATACAGTAGACATAAATGTAGCATTAGCTGACAGTTCTGCGCTTATGACTTTTGGTGCCAAAAACCAACACCTTTTTCGTTCAGTTATACTTATCATAGTTGTTAATGAGGTATGTCATCCAATATATATATTTTTTCTGTCCATAGATTTGAACCAGTTTTCTCTCTAAGGGGAGGTGCAGACGACCGCATATTCTCTCATCCCAGATTATAGGGCCCATTATGCTAATCACACTCTGATCAGAGTTTGATCAGAGTGTGACCATAATGTGACCTGATTCTCAAAAAAATTTGTCCGTCTTCTCCTTTCTATCAGTTCGTGGAAATCAGACTGCACTCAGATGTCATCAGACTCCAGTCCGATGTTTTCCATGGACTCATTGACTTGGATGGCAAAGTGAGATCCGATCATTGGATCCAACGCGGGCTCGGTCTGAGGAAAAAATTGACATGTACATGGCTCCATAAAATAACATTGGTCCGATTGCGATCAGATGTTTTGTCATATCGCACTTGGACCGAAAGTACGGCCATGTGCATGAACCCTAAGGCCACGGCCCCACTATCAGTATTTGGTCAGTATTTTTTCTCCAGAGTGTGGGACAAAACCAGGTGAAGAACAATCAGAGAAAAGGTATAATAGAAACAAGTCACCAATTCTGCATTTATCACCCACTCCTGGTTTTTGTTCCCACTCCTGAGAAAAAATACTGACCGAATACTGAACAAATATTGATAGTGGAGCCGTGGCGTAAAGGAGACATGCAGATGCAAACACAGTAGTGAATAGTGATTTATGCCCTTGAGCTGTAGTATGTGGGTGACCAGCCTAGCTATGTTTCTGGGTGCAGTTAACATTAGTCTTCTGCATGCTACATGAGAAAAATTCTACAGCTCAAAAATTTCTAGATAAAGACTAAATGTCTAGATCAATAATTATATAATAATACACACATAAATAAATGAATTGATACATCTCTAGATCAAGTTACCATTAGTTGAGGGAGTCTATTTTAACAGGTATACTTCTTTAGTAAATGTGCCTTCCATGACAGGTAGTCTACAAACCCTTCACACGATTGTTGGACTTTCGTAGAGAATGGGTCATGGATTCTTAACCAGTTCGAGGCTGCATTCTTGACTTTTAGATTGTGCATAGTCCCATGAGGACTGTGGTGTGGAGGGTAACTCTTTCAACAGGACTGCAGAAAAATGTCAGTATAAAATTAAGCAATTTATTTTATCTCCAAGGTTCATATCTGGAAATGTCATTGTGGATGGTTAGTGGTCCCTGCTGCCTGCTCTAAACGAGCTCCCTATATGCTGTGCTTGCAAGCAGTGTACAATCTGTTATGGAAGCTTCGTAAACTCAGTGTTAGATGTGAATTGTATATTTATATGTTGCAGAAAACTGGTAGCAACTCACATAATCTCAAGCTATAACCATCATGTGCGAAGCTATAACTGTACCAAGGAATTGTGCATCTATCGTCCTATTCACCATCAGACCAGCTCCTGATATATGCATACAATGGAAGACACGAATTGGGACACTTTTCTAGTTTATGTTATGAAATTGCTCTCTATTTGCTGATATTTTTATTCCAAAATCTGAAACACTTTCCCACATTGAATCATTTCCTTGATTTATGCAGCAGAATTGTGACACCTTTTGCAGTTGCTGACCCTTTTGCCCCCTAAAAAATGATTGCCTTTGTATGCTTTAGAGGTGAAAAATAAAACCTGTCATCTCCATTCGATGACATCTGCAGATGGTGATCCATTTCTGTTTTTACTAATTCTGCCTATGAATCATTACTTCTGGGAAATAAAACTTCAGAGCAGCTGAGAGTATATTGAGATACTGAATGTGTAACACCAAATACTATCGGGAATGCATTGACATTCATGTGCCTTGAGATCTCATATTGGCTGCAGGTAAAAGATAAGTTTGATACAATGAACGGGGGAGCTGGTTTCCTTGGTTACATACCATTTCTAGGCAATAAGGAATGTTTGCTAAGCATTTGGAAGGGGCCGATTTACTTGACTGTGAAACAATGGAAATGACCTGGAGAAGACAAGTGAATATTTTCTTCATTTCTATAACAACCAATAAAATAGTAATAAAACCCTTTAAAGCACTCTTAGGTAATTGATTTGGAATATTAATAAAGATGATTGTAGAATTCATCCAATCGACTTAATGACCCCAATGCAAAATGTGTTGCGTTGCCCAACACCTACCATGTACAGTTTATAATATTGGTGTCTTCTTATGGCACAGACGGTTCTTTAGACCCTTTGAGGCAGCAAAAGATGGTTAACATAGGACTGCTACCTATGCTAAGATACTCCTAGAAACCAGTATTACTACATGCTATATATCAGACTTTTATGAATGGGGTGATAACAATTTTTTTTAATAGGATAAAACTGGGTGATTCAAGCTTTTATGTTTTTTTAATTTGTTATAATTTTTTAAACATTTTTTTTTACTTTTTATTGTAATTTATGGTCCCCTTAAGGGACTTGAACCTGCGATCTGACATAATACAAATCACGGTCTATGG
Source organism: Phyllobates terribilis (assembly GCF_046119375.1). Lineage (NCBI taxonomy): Eukaryota > Metazoa > Chordata > Amphibia > Anura > Dendrobatidae > Phyllobates > Phyllobates terribilis. The sequence goes on from NW_027362761.1 coordinate 791,775,207, forward strand.
CATTTCTACGTAGGAGCAGCATAATGACAGGTACAACGGTCTTCATCAGACCCTCATCTTTAATGGCAACCCATCTGCAATTGTCCCACGGTGGCGCCAATTTGTGATTAAATCAGCTCGCCTCCGGGTCTACCCAATTACAGCTCTTAGTGGCAGATGATGGTTAACCGACCCAACAGCTCAGCGCATGTGCTGTGAGATCACAGAGGGAAGAACTAGGTTGGTCAGACTACGGGTCTGCACAGCGTTATGACAGGTCAGTGGCACATAGGTAGAGGATCACTGTGCATGCTTGAGGTCACAGCCGTCGCTGGCATTTGTGTGATTTAGTTAGCAGGGAGGAGTCTGAGAAGCACTACAGAGACTATAATTATGCCTCTGTAGGCATGATATCGGCTGGTGGCTGGACTGTTCAGCACTAAGTGCACGCCTGTCTGACTAGTAATACTAATTTGAATATTCTGCACACAAAATTAAAAAGCTCTTTTTTATGAATATGCAGGCACTCCCCAAAGCACCACTCCAGTGTTTGTTTTTTCACCACTGGAGTGATGCTTTAAATGTAAGTCCCCTGCTTCCATCTTGTGATCGCAGCTTTTGACTGACCGTAAGTCAGAAGCTATGTCACATCTCTCAATGCAAGTCTAGGAAAGCCAGACCGAGGTTCTCATAGACTTACATTAATTAGTGACCTCCGGCTAGCACCATGAAACACTGGAGAAGCCGGCAGGTTTCGAACTGCCGGAAACCGACCGGAGAGGCGGCAAAATAGATGAAAATGCCGAAAGGTGAGTATCAGACAGGGGGCAAGGGACTTGGATTTTAAGCACCACTCCAAAGGTAAAATTTAAAAAAAACGCTGGAGCCCCTTAACGACCTTGGGATTTCCCGTTTTTGCGTTTTTGTTTTTTGCTCCCCTTCTTCCCAAAGCCATAGCCTTTTTATTTTTCTGTTAATATGGCCATGTGAGGGCTTATTTTTTGCAGGACAAGTTGTAATTTTAAAAGCAATCACTGGTTTTACCATATCATGTACTGGAAAATGGGAAAAAAAATCCAAGTGAGGTTAAATTGCAAAAAAAATGCAATTCCACAGTTGCTTTTTTTTTTTTTTTTTTTACCACGTTCACTGAATGCTAAAACTGACCTGTCATTTTTATTCTCCAGGCCATTACGAGTTCGTAGATACCAAACATGTATAGGTTATTTTTTATTTAAGTGGTTAAAAAAAATCCAAAGTTTGCTAAAAAAAAATGTCGCCATTTCCGAGACCCATAGAGTTTCCATTTCTCGGGATCTGGGGCTGGCTGATGACTTATTTATTGCGCATCTAGCTGACATATTTATTAATACCATTTTGGGGTAGATCTGTTGTTTTGATCGCCCGTTATTGCATTTTATTGCAATGTTGCGACAAGCAAAAAAATTTAATTCTGTCGTTTAGAATTATTTTCTCATTACGCCGTTTACCGATCGGATTAATTAATTTTTTTATGTTCATAGATCGGGCGATTCTGAACGCGGCGATACCAAATATGTGTATGTGGGTTTGTATTTTTATTATTTTATTTTGAATGGGGCGAAAGGGGGGTGATTTAAACTTTTATATTTTTTATTTTTTTTTTATATTTTTAAAAACATTTTTTTACACTTTCTGCATGCTTCAATAGTCTCCATAGGAGATTAGAAGCAGCAGTTGTCAGATTGCTTCTGCTGCATACAAGCGATGAGCAGAACGCTTGTATGCTGCAGAAATGCTCAATTGCCATGAGCGCCGACCACTGGGTGGTGCTCATAGCAATCGAGACATGACAACCACAGGGGTCTGCTGCAGGTGGATGGCGATTCTACCTGCAGCTGTTGCAGGCACATGTCAGCTATATAAATCAGCTGACATGTGCCCGGTTCAGTGCGGGCTCAGCGCCGGAGCCCGCGCTGAACCGGGGGTGATGACCTGGGGCATACTAATACGCCTCAGGTCAGAAAGGGGTTAACATTGGAGTGACTAGAAATCAGAATTTAATGACAAATGCAGTTCTGTAATTAGTTAATAGGTTCCCTTTAATCGATACAGAGTGTCATACTATTTTTGAAGGATATTAAAATGTATTGGGTGGAAGAATCATTATACTAGATTGTAGCTTTATTAACTGATATATGCTGTATTGTATGCTATCTGTGGTATTTTTCAACACTTATAGGCATTTGATTTGATTGGACTCGGCACACACAGTTATGTTCGCAGTCATATAACTCTCTTTTTTAGCTAATAAGTAGTAGATGAAGATGTAGCTATACAATGAGCATTGGCCCTAGGCAGCCTTCTGGGCCAGTAGTCAAGAAAAGAAAGAAAGAGTTAGTATACAGTGTATTATGCCCTTTGTACTACCGCTGTAACAAGTCTATTAAAGCCAATAGTCTGAGAGCTCCCTGCTTAGGGTCGCTGCCTCCTCCTTGTTAAAAGAAGCTATACAGAAAATCTCGACAGAGACTTGCTTGTACAATTGATATACTGTACAAAATACATGGCATTTCAGGCTAATAGGCCAGTACTTGTAACATTAATAAATGGATATGAATAGCGGTACCAGAAAAAAATTTAATTTTTTTTTTATTATTATTATTTTTTTTTTTTTTTTTTTTTTTTGGGGGGGGATTTTTTTTTTTTTTTTTTTTTTTCTCTTTTTTTTCTCTTTCCTTTCTTCGTCTACTTTTCCTAATTATAATGATAGAAACTGATTGTAATTTTATACTTTATATTTATGCATTGTTTTATGTTGTATGTAAAAATTATTATTATTTTTTTATATAATCTAAAATATAGGGTGGTAGATGACAATATATCCTATGAAGTATTAAGATTATAGGATTCACAAGTTGTTGTTTTTTTACAGCGAATCCTTTTTATAAGAACCCTATATGCTTCATTAGGCATTATTTTATAACAATCCTTTTTACTCTATTGAGCATATATGAACTCAAGGGGTTAATATAGAGGTATTACTCTGTATCTGGCCCCGCCCCTTTTAAGTAATTGTATACCTAGTCAAATGTATATAAGGATCAATTGTTTGCTGCTTGTCACACCTGATGAAGGTGGCTGTGTCCACCGAAACGCGTTGTGTGTATATTAATAAATCAGTCCTTTTAATATTTTTGCCCTGTTATTGGCGCTCTGGTACCGCTATTCATATCCATTTATTGTCCCTTTCCCCCTGTTGGGGTGCGGTAGAGCTGCCTTTAACTTATTGTTCTTTCACCTGTGGGAGGAATTTAATTAGAATCACTACCCTGGTTTTCCAAGCTGCGCTGCCCTAACCCCTCCGGAACGCTGCCGGGGGTGTTGGTGAAGCTGGGCGTCCATCTCGGCGTTACATGCAACTAACCTGACCACGTGATCCACCACCGAGAGATCAGGATCTGTGAACGCCGCTGGAAATAGATGACAGCCACCAACAGAGCGGAGCTTGTGGAGCTTTACACTGGGGTTGTGCAGAGGTGCACAACTTCATAAGGTTAGTAGCCATCCTCACACCCCTCTAACAATTGCAATACTGAGTCACCCATTGCGCCTTGTTCTCTCCTCTCTTTACATATTGAGTCTGCTATTGCTGGGGGCTTAGCCTCAAGACCAGGAGCTGCAAATTGGGCGACTCAGATTATTCAACACATCGAGAGACGGAAAAATCTTGCAGAATCGTCAACAGATAAGAACTGTGTTTAAGACTTTAAAATCTAAATTGCTGGATCATTATGGACTTTTATGTGACCAATAGAGAGAAATTTAGATTATCTCTGATCATTACAGCCCTTAGTAAAGACTCTAAAGATGGCGACAGATGCATATATACTAATCCAACTATGCTGAATGATACAGATCAAAAAAGGTTACGTGGACTGTTTTTGAACTTAGAAAATAATAGCAAAATAGAAATAACTAATCACGTAGACACGATGTTTTTAGAACATTACATTAAGGATAACATAATACCCAAGGGATTGAGAATGAATCTCAACTCATCCTTTCCTCAGGATATTGTTTTTACTGAAAGATGGGACAGGTGTATTTCTGATTGCTCAACAACACTGATCAGATTGTTGATTGATAAAAGGAATACTCTGGCTATGCATGCTTTAGAAACAATAGCTAAAATTAAAGGGGATTTGGAGTTCTTTTCTTCATCTGCGGAATATTTTGCCACAGATAATGAGGTAAAACTAAGACTGGCTAAGTTTGAAAATGATTTAATAAATAAAAAAGCCAAAAAATATGAAAGAGATATAAAAGACTCTAAAAAAGAAAAAATCCAATCACCACTTCAAATTTCACCTGTTCCCATCATCTCTATGCAGAGAACAACTAGGGATAATCCATCATCCCCTATTCTAAGCAATGATCCTGATAACCATACAAAACAAGTGAATAGTTTTCAAAAACAGTTTTTTATGAATAAAAAAACAACAAGCAATATATGAGACTCATAAAAAGAAGTTATCCATTAACAATAATTACAAGAAAAATACTGCATTTAATTCTAATTTGGAAAAAAATAATGACCTTATAATAGAGGGAATGTGTATGGAAATTACTCCTCCCTCCATACTGATTACTGATCCACCTATTTTATCCACACAAGCAGCAGATGTAGAATTTATTGCTAATCCGTCTACTATTTCCACACAAGTAGCAGATATTGATGAACTGAACTTCACATTACATATTAACACACAGGAGATATCCCATAGTGCAGGGTTCCCCAACTCCAGTCCTCAAGGCCCACCAACAGGTCATGTTTTCAGGATTTCCTTACTATTGCTCAGGTGATAACTGCATCACCTGCACAGGTAATAATTACACCACCTGTACAATACTAAGGAAATCCTGAAAACATGACCTGTTGGTGGGCCTTGAGGACCGGAGTTGGGGAACCCTGCCATAGTGGATCTAATATCTCAGAGCTTTCTAGTGCAATACAGATTCCTATTGCTGGGGAGTCATCTGGTCAGATCCCGATAGCGGATACACTGAATATTTTTAATCAAGGGAGACCTTCTGATAAAACAAATGGTATAAACCACATAAAACCCCCTATAAACAGAATGACATCCTTGGAATTATCTCCGATTTTGAATGAAAATAGTATCTTGATAAATCCTCAAACACAGAATGCAGTTGCATCTCAAACTAATAAAACGAAAATTACACATTTTTTTCACGTGGTCCCCGGACGTTGTCCAAAACGAAAAAGAAATTTAGGGGATGTAGAGGGAGTGGAAAAACCCGAGGCCTCAATAACAAAAATAGTCCAAATGCCGAAATTGAGACACAATCCAAATATAAAGAAAATGAAATCTTGCCAATGAACCAGAATACAAATTCCCTGCAGATAGAAACCCCTATCGGTTGTGGGGGCATTTTTAATATTTCTAGCTATGTGCTATCTGAAGCTGAACGATCCTTGTTAGGTCGAGGATTATCTTTCTGTCCAGCTGTCCCATTTAATAATTTCACTTTGTTCTGTGATTTAAATGAATTTATAAGGAAATTGACACTAAAAAGACATTTTCTATTGGAAGATAAGAGAAAATCACATCCTATTAGTTCATGCTCAACAGTATCCCCCTCCATTCAAGAATCTAATATACCAGGCCCCCCATTACTGGACCCTTTCACTCATGTAAATGTGAAGGGGAAAAATAATTTTTATCCATTACATCACAAAGGTTCACACCTTGAAACTTTCCAACAATTAATTTTGAGGGACCTTAGGACATTCCCCCCAATTTCTAAAAAAGTGAATAACTTGAGCTACCAGGAGAAATGTGCATTAAAAACCCTTCAGGATAATAAAGAAATAATTATAAAGAGAGCAGATAAGGGAGGGGGGACTGTGATAATGAACAGAGGCTGGTACATCAAGGAGGGCCTCAGAATCTTAGACGACTCAAACTACTACGTGAAATTAGAAGCAGACCCATCTGTAACCATTTTTTTTTGGAGTACAAAGGACTTGTAGCAGGGGCCTCTACAGCTGGCTTCCTCAATAAAAAAGAAAAATCCTTTTTAGACATTAAAAAATTCAAAGTCCCTTATTTTTATTTTTTACCCAAAATTCATAAAGATAAATTTAATCCCCCTGGACGTCCTATTATTTCTGGTATTAATTCTATCACATCCAACTTATCCCACTATATTGATCTTTTTTTACAGAAGTACGTTTTATCCCTAGATTCTCATTTAAAGGATTCCACACATTTAATTAGACTATTGAGAGAATTACCCCCTCTTCCAGGCTGTCTTCTTATTACACTCGATATAAGCTCTCTTTATTCCAATATCACACATGTATTGGGTTTACAGGCAATTAAAAAATTCCTAGATGAGGACCCTAACTTACAAGATCCTCAAAAAAACTTTTTATTGAGGGGTATAACTTTCATTCTTGAGAACAATGTATTTTCTTTTGAGGGGGTGATGTATCGGCAGCTGAGGGGCTGCGCGATGGGGACGAGGTTTGCCCCCAGTTATGCAAATCTATATATGGGGGCATTCGAGTCTATCCACATCGCGCAATCCCTCGGCGCCGATAAATCCATCGTTATGTACCGCCGCTTTATAGACGATCTGTTTATTATATGGAGGGGAAATACTGTGGAGGCTGCCAAATTTATTGATGAATTAAACTCTAACGACTGGGGTCTTTCCTTTACCTCTACCATATCTGAGAGTAATATTCAATATCTTGACCTTCAGATAAATATAGACAATTCGGGTAAAATATCCACATCTACCCACTTTAAGGAAGTGGATGTAAATAGCTATCTTGAATTTGACAGTGGCCATCTACCCAGCTGGATTAGAAATATTCCATACGGTCAATATTGGCGTGTCAGAAAAAATTGTACACATGATTCGGATTTTTTTCTGGAATCTAAGGTTTTACAAAAACGTTTTAGAGCTAAGGGATACCCCCGGAAATTATTAGAGGATGCTTTCTCCAAAACTAGATCCCTATCACAGAACCTGTGTATCAACAAATCCAAGAATACCAGCCAAGAGCCATACAGCGATTTCAGTTTAAATCTGATTACTACCTATGGTAAACCTACGCAAGTGTTATCCAGTTTATTAAAAAAATACTGGTTCATTTTAAGTAATGATCCAATATTAACTGGTCATTTACCGGAATTTCCTCATGTCATATATCGGAGGAGTAAAAATCTAGGAAACTATATAGCCCCTAGCAATACAACAATTGGTAGAAGACCGAACCATTCAGTTCCTATTAGCAATAATGGATGTTATAAATGTAATGTCCCTAAATGCTTATGCTGTGAATCCATTGATAACGGAGCCAAAACATTCGTCTCTGCGGTCACTGGAGAGATATATCCCATTCGCTTTAGACTTACATGTCAGTCCTCATATGTGATCTATCTGCTCCAGTGCACCTGCGGCCTGCAATACATTGGCCGCACTATCCAGGAAATGCACTCCAGATTAAATAAACATCGCCAAAATATTAGAAACGGCTTTCCCCTACATAGTGTTTCTAATCATTTCTTAAAAGAACATCAAAAAAATCCTAATAACCTAAAACTAACTATCATTGATCATATAGTTGATACACACCCTGATAGACTAAATCGTCTCATTACACGTGAAAATTATTGGATTTTCAAAATGGGAACCTTGTCTCCTGAAGGTTTGAACCTTAATATAGAGAAGACAACTTTTTAAATAATTGTTTTCATATTTTAGCAAATTTATTATATATATCTTTTATATGGAGGAGGAGGGGGGAGGAGAGAGAGAAGGAGGGAAGAGGGGAAAGGAGAGAGGGAGGGGAGGAGGGAGGAGAGAGAGAGAAGGGAGAAAAAATTTAAAGAAAAATTTTTTATTTATTTTTTATTATTATTATTATTATTATTATTATTATTTTTTTTTTTTTTTTTTTTTTTTTTTTCTCTTTCCTTTCTTCGTCTACTTTTCCTAATTATAATGATAGAAACTGATTGTAATTTTATACTTTATATTTATGCATTGTTTTATGTTGTATGTAAAAATTATTATTATTTTTTTATATAATCTAAAATATAGGGTGGTAGATGACAATATATCCTATGAAGTATTAAGATTATAGGATTCACAAGTTGTTGTTTTTTTACAGCGAATCCTTTTTATAAGAACCCTATATGCTTCATTAGGCATTATTTTATAACAATCCTTTTTACTCTATTGAGCATATATGAACTCAAGGGGTTAATATAGAGGTATTACTCTGTATCTGGCCCCGCCCCTTTTAAGTAATTGTATACCTAGTCAAATGTATATAAGGATCAATTGTTTGCTGCTTGTCACACCTGATGAAGGTGGCTGTGTCCACCGAAACGCGTTGTGTGTATATTAATAAATCAGTCCTTTTAATATTTTTGCCCTGTTATTGGCGCTCTGGTACCGCTATTCATATCCATTTATTGTCCCTTTCCCCCTGTTGGGGTGCGGTAGAGCTGCCTTTAACTTATTGTTCTTTCACCTGTGGGAGGAATTTAATTAGAATCACTACCCTGGTTTTCCAAGCTGCGCTGCCCTAACCCCTCCGGAACGCTGCCGGGGGTGTTGGTGAAGCTGGGCGTCCATCTCGGCGTTACATGCAACTAACCTGACCACGTGATCCACCACCGAGAGATCAGGATCTGTGAACGCCGCTGGAAATAGATGACAGCCACCAACAGAGCGGAGCTTGTGGAGCTTTACACTGGGGTTGTGCAGAGGTGCACAACTTCATAAGGTTAGTAGCCATCCTCACACCCCTCTAACAATTGCAATACTGAGTCACCCATTGCGCCTTGTTCTCTCCTCTCTTTACATAAGTACTTGTAACATTATCAGGTATATTAATCACCATTTAGATCAGTGTGATCTTCCCCCTGACATCCATCCATCAAATGCAACCAGGGAAGAGAGAGCATAAGTGTAAAAAAAAATAGATTATATTTTATAATTTTATGTTTTTGTGTCTCTTCTAATAATCCAAAGGATAAAAAAAAAGTCATTAAGCCATCGTGATTTCTTCATGGCCCTACCTCACCCTACAAACCTAGAATGAAAACAGAAAGTGCAACGTTATGTTCATCTGAAAATAAAGTAATGAACTTGTTGTGTTACAATGTAGTTTGGTCTTTTGCCATTACTATTAGTCTAAAATATCGGCTACATAGTAATTGACTTTTTTTTGGATCATTGCATTTATTCATTTGCTTAATGTTGTTGCTGGGTTAAAAAAAACCCAGGTATTTAAGATATTAAAAAGGTTGATTTGCTTCAGAATTATTGTAATGAAAGCCATTCTTTATACTGTTGCTTACATTTTCACACTGAAATGGTATTTCTTCTACCTAGTTAATTGACCACGTGGGAGAAGGGACATTTCTGTAAGGAACTCCCTGTACTATGGAAATATAATAGTGGTCAACAAATAATCAAGTGGTTGATCTGTTAATCTCTCCTTTGCGAATGGGGCAGCCTCTTTGATCAAATTAAAAAATAAGTGTTTTGAATACATTCCTAGAATATATAAGTTGGCAGTCCAACTCTGGGGATTCTCACTGGTATTGCTAATAAAGTGAGTTCTTGCAGTCATTAAAGTGTCAGAACCCTTTTGTCACTGCTTAGATTGCAATGACTCAGAACATCCAATAGTGCCTATTACTAATTATCTGTACTTATATTTTCATGAAACTAGGCTCTATTTCAGGCATAATAAATGATAACATGTATGTTTACCTCTCTAATAATAATTATAATTAATATTCTGAAGCGCTAACATATTCCGCAGCTCTTCACAAATTAGAGCGGACCTTTACAAACTATATAAGAATAACACATAAGTCAACACATACCAAGAGGAATGAGGGCCCTGCTCACAAGCTTACAATCTATGAGAAAATGGGGGATTACAAAAGTTAAAAAATGCTTGTCATGTATGGTCCAGCCATCAATATAATAAATAAAGCGCATGATCCAGAGTTCATAAAGGGGACCAGATTCTGAAGAAAATTACGAATGAGGACAGGGAAAGCTTAGCTTAGTGAGGTGAGATGACTGGCTAGTCTAAAGAAATGATTTTGTAGACTTCAGTCTGTGGATACTGAAAATTAATTGGATTGTCTCGGGTAGTGCATTCCAGAGAACTAGAGCAGCATGAGAGAAGTCTTGGAGATGGGAGTGTGAGATTCGGAATATAGAGGATTTCAAGTCTTAGATCATTAGTGGAATGGGCATGGGTAGACCGGTAGACAAAGAGAAGGGAGGAGATTTAGGGCGGTGCAGAACTGTTAAACTTATTTTAAGAAAATATGATAAAGACATGTTATAGGTCTAAGTAAACTGTTAACCTTTTATGCCCTTAGTTCAGTGAAAATTGGACTTTTCATGAAGACCTTAATAATTTGAGCTAGTCTAGTTGCTTACAATGTCTTACTTATTGAAGATAATGTTTTCTGATAAGCAGTTTTTTCCAGCAGTCTAACTTTCAGGCTTTTGTCAGCTTCTTAGTCCAAGACTGGATCTGTGCAGACAGCAGTGAAGAGGGGAGCAACTTGGCAGCAGACAAGTGGGGCACTGTTTTAGGTTGGGGTTTATTTGGCCCCTTTACTCTAAATCTGAGAAATTCCCTGCAATCAGATACTTGCCTTCTACACTGTGTTCCAAATTATTACGCAAATAATATTTTCTCAGATTTTCCCAAATTACCTATGTGAATTGCAGTCATTGTAATTTTCCAGTCAAATAACTATTAGAGTACAATTGAAAGGTTTTTGTACAAACTGCCTATGATAACAGTATATTTTTAAAAAAATAAAAAACTCAAACTGCACTCAAAATGCATGTTCCAAATTATTATGCACAGCAGAGTTTTCAACCTTTTCATCTTAATAAAGAACAAAAAAATGGTCATTTTTGAAATTATAAGCATTAGCAGGTTATTACAAACTGAAACCAAACAGTTTTCAACTCAAAACTTTATTCTAGGTGATGTTACATTCGCACATAGGACCGCTTGTTCAAAAGGAGCTTCTGAACTCTCTCGTCCATTGAATTTGTCAGGTTTTGGATGGTTTCTGCTTCAATTGTTTTGCATGAGGACAGAATACCCTCCCAGAGCTGTTGCTTAGATGTGAACTGCCTCCCGCCATCATAGACACTCCTTTTGATGATGCTCCAGAGGTTCTCAATGGGGTTGAGGTCAGGGCAGCATGGGTGCCACACTATAAGTTTGTCCCCTTTTATGCCCATAGCAGCCAGAGATGCAGATGTGTTATGTGCAGCATGAGACGGGGCATTATCATGCATGAAAATGATCTTGCTGCGGAATGCACGGTTCTTCTTCTTGAACCATGGAAGGAAGTTCTGTTTGAGAAACTCAACATACATTATGGAGTTCATCTTTACCCCTTCAGGGATCCTAAAAGGGCCGACAATCTCTCTCCCCATGATTCCAGCCCAAAACATTACTCCACCTCCTCCTTGTTAGCGCCGTAGTCGTGTTTGCATGGGTTGTCCATCAACCAGCTATCCTCTACTCCATCCATCTGGACCATCGAGATCATTTCATGCATGATAATGCCCCGTCTCATGCTGCACATAACATATCCGCATCTCTGGATGCTATGGGCATAAAAGGGGACAAACTTATGGTGTGGCACCCATGCTCCCCTGACCTCAACCCCATTGAGAACCTCTGGAGCATCATCAAAAGGAGTGTCTATGATGGTGGGAGGCAGTTCACATCTAAGCAACAGCTCTGGGAGGGTATTCTGTCCTCATGCAAAACAATTAAAGCAGAAACCATCCAAAACCTGACAAATTCAATGGACGAGAGAGTTCAGAAGCTCCTTTCAAACAAGCGGTCCTATGTGCAAATGTAACATCACCTAGATTAAAGTTTTGAGTTGAAAACTGTTTGATTTCAGTTTGTAATAACCTGCTAATGCTTATAATATCAAAAATGACCATTTTTTTGTTCTTTATTAAAATGAAAAGGTTGAAAACTCTGCTGTGCATAATAATTTGGAACATGCATTTTGAGTGCAGTTTGAGTTTTTTATTTTTTTAAAAATATACTGTTATCATAGGCAGTTTGTACAAAAACCTTTCAATTGTACTCTAATAGTTATTTGACTGGAAAATTACAATGACTGCAATTCATATAGGTAATTTGGGAAAATCTGAGAAAATATTATTTGCATAATAATTTGGAACACAGTGAATTTTGGGATTAATTGGGACAACAAGCCTTTTAATTTTCTTTGTGGACTATATTTATTCAGAAAATTGCAAATAGTTCTCAACAGTTAAGATTTCCTTTAATAATTATATAATGAGAACCTGAAAAACAAAAACTTTAGTTAAATTCTAAGTATTATGTATAATCCATTGATGTATCTACACTTTGTATTCTCATGACAGATCCTGCAGGGCAACCGCAGGGAATTATAATGCCTTCCAGGCCTTCATGTTATTTCTAGAATGCACCCCTGGCTAAGGGAAGCAAATTCAATAATAACGTTATATTAGGAAATTGATATTCTAAAACAATACACTGTATTACACAATTCCAACCTTTCATCCATTTCATCTAAAGACAGCAAAATGTCTTCATTCTGTTATTTTAAGAAACATGCAGAACCATCGCTTTACAGAATAAATGATAATCATCTGTTCCTTGCATTACAATATGAAATATAGTACAAGTACAGAATTTATAAAAAAAAGTGACGATGAAGGAAGAACATCCATCCTCTAATTACGTTCACTAGTGGTGTCTAAAGGATATGATTTTATTTTAAATGATGGGCTGCAATGTAGATCAATACACATTGTACATCCATTACGACTTGCAAGAAAAATATACTGTTCTGAAGCACTTAATTACAGTAATTGCCACTAAGAGAATTCTGGGTGCGAATGCCAACTCCTTGCCAAGAATGTCTATATTACAACTTGCAATCAATGAAATGTGTCAAATTCTTGAAGTATGGGTGCAAGTATGTGCTTTAAATCTCAAATTCCTTTTCCTGCAAAATAATAGGTCACAACTATTAAGTAAAAGAAAGTTACTTTTCTCTATAAATGATAGCCAAAATGGTTTGCCGTGCTTTGTCATTTTAAAAGCCAATTTAAAGGCCCAGGTGGACAGCAATATTAATAGATAATTTGTCAAAGCTTGTGGGAACCTGTGGACAATTTATAATTAAAGCTTTCACACTTTTTTATATTTAAAATATATGTTATTAGTTATTGCAGGAATTGATCTTCAAAAAAGTGGATATACGATTAGGAATTTTATTGGTTTAACTGATCTTGTTGATTCAAATTTAAATATGCTGCTGTCTTCAAAATAGTTGTTTAAAAATACATATATTTTTTAATATAACTTTTTAATTAAAAATGACAGCCAATCTGATTTTAATATGCCAGGACTTTGTAAGGTAGAGTTCTACTGTTTGGTTCTCATGTTTTCTGTGCTTTACTCTTCTTTGCTCTTTTCTTTGCCCTTGTTTTAATAAATTAGTATCTTCCTTGTCTCCTTTTTTTATATCTCCTCTTGCTTTGCATTTTTCTTGCTTCATTTATTTTCACAGTGTATGAAAACTTTAGGGCACTTCTTAAGGACTAGTTGATTGTAGCATCCGTATATTTGTATAATTATATTACATCTTTTCAAATCATTTGTGGTCTTTTTAAGTCAATATCTAAAAAGTTTGTAGCATTATGTTACTTTCTTTCCAACTTAGTTGTCACAAAAATTTTTTTTCCTATATCACTGTCTAATGTACAGTACTTTTAGTTTTTCTGCTACCTAAGCTAAAAAGATAATCATCTTTTATTGATCCTAGAAGTTAAGTAATTTGGTAGGGTACATTGAATACCTGCCCAAAACTCCAAATTTGCCTTATTTATATGTTTCTGATTACTGTCTTCTCTCCCAATATCATTTAGTGGTTCAATCAGTGTTTTTTATATAACTGTTTTTATTATTAGTTATTTGTTTTTAATTTTCCAGAATTTCCATAATCAAATGAAACAAATGATATTACCAATGTAAGATCTTATTGAAAGAAGTTACTCTTAATTATATGCAGGTTGTACAAGATGCAAGTACACTATCCGTTTCTTCTTCAATTTCATTCCATTGTGTTTCTTACAAGAAATTATCCTGTTAGTTATAATAGCGGATTTTCAAGATATTAAAAAATCCGCTTTGATCAATTCAGATATTGTTAATCATTGATGGACTTGATCAGTCGTGCTTAGTGCTTACCAGTTGGAACAATCTTTCAGCCATTAATGAGAATTTATTCTTCCACTCCTTCGTTATACAATGAAGTAGACTTGCTTGTCTGCCTGCCCATTGCTTATTGTTGACCAATTTTTGTCAATTTGTCTTTGGTGTTATTAACAATCTCAGCTCCATTTACCACATAGCTGGTTGAAGTGCAGGATCCTCACTGTCAACATGAGTGACAGCTAATCATTGCCGGTTTCACAGAAGTACGTCTTGCCAGCTAGAAAACAATTATTGTCTACTATTGTTACTTTTTCATTGTAAGAGATCCACAGCTGCACTTTTTTTTGTTTCTAAAAGTTTCTAAAAGCCTTCAAGCATTTTTTTGGGTTACTCGAAAACCTCTTTATAGACTTGGATTCAAAAAATTTCATTATGACTGCTATCATCTGCCATTAGATGTATTTCAAAGGTTTGCATATTGTATTTTATATTTAGTTCTATATTAAAGGAGTTGTCTGTCCACAACAAACTCTTAACCTATCCTTGGTATAAGTCATCAAATTTGGATTGGTGGGGTCCGATATCTGGCACTGTCCACCGATCATTTTTCTCGGCAGCTACCAGAGGTTAAAACATGGGAGAAAGCTGCAACATCCAGCCACTGACACGTATTATAATGCAGCTCCTATACTTTTGAACTTGAGTCTTTCTGTTTCCAGCAGAAGCCACTACACGTTAAAAGAAACCATGCTTTGCCGCTCCATTCCATGTGCTTATATATGTTGACCCTGGACCAAATAAAAGTTGGTTAGCAGGAGGGCTGGGTGATGGCCCCCCACTGATCTGATATTGATGACCCTTCCTACAAATAAATCATCAATTTGTTGTGGTCGGACAACCCTACCTTCCAGTAGGCTCCTTTTAAAGGCACATATTTTTTCCTCCATGAAGATTTGCAACTTTGGGGAAAAAAAAGCTTTGATCGCGTAAAAATATGATGAGTAGTGATGAGCGAGCACTAAAATGCTCGGGTGCTTGAAGCTCGGGTCGAGCACATTGGAATACTCAGGTGCTCGACCCGAGCAACAAGCCCAATGTAAGTCTAAGGGAAACTCGAGTATTTTTCTGGCGGTCCCCCCCGGTGGTCTGCAGAAGGTCAAAAATTGCCCAAATAGATGAGAACAGTACTCAATTAAACGTCAGGCAGGCAGAATATATAGGCAGACGGGCAGGCAGGGTATATAGGAGGGTGCATGAAAAACATAGCAGGGCACTTTTAACACACTAGTGCCCTCCGATTTTCATGCACCCGTCTCTTTAAAAAAGCCAGCCGGCAATTCCTCAGCGGCATACATCGGTACCCGACAATTTAGAACAGAAAGAATAGAGCATCACACACAGATTACATAGAAACATGTCAGTCACATATATAATAAGTACAGTGACAGTGTTGGTTACTGTACTTGTCATTTAGTGTTAAAATAAAGGATTTATTAAAAAAAAAATTGGCATAGGGTTCCCCGTAATTTCAGTCTCTAGCGGAGGTTAAGCAGACGGCTGGGGCAGATATTTGAAGCCTGGGAAGGGGGGTAATACCCACGGAGCTTCCCAGGCTGCTAATATCAGCCCCCAGCTGAATACCTAGCATTTACTAGCTATTGAAATGGGGGACCCCAAAAAAAAATTACGTGGGGTCCCCCCTATTTTAATAGCTAGCAAAGGCTAGGCAGACAGCTGGGGGCTGATATTAACAGCCCAGGAAGGGTGCCATGAATATTGGCTAGAAACACCAGCCGTCAGCCGCCCCAGAAATGGCGCATCCATAGGATGCTCCAATTCTGGCACTTAGTCTCGCTCTTCCCACTGCCCTGTAGTGGTGGCAGTGGGGTAATAGGGTTGGGGTTGATGTCAGTTTATAATGCCAGCTGACATCAAGCCCAGGTTGGTAATGGAGAGGCGTCTATAAGATACCCCCATTACGAACCCCATAGTGAAAGTTAAAAAAAACACAAACACCCAGAATAAAGTCCTTTAATTGAAATAAAGACACAATTCTTTAATGTTCTAAATAAAACTCTACTTACCATCACGCCCATTCCGGCTGAAGCCAACGATCTCTTGCAATAAAAGTAAAATAATAAACCAACCTCATCCTTACCTTTCCATGATTCCCAGGATGGCTTCAGCTCTGCTACATTGACATGACAGGCTGGATTGTAGCAGAACGCTGCCATCCAGCTTGCAATGCCGCAGACACTGAGAAGCTCCCCAGTGAAGCTCCTCAGTGTCTCGCTGTGACGGCATCCAGATGAGCCGAGTTCATGTCCAATGAACTCAGCTCATCTCATGCACGTCACTGACAGCGTGGGAGAATTCTCCTGAGCATGCGGTGCCGGCAAATGACGTCACCGCTTGAGCAGGAGAATTCTCCCACGCTGGGACGGCATTGAGATGGCAGGCTGGATGGTAGCAGAACGCTGCCATCCAGCATGCCATCCTTCAGAGACACTGAAGAGCGCAGGCATGCCACTGATGAATTGCCGGCCGGCTTTTTTAAAGAGACAAGGGCATGAAAACACTATGATTTTTTTTTTAATAAATCCTTTATTTTAACACTAAATAACAAGTACAGTAACCAACACTGTCACTGTACTTATTATATATGTGACTGACATGTTTCTATCTATCTAATCTATGTGTGATGCTCTATTCTTTCTGTTCTAATTTGTCGGGTACCGGTGTATGCCGCTGATGAATTGCCGGCTTTTCATGTTTCACTGTGAGCACTGTTCCCATCGATTTGGGCAAATACTGTAATGCCACAACCACCATGGCTGTGACATTACAGTGAGTGGCAGACAATCCCTGCATGATTAGTGCTCTAAATAGCGCCAAACATGCAGGACGGGGACCCGAGCTCCCGCCCGAGCATCTCGAAAGTACTCGGCGAGCTCCGAGCATCTCGAGTACTGAGATGCTCGGGTGAGTACCGAGCAGTGGCGAGCATGCTCGCTCATCACTAATAGTGAGCCTAAAATGCTGGACAAAAAAATAACATGATATGAAATGGTGGCGATTGACTCTTAATATGGCAGGCATTGGTGTTTTGTGTTCTAGGGTACTATGTTAAATAATATTTTAAATCAGCAGTGTATAAGGGAAATTGAAATGGCAGAATAGTCTTGTGGAGTAAACTCTGCTGAATTTATTGACCCCTTCACTCCCTTTGAATCTATTTTTTAGATGGGGTCAAAGAACATTCAGCTGTTTATGCATTTGTGATTAATTCCTTATCTCTCATGTTTCTGTGAGCTTGAAATATAGGCTTGTAATCAATTAGAGGATTTTCTTTCTGAAATATAAAATCCGGTGTTTAATACCAAGTAAAAATTATATTTCCACATTTGTTAAAGCTGCAGTATTGCACTATTATAACATGAACTGATATTTTTGCTGTGTCTAACTTTTTTGATTGTGAAATCATTTTGTTCTGTGCTATGATTGACAAATTATTCTATATTTTTCCAAGTTTAAAGAAGAAATATTGATAATTGTTTTCCCCTAAACTTTGTTAATTGTCTATGTAATGTAGTGCAAGTGTGGTAAAATACGTAAAGATTGCTATTGGCGTTGCTAGCGCTCCTGACCTGGATTTTTGGCTTGGAGCTCCATATATATTTGTATATATTTTGTAATTGTACATGTTTCTATTATTTTAAGTTATTGTTTCAAGTTTGGGCCATGGATCCTTTAAACTGTCATGCCAGCACGTGGTGCACGTGGTTCCTGGACCCACTGTGCAACGGACCAGACTTACCATTGAGGGGCGTATATAAGCAGCTACTTTGGTGTTCACTGGAACCTCTAGTGGTGAGGTCAGGCTTGTGTGGCAGGTAGCTGCCAGTTGCCACTCCAGGGCGGCGTCCAACAGTAGCAGCTGACCCTAAGGGTCACAGCCGTTAATACGAATCGAGAATCCTGGACAGGAAAGGATGGCCACTAAGGACAGGTTCAGACTGTGCAGTTTCTGGATCATAGACAGGATGACCACTTGGGACAGGTACATACAATCAGGTCTCGGGAAACTGTTCAGGTACCGCCAATGCGACCACTGGGTACAGATATCGCTGACGCAGCTACAGGGTAACATACCCTACTCAGGACTGCAGGGACAGAACAGAATAGGTGTTAGGAGGGCGGTTGCAGACAACTTTAATATAACGGAACGCAACCGACCCCGGGGTCCGCGATGCAGCCTGGTGGACTGCTGCCGAACACTTTCCGGGTGGAAAGGAAAGCAACCAACTTAAATGTAAAACCCTTCCGTGTTAATGCACACTGGAACGGGTATAGCAATTCGCACTATCTCCGTTAGCTGCACGAGAGATAGGCTGAGAAAAACTATCTGTAGTCCTGTTACAGCACAGGTCTGTAGAAGCGTTTTCAGCTGTTGTCTGCTTTTTTCTTCCCCGCACTCCCTGCTTGCCGGACCTTTTATCTTTATGGAATAAAGATATTGCTTTTAAGGACTGGTGAGTGCAGCTAATTTTTCTTTCTTATGGTTATTTTGGACTGTTTAAACTTTTTTATGAGCTTTTGCACCTGAAAGGTTACCAAGTCCTATCTAGGTGTCTGCATTGTACATGTTCAGCTTTGCACTGACTATTGCAGCTGCTTGCACGTGGTGCAGGTTTTTCACTTTCTTTGCTATAAGATTTGCTAGACGAAGTTACCTGCCTCTATGGAGCTAACCTGCCTCTATGAAGCTAACCTGCCTAAGCGACCTGTGCTAATTAGCCGAGCGAACTCTGGCATCGGCAGGTCACGGAGTGAACAGCTAGAGAGCACGTGGAACAGAGTTGTCCACACAACAGCATCACTTGCTCAAATGATCAGAGCGCGTCACCATGTTTGTGGGCGGGCCTTTTAAACTCTAAGCCCTGCCCACCGACGTGCCATTGGTGACGTTACCCGTGGACCAATCAGGCGGTGCCAGGTCACTGGGTCAGGTGGGTGCCAACCCACCAATCATGATCCGCCAGGTCACGGACATGCTCAGTACGGCAAATCCTGGACTTAGATTCCACAAGCCCTGTCTCCCTCTGCAACCCAGGTTTAACATTGCTAGGCACAACTACCTGGGAGATAAACAGTGCTCGCAGACCAGCTAGGTGTTGAGGCTGATGGTGATGCTAAGCAGCATCAGCCCTGACTGGACTGAAAGGGGAGACCACAGAAAGTCTTGGACCCATTTTGAATCCAGCACCAGACTGATGCCTAACAATAGGTTAACACTATAATAGACTATAGGAACACAGGATACAGGAATAATTTTAACAGACTAGGGACAGGGGACCTGGCAACATACAGTTGCACAGACCAAACCACCTAATACTGAACTATAGGGGTTGCTGAGGCACCTCCCTATCGGGGAGGCTGCTTTTTTTACAAGATGCTTCCCAGCCTCTTTAAAAGCAGCGGATCATGCGCATGCACTAGGCACGCTGTTGGGAGTGGTGAGTACATCGGCGTCCCTGCGTGGAGGACGGAGGGGAACCATGTGGGGATGCTGGCCGCAGATGCAACATAAACTACTAGCAATGACCCTGCCAATTGCTGTCTACACTAATTTCCAGCACAGCTCTGGTTCTCTTCTGGCCCTTGTGATAGCTCTTGAGCTTTGGTGGTTCACATTTTATGGGGTGGTGCTTCTTTTCCAATGTTAGTCCATGAGATCAAAAATAAGGCTCCATAGAACCATAGAATTATATTAAGAATGTGACCTCTGCTTTGTGTGAGCGGTCATATCTGTGTTCAGGTCATGTGGGTTAGAAGGGGACCTGAGTGGTGCTAGAAACCAGGAAAGACAGCGATCATTAAGTATTTTCATATACTTGCAATACGTTACATACATAATTTGGAGAATTTATAGAAAGAAAATATTGAGACACTTTTTTGAAACAACTTCAAATAATAAAATTTACTCCCCCATAAACATTAGACTATTTAAATTACTGCAGCTGTCTGGTGATGATCCAACTGCCATGGTCCACATGGGAACCAATGACAGAATATGTGGGAGGTAATTAAGATCTTTAAGAGTAATTTTAAAAAATTAGGCTACAAGCTGAAGGGAAGGACCTTCAAGTTAGTATTCTCAGGATACTGCCTGTGCCATGTGCACAGGCAGTATTAAGTTCCGAAGATTAGGGAGTTAAATGCAAGCCTTTTGTTTGTTGCAGTCTGTGCAATTTCTATTCTGCCTCTCAATAGAAGGGGTTCTACTGTGTTATGGAAGAGAATTCTAGCAGGGCTGGTGGAGTATTTAACTAGGGACAAGGGGGGGAGGCTAAGGTAGGAAAGCAATAGATAGATTAAAGAGGTGTCAAATGATGGAGAAGTAGACTGTAGGGATGGTTAGGACTATAGGGAGAGCCATATGTTATAAACAAACAGTAAAGACAAATGGGTCCACAAAAGTTCAGGAATTATCATTTCTGAAAGTGAACATGGAAAATTGGATGTAAGTCTAAATTATATGTTCATAATGCCTGCAGCCTTGCAAGAAAATAGGAGAGATAGGGGCCTTAGTACAAGAGGAACACAGTCATGTAGTTGCTGTCCGATTTCAGGCAAAGGAGGTGGAAGTTAATCAGGAGGCGGCAGAATTGAGTGGAAAATAGAGCTGTAATATCCGAGGCTTCAGATCTACAGCATAATTTGCATATCAATTCAATTGCTGATTTTTCAGCAATGGAGGAACAGATTGTCTAGGTTGATAGGTCTACATGTATGTCAGGGATTCACAGGATCCCGATTACTCACAGAGACCACCCACTGTGATCTCTTGAGCAAACTGCTCTCTGCTGCCCCCTATTGTCTGGACAATTGAACGATTGGCCGCCGATCAATATAGGGGGCTGCAGGCTGTTGTCACTAAGTAGTTATCAGCAAGCTAGCACTGACCATATGGCCTACACCCCACATTCCATGGAATATGTGAATATGCCCATGTACTATCACTGATAGCCTCACGATAACCCACTTTTTATTATTCACTGCCATCACTGATCAATTTTAAAATATAATACAGGCCTGATCAGACGCCTGCTTTCTGGTAGCCTATGACTTCAGGGAAGGGAATGATTACAGAGCAAAAGAAACAGAGCTATAAAATTTTATATTTATTCCAAAAGGGAGTCAGTGTTTATGAAAAATATCCAAAAGGTTTTACAGAGAGAGACATTACAGTACAGAATATACAGTTACACAAATAAAATGGGATTAAAGAAGAACTTACTCGACAGATCGCAGAGACCATTCGGTCTAGCTGGAGGGAAGCGCTACTATGCCAGTTCAGCGAACACGACCACTGCTTACACATTTATATGTAACCTCCACCATGTGTATGGACCCATCTTCAGCTGGGTCTTTATGCCCAGGGGGTTACCTGCCCACACACCCCCTGTGATGACAGCTTTCCCGCCGAGATCTGCTGCTCAGTACCCAGTACCAACAGGGAATTTCCCCTATTGGTTCATTTTGATCACTGTGATAAACGCTATCACAGTGATCAAAATAAAAAAAATGATAAATCAAACCCCCTTTTGTCCCCCCCTTAGGTAAATAAAAATTATAAAATAAAAAATGTATATTTTTTGTTAGGGTTAGTCCAGGGTTAGGGTTATGGTTAGGGTTAGCCTAGGGTTAGGGTTAGAGTTAGCCCCAGGTTAGAGTTAGCCCAGGGTTAGGGTTTTCTCAGAGTTAGGGTTAGTGTTAGCCCAGGGTTAGGGTTAGCCCAGGGTTAGGGTTAGGGTTAGGGTTATCCCAGGGTTAGGGTTAGGGTTAGCCCAGGGTTAGGGTTTGCACAGGGTTAGGGTTAGCTCAGGGTTAGGGTTAGCCCATGGTTAGGGTTAGCCCAGGGTTAGAGTTATGGTTAGGGTTAGTCTAGGGTTAGGGTTAGCCCTGGCTTAGGGTTAGGGTTAGCCCAGGGTTAGCCCACAGTTAGGGTTAGCCCATAGTTAGAGTTATGGTTAGCCCAGGGTTAGGGTTAGGGTTAGCCTAGGATTAGGGTTTTCCCAGAGTTAGGGTTATGGTTAGCCCAGGGTTAGAGTTAGGGTTAACCCAGTGTTAGGGTTAGGATTAGCCCAGAGTTAGGGTTAGGGTTAGCCCAGAGTTAGGGTTAGTGTTAGGCCAGGATTATGGTTAGCCCATGGTTAGGGTTAGGGTTAGCCCAGGGTTAGGGTTAGTGTTAGCCCAGGATTAGGGTTAGGGTTAGGGTTAGCCCAGGGTTAGGGTTGTGTTAGGGTTACGGTTAGGATTAAGGCCAGGGTTTTGTTATGGTTGTGTTGGGGTTGGGATTTTTTTCAAAATTAAAGAAAAAAAAATGATAACGATATGGCAACTAGTGTTGAGTGCAAGTGCCCGCTACTTGAGTTTACATCGGGTGCTCGGGTATGCACCGACTATTGTTGGTGCTCTTGGGACATGCTCGAGTCCTCGCATGTTTCTCGGTTGTTATTCAGCAAAAAGAAACACACGGCGATTGCCTGCCATACACAAGCAATCCCCGTATGTTTTTTTGGGTGTTTAACAAACCGTGAAACATGCGGGGAGGGGACTCGAGCAAGTCACTCGAGCACCCACGATACATGGTGCATACCCGAGTACCCGATGCAAACCCAAGTAGCTCAAGAGTAATGACAACTTATTAAATATAATAACCTAATGTTATCAAATTCTGTGTCGTACCTCTGGGTTCAAAATGTTCACTATATCCCTTGATAAAATCCATGAGGAGTGTAGTTTCCAAAATGGGGTCACTTGTGGGGGGTTTCCACTGTTTCGGAGCTTCGGGGGCTCCCCAAACGCCACATGGCATCCACTAATTATTGAAGCAAATTTTACATTCAAAAAGTCAAATGGTGCTCCTTCTCCTTTGAACCTTGTCGTGCTCCCAAACAGTAGTTTTCCCCACATATGGGGTGTCGGCGTGCTCAAGAGAAATTGCACAGAAAATTTTGTGGCCCATTTTCTCTTGTTACCCTTGAGAAAATTAAAAATTTGGGGCCTGAAGTAAAATTTGTGTAAAAAAAAGTTAAATGTTTATTTTTTTCCTTCCACGTTGCTAAACTTCTTGAATGTTGTTTTGAGCACCTTGAGGGGTGCAGTTCTTAGAACGGTGTCACTTTTGGGTATATTCTGTCATGTAGACCCCACAAAGTGACTTCAAATGTGATGTGGTCCCTAAAAAAAATGGTTTTGTAAATTTTCTTGGAAAAATGAGAAATTGCTTGTCAACTTTTAACCCTTATAACTTCCTAACAAAAAAAAATTTGGTTCCAAAATTGTGCTGATGTAAAGTAGACTTGTGGGAAATGTTATTTTTTAACTATTTTGTGTGACTTGTCTCTCTGATTTAAGGGCATAAAAATTCAAAGTTTGAATATTGCTAAATTTTCAAAATTTTCATCAAATTTCCATTTTTTCACAAATAAACACAAGTCAAATCGAAAAAAATTTACCACTGTGATGAAGTACAATATGTTATGAAGAAACATTCTCAGAATCAGGGGGATCCGTTGAAGCATTCCAGAGTAATTACCTCCTAAAGTGACAGGGGTCAGAATTGTAAAATTTGGCTTGGTCTTTAAGGACATAATTGGCTCCGTCCTGAAGGGGTTAAGGTCATTAGAGTTAGTAAGAAAGGTTTGTAATTGGATTGAAAACTGGCTCAAAGTTCTCACCTAAAGAACTGTGGTGAATAACTGCCATTCTGAATGGTGCGTACTGTGTCTGTACTTGTTCAACTTATTTATTAATGATATCGAAGATGGGATTAATAATGTTGTTTCTATCTATGAAACTGATACCAAACGATGTAGTATAGTGCAGTCGATAGAAGATGTTCAAAAGTTACCGTCTGACTTGGACAAATTAAGTGTTTAGGCATCAACTTGGCGAATGAGGTTCAATATGAATAAATGTCAAGTTATGTATCTGGACATTAATAACCTGACGTTAGGGGAAATAAAACTAGAAGAGTCATTTGTTGAGAAGCATCTGGGTGTACAGCATGCAATGTCAACTAGCAGCTTCTAAGGCCAGTAGGAAATTGTAATGCATTAAAGAGGCATGGACTCAGGGACAGGGACATAATGCTACCACTTTACATAACAGTAGTATGAACTCATGTGGAATATGCAGTTCAGGTCTTGGCATTAGTGTAAAAACGATGCCCTGGAGTTGCAAAAAGTGTAAAAAAAGAGCCACAAAACTGATATGGGCATGTAAGACCTTAGTTTGGAGGAAAGATTAAAATAATTAAATTTATTTATACTTAATAAGAGACAACTAAGGAGGAAATTATTAACTTGCACAATTACATAAATGACACATTCAAAAGAATATGGTCAAAAGCTGTTTTATCAAATTTTATACAGAAAAAATGCACAGAAAACCAGTGTGAAAAAATATAAAAAATAGTCATCTTTACTCAGTTTCAAGAATTACCTTAGATATTAAAATTTATACATTAAAAAAGTGACTAACTATGTATTGGAGACACACACAGCAGGGGATATGACAGCAATCAAGTACTATAACAGTGATAAGCTGTTTCATGCAAAACACCCTCAAAAGACAGTAGTTCCTCAGTCTGGAGAAAAAATAAAGTTCACTCTCCATAGGAGGCAAGGATTTTTTACTATAAGAACTTTTATTCTATAGCATAGTCTACCTCAGTAGCTGGTCACAGCTTGAACCATCAATGGTTTTAAAAAAAGGCTTAGATGTTTCTGTTAGAAGAAAAAAATATAGCTACATATGTGAATAGAGAAAATTCTTGAATGTAATGTTGATCCAGTCGACTTACACTTGGGATCATGAGGGAAAAACTTGTTCTTTTGGACAGACAGTATCATGCATTATGGATGTACTTGAACCCCAATCACTTTATTCTTTCTCATCCATCGGTTGAGTTTTCATGAATGTGTCTTTTTTTTAACTGTAATATGCAACTATGAATAAAGTTGTCTGAATCCGTTGATTTTGGCATTATCAGCCGACGGTCTAATGTTTCTGGTGGCCTTTGGATTTCAAATAGCCAATCCTTTTGTTCTCCCCTGGGATAAGACACTGATAGAGGAGTCTGACAGCAACTCTCTCACAGAGAACCTTGGAACTGAGATGAGCATTCCGGGTAGTCGGTAAAGCTATCAAATGTGTATGTGGGCCTTTAGGGACTTTTACTTTATTTATGTAACTTATATGGAATAAAGTTAACTGAATCACCTATATACAATGGGATCCTGCTACCAGTGTTAACATTGTTCCAAAATATAGGACATGAAATATTTATCTTTAGATGCTCTAATTTTCCTCTAGTAGTGTATTTAGCATTTAGCATTGGTGATTAAACTATTAACGACCAACATATTTTCCTAATACTCAATACTTTGGGCAAGTTACATTCAGAAATCATAATTATTGTCCTAATATTGGCATATCTAGGCTGATTAACACCTAGGGCCCGATTCATCAAAGCTTTTAAGCCAGTATTCTGGAGTAAAAAGCGTTAAAAAGGCTCATAATTTTGGTGCAACTGGCTATATTATGTGACTTTTGGCGTTCACACTCCCTTTCTGCCACAGCTTCCGGAGCTGCAGCAGGACGGGGGCATGGTGACAACTGGTCTTCAAATTCATGATGAACAGTGGCTTTCATTGTGCCACAAATGGTAATCTCACGGCATGGCACTATTAGAGGTATACGCCACTCATCCAGTGCTCCTGATTCCTGAAGAGGCATATGCCTCTTCAGGAATTAGGAGAGTCCGACTCCAGCATAACTACTCATCAAGACCAGCGTATACAAGGCCAGTCTTATTGAATTAGACCCATAGACCACTTATGTTGTCTAATACTTAAAATAAACATAATTGAAGGAAAAGACATAAAACAAAGTCAGATGGTAATCTGGTGAAAGAAAACAATCTGCCATATTATGGCAGTTGTAAATTCTCTAAGTTGAGTCATTGTAAACAAATTTAATAAATTTAATAAATCCTTACCTAGATCAGTGATTGGTCACCTCACCATATAATTGGGACTCATATGAAGCACTTGATTTCATTTGAAGGTAATTTATTACACTTCATGATGATTGTCCTTAAATTACATTGGAAAACTGACTAAGGTTCCCTGACTCTTCCTTTTAAAAAAAATTGTCTCAACTTATTTTCTTCAGGAACGTAACGCTCTGACACCATGCCACCTGCATTGTGGGAGATGGTGTGCTCCTGAAGGTTGACAGTTTGGACCAGTGCATGTTGACTTCACTGGTCCAGACTGTGCTCTCTACCATGCTGCTAGCAGATGCAGTTGGACTTCTGCAGCATGGGAGAAGCGGAGGGGCACAGAGGCTGAGCAGATCCACTAATCCAGCCAGCTTCAGACCAGCACGAGCATTCTCTCAAGCTTAGAACCCGCTCGCTACCCATGTAACCGGCCACTATAAGAAGTGAGTTAACAAGGCAATGAACCGTACAATAAAATATTAAAGAACAGAGGGATTTTAAATAAGAAGTAATACAAAGACTTTGCAATTTTAAGTACATAGAAAATTGAGACAACCCATTGAAGGAAGTGCAAAAGAAAATAAATATGCATGTCCAACTTTCCACATTTCCTGTATTCACTTTAATAAAGAGTGACTAATTGGTAGGGAGCTAAACAGTCAAAGCATAACTAAAAATATATGCAGTTCCTATTGTATGCCACAACTAAAAATCATGGGAAATATTTGTTAATAATACAGAATAAAGATGAGCGAAAATTGTGAACATTTGCTATATCATTACTTTGTCAATAGATGAAATACTTTTTTTCCATCAAATAAGACAACGAAGGGTGAAATGCTAGCTCCCATTTCAGCCAGCATAGTCTTCTATGAAAAAAATACAACTCATTTCTCATTCATGATGAAAGTAACCATTTATTTTGTCCTTTTGACTTAGAAAGTCTTATCTTTCATTTATAATACATACCATGTGTCAATTGTAACAAACAACAAGCTTTTCCTTATCAATTCATGAGCAATTTACGACTCCTACACACATTCCGATTATATGTTCCGTACAAGTTATGGGATAAGACCAGGGAAAGCTATTGTAGTGAGTCAGTGAGGGAAACCACTAGAAATTTCACCTGAAAGGCTAAATTATGGTATGACCCTGATTGAGCATCACATCCATCATTGTGCATAATTAGACAAGCTTTAGAGAAAATGGCTTGTAAACAAGCTATAAAATGGCTATTCATGATGGAGGCCTGGGTATTAACTCCTCAACAACTCATAGCCATTTTAAAATATGTGTTTAGTAAAGTTGTGTTTAGATTGTTAGGGCCTAATGGAGAGTCAAAAGTAACGCAGTGCCGATGGCATCAGATTTTATTAGCATCTCATTAGGAATTTGAAAGGTGACCATAGACATTGGAGTAGATGGAGGTCTATCATATCTCAGAGAGGTCTTTTGTCCAGAAGATCTAAAGCCATAGAGATTAGACAGGCTAATATCTAAAATGCCAGGCTGAACTAAACACACTAGATAGTAGGGTTGTCAAGTGGTGATAACTGCCCACCAAGTTGCCCTCTACTAAACCCTCTCCTAAGGTCACTTCCATGGAAATGTCTGATATTGCACAGAAAAATGTAAAAGGAAGACCCCAGGCAAGAAATAGCCTATACCAATTAAAAACTGAATTACATTGACAGCTATCAGGTTAGGATATCTTATTGTATATAATTGTGCATGAAACATTGGTGACCACTATTAGAATAAACTAGATATATTGGTTTTAACCTTATGAGATCATTAGAGATGAAGTTGACAATACAATTGATTCTAATTGTTATGAAACAGGCAATAGATAACTGAATGATGACCAATAAAAAGAAAATCTAAATCTAAAATAATTGAATACGAAGTACAAAAATAATGTCTTTTTGTTTTTCTTTTTAGTGAACTTACTGGATTCTCGCTCTGTCATGGGTGACCTTGGATGGGTAGCGTATCCTAAAAATGGGGTAAGGAATTTTATAATGCATGAATATAACAATGTAAATGTAAAAAGTTCATTTAAAAATTGTAAAAATATCTACATTTATTGGTTTATTTCTATTGGCTGTAAGCTAGAACTTTGCATTTAAATGCTCTATTGTGCGATTCCCATAATTTGCTGCAGTTATGTTGTACATGATGTAACTGTCAGAGAGTGTCAAATGCTTTTTCTTTGATATTTTTTTCTCTATGCTCTAAGACAAATTACTGGTTTGTTTCCTTGGTAGGAAAATCAGCTTATGCTGCATTTGTGCCATGATGGAATTTACTTCTTGCTGTGAGACAGAAAACCGTATTAGAGAGGACATTACATTTTTCTCTTTATACAATTCTGGAAACGTGGCCATAGTTTTGGCCTATAGTAGTTGTTGATTAATATTAAATATTATAGTATTGAAGTTTCCCTTTTGTATCGTGATGTGTAGACCAGGATGGGTATAAATTAGTAAAGATGCATAGCAAGGGTAGTATTGTATGTGAACTGTGATAGTGTAACATGATGAGGGTGGTACCTATGGGCAAGTACTCATCTTTCATGTCTCGACTTGCTACAAGTTGGAAGTACTGGCTGTGTGTGGACTTTTGTCAACGGGGGCGCTACACCCTTGCAGGCTGCAGGACCAGATGTTGAACAGTTTAATGAGGTAGACAACCATTCAAAAATAAACAGTCTTTTACTGAACATCAACTTGATGGCGATTATGTACAATAGATAGCAGGTGCATAACAATATGGAGCATCTTCACACACAGTCTCTCTATCTCTTCAAGCTTATTTGTTCCTGTCTCATATTTCTCTGTCTTCACCACCACTCGGCACACTACAAAAGCCCAATTAGTGAGACTCCTATTCTCAACCCGTGGTTCCACGTTCTCTTCCCTCTTAAGGGAACTACTTTGACAATATTGCCAGTATTTAGCTTCCCATCTTGCTGCCACCTTTGAACTCCCACCCGGTGCACTTCCTACATCTCAAGGTCTCTCTTCTGTCCTGGCCCATTACCTCTCTAAGTTATAAACTTTGGGGCGTACTGCTAGGCGTCCTATCCCAGGCCTATCTCTGATGCATCACTCTGTCCTTTGGTCACTTTTCCTTCCTTTACTCTGGATCTTTCTATCTGTTGCTTTGGTCTCCATTCACATCAGGGACACCCACACCATGCAGCTGTGCTGACTAGACAGACCTTAGGCCTGCTTCTTGCACACGCTGTGCCTTATCTAACTTCCTGATAGGAAAATGTTTTTGTCCCTTTCCCTCTCCCCCTCCCCCTCTGGGGCTAGTCCCAATCATTAACTCTAACTCTCCTTTCGGCACAACACAACACCAACACTAATAACGCATATCACAATTCACATTATACACCATAACAGTACTTGTGTCTTCAAGGAGGAATGTGGGCAGTATGTCCATCTCTTTACAATAGGTAAAGATACAGTAAGTGAATGCATCGATTTGTATAGCAAAGGACCTGGGGTTCTATATGCCATGTGATGACATACTTTAGAGTTGTCTGTCCTGTGTTTTCTCTTGACGAAGCAAGCGTATACATATTTTCATCACCAAAACAAAGCTTTATATGCTGGACCCCATAAAAAAATACAGACTACATATATCAGATATGCTATGTGACTACAAACTAGACCTTCAAAATAGATATAGACCTATCCAGGCCCCTAATATATTGACCCAGAGCCCTAACAAAAGTTAAGACCTCACAACAGCCCCCTAAAAAAAATCAGACCTCACACTCAGATCAGACCCATTAAGTCATAGTGACCCCTTCCCCCATTTAAGCTTACCCCAGACCAGAGTTCATTTTATATACATCTCATACCAAGTGCTCCATATTTATAAACCCCATGCCAGACCCTCTGTGTATACAGACTCCAGATCAGAACTCAAACCTTTAACTATACAGACCCCATTCCAGACCCCTATTATTGTAGACCTCACACCATCCCTGCACTTCTCTTTACTCGAGCTTAGCTAGAGACAACACCCTAATCTCAGGACTAGCATCAGGACATTGTCTGTCGTTGTCTACATGAGTCAAGAGAAGGGCAAATATGGTAATGGCTAAGTAAAATTTAAAAAAAGGGAGTGCCAAGGAGAGTTCTCTTCTCTTTTGATAGTCCAGAAAACATCCTCTTTTTCTAGAAGTTTCATGGAAATTTGGCAAAAGCTGTCTACATGCACGTCATCTAATATAATCCCGAACTAAATATACCAAAACTCTTTGCTATTCAGACGGCCAGAGCCAAGGGTGCTAATTGTACTCTTTAGAAGTAATAAAAAAAAACTCATTAAGTCATTATTAGTGATGAGCGAGCATGCTGTTTTAACCCTTTCGCCGAGCACGCCTGGGTGCTTTCCGGGTATCTTCGGTCTGCTTGTATATTAAGTTAAGCTCAGTCCTTGCGTCTGCATGATTTATGACTGTAGTTTAGCCAGCCTCAACACTTGTGAGAACTCCCTAACAAATAGGCAATCTCTGCATGTGTTGAGGCTGACTAACAGTCATAAATCATGCAAACGCAGGGACTGGAACATAATATACGAGCACGCTGAAGATACTCAGTAAGCACCCGAGCATGCTTGGCGAAAGGGTTACACGAGCACTCTCGCTCATCACTAGTCATTATTTGTGAGAGATGGAGCCTCTTTGAGACAGTCCTTGTAATCAAGGTTTCTTTTAGTTGTCACCTAACTATAACGCAATGACTGCACATAAATTTTGCTGGGAGCTCTGTAGAGATGCAGAAGGATCTTACTTTCCTGCCAGTGGTCGTATCAGGAAACCCCCTCAAAAGCTCTGTATGCACCTCATGTAATACAGTACTGTAATATCTCATTATATTAATCTCTTAGAGGAAAGGAATATGCTTCACACCTGGTCTAACTGGGGTAACAAAATAGGAGAGGCCCCTAGGTACAATAAATCATGGCAAAATTTAACAGAAGGGTTGTGATATTGGCCCTTTTTTGCACAAAACATATAATTGTGGCTCTCACTTGATAATGATGAACACGTCTTACTGCAGGTGTCAGTGAGCTCACACCTTTCAGCAGAGAATGCACAAGATAAAAATGGCTGCAGCAGTGCTATTAACATAATCCAACATTGGGCTCCTGTTGCTGCAGATGATGGCTTGCTTATAGGAACTGTTGGTGGACTTTATTGTTACAAGCACAGCCACAGTTGTCTCAATTACTCTATAACAGAAAGTTGCAGAAATACTCCTTGTTGTAGCAAATCTGTTGTTAACACTGAGATCCAGCTTGGGAGCATTCAAATTAGTGATGGGTTGTTAGCTACCAACTCGTACAAAGAGCCTGCTTCCTTCTGTGATTGATGGAAGTTGGCACCCAAATGAGAGCCATTCGTGATTTTTGAATGACTCTCACTGGGTGTAAAAATTACAGCATTCAGCTATCCATGCAGCCAAACTCCCATTTATTGGCTGGTGACAGGGGGCAGGGCTTCAACTGTATTGGAATGCTTTTGTGAACACATGCTTAAAAGGGATCCATTTAGGATCCAAAGAAATGACTATTTTTGGTGAGCAGGGCCAAATGACCAGATTTGCCAAAAAGAGTCAGATAGTCCACCGCTAGTTCACATGAGTGGGTGCAGAATGAGTGAAGGCATGATGCTTTTCTGAGATAGACCTGGATACTATAACTCTTGAGGATCTGGTTGATCTGAAAATGCAGTGATGCTCCAGGACTATCTCCTCTCTCTCAGTGAGTTTATGGGCTTTCAGGACTCCTTCTTTGTATATTTAGGCTCTCTAAATTTGAGGCTCACTATCACTTCTCCTGGCTATGTTATTCCTTCATTCTCCCCTACTTTTCTCACTCAATCAGTCTTTATCTGGTGCTTCTCCTTTCCACGGTTGTAAAGAGAAGCACATGCTTCAGGGAACTGTAGTCCAGGACACTCCAGTATAAGGCTGTGTGCCCACTATGCGTTTTTTAAGCGCTTCTGCAGTGGCAATTCCGCTGCAGAAATGCTTCAAAAATGCTTGGTAGAAGGTCTGCCATGTTCCCCAATGATAATCGGCAGCTCGCGGTAGACTAAAGGACCTGCGCTGATGTCATTTAGTCATGTGACAGGTCACGCGACTGCTGACGTCGGCAGGTCCTTAAATCTACTGCGATCTGCCGGCAAGCCAAGACAAGGACACCGGGGCCATCAGAAGGCAAGTATATATTTATTTTGTATTTTTTAACATTCTTTCGGTCACACTATATAAATCCATGCTGGTTGCATGGATTAATATAGTGTGACCAAGTTGTCAAGCACTTTCCAAGTGATGCTAAAATCGCTTGGAAAGCGCTTGACACCCGCATGTGGAAATACATGTGAAGAACGCTTCACATCCGCTTGTCCCTGGCAGGAAAAACGCATGTACAATCCGCATGCGTTTTTTCTGCCAGGGAGATGCAGAAATGCTCAGGAAAATAATCCGGAGCATTTCTGCATCGTGGGCACATAGCCTAAGAAGTGCAAATGCCTGCTATTGAGAGTCTCTGCTTGGCATCAGCTGCAGCATGCACTACACACAATGCTCCAAGGAGTTACATTGGTAAGGAGTATTTAGAAAGAAACGCAGCACTACTGGACCTGGGTGCTTGAGTTGGGTCCAAAGCCTTGAAATGTCGCGATAACCTCAGCACACCAAATGATATAAAAAGATACTTTTATTTGCAGTCCACAGTAAAGACGTTTCGGTCGACAAGACCTTCATCAGTGTACTGCATGTAAACAAAATGAACAAATATAGAATAGAAACATTATAGTGATTATAAAGTTACAAATTATATATATAGTACATATAAATAGAGGTCTATGTGTCTATGTAACCTTTTGTCCAGCAGATAAAGCAAGAAAACAGGGCAACCTACCAAGTTACTGGGATAGGAGCAGGAGAAGGGAAGGAAATGGGACCCAATACAGGGATTCCTATGGAAAAAGTACATACTATGAAGTGATGTGGGGTTATAATAGGGTGAGGGCTATAGGGGAGGTAGACATACCGTTTATGCCATAAGTCAGGAGGCACTCTACAAGCCCCTCTCCTGATGGTGGAACGCTCCTTGCCTCTCTTTTCCAGCAGTGGAACACATCACTCCGATACAGAAACTACTTCCTGGTCCCTGGAACACACCTATACGTCGGCTGACACGCACGCACGCGCGCATGTGCGGCGCCGAACCAATCATAGGCCGGCACCTCCCTCTTTCACGTCACTTCCGGTGACGTCACCGCATTGAGCGCGATTTACCGGCACATTCAATCCCCTTCATTGGCTGGAAGCCAAACCCTCCTCTTCTCCACCTATATATATAGCCAGTCCCCCTACCGTGCACCCTGCATACATCCAGCGGTGGATACCGCGATTTAGGCAGCACCTCTCCTCAACCTATATGGCATAAACGGTATGTCTACCTCCCCTATAGCCCTCACCCTATTATAACCCCACATCACTTCATAGTATGTACTTTTTCCATAGGAATCCCTGTATTGGGTCCCATCTCCTTCTCTTCTCCTGCTCCTATCCCAGTAACTTGGTAGGTTGCCCTGTTTTCTTGCTTTATCTGCTGGACAAAAGGTTACATAGACACATAGACCTCTATTTATATGTACTATATATATAATTTGTAACTTTATAATCACTATAATGTTTCTAGTCTATATTTGTTCATTTTGTTTACATGCAGTACACTGATGAAGGTCTTGTCGACCGAAACATCTTTACTGTGGACTGCAAATAAAAGTATCTTTTTATATCATTTGGTGTGCTGAGGTTATCGCGACATTGGTAAGGAGGTCACAAACAAAAGTTCCCACCCTCCTAGGTCCCTTGAGGCTGTACAGGGAAATAAATGAAAGTAATGGGATATCATTTTCCTTTGTGATGTAACTTGTAACTTCTTCCTATCCACCACTCCCTTACACATACAAAGAATAAGAAAGTAAAACTTTTCATACTGCTCCTCAACGTCAAACGAATGCTTATTCCAGAATATTGAGCCTAGAATAATCAAGGTTGCCAACGTTTTTGGAATGCCCAGAAGACTCAAAGAAATAGGAAAAATCATCTGGACTACAGGGTGCTACCAAAACAAAAACCCAGAAAGCACCTCCAGAAGTTTTGTTGAGTATGACAACAGCATTATGTAGATGTGAAAAATGGGTTAATAGCTTGTGGAAGAGCTGTATCCTAGAAAACATTATACTATAGCTAAGCTATATGGATTTGTTTTAGCAGTGCTCTTCATGCCCTCTTATTAATGACTTCTCGTAAATAAATAGCAAGTATGAGAAAAATAAACTGTCATATGAACATATAAGCCAAGCCCTAATATTCTAGTTGCAACAACACATGGCATATTACATATGTCGTTGAAAGTGAAGGGTTAAAGGGAACCTGTCATGTGAAAAGACGCTATTAACCTGCAGATATGGGATTAATCTGCAATTATTAGCATTCTGAACATGCCCGGCTTCCACAATTTGAGCCCCACTGCTGGGGAGAAATGAACTCCCGGAAGTGTTTGGCATCCATTCACAGGGGTGCCAGCATGGATTTAGTCACCACTCTGTGTATAGAGAGCATTAGGGCTGGCAGTCAGTAAGGGCCAGGTTCACAGTTACAGCCGCCGCTCTCTATACACAGAGTATTGACAGAGCTGGCGCCACCCCGTGACTGAACGCCGAACACTGCTCAGAGGAATAAAGTTCATTTAATCACGGCAGTGGTGCTTAAAGTGTGGGTGCTGGGCAGAATAGGATCAGAACGCTATTATCCTGCAGATTAACCCCATATCTGGAAATTAAAAGTGTTTTTTCAAGTGACAGGTTCCTTTAAAGCTTAATTCCACCACAAAACTTCCCTTTATCAAATCACCTTTATGAACCATAGAGTTCATTATCGATTTTTATTACTTTTCTGAATCCCTGGATTAAAGAGAATCTGTCAGCAGCTTTTTCTGCCTCATCTGAGAGTTTCTGATGTGGGCAAAGAGAATCTGAATCCAACTATATATCACTTAGATTACTGGGTGCAGCTGTTCTCACACAATCAGAGCTTTTAGATTTAGCATTAAGCAAAACTGAGAAAGCTAACCCCATCCACACCATGCTTTCTATGTACATAGTCAATAGACAGCGAGCTGCCTATCACAGGAGGGGGTGTGTCAGACCAGGACTCATGGACAAGGTAGTCACAGCAATGATAAGCTACTGGTGTTAAAACAATCATTGTAGGCAAACAAAACCTTACTTGATAAGAGTATCCCTGAAATTTGCATTTTAGTCCCTACAGCATGCTGTCTTCTGCTTATGTAGCCAAAACCTGCTGACAGATTCCCTTTGAGTCCATGTTCTACAATTTTATCCCAGGACCATATGCTATCTTGCATAACTGCCTCTAGCTTCTTGGGTGGAAAGTCCCTGTTCGGTTATCTCTCATACTCCAGTTTGAGCAATTGTTTGTGCTGTAACAAGTCTGTTAGTAGATTAGATACTGTAGTAACTGAGACTTCTCTGATTTGGTTGAATGATATAGGCTGTAATTCATCATTTAGAAAATAACTGATCATTACGCAGAAAAGTTACAGCAATCAGGATACCTGACATACTGTATGTAGCATCGGCGTCTCTGCCCCGTTCCAGGCAGAGACGCCGTCCCTCTCACCTCCCCGCTCCTGGCGCGGCGTCCTCCAGCGCTGCTCTCCCCGCTGCTTCCGGCGCGCGCTCCTTCCCCGGCAGTGTGCTTAGGGCGCGCGCGCGCGCGCTCCCCCTCTCTTAAAGGGACCGCGCGCGCCGTCCTAAGGAGTCCCCGGCCAATTGCCGGAGGACCTCCCATATAAAGGGCACCTCCTCCAAAATGGAGGTGCCCGAGCAATGTTGTTTGCACCTGTGTCTCACCTGTGCTTCAGCCCTCAGGTCCCGTTGCCAGTTACCTGCCAGTTACCTGCCAGATTCCTGCCAGCTTGCTGCCTTTGTCCTGCCTGATATCCAGTCACCTGCCTGCTAGCCTGAGGTCCGACGGTCTGCCTTCCAACTCCTGTCAGTCTGTCTATGGACCAGCTTGCCCGCTCACCTGGGAGCGCACACCTGTTACCTGCCTGCTAGCCTACCTGGAGGCTCCGCCGTCACGTGCTGTGACCATCTGCCTTTCCAGAGACTCCTGCCCGCTCACCTGGGAGCGCACACCTGTTACCTGCCTGCTAGCCTACCTGGAGGCTCCGCCGTCACGTGCTGTGACCATCTGCCTTTCCAGAGACTCCTGCCCGCTCACCTGGGAGCGCCCACCTGTTACCTGCCTGCTAGCCTACCTGGAGGCTTCGCCGTCACGTGCTGTGACCACCTACCATTCCAGAGACTCTCGCTTGCTCACCTGGGAGCACACATCTACCATCTGCCTGCTAGCCTACCCGGAGGCTCTGCCATCACAGGTCGTACCTACCCTTTACCCAGAGACTGCCCCGGTCACTTGCCGTAACTCCCTGCCCGTTCATCCAGAGACTGCCCCGGTCACTTGCCGTAACTCCCTGCCCGTCCACTCAGAGACTGTCCCGGTTACCTGCTGTGACTGCCTGCCCGTCATCCCTGATTGCCACCCGCTCCCTTACAAGGACCGCCCCCTTGTATAGTAGCTCAGAGGTTCCGCCTCCCAGACCCGTTACAGTTTGCTCGGGCCATGGAACCCGGTGGCACCCAAGCTCCCTCGCTCTCGGACCTGTGTCATGAACTGTCCCGCCAGAGGTCCCAACAGGAGTCCATCCTGGGTCACCTGCGGAATGTCAATTCTCGCCTGGACACTCTGACTGCTCCGCCAGCAACCTCCGCCAGCGCCATGATTCGCAATCCGACAGCTCCGCTGTCCACCAACACTATGGTATCCTGCCCCGGACCCCGGCTTTCTGCACCTCCTCGCTTCGGAGGCGACTCCGCTCAGGCTCGGGGCTTCATAAATCAGTGCACCCTGCACTTTGAACTCCTGTCCCACCAGTTTAACTCCGACCGGGCCAAAATTGCCTTCATCATGTCCCATCTCACCGGAGAGGCTCTGGCCTGGCTAAATCCTCTATGGGAGAGAGGAGACCCCCTGGTGTCCAACTTGCCTGCCTTTCTCACGGCCTTCCGGAAAGTCTTCGACGAACCCGGACGGAAGACCTCATCCGCATCGTCACTGCTACGCCTCCGTCAGGGAAGCCTCACCGTGGGCCAATATGCCATACGGTTCCGTACCCTTGCCTCGGAGCTGGCCTGGGATAATGACGCTCTGGTTTCAGCCTTCTGGGAGGGTCTGTCCGGCCGTATTAAAGATGAACTTGCCGGTCGGGACATTCCTACCACCCTCGATGACCTGATAGCTCTTGCCACCCGGATTGACCTGCGGTTCCAGGAGCGTGCCAAAGAGGTCACCCGTGAGAGGAGGTTTCCACGCCTAGCTCCTACTTTTCAGCAACCCGTCACTCCCTCCGTCTCTCCTGAGCCTATGCAGATCGACCAGACCAAGATGGTCGGTTCTCGCCAAGAATCTCGCCGAGCCGAGGGAAGCTGTTTCTATTGTGGCAGTAAGAAGCACTTCATCCGTTCCTGCCCGGAAAAGCCGGGAAACGCCAGTGTCTAGGACCACTCGGAGGGGTCGTCCTAGACAAAAGTAAGTCCTCTCCGTCTCTGACCTTACCGGTCTCTATTGCTTGGGGAGAAAACCGTCTCTTCGAACTCGCCCATCTGGATTCTGGAGCTGCTGGAAATCTCATCGCCCAGTCTCTGGTAGAGAGATACCATATTCCCACCAAGTCCCTGGCGGAGCCATTGTCAGTTGCTTCCGTGGATGGAAGACTTCTCTCGGAGACCATCCTGCTCGTCACCGAACCTATAACCCTACAGGTGGGAATGCTGCACTCTGAGGAGATCTCATTCCAGGTGCTGTCCGAACTTTCTCACTCCTTGTTGCTAGGTCTACCTTGGCTCCAGACTCATGAACCCGTATTGAACTGGCGGTCCGGTGAAGTACTCCGATGGGGTCCTGACTGCCATAGGACCTGCCTGGTTCCGGTCCGTCCACTTCGCCCTCAGCCTACTCCAGCTAACTTACCTGGTCTCCCGGCTCCCTACTGGCCCTATGCGGACGTCTTCGGTAAGAAGGAAGCTGAGACGTTGCCGCCCCATAGGCCATACGATTGCCCGATCGACCTGGTACCTGGCACCACTCCTCCCCGTGGGCGTATCTACCCGTTATCTGCAGCCGAGACCCGAGCCATGTCTGAGTACATTGAAGAGAATCTGGCTAGGGGATTTATCCGAAAATCTACCTCCCCGGCTGGAGCCGGATTCTTCTTTGTCAAAAAGAAAGACGGCTCGCTACGTCCCTGTATTGACTACAGAGGACTCAATCTCATTACGGTAAAAAACAAATATCCCCTGCCACTCATCTCCGAATTGTTTGACCGGCTCAAGGGCGCCAGGATCTTCTCCAAGCTGGATCTTCGAGGAGCGTATAATCTGGTCCGTATCCGTCAAGGAGACGAGTGGAAGACGGCATTCAATACCCGGGACGGTCACTACGAGTACCTTGTGATGCCCTTCGGTCTCTGTAATGCTCCCGCGGTCTTTCAGGAACTAGTCAATGACATCTTCCGTGACCTCCTGTACTCCTGCGTAGTGGTATACCTGGACGATATCTTGGTCTTCTCTCCGGATCTCCCAACACACCGGAGGGATGTTCGTCAGGTCCTGCTTAGGCTTCGGCAGAACCACCTTTACGCCAAATACGAGAAGTGCCTCTTCGATCAGACCTCCCTTCCGTTCTTGGGCTATGTCATCTCCCAAACAGGTCTGCAAATGGATCCCGAGAAGCTCTCTTCCGTTCTAAAATGGCCTCGTCCTGAAGGTTTGAAGGCGATACAGCGATTCCTGGGCTTCGCTAATTATTATCGTCTTTTCATCCCACACTTCTCGTCTCGGACTGCTCCCATATCTGCACTTACCCGTAAGGGGGCTAACCCCAGGATATGGTCGCCTGAAGCCGAGGAGGCCTTCCTTTCCCTAAAGAAAGCCTTCGCCTCTGCTCCCGTCCTGCACCGTCCGGACTGTAATAAACAATTCTACCTGGAGGTTGATGCTTCCTCCTCCGGAGCCGGAGCGGTGCTCACCCAGAAGTCTTCTACCGGGAGAATGGTAACGTGCGGCTTCTTCTCCAAAATCTTCTCCTCGTCGGAGCGCAACTACTCCATTGGAGACCGGGAATTGCTAGCCATCAAATTGGCACTAGGAGAGTGGCGCTATCTGCTTGAAGGGGCTCTCTACCCGGTAATTATCTACACGGATCACAAAAACCTGGCATATCTCCAAAATGCCCAGAGGCTCAATCCTCGCCAGGCCCGGTGGTCGTTGTTTTTTGCCCGCTTCGACTTCACTCTTCATTTCCGTCCGGCGGACAAGAACGTCAAAGCTGATGCCTTGTCTCGGTCTTTCCTGTCCTCCGATCAAGAGGAGGAACCTACGCACATCATCGACTCCTCCAAGGTGATGAATGTGGCTCCCTTGGATCTAACTCGTCTTCCACCCGGTAAGACGTGCATAGCTGTGCCAGATCGGGAGAGGGTTCTTCGCTGGGGACATTCTTCTAAACTAGCTGGCCATGCTGGCCAAAAAAAGACCTTTCAACTTATTGCCCGGCATTACTGGTGGCCTACCCTACGTAAGGACGTGGTAGACTTCGTCGCGGCCTGTTCATCCTGTGCTCGTAACAAAGTTCCCCGACATCTACCTGCCGGCCATCTCCTGCCCCTTCCCGTACCTGCTGCTCCTTGGCAACACATCGCTATGGACTTTATCACCGACCTTCCAGTTTCTGCCGGTTGTACCGTCATTTGGGTTGTCGCTGACCGTTTTTCTAAGATGGCCCACTTCATTCCCCTGCCTGGTCTTCCGTCTGCACCCGAGTTGGCTAAAGACTTTATCCGCCACATCTTCCGTCTCCATGGTCTGCCCCTCCACATCGTGTCGGATCGTGGGGTTCAGTTCACCTCTCGTTTCTGGAGAGCCACTTGTAAGCTGCTGGACATTACCCTGGATTTCTCCTCCGCTTACCACCCTCAGTCCAATGGTCAAGTGGAGCGGATCAATCAGATCTTGTCCAGCTACCTCCGGCACTTCGTGGATGCTCACCACTCGGACTGGGTGGATCTTCTACCGTGGGCCGAGTTCTCTTATAACAACCATGAGAGCGAGTCCTCTTCCAAATCCCCGTTCTTTATAGTTGGTGGCCAACATCCCCGGATTCCACTTCCTGTCTCCGTTTCTGTGGACAACCCTGCTGCGGAGTCTCTTGTCAGCGAATTTTCTACTATTTGGGAGAGCACCAGGTCCGCTCTTCTTCTCTCCTCTGAGCGGATGAAGAGATATGCTGATAAGAGACGTCTGGATCCGCCCCAATTCCGTCCGGGAGACAAGGTTTGGCTCTCATCCAAACATGTGCGGCTCAAAATACCCTCCTACAAGTTGGGTCCTCGATTCATCGGCCCCTTCGAAGTCCTCAGGCAAATTAACCCTGTGGCCTACAAATTAAAACTCCCGGCCACCCTACGGATCCCCAACTCCTTCCACGTATCTCTCCTCAAACCCGTTGTCTTTAACTCTTTTTCAAAAAATCCAGGTGCCCCTCCTGCTCCGGTTTCCGCTGATGACATCTTTGAGGTAGAGAGTATTCTGGCCTCCAAGAGGGTAAGAGGA
The DNA here is from genome assembly GCF_046119375.1 of Phyllobates terribilis. Taxonomy (NCBI): domain Eukaryota; kingdom Metazoa; phylum Chordata; class Amphibia; order Anura; family Dendrobatidae; genus Phyllobates; species Phyllobates terribilis. Next base: position 791,816,376 of record NW_027362761.1, read on the forward strand.
AAAACCTTTTTTCTGGTAGATTGGAAGGGGTTTGGTCCTGAGGAGAGAACTTGGGAACCCAGGGAGAACATCAACGCCCCGCTTCTCCTTGAAAAATTTCTTTCTGGCCTAAAAAAGAGGGGGCCTAAAGGGGGGGGTACTGTAGCATCGGCGTCTCTGCCCCGTTCTAGGCAGAGACGCCGTCCCTCTCACCTCCCCGCTCCTGGCGCGGCGTCCTCCAGCGCTGCTCTCCCCGCTGCTTCCGGCGTGCGCTCCTTCCCTGGCAGTGCGCTTAGGGCGCGCGCGCTCCCCCTCTCTTAAAGGGACCGCGCGCGCCGTCCTAAGGAGTCCCCGGCCAATTGCCGGAGGACCTCCCATATAAAGGGCACCTCCTCCAAAATGGAGGTGCCCGAGCAATGTTGTTTGCACCTGTGTCTCACCTGTGCTTCAGCCCTCAGGTCCCGTTGCCAGTTACCTGCCAGATTCCTGCCAGCTTGCTGCCTTTGTCCTGCCTGATATCCAGTCACCTGCCTGCTAGCCTGAGGTCCGACGGTCTGCCTTCCAACTCCTGTCAGTCTGTCTATGGACCAGCTTGCCCGTTCACCTGGGAGCGCACACCTGTTACCTGCCTGCTAGCCTACCTGGAGGCTCCGCCGTCACGTGCTGTGACCATCTGCCTTTCCAGAGACTCCTGCCCGCTCACCTGGGAGCGCCCACCTGTTACCTGCCTGCTAGCCTACCTGGAGGCTTCGCCGTCACGTGCTGTGACCACCTACCATTCCAGAGACTCTCGCTTGCTCACCTGGGAGCACACATCTACCATCTGCCTGCTAGCCTACCCGGAGGCTCTGCCATCACAGGTCGTACCTACCCTTTACCCAGAGACTGCCCCGGTCACTTGCCGTAACTCCCTGCCCGTTCATCCAGAGACTGCCCCGGTCACTTGCCGTAACTCCCTGCCCGTCCACTCAGAGACTGTCCCGGTCACCTGCTGTGACTGCTTGCCCGTCATCCCTGATTGCCACCCGCTCCCTTACAAGGACCGCCCCCTTGTATAGTAGCTCAGAGGTTCCGCCTCCCAGACCCGTTACACTGTAAATGTTGCGTAGGTCACGTGTTTTTTTCACTAAACGTAGGATTTAAAAAAGACCTGTCACTTGACAAAACAATTTAGTAAAATACTTTTTACAATTTCCTGAGCTCCCCTGATTTTGACGATCTTTTCCATTTTCTGCTGCGTCACTCCATTGCACTGTTGTTCACCTTTTTTTCTTCTGAGGTTCACTTTGTGAAATATCTGCAGCAGTATAATTTGGTGGTTCTTTACAGTCTTCTTTGGGGGTGTGCGTTTTCACCCCTCACTCGAAGACACTGTAAGTCACAGCTCGGCAGCGTTTGAGACTGATAGACTAGTAGATCAGCTCTGAGCTGTAATTGGTAGCATTTGGGAGGGAGGGGTGAAAGAGCACACCCCCAGGAAAGGCTTTGAAGAAACGCCTATGTGATGAATCCCCACCTCGCCACCCTGCCTGACATCAATATTTCGTCAGCAGGATCACGTTGTGAGGTCTCCTCACTTGTACCAATGTAACATTTTGCACCCCCTGGGGGCACGTAAGGTCAGCTTGGCACAGTTTTACACAGACACCCCTGTCCACACGGGCACAGGAAAGCACAGGAAGTGAGAGGAGGTGGCCCACACAGTCACTGATGTGGCACCACACTCACACCCCTGAAAGGCTGAGAGGCTCCTTTCACTAGCCCCAGTGAAACAGAACCTTATCAGTCTTGTAGAACTGGCACAAGTTTTTCGTTCGATATAAGCGCGGTCATTTAACAGGAATTATAGCGGGCCAGAAACCACCCCTGACAGCATGGAATGTCAATTACCGGTGTGATGCTCGACCATGTATGCACTGGGGGCCTGGGCTATCAGCTGGGTCCTAGGTCCTTCACAGCACATTACTCGAAGTGACCCCCCATTCGAAGTGGACCGCATGTATCAGAGAGAGACAGAGTGACAGAGAGAGGCCACATGGCCTTACATTAGCTGTTATCTCCTCAGGGTCACTCCCCTTGTGCCCTCTGGGCTGAACCTAAATCCCCTCCCTGTGCCTCTGACAGCTAAAAACTCCAAAACTTCAGATGGGCCATAACTCCTTAATGGACGGTACTAAGGAGGCGGTTCTGGTGCTGCCTGATTCATCCGGGCCCCTGCTACGTGTTAAGACCAAACACTGCTTTGCTATCTGTTTCCTACTAGCTGTTCTATGTATCTCCCTACCCCTAGGTGCTAGAACGGGTCAAGACCCAGACGGGCATTCGCCATGTTCTGGGGATCTCGGAAATAAAAACAATGTACAGCTAGTGTGCATAGTATCTCCATAACTCCTTATGAATTCATAGCTAACTTAACAAAGCAATTTAGATTGCATGGTATCCATATGGCAAGCAAGACTTTTGTTCTGCTCTGAGCTGGTCAAGGTGTGAGTCACAGTCTTTTGTCTCTTGACCTCCCATGCTGCTGCAAGGTGTTCTGTTACAACTGCACACTGAATGGGTTTTTATAATCCCATGCCAAATGGGATACAAATGACTGATATGGAACTGTATCTTCCAAATTCTTCACAGCCCAGTTGGACTGCAAGCAGAGATTTCACATTGTGAACTACAGAAGAAGCAAGTGTGAATATCTCTGTAATGGAACAACACAAAATAAAATAGAAAAAAGAATCAGAATCAGGGGAGCTCAGGGATTTTCACAAGGTATTTAACTAATTTCTTTTGAGAAAGTGACAGGCCCTCTTTAAACACAGTATTTTGATGGGCTGGTTGCTATGGATACAATAAAGCACACAGCTGATGAATTGTGCTATGTTATTAGTAACCTTTCTACCTCAAAATGTTCAGATTTTCATCTCAAGAAGTTAATTGTTATTTAGCTATAAGAGCAAATAAGGATTCTTGAATGTAGTGAATCCATAATTTTCTTTTAAAATTTAGGTAGTGACAGTAAATCCCAAAATTCACAATTACATGCCTTTGTTCCTTATGTCTAATCTAATATTTTGTCAAAATATCAGAAATCATGTATTGTGGCAATTTTGCAACAATTTGTACTCAGATAAGCCCAGGGTCAGTAGTGAAGATACATAGTGATGAACAAGGGATTGATACTGATAAACAAGGGATTGATACATATACTGTATAGATCTAAGGCCACGTTCACACATTCAGTACTTGGTCAGTATTTTACATCAGTATTTCTAAGCCAAAACCAGGAGTGGGTGATAAATACAGAAGTGGTGACGTGTTTCTATTATACTTTTCCTCTGATTGTTCCTCTCCTGGTTTTGGCTTACAAATACTGATGTAAAATACAGACCAAATACTGAACGTGTGAACGTGGCTTTATATAGTTAGATATCACTTAACAACCAGTATTTTGATGTAAATTGATATAAATAAATGGATTTCTGAATTTCTGGGTAGGTAAGAAGATAGATGTGACAGATAGGTATATGATAGATAAATAGCTGAAAGATAGATAGATGATAGATAGAGAGATTGATAGATGTGACAGAGATAGATAGATGGGACAGATAGACAATGAATAGATAGATAATAGATAAATGGATAGATAGTGTAGCGTCAGCATCCCTGCACGCTGCCCCTCACCCTCTGTGCAAGGATGTTGCAGATTTCATTTCTGTCTGTTCTTCTTGTGCCCAAAATAAAACTCTTAAACGACTTCTGTCCAGTTGGTTACTTCCTTTGCCAGTACCTTCTGCTCCCTGGCAGCGTATTGAGATGGATTTCATCACGGATCTTCCTGTATCGGCCAGTTGTACCCTCATCTGGGCTGTTGTGGATCGCTTCTCCAAGATGGTTCACTTCATTCCTCTGCCTGGCCTTCTATCTGTGCCAGTGCTTGCTGAGAAATTCATTCTTCATATTTTCTGCCTCTTCATATTGTCTCTGATAGAGGCGTCCAGTTTACTTCACGCTTTTGGAGGGCCACATGCAAGCTACTGAATGTTATATTGGATTTCTCGTCTGCCTATCATCCTCAGTCCGATTGCCAGGTATATAGCGAGTCAATCAGATCCTCACTAACTTCCTCTGGCACTTCATCAATGCCCACCACAGTGACTGGGTCGAACTCCTGCCTAATTTTCATACAATAACCATGTAAGCGAATCCTCTGCCAAATATTCGTTCTTTGTGGTATACGATCAGCAACCCAATATTCCGTTCTCTGTCTCCTCTTCTGCTGAGATTCCTGCTGCTGAATCCCTCATCAAAAGCTTCTCTGAAATCTGGGAGGATACAAAGTCTACATTACTGAAGTCCTCTGATGAAGAGACATGCAGACAAGAGAAATCTGGATCTGCCTCTGTTTCGTCCTGGGGACAAGGCCTGGCCGTCCTAGTATGTCCATCTCAAGGTACCCTCATATAAACTGGGCCCTCACTTCATCAGTGCCTTTGAGGTTCTAAAACTGAATAATTCAGTGGCCTACAAACTCAGACACCCTGCCTCTTTATGGATCCCTAATTCCTTTTATGTGTCTTTCTTTAAGCCTGTAATCCTCAGTCCTTTTTCTGAAAACCCTGGTATCACTCCTTCTCCAGTGAGCACGAAATACGTTTTTGAGATAGAGCATATTCTGGCTACCAAGTGGGTAAGAGGAAAAATCTTTTTTCTTGTGGATTGGAAGGGGTTTGGTCCTGAGGAGAAGACCTGGGAGCCCAGGGAGAACATCCATGCCCCTCTCCTCCTGGAGAGATTTTTTGCAGGTTTGAAAAAGAGGGGGCATAAAGGGGAGGTACTGTAGCGCCGGCCGGAATCCCTGCAGGCTGCACCTCTCCCCTGGCAGGGATGCCAGCTTACTCACCGCCGTGACCCCCGTCCCACACTTCCTCCTTCCCAGCTAGAGCCTTGACCTAAACACAATTGAGCATCTCTGGAGAGACCTGAAAATGGCTGTCCACCAACATTCACCATCCAACCTGATGGAACTGGAGAGAATCTGCAAAGAAGAATGGCAGACGGTCCCCAAATCCAGGTGTGAAAACTTGTTGCATCATTCCCAAGAAGACTCATGGCTGTACTAGCTCAAATGGGTGCTTCTACTCAATACTGAGCAAAGGGTCTGAATACTTATGACCATGTGATATTTCAGTTTTTCTTTTTTAATAAATTTCTGATTTCTTTCAGTCAAGATGGGGTGCAGAATGTACTTTTGGGGTGAGAAAAAAAATGAACTTTTTAGAAATTACCAAATGGCTGCAATGAAACAAAGAGTGAAAAATTTAAAGGGGTCTGAATACTTTCCGCACCCACTGTATATACAGTACAGACCAAAAGTTTGGACACACTTTCTCATTTAAAGATTTTTCTGTATTTTCATGACTATGAAAATTGTACATTCACACTGAAGGCATCAAAACTATGAATTAACACATGTGGAATTATATACTTAACAAAAAACTTGTGAAACAACTGAAAATATGTCTTATATTCTAGGTTCTTCAAAGTAGCCACCTTTTGCTTTGATGACTGCTTTGCACACTCTTGGCATTCTCTTGATGAGGTTCAAGAGGTAGTCACCGGAAATGGTTTTCACTTCACAGGTGTGCCATGTCAAGTTTAATAAGTGGTATTTCTTGCCTTATAAATGGGATTGGGACCATCAGTTATGTTGTGCAGAAGTCTGGTGGATACACAGCTGAATAGACTGTTAGAATTTGTATTATGGCAAGAAAAAAGCAGCTAAGTAAAGAAAAACGAGTGGCCATTATTACTTTAAGAAATGCAGGTCAGTCATTGCGAAAAATTGGGAAAACTTTGAAAGTGTCCCCAAGTGCAGTTGCAAAAACCATCAAGCGCTACAAAGAAACTGGCTCACATGAGGACCGCCCCAGGAAAGGAAGACCAAGAGTCATTTCTGCTTCTGAGGATAAGTTTATCCGAGTCACCAGCCTCAGAAATCACAGGTTAACAGCAGCTCAGATTAGAGACCAGGTCAATGCCACACAGAGTTCTAACAGCAGACACATCTCTTCAACAACTGTTAAGAGGAGACTTTGTGCAGCAGGCCTTCATGGTAAAATAGCTGCTAGGAAACCACTGCTAAGGACAGGCAACAAGCAGAAGAGACTTGTTTGGGCTAAAGAACACAAGGAATGGACATTAGACCAGTGGAAATCTGTGCTTTGGTCTGATGAGTCCAAATTTGAGATCTTTGGTTCCAACCACCGTGTCTTTGTGCGACGCAGAAAAGGTGAACGGATGGACTCTACATGCCTGGTTCCCACTGTGAAGCATGGAGGAGGAGGTGTGATGGTGTGGGGTTGCTTTGCTGGTGACACTGTTGGGGATCTATTCAAAATTGAAGGCATACTGAACCAGCATGGCTACCACAGCATCTTGCAGCAGCATGCTATTCCATCCGGTTTGCGTTTAGTTGGACCATCATTTATTTTTCAACAGGACAATGACCCCAAACACACCTCCAGGCTGTGTAAGGGCTATTTGACCAAGTAGGAGAGTGATGGGTTGCTATGACAGATGACCTGGCCTCCACAGTCACCAGACCTGAACCCAATCAAGATGGTTTGGGGTGAGCTGGACCGCAAAGTGAAGGCAAAAGGGCCAACAAGTGCTAAGCATCTCTGGGAACTCCTTCAAGATTGTTGGAAGACCATTTCCGGTGACTACCTCTTGAAGCTCATCAGAGAATGCCAAGAGTGTGCAAAGCAGTCAACAAAGCAAAAGGTGGCTACTTTGAAGAACCTAGAATATAAGACACATTTTCAGTTGTTTCACACTTTTTTGTTAACTATATAATTCCACATATGTTAATTCATAGTTTTGATGCCTTCAGTGTGAATGTACAATTTTCATAGTTATGAAAATACAGAAAAATCTTTAAATGAGAGGGTGTGTCCAAACTTTTGGTCTGTACTGTACTTAGCGAAAATCTTTCTAAAACATTTAAATTAACCTCCTATCCAGTCTATCACCATTATACTCTAAGTGGACAATAATTGTCTCTAAGTATATAATTAAAGGGGAAGTACATCTATTTATTATTCCTAGTCTAATCCCATATATTCAATGGACAATAGTCTCCTGTAATAGAGTTGATATTGAAACACCCTTAAAATACAGGATAAATATATTGAGGGAAGGAAGAAAAAATGTTTGATCCAAAAGATGCTATATATATCAATATTTTAACCCCTTTCCGACATGTTCCGTACATGTACGACACATGTTGTGTCTCTCCCTTTGGCGCTGGCTCCGGCGATAAGCCTGCACCTTTCCTTGGATGTGACAGCTGATCTGATCAGCTGTCATGTGCCCCTAACAGCCGTGGGTGGAATTGCGATCCACCCGCGGCTGTTAACATGTTAAATGCTGCTGTCAATCTCTGACAGTGGCATTTAACATGGCTGCGGCGGAAAGACGTCATAAGTCCCGCCCTTGTCAAATGAATTCGGGTCACCGATGGGTTGGCATGACAACCCGGGGTCTGCAGGAGACTCCTGCGGTTGTCATTGCCAGGAGGCTATGACTGCCGACCAGTGTGCATTTCTGCTACACACAGGCGATCTGATGATCGCAGATGTGTAGCAGAAGCGATCAGACAATCACAGCTTTTAGTCTCCCATAGTGACTATTGAAGCATGTGTAAAGAAAAAAAATGTTTTTAAAAAAATATATATATATATATATATATATATATATATATATATATATATAAAAGTTTAAATCACGCCCCATTCAAAATAAAACAAAAAAACAAAAATCACATATACACATATTTGGTATCGCTGCATTCAGAATCGCCGGATCTATCAATATATAAAAAGAATTAATCAGAATCAAAACGCCAGAATTACAGTTTTTTGGTCGCCACAGCATTGCAATAAAATGCAATAACGAGCGATCAAAACATTGCATGTACTCCAAAGTGGTATCAATAAAAACGCCAGCTCGGCGCAGAAAAAAATAAGCCCTCAGCCGGACACAGATCCCAAAAAATGGAGACGCTACAGGTCTCGGAAAATGGCGACTTTTTTTTTCTTTTTTAACAAACTTTGGATTTTTTTTCACCATTTAAAAAAAAAATGAACCTATACATGTTTGGTATCTACGAACTCGTAATGGTCTGGGGAATCATAATGGCAGGTCAGTTTTAAACCCAAAAAACAAATGTGGAATTGCACTTTTTTCACTGCACTTGGATTTTTTTCCCATTTTCCAGTACAAGATATGGTAAAGCCAACTGTGTCATTCAAAAGTACCTTGTACTTTAGATAGATAGATAGATAGATAGATGTGACAGATAGATAGATAGATAGATAGATAGATAGATAGATAGATAGATAGATAGATAGATAGATAGAGATATAGATATGACAGACATTCATAAATAAATAGATAGGTGATAGATATGGGCTAGACATATAGATAGATAGATAGATAGATAGATAGATAGATAGATAGTGTATATACACTTCTCAAAAAAATAAAGGGAACACTTAAACAACAGAATATAACTCCAAGTAGATCAAACTTCTGTGAAATCAAACTGTCCACTTAGGAAGTGTTGGGCGTTTGCTGGATTTGAAATGGGTCCAGAACCTTTTGTGGTCTCCCATTCCAGTCAGGGATGATGCTGCTCAGCATCGTCATCAGTCCCAACGCCTAGCTGGTCCACGAGACGTACAGGTTGTCTCGTGGGTCTTTGTTTCAAGCAACATGAAGGATAGGTTGCAGAGGGAGACAAGGCTGTTAAAGCCTAAGTCCAGGATTCTCTGTACTGAGCATGCCCGTGACATGGCGGACCGTGATTGGTGGTTTAGGAGTCGGCTGATCCGGTGACCTGGCACCGCCTGATTGGTCGCGGGTGACGTCACCAATGGTGCAACGGTGGGCAGGGCCTAATCTTTAAAAAGCCCGCCCACAAACATGGCGGCGCGCTCTGATAATTGAGCTGTGATGGTATTGTGTGGATGCTTGGTCTCTTGGGCTCCACGTGTGCTTTAGTTTCTGGCAGGCAGGTTTAGTGGAAATAGGCAGGCTTAGATGAAATAGGCAGGCAGCTTCATCTGACAGTCTGGCTCCGACAAAGGGGTCGCCTTACACCCCGAGCAGTCTGCAGACACCCTATTCCCGGTACCACCTGTAAGCCACGTGGAGAGATACACCTCTGTCCGGTAGCAAGCCGGCTGGGAGCACGTATTCGCCGGCGTGAGTCACACACGCATCCTAGCGCCAACTGTGTAGTCCCTGTGCTGCAACAGGGCTACAGATACATTATTTATCGCACATCTCCCGTGCAGTTAATGGAGATAACACGGAGGGGATTGTAATTTAAGTTGGTTGTTTTACCTTCTCACCAAGAAGGTGTTCGGCTGCAGTCCACCAGGCTGCATCGCGGACCCCGGGTTCGGTTGCTTTCCATTATTTAATAAAGTTGTTTGCAACCGTCCCCTTAACAGGAAGCATCACTGACTGACAATCAATTTCACATGCTGTTGTGCAAATGGAATAGACAATAGATGGAAATTATTGGCAATTATCAAGACACCCTCAATAAAGGAGTGGTTCTGCAGGTGGGGACCACAGACCACATCTCAGTGCCAATGCTTTCTGGCTGATGTTTTGGTCACTTTTGAATGTTGGTTGTGCTTTCACACTCGTGGTAGCTTGAGACGGACTCTACAACTCACAGAAGTTGCTCAGGTAGTGCAGCTCATCCAGGATGGCACATCAATGCGAGCTGTGGCAAGAAGGTTTGCTGTGTCTGTCAGCATAGTGTCCAGAGGCTGGAGGCGCTACCAGGTGACAGGCCAGTACACCAGGAGACGTGGAGGGGGCCGTAGAAGGGCAACAACCCAGCAGCAGGACCGCTACCTCCGCCTTTGTGCAAGGAGGAACAGGAGGAGCACTGCCAGAACCCTGCAGAATGACCTCCAGCAGGCCACAAATGTGCATGTGTCTGCACAAGCAGTAAGAAACCGACTCCATGAGGGTGGTATGAGGGCCCAACGTCCACAGACGGGGGTTGTGCTCACAGCCCAACAATGCAGGATGTTTGGCATTTGCCACAGAACACCAGGATTGGCAAAGTCGCCACTGGCGCCTTGTGCTCTTCACAGATGAAAGCAGGTTCACACTGAGCACATGTGACTGACGTGACAGAGTCTGGAGAAGCCGAGGAGAGCAATCTGCTACCTGCAACATCCTTCAGCATGACCGGTTTGGCAGTGGGTCAGTAATGGTGTGGGGTGGTATTACTTTGGAGGGCCGCACAGCCCTCCATGTGCTCGCCAGAGGTAGCCTGACTGCCATTAGGTACCGAGATGAGATCCTCAGACCCCTTGTGAGACCATATGCTGGTGTGGTTGGCCCTGGGTTCCTCCTAATGCAGGACAATGCCAGACCTCATGTGGCTGGAGGGTGTCAGCAGTTCCTGCAAGATGAAGGCATTGAAGCTATGGACTGGCCTTCCTGTTCCCCAGACCTGAATCCGATTGAGCACATCTGGGACATCATGTCTCGCTCCATCCACCAACATCACATTGCACCTCAGACTGTCCAGGAGTTGGCGGATGCTTTAGTCCAGGTCTGGGAGGAGATACCACAGGAAACCATCTGCAGCCTCATCAGGAGCATGCCCAGGCATTGTAGGAAGGTCATACAGGCACGTGGAGGCCACACAATACTGAGCCTCATTTTGACTTGTTTTAAGGACATTACATCAAAGTTGGATCAGCCTGTAGTGTGTTTTTCCACTTTAATTTCGGGGATGACTCTAAATCCTGGCCTCCATTGGTTAATAAATTTGATTTCCATTGATGATTTTTGTGTGATTTTGTTGTCAGCACATTCAACTTTGTACAGAACAAAGCATTCATTGAGAATATTTCCTTTATTTTTTTGAGCAGTGTATTATATATATACATATATATATATACAGGTATATATATATATATATATATATATTCATATAAATATATAGATAGATAGGGGATGGATAGATATATATGGACAGATAGATAGATAGATGTGACAAATAGATAGATGTGACAGATTGATAGAGATATAGATATGACAGACATTGATAAATAGATAGGTGATATTTAGAAGGATAGATATGGGATAGATAGATAGATAGATAGATAGATAGATAGATAGATAGATAGATAGATGTGACAGAAATATATATATACAGTATATACATATGAATATATATATGTATTTATATGACAGACATGGATAGATAGATGGATGATAGAAGGATAGATGGGTTACATAGATAGATAGGTAGATAGATAGATAGATACAGTAGATGTGACAGAGATCGATAGATACATGGATAGATAGATATAGCAAAAATATTATATTGTAACAGCACCATTTAACAACTACTCACAGTGGGTGCCATGCCTCTTAACAATCTGTTCTTATTGTAGCCAATTTGGGCTCAATAAAGTCCATTTTTTTCTTTTTTCTTGGAGTGCTGCCTACTACTACAACCCCTGGCAAAAATTATGGAATCACCGGGCTCGGATGATGTTCATTCAGTTGTTTAATGTTGTGGAAAAAAAGCAGATCGCAGACATAGCACAAAACTAAAGTCATTTCAAATGGCAACTTTAGGGCTTTAAGAAACACTCAATGAAATTAAGATTAAAAATGTGGTACTCAGTAAGGGTAATTTTTTTCAGACCAAGCAGAGGGAAAAAATTATGGAATCACTCAATTCTGAGGAAAAAATTATGCAATCACCATGTAAATTTTAATTTCCAAAACTAACATCTGCATCAAATCTGCTCGTTAGTCTGCATCTAAAAAAGAGTGATCACACCTTGGAGAGCTGTTGCACCAAGTGGACTGACATGAATCATGGCTCCAACACGAGAGATGTCTACTGAAACAAAGGAGAGGATTATCAAACTCTTAAAAGAAGGTAAATCATCACGCAATGTTGCAAAAGATGTTGGTTGTGCACAGTCAGCTGTGTCTAAAATCTGAACCAAATACAAACAACATGAGAAGGTTGTTAAAGGCAAACATACTGGTAGACCAAGGAAGACATCAAAGCATCAAGACCGGAGACTCAAAGCAATATGTCTCCAAAACAGGAAATGCACAACAAAACAAATGAGGAACGAATGGGAGGAAACTGGAGTCAATGTCTGTGACTGTACTGTAAGAAATCGCCTAAAAGAAATGGGATTTACATACAAAAAAGCTAAGCATAAGCCATCATTAACACCTAAACAGAAAAAAACAAGGTTACAATGGGCTAAGGAAAAGCAATCGTGGACTGTGGATGACTGGATGAAAGTCATATTTAGTGATGAATTACGAATCTGTATTGGGCAAAGTGATGATACTGGAAATTTTATTTGGTGCCATTCCAATGAGATTTATAAAGATGACTGCATGAAGAGAACATGCAAATTTCCACAGTCATTGATGATATGTGGCTGCATGTCAGGTAAAGGCACTGGAGAGATGGCTGTCATTACATCTTCAATAAATGCCCAAGTTTACATTGATATTTTGGACAGTTTTCTTATCCCATCAATTGAAAGGATGTTTGGGGATGATGACATCATTTTTCAAGGTGATAATGCATCCTGCCATAGAGCAAAAACGGTGAAAATATTCCTTGAAAGAAGAAAAATAAGGTCAATGTCATGGCCTGCAAATAGTCCGGATCTCAATCCAATTGAAAATCTTTGGTGGAAGTTGAAGAAAATGGTCCATGACAAGGCTCCAACCTGCAAAGCTGATCTGGCAACAGCAATCAGAGAAAGTTGGAGCCAGATTGATGAAGAGTACTGTTTGTCACTCATTAAGTCCATGCCTCAGAAACTACAAGCTGTTATTAAAGCCAGAGGTGGTGCAACAAAATACTAGTGATGTATTGGAGTGTTCTTTTGTGTGTTTGTTTTTTATGATTCCATAATTTTTTCCCTCTGTTTGGTCTGAAAAAAATTACCGTTACTGAGTACCACATTTTTTATCTTGATTTCTTTTAGTGTTTCTTAAAGCCATAAAGTTGCCATTTGAAATGACTTTAGTTTTGTGCCATGTCTGTGATCTGCTTTTTTTCAACAACATTAAACAATTGAATGAACATCCTCCGAGCCCGGTGATTCCATAATTTTTGCCAGGGGTTGTATATTTTCTACTATACTACAATATGAATAGATAGATAGATAGACAGATATAATATTAAGGATATTTTGAGAATAAAATAATGACATAAATATAAATTGTATATATTTACCATGTACACACATGGCCTCCAGTAGTAGTGTAGTCTCAGATGAATACTTTGCTTTACGAACCTCCAATTGCTCCATTGTGTGGCACAACTTTTAATTAAGTCATCTGGAATAATGGAGCGATCAAGCAGTTTCCTTCTTTCCAAATGTCTGTGACGCTACAGAGGGTGCATAACGTTCCACCCATGTGTATACGCTGATTGAATCATTCTACAGCGAGCTGCCATCCTTATGACCCATTTACTGTGCTTATCACGCTGATTTTATTTTCCACTCTTTACATTTTCTAGAGTACAATTGCTTTCTTTAGGAAAATACACATCTGCTTACTGTAGGCAGTCAGATTCCTTTGAAGGATTCTGGGAGTTTTCTGCACAGTATGGAAGATAACCCTCTTTAGTCCGCGGAGAATATTGAGTATGTGGTGTGGCTGGCTGCACAACGTGTTCCGTTTCTGTCTCGACTCAAACAGCATTATAAGCATTCCTATCCACAGCGGTGCAATGGGACGTCTAATGCTGTCAGAGCCATATCTAACTGGATAAATTAAGCTACATGATTTAAAAAGATAAAAGATTGTGGGGAACGCTGAATGCTGTGTTATTGGCATAATGTCAACGAGAGGAGATCGCTTTTAAATGAGAAGCTGAACAAATGTCCGGGAGATGACCTATATAATCTTCACTGCATTACACTATCTGATTGAGTTCTTTTGTATCTATACAGATAGAATGGATACCGTAAAGGCTATATTTATAAACGACATATATGGAGAAACACTACTGGAAAATACAATTGCCATAAGGAAGCTTCTGGCAGCCATTCATCTTTTTTTCTTAACCATTTCAGGACTTGCTGTCTACCACGAAGTGATTATTTTATTCATTTAGACAATATTATTTCTTCGTCAATTCACATATTAGTGGCTGAACCGATCTAAAAATTTCCATTGAGGGTTTATGTTTTAGTAGTGTGTCTTCTTGGATTTTTCTATTGCATTTTCTGGTTGCTTATTCAGAGGTTAAAAATGTGTAGTTTAGATTAGTCAGCATGCTTCATGAGCACATTAGTGTTGGAAGGTTGGCATAACCACTCAGCCAATGCATTGTGGGCTGTATCGAATATGGGGCCCTAGGGAGACTGAAATAAATGAAGAGAAAAGGAGGATTTTTTTGGAAACCCCAAAGTTGTGTCACATTGCCGCCTTTGTAATTGGCATATCCAGGGCACCAGTGGAAAGAATGTGCCATTCAGCCCGTAGCGTTTACATGTAGAATATCAAACTTCATTATTTTTTGTATTGCAGCCTGCATATATTATGCACCAATTGTTAGTAAAATGAAAAATTAGAAAGACAAGCCAATATTATTTTAAAAAAACCCACCTTCATTCTTTATTAATGGGCGTTTATATGAAATGTGCCATAGAGTATATTACACCTTTTTGTAAGAGTCAGAATATGATTGAGAAACAGAATTTTTCATAGAACTAGACATATGTTAATATGAAGATCTACCAAGTAATCTAAGAAAGCTAAACTGTTGGGAATAACTTTGTGGGTTACTGAGTACAGTGAAACATATACATTTTGTTCCCAGAGATTTTTCTTTTAATTAGGTTTATTTTATTGCACTTTACTATTACAGAAGTTCGATCTCGGCAAATATAGGGCCCACTTCCCTTCAGCTCCCTAATAGTGTTGAGCCACCCCCGTAGTGTTCGGGTTCGGTTCGGTTCGTCGAACACCAGGATGTTCGAGGAACTGTTCGTCGAACTGTTCGTCGAACACCTTAGAACACCGTCGAACACCGTTAAAACCAATGGCAGGCAAACAAAAACACATAGAAACACATAGAAAACACCTTTAAAGGTGTCCAAAAGCTGACAAACTGCTCAGAAGACACTCTCTTTAAAAAAGCCGGCCGGCAAATTCAGCAGCGGCATACACCGGTACCCGACAATTTAGACAAGAAGGAATAGAGCATCACACATAGATTAGATAGATAGAAACATGTCAGTCACACATATAAGAAGCACAGTGACAGTGTTGGTTACTGCACTTGCCATTTAGTGTAAAGGATTTATTAAAAAAAATATTAGTGTTTTCATGCACCGTCTCTTTAAAAAAGCCGGCCGGCAATTCAGCAGCGGTACCCGACAATTTAGAACAGAAAGAATAGAGCTTCACACATAGATTAGATAGATAGAAACATGTCAGTCACATATATAATAAGTACAGTGACAGTGTTGCTTACTGTACTTGTCATTTAGTGTTAAAATAAAGGATTTATTAAAAAAAAAATTAGCGTGGGGTTCCCCGTAATTTTAGTCTCTAGCAGAGGTTAAGCAGACGGCTGGGGCAGATGTTTGAAGCCTGGGAAGGGGGTAATACCCATGGAGCTTCCCAGGCTACTAATATCAGCCCCCAGCTGAATACTTAGCCTTTACTAGCTATTAAAATGGGGGACCCCCTCAAAAAAATGATGTGGTGTCCCCCCTATTTTAATAGCTAGCAAAGGCTAGGCAGACAGCTGGGGGCTGATATTAATAGCTCAGGAAGGGTGCCATGAATATTGGCCCCCTCCCAGGCTAGAAACACCAGCCGTCAGCTGCCCCAGAAATGGCACTTCCATAGGATGCGCCAATTCTGGCAATTAGCCTCGCTCTTCCCACTGCCCTGTAGCGGTGGCAGTGGGGTAATAGGGCTGGGGTTGATGTCAGCTTATAATGCCAGCTGACATCAAGCCCATTACTAACCCCATAGTGAAAGTTAAAAAAAACACAAACACCCAGAATAAAGTCCTTTAATTGAAGTAAACACACAATTCTTTATTGTTCTAAATTAAACCATACTTACCGTCACGCCCATTCCAGCTGAAGCCAACGATCTCCTGCAATAAAAATAAAATAATAAACCAACATCATCCTTACCTTTCGATGGTTCCCAGGACAGCTCAAACTCTGCTACATCGAGATAACAGGCTGGACCGCAGCAGAACGCTGCCATCCAGCCTGTCAACCCGCAGACACTGAGAAGAGCAGGCTTGCTTGCGCTCCTCAGTGTCTCGCTGTGACGGCATCCAGATGAGCCGAGGTCATGTCCAATGAACTCGGCTCACCTCATGCACGTCACTGACAGCGTGGGAAAATTCTCCTGCACTCAGCGCTTCAGCGTGGGAGAATTCTCACGCTGAAGCGCTGAGTGCAGGAGAATTTTCCCACGCTGTCAGTGACGTGCATGAGGTGAGCTGAGATCATTGGACATGAACTCACCTCATGCACGTCACTGACAGCGTGGGAAAATTCTCACGCTGAAGCGCTGAGTGCAGGAGAATTCTCCCACGCTGTCAGTGACGTGCATGAGGTGAGCTCATGTCCAATGAACTCAGCTCACCTCATGCACGTCACTGACAGCGTGGGAAAATTCTCCTGCACTCAGCGCTTCAGCGTGAGAATTTTCCCACGCTGTCAGTGACGTGCATGAGGTGAGCTCATGTCCAATGATCTCAGCTCACCTCCTGCACGTCACTTAAAGCGTGGGAGAATTCTCACGCTGAAGCGCTGAGTGCAGGAGAATTTTCCCACGCTGTCAGTGACGTGCATGAGGTGAGCTGAGTTCATTGGACATGAGCTCACCTCATGCACGTCACTGACAGCGTGGGAGAATTCTCCTGCACTCAGCGCTTCAGCGTGAGAATTTTCCCACGCTGTCAGTGACGTGCATGAGGTGAGCCGAGTTCATTGGACATGACCTCGGCTCATCTGGATGCCGTCACAGCGAGACACTGAGGAGCGCAAGCAAGCCTGCGCTTCTCAGTGTCTGCGGGATGACAGGCTAGATGGCAGCGTTCTGCTGCGGTCCAGCCTGTCATCTCGATGTAGCAGAGCTGAAGCTGTCGTGGGAACCATGGAAAGGTAAGGATGATGTTGGTTTATTATTTTTCTTTTATTGCAGAAGATCGTTGGCTTCAGCTGGAATGGGCATAATTGTAAGTATGGTTTAATTTAGAATAATAAAGAATTGTGTGTTTATTTCAATTAAAGGACTTTATTCTGGGTGTTGTGTTTTTTTTAAATACTTTACTAGAAATTCATGGCGGTCATGTCTAATACTGGCGTGACCCCATGAATTTTGGGCTTAAGGCCAGCTGAAAATACCAAGCTGGCCCTAACCCCTTTATTACCCAGTGAGCCACCGCACCAGGGCCCTGGATGAGTTGGGTACAGCGCCAGAAGATGGCGCTTTTATGAACGCGCCACTTTCCGGGGTGGCTGCGGACTGCAATTTGCAGCGGGGGGGGGCCCAGAAAGCTTGGGCCTCCCTGCGCTGCAGATTCCAGCCCCCAGCTGCCTAGTTGTACCTGGCTGGACACAAAAATAGGGCGAAGCCCCACGTATTTTTTTTTTAATTATTTCATGAAATTCATGAAATAATTAAGAAAAAAAGGCCTTCCCTATATTGTTGTGTCCGGCCAGGTACAAATAGGCAGCTGGTGGTTTGGGGGCAGCCCGTTCCTGCCTGCTGTACCTGGCTGGACACAAATATAGTGTGAAGCCCCACTTCAATTTTTTTAAATTATTTCAGGAAATTCATGAAATAATTTAAAAAAAATTGACGTGGGGCTTCGCACCATATTTGTGTCCAGTCAGGTGCAGCAGTTAGGAACGGGCTGCCCCCAACCACCAGCAGCCTATTTGTACCTGGCCGGACACAACAATATCGGGAAGCCCTTTTTTTCTTAATTATTTCATGAAATAATTTAAAGAAAATTGATGTGGGGCTTCGCCCTGTTTTTGTGTCCAGCCAGGTACAACTAGGCAGCTGGGGGCTGGAATCCGCAGCGCAGGGAGGCCCAAGCTTTCTGGGCCACCCCCGCTGCAAATTGCAGTCCGCAGCCTCCCCGGAAAATGGCGCGTTCATAGAAGCGCCATCTTCTGGCGCTGTACCCAACTCATCCAGGGCCCTGATGCGGTGGCTCACTGGGTAATAAAGGGGTTAGGGCCAGCTTGGCATTATCAGCTGGCCCTAAGCCCGAAATTCATGGGGTCACGCCAATATTAGACATGACCACCATGAATTTCTAGTAAAGTATTTAAAAAAAACACAACACCCAGAATAAAGTCCTTTAATTGAAATAAACACACAATTCTTTATTGTTCTAAATTAAACCATGCTTACCGTCACGCCCATTCCAGCTGAAGCCAACGATCTCCTGAAATAAAAGAAAAATAATAAAGCAACATCATCCTTACCTTTCCATGGTTCCCATGACAGCTTCAGCTCTGCTACATCGAGATGACAGGCTGGACCGCAGCAGAACGCTGCCATCCAGCCTGTCATCCCGCAGACACTGAGAAGCGCAGGCATGCTTGCGCTTCTCAGTGTCTCTCTGTGAGGGCATCCAGATGAGCCGAGTTAATGTCCAATGAACTCGGCTCACCTCATGCACGTCACTGACAGCGTGGGAAAATTCTTATATATGTGACTGACATGTTTCTATCTATCTAATCTATGTGTGATTCTCTATTCCTTCCATTCTAAATTGTCGGGTACCGCTGCTGAATTGCCGGCCAGCTTTTTTAAAGAGACAGTGCATGAAAACACTAATATTTTTTTAATAAATCCTTTACACTAAATGGCAAGTACAGTAATCAACACTGTCACTGTACTTCTTATATATGTGACTGACATGTTTCTATCTATCTAATCTATGTGTGATGCTCTATTCTTTCGTTTCTAAATTGTCGGGTACCGGTGTATGCCGCTGCTGAATTGCCGGCTTTTCATGTTTCACTGTGAGCACAGTTCCCATCGATTTGGGCAATCACTCTAATGCCACAACCACCATGGCTGTGGCATTACAGTGAGTGGCAGACAATCCCTGCATGATTGGTGCTCTAAATAGCGCCAGACATGCAGGACACGCTTTTGGTGATCGAACAGTTATCGAACATAACCTCGAACAGCCAAATTTTTTGCAAATCATTCGGGTTCGTCGAACAACTCGAACACCGCCCAAAACAGCTCGAATTTGAGATTGGCGAACAGTTCTAGTCGAACACCGCTCATCTCTACTCCCTAACCCCAAGTAGATCAAGGGATTCTCCAGAAATGGAAAATACAAGAACTAAAATAAATGTCATTATAAATAAATTGCCTTTAAGTAGCACATCACAGTCATTTTGTCTTGAGATATAATCACTGTAGAATTAAAATGGCCACTATTTTGTTAAATTGAAAGAAACCTGTCCTAGAATGTTAATAGGATGATTGCCTATGAGAATGTGCAGTAGGAAGTTCCACGTTCTCCCTTCAGGTGCAAAAACAAATGTGCTGGATATTCTGATCTAATACTGGAGATACCAGTGGTGTTGAGGTAAGAAGAGGCTGCTCACACTGCTGTCTACCATGTCTTTCCGATCAAAAGCTGAAGATACCAAAGATGTTGAGGTAAGAAGAGGATACTAACACTGCTGCTCACCCTGTATTTCTGAACTTATAGTGAAGGTACCTGAGATGCTGAGGTAGGAAGAGGTAGCTCACACTGCTGTCCATTTTGTCTTTCTGATCTAATACTGGAGATGCCAAGGGGGCTGAGGTAAGAAGAGAAAAATTCACACAGCTGTCTATTATATCTTTCATATCTGATACTAGAGATGTCAGGGGTGCTGAGGTAAGGAGAGGACACACACTACTGTCCACTACTGTTCACCCTATGTATCTGATCTAACACTGAAGAATTTAGGTGTGTTGAGGTAAGGAGAGGCTGCCCACACTGCTGTCCATTATGTCTTTCTAATCTAATACTCGCGATGTCAGGGGTGCTGAGATTAGGAGAGACTCCTAACAATTTTGTCCACCCTGTCTTTCTGATCTAATGTAGATACCAGGGGGGCTGAGGCAAGAAAAAATTGCTCACATTGCTGTCCACCCTGTCATTTTGATATAATGATGGATCTACCAGGGGTGCTGAGGTAAGAAAAGGCTGCTCACACTGCTCTACACCATGTCTTTCTGAACTGGTACTCAAAATATCAGGAGTGTTGATATAAAAAGAGACTGCCCCCTCTGCTGTCCTCTCTGTCTTTCTAACTCAATATTGGAGATACCAGGGTTGCTGAGGTAAGTGGTGGCAACTCACACTGCTGTCCACCCTGTCTAATCTCATACTGGAGATATTAAGTATACGGAGGAAAGAAAAGGCTACTCACACAGCTGTCCACCATACCTGAATGCTGTACAACTGCTGTAAGCTGGAAATAGCTGGTCAGTATGAGCTATAGGTTACCTACAGGTTACACTTTATACTGCACATGCAGTTTATGTCAGTATAACAAAGTGGCAAGCATTTTAATTGTATAGTGATTATCTTCCCAGTCAAAATGGGTGTAATTTGCTAATTAAAGTACATATTTTCTTTCTTTACTTACTTTAATAGATGCTTGAGCCAAAAGTGTTCAATGTTACAAAATGGTTTTTATATGGAATTTATTTTCATGGCAAATGTATGCTCTTTCTAACTCTGTCTGCAGTGACTAGGAGTGCACTGGTACTAATATAGTGTTATTGTATAGTATTCAAAATATTGAATTTCACTCCAAAAAAATACAAGTATCACAAAAAAGTAAGAGGCTGTTTACGAATTTGTCTAATATAAAAGTCCATCCCTTGTTCTATACCTGTATTTTAATAATTATTATAGAATGTTATTTAAGAAACTATGTTTACATTGGTGTGAAATATTGCAGTAGTTTTTACATTAACCCCTTTACCCCGAGGGTGGTTTGCACGTTAATGACCGGGCCAATTTTTACAAATCTGACCACTGTCCCTTTATGAGGTAATACCTCTGGAACGCTTCCACGGATCCCGCTGATTCTGAGATTTTTTTGTGTGACATATTGTACTTCATGATAGTGGTAAAATTTCTTTGATATCACTTGCTTTTATTTGTGAAAAAGTTAGAAATTTTGGCAAAAATTTTGAAAATTTAGCAATTTTCAAAATTTTAATTTTTATGCCCTTAAATCAGAGAGATATGTCGCACAAAATAGTCAAAAAATACCATTTCCCACATGTCTACTTTACATCAGCAAAATTTGGAACCCAAATTTTTTTTTTATTAGGGAGCTATAAGGGTTAAAAGTTGACCAGCGATTTCTCATTTTGACAACAAAATTCACAAAACCATTTTTTAGGGACCACATCAGATTTGAAGTGACTTTGAGGGGCCTTTATGGCAGAAAATTCCCAAAAGTGACACCATTCTAAAAACTGTGCTCAAAACCACATTCAAAAAGTTGATTAACCCTTCAGGTGCTTCACAGGAATTTTTGGAATGGGGAAAAAAAAAATGAGCATTTAACTTTTTTCACAAAAAATGTTACTTTAGACCCCAATTTTTTATTTTTGCAGGGGTAACAGGAAAAAATTTGTTGTGCAATTTCCCCTGAGCATGCAGATACCCCATATGTGGGGAAAAAACACTGTTTGGGCGCACGGCTGGGCTCAGAAGAGAAGGAGAGCCATTTGACTTTTTGAATGTAAAATTTGCTTGAATAATTAGCGGACGCCATGTCTCGTTTGGAGAGCTCCTGATGTGCCTAAACAGTGGAAACCCCCCACAAGTGACAGCATTTTGGAAACTAGACCCCTCAGGGAACTTATCTAGATGTGTGGTGAGCACCTTGAACCCCCTGGTGCTTCGCAGAAGTTTATAACATGGAGCCGTAAAATAAAATTTTTAGATTTTTCCCACAAAAATGTTTTTCAGCCCCCAGTTTTGCATTTTCATAAGGGTAACAGGAGAAATTGCACCATGCAACTTGTTGTGCAATCTCTCCTGAGTTAGCCATGAAAATAAAAAAATCAAACTTTTTCCACAAAAATGATCTTTTAGCCCCCAATTTTTTATTTTCACAAGGGTAAGAGGAGAAAATGGAACCTAAAAACTGTTGTGCAATTTCTCCTGAGTACGCCAATACCCCATATGTGGGGAAAATACACTGTTTGGGCGCACGTCAGGGTTCAGAAGGGAAGGAGCATTATGTGACTTTTTGAACGCAAAATTGGCTGGAATCATGAGCAGACGCCATGTTGCATTTCGGGAGCCCCTGATGTGCCTAAATAGTGGAAACCCCCCACAATTGACTCCATTTTGGAAACTAGACCCCTCAAGGATTTTATCAAGGGGTATAGTGTACATTTTGAACCAAGAGGTACGACAGAATTTGATAACATTAGGTCATCATATTAAATAAGTTGTCATTAGTCTTGAGCGCAAGTGCTCGCTACTTGAGTCTGCATCAGGTACTCGGGTATGCACCATGTATCACGGCTGCTCGAGTGACATGTTCGAGTCCCCACCCCGCATGTTTCATGGTTGTTAGACACCCAAAAAAAAACATGCGGGGATCGCTTGTGCATGGCAAGCGATCCCAGCAAGTTTTTTTTGGCTATGAAGCATATGGGGCAGAGACTCGAGCATGTCATACTCAGTGCATACCCGAGCACCCGATGCGAACTCAAGTAGCGAGCACTTGCGCTCAACACTGGTCACCATATCGTCATCATTTTTTTTTCCTTTACTTTTGAAAAAATCCCAACCCTAACCCAAACCCTAATACAACCTCAACCCTAGCCTAACCCTAGCCCCAACCCTAATACAACCTCAACCCTAGCCTAACCCTAACCCTAACCCCAACCCCAACCCTAACCCTAGCTGAACCCCAACCCTAGCCCAATCCTAGCCCCAACCCTAATGCAACCCCAACGGTAACCCTAGCCCAACCCTAAACCTAGCACAACCCTAACCCCAACCCTAATACAATCCTAACCCTAGCACAAGCCTAACCCTAGAGTTTATTTTTTTATGCCATTCCTCATGTGGTGTAAGTAATTAGACAACTTTATTCTTCGGTTCGGTGCGATTACAGCGATACCAGATTCATATCGGGTTTTTATGATTGACAGCTGTCACACACTAAAAGATGCTTTTTTTTTCAAAGACTAGTTTTTGCATCGCCATATTTTGAGAGCTATAATTTTTCCATATTTTGGCCGACAGGGTCATGTGACAGTTTGTTTTTTGCGGGACAAATTGACGTTTTTATTGGTACTATTTTCAGGCATGTAACTTTTTTGATCGCTTTCTATTCTGATTTTTGGGAGGCAAAATAAACAAAAAACAGCAATTCCGGAATTGTTTTTTTTTTTTTTATTATTCTACTCCGCATGTGGTAAAATTAATAAAGCAGCTTTATTCTTCAGGACAGTACATTTACAGCGGTACTGCATTTATATCGTTTTTTTATGTTTTGGCGCTTTTACACAATAAAAACTAATTTCTAGAAAAAAAAATTTTTTTGCATCGCTTTATTCTGAGAGCTATAACTTTTTTATTTTTTGGATGATGGAGCTGTATGGCAGCTTGTTTTTTACGGGGCAAGATGATGCTTTCAGCGGTATCATTTTTATTTACATTCGTCTTTTTGATCGCGTGTTATTCCAATTTTTGTTTGGCGGTATGATGATAAAGCAATGTTTTTTGCTTCGTTGTTTATTTATTTTTTTTACCATGTTCACTAAAGGGGTTAACTAGTGGGACAGTTTTATAGGTCAGGTCGTTTCGGATGCGGCGATACCAAATATGTGTACTTTTATTGGTTTATTTTTTCTTTTTTCATAATAAATGAAGGTACAATATATTTTTTTGGGGGGGGGGACTATTTTTTTCATTTTTTTTATATTTTAACAATTTTTTTTTCACTTTCCTACCCTTTTTTTACTTTTACACTATGTCCCACTATGGGACTTTCACTTTTTGCAGCCTCATCGGCTGCATAGCATAGAGTGCAGAAGCTCCCTATGCTATGCAGCCTGTCAGCGCTGCACACAGGGGAGACATTACTTTGGTCATGACCAAAGTAATTTCCTGCCTCCTAGTGACCCAGATGTTGTCATGACGACATCGGGTCATCATGACAACATGCGGAAGGTGCCGCAGACATCACTGGAGGCCAGAGAGGAGGTGAGCACCGGCGCTTACCTCCCCCTTGCTCCCGCAATGCTGCAATAGACTTCGATCGCAGCATTGCAGGGGTTAATGTGCTGGGAGTGCGGGACCGCTCCCTACACATAGCACCGGGTGTCAGCTGTGACAATCAGCTGACACCCAGTGGTGATCTCCCTGCACTGCTTGGGTGCGGGCGCGATCGCTGCACGCGTAATAGTACCTGGTCCATAAGTCCCAGGGCACAGCTATGTACTATCGTACTATTACTGACCTGGTAATAAAGGGGTTAAAGAGAACCTGCCAGCAGGATTTCCCATCCAAAACTACTAATATGTGTTTGTAGCTCTTTCAAAGACAGTAATTTCTTTTCATGGACTATCTGTTCCTTTATTACCAAAAACTGTTTGAATTGATATGCAAATGAGATTGAAAAGCTATTAGTAGATCTGAAACCTCTGTCACTCCAGCTCTATTCCTCACCAGCGCCACCTCTTCTCTGCCTGAAGTCACACAACATAGAGGCAAGGAATAGAGCTAGAGTGACAGAGGCTTCAGATCTACAATAGCTCTTCAGCCTCATTTGCATATCAATTCAAACTTTGTTTTCTCATAACAAAGGAGCAGACTGGACATGCACATATAAATAATTTGGGTGGTGAAATTCTTCTGACAGATTCCATTATATTTACCAATGAAACATATACTAAAGGACATACATATACTAAAATGACGTGTACATATTTCATATTAATATGTATGTCTATTTCAATTACATATTTCAACGCTTTAACATAATTTTAGGGTTTACCATAATTTGAAGAAACATTTCAGGGATATATGTGCTTTTTCTCATATGATCACATATGCATTAACCATCTTGTGTTGCCACATAATTCAGATTTATTACTATAGACCAGGCTACTTCTGCAGCACTTTATAAAATGCATGGAAAACAGAGTACAGCATGAAGAAAAGGATAAGAGAGTCAAGTAGTGGCTGCTGTCCAGTGACTTAAAAGTAATTGTACAATTCTCTGCGGTCTGCACTGTGCTATGATATATTTTGAAGTGAGTGTTCAGCTTGCTTATTCCCTTCTGTGAGTAAAATGGCAGTGTTGGATAAGTGTCCTTTGATGAAAGATTTCTCAAGTGTTTTCTGTCAAAACAACTGACGACAAATGAACTCTGTACAAAATGTGAGATTTGTTTTATGTGTGTTGAGCGTGCATGGGAATCTTTAGAGTATACATGTATATATGTTCTTGAAACAATAACATCATATCCCTACAGACATTTCTGTCAATTTACAGGCTTAAGACATATCTGATTGCAGGCTAGCTTGTCAATGCACCTGCAATTGTCCCTTCTATTAACCACTTAAAAACATTGCTTTTTCCTTTTGCTCTGTGAATTACATCCAGCAGTACAGATCCAATGCTGGACAAACACTTGTTTGTCCTGCAGCTTTTTCCACCTCCATCTCAAGTCTTGTTCATCAATAGATAATAATACACACAGTATACTGTGGTCATTTATGTTAGATTAATGTATATAAGACCGGTTGACCATCTAATGAGGTTGTCCTGACGTTTTCCTGATGGTAAATGTCTGGAGCAAGAAGAATCAACCTGCTAGATTGCAGCATGTTCAATTCTATTGTTTCTAGAGAAGATAAGCCACCTCTAAAAGTGTGTAGCAGTAGTTTTACTTTCCTCTCCCCATTGAGAACACATGCCGATATGTGAGCCATGTGTATGGCGGGGTCTGTAGGATTAACTTTGGCCAAAAGACTATTCAGATGAGAGCTATCTAGAGTGTACGGTAGGCCACACAGTTCCAAAACCTTAGAAACAGCTTATTAATATTTTCTAGGCAAAGTGTACGGTAGGCCACACAGTTCCAAAACCTTAGAAACAGCTTATTAATATTTTCTAGGCTGGAGACACACTAGCGTATGGGATCTGATGCGAGAGCATCGGATGCGATATGTTAATGACACTCGGCTCCTGCTGTGCTGCGAGCAGGAGCCGAGTGTCAGTGTTCTGTGCTCCGATCCTCTCAGATGAGAGGATCGCAGCATAGCTGCGGAGGAGAAGGAGAAATTAATTTCTCCATCTCCTCTGTTGCTGGCTTCGGCAGTAATCACACCGCACTCGGGTGATATCCAAGTACAATGTTTCACACACACCCATAGGCTTATATGGGTGCGTGCGATCCGATTCTCTTTACTATGCTTTAACAATTTTTTATCGGATTGCACTCGTCCAATTACATTGCAAGTTAGAGCGAGCCCTAAGACTCATTTTCACAAATTTTTACCTACGTATCTACGTAATAGAGATTAGCAAATTTGCTGAAATTCAAATGTGGCAGATTTCCTCACTTTTTGCTGGGAAATTTGATTCAAAATGGACTAAATTTGGTGCAAATTGAATCGGCCAAAAAAAGGAAAAAATTCTGAGACTATCGTTTTTCAGTAGGCCCCTCCATTGTCACATGGAACACAAAGTATTCAATTGACATCAATGACTTCTCTTTTGCTAGACGTGATATGACGCGCCCCCTGGGCCAGTGTTGTTTGGGGGATACCCGGAGCCGGATCAGATGGGGGTTGTAGTCTCCGAGTGGCGGTGACCCGGTCCGTGCCCAGGGTGTCAAGCTCAGTGTGTGGCAGTCCTACAGATGTTACTGGATGTTCTTTAGTGTCGACTACGCCACCCGTTGATTTGCGGTCACTACGGCCGCCGCTGCAGCAGGGTCCGCTGAGGCTGGTGGTGTGTGCAGCTCAGGTAGTATAACCCCCAACGGGAGGGGTATAGCCTCAGGGGGTCAGTTGCAGAGGATGGTGGTTGTGGAGGTGCAGTGAGGATGGTAATGAAACTCAGAGTCGGGCTGTGCAGTTCAGGGTTTTTACTTACTGCTGTTGTTCTGGTCACTCCGGCCTTGAGTGACCACCCGAGCCGTGCTGCGTCCACCAGGTCCTGGACTCGGCCAACCCCCAGGTGATTCTGGAGCGTGGTCCTGAGCTCCCTTTCTGACTTGTCCTTCTCTCTGGCCTTCCCCACCAGGGATCCACCTAAGTCCGGCTCCCTCGGGCCTCTTGTTGGTAAACCCTTGTCTCTGGGTTCCCTGACCCTATTCTTGGTTTGCCTTCCGGGTGGATTTAGTGGGTGGTCGTGGCAGATCCTGCCCACGACCTCCGGTCTCTGGCTAAGGATTAGGGCCCTCCACCAGCTTGGGATCCGGTACCCTTGTGCCAACTCTTCACCCTCTGATCTAATCTTGGGTTCTTGGAGTTCTCTCTTCTCCCCCTCTGGGTCCTTCTTTCTCCTCTCTCTCTCTGGGCCTTGGAGCTGCTCTCCTCCTCTGCTCTCTTCCTCTGACTCACTCTACCAAAGACTGACAGACTGACTGACCAAACCTCTACAAAAGACCCTGTTCTAAGATGGTTCCCACCTTATATACTCCCTCTATGTGTGAGCTCAGGTGACCAGCACCCAATGAGCTCCTAGCACTACCCAGACTGCTCCCCCTATCTGCCCCTACACTACTGGGATGTTCCACCCCCCTCCCACTCCAGCCAGGGACAGACACTGTCGTACCTGCACATTTCTCTAGTGGGAGTACCATTGGTCTGTCCCCCGGAAATGGGATGTATGTAGTGCATGCAGCCTACTGAGCTCAGTTCCACACTCCATCCTTACCCGGGAGTGGAATATCACACCTCTGGCTGAGGTGCAATACCCCTGTAGCAGCCGAATCCTCAGGGTGCTACATTCCCCCCTGGTAAATCACAGCACGCCCTCGGGCTGTAAAAGAATAAAAACATCCAAAACATACAATTATTTTTCATAAACATCAACATATAAACATATAAAACATCATATATATATCAGCAATAAAACGTTTTCATAAATAACATTCTTGTAAACATTCCTGTCTCTGGTTTCTCCGGTCACGGTGCAACTTGTGACCGGGTAAAGTGCGACAGTCTCTTGAAGAAAAATGGTTTTCCCATAAAACCAGTAGGGGGCGCTTTAGGAAGCGCAACTATATACAAAAGGGGATATGGCCGCTCTCAGTCCTCGGCCAGGTATTAGGAACTAGGGACACACGGGCATCAGTTCACACTTTGTCCCAACGGGGAACATATTTTAAATAAGTAACAGTTCTTGGTACCCCGACGGGCAACTTTATACAGTCTCTCTCTACCGTACTTCAACGACGGCGTCCTCCTGCTCTTTCTTGTTGGTTGGTTTCAGTTTCAGACCCGTCCGGGTCCTCTTGCTCCTCCTCACACCGCAGCTCCTCCTCCGTCAGGCGATGCACATGGAGGGCGTAGGGTCCTTTGGCACACTTGTGCCGGGTGAAGGTGACCTCGTCCCCTACGTACAGGTCACGACCTCTGTGTCCCTCCGGCAGATGGCTTTCTACGTCTCTGCGTGTGACAAAGACGTCGCCGGGGGTATGATGGTCTTTTATGAAGCCCCACCCATGCTGCAGGTTGAATTTAATCACAGTCCCGGTGGTACGGGGACCATGAGCTGCACGGGGGTTCCTCCTGGTCCGGCTCTTCTGCTCCGCGCTCCTTATCTGTGCTTGCTGTTCCCGGACCCGCCTCTCTCTCCGCTCCTTCTCGAAGACCTCAAGCTGCTGGCGGCAGCACTCTGCACGCTCCGCTGCGGCCGCCCGAGTCTCCTGAGTGAACCCCATGAGGTCTCCTCCGGTGGGGTCCCACTCAAACTGTGCCTCCTCTAGCGGGGGCTGGGTCCTCCTGACGGGCTTCGGAACCGGAATCAGGGGTTCATCTAGGGGTCTTTCTTTCCGGAGTCGGGGATGGTGAAACTCCGGTGGCCATATGAAGGGCTGCCCATCCGGGCACGTATGCTGGGCGAACAGGTCCTCACCCAGGTGCGGTACTTTAGGTGTTATGGGCGCTGTGGTGGTAGCGGCGCCCGGGTTGACCAGGCCTTGCGACCAGGCTTGGGGCACGCTAAAGGAAAAGGGCACCGTAAGAACGGCGGCGCCCGTGGTTACTCGGCCCTGCGACCAGGCTGGTGGCTCCGCGGAGGTAGGGGGCGCTGTTGGAATGGCGGCGCCCGGGTGTACTAGGCCTTGCGACCAGGCCGATGGTATTTCCTGCTTTGCCGCGCTCAGGGTCGAAGCGCGTGACGTCACAGGGGTCGCGGCCGCGGTTTCCGGTTGAGGCCTAGTCGGCGGCGGTGACGATGCAGCGACGGGCACGGCAGGGGGAACTTCGGGCTCTGCGACGGGGAGCTGGGGCAGGCACGCGGTTTCCCGGCTCGGGGTAGAGACGTCCCCTTTACCTGCCTCCGTCCGTTCAGCTCCCTTCTCGGCGCCGTCTCCGGCCTTGAGTCCTCCTGCACCATCCTCAGAGGCGGTCTGTCTCCTCGTCTCGGGTGGCGTGCTCCGCTGACGGGTTTCGGTCTGCTGGGCCATCTCTCGGCTCCACTCCGCCAACGTCTCTCGCTGTACCCGGGCCATCCTCCGTGCGAGGCTCTCCAGCGCAGTCTGTGCACACTCCCGGTCTCGGGGGAGCTGTGCCAGGACCTCCACTAGGCCTAGTGGGGTTGTGGCTTGTAGCAGGCTCCTGACCACTGGGTCGGTGCTGCCTGACTCTCCCTCCATCTCCGGGTAGGCTTTCTCTGGACTCCTCTCCAGACTTCTTGTCTCCGGGTGCGCTCTCTCCAGACTCCTCCAGGCTGCACCCATCTTCGTTCTTTTGTTCTGTCTCCGCCCACATTGAAGGTGGTCCCGGGGCAACTTTGTGATTGTCAGTTCCAGGGGCAGTTCTCTCACGCTGATGGACATCTCTAGCATCACAGTCTCTGTTGGTGGGCGCGGTTTCCGCTTTTGGCGCCATTCTTCGACCTGGCCCACGATGGGAGGTGGCCTTTTGCCACCCTCTGGCACGCCCATAATGGCGTCTGCTCTTCCAAGGCGGGAAATCTTCTGGAAATGGCGGGAATCGTCTCCCAGTGGCGGGAAACTCCGTGGATGGCGGGAAAAAGCTGCAAATGGCGGGCAACCGACGGGAAACGATCCGTGATGGCGTCCCATGGCGGGGACCCTCTGGAACCGGCGGGAGACTTCTTTTTGAGGTAAATGTGGACTTTCTTCAGGCACGCAGTACCCGGTGGTTGCGGGCACGTAATCCTGCCGACTACGCCAAAGTTGACGCGCCCCCTGGGCCAGTGTTGTTTGGGGGATACCCGGAGCCGGATCAGATGGGGGTTGTAGTCTCCGAGTGGCGGTGACCCGGTCCGTGCCCAGGGTGTCAAGCTCAGTGTGTGGCAGTCCTACAGATGTTACTGGATGTTCTTTAGTGTCGACTACGCCACCCGTTGATTTGCGGTCACTACGGCCGCCGCTGCAGCAGGGTCCGCTGAGGCTGGTGGTGTGTGCAGCTCAGGTAGTATAACCCCCAACGGGAGGGGTATAGCCTCAGGGGGTCAGTTGCAGAGGATGGTGGTTGTGGAGGTGCAGTGAGGATGGTAATGAAACTCAGAGTCGGGCTGTGCAGTTCAGGGTTTTTACTTACTGCTGTTGTTCTGGTCACTCCGGCCTTGAGTGACCACCCGAGCCGTGCTGCGTCCACCAGGTCCTGGACTCGGCCAACCCCCAGGTGATTCTGGAGCGTGGTCCTGAGCTCCCTTTCTGACTTGTCCTTCTCTCTGACCTTCCCCACCAGGGATCCACCTAAGTCCGGCTCCCTCGGGCCTCTTGTTGGTAAACCCTTGTCTCTGGGTTCCCTGACCCTATTCTTGGTTTGCCTTCCGGGTGGATTTAGTGGGTGGTCGTGGCAGATCCTGCCCACGACCTCCGGTCTCTGGCTAAGGATTAGGGCACTCCACCAGCTTGGGATCCGGTACCCTTGTGCCAACTCTTCACCCTCTGATCTAATCTTGGGTTCTTGGAGTTCTCTCTTCTCCCCCTCTGGGTCCTTCTTTCTCCTCTCTCTCTCTGGGCCTTGGAGCTGCTCTCCTCCTCTGCTCTCTTCCTCTGACTCACTCTACCAAAGACTGACAGACTGACTGACCAAACCTCTACAAAAGACCCTGTTCTAAGATGGTTCCCACCTTATATACTCCCTCTATGTGTGAGCTCAGGTGACCAGCACCCAATGAGCTCCTAGCACTACCCAGACTGCTCCCCCTATCTGCCCCTACACTACTGGGATGTTCCACCCCCCTCCCACTGCAGCCAGGACAGACACTGTCGTACCTGCACATTTCTCTAGTGGGAGTACCATTGGTCTGTCCCCCGGAAATGGGATGTATGTAGTGCATGCAGCCTACTGAGCTCAGTTCCACACTCCATCCTTACCCGGGAGTGGAATATCACACCTCTGGCTGAGGTGCAATACCCCTGTAGCAGCCGAATCCTCAGGGTGCTACAGATACACAAATCATATTATGGAGAAATCAGATTCTGTGGAATCTGATATTTTTCAGGAAAATTGTAAATAGTTTGATTTGCTGCAAATCTATTCTCTTACCTCTATGGTATCTTTCTTTCTATATTTCTTTATTTCTCATGTTTTTTTCTTTTCCTTTTATTGGGTAGACCTTTTAAACACTACCAAGCTTTATATTGGTCTGTTTATTTGCTTATGGCTAAAGAATATTTTGTTGATTTATTATGAAATGTAAATGATAATGCTTTATTGAATCACCTTGAGCAAATCTTATAACTGTTTATGGGTTGACACGCTTGGGTCTTTTTTGCCTATTACATTATTGATTGAGATATTGACCTTTGGATAGTGTATCTTATGCATTATTCTAATACTGATACATCAGTGTTGTGAAAATGCTTGAATGAATATGCAGTGGATATAAAAAGTTTACACACTATTTCAGAACTTTTTTCCACCTTTAATGTCATCGACAATCTGTACATATCCATTGAGAAACAAACAAATCATTTTGATAGGGAAAATCAAAATAACTAAGCTAAAATAATGTGGTTGAATAAATTTGAACACCCTTTTATAATTGGACATATGTTTGTGTTCAGAATTAAATAATCACATTTAAACTCACATTAAATAGCAGTTAGTACACAACTGCCATCATTTACAGTGATTCTGAGTAACCTTATGTGAAAAAGTGCCATTTTCTGAGTTGCATTTTACAGCAAAATTCATGGTCCGTAAACAGCAAAGGGAACTCATTGTTGAAAGTTATCAGTCACGAGAAGGGTACAAAATATATTAAAGGCATAGATTTACCAGGGAACACTGTGAAGATGGTCATCAAGAAGTGGATTCAATTTGCCACAACAGTGGCATTACTTACAAATCTTCATCCCTCAAAAATTAATGTAAAGACAAGAAAGAAAATAGGTCTAGGAGACTGCCAAGAGGCCTACAGCTACATCAAAGAAGCTGATTGGGGTATTTCTAGCAAGTACTGATTGTGCACTACATGTGACAACAATCTCCCGTGTTCTTCATATGTCTGGTCAGTGGGATAGGTTGACCAGGTGAAACCGTTTCTTACAAAGTGAAGTATCCTAGCACGGATTTGTTTTGCCAAAGCCTACATCAAGTCTGCCAAAAGCAATTGGGAGAATGTGTAAAGGTCTGATGAACTTTTTGGCCATAATTCCAAAAGTAATGTTTGGCACAAAGTAATCACTGCACATAACCAAAAGAATACCATACCGATAATGAAGCATCATGGAGGCAGCATTATACTTTGGGGCTATATTTTGGAATTATAAATAGTTCTAAATATCAGTCAATTTTGCATTAAAACCTTTAGGCCTCTACTAAAAAGCTGAATAGAAAGATGAAGTTCACCTTTCAACATGACATTGACTCTAAGTATATCTCCAAATTAACAAAAGAATGGCTACGCCAGAAAAAAAATCTATGCTTTGGAATGGCACAGCCAAAGCGGAGACCTGAATCCAATTGAAAATCTCTGGACTGTATTTTAGTTCTTTCTTTTTTTTCTCCACTCTTAAAGTTTTCAGCTGATTTTTCAATTGAATTGTTATATGTGTCATTAAAGATGGAAACATTTCTGAAATGATTCTTCTTGGTATGATTTTTTATATGACAAAAGCCTGGCATTTTAACTGGAATGTTTAGAGTTTTTACATCCTCTATAAATAATGCTTGCTTCTCTTTCTAAACCCAAACATCCTCAGAAACAGAGTAAGTTTAATATTACTTAATATATTTCTATCTCTCTATTAATTCAAGAAAGTTACGGTACTCTCTGTGTATAGCATATTGTGAGAACAAAATCTGTAAACATATACTGTTACTCCAAAAAGCATCTGCATTATAAAGTCATTCTGACATTAGCAAAAGATTATGGCAATAAATATCCACTGCCTACATTATGTGAGTCCACAATATCTTGGAGGAAAAATGGGTTGACCCTAAAATACTATGAATTGTTAATTAGGAACGCTAAACCAGATCCATGGTATGGGATAGTCTTGATCTTAAAATTCAATGGAGAGGTAACCATGCATTCATGATCACTCTTCATTTAAATGAATTGTAAATGTTGGAAAAGTATTTAAAGCATTTTTAATGAGGAA
The DNA here is from genome assembly GCF_046119375.1 of Phyllobates terribilis. Classification (NCBI taxonomy): domain Eukaryota; kingdom Metazoa; phylum Chordata; class Amphibia; order Anura; family Dendrobatidae; genus Phyllobates; species Phyllobates terribilis. Next base: position 791,850,270 of record NW_027362761.1, read on the forward strand.
GAAGCATTCTGATTCATGGCCCAGGTCAGTCTGGGGGGACTGGTTTTGTTTTCATCAATTCTACATAGGTACAACTGAGTAGGACAGCTAACAAATGTATAGCCAATTTCTCTTCCTAGATATCAGTTGCCAGTTAAATGACTCTTGCTAAGAGTAATGAGTCATTTTTATGGACCCTGTAAATAAATATTGTTTGCTACTGAACACAAGAGTCTGCTATGTCACAAGGATTTACAAGGCTGTAAATCCATAATAGTGATAAGCAAACGATGAAATTGTAAAAAAAAGTAGAAAGATCAACCCACCCTATTTTATGAAGAGCACAGTAGCTACTATGAGTGATCAATATAGCTGTTCTAGCTCCAGGGAAAGTATCCCCGTACATTGTCCATACAGTTTCATCAGTAGTGCTTTAAGAATTTGCCATATATTTTTATATATTTTTTTTATTTTAACTCATTTCTATTACTGGGGATAATTTAACTAATTACAAATGGTATCATTAAAATGATATCTAGATATCTGCGATCCAATGTCATATTCCAGAGAAATCAGCAATTTTCTTAATATGTAAATGAGCTGTTCAGGGCTATGGGCTGGACACTGATCTGTATGAGAATCTGCCTCCAGAGCTTATTTTAAATTAAAGCGGGGCATTACCAGTGTGAGACATGTAGATCAGGAGAGCAGAGTGTTAGCAACTACATGTTTCATGCTTTTATATATGCTATATATATATATATATATATATATATGTACAGTACAGACCAAAAGTTTGGACACACCTTCTCATTTAAAGATTTTTCTGTATTTTCATGACTATGAAAATTGTACATTCACACTGAAAGCATCAAAACAATGAATTAACACATGTGGAATTATATACTTAACAAAAAAGTGTGAAACAACTGAAAATATTTCTTATGTTCTAGGTTCTTCAAAGTAGTCACTTTTTGCTTTGATGACTGCTTTGCACACTCTTGGCATTCTCTTGATGAGCTTCAAGAGGTAGTCACCGGAAATGGTCTTCCAACAATCTTGAAGGAGTTCCCAGAGATGCTTAGCACTTGTTGGCCCTTTTGCCTTCACTCTGCGGTCCAGCTCACCCCAAACCATCTCGATTGGGTTCAGGTCTGGTGACTGAGGAGGCCAGGTCATCTGGCGTAGCACCCCATCACTCTCATTCTTGGTCAAATAGCCCTTACACAGTCTGGAGGTGTGTTTGGGGTCATTGTCCTGTTGAAAAATAAATGATGGTCCAACTAAACGCAAACCGGATGGAATAGCATGCCACTGCAAGATGCTGTGGTAGCCATGCTGGTTCAGTATGCCTTCAATTTTGAATAAATCCCCAACAGTGTCACCAGCAGAGCACCCCCACACCATCACACCTCCTCCTCCATGCTTCACGGTGGGAACCAGGCATGTAGAGTGTAGCGTCGGCGTCCCTGTCTCCTGCTAGGCAGGGGCGCTGTTCCCCTCACCTCTCCGCTCCGTGCCAGGTGTCTTCCTCCCGCTCTGCTGGCAGCGCGCGCTGCTTCCCGGCCACGGTGCTTAGGGCGCGCGCGCGCTCCCCCTCTCTTAAAGGGGCCACGCGCGCCGTCCTAAGGAGTCCCCGGCCAATGGCCGGAGGACTTCACCATATATAAGGCACCTCCTCCAAAATGGAGGTGCCCGAGCAATGTTGTTGCAAAGCCTTCACTCTGCTTCAGCCCTCAGGTCCCGTTACCAGTTACCTGCCAGTCACCTGCCAGATTCCTGCTTGTTACCTGCCTGTCACCTGCCAGATTCCTGCCTGTTACCTGCCAGTCACCTGCCAGATTCCTGCTTGATACCTGCCTGATATCCGCTTACCTGCTTGCAAGCCTGCGGTCCGACAGTCTGCCTTCCGACACCTGTCAGTCAGTCTATGGACCAGCCTGCCCGCTCACCTGGGAGCGCTCACCTGCTACCTGCCTGCTAGCCTACCTGGAGACTCTTCCGTCACTTGCCGTGACCACCTGCCTGTCCAGAGACTCTTGCCCGCTCACCTGGGAGCGCTCACCAGCCACCTGCCTGCTGTCCTTCTACCCAGAGACTGTCCCTGTCACTTGCCGTGACTACCTGCCCTTCTACCCAGAGACTGTCCCTGTCACTTGCCGTGACTACCTGCCCTTCTACCCAGAGACTGTCCCTGTCACTTGCCGTGACTACCTGCCCGTCTTCCCTGGGAGCCACCCGCTTCCTTACAAGGACCGCCCCCTTGTATAGTTGCTCAGAGGTTCCACCTCCCAGACCCGTTACAGTTTGCTCGGGCCATGGAACCCGGTGGCACCCAAGCTCCCTCGCTCTCGGACCTATGTCATGAACTTTCCCGTCAGAGGTCCCAACAGGAGTCCATCCTGAGTCACCTGAGTGGTGTTAACTCCTGCCTGGACACATTGACTACCTCTTCGGGAGCTGCCTCCACTCGCACACTTACTACCCCAGCACCGCCGCAGCCCATCAACACCATGGCATCTCTTCCCGGTTCCTGCCTCTCCGCCCCTCCTCGTTTTGGCGGAGATCCCAGCCAGGCACGGGGATTCATTAACCAGTGCACTCTGCACTTTGAACTGTTGACACACCAGTTTTCCAGCGACCGAGCCAGAGTAGCCTTCATCATGTCCCATCTCACGGGAGAGGCACTGGCTTGGCTAAATACTCTATGGGAGAGAGGAGACCCCCTGGTGTCCAACCTGCCAGCCTTTCTCACGGCCTCTCGGAAAGTCTTCGACGAACCAGGACGGAAGACCTCATCCGCATCATCTCTGCTACGCCTCCGTCAAGGAAATCTCTCCGTGGGCCAATACGCCATACGGTTCCGTACCCTTGCTTCGGAGCTGGCCTGGGATAACAACGCCCTGGTGTCTGTCTTTTGGGAGGGTCTGTCCGGCCGTATTAAAGATGAACTCGCCGGTCGGGACATTCCTACCACTCTCGACGACTTAATAACACTTGCCACCCGGATTGACATCCGGTTCCAGGAGCGCGCCAAAGAGGTCACCCGTGAGAGGAGGTTTCCACGTCTAGCCCCTACCTTCCAGAAACCTGTCACTTCTCCCGTTACTACCCAGGCGCACTCACCTGAGCCTATGCAGGTCGACCAGACCAAGATGGTCAAGACCCGTCAAGAGTTACGCCGAGCCGAGGGGAGCTGCTTCTACTGTGGCAGTAAGGAGCACCGGATTCGTTCCTGCCCGGAGAGGTCGGGAAAAGCCTGTGTCTAGGATCGCTCAGAGAGGTCGTCCTAGACAAGAGTAAACCCTCTCCATCTCTGTTGCTGTCGGTCTCTATCATCTGCGGGGAGAACCGTTATTTTGAACTAGCCCAACTTGACTCTGGAGCTGCCGGAAATCTCATTTCACAGTCTCTGGTAGAGAAATACCGCATTCCCACAAAACCTCTAGCTGTACCCTTATCTGTCGCTGCCGTGGATGGGGGCCTCTTACCACATCCCATCCAACTCATCACCGAATCCATAACCCTGCAGGTGGGAATGCTGCACTCTGAGAGCATTTTCTTTCATGTTCTGCCTGGTCTCTCTCATGCCCCCTTACTAGGCCTACCTTGGCTTCAGAGACATGCACCCGTGCTTGATTGGCAGACCGGAGAAGTCCTTCGCTGGGGACAGGACTGCCATAAGACTTGTTTAGTTCCCGTACATCCTATCCGTCCTTCTCCTACTCCAGCCAATCTACCTGGTCTTTCAGCTCCCTATTGGTCATATGCGGACGTCTTTAATAAAAAGGAGGCAGAGACATTACCCCCTCATAGACCATACGACTGCCCAATCGACCTGATGCCCGGCGCTACTCCTCCCCGTGGGCGCATTTACCCTTTGTCCGCTGCTGAGACCCGATCCATGTCTGAATATATTGAGGAGAATCTGGCCCGGGGATTCATCCGGAAATCTACTTCCCCGGCGGGAGCAGGCTTCTTCTTCGTTAAAAAGAAGGACGGCTCACTTCGTCCCTGTATAGACTATAGAGGCCTTAACCAGATCACGGTGAAGAATAAATACCCCCTTCCGCTCATTCCGGAATTATTTGACCGTCTGAGGGGGGCTAGAATCTTCACTAAGCTGGACCTCCGTGGGGCGTATAACCTGGTCCGTATCCGTCAGGGGGATGAATGGAAGACGGCATTCAACACCCGGGACGGCCACTATGAATACCTGGTAATGCCCTTCGGTCTCTGTAATGCTCCCGCCGTCTTTCAAGAGTTGGTCAATGACATCTTCCGGGACCTTCTCTACTCCTGTGTAGTGGTGTACCTGGACGACATCTTGGTCTTCTCTCCGGATCTCCCCACACACCGGAGGGATGTTCGTCAGGTTCTGCTCAGGCTCAGGCAGAACCACCTCTACGCTAAATATGAGAAGTGCCTCTTTGAGCAGACCTCGCTTCCGTTTCTGGGCTACATAATCTCTCAGACCGGCCTACGAATGGATCCTGAGAAACTGTCTGCCATCCAGAAGTGGCCCCGACCAGAGGGGTTGAAAGCTATTCAGCAGTTCCTGGGTTTCGCCAACTACTACCGCCTCTTCATACCGCACTTCTCTTCCCGGACTGCCCCAATCTCTGCGCTCACCCGTAAGGGCACTAATCCCAGAGAATGGCCGCCCGAAGCAGAGGAAGCCTTTCTTTCCTTAAAACAGGCTTTCTCTTCCGCCCCGGTGCTGCATCGTCCAGATGGCAACAAACAATTCTTCCTGTAAGTTGACGCCTCCTCCTCTGGAGCCGGAGCGGTACTTACCCAAAAGTCGCCTTCCGGAAGAATGGTAACTTGCGGCTTCTTCTCCAAACTCTTCTCCTCTTCTGAGCGCAATTATTCTATAGGAGATCGAGAGTTATTGGCCATTAAGCTGGCACTGGAGGAGTGGCGTTACCTGCTCGAGGGGGCTCTTCACCCGGTAATTATTTACACGGACCACAAGAACTTGGCTTACCTCCAGAGCGCCCAGAGACTTAACCCGCGCCAAGCCCGGTGGTCCTTGTTTTTTGCCCGCTTTGATTTCGTTCTTCATTTTCGCCCGGCAGACTAAAACATCAAAGCTGACGCCTTGTCCCGATCCTTCCTGGTGTCTGATCTAGAGGAGGAACCAAAGCACATCATTGATCCCGCCAGAGTAATGCAGGTGGCTCCCGTGAATCTAAATCGTCTCCCTCCCGGTAAGACGTTCGTAACAGTACCTGATCGGAAGAAGGTCCTACTCTGGGGTCACTCGTCTAAGCTAGCTGGCCACGCCGGTCAGAAAAAGACCCTCCAGCTTATTACCCGGCATTACTGGTGGCCTACCCTGCACAAGGATGTAATAGACTTTGTTTCAGCCTGTGTGTCCTGCGCCCGCAACAAAGTTCCGAGACACCTGTCAGCCGGTCGCCTCCTTCCTCATCCAGTACCTGCTGCCCCGTGGCAGCATATAGCTATGGACTTTATAACGGATCTCCCTGTCTCTGCCGGTTGTACGGTCATTTGGGTGGTCGCTGACCGCTTTTCCAAGATGGCGCACTTCATTCCCCTGCCGGGTCTCCCGTCTGCACCCGAACTGGCTAAAGACTTTATCCGCCACATCTTCCGTCTCCATGGCCTGCCCCTCCACATCGTGTCGGATCGTGGGGTTCAGTTCACCTCACGCTTCTGGAGAGCCACATTTAAGCTGCTTGACGTCACCCTGGACTTCTCCGCTTACCACCCACAGTCCAATGGTCAAGTGGAGCGGATCAATCAGATCCTGACCAGTTACCTCCGGTACTTCGTTAATGCCCACCATTCGGACTGGGTGGATCTCCTACCATGGGCCGAATTCTCTTACAATAATCACGAGAGCGAATCTTCCTCCAAATCCCCGTTTTTTGTAGTCTTCGGTCAGCATCCTCGGATCCCATTTCCCGTCTCCACCTCGGTGGACAATCCGGCTGCGGAATCTCTCATTAGTGAATTCTCCTCCATTTGGGAGAGTACCCGATCCGCACTCCTTCAGTCGTCCGAGCGGATGAAAAAACACGCTGACAAAAAACGCCTGGATCCTCCACAATTCCGTCCTGGAGATAAAGTCTGGCTCTCGTCCAAGTATGTCCGGCTCAAGATTCCCTCATACAAGTTAGGGCCTCGGTTCATCGGCCCACTGGAAGTTATCAAACAAATCAATCTGGTGGCCTATAAATTGAAACTCCCGGCCAACTTACGGATCCCTAACTCCTTCCATGTATCTCTCCTCAAACCCGTGGTACTTAACTCTTTTTCCAAGTCTACAGGTATGCCCCCTGCTCAGGTTTCCGCTGAGAACGAGTTTGAGGTAGAGAACATTCTGGCCACCAAAAGGGTAAGAGGAAAAACCTTTTTTCTGGTAGATTGGAAGGGGTTTGGTCCTGAGGAGAGAACGTGGGAGCCCCGGGAGAACATCCATGCCCCTCTCTTCCTTGATAAATTTCTCTCTGGCCTAAAAAAGGGGGGGCCTAAAGGGGGGGTACTGTAGCGTCGGCGTCCCTGCCTCCTGCTAGGCAGGGATGCTGTTCCCCTCACCTCTCCGCTCCGTGCCCGGCGTCTTCCTCCCGCTCTGCTGGCAGCACGCGCTGCTTCCCGGCCACGGTGCTTAGGGCGCGCGCGCGCTCCCCCCCTCTTAAAGGGGCCGCACGCGCCGTCCTAAGGAGTCCCCGGCCAATGGCCGGAGGACTTCACCATATATAAGGCACCTCCTCCAAAATGGAGGTGCCCGAGCAAAGTTGTTGCAAAGCCTTCACTCTGCTTCAGCCCTCAGGTCCCGTTACCAGTTACCTGCCAGTCACCTGCCAGATTCCTGCTTGTTACCTGCCAGTCACCTGCTAGATTCCTGCCTGTTACCTGCCAGTCACCTGCCAGATTCCTGCTTGATACCTGCCTGATATCCGCTTACCTGCTTGCAAGCCTGCGGTCCGACGGTCTGCCTTCCAACACCTGTCAGTCTGTCTATGGACCAGCCTGCCCGCTCACCTGGGAGTGCTCACCTGCTACCTGCCTGCTAGCCTACCTGGAGGCTCTGCCGTCACTTGCTGTGACCACCTGCCTGTCCAGAGACTCTTGCCCGCTCACCTGGGAGCGCTCACCAGCCACCTGCCTGCTGTCCTTCTACCCAGAGACTGTCCCTGTCACTTGCCGTGACTACCTTCCCTTCTACCCAGAAACTGTCCCTGTCACTTGCCGTGACTACCTGCCCTTCTACCCAGAGACTGTCCATGTCACTTGCCGTGACTACCTGCCCGTCTTCCCTGGGAGCCACCCGCTTCCTTACAAGGACCGCCCCCTTGTATAGTTGCTCAGAGGTTCCACCTCCCAGACCCGTTACATAGAGTCCATCCGTTCACCTTTTCTGCGTCAAAGACACGGTGGTTGGAACCAAAGATCTCAAATTTAGACTCATCAGACCAAAGCACAGATTTCCACTGGTCGAATGTCCATTCCTTGTGTTCTTTAGCCCAAACAAGTCTCTTCTGCTTGTTGCCTGTCCTTAGCAGTGGTTTCCTAGCAGCTATTTTACCATGAAGGCCTGCTGCACAAAGTCTCCTCTTAACAGTTGTTAAAGAGATGTGTCTGCTGCTAGAACTCTGTGTGGCATTGACCTGGTCTCTAATCTGAGCTGCTGTTAACCTGCGATTTCTGAGGCTGGTGACTTGGATAAACTCATCCTCAGAAGCAGAGGTGACTCTTGGTCTTTCTTTCCTGGGGCGGTCCTCATGTGAGCCAGTTTCTTTGTAGCGCTTGATGGTTTTTTTCAACTGCACTTGGGGACACATTCAAATTTTTCCCAATTTTTCGCACTGACTGACCTTCATTTCTTAAAGTAATGATGGCCACTCATTTTTCTTTACTTAGCTTCTTTTTTCTTGCCATAATACCAATTCTAACAGTCTATTCAGTAGGACTATCAGCTGTGTATCCACCAGACTTCTGCACAACACAACTGATGGTCCCAACCCAATTTATAAGGCAAGAAATCCCACCTATTAAACCTGACAGGGCACACCTGTGAAGTGAAAACCATTTCCGGTGACTACCTCTTGAAGCTCATCAAGAGAATGCCAAGAGTGTGCAAAGCAGTCATCAAAGCAAAAGGTGGCTACTTTGAAGAACCTAGAATATAAGACATATTTTCAGTTGTTTTACACTTTTTTGTTAAGTATATAATTCCACATGTGTTAATTCATAGTTTTGATGCCTTCAGTGTGAATGTACAATTTTCATAGTCATGAAAATACAGAAAGATATTTAAATGAGAACATGTGTCCAAACTTTTGGTCTGTACTGTATATATATATAAATATATACAGTATATATATATAAATATATACAGTATATATATATATATAATTTTATAGATATGTATATATCTACATACATACATGAGGTGAGATATGCAGAGATAGTTCTAAAAGTAAAAAGGAGAAAAATCAGAAAAGTCCTAAACTTAACAGTCCTTTGTAGGAAAGTCATTTCAGCTCTTGGGGTAATGGGCAGAGAGTGTATACAAATCCAATTGGCTTGGGCCCTCAACTTAGATCACTATAAGAGCAACAGTCCATGGTTAATATATAGTCCAGAATTTGGGATGGGTTGTACAGTACTCTTTCTGTTTCCTAGGTCCACCCACGGTAAATTTGCACTGCCCTCTACCGCTTTCAACCATGTAATATGAGATATTATACTTAGGGATATCAAGATTGTATCAAGGATAGTAATAGAATGTTGCTCATTTAACTCCTTCAGGACCTTTGAGGGCCATACGTAATGGTCGGTCATGGCAATCATGGTGGCACAGGAGCCCGGCTGTCACCTCCAGGTCCTGTGTCCTCACCACCCCCATCTGTTTAACCCTCTAAATGCCGCAATTGATATTGATGGCAGCATTTGAGCGACTAGGAGAGGGAGTGGGCTCCCTCTCCCATCTAAATGGTCCCCTGCGACGTCATAACGAGGGGCCGATCATTGTCATGACAATCGGAGGTTGTTATGATGACCTACAGGTCAAAGAGCTACAGCAAACCTGGAGCCAGGAGCATGGTCTAAGAGGCTTTGGTCAGTGTAATACTGAAAAGTATAATGCATTGCAATACATTATACCAGCAATTAGATTATTACAAGGTAAAATCCCATAGAAGGACTAAGTAAAAAAGTAAAATGGAAAAATAAGGGCCTTCCACATTACTGGTAGCACAAAAGTTCAGGAAAAGCACTATGGCTCCTCGTCCCCCAAGAGAAATCTAGTGAATTCTGAAGTCCCAAATCCAAATGCCCCCCTCCCTTCTAAACCTCAGTGTGCCTAAACCATATTTGGCGTCCATATGTTTAGCATTTCTGTAGCGATTAGTGCCTGCTTAATTTATGGATTACGTGTCTCCAGAAGCTCGAGCTGGACACAATATATGTGCATTAAAAATGTATGGGCACTGCAGTGTAATGGGCACTTTAGCATACTGGGCACTGTAGTCTACGGGCACTAAAATGGCAGATTTGCAATTTTCTCTCAGCAACATCCACTGCTGCTTGTTTCTGGAAAACACCCATGGAGTCAAAATTATTACTACACCTGTAGATAAATTCTCAGTGGGGTGCAATTTCCAAAAAGTGCTCACTTGAAGGGGGATTCTGCTCTTCTGGCACTTTAGTGCTCTGTACATGTAGTCCGCAAACTATTTTACAATAATTTGTTCTCCGAGAGTCAAATAGATCTAAATGTTAGCGGGAAATGTTATTTTTTAACTATTTTGTGTGATATAACTATCTGTTTAAGGCCATAAAAAAAAATCAAACTTTGAAAATTTGTTCTCTGACTCTCGTCATGTGGGTAAGCAGTACTGTACAGCCACATGTGAGGTATTGGCACATTCAGCAGAAATTGTGGGACACATTTTGGTGTCATTTTTACCCATTTTCCCATTTTGAAAATATAAAATCTAGGGAAAAAATGTAATTGCTTTTTCTTTACTGGCCAATGGTATAAAATTCGGTGACACAGCTGTCTTGTCAATATGATCACTGCACCCCTAGGTGAATTCATTAAGAGATTTAGTTTGTAAAATGTGGTCACTTATGGAGGGGTTTTGTTGTTCTGGCCCCTCAGGGGCTGTACCAACGTAATATGTCACACTCAAACCATTCCAGCAAAATCTGAACTCCAACATGGTTCTTCTTCCCTTCTGAGCTTTTCACTGAGCCTCAAAAGTATTTTTGACCACATATGGGTTATTGGCGTACCTAGGAGAAATTGCATAACAAATTTTATGGTCCGTTTTCTCCTATTATCCCTTTTGAAAATTGAAAACTTGGGGCCAAAGGAACATTTTAGTGGAAAAATGGTAATTTTCCAATGACTCAGTCCAATGTTATACAATTCTGTGAATCGCCTGTGGGTTAAAAATGCTCACTACACCCATAAATGAATTCGTCAACAAGTGTAATTTCCAAAATGAGGAATTTCTACTGTGTTGGCATGTTAGAGGCTCTTCAAATATGACATGGCACCCTCAATTTATTCCAGCCAAAATTTCTCACCAGAATTCAAGGGGTTAAGCTAGCAGCCATATGCTTCCAAGAGAATGCCAAGAGTGTGCAAAGCAGTCATCAAAGCAAAAGGTGGCTACTTTGAAGAACCTAGAATATAAGACATATTTTCAGTTGTTTCACACTTTTTTGTTAAGTATATAATTCCACATGTGTTAATTCATAGTTTTGATGCCTTCAGTGTGAATGTACAATTTTCAAAGTCATGAAAATACAGAAAAATATTTAAATGAGAAGGTGTGTCCAAACTTTTGGTCTGTACTGTACTTACCCACCAAACTGTCGCTGCTCCTGCAATGTCAGTGCTGTGATTCCTGGCTGTAGCACTCTTAGTTCCATCAGATGGAACAATTGTATCAATGGCTACAGCAGTCAAATGACTGCCAGTTTCTCTCACACCTGGCATCGAAGAATCGGTTCTGGTGTGGAAATCAAGTATATGTTTTTTCATGTTATGTGGGGTATTTAAAAGGAGCCTGTCACCAGAAAAAATGGTATTAACCTGTAGATATGGGGGTTAATATGCAGGTTAATAGCATTACTAACTTGCCGGTGCCTGCACTTAGCCCGAACATTGCGGGGAGAAAATGAACTTTAATCCCCCCGGCAGCAATAGGGTTCCAGTCACAGGGTAGCGCCGGCATGGGTTCAGTCACCGCTCTGAGAATACAAAGTGGTGGCTGTATCCACACCCCCGGCTCTTACTGATACTGGTTTTGAATTGGGGCTGGCTGTCAGTCAGGATCGGGGGTGTAGTTACAGCCGCCGTTCTGAGCGGTGACTGAACTAGTGTCAGTGCCACCCCTGTGACTGAAAATGAATGCTGCCGGGGGGAATAAAGTTCATTTTCTCTCCGCAGCGTTTTACCAAGTGTGGGCAACGGACAGGTTAGTAAAGCTATTAACCTGCAAGTTAAGCCTATATGTGCAAGGTAATAGTATTTTTTCTGGTGACAGGTTCCCTTTAAGCAGTTTAGAAACTGTTATCCCAAAGTGGGCAACCCCATTAAAGTATTTAAGATTTCAGAGTAGCTAAGAGATCTTGGTAAAATAAATGCAATAAAATATAGGCTTTGTGGGACAAGTTGGCAGTTTCATGATCCCTGGAATCCATGCAGGCACTTCCTTTTACGATTCCTTACCACTAGGTAACAACCTTAAGAAAAGTATGTAGACAGTGGAAGTTGCATACATATGCAATTCCAACAACATATATAAAAGCGTAAAACAAAATACTCAAAAAAAATCTATAACTTAAATGGTAATTTCAAAAAGAGAATGAGGAGTGCTCCATCTTTCAGATCTCATCATCTATAAGATGTAAGGTATTATCAAAAAGTGTCAGGTCAATTAAAATAATGATGAGGATCCATTGATGATTGTTCCTTAGAAGTGATAAATTCCCTATAAGTGCGGTATACCCGCACTTGAGCACAGGTGGCTCAATCAACAGCACATTCATCTTCTATGACATACATGCTCAATCAGGGGTATCCTGAACACCTGGTCTATTAGGGCATATGACTGGCATTGATGTAAGCACAGAACAGATACGATTGGCATGAATAGTAATCTATACCATTATATTGAAGAGAATAACAATATATGCTTATAATTAAGCCAATGAACGTTCTAGTTATATACTGTATTATTCTATTTAACAAGCAAATATCCATTAGGCCAGAAAGTATCCTATTTGATTGCGAATGATCACTATAATGGGTTATTAACATTTTGTGTCGCTAATCCTCCTGGATGACACAATTAAAGTCATAACCACACAAATAATCCTCTAAGTTGGATTCAGTTCATTGTACAGCGCGAGCTCCTTCTGGTGTGCTATCAGCTTTACGCGGATGCCAAGCAGAACAACTGGCACTCCTTGTGTGATTAAGTTCATTGGTGTTCTGTCTGCTCTGTGCCTCCTGGCTGATTTGAGAGTTCATTTTACTCTCTCAAAACATAACATTTGGGAAGAAGCTTCCCAAACAGAAGCCAATCAAATCACCATTAAAGTCATGTAGTCAGATTGGGGATTCTCTCTGCCAAGTTACATTTTCTATCCAAATTATGGTATATTAGTTCTGTCAGCTAGATGAATTTACCTGAATGGCATGTAATCAAAACACACAATTCAGAGATGAAAGTTAAATCTGGGGAATTACACTGCATAATTCCCATACAAGGGCTTTTAATGTGTCATTAGCACTATGGAGAGCGAGAGGAATAATAATGCATGAAATATAATGAATAGCTAATCAGGAAAGGAAATGTCTATAACAATCACAGACCTACGTTACGTATCAATATGCAGAAATAAAGCTTGGTAATTTTGTCTATTTAAAATTGAATAGAAATGCTAAGAGTGTTTTAGTTACTCTAGTTTGGTTTTAAATATTTTTTTTTATCTTGTGAAAAGTTTTCATTAATATTTTTATGACCAGAGGTTGAAAGGTAACAGATTTGATAACCTTTGGATAATCATAGGCTCCCAATAGCTTTGTTTGTTAAAAAAAATATATGCAGAAATAAGCAAAGTATAAAAAACTGTTAAAAAATATTTTTTTTTGCATAACTTGTCCAATCTGTGCAACCAAAGATCATGATCACATACAGTACAGACCAAAAGTTTGGATACACCTTCTCATTTAAAGATTTTTCTGTATTTTCATAACTATGAAAATTGTACATTCACACTGAAGGCATCAAAACTATGAATTAACACATGTGGAATTATATGCTTAACAAAAAAGTGTGAAACAACTGAAAATATGTCTTATATTCTAGGTTCTTCAAAGTAGCCACCTTTTGCTTTGCTGACTACTTTGCACACTCTTGGCATTCTCTTGATGAGCTTCAAGAGGTAGTCACCGGAAATGGTCTTCCAACAATCTTGAAGGAGTTCCCAGAGATGCTTAGCACTTGTTGGCCCTTTTGCCTTTACTCTGCGGTCCAGCTCACCCCAAACCATCTCGATTGGGTTCAGGTCTGGTGATTGTGGACGCCAGGTCATCTGGCGTAGCACCCCATCACTCTCCTTCTTGGTCAAATAGCCCTTACACAGCCTGGAGGTGTGCTTGGGGTCATTGTCCTGTTGAAAAATAAATGATGGTCCAACTAAACACAAACCGGATGGAATAGCATGCCGCAGCAAGATGCTGTGGTAGCCATGCTGGTTTAGTATGCCTTCAATTTTGAATAAATCCCCAACAGTGTCACCAGCAAAGCACCCCCACTCCATCAGACCTCCTCCTCCATGCTTCACGGTGGGAACCAGGCATGTAGAGTCCATCCGTTCACCTTTTCTGCGTCGCACAAAGACACGGTGGTTGGAACCAAAGATCTCAAATTTTGACTCATCATACCAAAGCACAGATTTCCACTGGTCTAATGTCCATTCCTTGTGTTCTTTAGCCTAAACAAGTCTCTTCTGCTTGTTGCCTGTCCTTAGCAGTGGTTTCCTAGCAGCTATTTTACCATGAAGGCCTGCTGCACAAAGTCTCCTCTTAACAGTTGTTGAAGAGATGTGTCTGCTGCTAGAACTCTGTGTGGCATTGACCTGGTCTCTAATCTGAGCTGCTGTTAACCTGCGATTTCTGAGGCTGGTGACTCAGATGAACTTATCCTCAGAAGCAGAGGTGACTCTTGGTCTTCCTTTCCTGGGGCGGTCCTCATGTGAGCCAGTTTCTTTGTAGCGCTTGATGCTTTGTGCAACTGCACTTGGGCACACTTTCAAAGTTTTCCCAATTTTTCGGACTGACTGACCTTCATTTTTTAAAGTAATGATGGCCACTCATTTTTCTTTACTTAGCTGCTTTTTTCTTGCCATAATACAAATTCTAACAGTCTATTCAGTAGGACTATCAGCTGTGTATCCACCTGACTTCTGCACAACACAAATGATGGTCCCAACCCCATTTATAAGGCAAGAAATCCCACTTATTAAACCTGACAGGGCACACCTGTGAAGTGAAAACCATTTCCGGTGACTGCCTCTTGAAGCTCATCAAGAGAATGCCAAGAGTGTGCAAAGCAGTCATCAAAGCAAAAGGTGGCTACTTTGAAGAACCTAGAATATAAAACATATTTTCAGTTGTTTCACACTTTTTTGTTAAGTACTGTATATAATTCCAAGTGTGTTAATTCATAGTTTTGATGCCTTCAGTGCGAATGTACAATTTTCAAAGTCATGAAAATACAGAAAAATCTTTAAATGAGAAGGTGTGTCCAAACTTTTGGTCTGTACTGTACATGTAAACTAAATTATGAGAAAACACATCTTATCCCTTTTTATTCCTCTTTATATAATTTGTAAAACAACATGTTATCAAATATTATGAAAAAAAATAAAATAATGGGCAGCAAGTTGGCTCAGTGGTTAGCACTATTGCTTTACAGCACCGGTGTCCTGGGTTCTAATCCCACCAAGCACAATATCTGCAATGAGTTTGCATTTTCGTCCCGTGTTTGCGCAGATTTCTTCCCACACCCCAAAGACTGATAGGAAATTTAGATTGTGAGCCCCAATTGGGAGTGATGATGATGCCTGTAAAGCGCGGAAGTCGATATATATAGTAAGAACAATAAATGATAAATCAATAAGATAAAAGCCACTATACTCATTTTCAACAAAAATATAAAAAAATTGGACACTATGAAAAACAGATTAAAAAAGAATATGTCTCACTATCTGCTTTTAATCAGTACAAAAGTTTCTAGGTGATACATTCCTTTTTGGCTAGATTCATACATTGCGTATTTGGTGCAGGCTTTACACGTAGAATTTACGTGGATAAAATCAGTAGCATTTTAAAGTCTCAGCAAAATGGATTAGTTTTAACTTAATGTCATCTAAATGCTGAATTTTTAACATGGGCCAAAGATGGGGGACATATATACCAGGATGGGGGACATGTAATCCAGGATGGGCTCAGAATTGGGGACATATATACCAGGATGGGCACAGGATGGGGAACATATATAACAGGATGGGCGCGGGACAGGGGACATATATACCAGATTGGGCTCAGGATGGGGGACATATAAACCAGGAAGGGATCAAGGATGGGCGACATATAAATATACCAAGATGGGGATATATTTACCAGGATGGGGGACATTTTACTATGAAAGGGCCCAGGATGGGGGACATATAAATCAGGAAGGCTCCTAGGATGGGGGACATATATAACTGAAAAGGGCCCGGGATTGGGGCCATTACTACACAATGGGGGAGGGGGTCAACTTGAATATCTTCATAGGGTTTTGAATGCTAAGAGGCCCATACATCTAACCAACATGAAGAGTGGGGGTGGCAGGTCCAAATTTTGCATCTGATCCATCGGACTCTAGTGACTAGTGTTGAGCCACCCCCGTAGCGTTCGGTTCGGTTCGTCGAACACCAGGATGTTCGTGGAACTGTTCGTCGAACACCTTAGAACACTGTCGAACACCGTCGAACACCGTTAAAACCAATGGCAGGCAAATAAAAATACATAGAAAACACCTTCAAAGGTGTCCAAAAGCTGACAAACTGCTCAGAAGACACTCTCTTTAAAAAAGCCGGCCGGCAATTCAGCATCGGTACCCGACAATTTAGAACAGAATGAATAGAGCATCACACATAGATCAGATAGATAGAAACATGTCAGTCACATATATAAGAAGTACAGTGACAGTGTTGGTTACTGTACTTGTCATTTAGTGTTAAAGGATTTATTTAAAAAATAATAGTGTTTTCATGCACCGTCTCTTTAAAAAAGCCGGCCGGCAATTCATCATCGGTACCGGACAATTTAGAACAGAAAGAATAGAGCATCACACATAGATTAGATAGATAGAAACATGTCAGTCACATATATAAGTACAGTGATAGTGTTGATTACTGTACTTGTCATTTAGTGTTAAAATAAAGGATTTATTAAAAAAAAAAATTGGCGTGGGGTTCCCTGTAATTTTAGTCTCTAGCGGAGGTTAAGCAGATGGCTGGGGCAGATGTTTGAAGCCTGGGAAGAGGGTAATACCCATGGAGCTACCCAGGCTACTAATATCAGCCCCCAGCTGAATACCTAGCCTTTACTAGCTATTAAAATGGGGGACCCCCCCAAAAAAAAGATGTGGGGTCCCCCCTATTTTAATAGCTAGCAAAGGCTAGGCAGACAGCTGGGGGCTGATATTAATAGCCCAGGAAGGGTGCCATGAATATTGGCCCCCTCCCAGACTAGAAACACCAGCTGTCAGCCGCCCCTGAAATGGTGCATCCATAGGATGTGAAAATTCTGGCACTAAGCCTCGCTCTTCCCACTGCCCTGTAGTGGTGGCAGTGGTGTAATAGGGCTGGGGTTGATGTCAGCTTATAATGCCAGCTGACATCAAGCCCAGGTTAGTAATGGAGAGGCGTCTATAAGAGGCGTCTATAGTCAAAGTTAAAAAAAAACACAAACACCCAGAATAAAGTCCTTTAATTGAAACAAACACACAATTCATTATTGTTCTAAATTAAACCATACTTACCATCACGCCCATTCCAGCTGAAGCCAACGATCTCCTGGAATAAAAGTAAAATAATAAACCAACATCATCCTTACCTTTCCATGGTTCCCAGGACGGCTCCAGCTCTGCTACATCGAGATGACAGGCTGGATCGCAGCAGAAAGCTGCCATCCAGCTTGCCATGCCGCAGACACTGAGAAGCGCAGGCATGCTTGCGCTCCTCAGTGTCTAGCTGTGACGGCATCCAGATGAGCCGAGTTCATGTCCAATGAACTCAGCTCACCTCATGCACGTCACTGACAGCGTGGGAAAATTCTCCTGCGCTTGCGCTTGCCGTGAACGCGAGAATTCTCCCACGCTGTCAGTGACGTGCATGAGGTGAGCTGAGTTCATTGGACATGAACTCGGCTCATCTGGATACCGTCACAGCCAGACACTGAGGAGCGCAAGCATGCCTGCGCTTCTCAGTGTCTGCGGCATGGCAAGCTGGATGGCAGTTTTCTGCTGCGATCCAGCCTGTCATCTCGATGTAGCAGAGCTGGAGTCGTCCTGGGAACCATGGAAAGGTACAGATGATGTTGGTTTATTATTTTACTTTTTTTGCAGAAGACATTGGCTTCAGCTGGCATGGGCGTGATGGTAAGTATGGTTTAATTTAGAACAATAAAGAATTGTGTGTTTATTTCAATTAAAGGACTTTATTCTGCGTGTTTGTGCTTTTTTTTAACTTTGACTATTGGGTTAGTAATGGGGGTGTCTTATAGATGCCTCTCCATTACTAACCTGGGCTTGATGTCAGCTGGCATTATAAGCTGACATCAACCCCAGCCCTATTACCCCACTGCCACCACTACAGGGCAGTGGGAAGAGCGAGGCTAAGTGCCAGAATTGGCGCATCCTATGGATGCACCATTTCTGGGGCGGCTGAAGGCTGGTGTTTCTAGCCTTGGAGGGGGCCAATATTCATGGCACCCTTCCTGGGCTATTAATATCAGCCCCCAGTTGTCTGCCTAGCCTTTTCTAGCTATTAAAATAAGGGGGACCCCACGTCATTTTTTTTGGGGGGTCCCCCATTTTAATAGCTAGTAAAGGCTAGGTATTCAGCTGGGGGCTGATATTAGTAGCCTGGGAAGCTCCGATGGTATTACCCTCTTCCCAGGCTTCAAACATCTGCCCCAACCATCTGCTTAACCTCCGCTAGAGACTAAAATTATGGGGAACCCCACGCCAATTTTTTTTTTAATAAATCCTTTATTTTAACACTAAATGACAAGTACAGTAATCAACACTATCACTGTACTTATTATATATATGACTGACATGTTTCTATCTATCTAATCTATGTGTGATGCTCTATTCTTTCTGTTCTAAATTGTCGGGTACCGATGCTGAATTGCCAGCCGGCTTTTTTAAAGAGACGGTGCATGAAAACACTATTATTTTTTTTAATAAATCCTTTAACACTAAATGACAAGTACAGTAACCAACACTGTCACTGTACCTGTTATATATGTGACTGACATGTTTCTATCTATATAATCTATGTGTGATGCTCTATTCTTTCTGTTCTAAATTGTCGGGTACCGGTGTATGCCGCTGATGAATTGCCGGCTTTTCATGTTTCACTGTGAGCACTGTTCCCATAGATTTGGGCAACCCCTGTAATGCCACAACCACCATGGCTGTGACATTACAGTGAGTGGCAGACAATCCCTGCATGATGTGAAAAAATCCAGTTACGCTTTTGGTGCATGAACAGTTATCGAACATAACCTCGAACAGCCGAATTTTTTGCAAATTGTTCGCGTTCGTCGAACGACTTGAACACCGCCCAAAACAGCTCGAATTTGAAATTGTCGAACAGTTTTAGTCGAACACCACTCATCTCTACTAGTGACACCACTTTTTCATAGTGGTGTATGTGATTTTCAGAGATGCATTAGACTTGTATGGGCAATTTTGATTTATGACTTGGATCAAAAATGAACATGTGTTTGTGATTTTTTTTCAAGTTACTCTGTGAACAGCCCCATAGACTAAAAATGGATACCTGTAAAAAGACGTATAGAACATGTACGTGACTCATGGATTTTTGACTGAGACCTAAAGCTATGACAAATATAAGTGTAGGTGCACAACATTTTAATATTGTGGCAGAATTACAGTAAAAAAAAACCCGGGGGCTGAAAATAGCACTGTTATTATAGGACCTCAATGTTTCTATTCCTATTCAGTTACATTATGAAAACAGGTCATCACTATGACATAACATGAGATGAGATTTAAAAATATGAATAAATCCCCGTCACTAAATGGTTTATAGAGGTGCCAGTCTCTGGCTGAAAACTAAATCCATCGGTGACCTGAAATGTAGAAATACCGTGACGTAGGGTACTGCTGGGCTGTGGATTGTTAGCTGACTTTAGTCATCCTTAACCCTTTCATTTTCTGTCCATGTTAGATTGCATATATTGATTCCAATAAAGAATGTAGTTTGTGGCCAATGCTAATATTTTATGCACATACATCACGCTATATCATTGTACCCCTTCTGCATTTACCAAACCAAAAGATTTCAGGCTATAATCATGCCTATCAAGGCATAGCTTGGCAGATGCGATAACAGAATTTTCCATTTTACTGCTTTCTCTGTGGCAGCTCATTGTTATATTTAGTATGACATTTCTTCCGCATCTTAGCACTTTTAGTTCTTTTTTGTGCGTAATAATTTAAGGATGAGTGCACACATTATTAGAGAGCGTAACGCATTGTACGCCATGCCGGCAATTATTCATTCTTTGAGTGACATTTCTCCGTGAATCCAATCCTTCATCTTTTTAGAATGCAAATTAATTAAAATGAATTATTATGAAAAGAAAGTAGTTTACACTAATGATGTATTGTTCACTCAGATAATTATTATATATTGTTTGATAATTGCTTTAAATATATAGTATTTTTTAATTATGTATTAATGCATTCCATATAAAATATATTTGAAGGTTATTTTGTTGCATATATTGTAGGTTTCCATTTCCGCTAATGTGAATAATGCAACACTAATCAATTCTGAGTGGTTGATTGTAACGTAAAGTGAAGTGAAGGTTTAGTCAATGTTGCAGATTTTTAATACAATATGTGTGGATGAGTTTTTCAAAAACATGCAAATCAGGGCATGCTGCAGATTTTGGAATCCAGAACATCCCCAATCCAGTGAAAAAATGCAATGGTTTGTAAAGCTGATTTCAGCATTTGTGGTGCTTCTCTAGCTGAAAGTATCTATTTGTTGTCACAGTTGTAAGGGAACGCTTAGGCTATGTGCCCACGTAGCGTTTTTATAGCGTTTTTGCGGCGTTTTAATAGCGTTTTTGCGGCTTTTTTACGGCCGCAAAAACGCCGCGAAAACGCTTGTAAAGCAGTCTGCCATGCAAAGCAATGTGAATTCGGATGTGCTGTGCACATGATGCGCTAATTTGCGCCGAATTTGCATTGCTTTGCAAAACGCAGCATGACCATTTCTATCGCGATTACGCTGCAGCGTATTTGCGTTGCGTGTGGTACCGGGGATGAAGACGAGACTACAACTCCTCTTCATCCCGGCTACCACGCGGTGAAAAAAAGAAATAAAAAAGTTAAAAATAAACAAAACCTGTATATTTACCTCTCCGGCGGCCCCCTGTCTGCTCTCCGGTCTCCTCCGTTTTGCTCCTGGCCGCGTCTTCTCTCTTCAGCGTCCCGCAGTGTACTGTCAAGACCTGCGGTGACGTCATTTAGTCACCTGATGGTCACGCGACTGCTGAGGTCGGCAGTCAGGTCATGGTCGCGTGACCATCCGCAGACTAAATGACATCACCGCAGGTCCTGACAGTACACTGCGGGACGCTGAAGAGAGAAGACGCGGCCGGGAGCAGACCGGGGGAGACCGGAGAGCAGACCGAGGGCCGCCGGAGAGGTGAATATACAGGTTTTTTTTTATTTTTAACGTTTTAATTATTTTTCTTTATTATAGATGCTGCATTTAGAGCATCTAAGTTGTTCACACATTATAAATCCATGCCGGTTGCATGGATTTATATTGTGTGATCAACTTGTCAAGCACTTTTCCAAGTGATGCTCAAAATCGCTTGGAAAAGTGCTTGAAAAGCATGCGAAAACGCATGTAAAAACGCTGAAAAAACGCTTCTCTCTGGCAGAAAAAACGCATGTAAATCTGCATGCGTTTTTTACTGCCAGAGAGAGGCAAAAACGCTGTGCATCAATTCTGCTATGTGGGCACATAGTCTAAGGGTACGCTCACACTGGCATATATTCTTTCATGTGAGTGAATCGGGCCGATTTAGCTAAAGATACTCGGCTCAAGCTCTGTCAGAGTTCAATCCGAGTGTCATCTTAACGTGATTCATCACATTAAAGAATGACAACACAGGTGCAAAGAAGGAGAATGTAATTTCTCCATCTTCTCCATTGTTTCTGTGAGCAACCATCGGACTGCATTCAGATATTATCCAAGTGCAGTCCAATGTTTCACATGCACCGATAGACTTGTATGGTTGTGCGTGATCCAAATATCAGAGCCACTTGCAGCATGCTGCAATTGTTTTCAAATGCTGAATCGAAATGAGAAAAAAAATCTCAGATCTGTACTGCCTCATAGTATAACATTGCTATCCGATAAAACATCAGATAAGACTGGGCTGTGTTATACGCCACTGTGAGTGAGCTCTTAAGCTATGTTCGCACGTAGCATTTTTGAAGCCTTTTATGCTGTGAGTTTTTTCTGCAGAAAAGAAACTGCTTTTTACAATAGAAAGGAAATATGTAGCAGTTAACCTGCGCTTAGAAGGAGGTATTGGGATTATCTAAGTGCTTCCTCTGTTCCTCTGACAGGGATTCTAGAGTAATACGTGTAGAGAACACTCAACCTACAGTGATAGTATGTACAGAATAGGTTAGTAGCCTTATAGTGCCTTCTTACAAGAGTAAAATTAGGCATGTATATTTATCGAAAATGTCTGGCTTTAGAGCATACACATTAAGCCAGAGTTGCAATGCAGGTGAATATATTTTCCAATATGCAAATTCAAAAAGTGCTAATTTACATATGATATGGCTTCAAAATCAGGCTTGAGGTTTAATAGTATTCCCCACTAAAAACATTTAATAGCAGATGATATACTACCAGCAGGGGTATATTTGCTCAACAGTACCACTATGGAATGCTGTGTGCATCAGATCAACACATGGGAGTCCACCATTTCCTGTAACTCAATGAAGTAACAGAGGGGTATATTTACTCTGCAGCGTCTCTTTAAAGTGCTGCATGCATAGAATCAACACGTGGTAATCCACTTTTTCCCTGTAATGAACAGGTGTCTGTCATGATTCTGTTGTCTGATAACCCGGGCCAGAGGCTCCTTCCTTGTCCCTAAAGCTAGGAGTGCCCCAACTATCCTTGCTCCCCAGGTTACTTCGGATGGTGAAGAAGCTGGGGCCATGTACCTTGCTGAGCTCCTGAATAAGCCCTTATCTGTCCCCTCCCTCACCCAGGGAAGTGAGGAGGAATAGTGTATTTAAATACACAAACCAGACAAACAAGGAAGGACATACAAGGATAAATGGAAATACCAATCATTCACTATGTGCACAGACAAAAGAGAGAAACACCGGAGAGATTAGAAAGGTAAAAAAAATAGGAGAGGATGAGGATTTGCACACAGCCGAAACACAAAGCAGCAGTCACAGAACAGTTCTCTTAAACGCCTCTACCAAAACCGACATCTCCACCCCACTCCTCACCAGGCAGTACAAGACTTAATAATGCCAATCCAGACTGCCAGAAGTGAGAATATATAGGAGAGAGGAGTGGCTAATACTGCACAGCTGAGATCATTAAGCAGGAAGCTTCAGGGACTCCAAGCTGAACAAATTAACCCCTTCACTGCTGACAGAAACCTGCACTGATTAATATGAGGGAGAAGTGCTTCTAATCAGTGCAGGAGTACATGTAATCAGACGCTGCTGTCTTCTGGCTCCTCTCTGTCATGGTAAACTCGTGACAGTGTGATTATCAAATAACTAGGAGGTGTACTAAAAAAATAAGTTACTACTAGCAGGATATCTAAGGACACTAACAATGCAATAGTTCATCGACACTATATATGTGGAGTACCATATATGTCCATTATATTGTCCATGTCTATTCCAATTGACCACACCGCAGGTAATATTGATTCACTGAATGCAAAGGAGTTTAAACCTCAACCATAGATGTGTGGTAGGAGGACAGTTTCTTGATCCAACAGGTTTTACCTTGTGGAGACTTGAAGTTGGAGGACAGTGTCCAAATTCAGCAGGTTTTACGGTATGGCAATTTGCGGTTGCAGCTGCTTCTTTTACGGAAGTTCCTTTGGTGTTTCACACAGCAGAAGCGCCCTGGTCAGTGGCGTGTGAAGAGAGCACCGTCTTGCAGAGAGAAGGTGGGCTTGTACATCGTGTACAGACACCGGAGCTTGGTGATGTCACACTTTCTCTTTGGAATGCTGCGTGAGTATAGTTCAGCAATCAGTTCAGCAATCTCACTATTCTGATGAAGCAGCTTGATGCGCAATGTGCATCAAGGGGAACTGGATGAGATATTGCCACAGCGGGTCTGTCTTACAGGGTTATGGATGCCCCCTGCTGGGTTGTAAGTGAATTATTTAGGTAACAAAATGATCTATGCACTTATAGCATGAAGCACTTTATCCTTAGTCATACTATTGGCTGTTTAGGTACTAACGCCACTTGGAGACATCGCAGTAATTTTTTACAATATTATGAACTATGGATGTAATTTGTTACCTATATACAACCCCTGGCAAAAATTATGGAATCACCGGGCTCGGAGGATGTTCATTCAGTTGTTTAATGTTGTTGAAAAAAAGCAGATCACAGACATGGCACAAAACTAAAGTAATTTCAAATGGCAACTTAGGGGTTTAAGAAACACTAAAAGAAATCAAGATTAAAAATGTGGTACTCAGTAAGGGTAATTTTTTTCCGACGAAGCAGAGGGAAAAAATTATGGAATCACTCAATTCTGAGGAAAAAAGTATGGAATCACCCTGTAAATTTAAATTTCCAAAACTAACACCTGCATCAAATAAGATCTGCTCGTTAGTCTGCATCTAAAAAGGAGTGATCACTCCTTGGAGAGATGTTGCACCAAGTGGACTGACATGAATCATGGCTCCAACACGAGAGCTGTCAATTGAAACAAAGGAGAGGATTATCAAACTCTTAAAAGAAGGTAAATCATTGCGCAATGTTGCAAAAGATGTTGGTTGTTCACAGTCAGCTGTGTCTAAATTCTGGACCAAATACAAACAACATGGGAAGGTTGTTAAAGGCAAACATACTGGTAGACCAAGGAAGACATCAAAGCGTCAAGACCGGAAACTTAAAGCAATATGTCTCCAAAACAGGAAATGCACAACAAAACAAATGCGGAACGAATGGGAGGAAACTGGAGTCAATATCTGTGACTGAACTGTAAGAAACCACTTAAAGGAAATGGCATTTACATACAGAAAAGCTAAACATAAGCCATCATTAACGCCTAAACAGAAAAAAACAAGGTTACAATGGGCTAAGGAAAAGCAATCGTGGACTGTGGATGACTGGATGAAAGTCATATTCAGTGATGAATCTCAAATCTGCATTGGGCAAGGTGCTGATGCTGGAACTTTTGTTTGGTGCCGTTCCAATGAGATTTATAAAGATGTCTGCATGAAACGAACATGCAAATTTCCACAGTCATTGATGATATGGGGCTGCATGTCAGGTAAATGCACTGGGGAGATGGCTGTCATTACATCTTCAATAAATGCCCAAGTTTACATTGATATTTTGGACAGTTTTCTTATCCCATCAATTGAAAGGATGTTTGGGGATGATGACATAATTTTTCAAGATGATAATGTATCCTGCCATAGAGCAAAAACTGGAAACATTCCTTGAAAGAAGACACATAAGGTCAATGTCATGGCCTGCAAATAGTTCGAATGTCAATCCAATTGAATATCTTTGGTGGAAGTTGAAGAAAATGGTCCATGACAAGGCTCCAACCTGCAAAGCTGATCTGGCAACAGCAATCAGAGAAAGTTGGAGCCAGATTGATGAAGAGTACTGTTTGTCACTCATTAAGTTTATACCTCAGAGACTGCAAGCTGTTATTAAAGCCAGAGGTGGTGCAACAAAATACTAGTGATGTATTGGAGTGTTCTTTTGTGTGTTTGTTTTTCATAATTCCATAATTTTTTCCTCAGAATTGAGTGATTCCATAATTTTTCCCTCTGCTTGGTCTGAAAAAAAATACCCTTACTGAGTACCACATTTTTAATCTTGATTTAGTTTAGTGTTTCTTAAAGCCCTAAAGTTGCCACTTGAAATTACTTCAGTTTTGTGACATGTCTGTGATCTGCTTTTTTTCAACAACATTAAACAACTGAATGAACATCCTCCGATCCCGGTGATTCCATAATTTTTGCAAGGGGTAGTAGTTATTTTGCACAGCAATAAGCACCTTAATTCCCTTATCCCCACAAATTAGGATTGACAACATAGACATTGGGTGCTCTTATTGATGTGCACTGCTCAAAAAAATAAAGGGAACATTTAAATAACACATCCTAGATCTGAATGAATGAAATATTCTCATTGAATACTTTGTTCTGTACAAAGTTGAATGTGCTGACAACAAAATCACACAAAAATCATCAATGGAAATCAAATTTATTAACCAATGGAGGCTGGATTTGGAGTCACCCCCAAAATTAAAGTGTAAAAATACTTTGATGTAATGTCCTTAAAACAAGTCAAAATGAGGCTCAGTATTGTGTTTGGCGTCCACGTGCCTGTATGACCTCCATACAATGCCTGGGCATGCTCCTGATGAGGTTGCGGATGGTCTCCTGTGGGATCTTCTCCCAGACCTGGACTAAAGCATCCACCAACTCCTGGACAGTCTGTGGTGCAATGTGACGTTGGTGGATGGAGCGAGACATGATGTCCCTGATGTGCTCAATCGGATTCAGGTCTGGGCAATCTTGCAGGAACTGCTGACACACTCCAGCCACATGAGGTCTGGCATTGTCCTGCATTAGGAGAAACCCAGGGCCAACCGCACCAGCATATGGTCTCACAAAGGGTCTGAGGATCTCATCTCGGTACCTAAGGGCAGTCAGGCCACCTCTGGCGAGCACATGGAGGGCTGTGCGACCCTCCAAAGAAATGCCACCCCACACCATTACTGATTCACAGCCAAACTGGTCATACTGAAGGATGTTGCAGGCAGCAGATCGCTCTCCAAGGCGTCTCCAGACTCTGTCACGTCTGTCACATGTGCTCAGTGTAAACCTGCTTTCATCTATGAAGAGCACAGGGCGCCAGTTGCGACTTTGTCAATCCTGGTGTTCTGTAGCAAATGCCAAGCGTCCTGCACGGTGTTGGGCATTGAGCACAACCCCCATCTGTGGACGTTGGGCCCTCATACCACCCTCATGGAGTCGGTTTCTAACCGTTTGTGCAGATACATGCACATTTGTGGCCTGCTGAAGGTCTTTTTGCAGGGCTCTGGCAGTGCTCCTCCTGTTCCTCCTTGCACAAAGGTGGAGGTAGCGGTCCTGCTGCTGGGTTGTTGCCCTCCTACGGCCCCCTCCACATCTCCTGGTGTACTGGCCTGTCTCCTGGTAGCGCCTCCAGCTA
This sequence comes from Phyllobates terribilis, assembly GCF_046119375.1. Taxonomy (NCBI): domain Eukaryota; kingdom Metazoa; phylum Chordata; class Amphibia; order Anura; family Dendrobatidae; genus Phyllobates; species Phyllobates terribilis. The sequence goes on from NW_027362761.1 coordinate 791,877,062, forward strand.
CTGGACACTACGCTGACAGATACAGCAAACCTTCTTGCCACAGCTCGCATTGATGTGCCATCCTGGAAGAGCTGCACTACCTGAGCAACTTCTGTGGGTTGTAGAGTTCGTCTCCTGCTGCCACGAGTGTGAAAGCACAACCAACATTCAAAAGTGAACAAAACATCAGCCTGAAAGCATTGGTACTGAGATGTGGTCTGTGATTCCCACATGCAAAAACACTCCTTTATTGAGTGTGTCTTGATAATTGCCAATAATTTCCATCTATTGTCTATTCTATTTGCACAACAGCATGTGAAATTGATTGTCAATCAGTGTTGCTTCCTAAGTGGACAGTTTGATTTCACAGAAGTTTGATTTACTTGGAGCTATATTCTGTTGTTTAAGTGTTCCCTTTATTTTTTCGAGCAGTGTATTATACCTTAGGCACCAAATCACTGACATAGCATTTTTGACAACACCTCCATGGATGATGTCTGGATTTTTCTTGTGGAGAATTGATCTCCTTATGTGTTTTGTGCATTGGTGTCCATTACAAACTGCCATGTAACCATTTATGTGAGATACTTAAAAATATTGCAGAGATCTGTCACCACAGAAATGATTCTTTATTATTTGACATAACTATAGAAAGATTATTCACTTTATGGGGATTTATTATCATTGTATACACTTATTATTGTATGAGTATGTATATATAGCTGGACCTTGTATATGGAGTGTCATTTATCATCCAGTTTTCTGATCTTTTCATTGTCTTTCACAAACCCCTCCTACTTGTTTTTTATAAGCTTTTAATGAATTTTGTCTGTTAGTATTAAAGATATTTGTCTTTTCTATGAAATTTGTTTGGGGGCTCTCTCTTTTTGGCTTAGGAGGCTAGTCAGGAGCGCCATTGTGGTGATTCATATTCAATTGCTTTTTACAATACCAGCAAAAATTTCAGAAACCTCATGCACACACAGATTTTTTTTTACAGACTCCAGAGTTTTTTAAATCATGCAGCTTGTCAATTCTTTCAACATTTTTGCAGCATTTTTTTAAAGAGGAGAAATTTCAAAAACGCTGAAAAACATGGAACATAATGTTTGTGCTGCATTTTTGACCTGAGATGCCTCCTGAATACATCAGAATCCAACTAAAAAAATGTAACGAACAAATAAATCTATAATAAATAAATAAAAAAGGATAATTTTTGGACCCTTCATACACTTTAAGTAGACTACAAAGTCTTAAAACTACTATGTGTGGTTAAATTGGCTGTTGGTTATCACTGCTTACCATCCATTTACACCTAGGTTTAGGTGGACATTAATAAGGCTATGTTTGCATTATGGAGCTCAAGTTCAATTACAGACCTAAGAGTGTTATATACATATTATGGGAAATATATTGGCGGGAAAAATTGCAAAACTGGTGACTTTGAATTTGCAAAGATCTGCTCATCTCTAGTTAAAATTATTTTTTCTCAAAGCAGGACATCCTGTGCCATTCATGTGAAGATATAATGCGCCAGGGGGTAAGGTACGGAAGGACACATATGTGTGTAGTGTGTGTTTCAACAATGCAGAATTTCTTTCAGTTTACACTTAACACATGCTTTAAATGCACTTCACTTAAAAACAGTCAGCAGATTTTATGATGATATTGCCGCTCAGCTGGCAATATGGATAAAGCTTTCAATATCTGGCATTTCTCAAGCAACCATTGAAGAGAGAAGATGACATCTGTTATGTAGTGAGAGTATGGCTGACTTGTAAGTAAAGAATGTGGCTGTATGATTCTGCACCAGCTGCAGACAGCATGGCATTATCTCTGGACACCTTGGCTGCAGAACATTGTTTGGCATTTGTGCACAGTATGTGTCATACTAATGAATACACAAATGCATTTTCTAGCAATAGATAAATATTGCAATGGATTTGTTTGCCAGCTTAAAAAGTTACATGCTATATTAATATTAATAAAAACTCAAGTCTGTCTAAATTAATAAAGTGGAAGGAGAAACATTTGCATATTCTTAGCAGAACTATAGCAGGACTGAGAAATATATACTTCTACCATAGCATCTGGGGATAAGCAGTGATTGAGGTGCAATAATGTAGTTCAATAGAGCGAAAGGTTGTTCTACTTGAGAACACAACAAATAATCTTGCCGTGTCTTCCCTCCTGAAGCGTGATCAGTTTCTAGACTTCAAATCAAGCCCTTGATTTTTTTATCATCATTATTTTGGATTTCTTCTTAATAATAGTATCTCTGAAAGTTTATATTTCTTACAGATAATATGTTACCATGTAACAGCAGCATGCTAATTGTTATTTGACTTATTTCTTTCATAAAAAGAAAACAAAAAACAAAAGCAATCAGTGAGCGGGTTGAGCAATCTTAAAATGATAAAAGCAAAAGGACTCTGAATATATTCAAGCTTCATCTTGGCACATAGATCTTGACACATAGCGGGGTGTTGCACTTCATATTTCAAAATATTTTAAGCAAACGGATAAAGCTGATGTTTTAACCACTGTAATAACTAGGTTAAGAGTCATACAAGCAAATGCTGGGGTTCATGGTGTGCTCGAGTAAAGATGTTCAAAACTTGTCAAGCCAAGATGTTCAGAAAGATGCTCATTGCCAGGCCTGGTTGCACAGACATATCAGTCAGCAGAGCACACAGGCTTAGAGCTTGACTTTAGATCTATAGAAATTTTAATTTAACAAATTTTCCCCCAAAATTAGATTTGTGGCGAATAAATTTGTGCAAATGTGAAAGCTGGAAGGCTTGTAATTGTTTGAAAAATACACATACAGGGGAGGAGGGAGAGAGGACCCCACTTACCATAAGAGCTTACATTCTACAGGAGAGAGAGGACCTCGTGACCATAACAGCTTATGTGGCGCCCGTGTCTATAGCGCCACAACCTCACAGCAAAGAATCTGAACCCTCACCTTGCAGGCCTGATCAAAACCCTGTATGTGAATTGCATAGAAGCTTCTGGAACTGTTTGCACTCCAGTAAAAGGTACAAACTGGTTATCACCCTGTCTAAAACTAATTATTTTCTGCTGCGCCAATCCTGCTCCATCTCCCCTGGGAGCCAGCCTTGGTTGGGAAGGGTTAATCATCTAACACTGCTCATCACCACCTAACTCCTAAAGGCCCTCATCAGTGCCCGGCCATACCAGGCCAAACATCCCAACTGGCATCACAAACCTCCAATCGGACCATAGCAGCATTCGGACCGCCGTGCACCAGTACTGTGACCACAGCGGCCCGGCCGGGGCGTCACACTTACACTCTACAGTAGAGAAAGCACCCCGCACTGATACTCTACAGGAGAGAGAGGACTTCATGACCATAAGCGCTTACACTATACAGGAGAGAGAGGACCCCTCTGACCATAAGAACTTACTCTCTATAGGAGAGAAAGGACCCCACTGACCATAAAAGCCTACACTCTAAAGAAGAGCGAGAACCCCGCTTAACATAAGAGCTTATACTTCACAGATGAGAGAGAAGACCTTGCTGACCATATGAGCTTACACTCTATAGAAGAGTTATCCGGTGACTCTGGATATAGAATATGACTCTGCTATAAAAACTGCTCCACAGGGACCTACTGATCTGTGATGGCCCAGGCACTGACTACCACTGCACAAGGCATGATAGTCAGTAAGATGTCATAGCTGCAGCGAGGCCTATGCAGCGACTCAAAATGACATTGAGATGCGAATCACAGCTCAAAATGTTCGAATACACTTGAAAATGTGAATTTCAGAAAATTCAAATCGAACAGAATCCTCCATAGATTGATCCACTCATTGCTAGTGACTGTCTCTTCATTGTGTCAAAGTGCTCCACTGCTGTCAATCACATCAAAAGAAAGTACAAGACAAAGTACACCAAGTACATACACTTATTTTGCACATATTAATTAATTTATAGGGTAGCTGCCTATTAGTTGGTGTATCTGGGAGGGTGTGGTAGAGAGGAGATCTCCTAGGATGGAGGATGGTTTAACATCATATACACTGCTCTTACTTGGAGATGTAATATGGCCATGTGCAGACTTCCTTATAATGATAATTGAATCAAATAGTGGCTTTTCTGACAACACTGATTTTTAAGAAAAATTTAATTTGCGATGGTAATGGTTACCATCATTTAAATCACCTTGAGACGTTGTCATATAGTGAATAATTTTAAATGTGAGAGACACTAATGAGATCATATATAGATTGTATTAAGGCATATGAAAATCATATATGACTCCTCTACAAAAAGCAACTCTTGTTTTGGCGAGCCTGGCCTTCCTTGTAGTACATGGACAGATGTTCATCTGAGTCACTGGATTGAAATATTAAATGGCTTTTTCAAGGGATGTGACGCGCCCCCTGGGCCTGTGCTGTGCAGGGGAACCCGGAACCGGGCCTGTTGTAGGATGCTGGGGGTTGTAGTCTCCGTGTGGCGGTGACCCGGTCTGTGCCCAGGGTGGTCAAACCAGTGGCAGTCTATTTGTATTGTAATAAGTGTCCGACTACGCCACCCGTGGATTGCGGTCAGTGGGGACCGCCGCTGCGCTGCCGACCGCTGAGGCTGATGTTGTTTGCGCAGCCGAGTATGGGATAACTCCCCACGGGAGTAGTATTGCCTCAGGGCAGCTAATGTGAGAGATGATTGGAGTGATGGTATGAGTGTCCCAGTACTAATGGTGCTGGTGCGGCAAGGAATCACAGAGACGTGTGGTGCAGTTCAGGGTCTTTACTGATGGTACAAGGCAGACCCTCCCGGGAGTACTGGCTAGTATAAGGGGCCTGGTCAGTCTGCGAGCAAGCAGGAGTTCCCCTGGCCAGGTGGAGTTGTAGGCCTCCCCGTTAATCTGCACTCTTCCTGGCTACCTTGCTGTCAGCGGTTACAAGTAGCCCACGTCCCTGAGTATACCGTGTGGTGCTCACCCGTATGGCTGGTGACTTGGGGCCTTCTGTTAGCCTCCGCTCCTGGATGGCGGCGCTGGTCCCTTCTTTGTGACTGAGCCTCCGGGCTTCTATGGCCAGAGGACCTGGAATCCCCTGCCGGCTGGTTTCTGCTGCTGGGTGTATATCAGTCCCCACAGCCTCGGACTCCTGTGTCCGGCTTTAGTATCTTCGTCCAGGGCGAACTCTGCTCAGCTCCAGCCCCTGGACTTCTGCTACTGCTCCTACAGAGCTCCTGTTCTTGCTTTCCCTCTCCAGACTCTGACTCTGTCTGCAGCTTCACTCACTAATCCCGCCCCAGACCCAGTTTATAAGGGCAGATTCCTCCCCTCCCAGGTCTGGGTGGGCCGTGTTGCATGTTTAGGGATCCTGACCAGAGAAACCTCCCACTTGCTCTCAGACATATCTCTATTACTGTGGCAACCAGACCCCTGGGGTGTCACAGATGCGTATTGCAAAAACATCTGATCACTAGGGCACTGAAGAGTGATACTCATGGGTATTTGCGGATTGCTTGGTAAAGTTCAGCATTGTATTATATACTAAACTCAAAACCTCTTTTAATGAATAGGCAGAGAACAATGCTTCTTAACGTCTCTGTCATAGAAGAACTGAACATAAAATCCTTGTGTGTAGATTTTAAGGTTACTGCAGAATCATTGGCCAAAACCTGCTTATTTTCCTCAATATATTATAAATATTCATTCTGAACTTTGTGTAATTGAGAACTAACCTTTTCATACCTCTTAGTTTAAGACTGAGGATTTAAGCTTTGTGGAGCCAATACCAGTAAATGTTACTGCCTGCAAGTTTAAAATGTCTGATATCATCAGGGGCACCCACCAGCTACCTGATCAGTTAAGCAAAGCTTCCTGAAGGTCACTGTGAGTGAAGTTGTTCTGTGCTCTTCATGTATTGTATTTACGCTTTGCGCTTCATTAGCTTGCAATTCCTGGCCTTATTTGTGCTAATTAACACTTATCACATTGCTCAATATTAAGCATCAGGATAAGCAATGACCTTAAAGGGGCAGCAGTCATGTCACATCATGACAAAGATATCTCATTAACAGTATTTTCAGTCGTATTGCTCAACCGATGACCAGAAACAGATGTATTTAAATGTACTCCGATTATTACACAGGGTGAGAATTTACTAAGACTGGCATTTTATATACAGTACCAGTTCAATAAAGAAAGAAGCGCCAAATTTCTAAAGTCACATTTGTGCCAGAAAATGAAATTTACTGCAGCTATGAGTTGGCATAGTTTTGTGTTATATAATAATGTTAATTACTGGCAAAATTTATATTAAATCTATTTGTTGCTGAGAAATCCCACATTTCAGAATAAATCCAGATCAGTTATACAGCCACTTTTGAAAGTTGTCATGTGAAGGCAAACTCTGCAAACAGTCCCTTTTTATACAAATGTGGGATGCACCATATTTTGCAACTTTTTATGGTGAAAAATAGAGATGATCGAATCATTTGAAATTCAGATTAGCTAGATTTTCCATGAGTCTCAGTATTACAAAGCCTCTAAATGCCCAGAAAATGTATGTGTAACATTCTAAAGTTTCTTAGTTCTGTTCTGAACCCCTTTTGAGCTTTATAACTTTAAGACAGTGTTTTTTTGTTTCCAAATGACCTCAACCTATCTTGCTATAGGAAAATGGATGGTAACTCCTGGTAACTAACAGAACACAGTATATAACAAGACATTGCACTAACAGACATTTTAGGTTTCATATAGTGTAAAAACGGTCCAAAAATGATCCCTTTTTGGGGGGCAGATGCTGTCTTGCCAATGTTTTTACCCAGTCAATGTACATGGAAGAAGTAGTGACTTTTTGACAAGGGTTAATACAAACATTATTCCTGTTTAGTGAGTATCAGAAGCTTGATCTTTGCTAAATGAAGAAGTGAAAAAATATCCCTTTATTTAAATAGTAGGATAGTAGTGCTGTTTTGAAATTGAAAAAACAATGGCTTCTCAATTAGGAGGACAAAATCTCTCCTTTATGTGGTATCTGCATCAAGTTTGTTGTTCTCATAATAAAAGAAAAGCTTTAGTTAGTCCTGATGAACAAGTTTGAAACTTCGAGACACGTTGACCAACAAACCACAATCTTGGATTTGATTTCAGTCTTTTACATCTCCAATATGTGGGTCTGCAGCAGCCTAAGCTTTTTCAGTGGTTGTGAGCACATAACCCGACTAGGTCAGCACGATTTCCCATATTTTCCCCACTTATTATCTTGATAAGACCCTATTGCATTTTTGTCCTTCCAGTTTTCCACTTTGCTCTTGGAGTGAGCTTTGTTGGTCGACCGCTCCTGGGAGGGTAATTGTGATCTTGAATTTCTTCCATTTGTACACAATCTCTGAGTCCAAGTTCTTTAGAAATTATTTTGGAACCTTTCCCAACTAAATGAGCATCCATAATTCTTCTGAGGTCCTTAGAAATCTCTTTTGTTCATGTTATGATACACTTCTGATAATCATACTGTTAGGAGGGCGGTTGCAGACAACTTTATTTAAATGGAACGCAACCGACCCCGGGGTCCGCAATGCAGCCAAATGGACTGCTGCCGAACACTTTCTGGGTGGAAAGGAAAAGCGACAACTAAACAGATAACCCGTCCGTGTTAACAGCACACCGGACCGGGTAAAGAGGTACGCTCTATCTCCGTTAACTGCACGGAGGAAAGAGCGACCGGCGACGCACATAACAATTATCTTAACCCTTCGTGTTAAGGCACACGGAAGGGTAAGACGGTTCGCACAATCTCCAAGAACCGCAGGGAGACGTGCGACCGTGGGAACAGCAGTAGCCCTGTCTTTGATACAGGCGCTACGCTATGGGGATTGGCGCTAAAGCGGTTCACACAATCTCTAAGAACCGCAGGGAGACGTGTGACCGGACTAGGAGCAGTAGCCCTGTCTTCGGTACAGGCGCTACGCTATAGCAGTCGGCGCTAGTATGTGGGTGTGATACCCGCCGGGTATTTGTGCACTCAGCCGGTGTGCTACCGGACTGAGCAGACCCGCTCTCTATGGCTACCTGCCTGCATAAAGCTATGGCTCTTAGAGGAGCCCAAGAGTTTCAGCGTGCACACCACAAACAACCAGCTCAAATGATCTGAGTGCGCCGCCATGTTTGTGGGCGGACCTTTTAAAGATTAAGCCCTGCCCCACTGTCGCACCATTGGTGACGACACCCGTGACCAATCAGGCGGTGCCAGGTCACCGGGTCAGGTGGGTGCCAAACCACGAATCATGATCCGCCAGGTCACGGACATGCTCAGAACGGCAAACTCTGGACTTAGACTCTGCAAGCACTGTCTCCCTCTGCAACCCAGGCTTAACATTGTTAGGCACTACTACCTGGGAGATAAACAGTGCTCGCGGACCAGCTAGGCGTTGGGGTTGACGACGATGCTGAGCAGCATCAGCCAGGGCTGGACTGAACTGGAAGACCACAGAAGGTCCTAGACCCATTTCAAATCCAGCACCAGACCGACGCCTAACACATACTCCTGCCACTCCTCACAGACATGTGATATTAGATCATTTACCTTATTTGAAAAAAATAACAATTTCTAATTTTTTAACTCTTGACTTTTCTTTTATTTGTTTCTTTTTATCTATTTTACTAACTGTGTGAAAATGTTTGTAGTTTTAGATCAAATTAATCTGAATATGGAAAATCTCAAGAACTACTATTAGAAATACATGTTCACAGCAAGAATATATTTGCACAGTGAGAATGAGGCAATGATCTATCACCATTATTGACTTTTAGGCCTCATTCAGATGTCCATGTTTCAAATATGTGCTCTATCCGTGCTTTTCACGAATAGAACACATAATCATTATAGTCTATAGGCTGTTCATGGGTCCATTTTCTGCTGACCAGGTGCAGATAAAGTCTTTATGATTCTCTATTACATAGTTATAGTTACTCTGTGAGCTTCCGTATGGTGCTTTCATATGCCAATAAAATTACACCAGTTTGAACCCACACCCAAAATTAGAGGATGTCTAGGTGAAATAGAAACTTCACAGGGGTTTGGAATAGTAGAAGTTAGCAATATCTGACCTACTCACTTCCTATTACCATAGTGAATCCATTGTTGGCCACTCCATGATTTGCACCAGCACTTGAAGTACAATATGCAAGAAGAGTTGTCTCCAGCGACCACAGGAGATAAGGTTCTTAAAACTTGACGTTTATTTAGCCATCATGTTAAAAAGCACAGATGTGCAGAAGCGAGCAATCCCAGTGCAGGGAACAAGTCCTACGTGTTTCATCCTACAACCGTCTTAGCACTGGAAGTACAGTGTGTCATTAGGGAAACATCTAAAGACACTCTGGATCCATGAGAGTGACAGCAGGTGAGTATGGCAGATTTTGTTATTTTTACAGAGCCCCTGGCCAAGTTTTTATTTAGCCTAGACAACTCCTTTAAATTTATAATTTTTCTCAAATATGAAAGCATGTAATCATCCAAATTCATACCCAGTCTTCTTCACTTAATCTAGTGATGTTCTTCTTATAGCTCTGAAATTTCAGATATTTTTTGATAAAAATGTGTTTATGTTGGGTAAAATCTATACTTTTACATAATTGAAAGCTGGGCCGTCTTTTTTTTCTTTTTAAAATCTATTTTCATATACCAAGCTAATAGGTGTGTATGTGGGGGAGGGGGAGGGTGGTATTTTCTGATCAGGATCTTCATCTCATTATGTACTCTTGCTCTTTCTTTACTTGTCCTGTCCTGCCATACATACACAAAACACACTCTCCATTCACCCAATAGCACTCTGTATCAGCACATATACAGATTCTGGCTGGTGACCGGATCATGCAGCATTATTTGAATACTTTTATACTATATTTTTTACAATATATCATTCGAGTATTCTCTATTTCCTTATTGATTGTAGCTTGCGAGCAGGGCCCTCACTCCTCTTGGTATATATTTAATTATGTGTTATTCTGTGATGTCTTTATTGTCCGTACAAGTCCCCTGTGTAATGTAAAGTGCTGCGGAATATGTTAGCACTATAGAAATAAAAATTATTATTATTAATAGTAATACAACACATTGATATGAATGGCCATTGGGCAATTATTAATTTGTTTACTGGAGGCACTACAGGTAAGGTCCCTTTCACTTATAAGATTTTCTCATATTACTAATTATAATTAATGGAACTATTACATTAGAGTTTTTTTGTAAGAACTGACTGTCCGTAAAAAAAAAAATGTCCATTTTTCATTCTAACCTCGGATAAAACTTATGTATGCTAGTTTACAAGTCTATTGGTCACGGACTACTTCGTAGGAGAATTTCGAGAAACCTCCATTAGTTTATTTTGCATACAAGAAAATCATTGATGGTAAAAACTAACACAAAAGTCAGACACTGATGAACATCTTGTTTGGAAAAAAAAAACTCAGTTGAAATTTTTTTTTCTTTTACGCGTGAGAAAAAATACGGGAAAGATAGATGAGTTTCTGGAAAACAGAGTGACAAAAAATGTACTAATTTTATATATTTTTTGTATTTGTTTAAGACACCTTCCAAATTATACAGCTAGACAAGTTTCCAAAATGTCAGACAGGTCTGTCCTGGAACCAGGTGAGGCTATCAGATTAAAGGGATTTTAAGGCATACATTTTTTCCATATAGCATTTCACAATATTGATTTGTAAACCTTGTAAGGCTTCGCTGCTTTGCCAACCATTGCTGGCTCTGAAGCAAGGAGAATTTCCAGCAAGAGTTACAAAGTAATTGGAGACAGTCACAAGAATGATAATTGAGACGAAACTTTAAAGGGTTTCTCTTTACAAAATCTTTTGACCCTTCTGCTTTGTGACTGGCAAACACCAGTGATGGCTGAAGCCGGCATTGAAAAAGCAGAACAGTTCTCCCATTCAGCGTCCCTGCCACCAACTGCAAATAATGCTGACTCTGCTCCGCCACTATTCCCAAATCACATTAATGCAGCTCACGACATCCAGACTGAAAAGGCTTCAGTGTTTATTAGGGGAATATAATCGTTTAAGCCTGAATAAGCTTCAGAGGCCTAATGTGGCAGTTTGGTCAACAGAAATGAGATGTAAATTTGAGGTGAATAGCCCCTGATTACAGAAAAATGATTAATGCAAGATTCTAAATTGATTTATGGGTGCAGCTGTCAAGGCATAATTCAGGATGGTAATGCTATCTTCAGGAAGTGCTTTGGACAGATTACAGCCTAGGGAACAAGAATGATGGCCGACTACAATACCGCATCCATTTACAGGACCATCTTAACCAGGCTATAGGTTGATTCATTTAATGTTGCATTTTGCAGAATTATATTTCTATGATTATACTTTTAGAAAAATGTTGATTGTTTATCACTGGATACTACAGCTCTAAATAATATGCCTGTAAATAGTGACCCGGAAAAAAATATATTACACAGCGGCCCGATGCATCAATGCTGTAGACATTTCCAAAGAAAAAGTATGCCTAAAGCAATGCTAGCCTACAACTGGAATGTCCAATGTACAGTATTGTCTGTAGGGTTTATTCTGTAATAATATATCTTCATCACCAGTCTGAAAAAGGGTAGATACGGTAATTGATTCATTGTCATCATTGTGAGGATTGTCATAAAGGGGAAATAATTATATGAAAACGACAAGAGACAAACATGATTTTTGGAAAACTTTATGTAAAATTTGTACAGGGCCCTCTGACAGCTGCCACATACAGTTAATGTCGCAGTGGTAGTCAGTTACTAGTATTGCTTCCCTCCGAAGTGGCACAAAAATGATCTGCCTCTCGATAGGACAATGGTGTGGCTGCAAACTCTGCACCCTTCTGTAGCTACACCATGTAAAGGGTTTATTCAGGATAAGAAAAATATGGCTGCTTTTACAAAATGTGCATACCATTGCAGCTCCTTCAACCCCTTCACCCCTCCGAACCTGTTTTCACCTTCCTGACCAGGCCAAATTTTACAATTCTGACCAGTGTCACTTTATGTGGTAATAACTCTGGAACGTTTCAAGGTATCTCAGTGATTCTGAGATTGTTTTTTTTTCTGGACATATTGTACTTCATGATAGTGGTAAATTTAGGCCAATTTTTTTTGTGTTTATTTATGAAAATATCGAAATTTTTCAAAAATGTTGAAAAATTTTGCAATTTTCAAACTTTTAATTTTATATACTTGCATCAGAGAATTATGTCACACAAAACAGTTGATATATAACATTTCACACATGTCTACTTTACATAAGCATAATTTTTGAAACATATTTTTTTTTATGTTAGAAGGGTTAAAAGTAAATCAGCAATTTCTCAATTTTCCTACAATATTTACAAAACCAATTTTTGTAGGGACCACATAACATTTGAAGTGACTTTCAGGGACCTATATGACAGAAAATACCCAAAAGTGAAACCATTTTAAAAACTGCATCCCTCAAAGCGCTCAAAACCACATTCGGTAAGTTTGTTAACCCTTCAGGTGCTTCACAGGAATTAAAGCAATGTGGAAGGAAAAAATTAAAATCTAAATTTTTTCATAAAAATGTTGTTATATGATAAAATGTTGATAAATGTTGGCATAGCTAGGGGTCACCATGTTGCATTTGCAGAGCACCTGATGTGCTAAACAGTGGAAAATCCCCAAAAGTGACCCCATTTTGCAAACTACACCCCTCAAAGAACTTATCTAGAAATGTGGTGAGCACCTTGAACCCACAGGCACTTTACAGAATTTTATAACGGTGAGCTGTGAAAATAAGAAAAAAGGTAACAATGTTTAGAACTTTTGGCTTTCATGCTCCATATCTCACCATCCACTACTGCTTCAAACTTGAGACTACCATCATTTTATAGACAATCATCTCTGCTATCTCATACATAAATTTGACTTGCTCGTCAGTGTACATTTTTCTCGCACAAAATGCATAGTTTTGCCCCAAATGTTTAATTTTCGCAAGGGTATCACGAGAAAATGGACCAAATAATTTATTTTGCAATTTTCTCCTGAGTAAACCAACACCCCTTAAGTTATTGAAAACTGCTGGTTGGGGGTATGACAGGGCTCAGAATGGGAGGAGCACCACTTGACTTTTGGAATGCAAAATTAGCTGTAATCAATAGTGGACTCCATGTCGTATTTGCAGAGCCCCTGATGTGCCTAAACAGTGGAAACCCCCACAAGTGGCCCATATTGAAAACTACACCCCTTAAGGAACTTACGTAGACGTATGGTGAGCCCCTTGAACCCACAGGTGCCTCACAGAATTTTATAACATTGAGTCGTGAAAGTGAAAAAATAAATTTTTCCTGCAAAAATTTTTGTTTTGCCCCAAATTTTTCATTTGTACAAGAGTAAACAGAGAAAATGGACCAAATAATTTGTTGTGCAATTTCTTCTGAGCACACTGATACTCCATTTGTGATGGAAAACTACTGTTTGGGCACACGGTATGGCTCGGAAGGGAAAGAGCGCCAACTGAATTCTGGAGCTCAATTTTGGCAGAAATAGATTGCGGATGCCAAGTCACACTTGAAGGGACTCTGCCAAGCCAAAACAGCAGAAACTCAACAAGTGATCCCATTTTGGAAACTACACCTCTCAAGGAATTCATCAAGGGGTATAGTGAGCATTTTTAACCTTCAGACGATTCACAAAATTGTATAACATTAGGCTGAGTAAATGGAAAATTACCATTTTTACCACTAAAATGTTGCTTTTGCCCCAAGTTTTTAATTTTCAAAAGGGATAATGGCAGAAAATGAATTTGTTATGCAATTTCTCCTGCATACGCCAATTCCCCATATTTGGTCAAAACTACTTTTGAGGCACAGTGGAAAGCTCAGAAGGGAAGAAGCGGCATATTAGAGTTCAGATTTTTCTGGAATGGTTTGAGGGTTCCATGTCACATTGGCAGAGCCCCTGAAGTGCCAGAACAGCAAACCTCCCATAATTGACCCCATTTTACAAATTACACACCTTCAATGAATTAATCTAGGGGTGAAGTAAGCATGTTGAAACTACATGTGCCTCATAGAATTTTATGCCATTGGGCCGTGAAGAAATAATAATGACATTTTTACTACTAAAATGTTGTTTTAGCCCCAAGTTTTTAATTTTTATAAGAGCTAGTAGGAAAAACTGGACCTTACAGTTTGCTGTGCAATTTCTTCTGAGTGTGGCAATATTCTACAAGTAATCAGGAAATACTTTTCAGGCATAGTGAAAAGCTCAGAAGGGAAGAAGAGTCATGTTATAGTGCAGATTTTTTTGTTCTGGTTTGCAGGTATTACATTGGCAGAGCCCATTAGGTCCAAGAACAGCAGAACCCACCCATAAAAAACTACACCTCTCATTTTTTTCTTGTAGTGCTTGAGTAGTACTACTTAATTTAAGTTCCTTCCCCATGTCTTATATTTTCCCACCGCCGTCTTCAGCTTTTATCAGCTCCGCTTCGGTCTCGATCCGCCATCTTGTGGCTGTTACTGCAAATTCGGACTCATAGGAATTCAACAACAAAAGAGGAGGGGAAGCGAACAGCCCCCAAACAGATAGACAAAGACAACATGGTTATAAATATACAAACATATTTTATTGATTAAAAAGAACATACAAAATGAGGTGAATGGATAGTATACAAGGGGATACACAAATGGACATCCCTGGAGCACACGGCCAAAATATTATATATACGGTACAATATTGTGTATAATAGTATACACTGTGTGCAGAATTATTAGGCAAGTTGTATTTTAGAGGATTATTTTTATTATTGATCAACAACTATGTTCTCAATCAACCCAAAAGACTCATAAATATCCAAGCTTAATATTTTTGGAAGTTGGAGTAGGCTTTTTTTCGATTTGGCTATCTTAGGAGGATATCTGTTTTTGCAGGTAACTATAACTGTGCATAATTATTAGGCAACTTAATAAAAACCAAATATAATCCCATCTCACTTGTTTATTTTCACCAGGTAAACCAATATCAGTGCGCAAAATTTAGAAATAAACATTTCTGACATGCAAAAACAAAAAACAAAAAAATTAGTGATCAGTATAGCCACCTTTCTTTATGATGACACTCAACAGCCTTCCATCCATAGATTCTGTCAGTTGCTTGATCTGTTTTCGATCAGCATTGCGTGCAGCAGCCACCACAGCCTCCCACACACTGTTCCGAGAGGTGTACTGTTTTCCCTCCCTGTAGATCTCACATTTTATGATGGACCACAGGTTCTCTATGGGGTTCAGATCAGGTGAACAAGGGGGCCATGTCATTATTTTTTCTTCTTTTAGACCTTTACTGGCCAGCCACACTGTGGAGTAGTTGGATGCATGTGATGGAGCATTGTCCTGCTTGAAAATCATGTTTTTCTTGAACGATACCAACTTCTTCCTGTACCACTGCTTGAAGAAGTTGTCTTCTAGAAACTGGCAGTAGGTCTGGGAGTTGAGCTTCACTCCACCCTCAACCCGAAAAGGTCCCACAAGTTCATCTTTGATGATACCAGCCCATACCAGTACCCCACATCCATCTTGCTGGCATCTGAGTCGAAGTGGAGCTCTCTGCCCTTTACAGATCCAGCCTCTGGCCCATCCATCTGGCCCATCAAGAGTCACTCTCATTTCATCAGTCCATAAAACCTTTGAAAATCAGTCTTAAGATATTTCTTGGCCCATTCTTGATGTTTTATCTTATGTTTCTTGTTCAAAGGTGGTCGTTTTTCAGCCTTCCTTACCTTGGCGATGTCCCTGAGTATCGCACACCTTGTGCTTTTTGATACTCCAGTAACGTTGCAGCTCTGAAATATGGCAAAACTGGTGGCGAATGGCATCTTGGCAGCTTCTCGCTTGATATTCCTCAATTCATGGGCAGTTATTTTGCGTCTTTTTTGGCCAACACGCTTCTTGCGACCCTGTTGGCTATTTGCGATGAAACGCGTGATTGTCGGTGATCACGCTTAAAAAGTTTGGAAATTTCAAGACTGCTGTATCCCTCTGCAAGACATCTCACAATTTTGGACTTTTCAGAGCCCGTAAAATCTCTCTTCTGACCCATTTTGCCAAAGAAAGGAAGTTGCCTAATAATTAAGCACACCTTATATAGGGTGTTGATGTCATTAGTCAACACCCCTCCTCATTACAGAGATGCACATCACCAGATTTACTTAATTGGTAGTTGGCTCTCAAGCCTATGCAGCTTGGAGTAGGACAACATGTATAAAAAGTATCAAAGTGATCAAAATACGCATTTGCCTATTAATTCTGCACGCGGTGTATAGAGGAAATCAAGTATTAATTATAATAATAATCCTGTCTAGAGTCCTCATATATACCAGCATCAAAAAATACAACTAGCGGTCACTAAATCTATGTATATACATTCCAGTGTCTACCCATAACGGGAATAAGTAAATTACCTGAATAGTGTGGGGACCGCTGTGTAAGAATAAATGCCGGTGCTCCAACCAAGATGCACGTTTCGGCAAAGCGTTTTTTGAAAAAACATGTTGTCTTGGTCTGTTTGGCGGCTGTTTGCTTCCCCTCCCCTTTTGTTGTTGAGTGCATTAGATGACCTAGTTTACCATACAGTCTTAGATGGGCAGTACTTAATATGGACAATTTTGGTCAAATTCTTATACAGTATTTACTGCTTCTCTCTGTATGTCTCCTCCCACTGATAGGAGTTCAGAAGTAACAGTAACAAACGCTCAATGCATGTCTTTAAGAGCCAGAACAAGGTTCTCATAGACTTACATTGAAAAGTGACCTCTGGCTTGCTCCAGTAAACACTGGAGCAATCCGGCACGTCACAACCTGCTTGAGACTGACGGAAGTGGTGGCAATAGAAGGTGAAGACAGTGATGGGTAAGTATATAATTAGGTTCAGGGACCTTAGATTAGAAGCTCCACTCCAGCACTACAATAAAAAAAAAAGACTGGTGCTTTAATTTCATTAATTTCAATAGATATTCAGTTTAATTTGTTTCAAAACATATGAAAAGTGTACAGTAAAAGGTCTGCAGGCATGTGCAATGTACAGTATATGTCTGTTATTGTATGTTAATGTTTTTTTGTGTGAATAGTTTCCTTTTGGTTCTCAGTGTGGCTTAATACCATCTAGTAACATACAGTATGTACCTGTGCCACAGATCAACACACTAGTAATATAAATGGCTCCTGATAGGTGGTGGATCGACCCTTCTAAAGATTATGCCACTGCTTTGAAAAACAGTAATAATTCTAAAATGCAGTCACCATAAATAGACTGATAATTTGGCAGCTTTTTCAAGTACAACGCTTCATTATCATTTTAAAATACACAAGGCTAGAAAAAAATCCTTAACTCTGGTAGTAGAAATGAGTGAATCAATCTGCAGGTTATCGAGTTTGAGTCGAACTACTGGAAATTTGAAGTTTCATGCAAATTCGAACATTTTGAGATTCAATTCATAGTTTACAAAAAACATTTCCTGGCACCATATCCCACACAGCTAAAGCATCAGAGAGTGGGTTATCATCATCATGCATTGCCGAGTGGGCCTCCCCATAATGCCTTGCAGCTATGACATCTAACGGATTATCACACCTTGTACAGTGGTGGTCAGTACCTTGAACATCACAGATCAGCAGTTCCTAGCGGAGCACCATTTGTAAGGCAGAGTCTTTTCCCAATTCCAGAGTCACTGAGTACTGTATTTTCAGACCATAGGACGTACACCACTGTTTAATGCACTTGGGTGGAATATGGAGGTAAAAGATCTATTGTTAGTATTTCTCTGCAGCATGTGTATTATACATGTATAGCTATACAGCACACACTTTATGTACACTCTCTGCGCACACATTCACAACACTGCTGCATGGACAGTACATGCACACTCAGCTTTGCCATTTATACACACAGTTCTTCTACGTGTACATTTATATACAGTACAGACCAAAAGTTTGGACATACCTTCTCATTTAAAGATTTTTCTGTATTTTCATGACTATGAAAATTGTACATTCACACTGAAGGCATCAAAACTATGAATTAACACATGTGGAATTATATACTTAACAAAAAAGTGTGAAACAACTGAAAATATGTCTTATATTCTAGGTTCTTCAAAGTAGCCACCTTTTGCTTTGATGACTGCTTTGCACACTCTTGGCATTCTCTTGATGAGCTTTAAGAGGTAGTCACCGGAAATAGTCTTCCTACAATCTTGAAGGAGTTCCCAGAGATGCTTAGCACTTGTTGGCCCTTTTGCCTTCACTCTGCAGTCCAGCTCACCCCAAACCATCTCGATTTGGTTCAGGTCTGGTGACTGTGGAGGCCAGGTCATCTGGCGTAGCACCCCATCACTCTCCTTCTTGGTCAAATAGCCCTTACACAGCCTGGACATGTGTTTGGAGTCATTGTCCTGTTGAAAAAAAAATGATGGTCCTACTAAACGCAAACCGAATGGAATAGCATGCCGCTGCATGATGCTGTGGTAGCCATGCTGGTTAAGTATGCCTTCAATTTTGAATAAATACCCAACAGTTTCACCAGCAAAGCACCCCACACCATCACACCTCCTCCTCCATGCTTCACGGTGGGAACCAGGCAAGTAGAGTCCATCCGTTCACCTTTTCTGCGTCGCACAAAGAAACGATGGTTGGTACCAAAGATCTCAAATTTGGACTCATCAGACCAAAGCACAGATTTCCACTGGTCTAATGTCCATTCCTTCTGTTCTTTAGCCCAAACAAGTCTCTTCTGCTTGTTGCCTGTCCTTAGAAGTGGTTTCCTAGCAGCTATTTTACCATGAATGTCTGCTGCACAAAGTCTCCTCTTAATAGTTGTTGAAGAGATGTGTCTGCTGCTAGAACTCTGTGTGGCATTGACCTGGTCTCTAATCTGAGCTGCTGTTAACCTGCGATATCTGAGGCTGGTGACTCGGATAAACTTATCCTCAGAAGCAGAGATGACTCTTGGTCTTTCTTTCCTGGGGCGGTCCTCATGTGAGCCAGTTTCTTTGTAGCGCTTGATGGTTTTTGCAACTGCACTTGGGGACACTTTCAAAGTTTTCCCAATTTTTTGGACTGACTGACCTTCATTTCTTAAAGTAATGATGGCCACTCGTTTTTCTTTAGTTAGCTGCTTTTTTTTTGCCATAATACAAATTCTAACAGTCTATTCACTAGGACTATCAGCTGCGTATCCACCTGACTTCTGCACAACACAACTGATGGTCCCAACCCCATTTATAAGGCAAGAAATCCCACTTATTAAACCTGACAGGGCAAACCTGTGAAGGGAAAACCATTTCCGGTGACTACCTCTTGAAGCTCATCAAGAGAATGCCAAGAGTGTGCAAAGCAGTCATCAAAGCAAAAGGTGGCTACTTTGAAGAACCTAGAATATAAGACATATTTTCAGTTGTTTCACACTTTTTTGTTAACTATATAATTCCACATGTGTTAATTCATAGTTTTGATGCCTTCAGTGTGAATGTACAATTTTCATAGTCATGAAAATACAGAAAAATCTTTAAATGAGAAGGTGTGTCCAAACTTTTGGTCTGTACTGTACATACAGCTCTGCTACATGCATACATGCACATTTATATACACATAAACCTCTGCTACATGCACGTTTATACACAAAATACAGCTCTGCTACATGCACATTTACATACAGCTCTGCTACATGCACACACACACACAAACACACATGAACACTATACATTACCATCTCTTGCAGTTCCTCCAAGGCATGTGACTGATCACATGGCCTGAAAGGTCCTGGACTTGGTCATTTGGAAGGCCTCTGTGCAGGTCTCAGTAGCTTCGTCTCCTTCCTTGCACCAATCACATAAATCAGTGTAGGGAAGGAGGAAGGACAGCAGTTCTCCCAGTGATAGGGAGGAATATGGTGTCAATGTTCTCCTCCATCACAGGAAGCTGCCTTGGATTATAAGACAGGCACACGTTTTAGCAAGTTTTTCTTACTATAAAGTGCATCTTATAGACAGAAAAAAATATGGTAAGACTCACTCTCCTGTAGAGTGTAAGCCATTATCATCAATAGAGTCCTATCTGTCTTGCTTGTAAAGTGTAAGCTATTATGGTTAGCAAGGTCCACTCGCTCTTCCTCTCCTCTCATGATCAGCAGGCTTCTCTCTTTCCGCCCCTCCATTCTGCCCCTCCATCTACCACGTGTCTATTTTCTGAGCAATTACAGACTTTCCAGCATTGAGATTTGCTCAAATTTATTTGGCGTAAATCAAATTATTGGGAAAAATTTGTTGAATTTCAAAATGTCCACTTAACTCTATCTGGTAATGGTTTAAAAACTTCTATAGTAGCAAATTTGGGGTTAAAGAGGTCTTCCAAAAATGGACAGGATAGGTAGAAAAATGTGCTTGGGACACTAGTGCTACCACCCTAGACATAGCATTAAACATGTGGGAGTGCTGTTGCTTGACCTCACTCTATTCAAACTCCTCCAGCTGAATAATGAGTTTTAACAGAGTATGCGGACTGGGCTTCAGTACTGGCTGGGTACCCCAATTCTAGTGATTATTGGGGATCCCAGTGATCAGACATTTAATTTTGTTCTGTCCTGCAGCTGTCCTACTGCATTTGAAAAACAATTACACAATTCCTAAAGCACTAGAAGGCTAAATCAAGACAACGGACTAGTTTTCATAGAGAAAAAATTTGAAATGAGCGTCAGATTATGTGCTTGGTAGTCACAAGCGACTGTGGTGATAAATCTTGATTGTGGTACATAATATTTTTTGTGAATTTTTCCTCTATCTTCTTTACACTCAGTAGTGACCATCTGATAGTCCAGAATATTTGATAGTCCATCTGATAGTCCAAAATGTACTGTTAAAATGGTTGTCCATGTAAAGAAGTTGTCCAGACTTGGGGTTCAAGTCTGCACTCACACTATGTGACTGGAGACTTGTGAATCTTCTCAGCATGCACAGTGCACTCTGTCAGAATTCTCTGGTGACGGGAGCAGGTAGCCATGTGACCACGAGTATGCTTTTGTATACTTCCAGCCTTATTACAACTAGACGTGTCCATCTTCGCTTAATTTAATTGTATTGAGCGAGGCTGTGCATATCTAGTCGGCACATGACCGCATGTATGCAAATAACATACTTCTGGTCACAAGCCCACCAGCTCCCGGCACCGGAGAATCCTGACAACGCACAGTGTGATTCACAGTATGCAGTGACACAGAGTGATTGAAGACTTGAACCCCAAGCCTGGACAACCCATTTAATTTAACTTCTACATATGCTTAATTTCACATTTTTTTTCTACATATTAATGATTCATTACAAATAATAATCTTGTACATTAGATAATATTTTTTGAGGACATTTGTGGGCCACCTGGAGTATTCTTTTAGTTTATATAATTTGTAGCCGCTTGCTATAGAGTAGAATGAGCATAATTACAGGTCAACTATCAAGAACTCTTTGTTTTAATCACTGAATAATAGCACAAAAAATCTCTTGTTCTTTAATCACGAACATCAAGTAACATGTTGCTCTCTATCTCTCAATTACATTCTGCGTGCCAAAAACTTAGAATTATGATAAAGCCGGGACCCCTAGCTTCTGAACTCCTTACAGCCTTCAAATGCTCTGGATTATTGTCTGAATCAATGAATGGTGTAATCCACTTAAGAACTGTGATCACTCACGATCTAATCTTAAATTGTAGCAAATCAACAGCACAAATATGATAACTATTGTAGCCAACAAGCCATAGGCAATTATTCGACTGAGTAACAAAGTGATAAGGATGACACATTTCATAACAAGTCACAGATAGCATTTCATAAAAGATACCATACAGTGTTATCTAAAAACACTAAATATATTCACCTTTTTTACCCTGTTACTTTTACATTTAACATTTTCCTAACAGTAGTTATAGCTTGTATAACTTTGTACAAGCAACACTTTTGGACCTATTTACTGTACATAAGAAAACAAAATATTGTTAATGAGTAGAACTTTCAAAAGAAAAAAAGGATGCTCACTTTATTAATCCCCTGCCAGTCCTCTTCCAATGCTGCCCTGGTCCCCTGCCGGTCTCTATATTTCCTGTTTTGGCTGGATGGACATGTGAATGCTGCAGCTAATTACTGATGACCACAGTGACTCTTTGGTCATCACTGCAGACTTCACATGCCTGTCCAGCTGGAACAGAATGTATAGAGGCCAGTGGGGACCCAAACAATGTTGTTAGAGGAGTGGCGGGGGATCGATAAGGTGAGTTTGATTTAGTTTTTATTATATTGCAGCATTTTAAATGATTTCTATAAGCAATTTTAAAGGGAACTTGTCATCTGGTTCAGGCTGCCCAAAACACGTGCAGCATGAGTCAGAGCCTGGTTGCACAATTGTGCCAGAGCATTTATGAGAAAATATAGTTTGAAGACTGGAGATCATAGGCAGAGACAAGACTAGTCCAGTGCCCCCTTTCCGGCTCCTCTCTCCACCATTCCAGTTGATTGACAGCTCTCACCCATATGTATATGTAGCACCCTGAGGATTCGGCTGCTGCAGGGGTATTACACCTCAAGCCAGAGGTGTGGTTTTCCACTCCCGGGTAAGGATGGAGTGTGGAACTGAGCTCAGTAGGCTGCATGCACTACATACATCCCATTTCCGGGGGACAGAACTACAGTACTCCCACCAGTATATGTGCAGGTACGACAGCGTCTGTCCCTGGCTGGAGTGGGAGGGGGGTGGAACATCCCAGTAGTGTAGGGGCAGATAGGGGGAGTAGTCTGGGTAAAGATAGGAGCTCATTGGGTGCTGGTCACCTGAGCTCACACATAGAGGGAGTATATAAGGTGGGCACCATCTTAGGACAGGGTCAGTCAGTCAGTCAGTCAGTCAGTGAGTCAGCAGTAACTCCAGGAGAGGAGAAGAAAGAGGGACCCAGAGGCGCAGGACGAGAGGGGACCCCAAGATCCCAGAATAAGGACAAAAGGGTGAAGGGTCGGCAAAAGGGTACCGGATCCCAAGCTGGCGGAGGCCAAAGCAAACCTTAGCCAGGAACCGGAGGTCGTGGGCAAGATTTGCCACGACCCTCACCAAATCCACTAGAAAGGCACACCGAGCATAGGGTCAGGGAGCCCAGAGGAGGCTTGACCACCAAGAGACCCGAGGGAGCCGGACATAGGTGGATCCCTGGTGAGAACGGCCAGAGAGAGAGAGAGAAGAAGGGAGCTCAGGACCATACTCAGGAATTGCCCGGGAGTTGACCGAGTCCCGCACCTGGTGGACGCAGCACGGCTTGGGTGGTCACTGCTGTACAGAGTGACCCGAGCAACACCAGTGAGTAAAAACCCTGAAACTGCATTTCATGCCTCTGAGTCTCCTTGCTGCACCTTCACAACCACCATCCTCCACGTCTGACCCCCTGAGGCTATACCCCTCCCGTTGGGGGTTATACTACCACAGCTGCACACACACCACCAGCCTCAGCGGACCATCCTGCAGCGGCGGCCTTTTGACCGCAAATCAACGGGTGGCGTAGTCGACACTAAGAACATCTGCAAGGACTGCCGCACACTGAGTTTGACACCCTGGGCACGGACCGGGTCACAGCCACTCGGAGACTACAACCCCCATCTGATCCGGCTCCGGGTATCCCTAACAACATGGCCCAGGGGACGCGTCATATATATAGGGAGAGCTCTGTCAATTACCTGGAGTGACACTGGGAAAAGTCGACAAAGAGACCACAGGCAGAGACGGGACTAGCCTGGTGCCCTCCTACCTCCCGGCCGGCATCTTCCTGCACTGCTCCAGTAGATTGACAGGTGTCTCCCATATGTATATATAGAGAGTGATCTATCAGTCACCTGGGGTGGCACTTGGAAAAGTCGGCCAAGGACCACAGGCAGAGACTGGTCCACTGGGGGCGGCACCGGATTAGCCTTGTCTCTGTTTATGATCCCCGGCCGTATCTTCAAGTTATATTCTCTCTGAAATATTAGAGTGCTTTAGAGAACAATATACTTGTCGGCAATCAAGTAGCTAGGCCCTGATTCCCATGGCTTAGACAGCATGAATCAGCTGACATGTTATTGACACTGTGATTACTGTGTGAATAGTATGGTGACTTTCTAGTATTAAAGAAATAAACTTGACTTTTTGTCTTGGTGCATAAAAAAATGCACAGTTTTTGCTATTTGCTTTTAGAAAGGAGATATTAGCTTGTTGTTTGATTTATACGAATTATTTCATATTTAGAAAAATGACTGTACAACATGAGTATGAAAAGTGAACTAGAAATATAATGTGTTAGTAATTTCCAGCGGTCAGATAAAGCACTGGTCAATTACTGTCCAGTAAGCACAGCTCATAGCTTACAGCTGCCATTGACTTTGGCCCTATATTTTTTACTCTCCCGGCTCATTGCAAATGCAGTATTTCTATTCCAATCACCTCTCTGCTAAATACCTTACATTCACCAGCCCCCAGAGTCTCACTAGATAATATTGACTTAAGTTTGTATTTGCTGCAAATGAAATACCAAGTTAGCAAACAATAATGGGATTAAGGTTTTGGATTCAAGCATCCCATGAGATATGACTCAACCAAAGTGATTCATACTTTATTGAAAAAATTAAGAGAAAGTCTTTTCTCATTAGGTTTCCATTGTTCGTTTGTTAGCAACAAAAAGAATATGTCAAAAATATATATAATGAATGTAGAGATATATATTTCCAGAGTAATTTTCAATATTTTTGGGAAATGCTTTTTAAGAGTCTGGGAACCATGTATGGTGACATACAAAGTCCTTATGGTTCTTTACTACAGAGTCATAGTTGTTTTGTTAACTTCTGTATGGTGCTACTGTATGTCAACGAAATGACATCAGTTTGAATCCTCTAAAAATGAGGTGGTGTCTAGTAGTTATAATTGAAATGATTCAGTGTAAATCAAATGTGAGTCAAATTTTATGAAATTTGCAGGTTTTAATGATTTTGAACAATTTGTGATTCAATTTGAGCGAATTGCCCCTCCCCCCAAAAAAATTCTGCCACCTTTTAATACATTGCAGAAGCTTGCATCCGTGAAAGAAGGCCGACATGACCTCAGGCATGACCTTGCATGCTTTCCCATAGTGCCTTACAGCTATGATATCACATGATATAGCGAGCCATTCATGAGAGACTATGATAGTTTGTATGAAAGCCTAGGCAGAGTATACAACCTCTATTTTAGGGTGACTTTAGTGACTATAGTGAGAGTACATCAGAGCACACAGCTCAGCAATAGAGAAAGTAAGAGAAAGCCCTAAAACATTGGACAAATACTCCAGACAGTAAAATGTTAAATAACTGTAGCACTGAAGAAGATGAGAATAAGGCCATGTTCAAATATCATGTTTTTTTTATCACAAATCTGCAGCAAAACCTGATCTCTGGCAGGAAAGAAGCTGCATTACAAACGCAAGTTTTGCTGTGTTTTTTTATGCTTTTTTGGTGCGCTTTTTTTTTTTTTTTTGCAGTATTGTGTCTCTTGTTCATGCCTTGTCTCTTTTATGCATGTACATAAAGTTCAGTGAAAAAAAAATCTCATTCTGGTTTTGGCATAACAGTGGGGAAGGTGAATTGTTCAGGAATAGTTTAACTAACAAACTCAATCCACTGCCAGTGTGTATGACACTATTTACTTTCACACTATGGGGTCTGCCATTCAGTTACATAGGCATTGTTCAATTTCACACCTCCCTGGGCCACAGGTATTGTTCAATCTCACATGTATCTCAGACAATGTTTAAAAATGTACACATCACTAATTTAATTAAACACTCCTTATACAAACTACCATCTCAGTGACCAAGACAAGATGGTAAAATCACAAAAATAAATATGTTTCACATACTGTTGCACTTGCTTATTTTCACAAAAAATGCTGCAAAACCTGATTACTATGTTCACAGATCATGTTTTTTTCAGTGTTTTTCACTAGCCATAACTTCCTATGGGTGAAAAAAGCTGAAAAAAATGCTACAAGAAGTGACACGCTCTATTTTCAAAAAAACGCTGCAAGGCACAAAATACGCAACTACAAAAAAACATGATGAGTGAACAGAAAATTCTGGTTACTCATAGACTTTGCTGGTACTACAAAAGGCAGCTGAAAATTTGCATAAAATCTGCAGCAAAAAACGCTGAAAAAAACATGATGTGTGAACATAGTCTAATAGTCTAGAAATAATATTAGGATTCAATTGATAGGGGGAAGAAAGATAGGAGAGTTGCCAGCGGCTCCAGACTCAGTGTGATTGATCAGTAATATGATGTGGTTGGCAGCTGTTCTGCTGCATTTGAAAAACAATTACACAATTCTTAATGCACTAGAAAGCTAAATCAAGACAACACACTGTTTTTCATAAAGAAAAAATCTGAAATCAGTGTCAGATTATGTGCTTGCTAGTCACAAGCGACTGTATAGAGTTTTTTGCATTTTTTGTTCAATTGTTTTTGAAAAGGAGGGGGGCAATAATTGTTTTTTAAAAATACAAAATAAAGTTCCCTAAAATCCAGACATTTAACTGCAGCTGTCTACTGCACAAAGTGTGTGTTGCAATCAATTCCTCTTAGACTCCCTTCACACGTTCTGGTGTTTCCAGTACTGGATTTTCCATATCCGTGTCCTTGTGCTATCCGTGTGTACATGTCTGCTATCCGTGTGACATTCGTGCGTCTGTGTGCTGTCCATATCCGTGCGCCTGTGTGCTGTCAGTATGCTGTCTTTGTGACACATATGGAATAAAATGCAGCATAGAAATTAAACAGTGTTAGGTATTAAAGATGTTCAAAGATAGAGATGTATAGCGTTGAGGAACATAGATGATAGATGCAGTAGACATAGTGCTGCTCACCTTTATTGGCACCCCTTCATTTTTTTCCTAGACTGTACAATATATTCAGAAATACATGGAATTGTACAAAAGTTATATGTTCAGGATTTTTTAATTAGTGGTCCAAAGTAATACAACAATAAAACATTGTTTTTCAACTTCCATGTTGCAATTTCAAAGAAGATACAGAATAAACAGCTTGTGCAGCAATAAATGCACCCCTAAATAATACTTGGTTACACACCCTTTGGCATTGATGACAACCTCCAAATGTTTCTTGCAGCCATCTATAAGCTTCTTGCACTTCTCATCTGGAATTTTCTACTACTTCTTCTTTGCAGTTTGTTCAAGATCATGAATGTTTGCAGGGTTCTTTTTTTCAGTGGCAGATTTCAGCTCACCCCAAAGATTTTCAATGGGAGTGTGGTCAGGACTCATTGCTGGCCATTTTAAAACAGTCCATTTTTTCTTTTTCAATCATTCCTGTGTAATTTTGGATGTGCTTTGGGTCATTATCTTGCTGGAGGACCCATGATCTTCGACTCAAACCAAGTTTTCTTACACAGGGTAGGACATTTCACTCTAAAATCTCTTGATAATTCTCTCTGATTTCATGATTCCGGTGATAAATTCAAGGCTTTCAATACCAGGCGCAGCAAAGAAAGACCACAGCATTATGGATTCTCCACCATGCTTTACTGTTGGTAAGGTGTTCATTTCTTTATAAGCTTCATTGCACCGTCTGTAAACAAACTGTTGCTTTGCATTGCCAAAAAGCTCTATTTTTGTTTCATCTGTCCACCGAACATTTTCCCAGAAGGATTGTGGTTTGTCAAGGTACTCTTTGGCAAAGATCAGTCATTCCTTTTTATGTCTTTTCTTCATCAATGGTTTCTTCCTTGGCCTTTGCCCATAAAGCTCTGCTTGGTTTAGTGTGCAGCGTATGGTACTTGTTGAAATGAAATCATGACCCCAGACTGTTCCAGGTTGGCCTTCAGGTCTTTGGTTGTTTGACATGGTGTTTTTTTCCACCATTCACGCCAACTTTCAAAGACATCTCTTTTCAATTTTCCTCTTTCCCTCACGTCCAGGGAGGTTTTTGATGGTTCCATGCTTGGTAAACTTCTTAATAAAAATTCATACTGCTGAAACAGGGATACCAACGTCTTTGGAGATGGCCTTATACCCTTTGGAAGTCTTGTGTTTGCTAATAATAGCATTTCTGATGTCCTCAGACAGCTCCTTTGTCTTTGCCATTGTGACAAAGGAACAGGGCCTACCATGTGTCTTTTTAAAACACTGAAGTCATCATTCATTGGCTAAATCTTGTCACATGGGCACCGACAATTAATCACAGGAGAATCTCTTACCACAGGCGAGTCAAAATGTGTTTTCATACTAAATTAATCTAAAGGGTGCCAATACCAGTGACACAGCAAGCTCTAGGTTTTTCTATTTTTCCCTCCCATTGTTTCTTATTTTAAAGTATTGTTTATCATTTGGTCTTTTGTATTTAACACAAGTGCTCTATACAAAAAAAACTGTTTCACTTGATTTATTTATTTCAGGAGATAGTCCACATTATGTACTTAAACTTCATTCTGTAGATAGATAGATATATAGATAGATGGAGAGAGAGAGCTAGAGAGGTAGATGGACACTGTGTTTTTGGGTTGCTTTACGTATTAAATAATTATATAAAAAACACGGTATGGGGTCCCCCTTCTATTTGAAAACTAGAAAGCAAACAGCTACAGGCTTCTGTTATCCTGCTAGGACAGTCCATGGTAATTGGTCTGTCCCTGCCAAAAAATAAAAGCCCGCAGCTGCCCCAGAATTGGCCCATCACGTTATATGCGCCAATTCTGGTACTTTACCCGGCTCATCCTGATTACCCTGGTGCGGTGGCAATCAGAGCAATATATGGGGTCGATGACAGTTGTGATTTGACAAAAATCACATCTGCATCTTGCCCTGGGGTCAGCCGTAATCCAGATCGATGTCCCACGGCGATCCCTAACTTTGATGTATCCAGAGGCTGTGATGAGCGGTGACATCATTAAGGTGACAACATTATCGCCACAGCTGCCGGAAAACACTGAGATTAGCGTGAGAACCAGCAGCAGTGAGGAGCGGTGACGTCATTAAGGTTACCGCAGTTCACAGCTGGCCAGCTCACACAGAGGTTACCGTCAGCGATCCTTTTGTTCTCTAAGAGATAGGCCACCTCCAGTGGAGTCTGCCAGCTGCTCAGTAATAGAGAACACAACAGCGCTCGGCAGAGTGTGCACTCATGTGTATGGAGGAGATAGCTGTTTGATCGACAGCTATCTAAAGTGTATGGGGGGGGGCTCTAGATTTATGCAAACATTTAATACGTTTATCCTAAATTTCATTACTTCTGTATTTACTGATAAAATTTAGGTTCATATAGAACAATGTGATCAACCTGTGTGAGCTCATCTGCCAGAACAAGGTGAAACTGCCATCTCTGAATGGTCTAGTTCTACCAAATATCTGTTTCTTACCTAACAATGGGTAGGAAACAGACTTTTTCTTTACTTATTAATAACATCCTTAGACAGGATGGAGGCTGACCTTCTTAGTGAAGTTGCCATGTTGAAGCAGATGGGCTCACACGAGTTTACCACAATGTGTGCTGACAACCTGCAGTTTAATAAAAATAAGAATAATGCAATGTAAAATAACATCTAAAGAGAGAGTAGTTACTGATAAGCTAGCACCACTAAAACAGGCATATCTAGAAGGAGATAATGAAGCATGTGTCTCATATGCTGGGTGCAAGGGAAGGGGAGCCAGTAAGTCTTGGTCAAGGTGTTTGGACACAGGAATAGGGAACATACCGAATCCTTGCATCTGGATGATGGAAAGTCCACCTATGATTCTGCAGTAATGCATCATTTCATTGTATTGCATAATAAGCCAGGCTTAGAAATTGTAATAATAATATGTCTGTTTAATAAGATTACAAAGATTGTTAATGTAACATATCTATGTATGGCCTAGTGAGGCTAAATACAAAAGCTTATTCTTCTCACAGAACATATTGCCACACAAGGCTAATACTGCTATTATTAATCTCTTCGTTCTACTCCTACATAGCTTTACACTTCTGCTTTAGTGGAAATGCACTGGCTTAAAAATAATGCTTTCATAAATGATTGAGTACCACAAAGTCGAATCACATTTGTGTTTTGCTTGGTGTGGCTAACAGAAGCTCAGAGGAATTTTTAGCTCACACAGTAAATGCAGAATAGCAAATTCCAGTGTAGCGTTAGATTTGAAATATAGCACAAATTTCCATCTGAGGCCCTGCAAAGTGGAGCAATATATAGCTCTGAAGGATCGTTTTCAGCAGATACTGTATTACTCTAATTGTTTTAGATTTGTCATCCCAGTAAAATGTTATTTTTCTTGTAGAGGTATGCTTTATCTATTATTACTTGCTTATTAACTCGGAAAACTCTGTTGTATGCCCTGGTGTATGCTCTTCTACCTGCACATAGAGGCCCAAATAAAAAAAAAACGTTAGAAAGAAAGAGAGAAGAAAAAAGAGAGGAAGAAAGAGAGGGAAGGGAGAAGCATAGGGAAAAGAAGGGAGGAGAAAGAAAAGGAAATAAGAGGGGAAGGGATGGAGAGTGGGCATTATAAAGGTAATGAGGGAGATGGGGAAGAAAAGGAATGTAAAAAGAAAGAAAATTAGAAAAACTGCAGATATTCATATGATGGGCCCAGACTTATTAAAATAATGGAAAAAAAAACACAGGACTTACAGGTGAATAAATACATAGGTCCTAATTTATGAAAACTGTCCAAAAGGAAAACTGTATTTATTGCTCATAGCAACCAACCAGAGTTCAGCTATAGTTTTAACTGTCTTTGGAATGCCCCATTTTAAATGTCTGAGTGGTCTGCATCGCATATAAACCTGGAATGATAATCTAAAATGTCATTGCATAGTAAGCATCCATAAATCATGCAGCTACAAGAGCTAGGAGCAGAAACACTGAAAAAACGCAACAAAATTTGCATCATCCTTTTTTTCAGTGTTTTTTTTCAGCGTTTTTGATGGCAAAATAGAATGGGGTTCTTTTTTTTTCACAGAACTTTTTGTACAGGCATAAATAGAGACAAAAGGACAGTGAAAACAATGTGAAAAAAAATGCAAAAAAAACGCACCAAAAACGCATCAAAAAAGAACCAAAACTGCAAGAAAAATACTGAACAAAATGCCCCTGAAGATAAAGTTTTGCTGCAGATTTGTGACACAAAAAAACCATCATATGTGAACATAGCCTATGGGTCAGTGTTCTGTCCTAGAAAAAGACATGCAGCACTAGGATGTGATGTGTAAATGTAGGCCATTACACATAGAGAATCGTATTTCATTTTTAACTTTATCTTTTATGAACTTCTGCATTACTATTTTTAAGCAATACATTTAACCCTATGAACTGTTTATATGTGTGTGGCGATTCTGTTAATCGACAGATGAAGAAATTATGTCTTGGCCTGGAGTTTACAGGACCCTTGAGAATTAAAATAACCTCCATGGCCTTCTGAGTCAGGTTGTGTTAATCACAAAATAAATAAGACGTCATTATACAATTTCTGATACAGATCACAGAGATAAGATTAGGAGGCAGGACAGTGGTTTGTATAGAAAGCACTAAGCATGTGCCAAGATATGATTGTCCCGTCCTTCCCAAGCGAATTCCTCGAGATAAGCAGCCTTAGCAAATTACTATTTAGCACATTTTTTTTCTCCAGCTCTTTCAGTGCCTGCATTAATTTTAATGAAAGTCTATCTGATGATTTGTATTGGATTAGCTGGCTACTTTTCTCCTTCTTTTGTTTGCTTCTTCCATTGTCAAGAACGGTTGAAGCGTGATGGCGTAATTTCATCACAAATAAGTATTGATACACAGAGTCTATTACATCAAGAATAGAAGTGAAGCATGTACAGAAGCAGATAACGGCCAGGTCACATTCTGTGGGATACCCAAAATAGTGCAACATTTTTTATATCCTTATTCTTACATAGTTATATAGGTTGACCTAGGTCCATCAAGTTCAACCTTTCTACACCAATTATACATTTTTGTCACTAATTTATCTGTAACCCATAATGTTATGTATACTAAAGAAATCATCCAGTCCTTTTTCAAAAGCTGTTATAGTGTCTGTCATTACTACCTCTTGTGGTAAGGCATTCCTCAGTTCGACTGCTCTAACTGTAAAGAACCCTTTCCTATTTAGCTACTGGAATCGCCTTTCTTACACCTGTAATGAGTGCCCTTTGGTCCCTGGTAGGGTCTTTGGAATGTATAAGTCATGTGCTGGTCATTTGTACTGACCACACATATATTTATACATATAAATAAGCTTCCCTCTGAGGCATATTTTTTCTAAGCTAAACAAGCTCAACTTTTCCAATCTCTCATCATATGAGAGGCCTTCCATCCCTTGTAACAATCTCGTTGTCCGCCTTTCAACTGACTCTAACTTCTGAATGTCCTTTTTAAAATGTGGAGCCCAAACTGGATCCCATATTCTAGATGTGGCCACACAAGTGAGGGGTGAAAATACGTTGAGATCACGGGATTTTATCTCTCTTTTTATGCACCTTAAAATCTTGTTTCCTTTTGCGGCTGCTGCTTGACATTGAGTATTGCTGCTCAGCTTGATTGTAACCAGAATACCCAAGTCCATCTCCTGTTGTGTAGTCCCAAATATACTTCCAGTTAATGTATATGAAGCAATGGGATTACGCCATCCTAGGTGCATTACTCTACATTTATCAATAGTGTTTGCTTATTCAGATATCTTATCCAGATCGTTTTGCAATATTGTAATGTCAAGGTCAGTTTTTAATATCCTATATAGTTTAGTGTCGTCAGCAAAGACTGACACTTTACTCTCAATCCCATCCCCAAGCTCATTAATAAAGAGATTAAAAATAATCAGCCCTTGTACAGATCCCTGTGGTCCCCACTGCTGACTATATCCCATTTAGAGGATATACCATTTATGAAGACTCTTTGTTTCCTGACTTTTCGCCAGTTCCTTACCCATCTACATATAGTTCACCCAAGTCCTCGCTTCTACATATGGTTACCCCAAGTCCTTGGTTCTGCAGCTTCAGTATAAGGCTGTTATGTGGTACATTGTCAAAGGCCTTTGCAAAGTCCAGATAAATCACATCAGCCGCATTACCAACATCCAGATTTGCAGTTACCTCTTCATGGAAATCCAACATGTTGGTTAGACACGACTTATCTTTCAGGAATCCGTTCTGGATGTCAGTTACTATATTATTGTCTGCAAAATATTTCTGCAGATCATCTCTTATAATGCCCTCAAAAACTTTGAACACTACTAATCTCAGACTTACCGGACGGTAGTTGTCCAGATCCACCTTCTTACCTTTCTTAAACATCGGTACCATGTCATCCATCCTGCAATCCAATAAGCTAGGGTAATGTAGATAAGGACCCAATTAATATAAACGTAACAGGTATAGCAAAAGAATAGGTTTATGTTAAAAAATAACTTTTATTGATTGAGTGTTAAAAGTGCCTGATAATAAAGCGCTAAATATGCCGTGCAAAATGAATAAAAGAAAACAAAGAGTGAGGTTGCTAGTACCCAAATATGCAATAATTAGGACCGATCAAATCAATTAAATAAAGAACAACGGAGCCTAGAGGGAAATTGAGAAATTATTATGAATTATTACTATGATTATAGGTACATCAGTTAAATTCGTGGGTATAGAAATAGTATATCCTCAAACAATTCGTTAATCACTATAACCCCTGTAAGATTGTCAAATATCACTCATTATCATGATGCTTCATCCCTAGCATTGTGTGACCAATAAATTGTCCATTATGAAAAAAGTCACATATATATCAGTGCACAAGAATAATCAGAATGATGAATAATTCACAGTACAGGATATAGCAGAAACATGAATAATCATCAAAGGCATATGGGGGTAAATTCAGTCCTTCATATACTATTGACTGCAAAATCATACTCAATCCATCATATGAAAACCATGTAAAAGGGTACAATAATGTTGGGGGGTTATACCACCCAATACAAATGCAGCATAGACATATTATGAAACTATATGGACATGGATATGCCCTGGACAGTGGTGGTCATGTCAAGAATTCAACCTCACTGTCTATAAACTTCAGAAACCATATAGATACCATAAACTTAACTAAATGGCTATCAAGAAAGTTATAAAAAGGATTGATCTCAAGCAAACAGCCAGAGATTTTTATTCAAAACCATGCATGGGTAACGCTGTAATCCTGTGGCACCAACCCTGTTACAAGAGAGTCTAAGAAGATGAGATACATCGGCCTGTCAATTACTGAGCTCAATTCCCTCAGTATCCGTGGATGAATACCATCTGGCCTGGGGAATTGTCAATTTTTAATTTGCTCAGACACAGCTGTACTTCTTCTTGTGTTAAACTAGTTATATCAGGTGGTGAACTTTGATTTTTGCCTTGTTGAGTGATCCTTGAACAGTCAGTTCATTGATGAACACGGATGAAAAGTGCCTGTTTAATATCTCAGCCTTTTTCTTTGTCCTCTATAATTATCTTGTTATTATCATCTTTTAAGGGGCTGATACCATGTATTGATTATTTATACAAATTTATGGGATTTATTTTAAAGTCTTTGGTGATTTGCATTTCAGTAGATAACTTTTCTAGCTAATTTTTTTTTTACTTTTCTTATTGAGCTCTTTATACTCCTGAAATGGTATTTCTGTATTCTCAGCCTTCAAAATTTTGAATGCCCTTTGTTTTTGTCTTATTAAACTTTGTACTGTCTTATTTATCCATAATGGTTTCTTTTTATTCCTGGACATTTTATTACAAGAGGGTATAAGTTTTCTACAGGATTCTAGTAGCATATCTTTAAACATGCCCCATTTATGTTCAGTATTCCCAGTTACTATGACATGGTCCCAGTCTACACAATTAAAATGAATCTCTCACCCCCTGGGACATATGTAACCTATTAATATGGGCATGCAGGTGATAGAAATGTTAACCTAGTCCTACCTGTATGCCTCATATTAGTGGTATTGTTGTGAAATTGTATTTTATATCCTTATGCTAATGATTCCTTCCTGGCCCCGGCCAGGAATAAAATATTCAGTGATCTTCGGCGCAGGCGTAGGCGAGTCACTGCGATTTCCTTCCATAGAAGAGAGGAAGAGGTCCGGATCATGAAGGGAGTGCAAGGCGCAGGTGCAGGATTACCGCACTGCAACTTCACGTCACAGGGCACTTTTACGTTCATGGGAGGTGGTTGGCATTATAATGAAGAGAGGAGGCGGGGATTTCTTCTATGCACTCTATGCCCTGGGGCCTGGAAGGAATCATTAGCATAAATATATAAAAGATGACTTCTCAACAACAAGACCATTAATATGAGGCATACAGGTTGGACTTGATTAACATTTCTATCACCCGTATGCCCATATTAATAGGTTATATAAGTCTGAGAGGGTGACATATTCCCTTTAAACTCTTCCCTTAATTTGTTGAAACCAGCTTTCCTAAAGTTTCCCCTTTGAAATGTTTTATTGAATATTACATTGAAACTTACCATATTATGGTCACTGCATCCCAAATGCTCACTGACGTGTAGATATGAAATTGTATCAGGTTTATTTGACAGGACCAGATCCGGAAAATTATCTCCCCTGGTTGGTTCATCTACCAACTGAGAGATGTAATGGTCTTAAACTGCAGATAAGAACTTGCTGCTTTTAGCACAAACAGAAGATTCGATGTCCCATTGAATGTCTGGATAGTTAAAATCCCCCATAATAAGGATCCTATTATTATTTGCTGCCTTTTTAATTTGTTGGAACATTTCATCCTCTATCTATTAAGCTATATTAGGAGGCTAATAGCAAACTCCAATTAGCAGCTTTCCATTATAGCCATCACCATGTACATTTACCCATACTGATTGTACATTGTCGCAGCTCCCCCCAATTTCGTCATTGAGCAGAGGTGTTAAATTGAATTGAACTAAAATACACACACCGCTCCACCTTTTTTTGTATTTCCTGTCCTTTCTGAAGGTAGTGTAACCCTCTATGTTTTTCACCCAGTCATGACATTTGTTCAGTCACGTTTTCATAATGCCCACCACATCGTAATCTGTGGTTGACATAAGAGTCTCCAATTCATTAATTTTGTTTGCAAGACTTCTTGCATTTGCCAGCAGAAATGTAATACTATTAGCACATTTATGACTCCTATTCACCTCCCTACTTTCCTTGCATGACCCAGCCCGCCCAAATCCTCATTGACCCCTACTGTCTCACTCTCTCTGTCTACTCTATCTATCCCCTTATTTGCACAACTACCATCTCTCCCCAGCTCCTAATTTAAAAGCTCCTTCATCCATCTGACCATTTTTTCCCCCAGCACAGCTGCACCCTCCCCATTGAGGTGCAGCCAATCTCTACTGTAGAGCCTGTAGCTGACAGAGAAGTTAGCCCAGTTCTCCATGAATTTCTAAGCCACTCTTTTATCTGCCAAAGCTCCCGCTATCTTTCTAGTGACTCTCGTGGCACCGGCAGTGTTTCTGAAAACACCACATTGAAGGTCCTGGTCTTCAGCTTCTCTCCTAGTTCCCTGTTATCATTTTTATGGACCTTCCACCTCCCCCTAACTTTGTCATTGGTACCATGACCACTGGGTTTTCCTCAGCCTCACCCAGAAATCTGTCTATCCGATCGGCAATATGCCGAATCCGAGCACCCGGCAGACAACACACTATTCTGCATTCACAGTCTCAGCGGAAGATGTAAAAGTTTGTAAATAAACACACAGTCTACAAAAAATCCTTTATTTGAAATAAAAGTCCACACCATTTTTTACACATTTATTTAAAAATAAAAGAAAATAGTTATACTCATCTTAACGCCTAATCCCCTAAAGCCATTTTCCCATGTGAAAAAACAAAAATAAAAAAGCAAATTTATACTC
The DNA here is from genome assembly GCF_046119375.1 of Phyllobates terribilis. Lineage (NCBI taxonomy): Eukaryota > Metazoa > Chordata > Amphibia > Anura > Dendrobatidae > Phyllobates > Phyllobates terribilis. Next base: position 791,914,035 of record NW_027362761.1, read on the forward strand.
ACCTAGCACCTAATCCCCAAGGCCATTGTCACCTATTAAAGAGAAAAAATAATAAACCACCATAATACTCACCTGTACGCCGTGAAGATAATCCATACTGTCCAACAACGATCTGGATTACTTGTACAGGAGTCACTTCAGAAATCACTGATGTCACTGCTCTACACAACAGACAGCAGGCTCACACTAACACAGGCAGTGTGTAGCGCTGAGCTGCTGTCATAAAGTTCATTGGAGTTCATTAGCTGATGTACCCCGGTGAACTCACTTATGGCACAGCCGCTGTGTGAGAACTGTGTCAGTGTTAGCCGACTTCTGGGGAGAGCAGTCACATCAGCTGCTCTACAATTGATCCAGATTGTTGTGGGACAGTGTGGATTACAGCAGACAGGTGAATATTATGGTGGTTTATTATTTTTTCTCTTTTTTAAGTGGCAAGTGCATCAGGGATTGCGTGTTAAGGTGAGTATGATGGTGTTTTTTGATTTTTGCTTTTTTTACAGGGGACAAGGGCATCATGGATTAGTTGTTAAGGTGATTATAACTGTATTTTTTATTTTTATTTCAATATTTATTTATTTAATTTTTTTATTTACTTTGAACACAGCCGCCAGCTGATGACTACTCCCATCAGTGGCGCCTGCTCTCGCTGTTATCAGAGACAGCAGGCATAGACTGATGAGAGTAGTAGTCTCTAAACAGCTGACGCCTGTGACCAGCGATATGCTTTTTACCACTGGTCACAGCTGCGGGCTCTTGCTGTAATGATCTTTCTGCCCATAAGAGCCCTTGTTTCCCATGTGTCACACAGATGATGGAGTTGGAAACACCTGATGTTCGGGGTGCCAAACATGAACAGTAACACGGATTTTCTGAGGAAGTCTGTGTTCGGGCTCCATACCCGAACCCCTCAATGACATTGCGTCCATATTGACATTGTCCAAGTTGGTGGCCATGGTTACTTTTTGTCAGGAGTGAATCTACCAAAATTTTATTCAGGAAGATTTAATCAATTCAGCTCTCAGATTCCATTTGGTCCAAATAAAATCTGTCTGAATCAAACATGCCCCAATTTTCTTGAAAGTACATTTATTTTTTACAAGGGTCTCTCAAAAACACAAAGCTTAAGAAATGGAAGGGGTTAAAAAATAATGCAATACAGTATATTCATCTGTCATAACGAGCATCTTCCCCCTTTATGACTGTGTGATGTCAATCATTGTCCTCAGCGTCGAAAGAACAGAATACAGGTGCTGGGGTGTTGTAAGACTGATCAGAGCCAGTAAGTGTAATGTATTTTTTCTGGCCCTCAAAAAAATCCAGCAAAATGGCGGGAGGATGGCTGCAATATTGCTAGATTCCTAAGAATTGAATAGCAAAAAATGCAGATTCACCAGAAAGCGATTTTTTTGTGGAAATTCATAACAAATGTTATTCCTAACAGATGGATTTCTTCTCTCTATGAAGGATGCAAAATCAGAAAGAAATAATTTTGATAGTAACAGATTTCTTACATTTTACCGAAACTTATACTGTACTTCCTGCTTACTATAGCTACTAGGCAGGAATAGTCTTTGTCTTATTATTTAAGGGATTCTCTGTCTACCAATCAATTGCTACCTTGAAACCATCAGCAAGCAGGCTTATTCTTTTAATACTTTGAACATGTTTTTAATGGGTGTCAAGTATCGATGGATAAAATATAGCGTAACTAAAAAAATAATATTTATATCAATTCTTTACTTTGTTTCATTTTAACAATTATATGGATAATACATTAATTATTTTGAATTTTTTTGCAGACTGCAGATTTAACATTCGTTGGGTTGTGATATTTTTTTAATTACCGTATATAGTGAGTAATAGTTGTCCCTAAATGGAACCGCATGTGCCTATTCTTTTGGATGTATAGTAGTATCATGGTTACTTATTTTGTACTTATCCATAATGGGGATTCCATAAGGGTACATGAGGTTTCGACTGACCTCTGTATGCCTCTGATAGAAAACTATACACACATGTATCTGAAGAGAAAAAAAATTGTTGTATTTGAAAATTCTCTTCTAGAAGAAAATATTTTGATGGAAAATTTTTCTGTACATATGGAGCCCCATTTATTATTTGTGATTTTTTAAAGTCACTTTTCTTTTTTTTTTCTCTTGTGTACTTTGTTGACTTTTTAATCAAAATGGCTCACATGTTTCATGAATTTTGGGCAACATAAAAAATGTTCTTTATTTTTGTCTTTTTGGCATTTTAGCAGGAGTTTGAGAACTCATGTACGACAGTAAACTGGGACTGCAATATAAAGCCTGTACGACAGAGCACTGGGGCTGCAATATGAATGAGATCTTAATCCACCAAAAAATAGTAATCCCAAGTAGAACATAGAAAAAAAAAACATTTTTAATACCAAATGCTGCAATACTAGGATTCTCTGTGAATTATTTAGAGGTTTTGATTTCTCAAAGACTTTCCTACTGTTTTAATGTCCCCCAGTACAGCACTTTTCTCACCAACTGAAAGTATAATTTAATGAGCGCGAATAAAAGAACGCTCTAATTACCCTAACCCATAAAAGGTACATTGTTGGTTTAGAAATTATAATTGGCTTATTGTAGTGGGACAAATGGGGATTGATAAGTCATATTAGAAATGAGTGATAGCATCTGCTCTCCTAACCATCATTTTCCATTTTGCTACATTTCCATTCTCAAGTGAAGTGAGCTCGTTTCTGTTTTCTGTGGCACCTTTTCAAGAATTTTTGTGTCCCGCTGGAAGATTAATTGCTCACTAAACAGACTTTCTATAGAGTCCACCTGTCCCGTACTGTTATGGGACTTTGCAATCTGACTTATGAGTTTGCTTTTCTCAAAAAATGGAGGGAGGACCATTCATGCCTCACTGGAACCACAAAATTACTATTTAATATTTATTTAAGTTACAAGGTTTCCTTCAAGATTTCTGAGAAGGTTTTTTATGATTTTTTTTTCAGGAAAAGTGACCCATCATTTTATATATAAAACTAAATTTATAATGTGTCAGAACTCGCCTTGCCATAGTTGGAACCTCTCAAATTTCTTCTGGCTACGGTAGTAACAGATCATCATTGGTGGTTAGCTACTTTACCAAACTAGAATAATTGGGAAAAAAATAATATTCAAAAGTCAGCAAAGAATAATATCTTTCCATGCTCAAATAGAGGCTATAGGAACGAAATCTGATATAAAAGAAAAGTTACTTGCACATATGTGAATAGATAAAAATTAGTAGAAAATTCCTAAAATACAAAAATCTTACAATATATATACAAGGCGGGCTGTAGAAGTAAATATACGATATAAATAATTAAATTATACTCATGTTATCAACTGTGCATGGTTTTCTTGAACATACCTAATCTTGGAAAACAACCCAAAAGAAAACTTCCATCTGGGTAAGGACTGGGGACCGTCTGGCCTTTTAGCCAAGCTTCGTCTATCTATCCACTTATAATCATGACAAAAATAATATGAATATACAGTGTATGCTTACATACTGTATGTATACGTAGTATATCTATCTACATTTACACATAAATATATATATTTATATGTACAGTACAGACCAAAAGTTTGGACACACCTTCTCATTTAAAGATTTTTCTGTATTTTCATGACTATGAAAATTGTTCATTCACACTGAAGGTATCAAAATTATGAATTAACACATGTGGAATTATATACTTAACAAAAAAGTATGAAACAACTGAAAATATGTCTTATATTCTAGGTTCTTCAAAGTAGCCACCTTTTGCTTTGATGACTGCTTTGCACTCTCTTGGCATTCTCTTGATGAGCTTCAAGAGGTAGTCACCAGAAATGGTCTTCCAACAATCTTGAAGGAGTTCCCAGAGATGCTTAGCACTTGGCCTTTTGCCTTCACTCTGCGGTCCAGCTCACCCCAAACCACCTCGACTGGGTTCAGGTCTGGTGGCTGTGGAGGCCAGGTCATCTGGCGTAGCACCCCATCATTCTCCTGCTTGGTCAAATAGCCCTTACACAGCCTGGAGGTGTGTTTGGGGTCATTGTCCTGTTGAAAAATAAATGATGGTCCAAATAAACGCAAACCGGATGGAATAGCATGCCGCTGCAAGATGCTGTGGTAGCTATGCTGGTTCAGTATGCCTTCAATTTTGAATAAATCCCCAACAGTGTCACCAGCAAAGCACCCCCACACCATCACACCTCCTCCTCCATGCTTCACGGTGGGAACCAGGCATGTAGAGTCCATCCGTTCACCTTTTCTGCATCGCACAAAGACACGGTGGTTGGAACCAAAGATCTCAAATTTGGACTCATCAGACCAAAGCACAGATTTCCACTGGTCTAATGTCCATTCCTTGTGTTATTTAGCCCAAACAAGTCTCTTCTGCTTGTTGCCTGTCCTTAGCAATGGTTTCCTAGCAGCTTTTTGCCACGAAGGCCTGCTGCACAAAGTCTCCTCTTAACAGTTGTTGTAGAGATGTGTCTGCTGCTAGAACTCTGTGTGACATTGACCTGGTCTCTAATCTGAGCTGCTGTTAACCTGCGATTTCTGAGGCTGGTGGCGTGGATAAACTTATCCTCAGAAGCAGAGGTGACTCTTGGTCTTCCTTTCCTGGGGCGGTCCTCATGTGAGCCAGTTTCTTTGTAGCGCTTGATGGTTTTTGCAACTGCACTTGGGGACACTTTCAAAGTTTGCCCAATTTTTCGGACTGACTGACCTTCATTTCTTAAAGTAATGATGGCCACTTGTTTTTCTTTACTTATCTGCTTTTTTCTTGCCATAATACAAATTCTAACAGTTTATTCAGTAGGACTATCAGCTGTGTATCCACCAGACTTCTGCACAACACAACTGATGGTCCCAACCCCTTTTATAAGGCAAGAAATCACACTTATTAAACCTGACAGGGCACACCTGTGAAGTGAAAACCATTTCCGGTGACTACCTCTTGAAGCTCATCAAGAGAATGCCAAGAGTGTGCAAAGCAGTCATCAAAGCAAAAGGTGGCTACTTTGAAGAACCTAGAATATAAGACATATTTTCAGTTGTTTCACACTTTTTTGTTAAGTATATAATTCCACATGAGTTAATTCATAGTTTTGATGCCTTCAGTGTGAATGTACAATTTTCAAAGTCATGAAAATACAGAAAAATCTTTAAATGAGAAGGTGTGTCCAAACTTTTGGTCTGTACTGTATATATAAATATATACCTATATACTGTATACACACACATATATATTTACAGTATGTATATATATATATATATATATATATATATATATATATATATATATACACAGTTTTGTCTTGGTTCTCCTTCTACCTCTCTGACTGCTCCTTCATCAATTGCCGGCTCTTCTACTCCCTCCTCTTCCACTTACTGTTGGGGCTCCTTAGCATTCAGTCCTAGGCCCCCTCCTCTTCTCTCTGTACACTGCTCCTACTGAACAAACCATAAGTAGATTTGCTTTTCAGTACCATCTCTATGCTGATAACATCCAGTTATATACTCCTCCTGACAACATCCAAGCATTGCAACAAAATACTAGTGATTGTCTCTAACTTTATGTCCTCCCACTATCTAACACTGAATCTTTCGAAAATTTAACTACTTGTATTCCCCTCTTCCCTCTACCAACCTACCTAAACCTGAAATTACCATTTCAATCTGTGGTTCTACCATAACTCCTAAGCTTGCTGTCTTGGGGTTATATTTGATTCGGATCTTTTATTTATTCCTTATATCCAGTCACCTGCTTGCTCATGTCACTTGCACAAAAAAGAATCTCTAACCTTTCTTTACCTTTGACTCTGCAAAAAGTCTTAATGTTGCTTTGATTCTGTTATGATCTGCAACATGAACTAAGGAAAGAAGGGGGAAAGCTGTCCCAACAGTAAGACTAAGCTTAATCCCTACGATGTAGCGGGCTGCCTGTTCCTAGCGAACAGACCCGCCTTAGGCCTCAGCTAGTATGAACGAAGACCTATAGCATAAGGGGAGGGGTCCCTAATAGAACTAAGGACTGGAACAAAAATGGGACACCAGGTAAACAGAGAAGTTGTTGCAGAACACAAAAGACAAACTGACTAAAAGGTACTAGAGGTCCCAGAAGGACCAAGCGAACTGACAGAGATAGGCACCGACGCACCAGGCTAGAGAAACAGTCAAACAAGACTGAAGTCCAGCACAGTCAGAAGGGCGGAGCTGGAATATAAAGGCAGGTGGTCATGTGACCGCAAAACACAAGATGGAAAAATCAAACTGGAGGGTTCTAACAGTTTCATTCTCGTGTGGACTATTGCAACTCTCTATTTATCGGTTTCCCCATTACTAAACCTTCCCCTCTCCAATCTATCCTTAATGCAGCAGCCAGGATCATATTTCTGTCCAACCAGTACACTGATGCCGTCACTCTGTACCAGTCATTGCACTGGTTACCCATTTGATACAGAGTACAATATAATCTTAGCACTCTTACACACAAAGCTTTCCACAGTTCTGCACCACCCTACATCTCCTCCCTCATTTCTGTCTATCGCTCTACCTGTCCTCTCTGTTCCACTAATTACCTAAGACTAGCATCCTCTATAGCCTCCGTCTCCAAGATTTCTCTCATGCTGCACCAGTCTTTTGGAATGTATTACAATGTGCAATCTGGTTAATTCCCAGTATCCATTGTATCAAGCATGCCCTAAAACATATTTCTTTGGACTAGCCTATCACCTCAGTCATCTAACTATTCCCTGTTCACCCCTTCATGTATGCAATAGCATTTTGTTTCTGTATTTAAACAGATAATGGTTGGTTACTAGTTCATGCAATATTATTTGAATGAGCCTATCTATTATACTGATGGCTCAACATTACATGACAAGCACTTTTATTTTTACCTCTTGTTTCACCCCTATTTCCTCATAGATTGTAAGCTTGAGCTTTGGGCACTCAATCTTCTTGGTATCTGTTGAACTTTGCGTTACTCTGTAATGTCTCATCTTGTTTGTACAAGCTCCCTCTGAATTGTAAAGTGATGTGGAATATGATGGCACGATAGAAATAAAAAATATATATACAGTACAGACCAAAAGTTTGGACACACCTTCTCATTTAAAGATTTTTCTGTATTTTCATGACTATGAAAATTGTACGTACACACGGAAGGCATCAAAACTATGAATTAACACATGTGGAATTATATACTTAACAAAAAAGTGTGAAACAACTGAAAATATGTCTTATATTCTAGGTTCTTCAAAGTAGCCACCTTTTGCTTTAATGACTTCTTTGCACACTCTTGGCATTCTCTTGATGAGCTTCAAGAGGTAGTCACCGGAAATGGTTTTCACTTCACAGGTGTGCCCTGTCAGGTTTAATAAGTGTGATTTCTTGACTTATAAATGGGGTTGGGACCATCAGTTGTGTTGTGCAGAAGTCTGGTGGATACACAGCTGAAAGTCCTACGGAATAGCCTGTTAGAATTTGTATTATGGCAAGAAAAAAGCAGCTAAGTAAAGAAAAACGAGTGGCCATCATTACTTTAAGAAATGAAGGTCAGTCAGTCCTAAAAATTGGTCAAACTTTGAAAGTGTCCCCAAGTGCAGTTGAAAAACCATCTAGCGCTACAAAGAAACTGGCTCACATGAGGACCGCCCCAGGAAAGGAAGACCAAGAGTCACCTCTGCTTCTGAGGATAAGTTTATCCGAGTCACCAGCCTCAGAAATCGCAGGTTAACATCAGCTCAGATTAGAGACCAGGTCAATGCCACACAGATTTCTAGCAGCAGACACATCTCTTAAACAACTGTAAAGAGGAGACTTTGTGCAGCAGGCCTTCATTGTAAAATAGCTGCTAGGAAACTACTGCTAAGGACAGGCAACAAGCAGAAGAGACTTGTCTCAAAATTGAGATCTTTGGTTCCAACCACCGTGTCTTTGTGTGATGCAGAAAAGGTGAACGGATGGACTCTACATGCCTGGTTCCTACCGTGAAGCATGGAGGAGGAGGTGTGATGGTGTGGGGGTGCTTTGCTAGTGACACTGTTGGGGATTTATTCAAAATTGAAGGCATACTGAACTAGCAGGGCTACCACAGCATTTTGCAGCGGCATGCTATTCCATCCGGTTTGCATTTAGTTGGACCATCATTTATTTTTCAACAGGACAATGACCCCAAACACTCCTCCAGGCTGTGTAAGGGCTATTTGACCAAGAAGGAGAGTGATGAGGTGCTACGCCAGATGACCTGACCTCCACAGTAACCAGACCTGAACCCAATCGAGATGGTTTGGGGTGAGCTGGACCGCAGAGTGAAGGCAAAAGGGCCAATAAGTGCTAAGCATCTCTGGTAACTCCTTCAAGATTGTTGGAAGACCATTTCCAGTGACTACCTCTTGAAGCTCATCAAGAGAATGCCAAGAGTGTTCAAAGCAGTCATCAAAGCAAAACGTGGCTACTTTGAAGAACCTAGAATATAAGACATATTTTCAGTTGTTTCACACTTTTTTGTTAAGTATATAATTCCACATGTGTTAATTCATAGTTTTTATGCCTTCAGTGTGAATGTACAATTTTCATAGTCATGAAAATACAGAAAAATCTTAAATGAGTAGTTGTGTCCAAACTTTTGGTCTGTACTGTATATATAATATATATTTGTATAAAATACTTTTTTTACATATTTTGAATGCTTAAACAATGTATGCCACTTACGCTTTCAGCTCCAGTTTTTATAAGTCTTTCACAGATGGAATTGTAATTTTACCTACAATGATCCATTACTACTGCAATATTTTCTTTGTCTTGAGCTCTCTCTACAGTTTTGTGAAATCATTCAATAATTTTATGTCAATGGAGGCTTCCCATTCTCCTTTGAAAAAAATATGTTAGAGAAAAGAGGGATAAAGCATGTTGGATGTCAGTACAGTGCTGGCCAAAAGTATTGGCACCCCTGCAATTCTGTCAGATAATGGTCAGTTTCTTCCTGAAAATGATTGCAGTCACAAATTCTTTGGTATTATTCTCTTAATTTAATTTGTCTTCAATTAAAAAACACAAAAAGAATTGTCCTAAAGCCAAATTGGATATAATTCCACACCAAACCTAAAAAAGGGGGTGGACAAAAGTATTGGCACCCTTTGAAAAATCATGTGATGCTTCTCTAATTCGTGTAATTAACAGCACCTGTAACTTACCTGTGCCACCTAACAGGTGTTGGCAATAACTAAATCACACTTGCAGCCAGTTAGCATGGATTAAAGTTGACTCAACCTCTGTCCTGTGTCCTTGTGTGTACCACATTGAGCATGGAGAAAAGAAAGAAGACCAAAGAACTGTCTGAGGACTTGAGAAACCAAATTGTGAGGAAGCATGAGCAATCTCAAGGCTACAAGTCCATCTCCAAAGACCTAAATGTTCCTGTGTCTTCCGTGCGCAGTGTCATCAAGAAGTTTAAAGCCCATGGCACTGTGGCTAACCTCCCTAGATGTGGACGGAAAAGAAAAATTGACGAGAGATTTCAACGCAAGATTGTGCGGATGGTGGATAAAGAACCTCGACTAACATCCAAACAAGTTCAAGCTGCCCTGCAGTCCGAGGGTACAACAGTGTCAACCCGTACTATCCGTTGACGTCTGAATGAAAAAGGGACTGTATGGTAGGATACCCAGGAAGACCCCACTTCTTACCCCGAGACATAAAAAAGCCAGGCTGGAGTTTGCCAAAACTTACCTGAGAAAGCCTAAAACGTTTTGGAAGAATGTTCTCTGGTCAGATGAGACAAAAGCAGAGCTTTTTGGGATAAAGCATCAACATAGAGTGTACAGGAAAAAAAAAGAGGCATTCAAAGAAAAGAACACGGTCCCTACAGTCAAACATGGCGGAGGTTCCCTGATGTTTTGGGGTTGCTTTGCTGCCTCTGGCACTGGACTGCTTGACCGTGTGCATGCCATTCTGAAGTCTGAAGACTACCAACAAATTTGCAGCATAATGTAGGGCCCAGTGTGAGAAAGCTGGGTCTCCCTCAGAGGTCATGGGTCTTCCAGCAGGACAATGACCCAAAACACATTTCCAAAAGCACTATAAAATGGTTTTAGAGAAAGCACTGGAGACTTCTAAGGTGGCCAGCAATGAGTCCAGACCTAAATCCCATAGAACACCTGTGGAGAGATCTCAAAATGGCAGTTTGGAGAAGACACCCTTCAAATATCAGGGACCTGGAGCAGTTTGCCAAAGAAGAATGGTCTATAATTCCAGCAGAGCATTGTAAGAAACTCATTGATGGTTACCGGAAGTGGTTGTTCGCAGTTATTTTGGCTAAAGGTTGTGCAACCAAGTATTAGGCTGAGGGTGCCAATACTTTTGTCTGGCCCATTTTTGGAGTTTTGTGTGAAATGATCAATGATTTGATTTTTGCTTCATTCTCTTTTGTGTTTTTTCCTTGCAAGCAAATTAAATGAAGAGAATAATACCAAAGAATTTGTGATTGCAATCATTTTCATGAAGAAACTGAGTATTATCTGACAGAATTGCAGGGGTGCCAATACTTTTGGCCAGCACTGTATGTCCAATGTTTTGTTGCAGTTAGCGATAATCTGCAGCTAGAAGGGTATGGCAGTTGCTTATTAACTTCTAGTGGCTGAAATACATATGCATGCATGACACAGCATGCATAATTATGGTGGTGTTGAAAGTCAATAGCTGTCTTTTTGTAATGTATCTTCAAATGTAAGCCCTACACATTTTACTATACTAAATATGTACAGATGTTTATCCGTTTCCCATGTAATTAGTTATTACTACACTTCTAAATGCACTTATACTTTTTTTGTGACATAATGTCTAATTTGGATTTTTTTTTCCTGCAGTGGGAAGAAATTGGTGAGGTTGATGAGAACTATGCTCCAATACATACATATCAAGTATGCAAAGTCATGGAACAGAATCAGAATAACTGGCTCCTGACGAGTTGGATCTCAAATGAAGGAGCGTCAAGAATCTTCATTGAGCTCAAATTTACTCTGCGGGATTGCAACAGTCTTCCAGGAGGACTTGGTACTTGTAAAGAAACTTTCAATGTATATTATTTTGAATCAAATGAAGAAGACAGCAGGAATATAAGGGAAAATCAGTATATTAAAATTGATACTATTGCAGCTGATGAAAGCTTTACAGAATTGGACTTGGGTGATAGAGTCATGAAGCTAAACACAGAGGTAAGAGATGTTGGACCATTGACCAAGAAAGGCTTCTATCTTGCCTTCCAAGATGTAGGAGCATGTATTGCTCTAGTCTCTGTCCGTGTGTACTACAAGAAATGCCCCTCAGTGGTACGTAACTTAGCACTTTTCCAAGATACTATAACTGGACCGGATTCATCCCAACTTTTGGAAGTATCTGGAGTGTGTGTCAACAATTCAGTGACAGAAGAAGCTCCTAAAATGCACTGCAGTGCTGAAGGGGAATGGCTGGTTCCAATTGGAAAATGTATGTGTAAAGAGGGCTACGAGGAAAAGAACAATACTTGTCAAGGTAAGAGTTTATTCCAAATTGAAATAGTGATAAGCTCAAAATGTCATGGATGCTCAAAAATTGCTGCAAGAAATGGTGTTCAAGTAGGCTAGCCTTCTAAAAGAAGAGGGCAGATATGCATAGACAATCAAAATCTGTTACATAAATTTTGGTGTAAATAAGGGACCGGTTTCTCAAAGAGGTAGTCATATCATGAAGTTACACTGTATGGAACAACCCCTATTGTAAAAATGTATAAACTGGACAAATTGCAGGAGAACGTAATTTTACATTTTCAGACTAAACTGGTAGTTACCAAATGTAGAATATGTTGCATTAATCGGAATATATCACCTTTTAAAAAATCCCAGTCTCTTGGCACGGTTTGTTATATAAAAACAAACCGTTCTCTAGTCACCATACCCAGATATACCACTTTATTTCCACCACTACTCCTGGTGTCTTATAATGGCTTCAGCACTGACGTCACGTCAACAGCATGGCAGCTAGCTATCACTGAGGTCAGCGACTCTGAGCAATGCTTTCCATCTACATGAGCAGATCCACTGTGCTCATTGATTGACTGCTGCTCTCTTGACGTGACATCAGCTTTGCAGGCAAAATCAGACATTGGGAGCTGGGGCAGATACTCAGCCCTGGACCTGGGGATGGTAAATAATACATGTTTTTTTTTTTTATAACAAACTGCAACCAGGGATGAGTTTTCTGAAAAGGGACAAGAGTATTCGAAATACCATATGCGTGTATCTCAATCTATTTGTGCATTTTGCTGTAACATCACATTTTGATGGAATTAAAAAGCTTATTACATTTGCTTCCAGATCAATGATTTTCGCCTTCACTCTTTGTAAACAGGTCAGATTTTAATTATATCTGCTCCAGCAGAAGTCGGTTAATCAGGGTGACAGATTCAGCTATCCACTTGTTGATTTTGAATTTATTTTGATTTAGTATTGCTAATAAAATAAGTCCAGATCGGTAATACAGTGTAACAGAACTGAGAGCAGTGATATGACATATTTAACCTCTTCCCTGTGGACTTTATAATTCTCTTGATGAAACTAGTTATAAATACTTAACTTCTGATTTTATCAATACTAAAAGCAACTTAAAAAGAGCATAACATAAATATCTGTCTAATACAATACAACTTGTCTTTTGAGTCTCCATGGTCTACTGCTATTGTATGCATGATATGATCACCTACCCTCACACCTAATGCTTAAAAAAATTGTTGCAGTCCTATGCATGTTCCCTTGCAATATCATCACCCACTTATAACATGTAAGAGTTTTATCCAGTTTCTCAGTTGAAAAAGTTGGGCTTGTTTAGTTTAGAAAAAAGATGACCCAGAGGAGACCTCATTTACAGTGAAGGAAATAATTATTTGATTCCTTGCTGTTTTTGTAAGTTTTCACACTGACAAAGAAATCAACAGTCTATAATTTTAAGGGTAGTTTAATTTTAACATTGAGAGATAAAATATCCCAAAAAAATCAGGAAAATCACATTGTATAAATTAGATACATTTGTTTGTATTTTGCAGTGAGAAATAAGTATTTGATCCCCTAAAAACCATTATGAGTTTTGGCTCCTACAGACCAGTTTTAATGCTCCTAATCAACTCGTTACCTGCATTAAAGACAGCTGTCTTACATAGTCACTTGTATAAAAGACCCCTGTCCGCAAACTCAATTAATCAGCCAGACTCTAACCTCTACAACATGGGCAAGACCAAAGAGCTTTCTAAGGATGTCAGGGACACGATCATAGACCTGCACAAAGCTGGAATGGGCTTTATAATCCGAACTGTATAACCCGTACGCGCTTACCGGCATTGGTGGAGCGGGGTCCCAGGGTCGCTTCTGCCGGGAGATTGCTGCTGCGGGGAGATTGCAGCTTCAGAAGCTTCTGCCTTCCGGCAGAGGCAGGACTCAGGAGATGGCTGTGGGCCCCATGCTGTAGAAGCTTCCGGCAGTAGCGATCTCCCAGCAGCAGCAATCTCCAAACTCCTGCCTCCGAACACCCTATCCTGCCTCGACCCTGCCACCTGGGACTCCGCTCCACCAACGCCTCGGCCCCCCAAGGTAAGCTGATTATAACACCCACCGGTTTATAGAAAAAAACATGTTTCTCCTATTCTCCTCTAGCCACCCCAACATAGGTCACGCCAGACTTGATGAATTCAGGCCTTAGTGTTCTGTTCCATAATATAGAAAAATTATAAAATTTCCACTATATATATATTTTTTTCTGAACAGTTGCATAGATAAAACTATTCCAGACTAGCAGTCTAGTCCATATCTATTATATTCAATACCATGGAAGAATTATTGGGAAAAAAATTAGATTTTCTTTTTTTTTTAATAATGCGCTCAAATATTTCATACCTAAAGTTACAATCTACGTCAAAATATCATTACTTTCAAGCTGCTATCAATATTTAGTATAAGGAAATATCAATGTGTATGGTAAATATGGATAGCATATTTATTTTATTAATTTATATTTAATAGTTTATCCTTATCAATTGCGTGAACGTAAATTCCAGATTTTTCACATTGTTGAATTCAACTAGAAGCTCTGAATTCACTGTGAAGCTCTGACTGTAGTTGTATGAAAAGACAAGGGGAATGGTTAAGGTAAGAGATAGCAGTAAAGGTTATTTCCCCTCTGTGAGTATATTCTGTAAAAAAAAAAAAAAAACTCAATGAAATAAAACCCTCTTGAATTTTCTACGTTTTGAAGATGAGTGCCCTTTTCTTTTATTCATTTAGAGTATGGTAATACTCCTTATGTAAAAGAAAGGTCTGTGATAATAATAGATAAACGAATTTAGAGTTAGAAATGACCTGATAATGATAATAAAAGACTGATATTGAATCCATACATATACTTTAAAAAGGTATGCAAACATATACCCTTATGATTGCATAATTATGCTATTGACTTCTATTGCAAAAATAGGATACATTTTTATGCATTTTTTATTAGAAAATAGCATATAATCCTACACTATTCCTTGTATGACATTAACAATTTTTATCTTTTAAGCATGCATTAATTAAAAATAATAAACGGAGGTATACTCAACTGCAAGCGGTCTTATAAATCCAGTGCAACCCGCTGTCGACTCCAGAGGCTTTGTCTGCCCTTTCAGGAAGTCACAGCACCACTGCAGTCTGTAATTGGCTGCAGTGGTCAAGTGAATAGCAGCATACATCATCAGATGTCTTTCTATTGCCGCTTGACGGATCCGAATTAGGCAGACACTTTCCACAGCTGCCGCAGACATCTGGTATGGGCTGCACTGGATCTGCAGGGGCATTAAAAGTTGATCATGCCTCGTTTATTATTTTAATTAATCCATGCCAAAAAAATAATGCAGAACAACCCTTTCTTTAATTTAAGAAAAAAAGGCATGTCTGACATTTTGGAGAAAAACATATGAAAAAAAGTCACACTGTGACACACAGTGCTGCTCACCATTATTGGCACCCCTTCATTTTTTTCATAAACTGTACAATATCTTCAGAAATAAAAGGAAATATACCTAAGTTATATCCACAGGATTTTTTAATTATTAGTCCAAAGTAATACAACAATAAAACATTGTTTTTCACCTTCCATCTTGCAATTTCAAAGAAAAAACAGAATAAACAGCATGTGCAGCAATAAAGGCACCCCTAAGTAATACTTGGTTGCACACACTTTGGCATTGATGACCTCCAAACGTTTCTTGTAGCCATCTGTAAGCTTATTGCACTTCTCAGCTAGGATTTTCTCCCACTCTTCCCTTGCATTTTGTTCAAGCTCTTGAATACTTGCTGGGTTCTTTTTCCCAATGGCAGATTTCAGCTCACCCTAAATATTTTCAATGGGATTGAGGTCAGGACTCATTGCTGGTCATTTTAAAACAGTCCATTTTTTTCTTTTTCAACCATTCCTGAGTGCTTTAGGTCATTGTCTTGCTGGAAGACCCATGATCTTCTGTAACACGGGTACTTTAGATGCAGCGACACAGAAACACAGAGCAGCCAATACAGGGTTAATAAACAGGGGAAGTTTATAATAACAGGGTCAATCTCCATGCAGGGAGTAACAGGGGAATATATGGGGAAAACAAGTGAAGTAGCAGGTAAAAGTCTTTAACTGACAGTTCACAGTTTAACTAGATATAGCAGAGTCAAACCGGTTGTAATCGTCAGTTTTTACACTTAGCTGACTCTTTTCCTCCACAAGGCAGTTGCCAGCTGATGCCGGTGTTGATTTCTTCAGGCTTCCCCGCCCAAACAATGCTCCACCTTCTGGCGGCAGCGGGCTGTCTCCGGTTTTACCCGCTGAGCCCCTAGTCCATAACACGGCACCTCACGTGCTCGGCTCCACAGACCCTGAGTCTCTTCTCTAGTCGGCTTGACTCCTCTGGTCCAGTGCACTCGGCTCTTGCTTCCAATACTGGAGCCAGGAGCCTGGACCCTCTCACACTGCTCTCCTGAGCGGAACCCTGCTCTCGCTTTCCCACGCAAAAGTCTTCGTCTCTCCCTCTCTCTAGCCATGCCCCCAGCTTCCCAGTCACCTGACTCCTGTGCTGGAAGTCTGTCTTTCCCCTGCAACCAGAAGTACGGCCCCAGCAGTACAGGATCCCTTGTTCTGACAGTACTTACACCCCCTTCTTCCCTCTTACACTTCTACTCAAACCAAGTTTTCTTACACTGGGTAGGACATTTCGCTCTAAAATCTCTTGTTAATTCTCTGATTTCATTATTCCTGTGATACTCTCATGGCATCCAGTACCAGATTCAGCAAAGCAACCCCACAGCATTATGGATCCTCCACCGTGCTTAACTGTTGGTAAAGTGTTTTTTTCCTTATAAGCTTCATTGCGCGGTCTGTAAACAAACTGTTGTGTTTGTAGTCCGGCGGTGTTCACTCTGTGCGGTAATGAGGCAGTGACCCAGTAAAGTCACTTAAATATCTTAAATTCTATTTAAATATCTTTATTTTCCAAAAACTCACAAAGTATGGGTAAACAGTATCCTCCAGATAGCAGCCGGGTCATATAACTGTCCGTCTCGAAATCCGTTACTGTGGGCGATGGCACCGCCGTGTCGCGCTAAGGTGCACCAGGAGTTTTGCATTCCTTGGCTCTGTGTTTGCTTCACACAGGCCTGTGTTGCAGAGCCACATGGTCTGCAGCTTGCAGACAAAACACTGACACAAACATACCTTTGCTGCAGGTTTTTTAAATGGAACGGTGGCCATGAGCCACTTGTAAGACCTGGCTAGAGGGAGTGAAACGCCACCTGTAGTTCACTCCCAAAATAAAAGCCCATGCTGGGTTTTCTTAAATCCAACTTAGCCAAATAGCTTGACAAAATTCAAACTTTATTTTTATTCTGCACTGCAACCACAGCTGTGTCTGTGATTGCAATGCACTCCAGCGGGCTCAATATGCCTCTTTGCACATCCTGGGGGATACATACCGTCCCTCATATATGATCTCCCTCACTGCCTCACACGTTGTATTGCCAAAAAGCTCTATTTTTCTTTCATCTGTCCACAGAACATTTTCCCAGAAGGATTTTGGTTTGTCAAGGTACTCTTTGGCAAAGATCAATCATTTCTTTTTATGTCTTTTCTTCAGCAATGGTTTCTTCCTTGGCCTTCTCCAATAAAGCTCTGTTTGCTTTAGTATGTGGCATCTGGTACTTGTTTTAATCATGACCACAGACTGTTCCAGAATGGCCTTCAGGTCTTTGAATGTTTGACGTGGTGTTTTTCCCACCATTCGCACCAACAGTCGAAGACATCTCTTGTCAGTTTTCCTATTTACCCCCATGTCCAGGTAGGTTTTTGATGGTTCCATGCTTGGCAAACTTCTTAATAACATTGCACACTGTTGAAACAGGGATACCAACGTCTTTGGAGATGGCCTTATACCCTTTGAAAGTCTTGTGTTTGCTAATAATAGCAGTTCTGGTGTCCGTAGACAGCTCCTTTGTCTTCACCATTGTGACAAAGGAACAGGGCCTACATATGGCTTTTTAAAACAGTGAAGTCATCATTCATTGGATAATTCATTGTCACATGGGCACTGACAATTAATCACAGATGAATCTCTTTTGTGATTTACCACAGTCAAGTAAAAATGTGTTTCCATACTAAATTAATTTGAAGGGTGCAAATACCAGTGTCACAGCAAACTTTAGTTTTTTCTATTTTTCCCTCCCATTTTATTTTGTTTAAAATTATTATTTATCATTTGCTCTTTTGTATTTAACACGAGTGCTCGATGCAAAAAACTGTTTCACTTGATTCATTTTTTTCAGGAGATATTCCACATTATGTACTTAAACTTCATGGGTGCCAATACACCCAAAAGAAAACATACTTAGCATATAATTGGAATTTTTCTTTTTTTCTGGCATCTTTTTTGACAAAATAAATTGTAATAGAAAGAATTTACTTCTTTAAATTTGTTTGCCAAAAATAGAAGCTACGAAATCAGCAAAATAAAAGAAAACCTTTTTCATCCCATTTGGCACTAATAGCTTGTAATATTTTTAAATTACTTCTTTTCTCTAGGAGTAGGATTGATGCTGTAATCTTTGGAGTATAATGAGATAAACCTCCAGTACATAGCAATGGGGTCAACATGGCTGTTGCAAAGGGCACTAGATAAAAGTTCAAAATAAAATGGTATCTCTTGTATACACTGTGTTCCAAATTATTATGCAAATAATATTTTCTCAGATTTTCCCAAATTACCTATATGAATTGCAGTCATTGTAATTTTCCAGTCAAATAACTATTAGAGTACAATTGAAAGGTTTTTGTACAAACTGCCTATGATAACAGTATATTTTTAAAAAATAAAACTCTCAAACTGCACTCAAAATGCATGTTCCAAATTATTATGCACAGCAGAGTTTTCAACCTTTTCATTTTAATAAAGAACAAAAAAAATGGTCATTTTTGAAATTATAAGCATTAGCAGGTTATTACAGACTGAAATCAAACAGTTTTCAACTCAAAACTTTATTCTAGGTGATGTTACATTTGCACATAGGACCCCTTGTTCGAAAGGAGCTTCTGAACTCTCTCGTCCATTGAATTTGTCAGGTTTTGGATGGTTTCTGCTTCAATTGTCTTGCATGAGGACAGAATACCCTCCCAGAGCTGTTGCTTAGATGTGAACTGCCTCCCGCCATCATAGACACTCCTTTTGATGATGCTCCAGAGGTTCTCAATGGGGTAGAGGTCAGGGGAGCATGGGGGTCACACCATAAGTTTGTCCCCTTTTATGCCCATAGCAGCCAGAGATGCAGATGTGTTATGTGCAGCATGAGAGATGAAAACTGTTTGATTTCAGTTTGTAATAATCTGCTAATGCTTATAATTTAAAAATGACCATTTTTTTGTTCTTTATTAAAATGAAAAGGTTGAAAACTCTACTGTGCATAATAATTTGGAACATGCATTTTGAGTGCAGTTTGAGTCTTTTATTTTTTTAAAAATATACTATTATCATAGGCAGTTTGTACAAAAACCTTTCAATTGTACTCTAATAGTTATTTGACTGGAAAATTACAATGACTGCAATTCATATAGGTAATTTGGGAAAATCTGAGAAAATATTATTTGCATAAAAATTTGGAACACAGTGTAGTTGTGAACTGTGAAATAATCAGTTAAGGAATATGGGGTATAAAATGCCAAGCATTAAAAAAATATATATTTTAGAGTTTTATTACCTTTACTAATACATGTGCTGCAAAGTGATTTTACCAATGTCATAATCGTTGAAAGTCTCCTTTGAAAATATTTTCGGCGGCAAAACAGTCTTCAGAGAAACCACCAGTTTTGTATCACAGAATGTGATTGTCTGAGGCAGAATTATTTTCGGCAGCTTAGGTTTCTCAGCTCATTTACTAGCTCATAAAGTTGAATTGCTCCATTAGAGTGAAATTTACCAGTAAGGTCTATTACATAGGACACTTGCATGCCTGTGCAGCTGTGTCATGGTAATGTTCAATCCTTGAAGGGCTTACAGTGAATTACCCCATTATTTGTCAATAAGGGTGTTACACTGGCGTGTCCTTTAATAAAATAAAATAAAACTTAAAGGACACGTCGGGGTCCTCTGGACTGCAGAGGAGCTGCAGCAGCTGAGTCCCAGAGGAATGTTCAGATAAGCACAGAGAAAGAAATTAACTAGTGTGTCAAGTGCACACAAAAGTAGTAACTAAACAAGGTACAATGCTGGGAGTTAACAACACTCCTCAAACAAAACTAATAAACTTCTGCACTTCAAGACACCGCTGTGCAGAGCAGGAAGGATTTGGCAGCATGAAACGCCTGAGCACTAGATGGTGGCGTATAGAGCTGCAGATAACTGCGGTCCAGGAAAGGCCTGGAACCTAAGTTCCTAAAGAGGAGGAGGATCTCTGCAGCACCCGACACATGGGTGTAAAAGTGGCAGTGTGACCACACATACAATGGCGGAGACCTGGAATGCTGGATCGGTAGCGAGGACGCCTCCGTGGCGTGGACACCAACCGGTGAACTGACACGGTAGAGCGTGCTGCTCACAGCATTCCCCTAGCCCTAATTGATGGCTACGATGACTAGGGAGCTTTCAGCAGGAACCCTTGACAACGTCTCACACACTGCATTTACTGCCAGAGACCTCACCCCAGGTTAGAAAGAGATCGACTAGGCACGGAGGCGGAGCCCACGGAGCCCTTAAATACACTAGAGACAGCCCCAGTCCCCCAAGACAACCAACCACGCTGTATCAGACAAAAGGGGGCATGGCTTAGCGACACATGACCGCAAGGAGGTGGCTTAGCGGCACATGACCACAATAGGGCGTGGCTTAACGGCACATGACCGCAAGGGGCGTGACTTAGCGGCAAATGACAGAAACCACACTTAGGCTGTGTGCCCATGATGCATTTTTTAAGCATTTGCGCAGCGGCAAAAACGCTGCAGAAATGCTTAAAAAACGCATGGTAGAAGGCCTGCCATGTTCCCGAATGATAATCCGCATAATAATTTTGTGAAAGTGCTGAGTTTTTGCCGCCATTGACTTGCATTAAAACGCTTGGATTCCGCATCACTGTATATGTAGATGCGCATTCCATGCATTTCAATGTGCGGATGGTACCCGGGTGTGGAGGACAGGAGACTCTCCTCCGGACCCTGGTACCATAGAACCTGTGAAAAAAAGAATAAAATAAAAAATAATTGTAATTATATTTACCTTCTGACGGCCCCCTCTGCGCTCGTTCTCCCTTGCCGGCAGCTCGTGATGTACTGAAGGACCTGCGCTGACGTCATAGTCATGTGACGGCAGGTCCTTCAGTGTAGTGTACTGCGAGCAGCTGGCAAGGGTGAACGGAGCGAAGCAAGACTGCGGGGGCCATCGGAGGGTAAGTATAGATTTATTTTTTATTTTTTACCATTCTTTCGGTCACAGTATATAAATCCATGCCGTTTGCAGGGATTTATATAGTGTAACCAAGTTGTCAAGCACTTTCCAAGTGATGCTAAAATCTCTTGGAAAGCGCTTGTCAACCCGCATGCGGAAATGCATGTGAAGAACGCTTCACATCCGCTTGTCCCTGGCAGGAAAAGCTCATGTAAAATCCGCATGTACAATCCGCATGCGTTTATTCTGCCAGGGAGATGCAGAAACGCTCAGGAAAAATCTGGAGCATTTCTGCATCGTGGGCACATAGCCTTAGAATCTCTAGAACGGAACCTAAATGCTGACAATTACTGACCAGCAGGAAAGGGCCTGGCCGGACGCCGCAAGAAAGCCCTTCTCCTGCGTACCGGCCTAACAAAGGGCCTAATTTGAAATCTTAGCTGCACCATATTTTATGTGTGTACCACTTTACCTGAATCTCATCCTTGCAGAGTGTACACAAATATGTTTGGTATAATTTGTAATATAATGTAGTTATCAAAAAAAGGAAAATAACCAAAAAAAAAGGAAAATAGAAAATAAAACTTTTATTATTTAAAAAAATATATATTTTAGTTGAAAAAAGACTGCTGTAAATATTACATTTTAATATAAGTGTTTCAGGCGAGAGTCTAATTCACCAAATCATGCAAATTTTACTTGAACATTCAATTTGCAATAAAGTTATTTTCTGTGAATTTAATGTTCCTTATTATGGTCTTGGGTCTTTTTAGACCCCACAGCATAATAAATGTAACATGCAAACAAAATAAAATAAAAACTAATACTCACCTAACATAGCTTTCCCTCTGCCTCTGGTTCCTGCAATCTGCCGTCTAGTCCTCAAAGCTTCTTTCAGCATACTTGCACCAGTGTCTTCGGTCTAGAACAGGATTTCCAGTCATGGCCAGACCTTAAAGGTCTCGTCATGATGTCAGAATGTTATGAAGAGCCATGATCTCCAATGCCTGCTGTCTTTAATCTTGAATTGAACTTATGGCTGCGACGAAGCCTCAAAGGTCAGGGAGAGCTGTGACATCACGATGTTACAATGCACCGTGACCTCTGAGGCCTCATACCTTCACTCTATCATAGGGCTTCTGGTCAAGACTAGACTTTAGTGGTCATGGTGTGTCATGATGTGACTATGTTATGATTTACTGACACCTCCAAGGTCTGGACCCGGACAGAATTACTGTTCTAGAGTGAAGACACTGCCTTGCGATTTTGGAAACAAGTGGCGCTGAGAATTGAACAGAAGCCAGATTGCATCTGAGATAGCATTTTTTCTGGAACAGGTGAGTGGTGGGGGTGAGCAATATGTTTTTTAGGGTTTTTTTTAACCTTTTTCCAGGTCTCTATGGTTCAACAAAATGGCAACTGCAGCTGCCCGCCATTTTTGCTGAATTTGTGCAGAGCGTATTACAAACAATCCATATTCTGGAGTAAATGGATATTCAATTTAAATTCAAATAAATTTGCTCATCTTCAGTAGAGACCTCTGCACATGATACTTGAATAGTGTACTACTATTTCCACTATTTAAAAAAAATATATTATTTCTAAGTGACTTTGTCCATTAAATTGAGTAGGCAGAAAAATTAATAAATGGTAGGCCATGAATAAATGAAAATCTATAAAAGTATACAATTCCTAAACCAAACCTGTATCTACTCATTTTGCTTTACCTTTCTTGTTGATTAAATCATTGCTCTTTTAACATTAGGTTACTAGCTCTGAGTTTATTTCACTTTGTGGTGTCCATACCTTTCCTTGGGGATGTAGACTTTGACAAGTTTCTCAAAAACCATCAAGTAATAATAACGCTTTCTTTCTCTGAGCTGGAGTATATTTAGAGAAATGATTAAAAGGTCATTTACTGTTTTAGAAGTCACTCGATTGAGCCCGCACAGTCCTCAGTGTAGTATTTCAAGAGCCTGTGTATTTTATTTTTCATTTTATATTCTGATTTACTGATTCATTTTACCCTTTCAACCTCCTATGTTCATAGTCAAAATATCCTACCCATATGCTTTTCATAAAGAGATCAGAGATCACAGAAATTAACTTGATGAGTCCTGCAAAGCAGGGTTATTCTAATAGAATGTGGGAACACTTTCCATGGTAATCAGATGGAAATGTGCAATTAGTGCAGTATAATTATGGTTTCACTTCTGACAAATGATTTCATTTTTGGCTAGGTCACAAAGCGTCACATAGCTTTTAAATAGAACCTGTCACCAGGTCAAAAATGGCCAGTTTTGCTCTTATTTTATTCCTGCCACTCCCTTGAGTATGCCTTTTTTTTCAAAAATCCACCATTCGGTTCCAAAGATATGGGTCTTTTTATTTAGAGCTGCTTTTTATAGTCTTTCCAAGGGGCCATTGCTCACATGGTTCTCTGGGGGCATGTATTTAGACTGCTCTGCATTATTGCCATATGATCACCACCAGTTTGATAAAGACCATAAAGCGTAGTTCTAAATGCAAAGTGTACAAAACAAAGAAGAAAGGCAGCACTTACTGGATTATTTTTCTTAAAAGTCCTTTAATCCATCAAAAGGGACATTGCTGCGGTAAGCAGGGGGTGTATGCGGGTGAAGGACAGGGAGGACATTGGCCGTTTCGTGTCATCTCATAGTGGATGCGTAGAAGAGTCATGTTGAAGCGAAACGGCCGTCTTTCACTCTCTCCTTCTCCCACATATACCCCCTGCTTACGGCAACGTTGTTCTTTTTGATGGATTAAAGTACTTTTAAGAAAAAGAATCCAGTGAGTGCCGCCTTTCTTCTTTGTTTTGAATAAATTGCTTGGACCTTAGCAAAGCACCACTGGCAACTTGGCAACGCTGAAGCATTAAAACATGGTGCTTTAGGATCAGAATAAGCGTGGGGTAGTTTGGTGTCGTTATAAACTTTTTTCTTTTGCCACATTCTAAATGTATATTTCTGGTATCACATGGCATATTTAAAATAAATCCGAAAATGTCATACTGAGAGGAATAGCAGTAATAAAATAAGAACAATAACTGGCTACTTTTGACTTTGTGACAAGTTCTTCTTAATAATAGCAAACACAATATCACATCTATATATGTATATACACTGCTCAAAAAATAAAGGGAACACTCAAATAACACATCCTAGATCGGAATGAATGAAATATTCTCATTGAATACTTTGTTCTGTACAAAGTTGAATGTGCTGACAACAAAATCACACAAAAATCATCAATGGAAATCAAATTTATTAACCAATGGAGGCCTGGATTTGGAGTCAGCCCCAAAATTAAAGTGGAAAAACACACTACAGGCTGATCCAACTTTGATGTAATGTCCTTAAAACAAGTCAAAATGAGGCTCAGTATTGTGTGTGGCCTCCACGTGCCTGTATGACCTCCCTACAATGCCTGGGCATGCTCCTGATGAGGTTGCGGATGGTCTCCTGTGGGATCTCCTCCCAGACCTGGACTAAAGCATCCGCCAACTCCTGGACAGTCTGTGGTGCAACGTGACGTTAGTGGATGGAGCGAGACATGATGTCCCAGATGTGCTCAATCGGATTCAGGTCTGGGGAACGGGCGGGCCAGTCCATAGCTTTAATGCTTTCATCTTGCAGGAACTGCTGACATACTCCAGCCACATGAGGTCTGGCATTGTCCTGCATTAGGAGGAACCCAGGGTCAACCACACCAGCATATGGTCTCACAAGGGGTCTGAGGATCTCATCTCGGTACCTAATGGCAGTCAGGCTACCTCTGGCGAGCAAATAGAGGGCTGTGCGGTCCTCCAAAGAAATGCCACCCCTCACCATTACTGACCCACTGCCAAACTGGTCATACTGAAGGATGTTGCAGGCAGCAGATCGCTCTCCACGGCTCCTCCAGACTCTGTCTCGTCTGTCACATGTGCTCAATGTGAACCTGCTTTCATCTGTGAAGAGCACAGGGTGCCGGTGGCGACTTTGCCAATCCTGGTGTTCTGTGGCATTTCTTTGAAGGGCAGCACAGCCCTCCATTTGCTCGCCAGAGGTAACCTGACTGTCACTAGGTCCCGAGATGAGATCGTCAGACCCCTTGTGAGACCATATGCTGATGCGGTTGGCCCTGGGTTCCTCCTAATGCAGGACAATGCCAGAACTCATGTGGCTGGAGTGTGTCAGCAGTTCCTGCAAGATGAAGGCATTGAAGCTATAGACTGGCCCACCCGCTCCCCAGACCTGAATCCGATTCAGCACATCTGGGACATCATGTCTCGCTCCATCCACCAACGTCACGTTACACCACAGACTGTCCAGGATTTGACGGATGCTTTAGTCTTGGTCTGGGAGGAGATCCCACAGGAGACCATCCGCAATCTCATCAGGAGCATGCCCAGGCATTGTAGGGAGGTTATACAGGCACGTGGAGGCCACACACAATACTGAGCCTCATTTTAACTTGTTTTACGGACATTACATCAAAGTTGGATCAGCCTGTAGTGTGTTTTTCCACTTTAATTTTGGGGGTGACTCCAAATCCAGGCCTCCATTGGTTAATAAATGTTATTTCCATTGATGATTTTTGTGTGATTTGTTGTCAGCACATTCTACTTTGTACAGAACAAAGTATTCCATGATAATATTTCATTCATTCATATCTAGGATGTGTTATTTGAGTGTTCCCTTTATTTTTTTGAGCAGTGAATATATTACCAGTGTGACCACCCTTTGCTTTCAAGCAGCATCATTTCTTCTTGATACACTTGCACACAATTTTTGATGGAACTCAACAAGGAAGTTGTTCCAAACATCTTGGAGAACTAACCACAGATTTTCTGTGTATTCACATTTACACAAATCACTCTGTCTCTTCATATAGGGTATGTTCACTTGTTGCATTTTTGCAATGTTTTTTTTTCTACACAAAGAAACAGAGTGGTTGCATGCGTACAATATGCATATATTTGACATGCCTTTGCATGCGTTTTTTTGCATCATTTTTACTTGCATTCTTCATCCATTCAAGACAGCCTCAATGATTTTAAGATCAAGGCTTTGTGTGGGTCATATCATTTTCAGGACTCCTTCCATGTCCTTTGCAATGAGGTTTTGTTCTTAATGACATTGATTGTTTGTTTGGGATCATTGTCCTGCTGCAGAATAAATTTGTAGCCAATCAGACGCCTTCTTGATGGTATTGCATGATGGATAAGTGTCGGCCTACATACCGCCCCCTCAGACCTAGGTCATAGGGATAGCAAATCGATGCAAATATTATGCCACCAATGGGTAAAAACAATTTTTATTTAGACCTTTTCTAAAAATATTAAAACCATACATATAGAAAAAAGCAAGTGTGCCTCAAGGAGTAATATTTTCACAAAGTGGAAGGATATATTTTTTGCAATGCCATACAGATAATTGTGATCCATTCGTAAAGATATTTGTACTGCTACATTTACAGATTTATTACAATTAAAGTGTATATACTGCTTTTGCTGCCAATTAAACATAGGTGCAGTGACACACATCAGGGGTTGGTCACTTATATCTACAGTTAATATAAAAACAAAGTATGATGATATGATATCCCAGATATTCACTACACATATCAAAATAAATTGCCTTAAGGCAAATAGTGTATAGTCAAGGTATGGGCATAAATTACTCCTGTTATGTGTGTTAAGTATCCCTAGAAAATTTCAATACAGGAATCTTAAAATTATATATATCTCCATAACATACCATAAGCAAGAGAACGCAAGACAATCACAAAGTCCCCAATGATCTAACATCCTGACTAATAGTCCATATACAATGTAGATATGTACAAAAACATCAGGGAGATCCATGTACATCAAAGGCAGAATATATACATGATTACCCAGTACCTTCCAGAGCCCCAACGCACGTTTCACCTTTCATTTGTTGCCCTAAGTTTCCTCAGCCAACTACTGAATCTGTGGTTCTCAATGTTGCCTACTATTTCTCTCTATTTATAGGGTGAATGAATCCTAACATTATCTAATGTTGCAGTTTATACATTTTTTATTACCTATACAATACTTCACAACATTGTTTTGGGGTACCTTCAAGAACACCATTAGGACAATGGGCGTAGGATATAAACCAGGCCTAGCTTATATTGTTTCCCATTTATAAGGGACAATTTTTCATACAGTTTAGAGTGCTGTCATACTTTTCAGAAAATTACTTGCAAAGTTGGTGATAACTGATGAATATATACCAAACATATGTTTCTGCTTCAGTGGTAGGGTTGTCAAGCGTCCAGAGATTCTTGTAAAGTCAGTAAAGATAGAGCCCTTTTTTTCCCCTGTCCATTAAAAAATCAAATGCGTCCATGATTTTTTTTTATAGAAAAATTTGTGTAGATTATTATGGCTGGAACAATCACCATTTTTGAGGTCGCAGTAAATTCTGCTAATGTTCTTGTATCAGAATTATGGACTGTAGACATCCTGTAAATTACTTAAAATCTTAAGAATTAACAATGGTTTTCCAATGTGGTCATAAAAAATGTTGGCTATCCATGATTTTTTTGATAAGCTGTCTAGAAAAACGAAAAAGTCTGAAAAAGTTGTCAAACCGGATTATGTCCCGGAGAACCTACTCAAATGGCAATTATGACGTAATTTACACAATAATCTAACATGGGACTATTTTCAGAAAAGACTGAATAAACTGAAGTCCTTTGTAGATTTTAAAAGAGATTACTGTCATGTGCAGATTTCCATGATTTTGTTTGTGTGGGGGCCTCCAGATTCATTCTGGCAAACTTGATGCTCGAATGTGAGCTTCAATACCCTATGAAACATAATGACTGCGGGTGGAAGCGCATTGTTCTTCCACCTGCACAGGGCCTCCTTTAGTTATCGCTTTAGAGCTATACAGAGCTAACTTTGTCTTTATGCTTCTATAGGCTGTATCATTTGTGCATTTTGATAAAAATAGTCATGTGGATAACACAAGTAAAGGTGACATGGTATTAATTATAAGACACTTCTATGCATTCAATGCTCAATAGATGAGAAAGACCCAAATATAAAATAAAACATAAATAGTAACATAGCCCATAGTAAGACACATGAGCAACACAAACTAATAAAACTAGCACATAGCAAACGTACAATGAACTCTAGAATACAATAATATTATGTAAACACACAAAAAAACACAAACTCATAGTACATCCCATAACGCAGATAATATGTGCTAAAGCATAAATTAAACACTATAATACAATAGTTTAATATATAAATTAAACATATACGATAGTAAACATATAAATTAAACATACACGATAGTAAACACATTAACACACATCAAATATTGTAGATATAAATAGCATATATTATAAATATAAGCATCAAAATAATATACAATAACCTGATATATCCAAAAATCACAATAGCAAAAATAGAAAAAAATACTAAATAAATAGAAAATGCTTAAAACATAGTAAACATGACTACACTAAAGCTTAATATATAGTAAGATAAGTAAGATATACCCAGTAATCATTCATGAATTACACACAAAAATAAAATTTTAATTTATTGTTTGCAAAAATCCATAAAAGCAACAAGATAGGGTAATGCAACAGTTTTTGAATGGTGTACATTCAATTCAACCTGCAATTTCGTAATTTAATCAAAATCTGAATATTATATCAAACCATGAATATTCTATGTCATCGTAAGTACAACCTACTAGTGCATTATACAGTATGTTACAAAAACAAAGCTTTCACCATGCGCCGTGAGCAGGTTTCTATAGAGCACATTATTTATTTATTTTCCTGGTCTTTCAGACTTGTTTCTACATTATTTTTGCTCTCAGAGTTCAAGCATGATTTAATATGTCACAACTCGTTTACCTAACTGGGTTTGATTGTCTGACATACTTCCACTAAAGCAGGGCAGCCGTCCTTTCAAGCATGCTGCTGCCCAGACAAATGAAGTGTCACAACAGTTAGAACTTGTTCTTGTATTGTGACAGCAGTAGCTTCCTCTGACAAAGCCAGCAGCAGGGATTTTAGACATTAGTAATACCAACAGACACATCACAGGTCATCGTGGACTAAGGCCACACATATGGCAAAACCTGAAAGGACTCATTGATCATTCATGTGAAAATTATCGGGGGTCCGGGAAAGGGTATTTGTGAAATGGGAAAAACTCCTCCCGTGAGCGGTGCTGGAGTACTTGCAAAATAAAAGACACCTGACAATTTTATAACTAAAAAAGCATAGGGTACCATTGGGAAAATTAGAATGGAGTCATATCACAGAGCAGTTATACATGCTAGGTGAATGTCAATGACTAAGCTTCGAATTACTCACTAGTATAAATCAAAGGATAATGGCTAGAGCTGTCTACATCCTATAGAGCACTGTCAGCCAAAAGATATGTTGGCTTCAATATATTACCCCAATCCTCTAGCAATGTGCATGTTAGCCTTGACTCAGTCTTTCAGTAAATCATATATATAGGATGTATGTATAATAATATCATTGTACCTGGCAGTATATTGTCATAACCCCTATACAACTGCCATTTCCTAACTGGTAAGAATGGTGAGTGTATTATGCTGATGGCTTAAAAAAATTCTTCATTCTTTCACCCGTCAGCTTAGATATTCTTATGTGACTCTTATTTCCTGCAGAGAACTGCAAGATCATCTTGACTATTACAAGATGAAAAGCAGAAGATTAAGCAAAGATAACTTATTATGAGCTGGATTGGATTAAAACTATGTGTTAATTACATATCTTCTAACTAATCCTGGTGATTCTCTGCCATTACAAGCAGGTCGTAGCAATAAGGTATGCAATGGAACCTATACCACCCTGATTAGGAGTATTAGGGAGACAAAATGTACCCCTTTTACATATGAAGACACCAGTATTACAAATGTAACCTTGTTGCTGACAAATTTATTATTGAATTTCAATTTTTGTTGTTAGACACATACAGAAGTAGTCATCAAGCCTGTATTATTAGGGACGCAAAAGTTACCCCATATGAAGACACCAGTATTACAAATGGAGCCTGATAGCTGACAAGTTTATTACAGATTTGCATTTTTTTTGTCATATGGCTAAAGAAGTAGTCATCGATTTTGTATTATTTTTTTTAGCTGTTTTTTTGTTCTACATTTTCCTAAATTTTTCACGTTTTCAGTAGACACTTGTCAAGACCATGAGGACAAGCATTTAGCATCTTCATAGAAAACTGTCAATTTCATGTCAAACTTCTTTTGTTCCTCAACAGATACAATATTAGAAAAGTGAATGGCAGAACCTGTGGGGCTTCCTACGTTTGACTCAGACGTTTTGAAATATTTTTAAAAGATAGTAAAAAGTCTTCATAACTCAAAATTTGACTGAGCAAACTACAAAGAAATGTTCCACCACTTATTCATGTTCTGTATATTCATACTTTGTATATTATGATGTCATTTTCAAAGGGAATGGCTTGTGAAATTCCAGAAGCCTACTGAAAAACCCAGAGTCTTGAACAAGAACTAGTAAGAAAATCAAAGGCATTGGATTTAGAGTGGCAACCAGCCATATGCCATTTTTTACCTAGTAGCCAACACTTGAAAAAATGTCAGTGCTTATTTATAAGAGCAGTGATGTGTAACTGTTATATTATTTAACTAATAATAACAATGTATTTCATCCACAATGATGGGAAAGCCTTAGGACCTTGTCACTATGAAAAAGCTGTCTAATTTATGGGCATCTGTCATGCTCCTGGATTCAAACTCTAGATTCTGTTGTAGCATCTCTTCATGCTGAGCCACAACAGATACACCTTTTCGTTGGGTGTTTTAGTTCTGTTATCTTTGTTACTGTTGACTTTGGGTAACAGGTGTTTTTAATGTACTCTAGCTGTCCTATCACCTTTTGGGTGCAGCTTTAAATACTTTCCCCTACTGTTGTCTCCTGCTGGTTATAAAGTTTATTGGATTCATTCACTTTGCTGTAGTTTGTGTTGGTTGCAGTTGTTTTGTGTGTGATTCCTTTTTGCTCCTTAGGGAATTGCTTCTCTAGAAATCCTAGGAGCTGCTAAGGACATTCAGGGAAAGCCGCTGTTGAGTGGGGACACCATTGCGTTATCTTGTGGTGCCAACCTCCGTGGTCAGGCAGGGAGAGATAAGGGTCAGAGAAGGGCGTTTCCCAGTCTGTACTGGGTCCTGTCAGGTTCAGGTGTTTTTCTCACTGGTGTGTACATTACCCGTCTGAATGTGCTTTGGCAGTCATAACAGCATCATGTTACAGATTAAGAGGAGCTCATTCTGGGCTTAGCATATCAGTGAGTGCTGTCTATTAATGACTGACAGCTTACAGAACATGCAGCTGTCAGTCATTAACTAGTACCACCCACTAGATTCCTAAGTAAAAAATGTGTAGAGATTTACATGAATAAAACAAGACATACTGAATCTTCTGAATAATAAAAAATACAATGGACTAAAACTGCATTTCATAATTTGAATTTACTTGAAAACAATCTTTTGTTGTCTTTAATACATCTCTATAAAGATCAACTATTTAGACATAGATCATTTCAACTTTTTCAACTGAAGCAGAACTTGGCACCTGCACTTCCAAATAAACTCTGACCAAATATTTTTCCTAATGTTTCACTAAACAAAGTTATTGAAAACAAATTTGTTACAGGACCTTTTGCTATAAATTGAAGTGATCTTCAGTGTAAACAAAACTTAGGTTGACCAATAATGTCTAGGCTACTTATGGCATTTCCTTTTAAAATACCAGTAGAGTACAACAACCTAAATTCTACCTTTAACACAGCAGATGAGCTATAGGAATCCTGCAGTAAATTTGATTTCTGTGCAGCTGCCTTACTTTATATTTTGACTTAGTAATCTTTTGCAATTAAAGAGCTAAAAGATTGTATAACTACAGTATAAATGATATTACCTAATATATGTGTAGAGTCAACAAATGTAAATAACGATTTTAGGTATTTTTCTGTATATATTGCTTTTAGTCATGCCCAAAGTTGGATCCAATAAAGAACCGTCCTTCATGCTGTAAAACTATTTCTGGTAGAAATTATTAAATCACTGTGAATCACTATGCTGCAAAGCCTCCAATTGCCCTCAAAAGATGTGTGTAACAATCTGATGACATCTGAGTTGTATCCAATCTCTTTTAAGCTCTGTAACACAAGCATAGCCTTAGTAATGTCAAAGGGGCTTTACTATAGGAGTGGATGGTAACCGGGTAGTTACCAAGAGCTATTAATCGCACAGCATACAGACTTTTTCAAGTGTCTTCAAACAAAATGTTCTAAAATTATCTCACTTACTCACTTTTTATCAGTGAGACCGTAATTTACAGAACACTGACTCAAACTGACAGTGTTGCTGTCAGAGGTAACATCATCATTTTGTGGCTGAGATGAGTAATGCACTATGTATTCCATAAAACCTTCCTCTTCGTCACCACTAATATTCTTGCTGGAGGCAACGGAGGATGATTGTGACCTGCATTTTGTAGTGCCAGTTGTATTTGTGCTTCTGCTGCTGCTAATACCTCCCAAATTTTTAGCCGTAATAAAGTTTTTTTTTTCTTTTACCATACATTTTTGCAACACTGTAATTATCTGTTGACAATTGTTTCAACCCTAATTCTTGAACCCTTGCTAAAAAGTTTGCAACCAGGAATGCCATGTAGTAAGGTACATGTACAGAAAGTAAAATGGAGCAGAAGGCCACAATATAAGGTTGGTGTGTAGGGTTGTCAAATTAGACTAGTAAATCAGGTGAACAAAACAACAGACTTGCACAGTTAAATACTTACATTTCTTTTAACATTTTTTTTCAATTTTTTAACTAAATTCAACCATTTTTCCAACAAGGAAAAACAAAGAAATGTTACATAGCCAGTGCCACACATAAAAAAATGCCTGTACCTACAACAGTGGTTATATTGGTATGGCATGTATGGACTTATAAGTTGACTAGTAAAGCAGTTGTACAAAAAAAAAGTTTTTTCTGTACACACTTAGTGAAGTAAGCAGTTGCAGGTAGTTGTCTGGATTTTGGAAAATTTTCTTCACCTTTCACAGAAAAGGTTGCACAAAAATGCAAAAAGAAGAGTACAGTTGCTTGTAACACTGACTTTAAATTTGTATTCCTATAAAATATATTTTTCTGTCTTGCTTTTACTTTCTAGTGCATTTATAAAAAATAAAAAATGTGTAATTGAAATGCTGCATTACAAGTGCCATCTACACCATTAAACTGTTGAATCTGGTTCTAGCACTCCTACTGGCACTTTTCTTATCTCTATCTATCCCCTTATCATTTGAATCTCTGTATTATTCATATCTATTGTCCTCATCTTTTTCAGTGATCCAGTTGTGCATTACATTACTGTCTGGAGTATTACACCATAATTTAATTGGCTTTCCCTTCTTATCTTTATTGCTGAGTTCTGATGTCATTTATCTGTCCGAAATCACCCCAAAATGGCTGCTGCATTCCCAGAAAGGGCCAGTATACCAAAAGTTTAAGTGCACATATTTGCTGTGACATTAGCAAACACATATAACCTATAATAAAACCATAATGAATAGGCACACTAAACTAAGTAAATAATAACACATGTAAAAAACATAGGATGCTTAGTTGTCATTCACTGGTCAAAAAGCATAAAAACCATCCTACCACGATAAGATGTCCCCAGACAGGATGGTCCCTAACTCTAGTGACTGTGCTCTATTGCTAAACTGTGACCTGTGAAGTAGTCTCACTATTCTAAAATCACATAAAATGGCTGCTGCATTCCCTGCGTAGGTTTTTATACAGACTATGATAGGCCCTCCTGATTGGATATGCTATACCATGTGATGTGATAGTTGCAAGGAATTATGTGGAAGGTCCCGTGGTCAAGCCTGAGGTCATGTGAGACTTCTGTGGATGATGCAGTGTGTAAAATGAGAGTGGGCATTTGACCTGTGATTTACTTAAATTTTGACACAAATTGGATTTGCTTATCTCTAATTCCTGACGAAAAATACATCAAAAATTTTACAAAAAAATTGCCATGTGAAACTAATTCTATATCTTGTCAGCAGTAAAGTCTTTTTTTACCTTTATTTCTATGTAGTTTCCATAAGGAGAAACGCTACCCCTTAGACCTCAGTCCAGAGCCTCTCACCTAGCCAAATCAGTTCTCATACTTTGCACTGACGAGGGCCAACAGCCCGATACACCGTGTCTGCAAATTGAGATTCTGATTTGGCTTTTATCCTAAGTCATATTGCACAACTCGTTAAGGGTTGATTGTGACTTGTAGGATTGCTACTTCCAATAGGTGGCGCTATAGAGTACAAGTCCTCTTTTTCTCTGAAGAGGCAATTTGCATATGTAGTTTCATAAATGATGCCTCCTTTAAACATGCCATTATTTGTCATGAGCTGATATTAATTTCCTAGGACTCTGGCAGTAACTGTCCTTGAATGTAATAGCAATTTAACAGTGGGAATTAGCTGATGATCCACATCGAAGCTTGATGAATAGATCTGTTAGTTTTGTTCTGGATGGTTAAGGAAGGCTGGGCTATACTATGTTATTTGTATACTGGTGGCTTCATGCCTCACTAAGGTCATTAACGGGATATTTCTCAAGCTGGATCATGACAGACCTTGATTTATTTCTATGCTCTTCTTCATGGGGCCAGTAATCTTATCTTCCTTGCATATGTTGCCAATTAGTCTGAGCATAGTTCTGCAATATAAAGGATATTGCATGGCTAAAATGTAAAGTATTATATGACACTAGCCGCACCTGTTACAAAATGAATCTTGGATATTTTTTATTGGATTAATATTGTGAAACCAGATTCCGGAAAATATATAGGTGCATCCAAGTTTGTCCTGTTTTGAGTAAAATCTAATTTTATTTTATAAGATTCCAAAGCCTCGTGAGTTTTTGGTGCCGTGCACAGATGCTTATCAGGCTGCTGAACATGCTGGCAAAAGACTATACCAGTATTGTTTTAATCTTCCTTCGCAGGCACTTGGAGCCACGGGAGATGGATTCTAGAAGCTGAGAACTTGAGCAAACAGATGATCCTGACATTTGTTGATAAATGTAACTCTCAGTTAATATGGGGATAATGTATTCAACAACTGATCCTTTTTTCTAAGTGCTCATTTAATAATTCTCCTCCTTGGGACATGTTTTCATTATAAGTAGCCTCCACCCCATATGGCAGTCTGTGATTCCTACTGTTATCCCAAATGGACACCTTCCTTATAAATTGAAAACTTTGTTTTTACAATGTTCTACTTATATGAAAGTCAGATCTTAATTTTAATATGTATGGTAGATATTGGTTGACCCCTTCCTTCATTATCATATATATTGAAAATACGTGATTTAGTACTTGGCAGGATGCCTTTCCCACCTTTCTATGTACATGTGCTCGCACAATCGCCCTATCTTATGCCAGTTCATATTACATGCACAGGAATTATTGTATTGTGATACAGTCAAACATACTTAAAGGGGTTGTCCAGGATATTAACATTGATGGTCTATACTTAGGATAGGTCATCAATGTTTGATCAGTACCCAGCACCCCACCGATCAGCTGTTCCCGGTGTCTGTAACTGCTCAGTTACGCGTCAACGGAATAGTGGTCTTGAATAGGGGGCGGATGAACAGTCGTGGCTGCGACCACTATTCATTCGATTGAGCCGTGCTGTACAGCTCTCTAACTGAGCAGTTTCAGCCACCGAGGACACTGGGAACAACTGATTGGCGGAGGTGTCAGGTGTGGATCAGACATTGATGAACTATATATAGGATAGGCCATCAATGTTAATGTCCCGGACGATCCCTTTAAAAGTATGATTCACCTCAGGGTGCTAACAAAAAATAGTAAAAAAAATATATATTACTGCAATGCAAACGCATACAAAACATTGCTGTTAAAACATATATTTATTGCTTACAGAATAAATATAATTATTGTACTTCCTGCTCTCATCTTGACCTGTACAATGAAGTGATTCCCTTTATTCAATTACTGATAAATAGCATTTAAAAAAATCAATGGCAGAATAGTTTTTTTAAAAATCATTCTCTATTTTAACAACAAATAATAATAATAATAATATGTTAAATAAATCTAAATTAAATGTTTTCATGTATAACAATCTATTTAGATTGCATAATCTATTACATTCATATAAATTGCATTTTGCCGTATATAGTAAATATAAAATTAATTTAAATTAAATGCTACCATATACAGTGCCTACAAGTAGTATTCAACCCCCTGCAGATATAGCTGGTTTGATAAGATGCAAATAAGTTAGAGCCTTCAAACTGCAAACGAGAGTAGGTTTTATGAACAGAAGCATAAATCTTACAAACCAAAAAGTTATGTTGCTTAGTTGAATTTTATTAAATTTTAAACATAAAAGTGTGGGTCAATTATTATACAACCCCTATGTTTAATATTTTGTGGAATAACCCTTGGTTGCAATTACAGCTAATAATCGTCTTTTATAAGACCTGATCAGGCCGGCACAGGTCTGTGGAGTTATATTGGCCCACTCCTCCATGCAGATCTTCTCCAAGTTATCTAGGTTCTTTGGGTGTCTCATGTGGACTTTATTCTTGAGCTCCTTCCACAAGTTTTCAATTGGGTTAAGGTCAGGAGACTGACTAGGCCACTCCAACACCTTGACTTTTTCCCTATTGAACCAGGCCTTGGTTTTCTTGGCTGTGTGCTTTGGGTCGTTGTCTTGTTGGAAGATGAAATTATGACCCATCTTAAGATCCTTGATGGAGGAGCGGAGGTTCTTGGCCAAAATCTCCAGGTAGGCCGTGCTATCCATCTTCCCATGGATGCGGACCAGATGGCCAGGCCCCTTGGCAGAGAAACAGCCCCACAGCATGATGCTGCCACCACCATGCTTGACTGTAGGGATGGTATTCTTGGGGTCGTATGCAGTGCCATCCAGTCTCCAAACGTCACGTGTGTGGTTGGCACCAAAGATCTCGATCTTGGTCTCTTCAGACCATAGAACCTTGAACCAGTCTGTCTCAGAGTCCTCCAAGTGTTCATGAGCAAACTGTAGACAAGCCTTGACATGACGCTTTGAAAGTAAAGGTACCTTACGGGCTCGTCTGGACCGGAGACCATTGCGGTGGAGTACGTTACTTATGGTATTGACTGAAACCAATGTCCCCACTGCCATGAGATCTTCCCGGAGCTCCTTCCTTGTTGTCCTTGGGTTAGCCTTGACTCTTCGGACAAGCCTGGCCTCGGCACGGGAGGACACTTTCAAAGGCTGTCCTGGCCGTGGAAGGCTAACAGTAGTTCCATAAGCCTTCCACTTACGGATGATGCTCCCAACAGTGGAGACAGGTAGGCCCAACTCCTTGGAAAGGGTTTTGTACCCCTTGCCAGCCTTGTGACCCTCCACGATCTTGTCTCTGATGGCCTTGGAATGCTCCTTTGTCTTTCCCATGTTGACCATGTCTGAGTGCTGTTCACAAGTTTGGGGAGGGTCTTAAATAGTCAGAAAAGGCTGGCAAAAGAGATCTTTAATCCACACATGTGAAGCTCATTATTCTTGGTGCCTGAACTACTTCTTAATACTTTTGGGGGACCAAACAGAATTCTTGTCGTTTGAGGGGTTGAATAATAAATGACACTCTGAATTAACTTTTAACGTTTTAAAAAAAAAAAAAAAAAAAAAAAATTTGCTGCAGTGCATTTCCCACTTCCAGGCTGATCTACGGTACAAATGTCACAATGCCAAGTTAATTCCGCATGTGTCAACCAGCTAAATCTGCAGGGGGTTGAATACTACTTGTAGGCACTGTATTTACTCAAAACTAATGCCTTACAATTAGTTCTGTAAAAATAAAGTCTCAAACTCTTATATAGCCTTAAAAGAAAAAAAATATAAAGGTTAAAATATGAAGCCTCAAATTATGTCTGGGCAACATGGATATTAGAAAACAGATGCCGCACCAAAGCTCCTGGTGACCCTGTTAAATATAGACGAACACCCAATACTTTTGTGCATTCAATATTTATAATGCAAAAATAGGTGTAAAACAAGGAAAATATAAGCGTTTGGCTTATTCTTTGACATAAATGTTGTGATTCATGGCTGCCTACAACTTGTGAGGTATGTGATAAAACCAAATTTGTCACTATCTTCAGGCACCTTAACCTCTATAATATAATTCCCGCTCATACTGTCTGCCCATACTGTCTGCTAGTGCTACATAATGTGCTTAACAGGATGAGTAATCTGTGTTGTTCATGCTGGGAGAGAGTCAGCACTTTTTAATGCACTCATTGAGCCTGTTTACAAGCACACTCGACAATAATTAAATGTTAAAAGACTGATGACAGATCTGAAGGGGCAATCACAGATGCATGTGTGTACAGTATGAATGGCACTGTGGACATCATACTAAACAATACCTTTAAATGATCTAGTAGAATAGTAGCCATTGCATAATGGGCCTAAATGACCCTAACATTTTCAATCAGGATTTTTTTTTAACCAACGTGCAATTTTTAAATAGATTTTTATTGTTCTTATGCTTTATAGATTTTACTTTTAGTAAAAGATGTTTAGAATTTTATATTAAGAAAAAGACAATGGTACTTACCAGCCAAGATTTCAAGAAAAATGTACACCAGGATGCAGCAGGCCCCCTTTTGTTAGAAGGAGGTAACACAGGTTCAGAATGCTGATGAAGCGTACTTGTTTAAGGTAGCTTTTCAGAAAATGTTGTCATAAGAGTGAACATAAGAAATAACATCAACATTAGACATTTTATGACTTTATCCTATATTTCTCACCAGTTTTTCCCTTTTCAGGCTCTATTTATTTTTAAAAAATGTTTTCCCTCTAAAATGGAGCATGGAGACCACTTGCTATGGTGTCTTCTATATATACTACAGAGAGAGAGAGATTATTGATTTTTATCTATGTAGCACACAGACAAAGGCAGCAGCAGCATGGAAAACTTTTTAAAGCAGTACTGAGCTGTGTGACTGTGAATCCAACACTAGATTGAAGTAAACAGTTGCTTGAAGCTGTAGCTCAATTTGCCTTGCAGAGTGCACCTTACTCCTCTTCACACTCCCTTCATGGAATGTAATAGGAGCTATTACTTGATAACATTTGTTTTTTTCAGAGTGGATGATGAGTTCAGATGGCAGAGGGAAGGGAAAAAGTGACTCATAAATGGAGGGAGAATTTCCCATATTTGTTTGATAAGATACGTTGAAAAGTTTCTTTCCTGATCCCAACGATACATGAAAATTACGATCAATCCACTGGCCCAGCATTTGGTCATATCTGGTGCAAATAATGGATGCACTGGATCGGTGGGAATGATCCCTTTGCAAACAAAATGGGATTAGTCGATTGATGAAAAACAACAGATGAAAAGGACTACAGATCTGCAGAACAACAGACTACAAAGCCAGACATACAGTTATGTCCATATATATTTGGACAGAGACAACATTTTTCAAATTTTGGTTCTAGACATTACCACAATGAATTTTAAACAAAACAATTCAGATGCAGTTGAAGTTCAGACTTTCAGCTTTCATTTGAGGGTATCCACATTAAAATTGGATCAAGGGTTTAGGAGTTTCAGCTCCTTAACATGTGCCACCCTGTTTGTAAAGGGACCAAAAGTAATTGGACAGATTAAATAATTGTAAATAAAATGTTCATTTCTAGTACTTGGTTGAAAACCCTTTGCTGGCAATGACTGCCTGAAGTCTTGAACTCATGGACATCACCAGACGCTGTGTTTCCTCCTTTTTGATTCTCTGCCAGGCCTTCACTGCGGTGGTTTTCAGTTGCTGTTTGTTTGTGGGCCTTTCTGTCTGAAGTTTAGTCTTTAACAAGTGAAATGCAAGCTCAATTGGGTTGAGATCAGGTGACTGACTTGGACATTCAAGAATATTCCACTTCTTTGCTTTAATAAACTCCTGGGTTGCTTTGGCTTTATGTATTGGGTCATTGTCCATCTGTAGTATGAAACGACGACCAATCAGTTTGGCTGCATTTGGCTGGATCTGAGCACACAGTATGGCTCTGAATACATCAGAATTCATTTGGCTGCTACTGTCCTGTGTCATATCATCAATAAACACTAGTGACCCACTGCCACTGGCAGCCATGCATGCCCAAGCCATCACACTGCCTCCGCCGTGTTTTACAGATGATGTGGTATGCTTTGGATCATGAGCTGTACCATGCCTTTGCCATACTTTTCTCTTTCCATCATTCTGGTAGAGGTTGATCTTGGTTTCATCTGTGCAACGAATGTTCTTCCAGAACTGTGCTGGCTTTTTTAGATGTTTTTTAGCAAAGTCCAGTCTAGCCTTTTTATTCTTGATGTTTATGAGTGGCTTGCACCGTGCAGTGAACCCTCTGTATTTACTTTCATGCAGTCTTCTCTTTATGGTAGATTTGGATATTGATACGCCTACCTCCTGGAGAGTGTTGTTAACTTGGTTGGCTGTTGTGAAGGGGTTTCTCTTCACCATGGAGATTATTCTGCGATCATCCACCACTGTTGTCTTCCGTGGGCGCCCAGGTCTTTTTGCATTGATGAGTTCACCAGTGCTTTCTTTTTCAGGATGTACCAAACTGTAGATTTTGCCACTCCTAATATTGTAGCAATTTCTCGGATGTTTTTTTTTCTGTTTTTGCAGCTTAAGGATGGCTTGTTTCACCTGCATGGAGAGCTCCTTTGACCGCATGTTTACTTCACAGCAAAACCTTCCAAATGCAAGCACCACACCTCAAATCAACTCCAGGACTGTTATCTGCTTAATTGAGAATGACATAACGAAGGGATTGCCCACACCTGTCCATGAAATAGCCTTGGAGTCAATTGTCCAATTACTTTTGGTCCCTTTAAAAACAGGGTGGCACATGTTAAGGAGCTGAAACTCCTAAACCCTTCATCCAATTTTAATGTGGATACCCTCAAATGAAAGCTGAAAGTCTGAACTTCAACTGCATCTGAATTGTTTTGTTTAAAATTCATTGTGGTAATGTCTAAAACCAAAATTAGAAAAATGTTGTCTCTGTCCAAATATATATGGACCTAACTGTATGTGAACCCAGCCTTATCAATTTCTCTTTAGTAATTTAGTAATCACTCAGTTTAGAGAGAACACTGGTGGTATGAGAATTGGAGGATTCTGTCACAGAAAAATAAAGCTCCATGCTCTATAAAAAATTGAGTGCCCGAGTCATTATTTTATTGTTGTCTAGTTTTTGGTGCTTTTCAACTATTATTTATTTGCACCTTATTCTTTTAATTTGTGCCTTTATTAAAGTACATCTTATATATTTTCAGCTGATGATTTTTTTTTAACTTTGCCAATGTGGACAGGACATGGTATTTGCCGCTGTTTTTGACAGATTCATCAATTGTGACTTTTCTAAACATTGCACCTTTATTGCACAAATGATCTCAAGTGGCCTCCTGGAGTGATTTTATGTATGTCTAGAATTTTTGTGCAAATTTTTCATCATTTTAGCACATCATGCTATTTTGTTTTATTATTTAAAATAGTGCAAAAAAAGTAAAAGACAGAAATGAAAAACATTTTCAATTTTACTCAAAAGCCATGAACCC
The DNA here is from genome assembly GCF_046119375.1 of Phyllobates terribilis. Lineage (NCBI taxonomy): Eukaryota > Metazoa > Chordata > Amphibia > Anura > Dendrobatidae > Phyllobates > Phyllobates terribilis. The sequence continues at coordinate 791,955,753 of NW_027362761.1, forward strand.
AGGTCACCATTTTGAACAACTTAGCGTACGAAATACAGGACAAAAAAGGACAAAAAAATGATGAATTGGGCCTACGGCTTTAAATTAGGACTACATTTTGGTACTAAAACATAATGTTCATGGCTAAAGCTACTTGGTAAATTGTACACATTATATAACAGAACAAAGCTTGGTATAAATATAACTGTCCAAGTAAATTCATGGAATATTGTAAAAGTGGTAACCGAATAGCGCAATGAGTGTTGTTAATAAATTAATTAAACAGAACTAAGGTCTAAAATGAAATAAAAAAAATATAAATGTGAAGCCTAAATAAATTTTATTTTGGCTTCACTGTTATCGCACTTATATGACATCAGAATTCAGATGTCAAGGTATGAAATAGACATTCGGGTATTTTGATTATGTTTGTAGAAATTACATGGGAATAATTTGTCTCTCTAGGTGTTGCCGTCCTCTCTCAGCTGAAGCCATCAGTGAAGTGTTTGTCAATTTGGAACGTCTGGGTTTCAGTTTTCTAGCTGAAAAGGAATACAAATATCTGTGGAGTAGCTCCTCATGCCTAATAATTAGCGCTCTGTCACAGTGGCTGCCTCCTGTTGAATGCATCTTTCATGTGCAGTACTGAGAGTCCAATGTTCACACAACTGACAGGACTTGGCATTACTAACTGGCAGATGTTTCCAGCCACTGAAGTGCTGCAGGGTTACGGACACCCAGCTTTACCGCTGTGAATTAAATTGGAGTAGTGCTTAGCCGTCTCAAGGGATTTCACTCAAGGACAATTTTTAACACTCAGTGAATACTTCAGCAATTGCAGACTCATTGTCATGCTTTATCTTTGTAAGGTCTTTTTAATTGTTTCTGAAGTGGCGCCCAAAACACATTTCTGTTAATTTAAAAATTCACCTGTGCAATTGCAGTAGTTTTATATATTTAAAATACATGTGTAAGATTTCAATCTCTTTCTACTGGTTATTAAAGTAAATCGATAGAAAATAATACATGTAGGACCCGATTCATTATTGAATCTGTGACTAATTTTTTGTCTGTGTTTTGCTCCTTTTTTTTGTTTGCACCAAAGTCACCTTTCCATTTGCACTTTTTTTTAGTCTATTTTATATGTATTCCCCTGCTTTTTTATTAATTCACAACTGTAGGATGAGTTTAGGGTTTCCAGATGTTATCATCTATGGTTTGATTTCTTTGCCTGTTTGGATTGGATGGGTTATTGCCGACATCTGATGAGAATTTCATGTCAATAATACCTTAATAAGTATATTTACTTAGAAAATTGGTGACGTGTTCAATACTTTTTTCACCCATTGTATATATACTCATGTATTTTTATTTATCAAAATCTGGACAGAAAGCACTACATGTAGACAAACCTGTATGTGTATGTATCTATTTCTAAAATAAAATATGGTGCAGCACAAGTAAGCTTAAGGCAAAAAGTGGGTGCACAGCCTCATAGGTATAGCCAAATCTTGACTATAATCAAAAAAGAATAAGGCAGCACTCCAATCTTCAGATGAATATTTTGTGATTTATTGACACAAAGTCATGGTAGCAACATTTCATTCCAACTGAGGAACTTTTTTAAGCAAAAGTTACTCAGTTGAAGCAAAACCTTGCCACTATGACTTTGTGTCAATAAATCACAAAAAATTCATCTGAAGATTGGAGTGCTGCCTAATTGTTTTTTTGATTTGTATCTATTTAGACGTTTGTTTTTTTAACAAATATTTATTATATAAATTTATATAACTATTTATTATAGTATACATAATAAAGATAACTTTATTATAAAATTAAAATAAACATATACCGTATTTTGTGGATTATAAGATGCACCCCAAATTTTGGAGGAAAATAAATTTCAGAAAATGGTGGTGCGTCTTACAGTCCACTTTAACAGTAGCTTTCCGGGGGTGGTGGCTGCGGTGGGGCAGGGTCCCAGGAGGCAAGGTCGCTGCTGCAGGGAGCTGGCAGCAGCAGCAGAGTCAGGAGTGGGGCAATGCTGTGGGCCGCAGGCTGGGAGGAGGAGGTGCTCAGAGGTGCGACACTGCAGGGCAATGCTGCGGGTCCCAGGCTGGTAGGAGGGGATGTTCAGAGGTGCGATGCTGCGGTGCAATGATGCAGGTCCCAGACTGGTAGGAGGGGTGTTCTATGGTGCGAGGGCTTCACCAACATTTTGTGAAAGCACGGAGAACTTTCCATGGTTTTCAAAAGGGAGGATTATGGGAAAATGGCCGCTGGAGGCGGCGCATGCACAGATTGAAATTACGGAACTGATGTCTCATCTCCCAAGTTCTAGGCTCCTGAGATCTCAATCTGGCACTCCTGCTGCCACCGCCAACTTCCTGCAGCAGCGACCCTAGGACCTCGCTCCCCTGCAGCCAGTAAACTACAATCGGATTATAAGAAACATTCTCCATCCCCCAAATTTGACAGGAAAAAATGCATCTTATAATCTGTAAAATACGGTGCATATTATATACAGAGTTCATTGCAATAAATATTGTTTATTGCAATAAACTTTGAAATAAATATACATACTTTATACATTTTGGGGCAGGTTTATCAGAAAGTCTATCTATCTTTGTTGCCCATAATATCCACAGGAAACCTATTCATTGACCGTTTTGCTAAATGAGGCCCATTATTCACTATAGCATATTATATTGTAGAATATTCAGTATAAATATTGTTTATGATAGTATGGCTTGTATTTTGAATAGTAAGCATTATAGGTTGCATTATATTTTCCCTTTCTAAACGTATTGAAGTTCCATCAATTTAGGAAGGTGACACGTATATATGTATATATATATAAATATATATATATATACTGTATATACAGTACAGACCAAAAGTTTGGACACACCTTCTCATTTAAAGATTTTTCTGTATTTTCATGACTTTGAAAATTGTACATTCACATTGAAGGCATCAAAACTATGAATTAACACGTGGAATTATATACTTAACAAAAAAGTGTGAAACAACTGAAAATATGTCTTATATTCTAGGTTCTTCAAAGTAGCCACCTTTTGCTTTGATGACTGCTTTGCATACCCTTGGCATTCTCTTGATGAGCTTCAAGAGGTAGTCACTGGAAATGGTTTTCACTTCACAGGTGTGTCCTGTCAGGTTTAATAAGCAGGATTTCTTGCCTTATCAATGGGGTTGGGACCATCAGTTGTGTTGTGCAGAAGTCAGGTGGATACACAGCTGATAGTCCTACTGAATAGACTGTTAGAATTTGTATTATGGCAAGAAAAAAAGCAGCTAAGTAAAGAAAAACGAGTGGCCATCATTACTTTAAGAAATGAAGGTCAGTCAGTCAGAAAATTGGGAAAACTTTGAAAGTGTCCCCAAGTGCAGTTGCAAAAACCATCAAGCGATACAATGAAACTGGCTCACATGAGGACCGCCCCAGGAAAGGAAGACCAAGCGTCACCTCTGCTTCTGAGAATAAGTTTATCCAAGTCACCAGCCTCAGAAATCGCAGGTTAACAGGAGCTCAGAGTAGAGACCACACAGAGTTCTAGCAGTAGACACATCTCTACAACAACTGTTAAGAGGAGACTTTGTGCAGCAGGCCTTCATGGTAAAATAGCTGCTAGGAAACCACTGCTAAGGACAGGCAACAAGCAGAAGAGACTTGTTTGGGCTAAAGAACACAAGGAATGGACATTAGACCAGTGGAAATCTGTGCTTTGGTCTGATGAGTCCAAATTTGAGATCTTTGGTTCCAACCACCGTGTCTTTGTGCGACGCAGAAAAGGTGAGCGGATGGACTCTACATGCCTGGTTCCCACCGTGAAGCATGGAGGAGGAGGAGTGTTGGTGTGGGGGTGCTTTGCTGGTGACACTGTTGGGGATTTATTCAAAATTGAAGGCATACTGAACCTGCATGGCTACCTCAGCATCTTGCAGCAGCATGCTATTCCATCCGGATTGCGTTTAGTTGGACCATCATTTATTTTTCAACAGGACAATGACCCCAAACACACCTCCAGGCTGTGTAAGGGCTATTTGACCAAGAAGGAGAGTGATGGGATGCTACGCCAGATGACCTGGCCTCCACAGTCACCAGACCTGAACCCAAACGAGATGGTTTGGGGTGAGCTGGACCGCAGAGTGAAGGCAAAAGGGCCAACAAGTGCTAAGCATCTCTGGGAACTCCTTCAAGATTGTTGGAAGAACATTTCCGGTGACTACCTCTTGAAGCTCATCAAGAGAATGCCAAGAGTGTGCAAAGCAGTCATCAAAGCAAAAGGTGGCTACTTTGAAGAACCTAGAATATAAGACATATTTTCAGTTGTTTCACACTTTTTTGTTAAGGATATAATTCCACATGTGTTAATTCATAGTTTTGATGCCTTCAGTGTGAATGTATAATTTTCATAGTCATGAAAATACTGAAAAATCTTTAAATGAGAGGGTGTGTCCAAACTTTTGGTCTGTACTGTATATATATATATATATATATATATATATATATATGTAAAAAGAACTGCAGCGGTTGATGGGCACACATGAATTGGCCAATTTATGCGCTAAGAACCTCCATTTTTTGTAAGTAAAGTTCATTGAGTAATAACACAGTTTAAATCAACTGCTTTTATTGTCTTTATGTATTTTGGCCATAATGGAGTGCTGCTGCGCTTTCTTTATATATATATATATATATATATATATATATATATATATATACACTCTGGACCGCAGAGTGAAGGCAAAAGGGCCAACAAGTGCTAAGCATCTCTGGGAACTCCTTCAGGATTGTTGAAAGACCATTTCCGGTGACTACCTCTTGAAACTCATCAAGAGAATGCCAAGAGTGTGCAAAGCAGTCATCAAATCAAAAAGTGGCTACTTTGAAGAACCAAGAATATAAGACATATTTTCAGTTGTTTCTAACTTTTTTGTTAAGTATATAATTCCACATGTGTTAATTCATAGTTTTGATACCTTCAGTGTGAATGGACAATTTTCAAAGTCATGAAAATACAGAAAAATCTTTAAATGAGAAGGTGTGTCCAAAATTTTGGTGTGTACTGTATATAAATAAATACGTATTTATTTTGCTTCCTTGTAAAGCACTAAAATATACAATCTAGATTTTGTGGGAAGAATCCCTAAAAAACATTGTGATAACATACAGAGTCCATGCCGATGTTGTCCTTGGTTGAACTAGAGATGAGTGGAATTAAATTCTATTCAAATTTTACAAAAATCTGCATTTGCCAACCACTTTTTTTCTGAACCATAATGGCCCATCATATGATTAAAAATAGAAAAATTGTTATATTCATCCTCTGCTCACCTCTCCAATCTTTTTGCTATTCACTGCAACTTGTCCGGTCATCAACTCATCTTCTGATATCCCATCCCTCGCGATGGAACCTTCAAGCCTCTTGCACTATACTGGACTTCTGGGTATTATGGTGCCCAGCAGGGTTGCGACCTCTTGACGCCATAGACATCCAGCACGCATGTGCAGAAATCTCTCGAATGCCATAACACCCTGAAGTCCAGCATAGTGCGACAGGACCAACATTTCCAACACGGGTAGCGGGGGATCAGAAGATGTGGCAATGACTGGACTTGTGACGGTGAGCAGAGGGTGAGTATAATATTTTTTTTATATTTTTTATATATTATGTTTATTATGCTCAGAGCATAATAAAAAAAAACTTAAATTCAAGGAGAATAACTTCTCAGCGAATCAAATTTTCTGGGAAAAAAACACATGAATAGGCGAATTTGAATTTTGGCTGAACCAATCATCTCTAGTTGGAACCCAGAATACAGGCAACATTGATAACCAGTGATCCATCATGCTGCCTATACATGTACTACTGATCCTGAAAATGTTGTTTTTTGGCTAAAGTCTCATACTTTTAAGAGGGTCACTAATTTGGTCAATGCTACAGTATATTGAAATTATATTGAATTCAATTGTTTAGATAACTTTATAACATTATTGCAAAGCATACATTAGATTAGAAGATAGATGACCACACTTTAGTCCAACAGGGCCATTATTTTAAGTCCAGTTTTAACAGTAGGTCCAGTAAAGACATTTTACACCCCATCATTATCAAACAGGAAAACCTTTTATAAGCCAAGTCTATTGAGGAATTGAGCCTGTTGCATGATCCATTAATGATGTTGTAATAAATGTGGCTGACATAAGGTAATATAAACAATGGTGTACTGTAATTAGTTTCCCCAAATGGCTGCAGTTAGCGCTTAAACAGACATTCATTATTCTACTTTGCTAATCGTTATTTGTAAGTATTATTGAAATAATGGAAACAATTTTATGTTATTAGGAAGACATATCTGAAAGTGTTACCTCCGCTTGTAGAAATTAAGTAACAAATTGTTATGTAATTTTGTCAATTGACTACACATTCATGAAAGCTGTTTGTGCAAATTATACAATGCATTGTCCATTGTGTCTTACAAAAGCACCTTCTAGATAGGTAATTGATATCAGGGACTAGCAATTTGATTGTATCATAGGATGCAAAAACGAAGACAATATATATTGAACTGAATGTAATTATCGCTTTTAGCATAATTACAAAACAATTATACAATTGCAGAGTAATTATGTATCTGTCCTTTAAAAGAAAATTTGACGTGTTCTCGGATACTACTATAATAATGGTGACATGTTTTATAGCAATGTTAATATAATATCTGTTTATCATTTATTGAGTGCACCCAAGCACAAAAATTGCTTTATATTAGTTAAAAACTTCAGTCAACACTTGAAATCTTTCTCAAAATCAAAGCAAGCAACTTTTACACCCCTAACTTACTTTTAAAGATGAGCTACAGAGTCTATCATAAAGGAAATGTATAATCAGAAATGGACCCCTTGTTTATATCACAGTTTTATTATAGATAGATAGATAGATAGATAGATAGATAGATAGATAGATAGATAGATAGATATTTACAGTGAGGAAAATAAGTATTTGATATACTGCAGATTTTGCAAGTTTCCCCACCTACAAAAAATGGAGAGGTCTGTAACTGTTATTGTTGGTACACTTCAACTGTAAGATACATACTCTTTAACAAAAATCCTGAAAATCATATTATAAAATTTCTGTTTTGGTCTCATCTGACCACATGATGTTTTCCCATGCCTCCTCTAGATCATCCAGATGGTCATTGGTGAACTTCAAATGGGCCTGGACATATGCTGGCGTGAGCAGGGGGACCTTGCGTGGCCTGTTGGATTTTAATCCATGACGGCGTAGTGTTACTAACGGTAATGTTTGAGACTATGGTCCCAGCTCTCTTCAGATCATTGACCAGGTCCTCCCATGTAGTTCTGGGCTGATTCCTGACCTTTCTCAGAATCATCCTTACCCCACGATGCGAGATCTTGCATGGAGCCCAAGACCGACAGAGGAAGATTGACAGTCATCTTGTGTTTCTTCCTTTTTCTAATAATTGTGCCAACAGTTGTTGCCTTCTCACAAAGCTGCTTGTCTATTGTCCTGTAGCCCATCCCAGCGTTGTGCAGGTCTAGAATTTTGTCCCTGGTGTCCTTAGAAAGCTCTTTTGTCGTGGCCACTGAGAGAGGTTAGAGTGTGATTTATTGAGTGTGTGGACAGGTATCTTTTATACAGGTAACGAGTTCAAACAGGTAAAATTAATACAGGTAATGAGTGCAGAGTAGGAGGGCTTCTTAAAGAAAAACAAACAGGTCTGTGAGAGCCTGAATTCTTGCTGGTTGGTAGGTGATCAAATACTTATTTTCTGCAATAAAATCCAATTTAATTATTTAAAAATCATTTAATCTGATTTTCAGTTTTTTTTAGATTCTGTCTCTCACAGTTGAAATGTACCTATGATAAAAATTACAGACCTCTCCATTCTTTGTATGTGGGAAAACTTGCAAAATCGGCAGTGTATCAAATACTTATTTTCCCCACTGTATGTGTGTATATATACATTATAGAAATTTTATATCACTGTAATAATACTGACCTGGAGAATCAAGTTCACATGTCCTTTTAAGTGCACAATGAATCCTGTTAAAACATAACCTCCCAGAAAAATAGAAAATTTGTTTTTTTTCACAATTTTACATCCTACTGAATCTGCTCCTGTTTTTCTGTACATTTTATGATAAAATAAATGTTGTGAAGTAAAACTACAGAAAACTAAAATACAAAATTGAAATTTGGCTCAATCGGGAAGGATTCAACTAGGATTTCTGATGACAAACCCACTTTATAAATCAACCAATCAAAATTTTCAGTTTAACCTCTTATTGACTATCTTTTTATAGTGGTCATCAGGGACCAATTGTGGATCTTGCATTATCTACTCAATATAAAGCTTTTACCTCTCTTTGTAATCCTGACTCTGATGATAATGAGATTGCAGAAAAGTTTTCTGCACAAAACAGGAAGTGTGAGTCTAATATTATCCCTATTAGCCAGTAAAAATTGCAAGGCAGTGACATGGAAATTGAAAAAGCAGAAATTGTTAATAGGTACATTGAACATAAATACGTGACTTAAACATCAGGTCATTTTTTGATTACAAATTTCCTTCAACAAGCATGATGTACAATATGAAGTTATATATTATGCCCAAAAATGACAAAAGTATTCTCAGAGTGATACCTTTTTTGGGTAACCAGAAAAAAAATATATATGCAAGTTTTCAGAGCACAGAGGCTCCTTCGTCAGGCGATATTACAAATGAATTAATTGTTAGAACTCTCCTGTTAGTTTTTTTCTAGTTTGCTGGTCACATGACCATTTTTACCTATTTAATCCGGCTCCGCCCTCCTGGCCTTGCTGGACTTCATTGTATTTACTACTCTTGAGCTAGCTTGGTGCTCTGTTACCGTTCTCTGTTAGTTTTGCTAGGTCTTCGGACCTCTATGTTCTTTGTTGTGTGTTTGTCTTTTACTGCTACAATTTCTGCTAGGAGGTGTCCAAATTTATCCCAGTCCCTAGTTCTTGTAGGGATCCCTCCCTTGCATCTATAGGTCTTCGTACAGACTAGCCGAGGACTTTAGCGGGTCTGATCGCAGGATCAGGTTCCCCGTTACATCGTAGGGATGCAGTTTAGTTCTATTGTAGGGACAGATCTCCTGTCTTTCCTTAGTGCTTGTAGCAGATCATAACATTAATAAGACAAGGGGCACAATGTTTAAGAGATGTTACAGCAAGACATTTGTTCATGAGGTGGAGGGGGTGATGCCTCCGTATGATAAGTCAAAGAGATTAAATTTAGGGTTTTAGTTGCAAATGGCAAGTCTGTGGGAATGTTTAATTATTTTGAGACCATCTGGTGGAGGTGTGAATTGAATCCATGTAGTGAGTCATAAACCCAGGGGTTATATTGAGTCCTGTTGTCAGTGAACTGAACATCCTTATCAATTTGAATTCCCAAATTTTTCTCTCTCTGTCGCCCTTGAAATGACCTTGTAGTGCTAAAACTTTTAGATCTTTCATACAGTGTCCCGGACCAGAGAAATGTTTTCCCAGAGACGTTTCCAGTTCATTCTTAATTGTGTGTCTGTGTAAATTCATTCTCGTTTGCAGTTTTTGCATAGTTTCTTCAATATAAACTCCTTCCGGGCACCTTGTACATTGTATCATGTACACCACATTGGAGGATGTATATCAAAAAAACATCCATGATTTTGTAGTCCTGATTTGTGCTTGACATGCAGACTGTATTTGATGGTAATATGTGGGTACAAGTTTTGCATTTTTTGTTTTTACATTGTAATGTTCCCGTCACTGATGATCATGAGAGGACACTTCTGACTAGGAGATTCCTTAAGTTAGGGGGCTGTTTGTAGGAGAGAAGTGGTAGTTCTGGGAATATTTCTTTCAGTTTGTGTTCTCTGTGGAATATGGGTTGGAAATCAGCACCAATTTTCCTTAGGATGTTCATGTGGGGGTTGTATGTGACCACAAGAGCTACCCTCTTGTTATCCTCCCTCTGTCCATAATCCAGGAGGCTACTTCTTGGGATTCTTGTAGCTCTGTGAATCTGTTCATCTATTACCAGTGGATGGTATCTTTGTTCTAGGAATGTATTCCTCAGTGATAGTAGCTGCAGTTTTCTGTCCTTGCTGTCTGAACAGGTTCGAATGTACCTCAGAGCTTGACTGTAGATGATGGATTTTTTAGTTCTAGTAAAGTCATGTCCCATGCCAGAAGTATTTTATTTCTTTTCTCTTGCTTTTATAGTGTCATCAGTATTATTCACTGTTATCACTCACTGTCCTCATCATGGTTCAGAATCTAAATTTCTTATCCGCAGAGTTTGTAGAACATACCAAAATAGGCTTGGGAAGAATATACAAACTCCATGCAGATGATGCCCATGGTCATTCTAAAAACTGAGCCATCTAGCTGCCCACGTAATTTAAGGGTGCAAATTACATCGGAAGCATCAGTTACATACTTGTAGATCATTCAACAATGGATGCAGAATGGAGAGCACAGATGTTGGTGTAAAGGACAGACGAGACCTCAGATTTTGCACTTTGCACCATGTCACTGGAAATGTCAGACAAATGTCAGCTTCAGTGAATTGTTAAAGATTTTTAAGATATAACTGCTGCAAATGTGGTTGTAAATAGCAAGTGGTTTAATTGAACACACAATGCAGTGTACTGTATCCAACACAAGATGGATATCTTTTTAATGAAGGCCATGTCCTAATTTTTGTCCTGTGATTGAAATGCAATGTTGTGGATTACAGTTTTGTTCCACTATATTAAAGAAATAAAAGTTTCCTGATTCGAAAACTTACATTAGTCCAGAATTTGTGATAAAAGTAAATTGTGGCGTTGAAGTTTGTGTTCCCATTCATATTTCTAACATCTGCCTAAGGCGACCAGTCTCAAGGTTAGATATGTTCTAGCTGTGATTCAACTTCTAGGGTCTCAGACTGAGAAGAGAAATTGTCAGCAGTTAGAAGATTGGTTCATAATTAGTATTTTGTAGCTGCAAGGTATGAATAAATTGAGTCTAGAGTCGACAGAATCTATTCAATCTTGGGTATTTTTTGTATGTACAAAGGTATATCAATTCACTTACTTGTGCACACAAATATATACATTTATATTCATAGATATATATACATACGCTTATATGAGTATAGATAGATAGATAGATAGATAGAAATATATATGTATATACAGTACAGACCAAAAGTTTGGACACACCTTCTCATTTAAAGATTTTTCTGTATTTTCATGACTTTGAAAATTGTACATTCACACTGAAGGCATCAAAACTATGAATTAACACATGTGGAATTATATACTTAACAAAAAAGTGTGAAACTACTGAAAATATGTCTTATTTTCTAGGTTCTTCAAAGTAGCCACCTTTTGCTTTGATGACTGCTTTGCACACTCTTGGCATTCTCTTGATGAGCTTCAAGAGGTAGTCACCGGAAATGGTCTTCCAACAATCTTGAAGGAGTTCCCAGAGATGCTTAGCACTTGTTGGCCCTTTTGCCTTCACTCTGCGGTCCAGCTCACCCCAAACCATCTCGATTGGGTTCAGGTCTGGTGATTGTGGAGGCCAGGTCATCTGGCGTAGCACCCCATCACTCTCCTTCTTGGTCAAATAGCCCTTACACAGCCTGGAGGTGTGTTTGGGGTCATTGTCCTGTTGAAAAATAAATGATGGTCCAACTAAACGCAAACCGGATGGAATAGCATGCCGCTGCAAGATGCTGTGGTAGCCATGCTGGTTCAGTATGCCTTCAATTTTGAATAAATCCCCAACAGTGTCAACAGCAAAGCACCCCCACACCATCACAGCTCCTCCTCCATGCTTCACGGTGAGAACCAGGCATGTAGAGTCCATCCGTTCACCTTTTCTGCGTCGAACAAGGACACAGTGGTTGGAACCAAAGATCTCAAGTTTGGACTCATCAGACCAAAGCATAGATTTCCACTGGTCTAATGTCCATTCCTTGTGTTATTTAGCCCAAACAAGTCTCTTCTGCTTGTTGCCTGTCCTTAGCAGTGGTTTCCTAGCAGCTATTTTACCATGAAGGTCTGCTGCACAAAGTCTCCTCTTAACAGTTGTTGTAGAGATGTGTCTGCTGCTAGAACTCTGTGCGGCATTCACCTGGTCTCTAATCTGAGCTGCTGTTAACCTGCGATTCCTGAGGCTCGTGACTCGGATAAACTTATCCTCAGAAGCAGAGGTGACTCTTGATCTTCCTTTCCTGGGGCGGTCCTCATGTGAGCCAGTTTCTTTGTAGCGCTTGATGTTTTTTGCAACTGCACTTGGGGACACATTCAAAGTTTGCCCAATTTTTCGGACTGACTGACCTTCATTTCTTAAAGTAATGATGGCCACTCGTTTTTCTTTATTTAGCTGCTTTTTTCTTGCCATAATACGAATTCTAACAGTCTATTCAGTAGGACTATCAGCTGTGTACCCATCTGACTTCTGCACAACACAACTGATCGTCCCAACCTCATTTATAAGGCAAGAAATCCCACTTATTAAACCTGACAGGGCACACCTGTGAAGTGAAAACCATTTCCGGTGACTACCTCTTGAAGCTCATCAAGAGAATGCCAAGAATGTGCAAAGCAGTCATCAAAGCAAAAGGTGGCTACTTTGAAGAACCTAGAATATAAGACATATTTTCAGTTGTTTCACACTTTTTTGTTAAGTATATAATTCCACGTGTGTTAATTCATAGTTTTGATGCCTTCAGTGTGAATGTACAATTTTCATAGTCATGAAAATACAGAAAAATCTTTAAATGAGGTGTGTCCAAACTTTTGGTCTCTACTGTATATATATATATCCATAAAAGATAGAGGCAGCACTCCAAAAGATCAACTATATGGTGCTTTTATAAAACCACCATATAGTTGATCTTTTGGAGTGCTGCCTCTAATTTTGGGGATTTATCCAAGGTTGTGGTTGTGTCTGTGAGGCTTTGCACCCATTTTTTTCATATTGATAGTGCTGCACCTCTACTTTCTGCTATGTATATATATAGATTATAAGCTTATAAGGAAAAGAACACCTTACCAACAGTTAAGCATGGTGGATGATCCATATTACTTTGGGGTTGCTTTGCTGCGTCTGGTACTGGAGGCCTTGACCATATCACAGGAATCATGAAATCAGAGCATTATCAAGAGATTTTAGAGCAAATTGTCCTACCCAGTGTAAGAAAACTTGGTTTAAGTCAAAGATCATGGGTAGATCATGGGTTCTCCAGCAAGGTAATGACCCAAAGTACACATCCAAAAGTACACAGGAATGGTAGAAAAAGAAAAAAATGAACTGTTTTAAAATGGCCAGCAATGAGTCCTGACCTCAATCATCTTTGGGGTGAGCTGAAATCTGGCATTGGGAAAAAGAGCCCGGCAAACATTCAAGAGCTTGAACAAATTGCAAAGGAAGAATGGGAGACAATTCCAGCTGAGAAGTGCAAGAAACTTATAGATGGCTACAAGAAATGTTTGGAGGCTGTCAGCAAGGCCAAAGGGTGTGCAACCAAGAATTTATCAGGGGTGCCTTTTTTGCGGCACATGCTGTTTTTTCTTTGAAATCGCAACATAGAAATTGAAAAACAATGTTTTATTGTTGTATTACTTTGGACCACTAATTAAAAACTCCTGAAGATATAACTTTGGTATATTTCTATTTATTTCTGAAGATATTGTTCAGTCTATGAAAAAAATGAAGGGGTGCCAATAATGGTGAGCAGCACTGTGTATATACAGTACAGACCAAAAGTTTGGACACACCTTCTCATTTAAAGATTTTTCTGTATTTTCAAGACTATGAAAATTGTACATTCACACTGAAGGCATCAAAACTATGAATTAACACATGTGGAATTATATACTTAACAAAAAAGTGTGAGACAACTGAAAATATGTCTGATATTCTTGGTTCTTCAAAGTACCCACCTCTTGCTTGGATGACTGCTTTGCACACTCTTGGCATTCTCTTGATGAGCTTCAAGAGGTAGTCACTGGAAATGGTCTTCCAACAATCTTGAAGGTGTTCCCAGAGATGCTTAGCACTTGTTGGCCCTTTTGCCTTCACTCTGCGGTCCAGCTCACCCCAAACCATCTCGATTGGGTTCAGGTCATGTGACTGTGGAGGCCAGGTCATCTGGCGTAGCACCGCATCACTCTCCCTCTTGGTCAAATAGCTCTTACACAGCCTGGAGGTGTGTTTGCAGTCATTGTCCTGTTGAAAAATAAATGATGATCCAACTAAACGCAAACCGGATGAAATAGCATGACGCTGCAAGATGCTGTGGTAGCCATGCTGGTTCAGTATGCCTTCAATTTTGAATAAATCCCCAACAGTGTCACCAGCAAAGCACCCCCACACCATCACACCTCCTCCTCCATGCTTCACGGTGGAAACCAGGCATGTAGAGTCCATCCGTTCACCTTTTCTGCGACGCACAAAGACACGGTGGTTGGAACCAAAGATCTCAAATTTGGACTCATCAGTCCAAAGCACAGATTTCCACTGGTCTAATGTCCATTCCTTGTGTTATTTAGCCCAAACAAGTCTCTTCTGCTTGTTGCCTGTCCTTAGCAGTGGTTTCCTAGCAGCTATTTTACCATGAAGGCCTGCTGCACAAAGTCTCCTCTTAACAGTTGTTGAAGAGATGTGTCTGCTGCTAGAAGTCTGTGTGGCACTGACCTGGTCTCTAATCTGAGCTGCTGTTATCCTGCGACTTCTGAGGCTGGTGACTCAGATAAACTTATCCTCAGAAGCAGAGGTGACTCTTGGTCTTCCTTTCCTGGGGCAGTCCTCATATGAGCCAGTTTCTTTGTAGCCCTTCATGGTTTTTGCAACTGCACTTGGGGACACTTTCAAAGTTTGCCCAATTTTTCTGACTGAATGACCTTCATTTCTAAAAGTAATGATGGCCACTCGTTTTTCTTTACTTAGCTGCTTTTTTATTGCCATAATACAAATTCTAACAGTCTATTCAGTAGGACTATTAGCTGTGTATCCACCAGACTTCTGCACAACACAACTGATGGTCCCAACCCCATTTATAAGTCAAGAAATCCCACTTATTAAACCTGACAGGGCACACCTGTGAAGTGATAACCATTTCCGGTGACTACCTCTTGAAGCTCATCAAGAGAATGCCAAGAGCGTGCAAAGCAGTCATCAAAGCAAAAGGTGGCTACTTTGAAGAACCTAGAATATCAGACATATTTTCAGTTGTTTCACACTTTTTTGTTAAGTATATAATTCCACATGTGTTAATTCATAGTTGTGATGCCTTCAATGTGAATGTACAATTTTCATAGTCATGAAAATACAGAAAAAATCTTTAAATGAGAAGGTGTGTCCAAATTTTTGGTCTGTACTGTATATATACAGATAGGTCCAGAAATACTTAGATTGTGATTCTTCGTGATTTGGGCTCTGCATGTCACTATTTTTTATTTAAAATTCAACAACTGAGATGCAATTGAAGTGTAGACTTGCAGGTTTGATTAAAGAGGTTGAACAAAAATATCCTGTAAAACATTTAGGGATTGCAGCCATTTTTCTACAAAGCCTCCTAATTTCAGGTGCTCAAATGTAATTGGACAAATTAACTGTACTATAAATAAAATGTTCATTTTTAATACTTTGTAGAGAATCCTTTGCAGGCAATGGCTGCCTGATGTCTGAAGCCATAGACATCACCAAATGCTTGATTTACTC
This sequence comes from Phyllobates terribilis, assembly GCF_046119375.1. Classification (NCBI taxonomy): domain Eukaryota; kingdom Metazoa; phylum Chordata; class Amphibia; order Anura; family Dendrobatidae; genus Phyllobates; species Phyllobates terribilis. The sequence goes on from NW_027362761.1 coordinate 791,971,508, forward strand.
CTTTATGATGCATTGCCAGGCCTTTACTGCAGTTGACTTCCCTTGTTGCTTGCTTGTGGGTCTTTTTGCCTTAAGTTTTGTTTAAATAATGTGCAATGCATGCTCGATGGGGTTAACATCTGGTGATTGACTCGGCCATTGCAGAATATTCCAGTTCTTTGACTTAACAAACTCACGGGTTGCTTTGACTTATGTTTTGGGGCATTGTACATCTGTACTTTGTCCAATCAACCTTGCTGAATTTGGTTGAATGTGAGCAAAAAATATAGCCCTGTACACTTCAGAATTAATCCGGCTACTTCTATCTTCAGTCACATCATCAATAAGCACTAGTGATTCAGTGCCATTGGACGCCATGCATGGCGATGCCATCATACTGCCTCCACCATGTTTTACTGAGGATGTGGTGACTTTGACTTGAGTCATTACAAGCCTTCTTTATACTTTCTTCTTCCCATCATTCTGGTACAGGTCGATCTTAGTTTCCTTTGTCCAAAGAATGCTTTTCCAGAACTGTGCTGGCTTCTTTAGATGTTTTTTTGGCAAAGTCTAACCTCATGACTTCCATTCATGACTTACTGGTAAACAGTTAAGATGACAAAATGTGTGTCACTGTCCAAATATTTATGGAACTAACAGTATGTGTTCTTTATATAATGAATAGGAGGAATAAAGTGAAGATAAGGAAAAAATTAATTATCAATTATTGATAATGTGAAGCACTGCGCTATAAATTATTCTGACTGCTTGCTGTGAAACCTCTCAGGTATATTGCACTATTAACAATTATTTATTAGGTCATTTATCTAACTTAAGTGTTCTTACACCAAGGGATATGGCAGGTTCTAGAATGGATGCATTTAATAACATTGCTATATGCTACAAATACATCGTATGTGCCGATGTATGTCAGTCAAAAGTTGACATCGCACCCCTAGTAATTAAAGAACTTTCATAAAATAATTGACTTTCTTATATAATACAAACCATACTCTATTAAACTGCATTCATTGGTATATAGATGTCTTAGGCCTCATGTGGCTGGTGTACTTACTGTGAAAATCCATGTCTGACAGACAGTATAATACTCAAATTACACTGAACAAAAATACAAATGCAACACTTTTGTTTTTACTCCCATTTTTCATGAACTGAACTCAAAATCTAAAACTTTTTCTGTGTACACAAAATTCTTTTTTCTCTCAAATAAATCTGTGTTAGTGAGATCATCTCCTCTGCTAAGATAATCCATCCAACCCACAGGTATGGCATATCCAAATGCTGATTAGACACACGATTATTGCACAGGTGTGCCCTAGGCGGCCACAATAAAAGGCCACTCTAAAATGTGCAGTTTTACAGTACTGTCCAGGGGGGCAGAAAACCAGTCAGAATCTGGTGTGACCACCATTTGCCTCATGCAGTGCAACACATCTCCTCTGCATAGAGTTGATCAGGATGTTGATTGTGGCCTGTGGAATGCTGGTCCACTCCTCAACAATGGCTGTGTGATGTTGCTTGATATTGGCAGGAAATTGAACACACTGTCTAATATACGCCGAACAAGAGCATCCCAAACATGCTCAATGGGTAGCATGTCCGGTGAGTATGCTGACCATACAAGAACTTCACACAGCCATTGAAGCATCAGCATTCTGCCAGCACAATAGATGCTGGAACTTCCTTTCCTTAACATCCCAGCATGCTGTTCTCATGCAATTTTCTTATACCACACCAATATGTGGTTTTACACACAGGAGGGGAGTGACAAAGACCTTCTCCGCTTTCTGTAAAGTGACAAAGATCCAAACCCCCTTCCTTTAGAGCAGAGATGGGGAACCTCAGGCCATTTTATTCTGGGGATCACAGTCCTTAGGCTGGCAGCTGTATTTTGATGGCATAAATTAGGAATAGTTAACCTGCTGCTATCTAGCCCCACATATTCATGAGCTCTACCACCGACCGCTGATTGGTAGCTTTCAACCTATGCACAGTGTACACAAAAACTGCCAAACAGTGCAGACGAGAGTTATACACAGCTTAGCATTTAGATAACTGGTAGATTTGCAGCATACAAAACTTTGTATTAAAACTGCAGCAAGCAGCTCAGTCAATGACACATTGTGAGAATCAGGGGCTCTGCCTCTATATTATGCTGCTATCACATGGGGTAGCAAATTTATGAAACCTTAACCTTTGATAAAACCATTTTCAAGTTTCAGGCTACATAGTAGAGTGTTGGCAATAATATATTGTAGATATAAATTGGCCAGGAAGTCACTGCTGAATTTTGATAGAGACAAGAGTACTGTATTATTAAGAAATTAAAGAAATTAAAGCCAAATATGGATTTTTACAATTATAGCTGTATAAAGCTATAATGTGATTTAATGAACGCTCTACTGTCCAGGATACTGAGAATGAATGTAAGCCATGTCACTGAAGGCAGATGGTCTCAATCACCAGTTTCTCATCTTACTGGCACATCACACAATAGGTGCAGATTACCAACGATTCACTTGCATATTAATCACATTTCAAGCAATTATCCTCTATTCAGAGATAAGCTAAAACCCCTCATTATGTGAACTGCAACTTAGGAGACATGTGCGATTTATTAAACATCATCTTATCCAGGGCCGGCTCCAGGTTTTTCTGGGCCCCGGGCGAAAGAGTCTCAGTGGGCCCCTTTAACACATACCACGATTCATGATGCAGAGATACGGCGGAGAAATATATAAATATATATATATATATATATATATATATATATATATATATATATATATATATATATAGTACAATGCAAAGATTTCACTTCTTACATTACATGAGTGATATCTATTGTAAATTCCACAATAGCTCAGAAACCGGTGAATCGCTCCACACAGTATACTGGCCCCCATATAAGGCTCCATACGGAATACTGGCCCCATATAACGCTTCATACGGAATACTGGCCCCCATATAAGGCCCCATACGGAATACTGGCCCCCATATAAGGCTCCATGCGGAATACTGACCCCCATATAAGGCTCCATACGGAATACTGGCCCCCATATAACGCTTCATACGGAATACTGGCCCCCATATAAGGCCCCATACGGAATACTGGCCCCCATATAAGGCCCCATAAGGAATACTGGCCCCCATATAAGGCCCCATATGGAATACTGGCCCCCATATAAGGCTCCATACGGAATACTGGCCCCCATGTAAGGCTCCATACGGAATACTGACCCCCATATAAGGCTCCATATGGAATACTGACCCCCATATAAGGCTCCATACGGAATACTGGCCCCCATATAATGCTCCATACGGAATACTGGCCCCCATATAAGGCTCCATACGGAATACTGGCCCCCATAAAAGGCTCCATACGGAATACTGGCCCCATATAAGGCCCCATACGGAATACTGGCCTCCTTATAAGGCTCCATATGGAATACTGGCCTCCATATAAGGCTCAATACGGAATACTGGCCCCCATATAAGGCTCCATACAGAATACTGGCCCCCATATAACGCTCCATACAGGATACTGGTCCCCTTATAAAGCTCCATACAGGATACTGGCCCCCATATAACGCTCCATACAGGATACTGGTCCCCTTATAAAACTCCATACAGGATACTGGCCCCCATATAACGCTCCATACAAGATACTGGCCCCCATATAATGCTGCATGCAGGCTGTTACCCCCCACATAATGCCCCATACATGCTGTCCCCCCCTTATAATGCTCCATGCAGGCTGTTACCCCCCACATAATGCCCCATACAGGCTGTCCCCTCCCTTTTAATGCTCCATGCAGGCTGTTACCCCCCACATAATGCCCCATACAGGCTGCCCCCCCCTTATAATGCTCCATGCAGGCTGTTCCCCCCACATAATACACTATGCAGGCTGTCCCCCCCCCTTATAATGCCCCATGCAAGCTGTCACCCCCTCTCTCTATAATGCCCCATGCAGGATGTCACCTCCTATCTTTATAATGCCCCATGCAGGATGTAACCCCCCCCTTTATAATGCCCCATGCAGGATGTCATCCCCTCTCTTTATAATGCTCCATGCAGGCTGTTCCCCCCACATAATGCACTATGCAGGCTGTTTCCCCCCCCCTTTATAATGCCCCATGCAGGCTGTTCCCCACCTTATAATGCCCCATGCAGGATGTCACCCCCTCTCTTTATACTGCCCCATGCGGGATGCCACCCCCCCCTCTTTATAATGCCCCATGCAGGATGCCACCCCCCCTTTATAATGCCCCATGCTGGATGCCACCCCCCCTCTTTATAATACCCCATGCAGGATGTCACCCCCCCTCTTTATAATGCCCCATGCAGGATGCCACCCCCTCTCTTTATAATGCCCCATGCCTCCATACATTAAAAAAAAAAATCAAATACTCACCTCCCTCCTCCTCACCTGCTACCTGCTGCCCGCTGCTCAGGTCCGGACTCCAGCGTTGTCGGCGTCTTCCCGCTCAGCGCTCCCTGTGATGGCTCAGGGGAGGGCGCGGTGTAAAGACGTCACCGCACCCTCTGACCTGAGACGTCACAGGGAGCGCGCACCAGGAAGACAGCGGATCTGCGGAGGCACGGGGAGAGATAAGTATCCGGCTGCCGGGGCCCTGAGCAAGCGGCGGAGAAGGGCGGGCGCTGACACCGCTCTCCTCCGCCCATAGCCCAGTGGGGTGCGCGACCGCCAGTGGGCCCCTCTGCCTGCTCAGGGCCCCGGCACTTGCCCGGGTGCGCCGGGTGCTGACGCCGGCCCTGATCTTATCTGCACTTATGAACAATCTGCCATGTAAGAGTACCTAGCTTTCCTTCTCACTCAAAAAATCTGTGACTTGCACTTTACCAGATTCATTTATTGGAGCAATCAGAAGATAAAACATTGAAAAAGGGCATGATCTGTAGACGAGACTTAATGACTTATAGTGTAGGTGATGACACCTATAATAAAGACTAACTAGAGCTCAGTGTTAAGATGCCACCAGGAGCATTAGATGGAAAATGAGATAAAGCAGACGTGTGTAGGCAGTAACAAATATGTTAGTGATATATCTGTGAAAGCGAGTATTCACCCTGTGTTTGCAGTGTATATTTGGAGTATGTAATGGGAACACTCTCAGTGCATACAATAGATGTATCGATAGGACCCTGATGACACAGTAGAAGCCAAAAGCATGTCCTTTTGGTATAAAAGTCTATCATGCAAGATATGTGAGCCTATGATCAATGTATGCTGTGTTCCTATTATATACCACTGAAGTGCATTGCAAATTCAGTGTGAATGTCAGAGAATGGGGTGGTCACTCTGTGTCCAAGCCTCATATCAAATAAGACAATGTCAACACCCATATTGTGTAATTACAATTGTACTCCACTATAAAATTCTGCATTGGCATAAAAAATATATATACTCTCCTCACTGGTCACCTGTCCCTTGCCCGCAGACGGCTGTCCGGTCCTTGGTGCATCTTCTCCACTTTTCCCATCACACATATTCTCTTTGCCCTTTATCACTCCATGACAGGTTGCCTGGCTGGACAAGGACTCAGACAAATATGATGAGTGTCACCAGAGTCACATCAACCAGGGCCTGGAGTGAAGAAGGCCAAACAGAATGCGCCTGACGGGGGGAAGAGAGAAGAAGAATCACAAAGGACCAGACAACAAGCTATTTTTTTCATTTACATCTTACATTTGTTATACTCTGATGGAAATACTCCAGCATGATAAATAATATTCAGTTCGCAGAGAATAAATTAACTGTAGATCTAAAAAATGTATTATTTGTCAAAGTTGAATCTCAGCAGATCCGCTCACCTTCGAATGTAATAGGGTCCTGGGTTTAAATCCCATCATGGACATCTGCAATGAGTTTGTATATTCTCCCTATGTTTCCATGGGTTTCCTCCGAATACTCCGGTCTCCTCCCACACTCCAAAGACATATTATTAATAATAGAGAATTTAGAGTAGGAGCACCGATAGGAACAGTGATGAGGAAAATATATGTACTGTATATATAAATATATATGAATATACGCTGGTATATATATTCCTTTTTCTTTACTATATATTTAAAGTATTGTCATTAGAGATGGGTGAACCCGAACAGTAAAGTTCAGGGTCCATACCAAACACCTAGTGTTCAGGCACAGACCCCAAACACGGACTTCCTCAGGAAGTCTGTGTTACTGTTCGCGTTTAGCAGTCTGAACATCAGGTGTTTTCTGCTGTGTCATGTGTGTGACAGCACAAGAAACACCGGTGGCTCTGATTGCCGATAAGGTCGTTACCATCGGTCAAAGCGCTGCGCTGCCGTTCCCATGCTGTCAGATGACAGCATGAGCCTGCAGCTGTGACTGTGACAGGCGGTAAAAACCTTACCTCTGGTCAAAGGCGTTGGCGAATGAGAGACTACTACTCCCATCAGCTACTGCCTGTGCTCGAAGTAAAGAAAGAAAAAGTTAAAATTAATAAATAAATATTGAAATAAAAATAAAAAACACAGTTATACTAATCTGAGAAGCCCTTTTCCTATGTAAAAAAATCAAAAACACCATAATACTCACCTAACACCAAATCCCCGAAGCCATTGTCACCTGTAACAAAAGAAAAAAAGAATAAACCACTATAATACTCACCTATATGTCATAATCCATACAGTCCCACGACAATCTGGATCACTTGTAGAGTAGTCACTTCAGCTGATGTGACTGCGCTACACTTACACAGGCAGTTTGTAGTGCTCAGCTGCCATGAGAAAATTCACCGGAGTTTATCAGCTAAATAGCCCCGGTGATCTCACTTACATTACCACCTCTGCGTGAGAAAGTTCTGTGATGTTCCCCTATAAATTCTAACCTGCAAAGGCTAAACAGACAGCTGTGGGCTGATTTTAATAGCATGGGGCAATTAGGCTCAACTATTCCCTGGCTATTAATAACTTAATAACAGCTCACAGCTGTTTGATTAGCATTTACTTGCTAGTTTACAGTGGGACCCCAGAAAAAAATTGATGTAGGGTCCCTCTATAAAATCTAACCAGCAAAGGCTTAACAGACAGCTGTGGGCTGATATTAATAGCCAGGGAAGGGGCCATGGATACTAGCCCGCTCTGAGGCTAATAACATCAGCCCTCAGCTGCCCCAAAAAACGCACATCATTTAGATGCGCCAAATCTGGCACTTAGCCTCGGCTCTTCCTACTTGCCCTGTTGTGGTGGCAAGTGGGGTAATTGGGTTGGGGTTCATGTCAGCTTTGTATTGACAGCTGACATGAAGCCCAGGGGTTAGTAATGGAGAGGCATCTATAAGATGCTCCCATTACTAACCCCATAGTAAGAGTTTGTAAACAAAGACACAGCCTGAAAAAAAAAAAAAAATTATTTGAAATAAAAGTTCACACAGTTTTACACATTTATTTAAAAATAAAAACAGTTATGCTCACCTAACACCTAATCCTCTGAATCTATTGTCATCTGTAAAAGAGAAAAAATAATAAATCACAATAATACTCACCTGTCCACAGTGAAGAAGATTTTATAGGGTACCACGGTGGCTCAGTGGTTAGCAATGCAGCCTTGGAGCGCTAGGGTCCTGGGTTCAAATCTCACCAAAGACAACATCTGCAAGGAGTTTGTATGTTCTCCCCATGTTTGCATGGATTTCCTCCAGGTTCTCTGGTTTCCTTCCACACTCCGAAGACATACTAATAGGGAATCTAGATTGTGAGCCCCATTGGGGACAGTGCTCATAATGTCTGTAAATTGTCTGAATTGTAAAGTGCTGTGGAATATGTTGTTGCTATATAAATAAAAAGATTATCACTAAGATAATCCATACTGTCCCATAATGATCCAGATTACTTGTAGAGCAGTTACATCAGCAGTCACAGATGTGACTTCTCTACATGACAGCCAGCTACACACTGACACAGGTAATGTGTATCGCTGAGCTACCATCAGAAAGTTCACCACCACTGCATGAGAACTTTTTCACGTGGTGCCATAAGTGAGATCATCGGGGCTCATCAGCTCATGAACTCCTGTGAACTTTCTCACCGCAGCTCAGCGCTACACACTGCCTGTGTCAGTGTGTAGACGGCTGCTGGAGAAAGTAGTCACATCAGCTGATGTGACTGCTCTATAAGTGATCCGGATCATTGTGGGACAGTATGGATTATGGCAGATAGGTGAGTATTATGGTGGTTTACTATTTTTTCTCTTTTACAGGTGACAGTGGCTTTGGGGATTAGGTGTTAGGTGAGTATTATGGTGTTTTTGATTTTTGATTTTTTACAGGGGACAATGATTTTGGGGATTAGTCTTTAAGGTGAGTATAACTGTGTTTTTTATTTTAATATTTATTTATTAATTTTAACTTTTTTTTCTCTTTACTTGGAGCACAGGTGTCGGCTGATGACTACACCCATCAGCGGAGCCTGCTCTCGCTCTTATCCGTGACAGCAGGTGTAGGCTGATGGGAGTATTAGTCTCTCATCAGCCAATGCCTGTGACCAGCGGTAACTTTTTACCGCCGGTCACAGTCACAGCTGTGGGCTCTCACTGTCAACTGACAGCGTGGAAACTGCAGCGTTCTGACTGGCTTTAGCAGTCTTACCGCCGATCAGGGCCCATGTTTCCCATGCTGTCACGCAGATGAATGGGGTCCAGGTTCGAGTTCGGGTATAAAATAATTGTCATATTTAATAATTAGTTGGCCTCTGGCAAGCATTAATTTGTGCAGACCAAAGAAATGATTAAGAAACACCAAAACCCCATGCTAACAATTATTATATTCTATTCAGTGTGGCGCTGTGAAGGGAAGAAGTCATGTTTTTATGGTAAATATTGGCGGTATTATGCACTTTACTAGGTAATATCAGTTATCACAGAGAGCTGATTTATTTTACAGCGTAAAAATTGAATTGAATTTAAGGTGCTGTGCCAGATCTAGTTTCATTCACATTCACCCTTTGATAAATAAAATGCTAAAATCCAGGTCATACGGTGAAAAGGTAACTAAAGCAAGAATTATTATGTTTTATTTGTTTTAATAATACTGTCATTGATTTCTATGTAATGCATACGTTACATTAATACTTTATTAATATCCTGAGGATTTGCATTGAATTTTGTAAGAAGATTTTCAACAAGCACCTGCAGCCTACATTTAGGAACAAGCTGAGCATTGGCAAATACTTCATATAAAAAGGAGAACTTTAGCTCATCTTAAAGCTAAAGTAGAAGTTTTCATTAATTAAATAGCTATGTGCCATCTTACGCTATGCAATCTGTCATATCCACAACTGTACCTATTGTTTCCATAACAATATCTAAAGCACAGTATTATCTTTTCTAGTATATAACTATAATACTAGACATGTCTATTGTACCTCACAATAGCCTCTAATCCTGCCATAAGAAACACTAGTCTGGTACTTATGACTTTCCATTAAAGGTGTTGTCTCAAATTCATAAATGGGTAAAATTGCAAAAAGCTTCCATAAACAATTAACTTTTCAATTTACCCATTAGTAAAAATCCTCTCCAAACTCAAGAATGGAAGGTTTTATAATTTTAGAATATTGAGCTTGATGCCTACGCAAGGTTGTCAACTGTCTAGAAAGTCAACGACAGTCCATAAAAATTAGTCACTTTTTTGCCCTGTCTGTAAAAAAATTAAGGCATCCATGATTTTTTTGAAGCTGAAGTAACTTTTACAGTTATTTTAATTGTAATTATCATCATTTTACAGTTTACATTGAATGCAGCTGATATCTTCATATCATAATTTTGGACTGCAGATATGGATCACTTATAATGATAATGATTTATTATGGTTTTCCAATGTGTCCATAAAAAATATTGTCTGTTTGTGATTTTTTGATATGCTGTTCAGAAAAAATAAAAAGTCAAGTTGGCAACCCTATTCCTTGGTTACCGGCCACCAAAAGTTCCGCGAGTGGCCAGTTATCTAGCTAAGGAGCGCACGCTGTTAACAGGCTCAAAACTTTAAAGCTTGCTTATGCCCTTCTGAAGTTGGCCAGCTTCCTAGATCCAGCCAGCCTCAGTGTCCTTGCTCTTTTCTAATGAAGCAGAGTCGAAGTTGCCTCTGCTAGCAGTCTGGAGAGTGCTCAGTTAGGACCAGCGGTGTGACCATGTTGTTGGCACGAACTGTCAGTCTTCAGGAACAAACTGTCCACTGTAAAGCATGAAGGCGGGGTCCTGGTAGTAGAGCGCTCCTGAAGATACATCTTTAGAACAACCTTTTAACTATTGTTTTTATTCTTCAATGTTGTTTCCGAGTGTAAGTCTTAATTCATCGAAGCAAAGAGTTCTTCATATGTCCTATAAATCATAGGCTTATAGGTTCAGTTCATCTTTTCTCATAGCATGAAAGTTGAGGAGTTGAGAAGCCCGGGTGAAATATCACTGTTTCTCTGAGTTTACTCACACAGAAATAAACAGTTCTTGGTAACTTTGAACTTTTATTATAAATATATAAGGATGCATAACACAGTTTGCACCAAATAGTTGTATCTTTATGTTGTAAAGTCTCTGAACTAAAAGAGTTACTCCATGTTGATGACTTCTTTCCCCTTCATTAACTGTTCTGGCTTCTCTAATCCCAGCAATAACAGCTGTGAAATCCCTGAAAGGCAGCTGCCTAGGAATAAATGGGTGACCATTTAATACTTGGTTGTGTTTAGAGCTGAGCGGATGTTAGAAAATTTGAATTTGCCAAATAGACAGATTTTCTTGAGAAATTCACAGCAAAGTTATTTTTTGTGAATTGAATGTCCCATATTATGCTCTGGGGTCTCCCTAGACCCCAGTGCCTAATAAACATATGTTAAAAAAAAGTATATTCACCCCACCACTCACCTGTTTGACCCTTTCAGTACTCATCATCTGGTCTTCAGATCTGCTGCTTCTTTCCCCAGTCGCGAGCCAAATCTCCTGACATGTTAACTCTAGGCCAGTACTTCTGGTCGTGACCAGCCCTCACAGGTTAATGCGCTTTGCACGTTATGATGTAACATACGTGCAAGGAACAAAGACCTTTGAGGCCTGGTCGTGGACTGAAATCCCAACCTAGAGTGAACAGACCAAAGTTATGAAACCAGAAAGAAGAGGCCCTAAAGATCAGATGGCAGCCAGCTAACAGTGCCGCCCGCCTCTGGTACTCCACTTTCCGCTGTCATATATTTTTGTCACGAGGTGTGGCACGCAGCGGCGGGATGCCTAGTCCAGACAGCAGCTAAGTATGTTACTCTTTATGCATAATTGGCTTTTTCGATTATTTGTGACTATTATATCATTGGTGGGGTTGTTATACTCCTCGTTTAGTATATGCACCATGAAGATACTGAAAACAATACTGACAGCATACTATTCATCTATTTATTTATAAACTATAATCTATTTGTGCCTATGTATGAATTGCAATATTTCTTCATTCATTGGCACTAGTAGGGGCTGCTATACATTTTCTTGATTATTGAATGTCCAATTCCTTGAACTACCTTGTCTTGTTATACTGTATTAATATTTTAGGTATTTTTATTAAAAATAGATTTTTTTTTAAATATGGAAAATATTCTTGCCTCACTCTCATAACATGGGTTTGATGACTTTCAGTGTTTTGTATTTATTATATGGTTGGAGTTTGGTCCCCTTCACTTCTAGTGTGGATCTAGTTAAACGTGAGTTCTAGCTTGGCTTTGAATCATCTCTTTTTCGGTCTATTCCATCAGAACAGAAGCCTCTATTTGCCATAGTTCTCTTGACTTATAAGTCTAAATTGGATGGCCCCATTTATGAAATTAAAATGCCCTATAAAAGCTTATTAAAAATAGAATGTACTGATAAGTCAACCCCTTAGACTAAAAAATTGTTACATATTTAGAATGGCAATACTTACATGATACAACATAATTTAACAGGACCAAACAACCATTTAATGTGTATGGGGGGGTCTCCTGGCACTACTACAATGGCAGATGTTCGGGGTGGGGGGGTGGGGATTATGCAGTTGGATTTCAACATGCTCATTCCTTTTGTTCTTCGAGAGATAACTAGTATCTGGCAGCTGCTCATTCCCTTCTTCCAACTGTGAACACATGCAGTTACAACAGAGTTGAGCATGCAAGTGTATATTGTGTATAAGTGTATAGGGAGTCAATATTGTGTATGACTAGTCTAAGTCCTATTTTCATGCACAAAAATATTTCTTATCAGAGAGTGCAGTACTAGAGATTTGGAAGGATTGGAAGGTTCTCGTGTTGCTATCCTATCTAAGCATTTCATTATACCAAAGGGGTAGCCCATGAATTCTGTATATTTTAAGGTCTCAGATGCCTCAGAATAAAAAACAATTAAAGTAATTAAATTTTATTTACATAAATAATATGTCAGCTAGACTGACCCATAGATCTTTTTTATGTATTTAGTTCTAAATGATTGCATTATATTCTCTGTTATGGAGTCGGTCCTTCTTTATCTGTTATGACACAAATTGCAAAAACCTTACCCAACCATTGCATTTCTTGATCTGATGAGTAATCTAAAAATAACTGGCTTTTGGTGAAGAATTCCAGAGTGGACTATATGTCATTGTTTCCCATGTCATGCTTGACATTAGTATAATGAGCATGTGGATCAGATAAAGCTGTGTGTGCAAGTGCAGATTCCCTTTACTGAAGCATAAAATTAGATCTGGCTACTGGCTTCTGGGTAACTGCATGATGCAGTGCACTGGATTAGATGGACATTTCTCACTGTGGTTTATTCATATCTGTTGACCTTTCCCAATGACCTGTTAAGGTGAACTTTCAAATCGCTAATTAATTAGATGTCTATTGTTGTTAGAACAAAGAAGTTTAATAGACAATGATATTAAACTTTTTACTGTTTTCATGTATGTTAACATAAGTTAAGCAGATATTTAGAATTGACTGATCGGCATTTTCAAAATAGAGTAGAACTTAATAATATATGACTGTGGATCACCAGTGGTTTTCCAGCTAAAGATAGATATACATAAAGTTTTAGTCTGTAGGATTTTATTTGAATGAGCAGCCTCCGCATTACATAGGAAATCAGTATATGCTTGTGAAAGGAGTGCAACGGCCATTGCTTCCTATCACGACCATTACCAGTCTATTACATTACTGGGTGATAATGTGTTTTTGCTGATTTGGTAATGTGAAAACATGTTTGGGTTATAAATTTAATCCTAGAGCCAGGTGATGTACTGTTGTACATAGGTGTAATGCCCTTTGTCATGATGCTAGAAAGAGACCTTCCCACCCCTCAACTGGCAAGGGTGATGCATCACCCATGTGGACAGGGAAACTACAAGGTGGGCCATTTATAAGGATACACCTAAATTAAATGGGAATGATTGGTGATATCAACTTCCTGCTTGTGGCACATTAGTATATGGGTGGGGGGAAACTTTTCCAGATGGGTGGTGACCATGGCAGCCATTTTAAAGTCAGCCATTTTGGATCCAACTTTATTTTTTTCAATGGGAAGAGGGTCATGTGACACATCAAACTTATTGAGAATTTCATAAGAAAAACAATGGTGTGCTTGGTTTTAGCGTAACTTTATTCTTTCATAAGTTTTTTACAAGTTTATGACCACTTATAAAATGTGTTTAAAGTGCTGCTCATTGTGTTAGATTGTCAATGCAACCCTCTCCTCCCACTCTTGACACACTGATAGCAACACCGCAGAGGAAATGCTAGCACAGGCTTCCATTATCCGTTGTTTCAGATTCTGCACATCTTCTAACTTCACAGCATAGACAATTGCCTTCAGATGACCCCAAAGATAAAAGTTTAAGGGGGTCAGATCGGGAGACCTTGGTGACCATTCAACTTGCCCACGATGACCAATCCACTTTCCAGGCAACTGTTCATGTAGGAATGCTCGGACGTGACACCCATAATATGGTGGTACACCATCTTGTTGGAAAAACTCAGGGAACGTGCCATCTTCAGTGCATAAAGAGGGCAACACATCATCATGTAGCAATTTCAGATACCCATTGGCATTGAGGCTTCCATTGATGAAGAATGGCCCCACTATCTTTGTACCCCATATACCACACCATACCATCAAGATATACGAGATGTGCAGCACCTGAAACAACGGATACTGGAAGCCTGTACTAGCATTTCTTCTGAGGTGTTGCTATCAGTGTGTCAAGAGTGGGAGAAGAGGGTTGAATTGACAATCCAACACAATGGGCAGCACTTTGAACACATTTTATAAGTGGTCATAAACTTGTAAAAAACTCATGAAAGAATAAAGTTACGTGAAAACCAAGCACACCATTGTTTTTCTTATGAAATTCTCAATAAGTTTGATGTGTCACATGACCCTCTTCCCATTGAAAAAAATAAAGTTGGGTGCAAACTGGCTGACTTCAAAATGGCCACTTTGGTCACCACCCATCTGGAAAAGTTTCCCTCCTCCCATATACTAATGTGCCACAAACAGGAAGTAGATATCACCAACCATTCCCATTTAATTTAGGTGTATCCATGTAAATGGCCCACCCTGTAGATAAAAAAGTAACTTTCCTGCATTTTGTCAATAATAATGTCTTTTTTGAGCAAGTTCTGTTGAGTAAAGTAATTAAAGCTGATACTCTTATCCAGGCGAGGTGCCCATGTTTGAGTTGGAAGGGAAGCTTTATTATATAGGAGTAGAGTTGAGTGTATCAATTTGCGGGACTCAGTCCATTGGCCAGGTGAAGGCATTATGACCTCTGGATGGGAGCTAAGTGAATCTCTTACCTTCCGAGATCCCCAAGGAGGCTTTTGATTAGTCGGGCTGGAGTGAAGTCATCTGTGCTTCACGTCTCAATGATGACATCACACCAGCTCGGCCATTCAAAAGAGATTCACAAGCCTCCTTTCCAGGGACTACTGACCAGGCTGATGGATCGGAGTCCTGTGAATTGATCCTCCCAACTCTATCTGTGAGCATGTTTGTTATGCTCTGTACTGACTTTGTACTATGGACTCTGTAGTCCATACCCAATTGACGACAATAAAAATCCCCTGTTACCAAAGTGTCACTGTAAACCACTGTGAATGTTGCACCTTTTTGATGAGAAGCTGTTAGGTCAAATAAAGGTGTTGCCTGCAAAAGCTGGTGTTGTGCTTCTTTGTACAGCCTAGAACCACCTCAACACCAAAGGAATGGCTGTCAGCACCCCTTTAATCACTTCACCACCTTTGACATATATTTACGTGAAAAGTCATGTCCCCGCCTTTGATGAAGGCTTGCAGGAAATTTGACTCAATCTTCATCCCCTGCAGATCAATCCATTCATCCAGCCATAGACCATTGATTTTACCTTGGATGATCCTGTATTCATGTTTTCGTAGGTAAAGCATTTTTCCAGTGCTCACTTTCAATACTTTTGGCTGTATAAAGAAATTTATAGGAGTAGTTTCATAAAGACTTGCTTTGCTGCAATAATCTGCCATAACTAAAACAGATCTCATGATTTCACATCGTATCAGCCAGGGATTTATTCTGTTTACTTCATAACTTTGTCCTTTTTCACACTCAACTGTAAATGTGATAAGTTGCTTTCAATTAAGGGAATAAATGTTGAATGTGATCCCTCCTTTCTTCTATTTGCATAAAAAAATCATTGGTAACACACCAAGCTTAAACTAAAGAAATACACTACAAAAATGACTTAAATATTATTAGCTACTTAGCTAAATACATTTACAAGTAGTATTGCTGTCAATGTGTTTTTTCATATAAAGATGGACACCTACTATATAACTTTAGTACTTTCTAGCAATTTTGTTTCCTTTTCCAAAACATATAAAGGCATTACATCCCCAAGTGTTCTGTATGGTGTCTCCTGACATGGCCATATTGCAAAAATATTTTTTCTAATATAAGGGTTAACCCATACATAACTTTTTTGATTTTCCGCTTTTGCTCTTTTGTTTTTTCCTTCCCGTATTCCAGGAGCCATTCATTTTTGATTTTTCTGTCCCCATAGCAGTATGAGGTCTTGTTTTCTGCAGGATAAGTTGTACTTTTAAATGACTCCATTTATTTCATCATGTGATTGCAGTGCAATGTGGGAAAAAAAATTCTAAGTGCGTTAAAATTGCAAAAAAAAGTACAATTCCACAACTGTTTTTTATTTACCATGTTCACTATATGGTAAAACTGACCTGTCAATATGATTCTCCCGGTCAGTACGATTATACAGATAACATACATATATACACTTTTTTATTTAAGTCTTGAAATATGGAAATTTGTAAGAAAAAAATATTTTGCTTTATATTGCCGTATTCTGAGACCCGTAGTGTTTTCATTTTTTGGGATATGGGACTGTATGAGGGCTTATTTTTTGTACCCTGAGCTGATGTTTTTATTGATACTATTTTGGGGTAGATATGATGTTTTGATCGCCTCTTATTAAATTTTATTGCAGCCGAAAAATGTAATTCTGGAGTTTTGATTTTTTTCTTGTTATGCTGTTTACCAATTGGATTAACTTATATTATATTTTGATAGATCAAACAGCAATACCAAATGTGTATTTTTTCATATTTTTGAAACCTTTTTTTTTTTTTTTACTTTTCACTGAATTTAATAGTCCCCTTAGGATGCTTGAAGCTGCGATTGTCCGATTGCCCATGCTATACATAGCAGGGCTTCAGCACTGTTAAGTATAAGGCTGTGTGCCCACGATGCGTTTTTTAAGCGTTTCCGGAGCGGCAAAAACGATGCAGAAATGCTTAAAAAACACATAGTAAAAGACCTGCCATGTTCCCCAATGATAATCCGCATGTGCTGTGCACATGCTGCGGAAATTTCCGCTGCGGGTTATCATTGCGGAAAAAACGCAGCACTACCAATTATTTTGCGGAAGCGCTGCGTTTTCGCCGCCATTGACTTTCATTGGAACGCATGGAATCCGCATCACTGGATCTGTACATGCAGAATCCATGCGTTTCAATGTGCGGATGGTACCCGGGTGTGGAGGACAGGAGACTCTCCTCCGGACCCGGGTACCTTAGTACCTGTAAAAAAAAGAATAAAATAAAAAGTAAATATATTTACCTTCTGATGGCCCGCGGTCTCCTTGTCTTCACTTGCCGGCAGATCGCGGTGGACTGAAGGACCTGAGCTGACGTCATTTAGTCATGTGACGGCAGGTCCTTCAGTGTACCGCGAGCTGCCGGAAAGCCAGGACGGAGCGAAGCAAGACACCGGGTGCCATCAGAGGGTAAGTATATATTTATTTTTTCATTTTTTGACATTCTCTCGGTCACACTATATAAATCCAAGCTGTTTGCATGGGTTTATATAGTGTGACCAAGTTGTCAAGCACTTTCCAAGTGATGATAAAATCGCTTGGAAAGCGCTTGTCAACCCGCATGCGGAAATGCATGTGAAGAAGTCTTCACATCCGCATGTCCCTGGCAGGAAAAAACATGTACAATCCGCATGTACAATCCGCATGTACAATCTGCATGCGTTTTTTCTGCCAGGGAGATGCAGAAACGCTCAGGAAAAAATCCTGAGCATTTCTGCATCGTGGGCACATAGCCTAACAGAAATCACGATCTCCTAAGAAATTTGAGGCTTAACGCAAATTTGAACACTTTGAAATTCAATTTGCAAAAAAAAATTAAAAAATTGTCATTTCCCACACTGCTGAAGCATTAGAAAGTAGGCTTATGGCATTTTGCATTGTCGCACGGGCCTCCCCATAATGTCCTGCAGCTATCACATCTTACGGATCTTCATACCTTGTACAGTGGTGGTCAGTACCTGTAACATCACAGATCAGCAGTTCCCAGTGGAGCGCAGTTTGTACGGCAGAGTTGCTTTCCATCTCCAGAGGACTTGGATGTCTTTCTCTGAAGTCTTTAAGCTTTTATGATCAGTGGAGTCCTCTCTCTCTCTTGCCTGCAGAGTGTAAACTCTTATAGTCAGCAAAGTTCTCTCTCTCTGGCCTATAGAACATCAGCTCTTATGGTCAGCAGGGTCCTCTTTCTGGATCGCTGGTAAAGTGTAACCTCTCATTGTTAGTGGGGTTCTTTCAATCTTCTGACACATGTGTATTTTCCAAGCGATTACAAGCCTTTCAGTATTGAGATTCAAAAAAATTTGTCACAATTTTGGGGGAAAATTTGTTAAAGTTTCGAATTTTAAAAAATCTGCTCATCTCTAGTCTATTTGCCTGGCTAAAATAAAATATTACAGGTTATGTCCACTCAATTCTCTGATGGGGCGTTGAACCAGAGAACTAGTCTGATTGTCCTATGTGGAGTCGGGAAGGAATTTTTCCCCTAATATGGAGCTATTAGTGTCTGCCCCATGGGCAGTTTTCTCTGGATCAACATCTTAGGCTATAGGTTGAACTCGATGGACTTAGGTCTACCTTCAACCTAAAAAACTATGAAACTATAATATATGTACCACAAAAAAAAAAACATATGTGTTGAATTGATTCCATATAGCCTATGCTTGAAAGATGTATTACACCCATCCCAGGCATTGGCATCCATCACCCGCTGGATATACTGTCATCTTTTTAGCAGATACATGATAGAAGCTTGCAAGATATCTATTGAGTTGATCCCTAATTAGTCTGTAGTTGATGCATGCTATTAGGCATCCGTCACAAACTCTATTAAGTGTAACATTTTGAAGGCTAAAAAATGCAATATGGACAAAATCTTATACACTGATGAGATCTAACAAAGTGAAGATCTATGTTTGAGTAATATTGACTACATACTGTAGACATGTAATGTAAAAACACTTGAATAAAGCTGAGCTAAAATAAAAGGCCATAATATTTTTTTTTAAATGGTGGTGCTGTTTTGGTCTATTTCTGTGCCTTATTTAGGTAAATATTTATGTATTCATGTATTTAATGTATTGAATGTAGGTCGTTTTGTGAAGATTTGTTTTTCCTTGATCACTATGGTTTTGTGTTTAGACACTAAAATAAAGTCCTACAAGGGAAGGCTTAATATTTTGGAGATACAATGTGTCTTTTGCATAACCTTTTACTAGTGATATCTGTACTATCCTAGTAAATTATCAGCCTCAAGTTTCCTTTCATTGCATCTTATCTTAAGTCAGTATGGATGCTACAAGCTGTGAATCCTGCTATGGTTGCTTTCGGTAAATAATAAAATTGAGATGTGGCAAAATCTAGTGCGGAAGTCAACATTTATATACAAGGCATTAAACTTTGAATAGTTTCCACTGGCCCGCAGCTTGACCTTTAGAAATGTATTTCATCCGAAAATAAAAGACTAGTGGAAGAAAGGTTCTTTAGCTGGGCGCCTACTTGAGGTGAATGTATTGTTGGATTTCCTATTGTCTCTTCTAGTTGTGGGATGTCAGCATGATAGTTACACTATCTGTTAGGGCTTGGAGAAAAGGAAGTTGAATGAATGAAGCAAGGAACAATCCTCCAGTTGCCCAGCATGGGGAATTCTCTTCTGTATTCTTTCTCTTGTTCTATGATATACAGAGATTAAGAGCTCAGCCCTATAAGCCATTCATTTGAAATCTTTCAACCATTATTTTTTTTATGCAGTAGAAATTGTAAAATGATAGTAACAACTTTTTTTTCTTTCATGACAGGACCATCTTGGTAATTTGAGATTCTGGCTGAGCGGCAAAGTAAATTTAATGATGAAAAGATCTTGTGATTGTTGAAGGATTATATATATTAATATCCTGTATTATAGAAAACTCTGGTTGAATAACTTTCTATTTTTCATTTCCTTGCATCTATAATCTCCGAGATTTGTTTTTATTAGTTGTGATACTCTCTCGTTTTATTGTTCTGTTATACAAATGATCCATAAAGCAATAATAGGAAAAGATTCTTGTGTTATCGCCTGTAAACAAGTAATGGTAATAATGCCAGAAGTGAATGAAGAAAGATAATATGTAAAACTAGAATTACAATAACACGTGATGATTACCTGATATTATGCCAGCTGATAGCTTTGATATTTAAAGAAGAAGGAATTCATTTAGACATCTTCACTTTATATATGTATTTGAAGCCATAGCACTGTGACAGATCCTCCAGGTTATAAAAGAGCACAGATATGTCCACCCTTAATTTTCCTAATTTTTTTTCAACTTTTCATGATGCAAGTTCAAAACATTATTGCAACAAACTAGAAAAACAGTTGACAAGCTGTAATTCACATCACAACCACTAGGTGATCACGTACAGTATACATACATATATCATAGACATCTCTTGCCAGAGTGTCATGATATATCATGATTTTTTATGATTGCTTATTAAAAGCCACACATCTCTGAATATTTTCATCCAAGAGAAAATGAAAGTAAAGACATATCTGTACCTGGCATTACTTGGCAGGACATATCTGTACCTGGCACTACTTGGCAGGACATATCTGTACCTGGCATTACTTGGCAGGACATATCTGTACCTGGCATTACTTGGCAGGACATATCTGTACCTGGCACTACTTGGCAGGACATATCTGTACCTGGCACTACTTGGCAGGACATATCTGTACCTGGCACTACTTGGCACGACATATCTGTACCTGGCATTACTTGGCAGGACATATCTGTACCTGGCACTACTTGGCAGGACATATCTGTACCTGGCACTACTTGGCAGGACATATCTGTACCTGGCACTACTTGGCAGGACATATCTGTACCTGGCATTACTTGGCAGGACATATCTGTACCTGGCATTACTTGGCAGGACATATCTGTACCTGGCACTACTTGGCAGGACATATCTGTACCTGGCATTACTTGGCAGGACATATCTGTACCTGGCATTACTTGGCAAGACATATCTATTCATGGCATTACTTGTTAATTGCTTGTGAAAGTCTCTTATACCTAGATGACTTGACGCCTTACCATGTATTGTATTGGTATCATAAAGATTCATGGGACCTCAAACTCAAAATAATTAATGTCTTTTTGGAGAATTATATGGATTTTAATTATAAAGGATCCAACATACACAACCCTCTTGACCTAATAAAAAGTCCACCAGACTTCTACTAAAGTTTTCAGAATTTTTGATCATATTTATGCATGTAAAAGTAATTGATTGAAATTGCTATAATGCAATATAAAAAAAAGTTAAATGTATCAAGATGTTCTGGCTTCGTGGTAATTACACCTTTTTTATTTTTAAAGTGAGATAGGGTCCATTGCCACTCTCTGTAGTATCTTTGCACAGAACAAGAAGACAAACGTGATGTGGATTCTCCTCAACACATACTGGTTGTGACACTCTTCCATTACACTTTTTAGTGCTGGGGAAATACCTCTATATTTCACTTTTATTAGGGCTTTTCTATCAGTAGATCTTTGCTCGTACTCAAATCCAGAACTTAGTATATGGGAGGCAGAAACACTAACAGTGAGCTATAGCCTGCTCAGCTGTCTATATGAAAATGTTATATGCCTAAAAACGTCAACAGCATTCTTCCTCATAGACATAATGTGCTTGCATATTGTGATATATCTCGTTAAGTCAGTCTATAAGCCAGTACATGTGGAAAAGTTATATCTCTATGCATAGTACACAGATAGAAAACAGCACATTTTAAAAACTTAATACAATAAGTTACATATTTGAAATATTCAGCACTAACAACTTATATAATGCAATGAACATGTTATTTAAGGTGATTGTAAATTACATAATTATTACTTTTTTTTTCCATGTAACCCACAATAAAAGTTAAAGTAAATTAAACACTGATATGTACAGCTATGCAAAAATTGCAAAAAAAAGTTAAGGCTATGAATGTAGCAAGGCAAACTTAAAAATTAATTCTGGCAATCCATGCGATTACACCTACAAACAAAAGAGAATTAAAAATACATTTTATATATATTTATATATATATATATATATATATATATATATATATATATTTATACATATATATCGTATTTTTCAGACCATAAGACGCACTTTTTCCCCCCTAATTATGGGGGAAAATGGGGGTGCATCCTATGGTCCGAATGTACCGTTTTGTGATGTGGGGGTAGTTGGGGCTGTGGCAGCGGAGGGGGCTGTGGCAGCTGGGGCGGCGATGGAGCGGCGTTACCCAGTAACGAGCGGTGGCAGCAGCATATTTGTGGGCATAGCCATGAATTCACTACGTCCACGCTAGACATCAGGAGGTGGGCGGTCTCTCATCCAGATCGTGCGCTGCAGTGACGTTACTAAGAGGCAGGGGCAACACAGAACAGCACAGCGCGCAGTCATCACCGGCCCTGCCTCTTTGTAACGTCACTGCAGCGTGCTATCGGGATGAGAGACCGCCCAGATGTCTAGTGCAGCCATGGTGAATTCATGGCTGCGCCCAAAAACATGCTGCTGCTGCGCGTTGCTGGGTAACGCCCCTCCATCGCTGCCACAGCCCCCTCCAGCCACCACAGTCACAGCCCCAGCTGCTGCCCCAGCTGCCTCTGCTGTCACAGCCCCAGCCCCCTCTGCTGCCACAGCCACAGCGCCCTCCTGCCACAGCCCCCTCCAGCCATCTCCGCTGCCACAGCCCCAGCTGCTGCCCCAGCCGCCTCCACTGTCACAGCCCCAGCCGCAGCCCCCTCCGCTGCCCCAGCCACCTCTGCTGCCACAGCCCCAGCCGCATCTGCTGCCACAGCCCCAGCCCCCTCCTGCCACTGCCCCCTGCTGCCATAGCCACAGCCCCCTCCTGCCACAGCGCCTTCCGCTGCCAAAGCCCCCTCCGCTCATTCAGCCACAGCTCTCTCCGCTGCCACAGCCCCAGGCCCCTGCTGCCACAGCCACAGCCACCTCCTGCCACAGCCCCCTCTGCAGCCACAGCCACAGCCCCCTCCGCTGCCACAGCCACAGCCCCCTCCACAGCCCCAGCCACCTCTGCTGCCACAGCCCCAGCCCCCTGCTGCCACAGCCACAGCACCCTCCTGCCACAGCCCCCTCCAGCCACCACAGTCACAGCCCCAGCCCCTGCCCCAGATGCCTCCACTGCTACAGCCTCAGCTGCCTCCGCTGCCACAGCCCCAGCCCCCTCCTGCCACTGCCCCCTGCTGCCACAGTCTCAGCCCCTTCCTGCCACAGTACACTCTGCTGCCATAGCCCCCTCCACTCATTCAGCCACAGCCCTCTCCGCTGCCACAGCCCCAGCCCCCTGCTGCCACAGCCACAGCCCCCTCCTGCCACAGCCACCTCCTGCCACCTCCACTGCCACAGCCCCAGCTGCTGCTCCAGCCGCCTCCGCTGTCACAGCCCCAGCCGCAGCCCCCTCTGCTGCCCTAGCCACCTCTGCTGCCACAGCCCCAGCCGCATCCGCTGCCACAGCCCCTGCCCCCTCCTGCCACTGCCCCCTGCTGCCACAGCCACAGCCCCCTCCTGCCACAGCGCCCTCTGCTGCCATAGCCCCCTCCACTCATTCAGCCACAGCCCTCTTCGCTGCCACAGCCCCATCCCCCTCCTGCCACAGCCCCCTCCTGCCACTGCCCCATCCGCTGCTACAGCCCCCTCCAGCCACCACAGTCACAGCCCCAGCCACTGCCCCAGACGCCTCCGCTGCCACAGCCTTAGCAGCCTCCACTGCCACAGCCCCAGCCCCCTCCTGCCACTGCCCCCTGCTGCCACAGCCACAGCCCCTTCCTGCCACAGTGCGCTCTGCTGCCATAGCCCCCTCCACTCATTCAGCCACAGCCCTCTCCACTGCCACAGCCCCAGCCCCCAGCTGCCACAGCCACAGCCCCCTCCTGCCACAGCCCCCTCCTGCCACCTGCGCTGCCACAGCCCCAGCCGCTGCCCCAGCTGCCTCCACTGTCACAGCCCCAGCCGCAGCCCCCTCCGCTGCCCTAGCCGCCTCTGCTGCCACAGCCCCAGCCGCATCCGCTGCCACAGCCCCAGCCCCCTCCTTCCACTGCCCCCTGCTGCCACAGCCACAGCCCCCTCCTGCCACAGTGCCTTCTGCTGCCATAGCCCCCTCCACTCATTCAGCCACAGCCCTTTCCGCTGCAACAGCCCCAGCCCCCTCCTGCCACAGCCCCCTCCTGCCACAGCCCCCTCCACTGCCACAGCCCCCTCCGCTGCCACAGCCCCAGCCACCTCCGCTGCCACAACCCCAGCCGCCTCCGTTGCCACAGCCCCAGCTGCCTCTGCTGCCACAGCCCCAGCCCCCTGCTGCCACAGCCCCCACCCCCGGCTGCCACAGCCACAGCACCCTCCTGCCACAGCCCCCTCCAGTCACCACAGTCACAGCCCCCACCGCTGCCCCAGCCGCCTCTGCTGTCACAGTCCCAGCCCCCTCCACCGCCACAGCCACAGCGCCCTCCTGCCACAGCCCCCTCGAGCCACCTCCGCTGCCACAGCCCCAGCCGCTGCCCCAGCCGGCTCCGCTGCCACAGCCCCAGCCGCCTCCACTTCCACAGCCCCAGCCGCAGCCCCCTCCGCTGCCCCAGCCACCATTGCTGCCACAGCCCCAGCCGCCTCCGCTGCCACAGCCCCAGCCCCCTCCTGCTACTGCCCCCTCCGCAGCCACAGCTACCTCTGCTGCCCCAGCCCCTTCCGCTGCCCCAGCTGTCTCTACTGCCACAGCCCCAGCCGCCTCAGCTGCCCCAGGCCCAGCCGCCTCCGCTGCCCCAGCCCCAGCCGCCTCCTCTGCCCCTGCCCCAGCCGCCTCCACCCCAGTCGCCTCCGCTGCCACAGCCCCAGCAGCAGCCCCCTCTGCCGCCTCAGCCCCAGCCCCTTCACCTCTGCTGCCACAGCCCCAGCCCCCTCCACAGCCCCAGCCGCCTCCACTGCCACAGCCCCAGCCACCTCCACTGCCACAGCCCCAGGTGTATCCGCTGTCACAGCCACAGCTGCCACAGCCCACTCTGCTGCCACAGCCACAGCCCCTCCACCTCCGCTACCACAGCCCCAGCCCCCTCTGCTGCCCCAGCCACCTCCGCTGCCACAGCCCCAGCCGCCTCAGCTGCCACAGCCCCAGCCCCCTGCTGCCACAGCCACAGTGCCCTCCTGCCACAGCCCCCTCCAGCCACCATAGCCCCAGCTGCTGCCCCAGCCACCTCTGCTGTCACAGCTCCAGCCACCTCCGATGCCCCAGCCCCAGCCCCCTGCTGCCACAGCCCCAGCCCCCTGCTGCCACAGCCCAAGCCCCCTGCTGCCACAGTCCCAGCTGCAGCCCCCTCTGCCACCTCAGCCCTAGCCCCTCCACCTCTGCTGCCACAGCCACAGCCCCAGCCGCCTCCACTGCCAGAGGCCCAGCCGCATCCGCTGTCACAGCCACAGCAGCCGCAGCCCCCTCTGCCGCCGCAGCCCCAGCCCCTCCACCTCCGCTGCCACAGCCCCAGCCCCCTCTGCTGCCCTAGCCGCCTCCGCTGCCACAGCCCCAGCCACCTCTGCTGCCACAGCCCCAGCCCCCTGCTCTCACAGCCACAGCGCCCTCCTGCCACAGCCCCCTCCAGCCACCACAGCCCCAGCCGCTGCCCCAGCCACCTCTGCTGTCACAGCCCCAGCCACCTCCGCTGCCCCAGCCCCAGCCCCCTGCTGCCACAGCCCCAGCCCCCTCCTGCCACAGCCACAGCGCCCTCCTGCCACAGCCCCCTCCAGCTGCCTCTGCTGCCACAGCCCCAGCCGCTGCCCCAGCCGCCTCCGCTGCCACAGCCCCAGCCGCCTCCGCTTCCACAGCCCCAGCCGCCTCCGCTGCCCCAGCCGCAGCCCCCTCCGCTGCCCCAGCAGCCTCTGCTGCCACAGCCCCAGCCGCCTCCGCTGCCACAGCCCCAGCCCCCTCCTGCCACTGCCCCCTCCGCATCCACAGCCACCTCTGCTGCCCCAGCCATCTCCGCTTCCACAGTGCCAGCTGCCTCCACTGCCCCAGGCCCAGCCGCCTCGGCGGCCACAGCCGCCTCCGCTGCCACCGCCCCAGCCGCAGCCCACTCCGGCTCTGCAGCCCCAGCCCCTCCACCTCCGCTGCCACAGCCCCAGTCCCCTCCGCAGCCCCAGCCACCTCCACTACCACAGCCCCAGCCACCTCCACTGCCACAGCCCCAGCCACATCCACTGTCACAGACACAGCTTCCTCCGCTGCCCCAGCCCCCTCCGCAGTCCTGGCTCCCTCCGCCTCTGCTGCCACAGTGCCAACCCCCTCCACTGCACCAGCCACCTCCGCTGCTGCAGTCCCAGCCTCCACTGCCACAGCCCCAGCCGCCTCCGCTGCCACAGCCCCAGCCACCTTCACTGCCACAGCTCCCTCCGCAGCCTCAGCCGCCTCTGCTGCTGCAGCCCCCAGCCAGTGTGACCTCGCTCCCTGCCTATCGTGGGTCCAGAATGAGAGGCAAGCATTATAACGTAGAAGTAAAATGTAAAGTAAAGTGAAAAAGCACATGTCATTAAACATTGTACCACTACTGTGGTGAACTATAACTCCCAGCATGGCATAAGAGCTGCAGGATATGCTGGTAGTTATAGTTACCATCAAAGGCTACCACAATACCTGTGGCATCTTAAAGAGGACATACCATACGTGGCTGAAGTCATACAGCCAGTACATGATACAAGCCGCTAGTGGATCGGGCAGCATACTGGCTGTATGACTTCAGCCACGTTTGTCTTTCGGCGTTTCTTCCTGTGTGTGTGTACAGTTAGAGACCAGTCAGTCATTGACAGCAGGAGAGGAGAAGCCAAAGTACGGTATGTTTTCCTCTGTCGCAGCATTTCAGACGGAAGACTGAAACATACCATATCAGTCTTACGTCGTACATCCAATGTCTGATACATTCTGCCTGATCCACGGGCAGCATGCATCACCTGTCGCAATCCATAGGCAGAATGCTTCAAAAGATTTTTTTCCACTATTTTCCACCTTTAAAACCTGGGTGCGTTTTATGGTCCGGTGCGTCTTATAGTCCGAAAAATATGGTATATATATTTATATAGTTTTTTAATTATTAATAACGCCCTTCAGCTTAAATTCGAGCCATGGCCACTTGATGGATGCACGCTCTGAAGGAAGATCCATCTTGTGCAAGCCTAAATGGGTGCCCAAGAGACTTCTCTGCCATTATCTTAATTGTATCAAACCATTGAGTTGCTGGTCTTCCTCTTTGCCTTGTTCCTTCTATTTTTCTGACCATGATGTCCTTCTCCAGTGATTGCTCTCTTCGTATGATGGGTCCAAATTAGGCAATTAGTAGCTTGATGATCCTTGCTTTGAGTGACATGTCTCGCTTGATTTGTTCCTCCTTGTGGAGAGTGACATACCGGCTCTAGCACGTCAAGGTAAGGAGGCTTATTCGCTGTGCAATGCTCCTCTGGGAAATTTAATATGAAAATTGCCTCTTCAGAGAAAAAGCTGACTTGAACTCTATAGCGCCACCTATTGGAAGCAGCAATCCTACAAGTCACAATCAACCCTTTAACGAGTCGTGCAGTATGACTTAGAAACACTGTGTCTGCAAATTGAGATTCTGGTTTGGCTTTTATCTTAAGTCATATTGCAAGACTCATTATAGGGTTGATTGTGACTTGTAGGATTGCTGATTCCAATACGTGGCGCTATGGAATTCAAGTCCTCTTTTTCGCTAAAGAGGCAATTTGCATATTGATTTGTTCCAAAATTGATTTGTTTGTTCTTGCCATCCATGGTATTGATAGCATCCTTCTCTAGCACCACATTTTGAAGGTGTCGATTCTTCGGTCTTGTTTCTTTCCCTATATGTATATATAGATAGGAGGCCTTGCCGGAGGATATATAAACATATTTTTTAATGTGGTTACTACAACACTAATTCATGTTATCATTATCTCCATGTTAGTAAAAAAAACAACATGTAATGAGTTGCTGAATAAAAAAGAGGCACATTAAACCAAATGGTGGCCTACCCTAACAAATTTCTACAAATAACAAATGTCCACAATGAAGTGTCAAATACCTGAATGGATAAAATGGATAAAAATTAAAAAGAAAACTATCAAGCAAGATCACATAATAATTAACAAGCTCCTTTCCTGTAAGGCGTCCAAAATGCACTTCCAGGAATTTGCTTAATTGACTGCATCTAATAAGCTAGGTAATTTAAGTCGATCCTATGCAGGTGCTTTTCCAAAGGCTTAGGCTTCAAGTTTGAGATTCAGTGTACAAGCTACGGGCGAGTGGCCCAATAGCGTCAGTGGTAATTCGATTAGTAGTGATCGGTTGGGTACCCTGTATGAGTGTATGGGTCATACACCACTAAAATTGGCCATTCTCCCTCTTCTCTCCATTGGTCGTACATCCTTCATATTGGCCTTGTCCCCAATCTATCACAAATAAATGGGCGCCAGAGTCAGTGGCTCTTCCTTTAGTAGATAGATTTGTTGCCTCGTATGACTACATGGGTCTCACACCCTTAATATCGCCCCCCGTCCTTTCCTCTTAGTGCACCACACTGCCTGCTATAAAGCATAACCTTACTTGCAAATGCATTTATGGTCGGAGCCAACGCAGTTTGCTTTTCAATCAAATACAAGCGAGCACTTATTTACAGATTTCTAGGCGTATTGTTATTCTGTTCTAAAAATGTAGTATATGGGTTTTCCAATCACGCATAGAGAACAATGCAGCGAATGTCTCTAGATTGCTTTGGATTCCTTACATCCCTTGGTTAGAAATTTTGTCATGTGGTCTGTACGTTGCTAAGGTAACAGCACGTTAGCTGAATAGATCAACAGTGAAAAATATGAAACTGACAATGTCTTCTTATTTAAGGCTGTAGGAGATACTCAAAATATATTGTTCAACAGGAAAGCCTAAAGTATAGGAGCTTCACACGTAAGTGCTGTGAAATTGGTAAAACTGTTACAAAACAATCATCTAAATTGCAAAATTAATTCTACATAAAGATTTGATTTATGGCAGTCTCTCTATTCATCTATCTATATCTCTATCAATCTATTATTATACTGTATCTATTACATTTTCCATTGACTCCAGTAGGTGAAATATGTGGGTTTGTTAAAAAATTTAAAAAAAAGACTGATCAAGCGTTTTTCTCCACCTTGGATATTAATAATGAAAAACTGTTTTTTAATTTATTGCCTTAAGTTCTTGGATAAAACTCCTTCTTGCCACGGCCATCTTCAGTTTTGTTTTCTTTTATACCTCCAGACTTTGCTATTTCATTGGTGACATAGTTGTTACTGTTCACAAGAAGAGTTCTAGTTTTGAATACCACCAATGAGAACAAATTCTTACATGGGGTCACATGTTAAAACAAAGAAAGTTTTGCCGTTGTTTCATCATATAACATTTCACTGAACTGTAAAAATAACACGTTATTGCAATTATGGGATACCAAATGTTTAAAGGTATTTTTTTATTTTTTGTACTACATTTAAAATGAAAAAAAAAAATTACAAAAAAAGTTTTACAACACATTGAAATATTTATATTAGGATACAGCATCTTTTACTTTTGGTTATATGTGACTTACCTGCTCATTTTTAAATCTTCAAAGCATTAAAGCATTCCTATCATTTTATTATTTTATGCAAAGTTCATGAGCCTATATGCATAAAGGAATACAGGCTCATAAACTTTCCTTTGAACCCATACACGGTTTTCTGCGTATTCATGCAGGAGCTCAGTACTTCTGCTTGCTGGATAGAGCACTGCAGTGAGGTGTTTTGAGCAATCTGTGGAGGTAACAAAACATTTTAGGAAGGGAGTAGAAAGTGTATAAAAAAAATAAAATGATGCATACACTTTAAACCCCTTCCTGACATATGACATACAGTTACATCATATGTCGTGTCCCTGACTTTGATGCGGGCTCGCAAGCCGAGCCCATATCTTTTGCAGCAGATGAGGGCTAATTGTGATCACAGAGCGCCGATGAGTTGAACTGCCATATATAGTACTTAATCAGCTTCAAGGCCCCTACGGGAATTAAAAATACAGTAAAAAATAAAAAGCATAACAACATTTTTAAAAAAAAAAAAAAAAATATGAAAAAAAACAAAAAAAAAAACCTTTTTCCCCATTAGTACATTATTACACTTATTTTGTATTGCAAAAATAAGTCCGATCAATCAAAATCTAAAATAAATTAATCTGATTGGTAAACAGCATAATGAGAAAAATAATCAAAATGCCAGAATTGTTTTTTTGACAGCCCCACATCATGAAAGTTGACAGCATTAAGGGTCTTAGAAAATGGCGACAAAAGCAAATACATATATATTTTTTTTACAAATCTCTGATTTTTTTTTCACCACTTACAGTGGGGAAAATAAGAATTTGATATACTGCAAATTTTCCCATCTACAAAGTCTGTAATTTTTATCGTACGTACACTTCAACTGTGAGAGACAGAATCTAAAAATAAAAGAACAGAAAATCGCATTGTATGATTTTTACACAAATTGCATTTTATTGCATGAAATAAGTATTTGATACAATAGAAAAATAGAACTTAATATTTGGTACAGAAACCTTTGTTTGCAATTACAGAGGTCAGACATTTCTGTAGTTCTTGACCAAGTTTGCACACATTGCAGCAGGGATTTTGGCCCACTCCTCCATACAGATTTTCTCCAGATCTTTCAGGTTTCAGGACAACATTGAGGTTCAGCTCCCTCCAAAGATTTTCTATTGGGTACAGGTCTGTAGACTTGCTAGGCCACTCCAGGACCTTGAAATGTTTCTTACGGAGCCACTCCCTAGTTGCCCCAGGTGTGTGTTTCGGGTCATTGTGACCCAACCACGACTCATCTTCAATGTTCTCACAGAGGGTAGGAGGTTGTTTGCCAAAATCAAGCGATACATGATCCCATTAATCCGCCCTTCAATACGATGCAGTCTTCCTATCCCCTTTTCAGAAAAGCCCCCCCAAAGTATGATGTTTCCCCCACCATGCTTCATGGTTGGGACAGTGCTATTGGGGTTGTACTCATCCTAGTTCTTCCTCCAAACACGGCAAGTGGAGTAAATACCAAAAAGTTCTATTTTGGTCTCATCTGACCACATGACCTTCTCCCATGTCTCCCCTGGATCATCCAGATGGTAATTGGTGAACCTAAAATGGGCCTGGACATGATATGAGCAGGGTCACCTTGCGTGCCCTGAAGGATTTTAATTCATAACGGCGTAGTGTGTTACTAATGGTAATGTTTGAGGCTGTTGTCCCAGTCATTGACCAGGTCCTCCTGTAGTTCTGGGCTGATTCATGACCTATATCAGAATCATCTTTAAGCTGCGAGGTGAGATCTTGCATGGAGCCCCAGACCAAGGAAGATTGACTGTCATTCTTGTGTTTCTTCCATTTTCCAACAGTTTTTGCCTTATCACCAAGCTGCTTTCCTATTGTCCTGTAGCCCATCCCAGCCTTGTGCAGGTCTACAATTTTGTCGCTGATGTCCTTAGACAGCTCTTTGGTCTTGGCCATGGTGGAGAGGTTGGTGTTTGATTGATTGAGTGTGTGGACAGGTGTCTTTTGTACAGCTAACAAGTTCAAACGGGTGCATTTAATACAATTGATTAATAAATTCTGAGAGCCAGAATTCTTGCTGGTTGGTAGGTGATCATATACTTATTTCAGGAAATAAAATGCAACTTGATTATATAGAAATCATATAATGTGATTTTCTGGATTTTTTTTTCAGGATTCTATCTCTCACAGTTGATATGTACCTATGATAAAAATTACAGGCCTCTCCATTCTTTGTAGGTGGGAAAATTTGCAAAATCGCAGTGTGTCAAATACTTATTTTCCCCATTGTAAATAAAAAAATACATGCATGCTTGGTATTATCATAAAGGTACTGACCTGGAGAATCATATTGCTAGATTAGTTTTACCGAATAGTGAACATGGTAAATTAAAAGAAAAAAAAAATTGTGAAATTGCTAATTTTTTTACATTTCAACACTCTTGGAATTTTTTTAATGATAAAATGAATGGTGTCATTCAAAAGTACAACTCTTCCTGCAAAATACAAGCCCTCTTTCAGCTATGTAGATGGAAAAATAAAAATGTAACGACTCTTAAGAATGGGAGCAAAAAACGAAAAAATGGAACATCACCCAGTTATGAAGGGGTTAAGGGAATCCTCTGAGATCTGTTCTTGTTTTTGGAAAGACACATATAATGGGAACACAGACCACAGGATATTAGGAAAGTCAATGAACAAATACATACACAAGATATACGTTTTGGTTAAAGAAGAGCTGTTCAGGTAGAATTTTGAATCTGCCTGTTCATGTGGATTCACAGAAAAGTTTTCTCCACAAATTTAATGTACCTTATTATAATCTGAGGTCCCTTTAGACTATAGTGCATTAGAAATATAAGATGTAAAAAATTAAAAAAATCATTAAACTTGCCTAACCGCTCAACTCTCCAGCCACTCCTCTCATCACCGTCACCCACATCCGGTCCTCTTCCGATCCTCATTGCCAATTCTGAAATCCTAAAGCTTTGCACACTGAACTGGAATATCCATCTAATGAGACCCAAGAGGGTTATGCGTATGCAAGGGAAAGATCATGACGTGTAGAACTGTCTTGGACCTCATGAGAGCTGAAAATCTCATCTTAGCGTGAGAGCCTCAGTGATTTCAGTGCTTGTGGCGGGGATCAGAATAAACTACAAGGAACAGAAGGGTGACAAAGAGTAGCGGAGAGGCCTGAGTGGTGAACATTGCAGTAAGGTGCATATATTTTGCTGGATCCCCGTGGAAGTAAATTACAAAAATTGCGCATTTTGGCAAATATTGGATTTTTGTCAAATTGAGTAGAATTCAATTCCAATTGAATATATTTGCTCATCTCTAATGTTTGTGTTTGCAAAAATACCACAGTGCTCTTATAATAGAAGAAAAAAGAATGTTTTTCTACTTTTTGCGCTTTCTCTGAGCAGTCAAATCGGATGTACCATTTATGTCCGGTTGTACTGGAAAGAGAGCTGCACCAAATAAATTTGCCTGTAGAATATTAGACACATGAGAGGCACCAGTTAAGCATTACTGAGGTATAGCAGGGCTCTTAAATAACTGGGGGATGCTTTAGACCCACCTCACAGTTTGAAAAGCACAGCTGCATGCCTTGTGTGCTTTTGGGCAGAATTTAATTATGAGACAAACTACTATATAGAATAGTGATTCACTGCAAACAACATGATAGCTTGGACATTTTCAAGTAGTTCTTTCTCTATAGAGAAATGTAGTCAAATACACAAAATCTTATACTATACACAAAGCTTCTGAGGGCAGTAAGATGTAGAATTGTTAATGGGTTATGGGGATATAAAATTATTAAAACTACTTCATTAAATATTTGTTGCAGTAGTATATTCTTTTGTATTTGCTAGAGAAGAGCTTAATTATTGGTAATATTTTGTACAAAAAAAGAAACTAATCTTAAATGAAAAAAAAAAAAGTGTTCTCTAGTGATGGGTGAGCGTGCTCGGTTAACCCTTTCACTGAACATGCTCAGATACAGCCCGAGTATTTTCGGCGTGCTCAACAACTATGTTCGAGCCGCCTTGGCTGCATGTGTCGCTGCTGTTAGACAGCTGCGACACATGCAAGGATTGCCTGTTTGTTAGGCAATCCCTGCATGTGTTGCAACTGTATAACAGCTGTGACACATGCAGCCGCAGTGGCTCAAACATAGTTGTTGATCACGCAGAAAATACTCGGGCTGCACCCGAGCATGTTCAGTGAAAGGGTTAACCGAGCATGCTAGTGTTCTCAATCAAGTTATGGCTCTTGAAATATCTTCTGTTATTAAAAAAAAAATAGGGGACATCTTTCCGATTGCTGGGCGACCGACCATAGTGGCCCTTACCGATCACAAGAAACAGAGCCCTGGCTGAATGGAGCAGAGATTGATCATGCGCACTACCGTTCTATTCATTCATTATCGAGCATAGAGCTCACCTGATCTTTGGCTCTTCTATTAGAATGAATGGAGAGGCAGTGAGAACGATAAATCTTTGTTGCATTCAGTTAGTGCTCTTCAGAGCTCCAGCTCTTGGGATTGGTGGAGGCCACAGTGGTTGCATCACCAGCAGTCTGAAAGTTATTCGCTATACTTTGGATAAGAGATAACGTTCAAACTTGACACCACCCCTTTAGAAGGGATTTTCAGCACCTTTCAAATTGGAGACATCATAACCCCAGATACCCGTCAAGACACGTACGTGATTGCCATGTATTCTGCATCTGTCCTGTTCATTATAGTAATGGACTGCAATACATTTTTGCTAAAATGTACATGTCTTTTGTGGCAAAATTATAGTGAATTTGTCAATATTAGTGAATCTGCTGCTATGCATCAGGCTATTCCCCCTCCAGTAAACTCCGTTTGGAAAAATTTGGCAGAGCTGGTTAAAAAAATGACGAAAGTCTCAACTACATACCGACAGTTTTCTAGTGTTACGAGCTTATGTCTTCCTTTTTATTTTTATTTTGTGGGAAATAATCATAGAATCATAGAATCATAGAATCATAGAATGGTAGAGTTGGAAGTGACCTCCTGGGTCATCTGGTCCAACCCCCTGCTCAAAGCAGGATTCACTAGATCATCTCAGACAGATGTCTGTCCAGCCTCTGTTTGAAGACGTCCATTGAAGGGGAACTCACCACCTCTCGTGGCAGCCTGTTCCACTCATTAATCACCCTAACTGTCAAAAAGTTTTTTCTAATATCTAATCTGTGTCTCCTCCCATTTAGTTTCATCCCATTGCTTCTAGTCTTTCCTTGTGAAAATGAGAATAAAGATGATCCTTCTACAATGTGACAGCCCTTGACATATTTGTAGACAGCTATTAAGTCTCCTCTCAGTCTTCTTTTTTGCAAGCTAAACATTCCCAAATCCTGCAACCGTTCCTCATAGGACATGGTTTGCAGACCAGTCACCATTCTGGTCGCTCTTCTCTGAACTTGCTCCAGTTTGTCTATGTCTTTTTTAAAATGTGGTGCCCAAAACTGTACACAGTATTCCAGATGAGGTCTGACCAAAGAGGAGTAAAGACCGATAATGACTTCACGTGATCTAGACTGTATGCTTCTGTTAATACATCCCAGAATTGTATTTGCCTTTTTTGCTGCTGCATCACACTGTTGACTCATGTTCAGTCTATGATCTATTAGTATACCTAAGTCTTTTTCACATGTACTGTTGCTTAGCTCTATTCCTCCCATTCTGTATATGCTTTTTTCATTTTTATTGCGCAGATGTAGTACTTTGCATTTTTCCCTGTTAAAAATAATGTCCCATGTGTCTAATAATTCTCCAAATTGGTATATTTAATTTACTTCTGCAAATAATTGTACTCTTAACCATGGTTCTATCTTAATCTAATGCAATGGAATGAAATTTATGGCTGCAGGTAAAGAATGTAATGTTAAAATATATTTTAAAGCTCTTTATTTAAGTGCTTCTAATACAGATTACATTTTTTTTATAATATAGTATATACATATGCCATAGATGTAAACTCTTCAAAACCCCGTTTGTAAGAAGACCTTTCCAGTCTCCAGCTTTTTTCAAACATTTGTATTATTTTGAATTTTTTTTTTATAGAAATCTAAATTGTGATATTTCTCTGCAATTAATGCTGGAAATGTATGAATAATTTGTCTACAGTGTGTTACAATTCCAATTGTCAATAGAATATACACAGATATTGTCAGCACCGATTTTACAGTGCCAGATTGGACTGTTCAGGGACTAGTCCCCAAATTGAATACCCATTGTTATTTTATTGTATTATTTCCAGTAGGGTTAACAGAGATATTGGACAAACAAAATATGCATTTTTTTATTGTAGAATGCCTTTATAATATTATTATTATTATTATTATTATTACATCACTAAATTATCAACTGTTTGAAATAAAGTATAGTTACCATCTTGCTTGGTAGGTATCTAGAAGTTTATAATCTTTACAAAGCCTTCCTGTATCCTAGATCAAAGCTAAATTTTTGTGATCAAAGGAAGTGTATGTGTTCACATTAACCTTAAGTATATTAGTTTGTGCTCTGTTTGTAAGTTTCCAATGAATTGAGTGTGTGACTGCATTTTAATCTTACAATTATTAAAGCCACTTAAACAGAAAACAGAAATAGCTTTGCCCTGTAGTTCAGCAGCAGAATAAATATTACTTGTATTTTTAACCTAATATTGACATTTTTGTGACAGGCTAATAGCTAAAATATATACAAACGATACTATTCTTTGCTCAACCAAATTTCTCCTAATCACTAAACAAGCCACTGCTTTGTGTATCAGATCTTCATTCCAGTCAAGGACTGTTGACGATGTTAATGGTAAAGCTATTCCGTTATGTAAATCAGACCCTCATTGTGATATCCACAAGGAAAAAATTTGGCCTGATTAAAATAATTTTAATTTGTTCTAAGTACATGTCGGTTTTAGAAATTTTTGATTCGCTATGGTTTTAAAAACTTAAAAAAGGTAAAAGAAAGTTGAAAGGATTTCTATGCGTCAATAATGTATGAGTATATTATAAAGTCATGGCCGAAAGTGTTGGCACCCTTGAAGTTGCTCCAGAATATGAATTATTTCTACTAGAAAATTATTGAAATTACACGTGTTGTTATACATGTTTATTTCCTGTGTGTGTATTGGCACAAAATAAAGGAAAACTGAGAAAAAAAGGCAAACTGGACATAATTTCACACTATACACCCAAAATGGGCAGGATAAAATTGTTGCCACCTTTCCAAAAATGAGGGTAAACAACTTTGTTTCAAGCATGTGATGCTCATTCAAACTCACCAGTGGCAAGTAACACATGTGGGCAATATGAAAATCACACCTGAAACCAGATAAAAAGTGGAGAAGTTAACTCACTCTTTGCATTGTTTGTCTGTGTGTGCCACACTAAGCATGGAGAACACAAAGAGGAGAAGAGAACTGTCTGAGGACTTGAGATGCAAAATTGTTGAAAAACATCAACAACCTTAAGGTTACTAGTCCATCTCCAGAGATCTTGATGTTCCTTTGTCCACAGTGCGCAACATAATCAAGATGTTTACAACCCATGAAACTGTATCTAATCTCCCTGGATGTGGACGGCAGAGAAAAATTGATGAAAGGTTGCAATGCAGGGTAGTCCGGATGGTGGATGAGCAGCCTCGATCAAGTTACTAAGAAATTCAAGCTGTCCTGCAGGCTCAGAGTGCATCAGTATCAGCACAAATTTCTGTCGACATTTGAATGAAATGAAATGCTATGGCAGGAGACCCAAGAGGACCACACTGCTGACACCGAGACATAAAAAAAAGCTAGACTGCAGTTTGCCAAAATGTACGTGAGTAAGCCAAAATCCTTCTGGAAAAGCGGACAGATGAGACCAAGATAGAGTTTTTTGGTAAAGCACATCAATCTACTGTTTACCGAAAACAGAATGAGGCCTATAAAGAAAACAACACAGTACCTGAAGTCAAATATGGTGGACATTCAAAGATGTTTTGGGGTTGTTTTGCAGCCTCTGGCACTGGGTGCCTTGACTGTGTTCAAAGCATCATGAAGTCTGAAAATTACCAAAGGATTTTGGCTCACAATGTCTAGGTACACCCCCATTGAAGAAATATATCCAATGTATAAAATTACTTTCTACAGAAAAGGGAGCACGATTTCAAAGGTTTTTAGTTGTCCATTGTAGTTTAAAAAAAGAAAACAAAAATGTGAAAAATAGACACGTATTTCCTATTTTTCTGTGCACTTTCCACTTCTATCAGCAAAAAAAGGAATATAAAAATGACTTAAAAATTAAGATCCATGCATCGCAAAAAAAAGAGGCAGAAATTATAGAGCCATTAAAAGGGCATGTACAATAATACCCAAAATAACAACGTGGCCCAAAAGTGGTAAGGTTTTAGCCTCAATAGTTGTAGTACTAGATAATGAAAAATATGCCTCATAGAAATTAATATATTAAAGAGGAAAAAATTAATTTAAAAAAATTTCAACAGTCCTTCCAAAATACCATGTAAGAGATAATTAGGCGCACTTGTAGATAAGTGAAAAAATAATGTTAGTTTTTTTTCTAATTTCAAAGAATTATCCACCACAATGTTCATGCAGAATAATAGATATTAGCAATCATTTTCAACATTTTGATCCAATCCTGGATCTTTCGCAAGAGTCGCTGTGTTTGTTAGTATCTGCTCATGTGAAGAGAAGGGAAGTTCTGGGGTGTCTTGGTATCCCCAGCAGGGCATTGGTGCCAGTTGAAAATTGCATGTTGCGCAGTCCACGCTTCCTGTGGTGGCCATACATTTCATCTAGCGTTCATTCAGGATACTTTGAGGAACATACTGAAACTTTATTTTCCCAAGGAATATAATCTGCCACCTCAATTCTGTGGTGCTGGCTTACTCTCCTCTTCGTATTTAGAACAATTGCATGCTCAGCTGAATCAGGGTTGGAAGCAATAACTGTTGGCCAATGAAGAGGTCGTTTGACAGCTATCAAATGTATAAGACCATTTTTAGTGTGTAGTTGTTGAAAAGTTAGGAATGTGTGATAGTCAAGATAGAGAACAATACAGAGGTGTAGGCTGAAAATGTAGTAATCTTTATTTATCAGATATGGCTGCACCTCGGAAATGTTGCACAACTAGAAACAATTGAATGGCGATGTTCTGGATATAATGAATGACTATATTAAATTACTGCACTGCCGACACTTTGGTCCCAGCTTCAGTGCCCTTTTTCTTTGATTATTTAACTGTTCAGTGAAGTAAATTATGGAAAATGTAGCCAATGGTCAGAGTTTCATGCAGAGAAATATTACAGTTCATTAGCTGCTTCTCCTCCTACCAGGTAATAGGAGCAAGGACTGGCCAGAGGCACTGAGAAAGAAAGCATTTAACAAAAACTGGTGCACAAAGGGAGAGAAATGATTTTACCGCTGGATCTAATTTGGGGAATTCATTAAAGTATGCTATTTCTAAATTCTTAAGGATGTCTATTCCCTATAATAGGATTTAATGTATTTCATTCTTTAACTAAATTTATTCTATGATATCAACTTCCTGTCCATTGACCAAGTATTTTATGTATCTATCACTTTCCATCCCCTGATCTCCGTGACTTCCCAGTCATATATATTTTGTAGGAAATGTCTGTTAATTGTGATGGGACAAAAAGCTATTTTCCTATTATTCTTCCTTGAACAGGTCAATATATTGTATCACTTCTCGCAGCATCTGTTCTTAATAACCTGTTGTTTTCTTGCAGTAGACAGTTCATCAAAATGTCAAGTACTGTTAGATGCTGTGCAGACCCTTTTTTTGACTTTTCTGAAATCTCTGTCAGTTTTAGAGTTGTGAAACTGGATAACTAATTTTAAAGACTTTGAGCACAAAGGGTGCAAATTATTACTTAAATTATGTTTTTTATTATTTTTGACACATGCTGTAAATGGAGAATTAATATGAATTCTGAATGAACTCTGTGAACTTCCTGCATTATAAAAGTTATTTTATTCCATTTACTAATAATAAATAATAATCTTTATTTTTATATAGCACTAAC
This sequence comes from Phyllobates terribilis, assembly GCF_046119375.1. Classification (NCBI taxonomy): domain Eukaryota; kingdom Metazoa; phylum Chordata; class Amphibia; order Anura; family Dendrobatidae; genus Phyllobates; species Phyllobates terribilis. The sequence goes on from NW_027362761.1 coordinate 792,011,133, forward strand.
ATGTTCCACAGCGCTTTACATACATTATTATCGCTGTCCCCATTGGGGCTCACAATCTACATTCCCTATCAGTATGTCTTTGGAATGTGGGAAGAAACCGGAGAACCCGGAGGAAACCCACACAAACACGGGGAGAACATACAAACTCCTTGCAGATGTTGTCCTTGGTGGGATTTGAATCCAGGACTCCAGCGCTGCAGCGCTAACCACTGAGCCACTGTGCTGTCCTTACCGTTGCTGCTTTCTATTAAGTGGCTGGATAGTAGTCATATTCAGTGAATTAGGGCACAGTCAGACGGCCGTATAATACAGATGACGATCGCATTGCAATGCCCGGACTGTCCGGCGGTTCTCCTTACCCAAGCATGACAGCTGTATAGAAATACATGCTGTCACGCCCAGGTGAGGAGAGCCACTGGCCAGTCCGAGAATTGCAATGTGTTTGTCATCCGTGTTATAATGCCGCCTGACTGTGCCCTAATAAGCTCCAATCAAAATCATTCAACCCCCATTGCAAATTAGATTTAATGGTAATATTTACAAACGTTCTGCTACTTCCAAAAAAAGCAATCAATCACAAACGGGTTTAGATAGCTCAGCACAGCTAATATAACAAGTGACTTCTCTGAATTTGATATACATGCCACTTTTAATGACTACTGCAGTCAGAGAATTTTTCCACCCTCTTATGACAAGTGTCTTTAGTACTTGTTAGATCAACTTAGCAAATAGTTTCCTTTGTGTTATACAAACAATGCTAAAATAATTCCTCTATATTGTTAGAACAGACATGTGTTAAAAGGTCAGTGCAAATCTGGTTTGTCTCTCAAGCATTGCAAAATCTAATCTCATCAACTAACACAAGGGGAAAATATAGCAGAAAATGATCAGATTTTCCAATTTCATGGCCAGAGATACCTTGGGAAGTTACAAAAGAAGCATTTAGGTTCTGTAACTAAGGTAGTTTGCCAAACAAAACACTAATAACAGTGCAGTTGCATACAAAGATATCGTTTTTACAATTTTACAGCTGCAAAGTGTGAAAATTGCAGTTGAGACGGATTCCTGAAAACACACATTGATCGGAACAAGGATTATACCATTTATATTTATTAGACGTGAGCAAATTGTTTTGTCTTCTGTTATTTTCTTATTGTCTTACAATGTCAGGGTAATTTATGTAATTTTTTACACCATTTTATTCCAGATAGATTTTTCAATGAAACAGCCCTGTCCATCTAATAAGCTTTAAATGCAGATTGTGCATACTGTTTATTGCTTCAATAGTAATGATCTAATTTTTCTGACTTATTTTGTTTTATTTTTGTTAATAATTGTTACCAATTTTCCTTTTAGAATTCTCTTCAGGTCTAATATTCCCTGAGTATGAAGCCCAGTTATCAATCTACATTTTCACAAAAGGACCATTGAAATAAGATAAATATTAGAAATGACTGATGGACCAGATATTACCAGTAACTATTGATCTGTTCAGTAAATCAGATGATTGGATTGCATTTTTGCATGTTTTAGTGGTAGTGTCAATATGTATAACTGTTTCATATATTTACAGTGCTTCAGTTATTTTTAGGGATTTAAATAGGCCACCCAATGGGGCAAGTTCCCCAATTGGCTGTCGAGTCTATCCTGCCTTAGTTCCACTGACAAGCCCTAGAAAATGGCTGTTTAACCAGGCCTTTATTAATACATGTCTTTGCACACATATTGGTGTCTTGGCGGCGTTTATGCCTCATATTCGTGCCTTGGTGGCAATCATGCCTCACAGTGCCTGAGAATTCCCCTTCTCCAGGGGAGATGATTTCTGAGTATGCTGGATGGGCTAGCACATAGCCCAGCAGTGACATCATTGGCTTTAGCGCTGATAGCAAAAATAGCAAATGTAAGAGCAGGGACAAGTACTATAAAATTGATCAGTTTGTGTCAAAGTGTCAGCCATTGGAAAGGCATACATTTTTGCGAAGAAGAAGAAGAAAGACCATCAGTGTTGTAACATCATTATCTAGACACCATGATATATTTTTTGTGTTAAATTAAAGTATTGTACAGCTCCTGGATAATCTGTTATTGGTCAACTTCATATTTAATACCATCTATATTTTCTAGTTTGTAATTCCTATATAAAATATTTCACTGTACATTTTTGCATTGTACTTAAGTTTGAAAGAACTCGGTCATCAGTGACGTCTGTTTCGGTGACAAGACTGGTCTCTGCTCTCCCTACTCGCCATATTCTCTCCTTTATCAGTGTGCACTAAAACTGGGCTCTCTTGCAATCTCAACACTTCTCATTGACCCACCGAGGGAACGCACTGTCACTATACATTCAAAGGAATACAGCACTGTGAGCAGGGAGCGAATACTGAGCATGTGCTGGAATTCACAACTGGCGCATGCTCAGTAGAGCAGAGACTAACATCCATAAAACAGACATCACTAGTTACGCTTCATTTTAGGGTGGAGAAAGCATCTGCGGCTGTGACTTCAGTCTTTGCCCCCTGATGATGACCTGTTTCAATATCCCAGCATACACAGGGAATTCTGAAACAAAATGTAATCAGAACAAGAGTTGACAGAGTAACGGTAGGAATTTTTCATTAAAAGTTTAATAGATAAGTGATTAGATTTTTGCATTAAATAGATTGACATTAGGGATTAAATTAAACTTTGGTTTCACCACCCCTTTAAGCTACAGTATTACAGACCCTTTGTTTGGAATTTTTCCACAATTATCTCAATGCTATGTCCCAATCATAGAGTACTTTGTGGCATAGCCACTGGAACAATGTGAATAAAGTTGAATTTAACAGTATGAACGGAAGCTTAAAAGATTCACTCTACAGTTTCCAATTTATTTTTATTTTAATATTTAGCATACATATTAACCTGTCATTTTTAGGAATGGTAATGGTAATGGTAATTGATACCAATGCAAATGACAATTAAACTATAAAACACATTTGACATAGTTGACGTAATGATCGATGCTTAGAAACATCACCAAAAAAATAAACCTTGCGGGCTATTTGCAATAGGAATGGGGCTAGCTTTTCAGGTTAATAGGAACTCTACATCTGTTCTGTAAATATAATATATAAAACCTGCAAAGCGGAAGAGTCTAAAAGAATGATACATATTTAATGCAGGTCCTACCAAGTGATAGCTATTTTTTCGTATAGTCATTAAATTTTTAAATAAAATGATTAGACCCTTTTTTTTATTTCAGAAATACCCATGAAATTTATAGTTTCACAAGGCATTACTCATAACTTCAATTTGCCAAGCGCCTCTATTCATGTGACCTCCATTAATCCTTGTTTCTCCAGCATTACCAATGCGGATAAGACTCTAATAGTAAATATATTGCAGTAACTAGAAACAAATTAGTTGCAACAAATAACTTTTACATCATCATCTGGAACATGTGAAATCATATTCTGAAAAGTGAAAAATCTTAATCATTTATTAAATACAGATATGTAAATAAATTACAGAATTGCACAAGTAGCAAATTCTCAGATAAAAACTACTGAATTTGGAAAGCAGCAGAAGTCGCTTACATTTTTATTTTTACTATAAATGTTTCATGAACTTTAACAATGAGAGAAGTCAAGCTAGAAGAATTTTAATGGCATAAAACCTAAAAAAAACGTAACTGGGATAAATACAGAATGTCCACAGAAATAAAGAACAGATGCTTCCAGACCATTCATATGTTTTATAAAAGCTGCTTACAAGTGGAAGTAAACAGATAAAAAACATAGGGTTGAAGTAATACAAATCTAAGAATGTGATCTTTAAATTTATCAACAGCTGGTGTGTTAGCACTTGTTCAGACGAGTGTGTTATACAGCTGTATGTAGGGTGTATAAAAATCGGACAACTCACTGACCAAAATAATTCAATAGGACTGTTCAGATGACAGGTTTTTTTTTCATATGTATCTAGTATCCATGAAAAAAAAAATTGTAGCATGCACTATTTTCTTCTGTGGTCAGATGAAACTCGCCCTTTTAAGTCAATGGTTGCGCAAAAAAAATTGTATACCATACAGATCATCCGTATTGCATCTGATTTTTACATATACACTGATGTAAATACTTTTATGACAAAAGTATTCTCGGAGTGATACATATATTGGCTAACCAGAACAAAATATATATTTGCAAGCTTTAAGAGCACAAATGCTCCTTCTTCAGGCCATATTACAAATGAATTAAGAAGATCAAAGCACAACATTTAAGAGATATTGCAACACGACAATTGTTCATGAGGTGGAAGGGGTGATGTCTCCTAAAGATAAGCCAAGGAAATCAAATTAGGCATTTGCTACAAATGGAGAAATGTGGAGGTTGTGGAAATGTTCCACTAGTTATCTAGAGTCCGACTGGTGGAGGTGTGAATTGTATCCATGTAGTGGGTGGTAAATCTAGGTGTTAAATTGAGTCCTAGTGTTAAAGAATCAAAAATCTAAATCTATATCTAAATATATATTTTGTTCTGGTTAGCCAATAAAGGTATCACTCCGAGAATACTTTTGTCATAAAAAGTATTTACTTTGATTTTTTTGGCTAACATGTTACCACAATATAATTTTTTATTGAACATAATTACACATACATTGAAATTATTAACTTATCAAACTATATTATATGTACATTTTAAAGCATTGATGTGTAAATACAGATGGCACACAGATGTCATGCAAATGGAATAATACGGCACACTTTGCACACACATGACAATTCCAATGAATATCGTCCAATTTTTCTGGATCAAAATCAGATAATTTTTCTTACACTGAACCCATCCTTTTAGGGATTGTTTCCTAAAGACTGATTAAATAAGTTAGTAAAATTTTCCTTTGCTGGTACTCCAATGATCAGTTGATATCCGTTAGTAGTGTTCAGCGAATTCGTTCGGCATTTCAAATTCGGCTTCGTGTTTGAGGTTCCGGGTTGTTCGCGCCAAGAAATTGGCTCCGCCTATGAACATCCCTGATTTGCCACGCTGTCGCGCAATCAGCGCGAAAGCGTGGCAAAGCAGGGATGTTCATAGGCAGAGCTGATTTTTTGGCGCGAACAACCCGGATCCCCGAACACGAATTTGAAATGTCGAACAAATTTGCTCAACACTATCCGTTAGGAAAAAAGAGTAATTGTCAGTTTACCTGTAGTAAACAGTGCCCTCGGAAGTCAATAAGTTGCCTGTGTAGTGAGAAACTCGTTTTGTGATGTCCACTCTGGTCAAAAAATAAGGGTCCCTAGTAGGTTAGATGAAAATAGATACTCTAAATTAGATAACTTCTTTAAGACATATCTGCAAATCTAATAAGTTTGTGAAATCTTTAATTATTGGTGATTGGGTTTAGGTAAATTAATCATTGTCATGTCAGTGAAGGTACTGTATGTGTATAGGTTCCTTTAGTCTCTTCTAATTAAGTCCACCAACCATCAGTCTCTTGACATGTCCAATAATTTAAAGTGGAAAACACCTTTCAACAAAATCAAGCCTAGAATAAAACTTTAACTAGGTTATCCCCAATTATAATGTATATCATCTATCCACCAGATAAGCGCTGAGTTGTTGATCTTTAGAGGTTCCACCTTTTGGGACCTGCACAGATCATGTGATAGAGAAATCGTTTTAAATGAAAAGCTGCATTTACTACATATGACAAATAATGTTGACTGATGACAAAGCTGAAATAAGAATATGAAACAGAACCTTATATTACTGTATATGATTTATGAATAGTGCATTTTACCTTTACTTGTATCACTTTGCTCTGGCAAGCTCACAAAGTCATGTGAAGACTGCAGCAGTACGTTCATACACAACTTCTCTAGCCAGAAGAGAACGATCTTCAATACTAATTTGCATCATTTCATGTATATCAATGTATGAATTCAGTTCAAACCCATCTACTGAATACATTTTAAGGTCAACTATCTTTTTTCTTTCTTTAATCTCGGTGCTGTTCAATAAGGAATGTATCTAATACAGCATTCGTGGTGTTTCACCTTTCATGACCCGCGTAGTACTTAGAAATTCCTTTTACATTTATCCTTGATATCTTACTATGATGGTCTCATATACACAGTTCGGGCTTTTTATTTCTTTTTGCTTTTATCTAGTCCTTTATCGAAATGTTTGATGCTTTCATCACTGTCTTCTATTTTTTTTTCAGAAGCAACTTTGCACTGTCTTTTATCATTTATTCTATTGTATGTCATCTTTATATCTATATCAATGTAATGTTCAGATGTAGCGGACCTCAGTTTTTTATTTCATTGATTGCTAGAGCCAATCTATAAATGTCTTGACCCAACATAGGCAAGATATAAAAAGGTGCTGAAAGTTAGACTTTCATTCTTGCCATTCTTACTGGAACAGTTATAGAGTGTTGACCAATGAAAAGTAGCTTTTAATGTTTTAATTAAATCTTTTTATCTAGAGATGAGCAAATAAGTGGAATTGAATTCAATTCCAATTTTACAAAAATCTAAATTCTCCATCATTAGGATTTTTGGCAACTTGCTTCCGAATGGATTCCGGAAGATGCTCTGTGAATGTCCATCAAAAGGTTAAAACGATTAAAAGATTTTTATTCTCATCTTAATGCTCATCTTTCTGGTCCTTCCGACACCCATCCAGTCCTGAACCCATCTTCTGATCCCCACCACTCACACTGAAATCCACAGGCCTCTTCCCAGGTGTGCGCAGAGCCATCTCAAGCCTCATCAGAGCTGCAAGTCGCAGTTCAGAGAGAGAACTTCAGATAAAGCTGAAGGGGATCAGAAGATCTGATGAAGACTGAACGGGTGCGGTGAGGAATGGCGCAACTGTAGAGGTAAGCGGTAAGGTGAGCATAAAGATTTTTTTTACCTTTTACCAATCATGTTTATTATGCTCTGGGGTCTGAAAAAACCTCAGAGTACAGGGTGGGCCATTTATATGGATACACCTAAATTATATGGGAATGGTTGATGATATCAGCTTCCTGTTTGTGGCACATTAGTATATGGGAGGGGGGAAACTTTTCCAGATGGGTGGTGACCATGGTGGCCATTTTGAAGTTGGCCATTTTGTATCCAACTTTATTTTTTTCAATGGGAAGAGGGTCATGTGACACATCAAACTTATTGAGAATTTCATAACAAAAGCAATGGTGTGCTTGGTTTTCACGTAACTTTATTCTTTCATGAGTTTTTTACAACTTTATGACCACTTATAAAATGTGTTCAAAGTGCTGCCCTTTGTGTTGGATTGTCAATTCAACCCTCTTCTCCCACTCTTGACACACTGAGAGCAACACCGCAGAAAAAATGCTAGCACAGGCTTCCAGTATCTGTTGTTTCCGATGCTGCATATCTCGTATCTTGATGGTATGGTGTGGTATATGGGGTACAAAGATAGTGGAGCCATTCTTCATCAATGGAAACCTCAATGCCACTGGATATCTGAAATTGCTACATGATGATGTGCTGCCCTCTTTATGCACTGAACATGGCACGTTCCCTGAGTTTTTCCAACAAGATGGTGCACCACCACATTATGGGTGTCAGGTCCAAGCATTCCTACTTGAACAGTTTCCTGGAAGGTGCATTGGTCATCGTGGGCCAGTTGAATGGCCACCAAGGTCTCCCGATCTGACCTCCTTAGACTTTTATCTTTGGGGACATCTGAAGGCAATTATCTATGCTGTGAAGATACGAGATGTGCAGCATCTGAAACAACGGATATAAGTGGTCATAAACTTGTAAAAAACTCATGAAAGAATAAAGTTACGTTAAAACCAAGCACACCATTGTTTTTCTTATGAAATTCTCAATATGTTTGATGTGTCACATGACCCTCTTCCCATTGAAAAAAATAAAGTTGGATCCTAAATGGCCGATTTCAAAATGGCTGCCATGGTCACCACCCATCTGGAAAAGTTTTTCCCCTCCCATATACTATTGTTCCACAAACAGGAAGCTGATATCACCAGCCATTCCCATTTAATTTAGGTATATCCATATAAATGGCCCACCCTGTACAATAAAATGCATTAAATTTGAAGAGAACCACTTCCTCGCAAATTGAATTTCCAGGAAAAATCCAAGGGAGTAGGTTAATTTGCCTAATACGCTCATCTCTAATAGTGATCAATTTTCTAAAATGATTGAATAGAAATAATTAAATTCTGTTGGCACATCATATGCATACTTGAAATTTAAAATTTCAATGGTGGTGTGATGTCTTCGGTATAATAAGCTGCCAGAGTTCTTTCGGGCAGTACAGTTCCTCAGAGCTCATATGACCTCCCCATGTTAGTGTTGAATTTGTAATACACAGGTTCAGAATGCACCCACATTTTATAATCCAAGTACCTCATACAGTGGCATCATTTGGCAGTTCAACTTTGCTATTAATGATCATTTTATCCTTTTAAAAAATCTTAGCTAATTATTGAAAAAAAAATATTTTTGCAGATATCTTGCTGCCTATATGACTTGACAAGTGAATATTAAAAATGTATTAAACATAGTTTGGAGTGTTGCAATTAATACTTTTTGATGTTATATATTTCATATATTAATCATTTGACACTTTTCACAGAAATTTCTTGATCTGTTGTTTCTCATTGCTTTAAGGGAATGTATCACCAATTTTTTTTTGCTAATTAAATTGAGATGCCAGTACATTTTCTTCTTTTTATAGTTTGTTTTTACTTGGTGGTGGCAGAATTTTTAATTCAATTTTCTACATATGATTATGGGAGTGGTCATAAAATAAGTCAGTTATTAGGTGTTGTAAACTTAGGCCAAACAGTCTTAACCCTTTCAGGGCAGACCAATTTTAGAGCCAATGAAGCAATTTCTTTCATATTCAAAGAGCTGTAAAATTTTTACTTTTTGTTCGACCTAACTGTATGAGGACTTGTTTTTTGCTGGATAAATTTATCAGTAGCATCATCATTTTAGAGTACATATAATAAGTTATCAATCAATTTTTATTAACTTTTTTTTGAGAAGGCATAGACAGATGCAGCAATTTTGCAATTTTTTTTAACAAAATGCAAAGTGAATGAAAAAAGAGAAATTAAATCAAATCAATAATTGGCGTGATCACATTTTACCTTCAAAAACGCATCAAAGCTTCAATTCTTCGAGGTACACTTGCACACAGTTTTTGAAGAATTTTGGCAGAGAGGTTTTTCAAGACATCTTGGAGAACTAACCACAGATCTGTGGATGTAGGCTCAGGCAAATCCTTCTGTTCCTTCATGCTAAGATGTTGAGATCAGAGCTCTGATGAGGCCATATCATCACTTCTAGGGATCTTTATTCTTCATTATGCTGAATATTTTATTTCTTTTTTTATTTATTTATTTTACTCACTTATATAGCGCCATTAATTCCACAGCGCTTCACAGACAATATCGGCACTGACTTCATTGGGGCTCACAATCTGACTATAGTTCTTAATGACATTGGCTGTATGTTTGGAGTTGTCCTGCTGCAGAATAAATTTGGAGCCAATCAGATGCCTCCCTGATGGTATTACGTGATGGATTTTTTATTGTTTATATTGCTTTTCTTTTAATTATCTTCTATTTACACTTAAGACATTTTTTTCTTTGCAATACTCATTAGCCCCGTTAGGGAACTTGAATGTGTGATTCTACCATAGCTACCCATCGGCACCCTGCGATCATGCTGCGAGGTTGCCCATGGGCTGACAGAGAGAACGCTTTTCTTCAGTCAAGATTTTTATATGCATGTCAGTAGCGTCTGCTCCATGTTGAAAGGTGAATAACTGGGATAGCACATAGCTGCACTCCTGACTGTTGCAGTGAGGGTCCAGCTGTACATAACAGCCAGCTCCTGTGCCCTTGCCATCCTTATGACATACATGTATAGTGTAGTGTATAGATATATAACACTTCACTATGATGTAGAGCAGGGTGTGTAAAGTGGGGTAAAATTTGTTTTATTAAACAGTATTAACCCCCTTGATAAATTTGACTGTCTAGTTTAAACTTCCACTGCCTAAGGATTAGGCAGTTTGGATAAATCTGCCCCATTGTGTCAGCAGAAGTAAATACACTACCTTGTTTTTTCTTGAATTGATCTCAATGTACCTGCATCAAAATATTATTGCTAAACTTTACAATTATGAGAGAATAATCAATAGTCTCCCAGCTATCTGCTGCTGTGCCAGATAATCAGCTGTATGGCGTACACATTAAAACTTTATATGTAATGGATTCCAGTTTTTATTGCAAGTTTTAAATCAACAATAACAATATAAATTAAGAAATTAGGATATTTAAAAAAAAACAACAACTTTTATTTAGTAAGAAACAAAAGCACATTTGATATCTCTCTATATAAATGCAATAATCCTAATTAATATACATATATACAGCTCTGGCAAAAATTAAGAGACCAATTTTCATTTTCTCTGATTTTTCTCTTTATAGGTATATTTTTGAGAAAAATGTACATTGTTGTTTTATTCTATAAACTATTGACAACATGTCTCCAAAATTCAAAGCTAAGAAATTTGTATTTATTTGCAGCAAATGATAAAGCGTCAAAATACTAAAAAAGAAACAGAGCTTTCAGACCTCAAATTACTCATGTTTTAACTCAGGAGCAGTTCAGAAATCCATATTTGGTGGACTAACCATGATTTTTTTCTGGTTGACCTTGCCACACTGTGCATGATGAGTGTTACTGCCTAGTGGGGCAATCCGTGCTATGTTTCAAGTCTACATTACAAAGTAAAATCTAGCACAAAGCAAGGTCAGTAAGTTTGTTTATGTCTTATCTGTATCTAGCTAGATGTGCCATATCTATAACAATCAGTGGAAGAGAGTGAGGTACCAGCGTCTGGGACAAGACAATTATTGAACCCCTTAACACTGTAATAATCCCCCTTTTATGCCACCTTAAAGAAAATAATACCCCTTTAGAGACCCATTAAAAATTAATAATACCCTTTGAGTTGCTGCATCAAAATTAATAATGCCACTTTAATATCGGCCCTGAGAAATAAAAAAGTTTATTTTCACCTAATAATCAAAAACAAATCCTTTTTACTCCTTTACAAAGAACAGGTCAAAGGTCTACACCTGCGATGCTGACGTCCTGTAGATCATAGACCTATAGAAACTTGGGGTCTACAGGACTTTCTTGACCAGGATCCAACTATATTAGCAACATGTTGATGCCAATACAGTTGAAAGTGCAGTCCACATGAAGATCAAGTGCAGTTGCTAACAACGCCAATTCTTTTTTTTTCTTTAAAATTTTGCTTCCATGGTAACCAACTTTACGCCCTCTCCATGCTATGACATTGATTACAATTATTAAAATGCCCCACCTTTACCTCTTTTAGTTTGGTTCTATATATTAGGAGTATAAACTCCTTAAAAAATATTCTTATATATTTAATTGGTTAATAAATACAGTAACTAAAAACTTACCACATATAGATTATTATTATATTTCTCCATTTTAATTTTTATTTTCTAATCCCTAAAAAATAAATTACTACTTGATGTCAATGTACTACATGAGGTAAAAAAAAGCCTTTTATCCCCTTAACGACCGCTGTAACACATTTTTACTACGGCAGTTAAGGGTACTTATGCTTCAGCGCCGCTCTTTCACGCTGAGGAATAAGTGAAGAGCACCGCCCGGCAGTGGCAATTCCCGTTGATTTCAGCTCTCTGTGACAACTGACACCCTACGGTATCGGCCCCGGCCAGTTTTGATGGCGATCGGGGCCGATTAATCCCTTAAATACCGCTGTCAATCGTGGCAGCGCTATTTAAGTAGTTACAACCGGATCGCAAGACCCCCTTAGCGACCATCGGACCTCTGCGAAAAGAATCGCAGGCCTCGATGGTTACCATGGTATCCTGAGCTCATGTGATGATCCCTGGGTATGGTGGCCTGTGAGTTCTAGCAATAAGCTGGGTCTCACAGGCAGAGTCAGTGACTCACTGACAGGTCTCATACACTGCAGCACAGGAGTACTGCAGTGTATTAGACCATAGATGAAACTAAAAGTTACACATGTACAAAGTAAAAAAAGGGTAATAAAATATGTAAAAAAGTAAAAAAACTGACAAAAAAGTGCACATAAATCATTAAAATCGCAGCTGAAAATGCTGCATTTGTGATAAAACAAAAATAAACAAAAAAAGTACACATAATTGGTATTGCCACATCCAAAACGACCCACTCTATAAAACGATTATGTTATTTATTCCGTTTGGCTAACGCCGTAAGAAAAAATTAAAAACATGCCAAAAATGACGCTTTTTCATCATACTGACTCACAAAAATGTGAATAAAAAGCGATCAAAAAGTTGTATGTAAAAAACATTATAGAAATAAAAACACCAAACCATCCCGCAAAAAACAAGCCATAATATGATTCATTCAGCAAAAAAATAAAAAAGTTACAGATCTCAGAATGTGACGATGCAAAATCAAATTCTTTTTGTGAAATACTGTTTTTAATATGTAAAAATAGAAAAGCATAAAAAATATAAGTCTGGTATCACTTTAATCATACCGACCCGACAAACAAATCGGTCTTATCACTTTTATCGCACAGTGAATGGCGCAAAAAATAAAAACAATAACTGAATTGCTGGTTATTGTTCATTCTGGATCTCTCGCAATCCCACTAGGCTTGACAGTCTTAAAGGCTGTTTTAAGTATCATAATTGCATAGCTTGTCCATATTTACAGACGGACACACACTTCAGGAGCAACATGACTAACAAATCCTATGAAATTAGACACTTTATTAACTGTCGTTCACAAGGAATAGTCTATATGGCCACCTGTGAATGCGGCCTGGAATACATAGGGAAAACTATACGTGAGTTTAGGCGCCAAACTGGTGAGCATTTGGGAGACATTGAGCATGCTCATGATACGCCCCTTGCCCGACATGTTAACAATCACCATGAGGGCAACGTGAAAGTGATTGATGTACCCCTTGATCCTCTGATATGATCTTTGTCCTAGGTTAAATTATCTATACCATCTTATTGACACACTGCCTAGTTGGAATTTATATATGTTATTGTATTATACTTGTTCATGAAAATCTTTCTGGGGTTACACTACGTGATTTGTAGTAAATAATTAGCAGATAGCCATTGATTAATATATGGGCGGCACAATGAGGTGCTTTCTGATTGACCGCTTGGCTTAGTGGCAGCATTGTCCTTGGTGTCATTTTTTTGACTCTCCGGGATATGGAGCCTGCCATCCGGTTTATGTCTTTTACTGACATCCTGTCTTGGCCTACAGCCGAGGGACCGGATGTGATGTTTGCGTCTCGGCATGCGTTCCAACCAGGATCTAAATTATGCTGTAAGTCAGCACTCTGATTAACTGCCCTGCTCGCCAATAATTCTGGATGTGACGTCATCACCGTTACGCCCTGGCATGTGACGCATGCGGTCCAGCGTGCGTTCCACACTGGTTTCCGGCCATGGTGTGGAATCATGGGACCGGATATGATGTATGCGCCTTAGACGAGCGCTTCAATTCAGGTGGGAATGACAGCGTCTTTGCTCACTTGGATCCCCACCTCTAGAAGCGACATGTGCGCCTTCTTTGTGGGCGTGCTGAACTGGACGCACATCATTTGTCCACATGGTTATGTTCCCCAGTTAAGAACCAAGATGGTGGTCTCTTAATCTACATGTACACTGGGGAAATATAGATTGGACCAAACACAACTTTGAGTCACCTGTTTGTGATTTCCTTTGATTAACCCTGATATATTCATATCCTCTCTACTGACTCCCTTCAGCACTCCCCTTTAGCATGTAGTGGAGTACACATTGACTCCTAATAAAGCAGAATAGCATAGCATCCAACTTTGTCATGTATATATGTCCCCTGATGATTTCTGTGAAGGATGAAATGCGTTGGGACGCATGAGAGGCATATTGAGGGCAAGTGCAGGGTCTGTGTATTGCAGTGGTAGCTGTGGACTGTCCTTGTCAGGATGGGAGCCTTTGGGAACAGGGCAGAGCAGTATCCCCCTTTAGGGTTCAATAGGGGCAGAACTATATGCCTTCACTAATATGCTGCTTCGTTTCTTTATTTATGATGGCTCCCTCCACTGAGACAGCCCCAGGATCAACTACCACGGAGATTACTACAACGGGTCATGACGTTCCGTTTTATATATAATTTTTGTCTTATTCGCCATTGGGGTGATTCATATGGAGTTTTTATCTTGCCTAACGGTAACAGTATACTCTCCATATACCTAACTCTGTCTTTTGATTGATATGCACAAGGTTAGATACACTGAACATTGGGGTTTCTATATACACTCCATGTATCGTTTTTTCCATAAATAGATAGATGCATATTGATGTCTTTTCCATTGTTTAATGGTTTGAGATTGGTTCATGTGAGCATTCATTTTTGGGACAGGGAGTCGGCTCCATAGGCTATATTGCTCTCCTCCATGGGGCCTCACTCTCAGTCCTTTTTGGTACGACAGTGTCACTGCTCTTTTTGAGTATTATCATATACTTTTGTCTTGGACATTGTTATACTTCTATATTGACCTTGATCAGGTCCTATTTTGGTTTTACTAAGTGTTATATATTCTTAAATCTAACTAATTAAAGGTTATGTTTTAAATTACCCTTGCTGCCCTACATATAGTTTACAGGTCCTGAGATACTTTGGGGTTATTTACCCTTTTGCTGCAATTTCATTCTGGATCTCAAAAATCTGAATAAAAAGTGATCAAAAATTACTATGTGCCCCAAAATGGTACAAAAAAAATCTGCAACTCGTCCCGCAAAAATTAAGTTACTGCTCTCAGAGTATGGCGACGAAAATAACTACTGGTGCTTCTCACAAAATTAGAATATCATCAAAAAGTTAATTTATTTCAGTTCTTCAATACAAAAAGTGAAACTCCTATATTATATAGAGTCATTACAAACAGAGTGATCTATTTCAAGTGTTTATTTCTGTTAATGTTGATGATTATGGCTTACAGCCAATGAAAAACAAAAGTCATAATCATCAACATTAGCATAAATAAACACTTGAAATAGATCACTCTGTTTGTAATGAATTTATATAATATACGAGTTTCACTTTTTGTATTGAAGAACTGAAATAAATTAACTTTTCGATGATATTCTAATTTTGTGAGAAGCACCTGTACTTTTTATAAAAAAAAGCATTTTTACTGTGTAATAGCAGCAAAACCTAAAAAAAACGACATATAAATCTGGTATGAGCTTAAGTCAGGGTTTCCGTGTAAATTCCCCAAAACCATAATTAAGACTAACCCCAGATGGAGCGACTCACTTATGAGGCCAATGGAGTCACTTTGGACTGGTCTCTGTTCCGGCGGTGTCCCATCATTTTAGGCTTTTTTTTAGCGCAGAAGATTGGGCGACCGCAGATCTGTACACACCTAAAAAGATGGAGACCACTGGAGCAGACGTCAAATTGACTCCAAAGTTTCTCCTTCTGCCTCATTATGGTGGGTGGTTCCGTCGGGGATTTTGTCTGAAATGCATTTTTGTGGGATTTACACAGAAACCCTCACGTAAGTGCTCAGCATAGACTGACGATCCAGTCTTATTCTGGAAAAAATCGAAAAGTATGTACCCCAAAATGTTACCAATAAAACCCCTAATTTATCCCACACAAAACCAACACCTTCTCAAGTCCGTCATCTGTCACTGGAACTATAGAGGGTCCCACGTTACTGGTAGAAAAAAGACTCTGGAAAAGCGATGGCTCCCACCCACCAAAATAAAATCCAGTGAATTCTGCACTCCCAAATCCAAATACCCCCCTCCTTCTGAGCCCCACTATGCCTAAACTGCAGTAAGCGGCCACATGTTTGGCATTATTGTAGCAGGGAGAGCACAATTTAGGGGATGTGTGTCACCTGGAGAAATGTTTGGGGATGCTACACTATATGGGGGCACTACACTTTATGAGGGCACAATGTATGGGCGCTAAACTGGCATATTTGCAATTCTCCAGAATAAAGTCTGGCGTGGATTTTACATAATAGTCACTGCAGCAGTAGATGAATTCATTGAGATGTTTAATTTCTACAATGGGATCACTTTGCGGGTTTTTCTGCTGTTCAGGCACCTTTGGGGCTCTGCAAATGTCATCCACAAACTATTCTACTAAAATCTATACTGCAAAAACTAAATAGTGCTCCTTCCTTCTCAGCCCTGACGTGTGGCCTAACAGTAATTTCTGATGACATACAGTATAGACCAAAAGTTTGGACACACCTCATTTAAAGATTTTTCTGTATTTTCATGACTTTTAAAATTGTACATTCACACTGAAGGCATCAAAACTATGAATTAACACATGTGGAATTATATACTTAACAAAAAAGTGTGAAACAACTGAAAATATGTCTTATATTCTAGGTTCTTCCAAGTAGCCACCTTTTGCTTTGATGACTGCTTTGCACACTCTTGGCATTCTCTTGATGAGCTTCTAGAGGTAGTCACCAGAAATGGTTTTCACTTCACAGGTGTGCACTGTCAGGTTTAATAAGTGGGATTTCTTGTCTTATAAATGGGGTTGGGACCATCAGTTCTGTTGTGCAGAAGTCAGGTGGATGCACAGCTGATAGTCTTACTGAATAGACTGTTCGAATTTGAATTATGGCAAGAAAAAAGCAGCTAAGTAAAGAAAAACGAGTGGCCATCATTACTTTAAGAAATGAAGGTCAGTCAGTCCGAAAAATTGGCAAACTTTGAAAGTGTCCCCAAGTGCAGTTGCAAAAACCATCAAACGCTACAAACAAATTGGCTTACATGAGGACCGCCCCAGGAAAGGAAGACCAAGAGTCACCTCTGCTTCTGAGGATAAGTTTATCTAAGTCACCAGCCTCAGAAATCGCAGGTTAACAGCAGCTCAGATTAGAAACCAGGTTAATGCCACACAGAGTTCTAGCAGCAGACACATCTCTACGACAACTGTTAAGAACAGACTTTGTGCAGCAGGCTTTCATGGTAAAATAGCTGCTAGGAAACAACTGCGAAGGACAGGCAACAAGCAGAAGAGACTTGTTTGGGCTAAAGAACACAAGGAATGGACATTATACCAGTGGAAATCTGTGCTTTTGTCTGAATGAGTACAAATTTGAGCTCTTTGGTTGCAACCACCGTGTCTTTGTGCGACGCAGAAAAGGTGAACGGATGGACTCTACATTCCTGGTTCCCACCGTGAAGCATGGATGAGGAGGTGTGATGGTGTGGGGATGCTTGGCTGGTGACACTGTTGGGGATTTATTCAAAATTGAAGGCATACTGAACCAGCATGGCTACCACAGCATCTTGCAGCGGCATGCTATTCAATCCGGTTTGCGTTTAGTTGGACCATCATTTATTTTTCAACAGGACAACGACCCCAAACACACCTCCAGGCTGTGTAAGGGCTATTTGACAAAGAAGGAGAGTGATGGGGTGCTACGCCAGATGACCTGGCCCCCACAGTCACCAGACCTGAACCCAATCGAGATGGTTTGGGGTGAGCTGGACCGCAGAGTGAAGGCAAAAGGGCCAACAAGTGCTAAGCATCTCTGGGAACTCCTTCAAGATTGTGGGAAGACCATTTCCGGTGACTACCTGTTGAAGCTCATCAAGAGAATGCCAAGAGTGTGCAAAGCAGTCATCAAAGCAAAAGGCTACTTTGAAGAACCTAGAATATGAGACATATTTTCAGTTGTTTCACACTTTTTTGTTAAGTATATAATTCCACATGTGTTAATTCATAGTTTTGATGCCTTCAGTGTGAATGTACAATTTTCATAGTCATGAAAATACAGAAAAATCTTTAAATGAGAAGGTGTGTCCAAACTTTTGGTCTGTACTGTATGTTATCAAATTCTGTGTAGTACCTGTTTGCTGAAAATGCTCACTATACCCCTGTACAAAATCTTTTAAGGGTGTAGTTTCCAAAATGGGGTAACTTGTCAGTTTTTTCCACTGTTTAGGCACATCAGGGGCTCTCCAAATGCGACATGATGCCCGTAGACCATTCCATCAAAGTCTGCATCACTCCTTCCTTTCCAAGCCCTGCTGTGTGCCCAAACAATAGTTTTACCCCATATATGGGGTATCTGCGTACTCAGGAAAATTTTCAAAACAAATTGTGGGGTCCATTATCTCCTGTTACCATTGTGAAAATAAAAAAATTGGAGCTAAAAGTAAATTTTTGTGAAAAAAAAATAGATTTTTTATATTCACGGCTCTACGTTATAAACTTCTATGAAGCACCTGGCAGTTCAAGGTGCTCACCACACATCTAAATAAGTTCCTTGAGGGGTCTAGTTTCCAAAATGAGGTCACTTGTGGGGCTTTTCTACTGTTTAGGCACATCAAAGGCTCTCCAAATGCAAAATGGTGTCCGCTCTCGATTCCAGACAATTTTGCGTTCAAAAAGTCAAACGGTGCTCCTTCCCTTACAAGCTCTATCATGCGCCCAAACAGTGGTTTTCCCCCACATATGAGGTATCGGCATCTCAGGATTAATTGCGCAACACATTTTGTGGCTCATTTTCTCTCGTTACCTTTGTGAAAATGAAAAGGTTTGGGTCTGAAGGAAACATTTTGTGAAAAAAAGTTAATTTTTTCCTTCGAGGTTGCTTCAGTTCCTGTGAAACACATGAAGGGTTAATAAACTTTTTGAATGTGGTTTTGAGCACCTTGAGGAGTGCAGTTTTAGAATTGTGTCACTTTTGGGTATTTTCTGTCATATAGGCCCCTCAAAGTCACTTCAAATGTGATGTGGTCCCTAAAAAAATGGTTTTGTAAATTTTGTTGGAAAAATGAGAAATCTCTGGTCAACTTTTAACCCTTATAACTTCCTAACAAAAAAAATGTGTTTAAAACATTGTGCTGATGTAAAGTAGACTTGTGGGAAATGTTATTTATTAACTATTTTTTGTGACATAACTGTGATTTAAGGGCATAAGAATTCAAAGTTTGGAAATTGCAAAATTTTTGTCAAATTTCCATTTTTTTCACAAATAAGCGCATGTCATATCGAATAAATTTTACCACTATCATGAACTACAATATGTCATGAAAAAACAGTCTCAGAATCAGTTTGATTCGTTGAAGCTTTCCAGAGTTATTACCTCATAAATGGACATTGGTCATAATTGTAAAATTTAGCTTGGTCATTAAGGACATAATTGGCCCTGTCACTAAGGGGTTAAAGGGTATCTGTCAGAAGGATTTCACAATCAAAACTATTTAAATGTGCTTGTAACTATGTCAAAGACAAGTCCAGCAATACCTTTACATGACCAGTCCCTTCCTCCATTATTGAGAAATCAGTGCTTGAATTGATAGGCAAATGAGGCTTTAAATCTGTCACTTCAGCTCTATTCCTGCCCATTGCCACCTCCTTCTATTTGACTGACTGCTCCTTTACCAAAAGCCACACAGCACAAAGACTGTCAGTCAAGCAGGAAGAGGCGTCGCTGTGTGTGGAATAGAGCTGGAGTGACAGAGGCTTCAGATCTGTAACTCGTTCTTCAGCCTCATTTGCATATCAGTTCAAATGCTGATTTCTCAGTAACAAGGGACACATTGGCCATTGCTGGACTTTTCTTTGAGGGAGCTACATGCAAACATAAGTGTTTTGGGAGTGAAATTCTGTTGACAGATTCCCTTTGAGCACATACAAGTGGCAAAGAAAATTCAGGGAAAATCTAGATTTATTATTCAAGCACTGTTGAGCTGCATCCTCCAATAAATTAACGGTCTTGGATTACATCACTTGTCCATATTCTACTATTTTCCACACAGTATAAAGAACAAAAATGAAAAGTAAGCAATTCACACACTGTAAGTCATTCATACATATACATTTAGATGAGGAATAAGGTTCTTTAGTTTGAGAGAACATCATTAAGCAGAAGATATCTGGCTGTTCAGTTGACACTTTTCACACCATTGTGAAGAACGTATTCCAGCATGAGATCATTCCAAGGTTTATGTCTATTAAATATCTCTGGAACAAAGTAAAATGATAAATACATTACTGACATTCAGAACAATCGTCTCTAAATTGAACGGTTTAATTTACTTCTTCTCAATCCAATCCGTGTTACATTTCCTTGGCAGCTAAAGGAGAGTCTGTATATTTCTTCATAAAACGATATTACTTTACCAGAACCTGTTTCAAATTACTTTATTTCATCTTATTTTATAATTACTAGTGGAATATTTGACAAATGTTCCAAACGTACAGAGAACTACCAGAAAATGTATGGTATAACAGTAAGGACATGTCGCTTCAATGGGTATGTTTAATATACTCCGTTCTCTGCTATTTTCAGCTACTAACTTCCTTCTTTATCATATTATACAGCTTACTAAAAAGGATATACCAACATACTGTGCACTAAATGGCATGATTTTTTTTATTAAAAAAGACCATCAATCTGTTTTACAATGGAATTAATTCTATAAAGAGCTGGAACTAGGACTATTGAAAGATTTCAGTAGTATAGTAGTCGTAATAGGAGTACTATAGTTTTGTACGTTTTTTTAATAAACCAAAATCTTGTTTTTATCAAAGGGTTACCTACTCAAAAGTTATTTCAAGTTCTCCTTCTCTGAACCCCATCTATTCCATATGTCTACGTCTCAATTATAATTAGAATGAGGCCACACCTATTGTCAAGAAATAAAATGATTTCCATAATAGGAAAACTCTAACTATTTTCTGACCCTTTATGCCAAAAGACTAATGCTAAATTGCCAAGAGTAGGGTCTGGACACCACTGGTTGACTTGGAGAACAAAATGTTGTCAATGTTTTGTATATAGCGAGAGAGAGATGAGAGAGAGTTATAAATAGAGAGATGAGCAGGATTGAATATGAGTCAAACTTTGTGATATTTGCAATTTTAATGCGAATTTGAGCATCAGAGATTCAATTCACAGTGTGCGGAAAAATAAAAAACTGGCGCAGTAAGGTCCTCTCTCTTTCTTTCCTCTGTAGAGTATATGCTCTCATGGTCAACGATATCCTCTGTCTCGCCTGTAGAGTATAAGCTGTTATGGTCATCTGGGTTTTCTCTCTCTCCTCTCTCCCACTTATATGATTTCTGAGCAATTATACGATTTCAGTATTGAGATAAGCACAAAGTAGAACAAATTTTAAGGGAAAATTCAGTGAATTTGAAAAGATCCACTCATCTCTCTCTCTATATAAAACCATATATAATTAACTTTCAACAGAAGTACATCGATACCCAATATGTGAAGGAAAACTACTGTTTGGGCCCACAGCAGGACTTGGAAGGGAAGGAGCACCATTTGACTTTTTGAATGCAAAATTTGCTGGAATAATTAGCGGACACCATGTCGCGTTTGGAGAGTGCCTGATGTGCCTAAACAGTGGAAACCCCCCACAAGTGACACCATTTTGGAAACTAGACCTGTCAGGGAACTTACCTAGATATGTGGTGAGCACCTTGAACCGCCAGGTGCTTCACAGAAGTTTATAACGTAGAGACGTGAAAATAAGGAAAATCGAATTTTTCACGCAAAAATTTACTTTAGCCCCAAATTTTGAATTTTTAAAAGGGTAACAGAAGAAATTGTACCATAAAATTTGTTGAGTACGCCGATATCCAATATGTGAAGGAAAACTACTGGTTGGGCGCACAGCAGGGCTTGGAAGGCAAGGAGCGTCATTTGACTATTTGTCTATATATAAAGTTATAAATGTAACTTTATATACACTACCGTTCAAAAGTTTGAGGTCACCCACACAAGTTTGTGTTTTCCATGAAAAGTCATACTTTTATTTATCAAATGAGTTGCAAAATGAATAGAAAATATAGGCCAGACATTGACAAGGTTAGAAATAATGATTTTTATTTGAAAGAATAATTTTCTCCTTCAAACTTTGCTTTCGTCAAAAAATGCTCCCTTTGCAGCAATTACAGCATTGCAGACCTTTGACATTCTAGCTGTTAATTTGCTGAGGTAATCTTGAGAAATTTCATCCCATGCTTCCTGAAACCCCTCCCACAAGTTGGATTGGCTTGATGGGCTCTTTTTGAGTATCATACGGTCATGCTACTCCTACAACAGCTCAATGGGGTTGAGATCTGGTGACTGCGCTGGCCACTCCATTACAGATAGAATACCAGTTGCCTGCTTCTTCCCTAAATAGTTCATGCATAATTTGGAGGTGTGCTTTGGGTCATTGTCCTGTTGTAGGATGAAATTGGCTCCAATCAAGCGCTGTCCACAGGGTATGCCATGGTGTTGCAAAATGGAGTGATAACCTTCCTTATTCAAAATCCCATTTACCTTGTACAAATCTCCCACTTTACCAGCACCAAAGCAACCCCAGACTATCACATTACCTCCACCATGCTTGACAGATGGCGTCAGGCACTCTTCCAGCATCTTTTTAGTTGTTCTGCGTCTCACAAATGTTCTTCTGTGTGATCCAAACACCTCAAACTTTGATTCGTCTATCCATAAAACTTTTTTCCAATCTTCCAATGTCTGTGTTCTTTTGCCCATATTAATCTTTTCCTTTTATTAGCCAGTCTCGGATAAGGCTTTTTCTTTGCCACTTTGCCCTGAAGGCCAGCATCCTGGAGTCGCCTCTTCACTGTAGACGTTGACATTGGCGTTTTGCGTGTACTATTTAATGAAGCTGCCAGTTGAGGAGCTGTGAGGCGTCTATTTCTCAAACTAGAGACTCTAATGTACTTGTCTTGTTGCTCAGTTGTGCAGCAGGTCTCCCACTTCTCTTTCTACTCTGGTTAGAGCCTGTTTGTGCTCTCCTCTGAAGGGAGTAGTACACACCGTTGTAGGAAATCTTCAGTTTCTTGGCAATCTCTCACATGGAATAGCCTTCATTTCTAAGAACAAGAATAGACTGTCGAGTTTCACATGAAAGTTCTCTTTTTCTGGCCATTTTCAGAGTTTCATAGAAAAAACAAATGTAATGCTCCAGATTCTCAACTAGCTCAAAGGAAGGTCAATTTTATAGCTTCTCAAATAAGTCAAACCGTTTTCAACTGGGCTAACATACTTGTGCAAGGGTTTTCTAGGGTTTTCTAATCATCCATTAGCCTTCTTACACAGTTAGCAAACACAATGTACCATTAAAACACTGTAGTGGTGGTACAATGGGCCTCTATACACCTATGTAGATATTGCAATAAAAACAAGACGTTTGCAGCCAGAATATTCATTTACCACATTAACAATGTATAGAGTGTATTTCAGATTCATTTAATGTTAGCTTCATTGAAAAAAAATGTGCTTTTCTTTAAAAAATAATGAAATTTCGAAATGACCCCAAACTTTTGAACGGTAGTATATATACACTGCTCAAAAAAATAAACAGAACACTTAAGCAACAGAATATAATTCCAAGTAAATCATACTTCTGTGAAATCAAATTGTCCACTTAGGAAGCAACACTGATTGACAATCAATTTCACATGCTGATGTGCAAATGGAATAGACAATAGATGGAAATTATTGGCAATTATCAAGACCCACTCAATAAAGGAGTAGTTCTGCAGGTGGGGACCACAGACCACATCTCAGTACCAATGCTTTCTGGCTGATGTTTTGGTCACTTTTGAATGTTGGTTGTGTTTTCACACTCGTGGTAGCATGAGACGGACTCTACAACCCACAGAAGTTGCTCAGGTATTGCAGCTCATCCAGGATGGCACATCAATGCGAGCTGTGGCAAGAAGGTGTGTCTGTCAGCGTAGTGTCCAGAGGCTGGAGGCACTACCAGGAGACAGGCCAGTACACCAAGAGACGTGAAGGGGGCCGTAGCAACAACCCAGCAGCAGGACCGCTACCTCCGCCTTTGTGCAAGGAGTAACAGGAGGAGCACTGTCAGAGCCCTGAAAAATGACCTCCAGCAGGCCACAAATGTGCATGTGTCTGCACAAATGGTTAGAAACCGACTCCATGAGGGTGGTATGAGGGCGCGACGTCCACAGATGGGGGTTGTGCTCACAGCCCAACACCGTGCAGGACGCTTGGCATTTGCCACAGAACACCAGGATTGGCAAAGTCGCCACTGGTGCCCTGTGCTCTTCACAGATAAAAGCAGGTTCACACTGAGCACATGTGACAGACGTGACAGAGTCTGGAGACGCCGTGGAGAGCAATCTGCTGCCTGCAACATCCTTCAGCATGACCGGTTTGGTAGTGGGTCAGTAATGGTGAGGGGTGGCATTTCTTTGGAGGGCCGCACAGCCCTCCATGTGCTCGCCAGAGGTAGCCTGACTGCCACTAGGTACCGAGATGAGATCCTCAGACCCCTTGTGAGACCATATGCTGGTGCAGTTGTCCCTGGGCTCCTCCTAATGCAGGACAATGCCAGACTTCATGTGGCTGGAGTGTGTCAGCAGTTCCTGCAAGATAAACATTAAAGCTATGGACTGGCCCGCCCTTTCCCCAGACCTGAATCCAATTGAGCACATCTGGGACCTCATGTCTTGCTCCATCCACCATTCCACCATCGTCACATTGCACCACAGACTGTCCAGGAGTTGGTGGATGCTTTAGTCAAGGTCTGGGAGGAAATCCCACATCCGCAACCTCATCAGGAGCATGCCCAGGCATTGTAGGGATGTCATACAGGCACGTGGAGGCCACACACAATACTGAGCCTCATTTTGACTTGTTTTAAGGACATTACATCAAAGTTGGATCAGCCTGTAGTGTGTTTTTCCACTTTAATTTTGGGGGTGACTCCAAATCCATGCCTCCATTGGTTAATAAATTTGATTTCCATTGATGATTTTTGTGTGATTTTGTTGTCAGCACATTCAACTTTGTACAGAACAAAGTATTCAATGAGAATATTTCATTCATTCAGATCTAGGGTGTGTTATTTGAGTGTTCCCTTTATTTTTTTGAGCAGTGTATATATATATATATATATATATATATATATATATGTATATATATATACAGTACAGACCAAAAGTTTGGACACACCTTCTCATTTAAAGATTTTTCTGTATTTTCATGACTATGAAAATTGTACATTCAAACTGAAGGCATCAAAACTATGAATTAACGCATGTGGAATTATATAGTTAAAAAAAAAGTGTGAAACAATTGAAAATATGTCTTATATTCTAGGTTCTTCAAGGTAGACACCTTTTGCTTTGATGACTGCTTTGCACACTGTTGGCATTCTCTTGATGAGCTTCAAGAGGTAGTCACCGGAAATGGTCTTCCAACAATCTTGAAGGAGTTCCCAGAGATGCTTAGCACTTGTTGGCCCTTTTGCCTTCACTCTGCGGTCCAGATCACCTCAAGCCATTTTGATTGGGTTCAGGTCTGGTGACTGCGGAGGCCAGGTCATCTGGCGTAGCACCCCATCACTCTCCTTCTTGGTCAAATAGCCCTTACACAGCCTGGAGGTGTGTTTGGGGTCATTGTCCTGTTGAAAAATTAATGATGGTCCAACTAAACGCAAACCAGATGGAATAGCATGCCGCTGCAAGATGCTGTGGTAGCCATGCTGGTTCAGTATGCCTTCAATTTTGAATAAATCCCCAACAGTGTCACCAGCAAAGCACCCTCACACCATCACACCTCCTCCTCCATGCTTCACGGTGGGAACCAGGCATGTAGAGTCCATCCGTTCACCTTTTCTGCGGCGCACAAAGACACGGTGGTTGGAACCAAAGATCTCAAATTTGGACTCATCAGACCAAAGCACAGATTTCCACTGGTCTAATGTCCATTCCTTGTGTTCTTTAGCCCAAACAAGTCTCTTCTGCTTGTTGCCTGTCCTTAGCAGTGGTTTCCTAGCAGCTATTTTTACAATGAAGGCCTGCTGCACAAAGTCTCCTCTTAACAGTTGTTGAAGAGATGTGTCTGCTGCTAGAACTCTGTGTGGCATTGACCTGGTCTCTAATCTGAGCTGCTGTTAACCTGCGATTTCTGAGGCTGGTGACTCGGATAAACTTATCCTCAGAAGCAGAGGTGACTCTTGGTTTCCCTTTCCTGGGGCGGTCCTTATGTGAGCCAGTTTCTTTGTAGCGCTTGATGGTTTTTGCAACTGCACTTGGGGACACTTTCAAAGTTTGCCCAATTTTTCGCTCTGACTGACCTTAATTTCTTAAAGTAATGATGGCCACTCATTTTTCTTTACTTAGCTGCTTTTTTCTTGCCATAATACAAATTCTTACAGTCTATACAGTAGGACTATCAGCTGTGTTTCCACCAGACTTCTGCACAACACAACTTATGGTCCCAACCCAATTTATAAGGCAAGAAATCCCACTTATTAAACCTGACAGAGCACACCTGTGAAGTGAAAACCATTTCCGGTGACTATCTCTTGAAGCTCATCAAGAGAATGCCAAGAGTGTGCAAAGCAGTCATCAAAGCAAATGGTGGCTACTTTGAAGAACCTAGAATATAAGACATATTTTCAGTTGTTTCACACTTTTTTGTTAAGTATATAATTCCACATGTGTTAATTCATAGTTTTGATGCCTTCGGTGTGAATGTACAATTTTCATAGTCATGAAAATACAGAAAAATCTTTACATGAGAAGGTGTGTCCAAACTTTTGGTCTGTACTGTACATATATATATATATATATATATATATATATATATATATATTCCAAAACACAAAAGGAGAACAACCGAACAAAAATAGACCAAAAATAAACGGATACGTAAAAAACCTTTATTCAATCATGGTTTGGCCAAAGGTGGCAATACATAGAGAGGCACTCACATGAATCTGGTACATATAAATAAAGACAAGAGAATATCATATCCATATATGTATATCAGTGTAATAACTGGTCAAAAAGTGCATATACAGTCAAGCATAATGATATATCCTGTATATCTAAAGTGCAAAGTGTATATTATAAATAGAAAAGTATATCTATATAGCTTTAAATAGTATAAATGTAAAAACCTTTAATAGGTCCACAATGTCATAGATAATGGAACAAAACTTTACCAGCACTAATAGGGGCAACACAGTAATGCATCATAATGTATTTGACCTTGTGGTCATATATAGTGATCCACTCCTATTCGCTGGCCACTCAAATAGAAATAACAAAATACCATGGGTAAAATTCCAACTACTAACTTGTCCAATAAAGCTCATACATAGATAACAGGGATTGTCTATAGCAAGCACATGTATATGTATATACTATACCAGAGCACGATGGCGCCTACCCCGACGCGCGTTTCGGTATCGCACCTTCGTCAGGGGGTAGGGCTATGTTCAGGAAGGGAGTTTAAAACTGTTATCGCAGCCAATAGGAAGAGGGAGGTGAAAAGTGTGACTCAGATGACACACACGCTGCTAAGGACTCAACGGAGGTACATCCGGTTTCGGCGTCACGTGCGCATCGCATCAGGTCACATGACCCGGTGACGTGCGCATCGTATAGACACCTGCACCGCGACCTCCGGATCCAGGGCAGCGCATGCGTGCTAGTCAGAGCAATTTAGAAGGCGGAAGTACACGTGCAGCCATCTTATTAGTGGGAAGACATATAATCTAGAAGGATAAATGGTACGTATATATCTATATCTATACAAAATAAACCATTGGTGAATAAGAAGCTATCTACTCTCTCAGCCAACACTTTGGACATGCACATGATCATATATTTATATATTTAAACATCCATAATTATATGGAGGACACACAGTGGAAAACGTTATATCCCAAACAAAGTATTCATGGATCAAATAAATCATATAAAAAGAGCTATCACCCAGACATCCTTTGTAGAGTGTGGGACAAAAATGTACACACATACCTCCGTCAAATTTTATCTCAGTTATTTCATTACACCTTTCCATCAATAAAGTATTGGTAAGTAACTGATATATATCGCACACATTCATGTCCCATAATTTTCTCCACTGGGGTGCAACCCGGGTAACGGACCAACAAAATATATCACATATAATGTTCGTAAGTAATTCACGTTCCATCAGGTGTCCATTTTGATGTTTCCACATTCAAATTGAGATACGTGTCTATGATTTAGATTTGTCCAGATGGCAGTACAGATCCAATGGTATTGTTGATATTATCTTGTTTATGATGTCATCTATGCTCAGAAAGCGAGCCTGTATAGATATAGCGTCATCACATCAAGTCTAATACTAGAGGCCATATATCGCTACCTTCTGCAATTCCAAGCTGCAAATAAAAAGGAATTAAAAACAACTAATAAAATTTATAAAAAAACTAGCCCAACATAAAACTGGCAAAGTCATCATAGGAATGGAGCGAAACTAAGGTTTTCATTGAGACCGCGAGGACATATAGTATCGAGAGTCCAAATCCACTTGGCCTCAAGTCTTGCCAACCGGTTACTGATGTTGCCACCACGTTCGGTTGGCAATATCATATCAATCCCTCGTACTTGTAGCTTTGTAGCATCACAATCATGAAAATTTCTAAAATGTCTAGGTATCGTTTTCAACAGTGAGACATCAACAACTTCCTTAGCGGCAATAATGCCATTCACGTGTTCCCTGATGCGGACTTTAAGTTGCCGCGTTGTCAATCCAATGTATACTAATGAACAGGGGCACGTGGCATGGTATACTACCGCTTTGGATGTACAAGTAATCGAATGTCTAATTTTAAATGTTCTAGATCCATTGGCATTGGGGAAGAAATCAGTCCGTATGACATTAGGACATGCCACACATCTCCCACAGGGTTTACATCCCCAACTGGGCCTCATACTGTCTAAAAAGGTAATTGGACTATTTGTATAATGACTCATTACGAGACTGTCACCTAAGTTTCGAGATCTACGAAACGTAATATTTGGTGACTCCCCTATATATTTTGCTATAGTTGGATCCGCCAACAATAAGGGCCAAAATTTTTTTAGACTTTCACGCACCCCAGCCGTTTGTCCATGGTATGAAGTAATAAATCTTACTTGTCTAGATGGTGATGGTATTGTCTTTCCATATAGTAGTTTATCTCGAGATGTATATCTGGCCCGGTTATAGGCTTTCTTAATGGAACGGTTGCTGTATCCTCTTTCCACAAATCTTTGTTTTAATTCTGCAGCCTGTTTTTCAAAATCTTCGTGGGTAGAACATATCCTACGGATACGAAGAAATTGACCCGTAGGAATAGATCTTATCATGGCCGGCGGATGTGAGGAGGATGCTTGAAGAAGAGAATTCACAGCTGTAGTTTTACGAAACAAATTGGTCTGTAAGTAATTATTCGTATCCTTGGACACCAATACATCCAGAAATTCTATCATGCTCCTATCATATTGATATGTTAGATGTATGTTCATCGAATTCCGGTTCAATTCAGCCATAAATAACTCAAGAGATTCAATAGAATCCTGCCAGATCAGAAATACATCATCAATGTACCGCACCCAAAAAGGGATGCGGTCCACTGATATGTATCGATCCGACAGAAAAAGGTCCCTCTCCCACAGCCCCAGGAAGAGATTAGCGTAGGCTGGTGCAAATGAAGCCCCCATGGCTGTACCCTGGAGCTGCAGGTAGAAGGACCCCTTAAATAGAAAAAAATTATGAGAAAGTGCAAATTGTAACAATTGGACCACAAATTCGTTGAACATCTTAGGATTGGTGGAGGTACCCAGAAAGTGCTTCACTGCTCCCACACCATCCACGTGACGAATATTGGTATAGAGGGACTCCACATCACAGGTGACCAATAAAGCTTTTTCATCAGTGTGGAGTCCATCTATTCTTTTCAAAAAGTCTCCAGTATCCTTAATGTATGTTGGTAACAATGCCACAAGGGGCTGTAATTGTGCATCTATATATCTATTGACTTTTTCCAAGTAGTTGCCCCTACCTGAGATTATTGGTCTCCCTGGTGGTATACTGTTGTTCTTATGTATTTTGGGTAACAGATATAGAGTGGAAATTAGCGGTTCCTCAACTATTAGTGTCGAATATACACCCTTAGTTATAATCCCTTCATCTTTTGCTTGCGATAACAATCTGTGGAGTTCACCCTGGAATTTGGAAAGCGGATTGTAGGTTAATTTTGAATAGCATACATTATTTTTTAATTGTTTAAATGCTTCTGCCTCGTACATCTTTTTTGGCCATACAACCAAATTGCCCCCCTTGTCTGCTGGCTTAAACACAACGTCCTTTATATTCTGTAGACGTTTTAAGCTCTGTCTTTCATTTACAGTCAAGTTACTGTTACGAATATATTTAGGTATTTTGCCAAACTCTTGGCTCACCATTTGAACAAAGAGATCTATGTTAGGGCAAGCAGACAAGGGGGGAAACCTCCTAGATCGTTGTTTGATGGATGGAGGTATCTTACCTCCAGGCCCCAAATCATGCTCTGATGCCAAATCCTCAAGGTCGGCTAGCGCCTCTTGCTCCATCTCTGTGGGGAACAAATTGTAAACAGTCTCATTATGAAAGAATTTTTTGAAAATCAAATTCCTAGCAAATAAATGCAAGTCTTTTATAGCAGAGAATTCATCAAATTGTGCCACAGGGCAGAACATGAGGCCTTTATTAAGTATCGCCAATTCAGATGCATCAAATGAGTATGTACTCAAATTAATTACCTTTGAATTGGTAGTTCCACCTTCCCCCGATCCATATGTTCTTTTATTTGGCTGGAACCTTAGATTCCTTTTGCGTTTAGGTGTCATATTTGCCACATTGGAACTATTTGCAGATGAATCGGAGAGGTCACTCACGGATGGATTTGATATTAGAGAGGGACCTTTTTCTGTCGGATCGATACATATCAGTGGACCGCATCCCTTTTTGGGTGCGGTACATTGATGATGTATTTCTGATCTGGCAGGATTCTATTGAATCTCTTGAGTTATTTATGGCTGAATTGAACCGGAATTCGATGAACATACATCTAACATATCAATATGATAGGAGCATGATAGAATTTCTGGATGTATTGGTGTCCAAGGATACGAATAATTACTTACAGACCAATTTGTTTCGTAAAACTACAGCTGTGAATTCTCTTCTTCAAGCATCCTCCTCACATCCGCCGGCCATGATAAGATCTATTCCTACGGGTCAATTTCTTCGTATCCGTAGGATATGTTCTACCCACGAAGATTTTGAAAAACAGGCTGCAGAATTAAAACAAAGATTTGTGGAAAGAGGATACAGCAACCGTTCCATTAAGAAAGCCTATAACCGGGCCAGATATACATCTCGAGATAAACTACTATATGGAAAGACAATACCATCACCATCTAGACAAGTAAGATTTATTACTTCATACCATGGACAAACGGCTGGGGTGCGTGAAAGTCTAAAAAAATTTTGGCCCTTATTGTTGGCGGATCCAACTATAGCAAAATATATAGGGGAGTCACCAAATATTACGTTTCGTAGATCTCGAAACTTAGGTGACAGTCTCGTAATGAGTCATTATACAAATAGTCCAATTACCTTTTTAGACAGTATGAGGCCCAGTTGGGGATGTAAACCCTGTGGGAGATGTGTGGCATGTCCTAATGTCATACGGACTGATTTCTTCCCCAATGCCAATGGATCTAGAACATTTAAAATTAGACATTCGATTACTTGTACATCCAAAGCGGTAGTATACCATGCCACGTGCCCCTGTTCATTAGTATACATTGGATTGACAACGCGGCAACTTAAAGTCCGCATCAGGGAACACGTGAATGGCATTATTGCCGCTAAGGAAGTTGTTGATGTCTCACTGTTGAAAACGATACCTAGACATTTTAGAAATTTTCATGATTGTGATGCTACAAAGCTACAAGTACGAGGGATTGATATGATATTGCCAACCGAACGTGGTGGCAACATCAGTAACCGGTTGGCAAGACTTGAGGCCAAGTGGATTTGGACTCTCGATACTATATGTCCTCGCGGTCTCAATGAAAACCTTAGTTTCGCTCCATTCCTATGATGACTTTGCCAGTTTTATGTTGGGCTAGTTTTTTTATAAATTTTATTAGTTGTTTTTAATTCCTTTTTATTTGCAGCTTGGAATTGCAGAAGGTAGCGATATATGGCCTCTAGTATTAGACTTGATGTGATGACGCTATATCTATACAGGCTCGCTTTCTGAGCATAGATGACATCATAAACAAGATAATATCAACAATACCATTGGATCTGTACTGCCATCTGGACAAATCTAAATCATAGACACGTATCTCAATTTGAATGTGGAAACATCAAAATGGACACCTGATGGAACGTGAATTACTTACGAACATTATATGTGATATATTTTGTTGGTCCGTTACCCGGGTTGCACCCCAGTGGAGAAAATTATGGGACATGAATGTGTGCGATATATATCAGTTACTTACCAATACTTTATTGATGGAAAGGTGTAATGAAATAACTGAGATAAAATTTGACGGAGGTATGTGTGTACATTTTTGTCCCACACTCTACAAAGGATGTCTGGGTGATAGCTCTTTTTATATGATTTATTTGATCCATGAATACTTTGTTTGGGATATAACGTTTTCCACTGTGTGTCCTCCATATAATTATGGATGTTTAAATATATAAATATATGATCATGTGCATGTCCAAAGTGTTGGCTGAGAGAGTAGATAGCTTCTTATTCACCAATGGTTTATTTTGTATAGATATAGATATATACGTACCATTTATCCTTCTAGATTATATGTCTTCCCACTAATAAGATGGCTGCACGTGTACTTCCGCCTTCTAAATTGCTCTGACTAGCACGCATGCGCTGCCCTGGATCCGGAGGTCGCGGTGCAGGTGTCTATACGATGCGCACGTCACCGGGTCATGTGACCTGATGCGATGCGCACGTGACGCCGAAACCGGATGTACCTCCGTTGAGTCCTTAGCAGCGTGTGTGTCATCTGAGTCACACTTTTCACCTCCCTCTTCCTATTGGCTGCGATAACAGTTTTAAACTCCCTTCCTGAACATAGCCCTACCCCCTGACGAAGGTGCGATACCGAAACGCGCGTCGGGGTAGGCGCCATCGTGCTCTGGTATAGTATATACATATACATGTGCTTGCTATAGACAATCCCTGTTATCTATGTATGAGCTTTATTGGACAAGTTAGTAGTTGGAATTTTACCCATGGTATTTTGTTATTTCTATTTGAGTGGCCAGCGAATAGGAGTGGATCACTATATATGACCACAAGGTCAAATACATTATGATGCATTACTGTGTTGCCCCTATTAGTGCTGGTAAAGTTTTGTTCCATTATCTATGACATTGTGGACCTATTAAAGGTTTTTACATTTATACTATTTAAAGCTATATAGATATACTTTTCTATTTATAATATACACTTTGCACTTTAGATATACAGGATATATCATTATGCTTGACTGTATATGCACTTTTTGACCAGTTATTACACTGATATACATATATGGATATGATATTCTTTTGTCTTTATTTATATGTACCAGATTCATGTGAGTGCCTCTCTATGTAGTGCCACCTTTGGCCAAACCATGATTGAATAAAGGTTTTTTACGTATCCGTTTATTTTTGGTCTATTTTTGTTCGGTTGTTCTCCTTTTGTGTTTTGGATTGTGTATATGTTCCGAATTGACCAGGTCCAATGCAGATATGGTTATAAGATAAATAGTAATGTTTATTATAAACCTACATAATGCACTCTTTGCACTAAGTACATTAATTTTTATATATATATATATATATATATATATACAGGGTGGGCCATTTATATGAATACACCTAAGTTAAATGGGAATGGTTGGTGATATAAATGGCCCACCCTGTATATATATATATATATATATATATATATATATATACGCACACATATATACACACACAAATGTATATAATGTTATAAATTTATTTATTTTGTATTTTATTGTTTAATGAGGTACAATAGCTGCCGTCACAGTTTATGAATTTACTGCATCTGTGGTATTATGTGATTTTGCAGTATGTAAAATACATCTCAAACTACGCTGGTTTTATAAAAGGAAAAAAAATAGTATGTAATGGGAATATCCACATTCTTTTCAATAGTACACATAGTAGTTTGCCCAAAAAGTACTTATAGACTATATTTTATAGACTGCAAATAATGACAGATAATTAATTGCTTGCTATTACTGAGCAAGTGTAGGATCACAGCTTGATAGGGTATTTTTTTTCCATCCTTTTTTGGATCTGTAACCTTGGCTGAGCAGTGTTATAGCCACAAAATAGTCTCACAATCAAACCTCCATGAATCAATTGTTGACAGCCTTAAATCTGAGTAGCACAGAGGGTGGTCAGAACAGCTGCTACTAAACCTGCTGTAGGCCTGTACTTTGAGACATGTACAAGTCAAGTTTTTGTGAAAGTAATGTCAGGATACAGACAGTAGCCAGCTTACCGCGGACAGTGAAAGACAGAACTTTGTTTCATATCTTTCTTTAATGTCAAAACATCTGCACCTGTTAAACATAAGAGTAGAACTCTCTCATCAAAATGGGAACCCTGATATGGAAATATAAAACTACTTGAATAGTGCTAGCATAGTCTGCAGCACTGTATATACAAAAGTACTGAGCATTTGAGACCCCTTTCATCAAATGTTTGCCCATTGGCTCAGTGATGTGTAAAAAAGCAAACTGAACCTTACGTGCCCTTCCAAAGTCCAGTGCTGCATCTCCACTGCTGTCCCGGTCTCTGTTGATCTGCTGTAGCTGTGACATAATGTTGACAGCACTTCAGACAATCAGTGAGCTCAGCAACTTGTGCCATCTACATTAGAAAAGCTGCTGAGCCCAGTGATTAGCTGCAGTGCTGTCAGCTTGATGTCATCGCTGCAGCCCCACAGCAGAGACCGGGAAATCGTCAGAAAGACAGAGTTTAACCTGGGGAGGGTACATAAAGCGAAGTTTGTTTTTATAAACACAACTGAACATACAGACAAAAGTTTGGGGATGCTGTAGGTACAAGACCTTTGACAAAGGATTTCTCTATGTTAAGGGGAACCGGTGGTGAGATTCTTCCTGCCCAAACCACATTTCATTATCGCAGATGTGTTTGTTTTACTCTGAAGTGCTGTGATGTTTCAGAGAACACATATTTTGAAAAGCTGGCAGGGACATGTGTCTCACATGACTAATCCAAACCTGGTCCATGGCGGCTTTTCCCCATAAGGAGAGACATGTCAGTCAGGGAATGGGGTGGGAAGAAATCTCCAGGGACATGCCTTTGACATAGTCCCCGGTCAGCTCTTCAAAGTATGTTCTCTTTGAAACAGCACAGCTGCAATAACACAGCCAGTGTCTCTCATCCATGGCACACTTGGTTCGGGCAGCATGAATCTCATGACATGTTCCCTTTAACTTTAAGCTCTAGTCATACATTTTTTTAAACTGAAATTCCTTTTTAAGAGGCTATAACCCCTATTCAAACCCCATATTTGTAAGCTGTTGAGAAGTGTTAATTAAATTCACTTTAATAATGTGAAAAAAATGTGAAAAAATCCCATAAAACTCAAAAAAAAACTTTTTATTTCATAAATCAATAGTACATATGAAAATAGACAACTTTGTAATATATACCATTAGAGAAATGTGCTTCTTTCTCCTTCCAGACTGAGGATTCATTCTCAAAATTCTCAATTCTGGGGTAAAATCTGTATTCAGTGAAAACAGATTTTAATATTACTGAGAGACAAGATGGCAGTTGCTCCTGATAAGATATTATGTGGATGGGAGGGGTAGGGAAAAGGAGATGCTGAAGGCAGAGCTCCTCGCTCTGTCTCTCCCCTCCATTCTACATATCATCTTATAAAACTCAACGGCCATCTTCTATTTCTGGAATATAAAAATCTGTCTTCACAGCATACAGATTTTACCCATAAATTGAGAATTTTGAAAATGAAAGATCAGTCTAGGAGGATATAGAAGTGGATTTCTTTGATAAGATATATTACAAAGTCTCTTATTTTCATGTGTATTATTGATGTATGAAATAAAAATTAAAATTAAAATGACGGTCACACTTTAATATTGGTATTACTAAATGGAGAGATGATGATATAATGGATAAAGTATGCCCAGTGTTTTCATAATGTACATGTAGTCCAACTGCCAATACATTAGGTAATGTTTGCATTACTTCAACATTTATGTATTTAAGATGGGATGATTACAAGAATTCTGAGCAGCATCTGATATTCATTATATTTCCCCTTGTATGTTTTATGCCGGATCTCAGCTGGAGGTAACCTAGTTTGCAATTACATTAAGTCAGAGATTTAGAGTTGTAAGCATTGCAAATTTGTTTAATGTGGAACTTACCTCTATATTTAGCAAATATAACACAGATGTAGTGTATTCTTCTATTAGTCATTCAGGATCCACAGAAATTCTGTTATTCTTTATCCAGTATAATCAGTCATTTACAGTCCCATATATTTGCTGTATTCGGCAGGTGTCAGCAGAGATCCTTATTTATTATATAGTGGTTCTGCAACTTATTTTTTTACCACTAGAGATGAGCGGATGGATTCTGAAGTGCGAGTGTGATAGTGGATTTAACCCTTTCCGACATGTTCCGTACATGTAAGGCGCATGGCGTGTCTCCCACTTTGGCGCCAACTCCGGTGATGAGCCCGCACCTTTCCAGGGACATGACAGCTGATCTGATTAGCTGTCATGTGCCCCTAACAGCCACGGGTAGAATCGCAGTCCACCCGCAGCTGTTAACATGTTAAATGCAGCTGTCAATCTCTGACAGAGGCATTTAACATGGCCGCGGCAGAAGGACCTCACTAGTCCCGCCCATCGGTGCCCATGTCACATGACCGCGGGTCGCCAATGGGTTGCCATGACAACCTGGGGTCTGCAGGAGACCCCTGTGGTTGTCATTGCTGGGATGCTATGAGCGGCGCCCAGCGGTCAGCGCTCATAGCAAGTTAGTATTTCTGCTACACACAGGTGATCTGATAATCACCTATGTGTAGCACAGGCAATCAGATGTTCGCAGCTTCTAGTCTCCCATGGAGACTATTGAAGCAAGTGAAAAGTAAAAAGAAAAGTTTTTAAAAATGTAAAAAAAAATAAAAACTATAAAAGTTTAAATCACCTCCTCCTTTTGCCCCATTCAAAATAAAACAATAAAAAAATAAAATATATACACATATTTGGCATCGCCGCGTTCAGAACCACCTGATCTATCAATATAAAAAAAAGAATTAATCCGATTGTTAAACGGTGTAACGAGAAAAAAAATCAAAATGCCAGAATTACGGTTTTTGGTCGCTGCAACATTGTAATAGAATGCAATAACGGGCGATCAAAACATCGTATGCACCCCAAAATGATATCAATAAAAATGTCAGCTCAGTGCGCAAAAAATAAGTCCCCACCCGGCCCCAGATCCAGAAAAATGGCGCTATGCTATGGGTGTCGAATAATGGTGACTTATTTTTTTTAACAAACTTTGGATTTTTTTTTCACCACATAAATAAAAAAGAATCTATACATGTTTGGTATCTACGAACTCTTCATAACCTGGAGAATCCTGATTGCAGGTCGGTTTTGCCATATACAGTGGGGGAAATAATTATTTGATACCTTGCTGTTTTTGTAAGTTTGCCCACTGACAAAGACATGAACAGTCTATGATTTTAAGGGTAGGTTAATTTTAACATTGAGAGATAGAATATCCAAAAAAAAAAAAAAAATCAAGAAAATCACATTGTATAAATTAGATACATTTTTTTGCATCTTGCATTGAGAAATAAGTATTTGATCCCCTACAAACCATTATGAGTTCTGGCTCCTACAGATCAGTTAGACGCTCCTAATCAACTTGTTACCTGCATTAAAGACAGCTGTCTTACATAGACACCTGTATAAAAGACTCCTGTCCACAGACTCAATTAATCAGTCAGGCTCTAACCTTCTAACCTCTACAACATGGACAAGACCAAAGAGCTTTCTAAGGATGTCAGGGACAAGATCATAGATCTGCACAAAGCAGGAATGGGCTACAAAACCATAAGTAAGACGCTGGGTGAGAAGGAGACAACTGTTGGTGCAATAGTAAGAAAATGGAAGAAATACAAAATGACATCGATCTGGGGCACCATGCAAAATCTCACCTCGTGGGGTATCCTTGATCATGAGGAAGGTGAGAGATCAGCCTAAAACTACACGGGGGGAACTTGTTAATGATCTCAAGGCAGCTGGGACCACAGTCACCAAGAAAACCATTGGTAACACATTACGCCTTAAAGGTTTAAAATCCTGCAGTGCCCGCAAGGTCCCCCTGCTCAAGAAGCACATGTGCAGGCCTGTCTGAACTCATCCTGCAAAAATGAAACCCTTACATGGCCGTATAGACCAAAAAATAAAAAAGTTATGGCTCTGGGAAGAAGAGGAGTAAAAAACTAAAGCGCAAAAATGGAAAAGGGCCGCAGCGGGAAGGGATTAAGTGGTCACATGCTCAACTTTCAAGCATTCAGAGGACTTTGACCTCATGCATCCAATGAAAAATCTGTTTTAATAGGCATTTGGTACAGATACACAAAGTACAGTAGTGAGGTTCTACATGGTGCTGTCTTTTTAAACATATGGTTCTGTATGGTTTCTGCATGGGTACAATCTGTATTCCAAGTTCCATATAAAATTCAGTCCAGGTACTAGAAATAGTCCCCTATTTTTATAGACAACCTAGGAATTTATGGTTGACAACCATAGCACACAGAATATTATTTTTCAGTGTCCAATAAATTATATTGAGAAAAATTTGCATTATTTTTTCACAGTGATATAAAGAGAATATACAAAAAACATCTATCTGTGTTGGCATAGAAAGTAAGGAAATCCCTATAATTGTAAATAAATAATCAACTTTTGTACACTCTCTTGGTGTGCTACCTCCAGTTTTTGTTTTTTTATCCAGATGGTTTAGTATTTACCAGAGAGGCTTAGCGCTTTCATTTCTTAAAGGGTGCTGCTCTATTTTTCTAAATATTAACATATATATATATATATATATATATATATATATATATATATATATATATATATATATACATTATACTTGTAATCTTTTACTGGTATTTTTGTAAATACTGATGAGATGGCCAGTATATATTGTAAGTAGATGATGAAAATTCACTGCACCAAAAGCTTAAATAATGCTTGCACCGTCTTTTATTCAGCATTATATATATACATGTAGCTATATAGTGATCGTATACTTGATGCAGTCAGTCTCACAGGATCCATATCGCTGCATTCTCTAATTATACGAGGCTTTGACAGGGCACGTCTGATGTCTTCATAAGAAGATTTTCTCTTTCTCGTCGCCTTAGATAGAGTTTTCAGCATATCAAATATAATCATATTCTTGCTTTTCCTCTACTAATGGCATATCAGTGTGTTCACAAATGAATTTAATACCCTAAATAAGCAACCTGACTAGCAGAAACTTATCACTGGTTGCACTTTTTGACATGTTAATGAATTCCCCTCTGAAATGTAACTGCGTGCAGAAAGCCATGCTGTACGTTAAAGTACGGTTAATTCCTGTTACACAATCCCACGAGGAGATAGAATGTTTGCCATGTCAGCGGAGCACAGATTCATTTTCATATGACAGTCTGAAGAGACAAGGCATTTATTAACTAAAAAAAAAAGAGAATTATGTATTTTCTCTCTTTTAATTTGCTTTATTGTTTTGAATGTCGTTAACCAATATGGAATATTAAACTAGAAATTATTAACAATTTTTATACTGAAAAATGCGTTTTTTGCTACATTTAAAATGCTTTTTTAATACATCAATGTATTGTGATGGCTTTATAAATAAAATATATGTATAAGATAATGGACGTAAGGCTTATTCAGACGTCAGGGGATGTTTTAGTACTCAAAAAACTCTTGGATTTTTGGATCCGATTTTCATCTGTGTTTGGCCAGTGTGTCTGGTTTTACCATCAGTATTTCATAAGCTATTATTCTAATATGAAAAAATAAAAAAAAATTGCAAATCTTCTCCTATCCATTACAATGTTAACCATGAACAGCACACCGATTATGCACTGATGCCATCCGTGCACTGCCCTTGATTTTCATCATTTAGACTTTGTATTGGGTGATTATAATCCATGACTTGCATCAAAACTTAATGTGTCTTCAGGATATTTAGTGGATATGTAGCACCCTGAGGATTCGGCTGCTACAGGGGTATTGCACCTCAACCCAGAGGTGTGATATTCCACTCCCGGGTAAGGATGGAGTGTGGACCTGAGCTCGGTAGGCTGCATGCACTACACACATCCCATTTCCGAGGAGCAGACCGACGGTACTCCCACTTAGAAATGTGCAGGTACGACCGAGTCTGTTCCTGGCTGGAGTGGGAGGGGGGTGGAACATCCCAAGTAGTGTAGGGGCAGATAGGGGGAGCAGCCTGGGTAAAGATAGGAGCTCATTGGGTGCTGGTCGTCTGAGCTCACACATAGAGGGTGTATATAAGGTGGGCACCATCAGAGAACAGGGTCAGTCTGTCAGAGTCAGTAAGAAGCAGAGGTCCAGATGAGCCTGCAGAGAGAGAGAGTGGAGCAGAGAAGGAAAGACCCAGAGAGAGCAAAGAAAGGACTCTGAGAACCCAAATTCAATCCCCGGGTGAAGAGTCGGCAATAGGGTACCGGATCCCAAACTGGTGGGGGCAAAAGCACACCCTAGCCAGAGACCGGAGGCCGTGGGCAGCGTCTGCCACGGCCACCCACCACATCCACCCCGAAGGCATACCACGTGGAGGGTCAGGGAACCCAAGGCCAAGGGTGTCCCAACAGAAGGCCCGAGGGAGCTGGACCTAGGTGGATCACTAGTGGGGACGGCCAGAGGAAAGGACAGAAGGAGAGCTCAGGGTCACGCTCCGGACTTGTTTGGGGGTTTGCTGAATCCAGGACCTGGTGGACGCAGCACGGCTCGGGTGGTCACTTGAAGCTGGAGTGACCGGAACATCAGCAGTGAGTAAATACCCTAAACTGCACAACCCGACTCTGTCTTCATTTAACATCTATGCTGCACCACCACAACCCCCATCCTCTGCACCTGACCCCCTGAGGCTATACCCCACCCGTTGGGGGTTATACTATCAAAAGCTGCACCAATACCATCAGCCTCAGCGGACCCTGCTGCAGCGGCGGCCATAGTGACCGCAATACAACGGGTGGCGTAGTCGACATTAAGAACTTAATAACATCTGTAGGACTGCCACATACAACTGAGTTTGACACCCTGGGCACGGACCGGGTCATAGCCACTCGGAAGACTACAACTCCCATCTGATCCGGCTCCGGGTATTCCCCTAAAGAATATGGCCCAGGGGGCGCATCAACTTTGGCGTAGTCGGCAGGATTACGTGCCCGCAACATCCGGGTACTGCGTGCCTGAAGAAAAGAACGAGTTTACCTCAAAAAGAAGTCTCCTGCCGGTTCCGGAGGGTCCCCGCCATCGGACTCCATCACAGGTCGATTCCCGCCGGTTGTCCGCCATTAACAGCTTTTTCCCGCCATCTGCAGAGTTTCCCGCCACTGGGAGACGATTCCCGCCAATTCCAAAGGTTTCCCGCCTTGTCGGAGCGGACGCCATTATGGGCGTGCCAGAGGGTGGCAAGAGGCCGACTCCCATCGTGGGCCAGGACCGAAAATGGCGCCAAAAGTGGAAACCGCCCCCACCAACAGAGACTGTGATGCTAGAGGTGTCTGTCAGCGTGAAAGAACAGCCCCTGGAGCTGACAATCACCAAGTGGCCCCGGGACCGCCCTCGAAGTGGGAGGAGACGAAAGGAGAGATCAAAGATGGGTGTCGCTTGGAGCAGTCTGGAGAGAGCGCACCCGGAGGCAAGAAGCCTGGAGAAGAGTATCGGAGGAGCTTACCCGGAGATGGCGAGAAAGCAGAGCAGCACCGGCCCGTTGGCCAGGAGCCTGCTAGAAACAGAGGAGGGAGAGCAGAGCAGCACCGGCCCGCTGGCCAGGAGCCTGCTGGAGACAACTGTAGGAGAGCAGAGCAGCACCGACCCGTTGGTCAGGAGCCTGCTGGAAACAACGACCCCACTAGGCCTAGTGGAGGTCCTAGCACAGCTTCCCCGAGACCGGGAGTGTGCACAGACCGCTCTGGATGGCCTCGCAAGGAGGATGGCCCGGGTGCAGCGAGAGACGTTGGCGAGGAGCCGTGAGATGGCCCAGCAGACCGAGACCTGTCAGCGGAGCACGCCACCCGAGACGCGGAGGCAGACCGCCTCTGAGGATGGCGCGGGAGGACTGAAGGCCGGAGACGGCGCCGAGAAGGGAGCCGAACGAGTGGAGGCAGGTAAAGGGGACGTCTATACCCCAAACCGGGAAACCGCGTACCTGCCCCAGCTCCCCGTCGCAGAGCCCGAAGTCTATCCTGCCGTGCCCGTCGCTGCAACGTCACCGCCGCAGACTAGGCCTCAAACGGGAGCCGCGACCCCTGTGACGTCACACGCCTCGACCCCGAGCGTGACCAAGCAGGAAGTACCACCAGCCTGGTCGCAAGGCCTAGTACCCCCGGGCGCCGCAATACCAACAGCGCCCCCTACCTCCGCGGAGCCACCGGCCTGGTCGCAGGGCCAAGTAGCCCAGGGCGCCGCCTTCCTTACGGTGCCCTTCACCTTCCAGATACCCCAGGCCTGGCCGCAAGGCCCGGGCAACCCGGGCGCTAACACCACCGCGCCCATAAGACCAAGAGTGCCGCATCTGGGAGAGGACCTGTTTAACCAACACACGTGCCCGGATGGGCAGCCTTTCATCTGGCCCCAGGAATATCATGAACTGGAACGGCAGAGGAAGGCTGGGGCCATGTGTGCACCCCTGATCCCGGCTCCAAAGCCCGTAAAGAGGATCTCGCCCCCGCTAGAAGAGACCCAGTTTGAGTGGGACCCCACCGGAGAAGATCTCAAGGGGTTCACTCAGGAGACTCGGGCAGCTGCAGCGGAGCGTGCT
Organism: Phyllobates terribilis; assembly: GCF_046119375.1. NCBI lineage: Eukaryota > Metazoa > Chordata > Amphibia > Anura > Dendrobatidae > Phyllobates > Phyllobates terribilis. The sequence goes on from NW_027362761.1 coordinate 792,054,234, forward strand.
GAGTGCTGCCGCCAACAACTCGAGGTCTTCGAGAGGGAGCGGAGAGAGAGGCGGGTCCGGGAACAGCAAGCTCAGATAAGGAGCGCGGAGCAGAAGAGCCGGGCCAGGAGAGACCCCCGTGCAGCGCATAGTCCCCGCACCACCGGGACTGTGATAAAGTTTAACATGCAGCATGGGTGGGGCTTCATCCGAGACCACCGCACCCTAGGCGACGTCTTCGTGACCAGGAGAGACGTTGAGTCCCACCTACCGGAGGGACACAGAGGTCGTGACCTTTACATCGGGGACGAGGTCACCTTCACCCGGCACAAGTGTGCCAAAGGACCCTACGCCCTCCATGTGCATCGCCTGACGGAGGAAGAGCTGCGGTGTGAGGAGGAAGAGCAAGAGGACCCGGACGGGTCTGAAGCCAAAGGTAACCATAAAGAAAGAGCAGGAGGACGCCGTCGTTAAGTACAGCAGAGTACAAGCTGTATATAGTTGCCCGTCGGGGCACCGTGAACTGTAACTGTTACTGCTAATATAGTCCCTGTTGGGACCAGCAAGTGTGAACTGTTTACCCGTATTTCCCTTAAATCCCACTGACCGAGGACTGAGAGCGGTCATTCCTCCCTAATACCTGGCCGAGGACTGAGAGCGGCCACTACCCCTTTTGTATATAGTTGCGCTTCCTAAAGCGCCCCCTACCGGTTTTATAGGAAAACCATTTTTCAAGAAAAGACTGTCGCACTTTACCCGGTCACACGTTGCACAGTGACCGGAGGAGGAGCCAGAGGCGACGAGAATGTTTTATATGAAAAGTTTTATGATGCTGCTAATATATGTTGTTTTATATGTTTTATATGTTTATGCAAAAATTTGTATGTTTTGTGGTGTTTTGTTCTTACAGCCCGAGGACGTGCTGTGATTTACCAGGGGGGAATGTAGCACCCTGAGGATTCGGCTGCTACAGGGGTATTGCACCTCAACCCAGAGGTGTGATATTCCACTCCCGGGTAAGGATGGAGTGTGGACCTGAGCTCGGTAGGCTGCATGCACTACACACATCCCATTTCCGAGGAGCAGACCGACGGTACTCCCACTTAGAAATGTGCAGGTACGACCGAGTCTGTTCCTGGCTGGAGTGGGAGGGGGGTGGAACATCCCAAGTAGTGTAGGGGCAGATAGGGGGAGCAGCCTGGGTAAAGATAGGAGCTCATTGGGTGCTGGTCGCCTGAGCTCACACATAGAGGGTGTATATAAGGTGGGCACCATCAGAGAACAGGGTCAGTCTGTCAGAGTCAGTAAGAAGCAGAGGTCCAGATGAGCCTGCAGAGAGAGAGAGTGGAGCAGAGAAGGAAAGACCCAGAGAGAGCAAAGAAAGGACTCTGAGAACCCAAATTCAATCCCCGGGTGAAGAGTCGGCAATAGGGTACCGAATCCCAAACTGGTGGGGGCAAAAGCACACCCTAGCCAGAGACCGGAGGCCGTGGGCAGCGTCTGCCACGGCCACCCACCACATCCACCCCGAAGGCATACCACGTGGAGGGTCAGGGAACCCAAGGCCAAGGGTGTCCCAACAGAAGGCCCGAGGGAGCTGGACCTAGGTGGATCACTAGTGGGGACGGCCAGAGGAAAGGACAGAAGGAGAGCTCAGGGTCACGCTCCGGACTTGTTTGGGGGTTTGCTGAATCCAGGACCTGGTGGACGCAGCACGGCTCGGGTGGTCACTCTAAGCTGGAGTGACCGGAACATCAGCAGTGAGTAAATACCCTAAACTGCACAACCCGACTCTGTCTTCATTTAACATCTATGCTGCACCACCACAACCCCCATCCTCTGCACCTGACCCCCTGAGGCTATACCCCACCCGTTGGGGGTTATACTATCAAAAGCTGCACCAATACCATCAGCCTCAGCGGACCCTGCTGCAGCGGCGGCCATAGTGACCGCAATACAACGGGTGGCGTAGTCGACATTAAGAACTTAATAACATCTGTAGGACTGCCACATACAACTGAGTTTGACACCCTGGGCACGGACCGGGTCATAGCCACTCGGAAGACTACAACTCCCATCTGATCCGGCTCCGGGTATTCCCCTAAAGAATATGGCCCAGGGGGCGCATCAGATACATGGACTGCAAAAAAACACAGGCGTTTAAACAACTCCATAGATTATAATGGATATGTGTTCTATCCATCAAAACCAAGGATAGAACACGTATGTAAAAAACAAAGGTCTGAATGAGGCCTAAAGAGGTTTTTCCACACAATTCATGGATCACTGAATGATGGGTGATAATGTATGATTGTAGTGGGATAAACAGTGGAGACCCCCAGTATTCCCTTGTGTGAATTGTGAGGTAGTGTGCTACCCATGTGTGTCCACTGATATTTTGCACTTCTATGGGACTGATGGATATCACACTTTGAACCCCAGTTCTTATGAAGGCTCAGGTTCCCAATGATTGGAGCCCCAGCAATCATACATTTTTCACCAATCCTATGGAAAGATGACAAATGTTTTTTTTTATAGAAAGATACCTTAAAAAGTGTTGTCCATGTTTCACAATCCCCTTTTGTTACACGGGTTTGCATGAAAATTGTATGATCATAAGATGTCCAAATGTCAAAATGTTTTAAGCCCTAGCAATTAAATGTAATCTGCCAGGAAGTAGGCAGCAAGTGATTAACTTCTCTGCAGTGCTACCCATTAGGAAATTAAGGGGTTTTGTCCCAAGTTCCACTACTGAGGCTTGCATCCATTGTGCATTGATGTCAATGGAAAGGTGACCACACATATTCCACTCTCTACATTGATTTGTAGAGGAGGTCTAAAAATTGTCAAAACTGGTGGCCCCTATTTTATTTCTGGTGGAATGCAACTGGGTGTTATTTTGAAGACAGATGCTGTGGGAGCCTTATGAATATGATGGAAATAACCCATTGACCATTGTATGCTCACCAACAAAATCAGTGGGAGTAATATCTGGTAGTGCTAGACCCTCTATTGACATGGAGGCACTTTTTTGTAGCCACACTCTGCTATGCGAATTGATAGAGATCTTGAATGAGAAATGCCAATTTTTGTTAAAGGACATCTGTCAGAACAAACCATTAACCAAACCGTTTATAAGGTTGTGTTCCTCTCTAAAAGATGTCATCCATACTTACTGATGCAATGTGTTGTTCCCTGACTGATATATAACTGTTCATATTATTCATATGCAAATGAGGCTCAATTGCTGTGGGCGGGTCAAAGCACTTCCTAAACCTCTGCATCCCCAGCTACAGTCTCCTCCCATCCTGTGTAGTGAAGCCAGTGAACTGTCTGTTAAGTATGGAAAGATGCGGCTTTATGGGGATTTTAGCCAGGGAGGGCCTGGCTTGGGAAGTGCTCTGACACACCCAGAGTACATCTTTTGCATATTATTTAAAATAGCTTTGTTTTTCAGTTAGGGAGCTACAGATTACATCAGTAAAGATGTGGATATTATCTTTCAAAGAGAAATATGACCACATAAACAGCTTGTTGGGGAGTTGACAGATTACGCCTAAAGAGAACCAGTTACTTGCCATAAACATATATATACAGTACAGACCAAAAGTTTGGACACACCTTCTCATTTAAAGATTTTTCTGTATTTTCATGACTATGAAAATTGTACATTCTCTGGGAACTCCTTCAAGATTGTTGGAAGACCATTTCCGGTGGCTACCCCTTGAAGCTCATCAAGAGAATGCCAAGAGTGTGCAAAGCAGTCGTCAAAGCAAAAGGTGGCTACTTTGAAGAACCTAGAATATAAGACATATTTTCAGTTGTTTCACACTTTTTTGTTAAGTATATAATTCCACATGTGTTACTTCATAGTTTTGATGCCTTCAGTGTGAATGTACAATTTTCATAGTCAAGACAATACAGAAAAATCTTTAAATGAGAAGATGTGTCCAAACTTTTGGTCTGTACTGTACATATATATATTTAACCTGATGTAAATACCTCTGTTCTCCTGAATTTGGCATTGTTTTACTTTTGTCTTTGTATATAGATCTAGTCTATTCAGCCAAGTGGGCATGTTCCATAATTGTTCTCTATGAATATATTACTGAGGATCACACCCAGCTGGCTAACAAATCTAGATTTATATACAGGGAAAAGTTAGGCATATCTCAGGAATGAAGAGGCACATAAACAAAAATATTAACAATGCCAAATTCAGGAGACCAGCGACTTTTAGACCAGAATAATAAATTACATATTTATGGCACCTAACAAGCCCTCCTTAAGGGGGCAGCCGTTCTTTCTACAGAAAGTACTGAAGAAAAGTATATGAATATAGTTTCAAGCATGTGTAAAGTGAGTAGAAAAAGTTACATTTAAATGGCATATTAATATTTTTATATGTGCTTTTTTATGTACAACATACCCTAGTTTATAAAAATGACAGAGCGGAACAAGAGGGATGCTCTCTTAGATGTGCAGCCTCTCAATGCAGAAATTAGAGCAAATGTGTTAAAATAAAAAAATATACAATTGCTACTTGAAAGATTACTAAACAATTAAGATTTGTCATATACACCATTCAATTCCCCAAATAGATCATATTTTAGTATTCTTAAAGATGTTCTTTTTTTTTTTAAAGATGACTTGCAGAAAGCTCAATTAACACCAATAAATATGCAGTCATCTTGAAGCCGAGGTTCTGCTGCCCTTTCTGACCGCATTTTCCCATTTGGAGGTAAGATGTCATCAGGAAACATCTGCTGCTCTTGAGCTTTACCCAGCAGAGTAGTAAGTGATGCAGAACAATAAAGAATGCAATTTACACACTAGTAAAACATAAAACCTTTGCATAACGTAATTTCGGGCCACGTATTTCCTTTTAATATGATGCATTATAAAGTTTATTGATTACGTGTTGGGTCAAGACAAGTAATTTTTTTAGTGGTGGATGCATTTTCCATGACGGTGTTAGTTCCTTCGGCCAATATTCATTACTATACTTTCCTCTCAATGGCCAATATATGATAGTTAACGGTGTCCTGTAAACCCTGAGGAAAGTTCATGGATTGTGGGGCTTACATATACTAGGATATCCTCTCTCTCTTCACATCTTTGTGTACGGAAGAGTAATCATAGGCTCTTACCACTGACATTCTTTCTCAAAGTCTTTCGATAATAAAATGATTTCCCAGTGGAAACAAAAGAACTTTCCTTCTACAAGATGATTACATAGAACATGGAGGGATTTGGTGACTATATTGGTCTATAAAGTGATTTTATAAGGTGTTAAACCTGCCCTATATTATGAGATAGAGAAAAAGCAAATGTCCATAACATCACTGTATTCCTGACGCTAAATCTCCATTCCCGCAGACTCACGTATAAAGCATTTCTGAGCATCTGTTATTTTCTGCTCTTCCTCCGATGACCTGTGAAGAAAACATGAGACGAGACAATTAGCAGCTGTTAAATGCATTAGCCAGCCAAAATCACATAAGAGCTTTATTTAGAGGGAAATGAAAACAGAAAACATTTATCATCGACTGCATTGTGCCGAGGAACTATGATATATAGTAATTATATGGATCTGCATATACATTAGACATGAATGTCTATTGCTAGGAAATTAAAGAACACATAGGCCCGACCTCCATATTGTGTAACTTCTATTCCATATAGTTTGGAGGGGGGGTACACTTTCCTCTGTATTTGACAAGAACAGGTACATATTTTAGAAATATTTGTGTTCTTATAGTTGGTGAAGGTTTGACACTTCCTGTTTCATGAAAGTGATGAAAAAAAGCAAAATCGTGTAGTACTTCCAAATTATCATGGTAATAAATAATGATAACTTATTCCATGCCAAAGTATACAATATTTTGACTCCAAAACTTTTATTTATGTTACTCACTTATATAGCACCATTAATTCTACGGCGCTGTACAGACATCATCATCACTGTCCCCATTGGGGATCACAATCTACGTTCCCTATCAGTATGTGTTTGAAGTGTGGGAAGAAACCTATGCAAACATGGGGAGAACATACAAACTCCTTGCAGATGTTGCCCTTTCTTGGTCAGATTTGAACCCAGGACCCCAGCGCTGCCCACTAAGCCACCATGCTACCCAATTTGAGCCTTCCTCCATTTTAGAGCAAAAAAACTGTATACTTTGGCCTGAAATAAACCCTTTTTTCCATGACTATTTAGATGTGCTGCCTAATTATTATTTTTGTGGCCCTGTTGTCCACAATGACTCTTTTGGATTACTGCTAATTTCTTTTGATATAGATATTTTTTAGATGGATAGCTATTTGATAAAGTTTAGATACCTAGGTAGATAGATAACTAGATAAATGTACAGATAGAACGATAGATAGATATAGATAGATAGATCTCTACAGGTGGTTTTGCAACATTTTCCAAGCTGATGATCATTAACAACTTTTCTTCTGAGATCCTCAGAAATCTCCTTTGTTGATTCCATGATACACTCTCAGAAACATGTTTTGTGAAGATCAAACTTTGACAGACCGCTGTTCTTTAAATCAAACAAATCAGCCATTCACATCCCGATTGTCATCCCATTGATTGAAAACATCAGACTCTTATTTCATATGCAAATTATTTCCTACCAAAGGTTCACATACTGTACTTTTGCCACTTATAAACATGATATTGGATAATTTTCCTCAATGAAAAATGGCAAAGTCCAATATAGTTGGCTCATTCATTTGATTTGGTTTTCTTTATCTACTTTTAGGACTTGTGTCTGATGTAATTTTTAGTTGAACTGTAGGCAGAAATTTTGAAAATTCTGATGGTTTTCGCAAACTTTCAATCACTTCTGCACATACAAACAAACATACACAAAAGTACAGTACTCTAAGTATGTTAAGGTATGCTGCATGCAAACAACAAATGAATGAACTTCATATATTCAGTATTTACATATTGAGCACATATACCAACAACAAGGTGACATCTTGAGAAGAAACCCTGCGGTCCTTTATTCTGTTAGTGTAGAGTCCCATCTGAAGAGGATACTTTGTTGTTGGCAGAAGGGCTCAGACAATTTGATCAAAACCTGCACTATGACCATCATATGTTTTAAGAAGATCTTTCCCCTAATTTCTCAATACAAAATGTAAATATAATTAAATAGATCTCCTGTTTTTATTTTTTTTACACTCTAACATAGATTTTCAGTCTTTTTCTGTATTTTCCAATGATGAACCCAGAAGGCAACATGAAACTCTAGTACGGACAAAACGTTTATAATAAATAGATTTATCCATTGAACCAATAACTAAGATAAAGGGGGTCTCTTTGTTTTCAACTCCATTTTTGTCTTACCCCTCCAAGAAGCCATTGCCAAGCACACAATACACAATCAATACTACATGCTGCCTATGAGTTGACCTTACCAGTAAGATAAGGGAATATAGCGAAATATATAATATAGAGTCTTAATTTGTATATAATAATCCATTTTCAAAGGGCTAATCTAAATTTTCGTCAACTTTTGTGTTTTTCTTTGGTAATATAGATGAAGTAGAGTTAAATTTGTCCTTTAACCCATTTAATCATGATATCATAATGTATTATTATTGGTTACATGCATTACTGCAGGTAAACCTATAGATTCATCTTAAAGGAACTCTACAGGTAAAAGCTGATACACTGCTACATTGCTAATTCAAGACTTGAGGAGGTGTGACTTCATACAGAACACAAAGGAGAAAATCTCTGTAACATCCTATTCTGTACACCGGGCATATTGCAATACATCAGTGTCCCTTTAAAGGGTTATTCCCATCACAGCATTTTATGGCTTAAACAAGAATAAGTGCATTAAGGTGTGGCTTAAAAAACAGCCGTGCACAGGCTGAGATGGGAATATTCTTTTAACCCCTTCACGTTGCGGCAATTTCCATTTTTTTGCATTTTCGTTTTTTCCTTCCCTTCTTCCAAAGCAACAACTTTTTTTATTTTTCTGTCCACATATACACATGAGGGTTTGTTTCCTGCAGCACGGGTCGTACTTTTGAGTGACTCCATTCATTTTATCAAATAGTGTAATGGAAAACGGGAACATTTTTTTTGAAAAAAGCAATTCTGACATTGCTTTCTGGGAATTTTTTTTTACGGTGTACATTTTGTGGTAAAAATGACCTTGCAATATGATTCTGCTCATCGATATGATTATGCTGGTACTAAACATGCCCATTTTTTTATTATTTTCATGGTGAAAAAAAAATCACAAGTTTGAAAAAATACATTTTTGGGGTTGAGTCCCATTTTTTGAGACCCATAACATTTTCATTTTTCGGTTGATGGAGCTGTGTGATGGCTTATTTTTTGAGGGGCAAGACAATGTTTTTACTGATATCATTTTGGGATAGAAATGATGTTTTATTCACTTCTTACAACATTTTTTGTGGTACTGTAGAGAAACATGTATGTTTTACGTTCTCGAATATTGATTGGTAATTATTTTTTTATTTTGATCGGACTTTTCTGAACACGTTATACTACAGACGTGTATTTTTTATTTCTTTATTATCTTTATTTTTAATGTGGGAACAACTTTTATGCTTTTTTTGTTTTTTTCATATTTTTTAAAACATTTTTGTTTTACTTTTCACTGTTCTTGTTAGTCCCCTTAAGGGACTTGAAGCTGCCGTCGTCTGACCGTTTGTGCTATATACTGCGATGCCACAATATCGCTGTATATAGCATAAATCACGGTCTCCTTTGAAGCCCGGCCACAGGCTCAGTTTCAAGGGAGCTCCATAATGACAAGCACGGAGGTCTTCAATAGACCCCCACTGTCATAGCAACCCATTGGTGACCCCCTATCATGTCACAGTCGCATTGGTGGTCATACAGAAGGACATGCCCCCATGCCAGCATGCTGGTCATGCTGCTGTCAGAGTTTGACAGCGGTACTTAACAGAGACAGGTCCTGGCTTTAACACACAACCATTACCTGCTGAGTATGGGGCTTCTGACTTGCATTGTACATGTACGGCAGATGTTGTAAAAGGGTTATACTTTATCACAATGTACATACTGTCTGATATTGTTTGTACAAGTACCCTCTGATATGTAAAAAGCCATGGAATGTATTGGCACTACGCTATATAAATAATACTGTTACAAGCTATCTAACCAAGTAAACTACTAGCCATTATCTAACTTAACAAAAGACAGCCATAGAAAAAAAACTAAATTTTTAAAAGAAGAGAGGAAATGTAAAAACCACCTTAAATGATGAAAAATAAAGTTAATTTATTCAGTAATTCACAATACCAGAGGAAATATCAGCCAAGACAAGAATGTGCAAACAAAAAACAGACGCCAGCATTAATTTGTGGATAACATTGCACTCTCAATGGAGCCTGCTAAACTGCAGCTTTCAGCAACAATTTATAGGTAATTGTTTACCTGCAGCTTGGAGAGAATTCAGATGGCTCTGAGAGCCTCAAGACTGTCCACAGCTAGCTTTTGTGTAATTGAAGCCGTACTAAGCATTAGATATTAGGGTTTTATCACATCCTGGTCCTCTGCCTTGCATCTATATGAGAAAGAACCTGAGCCATAATGTATCATAAAAATATGTCTATATATCATGGTGGCTCAGTGGTTAACACTGTTTATTGCAGTGCTAGAATCTTAGGTTCAAAACCCATTTAGGACAAAACCTATAAGTTCCTTCCCTGTTTCTGTGGGTTTCCTCCCACACTCTAAGACTTTCTTCACACGTCCTGATGTTTCCGGTACTTGAAAAACCAGTACCGGAAACCAGCGCTATCTGTGTCTGTAAGTCTGTGTGTACGTGTGTTGCGTATGTGTGACGTCTGGATGCACCATCTGTGTGACACATACTGAAATCGAATGCAGAATAGAAATGACAGATATTTAGCCATTAAAGATGTGCAAAGATATAGATAGATATATGTGAGATATAAAATTAGAGCTTTGCGTGTGTAGTTCACTGTACTTGTATTAAGCTAATATATAAATGAATGAAAAAAACAACGTGAGGCCCCCCCATTTTTGATAATCAGCAAAGGTAAAGCAGACAGCTGTGGGCTGATTATCAGGCTTATAAAGTCCATGCTTATTGGGCCCTACCCAGCCTAAAAACAGCAGCCTCCCCAGAAGTGGCGCACCCATTAGATGCGCCGAATCTGGTGCTTTGCCTGGCTCTTCCAGATTGCCCTGGTGTGTTGGCAATTGGGGTAATGGTATTGGAGTTGATGTCAGCTGTGATTTGTCAAAAATCACAGCTGGCATCAAGCCCTAGGGTTAGTAATGGAGAGGTGTCTATCAGACATCCCCATTACTAACCCAGTAATAAAAAATAACCACACACGCACAAAAAAAACTTTATTTGAATAAAGACTCCCTCACACTATACCTGGTTCACCAATATATTGAAAAAAAAATCTCCTGTAGGTCCGTCATAATCCATCGAATCTGATGTATTCCAGAAATGGATACCTGAAAAACATAAAAAGAAAGAAATAAAAACAATAGACTGTCCCTCATTCACCAAGTAATTAGCAAAAATGTTCCCAAGATGCTCTGATGTAGTCCACATTCTCTGAATCTGGCATCTATGTATAGCAGTAAAGTTCCTGCCGGGTTTTGCTAAACGCAGCATGAGCCAGCGACGCTGATGAGCGTTGTCGTTAGTACCCGGCACCCATCACCATAGCTTTATAGCCACTATTGAGCCTCCTACACTGGAATCAGTTGCAATATAACCTGCTCCCGAGCTAACTGCAGAAAAAGCAGAACTTTCCTTAAAAGCTCGTTTTGATGGACTCTTTCAAACCGATTCCACTACCCTCCCCCTCTGATGACCTCAGCACCCCAATCTGATTCCCAGGTCCTGTGCACCACACAATCATCATTATCATCATTACCAACATTAAAAATGTGAAAAAAATCCAGATATTTAACTGTGACTGTTTAGATTTTTTTTTCTTTTAGAAATATTGTGTTGGCTTACTGCTTCCTTCTGCATGAAGATTGAAAAAAAAGTATAAATTAAAATGCAGTAGACACCAGCTACACTAAATCACTTTATCAATCATTGGCATTGCTGCTGACAGCACTTCCTCCTCCTCTCTTTCTCTCTCTCTTTTTCCCTCCCCCTATTAATTGAATCTCTTTATTTTTTCACATAGTACTATGCTAATTTTTTCCACTTCTGCAGTTGTACAACACACACTATAGTATTTGTCCAATGTTTTATGGCTTTCCCACCCTATTTCTAAAATGACTGTTGCATTCATTGCCTCAGCTTTTATACAGGCCTTGATGTTCCCTCCAGACTGTGCTGCACTATGTGATATGATAGCTGCCAAGCATTATGGGGAAATCCATTCTACTGTGCCTATGGTCATGTGAGCCTTCTCTGGCTGATGCAATCTTCTGGTGATTTGCACAAATTATTCACCGCCAGGTCCAGCAAAATTATACACTGTGTTCCAAATTATTATGCAAATAATATTTTCTCAGATTTTCCCAAATTACCTATATGAATTGCAGTCATTGTAATTTTCCAGTCAAATAACTATTACAGTACAATTGAAAGGTTTTTGTACAAACTGCCTATGATAACAGTATATTTAAAAAAAAATAAAAAACTCAAACTGCACTCAAAATGTATGTTCCAAATTATTATGCACAGCAGAGTTTTCAACCTTTTCATTTTAATAAAGAACAAAAAAATGGTCATTTTTGAAATTATAAGTATTAGCAGGTTATTAGAAACTGAAATCAAACAGTTTTCAACTCAAAACTTTATTCTAGGTGATGTTACATTTGCACATAGGACCGCTTGTTCGAAAGGAGTTCTGAACTCTCTCATCCATTGAATTTGTCAGGTTTTGGATGTTTTCTGCTTCAATTGTTTTGCATGAGGACAGAATACCCTCCCAGAGCTGTTGCTTAGATGTGAACTGCCTCCCGCCATCATAGACACTCCTTTTGATGATGCTCCAGAGGTTCTCAATGGGGTTGAGGTCAGGGGAGCATGGGTGCCACACCATAAGTTTGTCCCCTTTTATACCCATATCAGCCAGAGATGCAGATGTGTTATGTGCAGCATGAGACGGGGCATTATCATGCATGAAAATGATCTTGCTGCGGAATGCACGGTTCTTCTTCTTGAACCATGGAAGGAAGTGCTGTTTGAGAAACTCAACATACATTATGGAGTTCATCTTTACCCCTTCAGGGATCCTAAAAGGGCCGACAATCTCTCTCCCCATGATTCCAGCCCAATCCATTACTCCACCTCCTCCTTGACAGCGCCGTAGCCATGTTTGCATGGGGTGTCCATCAACCAGCCATCCTCCACTCCATCCATCTGGACCATCGAGATCATTTCATGCATTTCCAGTTATTTGACTGGAAAATTACAATGACTGCAATTCATATAGGTAATTTGGGAAAATCTGAGAAAATATTATTTGCATAATAATTTGGAACACAGTGTAATTCAATTGACATTGAATCAATTTGGTCATCTCTAATAATAATAGTAATAATTATTATTATAAAAGTAATGATAATATAAATAATTATGTCTGTCTGGTCTCATAGGTGTTTGCATCCTAAAATCGTATTATTAAAATAGGCACAGAGTTCTAAAATAAACAAAGACCCTTGTTCAAAAAGGAATCAGGAACCGAAGAATTAATTGTAAAATCTAAAGTCATTTCCGAGGATTCTGTATTCTTGGCACCTGTTCCACTTGAATTCTGTTGTTCAAGGACAGTAGAGAGGAAATACAAAATGCGGTTTAACAATCTGCTTTAAACATTGTACAGTAACACTAAAGTTTCCTCTAAAGTAGTTATTTCCTGTATGTATGTATGCATTGACCTGCACATGTTCTCTAAGCAAACAATTCAATGCTAAACATTGAAGTTTTGATTTATGAGTGAATGGATGGTAGGTGTACTATAGGTAATATTCATAGACTAAAACATAATAAGTATTCTCTTACTGTTATGGATCAGTCATTTATCTGCAACAGAGCAAAGGCAATAGTTTAGCTGAAAAAATTAAAATGGATTATGTAGACAGGACGCTACTAGTCACATGTTGTCAATTAATATAGGGTGATCATTTTAAAAGGCAAATGAGTTGATTGACCAGAATAAATATACAGCAAAATTCACTACTGTCATTAGAAGTGTTAGTGTGGGATGAATTGTCACCAACTCTCAATTGCCACCATTGAGAGCTCTTTATGTACAGGATGCTGCATTTAGTTGAGGAAAAAGCATCTACTAACTGATAATTGTGATTTATGGGTTTAAATAGTTGAGGCTAAACATGGCCATGTGAGCCTATCCGGCATTCAAGGGAATTGATTCAGCCAACTGTTTTCTATAGAACTGTGGTGTAAAGCTGTTTGAAAAGTTGAACATTTTTGCTTTCATGTGAATTCCATCTAGGTTTGCCATCTTTTTGAAAAATTGGGTAAACTTCTTGACAAATGCCAGTCTTGATGAATCAGAGACTTGGATTCAAATTTCAATAGAAGCCTTTGTTCATTACCTATGGAAATTATCTCTTCATAGAGGAAGAGAACTAGAACTCTAGTGCCACCTATAGGAAGTAGCAATCCTAAAAGTCAATATCGACGCTTTAATGAGCCGTGTCACATGACTTTGCACTGACGAGGGACAGTACCCCAAAACCCAGTGTCTGCAAATTGAGTTTCTGGTTCTGGCTTTTATCCTAAGTCATGTGACAAGGCTCGTTAAAGGGTTGATATTGACTTTTAGGATTGCTACTTCTTATAGATGGCACTAGAGTTCTAGTTCTCTTCCTCTATGGAGAGACAATTTGCATATTTCCCAGAGGAGCATTGTGGCTTAAAAAGTCTCCTCACCTTGACATGTATAACATGTCACTCTCAGCAAAGAGAATCCTTACCCCTTGGATACATTATCTATGGAAATCTAAATTTATTTTCAGAGAGATGCACTGCATTCCTAATAGGGATGCCTTAAACCTGATTTTTAGAAATTTGTTGATTTGATGTAGAATACCCAATGTCACATATCAGTTCCATAACTATGAGTGTGGTTGTTTCTGCAGCATGCCAAATTTCTGCTGCTGATTTTTTTTTTCTGCAGTGGAAAACTGTCGCATAACCTGACACCTAATTTGTTTGCATTTTCAGTGTACGCTAGGATTTTTGTGGATGGAAGTCTTTATTTTAAATCTTTTTTTTTTTCCAAATCAGAAACATTTTTATACATAATATACAAACTTTTTTCTATACACATTTATTGCTATTCTTTTGCAAAACATTTAATATTGTTTCACATAGCATTATTATAATCATAATATAACTGAGGGCTCGCTCATAGTCATATACACAGGCGTATACATCAGACAAGTCCTGTTTTATCGAATAATACTGAGCACAGTGTTATACTATGGAGCAGTACAGATCGGCATTTTTTTTCTCTCATGCCGATCCGGTATAAGAAAAAAAATATAATATTTAGTTATCTCAATTTCATGGCTCTAAAAGTAATCAGAGACATTCATAGGGATGTGTAAAAAAAAAAAAAACACAAAACAAGAGGCAAAAAAAAAAACATTTAGTAACCATAAGCATATTAAAACAAAAAGTACCCAAATTTCGCAACCACTGTCAAATAACCTCCAGTTTTCAGGGCATAACTATTACTAAACATTAAAATTAGGTAAAAAAAACTTAATTGTAAGGCACTTAGATGCTACTGGAGTAATATTCACTCAGATTCAGACGTTAAAAGTTCAGCAGAAGAAACACATTGACAGATCACATTATCATATCATATCAGAGATAATTATTACATATTCAGGAGTAATGTGCCTGAGAGGACATTTCTAAGAAAACCCTCTTATTTCTAAGAAAACCCAACATATTTCTACGAAATATCCACAAATTTTGCATTATTCATTTATAAAACAAGCAAAATAAACAATTGTGAAAAAAGAAAAAACCTTCAAATGAGAGAACCTTCATGCGCAATGATCCTGAGAGGCCACGGAGGTCACAACTTCTCTCCGCAAGGACGGGTGGGGGGTTTCAAGCAGCACCTAAATATAAGAAGGATCCCCTGCCACCTTGGAGAGGAGGGGAGGGGGGAATGTGAGAGCTGTGCCTGTCAGGCCTATTGCAGGGTTAATTCCACAGCACTATACAGACATTATCGGCACTGTCCCCATCGGGGCTCACAATCTACATCAGTATGTCTTTGGAGTATAGGAGGAAACCCATGCAAACTTCTTGTCCTTGGTGGGATTTGAATTCAGGTCCCCAATGCTAGAAAGCAACAGCACTAACCAGTGAGCCGCCATGCTGCCCACCAAAGAGGCAGGTGCTTTGTACAAAAGCGACTCCAGTCACTGGCTAGAGTAGCATTTCTGGCACAGTGCATGGATGTGTATATCACTGAGAAGAGGCGCTAAATTCATTAAGTGGCATGCCACTCCTACGGTATTCAGCTTATTATACTGCAGTAAGACTAGCATAGTACATATGTGCATTACGCCAGACTGGATAAAATGGCTCCTCTGTGTGAAAACACCCTAAATGACAAATTCATTCATTCATTCCTTCATTCTATAAATTGAGGAGATGTATAGTTTTTCTTGGATAAACTGGAGTGTGGATAGGAAACAGACTTTTGCATGTCAGCGGTGTGATCATATTCAGTATGGTTGTGTGTGAGCATCTGCTTTCCATTCTGCCACAGCTGCCAACATTGTATTATATTATTACATGCAATTTTCAATGCAACAGATGAGATCCAATTTACTGATGCTGACCTACTTCACATGAAAAGCTGACCTAAAAGCGAAACACCTGAGTTTCCCCAAATTACATTCCTACTGCACATAATAAACATAAATAGTATATCCTATCGTGATATTGTGTTTCATACACTCATTTATTTCTGCTGTAGAATTGTAATTCAAAGGAAAAGAATTACCAGATCACATAACATTTTAAAATGGCTTCACTGTCTTTCTGTTTACTCATATTTCATTAAAGGGAACCTGTCACCATGAAGATACAGTCCAATCTGCAGGCAGCATGTTCTAGAGTATATTGATATATAGTTTTTGATAAAATATTCATTATACCCTGTGTTTTATTCATTTAATCCCCTGCTCTTTCTTGGCTTTTCGGTGCAAAAATTTAGCTATGTTTCATACAATTTTACACCAGAATTCTGATGAAAATTGTTTAATGAATCGTGCCCCCAAATTAAAATCTGACATAAACTTACTAAACATGTTGAGATTATTTTGTTTGTAGCAAGGATAGGAGTGTTATAAAGTGTTGCCCCTAGGTGATGGGGCTTACTTACCCCCCACCTGCCCCAGCGCCGAGTCTTCTTCGATTTCCTGGTCTCTGTTATATGTCTGTAATGCTGTAGTTCAGTCTACATTGGCAGTTTCATTCATCTTAGTGATTGGCTGCAGTGTTGACCATATGATGTCAGCACAAGGGATAAATAATGGGCATGTGCATAGTATTGTGAATGGAGTTGTAATAACACATTTATACCATAGTATGAAAGGACGATCAGTCTCTCAGTTTTTTTAATCAATTAGACATTTTTCATCAGTATGTATGAGAGATGACATTAGCCTTCAGGTATATAAGGAATGGTTCAGGTACAGACTGTAAAAATCCAATCTGTTACGTCCAGCACATAGAGCAGCTTTCTGTGTAGGTTTACTGTGAAAAATTTACTGCATGTTTGTTCTGCTCTATTTCAATGTGAATTTGTAATAAATTCTTCACGGCAGAGCTGTATATATACAGTATGTGAAATACTGAACGTCGTCCATTCCCAAGTAACAACTTGTATTTTCCAATTGAAAGCTGATTTTATGGGGGGGGGGGGAGATGATTTGATCCACCTTAAGAATTATTCCAAGAATTCTGGCATGTCGCTACTATTGTAAAGTGATTGTATAAGGTCTATACAGAAGAAGCAACAAGTATCAGGGTTCTAGCTTCATTATTCATGACTTCTTCCATGAGCTATCTACCTATTTGTACCTATCATTTGTATAGTGAAATAGCTTAGTCTTCACATCAATAAAGAGTAACCATTTTTTTATGTTTTATTCTATAAATCGATAAGATAAGACATTTTGTAATATATACTGCTCAAAAGAATAAAGGGAACACTCAAATAACACATCCTAGATCTGAATGAATGAAATTTTCTCATTGAATACTTTGTTCTGTACAAAGTTGAATGTGCTGACAACAAAATCACACAAAAATCATCAATGGAAATCAAATTTATTAACCAATGGAGGCCTGGATTTGGAGTCAGCCCTAAAATTAAAGTGGAAAAACACACTACAGGCTGATCCAACTTTGATGTAATGTCCTTAAAACAAGTCAAAATGAGGCTCAGTATTGTGTGTGGCCTCCACGTGCCTGTATCACCTCCCTAGAACACCTGGGCATGCTCCTGATGAGGTTACGGATGGTCTCCTGTGGGATCTCCTCCCAGACCTGGACTAAAGCATCCGCCAACTCCTGGACAGTCTGTGGTGCAACGTGACGTTGGTGGATGGAGCGAGACATGATGTCCCAGATGTGCTCATCGGATTCAGGTCTGGGGAACAGGTGGGCCAGTCCATAGCTTCAATGCCTTCATCTTGCAGGAACTGCTGACACACTCCAGCCACATGAGGTCTGGCATTGTCCTGCATTAGGAGGAACCCAGGGCCAACCGCACCAGCATATGGTCTCACAAGGCGTCTAAGGATCTCATTTCGGTACCTAATGGCAGTCAGGCTACCTCAAGCGAGCACATGGAGGGTTGTGCGGCCCTCCAAAGAAATGCCACCCCACACTATTACTGACTCACTACCAAACCGGTCATGCTGAAGGATGCTGCAGGCTGCAGATCACTCTCCACGGCGTCTCCAGACTCTGTCACATCTGTCACATGTGCTCAGTGTGAACCTGCTTTCATCTGTGAAGAGCACAGGGCGCCAGTGGTGACTTTGCCAATCCTGGTGTTCTGTGGCAAATGCCAAGCGTCCTGCATGGTGTTGGGCTGTGAGCACAACCCCCATCTGTGGACGTCGGGCCCTCATACCACCCTCATGGAGTCGGTTTCTAACCGTTTGTGCAGACACATGCACATTTGTGGCCTGCTGGAGGTCATTTTGCAGGGCTCTGGCAGTGCTCCTCCTGTTCCTCCTTGCACAAAGGCGGAGGTAGCGGTCCTGCTGCTGGGTTGTTGCTCTCCTACGGCCCCTCCACTTCTCCTGGTTTACTGACCTTTCTCCCGGTAGCGCCTCAAGCCTCTGGACACTATGCTGACAGACACAGCAAACCTTCTTGACACAGCTCGCATTGATGTGCCATCCTGGATCAGCTGCACTACCTGAGCAATTTTTGTGGGTTGTAGAGTCCGTCTCATGCTACCACGAGTGTGAAAGCACAACCAACATTCAAAACTGACCAAAACATCAGCCAGAAAGCATTGGTACTGAGATGTGGTCTGTGGTCCCCACCTGCAGAAACACTCCTTTATTGAGTGTGTCTTGATAATTGCCAATAATTTCCATCTATTGTCTATTCCATTTGCACAACAGCATGTGAAATTGATTGTCAATCAGTGTTGCTTCCTAAGTGGACAGTTTGATTTCACAGAAGTTTGATTTACTTGGAGTTATATTCTGTTGTTTAAGTGTTCCCTTTATTTTTTTGAGCAGTGTATCTTATTATAGAAATCTTTCTCCTCCTGGACTGATTATTCTTTCTCAGAATTCTCAATTCATTGTTAAAAACTGTGCTCAGTGAAACCAAATGTACCCATTTCTGAGATAGGAGATGATAGTTGGTGCTTGTAAAGTTCTATGGAGAACTGTAAATATCATTTCAAGAGACCATGCAGCAGAATATCTGTATCTGCCGCTAACTGCTTCCTCCTCCCATCTCCTCCCCATCTTATTTAGATAGAATCTTATCAGTAGCAGCTGCCATCTCCTATCTCAATAATGGAAAAATCTGTCTTCACTGAATAGAGATTTTACAGATTTTACCAATGAATTGAGAGTGAATGATTAGTCCAGGAGGAGAAAGAGGAAATGTTATTTGATAAGATATATAACAAAGTTGCTTATTTCCATGTATAAAATTGGATAATCAAAGAAAAATAAAATGACAGTTATTTTTTCAAGCAGGCTTCCAGAAATATTAATATGCTTGTATTAAAATGTAGCTGCCATTTTTTTTAGAAATGTTTAGAACATGTTTCTATACTCTTGGTCATCTTTGCTGTAGCTGCCAAACCATTGATAAAGACTGTCACTATGCCAAGAACAGTACATTTGAAGGAAGTGACTGACATTTATGGCTCATGGACACTACTATTTTCTGGTTCCATATTGAGACAAATATATAGGTACCGATGTTTTAATTCTCATCTTTGCTTGATATGTCCGGAAACGAGAGGAAGGAGATGACCAGCTTAAAAAAAAATATGATTTTGCAATACTCTGATGGGATGATGGGAATTGTTTATGCAACATGTTTATATATGTGTCCACCTAGTAGTTGTGATGTGAATTTAAGCCTGGGAAGTGTGGTGTGAAAATGTATTGCATTTGTATCATGAGAAATTGGCAGCCCTAACAATAACTGTGTTGTAGTGATGAGCGAGCATGTATTGTTAACCCTTTCGGCGAGCACGCTCGGGTTCTTGCCGAGTATTTGCGGCGTGCTCGGCATCTATGTTAGTGTCGTCATGGCTGCATGTGTCACGGCTGTTAGACAGCTGTGACACATGCATGTTTGCCTGTTTGTTAGGCAATCCCTGCATGTGTCACAGCTGTCTAATAGCTGAGACACATGCAGCCACGGCGACACTAACATAGATGCCGAGCACGCCGGAAATACTCGGCAAGATGCTCGCCGAAAGGGTTAACAATACACGCTCGCTCATCACTACTGTGTTGTCCTACTGTACCTCTGTATGTATGCAATATATATATACAGTATATATATATTAATATGTAAATACAAATATATATATATAGCATGCCATATTGACTAGTAATATAGTTGACCCATTAATGATCAGGCCTGAAATAGCCTTAATGACAGACCAATTTTTTTGCAATTTTGCCTTTCTGCAGCTGCTTCTCACTTTGCTTAATGTGGAACAAATAGTATTATTTTCTAGTGTAGTTTTGGGGTCCATTTAAATTACTCCGTAATATATATATCATAGAGTAATATATCTATCTATCTATCTATCTATGTGTATGAAAATATTGTTCCTTCTTAATTTGTCCCCAAGAGATTATAAAAGATCATCATTTTCTTTTTATTTTATTTTTTTCACTTTAACTGAGGTATACCCACAAGAGCCTTAGTTACAGGGAGAACAACCCTCTTTAGTGACATAAGTCACTTGCATTTTGGATCTGGGTCTGAGAGAACCCATCAGTTCTGTTGTGGTGGGCAAACACCGAGCAATTACAGTACAGACCAAAAGTTTGGACACACCTTCTCATTTATAGATTTTTCTGTATTTTCATGACTATGAAAATTGTACATTCACACTGAAGGCATCAAAACTATGAATTAACACATGTGGAATTATATACTTAACAAAAAAGTGTGAAACAACTGAAAATATGTCTTATATTCTAGGTTCTTCAAAGTAGCCACCTTTTGCTTTGATGACTGCTTTGCACACTCTTGGCATTCTCTTGATGAGCTTCAAGAGGTAGTCACCGGAAATGGTTTTCACTTCACAGGTGTGTCCTGTCAGGTTTAATAAGTGGGATATCTTGCCTTATAAATGGGGTTGGGACCATCAGTTGTGTTGTGCATAAGTCTGGTTGATACACAGCTGATAGTCCTACTGAATAGACTGTTAGAATTTGTATTATGGCAAGAAAAAAGCAGCTAAGTAAAAAAAAACGAGTGGCCATCATTACTTTAAGAAATGAAGGTCAGTAAGTGTGAAAAATTGGGAAAACTTTGAAAGTGTCCCCAAGTGCAGTTGCAAAAACCATCAAGCGCTACAAAGAAACTGGCTCACATGAGGACTACCCCAGGAAAGGAAGACCAACAGTCACCTCTGCTTCTGAGGATAAGTTTATCTGAGTCACCAGCCTCAGAAATCGCAGGTTAACAGCAGCTCAGATTAGAGACCAGGTCAATGCCACACAGAGTTCAAGCAGCAGACACATCTCTACAACAACTGTTAAGAGGAGACTTTGTGCAGCAGGCCTTCTTGGTAAAATAGCTTCTAGGAAACCACTGCTAAGGACAGGCAACAAGCAGAAGAGACTTGTTTGGGCTAAAGAACACAAGGAATGGACATTAGACCAGTGGAAATCTGTGCTTTGGTCTGATGAGTCCAAATTTGAGATCTTTGGTTCCAACCACCATGTCTTTGTGCGACGCAGAAAAGGTGAACGGATGGACTCTACATGCCTGGTTCCCACCGTGAAGCATGGAGGAGGAGGTGTGATGGTGTGGGGGTGCTTTGCTGGTGACACTGTTGGGGATTTATTCAAAATTGAAGGCATACTGAACCAGCATGGCTACCACAGCATCTTGCAGCGGCATGCTATTCCATCCGGTTTGCGTTTAGTTGGACCATCATTTATTTTTCAACAGGACAATGACCCCAAACACACCTCCAGGCTGTGTAAGGGCTATTTGACCAAGATGGAGAGTGATGGGGTGCTACGCCAGATGACCTGGCCTCCACAGTCACCAGACCTGAACCCAATCGAGATGGTTTGGGGTGAGCTGGACCGCAGAGTGAAGGCAAAAGGGCGAACAAGTACTAAGCATCTCTGGGAACTCCTTCAAGATTGTTGGATGACCATTTCCGGTGACTACCTCTTGAAGCTCATCAAGAGAATGCCAAGAGTGTGCAAAGCCGTCATCAAAGCAAAAGGTGGCTACTTTGAAGAACCTAGAATATAAGACATATTTTCAGTTGTTTCGCACTTTTTTGTTAAGTATATAATTCCACATGTGTTAATTCATAGTTTTGATGCCTTCAGTGTGAATGTACAATTTTCAAAGTCATGAAAATGGAAAAAAATCTTTAAACGAGAAGGTGTGTCCAAACTTTTGGTCTGTACTGTATGTCATCCCCAAGTCCTACTGAGCAATTTCAAGCTGGCACAAGAAATAAACAAACTGCTTCAGCCTCCTCCATAATGTCCTTGGCTATATCTGGAGACTCGACTTGTTCCTGCTAAATTGCAGGTGCTTTAATCCTTCACCATAAACTTACATGTCTGTGGGATTAAAATCCAGGACAAAGCACCATAAAATTATGGCTCTTGCTCATTATCAGGTTAACAACAGCACGCCTTAGCTGGGCATTTAGGGGTTCCATAAATTTAACGGTTAATACAATTCTTCAGATTCCCAAACTGTAATATGTAAAGAAACTCATAAATGACCACAATTTTCTACAATAGAAAGGTAGCAATACTTTTGACAGCCCAGAGCTGGGAAAAGTTCTGTACATTGTTTCATCATTTTCAGCTGTTCATCCTCCAGTTACTTTTCCTTGTCAAAATATATTTATAAAATCCTCCATTTTCCTCCTTTGCTGTATAATATTGGCAATAATCTATGCTGTGTTGACATACAGTATTGTTGAGTATATAAAGCAGGGGTGCGTTCTGTTGCAGTCTATTCTTGCAGTCATTCATGCAGTCTATTCTTCTGGGGGCCACATGCAGCCTGCGATGCCCCTTAGTGCGACCCTCAACCATCTGCTCACAGACATGATAGAATCTGGTTACATGTATTTTTCATGACATGGAGAAGACATGTGGTGCATAGCAACAAAGAGACGTATATTTATGAAAGTGGTGCTATGTGGTCATTTCTGGGTCAGAAATATTTTAGCAGAATGGGTGAGTCCTGCCAACTGTAGCATAGAAAGGTGCAGGTGAGGTGAAGAAGTGGCCATGGATGGGTGCTGCTTTATTCATTGTAGTCTATGGGAGAAGAAAAAGACTCGATTGTTTCAGCGTCTGGCATATACTACAATGGAGAGAGTAGAGTGCATGGTCTTCAACTCATAGGCTGCAAACCCTAAAGAAGGCTACATCTACCTTCCTGATATGTGGGAGTCCTATAAATGGAACCAACACCTATTAGATATATACGGCACATACTTTCAATATCTAATAAATGTCTAAGGAATAAATACTCTGGTGATTTTGCAGCCCTTGTGGTTGGCTCGTTCTTACAATGTGGCCCACTGACTTAAAAAGTTTGTGCACCCCTGATCTAAAGTGTACTCTTCTTCTTTACATGACTTGGGCTCTAAGTGAACTTTCCAACGTTGGTTCTTCAAGTCTCATTCTTAGTAAAACCTTTAAACCTACACAATCCATGAGCAAATAATGTGATGAACCCTTCTCTAATCAAGGGTGCAAGTAATTACAGCATACAACGATCATGAATTAGTCCTCTTGTGCACCTAATTAGACTAATTAAATATACAGATAGGGCGTGCATTGGAGAGGCCATCTGGATTAATGTAAAAATCTTAATTGGGAGATGAGCGAGGATTTTATTCAGATCACAGAGAAAGCTTTGTCTGGTCCAGAACAAAAGAAATCACAAGGTAAGAGTTCTTAGCTGAAATCTGTCAAAGCTATCATACATATAAATTACAGCTGGAGGAAACGTATTGAATAGAGGGCATGTCTGGTTCACAATGTACATTGAGAGAACTGTCAGCTATCTCATACTCTCCGCAGGTTTTTCTACAAAAGGCCTATGGGAAATAATAGTCACCAGTATAGCTAGAGGCTTTCGGCAGAAATTCCCATTATTAATATTGTAATTTGATGGAATATGGAGGACTCGTTGGAGAATATAGCATTCCTAACCAGTTCATGTGTAGAAGGCATGTATATAATGTTTATTCGGTGGCGTGTAAGATGCAGAGGTCTTTAAAGGTGAGGCTGCTTGTTAGCTGTGGTATTGATATTCTTTATCTCGAGCTGAAAATGCACATTCTGCGCCCCATCAATATTCTTACCATGGTTCCTGCCCTCCAGTACTTTATTAAACTACCAGAATTGTCTCTGCAAGAAGTCTCTTTTTTGTGCGCTTGTTTCAACTCATAAAGCTACTGATTGCTTTCTTGCGGTAATCTTTAACACCACTGACTTCATAATCTGGATTGAAGGTGAACTGTCAGTAAAGCACAGGACTGTTGAACATGTTTTGCATCTACCCCTCGGCTAAAAACGCACAAAGCCAAAGAAATTCATTGAAAAGCGGTTCATGGTAGGAGACAAATCTTCTGTTTACATAAAAGATCGTGGCATTGTCATAGCAAATAAACAGCAGCGCTAATGCTGGACGCCATAACCAGAGAATCTACATAGTGATCTTCTGTATTCAGAGAATCTAAAAAGCATACACAAACTCCAAGTCAGGGCATCTCCAGCTTTATGTGGGTCCTTGGGCAACTAGTCTATTTGCTTTTGATTTTTCCTCTTCACCTTCCAAGAGCTACAGTATAACTTTCCTTTTATACAGTTGCAGGAGCTGTCATTTTTATTATTACCATTATGACTTTTTAATCTCTTATTATTCCAGTTTGGGGGAGAAAGTGACCAAAAAAAACACTTATTCTGCCATTTCAGTCTTTATTTTTTAATTTTTGCATTCACTGTATGGGATAAATATTATCTGTTTATTTATTTGTTCAGACAGCTCTTTAATTTTTCTAAAAGATTTTCTTACAATCTGGTAAAAAGGGGATGATTTAAGCTTTTATGGTTGATATATATATATTTTTTTTCTATAATTTTTAGTTCCTTCATAAGAAGTTTCCTTAGAGGATTTGAACTCACGTGCGCATACTGTAATATTGCAATCTAATAAGTACCAAACTCCCATGAAGCCCAGGCTGGCTTCATAGCCTAGGAATACAGTCATGGCAGACATAGTAGGCCCCTTTAAAAGGCCCCCGCCTGCCATCGCAAACCATCAGCACCCAGGAAGGAATAGTGTTGCAGAGAGAAAGGGGATCAGCACTCAGTGCAATGTCATTCAATGGGGCAGAATAAATAGAAAACTGGAAAGACAAAAAAGTGCAATAGGCTCTTACCTGGTAAACGTAGAATAGAAGAAATCAGACTATGCTCACCTAAAATGTTTGTGACAGTCAAAACCCCTTTTTAAGGCTTGTAAAAGGTTGCTGCAGCACCACCAAATAGATATGACACAAATGCTGGAAGATGAGGTGGATGTGAAGCCGCACTGCCACAATGGCTATAGTGGTTTGTCCTGATGAAGAGGTTGCATTACCTCGAAACACGATGACAAATAAAACCGCATCTACACTCCATTCGGTTTCCTACTGTATATCTTATCTCTGGCAGCACCGGCTTCAACCCACCTCATCTTCCAGCATTTGATTCAATGGGGCAGTGCAGATGAACGATTTTTTACACTGACTGAATCTGCATTTAAAAAAAAATCACAATCTGCATGATTTTCCTCTAAAAATTGGATGAAACGCACCAATTCAAGTCTATATTTGTGAGAAAAAAATTGGATGCCATACAGAAACACAGCAGAGCATGCAATTTTTACGGATGCATCACAGTTCTGTAACAAAGTAAATTGTAAATGGTCTTGTAATTAATAAAATAATAGCTTCTGCTGTAAAAAAATGGATTGCATACGGACTGTACACAGATGACGAGTGAGAAAAAAATCGATTCACTTTTCTGATTGCAGCTCTGAATGATTTTTTACACTATCATATAACCTTATCCTTAAATGCAGCAGTCACAAATGACAGCTGCATCTAAGGGGCTAAACTGCTCTGATCAGATTGAACTCTGATCATAGTGGTTATTGGCTACAACCCCTGGCCAAAATTATGGAATCACCGAGCTCGGTGGATGTTCATTCAGTTGTTTAATGTTGTTGAAAAAAAGCAGATCACAGACATGGCACAAAACTAAAGTCATTTCAAATAATAACTCAAAGGCTTTAAGAAACACTAAAAGAAATCAAGATTAAAAATGTGGTACTCAGTAAGGGTAATTTCCCTCTGCTTGGTCTGAAAAAAAAAATTATGGAATCACTCAATTCCGAGGAAAAAATTAAGGAATCACCCTGTAAATTTTCATTTCCAAAACTAACACCTGCATCAAATAAGATCTGCATCTAAAAAGGAGTGATCACACCTTGGAGAGCTATTGCACCAAGTGGACTGACATGAATCATAGCTCCAACACGAGAGATGTCAGTTGAAACAAAGAAGAGGATTATCAAACTCTTGAAAGAAGGTAAATCATCACGCAATGTTGCAAAAGATGTTTGTTGTTCAGTCAGCTGTGTCTAAAATCTGGACCAAATACAAACAACATGGGAAGGTTGTTAAAGGCAAACATACTGGTAGACCAAGGAAGACATCAAAGCGTCAAGACCGGAAACTTAAAGCAATATGTCTCCAAAACAGGAAATGCACAACAAAACAAATGAGGAACAATGGGAGGAAACTGAAGTCAATGTCTGTGACCAAACTGTAAGAAACTGCCTAAAGGAAATGGGATTTACATACAGAAAAGCTAAACAAAAGCCATCATTAACACCTAAACAGAAAAAAACAAGGTTACAATGGGCTAAGGAAAAGCAATCGTGGACTGTGGATGAAAGTAATATTCAGTGATGAATCGCGAATCTGCATTGGGCAAGGTGATGATGCTGGAACTCTTGTTTGGTGCCGTTCCAATGAGATTTAAAAAGATGACTGCATGAAGAGAACATGCAAATTTCCACAGTCATTGATGATATGGGACTGCATGTCAGGTAAAGGCACTGGGGAGATGGCTGTCATTACATCTTCAATAAATGCCCAAGTTTACATTGATATTTTGGACAATTTTCTTATCCCATCAATTGAAAGGATGTTTGGGGATGATGACATCATTTTTTCAAGATGATAATGCATCCTGCCATAGAGCAAAAACTGTGAAAACATTCCTTTAAAGAAGACACAATGTCATGGCCTGCAAATAGTCCGGATCTCAATCCAACTGAAAATCTTTGGTGGAAGTTGAAGAAAATGGTCCATGACAAGGCTCCAACCTGCAAAGCTGATCTGGCAACAGCAATCAGAGAAAGTTGGAGCCAGATTGATGAAGACTACTGTTTGTCACTCATTAAGTCCATGTCTCAGAGACTGCAAGCTGTTATTAAAGCCAGAGGTGGTGCAACAAAATACTAGTGATGTATTGGAGTGTTCTTTTGTGTCTTTGTTTTTCATGATTCCATAATTTTTTCCTCAGAATTGAGTGATTCCATAATTTTTTCCCTCTGCTTGGTCTGAAAAAAATTACCCTTACTGAGTACCACATTTTTAATCTTGATTTCTTTTAGTGTTTCTTAAAGCCATAAAGTTGCCATTTGAAATGACTTTAGTTTTGTGCCATGTCTGTGATCTGCTTTTTTTCAACAACATTAAACAACTGAATGAACATCCTCTGAGCCCGGTGATTCCATAATTTTTGCCAGGGGTTATATATAGTACAGCTGCGCTGCTTGGAGCAGGACTTAGCTGCTGAGCACACTCCACACATGGGTATTACTTGTACAGCAGATGTGGCCAAGGAAATCTGTGTCAGCTTGGACCCCTAATTCAATTAGCCCCTGACATTTGCCCAGATTAACGCCAACCCAGCTTAAAGTTACCATGAATCCAAAGCAACCATAAAGAGTAATTCATTTTGTAGAGCATAAACTCTTAAGCTGTTGTTCACTTGAAAAAAAAAATGCCTTAGATGTATTTAAAATATAAATATTTACATTTTAATTTACATTTTAATGCACTTGTATTAATAAAAGTGCCCCAATCTGCAGATGTCCGGGTCCCAGCAGTGCCACTGTGGCTTGTGTGGGAAAGGGGTATTGCAGACTTTATAATTTCAATACCTAAGCATGCCCTCTTCTCTGCCTAATAGCTGTTATAGAGAATAGAGCTAAATTAGGTACTCAAGCAAAACCCCTTCACACACAATCCATACAGTCCACTGGCCACTTGCTGACAGAAAATGCTCTCTGCAGTTTGAATGCAAGCTAGAAGTTGACCTGCAATGACCCAGGACTGGCACTAACATTTTCTGATCAGAGCACAAGTGTTTCAGCATTTTTTGGACTATAAGACGCACCAAACCATAAGATGCACCCCAATATGGAAAATTGGAAAAAAAAGATTTTTATAAGATGGGCGTCCGTCTTATAGTCCAAATTTAAGGTATCTTACCTAGGGATGGCGGTGGTGGAGCAGAGTTACAGGAGGCAATGCTGTGAGCCCTGGGTGGGAGGAGGGGTGTCCCAGGGGGTGTCATAGTAGTGTGATGCTGCGGGTTCGGTGTCGACAGTGAGGCAGAGCGGAGTGCATTGCTTTCTCAGTGGTGAGGCAGAGCGGAGTCCATTGCTTTACAGCTTCAGGAAGATGTCTGTCTTCATCGGCGCCTACGCAGATTGAGATCAGCCCACAGCTTCAGCAAAATGGCTGCTGGGAAACCAATGCAATGAATGCACTATACTCTTCTCACCGCTGACACTGGGCCTCTCCACTGCCGACTTCCTGAGGAACGGACCCTACCTCCCGTGATATCACTCCACCACCACCGCACCACAACCGCAACCCCCCGTTAAGCCTGTATTTGGATTATAAGACGCACCCCCCATTTTCCTCCCAAATTTGGAGGGGAAAAAGTCTGTCCGATAGTTAAAAAAATGCTGTAGTATATATATATATATTGTAAACACTTCTCAAGGCATTTTTTAAGTGGACTTTCCCTTTAAGTAAACTAAACTGAACAATGGCAATTTAAAGTAGAATACAAGTGAAAAGAAACGTGAATGCTTACACTTATCAGAAAAAAAATCACTCAGAAATCAGTAAAAGGTTTTTTCTGTGGAAATTTTTTTTTTCCATAGATTTTATAATTTGCAATAAGTGAAATACTAGCAAAAAAGAAGCAAGACAAAAATATATCTCATACCCTACCATAATTATATATAAATGTAAAGCAAAATTGCATAATAAATATAGGGTACTTAGTGAACTATTTTTGATCAAAAAAAGTATACAAGCCGTCCCACCAGCGGCAAGGTGACCCTAAATTGGGACGGTACCTATACTGCCTATATTAAAAACCTTACCGTATATCAAAGTTGAAGTAATGCATATAAAAGGGTAGACAAATAGGACCGGGTCCCAACTCCAGACCACCTAGGCCCGTGGTAAGCTACACATATACCAATCAGCTCAACAAAGGGCATGCCACACCCTTAAATTGCACAGAATGCAAACAAGTCAAAAAACCAGACAATGTGAACTGAGGTCTAAGATGGCAGACATACAAGAAACAGAGGCATGTTCACACTAGCAAAAAAGAAGCAAGACAAAAATATATCTCATACCCTACCATAATTATATATAAATGTAAAGCAAAATTGCATAATAAATATAGGGTACTTAGTGAACTATTTTTGATCAAAAAAAGTATACAAGCCGTCCCACCAGCGGCAAGGTGACCCTAAATTGGGACGGTACCTATACTGCCTATATTAAAAACCTTACTGTATATCAAAGTTGAAGTAATGCATATAAAAGGGTAGACAAATAGGACCGGGTCCCAACTCCAGACCACCTAGGCCCGTGGTAAGCTACACATATACCAATCAGCTCAACAAAGGGCATGCCACACCCTTAAATTGCACAGAATGCAAACAAGTCAAAAAACCAGACAATGTGAACTGAGGTCTAAGATGGCAGACATACAAGAAACAGAGGCATGTTCACACTAGCAAAAAAGAAGCAAGACAAAAATATATCTCATACCCTACCATAATTATATATAAATGTAAAGCAAAATTGCATAATAAATATAGGGTACTTAGTGAACTATTTTTGATCAAAAAAAGTATACAAGCCGTCCCACCAGCGGCAAGGTGACCCTAAATTGGGACGGTACCTATACTGCCTATATTAAAAACCTTACTGTATATCAAAGTTGAAGTAATGCATATAAAAGGGTAGACAAATAGGACCGGGTCCCAACTCCAGACCACCTAGGCCCGTGGTAAGCTACACATATACCAATCAGCTCAACAAAGGGCATGCCACACCCTTAAATTGCACAGAATGCAAACAAGTCAAAAAACCAGACAATGTGAACTGAGGTCTAAGATGGCAGACATACAAGAAACAGAGGCATGTTCACACTAGCAAAAAAGAAGCAAGACAAAAATATATCTCATACCCTACCATAATTATATATAAATGTAAAGCAAAATTGCATAATAAATATAGGGTACTTAGTGAACTATTTTTGATCAAAAAAAGTATACAAGCCGTCCCACCAGCGGCAAGGTGACCCTAAATTGGGACGGTACCTATACTGCCTATATTAAAAACCTTACTGTATATCAAAGTTGAAGTAATGCATATAAAAGGGTAGACAAATAGGACCGGGTCCCAACTCCAGACCACCTAGGCCCGTGGTAAGCTACACATATACCAATCAGCTCAACAAAGGGCATGCCACACCCTTAAATTGCACAGAATGCAAACAAGTCAAAAAACCAGACAATGTGAACTGAGGTCTAAGATGGCAGACATACAAGAAACAGAGGCATGTTCACACTAGCAAAAAAGAAGCAAGACAAAAATATATCTCATACCCTACCATAATTATATATAAATGTAAAGCAAAATTGCATAATAAATATAGGGTACTTAGTGAACTATTTTTGATCAAAAAAAGTATACAAGCCGTCCCACCAGCGGCAAGGTGACCCTAAATTGGGACGGTACCTATACTGCCTATATTAAAAACCTTACTGTATATCAAAGTTGAAGTAATGCATATAAAAGGGTAGACAAATAGGACCGGGTCCCAACTCCAGACCACCTAGGCCCGTGGTAAGCTACACATATACCAATCAGCTCAACAAAGGGCATGCCACACCCTTAAATTGCACAGAATGCAAACAAGTCAAAAAACCAGACAATGTGAACTGAGGTCTAAGATGGCAGACATACAAGAAACAGAGGCATGTTCACACTAGCAAAAAAGAAGCAAGACAAAAATATATCTCATACCCTACCATAATTATATATAAATGTAAAGCAAAATTGCATAATAAATATAGGGTACTTAGTGAACTATTTTTGATCAAAAAAAGTATACAAGCCGTCCCACCAGCGGCAAGGTGACCCTAAATTGGGACGGTACCTATACTGCCTATATTAAAAACCTTACTGTATATCAAAGTTGAAGTAATGCATATAAAAGGGTAGACAAATAGGACCGGGTCCCAACTCCAGACCACCTAGGCCCGTGGTAAGCTACACATATACCAATCAGCTCAACAAAGGGCATGCCACACCCTTAAATTGCACAGAATGCAAACAAGTCAAAAAACCAGACAATGTGAACTGAGGTCTAAGATGGCAGACATACAAGAAACAGAGGCATGTTCACACTAGCAAAAAAGAAGCAAGACAAAAATATATCTCATACCCTACCATAATTATATATAAATGTAAAGCAAAATTGCATAATAAATATAGGGTACTTAGTGAACTATTTTTGATCAAAAAAAGTATACAAGCCATCCCACCAGCGGCAAGGTGACCCTATATTGGGACGGTACCTATACTGCCTATATTAAAAACCTTACTGTATATCAAAGTTGAAGTAATGCATATAAAAGGGTAGACAAATAGGACCGGATCCCAACTCCAGACCACCTAGGCCCGTGGTAAGCTACACATATACCAATCAGCTCAACAAAGGGCATGCCACACCCTTAAATTGCACAGAATGCAAACAAGTCAAAAAACCAGACAATGTGAACTGAGGTCTAAGATGGCAGACATACAAGAAACAGAGGCATGTTCACACTAGCAAAAAAGAAGCAAGACAAAAATATATCTCATACCCTACCATAATTATATATAAATGTAAAGCAAAATTGCATAATAAATATAGGGTACTTAGTGAACTATTTTTGATCAAAAAAAGTATACAAGCCGTCCCACCAGCGGCAAGGTGACCCTAAATTGGGACGGTACCTATACTGCCTATATTAAAAACCTTACCGTATATCAAAGTTGAAGTAATGCATATAAAAGGGTAGACAAATAGGACCGGGTCCCAACTCCAGACCACCTAGGCCCGTGGTAAGCTACACATATACCAATCAGCTCAACAAAGGGCATGCCACACCCTTAAATTGCACAGAATGCAAACAAGTCAAAAAACCAGACAATGTGAACTGAGGTCTAAGATGGCAGACATACAAGAAACAGAGGCATGTTCACACTAGCAAAAAAGAAGCAAGACAAAAATATCTCTCATACCCTACCATAATTATATATAAATGTAAAGCAAAATTGCATAATAAATATAGGGTACTTAGTGAACTATTTTTGATCAAAAAAAGTATACAAGCCGTCCCACCAGCGGCAAGGTGACCCTAAATTGGGACGGTACCTATACTGCCTATATTAAAAACCTTACTGTATATCAAAGTTGAAGTAATGCATATAAAAGGGTAGACAAATAGGACCGGGTCCCAACTCCAGACCACCTAGGCCCGTGGTAAGCTACACATATACCAATCAGCTCAACAAAGGGCATGCCACACCCTTAAATTGCACAGAATGCAAACAAGTCAAAAAACCAGACAATGTGAACTGAGGTCTAAGATGGCAGACATACAAGAAACAGAGGCATGTTCACACTAGCAAAAAAGAAGCAAGACAAAAATATCTCTCATACCCTACCATAATTATATATAAATGTAAAGCAAAATTGCATAATAAATATAGGGTACTTAGTGAACTATTTTTGATCAAAAAAAGTATACAAGCCGTCCCACCAGCGGCAAGGTGACCCTAAATTGGGACGGTACCTATACTGCCTATATTAAAAACCTTACTGTATATCAAAGTTGAAGTAATGCATATAAAAGGGTAGACAAATAGGACCGGGTCCCAACTCCAGACCACCTAGGCTCGTAGTAAGCTACACATATACCAATCAGCTCAACAAAGGGCATGCCACACCCTTAAATTGCACAGAATGCAAACAAGTCAAAAAACCAGACAATGTGAACTGAGGTCTGGTGGGACGGCTTGTATACTTTTTTTGATCAAAAATAGTTCACTAAGTACCCTATATTTATTATGCAATTTTGCTTTACATTTATATATAATTATGGTAGGGTATGAGATATATTTTTGTCTTGCTTCTTTTTTGCTAGTGTGAACATGCCTCTGTTTCTTGTATGTCTGCCATCTTAGACCTCAGTTCACATTGTCTGGTTTTTTGACTTGTTTGCATTCTGTGCAATTTAAGGGTGTGGCATGCCCTTTGTTGAGCTGATTGGTATATGTGTAGCTTACCACGGGCCTAGGTGGTCTGGAGTTGGGACCCGGTCCTATTTGTCTACCCTTTTATATGCATTACTTCAACTTTGATATACAGTAAGGTTTTTAATATAGGCAGTATAGGTACCGTCCCAATTTAGGGTCACCTTGCCGCTGGTGGGACGGCTTGTATACTTTTTTTGATCAAAAATAGTTCACTAAGTACCCTATATTTATTATGCAATTTTGCTTTACATTTATATATAATTATGGTAGGGTATGAGATATATTTTTGTCTTGCTTCTTTTTTGCTAGTGTGAACATGCCTCTGTTTCTTGTATGTCTGCCATCTTAGACCTCAGTTCACATTGTCTGGTTTTTTGACTTGTTTGCATTCTGTGCAATTTAAGGGTGTGGCATGCCCTTTGTTGAGCTGATTGGTATATGTGTAGCTTACCACGGGCCTAGGTGGTCTGGAGTTGGGACCCGGTCCTATTTGTCTACCCTTTTATATGCATTACTTCAACTTTGATATACAGTAAGGTTTTTAATATAGGCAGTATAGGTACCGTCCCAATTTAGGGTCACCTTGCCGCTGGTGGGACGGCTTGTATACTTTTTTTGATCAAAAATAGTTCACTAAGTACCCTATATTTATTATGCAATTTTGATTTACATTTATATATAATTATGGTAGGGTATGAGATATATTTTTGTCTTGCTTCTTTTTTGCTAGTGTGAACATGCCTCTGTTTCTTGTATGTCTGCCCTCTTAGACCTCAGTTCACATTGTCTGGTTTTTTGACTTGTTTGCATTCTGTGCAATTTAAGGGTGTGGCATGCCCTTTGTTGAGCTGATTGGTATATGTGTAGCTTACCACGGGCCTAGGTGGTCTGGAGTTGGGACCCGGTCCTATTTGTCTACCCTTTTATATGCATTACTTCAACTTTGATATACAGTAAGGTTTTTAATATAGGCAGTATAGGTACCGTCCCAATTTAGGGTCACCTTGCCGCTGGTGGGACGGCTTGTATACTTTTTTTGATCAAAAATAGTTCACTAAGTACCCTATATTTATTATGCAATTTTGCTTTACATTTATATATAATTATGGTAGGGTATGAGATATATTTTTGTCTTGCTTCTTTTTTGCTAGTGTGAACATGCCTCTGTTTCTTGTATGTCTGCCATCTTAGACCTCAGTTCACATTGTCTGGTTTTTTAATAAGTGAAATACGTAGCAAATTTATGGAAAAATTTGCTAAGCCATTTGAGAGAGGACAGTGGGTTCATATGTTTTTATTCATAAAATGCAGCAATAAGTACTCTGTAACAGTCATGGAAAATCGTAAATGGTTAGAAGGGGTTAATGTAAGTCCTCGTTACGGCTACAGGGCTGTGCGGTGATTGTGGCGTGCAGCACAGCGAGCTGATTTATGGAACAATGCACTAATATAATTTAATGTAGAGATTTTTGGCAAAAGATCCTCAGCTCTCTGGTTTCAGTCCTGCAGCATTTTGTGGTATTGATGTGTTTTCGATAGCGGATATTTTTATTTACAGATACAGAGCCAGTTCTGAACATATTTCTTATTCATATGTGGAAAAATCACTATGATATTCAGAAGTTTGGAAACAATATGTGTATATTCTCTTTAAATGCATTTTATATCATGTAATAAATCTCAACTTCCTGGATAATAGTCTTGGGTTGAAATGTCTCATGAAATAATACATTGACATATTAATACTGCCAAGTTTGTACAAGAGACGGTCCAAAAATCTCAAAGATTGAAAACAAAAGAAGTATGGAGTTTGTGTATCCCTTGTGCGGGTCTCCTACCCGGTTCTCTGGTTTCCTTCCACACTCCAAAAGCATACTGGTAGATTAAGTGAGTTACTATGAAGCTGGCACTCATATGCGTGTATGTGACAGCAAAATTAGGTTGTCATCTCCACTGGAGACTTGGTCTGATGTGAATGATTGCAATAATTATAAAGAGACACAAACTATATACAACATGCAATAAAATATTTCATTCAAGCACTATAGGACTCCAATAAGCACGCATAACTTGGCAGCACGGTGGCTCAGTGGTTAGCACTGCAGCCTTGCAGCACTGGGCTCCTGGGCTCAAAACCCACCAAGGACAACATCTGCAAGGAGCTTGTATGTTCTCCCCGTGTTTGTGTGGGTTTCCTCCGGGTTCTCAGGCTTCCTCCCACATTCCAAAGACATACTGATAGGAAATTTAGATTGTGAGCCCCAATGGGGACAGTGATGATAATGTCTGTAAAGCGCTGTGAAATATGATGTCATTACATAAACATGCAGGATTATCATTATCATATTTGTTTGAGCACTGAATATGTTATATGTATATTACATATCGGTATGCTGTCTAGCATATCCCTAAACTATCTGTATATTTCCAAACTATATATAGGGTAGTTTTAACCAGTTTTTAGCCATAGTGATACCTCCTGACTTTTACATAAGCAGAATTTTTTTTTAATCTTAAATCATTTCCCTGACTTCTGTAAAAGGAGACTCAATCCTGCCAAGTGCTGCTAAGTCTATTGTCATTGTAAAAGGTGTAGAACAGCCAGTTACATTTTGATACCAGAAAAATATACAGGGCTTTTTTTGTCACATTCTGAAAGATCCTCACCAAAAAAAAACCATGAGAGGTTCTATTGGACTGCATATGTATGGAGATATTCTCAAGATTTCTTCCAGAATAGAAAATCTCCATACACACAGAAGCTGATAGAGCATGACACGGAGCCAGTTTACATTTGTACTACTGCACCCAAAACTTTGATTATTCCGCTGAGTCGACAGATGGTAGCTAAAAATTTGTACAAAAAATCTGCTTTGTAAAATTAGAAAATTTGTATTAGGAAATACCAGAGGAGATTCATCAATTAAACGTGCGAGAATTTTGACTTAATTTGTGCCCAAAAAAATCTTATGCGACTTGCACCATATTTATTATGAGTTGTCTGAGCACAATTGTGACACATAGTAAGCCAATTTATAGATTATTGACACTTAGATTAGGCAGTCTTAGGCTGTGTGCCCACAATGCGTTTTTGGTGCGGATTTGCAGCGCGGAAGCGCTCCAGAAACGCATTGCATACCTTATCACGTGACTTCCTATGACATTCTGCAAGTTCTGTGCACATGGTCAGGATTTTTTCTGCACGGATTTTGCTCGCAGAAAAAATCCTGACATGACCAATTCTTGTGCGTTTCTGCATGCGTATTTGCCTATACAATGCATTTGAAAAACGCATGGCAAATAAGCATGCAAAAACGCATGTAAAAACCGCATGCGTTTTTCTGCCAAGGAGAAGCAAAAATGCTCAGGAAAATTTCTGCTTCATTTCTGCATCGTGGGCACTAAGCCTTACAATTGGGCAAATTTTTCAAACAGTGTGAAGCACTTTGTTAAAATTGTGTAATCTAAGTTTGCACTGTCTAAAAATTAGCCAGTATTTATAAATATGCAACACTATATCTAATCCTCTATAGACCAGTCATTATTATTGTTCATCTCTAGTATGGTCAAATTAAAATTATTAATTTTTGCAGTTTTTAAGTCGACCATAACCTGTAGATGTCTGCAAAAGTATAAGTATAGTGTGTGTAGGTTATTTCAGTCACTCACCAGTGGTGGAGCTTTGGTAGGGGGGTGCAAAAGGTCCCTTAAGCCCACATGAAAACAGTGATTTAAAAAATTCATAACAAAAGAATGCCCTGTTGGAGATTTTGCGCTAGTGCCCACGAGCCATGCCACTGGACACCTTATTGTATTTATCAAGCAGATATTTGAGCACATTTTAAAAAAATGTATACAAAAAATGGTAGTGTTTGCACTTTGAAGTCATTAAAAGAAATTTGAATGTACGTCATTTTTTTGTTACTATTACTATTTTGTACAATAAAAAATTATATTGTGGTACCATGTTACAAATAGTGAAAATGACCAGCACATCCAAACCAGTGTGAACAGGAGCCAACTTAAAAAATTCAAACTATGAAAAAATGTTGCTTCCTAAATTGCTAAGAGTGATTGCTCTGAAACATTGAAACTGCATTGCTGCC
This sequence comes from Phyllobates terribilis, assembly GCF_046119375.1. Taxonomy (NCBI): domain Eukaryota; kingdom Metazoa; phylum Chordata; class Amphibia; order Anura; family Dendrobatidae; genus Phyllobates; species Phyllobates terribilis. The sequence goes on from NW_027362761.1 coordinate 792,091,823, forward strand.
ATGGAAAAATAGGAAAGCGCTACAAAATATATACTTGAAATATTTAAAAAAAAATTTATGTAATATTAATCCAAAAAATTACAGTAAAAGCAATGTACTTAGCACATAGATTGGCCAATATATGTGTGCCCAACAGCCAGTGTCAAGGCATCCTTCATTGTTGGGTCCCTGTCCTGCTTTGTCACCTCTCCTGGGCTGAAAGTCTATAATTTATGGGTCAGGAGTGAACCAGCTAACTACTTAAAATCACCTGAAGCTGATGGGGATGGGAGTGCACATGCCAAAAAGAAAATTAGAAACAAATTGCGAAAATGACCAGCACATCCAAACCAGTGTGAATAGGAGCCAACTTAAAAAATTCAAACTATGAAAAAATGTAAAAGTTACATCTTAAATTGCTAAGAGTGATTGTTCTGAAACATTGAAACTGCATTGATGCCATGGAAAAATAGGAAAGCGCTACAAAATGTACACATTAAATATATATTTTTTTTCTGTAATATTAATATGAAAAATTACTGTAAAAGGAAGGTACTTAGCACATAGATTGGACAATATATGTGTGCCCAACAGCCAGCATCAAGTCTTCCTTCATTGTTAGGTCCCTGTCCTGCTTTGTCACCTCTCCTGTCACATGTGTGCCCAACAGGAGAGGTGACAAATCAGTCCAGGGACCCAACAATGTTAAATGTTGCAAATGAGCTTGATTTTACACTATTAACCTTTCCAGCCTATACGAGATACTGTGAAATCAGATATGTCTTAGTAATATTTTATATTTTGCCTTGTTTTCCAGTATGTCGTCCAGGATTTTTCAAGTCTTCCCCTCAGAGTCAGACATGCAGTAAATGCCCTCCTCATAGTTATGCCCATGAGGAAGCATCAACGTCTTGTGTCTGCGAAGAGCACTATTATAGAAAAGAGTCTGACCCACACACGATGGCATGTACAAGTAAGCATGTTCTAAGTACTTCCATTTCTCTATTGTATGGAAATAAGGTAACATACATATGAATGCAATTTATCCACATGTTATGTGAGAACCTGAATATGCTATACTGTGCAGGGAATACACATTAGAAATACTTGTTTGTCTACTAATACAAGGAAAAATAGGCACCAATGTTTGTTTGAATCAGTGCAGAAGTCAACTCTATATTTTTGGTGGCTTTTTTCCAATCATTATGGACATCGGAGCGGCACACTTGTGCCAATACTGTAATGATGTATTGATTTTCTTCTTCATTTGTCACTTTAGTTAAAGATAAATTTATACCTGTTTTGTTCTCTCTTCTCTTAAATTAGAGGACACCCCTTCTGGAAATTTTAGGTTTCTAAATTATATGTGATAACTAAATCTCAAACAAATATAAAAAAAAAAAATAAAGCAACTGATGAATAGTTAAAAAAAAATCTAGTATCGCTTTTTGTCTGCAGCTTTTTCTTGGCTGATCTGTGTGTAGTTTGATCCTTCAGTCATAGGTTAAGCTATTCATTGAATCTTCTGTTCTACTGTCTATAAGTAGACATTTAGGATTGAAATCAATATTAGTTTCGGACCACCCCTTTAACCTTTCTGCAGACTTCAGAAGTTAAATCTCACAGCACTACACCAATCTTTCTCTGCTGATTGTAATTCTTGGGGGCATAATCGTTTCTCTGGGCATTATAGTATATCTGATGTGGTAGCACAGTTAAGGGGTTACTGACGACAAGTGACAACCATCAGAACGCTATATCCATCTCTGGACTAAACACACAATGCAATGCAGGATAATAACAAAGAAATGATGTAAAGAGGTTTACATGCAAATTAATTTTTCATCTAACTCTAAAATAGTCTTAAAATGTGGTCTTAGCCATCAGAATAAAAAATAAATCAGTTATAACATACCTTAATTGACTAGTTTCATTAAATTTAATTACCATTTTTTTCGGACTATAAGGCCACGTTCACACATTGAGTATTTGGTCAGTATTTTACCTCAGTATTTATAAGCCAAAATCAGGAGTAGATCAGTCAGAGGAAAAGTATAATAGAAACACATCACCACGTCTGTATTTATCACCCACTCCTGGTTTTGGCTTATAAATACTGATGTAAAAAACTCCCTAAATACTTAGCACGTACACGTAGTGTAAGATGCATCGGACGATGGCATGCACCCAGGTTTAGACAAAAGAAATCAGAAAAAAAATATTTCCTACTATTTCAACTTCCGTAATGACCTAATAAGTGAGAGTCGCGTGAAGTAACACTAACTTTGCAAAACAGTTTTAGACTACGATGCCACAATGAGCTTTTGATGTTGCAGATTTTCGGCATCCATTAAGTCAAATAGGTGACATGCATTTTTATGGAAAATACGCTGCATAATAAACTGACCAAAAACTATACGTGGGAACATAACCTAAGACAGTTTTGCATTTACAATTGTATTGTGAGTAGAAGTATAAGAGTATGTGCACAAGTTCAGTATTTACCGCACACATTTCTGCACCAAAAATGTGTCTCTTGACTGGAAAAACACTGTAAAATACTTTCATTTTCGATGCGCTTTGTACCTCTGTCTTATCCAGGAGGTGAGGCAAGGATGTCAGTGTCAGCCAGCCAGAGTAAGTGTATGTGACAGGAGCTGGGGAGTCTCGGGCCACGTGCACACATTAAGTATTTGGTGAGTTTTCTTGCCTTAGTATTTGTAAGCCAAAACCAGAAGGGCAACAGTCAGAGGAAAAATTTAATAGAAACACGTCACCACTTCTGTAGTTTTTCTCCACTCCTGGTTTTGACTTAGAAATACTGTGGTAAAAAACTTACCAAATACTCAACGTGTGCACGTGGATTCAGGCAGGTAGACTGAATGATCAACTTTCTTCTCTTCCCAACACTGAGCAGTGTCTGGAAGTGAGCGAGAGCTCCATATCACTGTATACTGCTGATCGGGGAAGGAGCAGCTTTCTGAGCACGGCGCTCCCACATCACTGAGAAAGCAGTGAGGATGATATGAAACTGGGGGTGGCAGACAGGGGAAGCTGCCTTCGGACTATAAGACACAGGCACTTTTTAGCAAGGGTTTTTCTTGCTAAAAAGTGCATCATATAGTTGAAAGAACACAGTAATCTTATTTAACCCATTAGATCCTGCATATCTATGAATATCACAGTTGTGCGAGGTTCACACGACAGTTTCATCCAGAAAACTAGGATATTTTTTCTCAGTTGTCATCTGTATGCAGTGTATAGGCATTACAATTTTCACTCAGCAACTATTAATCATTTACAAAACCATTTTCAGTCTCTTATGTTAAAGAATTGCTATGTATCCGTTAAAAACGTATGCTACCCTGTGGCTCTGTATAGCATCAAACTTTTTTTATGCACCCGTAGAATTGAATGGGTGAGTCTCACCCGATTTAAAGAAGAGAAAAGGACAGGCTGCGATTTTTAGGGCATGTGGGCCGATTTGGTCTCCACTGCCCCATTGAATAACATTGATCTGAGTGAAGTCAGTTTGTTTATGGACAGCACTCGGACAGAAAATATGGCCATGTGAATGAACTCTTAGAAAAAGAATCAAATATTTCAGCTAGATCTAGAATAGAAGATCAACTAGGAAGAAAACAAGAAATCAAGGGGTTTAGTTACCACAAATAGTTAATGCCTCTATACTACACCTGATGATTAAACCAAACAGTAACCTACCATGGTGCCTCGAATATCTGAGAGCTAATTAGTCCTGAATTGTAGTCTGTGATTCCTCTTTTAATTTAACTATAAAGAACTTTATTGCCCAATACACATTTATTACCCTCATTCATTAGTCTTAATTTCTTCTCAGCAAGGCAATTCTAACACAAATACACTAAAGGATAATAAGAAACTAAAGCCTTTGCTTTATGAAAGAGTCTAGGATAATTTCGAACACAAGTATAACTGTACAAATAATGTTCCTACACTCATAAGAATGCACAATTTATATATATATATATATTTTTGTTTATATACATTAAACAGATGCTATATGTAAAAAAAGAGAATTCTCCTAAAATGTATATCCTAGCTTCTATAGACACACACAATGATGTGAAACTATTCACCTCCTTCTTAATTTGCTATAATTCCTAATTTTACATATTTGTCACAGATAAATTATTCCGATGTCAAACTACTTTTCATATTCAACAAAAATAACCCAAGTAATAACAAAATGCTGCTTTTAAGCAATTATTCCATGCATCAAGGAAAAAATCGGTTCAGCCCTACCTGCCCCTGCATACAACAAACAAAAAAGCAAACAAACAAAAAGCTACTAAAATAACCAATTAAAGAAGTGTGGTACAAAGTAATATATATTTTTTTACTTCTAAAATATAAAAAGAAAACTTTTAAGTTTGATATTGTATTTGTATTGACCTGTAGAATCATGTTACCAGGTTACTTTAACCACAGAATGAATGGCATAAAAACAATATCCAAAAAACAATGGCAGAATTGCATTTTATTTCATCATTTCATACTGCTTGACATTTTCTCTTGTTTTTCAGTACATTGTAAGGTAATATAAATGTTATAATTCAAAACTACATCTTGTCCCATAACAGAAAAAGCCCTCATATAGCTTTGTTGATAAAAATAAGAATGCTCAAAAATGAAAAATGTTCGCATCCTTAAAGTGTTTCATCTCTCAGCAATAGTAAATAGGTTTGCGAGCTCTATATGGCACTACAGCACCTTCATTTCAGAACTCAAACAAAAGGATACAGCAGTACTCTGTATGAGCTAAGATGTATGCAAACAATGATATCAAATTAAAACTGCATTGATGCTATATAGAATATACTCATAAAATGAAGTTGCCCAATGCACAATTTTGCCAATTCATATGTGCCCACCAGTCATGTCAATGTGTACGATTTTATGATAGAACCCTCATTGTGAAGGTATGCATTGACTTGGCTGCTGGGCACACATGAATTGCCAATTTGTGTGCTGGGTAACTTCATTTTATAAGTATATTCTTTATATCAATGATGCAGTATGAACTTCAGATATTTAATGTTTGCATACATCTTAGCGCTTACGGAGGCTGCGGTATTCTGTTGTTTGTATATTATGCAATCTTAGCAGTTTACTCCTGTTTACAGCTGCTTTATTCTATTAGCAGGTACTGGTCAGTTTTTCAATTTTTTGGTAATATACTATTGGAGGTGATAACTGCCTCCTTTTCTGACTGAGCACTATTCCCATCATCTTAAAGCTGTTTTTAATTAGTACTGGATATTACCTGCCGTTTAGATTTGTAGGCGTTTAGCCCAAGGAGAGGCATGTTTGAAAATATTCGGTTTAGGACCCCATCAAAGAAAGGTACGCCTTGTCATGGCTGGTTGGCACACATGAATTGGCCAGTTTGTGTGCTGGGCACCTTTATTTTATGAGTATATTCTATATAGCAATGATGCAGTTTCATACAGTCAGTGTTTGCATTCATCTTAGCGCTTATAGTTTGCTGCTGTGGTTTTTTAGTTTGATATTATACAGTCACAGCAGCTGCAACTTTTTGCACTTTACTCTGTTAGGGGGTGCTAGTCATTTTTAATTCTAGAATTTTATGGTGGACTTAAAGGGGTTGCTCTCTTTTAGAAAACTACATGCCATATGCTGTAAAAGTTATAAAAAAGAAAAAAAACACTTAGTTTTCTCAGATCCAGCACTAAGTCTCTCATGCTGCCATTGCCTGTGTTGTTTGGCTGCAGCAGTGCCGTCACTTCGACTGAGCTGCACTCAATCAATGAGCACAATGATTCACGCCATCAAACTTGGCAAAGGTTAATAAAAGTGTCATGTCATTGGATGTGCTGCCTCACTCTATATATCTGTTTCCTAGGCAGCTCAGTAATTGGCTGCAGTGCTGTCGACGTGACATCTCCTCTGCAACCAAACAGAGACTGAGGTGGCAGTGGAGAGCCAACAATGCACCCAGGGGAGATATGTAATACTCAGCTTGTTTTTTATAACATTTGCAACATATGCCATGAAATTTTCAGAAGTTGGACATCCCCTTTAATAGATTCAATCAACGATTCATGTTTTGGATTGATTTTCAATTAACATTAACTGTATGCTATTTTCTAGTAGTTGCAGTATCAATAGATCTGCTACTTTTGCTTTACCTTTGTTTGTTTTTGTTGCCTCCCCACTGGTTTTCCCCTTTGGTGTAATCCATTTTTGTGTGTCTGTTTTCTAAGTGATGTCACCAAAGTCAGTAGAAGGAGGACCCCAGTAAAGTAGGGTCAATATTAGTGGACTGAGTGCTATGGTGTGGGGAGGAGTGTAGGGGGGTGTTATAAGGTGGAAAACAGGAAGAGGGGGTGAGTTCAGCAATGACCTCTTGTTCTGCCAAAGGGACCTGCTGTGATTACAAGGGTTATTGGCGAGATAGGTCTGTGGGCAGATCAGACTTTTAATTATAAAGTCTTAACATAGATGTATATGTTCATTGAAGTAACTTAAATGTGTGGACAGAAAAGATATCTGTTTGATCATCTGACTGAAATACTTATCCTACTGAGATTTATGGTGCACATATTACTCCCATAATCATAACTCCTACTGAGCAATATGTATTTAGTTTACTTACTTACTGTGGGGAAAATAAGTATTTGATATACTGCCGATTTTGCAAGTTTTCCCACCTACAAAGGATGGAGAGGTCTGTAATTTTTATTGTAGGTACACTTCAACTGTGAGAGACAGAATCTTAAAAAAAAACTGAAAATCATATTGTATGATTTTTACATAATTAATTTTCATTTTATTGCATGAAATAAGTATTTGATAGAATTGTAAGACAGAACTTAATTCAGAAACCTTTGTTTGCAATTACAGAATTGAGACGTTTCCTGTAGTTCTTGACCAAGTTTGCACACACTGTAGCAGGGATTTTGGCCCACTACTCCATACAGATCTTCTCCAGATCTTTCAGGTTTCGGGGCTGTCACTGGGCTATATTGAGTTTCAGCTCCCTCCAAAGATTTTCTATAGGGTTCAGATCTGGAGACTGGCTAGGCCACTCCAGGACCATGAAATGCTTCTTACGAAGCCACTCCTTAGTTGCCCCAGCTGTGTTTTTCTGGTCATTGCCATGCTGGAAGACCCAGACACATCTTCATATATTCAACAGGGAAGAGATTGTTTGCCAAAATCTCACGATACATGTCACCATCCATTCTCCTTTCAATACGGTGCAGTCGTCCTGTCCCCTTTGCAGAAAATCACCCCCAAAGTATGATGTTTCCCCCACCATGCTTCATAGTTGGGACGGTGTTCTCGGAGTTGTACTCATCTTTCTTTTTCCTCTAAATATGGCAAGTGGAGTTGTTTTATTTTGGTCTTATCTGACCACATAACCTTCTCCCATGCCTCCTTTGGATCATCAAGATGGTCATTGGTGAACAACAAATGGGCCTGGACATGTGGTGGGGTGAGCAAGGGGACCCTGTGTACCCTGCAGGATTTTAATCCATGATGGCGTAGTGTGTTACTAACGGTAACTTTTTAAACTGTGGTCCCAGCTTTCTTCAGGTCATTGACCAGGTCCTCCTGTGTAGTTCAGGGCTGATTCTTGACCTTTCTCAGGATCATCCTTACTCCACGAGGTGAGATCTTGCCTAGAGCGCCAGACTGAGCAAGATTGATAGTCATCTTGTGTTTCTTCCATTTACTAATAATTGTGCCAACAGTCGCCTTCTCACCAAGCTGCTTGCCTATTGTACTGTAGCCCATCCCAGCCTTGTGCTGGTCTACAGTTTTTTTCCTGGTGTCCTTAAACCGCTCTTTGGTCTCGGTCAGGGTGGAGAAGTTGGAGTGTGATTAATTAAGTGTGTGGACAGGTGTCTTTTTTACAAGTAATGAGTGGCGATCAGCGAACCCCTGGATGTTCGGGTTCGATGGGTCAAACAGCTATTAAAAGTTTGGGTTCAGGTACCTGAGCCTGAATCCAAACCTGAACAGGGGGCCCAAACATCCGTGGTTTCCCACTCTGTCATCTGTGTGACATTGTTACTGCCAGTCAGAGCGCTGCGGGATCATGCTGTCAGATGCCATTAATTCCACAGCGCTTTATATACACAATCATCACTGTCCCAATTGGGGCTCACAATCTAGATTTCCTATCAATATGTCTTTGTAGCGCCCCGAGGGTTCGGCCGCTACAGGGGTATTGCACCTCAGCCCAGAGGTGTGATATTCCACTCCCAGGTAAGGATGGAGTATGGACCAGGGCTCAGTTAGCTGCATACAGCACACATACCCCATTTCCGAGGGACAGCTCAACAGTGCTCCCACTAGACAGAAGTGCAGGCACGACCGACTATGTCCCTACTTGGAGTGGGGAGGGGGGTGGAACACCCAGTGCAGTAGGGGCAGATAGGGGTTGGTTCCTGAGCGTAGGAAGGAGCCCATTGGTTGCTGGTCACCTGGGCTCATGGTCAGAGGGAGGTATAAAAGGTGGGCACCATCTTAGATCTAGGTTCGCTCAGTCAGAGGAGAAGACCGGGAGTGGAGGCTCTGTAGGAGCTCCACTCAGGAGCGGGCCTAGAGAGAGGCCAGAGAAGAGAGAGAGAGGAGGTGAAAGGGAGCTGTGATTAAGTCTCATCCCAGCTCCACGAGAAAGGAACAGAAAGGAACAGAGAAAGAGAAGGAGAGACAGAGAAACAGAAGGGCTCAGGAACAAGAAGGTGGAAGGGACCCTAAGAACCCACGAGAATCCAGGGTGAAGGGTCGGGCAGATTAAGGGTACCGGATCCCAAGTTGGTGGAGGAGAAACTACCCTCAGCCAAAGACCGGTCGTCGTGATCATTTATTGGTGCGACACCTCATCAAACCTGCTAGGAAGGCACCATATAGGACAGCGGAGGACGGGGCCCACGTTTAACCGCACAAGTCCGCGGCAGCTGGACAAAAGTGGGTCACTGGTGAGGCAGGCCAGAGAAAGGATTAAAGGGGGTCCTGTGCCATGCTCCTGAACTGCCTGGGAGTTGACCGAGCCCCACACCTGGTGGACGCAGCACGGCTCGGGCGGTCACTACGTGTACAGAAGTGACCCGGAGTACCTGAACTGTGAGTAAAAGACATTGGACTGTAGTACGTTGTCTGTGTGCTCTTTCGCTCCTCCAACACTATCAGCACTCGGACTCTCACCACCATCACTCCCACCATCCATTACACTGCCCTGGGGCTGCACTCTTCCCTTGGGGAGTCACACCGCCTCAGCTGCACCCACCATCAGTCCCAGCGGTCTGCCTTGCAGCAGCGGTTCCTAATAACCGCAATCCACGGGTGGCGTAGTCGGACATTATCTAAAGTACAGTAGCAGACTACCATTGGTCTTACCACCCTGAGCCTCAGAAACGGGCCGCCACTATTACCCCCATCGTTTCCCTATTGCCCGGATCTGCGTGCCCCACGGCCCAGGGGGCGAGTCAGCTTTGGCGTAGTCGGCAGGATTTCGTGCCCGCTAACCACGGGTACTGCGCGCCTGAAAAGAGACTGTTTCATTGTACTAAAGATGGCGCCCACCCCAGAAGAACGAGCGCCATAATGTGCACGCCAAAAGACCACAGCAGGTCACCTCCCATCGTGGGCCGGGTCCCAGAATGGCGCCAAAGAGGAAGCCCGCCCCCAACAACCATGAGCATGGCGGTAGAAATGTCCGTCAATGTGGGGGGGCTGCCCCTGAGAGTGATTGTCAGCAGAATGCCCCAGGACCACCCCCCATGGGGGCGGAAAGAGAAGAAAACTGCGGGGCAGGGGGTGGTCTGGATCAGTTTGGCCAGGCCGCACCCGGAGATGGAGAAAGAAATCAGCTCCAGTACTTTGGCAAGGGGCCTGCTGCAAGCTACACCATCATGCAGCCTCACCGAGCTGCTAGCCCATCTCCACAAGGAGGACCCCGAGTATACGCGGGTGGCGCTGGAGGAGCTGGACCCGAGGATGGTCCGGGCGCAGCAGGACGTGATCACCGGGTGGAAAGAAGAAGTGGCCTGGCGGGCTGTGACACTGCAGCGGGAGGCGCCAACGACATCCAGCGGCACACCAGCCACCGAGGGCAGTGAAGAGGGAGCGGAGGCTGAAGACGACGCCACGGAGGAGGCCGAGACAGCAGAGGCAGGTAACGGAGACGCCCCTACCCCGAACCCTGGGGCCGCCGACCTGCCCCTGCACCCCGTTGCGGAGCCCAACGCACCTGGACCCGCCGTCGACACTGTGCCTCCACCGCCATCAACCGGCCCCCAGGCCGCCGACGCTGCCAGTGAGCCCCGCCACACGCCGTGCCCTCTGACCCCGGGCGTGCTCAGCCAACCGCCATCGCAGGCCCGGCCGCAAGGCCTAGCGCCCCCGGACGCCGCTGCCCCGACGGAACCCCCTGCACCCGCTGTACCACCCCTGGGAACAACTATGAAACGACCAGCACGGGCCTGGTCGCAAGGCCACGTGCCCCCGGGCGCCGCCAACCCACTCGCGCCCCCTGCCTCTGCAGTACTACCGCTGGGCGCAGATCTCTTCGCCCAACATACCAGTCCGGATGGGCTTCCTTTTATCTGGCCCCCCGAGTATGTTAACCCCCGCTTCCGGAGGAGCCCGCCCGCGGAGGTTGAAGTACCATCTGAGCCCCTCATACCTGCTCCGGCGCCTCAGGAAATCCACCAGCTGCCATTGGAGGATGCCCAGTTCGAATGGGACCCCACCGGGGAGGACCTAATGGGGTTCACAAGGGAAACACGAGCGGGCGCAGCCGAACGGCGGGAGGCCTGCCGCCAACAGCTGGAAATGTTTGAGAGGGAGCAGCGAGAGCGGCGGGTGAAACAAGAGAAGCTGCAGGTCCAGAGCGCGGAGCAGAAAATGAAGGCCCGGCGAGATCCCCGAACTGCCCGCAGTCCCCAAGTCACCGGAACTGTTGTGAAGTTCCAGATGGAGCGCGGCTGGGATTTCATCCGAGACCCTGAGACCATCAACGATATATTCGTGACGAGAAGAGATGTGGAGAGCCACCTGCCGGAAGGCCATCGAGGGCGGGATCTATTTCCAGGGGATGTGGTGTCTTACACCCGGCACCAAGGCGTGAAGGGATGGTACGCCCTCCACATCCACAGAGTAGTAGAGGAGGAGGAACAGCACTACTCGGACGTTGAGTACCAAAAGGACCCGGATGGGCCTGAAGATGACGAGGAGGAGCAAGGCGCATATGGAGAACGACGATAGAGAGTAAGAAGAAGCGCCAATGTAAATAGTTACCCGTCAGGGTACAAAGGAACTGTGTGGGACTGTTTCACAAAATGAGTGTGGTCCCCTTTGGGACTGATATAGGACTGTGCGATTGTTGCCCTATCCCCTAAGTAACCTGGCTGAGGACTGAGAGCAGCCACCCCTCTTCCCTTTAACAGGCTGAGGACTGTGAGCAGCCATTCCCTTCCCAAAACTGGCCGAGGACTGAGAGCGGTCAATCCCTTGTATATAGTTGCGCTTCCTAAAGAGCCCCCTACTGGTTTTATAAAAAGACTACCACGTCTACCTCGGGATTGCAAGTCCCTCGTGTTTACAAGTTTGCCACAGTTCCTGCACTTACAAGAAGAGTGCACATCTGGTCGCAAGTTGCACCGCCGCCAGGATCCAAGAATGTGTTGTAAAAATATTTTCCTGCAAATGTTTTATATGAAAAGTTTTTATATGCTGCTAGATAGTAATGTGAATGTTTTCTAACAGTGTTTATATGACAAAAGAGTTCCAGAAGTATTAGTATGTGTTTTATAATAGTGTGACAAGAAAAGAAAAGCGTTTCCCATAAAGGGAATTGAACCATGTTGCCTGTTTTCTGATGTGAAAAGTTTTAAAAAGTTTGCATGTCCTGTAATTAACTGTTTTTGCTCTTTTCCAGCCCGAGGACGTGCTGTGCTTTACCAGGGGGGAATGTAGTGCCCCGAGGGTTCGGCCGCTACAGGGGTATTGCACCTCAGCCCAGAGGTGTGATATTTCACTCCCAGGTAAGGATGGAGTATGGACCAGGGCTCAGTTAGCTGCATACAGCACACACACCCCATTTCCGAGGGACAGCTCAACGGTGCTCCCACTAGACAGAAGTGCAGGCACGATCGACTATGTCCCTGCCTGGAGTGGGGAGGGGGGAGGAACACCCAGTGCTGTAGGGGCAGATAGGGGTTGGTTCCTGAGTGTAGGAAGGAGCCCATTGGTTGCTGGTCACCTGGGCTCATGGTCAGAGGGAGGTATAAAAGGTGGGCACCATCTTAGATCTAGGTTCGTTCAGTCAGAGGAGAAGACCGGGAGTGGAGGCTCTGTAGGAGCTCCACTCAGGAGCGGGCCTAGAGAGAGGCCGGAGAAGAGAGAGAGAGGAGGTGAAAGGGAGCTGTGATTAAGTCTCATCCCAGCTCCACGAGAAAGGAACAGAAAGGAACAGAGAAAGAGAAGGAGAGACAGAGAAACAGAAGGGCTCAGGAACAAGAAGGTGGAAGGGACCCTAAGAACCCACGAGAATCCAGGGTGAAGGGTCGGGCAGATTAAGGGTACCGGATCCCAAGTTGGTGGAGGAGAAACTACCCTCAGCCAAAGACCGGTCGTCGTGATCATTTATTGGTGCGACACCTCATCAAACCTGCTAGGAAGGCACCATATAGGACAGCGGAGGACGGGGCCCACGTTTAACCGCACAAGTCCGCGGCAGCTGGACAAAAGTGGGTCACTGGTGAGGCAGGCCAGAGAAAGGATTAAAGGGGGTCCTGTGCCATGCTCCTGAACTGCCTGGGAGTTGACCGAGCCCCACACCTGGTGGACGCAGCACGGCTCGGACGGTCATTACGTGTACAGAAGTGACCCGGAGTACCTGAACTGTGAGTAAAAGACATTGGACTGCAGTACGTTGTCTGTGTGCTCTTTCGCTCCTCCAGCACTATCAGCACGGGGACTCTCACCACCATCACTCTCACCATCCACTACACTGCCCTGGGGCCGCACTCTTCCCGTGGGGTGTCACACCATCCCAGCTGCACACATCATCAGCCCCAGCGGCGGTTCCTAATAACCGCAATCCATGGGTGGCGTAGTCGGACATTATCTGAAGCGCGTAACAGACTACCATTGGTCTGACCACCCTGAGCCGCGGGACTGGGCCGCCACTACTACCCCCAGCGTCTCACTATTGCCCGGTTCCGTGTGCCCCACGGCCCAGGGGGCGAGTCATCTTTGTAGTGCGGCTAGGAAAGCAGAGAACATGGAATAAACCCGCGCCAACACGGGGAGAACATAGAATGTGTAAAGGTTGTATTATGTTGCTTTACAAGGATTCATTATTAATTGTAATTTTACCCTTGTGGCATCTCTGTTGTATTGCAAGTGGAATTATCAATGAGTGGTCCTTACAGAAGGATTACCCCAATTACAAGAACTAGGACTGGAATTGTATTTGTCTCCTCTAAATAATGGATGCGCTTACCAATTTTTTAATGGTGCTGTCTGAAGTATCTTGTCATAGACCCATAGAAGCAAGGTGGGTCAGAATGCGTAACCTACATTCGCTTCAGTGTAGCTTGACTTGATGGTAACTCTTGCGGAAGTAGAGATCCTGACTCAACCTTTTGAGGCAATCACTGCAAACAAAAAATTAATATAACTATCATTGAGACTTCAGCATATGTCCACTGGTATTCTGGTCCACTCCTCGTGAGTAAACTGCTCCAGCTGTCTCAGGTGTGAAGGTGCCTTCTCCAGACGGCGTGTATCAGCTCACTTTACATATGTTCAATAGGATTTAGGTCAGGGCTCATAAAGGACCACTTCAGAATAGTGCAATTCTGTGCTCTTACCCATTCGGGGATGTTTTCAGCTGTGTGTAGTGATGAGTGAGTGTATTCGTTACTAATCGATATTCGCACGGATAGTACGGTATTCGGGTTACTCGTTATTCTGCGAGTATTTGTGTACTCGCCTCGCTATATTCGGATGTCCCACCCTGCAGTTTTGGCGCCTCCTTTGCAGCCACTAAATATGCTGAGCTTCTTAACCAATCACAGTAATGCTGCAGACATCTTGAATGTGGAATTACTGTGATTGGCTGGCCACCCAGCATCATAGGGTCTATTTAAGCCCTGCCACCGCCATTTTGTGCACATTGCATCTGGAGCCTGCTTTCTATAAGCATAGGGAGAGATCGCTGAGCTGCTAGGGAGAGTGTTTAGGCCTCTTGATCAAACAAAAGCCCTTGTAAGGGCTACCTGCAGTGTGTACTAGTTCAGTGTTTAAAGGAGCCGCTCACTAGCTTCATAATACCATCAAAAAATAGCTCTTTTCAGAGCTGAAGACTCACAACAAAGTCAGGAGTACAGGGGAGAACTTGAGTATTAGCTAGGGAGATGATAAAGTATTCTTACAGTGTCCATCTTAAAACAGCTCTTATCAGAGGCAAAGCAATATTTTTCCTGCACACACAGAATTAGCATTGTGTGCTGCCTTTTTTTTTTTTTTAGCACTGGTCTATTTTCCCTGCTGTTTTAGGGGTCAGAGCCTGGCTTCTGTCCATATTAGTGTATGTACAAAATCTTTGATTTCCCTGCACCAAGCAGTAGTCCAAACATTTCATACTGCCTGCTACAAACAAGCACCAGACCATTTTAACCCTTATTTTGTGGTGTCAGCCTGCCTTCTGTTTGTATTAGTCTACTTAAAAAATCATTGATTGCCCTGCACAAAGCAGTAGTCCAAACATTTCCTACTGACTGCTACAAACAAGCACCAGGCCATTTTAACCATTATTTTGACTGCGACAGCTAGCTTGGCTTGTGCCATCAACATCTGAAAATCTGTCAACAAAACCCAAAATGCCAAAAAAGCCTGTTGTTAAGGGATGTAGACGTGGACGTAGTGTTGTGCGTGGTGCGCAAGAAGGCACTCAGTCTGTGTCAAGTCAAAAGAAGCTTGATGCATCCACTATGTTCCTGGAAAAATTTCCCGGTCTGGAACGTAAATGTGTGTGGAAGCCAGAAGAGCGAGAGCAGATTCTGTCTTGGATAGCAGACAAGGCCTCTAAGCATTTGTCAAACAGCAACAAATCTTCCACGACCACACAGTCTACTGTCGATACACAGAAAGTTGGCCCATCCAATCCTGAAGCTGGTTCTCCTTCCTACCGCCATTATCAGTCACAGGAGACATATGACCCCAAGCTTGGCCACTCCGAGGATCTGTTTGGTACGTATCCTTTGGTTGGCTCTGGCCTATCACCATGCATCATTGAAGAGGGACAAGAGGAGGTGGCGTGGGTTGATGCTCAAGTATTTGAGGACCTACGGCCAGAAAAAAACAACTTGGCGGAATGTCATTTACTGTCTCCAGAAGTGGAGGCTGATGATGATGAGACACAGTTGCCATCAGGTCAGCATGCAATGTCAACTGGGAATGACGATGAGATGGAAGACAAGGTGGTCGATCATGAGTCCACTGATCCGACTTGGACCGTTTGCATGGATAGCCATGACAGCAACACAGAGGAAGATGGATATGTAGCACCAATACAAGCACCAAGGAGTCGTGGTTTGCCCAGAGTGAGAACTGGGTGGACTGTTCCCAAGAGCACCCCTGCTGTGTGCCAAGTCAGGGCAAGGGGGAGTTCAGCTGCTGTGTGGAATTTTTTTTCTGAAAGTCCTTCAGAGTAAAACATTGTAGTCTGTAGCATCTGCCATACCATTTGAACAAAGGCCAGGGCAAAGGCAACCTAAGCACCACCAGTATGCGAAGCCACATGGCAGCCAAGCACCCTCGAAGGTGGGCGGAACATCAGGGTACCAAATCTGCGTATGCAGGTCAAACCAATTCCGTGTCGCCTGGGCTATGTCCTTCAGAATCTACCGTTCAGGAAGCAGGCGCTCATACCTTCTGTCCACAAGCTGTGGTTGATCACGCACAACAAACATCAACCACATCCACTTCCTTGCCCCAGAAAAGCGTCCAATTGTCCGTGCCTGAGAGCTTGGAAAGAAGCGTAAATACCCAGCCACGCGCCCACTGGCACAAATACTAAACTCGCAGATTGCCAAATTGCTAGCTGTGGAGATGTTTAGGCTTGTGGGAACACAGTCTTTCCGTGATCTCTTGGCTGTGGCAACCCCACGATACAGTGTTCCCAGCAGCCACTATTTAGCCCCATGTGCCGTCCCTGCTTTACACAAGCACATGTTAAACAATCTGAACTGTGCTCTCACCAACGCCGTAACCGGGAAGGTCCACCTAACAGACACCAGGACAAGTTGTTGTGGACAGGGACGATACATTTCTGTCACAGCACACTTGGTGAACCTTGTGGAGGGTGGGACAAAGGTGCAAACGGGAACAACACACATCCTACCCACGCCAAGAATAGCGGACCCAACTTCTGTAAGGGTTTCCAGCTCTTCATATTCCTCTTCCTCTCTCTCCTCCTCCTGCTCCTCATTCTTTGCTGAATTACTCTCCCCATCACTGCCAAGCTGGGACCTGTGCAGCAGCGCATTGGCAAAGCGGCAACACGCTCTGCTGAAGCTGATCTGTTTAGCTCAGAAAGCACACACCGCAGCAGAGCTGTGGCAAGCTTTAAAACAACAGACCGATCAGTGGCTCTCCAAGCGGCACCTCTAACCCGGTCTGGTCGTCTGCGATAATGGGCGTAACCTGGTGGCGGCTTTAAAGGTCGGCAAGCTGGTACCTGTGCCATGCATGGCTCAAATGCTGAACCTAGTTGTTCAGAAATTTCTGAAAGCTTACCGTGACTTGCCGAACCTACTTGAGAAGGTGCGTCATATTTGTGCCCATTTCTGCTATTCCTCTACCATTTTTGCTGCTCTTAGAGCGCTGCAAAAGTACTTGAATTTGTCAAGTCACTGACTCATTTGCGACGTGCCTGCACAATGGAACTCCACCTATCATATGTTGGCGAGGATAAGTGAACAGCAGAGGGCAGTAGCTGAATATCAGCTTCAGCATGCCCATCAGATGGAAAGTCAGCCACCACACATAACTGTCGAGTGGGTGTGGATAGCTGACAGTACTGCACCAACCTCTTGCGCGATGATCAGGCTATTATCAGCGTAATCATCCCGCTGCTGTGTCTCTTGAAGCAATCACTGCAGAATCTCAAAGAGGAAGCATTGAGTGCCCAGCATGTTGGTATGGAGGCAGATTTCCCAATGGGTGTTACTATTCAGCCCAGCCAATATTCTGAGGCAACAATGGGTGATGATGAGGAGGAAGATGAGGAGGATGAGGAGGGAGAGGACTTGTTTTTCTGCGGGTCCAGTTGCCATAGAGGTACTGCATCTCAGCCAGAGGTGTGGTACCCCACTCTCAGGTAAGGAGGGAGCACTACCTGGGACCTACACACCTAGATCCAACACTACACCACTCCAGACCAGCAGGCAGGGCAAGATGCACTTGGTCACTATTGAGTCCTGTCCCTGGCTGGAAGGGGGGGAACCAAAAGAGAGGGAACCATGTAGTGGGTGTGGGTGGAGGAAGAAGTTTGGGGAGCACTGAAAGGAAGTGTATAAAAGGAAGGTAGAAATTTGTAGAAGGGGTTCAGTCCAGTCCTGCTCAGGGGAGCAAGGGTCCAGTCTCCTGCTCCAGTGCTTGGAGCAGGAGTGCAGAAGGAGTTGGGAGTTGGAATTCAGTGGAGAGGAATGAGAGAGGAGAGGGGTCCAGTCAGGGAGACCCAGGAGGAGAAAGTGAAGAGAGAAACCGGAACAGTGGGAAAGGCTCCAGAGAGACGGAAGAGATCCCAGGGGCACGGCGAGTGCAGGATGCCACCTATGCACCCGAA
The DNA here is from genome assembly GCF_046119375.1 of Phyllobates terribilis. Lineage (NCBI taxonomy): Eukaryota > Metazoa > Chordata > Amphibia > Anura > Dendrobatidae > Phyllobates > Phyllobates terribilis. The sequence goes on from NW_027362761.1 coordinate 792,109,674, forward strand.
TTCATGCTGACATGGAGGGATCTGGCCGCAGTAGGGGACCGGCCCCAGCCTAGTGGAGTACTTTGGGACTCAGCTAGCAAGCCGGAGGTTGCAGCATTTCAGGTGGTGTAACCCGATTCCACACACAATCGCCGAAAAGGTGGCCATATAGGACCAAGGGGACAGAGAGGATGTCGCCCGACAAGGCCCAGGGCTACTGGCTTGGAACACTGTATGTGAGGCACAGGGCAGGAGTGCGAGAGCCAGCGCAGTGAGACGACCTGGAGAGGCACACAGTAAGGGGTCCCGTTCAAGTGCTTCCAAGATATCTGAGAGTTGGCTGGATCACTTCCCCGGAGGACACAGGATGACGTGGGCAGTGACACACCGGTAACTGTAACTTGGAGAACTTATGAAATGTGAGTAAAACTTGAAGACTGCACCCCACTGTGTCCTTGGCTAATTACTGCGTCACCTGCCCTGCACTACACTGCACCGACAACATCTACCTCTACAAATCATCTTCACTGCCCAGGAGCTTATCTCTGCCCGTGGAGAGCTGAACCAACTCTGCTGTTTCACCATCAGCCCCAGTGGATCTGCACCGCAGTGGCCCCATATAGCCGTATACCACGGGTTGCATCACGAACATTATCCCCAAAAACTTTATTAGCCTTTTCTTTAATTATTTGACCGCCCAGGTCCATGGACTGGGTCACCGCCATCGTGACTACCCCGAAAAGGACCGGCCCGGCTACCGAGTACCCCACGGCACCACGGGGCGTGTCAGACTCGTAATGCTACAGAGGGGACACCCAACCCAAGCTTCATGTCTGTCCAGCCTGGATGGGCTGGAGAGGAGGAGGTGGAGGAGGCCAGTCAGCGTGAGGAGAGGATGGGAAATGTTTCTACTGTTGGGGATACAGAACGTTTGCCTTTTTGCAGCTTGGCCCACATGGCACAGTTCATGTGTAAGTGTCTGTGGCAAGACCCCTGCGTGATACACATTTTATCCAACAACCTATACTGGTTGGCCACCTTTCTCGATCCACGGTACAAGGAGAAATTTCCTTCTCTCCTTTTGGAGTCACCAAAGAGTTTTAGAATGGACCGTTGTAGATCAGTTGCTCAAATCATCACCCTCAGACAATGCTGGTGCCAGAGAAACCATCTCTTTTCAACACCAAGGGATGATGGGGAGGGACTCAAAACCAGCTCCAACAGAGGTGGGGGCAAAATGTGCTCAAATTGGGCAATTTTCAATAAACCAGCACAACAGCAAGGGCTATCTGTGCCTATAACAATGCCAAGGAGGGATAAGTTGCAGAACATAGTCAAGGGGTACTTAAGTGACCATACGTGCGTCCTTTCTGATGCTTCAGTTCCCTTTAATTATTGGGTGTCTAAGCTGAACACTTGGACTGACCTCTCCTTATATGCCTTGGAGGTGCTGGCCTGCCTGGCTGCTAGTGTGGTGTTTTCAGTTCTCCTGGGGCAATCATCACTGACGGGCGCACATGCCTCTCCACGGAAAATGCAGACAGACTTACTCTAATTAAATTCAACAAGGACTTGATATCTCCACAGTTTGTAATCCCTACAGATGACAGCAAGCCAACCTAAATTCACCAAAAATACAGATTCATGCTACTGCTGTTAACATCACCCCCTTCCCATAAAAAAGTTACCTTTCTTCATCAACCATGACTCCTCCCAGAGAGCTAATTTTTAGAAACCCTATAAACATTGTGCAGTGGACAAACCAGGACAATATTCCTACTCCAGCCTAACTACTATTTGTGATTGGAGGCCCTTGTGATGATGACTTCCTTCTTCAACCATGACTCAATCCAGAGGGCTAATTTTTATAAACCCTATAAACATTGTGCAGAGGACAAACCAGTCCTGGAAAGTATTTCCTCTCCAGCCTGACTACTATTTGTGATTGGAGGCCCTTGTGATGATGGCTTCCTGCTTCAACCATGGCTCAGCCCAGGTGGCTAATTTTTAGAAACCCTATGCACATTGTGCAGTGGAAAAACCAATTCCAGGACAGTATTCCTACTCCAGCCTAACTACTATTTGTGATTGGAGGCCCTTGTGATGATGGCTTCCTGCTTCAACCATGACTCAGCCTAGAGGGCTAATTTTTGGAAACCCTATGCACATTGTGCAGTGGACAAATCTGAAATGTACAGTGGTCCTACCAAACTAATATTTGTCATTGTAGGCCCTTGTCACAGGTTGTGCCACATTGTGACTGAGATAGGGGATACATATTCAATAGAAATGTACACTGACTGTTGATGACCGACTGATGGCCATCTGAAAACTTGAATTGAGGGCCACAACTACTACAGTACTCCATCATACATAATGTTTGACAAGGGAGCCCCTTGTCATGGAATCTCCCTGCACCTATGACACAGTCCCCAGGAGTAATTTTTGGAAATACGATGCTGCACATTCTGCACTGGACCAAGTAGTACAGTATCAAGAAGTCTTCTCTTCCTATATAATCGGTGGAATATTGAAAATCAAAATCTCTGAGTCATTTGGAGAAGATTTTCCAACCCATCCTGGAGGGGGGCACCATATATCCTTTGTCCTTTGACTTGCACAAGTGATATATTTGATATTGCATTTTTGGCCTGTTACATGCAATTTAGTTTAGCCTTGGTAGTTGCTCTTGAGTGTCTGTAAAAGTGGCGTAACATTGCGACAAACTTATTCCCAGAAACCATATGTGAGTTAGAAATGCATACAGGGACATTCTCCAGGCTCTTCCCATTCTGTTTCATCACTTTCCCATCCATTTCAGCCTTTTCCTCAGGCCCCCAGACGGCTTTGTAGGGTCCAGCAGAAAATTACTCGCATTTCCCATTGACTTACATTGTACTTGCTATTCGGAACGAATACGCGATTATTACAAAGTACTCGTTATGAGTATAGCGATTATGAATATTATGGTACTCGCTCATCACTAGCTGTGTGCTTTGAGTTATTATCCTGTTGGATGGAGGACCCATAACCTGTGACTCAGACCAAGTTTTCTGATACTGGAAAGCATAATATGACTTGATAATCTTGAGATATAATTGGACCCTGCACAGATTCAAGACAGACTGTGCTAGATGCAGCAAAACTGCCATGAAATATAACTGAGCCTGATTCATGTTTCACAGTAGGTACAATGTTCTTTTCTATGTATCTGTGAACATAGAGCTAATGTGACTTGCCAAAAAGCTCCAGCTTTATCTCATCTGTCCAAAGGACATTTTCCCAGAAGCTTTGTGTCATGTCATCTTGCATTTTGGCAAATAACAATTCTCGCTTTTTTATGATTTGGTTTCCTCGATTGTCTTTCATAAAGTCCACTTTGGCCATTGATATACATTGACTTTGAAGTTCACCTCTAATTTCTTTGGAAGCTGTTCTGAGCGCTTTGGTTGCCATTTGAATTATCCGTCTCTTCAATTTGTCAACGATTTTCATCTTGCAAGCATGTCCAGAGAGGTTGACTACAGTCCGTAGACCTTAAACTTCTAAATAACATGTGAAACTTTAGCAACAGGAACATCAAGCTGTTTCGAGATGCTCTAATAGTCTTTAACTTTAACATGTTTTTCAATAATTTTCTGTCTAATCTCCTGAGACAACTCTCTCCTTAGATTTCTTTGGTCCATGTTCAGTGTGGAACACACACCTTTATACCAAACATCACAGTGACTACTTTGCACCCTTTAACCCCTTAAAAGCCCAGGGCATACTAATATGTACCTGTGCCCTGGGCTTTAAGAGCCAGGTACGTATTAGTACGCCCTGTTGATTTCGCCCGCACACAGGCTGTGCGGGCGCGATTGCTGCCAGGTGTCAGCTGACACCCGGTGCTATGTGTTAGGAGCAGTCCCGCACCGCTCCCGGCACATTAACCCCCACAATGCTGCGATCACAGTCGATCGCAGCATTGCGGGGGCAAGGGGAGGTGATCGCTGATGCTCACCTCTCCTGCCGGCGCCCAACGCTGTCTGCCGCGGCTTCCCGGATGTTGCCATTACGACCTGATGTTGTCATGACAACATATGGGACACCAGACAGCAGGAAGATACTTTGGTCATGCGCAGTTCATGACCAAAGTATCTTCTGCATCTGCAGCTCTAACAGCCTGTATAGCACTGGGATGGTGCTCCATCCCTATGCTATACAGGCGATCAGAGTAAAAAGAAGTGAAAGTCCCATAGTGGGACAAAGTATAAAAGTAAAAAAAAGTGTTAAAAAATGAAGAAAAAATAAATAAATTTTTATTTGTAAAAATATTAAAATAAAAATCAAAAAAATAATCCACCAAAAAAAAAATATAATGTACCCATCAATAAATATTATTATGAATAAAAAAGAACGACCTGACCTATAAAACTGTCCCACTAGTTAACCGCTTTAGTGAACACAGTAAAAAATAAATAAAAAACGAAGCAAAAAACATCATACCGCCAAACAAAAAATGGAATAACACGTGATCAAAAAGACAAACATAAATAAAAATGGTACCGCTGAAAACATCATCTGTCCCGCAAAAAACAAGCCACCATACAGCTCCATCAGCCGAAAAATAAAAAGGTTATATCTCTCAGAATAAAGCGATGCAAAAAAAATATTTTTTCTATAAAATAGCTTTTATTGTGTAAAAGCTCCAAAACATAGAAAAACTATATAAATGTGGTACCGCTGTAAACGTACTGACCCGAAGAATAAAGCTACCTTATCAATTTTACCACACGCGGAACAGCAAAAACAAATAAAAAAAAAAGCAATTCCTGAATTGTTGGTTTTTGTTTATTCTGCCTCCAAAAATATGAATAGAAAGTGATCAAAAAATGTAATGTGCCTGAAAATGGTAGCAATAAAAACGTCAACTCATCCCGCAAAAAACAAGCCATCACATGACTCTGTCGGCCAAAATATGGAAAAATTATAGCTCTCAAAATATGGCGATGCAAAAACTAGATTTTGCAAAAAAATGCGTCTTTTAGTGTATGACAGCTGTCAATCATAAAAACTTGACATGATTCTGGTATCGCTGTAATAGCACCGACCCGAAGAATAAAGTCGTCTAATCACTTATACCGCACGAGGAACAGCGTAAAAAATAAACTCTAGGGTTAGGGTTATGGTTGTGCTAGGGTTAGGGTTGGGGTTAGGGTTAGGGTTGGGCTAAGGTTAGGGTTGGGCTAGGGTTAGGGTTGGGCTAGGGTTAGGGTTGGGCTAGGGTTAGGGTTGTATTAGGGTTAGGGTTAGGGTTGGGATTTTTTTCAAAAGTAAAAAAAAAATTATGATGATGATATGGCGACTAGTGTTGAGCACAAGTGCTCGCTACTTGAGTTTGCATTGGGTGCTCGGGAATGCACTGATTATCGCGGGTGCTCAAGTGACATGCTCGAGTCTCCACCCCATATGCTTCGCGGCCAAAAAAACCTTGCGAGGATTGCCTGCCATGCAAGAGCGATCCCCGCATGTTTTTTTTTGGGTGTCTAATAACCGTCAAACATGCGGGTGGGGACTCGAGCATGTCACTCGAGCACCCTTGATACATGGTGCATACCTGAGTACCCAATGCAAACTTAAGTACCGAGCACTTGTGCTCAAGTCTAATGACAACTTATTCAATATGATGACCTAATGTTATCAAATCCTGTGTCGTACCTCTGGGTTCAAAATGTTCACTATACCCCTTGTTAAAATCCTTGAGGGGTGTAGTTTCCAAAATGGGGTCACTTGTGGGGGATTTCCACTATTTCGGCACATCAGGGGCTCTCCAAACGCGACATGGCGTCTCAATTCCAGACAATTTTGCGTTCAAAAAGTCACACAGTGCTCCTTCCATTCTAAACTGTGCTGTGCGCCCAAACACTGTATTTTCCCCACATATGGGGTATTGGCGTACTCAGGAGAAATTGCACAAAAGTTTTGGGGTCCATTTTCTCCTCTTACCCTTGTGAAAATAAAAAAATTGGGGCTAAAGCATCATTTTTGTGGAAAAAGTGTGATTTTTTTTATTTTCACGGCTCCATGTTATAAACTTCTGTAAAGCACTTGGGGGTTCAGGGTGCTCACCACACATCTAGATAAGTTCCCCGAGGGGTATAGTTTCCAAAATGGTGTCACTTGTGGGGGTTTTCCACTGTTTACGCAAGTAAATTTTACATTCAAAAAGTCAAATGGTGCTCCTTCCCTTCCGAAACCTGCCGTATGCCCAAGCAGTGTTTTTCCCCACATATGGGGTATCGGCTTACTCAGGAGAGATTGCACAACAAGATGCATGGTGCAATTTCTCCTGTTACCCTCATGAAAATGCAAGACTGGGGGCTTAAATATTTTTGTTGCAAAAATGTGAACATTTTATTTTTACGGCTCAATGTTACAAACTTCTGTGAAGCACCTGAGGGTTCAAGATTCTCACCAAACATCTAGATAAATTCCCTGAGGGGACTAGTTTTCACAGTGGTGTCACTTGTTTAGGCACATCAGGGGCTCTCCAAATGCAACATGGCGTCCTCTAATTATTCAAGCAAATTTTACATTCAAAAAGTCAAATGGCACTCCTTTCCTTCCGAACCCTGCCGTGCACCCAAACAGTGTTTTTTCCCCACATATGGGGTATCTGCTTACTCAGGAGAAATTACACAACAAATTTCATGGTGCAATTTCTCCTGTTACCCTTTTGAAAATGCAAAATTGGGGGCTGAAAAACATTTCTGTGGGAAAAATTTTAAAATTTTATTTTTACGACTCAATGTTATAAACTTCTGTGAAGCACCTGGGGGTTCAAGGTGCTCACCACACATCTAGCTAAGTTTCCTGAGGGGTCTAGTTTCCAAAGTGGTGTCACTTGTGGGGGGTTTCCACTGTTTAGGCACATCAGGGGCTCCCCAAATGCAACATGTCATCCGCTAATTATTCAAGCAAATTTTACATTCAAATAGTCAAATGGCACTCCTTCCTTTCCGAACCCTGCCGTGCACCCAAACAGTGTTTTTTCCCAACATATGGGGTATCTGCGTGCTCAGGAGAAATTGCACAACAAATTTTGGGGTCCATTTTTTCCTGTTACCCCTGCAAACATAAAAAATTGGGTCTAAATTAACATTTTTGTGAAAAAAAGTTAAACGTTCATTTTTTTCTTCCACATTCCAAAAACTCCTGTGAAGCACCTGAAGGGTTAATAAACTTCTTGTATGTGGTTTTGAGCACCTTGAGGGGTGCAGTTTTTAGAATGGTGTTACTTTTGGGTATTTTCTGTCATAAAGACCCCTCAAAGTGACTTCAAATGTGATGTGGTCCCTAAAAAAATGGTTTTGTAGATTTTGTTGGAAAAATGAGAAATCGCTGGTCAACTTTTAACTCTTATAGCTCCCTAATGAAAAAAAATTTTGGTTCCAAAATTGTGCTTATATAAAGTAGACATGTGGGAAATGTTATTTATTAACTATTTTGTGTGATATATATCTCTGATTTAAGGGCATAAAAATAAAAATTTTGAAAATTGCAAAATTTTCTAAATTTTCACCACATTTCCATTTTTTCACAAATAAGCGCAAGTAATATCGAAGAAATTTTACCACTATCATGAAGTACCATATGTAATGAAAAAACATTCTCAGAATCAGGGTAATCCGTTGAAGCGTTCCAGAGTAATTACCTCATAAAGTGACAGTGGTCAGAATTGTAAAAATTGGCCTGGTCATTAACGTGCAAACCACCTTGGGTTGTAAAGGGGTTAAATAGGCAGACTTCCTGATTACAAGTTTTAGAAACAAGTCATGCTAACAACAGAACACACCTTAGTTTAACATGCCCCTATGGTCAAATTCTTTTCAAACTTTCCTAGGGCTGCCATCATTTTTGTCCAGGCCATTTTCATTAGTCTGCTTTTTAAATTTTTGTGTTGAAACACAATTCAAAAGCAATCTCTGATTTTCATTATTTGATATGCAGGAAAAGGTCAAATGAAAATGACTTTTGTCAGTTTCAAGTTATTTAAGTGATCACTATGGGTTGATATGCTGCTGATAGAGATGATTTTTATACCAGCATAAACAATCCAATCGGTTGATCAGTGGAATGTTTACACAGAAAGAATAATTGGGAACAATTATTTCTTGTGAAGCTAACTAAAGACACTCCTAAACCTTCTGCTTCTTGTGTGTATCCTTAGTATAATGGTGCTCTATGCTTATTCTAACTTCCATAGATATCCACACCAGCGAGCAATATACAGGTGTAGCAGATAAAAGGCCACTTCATAGATGTTAGTGCTAATTAATGCCTAAAATTTAACTGAGCTGAAACTGCTCAGATTTACAGCTTTCTTTTTTTTCTGGAGACCAAATGTTATGGATTTATCTTTACATTTTTATTTTTTATGTTATTTTATTAATCTATGATTTAATCATGATGTTTTTATTATTAACAGTGTATTTTTCTTTTTCTTTCCTAAGGGCCACCATCAGCTCCACGCAATGCAATTTCTAATATCAACGAAACTAGTGTCTTCTTGGAATGGATGTTTCCTGCAGACACTGGAGGAAGAAAAGATGTCTTCTATAATATTGTATGCAAGAAATGTAACTCCATTGCCAGAGTGTGTGAGGAGTGTGGAATTCACGTCCGTTATGTACCTCAGCAAATTGGCCTCAGAAACACATCCGTCATGGTAATAGATCTTCAGGCCCATACAAATTACACCTTTGAGGTTGAAGCTGAAAATGGTGTGTCTGGGCTTATCCCGGGATCTAGGCAGTATGTCTCAGTGAATGTCACCACCAACCAGGCTGGTAAGTTGGATTTTAAATGTACACAACAAATACCGTATGTTATTGGTTACACTTATTGACTTGGGTAGGTAACTGGGTAACTATGGGTGAAAGAGAACTGGTTGAAATGTATATGCATGATGGGTTGAGAGTATGGGTTCAGGAGGCGAGACTGAGCCATCATAATAGGAAACAACTAACACCGATCATGGGATACAGATGGGTTGTCATTGCAATCAGGGCCTAATGAATAGAGATGAGCGGTGTTCGACTAGAACTGTTCGCCAATCTCAAATTCGAGCTGTTTTGGGCAGTGTTCGAGTTGTTCGACGAACCCGAACGATTTGCAAAAAATTCGGCTGTTCGAGGTTATGTTCGATAACTGTTCGTGCACCAAAAGCGTGTCCTGCATGTCTGGCGCTATTTAGAGCACCAATCATGCAGGGATTGTCTGCCACTCACTGTAATGCCACAGCCATGGTGGTTGTGGCATTAGAGTGATTGCCCAAATCGATGGGAACTGTGCTCACAGTGAAACATGAAAAGCCGGCAATTCAGCAGCGGCGTACACCGGTACCCGACAATTTAGAACCGAAAGAATAGAGCTTCACACATAGATTAGATAGATAGAAACATGTCAGTCACATATATAAGAAGTACAGTGACAGTGTTGATTACTGTACTTGTCATTTAGTGTAAAGGATTTATTAAAAAAAATATTAGTGTTTTCATGCACCGTCTCTTTAAAAAAGCCGGCCGGCAATTCAGCAGTGGTACCCGACAATTTAGAATAGAAGGAATATAGCATCACACATAGATTAGATAGATAGAAACATGTCAGTCACATATATAAGAAGTACAGTGACAGTGTTGATTACTGTACTTGCCATTTATTGTAAAGGATTTATTAAAAAAAATATTAGTGTTTTCATGCACCGTCTCTTTAAAAAAGCCGGCCGGCAATTCAGCAGCGGTACCCGACAATTTAGAATGGAAGGAATAGAGCATCACACATAGATTAGATAGATAGAAACATGTCAGTCACATACATATGAAGTACAGTGACAGTGTTGATTACTGTACTTGTCATTTAGTGTTAAAATAAAGGATTTATTTAAAAAAAAATTGGCGTGGGGTTCCCCATAATTTTAGGCTCTAGCGGAGGTTAAGCAGACAGCTGGGGCAGATGTTTGAAGCCTGGGAAGGGGTAATACCCACGGAGCTTCCCAGGCTACTAATATCAGCCCCCAGCTGAATGCCTAGCCTTTACTAGCTATTAAAATGGGGGACCCCCCAAAAAATTGACGTGGGGTCCCCTCTATTTTAATAGCTAGCAAAGGCTAGGCAGAAAGCTGGGGGCTTATATTAATAGCCCAGGAAGGGTGCCATGAATATTGGCCCCCTCCCAGGCTAGAAACACCAGCTGTCAGCCGCCCCTGAAATGGCACATCCATAGGATGCGCCAATTCTGTCACTTAGCCTCGCTCTTCCCACTGCCCTGTAGCGGTGGCAGTGGGGTAATAGGGCTGGGGTTGATGTCAGCTTATAATGCCAGCTGACATCAAGCCCAGGTTAGTAATGGAGAGGCGTCTATAAGACGCCCCCATTACTAACCCCATAGTCAAAGTTAAAAAAAACACAAACGCCCAGAATAAAGTCCTTTAATTGAAATAAAGACACAATTCTTTATTGTTCTAAATTAAACCATACTTACAATCACGCCCATTCCAGCTGAAGCCAACGATCCCCTGCAATAAAAGAAAAATAATAAAGCAACATAATCCTTACCTTTCCATGGTTCCCACGACAGCTTCAGCTCTGCTACATCGAGATGACAGGCTGGACCGCAGCAGAAAGCTGCCATCCAGCCTGTCATCCCGCAGACACTGAGAAGCGCAGGCTTGCTTGCGCTCCTCAGCGTCTCTCTGTGACGGCATCCAGATGAGCCGAGTTCATGTCTAATGAACTCGGCTCACCTCATGCACATCACTGACAGCGTGGGAAAATTCTCACGCTGAAGCGCTGAGTGCAGGAGAATTCTCCCACGCTGTCAGTGACGTGCATGAGGTGAGCTCATGTCCAATGAACTCAGCTCACCTCATGCACGTCACTGACAGCGTGGGAAAATTCTCCTGCACTCAGCGCTTCAGCGTGAGAATTCTCCCACGCTGAAGCGCTGAGTGCAGGAGAATTTTCCCACGCTGTCAGTGACGTGCATGAGGTGAGCCGAGTTCATTGGACATTAACTCGGCTCATCTGGATGCCCTCATAGAGAGACACTGTGGAGCGCAAGCAAGCCTGCGCTTCTCAGTGTCTGCGGGATGACAGGCTGGATGGCAGCGTTCTGCTGCAGTCCAGCCAGTCATCTCGATGTAGCAGAGCTGAAGCTGTCATGAGAACCATGGAAAGGTAAGGATGATGTTGCTTTATTATTTTTCTTTTATTGTAGGAGATCGTTGGCTTCAGCTGGAATGGGCGTGGCGGTAAGTATGGTTTAATTTAGAACAATAAAGAATTGTGTGTTTATTTCAATTAAAGGACTTTTTTTCTGGGTGTTGTGTTTTTTTTAAATACTTTACTAGAAATACATGGTGGTCATGTCTAATATTGGCGCGACCCCATGAATTTCGGGCTTAGGGCCAGCTGATAATGCCAAGCTGGCCCTAACCCCTTTATTACCCAGTGAGCCACCGCATCAGGGCCCTGGATGAGTTGGGTACAGCGCCAGAAGATGGCGCTTCTATGAACGCGCCATTTTCCGGGGTGGCTGCGGACTGCAATTTGCAGCGGGGGTTGCCCAGAAAGCTTGGGCCTCCCTGCGCTGCGGATTCCAGCCCCCAGCTGCCTAGTTGTACCTGGCTGGACACAAAAACAGGGCGAAGCCCCACGTCAATATTCCTTAAACTATGTCATGAAATAATTAAGAAAAAAAGGGCTTCCCTATATTGTTGTGTCCGGCCAGATACAAATAGGCAGCTGTTGGTTGGGGGCAGCCCGTTCCTGCCTGCTGTACCTGGCTGGACACAAATATAGTGCGAAGCCCCACGTCAATTTTTTTTTAATTATTTCATGAAAGAATTAAAAAAAAAAGGGCTTCCCTATATTGTTGTGTCCGGCCAGGTACAAATAGGCAGCTGGTGGTTGGGGGCAGACCGTTCCTGCCTGCTGTACCTGGCTGGACACAAATATAGTGCGAAGCCCCACTTCAATTTTTTTTAATTATTTCATGAAATAATTTAAAAAAAAAAGGGCTTCCCTATATTGTTGTGTCCGGCCAGGTACAAATAGGCAGCTGGTGGTTGGGGGCAGCCCGTTCCTGCCTGCTGTACCTGGCTGGACACAAATATAGTGCGAAGCCCCACGTCAATTTTTTTTTAATTATTTCATGAATTTCCTGAAATAATTGAAAAAAATTGAAGTGGGGCTTCGCACTATATTTGTGTGCAGCCAGGTACAGCAGGCAGGAACGGGCTGCCCCTAACCGCCAGCTGCCTATTTGTACCTGGCCGGACACAACAATATAGGGAAGGCCTTTTTTTCTTAATTATTTCATGAATTTCTTGAAATAATTAAAAAAAAATTAAGTGGGGCTTCGCCCTATTTTTGTGTCCAGCCAGGTACCACTAGGCAGCTGGGGGCTGGAATCTGCAGCGCAGGGAGGCCCAAGCTTTCTGGGCCCCCCCCCCGCTGCAAATTGCAGTCCGCAGCCACCCCGGAAAATGGCGCGTTCAAAGAAGCGCCATCTTCTGGCGCTGTACCCAACTCATCCAGGGCCCTGGTGCGGTGGCTCACTGGGTAATAAAGGGGTTAGGGCCAGCTTGGTATTATCAGCTGGCCCTAAGCCCAAAATTCATGGGGTCACGCCAGTATTAGAAATGACCGCCATGAATTTCTAGTAAAGTATTTAAAAAAAACACAACACCCAGAATAAAGTCCTTTAATTGAAATAAACACACAATTCTTTATTGTTCTAAATTAAACCATACTTACCATCAAGCCCATTCCAGCTGAAGCCAACGATCTCCTGCAATAAAAGAAAAATAATAAACCAACATCATCCTTACCTTTCCATGGTTCCCATGACAGCTTCAGCTCTGCTACATCGAGATGACTGGCTGGACCGCAGCAGAAAGCTGCCATCCAGCCTGTCATCCCGCAGACACTGAGAAGAGCAGGCTTGCTTGCGCTCCTCAGTGTCTCGCTGTGACGGCATCCAGATGAGCCGAGGTAATGTCCAATGAACTCGGCTCACCTCATGCACGTCACTGACAGCGTGGGAAAATTCTCTCGCTGAAGCGCTGAGTGCAGGAGAATTCTCCCACGCTATCAGTGACGTGCATGAGGTGAGCTCATGTCCAATGAACTCAGCTCACCTCATGCACGTCACTGACAGCGTGGGAAAATTCTCCTGCACTCAGCGCTTCAGCGTGAGAATTCTCCCACGCTGTAAGTGACGTGCATGAGATGAGCTGAGATCATTGGACATGAACTCACCTCATGCACGTCACTGACAGCGTGGGAAAATTCTCACGCTGAAGCGCTGAGAGCAGGAGAATTTTCTCACGCTGTCAGTGACGTGCATGAGGTGAGCTGAGTTCATTGGACATGAGCTCACCTCATGCACGTCACTGACAGCGTGGGAGAATTCTCCTGCACTCAGTGCTTCAGCGTGAGAGTTCTCCCACGCTGAAGCGCTGAGTGCAGGAGAATTTTCCCTCGCTGTCAGTGACGTGCATGAGGTGAGTTCATGTCCAATGATCTCAGCTCACCTCATGCACGTCACTGACAGCGTGGGAAAATTCTCCTGCACTCAACGCTTCAGCGTGAGAATGCTCCCACGCTGAAGCGCTGAGTGCAGGAGAATTTTCCCATGCTGTCAGTGACGTGCATGAGGTGAGCCGAGTTCATTGGACATGACCTCGGGTCATCTGGATGCCGTCACATCGAGACACTGAGGAGCGCAAGCAAGCCTGTTCTTCTCAGTGTCTGCGGGTTGACAGGCTGGATGGCAGCGTTCTGCTGCGGTCCAGCCTGTCATCTCGATGTAGCAGAGCTGGAGCTGTCCTGGGAATCATCGAAAGGTAAGGATGATGTTGGTTTATTATTTTATTTTTATTGCAGGAGATCGTTGGCTTCAGCTGGAATGGGCGTGACGGTAAGTATGGTTTAATTTAGAACAATAAAGAATTGTGTCTTTATTTCAATTAAAGGACTTTATTCTGGGTGTTTGTGTTTTTTTTTTAACTTTGACTATGGGGTTAGTAATGGGGGTGTCTTATAGACGCCTCTCCATTACTAACCTGGGCTTGATGTCAGCTGGCATTATAAGCTGACATCAACCCCAGCCCTATTACCCCACTGCCACTGCTACAGGGCAGTGGGAAGAGCGAGGCTAAGTGCCAGAATTGGCGCATCCTATGGATGCGCCATTTCTGGGGTGGCTGACGGCTGGTGTTTCTAGCCTGGGAGGGGGCCAATATTCATGGCACCCTTCCTGAGTTATTAATATCAGCCCCCAGCTGTCTGCCTAGCCTTTGCTAGCTATTAAAAAAGGGGGGACCCCACGTCATTTTTTTGGGGGGGGTCCCCCATTTTAATAGCTAGTAAAGGCTAGGTATTCAGCTGGGGGCTGATATTAGTAGCCTGGGAAGCTCCATGGGTATTACCCCCTTCCCAGGCTTCAAACATCTGCCCCAGCCGTCTGCTTAACCTCTGCTAGAGACTAAAATTACGGGGATCCCCACGCTAATTTTTTTTTTTTTTTAATAAATCCTTTATTTTAACACTAAATGACAAGTACAGTAATCAACACTATCACTGTACTTATTATATATCTGACTGACATGTTTCTATCTATCTAAACTATGTGTGATGCTCTATTCTTTCTGTTCTAAATTGTCGGGTACAGATGCTGAATTGCCGGCCGGCTTTTTTAAAGAGACGGTGCATGAAAACACTATTATTTTTTTAAATAAATCCTTTACACTAAATGACAAGAACAGTAGGCAACACTGTCACTGTACTTATTATATATGTGACTGACATGTTTCTATCTATCTAATCTATGTGTGAAGCTCTATTCTTTCTGTTCTAAATTGTCGGGTACAGATGCTGAATTGCCGGCCGGCTTTTTTAAAGAGACGGTGCATGAAAACACTATTATTTTTTTAAATAAATCCTTTACACTAAATGACAAGTGCAGTAACCAACACTGTCACTGTGCTTCTTATATGTGTGACTGACATGTTTCTATCTATCTAATCTATGTGTGATGCTCTATTCCTTCTTGTCTAAATTGTCGGGTACCGGTGTATGCCGCTGCTGAATTTGCCGGCCGGCTTTTTTAAAGAGAGTGTCTTCTGAGCAGTTTGTCAGCTTTTGGACACCTTTAAAGGTGTTTTCTATGTGTTTCTATGTGTTTTTGTTTGCCTGCCATTGGTTTTAACGGTGTTCGACGGTGTTCGACGAACAGTTCGACGAACAGTTCCTCGAACATCCCGGTGTTCGACGAACCGAACCCGAACACTACGGGGGTGGCTCAACACTACTAATGAAAGCTCCCATGTCTGCCATGTTTGTACCCCTGTTAGGCCCAGAAGCAGGATTTCACTATTGAAAACTGTTGTTATCCTGCCTTCCACAAAAAAATTAATAAAAAGCAATGGAATGTTGTACCCAAAAAAAGGTATTTATAAAAATGTCAACTTGTTATGTATAAAAATGTTTTTCAAGTTTTTCAAAAAACTATATGTGCGGGGTTTATAAACGAAAAAAAAATCCGTGTCACCAAAATAAACTGCATCCTTAAAGGGATCGTCCGATGATGACTTTTTCATCAGTGTGGATTCAAACACAAGGTCATGCACTGATCAGCAGAACGGTCAACTTTTATCACCTTTAGAATGGAGCGGCTGTGCTCTTCTTGACCTGTGCACAATTCTTTCCTTATGGCTCTGCTGAGTGATGCACTCAACTTATTCTGTCAGTCGCGATGGTCGGGTGTTCAACTTGCCGTGCCATTTTGTAACGACGATAAAAATTCCCTCATCTACTGATCAGAGCATGTCCCAGTGGTGAGACACCCAATGATTAGCAAGTTATCAGCCATCCAAAAGGTTTTAAACTGTTGTAATTGGACAACTCCTTTAAAGTTTTAAAGGGTATTTTGCATCAAAAAATGTTTCTAAGAAACTGATCCTGATAAAAAAGAGGATGCTGTTCTAGTTTTACCATTGTGACTGCTCCACAGGTTTTGCTGTGCTCCCGATCGTTAGCTCTACTGGGCACTGCAGCACAGCTTCATTTACATGTGGCTGCAACCTGCAAAACTATTGGCAAACAGTTGTTAAAAAATTATTGTAATCTCAGGATCACGAGGGAATCTGGACGAGATTTGTTGTCATGTCTATAAATCATTTTTTGTTTAAGAAACACTTTTGGGATTAAATTGATTTAAAAAAATACCACATCAGACTGTGATATAAGTATTGAATTATACGTTTTTTTAAATATATTTTATTCCAATATTACACTCTACTTCTGTTTTATAAAGTTTCTAAATACCCATACACTTTATAGAGACAAATGAGCCATGTAGCTTAACAACACTTGGAGAGTCTGGAGTTGAAGACCACAGGTAAATGGTTTCATGAAAGATCTAACTTACACAGTAAAGTGCTAGTTATCTTACAATTGGCCCCAGAACTGGCACAATTATGGATAGATGAAGAATTGATTCTTACGATCAGTGTTGGTCTGGGGTGCCTAGAGCCTACAAATGGAATTGATTCCACAGGGCCAGCCCTACTGCTATTGTACATGGAAATTTTACCTGTCCATACTCGACCTCATGTACATGCATACAATACTGTGTGTAATACAGCATGGCTTCTTGATGAATTTTGTACTTTTTTTTTAGCTTACTTGGCCCAACACAAGTAATATACTATACAGTCTGGGACTGGCTTACATATCTGTCGTATTTGCACCACTTTTTTGGCTTAAATTTTGTAAAATTTCTTGCCAGAGTTTACGTTCACCCCTTTCCAGCAAAATTCCACTCCCTTTTTTAAAAGGTGGAAGAGCTACCCAGGACTGTTGTAAAAATGCAACATTTCAAGCAGTGTTACATGAGAATTCTGGCAAAATCTGTCTGATGAATCGGCGTCAATGTGTGTATAAGCAGAGATGTGGTAGTCCAGCAGAGCCAGGCGGTGAGAAGTCTGTGGGGTAGCCTCCATGAATAGTCAGCTCAGTGTCCCATTCCACAGTCAAAGTATGTGTTTGCTTAAAGTTAGCAGTGTAAAACACAGATAGAAAAGATATGGTCTCTGAATTCAGGATTCGGTTGGGCAACATGAATCACCTGACAAGTTCCCTTTAACTTGTTTTTTAACTTACTACTTTATGATATCTGTGTTCAGTGAAGACAGATTTTCCCACTACTGAGATAGGAGATGGCTGCTGGTGCTTTTTAAAATTCTATGGAAAAGGGAGGGGGATGAGCTAGAAGCAGACAAAGAAATTCCTCTGCTAGTTTCATAGAACTTCATGAGCACCAACTGGTATTTCCTATCTCAATGATAAAATATGTACAGTACTCACAAAACACAGATTTTGCATATGAATTGAGAATTTCAAGAATGAATGATCAGTCCAGAAGGAGAAAAAAGTGGATATTTTTAAATAAAATATATTACACCTGCTGTATTGATTTATGGGAAAAATAATGAAATTAAATGATTGCTATTCTATAAAATATATAGATGATACTGAGTTTGTTACTGAGCAACAAACTTGCTTTTGGTTTTCCATATGGCTGCTTACACTATACAAGCAATAAAGAGTCATATCACTTTTTTTTTCTCTTTAAAACAGAACCAAAGTGTTCAAAGCTATCTATTTCACTGTTTTATGACCCTCTGTTGTATATTGGTTTGTTTATCCTGCATAGGATTGCCTGCTCTGGCCTTGTGCTAATAGGCTAATTACTCAGTTTGGCCAACTGGTGCTGCATGCTAGCAGACAGTTCAATTCATATACAGTATATTCCGCTCTGGCTCAGGATAGCACGCGTGCTGGGTCACACGTGCAACAGACTTTAAGTGCAATAGCTTAAAGTGCTTTTAATAAGCAGTTATACAACGGCAGTTGGACAGGGCAGGAGACAAGTAAGGTGCATAAGATATTCATACATACATGCTGCTTCTTGATCAGTTGTATTGCATTATGCATTGGTCATAGCAATCTGCTTCTTACTTGTTTTAACCACTGCTTTCTCACATCTCGCCCGCCCTTTAACACATTTTGTGCACTCTCTCCATATCAACCCCTCCTCTCTCCCCTCTCCCATGTATAACTCTGAGGCTCTACTGACCTTTCTCACCCACTTCAAACCATCCACTACCTCCTTACAGCACTCAAAACGTTCATACAAATCATTGCACCACCTGCTCTTTCTCTTTTTTCTCCTTCTACTAGTCGCTGGCGACATCTCCCCCAATCCTGGGCCTCCCTCCACTAGCATACACCACTCTCCTCCAGCTGCCTATGGAAACCCTGATAATCTTATTAACATTCAGTGCATGCCCTTTTCTATTGCTTTCCACTGTGCTCTCTGGAACGCACAGTCTGTGTGTAACAAACTAACTTACACTCACGATTTTTTCCTCTATAATTCCCTTAACCTTTTGGCTATTACTGAAACCTGGATCCAGCATTCAGACACCACCCCAGCTGCTGCTCTCTCATTTGGTGGGCTGAAATTTTCACAAATCGCCAGACCTGAGAATAGACAGGGTGGAGGTGTTGGTCTGCTCCTTTCACCACAATGTGCTTTCCAGGTCATCCCCCTAGTTCCCTCACTTATGTTTTCTTCCTTCGAAGTGCACACCATCAGACTCTTCAAACCCTTCTCCTTGCGAGTGGCGGTTGTGTATCGCCCTCCAGGCTCCTCCCGCCAGTTCCTGGATCACTTTGCCACCTGGCTTCCTCAATTTCTATCCTGTGACATCCCCACCATCATCATGGGAGACTTTAATATCCCCATCAATGATCCCCTCTCCCAATCTGCCTCTCTTCTACTTTCTCTAACCTCCTCATTCGACCTCTCACAATTTACTAATTCTCCTACCCACGAAGACGGGAATACTCTGGACCTGGTCTTTTGCCGTCTCTGCTTGCTGCATGACTTTCCTAACTCCCCTCTCCCGCTCTCGGACCACAACCTTCTTTTCTTCTCTGTCAAGAACTGTCTCCTCACCCGGGACACCCCCACTTACCACACTTATAGGAATAAACGTACAATTAATACCCAGCAGCTTATGGACAATCTCCACACATCTTTAGCCCCCATGTCTCCTGTCCGGATTTAGCATTGTCACACTACAGTAATACACTGAAGAGCGCCCTAAATGAAGCAACACCTTCCACACACAGAAAGACCCGACACAGACAACGGCAGCCCTGGCACACAATGCAAACATGCTTTCTTCAGCGTTGCTCAAGGTGTGCTGAGCATCAGTGGAAAAAATCTCTTTTAGCAGAGGACTTCATCTACTATAAATTCATGCTCAAAACCTATAACTCTACCCTTCATCTGGCCAAACAATCCTACTTCACCACTCTCATGACTTCACTGTCCAAAAATCCAAAACGAATTTTTGAAAACTTAAACTCCCTCCTGAAACCTTAAGCACAGGCCCCCATCACCAACCTCAGCTGGGAGGATGTGGCCACTTATTTCCTAGAAAAAATCAACCACATCCATCAGGGCATCTCATCCCAATCTTCTCAGTGCCTGGTTCCCCTTCCCTGCCGCACTTCAAGCTCACTAGCCATCTTTGAGCCTGTTACAGAAGAAGTAGTTACCCAGCTCCTCATTTCTTCTCGACCTACAACCTGCAATAGTGACCCCATTCCTTCACATCTCCTGCAGTCTCTCTCACCAGTGATCACCACTCACCTGACTAAAATATTTAACCTCTCTCTTTCTTCGGGTATCTTTCCCTCCTCATTTAAACATGCTATCATAACCCCTTTACTTAAAAAGCCATCCCTGGACCAGAACTGCACTGCTAACTACAGACCTGTCTCTAACCTTCCTTTCATCTCTAAACTCCTTGAAAGCTTGGTCCACGCCCGTCTAATCCGCTATCTCTCAGATAACTCCTCGACCCTCTACAATCTGGTTTCCGCTCCTTAGACTCCACTGAAACTGCCCTCATTAAAGTCTCTAATGATCTACTAACAGCTAAATCCCAAGGTCACTGCTCCCTGCTGATTCTCCTGGATCTCTCTGCCGCATTTGACACTGTGGATCACCAGCTCCTCCTCACTATGCTCCGCTCTATAGGCCTCAAAGACACTGTTCTCTCCTGGTTCTCCTCCTACCTCTCTGACCGCTCCTTCATGGTATCTTTTGCCGGCTCCTCTTCCCCTCCTCGTCCCCTTAAGGCCCCATCACACTTAGCGACGCTGCAACGATCCCGACAACGATACGACCTGTCAGGGATCATTGCTGCGTCTCTGTGTGGTCGCTGGTGAGCTGTCAAACAGGCAGGCTCACCAACGATCAGGGGAGCAGCGACATCGTGGAAAGAATCTTTCCATGATGTCCTGCTCCTGGTTACCAGCCTGCTGAAGCAGGAGCAGGCTGGTAACCATGGTAAACATCGGGTTACTAGGGGCACATGCGCACCTAGTAACCCATTGTTTATCATGGTTATGAGGCTGCTAAAGTGAGCGGTAACCTCCCGCTCACTGTAGCAGAGTGGTAACCATGATAAACAACGGGTTACTAGGTGCGCGTGTGCCCCTAGTAACCCGATGTTTACCATGCTTACCAGCCTGATCGCTGCTCCCGCTGGTCACACACAGCGATGTGTGCTGACCAGCGGGAGGGCAACGACCGAAGAATGGTCCAGGACACTTTGCAGCGATCAGTGACCTCACAGCAGGGGCCTGATCGCTGCAAAGTGTCACACATAGCGACATCGCTGGTGAGGTCGCTGTTGCGTCACCAAAACCGTGACACAGCAGCGATCTCGCTAGCGATCTCGCTATGTGAGACGGGGGCTTTACTATCGGGGTCCCGCAGGGCTCAGTCCTAGGCCTCCTCCTCTTCTCTCTATACACTGCCCCTATTGGACAAACAATCAGCAGATTTGGGTTCCAGTATCATCTCTATGCTGATGACACCCAACTATACACCTCTTCACCTGACATCACCCCTACCCTAATACAAAATACCAAGGATTGTCTGTCCGCTGTCTCTAACATCATGTCCTCCCTCTATCTTAAACTGAATCTCTCTAAAACTGAACTTCTTGTTGTTCTCCCCTCTACTAACCCAGCTCTACCTAACATCGAAATTACCTTGGAGGGTTCAATCATAACTCCCAAGCAGCACGCCCACTGCCTTGGGGTCATATTCGACACTAAGCTTTCCTTTAATCCCCATATCTGATCACTCACTCGCTCTTGTCACCTGCATCTTAAAAACATCTCCAGAATCCGACCTTTTCTGACCTTTGAAACTGCTAAACTCTGTCACCCTTATTCACTCTCATCTGGACTACTGCAACTCTCTTCTGATCGGTCTCCCTCTTACCAAACTTTCTCCTCTCCAATCCGGCCTGAATGGGGCAACCAGGGTCATATTTCTGTCCAGCCGCTTCACCGATGCCTCCATTTTGGGCGAGTCTTTACACTGGTTGCCCATCAGCTACAGGGTCCAATATAAACTCATCGCTCTCACCCACAAAGCTCTCCACAGTTCTGCACCGCCTTATATCTTCTCGCTCATATTTGCCTATCGCCCTACACGTGCTGTCCGTTCTACAAATGACCTAAGACTAACATCCCCCATAATCCGAACCTCGCACCTCCATCTCCAAGACTTCTCTCGTGCTGCGCCAGTTCTCTGGAATGCACTACCCCAAGCGATCCGACTGATGTCTAGCCCCCATGTCTTCAAGTGCGCTTTAAAAAAACCATCTCTTTAAACAAGCCTACCAACTTAACTACTCACTAAATTAACTTTCCCCTGTTCCCTCCTTCTAAATATTATTCAGAATCTGTTCCCTACTCTTCATCTGTCTCCACACCCTCCATGCACAAGATAACTGCACTCGGTACTTGAGTATTGCACTTAAACATACTGGCTGATGACCGGATCATACAGCTTTATATGAAAATCCGTATTTATTATAATTGCCAGACCTGAAATAACAAGCACTTCTCTCCTATTGTGTCCCTCCCATTTCCTTGTAGAATGTAAGCTTGCGAGTAGGGACCTCACTCCTGATGTAACTGTTTAAACTGTCTTAAATTGTATTGAATTTATTGTCTGTATATACCCCCGCTTAATTGTAAAGTGCTGCGGAATATGTTGGCGCTATATATAAATAAAAATTATTATTATTACTTATTGAATTCTGGTGCATATACTGTATATACAATTATATATGGCTATGTAGACATTTAGGTATTAATCAGTTACACGTTATTGCGCATCAGTTTTAATAGTTTCTTTGTCCCTAAGAATAATGAAAAACCTTTTAGTATTGAAGTATAGAGCGGAGCCAAGTGTTAGTTTGTTTTTGTGTTGCTACAAGATGTTCTGAATGTGAGTACTGCTCTGAAGTACATTGCCAGCACATTCCTTTGCCAGCTTTCCTGTTTTGGAAATCAAACTTTTTGGCTTATGTAGAATGCATTTGGACATAGGTTTTGTTTTGAATTACATTTCTCTCATAATAATACCTTTACTCATTTTTTCAATTTGGACTTGAATTTCATTTTCTTAGAATTTTCTGAGAATTTACTTTCTTTGGACCATACGCTGTATAGGAATTGAGTATAGGATACACTTGGTTTCTGGTCACAGGGTCCTTAAAGACTTGTTTAACTTTATTACTGAAATTAATCTAAATCTGGAACAAGAAAAACTAAATTTACTTGCATTTCATAAAAACCGGGAGAATACTCCTCTGCAACATTATCCATCTCTGAACGTCCACCTTATTCCTTTGTGTCCTTCACTTTTCATGCTTAATGTTTTAAAAACAGTTTCTTATTTTAAAAAAAACGAATATATGTATACATATTTATATGGTTCTTTTTTGTCTTTATATATCTACATATGCATATATAAATATATATGTATATATATACAGCGGGTACAGAAAGTATTCAGACCCCTTTACATTTTTCACTCTTTGTTTCATTGCAGCCATTTGGTAAATTCTAAAAAGTTCATTTTTTTCTCATTAAAGTACACTCTGCACCCCATCTTGACTGAAAAAAAAACAGAAATGTAGACATTTTTGCAAATTTATTAAAAAAGAAAAACTGAAATATCACATGATCATAAGTATTCAGACCCTTTGCTCAGACACTCATATTTAAGTCACATGCTGTCCATTTCCTTGTGATCCTCCTTGATATGGTTCTACTCCTTCATTGGAGTCCAGCTGTGTTTAATTAAACTAATAGGACTTGATTTGGAAAATCACACACCTGTCTATACAAGACCTCACAGCTCACAGTGCATGTCAGACCAAATGAGAATCATGAGCTCAAAGGAACTGCCCAAGGAGCTCAGTCAGAATTGTGGCAAGGCACAGATCTGGCCAAGGTTACAAAAGAATTTCTGCATTACTCAAGGTTCATAAGAGCACAGTGGCCTCCATAATCCTTAAATGGAAGAATTTTGGACCATCAGAAGTTTTACTAGATCTGGCCGTACAGCCAAACTGAGCAATCGGTGGAGAAGAGCCTTGGTGAGAGAGGTAAAGAAGAACCCCAAGATCACTGTGGCTGAGCTCCAGAGATGCAGTAGGGAGATGGGAGAAAGTTCCACAAAGTCAACTATCACTGCAGCCCTCCCCCTGTGGGGCCTTTATGGCAGAGTAGCCTGACAGAAGCCTCTCCTCAGTGCAAGACATATGAAAGCCCACATAGAGTTTGCTCAAAAACACATGAAGGACTCCCGGTCTATGAGAAATAAGATTCTCTGCTCTGATGAGATGAAGATAGAACTTTTTGGTGAAAATTCTAAGCTGTATGTCTGGAGAAAACCAGGCACTGCTCATCACTTGCCCAATGCAATCCCAACAGTGAAACATGGTGGTGGCAGCATCATGCAATGTGGGTGTTTTTCAGCTGCAGGGACAGGACGACTAGTTACAATTGAAGGAAACATGAATGCGGCCAAGTACAAGAGATATCCTGGATGAAAACCTCTTCCAGAGTGCTCTGGACCTTAGACTTGGCCGAAGGTTCACCTTCCAACAAGACAACAAGACAATGACCCTAAGCACACAGCTAAAATAACAAAGGAGTGGCTTCAGAACAACTCTGTGACCATTCCTGACTGGCCCAGCCAGAGACCTGACCTAAACCCAAATCAGCATCTCTGGAAAGACCTGAAAATGGCTGTCCACCAACGTTCACCATCCAACCTGATGGAACTGGAGAGAATCTGCAAGGAAGAATGGCAGAGGATCCCCAAATCCAGGTGTGAAAAACTTGTTGCATCATTTCCAAGAAGTCTCATAGCTGTACTAGCTCAGAAGGGTGCTTCTACTCAATACTGAGCAAAGCGTCTGAATACTTATGACCATGTGATATTTCAGTTTTTCTTTTTCAATAAATTTGAAAAATTTCTAAATTTCTGTTTTTTTCAGTCAAGATGGGGTGCAGAGTGTACTTTAATGAGAAAAAAAATGAACTTTTTAGGATTTACCAAATGGCTGCAATGAAACTAAGGGTGAAAAATTTAAAGGGGTCTGAATACTTTCCATACCCCCTGTATATATTATTATTGTTATTACTTATTATTATAGCGCCATTTATTCCTTGGCGCTTTACATGTGAATATATCTATCTATCTATCTATCTATCTATCTATCTATCTATATATATATATATATATATATATATATATATATAGTACAGACCAAAAGTTTGGACACAACTTCTCATTTAAAGATGTTTCTGTATTTTCATGACTATGAAAATTGTACATTCACACTGAAGGCATCAAAACTATGAATTAACACATGTGGAATTATATACTTAACAAAAAAGTGTGAAAATACTGAAAATATGTCTTATATTCTAGGTGTTATGATAGGCTACAAGCACTAAGGAAAGACAGGAGATCTGTCCCTACAATAGAAGTAAGCTAGATCCCTACGATGTAACGGGGAACCTGATCCTGCGATCAGACCCGCTAAAGTCCTCAGCTAGTCTGAACGAAGACCTATAGATGTGAGGGAGGGATCCCTACAAGAACTAGGGACTGGGAGAAAGATGGACACCTCCTAGCAGAAATTGTAGCAGTAAAAAGACAAACACACAACATAGAACATAAAGGTCAAAAGACCTAGCTAAACTGACTGAGAAAGGTAACAAAGCACCTGGCTAGCTTAAGAGTAGAAATTACAATGAAGTCCAGCATGGCCAGAAGGGCGGAGCAGGATTAACTAGGCAAAAAGGTCATGTGACCAGCAAAATAGAAAAAACTTAACAGGAGAGTTCTAACACTAGGTTCTTCAAAGTAGCCACCTTTTGCTTTGATGACTGCTTTGCACACTCTTGGCATTCTCTTGATGAGCTTCAAGAGGTAGTCACCGGAAATGGTCTTCCAACAATCTTGAAGGAGTTCCCAGAGATGTTTAGCACTTGTTGGCCCTTTTGCCTTCACTCTGCGGTCCAGCTTACCCCAAACCATCTCGATTGGCTTCAGGTTTGGTGACTGTGGAGGCCAGGTCATCTGGCGTAGCACCCCATCACTCTCCTCCTTGGTCAAATAGCCCTTACACAGCCTGGAGGTGTGTTTGCGGTCATTGTCCTGTTGAAAAATAAATGATTGTCCAACTAAACGCAAACCGGATGGAATAGCATGCCGCTGCAAGATGCTGTGGTAGCCATGCTGGTTCAGTATGCCTTCAATTTTGAATAAATCTCCAACAGTGTCTCCAGCAAAGCACCCCCACACCATCACACCTCCTCCTCCATGCTTCAAGGTGGGAACCAGGCAGGTAGAGTCCATCCGTTCACCTTTTCTGCGTCGCACAAAGACACGGTGGTTGGAACCAAAGATTTCAAATTTGGACTCATCAGACCAAAGCACAGATTTCAACTGGTCTAATGTCCATTCCTTGTGTTCTTTAGCCCAAACAAGTCTCTTCTGCTTGTTGCCTGTCCTTAGCAGTGGTTTCCTAGCAGATATTTTACCATGAAGGCCTGCTGCACAAAGTCTCCTCTTAACAGTTGTTGTAGAGATGTGTCTGCTGCTAGAACTCTGTGTGGCATTGACCTGGTCTCTAATCTGAGCTGCTGTTAACCTGCGATTTCTGAGGCTTGTGACTCGGATAAACTTATCCTCAGAAGCAGAGGTGACTCTTGATCTTCCTTTCCTGGGGCGGTCCTCATGTGAGCCAGTTTCTTTTCAGCGCTGATGGTTTTTGCAACTGCACTTGGGGACACTTTCAAAGTTTGCCCAATTTTTCGGACTGACTGACCTTCATTTCTTAAAGTAATGATGGCCACTTGTTTTTCTTTACTTAGCTGCTTTTTTCTTGCCATAATACAAATTCTAACAGTGTATTCAGTAGGACTATCAGCTGTGTATCCACCAGACTTCTGCACAGCACAACTGATGGTCCCAACCCCATTTATAAGGCAAGAAATCCCACTGACAGGGCACACCTGTGAAGTGAAAACCATTTCCGGTGACTACCTCTTGAAGCTCATCAAGAGAGTGTGTAAAGTAGTCATCAAAGCAAAAGGTGGCTACTTTGAAGAACCTAGAATATAAGACATATTTTCAGTTGTTTCACACTTTTTTGTTAAGTATATAATTCCACATGTGTTAATTCATAGTTTTGATGCCTTCAGTGTGAATGTACAATTTTCATAGTCATGAAATTACAGAAAAATCTTTAAATGAGAAGGTGTGTCCAAACTTTTGGTCTCTACTGTATATATAGATATAGATATATCTCTATTTACAGTTGTGCTCAAAAGTTTACATACCCCTGCAGAATTTTTCCTTTCAGAAAATATGAATGATAACAAAAAACTTTTTCTCCACTCATGGTTACTGGTTGGGTGAAGCCATTTATTGTCATACTACTGTGTTTTCTCTTTTTAAATCTTAATGACAACCAAAAACATTCAAATTACCCTGATCAAAAGTTCACATACCCCAGTTCTTAAAGAAGTTGTTCACTACTTTTTATTACCCCCCCCAATGTATTCCCCTGGGGCCCCTAAGGGTTTTTGTAATTACCTTGTGTTGCAGTTACTGCCTGTAAGCAGCGAAATCCTTGGCCGCTCGCAGGCATCATGTGACCCGCCACTGATGTCATGTCAAGTGAGGCGTGACATCAGTGACGCGGTCCCCCCGGTGGATGCTGGGTTGTGGGCGGGGTTACCCCCCGCGTCACACCCAGCATCCACTGCGCGCTTTCCCAATGAATGGGGAGAGGGAGAGCG
Source organism: Phyllobates terribilis (assembly GCF_046119375.1). NCBI lineage: Eukaryota > Metazoa > Chordata > Amphibia > Anura > Dendrobatidae > Phyllobates > Phyllobates terribilis. Next base: position 792,136,970 of record NW_027362761.1, read on the forward strand.
CACGGTAGATGCTGGGTGTGACGTGCGGGTAACCCCGCCCACAGCCCAGCATCCACCTGTGGAACGCAGAAGAGAGAGACCCCCGGCTGCATCTGGAACCATGATGTGACATCAGCGCATGTCTGTGCTGTCTGCAGCTGGGGGATACATGATGCCTGTGAGTGGCCAAGGATAGCGCCGCTCACAGGCAGTAACTGCAACACAAGGTATTTACAAAAAGAATTTCAGCTGGTGTTATTTGTGGGTTTTTCTTTGCATACCGAACAATGTTCTTGGCAGTTGTGGCCGAAATTATTGTTCATTTACCTGCCCGTGGTTTGGTTTTTACAGAGCCCTTGATTTTCCATTTGTTAATTACAGTTTGAACGCTGCTGACTGGCATTATCAATTCCTTGGATTTTTTTTGTATTTCTTTCCTGTGTTATACAGTTCAACTACCTTTTCCCTTAGATCCGTTGACAATTCTTTTGTTTCCCCATGACTCACAATCCAGAAACATCAGTGGCTGGATGAAAGATGCAAGAGTCTCTCTGGATCCCAGAAACTCACTCAGCTTTTATGCACACCCACTGATTACAAGCAAACAGGTCACAGGTGAGGATTTACCTTTCGTAGCCATTCAAACCCATTTGTATCAAATTCTGTGTATGTTATCAGGCCAAAATAATCAGGGTATGTGAACTCTTGATCAGGGTCATTAGGATGTTTTTGGTTGTCATTAAGATTTAAAAAAAAAGAAAACACAGTAGTTTGACAATAAATGGCTTCACCCAACCAATAACCATGAGTGGAGAAAGTTTTTTTGTTATCATTCATACTCTCTGAACCAAGGCCAAGAAAGGAAAAATTCTGCCAGGGTATGTAAGCTTTTGAGCACAACTGTGTGTGTGTGTATATATATATATATATATATATATATATATATATATATATATATATTATACTTTAGTAGTTTTTTTTTAATGCAATGGCAATATTTTCAGTAATTTCAAATTGGCAAAAAAAACAGAAGTAAAAAAGCCAACCCCAGTTCATATGCTCTAGACCCTCTTCGTAGGCTGGAATAGGAAAAAAGCTCCGTAAGAGGAGCTCTCATTCATTTAAATGTCTGCCATGTAATATCGCATTTATTTAGCACCATTCAAGGAATATGCCTAGCTGGCCGCTACTTACCACTACAAAATTAGTTTCCTAGGGTGCAAGGAGGAGGTCCCAGGGTGATTAGCTGATGATCCTGGCGGCTTCTCTTTAAAAAACAGGTTGTCTCTGATGAACACAACCCTTTATATTAACTGTCTGGACATACCTAATTCACTATGAAATCCCCAGGCCCAAAAAAGCAAATGGACACCAAAGGATCCAAAGAACACCAATAAAATAATCCTTGTGACAGCGCTTCCTCCTGTTTTAGTTTTCCTTGGATCTTTTTCTGTGTTTCTATAAAGACCATTGTAACATCCCTGGCGGCGTGCTGGCATGGCTTACCACCTCCCACCATGCAAGACCGCCATCTAACCTATCAGTCCAGGCTGCACACTTTGCTCCAGTACCTGCTGTGTGCATGTCTCTTGTCTGACAGCTTAGGGCGGTGGCGCGGTTACTGCCTGATTCTTATAGTTTCTGTGTGCACACTCCTAATGCGTCCCCAGCCTATTTTTGTGAGTCACTGGATACTTAAACCCCCTCCACCCAGTAGGAGGTGCCTAAGCAACACTTTCTTTCAGTTTGTTCTGTGCAACTGAGTTGCCAGGTCCTGTCCTGTATCTAGTCTGTTCCACCACCCTGGGTGCTGTATACCCAGGCCCGTTTTCTGTATCTGTGATTTCTAGTCTGTTCCGCCACCCTGGGCGCTATATACCCAGGCCCGTTATCTGTATCTGTGACTTCTAGTCTGTTTCCGCCACCCTGGGGGCTGAGTTCCCAGGCTCGTTACTGTATCTTGTTCAGTTCCTGTCTGAACTGTGTCCTAGCCCGTTACCTGTTTGTCTCTATGTCCGTACCTGCCCTCATCCTGCAGTGTCTGAACCTGCACCTAACTCCAACTCGTTGTCTCTGTACTTCTGTTTGTGAGTTTTGTGTCCACTCGCTAATTCATTGTAAGTACCTTGTGTGTATCTGGTTCTGCTTGTCCCATTTCTCTGCCTCCGTATCTACCTCCTGTGTTCCAACTATCTTCCTGTATTTTCCAGCCTGTTCTATGTGAACAGAGCCCAGTCCTGTCTGCCTGCACCTTCTGCTCTGCTTGCCCAGCGCACCTGCGGTTTCGCTCTGCTCTGCTTGTCCACCGCACCAGAGGTTTTGCTCTGCTCTGCTTGTCCACCACACCTGCGGTTTTGCTCTGCTCTGCTTGTCCACCGCACCTGCGGTTTCGCTCTGCTCTGCTTGTCCACCGCACCTGCGGTTTTGCTCTGCTCTGCTTGTCTATTGCACCTGCGGTTTCGCTCTGTTCTGCTTGTCCACCGCACCTGCGGTTTTGCTCTGCTCTGCTTGTCTACCGCACCTGCGGTTTTGCTCTGCTCTGCTTGTCTACCGCACCTGCGGTTTCGCTCTGCTCTGCTTGTCTATTGCACCTGCGGTTTCACTCTGCTCTGCTTGTCCACCGCACGTGTGGCTTTGCTCTGCTCTGCTTGTCCACCGCACCAGAGGTTTTGCTCTGCTCTGCTTGTCCACCACACCTGCGGTTTTGCTCTGCTCTGCTTGTCCACCGCACCTGCGGTTTCGCTCTGCTCTGCTTGTCCACCGCACCTGCGGTTTTGCTCTGCTCTGCTTGTCTATTGCACCTGCGGTTTCACTCTGCTCTGCTTGTCCACCGCACCTGCGGTTTTGCTCTGCTCTGCTTGACCACCGCACCTGCAGTTCTACTCTCCTCTGCTTGTCCACCGCACCTGCGGTTTCGCTCTTCTCTACTTGTCCACCACACCTGCGGTTTCGCTCTGCTCTGCTTCTCCACCGCACCTGTGGTTTTGCTCTGCTCTGCTTGTCCATGGCACCTGCGGTTTTGCTCTGCTTTGTTTGTCCACCGCACCTGCGTTTTTGCTCTGCTCTGCTTGTCCACCGCACCTGCGGTTTTGCTCTGCTCTGCTCTGCTTGTCCACCACACCTGCGGTTTTACTCTGCTCTGCTTGTCCACCGCACCTGCGGTTTTGCTCTGCTCTGCTTGTCCACCGCACCTGTGGTTTTGCTCTGCTTGTCTACCGCACCTGCGGTTTTGCTCTGCTCTGCTTGTCTATCACACCTGCGGTTTCGCTCTGCTCTGCTTGTCTATTGCACCTGCGGTTTCGCTCTGCTCTGCTTGTCCACCGCACCTGCGGTTTCGCTCTGGTCTACTCCGCTTGTCCTCCGCGCCTGCTGTTCTGCTTTGCTAGTCCTCCCCAACCGCAGCTCTGTTCCTGTATCCCAGTCTGTACTGGTTCATATCCAGCCTGCGTTCCTACCTGCCAGTATCTGCCAGTCTGCATACCAGCCATGCCTGCCAGTACCCGCCTGTCTGCATACCAGCTGTGCCTGCCAGTACCCGTCTGTCTGCATACCAGCCATGCCTGCCTGTACCCACCTGTCTGCATACCAACTGTGCCTGCCTGTTCCTGCATTCCCCGGTGTGGGTCAACAGCTGTGACCGGGGTCTGACCTGGAGTAGCACCTGGTCCCTCTGCTCGGTTCCTCCCTGGTTCACGGAGTCGACTGAGCCGCTGTGCGACCTTGGTCGGACCGAGTTGATACTTAGTCACGCCCCTCCAGGCACTCCTCGGTTCATGGTCCAGTGGGATCACTAACCACGCTTACGCCAGTCTGTCCGGGCGTGTGCGTAACAACCATATAATGATTTCTAATTTTAATTTTTTACAAAATCAGTATCCAAATATAGATCAAATACACAATACTGAAGAATTTAAATTTCTAAAGGACCACCCTGTTTCTCAGACCTTTAAGATAGTGGGACCACTCTATATGTAATTTGGCTGTATCAAGTTTAGAGCTCTAACTTAATTCTGTAATTTCTATTAATGGAATTTTTTTTTGAGTTTGCATTCTGAAAGTACTGTGAAAATCCAAAATTATAAGCGCCTAAAGATAAAAATTGAGACTAAGGGCAGCTATTGTAATATACACATTACCCTATCTAATTAGGGGCAGCACAGAGGCCTTGCAACGCTGAGATCCTGGGTTCAAATCCCACCAAAGACAACATTTGCAAGGAGTTTGTATGTTCTCCCCATGTTTGTGTGGATTTCCTCTGGGTTCCAGAGCCAAAATGCACTGAACCAGGGTATACGGAGAACACCTGCAGCACCAATGGTGTTTCCTGTTTCCATGGTCGATTCTAAAAGAAATGAAATACTTAGCAGCACTGATAAAAGTAATTTTTGGACTGTATAAATTAATATTGGATTTTGCTCAGTTTATTCATTTGACCAAAATATTTTTAGGACAATGGAGAATTAATCTTAATATTCTTTAAGAGACATTCTGCCACAGTGACATCACAACATATGGCAAAGTTTCTGTTGCTGAATGAGTTATGAATTAGTTGAATATTTTATAGCTTTATGTATAACTCCCCAGTTGGTAATTGCACTTAGCCGCAGTTTATTGGTCTATCGGAAAATGGTTAGATTAATGAAAGGATGTAATCTATTGTGAAAACATCCTGAGAATTTTCTCAATGGCTATTTAGTCTATTGCTTTGATCACACAGGCCTGTGCTACATTTCTTTATCTATGGAAGCAAAGGCACAATAAATCAGCAACATAAAAGAGATGTACATTTTGTATGTAAAAAGAGTTTATTGTGCTGCAATGAAAGGTGATAGCAATATATTTCATAATGTAGTAGCAGATGCACACCAGTGTTAAACTGTAACAAAATAGCTTGTAAGATGCTCTAAATAATGCACAACCTGAATAGCTTGCGTACAACCTAGATTTACTGAAAGGTTGTAAAGACACAAAGAGAGAACAAAGTGAATAAAATTATAATAAATTCTTTGCTTTTTCCATTTATTTTTACTTGGCTGATAAACAAATATTCCATTGCTTAAATGTTGAATCATTAAGTAACATAAATCAGTGCAGTGAAAACATACACAAGTGACAGAAATAAATAAGAGATATTTTTTTATTCAGTACAGAAATTTCATGTGTATTGAACCTGGCCATATTTATACTTAATAATATCAAAAATAATCACACTACTTCAAGATAATTTATTAGAAGAAAAATATAGATATAGAATAGTTTTTCATAATGTTGTGAAGGAAACTTTCAGCTGAAATAATATCTTGACTCAACCTCTATTTGGAATAACTGCAGCCTTTTTAGTTCCTGGGGCTTGAAAAAAAACAGCTTGTATTGTCAGCATTATTGGCTGTTACTGAGCTAACTTGTGTGTCACTGAGTCATTGTGAAAAAAACGTTGTCTCATATTTCTGTGACACTCAATCACCATAAGACCCTTATCCTTCTAATACCTCTTATTACATAGAGAAATGATTGACTAAATCTATGCACCTGCAAGAAGTACCTGGTTTCCTGTGGCACCAATTGAAGGTGGCTGTCCCAAAAGCAAATGACAATACCTTTAAAGGGGCTGACTTAGGATATTCTGGCAAATCAGAGTATTTTCCAAAAGCAAAAGCCACCCATCCTCAGGCAGACTAGACATTAGCTGAGAGACACGCCTTTCACATAGGTTTAGGGGTAATAAGGAGAAATAATATCCCCTATACCACTGCCTCTCATCTAAGTAACAAGTACTTTACTCTACACTGAAGATGGGAAAATGCTGCTTAAGGTAAATATTTTACCTTTTTTTCCCAGGGTGAATAGCTTGCCATAAATGGTCTCCTTACTCAAGCTTGTCAATCTCCGCAAAGGGGAATGTAAGATCATGCAAAGAAAACGAATGTACAATAATGTACTAAATTGTAAAAAATGCTAACTGAAAAAGTCAGCAAATTCTGTCTAGGTAAAAAATTTTATAGGATGCCTTAGATGTATGATGGATGCTTTTGACAAGAACATAGTTTTGCCTCTATGCAAACAGTACATAAGTTCAGTTTGGCGCTCCCTCCGATATAAAGGTTAAGCGGTTTGAGTAATCATCATGTGACTGCTCATTTGCAATTTACAGACTTAGTCATGTACCATCTAGCTTCTCTTCTTGATTCTCTCAATGTTCAATGAAAAACTACACTGAGAGAAGCAAGAATAGAAAATTTCATATGAGTGATGACTGGAGGAATCAACAAGTAGAGCTGAATCCATACAGTGAGTTTTATATTCGTGTCTGAAAGATGTAATACCTTTGACAGCAAGGGACCAGTCTTTTACCAGTTCTCTGAGTCAGCTGTCAGTTGTACAACTACTGTATCTTGGAAAAAGGTCGAATGCCACTCATGGGAGGTGGAAAAATGCCGGCTCCTGGGAGATACCTGAGATTGCCACAGGAAGCATGATGCTAAACCTGCCTCATTGCAGAGGTGGCCCACTGCAGCCCCCTGCTGACTACACCCATGTCTATGAGCGTGATAGTAAAGGTTGACTTATTTTTATAAGAAGCTAAAAATAACATACTCAAAGAGGTTTTCCACTACTTTATCATTGATGACCTATCCTCAGGATAAGTCATCAATGTCTGATCAGTCAGGGTATGACTCCCGGCGTCCCCACCAATCAGCTGTTCTCGGTGTCGGCAGCCTCCTGCTGGAAATGCTCAATTGCGGAGCTGCTCCATATTCTGATAGTGGCCGCGGCTGGGTACTGCACAACCACCTCCTATTGATTTGAATAGGAGGCAGATGTGCAGTAATGAGCTGCGGCCACTATCAGAAGATGGAGCAGCTCCGCAATTGAGCATTTCCGGGCAGCGGCTACCAACACCGAGAACAGCTGATCTGTGGGGGTACCTGGTATCGGACCCCGACCAATCAGACATTGATGACCTATCCTAAGCATAGGATGAATGATAATGATAAAGTATTGGACAACCTCTTCAACTAATCTTAGGTACTCCTAGCTTTAAGGCAGCTTGCAATTAGTCTTGAGCAAATTTGTTCGGCATTAAAAAATCCTTGTTCGTGTTCGGCATTCCGGCTTGTTCGTGCCAAATATTGGCTCCGCCCATGAACATCCCTGATTTGCCACACTGTCACGTGGTAATCCTTTGTACACTAACATCTTTTCACTACATTTAGTGGAGAAACCAATATTTGTTATGTATGAAGGACTGTCATGCCAGCAGTTTTTATTTGTCATATGGTCTCTTGAACACCAGTTGTTTGGCACTCACTAGAGATCAAAATTTTTCCTGTTGGTGTGTCCATTAATTTTACTGCATTGGTGTCAATTGGATTGTTACTTTCTTGCTCCTTGAGTAACAGGAGATGTCCTATATCATTTGTCAGGTCAAGAATGAAAAATAAACGTGACTGTCATTTGACAGCTGTTTCTTTGTGACCTGAAAGACCAATGTATTATCACAATATCCTTTCATATGATGTATGTTGGGGTGGGGAGCTTGTAATTAATACTTTCCCCAAGCACCACAGGCGGCTTCATCCCAGCCATTTGTGCCTGTTACCCAACTTGACCCAACTCAGTCTTAGGCCTCGTTCAAACGTTCAGTATTTGATCAGTGTTTTACCTCAGTATTTGTAAGGCAGAGCAAGCAGTGGGTGATAAATACAGAAGTGGTGACGTGTTTCTATTATATTTTTCCTCTGCTTGTTCCACTCCTGATTTGGGCTTATAAATACTGATGTGAAATACTGACAAAATACTGAACATGTGAACGCGGTCTTAAAGTAAACAATTAGGAAGAATTCATCATGAGAGCCATAATTGAAGTCAGTTTTTCATCTGTGTTGTTTTTATTTCTGCTAAATTTATTAAAATGTTGCATGATGATTTATAAATTTGACACATCTTTAGATGTAAGTCTAAAGTTCTAGAACTGATTGTTCACTTGTTATGCTACCTTCTCACAGGAACAATTTTGTGCCATTTTGTACTCCATTTTAAAAAGTCATAATGTCATAAATAACATTCTGAAAATATTAGGGACCTATCTCTTTTGACAAGCACAAAATAAAAATGACAAGACTGGAGCAAAATGTTTTAAAAATGGAGCAGTTTTATAAATTTGTCTAAAGTAGTTATGAGTAAATCTGCCAAAATTGAAATTCAGTAGCTTGCCCAAATTAGGCCTGGAAATTAATTATCATTGAATTCTCTCGAGACCCCAAAGCACATTAAGTATATGAAAAGAAAATTTTAAAAAATACTCACCCAGGTCTCATCTGTCCTGCCCCACAGCCCTTCTTCAGTTGGGTCATCTTTGGTCTGGTCACTCATGTGATCTTCTGTGGGTCATCTACGTCAACTTCTGGTGCCAAACATCTTTGGTGTCTTAAAAAGCCTAGCATCTTTGGTGTTTCATGCAATACCATGACATCACACTACACACGTCATGACATCATGTGGTGAGTGAAGTGGTATGTCAGTGCTGAAGATGCTGGTTGTGGGAAGAAACAGATGATGTCAAGCATTGGAAGATGCCAAAAGTGGCCAAATGAAGAGTAAACTGGTCACTGAAGAAGGCAACCGCTCTGGAGTGGGGCTGTACAGTGAGACAAGTGAAAGTTGGGTGAGTATATTTTTTATTTTTTAACCCCTTTCAGGTCCTTTATAATCTAGCAAAATGGCAGCCTGCCACCATTTTCCTCGATTCGCCCAAAGCAAAACACAAAAAATGCGGATTCAGGCAAATCTGAAATGTTTGTTTCATGAATTACAAATCAATTTGCTCATCTCTAAAGACTAAAAATAACACACGTTTATATCACAAAACATAAAACAAAGTCCCCCTTATTGCTTTACATTCAGTTCATATAATTTTCACAGAGCGATATACTATAGCAACATTGTTCACTTCTTATTTATTATAAATGTACTGTATGTTCTGGATTATAGAAATATTTTTTTTCTAATGACTATACATATGCGCAGTAATAATATTACCAGCTTGAACTCCCACATGATGGCATGTGTTAATTATAATTACTTTGAATATATTGCAGTAATTAGCTGCTATGAAAGGATGAAAGCAGCATGGCAAACTTAAAATATTAACACTTAGGCAAATTTGATTGGTACGTTTAACTTTTCATTTACTCATTTATTGGCAAATTCATTCCTAAGCATTAAAATTGCAGCACCAAGAAAGAAAAGTTATGGGGTTATGGAAATCACAGGATCGATGAACATGATAATGATATCCAAATGATGAAAAAATTGAAACAACATTTTCAAAACATCTTGCTTTATCCAGTATTGAGAATGAGCGCCAGGTGCAGAATGGCAAGCAAATACAACCATTAATAACCACATTGATAGCATGCCAATGTGTGTAAGTGCGTGTATTTCTGCACGTGCGTTCATCCACAATGCTGAAAAAATCAAGATGTTTTGAAAAGGTTGTTTCCATTTTTTCCTCATTTACATAATGTTAATACAGTGGTGGCCAAAAGTATTGGCACCCCTGCAATTCTGTCAGATAATACTCAGTTTCTTCCTGAAAATGATTGCAATCACAAATTCTTTGGTATTATTCTCTTCATTTAATTTGTCTTCAATGAAAAAACACAAAAAGAATTGTCCTAAAGCCAAATTGGATATAATTTCACACCAAACCTAAAAAAGGGGGTGGAGAAAAGTATTGGCACTGTTTGAAAAATCTTGTGATGCTTCTCTAATTCGTGTAAATAACAGCATCTGTAACTTACCTGTGGCACCTAACAGGTGTTGGCAATAACTAAATCACACTTGCAGCCAGTTAACATGGATTAAAGTTGACTCAACCTCTGTCCTGTGTCCTTGTGTGTACCACATTGAGCATGGAGAAAAGAAAGAAGACCAAAGAACTGTCTGAGGACTTGAGAAACCAAATTGTGAGGAAGCATGAGCAATCTCAAGGCTACAAGTCCATCTCCAAAGACCTGAATGTTCCTGTGTCTTCCGTGTGCAGTGTCATAAAGAAGTTTAAAGCCCATGGCACTATGGCTAACCTCCCTAGATGTGGACGGAAAAGAAAAATTGACGAGAGATTTCAATGCAAGATTGTGCGGATGGTGGATAAAGAACCTTGACTAACATCCAAACAAGTTCAAGCTGCCCTGCAGTCCAAGGGTACATCAGTGTCAACCCATACTATCCGTCGTCGTCTGAATGAAAAGGGACTGTATGGTAGGATACCCAGGAAGACCCCACTTCTTACCCCGAGACATAAAAAAGCCAGGCTGGAGTTTGCCAAAACTTACCTGAGAAAGCCTAAAACGTTTTGGAAGAATGTTCTCTGGTCAGATGAGACAAAAGTAGAGCTTTTAGGGAAAAAGAAGCAACATAGAGTGTACAGGAAAAAAAAAGAGGCATTCAAAGAAAAGAACACGGTCCCTACAGTCAAACATGGCGGAGGTTCCCTGATGTTTTGGGATTGCTTTGCTGCCTCTGGCACTGGACTGCTTGACCGTGTGCATGGCATTAAGAAGTCTGAAGACTACCAACAAATTTTGCAGCATAATGTAGGGCCAAGTGTGAGAAAGCTGGGTCTCCCTCAGAGGTCATGGGTCTTCCAGCAGGACAATGACCCAAAACACACTTCCAAAAGCACTATAAAATGGTTTGAGAGAAAGCACTGGAGACTTCTAAGGTGGCCAGCAATGAGTCCCGACCTGAATCCCATAGAACACCTGTGGAGAGATCTCAAAATGGCAGTTTGGAGAAGGCACCCTTCTAATATCAGGGACCTGGAGCAGTTTGCCAAAGAAGAATGGTCTACAATTCCAGCAGAGCATTGTAAGAAACTCACTGATGGTTACCGGAAGCGGTTGTTCGCAGTTATTTTGGCTAAACGTTGTGCAACCAAGTATTAGGCTGAGGGTGCCAATACTTTTGTCTGGCCCATTTTTGGAGTTTTGTGTGAAATGATCAATGATTTGATTTTTGCTTCATTCTCTTTTGTGTTTTTTCCTTGCAAGCAAATTAAATGAAGATAATAAGACCAAAGAATTTGTGATTGCAATCATTTTCAGGAAGAAACTGAGTATTATCTGACAGAATTGCAGGGGTGCAAATACTTTTGTCCACCACTGTTTATCAATTAATCCTGTAATTTCTATCATTTGTTTTCTTTCATGTTTTAATTATAATATTGAGATATTTATTTCATACTTTATTACCTACCGTATTTTGCGAATTATATGATGCACTGGTTTATAAGACGCACCCCAAATTTTGGGGAGGAGAATATTAAAAAAAAGTTTTTTTTATAAACTGGTGGGTGTTATAATCAGCTTACCTAGGGGGCCGAGGCGTTGGTGGAGTGGGGTCCCAGGTGGCAGGGTCGAGGCAGGATGGCGTGTTCAAAGGCAGGAGTCGGGAGATCGCTGCTGCCGGAAGCTTCTGCTTTACTGCAGAGGCAGGAGTCAAGAAATGGCTGCGGGCCCCATGCTTGTAATAGGAAGTGTTCGGTGGTGCGGGTGCTCTGCCGACATTTTGTGAAAGCCGGAGCCCCGCACATTCCATGCTTTCTAATGCTGTGGGCTCTAGGAAAATGGCCGCCGGAGGCGGCGCATGCGCAATTGAGATCTCGGAAGCTGAGATTTTGGTGCCAAGATCTAAATCTGAGCATGCACCGGCTCCGGTGGCCATTTTCCCGGAGTCCACCGCATAGAAGAATATGGAACGAGCAGTGCTCCGGCTTTTACAAAATGTCGGCGGAGCGCCCGCACCACCAAACACCTCCTACTACAAGCATGAGGCCCGCAGCTTGGGGTCCGCAGCCAAGGCAGAAGCTTCCGGCAGCAGAGACCCTGGGACCCCGCTCCACGAACGCCGGTAAGCTCCATTACAGTTCGGATTATAAGACCCACCCCTATTTTCCCCCAAATTTGGGGGGAAAAAGTGCGTCTTATAATCCGAAAAATACCGTAATTTATTTTTAACATTTCTTTAGTCCATCTCTATCCATTTTAGTCATTCTCTAGTAAGTCTGTTTGTAAAGTGTACCTTGAAACCAGACAATACAATAATAAATGTTACGGATCTGGGTGGTGGAGCCTCTGTGCTGCGGTGCAAGGAGGGACCAGAGGGGCGTAACTAGGTATCAACTCAGACTGACCAAGATCGTACGGCGGCTCAATCGACTCCGTGACCAGCGAAGGACCGAACAGAGAGACCAGGTGCTAATCTGGGCCAGACCTTGTATGAGAGCAGGTGACTCCCATGGGTCAGAAGGCAGGGACTGACCGGTACAGCAGATGAGCACGGCAGGCAGGCTGATGGGTGATCCGGGTAGACGGACTGGCAGACACCACGGGTAACTGGCAGGAGCCTCCAGGTAGACAGACTGGCAGACATGGCAGGTATTAAGCAGGAGCCTCCAGGTAGGCTGGCTGGTAGGCGCGGCAGGTAACAGGCAGGTGCTTCCAGGTAAGCAGGCGGGCAGAGCCCATAGACAGACTGGTGGACTGGACTGTTGACAGACTGTCGGGCTGGAGAGTAGACAAGCTAGCGGACAGGACTGGTAGTCAGGCTGGCGGACTGGACTGGTAGTCAGGCTGGCGGACTGGACTGGTAGTCAGGCTGGCGGACTGGACTGGTAGTCAGGCTGGCGGACTGGACTGGTAGTCAGGCTTGCGGACTGGACTGGTAGTCACGCTGGCGGACTGGACTGGTAGTCAGACTAGCAGTGGGACCTGTTGGCTGAAGCAAAGTTTAGGACACAAAGCTACAACCTTGCACGCGCAATTCCATTTTGGAGGAGGTGCCTTTTATATGAGAGGTCCTCCGGCCAGGGACTCCTTAGGACGGCGCGCGTGGCCCTTTTAAGAGGGAGGGAGCGTGCGCGTGCCCTAAGCACAGTGCCCAGGAAGCTGCGCACGCCGGCAGCAGCAGCGGGAGCGCCGGGGGACGCCGAGCGGGGAGCGCGGCGGTAAGAGGGACGGCGTCTCTGCCTGTCAGGGGGTAGAGACGCCGATACTACAATAAATTCATATGGTAACTAGTGATGAGCGAGTATGTTCTGTTAACCCTTTCGGCGAGTATGCTCGGGCCGAGTAGTTACAGCTGCTCGGTGTTATGTTTGAATCACTCCCGTGTGCATGATTTGCGACTGTTTGACAGCTTTAGTACATGTAAGGAATGTCTTTCTTACACATTCCTCACATGTATTAAAGTTGTCAAACAGTCGCAAATCATGCACACGGGAGTGATTCAAGCATAACACCGAGCAGCTGTAACTACTCGGCGCTAGGCCCAAGTGTGGCACCCCAGGGGTCTGTGTAGTGCCGGCGTCCCTGCCCTCTGCTAGGCAGGGACGCTGCTCCTCTCACCGCTCTGCTCCGTGCCCGGCTTCCTCCCCCCGCTCTGCTGTCAGCGCGCGCTCCGTCCCGGCGTCCTCCTCCTGCTCTGCTCTCAGCGCGCGCTCCTTCCCGGCCCCTGTGCTTAGGGCGCGCGCGCGCGCGCTCCCCTCCTCTTAAAGGGGCCGCGCGCGCCGCCCTAAAGAGTCCCCGGCCAATGGCCGGAGGACTTCATCATATATAAGGCACCTCCTCCAAAATGGAGGTGCCCGAGCAATGTTGTTTGCACCTGTGTCTCACCTGTGCTTCAGCCCTCAGGTCCCGTTGCCAGTTTCCTGCCAGTTTCCTGCCAGTTTCCTGCCAGTTTCCTGCCAGTTTCCTGCTAGTTACCTGCCAGTACCTGCCAGTTACCTGCCTGAATACTTGTTACCTGTCTGCCAGTCTGAGGTCCGACGGTCTGCCTTACTACTCCTGTCAGTCTGTCTAAAGGACCAGCCTGCCCGCTCACCTGGGAGCGCATATCAGCTACCTGCCTGCTTGCCTGAGGTCCGACGGTCTGCCTTACTACTCCGGTCAGTCTGTCTGTGGACCAGCTTGCCCGCTCACCTGGGAGCGCTTCTCCGTTATCTGCCTGCTTGCCAGCCCGGAGGCTCCGTTGTCACGTGCTGTGACCACCAGCTACTCCAGACTCTTGCCCGCTCACCTGGGAGCGCATCTCCGTTACCTGCCTGCTTGCCAGCCCGGAGGTTCCGTTGTCACGTGCGGTGACCATCAGCTATTCCAGAGACTCTTGCCCGCTCACCTGGGAGCGCTTCTCCGTTACCTACCTGCCTGCCAGCCTGGAGGTTCCGCCGTCTCGTGCCGTGACCACCTGCTATTCCAGAGACTCTCGCTTGCTCACCTGGGAGCACACATCTACCACCTGCCTGCTAGCCTACCCGGAGGCTCTGCCATCACAGGTCGTACCTACCCCTTACCCAGAGACTGCCCTGATCACTTGCCGTAACTCCCTGTCCGTTCACCCAGAGACTGCCACCCGCTCCCTTACAAGGGCCGCCCCCTTGTATAGTAGCTCAGAGGTTCCGCCTTCCGGACCCGTTACAGTTTGCTCGGGCCATGGAACCCGGTGGCACCCAAGCTCCCTCGCTCTCGGACCTCGCTCTTGAACTGTCCCGTCAGAGGTCCCAACAGGAGGCCATCCTGGGTCACCTGCGGAATGTTAATACTCGCCTGAACACTCTGTCTGATCCACCAACAACCTCCGCCAGTGCCATATCTTGCAATCCGGCGGCTCCGCTGCTCACTAATACTATGGTATCCTACCCCGGACCCCGGCTTTCTGCACCTCCTCGCTTCGGAGGCGACCCCGTCCAGGCTCGGGGCTTCTTGAATCAGTGCACCCTGCATTTTGAACTTTTGTCCTACCAGTTTAACTCCGACCGGGCCAAAATTGCCTTCATCATGTCCCATCTCACCGGGGAGGCCCTGGCCTGGCTGAATCCTCTATGGGAGAGAGGAGACCCCCTGGTGTCCAACTTGCCTGCTTTTCTCACGGCTTTCCGGAAAGTCTTCGACGAACCCGGACGGAAGACCTCATCTGCATCATCGTTGCTACGCCTCCGTCAGGGGAGTCTCACCGTGGGCCAATATGCCATACGGTTCCGTACCCTTGCCTCGGAGCTGGCCTGGGATAACGACGCTCTGGTTTCCGTCTTCTGGGAGGGTCTGTCCGGCCGTATTAAAGATGAACTTGCCGGTCGGGACATTCCTACCACTCTCGATGACTTAATAACTCTTGCCACCCGAATTGACCTACGGTTTCAGGAGCGTGCCAAAGAGGTCACCCGTGAGAGAAGGATTCCACGTTTAGCTCCTACTTTCCAGAAACCCGTCATTCCCTCCATCTCTCCCCAGGTACACTCTCCTGAGCCTATGCAGGTCGACCAGACCAAGATGGTCAAAACCCGTCAGGACTCACGCCGTGCCGAGGGGAGCTGCTTCTACTGTGGCAGTAAGGAGCACCGGATCCGTGCCTGCCCGGAGAGGTCGGGAAACGCCTGTGTCTAGGTTCGCTCAGAGAGGTCCACCTAGACAAGAATAAATCCTCTCCATCCC
This sequence comes from Phyllobates terribilis, assembly GCF_046119375.1. Taxonomy (NCBI): domain Eukaryota; kingdom Metazoa; phylum Chordata; class Amphibia; order Anura; family Dendrobatidae; genus Phyllobates; species Phyllobates terribilis. The sequence continues at coordinate 792,152,440 of NW_027362761.1, forward strand.
TGCTGTTGTCAGTTTCGATCATCTACGGGGAGAACCGTTATTTCGAATTAGCCCAACTTGACTCTGGAGCAGCCGGGAACCTTATTTCACAGTCCCTGGTTGAGAAATACCGCATCCCCACCAAACCTCTGGCTGTACCCTTGTCTGTCGCTGCCGTGGATGGGGGCCTCTTACCTCGCCCCATTCAACTCATCACCGAATCCATTACCCTGCAGGTGGGAATGCTGCATTCTGAAAGTATCTCCTTTCATGTTCTGCCTGGACTCTCTCACGCCCTCTTGCTAGGTCTGCCCTGGCTCCAGAGACATGCACCCGTGCTAGACTGGCAAACCGGAGAGGTCCTTCGCTGGGGACAAGACTGTCATAAAACCTGCCTGGTTCCCGTCCATCCCGTCCGTCCCTCTCCTACCCCAGCTAATCTACCTGGACTTCCGATTCCTTATTGGTCTTATGCAGATGTCTTTAATAAAAAGGAGGCAGAGACATTACCACCACATAGACCATACGACTGTCCCATCGATCTGCTACCCGGTACTACTCCTCCCCGTGGGCGTATCTATCCTTTATCCGCTGCTGAGACCCGGTCAATGTCCGAATATATTGAGGAGAATCTGGCCAGAGGATTCATCCGGAAATCTACCTCCCCGGCGGGAGCAGGCTTCTTTTTCGTCAAAAAGAAGGACGGCTCTCTCCGTCCCTGTATAGACTATAGAGGCCTAAACCTGATCACGGTGAAGAATAAGTACCCCCTTCCGCTCATTCCAGAATTATTTGATCGTCTGAGGGGGGCTAGGATCTTCACCAAACTGGACCTTCGTGGGGCGTACAACCTGGTTCGTATTCGTCAGGGGGATGAATGGAAGACGGCATTCAACACCCGGGACGGCCACTATGAATACCTGGTAATGCCCTTTGGTCTCTGTAACGCTCCTGCCGTCTTTCAAGAGTTGGTCAATGACATCTTCCGGGACCTTCTCTACTCCTGCGTAGTGGTGTACCTGGACGACATCTTGGTCTTCTCTCCGGATCTCCAGACTCACCGGAGGGACGTTCGTCAGGTCCTGCTCAGGCTAAGGCAGAACCATCTCTACGCTAAATTTGAGAAGTGCCTCTTTGAGCAGACCTCGCTTCCGTTTCTGGGCTACATTATCTCTCAGACCGGCCTTCAAATGGATCCTGAGAAACTGTCTGCCATCGAGAAATGGCCCCGACCGGAGGGGTTGAAGGCCATTCAGCGTTTCCTGGGCTTCGCCAACTACTACCGCCTCTTCATACCTCACTTCTCTTCCCGGACGGCCCCAATTTCTGCGCTCACCCGTAAAGGTACTAATCCCAAAGAGTGGCCACCCGAAGCAGAGGAGGCCTTTCTTTCCCTTAAACAGGCCTTCTCTTCCGCCCCGGTGCTGCATCGCCCAGATGGCAACAAGCAGTTCTTCCTGGAAGTTGACGCCTCCTCCTCTGGAGCCGGAGCGGTACTTACTCAAAAATCATCTTCCGGGAGGATGGTAACTTGTGGCTTCTTCTCTAAACTCTTCTCCTCCTCTGAGCGCAACTATTCCATAGGAGACCGAGAGTTATTGGCCATCAAACTGGCATTGGAGGAGTGGCGTTACCTGCTCGAGGGGGCTCTTCACCCGGTAATAATTTACACTGACCACAAGAACTTGGCTTACCTCCAGCATGCCCAGAGACTTAACCCGCGCCAAGCCCGGTGGTCCTTGTTTTTTGCTCGTTTTGATTTTGTCCTTCATTTTCGCCCGGCTGACAAAAACGTCAAGGCGGATGCCTTGTCTCGATCCTTTCTGGTGTCTGATCTCGAGGAGGATCCGAAACATATCATCGATCCCGCCAGAGTAATGCAGGTGGCTCCCGTGAGTCTAAATCGTCTTCCTCCTGGTAAGACGTTCGTACCAGTACCTGATCGGGAGAAGATTCTACACTGGGGTCATTCGTCTAAACTAGCTGGCCACGCCGGTCAGAAAAAGACCCTCCAGCTTATTACCCGGCACTACTGGTGGCCTAACCTGCACAAGGATGTAATAGACTTTGTTTCTGCCTGTGTGTCCTGCGCCCGCAACAAAGTTCCGAGACACCTGCCGGCCGGCCGCCTCCTACCTCTGCCAGTACCTGCTGCCCCCTGGCAGCATATAGCGATGGACTTCATTACTGATCTGCCCGTCTCTGCCGGTTGTACGGTCATTTGGGTGGTCGCTGACCGCTTCTCCAAGATGGCTCACTTCATTCCACTGCCAGGTCTTCCGTCTGCACCCGAGCTGGCTAAAGACTTTATCCGCCACATCTTCCGTCTTCATGGCCTGCCCCGTCACATCGTGTCGGATCGTGGGGTACAGTTCACTTCCCGTTTCTGGAGAGCCACTTGTAAATTGCTGGACGTCACCCTGGACTTCTCCTCCGCTTACCACCCACAGTCTAATGGTCAAGTGGAGCGGATCAATCAGAACCTGACCAGTTACCTTCGGCACTTCGTTAATGCCCACCATTCTGACTGGGTGGATCTCCTGCCATGGGCCGAATTCTCGTACAACAATCACGAGAGCGAGTCTTCCTCCAAATCCCCGTTTTTTGTAGTCTACGGTCAGCATCCTCGGATCCCGTTTCCCGTCTCTACCTCGGCGGACAATCCGGCTGCGGAATCTCTTGTTAACAAATTTTCCTCCATATGGGAGAGTACCCGGTCCGCACTCCTTCTGTCATCCGAGCGTATGAAAAGACACGCTGACAAAAAACGTCTGGACCCTCCTCAATTCCGCCCTGGGGATAAAGTCTGGCTCTCGTCCAAATATGTCCGGCTCAAGATCCCTTCCTATAAGTTAGGGCCTCGGTTCATCGGCCCACTGGAGGTCATCAGTCAGATCAACCCGGTGGCCTATAAATTGAAACTCCCGGCCAACTTACGGATCCCTAACTCCTTCCATGTGTCTCTCCTCAAACCTGTGGTACTTAACTCTTTTTCCAAGTCTACAGGTACGCCTCCTGCTCCGGTTTCTGCTGAGGACGAGTTTGAGGTAGAGAACATTCTTGCCACCAAAAGGGTAAGAGGAAAGACCTTTTTCCTGGTAGATTGGAAGGGGTTTGGTCCTGAGGAGAGAACGTGGGAGCCCCGGGAGAACATCCATGCCCCTCTCATCCTAGCTAAATTTCTGTCTGGCCTAAAAAAGGGGGGGCCTAAAGGGGGGGGTACTGTAGTGCCGGCGTCCCTGCCCTCTGCTAGGCAGGGACGCTGCTCCTCTCACCGCTCTGCTCCGTGCCCGGCTTCCTCCCCCCGCTCTGCTGTCAGCGCGCGCTCCGTCCCGGCGTCCTCCTCCTGCTCTGCTCTCAGCGCGCGCTCCTTCCCGGCCCCTGTGCTTAGGGCGCGCGCGCGCGCGCTCCCCTCCTCTTAAAGGGGCCGCGCGCGCCGCCCTAAAGAGTCCCCGGCCAATGGCCGGAGGACTTCATCATATATAAGGCACCTCCTCCAAAATGGAGGTGCCCGAGCAATGTTGTTTGCACCTGTGTCTCACCTGTGCTTCAGCCCTCAGGTCCCGTTGCCAGTTTCCTGCCAGTTTCCTGCCAGTTTCCTGCCAGTTTCCTGCCAGTTTCCTGCTAGTTACCTGCCAGTACCTGCCAGTTACCTGCCAGTTACCTGCCTGAATACTTGTTACCTGTCTGCCAGTCTGAGGTCCGACGGTCTGCCTTACTACTCCTGTCAGTCTGTCTAAAGGACCAGCCTGCCCGCTCACCTGGGAGCGCATATCAGCTACCTGCCTGCTTGCCTGAGGTCCGACGGTCTGCCTTACTACTCCGGTCAGTCTGTCTATGGACCAGCTTGCCCGCTCACCTGGGAGCGCTTCTCCGTTATCTGCCTGCTTGCCAGCCCGGAGGCTCCGTTGTCACGTGCTGTGACCACCAGCTACTCCAGACTCTTGCCCGCTCACCTGGGAGCGCATCTCCGTTACCTGCCTGCTTGCCAGCCCGGAGGTTCCGTTGTCACGTGCGGTGACCATCAGCTATTCCAGAGACTCTTGCCCGCTCACCTGGGAGCGCTTCTCCGTTACCTACCTGCCTGCCAGCCCGGAGGTTCCGCCGTCTCGTGCCGTGACCACCTGCTATTCCAGAGACTCTCGCTTGCTCACCTGGGAGCACACATCTACCACCTGCCTGCTAGCCTACCCGGAGGCTCTGCCATCACAGGTCGTACCTACCCCTTACCCAGAGACTGCCCTGATCACTTGCCGTAACTCCCTGTCCGTTCACCCAGAGACTGCCACCAGCTCCCTTACAAGGGCCGCCCCCTTGTATAGTAGCTCAGAGGTTCCGCCTTCCGGACCCGTTACAGTCTGGTTTTCCACAGTAATGTAATGTTATGTCTGAGAGCAGGTGGGAGGTCCTTTGGTCAGGGATCCTGTGCATGCCACACCTCCTGCCCAGTCTTGGGAGGGGAAGAACTTCCCCTGTATAAACCCTGGGCTGAGGCAGGGTTAGTCAGTCAAGGAGAGTAGAGACAGAGAAGCAGCATAGGAAGAAACAGCAGAAGCTCATTGGGAGCAATATTACTACGAGTCAGGGGCTGGCAGCTGCAGAGCTCGCCCTGACTGAGAAGCTTTCTTACCGGACCCGGCGTCCGAGGCTGTGGGGACTAACTCTTACCCAGCAGCAGAAGCCGACCGGCAGGGGATTTCAGGTCCTCAGGCCCAGAAACCCGAAGGCACGGTCACACGCGTGGGACCAGCACCGCCATCGTGGAGCGGAAGCCATTAGAAGGCCCCGAGTCACCGGCCATACTGGTGAGCACCACACGGTACACTCAGGGACGTGGGCTACTTATATCCGCTTCTAGCAAGGTAGCCAGAAGAGTACAGTCAGTTTGGGAGGCCTACAACTCCGCCTGGCCAGGGGAGATCCCATCTGCTCAAGGACTGACCAGGCCCCGTTCACTAGCAAGTACTCCGGGAGGGTCTATCGTTGTTACCAGTAAAGACCCTGGATTACACCGCACCGTCTCTGAGTGGTTCCTGCTACCCCCATCATCCACATCTGCTGCCCTGAGGCCATACCCCTCCCGTTGGGGGTTATACCATCTACGCTGCACCATCCAGCCACCGGCCTCAGCGGACTGTCCTGCAGCGGCAGCTCCATAGCTGCATTCAACGGGTGGCGTAGTCGTCCTGCATCTACCGCTGTTACATCGCCGCTCAGTTTGACTCCCTGGGCACGGACCGGGTCACCGCCACGAGACTACAACCCTCAAGAGATCCGGCTCCGGGTAAGCTCCCGCGTGCGCAACGCAGCGCGACACAGGCCCAGGGGCGCGTCAACTTTTGGCGTAGTCGGCAGGATTTCGTGCCCGCAACCACCGGGTACTGCGTGCCTGAAAAAGAGACTTTTCAAACTTACCTGTGGTGAAGATTCCCGCCATCCGGCGCCATCTTCAGCCTTCTTCCCGCCATCGGTGAAGTTTCCCGCCATCCGGCGCCATCTTCTGCCTTCTTCCCGCCATCCGTGGAGTTTTCCCGCCATTGGACGCCATCTTGAGGACGCCGCGCGGGAAGAAGAGGGGCGTGGACTCCGAAAGCGCGCGAGAACTGAAGCCCCGCCCCACGTCCGGACGTTGCGTAAGGTCCTGGAAGGAGCCCAGCAGACGCCGACGTCACAGGAGCGCGACGGAAGGTCCTCAACCCTGACGATCCACTGCGGAGCCGCGGCCTACGGAACAGGATCATCGCAAGGTAGGCCACGGTCCACTAGGGGGGAGGAAGATGTCGGATACGGAGGAGAGCTTCACTGCCTCAACCCCCGCCAGCGCTACCGCTGCTGCAGTTATGCCCTTCACCATGCCCTATATCCCGGGAGCAGCTTGGCTACCCCAGTACTCAGGGGAGTCACATACCCTGCATGACTTTAGAGAAAAGCTGGATAGCCTCTTCCAGGTGTACCCCCTCACAGAAGAGCAAAAAGTGAGCATCCTGGTGGCCCAACTAACCGGGGCAGCCAAAAGGGAAGTAAAATCCTGGCCACCTGGGAGGAAGACTGTCGCAGGGATACTAACCCGGCTGAAGGACACCTTTGATACCCGCACCTCAGCCGAGATTAAGCTTAGATTCTACGGGTGCAAGCAGCGAGCGCATGAGTGTATAAGGGACTATGCACTAAACCTACAAGAGGCCCTGAGGGCCATTAAGCAGACCGACCCTGATGGAGTGGGAAACGAGGACAGGCTGTTGACCGAACAGTTTATAGAGGGACTGTATTGTAATACCCACCGAACCCAGTTGCGGGCAATGGCCTTACAGGATCCCCATCTGGGCTTTGCACAGTTCAAGGACAGAGCCATCCGGGTGCTCCGAGAACCGGCACCGGGTGGCGTTGTGACCCACAAGCGCCCTGCTATCACTTACCACCAGGAGGCGGCGCCCTTGTCGGCAGGGCCTGTGGGAGCTGATGCGCAGGCTTTGGACAATGACCCGGCTCCAGACCTACACCATCAGGTCCAAGAGCTAGCTAAGAGCGTTGCTGCGCTAACCCGAACTGTGCAGTCTTTACAGGCTTCCACCCCAGGGAAGATCCAGCTGGCATCCGGACCGGAGGACATCCCGTGGCGTCGACCAAGGAGGACCCCACCGGCCAGAGGAAGACCCAGTGACCGATACAGCGAGGACGGACGACCCATCTGCCGCCGCTGCAATCAACCTGGACATATGGCAAGGTACTGTTCTTTAAACGGGCACAACCTGGGGTAGAGGGCCAACCCCCAGGAAAAAGATCACCAGGCCCATCGAACTGGCGCGACAGATATGTGGGAGGACGTCCAGTCTTGCCTGTGGTACTGGATGGCATTCCCATGAGTGCCCTACTGGACACCGGGTCACAGGTCACCACCATCCCGTACGTGCTCTTTAAGCAGTACTGGAATGACTCGGATATTACCCGCTACCCTGACGACGACTTGAGTATCATCGCCAGCAATGGCCAGCCCGTGCCACAGATCGGATTTAAAGAGGTGACCATCAAAATCGGTAGAGTCGAACTGGCAGCACAGGGACTGATCATTGTAGATATTGACAAACATGAGAGTCACCCAAAAATAACTCTAGGAACTAATGTAATTGAAAATTGTCTTGCAGAGGTGATTTTCCTTTTACAGCAGGTTGCCAAGAACGCCAGCTCCGGCGAGCAGCGGGTGCTCCAGAAAGAGATCCGGGCACTGATGCGATGGCAACAGGTGGAACTCTCCGGCGGTGAGATTGGTAGCGTAAGAATGTGTGACCCTTTTCCTATTGCCATTCCCCCAAAAAGTGAAATGATGATTTGGTGCCGGGCAGCTATTGGTCTGAGAGGTAGAGATTACCAGGCAATGGTAGAACCAGTTTACTCGGACAGTAGGCCCACCATTTTGACAGCACGGGGGGTGGTTGATGTACGCCATGGGAGGGTGCCCGTTCGCATAATAAATATCGGGGAGAGGGAAGTGTACCTGCCCCGGTATGCCACGCTAGCCAAATTATATACCATTAACCAAAATTCTATACAATCTGTGGAACCCTTGCCTCCATCTCACTCGGAGGAAGGTAACGGCTCTAAGAAAAACATGGAGGACTGGTGTCAGCAACTACATCTGGGTACTGACTCCACTCCCGCACACCAGAAACAAGGAGTCTATCGGGTGGTTCAGGAGTACGAGAGAGTGTTCAGTAAACACCCGTTAGACTTCGGGCGAGTCAAGGGGGTAGAACACCACATCCCCACGGGAGACCATCCTCCTATAAAAGAGAGGTATCGACCCGTACCCCCTGCCCACTACCAACACGCCAAGGGGATGCTTAGAGACATGAAGGAGGCTGGGGTGATCAGGGATAGCTGTAGCCCCTGGGCAGCTCCACTAGTCTTAGTCCGAAAGAAAGACAACACCATGAGGATGTGTGTAGATTACCGGAAAATCAATCGTATCACACACAAGGATGCGTACCCCTTACCAAGGATAGAGGAGTCGTTGGCTGCTTTAAGATCTGCTAACTTCTTCTCTACCTTGGATCTCACTAGCGGGTACTGGCAGGTTCCTGTAGCAGAGGCGGACCGGGAGAAGACCGCATTCACCACCCCGATGGGACTTAGCGAGTTCACCTGCATGCCGTTCGGACTCTGCAACGCACCGGGAACCTTCCAACGACTAATGGAGTGTTGTCTGGGCCACAGAAACTTCGAGACGGTCCTGTTGTACCTGGACGATGTCATCGTATATTCCAAGACGTATGAGGACCACCTGAAACACCTGGCGGAAGTGTTCGAAGCTCTGGCAAGTTACGGCCTAAAGGTGAAACCCTCCAAGTGTCACCTCCTGAAACCAAAGGTGCAGTACCTGGGACACGTGGTGAGCGCTGACGGAGTGGCTCCCGACCCTGATAAGATCACCGCAATTAAGGAATGGCCAAGCCCCTCCAGCGTAAAAGAAGTGCGGCAGTTCCTCGGGTTGGTAGGCTACTACCGAAGGTTTATTCCCGGTTTCACCAAAAAGGCAGCACCTATGCAGGACCTCCTGATAGGCCAGTCCCGGAAGGCCAAGAACCAGAAGCCGCCCTTCAAATGGGAGGAGCTGGAAGAAGAGTCCTTCCGCCAGCTGAAGATGGCCCTCACGGGGGACGAAATCCTGGCGTACCCGGATTATAGCCAGCCCTTTATCCTCTACACCGACGCCAGTAACATCGGGCTAGGAGCCGTACTGTCCCAGATCCAGCAGGGGAAGGAACGAGTAATCGCCTACGCCAGCCGAAAACTGCGACCCACCGAAAGGAACCCCGAGAATTACAGCTCATTTAAGTTAGAGTTCCTGGCCGTAGTATGGGCAGTCACCGAGCGCTTTAAGCATTACCTCGCTTCTTCCCGGTTCACCGTGTACACGGATAACAACCCGTTGACACACCTGGACACGGCAAGACTCGGTGCCCTGGAGCAGAGGTGGATGGCCCGTCTGTCCAACTACGAGTTCACAATCAAATACCGGGCAGGACGCTCCAATACCAACGCGGACGCCCTGTCCAGGATGCCCAACCTGCCGGACGGAGGAGAAGATCCGGAGGGACTGGAAGAAGTTGAACTCCCTGCGTTCCACCGTCATGGGACTATCCAGTATTCCCACCGGGTAAGGAGTAAGCAGGCTGCTACGTTGAACCCCTTACCCCACTACAACTGGGCAGAAACGCAAGACAGCGACCCTGCCGTCCGACTGGTGAAGGAGATGCTGACTCGGCCGGAGGCTCGCCTTGAACCAGACGCTCCGGAGGAAGCCAAACAACTATGGGCAGAGAAGAGTCGACTGTTCCTTTACAAAGGGAAGTTGTGCCGCAGAATGGTTAACTCCCGGACGCATGAATTACTCTGGCAAGTAGTGGTGCCACGAAGAGACGCAGCCATGGTGATGGAGGCATACCACGACGGAGCTGGACACTTCGGGTGGAAGAAGCTGGAGTTCCTGCTGCGCGAGCGGTTCCACTGGGTAGGCATGAGGGGAACCATCGAGAAGTGGTGCAGAGACTGTGGCCCGTGCAACCTGAGAAGGAAGGACCGTGCCAGCCAGAAGACTCCCCTGCAGTCCATCGTCACCCGGCAACCGTTGGAACTGGTAGCCTTGTATCATGTAAAACTGACCCCAAGCAGAAGTGGCTACGTCTACGCGTTAACCATCGTGGATCATTACTCCCGGTTTCTGGTTGTCGTCCCCGTCAAGGACTTAACGGCTCAAACAGCAGCTAGAGCCTTCCAGCAGCACTTTTGCCGTCCACACGGGTACCCGGACCAAGTGCTGACGGACCAGGGACCTGCCTTTGAAGCGGAGGTCTTCCAGGAATTCTGCAATCTGTATGGCTGCCGGAAGATAAGGACGACACCCTACCATCCGCAAACTAATGGACTTTGTGAGAAAATGAACCAGGTGGTAATGGATCTTCTAAAAACGTTGCCCCTGGAAGAACGCAGTCTGTGGCCTGAGAAGTTGCCCGATCTGGTGGACCTATACAACCACATCCCGGTAGGTTCCACCAACTGTACCCCGGCTTACCTAATGAGGGCAAGACCTGGTAAGTTACCTGTTGACCTGGAAATGGGAGTCCTGACACCCGAGGACACTTCACCAGAAACAGACTGGGACACAGAGAGGCAGCAGCAGTACCGGAGAGTACAGGAGAGCGTGGAGCGAAGTCTCTGTCAGGCTAGGGAAAGACAAGAGAAAACTTACAACCAGTATGCTCCCGCTGTTCCCCTGGTACCCGGAGAGCAGGTCTTGAAGAGGAAGAGACGGCTCCACAAGTTGGATGACCAGTGGGAGAAGGACCCGTACACCGTACTGCCCTCAAGCCACGAGAACCCGAAGGTTTGTACCATCAGTAAAGACGGAGGGGAAACCACAGCCATTGTATCCCGGGACCACCTGAAGAAGTGTCCCGAACAACTGAGGAACCCTGAAGAGGAACAAGAAGACCATCGACCCGTAGAGGAAAGGGAAGATATGGTTAGTACTGTGCTCGGGGACTTCCTTCGGTCTTGGACTCAAGTCAATGGTGCAGTTGTGGTACCCGTACTCACCTTCCTCCAACCAGCATCCCAAGCACCTACGGAGCAACAGGTAGAGCTGGAAGAACAGCCGGTCCAGGAGGCAGAAGACTCCACACAAGCAGAACAGGAGGATCAACCCTCTGCTTATAGTGAGCCTGCCGTACCCCTAGTGAGACAAAGAGCCGGTAGACAGCTGCCCAGTTTACCCTTGACAGCTCCTACACCATGTAGTTCAGGGCCAGACAGTCAGCTCCGTAGGTCCACTAGGGCCACTAGAGGCCAGTTACCCGCACGCTGGAGGATTTGAAGTGTATAAATTGTTTTATTTATGTTTATCTGTGTATTGGTGCTTGTGTATAATTTTGTGTTTCCAGTTATTTTTAGGAATCCTTGGTGGATTTACCGGGAATCCTTTTACATAGTTGGAGCGTAACCCAGGATGGACTAGAGACTGTTAAGGACTCGGGGTAGGACAGACCCCTACCTGGTTACGTCTCCCTGTTTTGGTGAAATGGACACCTTGCTTTTCTTCAAAGACTGCACCCGGTTACGGACATGCCGTGACCACCTTTATGTGTTTCTTCTTATTGTACTGTTATTGTTGTTATATCTTGTTATGTTTTTCTAAAATATGTTTAGTCCCGGAGTACTAAATTTCACTAGGGGGGAGTGTGGCACCCCAGGGGTCTGGTTTTCCACAGTAATGTAATGTTATGTCTGAGAGCAGGTGGGAGGTCCTTTGGTCAGGGATCCTGTGCATGCCACACCTCCTGCCCAGTCTTGGGAGGGGAAGAACTTCCCCTGTATAAACCCTGGGCTGAGGCAGGGTTAGTCAGTCAAGGAGAGTAGAGACAGAGAAGCAGCATAGGAAGAAACAGCAGAAGCTCATTGGGAGCAATATTACTACGAGTCAGGGGCTGGCAGCTGCAGAGCTCGCCCTGACTGAGAAGCTTTCTTACCGGACCCGGCGTCCGAGGCTGTGGGGACTAACACTTACCCAGCAGCAGAAGCCGACCGGCAGGGGATTTCAGGTCCTCAGGCCCAGAAACCCGAAGGCACGGTCACACGCGTGGGACCAGCACCGCCATCGTGGAGCGGAAGCCATTAGAAGGCCCCGAGTCACCGGCCATACGGGTGAGCACCACACGGTACACTCAGGGACGTGGGCTACTTATATCCGCTTCTAGCAAGGTAGCCAGAAGAGTACAGTCAGTTTGGGAGGCCTACAACTCCGCCTGGCCAGGGGAGATCCCATCTGCTCAAGGACTGACCAGGCCCCGTTCACTAGCAAGTACTCCGGGAGGGTCTATCGTTGTTACCAGTAAAGACCCTGGATTGCACCGCACCGTCTCTGAGTGGTTCCTGCTACCCCCATCATCCACATCTGCTGCCCTGAGGCCATACCCCTCCCGTTGGGGGTTATACCATCTACGCTGCACCATCCATCCACCGGCCTCAGCGGACTGTCCTGCAGCGGCAGCTCCATAGCTGCATTCAACGGGTGGCGTAGTCGTCCTGCATCTACCGCTGTTACATCGCCGCTCAGTTTGACTCCCTGGGCACGGACCGGGTCACCGCCACGAGACTACAACCCTCAAGAGATCCGGCTCCGGGTAAGCTCCCGCGTGCGCAACGCAGCGCGACACAGGCCCAGGGGCGCGTCACCAAGCATACTCGCCGAAAGGGTTGACAGAACATACTCGCTCATCACTAATGGTAACCAGTGAAATGGAACTAAACAAGGCATTAAGTACCCCACTATTTTATAGTTCTAGTAGTCAAAATTAGGTATGTGGTTTGGCAAAAAACAATTCAGAAATTCAGAAAATATATTAATCTGTATTGATCCTTGATTTTGGTTATTGATATGACTACCCTATTTGGAGTAGTTCAAAATGTACAAAAGGTACAGTTATTTTTTTTATGTTCAAAAGTGGTTGTTTTTCTTCACTCTTCATATAATGGTTAGGTCTTAGAATTGTAGTATTTAATCCATAGTTTTTCGAGTGGTAATAATTACAAGGGTGATGCCGCTTCTGTGGACCCCATGGTCACAACTTACCATTGTAAACCATTAAAAAATCATATGATCCATTTTTAAAATAGATGCAAAGTAGGAAAACAGATATTCATGCCAGAATTTTTTTTTTTAGCTTTGTGCTATTTGTCTATCCCGTAGTGATCAACCATAGCCATTTTTAAGTACAATCAATTAAATTTTATGTTGAAAATGTCTGAAAAAGCATGAAATTAGTAACGCATGAAATCAGATTAAAATGAAACATTGAGCTGTGTCCGGGATTTCAGATGTCAATTAGCAGCTTACCCCACTGAAAAATATTTACTCTCATTCTAGTGGTTAATAGATTGGACACCTACCAATTGCACATCGATAATATATTCTTAACCAAGGTGAGATGCCACCTTGGAGTAACCTTAGAGAATATATTATGTAAAATGCAATCATTTTATATAATGCTATTATTAGAAATGCTCCCCGCAGTTAGGGCATAGATCTAATAATAACATGCAGGGCAATGAGAAATGTAGAATTTTCTAAGGCTTCCCTATAGACACAGGCTGTAGTCTAAGTGGTTGCCTTTAGGGCAACAATATGAGAATTTGAAATTCATTGCAGCCATTAAGCTTGTTATCTGAACTCCCCCACCACTAATGGGAGCATTTCTGATAATAAGATTTTATGAGCATATGAAGAAATTCCCTAAACCTCTATTAAACTCCCTGAATTTTTTACATGCAGAAAGAAACAAGTGCTTATACACTCATGTTCGTGGTCAAGTTGAACAAGCTTGAAATTCTATTTTCTTTTTCAACAATTTCATATAAATTTTGCAAGGATAATAAAAATTACAGAGTTGTGTATCGGGAAGAATATACTGTATGTACCTCATTTTATTAGACTATGCTATGGTTTTAGATCACAACACCAACTTTAGTGAAGTGCCAGATACATTGTAAAATTGTATACCAGCATTGCAGACCCCCACTGACATATATATGGTGCCATGTTATGCTGTCATGGAGTATATCTTTTAGATTTGAAAAATCATGTTGTATCTTTTCATCAAATCTGATGGAATTTGTAACAAAGTCTTTTAAATAGATTCACCTAAGAAAAACAATTTTCCTTCTGTGAATCTGTAACAAATCACCCAATTCCCTCAAAAACAAATTCTAGACAGTCTGGTTTTTCATATTTTAAATGTATGGTGAAAAATGTATTCAGAAGCCCCAAGCATAAAGAATGAGCCAGAAGCCAAACAAAAATTTCCCACCAGCAAATAGAAAAAAGTATAGGGAGCAGAAATTAAGATGAAAAAGTAAAGGAAGAAAATATAAGAAAAAAGAAAATAATGAATTTGTGGCACACACATTTCACAACTGCTATGGTAAGTCTGTTACTAGCTATGTACATTTATTCCAATGGTTACATTATTTTTTGACCCTGTAATTTTTATACCATAAAATATGCCACTTGATTAAAATTCATACCTGGAAAGTGGGCACTTAGAAGGTTTAGATTATCCACAAATGATTGGTTTTGGAATACAAATTTAACTCTATTTTGATCTCCCATATTCTTGGCTGTGACTTACATGTCCTTGACTACATAATAGGTATATAAGATGTCACTAGAGCAACAAGAAAACATTACCTAACAGAATAGTGATAGTGATCAGCGGGAGTCCTCACATGCTTCAGCACCTTGCAAGCTGAGGAAAATATTAATGTCAAATCTACAGCTTGTTCATTATTTCCAAAAAGTTATGTTAGCTATATTAAATTATTGTGGGACTTATCAGATGATTTCTGCATTCCAAAGATTATATTGAGGATTTCTGCATACAACAAATTATCTGAAAATCCACAGTAGATATTTCTATCAGTGAGATGAAAAAATGGCTGAAGAAAAGCTATGTTATATGTGACTATGCTTAGATGTCTTAGGGGAAACATTTCTTCTTGTGGAAAGTGCCAAGTCGGAGTAAGAAGACATACAGTTATATGAAAAAGTTTGGGCACCCCTATTAATCTTAAGCTTAATGTTTTATAAAAATTGGTGTTTTTGCAACAGCTATTTCGGTTTGATATATGTAATAACTGTTGTACACAGTAATGTTTCTGCCTTGAAATGAGGTTTATTGTACTAACAGAAAATGTGCAATCTGCATTCCAAAAAAATTTGACAGGTGCATAAGTATGGGCACCTCACCAGAAAAGTGACATTAATATTTAGTAGATCCTCCTTTTGCAAAAATAGCAGCCTCTAGTCACTTCCTGTAGCTTTTAATGAGTTCCTGGATCCTGGATGAAGGTATTTTTGACCATTCCTCTTTACAAAATAATTCCAGTTCAGTTAAGTTTGATGGTCGCCGAGCATGGACAGCCCTCTTCAAATGATCCCACAGATGTTCAATGATATTCAGGTCTGGGGACTGGGATGGCCATTCCAGAACATTGTAATTGTTCCTCTGCATGAATGCCTGAGTAGATTTGGAGCGGTGTTTTGGATCATTGTCTTGCTGAAAGATCCATCCCCTGCGTAACATCAACTTTATCACTGATTCTTGAACATTATTGTCAAGAATCTGCTGATACTGAGTGGAATCCATGCGTCCCTCAACGTTAACAAGATTCCCGGTGCCGGCATTGGCCACACAGCCCCAAAGCATGATGGAACCTCCACCAAATTTTACTGTGGGTAGCAAGTGTTTTTCTTGGAATGCTGTGTTTTTTTGCCGCCATGCATAACGCCTTTTTGTATGACCAAACAACTCAATCTTGGTTTCATCAGTCCACAGGACCTTCTTCCAAAAAGAAATTGGCTTCTCCAAATGTGCTTTTGCATGCCTCAGCCGACTGTTTGTGGCGTGCTTGCAAAAACGGCTTCTTTCGCATCACTCTCCCATACAGCTTCTCCTTGTGCAAAGTGCGTTGTATAGTTGACCGTTGCACAGTGACACCATCTGCAGGAAGTTGATGCTGCAGCTCTCTGGAGGTGGTCTGAGGATTGTCCTTGACTAATCTCACCATTCTTCTTCTCTGCCTTTCTGATGTTTTTCTTGGCCTGCCACTTCTGGCCTTAACAAGAACTGTCCCTGTGTTCTTCCATTTCCTTACCATGTTCCTCACAGTGGAAACTGACAGGTTAAATCTCTGAGACAGCTTTTTATATCCTTCCCCTGAACAACTATGTTGAATAATCTTTGTTTTCAGATCATTTGACAGTTGTTTTGAGGAGCCCATGATGCCACTCTTCAGAGGAGATTCAAACAAAACAGGAGAACAACTTGCAAGTGGCCACTTTAAGTAGCTTTTCTCATGATTGCATACACCTGGATATGAAGTTCAAAGCTCAATGAGGTTACAAAACCAAAAAAGTGCTTTAGTACATCAGTAAAAAGTAGGTAGGAGTATTTAAAACAAGAAAATGATAAGGGTGCCCATACTTATGCACCTGTCAAATTTTGTTTGAATGCAGATTGCACATTTTCTGTTAGTACAATAAACCTCATTTCAAGGCAAAAATATTACTGTGTCCAACAGTTATTACATATATCAAACTGAAATAGCTGTTGCAAAAACACCAATTTTTATAAAACATTAAGCTTAAGATTAATAGGGGTGCCCAAACTTTTTCATATAACTGTATAAGCCATGAATCCTCCTCTGGAAATTTAAATATGCAAATAGAGTTTTTAGAGACAAAGAGATATTTAAATCTTGTTCCACCTATTGGAGGTAGCAATCCTAAAATTCACTGAGCCTTGACACATCTCTTAATGCCCCGTCACACTAAGCGACGCTACATCGATCCCGACAATGATATGACCTGTCAGGAATCGTTGCTGCGTCACTATGTGGTCTCTGGTGAGATGTCAAACAGTCAGATCTTCCCAACGACGCAGCAACGATGCGGCAACCCGTAACGATCTGTATAACGATGCACGCCTATGTGTTTCTGTGTCTAGGTCGTCAACAAGGTCGTTGGTAAGGTGTCAAACACACCGATGCATGCTACCCAGCGGGGCCTCAACAATCAAAGAAATGTCCAGACCATTCCGACACGACCAGCGATCTCACAGCAGGGGCCTGGTCGCTGCTAAGTGTCAAACATAGTGAGATCGCTACTGAGGTCGATGTTGCGTCACAAAACTTGTGACTCAGCAGCGATCTCGCTAGCGATCTCGCTTAATGTGATGGGGCCTTTAGGGTAAGAAGCTAAATCAGACTCTCAATTTGCAGACACGCGTTTCAGGATGCAAAACATTCCTTGGTAATAATAGCAAGCAAATCTAACTGTATCTGCAAAAAAAATCCAGTATATGGCCACATAAGGTATTTGTGAGAAAAAGGTTCAAATTCTATAAGACTGTGAGGTATATACAGCTCTGGCAAAAATGATGAGACCACTGAACAGTTTTCTGTTGGAAAGCATGCCAAGACGCATGAAAGCTGTGATTAAAAATCATGGTTAGTCCACCAAATATTGATTTTTGAACTGTTCCTGAGTTAAAACATGAGTAATTTGAGGTCTGAAAGCTCTGTTTCGTTTTTAGTATTTTGACGCTTTATCATTTGCTGCAAATAAATACAAAATTTTTAGCTTTGAATTTCGGAGACATGTTGTCAGTAGTTTATAGAATAAAACAACAATGTACATTTTACTCAAAAATATACCTATAAAGAGAAAAATCAGAGAAACTGAAAATTTTGCAGTGGACTCTTAATTTTTGCCAGAGCTGTATGTGTAAGCAATGGGAAGCCACTGAGCTGAAGGGAAAGATTCAGGGTCAGGGATGATATTTCCCCAAAGGACACCTAATAAAAGAGCTACCAATTTGTGGTATGGTTAAATAGAATGAGATAGGGTAATTTCATATGGAAGTGGTAGTAAAGATTAAATCATTCATAGTGTTGAATCTACAGGCAATAATTAGAAATATGCTACTTAGTTCCCAAGTCAAGCTTCGGAAGCCAAACTATAGTAGAAGTTTGGCTTCCCTATCAGGAATTTTGTGCATAGAGACATACAATGTGATACCATTAGACATACCACGTCCTATTAATTTTCCAGGATGGAGCTGGTGTCCTGAGGAAAGTGCATGTCAAGCATGATGATGTTAGCACACATGCAAAGGAAGTTGGCTGAGTGACTTCATGACAGGTGCGATGATGTCACTGTGTATGTTGGCCAACGCTGGGATGAGGCAAAAGAATAGGCGGGTGGAGCCATGTGATAAGCAAGATGTAAGAGGGAGATGGCGCAGAGATGTTTAATGAGCTGAGTATAAGGGACAGGCGGGACAGTGCTGTTGGTAGGTAGGAGTCTGGCAAAATAGGAGAGGAGGAAATGGATTGGTATGGCAATAAAGCAATTGAAAGGGAAAGATGGTAGGATGGGTTATGTGGATATTGTAGAGATGGAATAAAAAAAAGAAAGTTTTGTAAATCAAAATAATAAAACAAAAAGAAAATGTGAAGCCAAAGGGGAGAATAAGAAGGACAGACATATCTCCATAGATCATAAATATGGACCTCCTCATACTATGAGTGAATCATTGTTAGACCTAAAAAAACAAATAGGGATCAATTTGCAAAAATGGCATGTAAAGGTGATAACGTGAATAATGGATAGGGGCTATGAGCAAACAATAGAGCATAGTAATTAGGAGAAAGTTGTAGTACAAGACACTATGTAAGAAAAGCAATAGAAGGGTAGAAAATGGGATTGTAGCCTCTATACAGATCCTTTGGGTGTAAGGTACCCAGTCGATGAATTCCCTGCTTCTCCTTCCTTTTCAGTCATAGCTCAGCGCAGGCACACATCTCCTGAAGTTTTCTAGTCAACATAAAGCTAGGTGAGATGTAAATGAGTTCTAATAGTTTGACTTTTTTTTTACAATGTGTCAGGCTTGTCTCTCGTTCTACAAATCTGAGTTTTGTACATATACGTAATTATTTATGTTAAGTGGTTAAAATTTAGTAACATGAATATCACATTATCTCTCCATCAAGACTGGAAAGGTGTTCTTAACAGATTTATTGGTTAATTTGGGATGGCATGCAGGTGGTTGCAATATTTATGAGACCTGTAATTACTTTTTGTAAAATGAGTTCCATAGAGAAATCAGCTCACAGTGATGAAATGTGATGAGGTGCTTCTGCATATCCAAAGTCTCACAGTCACACTGAATGTCATAATGCAATATCCGGAGCGCTTTTTACCCAGCAAATACTTTTATTAGCCGAGAACACCATCTATTTACCGTTGGAGCCATTCT
Source organism: Phyllobates terribilis (assembly GCF_046119375.1). Taxonomy (NCBI): domain Eukaryota; kingdom Metazoa; phylum Chordata; class Amphibia; order Anura; family Dendrobatidae; genus Phyllobates; species Phyllobates terribilis. Next base: position 792,171,288 of record NW_027362761.1, read on the forward strand.
TAGCCTTAGGCACTGTGAACGAATACTCCCTAAATTAGTAATTAAGCCCTCTGTAGGTTTAAGTCTCATACAACAACCTATTCCTCATTATTTTAGAGCTATGAGGAGGTACCCGATAATACCCTAGCAGTAAATAAAAAAGTTTTCAGATTACTAAAATCCTTGAAATAATGAGGACTGCTAGGTGTATCTTATTTATACTTGTGTCTACTACACCTAGTGTGACCTTTACTAAGGTCTCTCAAAAACTAGAGATAGCGTTTTCCTTTCTCTTTTTCTTAATCCTGTCTGTAAAGCCCGTTTATAAAATAATTTTAATTAATGAGTACTTTGACATGCCATTAACCCCTTAAGGACCCTGGGATTTTCCATTTTTGCATGTTCGTTTTTTGCTCTCCTTCTTCCCAGAGCTATAGTGTTTTTACTTTTTGGTCAATATGGCCGTATGAGTGTTTATTTTTTGCGGGACGAGTTATACTTTTGAACGACATTACTGATTTTACCATATCGTGAACGGGAAAATGGGAAAAAAATTCCAAGTGGGGTGAAATTGCAAAAAAAGTACAATACCACAGATGTTTTATTTTTTTTTTTATACCACATTCACTGAATGCTAAAACTGACCTGCCATTATTATTCTCCAGGTCATTACAAGTTCGTAGACACCAAACATGTATAGGTTCTTTTTTATTTAAGTGGTGAAAAAAAAATCCAAAGTTTGCTAAAAAAAAAATGGTGCAATTTTCCAAGACCCGTAGTGTCTCCATTTTTCAGGATCTGGGGCCGGGTGAGGGCTTATTTTTTGTGCGCTGAGCTGAAGTTTTTATTGATACCATTTTGGGGTACTTCTGGCATTTTGAATTTTATTCTCGATACGCCATTTACCGATCGGATTAATTCTTTTTTTATATTGATAGATTGGGCGATTCTGGACGCGGCGATACCAAATATGTGTATGTGTTTTTTTTTATTATTATTTTATTTTGAATGGGGCGAAAGGGGGATGATTTCAACTTTTATATTTTTTTAATATTTTTAAAAGCATTTTTTTACACTTTTTGCATGCTTCTATAGTCTCCATAGGAGACTAGAAGCAGCACTTGTCTGATCACCTCTGCTACATAGAGGTGATGAGCAGATCACCTCTATGTAGCAGAAATGCTCCTGTACTATGAGCGCCGACCACTAGGTGGCGCTCATATCGATCAGTACATGACAACCACTGGGGTCCGCTGCAGACCCAGGGTTGTCATGCCCACCCATCAGTGACCCGCGATCACGTGACAGGGTCACCGATGGATGGGGTAAGTGACGCACTTCCGGCGCGGCGCAGTTAAATGCCGCTGTTGCGGGCACATGTCAGCTGTAAGAATCAGCTGACGTGCTCGGTTCAGTGTGGGCTCAGCGTCAGAGCCCACGCTCAACAGGGGGTGACAGCCTGGTGCTTAGGCTGTAAAGGGGTTAATGTTTCAGATCCTACTTGGTACTTTTTCAAATTCAGCAATTTTACTGCGGAATTTTCTGGGACTTTCTCATTCATCTGAATGAGGGTTGTAGAAATCCATGTGCTTGTCACAGAAACAACCTTATTGAGATGAACAAAACAGGTTTTCATTTACAGAAAGTTCTGCAACTAATCTGCTATGTGTTAATATATTCTATCAGCTGTAGACAAATAGGATAGAGTAGTATGGAACAAAAATCACCTTTCTAATCACTCTTTTTTATGTCATATGAACATTACATATGAAGCTACAAGCAAATAGACGATTTGCGAGTCAAACTAGAATTGATTTATCTTACTAATTATGATCCATCCATTCATTTCTTACAAGATGGGGTCTAGCCATAAAGTTCTTCTTACCCAAAATGGTCCACCTCTTCATTTATTATAAGATGCACAACATGTGGACTAGCTATTCATTCCTTACAAGGTGGAATCCAGCCATAGAAAGCAATGATTTGGAAATCTCTTATAGCCATATTTTATTCACAACAGAACACAGAACACATTATCAGAAGTTGAAAGTAAGAAATTAATTCACAAATTGATGACTATACTCTGCATATTCATTGATCTCCATTCAAAACTGTGTCGATGTTTATGTGGGTATGTTCCAATTAGTAATACTCTGCATATTCATTATCTCCATTCAAAACTGTTTATGCAGCCTCTGTTTCCAAAATACCCCCTCCTGTGTTTGTGACTCATCTCCTTGCGGCTCCTCCCTCCTTCTTACAGCTGGCCTATTCCATGTGCATTGAAAGTTTTAAATTGAGAAATACAGGTCTGTCTGACCGTGGTCTGTCTCCATGAGTATGTCTCTTGAGTAACCTGCAGAAATATGCCAGAAATGGACCAGAAGTGACCAGAAGGTATGAGTAACTACCTATTAAATGCACTTAGCGGCTCTATTCTCCCTTACACTTTGATTATGCTTACATATGCCCTCACCGTTTTTTCTCCACCAATCCTCTCTTCTCCGCTATCCCCAAGCCCCAGCACCCTCAAACCAAATAAGCATCTCTCCTTCTCTCTTACTTCCTCACCTGACCTCATCTGCCGACCTGCTCGTCAACCTCAGATCTATCCTACTCAGACATAAAATTAGCCTGCCACTCTCCTTCTCTCACCTGCTTTCTCTCTCTCTGCTTCTTCACACTGCTGGTGATATATCTGCCAATCCTGGACCACCCACAGCTTACACCCTCCTATAGTTCCCCCTCCTATCGCTCCCAACCAAATACAAACTACCGCAATCTCTCCTATGTTAAACCTGTGCCCTTGACGCCCACCCCCCTGCTCCCTCTCTATGAGGCACTCTGGAATGCCCGCTCTGTCTGCAATAAGCTATACATTATTCATGACCTCTTTACCACTCGTAATCTCCCCTTCCTGGGCATCACCGAAACATGGCTGACAGCCTCCGACACTGCCTCCCCTGCTATGCTGTGTTACAGTGGCTTGCACTTCACCCACACTCCTCGCCCTGGTAACAGACATGGTGGAGGAGTGGGTCTTCTCCTTTCTGTCAACTGCATCTTTAACCCAATCCCACCTCTACCCTCCCTTATTCTCCCTTCTTTTGAAGTCCACTCTGTCTGCATCTACTCTCCTTCCAACCTCCAAGTGGCTGTCATATACAGATCTCTGGACCCGGTCACTCCCTTTATTGACGAATTCTCCACTTTCTCTCTGCTGACATTCCCACCATCATCATGGGTGATTTCAACATCCCCACTGACACACACCAGTCAACAGCATCCAAACCTTTGTCACTCACTTCATCTTTTGGACTCAGTCAGTGGTCCTCCTCAGCCACCCATACAGATGGACATACACTGGACCTTATCTTCACCTGACTCCCTATCTAACCTCTCAATCTCCCCCCTTCCTCTATCTGACCATCATCTACTCACTTTCTCATCCCTGTCCTCCTCAACTGTCACCCATATTCAGCAACTAGCACATCCCCGCAGAAACCTTGCACATCTAGACACTCACACACTCTTTGACTTTATTCTACCACTGACATCCATATCTTCTCTCCACAACACAGGCCAGCGCCACTGCTTTCTACAATGCCACTCTCACATCAGCTATTGACTCGGTCGCCCCTCTTGTGCATGGCAGAGTGCAATGAATCAATAGACAACCCTGGTACAATAACCTCACTATAAAGCTTCGGCAAGCCTTCAGGGTTGTAGAGCGGCGTTGGAAGAAACACACTCACAAGATTACTTCACTGCATTCAAACAAGCAACACTCGCATTCAAATCAGCCCTCACCTCCATTAAACAGGCCCACTTCACAACCCTCATATCTTCTTTATCCTACAACCCCAAACAACTATTCAACACTTTCAACTCCCTCCTCTGCCCTCCACTGCCCCCTCCAACCTCCCTAGTCCGACCACCATAACAACTTTGTTTTCCAGACCAATGCTCTTCCCCCATAACCTCCCTCTCCAACATCACTGAAGGAGAGCTTACTCGCTTCCTCTCCAAATCACGCCTCACCACTTGTGCACTTGATAGGCTCTGTCCAAGACCCCTACTCTTCTCCATCTATACCCTTGGCCTGGGACAGCTCATGAAGTCCGATGGTTTCCAGTGCCACCTGTATGCTGATGACACCCAGATCTACCTCTCTGGTCCAGACGTCACTTCTCTGCTGTCCAGAATCCCAGCATGTCTATCAGCCATATCCTCCTTCTTCTCCTCTCGCTTCCTAAAACTCAATGTGGACAAATCTGAACTCATCATCTTTCCTCCATCTTGCTTATCTTCCCCATCTGATCTATCACAATAAATTACATCACTCTATCCCCTGTACTAGAAATCCACTGCCTCTGTGTAACCCTCGACTCTGCTCTGTCCTTCAAACCACACATCCAAGCTCTCGCCACCTCCTGTCACCTCCAGCTCAAAAATATTTCCAGAATCCATCCTTTCCTCAACCATCAATCTACTAAACTGCTTGTACATGCCCTCATCATCTCCCGCCTCAACTACTGCAACATCCTCTTATGTGGCCTACCTGCTAACACTCATGCACCTCTCCAGTCTGTCCTTAACTCTGCTGCCCAACTAGTTCATCCCTCTCCTCCCTACTCCTCTGCTACCCCCCTTTGCAGATCTCTTCACTGGCTCCCAATTGCCAAGCGTATCCAGTTCAAACTAATAACACTGACCTACAAAGCCATCCAAACCTTTCTCCTCCATACATCTCTGAACTAATGTCCGGATATATTCCCTCACATAATCTCTGGTCCTCCCAAGACCACCTCCTCTCCTCCACACTTATTCGTTCCTCACCAGTCACCTCCAGCACTTCTTCTGAATATCCCCCAACCTCTGGAATTCTGTGCCTCAACACTTCCATTATCTGCCACATCCGGATCCTTCAGATGGAACCTGAAAACCCATCTCTTCAAGAAAGCTTACAAACTGCAATGACCATGCTGCCACCTCACCACCACCAGAGCTGCTGCTTCACCAGCACCAGACCTGTGCCTCACCACCACCAGAGCTGCTGCAACCCCCCACCTACTGTCTCCTTCCCCATTATCCAGTAGAATGTAAGCCCACAAGGGCAGGGTCCTCTTCCCTCTGTACCAGTCTATCATTGTTAGTTCATTTTCTGTAAGTGATATCTGTATTTTGCATGTAACCCCTTCTTATGTACAGCACCATGGAATCAATGGCGCTATATAAATAAATAGAATAATAATGACCTCAACTCATCTCAAAAAAGTTGGATCAGATTAACATAAGTTTGGAAAAGCAAATGGTACTAATGAAAAACAGCGGCAGGGTCAATTTTCAACTACATCACATCACTGTGTATAAAAAGAGCATTTTAGAAAGGCAGAGTCTCTCAGAAGCAAAGATAGTCAGAAGTTCCTCAACATAAAATTGCATGAATTAAATTATTCAGAGATTTTGAAGAAATCTATATGCACAAAGGACAAGACCAATGGTCAATATTGGACGCTTGTGATTTATGGACCCTCAGGTGGCACTACATCAAATACAGGTATATTTCAGTCATGCAAATCACTGTATGGGCTCAGAAATACTTCCAGAAAACATTGTAGGTGAATATAGCATGCTGTGGAATCCACAAATACAACATAGTTCTACCGTGCAACACAGAGGAAGATATTTATTAACACAAACTAGAAATGCTGCCATCTTCTCTGGGAGCCAAAGCTCATTTAAAATTGACTGAAGCAAAATGGAAAACTGCTCTGTAGTCAGATGAATCAAAAGTTGAAATTCTATATGGAAATCACAGATGCGTGCCCTGTGAACGTAAGAGTAGAGTGATCATTAAGCTTTTTATCATCACACAGGTCAAAGCCTGCATCTCTGATGGTATGAGGTTTTAATAGTGCCTATGGCATGGGCAGCTTTTAAATCTTGAAAGGCACTATCAATGCTGAGCAGTACATGGAGATTCAGTGGGTAGTTGTAAAGCGAAGAATCAAATTTGACGTGACTCTCAACTTGAAGTGAAGGATTTGTTCTACTTGGCACTATGAAAGCATGATTGTGTAATATTGAACTGTTCATGGAAACCTGACAGCTCTAAATATAGCTTCAAAGAACAGACTTTGCACAAGTCACTCTGCTTAACAGGTTCCAGGAGAACCCTGGCCTTCATTCATTAATCTTTATCTTTCAGAGAGAAATATGGCCTTATAACTGGCTTGTGGGGCATGGATCATTCTAATAGATTCCCTTTAACCTTTATAGTTGGATTTAGACTTACAATAGAGTTCCCTGGGTTGTGTCCATAGAGTAGCTGACAGCTGTTGGAGTGAGCTAACAGAAAAGTTTTGAGTAGAAAAAACAGAGAAGATGAGGTCAGGAGATAGCTGTGGTAAGATCCAAGAGGATGGTGTCAGAGGCAGAACCTTCAGGCAGATGGAGAGTTAAGTTAGTATGGGGTCAGCATTTAGAATCTAACAAGCAGTAACAGAGCAGAACTACCAGGGAATCAACCAGGGTCAGTATAGTCTTACATTTGGCACCTCTAAACAGACTGCAAGAAATTTAAATACTGTGTGACCCCACTCAAATCTCTGTATGGAGCATAATATGAGGCCATTATACTGTATGGAGCACTATGTGGGGCCCATTATTCTGTATCGAGCACTATGTGTGGCCATTATTCTGTATGGAGCACTGTGTGGGGTCATTATACTGTGGAGCACTATGTGTGGCCATTATACTGCATGGAGCACTGTGTGGGGCCATTATTCTGTATGGAGCACAATCTGAGGCCATTATATTGCATGGAGCACTGTGTGGGGCCATTATTCTGTATGGAGCACAATGTGAGGCCATTATACTGTATGGAGCACTATGTGTGGCCATTATTCTGTATGGAGCACTGTGTGGGGCCATTATACTGTATGGAGCACTATGTGTGGCCATTATACTGTATGGAGGACGACGTGGGGCCATTATATTGTATGGAGCACTATGTGGTGCAGTTATGCTATATGGACCACTATATGGGGCCATATACTGTATGGATCACTATGTGGGGCCATTATACTGTGTGGAGCACTATGCGTGGCCATTATTCTGTATGGAGCACTGTGTGGGGCCATTATACTGTATGGAGCATTATGTGGGGCCATTATATTGTATGGAGCACTATGTGGTGTAGTTATGCTATATGGACCACTATATGGGGCCATATACTGTATGGATCACTATGTGGGGCCATTATACTGTATGCAGCACTATGTGTGGCCATTATACTATATGGTCCTCTGTCCTTCTGTACCAGTCACTGACTCGTTTTGGGCATAATTATTGTAAATGTATTTGCTATGTATATCCCCCTTTTATCACATGTAAAGCGCCATGGAATATATGGCGCCATAATAAGAAATAAAATTAATTGAGCACTGTGTGGGGCCATTATACTGTATGGAACACTTTGGGGGGCCATTATACTGTATGGAACATTATGTGGGGCCCATTATACTGTATGAAGCACTATGTGGGGATACTATACTATATGGAGATTTATGTGGGGCCATTATACTGTATGGAGCACTGTGTGGGGCCATTATACTGTATAGAGCACTATGTTGGGTTATTATACTGCATAAAACACTTTTTGTGGCTCATTATACTGTATGGAGCTCTATGTGGGGCCATTATACTGTATGAAGGCTGTCTGAGGATAACAATTAGGGAATCATGCTGTGATGAGGTCACCATATTTAGCTGAAGTGGTCTTGAGGGGGGCACAGTAGGGTCATCATACTGTGCATGTGGAGGATGCTGTGGAGGAATTCACTGTGTGGGTATCTTACTGTGTTTGGTGGGCACTTTTGTTGGTGTCATACTTTATTATCTGCATTATTCAAGGTTTTTTATCCTTAGTTATTACAAATTCAAATGAGGCCATTGGGACATGTGCTTTTTACTGTTCTTACATAACATATTATAATATTCCAATATTTTATTGTAAGATCCATTAATTAAATTGTACTTTGTTCGTGGGACAACCCTTTTAATTTTCTTTCCATATGAAAAGGTTCATCGTTATATTTGATGATAAGGCAACATTTCCTCAATTGTAGACATTTTTTTTAACAAATATCAAAGTCTATGACTTTATCCAAGCATTTAATTTTGTCCCTCTGTGTATCGCAGTTTGACATCCCTGCTCTATGCCTTTCCCTCATCTTATTTAGGTAGAGAGATTGGCATTATAGCATCTCTTATGCATTTGTCCCCATCTAACTTCATGATGTGTCAATAGAACAAAACAATGCTACCAAAAAATTTAAACCTTTGGTGGTTGAACAACTCATTTAGTCTGAATTTAATCACAGTTTTTTTGTCATACTTTTCCTGTGTGTTTTTCTTGAGCAAAACCTCTACAGCCAATAACTTTAAAGGGACTCTGTCAGCACAGAATGACTGTTCAAAACAAGTACAAGCGCTAGGTGCACTTTGACGTAGCTAAACAGTCCAGTGCACCTCCTTCTCTTTCCTCTATTTTTGCTCCAAACTCGACTTTAAGTGACAGCTCTGGCTTTATAGAGCCAGAGAAGGGCAAAGATAGGTGGAAAAAAAGCAGGTGGGAAGGTGCACTGAACTGTTTGGCCACACCAAGGGTGCACAAAGCCTGTATTTGGTTTGAGCACTCGTTCTGTTCTGACAGACTTCATTAAAAGTCAAAAGTGCAATGTGAAATAGCCTAGAACTGGTGTTGTTTTATCTGAGCGTTTAGAGTCAGTGCTGCTTTTTTTTCCCCAAGGCACAAAGTGCTATTGGTATTACTTTTTTTGAGTTTTTTTTTATGAACTTCTCTCAAAATGAATTCACAAATGTAGCAAAAAAATACCCTTAAAATGCTTGTGAAAAGTGTGTGCAAAATGCTGAAAATAATGTAGAAGAAAGAGTTTGTGAGAAACTTTAAGACTTTATTGTATATTTAGAATACAATAAAAATTGTACAATACTTAAAAAAAAATGCAAATCTATATTTATATTTTCAAAGTTTTGTTTAATATGTTTCACATTTAAGAAGTGTTTATATTAGCAAACTAGATATATCAGAGCTAACAACTGTTCAGCAGAGTATTTATATTTACGACCCTAAAGTAATCCAATACTTTTCTCTCTGAGCAGGATTTTTCTGTGAGTAAAACATTGGAACAAACTGTAGGGAGCCCATCAGAGCACTCAGTGGAATATTATAGTACTCCGTACATTGTACTCTTAGCTCAATAAGTAACAAGATCACTTCTCTAATACTAGATTTGTAAACCACTCGAGCAATACATAGTAGACACCACTTATTCCTATGTGAGTTGCAAGCAATATTTTAATCCATAATTAACCTTTGTTTCTTTTTACTTTCTGTTATATTTATTGAAAAAGATGAATCTTAGCTACTGGTTAAGTAACTTGTTAGCAACTATGGCTTTTATCAAAGCTGTACGCGACCTAATGTTATTGACTTCTACGATATTAGCTTTGGGATCATGATTCTAACTGATTCTTTAACATTTTCAACGAGTTGTGGTCCGCTTTCCCTTTTTTCTGTTAACATTTGCCACAAAGAGTATTTGCAAATATTTTCTGGAAGCTTTTTCTGTAGGAAGTGCACAAAACTGTGCTGGTATTTGAGCCTATATGTTGAAAACCTTGGTACAAATATTAATTTTTTTTATTAGATTTGTACAGTATTTTACAAGACAATATTAAAGATTGGGAAGATTAAGTAAATCACCATTTTAGTTTCTAAAATGTTTAAATTTAAATGTTTAAAATAGTTTGCATCAAATTTTTATGGTAATTTTATTTTTTTATACATTTTAGATATTTTTTTTCATTTTCCATATCACCATTGTTACAGCGGTAACTCTCACGCGTTCCCGCTGCCGTGCAACTCACGGAGTTCACCGTTCTGCGTATCCTCATGTCTGACTACCACGCTGAGTCCATGCAGCATTGCTGCATATCCCTGATTTCTCCTCATGGCTCTAGGGGGCGTGGCCATATCCAGCAAGAATTTAAGCCTTCTGTGTCCTGCAGGGCTTGGTTTAGACAGCCAATCACAAACCAGCAAGTTCTATATTAAATAGTGCTGCCCTCTACACTTTTGCCTGAGCTTAGGCTTCAGTTTGCTATTAGCATCTAGCTCCCAGTCAAGGTGTTTTGCTGTTTATCCCTCCCATTAATGACCCGGCTTGTCTTCTCGTCCTGTTTGTTCTCTCCGCTTCTGACCTTGGCTATGTCTCCTGAACTTCTGCTGCCTGCCCTGAATTCAGACCATCTGACTATGCTTTCTGTCTTGTCCCTCTATGCCTCGCATACCTGCACTGACAATATCCTTGAGCGGCATCTGGTGATTATCTTGCAGCCCAAGCCTACCCTCACCAGAGGAGCTAGTGAAGACCAGGTAACCGCATAGTCACGCCCCTCCAGGGTAAGTCCAGTCAATGGCACAGTGGTTCCACACCCACCATCAATACAGTTAGCTCAGGCCATGGACCCCACTGACAAATCGGACCCAGGTACCACAAGTCTAGTGTACAAGTACTGTACGAGGAAGTTCGTTTGCAACGTGAGTGTCAAGACCAGCTGATGCAGGAGATTAATATGATGGCAAGTCAGCTGCAGGATTTGTGCACTTCTATGTCCACCCTGTCCCACACTTCAACTGCTACAAGTCTGCCTTCCCAAGCATAGACATTGTCTCCAGGTTTGCCACCTGGAGTTCCAGTGTCTGGGGGAGCAGCTAAGCTTCAGCTTCCACTTCTGTCCCGCTTTGATGGAGACCCCAAGGAAAGCCGCGGCTTCAAAAACCAGTGCCAGATCCACTTCACTCTCCATGTTCATCTTTTTCCTTTGGACCAGACCAAGATTGCATTCATGGTCTCTCTACTGTCTGGAAGAGCTCTAACTTGGGAAAACCACATTTGGGAGCATGGTAATCCCAAAACTCACAGTGCTTGGAGATTTTTGCAAAAGTGCCGGGTACTATTTGAGGAACCTGACCACACCTCGTCTTCTACCTCGTCCCTGCTGACTCTAAGATAGAGCATGGATACCATGGCTCAGTATGCCTTATGCTTCTGCATGCAGGCGGCGGAGTGGGCCTGGAATGAAAAGGCCCTGATGGCGATCTTCTAACAGGGTCTGTCTGGTTGTATTAAAGATGAGTTGGCAGGCAGAGATCTACCATCCTATCTAGATGCTCTCATACACATTGCAACTAGGATTGATCTCCATTAACATGAGCAAGCCCAGCAACAGGCTCAATTGTCTTCTCATTTCATGGGAAACTGCTGCCAGGTCAGTTCCAACCTTTCAGTACCCCTTGCTGCCGCAAGCTCCCCCTCCTGCTATGGAGCAGGTAAAGCGAGCTAAACTCTCTGTACAAGGGCACCAGCCAAGGTATTGTGACAATGTGTGCATGTACTTTGGTGGCAAAGGCCAGCGCAAACAAATGAGTAAATGAAAAAACCTGTTACCCTGCTGTGGCTCGGTGGACAGAGAAGCCGACCATAATACACATGCTTAAGGGTTCAAACCCAGACACTTGCCAATTACAATGTCATGTGAGCCCCAGGATAGCCAGTGCCAACACTGCTGAAATGGCATCGGAGGGGTATATAAATATTATTTTATTGGAGGAAAACATAGGGATTAAGAAGGTTGTTTGAGTTGTGGACAATCCTTTTAAAAAATATTGGTAGTACTGCCTTGTAGAAATTCAGTGCCTCTCAAAAAAAAAAAAAAAAAAAAAAAAAAAAAAAAAAAAAAAAAAAGAATTTATATAAAATACTACTTAAAGTGATAATGTGTAAAGATATTTTTTTTTACAAATCTGGAACACAGTATTGAAATAAAAGAAATATCCAAAGGCAATTTAATACAAGGATACAATTCAAAAACAAAGCTTTTTTTTATTAACAAACACAACATTTTTTTAATTAAAAAAATAATCAACAACAATTTGTTATGTAATCCATTTCATTTGTGCCACCCAGGATATATTTTATGAATTTTAGGGGGAAATTGCATTTGCCCAGTCTTCCCTGGTAGAGATACAAGTCCTGGGCACAAGTATTGTAATCTTTCTGGAAAAAATAAAGAAACCTCATAACATTGTATGTGTTGAAATAACCTTCTGTATTTTGCTTGTTACCACTCTGACTTCTAAGTGCTGCCTGGTTTAGAATTTTGCTTTGTTCTATGCATTTTTTTCTTACAACTGTGGAAAGTAGAACACATTTTATTGATGTTTTTAATTTCTGGTAATAAGGATTTCAATCTAAAATGAGCTGCATGCATTATCTTGACAGAATGGCATTGTGTAAAAGAGAACTTTGGTATGCTGTAGTATTATTTACGCTAAAATGAAAAAACATCTCTTCCGAGTAGGATTTTATTGAATTTACAGGAACATTTCAATGAAACAATTGTCATATAGAAAATAGACCAAAAACACAAACACGTGATTACAGAGTTCCATCTGTAACCACAGTCACCATGGCGGTCTAAATGGGTAATAATCAGGAGTGATTGCATGGCCATATCATACATTTATTATGTCATGTTGTATAATGATAAGGTGTTTATTATGAAAATGTGACAAAACAGTCAGCTTGTTGTTAAAGGTAGTTGTTCAGAATTCATAACTATACTGTTATTGACGATGGTCAACAATATTGAGAGATATTACTTTACCCTATCTAACCATCCATTAAGTGAACTTTTGAAAAGTGGCATATTTTTGGCTCAACTCGAGACTGCACTAGAAGTTTGCGGCTTTTGGCATTCTCATGCTATTTTCGCTATCTTCAATGAAGTGGGTGAAACTGGGTCGGGAAGGGGAAGTGGTGACCGTTGTCCATCTAATTCATGAAGAGCAATGAGTTTTGCTACTCCACAAATCTTACTCCAGTGGAAAATGGAGAAGGTTTGGTGGCAAGACACACTAAGAGGTGCACGTCATTTGTCCGGCACTCCTGATTCACAAAGGAGCGTCTGACTTCAGTACATTTCTTCATCAAGACCAGTCTTGATGAATTGGGCCAACAATATTTAAAAATGTTGCAATTTCTTGGTTTAAAAATAGGGCAGCATTCTGGGAGTTGACTGATGTAGTTTAATCACTGGTTGGATTATCGCAGTTGGCTTGGTCAAAATTTACACTGTCAATCATGGCCTGTTTGGCTAATGTAAAGTGTGTGCAGGTTCAAAGAATCACAGGTTATTGTTAGCGGAAAATCGAACAATGCTGTTCTGTCTGCTGTGGACACAGATTAATCTGCCTCACAAAGCTCACAGACTGGCCTGAATGATTAGTTAATCCAAGCAATAGCATGATCACCTGATAGAAGAGGAATACAAAGGCCATAAATGTCTCTCAACCGCCTGGTGATTAATGCTTGAATCAAGAATGTTAGTATCCACGGATCACAAGCTAGCAATGTGCTTCTGTCCTTATCCTGAGATTGTTTACAATGCATGGCACAGTAATTAGAGCTGGCAAGACCTGAAAGACAGCTACTATTGCACATCTTGCCATTTGCTTTTCCTTCTCTTTCTTTTTGCCACATCTTTTATAGATAATGGCTGCCATTTATTATTAGAGATGAGCGTTGTTCTACTCGAACTGTTCGCCAATCTCAAATTCGAGCTGTTTTGGGCGGTGTTCGAGCCGTTCGGCGAACACGAACGATTTGAGAAAAATTCGGCTGTTCGAGGTTATGTTCGATAACTGTTCGTGCACCAAAATCATAACTGGATTATTTCTCAGTAATGATGAAAATTAATGTTAATACGCAGTTTGAGTGTACAGCCGGGTGGGGGGAGGGTCAGGGGATGGATCTCTGCAGGAACAATGAAGATCTCCATTTTTTTTTCTCTTTCCCGCATTTACAGTGGGGAGGTGCAATCTGTCAGCCTATCAGCAGCGCACACACGGAGCGAAGTGCTTTTTTCACACAAGCAAGGGCATGTGTCATTGGCAGTGTGTGTCACATGTCCTTGCCCTATAAGACCAAGCCATTTTCCCCGTCGCCACCATTTTCTCACTGCTGCAGCTGCGTGTTAGACGGCACCGCTGTTGCTGTGTGCGCTATACCTTGTTAATTTCAAGCCAATTTTCGCACAAATCTACAGATAGCTTGGGAGTAGGGAATAGTTGTGATTGCAGTCCTTTTAAGGACTAGGTTACAGCATTTCCTACGACTTTTATCAGGCAGGTCTGTGCTCTTAAATAGATTGTGGGAGTAAAGACTAATTGTAATTGGAGTCCTTTTCAGGACTAGGTTACATCAGTTCCTATCAGTTTTTGCCAGGCAGGTCTGTGCCAGTGCTGTGCAAGTTTTTTTCACAGCATTTGGCTGAATCTAGCAAAGCTAATCCTTTTTGGCCTATTGCAGAGTGTGTTAGTCAGTGGAGTAGCCTATCTGTGTTGCAAGATATACCACCTGTGTATAGAATACCAATTTTTTTACTGCACCTAGTGAAGTAAAATCTTTTGGGCATAGCATCATTCTATTAGTCCATCTATACTGACCTCCATCAGGTTGCAAATTGAATATAATTTTTTTCTGCATCTAGCTCTGAAAAAATATTTGGGCTTCTAGCAGTGTGTGGGACTTGTTCTATTAGTCCATCTATACTGACCTCCATCAGGTTGCAAACTGAATATAATTTTTTGTCTGCATCTAGCTCTGAAAAAATATTTGGCCTTCTAGCAGTGTGTGGGACTTTCTCTATTAGTCCATCTATACTGACCTCCATCAGGTTGCAAACTGAATATATTTTTTTTATGCATCTACCTCTGAAAAAATATTTGGGCTTCTAGCTGTGTGTGGGACTTGTTCTATTAGTCCATCTATACTGACCTCCATCAGGTTGCAAACTGAAAATAATTTTTTGTCTGCATCTAGCTCTGAAAAAATATTTGGCCTTCTAGCAGTGTGTGGGACTTTCTCTATTAGTCCATCTATACTAACCTCCTTCAGGTTGCAAATTAAAAATAATTTTTATCTGCATCTACCTCTGAATAAATATTTGGCCTTCTAGCTGTGTGTGGGACTTGTTCTATTAGTCCATCTATACTGACCTCCATCAGGTTGCAAACTGAATATAATTTTTTTCTGCATCTACCTCTGAAAAAATATTTGGCCTTCTAGCAGTGTGTGGGACTTTCTCTATTAGTCCATCTATACTGACCTCCATCAGGTTGCAAACTGAATATATTTTTTTTCTGCATCTACCTCTGAAAAAATATTTGGGCTTCTAGCTGTGTGTGGGACTTTCTCTATTAGTCCATCTATACTGACCTCCATCAGGTTGCAAATTGAATATAATTTTTTTCTGCATCTAACCCAGCCAATAGTTTTAACCTAATACCACAGTTTGGCCACTCAGCTCTGCTCGGTTCCCATCCATTGTTTTTTTGTGCAAACAACTCCAGAGTTGTGAATTAGTTAACCACCAAAATGAGTGGAAAAAGGCCTGCTGCTGGTGGAAAGGGGAATAGGCGTGTTGGGAAGTGGAAAAAAGGTTGTGTCCGTGGGGTAGGTGTTAAAGCAACAGTAACATCTGCAGAAGAAAGACCATCTTCCAGCCAAACTAAAATGTCTACTTCTTTTAGCGGACAATGTGATAAGATCCCTTTCTTACGGCCACGCCAATCGCTACAAATTCCAGATGAGGCACAAAAACAGCAGGTGCTTCAACGGATATCAAGTGCTCCTTTAAGTGGGCTCTCCTCCACATCAACTTCAACATCACAAATACTCCAGTCCTCAAAGGTGTCACCCAATCGCACTTGCTTCCTCACAGCTCCCAAATCTCCAGTTGCCCGTCTGAGTATGAGGTAGAACAGATGGTTGAGTCTGCAGAGCTGTTTACTCATACTATAGCCTGGGAATCAGAGGTCGACTCCAGCGCTTCTGTGAATCCAGACGAGGAAATGATCTGCACTGATGCCCAGAATCTTTATGAATCGGATCCAGGACCAGACGCAGAAGGTTCTGACCATAATGTAGACCCTCATTCCCAAACTGTAAATCCTGTTGGTGGAGACAATGAGGAAGACGATGATGAGAATCAAATACCTGATTGGAGCGACAACTTTAGTTTTTTGGCAGGGCAGGAACAGGTTGGCTCTGAGGACGACGGGTGTGATAACGCACAGGGTGATGGTGATGAGGTTGGAGATCCCACTTACTGTCAACCCACAGTCAGCCAAGAGATGAGGTCAGCAGAGGAGGTGGAGGAAGATGCTAGTGACGACGAGGTCAGGTTGCGCCTTCCTGGACAGAGACGTAGTACTGGAAGCACGTCAACAACTGCATCCTCAAACACAACTCTGCCTCTCACCACAAGTCGTGGTGGCTCTTCAGGTCGCATGGGTGCTAAGCCTTGCATAGCCTGGGCAGTTTTTCAGATCGATAAAGTTGACCCAACTCGTGTTATCTGTAACATTTGTCAGCAAAAGCTAAGTAGAGGCCAAAAAATACATAGTTTGAGTACTTCATGCATGAACCGGCACATGGACATGAAGCATAAGTTGCAGTGGGAAGCTCAGTGTGCTACAATGCGGCCTAGCCGGCCGGGCCAACCACCGTCTGCCATATCTTGTGCATCCGCGGCCTCTTCATCCTCTGTGACTGGGGGGACAGCAGTCACACCTGTTTTGGGGCGCAGACCTGCCACCTCTTTACCCGCAACAGCCAGCGTGATTGGCAGGTCATCATTTTCTTTGGAGGTGGTAACACCAGCTGGTGTTGAGCGCTGTCCGACATCGATAGCACCACCTTTGGATCAAGGCAACCTAACATGTCCGCCTGCATCTTCCTCACAGACCGGCAGTTTGCCGGGGACACCCTTATCAACCCCGTCTAAGCACAATAGCCAGCCCTCGGTCCCTCAGATGTGGACAAGTAAAAGACCATTTCCTCCTAGCCATGAGAAAGCTAAGAGGTTGAATTTCACCATCTGCAAGCTCTTGGCTACAGAAATGCTGCCTTTCCGCCTGGTGGACACAGAGGATTTTCGAGACCTTATGTCCGTCGCAGTACCCCAGTACCAGATGCCCAGTCGGCACTACTTCTCAAAGAAAGGTGTGCCTGCGCTCCACCAGCATGTCGCACACAACATCACCGCTTCTTTGAGAAACTCTGTGTGTGACAGGGTGCATTTCACCACAGACACTTGGACGAGTAGGCATGGACAGGGGCGTTACATGTCGCTGACTGGGCACTGGGCAGCTATGGTGACAGCAGGACAAGGGGCTGCTGTCCAAGTCTTGCCGTCCCCACGAGTTGTGCGTCAATCCTCTTTATGTCAAAGTTCCTCCACTGCTTCTGCCTCCTCAACCTCCTCTCGGTCTTCCACCTGCACCCAAAGCCTGTCTGGTCATGCCACAAGCTTTCTAACTGCGCAGAAGGGATCCTGCACACCTCCTTACTATGCTGGCAGTAGGGCTCAACGTCATCAGGCGGTTTTTACTTTGAAATGTCTGGGAAATGTGAGTCACACAGCTGAGGAGTTGTGGTCAGCTCTGGAGAACCAATTTCATGAATGGTTGTCTCCACTTGACCTGAAACCAGGAAAGGCCGTGTGCGACAATGCTGCAAACCTGGGTGCGGCCCTTCGCCGGGGCAATGTCACACACGTGCCGTATATGGCTCACGTGTTGAACCTGGTTGTCCAGCAATTTTTAGCCCACTATCCCAGACTAGATGGCCTTCTGCAGAGGGCACGGTCGCTGTGTGCTCACTTCCACCGTTCGCATCCCGCAGCTCAGCGACTTACATCTCTACAGAAGTCGTTGGGCCTGCCACTTCACCGGCTAAAATGCGATGTGCCTACCCGGTGGAATTCAACTCTGCACATGTTGCAGCGACTGTGGCAGCACCGACAAGCCCTGGTGCAATACGTTCTGACGTATAGCCTGGGCCAACGAGATCCGAAGGTGGGGCAAATCACGCTGGAGGAGTGGTCTCAGATCAGGGACCTAGGCACCCTTCTGCACAGTTTTGAAATGGCGACGAAGATGTTTAGTGCTGACGATGCCATTATCAGCATGACTATTCCGGTGATTTACATGCTGGAGCACATGTTAAACAGAATTCGGAGTCAGGTGGTGGCACAAGAGGAGGTGGAGGAAGTAGAGGAGGAGGAGTTGTATGCGGAAGGGCTAACATCTGCAAGGTCCAGACGGTCGGCAGCACCAAGGCGGCAGGCATGTGAGGGTGGGGGAGATGGTTTTACCAGGGCGCATGGTAGCAGCCAAACTAGTGAGGAAGGTGCAGGAGCCCAGGAAGAAGTGGAGGACGAACTGATGGAAGACTCATCAGATGAGGGAGACCTTGATCACATTTCTGTTGTGCGAGGTTGGGGGGAGAGGACAGAGGAAGGAAGCATGATTGTTACCTCGCCACCAACACAACACGGACTTGGTGCTCCTGGATGCGCAACACACATGAGTGCCTTCTTGCTGCACTACCTGCAACATGACCCTCGAATTGTGAGAATTAGAAATAATCCTGCCTACTGGGTTGCCACACTGTTAGATCCCCGGTACAAAAGTAAATTTGCAGAAATTATTCCTGCCATAGAAAGGGATGCACGCATGCAGGAGTATCAGCAGAGACTGTTGCAGAATCTTACATGTGGTTTTCCACAAAACACCAGTGGTGCACCTAGTGAATCTCACAGTTCCAACTTGCCAACCGTGGGACCGTCAAGTGTTCAGCAATCAAACCGTAACAGAACCACAGTATCTACTGGTAACATCAATTTTGCGGAATCATTTCACCACTTTTTTAGCCCATCCTTTGCAAGGCCACAGGAGACAAGAAGTCTGACACATAGTCAACGCCTAGAGACGATGGTACAGGAGTATCTCCAAGTAAACATTGAAGCCATGACTGTGTCACTGGACCCTTGCTCTTTTTGGGCTTCCAATCTGGATAAATGGCCGGAGCTAGCCACTTACGCCTTGGAGATCTTGTCATGCCCCGCAGCCAGCGTTCTGTCTGAACGTGTGTTCAGCACTGCTGGTGGTGTGCTGACAGATAAGCGCACGCGGCTCTCCACTGATAATGTAGACAGACTCACGTTCATAAAGATGAACAAATCATGGATCCGAAATGACTTTTCTACCCCTGTGTCATCCTGGGGAGAGTAAAAGCTTGATGATTGGTTAAAATCACCCTACCAACCGTTTTAAGCTTTCAAATTACTAATCATGTTTATCTGTATCTTGACTGGAAAATAATTTGGGCTTTGTAGCAGTGTGCAGCACTGATCCTATTAGCCCATCTATACAAAGCTCCACCAGATTTAAAATTAATAATGATTTGTAGCTGCATCTAGCCCGGAAAATAATTTTGGGGCTCCAAGATGCGCAAGACACATAAGTGCCTTCTTGCTGCACTACCTGCAACATGACCCTCATATTGTCAGAATTCGAAGTAATCATGACTACTGGGTTGCCACACTCTTAGATCCCCCAAACTTTTCGATCAACCTTTTCATTTTAATAAAGACCAAAAAAATGG
Source organism: Phyllobates terribilis (assembly GCF_046119375.1). Lineage (NCBI taxonomy): Eukaryota > Metazoa > Chordata > Amphibia > Anura > Dendrobatidae > Phyllobates > Phyllobates terribilis. Next base: position 792,190,871 of record NW_027362761.1, read on the forward strand.
TCATTTTTGAAATTATAAGCATTAGCAGGTTATTAGAAACTGAAATCAAACAGTTTTCAAGTCAAAACTTTATTCTAGGTGATGTTACATTTTCACATAGGACCCCTTGTTCGAAAGGAGCTTCTGAACTCTCTCGTCCATTGAATTTGTCAGGTTTTGGATGGTTTCTGCTTCAATTGTTTTGCATGAGGACAGAATACCCTCCCAGAGCTGTTGCTTAGATTTGAACTGCCTCCCGCCATCATAGACACTCCTTTTGATGATGCTCCAGAGGTTCTGAATGGGGTAGAGGTCAGGGGAGCATGGGGGTCACACCATAAGTTTGTCCCCTTTTATGCCCATATCAGCCAGAGATGCAGATGTTTTATGTGCAGCATGAGATGGTGCATTATCATGGAAAAAAATGATCTTGCTGTGAAATACATGGTTCTTCTTCTTGAACCATGGCAGGAAGTGCTGTTTGAGAAAATCCACATACATTATGGAGTTCATCTTTAGTGCCTTCAGGGATCCTAAAGGGGCCGACAATCTCTCTCCCCATGATTCCAGCCCAAAACATTACTCCACCTCCTCCTTGTTGGCGCTGTAGCCGTGTTTGCGTGGGGTGTCCATCAACCAGCCATCCTCCACTCCATCCATCTTTACCATCGAGCGCTCCACGGCACTCATCCGTGAACAAAACAGTTTTGAAATCAGTCTTCATGTAATGTTTGGCCCACTGGAGCCGTTTCTGCTTGTGTGAAGTGGATAGAGGAGGTCGACAGGATGGCATATGCACAGCTGCAAACCTCTGAAGGACCCTGCATCTTGTTGTTCGGGGGACGTTGGAGGCACCAGCAGCTTCAAAAACTTGTCTGCTGCTATGACAAGACTTTTTTGCCGCTGCTCTTTTAACCTGACGTAATTGCCTGTAGGAAAGAGTCCTCAATTTGCCCTTATCAGCACGCACACGTGTGTACTGTGAATCAGCTACATACTTCTTGATTGCCAAGACACTTCATCCTGATCATCGCACAATGTTGATTGTAGTCATGCCTTGACCTAAACACTCCACAATTTGTTGCTTCTCAGCAGCCGACACATCCTTTTTCTTTCCCATTTTGGCAGAAAATGTAGGCTGCTTAATAATGTGAGACAGCCTTCTTAAGTATTCTTGCCTTTCATTGGACACACCTGCCAAACTAATTAGCACAGGTGTCTGCAATTGCTTACAGTGATATAAAGAGCCCTGACACACATCACCATCAATGAGTTTAACTGACAAACAAACAAATTCTTCCCTTATCACTCCTAAACACTTTTTGCATAATAATTTGGAACACAGTGTACATGTGCTTTTCCACAAAACACCAGTGGTTCACGTAGTGAATCTTACAGTTCTAACTTGCCAACCATGGTCTGTATGGAGTTGTTCAATAAAGGGCCCAAAATTAAGATAACATAGATGGGAGAGGTCTCTATGAATAGGAATTCCTAAGTATTTGATACCCTGTGAGGGCCAGGCAAAGGGAAAGTTGGACTGGATGGAATCCTATATGGATTTGGGGAGGGAGACATCGAGGGCCTCAGACTTCGCTGCATTGATTTTAAAATTTGACCATGTAACAAAGTGATCTATTTCAGCCATAACAGCATGGATGGATATATGTGATTGAGTGATATATACTAGTACATTATCAGCAAATAGAGAGCACTTGTACTCGGTGCCTCCCACCTCAATCCACCTAATATTGGGGTTATGGCGAATTGATGAGAGCAGGTGCTCCTTCACTAGGATGTATAAGAGAGGGGACAGAGGACATCCCTGCCTTGTCCCATTGGTGATTGTGAAAGGTGATGAAAATGTTATGATGCACCCCCTGGGCCTTGGGACACCCGGAGCCGGACCCTTTTTGGTGGATGCTGGTGGTTGTAGTCTTCGTGGCGGCGACCCGGTTCCGTGGCTCAGGGTGGTCAAACCAGTGGCGGAACTATTTATGTGGTTTTGATGTTTAAATGTCCGACTACGCCACCCGTGGATTGCGGTCAGAGTGAACCGCCGCTGCAGGGCAGACCGCTGAGGCTGGTGTTGTGGGTGCAGCAGAGCGAAGCATAACTCCCCACGGGAGGAGTATAGCCTCAGGGCAGTGTATGCGGAGGATGGGGGTGATGGTGCAGGGCAGCAGCAGTAACGACACGGAGTCAGTGATGCAGTCCAGGGCCTTTACTCACAGTTCTTATTATCCAGACCACGTCTGCAGGTAACGGCTGCCCACGTCGTACTGTGCTCACCAGGTGAGGGGCTCAGACAACTCCTAGATAACTTTGGAGCGCTTCACAGGACCCCCTTTGTGTGTCCTTTGTCTGGCCTTTCTTACCAACCCTTCTGTCCGGCTGCCTCGGGCCTCCTCTTGGTAAACTTGGCGCCAGTTTCCCTGACCCTATGTGCTGCCCTCCTAGCGGGTGTAGCGAGGGGCTGCGCCACATAAAATGTCACAGCCTCCGGTTTCTAGCTGAGGGTCGTTTCCTGTCTCCACTAGTTTCGGGGACCGGTCTCCCCCTTTGGCCTGACCCCTCCATGCAGGTGGATTCGGGCGTGCGGTGGCGACACGCCCGTCCGCACCCCTGGGATTCCTTCGTTCCTCGTTCCTGGAGCCTTCTCCGCTCCTCTTCCTTCCTTCTCCCTCTTCCAGGCCTGGGCCTCTGTTACTAGGCCCGCCTCCGGAGCAGAGCTCATGCAGAGCCCCTGCTCCCTGCCACTTCTGCTCAGACTTCTCTGCACTGAACTAAGATGGTGCCCACCTTTTATACTCCCTTCTCAATGCACCCAGGAACTGCTTCCTCCCTGCTCCTGTACTACAGGGTTCCCTTTCCTCAGTGTTCCCTCCCCCCACTCCAGCCAGGGACAGGGACTGTCGTGCCCATCTCAGGGGCATATTGGTCGCCCTGCCCCACGGCAATGTGGTGTAATGCATGCAGGTGTCGGGTCCTGATCCACACTCCATCCTTACCTGAGAGTGAGATATCACACCTCTGGGTGAGGTGCAATACCTCTGTAGCAACCGAGCCCTCAGGGTGCTACAGTTCCATTTATCTTCAGCCTAGGTGACGTATTGCGATAAAGGGCCGTGATTTTGGCTATAAAAGGGTCCCCTAGACCCCTACCCCAAGCTTTTTAAGAGAATCATATATGGCGTGCCAGGAGACTCTATGGAATGCTTTCTCAGCATCCATCGAGAGTATCTAATTACAAATTTTTAACTGCATCTAGCCCAGGAAATACTTTGTGCCTAGTAGCAGTGTCTGCTAGTCAGCGGATTATCCCGGCTGTTAAGCAAGCTACACCACCTGTAGTTTGGACACTTAATTTTTTCAAAGGAAATGCTTCGGGACCACGGGATACTCAGTGAAGAGCATCAGGAGGCACCCCAAGGCATAGGGGCTGGGACTGGCAGTAGGATGCCTTGCGGTGGACAGCCGAGCTCGATCCTTCTAAAAGCTTTTTAACTGCAGCAGCTTTAGTGGACGCTACTGGAGCTGGAATTACGCGGCTGCTGGCATGAGACTTGCCCTCCAATAGATCATTGTAAATGGATTTAAAGTGTATTCATTCAAATTAGAGAGACAATTTAAATTAAAAAGCTTAGAGCTGCCTCCACCACAGGGGGGCTCGCTCGACCCACCAGCGGACAGGCACCAGTATTGGGAGAGGGGGGCTGGCCGTCAGGGTTCACCGCGGCTCTGGCACAAACCCGGCGACACGGAGGTGGCACGGGCAGGAGCGGACTGAACGTGTCGCCTTCTCACTTTTTGGATTTTAGAAGGGCATGACATGCCTATATCTGTGTCTCCCCCTCCTTTTACTCCTCCACCTCTTTTCTTTTCTCATGACTATATGTACTTGTCACTTTTCCATGTGTTAGTTGTGTCTTCTGAGCAGTTTGTCAGCTTTTGGACACCTTTGAAGGTGTTTTCTATGTGTTTCTATGTGTTTTTGTTTGCCTGCCATTGGTTTTAACGGTGTTCAAAGGTGTTCGACGAACAGTTCGACGAACAGTTCGGCGAACCGAACCGAACTCGAACACTACGGGGGTGGCTCAACACTATTTATTATTACTAATATCTAAGTTGTATTAATGATGTGTAATAAGCCAGTGTCTCACAAAGGCATTTATTAGAGATGATCATATAATTTCTAATTAAATCTGTTTTGAATTTTTAGGAATTTATTGACGCTTGTGAATTAAAATAATATGTATTTTGCATTGCACCAGTAGTCTAACAAAGCAAACTACATTTTACACATTGCAGACTATTGCATAGGTCAAAGAAGGATCACATGACCTTAGGTGCAGCCTGGTGGGATTCTTTATAATGCTTTCAAGCCTTGATTTTGGGACAAAATCTGGTGACCTCTTGCTGTGTGGTCGGTTTCCCTTTCTGCTAAGCCACAGCCTGTTTGGTCTCTGTCCAACTGCTGATGGTTCTTTTGTCTTTTCTTCAGTTTGCTTTTTTCAGGTGTGTCTCGTTTCCAGATTTGGTTCTGTTCTATCACATCTTGGGTGGGGCTATTTATACTCACCTTGCACCTGCATTCTAAGCTGGCTATACTTCAAGTTTGATGACACTTGGAGTTCCAGCTCCTTAGCTAGAGATTATTTTGTTTTAGTAATCTCAGTTGCTTTCCTATGGTTTGTTTACGTGACTTCCTCCCTAGCACCCGTTTCCTTCTCTTTCATTAGTGGTCTGGGAGGTTTCCACATCTTCCATTTGTTTTTTGATTCTTGTTTGCTAGGCGTCGGGCGTTTGCTGGATTTGAAATGGGTTCAGAACCATCAGTGGATTCTGTGGTCTCCAATTCCAGTCCAGCCAGGGATGATGCTGCTCAGCATCGTCATCAGTCCCAACGCCTAGCTGGTGCACGAGATGTACAGGTTGTCTCTCGGGTCTTTGTTCCTAGCAATATGAAGGATAGGTTGCGGAGGGAGACAGGGCTGCTAAAGCCTAAGTCTAGGATTCTCTGTACTGAGCATGCCCATGACATGGCGGACCGTGATTGGTGGTTTGGGAGTCAGTTAATCCGGTGACCTGGCACCGCCTGATTGGTCGCGGGTGACGTCACCAATCGTGTGACGGTGGGCAGGGCTTAATCTTTAAAAAGCCCGCCCACAAACATGGCGGCGCGCTCTGATCATTGAGCAGTGATGGTGTTGTGTGGACGCTTGGTCTCTTGGGCTCCCTGTGTGCTTTAGTTCCTGGCAGGCAGGTTTAGTAGAAATAGGCAGGCTTAGATGAAATAGGTAGGTAGCTTCATCTGACAGCCTGGCTCTGATAAAGGGGTCGCCTTACACCCCGAGCAGTCTGCAGACACCCTATTCCCGGTACCATCTGTAAGCCACGTGGAGGGATCCTCCTCAGTCCGGTAGCACGTCGGCTGGGAGCACGTATTCGCCGGCGTGAGTCACACACGCATCCTAGCGCCAACTGTGTAGTCCCTGTGCTGTAACAGGACTACAGATACATTATTTATCGCACATCTCTCGTGCAGTTAACGGAGATAGTGCGAATCCCTATTCCCGTTCCGGTGTGCAGTAACACGAAGGGGATTGTTATTTAAGTTGATTGTTTTACCTTCTCACCTGGAAGGTGTTCGGCCGCAGTCCACCAGGCTGCATCGTGGACCCCGGGTTCGGTTGCTTTCCATTATTTAATATAGTTGTTTACAACCGTCCCCTTAACACTTCTTATTCCTATTTTCCTCCGTCTTTCCTGTGTGACTGTCTTAACATATTCATAGGCCTGTGCCTCATCCTTTAATTTATGTGTATTTCTTTCTATAGTTATAATTGCTTTGGTGTTGCACATTGTCTATAATGAAGGTGCATTAAAGCCATTCAGGGTCAGACAATGTTGAGTAGGGGCGACATTTCGTAATCTCAGGGTGCCAACCTCCGCGGTCAGGTATAGACAAATCAGGGTTTTATGAATGCAGGTGTTGTGTCTTTCCTGGTTTGTACATTACCCATGTAAGTGTTTAGGCTTAGTCGGAACAAATGCTTTTCAGCTATTTCATCACATAATATACAATCATGAGGGATTATCATAGCATATAAAAGCAGGTGCAGGAAATGCAGCAGTCATTTTACTGTGAATCTAGATAGTGAGGGAATGTCTCAGCTCACAGGTTAATAATACAGATGGGGAGAGAAAGCCATAAAACACTGAATAAGCAAATAGTCAAGGCTGTATTTATAGCTTCTGCTGCCCTAGGCACTCGCTCAGTGTGTCCCAGCTATTGCCAGCTTTCTTGTATGTCATTACTATGGCTGTTTAAATATTCAGTAAAGATGAGTGGATCTGATAGAATTAGAATGAGCCAGATCACGCAGACCTTTCTGAAGTTATTCACTGCAAAACAAATATCCCTTATGCTCTTCAGTGTCTGCAAACCCCAGAGCATAAGAAACATAATATGTAAAAAAAAAACAACTTATATTCACTTCTGTGGCCCCTTTGCTTCTCAAATTCCCCATCTAGTCCTTGGCATATCCTCTTATCACCGCCACAAGTGCTGAAATCTCTTTACGCAAGGCAGGACTTCCAGTTCTGATGAGTCCCTGACGGTTCTGCACATGAGCAATTAACGTCATAGCACATTTGTTTACATTGTGACCTTGTGTGCGCATGCACAGTATGGAATGGACAGAGCTTTGTTGTTTCACCTCTCTACATGGTATATACCCGACACTTGTATTTAGGCTATGTGCCCACGATGCAGAAATGAAGCAGAAAATTTCTGCAGCATTTCTGCATCTCCCTGGCAGAAAAACGCATGCAGATTGTGCATGCGTTTTTCCTGCAGAATACATGCGGATTCACATGCGGATTCACATGCGTTTCCGCATGCAGATTGACAAGCGCTTTCCAGGCGATAGCATCACTTGGAAAGTGCTTGACAACTAGGTCACACTATATAAATCCATGCAAACGGCATGGATTTATATAGTGTGACCGTAAAAATAAAAAAATAAAGCTATACTCACCCCCGATGTCCCGGCGTGTGCTGCAGCTCTGCTTCCTCGCTGGTTCCTGGCTGCCAGCATATCGCGAGACAGAGCGGTGAAGGGCCTGCGGTCACATGACTGTGACATCACCGAAGGTCCTTCAGCGCCGCCGGCATGCAGAGAGAGCCTTCGGAAAGGTGAGTATAAACTTTATTTATTATGTTATTCTTTTTTTTACAGGTACAATGGTACCCAGGTCTGGATGAGAGTCTACTCTCCTCCAGAACTGGGTACCATCTGCACATAGAGACGCATAGAATCCGCTTGTACAAAAAATGTACAGACGCGCATTCTATGCGTCTCAATGCAAGTCAATGGCGGGGCTTCCGCTGTGCTTCCGCAAAATTAATGAACATGCTGCGGATTTTTGTACGCAGCATGTGCATAGAACATGCGGAATCCCCTTGGGGACCATGGGGTGCGGATTACCTAGCGTTTCACAAGCGTTTACGCTGCGGAAATTCCGCAGCATAAACGCTTGAAAAACGCTACGTGGGCACGCAGCCTTAACCCAGAGACTGCCTCACAATGTGTGCTTATTTTGTTGCCATTTATTATCAAACAGGCAGTTAATGCCTATCAGTTAGCATTATTTTACTCATAGCCATTTATGTTGAGGTTACTTTGAAGAGCTTAAGAGGGGTTCAATAAAGTCCTAGGAAACCAGTTTGGCAAAAAATAAATAGAACTGCCCTTCAGCCAGGAGAAAGACAAGAGATAAGCGGATGGACAAATGCCTAGTGCACCGATCAAAGAAAATATAAAAACAAAGGCAATGTTTTGTTAAAGTGTGTGGCATTTATTTAATTGTGAATTTTTGCACCCTCAGCTGCTGCGCACCTAGAGCGCTGTCTCAGCTTTGAACTCATTTCATGGTTACCTTGGTTTAGAGATACCTCTCAAATATGATAATTTTTAGCTGAGAAATCAAGAGGAGTCATAGTAAGATGAGAGATTACAAAAATCTAAATTCAATGTTTTCTTAAGAGAAAATATGTCTTTGAGTCAAAGAGGAGAACAACTGAGAATCTGGCTCCTTTAGATGCTAAGCTGTCCATGTATCAAAATCAGCTGTTTATGAAGGGTATCGGTAGTTGGACCATCAGTTGATCACCATAGTAGCTCTCTTACTAAAAGTGTTATCTGTTGTGAAATCCCTTGAAATGCTCTGAAAACAGCTGATTAATTTGCTAATAGAGTAAGAATATATTCACACAGCTATGTGAAATGTCTGTGTGCTACTTCATTTACTATTAGAAAGCACATGGGTTCACATAGTTTCATTGATTTATTCACACATCCATGAAAATCACAGATCTGAGTGTGAGATCCTGGAGCCTAAGAGCATATCTTATTATATGATTTTGAGGATAAATATAGGACATGCTCAATGGGTCTGTATGCTGTCTGATAAAATATCAGTCAGCACACAAAAACTTTACACGTATGTGTGCATGCAACTGTAACGGGGAGGGTGGTGGAATCACTTTGCCATAGTCTGAGGAGAGACTGGAGGGGCGTAACTAAGGACCTCACCAAGTCTGACCTCAGATGTACAGCGGCTTGACGACTCTGTGATCCAAGGAGGGACAAGGAAGGTGGACCAGGTGCTATTCCGGGCTGACCTCGGGTGGGTGGCAGCTGACCCCCAAGGGACAGGAGACAGGCACAGGCAGGCACGGCTGATGGGAAGGCAAGCTGGCACTTTAAAGCTGGAAACTTTAGGATGGCGTACGCGACCTTTTTAAGAGGCGGGCAACGCGCACGTGTGCTAAGCACAGTGCTCCGGGATCTGCATGCCGTGTGCATACCCCAGGCAGTTTCACGGAGAGAGGAGGAGGAGCGGGACACTCCAGATGGCAGCCGCTGCGGTGAGAGAGTCGGCACCTCTGCCGGGGGAGGGAGGCAGAAGGTAGCGGCGTCGGCGTTACAGTAACCTAAAAGAAAGTACAATCTAATGAAGTCACACACCATCATTCTAAAGATTGGAGATTCTGTGAAGTATTTTATCTACACAGCTCAAAAAATAAAGGGAACACTTAAACAACAGAATATAACTCCAAGTACATCAAACTTCTGTGAAATCAAACTGTCCATTAAGGAAGCAACACTGATTGACAATCAATTTCACATGCTGTTGTGCAAATGGAATAGACAATAGATGGAAATTATTGGCAATTATCAAGACACCCTCAATAAAGGAGTGGTTCTGCAGGTGGGGACCACAGATCACATCTCAGTACCAATGCTATCTGGCTGATGTTTTGGTCACTTTTGAATGGTGGTTGTGCTTTCACACTCGTGGTAGCATGAGACGGACTCTACAACCCACAGAAGTTGCTCAGGTAGAGCAGCTCATCCAGGATGGCACATCAATGCGATCTGTGGCAAGAAGGTTTGCTGTGTCTGTCAGCGTAGAGTCCAGAGGCTGGAGGCGCTACCAGGAGACAGGCCAGTACACCAGGAGACGTGGAGGGGGCCGTAGGAGGGCAGCAACCCAGCAGCAGGACCGTTACGTACGCCTTTGTGCAAGGAGGAACAGGAGGAGCACTGCCAGAGCTCTGTAAAATGACCCCCAGCAGGCCACAAATGTGCATGTGTCTGCACAAACGGTTAGAAACCGACTCCATGAGGGTGGTATGAGGGCCCAACGTCCACAGATGGGGGTTGTGCTCACAGCCCAACACCATGCAGGACGTTTTGCATTTGCCACAGAACACCAGGATTGGCAAAGTCGCCACTGGCGCACTGTGCTCTTCACATATGAAAGAAGGTTCATACTGAGCACATGTGACAGACTGGACATGCCGTGGAGAGCGATCTGCTGCCTGCAACATCCTTCAGCATGACCGGTTTGGCAGTGGGTCAGTAATGGTGTGGGGTGGCATTTCTTCGGAGCCCTCCATGTGCTCACCAGAGGTAGCCTGACTGCCATAAGGTACCGAGATGAGATCCTCAGACCCCTTGTGAGACCTTATGCTGGTGCGGTTGGCCCTGGGTTCCTCCTAATGCAGGACAGTGCCAGACCTCATGTGGCTGGAGTGTGTCAGCAGTTCCTGCAAGATGAAGGAATTGAAGCTATGGACTGGCCTGCCCTCATTCTGGGAGGAGTTCCCACCGGAGACCATCCGCAACTTCATCAGGAGCATGCCCAGGCATTGTATGGAGGTCATACAGGCACGTGGAGGCCACATACAATACTGAGCCTCATTATGACTTGTTTTAAGGACATTACATCAAAGTTGGATCAGCCTGCAGTGTGTTTTTCCTCTTTAATTTTGGGGGTGACTCCAAATCCAGTCCTCCATTGGTTAATAAATTTGATTTCCATTGATGATTTTTGTGTGATTTTTTTGTCAGCACATTCAACTTTGTACAGAACAAAGTATTCAATGAGAATTTTTCATTCATTCAGATCTAGGATGTGTTATTTGAGTGTGCCCTTCATTTTTTTGAGTAGTGTATTTTATTTATTATGAAGCATTTTGGACCACTTTATTGAACTTTGCCTTGCTCCGATCTCGCTGGTGTAAAATGTAATTTTAACAACTGTTGTTCATACATTATATATTTTACATTCTAGCTTTCATATTGGATGGAATAACAAAACCTTACATTCCCTCTTTTTCTGTAAATAAATGTGCCCCACATTATTTCAGTGCCCTTGGAGAATAACATCATTTTCAGAAACTCTATTGTGTATTTTTCTTCTTCATAACAAGCTGTTGGCTCAGATGTTATATTTGTTCTAGCATATTAGACTGGCAGATTGGATATTGTCTCAGGAGCTTTGTGTTATGACTGTATGTGTTTGTGGCGCCCTTGCGGGTTCAGTCGCCACAGAGGTACTGTGTCTCACCCAGAGGTGTGGCATCTCACTCTCAGGTAAGGAAGGAGTACTGCCCGGGACCCTAACACCTGCATCCAACACTACACTACTCCAGAACAGCAGGAGGGGCAAGATGCGTCGCTCTTCTGCTGAGCCCTGTCCCTGGCTGGAGTGGGGGGAACCAAAGTAGGGGGAACCATGTAGTGGGTGTGGGTGGAGGAAGCAGTTTAGGGGAGCACTTGAGAAGGAGGATATAAAAAGGGGAAGCCATCTTGTGAGGAGTGGTCAGTCTGATGAGTTCAGTCAAAGGAAGAGAGTGTGTGGAGCAGGAGCTCAGCAGGAGCTCTGCTCAGGAGGAGGACCTAGTGAGAGAGGCCCAGGACAGAAAGAAGAGAGGAGAGGAGCAGGAAGGAAGGCTCCAGTAAAGCAGAAAGGATCCCAGGGGTACAGGCAGTGCTGGAGGCCACCCGTACGCACGAATCTACCAGGCGGTGGAGGGATCGGGCCCCAGAAGGGGACCGGCCCCCAACTAGTGAGAATTGCAACGTTCAACTAGGTAACCGGAGGGTGCAGCATTTCAGGTGCTGCAGCCAAAAGCCACATCTAACTCACCAAAAAGATGGCCATAGAGTACCCAGGGGACAGAGAAGACATCGCCCGACAAGGTCCGCGGTCACTGGCTTGGGATACTGGGTGTGAGGTGCAGGGAGACGGCCAGAAGGAACACACAGAAGGGGGTCCCGTTATGTACTCCGGAGGTACCTGCGGGTTTGCTGAACCCCTCCCTGAGTAAGCACAGGACGACATGGGAAGTTACCCCGGCCCTGATAACTTGGAGCCTAAAAATCGTGAGTAAAACCCTGAAGACTGCATCCCACTGTCTCTGCGAATTATTATTGCGCTATCATCCCCTGCACTACACTGCACAGCAACATCTATAACATCACCATTTCCTGCCCTGGAGCTAAGCTCTGCTTGTGGAGAGCTGAACCAACTCTGCTGCACTAACATCAGCTCCAGAGGACCTGCTCCGCAGCTGCGGCTCCCTTTTGTCGCATACCACAGGTGGCGTCACAAACATTAAAAGAACTTGAAATCCCCTTTTTATTTTATCATCCCCCTTTTCATTGACTGCCCTGGGTCACGGAGCGGGTCACTGCCACTGTGACATCCCCAGCCCCAAAGACCGGCCCGGCTACCGAGTACCCCACGGCCCAGGGGGCGAGTCATGTTCAACAGACCGGACCAACATTTTGGAAAAGTCTATAAATTATAGATACCACTCTTATACCACTATGCAGAAAGAGATGGAATTAGCACATCCAATCTGTACGAAGCTGTTTACTAATAAAATACTTATTCAAATATCCAACAAGTGCTTTCTATAAAAAGAAAATGATGATGATTTGTTAGCATAAAGGGTTTTTTGCTACTGTGATATTGACAACTTTTAATGAGAATAAAACATCAATATGTAATTGGTGGTGGTCTTATTGGCGGAGATCGTGCTGCAGTACTGTTATAATTCCTTTATTGTTTACTCAGCCACAACTCCATACATAAGGTTTTGACTGTGCCTGGCATTGCATCTTAGTCACATTCAAGTGGATAGTACTGAGGTGCAATTCCAAGTATTGCCCCAAGTATATGTACAGTGAGACAGTGTTAAGGGCTCACTTGGTGAGGTGGATAATTTAAGCTAAAACACAGTTCAGTAAAAGATGTTTCGCTACTGTACCAAACATGATATAAACAGTATATCTATATATACAGTGGGTAAGGAAAATATTAAGACCCCTTTACATTTTTCACTCTTTATTTCATTGCAGCCATTTGGTAAATTCTAAAAAGTTCATTTTTTTCATTAAAGTATAGTCTGCACCCCATCTTGACTGAAAAAAAAACAGAACTGTACATAGAAATTTTTGCAAAATAATTACAAAAGAAAAACTGAAATATCATATGGTCATAAGTATTCAGACCCTTTGCTCAGCATTGAGTAGAAGCACCCTTTTGAGCTAGTACAGCCATGAGTCTTTTTGGGAATGATGCAACAAGTTTTTCACATCTGGATTTGGGGATCCTCTGCCATTCTTCCTTGCAGATCGTCTCCAGTTCCGTCAGGTTGGATGGTGAACATTGGTGGACAGCCATTTTCAGGTCTCTCCAGAGATGCTCAATTGGGTTTAGGTCAGGGCTCTGGCAGGGCCAGTCAACGATGGTCACAGAGTTGTTCTGAAGCCAATCCTTTGTTGTTTTAGCTGTGTGCTTAGGGTCATTGTCTTGTTGGAAGATGAACCTTTGGCCAAGTCTGAGGTCCAGAGCACTATGGAAGAGGTTTTCATCCAGGATATCTCTGTACTTAGCCGCATTTATGTTTCCTTCAATTGCAACCAGTCGTCCTGTCTCTGCAGCTAAAAAACACCCCCATAGCATGATGCTGCCACCACCATGTTTTACTGTTGGGATAGTATTGGGCAGATGATGAGCAGAGCTTGGTTTTCTCCACACATACCACTTAGAATTATCACCAAAAAGTTCTATATTTGTATCATCAGATGAGAGAATCTTATTTCTCATAGTCTGGGAGTCCTTCATGTGTTTTTGAGCAAACTCTATGCGGGCTTTCATATGTCTTGCACTGAGGAGAGGCTTCTGTCGGGCCACTCTGCCTTAATGGCCCGACTGGTGGAGGGCTGCAGTGATAGTTTACTTTGTGGAACTTTCTCCCATCTCCCTACTGCATCTCAGGAGCTCAGCCACAGTGATCTTGGGGTTCTTCTTTACCTCTCTCACCAAGGCTCTTCTCCCATAATTGCTCAATTTGGCTGGATGGCCAGGTCTAGGAAGACTTCTGATGGTCCCAAACTTCTTCCATTTAAGGATTATGGAGGCCACTGTGCTCTTATGAACCTTGAGTAATGCAGAAATTCTTTTGTAACCTTGGCCAGATCTGTGCCTTGCCACAATTCTGTCTCTAAGCTCCTTGGGCAGTTCCTTTGAGCTCATGATTCTCATTTGGTCTGACATGTACTGTGAGCTGTGAGGTCTTATATAGACAGGTGTGTGCCTTTCCAAATTAAGTCCTATCAGTTTAATTAAACACAGCTGGACTCAGATGAAGGAGTATAACCATCTTAAGGAGGATCACAAGGAAATGGACAGCATGTGACTTCTGAGCAAAGGGTCTGAATACTTATAATGACTATGTGATATGTCAGCTTTTCTTTTTTAATAAATTTGCAAAAATTTCTACATTTCTGTTTTTTTCAGTCAAGATGGGGCACAGAGTGTACTTTAATAACAAGAAAAAATAAGAAATTTTTAGAATTTACCAAATGGCTGCAATGAAACAAAGTAAAAAATTTAAAGGGGTCTGAATACTTTCCATATCCACTGTATATCAAAGATTTCACATCTGGTTCAAGGGCACCAAATGCGAGACATCAGACTATAGAGTCCCAAACTTTGCCAAGGCAACACATTGGTCCCCATAAAATTAAGAGGATTATGCCCATAATGAATCAATCACCACTAATTTACTACCAATTCCAAGAATCCCCAATCACCAAAAGTTACCGTGAGGCATTTTAAATACTAATGAGTTAATTACATAATAAAATATAGCAAACATTGTAAAACACAGCTCTTTTTTGAAAATGACAGCTGAAGACATACCATGTGCAAAATTTTGAGGTACAGTGGGAGAGAAATAGGGTGGGAATTTACCTGCTATTTTCTAAGCAGCAATAGTGGCTTCCTGGTTAATTCCAGAATTCTTCTAGCCTTCCCATATTCCTTTTCCTCTTTTCTCAGTCTCTTCCTACAACTGTTATTGACGCGCCCCTGGGCCTGTGTCGCGCTGCGGTGCGCACGCGGGAGCTTACCCGGAGCCGGATCCGTGGAGGGTTGTAGTCTCGTGGCGGTGACCCGGTCCGTGCCCAGGGAGTCAAACTGGACGGCAGTCTACTAGTAGTAAATAGTTGATGACTACGCCACCCGTTGAGTGCAGCCAGGGAGCTGCTGCTGCAGGGCAGACCGCTGAGGCCGATGGTAGGATTATGCAGCGTGATAGTATAACCCCCAATGGGAGGGGTATGGTCTCAGGGCAGCCGACGTGGATGATGGGGGTAGCAGGAACCACTCAGAGACGGTACGGTGTAGTTCAGGGTCTTTACTGGTGACAATGATAGACCCTCCCGGAGTACTTGCTAGCGAACGGGGCCTGGTCAGTCCTTGAGCAGATGGGATCTCCCCTGGCCAGGCGTAGTTGTAGGCCTCCCAAACTGACTGTACTCTTCTGGCTACCTTGCTAGAAGCTGATGTAAGTAGCCCACGTCCCTGAGTGTACCGTGTGGTGCTCACCCGTATGGCCGGTGACTCGGGGCCTTCTAATGGCTTCCGCTCCACGATGGCGGTGCTGGTCCCACGCGTGTGACCGTGCCTTCGGGCTTCTGGGCCAGAGGACCTGAAATCCCCTGCCTGACGGATTCTGCTGCTGGGTAGGAGTTAGTCCCCACAGCCTCGGACTCCGGGTCCGGAAAGAAGTCTTCTTAGTCAGGGCGAGCTCTGCGGCTGCCAGCCCCTGACTCCTTGTAACTCTGCTGTTTCCTATGCTGCTTCTTGTCTCTACTCCACTTGTCTGACTCACCCTGCCTCAGCCCCGGGTTTATACAGGGGAAGTTCTTCCCCTCCCAAGACTGGGCAGGAGGTGTGGCATGCACAGGATCCCTGACCAAAGGACCTCCCACCTGCTCTCAGACATAACATTACATTACTGTGGAAAACCAGACCCCTGGGGTGCCACATTCCCCCCTAGTGAAATTTAGTACTCCGGGACTAAACACATTTAGAAAAACATAACAAGGCAAAAACATTAATAATACAATAAGAAAACATATAAAGATGGTTACGGCGTGTCCGCAACCGGGTGCAGTCTCTGAAGAGAGCAAGGTGTCCATTTCACCAACACAGGGAGACGTAACCAGGTAGGGGTCTGTCCTACCCCGAGTCCTTAACAGTCTCTAGTCCATCCTGGGTTACGCTCCAACTATGTACAAGGATTCCCGGTAAATCCACCAAGGATTCCTAAAAATAACTAGAAACACAAAATTATACACAAGCAACAAGACACAGAAAAACATAAATAAAACAATTTATACACTTTAAATTCTCCAGCGTGCGGGTAACTGGCCTCTAGTGGCCCGAGTGGACCTACGGAGCTGACTGTCTGGCCCTGAACTACAGGGTGTAGGAGCTGTCAAGGGTAAACTGGGCAGCTGTCTACCGGCTCTTTGTCTCACTAGGGGTACGGCAGGCTCACTATAAGCAGAGGGTTGATTCTCCTGTTCTGCTTGTGTGGAGTCTTCTGCCTCCTGGACCGGCTGTTCATCCAGCTCTACCCGTTGCTCCGTAGGTTCTTGGGATGATGGTTGGAGGAAGGTGAGTACGGGTACCACAACTGCACCATTGACTTGAGTCCAAGACTGAGGGAAGTCCCCGAGCACGGTACTAACCATATCTTCCCTTTCTTCCACGGGTCGATGGTCTTCTTGTTCCTCTTCAGGGTTCCTCAGTTGTTCGGGACACTTCTTCAGGTGGTCCCGGGATACAATGGCTGTGGTTTCCCCTCCGTCTTTACTGATGGTACAGACCTTCGGGTTCTCGTGGCTTGAAGGCAGTACGGTGTACGGGTACTTCTCCCACTGGTCGTCCAACTTGTGGAGCCGTCTCTTCCTCTTCAAGACCTGCTCTCCGGGTACCAGGGGAACAGCGGGAGCATACTGGTTGTAAGTTTTCTCTTGTCTTTCCCTAGCCTGACAGAGACTTCGCTCCACGCTCTCCTGTACTCTCCGGTACTGCTGCTGCCTCTCTGTGTCCCAGTCTGTTTCTGGTGAAGTGTCCTCGGGGGTCAGGACTCCCATTTCCAGGTCAACAGGTAACTTACCAGGTCTTGCCCTCATTAGGTAAGCCGGGGTACAGTTGGTGGAACCTACCGGGATGTGGTTGTATAGGTCCACCAGATCGGGCAACTTTTCAGGCCACAGACTGCGTTCTTCCAGGGGCAACGTTTTTAGAAGATCCATTACCACCTGGTTCATTTTTTCACAAAGTCCATTAGTCTGCGGATGGTAGGGTGTCGTCCTTATCTTCCGGCAGCCATACAGATTGCAGAATTCCTGAAAGACCTCCGCTTCAAAGGCAGGTCCCTGGTCCGTCAGCACTTGGTCCGGGTACCCGTGTGGACGGCAGAAGTGCTGCTGGAAGGCTCTAGCTGCTGTTTGAGCCGTTAAGTCCTTGACGGGGACGACAACCAAGAACCGGGAGTAATGATCCACGATGGTTAACGCGTAGACGTAGCCACTTCTGCTTGGGGTCAGTTTTACATGATCCAAGGCTACCAGTTCCAACGGTTGCCGGGTGACGATGGACTGCAGGGGAGTCTTCTGGCTGGCTCGGTCCTTCCTTCTCAGGTTGCACGGGCCACAATCTCTGCACCACTTCTCGATGGTTCCCCTCATGCCTACCCAGTGGAACCGCTCGCGCAGCAGGAACTCCAGCTTCTTCCACCCAAAGTGTCCAGCTCCGTCGTGGTATGCCTCCATCACCATGGCTGCGTCTCTTCGTGGCACCACTACTTGCCAGAGTAATTCATGCGTCCGGGAGTTAACCATTCTGCGGCACAACTTCCCTTTGTAAAGGAACAGTCGACTCTTCTCTGCCCATAGTTGTTTGGCTTCCTCCGGAGCGTCTGGTTCAAGGCGAGCCTCCGGCCGAGTCAGCATCTCCTTCACCAGTCGGACGGCAGGGTCGCTGTCTTGCGTTTCCGCCCAGTTGTAGTGGGGTAAGGGGTTCAACGTAGCAGCCTGCTTACTCCTTACCCGGTGGGAATACTGAATAGTCCCATGACGGTGGAACGCAGGGAGTTCAACTTCTTCCAGTCCCTCCGGATCTTCTCCTCCGTCCGGCAGGTTGGGCATCCTGGACAGGGCGTCCGCGTTGGTATTGGAGCGTCCTGCCCGGTATTTAATTGTGAACTCGTAGTTGGACAGACGGGCCATCCACCTCTGCTCCAGGGCACCGAGTCTTGCCGTGTCCAGGTGTGTCAGCGGGTTGTTATCCGTGTACACGGTGAACCGGGAAGAAGCGAGGTAATGTTTAAAGCGCTCAGTGATTGCCCATACTACGGCCAGGAACTCTAACTTAAATGAGCTGTAATTCTCGGGGTTCCTTTCGGTGGGTCGCAGTTTTCGGCTGGCGTAGACGATTACTCGTTCCTTCCCCTGCTGGATCTGGGACAGTACGGCTCCTAGCCCGATGTTACTGGCGTCGGTGTAGAGGATAAAGGGCTGGCTATAATCCGGGTACGCCAGGATTTCGTCCCCCGTGAGGGCCATCTTCAGCTGGCGGAAGGACTCTTCTTCCAGCTCTTCCCATTTGAAGGGCGGCTTCTGGTTCTTGGCCTTCCGGGACTGGCCTATCAGGAGGTCCTGCATAGGTGCTGCCTTTTTGGTGAAACCGGGAATAAACCTTCGGTAGTAGCCTACCAACCCGAGGAACTGCCGCACTTCTTTTACGCTGGAGGGGCTTGGCCATTCCTTAATTGCGGTGATTTTATCAGGGTCGGGAGCCACTCCGTCAGCGCTCACTACGTGTCCCAGGTACTGCACCTTTGGTTTCAGGAGGTGACACTTGGAGGGTTTCACCTTTAGGCCGTAACTCGCCAGAGCCTCGAACACTTCCGCCAGGTGTTTCAGGTGGTCCTCATACGTCTTGGAATATACGATGACATCGTCCAGGTACAACAGGACCGTCTCGAAGTTTCTGTGGCCCAGACAACACTCCATTAGGCGTTGGAAGGTTCCTGGTGCGTTGCAGAGTCCGAACGGCATGCAGGTGAACTCGCTAAGTCCCATCGGGGTGGTGAATGCGGTCTTCTCCCGGTCCGCCTCTGCTACAGGAACCTGCCAGTACCCGCTAGTGAGATCCAAGGTAGAGAAGAAGTTAGCAGATCTTAAAGCAGCCAATGACTCCTCTATCCTTGGTAAGGGGTACGCATCCTTGTGTGTGATACGGTTGATTTTCCGGTAATCTACACACATCCTCATGGTGTTGTCTTTCTTTTTGACTAAAACTAATGGGGCTGCCCAGGGGCTACAACTATCCCGGATTACCCCAGCCTCCTTCATGTCTCTAAGCATCCCCTTGGCGTGTTGGTAATGTGCAGGGGGTACGGGTCGATACCTCTCTTTTATGGGAGGATGATCTCCCGTGGGGATGCGATGTTCTACCCCCTTGACTCGCCCGAAGTCTAACGGGTGTTTACTAAACACTCTCTCATACTCTTGAACCACCCGATAGACTCCTTGTTTCTGATGTGAGGGAGTGGAGTCAGTACCCAGATGTAGTTGCTGACACCAGTCCTCCATGTCTTTCTTAGAGCCGTTACCTTCCTCCGGGTGAGATGGAGGCAAGGGTTCCACAGATTGTATAGAATTTTGATTAGTGATATATAATTTGGCTAGCGTGGCATACCGGGGCAGGTACACTTCCCTCTCCCCGATATTTATTATGCGAACGGGCACCCTCCCATGGCGTACATTGACGACCCCCCGTGCTGTCACAATGGTGGGCCTACTGTCCGAGTAAACTGGTTCTACCATTGCCTGGTAATCTCTACCTCTCAGACCAATAGCTGCCCGGCACCAAATCATCATTTCACTTTTTGGGGGCATGGCAATAGGAAAAGGGTCACACATTCTTACGCTACCAATCTCACCGCCGGAGAGTTCCACTTGTTGCCGTTGCATCAGTGCCCGGATCTCTTTCTGGAGCACCCGCTGCTCGCCGGAGCTGGCATTCTTGGCAACCTGCTGTAAAAGGAAAATCACCTCTGCAAGACAATTTTCAATTACATTAGTTCCTAGAGTTATTTTTGGGTGACTCTCATGTTTATCAATATCTACAATGATCAGTCCCTGTGCGGCCAGTTCGACTCTACCAATTTTGATGGTCACCTCTTTAAATCCGATCTGTGGCACGGGCTGACCATTGCTGGCGATGATACTCAAGTCGTCGTCGGGGTAGCGGGTAATATCCGAGTCATTCCAGTACTGCTTGAAGAGCACGTACGGGATGGTGGTGACCTGTGACCCGGTGTCCAGTAGGGCACTCATGGGAATGCCATCCAGTACCACAGGCAAGACTGGACGTCCTCCCACATATCTGTCGCGCCAGTTCGATGGGCCTGGTGATCTTTTTCCTGGGGGTTGGCCCTCTACCCCAGGTTGTGCCCGTTTAAAGAACAGTACCTTGCCATATGCCCGGGTTGATTGCAGCGGCGGCAGATGGGTCGTCCGTCCTCACTGTATCGGTCACTGGGTCTTCCTCTGGCCGGTGGGGTCCTCCTTGGTCGACGCCACGGGATGTCCTCCGGTCCGGATGCCAGCTGGATCTTCCCTGGGGTGGAAACCTGTAAAGACTGCACAGTTCGGGTTAGCGCAGCAACGCTCTTAGCTAGCTCTTGGACCTGATGGTGTAGGTCTGGAGCCGGGTCATTGTCCAAAGCCTGCGCATCAGCTCCCACAGGCCCTGCTGACAAGGGCGCCGCCTCCTGGTAGTAAGTGGTAGTGGGGCGTCTGTGGGTCACAACGCCACCTGGTGCCGGTTCTCGGAGCACCCGGATGGCTCTGTCCTTGAACTGTGCAAAGTCCAGATGGGGATCCTGTAAGGCCATTGCCCGCAACTGGGTTCGGTGGGCATTGCAATATAAACCCTCTATAAATTGTTCAGTCAACAGCCTGTCCTCGTTTCCCACCCCATCAGGGTCGGTCTGCTTTATGGCCCTCAGGGCCTCTTGTAGGTTTAGTGCATAGTCCCTTATACTCTCATGCGCTCGCTGCTTGCACCCGTAGAATCTAAGCTTAATCTCGGCTGAGGTGCGGGTATCAAAGGTGTCCTTCAGCCGGGTTAGTATCCCTGCGACAGTCTTCCTCCCAGGTGGCCAGGATTTTACTTCCCTTTTGGCTGCCCCTGTTAGTTGGGCCACCAGGATGCTCACTTTTTGCTCTTCTGTGAGGGGGTACACCTGGAAGAGGCTATCCAGCTTTTCTCTAAAGTCATGCAGGGTATGTGACTCCCCTGAGTACTGGGGTAGCCAAGCTGCTCCCGGGATATAGGGCATGGTGAAGGGCATAACTGCAGCAGCGGTAGCGCTGGCGGGGGTTGAGGCAGTGAAGCTCTCCTCCGTATCCGACATCTTCCTCCCCCCTAGTGGACCGTGGCCTACCTTGCGATGATCCTCTTCCGTAGGCCGCGGCTCCGCAGTGGATCGTCAGGGTTGAGGACCTTCCGTCGCGCTCCTGTGACGTCGGCGTCTGCTGGGCTCCTTCCAGGACCTTACGCAACGTCCGGACGTGAGGCGGGGCTTCAGTTCTCGCGCGCTTTCGGAGTCCACGCCCGTCTTCTTCCCGCGCGGCGTCCTCAAGATGGCGTCCAATGGCGGGAAAACTCCACGGATGGCGGGAAGAAGGTCGAAGATGGCGCCGGATGGCGGGAAAACTTCGCGGATGGCGGGAAGAAGGTAGAAGATGGCGCCGGATGGCGGGAAACCTCCACGGATAGCGGGAATCTTCACCACTGGTAAGTTTGAACAGTCTTTGCTTTTCAGGCACGCAGTACCCGGTGGTTGCGGGCACGAAATCCTGCCGACTACGCCAAAGTTGATGCGCCCCTGGGCCTGTGTCGCGCTGCGGTGCGCACGCGGGAGCTTACCCGGAGCCGGATCCGTGGAGGGTTGTAGTCTCGTGGCGGTGACCCGGTCCGTGCCCAGGGAGTCAAACTGGACGGCAGTCTACTAGTAGTAAATAGTTGATGACTACGCCACCCGTTGAGTGCAGCCAGGGAGCTGCTGCTGCAGGGCAGACCGCTGAGGCCGATGGTAGGATTATGCAGCGTGATAGTATAACCCCCAACGGGAGGGGTATGGTCTCAGGGCAGCCGACGTGGATGATGGGGGTAGCAGGAACCACTCAGAGACGGTACGGTGTAGTTCAGGGTCTTTACTGGTGACAATGATAGACCCTCCCGGAGTACTTGCTAGCGAACGGGGCCTGGTCAGTCCTTGAGCAGATGGGATCTCCCCTGGCCAGGCGTAGTTGTAGGCCTCCCAAACTGACTGTACTCTTCTGGCTACCTTGCTAGAAGCTGATGTAAGTAGCCCACGTCCCTGAGTGTACCGTGTGGTGCTCACCCGTATGGCCGGTGACTCGGGGCCTTCTAATGGCTTCCGCTCCACGATGGCGGTGCTGGTCCCACGCGTGTGACCGTGCCTTCGGGCTTCTGGGCCAGAGGACCTGAAATCCCCTGCCTGACGGATTCTGCTGCTGGGTAGGAGTTAGTCCCCACAGCCTCGGACTCCGGGTCCGGAAAGAAGTCTTCTTAGTCAGGGCGAGCTCTGCGGCTGCCAGCCCCTGACTCCTTGTAACTCTGCTGTTTCCTATGCTGCTTCTTGTCTCTACTCCACTTGTCTGACTCACCCTGCCTCAGCCCCGGGTTTATACAGGGGAAGTTCTTCCCCTCCCAAGACTGGGCAGGAGGTGTGGCATGCACAGGATCCCTGACCAAAGGACCTCCCACCTGCTCTCAGACATAACATTACATTACTGTGGAAAACCAGACCCCTGGGGTGCCACATTATCATGTGGTTCCTTCACCTATAACCTTTCAGGCCTGCATTCATCCTATTTTTGTAAGGAATAAATAAGAGGGTTAATAGGGAGGGAAGTAACACACGAATGCAGGATAACACCTCACTCAGGTTTGTAAAAACAAATAAAAGGGGCGTTCCAGGGAACATTTTTAATGTCTTAAACTTTAATATAATAAACATGATCCCACGCAGCTCCTGTTCCGGCACTCATCTAGTCCTCACTGGTCTCTGATTCCTAGTCCTATCAGCAGCACAACAGAAATAGCTGGAAATACCCACTCAGCCAATTACAGATGAAGGCGCGTCACTTGTGAAGCAAGTGATTGACTGAGCAAATACTTCAAGCCTTTCTTTTGTGTCGAGGATGGTACCAGGAACCAGAGATCAGTGGGGGCCAGGTGGCTGCTATAATGGGAGATGTGGGGTGCTCAAGGAACGTGAATACATATAATTTCTGTTAATATTCTTAAACAGTCTGAGGCATTTCATTTTTCTTTTATTCTGGAATTCCTGTTTAAGGAGCAGAAGAGAAATTATAGTAGTAACAGTACTAATGGGTTTTTTGAATGGTTACATTTCTTGTTAATTAATATTTTTACTGGACCCAGGGAAGGTTAATACCAATTGTTTGTAATATTTTTAATACTAGCATATTGATAACATGCAGAATGCTCAAAGGGCAAAACCTCTATACGTGTTGAAAATTCATTTAAAGGGGTTGTCTCTCACTTCCTCCGTGTGTATATGATTCGTCTGAAGGTGGGGAGAGTGAAGTAGCCGCTGATTGGCAGCAGGGATTGCCTGACATAAAACTGTCACGCGATGCACGGGAGAGTCAGTATTAATAGATTGATACATAAATAGATACGTGCTATGGAGGAAGAAGAGGATGCTGTCCACTGTCGGAGTGAGGGGAGGTGAGAAGAATCGTTTTTTTGTTTTTTTAAATGTCTTAGAAGAGGATGGGGGACATTTTTCCAGGATGAAAGCCAGGATAGGGGCTATCATTATAAGCATTGGGGACAGCATGAGTGATATTATTACAGCATGGGGAACATTATTACAGGGGCCTGTACATCTGACCAGCATGCTAGTAGGGGCCCAGATCCAAATTTTGTACCAGGGCCCATAGAACTCTAGTTTTGCCACTGGCTTTGTTATATACACAATCTGCTGAAGACATTCATACTCACAGCACACTCTCAGTACTGCTAAACACACATATCTTATGCATACATACACGCACATTGTAAGAGGATTACCCAGCGTGCATAGACGAGCTTTACCCCTGTAAGTAACATCACTAGCAGAGGTGGCGCTGGTCTGTGCATGCCAGGAATTCTTGCAATGTGCACTGACAGTGCGCTCTCCTGTCCAATTGTTACTTCTGATCAGAGTGTGCGAGAGAGAGAGCACATCGTACAGTGACAAGAATCTACTGAGCATCCATTGTAATTGACAACCGACACACACACACTAGGCAGCACTTAAACACCTCCTTTTCTTATCCCACATTCTTTTCAATTGACATCTCACATCCTCTTTTTGGATAGCTTGATAAAAGCCATTGCAATTGTTTATTCATTTTGTGAATAGCAAACTTGTTGCGATGCCCAAAAAGGATAATTTTTTCACTCCTAATTGAGAAGTCATTGTTTCTGCTCTATAAATAAAGGGATACTTTTTGCACAGCTTAAGAATGCATCATTGTTTCTTTTTTTTTGCAAATAGCAAACTTTGGTAAATTCTAAAATAGGGATAATTTTTTATGTGGCTTGTTAATAACTTGCCATGACATCTTTTCTATCTAAACAGCGAACATGTTGCTGTCTGGTGATCCCAAAACATACAGTAGATTAAGTTTGGATGGCTTGTAAAAAGTTATTGCTTCTTCATTTAGCAAATAATAATCATCTTGGTAATCCCCAAACAGGGATAATTATTGCTCTTCTGCTTGTAATCCTTCCATGTGCATTGCCTATATATATGCCTGCAGGGCAAGCATCTCCCCGAAAAAAGGGATAATTCTTGGACCATTTTTACAATTAAAAAACTAAAATGTTTGTTAGTGCTGTGTGGTGTTAAATAGGCTGCTGGATACTACCACTAACCATTTGTTTATATGGTGAGGTTACTTTGAGATTTCTAAAGCTGTTTTTGCATTAAAGTGCTCAAAAAGGTTGAATGCAGTTCTATGAGACTTCAGAGTGTTTCACATATTTCCTAGGCAATTAAAGGCTTAGCAGTACTGATGTTTTGTTGCAAACCGATTTGCTACAACTTGAATTTTCTTGAAAAAATGTGTCAAACATGGCAAATTTGAATTTCAATAGATTTGATGATCTCTAATGGGCAAATTAAACATTGACAAATCCCTCGGCTCAGATGGTATTCATCCACGGATACTGAGGGAATTGAGCTCAGTAATTGACAAACCACTGGTTGAATCTCATTTTCTTAGACTCTCTTGTAACAAGGGTAGTGCCACAGGATTGGTGGATGGCTGATGTGGTACTGATATTTAAGGAAGGTAAGAAGGTGGATCCAGGTAACTACCGTCCAGTAAGTCTGACATCTGTAGTGTGCAAAGTTTTTGAGGACATCATAAAAGATGACCTGCAGAGATTTATCACAGAGAATAATATCATAAATGATAATCAGCACGGATTCATTAAAAATAGGTCGTGTCTAACCAACATGTTGGGTTTCTATGAGGAGGTAAGTGCAAATCTGGATTTTGGTAATGTGGCTGATGTGATTTATTTGCACTTTGCAAAGGCATTTGATACTGTACCATAAAACAGCCTTATACTGAAGCCACAGAAGCAAGGACTTGGGGGAACTATATGCAGATGGGTAAGGAATTGGCTAACTGATAGGAAACAAAGAGTCGTCATAAATGGTATGTTCTCTAAATGGGATATAGTCAGCAGTGGGGACCACAGGGATCTGTGCTAGGACCGATTTTTTTTAACCTCTTTATTAATGACCTTGGGGATGGGATTGAGAGTAAAGTGTCAGTCTTTGCTGACGACACCAAACTATGTAGTATATTAAAATCTGATCTTGACATTACGATATTGCAGAATGATCTAGATAAGATGACTGAATGGGCTAACACTTGGCAGATGAGCTTTGATGTAGAAAAATGTAGAGTAATGCACTTACGACGGAGTAATCCTATTGCTGCATATATATTAAATCGGAGTATACTCGGGACTACAAAACAGGAGAAGGACTTGGGTATTCTGGTTACAAGTAGGCTGAGCAGCAGTACTCAATGTCAAGCAGCAGCCGCAAAAGCAAACAAGATTTTAGGATTTACAAAAAGAAAAATTAAATCATACAATCTCAAGGTACTGTTATAATAATAATAATCTTCCTATTTATATAGCGCCAACATATTCCACAGCGCTTTACAATTCAGACAATTTACAGACATTATGGACACTGTCCCCATTGGGGCTCACAATCTACATTCCCTATCAGTATGTCTTTGGAGTGTGGGAGGAAACCGGAGAACCTGGAGGAAACCCACGCAAACACGGGGAGAACATAAAAAACTCCTTGCAGATGTTGTCCTTGGTGGGATTTGAACCCAGGACCCCAGCGCTGCAAGGCTGCAGTGCTAACCACTGAGCCACCGTGCAGCACTTTTATAAATCACTGGTGAGGCCACATCTGGAATATGGGATCCAGTTTTGGGCTCCACATTTTAAAAAGGATATTCAGTTCAGTTCAAAGGCGGGCAACTAGATTATTACAAAGGATGGAAGGCCTCTCATATGATGAGATGTTGAAAAAGTTTAACTTGTTTAGCTTAGTAAAACAACGTCTCAGAGGGGATCTCATTTACATTTATAAATATATGTGTAGTCAGTACAAAGGACTAGCACATAACTTATTCCTTCCAAAGACCATACTAATGACCAGGGGGCACTCATTATGGGTGGAAAAAAGGCGGTCCCGGCACCAAAACAGTAAAGGGGTTCTTTACAGTCAGAGCAGTCGGACTGTGGAATGCCCTACCACAAAAGGTAGTAATAGCCGACACTATAACAGCTT
This sequence comes from Phyllobates terribilis, assembly GCF_046119375.1. Lineage (NCBI taxonomy): Eukaryota > Metazoa > Chordata > Amphibia > Anura > Dendrobatidae > Phyllobates > Phyllobates terribilis. The sequence continues at coordinate 792,217,518 of NW_027362761.1, forward strand.
TTAAAAAAGGGCTGGAAGATTTCCTCGATACACATAACATTGTGGGCTACAGTTAAATTAGACAAAATGTTACACCTATAGTAGTACATTTAGTACATTTAGTACGGTAATAGTAATTACATAACTGGTATCATAATTTGGTTTGATACAAGGTTCTAGGACTGATCGCCTTTTCTTGGGGTCAAAAAGGAATTTTTCCACGTGATGCAAATTGGCTGAATGTGTCCTGGGGTTTTTGCCTTCTTCTGGACCAACAGATTTAGGCATAGGGATTTTAGTAATACCATTATTAGAATCACAAGAGTAATACAAAATATAAAACTAATTAAAAAATTATAAATGGGTTCATTTTTAATTGTAAAAGAGCAGCAATAATAAAAATGGCAATAATACATTTGTGAGGCCTAGTCCCAGTAAGTTAGTATGTTAGTGTAGTGTTAGTGTAGGGAATACAATTGGGGGAGGGAGGTTGAACTTGATGGTCTTTAAGTCTTTATTCAACCTATGTTACTATGTTGCTACAGTTAGGTCCATATATATTTGGACAGAGACAACATTTTTCTAATTTTGGTTCTAGACATTACAACAATGAATTTTAAGCAAAACAATTCAGATGCAGTTGAAGTTCAGACTTTCAGCTTTCATTTGAGGTTATCCACATTAAAATTAGATGAAGGGTTTAGGAGTTTCAGCTCCTTAACATGTGCCACCCTGTTTTTAAAGGGACCAAAAGTAATTAGACAGATTAAATAATTGCAAATAAAATGTTCATTTCTAGTACTTGGTTGAAAACCCTTTGTTGGCAATGACTGCCTGAAGTCTTGAACTCATGGACATCACCAGACGCTGTGTTTCCTCCTTTTTGATGCTCTGCCAGGCCTTCACTGCAGTGGTTTTCAGGTGCTGTTTGTTTGTAGGCCTTTCTGTCTGAAGTTTAGTCTTTAACAAGTGAAATGCATGCTCAATTGGGTTGAGATCAGGTGACTGACTTGGCCATTCAAAAATATTCCACTTCTTTGCTTTAATAAACTCCTGGCTTGCTTTGGCTTTATGTTTGGGTCATTGTCCATCTGTAGTATGAAACGACGACCAATCAGTTTGGCTACATTTGGCTGGATCTGAGCACACAGTATGGCTCTGAATACATCAGAATTCATTTGGCTGCTTCTGTCCTGTGTCACATCATCAATAAACACTAGTGACCCAGTGCCACTGGCAGCCATGCATGCCCAAGCCATCACACTGCCTCCGCCGTGTTTTACAGATGATGTGGTATGCTTTGGATCATGAGCTGTATCACGCCTTCGCCATACTTTTCTCTTTCCATCATTCTGGTAGAGGTTGATCTTGGTTTCATCTGTCCAAAGAATGTTCTTCCAGAACTGTGCTGGTTTTTTAGCAAAGTCCAGTCTAGCCTTTTTCTTCTTGATACTTATGAGTGGCTTGCACCGTGCAGTGAACCCTCTGTATTTACTTTCATGCAGTCTTCTCTTTATGGTAGATATTGGATATTGATACGCCTACCTCCTGGAGAGTGTTGTTCACTTGGTTGGCTGTTGTGAAGGGGTTTCTCTTCACCATGGAGATTATTCTGCGATCATCCACCACTGTTGTCTTCCGTGGGCGCCCAGGTCTTTTTGCATTGATGAGTTCACCAGTGCTTTCTTTCTTTCTCGGGATATACCAAACTGTAGATTTTGCCACTCCTAATATTGTAGCAATTTCTCGGATGGGTTTTTTCTGTTTTTGCAGCTTAAGGATGGCTTGTTTCACCTGCATGGAGAGCTCCTTTGACCGCATGTTTACTTCACAGCAAAACCTTCCAAATGCAAGCACCACACCTAAAATCAACTCCAGGCCTTTTATCTGCTTAATTGAGAATGACATAATGAAGGGATTGCCCACACCTGTCCATGAAATAGCCTTGGAGTCAATTGTCCAATTACTTTTGGTCCCTTTAAAAACAGGGTGACACATGTTAAGGAGCAGAAACTCCTAAACCCTTCATCCAATTTTAATGTGGATACCCTCAAATGAAAGCTGAAAGTCTGAACTTCAACTGCATCTGAATTGTTTTGTTTAAAATTCATTGTGGTAATGTCTACAACCAAAATTAGAAAAAATTTGTCTCTGTCCAAATATATATGGACCTAACTGTATGTTATGTTAATTATAACTGTATTTTATATGTTCTTTCTGTTAACATCAGAATAAAAGTTTACATTGCTTATATTGCTACAAAGTTAAAATGCCATCCAAAGTTCAAAGATAAGGAACCACTGTAAAGCTTGTAGGGATCTCTTTAAGCTCCTTTGTGAACAGACCCCTTTTATAAGCCAAATGCTGCAAAAAATGTAATTCATAACTCAATGGTGGTTTCAAACGACATCTAAAATTCCAACCTCTGCAGTATGAATCATTACTTTTTAGATTGGCTCGCTGTTTAAAATTAATAGGTAATAGAATTTTCCCGAATACACACTGGGGACCTTATGGAAGCAAATAATGAGCAAAGAGTGAAAATACATATTTCTGTGTTCAAAACCCAATTGCTTGATATGACTTATTTCTCCAACAACGCTTTTATATGTTTCTGGTTGTAAAGCAAACTGAATGTAATGCTTCGAGCAGACAGTTTAGGTGGGTACAAAAGGCAAGCTGTTATCTGATACAGAATGTGTGTAAGTCATTCTTACTATGTCTGACAGATAAAGAAATAAACATTATTTCCTTTTGTTGGGGCTGTCCCAAACCTGTTGAAGCAGATAACAGTGTAGTGAGACAGTTCAACAAATAAGTCATTTTTTATCCCTATGCCTTTAGGGGAAAGCCTCACATGTATGTAACAACAGATAGATAAAAACACCTTGCTGTAATAAGTTTTTATGCAATTTGAAAGAAGCTACAATATTAAAATTTAAAGATGGCATATAACCGCATTTTTGTTTTTAATCCATACATACAATCTTTTCTACCTTCTAAGCTGATGTGATGCACTTTCTTTGCAATATCCATATACATTTTAAATTACTTGTGTGATGGCCGTCCAGACATCAACTTATGGTCACTTTCACATGATCATAATATGGACATATTTCACTATGCAACCAAGGACCTCCTGCGGTTTTTTTTCTGAACCAAATTTTTACTGACCCTTTGTTGATCTACATGAGAAGTGCAGATGTTGTGACCATGCCGTTATGTACCGCATGTACCGGTATTATATGTAATATATGCGGTATTATGTACCGCATGTATGCATATCACAACCATCAGAAAGAGTCATACCTCTGTCTAAAAACTGATCATGTCAGCTGGGTTGTGACACAAAGCCTAACTGTTTTGCTAAATCTTTTCATATAAGTTGAAAAAGATTGGATTTTTCTTTCTTGAATTTGTACAGAGTCAAAGGAAACAGCCCACATATTTTCTTTTCTAATCTCCAATTCAGTATTTTCCTTCAACAGGAACCACGGCATCCTTCCCTGGGCTACTATTAAATTCATAGAAAAATAAGTACACCAATCACCCGGACCTGTTTGGGCTGTGTGGGAAATGTCCTTTGGTGCCAAGCCTGCCAGTCTACATGATACAGCAATCAGTCTTCTTGATGAATGCCCTAATACTGCAGCCAATTTTTAACATAGTAGCTGAATCATGGCCTACAAAATAAATGGTTCTAGCTTACTCGAAGAAAAAAAAAATAGCCTGCAAAATAGATTTCAATATTTATACTCTAATAATCTTAGAATTTTGATAAATTGGAGTTATTTTAAGAAGACATTTGATATGCTGTGCTAAATAAAATGAAATGTAAATTTGAAAATGCATAAGAGCGCAAAATCTATAATATATGATATATTGATATGTCTTATTTAATATGGGATTATTGTGAGCAGGAGGCTTAAAAGTAATAAATGAATTGAATTTCTGGGGTAATAAGTATTCATTGCTGTTTTCTCTAAACAATGCTTTAAAAATTATAATAAGAAAAAAAAAATAAGCCGAGAACTAGTTGAGTAAAAATATAATGGGGTTGTCCAGCTTTGTGAACAATTATTTTTTCTTACTGAAATGCATGCAATTGGGGCTAAAAATCACTTTTATAATAATAATCTTTATATAGCGCCAACATATTCCGCAGCGCTTTACAATTCACAGAAATTTCGGCGCTGTCCCCATTGGGGCTCACAATCTACATTCCCTATCAGTATGTCTTTGGAGTGTGGGCAGAAACCAGAGAACCAGTAGGAAACCCACACAAACACGGGGAGAACATACATACTCCTTGCAGATGTTGTCATTGGTGGGACTTGAACCCAGGACCCCAGTGCTGCAAGGCTGCAGTGCTAACCACTGAGCCACTGTGCTGCACTTTTACAATTGGGTTTCATTCAAATTTTTGCAATGCATGCTGGCTGAAGAAAACTTTACTAGGGGCGGCCGCATTATCCATATTTTACAAGACGTGTTGAGGACATGATTTGTGGCACCTACTATTCTAAAAGTATGGCAGGTTCTCCTCCTGCTCGTGTTACTGCAGCATTCCCCCCAGACTGCACAGCTCTCCAGCCCATACAATGTCTGTTGGTGGAGGAGCATGTGATCAGACCTGTCTATCTGTCTCCTCCGATAGAAAAGCAGTTTTCTCATGTGAAGTTTTCTATTGGACAAGGCTGATGGACAGATCTGGTCACATGCTCCTCCACCAGCAGCCATTTTATGGACTGGAGAGTTGTGCAAACCCCTTTAATGCCCAAGCATATACAGTTTTTGTGGTTGCAGATTACATCTGTCACAGTTACGATTATGAAACTGACGAGCAAAATTCCATGTATTGCATGATGGCCACAGATGGTACTGCCTGTAAAGCAGCATTCACACTCATGTGAAATTTCCAAGTGCCGTCTAATTTTTTTCTCGGCAGCACTCAAATCCATTCACACATCCAAGAATGAGATCGATAAGACTCAGAACTACAGTTGAGTGGACCCAAACTTAATAGTTCGGGATTCATACCGGACTGTTAGCGTCCGGTGCTAAATTCTGAACACGAACTTCCCCTGGAAGTCCGTTGTAATGTTCGCAGTTTCGGGGGAAGTCTGTTGCAGGGAGAGAGAGAGAAATTTTCCAGCTCAAAAGTCCAAGTCCCCGTTGTCTTCAATAGGATTCGGGTTCTGGTTCAAGTTCAGGTACACTTCTGGTACCCAAACAGAACTTTGGAATAAATTTCAGGTCGTGTACCAGAACCCAAGATTCCACGGGTCTGCTCATCCCTATTCAGAACATGTCCTATTCTGGTCATCTTTTGCGGATCAAAATCAGCCATTAAAGCCTATGTGGACCTGCGAAACACGGATGCAAATCAAAAGCCTTCCGATTTACACCCCTTTTGAATCCGTGCCTCACGGACCTGTTGCTTAGCGATGAATTTAAATGAAAAAAATTTGACCTTCCAGGGGTCGTTTTATTGGCTTGGAAGCAAGCACATCTCTTCAGGAGGAAGAAGATGGAAGAGAAGAAAACATAAGTAACTAGGATACAATTAGGATGACAGAAAAAATACTTGATCCATTTATATTAGATGAAAGAACACTGATGTGTGACCGCAGCCTAACTTGAGAGGAATGGGAGCATGCGGGTACCTTTTAGGACCATAAGTACAGGGCTGTACCGATTCTTCAATCAGCTGATTGTTGGGTGTGCTAGGAATCAACCTCACTGATCTTGTATTGATTACCCATCCTAGGTTACTAATAATAAATCCTTGATCACTATTCTTAAAGTCACAGAAAACCCATTTAAAGTATTTACAATTGTAGAAAAAATTATAGGGAATGAACTATTGACAGATCCTATTGATTTCCGACATTTCAGCTAGCCAGTTTCAGTCTAATCAGAATACCTCAAAATGCTGCACTCCTTTATCTGGTAGAAAATACAACACACTTTTGTTTCACTTACATTGAGTTCACTTAGGAAAGCAGTGCTGCAATTCTTAGCAACAGCATTTACTGGAAATAGACGCAAAAACCACTTAAAACCGTACACTTTTTTTATCTTAAATAACATTTTTGGACAGAGATTTCGAATATAGATTTCCCTCCTCGCGTTCCAAGAGCTCTAACTTTTTTCTTTTTCTTTTGTCATAGTTGTGTGGGATCTTGATTTTTCCGGGACTAATTATAGTTTTGAAGGAAACCATTCATTTTACAATATTTTATCATGAAAAATGGGATAGAAGCAATCCATCTTTGTTTTTTGGATTTTATGCTATACGTAGTTCACTTTATAGTAAAAATTATGCTACAACTTTGCCCTACGGGTCACTAGAATTACAGTGATACCAAATTTATGTCGTTATTTTTATGTTTTCCTATTTAATCACTATATAGAAAAGATATTATGATTTTTTTTTGTTTGGAGAATTTACACAGGAAAATGAGGGTGATTTGAACTTTTCTATATTTTTTTTATCTCTTAAAATTATTTTTCATAGTTCTTTAAATTTTTCTATTCATCTCCTTTGGGGTCGTGAACCTACAATTGCTTGATTGCTTGTATAGTACACGGCAATAGTGTAATATAGCAGGCAGTGTATTGTAAAAATGACTGATCTCCACAGGCTGGGTTGCATTAGTGTGCAAATATGGTAGACACATGGGCCTTTAATCTCACTGTAAGGCAGGTGGGCCTATGTGCTTTGTTAGGGACATGAATTTATTATTCCCAACCTCTTAAAAGGAATCTGTAACAAGGTTTTTGCTGCCTAATCCAAGAGCAGCATATTGTAAATTCAGAGACCCTTATTCCAGTGATGTATCACTTACTGGGCTGCTTAGTGTAGTTTTGATAAAAATCCCTGTTTTATCAGCAGGAGATTATTACTAGAGAACTAGTAACCCTACTGCCAGGTAGTCGTGTATATTCATGAGCCGTATACATGCTCACACCCAGCACTGATTGGCAGCTGTGGACACTGTACGTGGACACAGAGCTGCCAATCAGTGGTGTGGGCAAGGTTATTCAGAGCTCAGCAGAAAACTGGTAGATCTGCAGCAGATAAAACAGTAATTTTATAAAAAATGACAACAAGCGGCCCAGTAAGTGACACATCGCTGGAATCAGGGTCTCTGTCTCTACATCATGCTGCTCTCAGATGGGGTAGAAAATGCCTAGTGACAGAAGCCATTTAAGTACTTTTATCAAAAATGACAGCAAAATCTAAAGGGTTGAGCTGCTGCAATCGGAACTAACTGCAAACATAGCAGTTAAACCTGAGTTCTGGATTTGTAACACAGGCAGCACCTCCTTTGTATGGATCTCCTCTACACTGTACACGAACAGTGGATATCACAGATGGCAATCTGGACTGAGTGGGGTACACAGGCTAAATGGTCATGACACTTACTGAGGTTCGCCGGGTGCTGAATCTATGTACTATTCACTATGTGAAGGTAAGCTTAGCCTTTGCCAGCAGAAAAAGCCTAGTATGATTTCAGTGTCATACTAATAACACAGCTTTCAGACAGAAAGGGAGAGTTTATGTTGTTTTGTTTCCAGAAATGTGTTTGAGCACAGCTTAGTGTCAATGCTGCGCAGCCCTCCGCTATTCGGAGAAAGCTGCCCTTGCAGAATTAGTGACCTCTAAAAACAGGTTCCTGTGCAATTGCACTTTTCGTTTTAAATCATACAGAGCAGTATCTAGTTGCAGACTTTTAGGATGGAATGATTGCAGGCTTTGTGTAGATGCTGAGATTAAATTACGTTTTGTTTGAGAAAGAAAACTCCAGAATACTTCTACCTTTCTGCTCCAGCGCAGTGCATTGTAACGCAGATGTGCTCCGGATACAAAGACACTATCATCTGAATACCTTGGGGATCGATTTGATATACTTAATTGGTCTTTATCGCACAGTTACACTTTAACACTTCTATTAAAGAAAGCTCAAAGGGGTAAAATTACCAGCTTTATCATCTACTCTGCGTATACTGTTTCGTCTTTTTATCTCTGCTTTATTCAGAGCAGGTCGGCAGGAACATTGAGGATAGTTCTGGTGTATATCTAGCCATATGGTCTTTCTTTTCATAGATTTATTACAACTGCTTATAGGATGTCTTCATACATGGGGTTCTTTATGGAATTCTAGGTAAAATAACATAGCAGCCAGGTATGAGCTGTAATTGAATCAAAAATTTAGATTTCAGCTTTGTTTTGCCATTTTTTTATGCACCCCGCTGCTGCTTTTCTTTATAATGTATAATAATAATGGGGATTTGGTTATTGGTCCAAATTAAATTTAGTATTGTTAATAATGTGGTCTATAATTGCTTGGATGTGTTTGATATGTGTCAATGTGCATGCAGACCTAAATATTAGCAAGGGTTAAGCTTATAGTATTATACAGTATCTTTATATTATACAGTGGTTTTCCAAAGTATTCACCCCCCTTTGGCATTTTACCTATTTTGTTACATCACCCCTGTGTTTAAGTATTTTTGTAATCCGATTTGCGTGTGATGCATCAGCACTAAATAGTCGAAGTTGGTGAAGTGAAAAAATATAGGCATAAATTACATATATGGGATCAAATAACTAAAAATTGGCATGTGAATATGTATTCACCCCTTTTGCTATGAAGCCCCTAAAAATTTCTGCTTCAAGCAATTACCTTCATAAGTCGCATGCTTAATGTAAGTAAGTCCACCTGTGTGCAATCTAAGTGTCACATGGCCTGTCAGTATATACACACCTTTTCTGAAAGGCCACAGAGGTGCAACACCATTAAGCAAGATGCACCACTAACCAAACAACACCACTAAAGGCCCCGTCACACTTAGCGACGCTGTAACGATCCCGACAACGACACGGCCTGTCAGGGATCGTTGCTGTGTCGCTATGTGGTCGCTGGTGAGCTGTCAAACAGGCAGGCTCACCAACGATCAGGGGAGCAGCGACATTGTGGAAAGAATCTTTCCACGATGTCCTGCTCCTGGTTGCCAGCCTGCTGAAGCAGGAGCAGGCTGGTAACCATGGTAAACATCGGGTTACTAGGGGCACACGCGCACCTAGTAACCTGTTGTTTATCATGGTTACCACTCTGCTACAGTGAGCGGGAGGTTACCGCTCACTTTAGCAGGCTCATAACCATGATAAACAACGGGTTACTAGGTGCGCGTGTGCCCCTAGTAACCCAATGTTTATCATGGTTACGAGCCTGCTAAAGTGAGCGGTAACCTCCCGCTCACTGTAGCAGAGTGATAACCATGATAAGCAACGGGTTACTAGGTGCGCATGTGCCCCTAGTAACCCGATGTTTATCATGGTTACCAGCCTGATCGCTGCTCCCGCTGGTCACACACAGCGATGTGTGCTGACCAGCGGGAGGGCAACGACCAAAAAATGGTCCAGGACACTTTGCAGCGATCAGCGACCTCACAGCAGGGGCCTGATCGCTGCAATGTGTCACACATAGCGACATTGCTGGTGAGGTCGCTGTTGCGTCACCAAAATCGTGACACAGCAGCGATCTCGCTAGCGATCTCGCTATGTGAGACGGGGGCTTAAGACCTTGTAGATCTCTAAACAAGTCAGGGACAATTGTTGAGAAGTACAAGTCAGGGTTGTGTTATAAAAAATATCCCAATCTCTGATGATCCGTCAGAGCACCATCAAAGCCATTATCATTAATTGGAAACAACATGGTACCACAACAAACCTGCCAAGAGAGGGCCGTCCGCAAAAACTCTCAGCCCAAGCTAGGAGAGCATTAATCAGAGAAGCAGCACAAGAGACCAAAGGTAACCCTGGAGGAGCTGCAGAGTTTCCAAGCAGAGACAGATGTATCTGTCCATATGGCTACAATAAGCCATACATTCCATAGAAGTTGCCTTTATGTAAGAGTGGGCAGAAAAAAGCCGTTACTTACTCACAAAAATTTTAATGCTCGTTTTAAGCTTGCCAAAAGACATGTGGGAGACTTCCCAAATGTATGGAGCAAAATGCTATGGTCAGATGAGACCAAACGTTTTGACCACAAAGGTAAAGGCTATATCTGGTGCCAAACCTACACAGCTCATCATCCCAAGAACACCATCCCCACAGTGAAACATGGTGGTGGCAAATACACATATTTGGTATTGCTGCATTCGTAAAAGTCCGATCTATCAAAACATAAAATAAGTTAATCTGATTTGTATATAGTGTACCGATAAAAAAGATTTAAATGCCAGTATTGCCTTTTTTGGCTGCTGCAACATTGCAATAAAATGCAATAAGAGGCGACCAAAACATCTTATCTATTCCAAATTGGTATTGATAAAAATGCCAGATCAGGGCGCAAAAAATAAGCCTTATATCCTGAAAATTGAAAACGTTACGGGTCTCAGAAAGTGGCGACACAAGCTAATTTTTTTTACAAAGTTCTAAAATGTTTTTCACCACTTAAATAAAAAAATCTTTACACGTTTGATATCTGCATAATCATACTGACCTGGAAAATCAAATTGCTTGGTCAGTTTTATCTTTTAATGAACATGGTAACTAAAAAATTGAAAAAACAATTGTGGAATTGCACCTTTTTTTGCAATTTCAATGCACCTGGATTTTTTTCCTGCTTTCCACTGCATTGCACAGCAAGTACAACTTGTCCCGCAAAATACAAGCTTATATATAGCTATGTGGATGGAAAAATAAAAAAGTTATTGCTCTTGAAAAAAGGGGAGGAAAAAACAAAAATGAAAAAAAAACAGGAAATTGCCCAGTCATGAAGGGGTTAAAGGGTTTGTCTTACCTTATTAACCTGTTCCTAGTAGCTTTTTAGGCCACTTGGATTTCATAGAGAGGTCCCTTGCTCATGACTTCCCTTAAACCAGAGCAAAGTGTGGCTTTTCCTCTGGCTGACCAGAACATGGATTTCTTGGATGGCTATTTATTTAAATAACCATTATGTAATGGTACAAATATATGGCCAGCGGCGGTTTCCATTGGCATTAACACTTGATTTCAGTGGGTTAATGAAGCTGCACTTGGAGTAATGATCACTAGGCCAGCTGTAATGGAAAGATGTAGCAAGACAACACTGACAATTTCTCAATAAAGTCATGTGCAACGTCTATAGAAGAGTCCTTCCAAGAAAATAGCTGTGATGATTAACAGAGCTAATGGCAATGCTCAAAAGAGATGGGAGATGAAGACTATTAAATAAAGTAGAAAATCAGTTACTTCAATAGATTAGATAGGTAGATACTAGACAGATAGATAGATAGATAGATATTAAATAGGTAGAACAGACAAATGGATAAATATGCATACAATAGATAGAAATGTGATAATAAAGAAAAAAATAAAGAAAGATAGTAGAGGGATAGATAGATAGCTAGATAGATCGTTGGGATAGATAGATCATTGGGATAGATAGATGATAGATAGGTAGATAGATAGGTAGATCGTTGGGATAGATAGATAGATCGTTGGGATAGATAGATAGATCGTTGGGATAGATAGATGGTTTAGATAGATAGATAGATGGATAGATAGATAATAGATAGATGATAGATAATAGATAGATAGGTAGATAGATAGGTAGATCGTTGGGATAGATAGATCGTTGGGATAGATAGATCGTTGGGATAGATAGATCGTTGGGATAGATGGTTGGGATAGATAGATGGTTTAGATAGATTGATAGATAGATCGTTGGGATAGAAAGATCGTTGGGATAGATAGATGGTTTAGATAGAGAGATAGATAGATCGTTGGGATAGATAGATGGTTTAGATAGATAGATAGATCGTTGGGATAGATAGATGGTTTAGATAGATAGATAGATGGATAGATAGATAAATAGATAGATAGATAGATAGGTAGATCGTTGGGATAGATAGATAGATCGTTGGGATAGATAGATAGATCGTTGGGATAGATAGATAGATCGTTGGGATAGATGGTTGGGATAGATAGATGGTTTAGATAGATTGATAGATAGATAGATCGTTGGGATAGAAAGATCATTGGGATAGAAAGATCGTTGGGATAGATAGATCGTTGGGATATATGGATAGATAGATAGATAGACAGATAGATTGACAGATACATGGATAGATAGACAGATAGATACATGATAGATATATGGATAGATAGAAAGATAGATAGATATGAGACAGACAAATATAAGATTGACAGATAGATAATGATAGATAGATACTGTATATGGATAGATGGATGGATAGATAGATAAGGTGTATGTGTTTATGGAGCACTATGAGAGGCTATGCCCTGGGAGGAACTCTTGCTTCTACTATGATCATGTTTGCTATTAAGTCTTCATGGTAACTCATCTTTTAGCTATAACTGAAAGCATGAAAGGGAAACACTCAGCTACTAATGATTTTCTTCTTTGTCTCTGCAGCCCCGTCTCCAGTCACTCATGTGAAGAAAGGAAAAATTTCCAGAAATAGCATTTCCTTGTCTTGGCAGGAACCAGAGCGACCCAACGGTATCATCCTGGAATATGAGATCAAATACTTTGAAAAGGTCTGACCTTCTGTAATGTACAATTCTATCTTTGTGTGATTTGCTCTCACTAACTCTTCTTGGTTGGGGAGCCGTCAACTACATAGGGAAATTGATTACTAATTGATTGTGTCTGCAGTAAATTACCAGGGTGACTTCCAGTGTGTGTTTTTCATTAGTGTGGCACAGCAGCATGGGAAAACACATTAAAAGTTCAGGTTGGCGATATTGGAAGACATTGCTCATCTAAATAAAGGTCATCCCATTGAATTACTATAAAATATATAGTACTGCATATATGTATCATAATTTGTTATATTTGATATAACGCATTGTGATACAAGCTCATCCAGACAGCGCAGGAAATCATTTTGCTTGTAAATAATTGCCTTAAAATGCCGTCTGTAAGACATTGATTATTTGGCTAAAGCTGGAAACAAAACCCAGGAAATGAAAGCACGTTTGAAATATTCCACTTACTAACAGCACGTGCGTCTGTAATTTTTCTTTCCTAGTCCTGTACTGTGCCACAGGCAAAAGCAATTATGTGATGTGATAAGAGAGAGTCTTACTAACAATGAAGTGATATAAAATGTTACGTTAGAAGTGAGCAAAGGAAAAAAAATAAATAAATGGAAATTAGAATTAGGTTTAGTACTCTGATAAAGAGAATTTGAAAATATACAGAGCTTTGTGGTGAGTGTTTTAGTACATACAGTTACATCAATCATACAAAAAGCCATGTATAATGCTCATCCAAGAGAAAGAAAACATTAAGACCTTACGAACATAACAAAGTCATATTATGGTCCTCTAGGCATATCATGTTCTTCTATAGTTTGCCTCTGTGTGGAACAGTGTTTTACTTTGAAAGAAATGATATCGAGCATAAGATGAACCATAAAACGGTATGCGCGCTGGGGCGTATAGTAAGCTGTTTGCTGTATTAAAGATTGGTTTAATATGGGGCTGTAATACAGCCCCATGAATGAGCAGTTTCCATGGTTCACAATTCTTAAAGGCTCATTCAGACCTCAGTTATTTTTCATCAGTATTTGTATGCCCAAACCTGGAGTGTCTCCAAAATAGAGAACATGTGTCCATCTTTCAATTATAGTTTTATAGCTTTAAGTTCCACTCTTGGTTTCAAACACTGATGGAAAATCACCGACGTCTGTATGAGCCCTAAAGATAATCTGCAAGTGGCAGTGAACTGTCACTTGTTAATTATCAGATTATCGGAGTTTCTGGATGGGAGCGGTTGGCGGGGGAAAATTGCTGCCCAATTAACCCCTTCTCTGTTCCGTTCTGTAATTGTAAGAAATGCAATATTTTTGCTTTTGTCTTTGTGTATAAACCAAGGACCAGGAAACTAGCTACACCATTATCAAGTCCAAGGAAACAGAAATCACATCAGAGGGACTGAAGTCTGCGTCGTCCTACATATTCCAGATTCGTGCACGCACGGCCGCAGGGTACGGGGTCTTCAGTCGCAGATTTGAGTTTGAAACCAGCCCAGTGTGTAAGTCATTTTAATTACTGTCAGCTCATGTCCATGTAATAGTTAGCGGAAAGAGTCAGCCGATCAATACCATAACAGGGAACTGTCATTCTTACACGGCTCCAGATTTCCTCTCCCAGGCCCCATGCATTAAGTGGAGAGGCCTCATTCGTGTCACTCACGTGGATAAGTTAACATGTTGGATCCTGCTTTCTCCACTCCTTTACTCTGGGGTTATGGGATGTAAATTTCAGTCTAGTCTTTAAGTGGAATATTTATAGAAAACTGCATTGTAAATGACATTGTAGTTTGCATATGACCCAGTATATCATTTGCCCTTTGAAATGATAAGACTTTATTCTAGCGTATTGATTTTTAGGTAAAACTACTTAGTGTTTTTCAGTCTTTAAAATTATCACCAAATAGTTCCATGGAGTAAGATCTATCACCACTTACTAATGTATTAAGCGAGATGCCTCTGCAAGGCAATGCCACATGCAGTCATGGCATCATAATCCTAATATTTATATCCTGTTTGTGAGATGTCTTGTATTCTGCGTTACCTTCTGCCTTGGGGTATTCATGTGTTCAATGCCCCATTCGTAGGGCAATTGTAAAACAACGTATCAGTAGTCTTAAATTGTAACCGTCATCTTAATTTTTATTTCATAAATCAATAGTATACATAAAAATTAAAAAAAAAAAAACTTCTCTATTATATCTCATCAGACAAAGTTGTTTCTTTCACCTCCTGGACTGATAATTCACTCTCAGTTCATGGGTAAAATTTGTATTCAGTGAAGAAAGATTTTTACATTACTGAGATAGGAGATGACACTTGGTGCTTTTGAAATTTAATGGAAAAGAGAGGAGGGAGGCGCTAGAGGCAGAGATATACAAGTACTCCTGAACTGACAGTCACAGTTCTTCATAGAACCTTATGGACACCAACTGCCATCTCCAAACACATTAATGGGGAAGTTTGTTTTCACTGAAGACAGACTTTACCTGTGAATTGAGAGTGAATCATGAGTTCCGAAGATGAAAGAAGCAGATTTCTCTTTTAAGACATACAGTATTACAAAGTTTCCTATTTTGACATACACTACTGATTTATGGAATAATATTAAAATAAAACGAAAGTTACTCTTTAGATAAAACACCGTGTGACAAAAGTGTGTGCAGGCAGCTGTAAGGAGATGCAGAGGGAAACAGTAAGCTTTGTGTTTTTTGCATCAAAACTTTTGTGCTATTTGCAAACTGCCTTGTTGTAAATGTATGCATCTAATTTATAAAAAGTTTACTCCATCTAGTACACCATTCTGTTTTACTGACTCCAAAACTTAAAGGGAATCTATCAGTAAATGTAACGTGAGGACTGCATGAGGTAGGGGTTAAAAAAAAAAATTCAACAATGTGTCACATGTCAGGCTGTGCGGTGCTGCTTACTTAGACTGAAGGCTTCATCACCTTGTGGCTATCATTGCTCAGACTACAGCAGCGCGTACCAACTGGTCCGACTCTGCCCCCTCCCGTGATAAGTAGCTCACTGTCTATGGACTATGTATATACAGAGCCTGGTGTGGGCGGGAGCAGCTTTTCAGCTCTGCTGCGTTGCAGAATTTAAATACTTTATGTCAGAATGGCTGCACTAAGTAAACTAAGTGATTCATCATTAGATTCAGGGCCTCTTTTATCCCGTTTTCCGGTACACACTATGGTAAAACCAATGGCGTCGTTCAAAAGTACAACTTGTCCTGCAAAAAATACATGGCCATATTGACCGAAAAATAAAAAAGTTATGGCTCTGGGAAGAAGGGGAGCAAAAAATGAAAGCAAAAAAATGGGAAATGGCCTTGGGTGAAAGGGTTAAAAACAAGGAGAAAAGAGGGTGTAGTTAACTTTTCTGAATGCATTTCAGTATAAGAGATGCAAAAAAAGTATCGTATTCAATAGAAGGTCAAATTACACTATATTTGATAAATGGGGGGCCAGTATGTTTGAGCAGGAAAAGGAAACGTAGGTACAGTACTCCTTCATATCAGTAATCCTACTCATAGCATCAAAAGGAAAGGGCTATACAGAGCAGGAAAATATAGTAGTTAGTAAGTACTCTTAATTGATGGCAGTGTTACCTTGTGAGCACCCAGGCAGATTAAATAAAAAAAATGCTAAATAGAGGCGAGTGACCGATTGCAAGCAACCGCCGCATCAGGGATAATAAGATAGCATGGTTGACAATGGTACTTCTCAACAAAAATACAGAAAGCTGAAAAGTCAAAAGCACAGAAAGATGTACTTATTAAAGAAATACTTTCCTTGATTAAAACATATATTTGATTTATTTTTACTTGAAGGACTGTTTGTTTTCACCTACACAAAGTAGGGAGAAAAGGAAAATTCCACGTGGATTTTCATTTGACTTGTGTAGCAATCGCCGGCTGCCTGTGAGTTTTGTATAACGAAACTATATTCCCTGTTTTCTGTCTATCTGCTCAGCCTTTGCCGCAACCGGGGACCAGAGTCAGATTCCTCTTATAGCGGTGTCGGTCACTGTGGGAATTATTCTTCTGGCTGGAATGGTTGGTTTTCTACTCAGTGGAAGGTGAGCGGGATTGTGTTGAAGCTTTGAAAACTATTTGTATTTGCATATTATGTACACTCAATTCTAACTATGCTGTAACATCTATTTTATTTTCAGGTTTATATTCTATAGAGTAAACACTTTAAAACTGTTCTATAAAATTAGCTTGCATGGTTGTATTGTAGATAAGAGGAGAAACCTGAGAAGGTTTCAGATAGTTAAAATGTAAAAAACGAGACCTGAAGTGTAAAGCATTGGTAAGTTTCTCTAGGAGGACTCCGTGCCTTTGCTTTCTTTTCTTATCCTTTCCCATGTTTGTACAAGGCATTGATTTCTTCACTTGAACCACTCTCTTGACAATCCAAAAAATTAGTGAACTAGAACTCATTGCCCATGAGAAATGAGCTGAAATTCCTCAGGAAGGTGCCAGAAGCTGGTGTCTGGCTATGCATCATATTTGTAGCAGGTCATAACAGCCAAAATTGCTCTACTAAGCGTTAAAGGGAAGGTGCCATCAATTTTTCTTTTTTTTTTTCTTTTTGTGAAAATAACATTATAATATTAATTTAAGCTTTGTAATGCAGTGTTTGCATAGATTGCAAACACTGCAACATGCAAAATATCTATATAAAAAAGAAAGATTACCTATACTTGCAGCTAGGGGGAGCATCTTCATGTATAGACTTTAAGCAGCTACAGTAATGCTTACTTGCATTATGTTAGCTGCAAAATTGGGGCAGTGTCCTTGTGACATCAAGGTTTCCCTCCCCTTTTAGGTGTTATACTACACCCAAAAGTAGGGGAGGCAGAATAAAGACTAGAGACAATGCACCGCCATTTTCTTGGTGACTGCACTGTGATCTAATCTCAACCAGCTGCTAAACAGGAAGTGGATCTCAGTATATTTACAGAAGAGCAAGCAGAAGGAAGACAACGGACTGTGGAGCAATGTGGACCTGAGGAGCAGAGCTGCACGCAGTGGAGAAGAGAGCAGCTGCGAGGCCAGGACCAAGGAGACTAAACAGTGCAGCGGTGAGGGTCCATAGCTTTACTGCACAGGCAGTGGAGGATGGGAGAATATGAGAGCAGAGCTGGGGGAGCTTGTGTGTGTGTGTAAAAAGCTTCCAATTACATGTCCTCAGTGTGGAAGCTCTGGGCCACAATGAAATGGCACCTAGACACACCTACAGCTGTGAATTGAGCAGCCCACAGAGGCATGCCCAGTTCACAGCTAATGTGGCTACAATGTTACCGATAGGGTCAGCATCCAACCGCTGAAGCCTATGTCCAGGGCTGCCGTATTTGAAGGAGTGTGAGTGTAGTGTAGTAACTCTTACACTCCTGAAAAGCAAGATGGCAGCCCCCAGTAGCTGCAAAACAAATTAATAAAAAATAAACTATAAATACTGGGCACTTGAAAATATGTTATAACATTAAGGAATTTAACATTTTAATTTATTTTACATAATGTAAAAATGCGGCACCTTCCCTTTAAAGACACTAGTCATGAAGAGGTTCCACAATTCTGAGACTGTCAGTAAAAGTGGAATATTGTGTTTAATTTAGAGAAACTACCTGTTATATTAGTTTTTAATATAGTTTTAAAACTACTCATTTAACTGGATTCATAACATGCAGTCAAAACATTTCCTGGGTCTTTTTGTGCTATGGGGTTCATTTCTGGTTTCTTTCTGTGAGCCCTAGGCGGGGCTGTCACCCATTTAGACCCCTGAACCTCTGATTCTCACTGCCAGTTAAAGTTCCTGCTCTGTCTGGTGCTATGTGCTCCTGTGTTGCTGTTGAATTCCTATTGTCTGATCATGGCTTGTTTCCTGGCCATTCTTTTTCTGCTGAGTATGTACCTTTGCTGCCCCCCCTGGTCCTTACCCCACTTCCTTGATTTCTTTCACCGGGTTCACTCCTCCGGCCAGCAGCTCTTCCATAGAAACAATTCAGTGAACCCCATTGTAAGACCAGATCCCTGTACAGGCGTTGAATATACAGGCATGGGTTCCTCTGAAATCTACCAGATGGAGGGGCTAGCGCCAATTCTGTCCTAGGTAGCCTATTGGAGCTTAATGTCTCTAAAAGACATTACAGGTTTATTGCAAACAGCAGAAAGTTAGTAAATTTTGCTAATAAATCTAATTTGTACTGAGGGGTTGAATAATTTTGATTGTTGACGAATAACTGTTTACATGATATTTATTTCAGGAATAGTTTTTGTAGATTCACACGTAAAACTTATATTTTAATGATTTCCATAGCTTCATGCATGCTTATTAAGACAGAAAATAATTCCTCATCCAATTTGGATTAAATTGTTAGGTCTGAAATTTTCAGTAAACTAAATTTCATCAGCACAAATACCCATTAGTATTCTATTTTATTTCTTAATTATTTGTATTTTACAACCTCATAATACATTGAGATTTCCTATTAAATTGCTGTCACCTAGCTTTTCTACCAAAATAACAGGATTATTTATTATCTCAGTCCTAGCGAAGTTTGCCTTTACAAGGGTCAAATGAGCTGTATTGACAATCCCTTTAGTTGGTTAATTTGTCTTTCCAGAAAGTTTTCAGTAATTATCTGGATAATTGGGGCCAGAACAAGACAAAATCGAAATGTATTTGCATAAATTGCAACTATTAGGTCTTGACTTGCAGGAAATCACAGACTTTAAAGATTGAAATCTCATTGCATAGTCTCAGTTAGAAAATTAATTTTTATATCTCTTCTCCGCCATTGATTGTTCAGTTTATATTTTGTTTAGGGATACCAAAATCACTAAAAATTAAATAATGTTAACTAGTAATAAGTAGTTTAGCAGAAGTGCTATATTTCTAAATAATCTGTCATATATATTTAACCTATTAATTGGTTGATCTATCCAATAAACAAAGTTGTACCCCCATAGATACGGCTCTTATGTTACACCTGAAGAAAGATGTTCCACTCAACATTGGTCCATTTGCTATGCAAAGGACTCTCCTCTTCATTTTTTTTATTCTACTCATTTTGCTCCATTAATTCCACAGCATTTTACAGACATCATCATCTCTGTCCTCATTGGTACTCATAATCTAAATTCCTTCTCAGTATGTTTTTGTGATGTGGGATGAAAAAGGTGTACTTGGAGGAAACCCACAAAACTCAGTGCGAATGTACAAATTCTTGCAGATAATGTCCTCAGTGGGATTTGGACCCAGGACCCCAGCGCTGTAAGGCTACAGTATTATGCCACCATGCTTCCCCTTTGGATAAGTGACATATATTTATTTACTATGCTTTCTTATATAGTGTCATCATATTCCAAAGCACTTCACAGATTGATCTTCACTGTCCTCATTGGGGCTCACAATCTAAATTCCCTATCAGTATGTCTTTGGAGTGTGGAAGGAAACCCACAAACTCATTGCAGATGTTGTCCTTGGTGGGATTTGAACCCAGGACCCCAGCGCTGCAAAGAAACAGTGCTCAGCACTGAGCCACCGTACTGCAAGAACATATACAAGTTATAGATCAGTGAGGGTCTGACTTCTGGAATCTAAACTGATCACCTGAAAGGGCACTTTTACCCCCATTAGAATGGAGTGGTAGTGCACATGCTTGAATGTTGCTCCATTTATTCTCTGTGAGGCTGCTGTATATAAGAAATTAATGGAGTGACGGTCAGGCATATGCACTGTCACCCAACTATAATGGGTATAAAAGTGCCAATGCGAGGATAAAAATGGCCATCTGTTGATTGGTGGGGGTCCAACTGTTGGGACTTGCACCAATCTATAAGATATCATCTATCCTTTAGACAACCCCTTTAAGAAAATCCTGTGTAAAATGAAGAGGTATCCTATTGAACAGCAGTTAGAACTTGTGACTTCATTGTTTAGCCGCATGTAATTAAAAGATGGACACTAAGACATGAAGACATGTGGTTTCTAGGCAACCCGAAGATAGAAAAATGCAGAACGCACTGCAGAAGAAAGCTAATTTATGAAAATTGCCAGAGTAGGTCATGGACAGGCTCTGTGATCCTCTAGGTAGTCTACTTATAGTGTTTGATATTTGCATTTGCATTTAGGTTGATTTGGTATAAATCCAAATGAATAATTTAGTTCTCACATAATGGCTCACATACAGATGTGACATGAGCGCTTCCAGTAATAATATGGACTGGCAGGGGACGTTATCCATCCAAACTGGAGTTTCTTTTACTAACCAATGTTTTACAGAGCACTGAATTTCACTTTGGGGAGGGAGCTTGATTTTTTTTCAAGGGCTCATTTACACGCCAGTTTTTCACGTGTTAGTGCTGTCTGTTTTTTTGCAAGGATTGCACTCCTACCTATGACAGCCTATGGAGCTGTTTACATGTCAGATTTTATTCCTCGGACTGACCAGTCCATGCAAAATCATGGAGACACGTCTGATATTGATCTGAGTGTTTGATCAAAATCGGTAATGCAAGTCTATGGATCAGTGAAATAATTTGACATTTGCATGCCATCCGTGTGCTGTCTGTTTTTCTCTGACAGACAGATAGGATACGAGGAGGAACTTATTTTTTTTCTCATCACTGAAAAAAAAAAAAAATTAACTCTGATCAAATTGAAGAACATTTGATGAAAATCTGATGAAACTTGGTCTGTTTTTCTCATATGTCAAAATAACTGACATCTAAATGAGACCTAACACAGAGGTCCAGATTTCCTGCCTCTTTTCACATAGTTTATTAAAGTGATTTGTAATAATTTTCTATACTTTTCTAGTGGTGACTGCAAGCAGACTGAACTTTAACTATTTTAAATGGAAAATAAATTAATGTTTATGTGTAGACATTTGCTCTTTTTTACTTTACAGTTGTGACAGTGAATATTGGAGGAGTTCATAGATAAGGAGTGTGAAAGTTGTATTGTCCTCTGATTGAGGTCTGGTCCATGGTTGTGATGTCCCCCAATGGTCTGAGGAGCACATTTCCTAATTGATGTAAAAATACATAAATCCATGTGATACATTCATTCCTGCTTTGAATGTGTCAACGGTCATCATAAGTTTGAACTCCCAGACTCTGTCTCTCTGGGATGTGAAGTTACCTTTCAATACCAGCAATTTCATGTCAATGGTGCTGTGATCAAGGCTACGATAATAAGTAGCCACAGGTAGATCTATTCTTTTTTCTTTTATCGTGCAGAATTTTAAATCACAGTATATCTTATCTGTTGTGGAATGCAATGCAAATAACAGTGTAATTGTTTACATTGCACGTACTGCATATATTCCTAATCTCACAAAATGTATTATTATCCTGCTTATGTCAAACTAGAAATTTAAAAAGGGAACTGTACTTTCAGCAAACTGTACATAAATGAGTAATATAAGTGAATATAAGAAATATATATATATATATATATATATATATATATATATATATACACACACTAAAAATATATACATATGGAATGTCTTATCAGAGAATTCTGCTTTTTTCTTCACTTACCAGACTTATCACTTATTCCTCTATAATCTGAAGCAGGATGCTTTCCAGTCACATTCCAGATTCAAAAAATATATATGACCTTTATTCCAACATGGTTAAAAAACATTCCCAGGTATATCTGAAAATATATTAGTTTTCCTGTACATTTCAGATTAAAGACATTAATTTAATCTGAAATACATAGGAAAATAAATATATTTTTGGATGTACCTGGGAATGTTTTTTTAACTATGTTAGAAAAAAGCTCATATATATTTTTTAATCTGGAATAAGACTGGGAAGTTTCTTTCTTCAGATTGTCATTCCATCATACTGGGCATGAGTGTTTTTTTCTGTGTTGAGGATTGGAGCCTTATTCAGGATGAGCTGTTTCACACTTGTACTTTGTACTTCTTTCTCTACTACAGTGTCCATTTTAGGACATGATCAGATATCAAAATCAAACATCAGAATGATGTCAGTTTGAGGCTAAATAAGTCCCAATGAGTTTTAGACAAGTTTGCACTGAAAATCATATAACCAAATAGAACTTCAAGGGTTGTACAACTGAGTTTCTAGGTTAGTGCACTGTTTTTGGGACACAGAATTTTGGGTTCAAGTCCCATCAGCGAACAGTTACTTTTATTTTTTATTTTTATTACAGTTGTCAAAGTCACTCGTCAGAATCACTCATCAGAATCACTCGTCAAAATCATTTGTCAAAATCACTTGTCAGAATCACTTGTCAGAATTACTCATCAAAATCACTTGTCAGAATCACTTATCAAAATCAGTTCTCAGAAAAGGTATTTAGCCTCAAACTGACATCATTTTGATGTTTGATTTTGATATCTGATCATGTCCTAAAATGGACATTGTACTCTACCCCTGCCTCATGAGGTCACTATCCACTCTGAAAAAACAGTTCAAATTTGTCATGCTCAAGATAAGACAGACTACAGGCACAGTGTGGTGTCAGGCTACATGTCCTGTCATACTCTATGGAAAGGGAAGGGGGATTAGGAGTGAGGTCATCTGGCCCCATGGATATGTTGTTTGGGGTTGCCAGAAGGGACCGTTCGGTTGTCTGGAACCCATGGAGACATTCAGAGAAGCCAGATTGGGACAAGCCGGTCATCTGGCCCCATAGAAACTCTTAGAGAGGCCAGGGTGGGACCCTCGGGTCTCCTGGCCTTGTACCTCGATGGACTGCTAGCTTTCTAAGCCTGCCGCAACCTTTTCTCTGTGGGAGCTCACCAGAAACGGGGAGCCACTGGTTGAGATAGTTGGCCCTGGAAGTCCCGAAGTTGCAGCTGTTCTATCCTAGGCGGTCACAGAAGGAAGGGTGAGACTGTGTAATGTTGTACCATCTTGGTATTTGCTGGGACTGTTCTATCTGTTTATAGTCTGCTTTGTGGTTCAATAAAGTATTGCCACGCTGTTTTACCTTCACCTTGTGAGGTCTGAGTGGTATTACGATGAGGGTCTTCACACATGTGTTCTGCATTTTCACCAGTTTTACACTCTGCAAACTTTATATTTAAATTAAGTTAACTCTGAGTTGGTGAGAGGAGACTAGTTATAATAATAATAATTTTTATTTTTATAGCGCCAACATATTGCGCAGCACTTTGCAATTTGATTAGCTACTATGATCCCATATACAGCCCAGTACACAGCAGAGAGGGATTTCTGTTCTTCATTACTCAGTTAGCACATGGACAGAAGCAAAAAAGGTATGGAATAAATTATATAGAAAAAGTAATCAGTGTATATATCAATTTAGCTCTACTTTAAAGGGGTTGTCCGGTCAAAAGTTATAAGTCTGCAGTCACTCTGTGTGACTTCAGACTTAGGAATCCTCCCAGCGCAGGCACTGTGCGCTGTGTGGATTCGCGGGTATGAGACCCGGGACAGTAGGGTATGTATGTTTACATAACTCGTATAGCAGGGGCTCTTTAAATCGACATTCAGCTGACTTAGTATAATGTGCAATTAGCATAGTAACAAACAACATTGTTTCACAGACCCAAGAGGAGACAACATTCAGGGTTATATAAATAATCGTATGTCCTTTTTGCGCAAAAGAAATACACATACATTCACAAGTCAACAGAAACACAATAGTGTATTTCTCTTGGATTAACCAATCTAAACATCTGGCTGATAAAGATTTTAAGCTGTATCATCACAACATGTCATATCATGGCCAGCATTTTTGTTATTTCTAACATAGACAGGATGTAATTACAAATAGTTAATTGAAAATATAGTTACGGTAATAGTTACCCGTTAAAAATGATTTCTTGTGTTAGTTTTTGATGTCTACTAGGGTTGAGTGAGTATGTTCTGTCCGAGTATGCTCGGGCCGAGCTCCGAGTATTTACAGCTGCTCGGTGATAAGGTTAAATCGCTCCCGTGTGCATGATTTGCAACTGTTAGACAGTTTTATTACATGTGAGGATTGTGTAAGAAATAGACATTCCTCACATGTAATAAAACTGTCAAACAGTTGCAAATCAAGCACACGGGAGCGATTTAACCTTATCACCGAGCAGCTGTAAATACTCGGAGCTCGCCCGAGCATGCTCGGCGAAAGGGTTAATAGAACATACTCGCTCAACACTAATGTCTACCATAAAAGAACAGAAAAAATGCTAGATCTCTGACTTTATCAACGCAAATTAGACTGCATACATCTGTATATCTGCATACGTCTCCTGATAAAATCAACATTTGGATGTATTTTGAACAGGTAGCCGAAGACTAAAGAATAATGTTCTGAGTCTGTATTACCAAAAATGAACACAGAAGAATTATGAATACAAAAGAAATACTAACCAAAGAAGGTTAATTTGTTTCATATTTGCAATAAATAATGATAGGTTTAAGATATGATTAGAAAAAACTCTACTTTCAATGATCAATAGTAATTTTGCTAGTTTTTAAGGCAGAGATATTATTTGACCCATCCCATTAGTGAAGGCTGGATTTTGGGACTGAAGCCACCAACTGTAGCTCAAACCACAGCGCATCTGTTTTCTAGCAATCCTGCATCTACATGCCAGACGTTACAGGGCATAATTTGTTCACTAAGTGACAAATTTATAGCCTGTTTATCTGATCAGTAAATTTAGTACATCTGGAGGCTCTATGGTAGATAATGTTTCATGGACAGGTTTCCTGCCATGCATTATTAGTGAAGCTGAACTATTGCTGTGATGCCAACATAAACCTCCGATAGCCTTATAGTATTACGCAGTGCATCATGCTGAGACATATTTTTATGACACATTGGGGGTTTTCACGACTTCATCCTCTATGTTAATATGACATGCTGCTGTATATATTTATAGGCCTCTAGAGAAATTCACAATGAAAAAATAAGCTGCCTTTATCATCTTTTTAATCTCACTTTAGATAATATACTATGAGCCATTTAGCGATGACAAAGCTCTTTTTACAACCTTGGAAATCTCTGACTTGTGTAAGAATTCTTTAGATTTTTCTGTACTATTGTATTTAGAATAGTTATGATTGGAAGAATATACAATACTGTGCAAAAGTTTTAGGCAGGAGTGGAAAAAGTGTTGCAAAATAAAAATCCTTTAAAAAAAAAATGTAATAGTTTATTTTTGTCATTTAACAAAATGCAAAGTAAATTAAGAAAAGAGAAATCTAAATAAAATCAATATTTAATTGGGGTGCAGAAAAATCTAAATAATGCGAGGAAGGGGAAAAATGAAAAATCATCAGCTCAATAGTGAAGGAGGAATGCCAGCTAGAGCACAGTGCACAGATAACTCTAGGCCAGTTCCTGGGTTGAATATACAGGAGAACAGGGTCCAGCAGCCACTATGTGAGTGTGGAGAGGATGGAATTCCACTCCTTTGACAACTCCTGACATTTTATGTATGAGAAGGTATTTTGCTGTATTGTATTTTATTGCTGTCCTACTGTGGCTGCAGTCCTTGTTTAATTGGGTGTCACAGGGATAACTGTAGGGCCGGTCCATAGTGGGGAGGAGGATTGGGAATCTCTAAGCCAGTTGCACAGGAAGTTCTAGTTAGTTAAGACATGAAAGAGGAAGAAGTAATATCACATTCTGGTTAAAGTGATCTTCACTTGGGGTGTGAATGTGGATGAAGAGAGCAAAAAAGCGGAGAGAGAAAAGAAGCATCTAAGAAGAACTCCATTACTGGCAGCGGAACACTCTTAGCAGGCAAGTTGGGGAAGGGGATGTACAGCCAGGAGCTTTGTTAGAGTCCCTAAGGGTCTCTGGGGAATGGAAAGATGTCAGCCTGGTCTTGGAACCTGGGGTCCATGAAGAGACGAGTCAGCAAGGTGAGGGGCGCACTCAGTAAGGAGGCTGCCACAGGTGCATCATTAAGTAGTTCCCGAAAAGTGGGCTGAAAGATAAAGGTCACTGGAAAAGCTCAGTTAAAGTGTATCTATACTTAGAAAGGCTGAAAGTTCCTAACTTGATCTGAAGTTGTTTGTTGAAGACATGGCACTGTATTGTAACCAAGAGAAAGATATGTGCATCTCCTGCTGTGCTTTGTGTGTTAGTCAAACTGTCAGTAAAGAGGAATTTGGTTTTATTGAGTGGTGTGGTTTCCCGTTCTTGGGGCAGCTGGGAATCGGAGCCGTGCAATGTGTGGCAGGCCAGATGAGCTGGGAGGTGTCTACTACTGTAACCTGTCCACACACACACACACACACACAATGAATACGGACCTTGTTTTTCTGTAGCAGGCCGGGGCATGGAAAATGAGTCCCTTGCCTGTAGCTACTGCCCCGTTACTGCTACTGTATATCAAAACAGAAATATCTAAAACTTTACATTCATTAGGATAAACATTAAAAACTAGGAAAAATTAAAATCATGGCAGTAGGCATCCAGACATGCCATGCCATGACTTGTTCATTGCAAGTTTTGTATTATAGGCAAATCTATATACAGTTGTGCACAAAAGTTTACATACCCTGCCAGAATTTTGCCTTTCTTGGCCTTGTTTCAGAGAATATGAATGATAATAAAAAACTTTTTCTTCACTCATGGTTATTGGTTAGGTGAAGCCATTTATTCTCAAACTACTGTGTTTTCTCTTTTTAAATCTTAATGACAACCAAAAACATCCAAATGACCCTGTTCAAAAGTTCACACACCCCAGTTCTAATACCGTGTATTGCTCCCTCTAACATCAATGACAGTGTTAGGTGTTTGCTGGATTTGAAATGGGTTCAAAACCATCAGTGTATTGTGTGGTCTCCCATTTAAGACCAGCCAGGGTTATTGCTGCTCAGCATTGTCATAAGTCCCAATGCCTAGCTGGTCCACAAGACGGACAGGTTGTCTCTTGGGTCTTTGTTCATAGCAACATGAAGGATAGGTTGAGGAGGGAGACAGGGCTGCTAAAGCCTAAGTCCAGGATTCTCTGTACTGAGCATGCCCGTGACATGCGACCATGATTGGTGGTTTGGGAGTCAGCTGATCCGGTGACCTAGCACCGCCTGATTGGTCGCGGGTGACGTCACCAATGGTGCGACGGTGGGCAGGGCTTAATCTTTAAACAGCCCGCCCACAAACATGGCGACGAGCTCTGATCATTGAGCAGTGATGGTGTTGTGTGGACGCTTGGTCTCTTGGGCTCCACGTGTGCTTTAGTTTCTGGCAGGCAGGTTTAGTGGAAATAGGCAGGCTTAGATGAAATAGGCAGGTAGCTTCATCTGACAGCCTGGCTCTGACAAAGGGGTCGCCTAACACCCTGAGCAGTCTGCAGACACCCTATTCCCGGTACCACCTGTAAGCCACGTGGAGGGATCCTCCTCAGTCCATTAGCACGCCTGCTGGGAGCACGTATTCACCGGCGTGAGTCACACACGCATCGTAGCGCCAACTGTGCAGTCCCTGTGCTGCAACAGGACTACAGATATATTATTTATCGCACATCTCTCGTACTGTTAACGGAGATAGTGCGAATCCCTATTCCCGTTCCGGTGTGCTGTAACACGTAAGGGATTGTCATTTAAGTTGGTTGTTTTACCTTCTCATCCAGAAGGTGTTCGGCCGCAGTCCACCAGGCTGCATCGCGTACCCCGGGTTCGGTTGCTTTCCGTTATAAATAAAGTTGTTTTCAACCGTCCCCTTAACAGTATCAGAGCGCCAGGGTCTTGTCGAACATGGCTGACAACCAGCAACTGCAGCGCTATATACAGCAATTTGAGGCCAGACTTAGGACTCTGGAACAAGCTGACCCGTTAGCTGATATCACTGCAGTAGCTACCCAGGCAGCTTCTCAAGCAGCCAATCAGGTTAACTCGGCTGCGGTAAATGCTGCAGCAGCTGCAATTGCTCCATTACCCCGTTTTGCTCTCCTGGAAAAATTTTCAGATGACAGCAAATCCTGTAGAGGTTTTATTAATCTATGCTCCATTCAGTTGGCGATGATGGAGGCACGGTTCCCCTCGAAAGGGCCAAAGTGGGTTATGTCATTACGTTACTCTCCCACAGGGCTCTGGAGTGGGCTACCCCTCTGTGGGAGCGCAATGACCCGGTAGTGGCAAATGCGGGTCTCTTTCTTAATGCCCTAAAGAGTGTTTTCCTAGGTCCTCAGGTCACGCATGATACGGCTCTTAAGCTTCTTGCGTTGGTCCAGGGTTCGGTCACCGCCAGCTACTATGCCATCCAGTTTAGAACCTTAGCGGCTGAATTGGATTGGTCTGAGCGGTCTTTAATCCCGGTGTTCTGGAAGGGTCTGGCTGGGCATATTTAAAATGCTCTATCTACCATAGAGATTCCAACCTCCCTGGAGGAGTTAATCTCTCTCGCTAACCGAAAAGATTTGCGTCATGCAGAACACAAGTTAGAGCTGGAGGTCCCCAGACCTCAGTGTCGGTTGGCACCATCCTTCTCTAGACCCATTTCCAAACCCGCGACTCCCGACTCGGAGCCTAAGGCTATGGATATATCCCGGACTGAGTCTAGCCCCTCTCGTTCCCGACCTGCACATCTCTTGGAGTACCCCGGTAATAAGGGTTCCAAGCAGTCGGGAAAACGAGTGTGTCTAACCACCGTTGGAGGAGGTGTGTTAGATTCTGGGGCTTCTTCCTCCAAATTATTGTATAAGGTGACATTGTCCTTCGGAGCAACCACGGTTACTGCCAAGGCGTGGGTGGATTCTGGTGCCGATGGCAATTTTTTGTCATCTACGTTTGCCCAAAAGCACGCCATCCCTATAGAGTTACTGACAAGACCAATGAACATTACGGTAGTCAACGGTTCACTCCTGGACACGCAAATAACCCACCAGTC
The DNA here is from genome assembly GCF_046119375.1 of Phyllobates terribilis. NCBI lineage: Eukaryota > Metazoa > Chordata > Amphibia > Anura > Dendrobatidae > Phyllobates > Phyllobates terribilis. The sequence goes on from NW_027362761.1 coordinate 792,246,911, forward strand.
GATTCCCCTCACCATGTCATTTCCTCAGGGTCACCGAGAGGTTATCTCCTTTCTTATTATTCCTGGTGGATTAGATGAGGTGTTATTGGGTCTTCCATGGTTACTTTGTCACACTCCACACATCGACTGGAATACGGGGAAAATTTCTTCCTGGAGTGAGAATTGTGTGTCTCAGTGTATGGTTACAGTCACCCGGAGGGTAGTCTCTGACCCTTCTACCGATGTGGCTCCCGGCACAGATCCTCTGTCTGTCCCCGAGACCCAGGTCTTGTCAGATTATGTCAAAAAGAACCCTCGGGTAGATCTTTTGTCCAGGTCCATGCATACGGCTGAGGACGATGACCAGCCCAGGCTCACCATTCCTTCGGGAAGTATGCGGAGGGTGGCTCCAGTGTCCTATAACCAGGTTCCTTCAGGGAGGACGTTTGTTCCCCTTAATCTACAAAATGAGGTGCTCTCCTGGGCACATGCGCCCTAAGATCGGAGCTCATTTTGGGGTCAAACGTACCACAAAGTTCCTTCAACTGTCCTATTGGTGGCCCCGGTGGCGCCAGGACGTTAAGGAATATGTTCTTGCATGTGTCTCCTGTGCGAGAGATAAATCATCCCATCAAAGTCAGGCTGGTCTTTTCCACCCGTTACCCGTGGCGGACTCCACAGATCTGACTCCGCTTCTTGTGAATAATGGCCAACATCCGCGGGTTCCGGTTCCTATGCCAGTTCCCTCTATGGACCCTGGGGTCAGAGATTTGGCTCTGGGGGCATGGGAGGTTTGGGACCATACCCAGGATGCTATATTGGCCTCCAAGAATAGAATGAGAGATTCGGCTGACACTCTTCGTCGTCCTGCTCCCGTATTCTATCCGGGTGACAGAGTGTGGCTCACGGCTCGCAATACTAAAGTACGCGGGGAATCTGCTAAGTTTGCCCCCCGCTTTATTGGTCCTTTCAAAATTTTGGCCCAAGTAAACCCTATAATGTACCGTTAACAATTACCACGACACCTGAGGAGTCACAACACTTTCCATGTGTCGCTCCTTAAACCTGTTCACGTAACAAAACTCGCTGAACCCCAACCTGCTACAGACACCAGTGGTGATAATCTCAAGGTGCAAGCTATTATGAGGTCTAAGATGGTTAGTGGAAAAAAAGTTACCCAGTACCCTGGATCTGAGAATCATCCCTGAGAACCGGTGGACCACATTCATGCTCCCCGAGGAAAATGAGTGTCAAGTAGAGGGAGTTGCTAGAAGTGGGAATAATGTTAGGTGTTGGGCATTTGCTGGATTCAAAATGGGTTCAGAACCATCAGTGTATTCTGTGGTCTCCCATTCCAGTACAGCCAGGGCTGATGCTGCTCAGCATCATCGTAAGTTCCAATACCTAGCTGGTCCACAAGACGCACAGGTTGTCTCTTTGGTCTTTGATCATAGCAACATGAAGGATAGGTTGCGGAGGGAGACAGGGCTGCTAAAGCCTAAGTCCAGGATTCTCTGTACTGAGCATGCCCGTGACATGGCGGACCGTGATTGGTGGTTTGGGAGTCAGCTGGTCCGATGACCTGGCACCGCCTGATTGGTCGCGGGTGACGCCACCAATGGTGCGACGGTGGGTAGGGCTTAATCTTTAAAAAGCCTGCCCACAAACATGGCGGCGCGCTCTGATCATTGAGCAGTGATGGTGTTGTGTGGACGCTTGGTCTCTTGGGCTCCACGTGTGCTTTAGTTTCTGGCAGGCAGGTTTAATGGAAATAGGCCGGCTTAGATGAAATAGGCAGGTAGCTTCATCTGACAGCCTGGCTCTGACAAAGGGGTCGCCTTACACCCCGAGCAGTCTGCAGACACCCTATTCCCGGTACCACCTGTAAGCCACGTGGAAGAATCCTCCTCAGTCCAGTAGCACGCCGGCTGGGAGCAGGTATTCGCCGGCGTGAGTCACACACGCATCCTAGCGCCAACTGTGTAGTCCCTGTGCTGCAACAGGACTACAGATATATTATTTATCGCACATCTCTCGTGCTGTTAACGGAGATAATGCAAATCCCTATTCCCGTTCCGGTGTGCTGTAACACGTAAGGGATTGTCATTTAAGTTGGTTGTTTTACCTTCTCACCCGGAAGGTTTTCGGCCGCAGTCCACCAGGCTGCATCGAGGACCCCGGGTTCGGTTGCTTTCCATTATAAATAAAGTTGTTTGCAACTGTCCCCTTAACAGACAGCTTGAAGTCTTCTGTTGAAATTGTGGATGAGGTTCTTTAATTTCTCAGATGGTAAAGCTGCCCATAAATTCCTGGGCTGTCTAGTATGAATTGTGCACTTGAGATCTCCCCAGAGTGGCTCAATGATATTGAGGTCAGGAGACTGAGATGGCCACTCCAGAACCTTCTTTTTGTTCTGCTGTAGCCAGCGACAGGTCGACTTGGCCTTGTGTTTTGGATCGTTGTCATGTTGGAACATCCAAGTACGTCCCATGTGCAGCTTCCGTGCTGATGAGTGCAAATTTGCCTCCAGTATTTGCTGATAACGTGCTACATTCATCTTTACTTCAACTTTTACCAAGTTTCATGTGCCTTTGTAGCTTACACATCCCCAAAACATCAGCGATCCACCTCTGTGCTTTACTGTAGGAATGGTGTTCCTTTCATTATAGGCCTTGTTGACCTCTCTCCAAATGTAACGTTTATGGTTGTGACCAAAAAGTTCAATTTTGCTTCATCACTCCAAATTACCATGTTCCAGAAGTTTTGAGGCTTGTCTCTGCGCTGTTTGGCGTATTGTAGACGAGATACTTTGTGGCATTTGCGCAGTAATGGCTTTCTACTGGCTACTCGACCATGCAGCCCATTTTTCTTCAAGTGCCTCCTTATTGTGCATCTTGAAACAGCCACACTGCTAGTTTTCAGAGAGTCCTGAATTTCAGCTGATGTTATTTGTGGGGTTTTTTTGCATCCTGAACAATCTTCCTGCCAGTTGTAGCCGAAACTTTTGTTGTCTACCTAACCGTGGTTTGGTTTTTACAGAGACCTTGATTTTCCATTTGTTAATTACAGTTTGATAGCTGCTGACTGGCATTATCAATTCCTTGGATATGTTTTTAAATCCCTTTCCTGTGTTATACAGTTCAATTACCTTTTCCCACAGATCCATTGACAATTCTTTTGCTTTCCCCATGACTCCCAATCCAGAAATGTTAGTGGCTGGATGAAAGATGCAAGAGTCTGTCTGGATCCCAGAAACTCACTCAGCTTTTATGCACACACACTGATTACAAGCAAACAGGTCACAGGTGAGGATGTTACCTTTAGTAGCCATTCAAACTCATTTGAGTCAAATTCTGTGCATGTTATCAGGCCAAAATCACCAGGGTATGTGAACTTTTGATAAGGGTAATTTGGATGCTTTTGGTTGTCATTAAGATTTAAAATGAGAAAATACAGTAGTTTGACAATAAATGGCTTCACCCAACCAATAACCATGAGTGGAGAAAAAGTTTTTTTGCTATTCATATTCTCTGAAACAAGGCGAAGAAAGGAAAAATTCTGCCGGGTATGTAAACTTTTGAGCACAACTGTGTATATATATATATATATATATATATATATATATATACACAGTACAGACCAAACGTTTGGACACACCTTCTCATTTAAAGATTTTTTTGTATTTTCATGACTTTGAAAATTGAACGTTCACACTGAAGGCATCAAAACTATGAATTAACACATATGGAATTATATACTTAACAAAAAAGTGTGAAACTACTGAAAATATGTCTTATATTCTAGATTCTTCAAAGTAGCCACCTTTTGCTTTGATGACTGCTTTGCACACTGTTGGCATTCTCTTGATGAGCTTCAAGAGGTAGTCACATGAAATGGTTTTCACTTCACAGGTGTGCAGTGTCAGTTTTAATAAGTGGGATTTCTTGACTTAAAAACGGGGTTGGGACCATCAGTTGTGTTGTGCATAAGTTTGGTGGATACACAGCTGATAGTCCTACTGAATAGACTGTTAGCTGCTTTTTTCTTGCCATAATACAAATTCTTAGTAAAGAAAAACAAGTGGCCATCATTACTTTAAGAAATGAAGGTCAGTCAGTGCGAAAAATTGGGAAAACTTTGAAAGTGTCCCCAAGTGCAGTTGCAAAAACCATCAAGCGCTACAAAGAATCTGGCTCACATGAGGACCACCCCAGGAAAGGAAGACCAAGAGTCACCTCTGTTTCTGAGGATAAGTTTATCCGAGTCACCAGCCTCAGAAATCGCAGGTTAACAGCAGCTCAGATTAGAGACCAGGTCAATGCCACACAAGAGTAATAGCAGCAGACACATCTTTACAACAACTGTTAAGAGGAGACTTTGTGCAGCAGGCCTTCATGGTAAAATAGCTGCTAGGAAACCACTGCTAAGGACAGGTAACAAGCAGAAGAGACTTGTTTGGGCTAAATAACACAAGGAATGGACATTAGACCAGTGGAAATCTGTGCTTTGGTCTGAAGAGTCCAAACTTGAGATCTTTGGTTCCAACTACTGTGTCTTTGTGCGACGCAGAAAAGGTGAACGGATGGACTCTACATGCCTGGTTCCCACCGTGAAGCATGGAGGAGGAGAGATGGTGTGGGGGTGCTTTGCTGGTGACACTGTTGGGGATTTATTCAAAATTGAAGGTATACTTAACCAGAAAGGCTACCACAGCATCTTGCAGCGGCATGCTATTCCATCCGGTTTGCGTTTAGTTGGACCATCATTTATTTTTCAACAGGACAATGGCCCCAAACACACCTCCAGGCTGTGTAAGGGCTATTTGACCAAGAAGGAGAATGATAGGGTGCGACGCCAGATGACCTGGCCTCCGCAGTCACCAGACCTCAACCCAATCGAGAGGGTTTGGGGTGAGCTGGACCACAGAGTGAAGGCAAAAGGGCCAACAAGTGCAAAGCATCTCTGGGAACTCCTTCAAGATTGTTGGAAGACCATTTCCGGTGACTATCTCTTGAAGCACATCAAGAGAATGCCAACAGTGTGCAAAGCAGTCATCAAAGCAAAAGGTGGCTACTTTGAAGAACCTAGAACATAAGACATATTTTCAGTTGTTTCACACTTTTTGATAAGTACATAGTTCCACATGTGTTAATTCATAGTTTTGATGCCTTCAGTGTGAATGTACAGTTTTCATACTCATGAAAATACAGAAAAATCTTTAAATGAGAAGGTGTATCCAAACTTTTGGTCTATACTGTGTATATAAATATATATATATATATATATATATACACTGCTCAAAAAAATAAAGGGAACACTTAAACAACGCAATGTAACTCCAAGTCAATAACACTTCTGTGAAACCTACCTGTCCAATTATGAAGCAACAATGATTGTGAATCAATTTCTCCTGCTGTTTTGCAAATAGAACAGACAACTGGTAGAAATGATAGGCAATTAGCAAGATACCCCCTACAAAGGAGTGGTTCTGCAGGTGGTGACTGACTCGCCCAGGGGGGTGGGGACGACTCGGTACCCGGGCCTTTGCCTGGCCTTGGGGATGTCACGTTGGTTGGCTCCCGGGCCCGTACCCTGGGGTTAGCTTTTAAAAGGGGATTGTTTGTTAATTTTATGAAAGTTCGTGACGCCACCTGTGGTTTCTGGTGAGAATCACCAGCGCTGCGACAGTCCACTGAGGTCGGTGATAAGGCAGCTCGATGGTATAGCTCCCCACAGGTGGGGGTAGGCCTCAGGGCAGCGTACGGAGAGGGGGATGCAGGACAGACGAGACCCAGCCAGGTCAGAGCAAGAACAGGGACAGACACGATAGTCACTTCAGTACCTTTTACTGATGGAAATTCAGGCACGTCCCGGAGCACTGTAGGGTGTAGGGTGCATATCAGGATCCTCCCCAATGAGCGGGTGTAGGGCCTCCTGTTTCTTGCCTCCGCGTAGTAAGTTTCTGACCTGCCTGAAGCTAGGCCTAACTTTATCTCTGTCCTGCACCGGCTGACGATGTGGTAGGGCCTTCTTTTGGAGTGCACGCTCCCAGCTTACGGGGCCTTTGTGTCTCCTGGCTCTGTTACGTATCAGCTCTCTGGTGAACCTGGGACCTGTAGTTCTCCAGGGATTCCGGTTATGCCTTACTGGGTCGTAGAGATCCCCGTAAGCTCGGACCCGGTGTCCGGTATATTTTTCGGGATGAGCTGGATAAGCTCCTCTGCCCCCACTGCTACTCACTTTCCACTCGCCTTCGGCCACGCTCGGGCCCTCACTAGGCTACTCACACTAACGGCAGCTTGCCGCTCTTCACTGATCTTATGGCGCCGGCACACCTTAAGCTCTAACTGAGCTCCCTGAATCTAGCTAGCAGGGGCCTCGTGCTCCACTGCTGAACTATTAGCTGAGTTCTCTAAACTAGACTGAGCTCCACTGCAGACTGACCTGTTTCTGTGTCTCACTCTGCTGGAACTGAACTGCCTAGCTCCACCTTCCCTATTTATATCCCTAACGATCTCCCTCTGCTGGTCTGGGGTGGAAGTTGGAGATGTGTGAATGTTTATGGGGGCCTCTTGTGGAGGATTCCATTAATGCACTCTTCTAGGATCTGTGGTACCAAGCGCAGCTGGGCGCCACATTCCCCCCTAGCAAAGCTCAGCACTCCCGGGCAGAAGTACATTTTAAAGCAACAATAGTAAACATTAACAATGCAATAACTCTTCCCTTTATGGGAGGCACATTTCTTAAACGTTGCATAATAACATAAACAGGTACAAAGCGTCCTCAGAATTCAAGTCTCTTATGGTGAGGTTCCCAGACAGGATGTCCATCTCACAGGGTAGAGTACTTGGTGGTTTAAGGGACCTGTCCCAAACCCTCAACGTAGGCCCTGGGGTGGCTGCAGGGCATGAAGATCCCGAGTTGGACCTCCAGTAGAGCCACTCCAGACAGGTTTTACTTCTGAGGTCACCTAAAGGGGCACTCCAGGGAGCGCAATTATATACAATAAATAGTTTTTGGGCTGCACACAGTCCTCAGCCACGGAGTTCTTAGATAAATAAGGAAGTCATTATCAAAGTGTCCATATCACTTAACTGTTCAGTAATAAAGGAAAGCACAAAATAATATACATATGCATGAAAACACACAAAATTACAGTTTAATACCCCAGGGGTAACTATCTACATTTGTGAGAGTTTAGCTAACTTACTGATTATACCTGACAGGGGGTTGACCTTTAGTACTACGCGTGGACCTATGTGGTACTGGAATGCGTGAGGCACTAATAGGTGCTCTACCTCCCAATGTGTCAATACTAGGTGTGGAGGGGCTACAAGGCTGCATTGACCTCTCTACAGGACTGACAAGTTCACCATTGGCTGGGCCTTCTTGCTCTTCTCTTACCAGGGATCCTTCGTCCGTGGATTCTTCTTGAGCTGGCTTCTCTTCAGCACTTACAGGCTCTTCTTGCTGTGGGTAGAAGGTGATTACAGGGATGATTACTGCTCCTCCTAGTTGGGGCCAATCTGCCGGGAAATCTCCTAAGTCAGTGTGTATTACTGCTTCTTTAGGCTCCTCTGGGATAACGAGAGGCACTTCCTCTTGGGGTTTTAGCAGATCTGGACACAACTTTAGGTGATCCCTGGATACTGTTGCAGTCGTCCTTCCTCCGTTTCTACTAATTATGCAGGTCTTCTTATTATCAAATCTTGAATTCAACACAGTGTAGGGTTCCCTCTCCCACTGGTCATCAAGTTTGTGGTTTCTTCTTTTCCTCTTTAGTACTACTTCACCAGGTGTGAAGGGTTCTGCTTGGGCACCTCTGTTGTATTGAGCTTCCTGCTTGTCCCTCACCCGAGTGAGACTATCTTCAACACAGGCTTGTACTCTTCTGTACTGCTCCTGTCTGGCCGTGTCCCAGTCCTCAGTGGTCACATCCGCTTCTGGTTCTACAACACCAAGCTCCAGGTCCATGGGCAGCTTTCCTGGCCTTCCTCGCATGAGATATGCCGGAGTACAGTTGGTGGAACTTACTGGTATGTTATTGTACAGATCTACTAAGTCAGGTAGTAGGTCTGGCCACTGATTTCTCTCCTCAAGTGGTATGGTCTTTAGCAGGTCGATGATGATGTTATTCATCTTCTCACAGAGACCATTGGTTTGTGGGTGGTACGGTGTAACTCTTGTCTTCTTACACCTGTATAGATGGCAGAAGAACTTGAACAACTCAGCCTCAAAGGCCGGAGCTTGGTCCGTCAGCACCTGCTATGGATAACCATGGGGTCTACAGAAATACGCTTGGAACATCTTTGCTGCTGTCTCTGCCGTCAGGTCTTTGACGGGGGCAACCACCAGGAAACATGAGTAGTGATCCACCATGGTCAGAGCATAAGAGTACCCTGACCTGCTGGGGGACAGCTTGACATGGTCCAGGGCCACGATCTCCAGGGGTCGGGTCGTCTTGATGGGTTGCAGGGGTGCCTTCTGGCTGCTGTAGTCTTTTCTTCTGAAGGTCCGCAGTCCCGGCACCACCGCTTAATGGAGCTGCGCATTCCTACCCAGTAGAATCGACACTTCAGCAGGGTCTCTAGCTTTTTCCAGCCAAAGTGCCCCGCCTGGTAGGCCTCCAACACCATTTGGATGTCTGTCTTGGGGACCACTATCTGCCATACCATGTCATGGGTTTTTGGATTGATGTACCTCTGGCATAGCTTCTCACGGTAGATAAAAAGCCGGCTTCTCTTGTTCCACGGCTGCTTTGCTTGCAGAGACACTTTTTTCCAGAGAGGAACCTTCTTGGGTTATCATCTCCATAATGCGGTTTACAACTGGGTCACTGTCCTGGGTCTCTTTCCAGCTGTGGTGAGGCAGGGGGTTTAACATCTTTCCACGCTGCCTCCTGGAGGGTTGTTGCTCATGGATCATCCCATTCCGGTGAAAGGCAGGTAGCTCAATCTCTTCCAGGTCATCCACTTCTTCTTCTGTGTCTGACTGGTGAGGCATCCTGGACAGGGCATCGGCGTTGGCATTATTGCAGCCCGCCCGGTATTTAATTGTAAATTGGTAGTTTGACAGCCGAGCCATCCATCGTTGCTCCAAGGCTCCTAACTTGGCGGTTTCAAGATGGGTCAAGGGGTTGTTATCAGTGAAGGCAGTGAACTTACTGGAGGCTAGATAGTGCTTGAACCTTTCAGTGATGGCCCAGACCAAGGCCAGGAACTCCAACTTAAAGCTGCTATAGTTCTCTGGGTTCCTCTCGGTCGGGCGGAGCTTCCTGCTTGCATATGCAATCACTTTCTCTTGGCCATTCTGCTTCTGACTTAAGACAGCTCCCAGTCCTTCGTTGCTGGCATCAGTATACAGCAGGAACGGTTGGCTGTAGTCAGGGTAGGCTAAGATCTCATCGCCTGTCAGGATCTCCTTCATCTCCTGAAATGACTCGGCTTGCTCTTTACCCCAGTGGAACGGGGGATTTCTGCCTTTGGGGGACTGCCCTACCAGGAGGTCTTGCAGAGGAGCTGCTTTCTTGGTGTAGTCTTTTACAAACCTCCGGTAGTATCCTACTAGTCCCTAGAACTGATGCACCTCTTTGAGGTTCTTCGGCTCCGGACACTTCTGGATGGCAGAGACCTTCTCCAGGTCTGGTGCTACCCGTTCCAGACTGACAATGTGCCCCAGGTACTGTACCTTTCTCTTGAGCAGGTGGCACTTTGAGGGCTTCAACTTCATCCCCTACTGGGACAGTGACTCAAATACCTCTGCCAGGTGCTTCAAGTGGTCCTCATAGGTTTTGGAGTGCACTATCACGTCATCCAGGTATAGTAACACAGTCTCGAAGTTGCGGTGTCCCAGGCAGCACTCCATCAATCTTTGGAACGTTCCAGGGGCATTGCAGAGTCCAAACGGCATACTGTTGAACTCGCAGAGTCCCATCGGGGTAGTGAAGGCCGTCTTCTCCCGATCCTCCTCAGCCACAGCTACTTGCCAGTACCCACTAGTGAGGTCAAGGGTGGAAAAGTAATTTGCAGACTTTAAGGCAGCTAGGGACTCCTCTATGCGTGGTAAAGGTATCCATCTTTATGTGTAATGCGATTTACTTGTCAGTAATCTACACACATTCTCATGCTCCCATCCTTTTTCCTAACTAGCACTAGGGGAGCTGCCCAGGGACTACAACTATCCCTTACTACCCTCGCCTTTCTCATGTCGTGCAACATTTCCTTAGCCTTCTGGTAGTGTGCTCGTGGTATAGGCCTGTAACGTTCTTTGATGGGTGGATGGTCACCTGTGGGGATATGTTGTTGAACCCCCTTAATCCTCCTGAAGTCAAGTGGATGTTTACTGAACACCTGCGCGTATTCTTGAACCACCCTGTGTACACCCTGTTTCTGATGGGCAGGAGTGGTGTCTGTCCCAACATGGAGCTGTTGACACCAATCCTCCACCTGGGTTGCAGGGTCATCATCCTCCACTTCGTCTGGTGAGATTAAGGACTCCGCCTTGTGAATGCAGTTGTTATTTACAACATGTAATTTGGCAACAGTGGCATAACGTGGCAATCTGACCTCATCTTCCCCACAGTAGAGAAGACGGACGGGCACCCTCCCATTACATACATCTACCATTCCTCTGACGGTTAAGAGCGTGGGTCTGTGCTCAGAGCAAAGGGTTTCTACTACCGCCTGGTAGCTCTGTCCTCTAAGACCTATGGCGGCTCTACACCAGATAAGCATTTCACTCATTGGGGGGATCACAATGGGTATGGGGTCCGTCACCCGCACATTACCGATTTCACTATCTGTTAACCTTACTTGCTGTTGGTACATCAGGACTCGGATCTCCTTCTGCAGCGCCCTTCTCTGTCCTGGTCTGGCAGTGTCAGCTATCTGTTGGAGCAAGAACACAACTTCTCCCAAACAGTTACCAACTATGTTAGTGCCTAGTACCATATACGGATTGGTATCATCAGGATTAGTCTCTACTACAATTAGTCCCGGGTCCTTCAGCTCCACTCTCCCCACTTTTGTTTTCACATTCTTATCCCCGATTAGGTTAAGGGGGAGTCCATTTGAGGCATAAACAGAAAGATTTGGAGCTGGTGGACGTAGGTTGTCCATGGACCAGAACCTCTTGTAGAGGACGTCAGGCATTATGGTTACCTGAGATCCTGTGTCCAGCAGAGCGTGCATCGGGATGCCGTCCAGCATAATGGACAGGAAATGTCTTCCTCCGACGAACCTATTGTACCAGTCTGAAGGGCCTGGGGAGTTTACTCCTGGGTGTCGGCCCTCGGCCCCAGGGTTTTCTCGTTTAAAGGACAATTCTGGGCGGTGTGTCCGGTCTTGCGGCAGCAGTAGCAGGTAGGGTCCTTCTGTTGACGGCGCTGGTCACTGATCCTCATAGAGGGTGGTGTTGTCCTCCTCCTCCTTCGCATCCAGGGGACATCCTCAGGGCTATCGGCTAACAGGATTTTCCTTCCTTCCTCGGGCTATGTCCGCAGCTGCAGGGCACTCAGCACAGTGGTCAGGGTTTTGCTCAACTGGCGCACTTCAGAGCGCAGACTGTCCAGCTCTCTAGGGGACATTGCTGGAACCTTGGCTTCAGCAGCCACTGGGGAAAAGGTGGGTGTAGCAGGCACTGGGGTAGAGCCACCCTGGTAACATTGGATGGCATTTGTTTCCAGGGGCTGCAGTCCTTTTATAGCCATGTCCTTAAGATTGTCAAAGGTAGCATCTGGATGATCTAAGGACCACCAACGCACAGTCCTGCTCTCCTCTGGAGACCTCAGTCCCCGGACAAACTGTTCCTTCAGCATTTTGTTTTCATTTTCGATGCTGGTCGGACTAACCTGTTTCAGAGCACGCAGGGCCCCTTGTAGACGCCAGGCATAGTCCCGAACATTGTCCTCCGGCTGTTGAGAACAGTTGTAGAACCTCATCCGGAGGTCCGCCTCAGTATGATCCTCAAAAACAGTCTGTAGCATTTTAAAGATTGCGGACACTGACTCCTGGCCTGCGGCTGACCATGTTTCCACTTCCCATTCCGCAGCACCAGTCAGTTGTCCTAATACAACAGCGGCCCTCTGCTTGCCTGTCATAGAGTACATGTCCAAGATACCGCATATCTTCCGTTTGAATCCAGACAGGTTATCTGTTTTGCCATTGTATTGGGGGAGCCACTTTGCTCCAGGAATGTACGGTAGAGTTATGGGGATGACAGGAGTTACAGGCGCTGCTCGACGTCGGGCGAGTGTTGAACATCAGGGACGTTAACCGGTATTCCGGTGTCGTGCTGTTCCTCGGTCAATCGGGCGCCCCCCTAGCGAACCGTGGCCTACCTTCTTTACTTTTCTTCCGATAGGCCACACCTCCGCAGGTGATGGTCTTCTTCAGGACCTTGCGTCGCTTGCGTCCTTCATCAGAGCATTCAGCGACGCTCCTTCCAGGACCTGGCGCTTCCTGGTTTGACGCCGAGGCGTGGGGCGTGTCCGGGGCTTCGCGTGCTTTTGCAGGTACGCCCCTCAATTTCCCACGGTTACGCCCTTCTTCTCGCTCGGCGGCCCAACAATGGCGGCAATCTTCACCAGAGTTTAACATACACAGTTTTTAATTAAAGGCGCACAGTACCCGGTGGCAACTGGCATAACACTCCGTAATTGCAGCGGGCACGGAATCCTGTTCGTGACGCAAGGGAAGATGACTCACCCAGGGGGATGGGGACGACTCGGTACCCTGGCCTTTGCCTGGCCTTGGGGATGTCGCGGTGGTCGGCTCCCAGGCCCGTACCCTGAAGTCAGCTTTTAAAAGGGGATTATTTTTTTATTTTATGAAAGTTCGTGACGCCACCTTTGGTTTCTGGTGAGAATCACCAGCGTTGCAGCAGTCCACTGAGGCCGGTGATAAGACAGCTCGATGGTATAGCTCCCCACAGTTGGAGCTAGGCCTCAGGGCAGCGTGCAGATAGGGGGATGCAGGACAGGCGAGACCCAGCCGGGTCAGAGCAAGAACAGGGACAGACACGATAGTCACTTCAGTACCTTTTACTGATGGAAATTCAGGCACGTCCCGGAGCACTGTAGGGTGAAGGGTGCATATTAGGATCCTCCCCAATGAGCAGGTGTAGGGCCTCCTGTTTCTTGCCTCCGCATAGTAAGTTTCTGACCTGCCTGAAGCTAGGCCTAACTTTATCTCTGTCCTGCACCGGCTGACGTTGTGGTAGGGCCTTCTCTTGGAGTGCATGCTCCCAGCTTACGGGGCCTATGTGTCTCCTGGCTCTGTTACGTATCAGCTCTCTGGTGAACCTGGTACCTGTAGTTCTCCAGGGATTCCGGTTATGCCTTACTGGGTCGTAGAGATCCCGGTAAGCTCGGACCCAGTGTCCGGTATATGTTTCGGGGTGAGCTGGGTAAGCTACTCTGCCCCCACTGCTACTCACTTTCCACTTGCCTTCGGCCATGCTCGGGCCCTCACTAGGCTACTCACACTAACGGCAGCTTGCCGCTCTTCACTGATCTTATGGCGCCAGCACACCTTAAGCTCTAACTGAGCTCCCTGAATCTAGCTAGCAGGAGTCTCGTGCTCCACTGCTGAGCTATTAGCTGAGTTCTCTAAACTAGACTGAGCTCCACTGCAGACTGACCTGTTTCTGTGTCTCACTCTGCTGGAACTGAACTGCCTAGCTCCACCTTCCCTATTTATATCCCTAATGGGCTCCCTCTGCTGGTCTGAGGTGGAAGGTGGAGATGTGTGAATGTTTATGGGGGCCTCTTGTGGAGCATTCCATTAATGCACTCTTCTAGGATCTGTGGTACCAAGCGCAGCTGGGCGCCATATGACCACAGACCATTTCTCTGTTCTCATCCTTTTTGGCTGTTGTTTTGGTCATTTTTTCATTTTGCCATTGCTCTCACCCCTAGAGGTACAGTAGCTTGAGGCGGTGTCTACAGTACAACCCACAGGTAGTGCAGTTCATCCAGAATGGCACATCAGTGCGAGCTGTGGCAAGAAGGATAGCTGTGTCTGTCAGCACAGTGTCCAGAGCATGGAGCAGATACCAGGACATGTGGAGGGAGCCCTAGGAGGGCAAGAACCCAGCAGCAGGACCGTTACCTCCTCCTTTGTGCAAGGAGGAACAGGAGGAGCACTGCCAGAGCCCTGCACAATGTCCTCCAGCAGGCCACAAATGTGCATGTGTCTGCACAAACGGTTAGAAACCGACTCAATGAGGGTGGTATGAGGGCCTGACGTACACAGATGAGGGTTGTGCTCATAGCTCAACACTTTGCAGGACGCTTGGCATTTGCGACAGAACACCAGGATTGGCAAAGTCGCAACTGGCGCCCTGTGCTCTTCACAGATGAAAGCAGCTTCACACTGAGCACATGTGACAGACGTGGCAGAGTATGGAGACGCCGTGGAGAGTGATCTGCTTGTTGCAACATCCTTCAGCATGACCAATTTGGCAGGGGTCAGTAATGGTGTGGGGTGGCATTTCTTTGGAGGGCCGCACAGCCCTCCATGTGCTCGCCAGAGGTGGCCTGACTGCAATTAGGTACCGAGATGAGATCATCAGACCCCTTGTGGGACCATATGCTGGTGCAGTTGGCCCTGGGTTCCTCCTAATGCAGGACAATGCCAGACAGTTCCAGCAAAATGAAGGCATTGAAGCTATGGACTGGCCCGCCCGTTCCCCAGACCTGAATCCGATTGAGCACATCTGGGACATCATGTCTCATTCCATCCACCAACGTCACGTTGCACCACAGACTGTCCAGGAGTTGGCGGATGCTTTAGTTCAGGTCTTGGAGGAGATCCCACAGGAGACCATCCGCAACCTCATCAGGAGCATGCCCAGGCATTGTAGTGAGGTCATACAGGCACGTGGAGGCCACACACAATACTGAGCCCAATTTTGACTTGTTTTAAGGACATTACTAGTTGGATCAGCCTGTAGTGTGTTTTTCCACTTTAATTTTGAGGGTGACTCCAAATCCAGGCCTCCATTGGTTAATACATTTGATTTCCTATGATGATTTTTGTGTGATTTTGTTGTCAGCACATTCAACTTTGTACAGAACAAAGTATTCAATGAGAATATTTCATTCATTCAGATATAGGATGTGTTATTTGAGTGTTCCCTTTATTTTTTTGAGCAGCATAAGTATGTATATATATATATATATATATATATATATATATATATATATATATATATACAGTACAGACCAAAAGTTTGGACACACCTTCTCATTTAAAGATTTTTCTGTATTTTCATGACTATGAAAATTGTACATTCACACTGAAGGCATCAAAACTATGAATTAACACATGTGGAATTATATACTTAACAAAAAAGTGTGAAACTACTGAAAATATGTCTTATATTCTAGGTTCTTCAAAGTAGCCACCTTTTGCTTTGATGACTGCTTTGCACACTCTTGGCATTCTCTTGATGAGCTTCAAGAGGTAGTCACTGGAAATGGTCTTCCAACAATCTTGAAGGAGCTCCCAGAGATGCTTAGCACTTGTTGGCCCTTTTGCCTTCACTCTGCGGTCCAGCTCACCCCAAACCATCTCGATTGGGTTCAGGTCTGGTGACTGTGGAGGCCAGGTCATCTGGCGTAGCACCCCATCACTCTCCTTCTTGGTCAAATAGCCCTTACACAGCCTGGAGGTGTGTTTGGGGTCATTGTCCTGTTGAAAAACAAATGATGGTCCAACTAAACGCAAACCGGATGGAATAGCATGCCGCTGCAAGATAATGTGGTAGCCATGCTGGTTCAGTAAGCCTTCAATTTTGAATAAATCCCCAACAGTGTCACCAGAAAAGCACCCCCACACCATCACACCTCCTCCTCCATGCTTCTCGGTGGGAACCAGGCATGGAGAGTCCATCCGTTCACCTTTTCTGCGTCGCACAAAGACACGGTGGTTGGAACCAAAGATCTCAAATTTGGACTCATCAGACCAAAGCACAGATTTCCACTGGTCTAATGTCCTTTCCTTGTGTTCTTTAGCCCAAATAGGTCTCTTCTGCTTGTTGCCTGTCCTTAGCAGTGGTTTCCTAGCAGCTATTTTACCATGAAGGCCTGCTGCACAAAGTCTCCTCTTAACAGTTGTTGAAGAGATGTGTCTGCTGCTAGAACTCTGTGTGGCATTGACCTGGTCTCTAATCTGAGCTGCTGTTAACCTGCGATTTCTGAGGCTGGTGACTTGGATAAATTTATCCTCAGAAGTAGAGGTGACTCTTTGTCTTCCTTTCCTGGGGTGGTCCTCATGTGAGCCAGTTTCTTTGTAGCGCTTGATGGTTTTTGCAACTGGGGACACTTTCAAAGTTTGCCCAATTTTTCGCACTGACTGACCTTCATTTCTTAAAGTAATGATGGCCACTCGTTTTTCTTTACTTAGCTGCTTTTTTCTTGCCATAATACAAATTCTAACAGTCTATTCAGTAGGACTATCAGCTGTGTATCCACCAGACTTCTGCACAACACAACTGATGGTCCCAACCCCATTTATAAGGCAAGAAATCCTACTTATTAAACCTGACAGGGCACACCTGTGAAGTGAAAATTATTTCCGGTGACTACCTCTTGAAGCTCATCAAGAGAATGCCAATAGTGTGCAAAGCAGTCATCAAAGCAAAAGGTGGTTACTTTGAAGAACCTAGAATATAAGACATATTTTCAGTTGTTTCACACTTTTTGTTAAGTATATAATTCCACATGTGTTAATTCATAGTTTTGATGCCTTCAGTGAGAATGTACAATTTTCATAGTCATGAAAATACAGAAAAATCTTTATATGAAAAGGTGTGTCCAAACTTTTGGTCTGTACTGTATATATATTTTAATTTTAGATATATGTATTTTCATGTTTTACATTTTAAGAATTACAAAAAAGGAAAATGGGCCAATGCAAAAGTTTTGGCGCCCTGCATGGTTAGTACCTAGTAGCAGCCCTTTTTGAAAGTACAACAGCTTGTAAATGCTTTTTGCAGCCAGCCAAGAGTTTTTCAATTCTTGATGGAGGGAGTTTCATCTATTGTTCCTTGGAAACTAATTCCAGTTCTGTGAGATTCCTGGGTCATCTTGCATGCACTGCTATTTTGAGGTCTAGCCACAGATTTTCAATGATGTTCAGATCAGGGGACTGTGAAAAACCTTTAATTTACGCTTTTGAGGAGTTCTATTGTGGATTTTGACGTGTGTTTAGGATTATTATCGATTTGTAGAGCCATCCTCTTATCAACTTCAGCTTTTTTACAGATGGTGTTATGTTTGCATCAAGCATTTGTTGAAATTTCATTGAACCCATTCTTCCTTCTCCCCATGACATGTTCCCTGTTCCATTGGCTGCAACATAACCCTAAAATATGATTGAGACTCCCCCATTCTTAATAGTTGGCGAGATGTTCTTTTCCTGAAATTCTATGCCCTTTTTTTCCACACATACCTTTGATCATTGTGGCCAAAGAGTTCTATTTTAACGTCATCGGTCCACAGGACATGTTTCCAAAATTCATCAGACTTGTTTCAATGTTCTTTTGCATACTTCTGACTGAATTTTATGGTGAGGATCCAGGAGAGGTTTTCTTCCATGAAGGCCATATTTGTGCAGGTATCTCTGAACAGTAGAACAATATACCACAACTCCATGGTCTGCTAAATCTTTCTGAAGGTCTTTTGCAATCAAGCAAGTGTTCTGATTTGCCTCTCTAGCAATCCTACAAGCAGCTCTCATTGAAATTTTTCTTGGCCTTCCAGACCTTATCTTGACCTCCACCTTTTCTGTTAACTGCCATTTCTTAATTACATTTCGAACTGAGGAAAGGGCAACTTGAAAACGCTTTGCTATCTTCCTATTGCATTCTCCTGCTTTGTGGGCCTCCACCACTTTAATTTTCAGAGTGCTAGGCAGCTACTTAGAAGAATCCATGGCTGCTGTTTTTTGGCATAAGAAGGTTAGAGGAGGCTGGGTTTTTATAAAGCTTAAAAACTTGCATCACCTGACCTTTCCTAACAATGATAGTGAATAAGCCATAATCCTAACAGGGTAATTGAGGTCGAAAACATTGGTCAAAATTGTTTGAGCACACAAATCTCCAAGGGTGCCCAAACTTTTGCATTGGCCAATTTTTCTTTTTATAATTTTTAAAATGAAAAAAAAAAAAGACAATATATATTTTTTTGCATAAAAGGAAAAGGAAATATGTCATCTTTAACTTTAGGCCTTTTAGAGATCGTTTCATCTTCAACTTGCTTAACTGTTCACAATAACAGTAATTTTGACCAGGGGTACCCAAACTTTTACATGCCACTGTACATGCAGGTACTTATTGATCATGGAATACAATCAGGGAATCATCCAAATTTATTCTGTAGTAGGAAAACAACCCCAAACATACAGCCAATGTTATTATAAACAATCTTCAGCATAAAGAAGAACAAGGAGTCTTGAAAATGATGGCATGGTCCCCACAGTGTCCTGATCTCAACATCTTTTGTTCATTCACTTTGCATTTTATTAAATGATAGAAATAAACTGTTTACACTTCTATTTTTTAAAGCATTATTTTGTAGCATTTTCCAACACACAATATACACATATATACATACATATGTTATATATATATATACAGTATATATATATAGTTTTTGTAGCTAATGGCAATGCTGCAAACCTCAAACCAGTGAGCTACATACATACACTGCACTACATACACACAGCTTACATAAAAACACCATATGACAATATACAGAGCTGCCATAAAGAGCATAAAGAACTATGTGTATGACCCCAACTTTGGCATTATTGTTAGTACAGTATACACTAGTATTGAGACATGTGAACAAAAAATGTGTGTGCATTGTGATGAAGTAATTTTTGTCCGCACATTGAAAACCAGTGAAAATGTGTTTTTCTTGCTTTTTACTAGTCAAAAGAGACAAAACAAAAAAAAGAAAATTGCTTCTATATGCAATAATGAAATGCAAATATAATGGTCAATATTTTCATTTCTTAAATAAGACATAATAACCGTAAGTTTTTCTTCGTTATAGGCGATGTGGTTACAGCAAAGCTAAACAAGATCCAGAAGAGGAAAAAATGCATTTTCACAATGGACACAGTAAGTATTATAGGTTTACTGGTTTATGCTTTAAAATGTAAAATAACTAGTGGCTGCATGATATCTTAATACATAGATTTACGTAAAATAGCTTAAAAATAATAATAATAATAATAATAATAATAATAATAATGAACAAAATCTATCAATTTGCATCAATGATACACATACTTAGAGGAGTACCCACAATCTTTTGGGATGGGATGTCACAGGTATGCAATTACGTTGATGCTCACATATTCACTTGGCAGTCATATCAGTATTGCTGTTGTAGGACCAGCAACCAAGCCCATGTAGTAGGGCCATGAGTGGGATTCAAATGTTTAAAAACATGTTACCTACCTTGTGTGAGACGAGAATCCTGCTGAATTTATTTCTATTCTACGGCTTTGTTCCCACTATAAATATTAAACCAACCTGTCATTAGATTCATGCTGAAACACTTGAAGCATAGCAGTCGTTTTAATTCCTATTTCATACATCAATACTACATATGAAAATAAGCAACTTTGTAATATATCTTATTAGAGAAATCTGCTTCTTTCGCAGCCAAAATTGATCAGTCATTATCAAAATTTTCATTTCTAAGGTAAAATCTGTATGCAGTGAAGACAGACTTTCCCATTACTGAGATAGGAGATGGCAGCTGCTACTGATGAGACTCTATCTAGATAGAAGGGATAGGAGGAGGGAAGACATTAACAGTGCCCTATAAATTGAATTATAACACATTCTGTGACACAGCAAATGAAGTATAATATGCACTGTGTCCTAGTAATGAATTATATTGCACATTTTGCCCTAGTAATAATTTATAATTCACACTGTCCCATCCAAATAAAAGCACCACTCCGGTGTTTTTGTAACTGCAGCGGTGGAGTGGTGTCATTAATCCAAGTTCCTGTCCCTAGTCTTATACTTACCAGCCGCTGTCTGCTTCTGTTATTCGCCCGTTCCGGTCGTTCTCCAGCAGTTTGTGACCTGCCGGATTGCTCCAGTGTTTTCTGTGTGATCCGGAAGTCACTACTTAATGTAAGTCTATGAGAGCCAGCATGAGGCCAGAACAAGGCTCTTATAGACTTATACTGAGAGCTTGTGTTGATCTTTGGCTTCCAGTAAGTCAAAAGTTGCGGTCGCAAGAAGGCGGCGTGGGAATGGAGCGGTGCCAGGAAGAGCTCAAGACAGCAGCTTGCGAGTATAATAGAAGAGTCAGGGAACTTGGATTAGTAGCACCACTCCAGCGCTGAAATAAAAATGCTGGAGTGGTGCTTTATAATATATGGGTGGCAGGCATCAGTGTCGGCCTTGGATGCTTTTTATCATTACATACACTGACCCCCTGTGGATGTAGCTACAGAAGTGAGTAGGGCCATAAGCAATGGCATATTCTGGTATTTGAACAGTTCCAGCTACATTTCACTTGTTCCTCATACAGCACTTATATTGTAAGCCCTAATTCATTATAATATAGGCTTGTTTTTTTATATACAGTATAGTTATGATGCCTGTGTATAACTGTGACAACTAATGAGAAGTTAGTTTTCTGTTCCACTACAGTGAAACTTCCCGGAATAAAGACATACATTGATCCTCATACCTACGAGGACCCAAGCCAAGCAGTACATGAGTTTGCCAAAGAGATCGATGCTTCCTGCATAACTATTGAACGGGTTATTGGAGCAGGTTTGTAATTTCTGTACCTTCAGACAATGAACTGTAAAATCCATCTTTAATTTTACTGACCCGTGGATACACAGACATTAGTGCATTTGACTTTTTAATCTTTAACTATAACTTGCACTGCATTGTATTTTGATGGAATAACTAATCATATTATAACTTGCAGTAAAATATGTAAAAGACTGTTTTTTGTTAAAGCCAAAAATTGCATGATTCAATTCTATTTTTCTGTGTGTAAATCATTACCTGTTTGTCTCGGTGTCACCATAAAAGTTATATTGAACAGTTCCATCAATTTTTTTTAAATTTGAAACAAAATACATGATTTAAGAGTCTAACTTCTTTACAAGAAAATGTCAAATATCCCATAAGACTATCAGGAATTTCACATTCCATGTACTCGGCATTATTGAAAAAAGACTTGGAATGTTCCAGCTCCTTAGGATAAAATGCCAACATTTTTAGTCCATAGTAAAGCATATTAGTGGAGCATTAATATGTTTTAATATGGACTAAATACATTTTGGATTTTATCCTAAGGAACTGGAACATTCCAAGTTTTTTTTCATTGTTGATCATGCTTCATCAGGACAGAGTTCCGTGTAGCTGACACAGTTGCTGGTTTAGCTTTCTTTACCTTTTTTTCCATTTTCCAACTTGCCATTATTCACTGACACTGATCGCTGCCTATATCTGAATTTCTTTACATTATTCCAGACTAGTATCTATTTGTTCCTGATTTCAAATGAGCCTATTGACTTAAACTTTGTATTGCAGAATTGATATTTAAAGTAAAACTCCAGGTACATTACTTAAAGTCACCAGGTATTTGCTACCCCATCTGAGAGCAGCATAATGTAGGGACAGAGACCCTGATTCCAGGGATGTATCACTTACTTGGCTCCTTACTGTAGTTTTGATAAAATCACAATCAGTAGTGGGGGCGGGATTATACAGAGCTCATGAATATGGGGTACTAAATGGTAGCAGGTTTACTGGTCTTCTAGTAATAATCACCTGCTGAAAAAATAGTGATTTTATGAAAACTACAGTAAGTCGCCTAGTAAGTGACAAATCACTGGAATTAGGGTCTCTATTTCTACATTAAGCTGCTCTTTGATTAGGTGGCAACAAACTGATGAAAGATTCCCTTTAATAAATAAAATGGAACTGCTATGGTCTATTAACATACCAAGTTTGTTCCTTCAAATGTAAGTTTCCAAGGTGTTGTTTATTCCACAGGAAATTATGTTATGATATTGGACTGTACAGCGGAAGTTGCTCTTTTCCCTGACATCACACAGTGCTTCTCAATTATTGGCTGAAGTTGCAACTCTTGAACTTCCATCTTTGCCCACTCCCTAAATATACTCTCCTATAATGCTGGTTGTAATGAGAGCTCTGAGCTCTTTGTTCTGGATAATCCAGAATGTGGACCACAAATCCAAAAATGTACATTAAATTAAGCATAAGCACAGGAGTTATGGTGGTACTGGAACGTGTCGCAGGGCGGTAGCTGTGGGCCAGGCACTTGTTTGGGGCACCCCGGCACATTACATGAAAGTGGAAGTCCTTCCTGGGTGTGTGGACTTGTACTGTGAGGGCATTATGCCGTGCAGGCCGCATGTAACCGTTGTTGTAGTGTTGCCAGGATCAGATGTGTCACAGTTCAATGATGGAGATCACTATTCAAAAGTAAACTCTTTTCCGAACGGCAACTTGATAAGGGCTATATACAACCCCTGGCAAAAATTATGGAATCACCGGGCTCAGAGGATGTTCATTCAAGGCTCCAACCTGCAAAGCTGATCTGGGAACACCAATCAGAGAAAGTTGGAGCCAGATTGATGAAGAGTACTGTTTGTCACTCATTAAGTCCATGCCTCAGAGACTGCAAGCTGTTATTAAAGCCGGAGGTGGTGCAACAAAATACTAGTGATGTATTGGAGTGTTCTTTTGTGTGTTTGCTTTTCATGATTCCATAACTTTTTCCTCTGCTTAGTCTGAAAAAAATTACCCTTACTGAGTACCACATTTTTTATCTTGATTTCTTTTAGTGTTTCTTAAAGCCCTAAAGTTGCCATTTGAAATGACTTTAGTTTTGTACCATGTCTGTGATCTGCTTTTTTTCAACAACAGTAAACAACTGAATGAAAATCCTCCAAGCCCGGTGATTCCAATTTTTGCCAGGGGTTGTACAAGGGATAGCATGTATACAGTCTTATGAATGTTTCCTTTACAACTCAAAGCATTTTCTACACAGTTTCCTTCCGTTGTAGTCAATAGTGCCCTCTATGGCCACTGTTTCTCAATATTTCACCACAACCCAGCTTTAACACTGCAGTGCTGGTTAACAAGGGTCATTTACTTGCTCTTCGGTTCCGTGTCCTCTTTCCAGTAATGCTGATGCTCTGGAACTCCCACCTGGGACACTTTGCTCGTCCCACGTACTCAGTACTGTTTTAGTCCCATTACCCTCCAGCGTTATAAGCTTGAGGTCTCATGGCTAGGCGTCCTCTCCTAGGACCCGTTTCCAGAAGGTCACTTTGTCTTTTAGTCATTTATGCTCCAGATCTCGCTATCCCTTTTCATCTGTCTCCTCTCACTTAGAGTCACTCCAAAATGTGGCACTGCTCAAATAAAATTTGCAGATAATTGATCAAAATTTAATCAGTACGATAAAGTAAAGATAATCAAACCTTTTAAACTTCGCGTTTGCCAGGTTCTGCAAATTTTTCCATAAAATTTGATTTGTGGCGCATATATTCACCGTGAATTGCTGATACTGAATTTCATGGTGACTCTTGAACTGATCCTGTGTAAATTTTCAGTGCAGCTTAAAGTCACAGCAAGGAGAATGTGATGTTATTTTTAGTGGGGAATTGGGAGCACTGAATTTTTCTACATGAGCTCCTAGTAACGCTTCAGCCAAATGGATTTCTCTGCTGCCATTAATTGTTTTGTCCAAGGCAAAATATTACTTTCCTCTAGAAAGGCATTAGGTTGCGGTTTTAAACTGTAACATCACAGTTATTAGACTGTAGGCATGCTGCACAGCGTAATATTGTCTTTGCGGGAACTGATTTTATGTGTTCGTATCTCTTATTTCTGTTTATTTTTCCTTGTAGCATAAGAAAACATCTCATTTACATAATACATTTTATTAAGTTTGCTACTGTAGTTATAGAACATGTGTTTAAAAAAGCTTATTATGGATATATGTCCATGCTGATTTCAGGGTTACTTCTTGCTAAGAGCCCAATAATAAAAAATGTTCTAGCATTAGTTTGTCATGTGATCATTTTCAAAATGGAAGTGGATCCGAACTGGAGAAGACTTAAAATGTTTACTATTTTTCTTCTCCATCCTTTAGGATCCTTTATGATTTTGACTAAGTAAATTGTATGTATGACTGTTTTCACACACTCACCATTTGTCTCGATGTGAAAGATATGTAGCATTTGGACAGATTCTATCAGAACAAAGAGGAAAAAACTTTTTTTGTTTTGTTCTGATTGGATCTGAATCAATTTTTGAAACTAAATATACAGTTCACATTTACACCCCCATCATGGCCTCAAAACTGTATTGTATGACCCAGTCTTAAAGTGGTTGCATACATTTTATGAATTAGCGTCAAACAAATGAATAAATATATCTTCATTTTGTAGGTGAGTTTGGAGAAGTTTGTAGTGGCCGCATTAAACTTCCAGGAAAAAGGGAGTTTCCTGTTGCTATCAAGACTCTCAAAGTTGGATATACCGACAAGCAGAGAAGAGACTTCTTGGGTGAAGCCAGCATAATGGGACAGTTTGACCATCCAAACATCATCCACTTGGAGGGAGTTGTTACAAAAAGTAAGTAGAAAATGTCATATGGATCTTACAAAATACTGCCCTATCATAAAGTTTCAGATACTGTTGGTCTCAAATACATTATATGGATGGCTGTGGCCAGTTTTCATGAAGGTTAGGGTAAAATCAATACATTCTTTACTAAAAGCTGAAAAGACGTCCCATCATAATCAGGTACCACATATGGTTAGAGGTACTTACATGTTTTCTAAAATGAAACTTGTCAGAAAATCATGCTGCTCAAGCCACGGTCAGCATAAATCAGGAACAGTTTCCCGCATTAAAGACATCTGTGTTTTTATATGACATTGTAGAGAAAACTGAGACAGAAATGGGGAGATTTATCATCTAGGTGGGAGTAGGGGAATCTCCATGCTCTGTTTGATAGACAGATCTTGCCTTCCACAAAAAGAGGAAGAGGCCTGACAATCTAGCCTGGGTGGTAAAAAGTAGCTGGGTTGGAAGTACCTGTGTGGGAAGAAGCTGGTAGAGTTTCCTTCGAATTACAGTGTGAAAAATAGATGTCTGCAATTAGAGTTTAAGGAGGCTCCATCCCATGAACAACTAAGCCCCCTGTAATAAGGCACAGCAAAGGATTCCATGACAAGACCCTTTTTATTGCAGCATTCTTAAAAATAGCTTAGTCTATTTACAGGTTTTTCAACATAGAGGAATAATATTTGACAAAGTTTTAGAACTTGACCCTTCAGAAAACACATAAGCTGCCTCCACTCCGTTATGTGCCTGGGCTTGCACCACCACCTGTAGTCTGCTACACATTGTTGCAGCTGTCTTTTTGGGTCTCAGTGAGGCCCATGCTCACACCTGTTGGTTGTTGACTGTCTCATATACAGGCCTTTTTTATCTCCATTGAAATTAGTGGACAGACCCATTGGACAATCACCCAACTACCAACTGGACTCGTGTAGTCCTCATTTGGGTTTCTGTCTCCTACCAGACTTAGGGTGCCTATTTAGCTTTCTACCTCAAAGCTACTATTGCATCTTCTAACTGCTGGACTCCAATACAATAGTATCATGTTTGTAACTAAATCAGCTCTTCTTAATGAGGACTCCAGCCTTCTTCACTACAGTGTCCTAACCACTAATCAAACCTCAGCACCTTAGCCCTACAGCTATCCCTATCTCCTTAGGAAACTACTTTCTAGTTCTCTTCAATAGTACTGTATTGCTAATTGTGAGAAAATTCATTTTTACTATTGTCCATCAGAGAGTGACAAATCACAGCCAATCACTTTGAGCTCCACAACATGTCACATGCTCCACTTCAGACAGTCCTACAGTTAACACCTTATTGCTACACTGGTAACTATAAACACTGGACCCCAATAGAAGGGTAAAAGATGCTAATGAAGTTACATTGGGTAATCTATCTAAACTTGTTGACTTTCTCCATATATGGAGTTTTTCAATCTAATATGATGTGAATAAATGCAAATGCAATCCTCAAGCATAAAATGTAGTTCCCAATTCTCGCAAATCAATTACATATTGTATATTAATTTCAATTCCTTCCATGATCTTAAATTAAATTATATTGATTTTACAGTGTTATTTTCTTTGTGATCCTGTAAAAACAGCCACTAGGCTTCTTAATATGAGTTCTAATTTTCCAAGTTATTTGTGTACTTAATTTCATGCTTCCTGATCTAGTGCCAATGTATTCAACAATTATTTTCATGCTATATAAATGGATTATATATTGTATATACTGTATATATATATATAGTTGTGCTCAAAAGCCCCAGCAAAATTTTTCCTTTCTTGGCCTTGTTTCAGAGAATATGGATGATAATAAAAAAACTTTTTCTCCACTCATGATTATTGGTTGGGTGAAGCCATTTATTCCAGCCTACGAAGAGGGTCTAGAGCATATGAACTGGGGTTGGCTTTTTTACTTCTGTTTTTTTTCACCAATTTGAAACAACTGAAAATATTGCCATTGCAGTAAAAAACACACTACTAAAGTATATATGTATATATATGTGTATATATATATATATATATATATATATATATATATATATATATATATATATATATACACGCACACACAGTTGTGCTCAAAAGCTTACATACCCCGGCAGAATTTTTCCTTTCTCGGTCTTGTTTCAGAGAATATGAATAAAAACTTTCTCCACTCATGGTTATTGGTTGGGTGAAGCCATTTATTGTCAAACTACTGTGTTTGCTTTTTTTAAATCTTAATGACAACTAAAAATATCCAAATGACCCTGATCAAAAGTTCATGTAGTGCCGGCGTCCCTGCCCTCTGCTAGGCAGGGACGCTGTTCCCCTCACCGCTCTGCTCCGAGCCCGGCGTCCCTCTCCCGCTCTGCTGGCAGTGCGCGCGCCCTCCCTCCCTCTTAAAGGGGCCGCGCGCGCCGTCCTAAGGAGTCCCCGGCCAATGGCCGGAGGACTTTACCGTATATAAGGCACCTCCTCCAAAATGGAGGTGCCCGAGCAATGTTGTTTGCACCTGTGTCTCACCTGTGCTTCAGCCCTCAGGTCCCGTTGCCAGTTACCTGCCAGTTACCGGCCAGATTCCTGCCTGATTACTTGCTACCTGCCTGCTAGTCTGAGGTCCGACGGTCTGCCTTACTAATCCTGTCAGTCTGTCTAAGGACCAGCCTGCCCGCTCACCTGGGAGCGCACATCAGATATCTGCCAGCTTGTCTGAGGTCCGACGGTCTGCCTTACTAATCCTGTCAGTCTGTCTAAGGACCAGCCTGCCCGCTCACCTGGGAGCGCACATCTGCTGCCTGCCTGCCTGCCTGAGGTCCGACGGTCTGCCTTCCAACTCCTGTCAGTCTGTCTATGGACCAGCTTGCCCGCTCACCTGGGAGCGCACATCTGCTATCTGCCTGCTAGCCTACCTGGAGGCTCCGCCGTCACGAGCTGTGACCACCTGCCTGTCCTGTGACTCCTGCCCGCTCACCTGGGAGCGCTCTTCTGCTACTTGTCTGTTTGCCTACCCGGAGGCTCTGCCGTCACGTGCTGTGACCACCCGCCTGTCCAGAGACTTCTGCCCGCTCACCTGGGAG
Organism: Phyllobates terribilis; assembly: GCF_046119375.1. NCBI lineage: Eukaryota > Metazoa > Chordata > Amphibia > Anura > Dendrobatidae > Phyllobates > Phyllobates terribilis. The sequence continues at coordinate 792,274,616 of NW_027362761.1, forward strand.
CGCTCATCTGTCGCCTGTCCGCTGGTCTTCCTGGAGGCTCCGCCGTCACATGCTGTGACCACCCGTTCATCCAGAGACTCTCGCCTGCTCACCTGGGAGCTCACGTCTATCTTCAGCCGCCACAGGTCGTACCAACCCTATGCCTAGAGACTGCCCCGGTCACTTGCCGTGATCTCCAGCCCGTTCTCTCAGAGACTGTCCCGTTCACTCAGAGACTGTCCCGTTCACTCAGAGACTGTCCCGTTCACTCAGAGACTGTCCCGTTCACCTGCTGAGACTTCCAGCCCGTCTTCCCTGGTCGCCACCCGCTCCCTTACAAGGACCGCCTCCTTGTATAGTAGCTCTGAGGTTCCGCCTCCCAGACCCGTTACAGTTTGCTCGGGCCATGGAACCCGGTGGCACCCAAGCTCCATCGCTCTCGGACCTGTGTCATGAACTGTCCCGTCAAAGGTCCCAACAGGAGTCCATCCTGGGTCACCTGCGGAATGTCAATACTCGCCTGGACACTCTGACTGCTCCACCAGCAACCTCCGCCAGTGCCATGTCTCGCAATCCGGCAGCTCCGCTGCCCACTAATACCATGGTATCCTACCCTGGACCCCGGCTTTCTGCACCTCCTCGCTTCGGAGGCGACTCCGCCCAGGCTCGGGGCTTCATAAATCAGTGCACCCTGCACTTCGAACTTTTGTCCCACCAGTTTAACTCCGACCGAGCCAAAATTGCATTCATCATGCCCCATCTCACCGGGGAGGCCCTGGCCTGGCTAAATCCTCTATGGGAGAGAGGAGACCCCCTGGTGTCCAACTTGCCTGCTTTTCTCACGGCTTTCCGGAAAGTCTTCGACGAACCCGGACGGAAGACCTCATCCGCATCATCGTTGCTACGCCTCCGTCAGGAGAGTCTCACCGTGGGCCAATATGCCATACGGTTCCGTACCCTTGCCTCGGAGCTGGCCTGGGATAACGACGCTCTGGTTTCCGTCTTCTGGGAGGGTCTGTCCGGCCGTATTAAAGATGAACTTGCCGGTCGGGACATTCCTACCACTCTCGATGACTTAATAACTCTTGCCACCTGGATTGACCTACGGTTCCAGGAGCATGCCAGAGAGGTCACCCGTGAGAGGAGGTTACCACGTCTAGCTCCTACTTTTCAGAAACCCGTCACTCCTTCTGTCTCTAACCAGGTACACCCTCCTGAGCCTATGCAGGTCGACCAGACCAAGATGGTCAAGACCCGTCAGGACTTACGTCGTGCCGAGGGGACCTGTTTCTACTGTGGCAGTAAGGAGCACCGGATCCGTGCCTGCCCGGAGAGATCGGGAAACGCCTGTGTCTAGGTTCGCTCAGAGAGGTCCACCTAGACAAGAATAAATCCTCTCCATCCCTGCTGTTGTCAGTTTCAATCATCTACGGGGAGAACCGTTATTTCGAACTTGCCCAACTGGACTCTGGAGCAGCCGGGAATCTTATTTCACAGTCCCTGGTAGAGAAATACCACATCCCCACCAAACCTCTGGCTGTACCCTTGTCTGTTGCTGCCGTGGATGGGGGTCTCTTACCACGCCCCATCCAACTCATCACCGAATCCATTACTCTGCAGGTGGGAATGCTGCATTCTGAAAGTATCTCCTTCCATGTTCTGCCTGGACTCTCTCACGCCCTCTTGCTAGGCCTACCTTGGCTCCAGAGACATGCACCCGTTCTTGACTGGCAGACCGGAGAAGTCCTTCGCTGGGGACAGGGCTGCCATAAGACCTGTCTGGTTCCCGTTCATCCCGTCCGTCCTTCTCCTACCCCAGCTAATCTACCTGGACTTCCGATTCCTTATTGGTCTTATGCTGATGTCTTTAATAAAAAGGAGGCAGAGACACTACCCCCTCATAGACCATACGACTGTCCTATCGACCTGTTACCTGGTACTTCTCCTCCCCGTGGGCGTATTTATCCATTATCCGCTGCTGAGACCCGGTCGATGTCCGAATATATTGAGGAAAATCTGGCCAGGGGATTCATTCGGAAATCTACCTCCCCGGCGGGAGCAGGCTTCTTTTTCGTCAAAAAGAAGGACGGCTCTCTCCGTCCCTGTATAGACTATAGAGGCCTTAACCAGATCACGGTGAAGAATAAGTACCCCCTTCCGCTCATTCCGGAGTTATTTGATCATCTGAGGGGGGCTAGAATCTTCACCAAACTGGACCTCCGTGGGGCGTACAACCTGGTTCGTATCCGTCAGGGGGATGAATGGAAGACGGCATTCAACACCCGGGACTTCCACTATGAATATCTGGTAATGCCCTTTGGTCTCTGTAACGCTCCTGCCGTCTTTCAAGAGTTGGTCAATGACATCTTCCGGGACCTTCTCTACTCCTGCGTAGTGGTGTACCTGGACGACATCTTGGTCTTCTCTCCGGATCTCCAGACTCACCGGAGGGACGTTCGTCAGGTCCTGCTCAGGCTCAGGCAGAACCATCTCTACGCTAAATATGAGAAGTGCCTCTTTGAGCAGACCTCGCTTCCGTTTCTGGGCTACATTATCTCTCAGACCGGCCTACAAATGGATCCTGAGTAACTGTCTGCCATCGAGAAATGGCCCCGACCAGAGGGGTTGAAGGCTATTCAACGGTTCCTGGGCTTCGCCAACTATTACCGCCTCTTCATCCCGCACTTCTCTTCCCGGACTGCCCCAATTTCCGCACTCACCCGTAAGGGTACTAATCCCAAAGAGTGGCCGCCCGAAGCAGAGGAGGCCTTTCTTTCCCTAAAACAGGCCTTCTCTTCCGCCCCGGTGCTGCATCGCCCGGACGGCAACAAGCAGTTCTTCCTGGAAGTTGACGCCTCCTCCTCTGGAGCCGGAGCGGTACTTACTCAAAAATCATCTTCCGGGAGAATGGTAACTTGTGGCTTCTTCTCCAAACTCTTCTCCTCTTCTGAGCGCAACTATTCCATAGGAGACCGAGAGTTATTGGCCATCAAACTGGCGTTGGAGGAGTGGCGTTACCTACTCGAGGGGGCTCTTCATCCGGTAATAATTTACACTGACCACAAGAACTTGGCTTACCTCCAGCATGCCCAGAGACTTAACCCGCGCCAAGCCCGGTGGTCCTTGTTTTTTGCTCGTTTTGATTTTGTTCTTCATTTTCGCCCGGCTGACAAAAACGTCAAAGCAGACGCCTTGTCCCGATCCTTTCTGGTGTCCGATCTCGAGGAAGAACCTAAACATATCATCGATCCCGCCAGAGTAATGCAGGTGGCTCCCGTGAGTCTAAATCGTCTCCCTCCCGGTAAGACGTTTGTTTCAGTACCTGATCGGGAGAAGATCCTACACTGGGGCCATTCGTCTAAACTAGCTGGCCACACCGGTCAGAAAAAGACCCTCCAGCTTATTGCCCGGCACTATTGGTGGCCTACCCTGCACAAGGACATAATAGACTTTGTTTCTGCCTGTGTGTCCTGCGCTCGCAACAAAGTCCCGAGACATCTGCCAGCCGGACGCCTCCTTCCGCTTCCTGTACCTGCTGCCCCCTGGCAGCATATAGCAATGGACTTTATAACTGATCTCCCCGTCTCTGCCGGTTGTACGGTCATTTGGGTGGTCGCTGACCGCTTTTCCAAGATGGCTCACTTTATTCCCCTGCCAGGCCTTCCGTCTGCACCCGAGCTGGCTAAAGACTTTATCCGCCACATCTTCCGTCTTCATGGCCTGCCCCTCCACATCGTGTCGGATCGTGGGGTACAGTTCACCTCACGTTTCTGGAGAGCCACTTGTAAACTACTAGACGTCACCCTGGACTTCTCTTCCGCTTACCACCCACAGTCCAATGGTCAACTGGAGCGGATCAATCAGAACCTGACCAGTTACCTCCGGCACTTCGTTAATGCCCACCATTCTGACTGGGTGGATCTCCTACCATGGGCCGAGTTCTCTTATAATAATCACGAGAGCGAATCCTCCTCCAAATCCCCGTTTTTTGTAGTCTTTGGTCAGCATCCTCGGATTCCTTTTCCTGTCTCCACCTCTGTGGACAACCCGGCTGCGGAATCTCTCGTTAACAAATTTTCCTCCATATGGGAGAGTACCCGGTCCGCACTCCTTCTGTGATCCGAGCGTATGAAAAGACACGCTGACAAAAAACGCCTGGATCCTCCACAATTTCGTCCAGGAGATAAAGTCTGGCTCTCATCTAAATATGTTCGACTCAAGATACCTTCTTACAAGTTAGGGCCTCGGTTCATCGGTCCTCTGGAGGTCATCAGTCAGATCAACCCGGTGGCCTATAAATTGAAACTCCCGGCCAACTTACGGATCCCCAACTCCTTCCATGTATCTCTCCTCAAACCCGTGGTGCTTAACTCTTTTTCCAAGTCTACAGGTACGCCTCCTGCTCCGGTTTCTGCTGAGGACGAGTTTGAGGTAGAGAACATTCTTGCCACCAAAAGGGTAAGAGGAAAGACCTTTTTTCTGGTAGATTGGAAGGGGTTTGGTCCTGAGGAGAGAACGTGGGAGCCCCGGGAGAACATCCATGCCCCTCTCATCCTTGCTAAATTTCTGTCTGGCCTAATAAAGGGGGGGCCTAAAGGGGGGGGTACTGTAGTGCCGGCGTCCCTGCCCTCTGCTAGGCAAGGACGCTGTTCCCCTCACCGCTCTGCTCCGAGCCCGGTGTCCCTCTCCCGCTCTGCTGGCAGCGCGCGCTCCTTCCCGGCCACTGTGCTTAGGGCGCGCGCGCACGCCCTCCCTCCCTCTTAAAGGGGCCGCGCGCGCCGTCCTAAGGAGTCCCCGGCCAATGGCCGGAGGACTTTACCGTATATAAGGCACCTCCTCCAAAATGGAGGTGCCCGAGCAATGTTGTTTGCACCTGTGTCTCACCTGTGCTTCAGCCCTCAGGTCCCGTTGCCAGTTACCTGCCAGTTACCTGCCAGATTCCTGCCTGATTACTTGCTACCTGCCTGCTAGTCTGAGGTCCGACGGTCTGCCTTACTAATCCTGTCAGTCTGTCTATGGACCAGCTTGCCCGCTCACCTGGGAGCGCACATCTGCTATCTGCCTGCTAGCCTACCTGGAGGCTCCGCCGTCACGAGCTGTGACCACCTGCCTGTCCTGTGACTCCTGCCCGCTCACCTGGGAGCGCTCTTCTGCTACTTGTCTGTTTGCCTACCCGGAGGCTCTGCCGTCACGTGCTGTGACCACCCGCCTGTCCAGAGACTTCTGCCCGCTCACCTGGGAGCGCTCATCTGTCGCCTGTCCGCTGGTCTTCCTGGAGGCTCCGCCGTCACATGCTGTGACCACCCGTTCATCCAGAGACTCTCGCCTGCTCACCTGGGAGCTCACGTCTATCTTCAGCCGCCACAGGTCGTACCAACCCTATGCCTAGAGACTGCCCCGGTCACTTGCCGTGATCTCCAGCCCGTTCTCTCAGAGACTGTCCCGTTCACTCAGAGACTGTCCCGTTCACTCAGAGACTGTCCCGTTCACCTGCTGAGACTTCCAGCCCGTCTTCCCTGGTCGCCACCCGCTCCCTTACAAGGACCGCCTCCTTGTATAGTAGCTCTGAGGTTCCGCCTCCCAGACCCGTTACAGTTCACATAACCTGCTGATTGTGGCCTGATAATGTAACGGGTCTGGGAGGCGGAACCTCTGAGCAACTATACAAGGGGGCGGTCCTTGTAAGGAAGCGGGTGGCTCCCAGGGAAGACGGGCAGGTAATCACGGCAAGTGACAGGGACAGTCTCTGGGTAGAAGGGCAGGTAGTCACGGCAAGTGACAGGGACAGTCTCTGGGTAGAAGGGCAGGTAGTCACGGCAAGTGACAGGGACAGTCTCTGGGTAGAAGGACGGGTACTTACGGCAAGTGACAGGGACAGTCTCTGGACAGGCAGGTGGTCACGGCTAGTGACGGCAGAGCCTCCAGGTAGGCTAGCAGGCAGGTAGCAGGTGAGCGCTCCTAGGTGAGCAGGCGAGAGTCTCTGGACAGGCAGGTGGTCACGGCAAGTGACGGCGGAGCCTCCAGGTAGGCTAGCAGGCAGGTAGCAGATGAGCGCTCCCAGGTGAGCAGACAGGAGTCTCTGGACAGGCAGGTGGTCACGGCAAGTGACGGCGGAGCCTCCAGGTAGGCTAGCAGGCAGGTAGCAGATGAGCGCTCCCAGGTGAGCAGACAAGAGTCTCTGGACAGGCAGGTGGTCACGGCAAGTGACGGCAGAGCCTCCAGGTAGGCTAGCAGGCAGGTAGCAGACCAGCGCTCCCAGGTGAGCGGGCAGGCTGGTCCATAGACAGACTGACAGGTGTCGGAAGGCAGACCGTCGGACCGCAGGCTTGCAAGCAGGTAAACGGATATCTGGCAGGAATCTGGCAGGAATCTGGCAGGTGACTGGCAGGTAACAGGCAGGAATCTGGCAGGTGACTGGCAGGTAACAGGCAGGAATCTGTCAGGTGACTGGCAGGTAACAGGCAGGAATCTGGCAGGTGACTGGCAGGTAACTGGAAACAGGACCTGAGGGCTGAAGCAGAGTGAAGGCTTTGCAACAACATTGCTCGGGCACCTCCATTTTGGAGGAGGTGCCTTATATATGGTGAAGTCCTCCGGCCATTGGCCGGGGACTCCTTAGGACGGCGCGCGCGGCCCATTTAAGAGAGGGGGAGCGCGCGCGCGCGCCCTAAGCACCGTGGCCGGGAAGCAGCACGCGCTGCCAGCAGAGCGGGAGGAAGACGCCGGGCACAGAGCGGAGAGGTGAGGGGAACAGCGTCCCTGCCTAGCAGGAGGCAGGGATGCCGACGCTACAGATAACATGCACAGAATTTAACACAAATGGGTTTGAATGCCTACTAAAGGTAACATCCTCACCTGTGACCTGTTTGCTTGTAATCAGTGGGTGTGCATAATAGCTGAGTGAGTTTCTGGGATCCAGACAGACTCTAGCATCTTTCATCCAGTCACTGTAGTTTCTGGATTATGAGTCATAGGGAAAGCAAAAGAATTGTTAACAGATCTGTGGGAAAAGGTAGTTGAACTGTATAATACAGGAAAGGGATACAAAAAAAATCCAAGGAATTGATAATGCCAATCAGCAGCGTTCAAACTGTGATTAACAAATGGAAAATCAGGGCTCTGTAAAAACCAAACCACAGTCAGATAGACAAACATAAATTTTGGCCACAACTGCCAGGAAAATTGTTCGGCATGCCAAGAGAAACCCACAAATAACATCAGCTGAAATTCAGGACTCTCTGACAACTAGTGGTGTGGCTGTTTTAAGATGCACAATAAGGAAGCACATGAAGAAAAATGGGCTGCTTGGTCGAGTTGCCAGAAGAAAGCCATTACTGCGCAAAGTATATCGTCTGCAATACGCCAAGCAGCACAGAGACAAGCCTCAAAACTTCTGGAACAAGGTAATTTGGAGTGATGAGACCAAAATTAAATTTTTTGGCCACAACCATAAATGTTACATTTGGAGAGAGGTCAACAAGGCCTATGATGAAAGGAACACCATTCCTACAATAAAGCACGAAGGTAGATCGCTGATTTTTTGGGGATGTGTGAGCTACAAAGGCAGAGGAAACTTAGTAAAGGTTGAAGGAAAGATGAATGCAGCACCTTATCAGCAAATACTAGAGGCAAATTTGCTCATCATCCCGGAAGCTGCGCATGGGACATACTTGGATGTTCCAACATGACAACGATCCGAAACACAAGGCCAAGTCGACCTGTCATTGGCTACAGCAGAACAAAATGAAGGTTCTGGAGTGGCCATCTCAGTCTCCTAACCTCAATATCATTGAGCCACTCTGATGAGATCTCAAGCACGCAATTCATGCTAGACAGCCCAGGAATTTACAGGAACTGGAGGCTTTTTGCCAAGAAGAATGGGCAGCTTTACCATCTGAGAAATTAAAGAACCTCATCTACAATTACCACAAAAGACTTCAAGCTGTCATTGATGTTAGAGGGGGCAATACATGGTATTAAGAACTGGGAATGTGAACTTTTGATCAGGGTCATTTGGATGTTTTTAGTTGTCATTAAGATTTAAAAAGAGAATACACAGTAGTTTGACAATAAATGGCTTCACCCAACCAGTAATCATGAGTGGAGAAAAAGTTTTTTTGTTATCATTCATATTCTCTGAAACAAGGCCAAGAAAGGAAAAATTCTGCCAGGGTATGTGTGTATATATATATATATATATATATATATATATATATATGTATGTATAGTACCCAGCAAAAGTTTTAGGCCACTATGGGCTCAAAGTAAGAATGCTTTAAAAAATAGAACTGTTGATATTTTATTTTTGTTAATTAATAAAATGCAAAGTAAATGAACAAACATGGCTTCTAAATCTAATCAATCAGTTAGCTCTTCTGTATATATAGGCTAGCGCAAACCTTTCGATCTCTGTCTCTTTATGTCCTCTCAAACAAACTTGATGTTCAGATCAGAGCTCTGTTGGGAATATCATTCATCACTTCCAGGACTCATTCTTCAACTTTATACCATATTGACATTGGCTGTATGTTTGGGGTTGTTGTTCTGATGCAGAATGAATTTGGAACCAATCAGATATTTTACTGATTGTATTGCATGATGGATAAATACCTGGCTCAAACTCTCAGCATTGAGGATACTAGTAATCGTGTCCAAATTCCATACTCCATTTGCTGAAATGCAGCCCCAAACTTGCAAGTAGCTTCCACCATGCATTACGGTTGCCTGCAGACATTCATTACTGTACTCCTCTCTTGCCCTTTGGAGAACAATCTGCATTTGTTAGAGTTACAGCCAAATATTTCAAATTCAAATCAGTCCAGAGCACCTGCTTCCATTTTTCTGCACACCAGTTCCTGTTTTTGTGCATATTTAAGTTGCTTGGCCTTATTTCCATGTGGAACATATGGCTTTTTTTCAATTCTACCATGAAGACCACTTTTGGACATATTTCTGGCCAATTTCTGGTCATTTTATGGCCACAGTCTGAATGTGTACCAACTGCATGTGTACCAACTTATCTGAAATGGTCACAATGTGAATGTGCTTCACATATACCAACTTATGTTTGGCTCATTTCTTTGGTTTCATTTCTAGACAGACGTCTGCCAACAGCAGATGTAGGTGGGTGTCGCTGGGTCACACTGGTTTCTACTAATTTTGAGCTGATGGCACTCCTGGACAGCTTCCTCTGAAGTGAAGACTATTGTTTCTTTCACCTGCTGCACTAAGTTTCCATTGCTGATCATTAAATCTATAGTTCTCAATGATTCCCATTTCATGGTGCCCCAAAGCTGAGAAATATAGGAAGATACTTATCAATTATGAAATATATTCAGAGAGGCATCTAATTTGCTCCAAATTTATTCTGAGTTGGACAATAACTTTGAACATAGAGCAAATTTCATAAAGGGCTATCTTCAGTGCAAAGAAGAACAAGGAGTCATAGGAATGATGATATGGCTCCCACAGACACCTTATCTCTACATCATTGAGTCTGTTTAGTCAGAAAGATTTGCACATGCTTACATCCACAGAAGATCTGTGGTTAGTTGTCCAAAATGTTTAGAACAACTTTCCTGCCGAGTGCCTTCAAAAACTATTTGCAAGTACGCAGCAGAAGAATTGATGCTGTTTTGAAGGCAAAGTGGGTGGTAACACCAAATATTGATTTGATTTAGATTTTTATTTTTTTCATTCACTTTGAACTTTCTTGAAGTGCTATTCTTAAGTTATTAAATTGTTTTAATTAGTTAGACAGCATGAAAATAAGCAAGTTTTCATTTGACTTACTTTTTATATCTGTTGTCACTATCCTGCAATGAGAGCTTTTAGCTTTCATAGTGCACAGCTAGTTTCCTTGAATCTGAGTGTTTTGTAGTTACATTTCAGGAGAGAAACTAATGGTTAACATACCTGTCATCTTTCTTCAGCCCATAGATTTCTATACAGCAGTTAATTGCTCACCTCCTTCCTCCTCCCCCTCCCTCTTAGCTCCTGACAAGCTTTTCTCATCAGTCCTGTAGAATCACAATTCCCGTCCCCCGTGCCACCTATACCCTTCCTGCTCACCCCCCTTCTTCCGCTGTCACCCAGCAACACTGCTCTCACTGTCACCAACTATGTGTTTGTTCAAATGCACTGTTATCTCTATATACAAATATTGTGATAACATTGTAGACTCAGAAAGAAAACAATGATAGTTGAATGTGTTTTGCTACTCACCAGAACTGTCGCTCAAGGAGGAGAGATTGCCCTGCCAGATATTAAGAAGTAAGAAGACTGAATAGCTCTCAGCTGCCCAGGAGACAGCTTGAGAATAACCCATAAGTTGATAAAAATATACAAATGTTTCTATTTTTGAAAGAATTTTAATTTTGAAACATTTTTTGCACATCTGCCTAAAACTTTTGCACAAACTTTTAGACAAAAATTCCAAATGAATTTGCCTGAATAGATCAGCCAGTTTAATGTGGACCAAAAGAGCATTAGCATTCATAATTAAATTACTTAAGGGCACTGCAATTTCTGGAGCAACTCTTTCAGAATGGGTCATTTAAATTATTTTTTTTATACCCCAAATGTTTCTGCCCAGTTCTGCTGCTACATAAGAAACATAAATACAATGAGTGATATTACTAGCGTCCCATAATTCAAATAGAACTTTCATTAAATATTATATAAAAACACCACTAGTTTATGAGTTCATTATATGATGCATTTTATAGGAGTAGCAGACCTTAACATTGTCATCAGTGTGTGAGAATAAAAGGCATTCATCTGAAAATATTACATGTGTTCAGCACAATTTTATATGCGCACATATAAAAGCCTACATCAAGTAGTATTGATTGTCCTAGGTTATTGAATAGTATAATTTTACAAATTATGTACTATATGTATTTAAATTATTTTTAGATTACTTATTATGGTGTATTTGCTCCCTTACGATTTTCTGTATTATCATTATTTTATGTTCATTCATTGTGTATTGAAGGCAAACCTGTAATGATTGTAACAGAATACATGGAAAATGGCTCTTTGGACACTTTCCTAAAGGTAAGCCTCTAAATATTTTCTTGTATATGTTATGTAACTGTTATATTTTATTATTTTCGGTACCTTTAATTTACTTTATAGAGTAATACACATTGTGCATACAGTTACTCCTTTACCAGGAATAAGGACCAAGGACTTTTATGGAATGGCTGTTTAATTTAGCAAAAATGTAATTTTGCATATAACTCCATGTATATGATATGGTGTGTCTAAAGCCATTTCTGCCCAGGCTCCTAACTGATGTCATTTCATTGATTTATAGATATATTTTACATATGGTTATATTAATTAAAACATACAGTACAGACCAAAAGTTTGGACACACCTTCTCATTTAAAGATTTTCCTGTATTTTCATGACTATGAAAATTGTACATTCACACTGAAGGCATCAAAACTATGAATTAACACATGTGGAATTATATAGTTAACAAAAAAGTGTGAAACAACTGAAAATATGTCTTATATTCTAGGTTCTTCAAAGTAGCCACCTTTTGCTTTGATGACTGCTTTGCACACTCTTGGCATTCTCTTGATGAGCTTCAAGAGGTAGTCATCAGAAATGGTTTTCACTTCACAGGTGTGCCCTGTCAGGTTTAATAAGTGGGATTTCTTGCCTTATAAACGGGGTTGGGACCATCAGTTGTGTTGTGCAGAAGTCTGGTGGATACACAGCTGATAGTCCTACTGAATAGACTGTTAAAATTTGTATTATGGCATGAAAAAAGCAGCTAAGTAAAGAATAACGAGTGGCCATCATTACTTTAAGAAATGAAGGTCAGTCAGTGCGAAAAATTGGGAAAACTTTGAAAATGTCCCCAAGTGCAGTTGCAAAAACCATCAAGCGCTACAAAGAAACTACCTCATATGAGGACCGCCCCAGGAAAGGAAGATCAAGAGTCACCTCTGCTTCTGAGGATAAGTTTATCCGAGTCACCAGCCTCAGAAATCGCAGGTTAACAGCAGCTCAGATTAGCGACCAGGTCAATGCCACACAGAGTTCTAGCAGCAGACACATCTCTTCAACAACTGTTAAGAGGAGACTTTGTGCAGCAGGCCTTCATGGTAAAATAGCTGCTAGGAAACCACTGCTAAGGACAGGCAGCAAGCAGAAGAGACTTGTTTGGGCTAAAGAACACAAGGAATGGACATTAGACCAGTGGAAATCTGTGCTTTGGTCTGATGAGTCCAAATTTGAGATCTTTGGTACCAACCACCATGTCTTTGTGCGACACAGAAAAGGTGAACGGACGGACTCTACATGCCTGGTTCCCACCATGAAGCATGGAGGAGGAGGTGTGATGGTGTGGGGGTGCTTTGCTGGTGACACTGTTGGGGATTTATTCAGAATTGAAGGCATACTGAACCAGCATGGCTACCACAGCATCTTGCAGCGGCATGCTATTTCATCCGGTTTGCGTTTAGTTGGACCATCATTTATTTTTCAACAGGACAATGACCCCAAACACACCTCCAGGCTGTATAAGGGCTATTTGACCCAGAAGGAGAGTGATGGGGTGCTACGCCAGATGACCTGGCCTCCAAAGTCACCAGACCTGAACCCAATCGAGATGGTTTAGGGTGAGCTGGACCGCAGAGTGAAGGCAAAAGGGCCAACAAGTGCTAAGCATCTCTGGGAACTCCTTCAAGATTGTTGGAAGACCATTTCCGGTGACTACCTCTTGAAGCTCATCAAGAGAATGCCAAGAGTGTGCAAAGCAGTCATCAAAGCAAAAGGTGGCTACTCTGAAGAACCTAGAATATAAGACATATTTTCAGTTGTTTCACACTTTTTTGTTAAGTATATAATTCCATATGTGTTAATTCATAGCTTTGATGCCTTCAGTGTGAATGTACATGAAAATACAGAAAAATCTTTAAATGAGAAGGTGTGTCCAAACTTTTGGTCTGTACTGTATATTGACAATGTATAAGTAGATTTTCAATTTACTTTCTAGATTTACTGCACAATGTATAAATTGTTTATTTTAGAAAGAACATTTAATTTGTAAGAACTGCAATTTTATTTACAAGGTACAGTAAAACCTCTTTGAGACGACGTTCTGACTTTGCCATGAAAAATGGTCTTGTTGAGGGACAGTTCTCTCAAAGGCCCAATTTATATAGGAACGAGGAAATTTAAAATCTTGCACAAAAGTTCTGTTCTCAATCATGGGTATTTTAAGCTGCCTAACTGTAATGAGCTACTAATATGCACTAATGTTTTTGCATAAAACCCAACATGTCTATGGTATCACATGCCTTTGAATAAAAAATAGTGCCAATGTGATGAGTCAAATCACCTTTGAAGTCTTTGATTGTTACAAAATTTCCTTTTTATCTATATTTGTATGCAGAGGAAAGAAAATCAGCTTGCTTTATTTCCAAGGCAATTTTGTAACATTTGATTGCAATGCACAAATCTTATGCACAGAAACAATGTGTGGGGCTCCATTCCAGTATGTGGCTGGCAAGCAATGCCTGTGCTAAATTTATTGCTCTAGACATTGTCCCAGATTAACCTCTCCTTAAAACCCTTACATATCTCATGAAGGAAAACATGTTTTATTTAATATTCTTCTTAGCAGTTACTATTTAGTCTTTCTCAGTGGGAGACCATGAATTCTCTAGGTAATTGAGTGTATGCTTATATTTCAATTAGGGTTTAATGCAACTTTAGTATAACATAATATGAATTTTGTGGCACTTTTGCTCCATCAATGGATTTTTTTTACACTTTGTGCTGTAATTGTTACAATCTTGCAAGTATGAAGAGTCTGTGATGTGTCTCCCAGGCAACCTTCATTAATGGCTCATACTATCACATAGCTAAAGTTACTGTAAATATTGTATTATCGCTTGTAGCCTAATGATTGCCATTATGTGCTATTCTGCTTCTGTCAGAATTGAAGAAAATTTTGAGCTACATTTTTTGGATATAACAGAATTTTAAAAGCGGGATTATTTTCTTTTTCTGTAGGTTTATACATATTTAAGTGTAATGTATGCGCAACATTAAAACCCAAGATTTTTCAGCTTGAAATGATAATCTTACATATTTTACATCATTACATTTCAATAGGGCTGGAAAATGTTTATAAATGAGTCACATTAGATGAAGTAGTAGAAGTGTGACTTTGAAACTCCACTCTCTTTTTTTTCCTTGCAGAGTTTGGTCTGGCATATTTTTCAAAGTACTTTTTCCATATAATAAAATGATAAATTTGTCCCACTCTGTTGAATAATAATATACAAATGTATGCCATACAAAGGTTTGGCCAAAAATATATGTATGTTAGGCTTTCATGTTAGTATGGTCTTCAGCAATGTCTGTGCATAGTGCATAATTAATTAATCTTAATGTTAAAAAGTATATAACAAATATATCCTTGATCTGTTGTATATGATCCAAAAAGGGCATTTACAGACAACTATGAGTTACGTTTGGGATGTATTGTTGTATATTTTTGGAGAATATTATTTTACAAAATATGTAGAAAAAACTTGCATAAGTAGCCTAACTTGTACACGTGACATGGATGTTGTGTATGAATATATTAACATTTTCGGTACTTTTTCCTACAGAAAAACGATGGACAGTTCACTGTAATTCAGCTAGTGGGTATGATGAGGGGCATTGCATCAGGAATGAAGTATCTTTCAGACATGGGATATGTACACAGAGACCTTGCAGCAAGGAATATACTCATTAATAGCAATCTGGTCTGTAAAGTTTCAGACTTTGGTCTATCCCGGGTTCTAGAAGATGATCCTGAAGCCGCATATACTACAAGGGTAAGCTAGCTAATACATAATATAATACATGATCAATTGGGTACAAGTCATACTGTTAGACCAATTTTCTAGCTTATAAGACAGTATTGCGTAATGTTCAAAACAAAGAGTTAAAGCAGTCCTAACTCAAATTTAGACGTTTCTGGGATTAAGTCAATGTCCAGTGAGAACACATGTTTGTGATTTCTACTGTAGCAATCTCCGAGGCTTGGCTGAGTGTTCTTTTCATTTATACCCTTCATTAATATAGGTGTTCTTTACATATATTTTATGTGGCTCATACATAATAGCAAATAACAGAATCATAATAAGTTAAAGACACTCACTGTATTCACCCAGTTTAGTCCTACCCCTCAACATTTCTTTGCTGTAAAGAATTCTCCTGAGAGCTAAAACACTCCGTGATAATTGGCAGATCTGACAGTATTAACCCTTTCTTTCACTAAGAAAAGTTTATAACCATTGCAAAACAATGAACATTCTGATTATAGCTTGAGAAAACTGGCAGTCAAAGAGTTAAGTGGAAATCTCGTAAGCTTTGTGTTCTGTGTGACATACTCTGTAATAAAAATCTCCACAGAGGATAAAATGAATCCCTGGCGCTACTTTCCAACTATTGATTGTATTAAACAGTGCATTAAACATTCCCTGCTATGAAAATAGTCATTTTGATATTACATTTGCTGCCACCATGATTTATTGACTAGAACATGTAATGTGCATATTCATTACAGAAAACATGAGAGAAGACGTCTAGATAGAACACAATATAGAGCTATGTCCCATATACCTATAGTATTTACTGAGGTAAAATTCATACATTCAATAATATATTTGCCCTAAAATATCTAAACTGGATTGCTTATATCAAGATAAACTATCTATATTTTTCCTTAAAAGATAATTCCCAATCCTTTTCCTTGCAACATCACTTGCCATTTCAACAAATCACCACTTGTAACTTAAGTGATTTTTCTTTTAATAGGAATACGTTGGGTGATTTATTTTATGTTTTAGTACACTTGGCAATCCAGGCTACCAATTTATTTGGTAAATACTTTTACAAAATGTTTTGGTAATTTTTCCCGGTTTGGGAAGCATCGCATTAAAGCACAGATGTAGCAATTGCAAAATGCAATTGACTTCAGGCTATGGTATTATTTAATGCAAGGTGTAGTACTACCCTATATTCATAACATAGCCATTTTAATACAAAGTACACTGCTCAAAAAAATAAAGGGAACACAGAAACAACACAATGTAACTCCAAGTCAATAACACTTCTGTGAAATCTACCTGTCCAGTTATGAAGCAACACTGATTGTGAATCAATTTCTCCTGCTGTTGTGCAAATGGAACAGACAACTGGTAGAAATGATAGGGAATTAGCAAGATACCCCATATAAAGGAGTGGTTCTGTAGGCAGTGACCACAGATCATTTCTCTGTTCTCATTTTTGGCTGTTGTTTTGGTCACTTTTTCATTTTGCCATTGCTCTCACCCCTAGAGGTACAGTAGCATGAGACTGTGTCTACAGTACAACCCACAGAAATTGCTCAGGTAGTGCAGTTCATCCAGGATGGCACATCAGTGCGAGCTGTGGCAAGAAGGGTAGCTGTGTCTGTCAGCACAGTGTCCAGAGCATGGAGAAGATACCAGGAGATGTGGAGGGAGCCATAGAAGGGCAAGAACCCAGCAGCAGGACCGTTACCTCCTCCTTTGTGCAAGGAGGAACAGGAGGAGCACTGCCAGAGCCCTGCACAATGTCCTCCAGCAGGCCACAAATGTGCATGTGTCTGCACAAACGGTTAGAAACCGAATCTATGAGGGTGGTATGATGGCCCAACGTCCACAGATGAGGGTTGTGCTCATAGCCCAACACTTTGCAGGATGCTTGGCATTTGCCACAGAACACCAGGATTGGCAAAGTCTCAACTGGCGCCCTGTGTTCTTCACAGATGAAAGCAGGTTCACACTGAGCACATGTGACAGACGTGACAGAGTCTGGAGACGCCGTGGAGAGCGATCTGCTGCCTGCAACATCCTTCAGCATGACCGGTTTGGCAGGGGTCAGTAATGGTATGGGGTGGCATTTCTTTGGAGGGCCGCACAGCCCTCCATGTGCTCGCCAGAGGTGGCCTGACTGCCATTAGGTACCGAGATGAGATCCTCAGACCCCTTGTGAGACCATATGCTGGTGCGGTTGGTCGTGGGTTCCTCCTAATGCAGGACAATGCCAGACCTCATGTGGCTGAAGTGTGTCAGCAGTTCCTGCAAGATGAAGGCATTAAATCTATGGACTTCTCGTTCCCCAGACCTGAATCTGATTGAGCACATCTGGGACATCATGTTTCGCTCCATCCACCAACGTCACGTTGCACCACAGACTGTCCAGGAGTTGGCGGATATTTAGTCCAGGTCTGGGAGGAGATTCCACAGGAGACCATCAGCAACCTCATCAAGAGCATGCCCAGTCGTTGTAGGGAGGTCATACAGGCACGTGGAGGCCACACACAATACTGAGCCTCATTTTGACTTGTTTTAAGGGCATTACATCAAAGTTGGATCAGCCTGTAGTGTTTTTCCACTTTAATTTTGGGGAGACTCCAAATCCAGGCCTCCATTGGTTAATAAATTTGATTTCCATTGATGATTTTTGTGTGATTTTGTTGTCAGCACATTCTACTTTGTACAGAACAAAGTATTCAATGAGAATATTTCATTCATTCAGATCTAGGATGTGTTATTTGAGCGTTCCCTTTATTTTTTTGAGCAGTGTATATTAGCAGCTACTCTATGCAAATTTAGGGATGTGGTCGTTGCATTGGTAAATGCTATCGATCAGATTTAAATCAGATTTAAGCAATCTCCTTCTGTTTATGCATGGTTTTGATATAGATAAAACTATTGGTATCTTTACACATATAGCATATTCATTACTTACTGATTCAATCATACAGCATGCATTATTCAAGAGCCACATACTTAATTCCGCTAGCTGATGTTTACATGATCAACAGGCACACATTTAAAGAGGACCTTTCTACATTGAAATCATTGAAATCAGAGCCGGGTCTTGCTACAGTTATATGAAAAAGTTTGGGCACCCCTATTATTCTTAAGCTTAATGTTTTATAAAAATTTGTGTTTTTGCGACAGCTATTTCAGTTTGATATATGTAATAATAACTGTTGGACACAGTAATGTTTCTGCCTTGAAATGATGTTTATTGTACTAACAGAAAATGTGCAATCTGCATTCAAACCGTATTTGACAGGTGCATAAGTATGGGCACCCTTATCATTTTCTTGTTTTAAATACTCCTACCTACTTTTTACTGACGTACTAAAGCACTTTTTTTGGTTTTGTACCCTCATTGAGCTTTGAACTTCATAGCCAGGTGTATGCAATCATGAGAAAAGCTACTTAAAGTGGCCACTTGCAAGTTGTTCTCCTGTTTGAATCTCCTCTGAAGAGTGGCATCCTGGGCTCCTCAAAACAACTGTCAAATGATCTGAAAACAATGATTATTCAACATAGTTGTTCAGGGGAAGGATACAAAAAGATGTCTCAGAGATTTAACCTGTCAGTTTCCACTGTGAGGGACATAGTAAGGAAATGGAAGAACACAGGGACAGTTCTTGTTAAGGCCAGAAGTGGCAGGCCAAGAAAAACATCAGAAAGGCAGAGAAGAAGAATGGTGATATCAGTTAAGGACAATCCTCAGACCACCTCCAGAGAGCTGCAGCATCAACTTGCTGCAGACGGTGTCACTGTGCATCGGCCAACTATACAACGCACTTTGCACAAGGAGAAGCTGTATGGGAGAGTGATGCGAAAGAAGCCGTTTCTGCAAGCACGCCACAAACAGAGTCGGCTGAGGTATGCAAAAGCACATTTGGAGAAGCCAATTTCTTTTTGGAAGAAGGTCCTGTGGACTGATGAAACCAAGATTGAGTTGTTTGGTCATACAAAAAGGTGTTATGCATGGCGGCAAAAAAACACAGCATTCAAAGAAAAACACTTGCTACCCACAGTAAAATTTGGTGGAGGTTCCATCATGCTTTGGGGCTGTGTGGCCAATGCCGGCACCGGGAATCTTGTTAAAGTTGAGGGACGCATGGATTCTACTCAGTATCTGCAGATTCTTGACAATAATGTTCAAGAATCAGTGATAAAGTTGAAGTTACGCAGGGGATGGATCTTTCAGCAAGACAATGATCCAAAACACCGCTCCAAATCTACTCAGGCATTCATGCAGAGGAACAATTACAATGTTCTGGAATGGCCATCCCATTCCCCAGACCTGAATATCATTGAACATCTGTGGGATCATTTGAAGAGGGCTGTCCTTGCTCGGCGACCATCAAACTTAACTGAACTGGAATTGTTTTGTAAAGAGGAATGATCAAAAATACCTTCATCCAGGATCCAGGAACTCATTAAAAGCTACAGGAAGCGACTAGAGGCTGTTATTTTTGCAAATGGAGGATCTACTAAATATTAATGTCACTTTTCTGGTGAGGTGCCCATACTATTGCACCTGTCAAATTTTGTTTGAATACAGATTGCACATTTTCTGTTAGTACAATAAACCTCATTTCAAGGCAGAAACATTACTGTGTCCAACAGTTATTACATATATCAAACTGAAATAGCTGTTGCAAAAACACCAATTTTTATAAAATATTAAGCTTAAGATTAATAGGGGTGCCCAAACTTTTTCATATAACTGTATATGAAACACAGACGTGCTCCTGTGTGAGATGTAATAGCAGCCTAATCTCAGTACAGAGCACATACATGTTGTTTGAGCACTGACACAAATGTGATTATATCGCACACACTGATCTAAGCTAAGGTGGAGGGGGGTGTTCTTCTTTCCTTTTAGATGTAGCTGCCTGCTATGATTGGTCAGCATCATAGAGGGAGATGTACACGCCTCCAGTGAAAACAATCTGAAAACACCCACTTGGACTTAAAAAAGTTAACTCATTAGGTGCCAAATACTTTGATTGCTAATTTCTCCGCAATGGAAAGGTGAAATAAAACAATTAAATGTTATACTCCACTTTTCAGCCACTATTACATCCTCTGTCCAGTTCAATATGAAAAATTTTGGCGAAAGGTCCTCTCTAACAATATAGAGTGTAAGATGGCAGCTGAAAAGTTTGTAGATGGCAGGTATTTGTCCCCCAATGTGCCAAGCCTCGATGATGTAGGATCTGGAGAAGCAGGCTCCAGCTCACATAGTGCTGAGAGGTGTTAAATGGACCCGTATTATGTGTCAGAGCTTTACGAGCAGCTGAAAGAGCTGGGTTGGAACGGCTGCTCCTTTACCTCCAGTTCAGAACTTGGAATGTCTGATTTAAGGCAGCTAGTGCTGTCTCACTCTGTCTGTGGGTTCGCAGGGTAAGGAGACCTTTCATGTGCTGGTCAGATCCTGCTGGAGTCTGAGAGAAAAAGACTGACATTTAAACGGGTGAGCCCGTACTTTATATGGACTGGTTATTTTCCATTTTTGTTCTGTTATCCATTTTTGTACCTGGAAGAGGCAATTTTATTTTGTTAATCCTGACGGTTTATGAACTTTTAATAAACCACCTGTTTGTTTTGAATCAACAAACTAAATCCTGTGTGTGAACCAGCATCTACCACACAGCCAATCCCTCACATGTGGTGCTGCAAATGCAGGCAGAAATCCCAGAGGACAGGTGATTCCTGTCTGGAAACTGCATGTCCTGGGTCAAGGCAGCTGTAGCAGTACAAGCGCAACCTGCAACCATGGAACAACTGATAAAGCAACTGGTGCAGGCTAATCTCCAGCAGCAACAGCTATGACAGCAGCAGCAACAGCAGCAGCACAGGCAGTGGATGGAACTCCGAGCCAAGGCGATCCGTGGCAGGGCAACCCCCACCCCCAAATCAAGGTGATGACTCACATGTGAGGAAGACAGCAAGGAGAGCCTTGCAAAAGATGACCCCAGGATGGCATTCAGGCATTCCTGCCTATTTTGATAGCCTGGCAGGACGAGAGAAATTGCCTTGGGAGCAGAGGTCAAAGGTTCTGGCCCCATATGGAAGAGGGGAACCACAGAAAACCTATTATGACCTGGCCTTGCAGGACGCAAAAGAGTATGCCAAGTTGAAAACTGAGATGTCAGGGCGCAATGGGTGCACCACTGGGCCTATCATGGTGACAAACCTCCCTGGTCCAAATGTTCGACTTCCTACACCTTGTTCAAAAGTGGTTGCAACCTGAATCTTCATCCTCAGCACACATTGTGGAGAGGGTCATCATGGACAGGTTAATACACTCCCTTCCGAGGCCAGTGCAATCCTGGGTTGCCCAGGGAGATCCCCGGAATGCCGATGACCTTTTGGGCCTGGAGGAAATGTACCAGGCAGTTGAGACGTCTTTGGGAAACCAAGGGGTCTTAGCATCTCCATTCTGGGGTTCCGAAAGGGGGGCTGACACCAAAAGAGGGGAACTAGAGCCACATCCGAGGGTGTCCAAGAGCCAAGGAGGCATCTGAGTTGTTGCCAAAGCCATCTAATAATGTAATTTGTTGGAGGTCTCACACCCAATGTCACATAGCCGCCCATTGCCCCCATGACCACGAAGCCAATGGACTACAGCATAGGAGGGTTCTGCTTGTATTTTGCATATCCTGCCTGCAGTGCTGTCCTTCAACCAGGCGAGGGGCTGCAGGCATGCTCAGTGACAGTAAACAGGGTGCAAGTGACTGGACTGCTGGACTCAGAAGGTTTGATGATCCTGGTAAGGGCCACACTTCCTCTTCGGTTGGTCCCTGGGAAAGTGGTGGGTGTCCAGTGTATCTATGGGGATGCTAAGAACTATTCTGTGGCCTGGGTGGATATAAGCACGGACTGTGTCACTGCATCTCAGGAAGTGGGGGTCATTAAGGACTTGTTGCACCCCATAATAATTTTTCCACAGGACTTTGCATTGTTCTGGGACATGTGGTGGAAAGCAGGGATGCCTGACTGCTCGGACGACAGCCAGATCATCTCTAAAGAAACCTTGTCGCAGGTTGTAGTGGGCAAATTTCCCTTGTGTGTGCTTATTGGCGATGAGGATGAGGTAGCATACGCTGAGGCCAACATCCCTGAGCAGGAGGTGTCCGAGGCAAACTTTGGAACTGCCCAACTTAGTGATTTAACTCTTAAAGGGGCATTTGAAAATGTGACTGTGTCAAATGGGGTGCCTAAGGAGCTTGGGGCCGACAAGCAGTTCCCTCATTTTGCTATGAATGGGGATCTGCTTCAGAGAATAACCAAGCCAAGGGGTGAGGTAATAGAGCAGTTACTGGTGCCAGGGCCCTAAAGATGCAGGATGTTAGTCATGGCTCATTCCCATATGTTAGCTGGTCACCTGGGGGCAAATAAAGACCCCAAAATGGATTCTCCAGAGAATCTACTGGCCTGGGTGCTACAGAGAAATTATGAGCTATCGTCTTTCCTGCCCCACATGCCAGCTAACCTCCCCGGTGTTACACTCCCACAGTTCGCTAGTGCTGTGGCCCATCATCAAGTTCCATTTGAACGCATAGCGATGTATTTAGTGGGGCCCCTGGTGAAGTCCACAAGAGGACATCAATATACATTGGCGGTACCATTAAGAAATTCCTGTGTAAAGTGTATCTCTCTGGAGCTGCTCCATATCTTCTCTCATACCTGTCTGCCGAAGGAGATACTGAAGGATCAAGGGACCCCTTCATGTTGAAGATCATGAGGGAATTGTGCAAGCCACTGCAGATTTCAAAACTCAGAACCTCAGTGTACCATCCCCAGATGGACAACGGGTGAAGAGGTTTAACAAAATCTTGAAGGCAATGTTGAAGAAAGCAGTGGAGAAGGATGGCCTAGACAAGGAGAATAACAGATAAGGAAGCAAACAGTCCAACAGGTAAGTTTCACAAGCTTTCACATGCTTCTCCCCTTTAGAACTACTCTATGGCCGACACCCTCGAGGACTTCTGGATGTGTCGAAAGAATCCTGGGTAGCTGAGTCCACACCCTATAGAAGCGTGGGGGAGCATATTGCCCAGATGCAAGAGAGGATTGCCAATGTGATGTCTATTGTGAAGGAGCATCTCCTCAAGGCACAGGAAGCACATTCCAGGGTGTATAGTAGGACAACCAAGGTGAGACAGTTTAACCCACTGAATCGAGTACTTATGTTGGTTCTCGCTGTGGAGAGCAAATTCCTGGCCAAGTGGCAGCGCCCCTATGAGGTGTTAGAGAAAGTTGGTGAAGTCAACTGATTAAACCGTGGCAGGATAGAGAATCTGTGGAAGCTCCTTGTCTGGTGTTCAAGTCCAAAGTTAGCATGGAAGATATTAAGGTGGTGGACACCTTGTCTCTCTCACAGAAACAGCAATATCGGGAGCTATTGCAGCAGAATAAAGACCTGTTTTCTGAGTTGCCAGGTCTCACTCAGGTCATAGAGCATGAGGTACTCATAGAGCCTCATGTTCGCGTCAACCTTAAACCGTATCAGATTCCAGAGGCCTGCCGAGAGGTGATCTCAAAAGAGGTGAAGCGGATGCTGAATCTAGGGGTTATTGAAGAGTCCAAGAGTGGCTGGCCCAGTCTCATAGTCTTGGTGCAAAACCAGATGTGGAGCGGCTGTTCTGTAATGACTACAGGAAGCTCAACGAGGTCTCAAAGTTTGAAACCTATCCAATGCCCAGAGTAGATGAACTGATTGAAAGGCTAGGGATGGCCAGGTACATTAACACTCTTGACAAAAAGGTATTGGCAAATTCCCATGTCCCAAGATTCCAAAGAGAAGACAGCCTTCTCAACGCCAGAGAGCCTTGGCTACCTTCCAGAGAGCCATGGACCGGATCCTATCTCCTACACAAGATGTACTACAAGGATGACATTGTGATCTTCAGCCAGAATTGGGGAAGCCATCTGAGCAAAGTCCAGGGGATACTTGATGCTCTATGGAAGGCTGGGTTCTCCATAAACCCGAAGAAATGTGCCATGAGGATGGAGGAAGTTAAATATTTGTCGTAGGTTGAGGCAAAATAAAACTCCAAACAAATAACGTTGACATGATCCAGAGTTGGCCACAACCTCTCTCAAAGAAGCAGGCCAGTGCATTCCTGGGAATAGTGGGCCACTACCACTGGTTCATCCCTAACTTTGCTATGATAGCCACCCCTCTGACAGACCAACTTAAAGGACAAAGTCGGCTATGGCTCTGTGGTCTCCAGTAGCTGAGACAGCCTTACAGGAACTGAAGCTAACCATGTGAAAACAGCCAGTGCTGGTGGAACTGGATTTTTCTAAGGAGTTTGTTGTCCAGACTGACGAGTCCGAAGTCTGGCTGGGCGCTATCTTATCACAAGAATTGAACAGGGAAGAGCACCCCATAATGTATTTATGTTGGAAGCTGTTATTCTGTGAGAATAATTACTCCATAGTAAAGAAGGATTGTTTGGCCATCAGGTGGGTATTGGACACTCTAAAGTACGACCATTTAGGCAGGAAATTCAGGTTATTGTCAGACCATACCCCACTGAGGTGGATGAGGGAGAGGAAGGGGAACAGTGCCTGAGTGACCAAGTGGTTCCTAGCATGCATGACAATGCTGACGCTCTGTCGAGGGTCCACTGTCTAATGGCAGAAGGTGCCAAGCCCCCCAGCTTTGGGCAGAGGGGAGGGGGGTATGTAAGGCGGCAGCTGGACAGGTCGTGGCTGGGAGGTATGTGTCCCCAAGGTGCCAAGCCTCGATGATGTAGGGCCCGGAGAAGCCGGCTCCAACACACAGTGCTGAGAGGTGTTTAATAGGCTCAGATTATGGGTCCGAGTTTTATGAGCAGCTGAAAGAGCTGGGTGGGATCGGCTGCTCACTTACATCCAGTCCAGGTCGTGGAATGTCTGATTTAAGGCAGCTGGTGCTGTCTCACTCTCTATGTGTTTGCAAGGTGAGGCCTTGCATGTACTGCTCAGATCCTGCTGGAGTCTGAGAGAAAAGGACTGACATTTAAACGAGTGAGCCTGTGCGTTACATGGATTGGTTATTTTTGATTCTTTTGTTCTGTTATACCTTTCTGCATCGGAAGAGGCAGTTTTATTTTGTTACCCCTGACTATTTTTGAACTTTAATAGATCACCTGTTTGTTTTGAATCAACAAACTGAATCCTGTGTGTGAACCAGCGTCTACCACAGATCCGATTCCTCACAAGACATACTAGGAAAGCAAATTTGTACAGTAGTCTTCACAGTAAAGACTTAAATTCCCAACATGTCCACCAACAGAGAAACCTCTGTTCAGCTATTACAAGTTAATAGCCAACCTTAATAAAAACAGTATAGAATACTATAAAATAATAAAAGTATTAATACTTTCCTTGATAATCCTCTGCCACACCTGTGACAATTTCCTAGTCTGTCACTGATCTTTATTATTTTAGTTCTGCTATGTTAGAATGACATATGAGTAACCACGACTCTCTGCTGTGGTTAGTGATTGGCTACAGTGATCACAAGTGGTGTCAACACGCTGTCACGGGACCCTTTTTTTTATCCTACAGATGGGTATTGCAGTTACTAAGAAACCAGATTATAGTATATTTTTAAACTACATTTTCCATACTAGAGTAATTTATTTTCTACCACTCTCAATAATACAGTACTCATTTTACTGTCAAATAATAGTATTTACCAGTATTGTGAATAATGTCATGCTCCAATCCAGATGGGAAATCCAATGGTTTATAATGTGAAATGTTTTATTTTAGCAATTCTCTTATGTGGTCACACTTCTTTCAGTTTCTTTGTCAAGTTTTACTACTTTTATATTGCAACAAAGGA
This sequence comes from Phyllobates terribilis, assembly GCF_046119375.1. NCBI lineage: Eukaryota > Metazoa > Chordata > Amphibia > Anura > Dendrobatidae > Phyllobates > Phyllobates terribilis. Next base: position 792,300,299 of record NW_027362761.1, read on the forward strand.
CATTTCCCTAACCCTTTACATCTGTACACCAGACCTTGTGTATTTCATTATTTGGCTTAGTATTGAGCTAGTAGACTTGACACATTGCACATTTGCAGTCAGTATCGGGATTCCAGAGGTCAGATTTGATCTTTCCATCCAGGATATGTATTGTGCTTGACTTTCAGGACCATACCCTCTTCTTCTGATACTATGGTACTGTTTATTACGTTCATGCAGGACTGTAATAACTGTTCAGGAAGGAAGATTGCAACACTGCACTTGAATTATCTGTAAATTGAGTTCAATTCATTGTTTAGAAATACATCATGTGACTCATGACTTTTATTTTTCTCCAGAGACAAAATCATTACCAGTTGTTGAAAGTGAACATTTTATTTTCTGCATTACACTGTCTGAGTCTCGATGATATGTGTGTTCATGGTAGTGAGGCTTGTTTCACCTTATTTGCTTCATCTCATTTATCACTTCTTGAACAGAAAGGGCATTCACATTAGCAGTTAACCATATGATATGATGTTCACAGGGAGGAAAAATACCGATTCGATGGACTGCCCCTGAAGCCATTGCTTTCCGTAAGTTCACCTCTGCAAGTGATGTGTGGAGCTATGGAATTGTGATGTGGGAAGTCATGTCTTATGGAGAGAGACCTTACTGGGAAATGACAAACCAAGATGTAAGTAGTAAAACCAGTAATCTTCAAATTTTTTGTTTTTAGATTTATATAAGAAAATAGTAAAATGTTTTATAAAATATTCCTTGTTTCTGAGAAATAGCATATTATTCATTATCCAAACAATGTTTATCGTTGTAAAAATCATAATTAATTATTTTCTATTCCTTTGACTTATCATGTGATTCATCAAAATTCAATTTGGGTTTAGTATTTTTTGACACCAACAATAGCTTTGTTAACCTTGAGATCAAAATATTAAGAAATAACATCAACGAGAACACAGTATACTGAATTTCTTTTCTATTTTTGTAAAAGGTCAAATTCCACCCTGTACGTCTAACCCATACTAGTTCAATATTTGTAAATCCCCAAACCCTAAAAGTGTTGATATCAATATTATTATGCCAACAGCATGATAGACATCTGGATCCTACTAAACGGTCTACAACATACTTGGAAAAGTGTAATGGAGAAAGAATATTGAGTCAGTGAAATTCACGTAATTGATTTTAGGATGATGGCCTTAGCATGAGTCAATGAAGTCACCAAGAAAGACATTGTAATCATGCATGATAGCACTGTATATAAGCATTAGGTTCTCTTCACACTAGGTTTATGTTTCTTATTGAAACTGTGAGGCATTGCAGGATCTAGCTGGATACCACTCGCATTAGAAGGACCACATTGGGCCCCACTGGCAAAAATAGTGCTGTATACAGTATACAGTGTATGACGAAATCTAGGATGGAAGCTTGCAAAGAGGCTTTGTTACAAAAGTGAACATTACCATACTTTAGGAAGCAATATTGGAAGCAATGGTACACAATAGTCAGCATTATTTTAACAATTATGTTAAAAATAATCCCTACAGTAACATCAACGAATGTTAATATCTTTTAAGTAATATTAAACTTTTTTTTCACACTAGTGTTGAATTTTGATGAAACATATTGACTTATAATGGTGTCCAGTAAGTTTCTTTTAGAGTTTCCTATATTTGATTTTTAAGATTGTTTTTAGCTGAAGAATAGAACAATGTAAACTCATATGCACTGGCCAATGTGAACTGAGCCTTAATTTCTGTAGGTCAAAATTATAACAATGATGTTCCACAGTAACAAAAACATTCCACCCTCGATAAAACAAAGATTAGACCATCTATATATCTTACATAACACACTTACAGTATTTCTCCAAATTTCTCTTAATGACTATATATTAAACATATGATTACGGACAATAGCTGTGTTAACAGCTGGTGCAGAACATCTCATAATCATATTTTATTGCAGGCTATAACATGGCACATCAATCAGGGCACCGCTTTATTACATGCTGCGTGATCTCAGAATGAAAAATCAAACTGCAATTAAAAATGCCGAAACGTGTTCCTAACTATAATTAGCTTATCTAGAAAAGAACGTACCTTTATGCCTCAATGATAGTCAAACTGATCACCTAATCAGATGCTAAAACTGATTGCTAGTGCATGTTGGAATCAATTGAGAAAACTGTTTACGCAAAGCAGAATTCCCAGAAATTGCAGTGTAAATGCATTGTGTTTTCCTCACATTCTCTATGGAATGGAATAAAATAGCTATTCATGATGTTTGGCAACTGTACAATATGAGATTTAGCAGCTGTATTGATTGCTATAAGTATTGCTACATTCAGTAGCCTGTAGAAATAGGATTATTCATACTCATTTCTCAATGATCACCTGGTCTTTCTGGTTTTTACTCAAATTAATCTCTATATGGAGGCTATACATGTCAAAATAGCAACCCTCTAGTTAATGCATGCCCTTGATTTGCATTTATATAGTCTACCTCTACTTTCCTGTCATACATTGTGGCAGAACCTTGTTGCTGCTTTTTCCTTTATGTTTTATGTGTCATCATGAGATCATATCACATTTATGAATATTAAATGGATTAGAAAAAAAAGCTAATATGATTGTACTCAAAGAGTGGTAATAAATGGTTGCACATCCAATGGTTAGAGTGTGTACCACAAACCTCTGTCTTGGCCCCAGTGTTGTTCAACATTTTTATAAATTATCTAGCTAAGGTAAATGAAGGTAAACCTATTAAATTTGCATGTGATGCATAGCTAGGAGGGATAGCTAACACTAGAGAAGAAAGAGAAAGGATTCAGAAGGATCTAGACAAGCTTGAACAATGGGCAGCGTCCAATAGAATGGTATTTAACAGGGAGAAATGCAAGATTCTACATCTGGGCAAGAAAAATGAAAATTATATCTACAGAATGGGAGGAATAGAACTAAGCAACAGCATGTGTGAAAAAGACTTGGGTATACTAATAGATCACAGACTGAATATGAGTCAACAGTGTGATTTAGCAGCTAAAAAGGCAAACACAGTTCTGGGATGTATTAAGAAAAGCATAGAGTCTAGATTATGTGAAGTAATTATCCTCCTCTACTCTTCCTTGGTTAGTCCTCATCTGGAATACTGTGTCCAGTTCTGGGCACCACATTTTAAAAAAGACATAAAAAAACGAGCAAATTCAAAGAAGAGCTACCATGATGGTGACCGGATTGTAAACTATGTCCTATGTGGAAACATAGAAACACAGAAAGGTAGAGTTGGAAGGGACCTTCAGGGTCATCTGGTCCAACCCCTTGCTCAATACAGGATTCACTCACTAAATCATCTCAGACAGATGTCTGTCCTGCCTCCGTTTGAAGACTTCCATTGAAGGAGAACTCACCACTTCTCGTGGCAGCCTATTCCACTTGTTAATCACCCTCACTGTCAAAACGTTTTTTTCTAATATCTAATCTGTATTTCTTCCATTCAGTTTCATCCCACTATTTTTAGTCTTTCTTTGTGCAAATGAGAATAAAGCTGAAAACTGTAGCTGAAAGCTACAGGGTGACAGCCCTTAATATATTTGTAGACAGCTACTAAGTTTCCTCTCAGTCTTTTCTTTTGCAAGCTAAATATTCCGAAATCCTCTAACCGTTCCTCATAGGACATTGCTTGCAGACTGGTCAAAATTCTGGTCGCTCTTCTCTGAACTTGCTCCAGTTTCTTTTTCTTTTTTTTTAAATGTGGTGCCCAGAACTGGGCACAGTATTCCAGATGAGGTCTGATGAGGTCTGACCAAAGAGGAGTAGAGGGGGATAATTATGTCACGTGATCTACACTGTATTCTTCTGTTAATGCAACTCAGAATTGTGTTTGCTTTTTTTGCTGCTGCACCACACTGTTGGTTTATGTTCAGTCTGTGATCTATTAGTATACCCAAGTCGTTTTCACATGTGATGTTGCTCAGCCCTATTCCTCCCATTCTGTATATGCTTTTTTCATTTTTTTCCCCAAATGTAGGACTTTGCATTTCTCCCTGTTAAAAACCATTCTGTTAGTTGCTGCCCACAGTTCCAGTTTGTTTAGATCTTTTTGAATCCTCTCTCTCTTCTCTAGTATTAGCATCCCTCCTAGCTTTGTATCATGAGCAAATTTAGTCAGTTTACCCTCAATTCCTTCATCTAAATTATTGATAAAGATGTTTAGCAACAAAAGGCCCAGGACAGAGCTTTGTGGTACCCCACTTGACACATTCTTCCAACTGGATGTGCAATTATTTATGACCACTCTTTGGGTCCGATCACTAAGCCAGTTATGACTCCACCTAAACTAGTTGGTCATTTTTTGAATGTTTCAATGAGGATGGTATAAGATACATTGTCAAATGCTTCAAAGAATTTTCAAGGTTAAAGGATCTGGGAATGTTTAGCTTGTAAAAATGAGGCCAAGAGGAGACCTAATAGCTGTCTACAAATATCCAAAGGGTTGTCACAATGTAGAGGGATCATCTTTAATCTCATTTGCACATGTAAAAATGAGGAGCAATGGAATGAAGCTGAAAGGGAGACGATACAGATTAGATATTAGTGAAACATTTTTGGAAGTGAGTGTGATTAATGAGTGGAACAGACTGCCACAAGATGTGGTGACTTCTTCAATTGCAGTCTTTAAACAGAGGCTGGAGAGATATATATCTGAGATGGTTTAATGAATCCTGCATTGAGCAGGGGGTTGGACACAATGACCTTGAAGGTCCCTTCCAACTCTAACAATCTCTGATTCTATATTTATCTAGAGACAGCGCCACTCTCCTCAAGATGTTGTGTCTGGTATTGCAGCTGAGCGGTTGTTTGTCTAATCTCATACAGCCATTTATTTTTTCAACTAAGATTTTATTTATTACTATAAGGTCTTAAGCACATGGCATCTACAGTTTCCTTTGGTTTTGTTAAAGAACTTGGCTTGCTGCCAGTGGCAAACTTGAAGTTCATGGGTCCCAATGCAAAAGCTCCAACAGTGCCCCTAATTATTAAAAATCTTTAATAGTATTGGTCTTTTCATATAGGCCAAAAGGACTTATTAGGTCTCTTAGGCTCCAGGGCCCAGGTGTGGTTGCAACCCCTGCACCTACTGTAGTTACACCCTTGCTTTCGGCTTTACCATGCTCTGTTAGGTGTAAGTTGTGTAGGATGCTCTCTTGTAGGTACTGAAAAACACTCTGCACGTCTATGGATCTCATGGGAATAGAAACATTATGAGAAACAAATAGCAAACCCCTTTAGAGAGCAGGATTGAGTTCTGAAAAATATGTCCTTTTAGGAAATCTTGGATTATGCTCTTTTTCTCCAGTTTTAATTTGATTCTTATGGTGATTTTACAGGAAAAACAAATGTGTTTCTTATAGTACTATATGTGGATTATTATTTACTATAGAAAACTAGAGTATAAGTTGGTATTACATGCAATGTGTAGGAGCACGTTCATGCTGGCCATTAACTCGTTTCTGACCTTGGATGTATGAGTACGTCCAAGGTCGTATCTCTGCCTTCCATGCAGGCTCGGCGATGAGCCTGCATGTTTTTGGTCACTTAAAAGCTGATCTGTACAGCAGTCATGTGCCCCTAACAGTCGAATGAGCGCCATTCTTATAGCACTGAGGTGATTTTCTCCACTGCGCCATATTGTATCTCATTTTGTATGTCCCCGCCAGCACTACTAGGCTCGCCTTCAGCCATATTCACCCAGTTACAACATTCTGTTCGGAGGAAGACCAATAAATAGACCGAAACGTTATGACAAACTGGATCTTTTTTGTGTAATAAACACCTGTTCTACATGTAATATTTTGGAGTGCCAAATTTATTCTTACAATTCTTGGAGTGGATTCCTATTTGAGCACCCTTTTAGTGAGTGCCATGCAGCCTTCTTTCCTTGTATTAATATGTTAAATGCCACTGTCAATCTCTGACAGCGGAATTTAACATGGCCGCGGTGGAAGGAAGTCACTAGTCCCACCCATTAGCACCCATGTCATATGACCGGGGGTCACCAATGGGTTGGCATGACAACCCGGGGTCTGCAGGAGACCCCTGTGGTTGTCATTGCCGGGATGCTATGAGCGCCGCCCATGGGTCGGCGCTCATAGCAAGTGAGCACTTTAGCTACACACAGCAGGGCTGAGGCCCTACTGTGTGTAGCGCAGACGATCGCAGCTTCTGTTCTCCCATGAAAACTATTGAAGTATGTGAAAAGTAAAAAAAAAATTGTTTTTAAAAAAATTTAAAAAATGTAAAACACATATTTGGTATCACCGCGTTCATAAATGCCAGCTCTATCAATATAAACAAATAATTAAACCAATCTGTAAATGTCGCAACGATAAAAAAAATCAAAACGCCAGAATTAGGTTTTTTTGGTTGCCGCAACATATCAATAAACTGCAGTAACAGGCGACCAAAAGATCGTATGTACCCCAAAATTGTATCAATAAAAATTTCAGCTCGGCACACAAAAAATAATCCCTCACCCAAACCCAGATCCCGAAAAATGGAGGCGCCACGCGTCTCAGAAAATGGCAACTTTTTCTTTTGCAAACTTTGGATTTTTTTTTATCACTTACATATAAAAGAACCTATACATGTTTGGTATCTATGAACTCGCAATGACCTGGAGAATCATATCAGCAGATCAGTTTTAGCATTTAGTGAACATGATAAAATAAATCCAAAAAACTATTTTGAAATTGCAGTTTGTTTTTTATTCCCGTTTTCTAATACACGATATGGTAAAAGCAATGGTGTCGTTCAAAATTACAACTCGTCACACAAAAAACAAGCCCTCACATGGCCATATTGACCAAAAATAAAAAAGTTATTGCTCTGGAAGAAGGGGAGCAAAAAACGAAAACGCAAAAAACGGAAAAACCCAAGGTGGTAAAGGGGTTAAACAGACAAAATCTAAGATAGAAACAAAATGAACATGTACCCTTATATAAGTAAGTAAAAAGCATTAGTGCATATAAATAACATAAGGTACTTAGTAAACACTGTTTTTGATAATAAAAGTATAAAAGCATTACCACCAGCGCCAAGGTGTACTCAGTCAGTATGGTCCTAAGCTTTAGTATTAAACCTTACTATATACAGTTATATGAAAAAGTTTGGGCACCCCTATTAATCTTAAGCTTAATGTTTTATAAAAATTGGTGTTTTTGCAACAGCTATTTCAGTTTGATATATGTAATAACTGTTGGACACAGTATTGTTTCTGCCTTGAAATGAGGTTTATTGTACTAACAGAAAATGTGCAATCTGCATTCAAGCAAAATTTGACAGGTGCATAAGTATGGGCACCTCACCAGAAAAGTGACATTAATATTTAGTAGATCCTCCATTTGCAAAAATAACAGCCTCTAGTCACTTCCTGTAGCTTTTAATAAGTCCCTGGATCCTGGATGAAGGTATTTTTGACCATTCCTCTTTACAAAACAATTCCAGTTCAGTTAAGTTTGATGGTCGCCGAGCAAGGACAGCCCTCTTCAAATGATCCCACAGATGTTCAATGATATTCAGGTCTGGGGAATGGGATGGCCATTCCAGAACATTGTAATTGTTCCTCTGCATGAATGCCTGAGTAGATTTGGAGCGGTGTTTTGGATCATTGTCTTGCTGAAAGATCCATCCCCTGCGTAACTTCAACTTTATCACTGATTCTTGAACATTATTGTCAAGAATCTGCAGATACTGAGTAGAATCCATGCGTCCCTCAACTTTAACAAGATTCCTGGTGCTGGCATTGGCCACACAGCCCCAAAGCATAATGGAACCTCCACCAAATTTTACTGTGGGTAGCAAGTGTTTTTCTTTGAATGCTGTGTTTTTTTGCCGCCATTCATAACGCCTTTTTGTATGACCAAAGAACTCAATCTTGGTTTCATCAGTCCACAGGACCTTCTTCCAAAAAGAAATTGGCTTCTCCAAATGTGCTTTTGCATACCTCAGCCGACTCTGTTTGTGGCGTGCTTGCAGAAACGGCTTCTTTCGCATCACTCTCCCATACAGCTTCTCCTTGTGCAAAGTGCGTTGTATAGTTGGCCGATGCACAGTGACACCGTCTGCAGCAAGTTGATGCTGCAGCTCTCTGGAGGTGGTCTGAGGATTGTCCTTGACTGATATCACCATTCTTCTTCTCTGCCTTTCTGATGTTTTTCTTGGCCTGCCACTTCTGGCCTTAACAAGAACTGTCCCTGTGTTCTTCCATTTCCTTACTATGTTCCTCACAGTGGAAACTGACAGGTTAAATCTCTGAGACAGCTTTTTGTATCCTTCCCCTGAACAACTATGTTGAATAATCTTTGTTTTCAGATCATTTGACAGTTGTTTTGAGGAGCCCAGGATGCCACTCTTCAGAGGAGATTCAAACAGGAGAACAACTTGCAAGTGGCCACTTTAAGTAGCTTTTCTCATGATTGCAAACACCTGGCTATGAAGTTCAAAGCTCAATGAGTTTACAAAACCAAAAAAAGTTCTTTAGTACGTCAGTAAAAAGTAGGTAGGAGTATTTAAAACAAGAAAATGATAAGGGTGCCCATACTTATGCACCTGTCAAATTTTGTTTGAATGCAGAGTGCACATTTTCTGTTAGTACAATAAACATCATTTCAAGGCAGAAACATTACTGTGTCCAACAGTTATTACATATATCAAACTGAAATAGATGTTGCAAAAACACAAATTTTTATAAAACATTAAGCTTAAGAATAATAGGGGTGCCCAAACTTTTTCATATAACTGTATTATATTTCAGGAAACTTCCTAATATACTTTATGCTCAGTCATATGTACAGCATTGTGTCTTAGCTGGAAGAGCTTCACATAGAATAACAGAATGACAGTCACTGGAGTTTTTCATATCTAGGCAATTGCCAGCTCAATAAGCCCCATACTTTCTCCTAAAACATATTCACTATTATTCCAATTTAAAGGGAACTGACAACTGATTCAGAGTCTGGCTCTTGTTTTCTTAGCCAGTTATGTTTTACTCTAAAAAGCTGGTTAAGGACCATGCTGATCAGATGATTAGACCCAAATTCCAGTCCCAGGCGGTTCTCCCACCCCGCTCAACTTGTGTAACAAGTCTCTTTCTATGCACACATGTAGTGTGCTAACTGTCACTCAGAGGACTGGGTGGAAAGGAAACCGGAGGGAACTGATGAGCATTGACCCTTGCCAACTGTTAAAGCGAATCTGTCAGAAGGATTTAATCCCCCAAACTATTTATATGAGCATGTAGCTCTTAAAAAGACAAGTCCAACAATACTTTTACATGCCAAATCCACTCCTCCATTACTGTGAAATCATCATTTGAATTGGTATGCAAATCATGAAGTGGCAGTGTTGGGTGGAGAATAGAGCTGGAGTAACAGAAGCTTCAGATCTACTATAACCCTTCAGACTCCTTTGCATATCAATTCAAACAGGTTTGGACTGGCCATGTAAGGTAATGCTGGACTTGGCTTTGAAAGAGCTATATGAACATTTAAATAGTTTGGGGTGTGACATTATGCTAACAGATTACTTTTAAGTGTGAAAAAAAGAAAACAATGGATCTCACCACTTTTGCTGGTATTGAAATCGGCTGGAAAAGGAAAATAACATTGGGTACCTTAATTCAGCTGGTGAAGCACAGCAATATCCATGGGAAAAAGGTAAGAATTCGGCACATCCATTCAGAAATAATAAAATTAATTGACCTATATTGGAAGTCCATTAAAACACAATCAAGTTCTGGTGAAACATTAAAATCTGACGTGTTTCTGCCAAACTTCCCTTAGTAATTAAGTGTATTTTCTCCCTGAAATGCTGCAGCATTTCAGAGTAAAAGATAAATGTCTAGGAATGATAAAGTCTGATTCTCATTCATGATGTCTGTATTTCTGGCAACATGAATCAGCTGTTAGGTCTTAACAAATTATTGCATTTTAATAATTGTACATTTACAAAAAAACAATATATTATATAAGTATATAATAGACCTGCAAACAAAGTTTATTAAATTATGTTGAAGTATAGTTAGAGGCAATAGAAGGTATAGTCCTATTGATTGTCACCTTTGAGTTAAAGTGATTGGCCACAACTTTCCAAGTTCTTTTCATGTGAACTAACTGCCATAGTTAAAAACTTTGCTAAATACATTTCTTTTGCAAATCCTTTTGTATTCTGATCTGCTCTTCAGGTCACATGATCTTTGGCTGATAATATCTTGGCTTCCTGTGATGTCACATCAAAATTTCTCTCTGTTCAGGACTCTAGAAACTGATGGGTGGCCTTGACTTGCTATGGGGCTGGGGCTTACCATGTGGGTGGGAATGGCTCCATTCAGGAGAGCTCACTCTGTTCCTGAGTATGCTGCTGCTGGACACACAGTTGTCCTCAAAAGTTTACATACCCCGGCAGAATTTTTCCTTTCTTGGCCTTGTTTCAGAGAATATGAATGATAACAAAAAACTTTTTCTCCACTCATGGTTATTAGTTGGGTGAAGCCATTTATTGTCAAACTACTGTGTTTTCTCCTTTTAAATCTTAATGTCAACCAAAAACATCCAAATGACCCTCATCAAAAGTTCACATAACCTGGTGATTTTGGCCTGATAACATACACAGAATTTGACACAAATGAGTTTGAATGGCTACTAAAGGTAACATCCTCACCTGTGACCTGTTTGCTTGTAATCAGTGTGTGTGCATAAAAGCTGAGTGAGTTTCTGGGATCCAGACATACTGTTGCATCTTTCATTCAGCCACTGAAGTTTCTGGATTGTGAGTCATGGGGAACGCAAAAGAATTGTCAATGGATCTACGGGAAAATGTAGTTGAACTGTAAAACACAGGAAAGGGATACAAAAAAATATCCAAGGAATTGATAATGCCAATCAGCAGCGTTCAAATGGTTATTAACAAATGGAAAATCAGGAGCTCTGAAAAAACCAAACCGTCAGGTAGACCAACAAAAATTTTGGCTACAACTGCCAAGAAAATTGTTCGGTATGCAAAGAAAAACCCACAAATAACATCAGTTGAAATTCAGGACTCTCTGAAAACTAACGGTGTGGCTGTTTCAAGATGCACAATAAGGACGCACTTGAAGAAAAATGGGCTGCATGGTTGAGTTGCCAGAAGAAAGCCATTACTGCACAAATGCCACAAAGTATCTTGCCTACAATACGCCAAACAGCACAAAGACAAGCCTCAAAACTTCTGGAACAAGGTAATTTGGAGCGGTGAGATGAAAATTGAACTTTTTGGCCACAACCATAAACGTTACATTTGGAAAAAGGTCAACAAGGCCTATGATGAAAGGAACACCATTCCTACAGTAAAACACGGAAGAGGATAGCTGATGTTTTGCGGATGTGTGAGCTACAAAGGCACAGGAAACCTGGTAAAAGTTGAAGGAAAGATGAATGAAGCATGTTATCAGCAAATACTGAAGGCAAATTTGCACTCATCAGCCCAGAAGCTGCGCATGGGACGTACTTGGACATTCCAACATGACAACGATACAGAAGACAAGGGCAATTCGACCTGTCATTGGCTATAGCAGAACAAAGTGAAGGTTCTAGAGTTGCCATTTCAGTCTCCTGACCTCAATATCATTGAGCCACTCTTGGGAGATCTCGAGCGCGCAGTTCATGCTAGACAGCCCAGGTGTTATGTTCTGCTACCAGAGCTAAGGAAAGAGAGGAGATCTGTCCCTACGATAGAACTCAGCTTGATCCCTACGATGTAACAGGGGACCTGATCCTGCGATCAGACCTGCTAAAGTCCTAAGCTAGTCTGTACGGAGACCTATAGATGTGGGGAAGGAATCCCTACAAGTACTAAGGACTGGGAGGAAAATGGGACACCTCCTAACAGAAATAGTAGCAGACAGACGAACAAACAAAATATAAAGAACACAGAGGTCCGTAGACCAAGCAAACTAACAGAGTAGATACAGAGCACAGGCTAGCTAGAAAGTAGTTATACAATGAAGTCCAGCAAAGCCAGAAGGGCGGAGCAGGATTAAATAGGCCAACAAGGTCATGTGACCAGCAAAGGAAAAAACCTAAGAGCAAGGTTCTAACAGTACCCCCCCTTCTAAGAGGATCCTCCGGATCCCCTAGGACCAGGCTTATCAGGAAATCTCCTGTGAAACGCTCTGATAAGTCTGGACGCGGAAACATCATCCGACCTCACCCAAGAGTTATCCTCGGGTCCGAAACCTTTCCAGGCCACAAGATACTGCAAACTACCTCTATACCGTCTAGAGTTAAGGATGCGAGAAATTTCATATTCCCCGTCCTCCACCACCGGAGGAACAGAGGCAGAGGCGTCACAATCCGATACAACCGCTTTTTTCAACAGAGAGACATGAAATACCGGATTAATTCTCCAGGAGGTAGGAACCTCCAACCTAACAGCAGATTGGTTGACAACCTGAAGCACCTTAAAGGGCCCTACAAACTTGGGACCCAATTTCTTAGAAGGAATCCTCAACCGCAGATTCCTAGAGGACAACCAAACCATGTCACCAACAGCGAACAAAACCTCCTGTCGTTTCCTATCAAAGTAGTCTTTAGATTTTCTGTTGGCCTCCTGAAGATTACAACGCACATCCGTCCAAACTCTCTCTAAATCACCGGAAAAATTCTCCTCCTCAGGCACGGCAGATCCCAACTTGGAGAACGACCCAAACGACGGATGTCTCCCAGAACAACAAAAAAAAGGCGAACAACCAGCAGAAGAAGATGTATGGTTGTTAAGAGCAAATTCAGCAAGTGGCAGAAACTCAGACCACCCCTCTTGATTGTCTGCCACAAAACAATGCAAGAACTGCTCAACATCCTGGTTTTTCCTTTCTGTCTGGCCATTAGATTCAGGATGATATCCGGACGAGAACGACAAATGAACTCCCAACCTGTCACAAAAGGCACGCCAAAAACGAGCCACGAACTGAGGTCCCCTATCAGAAACAATGTCAGTAGGAACGCCATGAAGTCTGACAATTTCCTTGACAAAGGCCTTAGCGAGAGTTTTAGCGCAGGGCAGTTTGACGAAGGGAACCAAGTGACACATCTTGCTAAAACGGTCCACGACCACCCAGATGACAGTAAAACCCTCAGAGGGGGGAAGGTCAGTTATAAAGTCCATAGCCAAATGTGTCCAAGGAGCACTGGGAACCTCCAAAGGACAAAGCAACCCCGCAGCAGGAGTATGTGAGGACTTAGATCTAGCACATATAGTACATTGACGCACCCACTTAATGACTTCCTTCTGCCATCCAGGCCACCAAAAACTGCGACCCACCAGTCTCTTGGTCTCAGAGATTCCGGGATGACCTGCCAACTGAGATTCGTGACACTCAACAAACAAATCTCTCCTAAAGGTCCCAGGCACAAACAACCTCCCATGAGGAGTGTTAGATGGGGCATTCTCCTGTGCTTTAAGAATCTCATCTTCCAAAACGGAGTCCAAAGCAGCTATCACAACACCTTCTTGTAAAATGTTCTCCTCTTTCTCAGCACCGACTATGGGAGAAAAACTGCGAGACAAGGCATCCGCCTTAACATTCTTAGTACCAGGGATGTAAGTAACGGAGAAATTAAACCGCGAGAAAAACAGTGCCCACCTAGCCTGACGGGCATTCAGGCGCTTGGCAGCATCAAGATATATCAGATTTTTATGATCCGTAAGAACCTGAACGGGAAATTCCGCACCTTCCAAGAAGTGGCGCCAGTGTTCAAATGCGAGTTTAATAGCCAATAATTCCCGATTACCAATATCGTAATTCAGTTCAGTCTCCGAAAATTTTTTTGAAAAAAAAAAGGCACAGGGATGTAATCCATCCCCGTTATCCTGAGACAATACTGCGCCAACCCCCACAGAGGAAGCATCAACCTCAACCAAAAACGGCTTAGTCACATCAGGCTGCATAAGGATGGAAGCAGAGGTGAACCTCTCCTTGAGATACACAAAAGCTTCAATGGCCTCAGAAGACCACTGAACCGCATCAGCACCTTTCCTGGTGAGATCGGTCAGAGGTTTGACAATACTAGAAAAAAATTTTATGAATTTTCTGTAATAATTGGCGAAACCTAAAAACCTCTGTATCGATTTCAAACCAATAGGCCTAGGCCATTCCTGCACAGCTTGAACTTTAACCGGGTCCATCTCAAAACCTTCGCTGGAGATAATGTTACCCAAAAAACTAATTCTCTGTACAGCGAACTCACATTTCTCCAGCTTAGCAAAAAGCGAATTGTCCATTAATAACTGTAATACCTCACGTACGCTCTGCCAATGAGACTCCAGATCCGGCGAATAAATCAAAATGTCATCCAAATACACAACCACATTTTTGCCGATCAAAGGTCTAAGGATGTCATTAATAAGATTCTGAAAAAATGCAGGAGCATTAGTAAGACCAAAAGGCATAACCAGATTCTCAAAATGACCCACAGGAGTGTTAAAAGCAGTCTTCCATTCGTCACCCTCCTTCATGCGCAACAGATTGTATGCCCCCTTAAGGTCAATTTTAGAGAACCACATGGCCCCCATTAACTGGTTAAACAGATCAGGAATCAATGGCAGTGGGTAAGGATTGCGTACAGTAATTTTGTTAATCTCACGAAAATCCAGACAAGGACGTAAACCGCCGTCCTTTTTTTTTACAAAAAAAAATCCAACCGCCACAGGAGACTTAGAGGGCCTAATGTGACCGGCGGCCAAACTTGTCTGTATGTATTCCTCCAAAGCCTTTCTCTCAGGAATAGTAAGGTTAAATAAACGACTTTTAGGAAGAGTCGCTCCAGGGACAAATTCAATAGTACAATCATAGTCTCTATGGGGAGGCAAAACCTGCGATTCCTTCTCAGAAAAATCTCTCCAAAAATCCTGAATAGGAACAGGCAATTCTCCCCTATCCAAAGCTGCAATACGCCCGTTACAACACTTGTCATAACATTTATGGCTCCAGGATTTAATTTCACTGGTAGACCAATCCAGTACAGGATTGTGAAATTTTAACCAGGGCAATCCCAATATTACTAGAGAAGGCAAGTTATTCAAAACTACCAAATCCAATTTCTCATGGTGAACACCATTAATAGTGAGAGGAAATTCACAGACCTTGAGAGTAATATTCTTCAAAGGGGAACCATCCACAGAAACCACAGCAATCTGGGATGATAAAGGTTCAGGTTTTAAATTGAGTCTTTCCAAGAATCCCCCATCAATTACATTCAGAGTAGACCCACAATCAACAAACACCCGAAATTCCATTAATTTTTCCTGAGCAATCGTGGAAGCAGCTAAAAATATACCCTTGGAATTTAAACAGGCAATACGGGCATGACTGACCATTTTTTTTTCTTTCTTCATACGAAGCTCACAGCCTTTAATCAAATGACCAGATTTTCCGCAATAGAAACACAAGCCTTTAGAAAATCGACGGTCTTTTTCTTGAGAGCGAGGTGCCACCGATCCAATCTCCATCGGTTCACCACTGTTAGTACACACATTCTCATAACCAGAAACTGACATAGCAGAGGATTTGCTCTCATTAACCCTTGCACGCAGTCTCCTATCCACCCGTATAGCTAATTGCATAGCCTGTTGCAAATCTTCAGGTGTAGGATAAGCAATTAGCAGGTCTTTAACCCTTTCATTGAGCCCAGCAAGAAATAGACTTTTCAGAGCAGAATCGTTCCACCCTGTTTGAGTAGACCAACAACGGAAATGAGTACAATATTTTTCCACATTACCTGATCCCTGTCTCAAACGTCTTAACTCAGTCTCAGCTGATGCGACACGGTCAGGATCATCATATAATAGTCCCAAAGCAGAAAAAAAACTATCCACTGATCTGAAGCATGTATCACTAGGTTGCAAAGAAAAGGCCCACTCCTGAGGCTCTTTGCGCAAAAGTGACATTATGAACCCTATGCACTGGGATTCATCCCCAGAGGACTTGGGTCTCAAACAAAAATACAATAAGCAAGCATTTTTAAATGAAAAAAATTCTCGGTGTTCACCAAAAAATAAATCCGGCAAACATACCTTAGGCTCCAAGAAATGTGCTCCATGACAGTTACTCACGTGCTGACGGAGCTCGGCCACCTCCAGACAGAGTCCCTGCAGGCGATGAGCCAAATCCTGAACCGACACCATGATGGAACAGAAAAATCTTTCCTTAGAGAATTTGCAGGCTGGACTTATTGTTATGTTCTGCTACCAGAGCTAAGGAAAGAGAGGAGATCTGTCCCTACGATAGAACTCAGCTTGATCCCTATGATGTAACAGGGGACCTGATCCTGCGATCAGACCTGCTAACGTCCTAAGCTAGTCTGTACGGAGACCTATAGATGTGGGGAAGGAATCCCTACAAGTACTAAGGACTGGGAGGAAAATGGGACACCTCCTAACAGAAATAGTAGCAGACAGACGAACAAACAAAATATAAAGAACACAGAGGTCCGTAGACCAAGCAAACTAACAGAGTAGATACAGAGCACAGGCTAGCTAGAAAGTAGTTATACAATGAAGTCCAGCAAAGCCAGAAGGGCGGAGCAGGATTAAATAGGCCAACAAGGTCATGTGACCAGCAAAGGAAAAAACCTAAGAGCAAGGTTCTAACACCAGGAATTTACAGGAACTGGAGGCTTTTTGCCAAGAAGAATGGGCAGTTTTACCATCTGAGAAATCAAAGAACCTCATCCACAGCCACCACAAAAGACTTCAAGCTGTCATTGATGTTAGAGGGGGCAATACACGGTATTAAGAACTGGGGTACTGTAAACTTTTGATCAGGGTTATTTGGATGTTTTGGTTGTCATTAAGATTTAAAAAGAGAATGCACAGTAGTTTGACAATAAATGGCTTCACCCAACCAATAACTGTGAGTGGAGAAAAAGTTTTTTTGTTATGTAAACTTTTGAGCACAACTGTATATACAGCAGGGTGTATATACATGTGCACACACTTCAGTATACCCTGTGTAATGTATATGCACCTTAATGCATAATCTCTAGTGTTGAGCGAGCAGTAAAATGCTCAGGTGCTCGAAGCTTGGGCCGAGCTGACCGTGATACTCGGGTGCTCGACCCGAGCAACGAGTCCAATGTTAGTATATGGGAGACCCGAGCATTTTTGTGGCAGCACCCCCGGCAGTCTGTAGAAAGCCTAAAAAGTGCCCAAAACGATAGTGACAGTGCTCAAATGACATGGGGACAGCATGGGGATCGTCCTCGGAAGCATTTCTGACCCCCAGGTCACTGCTGTCAACAACGTGGTCAGAGGTATTAAGCCACTTTTACGGGCTCACAATAAAATGTTCAAAAACGGAGCTGAAACTCTTTTCCTGTGAAATATGTTAAGGAACATCCTTTCCAGGGTAAAGACTTGTGTATAAGGTAAAATAAATAACCAAAAACAAAAATACTCCTCCACACCTTGGGCTATGTTCACAAGTAGCATTTTTTATGCGTTTTTGCACTTTTGTATTGCTTTCAACCGTGACAAATGCATTCACCGGGAAATGTCATTTTAACATTTTAAAACCTTATCTGGCCATGCGCTGTGTGAGACATGCATACAGTGCTGAAAAGACATGGGAACAGCATGGGGAAGACCACTGGAAGCTTCTCTGACACCCAGGTCACTGCCTTTAGAGACCCTGCACTTAGTTCAGCAGCACTCTCCCTACACTGTCTGATCCGGAGCGACTGTGTCCAAGATTTCAGCGCCCGGTTTTAAATACTCGAGGTGACGCTGTGCGGCCAGAAAATCACTGTAATGCCCACAACCAACATGGCTGCGGCATTACAGTGACTGGCTGGCAATCCCTGCCTGTTCATTGGCTCTGATTGAGCGCCAAACATGAGGGTGGAGACCCGAGCTCCCGCCTGAGTAACCCGAAAATGCTCGGTGCTCGCCGAACATCCCAAGTAGTGAGATGCTTGGGCGAGTACCGAGCAGTGTCGAGCATGCTCGCTCAACACTAATAATCTCCATATCTATCTCCATTAGTGATGAGCGAACGTGCTCGCCACTGCTCGGTACTCGAATAAGCATCACTGTGCTCAACAAGCTCGGCGAGTATTTCCGGGTTCCTTGGGCGGGAACTCGGGTCCCCACCTTGCATGTTTGGTGCTCTTTAGAGAGCCAATGAATATGCAGGGATTGCCTGCTACACACTGTAATGCCGTAGCCATGTTGGTTGTGGGCATTACAGTGATTGGCTGGCAGCACTGCGTCATCAGGTCTATATAAGACCTGGCGCCGCTATGCTCATCACAGTCTACCCTGGAAACAGGCAGAGCAGGGAGAGGTGCTGCTGAGTCAGGAAGAGATTTGCTTGTTTATAGTTAGCATAAGTATTCCACAACATATATATATATATATCTGAACTAACAGTCCTTCTGAGGACTAATCCAGCTGCATTTATTCAGAGGTGATAGCAGGAGTTAGGCAGGCAGTGTATGTGGCAGACTGCAGTGCATATAGTGCAAGAAGGTCCAATGAACGTCCTGTTAGTATAGGTATTCCACAACATATGTATATATATATATACACATCTATATATACACATGTGAGCTAACAGTCCTTCTGAGGACTGATCCAGCTGCATATAATCAGAGGGTCCATTGAACGTCCTGTCTGCTGCTGCTGTAATAATTACATTTATTTATAGACATAGCCCCAGATATCAGGGGCCAAGGCAATTTTTTTTTATCTTAATCCTGGTTATTTGTTTACAAAGCAACCCATAGTACACCATTTTTCTGCTCCATTTGCTTGTTAACACTGCAGAATACAGCCAGATCTGTTCCATATTTCAGCGATAAAAATACAGAAATTTAAACTGAGAGTGCAAAATATTGGCCTCCTTTTCCATTCTGTTGCAATGTGTCAGTCAAGCTATTCACAGTAGGTGTCTGTGAAGAATAGTATTTGTAAAATACAGGCCTGCTTTTTAAAACCGTGGTTCTCTGTCAGACATAACACCTATAAGTGTTCCAAAATCAGCCATTTCTTCCATTTTCATTTCGTTGCAGTGTGTCGGTCAAGCTATTCACACTAGGTGTCTGTGAAGAATAGTATTAGTAAATTACAGGCCTGCTATTTTTTACCGTGGTTCACTGTCAGACATATTACCTAGAAGAGTGTTCCAAAATCAGACATTTCTTCCATTTTTATTTTGTTGCAGTGTGTCGGTCAAGCTATTCACCCTAGGTCTCTGTGTAGAATAATATTAGTAAATTACTGGCCTCCTATTTAAAACCGTGGTTCTCTGTCAGACATAACACCTATAAGAGTGTTCCAAAATCAGTAATTTCTCGTGAACATGGAAAATATTGTCCTCCATTTAAAATGGGCAAGGTGCGCGGCAAGGGACTGGGAAGTGGACGTGATGATGATCGTGCATGCAGATGCCGAGGACATGGCCGTGGGCATACTGAAACTGTGCCACAACAAAGTCACTTTGCCACCACCACCACCCAGTCTTCCACACGGTCAAGTCTCAGCAGCCGTGAGTCTGGACTGCATATTCCTCACCCTGATCCTCCTTCCTCCCACCATGTTAAGTGCCCGGAGACAAATGATCCCACACTTGGACACTCAGAAGAGCTGTTCACTTGTTCACTTTTCCATTTGTAGATTCGGCCTCTCACCTGGCCAGCTTCAAGTGAGTCAAGAGGAGAATGCGTGAAGTGATGCCAAAATATTTGAGCAGCCACAGTCACACGAAGGCAACGGTGGGCAAGTGCAATTACTGTCGCAAGAGGTGGATGATGATGATTATGAGTAGTGTTGAGCCACCCCCGTAGTGTTCGAGTTCGGTTCGGTTCGTCGAACACCCGTGTGTTCGCCGAACTGTTCGTCGAACTGTTCGTCGAACTGTTCGTCGAACACCTTCGAACACCGTTAAAACCAATGGCAGGCAAACAAAAACACATAGAAACACATAGAAAACACCTTCAAAGGTGTCCAAAAGCTGACAAACTGCTCAGAAGACATAACTAACACATGGGAAAGTGACAAGTACATATAGTCATGCGAAAATAAAAGAGGTGGAGGAGTAAAAGGAGGGGGAGACACAGATATAGGCATGTCATGCCCTTCTAAAATCCAAAAAGTGAGAAGCCGACACGGCCAGTCCGCTCCTGCCCGTGCCACCTCCGTGTCGCCGGGTTTGTGCCAGAGCCGCGGTGAACCCTGACGGCCAGCCCCCCTCTCCCAATACTGGTGCCTGTCCGCTGGTGGGTCGAGCGAGCCCCCCTGTGGTGGAGGCAGCTCTAAGCTTTTTAATTTAAATTGTCTCTCTAATTTGAATGAATACACTTTAAATCCATTTACAAGGATCTATTGTAGGGCAAGTCTCATGCCAGCAGCCGCGGTAATTCCAGCTCCAGTAGCTTCCACTAAAGCTGCTGCAGTTAAAAAGCTTTTATAAGGATCGAGCTCGGCTGTCCACCGCAAGGCATCCTACTGCCAGTCCCAGCCCCTATGCCTTGGGGTGCCTCCTGATGCTCTTCACTAAGTATCCCATGGTCCCGAAGCATTTCCTTTGAAAAAATTAAGTGTCTAAACTACAGGTGGTGCAGCTTGCTTAACAGCCGGGATAATCCGCTGACTAGCAGACACTGCTACTAGGCACAAAGTATTTCCTGGGCTAGATGCAGTTAAAAATTTGTAATTAGATACTCTCGTTGGATGCTGAGAAAGCATTCCATAGAGTCTCCTGGCACGCCATATATGATTCTCTTAAAAAGCTTGGGGTAGGGGTCTAGGGGACCCTTTTATAGCCAAAATCACGGCCCTGTATCGCAATACGTCACCTAGGCTGAAGATAAATGGAACTGTAGCACCCTGAGGGCTCGGTTGCTACAGACGTATTGCACCTCACCCAGAGGTGTGATATCTCACTCTCAGGTAAGGATGGAGTGTGGATCAGGACCCGACACCTGCATGCATTACACCACATTGCCGTGGGGCAGGGCGACCAATATGCCCCTGAGATGGGCACGACAGTCCCTGTCCCTGGCTGGAGTGGGGGGAGGGAACACTGAGGAAGGGGAACCCTGTAGTGCAGGAGCAGGGAGGAAGCAGTTCCTGGGTGCATTGAGAAGGGAGTATAAAAGGTGGGCACCATCTTAGTTCAGTGCAGAGAAGTCTGAGCAGAAATGGCAGGGAGCAGGGGCTCTGCATGAGCTCTGCTCCGGAGGCGGGCCTAGTAACAGAGGCCCAGGCCTGGAAGAGGGAGAAGGAAGGAAGAGGAGCGGAGAAGGCTCCAGGAACCAGGAATGAAGGGATCCCAGGGGTGCGGACGGGCGAGTCGCCACTGCATGCCCGAATCCACCTGCGTGGAGGGGTCAGGCCAAAGGGGGAGGCCGGTCCCCGAACTAGTGGAGGCAGGAAACGACCCTCAGCTAGAAACCGGAGGCTCTGACATTTTATGTGGCGCAGCTACTCGCTACACCCGCTAGGAAGGCACCACATAGGGTCAGGGAAACTGGCGCCAAGTTTACCAAGAGGAGGCCCGAGGCAGCCGGACAGAAGTGTTGGTAAGAAAGGCCAGACAAAGGACACACAAAGGGGGTCCTGTGAAGTGCTCCAAAGTTATCTGGGAGTTGTCTGAGCCCCTCACCTGGTGAGCACAGTACGACGTGGGCAGCCGTTACCTGCAGACGTGGTCTGGATAATAAGAACTGTGAGTAAAGGCCCTGAACTGCATCACTGACTCCGTGTCGTTACTGCTGCTGCCCTGCACCATCACCCCCATCCTCCGCATACACTGCCCTGAGGCTATACTCCTCCCGTGGGGAGTTATGCTACGCTCTGCTGCACCCACAACACCAGCCTCAGCGGTCTGCCCTGTAGCGGCGGTTCACTCTGACCGCAATCCACGGGTGGCGTAGTCGGACATTTAAACATCAAAACCACATAAATAGTTCCGCCACTGGTTTGACCGCCCTGAGCCACGGAACCGGGTCGCCGCCACGAAGACTACAACCACCAGCATCCACCAAAAAGGGTCCGGCTCCGGGTGTCCCAAGGCCCAGGGGGTGCGTCAGAACATTTTCATCACCTTTCACAATCACCAATGGGACAAGGCAGTGATGTCCTCTGTCCCCTCTCTTATACATCCTAGTGATGGAGCACCTGCTCTCATCAATTCGCCATAACCCCAATATTAGGTGGATTGAGGTGGGAGGCACCGAGTACAAGTGCTCTCTATTTGCTGATGATGTCCTAGTATATATCACTCAATCACATATATCCATCCATGCTGTTATGGCTGAAATAGATCACTTTGTTACATGGTAAAATTTTAAAATCAATGCAGCGAAGTCTGAGGCCCTCGATGTCTCCCTCCCCAAATCCATATAGGATTCCATCCAGTCCAACTTTCCCTTTGCCTGGCCCTCACAGGGTATCAAATACTTAGGAATTCCTATTCATAGAGACCTCTCCCATCTATGTTATCTTAATTTTGGGCCCTTTATTGAACAACTCCATACAGACCACGGTTGGCAAGTTAGAACTGTAAGATTCACTACGTGAACCACTGGTGTTTTGTGGAAAAGCACATGTACACTGCGTTCCAAATTATTATGCAAAAAGTGTTTAGGAGTGATAAGGGAAGAATTTGTTTGTTTGTCAGTTAAACTCATTGATGGTGATGTGTGTCAGGGCTCTTTATATCACTGTAAGCAATTGCAGACACCTGTGCTAATTAGTTTGGCAGGTGTGTCCAATGAAAGGCAAGACTACTTAAGAAGGCTGTCTCACATTATTAAGCAGCCTACATTTTCTGCCAAAATGGGAAAGAAAAAGGATGTGTCGGCTGCTGAGAAGCAACAAATTGTGGAGTGTTTAGGTCAAGGCATGACTACAATCAACATTGTGCGATGATCAGGATGAAGTGTCTTGGCAATCAAGAAGTATGTAGCTGATTCACAGTACACACGTGTGCGTGCTGATAAGGGCAAATTGAGGACTCTTTCCTACAGGCAATTACGTCAGGTTGAAAGAGCAGCGGCAAAAAAGCCTTGTCATAGCAGCAGACAAGTTTTTGAAGCTGCTTGTGCCTCCAACGTCCCCCGAACAACAAGATGCAGGGTCCTTCAGAGGTTTGCAGCTGTGCATGCGCCATCCTGTCGACCTCCTCTATCCACTTCACACAAGCAGAAACGGCTCCAGTGGGCCAAACATTACATGAAGACTGATTTCAAAACTGTTTTGTTCACGGATGAGTGCCGTGCAGCGCTCGATGGTCCAGATGGATGGAGTGGAGGATGGCTGGTTGATGGACACCCCACGCAAACACGGCTACAGCGCCAACAAGGAGGAGGTGGAGTAATGTTTTGGGCTGGAATCATGGGGAGAGAGATTGTCGGCCCCTTTAGGATCCCTGAAGGCGCTAAAGATGAACTCCATAATGTATGTGGATTTTCTCAAACAGCACTTCCTGCCATGGTTCAAGAAGAAGAACCGTGTATTTCACAGCAAGATGATTTTTCTGCATGATAATGCACCATCTCATGCTGCACATAAAACATCTGCATCTCTGGCTGATATGGGCATAAAAGGGGACAAACTTATGGTGTGACCCCCATGCTCCCCTGACCTCTACCCCATTCAGAACCTTTGGAGCATCATTAAAAGGAGTGTCTATGATGGCGGGAGGCAGTTCACATCTAAGCAACAGCTCTGGGAGGGTATTCTGTCCTCATGCAAAACAATTGAAGCAGAAACCATCCAAAACCTGACAAATTCAATGGACGAGAGAGTTCAGAAGCTCCTTTCGAACAAGGGGTCCTATGTGAAAATGTAACATCACCTAGAATAAAGTTTTGAGTTGAAAACTGTTTGATTTCAGTTTCTAACAACCTGCTAATGCTTATTTCAAAAATGACCATTTTTTTGGTCTTTATTAAAATGAAAAGGTTGATCGAAAAGTTTGGGGGATCTAAGAGTGTGGCAACCCAGTAGTCATGATTACTTCGAATTCTGACAATATGAGGGTCATGCTGCAGGTAGTGCAGCAAGAAGGCACTTATGTGCCTTGCGCATCTCGGAGCCCCAAAATTATTTTCCGGGCTAGATGCAGCTAAAAATTATTTTTAATTTTAAATCTGGTGAAGCTTTAGTATAGATGGCCTAATAGGATCAGTGCTGCACACTGCTACAAAGCCCAAATTATTTTCCAGTCAAGATACAGATAAACATGATTAGTAATTTGAAAGCTTAAAACGGTTGGTAGGGTGATTTTAACCAATCATCAAGCTTTTACTCTCCCCAGGATGACACAGGGGTAGAAAAGTCGTTTCAGATCCATGATTTGTTCATCTTTATGAACGTGAGTCTGTCTACATTATCAGTGGAGAGCCGCGTGCGCTTATCTGTCAGCACACCACCAGCAGCGCTGAACACACGTTCAGACAGAACGCTGGCTGCGGGGCATGACAAGATCTCCAAGGCGTAAGTGGCTAGCTCCGGCCATTTATCCAGATTGGAAGCCCAAAAAGAGCAAGGGTCCAGTGACACAGTCGTGGCTTCAATGTTTACTTGGAGATACTCCTGTACCATCGTCTCTAGGCGTTGACTATGTGTCAGACTTCTTGTCTCCTGTGGCCTTGCAAAGGATGGGCTAAAAAAGTGGTGAAATGATTCCGCAAAATTGATGTTACCAGCAGATACTGTGGTTCTGTTACGGTTTGAGTGCTGAACACTTGACGGTCCCACGGTTTGCAAGTTGGAACTGTGAGATTCACTACGTGCACCACTGGTATTTTGTGGAAAAGCACATGTAAGATTCTGCAACAGTCTCTGCTGATACTCCTGCATGCGTGCATCCCTTTCTATGGCAGGAATAATTTCTGCAAATTTACTTTTGTACCGGGGATCTAACAGTGTGGCAACCCAGTAGTCAGGATTATTTCTAATTCTCACAATTCGAGGGTCATGTTGCAGGTAGTGCAGCAAGAAGGCACTCATGTGTGTTGCGCATCCAGGAGCACCAAGTCCCTGTTGTGTTGGTGGCGAGGTAACAATCATGCTTCCTTCCTCTGTCCTCTCCCCCCAACCTCGCACAACAGAAATGTGATCAAGGTCTCCCTCATCTGATGAGTCTTCCATCAGTTCGTCCTCCACTTCTTCCTGGGCTCCTGCACCTTCCTCACTAGTTTGGCTGCTACCATGCGCCCTGGTAAAACCATCTCCCCCACCCTCACATGCCTGCCGCATTGGTGCTGCCGACCGTCTGGACCTTGCAGATGTTAGCCCTTCCGCATACAACTCCTCCTCCTCTACTTCCTCCACCTCCTCTTGTGCCACCACCTGACTCCGAATTCTGTTTAACATGTGCTCCAGCATGTAAATCACCGGAATAGTCATGCTGATAATGGCATCGTCAGCACTAAACATCTTCGTCGCCATTTCAAAACTGTGCAGAAGGGTGCATAGGTCCCTGATCTGAGACCACTCCTCCAGCGTGATTTGCCCCACCTCTGAATCTCGTTGGCCCAGGCTATACGTCAGAACGTATTGCACCAGGGCTTGTCGGTGCTGCCACAGTCGCTGCAAAATGTGCAGAGTTGAATTCCACCGGGTAGGCACATCGCATTTTAGCCGGTGAAGTGGCAGGCCCAACGACTTCTGTAGAGATGTAAGTCGCTGAGCTGCGGGATGCGAACGGCGGAAGTGAGCACACAGCGACCGTGCCCTCTGCAGAAGGCCATCTAGTCTGGGATAGTGGGCTAAAAATTGCTGGACAACCAGGTTCAACACGTGAGCCATACAAGGCACGTGTGTGACATTGTCCCGGCGAAGGGCCGCACCCAGGTTTGCAGCATTGTCGCACACGGCCTTCCCTGGTTTCAGGTCCAGTGGAGACAACCATTCATGAAATTGGTTCTCCAGAGCTGACCACAACTCCTCAGCTGTGTGACTCACATTTCCCAGACATTTCAATGTAAAAACCGCCTGATGACGTTGAGCCCTACTGCCAGCATAGTAAGGAGGTGTGCAGGATCCCTTCTGCGCAGTTAGAAAGCTTGTGGCATGACCAGACAGGCTTTGGGTGCAGGTGGAAGACCGAGAGGAGGTTGAGGAGGCAGAAGCAGTGGAGGAACTTTGACATAAAGAGGATTGACGCACAACTCGTGGGGACGGCAAGACTTGGACAGCAGCCCCTTGTCCTGCTGTCACCATAGTTACCCAGTGCCCAGTCAGCGACATGTAACGCCCCTGTCCATGCCTACTCGTCCAAGTGTCTGTGGTGAAATGCACCCTGTCACACACAGAGTTTCTCAAAGAAGCGGTGATGTTATGTGCGACATGCTGGTGGAGCGCAGGCACACCTTTCTTTGAGAAGTAGTGCCGACTGGGCATCTGGTACTGGGGCACTGCGACGGACATAAGGTCTCGAAAATCCTCTGTGTCCACCAGGCGGAAAGGCAGCATTTCTGTAGCCAAGAGCTTGCAGATGGTGAAATTCAACCTCTTAGCTTTCTCATGGCTAGGAGGAAATGGTCTTTTACTTGTCCACATCTGAGGGACCGAGGGCTGGCTATTGTGCTTAGACGGGGTTGATAAGGGTGTCCCCGGCAAACTGCCGGTCTGTGAGGAAGATGCAGGCGGACATGTTAGGTTGCCTTGATCCAAAGGTGGTGCTATCGATGTCGGACAGCGCTCAACACCAGCTGGTGTTACCACCTCCAAAGAAAATGATGACCTGCCAATCACGCTGGCTGTTGCGGGTAAAGAGGTGGCAGGTCTGCGCCCCAAAACAGGTGTGACTGCTGTCCCCCCAGTCACAGAGGATGAAGAGGCCGCGGATGCACAAGATATGGCAGACGGTGGTTGGCCCGGCCGGCTAGGCCGCATTGTAGCACACTGAGCTTCCCACTGCAACTTATGCTTCATGTCCATGTGCCGGTTCATGCATGAAGTACTCAAACTATGTATTTTTTGGCCTCTACTTAGCTTTTGCTGACAAATGTTACAGATAACACGAGTTGGGTCATCTTTATCGATCTGAAAAAATGCCCAGGCTATGCAAGGCTTAGCACCCATGCGACCTGAAGAGCCACCACGACTTGTGGTGAGAGGCAGAGTTGTGTTTGAGGATGCAGTTGTTGACGTGCTTCCAGTACTACGTCTCTGTCCAGGAAGGCGCAACCTGACCTCGTCGTCACTAGCATCTTCCTCCACCTCCTCTGCTGACCTCATCTCTTGGCTGACTGTGGGTTGACAGTAAGTGGGATCTCCGACCTCATCATCATCACCCTGTGCGTTATCACACCCATCGTCCTCAGAGCCAACCTGTTCCTGCCCTGACAAAAAACTAAAGTTGTCGCTCCAATCAGGAATTTGAGTCTTATCATCGTCTTCCTCATTGTCTCCACCAACAGGAGTTACAGTTTGGGAATGAGGGTCTACATTATGGTCAGAACCTTCTGCGTCTGGTCCTGGATCCGACTCATAAAGATTCTGGGCATCAGTGCAGATCATTTCCTCGTCTGGATTCACAGAAGCGCTGGAGTCGACCTCTGATTCCCAGGCTATATTATGAGTAAACAGCTCTGCAGACTCAACCATCTGTTCTACCTCATACTCAGACGGGCAGCTGGAGATTTGGGAGCTGTGAGGAAGCAAGTGCGATTTGGGTGACACCTTTGAGGACTGGAGTATTTGTGATGTTGAAGTTGATGTGGAGGAGAGCCCACTTAAAGGAGCACTTGATATCCGTTGAAGCACCTGCTGTTTTTGTGCCTCATCTGGAATTTGTAGCGATTGGCGTGGCCGTAAGAAAGGGATCTTATCACATTGTCCGCTAAAAGAAGTAGACATTTTAGTTTGGCTGGAAGATGGTCTTTCTTCTGCAGATGTTACTGTTGCTTTAACACCTACCCAACGGACACAACCTTTTTTCCCCTTCCCAACACGCCTATTCCCCTTTCCACCAGCAGCAGGCCTTTTTCCACTCATTTTGGTGGTTAACTAATTCACAACTCTGGAGTTGTTTGCACAAAAAAACAATGGATGGTAACCGAGCAGAGCTGAGTGGCCAAACTGTGGTATTAGGCCAAAACTATTGGCTGGGTTAGATGCAGAAAAAAATTATTTTGAATTTGCAACCTGATGGAGGTCAGTATAGATGGATTAATAGAACAAGACCCACACACAGCTAGAAGCCCAATATTTTTTCAGAGGTAGATGCAGGAAAAAAATATATTCAGTTTGCAACCTGATGGAGGTCAGTATAGATGGACTAATAGAACAAGTCCCACACACAGCTAGAAGCCCAATATTTTTTCAGAGGTAGATGCAGAAAAAAATATATTCAGTTTGCAACCTGATGGAGGTCAGTATAGATGGACTAATACAACAAGTCCCACACACAGCTAGAAGCCCAAATATTTTTTCAGAGGTACTGTAGATGCAGATAAAAATTAGTTTTAATTTGCAACCTGATGGAGGTCAGTATAGATGGACTAATAGAGAAAGTCCGACACACTACTAGAAGGCCAAATATTTTTTCAGAGCTAGATGCAGAAAAAAATTATATTCAGTTTGCAACCTGATGGAGGTCAGTATAGATGGACTAATAGAGAAAGTCCGACACACTACTAGAAGGCCAAATATTTTTTCAGAGCTAGATGCAGAAAAAAATTATATTCAGTTTGCAACCTGATGGAGGTCAGTATAGATGGATTAATAGAACAAGACCCACACACAGCTAGAAGCCCAATATTTTTTCAGAGGTAGATGCAGGAAAAAAATATATTCAGTTTGCAACCTGATGGAGGTCAGTATAGATGGACTAATACAACAAGTCCCACACACAGCTAGAAGCCCAAATATTTTTTCAGAGGTACTGTAGATGCAGATAAAAATTAGTTTTAATTTGCAACCTGATGGAGGTCAGTATAGATGGACTAATAGAATGATGCTATGCCCAAAAGATTTTACTTCACTAGGTGCAGTAAAAAAATTGGTATTCTATACACAGGTGGTATATCTTGCAACACAGATAGGCTACTCCACTGACTAACACACTCTGCAATAGGCCAAAAAGGATTAGCTTTGCTAGATTCAGCCAAATGCTGTGAAAAAAACTTGCACAGCACTGGCACAGACCTGCCTGGCAAAAACTGATAGGAACTGATGTAACCTAGTCCTAAAAAGGACTCCAATTACAATTAGTCTTTACTCCCACAACCTATCTATTTAAGAGCACAGACCTCCCTGATAAAAGTCGTAGGAAATGCTGTAACCTAGTCCTTAAAAGGACTGCAATCACAACTATTCCCTACTCCCAAGCTATCTGTATATTTGTGCGAAAATTGGCTTGAAATTAACAAGGTATAGCGCACACAGCAACAGCGGTGCCGTCTAACACGCAGCTGCAGCAGTGAGAAAATGGTGGCGACGGGGAAAATGGCTTGGTCTTATAGGGCAAGGACATGTGACATACACTGCCAATGACACATGCCCTTGCTTGTGTGAAAAAAAGCACTTCGCTCCGTGTGTGCGCTGCTGATAGGCTGACAGATTGCACCTCCCCACTGCAAATGCGGGAAAGAGAAAAAAAAATGGAGATCTTCATTGTTCCTGCAGAGATCCATCCCCTGCCCCTCCCCCCACCCCGCTGTACACTCAAACTGCGTATTAACATTAATTTTCATCATTACTGAGAAAAAATCCAGTTATGATTTTGGTGCACGAACAGTTATCGAACATAACCTCGAACAGCCGAATTTTTCTCAAATTGTTGGTGTTCGCCGAACGGCTCGAACACCGCCCAAAACAGCTCGAATTTGAGATTGGCGAACAGTTCGAGTAGAACAACGCTCATCTCTAATTATGAGACACAATTGCCAGAAAGTCAGGAGGAGGACCAGGGTGCGAAAGTGAAAGATGAGGTGGTGGATGATATAGTAACTGACCCAACCTTGCAAGGGGATATACAGAGCGAGCACAGCAGCAAACAGGGGGAGGGAGGCGTAGCATCACAACAAGCAGGAAGAAGCAGTGTGGTGGCCACAGACACAAGGTGCGAAAGCGTTCCTCGTAACGCCAACATGACGGAAGTTGCCAGTACAACTGTTAGGTCTTCCCGAGTCTGGTTGTTTTTTACAGACTCTGCAGATAACCTCAAAAAGGCCATTTGCACCACCTGCCAGGCCAGCATCAGCAGGGATAGCAAAACTAGCAGCCTGACCACCACCAGCATGATCAGGCACATGGCAGCAAAGCACCCGACTAAGTGGGCCGAATCCCAGGGTCCAGAAACAGTGTCTGCGGGTGACACCGCTGCTTCTTCCACTGTTGTGCGTGCATGCCAATGCCCTGTCCATGGCACATGCCAAGATGCCTCCCGCCCTGCACGTGTCATTGCACATTCTCAGCTAGCACCATCAGCAAGCATGTCCACGTCCTTGTCCCAGCGCATCGTTCAGTTGTCCATACCCCAGTCCTTGGAACGCAAGTGCAAATACGCAGCCAACGTCCCACAGGCCACACTACTAAATTCACACATTTCACGAATGCTCGAAATGTTGCCTTTTAGGCTCATGGAGACTAAAGCTTTCCGCAACCTGATGGCGGCGGCCATCCATCTAACCACGGAAACGAGGACAAGTGCTTGTGGACAGGGATGATACTTCTCACTGACGGGACACTGGGTTAATATAGTGGAAGCCGGGACCCAGTCGGAATTTGGGACAGAACATGTTCTCCCGACGCCGAGGATTGCAGTCCCTGGGTCAATCAAAGTCGCCCCCACATTCTACAGCTCCTGCACATCCTCCTCCTCCTCTTGGGCCTTCATCTCCGAAATAACCACATCAGTCGCAAGCTGGAAGCACTGCAGCACTGCCTCGGCCAGGCGGCAATAGGCTGTGCTGAAGCTAATATGCTTAGGTGACAAACCGCACAACGCTGAAAAGTTATGGACAGCTCTGAAACAGCAGGCAGATCTGTGGCTGACACCGCTGACCCTACAGCCAGGCATGGTTGTGTGTGACAATGGCCGAAACCTGGTGGCGGCTCTGAGGCGAGGCGAGCTCACACACGTACAATGACTGGTCCATGTGCTTAACCTCATGGTTCAATGATTTCCCAAAACCTACCTGAATCTGACGGATCTGCTTGTCAAAGTACGCCGCCTGTGTGCCCATTTTAGAAAGTCAGCTACAGCTTCCGCCGTTGCCGTGCTTCAGCAGCGTTTGCAGCTTCCAGCTCACCAACTGATATGCAAT
Organism: Phyllobates terribilis; assembly: GCF_046119375.1. Classification (NCBI taxonomy): domain Eukaryota; kingdom Metazoa; phylum Chordata; class Amphibia; order Anura; family Dendrobatidae; genus Phyllobates; species Phyllobates terribilis. Next base: position 792,331,617 of record NW_027362761.1, read on the forward strand.
GTCCTCATGCATTGGAACTCTACATTGCAGATGTTGGGAAGGATTTGTGAGAAGAGTTAAGTTGTTGACTACCATAATCAACAAGGTTGTCGGTATTCAGTTCAGACTCCACACATAAGACCTCAGAAGTTGACATGGATGTCAGACATATTTACCATCCTCCAAAACTTTGAGGACACCACCAAGATGGTGAGCGGCGATGACGCCATAATTGGCTTCACCATCCCACTTCTCTGTCTTCTGAAACGCTCTCTGCTCACAATTAAAAAGGATGCATTGCAGGCGGAGCACGATGAGATGGAGCAAGGAACCATACAGGGTGATTACACACAGCCCAGCCTCATCTCATCATAATGTGGATTGGGTGACCACGAGGAAGAGGAGGAGGAGGAGGAAGAGCAGGAGCTAGTTTGCTGTGCTATAGATGGTACTACTTGCACAACTTTCATACCATCTGTTCAGCGTGGATGGCCTTAGGACAGGGAGCAGAATGAGGAGGAGAGCATGGTCAGTCGTCCTCTTGGTGAGGACACAGAAATCTTGCCTCTTTGCTGTCTGGCACACATGGCTGAGTCATTACTGGTTGGTGACACATCTAGACCCACGCTACAAGGAGAACTGACTGTCTCTTATTCCCGCGCAGGACAGGCCTAATAAAATGGGACATTACGAGAAGGCCCTTGTTGTGGAATTATTGAAAGAATTACCATCCTAAAACTCTGGTGGCAGAGGTCACAGGTTTGGACAACCAAGGAGTGTCTTTAAATTGTTAGTGAGGTTTTTCCTAAATTTTGGCAGCCGTTGGACTGACTGCGTACCCTATAACTGGATACTAGACCCTCTCCTTTCTAATGGGAACATGTCGTTACTGTGGCCCAGCTCTATGTGTGTTTAAATTGTTAGTGGGGTTTTTCCTAAATTTTGGCAGCCGTTGGACTCACTGCATACCCTAAAACTGGATAGCAGACCCTCTCCTTTCCAATGGGAACATGTCATTACTGTGACCCAGCTCTATGCGTGTTTAAAATGTTAGTGGGGTTTTTCCTAAAATTTGGCAGCTGTTGGACTCACTGCATACCCTATAACTGGATAGCAGACCCACTCCTTTCTAATGGGAACATTTAGTTTCTGAGGCCCACCTCTATGTGTCTTTAAATTGTTATTGGGGTTTTTCCCACATTTCGGCAGCCCTTGCAGTCACTGTGTGGGCATTACCACTATAGGAGACCCACTTCTTTATAATGGGAACATTCTTTTTACTGAGACCCTCCTCTATGTCTCTTCAAAGGTTTATTGGGGTGCGTCCAAAATTTTGGCAGGCCTTGCAGTCACTGCATACACAATAACAGTATAGGAGACCCACTCTTTAATCATGGTAACAACAAAGCATAGCCGATTGCTGGCCCTTAAAGAATAGCAAGGCTGTAAAAATAGTGTTTGTGATTTTCACAATCCCTCCTTTATAAATAAAACAGGATGTGTCTGATGATGTTTCACACACGACATGGCCAGATAAGGTTGTAAAATGTTAAAATTACATTTCCCAGTGAATGCATTTGTCCTGGTTGAAAGCAATGCAAAAGTGCAAAAACGCATCAAAAACGCTATGTGTGAACATAGCCCAATGTGTGGAGGAGAATTTTTGTTTTTGGTTATTTATTTTGCCTTATATGCAGGTCATTATCCTGGAAAAGATGTTCCTTAACATATTTCCCAGGAAAATCCATTTTGATTTAGTGTTTGTATGTTTTATTTTGAGTCCGTAAAAGTGGCATAATAACTCTGACAACGTTGTTGACAGCAGTGACCTGGGAGTCAGAAATGCTTCCAGAGGTCTTCACCATGCTGTTCCCATTTCATTTGAGCACTGTTCCCATCGATTTGGGCAAATTTTAGGCCCTCTGCAGACTGCCGGGGCGAGCCGCCGGAAAAATGCTTGAGTTTCCCATAGACTTATATTGGGCTCATTACTCGGACTGAGCACTCGAGCATTCCAATTTGCTCAACCTGAGCAGCGAGTACCCGAGCATTTTAGTACTCGCTCATCACTAAAGTCCATATATCATTCATATCGATATCCATTTCATTCATCCTTTCATCCGTCCATGGGAGTAGGGGATAATCTTTATTGGCAGAGCTGCTGCTCAGGTGCTTTGTGCATTACTTCTGTTCTTTATAATATTGTCTAGTACAGGACGTCATACTGATGCTGTGTGTGATGCTGAGGGAGTATTGGGATGAGTTTAGATTGAGTTACAGGGAGTGTGCTCACTGCTGGCTTGCAGCCCAATGCAAGGAATGATAGAACATATAGTAAGAAGAGAGCAGTGGAGTCTAAAGAAGAGTTTATGACTATGACAGCAGAGCTAATGCTAGTTCACAGCAAGCAACTCAGAAAAGCAGAAAACAAAATGAAACTTTTCAGAAAAGGTTTATGGTGATCTTTAATTTATATTAAAGGGGTTGTCGGGTCAAGATCGATAAGTCTGCAGTCACTCTGTGTGACTGCAGACTTATGAATCCCCCCAGTGCACGCACTGTGCGAGGCCGCGCCCAATAAACGGGCCCTGGCTGGGAGTATGTATAATGCTTACATACCCTCCAGTCCTGGGTCAAAAACTGGTGTGAGTGCATGTGCTGGAGGGATTCATAAGTCTGCAGTCACACAGAGTGACTGCAGACTTATCGATTTGGACTGGACAACCCTTTTAAGCCTTTATGGCAAAACCAGTAACTGAGTCAGGGTGATTTGACTAACCTCTTTAAATTCTCAGCAACTGCTGGTAAAACAATCACTGTTATTGATTGAAGATTCTGACAATGGTTTATCATTTCTGCAAAGGAAGAAATCATTGGGTCATTTTGACCCTGCTTTTGATTACAGGGTTCATAAAGTTGTCATGTGTCAGGCATTAGTATCCATTTTACAAAATAAATTGGGAGAGCATGAGAGCCCAACAAAAAAATGAGGTTCATGATGGGAGAAGGAACAGTTTATACATTATTGAGAGTTTCATTCTGAAGATTTTTGAATCTGTTTATCTACTGAATGCCCTTAGAGTATTAACAAGGGGTACTCCCTCCACATATTAAGATACAGTCATATGAAAAAGTTTGGGCACCCCTATTAATCTTAAGCTTAATGTTCTATAAAAATTGGTGTTTTTGCAACAGCTATTTCAGTTTGATATATGTAATAACTGTTTGATACAGTAATGTTTCTGCCTTGAAATGAGGTTCATTGTACTAACAGAAAATGTGCAATCTGCATTCAAACAAAATTTGACAGGTGCATAAGTATGGGCACCTCACCAGAAAAGTGACATTAATAGTTAGTAGATCCTCCTTTTGCAAAAATAACAGCCTCTAGTCGCTTCCTGTAGCTTTTAATGAGTTCCTGGATCCTGGATGAAGGTATTTTTGACCATTCCTCTTTACAAAACAATTCCAGTTCAGTTAAGTTTGATGGTCGCCGAGCATGGACAGCCCTCTTCAAATGATCCCACAGATGTTCAATGATATTCAGGTCTGGGGACTGGGATGGCCATTCCAGAACATTGTAGTTGTTCCTCTGCATGAATGCCTGAGTAGATTTGGAGCGGTGTTTTGGATCATTGTCTTGCTGAAAGATCCATCCACTTTGTAACTTCATATTTATCACTGATTCTTGAACACTATTGTCAAGAATCTGCTGATACTGAGTGGAATCCATGCGTCCCTCAACTTTAACAAGATTCCCAGTGCCAGCATTGACCACACAGCCCCAAAGCATGATGGAACCTCCACCAAATTTTACTGTGGGTAGCAAGTTTTTCTTGGAATGCTGTGTTTTTTTGCCACCATGCATAACGCCTTTTTGTATGACCAAATAACTCAATCTTGATTTCATCAGTCCACAGGACCTTCTTCCAAAAAGAAATTGGCTTCTCCAAATGTGCTTTTGCATACCTCAGCCAACTCTGTTTGTGGCGTGCTTGCAGAAACGGCTTCTTTCGCATCACTCTCCCATACAGCTTCTCCTTGTGCAAAGTGCCTTGTATAGTTGACCGATGCACAGTGACACCATCTGCAGCAAGTTGATGCTGCAGCTCTCTGGAGGTGGTCTGAGGATTGTCCTTGACTGATCTCACCATTCTTCTTCTCTGCCTTTCTGATGTTTTTCTTGGCCTGCCACTTCTGGCCTTAACAAGAACTGTCCCTGTGTTCTTCCATTTCCTTACTATGTTCCTCACAGTGGAAACTGACAGGTTAAATCTCTGAGACAGCTTTTTGTATGCTTCCCCTGAACAACTATGTTGAATAATCTTTGTTTTCAGATCATTTGACAGTTGTTTTGAGGAGCACATGATGCCACTCTTCAGAGGAGATTCAAACAGGAGAACAACTTGCAAGTGGCCACTTTAAGTAGCTTTTCTCATGATTGCATACACCTGGCTATAAAGTTCAAAGCTCCATGAGGTTACAAAACCAAAAAAAGTGCTTTAGTAAGTCAGTAAAAAGTAGGTAGGAGTATTTAAAACAAGAAAATGATAAGGGTGCCCATACTTATGCACCTTTCAAATTTTGTTTGAATGCAGATTGCACATTTTCTGTTAGTACAATAAACCTCATTTCAAGGCAGAAACATTACTGTGTCCAACAGTTATTACATATATCAAACTGAAATAGCTGTTGCAAAAACACCAATTTTTATAAAACATTAAGCTTAAGATTAATAGGGGTGCCCAAACTTTTTCATATGACTGTATGTATTTACTTCATTGCCTATTTCTAGCATTATTATGGTAGGACATTCTGTATTGTGTACAAAAGTTTTGAAGGTGTTGTATAGTAATTTGAGAGTAACTTGTCACTATTTTCTTGTAGCTTAATGTGCCTTCTGCTCTAAATTGTGAATTAGAGGATGTTTTTATGTTTTGTGTGAAAATATTCACTTTATTAGGGCATGCTCTCCTTTTCTTAAGAGCTTTGCCGATGACCAATGTAGCAGCTTATCTACGTTCTCATCTTTCACAGTAGGAACTATATTCTGCTAAATGCTAAAGCAGGGAAGTTTATAATCCCGAATGTTGCAGTGAACTATTATCCAAATTGTTCCCACTTCATAGAGTATATCTCGTTTAATAAAGTATTTGAGTTACTGATAATATGGTTGCCTAATTTAGTGATTAAAGAGGCTCCAAACCGCAGGTTCCTCTTAAAATAGACTGTCAAATAAGCATGCAAATATTTTATCATTGCATTTTTACTCCATAACAATAGCTATAAATAAACAATAGTAATCCCAAATTTGGCTGAAACCGTTCATATGTTATTTGAAATGTGAACAACTATAACAAATCAATTTGTCTTTGTTAGGTAATTAAAGCTGTTGAGGAAGGTTACCGGTTGCCAAGTCCCATGGATTGCCCGGCTGCTCTTTATCAGCTCATGCTGGATTGCTGGCAGAAAGATCGCAACAGCAGGCCCAAGTTTGAAGAGATTGTCAGTATGTTGGACAAGTTGATCCGTAACCCAAGCAGCTTGAAGACACTTGTTAATTCATCTAACAGGTAAACATATATTTTGACAATAAGCTCAGTGGACAACATTGACAATATGTATACAAGGGTTCTAATAACAATTATTAAAATGTTTAAAAGGAAAATTTATAGATATAGTAACACGGTCCTTTATTTCTGTCCCCTGGTTTATGAAAAATACTAAAATGCACTATTTGAATGCAGAAGTTACAGCAAGAAACCACCTGTATACAATATGGTCATGAAGTGACTCGTAATATACTAAGATTATGCTTAATGGAATGTACTGAACTTAATGCCCTATATAGCAGACAAGATTGTTATATCACTATACAACCATAAAATGTTTTTTTTTTTCATTTCACTTCCTCTCACATTAAAGCCTACAATTCCAATGATTTCATTTCTATCTATCTTTCTATCTTTTTTTCCAAGGTTTAAAAACGTAACTTCCTCCCAAAACAGCACCACCAACTGCAGGTTATGGGTAAAGATGGACAAATCTGATGAAATTCAAATTCAGCAAATCACATGGAATTTAGTATTAAATTTAATTTTCAGCAAAGTTATTCTCGGCGAATTGAATATCCATTATTTTGTTCAGGGATCTATCTAGACCTAAGAGCATAATAAACACAGGATAAAACAAAAGTAAAAAAAATAATACTCACCTCTCACCTGTCCCACCAACCCCACAGTCTGCTGTACAGTCCTCCAACGTCTCTCTTTTTCATTTACCACCATTGCGTTAGTTGTTTTTGGCCTCTTTACTCCAGGTCAGGACTTCTGGCACAAATAAGTCACAGACGTCATTGCGAGACATGCCGTTATGTAGGCAACTTGCGTCGTACAATCGTTGCGTCAATGTGTGGAAGGGACATCACAAGTCTGGTCATGCCAGATGTCCTGGCCTTGAGTGAAAAGGCTGAAGAGAATCTGTGCAGGATACGGAATGGCAGGACAGTGTAAAGGTGAGGTAAGTATTATTTTTTCTGACTTTTTGCCTGGCTTTTTCAGTTCAGCAAAATTATGACAGCAGATAGTCTCAATTTTGCTAAGTTTGTGCAGAGCGAATTACAAAAAATTCATATTCTTTACAATATAAATTTTTGTAAGATTTGTGGAGAATTCAATTCTACTCAAATAAATCTGCATATCTCTAACTGGTGGAATTGCAGCCCTGCTCCATTTTCTTCAAATGATCTATTCTTCAGTACCAAAGACAACCTGTAGACAGTGATGGCACTGTTTTTTGTGAGAAAGCAGACATGTTTTTCTAATCCTGGATAACCCATTTTAAGGTAGTTTGGACGCAATTGATATTTGCAAAATATTGGCTACATACACTAAATGTTTGATTGACCAAGGACCAACTTTTGGAACCCTCACCAATGTTTTCATGTGTAACCCTTAACTATAACATAAGTTCTACATATAATAACATATTCTGAAACTGGACACTGTATTCGCATAAATAGTAGTTTGTCATGTATGGTGGACCCCCGCAATAAATACATTTATGGCATATCCTATTGTCTGTAGTAAAAAAAATCTGTATATACCACCAGAATTTTTTGGACTGTGGGAGAACATTGGTGACCAGAGAAAAAATATTGTTAAAAAATGTACACATAATATCTTGTCATAGCAAATTTTCCAATAATAATAATAGATAATTACAAATTGATAAATAAACATTAGTTTAAACAGTTAACTTTATAATATTCACAATACTAATTTACCTCCTTCTCAACAGCCTATAGGTGAAACATAGTCATTACAAAACATAGGGAGAATTTGACCCATCTGCATTACCCAGAAGATGGCATTCTAAAAAAAGCCATACATAAACTCATAACTCATAGCTTAGCATTATAAATAGGGGGACTTGATGAGAAGAGAACTGTAATAAGATAATAATGATAGCTTTGGCTGACACTCAAGGTCACATCGAGAAATTGAATTACATTAATTATGAAAAATTGTGCTGCTACCTGTAAATTACTGGGGAAATACAAATATCTGCTGACTGAAACTTCATTTATTAGATGCAAATTACAGGAGCAGGTTTCTGCTAAACAGAATAAATAGTTAAGTTAAGCTACTCTGCTTGAAAGCAAAATATAGTGAGAAAAGTGATAAAAACCTACACTATATTCTCATTCCTTATAAATAATGACTTATGGAAGACATTTGGCATGAAGTTTGCTTGGATACATACAATTATTAAGCTATGGTGTTTCATAGAGGGTTAGTTTAGTTTTACTGTATGTCTACTTATTATATATATGCATTGCAGGGTATCAAATTTACTGGTTGAACAAAGTACAGTTGGAGGTGCTGCATACAGATCAGTAAATGAGTGGCTAGAGGCCATAAAGATGGGAAGGTATGCTGATACGTTTGTGGAGAATGGATACACTTCAATGGATGCAGTAACCCAAATGACGTTGGAGTAAGTAACAAGGTGTCTCAATGTGGAAAAACATGTATTCTTAGTTGTAGTATTACTAACTCCACTTAAAACTTCATGCTGAATATTTTTCATCTAAATATGAAAGTGAAGGAACTACCATGGGCAATGAAATTTGCCCTGTGTTCCTGAGCATGGTTCCATTTTTTCATTTGTGGGACCAAGCTAATAAGGTTCCACACCAAAGAAAACTGACTGAAAGTTTGCACAATTGGGTAGTGCTTAAGAGCCTGGCAGCTCAGTGAGCCACCAGTTCCCATTTTGTTTTATGGCATTTTATGCTATGTAATACTATTGGAAAACAATATACTCTTATTCCTACTCAAACTTATAAAGTAACAAGATCACAAGTCAATAGTCAATTTTATATTGTATAGCAATATGATATCAACATTAATGGGGTTGTGCCATAAAGAAAAACATTTTAGCATAGGTGATAAAATTATGATTGCTGAGACCCCCACCAATCCTTTAAACAGGGGAGCCCAAAGTGCGCTGTGTGAATGGTACTAGAGTGAGCATGTGCTGTCACCACTAATATAGATAATGAATGTCAATGATTGCACATGCTCACTACTGCTTCATTCACAGATGGGGCTTCGGGACTTCTATTCTTCTGATCAGAGGAGGTCATAGTAGGTGGATTCCCAAAGATCATTCATTTATCACCTGTCTTATGTACAGTTCAGACGAAAAGTTTGGACACACCTTCTCATTTAAAGATTTTTCTGTATTTTCCTGACTATGAAAATTGTACATTCACACTGAAGGCATCAAAACTATGAATTAACACATGTGGAATTATATAATTCACAAAAAAGTGTGAAACAACTGAAAATATGTCTTATATTCTACGTTCTTCAAAGTAGCCACCATTTGCTTTGATGACTGCTTTGCACACTCTTGGCAATCTCTTGATGAGCTTCAAGAGGTAGTCACCGGAAATGGTCTTCCAACAATCTTGAAGGAGTTCCCAGAGATGCTTAGCACTTGTTGGCCCTTTTGCCTTCACTCTGCGGTCCAGCTCACCCCAAACCATCTCAATTGGGTTCAGGTCTGGTGACTGTGGAGGCCAGGTCATCTGGCGTAGCACCCCATCACTCTCTCTCTTGGTCAAATAGCCCTTACACAGCCTGGAGGTGTGTTTGGGGTCATTGTCCTGTTGAAAAATAAATGATGGTCCAACTAAATGCAAACCGGATGGAATAGCATGCCACTGCAAGATGCTGTGGTAGCCATGCTGGTTCAGTATGCCTTCAATTTTGAATAAATCCCCAACAGTGTCACTAGCAAAGCACCCCCACGCCATCACATCTCCTCCTCCATGCTTCACGGTGGGAACCAGGCATGCAGAGTCCATCCATTCACCTTTTCTGCGTCACACAAAGACACAGTGGTTGGGACTAAAGATCTCAAATTTGGACTCATCAGACAAAAGCACAGATTTCCACTGGTCTAATGTCCATTCCTTGTGTTCTTTAGCCCAAACAAGTCTCTTCTGCTTGTTACCTGTCCTTAGCAGTGGTTTCCTAGCAGCTATTTTACCATGAAGGCCTGCTGCACAAAGTCTCCTCTTAACAGTTGTTGAAGAGATGTGTCTGCTGCTAGAACTCTGTGTGGCATTGACCTGGTCTCTAATCTGAGCTGCTGTTAACCTGTGATTTCTGAGACTGGTGACTCGGATAAACTTATCCTCAGAAGCAGAGGTGATTCTTGGTCTTCCTTTCCTGGGGCGGTCCTCATGTGAGCTAGTTTCTTTGTAGCGCTTGATGGTTTTTGCAACTGCACTTGGGGACACTTTCAAAGTTTTCCCAATTTTTCGGACTGACTGACCTTCATTTCTTAAAGTAATGATGGCCACTCGTTTTTCTTTACTTAGCTGCTCTTTTCTTGCCATAATACAAATTCTAACAGTCTATTCAGTAGGACTATCAGCTGTGTATCCACCAGACTTCTGCACAACACAACTGATGGCCCCAACCCCATTTATAAGGCAAGAAATCCCACTTATTAAACCTGACAGGGCACACCTGTGAAGTGAAAACCATTTCCGGTGACTACATCTTGAAGCTCATCAAGAGAATGCCAAGAGTGTGCAAAGCAGTCATCAAAGCAAAAGGTGGCTACTTTGAAGAAACTAGAATATAAAACATATTTTTAGTTGTTTCACACTTTTTTGTTAAGTATATAATTTCTTATGTGTTAATTCATAGTTTTGATGCCTTCAGTGTGAATATACAATTTTCATAGTCATGAAAATACAGAAAAATCTTTAAATGAGAAGGTGTGTCCAAACTTTTGGTCTGTACTGTATAGTTAATATATGTTGTTTAGCTTTGTTTTCCCTAAACTATAGAAAGCAGCTATTGATTGTATTCAATACTTGACATTAAAGAGGGAAAGGGTAGTCACTGTTAGTATGCTTCATGGCAATTATAATCTCAATACAGATGGATAGTGTTTCTTATACAGTTCATTTGGTAAGATAGTAAAATCAAATTTCTCCATCACCTGAAATTTTGACCGTCATTTCTTCCTAAACCACATCCTAGACTATTCATCATTGCTTCATTTATTTTTATTAATAAATTAATTTTATATCTTAGCTTAAATCTAATTTAATAAGACTCTAAATGTAGATGTGTATAAATATAGTAGATTGCCAATTTAAAATATATCAAAGAAAATATTCAGGATATTATTGACACCTGACTTTACTTATACACTCTCTACAAAGGGAAATAAATATGGTGCAGGATGCTGTGACTACATTGCTATTGCATACACACAAACAGATTCAACCACACCATAGTGAACACGCTAAGTTATATGTGAGCTTTGAATACATGACATTTGAACTGCATTACTGCTATATATACTATATTTATAAAATTCAGGTATTTAGCACACAGTTTGCAAAGTGTGTAGACCCATTTGCAAACTTAAAGGCGACCTCTGTAGTCAGGTTATACTTGTTGGTGTACCGACCACAGACATCTGAGGACATGTTCCACAGGGTCTAACTACTGGGCTCTCCATGTTGTCAAGAATGGTATCACTGTTCTCAAGCCAGTGTGGGACCCCAGATGTTGAACAGATCATATCTAAGGCATAGTCTTTCAACTCCTTTAAGTTATACCTCTGTTTGAAGAGCATGTCTGATATATCATAGAGACATAAAGAAAATTTCTTTATTGTTTGGTAGAAAACAGCTTCTAAAATGGTTGTTAAATTGAATTGGAATTTTGGCTTCCTTCAGCAGCTACAGATATAGAAAATAGCAAAAGTGGCCACTCTACCCAGTTAGCATATGAATGCACACTATTCATTCTTGGAGCACCAACCATTTGTTTGTAAATTCTTTCATCTGTACCTGTTTTATTTGGTATATGAAAAATTGCAGAAATGGGTAAATTCTGTAAATTTATCCAAAAATTATCCCTCTAGTCTGTTTGTTGCAAGATAAATACCTCAAAAAACAATTAACTTTTACAATATATTCTAAATGTTTGAAAACTAATTGAACAAAAGTGGAAGTGAAGTGATGAACAGTAGAATGTTACTTATTGTATGCCTACTGTAAAAAAAGACTTGTTATTTGCAAACATTTTCTACCAATATTTTTAGAGGTGGTGTAAAGGAATCATCAGGTTAGAAGCCCATCATGAATGAATCAAAGAGAATAAAGCTATTAGCTATCTACTCGTGAAAGTAACATGCACTAATTGATTTGCTATGTTTGAAACGTGAAGCAAATTGGGTTGGTTTACCTCAGGAGAGCTAAGAGATTCAATGGGTTTCATTGTACTAGCTGACTGAGGCCCCAATTTCATGTTTAGGTGTTATGCAAAACTATGTGCCTATTTACAATGTGAATTAACTTGAATGGTTGTAAGGTGTGATGTGATCATAATGAATCCCTGCCATTACTATGTGGTGCATGTAATCTATTACGCTTAGAATATGGTGCACCCTTTTAAAAAAAATCATGAATGAGAGGGTAGACAATAATTTACATATACCACCCATTTAATCTCATAATAATACCTCTATACACATAAAGAAGTCTGTCTGGGAACTGATTCACTTTAAATAAAATTTATTCAGAACTTATTGAACTAGACCCATTTATAGTTTCATAGCTTTTAAGTTTGGAGGAAGACTAAGTTCATCAAGTTCAACCCATAGCCTAACATGTTGATCCAGAGGAAAGCAAAATCCCCATGAGCCAGATGCTTATTGTATCAAAATTAGGGGAAAAATGCTCAATGACCCAACAAAGGGCAATCAGACTAGTTCCCTGGATCAAACATCCCATCACAGAATCTAGCGCCCATAACCTGTAATATCATATTTTTACATACCTACCGGCCAATAGTTTTCAGGCTCAATTTTCCCCCTTTGTTAATATTGTACCACACTTAATTCTAATTTCTATATATTTTTTAAAATGTGTGTATCATATGTAAAATTTTATTACAATATTAACTTGTGTATATTGTATTCCTAGCAAAGAATTATAAGTATTTTCCTAGATAGTAAATGCCCTTTTGTGTATTTTCCTCTTCAGAGATCTGAGAAGGTTCGGAGTGACTTTGGCTGGTCATCAGAAGAAAATAATGAATAGCATCCAAGAAATGAGAGCCCAGTTATTGAACGGAATGGTGCCGTTGTAATTGTGCCATTCCGCAACCAAGCAAGTCTGCACTTTTTAACCTGCCCAGAGATTTATAGACACAGAGAAACCTGAAATGAAAAATAAAAAGGGAAGTATACTGCTATAGAAAACTGAAAACGACACAATGAACATACAACAGATAACTCAAAAAACAGTATTTGACTCAAACTTCCATTTATTTTTTCTGTTTGTGTCATCGTCCGTCATGAGTAATTGCAACATGCATGGGACCTTAAGCTGGACGTAGAGGTGTAAAGTAAAGTTAGCCTGTTCTTTGGCTTTTGTAACAAAGGACTTCCCATGATGCTTTGTACAGGAATTGTATATAGCATCCTGATAGTGCTTTTATTGTAGCAGCACGCGAAATACTTCCAAGGACTTACTTGAATGGATCATTTAAAATGTTTTTGTAGCCCTGTATGGCCTAGGAAAAAAAAGCAGTTTACTGATGTTTACTAAGTCTCAATTGTCTACAAAGGTGTATTGAAGAGCAATATGTCTAGATTTTCTTGATAGTTATCTTTTTTTTTCATTTTTTTGTAAATTGGAAAAAAAAATGCTGTTACACAGCATTAAGGTATGAAAGCGTGTGTACAAACAAATTGCTTGATAAAATGCAAATACAATATATTTATTTTTTTGTGTTCTAAGTTTTAGTTTGCTCTCCGGTAATGTTAATGCATTCAATAATGAATATGTATATATTGTACAGTTTGCTACACTCCCAGGTACATTTATTGTGCTGCCACTTACGTCTGTATGCTGTTGTCCTTTTTTTTCTATGACGATCGTGATGAGTTACAAGATTTTAAACAAATGGATTAAAAAGATATTAAAATATCTTCTCTACAAACATCAGCTAAATACTGTCATGTCTAAGGCCGTCGTGCTTTATATAAAAAAAAATATGATAACTACAGGGTAAATGTATAAAGAAAAAAATTAAACACTCAAGTCTTCATTTTGAGGTTTTGTATTAAAATATTTTCAAAGAGTAAAACATTAATTATTGTATTACTCGACCTCATGTAGCAAAGTCTTCTCTGAAACAAGTTAAGTTATCCATAGCAAGCAACCAATCAAAATTCAGAATTTTTTCAGAAAAAGGGAAATTCTGATTGGTTGTGGGTAATATGGATATTTTTATCTCCCCAATTTTGATACATGAGGCCCAACTAATTTGCAATTTTGTAACCAATCAGATCTTTACAGGATTTAAAAATACAAATTATTTATATTGCATATATTACATATCTAATAGTAATGCTTCACGTAGTAGTTGGTGATAGGATGATCGCCATCATGTGTGTTTGAATTATTGAAGAGCAATTGGCCTGACCCTTAAATAGAATGTATATTACTTGCTATTTAAATTAGATTTTTAGGTTACATGGGTTATTTTTACATTTTTTTAATTTTTTTTTCATATACCCATTTATGTTAAAAAAAAAATATTGAATTTTTCACACTGGCCACTGTAGCTATACTAGACTAGAGATGAGCGGTGTTCGACTAGAACTGTTCGCCAATCTCAAATTCGAGCTGTTTTGGGCGGTGTACAAGTCGTTCGACGAACCCGAACGATTTGCAAAAAATTCGGCTGTTCGAGGTTATGTTCGATAACTGTTCGTGCACCAAAAGCGTGTCCTGCATGTCTGGCGCTATTTAGAGCACCAATCATGCAGGGATTGTCTGCCACTCACTGTAATGACACAGCCATGGTGGTTGTGGCATTACTGTGATTGCCCAAATCGATGGGAACAGTGCACACAGTGAAACATGAAAAGCCGGCAATTCAGCAGCGGCATACACCGGTACTCGACAATTTCGAACCGAAAGAATAGAGTATCACACATAGATTAGATAGATAGAAACATGTCAGTCACATATATAAGAAGTACAGTGACAGTGTTGGTTACTGTAATTGTCATTTAGTGTAAAGGATTTATTAAAAAAAATATTAGTGTTTTCATGCACCGTCTCTTTAAAAAAGCAATTCAGCAGTGGTACCCGACAATTTAGAATAGAAGGAATATAGCATCACACATAGATTAGATAGATAGAAACATGTCAGTCACATATATATGAAGTACAGTGACAGTGTTGATTACTGTACTTGTCATTTAGTGTTAAAATAAAGGATTTATTAAAAAAAAATTGGCGTGGGGTTCCCCGTAATTTTAGTCTCTAGCGGAGGTTAAGCAGATGGCTGGGGCAGTTGTTTGAAGCCTGGGAAGGGGTAATACCCACGGAGCTTCCCAGGCTACTAATATCAGCCCCCAGCTGAATACCTAGCCTTTACTAGCTATTAAAATGGGGGACCCCCCCCCCAAAAAAATGACGTGGGGTCCCCCTATTTTAATAGCTAGCAAAGGCTAGGCCGACAGCTGGGGCTGATATTAATAGTCCAGGAAGGGTGCCATGAATATTGGCCCCCTCCCAGGCTAGAAACACCAGCCATCAGCCGCCCCAGAAATGGCGCATCCATAGGATGCGCCAATTCTGGCACTTAGCCTCGCTCTTCCCACTGCCATGTAGCGGTGGCAGTGGGGTAATAGGGCTGGGGTTGATGTCAGCTTATAATGCCAGCTGACATCAAGCCCAGGTTAGTAATGGAGAGACGTCTATAAGACACCCCCATTACTAACCCCATAGTCAAAGTTAAAAAAAAAACACAAACACCCAGAATAAAGTCCTTTAATTGAAATAAAGACACAATTCTTTATTATTCTAAATTAAACCATACTTACCATCACGCTCCATTCCAGCTGAAGCCAATGTCTTCTGAAATAAAAATAAAATAATAAAGCAACATCATCCTTACCTTTCCATGGTTCCCACGACGGCATCAGCTCTGCTACATTCACATAACAGGCTGGATCGCAGCAGAAAGCTGCCATCCAGCTTGCCATGCCGCACACACTGAGGAGCGCAGGCATGCTTGCGCTCCTCAGTGTCTGCCTGTGACGGCGTCCAGATGAGCCGAGTTCATGTCCAATGAACTCGGCTCACCTCATGCACGTCTCTGACAGCGTGGGAAAATTCTCCTGCACTCAGCGCTTTAGCGTGAGAATTCTCCCACGCTCTGAGACGTGCATGAGGTGAGCTGAGATCATTGGACATGAACTCACCTCATGCACGTCACTGACAGCGTGGGAAAATTCTCACGCTGAATCGCTGAGTGCAGGAGAATTTTCCCATGCTGTCAGTGACGTGCATGAAGTGAGCTGAGTTCATTGGACATGAGCTCACCTCATGCACGTCACTGACAGCGTGGGAGAATTCTCACGCTGAAGCGCTGAGTGCAGGAGAATTTTCCTACGCTGTCAGTGACGTGCATGAGGTGAGCTGAGTTCATTGGACATGACCTCGGCTCATCTGGATGCCGTCACAGCCTGACACTGAGGAGCATAAGCATGCCTGCGCTTCTCAGTGTCTGCGGGATGACAGGCTGGATGGCAGCTTTCTGCTGCGGTTCAGCCTGTCATCTCGATGTAGCAGAGCTGAAGCCGTCCTGGGAACCATGGAAAGGTAAGGATGATGTTGCTTTATTATTTTTCTTTTATTGCAGGAGATCGTTGG
The DNA here is from genome assembly GCF_046119375.1 of Phyllobates terribilis. Taxonomy (NCBI): domain Eukaryota; kingdom Metazoa; phylum Chordata; class Amphibia; order Anura; family Dendrobatidae; genus Phyllobates; species Phyllobates terribilis. Next base: position 792,347,872 of record NW_027362761.1, read on the forward strand.
CTTCAGCTGGAATGGGCGTGATGGTAAGTATGGTTTAATTTAGAACAATAAAGAATTGTGTGTTTATTTCAATTAAAGGACTTTATTCTGGTTGTTTGTGTTTTTCTTTAACTTTGACTATGGGGTTAGTAATGGGGGTGTCTTATAGACGCCTCTCCATTACTAACCTGGGCTTGATGTCAGCTGGCATTATAAGCTGACATCAACCCCAGCCCTATTACCCCACTGCCACCGCTACAGGGCAGTGGGAAGAGCAGGGCTAAGTGCCAGAATTGGCGCATCCTATGGATGCGCCATTTCTGGGGTGGCTGATGGCTGGTGTTTCTAGCCTGGGAGGGGGCCAATATTCATGGCACCCTTCCTGGGCTATTAATATCAGCCCCCAGCTGTCTGCCTAGCCTTTGCTAGCTATTAAAATAGGGGGGACCCCACGTCATTTTTTTGGGGGGGTCCCCCATTTTAATAGCTAGAAAAGGCTAGGTATTCAGCTGGGGGCTGATATTAGTAGCCTGGGAAGCTCCGTGGGTATTACCCCCTTCCCAGGCTTCAAACAAGTGCCCCAGCCGTCTGCTTAACCTCCGCTAGAGACTAAAATTACGGGGAACCCCACGCCAATGTTTTTTTTTATAAATCCTTTATTTTAACACTAAATGACAAGTACAGTAACCAACACTGTCACTGTACTTCTTATATATGTGACTGACATGTTTCTATCTATCTAATCTATGTGTGAAGCTCTATCTTTCTGTTCTAAATTGTCGGGTACCGCTGCTGAATTGCCGGCCGGCTTTTTTAAAGAGACGGTGCATGAAAACACTAATATTTTTTTTAATAAATCCTTTACACTAAATGACAAGTACAGTAACCAACACTGTCACTGTACTTCTTATACATGTGACTGACATGTTTCTATCTATCTAATCTATGTGTGATGCTCTATTCCTTCTTGTCTTAATTGTCGGGTACCGGTGTATGCCGCTGCTGAATTGCCGGCCGGCTTTTTTAAAGAGAGCGTCTTCTGAGCAGTTTGTCAGCTTTAGGACATCTTTGAAGGTGTTTTCTATGTGTTTCTATGTGTTTTTGTTTGCCTGCCATTTGTTTTAATGGTGTTCGACGGTGTTCTAAGGTGTTCGACGAACAGTTCGACGAACAGTTCCTTGAACATCCCGGTGTTCGACGAACCGAACCCGAACACTACGGGGGTGGCTCAACACTATGCTAGACATACTTTCTGTTCTTTCAGGAGATCCATATGAACATTCACAGCAATAGAATGACTATATAATTGTATGTAATCATCTAATGAGCACATGTAAAGGTCACTGTGAAAGGGGAGCAGGAGGAGCATTAACTTCACTGACTGAGAATAATGAATTCTGTGTTTTTGACTTTACATTGAGGTGTTACCTGTCATTGTCAAACTGCCTGTGATGATAATGAGACTTCTGAAAAGTCGTCTGTAAAGAACAGGAAATGATAGTATAAAATGGTCCCAGTGGACAGTATAAAAATTGCAAGGTTTCTATGTTTATTTGATACAGACTGTGATATGACAAAAAATATTACCTATTAATTATTAAAAGAATAAATGTAACACAAAAAACTTGATGTAAACAATAGGTCATTTTCTAATGATACATTCACTTTAAATATCTCTAAAGATTTAATGTCAGTCTTCATTCAGCCGTGTAATGTGTGGCTGTCCCCTCGTAAAGGCCCCTTTGGTTCATTTTTGCTGACATTTTTTATTGTAAAATTAGTACATTAACCAATGAACTTCAGAAATATTATTTTTGCATTAATACCATTTATTCATGCTTAACGACTAAAACAAAGTAACACATGTGATCCCTTAAACACATAAATGATAACTATGAATGAGGGCCTGACAACGAAAGCAGGAATTTGATTGTCTTCAGAGAAATCTTACTGAAACAACTTTCTTTGCATTGCCCAACAAAGTTATTCTTAATGTCTAGAACAACATTTGCTATACTATCTAAAAATTATCACTTGTCATGCTGATAGACTTGACTATTATTATAACCTCAATAGACCTTATGGATAATGATCACACATTTTCAGGATCATTTTCAGGATTGGTTGGAAATATCTTGTTGATATTCCGTGCATGAATTTTTTGGGAAAAAAAATCCTTAATGTATATTAGAGGGTCTTCCTAAATACTAGATTTCAAAAATACATTGACTGATACTGGCAGTTTATAGATTTTGCTTTATCTAATCATACTGGCATAGTAAAGCACAAATTAAAATGTATCTTATATTATCTGTCATGTTTGTGTCCTACAGATGATAAACATTCAGTAGAAGTTATAATATAATACATGAGTGAAAGAAGTATAACATTCTATTTTTGATCCAATATGTTTTACTAACAGAATATTTTGTGTTTGTATAATGGCCCAAATGAAACAGAGGACTTCTTTCCTAGGAGGTTTGGTGCCCAACAAAAAGTGGCAGCCTTCAAGGGTTTAGGGAAGCTTTATCGGAGTTATCAACAACACTGAAGGAAAAGTAGCTATCTGATTAGCATTTTTTGGGTGTGCTTATGACAATAAAAATGATTATGCATATACAGTGAAAGAAATAAGTATTTGATCCCTTGCTGTTTTTGTAAGTTTGCCCACTGACAAAGACATGAACAGTCTATAATTTTAAGGGTAGGTGAATTTTAACATTGAGAGATAGAATATCCAAAAAATGAATCAAGAAAATCACATCGTATAAATTAGATAAATTTATTTGCATTTTGCAGTGAGAAATAAGTATTTGATCCCCTACAAACCATTATGAGAACTGGCTCCTACAGACCAGTTAGATGTTCCCAATCAACTCATTACCTGCATTAAAGACAGCTGTCTTACATAGTCACCTGTATAAAAGACTCCCGTCCACAGACTCAATTAATCAATCAAACTCTAACCTCTACAACATGGGCAAGACCAAAGAGCTTTCTAAGGATGTCAGGGACAGGATCATAGAACTGCACAATGCTGGAATGAGCTACAAAACCATAAGTAAGACTCTGGGTGAGAAGGAGACAACTGTTGGTGCAATAGTAAGAAAGTGGAAGAAATACAAAATGACTGTCAATCGACATCGATCTGGGGCACCATGCAGAATTTCACCTCGTGGGGTATCCTTGATCATGAGGAAGGTGAGAGATCAGCCTAAAACTACATGGGGGGAACTTGTTAATGATTTCAAGGCAGCTGGGACCACTGTCACCAAGAAAACCATTGGTAACACATTACGCCTTAAAGGTTTAAAATCATGCAGTGCCCACAGTTCTCCCAAGGTTATTAGGAGAAGGAGCTGTGGTCAGATAAGACAAAAATTGACCTCTTTGGCATTAACTCAACTCGCCGTGTTTGGAGGAAGAGAAATGCTGCCTATGACCCAAAGAACACTGTCCCCACTGTCAAGCATGGAGGTGGAAACATTATGTTTTGGGGGTATTTCTCTGCTAAGGGCACAGGACTACTTCACCGCATCAATGGGAGAATGTATGGAGCCATGTGCCATAAAATCCTGAGTGACAACCTCCTTCCCTCCGCTAGGACATTAAAAATGGGTATTGGCTGGGTCTTCCAGCAAGACAATGACCCAAAACATACAGGCAACAAAATAGTGGCTCAAAAAGAAGCACATTAAGGTCATGGAGTGGCCTAGCCAGTCTCCAGAGCATAATCCCATAGAAAACTTATGGAGGGAGTTGAAGCTCCGATTTGCCAAGCGACAGCCTCAAAATCTTAATGATTTAGAGATGATCTGCAAAGAGGAGTTGACCAAAATTCCTCCTGACATGTGCGCAACCCTCATCATCAACTATAAAAAATGTCTGACTGCTGTGCTTGCCAACAAGGGTTTTGCCACCTAGTATTAAGTGTTGTTTGCTAAAGGAATCAAATACTTATTTCTCACTGCAAAATGAAAATACATTTATCTTCTTTATAAGATGTGATTTTCTTGATTTTTTTTGGATATTCTGCCTCTCAATGTTAAAATTAACCTACCCTTAAATTTATAGACTGTTCATGTCTTTGTCAGTGGGCAAACTTACAAAAACAGCAAGGGATCAAATAATTATTTCCTTCACTGTAAATACTGTGGTATTGTATGATATCATAATTCAATAGTAGGTACCAATCTACTCAGGGGCTACAAAACAATGAAATTTCGTGACTTACAGGTGACCTCTACTATGATTGTAGACATTCTGGCTCTGATTCATCAAAGCTTTTATGCCAGAATTCTGGTGTAAAAAAATTTGAAGTTGCAAAATTTAGCATTGTTACATAACTGACATAGGAGATGAAAGTTGCTACTGATAAGATTCTATGTAGAGGGAGGAGCTCTAGGCAGAGCCCCTCCCTCCTCCTACCCACTCCCATATACATAGAATCTATCTCAGTAATGTAAAAACCTGTCTTCACTGAATATAGATTTTACCTAGAATTGAGAATTTTGAAACTGAATGATCCGTCCTGGTGGAGAAAGAATTAGATTTCTCTAATAAGATATTTTACAAAGTTTCTTATTTTCATGTGTACTTATTGATTTATTAAATATAAAGTAAAATGACCATTACATTTAAAACCATAGGGTTTATTTAACAGGTATGTGTCTTTTATTCTCTACATGCAGTAAATGGCAGCTAAATTACATAGCTGGCATCTATTTCTAACAGCAGTGGACAAAGTTGAGCTCCAATCACTGCAGTTTACCATTTAAATGGTGCTGACAAAGTTTAAAAGGAAAGCTCCAGCTCCTATAAATCCCCCTCCCAATGCTACCGCGGGAGAGCGATGGGTTATCATGGAAGCTGAGGGCCTGCTAATGACTCCCGTCAATGCCATCTCAGTCACAATGCTAAGATTACTAAGATATCTCAATTTTCTCCAAATACTGCAATAATTTGGTATTTCAGTAATACAATACAGTAAAATAAATAAATATTTTTAAAAATATAGAAAAATTGTAAAAATCTAAAAATTTGAATCATCCCCCCTTTCCTCTTTCTTTCATTAAAAATGTAACCTTAAAGGATCAAAATGAGCTCTACCTGGACACATAAAATGTTTATCATCTTAATGTCAGGATTATACATTAATTGTGAAATGTATTTTCAAAGTGAGTACTTCAGCCTCATGGGGGTCTAAAAAATGTATTTAATAATGTATCTAATTTGTATTGTGAAATCTGGTGACAGATCTATTTGAACACATTCTCGACATCTACCATTCACTTATGGCGCATTTCAGGTCCCCATGTATGGAGCGGTATCAGGAGCAGAGGCTGCATCATACACAACAGCTGCTGACTGTAACAGGAATGATCGGAGCTGAGATCAAATTTATACTATTAACCCCTTAAATGACATTGACAATCTAAAACCTGGAGTTGTACCGGTCCACACTCCCATTGTCCCTTCCATTATGTGATCATGGGATGCCAATGGGTTGCGATGGCAGCTGAAGGCCCCTTTGCCTACCATGATGGTGGCTCCTGTGAAGACTAGCCTGTGCCTGGGCTTCTTAGGAGACCATGTTTTCTGTTCATACTGTAATGCAGATTCAGATTCCCTAAGGTGACTAAAACAATAAATATTTTTAAAATATAAAAAATAATTGAAATAAACTAAAAATCCAAATCACCCTCCTTTTCCATTTATTAAAAATAAAGGCATATTTATATATATACAGTATATGTATAAAAGAATACATTTAGTATTGCCACAACCACACAAAAGTTTAATCTATAGAAGTATAAAACTATTTAACTCATATGGTAAACACAGTAATGTAAAAAAAAAAAATTAAACTTCAGTGTCATATTTTTCTTGGTCAATGGATTTCTTCAAAAATAAAATGTATCTAGACATCATAGATACCCAAAAATTATATCAAGAAAACATCAGCCTGCCCTGCAAGCAAAACAAGCCCTCACACAACTCAATTAATGGAAAAATGAAAAAGTTAAGAGTGTCAGAAAATGACAACAAAATATATTTTTTACAAATTACAGAATATTCTTTCATCACTAAAATAATTTAAAAAAAACTGGTCAAGTTGGTATCACCATAACTTTACTGATGTGGAGAATCATGATGCCAAGCAATTGTTACCGCACAATGAACTCCATGAAAAACAAACCCCAAAAAAACTATGTAAAAAATGCAGCTTTTTTTTGCAATTTCACCGCACTTGGAATTTATTTTACGTTTTCCAGTACGTTGTATGGTAAAATGAATGGAGTTATTGAGAACTACAACTTGTCCAGCAAAAAACAAGCACTCATATGGCAATGTGGACGAAAAATAAAAAACGTTGTGGCACTTGGAGAAAGGAGAGGAAAAGATAAAAACGCAAAAATGAAATATGTTGGAAGGTGTTAAGCTCAGTGGACCCAATGATGGTAAATATTTGCTTGATTTTTGCAGTATGTTTTAACATTCTAGAAAATATATATAGAAAATGTACTTCTCTAATATTTTCTGCTCCTTATTTACAAATTAGAAACCATCATCTCTGCAAAATATAAGGTATATATTGACATAATTGATCTTCGGGATTTTTATGATTTAAATTATTTAAAAGTGTTTAGTACTTTGTACTAATTAGAAAATGCAACAATTTATTATCCCCTAATTAGAGATGAGCGAACCCAAACTGTAAAGTTCGAAATTCGGACCAGACACCTAGTGTTCGGTGCTGGACTTGGAACACGGACTAATCCTGGAAGTCCGTTTTACAGTTTCGGAAAGAGAGAGAGCTTTTTTTCCAGCTCCAAAGCATGAGTCCCTATTGATTTCTATGGGATTTGGGTTCAAGTTTGGGTTCAAGTTCTTGTACCCAGACTGAACTTTGGACTAAAGTTTGGTCGAACCCGAACTTCCTAGGGTCCGTTCATCTCTACCCCTAATTGATTCACCTTATAGTAACCTACTATTACAACACAACAGTAGTGTTCATTAAGATATAATATTGTTTCATAATTGTCCTTCATATTTAGACAATGCACAATGGATGAATGTATAATGACATGCTTATGAAATATTCCCATATTCCTAACTGAATATCCCTGCTGATTTATACAGACTTTATTTGAAGACATAAATCATTTCATGAGTACCAGCCTTCATGGCCTATGATAGATGTTTTTATTCAAAAACCCTCATCTCATATTTATTTTTTTATAGATTTCTATTGTCAACCAATCATGCCTTATGTTCATGTTGCAGTAGAATTAACAGTAAAAATAGCAAACATAAGGAAAATGTTGCAGTGTTTCAGTTCTACTGAACTTAGATAGCCATAGTGGACATCAGTGGAGTAACGTGAAACTCATGGGATCCAATGCAAAATCTTCAACATGGCCCCCCAAAATCACAAGTTTTTGTCTTCTTATGTGAGCCACAGCAATCTTTTGGGTCCTTCTTGGATGCAGGGCCAAGGTGTGACGGCAACCTTTGCACCCACTGTAGCTACTCCATGGGTAGATATCTAAGGCCACATTGAGTATTATTTGCCTCACTGTTCGTAAGTCAAAAGCAGGAGTGGAGCAGTCAGAAGCTTACAAATATTGAGGTAAGGCTATATTCCCACATGCTGTGTTTTTTTATGTCAGAAATCTGCAGCAAAACTGATCTCTGGCACGAAATCAGCTGCGTGAAAAAAGCAGGTTTTGCTGCCTTTTTTTATGCATTTTTGATGCGTTTTTTGAGCATTATTTTCACTGTCCTTCCATCTCTATTTCTGCATATACATAAAGTTCTGAAAAAAAGAACCCCATTTTATTTTGCCATCCAAAACGCTGAAAAAACGTTGAAAAAATATACCTGTGTTTTTTGGTGCTTTTTTTCAGCGTTTTTTTCACCACCCATTACTTCCTGTGGGTGAAAGAACACCGAAAAAACGTTGAAAGAAGTGACATGCACTATTTTCCAAAAACCCATCCAAGGCACAAAATACGCAGCAAAAAAAACAAGATATATGAACAGAGAATTCTGGTTTCTCAGACGCAGCTGGTACTGCAAAACGCAGATGAAAATTTGCATAAAAATCTGCAGCAAAATATGCTGAAAAACCCAACGTGTGTGAACATAGCCTAAAAATCTCACCAAATACTGAACGTGTGCACGTGGTCTAATCGTCTTCTATATATTCTATATATATTCTATTTAGTAGAACCAAGGGGATCAGGGTGCTGGACACATACTGTGATACAAAGCTACTTTAAAACACAGACATTGGCTATTCAGACATATTCCCATGATAATGATAATTACTTGATGACTTTGACAATGACTTAGTCGAGTACCACAAACATCAAAAACTTTTATCATATCTATCGGAGCGTATTTTCTAAATATTATTTTTCTCATCTAACTTCCATTACTGCTATTCTTAGGTTAAGTTCTCATGTTGAATATTTGGTGAGTTTTTGATGTTGCAGATTTTCTGCAGCATTTCTAAACTTATTAGCTAAATTAGCTTACGTGCATTTTTTTCATTGCGTTTTTATCGTGTTTTTTATGCTGCGGTTTTGTCTCTTTTTGGTATGTTATGTGTTAAGTAAAGCTGCTTTGTTTTTGATGCTTCCTAGCATTTGGGTTTGATAAAACTTTATTGATTCAGTCATGTGTAAAGTACACGCAAATGTGTTTATCTGTGGATTTTTCACATCTTATGCACTTTTATGGGGAAAATCCCTATATAAAACTCAGAGTGTTCGCAAGACAAATTGACATGTTGCTGATTTGAAAAATGCATCGCAGGTCAGTTTATGGAGCATAAAAAAACACAGTGGGAATTAGATTTATGTACAGTACAGACCAAAAGTTTGGACACACCTTCTCATTTAAATATTTTTCTGTATTTTCAAGAATATGAAAATTGTACATTCACACTGAAGGCATCAAAACTATGAATTAACACATGTGGAATTATATACTTAGCAAAAAAGTGTGAAACAACTGCAAATATGTCTTATATTCTAGGTTCTTCAAAGTAGCCACCTTTTGCTTTGATGACTGCTTTGCACACTCTTGGCATTCTCTTGATGAGCTTCAAGAGGTAGTCACCGGAAATGGTTTTCACTTCACAGGTGTGCCCTGTCAGGTTTAATAAGTGGGATTTCTTGCCTTATAAATGGGGTTGGGACCATCAGTTGTGTTGTGCAGAAGTCTAGTGGATACACAGCTGATAGTCCTACTGTATAGACTGTTAGAATTTGTATTATGGCAAGAAAAAAGCAGCTAAGTAAAGAAAAACGAGTGGCCATCATTACTTTAAGAAATGAAGGTCAGTCAGTGCGAAAAATTGGGAAAACTTTGAAAGTGTCCCCAAGTGCAGTTGCAAAAACCATCAAGCGCTACAAAGAAACTGGCTCACATGAGGACCGCCCAAGGAAAGGAAGACCAAGAGTCACCTCTGCTTCTGAGGATAAGTTTATCTCAGTCACCAGCCTCAGAAATCACAGGTTAACAGCAGCTCAGATTAGAGACCAGGTCAATGCCACACAGAGTTCTAACAGCAGACACATCTTTTCAACAACTGTTAAGAGGAGACTTTGTGCAGCAGGCCTTCATGGTAAAATAGCTGCTAGGAAACCACTGCTAAGGACAGGCAACAAGCAGAAGAGACTTGTTTGGGCTAAAGAACACAAGGAATGGACATTAGACCAGTGGAAATCTTTGTTTGGTCTGATGAGTCCAAATTTGAGATGTTTGGTTCCAACCACCGTGTCTTTGTGTGACACAGAAAGGGTGAACGGATGGACTCTACATGCCTGGTTCCAACCGTGAAGCATGGAGAAGGAGGTGTGATGGTGTGGGGGTGCTTTGCTGGTGACACTGTTGGGGATTTATTCAAAATTGAAGGCATACTGAACCAGCATGGCTACCATAGCATCATGCAGCGGCATGCTATTCCATCCGGTTTGCATTTAGTTGGACCATGATTTATTTTTCAACAGGACAATGACCCCAAACACACCTCCAGGCTGTGTAAGGTCTATTTGACCAAGAATGAGAGTGATAGGGTGCTACACCAGATGACCTGGCCTCCACAGTCACCAGACCAGAACCCAATCGAGATGGTTTGGGGTGAGCTGGACCGCAGAGTGAAGGCAAAAGGGCCAACAAGTGCTAAGCATCTATGGGAACTCCTTCAAGATTGTTGGATGACCTTTTCCGGTGACTACGTCTTGAAGCTTATCCAGAGAATGCCAAGAGTGTGCAAAGCAGTCATCAAAGCAAAAGGTGGCTACTTTGAAGAACCTAGAATATAAGACATATTTTCAGTTGTTTCACACTTTTTTGTTAACTATATAATTCCACATGTGTTAATTCATAGTTTTGATGCCTTCAGTGTGAATGTACAATTTTCATTGTCATGAAAATACAGAAAAATCTTTAAATGAGATTGTGTGTTCAAACTTTTGGTCTGTACTGTATATCACATCCATTTTGCCGGGCCTGTGCATTTTTCAGCAGCGAAAATACGCATGGTCAAAAACTCTCCAAAAACTCTTTGTTGGAATTTAACTTTCAGAGTACATGAAGAAATGGTGCGATACAGCTCCTCGATGAGTATCATGGGTAATATCGTTTAGAAATGCTTGGTATGTCTAGAATCTCTTTATCCATTTACACCATATTACTGATGTGCTATACATCAGTGTACTGTAAATTAAATCCTACTGTCTTGGTGCTGGAAAATAAACAGGTTATTATTGATTGCTGTTCAGGTACTGTGCTCTGTTGTCTGAACGACATGTAAAAATGAAAGGTTTAAACCACAAACACTGCAGCCAGTTTTACATTCTGACATTTATTTACTCAATTATACAGCATATGTTATTATGAGGTCCATTCACTTCATACTACAATTTATAGGGTATGATGAAGTTTACTTAATCTGTTCTACATAGTGTATGGTATAAAAAATGTTCTTTGACTCCATACTGTAATGTCTATGCTATTTTGGGGTTATTATTCAGTATGTCCTACAATATACAGTATTTGGTATTATGAGGTTCCTTTGATGTACACTACTGTGTACAGTACAATGATTATGTTATTAATAGATTTATTCACCTCATACTGCAATGTCAAATTATGAAATACTCCAACAGTTATATGGAAGTTCTCCAAAAATCACTGCTACTGCTTTAGGTACTTCTTTAAATGAAGCACCACCGTCTTTCTGTTGTCTAGCTTCAAAATCGATGAACGATCGCATAGAATTTTAAAGCATTCATCCCTAATGCTGTGGAACCATTGGTTCTGTACTTAGTGCCCATATTGTTTTTGATGTTACACTTACGCATTCATTTACAAATAGGTGAGTCTGTTTAAGTAAGATTTATATCTAAGTCCATAAATTGGATTAAAATCTTCATCTGGTCAGGAGAGCTATACCGATCAAAACATTTACCGGTCAGAATAATAAAATGCATTGATCATCATTGATGGAAAGTACATATGTATGATTGACATGCTGGGCACCATGATATTTTGTATGTTACACATGCATAACGACCATTAAACTATTTGGGAGTATAGCAGAACCATTTCCTCATTTGCATATGTAAACAAGGCTGTGTAGCTTTTAATAGGATGTCCTGGAAAAAGTGTTGACTGTCATCATCCAGCATATGTAGACTAGATTAGCATTGCTGTGATTATCCCCTCCAATTCTTCCTCTGCTTATGCTATATGTTCATTTCGGTTGTGTACATTTTTTTTGTAGTGTAAGATACAAAATTTTATATTTTTACAAAAAATAAAAACTTTCAATAACAGACTTTGTTGTTTGTGCTATTATTAATACAAGAGTATATTGTACTTTATACATTAGTTTAATGTGACTGGGGAACTTTAAGTCTATAGTAGTTGTCACCTATCTTTTAAATAGGTAATAACTTTTTCTTGCCAGAATAACTTTTTAAGGATATTTACTCTTGACTCCCCTAAGGCCAGACTCACATGCCAGTGATTTTTCTCATACCCAAAAAATGGACTTATTTCGTCTGTGTGGTGTGCTTGATCGATTTTGATCCATTTTTGGTCAATGTTACTATTTTTCCATCAGTATGTCATCCATTTTTCTTGTATAAGAAGGCTTCCCAAGCTTCTTCTAGCATTAGTTATTGAAGAACAGACAACACTTAGTCCACAGTCTGCCGCCAGTTTTTTCGACTGCCTCATACTCCTCAGTTCATGTTCTTAAGACGTCAATCTCATAGACATAACTTTGTTGGAAGTCCAATTAGCTATTACATTTCTGAAACCTTCTAAGTTCCGAGGTCCTAATGATTTCTCACCTTTCTATTATAAAAAAATTGCTGTCCTTTTAGGGCCACATCTTGTCTCTCTCTTTAATGCCCTTAAATCTGACTCCACTCTGCACACACCGTCAATAGTGGCTCAAATAGTCTTGATGCCCAAACATAATGAGGAGGATCTAGATACTGTATAAACAATTTCCAACCTATTTTTACTGCTGAATATTGACATTTAGCTCTTTATTCTAAAATATTCTAGCCATCAGAATTCATGAATTCTATGTCTTAAATTCATAGAGATCAAATGGGATTCATCCTACAACGCTAAGCTAGGCATATTACCTGTAGAGTTGTTCATCTGGCACACTTAGCCTCTATAGTGGGGTGAATATATCATTAGACTTAAAATAAATTCCAACGAAAGGTCTGTTAACTGTTTTTGTCTCTTCCAAGTGTACAGGTCAATATAAAAAAAGTCTACCAAAATCTTCCAACCGAAAGTGGGTAATTTACAAGATGGCCTTTGAAAACCTTCAAAATTGGACAAAGTCTTCTAAGTTTCCTATTTCTAAGAGTACAACAATTATTTATTGATCAAACTTGTGTTTTTTATGGTCAATAAATAAATTTAAACCAACAACTTCTGCCTATGGGATCAAAATGGTGACCAACAGTGAATAATATAGGTACAATACCTGTTATTAGGTCTAAATATGTACACATCATTTCATGGTAATTTTTTATTATCACAACAAATTTTAACTATATTATAAACAAAACTATTTTTAATACAAAATACATATTTTAACAGAGTATACTTTAAATTAGGCTATGAAATTATGCAGCAATCTGAGGGTATAAAAGTCAAAACTTCACTTTCTATTAGTTTTCATTACTGTCCTCTACTGTATCTGACTCTTGGTTGTCACTATGCGTAACTTGGCATGATCCACATATAGAACTGCATCAAAGTCCATTTGTTACCACCGCAACTAGTTTTACAATTGCAATGTATAATTTTCAATTGAGTGTCTGGTGCACCATTTATATCACACATTACAGGTACAAGGTCATCGCCATTGAGTTTGCAATCCCAATTCACAGGATTCATCTCGCTAGCCGCACATGTCATGGTCTGGTAGTACACTCTTTGACAATAGAATTTATTGGAAGACTCAGTTGGAAGATGTTCTGGATGAACGAACGATTTGGCTGTGACAACGTTCTTCGTAAGTGTCTGGTAATGCAAGGCTACCAAAGAACTTGTACTGTTGTGACCGAAAATAACAATCATCACTTGACTGCCAAGGCTTACTATATCAGCAGGTTTTTAATTTGGTAAAGTGAATGCATTCACACAGGAATAAAGGCCATGATTATCTTTTCAAAGTTTTTCCAGTACTGCCAGTACTGATTTTTTACCAGCCCATAAATATGAGAGGTGGAATCACATGCTGTGAATGCTTGAATAAATAACAACTGTGTACATAACTCACTTCCGAGAGCAGACTTCAAATTATTGATGTGATTCACTTTTGGGGTGTCTCTTGGATGAATATCCGATCGAAAATACAGTGGTTTGCCATTAGCTTCAGCGTAATATAGGAGAAGAATTAACAGGTGAGTATCATTTAGAATGAGCGTGGTGGAACATTCCTGTGCACTGTTAACTGAGACCATTGCAATGTCTACATCAGCGTCCCCTTCCGCTTAAAAAACTATACAGCCTCTCTTCACCATTTCCTCAATGATTAATTTGATTAGGTGTTGTTTATTATGTCCGACAGAACGGAATCTTTTCTATTTCCCTTTAAATTCAGTATCACAGGTGAAGTTAACTATTGGAAGTTTGATTTTTCATTGCCTTCTCTTAAGTGTATTTTCCCATATTGAAGGACCTGAGTCATACTCATCGAACACAAAAGTTGCCATCCTGTAGTGTTTAATTGTAAAGTTTGCATATACTCTGGCTATTTTATATGTATCTCCCTTTTTCCACTTCAGTTTGCGTATCATGTAGCCTCTGTCAATAACATATCTTTCCATACACATAACATAACTTGGGCAGCGCGGTGGCTCAATGGTTAGCACTGCAGCCTTGCCGTGCTGGGGTCCTTGGTTCAAATCCCACCGAGGAAAACATCTGCAAGGGGATTGTATGTTCTCCTCATGTTTGTGTGGGTTTCCTCCGCGTTCTCCGGTTTCCTCCCACACTCCAAAGACATACTGTTAGGGAATTTAGATTGTGAGCTCCATTGGGGACAGTGATGATAATGTATGTATACGATAGCACTAGTGTTGAGCGAACATGCTCGACACTGCTCGGTACTCACCCGAGCATCACGCTACTCAGGATTTTCGGCGAGCACCAAGCATTTCCGGGTTACTCGGGCGGGAGCTCGGGTCTCCACCCTGCATGTTTGGTGCTCTTTACAGAGCCAATGAACATGCAGGGATTGCCAGCCAGTCACTGTAATGCCACAACCATGTTGTTTGTGAGCATTACAGTGATTGGCTGGCCGCACAGTGTCACGTCGAGTATTTAAAACCGGGCGCCGCCATCTTGGACACAGTCACTCCAGATCAGCTAGTGTAGGGAAAGCGCTGCTGAGCTAGGGAGAGATTTATACTGCGAAATAGTTAGTGTAGGGTCTGTAAAGGCTGCCAAATCAAACAAACAGTCATTCTCAGGACTAATATCCATCCCACATATCAGGCAGGCAGGCTGTATAGGAGACGCAGTGGTTATACCAGGAAACGCTGCATTACAGTCCTGTTTGTGAAATTTCTGGACTTCGCTCCAGGTCCTGGGGGGGCAGGAAAAATCCTTTTTTTTAATCTAAATCCTTTTATTTTTTTCCTCCTTCACACTGTACAAATACCCGTCTTACTAACCTTTTGGCGTCCCCCCCCCCCCCAAAATAAAAAAAAAAAAAGTGTGTCTGTGACAGTTCAGACACAAATATATCTGTTTAAAATAGTCTGGTGTAGGACAGAGAAACAGAAGTGTGGTTTTGCAGTTCCACGGTTCAAACCTCTGTATTATCCACTTTTGGGCCATTTGTATCTAAAAAAAAAACAGTTTGAGTGTGTCGCTCACTGTTCAGCCGCAAATATATATATTTAAAAAAGTCTGGTATACACCAGTAAACTGTGGTTTTGCTGTTCCACGGTAAAAAAATCTCTGTATTATCCTGCTGTTGGCATTTTTTGCCGTAAAGAAAAACAGTAATAGTGTCTCCTGATTGTTCAGACACCAATATATCTGTTTAAAAGAGTCTGGTATACACCAGTAAATTATAACTGTGGTTTTGCCGTTCCACGGTAAAAAATCTCTATTATCCAGCTTTTGGCATTTTTTCCGTAAAGAAAAACAGTAATAGTGTCACCTGATTGTTCAGACACCAATATATATGTTTAAAAGAGTCTGGTATACACCAGTAAATTATAACTGTGGTTTTGTCGTCCCACAGTAAAAAATCTCTATTATCCAGCTTTTGGTATTTTTTCCGTAAAGAAAAACAGTAATAGTGTCTCCTGATTGTTCAGACACCAATATATCTGTTTAAAAGAGTCTGGTATACACCAGTAAATTATAACTGT
The DNA here is from genome assembly GCF_046119375.1 of Phyllobates terribilis. NCBI lineage: Eukaryota > Metazoa > Chordata > Amphibia > Anura > Dendrobatidae > Phyllobates > Phyllobates terribilis. The sequence goes on from NW_027362761.1 coordinate 792,363,789, forward strand.
GGTTTTGCCGTCCCACAGTAAAAAATCTCTATTATCCAGCTATTGGTATTTTTTCCGTAAAGAAAAACAGTAATAGTGTCTCCTGATTGTTCAGACACCAATATATCTGTTTAAAAGAGTCTGGTATACACCAGTAAATTATAACTGTGGTTTTGCCGTCCCACAGTAAAAAATCTCTATTATCCAGCTTTTGGTATTTTTTCCGTAAAGAAAAACAGTAATAGTGTCTCCTGATTGTTCAGACACCAATATATCTGTTTAAAAGAGTCTGGTATACACCAGTAATTTATAACTGTGGTTTTGCCGTTCCACGGTAAAAAATCTCTATTATCCTGCTTTTGGCATTTTTTGCCGTAAAGAAAAACAGTAATAGTGTCTCCTGATTGTTCAGACAAAAATATATCTGTTGAAAATAGTCTGGTGTAGGCCTGAGAAACAGAACTGTGGTTTTGCAGCTCCACGGGTCAAATCTCTGTATTATTCTGCTTTTGGCATTTTTTGCCGTAAAGAAAAACAGTAAGAGTGTCTCCTGATTGTTCAGACACAAATATATCTGTTGAAAATAGTCTGGTGAAGGCCAGTGAAATAGAAGTGTGGTTTTGCAGTTCCACGGTTCAAACCTCTCTATTATCCACTTTTGGGCCATTTTTACCTAAAAAAAACAGTTTGAGTGTGTTGCTCACTGTTCAGCCGCAAATATATCTATTTAAAATTGTCTGGTATACCCCAGTAATCAATAACTGTGGTTTTGCCATTCCACGGTAAAAAATCTCTATTATCCAGCTTTTGGTATTTCTTCCATAAAGAAAAACAGTAATAGTTTCTCAATGATTGTTCAGATTGTTTAAAAGAGTCGGGGGTAGGCCAGAGAAATAGAACTGTGGTTTTCCTCTTCCACGGTTCTAATCTACTTTCTATTACCCTTTTTCCATTGATAGTGCGACTGTAAGCTATTTTACTTCCTTTACAATGGGCAAGGTGCGTGGCAAGGGACGTGGAAGTGAACGTTCTGGTGATGGTGCATGCAGAGGACGGGGCCGTGGCCAAGGTGAAAATGTGCCACAACCAACAGCCACTTCTTGACCAAATTACTAGGGAAGCACAGAACAACACCAGTATTGCGAACTGATCAGTGTGAACAGGTTATTAATTGGATAGCAGATAATGCTTCCAGATACCTGGGCACCACCACCTCCGGTCTGTCTTCCACACGGTCAAATCTTAGTAGCCATGAGTCTCGACCGCATACTCCTCCTCACACTGATGCTCCTTCCTCCCACCTTGCCGAGTGTCGTCAGATAGCAACTATCCCACACTTGGACACTCTGAAGAGCTGTTCACTGGCCCATTTCCATTTGTGCCTCTTGCCTGCTCCGCTTGAAGTGGTGGAAGAGGAGATCCCATGTAGCGATGCCCAAATATTTGATCAGCCACGGCCACAGGAAGTCGACGCTGGCAATTTGTCACAAGAGGTGGACAAAGACGAGACACAATTGCCAGGAAGTGAGGAGGAGGATCAGGGTGCGCAAGTGGAAGAGGAGGAGGTGGTGGATGATCTAGTAACTGACGCAACGTAGCAGGAGGACATGCAGAGCGAGGCCAGCAGCACACAGGGTGAGGGAGGCAGAGAACCCCAACAGGCAGGAAGAAGCAGTGTGGTGGCCGCACACAGAAGGCAAGGAACAGTTCCCCATAACACCAACACGGGGGACGTTGCCAGTACAACCTGTAGGTCTTCCAGAGTCTGGAATTTTTTTTAAAGACTCTGCTGATAACCCCAAAAAGGCCATTTGTACCACCTGCCATGCCAGCATCAGCAGGGGTGACAAAACTACCAGTCTGACCACCACCAGCATGATCAGGCACAAGCCAGCAAAGCGCCCGACTTTGTGGGGCAAACCCCAGGGTCCACGACCAGTGTCAGCGGGTGTCACCACTGCTTCTTCCACTGTTGTGCGTGCAATAGAACCCCCTGTTGTGTGTGCAAGGCAATCCCCTGTCCATACTGCATGCAAAGATGCCACCTCCTCCCTGTCTTCACTTGTTCTAGGTCCCCAGCCGACACTATTTTGCCCAGTGTGCCATCCCCGCACTACACAAGCACGTGTCCCAAAACATCTGCCGTGACCTCAACAACACAGTTACTGGGAGAGTCCACCTGACAACGGACACGTGGACAAGTGCTTGTGGCCAGGGACGGTACATCTCCCTGACGGCACACTGGGTAAACATAGTGGTAGCCGGGACCCAGTCGGACCTTGGGACGGAACACATCCTCCCCACACCGAGGATTGCGGGCCCTATGTAAGTCAGAGTTGCCCCCACAGTGTACAGCTCCTGCGCATCATCCTCCTCCTCCTCCTCATGTTCAGCCTCCATCTCAGATATCACGACATCAGTTACAAGCTGGAAGCACTGCAGTACTGCCTCCGCCAAGCGGCAACAGGCTGTGCTGAAACTCATAAGCTTAGGTGAGAAACCTCAAACTGCTTGTGAGTAGTGTTGAGCGATACCTTCCGATATCGGGAAATATCGGATCGGGTTGGATCGGACCGATACCCAAAGAGTATCGGATATCGCCGATTCCGATACCGGAAACCAATGCATGTCAATGGGACAGAAATATCGGAATGAAAATAAACCCTTTCTTTCCTTGTAGGTTAATTCTACATGAAGGAAAACAACTAAGAATAATGTAGAATGTATTGGGGGAGGTGGGGGAGACAATAAAGGCATAGAGGTTTAGCCCAATCAAATGGAATAGCAGGAATTAATATTTTTTTTAAGACGTTCTGAGTTACGGAAATATTGACTATGTTAAGTATTTTTATATTTTGTCAGATATTTATGTTTCACTACTTCCATGCTCTTCACCGTCTTTTTTACTTCTCCCATACTTTCTCCTTCATCATCCTCCTTCATCATCCTCAGCATCAGCATCTTTTTCATCAACTTCTTCTTCACCTTCTTCATCTTCTTCTTCTTCACCTTCTTCGTATTATTCTTTGTTTTTACATTCTTCATATTCTTCTTATTCAACTATTATTCTTCTTCATATTCTACTTCTTCATCTTCTTCATATTCTTCTTCTTCATCATATTCTTATTTGTGACAGGCATTCCTGTAGTTGCTATCTATAAAAGTTTGAACATTACACCTTTCGTTCTGCCCGTCACAAAAGATTTACAACAGGATTTGTCCACGTTCAGTTTGGCCTGCAGCAGCAGGTCTTTTCCAGGGGCACCACGAGGAGGAATGGACTCACCCCCATACACTGCTTAGTCATCTTCTGCTTATAATTTAGATATTATCTTTTGCTCTGATTTTTAGTCTTATGCTTAATGTTCTTCCGCTTTTTGTTCTGCAGCTTCTTGTACTTCTGTTTCTTGGTTTTCTGTCTCTTGTTCTTCTGTATCTTGGTGGTTGTCTTCTCTTCTTTGTCCTCTTGGTCAACTTCTTCAGGGTCATCTTCTTGGTCTTCTTCGGGGTGGTCTTCAGGGTCGTCGTCTTCGGGGTCCTCGTCTTCAGGGTCCTCGTCTTCTTCGGGGTGGCCTTCAGGGTCCTCGTCTTCAGGGTCGTCGCCTTCGGGGTCCTCGTCTTCTTCGGGTTGGTCTTCAGGGTCCTCGTCTTCAGGGTCCTCGTCAGGGAGATCCAGAGTGATTACCAAGAACCATTTCAAAAAGCTTGAACTTGGAAATGTAGCAGAAGGTACAAGAAGGCTGAGGAACTACCGAGGACCAGCTGACGGTACTGGAACCCGGATGGGTAGCAGAAGGTACAAGAGCCAATGGAACTACCGAAGACCAGCTGATGGTACTGGAACTCGGTTACTAAGCAGGAGGTACCTGTGCCAGAAAGCACTACCAAGGACCAGCAGACGTTGGTGGAACTTGGATACCAAGAAGGAGGCACCTAATCCAAAGGCACTGCCGAGAACCAGATGACGGTACTGGAACCCAGATGGGTAGCAGAAGGTACCCATGTAAAAAAAAGTTTCAAGGCCGCGAGCCTGCCGCAGTTACCAAAACCCACAGTTCTACAGGGGGTGCTTGTCCTATTGGCACTATGGAACCAGCCTTCATTGCCAGATCCAGCAGCCCACATAGGAGTCAACTAAACTGCAGGCACCATAGAGTCGGCTAACCCGACCGCAACACGACAGGACAACGCATTGGAGGCAAAGTGACGTTGACACTACAAGGAAACAGCTGGCGTGCTGGAACCAGGCTGGGCAGGAGGGAGTACCCGTGCCAAAGACACTGCCGAGAACCAGCTGACGGTAATGGAACCCGGATGGGTAGTAGAAGGTACAAGAGCAAATGGAACTACCCAGGACCAACTGACGGTACTGGAACCCGGATGGGTAGCAGAAGGTACAAGAGCCAATGGAACTACCGAAGACCAGCTGACGGTACTGGAACTCGGTTGCTAAGCAGGAGGTACCTGTGCCAGAAAGCACTACCAAGGACCAGCAGACGTTGGTGGAACTTGGATACCGAGAAGGAGGCACCTAATCCAAAGGCACTGCCGAGAACCAGCTGACGGTACTGGAACCTGGATGGGTAGCAGAAGGTACCCATGTAAAAAAAAGTTTCAAGGCCGCGAGCCGGCCGCAGTTACCAAAACCCACAGTCCTACAGGGGGTGCTTGTCCTATTGGCACTATGGAACCAGCCTTCATTGCCAGATCCCGCAGCCCACATAGGAGTCACCTAAACTGCAGGCACCATAGAGTCGGCTAACCCGACCGCAACACGACAGGACAACGCATTGGAGGCAAAGTGACGTTGACACTACCTGGAAACAGCTGGCATGCTGGAGCCAGGCTGGGCAGGAGGGAGTACTCGTGCCAAAGACACTGCTGGGAAACAGCTGGCAGTGCTGGAACCCAGGGTAAATGCTAAAAACAGAGTGGAGCCAGAGGCGTAATTGGAGCAACTTTAAAATCTGTAGTAGTGTGAATGTGGACAAAGCAGGAGAATTTGCCGGACACACAGCTGGGGAACAGCTGACGTTACTGAACCCCAATAACACTGGAGCAAGCGTTGACTGTGCAGACGGCACTTCTGAGCAGCAACTAGCGGTATTGGAGCCCAGGGTAAATACTAAAAACAGAGGAGCCAGAGGTGTAATTGGAGCAAGTTTTAAATCAGTAGTACAGTGGATGTGGACAAAGCAGGAGAATTTGCCGGACACACAGCTGGGGAACAGCTGACGTTACTGAACCCCAATAACACTGGAGCAAGCGTTGACTGTGCAGACGGCACTTCTGAGCAGCAACTAGCGGTATTGGAGCCCAGGGTAAATACTAAAAACAGAGGAGCCAGAGGTGTAATTGGAGCAAGTTTAACATCAGTAGTACAGTGGATGTGGACAAAGCAGGAGAATTTGCCGGACACACAGCTGGGGAACAGCTGACGTTACTGAACCCCAATAACACGGCAGCAAGTGTTGACTGTGCAGACGGCACTTCCGAGCGCCAACTGGTGGTGTTGGAGCTCAGGGATAATACTGAAAACAGAGGAGCCAGAGGTGTAATTGGAGCAACTTTAAAATCTGTAGTAGTGAGAATGTGGACAGAGCAGGAGAAATTGCCGTCCGCACAGCAGGGGAACAGCTGACGTTACTGAACCCCAATAACACTGGAGCAAGCATTGACTGTGCAGACGGCACTTCTGAGCAGCAACTAGCGGTATTGGAGCCCAGGGTAAATACTAAAAACAGAGGAGCCAGAGGTGTAATTGGAGCAAGTTTTAAATCAGTAGTACAGTGGATGTGGACAAAGCAGGAGAATTTGCCGGACACACAGCTGGGGAACAGCTGACGTTACTGAACCCCAATAACACTGGAGCAAGCGTTGACTGTGCAGACGGCACTTCTGAGCAGCAACTAGCGGTATTGGAGCCCAGGGTAAATACTAAAAACAGAGGAGCCAGAGGTGTAATTGGAGCAAGTTTAAAATCAGTAGTACAGTGGATGTGGACAAAGCAGGAGAATTTGCCGGACACACAGCTGGGGAACAGCTGACGTTACTGAAACCCAATAAAATGGCAGCAAGTGTTGACTGTGCAGACGGCACTTCCGAGCGCCAACTGGCGGTGTTGGAGCTCAGGGATAATACTGAAAACAGAGGAGCCAGAGGTGTAATTGGAGCAACTTTAAAATCTGTAGTAGTGAGAATGTGGACAGAGCAGGAGAAATTGCCGTCCGCACAGCAGGGGAACAGCTGACGTTACTGAACCCCAATAACACGGCAGCAAGTGTTGACTGTGCAGACGGCACTTCCGAGCGCCAACTGGCGGTGTTGGAGCTCAGGGATAATACTGAAAACAGAGGAGCCAGAGGTGTAATTGGAGCAACTTTAAAATCTGTAGTAGTGAGAATGTGGACAGAGCAGGAGAAATTGCCGTCCGCACAGCAGGGGAACAGCTGACGTTACTGAACCCCAATAACACTGGAGCAAGCGTTGACTGTGCAGACGGCACTTCTGAGCAGCAACTAGCGGTATTGATGCCCAGGGTAAATACTAAAAACAGAGGAGCCAGAGGTGTAATTGGAGCAAGTTTAAAATCAGTAGTACAGTGGATGTGGACAAAGCAGGAGAATTTGCCGGACACACAGCTGGGGAACAGCTGACGTTACTGAACCCCAATAACATGGCAGCAAGTGTTGACTGTGCAGACGGCACTTCCGAGCGCCAACTGGCGGTGTTGGAGCTCAGGGATAATACTGAAAACAGAGGAGCCAGAGGTGTAATTGGAGCAACTTTAAAATCTGTAGTAGTGAGAATGTGGACAGAGCAGGAGAAATTGCCGTCCGCACAGCAGGGGAACAGCTGACGTTACTGAACCCCAATAACACGGCAGCAAGTGTTGACTGTGCAGACGGCACTTCCGAGCGCCAACTGGCGGTGTTGGAGCTCAGGGATAATACTGAAAACAGAGGAGCCAGAGGTGTAATTGGAGCAACTTTAAAATCTGTAGTAGTGAGAATGTGGACAGAGCAGGAGAAATTGCCATCCGCACAGCAGGGGAACGCACTGCGACTTGTTTGCGCCTGCTGCAGCTGGTACTCCATTACTGCTGCCTGCTGCTCACACAACCTCTCCAACATATGTAACGTTGAATTCCACCTGGTGGGTAGGTCACTTATGATGCGATGTTCCGGAAGACGTAATCGGCGCTGCAGAGCTGCAATGCGTGATCTTGCGTTGCTGGAATGCCGCAAGTGAGCGCACTCAATGCGGACCTTGTGAAGCAGTGCATCAAGATCCGGATAGTTCCTCAAAAAACTCTGCACGACCAAGTTGAGCACATGTGCCAGACATGGGATGTGAGTGAGGTTGCCTAGGCCCAGAGCTGCCACCAGATTTCGGCCATTGTCACACACTACCATGCCTGGCTGGAGATTCGCTGGCACAAACCACACGTCGCTCTGCTGCTTGATGGAATTCCAGAGCTCCTGCGCTGTGTGGCTTCGATTCCCCAAAGAAATTAATTTTAATACGGCCTGTTGACGTTTGGCCACGGCTGTGCTCATATCGGTCATCATAACAGGTAACCGTTCACGGGTCGATGTGGAGGTAGACCGTGACGGCTCCTGCAGTGCTGATTCAGAGGAACTGGAGTAAGAGGAGTCAATGTGTACAGACTGGATTCATGCAATCCTTGGAGTTGGCAGAACACGTACAGCGCCACTCTCAAGATCTGTATCCGGCTCCACAACATTTACCCAATGGGCAGTGAGGGAAAGGTATCGTCCCTGTCCATGCTTACTGGTCCATGCATCGGTGGTCAGGTGGACCTTGCTTCTGATGGCGTTTTGTAGCGCATGTTTAATTTTTCTCTCCATATGATGTTGCAGGGCAGGGACGGCTTGCCTGCTGAAATAAAAGCGGCTGGGCACGTTGTATTGTGGAACTGCCAATGCCATAAAGTTACGGAAGGTGTCAATCTCCACCAGCCTGAATGATGGCATTTCAAGGGCCAGTAGTTTAGCAATGCCAGCATTCAGAGCCTGTGCTCGGGGGTGGTTTGCCGAGTATGGGTGCCTTTTCTCCCATGCGTGTGCTAACAATGGCTGTAGACAGGCCTGGGAGTGTGAGGATGACTGGGAAAGTGGTGCTGTGGGTGGAATTACACTGTGTCTCTGTACAACAGTGCCAGAGATTCTTCCATGGCGATCTTGTGAGGAAGCCGAACCAGCTGTGTGTGAGCTGGAGGAAGAGGCTACAACACGAGCTGAAGAGGTGGTAGGTGGCGCTGTAGGTTGGCCTAGGTCTTCAGTGTGTTTTTGTAACTCCACCACGTGCTTGGTCCGCACATGTTTCCACATATTTGTGGTATTGAGGTTGCTGACACTTTTCCCTCTTTTCACCTTCTGATTACACAGCTTGCATTTGACAAAGCAAATATCATCTGCAACTGTGTCAAAAAAGGACCAGGCACTGCAAGTCTTGGGAGCGCCCGCTTTGGATTTTGGAAGAGCCATGCTCCTAATGGGTGCCAAAGTGGAGGCTACAGGCAACCAAGTCTGCCCCCTCCCTCTCCCTCCTTTTTGGGCTGTTCGGGGAATCTCTTCCTCAGAGCTGCTCCCACCACCTTCCTGTCCCTCACGCCATGATGGGTCAAGGACTTCATCATCTACACCACCCTCTTCAAACAACTGCTTCTCCTGGGTAGTCTCAACAGCACAGTACGCACCAGAAAGTGGCACCTGAGTCTCATCATCAGATGCGTACTGAGGTGTGCTGCTGACCATAGGCACTGGCCCACCCGCCTCTTCAGATTCAGAGAGACAAAATGGTTGCGCATCACTGCATACTACCTCTTCTTCAAATTCTCGAATTCTGCTTGGCTGGCCCCCTCTTTCCAAGCCAAGAGATTCAGAGAACAGAAGTAGAGATGGCTCATGTCCAGGGCTCTCTGACTGCCTGGGCAATTTGGCAGGTGGTGAAGAGACAGATGGGTGCTCTTTAGTGCTCAGAACCTGAGAGGATCTGGAACTAATTGAAGTCGATGCATTAGCTGCCATCCATCCGACAACGGCTTCAATTTGGTCCTCCCGCAGCAGTGGGGTCCGGCTAGCTCCTACAAAGCTGCGCATAAAGGACTGTTCCCTGGTAAAACTGGGGGATGCTGAGTCACTGGTGCCCGCAGCAGGCACAGAATCCCCACGTCCTCTCCCTGCAGGCACAGAATCCTCACGTCCTCTCCCTGCAGAAACTCCACGCCCACGACCACGACCACATGCCTTACTCCCTGCCTTCTTCATCTTGGTAGACTGATAAAGATAGGCAGAAAAGTACTAAGGGCTTAGTGTGCTTATTCCTGAACAGCTGCTAACAGGTATAAGAAACACTAATTTTCTAAAGTGTGGACTAGACTTTAATATGAGCTAATGTGGCCTACACAACTGTAAAGTGGAGTGTTTGGTGAACTTTATTTAGGTTTTTTTGTCACAAGAAGACACTGGATGTGCCCAAAGATGTAATACCGATAGTATCACAAACTTTTTGTAGCTATTACAATGTAGGAAGGTAACCTACAATGCAATAGATGAGGCTAAAAAACATAGGCTAATACTAATCTGGCTGGGGCTGCAGGGCACAATGCTGCAGAAAGACTCCTCTAACTACTCCTATATAGTGTGTTTGGAACCAATGTAGCTGAATATGGATGGAACCACCACACTAATAGGAGAAATCAGGAAAAATTATGAATTGGCAAAAAAGGACAATGTATGAGGCAGTGACACACACTGAGAGCACTACAGCCAGACGTGGCTGAATCACACACTACGGGGTGAGCTGCACTCACACACACAGACCTTGCAGACAGCGGTGAACAGTACAGATGCAGAGCACTGTGCACTAGCGCTGCAAGACAAAAAAAAATTCTCTATCTACTCCTATATAGTGTGTTTGGAACCAATTTAGCTGAATACGGATGGAACCACCACACTAATAGGAGATATCAGGAAAAATTATGAATTGGCAAAAAAGGACAATGTATGAGGCAGTGAGACACACTGAGTGCACTACAACCAGACGTGGCTGAATCACACACTACAGAGTGAGCTGCACTCACACACACAGACCTTGCAGACAGCGGTGAACAGCACAGAGAACTGTGCACTAGCGCTGCAAGGCACAGCGATTTATTAAGTAGCTTGGGTAAAGCAGAATAGACCAAATAGGTAGCTAAAACTGTTACTCAGAACATCAGCGTCCTATCCCTAACTGAATTCACAGCAGAGTGAGCTCAAAATGGCGGCGGCGGCTTTTATAGTGCATCATGACATCATTTCAGCAGCCAATCACAGCCATGCCATTAGTTAAGATGCCTACATGCCTAACAGGATGTGCTCACACTTCTTAGGATCCTCATTGGCTGAATAAAATTAAACTGGCTCATTGCATTATGGGAACTTCCGATTCCGGTATACGATATTGCAAAAAGATCGGAATTAAGTATTGGAATTCCGATACCACGAATATCGGCCAATACCCGATATTTCAGTATCGGAATGCTCAACACTACTTGTGAGTTGTGGACAGCTGTGAAAGAGCAGGCAGATCTGTGGCTGACAACGCTGAACCTACATCCAGGCACGGTCATGAGTAACAATGGCCGTAACCTGGTGGCGGCTCTGAGGCGAGGCGAGATCACCATGCCTGGCTCATGTGCTTAACCTCGTGGTTCAGTGGTTTCTTAAATCGTACCCCGAGTAGCCAGATCTGCTCGTGAAAGTACGCCGCCTGTCAGCTCATTTTCGCAAGTTGGCTACAGCTTCCGCCGCCCTTGCTGTGTTGCAGCAGCGTTTGCAGCTTCCGTCACACTGACTGGTGTGTGATGTCCCCACATGTTGGAACTCTACCCTCCACATGTTGCAAAGGATTTGTGAGCAGAAGAGAGCAGTTGTGGAGTACCAGCTGCAACAAGGCCGTCGATATTCAGGTCAGACTCCACACATAAGACCTCAGGAGTGGACCTGGATGTCTGACATATGTACCATCTTGACAAACTTTGAGGAGTCCACCAAGATGGTGAGTGGCGATGACGCCATCATTAGCGTCAGCATTCCACTTGTCTGTCTTTTGCAACGCTCTCTGCAGAGAATTAATGAGGAGGCATTGCAGCCAGAGTATGATGAGATGGATGAAGAAGCCGTAGCGGTCGATTACACACAGCCCAGTCTCATCTCATCCCAACGTGCATTGGGTAACAATGAGGGAGAGGAGGAGGAGGAAGAACAGGAGCTTGTATCATGCGCTGTAGACGGTAGTACCTGTACAACTGTTATACCGTCGGTTCAGCGTGGGAGGCATGAGGACAGGGGGAAGGAGGAGGAGGAGGAGAGCATGGTCAGTCGTCATCTTGGTGAGGACACGGAAGTCTTGCCCTTTACCAGTCTGGCACGCATGGCTGAATTTATGTTACGCTGCCTTAACCATGACCCTCGCGTTGTCAAAATGTTGGGTGACAGTCATTACTCGTTGGTGTCACTTTTAGACCCCCACTACAAGGAGAACTTTCACTCTCTTATTCCTGAGGTGGAGAGATCTATAAAAATGGAGCAGTACCAGAAGGTCCTTGCTGCAGAACTGTTAAAAAATTCCCATCTGAACACGCTAGCGGCACATGTCACAGTTCGTAGCCCAACCAAGGTGTACATGCGAGAGAGACGCAGCTCCAATCCAGCAGAGGCAGGGGAACACTGTCAACGTTCTGGGACAGTTTTCTCAGACCCTCCCTTCGGACAGACCCTGGGGCGCGGGGTACACTCACAAGGAGTGGAAAGTTTCAAAAGATGGTGAGGGAGTACCTTGCCGACCGTACCAGAATCCTCCGTGGTTCCTCTGTGCCTTTTAATTATTGGGTATCCAATCTGGACACTTGGAATGAACTCGATCTGTACGCCTTGGAGGTCCTGGGCTGCCCTGCCGCTAGCGTGTTATCGGAGCGTGTTTTTAGTGACGCTAGGGGAATTATAAATGATAAGCGCACTCGCCTGTCAACTGACAATGTTGATAAGCTGACCCTTATAAAAATGGACAAGGGCTGGATTGGGCCAGACTTCTCATCACCACCAAATGACAGCAGAGTAACATAAAGTCAAATCCACTGTGTTATTTCGGGAGGTGTATTCACATGCACCGCTTCACACCCACACATGGGTATACACTTCCTCATTTCGGCTGTTTTATGTTCTTCTCCTTATCCTCAGCCTCCACCACCACTATACCACCTGGGTGACCGTGATCCGTGTTTCAATTATTGAAAGTTCTTCCGTCCTTATTTTTGTCAGCTTTTGCTTGGAAGGCATAAGCAAAGACTGTGGGAGACCCACTCCCCAATAATGAGAATAATATTTTTAAGATGCTGTACTGTATGGCTCTTGTAAGGGGCATTAAAACTGTCTTGTTAAGCTACTGCAAGCTCCACCACTTTTCCAAGGGGCTTTAAAACCGTCTTGCTAAGCTGCTGCGACCTCCACGTCTCTTCCGAGGGGCATTAAAACCGTCTTGTTAAGCTACTGCGACCTCCATGTCTCTTCCGAGGGGCATTAAAACCATCTTGTTAAGCTACTGTGACCTCCACCACTTTTCCAAGGGGCATTAAAACTGTCTAGTTAAGATACTGCGACCACCACGTCTTTTCCGAGGGGCATTAAAACCGTGTTGTTAAGCTACTGCGACCTCCACGTCTTTTTCGAGGGACATTAAAACCGTCTTGTTAAGCTACTGCAACCTCCACGTCTCTTCCGAGGGGCATTAAGAACATCTTGTTAAGCTACTGTGACCTTCACCACTTTTTCAAGGGGCATTAAAACCGTCTTGTTAAGCTTCTGTGACCTCCACCACTTTTCCAAGGGGCATTAAAACGGTCTTGTTAAGCTACTGTGACCTCCATCACTTTTTCAAGGGGCATTAAAACGGTCTTGTTAAGCTACTGTGACCTCCATCACTTTTCCAAGGGGCATTAAAACCGTCTTGTTAAGCTACTGCGACCTCCGCGTATCTTCCGAGGGGCATTGAAACCGTCTTGTTAAGCTACTGCGACCTCCACGTCTCTTCCGAGGGGCACTAAAACCGTCTTGTTAAGCTTCTGTGACCTCCACCACTTTTCCAAGGGGCATTAAAACCATCTTGTTAAGCTACTGGGACCTCCACGTCTCTTCCGAGGGGCATTAAAACAATCTTGTTAAGCTACTGGGACCTCCACGTCTCTTCCGAGGGGCATTAAAACCGTCTTAAGCTACTGCGACCTCCACGTCTCTTCCGAGCGGCATTAAAACCGTCTGTTAAGCTACTGGGACCTCCACCACTTTTCCAAGGGGCATTAAAACCGTCTTGTCAAGCTACTGCGACCTCCCCCACTTTTCCAAGGGGCATTAAAACCGTCTTGTTAAGCTACTGTGACCTCCACCACTTTTCCAAGGGGCATTAAAACCGTCTTGTTAAGCTAATGCGACCTCCACGTCTCTTCTGAGAGGCATTAAAAGCGTCTTGTTAAGCTACTGCGACCTCCACAACTTTTCCAAGGGGCATTAAAACCGTCTTGTTAAGCTACTGCGACCTCCACCACTTTTCCAAGGGGCATAAAAATCATCTTGTTAAGCTACTGTGACCTCCACCACTTTTCCAAGGGGCATTAAAACCGTCTCGTTAAGCTACTGCGACCTCCACGTCTCTTCTAAGGGGCATTAAAACAGTCTTGTTAAGCTACTCTGACCTCCACCACTTTTCCAAGGGGAATTAAAACTGTCTTGTTAAGCTACCCGGACCTCCACGTCTCTTCCAAGCGGCATTAAAACCGTCCTGTTAAGCTACTGCTACCTCCAACACTTTTCCAAGGGGCATTAAAACTGTCTTGTTAAGCTACTGCGACCTCCACCACTTTTCCAAGGGGCATAAAAATCATCTTGTTAAGCTTCTGTGACCTCCACCACTTTTCCAAGGGGCATTGAAACCATTTTGTTAAGCTGCTGTGACCTCCACCACTATTCCAAGGGGCATTAAAACCGTCTTGTTAAGCTACTGCGACCTCCACCACTTTTCCAAGGGTCATTAAAACCATCTTGTTAAGCTACTGTGACCTCCACCACTTTCCCAAGGTGCATTAAAACCGTCTTGTTAAGCTACTGCGACCTCCACCACTTTTCCAAGGGGCATTAAAACCGTCTTGTTAAGCTACTGCTACCTCCATGTCTCTTCCGAGGGGCATTAAAACCGTCTTGTTAAGCAAATGTGACCTCCACCACTTTTCCATGGGGCATTAATACCGTCTTGTTAGGCTACTGCGACATCCACCACTTTTCCATGGGGCATTAATACCGTCTAGTTAGGCTACTGCGACCTCCACCACTTTTCCAAAGGGCATTAAAACCATCTTGTTAAGCTACTGTGACCTCCACCACTATTCCATGGGGCATTAAAACCGTCTTGTTAAGCTACTGTGACCTCCACGTCTCTTCCGAGGGGCAATAAAACCATCTTGTTAAGCTACTGGGACCTCCAAGTCTCTTCCGAGGGGCATTAAAACCATCTTGTTAAGCTTCTGCGACCTCCATGTCTCTTCCAAGGGGCATTAAAACCATCTTGTTAAGCTACTGGGACCTCCACGTCTCTTCCAAGGGGCATTAAAACCGTCTTGTTAAGCTACTGCGACCTCCACCACTTTTCCAAGGGGCATTAAAACCGTCTTGTTAAGCTACTGCGACCTCCACCACTTTTCCAAGGGGCATTAAAACTGTCTTGTAAAGCTACTGCGACCTCCACTTCTCTTCCGAGGGGCATTAAAACCATCTTGTTAAGCTGCTGGGACCTCCATGTCTCTTCCGAGGGGCATTAAACCCGTTTTGTTAAGCTACTGTGACCTCCACGTCTCTTCCAAGGGGCACTAAAACCGTCTTGTTAAGCTACTGCGACATCCACGTCTCTTCCAACGGGCATTAAAACCGTCTTGGTAAGCTACTGCGACCTCCACGACTCTTCCAACGGGCATTGCATTTCCTCCTAATTTTAGTCAGCTTTTTCTTTTCAATGCATAGTCGAACACTAAGGGAGACCCACTCCCCAATAATGGGTAGAAGGTTTTTAGTACACTGTAATCCACTTCTATTTCAAGGGGCATTGCATTTCCTCATAATTTTTGGAAAGCCTTCCATTCACTGCTTAGGCCAACAGTTCCCAGGAGACCCAGTTGCTATAAATGGAAAAAGTGGTTTAGTTAAGGCCCTCTGACCTCCATGTCTCTTCCAAGGGGCATTGGAGTGCCTCTAAATTTTTGGTAGGCATTGCACTCACTGTATGCCCTATAACTGTGCAGCCGAACCTTCTCCTTTTGGTACAGAAACATATCCTACTAGACATGTGTGGTTGACTGGCCTGATATTGATGTGAATGGTCCCTGTTCCTCCTGCTCTTTCTCCTTTGCCACCACCTCATCCATCATTTATCACCTGAAGCTTTGTTTTAACGGAAGTCATAGAACTGGGATAGTAGCAGGAAAACATCCAGCAATCCTCGGAGGAGGTAGTATATGCGCCAAAACACTGACCACCTCAGGCCTAGCCGCTACTACATACATGCGCTTGCATTCCAAGAAAACAAAGCAGATGCTAACTTCTATCATCATCATGCTCCTCACCTTGGCACTCTCAACTCCCCTGATGGAGAAGCCAGGGCCCACCGGAGGAGTTTGGTTCTCTGGTGGGCTCGTCCAATGCTGCCGTAAAGCAGGCCAGGCTAAGAAAAGTGTGTGGGAAGGTAACAGGAGAAATAGGGGCGGCTGTGGACCGAGTACTGGCACCCGGCCGCCACCTGGCGGCTGTGGACCAAGCGTGGACACCCGGCCGCCGGGTGGCTGGGGACTGAGTATGGATACCTCACTGCTGAAGCAGCCATGAGGTTGTGGCCAGCTTCGGCCTCCTCCAAACTAAAAGCCCCATTTCAAGTGAAAGGTAGCAGTATGGTATTGCAGCCTGCGGGTGGGTGGGTGGTTGGTTGGCTGCATATTTGCGCTTGCATTGCAAGGAATGGGGGAGGTACAATTGAACACTGCCCTGGGACAAGGACTTGCACGGGGATAGTTGCAAGTCTGCATCTTCTGATGCAGCAAGAATCACATCTGATGGGCACACTTTTAGGCAGTGACCTGGGAGTCAGAGATGCTTCCAGGGGTCTTCCCTATGCTGTTCCCATGTCTTTTCAGCACTGTATGCATGTGTCACACAGCATGGCCAGATAAGATTGTAAAATGTTAAAATGACATTTCCCAGTGAATGCATTTGTCATGGTTGAAAGCAATACAAAAGTGCAAAAATGCATAAAAAATGCTACTTGTGAACATAGCCCAAGGTGTGGAGGAGTATTTTTTTTTTTGGTTATTTATTTTACCTTTTACACAAGTCTTTTCCCTGGAAAGGAACTTCCTTAACATATTTCATAGGAAAACCGTTTCAGTTTCGTTTTTGAATGTTTTATTGTGAGCCCTTAAAAGTGGCTTAATACCTCTGACCAAGTTGTTGACAGCAGTGACCTGGGGGTCAGAAATGCTTCCTGGGGCGATCCCCATGTTGTCCCATGTCATTTGAGCACTGTCACTATCGTTTTGGGCATTTGTTAGGCTTTAAAAAGACTGCTGTGGGTGCCGCCGCAAAAATGCTCAGGTCTCCCATAGACTAACATTGGGCTCGTTGCTCGGGTCGAGCACCCGAGTATCACGGTGAGCTCGGCCCGAGCTTCGAGCACCCAAGCATTTTAGTGCTCGCTCAACACTAGATAGCACCACATAAAAATATAGATTATTATTATAACTGAATCAGTTGATATTTGATTGTTACAATGCTTATCAATGGCTTGGGCTAATTGTTGTTTATCAGCCTTTCTCAGAATGTGCAAGTCTCAAACAGTGATGGTAGGTATGCACTAAGCTTGTACCTCATTACTTCCTCTAGATCTAGTTGTCCTGTCTTATAGACTACAAGAAATCCCCTTGAGGCTGTGTGCACACGATGCGTTTTTAATGCGTTTCCACAGCGTTTTTGCAGCTGCGGAAACGCATTAAAAGCGCATTAGAAACGCATGGTAGAAGGGCAGCAATGTTCCCCAATGATGATCCACATGTGCTGTGCACATGCTGCGGATATTTCCGCTGTGGATTATCATTGCGGAAACAAACGCAGCACTACCAATTATTTTGCGGAAGTGCTGCGTCTTCGCCGCCATTGATTTGCATTGGACCGCATGGATTACGCATCACTGTATATGTAGATGCGTATTCCAAGCGTTCTAATGTGCGGCTGGTACCCGGGTGTAGATGAGAGGAGAGTCTCCTCCACACCCAGGTACCATTAAAAAATCTGTAAAAAAAGAATAAAAAAAAAAATAAATGTATACTTACCTTCTGTCGGCCCGCGCACTGCTCCGGCTTGGTTCCCGGCACTTTGCAGTGAGTTGAAGGACCTGCGCTGACGTCAGAGTCATGTGACGGTTCACGTGACGCTGACGTCGGCAGGTCTTTCGATTCACTGTTGCCGGCAAGGGAGAACGGAGTGAGCGGGACACCGGGGGCCATCGGAGGGTAAGTATACATTTATTTTTTTATTTTTACCACTCTCTCGGGTCACACTATATAAATTCATGCTGTTTGCATGGATTTATATAGTGTGACCTAGTTGTCACAAGCACTTTCCAAGTGATGCTAATCGCTTGTCAATCCGCATGCGGAAATGTCAGTCGGTAACCGCTCCATTTCCGCATGTCCCTGGCAGGAAAAACGCATGTACAATCCGCATGTACAATCCACATGTGTTTTTTTCTGCCAGGGAGATGCAGAAACGCTCAGGAAAAAATCCTGAGGATTTCTGCATCGTGGGCACATAGCCTTACAGTAAGCCAGGATCAATGCTTTTGCCCTGTGCAACTGTGACTGCAGATGAACTATTTAGGGTCTTTACTTTGTTGGTCCTCTTAAAAGCAAATGAAAATACATTTTGTCCAGTCATACTGTGCACAACTCTCCTTCCCACTGACTCGTACTCATGCACATTGACATCTTCCTTCGGCACAAAACCAATGATGATATTCCTCAATGGTGGGTCAGCTGAGAAAGGTAAACATGGTGACATTTTTGCATACATTTTTGAAATGTCTAGAGTATCTTTTTTCAATTCTTGAGACACTAGAATATTTGTGTTGTTCACTTGTGGTGTGATTCCATTAAAGTCCAGCATGGCATCTTGCTTGCATGGGTTAAACCACCTGAGATTTTAAGTGACCTCATAAGTGTTTGCTCAATCATGAGATCACAACCTAGATCAGCCCAAAACTGATTGGGATTTTGAATCATCCTGTAGACCTCAAGGTTTTTCTTTTGCAATTCGCTCATTTTCTGAAGGCACAGATATGATGACTTCAAATAGTTGTAGTGCCCAGTCACTGTAAATATCGGCAATGCATTGTAAATAGCATGCAAATGATTTATCCAAAAGCCAGTACGATCTGCTTTCATCAGCGCTCGAGCACTACTTATCATTTGCTGATATGCTAGCCACAACTTACTAGTTTTATAGTTTTCTCTAACTTCACTAACTTGATAAAATATGAAAGATAAAAAACAATAAGAAAGTAGAAGATGCTTAAAAATAAGATTGTTAGAGGAATTTGCCAATTTTGACTGTTTTCAACGGATAGCCTGCTGTGACTTCATGTGATGTTTTTTAACTGACATGGAATAAAGAACAAGTTTTTATCAACCTGGTGTGAGGCCTAGCCGAGTTCAGAACAAGTCTATCAATGGTACATATGAATCTATCTTTGGACTAGGTTTTCAACGGACATTTTGAAAATAACCCACTTCTGGTTGTCAGTTCTTGATAGACTTTTTTCTGATGTCACTACACTTGATAGAGACGAAAAATGTTCACAGACCTTTTGTTGGAATTTGTTTTAAGTTATGTTTTTTTGGGGGGCTAAATTGACCTGACTACAATGAGAAGACTGCCCTCCTTGTTCCACTCTCGCAATATTTCTAAATCTTTTAGTTTATAGAGATTATATATATATATTTATATATATATATATACAGTTATATGAAAAAGTTTGGGCACCCCTATTAATCTTAAGCTTAATGTTTTATAAAAATTAGTATTTTTGCAACAGGTATTTCAGTTTGATATATGTAATAACTGTTGGACACAGTAATGTTTCTGCCTTGAAATGAGGTTTATTGTACTAACAGAAAATGTGCAATCTGCATTCAAACAAAATTTGACAGGTGCATAAGTATGGGCACCCTTATCATTTTCTTGTTTTAAATACTCCTACCTACTTTTTACTGACTTACTAAAGCACTTTTTTTGGTTTTGTAACCTCATTGAGCTTTGAACTTCATAGCCAGGTGTATGCAATCATGAGAAAAGCTACTTAAAGTGGCCACTTGCAAGTTGTTCTCCTGTTTGAATCTCCTCTGAAGAGTGGCATCATGGGCTCCTCAAAACAACTCTCAAATGTTCCTAAAACAAAGATTATTCAACATAGTTGTTCAGGGGAAGGATACAAAAAGCAGTCTCGGAGATTTAACCTGTCAGTTTCCACTGTGAGGAACATAATAAGGAAATGGAAGAATACAGGGACAGTTCTTGTTAAGGCCAGAAGTGGCAGGCCAAGAAAAACATCAGAAAGGCAGAGAAGAAGAATGGTGAGATCAGTCAAGGACAATCCTCAGACCACCTCCAGAGAGCTGCAGCATCAACTTGCTGCAGATGGTGTCGCTGTGCATCGGTCAACTATACAACGCACTTTGCACAAGGAGAAGCTGTATGGGAGAGTGATGCGAAAGAAGCCGTTTCTGCAAGCACGCCACAAACAGAGTCGGCTGAGGTATGCAAAAGCACATTTGGAGAAGCCAATTTCTTTTTGGAAGAAGGTCCTGTGGACTGATGAAACCAAGATTGAGTTGTTTGGTCATACAAAAAGGCGTTATGCATGGCGGTAATAAAACACAGCATTCCAAGAAAAACACTTGCTACCCACAATAAAATTTGGTGGAGGTTCCATCATGCTTTGGGGCTGTGTAGCCAATGCCGGCACCGGGAATCTTGTTAAAGTTGGGGGACGCATGGATTCCACTCAGTATCAGCAGATTCTTGACAATAATGTTCAAGAATCAGTGGTAAAGTTGAAGTTACCCAGGGGATGGATCTTTCAGCAAGACAATGATCCAAAACACCGCTCCAAATCTACTCAGGCATTGATGCAGAGGAACAATTACAATGTTCTGGAATGGCCATCCCAGTCCCCAGACCTGAATATCATTGAACATCTGTGGGATCATTTGAAGAGGGCTGTCCATGCTCGGCAACCATCAAACTTAACTGAACTGGAATTGTTTTGTAAAGAGGAATGGTCAAAAATACCTTCATCCAGGATCCAGGAACTCATTAAAAGCTACAGGAAGCGACTAGAGGCTGTTATTTTTGCAAAAGGAGGATCTACTAAATATTAATGTCACTTTTCTGGTGAGGTGCCCATACTTATGCACCTGTCAAATTTTGTTTGAATGCAGATTGCACATTTTCTGTTTGTACAATAAACCTCATTTCAAGGCAGAAACATTACTGTGTCCAACAGTTATTACATATATCAAACTGAAATAGCTGTTTCAAAAACACCAATTTTTATAAAACAATATGCTTAAGATTAATAGGGGTGCCCAAACTTTTTCATATAACTGTATATATATATATTTTTTTATATATATATATATATATATACAGTACAGACCAAAAGTTTGGACACACCTTCTCATTTAAAGATTTTTCTGTATTTTCATGACTATGAAAATTCTACATTCACACTGAAGGCATCAAAAGTATGAATTAACACATGTGGAATTATATACTTAACAAAAAAGTGTGAAACAATTGAAAATATGTCTTATATTCTCGGTTCTTCAAAGTAGCCACCTTTTGCTTTGATGACTGCTTTGCACACTCTTGGCATTCTCTTGATAAGCTTCAAGAGGTAGTCACCGGAAATGGTCTTCCAACAATCTTGAAGGAGTTCCCAGAGATGCTTAGCACTTGTTGGCCCTTTTGCCTTCACTATGTGGTCCCTCTCACCCCAAACCATCTCGATTGGGTTCAGGTCTGGTGACTGAGGAGGCCAGGTCATCTGGCGTAGCACCCCATCACTGTCCTCCTTGGTCAAATAGCCCTTACACAGCCTGGAGGTGTGTTTGGGGTCATTGTCCTGTTGAAAAATAAATGATGGTCCAACTAAACGCAAACCGGGTGGAATAGCATGCCGCTGCAAGATGCTGTGGTAGCCATGCTGGTTCAGTATGCCTTCAATTTTGAATAAATTCCCAACAGTGTCACCAGCAAAACACCCCCACACCATCACACCTCCTCCTCCACGCTTCATGGTGGGAACCAGGCATATAGAGTCCATCCGTTCACCTTTTCTGCGTCGCACAAAGACACGGTGGTTGGAACGAAAGATCTCAAATTTGGACTCATTAGACCAAAGCACAGATTTCCACTGCTCTAATGTCCATTCCTTGTGTTCTTTAGCCCAAACAAGTCTCTTTTGCTTGTTGCCTGTCCTTAGCAGTGGTTTCCTAGCAGCTATTTTACCATGAAGGCCTGCTGCACAAAGTCTCCTTTTAACAGTTGTTGTAGAGATGTGTCTGCTGCTAGAACTCTGTGTGGCATTGACCTAGTCTCTAATCTGAGCTGCTGTTAACCTGCGATTTCTGAGGCTGGTGACTCGGATAAACTTATCCTCAGAAGCAGAGGTGACTCTTGGTCTTCCTTTCCTGGGGCGGTCCTCATGTGAGCCAGTTTCTTTGTAGCGCTTGATGGTTTTTGCAACTGCACTTGGGGACAATTTCAAAGTTTGCCCAATTTTTCAGACTGACTGACCTTCATTTCTTAAAGTAATGATGGCCACTTGTTTGTCTTTACTTAGCTGCTTTTTTTCTTGCCATAATACAAATTCTAACAGTCTATTCAGTAGGACTATCAGCTGTGTATCCACCTGACTTCTGCACAGCACAACTGATGGTCCCAACCCCATTTATAAGGCAAGAAATTCCACTTATTAAACCTGACAGGGCACACCTGTGAAGTGAAAACCATTTCCGGTGACTACCTCTTGAAGTTCATCAAGAGAATGCCAAGAATGTGCAAAGCAGTCATCAAAGCAAAAGGTGGCTACTTTGAAGAACCAAGAATATAAGACGTATTTTCAGTTGTTTCACACTTTTTTTGTTAAGTATATAATTCCACATGTGTTAATTCATAGTTTTGATGCCTTCAGTGTGAATGTACAATTCTCAAAGTCATGAAAATACAGAAAAATCTTTAAATGAGAAGGTGTGTCCAAACTTTTGGTCTGTGCTGTATATATATATATATATATTTTACATATATATGTACTAACCCTATTGAACAAGGCCAGTATGCTGGATATAAATTTTTACCAATTCCCATAGAGAAGGGAACACAGTAGGGTTGCCCCCTTTCTTCTCTTCTGTTGTGCTTTCCATGGAGCCAGTTGTATCTGTTTTCTGGGCCTGTTCATATATCAAGGAGATTGAGGTCGCTGGTTTGTCTCATAAATTATATCTATTTGCAGACATATTTTGCTGTTTCACAGCCCCTTAGCACTCTCTCTCACGTCTTTACTATTTCAACAGCTTTTGACAATGTCTCCGGCTTGACTATTAATAATTCTAAGTCATGTGCCTTCAATGTCTCTCCTGACACCTCTGCCCTGAAGTATACCTACCTCTTTTAACCCCTTTATGACATCCACCATATATATACGGCGCATATTGGAAATGGGTGTATGCAGCTGGCTCCCGCAGTGAGCCCATCCCATACCCGGCAGGTGATGGCTGCCGTGATTGTTAATTTGTTAAATGCTGTTGTCAATCTCTGACAGTGGCATTTAACTGGTGACAACGTGCGTGCTTGTCATTAACTCCGCCCATCAGAATGCCCGTGACGTGATCACGGGTCACCAATGAGATGTCATGTCAGCGGGGGGGTCAGCTGATGATTCGCCTGTGCTTGACATTGTGGAGCTTCCCTTGAAACCCTGCCTGTGGCCGGGCTTCAAAGTAGACCGTGATTTCCGCTATTTGCAGCTTATGCTGTGGCATGGCTGTATATAGCACAAGCTATCAGATGAAAAAATACATGAAAAAAAAAGTTCAAATTAGCTCCCTTTCCCCCCATTGAGAATAAAGATGTAAAAAAAATAAAAAGAATACACATATGTGGTATTGCCACGTTCAGAAATGTCCAATCTATCAAAATATAAAAACAATTAACTGGATCGGTAAACACTGTAAACGGTAACAATTCAGAAAATGGGGACAAACAATCCCTAATTGTTTTTTTACAAACTTCAGATTTTTTTCATCACTTAAATAATAAAAAAACTGGACATCTTTGGTATTGCCTTAATTGTATTGATGAGGAGAATCACAAAACATGGTCATTTTTGCTACAACATGTACAGCGTGAAAAGAATTCCCAAAAAATGTTAGAATTTTTTTTTCACAATTTCACCCTACATGGAATTTTTTTCCCAATTATGAGTATACTATGTGGTAAAATGAATGGTGTAATTCAAATGTACAACTCGTCCTGCAAAAAAACAAGCCCTCATATGTCTAAGTGGACAGAAAAATAAAAGAGTTATGACTCTTGAAAGAAGGGGAGGGAAAACTGAAAGGGCATGAAGGGGTTAATGGTCTACCGCTCATCTAGACTACTTAGGGGTTCATATTACCGCTTCATGAACCACTTATGTTTTGTGCCATTTACACCTTTATGTACAGTTAGTCTCCTCTGACCACTTCTTGGTTAGGCTTCAAATTATGTCAAAATGACAGTACTTTTAAACCTTTTCCACCTTTTCCGTATTCTGATCTTCTTTGTCCCAGCATACTTTTTTCTACTGCTACAACAACTCCTATATCTGGAAGGTTGGATGACAACTAGTGTTGAGCGAGCACTAAAATGCTCGAGTGCTCGAAGCTCGGGCCGAGCTCGCCGTGATACTCGGGTGCTCGACCCGAGCAACGAGCCCAATGTTAGTCTATGGGAGACCCGAGCATTTTTGCGGCGGCACCCACGGCAGTCTTTTAAAAGCCTAACAAGTGCCCAAAACGATAGTGACAGTGCTCAAATGACATGGGGACAGCATGGGGATCGCCCCAGGAAGCATTTCTGCCCCCCAGGTCACTGCTGTCAACAACGTGGTCAGAGGTATTAAGCCACTTTTAAGGGCTCACAATAAAACGTTCAAAAACGAAACTGAAACTGCTTTCCAGTGAAATATGTTAAGGAAGTTCCTTTCCAGGGTAAAGACTTGTGTATAAGGTAAAATAAATAACCCCCCCAAAAAATACTCCTCCACACCTTGGGCTATGTTCACAAGTAGCATTTTTATGCGTTTTTGCACTTTTGTATTGCTTTCAACCGTGACAAATGCATTCACTGGGAAATGTCATTTTAACATTTTACAACCTTATCTGGCCATGTGCTGTGTGACACATGCATACAGTACTGAAAAGACATGGGAACAGCATGGGGAAGACCCCTGGAAGCTTCTCTGACACCCAGGTCACTGCCTAAAAGTGTGCCCATCACAAATGATCCTTGCCGCATCAGAAGATGCATACTTGCAACTATCCCTGTGCAAGCCCTTGTCCCAGGGCAGTGTTCAATTGTACCTCCCCCATTCCTTGCAATGCAAGCGCAAATATACAGCCAACCACCCACACACCCGCCAGGGGGCGGCCGGGTGTCCATACTCGGTCCCCAGCCGCCCCGCGGCCGGGTGTCCACACACGGTCCCCAGCCACCTGGGGGCAGCCGGGTGTCCATAAATGGACCCCAGCCGACCCTACTTCTCCTGTCACCTTCCCAAACACTTTTCTTAGCCTGGCCTGCTTTAGGGCAGCATTGGACGAGCCCACCAGAGAACCAGACTCCTCCGGTGGGCCCTGGCTTCTCCATCAGGGGAGCTGAGAGTGCCAAGAAGAGGAGCATGATGATGATGATAGAAGTTAGCATCTGCTTTGTTTTCTTTTAATGCAAGCGTAAGTGTGCAGCCTACCACCCACCCACCCCCAGGCTGCAATGCATTACTGCTACCTTGCACTTGAAATGGGGCCTTTTAGTTTGGATGAGGTCGAAGCTGGCCACTATCTCATGGCTGCTTCAGCAGCGAGCAATCCATACTCAGTCCCCAGCCGCCCGGCGGATGGGTGTCCATGCTCAGTCCCCAACCACCAGGGGGCGGCCAGGTGTCCATACTCGGTCCCCAGCCGCCCCGCGGCCGGGTGTCCACACACGGTCCCCAGCCACCTGGGGGCAGCCGGGTGTCCATAAATGGTCCCCAGCCAACCCTACTTCTCCTGTCACCTTCCGACACACTTTTCTTAGCCTGGCCTGCTTTAGGGCAGCATTGGACGAGCCCACCAGAGAACCAGACTCCTCCGGTGGGCCCTGGCTTCTCCATCAGGGGATTTGAGAGTGCCAAGGTGAGGAGCATGATGATGATGATAGAAGTTAGCATCTGCTTTGTTTTCTTTTAATGCAAGCGTAAGTGTGCAGCCTGCCACCCACCCCACCCCCAAGCTGCAATGCCATACTGCTAGTTTGCACTTGAAATGGGGCCTTCTAGTTTGGATGAGGTCAAAGCTGGCCACTACCTCATGGCTGCTTCGGCAGCAAGGTATCCATACTCAGTCCCCAGCCGCCCGTCGACCGGGTGTCCACGCTCGGTCCCCAGCCGCCAGGGGGCGGCCGAGTGTCCATACTCTGTCCCCAGCCTCCCCGCGGCTGGGTGTCCACACACGGTCCCCAGCCGCCCCTATTTCTCCTGTCACCTTCCCACACACTTTTCTTAGCCTGGCCTCCTTTAGGACAGCATTGGACGAGCCCACCAGAGAACCAGACTTCTCCGGTGGGCCATGGCTTCTCCATCAGGGGAGTTGAGAGTGCCAAGGTGAGGAGCATGATGATGATGATAGAAGTTAGCATCTGCTTTGTTTTCTTTTAATGCAAGCATAAGTGTGCAGCCTGCCACCCACCCACCCCCAGGCTGCAATGCCATAAAGCTAGCTTGCACTTGAAATGGGGCCTTTTAGTTTGGAGGAGGTCGAAGCTGGCCACTACCTCATGGCTGCTTCGGCAGCGAGGTATCCATACACAGTCCCCAGCCGCCCAGCAGCCGGGTGTCCATACTCGGTCCCCAGCCGCACCACGGCCGGGTGTCCACACACGGTCCCCAGCCGCCCGGGGGCGGTCGGGTGTCCATAAACGGTCCCCAGCCGCCCCTATTTCTCCTGTCACCTTCCCACACACTTTTCTTAGCTTGACCTGCTTTAGGGCAGCATTGGACGAGCCCACCAGAGAACCAGACTCCTCCGGTGGGCCCTGGCTTCTCCATCAGGGCAGTTGTGAGTGCCAAGGTGAGGAGCATGATGACGATGATAGAAGTTAGCATCTGCTTTGTTTTCTTGGAATGCAAGCGCATGTATGTAGTAGCGGCTAGGCCTGAGGTGGTCAGCGTTTTGGCGCATATCCTACCTCCTCCGAGGATTGCTGGATGTTTTCTTGCTACTATCCCAGTTCTATGACTCCTGTTAAAACAAAGCTTCAGGTGATAAATGATGGATGAGGTGGTGGCAAAGGAGAAAGAGCAGGAGAAACAGGGACCATTCACATCAATATCAGGCCAGTCAACCACATATGTCTAGTAGGATATGTTTCTGTACCAATAGGGAATACAGTGAGTGCAATGCCTACCAAAAATTTCGAGGCACTAAAATGCCCCTTGGAAATGACATGGAGGTCAGAGGGCCTTAAGTAAACCGTTTTTTCCATTTATAGCAACTGGGTCTCCTGTACACGGTTGGCCTAAGCAGTGAATGGAAGGCTTTCCAAAAATTATGAGGAACTGCTATGCACCTTGAAACAGACGTGGATTACAGCGTACTAAAAACCTTCTACCCATTATTGGGGAGTGGGTCTCCCTTAGTTTTCGCCTATGCATTGAAAAGCAGAAGCTGACTAAAATTAGGAGGAAATGCAATGCCCGTTGGAAGAGTCGTGGAGGTTAGAGGTAATTAAAAACAACAATTCAATGCCACTTGGAAGAGCTGTGGAGTTCAGAGTGGTTTAAGAAGATGCTTTTAATGCCCCTTTGAAGAGACGTGGAGGTCACAGTAGTTTAACAAGACTGTTTTAATGCCCCTCGGAAGAGACGTGGAGGTCCCAGTAGCTTAACAAGACGGTTTTAATGCCCCTTGTAAAAGTGGTGGAGGTCACAGTAGCTTAACAAGATAGTTTTAATGCCCCTCGGAAGAGACATGGAGTTCCCAATAGCTTAACAAGACGGTTTAAATGCCCCTCGGAAGAGACGTGGAAGTCCCAGTAGCTTAACAAGACGGTTTTAATGCCCCTTGGAAAAGTTGTGGAGGTTACAGTAGCTTAACAAGACGGTTTTAATGCCCGTTGGAAAAGTGGTGGAGGTCGCAGTAGCTTAACAAGACGGTTTTAATGCCCCTTGGAAAAGTGGTGGAGGTCACAGTAGTTCAACAAGACGGTTTTAATACCCCTGGGAATAGACGTGGAAGTCCCAGTAGCTTAACAAGACGGTTTTAATGCCCTTTGGAAAAGTGGTGGAGGTTGCAGTAGCTTAACAAGACGGTTTTAATGCCCCTTGGAAAAGTGGTGGAGGTCACAGTAGCTTAACAAGACGGTTTTAATACCCCTGGGAAGAGACATGGAAGTCCCAGTAGCTTAACAAGACGGTTTTAATGCCCCTTGGAAAAGTGGTGGAGGTCACAGCAGCTTATCAAAACGGTTTTCATGCCCCTTGGAAAAGTGGAGGAGATGACAGTAGCTTAATAAAGACGGTTTTAATGCCCCGGGGAAGACACGTGGAGGTCACAGTTGCTTAAAAAGACGGTTTTAATGCCCCTCGGAAGAGACGTGGAGGTCACAGTAGCTTAACAAGACTATTTTAATGCCCCTTGGAAAAGTGGTGGAAGTCGCAGTAGCTTAACAAGACAGTTTTAATGCCCCTTGGACAAATGGTGGAGGTCACAGTTGCTTAACAAGACGGTTTTAATGCCCCTTGGAAGAGACATGGACGTCCCAGTAGCTTAACAAGATGGTTTAAATGCCCCTCGGAAGAGACGTGGAGGTCCCAGTAGCTTAACAAGACGGTTTTAATGCCCCTTGGAAAAGTGGTGGAGGTCACAGTAGCTTAACATGACGGTTTTAATGCCCCTTGGAATAGTGGTGGAGGTCACAGTAGCTTAACAAGACGGTTTTAATGCCCCTCGGAAGAGATGTGGAGGTCCAAGTAACTTAGCAAGACGGTATTAATGCTCCTCGGAAGAGACGTGGAGGTCCCAGTAGCTTAACAAGATGGTTTTAATGCCCCTCGGAAGAGAAGTGGAGGTCACAGTAGCTTAACTAGACGGTTTTAATGCCCCTCGGAAGAGACATGGAGGTCACAGTAGCTTAACAAGATGGTTTTAATGCCCCTCGGAAGAGATGTGGAGGTCCCAGTAGCTTAGCAAGACGGTATTAATGCCCCTCGGAAGAGATGTGGAGGTCCCAGTAGCTTAACAAGACGGGTTAAATGCCCCTCGGAAGAGACGTGGAAGTCCCAGTAGATTAACAAGACGGTTTTAATGCCCCTTGGAAAAGTTGTGGAGGTCACGAGAGCTTACCAAGACAGTTTTAATGCCCCTTAGAAAAGTGGTGGAGGTCACAGTAGCTTAACAAGACGGTTTTAATGCCCCTTGGAAGAGACGTGGGTGTCACAGTAGCTTAACAAGACGGTTTTAATGCCCATTGGAAAAGTGGTGAAGGTCGCAGTAGCTTAACAAGATGATTTTTATGCCCCTTGGAAAAGTGGTGGAGGTCACAGTAGCTTAAAAAGACAGTTTTAATGCCCCTGGGAATAGACGTGGAAGTCCCAGTAGCTTAACAAGACGTTTTTAATGCCCCTTGGAAAAGTGGTAGAGGTCACAGTAGCTTAACAAGATGGTTTTAGTGCCCCTTGGGACAGTGGTGGAGGTCACAGTAGCTTAACAAGACGCTTTTAATGCCCCTCGGAAGAGACGTGGAGGTCATAGTAGCTGAACAAGGCGGTTTTAATGCCCCTTGCAAAAGTTGAGGAGGTCACAGTAGCTTAACAAGACGGTTTTAATGCCCCTCGGAAGAGACGTGGAGGTCACAGTAGCTTAACAAGACGGTTTTAATGCCGCTTGGAAAAGTGGTGGAGGTCGCAGTAGCTTAAGACGGTTTTAATGCCCCTTGGAAAAGTGGTGGAGGTCACAGTAGCTTAACAAAATGGTTTTAATGCCCCTCGGAAGAGACGTGGAGGTCACAGTAGCTTAAAAAGACGATTTTAATGCCCCTCGGAAGAGACGTGGAGGTCACAGTAGCTTAACAAGATGGTTTTAATGCCCCTTAGAAAAGTGGTGGAGGTCACATTAGCTTAACAAGATGGTTTTAATGCCCCTCGGAAGAGATGTGGAGGTCCCAGTAGCTTAGTAAGATGGTATTAATGCCCCTCCGAAGAGACGTGGAGGTCCCAGTAGCTTAACAAGAAGGTTTTAATGCCCCTCGGAAGAGACGTGGAGGTCCCAGTAGCTTAGCAAGACGGTTTTAATGCCCCTTGGAAAATTGTTGGAGGTCACAGTGGCTTAAAAAAACGGTTTTAATGCCCCTCGGAAGAGACGTGGAGGTCACAGTAGCTTAACAAGATGGTTTTAATGCCCCTCGCTAGAGACGTGGAGGTCCCAGTAGCTTAACAAGATGGTTTAAATGCCCCTCGGAAGAGACGTGGAGGTCCTAGTAGCTTAACAAGAAGGTTTACTGCCCCTCGGAAGAGACGTGGAGGTCACAGTAGCTTAACAAGAAGGTTTTAGTACCCCTCGGAAGAGACGTGGAGGTCCCAGTATCTTAACAAGACGGTTTTAATGCCCCTCGGAAGAGACGTGGAAGTCACAGTAGCTTAACCAGACGGTTTTATTGCCCTTTGGAAAAGTGGTGGAGATCACAGTAGCTTAACAAGACGCTTTTAATGCCCCTCGGAAGAGACATGGAGGTCCCAGTAGCTTAACAAGACGGTTTTAATGCCCCTCGGAAGAGACGTGAAGGTCCCAGTAGCTTAACAAGACGGTTTTAATGCCCCTTGGAAAAGCTGTGGAGGTCACAGTAGCTTAACAAGATGGTTTTAATGACCCTTAGAAAAGTGGTGGAGGTCACAGCAGCTTAACAAGACGGTTTTAATGCCCCTCGGAAGAGACGTGGGGGTCACAGTAGCTTAACAGGACGGTTTTAAAGCCACTTGGAAAAGTGGTGGAGGTCGCAGTAGCTTAACAAGGCGGTTTTAATGCCCCTTGGGAAAGTGGTGGAGGTCACAGTAGCTTAACAACATGGTTTTAATGTCCTTCGTAAGAGACGTGGAGGTCACAGTAGCTTATTAAGACGGTTTTAATGCCCATCGGAAGAGACATGGAGGTCCCAGTAGCTTAACAAGATGGTTTAAATGCTCCTCGGAAGAGACGTGGAGGTCCCAGTAGCTTAACAAGACGGTTTTAATGCCCCTCGGAAGAGACGTGAAGGTCCCAGTAGCTTAACAAGATGGTTTTAATGCCCCTTGGAAAAGCTGTGGAGGTCACAGTAGCTTAACAAGATGGTTTTAATGACCCTTAGAAAAGTGGTGGAGGTCACAGCAGCTTAACAAGACGGTTTTAATGCCCCTCGGAAGAGACGTGGGGGTCACAGTAGCTTAACAGGACGGTTTTAAAGCCACTTGGAAAAGTGGTGGAGGTTGCAGTAGCTTAACAAGGCGGTTTTAATGCCCCTTGGGAAAGTGGTGGAGGTCACAGTAGCTTAACAACATGGTTTTAATGTCCTTCGTAAGAGATGTGGAGGTCACAGTAGCTTATTAAGACGGTTTTAATGCCCATCGGAAGAGACATGGAGGTCCCAGTAGCTTAACAAGATGGTTTAAATGCTCCTCGGAAGAGACGTGGAGGTCCCAGTAGCTTAACAAGACGGTTTTAATGCCCCTTGGAAAAGTGGTGGAGGTCATAGAAGCTTAACAAGACGGTTTTAATGCCCCTTGGAAAAGTTGTGGAGGTCGCAGTAGCATAACAAGACGGTTTCAATGCCCCTCGGAAGAAACGTGGAGGTCGTAGCACCTTAACAAGACAGTTTTAGTGCCCCTTGGAAAAGTGGTGGAGTTCACAGTAGCTTAACAAGACGGTTTTAATGCCCCTCGGAAGAGACCTGGAGGTCACAGTAGCTTAACAAGATGGTTTTAATGCCCCTCGGAAGAGATGTAAAGGTCACAGTATCTTAACAAGACAGTTTTAATGCTCCTTGCAAAAGTGGTGGAGGTCGCAGTAGCTTAACAAGACGGTTTTAAAGCCCCTAGGAAAAGTGGTGGAGGTCGCAGTAGCTTAACAAGACGGTTTTAATGCCCCTTATAAGAGCCATACAGTACAGCATCTTAAAAATATTATTCCCATTATTGGGGAGTGGGTCTCCAAGTCTTTGCTTATGCCTTCCAAGCAAAAGCTGACAAAAATAAGGACGGAGGAACTTTCAATAATGGCAACTCGGACCACGGTCACCCTGGTGGTATATTGGTGGTGGAGGCTGAGTATAAGAAGAACATAAAACAGCCGAAATAAGGAAGCGTATACCCATGTGTGGGTGTGAAGCGGTGCATGTGAATACACCTCCCGAAATAACACAGTGGATTTGACTTTATGTTACTCTGCTGTCATATGGTGGTGATGAGAAGTCTGGCCCAATCCAACCCTTGTTCATTTTGATAAGGGTCAGCTTGTCAGCATTGTCAGTTGACAGGCGAGTGCGCTTATGAGTTATAATTCCCCCAGCGGCACTAACAACACACTCCGATAACACGCTAGCGACAGGGCAGGCCAGGACCTCCAAGGCGTACAGAGCGAGTTCATTCCAAGTGTCCAGCTTGGATACCCAATAATTAAAAGGCAGAGAGGAATCACGGAGGACACTGGTACGGTCGGCAAGGTACTCCCTCACCATCTTTTGAAACTTTCCACTCCTTGTGAGAGTACCCCGCTCCTCAGGGTCTGTCCGAAGGGAGGGTCTGAGAACACTGTCCCAGAATGTTGACAGTGTTCCCCTGCCTCTGCTGGATTGGAGTTGCTTCTCTCTCGCATGTATGTCTTGTTTGGGCAACAAACTGTGACCTCTGCCGCTAGCGTGTTCAGATGGGAATTTTTTTAACAGTTCTGCAGCAAGGGCCTTCTGGTACTGCCCCATTTTTGTAGATCTCTCCACCTCAGGAATAAGAGAGTGAAAGTTCTCCTTGTAGCGGGGGTCTAAAAGTGTCACCAACCAGTAATGACTGTCACCCAACATTTGACAACGCGAGGGTCACGGTTAAGGCAGCATAACATAAAGTCAGCCATGCATGCCAGACTGGTAACGGGCAAGACTTCCGTGTCCTCACCAAGATGATGACTGACCATGCTCTCCTCCTCCTCTTCCTCCTCCCCCCCTGTCCTCAGGCCACCCACGCTGAACTGATGGTATGACAGTTGTACAGGTACTACCGTCTACAGCGCATGATACAAGCTCCTGTTCTTCCTCCTCCTCCTCCTCCTCCTCCTCCTCTCCCTCATTGTTACCCAATGCACGTTGGGATGAGATGAGGCTGGGCTGTGTGTAATCGACCACTACGGCTTCTTAATCCATCTCATCATACTCTGGCTGCAATGCCTCCTCTTTAATTCTCTGCAGAGAGCGTTGCAAAAGACAGACAAGAGGAATGCTGACGCTAATAATGGCGTTATCACCACTCACCATCTTGGTGGACTCCTCAAAGTTAGTCAAGATGGTACATATGTCAGACATCCAGGTCCACTCCTGAGGTCTTATGTGTGGAGTCTGACCTGAATATCGATGGCCTTGTTGCAGCTGGTACTCCACAACTGCTCTCTTCTGCTCACAAATCCTTTGCAACATGTGGAGGGTAGAGTTCCAACGTGTGGGGACATCACACACCAGTCGGTTTGACGGTAGCTGCAAACGCTGCTGCAACACAGCAAGGGCGGCGAAAGCTGTAGCCGACTTGCAAAAATTAGCTGACAGGTGGCGTGCTTTTACGAGCAGATCTGGCAACTCGGGGTATGATTTAAGAAACCGCTGAACCACGAGGTTAAGCACATGAGCCAGGCATGGTATGTGTGTGATCTCACCTCGCCTCAGAGCCGCCACCAGGTTACGGCCATTGTCACACACGACCATGCCTTGCTGTAGGTTCAGCGGTCTCAGCCACAGATCTGCCTGCTCTTTCACAGCTGTTCACAACTCACAAGCAGTGTGAGGTTTCTCACCTAAGCTTATGAGTTTCAGCACAGCCTGTTGCCGCTTGGCGGAGTCAGTACTGCAGTGCTTCCAGCTTGTAACTGATGTGGTGATATCTGAGATGGCGGCTGAACATGAAGAGGAGGAGGATGATGCGCAGGAGCTGTACACTGTGGGGGCAACTCTGATTGACATAGGGCCAGCAATCCTCGGTGTGGGGAAGATGTGTTCCTGTCCAAGGTCCGACTGGGTCCCGGCTACCACTATGTTTACCCAGTGTGCTATCAGGGAGATGTACCGTCCCTGGCCACAAGCACTTGTCCACGTGTTCGTTGTCAGGTGCACTCTCCCA
This sequence comes from Phyllobates terribilis, assembly GCF_046119375.1. Taxonomy (NCBI): domain Eukaryota; kingdom Metazoa; phylum Chordata; class Amphibia; order Anura; family Dendrobatidae; genus Phyllobates; species Phyllobates terribilis. The sequence goes on from NW_027362761.1 coordinate 792,397,566, forward strand.
GTAACTGCGTTGTTGAGGGCACGGCAGATGTTTTGGGACACGTGCTTGTGTAGTGCGGGCATGGCACACCGGGCAAAATAGTGTCGGCTGGGGACCGAGTACCGAGGGACGGCCACCGCCATAAGGTTGCGGAAGGATTCCGTCTCCACCAGCCTAAAAGGCAGCATTTACAACGCAAGCAGTCGTGAAATGTGCGAATTTAGGACTGTGTCCTGTGGGGCGTCAGCTGCGAAATTCCGCTTTCGTTCAAAGGTCTGGGATATGGACAATTGAACGCTGCGGTGGGACGTGGACGTTGATGCTGTTTCTTAAGAAACTGCCATAACAAGTGAAGACTGAGAGGAGGGGGCATCTTTGCATGCAGTATGGACAGGGGATTGCCTTGCACACACAACAGCGGGTTCTATTGCACACACAACAACAGAAGAAGCAGTGGTGACACCCGCTGACACTGGTCGTGGACCCTGGGGTTCGCCCCACAAAGTCGGGTGCTTTGCTGCCATGTGCCTGATCATGCTGGTGGTGGTCAGGCTGGTAGTTTTGTCACCCCTGTTGATGCTGGCATGGCAGGTGGTGCAAATGGCCTTTTTGGGGTTATCAGCAGAGTCTTTAAAATAATTCCAGACTCTGGAAGACCTACAGGTTGTACTGGCAACGTCCCTCGTGTTGGTGTTACGGGGAACTGTTGCCCGCCTTCTGTGTGCGGCCACCACACTGCTTCTTCCTGTCTGTTGGGGTACACTGCCTCCCTCACCCTGTGTGCTGCTGGCCTCGCTCTGCATGTCCTCCTGCCACATTGGGTCAGTTACTAGATCATCCACCACCTCCTCCTCTTTCACTTGCGCACCACGATCCTTCTCCTCACTTGCTGGCAATTGTGTCTCGCCATCGTCCACCTCTTGTGACAAATTGCCAGCGTCGACTTCCTGTGGCCGCGGCTGTTCAAATATTTGGGCAGCACTACATGGGATCTCCTCTTCCACCACTTCAAGCGGAGCAGGCGAGGGGCACAAATCTGGAAATGGACCAGTGAACAGCTCTTCAGAGTGTCCAAGTGTGGGATCAGTTGCTGTCTGATGACACTCGGCATGGTGGGAGGAAGGAGCATCAGGGTGAGGAGGAGTATGCGGTCGAGACTCACGGCTATTAAGATTTGACCGTGTGGAAGACAGACCGGAGGTGGTGGTGCCCAGGTAACTGGAAGTATTATCTGCTATCCAATTAATAACCTGTTCACACTGATCAGTTCGTAATACTGGTGTTGTTCACCTTGGCCACGGCCCCGTCCTCTGCACGCACCATCACCAGAACGTCCAGTTCCACGTCCCTTGCCACGCGCCTTGCCCATTGTAAAGGAAGTAAAATAGCATATACTCGCACTATCAATGGAGAAAGGGTAATAAAAAGTAGATTAGAACCGTAGAAAAGGAAAACCACAGTTCTATTTCTCTGGCCTACACCCGACTTTTTTAAACAATCTGAACTATCAGGGAGAAACTATTACTGTTTTTCTTTACGGAAAAAATGCCAAAAGCAGGATAATAGAGATTTTTTACCGTGAAACAGCAAAACCACAGTTATAATTTACTGGTGTATACCAAACTTTTTAAAATATATATATTTGCGGCTGAACAGTGAGCGACACACTCAAACTGTTTTTTTTTAGATACAAATGGCCCAAAAGTGGATAATACAGAGGTTTGAACCATGGAACTGCAAAACCACACTTCTGTTTCTCTGGTCTACACCAGACTATTTTCAACAGATATATTTGTGTCTGAAAAATCAGGGAGACACTATTAGTTTTTTTTTACGGCAAAAAATGCCAAAAGCAGGATAATAGAGATTTTTTACCGTGGAACAGCAAAACCACAGTTATAATTTACTGTATACCAGACTTTTTAAAATATATATATTTGCGGCTGAACAGTGAGCGACACATTCAAACTGTTTTTTCTTAGATACAAATGGCCCAAAAGTGGATAATACAGAGGTTTGAACCATGGAACTGCAAAACCACACTTCTGTTTCTCTGTCCTACACCAGACTATTTTAAACAGATATATTTGTGTCTGAACTGTCACAGACACACTTTTTTTTTTTGGGGGGGGGGGTGGGGGACACCAAAACGTTAATAAGACGGGTATTTGTACAGTGTGAAGGAGGAAAAAAAAAAGAGGATTTAGATGAAAAAAAAAGGATTTTTCCTTGCCCCCGAGACCTGGAGCTAAGTCCAGCAATTTCAGCAACAGGAGCACACAGGACTGTAATGCAGCCTTTGCTGGTATATCCACTGCGTCTCCTATTATGCCTGCCTGCCTGCCTGATATCTGGGATTGATATTAGTCCTGAGAAGGACTGTTTGTTTGATCTGGCAGCCTTTACAACCCTACACTAACTATTTTGCAGTATATATCTCTCCCTAAATCAGCAGCGCTGTCCCTACACTGTCTGATCCCAGCCGTTTGTGTCCAAGATGGCGGCGCATGGTTTTAAATACTCGAGGTGACTCTGTGCGGCCAGCCAATCAATGTAATGCCCACAACCAACATGGCTGCGGCATTACAGTGACTGGCTGGCAATCCCTGCATGTTCATTGGCTCTGTAAAGAGCGCCAAACATGCAGGGCGGAGACCCAAGTTCCCGCCCGAGTAACCCGGAAATGCTCGGTGCTCCCCGAACATCCCGAGTAGCGTGATGCTTGTGGCGAGTACCGAGCAGTGTCGAGCATGTTCGCTCAACACTAGTGACAATATATATCCCTCCTCAATCTAACATTACGTAAATGAGTTGCAAGCCTCGGAATCCCAAACTTTTCACGTTATTTTCAGGCAGCTACCATAGCACAACTTTCTATACTACATTCAACTGCTGAAATTCCTCTTTGGATCTTCTTGGAAATTCCTAATGTTTCCCCTCTGTCTATAAATCACCTATTATGGAACCCCGAATGTTTAGATCTTCTGCATTAGGCTCTCTGCATTAGGCTCTCTGGTGAACCTGCATCCCCTCACCACCCCCTTCAATCGCTGGAATATAATAAGGCCGTCCCACCTGGTGCGAATGACTACACTTTCTTTTCATGGTGGCAGGCCAGTGGCTTTGAGAAAACTCATCAATTCTGCTCTTCTTCAGGCCTTATTTCTTTTTTGAAAGAAATTTTCTGATATTTACAAATAAAACATTGGTTATCAAGCTACCTGCCTGGTTTTAAAACCTTCTATACCTCTATATACCTTTACATAATTTCAACACATTTGCCAGTCATTTCCACACCCCAGAGACCTAATTTGTATTGTCTATTCATCATTGAACAGCATTTTTCACTCACCACAGCATACATAGCTATGTATGCAGATGGGAGACAGGTTTGGTAGGTAGTGTTACACATGGTAGAACATGATGGAATAATACATGGACCATTGTTTCTTCCTGTTCAATAAACTGCAATGAAACGAAATTTGCATTCATGGTCCTCATGCATTGATATATGGTCCCTGCATGGATAGGGCACATAGTTTCTGGTTGCCCTGCTCTATTTGCTTCTGGGAATTCACCAACAAAGGTGACATGTTACAAGTATGGTGGACCTGCCCACAAGTATCGCATTTTTGGTCTTATGAATTAAATTTAGCAAATATTATCTCAGTACAGATTCCTAATTCTTTTCTTTTTAGCAACAAAATAAACAATAGCCTATGCCTGAAAAAAATGCTCATCCAATTCCCAGAATTTTTAGCACATGTATAGTGGTGTGAAAAAAGTGTTTGCCCCCTTCCTGATTTCTTATTCGTTTGCATGTTTTTTACACTTAAATGTTTTAGATCACAAAACAATCTTAAGTATAAGACAAAGATAACATAAGTAAACGCAAAACAGTTTTTAAATGAAGATCTTTATTATTAAGGGGAAAATAAATCCAAACCTACAGGGCCCTGTGAAAAGTGATTGTCCCCTAAATTTAATAACTGGTTGGACCACTACAACTGCAATCAAACATTTGCTTTAACTGGCAATGAGTCATTTACAACGCTCTTGAGGAATTTTGGCTCACTCATGTTTGCAAAATTGTTTTAATTCAGCCACATTGGAGGGTTTCCAAGCATGAACCACCTTTTTATGGTAATGTAACAGCATGTCAATTGGATTAAGATCAGGACTTTGACTAGGCCACTCTAAAGTCTTAGTTTTTGCTTTTCTTAAGCCATTCAGAGATGGAATTGCTGGTTTGTTTTGGATCATTGTCCTGCTGCATAGCCCAAGTGCACTTCAGCTTGAGGTCACAAACAGATGGCCGGACATTCTCCTTCAGGATTTTTTGGTAGACAGCAGAATTCATAGTTTTATTTACCACAGCATTTTTTCCAGGTCCTGAAGCAGCAAAACAGCCCCAGACCATTACACTACCACCACCATATTCTACTGTTGGTATGATGCTCCTTTTCTGAAATGCTGTATTACTTCTATGCCAGATGTAATGGGACATACACCTTCCAAAAAGTTCAACTTTTGTCTCGTCAGTCCACAGAGTATTTTCCCAAAAGTCTTGGTGATCATCAAGATGTTTTCTGGCTAAATTGAGAAGAGCCTTCATGTTCTTTTTGCTCAGAAGTAGTTTTCACCTTGGAATTCTGCCATGCATGCCATTTTTGCCCAGTCTCTTTCTTATGGTGGAGTCATGAACACTGACCTTAACTGAGTATTTTGTGACCTCTTAAATGAATAATCACTGCACTCTTGGGGTAATTTTGGTTGGCCGGCCACTCCAGGGAAGGTTCACCACTGTTCCATGTTTTCACCATTTGTGCATAATGGCTCTCACTGTGGTTCGCTGTAGTCCCAAAGCTTTAGAAATGGCTTTATAACTTTTTCTAGACTAATAGATCTCAGTTACTCTGTTTTTCATTTGTTCCTTGTGTTATCTTTGTCTAAAATTTTAATTTGTTTTGTGATATGAAACACTTAAGTGTGGCAAACATGCAGAAGAATAAGAAATCATGAAGGGGCAAACACTTTTTCACACCACTGTATATAACATGACCAATGAGCAACTTACAAATGTTCTGAGTGACATTCAAGCTAAATTTTTTAAGATCTGGGGCCCGTGGATAACACATGAACATCCACAATCATCAAGAAAGTCTGTCCTTTGGATAATGGCATAACATAATTTATCATTGTCTTACAGCTTCTCTACAGTTTAACCAGTGGCACATCATTAATAGTGGCAGACCACGTGGCTGCTGTGGGGCCCATGAGTCCCCCCCCGACGGCATCACACTTTTAACTATATCTGCACATTGGATGCAGATACATTTAAAAGCAATGATGAAACAGTGAGAAGCTCCTCTATTATTTTCCCTGTGCATCTGAACACCGACATTTTAGTGCAGCAGGGGCATTGACATCACTACATCGCGTCCGCTGTGCAGAGCTTCCGAGCATAAGCTTCAGACACTTGAACAGTAGTAGAGAAGGGAGAAATTAGTCATTTTTTTGTTTTCTTTTACAACAATGACTATCATGCTATATTGGGGCCAGTATACTTGTTTTTTAGAATTATTTGGGGGCCATTATACTGGTGAGCATTTTTTTTACATCAATGAGCATCATGCTGTATGGGGGCCAGTATACTTGGAGGACAATGCAGGGGTCAGTATACTATTTGAAGGGTTATGTGACAGTCATTATATTGTTAGGAGGGCTATGTTGGGGCCATTATACTATTTGGAGGGCTATGTGGGGGCATTATACTGTTTGGAGGGCAATGCGAGAGTCATTATACTATTTAGAGGGTTATGTGGGGGCATTATTCTGTTTGGGGGGGGGGGGGGGCATTATGTTGTGTGTGTGCCATTATACTGTGTGCAGGCCTTTATATATTGTGGGAATCATTACACACTTTGTGTAGGTCTTTGGGGACCACTATACAGTGTACAGGCCATTATACAGTGTGGAGGTCAGTATTGTCAGTGTAGGGGCTATTACACTGTATGTAGGGCCATTATACTATATGCATAGGAATTATGTATATAAATTATACTGTGTAAAGGCTATCATATTTGGAGGAGTGTTGTGGGGGCCTCATACTGTGTTGGAGTTATAATACTGTGTGTGGAGGACTGTGGAGGCTATCACACTGTGTAGGATAACTATGGGGTTATCATACTTTGCAGATGGGGTACTGTGGGGTCATCATACTGTGCATGTGGAGGGTACTGAGGAGGAATTCCCTGTGGGGTATCATATCATCATGTTTTGGGGCATCATGCTTTATGGGGACCATGAAAGCGGTATCTTAGTTCAATGTCTGCAAAGTTGTGAGACACAGGGGCTTGCGAAAGTATTCACCCCCTTGGCATTTTTTGTGTTTTGCTACCTCAAAACCTGGAATTTTACTGTTTTTTTGAGGGTTTAATAATAATAATCTTTTTATTTATATAGCACCAACATATTCTGCAGCGCTTTTCAATTCAGACAATTTACAGACATTATCAGCACTGTCCCCATTGGGGCTCACAATCTACATTCCTTATCAGTATGTCTTCGGAGTGTGGGAGGAAACCAGAGAACCTGGGGGAAACCCACACAAACATGGGGAGAACATACAAACTCCTTGCAGATGTTGTCCTTAGTGTGATTTGAACCCATGACCCCAGCGCTGCAAGGCTGCAGTACTAACCACTGAGCCACCATTCATGTTCATGTGCAGAACATACCTACAATTGTGAACATTTGGTTTTCTTTTTATTGTGAAGCAAACAACAAATGACTGAAAAATTGAGTGTGCATAAATATTAACCCCCGTAAAGTCCATACTTTATTGAGCCTCCTTTTGTGGTAATTACAGCTGCAAGTCGCTTTGGATATGTCTATATGAGCTTTCCATATTTTGCCACTGGGATTTTACAACATTCCTCAAGGCAAAATTGCTCCAGCTCCTCCAAGTTAGATGGTTTCCTCTAGTGAACAGCAATCTTCAAGTCTGACCACAGATTCTCAATTGGATTAAGGTCTGGGCTTTGACTAAGCCACTCAAAAACATTTACAAGTTTCCCCTCTAACCACTCAAGCGTTGCTTTAGCAGTATTCCATAGAACACCTGTGGAGAGATCTCAAAATGGCAGTTTGGAGAAGGCACCCTTCATATATCAGTGACCTGGAGCAGTTTGCCAAAGAAGAATAGTCTACAATTCCAGCAGAGCATTGTAAGAAACTCATTGATGGTTACCGGAAGCGGTTGTTTGCAGTTATTTTGGCTAAAGTTTGTGCAACCAAGTTTTAGGCTGAGGGTGCCAATACTTTTGTCTGGCCCATTTTTGGAGTTTTGTGTGAAATGATCAATGATTTGATTTTTGCTTCATTCTCTTTTGGGTTTTTCCTTGCAAGCAAATTAAATGAAGATAATAATACCAAAGAATTTGTGATTGAAATTATTTTCAGGAAGAAACTGAGAATTATCTGACAGAATTGCAGGGGTGCCAATACTTTTGGCCACCACTGTATGGGGTATTGATGTACTCAAGAGCAATTGTACTATTCGTTTTCTCCCATTACCCCTTTTGAAAATTGCAAACTAGGGGTCAAAGCAACATTTTAGTGGAAAAAATAGTAATATTTCATTTACTCAGCCCAATATTATACAAGTTTGTGAATCGCCTGAGGGTTAAAAATACTCACTACTCTACTAGATGAATTTCTTGAGAGGTGTAGTTTACAAAATGGGGTCACTTGTGGGGGTTTCTGCTGTTTTGGCACATCAGGGGATCTTTAAATGTGACATGGTGTCCGCAATCTATTCCAGCCAAAATAGCGCTCCTTTCTTTCCGGGCCCTGCCGTGCCCAAGCAGTAGTTTTCTCACACATATGGGATATCGATGAACTCAGAAGAAATTGCACAACAAACTGTGTGTTCCATTTTCTCCAGTTACCCTTGTGAAAATAAAAAAATTGGGTCTGAAACAACAATTTTGTCTGAAAAAATTAGATTTTTTATTTTCACGGTGCAACACTATAAATTCGCAACATCAAAACTTTGCATCCCAAAAGTCAAATGATTCTCCTTCCATTCCGAGCCCTGCCAGGCGCCCAAGCAGTAGTTTTCCACCACATATGGGGTATGAGCGTGCTGAGGAGAAATTGCACAACAAATTTTCAGGTTTATTTTTTCTTGCTTTCCTTGTGAAAATAAAAAATTTGGGGCTAACATAACATTTTTGTGGGAATTTTTTTTTTTAATTTTCAAGGCTCAACAATAAAAAATTCTGTGAAGCCCCTGTGAGTTCAAGGTACTCAACATACATCTAGATAAATTCCTTGAGGCGTCTAGTTTCCAAAATGGGGTCACTTGTGGGGGGCTTCCATTGTTTAGGCACCACAGGAGCTCTCCAAACGCAACATGGCATCCGATATTGATTCCAGCCAATTTCGCATTCCAAAGCTCAAACGGTGCTCCTTCCCTTCTGAGCCCTGCAATGCACCCATGCAGTAGTTTTCCACCACATGTAGGGAATCAGTGTACTCAGGAAAAATCACACAATACATTTTGGGGTGCATTTTCTCCTGTTACCCTTGTGAAAATAATAAAAATGGGGCTAAAGTAACATTTTTATGGGAAAAGGTAAAACTGCTTGAGATGCTCGGTGCTCGCCGAGTATTTCCGGGGTTGCTCGGCGGGAGCTCGGGTCTCCTCCCTGCATGGGATTGCCTGCATTGCATGCAGGGATTGCCTGCCACTCATTGTAATGCCACAGCCATGGTGGTTGTGGCATTACAGTGATTGGCTAGCCACACAGCGTCATCAGGTCTATATCAGACCTGGCGCCGGTGTGCTCGTCACAGTCACTACGGAATCAGGCAGAGTAGGGAGAGGTGCTGCTGCGTCAGGGAGAGATTTGCTTATGTATTAGGTAGTGTAGGGAGAAAAACCGTACATTACATATATCCATCTTAACAAACTGTCTTTTTGAGGACTAACTAATCCATCTGCAGAGATATCAGGCAGGCAGTGTATATAGGCAGGCAGGCAGTGTATATAGCCGACTGCAGTGCATATAGCACAAGAGGCTCCATTCCAGTTCTGCCTTCTTCTGCTGTTAGATATTTCTATACAAAGGCCCAGGTATCAGGGGCCAGGAATACTTTTCTTTGGATCTTAATCCTCATTATTTGCTTAAAAAGCCATCCAGAGAAAATCGTTTTTCTGCGCCATTTCCTTGTTAGCACTGCAGAATACAGCCAGGTCCTTTCCATGTTACAGCTCTAGAAATCCAGCTATTTAAAACTGTGTTTTCTCCATCACACGGATCACATATACGTTGACAGAAAATACTGCCATTTCTGGCCTCCATTAAAAATTTCTTTCAGTGTGTCACTGAAGCAATTAACACCAGTTTGCTGTTCAAACTAGTTGCCTACAGGCCAGGTATGTAAAACTCTATTTTCTCCATCACACGGATCACATATACGTTGTCAGAAAATACTGCCATTTCTGGCCTCCATTAAAAATTTCCTTAAGTGTATCAGTGAAGCAATTCACACCAGTTTGCTGTTCAAACTAGTTACCTACAGGCCAGGTATATAAAACTCTGTTTTCTCCGTCACACCGATCACATATACGTTGTCAGAAAATAGTGCCATTTCTGGCCTCCATTAAAAATTTCCTTCAGTGTGTCAGTGAAGCAATTTACACCAGTTTGCTGTTCAAAATAGTTACCTACATGCCAGGTATTTAAAACTCTGTTTTCTCCGTCACACGGATCACATACATTGTCAGAAAATACTGCCATTTCTGGCCTCCATTAAAAATTTCTTTCAGTGTGTCAGTGTAGCAATTCACACCAGTTTGCTGTTCAAACTAGTTACCTACAGGCCAGGTATTTAAAACTGTGCTTTCTCCGTCACATGGATCACATATACATTGTCAGAAAATACTGCCATTTCTGGCCTCCATTAAAAATTTCTTTCAGTGTGTCAGTGAAGCAATTCACATCAGTTTGCTGTTCAAAATAGTTACATACAGGCCAAGTATTTAAAACTCTGTTTTCTCCGTCACGCGGATCACATATAAGTTTGCTCCAAACTCAGTCATTTGTAGTGAGCGTGGAAGATACTGTCCTCCATTTAAAATGGGCAAGGCACGTGGCAAGGGACGGGGAACTGGATGTGAAGGTGATGGTGCATGCAGAGGCCGAGGACATGGCCATGGACAAGCTGAAATTGTGCCACAACAAACACCCACATCTTCTCGCCCGACCTTCCTGTCCCAATTCCTAGGGGACCGCAGCACACCACTATTGAACCCAGAGCAGTGTAGTGTTGAGCCACCCCCGTAGTGTTCGAGTTCGGTTTGGTTCGTCGAACACCCGTATGTTCGCCGAACTGTTCGTCGAGCTGTTCGTCGAACACCTTCGAACACCGTTAAAACCAATGGCAGGCAAACAAAAACACATAGAAACACATAGAAAACACCTTTAAAGGTGTCCAAAAGCTGACAAACTGCTCAGAAGACACAACTAACACATGGAAAAGTGACAAGTACAAATAGTCATGCGAAAAGAAAAGAGGTGGAGGAGTAAAAGGAGGGGGAGACACAGATATAGGCATGTCATGCCCTTCTAAAAACAAAAAAGTGCGAAGCCGACACGGCCAGTCCATTCCTGCCCGTGCGACCTCCGTGTCGCCGGGTTTGTGCCAGAGCCGCGGTGGACCCTGACGGCCTGCCCCCCTCTCCCAATACTGGTGCCTGTCCGCTGGTGGGTCAAGCCCACCCTCGATGGGGGGGGGGGTAACATCTGCAGAAGAAAGACCATCTTCCAGCCAAACTAAAATGTCTACTTCTTTTCGTGGACAATGTGATACGATCCCTTTCTTACGGACACGCCCATCGATATAAATTCCAGATGAGGCACAAAAACAGCAGGTGCTTCAACGGATATCAAGTGCTCCTTCAAGTGGGCTCTCCTCCACCTCAACTTCAACATCACAAATACTCCAGTCCTCAGAGGTGTCACCCCAATCGCACTTGCTTCTTCACAGCTCCCAAGTCTCCAGCTGCCCGTCTGAATATGGGGTAACACAGATGGTTGAGTCTGCACAGCTCTTTACTCATACTATAGCCTCGGAAACGGAGGTCTGCTCCAAAGCTTCTGTTAATCCAGACGAGGAAATGATCTGCACTGATGCCCAGAATCTTTATAAGTCGGATCCAGGACCAGATGAAGAAGGTTCTGACCATAATGTAGACCCTCGTTCCCAAACTGTAACTCCTGTTGGTGGAGACAATGATGAAAACGATGATGAAACTCAAATACCTGATTGGAGCGACAACTTGACTTTTCGGTCAGGGCAGGAACAGGTTGGCTCTGAGGACGACGGGTGTGAGAACACACAGGGTGATGATGACAGGGTTGGAGATCCCACTTACTGTCAACCCACAGTCAGCCAGTCGATGAGGTCAGCAGAGGAGGTGGAGGAGGATGCTAGTGACGACGAAGTCAGGTTGCGCCTTCCTGGACAGAGACGTAGTACTGGAAGCACGTCAACAACTGCATCCTCAAACACAACTCTGCCTCTGACCACAAGTCGTGGTGGCTCTTCAGGTCGCATGGGTGCTAAGCCTTGGATAGCCTGGGCAATTTTTCAGATCGATAAAGATGACCCAACTCGTGATATCTGTAACATTTGTCAGCAAAATCTAAGTAGAGGCCAAAAAATACATAGTTTGAGTACTTCATGCATGAACCGGCACATGGATATGAAGCATAAGTTGCAGTGGGAAGCTCACTGTGCTACAATGCGGCCTAGCCAGCCGGACCAACCACCGTCTGCCACATCTTGTGCATCCGCGGACTCTTCATCCTCTGTGACTGGGGGGACAGCAGTCACACCTGTTTTGGGATGCAGACCTGCCACCTCTTTACCCGCAACAGCCAGCGTGATTGGCAGGTCATCATTTTCTTTGGAGGTGGAAACACCAGCTGGTGTTCGGCGCTGTCCGACATCGATAGCACCACCTTTGGATCAAGGCAACCTAACATGTCCACCTGCATCTTCCTCACAGACAGACAGTTTGCCGGGGACACCCTTCTCAACCCCATCTAAGCACAACAGCCAGCCCTCGGTCCCTCAGATGTGGACAAGTAAAAGACCATTTCCTCCTAGCCATGAGAAAGCTAAGAGGTTGAATTTCACCATCTGCAAGCTCTTGGCTACAGAAATTCTGCCTTTCCGCCTGGTGGACACAGAGGATTTTCGAGACCTTATGTCCGTCGCAGTGCCCCAGTACCAGATGCCCAGTCGGCACTACTTCTCAAAGAAAGGTGTGCCTGCTCTCCACCAGCATGTCGCACACAACTTCACCGCTTCTTTGAGAAACTCCGTCTGTGACAGGGTGCATTTCACCACAGACACTTGGACGAGTAGGCATGGACAGGGGCGTTACATGTCGCTGACTGGGCACTGGGTAACTATGGTGACAGCAGGACAAGGGGCTGCTGTCCAAGTCTTACCGTCCCCACGAGTTGTGCGTCAATCCTCTTTATCTCGAAGTTCCTCCACTGCTTCTGCCTCCTCAACCTCCTCTCGGTCCTCCACCTGCACCCAAAGCCTGTCTGGTAATGCCACCTGCTTTCTAACTGCACAGAAGGAATCCTGCACACCTCCTTACTATGCTGGCAGCAGGGCTCAACGGCATCAGTGTTTACTTTGAAATGTCTGGGAAATGAGAGTCACACAGCTGAGGAGTTGTGGTCAGCTCTGGAGACCCAGTTTCATCAATGGTTGTCTCCACTGGACCTGCAACCAGGGAAGGCTGTGTGCGACAATGCTGCAAATCTGGGTGCGGCCCTTCGCCGGGGCAATGTCACACACATGCCTTGTATGGCTCACGTGTTGAACCTGGTTGTCCAGCAATTTTTAGCCCACTATCCCGGACTAGATGGCCTTCTGCAGAGGGCACGGTCGCTGTGTGCTCACTTCCGCCGTTCGCATCCCGCAGCTCAACGACTTACATCTCTACAGAAGTCGTTGGGCCTGCCAGGTCACCGGCTGAAATGCGATGTGCCGACACGGTGGAATTCAACTCTGCACATGTTGCAGCGACTGTGGCAGCACCGACAAGCCCTGGTGCAATACATTCTGACGTATAGCCTGGGTCAATGAGATCCATAGGTGGGGCAAATCACGCTGCAGGAGTGGTCTCAGATCAGGGACCTATGAGGTTGACGCGCCTCCTGGGCCGTGGGGTAACCGGAGCCGGGCCGGTAGACCCTGTGGGTTGTAGTCACTGTGGCGGTGACCCGGTCCGTGACCCAGGGCGGTCAATCCAAGGGTAATTTGTATATATGGGTTTTATAATGTCCGACTATGCCACCTGTGGAGTGCGGCCAAAGGGGCTGCCGCTGCGGAACAGTCCTCTGAAGCTGGTGGTTTTGCAGCAATGGTATTATTACTCCCCACAGGAAGAGTGTAGCTTCAGGGCAGTGTGGGTGGATGATGGTGGTTGTAGTGCAGGGAGTCAGTAATGAACACAGAGTCCGTGTGATGCAGTCCCAAGATCTTTACTAACAGTTGTTGCAGTCCAGATTACAGGTACCAGAGCAATCTCCCCCGTCGTGCTGTGCGTACTCAGTGAGTGGCTCAGTCCACCCCCAGATAGCTCCGGAGTACTTAGCAGGACCCCCTTCTTTGTGTCCTTTCTCTGGCCTTCTCCCTGCACCTCACACCCAGTGACACTTCTATCCGGTATCCTCGGGAACATGTGTTCCGTCCCCTGGGTCCTATGTGGCTACCTTCTTAGTGAGACTGGTGTGGACTTTGGCCTGCAGTATATGAAATGCTGCAGCCTCCGGTTCCTAGTTGAGCCTTGCTGTTTCTCCGCTAGTTGAGGGACCGGTTCCCCTTATCTGGCCTGACCCCTCTACCTCCTGGTAGCAGCGGGCGTACGGGTGGCCTTCTGCACGGCCCGTACCCCTAGGGTCCCTTCGGTTCCTGGAGCCTTCCTGCTCCCACTCCTCTCTTCTCTCCTTCAGTCCTGGGCCTCCCAGGCTAGGCCCGCCTCCGGAGCAGAGCTCATGCAGAGCCTCTGCTCCTGTCACTTCTCCTCCTCTGACTGGCTTGCTCTTTCTAAGATGGCTTCCTATTTATACTCTCCCTGTCATGTGCTCCCCTAAGCTGCTCCCCTAAGCACCCACTACATAGGACCCTCCCGCCAGCTAGGGACCTGCGACTGTGTTCTCTCTTAGGAGCAATCTCGCCCTACCCCCACTGCGGGTATGTGTTGGATGCAGGTGTTAGGGTCCCGAGCCATACTCCTTCCTTACCTGAGGGTGAGATACCACACCTCTGGGTGAGATGCAGTAACTCTGTGGCGACTGAACCCTCAGGGGCGCCCCACACCCTTCTGCACAGTTTTGAAATGGCGACGAAGATGTTTAGTGCTGACGACGATGCCATTATCAGCATGACTATTCCGGTGATTTACATGCTGGAGCACACGTTAAACAGAATTCAGAGTCAGGTGGAGGGACAAGAGGAGGTGGAGGAAATAGAGGAGGAGTCATATGCGGAAGGGATAACATCTCCAAGGTCCAGACGGTCGGCAGCACCAAGTCGGCAGGCATGGGAGGGTGGGGGAGAGGGATTAACCAGGGCGCATGGTAGCAGCCAAACTGTTGAGGAAGGTGCAGGAGCCGAGGAAGAAGTGGAGGACGAACTGGCGATGGGCATGTTAGACTCATCAGATGAGGGAGACCTTGATCACATTTCTGTTTTGCGAGGTTGGGGGGAGAGGGCAGAGGAAGGAAGCATGATTCTTACCTCGCTACCAACACAACAAGGACTTGGTCCTCCTGGATGCGCAAGACACATGAGTGCCTTCTTGCTGCACTACCTGCAACATGACCCTCGGATTGTCAGAATTCGAAGTAATCCCGACTACTGGGTTGCCACACTCTTAGATCCCTTGTACAAAAGTAAATTTGCCGAAATAATTCCTGCCATAGAAAGGGATTCACGCATGCAGGAGTATCTGCAGACGCTGTTGCAGAATCTTACATGTGCTTTTCCACAAAACACCAGTGGTGCACGTAGTGAATCTCACAGTTCTAACTTGCAAACCGTGTGACTGTCGAGTCTTCATCACTCAAACCGTAACAGTAACACAGTATCTGCTGGTAACAGCAATTTTGTGGAATCGTTTCACCACTTTTTTAGACCATCCTTTGCAAGGCCACAGGAGACAAGAAGTCTGACACATAGTCAACGCCTAGAGAGGATGGTACTGGAGTATCTCCAAGTGAACATCGAAGCCATGACTGTGTCACTGGACCCTTGCTCATTTTGGGATTCCAATCTGGAAAAATGGCCAGAGCTCGCCACTCACGCCTTGGAGATCTTGTCATGCCCTGCAGCCAGCGTTCTCTCTGAACTTGTGTTCAGCGCAGGTGGTGGTGTGCTGACAGATAAGCGCACACGGCTGTCCACTGAGAATATAGACAGACTCACGTTCATAAAGATGAACAAATCATGGATTCGCAAGGACTTTTCTACCCCTGTGTCATCCTGCGGAGACAAAAAGCTTGAGGATTTGGTAAAATCACCTCACCAACCATTTTAAGCAACTGTGGGGCAATTGATGCCACTTAACCCTAGAACACATGACCATAAAAATCTACACTTTCACATACCTGGGGCCTTTTAG
Organism: Phyllobates terribilis; assembly: GCF_046119375.1. Taxonomy (NCBI): domain Eukaryota; kingdom Metazoa; phylum Chordata; class Amphibia; order Anura; family Dendrobatidae; genus Phyllobates; species Phyllobates terribilis. The sequence goes on from NW_027362761.1 coordinate 792,413,266, forward strand.
GCCCGTGTGCAAATAACATGGAATAACTCAAACTCAAATGACAAACAACTATATACATGAAGAATACCTAGAGTTTCAAAATTCTAACTAAAGTAATCTTGCAGAAAATAGAAAACAATTAACAGGGCGGGCCTGCGAGGCCCCAGGTATGCGTTCTAGGGTTAAGTGGTGTCTGTGCCACAATTTTGGGAAAAAATGGAGACTCTTTTTGTAGTCCCCTTGCTGTGTCTTACGTGACGTTGGCATCGTCAATTTCAGGTGGGTTGGGTCGCTCCCCCCACCCTTTTAACTGTAAGAAACTACATACACTATGGCTTTGGGTAACACAGATGGTTGAGTCTGAAGAGCTGTTTACTCAGAGGTCTGCTCCAAAGCTTCAGTGTCTGCTAGTCAGCGTAGAATTTTTAACTGCATCTAGCCTAGGCAATACTTTGGGCGTAGTAGCCCAGCTGCGAAGCAAGCTGCACCACCTGTGTATCTAATAAGAATTTTTAAATGAATCTAGCCTAGGCAGACTGTGGGGGCCCCCAACCAAACCCAGACGCTCAGTCCCCCTACCGCCCCCCTTTCCTTGACAATACAATAATGTAACTCTTACAACTGGATGGGTGAGGATCGGTCACAGTTTTATTAACTCTTTATACTCATTCCATTAGAAAGGCATTTTATTTCTAAAATAATTCAGCTTGTTGCAGCATGCCCTGGGTCTCCACTCCGGCAAGTTGGCCAACAAGTGTAACTCTCCAACATGTCCTTTCTATTTCCAGGCCACGGAGGATCCTGCGTACTCGCATGCAGGACTCTGACCCCCACCCATCACTCTTAACGCTTGTTCCACTCCATCCTGGAGTCCTGACAGGAATATGTACAGTCCAATATCCATTAAGTGAACACCGTCAGGCCGTATGAGGCCTGCTTTATCTACTTCCAGTTGTCGGTGTCGTATCACTACACTGCCTCTGTCTCTTCTAAATTTTGCCATCCGAATATTTATTACCCGCCTTGTCCGTTCGATGGCTGTGATGTCTTGCGCACCTTGCCATACCGCTATCGGCACAATCTCTGACAATACTATAGTTAGTTTTGTGAAAAATTCTCTGAAGCGCTCAGTGTCTAGTTTCATTATTGCCATTAGTTATGCGCTCTTGTGATGACCTAGGTCGTTTCCCCCGGCCTGTATAACTAAGATGACCAGAGCTCTTGCCTCTCTCCCTACCTTGATTACCTCCATTAGTACCTGTGGCCATTGCAGGCCTCTAATACCTCTCCAGTTGAAATATGTGTTATGAAACTCTAATTTTCTCCCGCCTGGGTGGACTTTCGCCCTTTTTTCTGCCCAATATATATATGAGTGGCCTATCACCCACACTGTTGGCTTAGCGTCACCTGTAAAAGAAACAAACCACATTAGGATAACAAGTCCGATCTTATGTATCTCGCCAAACACGTGGATCGCCATCTCCCTATCCTCTGATCTTCCGTTTCTGACAGTCCTGCTCTTGCTGCTTCCGTCGCCGCGCCTATGCGGAATGAGTATGTCCCATAAACTTTGGGGTGGTTCCCTGCCGATGTTATGCATTTATTAAATATAGCTTGGAACTGGTATCTTGATAATGGTGTTCCATCAATGTGTGATAGGAAGAAATTACTTTGTGATCTGATGGTTATATATGTTTTTACTATTGTTACCCAACTCAGCGTACCATTTGTGGGTTGTAGAAGTACCCAAGTGCCCCTGCTCGCTGGAACCGATTTTGAATTGCGTATGAGTAGACGTATTGCATTATTGGCTATGACTACGTCCTGGTGTAATAAGCCTCCACTGGTGTTAATTTTGGATTGAGGGACTAATTCGCTTATGCATAGCGCCCCGAAGAAGGCGATCGCAAATGCGGTAGACAGTAGTGTTGCTTCAAATTGTGAGTGTCATGTTAATGGTGTTAGGGATATGATGTGAGAAATCAGTTTTAGTGACACGGGACGGGACGTCTACACTCCTGACTTGGCTGACCCCTTTCCCACCCTTTTATGGATTGTCTGATGATGAATCTTTGTCACATCTCCCCAATTCAGTAGTTGGAAGTGAAATGCTACTCCGGTCAGACACCGGTGCGCTGACGCCCCTGATATGCCTCTCATCATTAGCTGGTGGAGAAATTCTATGGTGACTTGTGATCTGGCTTGTTCACATTGGTCAACCCGTCTGCCTGCTACTAGTGGAGTCCACTCTTCCCATGCCTTACCGTATGCTTGCCACGTCGACGGGGCAACTGACGCTCTGATTAATGGCATCAACTATTCGCCACTAGGTCACATAGGGAGGGTGGGCAACTGTTGCCCGATCGGTGGGCATTGGGGAGGAGCTCTGTGAAAATCTGCCAATTGAATTGTGATAAAGCCTTAGCAGCAGCTTTAGACCCCTTAGCATCGTGGCTAGCGCGGACCCATACATTGTGTTTTAGGCACAGAAATGCTAACCGGCGTAGTAGGCCTAGCACTGGGAGAGACGATGATGCCATCTTATTAATGCAGTGCGCTAGGTTGGTGTTTTTTGCTATGAAGCGTATATTAGCCAGGCGCGCGCCCCATATTTCTATTGCTAACACTATTGGGAAGAAAAATTATTTTCAGGGCTAGATGCAGCTAAAAATTATGATTAATTTCAAAGCTGGTGGAGCTTGGTATAGATGGCCTAATACAATGAGTACCACACACTGCTACAAGCCGAAATATTTTTTCAGAGCTAGATGCAGAAAAAAATTATATTGAATTTGCAACCTGATGGAGGTTAGTATAGATGGACTAATAGAACAAGTCCCACACACTGCTACAAGCCGAAGCCCAAATATTTTTTCAGAGCTAGATGCAGAAAAAAATTATATTGAATTTGCAACCTGATGGAGGTTAGAATAGATGGACTAATAGAACAAGTCCCACACACTGCTAGAAGCCGAAATATTTTTTCAGAGCTAGATGCAGAAAAAAATTATATTGAATTTGCAACCTGATGGAGGTTAGTATAGATGGACTAATAGAACAAGTCCCACACACTGCTACAAGCCGAAGCCCAAATATTTTTTCAGAGCTGGATGCAGATAAAGATTATTTTGAATTTGCAACCAGGTGGAGGTTAGTAAAGATGGACTAATAGAACAAGTCCCACACACTGCTAGAAGCCGAAATACTTTTTCAGAGATAGATGCAGAAAAAAATTATATTGAATTTGCAACCTGATGGAGGTTAGTATAGATGGACTAATAGAACAAGTCCCACACACTGCTACAAGCCGAAGCCCAAATATTTTTTCAGAGCTAGATGCAGATAAAAATTATTTTGAATTTGCAACCTGCTGGAGGTTAGTATAGATGGACTAATAGAACAAGTCCCACACACTGCTAGAAGCCGAAATATTTTTTCAGAGCTGGATGCAGATAAAGATTATTTTGAATTTGCAACCAGGTGGAGGTTAGTAAAGATGGACTAATAGAACAAGTCCCACACACTGCTAGAAGCCGAAATACTTTTTCAGAGATAGATGCAGAAAAAAATTATATTGAATTTGCAACCTGATGGAGGTTAGTATAGATGGACTAATAGAACAAGTCCCACACACTGCTACAAGCCGAAGCCCAAATATTTTTTCAGAGCTAGATGCAGATAAAAATTATTTTGAATTTGCAACCTGCTGGAGGTTAGTATAGATGGACTAATAGAACAAGTCCCACACACTGCTAGAAGCCGAAATATTTTTTCAGAGCTGGATGCAGATAAAGATTATTTTGAATTTGCAACCAGGTGGAGGTTAGTAAAGATGGACTAATAGAACAAGTCCCACACACTGCTAGAAGCCGAAATACTTTTTCAGAGATAGATGCAGAAAAAAATTATATTGAATTTGCAACCTGATGGAGGTTAGTATAGATGGACTAATAGAACAAGTCCCACACACTGCTACAAGCCAAAATATTTTTTCAGAGCTAGATGCAGAAAAAAATTATATTGAATTTGCAACCTGATTGAGGTTAGTATAGATGGACTAATAGAACAAGTCCCACACACTGCTACAAGCTGAAATATTTTTTCAGAGCTAGATGCAGAAAAAAATTATATTGAATTTGCAACCTGATGGAGGTTAGTATAGATGGACTAACAGAACAAGTCCCACACACTGCTAGAAGCCGAAATACTTTTTCAGAGCTAGATGCAGAAAAAAATTAAATTGAGTTTGCAACCTGATGGAGGTTAGTATAGATGGACTAATAGAACAAGTCCCACACACTGCTACAAGCTGAAGCTCAAATATTTTTTCAGAGCTAGATGCAGATAAAAATCATTTTGAATTTGCAACCTGCTGGAGGTTAGTATAGATGTACTAATAGAACAAGTCCCACACACTGCTAGAAGCCGAAATATTTTTTCAGAGCTAGATGCAGAAAAAAATTATATTGAATTTGCAACCTGATGGAGGTTAGTATAGATGGACTAATAGAATAAGTCCCACACACTGCTACAAGCCGAAATATTTTTTCAGAGCTAGATGCAGAAAAAAATTATATTGAATTTGCAACCTGATGGAGGTTAGTATAGATGGACTAATAGAACAAGTCCCACACACTGCTAGAAGCCGAAATATTTTTTCAGAGATAGATGCAGAAAAAAATTATATTGAATTTGCAACCTGATGGAGGTTAGTATAGATGGACTAATAGTACAAGTCCCACACACTGCTACAAGCCGAAATATTTTTTCAGAGCTAGATGCAGAAAAAAATTATATTGAATTTGCAACCTGATGGAGGTTAGTATAGATGGACTAATAGAACAAGTCCCACACACTGCTACAAGCTGAAATATTTTTTCAGAGCTAGATACAGAAAAAAATTATATTGAATTTGCAACCTGATGGAGGTTAGTATTGATGGACTAACAGAACAAGTCCCACACACTGCTAGAAGCCGAAATATTTTTTCAGAGCTAGATGCAGAAAAAAATAATTTTGAAATTGCAACCTGATGGAGGTTAGTATAGATGGACTAATAGAACAAGTCCCACACACTGCTACAAGCCGAAATATTTTTTCAGAGCTAGATGCAGAAAAAAATTATATTGAATTTGCAACTTGATGGAGGTTAGAATAGATGGACTAATAGAACAAGTCCCACACACTGCTAGAAGCCGAATTACTTTTTCAGAGATAGATGCAGAAAAAAATTAAATTGAATTTGCAACCTCATGGAGTTTAGTATAGATGGACTAATAGAACAAGTCCCACACACTGCTAGAAGCCGAAATACTTTTTCAGAGATAGATGCAGAAAAAAATTATATTGAATTTGCAACCTGATGGAGGTTAGTATAGATGGACTTATAGAACAAGTCCCACACACTGCTACAAGCCAAAGCTCAAATATTTTTTCAGAGCTAGATGCAGATAAAAATTATTTTGAATTTGCAACCTGCTGGAGGTTAGTATAGATGGACTAATAGAACAAGTCCCACACACTGCTAGAAGCCGAAATATTTTTTCAGAGATAGATGCAGAAAAAAATTATATTGAATTTGCAACCTGATGGAGGTTAGTATAGATGGACTAATAGAACAAGTCCCACACACTGCTAGAAGCCGAAATATTTTTTCAGAGATAGATGCAGAAAAAAATTATATTGAATTTGCAACCTGATGGAGGTTAGTATAGATGGACTAATAGAACAAGTCCCACACACTGCTACAAGCCAAAATATTTTTTCAGAGCTAGATGCAGAAAAAAATTATATTGAATTTGCAACCTGATTGAGGTTAGTATAGATGGACTAATAGAACAAGTCCCACACACTGCTACAAGCTGAAATATTTTTTCAGAGCTAGATGCAGAAAAAAATTATATTGAATTTGCAACCTGATGGAGGTTAGTATTAATGGATTAACAGAACAAGTCCCACACACTGCTAGAAGCCGAAATACTTTTTCAGAGCTAGATGCAGAAAAAAATTATATTGAGTTTGCAACCTGATGGAGGTTAGTATAGATGGACTAATAGAACAAGTCCCACACACTGCTACAAGCCGAAGCTCAAATATTTTTTCAGAGCTAGATGCAGATAAAAATTATTTTGAATTTGCAACCTGCTGGAGGTTAGTATAGATGGACTAATAGAACAAGTCCCACACACTGCTAGAAGCCGAAATATTTTTTCAGAGCTAGATGCAGAAAAAAATTATATTGAATTTGCAACCTGATGGAGGTTAGTATAGATGGACTAATAGAATAAGTCCCACACACTGCTACAAGCCGAAATATTTTTTCAGAGCTAGATGCAAAAAAAAATTATATTGAATTTGCAACCTGATGGAGGTTAGTATAGATGGACTAATAGAACAAGTCCCACACACTGCTAGAAGCCGAAATATTTTTTCAGAGCTAGATGCAGAAAAAAATTATATTGAATTTGCAACCTGATGGAGGTTAGTATAGATGGACTAATAGAACACGTCCCACACACTGCTAGAAGCCGAAATACTTTTTCAGAGATAGATGCAGAAAAAAATTATATTGAATTTGCAACCTGATGGAGGTTAGTATAGATGGACTAATAGAACAAGTCCCACACACTGCTAGAAGCCGAAATACTTTTTCAGAGATAGATGCAGAAAAAAATTATATTGAATTTGCAACCTGATGGAGGTTAGTATAGATGGACTAATAGAACAAGTCCCACACACTGCTACAAGCCGAAGCCCAAATATTTTTTCAGAGCTAGATGCAGATAAAAATTATTTTGAATTTGCAACCTGCTGGAGGTTAGTATAGATGGACTAATAGAACAAGTCCCACACACTGCTAGAAGCCAAAATATTTTTTCAGAGCTAGATGCAGGAAAAAATTATATTGAATTTGCAACCTGATGGAGGTTAGTATAGATGGACTAATAGAATGATGCTATGCCCAAAAGGTTGTACTTCACTAGGTGCAGTAAAAAATTTGTTTTCTATACACAGGTGGTGTAGCTTGCAACACAGATAGGCTACTCCACTGACTAACACACTCTGCAATAGGCCAAAAAGGATTTGCTTTTCTAGATTTAGCCAAATGCTGTGAAATAAAACTTGCACAGCACTTGCACAGACCTGCCTGGCAAAAAGTGATACGAAATGATGTAACTTAGTCCTGAAAAGGGCTGCAATTACAATTAGTCTTTACTCCCAACCTATCTATTTAAGAGCACAGACCTGCCTAATAAAAGTCATAGGAAATGATGTAACCTAGTCCTTAAAAGGACTGCAATCACAACTATTCCCTACTCCCAAGCTACCTGTAGATTTGTGCGAAAATTGACTTTAAATTAACAAAGTATAGCGCACACAGCCACAGCGGTGCCATCTAACATGCAGCTGCAGCAGTGAGAAAATGGTGGCTACGTTGAAAATGGCTGGGTCTCATAGGGCAAGGACATGTGACATACACTGCCAATGACACATGCCCTTGCTTGTGTGAAAAAAAGCAGTTCGCTTAGTGTGTGCGCTGCTAATAGGCTGACAGATTGCACCTCCTCACTGTAAATGCGGGAAAGAGAAAAAAAATTGGAGATCTTCATTATTCCTGCAGAGATCCATCCCCTGCCCCTCTCCCCGCACCGCTGTACACTCAAACTGCGTATTAACATTAATTTTCAGAATTACTGAGAAAAAATCCAGTTATGATTTTGGTGCACGAACAGTTATCGAACATAACCTCGAACAGCCGAATTTTTTTCAAATCGTTCGTGTTCGCCGAACAGCTCGAAAATTGCCCAAAACAGCTCGAATTTGAGATTGGCGAACAGTTCGAGTCGAACGCCGCTCATCTCTAGAGCAGTGTCAAAAGGTTGTTGGTTGGATAGCGGATAATGCTTACAGTCACTTAGCCACCACCACCACCACCCTGTCTTCCACACGGTCAAGTCTCAGTAGCCGTGAGTCTGGACCGCATATTCCTCACCCTGATCCTCCTTCCTCCCACCATGTCGAGTGCCCGGAGACAATTGATCCCACACTTGGACACTCTGAAGAGCTGTTCACTTTTCCATTTTTAAATTCGGGCCTCTCGCCCGGGCCACTTGAAGCTGGGCAAGAGGAGATCGCGTGCAGCGAAGCCCAAATATTTGAGCAGCCACGGTCACACGAAGGTGACGGTGGGAAAGTGTCACAAGAGGTGGACAATGATGAGACACAATTGCCAGAAAGTCAGGAGGAGGACCAGGGTGCGGAAGAGGAAGACGAGGTGGTGGATAATATAGTAATTGATGCAACCTGGCAGGAGGACATGCAGAGCGAGGACAGCAGCACACAGGGGGAGGGAAGCAGAGCACCCCAACAGACAGGAAGAAGAAGTGTTGTGGCCGCAGACAGAAGGCAGACAACCATTCCCCGTAACACCAACACGAAGAAAGTTGCCTGTACAACTTTTAGGTCTTCCCGAGTCTGGTTGTTTTTTAAAGACTCTGCCGATAACCCCAAAAAGGCCATTTGCACCACCTGCCAGGCCAGCATCAGTAGGGGTGGCAAAACGACCAGCCTGACCACCACCAGCATGATCAGGCTCATGGCAGCAAAGCACCCCACTTTGTGGGCCGAACCCCATGGTCCAGGAACAGTGTCTGCAGGTAGCACCATTGTTTCTTCTGCTGTTGTGCATGCAAGCCAATCCCCTGTCCATGGTGCATGCGGAGATGCCTCCTGCCCTGCACCTGTTGTTGCGCACTCTCAAGTAGCAGCTCAGGAAGCACGTCCATGTCCTTGTCCCAGCGCAGCGTTCAGTTATCCATACCCCAGTCCTTGGAACGCAAGCGCAAATATGCAGCCAACGCCCCACAGGCCACACTACTAAATTATCACATTTCACGACTGCTTGCACTCGAAATGTTGACTTTTATGCTCGTGTAGACGGAAGCATTCTGCAACCTGATGGCGGCCGTCCCTTGGTACTTGGTTCCCAGCCGCCACTATTTCTCCCGGTGCGCCATCCCCGCATTACACAAACACGTGTCCCAAAACATTAGCCGTGCCCTCAACAACGCATTTACCGGGAAAGTCCACCTAACCATGGACACGTGGACAAGTGCTTGTGGGCAGGAATGGTACATCTTGCTGACGGCACACTGGGTTAACATAGTGGAAGCCGGGATCGAGTCGGACCTTGGGATGGAACAAGTCCTCCCGACGCCAAGGATTGCGGGCCCTAGGTCAATCAGGGTTGCCCCCACAGTCGACAGCTCCTGCACCTCATCCTCCTCAGCCTCTTCCTCCTCTTCAGCCTCCATCTCCGAAATGACCACATCAGTCACAAGCTGGTAGCATTGCAGCACTGCCTCGGCCAAGCGGCAACAGGCTGTGCTGAAGCTAATATGCTTAGGTGAGAAACCGCACAATGCTGAAGAGTTGTGGACAGCTCTGAAAGAGCAGGCAGATCTGTGGCTCACATCGCTAAACCTACAGCCAGGCATGGTCGTGTGACAATGGCTGGAACCTGGTGGCGGCTCTGAGGCGAGGCGAGCTCACACACGTACCATGCCTGGCCCTTGTGCTTAATCTCATGGTTCAGCAGTTTCTCAAATCCTACCCCAAGCTGCCAGATCTGCTTTTTAAAGTATGCTGCCTGTGTGCCTATTTTAGAAAGCCAGCTACAGCTTCCGTTGCCCTTGCGGTGTTTCAGCAGCTTTTGCAGCTTCCGGCTCACAGACTGGTGTGTGATGTGCCCACGCGTTGGACCTCTATACTGCAGATGTTGGGAAGGATTTGTGAGCAGAAGAGGGCAGTTGCTGAGAACCAGCATCAACAAGGCTGTCGGTATTCAGTTCAGACTCAACATATAAGACCTCAAGAGTGGACATGGATGTCAGACATATGTACCATCCTTCAAAACTGGACTCCACCAAGATGGTGAGCGGCGATTACACCATAATTAGTGTTACCATCCCACTTCTATGTCTTTTGAAACGCTATCTGCTCACAATCAAAGAGGATGCATTGCAGGCAGAGCACGATGAGATGGAGCAAGGAACCATACAGGGTGATTACACAGAGCCCAGCCTCATCTCATCCCAACGTGGATTGGGTGACAATGAGGAAGAGGAGGAGGAGGAGGAAGAACAGGAGCTAGTTTTAAGAGCTATAGATGGTACTATCTGCATAGCTGTCATACCGTCTGTTCAGCGTGGATGGCTAGAGGACAGAGTGGAGGAGGAGGAGGAGAAGGAGGAGGAGAGCATGGTCAGCCATCCTCTTGGTGAAGACACGGAAGTCTTGCCTGTTAGTAGTCTGGCACGCATGGCTGAGTTTATGTTACACTGCCTTTCCCATGACCTTCGCTTTCTCAAAATTTTGGGTGACAGTCATTACTGGTTGGTGACACTTCTAGACCCATGTTACAAGGAGAACTTTATATCTCTTATTCCTGAGGCGGACAGGTCTACAAAAATAGGGCTGTACCAGAAAGCCCGTGTTGCGGAACTATTAAAAAAATTCCCATCTGAAAACGCTGGCGGCAGAGGGCCCACTTCATTGGACAACCAAGGAGTACAGGCCAGAGAGACACAACTTCAATCCAGCAGAGGCAAGCGAACACTGTCAAAGTTCTGGGAGAGTTTTCTCAGCCCCTCCCATCGCACAGGCCCTGAGGCACGGGGTACTCTCACAAGGAGTGCAAAGTTTGGGAAGATGCTGAGGGAGTACCTTGCCGACCGTACCAACAACCTCCGTGATTCCTCTGTGCCTTATAATTATTGGGTATCTAAGCTGGATATGTGGAATGAACTGTCTCTCTATGCCTTGGAGGTCCTGGCCTGCCCTGCCGCCAGCGTTTTATCAGAGCGGGTTTTTAGTGCCGCTGATGGAATTATAATTGATAAGCGCATCCGCCTGTCAACTGAAAATGATGACAGGCTGACTCTTATAAAAATGAACAAGGGCTGGATTGGGCAAGACTTCTCAACACCACCGAATGAAAGCAGCGTAACATAAACTCAAATCCAGTGTCTTTTCTTGGGAGGTCTATTCCCATGCACCTCTTCACAACTACACATGGTTATATGCTTCCTCATTTTGTCTATTCGCAATTGTCCTCCTCCTTCTCCTCATCCTCCACCACCATATCACCTGGGTGACCGTGGTCTGTGATGCAACACCCACATAGTTGTTTTAAAGGGAGTTTATGATGCCCGTAAAAAAAAAAATGTATACAGTATGTTCATGTATACCCCCCAGGGGTAAATGTTTGTCAGCCCATACACTTAGTGCATGGGCATTACAAGTATAGGAGGCCCGCTCCTTTCTATGGAAACATTTTTTATGAGGCCCTCCTCCACGTGTATTCCAAGGGGCATGGGAGTGCCTCCAAATTTTTGGCAACCCGTGCATTTGTAGCGCCCCGAGGGCTCGGTTGCTACAGGGGTATTGCCCCTCACCCAGAGGTGTGATATTCCACTCCCAGGTAAGGATGGAGTGTGGACCAGGGCTCAGTTAGCTGCATACACACACTCACCCCATTTCCGGGGGACAGCTCGACGGTGCTCCCATTTATGCAGGCACAACTGACCATGTCCCTGGCTGGAGTGGGGAGGGGGGAGAGAACCCAGTGATGTAGGAGCAGAAGGGGACGGTTTCTGGAGCATAGCAAGGAGCTTATTGGGTGCAGGTCACCTGAGCTCAGGGGCAGAGAAGTAGATAAAAGGTGGGAGCCATCTTAGTCAGTGAGTTCAGAGGAGAGAAGTGAAGTTCAGTTCAGTCAGAGCTGACAGGGAGCTGCGGCTCAGCCTGAGCTCAGCTCCACGAGGCAGGCCTAGAGAGAAGGCCGGGGCCAGAGAGGAGAAGAGAAGAAGGAGAAAGAAGGAAGGAGAAGAGACAGAGGAGTGGAAGGGCTCCAGAAACAAGAAGGCAGGACCCTAAGAGAGCAGAACGGATAGCAACCGTTGCAAACCCGCGTTATATCGGGTGAAGGGTCAGGCTGTGGAATGGTACCGGATTCCTAAGTTGGTGGAGGTAAATCATCCCTCAGCCAAGAACCGGAGGTCGTGATAATTTATTGGTGAGACCCCCCGCCAAACCTGCTAGGAAGGCACCATATAGGATAGCGGGAAGCGGAGGCCAACGCTTGCCCGACACGGTCCAGGGTAGATGGACAGAAGTTTGGTCACTGGTGGGGCACGAGAGGCCAGAGAAAGGACAGAAGGGGGTCCTGTGCCATACTCCTGAATTGCCTGGGGGATGACCGAGCTCCTCAACTGGTGGACGCAGCAAGGCTTGGGCAGTCATTGCTGACAGAAGTGACTGGGATACCAACTGTGAGTAAAAACCCTGGACTGCACTATTGGACTCAGTGTGATCTTTGCTGTGCCTGCACCATTACCCCCAGCATTCATCTACATTGCCCTGAGGCTACACTCTTCCCGTGGGGAGTTATCCTACCCCTGTGCTGCACACCAACACCAGCCTCAGCGGTCTGCCTTGCAGCAGCGGTTACCCCTGACCGCAATCCATGGGTGGCGTAGTCGGACATTCACAAATCTATAAGTAGACTGCAACACAATTTGGTCTGACCACCCTGAGCCACGGGATCGGGTTGCCACTACTACCCCCAGCATCGTACAGAAGCCCGGTTCCGGGTACCCCACGGCCCAGGGGGCGAGTCACATTCACTGCATAGGCAAACACTATGGGAGACCCACTTCCTAATAATGTGAACATTGTTTTGAGAAGGCCTTCTGACCTCCATGTCTCTTCCAAGGGGCATTGAAGTGCCTCCAAGTTTTTGGCAACCCTTGCATTCACTGCATAGGCCAACACTATGGGAGACTCTCTCCTTGCTAATGGGAATTTGTCGTTACTGTGGCCCTGCTCTATGTCTCTTTAAATTGTTAGTGGGGTTTTTCCTAAATTTGGTCAGCCGTTGGACTCACTGCATACCATATAACTGTATAGCAGACCCTCTCCTTTCTAATGGGAATTTGTCATTACTGTGGCCCTGCTCTATATGTCTTTAATTTCTTAGTGGGGTTTTTCCTAAATTTGGTCAGCCGTTGGACTTACTGCATACCCTATAACTGTATAGCAGACCCTCTCCTTTCTAATGGGAACATGTCGCATTTGTTATTGTGGCCCTGCTCTATGTGTCTTTAATTTCTTAGTGGGTTTTTTCCTACATGTGGTCAGCCGTTAGACTCGCTGCATACCCTATAACTGTATAGCAGACTCTCTCCTTTCTAATGGGAAATTGTCCTTACTGTGGCCCTGCTCTATGTGTCTTTCATTTCTTAGTAGGGTTTTTCCTAAGTGGTCAGCTGTTGGACTCACTGCATACCCTATAACTGTATAGCAGACTCTCCTTTCTAATGGGAATTTGTCGTTACTGTGGCCTTGCTCTATGTGTCTTTAATTTCTTAGTTGGGTTTTTCCTAAATTTGGTCAGCCATTGGACTCATTGCATACCCTATAACTGTATAGCAGACCCTCTCCTTTCTAATGGGAACATGTCGTACTCGTTACTGTGGCAGTGCTCTATGTGTCTTTCAGAGTACCTCCATCATCAATGAAACAGGATGTGTCTGATGATGTGTCACACAGCACATTGCCAGATAAGTTTGTAAAATGTTAAAATGACATTTCCTGGTGAATGCATTTGTCTTAAAAAATAACGGTAAAAAAAAAAAAAAACAGTAGGATCTTTCTTTAGTATAAAAACAGAGTCGCCAATGTAACCACAATGTAATCACATTGTTCAGCTCCTGCACCTCCTCCTCCATTTCCGAAATGACAACATCAGTCACAAGCTGAAAGCACTGCAGCACTGCCTTGGCCAAGCGGCAACAGGCTGTGCTAAAGATAACATGCTTAAAGCTTAGGTGATAAACCGCGCAGTGCTGCAGAGTTGTTGAAAGCTGTAACACAGCAGCTCGATCTCTCACCACTGTACATACAGCCAGGCATGTTCATGTGTGACAATGAGCGGAACCTGGTGACGGAGAAATGACAGCCGGAGTAGATACTGTTTCCCTCTATGCCAGTCCTTTCACCGAGCTAAAGAATATGGCTGTGGTGAAATACAACTCCCACTGAGAAGCTGTTTCAGATTGAAAAACATTGTGCCCTCCAGAGGATTTGATTCTGAGGGCTCACCTTTCTCCCCCGCTCAAGAGCCCCATAGCAGCTGCAAAGTTAGCGCTATCATGAACTCTCCTTATGTAGAAGCCAAGGCACACCAGAGGATTCTCTGGTGGGTCCATCCAACCCTGCCGAGAAGTAGTCCTGGCTAAGAAAAGTGTGTGGGAAGGTTCCCAGACACTCTATGGCTGCTTTTTTACTGAGGTGGAAACCCACTCAAACATGGGGAGAACATACAAAGTCCTTGCAGATATTGTCCTTGCTGGGATTTGAACCCAGGATCCCAGTGCTGCAAGGCTTCAGTGCTAACCACTGATCCAATGTGCTGCCGTTCACCCACTAATATCTAACAGGCTGGAGAAACTTGTACCTACTGCCACTCTATCTTCAGCTCCTTTGTGAGAAAGTAATGTATTTGGGCAGCCACTCAGTCTACCAAATAAAATTCCTGAGAAGGAAATTGGAATTGGCTTCACTACTGTTACTGGGGGCAGTGTTAATACCATGGCGTCGTACTGGAAATATTCCAGGCTGGTAGGAGGCAAGCAAATTCCCACAGAAAAGTACCAACAGTAATGTTCAGGGACCCGCGCTTGTAGAAGGCGGAGACAACACCGGGAGAAATAGTGACGGCTAGGGACCGAGTATGGACACGAGCCTAAAAGGCCTCATTTCAAGTGCAAGCAGCTGGCCAGAAATCTGGCAGTTTAGTATTGCAGCCTGTGGGTGGTTGGTTGGCTGCATACTTGTGCTTGCATTCCAAGTAACAGAAAACTAAGCGGATGGTGGCCTCTATCATCATAATGGCCTCACCTCGGCACTGTGAACTCTCCTGAAGGAGAACCCAGGGCCCACCGGAGGAGTCTCCTGTTTTCTGATGGGTCCGTCCAACCCTGCCTAGAAGCAGCCCTGGCTAACAAAAGTGTGGGGCAAGGTTCCCGGACACTGCATCGCAGTTTTTTTAATGTGGATCGGACGTGCTTATGCATGTTATTTCTCAAACCGGATTGCAGATCAGGCCATTCCCAACTCTGTAGTCATGAAATTAAATGCGCAAAGAAAGATGTTTGTGTGTCAAAGCACCACCGAGAAGTGCGAGTTGATGTTGGACGGGCTGCCATTGCTTCTGCAAAAGCTGCTTTAGAGGACTTCCTGGGAGAAATGACACCCAGAGTAGATACGGTTTCCCTCTATGCCAGTCCTTTCACTGAGCTAAAGAATATGGCTGTGGTGAAATACAACTCTCAGCAAAAAAAGCTGAGGACTGGCTCCGTACCGTCCCTGGCCGCATTCACCTGTCCACGTGTTTGTGGTTAGGGGGTCTTTCCCAGTAAGTGCACTGGGGAGGGCACGGGTAATGTTGTGGGACCCGTGCTTGTGGAAGTCGGAGATGACACCCGGAGAAAAAGTGGCGGCTGGGGACCGAGAATGGACACCCGGCCAGCGCCGGCATGAGGTTATGAAAAGCTTCCACCTCCACGAGCCTAAAAGGCAACATTTCAAGTGAAAGCAGCTTTAGAGGACTTCCTGGGAGAAATGACAGCTGGGTAGATGTGGTTTCCCAAGTCCTTTCACCAAGCTAAAGAATATGGCTGTGGTGAAATACAACTCAGCAAAAAAGCTGTGGACTGGCTCTGTACCGTTCCTGGCCACATTCACCTGTCCACGTGTTTGTGGTTAGGCGGTCCTTCCCAGTAAGTGCACTGGGGAGGGCATGGGTAATGTTGTGGGACTCGTGCTTGTGGAAGGCGAAGACGACACCAGGACAAATAGTGGCAGCTGGGGACCGAGTATGGATACCAGGTTGCTGCCGCTGCCGCCTCCACGAGCATAAAAGACCACATTTCAAGTGAAAGCAGCTGTCAAAAATTTGGCAGTATAGGATTGCAGCCTGTGCTTGGTGGGTGGCTGGCTGCATACTTGCGCTTGCATTCCAAGGAGTCCGGTAAGGACAACTGAACGCTTCACTGGGACAAGCATGTGGACGGTGATTGTTGCAAGTCTGCAACGACTGGTGCATGGCGGGAGGCATCTTCGCATGCGTCAAGGATCACTTATGATGGGCACACTTTTAGGCAGTGACCTGGGAGTCAGAGATGCTTCCAGAGTTCTTCCCCATGCTGTTCCCACTGTATGCATGTGTCTGATGATATATCACACACCACATGGCCAGATAAGGTTCTAAAACGTTAAAATAACATTTCCTGGTGAATGCATTTGTGTTGGTTGAAAGCAAAAGTGCAAAAACGCATCAAAAACACTATGTGTGAACATAGGCCAAGGTGTGGAGCAGTATTTTTGCTTTTGGTTATTTATTTTGTCTTATATACAAGTCATTACCCTGGAAAGGATGTTCCTTAACATATTTCCCAGGAAAATCCATTTTGGTTTCGTTTTTGTATGTTTTATACTCTGTATGGCGTAATACTCTGACAACGTTGTTGACAGCAGTAATCTGGGAGTCAGAGATGCTTCCAGGGGTCTTCCCCATGCTGTTCCCATGACATTTGAGCACTGTTCCCATCGATTTGGGCAATTTTTAGGCCCTCTGCAGACCGCCAGGGGGAGCCGTCTGAAAAATGCTCGAGTTTCCCATAGACTTACATTGGGCTCGTTGCTCGGGTCGAGCACCCGAGTATTCCAATGTTCTCGACCCGAACAACGAGTACCGGAGCATTTTAGTGCTCGCTCATCACTAGTCATGAAGGTAAAAACAGATTCATGCGTGAAAGGGTTAAAAGTATAATCATTTTGATGGGAATGCTTCTTTAATAGATGAATTTGGTCTGCAATTCAGCCCATACTTGTACATGTTTCAGTTTCTTAGACATATGGAGAGGGCGATAGACATTAAATAGTTGGATTACACTGGTGAAAATCGTACAAGTGAACGGGGAATAACTCATCATACGTTTTCCAAAGTAAATTATCGAGTTATTTCCAAAAATCTCTTCTTGCCTACTCCTTGGCAAAGTTACATCTTTTTAATTTTTCACCAAGTTAAGATGTTAGAAAAAACATAAAATAAACAATAATAAACAAGATCTTAGAGATTTTAGTCTTTGTTGAGTTATTACTCCAGACTGGCTGAATATTGATTTACAGATAATTCTCAAGCTTGTGTGGAATGAATTGGGATTCCAGTAATGCCATTAACCTCTTTTATTGCTTCACACACTGTTTTATGAATGTTTTTGTACACCATTATCATTTATAACAGACAACACATTTTGATTAATCAATATTCCTGATTGAGATAATCACTTTAGAGCAAACTTATTCAGCATGATAACTTTTTTATGTGCATTATAATTTTGGAAAGCAAAAGCTGGTAACCTCAGGTATTTGCTTCATGTTGTCATATTATCATGTTTTTATCTTTACAAGACTTTATTAAAATTAACTTATAAAATCCAGAATTTTTGAGCTTAATGGTGTTGTCGAGGACTAAATTATTGGTGACAATATAATTAATATTAGATCTAGCTGAAATCTGATGAAATCTGCTTTGAAAGTGATCTGATGTATACAATGTATAAAGCAGAACATCACAGCTAAATACATTGCTTAGTGGCCACTGCTGAGTACTGATATATATCTTTTTTTCACTTAAATAGAAGATTATATTGCAAGTAATATAATATACTTGTAATTGAAATTTATTCTATTTATTTTGATCCATTGCATCAATTTATAAAAACTTTTCTTGCAGGTATATATTGGAGTTTTGTGGGCTTTTTTTGTGGCATCTTTGCAAATAAAGCAATTACGAGAACAAAGATGATTTAAAAAATGAATGACATCAGAGAAGCAAGACGCATTAGCACATGCACTTTTTAACCCTCAACAGAAAAAGAATATATGAAGGGCTATTGTAAAAAAATGACAAACATATAGAAATGATCTTAAATTGAGCAGCTGAAGCCGCTGTATGATTCTTCAATATGCCTCCACCAAGCAGAAATTTTCTTTTTTGGTGCCTACATTTTTAAGAGTAGCTAAACTTTTTTTTTATGCTGGACATTTAATTTACAAAAGTATTGTAGTAGGGAAAATTACCCTATTTTGCTGCCTCATGCAGAAAACAGATTGTGAACTGTTCAGTACCTACTGCTTAAATCCGTATAACTATAGTGTATCGGGTCTATAAAACTACCAACTTTGAGTATCGAGGGTGCAAATATTGAGTATGATGGAAGCACAATGTGCGCACTCTGCTTTCTAGGAGACACAGTGAAAGGAGTGCAGGAGCGGTGGATCGGTGGGGAATGGAGGTTTGAGAGATCTGACTGTGTTCTTTGTCTTCTGTATAGCAGTCACAGAGAAAGCTGGAGGAGAGTCTGCACAGCCCTATCACTGACTATAGCATCATTCCAGTAATAGCAGGGGAGGAGTCTGCACAGCGCTATCACTGACTACAGCATCATTCCAGTAATAGCAGGAGAGGAGTCTGCACAGCGCTATCACTGACTACAGCATCACTCCAGTAATAGCAGGAGAGGAGTCTGCACAGCACTATCACTGACTACAGCATCACTCCAGTAATAGCAGGGGAGGAGTCTGCACAGCGCTATCACTAACTATAGCATCATTCCAGTAATAGCAGGAGAGGAGTCTGCACAGCCCTATCACTGACTATAGCATCATTCCAGTAATAGCAGGGGAGGAGTCTGCACAGCGCTATCACTGACTATAGCATCATTCCAGTAATAGCAGGAGAGGAGTCTGCACAGCGCTATCACTGACTATAGCATCATTCCAGTAATAGCAGGAGAGGAGTCTGCACAGCGCTATCACTGACTATAGCATCATTCCAGTAATAGCAGGAGAGGAGTCTGCACAGCCCTATCACTGACTATAGCATCATTCCAGTAATAGCAGGGGAGGAGTCTGCACAGCGCTATCACTGACTATAGCATCATTCCAGTAATAGCAGGAGAGGAGTCTGCACAGCGCTATCACTGACTATAGCATCATTCCAGTAATAGCAGGAGAGGAGTCTGCACAGCGCTATCACTAACTATAGCATCATTCCAGTAATAGCAGGAGAGGAGTCTGCACAGAGATATCACTGACTATAGCATCATTCCAGTAATAGCAGGAGAGGAGTCTGCACAGCCCTATCACTGACTATAGCATCATTCCAGTAATAGCAGGAGAGGAGTCTGCACAGAGCTATCACTGACTATAGCATCATTCCAGTAATAGCAGGAGAGGAGTCTGCACAGCGCTATCACTGACTATAGCATAATTCCAGTAATAGCAGGAGAGGAGTCTGCACAGCCCTATCACTGACTATAGCATCATTCCAGTAATAGCAGGAGAGGAGTCTGCACAGAGCTATCACTGACTATAGCATCATTCCAGTAATAGCAGGAGAGGAGTCTGCACAGCGCTATCACTGACTATAGCATCATTCCAGTAATACCAGGAGAGGAGTCTGCACAGCGCTATCACTGACTATATCATCATTCCAGTAATAGCAGGAGAGGAGTCTGCACAGCCCTATCACTGACTATAGCATCATTACAGTAATAGCAGGAGAGGAGTCTGCACAGCACTCTCACTGACTATAGCACCATTCCAGTTTTAGCAGGAGAGGAGTCTGCACAGCACTATCACTGACTATAGCATCATTCCAGTAATAGCAGGAGAGGAGTCTGCACAGAGCTATCACTGACTATAGCATCATTCCAGTAATAGCAGGAGAGGAGTCTGCACAGCGCTATCACTGACTATAGCATCATTACAGTAATAGCAGGAGAGGAGTCTGCACAGCACTATCACTGACTATAGCATCTGTTAGAACTCTCCTGTTAGGTTTTTTTTAGTTTGCTGGTCACATGACCATTTTTGCCTATTTAATCCGGCTCCGCCCTCCTGGTCTTGCTGGACTTCATTGTATTTACTACTCTTGAGCTAGCTTGGTGCTCTGTTGCCGTTCTCTGTTAGTTTTGCTAGGTCTTCTGACCTCTATGCTTTTTGTTGTGTGTTTGTCTTTGACTGCTACTATTTCTGCTAGGAGGTGTCCAACTTATCCCAGTCCCTAGTTCTTGTAGGGATCTCTCCCTCACATCTATAGGTCTTCGTTCAGACTAGCCGAGGACTTTAGCGTGTCTGATCGCAGGATCAGGTTCCCCGTTACATCGTAGGGATCTAGTTTAGTTCTATTGTAGGGACAGTTCTCCTGTCTTTCCTTAGTCCCTGTAGCAGATCATAACAGTAAGTCCAGCCCTAAAAGAAAAAAAAAATTTTTCTCTAAGGAAAGACCTTCAGTTTTCCATCATGGTCTCGATTCAAGATTTGGCTCAACGCTTGCAGGGACTCTCTCTGGAGGTGGCCAAGCTCCAACAACACGTGAGTAGCTGTTCTGGAGCACATTTTGTGGAACCAAAGGTACGTCTGCCTGATTTATTTTTTGGCGAACAACAAGATTTTTTTTCTTTTAAAAATGCTTGTTTATTGTATTTTCGTTTGAGACCCGGATCCTCTGGTGATGAATCACAGCGCATAGGGTTCATAATGTCACTTTTGCGCAAAGATCCTCAGGGATGGGCCTTCTCTCTCCAACCTAGTGATCCGTGCTTTAGATCAGTGGATAGTTTTTTTTCTGCTTTGGGTTTGTTGTATGATGATCCTGATCATGTCTCATCTGCTGAGTCTGAATTGAGACGTTTGAGGCAGGGATCAGGTAATGTGGAAAAGTATTGTTCTCACTTCCGTCGGTGGTCTGCCCAGGTGGGGTGGAACGATTCAGCTTTGAAAAGCTTGTTTCTTGCAGGGCTAGGTGAAAGGGTTAAGGATTTACTGATTGATTATCCCACACCTGGAAACTTGCAGGAGGCTATGCAATTAGCTATACGGGTGGCCAGGAGACTGCGTGCAAGGGTTAATGAGAGCAAATCCTCTGCTATGTCAGCTCCGAGTCTTGAGAGGGTCTGTGCTGACAATGGAGAGCTGATGGAGATTGGGGCGATGCCACCCCGCTCTCAGGAAAAAGATCGCAGGCTTTCTGAAGGCTTGTGCTTCTATTGCGGAAATTCTGGTCATTTTATTAAGAACTGTGTGCTTCGTTTGAAGAAAGAAAAAAAAATGGTCAGTTATGCCCGTATTGCCTGTTTAAATTCTAAGGGAGTATTCCTATCTGCCACTACTGCTGCTCAGGATGAATTAATTGAATTTCGGGTATTTGTGGATTGTGGTTCTACTCTGAATGTGATTGATGGGGGATTCTTGGAAAAACTTAGATTAGAACCTAAAACTTTGTCATCCCCTATTGCTGTGGTTTCTGTTGATGGCTCTCCCTTGAAGAGTGTTACTCATAAGGTCTGTGAATTTCCCCTCACTATTAATGGTATTCACCAAGAAAATTTGGATTTGGTGGTATTGGATAATTTGCCTTCTCCAGTAATATTGGGGTCACCCTGGTTAAAATTGTACAATCCTGTACTGGATTGGTCTACCAATGAAATTAAGTCCTGGAGCCCTAAGTGTTATGACAAGTGTTGTAACGGACGTATTGCTGCTGTGGATAAAGGGGAATTGCCTGTACCTAGTCAGGATTTTTGGAGAGTTTTTTCTGAGGAGGAGTCACAAATTTTGCCTCCCCATAGAGACTATGATTGTACCATTGAATTTGTCCCTGGAGCGACTCTTCCTAAAAGTCGTTTATTTAATCTTACTATTCCTGAGAGGCTTTGGAGGAATACATACAGACAAGCTTGGCCGCCGGTCACATTAGGCCTTCTAAGTCTCCTGTGGCTGTTGGATTTTTTTTTGGTAAAAAAAAAAGATGGCGGTTTACGTCCTTGTCTGGACTTTCGTGAGATTAATAAAATTACTGTACGCAATCCTTACCCACTGCCATTGATTCCTGATTTATTTAACCAGTTAGTGGGGGCCAAGTGGTTCTCTAAAATTGATCTCCGGGGGGCATACAATTTGTTGCGCATGAAGGAGGGTGATGAATGGAAGACTGCTTTTAACACTCCTGTGGGTCATTTTGAGAATCTGGTTATGCCTTTTGGTCTTACCAATGCTTCAGCATTTTTTCAGAATCTTATTAATGACATCCTTAGACCTTTAATCGGCAAAAATGTGGTTGTGTATTTGGATGACATTCTGATTTATTCGCCTGATCTGGAGTCTCATTGGCGGAGCGTACGTGAGGTATTACAGTTATT
The DNA here is from genome assembly GCF_046119375.1 of Phyllobates terribilis. Taxonomy (NCBI): domain Eukaryota; kingdom Metazoa; phylum Chordata; class Amphibia; order Anura; family Dendrobatidae; genus Phyllobates; species Phyllobates terribilis. The sequence goes on from NW_027362761.1 coordinate 792,435,576, forward strand.
AATGGACAATTTGCTTTTTGCTAAGCTGGAGAAATGTGAGTTCGCTGTACAGAGAATTAGTTTTTTGGGCTACATTATCTCCAGTAAAGGTTTTGAGATGGACCCGGTTAAAGTTCAAGCTGTGCAGGAATGGCCTAGGCCTATTGGTTTGAAATCGATACAGAGGTTTTTGGGTTTCGCCAATTATTACAGAAAATTCATAAAAAATTTTTCTATTATTGTCAAACCGCTGACCGATCTCACCAGGAAAGGTGCTAATGCGGTTCAGTGGACTTCTGAGGCCATTGAAGCTTTTGTGTTTCTAAAGGAGAGGTTCACCTCTGCTCCCATCCTTATGCAGCCTGATGTGACTAAGCCGATTTTGGTTGAGGTTGATGCTTCTTCGGTGGGGGTCGGTGCGGTGTTATCTCAGGAAAACAAGGATGGAGTACATCCCTGTGCCTTTTTTTCAAAAAAATTTTCTGAGACTGAACTAAATTACGATATTGGTAATCGGGAATTGCTGGCGATTAAACTCGCATTTGAACACTGGCGTCACCTCTTGGAAGGTGCTGAATTTCCCATTCAGGTTTTCACTGATCATAAAAATCTGATCTATCTTGATGCTGCCAAGCGCTTGAATGCCCGTCAGGCTAGGTGGGCACTTTTTTTCTCGCGTTTTAATTTTTCCGTTACTTACATCCCGGGTACCAAGAATGTTAAAGCGGATGCTTTGTCTCGCAGCTTTTCTCCCATAGTCGGTGTTGAGGAGGAAGAGGAGAGCATTTTACAAGAAGGTGTTGTGATTGCTGCTTTGGACTCCGTTTTGGAGGATGAGATTCTTAAAGCTCAGGAGAATGCCCCATCTAACACTCCCCATGGGAGGTTGTTTGTGCCTAGGAACTTTAGGAGAGATTTGTTTGTTGAGTGTCATGAGTCTCGGTTGGCAGGTCATCCAGGAATTTCTGAGACCAAGAAACTTGTGGGTCGCAGTTTTTGGTGGCCTGGATGGCAGAAGGAAGTCATTAAGTGGGTGCGCCAATGTACTGTGTGTGCTAGATCCAAGTCTTCGCATGCTCCTGCTGCGGGGTTGCTTTGCCCTCTGGAGGTTCCTAGTGCCCCTTGGACACATCTGGCTATGGACTTTATTACTGACCTTCCCCCCCTCTGAAGGTTTCACGGTCATCTGGGTGGTCGTGGACCGTTTTAGCAAGATGTGTCACTTGGTTCCCTTCATCAAACTGCCTTGCGCTAAGACACTCGCTAAGGCCTTTGTCAAGGAAATTGTCAGACTACATGGTGTTCCTACTGACATTGTTTCTGATAGGGGACCTCAGTTCGTGGCTCATTTTTGGCGTGCCTTTTGTGACAGGTTGGGAGTTCATTTATCGTTTTCATCTGGATATCATCCTGAGTCTAATGGCCAGACAGAAAGGAAGAACCAGGATGTTGAGCAGTTCTTGCTTTGTTTTGTGGCAGACAATCAAGAGGGGTGGTCTGAGTTTCTGCCACTTGCTGAATTTGCTCTTAACAACCATACATCCTCTTCTGCTGGGTGTTCGCCTTTTTTTTGTTGTTCTGGGAGACATCCGTCTTTTAGGTCATTCTCCAAATTGGTTTCGGCTGTGCCTGAGGAGGAGAGTTTTTCCGGTGATTTGGAGAGAGTTTGGACGGATGTGCGTGGTAATCTTCAGGAGGCTAGCAAAAAATCTAAGAGGTACTTTGATAGGAAACGGCAAGAGGTTTTGTTTGCTGTTGGTGACATGGTTTGGTTGTCCTCTAAGAATCTGCGATTGAGGATTCCTTCTAAAAAATTGGGTCCCAAGTTCGTAGGGCCCTTTAAGGTGCTTCAGATAGTTAACCAATCTGCTGTTAGGTTGGAGGTTCCTACGTCCTGGAAGATTAACCCGGTGTTTCATGTTTCTCTGTTGAAAAAAGCCGATGTGTCTGATGGTGACGCCTCTGCCACTGTTCCTCCGGTGGTGGAGGACGGGGAATATGAAATTTCCCGCATCCTAAATTCTAGACGGTATAGAGGGAGTTTGCAGTATCTCGTCGCTTGGAAGGGCTTCGGACCTAAGGATAACTCATGGGTGAGGGCAGATGATGTTTCTGCTTCCAGACTTGTCAGAGCGTTTCACAGGAGGTTTCCTGGTAAGACTGGGCCTAGGGGATCCGGAGGACCCTCTTAGAAGAGGGGGTACTGTTAGAACTCTCCTGTTAGTTTTTTTTTAGTTTGCTGGTCACATGACCATTTTTGCCTATTTAATCCGGCTCCGCCCTCCTGGTCTTGCTGGACTTCATTGTATTTACTACTCTTGAGCTAGCTTGGTGCTCTGTTGCCGTTCTCTGTTAGTTTTGCTAGGTCTTCTGACCTCTCTGCTTTTTGTTGTGTGTTTGTCTTTGACTGCTACTATTTCTGCTAGGAGGTGTCCAACTTATCCCAGACCCTAGTTCTTGTAGGGATCCCTCCCTCACATCTATAGGTCTTCGTTCAGACAAGCCGAGGACTTTAGCGGGTCTGATCGCAGGATCAGGTTCCCCGTTACATCGTAGGGATCTAGTTTAGTTCTATTGTAGGGACAGTTCTCCTGTCTTTCCTTAGTCCCTGTAGCAGATCATAACAGCATCATTCCAGTAATAGCAGGAGAGGAGTCTGCACAGCGCTATCACTGACTATAGCATCATTCCAGTAACAGCAGGATAGGAGTCTGCACAGCGCTATCACTGACTATAGCGTCAATCCAGTAATAGCAGGGGAGGAGTCTGCACAGTGCTATCACTGACTATAGCATCATTCCAGTAAAAGCAGGGGAGGAGTCTGCACAGCGCTATCACTGACTACAGCATCATTCCAGTAACAGCAGGATAGAAGTCTGCACAGCGATATCACTGACTATAGCATCATTCCAGTAATAGCAGGAGAGGAGTCTGCACAGCGCTATCACTGACTATAGCATCATTCCAGTAATAGCAGGGGAGGAGTCTGCACAGTGCTATCACTGACTATAGCATCATTCCAGTAATAGCAGGAGAGGAGTCTGCACAGCGCTATCACTGACTATAGCATCATTCCGTAATAGCAGGAGAGGCGTCTGCACAGCGCTATCACTGACTATAGCATCATTCCAGTAACAGCAGGAGAGGAGTCTGCACAGCGCTATCACTGACTATAGCATCATTCCAGTAATAGTATGAGAGGAGTCTGCACAGCACTATCACTGAGTATAGGATCATTCCAGTAATAGCAGGAGAGGAGTCTGCACAGCGCTATCACTGACTATAGCATCATTCCAGTAATAGCAGGAGAGGAGTCTGCACAGCGCTATCACTGACTATAGCATCATTCCAGTAATAGCAGGAGAGGAGTCTGCACAGCGCTATCACTGACTATAGCATCATTCAGTAAGAGCAGGAGAGGAGTCTTCACAGCGCTATCACTGACTGTAGCATCATTCCAGTAATAGCAGGAGAGGAGTCTGCACAGCACTATCACTGACTATAGCATCATTCCAGTAATAGCAGGAGAGGAGTCTGCACAGCGCTATCACTGACTATAGCATCATTACAGTAATAGCAGGAGAGGAGTCTGCACAGCGCTATCACTGACTATAGCATCATTACAGTAATAGCAGGAGAGGAGTCTGCACAGCGCTATCACTGACTATAACATCATTCCAGTAATAGCAGGAGAGGAGTCTGCACAGCGCTATCTCTGACTATAACATCATTCCAGTAATAGCAGGGGAGGAGTCTGCACAGCGCTATCACTGACTATAGCATCATTCCAGTAATAGCAGGAGAGGAGTCTGCACAGCGCTATCACTGACTATAGCATCATTCCAGTAATCGCAGGACAGGAGTCTGCACAGCACTATCACTGACTATAGCATCATTCCAGTAATCGCAGGACAGGAGTCTGCACAGCACTATCACTGACTATAGCATCATTCCAGTAATCGCAGGACAGGAGTCTGCACAGCACTATCACTGACTATAGCATCATTCCAGTAACAGCAGGATAGGAGTCTGCACAGCGATATCACTGACTATAGCATCATTCCAGTAATAGCAGGAGAGGAGTCTGCACAGCGCTATCACTGACTATAGCATCATTCCAGTAATAGCAGGAGAGGAGTCTGCACAGCGCTATCACTGACTATAGCATCATTCCAGTAATCGCAGGACAGGAGTCTGCACAGCACTATCACTGACTATAGCATCATTCCAGTAATCGCAGGACAGGAGTCTGCACAGCACTATCACTGACTATAGCATCATTCCAGTAATAGCAGGAGAGGAGTCTGCACAGTGCTATCACTGACTATAGCATCATTACAGTAATCGCAGGAGAGGAGTCTGCACAGCGCTATCACTGACTATAGCATCTTTCCAGTAATCGCAGGACAGGAGTCTGCACAGCACTATCACTGACTATAGCATCATTCCAGTAATAGCAGGAGAGGAGTCTGCACAGCGCTATCACTGACTATAGCATCTTTCCAGTAATCGCAGGACAGGAGTCTGCACAGCACTATCACTGACTATAGCATCATTCCAGTAATAGCAGGAGAGTAGTCTGCACAGCGCTATCACTGACTATAGCATCATTACAGTAATAGCAGGAGAGGAGTCTGCACAGCCCTATCACTGACTATAGCATCATTACAGTAATAGCAGGAGAGGAGTCTGCACAGCCTTATCACTGACTATAGCATCATTACAGTAATAGCAGGGGAGGAGTCTGCACAGCACTATTGTGTCACCCTGGCCTGGATGCCACGAGTGTAAATAAAGCTGTGTCTGAGAGCAAGGGGGAGGTTCTCTAGTCAGGGGAACATTAGCATGCAGTACCTCCTGTCTCAGGCCAGTAGGGGGAGCAGGCTGCCCCTATAAAAGCTGGTACTGGGGGCAGTGTTAGAGAGAACTTGGTGACCTGTCTCAGGACTGAGACTTGTCCCAGAGCAGAGCAGAGACAGACAGTTGTATTGCACCTAAGAGGAAGTGTGGCAGGAGGAGAGCCACAAGCCAGAGACAAGAGGCGAAGAGAGCCTGCCTTGGCAGATCACGGACTTAATTTACCAGACTTTGGTGTCTGAGGCTGGAAGGATTCCACATCCCCCAGCAGATAACCAGTTCGCAGGGGACTGTATATTCCTTGGACTAAGAAGCCTGGAGGCCCTGCCACAACAGAAGGGACCAGCAAAGCCGTACAAGGCTGGGAGTAGAAAGGAACCCACGTCGCAGGCCATTGAGGTGAGAATACACGGAAAGCTCGGAAATGTGGGCTGTTACCCTATAGCGAGGAGATAGCCAGAAGGAGCACAGAAAGCACGGTAGGCCTACACCCTCACCCTGACCAGGGCCAATTTCCCCGTTGCTCTCAGACATCCAGGTCCCCTCCTAGCTGGGACTGTTTGTGGGTCAATTTACCTGTTCTAGTAAAGACCCTAGACTGCAACCTGTTGCCTGCGTGCTCCTTGCTCCTCCAGCACTATCAGCACTGGGACTCTCACTACCATCGCTCCCACCATCCATTATACTGCCCTGGGGCCGCACTCTTCCCGTGGGGAGTCACACTACCCCAGCTGCACACATCATCAGCCCCAGCGGTCTGCATGCAGCGGCGGTTCATAATAACCGCAATCCACGGGTGGCGTAGTCGGACATTATCAACCAGTACATAGCAGACTACCAATGGCCTGACCACCCTGAGCCGCGGGAACGGGCCGCCACTACTACCCCCATCGTTTCCCTATTGCCCGGATCCGCGTGCCCCACGGCCCAGGGGGCGAGTCAGCTTTGACACAGTCGGCAGGATTGAAACCAACCCGCCACAAACGGGTATTGCGTGCCTGAAAAAGACTTTGCACTTACCTGTGGCAAAGTTTCCCGCCGTCCGGAGCTGATTCCCGCCATCAGACGCCATCTTGGACCGCTTCCCGCCGTCTTCTGCCGTCTTCCCGCCATCCACAGCTGTTGCCCGCCATCGGACGCCATCTTCAGGACGCCGCGCGGGAGGAAGAGGGGCGTGGACGTCAAAACCGCGCGAGATCCGAAGCTCCGCCCCACGCACCGATGCTGCGCAAGGTCCTGGAAGGGAGAGAGAGCGACGCTGACGTCATCAGGACGCGACGCCAGGTCGTCGTCCATAGCAGCAGCAGCGGAGCCGCGGCCTACAGAAGAGGATCGTTGGAAGGTAAGCCACGCTTAATTAGGGGGGAGGAAGATGTCGGACACAGAGGCGCCCACTACCACCAACGCAGCTGCAGCAGCAGTGATGCCCTTTTCCCTGCCCTACATCCCTGGAGCGGCCTGGCTGCCCAAGTACTCAGGGGAGCCCCATGCCCTAACTGACTTTAAGGAAAGGCTGTACAGTTTGTTCCAAGTCTACCCCCTGACAGAGGAACAGAAGGTCAGCATATTAACAGGACAGTTAACTGGCGCAGCCCAGAGGGAGGTAAAATCATGGCCCACTGAGGAGAAAAGGACCGTGAAGGGTATTCTGGCCCGGCTGCGGGGTACCTTTGACACACGCACCTCCGCTGAAATTAAAATGAGGTTCTATGGATGTAAGCAGCGGGCACAGGACAGCATCAGAGACTATGCCCTGAATCTGCAGGAAGCCCTAAGGGCCATCCAACAAACTGACCCTGGCAGCGTGCAGGAAACGGATAAGTTACTAACAGAACAATTCATTGAAGCACTGCGGTCCAGCGCCCACAGGGGCCAGCTGCGCCTCATGTTCTTTCAGAACCCTGATCTGACCTTTGCCAATTTAAGGACAGGGCAATAAGGATGCTCCGTGAATCCGCAACAAGTGGCGCTATAAACCCCCCGCGCCCTGCTCTCACCTACCACCAGGAGGCGGCGCCCTCCTCTATGGACTCCAAGGGGGCTGATGCACAGGCCCTGAACCAAGCCCCTTCAAAAGATCTGCACTACCAAGTCCAGGAGCTAACCAGGAGCGTCGCGGCGTTGACCAGGACTGTCCAGGCGTTGCAAGTGGACCGGTCAAGACCCATCGAGCTGGCTTCAAGTCCGGAGGATGTCCCGTGGCGTCAAAAGAGGAGGATCCCGTCGTTCCGAGGGAGGCCCACAGACCGCTATGCAGAGGATGGACAGCCCATTTGCCGCCGATGCAACCAGCCCGGACACATTTCCAGATACTGTAATTTAAACAGGTCCAACCTCCCTGGCAGAGGGCCAACCCCCAGGCATAAAATCACCAGGTCCTTATAATTGGCATGATAAGTACGTTGGGGGGCGCCCGGTTTTACTCGTGGTGCTGGACGGTATCCCCATGAGCGCCTTGCTGGATACTGGGTCGCAAGTAACCACTATCCCTTATGTACTTTTTAAGCAGTATTGGACTGATGCTGATATCACACGGTATCCAGACAGTAACTTGAGCATCATCGCCAGTAATGGCTTACCCGTGCCGCAGATGGGGTTCAAGGAGATGACCATTAAAATTGGTAAAGTTGAACTGCCGGCACAGGGAGTGATTATTGTGGTCATTGACCGTCGTGAAAGTCACCCTAAAATAACTGTGGGTACTAACGTAATTGAAAATTGTCTTTCAGAGGTAATTGTAATCTTACAACAGGTGGCGGTGAATGCTAGTTCCAGCCAACAGAGAGTCCTCAACAAGGAGATAAAAGCCCTGATAAGACGGCAGCAGGTAGAACTGTCTGGTGGTGAGATCGGTAGCATAAGACTGAGTGACCCATTCCCCATTTCCATGCCTCCCAAAAGTGAAATGATGATCTGGTGTTGGACTGCAATCGGGTTGAGAGGTAGAGACTACCAAGCCATGGTAGAACCCGTGTACTCAGACAGCAGGCCCACCATTTTGACAGCCCGGGGGGTGGTTGATGTCCTTCATGGGAGGGTGCCCGTCCGCATCCCCAACATTGGGGAGAGGGAGGTACACTTACCCAGGTACGCTACACTCGCCAAGCTGTTTGTGGTCGAACACAAAGCTATCAGGGCCGTGGAACCCTTGCCTCCATCTCCTCAGGCGGAGGGTAATGGCTCCCAGAAACAAAAGGAGGACTGGTGCCAGAAACTCCATGTGGGTGCTGACTCCACTCCCCTGCACCAAAAACAAGGAGTCTACCGGGTGGTTCAGGAGTACGAGAGAGTCTTTAGTAAGCACCCGCTAGACTTCGGCAGAGTAAAGGGGATAGAACACCACATCCCCACAGGGAGCCACCCACCAATAAAAGAGAGACACAGGCCTGTACCCCCTGCACATTATCAGAACGCCAAGGGCATGCTAAGAGAAATGAAAGAAGCTGGGGTCATTAGAGACAGCTGTAGCCCCTGGCAGCCCCCTTGGTTCTGGTGAAGAAGAAAGACGGCACCATGAGAATGTGCGTCGACTATAGACAAATCAACCGTATCACCCACAAAGACGCATATCCGCTGCCTAGAATAGAGGAGTCTTTAGCCGCACTAAAATCAGCTAACTTCTTTTCTACTTTGGACCTTACTAGCGGGTACTGGCAGGTTCCTGTGGCAAAGGCTGACAAGGAGAAGACCGCCTTCACCACCCCGATGGGACTGAGTGAGTTCAACTGTATGCCCTTCGGGCTCTGCAACGCACCAGGGTCCTTCCAGAGGCTGATGGAATGCTGTCTAGGGCACCTAAACTTCGAGACGGTCCTCCTTTACCTGGACGACGTGATCGTCTATTCAAAGACCTACGAGGACCATCTAAAGAACCTGGCCGAGGTGTTCGAAGCCCTGGCAGGCTATGGCCTGAAGGTGAAACCATCGAAGTGTCACCTGTTGAAACCAAAGGTCCAGTACCTAGGGCACGTGGTAAGCGCGGAAGGAGTGGCCCCCGACCCTGACAAGGTCACGGCAATCAAGAGCTGGCCATGCCCCTCGAACATCAAAGAGGTGAGACAGTTTCTCAGGTTGGTAGGCTACTACCGAAGGTTCATCCCTGGGTTCACTAAGATGGCAGCTCCTATGCAGGACCTCCTGATTGGACAGTCTAAGTCCAGAAGTCAAAAGCCACCCTTCAAGTGGGATAAACCGGAAGAGGAGTCCTTCCGCCAGCTAAAGATGGCCCTCACAGGAGATGAGATCCTGGCCTACCCTGACTATGGCCAGCCTTTTATTCTCCACACAGACGCCAGTAATGTGGAACTGGGAGCCGTACTGTCCCAAAACCAACAGGGCAGAGAAAGGGTGATAGCGTACGCCAGCCGGAAGCTGAGACCCACCGAGAGGAACCCGGAGAATTACAGCTCCTTCAAGCTAGAATTCTTGGCGGTGGTGTGGGCCGTGACGGAACGCTTCAAGCATTACCTGGCCTCCGCAAAGTTCACCGTGTACATGGACAACAACCCGTTGACACACCTGGACAATGCGAGACTGGGTGCCCTGGAACAGCGGTGGATGGCCCGTCTCTCCAACTATGACTTCGTGATCAAGTACCGGGCCGGCAAAACCAATGCCAACGCTGACGCCCTATCGAGAATGCGTCACTTACCTGAAGGTGACGAAGACCCAGAAGAGCTGGAGGAGGTAGAACTCCCCACGTTTCACCGGTATGGAGCCGCTCAATACTCCCACCGCGTGAAGGAGGAGGATATAACAACCGTGATGATCAATCCCCTACCTCACCACAGCTGGGCCGAGACCCAAGATAGTGACCCTGCAATCCGCCTGGTGAAAGATCTGCTGACCCAGGAAGACGCCCGCATGGATCCGGATGCCCCAGTGGAAGCCAAGCAGCTATGGAAAGAGAAGAGCAAGCTGTTCCTCTATGAAGGCAAGTTGTGCAGAAGGATTGTTCACCACCGGACGCATGAGCTGACCTGGCAAGTCGTGGTCCCAAGGCGGGATGCAGCTATGGTCCTGGGGGCTTACCATGACAGAGCGGGACACTTCGGTTGGAAGAAACTGGAGTTCCTGCTAAGAGGAAGGTTCTTTTGGGTCGGCATGAGAAGAGCTGTAGAAAAGTGGTGCAGAGACTGTGGCCCTTGTCACCTAAGGAGGAAGGACCGCACCAGCCAGAAGACACCCTTGAAGCCTATCGTCACCACGCAGCCTCTTGAGCTGGTAGCTCTGGACCACGTCAAATTGGCTCCAAGCCGGTCTGGATACATCTATGCCCTGACAATCGTGGACCACTATTCCCGTTTTCTAGTGGTGGTCCCGGTAAAGGGCTTGACAGCCCAAACAGCGGCCAGAGCCTTCCAGCAATATTTCTGCCGTCCACACGGGTATCCGGAACAGGTCCTGACAGACCAGGGTCCAGCGTTCGAAGCTGAAATCTTCCAGGAGTTCTGCAACCTCTATGGCTGTACAACGCCTTACCACCCCCAAACCAACGGGATGTGTGAGAAGATGAACAATATAGTCATTGATCTCCTGAAGACGTTACCCCTGGAGGAACGAAGCCTGTGGCCAGAAAAACTGCCGGACCTAATAGACCTATACAACAATATCCCGGTGAATGCTACAAACTGCACCCCGGCTTACCTGATGCGAGCCAGACCAGGTAAGCTGCCCGTAGACCTGGAGATGGGAGTCCTAACGCCTGATGACACCTCCCCGGATGCGGACTGGGATACGGAAAGGCAACTGCAGTACAAGAAGGTACAGGAGAGGGTGGAGAAGAGCCTGGCCCAGGTGAGAGAGAGGCAAGAAAAACTCTTCAATCAACACTCCCCTGCTTGTCCCCTAGAACCTGGAGAGCAAGTCCTAAAGCGAAAAAGAAGGCTACATAAGTTGGACGACCAGTGGGAAAGGGAACCCTACACCGTACTGCAGTCTGACCACGACAACCCAAAGGTGTGCGTAATCACCAAGGACGGAGGAGAAACCACTAGTGTCGTCTCCAGAGACCACCTCAAAAGGTGCCCCGAGCAACTCCGTAGTGCAGAAGAGGATCACAGTGACCTTGAACCCGCAGAGGACAAGGAAGAAATGATCAGCACCGTTCTCGGAGAGTTCCCTCAGTCCTGGACTCGCATAAATGATGCCATAGTGGTACCTGTCCTGCATTTCCTGCAACCGGCACAGCAACAACCAACACCAGAGCCGGAAGGTGAAGAGGAGCAAGCGGTTCCAGAGGCAGAAGAGCCTGTACCAGCAGCCCAGGAGAGTCAACCCTCTGCTGACAGTGAGCCTGCCATGCTTGCGGTAAGCCAAAGGACCCGCAGACAGCTGCCTGCCCTACCTGTACACCCAGCTGGTAGCTGCACCCCTAACGCTAGTGGGGAAAGCCAAGTCAGTCCACCACCAGACAGTGGGCTACGTAGGTCAACCAGGAGCACAAAGGGACAGATAACCGCTCGCTGGAAAATATAGGGCGTACTAAAATTGTAAATAACCCTGTTGCCAAATGTTGAATTGTTTGCCAAGTTACATGCTTGTTTGGTAATTCTGTGTTTCAGTTTCTTGCAGCTACCATAAGGACTCACAGGTTATGGACTTTTTATAACCGGGACCTTGTATGGACTGCGTTCGGAACCTAACCAAGGAATGAACTAAGACTGTGAAGGACTTGGGGTAGGACAGACCCCCACCTGGTTAAGGCTCCCCGTTGTGTTGGTGATATGGACACCCGGACACAGACCACACTGTGACCTTAAGAACTCAATCTGTGCGTCACTTTCCTGATAATGTTTTATAGTCATGTATATTGACTTTGTTTACTGTTTAGTCCCGGAGTACTAAATTTCACTAGGGGGGAATGTGTCACCCTGGCCTGGATGCCACAAGTGTAAATAAAGCTGTGTCTGAGAGCAAGGGGGAGGTTCTCTAGTCAGGAGAACATTAGCATGCAGTACCTTCTGTCTCAGGCCAGTAGGGGGAGCAGACTGCCCCTATAAAAGCTGGTACTGGGGGCAGGGTTAGAGAGAACTTGATGACCTGTCTCAGGACTGAGACTTGTCCCAGAGCAGAGCAGGGACAAACAGTTGTATTGCACCTAAGAGGAAGTGTGGCAGGAGGAGAGCCACAAGCCAAAGACAAGAGGCGAAGAGAGCCTGTCTTGGCAGATCACGGACTTAATTTACCCGACTTTGGTGTCTGAGGCTGGAAGGATTCCACATCCCCCAGCAGATAACCAGTTCGCAGGGGACTGTATTTTCCTTGGCCTAAGAAGCCTGGAGGCCCTGCCACAACAGAAGGGACCAGCAAAGCCATACAAGGCTGGGAGTAGAAAGGAACCCACGTCGCAGGCCATACAGGCGAGAATACACGGAAAGCTCGGAAACGTGGGCTGTTACCCTATAACGAGGACATAGCCAGAAGGAGAACAGAAAGCACGGTAGGCCTACACCCTCACCCTGACCAGGGCCAATTTCCCCGTTGCTCTCAGACATCCAGGTCCCCTCCTAGCTGGGACTGTTTGTGGGTCAATTTACCTGTTCTAGTAAAGACCCTGGACTGCAACCTGTTGCCTGCGTGCTCCTTGCTCCTCCAGCACTATCAGCACTGGGACTCTCACTACCATCGCTCCCACCATCCATTATACTGCCCTGGGGCCGCACTCTTCCCGTGGGGAGTCACACTACCCCAGCTGCACACATCATCAGCCCCAGCGGTCTGCATGCAGCGGCGGTTCCTAATAACCGCAATCCACGGGTGGTGTAGTCGGACATTATCAACCAGTACATAGCACACTACCATTGGCCTGACCACCCTGAGCCGCGGGACCGGGCCGCCACTACTACCCCCATCGTTTCCCTATTGCCCGGATCCGCGTGCCCCACGGCCCAGGGGGCGAGACACTATCACTGACTATAGCATCATTCCAGTAATAGCAGGAGAGGAGTCTGCACAGCGCTATCACTGACTATAGCATCATTCCAGTAATAGCAGGAGAGGAGTCTGCACAGCGCTATCACTGACTATAGCATCATTCTAGTAATAGCAGTGGAGTATTCTGCACAGTGCTATCATTGACTATAGCATCATTCCAGTAATAGCAGGAGAGGAGTCTGCACAGTGCTATCATTGACTATAGCATCATTCCAGTAAAAGCAGGAGAGGAGTCTGCACAGCGCTATCATTGACTATAGCATCATTCCAGTAATAGCAAGAGAGGAGTCTGCAGAGCGCTATCACTGACTATAGCATCATTCCAGTAATAGTAGGCGAGGAGTCTTCACAGCGCTATCACTGACTATAGCATCATTACAGTAATAGCAGGAGAGGAGTCTGCACAGTGCTATCACTGACTGTAGCATCATTCTAGTAATAGCAGGGGAGGAGTCTGCACAGCGCTATCACTGACTATAGCATCATTCCAGTAATAGCAGGAGAGGAGTCTGCACAGCGCTATCACTGACTATAGCATCATTCCAGTAACAGCAGGGGAGGAGTCTGCACAGCGCTATCACTGACTATAGCATCATTCCAGTAATAGCAGGAGAGGAGTCTGCACAGCACTATCACTGACTATAGCATCATTCCAGTAATAGCAGGAGAGGAGTCTGCACAGCACTATCACTGAATACAGCATTAATCCAGTAATAGCAGGGGAGGAGTCTGCACAGCTCTATCACTGACTATAGCATCATTCCAGTAATAGCAGGAGAGGAGTCTGCACAGCGCTATCACTGACTATAGCATCATTACAGTAATAGCAGGAGAGGTGTCTGCACAGCACTATCACTAACTATACATCATTCCAGTAATAGCAGGAGAGCCTACACCCTCACCCTGACCAGGGCCAATTTCCCCGTTGCTCTCAGACATCCAGGTCCCCTCCTAGCTGGGACTGTTTGTGGGTCAATTTACCTGTTCTAGTAAAGACCCTGGACTGCAACCTGTTGCCTGCGTGCTCCTTGCTCCTCCAGCACTATCAGCACTGGGACTCTCACTACCATCGCTCCCACCATCCATTATACTGCCCTGGGGCCGCAATCTTCCCGTGGGGAGTCACACTACCCCAGCTGCACACATCATCAGCCCCAGCGGTCTGCATGCAGCGGCGGTTCCTAATAACCGCAATCCACGGGTGGCGTAGTCGGACATTATCAACCAGTACATAGCAGACTACCATTGGCCTGACCACCCTGAGCCGCGGGACTGGGCCGCCACTACTACCCCCATCGTTTCCCTATTGCCCGGATCCGCGTGCCCCACGGCCCAGGGGGCGAGTCACTATCACTGACTATAGCATCATTCCAGTAATAGCAGGAGAGGAGTCTGCACAGCGCTATCACTGACTATAGCATCATTCCAGTAATAGCAGGAGAGGAGTCTGCACAGCGCTATCACTGACTATAGCATCATTCTAGTAATAGCAGTGGAGTATTCTGCACAGTGCTATCATTGACTATAGCATCATTCCAGTAATAGCAGGAGAGGAGTCTGCACAGTGCTATCATTGACTATAGCATCATTCCAGTAATAGCAGGAGAGGAGTCTGCAGAGCGCTATCACTGACTATAGCATCATTCCAGTAATAGTAGGCGAGGAGTCTGCACAGCGCTATCACTGACTATAGCATCATTACAGTAATAGCAGGAGAGGAGTCTGCACAGAGCTATCACTGACTATAGCATCATTCCAGTAATAGCAGGAGAGGAGTCTGCACAGCGCTATCACTGACTGTAGCATCATTCTAGTAATAGCAGGGGAGGAGTCTGCACAGCGCTATCACTGACTATAGCATCATTCCAGTAATAGCAGGAGAGGAGTCTGCACAGCGCTATCACTGACTATAGCATCATTCCAGTAATAGCAGGGGAGGAGTCTGCACAGCGCTATCACTGACTATAGCATCATTCCAGTAATAGCAGGATAGGTGTCTGCACAGCACTATCACTGACTATAGCATCATTCCAGTAATAGCAGGATAGGTGTCTGCACAGCACTATCACTGACTATAGCATCATTCTAGTAATAGCAGGGGAGGAGTCTGCACAGCGCTATCACTGACTATAGCATCATTCCAGTAATAGCAGGAGAGGAGTCTGCACAGCGCTATCACTGACTATAGCATCATTCCAGTAATAGCAGGATAGGTGTCTGCACAGCACTATCACTGACTATAGCATCATTCCAGTAATAGCAGGAGAGGAGTCTGCACAGCGCTATCACTGACTACAGCATCACTCCAGTAATAGCAGGATAGGTGTCTGTACAGCACTATCACTGGCTATAGCATCATTCTAGTAATAGCAGGGGAGGAGTCTGCACAGTACTATCACTGACTATAGCATCATTCTAGTAATAGCAGGGGAGGAGTCTGCACAGAGCTATCACTGACTATTGCATAATTCCAGTAATAGCAGGAGAGGAGTCTGCACAGCGCTATCACTGACTATAGCATCATTCCAGTAATAGCAGGATAGGTGTCTGCACAGTACTATCACTGACTATAGCATCATTCTAGTAATAGCAGGAGAGGAGTCTGCACAGCCCTATCACTGACTATAGCATCATTACAGTAATAGCAGGAGAGGAGTCTGCACAGCGCTATCACTGCCTATAGCATCATTACAGTAATAGCAGGAGAGGAGTCTGCACAGCGCTATCACTGACTATAGCATCATTCCAGTAATAGCAGGAGAGGAGTCTGCACAGCACTATCACTGACTATAGCATCATTACAGTAATAGCAGTGGAGTATTCTGCACAGTGCTATCATTGACTATAGCATCATTCCAGTAATAGCAGGAGAGGAGTCTGCACAGTGCTATCACTGACTATAGCATCATTCTAGTAATAGCAGGAGAGGAGTCTGCACAGCGCTATCACTGACTATAGCATCATTCTAGTAATAGCAGGAGAGGAGTCTGCACAGCGCTATCACTGACTATAGCATCATTACAGTAATAGCAGTGGAGTATTCTGCACAGTGCTATCATTGACTATAGCATCATTCCAGTAATAGCAGGAGAGGAGTCTGCACAGTGCTATCATTGACTATAGCATCATTCCAGTAATAGCAGGAGAGGAGTCTGCACAGCGCTATCATTGACTATAGCATCATTCCAGTAATAGCAGGAGAGGAGTCTGCAGAGCGCTATCTCTGACTATAGCATCATTCCAGTAATAGTAGGCGAGGAGTCTGCACAGAGCTATCACTGACTATAGCATCATTCCAGTAATAGCAGGAGAGGAGTCTGCACAGTGCTATCACTGACTGTAGCATCATTCTAGTAATAGCAGGGGAGGAGTCTGCACAGCGCTATCACTGACTATAGCATCATTCCAGTAATAGCAGGAGAGGAGTCTGCACAGCGCTATCACTGACTATAGCATCATTCCAGTAATAGCAGGATAGGTGTCTGCACAGCACTATCACTGACTATAGCATCATTCCAGTAATAGCAGGATAGGTGTCTGCACAGCACTATCACTGGCTATAGCATCATTCTAGTAATAGCAGGGGAGGAGTCTGCACAGCGCTATCACTGACTATAGCATCATTCCAGTAATAGCAGGAGAGGAGTCTGCACAGCGCTATCACTGAATACAGCATCAATCCAGTAATAGCAGGGGAGGAGTCTGCACAGCGCTATCACTGACTATAGCATCATTCCAGTAATAGCAGGAGAGGAGTGTGCACAGCGCTATCACTGACTATAGCATCATTCCAGTAATAGCAGGAGAGGAGTCTGCACAGCGCTATCACTGACTATAGCATCATTCCAGTAATAGCAGGATAGGTGTCTGCACAGCACTATCACTGGCTATAGCATCATTCTAGTAATAGCAGGGGAGGAGTCTGCACAGCCCTATCACTGACTATAGCATCATTACAGTAATAGCAGGAGAGGAGTCTGCACAGCGCTATCACTGACTATAGCATCATTCCAGTAATAGCAGGAGAGGAGTCTGCACAGCACTATCACTGACTATAGCATCATTACAGTAATAGCAGTGGAGTATTCTGCACAGTGCTATCATTGACTATAGCATCATTCCAGTAATAGCAGGAGAGGAGTCTGCACAGTGCTATCATTGACTATAGCATCATTCCAGTAATAGCAGGAGAGGAGTCTGCACAGCGCTATCATTGACTATAGCATCATTCCAGTAATAGCAGGAGAGGAGTCTGCAGAGCGCTATCACTGACTATAGCATCATTCCAGTAATAGTAGGCGAGGAGTCTGCACAGCGCTATCACTGACTATAGCATCATTACAGTAATATCAGGAGAGGAGTCTGCACAGAGCTATCACTGACTATAGCATCATTCCAGTAACAGCAGGAGAGGTGTCTGCACAGCGCTATCACTGACTGTAGCATCATTCTAGTAATAGCAGGGGAGGAGTCTGCACAGCGCTATCACTGACTATAGCATCTTTCCAGTAATCGCAGGACAGGAGTCTGCACAGCGCTATCACTGACTATAGCATCATTCCAGTAATAGCAGGATAGGTGTCTGCACAGCACTATCACTGACTATAGCATCATTCTAGTAATAGCAGGGGAGGAGTCTGCACAACGCTATCACTGACTATAGCATCATTACAGTAATAGCAGGAGAGTAGTCTGCACAGCGCTATCACTGACTATAGCATCATTCCAGTAATAGCAGGAGAGGAGTCTGCACAGCACTATCACTGACTCTAGCATCATTCTAGTAATAGCAGGAGAGGAGTCTGCACAGCGCTATCACTGACTATAGCATCATTCCAGTAATAGCAGGAGAGGAGTCTGCACAGCGCTATCACTAACTATAGCATAATTCCAGTAATAGCAGGAGAGGAGTCTGCACAGCGCTATCACTGACTATAGCATCATTCCAGTAATAGCAGGAGAGGAGTCTGCACAGCGCTATCACTGACTATAGCATCTTTCCAGTAATAGCAGGAGAGGTGTCTGCACAGCGCTATCACTGACTGTAGCATCATTCTAGTAATAGCAGGAGAGGAGTCTGCACAGCGCTATCACTGACTATAGCATCATTCCAGTAATAGCAGGATAGGTGTCTGCACAGCACTATCACTGACTATAGCATCATTCCAGTAATAGCAGGAGAGGAGTCTGCACAGCCCTATCACTGACTATAGCATCATTCCAGTAATAGCAGGATAGGTGTCTGCACAGCACTATCACTGACTATAGCATCATTCCAGTAATAGCAGGAGAGGAGTCTGCACAGCCCTATCACTGACTATAGCATCATTCCAGTAATAGCAGGAGAGGAGTCTGCACAGCCCTATCACTGACTATAGCATCATTCCAGTAATAGCAGGAGAGGAGTCTGCACAGCCCTATCACTGACTATAGCATCATTCCAGTAATAGCAGGAGAGGAGTCTGCACAGCGCTATCACTGACTATAGCATCATTCCAGTAATAGCAGGAGAGGAGTCTGCACAGCCCTATCACTGACTATAGCATCATTCCAGTAATAGCAGGATAGGTGTCTGCACAGCACTATCACTGACTATAGCATCATTCCAGTAATAGCAGGAGAGGAGTCTGCACAGCCCTATCACTGACTATAGCATCATTCCAGTAATAGCAGGAGAGGAGTCTGCACAGCCCTATCACTGACTATAGCATCATTCCAGTAATAGCAGGAGAGGAGTCTGCACAGCCCTATCACTGACTATAGCATCATTCCAGTAATAGCAGGAGAGGAGTCTGCACAGCGCTATCACTGACTATAGCATCATTCCAATAATAGCAGGAGAGGAGTCTGCACAGCCCTATCACTGACTATAGCATCATTCCAGTAATAGCAGGATAGTTGTCTGCACAGCACTATCACTGACTATAGCATCATTCCAGTAATAGCAGGATAGGTGTCTGTACAGCACTATCACTGGCTATAGCATCATTCTAGTAATAGCAGGGGAGGAGTCTGCACAGCGCTATCACTGAATACAGCATCAATCCAGTAATAGCAGGGGAGGAGTCTGCACAGCACTATCACTGACTATAGCATCATTCCAGTAATAGCAGGAGAGGAGTGTGCACAGCGCTATCACTGACTATAGCATCATTCCAGTAATAGCAGGAGAGGAGTCTGCACAGCGCTATCACTGACTATAGCATCATTCCAGTAATAGCAGGATAGGTGTCTGCACAGCACTATCACTGACTATAGCATCATTACAGTAATAGCAGGATAGGTGTCTGCACAGCACTATCACTGGCTATAGCATCATTCTAGTAATAGCAGGGGAGGAGTCTGCACAGAGCTATCACTAACTATAGCATAATTCCAGTAATAGCAGGAGAGGAGTCTGCACAGCGCTATCACTGACTATAGCATCATTCCAGTAATAGCAGGATAGGTGTCTGCACAGCACTATCACTGGCTATAGCATCATTCTAGTAATAGCAGGGGAGGAGTCTGCACAGAGCTATCACTAACTATAGCATAATTCCAGTAATAGCAGGAGAGGAGTCTGCACAGCGCTATCACTGGCTATAGCATCATTCTAGTAATAGCAGGATAGGTGTCTGCACAGCGCTATCACTGACTATAGCATCATTCTAGTAATAGCAGGGGAGGAGTCTGCACAGCCCTATCACTGACTATAGCATCATTCTAGTAATAGCAGGAGAGGAGTCTGCACAGCGCTATCACTGACTATAGCATCTTTCCAGTAATCGCAGGACAGGAGTCTGCACAGCGCTATCACTGACTATAGCATCATTCCAGTAATAGCAGGATAGGTGTCTGCACAGCACTATCACTGACTATAGCATCATTCTAGTAATAGCAGGGGAGGAGTCTGCACAACGCTATCACTGACTATAGCATCATTACAGTAATAGCAGGAGAGTAGTCTGCACAGCGCTATCACTGACTATAGCATCATTCCAGTAATAGCAGGAGAGGAGTCTGCACAGCACTATCACTGACTCTAGCATCATTCTAGTAATAGCAGGAGAGGAGTCTGCACAGCGCTATCACTGACTATAGCATCATTCCAGTAATAGCAGGAGAGGAGTCTGCACAGCACTATCACTGACTATAGCATCATTCCAGTAATAGCAGGAGAGGAGTCTGCACAGCGCTATCAGTAACTATAGCATAATTCCAGTAATAGCAGGAGAGGAGTCTGCACAGATCTATCACTAACTATAGCATAATTCCAGTAATAGCAGGAGAGGAGTCTGCACAGTGCTATCACTAACTACAGCATCATTCCAGTAATAGCAGGAGAGGAGTCTGCACAGCACTATCACTGACTATAGCATCATTCCAGTAATAGCAGGAGAGGAGTCTGCACAGCACTATCACTGACTCTAGCATCATTCTAGTAATAGCAGGAGAGGAGTCTGCACAGCGCTATCACTGACTATAGCATCATTCCAGTAATAGCAGGAGAGGAGTCTGCACAGCGCTATCACTAACTATAGCATAATTCCAGTAATAGCAGGAGAGGAGTCTGCACAGATCTATCACTAACTATAGCATAATTCCAGTAATAGCAGGAGAGGAGTCTGCACAGCGCTATCACTAACTATAGCATCATTCCAGTAATAGTAGGAGAGTAGTCTGCACAGCGCTATCACTGACTATAGCATCATTCCAGTAATAGCAGGAGAGGAGTCTGCACAGCACTATCACTGACTCTAGCATCATTCTAGTAATAGCAGGAGAGGAGTCTGCACAGCGCTATCACTGACTATAGCATCATTCCAGTAATAGCAGGAGAGGAGTCTGCACAGCGCTATCACTAACTATAGCATAATTCCAGTAATAGCAGGAGAGGAGTCTGCACAGATCTATCACTAACTATAGCATCATTCCAGTAATAGCAGGAGAGGAGTCTGCACAGCGCTATCACTGACTATAGCATCATTCTAGTAATAGCAGGAGAGGAGTCTGCACAGCGCTATCACTGACTATAGCATCATTCCAGTAATAGCAGGAGAGGAGTCTGCACAGCGCTATCACTGACTATAGCATCATTCCAGTAATAGCAGGAGAGGAGTCTGCACAGATCTATCACTAACTATAGCATCATTCCAGTAATAGCAGGAGAGGAGTCTGCACAGCGCTATCACTAACTATAGCATAATTCCAGTAATAGCAGGAGAGGAGTCTGCACAGATCTATCACTAACTATAGCATCATTCCAGTAATAGCAGGAGAGGAGTCTGCACAGCGCTATCACTGACTATAGCATCATTCCAGTAATAGCAGGAGAGGAGTCTGCACAGCGCTATCACTAACTATAGCATCATTCCAGTAATAGCAATAGAGGAGTCTGCACAGCGCTATCACTAACTATAGCATAATTCCAGTAATAGCAGGAGAGGAGTCTGCACAGCGCTATCACTGACTATAGCATCATTCCAGTAATAGCAGGATAGGTGTCTGCACAGCACTATCACTGGCTATAGCAGCATTCTAGTAATAGCAGGGGAGGAGTCTGCACAGCCCTATCACTGACTATAGCATCATTACAGTAATAGCAGGAGAGGAGTCTGCACAGCTCTATCACTGACTATAGCATCATTCCAGTAATAGCAGGAGAGGCGTCTGCACAGCACTATCACTGACTATAGCATCATTCTAGTAATAGCAGGAGAGGAGTCTGCACAGCACTATCACTGACTATAGCATCATTCCAGTAATAGCAGGAGAGGAGTCTGCACAGCGCTATCACTAACTATAGCATAATTCCAGTAATAGCAGGAGAGGAGTCTGCACAGCGCTATCTCTCTGACTATAACATTATTACAGGAAGAGCAGCAGGGAAGTTTGCACAGTGCTCTCACTGTCACAGTAATGATATTTCAATAACAGTGAGAGCACTGTGCAGACTCTTCTGCTATTACTGTGACTACTATAACGAAGGCAGGGCATACTGTGAAAAGTTCTCTCTATGGGTATGGTAACATAATTGTAGTAGAGTGCCATGCAGACTCCTATTCTCTTCTCACTTTCGCTCTAAGGAGATAGAGTGCACACACTGTGCTTCCCCTATACTTAAGGATGGTAGTCCACCCTGCATGTTTGGTGCTCTTTAGAGAATAACATAAAGGGATTGCTTGCCATGCACTGTAATGCTGTAGCCATGTTGCTTCTGGCATTACATTGATTGGCTGGCTGCATAGCGTCTTCGGGTCTATATAAGACCTGGTGCAGCTATGCTCTTCACAGTCTAACCCGGAAACAGGCATAGTAGGGAGAGATGCTGCTTAGCTAGGGACGGAAATGGTGGTGTAATAGTTACTTATAGGTATTCTACAGCAAGATATACAGTAAATCCATCTGAACTAACAGTCCTTCGAGGACTAATCCAGCTGCATATGTGTCACCCTGGCCTGGATGCCACAAATGTATAATAAAGCTGTGTCTGAGAGCAAGGGGGAGGTTCTCTGGTCAAGGACCATTAGCATGCAGCACCTCCTGTACCAGGCCAGTAGGGGGAGTGGGCTGCCCCTATAAAAGCTGGAACTGGGGGCAGGGTTAGGAGAACTGGACAACCTGTCTCTGAAGAAAGAGGTGTCCCAGAGCAGGGACAGACAGTTGTGTTTCAGCCTAAGAGGCCATGTGGCAGTAGGAGAGCCACGAGCCAGGGACAAGAGGTGAAGCGAGCCTGTCCTGGCAGATAGAGAAACTAATCTACCAGACTTTGGTGTCTGAGGCTGTGAGGATTCCAAGTCCTACAGCAAATATCCAGTCTACAGGGGATTGTATGTTCCTTGGCCTAAGAAGCCCGGAGGTTCCGCCACAGCAGAAGGGACCAGCAAAGCCGTACCAGGCCGGGAGTAGAAAGGGACCCAAGTTGCAAGCCATATGAGCGAGAAGACACGGCAAGCTCAGGAGCGTGGGCTATTACACCACGAGGAGGGAAATAGCCAGAGAGAGCGCAGAGAGCACGGTAGGCCTACACCCTCACCCTGATCAGGGCCAGCTTCCCACTTGTTCTCAGACATCCAGGCCCCCTCCTAGCCAGGACTGTTTTTGGGTCGTCTCACCTGTTCAAATAAAGACCCTGAACTGTTTAAGAGGCCTCCGTTTCCTTGCTATTGCGGTCGGAATCATCCCCTCCATCATCCATTATATACTGCCCTGGGGCCATACTCCTCCCGTGGGGAGTTGTACTATTCAGTGCTGCACATTTACATCTGCCCCAGCGGTCTGCACTGCAGCGACGGTTAGCCCTGACCGCAATCCACGGGTGGCATAGTCGGACATTGCAAAACATATAGAAGACTGCCACTGGTCTGACTACCCTGAGCCATGGACCGGGTTACCACTACTAGCCCCACTATTGCCCTGTTGCCCGGATCCGACTGTCCCACGGCCCAGGGGGTGAGTCAGCTTTGGCGTAGTCGGCAGGATTGTGACCAACCCGCCACAAACGGGTATTGCGTGCCTGAAAAAGACTGTACACGTACCTGAAGAAGAGGCTTCCCGCCATCCGGAGCCGTTTCCCGTCATTTCAGCCGTCTCCCGCCATCTTCAGCAGCTTTCCGCCATCTTCAGGCGTTTTCCCGCCATCTGGAGGACGCCACGCGGGAAGAAGAGGGGCGTGGACATCCAAACCGCGCGAGACCTGAAGCTCCGCCCTACGCACCGACGCTGCGCAAGGTCCTGGAAGGGAGAGAGAGCGATGCTGACGTCACCAGGACGCGACGCAAGGTCCTCATCCGGAGCAGCACCAGCAGAGCCGCGGCCTACAGAAGAGGATCGTCGGAAGGTAGGCCACGCTTAACTAGGGGGGAGGAAGATGTCGGACGCGGAGGCGCCCACTACCACCAGCGCAGCTGCAGCAGCGGTGATGCCATTCTCCCTGCCTTACATCCCTGGAGCGGACTGGCTGCCCAAGTATTCAAAAGCCCCATGCGCTAACTGACTTTAAGGAAAGGCTGTACAGTTTATTCCAAGTTTACCCCCTGACAGAGGAACAGAAGATCAGCATACTGACAGGGCAGTTAACTGGCGCAGCCCAGCGGGAGGTAAAGTCATGGCCCGCTGAGGAGAAAAGAACTGTAAAGGACATTCTGGTCCCGCTGCGGGGTACCTTTGATACACGTACCTCCGCTGAAATTAAAATGCGGTTCTACGGATGTAAGCAGCGGGCACAGGACAGCATCAGGGACTATGCCCTAAATTTGCAGGAAGCTTTGAGAGCCATCAAACAAGCTGACCCTGGCAGCGTGCAGGATACAGATAAGCTATTAACAGAACAGTTCATAGAAGGTCTGCTGTCTAGCACACACAGGACCCAGCTGCGCCTCATGTTCTTTCAGAACCCTGATCTGACCTTTGCCCAATTCAAGGACAGGGCCATAAGGGTGCTCCGTGAACCCGCAACAAGTGGCACTATAAACCCCCGGCGCCCTGCTCTCACCTACCACCAGGAGGCGGCGCCCTCCTCTATGGACTCTGTGGGGGCCGATGCACAGGCCCTGAACCAAGCCCCTTCGAAAGATCTGCACCACCAAGTTCAGGAGCTGACCAAGAGCGTCGCGGCGTTGACCAGGACCGTCCAGGCGTTACAAGTGGACCCGTCAAGACCCATCGAGTTGGCTTCAAGTCCGGAGGATGTCCCGTGGCGTCGACAGAGGAGGACCCTGTCGTTCCGAGGGAGGCCCACAGACCACTATGCGGAGGATGGACAGCACATTTGCCGTCGATGCAACCAGCCCGGACACGTTTCCAGGTACTGTAATTTAAACGGGTCCAAACTGGGGCAGAGGGCCAACCCCCAGGCATAAGATCACCAGGCCCTTACAATTGGCGTAATAAGTACGTTGGGGGGCGCCCGGTTTTACCCGTGGTGCTGGACGGTATCCCCATGAGCGCCTTGCTGGATACCGGGTCGCAAGTAACTACTATCACTTATGTACTTTTTAAGCAGTATTGGACTGATGCTGATATAACACGGTATCCAGACAATGACTTGAGCATCATCGCCAGCAATGGCTTGCCCGTGCCGCAGATGGGGTTCAAGGAGATGACCATTAAGATTGGTAAAGTTGAACTGCTGGCACAGGGAGTGATTATTGTGGACATTGACGGTCGTGAAAGTCACCCTAAAATAACTGTTGGTACTAACGTGATTGAAAATTGTCTTTCAGAGGTAATTGTAATTCTACAACAGGTGGCGGTGAATGCTAGTTCCAGCCAACAGAGAGTCCTCAACAAAGAGATAAAAGCCCTGATGAGACGGCAGCAGGTAGAACTGTCTGGTGGTGAGATCGGTAGCATAAGAATGAGTGACCCATTCCCCATTTCCATGCCTCCCAAAAGTGAAATGATGACCTGGTGTCGGACTGCAATCGGGTTGAGAGGTAGAGACTACCAAGCCATGGTAGAACCCGTGTACTCAGACAGCAGGCCCACCATTTTGACAGGCCGGGGAGTGGTTGATGTCCATCATGGGAGGGTGCCCGTTCGCATTCTCAACATTGGGGAGAGGGAGGTACACTTACCCAGGTACGCTACACTTGCCAAACTGTTTGCTGTCGAACACAAAGCTATCAGGGCCGTGGAGCCTTTGCCTCCATCTCCAGAGGTGGAGGGTAATGGCTCCCAGAAACAAAAGGAGGACTGGTGCCAGAAACTCCATGTGGGTGCTGACTCCACTCCCCTGCACCAAAAACAAGGAGTCTACCGGGTGGTTCAGGAGTACGAGAGAATTTTTAGTAAGCACCCGCTAGACTTCGGCCAAGTAAAGGGAGTGGAGCAGCACATCCCCACGGGGAGCCACCCACCAATAAAGGAGAGGCACAGACCTGTACCCCCTGCACATTATCAGAACGCAAAGGGCATGCTGAGGGAAATGAAAGAAGCCGGGGTCATTAGAGATAGCTGTAGCCCCTGGGCAGCCCCCTTGGTTCTGGTAAAAAAGAAAGACGGCACCATAAGAATGTGCGTGGACTATAGACAAATCAACCGTTTCACCCACAAAGATGCATATTCGCTGCCTAAAATAGAGGAGTCTTTAGCCGCACTGAAATCAGCTAACTTCTTTTCTACTTTGGACCTTACTAGCAGGTACTGGCAGGTTCCAGTGGCAGAGGCTGACAAGGAGAAGACCGCCTTCCCCACCCCGATGGGACTGAGCGAGTTCAACTGTATGCCCTTCGGGCTCTGCAACGCACCAGGGTCCTTCCAGAGGCTGATGGAATGCTGTCTAGGGCACCGAAACTTCGAGACGGTCCTCCTTTACCTGTACGACGTGATCGTCTATTCGAAGACCTACGAGGACCATCTAAAACACCTGGCAGAGGTGTTCGAAGC
Source organism: Phyllobates terribilis (assembly GCF_046119375.1). NCBI lineage: Eukaryota > Metazoa > Chordata > Amphibia > Anura > Dendrobatidae > Phyllobates > Phyllobates terribilis. The sequence goes on from NW_027362761.1 coordinate 792,461,718, forward strand.
CCTGGCAGGCTATGGCCTGAAGGTGAAACCATCAAACTGTCACCTGTTGAAACCGAAGGTCCAGCACCTAGGGCACGCGGTAAGTGCAGTAGGAGTAGCCCCCGACCCTGACAAGGTGACAGTAATCAAGAGCTGGCCAAGCCCCTCAAACATCAAAGAAGTGAGGCAATTTCTCGGGTTGGTAGGCTACTACCGAAGGTTCATCCCAGGGTTCACTAAGATGGCAGCCCCTATGCAGGACCTCCTGATAGGACAGTCTAAGTCCAGAAGCCAAAAGCCACCCTTCAAGTGGGACAAGCCGGAAGAGGAGTCCTTCCGCCAGTTGAAGATGGCCCTCACAGGGGATGAGATCCTGGCCTACCCGGATTATGGCCAGCCTTTTATTCTCCACACAGACGACAGTAATGTGGGGCTGGGAGCCATACTGTCGCAAAACCAACAGGGCAGAGAAAGGGTGATCGCGTATGCCAGCCGGAAGCTGAGGCCCACTGAAAGGAACCCGGAGAATTACAGCTCCTTCAAGCTAGAATTCTTGGCAGTGGTGTGGGCCGTCACAGAACGGTTTAAGCATTACCTGGCCTTTGCAAAGTTCACCGTGTACACGGACAACAACCCATTGACACACCTGGACAATGCAAGACTAGGTGCCCTAGAGCAGCGGTGGATGGCACGACTCTCGAATTATGACTTCACGATCAAGTACCGGGCAGGCAGAACCAATGCCAACGCTGACGCCCTATCGAGAATGCCTCACTTACCTGACGGAGGCGAAGACCCAGAAGAGCTGGAGGAGGTAGAACTCCCTGCGTTTCACCGGTATGGAGCCACTCAATACTTCCACCGCATGAAGGAGGAAGACTTAACAACCGTCATGATCAATCCCCTACCTCACCACAGCTGGGCCGAGACCCAAGATAGTGACCCTGCAATCTGCATGGTGAAAGACCTGTTGACCCGAGAAGACGCCCGTCTAGATCCGGATGCTCCAGGGGAAGCTAAGCAGCTATGGAAAGAGAAGAGCAGGCTGTTCCTCTATGAAGGTAAGCTGTGCAGAAGACTTGTCAACCACCGGACGCACGAGCTGACCTGGCAAGTCGTGGTCCCAAGGCGAGATGCAGCTATGGTCCTGTAGGCTTACCATGACAGGGCGGGGCACTTCGGCTGCAAGAAACTGGAGTTCCTGATAAGAGGCCGGTTCTTCTGGATTGGCATGAGAGGGGCTGTAAAGAAGTGGTGCAGAGACTGTGGCCCTTGTATTCTAAGGAGGAAGGACCGCACCAGTCAGAAGACACCCTTGAGGCCCATCGTCACCCAGCAGCCTCTTGAGCTTGTAGCTCTGGACTAGAGATGAGCGGTGTTCGACTCGAACTGTTCGCCAATCTCAAATTCGAGCTGTTTTGGGCGGTGTTCGAGCCGTTCGGCGAACACAAACGATTTGAAAAAAATTCGGCTGTTCGAGGTTATGTTCGATAACTGTTCGTGCACCAAAATCATAACTGGATTTTTTCTCAGTAATGCTGAAAATTAATGTTAATACGCAGTTTGAGTGTACAGCGGGGCGGTGGGAGGGGCAGGGGATGGATCTCTGCAGGAATAATGAAGATCTCCATTTTTTTTTCTCTTTCCCGCATTTACAGTGGGGAGGTGCAGTCTGTCAGCCTATCAGCAGCGCACACACGGAGCAAACTGCTTTTTTTCACACAAGCAAGGGCATGTGTTATTGGCAGTGTATGTCACATGTCCTTGCCCTTTAAGACCCAGCCATTTTCCCCGTCGCCACCATTTTCTCACTGCTGCAGCTGCGTGTTAGATGGCAACGCTGTTGCTGTGTGCGCTATACTTTGTTAATTTCAAGCCAACTTTCGCACAAATCTACAGATAGCTTGGGAGTAGTGTTGAGCCACCCCCGTAGTGTTCGAGTTCGGTTCGGTTCGTCGAACACCCGTGTGTTCGCCGAACTGTTCTTCGAACTGTTCGTCGAACACCTTCGAACACCGTTAAAACCAATGGCAGGTAAACAAAAACACATAGAAACACATAGAAAACACCTTCAAAGGTGTCCAAAAGCTGACAAACTGCTCAGAAGACACAAGTAACACATGGAAAAGTGACAAGTACATATAGTCATGCGAAAAGAAAAGAGGTGGAGGAGTAAAAGGAGGGGGAGACACAGATATAGGCATGTCATGCCCTTCTAAAATCCAAAAAGTGAGAAGCCGAGACGGCCAGTCTGCTCCTGCCCGTGCCACCTCCGTGTCGCCGGGTTTGTGCCAGAGCCGCGGTGAACCCTGACGGCCAGCCCCCCTCTCCCAATACTGGTGCCTGTCCGCTGGTGGGTCGAGAGAGCCCCCCTGTGGTGGAGGCAGCTCTAAGCTTTTTAATTTAAATTGTCCCTCTAATTTGAATGAATACACTTTAAATCCATTTACAAGGATCTATTGGAGGGCAAGTCTCATGCCAGCAGCCGCGTAATTCCAGCTCCAGTAGCGTCCACTAAAGCTGCTGCAGTTAAAAAGCTTTTATAAGGATCGAGCTCGGCTGTCCACCGCAAGGCATCCTAGTGCCAGTCCCAGCCCCTATGCCTTGGGGTGCCTCCTGATGCTCTTCACTAAGTATCCCGTGGTCCCGAAGCATTTCCTTTGAAAAAATTAAGTGTCCAAACTACAGGTGGTGTAGCTTGCTTAACAGCCGGGATAATCCGCTGACTAGCAGACACTGCTACTAGGCACAAAGTATTTCCTGGGCTAGATGCAGTTAAAAATTTGTAAGTAGATACTCTCGTTGGATGCTGAGAAAGCATTCCATAGAGTCTCCTGGCACGCCATATATGATTCTCTTAAAAAGCTTGGGGTAGGGGTCTAGGGGACCCTTTTATAGCCAAAATCACGGCCCTGTATCACAATACGTCACCTAGGCTGAAGATAAATGGAACTGTAGCACCGAGGGCTCGGTTGCTACAGACGTATTGCACCTCACCCAGAGGTGTGATATCTCACTCTCAGATAAGGATGGAGTGTGGATCAGGACCCGACACCTGCATGCATTACACCACATTGCCGTGGGGCAGGGCGACCAATATGCCCCTGAGATGGGCACGACAGTCCCTGTCCCTGGCTGGAGTGGGGGGAGGGAACACTGAGGAAGGGGAACCCTTCAGTGCAGGAGCAGGGAGGAAGCAGTTCCTGGGTGCATTGAGAAGGGAGTATAAAAGGTGGGCACCATCTTAGTTCAGTGCAGAGAAGTCTGAGCAGAAGTGGCAGGGAGCAGGGGCTCTGCATGAGCTCTGCTCCGGAGGCGGGCCTAGTAACAGAGGCCCAGGCCTGCAAGAGGGAGAAGGAAGGAAGAGGAGCGGAGAAGGCTCCAGGAACGAGGAATGAAGGGATCCCAGGGGTGCGGACGGGCGAGTCGCCACCGCACGCCCGAATCCACCTGCGTGGAGGGGTCAGGCCAAAGGGGGAGACCGGTCCCCGAACTAGTGGAGGCAGGAAACGACCCTCAGCTAGAAACCGGAGGCTCTGACATTTTATGTGGCGCAGCCCCTTGCTCCACCCGCTAGGAAGGCACCACATAGGGTCAGGGAAACTGGCGCCAAGTTTACCAAGAGGAGGCCCGAGGCAGCCGGACAGAAGTGTTGGTAAGAAAGGCCAGACAAAGGACACACAAAGGGGGTCCTGTGAAGCGCTCCAAAGTTATCTGGGAGTTGTCTGAGCCCCTCACCTGGTGAGCACAGTACGACGTGGGCAGCCGTTACCTGCAGACGTGGTCTGGATAATAAGAACTGTGAGTAAAGGCCCTGAACTGCATCACTGACTCCGTGTCGTTACTGCTGCTGCCCTGCACCATCACCCCCATCCTCCGCATACACTGCCCTGAGGTTGTACTCCTCCCGTGGGGAGTTATGCTACGCTCTGCTGCACCCACAACACCAGCCTTAGCGGTCTGCCCTGTAGCGGCGGTTCACTCTGACCGCAATCCACGGGTGGCGTAGTCGGACATTTAAACATCAAAACCACATAAATAGTTCCGCCACTGGTTTGACCGCCCTGAGCCACGGAACCGGATCGCCGCCACGAAGACTACAACCACCAGCATCCACCAAAAAGGGTCCGGCTCCGGGTGTCCCAAGGCCCAGGGGGTGCGTCAGAACATTTTCATCACCTTTCACAATCACCAATGGGACAAGGCAGGGATGTCCTCTGTCCCCTCTCTTATACATCCTAGTGACGGAGCACCTGCTCTCATCAATTCGCCATAACCCCAATATTAGGTGGATTGAGGTGGGAGGCACCGAGTACAAGTGCTCTCTATTTGCTGATGATGTCCTAGTATATATCACTCAATCACATATATCCATCCCTGCTGTTATGGCTGAAATAGATCACTTTGTTACATGGTAAAATTTTAAAATCAATGCAGCGAAGTCTGAGGCCCTCGATGTCTCCCTCCCTAAATCCATATAGGATTCCATCCAGTCCAACTTTCCCTTTGCCTGGCCCTCACAGGGTATCAAATACTTAGGAATTCCTATTCATAGAGACCTCTCCCATCTATGTTATCTTAATTTTGGGCCCTTTATTGAACAATTCCATACAGACCACGGTTGGCAAGTTAGAACTGTAAGATTCACTACGTGAACCACTGGTGTTTTGTGGAAAAGCACATGTACACCGCGTTCCAAATTATTATGCAAAAAGTGTTTAGGAGTGATAAGGGAAGAATTTGTTTGTTTGTCAGTTAAACTCATTGATGGTGATGTGTGTCAGGGCTCTTTATATCACTGTAAGCAATTGCAGACACCTGTGCTAATTAGTTTGGCAGGTGTGTCCAATGAAAGGCAAGACTACTTAAGAAGGCTCTCTCACATTATTAAGCAGCCTACATTTTCTGCCAAAATGGGAAAGAAAAAGGATGTGTCGGCTGCTGAGAAGCAACAAATTGTGGAGTGTTTAGGTCAAGGCATGACTACAATCAACATTGTGCGATGATCAGGATGAAGTGTCTTGGCAATCAAGAAGTATGTAGCTGATTCACAGTACACACGTGTGCGTGCTGATAAGGGCAAATTGAGGACTCTTTCCTACAGGCAATTACGTCAGGTTGAAACAGCAGCGGCAAAAAAGCCTTGTCATAGCAGCAGACAAGTTTTTGAAGCTGCTTGTGCCTCCAACGTCCCCCGAACAACAAGATGCAGGGTCCTTCAGAGGTTTGCAGCTGTGCATATGCCATCCTGTCGACCTCCTCTATCCACTTCACACAAGCAGAAACGGCTCCAGTGGGCCAAACATTACATGAAGACTGATTTCAAAACTGTTTTGTTCACGGATGAGTGCCGTGCAGCGCTCGATGGTCCAGATGAATGGAGTGGAGGATGGCTGGTTGATGGACACCCCACGCAAACACGGCTACAGCGCCAACAAGGAGGAGGTGGAGTAATGTTTTGGGCTGGAATCATGGGGAGAGAGATTGTCGGCCCCTTTAGGATCCCTGAAGGCGCTAAAGATGAACTCCATAATGTATGTGGATTTTCTCAAACAGCACTTCCTGCCATGGTTCAAGAAGAAGAACCGTGTATTTCACAGCAAGATCATTTTTCTGCATGATAATGCACCATCTCATGCTGCACATAAAACATCTGCATCTCTGGCTGATATGGGCATAAAAGGGGACAAACTTATGGTGTGACCCCCATGCTCCCCTGACCTCTACCCCATTCAGAACCTTTGGAGCATCATTAAAAGGAGTGTCTATGATGGCGGGAGGCAGTTCACATCTAAGCAACAGCTCTGGGAGGGTATTCTGTCCTCATGCAAAACAATTGAAGCAGAAACCATCCAAAACCTGACAAATTCAATGGACGAGAGAGTTCAGAAGCTCCTTTCGAACAAGGGGTCCTATGTGAAAATGTAACATCACCTAGAATAAAGTTTTGAGTTGAAAACTGTTTGATTTCAGTTTCTAACAACCTGCTAATGCTTAGAATTTCAAAAATGACCATTTTTTTGGTCTTTATTAAAATGAAAAGGTTGATCGAAAAGTTTGGGGGATCTAAGAGTGTGGCAACCCAGTAGTCATGATTACTTCGAATTCTGACAATATGAGGGTCATGCTGCAGGTAGTGCAGCAAGAAGGCACTTATGTGTCTTGCGCATCTCGGAGCCCCAAAATTATTTTCCGGGCTAGATGCAGCTAAAAATTATTTTTAATTTTAAATCTGGTGAAGCTTATTATAGATGGCCTAATAGGATCAGTGCTGCACACTGCTACAAAGCCCAAATTATTTTCCAGTCAAGATACAGATAAACATGATTAGTAATTTGAAAGCTTAAAACGGTTGGTAGGGTGATTTTAACCAATCATCAAGCTTTTACTCTCCCCAGGATGACACAGGGGTAGAAAAGTCGTTTCGGATCCATGATTTGTTCATCTTTATGAACGTGAGTCTGTCTACATTATCAGTGGAGAGCCGCGTGCGCTTATCTGTCAGCACACCACCAGCAGCGCTGAACACACGTTCAGACAGAACGCTGGCTGCGGGGCATGACAAGATCTCCAAGGCGTAAGTGGCTAGCTCCGGCCATTTATCCAGATTGGAAGCCCAAAAAGAGCAAGGGTCCAGTGACACAGTCGTGGCTTCAATGTTTACTTGGAGATACTCCTGTACCATCGTCTCTAGGCGTTGACTATGTGTCAGACTTCTTGTCTCCTGTGGCCTTGCAAAGGATGGGCTAAAAAAGTGGTGAAATGATTCCGCAAAATTGATGTTACCAGCAGATACTGTGGTTCTGTTACGGTTTGAGTGCTGAACACTTGACGGTCCCACGGTTGGCAAGTTGGAACTGTGAGATTCACTACGTGCACCACTGGTATTTTGTGGAAAAGCACATGTAAGATTCTGCAACAGTCTCTGCTGATACTCCTGCATGCGTGCATCCCTTTCTATGGCAGGAATAATTTCTGCAAATTTACTTTTGTACCGGGGATCTAACAGTGTGGCAACCCAGTAGTCAGGATTATTTCTAATTCTCACAATTCGAGGGTCATGTTGCAGGTAGTGCAGCAAGAAGGCACTCATGTGTGTTGCGCATCCAGGAGCACCAAGTCCCTGTTGTGTTGGTGGCGAGGTAGCAATCATGCTTCCTTCCTCTGTCCTCTCCCCCCAACCTCGCACAACAGAAATGTGATCAAGGTCTCCCTCATCTGATGAGTCTTCCATCAGTTCGTCCTCCACTTCTTCCTGGGCTCCTGCACCTTCCTCACTAGTTTGGCTGCTACCATGCGCCCTGGTAAAATCATCTCCCCCACCCTCACATGCCTGCCGCCTTGGTGCTGCCGACCGTCTGGACCTTGCAGATGTTAGCCCTTCCGCATACAACTCCTCCTCCTCTACTTCCTCCACCTCCTCTTGTGCCACCACCTGACTCCGAATTCTGTTTAACATGTGCTCCAGCATGTAAATCACCGGAATAGTCATGCTGATAATGGCATCGTCAGCACTAAACATCTTCGTCGCCATTTCAAAACTGTGCAGAAGGGTGCATAGGTCCCTGATCTGAGACCACTCCTCCAGCGTGATTTGCCCCACCTCTGAATCTCGTTGGCCCAGGCTATACGTCAGAACGTATTGCACCAGGGCTTGTCGGTGCTGCCACAGTCGCTGCAACATGTGCAGAGTTGAATTCCACCGGGTAGGCACATCGCATTTTAGCCGGTGAAGTGGCAGGCCCAACGACTTCTGTAGAGATGTAAGTCGCTGAGCTGCGGGATGCGAACGGCGGAAGTGAGCACACAGCGACCGTGCCCTCTGCAGAAGGCCATCTAGTCTGGGATAGTGGGCTAAAAATTGCTGGACAACCAGGTTCAACACGTGAGCCATACAAGGCACGTGTGTGACATTGCCCCGGCGAAGGGCCGCACCCAGGTTTGCAGCATTGTCGCACACGGCCTTCCCTGGTTTCAGGTCCAGTGGAGACAACCATTCATGAAATTGGTTCTCCAGAGCTGACCACAACTCCTCAGCTGTGTGACTCACATTTCCCAGACATTTCAATGTAAAAACCGCCTGATGACGTTGAGCCCTACTGCCAGCATAGTAAGGAGGTGTGCAGGATCCCTTCTGCGCAGTTAGAAAGCTTGTGGCATGACCAGACAGGCTTTGGGTGCAGGTGGAAGACCGAGAGGAGGTTGAGGAGGCAGAAGCAGTGGAGGAAAAATGACATAAAGAGGATTGACGCACAACTCGTGGGGACGGCAAGACTTGGACAGCAGCCCCTTGTCCTGCTGTCACCATAGTTACCCAGTGCCCAGTCAGCGACATGTAACGCCCCTGTCCATGCCTACTCGTCCAAGTGTCTGTGGTGAAATGCACCCTGTCACACACAGAGTTTCTCAAAGAAGCGGTGATGTTGTGTGCGACATGCTGGTGGAGCGCAGGCACACCTTTCTTTGAGAAGTAGTGCCGACTGGGCATCTGGTACTGGGGCACTGCGACGGACATAAGGTCTCGAAAATCCTCTGTGTCCACCAGGCGGAAAGGCAGCATTTCTGTAGCCAAGAGCTTGCAGATGGTGAAATTCAACCTCTTAGCTTTCTCATGGCTAGGAGGAAATGGTCTTTTACTTGTCCACATCTGAGGGACCGAGGGCTGGCTATTGTGCTTAGACGGGGTTGATAAGGGTGTCCCCGGCAAACTGCCGGTCTGTGAGGAAGATGCAGGCGGACATGTTAGGTTGCCTTGATCCAAAGGTGGTGCTATCGATGTCGGACAGCGCTCAAGACCAGCTGGTGTTACCACCTCCAAAGAAAATGATGACCTGCCAATCACGCTGGCTGTTGCGGGTAAAGAGGTGGCAGGTCTGCGCCCCAAAACAGGTGTGACTGCTGTCCCCCCAGTCACAGAGGATGAAGAGGCCGCGGATGCACAAGATATGGCAGACGGTGGTTGGCCCGGCCGGCTAGACCGCATTGTAGCACACTGAGCTTCCCACTGCAACTTATGCTTCATGTCCATGTGCCGGTTCATGCATGAAGTACTCAAACTATGTATTTTTTGGCCTCTACTTAGCTTTTGCTGACAAATGTTACAGATAACACGAGTTGGGTCATCTTTATCGATCTGAAAAAATGCCCAGGCTATGCAAGGCTTAGCACCCATGCGACCTGAAGAGCCACCACGACTTGTGGTGAGAGGCAGAGTTGTGTTTGAGGATGCAGTTGTTGACGTGCTTCCAGTACTACGTCTCTGTCCAGGAAGGCGCAACCTGACCTCGTCGTCACTAGCATCTTCCTCCACCTCCTCTGCTGACCTCATCTCTTGGCTGACTGTGGGTTGACAGTAAGTGGGATCTCCGACCTCATCATCATCACCCTGTGCGTTATCACACCCGTCGTCCTCAGAGCCAACCTGTTCCTGCCCTGACAAAAAACTAAAGTTGTCGCTCCAATCAGGTATTTGAGTCTTATCATCGTCTTCCTCATTGTCTCCACCAACAGGAGTTACAGTTTGGGAATGAGGGTCTACATTATGGTCAGAACCTTCTGCGTCTGGTCCTGGATCCGACTCATAAAGATTCTGGGCATCAGTGCAGATCATTTCCTCGTCTGGATTCACAGAAGCGCTGGAGTCGACCTCTGATTCCCAGGCTATAGTATGAGTAAACAGCTCTGCAGACTCAACCATCTGTTCTACCTCATACTCAGACGGGCAGCTGGAGATTTGGGAGCTGTGAGGAAGCAAGTGCGATTTGGGTGACACCTTTGAGGACTGGAGTATTTGTGATGTTGAAGTTGATGTGGAGGAGAGCCCACTTAAAGGAGCACTTGATATCCGTTGAAGCACCTGCTGTTTTTGTGCCTCATCTGGAATTTGTAGCGATTGGCGTGGCCGTAAGAAAGGGATCTTATCACATTGTCCGCTAAAAGAAGTAGACATTTTAGTTTGGCTGGAAGATGGTCTTTCTTCTGCACCTACCCCACGGACACAACCTTTTTTCCCCTTCCCAACACGCCTATTCCCCTTTCCACCAGCAGCAGGCCTTTTTCCACTCATTTTGGTGGTTAACTAATTCACAACTCTGGAGTTGTTTGCACAAAAAAACAATGGATGGTAACCGAGCAGAGCTGAGTGGCCAAACTGTGGTATTAGGCCAAAACTATTGGCTGGGTTAGATGCAGAAAAAATTATTTTTAATTTGCAACCTGATGGAGGTCAGTATAGATGGACTAATAGACCAAGTCCCACACACCGCTAGAAGCCCAAATATTTTTTCAGAGCTAGATGCAGAAATTTTTTTTATTCAATTTGCAACCTGATGGAGGTCAGTATAGATGGACTAATAGACCAAGTCCCACACACTGCTAGAAGCCCAAATATTTTTTCAGAGCTAGATGCAGAAAAAAATTATTTTTAATTTGCAACCTGATGGAGGTCAGTATAGATGGACTAATAGACCAAGTCCCACACACCGCTAGAAGCCCAAATATTTTTTCAGAGCTAGATGCAGAAAAAAATTATTTTTAATTTGCAACCTGATGGAGGTCAGTATAGATGGACTAATAGACCAAGTCCCACACACTGCTAGAAGCCCAAATATTTTTTCAGAGCTAAATGAAGAAAAAAATTATTTTTAATTTGCAACCTGATGGAGGTCAGTATAGATGGACTAATAGACCAAGTCCCACACACTGCTAGAAGCCCAAATATTTTTTCAGAGCTAGATGCAGAAAAAAATTATTTTTAATTTGCAACCTGATAGAGGTCAGTATAGATGGACTAATAGACCAAGTCCCACACACTGCTAGAAGCCCAAATATTTTTTCAGAGCTAGATGCAGGAAAAAATTATTTTTAATTTGCAACCTGATGGAGGTCAGTATAGATGGACTAATAGAACAAGTCCCACATGCTGCTAGAAGCCCAAATATTTTTTCAGAGATAAATGAAGAAAAAAATTATTTTTAATTTGCAACCTGATGGAGGTCAGTATAGATGGACTAATAGACCAAGTCCCACACACTGCTAGAAGCCCAAATATTTTTTCAGAGCTAGATGCAGAAAAAAATTATTTTTAATTTGCAACCTGATGGAGGTCAGTATAGATGGACTAATAGAACAAGTCCCACACGCTGCTAGAAGCCCAAATATTTTTTCAGAGATAAATGAAGAAAAAAATTATTTTTAATTTGCAACCTGATGGAGGTCAGTATAGATGGACTAATAGACCAAGTCCCACACACTACTAGAAGCCCAAATATTTTTTTCAGAGCTAGATGCAGAAAAAAATTATTTTTAATTTGCAACCTGATGGAGGTCAGTATAGATGGACTAATAGAACAAGTCCCACACGCTGCTAGAAGCCCAAATATTTTTTCAGAGATAAATGAAGAAAAAAATTATTTTTAATTTGCAACCTGATGGAGGTCAGTATAGATGGACTAATAGACCAAGTCCCACACACTGCTAGAAGCCCAAATATTTTTTCAGAGCTAGATGCAGAAAAAAATTATTTTTAATTTGCAACCTGATGGAGGTCAGTATAGATGGACTAATAGACCAAGTCCCACACACCGCTAGAAGCCCAAATATTTTTTCAGAGCTAGATGCAGAAAAAAATTATATTCAATTTGCAACCTGCTGGAGGTCAGTATAGAAGGACTAATAGAACAAGTCCCACACACTGCTAGAAGCCCAAATATTTTTTCATAGCTAAATGAAGAAAAAAATTATTTTTAATTTGCAACCTGATGGAGGTCAGTATAGATGGACTAATAGACCAAGTCCCACACACTGCTAGAAGCCCAAATATTTTTTCAGAGCTAGATGCAGAAAAAAATTATATTCAGTTTGCAACCTGATGGAGGTCAGTATAGATGGACTAATAGAATGATGCTATGCCCAAAAGATTTTACTTCACTAGGTGCAGTAAAAAAATTGGTATTCTATACACAGGTGGTATATCTTGCAACACAGATAGGCTACTCCACTGACTAACACACTCTGCAATAGGCCAAAAAGGATTAGCTTTGCTAGATTCAGCCAAATGCTGTGAAAAAAACTTGCACAGCACTGGCACAGACCTGCCTGGCAAAAACTGATAGGAACTGATGTAACCTAGTCCTGAAAAGGACTCCAATTACAATTAGTCTTTACTCCCACAATCTATCTATTTAAGAGCACAGACCTGCCTGATAAAAGTCGTAGGAAATGCTGTAACCTAGTCCTTAAAAGGACTGCAATCACAACTATTCCCTACTCCCAAGCTATCTGTATAGTTGTGCGAAAATTGGCTTGAAATTAACAAGGTATAGCGCACACAGCAACAGCGGTGCCGTCTAACACGCAGCTGCAGCAGTGAGAAAATGGTGGCGACGGGGAAAATGGCTTGGTCTTATAGGGCAAGGACATGTGACATACACTGCCAATCACACATGCCCTTGCTTGTGTGAAAAAAAGCACTTCGCTCCGTGTGTGCGCTGCTGATAGGCTGACAGATTGCACCTCCCCACTGCAAATGCGGGAAAGAGAAAAAAAAATGGAGATCTTCATTGTTCCTGCAGAGATCCATCCCCTGCCCCTCCCCCCGCCCCGCTGTACACTCAAACTGCGTATTAACATTAATTTTCATCATTACTGAGAAAAAATCCAGTTATGATTTTGGTGCACGAACAGTTATCGAACATAACCTCGAACAGCCGAATTTTTCTCAAATTGTTCGTGTTCACCGACCGGCTCGAACACCGCCCAAAACAGCTCGAATTTGAGATTGGCGAACAGTTCGAGGAGAACAACGCTCATCTCTACTTGGGAGTAGGGAAGAGTTGTGATTGCAGGCCTTTTAAGGACTAGGTTATATCATTTCCTACGACTTTTATCAGGCAGGTCTGTGCTCTTAAATAGATAGGCTGTGGGAGTAAAGACTAATTGTAATTGAAGTCCTTTTCAGGGCTAGGTTACATCAGTTCCTATCACTTTTTGCCAGGCTGGTCTGTACCAGTGCTGTGCAAGTTTTTTTCACAGCATTTGGCTAAATCTAGCAAAGCAAATCCTTTTTGGCCTATTTCAGAGTGTGTTAGTCAGTGGAGAAGCCTATCTGTGTTGCAAGCTACACCACATGTGTATAGAATACAAATTTTTTTACTGCACCTAGTGAAGTAAAACCTTTTCGGCATAGAATCATTCTATTAGTTCATCTATACTAACCTCCACCACATTACAAATTCAATATAATATTTTTCTGCATCGAGCTCTGAAAAAATATTTCGGCTTGTAGCAGTGTGTGGGACTTGTTCTATTAGTCCATCTATACTAACCTCCATCAGGTTGGAAATTCAGTATAATTTTTTTCTGCATCTAGCTCTGAAAAAATATTTCAGCTTCTAGCAGTGTGTGGGACTTGTTCTATTAGTCCATCTATACTGACCTCCATCAGGTTGCAAATTCAATCTAATTTTTTTCTGCATCTAGCTCTGAAAAAATATTTCAGCTTGTAGCAGTGTGTGGGACTTGCTCTATTAGTCCATCTATACTGACCTCCATCAGGTTGCAAATTCAATATAATTTTTTTCTGCATCTATCTCTGAAAAAATATTTCAGCTTGTAGCAGTGTGTGGGACTTGTTCTATTAGTCCATCTATACTAACCTCCATCAGGTTGGAAATTCAATCTAATTTTTTTCTGCATCTAGCTCTGATAAAATATTTAGGCTTCTAGTAGTGTGTGGGACTTGGTCTATTAGTCCATCTATACTGACCTCCATCAGGTTGCAAATTCAATCTAATTTTTTTCTGCATCTAGCTCTGAAAAAATATTTAGGCTTCTAGCAGTGTGTGGTACTTGGTCTATTAGTCCATCTATACTGACCTCCATCATGTTGCAAATTCAATCTAATTTTTTTCTGCATCTAGCTCTGAAAATATTTAGGATTCTAGCAGTGTGTGGGACTTGGTCTATTAGTCCAACTATACTGACCTCCATCAGGGTGCAAATTCAATCTAATTTTTTTCTGCATCTAGCTCTGAAAAAATATTTCAGCTTGTAGCAGTGTGTGGGACTTGGTTTATTAGTACATCTATACTGACCTCCATCAGGTTGCAAATTCAATCAAATTTTTTTCTGCATCTAGCTCTGAAAATATTTAGGCTTCTAGCAGTGTGTGGGACTTGTTCTTTTAGTCCATCTATACTGACCTCCATCAGGTTGCAAATTCAATCTAATTTTTTTCTGCATCTAGCTCTGAAAATATTTAGGCTTCTAGCAGTGTGTGGGACTTGGTCTATTAGTCCATCTATACTGACCTCCATCAGGTTGCAAATTCAATCTAATTTTTTTCTGCATCTAGCTCTGAAAAAATATGTAAGCTTGTAGCAGTGTGTGGGACTTGGTCTATTAGTCCATCTATACTGACCTCCATCAGGTTGCAAATTCAATCTAATTTTTTTCTGCATCTAGCTCTGAAAATATTTAGGCTTCTAGCAGTGTGTGGGACTTGTTCTATTAGTCCATCTATACTGACCTCCTTCAGGTTGCAAATTCAATCTAATTTTTTTCTGCATCTAGCTCTGAAAATATTTAGGCTTCTAGCAGTGTGTGGGACTTGTTCTATTAGTCCATCTATACTGACCTCCATCAGGTTGCAAATTCAATCTAATTTTTTTCTGCATCTAGCTCTGAAAAAATAATTCAGCTTGTAGCAGTGTGTGAGACTTGTTCTATTAGTCCATCTATACTGACCTCCATCAGGTTGCAAATTCAATCTAATTTTTTTCTGCATCTAGCTCTGAAAAAATATTTAGGCTTCTAGCAGTGTGTGGGACTTGTTCTATTAGTCCATCTATACTAACCTCCACCAGGTTGCAAATTAAAAATAATTTTTATCTGCATCTAGCTCTGAAAAAATATTTAGGCTTCTAGCAGTGTGTGGGACTTGTTCTATTAGTCCATCTATACTGACCTCCATCAGGTTGCAAATTCAATATAATTTTTATCTGCATCTAACCCAGCCAATACTTTTGGCCTAATACCACAGTTTGGCCACTCAGCTCTGCTCGGTTCCCATCCATTGTTTTTTTGTGCAAACAACTCCAGAGTTGTGAATTAGTTAACCACCAAAATGAGTGTAAAAAGGCCTGCTGCTTGTGGAAATGGGAATAGGCGTGTTGGGAAGGGGGGAAAAGGTTGATTCCGTGGGGTAGGTGTTAAAGCAACAGTAACATCTGCAGAAGAAAGACAATCTTCCAGCCAAACTAAAATGTCTACTTCTTTTAGCAGACAATGTCATAAGATCCCTTTCTTACGGCCACGCCAATCGCTACAAATTCCAGATGAGGCACAAAAACAGCAGGTGCTTCAACGGATATCAAGTGCTCCTTTAAGTGGGCTCTCCTCCACCTCAACTTCAACATCACAAATACTCCAGTCCTCAGAGGTGTCACCCCAATTGCACTTGCTTCCTCACAGATCCCAAGTCTCCAGCTGCCCGTCTGAGTATGGGGTAGAACAGATGGTTGAGTCTGCAGAGCTGTTTACTCATGTTATAGCCTGGGAATCAGAGGTCAGCTCCAGAGCTTCTGTGAATCCAGACGAGGAAATGATCTGCACTGATGCCCAGAATCTTTATGAGTCGGATCCAGGACCAGACGCAGAAGTTTCTGACCATAATGTAGACCCTCGTTCCCAAACTGTAACTCCTGTTGGTGGAGACAATGAGGAAGACGATGATGAGACTCAAATTATTATTATTATTTATTATTATAGCGCCATTTATTCCATGGCGCTTTACATGTGAAAAAGGGGGTATAATACAAGAACAATTACAATAATCTTGAACACAATGTGACAGCGACTGGTACAGGATTGGAGCGACAACTTTAGTTTTTTGTCAGGGCAGGAACAGGTTGGCTCTGAGGACAACGGGTGTGATAACACACAGGGTGATGATGATGAGGATCCCCTAGGCCCAGGCTTATCCGGAAACCTCTTGTGAAACACTCTGACAAGTCTGGAAGCAGAAACATCATCCGCCCTCACCCATGAGTTATCCTCGGGTCCGAAACCCTTCCAAGCGACGAGATACTGCAAACTCCCTCTATACCATCTAGAATTTAGGATGCAGGAAATTTCGTATTCCCCGTCCTCCACCACCGGAGGAACAGTGGCAGAGGCGTCTCCATCCGACACATAAGCTCTTTTCAACAGAGAAACATGAAACACCGGATTAATCTTCCAGGAGGTAGGAACCTCCAACCTAACAGCAGATTGGTTAACTACCTGAAGCACCTTAAAGGGTCCTACAAACTTGTGACCCAATTTTTTAGAAGGAAACCTCAACCGCAGATTCTTAGAGGACAACCAAACCATGTCACTAATAGCAAACAAAACCTCTTGCCGTTTCCTATCAAAGTACCTCTTAGATTTTTTGTTAGCCTCCTGAAGATTACCACGCACATCCGTCCAAACTCTCTCCAAATCACTGGAAAAACTCTCCTCCTCAGGCACAGCCGATACCAATTTGGAGAATGACCCAAAAGACGGATGTCTCCCAGAACAACAAAAAAAAGGCGAACAACCAGCAGAAGAGGATGTATGGTTGTTAAGAGCAAACTCAGCAAGTGGCAGAAACTCAGACGACCCCTCCTGATTGTCTGCCACAAAACAAAGCAAGAACTGCTCAACATCCTGATTCTTCCTTTCTGTCTGGCCATTAGACTCAGGATGATATCCGGATGAAAACGACAAATGAACTCCCAACCTGTCACAAAAAGCACGCCAAAAATGAGCCACGAACTGAGGTCCCCTATCCGAAACAATGTCAGTAGGAACGCCATGTAGTCTGACAATTTCCTTGACAAAGGCCTTAGCGAATGTCTTAGCGCAGGGCAGTATGATGAAAGGAACCAAGTGACACATCTTGCTAAAACGGTCCACGACCACCCAGATGACTGTGAAACCCTCAGAGGTGGGAAGGTCAGTAATAAAGTCCATAGCCAGATGTGTCCAAGGTGCACTAGGAACCTCCAGAGGGCAAAGCAACCCCGCTGCAGGAGTATGTGAAGACTTAGATCTAGCACACACAGTACATTGACGCACCCACTTAATGACTTCCTTCTGCCATCCAGGCCACCAAAAACTGCGACCCACAAGTCTCTTGGTCTCAGAAATTCCTGGATGACCTGCCAACCGAGACTCATGACACTCAACAAACAAATCTCTCCTAAAGGTCCTAGGCACAAACAACCTCCCATGGGGAGTGTTAGATGGGGCATTCTCCTGTGCTTTAAGAATCTCATCTTCCAAAACGGAGTCCAATGCAGCAATCACAACACCTTCTTGTAAAATGCTCCCCTCCTCCTCAGCACCGACCATGGGAGAAAAGCTGCGAGACAAAGCATCAGCTTTAACATTCTTGGTACCCGGGATGTAAGTAACGGAAAAATTAAACCGCGAGAAAAAAAGTGCCCACCTAGCCTGACGGGCATTCAAGCGCTTGGCAGCATCGAGATAGATCAGATTTTTATGATCAGTGAAAACCTGAATGGGAAATTCAGCACCTTCCAAGAGATGATGCCAGTGTTCAAATGCAAGTTTAATAGCCTTCAATTCCCGATTACCAATATCGTAATTAAGTTCAGTCTCAGAAATTTTTTTTGAAAAAAAAACACAGGGATGTACTCCATCCTTGTTTTTCTGAGACAATATCGCACCGACCCCCACCGAAGAAGCATCAACCTCAACCAAAAACGGCTTAGTCACATCAGGCTGCATAAGGATGGGAGCAGAGCTGAACCTCTCCTTTAGAAACACAAAAGCTTCAATGGCCTCAGTAGTCCACTGAACCGCATTAGAACCTTTCCTGGTGAGATCGGTCAGTGGTTTGACAATAATAGAAAAATTTTTAATGAATTTTCTGTAATAATTGGCGAAACCCAAAAACCTCTGTATCGATTTCAAACCAATAGGCCTAGGCCATTCCTGCACAGCTTGAACTTTCACCGGGTCCATCTCAAAGCCCTCGCTGGAGATAATGTAGCCCAAGAAACTAATTCTCTGTACAGCGAACTCACATTTCTCCAGCTTAGCAAAAAGTGAATTGTCAATTAATAACTGTAATACCTCACGTACGCTCCGCCAATGAGACTCCAGATCCGGTGAATAAATCAAAATGTCATCCAAATACACAACCACATTTTTGCCGATCAAAGGTCTAAGGATGTCATTAATAAGATTCTGAAAAAATGCTGGAGCATTGGTAAGACCAAAAGGCATAACCAGATTCTCAAAATGACCCACAGGAGTGTTAAAAGCAGTCTTCCATTCATCACCCTCCTTCATGCGCAACAAATTGTATGCCCCCCGGAGATCAATTTTAGAGAACCACTTGGCCCCCACTAACTGGTTAAACAAATCAGGAATCAATGGCAGTGGGTAAGGATTACGTACAGTAATTTTATTAATCTCACGAAAATCCAGACAAGGACGTAAACCGCCGTCCTTTTTTTTACCAAAAAAAAATCCAACAGCCACAGGAGACTTGGAAGGCCTAATGTGACCGGCGGCCAAGCTTGTCTGTATGTATTCCTCCAAAGTCTTTCTCTCAGGAATAGTAAGATTAAATAAACGACTTTTAGGAAGAGTCGCTCCAGGGACAAATTCAATGGTACAATCATAGTCTCTATGCAAAATTTGTGACTCCTCCTCAGAAAAAACTCTCCAAAAATCCTGAATAGGTACAGGTAATTCCCCTTTTAACACCGCAGCAATATGTCCGTTACAACACTTGTCATAACACTTAGGGCTCCAGGACTTAATTTCATTGGTTGACCAATTCTGTACAGGATTGTGCAATTTTAACCAGGGTAACCCCAAAACTACTGGAGAAGGCAAATTATTTAATACTACCAAATCCAAATTTTCTTGGTGAATACCATTAATAGTCGGGGGAAATTCACAGACCTTGTGAGTAACACTCTTCAAGGGGGAGCCATCGACAGAAACCACAGCAATAGGGGATGACAAAGGTTTGGGTTTTAATTTAAGTTTTTCCAAGAATCCCCCATAAATCACATTCAGAGTAGAACCACAATCCACAAATACCCGAAATTCAATTAATTCTTCTTGAGCAGCAGTAGTAGCAGAAAGAAATACCCCCTTAGTATTTAAACAGGCTATTCGGGCGTAACTGACCTCTATTTTTTCATTGTTCATACGAAGCGAAAAAGTTCTTAATAAAATGGTCAGATTTCCCGCAATAAAAGCACAAAACCTTCAGAAGACCTGCGGTCTTTTTCCTGTGAGTGCCATCGCCCCAATCTCCATCGGCTCTCCAATGTCAGTACAGGCCCTCTCAAGACTCGGAGCTGACATGGCAGAGGATTTACTCTCATTAACCCTTGCACGCAGTCTCCTGTCCACCCGTATAGCTAATTGCATTGCCTCCTGCAAGTTTCCAGGTGTGGGATAAGCAATCAGCAAATCCTTAACCCTTTCACCTAGCCCCGCAAGAAACAAACTTTTCAAAGCTGAATAGTTCCACCCCACCTGGGCAGACCACCGACGGAAGTGAGAACAATATTTTTCCACATTACCTGATCCCTGCCTCAAACGTCTCAATTCAGTCTCAGCTGATGAGACACGATCAGGATCATCATACAACAAACCCAAAGCAGAAAAAAACTATCCACTGATCTAAAGCATGGATCACTAGGTTGGAGAGAAAAGGCCCATCCCTGAGGTTCTTTGTGCAAAAGTGACATTATGAACCCTATGCGCTGTGATTCATCACCAGAGGATCTGGGTCTCAAACGAAAATACAACAAACAAGCATTTTTAAAGGAAAAAATTCTTGTTGATCACCAAAAAATAAATCAGGCAAGCGTATCTTTGGCTCCACAAAATGTGCTCCAGAACAGCTACTCACGTGTTGTTGGAGCTCGGCCACCTCCAGAGAGAGTCCCTGCAGGCGTTGAGCCAAACCCTGAACCGACACCATGATGAAAACTGGAGGTCTTTCCTTAGAGATATTTTTGGGCTGGACTTACTGTTATGATCTGCTACAAGCACTAAGGAAAGAAAGGAGATCTGTCCCTACAATAGAACTAAGCTTGATCCCTACGATGTAACGGGGAACCTGATCCTGCGATCAGACCCGCTAAAGTCCTCGGCTAGTCTGTACGAAGACCTATAGATGCAAGGGAGGGATCCCTACAAGAACTAGGTACTGGGATAAAGTTGGACACCTCCTAACAGAAATTGTAGCAGTAAAAGACAAACACACAACATAGAACATAAAGGTCAGAAGATCTAGCAAAACTGACTGAGAAAGGTAACTAAGCACCAGGCTAGCTAAAGAGTAGAAATTACAATGAAGTCCAGCAAGGCCAGGAGGGCGGAGCAGGATTAAAGAGGCAAAAAAGGTCATGTCACCAGCAAGATAGAAAAAACCTATCAGGAGAGTTCTAACAGCATGGGTGCTAAGCCTTGCATAGCCTGGGCATTTTTTCAGATCGATAAAGATTACCCAACTCGTGTTATCTGTAACATTTGTCAGCAAAAGCTAATTAGAGGCCAAAAAATACATAGTTTGAGTACTTCATGCATGAACCGGCACATGGACATGAAGCATAAGTTGCAGTGGGAAGCTCACTGTGCTACAATGCGGACTAGCCGGCCGGGCCAGCCACCGTCTGCCCCATTTTGTGCATCTGCGGCCTCTTCATCCTCTGTGACTGGGGGGACAGCAGTCACACCTGTTTTGGGACGCAGACCTGCCACCTCTTTACCCGCAACAGCCAGCGTGATTGGCAGGTCATCATTTTCTTTGGAGGTGGTAACACCAGCTGGTGTTGAGCGCTGTCCGACATCGATAGCACCACCTTTGGATCAAGGCAACCTAACATGTCCGCCTGCAACTCCCTCATTGAACGGCAGTTTGCCGGGGACACCCTTCTCAACCCCGTCTAAGCACAACAGCCAGCCCTCGGTCCCTCAAATGTGGACAAGTAAAAGACCATTTCCTCCTAGCCATGAGAAAGCTAAGAGGTTGAATTTCACCATCTGCAAGCTCTTGGCTACAGAAATGCTTCCTTTCCGCCTGGTGGACACAGAGGATTTTCGAGACCTTATGTCCATCGCAGTGCCCCAGTACCAGATGCCCAGTCGGCACTACTTCTCAAAGAAAGGTGTGCCTGCGCTCCACCAGCATGTCGCACACAACATCACCGCTTCTTTGAGAAACTATGTGTGTGACAGGGTGCATTTCACCACAGACACTTGGACGAGTAGGCATGGACAGGGGTGTTACATGTCGCTGACTGGGCACTGGGTAACTATGGTGACAGCAGGACAAGGGGCTGCTGTCCAAGTCTTGCCGTCCCCACGAGTTGTGCGTCAATCCTCGTTATCTCAAAGTTCCTCCACTGCTTCTGCCTCCTCAACCTCCTCTCGGTCCTCCACCTGCACCCATAGCCTGTCTGGTCATGCCACAAGCTTTCTAACTGCGCAGAAGGGATTCTGCACACATCCTTACTATGCTGGCAGCAGGGCTCAACGTCATCAGGCGGTTTTTACTTTGAAATATCTGGGAAATGTGAGTCACACAGCTGAGGAGTTGTGGTCAGCTCTGGAGAACCAGTTTCATGAATGGTTGTCTCCACTGGACCTGAAACCAGGGAAGGCCGTGTGCGACAATGCTGCAAACATGGGTGCGGCCCTTCGCCGGGGCAATGTCACACACGAGCCTTGTATGGCTCACGTGTTGAGAATGGTTGTCCAGCAATTTTTAGCCCACTATCCCGGACTAGATGGCCTTCTGCAGAGGGCACGGTCGCTGTGTGCTCACTTCCGCCGTTCGCATCCCGCAGCTCAGAGACTTAAATCTCTACAGAAGTCATTGGGCCTGCCACTTCACCGGCTAAAATGCGATGTGCCTACCCGGTGTAATTCAACTCTGCACATGTTGCAGCGACTGTGGCAGCACTGACAAGCCCTGGTGCAATACGTTGTGACATATAGCCTGGGCAAATGAGATCCAGAGGTGGGGCAAATCACGCTGGAGGAGTGGTCTCAGATCAAGGACCTATGCACCCTTCTGCACAGTTTTGAAATGGCGACGAAGATGTTTAGTGCTGACGATGCCATTATCAGCATGACTATTCCGGTGATTTACATGCTGGAGCACGTTAAACAGAATTCGGAGTCAGGTGGTGGCACAAGAGGAGGTGGAGGAAGTAGAGGAGGAGGAGTTGTATGCGGAAGGGCTAACATCTGCAACGTCCAGACGTTCGGCAGCACCAAGGCGGCAGGCATGTGAGGGTGGGGGAGATGGTTTTACCAGGGCGCATGGTAGCAGCCAAACTAGTGAGGAAGGTGCAGGAGCCCAGGAGGAAGTGGAGGACGAACTGATGGAAGACTCATCAGATGAGGGAGACCTTGATCACATTTCTGTTGTGCGAGGTTGGGGGGAGAGGACAGAGGAAGGAAGCATGATTGTTACCTCGCCACCAACACAACAGGGACTTGGTGCTCCTGGATGAGCAAGACACATGAGTGCCTTCCTTCTGCACTATCTGCAACATGACCCTCGAATTGTGAGAATTATCCCCGGTACAAAAGTAAATTTGCAGAAATTATTCCTGCCATAGAAAGAGATGCACGCATGCAGGAGTATCAGCAGAAACTGTTGCAGAATCTTACATGTGCTTTTCCCCAAAACACTAGTGGTGCACGTAGTGAATCTCGCAGTTCCAACTTGCCAACCGTGGGTCGTCGAGTGTTCAGCACTCAAAATGTAACAGAAACACAGTATCTGCTGGTAACATCAATTTTGCGGAATCATTTCACCACTTTTTTAGCCCATCCTTTGCAAGGCCACAGGAGACAAGAAGTCTGATACATAGTCAACGCCTAGAGACGATGGTACAGGAGTATATCCAAGTAAACATTGGAGCCATGACTCTGTCACTGGACCCTTGCTCTTTTTGGGCTTCCAATCTGGATAAATGGCCGGAGCTCGCCACTTACGCCTTGGAGATCTTGTCATACCCCGCAGCCAGCGTTCTGTCTGTCTGTGTTCAGCGCTGCTGGTGGTGTGCTGACAGATAAGCGCACGCGGCTCTCCACTGATAATGTAGACAGACTCACGTTCATAAAGATGAACAAATCATGGATCCGAAACGACATTTCTACCCCTGTGTCATCCTGGGGAGAGTAAAAGCTTGATGATTTGTTAAAATCACCTCACCAACCGTTTTAAGCTTTAAAATTACTAATCATGTTTATCTGTATCTTGGCTGGAAAATAATTTGGGCTTTGTAGCAGTGTGCATTACTGATTCTATTAGGCCATCTATACTAAGCTCCACCAGATTTAAAATTACTAATCATGTTTATCTGTATCTTGGCTGGAAAATAATTTGGGCTTTGTAGCAGTGTGCAGTACTGATTCTATTAGGCCATCTATACTAAGCTCCACCAGATTTAAAATTACTAATCATGTTTAACTGTATCTTGGCTGGAAAATAATTTGGGCTTTGTTGCAGTGTGCAGTACTGATTCTATTAGGCCATCTATACTAAGCTCCACCAGCTTTCAAATTAATAATACTTTTTAGCTGCATCTAGTCCGGAAAATAATTTTGGGTCTCCTAGCTGCGCAAGACACATGAGTGCCTTCTTGCTGCACTACCTGCAACATGACCCTCAGATTGTCAGAATTCAAAGTAATCCTGACTACTGGGTTGCCACACTCTTAGATCCCCCACACTATTCGATCAACCTTTTCATTTTAATAAACAGCAAAAAAATGGTCATTTTTGAAATTATAAGCATTAGCAGGTTATTAGAAACTGAAATCAAACAGTTTTCAAGTCAAAACTTTATTCTAGGTGATGTTACATTTGCACATAGGACTCCTTGTTCGAAAGGAGCTTCTGAACTGTCTTGTCCATTGAATTTGTCAGGTTTTGGATGGTTTCTGCTTCAATTGTTTTGCATGAGGACAGAATACCCTCCCAGAGCTGTTGCTTAGATGTGAATTGCCTCCCGCCATCATAGACACTCCTTTTGATGATGCTCCAGAGGTTCTGAATGGGGTTGAGGTCAGGGGAGCATGGGGGTCACACCATAAGTTTGTCCCCTTTTATGCCCATATCAGCCAGAGATGCAGATGTGTTATGTGCAGCATGAGACGGTGCATTATCATGCATGAAAATGATCTTGCTGCGGAATACACGGTTCTTCTTCTTGAACCATGGCAGGAAGTGCTGTTTGAGAAACTCCACATAAATTATGGAGTTCATCTTTACCCCTTCAGGGATCCTAAAGGGGCCGACAATCTCTCTCCCCATGATTCCAGCCCAAAACATTACTCCACCTCCTCCTTGTTGGCGCCGTAGCCGTGTTTGCGTGGGGTGTCCATCAACCAGCCATCCTCCACTCCATCTATCTGGACCATCGAGCGTTGCACGGCACTCATCGGTGAACAAAACAGTTTTGAAGTCAGTCTTCATATATTGTTTGGCCCACTGGAGCCGTTTCTGCTTGTGTACAGTGGATAGAGGAGGTCGACAGGATGGCTTACGCACAGCTGCAAACCTCTGAAGGACCCTGCATCTTGTTGTTCGGGGGACGTTGGAGGCACCAGCAGCTTCAAAAACTTGCTGCTGCTCTTTTAACCTGACATAATTGCCTGTAGGAAAGAGTCCTCAATTTTCCCTTATCAGCACGCACATGTGTGTACTGTGAATCAGCTACATACTTCTTGATTGTGCGATGATCAGGATGAAGTGTCTTGGCAATGTTGATTGTAGTCATGCCTTGACTTAAACACTCCACAATTTGTTGCTTCTCAGCCGCCGACACATCGTTTTTCTTTCCAATTTTGGCAGAAAATGTAGGCTGCTTAATAATGTGGGACAGCCTTCTTAAGTAGTCTTGCCTTTCATTGGACACACCTGCCAAACTAATTAGCACAGGTGTCTGCAATTGCTTACAGTGATATAAAGAGCCCTGACACACATCACCATCAATGAGTTTAACTGACAAACAAACAAATTCTTCCCTTATCACTCCTAAACACTTTTTACATAATAATTTGTAACAGAGTGTACATGTGCTTTTCCACAAAACACCAGTGGTTCACGTAGTGAATCTTACAGTTCTAACTTGCCAACCGTGGTCTGTATGGAGTTGTTCAATAAAGGGCCCAAAATTAAGATAACATAGATGGGAGAGGTCTCTATGAATAGGAATTCCTAAGTATTTGATACCCTGTGAGGGCCAGGCAAAGGGAAAGTTGGACTGGATGGAATCCTGTATGGATTTGGGGAGGGAGACATCGAGGGCCTCAGACTTCGCTGCATTGATTTTAAAATTTGACCATGTAAAAATGTGATCTATTTCAGCCTTAACAGCACGGATGGATATATGTGATTGAGTGATATATACTAGTACATCATCAGCAAATGCAGAGCACTTGTACTCGGTGCCTCCCACCTCAATCCACCTAATATTGGGGTTATGGCGAATTGTTGAGAGCAGGTGCTCTGTCACTAGGATGTATAAGAGAGGGGACAGAGGACATCCCTGCCTTGTCCCAATGGTGATTATGAAAGGTGATGAAAATGTTCTGACGCACCCCCTGGGCCTTGGGACACCCGGAGACGGACCCTTTTTGGTGGATGCTGGTGGTTGTAGTCTCCGTGGCAGCGACCCGGTTCCGTGGCTCAGGGCGGTCAAACCAGTGGCGGAACTATTTATGTGGTTTTGATGTTAAAATGTTCGACTACGCCACCCGTGGATTGCGGTCAGCCTGAACCGCCGCTGCAGGGCAGACCGCTGAGGCTGGTGTTGTGGGTGCAGCAGAGCGTAGTATAACTCCCCACGGGAGGAGTATAGCCTCAGGGCAGTGTATGCGGAGGATGGGGGTGATGGTGCAGGGCAGCAGCAGTAATGACACGGAGTCAGTGATGCAGTCCAGGGCCTTTACTCACAGTTCTTAATATCCAGACCATTTCTGCAGGTAACGGCTGCCCACGTCGTACTGTGCTCACTAGGTGAGGGGCTCAGACAACTCCCAGATAACTTTGGAGCGCTTCTCAGGACCCCCTTTGTGTGTCCTTTGTCTGGCCTTTCTTACCAACGCTTCTGTCCAGCTGCCTCGGGCCTCCTCTTGGTAAACTTGGCGCCAGTTTCCCTGACTCTATGTGGTGCCTTCCTAGCGAGTGTAGCGAGGGGCTGCGCCACATAAAATGTCACAGCTTCTGGTTTCTAGCTGAGGGTCGTTTCCCGCCTCCACTAGTTTCGGGGACCGATCTCCCCCTTTGGCCTGACCCCTCCACGCAGGTGGATTCGGGCGTGCGGTGGCGACTCGCCCGTCCGCACCCCTGGGATCCCTTCATTCCTCGTTCCTGGAGCCTTCTTCGCTCCTCTTCCTTCCTTCTCCCTCTTCCAGGTCTGGGCCTCTGTTACTAGGCCTGCGTCCGGAGCAGAGCTCATGCAGAGCCCCTGCATCCTGTCACTTCTGCTCAGACTTCTCTGCACTGAACTAAGATGGTTCCCACCTTTTATACTCCCTTCTCAATGTACCCAGGAACTGCTTCCTCCCTGCTCCTGCACTACAGGGTTCCCCTTCCTCGGTGTTCCCTCCCCCCACTCCAGCCAGGGACAGGGACTGTCGTGCCCATCTCAGGGGCATATTGGTCGCCCTGCCCCACGGCAATGTGGTGAAATGCATGCAGGTGTCGGGGTCCTGATCCCTACCTGAGAGTGAGATATCACTCCTCTGGGTGAGGTGCAATACCTCTGTAGCAACCGAGCCCTCAGGGTGCTACAGTTCCATTTATCATCAGCCTAGGTGACGTATTGCGATACAGGCCCGTGATTTTGGCTATGAAAGGGTCCTCTAGACCCCTACCCCAAGCTTTTTAAGAGAATAATATATGACGTGCCAGGAGACTCTATGGAATGCTTTCTCAGCATCCAATGAGAGTATCTAATTACAAATTTTTAACTGCATCTAGCCCAGGAAATACTAGTAGCAGTGTCTGCTAGTCAGCGGATTATCCCAGCTGTTAAGCAAGCTACACCACCTGTAGTTTGGACACTTAATTTTTTCAAAGGAAATGCTTCAAGACCCCGGGATACTCAGTGAAGAGCATCAGGAGGCACCCCAAGGCATAGGGGCTGGGACTGGCGGTAGGACCCCTTGTGGTGGACCGCCGAGCTCGATCCTTGAAAAAGCTTTTTAACTGCAGCAGCTTTAGTGGATGCTACTGGAGCTGGAATTACATGGCTGCTGTCATGAGACTTGCCATCCAATAGATCCTTGTAAATGAATTTAAAGTGTATTCATTCAAATTAGAGAGACAATTTAAATTAAAAAGCTTAGACCTGCCTCCACCACAGGGGGGCTCGCTCGACCCACCAGCGGACAGGCACCAGTATTGGGAGAGGGGGGCTGGCCGTCAGGGTCCACCGCAGCTCTGGCACAAAGGAGGCGACACGGAGGTCGCACGGGCAGGAACGGACTGGCCGTGTCGGCTTCGCACTTTTTTGGTTTTAGAAGGGCATGACATGCCTATATCTGTGTCTCCCACTCCTTTTACTCCTCCACCACTTTTCTTTTCGCATGACTATATGTACTTGTCACTTTTCCATGTGTTAGTTGTGTCTTCTGAGCAGTTTGTCACGTTTTGGACACCTTTGAAGGTGTTTTCTATGTGTTTCTATGTGTTTTTGTTTGCCTGCCATTGGTTTTAACGGTGTTCGAAGGTGTTCCACGAACAGTTCGACGAACAGTTCGGCGAACATACGGGTGTTCGACGAACCGAACCGAACTCGAACACTACGGGGGTTGCTCAACACTACTCTGGACCACGTCAAATTGGCTCCAAGCCGGTTAGGATACGTTTATGCCCTGACAATCGTGGACCACTATTCCCGATTTCTAGTGGTGGTCCCTGTAAAACACTTGACAGCTCAAACGGCAGCCAGAGCCTTCCAGCAATACTTCTGCTGTCCACACGGGTATCCGGAACAGGTCCTGACAGACCAGGGTCCAGCGTTCGAAATCTTCCAAGAGTTCTGCAACCTCTATGGCTGTAAGAAGATTCGGACAACGCCTTACCACCCACAAACCAACGGGATGTGTGAGAAAATGAACAATATAGTCACTGATCTCCTGAAGACGTTGCCCCTGGAGGAACGCAGCCTGTGGCCAGAAAAACTTCCGGACCTGATAGACTTATACAACCATATCCCGGTGAATGCTACAAACTGCACCCCGGCTTACCTGATGCGAGCCAGACCAGGTAAGCTGCCCATAGACCTGGAGATGGGAGTCCTAACACCCGAGGACACCTCCCCAGATGCGGACTGGGATACGGAAAGGCGATTGCAGTACAAGAAGGTACAGGAGAGTGTGGAGAAGAGCCTGGCCCAGGTGAGAGAAAGGCAAGAAAGACTCTTCAACCAACATGCCCCTGCTGGTCTCCTAGAAACTGGTGAGCAGGTCCTGAAGTGAAAGAGAAGGCTACACAAGCTGGACGACCAGTGGGAAAGGGAACCCTACACCATACTGCAGTCTGATCACGACAACCCGAAGGTGTGCGTGATCACCAAGGATGGAGGAGAAACCACTAGTACCGTCTCCAGAGACCACCTAAAAAGGTGCCCCAAGCAACTACGGAATGCAGAAGAGGATCAGAGAGACCTTGAACCCGCAGAGGACAAGGAAGAAATGATCAGCACTGTTCTCGGAGAGTTCCCTCAGTCCTGGACTCGAATAAACGATGCCATAGTGGTACCCGTCCTGCATTTCCTGCAACCAATGCAGCAACAACCTACACCAGAGCTGGAAGGTGAAGAAGAACAAGCAGCCCCAGAGTCAGAAGAGCCTGTACCAGCAGCCCAGGAGAATAAACCCACTGCTGACAGTGAGCCTGCCATGCCTGCGGTAAGCCAGAGGACCCGCAGACAGCTGCCTGCCCTGCCTGTAAATCTAGCCAGTGATTGCACCCCGAGCGCTAGTGAGAAAAACCAGGTTAGACCACCACCAGACAGTGGGTTGCGTAGGTCAACCCGAAGCACTAAGGGGCAAACACCCACTCGCTGGAAAGTGTAGAGTGTAATAGCAAATGTAACTATCCTGTAAAATGTTGAATTATTTGAAATGTAATTGCATGACCAGTAACTACGCGTTTTCTCCGTTTCTTTCAGTTAATGGACTAACAGGTTATGAACTGTGAGCAACCGGACTTCCCTGTAAATATGTTTGGAGCTTAACCAGAGGAATGAACAAGGACTGTCAAGGACTTGGGGCTATGGCAGACCCCCCACCTGGTTAGAGCTCCCCATTGTTGTTGGTGAAATGGACACCCGGTCACAGACCACACTGTGACCTTAAGAACTCAACCTGTGCGTCACTTGCTTTATAATGTTTTTATGGTCATGCATGTTACTCTTGTTTATTGTTTAGTACTAAATTTTACTAGGGGGGAATGTGTCACCCTGGCCTGGATGCCACAAATGTATAATAAAGTTGTGTCTGAGAGCAAGGGGGAGGTTCTCTGGTCAAGGACCATTAGCATGCAGCACCTCCTGTCCCAGGCCAGTAGGGGGAGCGGGCTGCCCCTATAAAAGCTGGAACTGGGGCCAGGGTTAGGAGAACTGGACAACCTGTCTCTGAAGAAAGAGGTGTCCCAGAGTAGGGACAGACAGTTGTGTTGCAGCCTAAGAGGCCTGTGGCAGTAGGAGAGCCATGAGCCAGGGACAAGAGGTGAAGCGAGCCTGTCCTGGCAGGTAGAGAAACTAATCTACCAGACTTTGGTGTCTGAGGCTGTGAGGATTCCAAGTCCTACAGCAAATAACCAGTCCACATGGGATTGTATGTTCCCTGGCCTAAGAAGCCATACTCCTCCCGTGGGGAGTTGTACTATTCAGTGCTGCACATTTACATCTGCCCCAGCGGTCTGCACTGCAGCGGCGGTTAGCCCTGACCGCAATCCACGGGTGGCATAGTCGGACATTGCAAAACATATAGAAGACTGCCACTGGTCTGACCACCCTGAGCCACGGACCGGGTTGCCACTACTACCCCCATTATTGCCCTGTTGCCCGGATCCGAGTGTCCCACGGCCGAGGGGGTGAGTCACATATATTCAGTGGTGATAGCAGGAGTTATGCAGGCAGGGTTTGAGGCAGTGTATACAGCACAAGAGGGTCCATTGCATGCTCTGTCTGCTGCTGCTTTTACAGATATCCATTGACATAGCCCCAGATATCAGGGGCCAGGGCTAATTTATTTTTTTATCCTAATCCTGATTATTTGCTTAAAAAGCAATCCAGAGTACATTTTACTGCTCCATTTGCTTGCTAGCACTGCAGAATGCAGCCAGATCTTTTCCATCATCAGACAAGATTCCATATTACAGCAATACAAAACCACAAATTTGTAGTGAACGTGGAAAATATTGTCCTCCATTTAGAGTTTGTAGCAGTGTGTCAGTGAAGCTATTCACACGTGATCGCTGGCAATAATAGGAAACTACAGGGCCGCTATTTAAAACTGTTGGTGTCCGTCAGCCGTATCAAAGTTAACTGCGGTACAAATCCAGCCATTTCTGTCCTCCATTTAGAGTTTGTAGCAGTGTGTCAGCGAAGCTATTCACACGTGGTCGCTGTGACAAATAGTAAACTACAGGGCCACTATTAACTGTAGGTGTCCGTCAGACATATCACACATAACTACGATTCAAATCCAGCCATTTCTGTCCTCCATTTAGACTTTGTAGCAGTGTGTCAGTAAAGCTATTCACATGTGGGCGCTGTGACAAATTGGAAACTACAGGGCCGCTATTTAAAACCGTGGGTGTCTGTCAGATTATCACGTATAACTGCGGTACAAATCCAGCCATTTCTGTCCTCAATTTAGAGTTTGTAGCAGTGTGTTAGTAATACTATTCACATGTGGTCGCTGTGAAGAAGAGTAAACTACAGGGCCGCTATTTAAAACTGTAGGTGTCCGTCAGACGTATTACATATAACTGTGGTGCAAATCCAGCAATTTGAAGTGAATGTGGAAAATATTGAATGTGGAAAATATTGTCCTCCATTTACAGTTTCTAGCAGGGTGTCAGTATACACAATTTTACAGCTTCATTTGCTTGTTCGCAGAATACAGCCAGATTTTTTAAATTTTAATCACATTACTGTATTGTCGAAGCAGAGAAACTTTTTTCAGTGATCAGACATGATCCATATGACTGCTGTAAAAACACAGAAATGTTGTGGATCGTGCCAAATATTCCACTCCATTCAAAGTCAGCCAGCTGTGTTTTGTTGAACCAATTGACACTTGGTCACTGACAAATACCATACTATTAGGTGACTGCCTGAAACCGTCGACATCAGATGTTATCCCATATGACTGCACTAATAATCCAGCAATTTTTGTGAGCGTGTCAAATATTACACTCCATTTAAAGTATTGCAGTTGTGGGTTCAAACCTATTCAAAGTTGGTCGATGACAAGTAGCATATTTGTGAACAATGTTGTCAGAGTATTACGCCACTTTTAGGACTGACAAAGAAAACATACATAAAACAAGCTAAAATGGAAAAAAAACATTGTTGTCAGGGTACTGACTTGTATATAAGGCCAAAGAAATACAAAAAAAAAAAAAGTTATGGACTGTGGAAGATATTTATGCGACCAGAATGAACACTCATCTGGAGCTGATGATGCCACCTAGCAGCACCTGTCTCTATTGTAAATGCATCTAACAGCGTTATCAATAGGGAATAGAATAGATTTAAAAAAATTTTGGGCAGCAGCACGCAGTATAAGGCAATAATTCCTGGATGGATTGGTGTAATACGCTATCCATACTGCGATACCGCAACCGTAAACGAATTTCAGATAAGACAGTTAATATTCTAGAATATAGAATCTATTTGAATTGTCCTTCCCATTATTAAGGGCTATGCAGCAATTTCAAGGGCTGCCAAAAATTAGGACGCACTCCAATACACATTTGAAGAGACGTAAAATAAATAAATAAAAACACAGTTGGATCTTTCTTTAGTATAAAAAACAGACTGGCCAATGTAACCTCAAAGTAATCACATTGTTCAGCTCCTGCACCTCCTCCTTCTCCTCCTGTTCGGCCTCCATCTCCGAAATGAAACATCAGTCACAAGCTGAAAGCACTGCATTGGCCAAGTGGCAACAGGCTGTGCTGAAGAAAATATGCTTAATGCTTAGGCGACAAACCGCACACCGATGCAGAGTTGTTGAAAGCTGTAACACAAGAGGCAGATCTGTGGCTCTCACCGCTGAACATACAGCCAGGCATGGTCATGAAAACCAGAGTAGATATGGTTTCCCTGTATGCCAGTCCTTTCATCCAACCTGAATATGGTTGTAGTGAAATACAACTATGTCCGAGAAGCAGCCCTGGCTAAGAACAGTCTGTGTGAAGGTTCCCCGACACTCTATGGCTGCTTTTATACTGTGGATTGGACGTGCTTATGCATGTTTTTTCTCAAACCACATTGCAGATCAGGCCATTGTCCAACTCTGTAGTCATGAAATTCAAGGCTCAAAAAAAGATCTTTGTGTGTCGAACCATCACCGAGAAGTGTGAGCTGATATTAGACAGGCTGCCATTGCTTATGCAACAAGCTGCATTAAAGGACTTCCTGGGATAAATGACAGCCAGAGAAGGTATGGTTTCTCTCTATCCCTGTCCTTTCACCGAGCTAAAGAATATGGCTGTGGTGAAATACCTCTCACCGAGAAGCAGTGTTAGACTGAAGAACATTGGGCCCACCAGAGGATTTGATTCTGAGGGCCCACCTTTCTCCCCCGATCAAGAGCTCCATAGCAGCTGCAAAGTTTGCAGCATGATAAACTCTCCTGATGGAGAAGCCAGGGCCCACCGGAGGACTCTCTGGTGGGCCCGTCCAACCTTGCCGAGAAGTAGCCCTGGCTAAGAAAAGTCTGTGTGAAGGTTCCGGGACATTCTATGGCTGCTTTTTTACTGAGGGGGAAACCCACGCAAACACGGGGAGAACATACAAAATCCTTGCAGATGTTGTCCTTGGTGGGATTTGAACCCATGACCTCAGCGTTGCAAGGCTTCAGTGCTAACCACTGAGCCACTGTGCTGCCCAATCTCTGTTCTCCCTCTGATATCTAACATGCTAGAGAAACTTGCACCTACTGCCACTCATTATCTTCAGCTCCTTTGTGAGAAAGTAATGTATTTGGGCAGCCACTCAGTCTACCAAATAAAATTCCTGAGAAGGAAAATGTGGATGACTTCACTACTTCTACGGTGGGCACTGCTAATACCAAGGCGTCGTGTCATTGTTCACTGGAAATATTCCATGCTGGTTGGAGCCAAGTTCATTCCCACATAAAAGTACCAGCAGCAAGCTAAGGAGATGGTGGCCTCTATCATCATCACAACCTGCAAGGTTTGCACTATGAACTCTCCTGAAGGAGAAGCCAGGGCCCATTGGAGGAGTCTCCGGTTCTCTGGTGGGCCCATCCAACCCTGCCGAGAAGCAGTCCTGGCTAAGAAAAGCCTGTGGGAAGGTTCCCGGACACTCTATGGCATCTTTTTTACTGTGGACTGGCTCCGGCAATTTATAAGATTGCAATCTATAAGATCCCTTCACTTCTAGTTCAAAACCCTAACCATGACATGCAAAGCCATCCACAACCTGTCTCCTCCATATATCTGTGACCTAGTCTCCTGGTACATAGCTGTACGCAACCTCCGATCCTCACACAAGATCTCCTTCTCTACTCCCATCTTATCTCCTCTTCCCACAATCGCATACAAGATTTCTCCCATTCATTCCTCCTACTCTTGAACTCTTTACCCCTAAATATCAGACTCTTGCCTACTGTTGAAACCTTCAAAAGGAAGCTAAAGACCCACCTCTTCTGACAAGCCTAAAACCTTCAGTAACCCTCGGTCTACCATACCGCTGCACGACCAGATGAACCCTCACCTACTGTATCCTCAGTCCTCACCCATCCCTTTTAGACTGTTTGTGCTCCCTCATGGTCAGGGTCCTCTCTCCTCTTGTACCAGTCGTTAACCTATTTTCACATGTAAAGCACCATGGAATAAATTGTGCTATAATTATAAATAATAATAATTATACTACTTGTACTCTGGGTCAATTGATGGCACTTTCTTGGTGTCTGCCCCTAAATTGATGTGTTTTGGCAGCTTTTGGTCCCTTTTGAAGGTGTATGCGTTTGGTTTTGGCCCCCATTGAATACAATGGCATTCGACAATGTTCTGTGAATATTCAACAAATACATTGTTGAATATTGCAAAAACGGCGATCATAATCCAAAATGAATATTGAAATATACACTCGTCTGTAATCAGAAACACCCTTAAAAAAATATGTGGGCATTGCATGATGGCCACACTCCACGAGCCTAAAAGGCAACATTTCAAGTGCAAGCAGTCCAGAAATGTGGCAGTTTACTAGTGCGGCCTGTGGGTGGGTGCGTGGTTGGCTGCATACTTGCCCTTGCATTCCAAGTAACACAAAGCTAAAGAGATGGATGATCCATCATGAATAATTTGTTCATTGAGTAGGAGACTGACCACTGCTGCTGTTTACGTTGTGAACATTGTTATCTTCAAGCTTGATTGATCCAGGGCCCGCAATCCTATGCGTCGGTAAGACGTATTCCGTCCCAGGGTCCGACTGGGTCCTGGATTCCACAATATTAACCCAGTGATGCGTCAGTGAGATGTACCGTCCCTGGCAACATTCACTTGTCCATGTGTTTGTGGTTAGGCGGTCCTTCCCACTAAGTGCACAGGAGGGAAGGCACGGGTAATGTTCTGGGACCTTTGCTTGTGGAAGGCGCAGAAGACACCGGGAGAAATAGTGGCGCCTTCGGACCGAGTATGGAGACTCGGCCGCCGCCATGAGATTGTGGAAAGCTTCCACCTCCTCGAGCCTAAAAGGCAACATTTCAATTGCAAGCCAGCAGTCCAGAAATGTGTCAGTTTACTATTGCGGCCTGTAGCTGCGTGGGTGGTAGGTTGCATCATTGCGCTTGCATTCCAATGACTGGGGTAGGGACAAATGAATGCTGCGAAAGGACAAGGACATGGATGGTGATGGTTGCAAGTCTGCAACGACAGGTGCAGGGCGGCAGGAATCTTCGCATGCACCATGGACAGTGGTTTGGCAGTGGTGTCACCCACAGACACAGTTTCTGGACAGTGGCGTTCGGCCCAACTAGTTGGGTGCTTTGCAGTCAAGTGCCTGATCATGCTGGTGGTGGTCAGGTTGGTAGTTTTGGTGCTCTAGCTGATGCTGGCCTGGCAGATGTTGCAAATGGCCTTTTTGGGGTTATCTAAACAGTCTTTAAAAAAGAACCAGATTCGGCAAAATCTAACAGCTGTACTGGCA
Organism: Phyllobates terribilis; assembly: GCF_046119375.1. Taxonomy (NCBI): domain Eukaryota; kingdom Metazoa; phylum Chordata; class Amphibia; order Anura; family Dendrobatidae; genus Phyllobates; species Phyllobates terribilis. The sequence continues at coordinate 792,497,158 of NW_027362761.1, forward strand.
ACTTCCATTGTGTTGGTGTTCCGGGGAGCGATTGCCCGCCTTGTGTCTGTGGCCACCACACTGCTTGTTCCTGCCTGTTGTGGTGCTATGCCTCCCTCCCCCTGTGTGCTGCTGTCCTCGCTCTGCCTCTCTACTTGCCAGGTTGGGTCAGTGACTTCATTGTCCACCTCTTCGTCTTCCACTTCCGAATCCTGGTCCTCCTCCTGACTTTCTGTCCATTGTGTCTCATCATTATCAACCTCTTGCGACAGTAATTGCACTTTCTCACTGTCACCTTTGGGTGGCTATGGCTGCTCAAATCGTTACATGCGATCTCCTGTTGCCCTGCTTGAAGCTGGACGGCTGAGAGGCTTGAATCTATTGATGAAAAATTGAATAGCTCTTGGGGTCACCCTGGACTTGAATCTCTCCTTCAAACCACATATCCAAGCTCTTTCCACTTCCGAGCGGACCGACAAAGAGGCCAGAATCTATAAATGGAAAGATGAACAAAAAAGCTCATCGGAGTGTCCAAGTGTGGGATCAGTTATCTCAGGGCATTCAGAAAGGTGGGAGGAAGGAGGATCAGGGTGAGGAAGATGCCGACTCCAAGTAAAAAAATCTCCCGGATCCACACATTCCTCAACCACAAATCTACAAAAACACTAGTGCACGCCCTCATCATCTCCCGTCTCGATGACTGCAACTTCCTGCTCTGTGGCCTCCCTTCTAACACTCTCGCACTCTTCCAATCTATTCTAAACTCTGTTGCCTGACTAATCCACCTGTCCCCTCGCTATTCTCTGGCCTCTCCTCTCTGTTAATTCCTTCACTGGCTCTGCATTGCCCAGAGACTCCAGTTCAAAACCATAACCTTGGCATGCAAAGCCATCCACAACCTGTCTATACATTTGTGACCTAGTCTCCCAGTACTTACCTGCTGCCAGTACTTTCCGATCCTCACAAGATCTCCTTCTCTACTCTCTTCTTATCTCCTCTTCCCATAATCGCATACAAGATTTCTCCCGTGCATCCCTCCTTCTCTTGAACTCTCTACCCCAACATTTCTGACTCTCGCCTACTGTTGAAACTTTCAAAAGGCACCTGAAGACCCACCTCTTCCGACAAGTGTACAACCTGCAGTAACCCTTGCTCCTCCATACCGCTGCAAGACCAGCTCTATCCTCACCTACTGTATCCTCACCCATCCCTTGTTGACTGTGAGCCCTCGCAGGCAGGGTCCTCTCCTCTCCTGTACCAGTCGATGTCACATTTTTGTTCAAGATTATTGTAATTGTTTTTGCAATGTATACCCCTTGTTCACATGTAAAGTGCCATGGAATAAATGGCGCTAAAGTAATAATAATAATGTGGTACAGACTCACAACTACTGAGACTGGACCATGAGGAAGACAGGGTGGTGGTATTGGCAAACTGACTGGAAGCATTATCTGCTATCCAACCAACAACCTTTTCAAACTGCTCTGGCTTCAGTAGTGGTATTCTGCGGCACCCTACAAATTGGGACATCAAGGTAGTTTGACATGATGTGGGTGTTTATTGTGCCCCCTCAGCAGGCACAGTTTCATCTTGCCCATGGCCTCGACCTCTGCGTGCACTATCCCCATCAACAAAACATCCACTTCCCCGTCTCTTGCTACACACCTTACCCATTTTAAATGGAGTTTAAAATTTGTCACGTTGCCAAAAATGTCTGTATTATTACCGCAGTAATATAGGATCACGTCTGATGACCACAGTTTTAGGCAGTGACCAGGGGTGTTCCCATGTCTTCTCTGCACTATATGGATGTGTCTGATCATGAATCGCACACCACATGTGAAAATAAGGTAGTAAAATGTTATAATTACATTTACTAATAAATTTATTTTTCTCGGTTGAAAGCAATGCAAAAGTGCAAAAATGCATCAAAAATTCTTTGTATGAACATAACCCAGGGTGTGGAGGAGCATTTTTGTTTTTGGTTATTTATTTTGCCTCTTATACAAGACATTACCCTAGAAAGGATGTTCCTTAACATATTTCCCAGGAAAACCCATTTTGGTTTCGTTTTTGTACGTTTTATTGTGAGTCTGTAAAAGTGGCGTAATACTCTGACAACATTGTTGACAGCAGTAACCTGGGAGTCAGAGATGCTTCCAGGGGTCTTCCCCATGCTGTTCCCATGTCATTTGAGCACTGTTCCCATCAATTTGGGCAATTTTTAAGCCCTCTGCAGACTGTCGGGTGGAGCTGCCGGAAAAATGCTCGAGTTTCCCAGACTTACATTGGGCTCGTTACTCGGACCGAGCACTCGAGCATTCCAATTTGCTCTACCCGATCAACGAGTATCCAAACATTTCAGTGCTCGCTCCTGACTAGCTGTGATGTCAGTGCCCTGTGATGTACAGTTGTTCTCTCCCAAACCTGTAATAGCCCTCCTATAATAGCCCTCCCTGATAAATATTTTGGAGAGAAAGACCAGTTTAGGGTCTTCAGGGAGAGCTGTAGGTTATTTTTTACCCTGCGCCCCCAATCATCAGGGGAGGAGTTCCAGCGGGTGGGAATAATCATTGTTCTATTGCGAGGGGGCCCTCAGATCTGGGCATTTTCCTTGTCCCCACAAGCCCCAGAACGTTTTTCTGTTGACTCCTTCTTTGACAGTTTAGGACTGATATATGATGAACCGGACAGGATTCAAATCGCTGAGGCTAAGATCATGAGCCTGGCACAAGGAGGTCGCACAGCTGAGGACTACTGTACTGAGTTCCGGCAATGGTCCACTGTAGTTCTGTGGAACGATGCAGCTCTCAGGTGGCAGTTCCATGAAGGCCTTTCGAAAACCCTTATCGACGCCCTGGTCCTTCATGATGCCCCTTGTTCTCTGGCGGAGGCCATGACCCAGGCCATTTACCAGAGGTGGAGCCATTGAAGATTAGAGTTGCCAGTCTTCGTGTTGTGGAAAAAAAACGTAGACAAGATCTCGAACTCTGTCTGTACTCTGGTCTCTCTGGACATTTTCTCAAGAATTGCCAAACTCATCCTCAGGTTAGCAAACCGTCAGGAGAACGTCTGAGTCTGGGTGATGACCAAGGAGGTCAACCAGACTCCCAGGTACCTTTTTCTTCTAAAGTACTGATAAATACTGTGTTATCCTTTGAGAACCAAGTGTTATCAACATTGGCATTCATTGACTCTGGGTCTGCTGCTAACTTGATTCAGGACTGGTTCTGAAGTTAAGGTTAGGGACAGTTAGTTTAGAAAGGCCCATGCAAATCTTCGCCCTTGACAAGACATCATTATCCCGGAATTTGGTCAAGAAGGTAAGGGCTACCTCCCCATCATCCTTATGATTGTACTATTGATCTTATTCCTAGTGCCAAATTGCCTAAAGCTCGCCTTTACAATTTGTCTGGACCTGAATGGGCCACCATGAAAAAATATGTTAACAAAAGTTTACGGAAGGGTCATATCCGTTCTTCCTCCTCTCCGGTAGCTGCCAGATTTTTCTTCGTAAAAAAAGAAAGATGGTGGTCTCTGTTCTTGCCTCGATTTCTGAGAACTAAACAAAATCACGGTTAAAAATACTTACCTTCTCCCACTCATCCCCGACCTACGTTATCAGCTTCTGGGGGTCCGGGTGTTCTCTAAACTTGATCTTACAGGGGCTTACAATTTGATATGCATCCAGGAGGGTGATGAGTGGAAAATGGCATTTTTAAAGTCTAAGAGTCTGTTTGAAAACCTTGTCATGCCATTTGGGTTATCCAATGCACCTGTCATGCTTCAAAATTTTATGAATGATATTTTCTATGATTGCATTGGAAGATATGTTGTGATTAACCTGGATGATATTCTAATTTTCTCTCCAGACTTGGATTCTCATCAGGAACATGTTCGGGTTGTGTTACAAAGATTAAGGGAGAACTCCTTGTTTGCTAAATTAGAGAAATGTGTTTTTTTCTGTTCAGGAAATTTCATTCTTGGGGTTCATCTTATCAGCAGAAGGGTTTAAGATGGACCCTGGGAAGGTACAGGCCATAATTGACTGGGTTCAGCCTGGTGATCTTAAGGCTTTGCAACGTTTTCTGGGATTCGCCAACTGTTATAGGAAATTTATCAAGGGTTTTTCTCAGATTGCTAAACCTCTTACTGACCTTACACGTAACGGGGCTAATCTCAAGGTGTGGTCGCCGGGTGCCATCAGGGCTTTTGAAAAATTAAAAGAGTGTTTCATGTCTGCTCCCATTCTGATCCAACCTCATCTCCAAGAACCATTCATTGTAGAGGTGGATGCTTCGGAGGTCGGAGTAGGGGCGGTTTTGTCGCAGGGGCCCAAATGTGTGCGTCCTTGTGCTTTTTTGTCTAAAAAATTTTCGCCGGCGGAAAGAAATTATGATGTTAGGAATCTTGAATTACTTGCTGTAAAAATAGCCTTTGAGGAATGGAGACATTTTTTAGAGGGGGCTGTTCATCCAGTTACCGTGGTCAGTGATCACAAGAATTTATCTTACATTGAATCAGCTAAAAGGTTAATTCTTAGACAGGCCACATGGTCCTTGTTTTTCTCAAGATTTAATTTTTCAATTACATTCAGGCCGGGGTCTAAAAATGTGAAAGGTGACGCATTATCTCATAGTCTCAATTCAGTTTCTCCTCCGGAACCTCCATCCTCCATTATTCCTCAGGGTATTGTGGTTTCTATGGTAACCTCAGAATTGGAGGAGGAGATCTATAAAACCAAGTCGTTGACTCCTCCTGTTACTTCTGGATCTAAATTATTTGTGCCTGTGTACCTAAGATTGCGTGTGTTACAGGAATTTCATGATTACGTCTTGAGTGGTCATCCTGGGGTTACTGCTACACGGAAATCCATTGCTAGACTTTTTGGTGGCCGTCCATGCATAATGATATCAAAGATTTTGTATCTGTTTGTGAAGTCTGCGCACGCGCTAAAGTCAATCATAGCCGGCCGGCCCGCCGGGGAATTGGCTCCTTTGCCTATTCCAGAAAGACCAAGGACTCATTTGTCCAAGGATTTCATCATGGATTTGCCTCTGTCTGGTGGGAAAATTGCTATCTGGGTGGTAGTTGAACGATTCAGCAAACAAGCTCATTTTGTTCCTTTGTCAGGATTACCTAATGCAGAAACACTCTCCACATTGTTTATTTCTCATATTGTAAGGTTACATGGAAGCCTTCTTAACATTGTGTCGGATAGGGGAGTACAATTTGTCTCTAAATTTTGGAGAGCTTTTTATAGTGAACTCGGGATTGACTTGTCATTTTCATCTGCTTACCACCCTGAGACCAGCAGTCAGACTGAGAGGACAAATCAATCTTTGGAACAAACTTTAAGGTGCTTTGTGGCGGCTCAGCAGGAGGACTGGTCTTCGTTTTTACCTCTCACTGAGTTTGCATTTAACAGTTGAGTGAATCAGTCTACTGGAACCTCACCGTTATTCTGTAATTATGGTTTTCATCCCCACTCTGGTGAATTTTCTATGATTAGTTCTGAATGTCCTGAGGTGGAAGTTGCCATACAAAGACTTGGGGATGTCTGGAAGGAGATTCAAAAGAATATTGGGACTGCTCAGATTCACCAAAAACAGAAGGCCGATAGAATACGTTCAGCGGGTCCTGTTTTTAAGATCGGGGATAGGGTTTGGTTGTCGTCCAGGAACATTAAACTTAAACTGCCATTGGCAAAGTTGGGTCCAAAGTTTATTGGTCCATATCAGATCCTAGAGGTGGTCAATCCAGTTGCATTCAGATTGAGGCTTCCCCCATCCCTTCGCATCCCTAACGTCTTCCATAAATCCCTATTAAAGGAGTTTGTCCCTTCGGTATTGTCTCCCTCATCCCCGCCTCCTCCAGTTTCAGTCAACGGTGGCTTAGAGTATGAGGTTCAAAGCATTTTGGATTCTCACAGGGTCTGTAATTCCCTTCAATACCTCATCAAATGGAAGGGGTACGGACCAGAGGAGAGATCCTGGGTCCCTGCTCGAAATGTGATGGCCAATCGGTTAGTTATGGCCTTCCATCTAAAGTTTCCTGGGAAGCCTGGGGGTCCGGCAGCCCCCCTTAGAAGAGGGGGTACTGCCATGGTTCCACCCCTCAGTGTGTCTGGGATGCAGTTACTGACAGCTCAGCTGTCCAATCTGATGAGGGGGCGTGCTGGAGCTCTCAGTACTGTGATTGACAGCGCCACCATCCAATCTGGCACAGGGGCGTGCTGAAGCTGTCAGTGTGTTCATTGACAGCTTAGCTGTCCAATCTAGGATTGGGAGGCGATGGCTATTTCCAGATGTTCATGGTTCCAGGTGATTGCCAGGCTACTTAACTGAGCTGTTTCTCTCAGACCTCTGCCAGCTGATGTCAGGTTTGTTCTCTGTGCCTAGTGTTCTTCTACTGCCTGACCCTTTGGATCATGTTCTGACTTTCCCCTTGTCTTGTACTTTGGCTTTGTTCCGCTTTCTCTTGGTATTGACCCTGGACTGTGACCTGACTTACCCCTCTATCTTTTCCCTTGGTATCTCTTAGTATTGACCCCAGAACGTCTGACTATCTACCTTACGGTCGCTCCGTGAGTTAGTGACTAGCGTCACAAAAGGTTTCTGTGCCAAATATTAAGCTCTGTTTTTCTATTGTATCAAATACTTATTTCATGTAATAAAATGCTAATTAATTATGTAAAAATCATACAATGTGATTTTCTGGATTTTTTTTAAGATTCTGTCTCTCACAGTTGAAGTGTACCTATAATTTAACCCCTTAGTGACCAGATCATTTGTTTTAAATCTGACCAGTGTCACTTTATATAGTAATAACTCTGGAATGCTTCAACATATCCCATTGATTTTGAGACTTTTTTTTGTGACACATGATACTTTATAATAATGGTAAATTTAGGTTGATATGTTTTGCGTTTAATAATAAAAATATCAGATATTTGACAAAAAATTTTAAAAATTGCAATTTTCAAAATTTGAATGACTATCCCTTTAAAGGGGTTGTACACGACTATTTAAAATATGCCAAAGCGTTTATATGATGAAAAGCAAATTCTTTATAATTACCTCCCTCTGCCTTTTCTGCCTGTCAGCGGCGCTATCACTGGCCGCTCACAGGCAGCACGTGTGGCATCAGTATGTTTTGCAACAATAAAGTTGTAAAGGTCTTGAGACAGATCACTGATTTTACCCATTATGAGATGTTTCTTCTGTAACACCTTGTTAATGAGACACACTGTTTTATAGGCAGTCATTTGAACCAGCAGATAATATTTTTTACTAAGTGGCAGGTTTATTTTTTAATTACTGACAAATTTTAGCTGGTGTCATGCCTTTCCATGGCTTTTTGTACTTCTCTTTCTTCATGTGTTCAATACTTTTTCCCTGTGTTATTTCTCATTATTACTTAATTTATGGACATCTATAGTTTGATTTCTTTGCCTGTGTGGATTGGATGGGTTGTTACTGACTTCTGGTAACAATCTCATGTCAATCGCACCTTTAGAAATATATTTACTTTGAAAATTGGTGACATGTTCAATACTTATTTCACTCGCTGTATGGGTCTGTATAGCTGCAAAATGATACAATTTCTTGTGATGATCACAACCACCAATGAAAGCACTTGAAATAAACAAGTAAGCATCAGAACTGACCATGGTGCAAAAATGATGCTTATATTTACATCATGCGGACATCTATCTGAATTGAACTTCCAGTAATTCACTCATTCTTTTCTTCCTAACATAGTAGATTATTGTATCTTTATTTCTAAATGAAGTTTAAGGTGAAAAAAAAATCAATTTTGTGTTTTAAAAGCTTGAAATAACATAAATTTTACTAATGTAAGATTCCAATAATTGTCTGGGGATGCCATTGATTTAAACAAGGAGTTAGACTTATATTTATCTTGTTCTTAATGGAATTTTTAAATTTTTACATATTTAAAAAATTCTGATTACTCTTACTGCTTGGATTCTGATCGCTAAAACATTACTGTTTTTTAGGTTGTATTTTAATTACAATCACAGAAAAACATTTATCTTTGCATTATTTGACTGCTTGAATACTAATTCAATGTACAAGTTGCAATTCTATTGAAATCTTGAAAGCTGCAGAATCATACAGGTTTCATCTCAATAACCACACAACAAACCCACATGACATGAATTTCAGATGCTATGACATTAACTTGACATTAAAAGGATCAAACTCATTTTGCACTCTTTCTTTTGATAAATGAAAGTAGTTTGTAACTCTGACTTTCTTGCACTTTGATGTGCTCTGGTGTAAGTTAGACATTTTGATATTAGCAGTTTACCTATACTAATAAAAAATTTCTGTTTATAGCAGCCTTGAGTTTCCACTTGGAATACCTGTGAACAGAAATCTTACCGGCAAGCATTGTGCAGAAACCGTCAACTGAGATACTATCATCTTTAATGATTTTGCCTTCCAAATGCATTATGCTGGTTATCATATTTATTACTCAACATTCCCAACAACATAAAGCTGTGATTTCCATATATTTAAGTGATGAGAGCATACAATAAAAAAATGTAAATGTTCTGCTGTGTCTGTGTATGACAGTAGAAGATATACATGCAGGCTTAGGTTAGGCTCGCGCTGCTGTTTGTCGCTACGATCAGCACTGCTGATGGTCGCTACAATCAATGTACATTTATATGGTGACATTAGTATGTAAGTCTAACATGCCCATAGATTTAACCTATAAAAATGTTTCCACCTGAAAAAAATTGGAAAAGTCTCTAAAAATAAATATATAAGACCAAAAGTAGTGCGATGAAATGCGCGTCGAGGTGCCTGTGTGCCCCCTTTTAGGCTCCTCTTTTCTGGTCATACACCATGTCTCAATGTATTGTCTATGCATGATCTTCATTTCTATTATTACTGCTGAGACCACCTCTAAGCAGTGTCAATGGTGTTAAGCAAGAGCCCTAATTGTTTTTTTTATTTATGCAATATACTGTTTTTGTAAGTTTGCCCGCTGACAAAGACATGAACAGTCTATAATTTTAAGGGTAGGTTAATTTTAACATTGAGAGATAGAATATCACCCCAAAAAATCAGAAAAATCACATTGTATAAATTAGATAAAATTATTTGCATTTTGCAGTGAGAAATAAGTATTTGATCCCCTACAAACCATTATGAGTTCTGGCATAGGGAAGGAGGTTGTCACTCACGATTTTACGATATATGGCTCCATCCATTCTCCCATTGATTCTGTGAAGTAGTCCTATGCCCTTAGCAGAGAAACACCCCCAAAACATAATGTTTCCACTTCCATGCTTGACAGTGGGGAAAGCGTTCTTTGGGTCATAGGCAGCATTTTTCTTCCTCCAAACACGGTGACCTTGCAGGCACGGCAGGATTTTAAACTTTTAAGGCGTAATGTGTTACCAATGGTTTTCTTGGTGACTGTGGTCCCAGGTGCCTGGAGATCATTAACAAGATACCCCCCGTGTAGTTTTAGGCTGATCTCTCACCTTCCTCATGATCAAGGATACCCCACGAGGTGAGATTTTGCATGGTGCCCCAGATCGATGTCGATTGACAGTCATTTTGTATTTCTTCCATTTTCTTACTATTGCACCTACAGTTTTCTCCTTCTCACCCAGCGTCTTACTTATGGTTTTGTAGCCCATTCCAGCTTTGTGCAGGTCTATGATCTTGTCCCTGACATCCTTAGAAAGCTCTTTGTCTTGCCCATGTTGTAGAGGTTAGAGTCTGACTGATTAATTAAGTCTGTGGACAGGAGTCTTTTATACAGGTGACTATGTAAGACAACTGTCTTTAATGCAGGTAGCAAGTTGATTAGGAGGGTCTAACTGGTCTGTAGAAGCCAGAGCTCATAATGGTTTGTAGGGGATCAAATACTTATTTCTCACTGCAAAATGCAAATAATTTTATCTAATTTATACAATGTGATTTTCTTGCAAATAATTATTTCCTTCACTGTACGTGCCTTGATATTTGTCTTGCATGCTTTACTGCACTTATCTTAATGCACTGCATATCATTTAGTTATATATTGCAGAGGACCATGAATATGTTTAATATCAATATATTCCTTTAGGTCACATATGGTGAATACCATCAATTAGGAGCATAGTTATATGGGACCCTTTATGGCTCTTAGCTTAGGGAGTACACACTTTTTATTCTCACTATATATGTTTTTAGCTGTACTTCGTTCTTACCATATCTTGTATAGTACTGTTTTTTTATTATATATGATGTAATACATTTTATAATAGTGTGATTTTAAGCCCTTTTTGCTGTTTTTTCTTTACCCCTCAGGTAGGGTTCATGCATTAACTGTTGCTATATACACACAGCGGAGGATTTGAAGAAACTCCTTTTGGTCTTATGCCCATAGACTTTTACATTATTAACTAGAGATGGGAATATGTATTCAAGTGGAATAGAATTCTACAAAAATTTTATAAAAATCAGCATTCTGGAAAATAAAGACTTATTTTGTAATTTGCTTTGTGTGAGTTCAGCAAAATGGCAGCAGGTTGTGGCCACTATCTTGCTGAACAGTAGAGGGCTGACAATGGTTAAAATGAAAAAATCAATCATACTCACCTCCCTGCTTACTTTTCCGCATGCCCGTGCTACTCTTAGCCAGCTTTCCGGTCCTTAGCTCCTCTATCACTTTGACAATGCTATCCAGTGTACATCTTGCCACATGTATGCAATCCTTGAACAGCCGGTCATGAGTGCATGCTGCTGTGCGAGATGTGTGCACGTTGTGCATTTGGAAGCCCAGGTACTGGATCTAAATGAGCAGCTGGCAACACTGAGATCCATTGACAATATGGAAAGGAGTCTGCTGCTCACTGAACAGCTGCTCACTGGGGTAGATATGGGGGAGGGTGGTAGTAGGGAGCTGCAGGACAGTGAGGCAGCTAGCTGGGTGACAGTTAGAGGGGGGGGTGGAGGGAAGAGTGCCAGGGAGGCTAGTCCTCCTCTGACACACCCCAATAAGCCAATAAGTTTGCAAAGTTGGCAGATGAGAGGGATGTCGGTACAGAGGTATCACTGCTGCAGCAAGGCATTTCCTCTGAAAGTCGGAGGAGTGTCAGCTCTAGTAAGGGGGGAAATAGGAGAGCAGGGCAGGCCAGGCAGGTGCTGGTAGAGGGGGACTCAATTGTTAGGGGAACAGATAGGGAAATCTGTCACAAAGACAGGGATCGTCGAACAGCGTGCTGCCTACCTGGCGCTCGAGTCCAGCACATCGCTGATTGGGTTGACAGATTACTGGGAGGGGCTGGTGAGGACCCAGCGGTCATGGTGCACATTGGCACAAATGACAAAGTTAGAGGTAGGTGGAAGGTCCTTAAAGATGATTTCAGGGAATTAGGCTGCAAGCTTAAAGCAAGGACCTCCAAGGTGGTATTCTCTGAAATACTGCCTGTACCACGTGCCACGCCAGAGAGGCAATGGGAGATTAGGGAGTTTAAATAAGTGGCTCAGGAATTGGTGTAGGAAGGAGGGGTTTGGGTTCATGGAGAACTGGGCCGACTTCTCAGTTGGCTACAGGTTCTACGCTAGGGACAGGCTGCACCTCAATGGGGAGGGTGCAGCTGTGCTTGGGGAGAAAATGGCTAGAAGGTTGGAGGAGTGTTTAAACTAGGGATTTGGGGAAGGGCATTCATTTTATAGGTGGGGAAGATAGTGCAGATATTGACCTGGGCACAAATAAAGAAATTGGGGGTGGTGTTAGAACAGTCAATATAGTAAGAAGGAATAGAGGTACAGAGAGATACATAAATGCATGTACACTAATGCCAGAAGCCTCACCAACAAAATGGAGGAATTAGAATTAATTTTGTTGGAAAATAATTATGACATGGTGGGGATATCTGAGACATGGCTGGACGAGAGCCATGACTGGGCAGTTTATTTACAGGGCTATAGTCTGTTCAGAAATTACTGTACTAACAAGCGAGGGTGTTTGTGTGTGTTTATATGTAAAATCATCCTTAAAACCCATCTTGCGTGAGAATATATGTGAATCTAATGAAAATGTAGAGTCCCTGTGGGTGGAGATAAGGGGAGGGGGAAAAAATAATAAATTACTGATAGGGGTTTGTTATAAGTCTCCAAAAATAATGGAAGCAGAGGAGAATATCCTCATAAAACAAATAGATGAAGCAGCGACTCAAGGAAAAGTCATTATTATGGGGGACTTTAACTACCCTGAAATACATTGGGGAACAGAAACCTGTAGTTCAAGCAAAGGTAATAGGTTTTTGACAACTATGAGAGACAATTACCTTACACAAATGGTTCAGGACCCAACAAGAAGGGGGACACTGCTAGACCTAATATTAACCAACAGACCAGACCGCATATCAAGTATACGAGTTGGGGGTCACTTGGGTAATAGTGATCGCAAAATAATTAGTTTTCATGTATCCTTTAATAAGATGTGTAGTAGAGGGGTTACAAGGACACTAAACTTCAGGAAGGCAAATTTCCAACGGTTGAGAGAAGATCTTAGTGCAATAAACTGGGACGATATCCTGAGACATAAAACTACACAAAGGAAATGGGAGACATTTATTAGCATCCTGAATAGGACCTGTGCACAATATATACCCTATGGGAATAAACATGCTAGAAATAGGAGGAAACCACTATGGCTAAATAGAGCTGTAAGGGGCGCAATAAGTGACAAAAAGAAAGCATTTAGAGAACTAAAGCAAGTAGGTAGTGATGAGGCATTAAATAAATACAGAAAAGTAAATAAATTATGTAAAAAACAAATCAAGGCAGCAAAGATTGAGGCAGAGAGAATCATTGCCAGAGAAAGTAAAAATAACCCCAAAATATTCTTTAACTACATAAATAGTAAAAAACTAAAAAATGATAGTGTTGGTCCCCTTAAAAATAGTCTGGGTGAAATGGTGGATGAGGATGAAGAAAAAGCAAATATGCTAAATGATTTTTTTTCATCAGTATTTACACAAGAAAATCGCATGACAGAAAACATGATTAGTGATAACAAAAATTCTCCATTAAATGTCACTTGCTTAACCCAGCAGGAAGTACGGCGGCGTCTAAAAATCACTAAAGTTGACAAATCCCCGGGCCCGGATGGGATACACCCGCGAGTACTGCAGGAATTAAGTAACATCATAGATAGACTATTATTTTTAATCTTTAAAGATTCCATAATAACAGGGTCTGTACCACAGGACTGGCATATAGCAAATGTGGTGCCAATATTCAAAAAGGGGACAAAAACCGTACTTGGAAATTAAAGGCCAGTAAGCTTAACCTTTACTGTTGGCAAAATCCTGGAGGGTTTCTTAAGAGATGCTATACTAGAGTATCTGAAGAAGAATAACCTCATGACCCAATATCAACATGGGTTTACGAGGGACCGTTCCTGTCAAACTAATCTGATCAGCTTTTAAGAGGAGGCAAGTTCTGGACTGGACCAAGGAAATGCAGTGGATGTTGTGTATATGGACTTTTCAAAAGCTTTTGATACGGTTCCACACAAAAGTTGATACATAAAATGAGAACAATGGGGATAGGGGAAAATATATGTATGTGGGTTAAGAACTGGCTCAGTGATAGGAAACAAAGTGTGGTTATTAATGGAACACACTCAGACTGGGTCTCAGTTAACAGTGGGATACCACAGGGGTCAGTCTTGGGCCCGCTTCTTTTTAACATATTTATTAATGACCTTGTAGGGGGCATACAGAGTAGTATTTCAATATTTGCAGATGACACTAAACTCTGCAGGGTAATCAATACAGAGGAGAACAATTTTATATTACAGGAGGATCTATGTAAACTAGAAGCTTGAGCTGATAAATGGCAAATGAGCTTTAATGGGGATAAATGTAAGGTAATGCACTTGGGCAGAGGAAATAAAATGTATAATTATATGCTTAATTTTAGAACACTGGGCAAAACTGTCACTGAAAAAGACCTGGGTGTATTGGTGGACGACAAGCTCACGTTTGGTGGCCAGTGTCAGGCAGCTACTGCAAAGGCAAATAAAATAATGGAATGCATTAAAAGAGGCATAGATGCCCATGAGGAGAACATAGTTTTACCTCTTTACAAGTCACTAGTGCGACCACACTTAGAATACTGTGTACAGTTCTGGTCTCCTGTGTATAAGAAAGACATAGCTGAACTAGAGCGGGTGCAGAGAAGAGTGACCAAGATTATTAGAGGACTGGGGGGTCTGCAATACCAAGACAGGTTATTACAGTTGGGGTTATTTACTTTGGAAAAAGGTTGGCTTAGGGGTGATCTTATTACTATGTACAAGTATATAAGGGGACAGTACAAAGACATTTCTACTGATCTTTTTACTCTGAGGCCTGAGACGGGGACAAGGGGGCATCTTCTACGTCTGGAGGAAAGAAGGTTTAATCATAATCACAGATGGGGATTCTTTATCGTAAGAGCAGTGAGACTATGGAACTCGTTGCTGCATGATGTTGTAATGAGTGATTCCCTCACTAAAATTTAGGAAGGGCATGGATGCCTTTCTTGAAAAGTATAATATTACAGGTTACATATACTAGATTCCTTGATAGGGCGTTGATCCAGGGAACTAGTCTGATTGTCGTATAGAGTCAGGAAGGAATTTTTTTCCCCAATGGGGAGCTTAGTGTTTGCCACATGTTTTTTTTGCCTTTCTCTGGATCAACATGTTAGGCTATGGGTTGAACTAGATGGACTTAGTCTTCCTTCAACCTTAAAAACTATGTTACTATGTTACTATGAATCTCCAGCTTGGTGTTCACTCTAGGCCAGTGCTTCTGGCTCTAAGCAGTGTAATGCAGCGGCTTGCGGCATTACTGTAATGGTCTAGGGTGTGTTCTGGCTGACCATGTACCTCTCCCTCAGGTGACTGATCACATGAATGTGACATCAGCACAGGTCCTGTGTGCACTGAAGGACTGATCACATGACTGTGACATCATTACAGGTCCTGTGTGCACTGAAGGATATATAAATCCTGGTGCTTTTGAAACAGTGTGAAAAAGGCATGAGGCCTGTTCCCTGTGTGTGGGACACCGTTAGCCTGGAGAGGCTTAGTGAGGCCTAGAGAGGCCTGGTGATGCCTGGTGAAGCCTGAAAGGCAGAGGCTGGATCCTTGTGTGTAAGAGATGCCAGTAGCCTTGGAGGGCAAGAGGCTTGGAAGACAAGAGTTCTGAAAGGCAGAGGCTGGATCCCTGTGTGTTTAAGAGATGCCAGTAGCCTTGGAAGATACGAGGGCTGGAAACCCCCATCTGGGAAGCAGTAAAGCCACAGCTGAGGCAGAACAAATCTGATGGAAACCGCTAGACCTAGCAAAAGGTAAAAGCAGTGCGTTATATGGACATTGATATAGTTACTTTGCTGATGGCTGTAACTGGAGCCAAGTGGGCCTGTCTGCCACTTGAAAGGCTCTTGGATGTTATATGTGTAAACATGCCGGTGAGCCACTGAGACGGACTATGTTATAAGCAGTTATGAAGTGTAATAAACTGCTGGATTTCATGTTACTGGAAAACGTCGCATGTGTGCTTTAATTGACCCGGTGAAGCGAATGTCCCCCAGCATGATGACTAGCGTTGCCTTACAGCAGGCAATCACAAAAAGAGAAATAGCCTTAGCAACACCAGCTAAGATTACCAATGCACTAGCAGGATGCAATAGAATCCCTTGATAAAGGTGGGGGCAGTGCAGGTGCACAAAATTGATGAAGCAACCACTCACAAACCTACAAATTCATGGAGGGGGTTGTTACCTAATATTACAAAAGCACACAGATGAGGCTTTCATAGGGCATCAATCACACAGGTATGTGTGATGCACAGTGTCTGACTTACAGCTTACTGATGACACCCATATTATTAGACCACGTAAGCTGCTCAGCACTATATAAGTGTACACCACAAGGATAGACAGCCCAATTCACCCAATCAACAATAAAGGGCCTAGCTGCATCCTGCATTAAAATGGAAAAATGTGCAATAAAAAGAGGTATTGGTCGATATTTTTGCCAAAATACACAATCCCGCAACCCACGCAAGAATCCTCATACTTGCAAAAAATTATTACAAAAATGCAAATTTTTTTTTTTTTTTTTCATAGCATTCGCTGTGGCATAAAAATACCCTGGAATCATAATTTTATAGGTCACTTTGATTACAGCAATACCAAACTTGCATAACTTTTTTTTATTTAAGTGGTAAGAAAGAATGCAAAACTTTTTAAAGAAAATTTTCACTTGTCATTTTCCAAGACCCATAAGGATTTTATTTTTCCTCAATAGCATTGTGTGAGGGCTTTTTTGTTGCATGACAAGCTGATGGTTTAGTTCATACCATTTTGGGGGAAAAATTATGTATTGCTCACATTTTTTGCAGAGCTGTAGCAACAAATAAACTGCAATTCTGGTATTTCGATTAATTATTATTATTATTATTATTATGCTGTTTACTGATCAGATTAAGTGTAGAGGATTAATTCATTGCACACTCAGATGTCGTGAATGCAGAATACATTTATTGATAGACAGATATTCAAACCAAGTTGCAGGGCGACAGTGGTAGACGTTTCAGCCACAATTTCGGCCTTAATCATTTAGTCATTTATTTACTAAAAAAGAATATATATGGTATCAAAGCCAATTTTGTAACATCCTATTAGTAATTCCAAACATGATACAGAGAAGCAGGATGAAAAGGGGGGGGGGAGGAAAGGGAAAAGGGAAGGGGGTGGCGGTGGGGCATGGGTTTAACTATGTTACATATACAATTCCTATATACATTATATATACACATTTATAAACAAAGTAGGGTAGAAGTACCATAAACAGTATATAATAGATAAAAGGGTTTTATTCTTACTTGGTTATGTGGTTTGAGACTGTTTAGAGTCTGAATAGGAATAGAGCTAATATAGTCCGGGAAAGAGGAAGGCTGCAATGTAATGCAGGTGCCGGAATGCAACGCACAGAGACACAAGGCGAGAACAGTCAGAGATGAATATAAACAGTTTATATATATATATATAACAGGTATTCTGAACAAGGGATTGGCAACAAGGGTAATGAACAGTAATTTGAAATATTAGCAAAATACGAAGTCTCTCAAAGTAATGTGGTGCCCTCAGTCATGGGGGACACCACGTGAGTTCTTTAACTCTGCATATGGCCCTAGCGGGGGTCACCGGTAATTCCCGATAGGCCGAAAGTCTTTTCCGGACAAATTCAATTAGATCACGTTGAGCTTCTTTAACCCCAACAGTTCCCCTCCCAACCTGAGTACCTAAACCCAATTGGCCCCGGTACCGTGAGTGAAAAGTAGAAGTGACGGCCCTGTTCACGTATGCAGCTCCTCTGCTTTCACTGGCGTGACTTTCCTGGGACAGCCGTCTCTCAACTCCTCTCTTCTTTGCTGTTGGAGGCAATCTCTCAAGCCTTGAGTAGGGGGTCCAGACCTCGTCTGTCGGCGGGCGATGTCGGGTTCTGTGAACTCACTCAGCACTGCAAGCAGGCTCTGAGTCTCATCAGCAGGCACAGCACTCGGGTCACATCTGTGAGGGATCTGGAGCTCTTCCTCCGGCGCCCGGCTGTGGCACCTCACAGGCCTCTGGCTTATGCCTGCCACGCGGGGCTTCTCAGCACGCAGAGAACACATCTCCTCCTCTCTGCTGCTTGCCGCCAAAAACTCCTCAGGCTTGGCGCGCTGGCCTCTTATCTCCAGGAACTCCTTTCTGGAAGTCACCTGATCTGGTCCAGCGTCTAAATCTGCTCTCTCTTCAACTTCTCCTGTATATCTTGGTTCCGCTTGACTGTGTCTGGCCAGCAGATGGCAGTCTCTCTCCATCTTTGAAGCATCATATAAGAGTTCTCTTAAAGGCTCTCTCACCTCTGCTACAGCAATACCAAGGTGTTAAAGTTTAGACATATTACCCATGATGTGCCAGCAGGATGATTTAATGTCAGCAGGATGATTTAATGTCTAAGATTGTTACCTCAAACGGGTCCAATAAGGGTATAAGGCCACGGGGATCTACAAAACATAGTATGGATGGTTAGAAGAACTGTACAGTCATAATGTTATGTGTAGCACATCTTATGCTGGCTGGTCAGTACCTTATAATGCAGTTATACGGAGTCCCTGTACCATCAGGGTGGTAATCCCAGAAAACATCTTGCCAATCATTGGTGGTGCGGAGAGGTATAGTGGCGCTCCTGCGCCTTGCTTTAGCCGTTGTGGGTGGCATAGTGAGAGGGGTGCGCTTTACATACCGGCAAGAAGCGCCGGACCGGAAATGCGTCACTGGTATTGGGCGTGTCACCGGAAGTGATGTTCCGCCGGCCCCACATTGCGTGATTGGATGGCCGGGCATTGCCTGTAATTACAGGCATGGCGCTTCTGCTCTCATTGTTTATGGTGGTTGTCAGGGAGACTGATAAGTGGCGCATGCCAGGGGACAAGGCTATAAGATATAGTGGAGAATGGATGGTACCGTTGTATTTATGATGGCCTGAAGGTGTATGGTATACTGCAGTGAGGCATAGTATATATTCCTAAGGCACGGTATAATACAAGTAGTACATGTCATTTGGTCATAATACATGGCATTTGGTAATAAACAATTTAATGAGTCAAATTATTTTGCTGGATAGTGGATAACAGTTATATAATGGGTGGCATGTAGGGATGGTAATAAGATAGCCAAGACACAGTTAGATATTATTGGATGGTCACATGGGTAAATGGTGGAGCTACTCAAAAACCTTAGAAACAGGTTGTGTTATATGAAAGGATTGAGACACTCACCCGAGGGGCAGGATGGTTTCAGTGTGTCTGTGGAGAGAACAAACCAATAAGTCAATAAATCCAGCCTATTTCTCTATTCAAACCAATAGGCGCAAGGGTTTGCAGGGTATAGATCCAATATGATTCTCGCTGTTTGAGTAATTTCACATGATTAACCCCCCTCCTAGGTCTTGGGACATGTTCGATGACCTGAAAACCGAGCTGTGCTACAGTGTGTTTCGCTTTTGAAAAATGGTCTGGTAGTGGTAACCAGATTTTTCCGCATCTAATAGTTGATTTATGACTTGCTATGCGGTCTTTCACATGTTGTGGCGTTTTACCCACATAGAGAAGGCCATAGGGGCACTTAACTACGTAGATGACGAAATTGGAATTGCAAGTATGGAATCCGTTAATGGGGTAACTCTTACCGGTCCTGGGATGCGCAACGTTATAGGATTTGATAACATTTGAAAAAGCGCAGCTCAGACAGGGAACAGTACCGCATTTGTGGGTACTCCGTAGCCGTTGTGAAGGGGTGGTGGTGAGCTCCCTAGGTCAGCCCTGATGATTTTGTCCTTGTGCACATAAGGGCCGGAGCAGTAAAGGCTAGGATATGGGGGTATGCTTTAGTGAGGAGGGGCCAATGTTTCCTTATGGTAGTGTGGATTTTGGACATGAGTGGATGATAGGTGTGAACAAAGGGTACCCGCTCAGGTTTGGAGGAGGGGGATTGGGTAGGTCACTGACTCCCAGGTCACTGCTGTCAACAATGTTGTCAGAGCTATTATGCCACTTTACGGACTCACAATAAAACATACAAAAACTAAACCAAAATGGATTTTCCTGGGAAATATATTAAGGAACATTCTTTCCAGGGTAATGACTTGTATATAAGGCAAAATAAATAAGCAAAAACAAAAATGCTCCTCCACACCTTGGGTTATGTTCACACGTAGCGTTTTTGATGCGTTTTGGCATTTTTGCATTGCTTTCAACCAAGACAAATGCATTCACTGGGAAATGTCATTTTAACATTTTACAACCTTATCTGGCCATGTGGTGTGTGACATATCATCAGACACATCTATACACTGCTGAAAAGACAAGAGAACAGCTTGGGGAAGACCCGTCAAAGCATCTCTGACTCCCAGGTCACTGCCTAAAAGTGTGCTCACCACAAGTGATCCTTGGCACATGCGAAGATGCCTCTGTCATTGCAGACTTGCAACAATCACAATCCTCGTCCTTGTCCAAGAGCAGCGTTCAGTTGTTCCTACCCAATTCCTTGGAATGCAAGCGCAAGTATGCAGCCACCCACCCACCCACAGGCTGCAATACTTTACTGCCAAATTTTTGACAGCTGCTTGCACTTGAAATGTGGACTTTTAGGCTCGTGGAGGCGGAAGCTGTCCACAACCTTATGGCAGCGGCGGCCGTGTGTCCATACTCGGTCTGCTTAGTTTTCTGTTACTTGGAATGCAAGAGCAAGTATGCAGCCAGCCACCCACCCACCCACAGGCCGCAAAACTAAAATGCCAGATTTCTGGGCAGCTCTTTGCACTTGAAATATGGCCTTTTAAGCTCGTGGAGGCGGAAGCTTTTCTTAACCTCATGCCTGCGGCGCCCGGGTGTCCATACTCGGTCCCCAGCTGCCACTATAATTCCCAGTATCTCCTCCGCCTTCCACAAGTACGGGTCCCACAACATTACCCGTGCCGTCCCCAGTGCACTTACTGGGAAGGACCGCCTAACCACAAACACGTGGACAAGTGAACGTGGCCAGGGACAGTATGGAGCCAGTCCACAGCTTGTCGGTGAGTTGTATTTCGCCACAGCCATATTTTTTAGCTCGGTGAAAGGACTGACTTTTGGAAAAACGTATCTACTCCAGCTGTCATTTCTCCCAGGAAGTCCTCTAAAGCTGCTTGCACTTGAAATGTGGCCTTTTACTCTCATGGAGGCGGAAGCTGTCCACAACCTCATGCCGGTGGCAGCTGGGTGTCCATACTTGGTCCCCAGCCGCCACTATTTCTCCCGGTGTCGTCTCTGCTTTCCACAAGCGTAGGTCCCACAACATTACCCATGCCCTCCCCAGTGGACTTACTGGGAAGGACCGTCTAACCACAAGCACGTGATCAAGTGAATGTGGCCAGGGATAGTATAGAACCAGTCCACAGCTTTTTTTGCTGAGAGTTGTATTTCACCTCAGCCCTATTCTTTAGCTTGGTGAAAGGACTTGGGGAGAAACTGTATCTACTACTGCTGTCATTTCTCCTAGGAAGTTCTCTAAAGCTGCTTGCACTTGAAATGTGGCCTTTTAGGCTCGTGGAGGCGGAAGCTTTTCACAACCTCAAGCGGCGGTCGGGTGTCCATACTCGGTCCCCAGCCGCAACTATTTCTCCCGGTATCGTCTCCGCCTTCCACAAGCAAGGGTCCCTGAACATTACTGCTAGTACTTTTCTGTGGGAATCTGCTTGCCTCCTGCCAGCCTTTAATATTTCCAGTGAACTATGGTACTACGCCATGGTATTAGCACTGCCCCCAGTACCAGTAGCGAATTCTTCCCCAATTTCCTTCTCAGGAATTCTATTTGGTAGACTGAATGGCTGCCTAAATACATTAGTTTCTCACAAAGGAGCTGAAGATAGAGTGGCAGTAGGTGCAAGTTTCTCCAGCCTGTTAGATATCAGTGGGTGAACGGCAGCACTTTGGCTCAGTGGTTAGCACTGAAGCCTTGCAGCGCTGGGATCCTGGGTTCAAATCCCAGCAAGGACAACATCTGAAAGCATGTTCTCCTCGTGTTTGCGTGGGTTTCCACATCAGTGAAAAAGGAGCCATAGAGTGTTCGGGAACCTTCCCACACACTTTTCTTAGCCAGGAGGAGGTTCTCGGCAGGGTTGGACAGTCTCACCAGAGAATCCTCGGGTGCGCCCTGGATTCTCCATCAGGAGCGTTCATGATAACGCTATCTTTGCAGCAGCTATGGGGCTCTTAAGCAGGGGAGAAAGGTGAGCCCTCAAAATCAAATCCTCTGGTGGGCCCAATGTTTTTCAGTTTGAAACTGCTTCTCAGTGGTAGTTGTATTTCACCTCAGCCATATTCTTTAGCTCTGTGAAAGGACTGGCATAGAGGGAAACCTTATCTACTCCAGCTGTCATTTCTCCATCACCAGGTTCCACCCATTGTCACACATGACCATGCCTGGATGTATGTTCAGCGGTGTAGCATCGGCGTCTCTGCCTCCTGCCGGGCACGCCGTTCCCCTCACCTCCACGGTCCCGGTCCCGATCCGGTGTCTTTCTGCTCCCCTGTTGCTGCTGTGGCACGCACCGCGCGCAGCTTCCCGGGCACTGTGATTAGGGCGCGTGCGCTCCCTCCCTCTTAAAGCGCGTCCTAAAGAGTCCCCGGCAAATGGCAGGAGGACTTCTCCTATATAAGGCACCTCCTCCAAAATGGAGATGCCTGTGCAAGGTTGTTGTTTAGTGTGCTAACACTTTCCTCAGCCCTCAGGTCCCGCTGCCTGTCAGTCCTGCCCGCCAGTCTGTCTAACAGTCCTGCCTGCCAGTCTGTCTTACAGTCCTGCCTGCCAGTCTGTCTAACAGTCCTGCCCGCCAGTCTGCCAGTTACCTGCCGTGCCCACCAGCCTGCCTACCTGGAGCACCTGCCAGTAACCCGACATGCCCGCCAGCCTGCCTACCTGGAGCACCTGCCAGTTACCTGCCGTGCGCGCCAGCCTGCCTACCTGGAGCACCTGTCTGGCTATCCGCCGTACCCGCCTGCTTGCCTACCTGGAGCACCTGTATGGCTATCTGCCTTACCTGCCTGCTTATCTACCCGGACCACCCATCAGCCTTCCTACCGTGGTCATCCGCTGTACCAGTCAGTTCCTGTCATCTGACCCGTGGGAGTCACCTGCTCTCACACAAGGTCGGTCCCAGAGTGGCACATGGTTCACCTGCCCTGTCCCTCCCTGGTTCGCGGAGTCTACTAAGCTGCCATGTGACCTGGGTCGGTCTGAGTAGGCACTTAGTTACGCCCCTCTGGTCCCTCTTTGCACCGAAGCACAGAGGTTCCACCATCTGGACCCGTAACAGTTTGCACAGGCCATGGAACCCGGTGGCCCCCAGGCTCCTTCGCTCTCAGACCTGTATCAACAGGATACTATCCTGTCCTATCTGCGGACAGTCAACTCCCGCCTGGACGCGCTGTCCACCCAGACTGTTTCCGTCTCTAACCGAGCGGCACCTCAACCCAGTGGTGCTGAGGCACCCGGCTTTGGACCCCGGCTCTCTGTGCCTCCACATTTTGGTGGTGACCCCGTCTTATGTCGGGGCTTCATAAATCAGTGCACGCTGCACTTTGAACTCCTGTCACACCAGTTCACCTCTGACCGGGCCAAGGTGGCGTTCATCATGTCTCACCTCACCGGGAAGGCATTGGCATGGCTAAACCCTCTGTGGGAAAGAGGGGATCCCCTGGTGTCCGATCTTCTGGCTTTCCTCACTGCCTTCCAGAAGGTCTTCGATGAGCCCGGACGAAAATCTTCCATTGCCTCCTCACTTCTCCGTCTCCGCCAAGGGAGTCTCACTGTAGGCTAGTATGCCATACGTTTCCGAACCCTCGCATCTGAACTTGCATGGAACAATGAGACCCTGGTGTCCACCTTTTGGGAGGGTCTTTCCGGACGGATCAAGGATAAGCTAGCCGGTCGTGACATCCCTTCCACCCTGGACGACCTGGTGTCATTAGCTACCCGGATTGACATCCGTTTTCTGGAACATGCTAAGGAGACTACCCGGGAGAGAAGATTTCCGCGTCTCGCTCCAACATTCCAAAGGTCAGCCTCGCAACCAGCAATTCCCCGGACATGTTCGCCTAAGCCTATGCAAATTGACCAAACCAAGATGGTCAAGTCTCGCCTGGAGACACGCCGAGCCGAGGGGAGTTGCTTCTACTGTGGCAGTATAGAGCATCTGATCCGTTCCTGCCTGGAGAGGCCGGGAAACTCCAGTGTTTAGGACCGCTCGGAGAGGTCGTCCTAGGCAAGAGTAAACCTTCTCCGTCTTTGACTCTGTCTGTTTCCATTTCCAGTGGTGAGACCCGCTTCTTCGAGACAGCCCACCTGGATTCCGGAGACGCTGGGAATCTCATTCAACAGGCCGTCGTGGAGCGTTTCCAGATTCCTACCGTACGTTTGGCTGAACCGTTGGCGGTTGCCTCTGTGGATGGGAAGCTTCTCCCGGAGACCATTTTTCTTGTCACTGAGCCTGTAACCCTTCAGGTGGGAATGCTGCACTCAGAGAAGATCTCCTTTCATGTGCTGTCTGGTCTCTCTCACTCCCTCTTGCTTGGTCTACCCTGGTTACAAAGACATGAGCCCGTCCTGAATTGGAGATCTGGTGAAGTACTCTGTTGGGGTCAGGAATGCCATGAGTCCTGTCAGGTTCCGGTTCGTCCTGCTCGACCCCCGTCTGCTCCGGCTAATCTACCTGGTCTGCCAGCGCCCTACTGGTCCTATGCAGATGTCTTTGATAAAAAGGAGGCTGAGACACTACCATTTCATAGGCCGTATGATTGCCCCATCGACCTGGTACCTGGTGCTTCTCCTTCCCGTGGGTGAATCTACCCATTGTCGCTGGCCGAGACCAGTGCCATGTCTGAATACATAGAGGAGAATCTTGCTAGGGGATTTATCCAGAAATCAACCTCTCCGGCTGGAGCAGGATTCTTCTTTGTCAAGAAGAAAGATGGCTCTCTACGTCCCTGTACCCCCTGCCTCTCATCTCGGAGCTGTTTGACCGCCTTAAAGGTGCGAAGATCTTCACCAAGCTCGATCTTCGTGGGGCGTACAATTTGGTCCAGATTCGCCAGGGAAACAAGTGGAAGACGGCATTCAACACCCGAGGTGGTCACTACGAATACCGCGTGATGCCCTTTGGTCTCTGTAATGCTCCAGCCGTCTTCCAGGTGCTGGTCAACTACATCTTCCGAGATCTCCTGTGTTCTTGCGTGGTGGTGTACCTGGACGATATCTTGGTCTTCTCTCCGGATCTACTATCACACCGAAGGGATGTTCGTCAGGTTCT
Source organism: Phyllobates terribilis (assembly GCF_046119375.1). Lineage (NCBI taxonomy): Eukaryota > Metazoa > Chordata > Amphibia > Anura > Dendrobatidae > Phyllobates > Phyllobates terribilis. The sequence continues at coordinate 792,522,064 of NW_027362761.1, forward strand.
GCTTAGGCTCCGGAAGAATCGCCTATATGCTAAATATGAGAAATGCCTCTTTGAGCAGACCTCTCTGCCATTCCTGGGCTATATTATCTCCGAGAAAGGTCTGCGGATGGATCCCGAGAAGGTGTCTGCCGTCTTAAAATGGCCCCGACCGAAGGTGTTGAAGGCGATTCAGCGATTCCTGGGCTTCGCAAACTATTACCGCCTCTTCATTACTCATTTCTCCTCCCGGACTGCTCCCATCTCAACGCTCACCCGTAAAGTTGCAAATCCCAGGGAATGGACTTCCGAAGCGGAGAAGGCCTTTGTCTCCCTTAAACAAGCCTTCTCCTCCGCTCCTGTGCTACACCGTCCTGATTGCAACAAGCAGTTCTTCCTGGAGGTTGATGCGTCCTCCTCCAGGGCCGGAGCATTGCTGACCCAGAAATCCTCATCCGGGCGAATGGTGACCTGCAGATTCTTCTCCAAGCTCTTCTCCTTGTCCGAACGCAACTACTCTATAGGAGATCGAGAACTGCTGGCCATCAAATTAGCACTGGAGGAGTGGCGCTATTTGCTTGAGGGGGGCTCTGCACCTGGTGGTCATCTACACTGACCACAAGAACCTCGCTTATTTGCAGAAAGCCCAAAGAATAAATCCGCATCTTGCCAGGTGGTCTCTATTCTTTGCCCGATTCTGCCTCACTCTGCACTACTGCCCAGCGGACAAGAACATTAAAGCTGACTCTTTATCCCGCTCATTCCTGTCTTCCGAGGAGGAGCCTCTACATATCATTGACCCCTCCAAAGTAATGACTGTTGATCAGTTTGACCTGTCTCATCTTCCACCCGGTAAGACATTTGTAGCGGTTCCGGACCGAAAGAAGGTTCTACTCTGGGGCCATTCATCCAAACTAGCCGGTCATGCCGGCCAGAGGAAGACCTTTCTGCTCGTCGCCCGACATTACTGGTGGCCTTCCCTGTGCAAGGATGTTGCGGACTGTGTCGCGGCTTGTTCCTCTTGTGCCCATAGCAAGGTTCCCAGGCACCTTCCAGCCGGCTGTCTTCTTCCTCTTCCCATGCCTTCCGCTCCGTGGCAACACATTGCAATTGACTTCATCACGGATCTCCCTGTTTCTGCCGGTTGTACTGTCATTTGGGTGGTCGCCGACTGCTTTTCTAAGATGGCCCACTTCATACCTCTGCCTGGTCTTCCATCTGCATCTGTGCTGGCTAACGACTTCATCCATCACATCTTCCGTCTCCACGGCCTACCCTTCCACATTGTCTCGGATTGCGGAGTTCAATTCACTTTGCGCTTCTGGAGAGCCACGTGCAAACTGCTGGATGTCTCTTTGGATTTCTCTTCTGCTTATCATCCTCAGTCCAGTGGTCCAGTGGAACGTATCAACCAGATCCTTACCAGCTTTCTCCGGCACTTTGTCAACGCTCACCATAGAGATTGGGTTGAGCTCTTGCCCTAGGCAGAGTTCTCCTATAACAACCATGAGAGTGAGTCTTCTACTAAATCCCCATTTTTTGTGGTCTACGGTTGACACCCCTGGATTCCGTTTCCAGTCTCCTCTTCAGTGGACAATCCTGCCACGGAGTCTCTCGTTAGTGAATTTTCTGCTATTTGGGAAGACACTAGATCTGCTCTCCTTCAGTCCTCCGAGCGGATGAAGAAACATGCTGATAAGAGACGTCTGGATCCGCCTCAATTCCGTCCGGGAGACAAGGTCTGGCTTTCCTCCAAATATGTCCGTCTCAAGATACCTTCTTATAAGTTGGGTCCGCGGTTCAGCGGTCTGTTCGAGGTTCTGAAGCAAATCAATCCCGTGGCTTACAAGCTGAAACTCCTGGTCACCTTACATTCCCAACTCCTTTCATGTATCCCTCTTCAAACCAGTCGTTCTTAATTCCTTCTCTGACGATCCAGGTACCACCCCAGCTCCAGTCTCCGCTGAGGACGTGCTTGAGGTAGAAAACATTCTGGCCACCAAGAGGGTAAGAGGAAAGACTTTCTTTCTTTTCTTTCTTGTGGATTGGAAGGGGTTTGGCCCGGAGGAGAGGTCTTGGGAATCCAGGGAGAACATTTATGCCCCTCATCTTCTTAAAAAATTTCTAGCGGGCCTAAAAAGAGGGGGCGTAAAGGGGGGGGGCATTGTAGCATCGGAATCTCTGCCTCCTGCCAGGCAGAGATGCCGTCCCCTCACCGCCGCGGTCCCAGTCCGGCGTCTTCCTGGTCCCCTGCAGCTACTGTGGCTTGCACCGCGTGCAGCTTCCTGGGCACTATGCTTAGGGCGCACGCTCCCTCCCTCTTAAAGGGGCCGTCCTAAGGAGTCCCCAGCCAATGGCCGGAGGACTTCTATTTAAAGAACCTCCTCCAAAATGGAGGTGCTTGTGCAAGGTTGTTGTTTCGTGTGCTAACACTTTCCTCAGCCCTCAGGTCCCGCTGCCTGTCAGTTCAGCCCGCCAGTCTGTCTTACAGTCCTGCCTGCCAGTCTGTCTAACAATCCTGCCCGCCAGTCTGCCAGTTACCTGCCGTGCCCGCCAGCCTGCCTACCTGGAGCACCTGCCAGTAACCCGCCGTGCCCGCCAGCCTGTCTACCTGGAGCACCTGCCAGTTACCTGCCGTGCCCGCCAGCCTGCCTACCTGGAGCACCTGCCAGTAACCTGCCGTACCCACCTGCTTGCCTACCCGCAGCACCTGTCTGGCTATCTGCCGTACCTGCCTGCTTATCTACCCGGACTACCCGTCAGCCTTCCTGCCATGATCATCAGCTATACCGGTCAGTTCCTGTCATCTGACCTGTGGGAGTCACCTGCTCTCACACAAGGTCGAACCCAGAGTGGCACCTGGTTCACCTGCCCGGTCCCTCCCTGGTTCATGGAGTCGACTAAGCCGCCATGTGACCTGGGTTGGTCCGATTAGGCACTTAGTTACGCCCCTCTGGTCCCTCCTTGTACCGAAGCACAGAGGTTCCACCACCCGGACCCGTAACAAGCGGTGAGAGGCACAGATCGGGCTGCTGTGTTACTGCTTTCAACAACTCTACAGCGGTGGGCGGTTTGTCACCTAAGCATTAAGCATGTTATCTTCAGCACAGCCTGTTGTCGCATTTCCAAGGGATTGAGGTTACATTGGCGACTCTGGTTTTAATAGAAATTAAAGATCCTACTGTGTTTTTTTTTTACATTATTTTTTTAAGACAAATGTATTCACCAGGAAATGTCATTTTAACATTTTACAACCTTATCTGGCCATGTGGTGTGTGACACATCATCAGACACATCCTGTTTCATTTATGATGGAGGGACTCTGAAAGTCACAAAGCCTATTTTTATAGGCCGTCAGGCGGCCCTTACTATCCTTAAAGGGCCATAAGTCAGCCCTCGCTATTGTTGGAGAGCCATCAGCCGGCTATGCTTTGTTGTTCCCATTATTAATGAGTGGGTCTCCTATACTGTTATTGCGTATGCAGTGACTGCAAGGGCTGACAGAAAATTTGGACGCAACCCAATACTTCTTTGAAGAGACATAGAGGAGGGTCTCAGTAAAAAAATGTTCCCATTATAAAGGAGCGGATTTCCTATAGTGGCTGCCAAAATTTGGGAAAAACCCCACAAACAATTTAAAGACACATAAAACAGGACCACAGTAACGACTACGACATGTTCTCATTAGAAAGGAGAGGGTCTGCTATTCAGTTATAGGGTATGCAGTCCAATGGCTGACAAAATTTAAGAAAAACCCCACAAACAGGGGGCCACAGTAACGACATATTCCCATTAGAAAGGAGATAGTCCCCCATACTGTTTGACTATGCAGTGAAGGCAATGGCTGTCAAAAATTTGGAGGCACTTCAATGCCCCTTGCAAGAGACGTAGAGGTCAGAGAGCCTCCTAAAAACAATGTTCCCATTATTAGGAAGTGGGTCTCCCATAGTGTTTGCCTATGCAGTGAAGCAATAGCTGCCAAAAATTTTCAGGAACTCCAATGCCCCTTGCAAGAGACATAGAGGTCAGAGAGCCTCCTAAAACCAATGTTCCTATTATTAGGAAGTGGGTCTCCCATAGTGTTTGCTATGCAGTGAAGCAATGGCTGCCAAAAATTTGGAGGAACTCCAATGCCCCTTGCAAGAGACATAGCGGACAGAGAGCCTCCTAAAAACAATGTTCCCATTATTAGGAAGTGGGTCTCCCATGGTGTTTGCCTATGCAGTGAAGCTAAGGCTGCTAAAAATTTGGAGAAACTCCAAAGCCCCTGGCAAGAGACGTAGATATGGTGATATGGTAGATATGGTGGTGATATGGAGGAGGATGTGGAGGATGAGGAGAAGGAGGAGGACAAGAGCAAATAGACAAAATCAGGAAACATATACCCATGTCTGGGTGTGAAGACAGAGGTGCATGGGAATAGAGTTAGAACTCCGTAAAAAAGACACTCTATTTGAGTTATGTTACAATGCTATCATTCGGTGGTGTTGAGAAGTCTGGCCAATGCAGCCTTTGTTCATTTTTTTAAGAGTCAGCCTGTCAGCATTTTCAGCTGTCAGGCGAATGCGCCTATCAGGTATAATTCCTTGCAGGTTTAAATAGCTGGCCTATAGGTTACTATTTTTCACAGCGACCTCGTGTCAATAACTTCACTAACACACTGCAACAAAATTTAAATGGAGGCCAGAAATGGCTGAATTTGGAGCGAACTTATATGTGATACGTGTGACGGAAAACCACAGTTTTAAATAGCCGGCCTGTACGTTACTATTTTTCATCGTGACCTGGTGTCAAAAACTTCACTAACACACTGCAACAAAATTTAAATGGAGGCCAGAAATGGCTAAATTTGGAGCAAACTTATATGTTGTACGTGTGACAGAAAACCACAGATTTAAATAGCTGGCCTCTAGGTTACTATTTTTCACAGCGACCTGGTGTCAATAACTTCACTGACACACTGCAACAAAATTTAAATGGAGGCCAGAAATGGCTGAATTTGGAGCGCACTTAAATGTGATACGTGTGATGGAAAACCACAGTTTTAAATAGCTGGCCTGTAGGTTACTATTTTTCACAGCAACCTCGTGTCAATAACTTCACTGACACACTGCAACAAAATTTAAACGGAGGCCAGAAATGCCTGAATTTGGAGTGCACTTATATGTGATACGTGTGACAGAAACCACAGTTTTAAATAGCTGGCCTGTAGGTTACTATTTTTCACAGCGAACTGGTGTCAACAATTTCACTGATACACTGCAACACAATTTAAATGGTGGCCAGAAATGGCTGAATTTGGAGCAAACTTATACAACCCCTGGCAAAAATTATGGAATCACGGGGCTCGGAGGATGTTCATTCAGTTGTTTAACGTTGTTGAAAAATAGCAGATCACAGACATGGCACAAAACTAAAGTCATTTCAAATGGCAACTTTAGGGCTTTAAGAAACACTAAAAGAAATCAAGATAAAAAATGTGGTACTCAGTAACGGTAATTTTTGCAGACCAAGCAGAGGGAAAAATTATGGAATCACTAAATTCTGAGGAAAAAATTATGGGATCATGAAAAACAAACACACAAAAGAACACTCCAATACATCAATAGTATTTTGTTGCACCACCTCTGGCTTTAATAACAGCTTGCAGTCTCTGACGCATGGACTTACATGTGCATGTGACAAACTGTACTCTTCATCAATCTGGCTCCAACTTTCTCTGATTGCTGTTGCCAGATCAGCTTTGCAGGTTGGAGCCTTGTCATGGACCATTTTCTTCAACTTCCACCAAAGATTTTCAATTGGATTGAGATCCGGACTATTTGCAGGCCATGACATTGACCTTATGTGTCTTCTTTCAAGGAATGTTTTCACAGTTTTTGCTCTATGGCCGGATGCATTACCATCTTGAAAAATTATGTCATCATCCCCAAACATCCTTTCAATTGATGGGATAAGAAAATTGTCCAAAATATCAATGTAAACTTGGGCATTTATTGAAGATGTAATGACAGCCATCTCCCCAATGCCTTTACCTGACATGCAGCCCCATATCATCAATGACTGTGGAAATTTGCATGTTCTCTTCATGCAGTCATCTATGTAAATCTCATTGGAACAGCACCAAACAAAAGTTCCAGCATCATCACCTTGCCCAATGCAGATTCGCGATTCATCACTGAATATGACTTTCATCCAGTCATCCACAGTCCACAATTGCTTTTCCTTAGCCCATTGTAACCTTGTTTTTTTCTGTTTAGGTGTTAATGATGGCTTTTGTTTAGCTTTTCTCTATGTAAATCCCATTTCCTTTAGGAGGTTTCTTACAGTTCCGTCACAGACATTGACTCCAGTTTCCTCCCATTCGTTCCTCATTTGTTTTGTTGTGCATTTCCTATTTTGGAGACATTTTGCTTTAAGTTTCCGGTCTTGACGCTTTGATGTCTTCCTTGGTCTACCAGTATGTTTGCCTTTCACAACCTTCCCATGTTGTTTGTATTTGGTCCAGATTTTAGACACAGCTGTCTGTGAACAACCAACATCTTTGCAACATTGCGTGATGATTAGGGATGAGCGAGTAAACTCGTTACTATTCGGTACTCGCCGAATAGTACGGTACTCGGGCTACTCGTTACTCCCCGAGTTTCCTTGTGATTACTCGCTAGGAGTAACTCTTCATCAATCTGGCTCCAACTTTCTCTGATTGCTGTTGCCAGATCAGCTTTTCAGGTTGGAGCCTTGTCATGGACCATTTTCTTCAACTTCCACCAAAGATTTTCAATTGGATTGAGATCCGGACTATTTGCAGGCCATGACATTGACCTTATGTGTCTTCTTTCAATGAATGTTTTCACAGATTTTGCTCTATGGCAGGATGCATTATCATCTTGAAAAATTATGACATCATCCCCAAACATCCTTTCAATTGATGGGATAAGAAAATTGTCCAAAATATCAATGTGAACTTGGGCATTTATTGAAGATGTAATGACAGCCATCTCCCCAGTGCCTTTACCTGACATGCAGCTGTGAAGCCCAGCTGTGCTTGGCATCACAGACCCAGAAGGGTGTATCGAAGGATTCCTCCACAAGAGGCCCCCATAACCATTCACACATCTCCACCTTCCACCTCAGACCACCAGAGGGAGCTCCTTAGGGAGATATATAAGGGAAGGTGGAGCCAGGCAGCCGGTAGTCTGTCAGAGTCTGGTTTAGTAGTGAGTCCAGTGCAGTCTGAAACGAGTTACCTCAGAGGACAAAAGCCTGTTCCAGCTCCTGCATTCTATCCTGCAGTGGAGCTTATCCAGATCAAGACTCGGTGTAGCTCAGTGAGGTGAGCTGTAGGTGTGCCGGCGCCATAAGATCGGTGAATCGCGGCACGCTGCCGTTTGTGTGAGTGGCCTATTGAGGGTCCGAGTAGGCCGAAGGCGAAGGAGTAGAGAGTTAGTTCATAGGGGGCAGAGGAGCTTAACTGGCTCACCCCGAAGGAGAATCATTTACCGGACACCGGGTCCGAAGCTTGCCGGGATCTCCACGACCCAGTAAGATAAACCAGAATCCCTGGAGAACTACAGGTCCCAGGATCGCTAAAGTGCTGATACGTACCAGAGCCAGGAGACACATAGGCCCCGTAGTTCGGGAGCGTGCACTCCAAGAGAAGGCCCTACCACAAGGTCAGCCAGCGCAGGACAGAGACAAAGTTAGGCCTAGCTCCAGGCAGGTCAGAACTTATTACGCAGCAGCAAGAACCAGGAGGCCCAAAACCTGCTCATTGGGGAGGATCCGGACATACATCCTTCACCCTACAGTGCTCCGGGGAGTGCCTGAAATTCCACCAGTAAAAGGTACTGAAGTGACTATCGTGTCCATCCCTGTTCTTGCTCTGGCCCGGCGTAGTCTCTTAATCCTGCATCCCCGTTCCTATACTGCCCTGAGGCCCAGCTCTACCTGTGGAGAGCAATACCATCAAGCTGCCCTATAATCAGCCTCAGTGGACCGCGCAGCGCTGGTGATCCTCACCAGAAACCACTGGTGGCGTCACGAACTCTTTCTTTTATAAACTTAACCCAAAACATCAACCCCTTTTTAAAGAGAGGCCCAGGGTACGGGCCCGGGAGCCGACCACCGCGACATCCCTAAAGGCCAGGCTAAAGGCCCGGGTACCGAGTTATCCCCCATCTTCCCCTGGGCTAGTCATCTCTCTTCTGGCATCACGAACAGGATTGCGTGCCCGCTGCAACAACGAAGTGTTTTGCCTGTTGCCTCCGGGTACTGTGCGCCTTTATTTGAACTGTGTACGTAAAGTTGTGGTGAAGATAGCCGCCATTGTTGGGCCTTTGAGCGAGAAGAAGGGCGTAACCGCAGGAAAATAAGGGGCGTACCTGCAAAAGAGCGCGAAGTCCCGGACACGCCCCATGCCTCGACGTCAAATCAGGAAGCGCCAGGTCCTGTACGGAGCATCGCTGAACGCTCTGACATAGGACACAAGCGACGCAAGGTCCTGAAGGCAACCGTCACCTGCGGAGCTGCGGCCTACCGGAAGAAAAACCAGAAGGTAGGCGACGGTTAACTAGGGGGGCGCTAAGATGTCCGTCGAGCAGCAGAATGCCGGCCTACCGGTCAATGTCCCTGAAGTTCAGCCCGCGCCCGATAATGGGCATGCCGAAGCCGCCGCTGCACCAGCAGCGCCTGTAACACCTGTGATTCCTATGACTTTACCGTACATTCCTGGAGCAAAATGGCTCCCCCAGTACAACGGCAAACCAGATACCCTGTCTGGATTTAAGCGGAAGATATATGGTATCTTAGACATGTACTCTATGACCGGCAAGCAAAGAGCTGCCGTTGCATTAGGACAACTGACCGGTGCTGCGGAGCGGGAAGTGGAAACATGGTCAGCCGCAGCCCAGGAGACAGTGTCCGCAATATTCCAAAAACTACAGACTGTCTTTGAGGACCATACTGAGGCGGAACTCCGGATGAGGTTCTACAGCTGCTCCCAACAACCAGAGGACAATGTTCGGGACTACGCCTGGCGTCTCCAAAGGGGCCCTGCAGGCTCTGAACCAGGTTAGTCAGACCAGCTTTGAGAATGAGAACCGAATGCTGAAGGAACAGTTTGTCCGGGGACTGAGGTCTCCAGAGGAGAGCAGGATTGTGCGTTGGTGGTCCCTGGATCATCCAGATGCCACCTTTGACAATATTACGGAAATGGCTATAAAAGGATTGCAGCCCCTGGAAGCAAAATCCATCCAGCGCTACCAGGATGGGGCTACCCCAGAGCCTGCAACACCCACCTTTTCTCCAGTGGCAGCTGAAGATAAAGTTCCAGCAACGTCCCTTAAAGAACTGGACAGTCTGCGCTCTGAGGTGCGTCAGTTGAGCCAAACCCTGACCACTGTGCTGAGTGCTCTGCAGATGCGGACGGAGCCCGTGGAAGGAGGGAAGATCCTGATAGCCGATAGCCCTGAGGATGTCCCCTGGATGCCGAGGAGGAGGAGGCCAACACCACCCTCGCCGAGGACCAGTGACCAACGCCGTCCACCAAGGGAACCAATCTGCTACCGATGCCGTAAGACCGGACACATTGCTCAGAATTGTCCTTTAAACGGGAAAACCCTGGGTCCATGGGCCGCCACCCAGGAGTAGACTCACCAGGCCCATCAGACTGGTACAACAGGTTAGTCGGAAGAAGACCTTTCCTGTCTATTGTGTTGGAATGGATCCCGACGCATGCCCTGCTGGACACAGGATCTCAGGTAACCATCATGCCTGAAGGTACTGGTCCATGGACAATCTACGTCCGCCAGCTCCAAATTTGTCTGTATATGCCTCAAATGGACTCCCCCTTAACCTACTAGGGGTTAAGAACGTGACTGTAAAAGTGGGGAGAGTGGAGCTGAAGGACCAGGGACTAATTGTAGTGGAGACTAACCCTGATGACAGCAACCCATATATGGTACTAGGCACTAATGTTGTTGGTAACTGTTTGGGAGAGGTTGTGTTCTTGCTCCAACAGATCGCTGACACTGCCAGACTGAGACAGAGGAGGGCGCTGCAGAGAGAGATCCGCGTCCTGATATATCAACAGCAAGTAAAGTTAACAGATGTTGAAATCGGTAACGTGAGGGTAACAGACCCTATCCCCATTGTTGTCCCCCCAATGAGTGAAATGCTCATCTGGTGTAGAGCTGCCATAGGTCTTAGAGGACAGAGCTACCAGGCGGTAGTAGAACCCCTTTGCTCTGAGCACAGACCCATGCTCTTAACTGCCAGGGGAGTGGTGGATGTACATAATGGAAGGGTGCCTGTCCGTCTTCTTAACTTAGGGGAAGATGAGGTCAAACTGCCACGTTATGCCACTGTTGCTAAATTACATGCTGTCAACAACAACTGTATCCATGAGGCGGAGTCCTTAACTTCACCAGAAGAAGTGGAGGATAATGACCCTGCAACCCAGGTGGAGGATTGGTGTCAGCAGCTCCATGTTGGGACAGACACCACTCCTGCCCATCAAAATCAGGGTGTACACCGGGTAGTTCAAGAATACTCGCAGGTGTTCAGCAAACATCCACTAGACTTCGGGAGTGTTAAGGGGGTTCAACATCATATCCCCACAGGCAACCATTCCCCAATTAAAGAACGTTATCGGCCTATACCCCCAGCTCGCTACCAGAAGGCAAAAGAAATGCTGCATGACATGAGGAAGGTGGGAGTGATAAGGGATAGTTGTAGTCCCTGGGCGGCTCCCCTAGTGCTGGTTAGGAAAAAGGATGGGAGCATGAGAATGTGTGTAGATTACCGACAAGTAAATCGCATTACACATAAAGATGCATACCCTTTACCACGCATAGAGGAGTCCCTAGCTGCCTTAAAGTCTGCAAATTACTTTTCTACCCTTGACCTCACTAGTGGTTACTGGCAGGTCGCTGTGGCTGAGGAGGATCGGGAGAAGACGGCCTTCACCACCCCGATGGGACTCTGCGAGTTCAACAGCATGCCGTTTGGACTCTGCAATGCCCCCGGAACATTCCAGAGATTGATGGAGTGCTGCCTGGGACACCGCAACTTCGAGACTGTGTTACTTTACCTGGATGACGTAATTGTGTACTCCAGAACATACGAGGACCACTTGAAACACCTGGCAGAGGTATTTGAGTCACTGTCCCGGTATGGGATGAAGTTGAAGCCCTCAAAGTGCCACCTACTCAAGAAAAAGGTACAGTACCTGGGACACATTGTCAGTCCGTTAGGCGTAGCACCAGACCCGGAGAAAGTCACGGCCATTCAGAAGTGGCCGGAGCCGAAGAACCTCAAGGAGGTGCGTCAGTTCTTGGGACTAGTCGGATACTACTGGAGGTTCGTAAAGGACTACACTAAAAAGGCAGCTCCTCTGCAAGACCTCCTGGTAGGGCAGTCCCCCAAAGGCAAAAACCCCCCATTCCACTGGGGTAAAGAACAGGCTGAATCATTTCAAGAGATGAAGGAGATCCTGACAGGTGATGAGATCCTAGCCTACCCTGACTACAGCCAACCGTTCTTGCTGTATACAGATGCCAGCAACGAAGGCCTGGGAGCTGTCTTGAGTCAGAAGCAAAATGGGCAAGAGAAAGTCATCGCATACGCGAGCAGGAAGCTCCGTCCGACTGAGAGGAACCCAGAGAACTATAGCAGCTTCAAGTTGGAGTTCCTGGCCTTAGTCTGGGCCATCACAGAAAGGTTCAAGCACTACTTAGCCTCCAGCAAGTTTACTGCCTACACTGACAATAATCCTCTAACCCATCTTGAAACAGCTAAGTTGGGAGCTCTGGAACAACGATGGATGGCTCGGCTGTCAAACTACCAATTTACAATCAAATACCGGGCGGGCCGCAAGAACGCCAACGCCGATGCCCTGTCTAGGATGCCTCACCAGTCAGACACGGAGGAAGAAGTGGATGACTCGGAAGAGATTGAGCTACCTGCCTTTCACCGGAATGGGATGATCCATGAGCAGAGAGCCTCCAACAAGCAGCGTGGAAAGACGTTAAACCCCCTTCCTCACCACAGCTGGAAAGAGACCCAGGACAGCGACCCGGTTGTCAGCCGCATTAAACAGCTGATAACCCAAGAAGGTGCCTCCCTGGAGAAGGATGCGTCTCTCCAAGCAAAGCAGCTGTGGAATGAGAGGAGCCGGCTGTTTATCTACCATGAGAAGCTGTGCCGGTGTTATGTTCTGCTACCAGAGCTAAGGAAAGAGAGGAGATCTGTCCCTACGATAGAACTCAGCTGAATCCCTACGATGTAACAGGGAACCTGATCCTGCGATCAGACCTGCTAAAGTCCTAAGCTAGTCTGTACGAAGACCTATAGATGTGGGGGAGGAATCCCTACAAGTACTAAGGACTGGGAGGAATATGGGACACCTCCTAACAGAAATAGTAGCAGACAGACGAACAAACAAAATATAAAGAACATAGAGGTCAGTAAACCAAGCAAACTAACAGAGCAAGACACAGAGCACAGGCTAGCTAGAAAGTAGATATACAATGAAGTCCAGCAAAGCCAGAAGGGCGGAGCAGGATTAAATAGGCCAACAAGGTCATGTGACCAGCAAAGGAAAAAAAACCTAACAGCAAGGTTCTAACAGTACCCCCCCTTCTAATAGGATCCTCCGGATCCCCTAGGACCAGGCTTATCAGGAAATCTCCTGTGAAACGCTCTGATAAGTCTGGACGCGGAAACATCATCTGACCTCACCCAAGAGTTATCCTCGGGTCCGAAACCTTTCCAGGCCACAAGATACTGCAAACTACCTCTATACCGTCTAGAGTCAAGGATGCGAGAAATTTCATATTCCCCGTCCTCCACCACCGGAGGAACAGAGGCAGAGGCGTCACCATCCGACACAACAGCTTTCTTTAACAGAGAGACATGAAAGACCGGATTAATTCTCCAGGAGGTAGGAACCTCCAACCTAACAGCAGATTGGTTGACAACCTGAAGCACCTTAAAGGGCCCTACAAACTTGGGACCCAATTTCTTAGAAGGAATCCTCAACCGCAGATTCCTAGAGGACAACCAAACCATGTCGCCAACAGCGAACAAAACCTCCTGTCGTTTCCTATCAAAGTAGTCTTTAGATTTTCTGTTGGCCTCCTGAAGATTACCACGCACATCCGTCCAAACTCTTTCCAAATCACCGGAAAAATTCTCCTCCTCAGGCACGGCAGATCCCAACTTGGAGAACGACCCAAACGACGGATGTCTCCCAGAACAACAAAAAAAAGGCGAACAACCAGCAGAAGAAGATGTATGATTGTTCAGAGCAAATTCGGCAAGTGGCAGAAACTCAGACCACCCCTCTTGATTGTCTGCCACAAAACAACGCAAGAACTGCTCAACATCCTGGTTTTTCCTTTCTGTCTGGCCATTAGATTCAGGATGATATCCGGACGAAAACGACAAATGAATTCCCAACCTGTCACAAAAGGCACGCCAAAAACGAGCCACGAACTGAGGACCCCTATCAGAAACAATGTCAGTAGGAACGCCATGAAGTCTGACAATTTCCTTGACAAAGGCCTTAGCGAGAGTTTTAGCGCAGGGCAGTTTGATGAAGGGAACCAAGTGACACATCTTACTAAAACGGTCCACGACCACCCAGATGACAGTAAAACCCTCAGAGGGGGGAAGGTCAGTTATAAAGTCCATAGCCAAATGTGTCCAAGGAGCACTGGGGACCTCCAAAGGACAAAGCAACCCCGCAGCAGGAGTATGTGAGGACTTAGATCTAGCACATACAGTACATTGGCGTACCCACTTAATGACTTCCTTCTGCCATCCAGGCCACCAAAAACTGCGACCCACCAGTCTCTTGGTCTCAGAGATTCCGGGATGACCTGCCAACCGAGATTCGTGACACTCAACAAACAAATCTCTCCTAAAGGTCCCAGGCACAAACAACCTCCCATGAGGAGTGTTAGATGGGGCATTCTCCTGAGCTTTAAGAATCTCATCTTCCAAAACGGAGTCTAAAGCAGCTATCACAACACCTTCTTGTAAAATGTTTTCCTCTTTCTCAGCACCGACTATGGGAGAAAAACTGCGAGACAAGGCATCCGCCTTAACATTCTTAGTACCAGGGATGTAAGTAACGGAGAAATTAAACCGCGAGAAAAACAGTGCCCACCTAGCCTGACGGGCATTCAGGCGCTTGGCAGCGTCAAGATATATCAGATTTTTATGATCCGTAAGAACCTGAACGGGAAATTCCGCACCTTCCAAGAAGTGGCGCCAGTGTTCAAATGCGAGTTTAATAGCCAATAATTCCCGATTACCAATATCGTAATTCAATTCAGTCTCCGAAAATTTTTTTGAAAAAAAGGCACAGGGATGTAATCCATCCCCGTTATCCTGAGACAATACTGCGCCAACCCCCACAGAGGAAGCATCAACCTCAACCAAAAACGGCCTAGTAACATCAGGCTGCATAAGGATGGGAGCAGAGGTGAACCTCTCCTTGAGATACACAAAAGCTTCAATGGCCTCAGAAGACCACTGAACCGCATCAGCACCTTTCCTGGTGAGATCAGTCAGAGGTTTGACAATACTAGAAAAATTTTTTATGAATTTTCTATAGTAATTGGCGAAACCCAAAAACCTCTGTATCGATTTCAAACCAATAGGCCTAGGCCATTCCTGCACAGCCTGAACCTTAACCGGATCCATCTCAAAACCTTTGCTGGAGATAATGTAGCCCAAAAAACTAATTCTCTGTACAGCGAACTCACATTTCTCCAGCTTAGCAAAAAGCGAATTGTCCATTAATAACTGTAATACCTCACGCACGCTCCGCCAATGAGACTCCAGATCTGGCGAATAAATCAAAATGTCATCCAAATACACAACCACATTTTTACCGATCAAAGGTCTAAGGATGTCATTAATCAGATTCTGAAAAAATGCAGGAGCATTAGTAAGACCAAAAGGCATAACCAGATTCTCAAAATGACCCACAGGAGTGTTAAAAGCAGTCTTCCATTCATCACCCTCCTTCATGCGCAACAGATTGTATGCCCCCTTAAGGTCAATTTTAGAGAACCACTTGGCCCCCAATAACTGGTTAAACAGATCAGGAATCAATGGCAGTGGGTAAGGATTGCGTACCGTAATTTTGTTAATCTCACGAAAATCCAGACAAGGACGTAAACCGCCGTCCTTTTTTTTTACAAAAAAAAATCCAACCGCCACAGGAGACTTAGAGGGCCTAATGTGACCGGCGGCCAAACTTGTCTGTATGTATTCCTCCAAAGCCTTCCTCTCAGGAATAGTAAGGTTAAATAAACGACTTTTAGGAAGAGTCGCTCCAGGGACAAATTCAATAGAACAATCATAGTCTCTATGGGGAGGCAAAACCTGCGATTCCTTCTCAGAAAAAACTCTCCAAAAATCCTGAATAGGAACAGGCAATTCTCCCCTATCCAAAGCTGCAATACGCCCGTTACAACACTTGTCATAACATTTATGGCTCCAGGATTTAATTTCACTGGTAGACCAATCCAGTACAGGATTGTGACATTTTAACCAGGGCAATCCCAATATTACTGGAGAAGGCAAGTTATTCAACACTACCAAATCCAATTTCTCATGGTGAACACCATTAATAGTGAGAGGAAATTCACAGACCTTGAGAGTAATATTCTTCAAAGGGGAGCCATCCACAGAAACCACAGCAATGGGGGATGATAAAGGTTCAGGTTTTAAATTGAGTTTTTCCACGAATCCCCCATCAATTACATTCAGTGTAGACCCGCAATCAACAAACACCCGAAATTCCATTAATCTTTCCTGAGCAATCGTGGAAGCAGCTAAAAATACACCCTTGGAATTTAAACAGGCAATACGGGCATGACTGACCATTTTTTTTTCTTTCTTCATACGAAGCTCACAGCCTTTAATCAAATGACCAGATTTTCCGCAATAGAAACACAAGCCTTTCGAAAAACGACGGTCTTTTTCTTGAGAGCGAGGTGCCACCGATCCAATCTCCATCGGTTCACCACTGTTAGTACACACATTATCATAACCAGAAACTGACATAGCAGAGGATTTGCTCTCATTAACCCTAGCACGCAGTCTTCTATCCACCCGTATAGCTAATTGCATAGCCTGTTGCAAATCCTCAGGTGTAGGATAAGCAATTAGCAGGTCTTTAACCCTTTCACTGAGCCCAGCAAGAAATAGACTTTTCATAGCAGAATCGTTCCACCCTGTTTGAGTGGACCAACGACGAAAATGTGTACAATATTTTTCGACATTACCTGATCCTTGTTTTAAACGTCTCAACTCAGTCTCAGCTGATGCGACACGGTCAGGATCATCATATAATAGTCCTAAAGCAGAAAAAAAACTATCCACTGATCTGAAGCATGTATCACTAGGTTGCAAAGAAAAGGCCCACTCCTGAGGCTCTTTGCGCAAAAGTGACATTATGAACCCTACGCGCTGGGATTCATCCCCAGAGGACTTGGGTCTCAAACGAAAATACAATAAGCAAGCATTTTTAAATGAAAAAAATTCTCGATGTTCACCAAAAAATAAATCCGGCAAACATACCTTAGGCTCCAAGAAATGTGCTCCAGAACAGTTACTCACGTGCTGACGGAGCTCGGCCACTTCCAGAGAGAGTCCCTGCAGGCGATGAGCCAAATCCTGAACCGACACCATGATGGAACAGAAAAATCTTTCCTTAGAGAATTTGCTGGCTGGACTTACTGTTATGTTCTGCTACCAGAGCTAAGGAAAGAGAGGAGATCTGTCCCTACGATAGAACTCAGCTGAATCCCTACGATGTAACAGGGAACCTGATCCTGCGATCAGACCTGCTAAAGTCCTAAGCTAGTCTGTACGAAGACCTATAGATGTGGGGGAGGAATCCCTACAAGTACTAAGGACTGGGAGGAATATGGGACACCTCCTAACAGAAATAGTAGCAGACAGACGAACAAACAAAATATAAAGAACATAGAGGTCAGTAAACCAAGCAAACTAACAGAGCAAGACACAGAGCACAGGCTAGCTAGAAAGTAGATATACAATGAAGTCCAGCAAAGCCAGAAGGGCGGAGCAGGATTAAATAGGCCAACAAGGTCATGTGACCAGCAAAGGAAAAAAAACCTAACAGCAAGGTTCTAACAGCCGGAGGTACGTTAATCCAAAAACTCATGAGATGGTATGACAGATAGTAGTCCCGAAGACAGACATCCAGATGGTATTAGAAGCTTACCACGATCAGGCGGGGAACTTTGGCTGGAAAAAACTAGAGACCCTGTTGAAATGTCGATTCTACTGGGTAGGAATGCGCAGCTCCATTGAGAGGTGGTGCCGGGACTGTGGACCCTGCGGCCTAAGAAGGAAGGACTTCAGCAGCCAGAAGGCACCTCTGCAACCGATCAAGACGACTCGACCTCTGGAGATTGTGGCCCTGGACCATGTCAAGCTCTCCCCCAGCAGGTCAGGGTACTCCTATGCTCTCACCATGGTGGATCACTACTCACGTTTCCTGGTGGTCGCCCCTGTCAAAGACCTGACAGCAGAGGCAGCAGCGAAGACGTTCCAAGCGTACTTCTGCAGACCCCATGGATACCCTGAGCAAGTACTGACTGACCAAGGCCCGGCCTTTGAGGCTGAATTGTTCAAAGAGTTCTGCCATCTCTACGGGTGTAAAAAGATCAGAACTACACCATATCACCCACAAACTAACGGTCTCTGTGAAAAGATGAACAACATCATCATCGACCTACTGAAGACCATACCACTTGAGGAGAGAAACCAGTGGCCAGACCTACTACCTGACTTAGTGGATCTGTATAATCATATACCAGTCAGTTCCTCCAACTGCACTCCGGCATATCTCATGCGGGCAAGGCCTGGAAAGCTGCCCATGGACTTGGAGCTTGGTGTTGTGGAGCCTGAAGCTGATATGACCACTGAGGACTGGGACACCACCAGACAAGAGCAGTACAGAAGAGTACAAGCTTGTGTCAAGGACAGTCTCACTCGGGTGAGAGAAAAACAGGAGATGCACTACAACAAAAACGCACCCGCAGAACCTTTCACACCTGGTGAAACAGTACTAAAAAGAAAAAGACGTAACCACAAACTCGACGACCAGTGGGAAAAATACCCCTACACTGTGTTACCATCAAAATTTGACAACAAAAAGACATGCATAATTAGTCGTGATGGAGGAAAAACATCTGCTACAGTGTCTAGGGACCACTTAAAGTTGTGTCCAGATGTACTGAAACCCCAAGATGAAGTGTCTTTCACAACCCTGGAGGAACCTAAAGAAACAGTGATCCACACTGACCTAGGAGACTTCCCAGCGGATTGGCCTCAGATCGGAGGTGCAGTAATCATTCCAGTACTCCAATTCTATGAACAGCCAGAGAACCCTCAACAGCAAGTTGAACCTGTAAGTGCTGTAGAAGAGCCAGCTCAAGAAGTATCCCCGGATGAAGGATCCCCGGCAGGAGCAGAGCAAGAGGGCCCAGCCAATGGTAGACTTGCCAGTCCCAGAGAGAGGTTAAGGCAGTTTTACAACATGGTTACACGTAGAACTGGTAGAGTAACTGAGGATATAGACACTGACTCCCCACCACCTATTGCACTACGCAGATCAGTACGCAGCACAAGAGGTAAACCTCCTGCTAGGTACACTGACTAAAATAGTACAATTTCTGGGAGTGTAGATAGTTACCCCTGGGGTATTATATATTAAATTGTGATGTATTGCATAGTTGTATGATTTCATGCATGCTTATTAATTTGTGCTTTTTCCTACTAATTCTTTATTTGCATAATGAACTGCATGGCTGAGGACTGTGTGCAGCCCAAAAACTGCTTTTGTATATAATTGCGCTCCCTGGAGTGCCCTTTAGGTGACCATAGAAGGAAAACCTGTCTGGAATGGCACGTGTGGAGGTCCAACACGGGATCTTCATGCCCTGCAGCCACCCCAGGGCCTACGTAGAGGGTTTAGGACAGGTCCCTCAAAACCACCAAAGTACTCTACCTTGTGAGATGGACATCCTGTATGGGAACCTCACCACAGGAGACTTGGGTTCTGAGGACACTCTGTATTTGTTTTGGTTATGTAACGTTTAAGATTCGTGCCTCCCATAAAGGGAAGAATGTTCTAGTATTGCTTATGTTTTCTATTGTTACTGTTTTTATAAAATGTACTTCAGCCCGGGAGTGCTGAGTTTAACTAGGGGGGAATGTGAAGCCCAGCTGTGCTTGGCATCACAGACCCAGAAGGGTGTATTGAAGGATTCCTCCACAAGAGGCCCCCATAACCATTCACACATCTCCACCTTCCACCTCAGACCACCAGAGGGAGCTCCTTAGGGAGATATATAAGGGAAGGCGGAGCCAGGCAGCTGGTAGTCTGTCAGAGTCTGGTTTAGCAGTGAGTCCAGTGCAGTCTGAGACGAGTTACCTCAGAGGACAAAAGCCTGTTCCAGCTCCAGCATTCTATCCTGCAGTGGAGCTTATCCAGATCAAGACTCAGTGTAGCTCAGTGAGGTGAGCTGTAGGTGTGCCGGCGCCATAAGATCGGTGAATCGCGGCACGCTGCCGTTTGTGTGAGTGGCCTATTGAGGGTCCGAGTAGGCCGAAGGCGAAGGAGTAGGGAGTTAGTTCATAGGGGGCAGAGGAGCTTAACTGGCTCACCCCGAAGGAGAATCAGTTACCGGACACCGGGTCCGAAGCTTGCCGGGATCTCCACGACCCAGTAAGATAAACCGGAATCCCTGGAGAACTACAGGTCCCAGGATCGCTAAAGTGCTGATACGTACCAGAGCCAGGAGACACATAGGCCCCGTAGGTCGGGAGCGTGCACTCCAAGAGAAGGCCCTACCACAAGGTCAGCCAGCGCAGGACAGAGACAAAGTTAGGCCTAGCTCCAGGCAGGTCAGAACTTATTACGCAGCAGCAAGAACCAGGAGGCCCAAAACCTGCTCATTGGGGAGGATCCGGACATACACCCTTCACCCTACAGTGCTTCGGGGAGTGCCTGAAATTCCACCAGTAAAAGGTACTGAAGTGACTATCGTGTCCATCCCTGTTCTTGCTCTGGCCCGGCGTAGTCTCTTAATCTTGCATCCCCGTTCCTATACTGCCCTGAGGCCCAGCTCTACCTGTGGAGAGCAATACCATCAAGCTGACCTATCATCAGCCTCAGTGGACCGCGCAGCGCTGGTGATCCTCACCAGAAACCACAGGTGGCATCACGAACTCTTTCTTTTATAAACTTAACCCAAAACATCAACCCCTTTTTAAAGAGAGGCCCAGGGTACGGGCCCGGGAGCCGACCACCGCGACATCCCTAAAGGCCAGGCTAAAGGCCCGGGTACCGAGTTATCCCCCATCTTCCCCTGGGCTAGTCACAGCCCCATATCATCAATGACTGTGGAAATTTCCATGTTCTCTTCATGCAGTCATCTATATAAATCTCATTGGAACAGCACCAAACAAAAGTTCCAGCATCATCACCTTGCCCAATGCAGATTCACGATTCATCACTGAATATGACTTTCATCCAGTCATCTACAGTCCACGATTGCTTTTCCTTAGCCCATTGTAACCTTGTTTTTTTCTGTTTAGGTGTTAATGATGGCTTTTGTTTAGCTTTTCTGTATGTAAATCCCATTTCCTTTAGGAGGTTTCTTACAGTTCCGTCACAGACATTGACTCCAGTTTCCTCCCATTCGTTCCTCATTTGTTTTGTTGTGCATTTCCTGTTTTGGAGACATTTTGCTTTAAGTTTCCTGTCTTGACGCTTTGATGTTTTCATTGGTCTACCAGTATGTTTGCCTTTCACAACCTTCCCATGTTGTTTGTATTTGGTCCAGATTTTAGACACAGCTGACTGTGAACAACCAACATCTTTGCAACATTGCGTGATGATTAGGGATGAGCGAGTAAACTCGTTACTATTCGGTACTCGCCGAATAGTACGGTACTCGGGCTACTCGTTACTCCCTGAGTTTCCTTGTGATTACTCGCTAGGAGTAACGAGTACAATGTAAGTCAATGGGAAATGCGAGTAAGCCGAGTAAGTGTCTGCTGGAGCCTATAAAGCGGTCTGGGGGCTGAGGAAAAGGCTGAAATGGGTGAATGATTGTTTAAAAGCTGGCGATAAAAAGACTCAACCCCAAACTCGCTTACCCGCAGCCTCCCATCCCGATACTCCGCTCCCCCGCCGCCTCCCATCCCCATCCTAAGTTAGGACCGGGCGGGGAGCGAAGCACCAGGGAGCAGGGAGCGAAGGACCCGGGCGGGGAAGCAGGTAGTGAAAAGACTTCACCGCTGGCTTTCCTGTTCGGTGCTGCGCTCCAAGCTCCCTTATGTACGCTCCCTGGTGCCTTGCTTCACGCCCAGTCCTAACTTAGGATCGGAATGGGAGGCGGCGGGGGAGCATACATCAGGGAGCGGGGAGAGCAGCACTGAACGGGAAAGCCGGCGGTGAAGTCTTTTCACTGCTGGCTTTCCCGCCAGTTATTTCAAATGAACAGCTGAGGTATCAGCTGATACTGATCAGCTGTTCATTTGAAGTAGCGCGGTGCCCTCAGAGGGTTCATGTGAGTTCATTCTTGACTGCATGAACTCACATGAACTTTCCCATGGCCGCACAGCTCAGCTACATCTCTGGTAGAGAATCTCTACCAGAGATGTAGCTGAGCTAAAGAAGAAGACTCCATTGGACTACGTCTGACGGAAGATATATTTTTTAATAAAGATGGAGTCTCTAATTTTTTTTTTTGTTTTATTTCTAATAAAAAATTTATTTCTCTGTGTTGTGTTTTTTTTTAATATTACACTTAGAAATTCATGGCGGTCATGTCTAATATTGGCGTGACCCCATGAATTTTGGGCTTAGGACCAGCTGATAATACAAACACATGGCAGCTAGGCACCCTACTCGGTGGGCAGAACAACTGGGTACAAAATCTGTGTTTTCGGGTCAAAACACTGCCATGTTACCTGTGATCCCTATCTACTGGCAAGGAAGCAGGTGCTGCTCATACTTACTGCTCACAAGCTGCGGTTGTAGAGAGACAAGACACAAGTCCATCCACTTGTTTGTCACAGCCAACCATCCAGTTGTCCGTGCCCCAAATCTATGAAAGGAAGCGGAAATACCAAGCTTCGCACCCACAAGCACAAATACTTAACGCGCACATTGCCAAGTTGCTAGCCATGGAGATGTTGCCGTTTAGGCTTGTGGGGACACAGTCTTTCTGCAATCTGTTGGCTGTGGCTGCCCCACGATACTCTGTTCCCAGCCGGCACTATTTTTCACGGTGTGCCATCCCCGCCTTACACCAGCACGTCTTAAGCAATCTTAAGACGTCTTAAGCAATCTAAAGCGTGCTCTCCCAATGCCATAACCGGGAAGGTCCACCTAACAGCGGACACCTGGACAAGTAGATGTGGACAGGGACGATACATCTCTGTCACGGCACACTGGCTCAACCTGGTGGAGAGTGGGACAACTTCTCAAAGTGGACCATCACATATACTACCCACGCCACGAATAGCGGGCCCAACATCATTCAGGGTGTCCGCCTCATCATATACGTCCAGTCCACACTCTTCCTCCTCCGCTTCCTCATCCAATGCTGAACTACCATAAACATCACGCCCAAGTTGGGAGCTTTGCAGCAGCGCATCAGCAAGGTGACAACACGCTCTGCTCAAGCTGATCTGTTTAGGTCAAACATCACACACTGCAGCAGAGCTCTGGAAAGGTATAAAGCAACAGATAGATCATTGGCTCTCCCCACTGCAACTCCAACCCGGTTTGGTCATCAGCGATAATGGGCGTAACCTCATGGCGGCTTTAAAGCTCGGGAAGCTGGTACACGTGCCATGCATGGCTCACGTGCTGAACCTAGTGGTGCAAAAATTTCTCAAAACCTACCCGGACTTGACGTACCTACTTGACAAGGTGCGCCGGATTTGCGTTCATTTCAGACATTCATCAACAGCTGTTGCCAGTCTTGCAGCGCTTCAAATTCAATTTAATTTGCCCAACCACAGACTCATTTGTGACCTGCCCACACGCTGGAACTCAACATATCATATGTTAGCAAGGATTAGTGAGCAGCAGAGGGCACTTGTGTGGCGCCCCTGAGGGTTCAGTCGCCACAGAGGTACTGCACCTCACCCAGAGGTGTGGTGTCTCCTTCTCTCAGGTAAGGAGGGAGTGCTGCCCGGAACCCAATACCTGCATCCAACACTACACTGCTCCAGGCCGGCTGGAAGGGCAAGATGCAATGTGTTTTCCTGCTGAGCCCTGTCCCTGGCTGGAGTGGGGGGAACCTAAAGGTAGGGGGAACCAGTAGTGGGTGTGGGTGGAGGAGGTAGTTTAGGGGAGCACCATAGTAGTAGGTATATAATGGGAAGCCATCTTAGGGTGGCAGGTGAGTCAGTGGGAGAAGTCAGTCTGGGAGCAGAGTCTCTTTAGGAGCTCTGCTCCACAAGTAGGGCCCAGTCCTAGAGGCCCAGGAGGGGAGCAGAGGAGTAGGCTCCGATCTAAAGAAGGGATCCCATGGGGTACGGCGAGTGCGGGACAGCACCCTTACGCCCCGAATCTGTCAGAAGACAGAGGGATCGTATGCCGCAAGAAGGGGACCGGCCCCTGGATCAGCCGTGTAACTCCAAGTCTCGGCTGGAAAAACCGGAGGCTTCTGGCTTTCATAGACCAGTTGCCACAGCCTTATTCTAATCTCCGTGAGGGTCAAGCAGGTCTGGGAACTCCAGTAAGACAGGAGGGACTTCAGAGAACCCGAGTGGGATTGAGAGTGGGGAAGCACAGGGCAGGAGGGAGAAGACCCAGCGTGAAGACGATCTAGCTAGGAACACAAGAAAGTGAGGTTCCGTCAGGTGCTCCTAATCTGCCTGAGGAAGAGCTGAACCCCTGCCTGGTGAACGCAGCGCGACGTGGGATGCTGGCATCCATACAGTGCACCAGTGGAACTGTCATAAGAACTGTGAGTAAAGACTCGGATGACTGCACCGTATTGCCTCCGTCCATTTTTTCATCTGCGCCCTCTCGCCTCCCGGCACTACAACGCCCAGCGCAACTCACTCTATCTACACTGCCCTGGAGCTAGCTCTACCTGTGGAGAGCGACATCATCCCTGCTGCCGTAACACCAGCTCCAGAGGACTGCTCCGCAGCGGCGGCTCCCGTTGGCCGCATTCCACAGGTGGCGTCATGAACACTTTACAAATCCCCTATAAATAGTCAGCCCCTTTTTGTTGACCGCCCTGAGCCACGGACCGGGCCAGCCACCGTGATATCCCCCATCGGCATCCATAGACCCGGCTGCCGAGTACCCCATGGCCCTGGGGGCGCGTCACTTGCAGAATACCAGCTTAAACATGCCTGTCAGACTGAGACTCAGCCAAGACACATAACAACTGTCGAGTGGGTGTGGATTGCTGACATTTGTGAGGTGCTTGATAACTTTGAGTACTGCACCAAGCTTGTGAGCGGTGATCAGTCTATTATCAGTGTAACAATCCCTATGCTATGTCTGCTGAAAGAATCGCTGCAGAATCTAAAAATGGAATCTTTGAGTGCTCAGAAGCTGGGGATGGATCAAGATTTCACACTCGCTGATCCTAGCCAGCCCAGCCAATGTCATCAGCCAACATTGGGGGATGAAGATGATGAGGAAGACGAGGAGGGAGATGACCCTCATGCTACCGAGGGTACTCCCAACCCCAGCTTTATGTCTGTCCAGCATGGGTGGGCTGGAGAGGAGGAGGAGGAGGAGAGTCAGTGTGAGGCCACGATGGGTATTGTTCCTCCTTCTGGGGACACAGAACATTTGAGTCTTTGCAGCTTGGCACACATGGCACAATTCATGTCTAACTGTCTGTCCCAAGACCCTCGCGTGATCAACATTTTGAACAGCAACCTATACTGGTTGGCTACCTTTCTGGACCCACGGTACAAGGACAAATTTCCTTCGCTATTGTTGCAGTCACCAAGGGGCTTTACAATTGAATACTTCAAGAGGGCTGTTGTCAACAATTTGATGACAAGATCACCCTCAGACATCGCTGTTAGCAGAGGTACCAGCTCTTTGCAACAGCAGTCATTCATGGGTAGGGACACGCCCAGCATGTCCAAAAGAGGTGGGGGGATGATGTCCACAAACTGGGCCATCTTCAATAAACCTTCTCATCAGCAAGGGCTTGGTGGTCCGGTAACCATGTCAAGTTGAGAGAAATTGAACAACATGGTCAACGAGTATGTAAGTGACCATACCTGCTTCCTTACTGACTCTTCTGTTCCGTTTAATTACTGGGTATCCAAGCTTCATAGTTGGACAGAGCTCTCCTTATATGCCTTGAAGGTGCTGGCCTGCCCTGCTGCTACTGTGATGGCAGAGAGTGTTTTCAGTGCCGCTGGGGCAATCATCACCGATACACGGACACGGCTGACTACAGAGAATGCAGACCAGCTGACTCTGATGAATTTCAACAAGGACTGGATTTCACCACAGTTCTTAAGCCCTCCAGAAGACATGATCCAAAGCTAAAGTCAACCAAAATGTTCTTTTATGCTACAGGTGTTCACATTCATCCCTTTCCATACAAAAACAATTTCCTTAATCTTACACGAGTACCCTACTCCTGCTCCTGCCACATGTTCCTCATGGTCAAAACCCTAGAAACACTGTTCCATTAATTTATATTTCCCATCGGAGGCACTTGTGATGGGACCTCCTTACTTCATCAACCATGATATAGCCCCTTGGGCTAATTTTTTGAGGCACCATGCCTATGCCTGCACATTGGGCAGTGTAAGTACTGTGCTAGAAGTCCTAGCTTCATGATTGTCTGGCCGATGAGGCCTGCTTCCTTCATCAACCATCAGACAGCCCCTTGGGCTAAAGTTTTGAGGCACCATGCCTATGCCTGCACATTGGGCAGTGGAAGTACTGTGCTAGAAGTCCTAGCTTCATGATTGTCTGGCCCATGAGGCCTGCTTCCTTCATCAACCATCAGACAGCCCCTTGGGCTAATTTTTTGAAGCAACATGCCTATGCCTGCACATTGTGCAGTGGCAGTGGAACAAAATGGACAGTTGTCCAACTTTTATAATTGTGAAGCCCTACTACTGATGATGATGGGTGGCTTCTTCCTGCGTTAACCATCACACAACCCATAGGGCAGTTAGCTAACCTTACGCCACTTACACACTGAGCTGTCAGAAGATCGCCTCGATCATCACTCACTCCTACGTCACTTATGATAGCTCAGTGCGTACATTGCATAAAAGTCACGGTCTGCTGGCAATAAATAACAGTACTTCAAACAGTGTTTGTACACTTGTGCAGCCTTTGACCAGGTGCCCACATGTTATATACATTTACACCATACATTTTTGAAACATTTATAATAATTTTTATTTATATAGCGCCAACATTTACACATTACGGCTGCGCACACACGCTGCCATTTTTTTTTATGTTTGCGTATTTTTCTGCATTGCCCACTGAGACAGTGAAGAAAGATATTTTGTTGTTAAAAAAGTTTGCCTGATGTTATTTATTGACTTCTCTATTTGATGTGATGAAGATACAAGTGAGCCTTATTTTTATTTAAATTTTCACAAAAATTTGATGTGGGTTTCGCCATATTTTGTATGCCAGCCAAGTACAGCAGGCAGGTATGGGCTGCCCCCGACCCCCAGCTGCTTAAATGTACATGGCTGAAAACAAAAATATCGGGAAGCCCTTTTTTTTAATTATGAATTTCATTAAATAATTTAAAAAAATTTGACGTGGGGCTTCGCCCTATTTTTGTGTCCAGCCAGGTACAACTAGGCAGCTGGGGGCTGGAATCTGCAGTGCAGGGTGGCCCAAGCTTTCTGGCCCCCCCCGCTGCGAATTTCAGTCCGCAGCCACCCCAGAAAATGGCACGTTCATAGAAGCGCCATCTTCTGGCGCTGTATCCAGCTCATCCAGGGCCCTGGTGCTGTGGCTCACTGGGTAATAAAAGGGGTTAGGGCCAGCTTTGTATTATCCGCCGGCCCTAAGCCCGAAATTCATGGGGTCACGCCAATATTAGACATGATCGCCATGAATTTCTAGTAAAGTATTTAAAAAAAACACAACACATAGAAAAAAATATTTTATTAGAAATAAAACAAAAAAACACTTAAGAGACTCCATTTTTATTAAAAACATTATCTTCCCTCCGACGTAGTCCAATGGAGTCTTCTTCTTTAGCTCAGCTACATTTCTGGCAGAAATTCTTTACCAGAGATGTAGCTGAGCTGTGCGGACGTGGGAAAGTTGATGTGAGTTCATGCAGTCAAGCATGAACTCACATGAACCCTCTGAGGGCACCGTGGCTACTTCAAATGAACAGCTGATCAGCATCAGCTGATACCTCAGCTGTTCATTTGAAATAACTGGCGGGAAAGCCAGCAGGGAAAAGACTTCACCGCCGGCTTTCCCGTTCGGTGCTGCGCTCCCCGCTCCCTGATGTACGCTGCCCGCTCCCCCGCTGCCTCCCATCCCGATCCTAAGTTAGGACCGGGCGGGGAGCGAAGCACCAGGGAGCGGAGAGAGTACATCAGGGAGCGGGGAGCGCAGCACTCAACGGGAAAGCTGGCGGTGAAGTCTTTTCACTGCCGGCTTCCCCACCCGGGTCCTTCGCTCCCCGCTCCCTGGTGCTGTGCTCCGCGCCCGGTCCTAACTTAGGATCGTGATGGGAGGCGGCAGGGGAGCGGAGTATCGGGATGGGAGGCTGCGGGGAAGCGAGTATGGGGCTAAGTGATTGTTTAAAAGCCGGTGGCTTTTTACCGCCGGCTTTTAAACAATCATGCACCCATATCAGCCTTTTCCTCAGCCCCCAGACCGCTTTATAGGCTCCAGCAGACAATTACTCGGCTTACTCGCTTTTCCCATTGACTTACATTGGACTCGCTACTCGTAACGAGTAACCGAGTATTGGGACCTACTCTTTACGAGTATAGCGAGTCCGATTATTTAACTACTCGTTCATCCCTAGTGATGATTTACCTTTTTTAAAAGTTTGATAATCCTCTCCTTTGTTTCAATTGACATCTCTCGTGCTTGAGCCATGATTCATGTCAGTCCACTTGGTGCAACAGCTTTCCAAGGTGTGATCACTCCTTTTAGATGCAGACTAACGAGCAGACCTAATTTGATGCAGGTGTTAGTTTTGGTAATGAAAATTTACAGGTTGATTCCATAATTTTTTCATCAGATTTGAGTGATTTCATAATTTTTTCCCTCTGCTTGGTCTGAAAAAAATTACCCTTACTGAGTACCACATTTTTTATCTTGATTTCTTTTAGTGTTTCTTAAAGCCCTAAAGTTGCCATTTGAAATGACTTTAGTTTTGTGCCATGTCTGTGATCTGCTTTTTTTCAACAACATTAAACAACTGAATGAACATCTTCCGAGCCCGGTGATTCCATAATTTTTCCCGGGGGTTGTATGTGATAAGTGTGACGAAAAACCACAGTTTTAAATAGCTGGCCTGTAGGTTTCTATTTTTCACAGCGACCTCGTGTCAATACCATCACTGACACACTGCAACAAAATTTAAATGGAGGCCAGAAATGGCTGAATTTGGAGCGAAATTATATGTGATACGTGAGACGGAAAACCACAGTTTTAAATAGCTGGCCTGTAGGTTTCTATTTTTCACAGTGACCTCATGTCAATACCTTCACTAATGTACTGCAACAAAATTTAAATGGAGGCCTGAAATGGCTGAATTTGGAGCTAACTCATATGTGATACGTGTGACGGAAAACATCACTTTTAAATAGCTGGCCTAGAGGTTACTATTTTTCACAGCTACCTGGTGTCAACAACTTCACTGACACACTGCAACAAAATTTAAACGGAGGCCAGAAATGGCTGAATTTGGAGCAAACTTATATGTGATACGTGTGATAGAAAACCAGTTTTAAATACAGTTGTGCTCAAAAGTTTACATACTCCGGCAGAATTTTTCCTTTCTTGGCCTTATTTCAGAGAATATGAATGATAACAAAAAAACTTTTTCTCCACTCATGGGTATTAGTTGGGTGAAGCCAATTATTGTCAAACTACTGTGTTTTCTCTTTTAAATCTTAATGACAACCAAAAACATCCAAATGACCCTGATCAAAAGTTCACATACCCCAGTTCTTAATATTGTGTATTGCCCCCTCTAACATCAATGACAGCTTGAAGTTTTTTGTGGTAGTTGTGGATGAGTTTCTTTATTTTCTCAGATGGTAAAGCTGCCCATTCTTCTTGGAAAAAAGCCCCCAGTTCCTGTAAATTCCTGGGCTGTCTAGCATGAACTGCGCACTTGAGATCTCCCCAGAGTGGCTCAATAATATTGAGGTCAGGAGACTGAGATGGCCACTCCACAACCTTCACTTTGCTCTGCTGTAGCCAATGATAGGTCGACTTGGCCTTGTGTTTTGGATTGTTGTCATGTTGGAACGTCCAAGTGCTCCCCATGCGCAGCTTCCGAGCTGATGAGTGCAAATTTGCCTCAAGAATTTGCTGATATCGTGCTGCATTCATCCTTCCTTCAACTTTTACCAAGTTTCCTGTGCCTTTGTGGCTCACACATCCCCAAAACATCAGCGATCCACATCCGCGCTTTACTGTAGGAATGGTGTTCCTTTCATCATAGACCTTGTTGACCTTTCTCCAAATGTATCGTTTATGGTTAAGGCCAAAAAGTTTAATTTTGGTCTCATCACTCCAAATTACCTTGTACCAGAAGTTTTGAGGCTTGTCTCTGTGCTGTTTGGCGTATTGTAGGCGAGATACTTTGTGGCATTTGCGCACAAATGTCTTTCTTCTGGGACTCGACCATGCAGCCCATTTTTCTTCAAATGCCTCCTTATTGTGCATCTTGAAACAGCCACACCACTACTTTTTAGAGAGTCCTGAATTTCAGCTGATGTTTTTTGTGGGTTTTTCTTTGAATACCTAACAATTTTCCTGGCAGTTGTGGCCGAAATTTTTTCTTGGTCTACCTGACCGTGGTTTGGTTTTTACAGAGCCCCTGATTTTCCATTTATTAATTATAGTTTGAATGCTGCTGACTGGCATTATCAATTTCTTGGATATTTTTTTGTATCCCTTTTCTATGTTTACATTTGAACTACCTTTTCCCGTAGATTCGTTGACAATTCTTTTGCTTTCCTCATGACTCACAATCCAGAAACATCAGTGGCTGAATGAAAGATGCAAGAGTCTGTCTGGATCCCAGAAACTTACTCAGATTTTATGCACACACACTGATTACAAGCAAACAGGTCACAGGTGAGGATGTTACCTTTAGAGGCCATTCAAACCCATTTGTGTCAAATTCTGTGCATATTATCAGGCCAAAATCACCAGAGTATGCGAACTTTGATCAGGGTCATTTGGATGATTTTGTCTGTAATTAAGATTTAAAAGAGAAAACACAGTAGTTTGACAATAAATGGCTTCACCCAACCAATAACCATGAGTGGAGAAAAAGTTTTTTGTTATCAATCATATTCTCTGAAAAAAGGCCAAGAAAGGAAAAATTCTGCCAGGGTATGTAAACTTTTGAGCACAACTGTAGTTGGCCTGTAGGTTATTATTTTTCACAGCGACCTGGTGTCAATAACTTCACTGACACACTGCAACAAAATTTAAATGGAGGCCAGAAATGGCTGAATTTGGAGCGAACTTATATGTGATAAGTGCGATGGAAAACCACAGTTTTAAACAGCTGGCCTGTATGTTACTATTTATCACAGTGACCTGGTGTCAATAACTTCACTGACACACTGCAACAAAAATTAAATGGAGGCCAGAAATGGCTGAATTTGGAGCGAACTTATATGTGATAATTGTGACGGAAAACCACAGTTTTAAATAGCTGGCCTGTAGGTTACTATTTTTCACAGCGACCTCGTGTCAATAACTTCACTATCACACTGCAACAAAATTTAAATGGAGGCCAGAAATGGCTGAAATTGGAGCGCACTTATATGTGATGCGTGTGACGGAAAACCACAGTTTTAAATAGCTGGCCTAGAGGTTACTATTTTTCACAGCGACCTGGTGACACTGCAACAAAATTTACATGGAGGCCAATATTTTCCACGTTCACTGCAAATTTCGGGATTTCTTTTGCTGTAATATGTGGCAACAAGCAAATGGAGCTGAAAAACGTTCTCTGGATTGCTTTTTAAGCAAATAATCAGGATTAAGATAAAAAAAAATGATCCCTGGCACCTGATACCTGGTGCTATTTCTAGAAATATCTGTAACAGCAGCAGCAGACAGAACTGGAATGGAGTATTTTGTGCTGTATGCACTGCAGTCTGCCACATACACTGCCTGCCTGCCTAGCTCTGATATATATATATATATATATATATATATATATATACATATGTTGTGGAATACCTAGACTAACAGGACGTTTAATGGACCCTCTTCTTATATGTACTGCAGTCTGCCACATACGCTGCCTACCTGCCTAACTCCTGCTACCACCACTGAATAAATGCATCTGGATTAGTCCTCAGAAGGACAGTTAGTTAAGATTGATAAATATATATATGTTGTGGCATACCTACGCTAACTAATAAACAAGCAAATCTCTCCCTAGCTCAGCAGCAGCTCTCCCTACACTGCCTGTTTCCGGGGTAGACTGTGACGAGCATGGCGGCGCCAGGTCTTATATTGACTTGATGACGCTGTGCAGCCAGCCAATCACTGTAATGCCACAATCAACATGGCTACGGCATTACAGTGTGTGGCAGGCAATCCCTGCATGTCATTGGTTCTCTAAAGAGCGTCAAACATGCAGGGTGGGGAACCGAGCTTCCGCCCAAGCAACCAGGAAATACCCGCAGAGCGTCGAGCATCTCGAGCAGTGAGATGCTTGGGCGAGTACCGAGCAGTGGCAAGCACGTTCACTCATCACTAGTTCACACCACACTGTTTTATGTGTGCTTTCAATATTGTAAGTTATCTTATCTTTAAATGTTATTTTATCCCATAATTAATGATATCTCACTATTAGTGATGAGCGATCCTACTCGCCACTGCTCGGTACTCGCCCGAGCATCACTGTGCTCGTCAAGCTCGGCGCTCAGCGAGTATTTCCGGGTTGCTCGGGCGGGTACTCGGGTCCCCCCCATGCAAGTTTGGTGCTCTATTAGAGAGCCAATGAACATGCAGGAATTGCCTGCCACGCACTGTAATGCCGTAGCCATGTTGGTCGTGGCATTACAGTGATTGCCGCACAGCGTCATCAGGTCAATATAAGACCTGGCACCGCTATGCTCGCCACAGTCTACCCCGGAATCAGGCAGAGTAGGGAGAGGCATTGCTGTGTGAGGGAGAGATTTGCTTGTTTATAGTTAGTTTTGGTACTTCACAACATATATATATATATATATATATATATATATATATATATATATATATATATATATATATATATACAGTGCCTTGTGAAAGTATTTGGCCCCCTTGAACTTTTCTACCTTTTGCCACATTTCTGGCTTCAAACATAGAGATATAAAATTATCATTTTTTGGGTAAGAATGAACAACAAGTGGGACACAATCGTGAAGTGGAACGAAATTTATTGGATATTTTAAACTTTTTAAAAAATTAAAAACTGAAAAGTGGGGCGTGCAATATTATTCGGCCCCCTTGAGTTAATACTTTGTAGCGCCACCTTTTGCTGCGACTACAGCTGCAAGTCGCTTGGGGTATGTCTCTATCAGTTTTGCACATCGAGAGGCTGAAATTCTTGCCCATTCTTCCTTGCAAAACAGCTCGAGCTCATTGAGGTTGGATGGAGGGCATTTGTGAACAGCAGTTTTCAGCTCTTTCCACAGATTCTCGATTGGATTCAGGTCTGGACTTTGACTTGGCCATTCTAACACCTGGATACGTTTATTTTTGAACCATTCCATTGTAGATTTTGCTTTATGTTTGGGATCATTGTCTTGTTGGAAGATAAATCTCCGTCCCAGTCTCAGGTCTTTTGCAGACTCCAACGGGTTTTCTTCCAGAAAGGTCCTGTATTTGGCTCCGTCCATCTTCTCATCAATTTTAACCATCTTCCCTGTCCCTGCTGAAGAAAAGCAGGCCCAAACCATGATGCTGCCACCACCATGTTTGACAGTGTTGGTTTTTTTGAGGGTGATGAGCTGTGTTGCTTTTACGCCAAACATATCGTTTTGCATTGTGGCCAAAAAGTTAAATTTTGGTTTCATCTGACCAAAGCAATTTATTCCACATGTTTCAAACGAGACTTTTTATGGATATCTTTGAGAAATGTCTTTCTTCTTGCAACTCTTCCATAAAGGCCAGATTTGTGCAGTGTACGACTGATTGCTGTCCTATGGACAGACTCTCCCACCTCAGCTGTAGATCTCTGCAGTTCATCCAGAGTGATCATGGGCTTTTGGCTGTGTGGCGCCCTGCTGCGCATTGGTGCCACAGATCCCAGAGGGGTGCATGGATGGAATCCTCCATAAGAGGCCCTCATAGCATTCACACACCTCCACCTTCCACCTCAGACCACCAGAGGGAGCCCGTTAGGGAGATATAAAGGGAAGGTGGAGCTAGGCAGTTCAGTCTGGAGTCCACAGAGAGTGAAGTCTGTGTGAAGTAGGCTGCAGCCAGAGAGGTTGTCAGGTCAGTCCAGACTCAGAGAGCTCTAGTTAGTGAGCCTAGGGCGTGCCGATGCCAAAAGAGCAGTGAAGAGTAGCAAGGCCTACTGCCAGTGTGAAGCCTAGTGAGGGCCCCGAGCATGGCCGAAGGTGAGTGGAGTAAGCAAGCAACTTAGGGGGCAGAGGAGCTTAACCAGCTCACCCCAAAATCATTTACCGGACACCGGGTCTGCATCTACCGGGGCCTATATCCCCAGCAGGAATAACCGGAACCCCTGGAGAACTATATGTCCCAGGTTCACCAGAAGCGGACTGTTATACAAGGGTCAGGAGTCACGGAGGCCCAAGAGACCAGGGAGTGTGATCTCCAACAGAAGGCCCTACCACCAGGTCAGCAGGTGCAAGACAGAGACCAAGTTAGGCCTAGCTCCAGGCAGGTCAGAAACTTATCAAGCAAAGGCAAAGAACAGGAGGCCCCACACCCGCTCACTGGGGAGAGTCTTGATATGCACTCTTCACCCTGAAGTACCCTGGACCGTGCCAGAAACACCACCAGTAAAGGTACTGAAGTGAACTGTCGTGTGTGTGCCTATTCTTCCTCTGACCCGGCTGGGTCCCCTCTGTCCTGCATCTCCCTCTCTCATGCTGCCCTCAGGCCCCGCTCCACCTGTGGGGAGTCGCACCAACTAAGCTGCCTAAACACCGACCTCAGAGGACTGTCGCAGCGCTGGTGATCCTCACCAGACACCACAGGTGGCGTCACGAATATTCCCCTATCCCATACAACTTCCCCCCTTCTTTTAAGAGTGACCCCAGGGTACAGGCCCGGGAGCTGACCACCGCGACATCCCCCAGAGTCAGGCAACAACAAGGCCCGGGCGCCGAGTCGCCCCCATCCCCTGGGCGCGTCATCTCTTCCTGGCGTCACAAACAGGATTCCGTGCCCGCTGCAACGATGGAGTGTTGTGCCCATTCCCACCGGGTACTGTGCGCCTCTAATCAGAACTGTTTATTTAACTGTGGCGAAGATCGCCGCCGAGCGGGAAGCAGGGCGTAACCACGGGAAACTGAGAGGCGTACCTGCTGAAGCGCGCGAAGCCCCAGACATGCCCCATGCCTCGACGTCAAACCAGGAAGTGCCAGGTCCTGGAAGGAGCCCCAGTGAGCGCTCTGATGTAGGACGCAAGCGACGCCAGGTCTTGAAGGAAGACCATCACCTGTGGAGCTGCAGCCTACCGGAAAAGAAAAGAAAAGAAGGTAGGCCACGGTTCGCTAGGGGGGCGCCAGAATGTCTGAAGAACAGCACAACGCCGGAGTACCGGTTAACGGCTCTGATGATCAACCCGCGCCCGGCGCCGAGCAGGCCGGAGCAGGTGCTCCACCAGCAGGGCTTGTAACCCCTGTCATACCCATGGCACTACCGTACATCCCTGGAGCGAAGTGGCTCCCCCAGTACAGCGGCAAACCAGATACCCTGTCTGGATTCAAAAGGAAAATATGCGGTATACTGGACATGTACTCTATGACAGGCAAGTAAAGACCCGCTGTTGTATTGGGACAATTGACTGGTGCTGCGGAGCGAGAAGTAGAAACCTGGTCGGCCAAAGACCAGGAGTCAGTGTCCGCAATCTTTAAAAAGTCACAGACTGTCTTTGAGAATCGCACTGAGACAGACCTCCGGATGAGGTTCTACAACTGCTCTCAGCAACCGGAGGACAGTGTTCGGGACTATGCCTGGCGTTTACAAGGGGCCCTGAGAGCTCTGAAACAGGTTAGTCCAATCAGCATCATTGATGAAAATAAAATGCTGAAGGAACAGTTTATCCGGGGACTGAGGTCTCAAGAGGAGAGCAGGACTGTTCGTTGGTGGTCCCTGGATCATCCAGATGCCACCTTTGACACCCTCTAGGACATGGCTATAAAAGGACTGCAGCCCCTGGAAACAACTGCTATCCAATGTTACCCGGGTGGGGCCACCCCAGTGTCCCCGCAGCATCCACCATTTCCCCGGTGGCTGCTGAAGCCAAGGTTCCAGCAACGTCCCCTAGTGAGCTAGACAGCCTGCTCTCTGAAGTGCGACCACTGTACTGAGTGCCCTGCAGATGCGGACGGAGCCCGAGGAGGAAGGAAGGATCCTGCTAGCCGACAGCCCTGAGGATGTCCCCTGGATGAGAAGGAAGAGGAGGACAACGCCACCCCCTGGGAGGACCAGCGACCAACGCCGCCCGCCGAAAGACCCTGTATGGCACTGCTGCCACAAGATAGGTCACGCCGTCCGGAGCTGTCCTTTAAACGAGCAAACCCTGGGGCCGAGGGCCGACACCCAGGAGAAGACCAACCAGGCCCATCAAACTGGTACCGCAGGTTCGTGGGAGAAAGACCTCTTTTGTCCATTATGCTGGACGGCCTCGCGACACCTGCTCTGCTGGACACAGGATCTCAGGTAACCATCGTACCTGATGTCCTCTACAAAAGGTTCTGGTCCATAGACGAACTTCACCCACCAGATCCAAATCTTTCCGTGTATGCCTCAAACGGCCTCCCCCTTAACCCAGTCGGGGTTAAGAATGTGGCAGTAAAGGTGGGAAGAGTGGAACTGAAGGACCAGGGACTAATTGTAGTAGAGACTAATCCTGATGATACAGACTTGTATATGGTACTTGGCAAAAATATTGTTAGTAACTGTTTGGGAGAAGTGTTGTTCTTGCTCCAACAGATAGCTGACACTGCCAGACCAGGGCAGAGAAGGGCGCTCCAGAAAGAGATCCGAGCCCTTATGTACCAGCAACAGGTAAAGCTAACAGGTGGTGAAATTGGTATTGTACGGGTGACAGACCCGGTACCCATTGTGATTCCCCCGATGAGTGAAATGCTGATTTGGTGTAGAGCAGCAATAGGTCTCAAAGGACGGAGCTACCAGGCGGTAGTAGAGCCCCTTAGCTCAGAACATAGACCTACACTCTTAACTGCCAGAGGGGTAGTGGATGTACGCAATGGGAGGGTGCCCGTCCGCCTCCTAAACTATGGGGAGGTCGAGATTAGATTACCACGCTACGCCACTGTTGTCAAACTGTACACAGTAGATAACAACTCCATACACACGGCGGAGTCCTTAACCTCACCAGACGAAGTGGAGGATAATGACCCGGGAACCCAGGTGGAGGATTGGTGTCAACAGCTCCATGTTGGGACAGACACCACTCCTGCCCATCAGAAGCAGGGTGTACACCGGGTGGTTCAGGAATACACGCAAGTATTCAGTAAGCACCCACTTGACTTTGGGAGGATTAAAGGGGTACAACACCATATCCCCACAGGTGACCATCCACCCATCAAAGAAAGTTACAGGCCTATACCACCAGCACACTACCAGAAGGCGAAGGAGATGTTGCACGACATGAAGAAGGCAGGGGTAGTAAGGGATAGTTGTAGTCCCTGGGCAGCTCCCCTAGTTCTAGTCAGGAAAAAAGACGGAAGCATGAGAATGTGTGTAGATTACAGACAAGTAAATCGCATTACACATAAAGATGCACACCCTTTACCACGTATCGAGGAATCCCTGGCTGCCTTAAAGTCTGCAAATTACTTCTCCACCCTTGACCTCACTAGTGGGTACTGGCAAGTAGCTGTTGCTGAGGAGGATCGGGAGAAGACGGCCTTCACTACCCCGATGGGATCTGCGAGTTCAACAGTATGCCGTTTGGACTCTGCAACGCCCCCGGAACGTTCCAGAGATTGATGGAGTGCTGCCTGGGACACTGCAACTTAGAGACTGCACTACTGTACCTGGACGACGTGATAGTGTACTCCAAAACGTATGAGGACCACTTGAAGCACCTGGCGGAGGTATTTGAGTCGCTGTCCCAGTATGGGATGAAGCTGAAGCCCTCAAAGTGCCACCTGCTCAAGCGAAAGGTACAGTACCTGGGGCACATCATTAGTCCAGAAGGAGTAGCACCAGACCCGGAGAAGGTCACTGCCATCCAGAAATGGCCGGAGCCGAAGACCCTCAAGGAGGTACGTCAGTTTCTGGGACTAGTCGGGTATTACCGGAGGTTTGTGAAGGACTACACTAAGAAAGCGGCGCCTCTGCAAGACCTCCTGGAAGGACAGTCCCCCAGAGGCAGAAATCCCGCATTCCAGTGGGGTAAGGAGCTAGCTGAATCATTTAAGGTGATGAAGGAGATCCTGACCGTCGAAGAGATCCTAGCCTACCCTGACTACAGCCAACTGTTCCTGCTGTACACTGATGCCAGCAACGAAGGATTAGGAGCTGTATTGAGTCAGAAGCAGAATGGCCGAGAGAAGGTGATCGCCTATGCAAGTGTGGCACCCCAAGGGGTCTGGTTTTCCACAGTAATGTAATGTTATGTCTGAGAGCAGGTGGGAGGTCCTTTGGTCAGGGATCCTGTGCATGCCACACCTCCTGCCCAGTCTTGGGAGGGGAAGAACTTCCCCTGTATAAACCCTGGGCTGAGGCAGGGTTAGTCAGTCAAGGAGAGTAGAGACAAGAAACAGTCACAGGAAGAAACAGCAGAAGCTCAGTGGGAGCAATACTACTACGAGTCAGGGGCTGGCAGCTGCAGAGCTCGCCCTGACTGAGAAGCTTTCTTACCGGACCCGGCGTCCGAGGCTGTGGGGACTAACTCTTACCCAGCAGCAGAAGCCGACCGGCAGGGGATTTCAGGTCCTCAGGCCCAGAAACCCGAAGGCACGGTCACACGCGTGGGACCAGCACCGCCATCGTGGAGCGGAAGCCATTAGAAGGCCCCGAGTCACCGGCCATACGGGTGAGCACCACACGGTACACTCAGGGACGTGGGCTACTTATATCCGCTTCTAGCAAGGTAGCCAGAAGAGTACAGTCAGTTTGGGAGGCCTACAACTCCGCCTGGCCAGGGGAGATCCCATCTGCTCAAGGACTGACCAGGCCCCGTTCACTAGCAAGTACTCCGGGAGGGTCTATCGTTGTTACCAGTAAAGACCCTGAATTACACCGCACCGTCTCTGAGTGGTTCCTGCTACCCCCATCATCCACATCTGCTGCCCTGAGGCCATACCCCTCCCGTTGGGGGTTATACCATCTACGCTGCACCATCCATCCACCGGCCTCAGCGGACTGTCCTGCAGCGGCAGCTCCATAGCTGCATTCAACGGGTGGCGTAGTCGTCCTGCATCTACCGCTGTTACCTCGCCGCTCAGTTTGACTCCCTGGGCACGGACCGGGTCACCGCCACGAGACTACAACCCTCAAGAGATCCGGCTCCGGGTAAGCTCCCGCGTGCGCAACGCAGCGCGACACAGGCCCAGGGGCGCGTTAAATTTGGCGTAGTCGGCAGGATTTCGTGCCCGCAACCACCGGGTACTGCGTGCCTGAAAAAGAGACTTTTCAAACTTACCTGTGGTGAAGATTCCCGCCATCCGGCGCCATCTTCAGCCTTCTTCCCGCCATCGGTGAAGTTTCCCGCCATCCGGCGCCATCTTCTGCCTTCTTCCCGCCATCCGTGGAGTTTT
Organism: Phyllobates terribilis; assembly: GCF_046119375.1. Classification (NCBI taxonomy): domain Eukaryota; kingdom Metazoa; phylum Chordata; class Amphibia; order Anura; family Dendrobatidae; genus Phyllobates; species Phyllobates terribilis. The sequence continues at coordinate 792,561,280 of NW_027362761.1, forward strand.
CCCGCCATTGGACGCCATCTTGAGGACGCCGCGCGGGAAGAAGAGGGGCGTGGACTCCGAAAGCGCGCGAGAACTGAAGCCCCGCCTCACGTCCGGACGTTGCGTAAGGTCCTGGAAGGAGCCCAGCAGACGCCGACGTCACAGGAGCGCGACGGAAGGTCCTCAACCCTGACGATCCACTGCGGAGCCGCGGCCTACGGAACAGGATCATCGCAAGGTAGGCCACGGTCCACTAGGGGGGAGGAAGATGTCGGATACGGAGGAGAGCTTCACTGCCTCAACCCCCGCCAGCGCTACCGCTGCTGCAGTTATGCCCTTCACCATGCCCTATATCCCGGGAGCAGCTTGGCTACCCCAGTACTCAGGGGAGTCACATACCCTGCATGACTTTAGAGAAAAGCTGGATAGCCTCTTCCAGGTGTACCCCCTCACAGAAGAGCAAAAAGTGAGCATCCTGGTGGCCCAACTAACCGGGGCAGCCAAAAGGGAAGTAAAATCCTGGCCACCTGGGAGGAAGACTGTCGCAGGGATACTAACCCGGCTGAAGGACACCTTTGATACCCGCACCTCAGCCGAGATTAAGCTTAGATTCTACGGGTGCAAGCAGCAAGCGCATGAGAGTATAAGGGACTATGCACTAAACCTACAAGAGGCCCTGAGGGCCATTAAGCAGACCGACCCTGATGGAGTGGGAAACGAGGACAGGCTGTTGACCGAACAGTTTATAGAGGGACTGTATTGTAATACCCACCGAACCCAGTTGCGGGCAATGGCCTTACAGGATCCCCATCTGGACTTTGCACAGTTCAAGGACAGAGCCATCCGGGTGCTCCGAGAACCAGCACCGGGTGGCGTTGTGACCCACAAGCGCCCTGCTATCACTTACCACCAGGAGGCGGCGCCCTTGTCGGCAGGGCCTGTGGGAGCTGATGCGCAGGCTTTGGACAATGACCCGGCTCCAGACCTACACCATCAGGTCCAAGAGCTAGCTAAGAGCGTTGCTGCGCTAACCCGAACTGTGCAGTCTTTACAGGCTTCCACCCCAGGGAAGATCCAGCTGGCATCCGGACCGGAGGACATCCCGTGGCGTCGACCAAGGAGGACCCCACCGGCCAGAGGAAGACCCAGTGACCGATACAGCGAGGACGGACGACCCATCTGCCGCCGCTGCAATCAACCTGGACATATGGCAAGGTACTGTTCTTTAAACGGGCACAACCTGGGGTAGAGGGCCAACCCCCAGGAAAAAGATCACCAGGCCCATCGAACTGGCGCGACAGATATGTGGGAGGACGTCCAGTCTTGCCTGTGGTACTGGATGGCATTCCCATGAGTGCCCTACTGGACACCGGGTCACAGGTCACCACCATCCCGTACGTGCTCTTTAAGCAGTACTGGAATGACTCGGATATTACCCGCTACCCTGACGACGACTTGAGTATCATCGCCAGCAATGGCCAGCCCGTGCCACAGATCGGATTTAAAGAGGTGACCATCAAAATCGGTAAAGTCGAACTGGCAGCACAGGGACTGATCATTGTAGATATTGACAAACATGAGAGTCACCCAAAAATAACTCTAGGAACTAATGTAATTGAAAATTGTCTTGCAGAGGTGATTTTCCTTTTACAGCAGGTTGCCAAGAACGCCAGCTCCGGCGAGCAGCGGGTGCTCCAGAAAGAGATCCGGGCACTGATGCGACGGCAACAGGTGGAACTCTCCGGCGGTGAGATTGGTAGCGTAAGAATGTGTGACCCTTTTCCTATTGCCATGCCCCCAAAAAGTGAAATGATGATTTGGTGCCGGGCAGCTATTGGTCTGAGAGGTAGAGATTACCAGGCAATGGTAGAACCAGTTTACTCGGACAGTAGGCCCACCATTTTGACAGCACGGGGGGTGGTTGATGTACGCCATGGGAGGGTGCCCGTTCGCATAATAAATATCGGGGAGAGGGAAGTGTACCTGCCCCGGTATGCCACGCTAGCCAAATTATATACCATTAAACAAAATTCTATACAATCTGTGGAACCCTTGCCTCCATCTCACCCGGAGGAAGGTAACGGCTCTAAGAAAAACATGGAGGACTGGTGTCAGCAACTACATCTGGGTACTGACTCCACTCCCGCACACCAGAAACAAGGAGTCTATCGGGTGGTTCAGGAGTACGAGAGAGTGTTCAGTAAACACCCGTTAGACTTCGGGCGAGTCAAGGGGGTAGAACACCACATCCCCACGGGAGACCATCCTCCTATAAAAGAGAGGTATCGACCCGTACCCCCTGCCCACTACCAACACGCCAAGGGGATGCTTAGAGACATGAAGGAGGCTGGGGTGATCAGGGATAGCTGTAGCCCCTGGGCAGCACCACTAGTCTTAGTCCGAAAGAAAGACAACACCATGAGGATGTGTGTAGATTACCGGAAAATCAATCGTATCACACACAAGGATGCGTACCCCTTACCAAGGATAGAGGAGTCATTGGCTGCTTTAAGATCTGCTAACTTCTTCTCTACCTTGGATCTCACTAGCGGGTACTGGCAGGTTCCTGTAGCAGAGGCGGACCGGGAGAAGACCGCATTCACCACCCCGATGGGACTTAGCGAGTTCACCTGCATGCCGTTCGGACTCTGCAACGCACCGGGAACCTTCCAACGACTAATGGAGTGTTGTCTGGGCCACAGAAACTTCGAGACGGTCCTGTTGTACCTGGACGATGTCATCGTATATTCCAAGACGTATGAGGACCACCTGAAACACCTGGCGGAAGTGTTCGAAGCTCTGGCAAGTTACGGCCTAAAGGTGAAACCCTCCAAGTGTCACCTCCTGAAACCAAAGGTGCAGTACCTGGGACACGTGGTGAGCGCTGACGGAGTGGCTCCCGACCCTGATAAGATCACCGCAATTAAGGAATGGCCAAGCCCCTCCAGCGTAAAAGAAGTGCGGCAGTTCCTCGGGTTGGTAGGCTACTACCGAAGGTTTATTCCCGGTTTCACCAAAAAGGCAGCACCTATGCAGGACCTCCTGATAGGCCAGTCCCGGAAGGCCAAGAACCAGAAGCCGCCCTTCAAATGGGAGGAGCTGGAAGAAGAGTCCTTCCGCCAGCTGAAGATGGCCCTCACGGGGGACGAAATCCTGGCGTACCCGGATTATAGCCAGCCCTTTATCCTCTACACCGACGCCAGTAACATCGGGCTAGGAGCCGTACTGTCCCAGATCCAGCAGGGGAAGGAACGAGTAATCGCCTACGCCAGCCGAAAACTGCGACCCACCGAAAGGAACCCCGAGAATTACAGCTCATTTAAGCTAGAGTTCCTGGCCGTAGTATGGGCAGTCACCGAGCGCTTTAAGCATTACCTCGCTTCTTCCCGGTTCACCGTGTACACGGATAACAACCCGTTGACACACCTGGACACGGCAAGACTCGGTGCCCTGGAGCAGAGGTGGATGGCCCGTCTGTCCAACTACGAGTTCACAATCAAATACCGGGCAGGACGCTCCAATACCAACGCGGACGCCCTGTCCAGGATGCCCAACCTGCCGGACGGAGGAGAAGATCCGGAGGGACTGGAAGAAGTTGAACTCCCTGCGTTCCACCGTCATGGGACTATTCAGTATTCCCACCAGGTAAGGAGTAAGCAAACTGCTACGTTGAACCCCTTACCCCACTACAACTGGGCGGAAACGCAAGACAGCGACCCTGCCGTCCGACTGGTGAAGGAGATGCTGACTCGGCCGGAGGCTCGCCTTGAACCAGACGCTCCGGAGGAAGCCAAACAACTATGGGCAGAGAAGAGTCGACTGTTCCTTTACAAAGGGAAGTTGTGCCGCAGAATGGTTAACTCCCGGACGCATGAATTACTCTGGCAAGTAGTGGTGCCACGAAGAGACGCAGCCATGGTGATGGAGGCATACCACGACGGAGCTGGACACTTCGGGTGGAAGAAGCTGGAGTTCCTGCTGCGCGAGCGGTTCCACTGGGTAGGCATGAGGGGAACCATCGAGAAGTGGTGCAGAGACTGTGGCCCATGCAACCTGAGAAGGAAGGACCGTGCCAGCCAGAAGACTCCCCTGCAGTCCATCGTCACCCGGCAACCGTTGGAACTGGTAGCCTTGGATCATGTAAAACTGACCCCAAGCAGAAGTGGCTACGTCTACGCGTTAACCATCGTGGATCATTAATCCCGGTTTCTGGTTGTCGTCCCCGTCAAGGACTTAACGGCTCAAACAGCAGTTAGAGCCTTCCAGCAGCACTTTTGCCGTCCACACGGGTACCCGGACCAAGTGCTGACGGACCAGGGACCTGCCTTTGAAGCGGAGGTCTTCCAGGAATTCTGCAATCTGTATGGCTGCCGGAAGATAAGGACGACACCCTACCATCCGCAAACTAATGGACTTTGTGAGAAAATGAACCAGGTGGTAATGGATCTTCTAAAAACGTTGCCCCTGGAAGAACGCAGTCTGTGGCCTGAGAAGTTGCCCGATCTGGTGGACCTATACAACCACATCCCGGTAGGTTCCACCAACTGTACCCCGGCTTACCTAATGAGGGCAAGACCTGGTAAGTTACCTGTTGACCTGGAAATGGGAGTCCTGACACCCGAGGACACTTCACCAGAAACAGACTGGGACACAGAGAGGCAGCAGCAGTACCGGAGAGTACAGGAGAGCGTGGAGCGAAGACTCTGTCAGGCTAGGGAAAGACAAGAGAAAACTTACAACCAGTATGCTCCCGCTGTTCCCCTGGTACCCGGAGAGCAGGTCTTGAAGAGGAAGAGACGGCTCCACAAGTTGGACGACCAGTGGGAGAAGGACCCGTACACCGTACTGCCCTCAAGCCACGAGAACCCGAAGGTTTGTACCATCAGTAAAGACGGAGGGGAAACCACAGCCATTGTATCCCGGGACCACCTGAAGAAGTGTCCCGAACAACTGAGGAACCCTGAAGAGGAACAAGAAGACCATCGACCCGTAGAGGAAAAGGAAGATATGGTTAGTACTGTGCTCGGGGACTTCCCTCGGTCTTGGACTCAAGTCAATGGTGCAGTTGTGGTACCCGTACTCACCTTCCTCCAACCAGCATCCCAAGCACCTACGGAGCAACAGGTAGAGCTGGAAGAACAGCCGGTCCAGGAGGCAGAAGACTCCACACAAGCAGAACAGGAGGATCAACCCTCTGCTTATAGTGAGCCTGCCGTACCCCTAGTGAGACAAAGAGCCGGTAGACAGCTGCCCAGTTTACCCTTGACAGCTCCTACACCCTGTAGTTCAGGGCCAGACAGTCAGCTCCGTAGGTACACTAGGGCCACTAGAGGCCAGTTACCCGCACGCTGGAGGATTTGAAGTGTATAAATTGTTTTATTTATGTTTATCTGTGTATTGTTGCTTGTGTATAATTTTGTGTTTCCAGTTATTTTTAGGAATCCTTGGTGGATTTACCGGGAATCTTTGTACATAGTTGGAGCGTAACCCAGGATGGACTAGAGACTGTTAAGGACTCGGGGTAGGACAGACCCCTACCTGGTTACGTCTCCCTGTTTTGGTGAAATGGACACCTTGCTTTTCTTCAAAGACTGCACCCGGTTACGGACATGCCGTGACCACCTTTATGTGATTCTTCTTATTGTACTATTATTGTTGTTATTTCTTGTTATGTTTTTTCTAAAATATGTTTAGTCCCGGAGTACTAAATTTCACTAGGGGGGAATGTGGCACCCCAGGGGTCTGGTTTTCCACAGTAATGTAATGTTATGTCTGAGAGCAGGTGGGAGGTCCTTTGGTCAGGGATCCTGTGCATGCCACACCTCCTGCCCAGTCTTGGGAGGGGAAGAACTTCCCCTGTATAAACCCTGGGCTGAGGCAGGGTTAGTCAGTCAAGGAGAGTAGAGACAAGAAACAGTCACAGGAAGAAACAGCAGAAGCTCAGTGGGAGCAATACTACTACGAGTCAGGGGCTGGCAGCTGCAGAGCTCGCCCTGACTGAGAAGCTTTCTTACCGGACCCGGCGTCCGAGGCTGTGGGGACTAACTCTTACCCAGCAGCAGAAGCCGACCGGCAGGGGATTTCAGGTCCTCAGGCCCAGAAACCCGAAGGCACGGTCACACGCGTGGGACCAGCACCGCCATCGTGGAGCGGAAGCCATTAGAAGGCCCCGAGTCACCGGCCATACGGGTGAGCACCACACGGTACACGCAAGGTAGCCAGAAGAGTACAGTCAGTTTGGGAGGCCTACAACTCCGCCTGGCCAGGGGAGATCCCATCTGCTCAAGGACTGACCAGGCCCCGTTCACTAGCAAGTACTCCGGGAGGGTCTATCGTTGTTACCAGTAAAGACCCTGAATTACACCGCACCGTCTCTGAGTGGTTCCTGCTACCCCCATCATCCACATCTGCTGCCCTGAGGCCATACCCCTCCCGTTGGGGGTTATACCATCTACGCTGCACCATCCATCCACCGGCCTCAGCGGACTGTCCTGCAGCGGCAGCTCCATAGCTGCATTCAACGGGTGGCGTAGTCGTCCTGCATCTACCGCTGTTACCTCGCCGCTCAGTTTGACTCCCTGGGCACGGACCGGGTCACCGCCACGAGACTACAACCCTCAAGAGATCCGGCTCCGGGTAAGCTCCCGCGTGCGCAACGCAGCGCGACACAGGCCCAGGGGCGCGTCACAAGCAGGAAGCTCCGCCCGACCGAGAGGAACCCAGAGAACTATAGCAGCTTCAAGTTGGAGTTCCTGGCCCTGGTCTGGGCCATCACTGAATGGTTCAAGCACTACCTAGCCTCCAGTAAGATCATTGCCTTCACTGATAACAACCCCTTGACTCATCTAGAAGCAGCCAAGTTAGGAGCCATGGAGCAACGATGGATGGCTCAGCTGTCAAACTACCAATTCACAATTAAGTACCGGGCGGGCCGCAAGAACGCCAACGCCGATGCCCTCTCCAGGATGCCTCACCAGTCGGACACTGAAGATGAAGTGGATGACCTGGAGGAGATTGAACTACCTGCCTTTCATCAGAATGGAATGGTACACGAGCAACGAGCCTCCAGGAGGCATCACGGTAAGACGTTAAACCCCCTGCCTCACCACAGCTGGAAGGAGACCCAGGACAGCGACCCGGTTGTCAGCCAAATCAAAGAGCTGATAACTCAAGAAGGTTCCTCCCTGGAGAAGGACGCATCTCTACAGGCCAAGCAGCTGTGGAATGAGAGAAGCCAGCTGTTTATCTACCGAGAGAAGCTGTGCCGGAGGTACGTCAATCCCAAGACCCATGAGATAGTATGGCAGATAGTGGTGCCCAAGACAGACATCCAGATGGTGTTAGAAGCCTACCACGATCAAGCGGGGCACTTTGGCCGGAAAAAGCTAGAGATCCTACTGAAGTGTCGCTTTTACTGGGTGGGGATGGGCAGCTCCATTGAGAGGTGGTGCCGGAATTGCGGACCCTGTAGCCTCAGAAGAAAAGACTACAGCAGCCAGAAGGCACCCCTGCAACCCATCAAGATGATTCGTCCCTTGGAGATCGTGACCCTGGATCATGTCAAGCTGTCACCCAGCAGGTCAGGATATTCCTATTCCCTGACCATGGTGGATAACTACTCCCGGTTCCTGGTGGTCGCCCCCGTCAAGGATCTGACAGCAGAGACAGCAGCGAGGACTTTTCAGGCGTACTTCTGCAGGCCCCATGGATACCCGGAGCAGGTGCTGACGGATCAAGGCCCAGCCTTCGAAGCCGAACTTTTCAAGGAGTTCTGCCATCTGTACGGGTGTAAAAAAGATCCGGACTACACCGTACCACCCCCAAACCAACGGTCTCTGTGAAAAGATGAATAACATCGTCATCGACCTGCTGAAGACTTTACCAGTGGCCAGACCTACTACCTGACCTGGTAGATCTGTACAACCACATACCTGTGAGTTCCACCAATTGTACTCCAGCATATCTCATGCGAGCAAGACCCGGGAAGTTGCCCATGGACCTGGAGCTTGGTGTAGTAGAACCAGAAGCAGATATGTCCACTGAGGACTGGGACACAACCAGACAGAAGCAGTACAGAAGAGTACAGGCCTGTGTCGAAGACATTCTCACTCGGGTAAGGGACAAGCAGGAAGCCCACTACAATAAAAGTGCGCCCGCAGAACCCTTCACACCAGGAGAAGTGGTGCTAAAGAGGAAAATGAGAACCCACAAACTTGATGACCAGTGGGAGAGAGAACCCTACACTGTGTTAATTTCAAGATTTGATAACAAGAAGACCTGTTTGATTAGCAAAGACAGAGGAATAACGACTTCAACGGTATCTAGAGACCATCTGAAGTTGTGTCCAGACCTGCTAAAGCCCCAAGAAGAAGTGCCTCTCACCGTACCGGAGGAGCCTAAAGAAGCAGTACTTCATACTGACTTAGGAGATTTCCCGGTAGATTGGCCTCAACTAGGAGGAGCAGTAATAATACCTGTGATCCACCTCTTTCAACAGCCAGAAGACCCTCCACAGCAAGTAGAACCTGTAAATGCTTCAGAAGAGCCTGCTCAAGAAGAATCCCCGGAAGAAGGATACCCGGTTGGAGCAGAGCAAGAAGGCCCAGCCAATGGTATACTTGCCAGTCCCGTAGAGAGGTTAAGGCAACCCTGCAGTCCCCCAACACTTAGAACTGACAGAATGGGAGGTAGTGCAAACACGAGTGCCTCACGCATCCCAGAACCAAGTAAGTCGACACGTAGCACACGAGGTCAGACCCTTGTCAGATACAGAGAGAAGTAAAACTCTGACAGTGTAGATAGTTGCCCCTGGGGTATTATATTGTGTATTTTCATGTATGAATTTCTTAATTTGTGCTTTGCCTTACTAATGGACAATTTAAGTGATATGGACACTTCCCTTGTTATTTCTTGTTACCCGTAAGGGTACATAAAGAACTCTGTGGCTGAGGACTGTGTGCAGCCCAAAAAACTCCTTCTTGAAAATAATTGCACTCACTGGAGCGCCCCCTTAGGTGACCTCAGAACAAAAACCTGTCTGGTGTGGCACAAGCGGAGGTCGAACTCAGGATCGCCATGCCCTGCAGCCACCCCAGGGCCTACCTGGAGGGTTTGCTTTGGACAGGCCCCTCAAGCTACCTTGTACTTTACCCGTGAGATGGACACCCTGTCAGGGGACCTCACCGGAAGAGACTTGAATTCTGAGGTTGCTTATTGTATTGTACATATCTATTTATTGTCTCTAATGTTTTATATGCAACGTTCAAGTAAAGTGCCTCCCATAAAGGGAAGAGTTATTGTTGTTAAAAAAACTACTTCAGTCGGGGAGTACTGAGCTTTGCTAGGGGGGGATGTGGCGTCCTGCTGCGCATTGGTGCCACAGATCCCAGAGAGGTGCATGGACGGATTCCTCCACAAGAGGCCCTCATAGCATTCACACACCTCCACCTTCCACCTCAGACCACCAGAGGGAGCCCGTTAGGGAGATATAAAGGGAACGTGGAGCTAGGCAGTTCAGTCTGGAGTTCACAGAGAGTGAAGTTTGTGTGAAGTCTGCTGCAGCCAGAGAGGTTGTCAGGTCAGTCCAGACTCAGAGAGCTCTAGTTAGTGAGCCTAGGGCGTGCCGACGCCAAAAGAGCGGTGAAGAGTAGCGAGGCCTACTGCCAGTGTGAAGCCTAGTGAGGGCCCCGAGCGTGGCCGAAGGGGAGTGGAGTAAGCAAGCAACTTAGGGGGCAGAGGAGCTTAACCAGCTCACCCCAAAATCATTTACCGGACACCGGGTCCGCACCTACCGGGCCTATATCCCCAGCAGGAATAACCGGAACCCCTGGAGAACTATATGTCCCAGGTTCACCAGAAGCGGACTGTTATACAAGGGTCAGGAGTCACGGAGGCCCAAGAGACCAGGGAGTGTGATCTCCAACAGAAGGCCCTACCACCAGGTCAGCAGGTGCAAGACAGAGAACAAGTTAGGCCTAGCTCCAGGCAGGTCAGAAACTTATCAAGGAAAGGCAAAGAACAGGAGGCCTCACACCCGCTCACTGGGGAGAGTCCTGATATGCACCCCTCACCCTGAAGTACCCTGGACCGTGCCAGAAACACCACCAGTAAAGGTACTGAAGTGAACTGTCGTGTGTGTGCCTATTCTTCCTCTGACCCGGCTGGGTCCCCTCTGTCCTGCATCTCCCTCTCTCATGCTGCCCTGAGGCCCCGCTCCACCTGTGGGGAGTCGCACCAGCTAAGCTGCCTAAACACCGACCTCAGAGGACTGTCGCAGCGCTGGTGATCCTCACCAGACACCACAGGTGGCGTCACGAATATTCCCCTATCCCATACAACTTCCCCCCTTCTTTTAAGAGTGACCCCAGGGTACAGGCCCGGGAGCTGACCACCGCGACATCCCCCAGAGTCAGGCAACAACAAGGCCCGGGCGCCGAGTCGCCCCCATCCCCTGGGCGCGTCATCTCTTCCTGGCGTCACAAACAGGATTCCGTGCCCGCTGCAACGATGGAGTGTTGTGCCCATTCCCACCGGGTACTGTGCGCCTCTAATCAGAACTGTTTATTTAACTGTGGCGAAGATCGCCGCCGAGCGGGAAGCAGGGCGTAACCACGGGAAACTGAGAGGCGTACCTGCTGAAGTGCGCGAAGCCCCAGACATGCCCCATGCCTCGACGTCAAACCAGGAAGTGCCAGGTCCTGGAAGGAGCCCCAGTGAGCGCTCTGATGTAGGACGCAAGCGACGCCAGGTCTTGAAGGAAGACCATCACGATTCCCCTATCCCATACAACTTCCCCCCTTCTTTTAAGAGTGACCCCAGGGTACGGGCCCGGGAGCCGACCACCGCGACATCCCCCAGAGTCAGGCAACAACAAGGCCCGGGCGCTGAGTCGTCCCCATCCCCTGAGCGCTTCAGCTGCATCTCTGATCAGTCTTCTCCTTGTTCGAGATGAAAGTTTAGAGGGACGGTCGGGTCTTGGTAGATTTGCAGTGGTCTGATACTCCTTCCATTTCAATATGATCGCTTGCACAGTGCTCCTTGAGATGTTTAAAACTTGGGAATTCTTTTTGTATCCAAATCCGGCTTTAGGGTATGTGCACACGATGCAGAAATGAAGCAGAAAATTTCTGCATCATTTCTGCATCTCCCTGGCAGAAAAAACGCATGCAGATTGTGCATGCGTTTTTCCTGCGGAATACATGCGGATTGACATGCGTTTCCGCATGCGGATTGACAAGCGTTTCCAGGCGATTTTAGCATCACCTGGAAAGTGCTTGACAACTAGGTCACACTATATAAATCCATGCAACCGGCATGGATTTATATAGTGTGACCCGAGAGAGTGGTAAAAATAAAAAATAAATGTATACTTTACCCTCAGATGGCCCGGCTGTCCTGCTCACTCCGTTCTCCCGGCTGCCGGCAACTTTGAATTGAAAGACCTGCCGACGTCAGCGTTACGTGACCCGTCACATGACTCTGACGTCAGTGCAGGTCCTTCAACTCACTGCAAAGTGCCGGGAACCAAGCAGGAGCGGTGCGCAGGCCGACAGAAGGTAAGTATACATTTATTTTTTATTTTATTCTTTTTTAACAGCTTTTTTAATGGTACCTGGGTGTGGATGAGACTCTCCTGTCCTCTACACCCGGGTACCATCCGCACATTAGAACTCGCCAATTACACAAGTACAGATGCAGTCGTGCGGAATTGGCGCGTTCTAATGCAAGTCAATGGCGGCGAAAATGCAGCGTTTCCGCAAAATTAATGGACATGCTGCGGATTTTTGAGCGCAGCGTTTACACTGCGGAAAAATCCGCATCATGGGCACAGCACATGCGGATTTCAATTGGGGAACATTGCTGCCCTTCTACCATGCGTTTTTTAATGCGTTTCCGTGGCGTTTACACAGCTGCAAAAATGCCGCGGAAACGCATTAAAAACGCATCGTGTGAACTCAGCCTTAAACTTCGCCCCAACAGTATCTGGGACCTGCCTGGTGTGTTCCTTTGGTCTTCATGATGCTCTCTGCACCTGAAACAGAACCCTGACACTATCACAGAGCAGGTGCATTTATAGGAGACTTGATTACACACAGGTGGATTCTATTTATCATTACCAGTCATTTAGGACAACATTGGATCATTCAGAGATCCTCACTGAACTTCTGGAGTGGGTTTGCTGCACTGAAAGTAAAGGGGCCGAATAATATTGCACGCCCCACTTTTCAGTTTTTAATTTTTTTAAAAAGTTTAGCATATTCAATAAATTTTGTTCCACTTCAGGATTGTGTCCCACTTGTTGTTGATTCTTCCCCCAAAAATTAGAAAACTATATCTTTATGTTTGAAGCCAGAAATGTGGCAAAAGGTAGAAAAGTTCAAGGGGGCCAAATACTTTCACAAGGCACTGTATATATATGCACCCTGCTCAAAAAAATAAAGTGAACACTCAAATAACACATCCTAGATCTCAATGAATGAAATATTCTCATTGAATACTTTGTTCTGTACAAAGTTGAATGTGCTGACAACAAAATCACACAAAGATCATCAATGGAAATCAAATTTATTAACCAATGGAGGCCTGGATTTGGGGTCACACCCAAAATTAAAGTGGAAAAACACACTACAGGCTGATCCATTTTTCATGTAATGTCCTTAAAACAAGTCAAAATGAGGCTCAGTATTGTGTGTGGCCTGCAAGTGCCTGTATTACCTCCCTAGAACACCTGGGCATGCTCCTGATGAGGTTGCGGATGGTCTCCTGTGGGATCTCCTCCCAGACCTGGACTAAAGCATCCGCTAACTCCTGGACAGTCTGTGGTGCAACGTAACGTTGGTGGATGGAGCGAGACATGATGCCCCAGATGTGCTCAATCGGATTCAGGTCTGGAGAATGGGCGGGTCAGTCCATAGCTTCAATGCCTTCAACTTGCAGGAACTGCTGACACACTCCAGCCACATGAGGTCTGGCATTGTCCTGCATTAGGAGGAACCCAGGGCCAACCGCAACAGCACATGGTCTCACAAGGGGTCTGAAGATCTCATCTCGGTACCTAATGGCAGTCAGGCTACCTCTGTCGAGCACATGGAGGGCTCTGCGGCCCTCCAAAGAAATGCTACCCCACACCATTACTGACCCACTGCTAAACCAGTTATACTGAAGGATGTTGCAGGCAGCAGATGGCTCTCCACGGCGTCTCCAGACTCTGTCACGTTTGTCACATGTGCTCAGTGTGAACCTGCTTTCATCTGTAAAGAGCACAGGGCGCCAGTGGCGACTTTGCCAATCCTGGTGTTCTGTGGCAAATGCCAAGCATCCTGCATGGTGTTGGGCTGTGAGCACAACTCCCATCTGTGGACGTTGAGCCCTCATACCACCCTCATGGAGTCGGTTTCTAACTGTTTGTGCAGACACATGCACATTTGTGGCCTGCTGGAGGTCATTTTGCAGGGCTCTGGCAGTGCTCCTCCTGTTCCTCCTTGCACAAAGGCGGAGGTAGCTGTCCTGCTGCTGGGTTGTTGCCCTCCTACTGCCCCCTTCACATCTCCTGGTGTACTGGCCTGTCTCCTGGTAGCACCTACAGCCTCTGGACACTACATTGACAGACACAGCAAACCTTCTTGCTACAGCGCGCATTGATGTACCATTCTGGATGAGCTGCACTACCTGAGAAACTTCTGTGGGTTGTAGAGTCTATCTCATGCTACCATGAGTGTGAAAGCACAACCAACATTCAAAAGTGACCAAAACATCAGCCAGAAAGCACTGGTACTGAGATGTGGTCTGTGGTCCCCACTTGCAGAACCACTCCTTTATTGAGGGTGTCTTGATAATTGTCAATAATTTCCATCTATTGTCTATTCCATTTGCACAACAGCATGTGAAATTGATTGTCAATCAGTGTTGCTTCCTAAGCGGACAGTTTGATTTCAGAGAAGTTTGATTTACTTGGAGTTATATTCTGTTGTTTTAGTGTTCCCTTTATTTTTTTGAGTAGTCTATACATATTCAGAAATTTAAGATCCATGAGACTGTAGCCAACCTCCCTGGAAGAGGCCGCGGTAGGAAAATTAATGACAAATCAAAGAGACGGATAATACAAATGGTAACAAAAGAGCCCAGGAAAACTTCTAAAGAGATTAAAGGTGAACTTCAAGCTCAAGAAACATCAGTGTCAGATTGCTCCATATGTCGTTGTTTGATTCAAAGTGAACATCATGGGAGACGACAAAGGAGAACACCATTGAAAAAAAATTATTAAAAAGCCAGACTGGAATTTGCCAAACTACATGTTGACAAGCCACAAAGTTCTGGCAGAATGTCATATGGACAGAAATAGAAGTTTTTGGCAAGGCACATCAGTTCTATGTTCACAGATGGAAAAATGAAGCATATCAAGAAAAGAACACTGTCCCTACTGTGAAACATAGAGGAGGCTCTGTTATGTTCTGAGGCTGCTTTGCTGCATCTGGCACAGGGTGTCTTGAATCTGTGCAGGGTACAATGAAATTGCAGGACTATCAAGGGATTCTAGAGAGAAATATGCTGCCCAGTGTCAGAAAGCTTAGTCTCAGTCGCAGGTCATGGGTCTTGCAACAGGATAATGACCCAAAACACACAGCTAAAAACACCCAAGAATGGCTAAGAGGAAAACATTGGACTATTCTGAAGCGGCCTTCTATGAGCCCTGACCTAAGTCCTATTGAGCATCTTTGGAAAGAGCTGAAACATGCTGTCTGGAAAAGGCAACCTTCAAACACGAGACAACTGGAGCAGTTTGCTCATGAGGAGTGGGCCAAAATACCTGTCGAGAGGTGCAGAAGTCTCATTGACAGTTACAGGAATCGTTTGATTGCAGTGATTGCCTCAAAGGGTTGTTCAACAAAATATTAAGTTAAGAGTACCATCATTTCTGTCCAGGCCTATTTCATGAGTTTAATTTTTTTTAAATTCTGTGGAAGCAGGGTTGAAAAGCAATGTCTGACTTTCATTTGTTCATTTTCAAAAATTTTTAATTCATTATTACTTCTGTCAGATTCATGTTATTTCTGTGACCATCGTGGGTTTTTCTTTCATTAAACGAGGGGTACCAACAATTTTGACCACGTGTGTATATCCGTCTGAATTAACAGTCCATCTGAGGACTAATCCAGTGGCATATAATCAGTGCTAGGCAGACAGGCAGTGTATGTGGCAGACTGCAGTGTATGATACAGCACAAGAGGGTCCATTGAATGTCCTGTCTGCTGCTGCTGTAATAATTAAAGATATTTGTAGACATAGCCCCAGATATCCAGGGCCAGGGTAATTTTATTTTTTATCTTATTCTGATTATTTGCTAAAAAAGCAATCCAGAGTGCACCATTTTTCTGCTCCATTTGCTTGTTCTCACTGCAGAATAAAGCCAGATCTGTTCCATATTTCAACAATAAAAATCCAGAAATTTGAACTGAACGTGGAAAATATTGGCCTCCTTTTCCATTCTGTTGCAGTGTGTCGGTCAAGCTATTCACACTAGGTGTCTGAGAAGAATATAATTAGTAAATTACAGGGCTGCTATTTAAAACCGTGGTTCTCTGTCAGACATATCAATATAAGACTGTTCCAAAATCAGAATCAGACATTTCTTCCATTTTCATTTCATTGCAGTGTGTCGGTCAAGTTATTCACACTACGTCTCTATGTAGAATAATATTAGTAAATTACAGTCCTGCTATTTAAAACCGTGGTTCTGTCAGACTTATCATATATAACTGCGGTTCAAATCCAGCTATTTGTAGTGAACGTGGAAAATATTATCCTCCATTTATAAATTGCAGCAGTGTGTCAGTGTACACCATTTTACAGCTCCATTTGCTTGTTTGCAGAATACAGCCAGATTTTTTAGTTTTATTAATATTACTGTATTGTGGAAGCAGAGGAACTTTTTTCAATGATCAGACACACGTGATCCATATGACTGCCGTAATAATGCTGAAATTTTGTGGAGTGTACCAAATATTACACTCCTTTTCAAGTCAGTCACCTGTGTTTTGTTGAACCAATTGACACTTGGTCGCTGATAAATACCATACTATTAGGCAACTGCCTGAAACCGTGGCCATCTGACGTTATCTCATATGACTGCCCTAAGAATCCAGCAATTATTGTGAGCGTGTCAAATATTACACTCCATTTAAAGTATTGCAGTTGAGGGTTCAAACCTATTCTCAGTTGGCCGCTGACAAATATCATATCTGTGAACAATGTTGTCAGAGTATTACGCCACTTTTGCGGACTGACAAAAAAAACATACAAAAAACAAGCTGAAATGGAAAAAATGTTAAGAATCATTCTTTCCAGGGTAATGACTTGTATATAAGGCCAAAGAAATAAAAAAAAAATAAAGCTATGGACTGTGGAAGACATTTATGCGACCAGAATGAAAACTCTTGTGTAGCTGGTCATGATACCGCCTAGCATCAGCACCTGTTTCTATAATAATGCATCTAACAGCGTTATCGATAGGGAATAGAATAGACTTTACATTTTTTTGGGCAGTACCGGCAGCATGCAGTATAAGGCAATAATATCTGGCTGGATCGGTGTAATACGCTATCCATACTCCGATACCTCACCCGTAAAATAATTTCAGATAAGACAGTTAATATTCTAGAACATAGAATCTATTTGAATTGTCCTTCCCGTTATTAAGGATTGTGTCTCCTATACTGTTATTGCATATGCAACAATTTCAAAGGCTGCCAAAAATTAGGACACACTCCAATACAAATTTGAAGAGATGTAAAAAATAAAAAAAGAAATAAAAATACAGTAGGATCTTTGTTTAGTATAAAAACCAGACTCGCCAATGTAACCTCAATGTAATCACATTGTTCAGCTCCTGCACCTCCTCCTCCAGTTCGGCCTCCATCTCCAAAATGACCACATCAGTCACAAGCTGGAAGCACTGAAGCACTGCCTTGGCCAAGTAGCAACAGGTTCTGCTGAAGATAATATGCTTAATGCTTAGGTGACAAACCGCCCACCAATGCAGAGTTGTTGAAAGCTGTAACACAGCAGCCTGATCACCACTGAACATACTGCCAGGCATGGTCATGTGTGACAATGGGCTTAACCTGGTGGCTGAGAAATGACAGCCGGAGTAAATACGGTTTCCCTCTATGCCAGTCCTTTCACTGAACTAAAGAATATGGCTGTGGTGAAATACAACTCTCACCGAGAAGCAGTGTCAGTGAAAAACATTGGGCCCACCAGAGGATTTGATTTTGAGGGCCCACCTTTCTCCCTTGCTCAAGAGCCTCATAGCAGCTGCAAAGTGTTGGGCCCGTAAAATCCTGCCGAGAAGCAGCCCTGGTTAAGAAAAGTGTGTGGGAAGGTTCCTGGACACTCTATGACTGTTTTTGTCACTGTGGACTGGCTCCAGCAATCTATAAGATTGCAATCTATGATCCCTTCACAGGCTCCCCATTGGCCAGAGACTTCAGTTCAAAACCTTAACCATGACATGCAAAGCCATCCACAACCTGTCTCCTCCATATATCTGAGACCTAGTCTCCTGGTACATATCAGCATGCAACCTCTGATCCTCACAAGATCTCCTTCTCTACTCCTGTCTTCTCTCCTCTTCCCACAATCGCATACAAGTATTTTCCTGTGCATCCCTTCTACTCTTGAACTGTGTACCCCAACATATCAGACTCTCGCCTACTGTTAAAAGCTTTAAAAGGAAGCTGAAGACCCACCTCTTCCGACAAGCCTACAAACTGCAGTAACCCTCGCTCCATCATACCGCTGCACGACCAGCTGTACCCTCACCTACTGTATCCTCACCCATCCCTTATAGACTGTTTGTGTGCCCTCACGGGCAGGGTCCTCTCAGCTCTTGTACCAGTCAGTGACTTCTTTTCACATGTAAAACGCAATGGAATAAATGGCGCTATAGTAATGAATAATAATAATTATACTACTTGTATAATTGTACTCTGGGTCAATTAATGGCACTTTCCTGGTGACTGCCCCTAAATTGATGTGTTTTGGCAGCTTTTGGTCCCATTTGAAGGTGTTGTGTATACGTTTGGTTTTGGCACCCATTGAATCCAATGGTGTTTGGCAATGTTTGGCAAATATTCGACAACTACATTGGCGAATATTGCAAAAACGGTGATTGTAATCCGAAATGGATATTGAAATATTTGCTCATCTATAACCAGAAACACCCTTTAAAAAATTATGTGGGTATTGCATCTCGGTCTCTCTGGTGATATGGTGGTGGAGGATGAGGAGAAGGAGGAGGATGACATAAAATAGAACAATTCATGAAGGGTATACCCATGTCTGGATGTGAAGAGGTGCATGGGAACTGACCCCCCCAAAAAATAACCACTGGATTTGATTTTATGTTTGATGCTATCATCTGGTGGTGTTGAGAAGTCTTGCCCAATTCAGTCCTTGTTCATTTGATAAGAGTCAGCCTGTCCGCATTTTCAGTTGACAGGCGGATGCGCCTATCAGTTTTATCAGTTATAATGCCCCCGCCGGCAATAAAAGCTATCTCTGACAAAACGCTAGTGGCCAGGACCTCCAAGGCGTAGAAAGACAGTTCATGCCACTTGTTCATCTTGCATCTTCCAAAACTTTTCCCTCCTTGTCAGAGTACCCCGTGTATCAGGGCCTGGGCGCTGGGAGGGTCTGAGAAAACTGTCCCAGACCTTTGACAGTGTTCTCCTGCCTCTGCCACATCTGGTTTGAGTCTTCCTCGATTGTACTCCTTGGTTGTCCAATGAACTGTCTGACTGATACCTCTGCCGCCAGCGTTGTCAGATGGGAATATTTTTTTTGTTATAATTCTTCAACAAGAGTCTGAACTTAATATCTCCCAAAATGAACTCCTTCGGTTTTCTCCCTGTAATAACCTACTGTACCTATACCTGACTTTTTAATTTCCTTTAGGTGCTGCCACCATAACTCCCACTCGGCACGCTGTAGCGCCGGCGTCCCTGCCCTCTGCTAGGCAGGGACGCTGTTCCCCTCACCTCTCTGCTCCGTGCCCGGCGTCCTCCTCACGCTCTGCTGGCAGCGCGCGCTCCTTCCCGGCCACTGTGCTTAGGGCGTGCGCGCGTGCTCTCCCTCCCTCTTAAAGGGGCCGCGCGCGCCGTCCTAAGGAGTCCCCGGCCAATGGCCGGAGGACTTCACCATATATAAGGCACCTCCCCCAAAATGGAGGTGCCCGAGCAATGTTGTTGCACTGTTCACTACTCTGCTTCAGCCCTCAGGTCCCGTTGCCAGTTACCTGCCAGATTCCTGCCTGATTATCTGCTACCTGCCTGCTAGTCTGTGGTCCGACGGTCTGCCTTACTTCTCCTGTCAGTCTGTCTAAGGACCAGCCTGCCCGCTCACCTGGGAGCGCACATCAGCCACCTGCCTGCTTGCCCGAGGTCCGACGGTCTGTCTTCCAACTCCTGTCAGTCTGTCTATGGACCAGCTTGCCCGCTCACCTGGGAGCACACACCTGCTACCTGCCTGCTAGTCTACCTGGAGGCTCCGCCGTCACGTGCTGTGACCACCTGCCTGTCCAGTGACTCCTGCTCGCTTACCTGGGAGCGCTCATCAGCTGCCTGTCTACTAGCCTACCTGGAGGCTCTGCCGTCACGTGCTGTGACCACCCGCCTGTCCAGAGACTGCCCCGGTCACTTGCCGTGACCTCCAGCCCGTTCACTCAGAGACTGTCCCGGTCACCTGCTGTGACCATCAGCCCGTTCATCCAGAGACTGTCCCGGTCACCTGCTGTGACCATCAGCCCGTTCATCCAGAGACTGCCCCGGTCACTTGCCGTGACCTCCAGCCCGTTCACTCAGAGACTGTCCCGGTCACCTGCTGTGACCTCCTGCCCGTCTTCCCTGGTCGCCACCCGCTCCCTTACAAGGACTGTCCCCTTGTATAGTAGCTCTGAGGTTCCGCCTCCCAGACCCGTTACAGTTTGCTCGGGCCATGGAACCCGGTGGCACCCAAGCTCCCTCGCTCTCGGACCTGTGTCATGAACTGTCCCGTCAAAGGTCCCAACAAGAGTCCATCCTGGGTCACCTGCGGAATGTCAATACTCGCCTGGACACTCTGACTGCTCCATCAGCAACCTCCGCCAGTGCCACGTCTCGCAGTCCGGCAGCTCCGCTGTCCACTAATACCATGGTATCCTACCCCGGACCCCGGCTTTCTGCACCTCCTCGCTTCGGAGGCGACTCCACCCAGGCTCGGGGCTTCATAAATCAGTGCACCCTGCATTTTGAACTATTGTCCTACCAGTTTAACTCCGACCGGGCCAAAATTGCATTCATCATGTCCCATCTCACCGGGGAGGCCCTGGCCTGGCTAAATCCTCTATGGGAGAGAGGAGACCCCCTGGTGTCCAACTTGCCTGCTTTTCTCACGGCTTTCCGGAAAGTCTTCGACGAACCCGGACGGAAGACCTCATCCGCATCATCACTGCTACGCCTCCGTCAGGGAAGTCTCACCGTGGGCCAATATGCCATACGGTTCCGTACCCTTGCCTCGGAGCTGGCCTGGGATAACGACGCTCTGGTATCCGTCTTCTGGGAGGGTCTGTCCGGCCGTATTAAAGATGAACTTGCCGGTCGGGACATTCCTACCACTCTCGATGACCTAATAACTCTTGCCACCCGGATTGACCTACGGTTCCAGGAGCGTGCCAAAGAGATTACCCGTGAGAGGAGGTTACCACGTCTAGCTCCTACTTTTCAGAAACCCGTCACTCCCTCCGTCTCTACCCAGGTACACTCTCCTGAGCCTATGCAGGTCGACCAGACCAAGATGGTCAAAACCCGTCAGGACTTACGCCGTGCCGAGGGGAGCTGCTTCTACTGTGGCAGTAAGGAGCACCGGATCCGTGCCTGCCCGGAGAGGTCGGGAAACGCTTGTGTCTAGGTTCGCTCAGAGAGGTCGACCTAGACAAGAATAAATCCTCTAAATCTCTGCTGTTGTCAGTCTCAATCGTCTGCGGGGAGAACCGTTTTTTCGAACTAGCCCAACTTGACTCTGGAGCAGCCGGAAATTTCACAGTCCCTGGTAGAGAAATACCGCATCCCCACCAAACCTCTGGCTGTACCCTTGTCTGTTGCTGCCGTGGATGGGGGTCTCTTACCACGCCCCATCCAACTCATCACCGAATCCATTACTCTGCAGGTGGGAATGCTGCATTCTGAGAGTATCTCCTTTCATGTTCTGCCTGGACTCTCTCACGCCCTCTTGCTAGGCCTACCTTGGCTCCAGAGACATGCACCCGTGCTTGACTGGCAGACCGGAGAAGTCCTTTGCTGGGGACAGGACTGCCATAAGACCTGTCTGGTTCCCGTCCATCCCGTCCGTCCTTCTCCTACCCCAGCTAATCTACCCGGACTTCCGATTCTTTATTGGTCTTATGCTGATGTCTTTAATAAAAAGGAAGCAGAGACACTACCCCCTCATAGACCATACAACTGCCCTATCGACCTGTTACCTGGTACTACTCCTCCCCGTGGGCGTATTTATCCTTTATCCGCTGCTGAGACCCGGTCGATGTCCGAATATATTGAGGAGAATCTGGCCAGGGGATTCATCCGGAAATCTACCTCCCCGGCGGGAGCAGGCTTCTTTTTCGTCAAAAAGAAGGACGGCTCTCTCCGTCCCTGTATAGACTATAGAGGCCTTAACCAGATCACGGTGAAGAATAAGTACCCCCTTCCGCTCATTCCGGAGTTATTTGATCGTCTGAGGGGGGCTAGAATCTTCACCAAACTAGACCTCCGTGGGGCGTACAACCTGGTTCGTATCCGTCAGGGGGATGAATGGAAGACGGCATTCAACACCCGGGACGGCCACTATGAATATCTGGTAATGCCCTTTGGTCTCTGTAACGCTCCTGCCGTCTTTCAAGAGTTGGTCAACGACATCTTCCGGGACCTTCTCTACTCCTGCGTAGTGGTGTACCTGGACGACATCTTGGTCTTCTCTCCGGATCTCCAGACTCACCGGAGGGACGTTCGTCAGGTCCTGCTCAGGCTCAGGCAGAATCACCTCTTCGCTAAATACGAGAAGTGCCTCTTTGAGCAGACCTCGCTTCCGTTTTTGGGCTACATTATTTCTCAGACCGGCCTACGAATGGATCCAGAGAAACTGTCTGCCATCGAGAAATGGCCTCGACCGGAGGGGTTGAAGGCCATTCAGCGATTCCTGGGCTTCGCCAACTACTACCGCCTCTTCATACCACACTTCTCTTCCCGGACTGCCCCAATTTCCGCGCTCACCCGTAAGGGTACTAATCCCAAAGAGTGGCCGCCCGAAGCAGAGGAGGCCTTTCTTTCCCTAAAACAGGCCTTCTCTTCCGCCCCGGTGCTGCATCGCCCGGACGGCAACAAGCAGTTCTTCCTGGAAGTTGACGCCTCCTCCTCTGGAGCCGGAGCGGTACTTACTCAATAATCATCTTCCGGGAGAATGGTAACTTGTGGCTTCTTCTCCAAACTCTTCTCCTCTTCTGAGCGCAACTATTCCATAGGAGATCGAGAGTTATTGGCCATCAAGCTGGCATTGGAGGAGTGGCGTTACCTACTCGAGGGGGCTCTCCACCCGGTAATAATTTACACTGACCACAAGAACTTGGCTTACCTCCAGCATGCCCAGAGACTTAACCCGCGCCAAGCCCGGTGGTCCTTGTTTTTTGCTCGCTTTGATTTTGTTCTTCATTTTCGCCCGGCTGACAAAAACGTCAAAGCAGATGCCTTGTCCCGATCCTTTCTGGTGTCCGATCTCGAGGAAGAACCTAAACATATCATCGATCCCGCCAGAGTAATGCAGGTGGCTCCCGTGAGTCTAAATCGTCTCCCTCCCGGTAAGACGTTCGTATCAGTACCTGATCGGGAGAAGATCCTACACTGGGGTCACTCGTCTAAACTAGCTGGCCACACCGGTCAGAAAAAGACCCTCCAGCTTATTGCCCGGCACTACTGGTGGCCTACCCTGCACAAGGACGTAATAGACTTTGTTTCTGCCTGTGTGTCCTGCGCCCGCAACAAAGTCCCGAGACACCTGCCAGCCGGTCGCCTTCTTCCGCTTCCTGTGCCTGCTGCCCCCTGGCAGCATATTGCTATGGACTTCATAACTGATCTCCCCGTCTCTGCCGGTTGTACGGTCATTTGGGTGGTCGCTGACCGCTTTTCCAAGATGGCTCACTTTATTCCCCTGCCAGGCCTCCCGTCTGCACCCGAGCTGGCTAAAGACTTTATCCGCCACATCTTCCGTCTTCATGGCCTGCCCCTCCACATCGTGTCGGATCGTGGGGTACAGTTCACCTCACGTTTCTGGAGAGCCACTTGTAAACTGCTAGACGTCACCCTGGACTTCTCTTCCGCTTACCACCCACAGTCCAATGGTCAAGTGGAGCGGATCAATCAGAACCTGACCAGTTACCTCCGGCACTTCGTTAATGCCCACCATTCAGACTGGGTGGATCTCCTACCTTGGGCCGAGTTCTCCTATAACAATCACGAGAGCGAATCCTCCTCCAAATCCCCGTTTTTTGTAGTCTTCGGTCAGCATCCTCGGATTCCTTTTCCTGTCTCCACCTCTGTGGACAACCCGGCTGCGGAATCTCTCGTTAGCAAATTTTCCTCCATTTGGGAGAGTACCCGATCCGCACTCCTTCAGTCGTCCGAACGGATGAAAAGACACGCTGACAAAAAACGCCTGGATCCTCCACAATTTCGTCCTGGAGATAAAGTCTGGCTCTCATCTAAATATGTCCGACTCAAGATACCTTCTTACAAGTTAGGGCCTCGGTTCATCGGTCCTCTGGAGGTCATCAGTCAGATCAACCCGGTGGCCTATAAATTGAAACTCCCGGCCAACTTACGGATCCCTAACTCCTTCCATGTATCTCTCCTCAAACCTGTGGTACTTAACTCTTTTTCCAAGTCTACAGGTACGCCTCCTGCTCCGGTTTCTGCTGAGGACGAGTTTGAGGTAGAGAACATTCTTGCCACCAAAAGGGTAAGAGGAAAGACCTTTTTTCTAGTAGATTGGAAGGGGTTTGGTCCTGAGGAGAGAACGTGGGAGCCCCGGGAGAACATCCATGCCCCTCTTATCCTAGCTAAATTTCTGTCTGGCCTAAAAAAGGGGGGGCCTAAAGGGGGGGGGTACTGTAGCGCCGGCGTCCCTGCCCTCTGCTAGGCAGGGACGCTGTTCCCCTCACCTCTCTGCTCCGTGCCCGGCGTCCTCCTCCCGCTCTGCTGGCAGCGCGCGCTCCTTCCCGGCCACTGTGCTTAGGGCGCGCGCGCTCTCCCTCCCTCTTAAAGGGGCCGAGCGCGCCGTCCTAAGGAGTCCCCGGCCAATGGCCGGAGGACTTCACCATATATAAGGCACCTCCCCCAAAATGGAGGTGCCCGAGCAATGTTGTTGCACTGTTCACTACTCTGCTTCAGCCCTCAGGTCCCGTTGCCAGTTACCTGCCAGTTACCTGCCAGATTCCTGCCTGATTATCTGCTACCTGCCTGCTAGTCTGTGGTCCGACGGTCTGCCTTACTTCTCCTGTCAGTCTGTCTAAGGACCAGCCTGCCCGCTCACCTGGGAGCGCACATCAGCCACCTGCCTGCTTGCCCGAGGTCCGACGGTCTGTCTTCCAACTCCTGTCAGTCTGTCTATGGACCAGCTTGCCCGCTCACCTGGGAGCACACACCTGCTACCTGCCTGCTAGTCTACCTGGAGGCTCCGCCGTCACGTGCTGTGACCACCTGCCTGTCCAGTGACTCCTGCTCGCTCACCTGGGAGCGCTCATCAGCTGCCTGTCTACTAGCCTACCTGGAGGCTCTGCCGTCACGTGCTGTGACCACCCGCCTGTCCAGAGACTGCCCCGGTCACTTGCCGTGACCTCCAGCCCGTTCACTCAGAGACTGTCCCGGTCACCTGCTGTGACCATCAGCCCGTTCATCCAGAGACTATCCCGGTCACCTGCTGTGACCATCAGCCCGTTCATCCAGAGACTGCCCCGGTCACTTGCCGTGACCTCCAGCCCGTTCACTCAGAGACTGTCCCGGTCACCTGCTGTGACCTCCTGCCCGTCTTCCCTGGTCGCCACCCGCTCCCTTACAAGGACTGCCCCCTTGTATAGTAGCTCTGAGGTTCCGCCTCCCAGACCCGTTACACACGCCTGCTATCTTGGAGTCATATTTGACACACAAGTTTCCTTTATTCAACTTGGAAAATCAGTCACTTGCTCATATCACCTGCACCTTAAAAACTTCTCCAGAATTCGACCTTTTCTTACCTTTGATACTGCAAAAACTCTCACTGTCACTCGTATTCACTAATGCAACTCTCTTCTAATCGGTCTCCCTCTAAATAAACTGTCTCCTCTCCAATCCCTTCTGAATGCAGCAGCCAGGGTCGCATTTCTATCAAGCCACTTTACCGACGCCTTTGTCCTGTGCCAATAAAAAAAAAGAAACTGCTTGTGTATGAAAAGGCAAGAACCTGCTGCAATTAAAACCGCCTGTGGCCTAGAGGCAGAGTGCTCAGTCAAAGCTTATACATAGAAACAGAAAACGAACTTTAGGCCACAAGTGGTTTTACTTGCAGCTTCTCATGCAGAAGCAGACATTTTTCTCTCTCTTAACGGGGCTACCAGATACACATGAATTGGCCAAATTATGCGCTAAGATTTCTCATTAATTTCTATTTTCTAGAGCAGTAATGCTATTCAAATTTCATATATTTCATGTTCACATACTTAGCGTTGCAGTGTGCTACTTTGTTTTTTATTTGTATATGGAGGTAGCTGCTCCTAGTAAGCACCTGTACACACCAATTTCTTGTTTTGGATGTGCCAGTCAGTTTTTTCTGTTTCTATATATAAACTTTGACTGAGCACTCCGCCTCTAGGCCACAAATGGTTTTAATTGCAACAGGTTCTTGCCTTCCCTTACACAAGCAGACATAAGTCTCTTAGAGAGGAATTCAGACAGGAAGGTTCCTGGTATTTAGAGAAACGCCTTAACGTGGCTACCAGGTACACATGAATTGGCCAATTTATGCGCTAAGATTTCTCATTTATTTCTATTTTCTAGAGCAGTAATGCTATTCAAGTTTCATATATTTTATGTTTGCATACTTAGCGTTGCAGTGTGCTACTTTGTTTTTTATTTGTATATGGAGGTTGCTGCTCCTAGTAAGCACCTGTACAGACCTATTTCTTGTTTTTGATGTGCCAGTCAGGTTTTTCTGTTTCTATGTATAAGCTTTGGCTGAGCACTCCACCTCTAAGCCACAAGTGATTTTAATTGCAGCAGGTTCTTGCCTTCCCATACACAGGCAGACATATGTCTCTTAGAGAGGAGCTCCTAGTAACCACCTGTACACACCTACCCTGTGCCAGTCCTTTCACACGTTAGGTTTAACAATCAATACAGAATACAATACAAACTCATCTCTCTCACCCACCAAGCTGTCCACAGTTCTGCACCCGCCTATATCTCTTCCCTCATTTCTGTGTATCACCTCTCCTGTGCCCTCCATTCTGCAACTGATCTAAGACAGACATCCTCCTTAATCAGAATCTCACACCTCTGTCTCCAAGAATTCTCTCGTGCCGTACCAGTTTTCTGTAATGCCCAAAATGCGTACAATGCGATGGCCACGGTAAAGGCAGGGGAACATAAACTCGGCCTTGTGTGCCAGACTGCCAACAGCCAAGACTTCCCTGTTCTCACCAAGAGTATTACTGTCTATGTTCTCTTCCTCCTCCTCCTCACTCCTCCTCCTCATTATCACCCAGTCAGCGCAGAGATGAGGCTGGGCTGGGTAGCATCACCATGTACAGTTCCTTGCTCTGCCTGCAATGCCTCCTCTTTAATTGTGAGCAGCGAGCATTTCAGTAGACTGAGAAGCGGGATGGTGACGCTAATTATGGCGTCATTGCCACTCACCATCTTGGTGGAGTCCTCAAAGTTTTGAAGGAGGGCACAGATGTCAGACATCCATGCCCATTCATCAGCTCTTATGTGCAAAGGCTGACGTGAATGCCGACGGACGTGTTGAAGCTGCTACTCAACAACTGCTCTCTGCTGCTCAAAATCATTCCAAACATCTGCAACATTGATTTCCAACATGTAGTCACATCACACACCAGTCGGTGAGTGCTGGAAGCTGCAAACGCTGCTGAAGCCCTGCCAGAGCGGCGGAAGCTGTAGCTGACTTTCTGAAATGGGCACACACGTGGCGTACTTTCTCAAGCAGCTCTGGCAGATCCATGTAGATTTTGAGAAACTGTAGAACCACTAAGTTGAGCACATGGGCCAGGCATGGTACATGTGCGATCTTGCCTAGCTTCAGAGCTGACACCAGGTTCTCTGATACAGCACACAACTCTGCAACGGTGTGCGTTTTGTTACAGTCCTGCTTATTGCTATTGCTACACACAAAGTTTAAGTAAATAATCTGGAATATGTCCTGAAAAAATTAATCAAGCGATGGAGATGGAGGCTGAAGAGGCTGAAGAGGAGGAGGAGGTGTTGCAGGATCTGTAGGATGTAGGGGTAACCCTGATTGACCCAGGGCCCGCAATCCTCTGTGTCGGGTGGAGGTGTTCCGTCCCAGGGTCCCACTGGGTCCCGTCTTCCACAATATTAACCCAGTGGAATGCGTCAGTGAGATGAACCGTCCCTGGCCACATTCACTTCTCCATGTGTTTGTGGTTAGGGGGTCCTTCCATGGGTAATGTTCTTGGACTCGTGCTTGTGGAAGGCAGAAACGATACCGGGAGAAATAGTGGCGTCAGGGGATTGTGGAAAACTTCTGCCTCCACGAGCCTAAAAGGCAACATTTCAAGTGCCAGCAGTCCAGAAATGCGGCAGTTTAGGATTGCAGTCTGTGGGTGGGTGGTTGGCTGCATACTTGCGCTTGCATTCCAAGTAACAGAAAACTAAGCAGATGGTGGCCTCTATCATCATCACGACCTCACCTCGGCACTATGAACTCTCCTGATCGAGAAGCCAGGGCCCACTGGAGGAGTCTCTGGTTTTCTGGTGGGCCCGTCCAACCCTGCCGAGAAGCAGCCCTGACTAAGAAAAGTGTGTGGGAAGGTTCCTAACACTCTATGGCTGTTTTTTTTTTTTTTTAATGTGGACTGGCCCTGTACCATCCCTGGCAACATTCACCTGTCCACGTGTTTGTGGTTAGGCGGTCCTTCCCAATAAGTGCACTGGGAAGGGCACGGATAATTTTGTGGGACTCGCTCTTGTGTTAGGCGGAGACGATACCGGAAGAAATAGTGGCGGCTGGGGACAGAGTATGGACACCCAGCCACCGCCGCCATGAGGTTGTGGAAAGCTTCCGTCTCCACGAGCCTAAAAGGCAACATTTCAAGTGCAAGCAGTCCAGAAATATGGCAGTTTAGTATTGCGGCCTGTTTTGGCTGCATACTTGCGCTTACATTCCAAGTAACAAAAAACTAAGCAAATGGTGGCCTTTATCATCATCACGACCTCACCTCGGCACTATGAACTCTCCTGAAGGAGAAGCCCGGGCCCACCGGAGGATTTTCTGGTTCTCTGGAGAAGCAGCCCTGGCTAAGAAAAGTGTGTGGGAAGGTTCCCGGACACTCTATGGCTGCTTTTTACTGCGGGGGAAACCCACACAAACACGGGGAGAACATACAAAATCCCTGAAGATGTTGTGCTGGGTGGGATTTGAACCCTGGGCCCCAGCGCTGCAAGGCTTCAGTGCTAATCATTGAGCCACTGTGCTGCCCTCTCTGTTCTCCCTTTGATATCTAACATGCTGGAGAAACTTGAACCTACTGCCACTCAGTATCTTCAACTCCTTTTTGAGAAACTAATGTATTTGGGCTGCCACTCAGTCTACCAAATAAAATTCCTGAGATGGCAATTGTGGATGGCTTTGCTACTGGTACTGGGGGCACCGTTAATACCATGGCGTCATGCCAGAGTTCACTGGAAATATTCCAGGCGGGTTGGAGCCAAGCTGATTCCCATAGAAAAGTACCAGCAGCAAGCTAAGGAGATGGTGGCCACTATCATCATCACGGCCTCACCTCGGCACTATGAACTCTCCTGACGGCTGAAGACCCACCTCTTGCGACATGCGTACAACCTGCAGTAACCCTCGCTCCACCATACCGCTGCAAGACCAGCTCTATCCTCACCTACTGTATCCTCACCCATGCCTTGTAGACTGAGCCCTCGCGGACAGGGTCCTCTCCTCTCCTGTACCAGTCGCTGTCACATTTTTGTTCACATGTATAGTGCCATGGAATAAATTGTGATAAAGTAATAATAATAATGTGATCCAGACTCACATCTACTGAGACTGGACTATATGGAACACAGGGTGGTGGTGGCAAACTGACTGGAAACTTTATCTGCTATCCAACCAACAACCTTTTCACACTGCTATGGCTTCATTAGTGGTGTTCCGCGGCTCTCTAGAAATTGGGACATCAAGGCAGTTCGACATGACGTGGGTGTTTGTTGTGCTCCCTCAGCAAGCACAGTTTCATCTTGCCCGAGGCCTCTGTGTGCACTATCACCATCACCATAATGTCCACTTCCCCGTCCCTTAACACACACTTTGCCCATTTTAAATGGAGTTTAAAATTTGTCATGCTGCCAAAAATGTCTGTATTATTACCGTAGTAATATAGGATCACATCTGATGAGATGACCACAGTTTTAGGCAGTGCCCTGTAAGTTAGAGATGCTTCCAGCCCCAGGCGTCTTCCCCATGATGTTCCCATGTCCCACATCACATGGCCAGATAAGGTTGTAAAATGTTAAAATGACATTTCCCGGTGAATGCATTTGTCTTGGTTGAAATCAATACAAAAGTGCAAAAACGCATCAAAAACGCTACGTGTGAACATAGCACAAGGTGTGGAGGAGCATTTTTGTTTTTGTATATTTATTTTGCCTTATATACATGTCATTACCCAGGAAAGGATGTTCCTTAACATATTTCCCAGGAAAATCCATTTTGATTTTGTTTTTGCATGTTTTATTGTGAGTCCGTAAAAGTGGCGTAATACCTCTAACAACATTGTTGACAGCCGTGACCTGGAAGTCAGAAATGCTTCCAGGGGTCTTTCCCCTGCTGTTCCCATGCCAGTAGAGCACTGTTCCCATCGATTTGGGCAATTTTTAGGCCCTCTGCAGCCCGCCGGATGGGGCTGCCAGAAAAATGCCTGAGTTTCCCATAAACTTACATTGGGCTCGTTACTCAGACCGAGCAACGAGTACCCGAGCATTTTGGTGCTCGCTCATCACTAGTCACTATATTTTATTATATTTATATGTATATTTTGGTGGCCTAACACTGTATGGCATTACATTTTATTATGCACCGATGTAGATTTCAATTTTATTTTTTATAATAATTTTTTTTCTTATACTTATTGCTACAGCTTTAAAGATGTATCTGTTCCAACACACTGGGAGCTGACAGTGTGCTTTAATTTTATATTTTGATAGACTGGAGTTTATGAATATGGCAATACCATATATGGTTATTTTTTACTCTTTTTTAATGGAGAAAAGAGGGATTGTCATAGAGAAAAATTAAAATACACAAGACATCTCCAGAGAGGGGACATATCACCCTCACATTGAACATGTGAGATTAAATATAATGGGGAAGAGAGAAACTAATTATAACTGGGAAAGTGAGGGGTGATAACACTACAAATTCCATGAAGTAGGGACCTCCTGCAGTGAACTGGTAATGACCACAGGAGATTTGTTCTGGGGAAAAAATAGCAATACTGAGATTTTTTTAAGGAGAGGCAGAGATGTATGCTTCCCCAGGCATAAGCTTCCTCTGATTAAAGCACTGATCGCAGACCTTTTGTCACACCAGGTGTGAGTGCAACACATAGAGTCACTCCAGGTGTGAGTGCAAAACAGAGGGGAAAGGGAAAGGGAGCCCAGACACTATTGAAAGGGGGAAGAGGTGACCTCCTAATCTGTACTAGCGTCACCCTGTCTCCCCCTAACGTCCCTATACAGCCTCCGCAGCTGTCGCCTATCACGTGCCTCGCCCTACTATCCCTGGCGTAAAGCTATAGCTGGGGGTGGAAGGAGATGAGCACTAGTCAACCTCCACTAGCACTCTAAAGACAAAAGGTGAAGACAACCAGAGGAATAACAACTTAGCTTTAGAAGAACTCCAACAGGGCACACGGCCTCAAGACTTCAGAGAGGACCTGATGCTGCTTCAGCCAAGTTCCAAGTAGAAATGAGTATAACCGGCGACACCCACCTAGACACACCAAGTATATATATACCCAGACTAAAGGGAGGTAGTCGCTGGGTCCTAAACACAGCCTCCTATCTAGTCAGCGGTCTGCATTGCCAAACGTGGAGATCTCCTGCAAACTACTGCATGGCAACTGTCTGTCACCTCTGACATACCCGTGACACCTTTTTAGCCACTAGTCTGTGATGAATATTGGGATTTGCATTGATCCAATATTTTTGAAATATATATTTCTGGCATAATAGCGAAGGGACGCACATAACAGTTTCACTCTCATCCCCGTAACACCATTCTAACTTCTCCAACTTAATATAGGCTCCATGGATTGTGCTTTCATCTTTACAGACAGATAAAATTGTGATAAGAAACATGACGACAATACTGTATCTACCACCTGGGAACTCCATGGGTGAAGATATCCTGAAATTTAGGTATCTCATAAAATTCTAACAGACCTAGCACATTCCACAACCAGCCCCCATCTGAGCTTATCAAGGGAAAGTATGAGGGTGTAAAAATCAGAGTTTGAGTGTCTGTCATCGATCATTCTGGAAGACTAGCTCATTGTGAAAGTGTTCCATTTTCCCAATCAGAGTTCCTCCTTACATAAACATAAGAGCTATTTCTGCAACATCAGGTTTAGTAATTCTCTTTTGTTATTCTTTTTTATTTCATGTAATTGTTTATATCGCATTGTTTTGTTCCCATTTCGTATCATCTTTGTATATTTTTTATAAACACTGCCAATCTTTCTGGATTAAATATTTAAAATTTAATAGCTCTGGTCCTCTTGCTCTGTAAAATGCACCCCTGAAGCCATACGCCCCCTGTAAGGGGTGTTCAATCTCCCTTTATAAACGATTCGGGGTGGCAGCTAGTGGTTCCCTTTTGTTATTGTGGAGTTGGCAGTGATCATACTGGGGTATATATATATGTTCCATGAGCTGGAATCGGAGGTGTAAATACCATATGCTTACTGTCAGTTCCCCAATAACCAACCAAGTAGTGGAAGCAGTATCCATCATTCGTCAGTCAATTGCGTAATTGTCCTGACAATTGGAGGCAGCACACTTGCATTCCACTGACAAACTGGTGACAGAGGTGGGTTTTGCGTGATCTCCCCAGTGTCATTCTTTACGGGGATGGTTCAAATTTTTATTTTTCATTTTTAGCATACTTAAATTTTTTACAATTTTTACTCTATTTTTTAGTCCATTTAGGTAAACTGAATCTGTTATCATCTAATCACTTGAAATACTGCAGTAATGCAGTACATAGTGAAAAAGATGACCTTAAAAGTTTACCCATATGGTGGGCTTCACAGGAGGATCAAGAGGTGACAGGGGCCTTCCGCAGGCCCTAGGCTGCTATAATAACTCATCAGAGATTGACTGCGTCATTTAGGTGATTAAACTTCAAGGATCAGAGTCTATTCTGAATGCTGTAGTTACAGACAGATTCCAGCTATGTACTACATCCAGAATCTGCCTGGTATGGTGTATTCTCGGCTCCTAAACCTGCTCCATACACAGGAACGTGACATAAGAAGTACTATTACACCTTTTGTTTGAAAAGGATTACTCCCCAATTTTTTGGGTCATGTCAATAATTTTTATTTTTACTTTCAAGCTGCCAAATATTTCACTGAAAATTTTCTGGACATTCTAAGGTGAAATCTGTATGTTTACTAACAAGTGTGCTATTTGCATACAAATTATAGCCTAGAAATCGTAGACATTTCACTATGAAGAAAATGAAAATTCAATCTTGCATTATATATATATATATAAAAAACACATTTTCTTTGGATTGATAGGATTTAATTTTCTTGTTACAACAACCATCTGCACTATTCCAAGGAATTGATGTATTTTAGACAACCTGGCAGATGAAAAAAAATGGATATCCCTGTGAAAAAGAGGATATTTGTAAATGTTATTTGTATCAGTTTACTGATCAGACTGAAAGCCATCTTCATTTAAATGATAAAAGATTTTTTTTCTCTATACAGTTCAATATTTTTGTCACTTTTGCAGGAAACCTAGATTTCCCACAAGAAAAATATTGCTTTTCATATCCTATGAGACTCTCATTTCTAATGATTTTGAGGAAGAAATCATTTTTCAAATGTGAAATGCAGAAGTCATAGTCATTAGTGGGAGATATGGTTTGAAATCATTACATTTGACAGGAAAGACAAAGTCAAGTGTTTTACCTCTGTTTTCTTATTTCTGGTCAGATTTTTATAATGTGTATTTTATTAGAAAGCTATATGAAATTGATAACAAAGTTTCTGTTCTGTTCTTGTAATACTCATTTTTTGCCTCTAGTTATAAATAGTCATAACAATTATTTAGCACTCCATGTGGCATTGTATTTTTAGAATGGGAAAAACATGCAAAATTTCTTGCTAAAACAGTGGCACACTAGTCTACAGGTTGTGTGTAATATTACAACTCAGTTACTTTAATGCTGTTCATCCTTCGTAGTCGAAGATGACCATGACTTCAGGGTTTAGAGGAGGATCAGTGGCTGTGGGTGCAGAGGTAACTGATGAGTACAATCCAGGCCCTGAAGTCTCGCCCACATACTTGACATAAGTAAGTAGATGTGGTCAGAACAGTAAATACCGCTTGTGCATTGTGTAACATCCCTGGTGGTGTGCTGGCATGGTTTACCACCTCCCACCATGCAAGACCACCATCTTACCTATCAGTCCAGGCTGCACACTTTGCTCCAGTAAATGCTGTGTGCATGGCTCTTGTCTGATTGCTTAGGGCGGCGGCGCGGTTACTGCCTAATTCTTATAGTTACTGTGTGCACACTCCTAATGTGTCCCCAGCCTATTGCTGTGAGTCATTGGATACTTAATCCCCCTCCACCTAGTAGGAGGGGCCTGAGCAACACTTTCTTTCAGTGTGTTCTGTGCAACTGAGTTGCCAGGTCCTGTTCTGCATCTTGTCTGTTTCCGCCACCCTGGGGGCTGAGTACCCAGGCCTGTTACCTGTATCTGTGACTTCTAGTCTGTTCCGCCACCGTGGGGGCTGTGTTCCCAGGCTCGTTCCTGTATCTTGTTCCTGGTTCAGTTCCTGTCTGAACAGTGTCCTAGCCCGTTACTTGTTTGTCTCAATGTTCATATCTTTCCTTTTCTTGCAGAGTCTGAACCTGCACCTAACTCCAATTCGTTGTCTCTGTTCTTCTGCTTGTGAGTTTAGTGTCCACTCACTACTTCATTGTAAGTACCTTGTGTGTATTTGCTCTACTTGTCTACCGCACCTGCGGGTTTTGCTCTGCTCTGTTTGTCTACCGCACCTGCGGGTTTTGCTCTGCTCTGCTTGTCTACCGCACCTGCGGGTTTTGCTCTGCTCTGCTTGTCTACCGCACCTGCGGGTTTTGCTCTGCTCTGCTTGTCTACCGCACCTGCGGGTTTTGCTCTGCTCTGCTTGTCTACCGCACCTGCGGGTTTTGCTCTGCTCTGCTTGTCTACCGCACCTGCGGGTTTTGCTCTGCTCTGCTTGTCTACCGCACCTGCAGATTTTGCTCTGCTCTGCTTGTCTACCGCACCTGCGGGTTTTGCTCTGCTCTGCTTGTCAACCACACCTGCGGGTTTTGCTCTGCTCTGCTTGTCTACCGCACTTGCGGGTTTTGCTATGCTCTGCTTGTCTACCGAACCTGCGGGTTTTGCTCGGTTCTGCTCGTCTGCTGCACCTGCGGGTTTTGCTCTGCTCTGCTTGTCTACCCCACCTGCGGATTTTGCTCTGCTCTGCTTGTCTTCCCCACCTGCGGGTTTTGCTCTGCTCTGCTTGTCTACCGTACCTGCGGGTTTTGCTCTGCTCTGCTTGTCTACTGCACCTGCGGGTTTTGCTCTGCTCTGCTTGTTTACCGAACCTGCGGGTTTTGCTCTGCTCTGCTTGTCTACCGCACGTGCGGGTTTTGCTCTGCTCTGCTTGTCTACCGCACCTGCGGGTTTTTCTCTGCTCTGCTTGTCTGCCGCACTTGCGGCTCTGTTCCTGTATCCCAGTCTGTACTGGTCCCTATCCTGCCTGCGTTCCTACCTGCCAGTATTCACCTGTCTGTATAACAGCCGTGCCTGCCAGTACCCTCCTGTCAGTATGCCAGCCTAACCTGCCTGGTCCTGCATTCCCCGGTGTGGGTCAACAGCTGTGACGGGGTCTGACCTGGAGTAGCACCTGGTCCCTCTGCTCGGTTCCTCCCTGGTTCACGGAGTCGATTGAGCCGCCGTGCGACCTTGGTCGGACCCGGTTTGTTACTTAGTCACGCCCCTCCAGGCACTCCTCGATTCATGGTCTAGTGGGATCACTAACCACACGTACGCCATTCAGTTCGGGCATGTGCGTAACACATTGTGCACTGCTTGCTTTCTTTTTGCCTCAAAGATTATCCTATGTTCACCTGCATGTGATCCTGAGGTGATTCTGCCAAGCTGGACGATCCTGGTCAAGCTTCTCCCATTTGTTGAAGTTGACTTCCAGATTTTTGAGAGACTCCTTAAGGCAGTCTTTGTAATGTTTCTTCTGCCCTTGACTGCTCTCTTTCCCTGACCCAGTTCTCCGTCCAGCAGTTGTTTAGTCAATCTGCTGTCTGGCATTCTGACCACATGTCCAGCCCACCTGGCTTAGGCTTTCAACAGAAGAGTGTAAATGCTGCAGAGCCCAGCTTGATCCAAGATTGCCGTGTCGGGAACATTGTCTTGCCACTTGATCTGGGGAAGTCTGTGGAGAAATCCCAGGTGAAAGTGATTGAGCTGTTTGGCATGCCGGCTGTAGATAGTCCAGGTCTCGATGGCATAGAGAAGTGTGGTAAGAACCACCGCACAGCAGACTTTCTGCTTGGTGGTAAGGTTGAGTCCCCTTCATTTCCAGACATTCTTACGCAGTCTCCCGAAGGCAGTGGTGGCTTTGGCAATTCTGTTGTTGACCTCAGTGTCTATGGTCACTACGCAGGAGAGTATGTTGCCCAGATAGGTAAAGTTGTCAATTGCTTTGAGGTTGTGCTTCTTCACCGTAACTCATTGCTGCTGGTATGGTTTTCCTGGAGGAGGTTGGTACATAACTTTGGTCTTTCCAGTATTGATAACAAGATCAAAGTTGTTGAAAGCATTAAACAGTCCATTTCATGCTGCAACTGCTCCTGTGTGCTGGCATTGAGCGTACAGTCATCAACAAACAAGAAGTCACGGATGCACATTTGTGCCAGCCTTCAGGCATCTGGGGTTGAATAGCTTGCAGTCAGTCCGGTACCTGACATGGATTCTGTCTTCACAGTTGCTAAAGGTGAAGTGGAGGCGAGAGAGCCTTTAAGAGAACTCTTACATGATGCTTCAAAGATGGAGAGAGACTGCCATCTGCTGGCCAGACACAGTCAAACGGAACCAACATATACAAGAGAAGTTGAAGGGAGAGCAGATTTAGACACTGGACTCGGTCAGGTGACTTCCAGGAAGGGAGCTCCTGAAGATAAGAGGCCAGCGCGCCAAGCCTGAGGAGTTTTTGGCGCCAAGCAGCAGAGAGGATCAGACGTGTTCTCTGCGTGCTGAGAAGCCCTGCATGGCGGGCCTAAGCCAGAGGCCCATGAGGTTCCACAGCCGGGCGCCGGTGGAAGAGCTCCGGATCCCTTACAGATGTGACCCGAGTGCTGTGCCTGCTGCGGAGACTCGGAACCTGCTTGCGGTGCTGAGTGAGTTCGCGGAACCCGACGTCGCCTGCAGACAGACCAGGTCTGGACCCCCCTACCAAAGGCTTGAGAGATTGCCTCCAACAGTCAAGTGGAGAGGAGTTGAGAGACGGCTGCCCCAGGAAAGTCACGCCATTGAAGGCAGAGGAGCTGCATACGTGAACAGGGCCGTCACTTCCACTGTTCACTCACGGTACTGGGGCCAAATGGGTTTATGTACTCAGGTTGGGAGGGGAACGGTTGGGGATAAAGAAGCTCAACGTGATCTAATTGAACTTGTCTGGAAATGACTTTCGGCCTAGCGGGAATAACCGGTGACCCCCGCTAGGGCCATATGCATAGTTAAAGAACTCACGTGGTGTCTCCCATGATTTAGGGCAACACATCACTTTGAGAGACTTTGTATTTTGCTAACATTTCAAATTACTGTTCATTACCCTTTTTGCCAATCTCTTGTTCAGAATACCTGTTATATATATAAACTGTTTATATTCATCTCTGACTGTTCTCGCCTTGTGTCTCTGTGCGTTGCATTCCGGCACCTGCATTACATTTGGCGTAGTCGGCAGGATGCAATATTCAGACGCAGAGATGGCAGATCAGTCTGGGGCTGGGTCTGGCCGGAACCATATACTCCTTGGGGCTATGCTCAATAATCTTCCAAAATTCACGGTGGATGGCATGTCACTGTGGGACTGGGTAGAAAGACTGAGAAGTATGCTGCGTATGTATCCCCTCGATCCCCCAGCCCAGGTGGAACTGGCCCTCCTAACCCTTGATGGAGAGGCCCGGAAAACTGTGATGTACCGCCCACCTGGGGACCGTGACACCGTGGACAAAGTGATAAAAATCCTAGAGGACATGCACGGTGACACCACAGATCTGGGACACTTGCGCCTACGGTTGTTTCAGCGGGTCCAAGGGGAAAATGAGACCATAAATCAGTATGTTAA
Organism: Phyllobates terribilis; assembly: GCF_046119375.1. Classification (NCBI taxonomy): domain Eukaryota; kingdom Metazoa; phylum Chordata; class Amphibia; order Anura; family Dendrobatidae; genus Phyllobates; species Phyllobates terribilis. The sequence continues at coordinate 792,599,217 of NW_027362761.1, forward strand.
TGCATTACAGGAAGTGACCGCCCATATCACTAAGAAGGCTCGAGATGAGAACCCGAGGACTGGGACCATTGGATGAAGTGTTGCGTGACCAACTGATTGCTGGCTTGAAAGACCCTTCCCTGAGGCAGATCTTGAAGGAGCGGCTGCGTTTGAGCCCTGATCTGGGCTTCCTGGAGGTAGGGGCTGAAGCTAGAGTCCTGGAGAAAGAAGTTCCTGTTCTCAGAGCCATAGTTAGAAGTCATGAGGCAATTACCCCAGGATTCTCCAACAAGGAGCCTGATTGGGTACGGGAGATACGTCAGGAAATTCGAGATATTCGGGGTGAGCTGCACCCTATTAGAAAGGCCCCTGCTGCCTCCTTGCCGATGCACCCTACTGCCCCACGTGGGCGGAGACCAGAGCGAGAAAGACATTCCTACCAGGCCCCAACACATCATGCACCCGACCTATCGTTAGAAAGAGAACCAGAGTGTTCAACCTGCGGTGGTAGAGGGCATATCTCCAAAGACTGTCCAAACCAAGAAAGGAGGAGGCGGGGACAGCCGTTAAACTAAGATGCCCCACGGTTGTGGAGCATACCGTGGGGTCTCGAGCTTCAGAGAGTGGAAGAGGGAGCTCTGAAGACATTGTCTCCGAGAGGCCTATTATCTGGGCTGAATTTAATGGGTAGCGGATCCGCTGTCTAATGGACACGGGGTCTCAAGTGACCACTATGCTTGAGATGTACTACCAAAGTCACTTTCCTGAAGTTGCTCATTCCTGGTGGGAACCCACTGTCAAACTGGTGGCTGCTAATCAACTACTTATCCCAGTAGCGGGAGTAGTATTGATGTCCATTCGGGCATGTGGAAAGGACCTCGGTCGGAAAGGGATCGTACTGACCACAGGGCCCGGAGGCGATGGGCCCATAGTAACCCTGGGCATGAATGTGCTGAAGGAGGTCGAACAGTTCCTGGCTGAGGGCTGTAACAAAAATAACTGGACCCTTGCCACTCGAGATCCAGCTAACAAGAGAGTATTCCAGCATCTCGTGTGGGTCAGTCAAATTCAAAAATTGCCCCCAACCTCTCAGTACCTTGATACGGTATCGATACCACCCAAAGCCACAATGATACTGCCAGTGGGACAGACTGTACTCACTTTAAAGGGTACTGGCACATGTGTCCTTAGAGGGCGTGGACATTCAGATTGAACCAATGGAGGGAGAGGAAGCGCCCTCTCGACTCCTGGTTGCTTGGACCCTGGCCACCATGCGTCATGGTCGAGTGCCCGTGCGTTGCATCAATCTAAGTGGCACAAGTTTACAGTTGTTGCCCCGACAAGAGGTGGCGCGAGTGTGTATAATGCCAGAGGCCCTTACCAGGGCTGACGCTATAGGGCTGGCACCTGTGGAAGGAGAGCCATGGACCCCAGAGGTGTCCCTCAACAGCCAAGAGAATGGAAGAGAACCGTTGGCTGGGCGCCACCTCTTGGAGAAAATGGAGGCTAATCTTACCGAGTTTTCTGCTGGGCAAGTAAGGCAGATCGTACAACTTCTACAGCGATATCAGGGAGTGTTTGCACAACATGAAGACGATTTCGGGTGCACTCGGGACATTCAGCACGAAATACCCACCGGAAATACTGCTCCCATTCGAGAGAGATATCGGCAAATCCCGCCTCAGATGTACCAGGAGGTGAAAGAGCTGTTGGCCCACATGTTGCGGAACGGCGTTATCCGCTAGAGTCAGAGTCCTTGGGCAGCTCCTATTGTGCTGGTCCGGAAGAAGGATGGTACCCTAAGATTCTGTGTAGACTATTGGAAACTGAATGCCTGTACAGTATGGGACTCCTATCCACTCCCCCGAATTGAAGAGTCTCTATCTGCGCTAGGAAGCGCCAAGTTCTTCTCTTCTCTCGACCTGGCCAGTGGCTATTGGCAGGTCCCAGTAGCTGAGAAGGATTGCCCAAAGTCAGCTTTTGTTCTCCCTATGGGCCTGTTTGAGTTCAATCGGATGCCGTTCAGGCTAACAAATGCGCCGGGAACCTTCCTAAGACTGATGGAGAGATACTTGGGGGACCTCAACTTTGAAGCCACTTTAATATATCTGGACGATATCATTATCTATTCCGCTACATTTGAAGATCATCTCCGCCGACTGGAACAAGTGTTAGAACGGCTTCGGAGGCACGGCCTGAAGATTAAGCCTCATAAGTGTCGTCTCTTCAAGCGGGAAATTGAATATCTGGGGCACACTGTGTCCAGTGAGGGAGTGCACTCCACCGCGGAGAAAGTAGCTGCCGTGCAGAAGTGGCCCACACCCGCCAATCTAAGAGAACTGAGGGCATTCCTGGGGCTCGCTGGATACTACCGCAGATTCATTAAGGACTTCGCTAACATTGCGATCCCGCTCAATGAATTGCTGAGAGGAACGGCTGGGGGAGCCAAGCGGTAGCCCATTAAGTGGGGCCCGCGACAAGAAGAGACATTCCGAGCATTGAAAATGGCGCTAACGGATGCCCCAATTCTGGCCTACACTGACTTTTCGCAGCCTTTCGTGTTGTACACTGATGGGAGCTTGCATGGACTGGGAGCAGTGCTGGCTCAAGTGCAAGGACGAAAAGAGCGGGTGATTGCGTATGCCAGCAGGTCACTCCGCGATACGGAGAAGAATCCGGACAACTACAGTTCGTTCAAGCTGGAGCTACTGGCACTTGTGTGGGCCATGACCGAGAAATTTGCTGAGTACTTTTCGGGGTCAGAAGTGCAAGTGCGGACAGATAACAACAATTTGGCCCACTTGGAGAACGCCAAGCTGGGCGCGTTAGAGCAGTAGTGGGTCGCAAGAATGTCCAAATACCAGTATAAGATCGCCTATCGGTCCAAGGCCCTGAACACTCATGCAGATGCCCTGTCCCGGATTACTCAGAGGGGCCCGAAGAGGGATAGAGATGAGGAGCTAGAAGGCGATGAGATTCCGGATTTCAGCCAGTTTGGCGCTGCTGTGTTCGACGCTCAGGAGACCAGAGAGGAGCCGAAGCCCACTCAAATCCTGGACCGCTCAAGAGATGAGTGGATACATCTGCAATAGTGTTGAGCGAACATGCTCGATACTGCTCGGTACTCGCCCGAGCATCACGCTACTCGGGATGTTCGGCGAGCACCGAGCATTTCCGGGATACTCGGGCGGGAGCTCGGGTCTCCGCCCTGCATGTTTGGCGCTCTTTACAGAGCCAATGAACATGCAGGGATTGCCAGCCAGTCACTGTAATGCTGCAGCCATGTTGGTTGTGGGCATTACAGTGATTGGCTGGCCGCACAGCGTCACCTCGAGTATTTAAAACGGGGCGCCGCCATCTTGGACACAGTCGCTCCGGATTAGACGGTGTAGGGACAGCGCTGCTGATTTAGGGAGAGATATAAACTGCGAAATAGTTAGTGTAGGGTCTGTAAAGGCTGCCAGAACAAACAAACAGTCCTTTTCAGGACTAATATCCATCCCAGATACCAGGCAGGCAGGCTGTATAGGAGAAACAGTGGTTATACCAGCAAACGCTGCATTACAGTCCTGTGTGCTCCTGTTGCTGAAATTGCTGGACTTAGCACCAGGTGTCGGGGGCCAAGAAAAATCCTTTTTTTTTCATCTAAATCCTCCTTTTTTCTTCCTCCTTCACACTGTACAAATACCCGTCTTTTTAACCTTTTGGTGTGTGTCCCCCCACCCCCCCCAAAAAAAAGCGTGTCTCTGATTTTTCAGACACAAATATAACTGTTGAAAATAGTCTGGTGTAGGCTAGAGAAACAGAAGTGTTGTTTTGCACTTCCACGGTTCAAACCTCTGTATTATCCATTTTGGCCCATTTGTATCTAAAAAAAAAAAACAGTTTGAGTGTGTCGCTCACTGTTCAGCCGCAAATATCTCTATTTAAAAAAGTGTGGTATACCCCAGTAAACAATAACTGTGGTTTTGCCATCCCACGGTAAAAAATCTCTATTATTCAGCTGTTGGTAGTTTTTTCCGTAAAGAAAAACAGTAGTGTCTCCTGACTGTTGTGACACAAAAATATATCTGTTGAAAATAGTCTTGTGTAGGCCCGACATCCCAGTGTGGTTTCGCAGTTCCACGGGTCAAATCGCTGTACTATCCAGTTTTGGGCCTTTGGTATCTAAAAAAAAAGCAGTTTGAGTGTGTCGCTCACTGTTCAGCCGCAAATATCTCTATTTAAAAAAGTGTGGTATACCCCAGTAAACAATAACTGTGGTTTTGCCATCCCACAGTAAAAAATCTCTATTATTCAGCTTTTGGTAGTTTTTTTCCGTAAAGAAAAACAGTAGTGTCTCCTGACTGTTGCGACACAAAGATATATCTGTTGAAAATAGTCTTGTGTAGGCCCGACATCCCAGTGTGGTTTCGCAGTTCAACGGGTCAAATCGCTGTACTATCCAGTTTTGGGCCTTTGGTATCTAAAAAAAAAGCAGTTTGAGTGTGTCGCTCACTGTTCAGTCGCAAATATCTCTATTTAAAAAAGTGTGGTATACCCCAGTAAACAATAACTGTGGTTTTGCCATCCCATGGTAAAATATCTCTATTATTCAGGTTTTGGTAGTTTTTTCCGTAAAGAAAAACAGTAGTGTCTCCTGACTGTTGTTACACAAAAATATATCTGTTGAAAATAGTCTTGTGTAGGCCCGACATCCCAGTGTGGTTTCGCAGTTCCACGGGTCAAATCGCTGTACTATCCAGTTTGGGGCCTTTGGTATCTAAAAAAAAAGCAGTTTGAGTGTGTCGCTCACTGTTCAGCCGCAAATATCTCTATTTAAAAAAGTGTGGTATACCCCAGTAAACAATAACTGTGGTTTTGCCATCCCACGTAAAAAATCTCTATTATTCAGCTTTTGGTAGTTTTTTCCGTAAAGAAAAACAGTAGTGTCTCCTGACTGTTGTGACACAAAAATATATCTGTTGAAAATAGTCTTGTGTAGGCCCGACATCCCAGTGTGGTTTCGCAGTTCCACGGGTCAAATCGCTGTACTATCCAGTTTTGGGCCTTTGGTATCTAAAAAAAAAGCAGTTTGAGTGTGTCGCTCACTGTTCAGCCGCAAATATCTCTATTTAAAAAAGTGTGGTATACCCCAGTAAACAATAACTGTGGTTTTGCCACCCCACAGTAAAAAATCTCTATTATTCAGCTTTTGGTAGTTTTTTTCCGTAAAGAAAAACAGTAGTGTCTCCTGACTGTTGCGACACAAAGATATATCTGTTGAAAATAGTCTTGTGTAGGCCCGACATCCCAGTGTGGTTTCGCAGTTCCACGGGTCAAATCGCTGTACTATCCAGTTTTGGGCCTTTGGTATCTAAAAAAAAAGCAGTTTGAGTGTGTCGCTCACTGTTCAGCCACAAATATCTCTATTTAAAAAAGTGTGGTATACCCCAGTAAACAATAGCTGTGGTTTTGCCATCCCATGGTAAAAAATCTCTATTATTCAGGTTTTGGTAGTTTTTTCCGTAAAGAAAAACAGTAGTGTCTCCTGACTGTTATTACACAAAAATATATCTGTTGAAAATAGTCTTGTGTAGGCCCGACATCCCAGTGTGGTTTTGCAGTTCCACGCGTCAAATCGCTGTACTATCCAGTTTGGGGCCTTTGGTATCTAAAAAAAAAGCAGTTTGAGTGTGTCGCTCACTGTTCAGCCGCAAATATCTCTATTTAAAAAAGTGTGATATACCCCAGTAAACAATAACTGTGGTTTTGCCATCCCACGGTAAAAAATCTCTATTATTCAGCTTTTGGTAGTTTTTTCCGTAAAGTAAAACAGTAGTGTCTCCTGACTGTTGTGACACAAAAATTTATCTGTTGAAAATAGTCTTGTGTAGGCCCGACATCCCAGTGTGGTTTCGCAGTTCCACGGGTCAAATCGCTGTACTATCCAGTTTTGGGCCTTTGGTATCTAAAAAAAAAGCAGTTTGAGTGTGTCGCTCACTGTTCAGTCGCAAATATCTCTATTTAAAAAAGTGTGGTATACCCCAGTAAACAATAACTGTGGTTTTGCCATCCCATGGTAAAATATCTCTATTATTCAGGTTTTGGTAGTTTTTTCCGTAAAGAAAAACAGTAGTGTCTCCTGACTGTTGTTACACAAAAATATATCTGTTGAAAATAGTCTTGTGTAGGCCCGACATCCCAGTGTGGTTTCGCAGTTCCACGGGTCAAATCGCTGTACTTTCCAGTTTGGGGCCTTTGGTATCTAAAAAAAAAGCAGTTTGAGTGTGTCGCTCACTGTTCAGCCGCAAATATCTCTATTTAAAAAAGTGTGGTATACCCCAGTAAACAATAACTGTGGTTTTGCCATCCCACGTAAAAAATCTCTATTATTCAGGTTTTGGTAGTTTTTTCCGTAAAGAAAAACAGTAGTGTCTCCTGACTGTTGTGACACAAAAATATATCTGTTGAAAATAGTCTTGTGTAGGCCCGACATCCCAGTGTGGTTTCGCAGTTTCACGGGTCAAATCGGTGTACTATCCAGTTTTGGGCCTTTGGTATCTAAAAAAAAAGCAGTTTGAGTGTGTCGCTCACTGTTCAGCCGCAAATATCTCTATTTAAAAAAGTGTGGTATACCCCAGTAAACAATAACTGTGGTTTTGCCATCCCACGGTAAAAAATCTCTATTATTCAGCTTTTGGTAGTTTTTTCCGTAAAGAAAAACAGTAGTGTCTCCTGACTGTTGTGACACAAAAATATATCTGTTGAAAATAGTCTTGTGTAGGCCCGACATCCCAGTGTGGTTTCGCAGTTCCACGGGTCAAATCGCTGTACTATCCAGTTTTGGGCCTTTGGTATCTAAAAAAAAAGCAGTTTGAGTGTGTCGCTCACTGTTCAGCCGCAAATATCTCTATTTAAAAAAGTGTGGTATACCCCAGTAAACAATAACTGTTGTTTTCCTCTTCCCCGGTTCTAATCTACTCTTTATTACCCTTTCTCCATTGATAGTGCAAGTGTAAGCTATTTTACTTCATTTACAATGGGCAAGGCGCGTGGCAAGGGACGTGGAAGTGGACGTTCTGGTGATGGTTCGTGCAGAGGACGGGGCCGTGGCCAAGGTGAAAATGTGCCACAACCAACAGCCACATCTTCTCGCTCCCACTTCTTGACCGAATTACTAGGGAAGCACAAAACAACACCAGTATTGAGAACTGATCAGTGTGAACAGGTTATTAATTGGATAGCAGATAATACTTCCAGTTACCTGGGCACCACCAACTCCGGTCTGTCTTCCACACGGTCAACTCTTAGTAGCCGTGAGTCTCGACCGTATACTCCTCCTCACCCTGATGCTCCTTCCTCTCACCATGCCGAGTGTCGTCAGACAGCAAGTGATCCCACACTTGGACACTCTGAAGAGCTGTTCACTGGTCCATTTCCATATTTGGGCCCCTCGCCTGATACGCTTGAAGTGGTGGAAGAAGAGATCCCATGTTGCGATGCCCAAATATTTGAACAGCCACGGCCACAGGAAATCGACGTTGGCAATCTGTCACAAGAGGTGGACGATGACGAGACACAATTGCCAGGAAGTGAGGAGGAGGATCGTGGTGCGCAAGTGGAAGAGGAGGAGGTGGTGGATGATCTAGTAACTGACCCAACGTGGAAGGAGGACATGCAGAGTGAGGCCAGCAGCACACAGGGTGAGGAAGGCAGAGTACCCCAACAGGCAGGAAGAAGCAGTGTGGTGGCCGCAGACAGAAGGCAGGCAACTGTTCCCCGTAACACCAACACGAGGGACGTTGCCAGTACAAGCGGCAGGTCTTCCAGAGTCTGGAATTTTTTTAAAGACTCTGCTGATAACCCCAAAAAGGCCATATGTTCCACCTGCCATGCGAGCATCAGCAGGGGTGACAAAACTACCAGCCTGACCACCACCAGCATGATCAGGCACATGGCAGCAAAGCACCCGACTTTGTGGTGCAAAACCCAGGGTCCACGACCAGTGTCAGCGGGTGTCACCACTGTTTCTTCCACTGTTGTGCGTGCAACAGAACCCCCTGTTGTGTGTGCAAGGCAATCCCCTGGCCATACTGCATGTAAAGATGCCCCTTCCTCTCAGTCTTCGCTTGTTATGGCAGTTTCTCAAGAAACAGCATCAACGTGCACGTCCACGTTCCACCGCAGCGTTCAATTGTCCATATCCCAGACCTTTGAACGAAAGCGGAAATTCGCAGCAAACGCCCCACAGGCCACAGTCCTAAATTCGCACATTTCACGACTGCTTGCATTGGAAATGCTGCCTTTTAGGCTGGTGGAGACGGAATCCTTCCACAATCTTATGGCGGTGGCCGTCCCTCGGTACTCTGTCCCCAGCCGACACTATTTTGCCCGGTGTGCCATCCCCGCACTACACAAGCACGTGTCCCAAAGCATCTGCCGTGCCCTCAACAACGCAGTTACTGGGAGAGTCCACCTGACAACGGACACGTGGACAAGTGCTTGTGGCCAGGGACGGTACATCTCTCTGACGGCACACTGGGTAAACATAGTGGAAGCCGGGACCCAGTCGGACCTTGGGACGGAACATATCCTCCCCACACCGAGGATTCCGTGCCCTATGTCAGTCAGAGTTGCCGCCACAGTGTACAGCTCCTGCGCATCCTCCTCCTCCTCCTCCTCCTCATGTTCAGCCTCCATCTCAGATATCACCACATCAGTTACAACCTGGAAGCATTGCAGTACTGTCTCCGCCAAGCGGCAACAGGCTGTGCTGAAACTCATAAGCTTAGGTGATAAACCTCACACTGCTTGTGAGTTGTGGACAGCTGTGAAAGAGCAGGCAGATCTGTGGCTGAGACCGCTGAACCTACATCCCGGCATGGTCGTGTGTGACAATGGCCGTAACCTGGTGGCGGCTCTGAGGCGAGGTGAGATCACACACGTACCATGCCTGGCTCATGTGCTTAACCTCGTGGTTCAGCGGTTTCTTAAATCATACCCCGAGTTTCCAGATCTGCTCGTGAAAGTACGCCGCCTGTCAGCTCATTTTCGCAAGTCAGCTACAGCTTCCGCCGCCCTTGCTGTGTTGCAGCAGCGTTTGCAGCTTCCGGCACACCGACTGGTGTGTGATGCCCCCACACGTTGGAACTCTATCCTCCACATGTTGCAAAGGATTTGTGAGCAGAAGAGAGCAGTTGTGGAGTACCAGCTGCAACAAGGCCGTCGATATTCAGGTCAGACTCCACACATAAGACCTCAGGAGTGGACCTGGATGTCTGACATATGTACCATCCTGACAAACTTTGAGGAGGCCACCAAGATGGTGAGTGGCGATGACGCCATCATTAGTGTCAGCATCCCACTTGGCTGTCTTTTGCAACGCTCTCTGCAGAGAATTAAAGAGGAGGCATTGCAGCCAGAGTATGATGAGATGGAGCAAGAAGCCGCAGCGGGCGATTACACACAGCCCAGCCTCATCTCATCCCAACATGCATTGGGGGACAATGAGGGAGAGGAGGAGGAGGAGAAGGAAGAACAGGAGCTGCTATCATGCGTTGTAGACGGTAGTACCTGTACAAGTGTCATACCGTCGGTTCAGCGTGGGTGGCCTGAGGACAGGGGGGAGGAGGAAGAGGAGGAGGAGGAAGAGGAGGATGAGGAGGAGAGCATGGTCAGTCGTCATCTTGGTGAGGACACGGAAATCTTGCCCGTTACCAGTCTGGCACGCATGGCTGACTTTATGTAACGCTGCCTTAACCGTGACCCTCGCGTTGTCAAAATGTTGGGTGACAGTCATTACTGGTTGGTGACACTTGTAGACCCCCGCTACAAGGAGAACTTTCACTCTCTTATTCCTGAGGTGGAGAGGTCTACAAAAATGGGGCAATACCAGAAGGCCCTTGCTGCAGAACTCTTAAAAAAATTCCCATCTGAACACGCTAGCGGCAGAGGTCACAGTTCGTTGCCCAACCAAGGCGTACAGGCGAGAGAGATGCAACTCCAATCCAGCAGAGGCAGGGGAACACTGTCAACGTTCTGGGACAGTTTTCTGACACCCGCCCAGCTTACAGGCCCTGTGGCGCGGGGTACTCTCACAAGGAGTGGAAAGTTTCAAAAGATGGTGAGGGAGTACTTTGCCGATCGTACCATCGTCCTCCATGATTCCTCTGTGCATTTTAATTATTGGGTATCCAAGCTGGACACTTGGAATGAACTCGCTCTGTACTCCTTGGAGGTCCTGGCCTGCCCTGCCGCTAGCGTGTTATCGGATCGTGTTTTTAGTGCCGCTGGGGGAATTATAAATGATAAGCGCACTCGCCTGTCAACTGACAATGCTGACAAGCTGACCCTTATCAAAATGAACAAGGGCTGGATTGGGCCAGACTTCTCATCACCACCAAATGACAGCAGAGTAACATAAAGTCAAATCCACTGTGTTATTTCGGGAGATGTATTAACATGCACCGCTACACACCCACACATGGGTATACGCTTCCTCGTTTCGGCTGTTTAATCTTCTTCTCCTTATCCTCAGCCTCCACCACCACTATACCACCAGGGTGCCAGCATTGCAAGTTCCTCCGTCCTTATTTTTGGCAGCTTTTGCTTGCAAGGCATAAGCAAATACTATGGGACACCCACTCCCCAATAATGGGACTTATGTTTGTAATATGCTGTACTGCATAGCTCTTGTAAGGGGCATTGCAAGTTGCTCCGTCCTAATTTTTGGCAGCTTTTGCTGGGAAAGCATAAGCAAATACTATGGGACACCCACTGCCCAATAATGGGACTTATGTTTGTAATATGCTGTACTGCATGGCTCTTGTAAGGGGCATTGCAAGTTGCTCCGTCCTAATTTTTGGCAACTTTTGCTGGGAAAGCATAAGCAAATGCTATGGGACACCCACTCCCCAATAATGGGACTTATGTTTGTAATATGCTGTACTGCATAGCTCTTGTAAGGGGCATTGGAAGTTGCTCCGTCCTAATTTTTGGCAGCTTTTGCTGGGAAAGCATAAGCAAATACTATGGGACACCCACTCCCCAATAATGGGACTTATGTTTGTAATATGCTGTACCGAATGGCTCTTGTAAGGGGCATTGCAAGTTGCTCCATCCTAATTTTTGGCAGCTTTTGCTGGGAAAGCATAAGCAAATACTATGGGACACCCACTCCCCAATAATGGGACTTATGTTTGTAATATGCTGTACTGCATGTGACGCGCCCCCTGGGCCGTGTGTACACGTGTGTGGGATACCCGGTGCCGGGTCTCTGGGGTCTGTAGTCTCCGTGGCGGTGACCCGGTCCTGTGGCTCAGGCTGGTCAAACCAGTGGCAGTCTTTCTTAGGTTTTGAGGTTAATTGTCCGACTGCGCCACCCGTGGATTGCGGTCAGGGAGTACCACCGCTGCGAGGCAGACCGCTGAGGCTGGTGTTGTGTGCGCAGCATAGAATGGGATAACTCCCCTCGGGAGGAGTATAGCCTCAGGGCAGTGAGTGTGGATGATGGGGGTCATGGTGCACGAGCGCAGCAGGAATGACTCAGAGTCTTTGCAGTGCAGTTCAGGGTCTTTACTGATGATTATAAGGTAGACCCTCCCGGGAGTACTGGCTAGCATAAGAGGCCTGGTCAGTCTGTGAGCAAGCAGGAGTTCCCCTGGCCAGGTGGAGTTGTAGGCCTCCCCGTCTGTCTGCACTCTTCCTGGCTACCTTGCTGTAAGCGGGTAGAAGTAGCCCACGTCCCTGAGTGTACCGTGTAGTGCTCACCCGTATGGCTGGTGACTTGGGGCCTTCTGTTAGCCTCCGCTCCACGACGGTGGTGCTGGTCCCTTGTTTGTGACTGAGCCTCCGGGCTTCTATGGCCAGAGGACCTGAAATCCCCTGCCGGCTGGTTTCTGCTGCTGGATAGGTTCCTATTGTCTTCTGCCAGGGCGAGCTCTGCTCAGCTTCCAGCCCCTGGTCTTTGGCTCCTAGCTCCTACAGAGCTCCTTGCTGTTACTTTCCCTTGCTCTCACTCTGACTCTGACTGTTCTCTGACTCACTCAACCGCGACCCAGATCCAGTTTATAAGGGCAGAATTCTCCCCTCCCAGGATTGGGGCAGGAGGATGTTGCATGTTTAAGGGATCCTGACCAGGAAACCTCCCACTTGCTCTCCGACGTAATATCTCCATTACTGTGGTGACCAGACCCCTGGGGTGCCACACATGGCTCTTGTAAGGGGCATTGCAGTTCCTCATAATTTTTGGAAAGCCTTCCATTCACTGCTTAGGCCAACAGTGCACGGGAGACCCAGTTGCTATAAATGGAAAAAAAGGTTTAGTTAACGCCCTCTGACCTCCATGTCATTTCCAAGGGGCATTGGAGTGGCTCTAAATATTTGGTAGGCATTGCACTCACTGTATGCCCTATAACTGTGCAGCCGAACCGCTCCTTTTGTTACAGAAACATATCCTACAAGACATATCTGGTTGACTGGCCTGATATTGATGTGAATGGTCCCTGTTCCTCCTGCTCTTTCTCCTTTGCCACTACCTCATCCATCATTTATCACCTGAAGCTTTGTTTTAACGGGAGTCATAGAACTTGGATAGTAGCAGGAAAACATCCAGCAATCCTCGGAGGAGGTAGGATATGCTCCAAAACGCTGACCACCTCAGGCTTAGCCGCTACTACATACATGCGCTTGCATTCCAAGAAAACAAAGCAGATGCTAACTTCTATCATCCTCATCATGCTCCTCACCTTGGCACTCTCAACTCCCCTGATGGAGAAGCCAGGGCCCACCGGAGGAGTCTGATAGTCCAGTGGGCTCGGCCAATGCTGCCCTAAAGCAGGCCAGGCTAAGAAAAGTGTGGGAAAGGTTACCGGGACAAATAGGGGTGGCTGGGGACAGAGTATGGACAGCCGGCCACCCCCTGGAGGCTGGGGAGAAAGCAGGGACATCCGGCCACCAGGCGGCTGGGGACTGAGTATGGATACCAGGCCACCGACACAGTCATGGCGTGGTGGCCAGATTCCACCTCCACGTGCCTAAAAGGCCCAATTTAAAGTGCAAGCAAGCAAGCAGTATGGTATTGCAGCCTGGGGGTGGGTGGCAGGCTGCATACTTGCGCTTGCATTGCAAGGAATGGGAGAGGTACAATTGAACACTTCCCTGGGACAAGGACTTGAATGGGGATAGTTGCAAGTCTGCAACGACAGGTGCAAGGTGGGAGGCATCTTCGCATGTACCGTGAACAGGGGTTTGGCTTGCACACACTACAGCGGAATAGGCTCTCCTTCCCACTAAATGCACTGGGGAGGGCACAGGTAATGTTTTGGTATACGCGCTTAATCTTATGTATAAGGCACACCAGGACAAATAGGGGCGGCTGGGGACTGAGTATGGATACCTCGCTGCCGAAGCAGCCATGAGGTAGTGGCCAGCTTCGGCCTCCTCCAAACTAAAAGGCCCCATTTCAAGTGCAAGCTATCAGTATGGAATTGCAGTCTGGGGGTGGGTGGGTGGCAGGCTGCACACTTACACTTGCATTAAAAGAAAACATATCAGATGCTAACTTCTGTCATCATCATCATGCTCCTAACCTTGGCACTCTCAACTCCACCGATGGTGAAGTAAGGCCCCACCGGAGGAGTCTGGTTCTATGGAGGGCTCGTCCAATGCTGCCTAAAGCAGGCCGGGCTAAGAAAAGTGTGTGGGGGGATGTTCCAAGGAGAAATAGGGGCGGCTGGGGACCGTTTATGGACACCCGGCTGCCCCCAGGCGGCTGGGGACCGTGTGCGGACACCCGGCCGCGGGGCGGCTGGGGACCGAGTATGGACACCCGGCCGCCGGGCGGCTGGGGACTGAGTATGGATTCCAGGCCGCCAACACAGCCATGACGTGGTGGCCAAATTCCGCCTCCACATGCCTAAAAGGCCCAATTTCAAGTTCAAGCAAGCAAGCAGTATGGTATTGCAGCCTGGGGGTGGGTGGGTGGCAGGCTGCATACTTGAGCTTGTATTGCAAGGAATGGGGGAGGTACAATTGAACACTGCCCTGGGACTAGAACTTGCATGGGGATAGTTGCAAGTCTGCATCTTCTCATGCGGTAAGGATCACTTATGATGGGCACACTTTTAGACAGTGACCTGGGAGTCAGAGATGCTTCCAGGGGTCTTCCCCATACTGTTCCCTTGTCTTTTCAGCACTTTATGCATGTGTCACACAGCACATGGCAAGATAAGGTTGTAAAATGTTAAAATGACATTTCACGGTGAATGCATTTGTCATAGTTGAAAGCAATACATAAGTGCAAAAACGCATAAAAAATGCTACTTGTGAACATAGCCGAGGGTGTGGAGGAGTATTTTTGTTTTTGGTCATTTATTTTAACTTATACACAAGTCTTTACCCTGGAAAGGATGTTCCTTAACATATTTCACAGGAAAAAGTTTCACTTTCGTTTTTGAACGTTTTATTGTGAGCCTGTAAAAGTGGCTTAATACCTCTGACCATATTGTTGACAGCAGTAACCTGGGGGTCAGAAATGCTTCCTGGGGCGATCCCCATGCTGTCCCCATGTCATTTGAGCACTGTCAGTATCGTTTTGGGCACTTGTTAGGCTTTTAAAAGACTGCCGGGGGTGCCACCGCAAAAATGCTCGAGTCTCCCATAGACTAACTTTGGGCTCGTTGCTCGGGTCGAGCACCCGAGTATCACGGCGAGCTCGGCCCGAGCTTCGAGCACCCGAGCATTTTAGTGCTCACTCAACACTAATCTGCAACAATCCGACCCAGAGCTGTAAAAGCTGAGAGAATGGGTCGCCCTTGGTCAAAGACCCGACCAGGAAGCCAGGGCCGCTTCACTTCCAACTACCCAACTAATCTGTAAAGGCTGCCAGATCAAACAAACAGTCCTTCTCAGGACTAATATCCATCCCAGATATCAGGCAGGCAGGCTGCATAGGAGACGCAGTGGTTATACCAGCAAACGCTGCATTACAGTCCTGTGTGCTGCTCCTGTTGCTGAAATTGCTAGACTTAGCTCCAGGTCTCAGGGGACAGGAAAAATCCTTTTTCTTTTCATCTAAATCCTCTTTTTTTTCCCTCCTTCACACTGTACAAATAACGGTCCTATTAACCTTTTGGTGTCCCCCCCCCCCGCCAAAAAAAAAGCGTGTCTCTGATTTTTCAGACACAAATATATCTGTTGAAAATAGTCAGGTGTAGGCTAGAGAAACAGAAGTGTTGTTTTGCACTTCCATGGTTCAAACCTCTGTATTATCCACTTTTGGGCCATTTGTATCTAAATAAAAACACAGTTTGAGTGTGTCGCTCACTGTTCAGCCGCAATTATATCTATTTAAAAAAGTCTTGTATACCCCAGTAAACAATAACTGTGGTTTTGCCATCCCACGGTAAAAAATCTCTATTATTCAGGTTTTGGTATTTTTTACATAAAGAAAAACAGTAGTGTCTCCTGACTGTTGTGACACAAAAATATATCTGTTGAAAATAGTCTGGGGTAGGCCCGACAAATCCCAGTGTGGTTTTGCAGTTCAACGGGTCAAATCTCTGTACTATCCAGTTTTGGGCCTTTGGTATCTAAAAAAACACAGTTTGAGTGTGTCGCTCACTGTTCAGCCGCAATTATATCTATTTAAAAAAGTCTGGTTATACCCCCAGTAAACAATAACTGTGGTTTTGCCATCCCACGATAAAAAATCTCTATTATTCAGGTTTTGGTATATTTTCCGTAAAGAAAAACAGTAGCGTCTCCTGACTGTTGTGACACAAAAATATATCTGTTGAAAATAGTCTGGTGTAGGCCCGACAAATCCCAGTGTGGTTTTGCAGTTCCGCGGGTCAAATCTCTGTACTATCCAGTTTTGGGCCTTTGGTATCTAAAAAAACACAGTTTGAGTGTGTCGCTCACTGTTCAGCCGCAATTATATCTATTTAAAAAAGTCTGATATACCCCAGTAAACAATAACTGTGGTTTTGCCATCCCACGTAAAAAATCTCTATTATTCAGGTTTTGGTATATTTTCCGCAAAGAAAAACAGTAGTGTCTCCTGACTGTTGTGACACAAAAATATATCTGTTGAAAATAGTCTGGTGTAGGCCCGACAAATCCCAGTGTGGTTTTGCAGTTCCACGGGTCAAATCTCTATACTATCCAGTTTTGGGCATTTGGTATCTAAAAAAACACAGTTTGAGTGTGTCGCTCACTGTTCAGCCGCAATTATATCTATTTAAAAAAGTCTGGTATACCCCAGTAAACAATAACTGTGGTTTTGCCATCCCACGGAAAAAAATCTCTATTATTCAGGTTTTGGTAAATTTTCTGTAAAGAAAAACAGTAGTGTCTCCTGACTGTTGTGACACAAAAATATATCTGTTGAAAATAGTCTGGTGTAGGCCCGACAAATCCCAGTGTGGTTTTGCAGTTCCACGGGTCAAATCCCTGTACTATCCAGTTTTGGGCCTTTGGTATCTAAAAAAACACAGTTTGAGTGTGTCACTCACTGTTCAGCCGCAATTATATCTATTTAAAAAAGTCTGGTATACCCCAGCAAACAATAACTGTGGTTTTGCCATCCCACGGTAAAAAATCTATATTATTCAGGTTTTGGTATATTTTCCGTAAAGAAAAACAGTAGTGTCTCCTGACTGTGGTCACACAAAAATATATCTGTTGAAAATAGTCTGGTGTAGGCCCGACAAATCCCAGTGTGGTTTTGCAGTTCCACGGGTCAAATCTCTGTACTATCCAGTTTTGGGCCTTTGGTATCTAAAAAAACACAGTTTGAGTGTGTCGCTCACTGTTCAGCCGCAATTATATCTATTTAAAAAAGTCTGGTATACCCCAGTAAACAATAACTGTGGTTTTGCCATCCCACGGTAAAAAATCTCTATTATTCAGGTTTTGGCATTTTTTCCGTAAAGAAAAATAGTAATAGTTTCTCCCTGATTGTTCAGATTGTTTAAAAGAGTCGGGTGTAGGCCAGAGAAATAGAACTGTGGTTTTCCTCTTCCACGGTTCTAATCTACTTTGTATTACCCTTTTTCCATTGATAGTGCAAGTGTAAGCTATTTTACTTCCTTTACAATGGGCAAGGCGCGTGGCAAGGGACGTGGAAGTGGACGTTCTGGTGATGGGTCGTGCAGAGGACGGGGCCGTGGCCAAGGTGAAAATGTACCACAACCAACAGCCACATCTTCTCGCTCCCACTTCTTGACCGAATTACTAGGGAAGCACAGAACAACACCAGTATTGAGAACTGATCAGTGTGAACAGGTTATTAATTGGATAGCAGATAATACTTCCAGTTACCTGGGCACCACCACCTCCGGTCTGTCTTTCACACGGTCAACTCTTAGTAGCCGTGAGTCTCGACCGCATACTCCTCCTCACCCTGATGCTCCTTCCTCCCACCATGCCGAGTGTCGTCAGACAGCAATTGATCCCACACTTGGACACTCTGAAGAGCTGTTCACTGGTCCATTTCCATATTTGTGCTCCTCGCCTGATATGCTTGAAGTGGTGGAAGAGGAGATCCCATGTAGCGATGCCCAAATATTTGAATAGCCACGGCCACAGGAAGTCGACGCTGGCAATTTGTCACAAGAGGTGGACGATGATGAGGCACAATTGCCAGGAAGTTAGGAGGAGTATCGTGGTGCGCAAGTGGAAGAGGAGGATGTGGTGGATGATCTAGTAACTGACCCAACGTGGCAGGAGGACATGCAGAGTGAGGCCAGCAGCACACAGGGGGAGGGAGGCAGAGTACCCCAACAGGCAGGAAGAAGCAGTGTGGTGGCCGCAGACAGAAGGCGGGCAACCGTTCCCCGTAACACCAACACGAGGGATGTTGCCAGTACAAGAGGTAGGTCTTCCAGAGTCTGGAATTTTTTTAAAGACTCTGCTGATAACCCCAAAAAGGCCATATGTTCCACCTGCCATTCCAGCATCAGCAGGGGTGACAAAACTACCAGCCTGACCACCACCAGAATGATCATGCACATGGCAGCAAAGCACCCGACTTTGTGGGGCGAAACCCAGGGTCCACGACCAGTGTCAGCGGGTGTCACCACTGCTTCTTCCACTGTTGTGCGTGCAATAGAAACCCCTGTTGTGTGTGCAAGGCATTCCCCTGTCCATACTGCATGTAAAGATGCCCCCTCCTCTCAGTCTTCACTTGTTATGGCAGTTTCTCAAGAAACAGCATCAACGTCCACGTCCACGTCCCACCGCAGCGTTCAATTGTCCATATCCCAGACCTTTGAACGAAAGCGGAAATTCGCAGCTAACGCCCCACAGGCCACAATCCTAAATTCGCACATTTCATGACTGCTTGCGTTGGAAATGCTGCCTTATAGGCTGGTGGAGACGGAATCCTTCCGCAATATTATGGCGGTGGCCGTCCCTCGGTACTCGGTCCCCAGCCGACACTATTTTTCCCGGTGTGCCATCTCCGCACTACACAAGCACGTGTCCCAAAGCATCTGCCGTGCCCTCAACATCGCAGTTACTGGGAGAGTCCACCTGACAACGGACACGTGGACAAGTGCTTGTGGCCAGGGATGGTAGATCTCTCTGACGGCACACTGGGTAAACATAGTGAAAGCCGGGACCCAGTCGGACCTTGGGACGGAACACGTCCTCCCCACACCGAGGATTCCGTGCCCTATGTCAGTCATAGTTGCCGCCACAGTGTATAGCTCCTGCGCATCATCCTCCTCCTCCTCCTCCTCATGTTCAGCCTCCATCTCAGATATTACCACATCAGTTACAAGCTGTAAGCTCTGCAGTACTGCCTCCGCTTAGCGGCAACAGACTGTGCTGAAACTCATAAGCTTAGGTGATAAACCTCACACTGCTTGTGAGTTGTGGATAGCTGTGAAAGAGCAGGCAGATCTGTGGCTGAGACTGCTGAACCTACATCCCGGCATGGTCGTGTGTGACAATGGCCGTAACCTGGTGGCGGCTCTGAGGCGAGGTGAGATCACACACGTATCATGCCTGGCTCATGTGCTTAACCTCGTGGTTTCTTAAATTGTACCCCGAGTTGCCAGATCTGCTCATGAAAGTACGCCGGCTCTCAGCTCATTTTCGCAAGTCGGCTACAGCTTACGCCGCCCTTGCTGTGTTGCAGCAGCGTTTGCAGCTTCCGGCACACCGACTGGTGTTTGATGTCCCCACACGTTGGAACTCTACCCTCCACATGTTGCAAAGGATTTGTGAGCAGAAGAGAGCAGTTGTGGATTACCAGATGCAACAAGGCCGTCGATATTCAGGTCAGACTCCACACATAAGACCTCAGGAGTGGACCTGGATGTCTGACATATGTACCATCCTGACAAACTTTGAGGAGGCCACCAAGATGGTGAGTGGCGATGATGCCATTATTAGTGTCAGCATCCTACTTGTCTGTCTTTTGCAACGCTCTCTGCAGAGAATTAAAGAGGAGGCATTGCAGCCAGAGTATGATGAGATGGATCATGAAGCCGTAGTGGGCGATTACACACAGCCCAGCCTCATCTCATCCCAATGTGCATTGGGGTACAATGAGGGAGAGGAGGAGGAAGAGGAGGAGGAAGAACAGGAGCTGCTATCATGCGCTGTAGACGGTAGTACCTGTACAAGTGTCATACCGTCGGTTCAGCATGGGTGGCCTGAGGACAGGGGGGAGGAGGAGGAGGAGGAAGAGGAGGAGGAGGAGATCATGGTCAGTCGTCATCTTGGTGAGGACATGGAAATCTTGCCCGTTACCAGTCTGGCACGCATGGCTGACTTTATGTTACGCGGCCTTAACCGTGACCCTCGCGTTGTCAAAATGTTGGGTGACAGTCATTACTGGTTGGTGACACTTTTAGACCCCCTCTACAAGGAGAACTTTCACTCTCTTATTCCTGAGGTGGAGAGGTCTACAAAAATGGGGCAGTACCAGAAGGCCCTTGCTGCAGAACTCTTAAAAAAATTCCCTTCTGAACACGCTAGCGGCAGAGGTCACAGTTCGTTGCCCAAAAAAAGGCGTACAGGCGAGAGAGATGCAACCCCAATCCAACAGAGGCAGGGGAACACTGTCAACGTTCTGGGACAGATTTCTGACACCCGCCCAGCTTACACGCAATGAGGCGCGGGGTACTCTCACAAGGAGTGGAAAGTTTCAAAAGATGGTGAGGGAGTACCTTGCCGACTGTACCAGTGTCCTCCGTGATTCCTCTGTGCCTTTTAATTATTGGGTATCCAAGCTGGACACTTGGAATAAACTCTCTCTGTACGCCTTGGAGGTTCAGGCCTGCCCTGCCGCTAGCGTGTTATAGGAGCGTGTTTTTAGTGCCGCTGGGGGAATTATAACTGATAAGCGCACTCGCCTGTCAACTGACAATGCTGACAAGATGACCCTTATCAAAATCAACAAGGGCTGGATTGGGCCAGACTTCTCATCACCACCAAATGACAGCAAAGTAACATAAAGTCAAATCCACTGTGTTATTTCGGAAGGTGTATTCTCACGCACCGCTTCACACCCACACATGGGTATACGCTTCCTCATTTCGGCTGTTTTATGTTCTTCTACTTATATTCAGCCTCCACCACCACTATACCACCAGGGTGCCAGCATTGCAAGTTCCTCCGTCCTTATTTTTGTCAACTTTTGCTAGGAAGGCATAAGCAAATCCTATGGGAGACCCCCTCCCCAATAATGGGACTTATGTTTGTAATATGTTGTACTGCATGGTTCTTGTAAGGGGCATTGCAAGTTGCTCCGTCCTAATTTTTGGAAGCTTTTGCTTGGAAGGCATAAGCAAATACTATGGGAGACCCACTCCCCAATAATGGGAATTATGTTTGTAATATGCTGTACTGCATGGCTCTTGTAAGGGGCATTGCAAATTGCTCCGTCCTAATTTTTGGAAGCTTTTTCTTGGAAGGCATAAGCAAATTCTATTTGAGACCCACTCCCCAATAATAGGACTTATGTTTGTAATATGCTGTACTGCATGGCTCTTGTAAGGGGCATTGCAAGTTGCTCCGTCCTAATTTTTGGAAGCTTTTGCTTGGAAGGCATAAGCAAATCCTATGGGAGACCCACTCCCCAATAATGGGACTTATGTATATAATATGCTGTACTGCATGGTTCTTGTAAGGGGCATTGCAAGTTGCTCCGTCCTAATTTTTGAAAGCTTTTGCTTGGAAGGCATAAGCAAATACTATGGGAGACCCACTCCCCAATAATGGGACTTATGTTTGTAATATGCTGTACTGCATGGATCTTGTAAGGGGCATTGCAAGTTGCTCCGTCCTAATTTTTGGAAGCTTTTGCTTGGAAGGCATAAGCAAATCCTATGGGAGACCCACTCCCCAATAATGGGACTTATGTTTGTAATATGCTGTACTGCATGGTTCTTGTAAGGGGCATTGCAAGTTGCTCCGTCCTAATTTTTGGAAGCTTTTGCTTGGAAGGCATAAGAAAATCCTATGGGAGACCCACTCCCCAATAATGGGACTTATGTTTGTAATATGCTGTACTGCATGGCTCTTGTAAGGGGCATTGCAAGTTGCTCCGTCCTAATTTTTGGAAGCTTTTGCTTGGAAGGCATAAGCAAATCCTATGTGAGACCCACTCCCCAATAATGGGACTTATGTTTGTAATATCCTGTGCTGCATGGTACTTGTAAGGGGCATTGCAAATTGCTCCGTCCTAATTTTTGGAAGCTTTTGCTTGGAAGGCATAAGCAAATTCTATTTGAGACCCACTCCCCAATAATAGGACTTATGTTTGTAATATGCTGTACTGCATGGCTCTTGTAAGGGGCATTGCAAGTTGCTCCGTCCTAATTTTTGGAAGCTTTTGCTTGGAAGGCATAAGCAAATCCTATGGGAGACCCACTCCCCAATAATGGGACTTATGTATATAATATGCTGTACTGCATGGTTCTTGTAAGGGTCATTACAAGTTGCTCCGTCCTAATTTTTGAAAGCTTTTGCTTGGAAGGCATAAGCAAATACTATGGGAGACCCACTCCCCAATAATGGGACTTATGTTTGTAATATGCTGTACTGCATGGATCTTGTAAGGGGCATTGCAAGTTGCTCCGTCCTAATTTTTGGAAGCTTTTGCTTGGAAGGCAAAAGCAAATCCTATGGGAGACCCACTCCCCAATAATGGGACTTATGTTTGTAATATGCTGTACTGCATGGCTCTTGTAAGAGGCATTGCAAGTTGCTCCGTCCTAATTTTTGGAAGCTTTTGCTTGGAAGGCATAAGAAAATCCTATGGGAGACCCACTCCCCAATAATGGGACTTATGTTTGTAATATGCTGTACTGCATGGCTCTTGTAAGGGGCATTGCAAGTTGCTCCGTCCTAATTTTTGGAAGCTTTTGCTTGGAAGGCATAAGCAAATCCTATGGGAGACCCACTCCCCAATAATGGGACTTATGTTTGTAATATCCTGTGCTGCATGGTACTTGTAAGGGGCATTGCAAGTTGCTCCATCCTAATTTTTGGAAGCTTTTGCTTGGAAGGCATAAGAAAATACTATGGGAGACCCACTCCCCAATAATGGGACTTATGTTTGTAATATGCTGTACTGCATGGCTCTTGTAAGTGGCATTGCAAGTTGCTCCGTCCTAATTTTTGGAAGCTTTTGCTTGGAAGGCATAAGCAAATCCTATGGGAGACCCACTCCCCAATAATGGGACTTATGTTTGTAATATGCTGTACTGCATGGTTCTTGTAAGGGGCATTGCAAGTTGCTCCATCCTAATTTTTGGCAGTTTTTGCTTGGAAGGCATAAGCAAATCCTATGGGAGACCCACTCCCCAATAATGGGACTTATGTTTGTAATATGCTGTACTGCATGGCTCTTGTAAGAGGCATTGCAGTTCCTCATAATTTTTGGAAAGCCTTCCATTCACTGCTTAGTCCAACAGTGCACAGGAGACCCAGTTGCTATAAATGGAATAACGGTTTAGTTAAGGCCTTCTGACCTCCATGTCATTTCCAAGGGGCATTGGAGTGCCTCGAAATTTTTGGTAGGCATTGCACTCACTGTATGCCCTATAACTGTGTAGCTGAACCCCTCCTTTTGTTACAGAAACATATCCTACAAGACATATCTGGTTGACTGGCCTGATATTGATGTGAATGGTCCCTGTTCCTCCTGCTCTTTCTCCTTTGCCACTACCTCATGCATCATTTATCACCTGAAGCTTTGTTTTAATGGGAGTCATAGAACTTGGATAGTAGCAGGAAAAGATCCAGCAATCCTCGGAGGAGGTAGGATATGCGCCAAAACGCTGACCACCTCAGGCCTAGCCGCTACTACATACATGCGCTTGCATTCCAACAAAACAAAGCAGATGCTATCTTCTATCATCCTCATCATGCTCCTCACCTTGGCACTCTCAACTCCCCTGATGGAGAAGCCAGGGCCCACCGGAGGAGTCTGGTTGTCTGGTGGGCTCGGCCAATGCTGCCCTAAAGCAGGCCAGGCTAAGAAAAGTGTGGGAAAGGTTACCGGGACAAATAGGGGTGGCTGGGGACAGAGTATGGACACCCGGTCGCCCCCTGGAGGCTGGGGAGCAAGCGGGGACATCTGGCCACCGGGCTGCTGGGGACTGAGTATGGATACCAGGCCGCCGACGCAGCCATGGCGTGGTGGCCAGATTCCGCCACCACATGCCTAAAAGGCCCAATTTAAAGTGCAAGCAAGCAAGCAGTATGGTATTGCAGCCTGGGGGTGGGTGGGTGGCAGGCTGCATATTTGCGCTTGCATTGCACGGAATGGGAGAGGTACAATTGAACACTGCCCTGGGACAAGGACTTGAACGGGGATAGTTGCAAGTCTGCAACGACAGGTGCAGGGTGGGAGGCATCTTCGCATGTACCATGAACAGGGGTTTGGCATGCACACACTACAGCGGAATAGGCTCTCCTTCCAACTAAATGCACTGGGGAGGACACACGTAATGTTTTGGTATACGCGCTTAATCTTATGTATAAGGCACACCAGGACAAATAGGGGCGGCTGGGGACTGAGTATGGATACCTCGCTGCTGAAGCAGCCATGAGGTAGTGGCCAGCTTCGGCCTCCTCCAAACTAAAAGGCCCCATTTCAAGTGCAAGCTATCAGTATGGAATTGCAGTCTGGGGGTGGGTGGGTGGCAGGCTGCACACTTACACTTGCATTAAAAGAAAACAAAGCAGATGCTAACTTCTGTCATCATCATCATGCTCCTCGCCTTGGCTCTCTCAACTCCCCTGATGGAGATGCCAGGGCCCACTGGAGGAGTCTGGTTCTCTGGTGGGCTCGTCCAATGCTGCCCTAAAGCAGGCCGGGCGAAGAAAAGTGTGTTGGGGGAATGTTCCAAGGAGAAATAGTGGCAGCTGGGGACCGTTTATGGACACCCGGCTGCCCCTAGGCCGCTGGGAACCATGTGTGGACACCCGGCCGCGGGGCGGCTGGGGACCGAGCATGGACACCCGGCCGCCGGGCGGCTGGGGACTGAGTATGGATTCCAGGCCGCCAATGCAGCCATGATGTGGTGGCCAGATTCCGCCTCCACATGCCTAAAAGGCCCAATTTCAAGTGCAAGCAAGCAAGCAGTATAGTATTGCAGCCTGGGGGTGGGTGGGTGGCAGGCTGCATACTTGCGCTTGTATTGCAAGGAATGGGGGAGGTACAATTGAACACTGCCCTGGGACTTGAACTTGCACGGGGATAGTTGCAAGTCTGCATCTTCTGATGCGGCAAGGATCACTTATGATGGGCACACTTTTAGACAGTGACCTGGGTGTCAGAGATGCTTCCAGGGGTCTTCCCCATGCTTTTCCCATGTCTTTTCAGCACTTTATGCATGTGTCACACAGCACATGGCCAGATAAGGTTGTAAAATGTTAAAATGACATTTCCCGGTGAATGCATTTGTCACAGTTGAAAGCAATACAAAAGTGCAAAAACGCATAAAAAATGCTACTTGTGATCATAGCCCAAGGTTTGGAGGAGTATTTTTGTTTTTGGTTATTTATTTTACCTTTTACACAAGTCTTTACCCTGGAAAAGAAATTCCTTAACATATTTCACAGGAAAAAAGTTTCAGTTTCGTTTTTGAACGTTTTATTGTGAGCCCGTAAAAGTGGCTTAATACCTCTGACCACGTTGTTGACAGCAGTGACCTGGTGGTCAGAAATGCTTCCTGGGGCAATCCCCATGCTGTCCCCATGTCATTTGAGCACTGTTACTATCGTTTTGGGCACTTGATAGGCTTTTAAAAGACTGCCGGCGGTGCCACCGCAAAAATGCTCGGGTCTCCCATAGACTAACATTGGGCTTGCTGCTCGGGTCGAGCATCCGAGTATCACGGCGAGCTCGGCCCGAGCTTCGAGCACCCAAGCATTTTAGTGCTCGATCAACACTAATGCCTACCAAAGACCAGACAGCGGAAGCCGCAGCTAAGGCCATCTGTCAGGATTTCATCCGGATTTATGGGTGTCCAAAGCGAATACATTCTGACCAAGCGGCCTGCTTCCAAGCACGAGTGATGGATGAACTATACCGTATCTATGGGATCAACCGATCCCGAACAACGCCTTACCACCCTCAAGGGAACGGCGCATGCGAGCGCTTCAACCGAACCCTGTTGCAAATGTTGCGAATGCTGGAAGCGGACAAAGAGATGAAGTAGCCTGAATTTGTGTCCGAGCTGGTGTGGGTGTATAATAATCGAGTTCATGCGACTACTGGCTACACCCCTTACATGTTGCTGTTTGGAAGGAGTGGACGAGAAATTACTGAACTGGAGCTAGACTCAGAAGACTCCGGCCCAGGCAGTAGCACGAGTACCTGGATTCGAGAGCATAAGCGCCGGCTTCATACGGTGTGAAGATTGGTCGCTCAGAAGTTTCAGGAAGTAGAGCATGCAGATCGGCCCCCGACCTCAGGTGGATCACTCCAGCCAGGAGACCGTGTGCTGGTAAGGGCCAAATGATTTGGGAGTAAACTGGACCATCGTTGGGTGGCGATACCATATCGGGTGGTGAAGAAGATTCACCCCGACAACCCAGTCTACGAGGTCAGGCCCGAAGGGGATGACGCCGCGACACCCAGGGTTTTGCACCGTAACATGCTGCGACCTTTCTCTTCTGAAGCAGAGGCCTATAACGAAGTTGGGCCTTCAAACGAATTGGCTGAGGTGCCGCATACAGGAACCTTGGGGGATGAAGAAGGATGGTCCACAATGCAGTTGAGCCCATCAGAACCATCGATACCAACCCCTAGTGGGACCCAGAATGAATCAAGAAGTGATTTGCAATCCCCAGTGGTTGATTCTTCGGATATCCCGGAGTCACCTCCACAGGAGGAGCCACGGCAGAACTGAGCGGGCTAATGCCAGAATTCCTCCTAACCGGTATGCTCAAGAAGAGTTTATCTGGTCTAAGATCCAGCAGGAAACGCAGGAGTGTGCCCAACTCCTGTCTGAGCTTGCTCTGCCTAGAAAGAGACGTCAATCCTGCAAGAAATCCAATCGCCCGAGGACTGGCGAACAAAAAGGAGGGAGGCATGTAGTGGAGGCGTGAGAGCCTTTAAGAGAACTCTTACATGATGCTTCAAAGATGGAGAGAGACTGCCATCTGCTGCCCAGACACAGTCAAATGGAACCAACATATACAAGAGAAGTTGAAGGGAGAGCAGATTTAGATGCTGGACCTGGTCAGGTGACTTCCAGGAAGGAGCTCCTGAAGATAAGAGGCCAGCGCGTCAAGCCTGAGGAGTTTTTGGCGCAAAGCAGCAAAGAGGATCAGATGTGTTCTCTGCGTGCTGAGAAGCCCCGCGTGGCGGGCCTAAGCCAGAGGCCCATGAGGTGCCACAGCCAGGCGCCGGTGGAAGAGCTCAGGATCCCTTACAGATGTGACCCGAGTGCTGTGCCTGCTGCGGAGACTCGGAACCTGCTTGCGGTGCTGAGTGAGTTCGCGGAACCCGACGTCGCCCGCCGACAGACCAGGTCTGGGCCCCCCTACCCAAGGCTTAAGAAATTGCCTCCAACAGTCAAGCGGAGAGGATTTGAGAGACGGCTGCACCAGGAAAGTCACGCCATTGAAGGCAGAGGAGCTGCATACGTGAACAGGGCCTTCACTTCTACTGTTCACTCACGGTACTGGGGCCAATTGGGTTTAGGTACTCAGGTTGGGAGGGGAACGGTTGGGGATAAAGAAGCTCAACGTGATCTAATTGAACTTGTCCGGAAAGGACTTTCGGCCTAGCGGGAATAACCGGTGACCCCCGCTAGGGCCATATGCATAGTTAAAGAACTCACGTGGTGTCTCCCATGATTTAGGGCAACACATCACTTTGAGAGACTTTGTATTTTGCTAACATTTCAAATTACTGTTCATTACCCTTTTTGCCAATCCCTTGTTCAGAATACCTGTTATATATATATATATATAAACTGTTTATATTCATCTCTGACTGTTCTCGCCTTGTGTCTCTGTGCTTTGCATTCCGGCACCTGCATTATAAAGGCATCTCTCAACATGGCAGAAAATAGCATACTGAATAGGGTCTGCGCGAGTACACAACCTTGTATAATGCCATTTGTAAGTGGGAATACAAAGTACAAAATTGATGCGGGTTTTCATTGGGGTGCAAGGTAACAGTAGGCCTGGGTACTTGTTATTCCATAATTTTCTTTATTAATCAATTGGCTTCACAACATGTAATACCGCCTTCAACAGGTGATAGCCAATATTACCACACAAGCACTTTATATAGAAGTTTAAACAATTAACCAACAGGTGCAAACCATTAACCAGTTAACCCTCAAATCCCCATTACCATTATATATAGGTTGACATTCTAAGGGCCAACCTGACTTGGCTGATAACAGAGACAAAACATCAACACTAAAATAAAACTACAAGAAAAAAACTATATATACATATGAAAGTATATAAAAAGAATAAAAGCTGCATATATTCATAATTACACTCATATATATTAAAAACTTAATAAAAATAAATATCCATTACATTTTTCAATTCTATATAAATGATATTACTTAATTAATATTATTTTCAAGTGAGAGATTGAGACCTTCCGGGGATAAAGTACCCAACTTATAGATCCAATAATTTTCACGGTTTACCAACCTTTTATATCTATCATGCACCGTGTCAGATATATGATCAATAATCGTAAGGTGTAGCTATTTTGGATCTTTTTGATGTTCTAAGAAGTCCTTTGACACACTAAGTAACAAATATCCATTTCTGATATTCTGACGATGTTTATTTAGTTTAGCGTGCATTGATTGTATAGTGTGACCTACATGCTGTAGGCCACATGTGCAATCCCACAAATATATCACATATGAAGAATGGCAGTCTGTCTGGCATCTATTCAGAAAAGTCAATATAATGTAGCTGAATTACAATAGATCCATAGTGTGAGGACCTGCCCACTTACTAAAGACTATGAGACTTTTCCATCACGGAGCTACGTTTCCATCAATATTATTACTATGTTTTATTAGAGATTTGCTTGCTGTGTTTTGTTAATGTTCTGCTTGCTCGTCAGTTTATGTACACTAATTTTACTTATAAAGTGTTCAGCTACAAGAATCAATATTTCCTTACAGTGACAGTAAGCAGAGGAAAACATACTGGCTGGAACGTATGTACAGTGTATGTATACAAAAGGCCTGACAAGAGATTGCCAAAGGTAAATGTAAATTTTGTTAATCTCGTTAATATCTCAGGGGCCTTAAACCATTGTTCAAACAGGGACTAGGTCCACAGAGAGTCTCACATGCAGACCCAGGTGATGGGTTAGACCTGAGAAAAATACCTCCACTAATACACACTTAGCTTTGGGTGGAGGGTGAGAGCAGTTCTGCCAATTTAGGGGGCTGATCCCAGTGAAGGTGAAAAGAAGCCACATGTTTAGTGGGGAGTTGGTGGAATGATGTCAAAGTGAGAGGATCTAATCTGAGGACCAACTGGGCTGGATAAACGGGCTACTGGATACCTGTGCTCCCATTGTTTTATCTGTCATATGGAGGATTGTGGACTGAGACAATTGTATTTTGGACATTTACCTGGAATTAATGGATTACCATGAATGGAAGGAATACAATATTGTTGCATGGTTAACCTGCCTAGGTGAGTAATAAAAGCCCACAAACTCAGATCTTCACAAGTGGTGGCAAGCAAGTGGGATCACCTATCTCTGGAAAGCATATCACAGAAAGTTACTGAGAGGTGACTTGGCAGAAGAGATGGCAGACTCCATCTACAAGAGGCTCAAGAAGGAGGAGCCCTTTGCTCTGAGAGAAAACTAGAGTGGTTGCCAGAGGACAATTTGGCGACCCTAATGCAACGCTTGGATGACTGGGACCGTGAACAACCACATGAGGAGGTCAGTTCAGATGTGGATGTGGGGCAACAGCTCAGGGCTGTAATACAGGTGGCAGAGGATTGACCGACTGAGTTGAGGCGGATGCTGGACACGCTAGGAGAGCGGGCCACGGAGATAGAGCAGACGGCAGTGTTAAGCAAATATCTGGGTGTGCATGTAGCGGTATCCCCACCCATCGCAGCGCAGAGGACAGTGGATAACAGGAGACAGGGGCCTGCATCTTTATGGTACCGGAATATACCACAGTTTAATGAGGACACCTCATATATTGATGAACATCAATGGTTATTTGAGAACCTCTGCATGCTGCATGATGTGTCAGTCAGTGACTGGCCCCGATTTTTGAGCGTTCGCCTGACCAGAAAAGCAAGAGAAGCTTTTAATAACTTGTCTTCTAGGGATCAGAGATGTTACTATTCCATTCGCAGCACATTACTAGAGAGGTACGTCGTAACACCTGAAATCTACCGGTGGAAGTTTCGGGAGACTGACAAGCCCTGAGCACACATGCATCGAGAGTTTGCTAACACACTATGTATGGCATGCACTCAGTGAATACAAAGACTGGGGCTCGGGAAGCGGAACATGTCGTGGATATATTCATGCTGGAACAATTTATGTCCAAACTCCCAGGTGACTTAAAAGAATGGGTGGCAGAGAGAAAAACACTCAGCCTGGATGAGGCTGCAAGATTGGCTGATGATTGGTCTGCTAATTAACCAGGGCTATGTGGAAGTACATCCCAAGCAAGTCGGGAACAGGAGCTTACAGGGAGGCCAGAGGAGGAACTGCAGGGATTTCGGACTTCACAAAGAGGGCGAGGTTTCCCAAGCTCCCAAGTACGGCCCATGTTAATATTACCGCCATATGATGACCATGTAGTGGTAGATTCCAGTCCTGCAGAACATGTAAGAGATTACAGTTATAGTTTGTTAATTACAGCTGACGTTCTTTCTGATGGAGTTGTTCACTTTTCCATCTTGCTCATACCGACACCACAACTTCTCTAGCCCTGACTTGTCTGCAGAGATTACAACACAGACACATTTGACTTCCCACATTTTCTGCACCAGTCCCATCTATTCCCAATCTGCACAAACTCCTTATCCTACTGTCCCCCCAAATGCTATGCTGCTGCTGCCATATATGTCTCTATTAATGCACCTGCTGTGTGGTACAAAAACAGTGCTCCTCTTACCACTTCACATTGTAATGCCACCACCGTGTCCCTTAAATAGTGAAATGTCTCCTTTGTGCCCTCCAGATGATAAAATTGCTCCCTAGAAAATATTAATGCCCCATGCAAGTGCTCTAGAAAAGTGTCTACATTTTGCCCCTATAAAGTAATAATGCCCTATATGCACCTTTGATGATCACAATACCATGAGTGCCCCTATATCAATAATGATTCTTAAGTGTCCACTTAATATTTAATAATGTCCCCTGAGTCCCCCCATACACAGTATGATGAACCCACAGCTCCCCTATACACAGTATGATGGGCCTAGCGCTACCCTATAAGCAGTATAATGGTTCCACAGCTCACCTATACACAGTATGATAAGCCCACAGCTTTCCTATATAAAGTATGATGGACCCACATCTCCCCTGTACACAGTATGATGAGCCCATAATTCACCTATACACAGTATGATGGGCCAACAGCTCATCTAAAACACAGCATAATGGTCCACACACTGTATCATGAAGCCCACACTGTATAAAGGCCCCCACAGTAGTCCCTACATTGTATAATGGCCCCCACAGTTTATGACAACCTCCACAGTAGCTCCCACATTGTACGTAGGCCTCCACACTGAACGATGGCCATCACAGTAGTCTTCAAACTGTGTAATGGCCCCCACATTAGCTCTCACTCAGTATCATGACCCCCACATCAGTTCCCATGCTGTATAATGGCACATACATTAGTTTCCACGCTGTATAATGCATTAGCTTCCATGCTGTATAATATTTCCCGCATTAGCTCCCACACTGTATAATGATCCCTGAATTAGCTTCAACGCTGTATATTGGCCCCCGCATTAGCTTCTATGCTTTATAATTGCCCCCGAATTAGCTTCCATACTGTATAATGTCCCTCGCACTAGCTTCCACACTGTATAATGGCCCTCACATTAGCTTCCACACTGTATAATGTTCCCTGCATTAGCTTCCACGCTGTATATTGGCCCTCGCATTAGCTCCCATACTTTACAAGGACCCCCGAATTAGCTCCCATCCTGCATAATGGCACCCGCATTAGCTTCCACACTGTATAATGGCCTCCGCGTTAGCACCCACTCTGTATAATGGCTGCCACATTAGCTCCCATGCTGTATTATGGTACCCACATTAGCTCCCATATTGTATAATGGCCCCTATATTAGCTTCTACACTGTATAATGGACCCTGCTTTAGCTCTCACACTGTATAATAGCCCCCACACTAGCTCCCATGCTGTGTAAGGGACTCCCACAGTAGTCCCTACAATGTATGAGGGGACCGCCCACACTCTATGAGGGTCCTCCATACTATATGATGCCTCCACAGTCCCACCACATGTTTTAAATAAAATAAAAAATATCCTATACTCACCTAAACCAGGATTCTGACTAGTCCACACTGCAAAGCACGGACAAACCCACTCGCTGTCATGGCACGCCAAAGAACATCAGAGTCCTGACGCGGTGCGATGAAAGCACTGTGCCGGGTCTCTGAAGTCCTGTGTGCATACGCTGGTTCATCATCTACTGTTCTATAGATGGGGCGTGTTCTTCTCCACATGGGCCGTCCTGGGGGTATCTGGGAATTGTGGGCTCTCCTCTACTGACCTCACGGGTGAGCGTTATGGCTCATGAGTCTGGGAATCTCTCTGGGACATTACTGCAGTCCACCCTCTATTTATTCACATGTTTTTTTCAGTTATAATTGCCCTTAACTTGAGACCTCATCCCCTGCCATTGAACAGGATCTGTGTTGTATATACATTCTCTATCTAGCATTGACTAGGAGACTTTTGCTGTTTCATGGGGGTGAGCCTCTTTTATTGTCCCAGTTACTCTCTTCTGTCGATTTTATTGATGCATATCTACCCTTGGTCATGTATACATATATTTAAACTATTGTGATTGCTCTTGCCCTCCCAGAAAATCTCCCCCTTCCGTCCCTTTTCTCTGGCACCTTGCACTTTATTCCCCCATTCTAAGGATTTTGTATACCTTCATGTCTTGAATTTATCTATTAATAAAACTTTACTTATTTTGCCTAATTACTCATTTTTTGTTCTCCTGTTTTTTGATTGATGATATGAGTAGGCTTTTCTGGACCCGGGACTCAACATGTTTGTTCAGGTACCGTGGTCCATTTAGCGTCTTATGGTTGGCCTTGGTTTGTTCTATAGACTGCAGACTTAAAGCGACTTAAGCAGGTTTAAAGAGCAGTAGTGCAGGGAGAACATGTCACAGGGCACAACCGCATATCTTAACTATTTAGTTAACAGTGGCAATAGCTCTGTGGGGCCTCTGTCACTGAGGGGCTGTGTCTCACATGTGCACAATGGGAGACAAGTTTGGAGGCGCTGCAGACCAAGTTAGCACTATTAGTCCATGCAGATAGGCATGAGCGAATATTTCAATGTTCGGTTCGGAAAAGTTCGCCGAACAAATTGATATTCCCTAAATTTATTCATCAAATATTTGTTGAGAATTTCTGTATCGCATAGGAGTCAACGGGGTGGCCAAAAAAATGCATAGAGAACACCTAGAAACGGGACCAAAAGCTGCCAAAACACATCAAATTAGGTGTAGACACCAGGGAAGTGCCATCAATTGATCCAGAGTACAAGTACTATAATTATTATTACTGTGATAGCGACATTTATTCAGTTGCGCTTTACATGTCAAAAGGGGTCACCGACTGGTACAACAGGAGAGAGGACCCTGCCTGCGAGGGCACACTGTGACAGACGTGGTTTGTGGAACCACTGGAGAGCTTGGAGGGGCGTCACTAAGCGATCACCGGACTGTTCACTAGAGCCTCTGATGGTGAGTTTAGACTTGGCTACCGATGAACGCCAGATGCCACTGCAGGACAGGTAAACGGACCCAGTAGGACAGACTAGGTGGCGCACTAGGCAGAGTCTGTATCAGAGTCCAGCAGGCA
The DNA here is from genome assembly GCF_046119375.1 of Phyllobates terribilis. Classification (NCBI taxonomy): domain Eukaryota; kingdom Metazoa; phylum Chordata; class Amphibia; order Anura; family Dendrobatidae; genus Phyllobates; species Phyllobates terribilis. Next base: position 792,632,758 of record NW_027362761.1, read on the forward strand.
GAGTCTGTATCAGGAGTGCAGCAGGAAGAGTCTGTATCAGGAGTGCAGCAGGCAGAGTCTGCATCAGGAGTGCAGGAGGCAGAGTCTGCATCAGGAGTGCAGCAGGCAGAGTCTGTATCAGGAGTGCAGCAGGCAGAGTCTATATCACATTGCAGCAGGCAGTGTCTGTATCAGAGTGCAGCAGGCAGAGTCTGTATCAATAGTGCAGCAGGCAGAGTCTGTATCAGGAGTGCAGCTGGCAGAGTCTGTATCATAACAGGTTCGCACCATTATCGCACACGGCCTTCCCGGGCTCTAGGTTCAACGAAGACAGCCATTGCTCAAACTGAGCCTGGAGAGCTGCCAACAACTCTTCAACTGTATGACTGCGATCTCCAAGGCATATTAATTTGAAGACTGCCTGATTACAGTGAGCCCTGACTGCGCATTACGGAGGTGGTGTGTATTCGCTCCGCACCCTTGGAACGTGTGTCTCGTTAAGGCAGAGGTTGAGTGTGCAGGTGAAGGCCCTAGAGGAGGTGGAGGATGCAGAAGCAGCAGAGGAGGTGGGAAATACAGAGGTTTCTTCTGCAAGCCTTGGGGATTCCAAGATTTGTGGAACAGCCCCTTCCCCGCCTTCCCCCAAAGCCACCAGAGTCACCCAGTGCCCAGTCAGCGAGATGTAACGACCTTGGCCATGCTTACTCGTCCAGGTGTCTGTGGTGAAATGCACCCTGGCGCACGTAGATTTAGACAAGGAATGGGTGATGTTGTCTGCGACATGCTGGTGTAGTGCAAGCACAGCTTTCTTAGAGAAGTAATGACAACTAGGCAACTGGTACTGGGAGACTGCGACGGCCATCAGTTTTCGGAAACCATCTACCAGGCGGAAAGGCAGCATTTCTGTGGCCAACAAATTGGAGATGGTGGAGTTCAACCTTTTAGCTTTGTCATGTGTAGGATGAAACAATCTTTTATGTGGGACTGAGGGCTGGCTAAGGTGCTGTAAGAGAGAGGAGTATGGTGAACCGGAAAAACTGGTGGAGCGAGAGTGAGGTGCAGATGTTACGTTGGATTGAGAAACATGCGGTGTGCTCAGTGAAACAAACACAGCAGGTGTGTCCGCTTCAGTTACAGCTGATTGGTTGTCACTAAGCCTGAGTGGAGCGGGTAAAGAACTGGAGTTTCTGCGATGGGAGACCTGCGTGACAATACTTGGCATGGTAACAGAGGAGGAGGAAGCAGCAGCGGATGCGTTTGATAGGGCAGCTGATGGTTGTTGAGGTGCTCTGGTCCAAATTCAGAGCGGTAAGATTCCCAGCATAAAGAATGTTGCTTGAGCATGTGAATGTTCATGCATGTAGTAGTCAAATTATTGCAGTTTTTCCCTCTACTGAGTTTTTTATCCCAAAGTTTGCAGATAACGTGAGTTGTCTAAACCTTTGCAGTGACAAGAAAGGCCCATGCTAAGCAACCATTGCTGCCCCTGCGAGCTGCAGACCCGTGACCGCTGCTGGCCACAGTCACCGTTGTGGCTAAGGAAGCAGTGCTCCTCGTGCTTGCATCACTCCATGTCTGCGCCGTAGGGTGAAATGTAACTTCGTCGTCTTCCTCCTCCACCTCCTCAGATGAGCTGCTCGGCTGTGTGACTCAAGGTTCACACCAAGTAGGATCTTCAACCTCGTCATCATCCAATGTGTTATCCCATTCCTCGCCCTCAGAGTGACCCCTCTGCTCTTGTTGCCCTGAGAGCACAGTACAGTCCGCATGAGCCTCAGGTATCTGAGTCTCATCGGGATCACCTCCCTTCCCTGCGGTTAATGTTGGTGACAAGGGTCAGGAACCTGCTCGGACCCTACTTCACCTGCCCCGAATTCAAGCTAAAAAGAATTTGGGCATCGGTGCAGATGCTTTCCTAGTAGAGATGAGCGGTGTTCGACTAGAACTGTTCGCCAATCTCAAATTCGAGCTGTTTTGGGCGGTGTTCGAGTTGTTCGACGAACCAGAACGATTTGCAAAAAATTCGGCTGTTCGAGGTTATGTTCGATAACTGTTCATGCACCAAAAGCGTGTCCTGCATGTCTGGCGCTATTTAGAGCACCAATCATGCAGGGATTGTCTGCCACTCACTGTAATGCCACAGCCATGGTGGTTGTGGCATTACAGTGATTGCCCAAATCGATGGGAACAGTGCTCACAGTGAAACATGAAAAGCCGGCAATTCAGCAGCGGCATACACCGGTACCCGACAATTTAGAACAGAAAGAATAGAGAATCACACATAGATTAGATAGATAGAAACATGTCAGTCACACATATAAGAAGCACAGTGACAGTGTTGCTTACTGTACTTGTCATTTAGTGTAAAGGATTTATTAAAAAAAATAATAGTGTTTTCATGCACCGTCTCTTTAAAAAAGCCGGCCGGCAATTCAGCATCTGTACCCGACAATTTAGAATAGAAGGAATAGAGAATCACACATAGATTAGATAGATAGAAACATGTCAGCCACATATATACGAAGTACAGTGACAGTGTTGCTTACTGTACTTGTCATTTAGTGTAAAGGATTTATTAAAAAATATAATAGTGTTTTCGTGCACCGTCTCTTTAAAAAAGCCGGCCGGCAATTCAGCAGCGGTACCCGACAATTTATAACAGACAGAATAGAGCTTCACACATAGATTAGATAGATAGAAACATGTCAGTCACATATATATGAAGTACTGTGACAGTGTTGCTTACTGTACTTGTCATTTACTGCAAAGGATTTATTAAAAAAAATAATAGTGTTTTCATGCACCGTCTCTTTAAAAAAGCCGGCCGGCAACTCAGCATCTGTACCCGACAATTTATAACAGACAGAATAGAGCTTCACACATAGATTAGATAGATAGAAACATGTCAGTCACATATATAATAAGTACAGTGACAGTGTTGGTTACTGTACTTGTCATTTAGTATTAAAATAAAGGATTTATTATTAAAAAAAATTGGCGTGGGGTTCCCCGTAATTTTAGTCTCTAGCGGAGGTTAAGCAGACAGCTGGGGCAGATGTTTGAAGCCTGGGAAGGGGGTAATACCCACGGAGCTTCCCAGGCTACTAATATCAGCCCCCAGCTGAATACCTAGCCTTTACTAGCTATTAAAATGGAGGACCCCCCCCAAAAGAATGACGTGGGGGTCCCCCCTAATTTAATAGCTAGCAAAGGCTAGGCAGACAGCTGGGGGCTGATATTAATAGCCCAGGAAGGGAACCATGAATATTGGCCCCCTCCCAGGCTAGAAACACCAGCCGTCAGCCGCCCCAGAAATGGCGCATCCATAGGATGCGCCAATTCTGGCACTTAGCCTCGCTCTTCCACGCTGCCCTGGTGCGGTGGCAGGGGGTAATAGGGTTGGGGTTGATGTCAGCTTATAATGCCAGCTGACATCAAGCCCAGGTTAGTAATGGAGAGGCGTCTATAAGACACCCCCATTACTAACCCCATAGTCAAAGTTAAAAGAAAACACAAACACCCAGAATAAAGTCCTTTAATTGAAATAAAGACACATTCCTTTATTGTTCTAAATTAAACCATACTTACCGTCACGCCCATTCCAGCTGAAGCCAACGATCTCCTGCAATAAAAGAAAAATAATTAAGCAACCTCATCCTTACCTTTCCATGGTTCCCACGACAGCTTCAGCTCTGCTACATCGAGATAACAGGCTGGACCGCAGCAGAACGCTGCCATCCAGCCTGTCATCCCGCGGACACTGAGAAGCGCAGGCATGCTTGCGCTCTTCAGTGTCTGGCTGTGACGGCATAAAGATGAGACGAGTTCATGTCCAATGAACTCGGCGCACCTCATGCACGTCACTGACAGCGTGGGAGAATTCTCCTGCACTCAGCACTTCAGCGTGAGAATTCTCCCACGCTGTCAGTGACGTGCATGAGGTCAGCTGAGTTCATTGGACATGAATGAGCTCACCTCATGCACGTCACTGACAGCGTGGGAAAATTCTCCTGCACTCAGCGCTTCAGCGTGAGAATTTTCCCACGCTGTCAGTGAGGTGCATGAGGTGAGCTCATTCATGTCCAATGAACTCAGCTGACCTCATGTACGTCACTGACAGCGTGGGAGAATTTTCACGCTGAAGTGCTGAGTGCAGGAGAATTATCCCACGCTGTCAGTGACGTGCATGAGGTGCGCCGAGTTCATTGGACATGAGCTTGTCTCATCTTTATGCCGTCACAGCGAGACACTGAGGAGCGCAAGCATGCCTGCGCTTCTGAGTGTCCGCGGGATGACAGGCTGGATGGCAGCGTTCTGCTGCGGTCCAGCCTGTCATCTCGATGTAGCAGAGCTGAAGCTGTCGTGGGAACCATGGAAAGGTAAGGATGAGGTTGCTTTATTATTTTACTTTTATTGCAGAAGACATTGGCTTCAGCTGGAATGGGCGTGACGGTAAGTATGGTTTAATTTAGAACAATAAAGAATTGTGTGTTTATTTCAATTAAAGGACTTTATTCTGGGTGTTGTGTTTTTTTAAATACTTTACTAGAAATTCATGGTGGTCATGTCTAATATTGGCGTGACCCCATGAATTTCGGGCTTAGGGCCAGCTGATAATGCCAAGCTGGCCTTAACCCCTTTATTACCCAGTGAGCCACCGCACCAGGGCCCTGGATGAGTTGGGTACAGCGCCAGAAGATGGCGCTTCTATGAACGCGCCATTTTCTGGGGCGGCTGCGGACTGCAATATGCAGCGGGTGGGGTCCAGAAAGCTTGGGCCTCCCTGCGCTGCAGATTCCAGCCCCCAGCTGCCTAGTTGTACCTGGCTGGGCACAAAAATAGGGCGAAGCCCCACGCATTTTTTTTTTAAATTATTTCATGAAATTCATGGAATAATTAAGAAAAAAAGGGCTTCCCTATATTGTTGTGTCCAACCAGGTACAAATAGGCAGCTGGTGGTTGGGGGCAGCCCGTCCCTGCCTGCTGTACCTGGCTGGACACAAATATAGTGCGAAGCCCCACGTCAATTTTTTTTTAATTATTTCATGAAATAATTTTTTTAAAAAAGGGCTTCCCTATATTGTTGTGTCTGGCCAGGTACAAATAGGCAGCTGGTGGTTGGGGGCAGCCCGTTCCTGCCTGCTGTACCTGACTGGACACAAATATAGGGCGAAGCCCCACGTCAATTTTTTTTAAATTATTTCAGGAAATTCATGAAATAATGAAAAAAAAATTGATGTGGGGCTTCGCCCTATATTTGTGTCCAGTCAGGTACAGCAGGCAGGAACGGGCTGCTCCCAACCACCAGCTGCCTATTTGTACCTAGCCGGACACAACAATATAGGGAAGCCCTTTTTTTCTTAATTATTCCATGAATTTCATGAATTTAAAAAAAAAATACGTGGAGCTTCGCCATATTTTTGTGTCCAGCCAGGTACAACTAGGCAGCTGGGGGCTGGAATCTGCAGCGCAGGGAGGCCCAAGCTTTCTGGGCCCCACCCGCTGCAAATTGCAGTCCGCAGCCGCCCCGGAAAATGGCGCGTTCATAGAAGCGCCATCTTCTGGCGCTGTACCCAACTCATCCAGGGCCCTGGTGCGGTGGCTCACTGGGTAATAAAGGGGTTAAGGCCAGCTTGGCATTATCAGCTGGCCCTAAGCCCGAAATTCATGGGGTCACGCCAATATTAGACATGACCACCATGAATTTCTAGTAAAGTATTTAAAAAAAACACAAACACCCAGAAAAAAGTCCTTTAATTGAAATAAACACACAATTCTTTATTGTTCTAAATTAAACCATACTTACCGCCACGCCCATTCCAGCTGAAGCCAATGATCTCCTGCAATAAAAGTAAAATAATAAAGCAACATCATCCTTACCTTTCCATGGCTCCCACGACAGCTTCAGCTCTGCTACATCGAGATGACAGGCTGGACCGCAGCAGAACGCTGCCATCCAGCCTGTCATCCCGCAGACACTGAGAAGCGCAGGCATGCTTGCGCTACTCAGTGTCTGGCTGTGACGGCATCCAGATGAGCCGAGGTCATGTCCAATGAACTCGGCTCACCTCATGCACGTCACTGACAGCGTGGGAAAATTCTCACGCTGAAGCGCTGAGTGCAGGAGAATTTTCCCACGCTGTCAGTGACGTACATGAGGTGAGCCGAGTTCATTGTCGGCTCATCTGGATGCCGTCACAGTCATACACTGAGGAGCGCAAGCATGCCTGCGCTTCTCAGTGTGTGCGGCATGGCAAGCTGGATGGCAGCGTTCTGCTGCGGTCCAGCCTGTCATCTCGATGTAGCAGAGCTGGAGCTGTCCTGGGAACCATGGAAAGGTAAGGATGAGGTTGCTTTATTATTTTTCTTTTATTGCAGGAGATCGTTGGCTTCAGCTGGAATGGGCGTGATGGTATGTATGGTTTAATTTAGAACAATAAAGAATTGTGTCTTTATTTCAATTAAAGGACTTTATTCTGGGTGTTTGTGGTTTTTTTTTAACTTTGACTATAGGGTTAGTAATGGGGGTGTCTTATAGACGCCTCTCCATTACTAACCTGGGCTTGATGTCAGCTGGCATTATAAGCTGACATCAACCCCAACCCTATTACCCCCTGCCACCGCACCAGGGCAGCGTGGAAGAGCGAGGCTAAGTGCCAGAATTGGCGCATCCTATGGATGCGCCATTTCTGGGGCGGCTGAGGGCTGGTGTTTCTAGCCTGGGAGGGGGCCAATATTCATGGTTCCCTTCCTGGGCTATTAATATCAGCCCCCAGCTGTCTGCCTAGCCTTTGCTAGCTATTAAATTAGGGGGGACCCCACGTCATTTTTTTTGGGGGGTCCTCCATTTTAATAGCTAGTAAAGGCTAGGTATTCAGCTGGGGGCTGATATTAGTAGCCTGGGAAGCTCCGTGGGTATTACCCCCTTCCCAGGCTTCAAACATCTGCCCCAGCTGTCTGCTTAACCTCCGCTAGAGACTAAAATTACGGGGAACCCCACGCCAATTTTTTTTAATAATAAATCCTTTATTTTAATACTAAATGACAAGTACAGTAACCAACACTGTCACTGTACTTATTGTATATGTGACTGACATGTTTCTATCTATCTAATCTATGTGTGAAGCTCAATTCTGTCTGTTATAAATTGTCGGGTACAGATGCTGAATTGCCGGCCGGCTTTTTTAAAGAGACGGTGCATGAAAACACTATTATTTTTTTTAATAAATCCTTTGCAGTAAATGACAAGTACAGTAAGCAACACTGTCACAGTACTTCATATATATGTGACTGACATGTTTCTATCTATCTAATCTATGTGTGAAGCTCTATTCTGTCTGTTATAAATTGTCGGGTACCGCTGCTGAATTGCCGGCGGCTTTTTTAAAGAGACGGTGCACGAAAACACTATTATATTTTTTAATAAATCCTTTACACTAAATGACAAGTACAGTAAGCAACACTGTCACTGTACTTCGTATATATGTGGCTGACATGTTTCTATCTATCTAATCTATGTGTGATTCTCTATTCCTTCTATTCTAAATTGTCGGGTACAGATGCTGAATTGCCAGCCGGCTTTTTTAAAGAGACGGTGCATGAAAACACTATTATTTTTTTTAATAAATTCTTTGCAGTAAATGACAAGTACAGTAAGCAACACTGTCACAGTACTTCATATATATGTGACTGACATGTTTCTATCTATCTAATCTATGTGTGAAGCTCTATTCTGTCTGTTATAAATTGTCGGGTACCGCTGCTGAATTGCCGGCCGGCTTTTTTAAAGAGACGGTGCACGAAAACACTATTATATTTTTTAATAAATCCTTTACACTAAATGACAAGTACAGTAAGCAACACTGTCACTGTACTTCATATATATGTGACTGACATGTTTCTATCTATCTAATCTATGTGTGATGCTCTATTCCTTCATGTCTAAATTGTCGGGTACCGGTGTATGCCGCTGCTGAATTGCCGGCCGGCTTTTTTAAAGAAAGCGTCTTCTGAGCAGTTTGTCAGCTTTTGGACACCTTTGAAGGTGTTTTCTATGTGTTCCTATGTGTTTTTGTTTGCCTGCCATTGGTTTTAACGGTGTTCGACGGTGTTCTAAGGTGTTCGACGAACAGTTCGACGAACAGTTCCTCGAACATCCCGGTGTTCGACGAACCGAACCGAACCCGAACACTATGGGGGTGGCTCAACACTATTTCCTAGCCTTGACTTTGTGACTGTTTGGAGTACACTTCTGATGCTGATGGTGTAGAATGGGTGAAGAGTTCTACAGACTCGCCCATCTGTGGTTCGCTACAGTCAATTGGGCAGTTGGGCAGTTGTGACGCGGGGGGAAGCATGGGTATTTGGGGTGCCCCCTCTATGGACTGTACTGCGTGTGATGTTGAGGTGGAGAAAGAACAGGAGAGGCCACTGGAAGCATAGCTTACCATCCACTTTAGCACCTTCTCTTTCTGGGCCTTATCAACAAGGCATATCGCTGTGCAGCTGCCAAAGTGCTGTAGGCCATCCACTAACATAAGTTGTCAGTTGTCTTTGGATAAGACCTGTTTGTGTTGGTTAACTAATGCTTTCACTAACATTACCACGTACCCCATGTACACCTTGAACACCAAGCCTATTCCCCCTTCCACCACACCCTCTCTTTTTCCCACTCATAACTAAAGAAAAATACGTTTTTTGCCTGTGCAATAGCTCAACACACACCTGATTTTCAGTGACACTAAATGACAAGGTAAGATATGGCCTGCCGTATAAGGTTACTAACAGACAAAAAAAATTTGTTAGTGTGCATGAGGCCGATAAAACCTACGAGATATTCTCCAAACAATTTCAAACTGAAATGTCCCCTGCTGTATTACTTTAAGAACAGAAGAATTTTTTTTTGAATGTGGATGAGGCCAGTATGACATAGAATATGTGCTCCAAAATATTTCAAACTCAGATCTAGCCAGCTGCATCACTTTACTCAGAGCAAAAAAATATTTTTGGGTTACTCTGCATAAGCTCTGAGTCCAGCTGACTTTGACCGCCACTGACATAGTAGCTGGCTTATAGCACTGTATGACTTTTGGCATAGGAAAAAATATTTTTTGGACTGGGCCTAGTAAGAGAAGTTTTTTTATTTCCTCTGAAACCAGGACAAGTTCAACGCCACTAAAATAGAATCTGCCTTTTAGCAGACTGTATCAACTTTGCCACAGTAAAAAACCTTTGGTGGACTCTGCTTGCCAAAGAAAAGTATACACTGCTCAAAAAAATAAAGGGAATACTCAAATAACACATCCTAGATCTGCATGAATGAAATATTCTTATTGAATACTTTGTTCTGTACAAAGTTGAATGTGCTGACAACAAAATCACACAAAAATCATCAATGGAAATCAAATTTTTTAACCAATGGAGGCCTGGATTTTGGAGTCACCCCCAAAATTAAAGTGGAAAAACACACTACAGGCTGATCCAACTTTGATGTAATGTCCTTAACCCTAGAAAGCATGACCATAAAAATCTACTTTTTCACATACCTGGGGCCTTTTATGCCCGTGTGCAAATAACATGGAATAACTCAAACAAAAATGACAAACAACTATATACCTGAGGAATACCTAGAGTTTCAAAATTCTAACGAAAGTAATCTTGCAGAAAATAGAAAACAATTAACAGGGCGGGCCTGCGAGGCCCCAGGTATACGTTCTAGGGTTAAAGCAAGTCTAAATGAGGCTCAGTATTGTGTGTGGCCTCTACGTGCCTGTATGACCTCCCTTCAATGCCTGGGCATGCTCCTGATGAGGTTGCGGATGGTCTCTTGTGGGATCTCCTCCCAGGCCTGGACTAAAGCATCCGCCAACTCCTGGACAGTCTGCGGTGCAATGTGGCGTTGGTGGATGGAGTGAGATATGATGTCCCAGATGTGCTCAATCGGATTCAGGTCTGGGGAACTGGTGGGCCAGTCCATAGCTTCAATGCGTTCATCTTACAGGAACTGCTGACACAATCCAGCCGCATGAGGTTTGGCATTGTCCTGCATTAGGAGGAACCCAGGGCCAACCGCACCAGCATATGGTCTCACAAGGGGTCTGAGGATCTCATCTCGGTACCTAATGGCAGTCAGGCTACCTTTGGCGAGCACATGGAGGGCTGTGCAGCCCACCAAAGAAATGCCACCCCACATCATTACTGACCCACTGCCAAACCGGTCATGCTGAAGGAAGTTGCAGGTAGCAGATCGCTCTCCACGGCGTCTCCAGACTCTGTAACGTCTGTCACATGTGCTCAGCGTGAACCTGATTTCATATGTGAAGAGCAAAGGTCATCAGGTGCGACTTTGCCAATCCTGGTGTTCTGTGGAAAATGCCAAGCGTCCTGCACGGTGTTGGGCTGTGAGCACAATCCCCATCTGTTGACGTCGAGCCCTCATACCACCTTCATGTAGTCAGTTTCTAACCATTTGTGCAGACACATGCACATTTGTGGCCTGCTGGAGGTCATTTTGCAGGGCTCTGGCAGTGCTCTTCCTGTTCCTCCTTGCACAAAGGAGGAGGTAACGGTCCTGCTGCTGGGTTGTTGCCCTCCTATGGCTCCCTCCACATCTCCTGGTATCTGCTCCATGCTCTGGACACTGTGCTGACAGACACAGCTACCCTTCTTGCTACAGCTCGCACTGATGTGCCATCCTGGATGAACTGCACTACCTGAGCAACTTCTGTGGGTTGTACTGTAGACACCGTCTCATGCTACTGTACCTCTAGGGGTGAGAGCAATGGCAAAATGAAAAAGTGACCAAAACAACAGCCAAAAATGATGAGAACAGAGAAATGGTCTGTGGTCACCACCTGCAGAACCAATCTTTTATAGGGGTTATCTTGCTAATTGCCTATCATTTCTGCCAGTTGTCTGTTCCATTTGCACAACAGCAGGAGAAATTGATTCACAATCAGTGTTGCTTCATAACAGGACAGGTAGATTTCACAGAAGTGTTATTGACTTGGAGTTACATTGTGTTGTTTAAGTGTTCCCTTTATTTTTTTGAGCAGTGTATATAGGTTTGATTGTGCGTACAAGCTGAATTTGACCACCACTGACGTAGTAGCTGACTTATAGCACTGTATGACTTTTGGCACAGGAAAAAATATTTTTTGAACTGGCCCTAGTAAGAGAAGTTTGTTTTTTTTTACTGTGCAACCAGGACAAGTTCAACGCCACTAAAATAGGATCTGCCTTTTAGTAGACTGGATCAACTTTGCCACAGTAAAAAACCTTTGGTGGACTCTGCCTGCCAACCAAAAATATATATAGGTTTGATTGTGTGTACAAGCTGAATTTGACCGCCACTGACGTAGTAGCTGGCTTATAGCACTGTATGACTTTTGGCACAGGAAAAAATATTTTTGGACTGGGTGTAGCAAGAGAAAAAATATATATTTTTTTATTCTGAAACAATCTGAAGTTCAACTCCACTAAAATAGTATCAGACACTAAAAAAAACTTTAGTGCACACAGCTTTCAATATCACAATAGCAATAGAAAAAAAACAGATTTTGTGCTCTGCAATAAGAAACTCTGCAGACTGTGAGGAGCACAACTTCAACCCCACTAAATGAAAAGGTGCTCTGCACTTGCTTGATCACATTAGCAAGTGCAAAAAAAGATTCAAGGTATAGTGAGACATGGAGCTCTATGCCAGTGGTGCACAGCACTATTGTATGGCATGGGCCCTCTGTTTCTGTCAGAATCTCAGTACTTGCACAAGAATACCAAAAATGTGCTGCACCAGCGGTTGCAGAGGTACACAAGCCAGGAATTATCTACACAATCTGACTACCACACAAGTGCCCATCTATCTAGCTAATATCTCTCATTACACAGGAGAACACTGAGCTGCGTCTGTCTCCAGCAGTGACATGGATATAATGGCGCTGAGGGAACATGGCCGCTTTTTATATTGAGAGGACATGTGATTTCTGCAGCCAATTGCAGAAGCCCTTATGTCTTGACAGTGTAGATGCTTCCTGCGCTATGATTGGCTGGCCGCTCTTTCCTCAGTTAAAGTTACCGCCCAGAGGAAAAAAAAAACAACAGTGCGCCGCTGATCTGACCTGTTCTAAGCTCTCCACAGCCCCCACAGTCACCTGGCACATGTCACCTCTCATCATAAACTTGCACTATGCTAGCAAAACTGTTCAAAATGCCCTGGTTGCCCTGTATTCGTGGTCCCCCGCAAATTCATCGAACTTTTCCGATTTTAAGAAAATTTGCTCACCTTTGCGATCTTGAATCCGAATGTGTCATATTCGTGCAGAATTTCAAACTTTCGAACATTCGCCTAACAAATTCACTCAACAATAAACGTGGACCATTGGTTCTACGACCAAATCAAAATAATGCTGAGCTATTAACGTACCTGGAATGAAGACTAGAGGATCCGGCTACCATAGATTATTCCACCCCACACATTCCCTCATGAAGGCCAGTTCATGGTACTGCCAACTTGATCTCTAGACCAACCTTTCAGTTATCATTTTGTCCAAGGCAAAATTGGGACTCATCTATGAAGAGGATAGACCTCTATACCATCTTCCTTTGCTGTCTTTCTCTGCATTATGATAGCTTTTGACATTGGGGGTGTGAGACCAATGGAACACCTGTAGCTGGACCTCTGACTTGTAGCCCAATATCATGCAAATGCATTCTAATGGCTTGTTTAGACACAATTTGATGCATTAGACTTGGTATGTTACGACCAATTTCACTTGCAATATAGAATAGATCAAATATGAAACCAGTATAAGGCCATTTCTCCAAAGTGCACAGGAGCCTTTTTTCAACATTATAACCCTAGACTGTATGTTACTCATTCTACTATGAGCAGTTTTTATGGCCTAAATGTGCTAACATGTCCGATAATGTCTCCAGACTAGTCTCCCATCGAGCATATCTGGAATATCATTTTTCGGCAATAGCAAGGGCTGCAAGTAGTGGATTTTGATTATTTGATCAACTAAGTGCATCCAGGGTGACAAAGCTTTCCTCAGACAACCTCATTGATAGCTTGCTGGTACATGTACTGTAAATAAATGTATTTTTGCACGTGGCACTCATATTAAATAAGGTATAAATCGAAATGTTTTGATAATTTTGTTTTAATTTTTTTTTCATCATATGCATATCATTAACATGTCTATTGATCCTGTGATTTCCATAATTATCCATGACTTTTCCTTCTTGGAATTTGAATTTCAACGTTGAGGAGTATATGCAGGTTCAGGTTGCTGTGACTGCTCTACAACATTAAACATAGAAACAAATACAACCACACTCTGAGTGCATTATGATATATGTGAGCATTGAGTACATGAATTTTGAACCTCATTAATGCTTTATGGACTATGCCTATAAAATTGAGTTGTTTCATGTGCAGTTTGATCAAATTGTTTGAGCCCATCTGATAGTGACAAAGTGACTTCTAGAAATGGCAACAGACTCAACCTTCTTGGGCTCAGGCCTACAAATTTAAAGTGCAGGTTGGATCAAGCTGTAATTAAAAACAAACTTGGGTAAACCTGGGCAGTACTCAGTGAAAATGGAGGTCCCCACTTGTATTTGCTAAAACACCAAATTCACAAGCACTAGCCATCTGACGCACCTCTTATCAGAGGCGTAATGATCTTGACTGCAGAGGGTGCGACCACAATCGGACCCATGCAGGAGGGGTCCTGGCAATGCCAGCATCCTCAGATGCACATTCAGCTAAAATGCATTGCAGTGCATAGCCCCGCTGGATCCCTGCACCGCAATGCAAGCTACCAGCCAATCAGAGACCGACAGATGACATCAGCGTACAAGTCATTGGTAGGGCAGCACGGTGGCTTAGTGGTTAGCACTGCAGCCTTGCAGTGCTGGGGTCCTGGGTTCAAATCCCACCAAGGACAACATCTGCAAGGAGTTTGTATGTTCTCCCCGTGTTTGCGTGGGTTTCCTCCAGGTTCTCCGGTTTCCACCCACACTCCAAAGACATACTGATAGGGAGCTTAGATTGTGAGACCCAATGGGGACAGTGCCCAAAATGTCTGTAAAGCGCTGTGGAATTAATGGCGCTATATAAATGAGTAAAATAAATAAATTGGTGGCGCATTGCAGTGACATTATGCACTTTCCATTGCTTGCACGCTAAAGTCAACTGCTGGCTTTTGCGCTGGCTAGAGAAGAGGATGCCTTGTGGAGTGGGAGCAGAGGAAGGTAAGTAGAATCATTTATTGTTTTTATGCGCTGAAGAACAGCAGCAGAATGGAGGACATAATGTATAAATCAGGATGGGCCAAGAATGGGAGACATATATAGCAAGATGGGCCCTGGATGGAAGACATATATACCAGGATGAGCCCAGGATGGGAAACATATATACCAGGATGGGAGACATATATACCAAAATGGGCCCAGGATAGGGGACACATATACCAGGATGGGCCCAGAATGGGGGACATATATAATAGGAAGCAGCACACCCTGGGGGACATATATACCAGGATGGAAGACATAAACACCAAGATGGGCCCTGGATGGGGGACATATATTCATGGATGGGCCCAGAATGGGGGACATATATAACAGGAAGGAGCACACCATGGGGGACATATACCAGGATGGTCCAAGAATGGGAGACATATACCAGGATGGGAGATATATATACCAGGATGAGCCCAATATGGCAGACATACAGTATATACCAGGATGGGCTAGGATGGCAGACATAATGTTTATACAAGACATATATTCCAGAATGAGCCCAGGATGGGAGACATATATACCAGGATGGGAGACTTATATACCAGGATGGGGGACATATATTACAGGATGAGCGATATATATACCAGAATGGAGGACATACATGCTAGGATGGGCATAGAATGGGGGACATACAGTTATATGAAAAAGTTTGGGCACCCCTATTAATCTTAAGCTTAATGTTTTATAAAAATTGGTGTTTTTGCAACAGCTATTTCAGTTTGATTTATGTAATAACTGTTGGACACAGTAATGTTTCTGCCTTGAAATGAGGTTTATTGTACTAACAGAAAATGTGCAATCTGCATTCAAACAAAATTTGACAGGTGCATAAGTATGGGCACCTCACCAGAAAAGTGACATTAATAGTAGATCCTCCTTTTGAAAAAATAACAGCCTCTCGTCCCTTCCTGTAGCTTTTAATGAGTTCCTGGATCCTGGATGAAGGTATTTTTGACCATTCTTCTTTACAAAACAATTCCAGTTCAGTTAAGTTTGATGGTCGCTGAGCATGGACAGCCCTCTTCAAATGATCCCACAGATGTTCAATGATATTCAGGTCTGGGGACTGGGATGGCCATTCCAGAACATTGTAATTGTTCCTCTTCATGAATGCCTGAGTAGATTTGGAGCGGTGTTTTGGATCATTGTCTTGCTGAAAGATCCATCCCCTGCGTAACTTCAACTTTATCACTGATTCTTGAACATTATTGTCAAGAATCTGCTGATACTGAGTGGAATCCATGCGTCCCTCAACTTTAACAAGATTCCCGGTGCCGGCATTGGCCACACAGCCCCAAAGCATGATGGAACCTCCACCAAATTTTACTGTGGGTAGCAAGTGTTTTTCTTGGAATGCTGTGGTTTTTTGCCGCCATGCATAATGCCTTTTTGTATGACCAAACAACTCAATCTTGGTTTCATCAGTCCACAAGACCTTCTTCCAAAAAGAAATTGGCTTCTCCAAATGTGCTTTTGCATACCTCAGCCGACTCTGTTTGTGGCGTGCTTGCAGAAACGGCTTCTTTCGCATCACTCTCCCATACAGCTTCTCCTTGTGCAAAGTGCGTTGTATAGTTGACCGATGCACAGTGACACCATCTGCAGCAAGTTGATGCTGCAGCTCTCTGGAGGTGGTCTGAGGATTGTCCTTGACTGATCTCACCATTCTTCTTCTCTGCCTTTCTGATGTTTTTCTTGGCCTGCCACTTCTGGCCTTAACAAGAACTGTCTCTGTGTTCTTCCATTTCCTTACTATATTCCTCACAGTGGAAGCTGACAGGTTAAATCTCTGAGACAGCTTTTTGTATCCTTCCCCTGAACAACTATGTTGAATAATCTTTGTTTTCAGATCATTTGACAGTTGTTTTGAGGAGCCCATGATGCCACTCTTCAGAGGAGATTCAAACAGGAGAACAACTTGCAAGTGGCCACTTTAAGTAGCTTTTCTCATGATTGCATTCACCTGGCTCTGAAGTTCAAAGCTCAATGAGGTTATAAAACCAAAAAAAGTGCTTTAGTAAGTCAGTAAAAAGTAGGTAGGAGTATTTAAAACAAGAAAATGATAAGGGTGCCCATACTTATGCACCTGTCAAATTTTGTTTGAATGCAGATTGCACATTTTCTGTTAGTACAATAAACCTCATTTCAAGGCAGAAACATTACTGTGTCCAACAGTTATTACATATATCAAATTGAAATAGCTGTTGCAAAAACATCAATTTTTATAAAACATTAAGCTTAAGATTAATAGGGGTGCCCAAACTTTTTCATATGACTGTATATACCAGGATGGGGGACTAATATACCTGGAAGGGGCCCAGTATGTGGAATATTAGTACAGGATGGGGGACATTGCTACATAATGGGGGGGAAACATATGTCCTTATAGGATTTAAAACGCTACGAGGGCCAATACAGCTGACCAACATGACATGCAGGGGGGAGGGGGGGGGCAGGTTCAAATTTTGTACCGGGGCCCATCGGACTCTAGTTACACCATTGTCTCTTACATACTGATAAAAACACATATATACAAATAAATCTACTGTATTTACCTCTCTATATCTATCTCCTCTTTCTCAGTCATTTTTAGCCATACTCTTGTTTTCTAATACAATCCTAATACAGTCTGACAGCAGTAAGAAAAAATGTGATTTTAAGGAACAAATTTAATTACCTCCCACAACTGTCATAAAATCTTCTATAATTACATCGTGTAGGGCACGGCTATGTAAAAAAAATGTGCAATCTCACTGATTTTGATAGAGCTTCAATATAGAAATTGCAGTGCACAATGAACAACTATTTACTTAGTAATATTCAGATGAAAGCTTTACATCTAGAAAAAAAAATATTAAAGTTTGAAATGAGTCTACAGTCTACAGATAATTTGGTAACTCTCCAGTAATAATGAACCTTAGTGTATTTTAATGAGGTTACTTTGCATTATGGACCTTTAATCTTGTGCATTTTGATCACATCGAGTAAAGTAGTAGTCTTCCAGCAGCCTTCATTATTTGTTATTTTATGATTTTCATATATATTTCTTAATGTCATCTAAGTTCACGACTTAATCATTTGTGAATTTCAGTTTAGAAAAATTTGTAATATTTTTGCCAATCTCTGGTGGTATATTTGTTATCATCAATTGAAATTCAATACAGGAGGTAAAATGTAACTTGCGCTGGATTTAGGCAAAGGAAAGGAAACTAATATTATAGGTAAAATGAATAAATTTATTAGTTAAAATCTGCATACAGTAGTTTTAAAGATTAAAAAAAAGATTAAAAATGAAATATTATTTACAGTTATATGAAAAAGTTTGGGCACCCCAAAATTTGACAGGTGCATAAGTATGGGCACCCTTTTCATTTTCTTGTTTTAAATACTCCTACCTACTTTTTACTGACTTACTAAAGCACTTTTTTTGGTTTTGTAACCTCATTGAGCTTTGAACTTCATAGCCAGGTGTATGCAATCATGAGATAAGCTACTTAAAGTGGCCACTTGCAAGTTGTTCTCCTGTTTGAATCTCCTCTGAAGAGTGGCATCATGGGCTCCTCAAAACAACTGTCAAATGATCTGAAAACAAAGATTATTCAACATAGTTGTTCAGGGGAAGGATACAAAAAGCTGTCTCATAGATTTAACCTGTCAGTTTCCACTGTGAGGAACATAGTAAGGAAATGGAAGAACACAGGGACAGTTCTTGTTAAGGCCAGAAGTGGCAGGCCAAGAAAAACATCAGAAAGGCAGAGAAGAAGAATGGTGAGATCAGTCATTGACAATCCTCAGACCACCTCCAGAGAGCTGCAGCATGAACTTGCTGCAGATGGTGTCACTGTGCATCGGGCACTTTGCACAAGGAGAAGCTGTATGGGAGAGTGATGCGAAAGAAGCCATTTCTGCAAGCACACCACAAACAGAGTCGGCTGAGGTATGCAAAAGCACATTTGGAGAAGCCAATTTCTTTTTGGAAGAAGGTCCTGTGGACTGATGAAACCAAGATTGAGTTGTTTGGTCATACAAAAAGGCGTTATGCATGGCGGCAAAAAAACACAGCATTCCAAGAAAAACACTTGCTACCCACAGTAAAATTTGGTGGCTTTGGGGCTGTGTGGCCAATGCCGGCACCGGGAATCTTGTTAAAGTTGAGAGACGCATGGATTCCACGTAGTATCAGCAGATTCTTGACAATAATGTTCAAGAATCAGTGATAAAGTTGAAGTTACGGAGGGGATGGATCTTTCAGCAAGACAATGATCCAAAACACCGCTCCAAATCTACTCAGGCATTCATGCAGAGGAACAATTACAATGTTCTGGAATGGCCATCCCAGTCCCCAGACCTGAATATCATTGAACATCTGTGGGATCATTTGAAGAGGGCTGGCCATGCTCGGCGACCATCAAACTTAACTGAACTGGAATTGTTTTGTAAAGAGGAATGGTCAAAAATACCTTCATCCAGGATCCAGGAACTCATTAAAAGCTACAGGAAGGGACGAGAGGCTGTTAATTTTGCAAAAGGAGGATCTACTAAATATTAATGTCACTTTTCTGGTGAGGTGCCCATACTTATGCACCTGTCAAATTTTGTTTGAATGCAGATTGCACATTTTCTGTTAGTACAATAAACCTCATTTCAAGGCAGAAACATTACTGTGTCCAACAGTTATTACTTATATCAAACTGAAATAGCGGTTGCAAAAACACCAATTTTTATAAAACAATAAGCTTAAGATTAATAGGGGTGCCCAAACTTTTTCATATAACTGTATAGTTAGAGACTCAGTAGTGTGTAGCCTTACCTATGTTGTTCTTGAGGTGGATGATTGGTCTCTAATAGTGTTGAGCGAGTATGTTCTGTCCGAGTATGCTCGGGCCGAGCTCCGAGTATTTACAGCTGCTCGGTGATAAGGTTAAATCGCTCCCGTGTGCATGATTTGCAACTGTTTGACAGTTTTATTACAAGTGAGGAATGTGTAAGAAATAGACATTCCTCACATGTAATAAAACTGTCAAACAGTCGCAAATTATGCACACGGGATCGATTCAACCATATCACCGAGCAGCTGTAAATACTCGGAGCTCGGCCCGAGCATACTCGGCGAAAGGTTTAATAGAACATACTCGCTCAACACTAGTCTCTCAGTGTTGGTGAGGTGAGGTTAAAACGATTTTTGTAGAGGGAGCCTTTTAGGTTTAGTAGCTGTGTATATCAGGAGAACACTATAATAAACAGTAGAGTATGTTTTAGTTATATGGAAAAGCAATTTAGAGATCCGTAGGATCAATTTAGAGCGATGGGTTACCTGCTATGACGCTTCCCTGATGTCTCCTTTGATGTCTCCTTTGGAGGCTGGACTGTCAGGGGAGGACAGGACGGTCAAGGTGCTAATGGAAAGAGGGAAGTTAGATAGAGCTGGCTTTCTTTTTAATTTGTATTTGCGAGTGGTTATGGTGAAGGATAATACCTGTTGGTAGAGAGGGGTCTCATAAGAAGCTGGGGTTACTTGAAGTCTCTAGGACAGGAAACCTGTGATGTCTCTGGTTGGGGATAATGTGTTCCTCGCAGTAGCTGCGGGCATGCGACCTGTAATTATGTATGGTTCAGGCTGTCCTGTCCTCAGATGCAGGCAGTGTATGGAGTGGCACTGTCGGCGTGTGGCAGAGTGCCAGGTCCTGAAGAGTGCTGTCTTGTGCGGTTGGGGATCCTGGGGTGCCATAGTGCAGACCTCCTAGAGAAAAATGGGCAATCCAAGCTATACATGGAGGGTTTTCCAGTGAGGAAAACTTTTATTTATGTTGTGCAGAAATGAGCGGAACCACTGAAATACGAATTCAGCAAATTATGTGATTTTATTGAGTAATTTGATTTGCAGCAAAGTTAAAGCACTCCCATTAAGATTTCTTTTATATTATAAATATTAGTATATGTAAATGTAACATTATGTGTATGTGCTTATATACTCATCTAGCTTCTCTGGGATCCAGCGTCATTCAGCTTCTCTTCTCAGTCACATCACCACTTTTCATATTCTCTTGGTCATGTTGCCCTCTGCATGACCCAGAAATGGCTTTTTGCAATGTAAACCTATGAAGCGTTAGAGCCAGGCTCTATAGATTTACATTGTAGAAAAGAATTCCAGCTCATGCATAAAGTGACCCAGCTAGTCAGAAGAGCAGTGACTTTGCTGAGAAGAGGAGTAGAACAGTGCTGGATCCCTGACAAGGCGAAGATAGGTGAGTATATGAACACGCACACTACATATACATATAGCAACATCAAAGAAATGAGCTGGAACATATGTTGATATACAGTACAGACCAAAAGTTTGGACACACCTTCTCATTTTAAGATTTTTCTGTATTTTTATGACTATGAAAATTGTACATTCACACTGAAGGCATCAAAACTATGAATTAACACATGTGGAATTATATACTTAACAAAAAAGTGTGAAACAACTGAAAATATGTCTTATATTCTAGGTTTTCCAAAGTAGCCACCTTTTGCTTTGATGACTGCTTTGCACACTCTTGGCATTCTCTTGATGAGCGTCAAGAGGTAGTCACCGGAAATGGTCTTCCAACAATCTTGAAGGAGTTCCCAGAGATGCTTAGCACTTGTTGGCCCTTTTGCCTTCACTCTGCAGTCCAGCTCACCCCAAACAATCTCGATTGGGTTCAGGTCTTGTGACTGTGGAGGCCAGGTCATCTGGCGTATCACCCCATCACTCTCCCTCTTGGTCAAATAGCCCTTACACAGCCTGGAGGTGTGTTTGGGGTCATTGTCCTGTTGAAAAATAAATGATGGTCCAACTAAACGCAAACTGGATGGAATAGCATACCGCTGCAAGATGATGTGGTAGCCATGATGGTTCAGTATGCCTTCAATTTTGAATAAATCCCCAACAGTGTCACCAGCAAAGCACCCCCACACCATCACATCTCCTCCTCCATGCTTCACGGTGGGAACCAGGCATGTAGAGTCCATCCGTTCACCTTTTCTGCGTCGCACAAAGACATGGTGGTTGGAACCAAAGATCTCAAATTTGGACTCATCAGACCAAAGCACAGATTTCCACTGGTCTAATGTCCATTCCTTGTGTTCTTTAGCCCAAACAAGTCTCTTTTCTGCTTGTTGCCTGTGACGCGCCCAGGGGATGGGGACGACTCGGCGCCCGGGCCTTGTTGTTAGTTTTGGGGGGATGCCGCGGTGGCCGGCTCCCAAGGCCGTACACTGAGGTCACTCTTAAAAGCAAGGAATAATGGGGGAAAGATGTATGGGAAAGGGGAATGTTCGTGACGCCACCCGTGGTGTCTGGTGAGGATCACGAGCGCTGCTACAGTCCTCTGAGGCCGGTGGTCAGGCACCTTAGTTGGTGCGGTTCCCCACAGGTGGAGCGGGGACTCAGGGCAGCGTAGGAGAAGGGATGCAGAACAGAGGGGACCCAGCCGGGTCAGAGGTAGAATAGGCACACTCACAACAGTTCACTTCAGTACCTTTACTGGTGGTGTTTCAGGCACGATCCAGGGCACTGTAGGGTGAAGGGTGCATTTCAGGACTCTCCCCAGTGAGTGGGTGTGGGGCCTCCTGTTTCTTGCCTTTTCCTGATAAGTTTATGACCTGCCTGGAGCTAGGCCTAACTTGGTCTCTGTCTTGCACCGGCTGACCTGGTGGTAGGGCCTTCTGTTGGAGATCACACTCCCTGGTCTCTTGGGCCTCAGTGACTCCTGACTAGAGATGAGCGTTGTTCTACTCGAACTGTTCGCCAATCTCAAATTCGAGCTGTTTTGGGCGGTGTTCGAGCCGATCGGCGAACACGAACAATTTGAGAAAAATTCGGCTGTTCGAGGTTATGTTCGATAACTGTTCGTGCACCAAAATCATAACTGGATTTTTTCTCAGTAATGATGAAAATTAATGTTAATACGCAGTTTGAGTGTACAGCGGGGCGGGGGGAGGGGCAGGGGATGGATCTCTGCAGGAACAATGAAGATCTCCATTTTTTTTTCTCTTTCCCGCATTTGCAGTGGGGAGGTGCAATCTGTCAGCCTATCAGCAGCGCACACACGGAGCGAAGTGCTTTTTTTCACACAAGCAAGGGCATGTGTGATTGGCAGTGTATGTCACATGTCCTTGCCCTATAAGACCAAGCCATTTTCCCCGTCGCCACCATTTTCTCACTGCTGCAGCTGCGTGTTAGACGGCACCGCTGTTGCTGTGTGCGCTATACCTTGTTAATTTCAAGCCAATTTTCGCACAAATATACAGATAGCTTGGGAGTAGGGAATAGTTGTGATTGCAGTCCTTTTAAGGACTAGGTTACAGCATTTCCTACGACTTTTATCAGGCAGGTCTGTGCTCTTAAATAGATAGATTGTGTGAGTAAAGACTAATTGTAATTGGAGTCCTTTTCAGGACTAGGTTACATCAGTTCCTATCAGTTTTTGCCAGGCAGGTTTTTTTCACAGCATTTGGCTGAATCTAGCAAAGCTAATCCTTTTTGGCCTATTGCAGAGTGTGTTAGTCAGTGGAGTAGCCTATCTGTGTTGCAAGATATACCACCTGTGTATAGAATACCAATTTTTTTACTGCACCTAGTGAAGTAAAATCTTTTGGGCATAGCATCATTCTATTAGTCCATCTATACTGACCTCCATCAGGTTGCAAACTGAATATAATTTTTTTCTGCATCTAGCTCTGAAAAAATATTTGGGCTTCTAGCAGTGTGTGGGACTTGGTCTATTAGTCCATCTATACTGACCTCCATTAGGTTGCAAATTAAAAATAATTTTTTTCTGCATCTAGCTCTGAAAAAATATTTGGGCTTCTAGCAGTGTGTGGGACTTGGTCTATTAGTCCATCTATACTGACCTCCATCAGGTTGCAAATTGAATAAAAAATTTTTCTGCATCTAGCTCTGAAAAAATATTTGGGCTTCTAGCGGTGTGTGGGACTTGGTCTATTAGTCCATCTATACTGACCTCCATCAGGTTGCAAATTAAAAATAATTTTTTTCTGCATCTAGCTCTGAAAAAATATTTGGGCTTCTAGCAGTGTGTGGGACTTGGTCTATTAGTCCATCTATACTGACCTCCATCAGGTTGCAAATTAAAAATAATTTTTTTCTTCATTTAGCTCTGAAAAAATATTTGGGCTTCTAGCAGTGTGTGGGACTTGTTCTATTAGTCCTTCTATACTGACCTCCAGCAGGTTGCAAATTGAATATAATTTTTTTCTGCACCTAGCTCTGAAAAAATATTTGGGCTTCTAGCGGTGTGTGGGACTTGGTCTATTAGTCCATCTATACTGACCTCCATCAGGTTGCAAATTAAAAATAATTTTTTTCTGCATCTAGCTCTGAAAAAATATTTGGGCTTCTAGCAGTGTGTGGGACTTGGTCTATTAGTCCATCTATACTGACCTCCATCAGGTTGCAAATTAAAAATAATTTTTTTCTTCATTTATCTCTGAAAAAATATTTGGGCTTCTAGCAGCGTGTGGGACTTGTTCTATTAGTCCATCTATACTGACCTCCATCAGGTTGCAAATTAAAAATATTTTTTTTCTGCATCTAGCTCTGAAAAAATATTTGGGCTTCTAGCAGTGTGTGGGACTTGGTCTATTAGTCCATCTATACTGACCTCCATCAGGTTGCAAATTAAAAATAATTTTTTTCTTCATTTATCTCTGAAAAAATATTTGGGCTTCTAGCAGCGTGTGGGACTTGTTCTATTAGTCCATCTATACTGACCTCCATCAGGTTGCAAATTAAAAATAATTTTTTTCTGCATCTAGCTCTGAAAAAATATTTGGGCTTCTAGCAGTGTGTGGGACTTGGTCTATTAGTCCATCTATACTGACCTCCATCAGGTTGCAAATTAAAAATAATTTTTTTCTGCATCTAGCTCTGAAAAAATATTTGGGCTTCTAGCAGTGTGTGGGACTTGGTCTATTAGTCCATCTATACTGACCTCCATCAGGTTGCAAATTAAAAATAATTTTTTTCTGCATCTAGCTCTGAAAAAATATTTGGGCTTCTAGCAGTGTGTGGGACTTGGTCTATTAGTCCATCTATACTGACCTCCATCAGGTTGCAAATTGAATAAAAAAAATTTCTGCATCTAGCTCTGAAAAAATATTTGGGCTTCTAGCGGTGTGTGGGACTTGGTCTATTAGTCCATCTATACTGACCTCCATCAGGTTGCAAATTAAAAATAATTTTTTTCTGCATCTAACCCAGCCAATAGTTTTGGCCTAATACCACAGTTTGGCCACTCAGCTCTGCTCGGTTACCATCCATTGTTTTTTTGTGCAAACAACTCCAGAGTTGTGAATTAGTTAACCACCAAAATGAGTGGAAAAAGGCCTGCTGCTGGTGGAAAGGGGAATAGGCGTGTTGGGAAGGGGAAAAAAGGTTGTGTCCGTGGGGTAGGTGCAGAAGAAAGACCATCTTCCAGCCAAACTAAAATGTCTACTTCTTTTAGCGGACAATGTGATAAGATCCCTTTCTTACGGCCACGCCAATCGCTACAAATTCCAGATGAGGCACAAAAACAGCAGGTGCTTCAACGGATATCAAGTGCTCCTTTAAGTGGGCTCTCCTCCACATCAACTTCAACATCACAAATACTCCAGTCCTCAAAGGTGTCACCCAAATCGCACTTGCTTCCTCACAGCTCCCAAATCTCCAGCTGCCCGTCTGAGTATGAGGTAGAACAGATGGTTGAGTCTGCAGAGCTGTTTACTCATACTATAGCCTGGGAATCAGAGGTCGACTCCAGCGCTTCTGTGAATCCAGACGAGGAAATGATCTGCACTGATGCCCAGAATCTTTATGAGTCGGATCCAGGACCAGACGCAGAAGGTTCTGACCATAATGTAGACCCTCATTCCCAAACTGTAACTCCTGTTGGTGGAGACAATGAGGAAGACGATGATAAGACTCAAATACCTGATTGGAGCGACAACTTTAGTTTTTTGTCAGGGCAGGAACAGGTTGGCTCTGAGGACGACGGGTGTGATAACGCACAGGGTGATGATGATGAGGTCGGAGATCCCACTTACTGTCAACCCACAGTCAGCCAAGAGATGAGGTCAGCAGAGGAGGTGGAGGAAGATGCTAGTGACGACGAGGTCAGGTTGCGCCTTCCTGGACAGAGACGTAGTACTGGAAGCACGTCAACAACTGCATCCTCAAACACAACTCTGCCTCTCACCACAAGTCGTGGTGGCTCTTCAGGTCGCATGGGTGCTAAGCCTTGCATAGCCTGGGCATTTTTTCAGATCGATAAAGATGACCCAACTCGTGTTATCTGTAACATTTGTCAGCAAAAGCTAAGTAGAGGCCAAAAAATACATAGTTTGAGTACTTCATGCATGAACCGGCACATGGACATGAAGCATAAGTTGCAGTGGGAAGCTCAGTGTGCTACAATGCGGTCTAGCCGGCCGGGCCAACCACCGTCTGCCATATCTTGTGCATCCGCGGCCTCTTCATCCTCTGTGACTGGGGGGACAGCAGTCACACCTGTTTTGGGGCGCAGACCTGCCACCTCTTTACCCGCAACAGCCAGCGTGATTGGCAGGTCATCATTTTCTTTGGAGGTGGTAACACCAGCTGGTCTTGAGCGCTGTCCGACATCGATAGCACCACCTTTGGATCAAGGCAACCTAACATGTCCGCCTGCATCTTCCTCACAGACCGGCAGTTTGCCGGGGACACCCTTATCAACCCCGTCTAAGCACAATAGCCAGCCCTCGGTCCCTCAGATGTGGACAAGTAAAAGACCATTTCCTCCTAGCCATGAGAAAGCTAAGAGGTTGAATTTCACCATCTGCAAGCTCTTGGCTACAGAAATGCTGCCTTTCCGCCTGGTGGACACAGAGGATTTTCGAGACCTTATGTCCATCGCAGTGCCCCAGTACCAGATGCCCAGTCGGCACTACTTCTCAAAGAAAGGTGTGCCTGCGCTCCACCAGCATGTCGCACACAACATCACCGCTTCTTTGAGAAACTCTGTGTGTGACAGGGTGCATTTCACCACAGACACTTGGACGAGTAAGCATGGACAGGGGCGTTACATGTCGCTGACTGGGCACTGGGTAACTATGGTGACAGCAGGACAAGGGGCTGCTGTCCAAGTCTTGCCGTCCCCACGAGTTGTGCGTCAATCCTCTTTATGTCATTTTTCCTCCACTGCTTCTGCCTCCTCAACCTCCTCTCGGTCTTCCACCTGCACCCAAAGCCTGTCTGGTCATGCCACAAGCTTTCTAACTGCGCAGAAGGGATCCTGCACACCTCCTTACTATGCTGGCAGTAGGGCTCAACGTCATCAGGCGGTTTTTACATTGAAATGTCTGGGAAATGTGAGTCACACAGCTGAGGAGTTGTGGTCAGCTCTGGAGAACCAATTTCATGAATGGTTGTCTCCACTGGACCTGAAACCAGGGAAGGCCGTGTGCGACAATGCTGCAAACCTGGGTGCAGCCCTTCGCCGGGGCAATGTCACACACGTGCCTTGTATGGCTCACGTGTTGAACCTGGTTGTCCAGCAATTTTTAGCCCACTATCCCAGACTAGATGGCCTTCTGCAGAGGGCACGGTCGCTGTGTGCTCACTTCCGCCGTTCGCATCCCGCAGCTCAGCGACTTACATCTCTACAGAAGTCGTTGGGCCTGCCACTTCACCGGCTAAAATGCGATGTGCCTACCCGGTGGAATTCAACTCTGCACATGTTGCAGCGACTGTGGCAGCACCGACAAGCCCTGGTGCAATACGTTCTGACGTATAGCCTGGGCCAACGAGATTCAGAGGTGGGGCAAATCACGCTGGAGGAGTGGTCTCAGATCAGGGACCTATGCACCCTTCTGCACAGTTTTGAAATGGCGACGAAGATGTTTAGTGCTGACGATGCCATTATCAGCATGACTATTCCGGTGATTTACATGCTGGAGCACATGTTAAACAGAATTCGGAGTCAGATGGTGGCACAAGAGGAGGTGGAGGAAGTAGAGGAGGAGGAGTTGTATGCGGAAGGGCTAACATCTGCAAGGTCCAGACGGTCGGCAGCACCAAGGCGGCAGGCATGTGAGGGTGGGGGAGATGATTTTACCAGGGCGCATGGTAGCAGCCAAACTAGTGAGGAAGGTGCAGGAGCCCAGGAAGAAGTGGAGGACGAACTGATGGAAGACTCATCAGATGAGGGAGACCTTGATCACATTTCTGTTGTGCGAGGTTGGGGGGAGAGGACAGAGGAAGGAAGCATGATTGCTACCTCGCCACCAACACAACAGGGACTTGGTGCTCCTGGATGCGCAACACACATGAGTGCCTTCTTGCTGCACTACCTGCAACATGACCCTCGAATTGTGAGAATTAGAAATAATCCTGACTACTGGGTTGCCACACTGTTAGATCCCCGGTACAAAAGTAAATTTGCAGAAATTATTCCTGCCATAGAAAGGGATGCACGCATGCAGGAGTATCAGCAGAGACTGTTGCAGAATCTTACATGTGCTTTTCCACAAAATACCAGTGGTGCACGTAGTGAATCTCACAGTTCCAACTTGCCAACCGTGGGACCGTCAAGTGTTCAGCACTCAAACCGTAACAGAACCACAGTATCTGCTGGTAACATCAATTTTGCGGAATCATTTCACCACTTTTTTAGCCCATCCTTTGCAAGGCCACAGGAGACAAGAAGTCTGACACATAGTCAACGCCTAGAGACGATGGTACAGGAGTATCTCCAAGTAAACATTGAAGCCACGACTGTGTCACTGGACCCTTGCTCTTTTTGGGCTTCCAATCTGGATAAATGGCCGGAGCTAGCCACTTACGCCTTGGAGATCTTGTCATGCCCCGCAGCCAGCGTTCTGTCTGAACGTGTGTTCAGCGCTGCTGGTGGTGTGCTGACAGATAAGCGCACGCGGCTCTCCACTGATAATGTAGACAGACTCACGTTCATAAAGATGAACAAATCATGGATCCGAAACGACTTTTCTACCCCTGTGTCATCCTGGGGAGAGTAAAAGCTTGATGATTGGTTAAAATCACCCTACCAACCGTTTTAAGCTTTCAAATTACTAATCATGTTTATCTGTATCTTGAATGGAAAATAATTTGGGCTTTGTAGCAGTGTGCAGCACTGATCCTATTAGGCCATCTATAATAAGCTTCACCAGATTTAAAATTAAAAATAATTTTTAGCTGCATCTAGCCCGGAAAATAATTTTGGGGCTCCGAGATGCGCAAGACACATAAGTGCCTTCTTGCTGCACTACCTGCAGCATGACCCTCATATTGTCAGAATTCGAAGTAATCATGACTACTGGGTTGCCACACTCTTAGATCCCCCAAACTTTTCGATCAACCTTTTCATTTTAATAAAGACCAAAAAAATGGTCATTTTTGAAATTATAAGCATTAGCAGGTTGTTAGAAACTGAAATCAAACAGTTTTCAACTCAAAACTTTATTCTAGGTGATGTTACATTTTCACATAGGACCCCTTGTTCGAAAGGAGCTTCTGAACTCTCTCGTCCATTGAATTTGTCAGGTTTTGGATGGTTTCTGCTTCAATTGTTTTGCATGAGGACAGAATACCCTCCCAGAGCTGTTGCTTAGATGTGAACTGCCTCCCGCCATCATAGACACTCCTTTTAATGATGCTCCAAAGGTTCTGAATGGGGTAGAGGTCAGGGGAGCATGGGGGTCACACCATAAGTTTGTCCCCTTTTATGCCCATATCAGCCAGAGATGCAGATGTTTTATGTGCAGCATGAGATGGTGCATTATCATGCAGAAAAATGATCTTGCTGTGAAATACACGGTTCTTCTTCTTGAACCATGGCAGGAAGTGCTGTTTGAGAAAATCCACATACATTATGGAGTTCATCTTTAGCGCCTTCAGGGATCCTAAAGGGGCCGACAATCTCTCTCCCCATGATTCCAGCCCAAAACATTACTCCACCTCCTCCTTGTTGGCGCTGTAGCCGTGTTTGCGTGGGGTGTCCATCAACCAGCCATCCTCCACTCCATTCATCTGGACCATCGAGCGCTGCACGGCACTCATCCGTGAACAAAACAGTTTTGAAATCAGTCTTCATGTAATGTTTGGCCCACTGGAGCCGTTTCTGCTTGTGTGAAGTGGATAGAGGAGGTCGACAGGATGGCATATGCACAGCTGCAAACCTCTGAAGGTCCCTGCATCTTGTTGTTCGGGGGACGTTGGAGGCACAAGCAGCTTCAAAAACTTGTCTGCTGCTATGACAAGGCTTTTTTGCCGCTGCTGTTTTAACCTGACGTAATTGCCTGTAGGAAAGAGTCCTCAATTTGCCCTTATCAGCACGCACACGTGTGTACTGTGAATCAGCTACATACTTCTTGATTGCCAAGACACTTCATCCTGATCATCGCACAATGTTGATTGTAGTCATGCCTTGACCTAAACACTCCACAATTTGTTGCTTCTCAGCAGCCGACACATCCTTTTTCTTTCCCATTTTGGCAGAAAATGTAGGCTGCTTAATAATGTGAGAGAGCCTTCTTAAGTAGTCTTGCCTTTCATTGGACACACCTGCCAAACTAATTAGCACAGGTGTCTGCAATTGCTTACAGTGATATAAAGAGCCCTGACACACATCACCATCAATGAGTTTAACTGACAAACAAACAAATTCTTCCCTTATCACTCCTAAACACTTTTTGCATAATAATTTGGAACGCGGTGTACATGTGCTTTTCCACAAAACACCAGTGGTTCACGTAGTGAATCTTACAGTTCTAACTTGCCAACCGTGGTCTGTATGGAATTGTTCAATAAAGGGCCCAAAATTAAGATAACATAGATGGGAGAGGTCTCTATGAATAGGAATTCCTAAGTATTTGATACCCTGTGAGGGCCAGGCAAAGGGAAAGTTGGACTGGATGGAATCCTATATGGATTTAGGGAGGGAGACATCGAGGGCCTCAGACTTCGCTGCATTGATTTTAAAATTTTACCATGTAACAAAGTGATCTATTTCAGCCATAACAGCAGGGATGGATATATGTGATTGAGTGATATATACTAGGACATTATCAGCAAATAGAGAGCACTTGTACCCGGTGCCTCCCACCTCAATCCACCTAATATTGGGGTTATGGCGAATTGATGAGAGCAGGTGCTCCGTCACTAGGATGTATAAGAGAGGGGACAGAGGACATCCCTGCCTTGTCCCATTGGTGATTGTGAAAGGTGATGAAAATGTTCTGACGCACCCCCTGGGCCTTGGGACACCCGGAGCCGGACCCTTTTTGGTGGATGCTGGTGGTTGTAGTCTTCGTGGCGGCGATCCGGTTCCGTGGCTCAGGGCGGTCAAACCAGTGGCGGAACTATTTATGTGGTTTTGATGTTTAAATGTCTGACTACGCCACCCGTGGATTGCGGTCAGAGTGAACCGCCGCTACAGGGCAGACCGCTAAGGCTGGTGTTGTGGGTGCAGCAGAGCGTAGCATAACTCCCCACGGGAGGAGTATAGCCTCAGGGCAGTGTATGCGGAGGATGGGGGTGATGGTGCAGGGCAGCAGCAGTAACGACACGGAGTCAGTGATGCAGTTCAGGGCCTTTACTCACAGTTCTTATTATCCAGACCACGTCTGCAGGTAACGGCTGCCCACGTCGTACTGTGCTCACCAGGTGAGGGGCTCAGACAACTCCCAGATAACTTTGGAGCGCTTCACAGGACCCCCTTTGTGTGTCCTTTGTCTGGCCTTTCTTACCAACACTTCTGTCCGGCTGCCTCGGGCCTCCTCTTGGTAAACTTGGCGCCAGTTTCCCTGACCCTATGTGGTGCCTTCCTAGCGGGTGGAGCAAGGGGCTGCGCCACATAAAATGTCAGAGCCTCCGGTTTCTAGCTGAGGGTCGTTTCCTGCCTCCACTAGTTCAGGGACCCGTCTCCCCCTTTGGCCTGACCCCTCCACGCAGGTGGATTCGGGCGTGCGGTGGCGACTCGCCCGTCCGCACCCCTGGGATCCCTTCATTCCTCGTTCCTGGAGCCTTCTCCGCTCCTCTTCCTTCCTTCTCCCTCTTGCAGGCCTGGGCCTCTGTTACTAGGCCCGCCTCCGGAGCAGAGCTCATGCAGAGCCCCTGCTCCCTGCCACTTCTGCTCAGACTTCTCTGCACTGAACTAAGATGGTGCCCACGTTTTATACTCCCTTCTCAATGCACCCAGGAACTGCTTCCTCCCTGCTCCTGCACTGCAGGGTTCCCCTTCCTCAGTGTTCCCTCCCCCCACTCCAGCCAGGGACAGGGACTGTCGTGCCCATCTCAGGGGCATATTGGTCGCCCTGCCCCACGGCAATGTGGTGTAATGCATGCAGGTGTCGGGTCCTGATCCACACTCCATCCTTATCTGAGAGTGAGATATCACACCTCTGGGTGAGGTGCAATACGTCTGTAGCAACCGAGCCCTCGGTGCTACAGTTCCATTTATCTTCAGCCTAGGTGACGTATTGTGATACAGGGCCGTGATTTTGGCTATAAAAGGGTCCCCTAGACCCCTACCCCAAGCTTTTTAAGAGAATCATATATGGCGTGCCAGGAGACTCTATGGAATGCTTTCTCAGCATCCAACGAGAGTATCTACTTACAAATTTTTAACTGCATCTAGCCCAGGAAATACTTTGTGCCTAGTAGCAGTGTCTGCTAGTCAGCGGATTATCCCGGCTGTTAAGCAAGCTACACCACCTGTAGTTTGGACACTTAATTTTTTCAAAGGAAATGCTTCGGGACCACGGGATACTTAGTGAAGAGCATCAGGAGGCACCCCAAGGCATAGGGGCTGGGACTGGCACTAGGATGCCTTGCGGTGGACAGCCGAGCTCGATCCTTATAAAAGCTTTTTAACTGCAGCAGCTTTAGTGGACGCTACTGGAGCTGGAATTACGCGGCTGCTGGCATGAGACTTGCCCTCCAATAGATCCTTGTAAATGGATTTAAAGTGTATTCATTTAAATTAGAGGGACAATTTAAATTAAAAAGCTTAGAGCTGCCTCCACCACAGGGGGGCTCTCTCGACCCACCAGCGGACAGGCACCAGTATTGGGAGAGGGGGGCTGGCCGTCAGGGTTCACCGCGGCTCTGGCACAAACCCGGCGACACGGAGGTGGCACGGGCAGGAGCGGACTGGCCGTCTCGGCTTCTCACTTTTTGGATTTTAGAAGGGCATGACATGCCTATATCTGTGTCTCCCCCTCCTTTTACTCCTCCACCTCTTTTCTTTTCGCATGACTATATGTACTTGTCACTTTTCCATGTGTTAGTTGTGTCTTCTGAGCAGTTTGTCAGCTTTTGGACACCTTTGAAGGTGTTTTCTATGTGTTTCTATGTGTTTTTGTTTGCCTGCCATTGGTTTTAACGGTGTTCGAAGGTGTTCGACGAACAGTTCGACGAACAGTTCGGCGAACACACGGGTGTTCGACGAACCGAACCGAACTCGAACACTACGGGGGTGGCTCAACACTACTCCTGACCCTGGTATGACAGTCAGCTTTTGGTGTTCCTGGGACATATAGTTCGCCAGGGGTTCTGATTGTTTCTGCTGGTCATAGAGATCCCTGCAAATGCGGACCCGGTGTCCGGTATATGGTTGTGGGGTGAGCTGGTTAAGCTCCTCTGCCCCCTATGTAGCTCGCTTACTCCACTTGACTTCGGCCGCTCTCGGGACCCTCGCTAGGCTTCACACTGGCAGTAGGCCTCCCTACTCTTCACCGCTCTTATGGCGTCAGCACGCCTTAGGCTCACTATCTGAGCTCTCTGAGTCTGTACTGACCTGTCAACCTCTTTGGCTGCAGCAGACTAACTTTCTCACAGACTGAACTGCCTAGCTCCACCTTCCCTATTTATATCCATATCCGGGCTCCCTATGGTGGTCTGAGGTGGAAGGTGGAGGTGTGTGTATACTATGAGGGCCTCTTGTGGAGGAATCCGTCCATGCACCCCTCTAGGATCTGTGGCACCAATGCGCAGCAGGGCGCCACATTCCCCCCTAGCAAAGCTCACTACTCCCGGACTGAAGTACTTTTTATAACAACAACACAATAACTCTTCCCATTATGGGAGGCACTTAGCTTGAACGTTACATATAAAACATTATAAATAATAAAATAGATACGTACAATTCAATAAGCAACCCCAGAATTCAAGTCTCTCCCGGTGAGGTTCCCCAGACAGGATGTCCATCTCATAGGTTAGAGTATTTGGTAGCTTGAGGGACCTGTCCAAAGCAAACCCTCCAGGTAGGCCCTGGGGTGGCTGCAGGGCATGGTGATCCTGAGTTGGACCTCCGCTTGTGCCACACCAGACAGGTTTTTCTTCTGAGGTCACCTAAAGGGGTACTCCAGGGAGTGCAATTATTTACAGCAACAGTTTTTGGGCTGCACATAGTCCTCAGCCACAAAGTTCTTTATGTACCCTTACGGGTAGTTAGAGGCAAACAAGAAAAGTGTCCATATCACTTAGATTGTCCATTATAAGGCAAAACACAAGTTAATAAATACATATACATGAAAATACCCAATATAATACCCCAGGGGCAACTATTTACACTGTCAGAGTTTCCTTCTTTACTCTCTGTATCTGACAGGGGTCTGACCTCGTGTGCTACGTGTCGACCTACATGGTATTGGGATGCGTGAGGCACTAGTATTTTCACTACCTCCCATTCTGTCAGTTCTAAGTGTTAGGGAACTGCAGGGTTGCCTTAACCTCTCTATAGGACTGGCAAGTATACCATTGGCTGGGCCTTCTTGCTCTGCTCCAACCGGGGATCCTTCTTCTGGGGATTCTTCTTGAGCAGGCTGTCCTGAAGCACTTACAGGCTCTACTTGCTGAGGAGGGTCCTCTGGCTGTTGAAAGAAGTGGATCACAGGTATTATTACTGCTCCTCCTATTTGAGGCCAATCTGCCGGGAAATCTCCTAAGTCAGTATGGAGTACAGCTTCTTTAGGCTCCTCCGATACGGTGAGAGGCACTTCTTCTTGGGGCTTTAGCAGGTCTGGACACAACTTCAGATGGTCTCTAGATACCGTTGCAGTCGTTATTCCTCCGTCTTTGCTAATCAAACAGGTCTTCTTGTTATCAAATCTTGAATTTAACACAGTGTAGGGTTCTCTCTCCCACTGGTCATCAAGTTTGTGGTTTCTCCTTTTCCTTTTCAACACCACTTCTCCTGGTGTGAAGGGTTCTGCGGGCACACTTTTATTGTAGTGGGCTTCCTGCTTGTCCCTTACCCGAGTGAGACTGTCTTCGACACAGGCCTGTACTCTTCTGTACTGCTCCTGTCTGGTCGTGTCCCAGTCCTCAGTGGACATATCTGCTTCTGGTTCTACTACACCAAGCTACAGGTCCATGGGCAATTTCCCGGGTCTTGCTCGCATGAGATATGCTGGAGTACAATTGGTGGAACACTCAGGTATGTGACTGTACAGATCTACCAGGTCAGGTAGTAGGTCTGGCCACTGATTTCTCTTCTCTAGTGGTAAGGTCTTCAGCAGGTCGATGCCGATGTTTTTCATCTTTTCACAGAGACTGTTGGTTTGGGGGTGGTACGGTGTAGTCCGAATCTTTTTACACCTGTACAGATGGCAGAACTCCTTGAACAATTCGGCTTCAAAGGCTCAGCCATGATCTGTCAGCACCTGCTCCGGGTATCCATGGGGCCTGCAGAAGTACGCCTGGAACGTCTTGGCCACAGTTTCTGCCGTCAGATTCTTGACGGGGCAACCACCAGGAACCGGGAGTAGTGATCCACCATGGTCAGGGCATGGGAATATCCTGTCCTGCTGGGTGACAGCTTGACATGATCCAGGGCCACGATCTCCAAGGGTCGAGTTGTCTTGATGGGTTGCAGGGGTGCCTTCTGGCTGCTGTAGTCTTTTCTTCTGAGGCTACAGGGTCCACAATTCCGGCACCACCTCTCAATTGAACTGCGCATTCCTACCCAATAAAACCGACACTTCAGCAGGGTTTCTAGCTTCTTCCAGCCAAAGTGCCCCGCCTGATCGTGGTAGGCTTCAAACACCATCTGGATGTCTGTCTTGGGCACCACTATCTGCCATACCATCTCATGGGTTTTGGGGTTGACGTACCTCCGGCACAGCTTCTCTCTACAGATGAACAGCCGGCTTTTCTCATTCCACAGCCGGCTTGGCTTATAGAGACGCGTCCTTTTCCAGGGAGGAACCTTCCTTGGTTATCAGCTCTTTGATATGGCTGACAACCGGGTCGTTGTCCTGGGTCTCCTTCCAGCTGTGGTGAGGCAGGGGGTTTAACATCTTACCGCGAGGCCTCCTGGAGGCTCGTTGCTCGTGGACCATTCCATTCCGATGAAAGGCAGGTAGTTCAATCTCCTCCAGGTCATCCACTTCTTCTTCAGTGTCCGACTGGTGAGGCATCCTGGACAGGGCATCGGCATTGGCGTTCTTGCGGCCCGCCCGGTACTTAATAGTGAAATGGTAGTTTGACAGCCGAGCCATCCATCATTGCTCCATGGCTCCTAACTTGGCTGTTTCTAGATGAGTCAAGGGGTTGTTATCAGTGAAGGCAGTGAATTTACTGGAGGCTAGACAGTGCTTGAACCGCTCAGTGATGGCCCAGACCAGGGCCAGGAACTCTAACTTAAAGCTGCTATAGTTCTCCGGGTTACTCTCGATCGGGCGGAGCTTCCTGCTTGCATAGGCGATCACATTCTCTTTGCCATTCTGCATCTGACTCAGTACAGTTCCTAATCCTTCGTTGCTGGCATCAGTGTACAGCAGGAACGGTTGGCTGCAGTCAGGGTAGGCTAGGATCTCTTCGCCGGTCAGGATCTCCTTCATCACCTTAAAGGATTAAGCTTGCTCCTTAACCCACTGGAACAGGGGATTTCTGCCTCTGGGGGACTGTCCTACCAGGAGGTCTTGCAGAGGCACCGCTTTCTTGGTATAGTCCTTCACAAACCTCCGGTATTACCCGACTAGTCCCAGGAACTGATGTACCTCCTTGAGGCTCTTCGGCTCTGGCCATTTCTGGCCTTCTCCGGGTCTGGTGCTACGCCCTCTGGACTCAAGATGTGCCCAAGGTACTGTACCTTTCGCTTGAGCAGGTGGCACTTTGAGGGCTTCAACTTCATCCCATACCGGGACAGCGACTCAAATACCTCTGCCAGGTGCTTCAAGTGGTCCTCATACGTTTTGGAGTACACTATCACGTCGTCCAGGTACAGTAGTAAAGTCTCGAAGTTACGATGTCCCAGGCAGCACTCCATCAATCTCTGGAACGTTCCGGGGGCGTTGCAGAGTTCAAACGGCATACTATTGAACTCGCAGAGTCCCATCGGTGTGGTGAAGGCCGTCTTCTCCCGATCCTCCTCAGCAACAGCTACTTGCCAGTACCCACTAGTGAGGTCAAGAGTGGAGAAGTAATTTGCAGACTTCAAGTTTGCCAGGGATTCCTCTATACATGGTAAAGGGTATGCATCTTTATGTGTAATGCGATTTACTTGTCTGTAATCTACACACATTCTCATGCTTCCGTCCTTTCTGCTGACTAGAACTAGGGGAGCTGCCCAGGGACTACAACTATCCCTTACTACCCCTGCCTTCTTCATGTTGTGCAACATCTCCTTCGCCTTCTGGTAGTGTGCTGGTGGTATAGGCCTGTAACTTTCCTTGATGGGTGGATGGTCACCTGTGGGGATATGTTATTGAACCCCCTTAATCCTCCCAAAGTCAAGTGGGTGCTTACTGAATACCTGCTCGTATTCCTGAACCACCCAGTGTACACCCTGCTTCTGATGGGCAGGAGTGGTGTCTGTCCCAACATGGAGCTGTTGACACCAATCCTCCACCTGGGTTGCTGGGTCATTATCCTCTACTTTGTCTGGTGAGGTTAAGGACTCCGCCGTGTGTATAGAGTTGTTATTTACTGTGTACAGTTTGGCAACAGTGGCATAGCGTGGTAATCTAACCTCGCCCTCCTCATAGTTTAGGAGGCGTACGGGCACCCTCCCATTGCGTACATCCATTACCCCTCTGGCAGTCAAGAGTGTAGGCCTATGTTCCGAGCTAAGGCGCTCTACTACCGCCTGGTAGCTCCGTCCTTTGAGACCTATTGCTGCTCTACACCAAATCAGCATTTCACTCATTGGGGGAATCACAATGGGTACCGGGTCTGTCACCCATACATTACCAATTTCACCCCCTGTTAGCTTTACGTGTTGCTGGTACATAAGGGCTCGGATCTCTTTCTGCAGCGCCCTTCTCTGCCCTGGTCTGGCAGTGTCAGCTATCTGTTGGAGCAAGAACAACACTACCACCATTTGTGCCAAGTACCATATACAAGTCTGTATCATCAGGATTAGTCCCTACTACAATTAGTCCCTGGTCCTTCAGTTCCACTCTTCCCACCTTTACTGCCACATCCTTAACCCCGACTAGGCCGTTTGAGGCATATACCGAAAGATTGGGATCTGGCGGGTGAAATTCGTCTATGGACCAGAACCATTTGTAGAGGACATCAGGCATGATGGTTACCTGAGATCCTGTGTCCAGCAGAGCGGGTGTCGCGATGCCGTCCAGCACAATGGACAGGAAAGGTTTTCCTCCCACGAACCTGCGGTACCAGTTTGATGGGCCTGAGGGGTCTACTCCTGGGTGTCGACCCTCGGCCCCAGGGTTTGCTCGTTTAAAGGACAGCTCTGGACGGCGTGACCTGTCTTGTGGCAGCAGTAGCAGACAGGGTCCCTCGGCGGGCGGCGTTGGTCGCTGGTCCTCACAGGGGGTGGCGTTGTCCTCCTCCTCCTTCTCATCCAGGGGACATCCTCAGGGCTGTCGGCTAGCAGGATCCTTCCTTTTGCCTCGGGCTCCGTCCGCAGCTGCAGGGCACTCAATACAGTGGTCAGGGTTTTGCCCAACTGACGCACTTCAGAGTGCAGGCTGTCCAGCTCACTAGGGGACATTGCTGGAACCTTGGCTTCAGCAGCAACTGGGGAAAAGGTGGACGCTGCAGGCACTGGGGTGGCCCCACCCTGGTAACATTGGATAGCAGTTGTTTCCAGGGGCTGCAGTCCTTTTATAGCCATGTCCTTAAGGGTGTCAAAGGTGGCATCTAGATGATCCTGGGACCACCAACGCACAGTCCTACTCTCTTCTTGGGACCTCAGTCCCCGGATAAACTGTTCCTTCAGCATTTTATTTTCATTATCGATGCTGGAGGTCTGTCTCAGTACGATTCTCAAAGACAGTCTGTAACTTTTTGAAGATTGCAGACACTGACTCCTGGTCTCCGGCCGACCAGGTTTCTTCTTCTCGCTCCGCAGCACCAGTCAATTGTCCCAATACAACAGCGGCTCTTTGCTTGCCTGTCATAGAGTACATGTCCTGTATACTGCATATTTTCCTTTTAAATCCAGACAGGGTATCTGGTTTGCCGCTGTACTGGGGGAGCCACTTCGCTCCAGGGATGTGACGCGCCCCCCTGGGCCGGGGGTACCCGGAGCCGGGCCTGTAGATGCTGGGGGTTGTAGTCACCATGGCGGTGACCCGGTCCGTGACCCAGGTGGTCAATCCAAGGGTAGTATATGTATATACAGTAAGTTATATAATGTCCGACTGCGCCACCGGTGGAGTGCGGTTAATAGAGACCGCCGCTGCGGAACAGCCCTCTGAAGCCGGTGGTATAGCAGCAAAGGTGGTATAACTCCCCACAGGAAGAGTTAGCTTCAGGGCAGCATGTGTAGATGATGGTGGTTATGATGCAGGCAGTCAGTAATGACACGGAGTCAGATAGTGCAGTCCCAGGGTCTTTACTCGTGGCAATTATACTGGTCCCAACAGGAGTACTGGCTAGTAATAAGAGTCCGGTCGGTCTGGGAGCAAGCATAGAGTCCTCCTGGCCAGGTGGAGTTGTAGGCCTGCCATTCTTATTATGCTCTTTGGCTATCCTGCTTATAGCTGTGTTGTAGCCAACGTCCCTGAGTGTAACGTGCTGTGCTCACCCGTATGGCTGGCAACTCGGGCCTTGTGTATTCCTCGCTCCTCTATGGCGGTACTGGTCCCTTTGTGCTGCTGAGCCTCCGGACTTCTGATGGGGCCAGGAGACTTGCAATCTCCTGCCCTGCGGTATCTGCTGCTGGGTTTGTAATCCCCACAGCCTCGGACTCCGGTGTCCAGTACTCTGTGTATACTGGCCAGGACGAGCTATCTCCAGCTCCAGTCCCTTGCTCCTTGCTCCTTCGTGTCCACAACTTGACTCCTCACACTGAACTCCCCTAACCCCGTCTCCAGATGCAGTTATATAGGGCATGATCCTCCCCTTTCTGGTCTGGAGCCAGGATGTGTTGCATGTATTTGGTTCCTGACCAGGAAACCCCCACTTGCCTCCAGACATGGTATTACCTCTTTTAAGGGAAGCAACACCACTGTGGCAACCAGACCCTCTGGGGTGCCACAGATGTATGGTAGGGCCATGGGTATGACAGGGGTTACAAGCCCCGATGGTGCAGGGGATGCTTCGGCATGCTCGGCGCCGAGCGCGGGTTGAACATCAGGGCGGTTAACCGTCATTCCGGCGTTGTGCTGTTCTTCGGACATTCTGGCGCCACCCTAGCGAACCGTGGCCTACCTTCTTTTCTTTGCTTCCGGTAGGCCGCAGCTCCGCAGGTGACGGTCTTCCTTCAGGACCTTGCGTCGCTTGCATCCTACGACAGAGCGCTCACCGGCGCTCCTTCCAGGACCTCGCGCTTCCTGGTTTGACGTCGAGGCGTGGGGCGTGTCCGGGGCTGCGCGCGCTTTAGCAGGTACGCCTCTCAGTTTCCCGCGGTTACGCCCTTCTTCCCGCTCGGCGGCACAACAATGGCGGCGATCTTCGCCACAGTTAAATACACAGCTTTTGATTAAAGGCGTACAGTACCCGGTGGCAACGGGCACAACACTCCGTCGTTGCAGCGGGCACAGAATCCTGTTCGTGACTCCAGGAAGAGATGACGCGCCCAGGGGATGGGGACGACTTGGCGCCTGGGCCTTGTTGTTAGTTTTGGGGGGATGTCGCGGTGGCAGGCTCCCGGGGCCGAACCCTGGGGTCACTCTTAAAATGCAAGGAATTGGGGGAAAGGTGTATGGGATAGGGGAAAGTTTGTGACGCCACCAGTGGTGTCTGGTGAGACTCACCGGCCCTGCTACAGTCCTCTGAGGCCGGTGGTCAGGCAGCTTAGTTGGTGCGGCTCCCCACAGGTGGAGCAGGGCCTCAGGGCAGCGTAGGAGAAGGGATACAGGACAGAGGGGACCCAGCCGGGTCAGAAGAAGAAGAATAGGCACACTCACAACAGTTCACTTCAGTACCTTTACTGGTGGTGTTTCAGGCACGATCCAGGGCACTGTAGGGTGAAGGGTGCATTTCAGGACTCTCCCCAGTGAGTGGGTGTGGGGCCTCC
Source organism: Phyllobates terribilis (assembly GCF_046119375.1). Taxonomy (NCBI): domain Eukaryota; kingdom Metazoa; phylum Chordata; class Amphibia; order Anura; family Dendrobatidae; genus Phyllobates; species Phyllobates terribilis. Next base: position 792,673,503 of record NW_027362761.1, read on the forward strand.
TGTTTCTTGCCTTTTCCTGATAAGTTTATGACCTGCCTGGAGCTAGGCCTAACTTGGTCTCTGTCTTGCACCAGCTGACCTGGTGGTAGGGCCTTCTGTTGGAGATCACACTACCTGGTCTCTTGGGCCTCAGTGACTCCTGACCCTGGTATGACAGTCAGCTTTTGGTGTTCCTGGAACATGTAGTTCGCCAGGGGTTCCGGAGGTTTCTGCTGGTCGTAGAGATCCCTGCAGACACGGACCCGGTGTGCAGTATATGGTCTTGGGGTGAGCAGGTTAAGCTCCTCTGCCCCCCTATGTAGCTCGCTCACTCCACTTGCCTTCGACCGCTCTCGGGACCCTCGCTAGGCTTCACACTGGCAGTAGGCCTCGCTACTCTTCACCGCTCTTATGGCGTCGGCACGCCTTAGGCTCACTATCTGAGATCTCTGAGTCTGTACTGACCTGTCAACCTCTCTGGCTGCAGCAGACTAACTTTCTCACGGACTGAACTGCCTAGCTCCACCTTCCCTATTTATATCCCTATCCGGGCTCCCTCTGGTGGTCTGAGGTGGAAGGTGGAGGTGTGTGTATGCTATGAGGGCCTCTTGTGGAGGAATCCGTCCATGCACCCCTCTAGGATCTGTGGCACCAATGCGCAGCAGGGCGCCACACCTGTCCTTAGCAGTGGTTTCCTAGCAGCTATTTTACCATGAAGGCCTGCTGCACAAAGTCTCCTCTTAACAGTTGTTGAAGAGATGTGTCTGCTGCTAGAAGTCTGTGTGGCATTGACCTGGTCTCTAATCTGAGCTGCTGTGATTTCTGAGGCTGGTGACTCGGATAAACTTATCCTCAGAAGCAGAGGTGACTCTTGGTCTTCTTTTCCTGGGGCGGTCTTCATGTGAGCCAGTTTCTTTATAGCGCTTGATGGTTTTTGCAACTGCACTTGGGGACACTTTCAAAGTTTTCCCAATTTTTCTGACTGACTGACCTTCATTTCTTAAAGTAATGATGGCCACTCGTTTTTCTTTACTTAGCTGCTTTTTTCTTGCCATAATACAAATTCTAACAGTCTATTCAGTAGGACTATCAGCTGTGTATCCTCCAGACTTCTGCACAACACAACTGATGGTCCCAACCCCATTTATAAGGCAAGAAATCCCACTTATTAAACCTGACAGGGCACACCTGAGAAGTGAAAACCATTTCCGGTGACTACCTCTTGAAGCTCATCAAGAGAATGCCAAAAGTGTGCAAAGCAGTCATCAAAGCAAAAGGTGGCTACTTTGAAGAACCTAGAAAATAAGACATATTTTCAGTTGTTTCACATTTTTTTGTTAAATATATAATTCCACATGTGTTAATTCATAGTTTTGATGCCTTCAGTGTGAATGTACAATTTTCATAGTCATGAAAATACAGAAAAATCTTTAAATGAAAAGGTGTGTCCAAACTTTTGGTCTGTACTGTAAGTGCAATGTGTAGGTACACATTCATAAACATAACCTAGAATAAAAAAGATGGATAAATACCCTGCAATAAGTAAATCATAATAGCAAATGTAAATAACATAGGGTACTTAGTTGACACTAATTTGATCAAAAAAGTATATAAGCCATTCCACCGAGACAGGGTGCACCCATTCGGGGTGGTCTTATCTTTAAAGTATAACTTCTCTATGTGCCAGGTGGCTTCCGGCATGCCTAGGCCTCACATGTCATTATGTGCCATGCCATCACTCAGGTAATGTAAGTTGCACCATAATTATGTCAGTACATGCTTCCTAACAGCATAAAGGGACAACAGTTGGTTGAAGCCAGAGCCTGGAGTGAAGAGGCGGAAGAGAAAGACAGTAAGGCCAAGGCCCCACTATCAGTATTCGGTCAGTATTTTTCCTCAAGAGTGAGAGCCAAAACCAGGAGTGGGTGATAAATGCAGAATTTGTGACTTGTTTCTATTATACCTTTTCTCTGATTGTTCCTCACCTGGTTTTGGCTCCCACTCCTGAGAAAAAATACTGACCAAATACTTCACATCCATTATAATTGTCTAATGGACACCAGATTAATACTGTTGCTGCTGTTTTTTGGTCAGACCTTTTTGGTAAAAGGGGAAATTGAGTTAAAAAAGTACAAAAAAGAAGTAAAAAAAATACAGACATTTAACTGTGCGACTGAGTGCCTGAGTGTTGCAAACTACAGATTTTTTTTACACACCCATTTTATTATTCAATTTGGAGAATAGACACATCACACCAATAATATGATCTGTTCTTGGTTGGTCATCTTTTTGGGAAGAGGGATTTGTGTTAAAAAATACATATAAATACAAAATAAATTTAATTGTGTAACTGTTCGCCTCACAAACTGTGCATGTCACAAACTACTATTTTTTTTACACACCATTTTATTGGTCAAATTGGATGAAAAGTATAATAATAGAAGTATTATTTGGTGTGATCAGTCACCCTTTGCCTCCAAAGCAGCATCAAAGCATCAATTCTTGTAGGTATATTTGCATACATATTTTGAAGGAACAATGCAGGGAGGGTGCTCAAATATCTTGGAGAACTAACAACAGATCTTCTGTGGATGTAGGCTTGCGCAAAACCTTCTGTCTCTTGTTATCCCAGAAAGGCTCAAAAACAGTGTTACGAAGAACCCTATTTTATTTAAATGCTCTTGCTTTTTATTTATTTACAGCAGGGTTTATTTTCATTTTGCTTTTTGTAGGTTTTTCTGATTCATGGCCATTGTGAAACATGCATTTATGTGCTGCATGTATACCAACTTAAACCAAGCTCAAATTTTGTGTTTTTTTCTAGGCTTAGACTGTCACTGTTATCGGTATATACAGGATAATGTGCTCCCAAGAATGATGATTTTTAAAGTGACTCTGTTAGCACAGAATGACTGTTCAAACCAAGTACAGGCGCTCAGTGCATCATGGTGGAGCCAATCATTTAACTACACCTTTCCGCCTGCTTGGTTTTCCCCTCCCTTCTTCTTTGACAGCTCTGGCTTCATAGGGCCAGAGAAGGGAGGAGATAGTGGAAACCAAGCAGATGGGAAGTTGTATGTATATAAATGATTGTCTCCACCATGATGCACCGAGCGCTTGTACTTTGTTTGAACAGTCATGCTGTGCTGACATAGTCTCTTTAAGCAAGTTTAAAAATAATTCCACCTGATGAATGAGCATTTTGCATCTAGTGATTGGCAGCATGTTTATAGGCCGATTGTTGGGAAACGTGTTCAAAGGAATGCTCATTCATGTTAATTGTCGAGTATAAATGCATGCTGTGTTTGCTTTAAAGAGTTATAGACTTGAAATAATATATTTTCTTTGTGTTTTAGCAACAAAAGTATGATTTATGTGATATCATACTAAACTGGGAAAGTCTTCACAGATATAAATTAACAAACACTCTAAACACTGTTTAGGCCTCATTCTCACATACATGTTCTATCCACGATTTTCATGGATAGAACATGTACCCATTATAGTTGATAGGACTGTGTTCACACGTCTGTGTTTTTTTGCGGACCATGTGTCCGCAATAAACTCATATAGACATGTCCAGTTTTCATCAGAATAACGGATGAAAATCAACCATGCAAATCTATGGGTCTATGAAAATCACAGACAGCACATGGATAGCATCCATGTGCCATCCATGTGCTGTCTGTGATTAACACAGTGTGTGACTCACATGCGTCCTCTGTAAGCCCTTACCGTCGGAGATGGGGGACTCGGGTCGGGTCCTTTGATGTAGAGATGGGGTGCAGCCGTGGCCCGGACCCGACCCGTGCCCAGGGTCGTCACACTAAAACAAAAAGAGATGGTACGGGCTTATCCGGGTTGAGTGGCTGATCTCGACTACGCCACCTGTGGCACCTGGTGAAGGCCACTAGCGCCACTGCAGTCCGCTGAGGCATGGTGTTATGGCAGCCGTAGTTGTTACTACTCCCCACAGACGGAGCAAGGCCTCAGGGCAGAGGGACAGGATGATGGGGGTAGTAGTATAGGAGGCCTGGTGCTGCGTAGTGCGGTGTAATGCAGAATAAAGAGTCCGGAGGCCATAGGGGTGAACTTCCAAGGCTTTACTCACGAAAGAGATGGCAGTAGGAAGGCGACTACCTGCTCCTCGCGGAGTTCTACGGCCACCAGAGACGAGCGTCCGACAACCTCCGAGTAAGTCCAGCGTTCAATCAGGACCCCGCACCAGAGTGTTCCTAGACTGCAGACCGGGTACTTTCCTGTCTGTGTGTGTGTAGATAGGCCGGGTCTCCCTCTGAACTCCTCTCAGAAAAAGGGTACGGGTGGCAGCTCCGCTCCTTCCGTTACCCGGAGGGATCCTCAGGGCCTACAGGGCTTTCCCGACCAGGACGTAGAGTAGCAAGGACCGGTGTCGGGGGCCGGTACCCCTCTTGCAGCCGGACTCCCTCTGAGTATATCAGGTGGCGAGGACAGGTGGCGGATACCACTCCGTCTGCATCCTCCCTGGGATCCATTTGCTGTGGAGCTACACTCTTAAGCTCCGGGCCTTCTTGGTAATGGTCCTTGACTGGGCTGAGACATTCATTATCTGCTGCCTAACCCTCGACCCAAGGCTAAGGTACGAGGGCCGTGTCTCTGTCCTCTGCAGGCCCACACAAGATCCACGCTCAGGGAGGGAGATCACAATACAAAAGACCGAGAACCAAAATGGCTTTATTATTAAATATCAAATTTAAAGTGTCACTAAAATTTGAGTCCTCCACTCTCACCCACTAAATGGTTCCCCTGTTTCTTGGTTCCCCAGTCTCCCGGTAACCAGGAGGGCAGCACCTAGTGCATTCTAGCCCCCTCTGGTGGGAGAAGTGTGGTGTTGGACGTGAAGGAAGGGTCCTGACTAGTGTTGAGCCATCCCCGTAGTGTTCGAGTTCAGTTCGGTTCGTCGAACACCCTTGTGTTCGCTGAACTGTTCGTCGAACTGTTCGTCGAACAATTTCGAACACCGTTAAAACCAATGGCAGGCAAACAAAAACACATAGAAACACATAGAAAACACCTTCAAAGGTGTCCAAAAGCTGACAAACTGCTCAGAAGACATAACTAACACATGGAAAAGTGACAAGTACATATAGTCATGTGAAAAGAAAAGAGGTGGAGGAGTAAAAGGAGGGGGAGACACAGATATAGGCACGTCATGCCCTTCTAAAATCCAAAAAGTGAGAAGCCGACACGGCCAGTCCATTCCTGCCCGTGCCACCTCCGTGTCGCCGGGTTTGTGCCAGAGCCGCGGTGGACCCGGACGGCCAGCCCCCCTCTTCCAATACTGGTGCCTGTCCGCTGGTGGGTCGAGCGAGCCCCCCTGTGGTGGAGGCAGCTCTAAGCTTTTTAATTTAAATTGTCTCTCTAATTTGAATGAATACACTTTAAATACTTTTACAAGGATCTATAGAAGGCAAGTCTCATGCCAGCGGCTGCGTAATTCCAGCTCCAGTAGCGTCCACTAAAGCTGCTGCAGTTAAAAAGCTTTTATAAGGATCGAGCTCGGCTGTCCACCGCAAGGCGTCCTACCGCCAGTCCCAGCCCCTATGCCTTGGGGTGCCTCCTGATGCTCTTCACTGAGTATCCCGTGGTCCCGAAGCATTTCCTTTGAAAAAATTAAGTGTCCAAACTACAGGTGGTGTAGCTTGCTTAACAGCCGGGATAATCCGCTGACTAGCAGACACTGCGACTAGGCACAAAGTATTTCCTGGGCTAAATGCAGTTAAAATTTTTTAATTAGATACTCTCGTTGGATGCTGAGAAAGCATTCCATAGAGTCTCCTGGCACGCCATATATTATTCTCTTAAAAAGCTTGGGGTAGGGGTCTAGGGGACCCTTTTATAGCCAAAATCACAGCCCTGTATCGCAATACGTCACCTAGGCTGAAGATAAATGGAACTGTAGCACCCCGAGGGCTCGGTTGCTACAGAGGTATTGCACCTCACCTAGAGCTGTGATATCTCACTCTCAGGTAAGGATGGAGTGTGGATCAGGACCCGACACCTACATGCATTACACCACATTGCCGTGGGGCAGGGCGACCAATATGCCCCTGAGATGGGCACGACAGTCCTATTCCCTGACTGGAGTGGGGGGAGGGAACACTGAGGAAGGGGAACCCTGTAGTGCAGGAGCAGGGAGGAAGCAGTTCCTGGGTGCATTGAGAAGGGAGTATAAAAGGTGGGCACCATCTTAGTTCAGTGCAGAGAAGTCTGAGCAGAAGTGACAGGGAGCAGGGGCTCTGCATGAGCTCTGCTCCGGAGGCGGGCCTAGTAACAGAGGCCCAGGCCTGGAAGAGGGAGAAGGAAGGAAGAGGAGCGGAGAAGGCTCCAGGAACGAGGAACGAAGGGATCCCAGGGGTGTGGACGGGCGAGTCACCACCGCACGCCCGAATCCACCTGCGTGGAGGGGTCAGGCCAAAGGGGGAGACCGGTCCCCGAAACTAGTGGAGGCGGGAAATGACCCTCAGCTAGAAACCGGAGGCTGTGACATTTTATGTGGCGCAGCCCCTTGATACACCCGCTAGGAGGGCAGCACATAGGGTCAGGGAAACTGGCGCCAAGTTTACCAAGAGGAGGCCCGAGGCAGCCGGACAGAAGGGTTGGTAAGAAAGGCCAGACAAAGGACACACAAAGGGGGTCCTGTGAAGCGCTCCAAAGTTATCTGGGAGTTGTCTGAGACCCTCACCTGGTGAGCACAGTACGACGTGGGCAGCCGTTACCTGCAGACATGGTCTGGATAATAAGAACTGTGAGTAAAGGCCCTGGACTGCATCACTGACTCCGTGTCGTTACTGCTGCTGCCCTGCACCATCACCCCCATCCTCCGCATACACTGCCCTGATGCTATACTCCTCCTATGGGGAGTTATGCTACGCTCTGCTGCACCCACAACACCAGCCTCAGCGGTCTGCCCTGCACCGGCGGTTCCCTCTGACCACAATCCACGGGTGGCATAGTCGGACATTTAAACATCAAAACCACATAAATAGTTCCGCCACTGGTTTGACCGCCCTGAGCCATGGAACCGGGTCGCCGCCACAGAGACTACAACCACCAACATCCACCAAAAAGGGTCCGGCTCCGGATGTCCCAAGGCCCAGGGGGCGCGTCAGAACATTTTCATCACCTTTCATAATCACCAATGGGACAAGGCAGGGATGTCCTCTGTCCCCTCTCTTATACATCCTAGTGACGGAGCAACTGCTCTCATCAATTCGCCATAACCCCAATATTAGGTGGATCGAGGTGGGAGGCACCAAGTACAAGTGCTCTCTATTTGCTGATGATGTCCTAGTATATATCACTCAATCACATATATCCATCCCGGCTGTTATGGCTGAAATAGATCACTTTGTTACATGGTCAAATTTTAAAATCAATACAGCGAAGTCTGAGGCCCTCGATGTCTCCCTCCCCAAATCCATACAGGATTCCATCCAGTCCAACTTTCCCTTTGTCTGGCCCTCACAGGGTATCAAATTCTTAGGAATTCCTATTCATAGAGACCTCTCCCGTCTATGTTATCTTCATTTTTGGCCCTTTATTGAACAACTCCATACAGACCACGGTTGGCAAGTTAGAACTGTAAGATTCACTAAGTGAACCACTGGTGTTTTGTGGAAAAGCACATGTGTCAGGGCTCTTTATATCACTGTAAGCAACTGCAGACACCTGTGCTAATTAGTTTGGCAGGTGTTTCCAATGAATGGCAAGACTACTTAAGAAGGCTGTCCCACATTATTAAGCAGCCTACATTTTCTGCCAAAATGGGAAAGAAAAAGGATGTGTCGGCTGCTGAGAAGCAACAAATTGTGGAGTGTTTAGGTCAAGGCATGACTACAATCAACATTGTGCGATGATCAGGATGAAGTGTCTTGGCAATCAAGAAGTATGTAGCTGATTCACAGTACACATGTGTGCGTGCTGATAAGGGCAAATTGAGGACTCTTTCCTACAGGCAATTACGTCAGGTTAAAAGAGCAGCGGCAAAAATCCTTGTCATAGCAGCAGACAAGTTTTTGAAGCTGCTGGTGCCTCCAACGTCCCCCGAACAACAAGATGCAGGGTCCTTCAGAGGTTTGCAGCTGTGCGTACGCCATCCTGTCGACCTCCTCTATCCACTGCACACAAGTAGAAACGGCTCCAGTGGGCCAAACAATACATGAAGACTGACTTCAAAACTGTTTTGTTCACGGATGAGTGCCGTGCAACGCTCGATGGTGCAGATGGATGGAGTGGAGGATGGCTGGTTGATGGACACCCCACGCAAACACGACTACAGCGCCAACAAGGAGGAGGTGGAGTAATGTTTTGTGCTGGAATCATGGGGAGAGAGATTGTCGGCCCCTTTAGGATCCCTGAAGGGGTAAAGATGAACTCCATAATGTATGTGGAGTTTCTCAAACAGCACTTCCTGCCATGGTTCAAGAAGAAGAACCGTGTATTCCACAGCAAGATCACTTTCATGCATGATAATGCACCGTCTCATGCTGCACATAAAACATCTGCATCTCTGGCTGATATGGGCATAAAAGGGGACAAACTTATGGTGTGACCCCCATGCTCCCCTGACCTCTACCCCATTCAGAACCTCTGGAGCATCATCAAAAGGAGTGTCTATGATGGCGGGAGGGTATTCTGTCCTCATGCAAAACAATTGAAGCAGAAACCATCCAAAACCTGACAAATTCAATGGCTGAGAGAGTTCAAAAGCTCCTTTCGAACAAGGGGTCCTATGTGCAAATGTAACATAACCTAGAATAAAGTTTTGAGTTGAAAACTGTTTGGTTTCAGTTTCTAATAACCTGCTAATGCTTTTAATTTCAAAAATGACCAATTTTTTGGTCTTTATTAAAATGAAAAGGTTGATCGAAGAGTGTGGGGGATCTAAGAGTGTGGCAACCCAGTAGTCAGGATTACTTCGAATTCGGACAATCTGAGGGTCATGTTGCAGGTAGTGCAGCAAGAAGGCACTTATGTGTCTTGTGCATCTCGGAGCCCCAAAATTATTTTCCAGGCTAGATGCAGCTAAAAATTATTATTAATTTTAAATCTGGTGGAGCTTAGTATAGATGGCCTAATAGAATCAGTACTGCACACTGCTACAAAGCCCAAATTATTTTCCAGCCAAGATACAGATAAACATGATTAGTAATTTGAAAGCTTAAAACGGTTGGTGAGGTGATTTTAACCAATCATCAAGCTTTTACTCTCCCCAGGATGACACAGGGGCAGAAAAGTCATTTCGGATCCATGATTTGTTCATCTTTATGAACGTGAGTCTGTCTACATTATCAGTGGAGAGCCGCGTGCGCTTATCTGTCAGCACACCACCAGCAGCGCTGAACACACGTTCAGACAGAACGCTGGCTGCGGGGCATGACAAGATCTCCAAGGCGTAAGTGGCGAGCTCCGGCCATTTATCCAGATTGGAAGCCCAAAAAGAGCAAGGGTCCAGTGACACAGTCATGGCTTCAATGTTTACTTGGAGATACTCCTGTACCATCGTCTCTAGGCGTTGACTATGTGTCAGACTTCTTGTCTCCTGTGGCCTTGCAAAGGATGGGCTAAAAAAGTGGTGAAATGATTCCGCAAAATTGATGTTACCAGCAGATACTGTGTTTCTGTTACAGTTTGAGTGCTGAACACTCGACGGTCCCACAGTTGGCAAGTTGGAACTGTGAGATTCACTACGTGCACCACTGGTGTTTTGTGGAAAAGCACATGTAAGATTCTGCAACAGTCTCTGCTGATACTCCTGCATGCGTGCATCCCTTTCTATGGCAGGAATAATTTCTGCAAATTTACTTTTGTACCGGGGATCTAACAGTGTGGCAACCCAGTAGTCAGGATTATTTCTAATTCTCACAATTCGAGGGTCATGTTGCAGGTAGTGCAGCAAGAAGGCACTCATGTGTCTTGCGCATCCAGGAGCACCAAGTCCCTGTTGTGTTGGTGGCGAGGTAGGTAACAATCATGCTTCCTTCCTCTGTCCTCTCCCCCCAACCTCGCACAACAGAAATGTGATCAAGGTCTCCCTCATCTGATGAGTCTTCCATCAGTTCGTCCTCCACTTCTTCCTGGGCTCCTGCACCTTCCTCACTAGTTTGGCTGCTACCATGCGCCCTGGTAAAAACATCTCCCCCACCCTCACATGCCTGCCGCCTTGGTGCTGCCGACCGTCTGGACCTTGCAGATGTTAGCCCTTCCGCATACAACTCCTCCTCCTCTACTTCCTCCACCTCCTCTTGTGCCACCACCTGACTCCGAATTCTGTTTAACATGTGCTCCAGCATGTAAATGACCGGAATAGTCATGCTGATAATGGCATCGTCAGCTCTAAACATCTTCGTCGCCATTTCAAAACTGTGCAGAAGGGTGCATAGGTCCCTGATCTGAGACCACTCCTCCAGCGTGATTTGCCCCACCTCTGGATCTCGTTGGCCCAGGCTATACGTCAGAACGTATTGCACCAGGGCTTGTCGGTGCTGCCACAGTCGCTGCAACATATGCAGAGTTGAATTCCACCGGGTAGGCACATCGCATTTTAGCCGGTGAAGTGGCAGGCCCAACGACTTCTGTAGAGATGTAAGTCGCTGAGCTGCGGGATGCGAACGGCGGAAGTGAGCACACAGCGACCGTGCCCTCTGCAGAAGGCCATCTAGTCCGGGATAGTGGGCTAAAAATTGCTAGACAACCAGGTTCAACACGTGAGCCATACAAGGCACATGTGTGACATTGCCCCGGCGAAGGGCCGCACCCAGGTTTGCAGCATTGTCGCACACGGCCTTCCCTGGTTTCAGGTCCAGTGGAGACAACCATTCATGAAATTGGTTCTCCAGAGCTGACCACAACTCCTCAGCTGTGTGACTCACATTTCCCAGACATTTCAAGGTAAAAACCGCCTGATGACGTTGAGCCCTACTGCCAGCATAGTAAGGTGCTGCACAGTTAGAAAGCTTGTGGCATGACCAGACAGGCTTTGGGTGCAGGTGGAGAACCGAGAGGTGGTTGAGGAGGCAGAAGCAGTGGAGGAACTTTGAGATAAAGAGGATTGACGCACAACTCGTGGGGACGGCAAGACTTGGACAGCAGCCCCTTGTCCTGCTGTCACCATAGTTACCCAGTGCCCAGTCAGCGACATGTAACGCCCCTGTCCATGCCTACTCGTCCAAGTGTCTGTGGTGAAATGCACCCTGTCACACACAGAGTTTCTCAAAGAAGCGTTGATGTTGTGTGCGACATGCTGGTGGAGCGCAGGCACACCTTTCTTTGAGAAGTAGTGCCGACTGGGCATCTGGTACTGGGGCACTGCAACGGACATAAGGTCTCGAAAATCCTCTGTGTCCACCAGGCGGAAAGGCAGCATTTCTGTAGCCAAGAGCTTGCAGATGGTGAAATTCAACCTCTTAGCTTTCTCATAGCTAGGAGGAAATGGTCTTTTACTTGTCCACATCTGAGGGACGAGGGCTGGCTTTTGTGCTTAGACGGGGTTGAGAAGGGTGTCCCCGGTAAACTGCCGGTCTGTGAGGAAGATGCAGGCGGACATGTTAGGTTGCCTTGATCCAAAGGTGGTGCTATCGATGTCGGACAGCACTCAACACCAGCTGGTGTTACCAACTCCAAAGAAAATGATGACCTGCCTATCACGCTGGCTGTTGCGGGTAAAGAGGTGGCAGGTCTGCGTCCCAAAACAGGTGTGACTGCTGTGCCCCCAGTCACAGAGGATGAAGAGGCCGCAGATGCACAAGATGGGGCAGATGGTGGTTGCCCCGGCAGGCTAGGCCGCATTGTAGCACAGTAAGCTTCCCACTGCAACTTATGCTTCATGTCCATGTGCCGGTTCATGCATGAAGTACTCAAACTATGTATTTTTGGCCTCTACTTAGCTTTTGTTGACAAATGTTACAGATAACACGAGTTGGGTCATCTTTATCGATCTGAAAAAATGCCCAGTCTATGCAAGGCTTAGCACCCATGCGACCTGAAGAGCCACCACGACTTGTGGTCAGAGGCAGAGTTGTGTTTGAGGGTGCAGTTGTTGACGTGCTTCCAGTACTACGTCTCTGTCCAGGAAGGCGCAACCTGACCTCGTCGTCACTAGCATCCTCCTCCACCTCCTCTGCTGACCTCATCTCTTGGCTGACTGTGGGTTGACAGTAAGTGGGATCTCCAACCTCATCATCATCACCCTGTGTGTTATCACACCCGTTGTCCTCAGAGCCAACCTGTTCCTGCCCTGACAAAAAACTAAAGTTGTCGCTCCAATCAGGTATTTGAGTCTCATCATCGTCTTCCTCATTGTCTCCACCAACAGGAGTTACAGTTTGGGAATGAGGGTCTACATTATGTTCAGAAACTTCTGCGTCTTGTCCTGGATCCGACTCATAAAGATTCTGGGCATCTGTGCAGATCATTTCCTCGTCTGGATTCACAGAAGCGCTGGAGCCGACCTCTGATTCCCAGGCTATAGTATGAGTAAACAGCTCTGCAGACTCAACCATCTGTTCTACCTCATGCTCAGACGGGCAGCTGGAGATTTGGGAGCTGTGAGGAAGCAAGTGCGATTGGGGTGACACCTCTGAGGACTGGAGTATTTGTGATGTTGAAGTTGATGTGGAGGAGAGCCCACTTAAAGGAGCACTTGATATCCGTTGAAGCACCTGCTGTTTTTGTGCCTCATCTGGAACTTGTAGCGATTGGCTTATCACATTGTCCGCTAAAAGAAGTAGACATTTTAGTTTGGCTGGAAGATGGTCTTTCTTCTGCAGATGTTACTGTTGCTTTAACACCTACCCCACGGATACAAGCTTTTTTCCCCTTCCCAACACGCCTATTCCTCTTTCCACCAGCAGCAGGCCTATTTCCACTCATTTTGGTGGTTAACTAATTCACAACTCTGGAGTTTTTTGCACAAATAAACAATGGATGGGAACCGAGCAGAGCTGAGTGGCGAAACTGTGGTATTAGGCCAAAACTATCGTCTGGGTTAGATGCAGAAAAAAATTATATTCAATTTGCAACCTGATGGAGGTCAGTATAGATGGACTAATAGAAATAGGTCCCACACACTGCTAGAAGGGCAAATATTTTTTCAGAGCTAGATGCAGACAAAAAATTATTTTTAATTTGCAACCTGATGGAGGTCAGTATAGATGGACTAATAGAACAAGTCCCACACACTGCTAGAAGGCCAAATATTTTTTCAGAGCTAGATGCAGATAAAAATTATTTTTAATTTGCAACCTGATGGAGGTCAGTATAGATGGACTAATAGAACAAGTCCCACACACTGCTAGAAGGCCAAATATTTTTTCAGAGCTTGATGCAGATAAAAATTATTTTTAATTTGCAACCTGATGGAGGTCAGTATAGATGGACTAATTGAACAAGTCCCATACACTGCTAGAAGGCCAAAGATTTTTTCAGAGCTAGATGCAGATAAAAATTATTTTTAATTTGCAACCTGATGGAGGTCAGTATAGATGGACTAATAGAACCAGTCCGACACACTGCTAGAAGGCCAAATATTTTTTCAGAGCTAGATGCAGAAAAAAATTATATTCAATTTGCAACCTGATGGAGGTCAGTATAGATGGACTAATAGACCAAGTCCCACACACTGCTAGAAGGGCAAATATTTTTCCAGAGCTAGATGCAGATAAAAATTATTTTTAATTTGCAACCTGATGGAGGTCAGTATAGATGGACTAATAGAACAAGTCCCACACACTGCTAGAAGGGCAAATATTTTTTCAGAGCTAGATGCAGACAAAAAATTATTTTTAATTTGCAACCTGATGGAGGTCAGTATAGATGGACTAATAGAACAAGTCCCACACACTGCTAGAAGGCCAAATATTTTTTCAGAGCTAGATGCCGATAAAAATTATTTTTAATTTGCAACTTGATGGAGGTCAGTATAGATGGACTAATAGACCAAGTCCCACACACTGCTAGAAGCCCAAATTTTTTTCAGAGCTAGATGCAGATAAAAATTATTTTTAATTTTCAACCTGATGGAGGTCAGTATAGATGGACTAATAGACCAAGTCCCAGACACTGCTAGAAGCCCAAATATTTTTCCAGAGCTTGATGCTGAAAAAAATTTATATTTAATTTGCAACCTGATGGAGGTCAGTATAGATGGACTAATAGGACAAGTCCCACACACTGCTAGAAGGGCAAATATTTTTTCAGAGCTAGATGCAGACAAAAAATTATTTTTAATTTGCAACTTGATGGAGGTTAGTATAGATGGACTAATAGAACAAGTCCCACACACTGCTAGAAGTGCAAATATTTTTTCAGAGCTAGATGCAGACAAAAAATTATTTTTAATTTGCAACCTGATGTAGGTCAGTATAGATGGCCTAATAGAACAAGTCCCACAAACTGCTAGAAGGCCAAATATTTTTTCAGAGCTAGATGCAGATAAAAATTATTTTTAATTTGCAACCTGATGGAGGTCAGTATAGATGGACTAATAGACCAAGTCCCACACACTGCTAGAAGCCCAAATATTTTTTCAGAGCTAGATGCAGATAAAAATTATTTTTAATTTTCAACCTGATGGAGGTCAGTATAGATGGACTAATAGACCAAGTCCCACACACTGCTAGAAGCCCAAATATTTTTTCAGAGCTAGATGCAGAAAAAAATTATACTCAATTTGCAACCTGATGGAGGTCAGTATAGATGGACTAATAGAACAAGTCCCACACACTGCTAGAGGGCCAAATAGTTTTTCAGAGCTAGATGAAGATAAAAATTATTTTTAATTTGCAACCTGATGGAGGTCAGTATAGATGGACTAATAGACCAAGTCCGACACACTGCTAGAAGCCCAAATATTTTTTCAGAGCTAGATGCAGAAAAAAATTATATTCAATTTGCAACCTGATGGAGATCAGTATAGATGGACTAATAGAACAAGTCCCCCACACTGCTAGAAGGCCAAATATTTTTTCAGAGCTAGATGCAGATAAAAATTATTTTTAATTTGCAACCTGATGGAGGTCAGTATAGATGGGCTAATAGAACAAGTCCCACATACTGCTAGAAGTGCAAATATTTTTTCAGAGCTTTATGCAGACAAAAAATATTTTTAATTTGCAACCTGATGGAGGTCAGTATAGATGGACTAATAGAACAAGTCCCACACACTGCTAGCAGGCCAAATATTTTTTCAGAGCTAGATGCAGATAAAAATTATTTTTAATTTGCAACCTGATGGAGGTCAGTATAGATGGCCTAATAAAACAAGTCCCACACACTGCTAGAAGGCCAAATATTTTTTCAGAGCTAGATGCAGATAAAAATTATTTTTAATTTGCAACCTGATGGAGGTCAGTATAGATGGACTAATAGAACAAGTCCCACACACTGCTAGAAGGCCAAATATTTTTTCAGAGCTAGATGCAGAAAAAAATTATATTCAATTTGCAACCTGATGGAGGTCAGTATAGATGGACGAATAGAACAAGTCCCACACACTGCTAGAAGGCCAAATATGTTTTCAGAGCTAGATGAAGATAAAAATTATTTTTAATTTGCAACCTGATGGAGGTCAGTATAGATGGACTAATAGAACAAGTCCCACACACTGCTAGAAGGCCAAATATTTTTTCAGAGCTAGATGCAGATAAAAATTATTTTTAATTTGCAACCTGATGGAGGTCAGTATAGATGGACTAATAGACCAAGTCCCACACACTGCTAGAAGCCCAAATTTTTTTCAGAGCTAGATGCAGATAAAAATTATTTTTAATTTTCAACCTGATGAAGGTCAGTATAGATGGACTAATAGACCAAGTCCCACACACTGCTAGAAGCCCAAATATTTTTTCAGAGCTTGATGCTGAAAAAAATTATATTCAATTTGCAACCTGATGGAGGTCAGTATAGATGGACTAATAGGACAAGTCCCACACACTGCTAGAAGGGCAAATATTTTTTCAGAGCTAGATGCAGTCAAAAAATTATTTTTAATTTGCAACCTGATGGAGGTCAGTATAGATGGACTAATAGAACAAGTCCCACACACTGCTAGAAGTGCAAATATTTTTTCAGAGCTAGATGCAGACAAAAAATTATTTTTAATTTGCAACCTGATGAAGGTCAGTATAGATGGCCTAATAGAACAATTCCCACAAACTGCTAGAAGGCCAAATATTTTTTCAGAGCTAGATGCAGATAAAAATTATATTCAATTTGCAACCTGATGGAGGTCAGTATAGATGGACTAATAGAACAAGTCCCACACACTGCTAGAAGGGCAAATATTTTTTCAGAGCTAGATGCAGACTAAAAATTATTTTTAATTTGCAACCTGATGGAGGTCAGTATAGATGGACTAATAGAACAAGTCCCACACACTGCTAGAAGGCCAAATATTTTTTCAGAGCTAGATGCAGATAAAAATTATATTCAATTTGCAACCTGATGGAGGTCAGTATAGATAGCCTAATAGAACAAGTCCCACACACTGCTAGAACTCCAAATATTTTTTTCAGAGCTAGATGCAGATAAAAATTATTTTTAATTTGCAACCTGATGTAGGTCAGTATAGATGGACTAATAGAACAAGTCCCACACACTGCTGGAAGGCCTATTATTTTTTCAGAGCTAGATGCAGAAAAAAATTATATTCAATTTGCATTCTGATGGAGGTCAGTATAGATGGACTAATAGAAAAAGTCCCACACACTGCTAGAAGCCCAAATATTTTTTCAGAGCTAGATGCAGATAAAAATTATTTTTAATTTTCAACCTGATGGAGGTCAGTATAGATGGACTAATAGACCAAGTCCCACACACTGGTAGAAGCCCAAATATTTTTTCAGAGCTAGATGCAGAAAAAAATTATATTGAATTTGCAACCTGATGGAGGTCAGTATAGATGGACTAATAGAACAAGTCCCACACACTGCTAGAAGCTCAAATATTTTTTCAGAGTTAGATGCAGAAAAAAATTATATTCAATTTGCAACCTGATGGAGGTCAGTATAGATAGACTAATAGAACAAGTCCCACACACTGCTAGAAGCCCAAATATTTTTTCAGAGCTAGATGCATATAAAAATTATTTTTAATTTTCAACCTGATAGAGGTCAGCATAGATGGACTAATAGACCAAGTCCCACACACTGCTAGAAGCCCAAATATTTTTTCAGAGCTAGATGCAGATAAAAATTATTTTTAATTTTCAACCTGATGGAGGTCAGTATAGATGGACTAATAGACCAAGTCCCACACACTGCTAGAAGCCCAAATATTTTTCAGAGCTAGATGCAGATAAAAATTATTTTTAATTTGCAACCTGATGGAGGTCAGTATAGATGGACTAATAGAACAAGTCCCACACACTGCTAGAATGCCAAATATTTTTTCAGAGCTAGATGCAGAAAAATATTATATTCAATTTGCAACCTGATGGAGGTCAGTATAGATGGACTAATAGAACAAGTCCCACACACTGCTAGAAGGCCAAATATTTTTTCAGAGCTAAATGCAGACAAAAAATTATTTTTAATTTGCAACCTGATGGAGGTCAGTATAGATGGACTAATAGAACAAGTCCCACACACTGCTAGAAGAGCAAATATTTTTTCAGAGCTAGATGCAGATAAAAATTATTTTCAATTTGCAACCTGATGGAGGTCAGTATAGATGGACTAATAGAACAAGTCCCACACACTGCTAGAAGGCCAAATATTTTTTCAGAGCTAGATGCAGATAAAAATTATTTTTAATTTGCAACCTGATGGAGGTCAGTATAGATGGACTAATAGAACAAGTCCCACACACTGCTAGAAGGCCAAATATTTTTTCAGAGCTAGATGCAGATAAAAATTATTTTTAATTTGCAACCTGATGGAGGTCAGTATAGATGGACTAATAGAACAAGTTCCACACACTGCTAGAAGGCCAAATATTTTTTCAGAGCTAGATGCAGAAAAAAATTATATTTAATTTGCAACCTGATGGAGGTCAGTATAGATGGACTAATAGAACAAGTCCCACACACTGCTAGAAGCCCATATATTTTTTCAGAGCTTGATGCAGATAAAAAATATTTTTAATTTGCAACCTGATGGAGGTCAGTATAGATGGACTAATAGACCAAGTCCCACACACTGCTAGAAGCCCAAATATTTTTTCAGAGCTAGATGCAGAAAAAAATTATATTCAATTTGCAACCTGATGGAGGTCAGTATAGATGGACTAATAGAATGATGCTATGCCCAAAAGGTTTTACTTCTCTAGGTGCAGTAAAAAAATTGGTATTCTATACACAGGTGGTGTAGCTTGCAACACAGATAGGCTACTCCACTGACTAACACACTCTGCAATAGGCCAAAAAGGATTAGCTTTGCTAGACTTAGCCAAATGCTGTGAAAAAATCTTGCACAGCACTGGCACAGACCTGCCTGGCAAAAACTGATAGGAACTGATGTAACTTAGTCCTGAAAAGGACTGCAATTACAATTAGTGAATATGAATAGCGGTACCAGAGCGCCAATAACAGGGCAAAAATATTAAAAGGACTGGTTTATTAATACACACTATGTGTGTATTAATAAACCAGTCCTTTTAATATTTTTGCCCTGTTAATGGCGCTCTGGTACCGCTATTCATATTCACTGATTGTCCCTTTCCCCCTGTTGGGGTGCGGTAGAGCTGCCTTTAATCTATTGTTCTTTCACCTGTGGGAGCAATTTAATTAGAATTACTACCCTGGTTTTCCAAGCTGCGCTGCCCTAACCCCTCCAGAATGCTGCCCGGGGTGTTGGTGAAGCTGGGCGTCCATCTCGGCGTTACATGCTACTAACCTGACCACGTCATCCACCACCGAGAGATCAGGATCCGTGAACGCCGCTGGAAATAGATGACAGCCATCAACAGAGCGGAGCTTGTGGAGCTTTACACTGGGGTTGTGCTGAGGTGCACAACTTCATAAGGTTAGTAGCCATCCCCACACCCCTCTAACAATTGCAATACTGAGTCACCCATTGCGCCTTGTTCTCTCCTCTCTTTGCAATTACAATTAGTCTTTACTCCCAACCTATCTATTTAAGAGCACAGACCTGCCTGATAAAAGTCATAGGAAATGCTGTAACCTAGTCCTTAAAAGGACTGCAATCACAACTATTCCCTACTCCCAAGCTATCTGTAGATTTGTGCGAAAATTGGCTTGAAATTAACAAGGTATAGCGCACACAGCAACAGCGGTGCCGTCTAACACGCAGCTGCAGCAGTGAGAAAATGGTGGCGACGGGGAAAATGGCTGGGTCTTATAGGGCAAGGACATGTGACATACACTGCCAATGACACATGCCCTTGCTTGTGTGAAAAAAAGCACTTCACTCCGTGTGTGCGCTGCTAATAGGCTGACAGATTGCACCTCCCCACTGTAAATGCGGGAAAGAGAAAAAAAAATGGAGATCTTCATTATTCCTGCAGAGATCCATCCCCTGCCCCTCCCCCCGCCCCGCTGTACACTCAAACTGCGTATTAACATTAATTTTCATCATTACTGAGAAAAAATCCAGTTATGATTTTGGTGCACGAACAGTTATCGAACATAACCTCGAACAGCCGAATTTTTTTCAAATCGTTTGTGTTCGCCGAACGGCTCGAACACCGCCCAAAACAGCTCGAATTTGAGATTGGCGAACAGTTCGAGTCGAACAACGCTCATCTCTAGTCCTGACCATCGCACTGTTCTTACTTCAGAGGAGGAACACAACACTCCATTACAGAAGTGCAGCATCCCTGTGGCGGTCGAACCCTCAGGTGCGCCACATTCCCCCCTGGTGAAACACAGCACGTCCACGGGCTGCAAAAGAGTAAGACCTAGGAAAGTTTTCTTTTTATATAACAATAAACCATCTTCCTTTTATGGGAGGCACATCTTTTTAAACGTTACTAACAGCATACATAATAAAAAAGTACAAAGGTATAAAAGTATAAAATTATAAAAGTGCTATCATTTTCCAGAGACATTCATATGCAGGTTAAAGTGCAAGTACGAAGAGTCAGTTCAGAAGTGCGAGGGACCTGTCTTAAACCTCCAACGTAGGCCTTGGTGTGGCTGCAGGGCATGAAGATCCCAAGTTGGACCTCCAGAAGAGCCACCCAGACAGGTTTTTCTTCTGAGGTCTGAGGTAGAAATATATACGCGGTTTTACATAAAAGCAATAAGGAGCACCTAAAGAGATGCAAACTATGTACAAGAAAGGAGTGTGTCTGCTGCAAGTCCACAGGGACCAATGTCTCTAGAAATTGGGGATAGAAAATCAAAACATAAACATCTACATAATAACTTTTAACAGGTTACTGCCTCCGGGGCTGCTTAAATCTCGGGTTCCCTCCTGGGAAAGGCTGGTTCCTCCCGACGGAGGCTGACCGGTCCCCTGAGGCTGAGCGCGAGGGGGCATCGCTCCCGGACACCTTGTGGACATCCAGGGCGTACCACCCCCGCACCCCATGGTGGCGAGAGTACGTAACTACATCACCCGTGAAGAGGTTCCAGCCAGGGTGTCCCTTCTCAAAAGGCGGCTCGACGTCCCGCCTGCTGAAGAAGACGTCGTCCTGGTACTGGGGACTCCTTATGAATCCCCATCCCTCCTCATAGTGGAAGCAGACGACTTGCCCTTCCACACGGGGACTTGGACGGGTTGCCTCTTCCTGTCGGGCCTGGGACTTGGCAGCCTTGGCCCGCACCTCGAGGTGCTCGCAGCGGACCTTCCTCTGGCGTTTCTCCCGAGTGAGTTGGAGGATCTGCTCACTGTCACGGGTGTGTCGCCACGAAGATCGTCACGATTACACAGCCTGACTTCTCGCAGCTGAGTTTTTGGTGTTTTGTGTTTTTCGGCAGTGAGGGAGTTAACTCTCTCTCTCTGTGCTAGACGAGGTCCTGCCTCGCCCAGCTGCAATCAATGCTGCAGTAGTGGGACTCCTTCAAATGCCTGCCGGTCTGTTAGGGAAGTGTCGGTGAAAGCATTTCATACAGACAAACAGAGCGGATCGTGGTATTTTGGAGTTCTGAGCTAAGTCTATTTGGTGTGGTTTTTCCCTTCCTCGCTTTATCATTTATCTCCTTTCCTGTTGGTGTTCCCTCTGTAGTTGTGGTGTAGTTTTTGTATGCAAGGTGGTTTTTTGGTTTGACCCTTGTACTGTCTCGTTCGTCTAAGTACTGTGTGTTGGCATATTATTTCCTGTCCCCTATTGTTGTGATCGGGGTCCTTCTCAGGACTAGATTACTGAGGTGCAGGGATCCTCAGGAGGTAGGGGTTACGCTGGCGGCCTGGACCTCTGTACCTTTAACAGTACCTCCAGGTAGAGGGATTAGTCAGGGCCCCAGCTTAGGGTCAGCTTAGGGTCAGCTTAGGCCCCTGACCTCCTGTACGCATTGTCAGTGTGACATTTTCACCGACCCACTAAGATTCTCTCCAGCTACCATGGATCCAGTAGCCAGTCTAGCTCAGCAGCTGCAGAGTTTGTCCATGGAGCTGGCGGACGTTAGGTCCAAGGTTTTGTATCCCCAGGAGCAAGCCGGACCAGAACCTAAAGTAGCTCTCCCTGACAGGTTCACTGGGGGGCGGGACAAGTTTTTTGTTTTCCGGGAGGCATGCAAGTTGTACTTTCGGCTGCGGCCTCGGTTGTCGGGGAGTGAAGAACAAAGGGTGGGAATTGTCATCTCGCTCCTACAAGGGGACCCACAATCTTGGGCGTTCTCTCTTCCCCCAGGCTCCCCCACTCTCCAGTCAGTGGATAGGTTTTTTGCAGCTCTGGGTCTCGTATATGATGACCCGGATCGGATCTCCCTTGCTGAATCTAAGTTACGTAGGATCCAGCAGGGAGATCGTCCGGCGGAGGAATTCTGTTCGGAGTTCCGTAGGTGGGCCACGGACACCCAGTGGAATGACCCGGCTCTTAGGAGCCAGTTTTGTCAAGGTTTATCCGACAAATTAAAGGATGTGTTGGCTCAGTATGACCCTCCCGCGTCACTGGAAGCCGCTATGGCCCTTGCTATTCGCATTGACAGACGGCTTCGGGAGAGGTGCGGCCCCTGTGATGACTCCACCTTCTATAAGGGTTCCTTATATGGAGGGTCCCCTGGTCAGTCCAGAGGAGCCTATGCAATTAGGAGGGACATCATTTCGGGGGAGGGGACCGGTGGTGCGCCATAAGACAGGAAGGTGTTTCTTCTGCGGGAGAAAGGGACATTTTACTTGGGGCTGTCCATCACGTCCCTTGCAGAGTGAAGAGTCGTCGGAAAACTGTTGATCCCAGGTTGTGTGGTGGACGGCAATCTGGGAGTAGGTATTTCGTCCCTAGGTTCATCTCAGTTTCTCATACCGGCGGAGGTGGTGGTGGGTACGAGAACTGAGAGGATATCTGTTCTTCTGGATAGTGGGGCCGGGGCTAATCTGGTGGACGCTCGGTTCGCCCGGGTTCAAGGTATGCGATTGAGTGAGTTGGCTAAACCCATCCCCATATTCTCGATCGATGCCAGGCCCCTCGGTCAGGGAAGTTTTTTGCAAGCTGTGCATAACGTAAAACTTCAAGTGGGGGCGATACATAAGGAACTGTAGTCTTGCTACATGTTGGAGGGTCTTCCCACTCCTATAGTGTTGGGCCTTCCTTGGTTAACTAAGCATAACCCGGTTATTAATTGGCAATCTAGAGAGATAAGCCAATGGAGTAAATTCTGTAATAAAAACTGCATGAATAGGGTCATCGGTGCGGTTACTCCTAGGGTCTTACCTCCATTTCTGGCGGTCTTTGAGGATGTATTCTCGGAGAAAGGGTGTCAGGAACTACCTCCTCATCGCGAGTATGACTGTTCTGTAAAACTGCTCCCTGAGGCCAAGTTACCTAAAGCTAGGTTGTATAACCTTTCTGGTCCTGAGAGGCAGGCCATGAAGGATTATATTTCTGAAAGTCTGGCTAGGGGGCATATTAGACCTTCATCTTCACCGGTGGCCGCGGGGTTCTTCTTTGTAAAGAAGAAAGATGGAGGCCTACGCCCTTGCCTGGATTTCCGTGAACTTAATCGGATAACGGTCTGAGATCCGTATCCACTCCCACTTATTCCCGATCTCTTTAATCAGATAGTGGGTGCCAAATGGTTCTCTAAGTTGGATCTCAGGGGGGCGTACAATCTGATTAGGATGAAGGAGGGGGATGAGTGGATGACGGCGTTTAACACTCCGGAGGGGCATTATGAGAACCTTGTCATGCCATTCGGTCTGACTAATGCCCCGGCGGTGTTCCAACACTTTGTTAATGACATTTTTCGCCGCCTGGTGGGACAGTTTGTTGTCATATATCTGGATGATATCTTAATTTACTCGCCGGATCTGGAGTCTCATCAGGAACATGTTAGGCAGGTGTTACAGATCTTGCGGGATAATAAACTGTATGCCAAATGGGAAAAGTGTGTGTTCGCCGTACAGGAACTCCAGTTTTTAGGCTTCCTGGTTTCAGCGTCCGGTTTTCGTATGGACCCTGGGAAATTGCGGGCAGTTCTTGAGTGGGATCTGCCAGAGAATCTTAAGGCACTACAACGTTTCCTGGGGTTTGCTAATTATTACCGGAAGTTCATTCGTAATTTCTCGTCCATGGTGAAACCTCTCACAGACATGACAAAAAAGGGGACGGATTTTTCTAGGTGGTCTGACAAGGCTTGTCAAGCTTTCTCCTCCTTGAAAAAATGTTTTGCCTCGGCAACCATACTCATTCAACCTGATGCGTCACGGCCATTCTTTGTAGAGGTAGACGCTTCCGAGGTAGGGGTGGGAGCAGTATTGTCACAAGGTTCGTCCCCTGGTAAGTGGCATCCGTGCGCCTTTTTCTCTAAAAAATTGTCGTCCGCTGAGAGGAATTACGATGTCGGCAATAGGGAACTCTTGGCCATTAAGTTAGCTTTTGAGGAGTGGCGCCATTTTTTAGAGGGGGCAGTCCATCCGGTCACCGTCATCACTGATCACAAGAACCTGCTATATCTGGAGTCCGCTAAACGTCTGAATCCCAGACAAGCTAGGTGGTCATTGTTTTTTACCAGGTTTAATTTTGTCGCTACATATCGTCCTGGGTCAAAAAATGTAAAGGCGGATGCCTTATCTCGTAGTTTCCCTGGGGCCGGGAATACGGACGACCCGGTTCCTATCCTTCAGGAGGGGGTGGTGGTTTCGGCAGTATGCTCTGAGCTTGAGGAGGAGGTATTGGAGGCTCAGGGGGACGCCCCTGTTGGAGCTCCAGGGAGACTGTTTGTTCCAGATCAGTTGTGACAAAAGGTGATCGAGGCACACCATAACTCAGTTTTTGCAGGACACTCGGGGAGTAAAGCAACGGTGGATCTCCTCTCGCATCGGTTTTGGTGGCCTAACTTACATAGGGAGGTGGTAACTTTTTGTCGCGTCCTGTGGGGTTTGTGCGCGCTCTAAGACCTCACATACCCGTCCGTCTGGGGCCCTCTTACCTTTGAACATCCCGGAGCGTCCTTGGACTCATCTGTCTATGGACTTTATTACGGACCTCCCGCCGTCTTCGGGTAAAACGGTCATACTCGTTGTAGTGGACAGGTTCAGCAAGATGGCACATTTTATCGCTCTTCCTGCTCTTCCTAATGCTAAAACTTTTGCGCAGGTGTTCATTGGGGAGATTGTGAGGCTTCACGGGGTACCCTCCGATGTGGTGTCAGATCGGGGGTCTCAGTTTGTGTCCAAATTCTGGAAGGCATTTTGTACACGGCGAGGGATGCATTTATCGCTCTCATTGGCTTTTCATCCTCAGACCAATGGTCAGACGGAACGTATGAACCAGAGCTTGGAGACATATCTCCGGTGTTTTGTGTCAGAGAACCAGGAGGACTGGGCTTCTTTCTTACCTCTGGCGGAGTTTGCTCTTAATAATAGGCGGAGCGAATCCACTGGTAAGTCCCCGTTTTTTGGGGCATATGGTTTTCACCCCCAGTTTTGTACTTTCAGTAGAGGGGGCTCTTCGGGGGTTCCTGAGGAGGAACGATTTTTGTCATCACTCGCTTCAGTATGTAGTGGGGTGCTGAAGAATCTGAATACTATGGGGAACCGATACAAACGTATGGCTGATAGGAGGAGAGTGTCTGGTCCGGACCTAAGTGTGAACGATCTGGTATGGTTGTCTACCAGGAATATAAAACTTAAGGTTCCCTCCTGGAAACTGGGTCCCAGGTTCATCGGGCCGTACAGGATCAGTTCTATAATTAATCCGGTGGCATTCCGTCTTGACCTCCCCCCTACGTTTAAAATTCACAACGTGTTCCACAGATCGTTGCTTAAGAGGTATGTGGTGCCGATGATACCGTCACCTTTACCTCCCCCTCCAGTGGTGGTCAATGGTAACTTGGAGTTCCAGGTATCGAAGGTCATCGATTCACGCTTTAATCGCCGGTCCCCTCAGTACCTGGTTCATTGGAAGGGGTATGGTCCTGAGGAGAGGATTTGGATTCCTGCGTCGGATATTAACGCAGACCGATTAGTTCGGGCCTTCCACACGACTCACCTGGATAAACCTGGCCCTGAGGGTCCGGAGGCCCCTCGTAGAAGGGGGGGTACTGTCACGGGTGTGTCGCCACGAAGATCGTCACGATTACACAGCCTGACTTCTCGCAGCTGAGTTTTTGGTGTTTTGTGTTTTTCGGCAGTGAGGGAGTTAACTCTCTCTCTCTGTGCTAGACGAGGTCCTGCCTCGCCCAGCTGCAATCAATGCTGCAGTAGTGGGACTCCTTCAAATGCCTGCCGGTCTGTTAGGGAAGTGTCGGTGAAAGCATTTCATACAGACAAACAGAGCGGATCGTGGTATTTTGGAGTTCTGAGCTAAGTGTATTTGGTGTGGTTTTTCCCTTCCTCGCTTTATCATTTATCTCCTTTCCCGTTGGTGTTCCCTCTGTAGTTGTGGTGTAGTTTTTGTATGCAAGGTGGTTTTTTGGTTTGACCCTTGTACTGTCTCGTTCGTCTAAGTACTGTGTGTTGGCATATTATTTCCTGTCCCCTATTGTTGTGATCGGGGTCCTTCTCAGGACTAGATTACTGAGGTGCAGGGATCCTCAGGAGGTAGGGGTTACGCTGGCAGCCTGGACCTCTGTACCTTTAACAGTACCTCCAGGTAGAGGGATTAGTCAGGGCCCCAGCTTAGGGTCAGCTTAGGCCCCTGACCTCCTGTACGCAGTGTCAGTGTGACACTCACGGCATCGCTCACTCCTCCTCTGCGCTTCAGCACGGGTCTCCCGGGGGAAGCCCATCAGCCCCCCCCCCTGGTTGTCCCTGGCCCACTCCTCAGCCTCCGGCCAGGTGACTGTTGGTGCGGGTAGCGGTGTCATTAGGGGTTGCTGCGGGTCCTCTGCAAGTGTGGACCAGTCCGGGTTGGGGTCGGTAGACACCCCAGCAGCCTCAGGCGCTTCCGATTCAGGAGTTTGGTGGCAGTGCAGGTCTCTGCCTATGGCTGAAGCTTGCAGCTCTGGGGCAAAGACCTGCTGCCAGGTGACCGCGCCGGGCAGGAGATATTTGGTCATGAGGTCCAGTATGGGAACGGTAGGCTCAGCAGCCGGTGCAAGGGTTTCACACTCACCCGCCTCTGGGCCGCTCACGCCCTCTGTCACCACGTCTCCCTGAGCTTCAGCTCCTTGGTGGCGGGCCCGGATGCACAGCAGCATTTCTTCCCGCCACGCAGCCATCGCCGCCTCCAGGGCCTCTTTCTGTCTCCGCACAAGACCCGGGGCTTCCTGGTAGAGAAACTCTAAATCTCCCGCTGTTAGGATCTTGCCACCTCGCTCCCTGCCGGGGGAAGGACATGGACCAGGCTCGGAATGCTCCGTAGGTTGCGCTCCAGAAGTGTCCATGTCTGCTCCCGAAGATTGCCAACCTCCGACTGCAATGGCCGCACCTTGTTGCTTTTCTTCTTTCACCTCTTTCGGGGCGGTTCCTGGGCGGCATGCTGACAGGCCCGCCTTCGTTCAGCCCATCCGGTTTGACGGGCATTACCTCGCGGACAGTCTCTGATGGAAGGGGCGGTCCACACTTTTGGCGCCAAACAGGAGCCCAGCCCACGATGGGAGGTGTCAGAAGGCCATCTTTCCACAGCACTATGGCGCCTGTTATTCTTGGGCGGGCGCCATTTTAAGTGAAAACGGCAGTCCAAGGTGTAAGGCACACAGTACCCGGTAGCAATGGGTAATTCCTTCCTTTGCTGCGGGCACGCGATCCTGCCAACTATGCCAAGTCTGTGTGACTCACGTGCGTCCTCTGTAAGCCCTTACCCTGGGAGATGGGGGACTCGGGTTGGGTCCTTTGATGTAGAGATGGGGTGCAGCCGTGGCCCGGACCCGACCCGTGCCCAGGGTCGTCACACTAAAACAAAAAGAAATGGTACGGGCTTATCCGGGTTGAGTGGCTGATCTCGACTACGCCACCTGTGGCACCTGGTGAAGGCCACCAGTGCCGCTGCAGTCCGCTGAGGCATGGTGTTATGGCAGCCGTAGTTGTTATTACTCCCCACAGGGGGAGCAAGGTCTCAGGGCAGAGGGACAGGATGACGGGGGTAGTAGTATAGGAGGCCTGGTGCTGCGTAGTGCGGTGTAATGCAGAATAAAGAGTCCGGAGGCCATAGGGGTGAACTTCCAAGGCTTTACTCACAAAAGAGATGGCAGTAGGAAGGCGACTCCCTGCTCCTCGCGGAGTTCTGCGGCCACCAGAGACGAGGGTCTGACAACCTCCGAGTAAGTCCAGGGTTCAATCAGGACCCCGCACCAGAGTGTTCCTAGACTGCAGACCGGGTACTTTCCTGTCTGTGTGTGTGTAGATAGGCCGGGTCTCCCTCTGAACTCCTCTCAGAAAAAGGGTACGGGTGACAGCTTCTCTCCTTCCTTTACCCGGTGGGATCCTCAGGGCCTACCGGGCTTTCCCGACCAGGACTTAGAGTAGCAAGGTCGGGTGTCGGGTGCCGGTACCCCTCTTGCAGCCGGACTCACTCTGAGTATATCAGGTGGCAAGGACAGGTGGCGTATACCGCTCCATCTGCATCCTCCCTGGGATCCATTTGCTGTGGAGCTACACTCTTAAGCTCTGGGCCTTCTTGGTCATGGTCCTTGACCGGGCTGAGACATTCATTATCTGCAGCCTGCCCCTCGACCCAAGGCTAAGGTATGAGGGCTGTGTCTCCGTCCTCTGCAGGCCCACACAGGATCCACGCTCAGGGAGGGAGATCACAATACAAAAGACCGAGAACCAAAATGGCTTTATTATTAAATATGAAATTTAAAGTGTCGCTAAAATGTGAGTCCTCCACCCTCACCCACTAAATGGTTCCCCTGTCTCTTTGTTCCCCAGTCTCCCGGTAACCAGGTGGGCAGCACCTAGTGCATTCTAGCCCCCTCTGGTGGGAGAAGTGTGGTGTTGGATGTGAAGGAAGGGTCCTGACCATCGCACTGTTCTTACCTCAGAAGAGGAACACTATACTCCATTAGAGAAGTGCAGCATCCCTGTGGTGGTCGAACCCTCAGGGGCGCCACAACAGCAATCGATAGGAGAAGCTTTGTGATCTATTTATTTATCAATAGATGAAAATCCTGGATGAAACACTGTTGGTAAAAATTGACATGCTGGCCAAACACTGATGAAACGCGGATCCAATACAATGATGACCCTCTTACTATTTTTGTGCATATGTGAAGAATAAGACATCTGAATCATGCCTTAAAAAATCAGGCACTAAATTTTATCAAAAAAGTATAATTAAACTATGAAATAAAATGCCATTTAAGAGAGGTTCATGTGGACTCTTCCGCTAGATTACTCAGCAGCAGTTAAACATGTTAACTAGATTTCATGGAAGAAATTTTTATAAACCTCATAGCAGTTCGATTGCTTTCCAGTGATTTTCAGTGGTGTACTATTTAGTGGCTACAGTTTTAAATCCTCTGTATCATGTCAAAAGGGATATGCTGTGTTAATCTACTCCCCCCATTAGCAGACATGAGCTATCAGATGGTCTCTTTGTTACATGTGGAGGTGAAATATGGTGGATATAATTAATATTCCAGTGCTGTGCCTACCATAATTAGAAGGCCAAAAGGCTGACAATGATAGCTGCAAAGCCAGGTCCTAGGTCATAAATGTAATGGAGAAATAAATTAAGGGACCAGAACACATTGAAATCCAGAATTCAGTCACAGCTGGTATTAGCAATAGAGTCCTTTCTTCCGCTATTTTATCATTCACACTTCACTGATCTTTATGGAAATGACCAATACAGCGGGTAAGGCTACAAATAGGCCCACTGAGGTAATGTTAATACCTATTCTTATCAAATAGAATCACCATGGAGCTAATCTTCTGCAAATTATTTCAGGGAATTGATATTTCATGTGCAAATCAGAATGGTGGTAGAGCTGATCTCCGGCCAAGATCGACTTGGCGTTTATTAAACTAAAACAATGTACATCCTATTGGAACAAAATGAACATAAATGTTCCAGAAATCAAACTCCTAAGAGCAAGAGAATAGGACTAATTAATATATGAAAAAAGTCACAAAAAAAAAACAAAGATTCATTTAATGCTGGATGAAAGGTCACATTAAAGTTAAAACTTCAATTTGTTTTCTTCTGTGAATCTGTCTTGAAGGCCAGAAGTTTCCTCCCCAAAGCTCCATATTATGAATGTGGTAATTAATAACTTGTCAGTGTTATATACTTGTCAATATTATAGCTCATTATGACAGCTTATGTATGAGGAGTGTATGGAAAATATACAATGGGGCTATAGAAACAGATTTAAATAGACTAATAATTAAGAAAAAAGGTATTTGAGATTTTTTAAGGGGGCCCCACTATTTATTTTACTCTTACAAAATTAAAAAGGGTTAGACTGAATAAGATGTGGCATAATTGATGCCAAGAGATACTGCTGTCACTCCAGTTTTTCCTGAGGAAGGAAACCGGAGTTTCCGAAACGTGTTGGAATTGGTCCTATTCAGTCTCCGTACTGCATTAGTCACGTGCCTACCATGTGCTACCGCATCATACAGGTCCTCGCCGGATCTTAAACTACCCCTACACACGCACTGCAAGCAGACCGTGAGCAGCAGTCGTCACCGGCCAGGACTCCATGCTCTCGCTCCTGTCAAAAAGCAAGGTTGTACAGCACTTTCTCCTGGATGCTACGAGCCACCTCGGCCTCCAGCTACAAGCACTCCCAGATGGCACTATCCACCCTGCGCTCCACAAGAAGCCCACTGCCGCCTGCGCACCCTGAACCACAGGTCAGTGACGATACTCCGCTACCTGCTGGACACTGCTGAGCTACATCCGTCCACCAGCCACAGCACCCACAGACGCCAAACCAATATTGTGTACCCGGCACGCTGCAAGGAGTCCACTGCCGCCTGCACACCCTTATCACAGGTCAGTAACGACACTCTGCTACCCAGCTACGCCGCTGCAAGCAGCCACCGTTCTACCTAAGAAAAGTATCTACCCACCACCAGCATACATAAGCACCGCTTACCATCTACGACACAATCATTTCCACCATAAGGGGTTCCCTCCATCCACGAGGTCCATACCCCTCCAGTGCTCCTACTGTCCTCTTTCCTCATGAGGAGGACCTAGGGTCTTACTCCCAGAGACCTGAACTATACTTTTAATCCCTTGGAGGCCCCACATGCCCCCCACTGGGCACTAACTAGACTCTTGGAAGCCCTCACTGAGGCACCAGGCGCCAGCCATAATCCAGATACAAGGTACCGATCTTGTTTATTCAGTCCTCCAATACTCTCAGCCATACCACACACTCCTAACCCCTTTTTCACCGTAGGACACTACTACACCAGCCTCTAGCAGCCAGCCCATTATATTACCTACCTGTACCCTGACCGAACCCTAGGGGTACGTTTCCAAAATTATATATCATCCTTACCCACTTCTGCTCATCACCCATCCCCTTATCTAATTTCATTTGCAGCCTCACACAAGCTAATCCAAGAACCCACTAGGACCTTCCTTAGAACAACTCTCCACCCCCCCGGTGAATACCTTCCTTTTATTAATTCCCTCTATTAATAATGTGCATTTTTAGCCTTATACTTAAGCTAATTTTATTCTTATCTTTGCAATAGGATTATTAATTCCCTCTGTGATCTCCATTGATCCATGGATCTTCTCCACCACCTCTTTCAACTATTATCCACTCATTTTTAGCCTCTAATTTATTTTATACTAATAAAAATAAAAATCATTTTAATATTCTTTTATCTCTCCCTTAGCGCGAATATATATATTTTACTTTATATTATTTCTAGACATTTTTTGTGGTAACTGTCCATATTCGCAGCAGGTCCAAGTGACCACCCTACCAGCGCCTCCACTCCCTACTTAGTCACTCCAGTTTTTAGTCTAATATTATTAATGATTGGTTGCCGAAAATAGGCTGCATAAAAAGCATAGGAAACATGTAGGGATAGTTAAATAAAAAGCATCACATTTATTAATAAATTTGGCACATTTTTGTCAGCCATTGCTTCACAAGCTGAAATATATGGTAGTTGTGAGTTGCCATACTGTAGATTTTAGTTAGAATTTACTACAATTCCTGTTATAAGCTTTCCACTGGGCCACATCCTTCCAACTAAACTCCACATACTTCTAGAAGACTTGCGAGGACAACAGAAAAGGGGCAAAAAAAAGGAACTTGATGAAAAATATCTGATTGTTTAAAGGGAACCTGACAGCTGATATATGCTGCCCAATTCATCGGCAGCATGTATCAAACTCTGGTTGCATGATTTCAACCATATTTGTTTAAAGCTGAAATTCTGCGGTGTGCCATAGAAAAATGTAGTTTAATAGCCACTGGGGACCGAGCTTCATGGAAAACTAGTTGTACAGGCAGGTTCCCGGTGGCCTCTCCCCACCCACTCCACTGGAGTGACAGGTCTCTCTCAATACAGGCTGGGAACGAACTGTCAGTCATTGGCAGCAGGTGGCAATTAAACTGTATTTTTCTCTAAAAATGGCACAGCATTTCTGAGTTGAACATATATAAACTTATGTAGGGCCCTTCTTAAATGTCCCAGATTTTAGGATCGAACTTTTGTAGGTTTACTTCATTTGTAACTTCACTGGGAATGTCACTCTAATCTAAAATATTCTCTGAAGGCAGATCCTCATAAAGATCAGTGTCCAGCCCATAGCCTGAAACAGCACATTTTTATTTGAGAAAAACATGGATTTCTCTGGAATAAGACATTTGATGGCACCATATTGACTTGGCAATCTTTCACATTCTGACCAGATGGCAGTGCACATGCGCTGCTTTCTGTCCACACAAGCTTCCCGTAGTGCACCAATCTGACCACATGTGTTCCATGATTGAGGGTCACGGCGCACATCCGAGTAGTTCATTTACTAGTGTGGCACAGCAGACGCATCATGCGCCACCACGTCATCCACGTCACTGATAGATGGCGAGTTCCTATTGGTGAAGAATCTGTATAATTAGGTAACTGCCCTTACCTTAAAAAGCCCCAGAAGAAGCAAGGCGAAATGCGAGTCGGGATGAGTGGGCACTATGGCTGACACCTTGAGTGGTTCTGCTTGACACTGTCACAGGTAATAAATGTTTTTTTTTTCCTTATATGTCCGTTTATTTGCACATTAGTCCCAACATGTTGTATTCTCTATCAGTGGAGGATAGATACTCTGCATTATATCTATGATTTTGTGACTATATATAGTCAGTGGGCAATGTGCAATATTGATATGTGCGATGTTGAGATTAGAAATATGGATTTTTCTCTGCTAGCTCTATGCCATCAATATCGTTAGCACCTCTGTTGTTGATAACAGGCATATCTATTTCTAGAGTTAATATCAAGATATAAATATAAATATTAATCTCATATTTCGTGCTGTACTATGCTATTTTTATACTGTTTGTGATTTAACATTGGTATAGATAAAAAACATTATATTGTCCCTATAATATATATTTTATTATTGGTATACAAAAAAATCATTATTTTGTGTTCTTTCGGCATGTCTTCATTTACAATACAAAGACGCCACTATATATATAGAATATTGTACTATACCCATTTGTCATAAGTAATGGTATATTTGTAGTTGTGTTTGAATAGATATCCCATAAGCTCTTCGATATTTATGTTATACTGTCAGCCAAAGTGTCCTTTAGAGGCATCTCTGTTTTTTTAGCATTATTTTATTTGTTGTTTTAATGATATTGAATAAAGATTGGTAATTTTTAATTCTTATTAGTGATGAGTGAGCATGCTCGCTACTGCTTGGTGCTCGACTGAGCATCTCACTGCTCGAGATGCTCGGCGCTTGCTGAGTATGTCCGGGGTTGCTCTGCGGGAGCTCAGGTCCTCTCCATGCATGTTTGGCACTCTTTAGAGCACCAATGAACATGCAGGGATTGCCTGCCACACACTGTAATGCCGCAGCCATGTTGGTTGAGGCATTACAGTGATTGGCTGGTCACACAGCGTCATCAAGTGTATATCTGACCTGGCGCCGCCATGCTCGTCACAGTCTACTCTGGAATCAGGCAGTGTAGGCAGAGGTGCTGCTGAGCTAGGGAGAAATTTGCTTGTTTCTTAGTTAGTGTAGGTATGCCACAATATATAATTCACATATCCATCTCAACTAACAGTCCTTCTGAGGACTAATCCAGCTGCATAGATATCCGTGCTAGGCAGACAGGCAGTGTATGTGGCAGACTGCAGTGCATATAGCAAGAGGGTCCATTCCAGTTCTGTCTGCTTGAGCAGACACGAGGTTGCTGTTAAAAATAGTTACCTACAGGCCAGCTATTTAAAACTGTGGTTGTCCGTCACACGTATCACAAATCACTGTGGTTCAAATCCAGCCATTTGTACTGAATATGAAAAATATTGTCCTCCATTTAAAATGAGCCAGGCGCGTGGCAAGGGACGGGAAAGTGGATGTGATGATGATGGTGCATGCAGAGGACGAGGCCGAGGCCATGGGATAGCTGAAATTGTGCCACAACAAACACCCACATCTTCTCGCTCGACCGTCCTGTCCCAATTAATAGGGGATGGCAGAACACCACTATTGAACACAGAGCAGTATGAAAAGGTTATTGGTTGGATAGCAGATAATGCTTCCAGTCACTTAGCCACCACCACCACCACCCTGTCTTCCACACGGTCAAGTCTCAGTAGCCGTGAGTCTGGACCACATATTCCTCACCCTGATCCTCCTTCCTCCCACCATGCCGAGTGCCCGGAGACAACTGATCCCACACTTGTACACTCCGAAGAGCTGTTCATTTTTCCATTTATAGATTCGGGCCTCTCGCCCGGTCCACTTGAAGTGGAGCAAGAGGAGATTGCATGTAGCGATGCCCAAATATTTGAGCAGCCACGGTCACATGAAGGCGACAGTGGGAAACTGTCACAAGAGGTGGATGATGATGAGAAACAATAGCCAGAAAGTCAGGAGGAGGACCAGGGTGCGGAAGTGGAAGACGAGGTGATGGATGATATAGTAACTGACCCAACCTGGCAGGAGGACATACAGAGCTAGGACAGCAGCACACAGGGGGAGGGAGGCATAGCACCACAACAGACAGGAAAAAGCAGTGTGGTGGCCACAGACAGAAGGCGGGCAACCGTTCCCCTTAACATCCACATGACGGAAATTGCCAGTACAACTGTTAGGTCTTTCTAAGTCTGGTTGTTTTTTAAGGACTCTGCCGATAACCCCAAAAAGGCCATTTGCACCACCTGCCATGCCAGCATCAGCAGGGGTAGCAAAACTACCAGCCTGACCACCACCAGCATGATCAGGCACATGGCAGCAAAGCACCCAACTAAGTGGTCCGAACCCCAGGGTCCAGGAACAGTGTCTGCGGGTGGCACCACTGCTTATTCCATTGTTGTGCATGCAAGCCAATCCTCTGTCCATGGTGCATGCGAAGATGCCTCCTTCCCTGCACCTGTTGTTGCACACTCTCAAGTAGCACCATCATCAAGCATGTCCAGGTCCTTGTTCCAGCGCAGCGTTCAGTTGTTCCTACCCCAGTCCTTGGAACTAGTGTTGAGCGAATTTGTTCGTCATTTCAAATTCGGGTTCGTATTCGGGGTTCCAGCTTGCACACGCCAAAAAATCGGCTCTGCCCATGAACATCCCTGATTTGCCACTCTGTCATGCAGATAACATCCTGAATTTGAAATGCCGAACAAATTCGCTTTCCAAATTTGCTTGCGTTCCAAGTAGTGTTGAGCGAATTTGTTCGGTATTTCAAATTCGGGTTCGTGTTCAAGGTTCCAGCTTGTTCGTGCCAAAACTCGTCTCTGCCCATGAACATCCCTGATTTGCCACGCTGTTACGCAGATAACATCTGCAAACCCGAATTTGAAATGCCGAATAAATTCGATCAACACTACTTGGAATGCAAGCGCAAATACACAGCCAACGCGCCACAGGCCACACTACTCAATTCACACATTTCGTGACTGCTTGTGCTCGAAATGTTGCCTTTTAGGCTCGTGCAGACGGAAGCTTTCCGCAACCTGATGGCGGCGGCTGTCCCTTGATACTCTGTCCCCAGCCGCCACTATTTCTCCCAGTGTGCCGTCCCCGCATTACACGAGCACGTATCCCACAACATTAGCGGTGCCCTCAACAATGCAGTTACTGGGAAAGTCCACCTAACCACGGCCACTTGGACAAGTGCTTATGGGCAGGGATGGTACATCTCGCTGACGGCACACTGGGTTAACATAGTGGAAGCCGGAACCCAGTTGGACCTTAGGACGGAACACGTCCTCCCGACGCCAAGGATTGCGGGCCCTTGGTCAATCAGGGTTGCCCCCACATTCAACATCTCCTGCACCTCCTCCTCCTCCTCTTCAGCATCCATCTCCTAAATGACCACATCAGTCGCAAGCTGGAAGCACTGCCGCACTGCCTTGGCCAAGCGGCAATAGGTTGTGCTGAAGCTAATATGCTTAGATGACAAACCACACAACGCTGAAGAGTTGTGGACAGCTCTGAAAGAGCAGGCAAATCTGTGGCTGACACCACTGAACCTACAGCCAGGCATGGTCGTGTGTGACAATGGCCAGAACTTGGTGGCAGCTCTGAGGTGAGGCGAGCTCACACACGTACCATGCCCAACCCATGTGCTTAACCTCGTGGTTCAACGGTTTCTAAAAACCTACGCAGAGTTGCCGGACCTGATGTCCCCACGCATTGGAACTCTACATTGCAGGTGTTGGGACCGATTTGTGAGCAGAAGAGGGCAGTTGCTGACTACCAGCATCAACAAGGCTGTCGGTATTCAGTTCAAATTCCACACATAAGACCTCAGGAGTGGACATGGATGTCAGACATATGTACCATCCTCCAAAACTTTGAGGACTCCACCAAGATGGTGAGCTGATATGATGCCATAATTAGCATCGCCATCCCGATTCTCTGTCTTCTAAAATGCTCTCTGCTCACAATTAAAGAGGATGCATCGCAGGCGGAGCACGATGAGATGGAGCAAGGAACCATAAAGGGTGATTACACATAGCCCAACCTCATCTCATCCCAACGTGGATTGGGTGACAATGAGGAAGAGGAGGAGGAGGAGGAAGAACAGGATCCTGCGCTATAGACGGTACTACCTGCACAACTGTCATAATGTCTGTTCAGCGTGGATGGCCTGAGGACAGGGAGGAGGAGGAGGAGAGCATGGTCAGTCATCCTCTTGGTGAGGACATGGAAGTCTTGTCTGTTAGCAGTCTGGCATGCATGGCTGAGTTTATGTTACGCTGCCTTTCCCGTGATGCTCGCGTTCTCCAAATTTTGAGTGACAGTCATTACTGGTTGGTGACACTTCTAGATTTATGCTACAACAACTTTCTCTCTCTTATTCCCGAGGCGGACAGGTCTACTAAAATGGTGCAGTACGAGAAGGTCCTTGTTGCGGAATTATTAAAAAAATTCCCATCTGAAAACCCTGGCAGCAGAGGTCACCGTTCGGTGGACAACCAAGGAGTACAAGCGAGAGAGACACAACTTTAATCCAGCAGAGGCAGGGGAACACTGTCAAAGTTCTGGGACAGTTTTCTCAGACCCTCCCGTCTTACAGGCCTTGAGGTGCGGGGTACTCTCACAAGGAGTGCAAAGTTTGGAAAGTTGGAGAGGGAGTACCTTGCCGACCGTACCAACAACCTCCGTGATTCCTCTGTGCCTTATAATTATTGGGTATCCAAGCTGGACACATGGCATGAACTGTCTCTCTACGCTTTGGAGGTCTTGGCCTGCCCTACCGCTTGCGTTTTGTCAGAGCGGGTTTTTAATGCCGCTGGTGGAATTATAACTGATTAGCGCATCCGCCTGTCAACTGAAAATGCTGACAGGCTGACTCTTATAAAAATGAACAAGGGCTGGATTGTGCCAGACTTCTCAACACCACTGAATGATAGCAGCGTAACATAAACTCAAATCCAGTGTCTTTTTTTGGGAGGTCTATTTCCATGCACCTCTTCACACCTACACATGGTTATGTGCTTCCTGATTTTGTCTATTCGCAATTGTCCTCCTCCTTCTCCTCATCCTCCATCACCATATCATTCATCACCATATCTACCATATCACCTCCTCTTCATGTTTTGCAAGGGGCAATGGAATTCCTCCAATTTTTTTGGCTGCTTTTGCATTCACTGCATAGGCAAATACTTATGGGAGACCCACTTCCTAATAATGGGAACATTTTTTCATGAGGCCCTCTAAGTCTCTTCCAAGGAGCATTGGAGTGCCTCCAAATTTTTAGCATCCGTTGCTTCACTGCATAGGCAAACACTATGGGAGTCCCACTTCCTAATAATGGAATCATTGTTTTTAAGAGGCCCTCCAACCTCTATGTCTCTTCCAAGGAGCATAGGAGTGTCTCCAAATTTTTGGCAACTTTTGCACTTACTGCATAGGCATATACTATGGGAGACCCACTTCCTAATAATGGGAACATTGTTTTTAGGAGGCTCTCCGACCTCTATGTCTCTTGCAAGGGGTATTGGAGTTCCTCCACATTTTTGGCATCCGTTGCTTCACTGCATAGGAAAACACTATGGGAGACCCACTTCCTAATAATGGGAATATTGTTTTTAGGAGGCTCTCCGACCTTTACGTCTCTTCCAAGGGGCATTGGAGCTCCTCCAAATTTTGGGGAGGTTTTGCATTCACTGCATAGGCAAAAATTATGGGAGACCTACTTCCTAATAATGGGAACATTGTTTTTAGGAGGCTCTCCGACCTCTATGTCTCTTGCAAGGGGCATTGGAGTTCCTCCAAATTTTCGGCAGCCGTTGCTTCACTATATAGGCAAACACTTTGGGAGACCAATTTCCTTATAATGGGGACATTGTTTTTAGGAGGCTCTCAGACCTCTATGTCTCTTGCAAGGGGCATTGGAGTTCCTCCACATTTTTGGCAGCCGTTGCTGTCACTGCATACGCAATAACAGTATAGGAGACCCACTCGTTAATAATGGGAACAACAAAGCATAGCCGGCTGATGGCTCTCTAACAATAGCGAGGGCCGACTGCTGTCCCTTTAAGAATAGTAAGGGCCACCTGATAGCCCAATAAAAATAGGCTTTATGACTTTCAAAGTCCCTTCATAATAAATGAAACAGGATATGTCTGATGATGTGTCACACACCACATGGCAAGATGAGGTTGTAAAATGTTAAAATTAAATTTCCCAGTGAATGCATTTGTCTTGGTTGAAAGCAATGCCAAAGTGCAAAAACGCATCAAAAATGCTACGTGTAAACATAGCCCAAGGTGTGGAGGAGCATTTTTGTTTTTGTATATTTATTTTGCCTTATATACAATTCATTACCCTGGAAAGGATGTTTCTTAACTTATTTACCTGGAAAATCCATTTTGTTTTTGTATGTTTTATTGTGAGTCCGTAAAAGTGGCATAATACCTCTGACAACATTGTTGATAGCAGTGACCTGGGAGTCAGAAATGCTTCCAGAGGTCTTCCCCATGCTGTCCCCATGTCATTTGGGCACTGTTCCCATCGATTTGGGCAATTTTTAGGTCCTCTGCAGACCACTGGAGGGAGCCGCCTGAAAAATGCTCGAGTTTCCCATAGACTTACATTGGGCTTGTTGCTCGGGTCGAGCACCCAAGCATTCCAATTTGCTCGACCCGAGCATCGAGCACCCAAGCATTTTAGTGCTCGCTAGTGTTGAGCGAGCACTAAAATGCTTGGGTGCTCGAAGCTCAGGCCGAGCTCGCCGTGATACTCGGGTGCTCGACCAGAGCAACGAGCCCAATGTTAGTCTATGGGAGACTCGAGCATTTTTGCGGTGGCACCCCCGGCAGTCTTTTAAAAGCCTAACAAGTGCCAAAAACGATAGTGTCAGTGCTCAAATGACATGGGGACAGCATGGGGATCGCCCCAGGAAGCATTTCTGACCCCCAGGTCACTGCTGTCAACAATGTGGTCAGAGGTATTAAGCCTCTTTTACGGGCTCACAATAAAACGTTCAAAAACGAAAGTGAAACTTTTTTCCTGTGAAATATGTTAAGGAACATCCTTTCCAGGGTAAAGACTTGTGTATAAGTTAAAATAAATGACCAAAAACAA
This sequence comes from Phyllobates terribilis, assembly GCF_046119375.1. NCBI lineage: Eukaryota > Metazoa > Chordata > Amphibia > Anura > Dendrobatidae > Phyllobates > Phyllobates terribilis. Next base: position 792,713,205 of record NW_027362761.1, read on the forward strand.
AATACTCCTCCACACCTTCGGCTATGTTCACAAGTAGCATTTTTTATGCGTTTTTGCACTTTTGTATTGCTTTCAACTATGACAAATGCATTCACCGGGAAATGTAATTTTAACATTTTACAACCTTATCTGGCCATGTGCTGTGTGACACATGCATAAAGTGCTGAAAAGACATGGGAACAGCATGGGGAAGACCCCTGGAAGCATCTCTGACTCCCAGGTCACTGTCTAAAAGTGTGCCCATCATAAGTGATCCTTGCCGCATCAGAAGATGCAGGCTTGCAACTATCCCCATGCAAGTTCTAGTCCCAGGGCAGTGTTCAATTGTACCTCCCCCATTCCTTGCAATAAAAGCACAAGTATGCAGCCTGACACCCACCCACCCCCAGGCTGCAATACCATACTGCCTGCTTGCTTGAACTTGAAATTGGGCCTTTTAGGCATGTGGAGGCGGAATCTGGCCACCACGTCATGGCTGTGTTGGCGGCCTGGAATCCATACTCAGTCCCCAGCCGCCCGGCGGCCGGGTGTCTATACTCGGTCCCCAGCCGCCCCGCAGCCGGGTGTCCACACACGGTCCCCAGCCACCTGGGGGCAGCCGGGTGTCCATAAACGGTCCCCAGCCGCCCCTATTTCTCCTTGGAACATCCCCCCACACACTTTTCTTAGCCCGGCCTGCTTTAGGCAGCATTGGATGAGCCCACCAGAGAACCAGACTCCTCCGGTGGGCCCTGACTTCTCCATCGGTGGAGTTGAGAGTGCCAAGATGAGGAGCATGATGATGACGACAGAAGTTAGCATTTGCTATGTTTTCTTTTAATGCAAGTGTAAGTGTGCAGCCAGCCACCCTCCCACCCCCAGACTGCAATTCCATACTGCTAGCTTGCACTTGAAATGAGGCCTTTTAGTTTGGAGGAGGCCGAAGCTGGCCACTACCTCATGGCTGCTTCAGCAGCGAGGTATCCATACTCAGTCCCCAGCCGCCCCTATTTGTCCTGGTGTGCCTTATACATAAGATTAAGCACGTATACCAAAACATTACCTGTGCCCTCCCCAGTGCATTTAGTGGGAAGGAGAGCCTATTCCTCTGTAGTGTGTGCATGCCAAACCCCTGTTCATGGTACATGCGAAGATGCCTCCCACCTTGCACCTGTCATTGCAGACTTGCAACTATCCCCATTCAAGTCCTTGTCCCAGGGCAGTGTTCAATTGTACCTCTCCCATTCCTTGCAATGCAAGCGCAAGTATGCAGCCTGCCACCCACCCACTCCCAGGCTGCAATACCATACTGCTTGCTTGCTTGCACTTTAAATTGGGCCTTTTAGGCATGTGGAGGCGGAATCTGGCCACCACGCCATGGCTGTGTCGGCGGCCTGGTATTCATACTCAGTCCCCAGCCGCCTGGTGGCCGGGTGTCCCCGCTTGCTCCCCAGCCTCCAGGGGGTGGCTGGGTGTCCATACTCGGTCCCCAGCCACCCCTATTTGTCCCGGTAACCTTTCCCACACTTTTCTTAGCCTGGCCTGCTTTAGGGCAGCATTGGCCGAGCCCACTGGACTATCAGACTCCTCCGGTGGGCCCTGGCTTCTCCATCAGGGGAGTTGAGAGTGCCAAGGTGAGGAGCATGATGAGGATGATAGAAGTTAGCATCTGCTTTGTTTTGTTGTAATGCAAGCGCATGTATGTAGTAGCGGTTAGGCCTGAGGTGGTCAGCGTTTTGGCGCATATCCTACCTCCTCCGAGGATTGCTGGATGTTTTCCTGCTTCTATCCAAGTTCTATGACTCCCGTTAAAACAAAGCTTCAGGTGATAAATGATGGATGAGGTAGTGGCAAAGGAGAAAGAGCAGGAGGAACAGGGACCATTCACATCAATATCAGGCCAGTCAACCAGATATGTCTTGTAGGATATGATTCTGTAACAAAAGGAGCGGTTCGGCTACACAGTTATAGGGCATACAGTGAGTGCAATGCCTACCAAAAATTTCGAGGCACTCCAAAGCCCCTTGGAAATGACATGGAGGTCAGAGGGCGTTAACTAAACCTTTTTTTCCATTTATAGCAACTGGGTCTCCTGTGCACTGTTGGCCTAAGCAGTGAATGGAAGGCTTTCCAAAAATTATGAGGAACTGCAATGCCCCTTACAAGAGCCATGTGTGGCACCCCAGGGGTCTGGTCATCACAGTAATAGAGATATTACGTCGGAGAGCAAGTGGGAGGTTTCCTGGTCAGGATCCCTTAAACATGCAACATCCTCCTGCCCCAGTCCTGGGAGAGGAGAATTCTGCCCTTATAAACTGGATCTGGGGCAGGGTTGAGTGAGTCAGAGAACAGAGAACAGTCAGAGTCAGAGTGAGAGCAAGGGAAAGTAACAGTAAGGAGCTCTGTAGGAGCTAGGAGCTAAAGACCAGGGGCTGGAAGCTGAGCAGAGCTCGCCCTGGCAGAAGACAATAGGAACCGGACACAGGAGTCCGAGGCTGTGAGGACTTATATATCCAGCAGCAGAAACCAGCCGGCAGGGGATTTCAAGTCCTCTGGCCATAGAAGCCCGGAGGCTCAGTCACAAGCAAGGGACCAGCACCGACGTCGTGGAGCGGAGGCAAACAGAAGGCCTCAAGTCACCAGCCATACGGGTGAGCACTACACGGTACACTCATGGACGCGGGCTACTTCTACCCGCTTACAGCAAGGTAGCCAGGAAGAGTGCAGACAGATGGGGAGGCCTACAACTCCACCTGGCCAGGGGAACTCCTGCTTGTTCACAGACTGACCAGGCCTCTTATGCTAGCCAGTACTCCCGGGAGGGTCTACCTTATAATCATCAGTAAAGACCCTGAACTGCACTGCAAAGACACTGAGTCGTTCCTGCTGCGCTCGTGCACCAACACCCCCATCATCCACACTCATTGACCTGAGGCTATACTCCTCCCGTGGGGAGTTATCCCATTCTCTGCTGCGCACACAACACCAGCCTCAGCGGTCTGCCTCGCAGCAGTGGTACTCCCTGACCGCAATCCACGGGTGGCACAGTCGGACAATTAACCTAAAAACCTAAGAAAGACTGCCACTGGTTTGACCAGCCTGAGCCACGGGACCGGGTCACCGCCACGGAGACTACAGACCCCAGAGACCCGGCACCGGGTATCCCACACACGTGTACACACGGCCCAGGGGGCACGTCACATGCAGTACAGCATATTACAAACATAAGTCCCATTATTGAGGAGTTGGTCTCCCATAGTATTTGCTTATGCCTTGCAAGCAAAAGCTGCCAAAAATTAGGACGGAGCGACTTGCAATGCCCCTTACAAGAGCCATGCAGTACAGCATATTACAAACATAAGTCTCATTATTGGGGAGTGGGTCTCCCATAGTATTTGCTTATGCCTTGCAAGCAAAAGCTGCCAAAAATTAGGATGGAGCAACTTGCAATGCCCCTTACAAGAGCCATGCAGTACAGCATATTACAAACATAAGTCCCATTATTGGGGAGTGGGTCTCCCATAGTATTTGCTTATGCCTTGCAAGCAAAAGCTGCCAAAAATTAGGACGGAGCAACTTGCAATGCCCCTTACAAGAGCCATGCAGTACAGCATATTATAAACATAAGTCCCATTATTGGGGAGTGGGTCTCCCATAGGATTTGCTTATGCTTTCCAAGCAAAAGCTGCCAAAAATTAGGACGGAGCAACTTGCAATGCCCCTTACAAGAGCCATGCAGTACAGCATATTACAAACATAAGTCCCATTATTGGGGAGTGGGTGTCCCATAGTATTTGCTTATGCCTTGCAAGCAAAAGCTGCCAAAAATAAGGACGGAGGAACTTGCAATGCTGGCACCCTGGTGGTATAGTGGTGGTGGAGGCTGAGGATAAGGAGAAGAAGATAAAACAGCCGAAACGAGGAAGCGTATACCCATGTGTGGGTGTGAAGCGGTGCATGTGACTACACCTCCCGAAATAACACAGTGGATTTGACTTTATGTTACTCTTCTGTCATTTGGTGGTGATGAGAAGTCTGGCCCAATCCAGCCCTTGTTCATTTTGATAAGGGTCAGCTTGTCAGCATTGTCAGTTGACAGGCGAGTGCGCTTATCAGTTATTATTCCCCCAGCGGCACTAAAAACACGCTCCGATAACACGCTAGTGGCAGGGCAGGCCAGGACCTCCAAGGCTTACAGAGCGAGTTCATTCCAAGTGTCCAGCGTGGATACCCAATAATTAAAAGGCACAGAGGAATCACGGAGGACGCTGGTACGGTCGGCAAGGTACTCCCTCACCATCTTTTGAAACTTTCCACTCCTTGTGAGAGTACCCCGCGCCTCATTGCCTGTAAGCTGGGCGGGTGTCAGAAATCTGTCCCAGAACGTTGACAGTGTTCCCCTGCCTCTGCTGGATTGGGGTTGCATCTCTCTCGCCTGTACGCCTTGGTTGGGCAACGAACTGTGACCTCTGCCGCTAGCGTGTTCAGATGGGAATTTTTTTAAGAGTTCTGCAGCAAGGGCCTTCTGGTACTGCCCCATTTTTGTAGACCTCTCCACCTCAGGAATAAGAGAGTGAAAGTTCTCCTTGTAGAGGGGGTCTAAAAGTGTCACCAATCAGTAATGACTGTCACACAACATTTTGACAACGCGAGGGTCACGGTTAAGGCCGCGTAACATAAAGTCAGCCATGCGTGCCAGACTGGTAACGGGCAAGATTTCCATGTCCTCACCAAGATGACGACTGACCATGCTCTCATCCTCCTCCTCTTCCTCCTCCTCCTCCTCCCCCCTGTCCTCAGGCCACCCATGCTGAACCGACGGTATGACACTTGTACAGGTACTACCTTCTACAGCGCATGATAGCAGCTCCTGTTCTTCCTCCTCCTCCTCCTCCTCCTCTCCCTCATTGTCCCCCAATGCACATTGGGATGAGATGAGGCTGGGCTGTGTGAAATCGCCCACTACGGCTTCTTGATACATCTCATCATACTCTGGCTGCAATGCCTCCTCTTTAATTCTCTGCAGAGAGCGTTGCAAAAGACAGACAAGTGGGATGCTGACACTAATGATGGCGTCATCGCCACTCACCATCTTGGTGGCTCCTCAAAGTTTGTCAGGATGGTACATATGTCAGACATCCAGGTCCACTCCTGAGGTCTTATGTGTGGAGTCTGACCTGAATATCGACGGCCTTGTTGCAGCTGGTACTCCACAACTGCTCTCTTCTGCTCACAAATCCTTTGCAACATGTGAAGGGTAGAGTTCCAACGTGTGGGGACATCACACACCAGTCGGTGTTCCGAAAGCTGAAAACGCTGCTGCAACACAGCAAAGGCGGCGGAAGCTGTAGCCCTCTTGCGAAAATGAGCTGACAGGCGGCGTACTTTCACGAGCAGATCTGGCAACTCGGGGTACGATTTAAGAAACCGTTGAACCACGAGGTTAAGCACATGAGCCAGGCATGGTACGTATGTGATCTCACCTCGCCTCAGAGCCGCCACCAGGTAACGGCCATTGTCACACATGACCATGCCGGGATGTAGGTTCAGCGGTCTCAGCCACAGATCTGCCTGCTCTTTCACAGCTGACCACAACTCACAAGCAGTGTGAGGTTTATCACCTAAGCTTATGAGTTTCAGCACAGCCTGTTGCCGCTTGGCGGAGGTAGTACTGCAATTCTTCCAGCTTGTTACTGATGTGGTGATATCTGAGATGGAGGCTGAACATGAGGAGGAGGAGGAGGATGCGCAGGAGCTGTACACTGTGGGGGCAACTCTGACTGACATAGGGCCCGCAATCCTCGGTGTGGGGAGGATGTGTTCCATCCCAAGGTCAGACTGGGTCCCGGCTACCACTATGTTTACCCAGTGTACCGTCAGAGAGATGTACTGTCCCTGGCCACAAGCACTTGTCCACGTGTCCGTTGTCAGGTAGACTCTGCCAGTAACTGCGTTGTTAAGGGCACGGCAGATGCTTTGGGACACATGCTTGTGTAGTGCGGGGATGGCACACCGGGCAAAATAGTGTCGGTTGGGGACCGAGTACCGACGGACGGCCACCGCCATAAGATTGCGGAAGGATTCCATCTCCAAAAGCCTAAAAGGCAGCATTTCCAACGCAAGCAGTCGTGAAATGTGCGAATTTAGGACTGTGGCCTGTGGGGCGTTAGCTGCGAATTTCCGCTTTCGTTCAAAGGTCTCGGATATGGACAATTGAACGCTGCGGTGGGACGTGGATGTGGACGTTGATGCTGTTTCATGAGAAACTGCCATAACAAGTGAAGACTGAGAGGAGGGGGCATCTTTACATGCAGTATGGACTTTGGATTGCCTTGCACACACAACAGGGGGTTCTATTGCACGCACAACAGTGGAAGAAGCAGTGGTGACACCCGCTGACACTGGTCGTGGACCCTGGGTTTCGCCCCACAAAGTCGGGTGCTTTGCTGCCATGTGCCTGATCATGCTGGTGGTGGTCAGGCTGGTAGTTTTGTCACCCTTGCTGATGCTGGCATAGCAGGTGGAACATATGGCCTTTTTGGGGTTATCAGCAGAGTCTTTAAAAAAATTCCAGACTCTGGAAGACCTACCGCTTGTACTGGCAACGTCCCTCGTGTTGGTGTTATGGGGAACGGTTGCCTGCCTTCTGTCTGCGGCCACCACACTGCTTCTTCCTGCCTGTTGGGGTACTCTGTCTCCCTCCCCCTGTGTGCTGCTGGCCTCACTCTGCATGTCCTCCTTCCACGTTGGGTCAGTTACTAGATCATCCACCACCTCCTCCTCTTCCACTGGCGCACCACGATCCTCATCCTCACTTCCTGGCAATTGTGTCTCTTCATCGTCCACCTCTTGTGACAGATTGCCAACGTCGACTTCCTGTTACCGTGGCTGTTCAAATATTTGGGCATCGCAACATGGGATCTCCTCTTCCACCACTTCAAGCGTATCAGGCGAGGGGCCCAAATATGGAAATGGACCAGTGAACAGCTCTTCAGAGTGTCCAAGTGTGGGATCACTTGCTGTCTGACGACACTCGGCATGGTGGGAGGAAGGAGCATCAGGGTGAGGAGGAGTATCCGGTCGAGACTCACGGCTACTAAGAGTTGACCGTGTGGTAGACAGACCGGAGGTGGTGGTGCCCAGGTAACTGGAAGTATTATCTGCTATCCAATTAATAACCTGTTCACACTGATCAGTTCTCAATACTGGTGTTGTTCTGTGCTTCCCTAGTAATTCGGTCAAGAAGTGGGAGCGAGAAGATGTGGCTGTTGGTTGTGGCACAATTTCACCTTGGCCACAGCCCCGTCCTCTGCATGAACCATCACCAGAACGTCCACTTCCACGTCCCTTGCCACGCGCCTTGCCCATTGTAAATGAAGTATAATAGCTTACACTTGCACTATCCATGGAAAAAGGGTAATAAAGAGTAGATTAGAACCGTGGAAGAGGAAAACCACAGTTATTGTTTACTGGGGTATACCACACTTTTTTAAATAGAGATATTTGCGGCTGAACAGTTAGCGACACACTCAAACTGCTTTTTTTTTTTAGATACCAAAGGCCCAAACTGGATAGTATAGCGATTTGACCCGTGGAACTGCGAAACCACACTGGGATGTCGGGCCTGCACAAGACTATTTTCAACAGATATATTTTTGTGTCACAACAGTCAGGAGACTCTACTGTTTTTCTTTACGGAAAAAATTACCAAAAGCTGAATAATAGAGATTTTTTACCGTGGGATGGCAAAACCACAGTTATTGTTTACTGGGGTATACCACACTTTTTTAAATAGAGATATTTGTGGCTGAACAGTGAGCGACACACTCAAACTGCTTTTTTTTTAGATACCAAAGGCCCAAACCAGGATAGTACAGTGATTTGACCCGTGGAACTGCAAAACCACATTGGGATGTCGGGCCTACACAAGACTATTTTCAACAGATATATTTTTGTGTCACAATAGTCAGGAGACACTACTGTTTTTCTTTATGGAAAATATACCAAAACCTGAATAATAGAGATTATTTACTGTGGGATGGCAAAACCACAGTTATTGTTTACTGGGGTATACCACACTTTTTTAAATAGAGATATTTGCGGCTGAACAGTGAGCGACACACTCAAACTGCTTTTTTTTTAGATACCAAAGGCCCAAAACTGGATAGTACAGCGATTTGACCCATGGAACTGCGAAACCACACTGGGATGTCGGGCCTACACAAGACTATTTTCAACAGATATATTTTTGTGTCACAACAGTCAGGAGACACTACTGTTTTTCTTTACGGAAAAAACTACCAAAAGCTGAATAATAGAGATTTTTTACCGTGGGATGGCAAAACCACAGTTATTGTTTACTGGGGTATACCACACTTTTTTAAATAGAGATATTTGCGGCTGAACAGTGAGCGACACACTCAAACTGCTTTTTTTTTAGATACCAAAGGCCCAAACCTGGATAGTACAGCGATTTGACCCGTGGAACTGCAAAACCACACTGGGATGTCGGGCCTACACAAGACTATTTTCAACAGATATATTTTTGTGTCACAACAGTCAGGAGACACTACTGTTTTTCTTTACGGAAAAAACTACCAAAAGCTGAATAATAGAGATTTTTTACCGTGGGATGGCAAAACCACAGTTATTGTTTACTGGGGTATACCACACTTTTTTAAATAGAGATATTTGCGGCTGAACAGTGAGCGACAATCTCAAACTGCTTTTTTTTTTAGATACCAAAGGCCCAAAACTGGATAGTACAGCGATTTGACCCGTGGAACTGCGAAACCACACTGGGATGTCGGGCCTACACAAGACTATTTTCAAAAGATATATTTTTGTGTCACAACAGTCAGAAGACACTACTGTTTTTCTTTACGGAAAAAACTACCAAAAGCTGAATAATAGAGATTTTTTACCGTGTGATGGCAAAACCACAGTTATTGTTTACTGGGGTATACCACACTTTTTTAAATAGAGATATTTGCGGCTGAACAGTGAGCGACACACTCAAACTGCTTATTTTTTAGATACCAAAGGCCCAAAACTGGATAGTACAGCGATTTGACCCGTGGAACTGCGAAACCACACTGGGATGTCGGGCCTACACAAGACTATTTTCAACAGATATATTTTTGTGTCACAATAGTCAGGAGATACTACTGTTTTTCTTTAAGGAAAATATACCAAAACCTGAATAATAGAGATTTTTTACTGTGGGATGGCAAAACCACAGTTATTGTTTACTTGGGCATACCACACTTTTTTAAATAGAGATATTTGCGGCTGAACAGTGAGTGACACACTCAAACTGCTTTTTTTTTAGATACCAAAGGCCCAAAACTGGATAGTAAAGCGATTTGACCCATGGAACTGCGAAACCACACTGGGATGTTGGGCCTGCACAAGACTATTTTCAACAGATATATTTTTGTGTCACAAAAGTCAGGAGACACTACTGTTTTTCTTTACGGAAAAAACTACCAAAAGCTGAATAATAGAGATTTTTTACCGTGGGATGGCAAAACCACAGTTATTGTTTACTGGGTATGCCACACTTTTTTAAATAGAGATATTTGCGGCTGAACAGTGAGCGACACACTCAAACTGCTTTTTTTTTAGATACCAAAGGCCCAAAACTGGATAGTACAGCGATTTGACCCGTGGAACTGCAAAACCACACTGGGATGTCGGGCCTACACAAGACTATTTTCAACAGATATATTGTTGTGTCACAATAGTCAGGAGACACTACTGTTTTTCTTTATGGAAAATATACCAAAACCTGAATAATAGAGATTTTTTACCATGGGATGGCAAAACCACAGTTATTGTTTACTGGGGTATACCACACTTTTTTAAATAGAGATATTTGCGGCTGAACAGTGAGCGACACACTCAAACTGCTTTTTTTTTAGATACCAAAGGCCCAAAACTGGATAGTACAGCGATTTGACCCATGGAACTGTGAAACCACACTGGGATGTCGGGCCTACACAAGACTATTTTCAACAGATACTACTGTTTTTCTTTACGGAAAATATACCAAAACCTGAATAATAGAGATTTTTTACCGTGGGATGGCAAAACCACAGTTATTGTTTACTGGGGTATACCAGACTTTTTTAAATATATAGATTTGCGGCGGAACAGTGAGCGACACACTCAAACTGTTTTTTTTTAGATACAAATGGCTCAAAATGGATAATACAGAGGTTTGAACCGTGGAAGTGCAAAACAACACTTCTGTTTCTCTAGCCTACACCAGACTATTTCAACAGTTATATTTGTGTCTGAAAAATCAGAAACACGCTTTTTTTTTGGGGGGGGGGGGTGGACACACCAAAAGGTTAATAAGACGGGTATTTGTACAGTGTGAAGGAGGTAAAAAAAGGAGGATTTAAATGAAAAAAAAACGATTTTTCCAGGCCCCCGACACCTGGTGCTAAGTCCAGCAATTTCAGCAACAGGAGCACACAGGACTGTAATGCAGCGTTTGCTGGTATAACCACTGTGTCTCCTATACAGCCTGCCTGCCTGGTATCTGGGATGGATATTAGTCCTGAAAAGGACTGTTTGTTTGTTCTGGCAGCCTTTACAGACCCTACACTAACTATTTTGCAGTTGATATCTCTCCCTAAATCAGCAGCTCTGTCCCTACACTGTCTAATCCGGAGCGACTGTGTCCAAGATGGCGGCGCCCGGTTTTAAATACTCGAGGTGACGCTGTGCAGCTAGCCAATCTCTGTAATGCCCACAACCAACATGGCTGCATCATTACAGTGACTGGCTGGCAATCCCTGCATGTTCATTGGCTCTGTAAAGAGCGCCAAACATGCAGGGCGGAGACCCGAGCTCCCGCCCGAGTAACCCGGAAATGCTCAGTGCTCGCCGAACATCCCGAGAAGCGTGATGCTCGGGCGAGTACCGAGCAGTGTCGAGCATGTTCACTCAACACTAGTGCTCCCCCATCACTAATTCTTATGAATCTCTCAATTTTTTCAGGGGATTCCTTACCCCGAAAAAGGTTTATATATTGTTGTGTGAAGTGCCATATTCTGATATTGATTTGGACATGTTTGCTGATAACAGCTCCTAATATGCCTAATCAGTAGAAACCTCCTACAAGTGACCTTATTTTGGAAACTACTCCCCTCAAGCAATATATCTAGAGGTGTAGTGAGCACCTTGAACTCACAGTTGCTTCACAGAATTTAATAACGTTGAGCCGTGAAAATAAAAAATATAATTTTTCCGTTAAAACTATTTTTTTAGCCCCAACTTTTAAATTTTCACAAAGAGAAAATGGACCATACAGTTTATTATGCAACTTCTCCTGAGTACAGTGATATCCCATCTGTGGTGGAAAACCACTGTTTGAAAGAATGGAAGGACTCGGAAGGGAAGTAGCCCCATTTGACTTTGGAAGCGCAAAATTGGCTGGAGTAGATAGCCATGGCCATGTCACGTTTGCAGAGCCCATGATGTGCCTAAACAATGGAAAACCCCCCCACATGAGACCACATTTTGTAAACTATACCTCTTGAGGAATTTATCTAAATGTGTGGTGAGCACCATGAGCCTGCAGGTGCTTCAAAGAATTTTATAATGTTGAGTAAATTAAAAATGACCATTTTTCCAACTAAAATGTTGCTTTGGTCCCAAGTTTTTAATTTTTAAAAGAACTAATAGAGAAAATCGAACTGTACACTTTGTCATGCAAATTCTCCTGTACGGCAATACATGATATGTGGTAAAAAACTACTTTTGAGGCACAGTACAAAGCTCAGAATGAAAGGAGTGCCATATTATGGTGCAGATTTCGCTTTTATGGTTTGTGGGCACCATTTCACATTGGCAGAGCCCCTGAGGTGCCAGAACGGCAGAACCCTCTCATAAGTAACCCTACTTTACAAACTACACCCCTCAATGAAATCATCTAAGGGTGCAGTGATCATATCATTTTGTGATTTGGTTTTGAATATTTTTATAATTATTTTAAACCTTTTTTTACTTTTTTATCTAGTCCCTTCATGGGACATCAAAAGAAAATAGTCGGCACTCCGTGTAGCTAGGGTGGTGCATGTGGAAAACAATGTCTGTAGGAGAAGCAAATCCCGGCACTCACGTGTTGATGATTAGTTCGTTTATTCCACAACTCACAAAAAGATGTTTCAACCTGTCCAAGGCTTTTTTCAATTAAAAAAAAAAGCCTTGGACAGGCTGAAACGTCTTTTTGTGAGTTGTGGAATAAACAAACTAATCATCAACACGTGAGTGCCGGGATTTGCTTTTCTTCCATGGGACATCGACTCTCCCTACCCTGATAGCTGAACCAATACTCTGCAATGCATTGTAGGGTATTAGATCAGTCAATCATATATAGGCAGGAGGCATGTCAGGTCCATTTTCTGGCCCAGAGTCACCATGGAGACCATTGGCAAGATGCAATCACAATCGCTTTGTGCCGATTGGAGCAGAGAGCGAGCCCCTTCCCTTTACAAGCAGATCGATGCCACTCTCTATATTGACAGCGGTATCAGAGAGGTTGAACACCCACGATCAGTGCTAGCACTGATTGTGGGCATTGCTGCAGGGTGTAAGCTATGTATAGCGATGTATAGCTTACACCCGCTGATGATCGCGCCGAGAGCCAGCAAGATCATGACTCTTATAAAGAGCATGTCGTGAAGGAGTTAAACCATCAATGCTATTTTTACAACTAATACAAAATTCTAAATCCAAGGCTATGTCCCAAAAAGTGAGCTTTGTTTACTGGAAGACATCCAAGCCTTCTTTTTTTACATAAAAAACCTAAAGAAAGATCTAGAAATTTAAAAACAACCATCTACCTCAAACTGTGTGTACATTTTTAAATTCTTCTTTTACTGCATACTGTTACCACATTTTAATTTCCGGTTGTGATCCTATGTGTAGCTAATTTGCAAAGTAGTATTTAGGGTTAAGTGAATGTTGATTTTTGTTTCAGTACAATCTTACTAGTTGCATTTAACTAGTTGCATTCAATAATCATAAATGACTTTGTGTGTGTATCTATATAGCAACCAAGCTTTTTGGGGTTAAGCAATTTTGGTTAAGGGGCAGAAATTAAAATAGAAAATATCTACCCTCTAAAAAAAATTGAAATTAATTATACACAGTTGCCCACATTTAACTTTTTGCACATCTATTTTAATATTACACTTTGGCAATGGTACATGATAGAACTATACTGCTGTCTGTGTCAGCATTTTTAGGCGATCTTCCTACCTCCTGGCATTTGATTTTATATCCTCCTTTTTTTCCAGGGGAATTTAATGTTTTTTAATATAAAACAATTTTAAATAAATTATTACAGTAAATCTAAGCATCTAACTGTTCAGGTCTGTAAAATATAAGACACATATATGCTACATCGAAAAGTAAATTTTGGACATAAGTTGAACGTTACACTTTTGTCCAAAATGGAAGTTAAACCAAAACGTGACGAAGCCAACGGATAAGGTAGATTTATAAAAAAAAACCATAAGACTCAAAAAAATGGTGAGCCACTATCAGCACTGCTGGCTGAAGCCATCTCTTCCAGCATAGTAGTACCAAATGCAGGTACGACTTAGCTACCTTTGCCTCTGGCAAGGATATTAGTAGAGAGGAAGCAGAGAGCGTAATGGAATATCTGTCACACCACTCATCTCAATCACAGCAGGATGCTGTAGCCTCTGACAGAGAAATGCTCAAGTGCAGTCAGTGATCTGCTCAGTCCACCTTCTCTGCTGCAATAATACTTTTAATATTGTACAGAGCAGAATTTCCTTTCCATTAATGAAATCTATTTCTGTTCTGCCCTATAGTCGCCAAACCCACAGCAACCTGAAGGCTGAAGAACACAATACACCAGAACAACTTCCACTTGATTTACTGGAAGAGATGAGCAGTCTTTGTTGTCAGTTTACATGGGGTCGGAAAAGTTGGAGAACTCCATTTTAGCACTAAGCTGTGCTGTCTCTATGAGCCATGGTAGTAGGTGAACTGTCAGTGGTAGTAGCTCTCTGAACCAGGGTAAATATTGAGGTAGGAATCAAACTGGGGAGAGAGGGCCAAAGATCATGCCATTTCCAACATAAAAACAACTCTGATTCTAAGGGAGGATGATGATTCAGGGGTTGCAAGACTTGGAAACCAAACAGAGGTGCCAAGGAGATGAGATCATCAGAGGAGGATGTTGTCCTCAGCTCTACACAGCACTGGCTAAAAGATCCTCTGGGGAAAAACAGTTTATTCTGCTGTCAGCTGTGGAGCAGGTGATTCCACATGTGCCATAGACTAGGAACTACAGCTCTTATTCAGCATATTAACTCCTTTACAACAATGAACGTACGAATACGTCCAAAGTCGTGTCCCTGTATTTTATGCATCTTTCCTTGCACATGACAGATGACCTGATCAGCTGTCATGAGCCTCTAACAGCCACGGGTGGATCCGCGATCCATCCATGGCTCTTAACAGCCATATGCACCCCTGTCACGTGATCATGGGGCGCCGATAGGTTGGCATGACAGTTGGGAGTCTGCAGAAGACCACCATGCCTGACATTGTAAATCTCTTATGAACGCCGGAGATGATGATTTATGCTACACATAGCAGGACTTAAGCTCTCTTATGTGTAGCACAGGCAATCAGACAATCACAGCTTCAAGTCTCCTGAGGGGACTATTGAAGCAAGTAAAAAAATGTTTTAAAAAATATTAAAAAACATTAAAAAAACATAAAAAGTTCAAATCACTCCCTTTTGTCCCATTCAAAATAAAACAATATAAAAAATAAAAATACACATACGTATTTAGCATTACTGCATTCATAAATGTCAAATCTATTAAAATATAAAGTAAATTAAGCCGATTGGTAAATGGTGTAACGAGAAAATAAATAAAAACGCTAGAATTGCAGTTTTTTCGGTTGCCGCTACATTGCAATAAATTGCAATAACAGGCGATTAAATCATCATACCTACCTCAAAATGGTATCAATAAAAATGTCAGCTTGGCATGCAAAAAGTAAACCCTCACCCAGCCCCAGATCACAAAAGATGTAGACGATGCAGGTCTAGGAAAATGGCGACATTCTTTGTTTCTTACAAACTTTGGATTTTTTATTGATAACTTAAATAAAAAAGAACCTATACATGTTTTGTATCTGCGTACTCATACTTCCCTGGAGAATCATATTCGCAGGTCAGTTTTAGCATTTAATGAACATGATAAATAAAAAAACAAAATAACAATTGTGGAATTTCACTTTTTTTGCAATTTCATCGCACTTGGAATTTTTTTTACCAGTTTCTACTACACCATATGATAAAATCAATCATTCAAAAGTACAACTCATCTGGCAAAATATAAGCCCTCATATATTGATGAAAAAATAAAAAAAGTTATGGCTCTGGGAAGAAGGGGAGCAAAAAACAAAAACGCAAAAATGGAAAATCGTAAGGTGGTGGAGGGGTGTGACAATACAGTGTAAAATCTTAATTAGCCAGATGATTAGGTTTGTTAATCCAAGAGAAATACATTATTGTGTTTTATTAGAGATTGATGGCTGTGTTTTACAAATGTTCTGCTTGCTCATCAGTTTATGTACACTAATTTAATTTGAAAAGTGTCCAGCATTCCACTAATCTCATTAGTATCTCAGGAGCCTCTAACCATTGTTCAAAAAATCATCTAGGCCCATTGTGTAAGTGTTTAAAGAAGATCCGGTGGAGCCTTCACCACAGGGAGTCTCACATGATGAGGTCACCTGAGAAAGATACCTCCATTAATTCACACTTAGCATTGGGGGAGGAGGGTGAGAGCAGTTCTGCTATTCAGGGGGCTGAGCCCAGAGAAGCAAAAGGGACATGTGTTTTTGTAGCAGTCAGACTTGGGAAGCAGAATCAAGGAGCATCAGAAAGACTTTACAAGGAGAATGAGAGCCATCCTTCAGGACAGCAGATGGATTGCATGGCATTACCCAAAGAGACATAGATTTGAATTCTATATGATTCTAGTCTAAGGGTACCGGCCCTGACTGGAAAGATACAGATCTCCTCTATTGACCATCAGAGAGACATGGATACATTTGGAGGAGGCAGATTGTGACCCACCGGTCATTTGGCCCCATGGAAACTCTCAGGTCTCCTGGCCTTGTACCTCGATGGACTGCTAGCTTCTTAAGTTTGCCGCTACCTTCTCTCTGTGGGGGCCCGCCAGAAGCGGGGGGCCACTGGTCGAGGTAGTCAGCCCTGGTAGTCTCCAAAGTTGCAGACTATTGAAAAGTACAGTAGATGAGTGTGGCACACCTCTGTCTATGGAATTTGTAGAATTCTTGTTGCAAGTTCTTGCGTTCCAATATGCCAAACTGAAGATACCCATATACAAAATATAACTGTCAGCCAAATGCTGTTTTGGCCAATAGCTAACCATCCCAACTCCCCAATAATATCAGCATTTGGCAGGGTTTTTTTATTGTGTAGAGAAAAGAAAACAACTATTCAAATTCAGGTCATTATAAAATATTTTCCTGTGTGTAAAGCCAAGATAAGTTGCAAAAGACTAAAAGTCTATCCTATTGAAAAGCTTAATACCAGACTTAACTATTTTAGCTATGTATCTCTAGCAGAGATTGTTGAAGCTGTTCAATACATGTTCAAACCATGAGGTCTTGTTGAGTACCCTTATTGTTGGGAGTGCACAGTCAGACATCTCGGCTCTCGAAGCTCACATACACATCAGAAGGATAGTTTTATCTTGCACTTTCTTTGCCATAAAAAAAATCCTCTATTTAAAAAAATATTTCAGGCTGTTGCTGTGTAGAAGGTCCCAGATTACACACGCTTAGGGTAGATCACAACTTTCTTTTTCCACACCAAATCTAAAAATTGTGAAGGACTCCATTGGATGATGTATTCATAGAGCATTCAGCCCAAGAAACGGAAAATACCTCCATAATATGGTGCCATTTTATGTACATACACCTCTGTTCTGTGAATAAAGACATAAAGTCCTGTTTTCGTCCTAAAAATTGTGGCACCTCCAGTGATGACGAGCATGAAAAGCATTTACACTAAAATATCATCAATATCACATCAGAGTGCTAAGATTCTCATAGTAAAGTTCTGCAGAAAATATTCTAGAGTTGGTAATGTATTAAAATAAAAGTATGCTTTATGTTTTACCAGTCTTACTATAGAATCGCAGGAGATTGTAAATTTCAGGAAAATACAGATAAATATGCCAAAATCACCAACTGCTCATTTCCTATGTAGTTCTTCTGTAGAACAAAGAGAGATCCTCCAGAAATAACAGAATAATTAATTATTTTAAACAAAACACATATATATATTTTGTAAATTATATATATTTATACATATAAATATATATATATATATATATATATATATATATACACTGCTTAAAAAAATAAAGGGAACACTTAAACAACAGAATATAACTCCAAGTAAATCAAACTTCTGTGAAATCAAACTGTCCACTTAGGAAGCAACACTGATTGACAATCAATTTCACATGCTGTTGTGCAAATGGAGTAGACAATAGATGGAAATTATTGACAATTATCAAGACACACTCAATAAAGGAGTGGTTCTGCAGGTGGGGACCACAGACCACATCTCAGTACCAAGTATCAGCTTTCTGGCTGATGTTTTGGTCACTTTCGAATGTTGGTTATGCTTTCACACTCGTGGTAGCATGAGATGGACTCTACAACCCACAGAAGTTGCTCAGGTAGTGCAGCTCATCCAGGATGGCACATCAATGCGAGCTCATAGAATCATAGAATGAGAGAGTTGGAGGGGACCTCCTGGGTTATGTGGTCCAACCCCCTGCTCAAAGAAGGATTCACTAAATCATCTCAGACAGATATCTGTCCAGCCTCTGTTTGAAGACGTCCATTGAAGGGGAACTCACCACTTCTCGTGGCAGCCTGTTCCACTCATTGATCACCCTAACTGTCAAAAAGTTTTGTCTAATATCTAATCTGTGTCTCCTCCCATTCAGTTTCATCCCATTGCTTCTAGTCTTTCCTTGTGCAAATGAGAATAAAGATGATCCTTCTACAATGGGACAGCCCTTGAGATATTTGTAGTCAGCTATTAAATCTCCTCTCAGTCTTCTTTTTCGCAAGCTAAACATTCCCAAATCCTGTAACCATTCCTCATAGAACATGGTTTGCAGACCGTTCACCATTCTGGTCGCTCTTCTCTGAACTTGCTCCAGTTTGTCGATGTCTTTTTTAAAATGTGGTGCCCAAAACTGGACGCAGTATTCCAGATGAGGTCTGACCAAAGAGGAGTAAAGTCCAATAATGACTTCACGTGATCTAGACTGTATGCTTCTGTTAATACATCCCAGAATTGTATTTGCCTTTTTTGCTGCTGCATCACACTGTTGACTCATGTTCAGTCTATGATCTATTAGTATACCTAAGTCTTTTTCACATGTACTGTTGCTTAGCTCTATGCCTTGCATTTTGTATATGCTTTTTTCATTTTTATTGCCCAGATGTAGTACTTTTCATTTTTCCCTGTTAAAAACAATTCTGTTAGTTACTGCCCACTGCTCCAGTTTATTTAGGTCTTTTTGAATCCTCTCTCTCTCTTCTCTAGTATTAGCTATCCCTCCTAGCTTTGTGTCATCAGCACATTTAATCAGTTTACCCTCAATTCATTCATGTAAATCATTGATAAAGATGTTGAACAATATAGGTCCCAGGACAGAGCCCTGTGGTACCCCACTTGAGACATTCATCCAACTGGATGTGAAGCCATTTATGACCACTCTTTGAGTCCGATCACTAAGCCAGTTATGAATCCACCTAACAGTTGCCTTGTCCATTCCATACTTGGTAATTTTTTCAATAAGGATGGTGTGAGATACTTTGTCAAATGCTTTGCTGAAATCAAGATATACTATATCTACAGCATTTCCCTGATCCACCCAGTCAGTGATTCTGTCATAGAAGGAAATTAAGTTAGTCTGACATGACTTGTTAGTTACAAACCCATGCTGACTCTGGTTAATCACTTCATTCTTATCCATGTACTTACATACATGTTGTTTAATAATTTGTTCAAAGATCTCTCCTGGTATAGAAGTCAGACTCACCGGCCTATAATTCCTTGGGTCCACCTTCTTCCTCTTTTGGAAGATAGGAACAACATTTGCTCTTCTCCAGTCTTCTGGGACTTCTCCTGTTCTCCAAGAATTTTCAAAGATTATGGAGAGTGGTTCTAAAATTTCTTCTATGATCTCCTTCAGTACTCTGGGGTGTAATTCATCTGGACCTGGAGACTTGAACTCATTTATGTTAGCTAAATATTCCCTCACAATCTCTCTGTTTACAGATAACTTGGATTCTTCTATTCCTTTAATAGGACAGTGAAGATCAGTTGATGTTACATTTTCTTTCTGAGAGAAAACAGATGCAAAATAGGAATTAAAAAGTTCGGCCTTCTCAATATCCTTTCTTACCATTTCACCATTTTCATCCTGAAAAATCCTATAGCATCTTTGACTTTTCTTTTACTTTTGACATACCCCCAAAATCCTTTTTTATTTCTTTGGACATCTCTTGCAAGCCTTAATTCATTGTCAGCTTTAGCTAACCTGATACTTGCCCTGCAGGATCTGCAGACTGCATTATATTCTTCTTTAGATATGCCTCCCTCTATCTATTTGATAAACATTTCTTTCTTTCTTTTTAGCATGTGTTTAAGTTCTGTTTTCATCCATCCTGGTTTCCTTAAATGCCATTCTTCCAACTTTTCGGGATTGTTAACGATTGTGCTTTGAGAATCTCATTTGTAAAAATTTCCCATCCTTCCTGGACATTTTTGTCCTTAAGGATATCCAGCCATTGGATCCCCCCTATTCTCTTTCTGAGTCGCTTAAAATCTGCCTTTCTGAAATCTAACCTTGAAGTTTGAGCCTTCACATGTCTTCCTCCACAGCTGTGGCAAGAAGGTTTGCTGTGTCTGTCAGCATAGAGTCCAGAGGCTGGAGTTGCTACCAGGAGAGAGGCCAGTACACCAGGAGATGTGGAGGGGGCCGTAGGAGGGCAACTACCCAGCAGCCGGACCGCTACCTCCGCCTTTGTGCAAGGAGAAACATGAGGAGCACTGCCAGAGCTCTGCAAAATGACCTCCAGCAGGCCACAAATGTGCATGTGTCTGCACAAACTGTTAGAAACTGACTCCATGATGGTGGTATGAGGGCCCGACATCCAAAGATGGGGGTTATGTTCACAACCCAACATTGTGCAGGACGCTTTGCATTTGCCACAGAACACCAGGATTGGCAAAGTCGCCACTGGCGACCTGTGCTCTTCACAGATGAAGGCACATTCACACTTAGCACATGTGACAGACGTGACAGAGTCTGGAGACTCTGTGGAGAGCGATCTTCTGCCTGCAACATCCTTCAGCATGTCCGGTTTGGCAGTGGGTCACTAATGGTGTGGGGTGGCATTTCTTTGGAGGGCCGCACAGCCCTCCATGTGCTCGCCAGAAGTAGCCTGACTGCCATTAGGTACCGAGATAAGATCCTCAGACCCCTTGTGAGACCATATGCTGGTGCGGTTGGCCCTGGGTTCCTCCTAATGCAGGACAATGCCAGACCTCATGTGGCTGGAGTGTGTCAGCAGTTCCTGCAAGATGAAAGCATTGAAACTATGGACTGGACCGCCCATTCCCTAGACCTGAATCCGATTGAGCACATCTGGGACATCATGTCTCGCTCCATCCACCAACGTCACGTTGCACCACAGACTGTCCAAGAGTTAGTGGATGCTTTAGTCCAGGTCTGGGTCTAGATCCCACAGGAGACCATCCACAACCTCATCAGGGGCATGTCCAGGCATTGTAGGGAGGTCATACAGGCACGTGGAGGCCACACACAATACTGAGCCTCATTTTGACTTGTTTTAAGGACATTACATCAAAGTTGGATCTGCTTGTAGTGTGTTTTTCCACTTCAATTTTGGGGTTGACTCCAAATCCAGGCCTCCATTGGTTAATAAACTTGATTTCCATCGATGATTTTTGTGTGACTTTGTTGTCAGCACATTCAACTTTGAACAGAACAAAGTATTCAATGAGAATATTTCATTCATTCAGATCTAGAATGTGTTATTTGAGTGTTCCCTTTATTTTTTTGAGCAGTGTATATATATCTATATATATAATTGTCTTATCCCGTCTGTCTGTCTGTCTGTCTGTCTTTCTGTCTGTCTTTCTGTCTGTCTGTCTGTCTGTCCAGGAAATCCCGCGTCACTCATTGGTCCGGCAGCGGCCAATCAGCGCCGCGGGATTTCTGAAAAAAGATGGCGGCCTTTAGCGGCTCATCTGCCGGCTAACTTCGGAAGATCAGCGGCTTGGCCTGGAGGAACGGAGGACCGGGGAGCGGCGCCGCCGGTCGGGATGCTTCTGCTGCGAGCAGCCGCTCATGTCCCCCGTCCTCGCTATTACGGAGCCGCACAGGCAGCGCCGCTCCCGGGCCCACACTAATACGACGCTGATTGGTCGCGGTGGCCGGCCGCGACCAATCAGCGAGATGGGCGCCAAATGTAAACACCGCTGTGCTGATTGGTCACGGTGGCCGGCCGTGACCAATCAGCGAGATGGGTGGCAAATTTATACGCCGCTCTGCTGATTGGTCGCGGTGGCCGGCCGCGACCAATCAGTGAGATGGGCGGCAAATTTAAACGCCGCTGTGCTGAATGGTCGCTGTGGCCGGCCGCGACCAATCAGCGAGATGGGCGGCAAATTTAAACGCCGCTGTGCTGAATGGTCGCAGTGGCCGGCCGCGACCAATCAGCGAGATGGGCGGCAAATTTAAACGCCACTCTGCTGATTGGTCGCGGTGGCCGACCGCGACCAATCAGCGAGATGGGCGGCAAATGTAAACGCCGCTGTGCTGATTGGTCGCGGTGGCCGGCCGTGACCAATCAGCGAGATGGGCGGCAAATTTAAACGCCGCTCTGCTGATTGGTCGCGGTGGCCGGCCGCGACCAATCAGCGAGATGGGCGGCAAATTTAAACGCCGCTGTGCTGATTGGTCGCAGTGGCCGGCCGCGACCAATCAGCGAGATGGGTGGCAAATTTAAACACCGCTCTGCTGATTGGTCGCAGTTGCCACCGTGACAAATCAGCGAGATGGGCGGCAAATTTAAACGCCGCTCTGCTGATTGGTCGCGGTGGCCGGCCGACCGCGACCAATCAGCGAGATGGGCCGCAAATGTAAACGCCGCTGTGCTGATTGGTCGCGGTGGCCGGCTGTGACCAATCAGCGAGATGGGCGGCAAATTTAAACGCCGCTGTGCTGATTGGTCGCGGTGGCCGGCCGCGACCAATCAGGGAGATGGGTGGCAAATTTAAACGCCGCTGTGCTGAATGGTCGCGGTGGCCGGCCGCGACCAATCAGCGAGATGGGCGGCAAATTTAAACGCCGCTCTGCTGATTGGTCACGGTGGCCGGCCGCGACCAATCAGCGAGATGAGCGGCAAATTTAAACGCCGCTCTGCTGATTGGTCACGGTGGCCGGCCGCGACCAATCAGCGAGATGGACGGCAAATTTAAACGCCGCTGTGCTGATTGGTCGCGGTGGCCGACCGCGACCAATCAGCGAGATGGGCGGCAAATATAAACGCCGCTGTGCTGATTGGTCGCGGTGGCCGGCCATCACCAATCAGCGAGATGGGCGGCAAATTTCAACGCCGCTCTGCTGATTGTTCGCGGTGGCCGGCCGACCGCGACCAATCAGCGAGATGGGCGGCAAATGTAAACGCCGCTGTGCTGATTGGTCGCGGTGGCCGGTCGTGACCAATCAGCGAGATGGGCGGCAAATTTAAACGCCGCTCTGCTGATTGGTTGCGGTGGCCGGCCGCGACCAATCAGCGAGATGGGCGGCAAATTTGAACACCGCTCTGCTGATTGGTCGCGGTGGCTGGCTACCGCGACCAATCAGCAAGATAGGCGGCAAATTTAAACGCCGCTCTGCTGATTGGTCCTGGAGGCCGGCCGCGACCAATGATGACCATCAGCGAGATGGGCAGCAAATTTAAACTCTGCTCTGCTGAGTAATCGCGGCCGGCCACCGCGACCAATCAGTGAGATGGGCGGAAAATTTAAACGCCGCTCTGTTGATTGGTCGCGGCCGGCCACCGCGACCAATCAGCGATATCGGCGGCAAATTTAAACGCGGCTCTGCTGATTGGTCGCGGTCGCCAGACGCGACCAATCAGCGAAATAGGCTGCAAATTTAAACGCCGCTCTGCTGATTGGTCGCGGTGGCCGACCGCGACCAATCAGCGAGATGGGCTGCAAATTTAAACGCTGCTCTGCTGATTGGTCGCGGTGGCCGACTGCGACCAATCAGCGAGATGGGCGGCAAATTTAAACGCCGCTCTGCTGATTGGTCGCGGTGGCCGGCCGCAACCAATCAGCGAGGTGGGCGGCAAATCTAAACGCTGCTCTGCTGATTGGTCGTGGCCACCGGCCGACCGCGACCAATCGGCAAGATTGGCGCCAAATGTAAACACCGCTGTGCTGATTGGTCGCGGCCGCCGGCGACCGCTACCAATCAGCGAGATTGCCGCCAAATTTAAACGACGCTCTGCTGATTGGTCGCGGACGCCAGACGCGACCAATCAGCGAGATTGGCGCCAAATTTAAACAACGCTCTGCTGATTGGTCGCTGACGCCAGACGCGACCAGTCAGCGAGATTGGCGCCAAATTTAAACCCCGCTCTGCTGATTGGTCGCGGTCGCCGGAAGCGACCAATAAGAAGTATTGGCACCAAATTTAAACCCTGCTCTGCTGATTAGTCGCGGTCTCCGGCCCCGACCAATCAGCAATATTGGCGCCAAATTTAAACACCGCTCTGCTGATTGGTCGCGGTTACTGGCCGCGACCAATCAGCAGTATTGGCGCCAAATTTAAACCTCGCTCTGCTGATTAGTCGCAACCACCGGCCGTGACCAATCAGCGATATTGGCGCCAAATTTAAACACCGCTTCGCTGATTGGTCGTGGTGGCCGGCTGCGACCAATCAGCGATATTGGCGCCATATTTAAACACCGCTCTGCTCATTGGTCACGGTTACCGGTCACGAATAACCAGCATTATTGGCGACAAATTTAAACACCGCTCTGCTGATTAGTCGCGGCCGTGACCAATCACCATTATTGGCGCCAAATTTAAATAACGCTCTGCTGATTGGTCGCGACCGCCGGCCGCAACCAATCAGCATTATTGCCGCAAAATTTAAACCCAGCTCAGCTGATTGGTCGCATTCGCTGGCCGCGACCAATCAGAATTATTGGCGCCAAATTTAAACCCTGCTCTGCTGATTAGTCGCGACTGCCGGCCGTGACCAATCTGCGACATAGGCGCCAAATTTTAACACCGCTTTGCTAATTGGTCGCGGTTGCCGGCCTCGACCAATCAGCGATTTTGGTGCCAAATTTAAATACCGCTCTGGTGATTGCGCCCGGTCGGCCGCATACCTATTCTAGAATACCCGATGCGTTAGAATCGGGCCACCATCTAGTATATTTATAAACATATACTGTAAATTACAATCTCTACACCAACAGAAGATCAAAGCATAATCATGCATAATCTTTTATTTTTTTATTTTAAAGGGAAAGAAGGTAGTTCATGAGGTTTTCTACTACAAAGTAAGCTGTCATTTAGCATCCAGAATGTTACTAGAACTGGATGTCACTATTGATTTTCAATGTTCTTCTAATATAGTGTTTGGAATATAATGTTTGGAGAATTATTATAAAGAGCCTGAAGTTCATAAAATACTCATTCCTGTATCTTAATACCATGTACTTCACATCTGCAGCAATAGAATATTGTAAGAATAATTTCTCTTTGGAGACTTTGACGTTTCAACATTATTCATGTTTTCTCAGTAGCACCATCTGCTGGTAGCTGATGAATATTCCAATATTTGATTAACTCTTCTACTGTTTGAATTTCATTGTGCAAGACCCTGATATAAAGACATTACACCCCACAGAATGTGTTTTTTTTATCTCACAGTTTTATTTCTACTACATTTAATTTGTTTGATTTTCAGGTAGTTTAAAGTCAGAAGGATATTGTTTTTTTTTTGGCTCTGAAATTGAACAGGACAGAACCAGTAGAGTTTCTAGACTTTTTTTTATTATCTTCTGTGACAGCTATTTACAATGTTATAATAATTTTAAAAAAATAAATAAATTCAATTAGAATAATTTATATGGTTTAATAAATTAATCAGGGACAATGAAACCATTTCTGGCAAAATTTACAACATTAAAGTGGTGTACATTTTCATGACTTAGTCGGGTGGGCTTATGCCCACTAAGCACATGCTTCTGATTAAAATCACACTGAAAGACCATTATACATTACTACTCATTTCTGAGCTGTTTGATCAGATCAAAGGTGGTACCATCTTCATTAAACTAGACATGCATGGAGCTTATAATCTAATCCTCTTCAAAGTGGGGGACAAATGGAACACTGCATTCAAAATCTGTGATGGTCAGAATGAATATTTAGTAATTCCTTTCAGATTATGTAATGCAATGGCTGTATTCCAGCACTTCATTAATTAAATCTTTCCTGATGTACATGTACAGTGTCTTGCAAAAGTATTCAACCCCTTGGATTTTTAACTATTTTGTAACTTTACAGCTTGTATTTAAATATGTTTGTAATCCGATTTGTGTGTGATGCATCAGCACTAAATAGTCTACGTTGGTGCATGAAGTGAGAAAAATATAGATAAATTAAATTGATGGGATCAAATAGCTAAAACTTGGCATGTGCATATGTATTCAACCCTTTTGCTAGGAAGCCCCTAAAAATTTCTGGTGCAAGCAATTACCTTCATAAGTCACATGCTTAATGTCATAGAAAATATTAAAAATCTATGAAGTCACTCACCCCTCCCTCTTTTTTCCCCTCTGTCATTTAGAAAGAGAGCAAGGAATGTTAGTTAACCAGGTTAATTAATATGCGAGAGCTCTTGTATGGCAAAGAGCTGTATAATTGACAGGTAATTGAGAGTAAGACAACCATAGAGACGTGTTGACTAGTGATGAGTGAGCATACTCATCACTCCTCAGTACTCGCCCGAGCATCTCACTGCTCGAGATGCTTGGTGAGTATTTCCAGGATGCTCAAGCAGAAGCTCGGGTCCCTGCCCTGCTTGTTTGCTGCCCTTTAGAGAGCCAATGAACATGCAGGGATTGTCTGCCACCCACTGTAATGTCGTAGCCATCTTGGTTGTGGCATTACAGTGATTGGCAGGCCGCATAGCGTCATTGGGTCTATATAAGACCTGGTGACCCTTTGCTTGTCACTGTCTATCAAGGAAACAGGCAGAGTATTGAGAGTTGCTGTTGTGTGAGGGACAGAATTGGCGGTGTAATAGTTAGTATAGGTATTCCACACCAAGATATATATCCATCTGAACTAACAGTCTTTCTGAGGACTAATCCAGCTGCATATATTCAGAGGTGATAGCAGAAGTTAGGCAGGCAGAGACTATACTGCACAATAGTGTCCATTGTACGTTACAGATAGCCATTGGACTAGATATCAGGGCTTTTTTTTTTGCTCTTAATCCTGATTATTTTCTTAAAAAGTAATAGAGTCCAACATTTTACTGCTCCATTTGCTTGTTAGCACTGCAGAACACAGCCACATCTTTTCCATCATCAGATGTGATCTCATATTACTTTTTTGTACAAATCCAGCCATTTGTAGAGACCGTGCAAAATATTATTCTTCATTTACAGTTTGGTAGCAGTGTGGCAGTGAATCTATTCACATGTGGTCGCTGCCAATAATAGTAAACTACAAGGCCAGTATTTAAAACCGTGGGCGTCCGTCAGATGTATCCCATATAACTGCGGTACAAATCCAGCCATTTGTAGGGACTGTGCAAAATATTATCCTTCATTTCCATTTTGGTAGGAGTGTGGCAGTGAAGTTATTCACACATGGTCGCTGCCAATACTCATAAACTACAAGGCCACTATTTAAAACCGTGGGTGTCCGTTAGACGTATCCCATATTACCGCGGTAGAAATACAGACATTTGTAGAGACCGTGCAAAATATTATCCTCCATTTAAAATGGGCAAGGCGCGTGGCAAGGGATGTGGAAGTGGACGTGATGGTGATGGAGCATGCAGAGGCCGAGGGAAAGCGAAATTGTTACACAACAAGCACCCACATCTAGTCGCCCAACTTTCTTGTCCCAATTACTAGGGGACCCCAGCACACCACTATTGAATCCACAGCAGTATCAAAAGGTTGTTGGTTGGATAGCAGATAATGCTCCCAGTCACATTGCCACCACCACCACCACCCTGTCTTCCACATGGTTAAGTCTCAGTAACCATGAGTATGGACCACATAGTCCCCCATGATCCTCCTTCCTTTCACCATGCCGAGTGCCCGGAAACAACTGATCCCACACTTGAACACTCCGGAAAGTTGTTCACTTTTCCATTTATAGAATCGGGCCTCTTTCCCAGCCAGCTTCAAGAGAGGCAAGAGGAGTCGCATGTAGCTATGCCCAAATATTTGAGCAGCCAAGGCGACAGTGGGAAAATGCAATTATTGTTGCAAGAGGTGAATGATGATGAGACACAATTGCCAGAAAGTCAGGAGGAGGGGGGCGTAGCACCACAACAGGCAGGAACAAGCATTGTGGTGGCCACAGACACAAGGTGGGCAACCGTTCCCCGGAGCACCAACACGGCGGAAGTTGTCAGTACAAATGTTAGGTCTTCCTGAATCTGGTTGTTTTTTAATGACAGTCCAGATAACCCCCAAAAAAACATTTGCAACATCTTCAAGGCCAGCATCAGCAGGGGTAGCAAAACTAGCATGCACATGACAGCAAAGCACCCGACTAGGTAGACCGAACTCCAGAAACAGTGTCTGCGGGTGACACCACTGCTTGTTCGACTGTTGTACGTGCATGCCTGTCACGGGTGTGTCAGATGTAGCAGGCAGTAATTCAGCAGCTGTTTGCAGAAGGTCACTTTGTTTGGCATTACAGACACCTTCTTAAATCTATGTTACTCTAGGATCCAGCGGCTACTTCCCTGGGTGCATTTATCGTCAACCTGCAGTTCCCAGTTTGTCCTGACAGCAGAGGTGGTGATAGAGAGCAAAACCGAGAACATTTCTGTGTTTGAGGAACAGTGGAGCCGGAGTCAGCATGGTTGATGCAGAGTTTGTGAGAACTCATGGTCTTGCTTGCTGTACTTTAGCTAAGGCTATTCCCATCTTTGCCATCAACTGAGCGCTACTTGCACTGAAAGCTCTAACTCAGATTGTACATAATTTAAAACTGAGGGTGGAGTCTTCCTTGGTTGGTGAAACATAATCCGTTGGTGGATTGGCAAGCCAGAGAAATCATTGAATGGGGAGATTACTGCTATGATAACTATTTAGATATTTCCTATTCTACAGTCTCTACGGAAATATTACTTGCTCTTCTGCCTGGTTTTGAGGATGGTTTTTTTTAGAGAAGGTGTCAGGATTTGCCTCCTCATCATGCATATGACTGTCCTATTAACCTGATCCCCGTAGCTAAACAACCAAAGTCCAGACTGTATACTCTTTCTGGCCCTGAGAGAAAAGCCATGAAGGATTTCATTCCGGAAAGTCTGGAGAAGGGACATATCAGACCCTCATCTGCGCCCGTGGTGGCAGGGTTCTTCTTTGTGAAGAAAAAATATGGCGGCCTCCATCCCTGTTTAGATTTCCGGGAATTAAATCAAATTACCATCCGAGAGCCATACCCTCTTCCTCTGATTCCAAATTTGTTCAGCCAGGTTTTGGGAGCTAAGGTATTCTCCAAGTTCAATTTAAGGGGAGCCTACAATATGGTTAGAATCAGAGAAGGGGATGAAAGGAAAACAGCGTTCAATACCCCTGAAGGGCATTTTGAGAGTCTGGTTATGCCTTTCGGTTTTACCAATGCACCTGCGATGTTCCATAAATTTCATAAATGATATTTTCCATCATTTGGTGGGGAGGTTTTTCAGTGTTGTATCTGAACAATATTTTGGTTTATCTACCTGATTTTGAGACACATCGGGGGCATGTTAAACAGGTGCTCAAGATATTAAGGGATAACAAACTATATGCCAAACTAGAGAAATGTGATTTCACCATTCAGGAGGTGCAGTTTTTGGGGTACTTGTTGTCATCTTCGGGTTTTCGGATGGATCCGGAGAAGATTTGTGCGGTCCTTGATTGGGACCATCCCGAGAACCTGAAGGCTCTACAGCATTTTCTGGGATTTACTAATTTTTACTAGAAATTCATTCAAAATTATTCAGTAATTGTGAAACCCCTAACTGACATGACTAGGAAGGGGTCTGATTTTTTCAAATGGTCGGATGCCTCCGTGCAGGCTTTTTCCTCCATAAAGAACTATTTTGCCAAGGCACCTATACTCAGTCAACCCAATGTTTCCCAGCACTTTATTGTGGAGGTTGATGTGTCAGAGGTCGGGGTTGGGGCTGTGTTATCTCAGGGTCCATCCCCTGGTAAATTGTGTCCATGTGCTTTCCTTTCTAAAAAGTTGTCTTCTACAGAGAGAAATTATGATGTGGGTAAATGGGAACTTTTGGTTGATCAAATTGGCATTCAAAGAATGGAGACATTGGTTGGAGGGGGTTGCCCATCCTATTACTGTTATTCCTGACCATAAGAATCTGTCATATCTCCAATCAGCTAAACGTTTCAACCCTAAGCATGCCAGATGGTCCCTGTTTTTAACTAGGTTCAATTTTGTTGTCACTTTTCGTCCAGGGGTCAAAAATGTCAAGCTGATGCTTTGTCCCGGAGCTTCCCTGGTGGTGGTGACCATGATAACCCTGCCCCAATAATACAGAAGTGGGAAGTCATTTCCGCATTATTCCCTGAACTGGAAGATGAGGTGTTGGAGGCCCATGGGGATGCCCCTGCCTCCTGCCCCTCAGGAAGGGTAATTGTACCATCTAATTTGCGCCGCAAAGTAATTAAGGAACATAACAACTCTGTGCTTGCTGGTCATCCAGGTGGTAAGGCAACCGCGGACCTACTCTCTCATCATTTTTGGTGGCCGGGGTTGCATCGGTATGTGGTTGAACACGTATCTGCTTGTAGTATTTGCGAGCGTTCTAAAGTATTGCATATTGGTCCATCTGGTAGACTTCTTCCGCTACTTATCCTTAGCAGGCCATGGACACACTTGTCCATAGATTTTATTACTGACCTAACGGTTTCTGCAGGCAAAAAGGTGGTTTTGGTGGTTGTAGATAGGTTCAGTAAAATTGTTCACTTCCTTGCATTATCGGAAATTCCAAATGCCATGACTCTTGCTCCTGTGTTTATAATTGAGATTGTGAATAGTGATGGGCGAGCACTAAAATCCTCGGGTGCTCGATGTTCGGGTCAAGCAAATTGGAATGCTCGGGTGCTTGACCCGAGCAACGAGCCCAATGTAAGTCTATGGGAAACTCGAGCAATTTTCAGGCGGCTCCCCCCGGCGGCCTGCAGAGGGCCTAAAAATTGCCCAAATCGATGGGAAAAGTGCTCAAATGACATAAGAACAACATGGGGAAGACCCCTGGAAGCATTTTAGTCTCCCAGGTCACTGCTGTCAACAACGTTGTCAGAGGTATTCCTGGGAAATATGTTAAGGAACATCCTTTTCAGGGTAATGACTTATATATAAGGCAAAATAAATAACCAAAAACAACAATACTCCTCCACACCTTGGGTTATGTTCACACATAGCGTTTTTGATGGATTCACCGGGAATTGTCATTTTAACATTTTACAACCTTATCTAGCCATGTGGTGTGTGAGACATGATCAGACACATAATGTTTCATTTATTATGGAGGGACTCTGAAAGTCACAAAGCCTATTTTTAAAAGGCCATCAGGCGGCCTTTACTATTCTTAAAGGGCCAGCTGTCGGCCCTCACTATTCTTAGAGAGCCATCAGCCGGCTATGCTTTGTTGTTCCCATTAATAAAGAGTGGGTCTCCTATACTGTTATTGTGTATGCAGTGAGTGACAGGGCTGCCTAAAATTTGGACGCACCCCAATACCACTTTGAAAATTTGGATGCACCCAATACCCCTTTGAAGAGACTTAGAGGGAGGCCTCCTGAAAACAATGTTATTAGGAAGTGGGTCTCCCATTGTGTTTGCCTATGAAGTGAATGCAAGGGTTGCCAAAAATTTGGAGGCACTCCAATGCCCATTGGAAGAGACGTGGAGGTCAGAGGCCCTCATGAAAAAATGTTCCCATTATTAGGAAGTGGGTCTCCTATAGTGTTGGCCTATGAAGTGAATGCAAGAGCTGACAAAAATTGGAAGGCACTCCAATGAACCTTGGAAAAGACGTCGAGGAGGGCCTCCAATACTTGTAATGCACATGCACTAAGTGTATGGGCTGACAAACATTTACCCCTGGGGGGTATACATGAACATACTGTATAAAAAACTTTTTTTACGGGCATCATAAACACCCTTTAAAAAGGGTGATATGGTGGTGGAGGATGAGGATGAGGAGGAGGAGGACAAGAGTAAATAGCCAAAATAAGGAAGCGTATACCCATGTGTGGGTGTGAAAAGATGCATGGGAATACACCTCCCAAAAAAAGACACTGGATTTGAGTTTATGTTACGCTTCTATCATTCAGGTCATTCGGTGGTGTTGAGCAGTTGGCAATGTACTCCCTCCCATCTTCCCAAACTTTGCCCTCCTTGTGAGAATACCCCGCGCCTCAGGGTCTGTGCGAAGGGAGGGGATGAGAAAACTCTCCCAGAACTTTGACAGTGTTCTCTTGCCTCTACTGGAATGGAGTTGTGTCTCTCTCGCCTGTACTCCTTGGTTGTCCAACGAACTGTGACCTCTGCCACCAGCGTTTTCAGATGGGAATTTTTTAATAGTTCCGCAACAAAGGCCTTCTGGTACTGCCCCATTTTTGTAGAAATGTCCGCCTCAGGAATAAGAGATATAAATTTCTCCTTGTAGCGTGGGTCTAGAAGTGTCGCCAACCAGTAATGACTGTCACCAAATATTTTGAAAACGCGAGGGTCACGGGAAAGGCATTGTAACATAAACTCAGCCATGCGTGACAGACTGCTAACAGTCAAGACTTCCGTGTCCTCAACAAGTGGACGACTGACCATTCTCTCCTCCTCCTCCACCTCCTACTTCTCCCTGTTCTCAGGCCATAAACGCTGAACAGACGGTATGACAGTTGTGCAGGTAGTACCGTCTATAGTGCATGAAACTAGCTCCTGTTCTTCCTCCTCCTCCTCCTCATTGCCACCCAATCCATGTTGGGATGAGATGAGACTGGGCTGTGTGTAATCACCTGTATGGTCTCATGCTCCATCTCATCGTGCTCCGCCTGCAATGCATCCTCTTTGATTGTGAGCAGAGAGTGTTTCAGAAGACAGAGAAGCGAGATGGTGATGCTAATCATCGCGTCATCGCCGCTCACCATTTTGGTGGAGTCCTCAAAGTTTTGGAGGATGGTACAGATGTCTGACATCCATGTCCACTCCTGAGGACTTTTGTGTGGAGTCTGAACTGAATACCAACCGCCTTGTTGATGCTGGAAGTCAACAACTGCCCTCTTCTGCTCACAAATCCTTCCCAACATCTGCAGTGTAGAGTTCCAATGTGTGGGGACATCACACATCAGTCGGTGAGCCAGAAGCTGCAAACGCTGCTGAATCACGGCAAGGGGGCGGAAGCTGTTGCTGACTTTCTAAAATGGGAACACAGGCGGCGTACTTTGACAAACAGATCCGGCAGATCCGGAAATCACTGAACCACAAGGTTAAGCACATGGGCCAGGCATGGTACATGTGTGAGCTCGCCTTGCCTCAGAGCCGCCAACAGGTTCCGGCCATTGTCACACACTACCATACCTGGCTGTAGGCTCAGCGGTGTCAGCCACAGATCTGCCTGCTATTTCAGAGCTGTCCACAACTCTTCAGCATTGTGTGGTTTGTCACCTAAGCATATTAGCTTCAGCACAGCCTGTTGCCTCTTGGCTGAGGCAGTGCTGCAGTTCTTCCAGCTTTTGATTGTTGTGGTAATTTCGGTGTAATTCTCGGCGTCGGGAAGATGTGTTCGGTCCCAAGGTCCGACTGGGTCCCCCCTTCCACTATGTTAACCCAGTGTCCCATCGGCGAGATGTACCGTCCCTGCCAACAAGCACTAGTCCACGTGTCCGTGGTTAGGTGGACTTTCCCTGTAACTGCATTGGTGAAGGCACGGCTAATGTTGTGGGACAAGTGCTTGTGTAATGCGGGGACAGCACACCGGGAGAAATAGTGGCGGTTGGGGACCGAGTACCGAGGGACAACCGCCACCATCAGGTTGTGGAAAGCTTCCATCTCCACGAGACTAAAAGGCTAGTAGTGTGGCCTGTGGGGCGTTGACTGTGTATTTGCGCTTGCGTTCCAATGACTGGGGTATGGACAACTGAACGCTGCGCTGGGTCAAGGACGTGCTTGATGATAGTGCTAGTTGAGAGTGTGCAACGACAGGTGTAGGGCAGGAGGCATCTTCGCATGCACTATGGACAGGGGATTGGTTTTCACGCACAACAGTGGAAGAAGCAGTGGTGTCACCTGCAGACACTGTTCCTGGACCTGGGGTTCGGCCCACTTAGTCGGTTGCTTTGCTGCCATGTGACTGATTATGCTGGTGGTGGTCAGGCTGGTAGTTTTGTTACCCCTGCTGATGCTGGCCAGGCAGGAGGTGCAAATTGCCTTTTTGGGGGTTATTGGTAGAGTCTTTAAAAAACAACCATAGTCGGGAAGACCTAACAGTTGTACTGGCAACTTCCGTCGTGTTGGTTTTACAGGGAACGGTTGCCCGCCTTCTGTTTGCGGCCACCACACTGCTTCTTCCTGCCTGTTGGGGTCCTCTGCCTCCCTCCCCCTGTGTTCTGCTGTCCTCGCTTTGCATATCCTTCTGCCAAGTTGGGTAAGTTACTATATCATCCGCCATCTCATGTTCCACTTCCACATTCTGGTCCTCCTCCTGACTTTCTGGTAATTGTGTCTCATCATTGTCCACCTCTTGTGACACTTTCCCACCGTTGCCTTCATATGACTGTGGCTGCTCAAATATTTGGGCATTGCTACATGCGATCTCCTCTTGCCCCTCTTCAAGTTGACCAGACGAGAGGCCCAAATCTATAAATGGAAAAGTGAACAGCTCTTCGGAGTGTCCAAGTGTGGAATCAGTTGTCTCTGGGCACTCGGCATGGTGGGAGGAAGGAGGTTCAGGGTGAGGAATATGCGGTCCAGACTCACAGCTACTGAGACTTGACCATGTGGAAGACAAGGTGGTGGTGATGGTGGTGGTGGCTAAGTGACTGGAAGCATTATCTGCTATCCAACCAATAACCTTTTCACAGTGCACTGTTTTCAATAGTGGTATTCTGCTGTCCCCTATTAATTGGGACTAGTGATAAGTGAGCACTAAAATGCTCGGGTACTCGTTGCTCGGGTCGAGCAAATTGGAATACTCGGGTGCTCGACCCGAGCAACGAGCCCAATGTAAGACTATGGGAAACTCGAGCATTTTTCAGGCGGCTCCCTCCGGCGGTCTGCAGAGGGCCTAAAAATTGCCCAAATCGATGGGAACAGTGCTCAAATGACAAGGAAAAAGCATGGGGAAGACCCCTGGAAGCATCTCTGACTCCCAGATCACTGCTGTCAGCAACGTGGTCAGAGTATTACACAAACATACTAAAAAAGAAACCAAAATGGATTTTCCAGGGAAATATGTTAAGGAACATCCTTTCCAGGGTAATGACTTGTATATAAGGCAAAATAAATAACCAAAAACAAAAATACTCCTTCACACGAAGCGTTTTTGATGCTTTTTTGCACTTTTGAATTGCTTTCAACCAAGACAAATGCATTCACCAGGAAATGTAATTTTAACATTTTACAACTTTATCTGGCCATGTGGTGTGTGACAGATCATCAGACACATGCATACAGTGCTGAAAAGACATGGGAACAGCATGGGGAAGACCTCTGGAAACATCTCTGACTCCCAGGTCACTGTCTAAAAGTGTGCCCATCATAAGTGATCCTTGGCGCATGCGAAGATGCCTCCCGCCATGCACCTGTCATTGCAGACTTGCAACAATCACCATCCACGTCCTTTTCCCACTGCAGCGTTCAGTTGTCCCTACCCGATTCCTTGGAATGCAAGCGCAAGTATGCAGGCAGCCACCCACCCACAGGCTGCAATACTATACTGCCAAATTTTTGACAGCTGCTTGCACTTGAAATGTGGCCTTTTAGGCTCGTGGAGGCGGAAGCTTTTCACAACCTCATGCCAGCGGCGGCCGGGTGTCCATGCTCTTTCCCCAGCCGCCACTATATTTCCCGGAATCGCCTCCGCGTTCCACAAGCACGAGTCCCACAACATTACCCTTGCCCTCCCCAGTGCACTTACTAGGAAGGACCGCCTAACTGCAAACATGTGGACAGGTGAATGTGGCCACGGACGGTACAGAGACAGTCCACAACTTTTTTTGCTAAGAGTTGTATTTAGCTGGGTGAAAGGACTGGCATAGAGGGAAACCGTATCTACCCTGCGTGTCATTTCTCCCTGGAAGTCCTGTAATTGAGCTTGTTGCAGAAGCAATGGCAGCCCGTCCAACATGAACTCACACTTGTCGGTGGTACTTTGACACACACACATCTTTCTTTGCGCATTTAATTTCTTGAATACAGAGTTGGACAATGGCCTGATCTGTAATGCATTTTGAGAAATAACATGCACAAGCATGGCCAATCCACATTAAAAAAGCAGCCATAGAGTGTCCAGGAACCTTCCCCCACACTTTTCTTAGCCACGGCTACTTTTAGGTAGGGTTGGACGGGCCCACCAGAGAACCGGAGACTCCTCCGGCGGGCCCTGGCTTCTCCTTCAGGAGAGTTCATAGTGTCGAGATGAGGCCATAATGATGATAGAGGCCACCATCTGCTTAGTTTTCTGTTACTTGGAATGCAAGTCCAAGTATGCAGCCATCCACCCACCCACCCACAAGCCGCAACACTAAAATGCCAGATTTCTGGGCAGCTCTTTGCACTTGAAATATGGCCTTTTAAGCTCGTGGAGGTGGAAGCTTTTCACAACCCCATCCTGCGGCCGGGTGTCCATACTCGGTCCCCAACCGCCTCTATATTTCCCGATATCGCCTCCGCCTTCCACAAGCACGGGTCCCACAACATTACCCGCGCTCTCCCCAGTGCACTTACTGGGAAGGACCGCCTAACCACAAACACGTGGACAGGTGAATGTTGCCAGGGACGGTACGGAGCCAGTCCACAACCTTTTTTGCTAAGAGTTGTATTTAGCTCGGTGAAAGGACTGGCATAGAGGGAAACCGTATCTACCCTACATGTCATTTCTCCCAGGAAGTCCTGTAATTGAGCTAGTTGCAGAAGCAATGTCAGCCCGTCCAACATCAACTCGCACTTATCGGTGGTGCTTTGACACACACACACATCTTTCTTTGCGCATTTAATTTCTTGAATACAGAGTTGGACAATGGCCTGATCTGTAATGCGTTTTGAGAAATAACATGCATAAGCATGGCCGATCCACATTAAAAAAGCAGACATAGAGTGTCCAGGAACCTTCCCCCACACTTTTCTTAGCCAGGGCTGCTTTTCGGCAGGGTTGGACGGGCTCACCAGAGAACCAGAAACTCCTCCGACGAGCCCTGGCTTCTCCATCAGGAGAGTTCATAGTGCCGAGGTGAGGCAAAGATGATGATAGAGGCTACCATCTGCTTAGTTTTCTGTTACTTGGAATGCAAGTGCAAGTATGCAGCCAGCCACCAACCCACCCACAAGCCGCAACACTAAACTGCCAGATTTCTGGGCAGCTCTTTGTACTTGAAATATGGCCTTTTAAGCTCGTGGAGGCGGAAGCTTTTCACAACCTCATGCCTGCGGCGGCCGGGTGTCCATACTCGGTCCCCAGCCGCCACTATAATTCCCGGCATCTCCTCCGCCTTCCACAAGCACAGGTCCCACAACATTACCCGAGTCCTTCCCATTGCACTTACTGGGAAGGACCACCTAACCACAAACACGTGGACAGGTGAATGTGGCCAGGGACGGTACGGAGACAGTCCACAACTTTTTGGGCTGAGAGTTGTATTTAGCTCGGTGAAAGGACAGGCATACAGGGAAACCGTATCTTCCCTGCATGTCATTTCTCCCATGAAGTTCTCTAAATCTGCTTGCACTTGAAATGTGGCCTGAACATTACTGCTGGTACTTTTCTGTGGGAATTTGCTTGCCTCCTACCAGCCTGAAATATTTCCAGCAAACTATGGTACGATGCCAAGGTATTAGCACTGCCCTCAGTACCAGTAGCGAAGCCATCCCCAATTTCCTTCTCAGGAATTATATTTGGTAGACTGAGTGGCTGCCCAAATACATTTTCTCACAAAGGAGCTGAAGATAGAGTGGCAGTAGGTGCAAGTTTCTCCAACCTGTTAGATATTTGAGGGTGAACCGCAGCACATTGGATCAGTGGTTAGCACTGAAACCTTGCAGCCCTGGGATCCTGGGTTCAAATCCCAGCAAGGACAGCATCTGCAAGGACTTTGTTTGTTCTCCCCGTGTTTGCGTGTGTTTCCACCTCAGTAAAAAAGCAGCCATAGAGTGTCCGGGAACCTTACCACTAGTGTTGAGCCACCCCCGTAGTGTTCGAGTTCGGTTCGGTTCGTCGAACACCCGTGTGTTCGCCGAACTGTTCGTCGAACTGTTCGTCGAACACCTTCGAACACCGTTAAAACCAATGGCAGGCAAACATAAACACATAGAAACACATAGAAAACACCTTCAAAGGTGTCCAAAAGCTGACAAACTGCTCAGAAGACACAACTAACACATGGAAAAGTGACAAGTACATATAGTCATGCGAAAAGAAAAGAGGTGGAGGAGTAAAAGGAGGGGGAGACACAGATATAGGCATGTCATGCCCTTCTAAAATCCAAAAAGTGAGAAGCCGACACGTTCAGTCCGCTCCTGCCCGTGCCACCTCCGCGTCGCCGGGTTTGTGCCAGAGCCGCGGTGAACCCTGACGGCCAGCCCCCCTCTCCCAATACTGGTGCCTGTCCGCTGGTGGGTCGAGCGAGCCCCCCTGTGGTGGAGGCAGCTCTAAGCTTTTTAATTTAAATTGTCTCTCTAATTTGAATGAATACACTTTAAATCCATTTACAAGGATCTATTGGAGGGCAAGTCTCATGCCAGCAGCCGCGTAATTCCAGCTCCAGTAGCGTCCACTAAAGCTGCTGCAGTTAAAAAGCTTTTATAAGGATCGAGCTCGGCTGTCCACCGCAAGGCATCCTACTGCCAGTCCCAGCCCCTATGCCTTGGGGTGCCTCCTGATGCTCTTCACTGAGTATCCCGTGGTCCCGAAGCATTTCCTTTGAAAAAATTAAGTGTCCAAACTACAGGTGGTGTAGCTTGCTTAACAGCCGGGATAATCCGCTGACTAGCAGACACTGCTACTAGGCACAAAGTATTTCCTGGGCTAGATGCAGTTAAAAATTTGTAATTAGATACTCTCGTTGGATGCTGAGAAAGCATTCCATAGAGTCTCCTGGCACGCCATATATGATTCTCTTAAAAAGCTTGGGGTAGGGGTCTAGGGGACCCTTTTATAGCCAAAATCACGGCCCTGTATCGCAATACGTCACCTAGGCTGAAGATAAATGGAACTGTAGCACCCTGAGGGCTCGGTTGCTACAGAGGTATTGCACCTCACCCAGAGGTGTGATATCTCACTCTCAGGTAAGGATATAGTGTGGATCAGGACCCGACACCTGCATGCATTACACCACATTGCCGTGGGGCAGGGCGACCAATATGCCCCTGAGATGGGCACGACAGTCCCTGTCCCTGGCTGGAGTGGGGGGAGGGAACACTGAGGAAGGGGAACCCTGTAGTGCAGGAGCAGGGAGGAAGCAGTTCCTGGGTGCATTGAGAAGGGAGTATAAAAGGTGGGCACCATCTTAGTTCAGTGCAGAGAAGTCTGAGCAGAAGTGGCAGGGAGCAGGGGCTCTGCATGAGCTCTGCTCTGGAGACGGGCCTAGTAACAGAGGCCCAGGCCTGGAAGAGGGAGAAGGAAGGAAGAGGAGCGGAGAAGGCTCCAGGAACGAGGAACGAAGGGATCCCAGGGGTGCGGACGGGCGAGTCGCCACCGCACGCCCGAATCCACCTGCGTGGAGGGGTCAGGCCAAAGGGGGAGACGGGTCCCCGAAACTAGTGGAGGCAGGAAACGACCCTCAGCTAGAAACAGGAGGCTGTGACATTTTATGTGGCGCAGCCCCTCGCTACACCTGCTAGGAAGGCACCACATAGGGTCAGGGAAACTGGCGCCAAGTTTACCAAGAGGAGGCCCGAGGCAGCCGGACAGAAGGGTTGGTAAGAAAGGCCAGACAAAGGACACACAAAGGGGGTCCTGTGAAGTGCTCCAAAGTTATCTGGGAGTTGTCTGAGCCCCTCACCTGGTGAGCACAGTACGACGTGGGCAGCCATTACCTGCAGACGTGGTCTGGATAATAAGAACTGTGAGTAAAGGCCCTGGACTGCATCACTGACTCCGTGTCGTTACTGCTGCTGCCCTGCACCATCACCCCCATCCTCCGCATACACTGCCCTGAGGCTATACTCCTCCCGTGGGGAGTTATGCTACGCTCTGCTGCACCCACAACACCAGCCTCAGCGGTCTACCCTGGAGCGGCGGTTCACTCTGACCGCAATCCACGGGTGGCGTAGTCGGACATTTAAACATCAAAACCACATAAATAGTTCCGCCACTGGTTTGACCGCCCTGAGCCACGGAACCGGGTCGCCGCCACGGAGACTACAACCACCAGCATCCACCAAAAAGGGTCCGGCTCCGGGTGTCCCAAGGCCCAGGGGGCGCGTCAGAACATTTTCATCACCTTTCACAATCACCAATGGGACAAGGCAGGGATGTTCTCTTTCCCCTCTCTTATACATCCTACTGACGGAGCACCTGCTCTCATCAATTCGCCATAACCCCAATATTAGGTGGATTGAAGTGGGAGGCACCGAGTACAAGTGCTCTCTATTTGCTGATGATGTCCTAGTATATATCACTCAATCACATATATCCATCCATGCTGTTATGGCTGAAATAGATCACTTTGTTACATGGTCAAATTTTAAAATCAATGCAGCGAAGTCTGAGGCCCTCGATGTCTCCCTCCCCAAATCCATATAGGATTCCATCCAGTCCAACTTTCCCTTTGCCTGGCCCTCACAGGGTATCAAATACTTAGGAATTCCTATTCATAGAGACCTCTCCCATCTATGTTATCTTAATTTTGGGCCCTTTATTGAACAACTCCATACAGACCACGGTTGGCAAGTTAGAACTGTAAGATTCACTACGTGAACCACTGGTGTTTTGTGGAAAAGCACATGTACACTGTGTTCCAAATTATTATGCAAAAAGTGTTTAGGAGTGATAAGGGAAGAATTTGTTTGTTTGTCAGTTAAACTCATTGATGGTGATGTGTCAGGGCTCTTTATATCACTGTAAGCAATTGCAGACACCTGTGCTAATTAGTTTGGCAGGTGTGTCCAATGAAAGGCAAGACTACTTAAGAAGGCTGTCTCACATTATTAAGCAGCCTACTTTTTCTGCCAAAATGGGAAAGAAAAAGGATGTGTCGGCTGCTGAGAAGCAACAAATTGTGGAGTGTTTAGGTCAAGGCATGACTACAATCAACATTGTGCGATGATGAGGATGAAGTGTCTTGGCAATCAAGAAGTATGTAGCTGATTCACAGTACACACGTGTGCGTGCTGATAAGGGCAAATTGAGGACTCTTTCCTACAGGCAATTACGTCAGGTTGAAAGAGCAGCGGCAAAAAATCCTTGTCATAGCAGCAGACAAGTTTTTGAAGCTGCTGGTGCCTCCAACGTCCCCCGAACAACAAGATGCAGGGTCCTTCAGAGGTTTGCAGCTGTGCATACGCCATCCTGTCGACCTCCTCTATCCACTTCACACAAGCAGAAACGGCTCCAGTGGGCCAAACATTACATGAAGACTGATTTCAAAACTGTTTTGTTCACGGATGAGTGCCTTGCAGCGCTCGATGGTCCAGATGGATGGAGTGGAGGATGGCTGGTTGATGGACACCCCACGCAAACACGGCTACAGCGCCAACAAGGAGGAGGTGGAGTAATGTTTTGGGCTGGAATCATGGGGAGAGAGATTGTCGGCCCCTTTAGGATCCCTGAAGGCGCTAAAGATGAACTCCATAATGTATGTGGATTTTCTCAAACAGCACTTCCTGCCATGGTTCAAGAAGAAGAACCGTGTATTTCACAGCAAGATCATTTTTTTGCATGATAATGCACCATCTCATGCTGCACATAAAACATCTGCATCTCTGGCTGATATGGGCATAAAAGGGGACAAACTTATGGTGTGACCCCCATGCTCCCCTGACCTCTACCCCATTCAGAACCTTTGGAGCATCATTAAAAGGAGTGTCTATGATGGCGGGAGGCAGTTCACATCTAAGCAACAGCTCTGGGAGGGTATTCTGTCCTCATGCAAAACAATTGAAGCAGAAACCATCCAAAACCTGACCAATTCAATGGACGAGAGAGTTCAGAAGCTCCTTTCGAACAAGGGGTCCTATGTGAAAATGTAACATCACCTAGAATAAAGTTTTGAGTTGAAAACTGTTTGATTTCAGTTTCTAACAACCTGC
Source organism: Phyllobates terribilis (assembly GCF_046119375.1). Classification (NCBI taxonomy): domain Eukaryota; kingdom Metazoa; phylum Chordata; class Amphibia; order Anura; family Dendrobatidae; genus Phyllobates; species Phyllobates terribilis. Next base: position 792,755,093 of record NW_027362761.1, read on the forward strand.
TAATGCTTATAATTTCAAAAATGACCATTTTTTTGGTCTTTATTAAAATGAAAAGGTTGATCGAAAAGTTTGGGGGATCTAAGAGTGTGGCAACCCAGTAGTCATGATTACTTCGAATTCTGACAATATGAGGGTCATGCTGCAGGTAGTGCAGCAAGAAGGCACTTATGTGTCTTGCGCATCTCGGAGCCCCAAAATTATTTTCCGGGCTAGATGCAGCTAAAAATTATTATTAATTTTAAATCTGGTGAAGCTTTAGTATAGATGGCCTAATAGGATCAGTGCTGCACACTGCTACAAAGCCCAAATTATTTTCCAATCAAGATACAGATAAACATGATTAGTAATTTTAAATCTGGTGGAGCTTATTATAGATGGCCTAATAGAATCAGTGCTGCACACTGCTACAAAGCCCAAATTATTTTCCAGCCAAGATACAGATAAACATGATTAGTAATTTGAAAGCTTAAAACGGTTGGTAGGGTGATTTTAACCAATCATCAAGCTTTTACTCTCCCCAGGATGACACAGGGGTAGAAAAGTCGTTTCAGATCCATGATTTGTTCATCTTTATGAACGTGAGTCTGTCTACATTATCAGTGGAGAGCCACGTGCGCTTATCTGTCAGCACACCACCAGCAGTGCTGAACACACGTTCAGACAGAACGCTGGCTGCGGGGCATGACAAGATCTCCAAGGCGTAAGTGGCTAGCTCCGGCCATTTATCCAGATTGGAAGCCCAAAAAGAGCAAGGGTCCAGTGACACAGTCATGGCTTCAATGTTTACTTGGAGATACTCCTGTACCATCGTCTCTAGGCGTTGACTATGTGTCAGACTTCTTGTCTCCTGTGGCCTTGCAAAGGATGGGCTAAAAAAGTGGTGAAATGTAGAGATGAGCGTTGTTCTACTCGAACTGTTCGCCAATCTCAAATTCGAGCTGTTTTGGGCGGTGTTCGAGCCGGTCGGCGAACACGAACAATTTGAGAAAAATTCGGCTGTTCGAGGTTATGTTCGATAACTGTTCGTGCACCAAAATCATAACTGGATTTTTTCTCAGTAATGATGAAAATTAATGTTAATACGCAGTTTGAGTGTACAGCGGGGCGGGGGGAGGGGCAGGGGATGGATCTCTGCAGGAACAATGAAGATCTCCATTTTTTTTTCTCTTTCCCGCATTTGCAGTGGGGAGGTGCAATCTGTCAGCCTATCAGCAGCGCACACACGGAGCGAAGTGCTTTTTTTCACACAAGCAAGGGCATGTGTGATTGGCAGTGTATGTCACATGTCCTTGCCCTATAAGACCAAGCCATTTTCCCCGTCGCCACCATTTTCTCACTGCTGCAGCTGCGTGTTAGACGGCACCGCTGTTGCTGTGTGTGCTATACCTTGTTAATTTCAAGCCAATTTTCGCACAAATATACAGATAGCTTGGGACTAGGGAATAGTTGTGATTGCAGTCCTTTTAAGGACTAGGTTACAGCATTTCCTACGACTTTTATCAGGGAGGTCTGTGCTCTTAAATAGATAGGTTGTGGGAGTAAAGACTAATTGTAATTGGAGTCCTTTTCAGGACTAGGTTACATGAGTTCCTATCAGTTTTTGCCAGGCAGGTCTGTGCCAGTGCTGTGCAAGTTTTTTTCACAGCATTTGGCTGAATCTAGCAAAGCTAATCCTTTTTGGCCTATTGCAGAGTGTGTTAGTCAGTGGAGTAGCCTATCTGTGTTGCAAGATATAACACCTGTGTATAGAATACCAATTTTTTTACTGCACCTAGTGAAGTAAAATCTTTTGGGCATAGCATCATTCTATTAGTCCATCTATACTGACCTCCATCAGGTTGCAAACTGAATATAATTTTTTTCTGCATCTAGCTCTGAAAAAATATTTGGGCTTCTAGCGGTGTGTGGGACTTGGTCTATTAGTCCATCTATACTGACCTCCATCAGGTTGCAAATTAAAAATAATATTTTTCTGCATCTACCTCTGAAAAAATATTTGGGCTTCTAGCAGTGTGTGGGACTTGGTCTATTAGTCCATATATACTGACCTACATCAGGTTGCAAATTAAAAATAATTTTTTTCTGCATCTAGCTCTGAAAAAATATTTGGGCTTCTAGCGGTGTGTGGGACTTGGTCTATTAGTCCATCTATACTGACCTCCATCAGGTTGCAAATTAAAAATATTTTTTTTCTGCATCTAGCTCTGAAAAAATATTTGGGCTTCTAGCGGTGTGTGGGACTTGGTCTATTAGTCCATCTATACTGACCTCCATCAGGTTGCAAATTAAAAATAATTTTTTTCTGCATCTAGCTCTGAAAAAATATTTGGGCTTCTAGCAGTGTGTGGGACTTGGTCTATTAGTCCATCTATACTGACCTCCATCAGGTTGCAAATTAAAAATAATTTTTTTCTGCATCTAGCTCTGAAAAAATATTTGGGCTTCTAGCAGTGTGTGGGACTTGGTCTATTAGTCCATCTATACTGACCTCCATCAGGTTGCAAATTAAAAATAATTTTTTTCTGCATCTAGCTCTGAAAAAATATTTGGGCTTCTAGCGGTGTGTGGGACTTGGTCTATTAGTCCATCTATACTGACCTCCATCAGGTTGCAAATTAAAAATATTTTTTTTCTGCATCTAGCTCTGAAAAAATATTTGGGCTTCTAGCGGTGTGTGGGACTTGGTCTATTAGTCCATCTATACTGACCTCCATCAGGTTGCAAATTAAAAATAATTTTTTTCTGCATCTAGCTCTGAAAAAATATTTGGGCTTCTAGCAGTGTGTGGGACTTGGTCTATTAGTCCATCTATACTGACCTCCATCAGGTTGCAAATTAAAAATAATTTTTTTCTGCATCTAGCTCTGAAAAAATATTTGGGCTTCTAGCAGTGTGTGGGACTTGGTCTATTAGTCCATCTATACTGACCTCCATCAGGTTGCAAATTAAAAATAATTTTTTTCTGCATCTAGCTCTGAAAAAATATTTGGGCTTCTAGCGGTGTGTGGGACTTGGTCTATTAGTCCATCTATACTGACCTCCATCAGGTTGCAAATTAAAAATAATTTTTTTCTGCATCTAGCTCTGAAAAAATATTTGGGCTTCTAGCAGTGTGTGGGACTTGGTCTATTAGTCCATCTATACTGACCTCCATCAGGTTGCAAATTAAAAATAATTTTTTTCTGCATCTAGCTCTGAAAAAATATTTGGGCTTCTAGCGGTGTGTGGGACTTGGTCTATTAGTCCATCTATACTGACCTCCATCAGGTTGCAAATTAAAAATAATTTTTTTCTGCATCTAGCTCTGAAAAAATATTTGGGCTTCTAGCAGTGTGTGGGACTTGGTCTATTAGTCCATCTATACTGACCTACATCAGGTTGCAAATTAAAAATAATTTTTTTCTGCATCTAGCTCTGAAAAAATATTTGGGCTTCTAGCGGTGTGTGGGACTTGGTCTATTAGTCCATCTATACTGACCTCCATCAGGTTGCAAATTAAAAATAATTTTTTTCTGCATCTAGCTCTGAAAAAATATTTGGGCTTCTAGCAGTGTGTGGGACTTGGTCTATTAGTCCATCTATACTGACCTACATCAGGTTGCAAATTAAAAATAATTTTTTTCTGCATCTAGCTCTGAAAAAATATTTGGGCTTCTAGCGGTGTGTGGGACTTGGTCTATTAGTCCATCTATACTGACCTCCATCAGGTTGCAAATTAAAAATAATTTTTTTCTGCATCTAGCTCTGAAAAAATATTTGGGCTTCTAGCAGTGTGTGGGACTTGGTCTATTAGTCCATCTATACTGACCTCCATCAGGTTGCAAATTAAAAATAATTTTTTTCTGCATCTAGCTCTGAAAAAATATTTGGGCTTCTAGCAGTGTGTGGGACTTGGTCTATTAGTCCATCTATACTGACCTCCATCAGGTTGCAAATTAAAAATAATTTTTTTCTGCATCTAACCCAGCCAATAGTTTTGGCCTAATACCACAGTTTGGCCACTCAGCTCTGCTCGGTTACCATCCATTGTTTTTTTGTGCAAACAACTCCAGAGTTGTGAATTAGTTAACCACCAAAATGAGTGGAAAAAGGCCTGCTGCTGGTGGAAAGGGGAATAGGCGTGTTGGGAAGGGGAAAAAAGGTTGTGTCCGTGGGGTAGGTGCAGAAGAAAGACCATCTTCCAGCCAAACTAAAATGTCTACTTCTTTTAGCGGACAATGTGATAAGATCCCTTTCTTACGGCCACGCCAATCGCTACAAATTCCAGATGAGGCACAAAAACAGCAGGTGCTTCAACGGATATCAAGTGCTCCTTTAAGTGGGCTCTCCTCCACATCAACTTCAACATCAGAAATACTCCAGTCCTCAAAGGTGTCACCCAAATCGCACTTGCTTCCTCACAGCTCCCAAATCTCCAGCTGCCCGTCTGAGTGTGAGGTAAAACAGATGGTTGAGTCTGCAGAGCTGTTTACTCATACTATAGCCTGGGAATCAGAGGTCGACTCCAGCGCTTCTGTGAATCCAGACGAGGAAATGATCTGCACTGATGCCCAGAATCTTTATGAGTCGGATCCAGGACCAGACGCAGAAGGTTCTGACCATAATGTAGACCCTCATTCCCAAACTGTAACTCCTGTTGGTGGAGACAATGAGGAAGACGATGATAAGACTCAAATACCTGATTGGAGCGACAACTTTAGTTTTTTGTCAGGGCAGGAACAGGTTGGCTCTGAGGACGACGGGTGTGATAACGCACAGGGTGATGATGATGAGGTCGGAGATCCCACTTACTGTCAACCCACAGTCAGCCAAGAGATGAGGTCAGCAGAGGAGGTGGAGGAAGATGCTAGTGACGACGAGGTCAGGTTGCGCCTTCCTGGACAGAGACGTAGTACTGGAAGCACGTCAACAACTGCATCCTCAAACACAACTCTGCCTCTCACCACAAGTCGTGGTGGCTCTTCAGGTCGCATGGGTGCTAAGCCTTGCATAGCCTGGGCATTTTTTCAGATCGATAAAGATGACCCAACTCGTGTTATCTGTAACATTTGTCAGCAAAAGCTAAGTAGAGGCCAAAAAATACATAGTTTGAGTACCTCATGCATGAACCGGCACATGGACATGAAGCATAAGTTGCAGTGGGAAGCTCAGTGTGCTACAATGCGGCCTAGCCGGCCGGGCCAATCACCGTCTGCCATATCTTGTGCATCCGCGGCCTCTTCATCCTCTGTGACTGGGGGGACAGCAGTCACACCTGTTTTGGGGCGCAGACCTGCCACCTCTTTACCCGCAACAGCCAGCGTGATTGGCAGGTCATCATTTTCTTTGGAGGTGGTAACACCAGCTGGTGTTGAGCGCTGTCCGACATCGATAGCACCACCTTTGGATCAAGGCAACCTAACATGTCCGCCTGCATCTTCCTCACAGACCGGCAGTTTGCCGGGGACACCCTTATCAACCCCGTCTAAGCACAATAGCCAGCCCTCGGTCCCTCAGATGTGGACAAGTAAAAGACCATTTCCTCCTAGCCATGAGAAAGCTAAGAGGTTGAATTTCACCATCTGCAAGCTCTTGGCTACAGAAATGCTGCCTTTCCGCCTGGTGGACACAGAGGATTTTCGAGACCTTATGTCCGTCGCAGTGCCCCAGTACCAGATGCCCAGTCGGCACTACTTCTCAAAGAAAGGTGTGCCTGCGCTCCACCAGCATGTCGCACACAACATCACCGCTTCTTTGAGAAACTCTGTGTGTGACAGGGTGCATTTCACCACAGACACTTGGACGAGTAGGCATGGACAGGGGCGTTACATGTCGCTGACTGGGCACTGGGTAACTATGGTGACAGCAGGACAAGGGGCTGCTGTCCAAGTCTTGCCGTCCCCACGAGTTGTGCGTCAATCCTCTTTATGTCAAAGTTCCTCCACTGCTTCTGCCTCCTCAACCTCCTCTCGGTCTTCCACCTGCACCCAAAGCCTGTCTGGTCATGCCACAAGCTTTCTAACTGCGCAGAAGGGATCCTGCACACCTCCTTACTATGCTGGCAGTAGGGCTCAACGTCATCAGGCGGTTTTTACATTGAAATGTCTGGGAAATGTGAGTCACACAGCTGAGGAGTTGTGGTCAGCTCTGGAGAACCAATTTCATGAATAGTTGTCTCCACTGGACCTGAAACCAGGGAAGGCCGTGTGCGACAATGCTGCAAACCTGGGTGCGGCCCTTCGCCGGGGCAATGTCACACACGTGCCTTGTATGGCTCACGTGTTGAACCTGGTTGTCCAGCAATTTTTAGCCCACTATCCCAGACTAGATGGCCTTCTGCAGAGGGCACGGTCGCTGTGTGCTCACTTCCGCCGTTCGCATCCCGCAGCTCAGCGACTTACATCTCTACAGAAGTCGTTGGGCCTGCCACTTCACCGGCTAAAATGCGATGTGCCTACCCGGTGGAATTCAACTCTGCACATGTTGCAGCGACTGTGGCAGCACCGACAAGCCCTGGTGCAATACGTTCTGACGTATAGCCTGGGCCAACGAGATTCAGAGGTGGGGCAAATCACGCTGGAGGAGTGGTCTCAGATCAGGGACCTATGCACCCTTCTGCACAGTTTTGAAATGGCGACGAAGATGTTTAGTGCTGACGATGCCATTATCAGCATGACTATTCCAGTGATTTACATGCTGGAGCACATGTTAAACAGAATTCGGAGTCAGGTGGTGGCACAAGAGGAGGTGGAGGAAGTAGAGGAGGAGGAGTTGTATGCGGAAGGGCTAACATCTGCAAGGTCCAGACGGTCGGCAGCACCAAGGCGGCAGGCATGTGAGGGTGGGGGAGATGGTTTTACCAGGGCGCATGGTAGCAGCCAAACTAGTGAGGAAGGTGCAGGAGCCCAGGAAGAAGTGGAGGACGAACTGATGGAAGACTCATCAGATGAGGGAGACCTTGATCACATTTCTGTTGTGCGAGGTTGGGGGGAGAGGACCGAGGAAGGAAGCATGATTGTTACCTCGCCACCAACACAACAGGGACTTGGTGCTCCTGGATGCGCAACACACATGAGTGCCTTCTTGCTGCACTACCTGCAACATGACCCTCGAATTGTGAGAATTAGAAATAATCCTGACTACTGGGTTGCCACACTGTTAGATCCCCGGTACAAAAGTAAATTTGCAGAAATTATTCCTGCCATAGAAAGGGATGCACGCATGCAGGAGTATCAGCAGAGACTGTTGCAGAATCTTACATGTGCTTTTCCACAAAATACCAGTGGTGCACGTAGTGAATCTCACAGTTCCAACTTGCCAACCGTGGGACCGTCAAGTGTTCAGCACTCAAACCGTGACAGAACCACAGTATCTGCTGGTAACATCAATTTTGCGGAATCATTTCACCACTTTTTTAGCCCATCCTTTGCAAGGCCACAGGAGACAAGAAGTCTGACACATAGTCAACGCCTAGAGACGATGGTACAGGAGTATCTCCAAGTAAACATTGAAGCCACGACTGTGTCACTGGACCCTTGCTCTTTTTGGGCTTCCAATCTGGATAAATGGCCGGAGCTAGCCACTTACGCCTTGGAGATCTTGTCATGCCCCGCAGCCAGCGTTCTGTCTGAACGTGTGTTCAGCGCTGCTGGTGGTGTGCTGACAGATAAGCGCACGCGGCTCTCCACTGATAATGTAGACAGACTCACGTTCATAAAGATGAACAAATCATGGATCCGAAACGACTTTTCTACCCCTGTGTCATCCTGGGGAGAGTAAAAGCTTGATGATTGGTTAAAATCACCCTACCAACCGTTTTAAGCTTTCAAATTACTAATCATGTTTATCTGTATCTTGACTGGAAAATAATTTGGGCTTTGTAGCAGTGTGCAGCACTGATCCTATTAGGCCATCTATACTAAAGCTTCACCAGATTTAAAATTAAAAATAATTTTTAGCTGCATCTAGCCCGGAAAATAATTTTGGGGCTCCGAGATGCGCAAGGCACATAAGTGCCTTCTTGCTGCACTACCTGCAGCATGACCCTCATATTGTCAGAATTCGAAGTAATCATGACTACTGGGTTGCCACACTCTTAGATCCCCCAAACTTTTCGATCAACCTTTTCATTTTAATAAAGACCAAAAAAATGGTCATTTTTGAAATTATAAGCATTAGCAGGTTGTTAGAAACTGAAATCAAACAGTTTTCAACTCAAAACTTTATTCTAGGTGATGTTACATTTTCACATAGGACCCCTTGTTCGAAAGGAGCTTCTGAACTCTCTCGTCCATTGAATTTGTCAGGTTTTGGATGGTTTCTGCTTCAATTGTTTTGCATGAGGACAGAATACCCTCCCAGAGCTGTTGCTTAGATGTGAACTGCCTCCCGCCATCATAGACACTCCTTTTAATGATGCTCCAAAGGTTCTGAATGGGGTAGAGGTCAGGGGAGCATGGGGGTCACACCATAAGTTTGTCCCCTTTTATGCCCATATCAGCCAGAGATGCAGATGTTTTATGTGCAGCATGAGATGGTGCATTATCATGCAGAAAAATGATCTTGCTGTGAAATACACGGTTCTTCTTCTTGAACCATGGCAGGAAGTGCTGTTTGAGAAAATCCACATACATTATGGAGTTCATCTTTAGCGCCTTCAGGGATCCTAAAGGGGCCGACAATCTCTCTCCCCGTGATTCCAGCCCAAAACATTACTCCACCTCCTCCTTGTTGGCGCTGTAGCCGTGTTTGCGTGGGGTGTCCATCAACCAGCCATCCTCCACTCCTTCCATCTGGACCATCGAGCGCTGCACGGCACTCATCCGTGAACAAAACAGTTTTGAAATCAGTCTTCATGTAATGTTTGGCCCACTGGAGCCGTTTCTGCTTGTGTGAAGTGGATAGAGGAGGTCGACAGGATGGCGCATGCACAGCTGCAAACCTCTGAAGGACCCTGCATCTTGTTGTTCGGGGGACGTTGGAGGCACAAGCAGCTTCAAAAACTTGTCTGCTGCTATGACAAGGCTTTTTTGCCGCTGCTCTTTCAACCTGTTGTAATTGCCTGTAGGAAAGAGTCCTCAATTTGCCCTTATCAGCACGCACACGTGTGTACTGTGAATCAGCTACATACTTCTTGATTGCCAGGACACTTCATCCTGATCATCGCACAATGTTGATTGTAGTCATGCCTTGACCTAAACACTCCACAATTTGTTGCTTCTCAGCAGCCGACACATCCTTTTTCTTTCCCATTTTGGCAGAAAATGTAGGCTGCTTAATAATGTGAGAGAGCCTTCTTAAGTAGTCTTGCCTTTCATTGGACACACCTGCCAAACTAATTAGCACAGGTGTCTGCAATTGCTTACAGTGATATAAAGAGCCCTGACACACATCACCATCAATGAGTTTAACTGACAAACAAACAAATTCTTCCCTTATCACTCCTAAACACTTTTTGTATAATAATTTGGAACGCAGTGTACATGTGCTTTTCCACAAAACACCAGTGGTTCACGTAGTGAATCTTACAGTTCTAACTTGCCAACCGTGGTCTGTATGGAGTTGTTCAATAAAGGGCCCAAAATTAAGATAACATAGATGGGAGAGGTCTCTATGAATAGGAATTCCTAAGTATTTGATACCCTGTGAGGGCCAGGCAAAGGGAAAGTTGGACTGGATGGAATCCTATATGGATTTGGGGAGGGAGACATCGAGGGCCTCAGACTTCGCTGCATTGATTTTAAAATTTTACCATGTAACAAAGTGATCTATTTCAGCCATAACAGCATGGATGGATATATGTGATTGAGTGATATATACTAGGACATCATCAGCAAATAGAGAGCACTTGTACTCGGTGCCTCCCACCTCAATCCACCTAATATTGGGGTTATGGCGAATTGATGAGAGCAGGTGCTCCGTCACTAGGATGTATAAGAGAGGGGACAGAGGACATCACTGCCTTGTCCCATTGGTGATTGTGAAAGGTGATGAAAATGTTCTGACGCACCCCCTGGGCCTTGGGACACCCGTAGCCGGACCCTTTTTGGTGGATGCTGGTGGTTGTAGTCTTCGTGGCGGCGACCCAGTTCCGTGGCTCAGGGCGGTCAAACCAGTGGCGGAACTATTTATGTGGTTTTCATGTTTAAATGTCCGACTACGCCACCCGTGGATTGCGGTCAGAGTGAACCGCCGCTACAGGGCAGACCACTGAGGCTGGTGTTGTGGGTGCAGCAGAGCGTAGCATAACTCCCCACGGGAGGAGTATAGCCTCAGGGCAGTGTATGCAGAGGATGGGGGTGATGGTGCAGGGCAGCAGCAGTAACGACACGGAGTCAGTGATGCAGTTCAGGGCCTTTACTCACAGTTCTTATTATCCAGACCACGTCTGCAGGTAACGGCTGCCCACGTCGTACTGTGCTCACCAGGTGAGGGGCTCAGACAACTCCCAGATAACTTTGGAGCACTTCACAGGACCCCCTTTGTGTGTCCTTTGTCTGGCCTTTCTTACCAACACTTCTGTCCGGCTGCCTCGGGCCTCCTCTTGGTAAACTTGGCGCCAGTTTCCCTGACCCTATGTGGTGCCTTCCTAGCGGGTGTAGCGAGGGGCTGCGCCACATAAAATGTCAGAGCCTCCGGTTTCTAGCTGAGGGTCGTTTCCTGCCTCCACTAGTTCGGGGACCGGTCTCCCCCTTTGGCCTGACCCCTCCACGCAGGTGGATTCGGGCGTGCGGTGGCGACTCGCCCGTCCGCACCCCTGGGATCCCTTCATTCCTCGTTCCTGGAGCCTTCTCCGCTCCTCTTCCTTCCTTCTCCCTCTTCCAGGCCTGGGCCTCTGTTACTAGGCCCGCCTCCGGAGCAGAGCTCATGCAGAGCCCCTGCTCCCTGCCACTTCTGCTCAGACTTCTCTGCACTGAACTAAGATGGTGCCCACCTTTTATACTCCCTTCTCAATGCACCCAGGAACTGCTTCCTCCCTGCTCCTGCACTACAGGGTTCCCCTTCCTCAGTGTTCCCTCCCCCCACTCCAGCCAGGGACAGGGACTGTCGTGCCCATCTCAGGGGCATATTGGTCGCCCTGCCCCACGGCAATGTGGTGTAATGCATGCAGGTGTCGGGTCCTGATCCACACTCCATCCTTACCTGAGAGTGAGATATCACACCTCTGGGTGAGGTGCAATACGTCTTTAGCAACCGAGCCCTCAGGGTGCTACAGTTCCATTTATCTTCAGCCTAGGTGACGTATTGCGATACAGGGCCGTGATTTTGGCTATAAAAGGGTCCCCTAGACCCCTACCCCAAGCTTTTTAAGAGAATCATATATGGTGTGCCAGGAGACTCTATGGAATGCTTTCTCAGCATCCAACGAGAGTATCTAATTACAAATTTTTAACTGCATCTAGCCCAGGAAATACTTTGTGCCTAGTAGCAGTGTCTGCTAGTAAGCGGATTATCCCGGCTGTTAAGCAAGCTACACCACCTGTAGTTTAGACACTTAATTTTTTCAAAGGAAATGCTTCGGGACCATGGGATACTTAGTGAAGAGCATCAGGAGGCACCCCAAGGCATAGGGGCTGGGACTGGCAGTAGGATGCCTTGCGGTGGACAGCCGAGCTCGATCCTTATAAAAGCTTTTTAACTGCAGCAGCTTTAGTGGACGCTACTGGAGCTGGAATTACCGCGGCTGCTGGCATGAGACTTGCCCTCCAATAGATCCTTGTAAATGGATTTAAAGTGTATTCATTCAAATTAGAGAGACAATTTAAATTAAAAAGCTTAGAGCTGCCTCCACCACAGGGGGGGCTCGCTCGACCCACCAGCGGACAGGCACCAGTATTGGGAGAGGGGGGCTGGCCGTCAGGGTTCACCGCGGCTCTGGCACAAACCCGGCGACACGGAGGTGGCACGGGCAGGAGCGGACTGGCCGTGTCGGCTTCTCACTTTTTGGATTTTAGAAGGGCATGACATGCCTATATCTGTGTCTCCCCCTCCTTTTACTCCTCCACCTCTTTTATTTTCGCATGACTATATGTACTTGTCACTTTTCCATGTGTTAGTTATGTCTTCTGAGCAGTTTGTCAGCTTTTGGACACCTTTGAAGGTGTTTTCTATGTGTTTCTATGTGTTTTTGTTTGCCTGCCATTGGTTTTAACGGTGTTCGAAGGTGTTCGACGAACAGTTCGACGAACAGTTCGGCGAACACACGGGTGTTCGACGAACCGAACCAAACTCGAACACTACGGGGGTGGCTCAACACTAGTGAAATGATTCCGCAAAATTGATGTTACCAGCAGATACTGTGGTTCTGTTACGGTTTGAGTGCTGAACACTTGACGGTCCCACGGTTGGCAAGTTGGAACTGTGAGATTCACTACGTGCACCATTGGTATTTTGTGGAAAAGCACATGTAAGATTCTGCAACAGTCTCTGCTGATACTCCTGCATGCGTGCATCCCTTTCTATGGCAGGAATAATTTCTGCAAATTTACTTTTGTACCGGGGATCTAACAGTGTGGCAACCCAGTAGTCAGGATTATTTCTAATTCTCACAATTCGAGGGTCATGTTGCAGGTAGTGCAGCAAGAAGGCACTCATGTGTGTTGCGCATCCAGGAGCACCAAGTCCCTGTTGTGTTGGTGGCGAGGTAACAATCATGCTTCCTTCCTCTGTCCTCTCCCCCCAACCTCGCACAACAGAAATGTGATCAAGGTCTCCCTCATCTGATGAGTCTTCCATCAGTTCGTCCTCCACTTCTTCCTGGGCTCCTGCACCTTCCTCACTAGTTTGGTTGCTACCATGCGCCCTGGTAAAACCATCTCCCCCACCCTCACATGCCTGCCGCCTTGGTGCTGCCGACCGTCTGGACCTTGCAGATGTTAGCCCTTCCGCATACAACTCCTCCTCCTCTACTTCCTCCACCTCCTCTTGTGCCACCACCTGACTCCGAATTCTGTTTAACATGTGCTCCAGCATGTAAATCACCGGAATAGTCATGCTGATAATGGCATCGTCAGCACTAAACATCTTCGTCGCCATTTCAAAACTGTGCAGAAGGGTGCATAGGTCCCTGATCTGAGACCACTCCTCCAGCGTGATTTGCCCCACCTCTGGATCTCGTTGGCCCAGGCTATACGTCAGAACGTATTGCACCAGGGCTTGTCGGTGCTGCCACAGTCGCTGCAACATGTGCAGAGTTGAATTCAACCGGGTAGGCACATCGCATTTTAGCCGGTGAAGTGGCAGGCCCAACGACTTCTGTAGAGATGTAAGTCGCTGAGCTGCGGGATGCGAACGGCGGAAGTGAGCACACAGCGACCGTGCCCTCTGCAGAAGGCCATCTAGTCTGGGATAGTGGGCTAAAAATTGCTGGACAACCAGGTTCAACACGTGAGCCATACAAGGCACATGTGTGACATTGCCCCGGCGAAGGGCCGCACCCAGGTTTGCAGCATTGTCGCACACGGCCTTCCCTGGTTTCAGGTCCAGTGGAGACAACCATTCATGAAATTGGTTCTCCAGAGCTGACCACAACTCCTCAGCTGTGTGACTCACATTTCCCAGACATTTCAATGTAAAAACCGCCTGATGACGTTGAGCCCTACTGCCAGCATAGTAAGTAGGTGTGCAGGATCCCTTCTGCGCAGTTAGAAAGCTTGTGGCATGACCAGACAGGCTTTGGGTGCAGGTGGAAGACCGAGAGGAGGTTGAGGAGGCAGAAGCAGTGGAGGAACTTTGACATAAAGAGGATTGACGCACAACTCGTGGTGACGACAAGACTTGGACAGCAGCCCCTTGTCCTGCTGTCACCATAGTTACCCAGTGCCCAGTCAGCGACATGTAACGCCCCTGTCCATGCCTACTTGTCCAAGTGTCTGTGGTGAAATGCACCCAGGCTGTCACACACAGAGTTTCTCAAAGAAGCGGTGATGTTGTGTGCGACATGCTGGTGGAGCGCAGGCACACCTTTCTTTGAGAAGTAGTGCCGACTGGGCATCTGGTACTGGGGCACTGCGACGGACATAAGGTCTCGAAAATCCTCTGTGTCCACCAGGCGGAAAGGCAGCATTTCTGTAGCCAAGAGCTTGCAGATGGTGAAATTCAACCTCTTAGCTTTCTCATGGCTAGGAGGAAATGGTCTTTTACTTGTCCACATCTGAGGGACCGAGGGCTGGCTATTGTGCTTAGACGGGGTTGATAAGGGTGTCCCCGGCAAACTGCCGGTCTGTGAGGGAGATGCAGGCGGACATGTTAGGTTGCCTTGATCCAAAGGTGGTGCTATCGATGTCGGACAGCGCTCAACACCAGCTGGTGTTACCACCTCCAAAGAAAATGATGACCTGCCAATCACGCTGGCTGTTGCGGGTAAAGAGCTGGCAGGTCTGCGCCCCAAAACAGGTGTGACTGCTGTCCCCCCAGTCACAGAGGATGAAGAGGCCGCGGATGCACAAGATATGGCAAACGGTGGTTGGCCCGGCCGGCTAGGCCGCATTGTAGCACACTGAGCTTCCCACTGCAACTTATGCTTCATGTCCATGTGCCGGTTCATGCATGAAGCACTCAAACTATGTATTTTTTGGCCTCTACTTAGCTTTTGCTGACAAATGTTACAGATAACACGAGTTGGGTCATCTTTATCGATCTGAAAAAATGCCCAGGCTATGCAAGGCTTAGCACCCATGCGACCTGAAGAGCCACCACGACTTATGGTGAGAGGCAGAGTTGTGTTTGAGGATGCAGTTGTTGACGTGCTTCCAGTACTACGTCTCTGTCCAGGAAGGCGCAACCTGACCTCGCCATCACTAGCATCTTCCTCCACCTCCTCTGCTGACCTCATCTCTTGGCTGACTGTGGGTTGACAGTAAGTGGGATCTCCAACCTCATCATCATCACCCTGTGCGTTATCACAACCGTCGTCCTCAGAGCCAACCTGTTCCTGCCCTGACAAAAAACTAAAGTTGTCGCTCCAATCAGGTATTTGAGTCTCATCATCGTCTTCCTCATTGTCTCCACCAACAGGAGTTACAGTTTGGGAATGAGGGTCTACATTATGGTCAGAACCTTCTGCGTCTGGTCCTGGATCCGACTCATAAAGATTCTGGGCATCAGTGCAGATCATTTCCTCGTCTGGATTCACAGAAGCGCTGGAGTCGACCTCTGATTCCCAGGCTATAGTATGAGTAAACAGCTCTGCAGACTCAACCATCTGTTCTACCTCATACTCAGACGGGCAGCTGGAGATTTGGGAGCTGTGAGGAAGCAAGTGCGATTGGGGTGACACCTTTGAGGACTGGAGTATTTGTGATGTTGAAGTTGATGTGGAGGAGAGCCCACTTAAAGGAGCACTTGATATCCGTTGAAGCACCTGCTGTTTTTGTGCCTCATCTGTAATTTGTAGCGATTGGCGTGGCCGTAAGAAAGGGATCTTATCACATTGTCCGCTAAAAGAAGTAGACATTTTAGTTTGGCTGGAAGATGGTCTTTCTTCTGCAGATGTTACTGTTGCTTTAACACCTACCCCACGGACACAACCTTTTTTCCCCTTCCCAACACGCCTATTCCCCTTTCCACCAGCAGCAGGCCTTTTTCCACTCATTTTGGTGGTTAACTAATTCACAACTCTGGAGTTGTTTGCACAAAAAAACAATGGATGGGAACCGAGCAGAGCTGAGTGGCCAAACTGTGGTATTAGGCCAAAACTATTGGCTGGGTTAGATGCAGAAAAAAATTATATTCAATTTGCAACCTGATGGAGGTCTGTATAGATGGACTAATAGAACAAGTCCCACACACAGCTAGAAGCCCAAATATTTTTTCAGAGGTAGATGCAGAAAAATTTTTTATTCAGTTTGCAACCTGATGGAGGTCAGTATAGATGGATTAATATAACAAGTCCCACACACAGCTACAAGCCCAATATTTTTTCAGAGGTAGATGCAGAAAAAAAATATATTCAGTTTGCAACCTGATGGAGGTCAGTATAGATGGACTAATAGAGAAAGTCCCACACACTGCTAGAAGGCCAAATATTTTTTCAGAGCTAGATACAGACAAAAAATTATTTTGAATTTGCAACCTGATGGAGGTCAGTATAGGTGGACTAATAGAACAATTCCCACACACTGCTAGAAGGCCAAATATTTTTTCAGAGCTAGATGCAGAAAAAAATTATATTCAGTTTGCAACCTGATGGAGGTCTGTATAGATGGATTAATAGAACAAGTCCCACACACAGCTAGAAGCCCAAATATTTTTTCAGAGGTAGATGCAGATAAAAATTATTTTTAATTTGCAACCTGATGGAGGTCAGTATAGATGGACTAATAGAGAAAGTCCCACACACTGCTAGAAGGCCAAATATTTTTTCAGAGCTAGATGCAGATAAAAATTATTTTTAATTTGCAACCTGATGGAGGTCAGTAAAGATGGACTAATAGAACAAGTCCCACACACAGCTAGAAGCCCAAATATTTTTTCAGAGGTACTGTAGATGCAGATAAAAATTATTTTTAATTTGCAACCTGATGGAGGTCAGTATAGATGGACTAATACAACAAGTCCCACACACAGCTAGAAGCCCAATATTTTTTCAGAGGTAGATGCAGAAAAAAATATATTCAGTTTGCAACCTGATGGAGGTCAGTATAGATGGAGTAATAGAACAAGTCCCACACACAGCTAGAAGCCCAAATATTTTTTCAGAGGTAGATGCAGATAAAAATTATTTTTAATTTGCAACCTGATGGAGGTCAGTATAGATGGACTAATAGAGAAAGTCCCACACACTGCTAGAAGGCCAAATATTTTTTCAGAGCTAGATGCAGATAAAAATTATATTCAATTTGCAACCTGATGGAGGTCAGTATAGATGGACTAATAGAGAAAGTCCCACACACTGCTAGAAGGCCAAATATTTTTTCAGAGCTAGATGCAGATAAAAATTATATTCAATTTGCAACCTGATGGAGGTCAGTATAGATGGACTAATAGAACAAGTCCCACACACAGCTAGAAGCCCAAATATTTTTTCAGAGGTACTGTAGATGCAGATAAAAATTATTTTTAATTTGCAACCTGATGGAGGTCAGTATAGATGGACTAATAGAGAAAGTCCCACACACTGCTAGAAGGCCACATATTTTTTCAGAGGTAGATGCAGAAAAAAATATATTCAGTTTGCAACCTGATGGAGGTCTGTATAGATGGATTAATAGAACAAGTCCCACACACAGCTAGAAGCCC
Organism: Phyllobates terribilis; assembly: GCF_046119375.1. Classification (NCBI taxonomy): domain Eukaryota; kingdom Metazoa; phylum Chordata; class Amphibia; order Anura; family Dendrobatidae; genus Phyllobates; species Phyllobates terribilis. The sequence continues at coordinate 792,772,310 of NW_027362761.1, forward strand.
AATATTTTTTCAGAGGTAGATGCAGAAAAAAATATATTCAGTTTGCAACCTGATGGAGGTCAGTATAGATGGACTAATACAACAAGTCCCACACACAGCTAGAAGCCCAATATTTTTTCAGAGGTAGATGCAGAAAAAAATATATTCAGTTTGCAACCTGATGGAGGTCTGTATAGATGGATTAATAGAACAAGTCCCACACACAGCTAGAAGCCCAATATTTTTTCAGAGGTAGATGCAGAAAAAAATATATTCAGTTTGCAACCTGATGGAGGTCAGTATAAATGGACTAATACAACAAGTCCCAAACACAGCTAGAAGCCCAATATTTTTTCAGAGGTAGATGCAGAAAAAAATATATTCAGTTTGCAACCTGATGGAGGTCAGTATAGATGGACTAATACAACAAGTCCCACACACAGCTAGAAGCCCAATATTTTTTCAGAGCTAGATGCAGAAAAAAATTATATTCAATTTGCAACCTGATGGAGGTCAGTATAGATGGACTAATAGAATGATGCTATGCCCAAAAGATTTTACTTCACTAGGTGCAGTAAAAAATTTGGTATTCTATATACAGGTGGTATATCTTGCAACACAGATAGGCTACTCCACTGACTAACACACTCTGCAATAGGCCAAAAAGGATTAGCTTTGCTAGATTCAGCCAAATGCTGTAAAAAAAACTTGCACAGCACTGGCACAGACCTACCTGGCAAAAACTGATAGGAACTGATGTAACCTAGTCCTGAAAAGGACTCCAATTACAATTAGTCTTTACTCCCACAATCTATCTATTTAAGAGCACAGACCTGCCTGATAAAAGTCGTAGGAAATGCTGTAACCTAGTCCTTAAAAGGACTGCAATCACAACTATTCCCTACTCCCAAGCTATCTGTAGATTTGTGCGAAAATTGGCTTGAAATTAACAAGGTATAGCGCACACAGCAACAGCGGTGCCGTCTAACACGCAGCTGCAGCAGTGAGAAAATGGTGGCGACGGGGAAAATGGCTTGGTCTTATAGGGCAAGGACATGTGACATACACTGCCAATGACACATGCCCTTGCTTGTGTGAAAAAAAGCACTTCGCTCCGTGTGTGCGCTGCTGATAGGCTGACAGATTGCACCTCCCCACTGTAAATGCGGGAAAGAGAAAAAAAAAATGGAGATCTTCATTGTTCCTGCAGAGATCCATCCCCTGCCCCTCCCCCCACCCCGCTGTACACTCAAACTGCGTATTAACATTAATTTTCATCATTACTGAGAAAAAATCCAGTTATGATTTTGGTGCACGAACAGTTATCGAACATAACCTCGAACAGCCGAATTTTTCTCAAATTGTTCGTGTTCGCCGAACGGCTCGAACACCGCCCAAAACAGCTCGAATTTGAGATTGGCGAACAGTTCGAGTAGAACAACGCTCATCTCTACTTCCCACACACTTTTCTTAGCCAGGACTGCTTCTCAGCAGGGTTGGACGGTCCCAGCAGAGAATCCTCGGGTGTGCCTTGGCTTCTACCTCAGGAGAGTTCATGATAGCGCTAACTTTGCAGCTGCTATGGGGCTCTTGAGCGGGTGAGAAAGGTTAGCCCTAAGAATCAAATCCTCTGGTGGGCACAATGTTTTTCAATTTGAAACAGCTTCTCAGTCGGAGTTGTATTTCACCACAGCCATATTCTTTAGCTCGGTGAAAGGACTGGCATAGAGGGAAACCGTATCTACCCCGGCTGTCATTTCTCCGTCACCAGGTTCCGCCCATTATCACAAACGACCATGCCTGGCAGTATGTTCAGCGGTGAGAGCCACAGATCAGGCTGCTGTGTTACAGCTTTCAACAACTCTGCAGCGCTGGGCGGTTTGTCAATTAAGCATTAAGCATGTTATCTTCAGCACAGCCTGTTGATGCTTGGCCAAGGCAGTGCTGCAGTGCTGTCAACTTGTGACTGATGTGATCATTTCGGAGATGGAGGAGGAGGTGCAAGAGCTGAACAATGTGATTACATTGAGGATAAATTGGTGACGCTGTTTTTTATACTAAAGAAATATCCTATTGTTTTGGGTTTTTTTTACGTTATTTTTTTACGACAAATGCATTCACCAGGAAATGTCATTTTAACATTTTACAACCTTATCTGGCAATGTGGTGTGTGATACATCATCAGACACATCCTTTTTTATTTATGATGGAGGGACTCTGAAAGTCATAAAGCCTATTTTTACAGGGACATCAGACGGTCGTTAGTGTTGTTAAAAGGCCAGCAGTCGGCCGTAGCTATTGTTAGAGAGCCATCAGCCGGCTATGCTTTGTTGTTCCCATTATTAACAAGTGGGTCTCCTATACTGTTAATGCGTATCCAGTGACTGCAAGGGCTACCAAAAATTTGGACGCAACCCAATCACCCTGTAAGGTTCCTTGCTCCATCTCATCGTGCTCCACGACTTTAAATTGTAGGCCTGTAATTTACTAATATTAATCTACACGGAGAAGTAGTGTGAATAGCTTCACTGACACACTGCAAAGGAATGAAAATGAAACAAATGTATGAATTTTGAACAGTCTTTTAGGTGATATGACTGACAGAGAACCCGAGCTTTAAATTATAGGCCTCTAATTTACTAATATTTTTCTACACGGAGACCTAGTGTGAATAGCTTCACTGACACACTGCAACAGAATGGAAAAGGAGGCCAATATTTTAAATGTTCAGTTCAAATTTCTAGATTTTTATCACTGAAATATGGAACACATCTGGCTTTATTCTGCAGTGAGCAGAAAAATTGTGTACTGTGGATTGCTTTTTAAGCAAATAACCAGGATTAAGATTAAAAAAAAATTGCCTTTCTATGTCTAGAAATATCTGTAATTATTACAGCAGCAGACAGGACGTTCAATGAACCCTCTTGTGCTGTATCATACACTACAATCTGCCACATACACTGCCTGCCTGCCTAACACTAATTATATGCAGCTGGATTAGTCCTCAGAAGGACTGTTAGTTCAGATGGATATATATATGTTGTGGAATATCTATACTAACAGGACGTTCAATGGACCCTCTTGTGCTGTATCATGCTCTGCAATCTGCAAGATACAATGTGGCGCCCCTGAGGGTTCGACCGCCACAGGGATGCTGCACTTCTCTAATGGAGTGTGGTGTTCCTCCTCTGAGGTAAGAACAGCGGGATGGTCGGGACCCAACCTTTGCATCCAACACCACATTTCTCCACCAGAGGGGGCTAGTATGCACTAGGTGCTGCCCTCCTGGTTATAGGGAGACTGGGGAACCAAGAGTGAGGGGAACCAGTTAGTGGGTGAGGGTGGAAGACTCACAATTTAATGACACTTTAAATTTCATATTTAATAAAAAGCCATTTTTGGTTCTTGGTCTTTGTATTGTGATCTCCCTCCCTGAGTGTGGACCCTGTGTGGGCCTGCAGAGGATGGAGACACGGCCCTCATACCTTAGCCTTGGGTCGACAGGCAGGTTGTAGACAAGGAATGTCTCAACCCGGTCTGGGACCACGACCAAGAAGGCCCGGAGCTTAGGAGTGTAGCTCCACAGCAAATGGATCCCAGGGAGGATGCAGACGGAGCGGTATACGCCACCTGTCCTCACCACCTGTTATATTCAGAGGGAGTCCGGCTGCAAGAGGGGTACCGGCCCCCGACACCCGACCTTGCTACTCCACGTCCTGGTCGGGAAAGCCCGGTAGGCCCTGAGGATCCCACCGGGTATCGGAAGGAGCGGAGCTGCCACCCATGCCCTTTTTCTGAGAGGAGTTCAGAGGAAGACCTGGCCTATCTGCACACACAGACAGGAGAGGGTACGGTCTGTAGTTCAGGAACACTCTGGTGCGGGGTCCCAATTGAATGCTGGACTTACTAGGAGGTTGTTGGACCCCCGTCTCTGGTGACCGCAGGACTCCGTGGGGAGCAGGGAGTTGCCTTCCTTCTGCCAACTCTAAAGTGAGTAAAGCTTTGGAAGTTCACCCCTATGACCTCCAGACTGTTTATTCTGTGCCACACCACGCGCCGCGGCATCCGTTCTCCTCTACTACTACCCCCTCCATCCTGTCCCTCTGCCCTGAGGCCTTGCTCCGCCTGTGGGGAGTAGTAATAACTCTGGCCGCCATAACACCAGGCCTCAGTGGACTGCAGCGGCGCTGGTGGCCCTTCACCAGGTACCACAGGTTGCGTAGTCGTTAATCAGCCACTCAACCCGGATAAGCCCACACCATCCTTTTAATGTGATGGCCCTGAGCATGGGTCGGGTCCGGGCCACGGCTGCACCCCATCTCTCCATCACAGGACCCGACTCCGAGTCCCACATCTCCCAGGGTAAAGAAAAGGGCTTTACGAGTAGAGGCGTCACAACCTGGCATAGTCGGCAGGATCGTGTGCCCGCAGCAAAGGAAGGAAGTACCCGTTGCTACCGGGTACTGTGTGCCTTACACCTTGAACTGTCATTTTACATTTAAAATGGCGCCCGCCCAAGAAGAACAGGTGCCATAATGCTGTGAAAAGACTGTCTTTGAATACCTCCCATCGTGGGCTGGGCTCCCGCTTGGCGCCAAAAATGTGGACTGCCCCTTCCATCAGAGACTGTCCGCGGGGTAATGCCCGTCAAACCGGATGGGCTGAACGAAGGCGGGCCTGTCAGCATTCCGCCCAGGATACGCCCCGAAAGAGGAGGAAGAAGAAAAGCAACAAGGTGCGGCCATTGCAGTCGGAGCTTGGCATTCGTCAGAGGCAGATATGGACGCTTCTGGAGAGCAAACCAACGCACCTCCTGAACCCGGTTCAGGCCCTTCACCTGGCAGAGAGCGAAGCAGCAGTGTTCTCACATCGGGAGATTTTGAATTTCTCCGGCAGGAAGCCCCGGGTCTCTTGCGGAGTCAGAGAGAGGCCCAGGAGGCGGCAAAGGCTGCATGGCGGGAAGAGATGATGCTACGTATATGGGCCCACCGCCAAGGAGTTGAGGTCCCAGGACAAGGAGACGCGGTGACAGAGGTCGAGAGCGGCCCAGCGGCGGATGAGTGTGCTACCCCTGCCCCGGCTGCAGAGCCTACCATAATGATCCTGGACCTCATGACGGAATATCTAATACCCCACGCGGCGACCTGGGAGCAGGCCTTGGCTCCGGAGCTGCAAGCGGCAGCTATGAGTGGGGACCTGCGATGCCGCCCTAACCTTGAACCCGAAGTGCCTGAAGCTGCAGAGGAATCCACCGGCTCTAACCCGGACTGGTCCGCGCCTCTAGAGGAACCGCAGCAACCCGTGATGACCCCGCTACCCGCACCAGCAGTAACCTGGCCCGAGGCTGAGGAGTGGGCCTGGGACAACCAGGGGGGGACTTAATGGGCTTCCCCCGGGAGACCCGGGCTGAAGCTCGGAGGAGGAGCCAGTGGTGCAGCGACCAAATCTTCCAGCTCGCTCGGGAGCAACGTCAACGGGAGCTCCGCTGTGAACGCCTAGAGGTACGGGCCAAAGCTGCCAAATCCCGGGCTCGTCAGGACGAGGCCACCCGTCCCAGTCCCTGAGTGGAAGGGCAAGTCGTCCGCTTCCACCATGAGGCGGGGTGGGGGTTCATTAGAAGTCCCCAGTACCAGGACGACGTGTTTGTCAGCCGGCGGGACGTTGAGCCGCATCTGAAGAAGGGACACCCTGGCCGGAACCTCTTCCTGGGCGATACAGTGACCTTTTCTCGCCACCAGGGGGTGCGGGGGTGGTAGGCCCTGGATGTACACAAAGTGTCCGGGAGTGATGCCCCCTCACGCTCGGCCTCAGGGGACCGGTCAGCCTCCGTCGGGAGGAACGAGCCTTTTCCCAGGAGGGAGCCTGAGGTTTAAAGCAGCCCCGGCTGTTGCAGTTTGTTTACAAGTTAACGCGTGTTGACATTTCTATTTTGCTTATTTTATAATCCCGGTTTCTAGAGACATGTGTCCCTGCGGAATGGCAGCAGACAGACTCTTTTCCATTGTATATAGTTTGCATCTTTTTAGGTGCTCCATATTGGTTTTATACAAAAACCGCGGATATTTCTACCTCAAGACCTCAGAGGGAAAACCTGTCAGGGTGGCTCTCTGGGAGGTCCAACTCGGGATCTTCATGCCCTGCAGCCACCCCAGGGCCCACGTTGAGGGTTTGGGACAGGTCCCTCGCACTTCTGAACTGACTCTGCGTCTTTGCACCTTAACCCCACTTTTATAATTTTATAATTTTATACTTTTGTATTTTTGTACTGTATATTCTGTTTTGCAACGTTTAAGAATCTGTGCCTCCCATAAAGGGAAGATAGTTTATGGTTATATAAAAAGAAAACTTTCCTGGCTGTTACTCTTTTGCAGCCTGCGGACGTGCTGTGTTTCACCAGGGGGGAATGTGGCGCCCCTGAGGGTTCGACCGCCGCAGGGATGCTGCACTTCTCTAATGTAGTGTGGTGTTCCTCCTCTGAGGTAAGAACAGCGGGATGGTCAGGACCCAACCTTTGCATCCAACACCACATTTCTCCACCAGAGGGGGCTAGTATGCACTAGGTGCTGCCCTCCTTGTTACAGGGAGACTGGGGAACCAAGAGTGAGGGGAACCAGTTAGTGGGTGAGGGTGGAGGACTCACAATTTAGTGACACTTTAAATTTCATATTTAATAAAAAGCCATTTTTGGTTCTTGGTCTTTGTATTGTGATCTCCCTCCCTGAGCGTGGATCCTGTGTGGGCCTGCAGAGGACGGAGATACGGCCCTCGTACCTTAGCCTTGGGTCGAGGGGCAGGTTGTAGACAAGGAATGTCTCAACCCGGTCTGGGACCACGACCACAGGTGGCGTAGTCGTTAATCAGCCACTCAACCCGGATAAGCCCACACCATCCTTTTAATGTGACGGCCCTGAGAACGAGTCGGGTCCGGGCCATGGCTGCACCCCATCTCTCCATCACAGGACCCGACTCCGAGTCCCCCATCTCCCAGGGTAAATAAAAGGGCTTTACGAGTAGAGGCGTCACAACAATGCCTACCTGCCTAGCACAGATTATATGCAGCTGGATTATTCCTCAGAAGGACTGTTAGTTCAGATGGATATTGATGTATGTTGTGGAATACCTATACTAACTATAAACAAGCAAATCTCTCCCTGATGCAGCAGCAGCTCTCCCTACTCTGGCTGTTTCCGGGGTAGACTGTGACAAGCATATCGGCGTCAGGTCTTATATACACCTGATGATGCTGTGCGGCTAGCCAATCATTGTAATACCCACAACCAACATGGCTACGGCATTACAGTGTGTGGCAGGCAATCAATGCATGTTCATTGGCTCTCTAAAGAGCGCCAAACATGCAGGGAGGGGACCAGGAAATACTCACGGAGAGCCGAGCTCGTTGAGCACAGTGATGCTCGGGCGAGTACCGAGCAGTGTCCAGCATGTTCGCTCATCACTAGTTGGAACTCAACAATGCATATGTTGGGAAGGATTTGTGATCAGCACAGGGCAGTTGTTGAGTACCAGCTTTAAAACGTTCAGATCAGCCTCTGCACAAAAGAGATCCGGAGTGGGCATGGATGTCAGACATCTGTGCCATCTTCAAACTTTGAGGACTCCACCAAGATGGTGAGCGGTGATGATGCCATAATTGAGATGGATGCAAGGAACCATACAGGGTGATTCCACACAGCCCAGCCTCATCTCATCCCAACGTGGATAGGGTGACAATGATGAAGAAGAGGAGGAGGAAGAAGAGGAGCTAGTTTTCTACGCTATAGGTGGTACTACCCACACAACTGTCATACCAGCTATTCAGCGTGGATGGTCTGAGAAGAGGGAGGAGGAGAAGGAAGATGAGGAGTAGAGCATGGTTCGTTGTCCTTTTGGTGAGGACACGAAAGTCTTGCCTGTTAGCAGTCTGGCACACATGGCTGACTTTTTGTTACACTGCCTTTCCTGTGACCCTAGCATTCTCCAAAGTTTGGGTAACAGTCATTAATGGTTGGTGACACTTCTGTACCCACGCTACAAGGAAAACTTTCTATCTCTCATTCCCATGGCAGAAAGGTCTGCCAAAAATTGTGCAGTACCAGAAGGCCCTTGTTGCGGAATTATTAAAAAAATTCCCATCTGAAAACGCTGGCGGCAGAGGTCACAGTTCGTTGGACAACCAAGAAGTACAGGCGAGAGAGGCACAACTCCAATCCAGCAGAGACAGGAGAACACTGTCAAAAGCCTAGGAGAGTTTTCTCAGACCCTCCCATCGCACAGACCCTGATGCGCAGGGTAGTCTCACAAGGAGGGATCATTTAACGAAGATACTAAAGGAGTTCCTTGCCGACCGTACCAATGTCCTCCATGATTCCTCTGTGCCTTATAATTATTTGGTATCCAAGCTGGACATGTGGCATGAACTGGCTCTCTACGCCTTGAAGGTCCTGGCCTGCTCTGTCACTACCATTTTGTCAGAGCAGGTTTTTAGTGCCGCCGGGGGAATTATAACTGATAGGCGCATCCACTGTCATCTGAAAATGCTGACAGGCTGACTTTTATGAAAATGAACAAGGTGTGATTGGGCCAGACTTCTCAACACCACCGAATGACAGTGACGCGCCCCCTGGGCCGTGGGGTACTCGTTGCCAGGCCGGTCGTTGCTAGGGGAGATGTCACAGTGGCGGTGACCCGGTCCATGACCCAGGGCGGTCAGTAAAAAGGGGGATTTTTATAGGGGATTTATGTACAAAGTTCGTGACGACACCTGTGGTATGTGGCTAAAGGGAGCCGCCGCTGCGGAGCAGGTCCTCTGGAGCTGATGGTAGTGCAGCAAAGCTGGTGTGGCATTCCACAGGTAGAGCTTAGCTCCAGGGCAGTGTAGATGTTATAGGTGATGCTGGGCGTTGTAGTGCAGGGGTGATGGCACAGATAATAATCACAGAGACGGTGAAGTGCAGTCCTCAAGGTCTTTACTCACGATTATTGCAGTCCAAGTTAGAGGTACCAATGTTACTTCCCTCGTCGTGCTGCGCTTACTCAGGGAGGGGTTCAGTCCACCCCCAGATATCTCCGGAGTACTTAGCGGGACCCCCTTCTGTGTATTCTTTCTCTGGCCGTTTGCCTGCACTTCATACAAAGTGTCCCAATCCGGTACCTGCGGGCCTTGTCGGGTGACGTCTGTTCCGTTCCCTGGGTCCTCTATAGTTACCTTCTTGGTGAGACTGATATGGACTGTTGGCTGCAGGACTTGAAATATTGCAGCCTCCGGTTTCTAGTTGAGACATAAAGTGCTCTGCTAGTTGAGGGACCGGTCCCCTTTGTGTGGCCTGACCCCTCCACCTCCTGGTAGATTCGGGTGTACGGATGGCCTCCAGCACTGTCCGTACCCCTGGGGTCCCTTCCTCATTCCCAGAGCCCTTCCTGCTCATCTCCTTCTCTTTCAGTCCTGGGCCTCTCCTCAGGCCCTCCTCCCTGAGCAGAACTCCTACAGAGCTCTTGCTCCCAACTCCCCTCACTGTAGACTGTCCTGACTAAACAAGATGGCTTCTCTATATATACCTTCCTTTCATGTGCTCCCCTAAGCTACTTCCTCCACCCACACTCACTACATAGCTCCTCCCATCAGCTAGGGACCCGGGACTGTGCTCTCCCTGTCCCCACTGCGGGTATGGGTTGGAAGCAGGTGTTAGGGTTCCGAGCTGTACTCCTTCCTTACCTGAGAGTGAAATACCACACCTCTGGGTGAGATGCAGTACCCCTGTGGCAACCGAACTCTCAGAGGCGCCACAATAGCAGCAGAATATAAACTCAAATCCAGTGTCTTTTTTTTGTGATGTCTAACTCTATTCGCATGCACCTCTGTCTTCACACCCAGACATGGGTATACGCTTTCTGATTTTGTCTATTTGCCCTTGTCCTCCTCCTTCTCCTCACCCTCATCCTCCACCACCATATCAACACAATATCTACCATATCACCATATCTACGTCTCTTTCAAGGGGCACTGGAGTTTCTCCAAATTTTTGGCAGCTGTTGCATTCACTGCATAGGCAAACAGTATGGGAGACCCATTTCCTAATAGTGGGAACATTGTTTTCAGGAGGCCCTCTGATCTCTACGTCTCTCGCAAGGACATTGAAGTTCCTCTAAATTTTTGCCAGCGGTTGCATTCTCTGCATAGGCAAAAAATATGGGCGACCCACTTCCTAATAATGGCAACATTGTTTTTAGGAGGCCCTCCAACCTCTACGTCTCTTGCAAGGAACATTGGAGTTCCTCCAAAGTTTTGGCAGCTATTGCATTCACTGCATAGGCAAACAACATGGGAGACCCACTTCCTAATAATGGGAACATTGTTTTCAGGAGGCCCTCTGACCTCTACATCTCCTGCAAGGGGCATTGGAGTTCCTCCAAATTTTTGGTAGCCATTGCAGTCACTGCATAAGCAATAACAGTATGGGAGACCCACTCCTTTCTAATTGGAACATGTAGTTACTGTGGCCCAGCTCTATGTGTCTTTAAATTGTTATTGGGGTATTTCCTAAATTTTGGCAGCCGTTGGAGTCACTGCATACCCTATAAATGTATAACAGACTCGCTCCTTTCTAATGGGAACGTGTCATTATTGTGGCCCAGCTCAATCTGTCTTTAAATTTACATTGGGGTTTTTCCTAAATTTTGGCAGCCATTGGACTCACTGCATACCCTATAACTGTATAGCAGACCCGCTCCTTTCTAATGGGAACATGTCGTTACTGTGGCCCAGCTCTATGTGTCTTTAAATTGGTATTGAGTTTTTTTCTAAATTTTGGCAGACGTTGGACTCACTGCATACCCTATTATTGTATAGCAGACCCGCTCCTTTCCAATGGGAACATGTCATTACTGTGGCCCACCATTATGTGTCTTTAAATTGTTATTGGGGTTTTTCCCAAATTTTAGCAGCCCTTGCAGTCACTGCATGGGCATTACCACTATAGGAGACCCACTCCTTTAAAATGGGAATTTTTTTTTTTTACTGAAGCCCTCCTCTATGTCTATTCAAAGGGGTATTGGGGTGCATCCAAATTTTTGGCAGCCCTTGCAGTCACTGCATACCCAATAATAGTATAGGAGACGCACTCTTTAATAATGGGAACAACAAAGCATAGCCGACTGCTGGCCCTTTAAGAATAGTAAGGGCCGCCTGATGGCCCTATAAAAATAGTGTTTGTGACTTTCAGAGTCCCTCCTTCATAAATGAACAGGATGTGTCTGATCATGTCTCACACACCACATCGCAAGATAAGGTAGTAAAATGTTAAAATGACATTTACCGGTGAATGTATTTTTCACCATTGAAAGCAATGCAAAAGTGCAAAAACGCATCAAAAATGCTACATGTGAACATAGCCCAAGGTGTGGAGTAGCATTTTTGCTTTTGTATATGTTTTGCCTTATATAAAAGTCATTACCCTGGAAAGGATGTTCCTTAACATTTTTCCCAGGAAAATCCATAAAAGTGGCGTAATACCTCTGACAACATTTTTGACAGCAGTGACCAGGGAGTCAGAGATGCTTCCAGGGGTCTTCCCCACGCTCTTTCCATGTCATGTGAGCACTGTTCCCATCAATTTGGGCAATTTTTAGGCCCTCTGCAGACCGCTGGGGTGGTGCCGCTGTAAAAATGCTCAAGCATCCCTTAGACTTACATTGGGCTCGTTATTCGGACCGAAAACTTGAGCATTCCAATTTGCTCGACCCAACGAGTACCCGAGCATTTTAGTGCTCGCTCATCACTAGTGATGGCCAACTGAAGTGCTCTCCTTCGGCTAAACTAAGTTGTCTCTGCAATCGGTATAGTAAGTTCTTGTGTTAATCCCTTTTATTTTCTGTGACTGTATATGCTGTATTGTTTTGTCCCCTTTGTGAAATCTTTTGTATATTTTTTCATAGTTCTATTCCTTTTGTTCTGTAAACTGCCCCCCAAAGCCACACGCTACCAGAACCAGGCGTCCAGTCAGCTTGTATAAAACCTGACTGGTGGTGACAGCTAATAATCCTTCTTGGGTTATCGTGGAGTTAGCAGTGATCGTACCAGGGTACTGTATATACACATATTCCATGTGTTGGAATCCGGAGGTGTGTATGCCATATACGCTTACTGTTAGCTTTCCGATAACTAGTGAGAACAGCCTGTGGTCCCCTAGGTTGATCATCTGCCAATCGTGTAATTGTCTGTACGATAGGGGCAGCAGAGAATAGTTCGCTCCAAAAATCACAGTGAGTGGTCTCAGTGATTATTAGGGATCTTAAATCCTTGACAAATTGGTGGCAGTGGCGGGATTCTGCTTGATCTCACCAGTGTCACCCTGACACTTAGTGAAAGGAAGTCCACCTGTGTGCAGTCTAAGTGTCAAATGGTCTGTCAGTATATACACACCTTTTCTGAAAGGCCACAGAGGCTACAACACCATTAAAGAAGTTGTGCACTACCTTATTTTATTCCCCCAATGTATCCTCCCGGGGCCCCTAAGACTCTTTGTAAATACCTTCCGCTGCAGATGCCTGTGAGCGGCGCTATCGGTGGCCACTCACAGGCATCACGTGACCCCGCACTGATGTCACGACAAGAGAGGCGTGACTCAGTGCTGGGGTCTCCACGGTGGCTGCTGGGTTGTTGGAGGGGTTACCCCCCGCGTCACACCCAGCATCTACCGTGCGCTTTCCCAATGAATGGGGAGAGGGAGAGCGCGCGGTGGATGCCGGGTGTGACGCAGGGGGCCTACCCCGTCCACAGCCTTGCATCCACTGTGGAACCAGGACGACAAAGACCCCCGGCTGCTGCCAAAACTTGCCGTGACATCATCGGATGTCGGAGCCGGCTGCAGCTGGGGGTCACATGATACCTTGTGATTGGCCAGTGATAGTGCCGCTCACAGGCAGTATCTGCAATGGAGGGTATTTACAAAAAGTGTTTCGGGCCCCGGGGGGATACATTGGGGGGGGGGGTAATCTAAAGTAGTGGACAAGCCCTTTAATCAAGAGGCACCACTAAACAAACAACAGCATGAAGACCAAGGAGATCTCAAAACAAGTCAGAGACAAAGTTGTTGAGCAGTACAAGTCAGGGTTGAGGTATAAAAAAAATCCCAATCTCTGATTGTGTAGCACCCTGAGGATTCGGCTGCTACAGGGGTATTGCACCTCAACCCAGAGGTGTGATATTCCACTCCCGGGTAAGGATGGAGTGTGGAACTGAGCTCAGTTAGCTGCATGCACTACACACATCCCATTTCCGAGGAACAGACCGATGGTACTCCCACTAGAGAAATGTGCAGGTACGACAGAGTCTGTTCCTGGCTGGAGTGGGAGGGGGGTGGAACATCCCAGTAGTGTAGGGGCAGATAGGGGGAGCAGCCTGGGTAAAGCTAGGAGCTCATTGGGTGCTGGTCACCTGAGCTCACACATAGAGGGAGTATATAAGGTGGGCACCATCTTAGATCAGGGTCAGTCTGTGAGACGTCAGTCAGTCTGTCAGTCTTTTGTCAGAGCAGAGCAGAGGAAGAGAGCAGAGGAGAAGAGCAGCTCCAAGGCCCAGAGAGAGAGAGGAGAAAGAAAGACCCAGAGGGGGAGAAAGAAGGAACTCCAAGAGCCCAAATTAGACCAGGGGGTGAAGAGTTGGCAACAGGGTACCGGATCCCAAGCTGGCAGAGGCTACAGCACACCTTAGCCAGGAACCGGAGGTCGTGGGCAGGATCGATCTGCCACGATCACCCACTAAATCCACCCGGAAGGCAGACCACGAATAGGGTCAGGGAACCCAGAGACAAGGGTTTACCACCAAGAGGCCCGAGGGAGCCGGACATAGGTGGATCCCTGGTGGGGAAGGCCAGAGAAGAGGACAGGACAGAAAGGGAGCTCAGGACCACGCTCCAGAATCACCTGGGGGTTGGCTGAGTCCAGGACCTGGTGGACGCAGCACGGCTCGGGTGGTCACTCAAGGCCGGAGTGACCGGAACAACTGCAGTAAGTAAACAAACCCTGAACTGCACAGCCCGACTCTGAGTCTCATTTCCATCCCCGCTGCACCACCACAACCCCCATCCTCTGCAACTGACCCCCTGAGGCTATACCCCTCCCGTTGGGGGTTATACTACCTGAGCTGCACATACATCACCAGCCTCAGCGGACCCTGCTGCAGCGGCGGCCGTATTGACCGCAATTCAACGGGTGGCGTAGTCGACACAAAAGAACATCTAGTAACATCATAAGGACTGCCACACACTGAGCTTGACACCCTGGGCACGGACCGGGTCACAGCCACTCGGAGACTACAACCCCCATCTGATCCGGCTCCGGGTATCCCCCAAACAACACTGGCCCAGGGGGCGCGTCAACTTTGGCGTAGTCGGCAGGATAACGTGCCCGCAACAACCGGGTACTGCGTGCCTGAAGAAAAGTTCACCGTTACCTCAAAAAGAAGTCTCACGCCGGTTCCGGAGGGTCCCCGCCATCGGGCCCCATCACAGGTCGTTTCCCGCCGGTTGTCCGCCATTTGCAGCTTTTTCCCGCCATCCATGGAGTTTCCCGCCACTGGGAGACGATTCCCGCCATTTCCGAAGATTTCCCGCCTTGGAAGAGCGGACGCCATTATGGGCGTGCCAGAGGGTGGCAAAAGGCCACCTCCCATCGTGGGCCAGGTCGAAGAATGGCGCCAAAAGCGGAAACCGCGCCCACCAACAGAGACTGTGATGCTGGAAGTGTCCATCAGCGTAAGAGAACTGCCCCTGGAACTGAAGTTGCCCCGGGACCACCTTCAATGTGGGCGGAGACAGAACAAGAGAACAAAGATGGGTGTCGCGTGGAGCAGTCTGGAGAGAGCGCACCCGGAGACAAGACGTCTGGAGGGAGAGCCAGGCAGCACCGACCCAGCGGTCAGGAGCCTGATGCGGGCCGCCACTCCAGGCAGCACCGACCCAGTGGTCAGGAGCCTGTTGCAGGTCGCCACTCCAGAAGGCCTGCTGGAGATCCTAGCACAGCTCCCCCGAGATCGGGAGTGTGCACAGACTGCGCTGGAGGGCCTCGCACAGAGGTTGGCCCGGGTGCAGCGGGAGACGTTGGCGGAGTGGAGCCGAGAGATGGCCCAGCAGACCGAGACTCGTCAGCGGAGCACGCCACCCGAGACGAGGAGACAGACCGCCTCTGAGGATGGCGCAGGAGGACTGAAGGCCGGAGACGGCGCCGAGAAGGGAGCCGAACGAATGGAGGCAGGTAAAGGGGACGTCTCTACCCCGAGCCGGGAAACCGCGTGCCTGCCCCAGCTCCCCGTCGCAGAGCCCGAAGTACCCCCTGCCGTGCCCGTCGCTGCAACGTCACCGCCGCAGACTAGGCCTCAAACGGAAGCCGCGACCCCTGTGACGTCACACGCCTCGACCCCGAGCGTGGCCAAGCAGGAAGTACCATCGGCCTGGTCGCAAGGCCTAGTACCCCCGGGCGCCGCAATACCAACAGCGCCCCCTACCTCCGCGGAGCCACCGGCCTGGTCGCAGGGCCTGGTCGACCCGGGCGCAACTACCATCAACGCGCCCTCAACATCTAGAGTGCCGCACCTGGGTGAAAATCTATTTGCCCAGCATACGGACCCGGACGGGTCTGAAACTGAAACTGTCCACAAAGAAAGAGCAGGAGGACGCCGTCGTTGAGTACGGTAGTGAAAAGACTGTATAAAGTTACCCGTCAGGGTATAAGAACTGTTACTTAGTTAAAATATAGTCCCCGTTGGGACCAGCCAAGAGTGAACTGTTAACCCCGTGTGTCCCTATTCCCACTGACCGAGGACTGAGAGCGGTCATTCCTTTCCTAATACCTGGCCGAGGACTGAGAGCGGCCATATCCCCTTGTATATAGTTGCGCTTCCTAAAGCGCCCCCTACCGGTTTTATAGAAAACCGTGTTTCTTCAAGAGACTGTCGCACTTTACCCGGTCACAAGTTGCACCGTGACCGGAGGAACCAGAAACAAGAATGTTTATATGAAAAGTTTATTGCTGCTGATGATGTTTTATATGTTTTATATGTTTATGTTTATGAAAAAAAAATTCTATGTTTTTGGATGTTTTTGTTTATATCTTACAGCCCGAGGACGTGCTGTGATTTACCAGGGGGGAATGTAGCACCCTGAGGATTCGGCTGCTACAGGGGTATTGCACCTCAACCCAGAGGTGTGATATTCCACTCCCGGGTAAGGATGGAGTGTGGAACTGAGCTCAGTTAGCTGCATGCACTACACACATCCCATTTCCGAGGAACAGACCGATGGTACTCCCACTAGAGAAATGTGCAGGTACGACAGAGTCTGTTCCTGGCTGGAGTGGGAGGGGGGTGGAACATCCCAGTAGTGTAGGGGCAGATAGGGGGAGCAGCCTGGGTAAAGCTAGGAGCTCATTGGGTGCTGGTCACCTGAGCTCACACATAGAGGGAGTATATAAGGTGGGCACCATCTTAGATCAGGGTCAGTCTGTGAGACGTCAGTCAGTCTGTCAGTCTTTTGTCAGAGCAGAGCAGAGGAAGAGAGCAGAGGAGAAGAGCAGCTCCAAGGCCCAGAGAGAGAGAGGAGAAAGAAAGACCCAGAGGGGGAGAAAGAAGGAATTCCAAGAGCCCAAATTAGACCAGAGGGTGAAGAGTTGGCAACAGGGTACCGGATCCCAAGCTGGCAGAGGCTACAGCACACCTTAGCCAGGAACCGGAGGTCATGGGCAGGATCGATCTGCCACGATCACCCACTAAATCCACCCGGAAGGCAGACCACGAATAGGGTCAGGGAACCCAGAGACAAGGGTTTACCACCAAGAGGCCCGAGGGAGCCGGACATAGGTGGATCCCTGGTGGGGAAGGCCAGAGAAGAGGACAGGACAGAAAGGGAGCTCAGGACCACGCTCCAGAATCACCTGGGGGTTGGCTGAGTCCAGGACCTGGTGGACGCAGCACGGCTCGGGTGATCACTCAAGGCCGGAGTGACCGGAACAACTGCAGTAAGTAAACAAACCCTGAACTGCACAGCCCGACTCTGAGTCTCATTTCCATCCCCGCTGCACCACCACAACCCCCATCCTCTGCAACTGACCCCCTGAGGCTATACCCCTCCCGTTGGGGGTTATACTACCTGAGCTGCACATACATCACCAGCCTCAGCGGACCCTGCTGCAGCGGCGGCCGTATTGACCGCAATTCAACGGGTGGCGTAGTCGACACAAAAGAACATCTAGTAACATCATAAGGACTGCCACACACTGAGCTTGACACCCTGGGCACGGACCGGGTCACAGCCACTCGGAGACTACAACCCCCATCTGATCCGGCTCCGGGTATCCCCCAAACAACACTGGCCCAGGGGGCGCGTCAATTGTATCTCTGATCTCTGATTCCATGGAACATGGTACCACAACAAACCTGCCAAGAGAGGCCCATGCACCAAAACTCTCAGCCCAGGCAAGCAAAGCATTAATCAGAGAGGCAGCACAGAGACCAAAGGTAACCCTGAAGGAGCTGCAGAGTTCCCAAGCAGAAACTGGACTATCTGTCAATATGACCAAAATAACCCTACACTCCATAGAGGTGGCCTTTATGGAAGAGTGGAGAGAAAAAAAGCCTTTTACTTACACATAAAATATTATTTTGAGCTTGCCGAAAGACATATGGGAGACTCCCCAAATGTATGGAGGAAGGTGCTGTGGACAGATGAGACCAAAATGTTACTTTTTAACCACCAAGGTAAATGCTATGTCAGACGCCAAACCAACATAGCTCATCTCACCATGAACACCATCTCCACAGTGAAACATGGAGGAGGCAGCATCATGCTGTAGGGATGTTTTTTGGCAACAGGGACAGGGAAAATGGTCAGAGTCGAGGAGAAGATGGATGGTGTGAAATACAGGGATATTCTTGAGCAAAACCTGCTTCAGTATGTCAGTGATATGAGACTGGGATGGAGGTTCACCTTCCAGCAAGACAATGACCCAAAGCATACTGCTAAAGTAACTCTCGAATGGTTTAAGGGTAAACATGTAAATGTTTTGGAGTGGCTTAGTCAAAGAAAAAAACAAAAACAAAGTAGCACTTTGCAACGCTAAGTAGGCGACCATGAAATATATGAAACTTGAATAGCATTACTGCTTTAGAAAATGGAAATAAATAAGAAATCTTAGTGCATAAATTGCCAATTCATGTGTACCTGGTAGCCACGATAAGACATTTCTTGTTATACCAGGACTCTGCCAATGTGAACTCCTCTCAATGTTTGTTCCTCTTAGGAACAAAATTACTAAGAATGCAAAACTATTTTCTGCAGTTTCTTCTGTAAGAAATTCTCTCTAGCATTACGAAATTACTCCATTGGTGATTGTGAACTTTTACTCATAAAGTTAGCACTTGCAGAAATGGTGAAATCTACTCAACAGAGCTAAATATCCAATGATATAAGGCATAAAAAGATGGAGTATCTTCAGTATGCCATAGGCTGAATCCCCATTAAGCCCAATGGTCAGTCTGGTTTATTGCAATTTTACTTCATTCATGTACCGCCCTGTTGGGAAAAAATGCAGGACTGGCGCTCTATAAATGTCCTTTTATGCATGTAATGCCTCAGTAAACGTACATCTTCCTTGAAATGGAACCTGAACAAATTTTTGCCTCCATATCTTCTTCTTCCAATTGCCCAACTAAAGTACATTCTCTTGTCTCTAAGTCACGCGGCCAGGAAGTCTTGGGCCCATTCTTCTGTCTTCTCTGGTCTCCCATGTTTAAAATGAACTACTTAAATCTTTTACCATTTCTAATGGTGGCCTACATGGGGCAAGATGTCAAAAAATGTGTGGCATCTTGTCTTCAGTGCGCTCAAAACTTGATGTCAGGTATCTCTTGATCACCTTCAGCCTCTTGCTATACATAGAGATTTGGGAGTAAGTTCCTATGGGCTTTATTACAGATCTTCCTGAGGTACAAGGAATAACTACAATCTGAGTTGTGGTGGACTATTTCATCAAGATGTCTTCCTTTGTTCATGTACTACATCTTCCATCTGCTGCATAGCTGGCAAAGTTTTCTGAGAGAATGAATCAATGTATGGCACAATTCTTATGAGTTTTCTTTAACGATCATCAAGGTAAATTACTTACTTTGCTTCCTTTGGTCAGATTTGGTCACTTTCTGTCTAAAAGTGTTCCGTGTTAAAAATTCTCAGTCTTTTTCATATCTCGTTAATATGTTCTCTGATCCTCAATAAATTCTCTCCTACTGTTAAAGCAGCCCCGGCTTTGCCTCTGATCTTGAAATGGAGTATAACTAGATCAACCAATTGTGGACTGTAAGAAGTTTGAAGAAACATTTTCTACTTGTTATACTGGAAGGGATAATGTCCAAAGAAAGATGCATGTTCCTTTACCAATTCATGAAAAGCCATTTACCCACCTTCATGACCAGGGACATATTTGTATTTTATTGTACCGTACTCTGCGAACAACTACAAGAACAAATCAGTGCTGCAGGATAAAGTCTGTACTGATTAGACCATAAATACTTATATTCAGAAGTCTCCTTTATTTTATGTACATGTGTAGCACCCTGAGGATTCGGCTGCTACAGGGGTATTGCACCTCAACCCAGAGGTGTGATATTCCACTCCCGGGTAAGGATGGAGTGTGGAACTGAGCTCAGAAAGCTGCATGCACTACACACATCCCATTTCCGAGGAGCAGACCAACGGTACTCCCACTTAGAAATGCGCAGGTACGACCGAGTCTGTTCCTGGCTGGAGTGGGAGGGGGGTGGTACATCCCAGTAGTGTAGGGGCAGATAGGGGGAGCAGCCTGGGTAAAGATAGGAGCTCATTGGGTGCTGGTCACCTGAGCTCACACATAGAGGGAGTATTTAAGGTGGGCACCATCTAAGATCAGGGTCAGTCTGCCACAGTCAGTCAGTCTGTGAGAAGCCAGAGGAAGAGGAGCAGAGCAGCCCCAGAGAGAGAGAGAGGAGAAAGGAAGAAAGACCCAGAGGGGGTGAAAGAAAAGGACTCTGAGAACCCAAAGTCCATCACCGGGTGAAGAGTTGGCAACTGGGTACCGGATCCCAAACTGGTGGGGGCTAAAGCACACCCTAGCCAGAGACCGGAGGCCGTGGGCAGGATCTGCCACGGCCACCCACCACATCCACCCTGAAGGCAAACCACGTGTAGGGTCAGGGAACCCAAGGCCAAGGGTCTCCCAACAGAAGGCCCGAGGGAGCTGGACCTAGGTGGATCCCTGGTGGGGACGGCCAGAAGACAGGACAGGAAGGAGGGCTCAGGGTCACGCTCCGGACTTGCTTGGGGGTTGGCTGAATCCAGGACCTGGTGGACGCAGCACGGCTCGGGTGGTCACTTGAAGCTGGAGTGACCGGAACCTCAGCAGTAAGTAAATACCCTAAACTGCACAACCCGACTCTGCCTTTAATTACCATCTATGCTGCACCACCACAACCCCCATCCTCTGCACCTGACCCCCTGAGGCTATACCCCACCCGTTGGGGGTTATACTATCAAAAGCTGCACCAACACCATCAGCCTCAGCGGACCCTGCTGCAGCGGCGGCCGTAGTGACCGCAATACAACGGGTGGCGTAGTCGACATAAAGAACTTTATAACATCTGTAGGACTGCCACATACTCTGAGCTTGACACCCTGGGCACGGACCGGGTCACAGCCACTCGGAGACTACAACCCCCATCTGATCCGGCTCCGGGTATTCCCCTAAAGAATATGGCCCAGGGGGTGCGTCAACTTTGGCGTAGTCGGCAGGATTACGTGCCCACAACAACCGGGTACTGCGTGCCTGAAGAAAAGAACGAGTTTACCTCAAAAAGAAGTCTCCTGCCGGTTCCGGAGGGTCCCCGCCATCGGACTCCATCACAGGTCGATTCCCGCCGGTTGTCCGCCATTAACAGCTTTTTCCCGCCATCTGCGGAGTTTCCCGCCACTGGGAGACGATTCCCGCCATTTCCAAAGGTTTCCCGCCTTGGAAGAGCGGACGCCATTATGGGCGTGCCAGAGGGTGGCAAGAGGCCACCTCCCATCGTGGGCCAGGACCGAAAATGGCGCCAAAAGTGGAAACCGCCCCCACCAACAGAGACTGTGATGCTAGAGGTGTCTGTCAGCGTGAAAGAACTGCCCCTGGAGCTGACAATCACCAAGTGGCCCCGGGACCGCCCTCGAAGTGGGAGGACTGAGAAGAAGAGAGCAAAGATGGGTGTCGCCTGGAGCAGTCTGGAGAGAGCGCACCCGGAGACAAGAAGCCTAGAGCTGAGTCCAGAAGAAGCTTACCCGGAGATGGAAGAAGAGCAGAGCAGCACCGGCCCGCTGGCCAGGAGCCTGCTGGAGACAACGGAGGGAGAGCCAGGCAGCACCGACCCAGTGGTCAGGAGCCTGATGCGGGCCGCCACTCCAGGCAGCACCGACCCAGTGGTCAGGAGCCTGTTGCAGGTCGCCACTCCAGAAGGCCTGCTGGAGATCCTAACACAGCTCCCCCGAGACCGGGAGTGTGCACAGACCGCGTTGGAGAGCCTCGCACGGAGGATGGCCCGGGTACAGCGAGAGACGTTGGCGGAGTGGAGCCGAGAGATGGCCCAGCAGACAAGAGCCCGTCAGCGGAGCACGCCACCTGAGACGAGGAGACAGACCGCCTCTGAGGATGGCGCAGGAGGACTGAAGGCCGGAGACGGCGCCGAGAAGGGAGCCAAACGAATGGAGGCAGGTAAAGGGGACGTCACTACCCCGAGCCGGGAAACCGCGTGCCTGCCCCAGCTCCCCGTCGCAGAGCCCGAAGTACCCCCTGCCGTGCCCGTAACCGCAACGTCACCGCCACAGACTAGGCCTCAACCGGAAGCCGCAGCCGCGACCCCTGTGACGTCACACGCCTCGACCCCGAGCGTGACCAAGCAGGAAGTACCACCAGCCTGGTCGCAGGGCCTAGTACCCCCGGGCGCCGCAATACCAACAGCGCCCCCTACCTCCGCGGAGCCACCGGCCTGGTCGCAGGGCCAAGTAGCCCAGGGCGCCGCCGTCCTTACGGTGCCCTTCACTTTCCAGGTGCCCCAGGCCTGGCCGCAAGGCCTGGGCAACCCGGGCGCCGCCACCACCACCGCGCCCATAAAACCTAAAGTGCCGCATCTGGGAGAAGATCTGTTCGTCCAACACACATGGCCGGACGGGCAGCCCTTTGTCTGGCCCAGGGAGTACTACGAACAAGAGCTCCAAAAGAGGGCAAGGCCCATGTGTGAACCCCTGATCCCGGCTCCAAAGCCCGTTAAGAGGATCTCGCCCCCGCTAGCAGAAGCGCAGTTTGAGTGGGACCCCACCGGAGAAGATCTCATGGGGTTCACTCAAGAGACTCGGGCAGCCGCAGCGGAGCGTGCAGAGTGCTGCCGCCAGCAGCTCGAGGTCTTTGAGAGGGAGCGGAGAGAGAGGCGGGTCCGGGAACAACAAGCCCAGATAAGGAGCGCGGAGCAGAAGAGCCGGGCCAGGAGAGACCCCCGTGCAGCGCATAGTCCCCGCACCACCGGGACTGTGATCAAGTTTAACATGCAGCATGGGTGGGGCTTCATCCGAGACCACCGCACCCCAGGCGACGTCTTCGTGACCAGGAGAGACGTTGAGTCCCACCTACCGGAGGGACACAGAGGTCGTGACCTTTACATCGGGGACGAGGTCACCTTTACCCGGCACAAGTGTGCCAAAGGACCCTACGCTCTCCATGTGCATCGCCTGACGGAGGAAGAGCTGCGGTGTGAGGAGGAAGAACAAGAGGACCCGGACGGGTCTGAAGCTAAAGGTAACCACAAAGAAAGAGCAGGAGGACGCCGTCGTTAGGTACAGCAGAGTACAAGCTGTATATAGTTGCCCGTCGGGGCACAGTGAACTGTTGCTAATATAGTCCCCGTTGGGACCAGAGAATTGAACTGTTACCCGTATTTCCCTTAATCCCACTGACCGAGGACTGAGAGCGGTCACCCCTTTCCTAATACCTGGCCGAGGACTGAGAGCGGCCATATCCCTTGTATATAGTTGCGCTTCCTAAAGCGCCCCCTACCGGTTTTATAGGAAAATCATTTTTCTAAGAGAAACTGTTGCACTTTTCCCGGGCACACGTTGCACAGTGTCTGGAGGAGGAACTAGAAGACGAGAATGTTATTTATGAAAAAGGTTTCATTGCTGATATATATGTTTTATATGTGTTTATTATGTTGTTTATGAAAAAAATTGTATGTTTGGATGATGTCTTATATCTTACAGCCCGAGGACGTGCTGTGATTTACCAGGGGGGAATGTAGCACCCTGAGGATTCGGCTGCTACAGGGGTATTGCACCTCAACCCAGAGGTGTGATATTCCACTCCCGGGTAAGGATGGAGTGTGGAACTGAGCTCAGAAAGCTGCATGCACTACACACATCCCATTTCCGAGGAGCAGACCAACGGTACTCCCACTTAGAAATGTGCAGGTACGACCGAGTCTGTTCCTGGCTGGAGTGGGAGGGGGGTGGTACATCCCAGTAGTGTAGGGGCAGATAGGGGGAGCAGCCTGGGTAAAGATAGGAGCTCATTGGGTGCTGGTCACCTGAGCTCACACATAGAGGGAGTATTTAAGGTGGGCACCATCTAAGATCAGGGTCAGTCTGCCACAGTCAGTCAGTCTGTGAGAAGCCAGAGGAAGAGGAGCAGAGCAGCCCCAGAGAGAGAGAGAGGAGAAAGGAAGAAAGACCCAGAGGGGGTGAAAGAAAAGGACTCTGAGAACCCAAAGTCCATCACCGGGTGAAGAGTTGGCAACTGGGTACCGGATCCCAAACTGGTGGGGGCTAAAGCACACCCTAGCCAGAGACCGGAGGCCGTGGGCAGGATCTGCCACGGCCACCCACCACATCCACCCTGAAGGCAAACCACGTGTAGGGTCAGGGAACCCAAGGCCAAGGGTCTCCCAACAGAAGGCCCGAGGGAGCTGGACCTAGGTGGATCCCTGGTGGGGACGGCCAGAAGACAGGACAGGAAGGAGGGCTCAGGGTCACGCTCCGGACTTGCTTGGGGGTTGGCTGAATCCAGGACCTGGTGGACGCAGCACGGCTCGGGTGGTCACTTGAAGCTGGAGTGACCGGAACATCAGCAGTAAGTAAATACCCTAAACTGCACAACCCGACTCTGCCTTTAATTACCATCTATGCTGCACCACCACAACCCCCATCCTCTGCACCTGACCCCCTGAGGCTATACCCCACCCGTTGGGGGTTATACTATCAAAAGCTGCACCAACACCATCAGCCTCAGCGGACCCTGCTGCAGCGGCGGCCGTAGTGACCGCAATACAACGGGTGGCGTAGTCGACATAAAGAACTTTATAACATCTGTAGGACTGCCACATACTCTGAGCTTGACACCCTGGGCACGGACCGGGTCACAGCCACTCGGAGACTACAACCCCCATCTGATCCGGCTCCGGGTATTCCCCTAAAGAATATGGCCCAGGGGGTGCGTCACATGCATTTTTAATAGCTAAATAATTTTTTCTCCTTCGAATATTCAAATAATTTTTGCCTTTTTTCATGACACGGCCAGAGATCACTGACTTGGACTTGGACTGGGGTTGCGCTAAGTGATCCACTCATCTCTACACTCTGGTGTTCTTAGTAACTCAGCGAACTCCTCTCGCATCATCACCCAAGGCATTTATTAAAATAAAATGCTCCTTAGGCTGAGTTCACACGATGCGTATTTAATGCGTTTCCGCGGCGTTTTTGCAGTTGCGTAAATGCCGCGGAAACGCATTAAAAACGCATGGTAGAAGGGCAGCAATGTTCCCTAATTGAAATCCGCATGTGCTGTGCCCATGATGCGGATTTTTCCGCAGCGTAAACGCTGCGCTCAAAAATCCGCAGCATGTCAATTAATTTTGCAGAAACGCTGCTTTTTTGGCGCCATTGACTTGCATTAGACCGCATGGAATCCGCATCACTGTATATGTTGATGCGCATTCCATGTGGTCTAATGTGCGGATGGTAAGCGGGTGTGGATGAGAGGACTCTCATCCAGACCCAGGTACCATTAAAAAAAAAAGAATAAAATAAAAAATATATATATACTCACCTTCTGACGGCCCGCGCAGCGCTCCTGCTTGGTTCCCGGCACTTCGCGGTTGAATGAAGAAGGACCTTCGCTGACGTCAGAGTCATGTGACGGGTCACGTGATGCTGACGTCGGCAGGTCCTTCAGTCTTCACTGCCGGCAGCCGGGACCGAGCGAAGCCGGACACCGGGGGCCATCAGAGGGTAAAGTATATATTTATTTTTTATTTTTTGACATTCACACACTATATAAATCCATGCCGGTTGCATGGATTTATATAGTGTGAAGTTGACAAGCACTTTCCAAGTGATGCTAAAATCGCTTGGGATGCGCTTGTTAACCCGCATGCGGAAATTAAAGTGAAGAACGCTTCATTTCCGCATGTCCCTAGCAGGAAACCTCATGTACAATCCGCATGCATTTTTTCCTGCCAGGGAGATGCAGAAATGCTCAGGAAAAAATCCTGAGCATTTCTGCATCGTGTGCACATACCCTTAATTGACTTTATCTTAGATTGAGCAAATTTCAATTAAATAAATTCTTTTTAAAACTTAGTATTTTATCATATGTATACTGTTTCCAATTAAGTAACTGTTTTATCTTTTTCTGTTTTCAAACCTCTTCTTTGTATTTTAACCCCTTTACCCCCGAGGGTGGTTTGCACGTTAATGACCAGGCCAATTTTTACAATCCTGACCACTGTCACTTTATGAGGTAATTACTCTGAAAAGCTTCAACGGATCCCGCTGATTCTGAGACTGTTTTTTCGTGACATATTGTACTTTATGATAGTGGTAAAATTTCTTCGATATCACTTGCATTTATTTGTGAAAAAATTGGAAATTTGGCAAAAATGTAGAAAATTTCACAATTTTCAAAATTTGAATTTTTATTCCGTTAAATCAGAGAGATACAGTACAGACCAAAAGTTTGGACACACCTTCTCATTTAAAGATTTTTCTGTATTTTCATGACTTTGAAAATTGTACATTCACACTGAAGGCATCAAAACTATGAATTAACACATGTGGAATTATATACTTAACAAAAAAGTGTGAAACAACTGAAAATATGTCTTATATTCTAGGTTCTTCAAAGTGGCCACCTTTTGCTTTGATGACTGCTTTGCACACTCTTGGCATTCTCTTGATGAGCTTCAAGAGGTAGTCACCGGAAATGGTCTTCCAACAATCTTGATGGAGTTCCCAGAGATGCTTAGCACTTGTTGGCCCTTTTGCCTTAACTCTGCGGTACAGCTCACCCCAAACCATCTCGATTGGGTTAAAGCCTGGTGACTGTGGAGGCCAGGTCATCTGGCGTAGCACCCCATCACTCTCCTTCTTGGTCAAATAGCCCTTACACAGCCTGGAGGTGTGTTTGGGGTCATTGTCCTGTTGAAAAATAAATGATGGTCCAACTAAACGCAAACCTGATGGAATAGCATGCCGCTGCAAGATGCTGCGGTAGCCATGCTGGTTCAGTATGCCTTCAATTTTGAATAAATCCCCAACAGTGTCACCAGCAAAGCATCCCCACACCATCACACCTCCTCCCCCATGCTTCACGGTGGGAACCAGGCATGTAGAGTCCATCCGTTCACCTTTTCTGCGTCGCACAAAGACTTGGTGGTTGGAACCAAAGATCTCAAATCTGGACTCATTAGACCAAAGCACAGATTTCCACTGGTCTAATGTCCATTCCTTGTGTTCTTTAGCCCAAACAAGTCTCTTCTGCTTGTTGCCTGTCCTTAGCAGTGGTTTCCTAGCAGCTATTCTACCATGAAGGCCTGCTGTACAAAGTCTCCTCTTAACAGTTGTTGAAGACATGTGTCTGCTGCTAGAACTCTGTGTGGCATTGACCTGGTCTCTAATCTGAGCTGCTGTTAACCTGCGATTTCTGAGGCTGGTGACTTAGATAAACTTATTCTCAGAAGCAGAGGTGACTCTTGGTCTTCCTTTCCTGGGGTGGTCCTCATGTGATCCAGTTTCTTTGTAGCGCTAGATGGTTTTTGCAACTGCACTTGGGGACACTTTCAAAGTTTTCAAAATTTTTTGGACTGACTGACCTTCATTTCTTAAAGTAATGATGGCCACTTGTTTTTATTTACTTAGCTGCTTTTTTCTTGCCATAATACTAATTCTAACAGTTTATTCAGTAGGACTATCAGCTGTGTACCCACCAGACTTTTGCACAACACAACTGATGGTCCCAACCCCATTTATAAGGCAAGAAATCCCACTTATTAAACCTGACAGGGCACACCTGTGAAGTGAAAACCATTTCCGGTGACTACCACTTGAAGCTCATCAAGAGAATGCCCTGAGTATGCAAAGCAGTCATCAAAGCAAAAGGAGTCTACTTTGAAGAACCTAGAATATAAGACATATTTTCAGTTGTTTCACACTTTTTTGTTAAGTATATAATTCCACATGTGTTAATTCATAGTTTTGATGCCTTCAATGTGAATGTACAATTTTCATAGTCAAGAAAATACAGAAAAATCTTTAAATGAGAAGGTGTGTCCAAACTTTTGGTCTGTACTGTATGTCACACAAAATCATTAATAAATAACATTTCCCACATGTCTACTTTACATCAGCACAATTTTGGAACCAACATTTTTTTTTATTAGTGCGCTATAAGGGTTAAAATTTGATCAGCGATTTCTCATTTTTCCAACAAAATTTACAAAACCATTTTTTAGGGACCACATCACATTTGAAGTGACTTTGAGGGGCCTTTATGACAGAAAATACAAAAAAGTGACACCATTCTTAAAACTGCACCCCTCAAAGTGCTCATAACCACATTCAAGAAGTTTATTAACCCTTCACGTGCTTCACAGGAATTTTTGGAATGGGGAAGAAAAAAATGAACATTTAACTTTTTTCACAAAAATGTTACTTTAGACGCCATTTTTTTTTTTTTTGCAGGGGTAACAGGAAAAATGGACAGAATTTGTTGTGCAATTTCCCCTGAGTACACAGATACCCCATACGTGGGGAAAAAACACTGTTTGGGCGCACAGCAGGACTCAGAAGGGAAGGAGCGCCATTTGACTTTTTGAATGTAAAATTTGCTTGAATAATTAGCGGACACCATGTTGCATTTGGAGAGCCCCTGATGTGCCTAAACAGTGGAAACCCCCCACAAGTGACACCATTTTGGAAACTAGACCCCTCAGGGAACTTTTCTAGATGTGTGGTGAGCATATTGAACCCCCAGGTGCATCACAGAAGTTTATAACATGGAGCCGTGAAAATAAAATTTGCACATTTTTCCCACAAAAATGTTTTTCAGCTCCCAGTTTTGCATTTTCATAAGGGTAACAGGAGAAATTGCACCGTGCAGTTTGTTGTGCAATCTCTCCCGAGTAAGCCGATACCCCATATGTGGGGAAAAACCACTGTTTGGGTGCACGGCAGGGTTTGGAAGAGAAGGAGCGCCATTTGACTTTTTGAATGTAAAATTTGCTTGAATAATTAGCGGATGTGCCCATGATGTGCCTAAACGTGGAAAACCCCCACAAGTGACACCATTTTGGGAACTAGACCCCTGAGGGTACTTATCTAGATATGTGGTGAGCACCCTTAACCCCAAGGTGCTTCACAGAAGTCATGTGACAGCTTGTTTTTTGCGGGACAAGTTGACGTTTTTATTGGTACCATTTTCGGGCACGTGACATTTTTTAATCGCTTTCTATTCTGATTTTTGGGAGGCAGAATAAACAAAAACCAACAATTCAGGAATTGTTTTTTTGCGTTTTTTTAATGTCGTTCCGCGTGTGGTAAAATTGATAATGCAGCGTTATTCTTCGGGTCAGTGCATTTACAGTGGTACTGCATTTATGTAGTTTTTTTTATGTTTTGCCGCTTTTACACAATAAAAACGATTTTCTAGAAAAAATAATTTTTTTGTATCGCTTTATTCTGAGAGCTATAACTTTTTTTTTTCGGACAATGGAGCTATGTGGTGGCTTGTTTTTTGTGGGACAAGATGACATTTTTAGTGGTGCCATTTTTATTTACATTCGTCTTTTTGATCGCGTGTTATTCCATTTTTTGTTTGGCGGTATGATGATACCGCATTGTTTTTTGCTTCGTTTTTTATTTTTATTTTTTACCGTGTTCACTAAAGGGGTTAATTAGTGGCACAGTTTTATAGGTCAGATCGTACTGGACGCGACGATACCAAATATGTGTACTTTTATTGGTTTATTTTTTTTTTTCATAATAAATAAATATTTTGAGTTCAATATATTTTTCTTTTTTGGGGATTATTTTTTCTTTTTTTTTTATATTTTTACAATTTTTTTTTCATTTTTTTTTCACTTTTCTACTTGTTTTTTACTTTTACACATTGTCCCACTATGGGACTTTCACTTTTTGCAGCCTGACAGGCTGCATGGTATAGAGAGCAGCAGCTCCCTTTGTCATGCAGCCTGTCAGCGCTGCACACAGGGGAGACATTACTTTGGTCGCGCATGACCAAACTAACGTCCTGCCTCCTGGTGACCCGGATGTTGTCATGATGACATCGGGTCGTCATGGCAACATCCAGAAGCCGCCGCAGACATCGCTGGATGACGGCAGGAGAGGTGAGTATACCGATCACCTCCCCCCTTGCCACCACAATGCTGCGATCGACTTCGATCGCAGCATTGCAGGGGTTAATGTGCCGGGAGAGGTGCGGGACCATTCCCTGCACATAGCACTGGGTGTCAGCTGTGACAATCAGCTGACACCCGACGGCGATCGCCCCACACCACTTGTGTGCAGGCGTGATCGCTGCATGCGTAATGGTATGTAGCTGGTCCAAAAGTCCCAGGGCACAGCTATGTACTATTACTGACACGGTCGGAAAGGGGTTAAAAAGCAAGTTTATTTCTGAATTAGCTACTTATCCCTATTGTTTGTTTGTTATTTGCATTTTTGGAATTTACTAATGAACTGTTTATATTAACAAGATGGCTGGGCCTCTACATGTTCTAATATCCCATTAAATTCTAACCTTTTATTTAGTTACTGAACTTTCCAAAGAATTAATTGTGCATGCATATTTAATATACTATATTAGCACAGAAGTGAGCAGGCACACTGGAACAGAAGTAATAACGCACAAGCAATAGATTAAGATTGATAAGAAATCCTGTGAAAAAATATGTGATATTGAAATACATATTAAAGAGCATTCTACACTTCACTTCAGTCATTGTGTGAGGTTATTCTGTAGTCCGGCCGATCGTAAATAAAAGCTTCCAGGTAGGACAGCCCACTACTTTAACAGCTATTTAAAATTGGTTCATGCAGAGGTCAGGTACTTGGGTGTTAAAGGAAATCTGTCCCAGGTTTTTGCCACCTAAGCTGTATAATTTAGGGGAAAAGACCATGATTCTAGTGATGTGTCACTTACTGGGCTCCTTAGTGTATCTTTGAAAAAATTACTGTTCTATCAGCAGGAGATTATTATTGAACGACTAGTAAACCTGCTATTTAGTCAAACATATTAACCCCTTAATAACATCTGACGTACTAATACGCGTCTGTGCCCTGGGACTTAAGAGCCAGACTCGTATTAGTACGTCATCGCGATCGCGCGCGCACACAGGCTGCGCGGGCGCGATCGCCGCCGGGTGTCAGCTGATTGTCACAGCTGACACCCGGTACTATGTGCAGGGAGCGGTCCTGCACCGCTCCCAGCACATTAACCCCCGCGATGCCGCGATCGAAGTCGATCGCGGCATTGCGGGGGCAAGGGGAGGTGATCGGCGATACTCACCTCCTCTTTCGGCTTCCAGCGCAGTCTGCAAAGGCTTCCCGGGTGTTGCCATGACGACCCGATGTCGTCATGACAACATCCGGGTCACCAGAGAGCAGGAAGATTGCTTGGACATGCGCAGTGCATCTCCAAGCAATCTTCACACTGTGCACTTCTGACAGCCTTCATGGCATAGGGATGGTGCTCCATTCCTGTGCCATGCAGGCGATCAGAAAAAAAAAAGTGAAAGTCCCAGAGTGGGACAAAGTAATAAAGTGTATAAACTGTGTGAAAGTGGAAAAAAAAAAAAATGTGCAAAAATATTATAAAAAAATAAAAAAAATAATACACCAAAAATAAAAATATAATGTACCCATCAATAAATATTATTATAAAAAAAATAAAAAAAAAACAATAAAAGTACACATATTTGGTATCGGCGCGTCCGGAACAACCTGACCTATAAAACTGTCCCACTAGTTAACCCCTTCAGTGAACACGGTAAAAAAAAAACGAAGCAAAAAACAATGCTTTATCACCATACCGCCAAACAAAAAGTGGAATAACACGCGATCAAAAAGACGCATATAAATAAAAATGATACCGCTGAAAATGTCA
Source organism: Phyllobates terribilis (assembly GCF_046119375.1). Lineage (NCBI taxonomy): Eukaryota > Metazoa > Chordata > Amphibia > Anura > Dendrobatidae > Phyllobates > Phyllobates terribilis. The sequence continues at coordinate 792,803,777 of NW_027362761.1, forward strand.
TCTCGTCCCGCAAAAAACAAGCCACCATACACCTCCATCAGCTGAAAAATAAAAAAGTTATAGCTCTCAGAATAAAGCGATACTAAAAAATATTTTTTTCTATAAAATAGCTTTTATTGTGTATAAGCGCCAAAACATAGAAAAATGATACAAATGTGGTACCGCTGTAAACGTACTGACCCGAAGAATAAAGCTACCTCATCAATTTTACCACACGTGGAACAGAATAAAAAAAAAAAAAAAAAAAAACAATTCCTGAATTGTTGGTTTTTGTTTATTCTGCCTCCCAAAAATCGGAATAGAAAGCGATCAAAAAATGTCACGTGCCTGAAAATGGCACCAATAACAACGTCAAGTCATCCCGCAAAAAACGAGCCGTCACATGACTGTCTGCCAAAATCTGGAAAAATTATAGCTCTCAAAATATGGCGATGCAAAAACTAGATTTTACAAAAAATGCGTCTTTTAGTGTGTGACAGCTGTCAGTCATAAAAACCCCATATGATTCTGGCATTGCTGTAATCACACCGACCCGAAGAATAAAGTCGTCTAATCACTTATACTGCACAAGGAACGGCGTCAAAAATAAACTCTTGGGTTAGGATTGGGCTAGGGTTAGGGCTGGGTTTGGGGTTAGGGTTGTGCTGGGGCTAGGGTTGTGCTGGGGCTAGGGTTGTGCTTGGGCTAGGGTTGTGCTGGGGCTAGGGTTGTGCTAGGGTTAGGGTTGTGCTAGGGCTAGGGTTGTGCTAGGGCTAGGGCTGGGGTTGGGATTTTTTTCAAAAATAAGAAAAAAAGATGACGATATGGCGACTAGTGTTGAGAGCAAGTGCTCGCTACTTGAGTTTGCATCGGGTGCTCTGGTATGCATTGAGTATCGTGGGTATTTGAGTGACATGCTCGAGTCTCTGCCCCATATGCTTCGCGGCCAAAAAAATTTACGGGGATTGCCTGCCATGCACGAGCGATCCCCGCATGTTTTTTTTTGGGTGTCTAATAACCGTGAAACATGCGGAGCAGGGACTCGAGCATGTCACTCGAGCACACGCTGTACATGGTGCATACCTGAGTACCCGATGCAAACTCAAGTAGCGAGCACTTGCGCTCAAGAATAATGACAACTTATTCAATATGATGACCTAATGTAAACAAATTCTGTGCCGTACCTCTGGGTTCAAAATGTTCACTATACACCTTAATAAAATCCTTGAGGGGTATAGTTTCCAAAATGGGGACACTTGTGGGGGAGCTCCACTGTTTAGGCACATCACGGGCTCTCCAAACGCGACATGGTGTCCGCTAAAAAATTGAATGGAAAATTGGCTCAAATTGTTAGCGGACGCCATGTTGCGTTTGGAGAGCCCCTGTGTGCCCAAACATTGGAGCTCCCCCACAAGTGACCCCATTTTGGAAACTAGACCCCCCAAGGCACCTATCTAGATGCATAGTGAGCACTTGGAATCCCCAGGTGCTTCACAAATTGATTCGTAAAAATGAAAAAGTGAAAAAAAAAACACTTTTTCATTTTTACGAATCAATTTGTGAAGCACCTGGGGTTCCAAGTGCTCACTATGAATCTAGATAGGTGCCTTGGGGGGTCTAGTTTCCAAAATGGGGTCACTTGTGGGGGAGCACCAATGTTTGGGCACGCAGGGACTCTCTAAATGCAACATGGTATCCGCTAACAAATTGAATGGAAAATCGGCTCAAATTGTTAGCGGACACCACATTGCGTTTGGAGAGCCCCTCTGTGCCCAAAGTTTGGAGCTCCCCCACAAGTGACCCCATTTTGGAAACTAGACCCCCCAAGGCACCTTTCTAGATGCATAGTGAGCACTTGGAACCCCCAGGTGCTTCACAAATTGATTCGTAATAATGAAAAAGTGGAAAAAAAAACACTTTTTCATTTTTATGAATCAATTTGTGAAGCACCTGGGGTTCCAAGTGCTCACTATGAATCTAGATAGGTGCCTTGGGGGGTCTAGTTTCCAAAATGGGGTCACTTGTGGGGGAGCTCCAATGTTTGGGCACACAGGGACTCTCCAAATGCAACATGATATCCGCTAACAAATTGTCGGCTTAAATTGTTAGCGGATATCATGTTGCATTTGGAGAGTCCCTGTGTGCCCAAACATTGGAGCTCCCCCACAAGTGACCCCATTTTGGAAACTAGACCCCCCAAGGCACCTATCTAGATGAATAGTGAGCACTTGGAACCCCAGGTGCTTCACAAATTGATTCATAAAAATGAAAAAGTGTTTTTTTTTTCACTTTTTCATTATTACGAATCAATTTGTGAAGCACCTGGGGGTTCCAAGTGCTCACTATGCATCTAGAAAGGTGCCTTGGGGGGTCTAGTTTCCAAAATGGCGTCACTTGTGGGGGAGCTCCAAAGTTTGGGCACAGAGGGGCTCTCCAAACGCAATGTGGTGTCCGCTAACAATTTGAGCCGATTTTCCATTCAATTTGTTAGCGGATACCATGTTGCATTTAGAGAGTCCCTGTGTGCCCAAACATTGGTGCTCCCCCACAAGTGACCCCATTTTGGAAACTAAACCCCCCAAGGCACCTATCTAGATGCATAGTGAGCAGTTGGAACCCCCAGGTGCTTCACAAATTGATTCGTAACAATGAAAAAGTGTTTTTTTTTTCACTTTTTCATTTTTACGAATCAATTTGTGAAGCACCTGGGGGTTGCAACTGCTCACTATGCATCTAGATAGGTGCCTTGGGGGGTCTAGTTTCCAAAATGGGGTCACTTGTGGGGGAGCTCCAATGTTTGGGCACACAGGGGCTCTCTAAACGCAACATGGTGTCCGCTAATTATTCAAGCAAATTTTACAATCAAAAAGTCAAATGGTGCTCCTTCCCTTCCGAGCCCTACAGTGCGCCCAAACAGTGTTTTTTCCCCAAATATTGGGTATCTGCGTGCCCAGGGGAAATTGCACAACAAATTTTGCGGTCCATTTTTTCTTGTTACCCCTGTGAAAATAAAAAAAATTGGGTCTAAAGTAACATTTTTGTGAAAAAAGTTAAATGTTCATTTTTTTCTTCCACATTCAAAAAATTCCTATGAAGCACCTGAAGGGTTAATAAAGTTCTTGAATGTGGTTTTGAGCACCTTGAGGGGTGCAGTTTTTAGAATGGTGTCACTTTGGGTATTTTCTGTCATAAAGACCTCTCAAAGTGACTTCAAATGTGATGTGGTCCCTAAAAAAATGGTTTTGTAAATTTTGTTGGAAAAATGAGAAATCGCTGGTCAACTTTTAACCCTTATAGCTCCCTAACAAAAAAAAATTTTGGTTCCAAAATTGTGCTGATATAAAGTAGACATGTGGGAAATGTTATTTATTAACTCTTTTGTGTGACATATCGCTCTGATTTCAGGGCTTAAAAATTCAAATTTTGAAAATTGCAAAATTTTCAAAATTTTCGCCAAATTTACGTTTTTTTCACAAATAAACGCAAGTGATATCGAAGAAATTTTTCCACAATCATGAAGTACAATATGTCACGAAAAAAACAATCTCAGAATCAGGGGGATCCGTTGAAGCGTTCCAGAGTAATTACCTCATAAAGTGACAGTGGTCAGAATTGTAAAAATTGGCCCGGTCATTAACGTGCAAACCACCCGCGGGGCTTAAGGGGTTAATGAGCTCTGTATAACTCTGCCCCTACCAGTGATTGGTCTATATTATACATTTGCAGTAAGTTGCCAATTCAGAGCTCAATATTCAGAGAACTGCTATATCTGCAGCAGATTAAACAGTCATTTTAACAAAATGACAGTAAACAGCTCAGTAAATGAAACAGCTCTGGAATCAGGATCTCTGCCCCTGCATTATGCTTCTCTCAGATGGGGTAGCAAAAACTTGGTGAAAGATTCACTTTACGCAACAGTTTTCACAGTTGTCTCAAGTTTGTCAGGAGCTTGCTTCTGCTTCACTTAGGTCAACTCCAGAAAGGGTGTACAATCACTGCCCTAGTGATTGGAAGCCTCTTGACTTCCAATTTATAGCTAGTTTTATTTCCAAGTTGCATCCAACTAGCTAGGTGTTCTCCACATATAAATCTCAGTACGTAAATTACCAATCCTTTTCAACTGTTCCATGGTCCTGGTAACACTTGACCTATGCTTCTCTGCTTTACTGTGATTAGCTACTTCCTTGCTACAAATCCAGTTTGAACACATTGCTGCTATTAACCCCTGCCCTGCTGGAAGTTATCAAACTGAATTTACTTCTCCGTTACTTCTGTGTTTATTGCTCTGCTGGAATATACCAAACTGTATACATGCAATTAACTGGTCCCCTGATGGAAAATATCAGTTTCCTATCCAGATATTGTTACAATGTATATCCGTACATCTGGAACTGCTTCACTCCTCTTGATGGTCTGTTATCCTGTATACCCTGTTGTCCTGGTCCTTGCTAATCCATGCTTCATAGTTTCATAGTTTTTAAGGTTCAAGGTAGACTTAAGTCCACCATGTTTAACCCATAACCTAACATGTTGATGCAGAGGAAAGCAAAAATCCCAAGGGACAGATGCTAATATCTCCATATTAGGGGAAAAATTCCTTCTCAATTCAACAAAAAGCAATTAAACTAGTTCTAAATCAATATCCCATCACAGAATCTAGTATGCAAAACTTGCAATATTATATTTTTAAGTATGCATCCAGGCCCTCCTTGAACTTTTGTAGTGAATCAACCATTATACCATCATGTGGGAGAGAGTTCTATAGTCTCACTGCTCTCACAGTAAATAATCACAATTATGATTAAACTTTCTTTCCTCTAGACATACAAGATGGCCCCTTGTCAGTGTCGTAGGCCTGAGTGTAAAAAGATCATTATAGAGATATTTGTGCTTTCCTCTCATATGATTAAACATTATAATAAGATTCTGGGTCTGTACAGAACACCTACTGTTCAGACATGGACTCCGAACATGGACTTTTCCAAGAAGTCTGTGTTACTGTTCAGGTTTGAGTTCTGGTGTTTCCCATACCGTTATCTGCGTGACAGCATGGAAAACAGGGACTCTGATTGGCGGTAACATCGTTACCGCCGGTCAGAGCGCTGCGGGATTATGCTGTCAGATGTCAGCGTCATCCCGCAGCTATACCGCAGCTTACCGCAGATCACAGGCAAAAGTTAATGTGACTACTACCCCCATCAGCTGATGCCTGCTGTCACTGATAACAGGGAACACAGGCGCCGCTGATGGGAGTATTTATCAGCCGGCGCCTGTACTCAAATTAAAAAAAAAAGGTAAATGAAATAAATACATATTGAAATAAAATAAAAAACATAGTTATACTCACCTACACCAAATCCCGATGCCCTTGTCCCCTGTAAAAAAGCAAAAAATAAACAAAACACCATAATACTCACCTCAACGCCAAATTCCATGTAATAGAGAAAAAATAATAAACCAACATGTCCCTCACCTATCCGCCATAATCCACGTAATCCAGAGTGTCCCACAATGATCTCACTTGTAGAACAGTCACATCAGCAGAAGTGACTATTCTACCCGGAAGCTGGCTACACGTTTAAAGGAGTGTAATCGCTCCCGCAGTGTATAGCGCTGAGCTGCCTTGAGATAGATCACAGGAGTTCATCAGCTGATGAGCTCTGATGATCTTACTTACTGCACCACCGCTGTGTGAGAAAGTTCTCACTTAGCAGCAGTGCCGTAAGTGAGGTTACAGGAGTACATCAGCTGATGAACTCATGTGAACTCTCTCATGGCAGCTGACACAGGAGCAATTACACTCCTGTGTCAGTGTGTAGCCTGCTTTCTTGTAGAGCAAGGAAGATCGTTGTGGGACACTCTGGATTATTTAATCAGAAAGATGAGGGATATGGATGTTTTTTTTTTTTTTTTTTTTACAGGGGACAATGGCTTCAATTGGATTGGGCGTTGGGTGATTATAAGGTTTCTTTTTATTTTCTGTTTTTTTTACAGGGGACAATAGCTTCAGAAGATTGGGCATTAGGTAAGTATAACTGTGTTTTTTATTTTTAACTAAATGTGTAAAAAATAGTGTGGACTTATATTTCAAATAAATAATTTTATTCATGCTTTGTCCTTATTTAAAAACTTTTACTATGGGGTTAGTAATTGGGGCACATTATAGACGCCTCTCCATTACTAACTCCTGGGCTTCATGTCAGCTGCCAATACAAGGCTGACATGAACCTCAGCCCTATTACCCCACTTGCCACCGCAACAGGGCAAGTGGGAAAAGCAGAGGTTAAGTGCCAGATTTGGTATATCTTATTGCTGCGCTATTTCTGGGGTCGTTGAGAACTGATGTTAATAGCCTCTGAAAGGGCTAATATCCATGGCCCCTTCCCTGGCTATTAATATCAGCCCACAGCTGTCTGTTTAGAATTTATAGGGGACCCTACATCAATTTTTTTCTGGGGTCCCCCTGTAAACTATGTCTATTATCTACAGTTATATGAAAAAGTTTTAGGCGTCAGGCGTTTGCTGGATCTGAAATGGATTCAGAGCCATCTGAGGATCTTGTGGTCTCTCATTCAGGTCCAGCCAAGGCTGATGTTGCATGGCATTTCCTTCAGTCCCAACGCCTAGCTAGTGCACGAGATACTCGGGTTGTAGCTTGGGTGTTTGTGCCTAGCACTATGAAGTATAGGTTGCAGAGGGAGTCGAGGCTCCGGCAGCCTAAGTCCGAGATGCGCCGCACTGAGCATGTCCGTGACATGGCGGACCGTGATTGGTGGTTCAGGAACCAGCTGATCCGGTGACCTGGCACCGCCTGATTGGTCACGGGTGTCGTCACCAATGGTGCGACAGTGGAAAAGGGCTTAATCTTTAAAAGGCCCGCCCACAAACATGGCGGCGCGCTCAGATCATTTGAGCTAGCTGTTTGTTGTGTGCACGCTTTCTCTGGGCTCCTCTAAGAGCCTTAGCTTTAGTTAGGCAGGTCAGATTAAGTAGGCAGGTAGCTTCACCTTGCAGACTGGTTCTGACCAGGGGGTTCGCCTTACACCCCGAGCCGCCTGTGAGCTAAATAGAGTGGGTTGGCTCAGTCCGGTAGCACGCCGGCTGAGTGCTCGAATACCCGGCGGGAATCACACCCGTACGCTAGCGCCTTCTCCTATAGCGTAGCGCCTGTACCGAAGACAGGGCTACTGCTCCTAGTCCGGTCACACGTCTCAATGCGGTTCTTGGAGATTGTGTGAACCGCTTTAGCGCCAATCCCCATAGCGTAGCACCTGTATCAAAGACAGGGCTATTGCTGTTCCCACGGTCACACATCTCCCTGCGGTTCTTGGAGATTGTGCGAAGCATCTTACCCTTCCGTGTGCCTTAACACGAAGGGCTAAGATTATTGTTAGGTGCGTCGTCGGTCGCTCTCCCTCCGTGCAGTTAACGGAGATAGGGCATACCACTTTACCCGTTCTTGTGTGAAGAAACACGGAAGGGTTTTATATTTAAGTTGTCGCTTGCCTTTCCACCCAGAAAGTGTTCAGCAGCAGTCTTTCAGGCTGTATTGCGGACCCCGGGGTCGGTTGCGTTCCATTAAAATAAAGTTGTCCACGACCGCCCTCCTAACAGTATCTGAGCACCAGGGTCTTGCCGAACATGGTCGACCATCAGCAACTGCAATGCTATATACAGCGACTTGAGGCCAGACTTAAGTCTCTGGAGCAAGCTGCCCCGGTCGCTGATATTACTGCAGTAGCTACCCAGGCAGCTTCTCTAGCAGCCAATATGATAAACTCGTCTGCGGGGAATGCTGCGACCACTGCAAGTGCCCCATTACCCCGTTTTGCTCTCCCGGAAAAATTTTCTGGGGACAGTAAAGCCTGCAGGGGTTTTATTAATTTATGCTCCATTCACTTGGAGATGATGGAGGCATGGTTCTCCTCCGAAAGAGCCAAAGTGGGTTATGTCATCTCTTTACTCACCCACAGGGCTCTAGAGTGGGCTACTCCACTGTGGGAGCGGAATGACCCGGTAGTAACTAATGCGGGTTTTTTCCTTAGAGCCCTAAAGAGTGTTTTCCTGGGGCCTCAGGTCAAGCATGATACGGCCCTTAAACTGCTTGCATTGATCCAGGGTTCGGCCACCGCCAGTCACTATGCCATCCAGTTCAGAACCTTAGCGGCTGAACTGGATTGGTCTGAGCAGTCGCTTATTCCGGTGTTTTGGAGGGGGCTGGCTGGGCATGTTAAAAATGCTCTATCTACCAGGGAGATTCCAACCTCCCTAGAGGAGTTAATCTCCCTAGCTAACCGAATAGATTTGCGTCATGCAGAACATAAGTTAGAGCTGAAGGTCCCTGGACCTCAATATCGGTTGGCACCATCATTTTCCAGACCCATTTCCAAACCAATGTTTCTGCCTTGAAATGAGGTTTATTGTACTAACAGAAAATGTGCAATCTGCATTCAAACAAAATTTGACAGGTGCATAAGTATGGGCACCTCACCAGAAAAGTGACATTACTCTTTAGTAGATCCTCCTTTTGCAAAAATAACAGCCTCTAGTCGCTTCCTGTAGCTTTTAATGAGTTCCTGGATCCTGGATGAAGGTATTTTTGACCATTCCTCTTTACAAAACAATTCCAGTTCAGTTAAGTTTGATGGTCGCCGAGCATGGACAGCCCTCTTCAAATGATCCCACAGATGTTCAATGATATTCAGGTCTGGGGACTGGGATGGCCATTCTAGAACATTGTAATTGTTCCTCTGCATGAATGCCTGAGTAGATTTGGAGCGGTGTTTTGGATCATTGTCTTGCTGAAAGATCCATCCCCTGCGTAACTTCAACTTTGTCACTGATTATTGAACATTATTGTCAAGAATCTGCCGATACTGAGTGGAATCCATGCGTCCCTCAACTTTAACAATATTCCCGGTGCCGGCATTGGCCACACAGCCCCAAAGCATGATGGAACCTTCACCATATTTTACTGTGGGTAGCAAGTGTTTTTCTTGGAATGCTGTGTTTTTTTGCCGCCATGCATAACGCCTTTTTGTATGACCAAACAACTCAATCTTGGTTTCATCAGTCCACAGGACCTTCTTCGAAAAAGAAATTGGCTTCTCCAAATGTGCTTTTGCATACCTCAGCCGACTCTGTTTGTGGTGTGCTTGCAGAAACTGCTTCTTTCGCATCACTCTCCCATACAGCTTCTCCTTGTGCAAAGTGCGCTGTATAGTTGACCGATGCACAGTGACACCATCTGCAGCAAGTTGATGCTGCAGCTCTCTGGAGGTGGTCTGAGAATTGTCCTTGACTGATCTCACCATTCTTCTTCTCTGCCTTTCTGATGTTTTTCTTGGCCTGCAACTTCTGGCCTTAACAAGAACTGTCCCTGTCTTCTTCCATTTCCTTACTATGTTTCTCACAGTGGAAACTGACAGGTTAAATCTCTGAGACAGCTTTTTGTATCCTTCCCCTGAACAACTATGTTGAATAATCTTTGTTTTCAGATCATTTGACAGTTGTTTTGAGGAGCCCATGATGCCACTCTTCAGAGGAGATTCAAACAGGAGAACAACTTGCAAGTGGCCACTTTAAGTAGCTTTTCTCATGATTACATACACCTGGCTATGTAGTTCAAAGCTCAATGAGGTTATAAAACCAAAAAAAGGGCTTTAGTAAGTCAGTAAAAAGTAGGTAGGAGTATTTAAAACAAGAAAATGATAAGGGTGCCCATACTTATGCACCTGTCAAATTTTGTTTGAATGCAGATTGCACATTTTCTGTTAGTACAATAAACCTCATTTCAAGGCAGAAACATTACCGTGTCCAACAGTTATTACATATCTCAAACTGAAATAGCTGTTGCAAAAACACCAATTTTTATAAAACATTAAGCTTAAGATTAATAGGGGTGCCCAAACTTTTTCATATAACTCTATCTATCTATCTATCTACCTATCTATCTATCTATCATTATCTATCAGTCTGTCTATCTATCTGCCTATCTATCATATATTAGCTATTGGATTTAAACCCAGAAGCTCCACTCTATGAGGCTGAAGCTTTACCATTAAGCCATAGGGTCAAGTTTTAAGTTGCCGGCAGTTTTTCTTGGTTTATGGGATTAACCATGAAAATACTCAAGGTGTCTAAAAGTCATTGTGATTCTGATTCTGATGTTTGAAGAATGTCAGATATCAGAGTTACATATCAAAGTCACACATCATTTGAATTTTACTTTGAGAAGTTCTGTGAGAAAGTTTCAGGTCTATGAGTTTCAGAGAATCAAATTACCGAATAGAATGCCTAAAATTTTTCAAGTGACTTTGTAGCTCAATGGTAAGTGTATTGACAGTGAACTTTTTTTTTATTATTATCAGTTGTAAAAGTCACGTATCAAAGTCACATATCAAAGTCAGATTTCAAAGCCAGATATCAAAGTCAGATTTCAAAGCCAGATGTCAAAGTCACATATTAAAGACAGATGTCAGTCACTTATCAAAGTCACATATCAAAGTCAGTTCTCAGACTGTGTATTTAGCCTCAAACTGACCTTATTCTGATGTTTGACTTTGATACCTGATCATGTCCTAAAATGGACACTGTACTATCATCTATCTGTATCTATCAATTCAATTCAAAGTAGCTGTATTGGCAGGACCGAATAAATATTAATTTTGCCAAATCACTTGGACAGTAGAGAAAAGAGACTGGGGATGATGGATGGGGCACATCCAGGGTGCGGCTTTGAAAGTCCATGGCATATCATAGTTCTCTTTCTCGCAGCCTATGCCATACGCTCACGTATTGCGCTGCTATCTCCACCGCGCTCTCTTCTTCCCCCATCTATCTATCTATTATCTATCTACCTATCTATTTATAAATTTTTTCTGGGGTCCCCCTGTAAACTAGCTAGTAAGTGCTACTTAAACAGCTGTGAGCTGTTATTAATAGCCAGGGAACATATAGGCCTAAAGGCCCCTTCCTAGGCTATTATTATCAGCCCTTGGAGTCACTGCACACTTATCGGTTTTGACCAGACAAAACCTTTAAGATCACTGGCGATTCCAGCTGCTGGAACACCTGAAGGCTGTGAATTAAGGTTACATTGGGTGTGTATTTTACTGTACTTGTTATTAAAAAACCAGGAAAAAAAGGCGTGGGATCCCCGTAATTTTCAAAATAAGAAGAGGGAAATTCGACGGCTGGGGGATGATTTTAATATTCTGAAAAATGGACCAATAGCCTTAAAGGTTCCCAGGCTATTAATATCAGCTGACAGCTGTTTGCGTAGCCTTTACTGGTTAATATAGGGAAGACCCGCAAAAAATTGATTTGGGTTCCACCCTATATTCACTAACCAGCAATGGCTAAACAGACAGCTGCGGGATGATATTAATACCCTAGGAAGGGGCCGTTAGGCCCAAATGTTCCCTGGCTTTTAATAACAGCTCACAGCTGTTTGATTAGCGTTTAATTGCTAGTTCACAGAGGGACCCCAGAATAAAATTGACATCGGGTCCCCCTATAAAATTTAACCAGCAAAAGCTAAACAGACAGCTGTGGGCTGATATTAATAGCCAGGGAAGGGGCCATGGATATTAGCCCTTTCCGAGGCTAATAACATCAGCTCTCAACGACCCCAGAAATGGTGCAGCAATAAGATAGACCAAATCTGGCACTTAACCTCTGATTTTTCCATTTGTCCTGTTGTGGTGGCAAGTAGGGTTCATGTCAGCCTCGTATTGGCAGCTGACATGAAGCCCAGGGGTTTGTAATGGAGTGGCGTCTATAAGACGCCCCCATTACTAACCCCATAGTAAAAGTTTTTAAATAAAGACACAGCATGAAAGAAATCCTTTATTTGAAATAAAAGTTCACATCAATTTTTACACATTTATTTAAAAATAAAAAAAAACATATTTATACTCACCTAACGCCTAATCACTGAAGCCATTGTTCCCTGACAAAAAACAGACAATAAAAAAGCATTTACGCTCCTGTCAGTGTGCAGCCGGCTGCCAGTTAGAACAGTTCACACCTGAACCCGAACTTTTAATAGATGTTTGGCTGAACCCGCTGGACCCGAACACCCACTGGTTCGACCATCAATACTCTTCATGTTTACTCTGTACAGCAAGTCAAACATCATAATATAGATTTAATAAGATAGGGTTTACCATGTGTGAGAAGGGAAGAACCATGGGAACAGTCCACAACAGAGAGTAACCATGGCAAGCAGATAGCCATGAAGAACAAACTGTGAGGGAGATAGGATACTGAGGAACAATCTGTGAAAGAGAGTGAACCATAGATAACAATACATGTGAGGGGAAAACATGAGAAGTAGTTTGTAACATGGGGGAATAGGCAAGCCAGTGGCATGTGAGATGAATGAGGAAGGAGAGCAATCTCATAATAAAGCCATCAGTTTATGATTAATGAAGGTCTCAACCCATTGAACTCTTTTGATTAACAGAACAAAGGAGGCATGGTGCGCGAGTGTGCTTTTTTCACTAATGTGGGTCAAGCTGCAGTACTGTGCACAGCTACAAGTCAGTGATGCCAGATAAAATCAGTACTTATCAGACTATAAATACTTATATTCAGACGATTTATTTAAAGGGGTATTCCGAGAATTAAAAAAAATACTGATTGCAGAAAGCTAATCACTAGGCACCCAGTGATCATGACAATGGGACTATGAATGGGACTCTGAAACCCAAAAGATGGGCTCTATCCTTTTTTCACAGGGATACCGCGAAAAAGAAGGGCCAGAAGATTGCTGTGTCTGATTACCAGAACTCTTGCACTGGTTAGAACTGCTTGACCATCATACTAAACAGTTCAGGCGTTCTTTGCTCTGGCATTGCTAGGGTTAATTAGTTCAGCTGATCTCCTGGAGCTCTTCATCATAGATTACCTCAGCTGTTCTGTGCTGGACATTGCAATCTGGTATATATGCTTGTCACTAGCATTTGGAAATTGGCAGTGATAGTTCATTCTGCCTGATTTGGAGTTGTAGGAGTTATGAGGAGCTGCCCACTTACTAAGGACAACCAGATGTTTCCAGCACGGAGCTGCATTTTTGTCGATATTATTATTGTGTTTTATTAGTGATTTGCTTGCTGTGTTTTGTAATGTTCTGCTTGCTCGTCAGTTTATGTACACTGATTTTACTTGTAAAGCATCCAGCATTCCAGTAATATCAACAGTATCTCAGGAGCCTTAAGCCATTGTCCAAACAGGGACTAGACCAATTGTGTGAGTGTTGAAAGTAGATCCGGCGGAGCCATCACAAGAGGGAGTCTCACATGCAGGCCCAAGTGTTGCATTCGGCCTGAGAAAAATACCTCCACTAATGCACACTTTGATTTGAGGGGGAGGGTGAGAGCAGTTCTGTCCATTCAGGGGGCTGATCCCAGTGAAGGAGAAAAGAAGCCACATGTTTAGTAGGGAGTTGGTGGAAGAGGTAGGATCTAATCTGATGACCTGGATCATGGATGGATCGATGGCATATGGAGTCTTGGAGAGCAGTACCGACTGGGCTGTATGAATGTGCTACAGTTGTGGGATATATCGTTGGGATTTAAACTTTCTTAAAGGACTGTTACTACTGGATACCTGTGCTTCCATTGTTTTATCTGTCGTCTGGAGGATCGTGGACTGTGGCTACAGATGATACTAGCTGGAGATATGAAATCTGAGGGCCAACCAAAAGTTGGGAGACAGTGAGTATCGCCTGGCACAAAGTCAGTGGAACTACTGATCCCAGGTTGGGAATTTGAGGACTGAGAGAACTGTATGTTGGCCATTTACCTGGAGTTTTTGTATTACCATGTGAGGAATAAAATATTGTTGCATCGTTAACCTGCCTAGATGATTATTTACAACCCACAACCTCAGATCTTCACAGAAGTTGTTTGGTGTTTGGAATTGGCATTTGGAGAGTAGTTCTGGAGATTTCTGCATGGAGTTTGTTTGCGTGTTCATCTTCATCCTCTTCTATTTGGTTTCATCTACCTTACCCTCTTCTATGTACCACTCTGTTGTTTAATGAGTGTATTTTGTATGATTGTAGTTCTCATTTATCCCTGTCTGTCTTCGCTTGTCTGTCTGGCTAATGTTATCCTTTAAACTTCAGTCTCATACCTTCCTGGGTGGGGGAGGGAACAGATAAGGGTAAGTTAGAAGCATAGCAAGGTATGTGACCCCAGTGTCTCCACTTTCTGGGGTAATTCTAGGGACAGGGATAGACTAGGGCGCCCCCTAGCGTGAGGGGTAGGGAAGGAGCCCCTTTTCCCGATAAATCCTGCAACAGTACCATGACATGTTTTGAATGGAGTGAGATTGTGCATGCCCAACCCCCTGTCCATTCATTGTCAATAGGCCTGTTTCATTCAAAAAAGAACTCAAAGGTCCTTATCTCACAATCTAGAGTCGCATTTTTGGGATCGCGGGAGTCTTAGCAGTCTGTCCTCCAGTGATCAGTAAGTTATTTCCTATACCCTAACCACTTTCACTTCTGAGAATAACCCTTTAACTCTCGGTCTTAGACATGAGCGGATTTGTGTTCACAACCCTGGTCCACGGTACAGGCCAGTGCTCTCTGGCCATGGACAGCTGCTGAGTGAATTTACTGAGCTTCTGGGTTCCCCAGCACAGAGTTTGATTTGCCGCCTTGGGATGACATCATCTTTATAGCGCACTGCATCCCAGTGGGTTAGGAAATATTCACAGATCTTGTCCATGGTTAGACAGAATTGACCTGGACCATGGACTGGGATTGCACGAATCAATAATTGTCTGTGTTAACAAGGGTTCAATTGAATTCCATAAATTTAGGTTTTATCTACAGGAGACTAGCCTTCTGATGAAATCTAGTGGCTACTGTGCTTTATCTATACACTAAACTTGTACCAGAACATAAAATTTACTTACAGTCAGCTCTGAACTGTAAGTCAAAGTTATTAAAGAAAAGGTTTCTCTGTCAATATGTTCTGGCAGTTTTCCACTCATATTAAGGAGTTGTTTTAATTCTAGCACTGTCAGTGTGGTAAGGTCATGACAACTCTATTTGCCAAAATTAGGGCACATTGAAGACTTCATTAAAAACTCATTAGTATAATTTTATAGAACAATTCTCTGGGAAGGAACAGTGGAATGGGAAAGCAAATCTCTGTAAAAAATGTAGATTAACTATTTAATGATTTTTGTGTGCTAATTAAAAGATTAATATTTAGTTTAATAGAAAGACAATTCTCGAAAACAAGTAAATGAGGAAAAAACAAACAAACTGCTTAAAGGGGTTCCCTAGAAATAAAGTGAGGAAATGTCATTATAATTTAATTCCTAAATGCGCATAATTGTAAATCACACTTGTTTTGTGTAAGGAGCTAATCACTATAGAACATGGCCCCTGCTTGGGTTTATTCAGACTTTTTAGATATTTCATATAATGTTTGTGTTCTGTTCATATCTTTCATTGGAGACTATGGAGATGTTCACACGTCAATGCGTTTTTGCGGACTCGAGACGTGTCCGATTTTAATCCAAGTCATGTATCAAACTTGCCAATGCAAGTTTATGGGTCTGTAAAAAAATCAGCCAGCACTCTGGAGATGTCATCCTATTACACAGGTCTACAAAAAAAAAACATTTTTTTCAGGTGCCAAGGTTTTTTTTGAATGGATTTAGGGGATTTTGAGGGTGCTGAGTTAAAAATCCCATTACTTCTGCTGAATTGGTTCTAGTTGTTTAGATAATTCCCCCATGAAAATAATGCATTCAACCAATGCGACTTGTGTGTGATAGCAAATGCAATAGATTTTGGTCTTTTGGTCTGTCTTTTGACTCTTTAACAGTGTATTAGGTAATGACATATCCCATGTAATTATTTGCTATTTCAATATGTAGGTCTACAATGCTATAAAAGCAACTTTTTGAAATTCTCATGTAATTAACTAATTAACTATTAAGAAATCAGAAATTAGAGTCAATCTGGCAAAACCAAAGTCATATTCTTAATTAGCACCATAAACTTAATGTAAAACAATTCAGACATTGTTGCCACCAAAATCACTGTATACCAATATTATTTTAGTTGCATTCAAATGTTATTAGGGAAAAAAGCTGTCACTCCAGCTCTATTTGCCAAAGTCCATGAGCGAAAAAACAGTAAGATATGATAAAAAAATTACTTAAAAAAACACAATTGACAAATTAGGGACATGGATTTTAAAAATGGGTGAGGGTGTAAACAATTGTGTTATAGTACATGTATTTATGTTTTATTTATCTTCATTCATCAAACTTCTGTTTACAAAAGTTTCATTCACTAGCTTTGGACGGAAGAGCTGGACCTTCATGAAAAGTGGATGTTTCGTGCAATAAATCCTAAACGCCTCTCCCTACTTCAACAAAATGAGAGAATTAACTTTAACATATTTCTTTTTGGATTTGGATTTGCCATTTGAGGGTATATGCACTCAATATCTTTTTCAGGCTGGTATGCAGGGCCATATTTGCCACTAGGCACCTGAGGGCGGCAAGATTATTATTATTTTTTTAAACTTCCCCCTTCCTCTTACCTCTGGACTGGGAATGAAATCCACCATCTTTATTGGGGGGTGGGAGCGCATGGGCAGAGGAGCACCAATCAGCTCCCTGCCCGACAGAGGAAGTTAAATGATAGAAGTGAAGGACCTTTGATGATGTCATGCCCATGTGACTTATGGGTGGAGCCATGCACAAGTGAAATCTTTCCAGGGCAGGAAACAGCAGAAGAGAAGAGACACTAGTGACAGGTAATTAGGGAACAGGGATACAAGGGATGCAGGCTATGTGGGGGTACATATAGGGGTGCAGGCTATATGTGGGGGGTATATATGGGTGTGCAGGCTATTTGTGGGGGTGCATATGGGGGTGCTGGCTATATGTGGGGCTATGGAGATATGTGGGGTGCATGTATGGGGATGCAGGCTACATTTGAGGGTACAAATAGGGGTTTCAGGCTTTATTTGGGGATACATATAAGGGTGCAGGCTATATGTGGGGGTACATATGGGGGTGCAGGCTATATCTGGGGGTACATATGGAGGGTGTAAGCTATATGTGGGGTTACATATAGGCGATGATGGAGATATGAGAGGGTGCATACATGGGGTGCAGGCTACATATGAGGGTGCTGGAAATATGTGGGGGTGCATATATCGGGGTGCAGTGGTAAAAAAAATGCCTTAAAACATTCTCTCTCTCTTATTATTCTGGCATTTGGCAAATATTAAAAATTATAGTAATCCTAATTGACCTAAAAACGTGAAAGGTTCATTCTAATCTCATGTCAGATATTAAGAAAACATGCATATGTGTCTTTTTATACAGTTGTGCTCAAAAGTTTACATACCCCGGCAGAATTTTTCCTTTCTTGGCCGTGTTTCAGAGAATATGAATGATAACAAAACTTTTTCTCCACTCATGGTTATTGGTTGGGTGAAGCCATTTATTGTCAAACTACTGTGTTTTCTCTTTTTAAATCTTAATGACAACCAAAAACATCCAAATGATCCTGATCAAAAGGAAGCAGGCTTATGTGGGGGTACATATGAGGGTATACGCTGTATATGGATGTTACATGTGGGTACAGGAAGTATGTGGGGGGTAACATATGAAGGTGCAGACTGTATGTAGAGGGTACATGGGGATGCAAGCTGTATGTGGGGGTTACATGCTGGTGCAGGCTGTATATGGGGGTGCATTGGGGTGCTGGCTGTATGTGTGTGGTGCATGGTGTGTGGACTGTATGTAGGGGGTGCAGGCTGTATGTGTGCAGAACATGGGGTGCAGACTGTATGTAGGGGGTGCATGCAATATGTTTGCAGTACATGGGGTGCAGACTGTATGTGATAGAGCACTACAAAGGAGGGGAAGGTAAGCACTCCTTAGTGGAACTGAAGATATAAGAATTTTTGACTGTAGACAGCGAGAGGGAGTGGTATTTATTGAGGCTTCAGTATGGAGGGAGTACAGTGTGGGGAGGGATACTGAAGATGGGGACAATTTGGAGGCTATATTTTATAACGCACTTACAGTGTGGAGGGCGGACAGTGTATCGGCCATAGTTGTTAAGAGAGGATGGTTTGACAGTTTTCATTCATAAGGAAGGATAGTGTGACGGTCATAGTTCATGGGGGAGGGATTATAATATATAAGGGGTGACGGTGTGGAGGCAATATTTTATAGAAGAGGAGGTCATAAGAGGGACAGTGTGGGGTCACTTTTTAGGGCAGAAAGCACAGTGAGGAGCAATTATTTATTTAGGGCACAGCACTGGCAGCTGTTTTTATTCAGGTGGCATTATAATAATTATATATTTTTAAGGGCACTGTGTCAGGATGTGCTGCAGAAGACTGGAGAAGAGGGACATCTGTGGAAATGAGCTACAGCATCTGGTCCAGATGAAGAAGAAAAGGATGAGAAGAACTTAAATCAGAGGAGATGTTACCTGGATGTAAGGAGGCATTTACACTGGTCAATCTCGGAGCTTAAATGACTGGCAGTCGTTTAATAGCCTGTTTAGACCGGCTGACTGCACTTTCATGCGCAGAAAGCGATCTTTAATATGATCACTCAGTGCACATAGAATAAAAATGTTCTTGCCAGCACATGTTTACACGGAATGATCTGCTGCCGAGAGCAATGATATTTAAGTAAGCTTAAAGGGAATTTGTCACCATATTTAATCTATCTAAACTATTAATATGGGCATACAGGTTATAGACAGCTGAAAAAAGTCCTACCTTTATGTCTCATATCAAATGCCTTGTGGCTGAGAAATCATCTTTCATCCGTTATCTGTTAACCTCTTCCAGGCTATGGGGAGGATGTTGCCTTGAAGATGATGGTGCCTCCACGCTTTATGTCCATATATCTCACCTCCCATCAGCATCTCTCTGTTCCTGTGACGTCAGCTCCTCGAGAGGAAATCTCTCACATGCGCATTATTGTTCTCTTCTTTCCTCTGCCGTCTTCTGTCCTTCTATAAGCACAGTTATCAAGTGCCTTTGTGCAGGTTCCGTTCCCAGTGTGATTAGATGCATGTGCCAAGAACACTGGGAATGGCACCTGTGCAGAAAGCACTTGATGCCTGTGTCCATAGAAGGACGGAGGACTACGGAGGAAAGAAGACAACAGTAATGCGTACGTGCAATATTTCCTCCCAAGCTGCCAACATCACAGTCACAGAGTGACGCTGATGGGAGGCTAATTCACGTTCAAGTGCTGTCCAATTTTTATTTTTTCCTCGGACAGCACTTTGTCTCATAAAGTAGAATGGATGTATTCACACGTCGTTAATATCATAGATCTGCTCCCTGTGACTCACAGCAGGTCTCATTCTGATCCTATGTGGATCCTATCCACGGATCAGACTCGGTCAATCAAGTTTATGGAGATCTGTGAGACACAGATGCAGATCAGTGGCTTCACATCTGCTTCCATTTTGCATCACAGATTTGTTGCTTAGGGATAAACGAGTAAAAATGTGATCTTCCAAGGTTTTTTTTATTGGTTTGGAAGTAAGAACGCCTCTACACAGAAAAGCAATTAGGTACAAATAGGATGGCACTTGAGAAAGAATTGGTCTGTTTCTTTTGGATTTTAACACTCACACAGATGTGTGAACGTAGCCTTAGGGCTCATGCAGACAAGCGAGTAAATCATTCGTGTGCTGTCTGATTTTTTTGGTCAAATCGCTCACTGACCCATGTTATTCAATAGGGCTGTTCAGAGGAATGATTTTTTTCTCGGTCCGACTGAACAAAAAAATCACAGCATACTTTTCAGTAGGGGGCATCAAAATTTAGAGTGCCTAGGGCAGCATGAACACCAAACACGGCCCTGCCGGTATGCTCCGAAATCCGACAGAAAAAATACTTAGTAAGCGGTAAATAGAATGAACATATGATTTGTAATGTAAAAACAATTTACTTGCATATGTTAAGTCATCTGAGCTTCTTTTAACTGCTTCCCTTTTGTAAAGACGCAAAGAAGTTAAAAGAAGTGACCTAATCATTCTTCAGATGGCTTGGAAGTCACCTACTATTTTATGCATTCAAATAAGAAAAAACCCTTTACAGTAAAGCTGCTGCAACAACGCCTGCCAAGATGGCAAAAAAGTTGCTTCATCTAAAATACCACTACTGCTTTCCTGAAGCATCATCTTCTTGAAAAACTAATTCACCAGTTGTGTTTTTTTAAGTAACTTTTCTTTTTTGTCTTGTGGTATTAGTTGCCATTTTAAGCGCCAAATTCATCAAAATGTCATACAGTATATGATTCATGAATTTGACGCAAGGTATAAAAGGGGCTTTTTTTCTGTCTTGAACTGATTTTGAAACTGTTGAATGAAGAAACTAACATTTTGGTGACAAAAGTCACAAAAATTATGACAAAATGTTGATGTACTCAAAAATATATTAGCGGTGTTCTGAAATTAAGTTGGGTCAAATTTTGCCAAACATCTGGAATAATTAATCTCTGCCTACAAAGTGGAAACAAAAAGACCCAGGTGAGCAGAAATAAAATAGACTTTAAAAAGGCACAACTAGAAAACTGAATTAGGCACTAGAGATGAGCGTTGTTCTACTCGAACTGTTCGCCAATCTCAAATTCGAGCTGTTTTGGGCGGTGTTCGAGCCGTTCGGCGAACACGAACAATTTGAGAAAAATTCGGCTGTTCGAGGTTATGTTCGATAACTGTTCATGCACCAAAATCATAACTGGATTTTTTCTCAGTAATGATGAAAATTAATGTTAATACGCAGTTTGAGTGTACAGCGGGGTGGGGGGAGGGGCAGGGGATGGATCTCTGCAGGAACAATGAAGATCTCCATTTTTTTTTCTCTTTCCCGCATTTGCAGTGGGGAGGTGCAATCTGTCAGCCTATCAGCAGCGCACACACGGAGCGAAGTGCTTTTTTTCACACAAGCAAGGGCATGTGTCATTGGCAGTGTATGTCACATGTCCTTGCCCTATAAGACCAAGCCATTTTCCCCGTCGCCACCATTTTCTCACTGCTGCAGCTGCGTGTTAGACGGACCGCTGTTGCTGTGTGCGCTATACCTTGTTAATTTCAAGCCAATTTTCGCACAAATCTACAGATAGCTTGGGAGTAGGGAATAGTTGTGATTGCAGTCCTTTTAAGGACTAGGTTACAGCATTTCCTATGACTTTTATCAGGCAGGTCTGTGCTCTTAAATAGATAGATTGTGGGAGTAAAGACTAATTGTAATTGGAGTCCTTTTCAGGACTAGGTTACATCAGTTCCTATCAGTTTTTGCCAGGCAGGTCTGTGCCAGTGCTGTGCAAGTTTTTTTCACAGCATTTGGCTGAATCTAGCAAAGCTAATCCTTTTTGGCCTATTGCAGAGTGTGTTAGTCAGTGGAGTAGCCTATCTGTGTTGCAAGATATACCACCTGTGTATAGAATACCAATTTTTTTATTGCACCTAGTGAAGTAAAATCTTTTGGGCATAGCATCATTCTATTAGTCCATCTATACTGACCTCCATCAGGTTGCAAATTGAATATAATTTTTTTCTGCATCTAGCTCTGAAAAAATATTGGGCTTCTAGCTGTGTGTGGGACTTGTTCTATTAATCCATCTATACAGACCTCCATCAGGTTGCAAACTGAATATATTTTTTTCTGCATCTACCTCTGAAAAAATATTGGGCTTCTAGCTGTGTGTGGGACTTGTTCTATTAATCCATCTATACAGACCTCCATCAGGTTGCAAACTGAATATATTTTTTTCTGCATCTACCTCTGAAAAAATATTGGGCTTCTAGCTGTGTGTGGGACTTGTTCTATTAATCCATCTATACAGACCTCCATCAGGTTGCAAACTGAATATATTTTTTTCTGCATCTACCTCTGAAAAAATATTGGGCTTCTAGCTGTGTGTGGGACTTGTTCTATTAATCCATCTATACAGACCTCCATCAGGTTGCAAACTGAATATATTTTTTTCTGCATCTACCTCTGAAAAAATATTGGGCTTCTAGCTGTGTGTGGGACTTGTTCTATTAATCCATCTATACAGACCTCCATCAGGTTGCAAACTGAATATATTTTTTTCTGCATCTACCTCTGAAAAAATATTGGGCTTCTAGCTGTGTGTGGGACTTGTTGTATTAGTCCATCTATACTGACCTCCATCAGGTTGCAAACTGAATATATTTTTTTCTGCATCTACTTCTGAAAAAATATTGGGCTTCTAGCTGTGTGTGGGACTTGTTCTATTAATCCATCTATACAGACCTCCATCAGGTTGCAAATTGAATATAATTTTTTTCTGCATCTAACCCAGCCAATAGTTTTGGCCTAATACCACAGTTTGGCCACTCAGCTCTGCTCGGTTCCCATCCATTGTTTTTTTGTGCAAACAACTCCAGAGTTGTGAATTAGTTAACCACCAAAATGAGTGGAAAAAGGCCTGCTGCTGGTGGAAAGGGGAATAGGCGTGTTGGGAAGGGGAAAAAAGGTTGTGTCCGTGGGGTAGGTGTTAAAGCAACAGTAACATCTGCAGAAGAAAGACCATCTTCCAGCCAAACTAAAATGTCTACTTCTTTTAGCGGACAATGTGATAAGATCCCTTTCTTACGGCCACGCCAATCGCTACAAATTCCAGATGAGGCACAAAAACAGGTGCTTCAACGGATATCAAGTGCTCCTTTAAGTGGGCTCTCCTCCACATCAACTTCAACATCACAAATACTCCAGTCCTCAAAGGTGTCACCCCAATCGCACTTGCTTCCTCACAGCTCCCAAATCTCCAACTGCCCGTCTGAGTATGAGGTAGAACAGATGGTTGAGTCTGCAGAGCTGTTTACTCATACTATAGCCTGGGAATCAGAGGTCGACTCCAGCGCTTCTGTGAATCCAGACGAGGAAATGATCTGCACTGATGCCCAGAATCTTTATGAGTCGGATCCAGGACCAGACGCAGAAGGTTCTGACCATAATGTAGACCCTCATTCCCAAACTGTAACTCCTGTTGGTGGAGACAATGAGGAAGACGATGATAAGACTCAAATACCTGATTGGAACGACAACTTTAGTTTTTTGTCAGAGCAGGAACAGGTTGGCTCTGAGGACGACGGGTGTGATAATGCACAGGGTGATGATGATGAGGTTGGAGATCCCACTTACTGTCAACCCACAGTCAGCCAAGAGATGAGGTCAGCAGAGGAGGTGGAGGAAGATGCTAGTGACGACGAGGTCAGGTTGCGCCTTCCTGGACAGAGACGTAGTACTGGAAGCATGTCAACAACTGCATCCTCAAACACAACTCTGCCTCTCACCAAAAGTCGTGGTGGATCTTCAGGTCGCATGGGTGCTAAGCCTTGCATAGCCTGGGCATTTTTTCAGATCGATAAAGATGACCCAACTCGTGTTATCTGTAACATTTGTCAGCAAAAGCTAAGTAGAGGCCAAAAAATACATAGTTTGAGTACTTCATGCATGAACCGGCACATGGACATGAAGCATAAGTTGCAGTGGGAAGCTCAGTGTGCTACAATGCGGCCTAGCCGGCCGGGCCAACCACCGTCTGCCATATCTTGTGCATCCGTGACCTCTTCATCCTCTGTGACTGGGGGGACAGCAGTCACACCTGTTTTGGGGCGCAGACCTGCCACCTCTTTACCCGCAACAGCCAGCGTGATTGGCAGGTCATCATTTTCTTTGGAGGTGGTAACACCAGCTGGTGTTGAGCGCTGTCCGACATCGATAGCACCACCTTTGGATCAAGGCAACCTAACATGTCCGCCTGCATCTTCCTCACAGACCGGCAGTTTGCCGGGGACACCCTTATCAACCCCGTCTAAGCACAATAGCCAGCCCTCGGTCCCTCAGATGTGGACAAGTAAAAGACCATTTCCTCCTAGCCATGAGAAAGCTAAGAGGTTGAATTTCACCATCTGCAAGCTCTTGGCTACAGAAATGCTGCCTTTCCGCCTGGTGGACACAGAGGATTTTCGAAACCTTATGTCCGTCGCAGTGCCCCAGTACCAGATGCCCAGTCGGCACTACTTCTCAAAGAAAGGTGTGCCTGCGCTCCACCAGCATGTCGCACACAACATCACCGCTTCTTTGAGAAACTCTGTGTGTGACAGGGTGCATTTCACCACAGACACTTGGACGAGTAGGCATGGACAGGGGCGTTACATGTCGCTGACTGGGCACTGGGTAACTATGGTGACAGCAGGACAAGGGGCTGCTGTCCAAGTCTTGCCGTCCCCACGAGTTGTGCGTCAATCCTCTTTATGTCAAAGTTCCTCCACTGCTTCTGCCTCAACTTCCTCTCGGTCTTCCACCTGCACCCAAAGCCTGTCTGGTCATGCCACAAGCTTTCTAACTGCGCAGAAGGGATCCTGCACACCTCCTTACTATGCTGGCAGTAGGGCTCAACGTCATCAGGCGGTTTTTACATTGAAATGTCTGGGAAATGTGAGTCACACAGCTGAGGAGTTGTGGTCAGCTCTGGAGAACCAATTTCATGAATGGTTGTCTCCACTGGACCTGAAACCAGGGAAGGCCGTGTGCGACAATGCTGCAAACCTGGGTGCGGCCCTTCGCCGGGGCAATGTCACACACGTGCCTTGTATGGCTCACGTGTTGAACCTGGTATTCCAGCAATTTTTAGCCCACTATCCCAGACTAGATGGCCTTCTGCAGAGGGCACTGTCGCTGTGTGCTCACTTCCGCCGTTCGCATCCCGCAGCTCAGCGACTTACATCTCTACAGAAGTCGTTGGGCCTGCCACTTCACCGGCTAAAATGCGATGTGCCTACCCGGTGGAATTCAACTCTGCACATGTTGCAGCGACTGTGGCAGCACCGACAAGCCCTGGTGCAATACGTTCTGACGTATAGCCTGGGCCAACGAGATTCAGAGGTGGGGCAAATCACGCTCGAGGAGTGGTCTCAGATCAGGGACCTATGCACCCTTCTGCACAGTTTTGAAATGGCGACGAAGATGTTTAGTGCTGACGATGCCATTATCAGCATGACTATTCCGGTGATTTACATGCTGGAGCACATGTTAAACAGAATTCGGAGTCAGGTGGTGGCACAAGAGGAGGTGGAGGAAGTAGAGGAGGAGGAGTTGTATGCGGAAGGGCTAACATCTGCAAGGTCCAGACGGTCGGCAGCACCAAGGCGGCAGGAATGTGAGGGTGGGGGAGATGGTTTTACCAGGGCGCATGGTAGCAGCCAAACTAGTGAGGAAGGTGCAGGAGCCCAGGAAGAAGTGGAGGACGAACTGATGGAAGACTCATCAGATGAGGGAGACCTTGATCACATTTCTGTTGTGCGAGGTTGGGGGGAGAGGACAGAGGAAGGAAGCATGATTGTTACCTCGCCACCAACACAACAGGGACTTGGTGCTCCTGGATGCACAACACACATGAGTGCCTTCTTGCTGCACTACCTGCAACATGACCCTCGAATTGTGAGAATTAGAAATAATCCTGACTACTGGGTTGCCACACTGTTAGATCCCCGGTACAAAAGTAAATTTGCAGAAATTATTCCTGCCATAGAAAGGGATGCACGCATGCAGGAGTATCAGCAGAGACTGTTGCAGAATCTTACATGTGCTTTTCCACAAAATACCAGTGGTGCACGTAGTGAATCTCACAGTTCCAACTTGCCAACCATGGGACCGTCAAGTGTTCAGCACTCAAACCGTAACAGAACCACAGTATCTGCTGGTAACATCAATTTTGCGGAATCATTTCACCACTTTTTTAGCCCATCCTTTGCAAGGCCACAGGAGACAAGAAGTCTGACACATAGTCAACGCCTAGAGACGATGGTACAGGAGTATCTCCAAGTAAACATTGAAGCCACGACTGTGTCACTGGACCCTTGCTCTTTTTGGGCTTCCAATCTGGATAAATGGCCGGAGCTAGCCACTTACGCCTTGGAGATCTTGTCATGCCCCGCAGCCAGCGTTCTGTCTGAACATGTGTTCAGCGCTGCTGGTGGTGTGCTGACAGATAAGCGCACGCGGCTCTCCACTGATAATGTAGACAGACTCACGTTCATAAAGATGAACAAATCATGGATCCGAAACGACTTTTCTACCCCTGTGTCATCCTGGGGAGAGTAAAAGCTTGATGATTGGTTAAAATCACCCTACCAACCGTTTTAAGCTTTCAAATTACTAATCATGTTTATCTGTATCTTGGCTGGAAAATAATTTGGGCTTTGTAGCAGTGTGCAGCACTGATCCTATTAGGCCATCTATACTAAAGCTTCACCAGATTTAAAATTAATAATAATTTTTAGCTGCATCTAGCCCGGAAAATAATTTTGGGGCTCCGAGATGCGCAAGACACATAAGTGCCTTCTTGCTGCACTACCTGCAGCATGACCCTCATATTGTCAGAATTCGAAGTAATCATGACTACTGGGTTGCCACACTCTTAGATCCCCCAAACTTTTCGATCAACCTTTTCATTTTAATAAAGACCAAAAAAATGGTCATTTTTGAAATTATAAGCATTAGCAGGTTGTTAGAAACTGAAATCAAACAGTTTTCAACTCAAAACTTTATTCTAGGTGATGTTACATTTTCACATAGGACCCCTTGTTCGAAAGGAGCTTCTGAACTCTCTCGTCCATTGAATTTGTCAGGTTTTGGATGGTTTCTGCTTCAATTGTTTTGCATGAGGACAGAATACCCTCCCAGAGCTGTTGCTTAGATGTGAACTGCCTCCCGCCATCATAGACACTCCTTTTAATGATGCTCCAAAGGTTCTGAATGGGGTACAGGTCAGGGGAGCATGGAGGTCACACCATAAGTTTGTCCCCTTTTATGCCCATATCAGCCAGAGATGCAGATGTTTTATGTGCAGCATGAGATGGTGCATTATCATGCAGAAAAATGATCTTGCTGTGAAATACATGGTTCTTCTTCTTGAACCATGGCAGGAAGTGCTGTTTGAGAAAATCCACATACATTATGGAGTTCATCTTTAGCGCCTTCAGGGATCCTAAAGGGGCCGACAATCTCTCTCCCCATGATTCCAGCCCAAAACATTACTCCACCTCCTCCTTGTTGGCGCTGTAGCCGTGTTTGCGTGGGGTGTCCATCAACCAGCCATCCTCCACTCCATCCATCTGGACCATCGAGCGCTGCACGGCACTCATCCGTGAACAAAACAGTTTTGAAATCAGTCTTCATGTAATGTTTGGCCCACTGGAGCCGTTTCTGCTTGTGTGAAGTGGATAGAGGAGGTCGACAGGATGGCGTATGCGCAGCTGCAAACCTCTGAAGGACCCTGCATCTTGTTGTTCGGGGGACGTTGGAGGCACAAGCAGCTTCAAAAACTTGTCTGCTGCTATGACAAGGCTTTTTTGCCGCTGCTCTTTCAACGTGACGTAATTGCCTGTAGGAAAGAGTCCTCAATTTGCCCTTATCAGCACGCACACGTGTGTACTGTGAATCAGCTACATACTTCTTGATTGCCAAGACACTTCATCCTGATCATCGCACAATGTTGATTGTAGTCATGCCTTGACCTAAACACTCCACAATTTGTTGCTTCTCAGCAGCCGACACATCCTTTTTCTTTCCCATTTTGGCAGAAAATGTAGGCTGCTTAATAATGTGAGACAGCCTTCTTAAGTAGTCTTGCCTTTCATTGGACACACCTGCCAAACTAATTAGCACAGGTGTCTGCAATTGCTTACAGTGATATAAAGAGCCCTGACACATATCACCATCAATGAGTTTAACTGACAAACAAACAAATTCTTCCCTTATCACTCCTAAACACTTTTTGCATAATAATTTGGAACGCAGGGTACATGTGCTTTTCCACAAAACACCAGTGGTTCACGTAGTGAATCTTACAGTTCTAACTTGCCAACCGTGGTCTGTATGGAGTTGTTCAATAAAGGGCCCAAAATTAAGATAACATAGATGGGAGAGGTCTCTATGAATAGGAATTCCTAAGTATTTGATACCCTGTGAGGGCCAGGCAAAGGGAAAGTTGGACTGGATGGAATCCTATATGGATTTGGGGAGGGAGACATCGTGGGCCTCAGACTTCGCTGCATTGATTTTAAAATTTGACCATGTAACAAAGTGATCTATTTCAGCCATAACAGCATGGATGGATATATGTGATTGAGTGATATATATTAGGACATCATCAGCAAATAGAGAGCACTTGTACTCCGTGCCTCCCACCTCAATCCACCTTATATTGGGGTTATGGCGAAATGATGAGAGCAGGTGCTCCGTCACTAGGATGTATAAGAGAGGGGACAGAGGTCTTCCCTGCCTTGTCCCATTGGTGATTGTGAAAGGTGATGAAAATGTTCTGATGCACCCCCTGGGCCTTGGGACACCCGGAGCCGGACCCTTTTTGGTGGATGCTGGTGGTTGTCTTCGTGGCGGCGACCCGGTTCCGTGGCTCAGGGTGGTCAAACCAGTGGCGGAACTATTTATGTGGTTTTGATGTTTAAATGTCCGACTACGCCACCCGTGGATTGCGGTCAGAGTGAACCGCCGCTGCAGGGCAGACCGCTGAGGCTGGTGTTGTGGGTGCAGCAGAGCGTAGCATAACTCCCCACGGGAGGAGTATAGCCTCAGGGCAGTGTATGCGGAGGATGGGGTTGATGGTGCAGGGCAGCAGCAGTAACGACACGGAGTCAGTGATGCAGTCCAGGGCCTTTACTCACAGTTCTTATTATCCAGACCACGTCTGCAGGTAACGGCTGCCCACGTCGTACTGTGCTCACCAGGTGAGGGGCTCAGACAACTCCCAGATAACTTTGGAGCGCTTCACAGGACCCCCTTTGTGTGTCCTTTGTCTGGCCTTTCTTACCAACCCTTCTGTCCGGCTGCCTCGGGCCTCCTCTTGGTAAACTTGGCGCCAGTTTCCATGACCCTATGTGGTGCCTTCCTACCGGGTGTAGCGAGGGGCTGCGCCACATAAAATGTCAC
The DNA here is from genome assembly GCF_046119375.1 of Phyllobates terribilis. Lineage (NCBI taxonomy): Eukaryota > Metazoa > Chordata > Amphibia > Anura > Dendrobatidae > Phyllobates > Phyllobates terribilis. Next base: position 792,832,768 of record NW_027362761.1, read on the forward strand.
AGCCTCCGGTTTCTAGCTGAGGGTCATTTCCTGCCTCCACTAGTTTCGGGGACCGGTCTCCCCCTTTGGCCTGACCCCTCCACGCAGGTGGATTCGGGCGTGCGGTGGCGACTCGCCCGTCCGCACCCCTGGGATCCCTTCATTCCTCGTTCCTGGAGCCTTCTCCGCTCCTCTTCCTTCCTTCTCCCTCTTCCAGGCCTGGGCCTCTGTTACTAGGCCCGCCTCCGGAGCAGAGCTCATGCAGAGCCCCTGCTCCCTGCCACTTCTGCTCAGACTTCTCTGCACTGAACTAAGATGGTGCCCACCTTTTATACTCCCTTCTCAATGGAACTGCTTCCTCCCTGCTCCTGCACTACAGGGTTCCCCTTCCTCAGTGTTCCCTCCCCCCACTCCAGCCAGGGACAGGGACTCTCGTGCCCATCTCAGAGGCATATTGGTCGCCCTGCCCCACGGCAATGTGGTGTAATGCATGCAGGTGTCGGGTCCTGATCCACACTCCATCCTTACCTGAGTGTGAGATATCACACCTCTGGGTGAGGTGCAATACCTCTGTAGCAACCGAGCCCTCAGGGTGCTACAGTTCCATTTATCTTCAGCCTAGGTGACGTATTGTGATACAGGGCCGTGATTTTGGCTATAAAAGGGTCCCCTAGACCCCTACCCCAAGCTTTTTAAGAGAATCATATATGGCGTGCCAGGAGACTCTATGGAATGCTTTCTCAGCATCCAACGAGAGTATCTAATTACAAATTTTTAACTGCATCTAGCCCAGGAAATACCTTGTGCCTATTAGCAGTGTCTGCTAGTCAGCGGATTATCCCGGCTGTTAAGCAAGCTACACCACCTGTAGTTTAGACACTTAATTTTTTCAAAGGAAATGCTTCGGGACCATGGGATACTCAGTGAAGAGCATCAGGAGGCACCCCAAGGCATAGGGGCTGGGACTGGCAGTAGGATGCCTTGCGGTGGACAGCTGAGCTCGATCCTTACAAAAGCTTTTTAACTGCAGCAGCTTTAGTGGACGCTACTGGAGCTGGAATTACGCGGCTGCTGGCATGAGACTTGCCCTCCAATAGATCCTTGTAAATGGATTTAAAGTGTATTCATTCAAATTAGAGAGACAATTTAAATTAAAAAGCTTAGAGCTGCCTCCACCACAGGGGGGCTCGCTCGACCCACCAGCGGACAGGCACCAGTATTGGGAGAGGGGGGCTGGCCATCAGGGTTCACCGCGGCTCTGGCACAAACCCGGCGACACGGAGGTGGCACGGGCAGGAGCGGACTGGCCGTGTCGGCTTCTCACTCTTTGGATTTTAGAAGGTCATGACATGCCTATATCTGTGTCTCCCCCTCCTTTTAATCCTCCACCTCTTTTATTTTCGCATGACTTTATGTACTTGTCACTTTTCCATGTGTTAGTTATGTCTTCTGAGCAGTTTGTCAGCTTTTGGACACCTTTGAAGGTGTTTTCTATGTGTTTCTATGTGTTTTTGTTTGCCTGCCATTGGTTTTAACGGTGTTCGAAGGTGTTCGACGCACAGTTTGACGAACAGTTCGGCGAACACACGGGTGTTCGATGAACCGAACCGAACTCGAACACTACGGGGGTGGCTCAACACTATTAGGCACAAACAAAAAAAATACATAAAACTAGACAAAAAACAATAACAAAGGCAATGATGATTCGGGGCCATTATGTGCTCATACCCTTAGTGTAATTGTACTGAGAATTGCTGAACTACAGTTGCTGGCTTTTCCTTTGACATTTTGCAAAATCCAATGTGAATTTGTAAATTTCTATCCAGATAGGCTAATCAGACCAAGAACAAACGTCTTACGTCTGCTGCCCTGATTGCAATCATATCCTACAGTGAAAGCCATATACAAAATCTAAAACCGCGCAGAAGTTCATCAGTTGATATGATTATATGTATATATATATATATACATATATATGCTATATATACATATATACAGTCATATGAAAAAGTTTGGGCACCCCTATTAATCTTAAGCTTAATGTTTAATAAAAATTGGTGTTTTTGCAACAGCTATTTCAGTTTGATATATGTAATAACTGTTGGACACAGTAATGTTTCTGCCTTGAAATGAGGTTTATTGTACTAACAGAAAATGTGCAATCTGCATTCAAACAAAATTTGACAGGTGCATAAGTATGGGCACCCTTATCATTTTCTTGTTTTAAATACTCCTACCTACTTTTTACTGACTTACTAAAGCACTTTTTTTGGTTTTGTAACCTCATTGAGATTTGAACTTCATAGCCAGTTGTATGCAATCATGAGAAAAGCTACTTAAAGTGGCCACTTGCAAGTTGTTCTCATGTTTGAATCTCCTCTGAAGAGTGGCATCATGGGCTCCTCAAAACAACTGTCAAATGATCTTAAAACAAAGATTATTCAACATAGTTGTTCCGGGGAAGGATACAAAAAGCTGTCTCAGCGATTTAACCTGTCAGTTTCCACTGTGAGGAACATAGTAAGGAAATGGAAGAACACAGGGACAGTTCTTGTTAAGGCCAGAAGTGGCAGGCCAAGAAAAACATCATAAAGGCAGAGAAGAAGAATGGTGAGATCAGTCAAGGACAATCCTCAGACCACCTCCAGAGAGCTGCAGCATCAACTTGCTGCAGATGGTGCCACTGCGCATCGGTCAACTATACAACGCACTTTGCACAAGGAGAAGCTGTATGGGAGAGTGATGCGAAAGAAGCCGTTTCTGCAAGCACGCCACAAACAGAGTCGGCTGAGGTATGCAAAAGCACATTTGAAGAAGCCAATTTCTTTTTGGAAGAAGGTCCTGTGGACTGATGAAACCAAGATTGAGTTGTTTGGTCATACAAAAGGCGTTATGCATGGTGGCAAAAAAACACAGCATTCCAAGAAAAACACTTGCTACCCACAGTAAAATTTGGTGGAGGTTCCATCATGCTTTGGGGCTGTGTGGCCAATGCCGGAACTGGGAATCTTGTTAAAGTTGAGGGACGCAAGGATTCCACTCAGTATCAGCAGATTCTTGATAATAATGTTCAAGAATCAGTGATAAAGTTGAAGTTACGCAGGGGATGGATCTTTCAGCAAGACAATGATCCAAAACACCGCTCCAAATCTACTCAGGCATTCATGCAGAGGAACAATTACAATGTTCTGGAATGGCCATCCCAGTCCCCAGACCTGAATATCATTGAACATCTGTGGGATCATTTGAAGAGGGCTGTCCATGCTCGGCGACCATCAAACTTAACTGAACTGGAATTGTTTTGTAAAGAGGAATGGTCAAAAATACCTTCATCCAGGATCCAGGAAATCATTAAAAGCTACAAGAAGCGACTAGAGGCTGTTATTTTTGCGAAAGGAGGATCTACTAAATATTAATGTCACTTTTCTGGTGAGGTGCCCATACTTATGCACCTGTCAAATTTTGTTTGAATGCAGATTGCACATTTTCTGTTAGTACAATAAACCTCATTTCAAGGCAGAAACATTACTGTGTCCAACAGTTATTACATATATCAAACTGAAATAGCTGTTGCAAAAACACCAATTTTTATTAAGCATTAAGCTTAAGATTAATAGGGGTGCCCAAACTTTTTCATATGACTGTATATATATATATATATATATCTTGATTATTTCATTGTTCAGCGATATGTCGGCATGTTAGCAATACTGAAAGGAGAATATACTCATTTGAGACTTCATTAAACATTGGCTAGATTATGTAATGAATGTAACTTTTACAAAATTTAGAACAAAAAGGAGCCTGATAATATTCAGAGGAAAATAATTATTAGTTATAAGGCCAATATCACCATTTCTGTTTTAGGATTAGGTATTGGTATATATATTTAGAAAATATTGAGTGCTAAATCAAGGTTGTAAATAGAGTCTTATTGGTTTCAAGTCAAGTTTTGGACCCCAACAATTACCAGCGACAAAAGGAAATATGGAAATATATGAGTAATAAAGACACTTAGGTAAAGGAATATAAAAAAATATTACTCTATATATATATATAAAGTAGAAAATCTGTGTATGGCAGCCTGTTGAATAAAAAATTGCAATTTTCACCCGATTTGAGTGAAATTTTGCACAGCTTGTCTTTAACACCAAACTAAAAATACTGTGAACATTAAAACTCAAAATCTCCCCCCTTCACGAGATTTGGCCACCCGAATCTAGGCTCTATAGAAATAAAGGAGAAAATGGGTGTATGTGTGTTAAATGCAAAACCACAGTTTTTTGCTCAATGGGTCTTAAAGAATTAAAGCGATAGCGCCCAAAGAGTCGATCTTAAAGGGGAACCCCTGTCCAGAGCCTCTCACTTTGCATATATAGACTCATGAACGGATGAAAGTATACTCAGCCATTTCTATTTGGATTGTGATGGCATTACTTCCAAGGTCCTTCTAGCACATGTTGAAGAATGTCAAACTTTATTGAGCGAGGAACAGCTGATAAGCATTCCTATTATTCTTTCTTTTCAATGCGTCTCATACCTTCCGAGTATTATTAAACTCTTGCCATTTATCATCTATATTGTTAGAGCTTGGGGCATGATGACACTCTGAGGGGTTTCGTCACACAAATGACTTCTTCAAAATATTATTGATGCTGGGAGAAATGAAAATAATTTAATAGAAGATAGAAAACTTTAGGAACAAATTTAACAAGGAAAGTGAATATCAAATTAAAAACAAAGGAAATCATTCCATTCCCACAATCAATATCCTGATTAACCTAAAGGTCAACAAAAAAAAAACCCAAACAACATTTTAGACCTATTTACCTCCTTCTACCCAACTTTTTCTTAATAATTATGTCATTACCAGCCAACCTAATCTAAAGCATGGCTTTCTGAGCGCATCATGACAGTTATTAGTCCTGCCCAGGTACCTCCATTCCAAGTATTTGGCATCCTATGGGTATCATTAAAGCTCTCCTATGGAAACGCCTTTATCCAGTCTTGGTACAGATCTCATCTATGGTGTGCCGATGAAACCAAGGCAACTCCAACTTGCTTCAGTGGGGATGCTTTGGAAGCAGGGGCTCATTAAGGATAGCCAGAGTCCCGGGCAGTTTAAGGTGCATGAGCCCCTAAGCACCACATGTATCATGTAACATTTCACATGATATCTTTGGTAGCTCATGTTATAATTTGATAAATACACAGGTGCTCTAGTACATATTCACAGATGCAAGTAGACAAACAGCGGCACACCAAATTTTTTCCCTTATGTACAGTGCTAAACATAACACTAGAGGATACTATATAATAAGGGACGGTGCTATACATAACAAAAAGGGATGCTATGAAACAAGGGATGGTACTGTCTTTGTTTAATGCTCTGTTTTTACTGCCTGACCTCTTGATTTGGTCTTGATCTTGGCTATCAATAACTGCACTGTTGGCTTTTATTTTGTCTCTTGCCAAGTCTTTATTTCTCCCTCATGTAGTTTCACAGGCGAGCAGATACTGACAGGATGAAACTCGGGGAAATGTTCAGTGAAGGCTAGTTGCCTGTATAAAAGTTGAAAGGGTGAAAACCTGAATCTGTCTAATCCAAAAGGCTTCTTTAAGCGTAAATGTCTGTTTGTGGATGCCTGTTTTGAGTTTTTAAGGCCCCAATTTATCAAGGCTGGTGTTTTTCACGCCAGTCTTGAGGAGGGGGCAGGTGGAGTGCTTGACATTTGATTAATTAAGAGGCAAATGCCTCTTAATGAATCAGGCGAGGTGCAAAGTGGTGTGCGCCTCTTGTGTCACATATCTTACTATATTGGGGACTGAAATAAGATTTGTGGAGTAAGGTATGCCACAACTCGGCAAGAATCTTATGAGTGGGGGAGTCACCACATCCTGTCAAACCTCACATCCCGTCCCAGCTCCACTGACTTTGTTGGTGCTTGGTGAAAATGGTATGAAAACACCAAAACTTGCAAAGAATTTGTGGAGCCTCACATTGCACAAAAGTTTTGCAGCTTTTCAAATCTTTTAATGCCAATTTTCTGACATAAAAGATATGATGAATCAGGGTCAAAGACTTTCAAATTATTTTTCAATGCATTTATCAAGAGAACCATATTCAGTAGAACAGAACAAGCTATTTTAGGTACTTTTGGAGCCTTACACCATTAGATAGATTTTTTAGACTGAACAACTTAGGTAATTAACAATTAGGTGGGGGTGCTGGACCGCCACTCAAAAAATATAATCACAATGTTAAAGATAGTTAGACCACGAAATTGTGAAATCTAAAACGTAACTTTTAATACAATATATAAAATATGCCACTCAACGTAAATTGGAGTGAGTCGCTGGGACAACCTGATGATTAACAGAAATATAGCCCAGAGACCGCCCCTGTGTATATAAAAAATTAGGTTTATTGATCAACCCTGCAGCAAGGAGATCAAGAAACTTGGTAGGATAGATTCTATAACAGAAGGACAATAGAAGAACATGGATCAGTAGAAAAAAACCCTGTATCAGACAGATACCCTCTATGATATAGATTTTTTTCGGTCTGTGTAACCACAATAGTCACTGAACATGTACTCAAGGTCCACACATTTACCTAGTATCCAAGAGTTCATGAAGATAAAAGTGACATAAAAAAGTGATTGCACATAGTATAGTCTGAGTGCAGACAAAACCCATTTATCACAATTCAATTATATAAGAGAAAAAAATGGAATTATCTCTCCCATTCTTTCTTGATTTTCAAGGGAGGAGGTTGATGTCCAGAAATACCTTTTGAACATAAAGTAGGGACATGGGCTGACCCTATTTTTCCCTGTCAGCTCACAATATTACTGACCCCACAACTCCTGCCCTTACAAGGGCAGTCCACAGCTAGCCCTGTATAGAGACCCTGCACTTTACCTTTTTTCATGTCCCTACGCGTTTCATCCAAGTAGAATCCTCAGGGGACTATCTTGTATCCAGGGTACTAAAGTGCTAGGTGCATAAGATCAACATGGGCCCCTCCACTTTCTGTCCTAATCTGCAGAGAGTGGGATGCAGAGCACGGTCCGTATAAATACCTCTCAGAGTGTTTACTTAATTGGTAGTGTCATATGGGTTACCTATAGACACCCCCCTATGAATTGTCACCTCCCTGTTCCCTTCCTAGATACCATGCTTCCACATGTAGGTTTTTCAATGCCGCGACCGGTGTGTGAACCGCACGCTCCACTACTTCCTGAATCTGTGGAATGCATGAAACTCCTCCCACTTCCGGTTTCGCGAACAGCTGTTCCACATCACACAGCCACCTGAATGCAGACGCTGCGCTCCTCCCACATCAGCTCCGAGGTTAGAGGAGCAAACAGCGGTCCATTGCCCACCCACGTGCCCTACGTCACATCCGGAACGTGAGCCGCACAAACTGCGCTCCACCACTCCATAGATACATAGGCACATCCTCAATGTCTACTGCATCAACCACAGAGCGTGGGACGCATATTCTATGTTCAAAATTCATAATAAGCACCCAATCATGCAAACAATTCCAAAATACCAATGACAATTAACCATGTCAAGGTGAATTTGGAAGTGCATTGAAGTGAAGGGTGCATTGCTGGAAAAGGGAAAAAAAAAAAAACTTTAAGTGCGAACGAAAGTAAGAGTGTTACTTGTTTTTCAGTGACTTGGATTCAGGGAGTTTGGAAGGGAGGACTTTGGACTGAATTGCTGTCTGTATTTCATTAATTCTTTCATTTTCTTTTTACTTAACATTCTGTCTATTGCAATCCCCATTAGGAAATGAGCTCCATTATTGACAATGCTATCCAGTGCACATCTTGCCACATGTATGCATTCCTTGAACAGCCGGTCGGGGTTGCTTACTGCTGCGCGAGATGTGTGCACGTTGTGCGTTTGGAAGCCCAGATACTGGATGTAAATGAGCAGCTGGCAACACTGAGATCCATTGACAACATGGAAAGGAGTCTGCTGCTCACTGAGCAGCAGCTCACTGGGGTAGATGTGGGGGAGGGTGGTAGTCGGGAGCTGCAGGACAGTGAGGCCACTAGTTGGGTGACAGTTAGAAGGGGGGGTAGAGGGAAGAGTGTCAGGGAGGCTAGTCCTCATCTGGCACACCCCAATAAGTTTGCAAAGTTGGCAGATGAGGGGAGTGACGGTACAGGGGTAACACTGCTGCAGCAAGGCATGTCCCCTGAAAGCCGGAGGAGTGTCAGCTCCAGTAAAGAGGGAAATAGGAGAGTAGGGCAGGCCAGGCAGGTGCTGGTGGTGGGGGACTCAATTATTAGGGGAGCAGATAGGGCAATCTGTCACAAAGACAGGGATCGTCGAACAGTGTGCTGCCTACCTGGCGCTCCAATCTGGCACATCGCTGATCGGGTTGACAGATTACTGGGAGGGGCTGGTGAGGACCCAGCAGTCATGGTGCACATTGGCACAAATGACAAAGTTAAAGGTAGGTGGAAGGTCCTTTAAGATGATTTCAGGGAATTAGGCTGCAAGCTGAAAGCAAGGACCTCCAAGGTGGTATTCTCTGAAATACTACCGGTACCACGTGCCACGCCAGAGAGGCAACGGGAGATTAGGGAGATAAATAAGTGGCTCAAGAACTGGTGTAGGAAGGAGGGATTTGGGTGCCTGGAGAACTGGGCCGACTCCTCAGTTGGCTACAGACTCTACGCTAGGGACCGGCTGCACCTTAATGGGGAGGGTGCAGCTGTGCTGGGGGAGAAAATGGCTAGAAGGTTGGAGGATTGTTTAAACTAGTGATTGGGGGGAGGGTATTCATTTTATAGGTGGGGAAGATAGTGCAGATAGTAACCTGGGCACAAATAAAGAAATTGGGGGTGGGGTTAGAAGAGTCAATATAGTAAGAAGGAATAGAGGTACAGAGAGATACATAAAATGCATGTACACTAATGCCAGAAGCCTCACCAACAAAATGGAGGAATTAGAATTAATTTTGTTGGAAAATAATTACGACATGGTAGGGATATCTGAGACGTGGCAGGACGAGAGCCATGATTGAGAATTTAATTTACAGGGCTATAGTCTGTTCAGAAATGACCATACAAACAAGCGAGGGGGGGGGTGTTTATATGTAAAATCATCCTTAAAACCTGTCTTGCGGGAGGATATATGTGAATCTAATGAAAATGTAGAGTCCCTGTGGGTGGAGATAAGGGAAGGGGGAAAAAATAATAAATTACTGATAGGGGTTTGTTATAAGTCTGCAAAAATAATGGAAGTAGCGGAGAATATCCTCGTAAAGCAAATAGATGAAGCAGCGACTCAAGGAGAAGTCATTATTATGGGAGACTTCAACTACCCTAAAATACATTGGGGGACAGAAACATGTAGTTCAAGCAAAGGTAATAGTTTTTTGACAACTATGAGAGACAATTACCTTTCACAACTGGTTCAGGACCCAACAAGAAGGGGGGCACTGCTAGACCTAATATTAACCAATAGGCCAGACCGCATATCAAATATACGAGTTGGGGGTCACTTGGGTAATTGTAATCACAAAATAATACGTTTTCATGTAACCTTTAATAAGATGTGTAGTAGAGGGGTTACAAGGACACTAAACTTCAGGAAGGCTAATTTTCAACGGTTGAGAGATGATCTTAGTGCAATAAACTGGGACGATATCCTGAGACATAAAGCTACACAAAGCAAATGGGAGACATTTATTAACATCCTGAATAGGACCTGTGCACAATATATACCCTTTGGGAATAAACATGCTAGAAATAGGAGGAAACCACTATGGCTAAATAGAGCTGTAAGTGTTATGATCTGCAACATAAACTAGGGAAAGACTTAATCTCATTAGTAGACCAGTCCAGTAAAGGATTGTGCAGTTTTAACCAAGGCAAACCTAAAACGACTGGAGAGGGTAAATTATTTAATACCACCAAATCCAAATTTTCTTGGTCAATGCCATTGATAGTGAGGGAAAATGCAGCAACCTTGTGAGTAATACATTTCAAAGGAGTGTTATCAATTGCAATCACAGAAATAGGTGATGACAAAGGTTTGGATTCCAATTTAAGTTTTTCCAAAAACCCCTTATCAATCACATTAAGTGTTGAACCACAATCCACAAATACCTGAAATTCAATCAAATCTTCCTGCAATGAGGTACTCCCTGAAATAAATACTCCCTTAGAGTTTAGACAAGCAATACGGGTGTAACTGACCTTTTTTTTTTCTTTACTTAAACGAAGCTCACAGTTCTTAATCAAATGGTCAGATTTACCACAATAAAAACATAATCCCTTGGAAAACCTGTGGTCTCCTTCCTGAGAGCGGAGTGACATCGCCCCAACCTCCATCGGTTCTCCGCTGTCAGATCAGACCCTCTGGGAACTAGGAGCTGCCATTGCAGGAATCTTTTCATCATAAACCCTGGCAAGCAGTCTCCTGTCCACATGTATAGCTAATTGCATGGCTTCTTGCAAGGTTTCAGGTGCAGGAAATGCAATTAGCAGATCCTTAACCCTTTCACTTAGACCAGCAAGAAAAAAACATTTTAACGCTGAATCATTCCATTTCACTTCTGAGGACCACCTTCTAAAGTGTGTACAATAATTTTCAACATCACCTGACCCCTGATTCAAAAGTCTCAGTTCTGTCTCAGCAGATGAGACTCGATCAGGATCGTCATACAATAGCCCCATAGCAGAAAAAAAATCCTCCACTGACCTAAAACACGGATCATTAGGTTGGAGCGAAAAGGCCCACCCCTGTGGCTTCTTGCGCAAAAGTGACATGATAAACCCAATGCGCTGTGATTCATTCCCAGAGGAGCTTGGTCTCAAACGAAAATATAACAAACAAGCATTTCTAAAGAAAAAAAAATCTTGCTGTTTACCATCAAAAATATCAGGGAGTCCTACCTTCGGTTCCACAAAATGCGCTCCAGGACAGCTACTCACGTGTTGCCGAAGCTCAGACACCTCCAGAGACAATCCCTGCAGGCGTTGAGCCAAATCTTGAACAGAAACCATACTGATCCCCGGATTTCTTTCCTTAAAGTTTTTTTTTTGTTTTGGCTTAACTTACTGTTATGATCTGCAACATAAACTATGGAAAGAAGGGGAGAGCTGTCCCTACAGTAAGACTAAACTGAGTCCCTACGTTGTAGCGGGCGACCTGTTCCTTGTGAACAGACCCACCTTCGTCCTCTGCTAGTCTGAACGGAGACCTATAGAGAAAGGGAGGGGTCTCTAAAAGAACTAAGGACTGGGACAAAAAATGGGACACCTCCTAACAGAAGTTGTTGCAGAGCAAAAGATAAACTGACAAAAGTACTAGAGGTCCAGAGGACCAAGCAAAGAAGAGATAGATAGGCACAAAAGCACCTGGCTAGAAAGACAGTCTAAACAACACTGAAGTCCAGCAAGGCCAGAAGGGTCGGAGCTGGAATATATAGGAAGATGGTCACGTGACCGCAAAACACAAGATAGAAACAAAAACAAACAGGAGGGTTCTAACAGTACCCTCTCTTTTATGAGGATCCTCCGGATCCTCCAGGCCCAGGCCTATCCGGAAATCTCCTGTCGAAAGCTCTGACAAGTCTAGGGGCAGAGACATTATCCGCCTTAACCCAGGAGTTATCCTCGGGACCGAAACCTTTCCAAGCGACGAGATACTGCAATCTCCCTCTATGCTCTCTGGAATTCAGGATACGAGAAATTTCATATTCGCCATCTTCCACCACCGGAGGAACTGTGACAGTGGCCTCCCTATCCGATAAATCAGCCTTTTTTTAACAAGGAAACATGAAACACAGGATTAATCTTCCAGGAGGAGGGAACCTCCAACCTAACAGCAGACTGGTTAACCACCTGAAGCACCTTAAATGGCCCCCCAAACTTCGGACCCAATTTCTTAGAGAGAATCCTCAACCGCAGATTCTTTGAGGACAACCAAACCATGTCACCCACAGTAAACAAAACCTCTTTACGTTTCCTGTTAAAATACTTCTTGGACTTTTTGTTAGCCTCTTGAAGGTTACAACGTGCATTAGTCCAAACTTTCTCCAAATCACGGAAAAATTCTCCTCCTCCGGCACCGCTGACCCCAATTTGGAGAATGAACCAAAAGACGGATGTCTCCCAGTACAACAAAAAAAAGGAGAAAACCCAGCAGAGGAGGATGTATGGTTGTTAAGAGCAAATTCTGCGAGTGGCAGAAACTCAGACCACCCCTCTTGATTGTCTGCCACAAAACAACGCAAAAACTGTTCAACATTCTGGTTCTTTCTTTCAGTCTGTCAATTAGACTCAGGATGATAACCAGACGAAAATGACAAATGGACTCCCAACCTGTCAAAAAAGCACGCCAAAAGCGAGCCACAAACTGAGGTCCCCTATCAGAAACAATGTCGGTGGGAATGCCATGGAGCCTGACAATTTCCTTAACAAACGCCTTAGCGAGTGTCTTAGCGCAGGGTAGCGTAATGAATGGAACCAAATGACACATCTTGCTAAAACGGTCCACGACCACCCAGATGACAGTGAAACCCTCGGACACAGGAAGGTCAGTAATAAAATCCATTGCCAGATGCGTCCAAGGCGCACTAGGAACCTCCAGAGGGCAAAGCAACCCCGCAGCAGGGGTAAAGGAAGCCTTTGATCTAGCACACACAGTACATTGACGCACCCACTTGATGACTTCCTTCTGCCACCCAGGCCCCCAAAAACTGTGACTGATAAGTCTCTTAGTCTCAGAAATTCCTGGATGACCTGCCAACCGAGACTGATGATACTCCACAAACAAATCTCTCCTAGAGGTTCTAGGCACAAACAACCCCCCATGAGGAGTGTTAGATGGGGCATCCTCTTGGGCTTTCAGAATCCCTTCTTCCAAAACGGAATCCAATGCTGCTACCACAACTCCTTCCTGTAAAATGCTCTCCTCCTCCTCGGTACCAACCATGGGAGAAAAGCTGCGAGATAAAGCATCGGCTTTAACATTCTTAGTACCAGGGATATAGGTAACAGAAAAATTAAACCGAGAAAAAAAAAGTGCCCACCTAGCTTGACGGGCATTCAAGCGTTTGGCAGCATCCAGATAGATCAAATTCTTATGATCTGTGAAAACCTGAACAGGAAATTTAGCACCTTCCAAGATATGACGCCAATGTTCAAACGCAAGTTTAATAGCCAGCAATTCCCAATTACCAACATCGTAATTAAGTTCGGTTTCTGAAAATTTATTCGAAAAAAAAGCACAGGGATGTACTCCATCCTTGTTCTCCTGAGACAAAACTGCACCGACCCCCACCAAAGAAGCATCAACCTCGACCAAAAAAGGCTTGGTCTCATCAGGCTGCATAAGGATAGGGGTAGAACTGAACCTCTCCTTTAGACACACAAAAGCTTCAATGGCCTCAGTAGTCCACTGGACCACATTTGCACCTTTCCTGGTGAGATCGGTCAGCGGCTTAACAATTATAGAAAAATTCTTAATGAATTTCCTGTAATAATTGGCAAAATCCAAAAATCTCTGTATTTATTTCAAACCAATAGGCCTAGGCCATTCCTGCACAGCCTGAACTTTCACCGGGTCCATCTCAAAGCCCTCGCTGGAGATAATGTAGCCCAAAAAACTAATTCTCTGCACAGCGAACTCACATTTCTCCAGCTTAGCAAAAAGTGAATTATCACTCAATAACTGCAACACCTCACGTACGCTCTGCCAATGGGACTCCAGAACTGGTGAATAAATCAGAATGTCATCCAAATACACAACCACATTCTTGCCAATCAAAGGTCTCAGGATGTCATTAATAAGGTTCTGAAAAAATGCGGGAGCATTGGTAAGACCGAAGCGCATCACCAGATTCTCAAAATGACCTACCGGAGTGTTAAAAGCAGTTTTCCATTCATCACCCTCCTTCATTCGTAACAAATTGTATGCCCCCCGGAGATAAATTTTAGAGAACCACTTGGTCCCTACTAACTGGTTAAACAAGTCTGGAATTAACGGCAATGGGTAGGAATTGCGTATGGTAATCTTATTAATTTCACGAAAGTCCAGACATGGACGTAAACCACCGTCTTTTTTTTTAACAAAGAAAAATCCAACGGCCACAGGCGACTTAGAAGGTCTAATGTGACCAGCAGCCAAGCTCGTCTTTATGTATTCCTCCAAGGCCTTTCTTTCAGGGATAGTCAGATTAAATAAGCGACTCATGGGAAGAGTAGCTCCAGGAACAAACTCAATGGTGCAATCATAGTCCCTATGAGGAGATAAAACTTGCGACTCCTCCTCTGAAAAAACCTTCCAAAAATCCTGAATAGGTACAGGTAATTCCCCTTTTTCCACAGCCGCAATGCGACCATTACAACATATATCATAGCACTTAGGACTCCAAGACTTAATCTCATTAGTAGACCAAAGGATAGTGCAGTTTTAACCAAGGCAAACCTAAAACGACTGGAGAGGGTAAATTATTTAATACCACCAAATCCAAATTTTCTTGGTGAATGCCATTGATAGTGAGGGGAAATGCAGCAACCTTGTGAGTAATACATTTCAAAGGAGTGCTATCAATTGCAATCACAGAAATAGGTGATGACAAAGGTTTGGATTCCAATTTAAGTTTTTCCAAAAACCCCTTATCAATCACATTAATTGTTGAACCACAATCCACAAATACCTGAAATTCAATCAAATCTTCCTGCAATGAGGTACTCCCTGAAATAAATACTCCCTTAGAGTTTAGACAAGCAATACGGGCGTAACTGACCTTTTTTTTTTCTTTACTTAAACGAATCTCACAGTTCTTAATCAAATGGTCAGATTTACCACAATAAAAACACAATCCCTTGGAAAACCTGCGGTCTCCTTCCTGAGAGCGGAGTGACATCGCCCCAACCTCCATCGGTTCTCCGCCGTCAGAGCAGACCCTCTGGGAACTAGGAGCTGCCATTGCAGGAATCTTTTCATCATAAACCCTGGCACGCAGTCTCCTGTCCACACATATAGCTAATTGCATTGCTTCTTGCAAGGTTTCAGGTGCAGGAAATGCAATCAGCAGATCCTTAACCCTTTCACTTAGACCAGCAAGAAAAAAACATTTTAACGCTGATTCATTCCATTTCACTTCTGAGGACCACCTTCTGAAGTGTGTACAATAATTTTCAACATCACCTGACCCCTGATTTAAAAGTCTCAGTTCTGTCTCAGCAGATGAGACTCGATCAGGATCGTCATACAATAGCCCCATAGCAGAAAAAAAATCCTCCACTGACCTAAAACACGGATCATTAGGTTGGAGAGAAAAGGCCCACCCCTGTGGCTTCTTGCGCAAAAGTGACATGATAAACCCAAGGCACTGCGATTCATTCCCAGAGGAGCTTGGTCTCAAACGAAAATATAACAAACAAGCATTTCTAAAGGAAAAAAAAACCTTGTTGTTTACCATCAAAAATATCAGGGAGTCCTACCTTGGGTTCCACAAAATGCGCTCCAGGACAGCTACTCACTAGTGTTGAGCCACCCCCGTAGTGTTCGAGTTCGGTTCGGTTCGACGAACACCCGTGTGTTCGCCGAACTGTTCGTCGAACACCTTCGAACACCGTTAAAACCAATGGCAGGCAAACAAAAACACATAGAAACACATAGAAAACACCTTCAAAGGTGTCCAAAAGCTGACAAACTGCTCAGAAGACATAACTAACACATGGAAAAGTGACAAGTACATATAGTCATGCGAAAATAAAAGAGGTGGAGGAGTAAAAGGAGGGGGAGACACAGATATAGGCATGTCATGCCCTTCTAAAATCCAAAAAGTGAGAAGCCGACACGGCCAGTCCGCTCCTGCCCGTGCCACCTCCGTGTCGCCGGGTTTGTGCCAGAGCCGCGGTGAACCCTGATGGCCAGCCCCCCTCTCCCAATACTGGTGCCTGTTCGCTGGTGGGTCGAGCGAGCCCCCCTGTGGTGGAGGCAGCTCTAAGCTTTTTAATTTAAATTGTCTCTCTAATTTGAATGAATACACTTTAAATCCATTTACAAGGATCTATTGGAGGGCAAGTCTCATGCCAGCAGCCGCGTAATTCCAGCTCCAGTAGCGTCCACTAAAGCTGCTGCAGTTAAAAAGCTTTTATAAGGATCGAGCTCGGCTGTCCACCGCAAGGCATCCTACTGCCAGTCCCAGTCCCTATGCCTTGGGGCGCCTCCTAATGCTCTTCACTGAGTATCCCATGGTCCCGAAGCATTTCCTTTGAAAAAATTAAGTGTCTAAACTACAGGTGGTGTAGCTTGCTTAACAGCCGGGATAATCCGCTGACTAGCAGACACTGCTACTAGGCACAAAGTATTTCCTGGGCTAGATGCAGTTAAAAATTTGTAATTAGATACTCTCATTGGATGCTGAGAAAGCATTCCATAGAGTCTCCTGGCACGCCATATATGATTCTCTTAAAAAGCTTGGGGTAGGGGTCTAGGGGACCATTTTATAGCCAAAATCACGGCCCTGTATCACAATACGTCACCTAGGCTGAAGATAAATGGAACTGTAGCACCCTGAGGGCTCGGTTGCTACAGAAGTATTGCACCTCACCCAGAGGTGTGATATCTCACTCTCAGGTAAGGATGCAGTGTGGATCAGGACCCAACACCTGCATGCATTACACCACATTGCCGTG
Organism: Phyllobates terribilis; assembly: GCF_046119375.1. NCBI lineage: Eukaryota > Metazoa > Chordata > Amphibia > Anura > Dendrobatidae > Phyllobates > Phyllobates terribilis. Next base: position 792,849,435 of record NW_027362761.1, read on the forward strand.
GGGCAGGGCGACCAATATGCCTCTGAGATGGGCACGACAGTCCCTGTCCCTGGCTGGAGTGGGCGGAGGGAACACTGAGGAAGGGGAACCCTGTAGTGCAGGAGCAGGGAGGAAGCAGTTCCTGGGTGCATTGAGAAGGGAGTATAAAAGGTGGGCACCATCTTAGTTCAGTGCAGAGAAGTCTGAGCAGAAGTGGCAGGGAGCAGGGGCTCTGCATGAGCTCTGCTCCGGAGGCGGGCCTAGTAACAGAGGCCCAGGCCTCGAAGAGGGAGAAGGAAGGAAGAGGAGCGGAGAAGGCTCCAGGAACGAGGAATGAAGGGATCCCAGGGGTGCGGATGGGCGAGTCGCCACCGCACGCCCGAATCCACCTGCGTGGAGGGGTCAGGCCAAAGGGGGAGACCGGTCCCCGAAACTAGTGGAGGCAGGAAACGACCCTCAGCTAGAAACCGGAGGCTGTGACATTTTATGTGGCGCAGCCCCTCGCTACACCCGCTAGGAAGGCACCACATAGGGTCAGGGAAACTGGCGCCAAGTTTACCAAGAGGAGGCCCGAGGCAGCTGGACAGAAGGGTTGGTAAGAAAGGCCAGACAAAGGACACACAAAGGGGGTCCTGTGAAGCGCTCCAAAGTTATCTGGGAGTTGTCTGAGCCCCTCACCTGGTGAGCACAGTACGACGTGGGCAGCCGTTACCTGCAGACGTGGTCTGGATAATAAGAACTGTGAGTAAAGGCCCTGGACTGCATCACTGACTCCGTGTCGTTACTGCTGCTGCCCTGCACCATCACCCCCATCCTCCGCATACACTGCCCTGAGGCTATACTCCTCCCGTGGGGAGTTATGCTACGCTCTGCTGCACCCACAACACCAGCCTCAGCGGTCTGCCCTGCAGCGGCGGTTCACTCTGACCGCAATCCACGGGTGGCGTAGTCGGACATTTAAACATCAAAACCACATAAATAGTTCCGCCACTGGTTTGACCACCCTGAGCCACGGAACCGGGTCGCCGCCACGAAGACTACAACCACCAGCATCCACCAAAAAGGGTCCGGCTCCGGGTGTCCCAAGGCCCAGGGGGTGCATCAGAACATTTTCATCACCTTTCACAATCACCAATGGGACAAGGCAGGGATGTCCTCTGTCCCCTCTCTTATACATCCTAGTGACGGAGCACCTGCTCTCATCAATTCGCCATAACCCCAATATTAGGTGGATTGAGGTGGGAGGCACCGAGTACAAGTGCTCTCTATTTGCTGATGATGTCCTAGTATATATCACTCAATCACATATATCCATCCATGCTGTTATGGCTGAAATAGATCACTTTGTTACATGGTCAAATTTTAAAATCAATGCAGCGAAGTCTGAGGCCCTCAATGTCTCCCTCCCCAAATCCATATAGGATTCCATCCAGTCCAACTTTCCCTTTGCCTGGCCCTCACAGGGTATCAAATACTTAGGAATTCCTATTCATAGAGACCTCTCCCATCTATGTTGTCTTAATTTTGGGCCCTTTATTGAACAACTCCATACAGACCACGGTTGGCAAGTTAGAACTGTAAGATTCACTACGTGAACCACTGGTGTTTTGTGGAAAAGCACATGTACACTGCGTTCCAAATTATTATGCAAAAAGTGTTTAGGAGTGATAAGGGAAGAATTTGTTTGTTTGTCAGTTAAACTCATTGATGGTGATGTGTGTCAGGGCTTTTTATATCACTGTAAGCAATTGCAGACACCTGTGCTAATTAGTTTGGCAGGTGTGTCCAATGAAAGGCAAGACTACTTAAGAAGGCTGTCTCACATTATTAAGCAGCCTACATTTTCTGCCAAAATGGGAAAGAAAAAGGATGTGTCGGGTGCTGAGAAGCAACAAATTGTGGAGTGTTTAGGTCAAGGCATGACTACAATCAACATTGTGCGATGATCAGGATGAAGTGTCTTGGCAATCAAGAAGTATGTAGCTGATTCACAGTACACACGTGTGCGTGCTGATAAGGGCAAATTGAGGACTCTTTCCTACAGGCAATTACGTCACGTTGAAAGAGCAGCGGCAAAAAAGCCTTGTCATAGCAGCAGACAAGTTTTTGAAGCTGCTTGTGCCTCCAACGTCCCACGAACAACAAGATGCAGGGTCCTTCAGAGGTTTGCAGCTGTGCATACGCCATCCTGTCGACCTCCTCTATCCACTTCACACAAGCAGAAACGGCTCCAGTGGGCCAAACATTACATGAAGACTGATTTCAAAACTGTTTTGTTCATGGATGAGTGCCGTGCAGCGCTCGATGGTCCAGATGGATGGAGTGGAGGATGGCTGGTTGATGGACACCCCACGCAAACACGGCTACAGTGCCAACAAGGAGGAGGTGGAGTAATGTTTTGGGCTGGAATCATGGGGAGAGAGATTGTCGGCCCCTTTAGGATCCCTGAAGGCGCTAAAGATGAACTCCATAATGTATGTGGATTTTCTCAAACAGCACTTCCTGCCATGGTTTAAGAAGAAGAACCGTGTATTTCACAGCAAGATCATTTTTCTGCATGATAATGCACCATCTCATGCTGCACATAAAACATCTGCATCTCTGGCTGATATGGGCATAAAAGGGGACAAACTTATGTTGTGACCCCCATGCTCCCCTGACCTGTACCCCATTCAGAACCTATGGAGCATCATTAAAAGGAGTGTCTATGATGGCAGGAGGCAGTTCACATCTAAGCAACAGCTCTGGGAGGGTATTCTGTCCTCATGCAAAACAATTGAAGCAGAAACCATCCAAAACCTGACAAATTCAATGGACGAGAGAGTTCAGAAGCTCCTTTCGAACAAGGGGTCCTATGTGAAAATGTAACATCACCTAGAATAAAGTTTTGAGTTGAAAACTGTTTGATTTCAGTTTCTAACAACCTGCTAATGCTTATAATTTCAAAAATGACCATTTTTTTGGTCTTTATTAAAATGAAAAGGTTGATCGAAAAGTTTGGGGGATCTAAGAGTGTGGCAACCCAGTAGTCATGATTACTTCTAATTCTGACAATATGAGGGTCATGCTGCAGGTAGTGCAGCAAGAAGGCACTTATGTGTCTTGCGCATCTCGGAGCCCCAAAATTATTTTCCGGGCTAGATGCAGCTAAAAATTATTATTAATTTTAAATCTGGTGAAGCTTTAGTATAGATGGCCTAATAGGATCAGTGCTGCACACTGCTACAAAGCCCAAATTATTTTCCAGCCAAGATACAGATAAACATGATTAGTAATTTGAAAGCTTAAAACGGTTGGTAGGGTGATTTTAACCAATCATCAAGCTTTTACTCTCCCCAGGATGACACAGGGGTAGAAAAGTCGTTTCGGATCCATGATTTGTTCATCTTTTTGAACGTGAGTCTGTCTACATTATCAGTGGAGAGCCGCGTGCGCTTATCTGTCAGCACACCACCAGCAGCGCTGAACACACGTTCAGACAGAATGCTGGCTGCGGGGCATGACAAGATCTCCAAGGCGTAAGTGGCTAGCTCCGGCCATTTATCCAGATTGGAAGCCCAAAAAGAGCAAGGGTCCAGTGACACAGTCGTGGCTTCAATGTTTACTTGGAGATACTCCTGTACCATCGTCTCTAGGCGTTGACTATGTGTCAGACTTCTTGTCTCCTGTGGCCTTGCAAAGGATGGGCTAAAAAAGTGGTGAAATGATTCCACAAAATTGATGTTACCAGCAGATACTGTGGTTCTGTTACGGTTTGAGTGCTGAACACTTGACGGTCCCACGGTTGGCAAGTTGGAACTGTGAGATTCAGTACGTGCACCACTGGTATTTTGTGGAAAAGCACATGTAAGATTCTGCAACAGTCTCTGCTGATACTCATGCATGCGTGCATCCCTTTCTATGGCAGGAATAATTTCTGCAAATTTACTTTTGTACCGGGGATCTAACAGTGTGGCAACCCAGTAGTCAGGATTATTTCTAATTCTCACAATTCGAGGGTCATGTTGCAGGTAGTGCAGCAAGAAGGCACTCATGTGTGTTGCGCATCCAGGAGCACCAAGTCCCTGTTGTGTTGGTGGCGAGGTAACAATCATGCTTCCTTCCTCTGTCCTCTCCCCCCAACCTCGCACAACAGAAATGTGATCAAGGTCTCCCTCATCTGATGAGTCTTCCATCAGTTCGTCCTCCACTTCTTCCTGGGCTCCTGCACCTTCCTCACTAGTTTGGCTGCTACCATGCACCCTGGTAAAACCATCTCCCCCACCCTCACATGCCTGCCGCCTTGGTGCTGCCGACCGTCTGGACCTTGCAGATGTTAGCCCTTCCGCATACTACTCCTCCTCCTCTACTTCCTCCACTTCCTCTTGTGCCACCACCTGACTCCGAATTCTGTTTAACATGTGCTCCAGCATGTAAATCACCGGAATAGTCATGCTGATAATGGCATCGTCAGCACTAAACATCTTCGTCGCCATTTCAAAACTGTGCAGAAGGGTGCATAGGTCCCTGATCTGAGACCACTCCTCCAGCGTGATTTGCCCCACCTCTGAATCTCGTTGGCCCAGGCTATACGTCAGAACGTATTGCACCAGGGCTTGTCGGTGCTGCCACAGTCGCTGCAACATGTGCAGAGTTGAATTCCACCGGGTAGGCACATCGCATTTTAGCCGGTGAAGTGGCAGGCCCAACGACTTCTGTAGAGATGTAAGTCGCTGAGCTGCGGGATGCGAACGGCGGAAGTGAGCACACAGCGACCGTGCCCTCTGCAGAAGGCCATCTAGTCTGGGATAGTGGGCTAAAAATTGCTGGACAACCAGATTCAACACGTGAGCCATACAAGGCACGTGTGTGACATTGCCCCGGCGAAGGGCCGCACCCAGATTTGCAGCATTGTCGCACACGGCCTTCCCTGGTTTCAGGTCCAGTGGAGACAACCATTCATGAAATTGGTTCTCCAGAGCTGACCACAACTCCTCAGCTGTGTGACTCACATTTCCCAGACATTTCAATGTAAAAACCGCCTGATGACGTTGAGCCCTACTGCCAGCATAGTAAGGAGGTGTGCAGGATCCCTTCTGCGCAGTTAGAAAGCTTGTGGCATGACCAGACAGGCTTTGGGTGCAGGTGGAAGACCGAGAGGAGGTTGAGGAGGCAGAAGCAGTGGAGGAACTTTGACATAAAGAGGATTGACGCACAACTCGTGGGGACGGCAAGACTTGGACAGCAGCCCCTTGTCCTGCTGTCACCATAGTTACCCAGTGCCCAGTCAGCGACATGTAACGCCCCTGTCCATGCCTACTCGTCCAAGTGTCTGTGGTGAAATGCACCCTGTCACACACAGAGTTTCTCAAAGAAGCGGTGATGTTGTGTGCGACATGCTGGTGGAGCGCAGGCACACCTTTCTTTGAGAAGTAGTGCCGACTGGGCATCTGGTACTGGGGCACTGCGACGGACATAAGGTCTCGAAAATCCTCTGTGTCCACCAGGCGGAAAGGCAGCATTTCTGTAGCCAAGAGCTTGCAGATGGTGAAATTCAACCTCTTAGCTTTCTCATGGCTAGGAGGAAATGGTCTTTTACTTGTCCACATCTGAGGGACCGAGGGCTGGCTATTGTGCTTAGACGGGGTTGATAAGGGTGTCCCCGGCAAACTGCCGGTCTGTGAGGAAGATGCAGGCGGACATGTTAGCTTGCCTTGATCCAAAGGTGGTGCTATCGATGTCGGACAGCGCTCAACACCAGCTGGTGTTACCACCTCCAAAGAAAATGATGACCTGCCAATCACGCTGGCTGTTGCGGGTAAAGAGGTGGCAGGTCTGCGCCCCAAAACAGGTGTGACTGCTGTCCCCCCAGTCACAGAGGATGAAGAGGCCGCGGATGCACAAGATATGGCAGACGGTGGTTGGCCCGGCCGGCTAGGCCGCATTGTAGCACACTGAGCTTCCCACTGCAACTTATGCTTCATGTCCATGTGCCGGTTCATGCATGAAGTACTCAAACTATGTATTTTTTGGCCTCTACTTAGCTTTTGCTGACAAATGTTACAGATAACACGAGTTGGGTCATCTTTATCGATCTGAAAAAATGCCCAGGCTATGCAAGGCTTAGCACCCATGCGACCTGAAGATCCACCACGACTTGTGGTGAGAGGCAGAGTTGTGTTTGAGGATGCAGTTGTTGACGTGCTTCCAGTACTACGTCTCTGTCCAGGAAGGCGCAACCTGACCTCGTCTTCACTAGCATCTTCCTCCACCTCCTCTGCTGACCTCATCTCTTGGCTGACTGTGGGTTGACAGTAAGTGGGATCTCCAACCTCATCATCATCACCCTGTGCGTTATCACACCCGTCGTCCTCAGAGCCAACCTGTTCCTGCCCTGACAAAAAACTAAAGTTGTCGCTCCAATCAGGTATTTGAGCCTTATCATCGTCTTCCTCATTGTCTCCACCAACAGGAGTTACAGTTTGGGAATGAGGGTCTACATTATGGTCAGAACCTTCTGCGTCTGGTCCTGGATCCGACTCATAAAGATTCTGGGCATCAGTGCAGATCATTTCCTCGTCTGGATTCACAGAAGCGCTGGAGTCGACCTCTGATTCCCAGGCTATAGTATGAGTAAACAGCTCTGCAGACTCAACCATCTGTTCTACCTCATACTCAGACGGGCAGCTGGAGATTTGGGAGCTGTGAGGAAGCAAGTGCGATTGGGGTGACACCTTTGAGAACTGGAGTATTTGTGATGTTGAAGTTGATGTGGAGGAGAGCCCACTTAAAGGAGCACTTGATATCCGTTGAAGCACCTGCTGTTTTTGTGCCTCATCTGGAATTTGTAGCGATTGGCGTGGCCGTAAGAAAGGGATCTTATCACATTGTCCGCTAAAAGAAGTAGACATTTTAGTTTGGCTGGAAGATGGTCTTTCTTCTGCAGATGTTACTGTTGCTTTAACACCTACCCCACGGACACAACCTTTTTTCCCCTTCCCAACACGCCTATTCCCCTTTCCACCAGCAGCAGGCCTTTTTCCACTCATTTTGGTGGTTAACTAATTCACAACTCTGGAGTTGTTTGCACAAAAAAACAATGGATGGGAACCGAGCAGAGCTGAGTGGCCAAACTGTGGTATTAGGCCAAAACTATTGGCTGGGTTAGATGCAGAAAAAAATTATATTCAATTTGCAACCTGATGGAGGTCTGTATAGATGGATTAATAGAACAAGTCCCACACACAGCTAGAAGCCCAATATTTTTTCAGAAGTAGATGCAGAAAAAAATATATTCAGTTTGCAACCTGATGGAGGTCAGTATAGATGGACTAATACAACAAGTCCCACACACAGCTAGAAGCCCAATATTTTTTCAGAGGTAGATGCAGAAAAAAATATATTCAGTTTGCAACCTGATGGAGGTCTGTATAGATGGATTAATAGAACAAGTCCCACACACAGCTAGAAGCCCAATATTTTTTCAGAGGTAGATGCAGAAAAAAATATATTCAGTTTGCAACCTGATGGAGGTCTGTATAGATGGATTAATAGAACAAGTCCCACACACAGCTAGAAGCCCAATATTTTTTCAGAGGTAGATGCAGAAAAAAATATATTCAGTTTGCAACCTGATGGAGGTCTGTATAGATGGATTAATAGAACAAGTCCCACACACAGCTAGAAGCCCAATATTTTTTCAGAGGTAGATGCAGAAAAAAATATATTCAGTTTGCAACCTGATGGAGGTCTGTATAGATGGATTAATATAACAAGTCCCACACACAGCTAGAAGCCCAATATTTTTTCAGAGGTAGATGCAGAAAAAAATATATTCAGTTTGCAACCTGATGGAGGTCTGTATAGATGGATTAATAGAACAAGTCCCACACACAGCTAGAAGCCCAATATTTTTTCAGAGGTAGATGCAGAAAAAAATATATTCAGTTTGCAACCTGATGGAGGTCTGTATAGATGGATTAATAGAACAAGTCCCACACACAGCTAGAAGCCCAATATTTTTTCAGAGGTAGATGCAGAAAAAAATATATTCAGTTTGCAACCTGATGGAGGTCTGTATAGATGGATTAATAGAACAAGTCCCACACACAGCTAGAAGCCCAATATTTTTTCAGAGGTAGATGCAGAAAAAAATATATTCAGTTTGCAACCTGATGGAGGTCAGTATAGATGGACTAATACAACAAGTCCCACACACAGCTAGAAGCCCAATATTTTTTCAGAGGTAGATGCAGAAAAAAATATATTCAGCTTGCAACCTGATGGAGGTCAGTATAGATGGACTAATACAACAAGTCCCACACACAGCTAGAAGCCCAATATTTTTTCAGAGGTAGATGCAGAAAAAAATATATTCAGTTTGCAACCTGATGGAGGTCTGTATAGATGGATTAATAGAACAAGTCCCACACACAGCTAGAAGCCCAATATTTTTTCAGAGGTAGATGCAGAAAAAAATATATTCAGTTTGCAACCTGATGGAGGTCTGTATAGATGGATTAATAGAACAAGTCCCACACACAGCTAGAAGCTAATATTTTTTCAGAGGTAGATGCAGAAAAAAATATATTCAGTTTGCAACCTGATGGAGGTCTGTATAGATGGATTAATAGAACAAGTCCCACACACAGCTAGAAGCCCAATATTTTTTCAGAGGTAGATGCAGAAAAAAATATATTCAGTTTGCAACCTGATGGAGGTCTGTATAGATGGATTAATAGAACAAGTCCCACACACAGCTAGAAGCCCAATATTTTTTCAGAGGTAGATGCAGAAAAAAATATATTCAGTTTGCAACCTGATGGAGGTCTGTATAGATGGATTAATAGAACAAGTCCCACACACAGCTAGAAGCCCAATATTTTTTCACAGCTAGATGCAGAAAAAAATTATATTCAATTTGCAACCTGATGGAGGTCAGTATAGATGGACTAATAGAATGATGCTATGCCCAAAAGATTTTACTTCACTAGGTGCAGTAAAAAAATTGGTATTCTATACACAGGTGGTATATCTTGCAACACAGATAGGCTACTCCACTGACTAACACACTCTGCAATAGGCCAAAAAGGATTAGCTTTGCTAGATTCAGCCAAATGCTGTGAAAAAAACTTGCACAGCACTGGCACAGACCTGCCTGGCAAAAACTGATAGGAACTGATGTAACCTAGTCCTGAAAAGGACTCCAATTACAATTAGTCTTTACTCCCACAATCTATCTATTTAAGAGCACAGACCTGCCTGATAAAAGTCGTAGGAAATGCTGTAACCTAGTCCTTAAAAGGACTGCAATCACAACTATTCAATACTCCCAAGCTATCTGTAGATTTGTGCGAAAATTGGCTTGAAATTAACAAGGTAACACACAGCAACAGCGGTGCCGTCTAACACGCAGCTGCAGCAGTGAGAAAATGGTGGCGACGGGGAAAATGGCTTGGTCTTATAGGGCAAGGACATGTGACATACACTGCCAATGACACATGCCCTTGCTTGTGTGAAAAAAAGCACTTCGCTTCGTGTGTGCGCTGCTGATAGGCTGACAGATTGCACCTCCCCACTGCAAATGCGGGAAAGAGAAAAAAAAATGGAGATCTTCATTGTTCCTGCAGAGATCCATCCCCTGCCCCTCCCCCCACCCCGCTGTACACTCAAACTGCGTATTAACATTAATTTTCATCATTACTGAGAAAAAATCCAGTTATGATTTTGGTGCACGAACAGTTATCGAACATAACCTCGAACAGCCGAATTTTTCTCAAATTGTTCGTGTTCGCCGAACGGCTCGAACACCGCCCAAAACAGCTCGAATTTGAGATTGGCGAACAGTTCGAGTAGAACAACGCTCATCTCTACTACTCACGTGTTGCCGAAGCTCGGACACCTCCAGAGACAATCCCTGCAGGCGTTGAGCCAAATCTTGAACAGAAACCATACTGATCCCCGGATTTCTTTCCTTAAAGTTTTTTTTTGTTTTGGCTTAACTTACTGTTATGATCTGCAACTTAAACTAGGGAAAGAAGGGGAGAGCTGTCCCTACAGGAAAACTAAGCTGAGTCCCTACGTTGTAGCGGGCGACCTGTTCCTTGTGAACAGACCCGCCTTTGTCCTCTGCTAGTCTGAACGGAGACCTATAGAGAAAGGGTGGGGTCCCTAAAAGAACTAAGGACTGGGAAAAAAATGGGACACCTCCTAACAGAAGTTGTTGCAGAGCAAAAGATAAGCTGACAAAAGTACTAGAGGTCCAGAGGACCAAGCAAACTAGAGATAGATAGGCACAAAAGCACCTGGCTAGAAAGACAGTCTAAACAACACTGAAGTCCAGCAAGGCCAGAAGGGCGGAGCTGGAATATATAGGAAGATGGTCACATGACCGCAAAACACAAGATAGAATCAAAAACAAACAGGAGGGTTCTAACAGTAAGGGGCGCGATAAGTGACAAAAAGAAAGCATTTAGAGAACTAAAGCAAGTAGGTAGTGATGAGTCATTAAATAAATATAGAAAATTAAATTAATTATGTAAAAAACAAATCAAGGCAGCAAAGATTGAGGCAGAGAGAATCATTGCCAGAGAAAGTAAAAATAACCCCAAAATATTCTTTAACTACATAAATAGTAAAAAACTAAAAAATGATAGTGTTGGCCCATTTAAAAATAGTCTGGGTGAAATGGTGGATGAGAATGAGGAAAAAGCCAATATACTAAATGATTTTTTTTCAACCATATTTACACAAGAAAATCGCATGACAGAAAACATGATTAGTGATAACAAAAATTCTCCATTAAATGTCACTTGCTTAACCCAGCAGGGAGTACAGCGGCGTCTAAAAATCACTAAAGTTGACAAATCCCCGGGCCCGGATGGGATACACCCGTGGGTACTGCAGGAATTAAGTAACGTCATAGATAGACCATTATTTTTAATCTTTAAAGATTCCACAATAACAGGGTCTGTACCACACGACTGGCGTACAGCAAATGTCGTGCCAATATTCAAAAATGGGACAAAAACTGAACTTGGAAATTATAGGCCAGTAAGCTTAACCTCTTCTGTGGGTAAAATCCTGGAGGGTTTCCTAAGAGATGCTATAATAGAGTATCTGAAGAAGAATATCCTCATGACCCAATATCAACATGGGTTTACGAGAGACCGTTCCTGTCAAACTAATCTGATCAGTTTTTATGAGGAGGCAAGTTCTGGACTGGACCAAGGAAATGCAGTGGATGTTGTGTATATGGACTTTTTAAAAGCTTTTGATACGGTTCCACACAAAAGGTTGATACATAAAATGAGAACAATGGGGATAGGGGTAAATATATGTATGTAGGTTAAGAATTGGCTCAGTGATAGGAAACAAAGGGTGGTTATTAATGGAAAACACTCAGACTGGGTCTCAGTTAACAGTGGGGTACCACAGGGGTCAGTATTGGGCCCCCTTCTTTTTAACATATTTATTAATGACCTTGTAGGGGGCATACCGAGTAATATTTCAATATTTGCAGATGACACTAAACTCTGCAGGGTAATCAATACAGAGGAGGACAATTTTATATTACAGGAGGATCTATGTAAACTAGAAGCTTGGTCTGATAAATAGCAAATGAGCTTTAATGGGGATAAATGTAAGGTAATGCACTTGAGCAGAGGAAATAAAATGTATAATTATATGCTTAATTGCAAAACACTGGGCAAAACTGTAACTGAAAAATACCTGGGTGTATTGGTGGACGACAAGCTCACGTTTAGTGGCCAGTGTCAGGCAGCTGCTGCAAAGGCAAATAAATTAATAGGATGCATTAAAAAAGGCATAGATGCTCATGAGGAGGACATCATTTTACCTCTATACAAGTCATTAGTGCGACTGTGACGCCCAGCTGCGCTTGGTATCACAGGTCCTGGAAGAGTGCATTGATGGATTCCTCCACAAGAGGCCCCCATAACCATTCACACATCTCCACCTTCCACCTCAGGCCACCAGAGGGAGCCCGTTAGGGATAGATAAATAGGGAAGGTGGGGCCAGGCAGCAGTTAGTCTAGACTGGAGTTGACAGAGAGCAAACCTGTTGAGAGAGTTCCTGCAGTAAAGAAGCCTGAGAGAGGTTAGTGTGCAGTGGAGCACAGTCCAGACTCAGTTGTAGCTCGGAGTAGTGAGCTTTAGGTGTGACGGCGCCATAAGATCGGTGAAGCACGGCAAGCTGCCGTTAGTGTGAGTAGCCTAGTGAGGGCCCGAGTAGGCCGAAGGCGAGTGGAGAGTTAGTACATAGGGGGCAGAGGAGCTTAACTGGCTCACCCCGAAGCATTTACCGGACACCGGGTCTGAAGTTTACCGGGATCTCTATGACCCAGTAAGGCATAACCGGAATCCCTGGGGAACTACAAGTCCCAGGATCGCTAAAGTGCTGATACGTAACAGAGCCAGGAGACACATAGACCCGCAGCTAAGGTGCGTGTACTCCAAGAAAAGGCCCTACCACAAGGTCAGCCAGCGCAGGACAGAGACAAAGTTAGGCCTAGCTCCAGGCAGGTCAGAAACTTACTACGCAGAGGCAAGAAACAGGAGGCCCAAAACCCGCTCATTGGGGAGGATCCCGACATGCACCCTTCACCCTACAGTGCTCCGGGACGTTCCTGAATTTCCTTCAGTAAAAGGTACTGAAGTGACTATCGTGTCTGTCCCTGTTCTTGCTCATACCCGGTGGGTCTCGTCTGTCCTGCATACCACGTCATACACTGCCCTGAGGCCTAGCTCCACCTGTGGGGAGCTATTCCATCAAGCTGCCTTATCACCGGCCTCAGTTTACTGCGCAGAGCTGGTGATCCTCACCAGAAGCCACAGGTGGCATCACGAACTCTTTCTTAAAATTAATAAATATCCACCCTTTTAAAGAGAGACCCCAGGGTACAGGCCCGGGAGCCGACCACCGCAAAATCCTTAAGGCAAAGGCCCGGGTACCGAGTCATCCCCATCCACTGGGCTAGTCACGACCACACTTAGAATACTGTGTACAGTTCTGGTCTCCGGTGTATAAGAAAGACATAGCTGAACTAGAGCAGGTGCAGAGAAGAGCGACCAAGGTTCTTAGAGGACTGGGGGGTCTGCAATACCAAGACAGGTTATTACACTTGGGGTTATTTACTGTGGAAAAAAGAAGGCTTAGGGGTGATCTTATTACTATGTACAAGTATATGAGGGGACAGTACAAAGACCTTTCTACTGATCTTTTTAGTCTGAGGCCAGAGACGGGGACAAGGGGGCATCTTCTACGTCTGGAGGAAAGAAGGTTTAATCATAATCACAGACGGGGATTCTTTACTGTAAGAGCAGTGAGACTATGGAACTCTCTGCCGCATGATGTTGTAATGAGTGATTCCCTGTAAAAATTTAAGAAGGGCATGGATGCCTTTCTTGAAAAGTATAATATTACTGGTTATAAAAACTAGATTCCATAATAGGGCGTTGATCCAGGGAACTAGTCTGATTGTCATATGGAGTCGGGAAGGAATTTTTTTCCCCAATGTGGAGCTTAGTGTTTGCCACATGGTTTTTTTTTTGCCTTCCTCTGGATCAACATGTTAGGCTATGGGTTGAACTAGATGGACTTAGTCTTCCTTCAACCTTAAAAAACTATGTTACTATGTATTAACTGATTTATTTGATGCAGTGATTTTTGATTGCATATAGTCAATGACATTTATTTTATAGATTATTATTTGAACCGGACCATAGGGTGGAGATGGAAGGGGGGATGCAAAATATTTACTTTTATTACATAGCGAGGTGCCTTTTTTGGTAAAGTATAAAGAGAGCCATATTTTCATGACCTTATTTGGTATACTATCCATAGATCGAGTGGCATGTATTTAAAAAAAAAGGTTAGAGCTTATTGGCCTCGGAATTATATATGGCTGGGTATCTGCCTATAATGGGTAGAGGACAAGGAAGAGGATAAAAGATCACTCTATACAAAACACCCATAATTAATTTGTTCATTGAGACCCAATGGTGACACTGTTCTCATATAAAATATCCATTTTGCTTCTTTTTGCAGGATTATTCTGTCCCAATCTCCTCCTCTTACTGGACTCGGTACCTTTTCGATTCCCATAAATTTGAGAACACTAATGTTACCCCCATGAAGAATATTAACGTGCCTAGACACAGGCGTATCCCTTTTGTGGGTGATATCGCTAACATGGTCACCTATCCGTCTTTTAAATTCTCTAATGGTCTTTCCGATGTATTCCATCCCACATTCACATAGGGCTCTATAAATAACCCCTCTTGTACTGCAATTAATAAAATCTTTTATCTTGTAATTTTTACCAGTCACATTACTGGTAAAATCCTTACAAACTTGAATATATGGGCAGGCCACACCGTGACCACATTTGAAGCATCCCTTGATGTCACTGGTCAGCCAAGTACTCGTTGTTTCTCTTTTAAAATGGCTATGTACCAATCTGTCTTTAAGTGACCTGCCCTTTTTGTATGTTATTTTGGGGCTGTTGGTGAGTTGGGAAGCTATGTGCTGATCCATTAGGAAGATGGGCCTATGTTTATTCAAGATTTCTCATACCTTACTAGCTCCATTGTCATATGTTGTAATGAATCTGATTTTACCCGATTCTATCATTTGCGGTCTACTGACAAGTAAGTCTGACCTTTCTTTCCCTTTTGCGTACTTGTATGCCTTTTTTAGAATACCATGTGGGTATCCCCTTTCTTTGAACCTATTTCTAAGTTTATCCGCCTGTTTCTCGAAAAGCTGTTTATCCGAACAGTTAAGGAGCAGCCTAAGATATTGGCTTTTGGGTATGCCCTTCTTGACATGCATAGGGTGGCTACTCTCCCATTGGAGTAAAGCGTTAGTGGCCGTGGGTTTTCTATATAAGGATGTTTTTAATTCGCCATTGGCACACCTGGTTATCATTACATCCAAAAAGGGCAAAGCTGAGGACTCAATGATTGAGGTAAAAAAGAGGCCACAATCATTTTGATTAAGCTTCCCTACAAAATTATCAAATTCCTTTTTTGAGCATCTCCATAAAATAAAGACATCGTCTATGTAACGTGTCCAGATGTCAATCTTTTTTGTTAACTCTTCTGCTTCCCCTTCAAAAACTCTGGTCTCTTCCCACCAACCTAAGAAAAGATTCGCATACGTGGGACTCCCCATAGCGGTTCACCTTATTTGGTGGTAAAGCTTCCGGTTGAAGCAAAAGAAATTGTGTGTCAGGCAGAATTGTAACAATTTTAATATGAAGGTGTTATGTGCCTCAAACTGGCAACCCCTCATTCTCAGGAAATAATTAACTGCCTCCAATCCCTTGTCGTGTGGGATGGAGGAGTACAGGGCCTCGACATCCACACTACCCATTAGGGCCTGAGGATCTATTGTAAGGCCATCCAAACTACGCAACAAATCTGGTGTATCCTGGACATATGACTGTAAAGCTGTAACAAAGGGCTTCAATACCGAGTCCAAATAAATTCCTGCATTTTGGCTGACACTGCCCACCTCAGACACAATGGGCCTCCCCTTAAAGCAGCTTGGGTAGGCAGTAAAAAGTCGCTGTGACTTGGTTCGAGGGGAGAATAAATTCATATTCTGTTTTGTTTATTATACCCATCGTCAGTCCTTCCAATAGGATATCTTTCAATTCCTCAACATATTTTTTTGTAGGGTTAGCTGGTAGAATCTCATAACTATTCTGATAGGATAGAATGTTTTCACATAACTGTTGATAATTATCAATGTCCAAAATAACTATATTTCCCCCTTTATCGGAGGGTTTGATTATTAACTCAGGATCTCTTTCCAGTTGATTAATTAGCTGTATTTCTTCTTTACTACAATTGAATTTACAATGGCCTTTCCCTTCCGATAGATTAATCAAATCCTTTGTTACAAGATTCTCAAAGATGTCAATTGCTGACACATCTCCAGTTGGAGGTGGCATTTTTGAACTTTTAACCTTCAAATCCGTAAAGGGGCCCATACATTTAGCATTAGTATCTATATCTGCGATGCTATTCAATAATCTCACATCTACCAACATGTCCTCTGGTATCCCTAAGTCGAAACACGTACTGCTATCCTGTTTCAGAAAGAATTTCCTACTGCTCCAAATCCATCATAATAAGTGGTCGGAACAAAGGAGAGACCCTTTTTTAGTACTGCTAATTCTGTTTCCTTAAAATCCCATTTTGAAAGATTGACAATTTGTATATCAGATTTGGTTTACCAAAAAAGGCACCTGGCTATGTAATAAAAGTAAATATTTTGCATCCCCCCTTCCATCTCCACCCTATGGTCCGGTTCACCTAATAATCTATAAAATAAATGTCATTGACTATATGCAAACAAAAATCACTGCATCAAATAAATCAGCTAATCATAACATTCCCTTGACATGGTGAATTGTCATTGGTATTTTGGAATTGTTTGTATGATTGGGTGCTTATTGTGAATTTTGAACACAGAATATGCGTCCCATGCTCTGTGGTTGATGCAGTGGACATTGAGGATGTGCCTATGTATCTATGGAGTGGTGAAGCGCAGTTTGTGTGGCTCACGTTCCGGATGTGACGTAGGGCACTTGGGTCGGCAATGGACCACTGTATGCACCTCGAACCTCGGAGATGATGTGGGAGGAGCGCAGCGTCTTCATTCAGGCGGCTGTGTGACGTGGAACAGCCGTTCGCGAAACCGGAAGTGGGAGGAGTTTCATGCGTTCCACAGATTCAGGAAGTAGTGGAGCGTGCAGTTCGCACACCGGTCACGGCGCTGAAACACCTACATGTGGAAGCATGGTATCTAGGAAGGGAACAGGGAGGTGACAATTCATAGGGGGGTGTCTATAGGTAACCCATATGACACTACCAATTAAGTATACACTCTGAGAGGTATTTATACGGACCCTGCTCTGCATCCTACCCTCTGCAGATTAGGACAGATAGTGGAGGGACCCATGTTGATCTTATGCACCTAACACTTTAGTACCCTGGATACAAGATAGTTCCCTGAGGAATCTACTTGGATGAAAAGCGTAGGGACATGAAAAAAGGTAAAGTGCAGGGTCTCTATACAGGGCTAGCTGTGGACTGCCCTTGTAAGGGCAGGAGTTGTGGGGTCAGTAATATTGTGAGCTGACAGGGAAAAATAAGGTCAGCCCATGTCTCCACTTTATGTTCAAAAGGTATTTCTGGACATCAACCTCCTCCCTTGAAACTCAAGAAAGAATGGGTGAGATAATTCCATTTTTTTCTCTTATATATTTGAATTGTGATAAATAGGTTTTGTCTGCACTCAGACTATACTATGTGCAATCACTTTTTTATGTCACTTTTATCTTCATGAACTCTTGGATACTAGGTAAATGTGTGGACCTTGAGTACATGTTCAGTGACTATTGTGGTTACACAGACTGAAAAAAATCTATATCATAGAGGGTATCTGTCTGATACAGGGTTTTTTCTACTGATCCCTGTTCTTCTATTGTCCTTCTGTTATAGAATCTATCCTATCAAGTTTCTTGATCTCCTTACTGCAGGGTTGATCAATAAACCTATTTTTTTATATAAGGAACCAGGAAGATCCAGCTCAACAATTCTTCTAAAATCCATATTTTATTGGATCATGCAAAAAATAATTTAAAAGTCCACCTTGGAGAAGAACAGCAAACGTGTTTCGAACTAAAAGTTCTTAATCATTGCATAGCAAAAAAACAGCAAGGAAGTGGTATTTATATGTCATGTCCTGCTATGCACCTGTTCAGAGCTAGGTTAATCAAAAATTTAAACACACATACCATATTAAAATCGTATAGCATAGAAACAATGCATATAAATGTGAATAATCCAAGAGAAAAAAGGGAACATAAACATAATAATAATCCATAAATAATCACTCATAATGATACATCAAATCATGTCTGATATTTAAACCCGCTGGTACACGTGTATTTAAAGTATAAATCCACCAACTTTCTCTATTAAGGAGTTTTCTCCTATGATCAATGAGGTTTCCAAACTTTTTCTATGCCCGTTACTATAAATGTTGAAGTATCTCCATTATGGCAGAACGAAAAATGTCTTGATGCTGCAGAACACCTCATACTTAATTTATTATGTGCATCTGATAAATGCCGTCTGATGCGTTTTTTCAAGGGAGTACACGTACATCCCACGTATTGGAGACAGCACGCACTGCATGAAATAATATATATAACATAAGTAGTATTACAATTTATAAAGTTTTTTATGTTATATTTTATATTGGTAGAAAAAGCTGTAAAAGTTGCTGCATTTTTAATATGGCTGCAGCAAGTGCAAATGGAGTGGCCACATTTATAAAAACCAGTTGTGTGTAACCAGGTACTAGAATTGGAAAGATCTTGTTTGAGAAAAAGACTAGGGGATAAAAGATCACCCAAAGTGGGTGCCTTATGAGCTGTGAACCTAACTGGTGTCAGTAGTACTTCTCTCAATTTGGGATCTGTAGAAAGCATAGGAAGATATTTGTTGATAATATTTTTGATCATAGAAAATTGAGGGCTATACTGAGAGACAAAGGTGACCTGGTTGGATCCATTCACACCATCTGAAGGGTGATTACTGAATTTGGGTCCAATCATGTCACTCCTGTTTTTGGAGCTAACTATATTGTATGCTCTTTAGTCCATTTGGGGTAATGTCTAGCTGATAGTCTATCTACGACTTTTTTTGCTTCAATCTCATATTGTCGTGGGTTACTAGTGTTCCTTTTTGTTCGTATTAATTCTCCTACTGGTATATTAATTATAGTCTTTTTATTATGACAAGAGGAAGCCAGTAAGGTAGAATTTCTTGATAAACTTTTTCTATAGGGTGTAATAGTTACAGTGTGATCAGTCAGAGTCAAAGTAATATCTAAAAAATCAATCGAATTAGATTGTATATTATGGGTGAACTAAAGATTCATAGAATTCTCAGAAATTAATCTAAAAAATTCATTCGCCTCTGACCTTGTCCCGTCCCATATCAGGAGCAGGTCGTCTATGTAGCGACCATACCACCTGATATGGGAGGAGAAAGGACCAGAGTCAGAAAAAATTTACTATTTTTCCCAAAAGGCCATAGAAATATTGGCTATAGAGGGAGAGAAAGCCGCCCCCATTGAAGCTCCGCATTTCTGTAGAAAAAATTGTTTGTTAAAGGAAAAATAGTTGTGGCTGAGTAAATATTCAACTGAAAGGACCAAAAAACGTTGTAAATCTTCACTGTAAGTGCTATAAGTATGGAGATGGTATGATAATATGGAGATCATTAATGTGTGTGGTATACACGGATAAAGACCTACAACATCACATGAGAGCCAAAGGGATGAATTCCCCCATTCAGTATTATCAAGAGATGCTATAAGATGTTTAGTATCTTTAATGTAACCAGGTAATTGTTTGACTAGAGGTTGTAGAAATATATCGACTCACATGCTGAGTTTTTCATTTAAGCTACCAATACCTGCCACTATTGGGCGGAAGGGTGGGGGAAAAATACCTTTATGTATTTTAGGAAGGGAATGATATATGGCAGTAATAGGACATTTTACCAAAAGCTCCTCTGCTAATTTATCAGTGATAACTCCCAATTGTATACCATAAGCTAATAAATTTTCTAATTATTTTTTAAATTTAAATGTAGGGTCATTTGATAGTGCTTCATAGGTATTACTGTCCTGTAACATATCTAGATTTATTTTATCATATAGGCCTCCATCTAGGAGTACCACTGCTCCTCCTGTATTTGCTGGTCTCACTATGAGATCATTATTATTTTTGATATCCATAATAGCATCTCTTTCCAGTTTAGTCAAATTGGAAGCTAGTCTCCCTTTATATTTTAGAGATTGTTTTAGAGAATGCAAGTCCCTTTCCACATCTTCCGGAAAGTCATCTAGAACAGTCGTTCTTGATTGAAGTGGATAGTAGTAAGGATTCTTGATGGTATATTTATGATTCAAATTGGTGCAGTCCTGTACATTCTCCGACTGTAATAATTGTAGATCAAAAAGGGATTTTTGTTCTTCATAGGTCCCTATGTTCGGGATTTCTGAAGTCCCCAAATTAAATTGTCACTCGTTCTGGTCTGTACTCATTAGATCAGTTGGTTCTTCAAAAAAGTGACAACGTAAAGTCAGTGCGTAGGGACATGAAAATAGGGAAAGTTCAGGGTCTCTATACAGGGCTAGCTGTGGACTGCCCTTGTAAGGGCAGGAGATGTGGGGTCAGTAATATTGTGAGCTGACAGGGAAAATAGGGTCAGCCCATGTCCCCACTTTATGTTCAAAATGTATTTCTGGACATCAACCTCCTCCCTTGAAAATCAAGAAAGAATGGGTGAGACAATTCCATTTTTTTCTCTTATATAATTGAATTGTGATAAATGGGTTTTGTCTGAACTCAGACTATACTATGTGCAATCACTTTTTTTATGTCACTTTTATCTTCATGAACTCTTGGATACTAGGTAAATGTGTGGACCTTGAGTACATGTTCAGTGACTATTGTGGTTACACAGACCGAAAAAAATCTATATCATAGAGGGTATCTGTCTGATACAGGGTTTTTTCTACTTATCCCTGTTCTTCTATTGTTCTTCTGTTATAGTATCTATCTTATCAAGTTTCTTGATCTCCTTACTGCAGGGTTGATCAATAAACCTAATTTTTTTATATACACAGGGGTGGTATCTGGGCTATATTTCTGTTAATCATCAGGTTGGCCCAGGGACTCGCTCCAAGTTACGTTGAGTGGCATATTTTATATATTGTATTAAAAGTTACTTTTTAGATTTCACAATTTCGCTGTCTAACTGAACAAATTACAGGCTATACATGATTGTTCTGGTTTAGTGCATTATTATATTCCATAAAATATTTACAACTAAGAAACTAGAAGATTTCCCCACAGGTTAGGTTATTTCATTAGCAGGTGACATTATTATTTCTATAACTACAGTAACACATTTATTTCAAGAATTGTGACATTAAGTGTAGCCCTGGGTAGAATTTTTAAAAATACCATTAAACAGGTAGTAATAAAGGTATGCTTTACATAGATTCTTAAAGGAATTGTCTCAAAAAGATAATCACTTCTCAAAAAGATGGGCTGGCGGTTGAATCCAGCAGGCCTGTTTGGTGAAGTGCAGCTGGCTTTAGAAGAGATAAAAGATATAAAACAGAGGACCTCTCAAGGAGAACCCCGAACAGGTGACCCCCAACATGAAGTCTATATGCCCTAATTAATTGTGCAATAATTATATTTCATTTCTGGCTTAATAAACTGTGGCCCAATTAATCAAAACAACGCAAGAATTCTGGCATAAATCGTTTTTGAAAAGTAGCTACATTTTTGCACAATACAGTAATTGAGTGGATCACCCATATTGTGATATTGTATGGTATGTATGGGGTGGGGGGTTGAGACACTGCTCACCTTATGGAGTTGTGATTGCCACAAATCCAAAAAAAGCCTGTGTTAGAGTCAGCCGCTGCAATCCACCAGCAGATAGAAAATTCCCTTTTTCTGCACACAATAGATTATGGAATGGAGGATAGGCGTTTGAAGATCAACATGCTGCTGGAGAAGATGAGAAGTTCCACACTACAAGGTTGATGCAAGTTGTTTTATGATGAATTTCTGGCTTTTACAGGTCTGTGGTTTGTATTTGAAAGAGGGCTCGGTTTGAGACAGAAATGCATAATAAAACTACTTGCCTCAACCTTGGAGTGTCGAACTGCTCATCTTCTGCAGCAGCATGGTGATCTTCAAACACCTATACTCCATTCTATAATCTGCAATAACTGTATAACTAAATACCTGCAACAAGATCTGACCAACAGCCTAAACACTACCATCTGAAAACTTCTCAGGAGCTTGAATTATGTAAAACTAACTTGATCCACTGAGTGACACATTAGAGTCCAGTAGTGTTGAGCGAGGGTGCTCGATTAACCCTTTAAACGAGCACGCTCATTCAACATTAGAGTCCAGTATTATCATTTGGAACCGAGTTGTACCTTAGGATAGTTTAAACACCACCATAATGTGGTTAAGGTCCTTCAAAAAATGAGTTCTCAGGAACATTGAATTGATCTGTGAACAGTTGCAGTCAACTTTAGCTGTCTCTGATATAGATATTTACTTACTGTTAATCAGCAAATGAAAATGAAAGCAGAAGCATAAATTTGTGCTGGATGTCATATTTTGCTCATGAATCTAAATGTTACTAAAATATCAAGACATATACCCTTTAATATGTCACCTCACGGACACTTCATTTACAATTAGGGCAACTTGTTCCAAATGTAGCAGCCTTCCGTATAATAAATCTTAATAGTGTCCTCACTGGGAAGATGCATTAGTCGAACATATCATGACCCTGACTACGTTTGGATGATATATTAGTATAATCCATCAAGAGAAGCAGTTCCTGATCTAGTGCTCACAGGGTGGTACTGCCCTGAGAGAAATCAATGATGAACTACATTTAGATCAATCATCCAAAAAACATCAGGAAAGACTTGAGCATTTTAAAGCTCCAAATGTTTTTCATTCTTTAGCACCTTTATTTCCTAAGGCTAGCAGAAATGGAAGACTAACTATATTTATAATGTTTTCATATGTTAACTATTGCTTCTTGCTCATAAAACCTGTCATATCAATTTAGTATAGTGACCTCTTACAAGCTTAACTTTTTCTGCAGCCAGCAATATTGTAATGCGAGACCCCAATTCAGTGAAAAGTTGTTGATTTGAAAGCAACTTTCCTGCTAAATTACTGCAAAATCCTGATATTCACTATTATAATAGATTATAGAGCTTGATTTCTGTCAGTACAAAGATAGTAGCTAATAAATTGGGCACTAAAATAAAATATAATGAGAAAAAATAAATGTTCACTATGTATACAATGATCCTGAAAATTTCTCTGCCCTTAGATCGGCAGCCATTCGGGGTGCAGGGTCCTAACTGTTGCTATGGTGACCCAATGTCAACATGATGACATCTGGGTCACTAAAGCTAGCAAACTTGCTAGATCATGCTCAGTGCATGATCTCGCAAATTGGTTTGTCACTGGAGTGCTGACAGTTTGTACAGTATAGGAATTCTCAATAATTCCTAAGCTATACAAGCGATCAGCCTGTGAAAAGTGAAAGTCCCATAGTAAATTGTAAAAATAAAAAAAAAGAAAAAAATAATAATAAAAAATTATATATATTGAAGCCATAAATAAAGATTTTTGTGGAAAAAAAAATATAAAGGGCAGCATGGTGGCTCAGTGGTTACCACTGCAGCCTTGCAGCGCTGAGGTCCTGGGTTCAAATGCCACCAAGGACAACATCTGCAAGGAGTTTGTGTGTTCTCCCGTGTTTGTGTGGGTTTCCTCCGGGTTCTCCGGTTTCCTGCCACACTCCAAAGACATACTGATAGGAAACTAAAATTGTGAGCCCCAATAGGGACAATGCCGATAATGTCTGTAAAGCACTGTGGAATTACTGCCACTATATAAGTGAGTAAAATAAATAAATAAACAAAAAAAGTACACATATTTGTCATTGCCATGTCCGGAATGACCCAAACTATAAAACTGTACCACTAGTGAACACCGTAAAAAAATAAATTAAAAAAAAAAGGCAAAAACACTGCTTTATCATCATACCGCTAAAAAAAAGTGGAATAAAATGCGATCAAATAGACGACTGAAAATAAAAATTATACTGCTGAAAACATCATCTTGTCCTGCAAAAAGCAAGCTATGATACAGCTCCATCAGCAGAAAAATAAAAAAGTTATAACTCTCATTCTGCTCTCATTGTTCATTCTGCCTCACAAAAATTTAAATAGAAAGCGATTAAAAAATGTCATGTTCCTGAAAGTGGTACCAATAAAAACACCAACTCTTCCTGCAAAAAACAAGCCCTCACATGACTCTGTCGGCCGACATATGGAAAAATTATAACTCTCAATATATGGCGTTTGCAAAAACGTGCAAAAGCATTTTTTAGTAAAAACCCAATATAAATCATTGTAATCGCGCCGACCCGAAGAATAAAGTCGTCTAATCACTTATACCGCATGAGGAACCGCGAAAAAAATAAATAAAACCAATTCTTCACCTACTGATGATTTGTTCATTCTGCCTCCCAAAGATCGCAGTATGGCACAGGGCACATTTATCCTGCGCTCTGCGCTGAGCACTTGCACCAGGGTTTCCTTGTAAATTTCTGAAATACGTGGTTCAGATGGGACCACAGTGGAAGATTCCCTATAATGAGGCAGATGGAGGCACTGTGGACACCGTCAGACCTGTGATCTGGCGATTTCCCTCTTTTTAGGCATTCATAAAAGCACCGTTGGCCACAGTTTTGTGCACTTCTGAAAAAAAAAGATACCGCTGAACAGATACCAGACGGAGTCCAGAGTAACTTTGCTGTCTCATTATAGTGAATGGATCCCTCAGAGGTTTCATCTAAATCACGTCACTCGGAGATTTACGTGGAAACCCTAATGTAAGTGCTTAGCGTAGAGTGCCGGATAAATGTGATTCAAAATGCTATGTAAAATGTTCCCAATTAAAGATTCAACTCAATCCACAAAAAAAAGCCCCCACTCAGGTCCATCATCTGTTATTGGAAATATATCCACGTTACTGGTAGCACAAAGGCTCTGGAAAAGCAAAATGGCTCCTCGCCCTCCAAAAGAAATGTAGAAAATTTTGGGCCCCCAAATACAAATGCCTATCTCCCTTTTGAGCCCCACAGTGTACCTAAACCACAGTTAGCTTCCATGTGTATGGCATTTTTGTAGCTATGAGAGCCCTCTTAATTTATGGGTGCATTTCTACAGAAGCATGATCTGGGAACAATGTACTAAGCCACTACAATAAAAACGTACTGGCCACTACAATATACTGGTCACTGCAATGGCAGTTTGCAATTTTCACTCAGCCACATCCATTGCTGCTTGTTTCTGGAAAACACCCTTGGAGTCAAAATTGTCGCTACATCTGTAGATAAATTCCCAAAAGGGTATAATTTCCAAAATGGGATCACTTGAGGGGGTTATTCTGCTCTTCTAGCACTTATGGGCTCTGTATATGGAATCTGCATACTATTCTAGGAAAATCTGTGCTCCAGCAGGCAAAGAGTGCTCCGTCCCCCCCGAGTCTTGCCGTATGGCTAAACAGTACTGTACAGCCACATATGGAGTATGTCTACATTCAGCAGAAATTGTGGGACAAATGTCATATAGGCCCTCCAAATTCACTTTAACCCCTTTAAAGCCCATGATGTACTAATACGCGTCTGTGCCCTGGGACTTAAGAGCCTGACCCGTATTAGTACGTCATCGCAATCCCGAGTGCACACAGGCTGTGCGGGCGTGATCGCCGCCGGGTGTCAGCTCATTGTCACAGCTGACACCCGGTACTATGTGCAGGGAGCAGTCCCGCACCGCTCCCAGCACATTAACCCACGCTGTTATGATCTGCTACAAGCACTAAGGAAAGAAACGAGATCTGTCCCTACAATAGAACTAAGCTAGATCCCTATGATGTAACGGGGAAACTGATCCTGCGATCAGACCCGCTAAAGTCCTCGGCTAGTCTGTACGAAGACCTATAGATGCAAGGGAGGGATCCCTACAAGAACTAGGGACTGGGATAAAGTTAGGCACTTCCTAGCAGAAATTGTAGCAGTAAAAGACAAACCCACAACATAGAACATAAAGGTCCGAAGACCAAGCTAAACAGACTGAGAAAGGTAACTAAGCACCAGGCTAACTTAAGAGTAGAAATTACAATGAAGTCCAGCAAGGCCAGGAGGGCGGAGCATGATTAAATAGGCAAAAAAGGTCATGTGACCAGCAAACTAGAAAAAACCTAACAGGAGAGTTCTAACAGTACCCCCTCTTCTAAAAGGATCCTCCAGATCCCCTAGGCCCAGGCTTATCAGGAAACCTCCTGTGAAACGCTCTGACAAGTCTGGAAGCAGAAACATCATCTGCCCTCACCCATGAGTTATCCTCGGGTCCGAAACCTTTCCAAGCGACGAGATACTGCAAACTCAATGTATACCGTCTAGAATTTAGGATGCGGGAAATTTCGTATTCCCCGTCCTCCACCACCGGAGGAACAGTGGCAGAGACGTCTCCATCCGACACACAAACTCAGAAAGAGAATAGGAGGGATCCAATGGCTGGATGTCCTTAAGGACAAAAATGTCCAGGAAGGATGGGAAATTTTTAAAAATGAGATTTTCAAAGCACAATCGTTAACAATCCCGAAAAGTAGGAAGAATGGGAAGCATTTAAGGAAACCAGGATGGATGAACACAGAACTTAAACACATGCTAAAAAGAAAGAAAGAAATGTTTATTAAATGGAAAGAGGGAGGCATATCTAAAGAAGATTATAATGCAGTCTGCAGATCCTGTAGGGCACGTATCAGGTTAGCTAAAGCTGACAATGAATTAAGGCTTGCAAGAGATGTCAAAAGCAATAAAAAAGGATTTTGGGGGTATGTCAAAAGTAAAAGAAAAGTCAAAGATGCTATAGGATTTTTACAGGATGAAAATGGAGAAATGGTAAGAGAGGATGTTGAGAAGGCCGAACTTTTTAATTCCTATTTTGCATCTGTTTTCTCTCAGAAAGAAAATGTAACATCAACTGATCTTCACTGTCCTTTTAAAGGAATAGAGGAATCCAAGTTATCAGTAAACAGAAAGATTGTGAGGGAATATTTAGCTAACATAAATGAGTTCAAGTCTCCAGGTCCAGATGAATTACACCCCAGAGTACTGAAGGAGATTGTAGAAGAAATTTTAGAACCACTCTCCATAATCTTTGAAAATTCTTGGAGAACAGGAGAAGTCCCAGAAGACTGGAGAAGAGCAAATGTTGTTCCTATCTTCAAAAAGGGGAAGAAGGTGGACCCAGGGAACTATAGGCCGGTGAGTCTGACTTCTATACCAGGAAAGATCTTTGAACAAATTATTAAACAACATGTATGTAAGTACATGGATAAGAATGAAGTGATTAACCAGAGTCAGCATGGGTTTGTAACTAACAAGTCATGTCAGACTAACTTAATTTCCTTCTATGACAGAATCACTGACTGGGTGGATCAGGGAAATGCTGTAGATATAGTATATCTTGACTTCAGCAAAGCATTTGACAAAGTATCTCACATCATCCTTATTGAAAAAATGACCAAGTATGCAATGGACCAGGCAACTGTTAGGTGGATTCATAACTGGCTTAGTGATCGGACTCAAAGGGTGGTTGTAAATGGCTTCACATCCAGCTGGATGAATGTCTCAAGTGGGGTACCACAGGGCTCCGTCCTGGGACCTGTATTGTTCAACATCTTTATCAATGATTTAGATGAAGGAATTGAGGGTAAACTGATTAAATTTGCTGATGACACAAAGCTAGGAGGGATAGCTAATACTAGAGAAGAGAGAGAGAGGATTCAAAAAGACCTAAATAAACTGGAGCAGTGGGCAGCAACCAACAGAATGGTTTTTAACAGGGAAAAATGCAAAGTACTACATCTGGGCAATAAAAATGAAAAAAGCATATACAGAATGGGAGGAATAGAGCTAAGCAACAGTACATGTGAAAAAGACTTAGGTATACTAATAGATCATAGACTGAACATGAGTCAACAGTGTGATGCAGCAGCAAAAAAGGCAAATACAATTCTGGGATGTATTAACAGAAGCATACAGTCTAGATCACGTGAAGTCATTATCGGTCTTTACTCCTCTTTGGTCAGACCTCATCTGGAATACTGTGTACAGTTTTGGGCACCACATTTTAAAAAAGACATAGACAAACTGGAGCAAGTTCAGAGAAGAGCGACCAGAATGGTGACTGGTCTGCAAACCATGTCCTATGAGGAACGGTTGCAGGATTTGGGAATGTTTAGCTTGCAAAAAAGAAGACTGAGAGGAGACTTAATAGCTGTCTACAAATATGTCAAGGGCTGTCACATTGTAGAAGGATCATCTTTATTCTCATTTGCACAAGGAAAGACTAGAAGCAATGGGATGAAACTAAATGGGAGGAGACACAGATTAGATATTAGAAAAAACTTTTTGACAGTTAGGGTGATTAATGAGTGGAACAGGCTGCCACGAGAGGTGGTGAGTTCCCCTTCAATGGACGTCTTCAAACAGAGGCTGGACAGACATCTGTCTGAGATGATCTAGTGAATCCTGCTTTGAGCAGGGGGTTGGACCAGATGACCCAGGAGGTCCCTTCCAACTCTACCATTCTATTCTATTCTATTCTATTCTATTCTATTCTTTTCAACAGAGAAACATGAAACACCGGATTAATCTTCCAGGAGGTTGGAACCTCCAACCTAACAGCAGATTGGTTAACTACCTGAAGCACCTTAAAGGGCCCTACAAACTTGGGACCCAATTTTTTAGAAGGAATCCTCAACCGCAGATTCTTAGAGGACAACCAAACCATGTCACCAATAGCAAACAAAACCTCTTGCCGTTTCCTATCAAAGTACCTCTTAGATTTTTTGTTAGCCTCCTGAAGATTACCATGCACATCCGTCCAAACTCTCTCCAAGTCACCGGAAAAACTCTCCTCCTCAGGCACAGCCGATACCAATTTGGAGAATGACCCAAAAGACGGATGTCTCCCAGAACAACAAAAAAAAGGCGAACAACCAGCAGAAGAGGATGTATGGTTGTTAAGAGCAAACTCAGCAAGTGGCAGAAACTCAGACCACCCCTCCTGATTGTCTGCCACAAAACAATGCAAGAACTGCTCAACATCCTGATTCTTCCTTTCTGTCTGGCCATTAGACTCAGGATGATATCCGAATGAAAACGACAAATGAACTCCCAACCTGTCACAAAAAGCACACCAAAAACGAGCCACGAACTGAGGTCCCCTATCCGAAACAATGTCAGTAGGAACGCCATGTAGTCTGACAATTTCCTTGACAAAGGCCTTAGCGAGTGTCTTAGCGCAGGGCAGTTTGATGAAAGTAACCAAGTGACACATCTTGCTAAAACGGTCCACGACCACCCAGATGACTGTGAAACCCTCAGAGGGGGGAAGGTCAGTAATAAAGTCCATAGCCAGATGTGTCCAAGGTGCACTAGGAACCTCCAGAGGGCAAAGCAACCCCGTTGCAGGAGTATGTGAAGACTTAGATCTAGCACACACCGTACATTGACGCACCCACTTAATGACTTCCTTCTGCCATCCGGGCCACCAAAAACTGCGACCCACAAGTCTCTTGGTCTCAGAAATTCCTGGATGACCTGCCAACCGAGACTCATGACACTCAACAAACAAATCTCTCCTAAAGGTCCTAGGCACAAACAACCTCCCATGGGGAGTGTTAGATGGGGCATTCTCCTGTGCTTTAAGAATCTCATCTTCCAAAACGGAGTCCAATGCAGCATTCACAACACCTTCTTGTAAAATGCTCCCCTCCTCCTCAGCACCGACCATGGGAGAAAAGCTGCGAGACAAAGCATCAGCTTTAACATTCTTGGTACCCGGGATGTAAGTAACGGAAAAATTAAACGGCGAGAAAAAAAGTGCCCACCTAGCCTGACGGGCATTCAAGCGCTTGGCAGCATCAAGATAGATCAGATTTTTATGATCAGTGAAAACCTGAATGGGAAATTCAGCACCTTCCAAGAGATGACGCCAGTGTTCAAATGCGAGTTTAATAGCCAGCAATTCCCGGTTACCAATATCGTAATTAAGTTCAGTCTCAGAAAATTTTTTTGAAAAAAAAGCACAGGGATGTACTCCATCCTTGATTTCCTGAGACAACACTGCACCGACCCCCACCGAAGAAGCATCAACCTCAACCAAAAACGGCTTAGTCACATCAGGCTGCATAAGGATAGGAGCAGAGCTGAACCTCTCCTTTGGAAACAAAAAAGCTTCAATGGCCTCAGTAGTCCACTGAACCGCATTAGCACCTTTCCTGGTGAGATCGGTCAGTGGTTTGACAATAATAGAAATTTTTTTAATGAATTTTCTGTAATAATTGGCGAAACCCAAAAACCTCTGTATCGATTTCAAACCAATAGGCCTAGGCCATTCCTGAACCGCCTGAACCTTCACAGGGTCCATCTCAAAGCCTTCGCTCGAGATAATGTAGCCCAAAAAACTAATTCTCTGTACAGCAAACTCACATTTCTCCAGCTTAGCAAAAAGTGAATTGTCAATTAATAACTGTAATACCTCACGTACGCTCCGCCAATGAGACTCCAGATCAGGCGAATAAATCAAAATGTCATCCAAATACACAACCACATTTTTGCCGATCAAAGGTCTAAGGATGTCATTAATAAGATTCTGAAAAAATGCTGGAGCATTGGTAAGAACAA
Source organism: Phyllobates terribilis (assembly GCF_046119375.1). Taxonomy (NCBI): domain Eukaryota; kingdom Metazoa; phylum Chordata; class Amphibia; order Anura; family Dendrobatidae; genus Phyllobates; species Phyllobates terribilis. The sequence goes on from NW_027362761.1 coordinate 792,879,831, forward strand.
AAGGCATAACTAGGTTCTCAAAATGACCCACAGGAGTGTTAAAAGCAGTCTTCCATTCATCACCCTCCTTCATGCGCAACAAATTGTATGCCCCCCGGAGATCAATTTTAGAGAACCACTTGGCCCCCACTAACTGGTTAAACAAATCAGGAATCAATGGCAGTGGGTAAGGATTGCGTACAGTAATTTTATTAATCTCACGTAAGTCCAGACAAGGACGTAAACCGCCGTCCATTTTTTTAACAAAAAAAAATTCAACAGCCATAGGAGACTTGGAAGGCCTAATGTGACCAGCGGCCATGCTTGTCTGTATGTATTCCTCCAAAGCCTTTCTCTCAGGAATAGTAAGATTAAATAAACGACTTTTAGGAAGAGTCGCTCCAGGGACAAATTCAATGGTACAATCATAGTCTCTATGGGGAGGCAATATTTGTGACTCCTCCTCTGAAAAAACTCTCCAAAAATCCTGAATAGGTACAGGTAATTCCCCTTTTTCCACCGCAGCAATACGTCCGTTACAACACTTGTCATAACACTTAGGACTCCAGGACTTAATTTCATTGGTAGACCAATCCATTACAGGATTGTGCAATTTTAACCAGGGTAACCCCAAAACTACTGGAGAAGGCAAATTATGTAATACCACCAAATCCAAAATTTCTTAATGCACACTTTAATAGTGAGGGGAAATTCACAGACCTTGTGAGTAACACTCTTCATTGGGGAGCCATCGACAGAAACCACAGCAATAGGGGATGACAAAGGTTTGGGTTTTAATTTAAGTTTTTCTAAGAATCCCCCATCAATCACATTCAGAGTAGAACCACAATCCACAAATATCCGAAATTCAATTAATTCTTACTGAGCAGGGGTAGTAGCAGAAAGAAATACCCCCTTAGAATTTAAGCAGGCAATACGGGCGTAACTGACCTTTTTTTTTTCTTTGTTCATACGAAGTACACAGTTCTTAATAAAATGATCAGATTTTCCGCAATAAAAGCACAAACCTTCAGAAGATCTGCGGTCTTTTTCCTGAGAGCGGGGTGCCATCGCCCCGATCTCCATTGGCTCTCCAATGTCAGTACAGACCCTCTCAAGACTCGGAGCTGACATGGCAGAGGATTTACTTTCATTAACCCTTGCACGCAGTCTCCTGTCCACCCGTATAGCTAATTGCATAGCCTCCTGCAAGTTTCCAGGTGTGGGATAAGCAATCAGCAAATCCTTAACCCTTTCACCTAGCCCCGCAAGAAACAAACTTTTCAAAGCTGAATCGTTCCACCCCACCTGGGCAGACCACTGACGGAAGTGAGAACAATATTTTTCCCCATTACCTGATCCCTGCCTCAAATGTCTTAATTCAGTCTCAGCTGATGAGACACGATCAGGATCATCATACAACAAACCCAAAGCAGAAAAAAAACTATCCACTGATCTAAAGCATGGATCACTAGGTTGGAGAGAAAAGGCCCATCCCTGAGGTTCTTTGCGCAAAAGTGACATTATGAACCCTATGCGCTGTGATTCATCACCAGAGGATCTGGGTCTCAAACGAAAATACAATAAACAAGCATTTTTAAAGGAAAAAAATTCCTGTTGATCACCGAAGAATAAATCAGGCAAACGTACCTTTGGCTCCACAAAATGTGCTCCAGAACAGCTACTCACTAGTGTTGAGCGAGCACTAAAATGCTCGGGTGCTCGAAGCTCGGGCCGAGCTCGCCGTGATACTCGGGTGCTCGACCCGAGCAAAGAGCCCAATGTTAGTTTATGGGAGACTCGAGCATTTTTGCGGTGGCACCCCCGGCAGTCTTTTAAAAGCCTAACAAGTGCCCAAAACGATAGTGACAGTGCTCAAATGACATGGGGACAGCATGGGGATCGCCCCAGGAAGCATTTCTGACCCCCAGGTCACTGCTGTCAACAACGTGGTCAGAGGTATTAAGCCACTTTTACAGGCTCACAATAAAACGTTCAAAAACGAAAGTGAAACTTTTTTCCTGTGAAATATGTTAAGGAACATCCTTTCCAGGGTAAAGACTTGTGTATAAGTTAAAATAAATGACCAAAAACAAAAATACTCCTCCACACCTTCGGCTATGTTCACAAGTAGCATTTTTTATGCGTTTTTGCACTTTTGTATTGCTTTCAACTTTGACAAATGCATTCACCGTGAAATGTCATTTTAACATTTTACAACCTTATCTGGCCATGTGCTGTGTGACACATGCATAAAGTGCTGAAAAGACAAGGGAACAGCATGGGGAAGACCCCTGGAAGCATCTCTGACTCCCAGGTCACTGTCTAAAAGTGTGCCCATCATAAGTGATCCTTACCGCATCAGAAGATACAGACTTGCAACTATCCCCATGCAAGTTCTAGTCCCAGGGCAGTGTTCAATTGTACCTCCCCCATTCCTTGCAATACAAGCTCAAGTATGCAGCCTGCCACCCACCCACCCCCAGGCTGCAATACCATACTGCTTGCTTGCTTGAACTTGAAATTGGGCCTTTTAGGCATGTGGATGCGGAATCTGGCCACCACGTCATGGCTGTGTTGGCGGCCTGGAATCCATACTCAGTCCCCAGCCGCCCGGTGGTCGGGTGTCCATACTCGGTCCCCAGCCGCCCCGCGGCCGGGTGTCCACACACGGTCCCCAGCCGCCTGGGGGCAGCCGGGTGTCCATAAACGGTCCCCAGCCGCCCCTATTTCTCCCTGGAACATCCCCCCACACACTTTTCTTAGCCCGGCCTGCTTTAGGCAGCATTGGACGAGCCCACCAGAGAACCAGACTCCTCCGGTGGGCCCTGACTTCTCCATCGGTGGAGTTGAGAGTGCCAAGGTGAGGAGCATGATGATGATGACAGAAGTTAGCATCTGCTATGTTTTCTTTTAATGCAAGTGTAAGTGTGCAGCCTGCCACCCACCCACCCCCAGACTGCAATTCCATACTGCTAGCTTGCACTTGAAATGGGGTCTTTTAGTTTGGAGGAGGGCGAAGCTGGCCACTACCTCATGGCTGCTTCGGCAGCGAGGTATCCATACTCAGACCCCAGCCGCCCATATTTGTCCTGGTGTGCCTTATACATAAGATTAAGCGCGTATACCAAAACATTACCTGTGCCCTCCCCAGTGCATTTAGTGGGAAGGAGAGCCTATTCCGCTGTAGTGTGTGCAAGCCAAACCCCTGTTCATGGTACATGCGAAGATGCCTCCCACCTTGCACCTGTCTTTGCAGACTTGCAACTATCCCCATTCAAGTCCTTGTCCCAGGGCAGTGTTCAATTGTACCTCTCCCATTCCTTGCAATGCAAGCGCAAGTATGCAGCATGCCACCCACCCACCCCCAGGCTGCAATACCATACTGCTTGCTTGCTTGCACTTTAAATTGGGCCTTTTAGGCATGTGGAGGCGGAATCTGGCCACCACGCCATGGCTGTGTCGGCGGCCTGGTATCCATACTCAGTCCCCAGCCGCCTGGTGGCCGGGTGTCCCCGCTTGCTCCCCAGCCTCCAGGGGGTGGCCGGGTGTCCATACTCAGTCCCCAGCCACCCCTATTTGTCCCGGTATCCTTTCCCACACTTTTCTTAGCCTGGCCTGCTTTAGGGCAGCATTGGCCGAGCCCACCGGACTATCAGACTCCTCCGGTGGGCCCTGGCTTCTCCATCAGGGGAGTTGAGAGCGCCAAGGTGAGGAGCATGATGAGGATGATAGAAGTTAGCATCTGCTTTGTTTTGTTGTAATGCAAGCGCATGTATGTAGTAGCGGCTAGGCCTGAGGTGGTCAGCGTTTTGGCGCATATCCTACCTCCTCCGAGGATTGCTGGATGTTTTCCTGCTACTATCCAAGTTCTATGACTCCCGTTAAAACAAAGCTTCAGGTGATAAATGATGGATGAGGTAGTGGCAAAGGAGAAAGAGCAGGAGGAACAGGGACCATTCACATCAATATCAGGCCAGTCAACCAGATATGTCTTGTAGGATATGTTTCTGTAACAAAAGGAGCGGTTCGGCTACACAGTTATAGGGCATACAGTGAGTGCAATGCCTACCAAAAATTTCGAGCCACTCCAATGCCCCTTGGAAATGACATGGAGGTCAGAGGGCGTTAACTAAACCTTTTTTTCCATTTATAGCAACTGGGTCTCCCGTGCACTGTTGGCCTAAGCAGTGAATGGAAGGCTTTCCAAAATTTATGAGGAACTGCAATGCCCCTTACAAGAGCCATGTGTGGCACCCCAGGGGTCTGGTCACCACAGTAATAGAGATATTACGTCGGAGAGCAAGTGGGAGGTTTCCTGGTCAGGATCCCTTAAACATGCAACATCCTCCTGCCCCAATCCTGGGAGGGGAGAATTCTGCCCTTATAAACTGGATCTGGGGTGGGCTTGAGTGAGTCAGAGAACAGAGAACAGTCAGAGTCAGAGTGAGAGCAAGGGAAAGTAACAGCAAGGAGCTCTGTAGGAGCTAGGAGCTAAAGACCAGGGGCTGGAAGCTGAGCATAGCTCGCCCTGGCAGAAGACAATAGGAACCGGACACAGGATTCCGAAGCTGTGAGGACTTATATATCCAGCAGCAGAAACCAGCCGGCAGGGGATTTCAGGTCCTCTGGCCATAGAAGCCCGGAGGCTCAGTCACAAGCAAGGGACCAGCACCGCCGTCGTGGAGTGGAGGCTAACAGAAGGCCCCAAGTCACCAGCCATACGGGTGAGCACTACACGGTACACTCAGGGACGTGGGCTACTTCTACCCTCTTACAGCAAGGTAGCCAGGAAGAGTGCAGACAGACGGGGACGCTTACAACTCCACCTGGCCAGAGGAACTTCTGCTTGCTCACAGACTGACCAGGCCTCTTATGCTAGCCAGTACTCCCGGGAGGGTCTACCTTATAATCATCAGTAAAGACCCTGAACTGCACTGCAAAGACTCTGAGTCATTCCTGCTGCGCTCGTGCACCATCACCCCCATCATCCACACTCACTGCCCTGAGGCTATACTCCTTCCGAGGGGAGTTATCCCATTCTATGCTGCGCACACAACACCAGCCTCAGCGGTCTGCCTCGCAGCGGTGGTACTCCCTGACCGCAATCCACGGGTGGCGCAGTCGGACAATTAACCTCAAAACCTAAGAAAGACTGCCACTGGTTTGACCAGTCTGAGCCACGGGACTGGGTCACCGCCACGGAGACTACAGACCCCAGAGACCCGGCACCGGGTATCCCACATACGTGTACACACGGCCCAGGGGGCGCGTCACATGCAGTACAGCATATTACAAACATAAGTCCCATTATTGGGGAGTGGGTGTCCCATGGTATTTGCTTATGCTTTCCAATCAAAAGCTGCCAAAAATTAGGACGGAGCAACTTGCAATGCCCCTTACAAGAGCCATGCAGTACAGCATATTACAAACATAAGTCCTATTATTGGGGAGTGGGTGTCCCATAGTATTTGCTTATGCTTTCCCAGCAAAAGCTGCCAAAAATTAGGACGGAGCAACTTGCAATGCCCCTTACAAGAGCCATGCAGTACAGTATATTACAAACATAAGTCCCATTATTGGGGAGTGGGTTTCCCATAGTATTTGCTTATGCTTTCTCAGCAAAAGCTGCCAAAAATTAGGACGGAGCAACTTGCAATGCCCCTTACAAGAGCCATGCAGTACAGCATATTACAAACATAAGTCCCATTATTGGGGAGTTGGTGTCCCATGGTATTTGCTTATGCTTTCCCTGCAAAAGCTGCCAAAAATTAGGACGGAGCAACTTGCAATGCCCCTTACAAGAGCCATGCAGTACAGCATATTACAAACATAAGTCCCATTATTGGGGAGTGGGTGTCCCATAGTATTTGCTTATGCTTTCCCAGCAAAAGCTGCCAAAAATTAGGACGGAGCAACTTGCAATGCCCCTTACAAGAGCCATGCAGTACAGCATATTACAAACATAAGTCCCATTATTGGGGAGTTGGTGTCCCATGGTATTTGCTTATGCTTTCCCAGCAAAAGCTGCCAAAAATTAGGACGGAGCAACTTGCAATGCCCCATACAAGAGCCATGCAGTACAGCATATTACAAACATAAGTCCCATTATTGGGGAGTGGGTGTCCCATAGTATTTGCTTTTGCTTTCCCAGCAAAAGCTGCCAAAAGTTAGGACGGAGCAACTTGCAATGCCCCTTACAAGAGCCATGCAGTACAGCATATTACAAACATAAGTCCCATTATTGGGGAGTGGGTGTCCCATGGCATTTGCTTATGCTTTCCCAGCAAAAGCTGCCAAAAATTAGGACGGAGCAACTTGCAATGCCCCTTACAAGAGCCATGCAGTACAGCATATTACAAACATAAGTCCCATTATTGGGGAGTGGGTGTCCCATAGTATTTGCTTATGCTTTCCCAGCAAAAGCTGCCAAAAATTAGGATGGAGCAACTTGCAATGCCCCTTACAAGAGCCATGCAGTACAGCATATAACAAATATAAGTCCCATTATTGGGGAGTGGGTCTCCCATAGTATTTGCCTATGCTTTCCCAGCAAAAGCTGCCAAAAAATTGGACGGAGCAACTTGCAATGCCCCTTACAAGAGCCATGCAGTGCAGCATATTATAAACATAAGTCCCATTATTGGGGAGTGGGTGTCCCATAGTATTTGCTTATGCTTTCCCAGCAAAAGCTGCCAAAATTTAGTACGGAGCAACTTGCAATGCCCCTTACAAGAGCCATGCAGTACAGCATATTACAAACATAAGTCCCATTATTGGGGAGTGGGTGTCCCATAGTATTTGCTTATGCTTTCCCAGCAAAAGCTGCCAAAAATTAGGATGGAGCAACTTGCAATGCCCCTTACAAGAGCCATGCAGTACAGCATATTACAAACATAAGTCCCATTATTGGGGAGTGGGTGTCCCATAGTATTTGCTTATGCCTTGCAAGCAAAAGCTGCAAAAAATAAGGACGGAGGAACTTGCAATTCTGGCACCCTGGTGGTATAGTGGTGGTGGAGGCTGAGGATAAGGATAAGAAGATTAAACAACCAAAACGAGGAAGCGTATACCCATGTGTGGGTGTGAAGTGGTGCATGTGAATACACCTCCCGAAATAACACAGTGGATTTGACTTTATGTTACTCTGCTGTCATTTGATGGAGATGAGAAGTCTGGCCCAATCCAGCCCTTGTTCATTTTGATAAGGGTCAGCTTGTCAGCATTGTCAGTTGACAGGCGAGTGCGCTTATCAGTTATAATTCCCCCAGCGGCACTAAAAACACGCTCCGATAACACGCTAGCGACAGGGCAGGCCAGGACCTCCAAGGCGTACAGAGCGAGTTCATTCCAAGTGTCCAGCTTGGATACCCAATAATTAAAAGGCACAGAGGAATCACGGAGGACTCTGGTACGATCGGCAAGGTACTCCCTCACCATCTTTTGAAACTTTCCACTCCTTGTGAGAGTACCCCGCGCCTCAGGGCTTGTAAGCTGGGCGGGTGTCAGAAAACTGTCCCAGAACATTGACAGTGTTCCCTGCCTCTGCTGGATTGGAGTTGCATCTCTCTCGCCTGTATGCCTTGGTTGGGCAACGAACTGTGACCTCTGCTGCTAGCGTGTTCAGATGGGAATTTTTTTAAGAGTTCTGCAGCAAGGGCCTTCTGGTATTGCCCCATTTTTGTAGACCTCTCCACCTCAGGAATAAGAGAGTGAAAGTTCTCCTTGTAGCGGGGGTCTACAAGTGTCACCAACCAGTAATGACTGTCACCCAACATTTTGACAACGCGAGGGTCACGGTTAAGGCAGTGTAACATAAAGTCAGCCATGCGTGCCAGACTGGTAACGGGCAAGATTTCCATGTCCTCACCAAGATGACGACTGACCATGCTCTCCTCCTCCTCTTCCTCCTCCCCCCTGTCCTCAGGCCACCCACGCTGAACCGACGGTATGACACTTGTACAGGTACTACCGTCTACAACGCATGATAGCAGCTCCTGTTCTTCCTCCTCCTCCTCCTCCTCTCCCTCATTGTCCCACAATGCACATTGGGATGAGATGAGGCTGGGCTGTGTGTAATCGCCCGCTACGGCTTCTTGATCCATCTCATCATTAGAGATGAGCGTTGTTCTACTCGAACTGTTCGCCAATCTCAAATTCGAGCTGTTTTGGGCGGTGTTCAAGCCGTTCGGCGAACACGAACGATTTGAGAAAAATTCTGCTGTTCGAGGTTATGTTCGATAACTGTTCGTGCACCAAAATCATAACTGGATTTTTTCTCAGTAATGATGAAAATTAATGTTAATACGCAGTTTGAGTGTACAGCGGTGAGGGGGGAGGGGCAGAGGATGGATCTCTGCAGGAATAATGAAGGTCTCCATTTTTTTTTCTCTTTACCGCATTTACAGTGGGGAGGTGCAATCTGTCAGCCTATCTGCAGCGCACACACGGAGCGAAGTGCTTTTTTTTCACACAAGCAAGGGCATGTTTCATTGGCAGTGTATGTCACATGTCCTTGCCCTATAAGACCAAGCCATTTTCCCCGTCGCCACCATTTTCTCACTGCTGCAGCTGCGTGTTAGACGGCACCGCTGTTGCTGTGTGCGCTATACCTTGTTAATTTCAAGCCAATTTTCGCACAAATCTACAGATAGCTTGGGAGTAGGGAATAGTTGTGATTGCAGTCCTTTTAAGGACTAGGTTACAGCATTTCCTACAACTTTTATCAGGCAGGTCTGTGCTCTTAAATAGATAGGTTGTGGGAGTAAAGACTAATTGTAATTGGAGTCCTTTTCAGGACTAGGTTACATCAGTTCCTATCAGTTTTTGCCAGGCAGGTCTGCGCCAGTGCTGTGCAAGTTTTTTTCACAGCATTTGGCTGAATCTAGCAAAGCTAATCCTTTTTGGCCTACTGCAAAGTGTGTTAGTCAGTGGAGTAGCCTATCTGTGTTGCAAGATATACCACCTGTGTATAGAATACCAATTTTTTTACTGCACCTAGTGAAGTAAAATCTTTTGGGCATAGCATCATTCTATTAGTCCATCTATACTGACCTCCATCAGGTTGCAAATTGAATATAAATTTTTTCTGCATCTAGCTCTGAAAAAATATTGGGCTTCTAGCTGTGTGTGGGACTTTTTGTATTAGTCCATCTATACTGACCTCCATCAGGTTGCAAACTGAATATATTTTTTTCTGCATCTACCTCTGAAAAAATATTGGGCTTCTAGCTGTGTGTGGGACTTGTTCTATTAATCCATCTATACAGACCTCCATCAGGTTGCAAACTGAATCTAATTTTTTTCTGCATCTAGCTCTGAAAAAATATTTGGCCTTCTAGCAGTGTGTGGGACTTTCTCTATTAGTCCATCTATATTGACCTCCATCAGGTTGCAAACTGAATATAAGTTTTTTCTGCATCTAGCTCTGAAAAAATATTTGGCCTTCTAGCAGTGTGTGGGACTTTCTCTATTAGTCCATCTATACTGACCTCCATCAGGTTGCAAATTAAAAATAATTTTTATCTGCATCTAGCTCTGAAAAAATATTTGGCCTTCTAGCAGTGTGTGGGACTTTCTCTATTAGTCCATCTATACTGACCTCCATCAGGTTGCAAATTAAAAATAATTTTTATCTGCATCTAGCTCTGAAAAAATATTTGGGCTTCTAGCTGTGTGTGGGACTTGTTCTATTACTCCATCTATACTGACCTCCATCAGGTTGCAAATTGAATATAATTTTTTTCTGCATCTAGCTCTGAAAAAATATTGGGCTTCTAGCTGTGTGTGGGACTTGTTGTATTTGTCCATCTATACTGACCTCCATCAGGTTGCAAACTGAATATATTTTTTTCTGCATCTACCTCTGAAAAAATATTGGGCTTCTAGCTGTGTGTGGGACTTGTTCTATTAATCCATCTATACAGACCTCCATCAGGTTGCAAACTGAATATAATTTTTTTCTGCATCTAGCTCTGAAAAAATATTTGGCCTTCTAGCAGTGTGTGGGACTTTCTCTATTAGTCCATCTATACTGACCTCCATCAGGTTGCAAACTGAATATAATTTTTTTCTGCATCTAGCTCTGAAAAAATATTTGGCCTTCTAGCAGTGTGTGGGACTTTCTCTATTAGTCCATTTATACTGACCTCCATCAGGTTGCAAACTGAATATAATTTTTTACTGCATCTAGCTCTGAAAAAATATTTGGCCTTCTAGCAGTGTGTGGGACTTTCTCTATTAGTCCATCTATACTAACCTCCATCAGGTTGCAAACTGAATATAATTTTTTTCTGCATCTAGCTCTGAAAAAATATTTGGCCTTCTAGCAGTGTGTGGGACTTTCTCTATTAGTCCATCTATACTGACCTCCATCAGGTTGCAAACTGAATATAATTTTTTTATGCATCTAGCTCTGAAAAAATATTTGGCCTTCTAGCAGTGTGTGGGACTTTCTCTATTAGTCCATCTATACTGACCTCCATCAGGTTGCAAATTAAAAATAATTTTTATCTGCATCTAGCTCTGAAAAAATATTTGGGCTTCTAGCTGTGTGTGGGACATGTTCTATTACTCCATCTATACTGACCTCCATCAGGTTGCAAATTGAATATAATTTTTTTCTGCATCTAGCTCTGAAAAAATATTGGGCTTCTAGCTGCGTGTGGGACTTGTTGTATTAGTCCATCTATACTGACCTCCATCAGGTTGCAAACTGAATATATTTTTTTCTGCATCTACCTCTGAAAAATATTGGGCTTCTAGCTGTGTGTGGGACTTGTTCTATTAATCCATCTATACAGACCTCCATCAGGTTGCAAACTGAATATAATTTTTTTCTGCATCTAGCTCTGAAAAAATATTTGGCCTTCTAGCAGTGTGTGGGACTTTCTCTATTAGTCCATCTATACTGACCTCCATCAGGTTGCAAATTAAAAATAATTTTTATCTGCATCTAGCTCTGAAAAAATATTTGGCCTTCTAGCAGTGTGTGGGACTTTCTCTATTAGTCCATCTATACTGACCTCCATCAGGTTGCAAATTAAAAATAATTTTTATCTGCATCTAGCTCTGAAAAAATATTTGGGCTTCTAGCTGTGTGTGGGACTTGTTCTATTACTCCATCTATACTGACCTCCATCAGGTTGCAAATTGAATATAATTTTTTTCTGCATCTAGCTCTGAAAAAATATTGGGCTTCTAGCTGTGTGTGGGACTTGTTGTATTTGTCCATCTATACTGACCTCCATCAGGTTGCAAACTGAATATATTTTTTTCTGCATCTACCTCTGAAAAAATATTGAGCTTCTAGCTGTGTGTGGGACTTGTTCTATTAATCCATCTATACAGACCTCCATCAGGTTGCAAACTGAATATAATTTTTTTCTGCATCTAGCTCTGAAAAAATATTTGGCCTTCTAGCAGTGTGTGGGACTTTCTCTATTAGTCCATCTATACTGACCTCCATCAGGTTGCAAACTGAATATAATTTTTTTCTGCATCTAGGTCTGAAAAAATATTTGGCCTTCTAGCAGTGTGTGGGACTTTCTCTATTAGTCCATCTATACTGACCTCCATCTGGTTGCAAACTGAATATAATTTTTTTCTGCATCTAGCTCTGAAAAAATATTTGGCCTTCTAGCAGTGTGTGGGACTTTCTCTATTAGTCCATCTATACTAACCTCCATCAGGTTGCAAACTGAATATAATTTTTTTCTGCATCTAGCTCTGAAAAAATATTTGGCCTTCTAGCAGTGTGTGGGACTTTCTCTATTAGTCCATCTATACTGACCTCCATCAGGTTGCAAACTGAATATAATTTTTTTATGCATCTAGCTCTGAAAAAATATTTGGCCTTCTAGCAGTGTGTGGGACTTTCTCTATTAGTCCATCTATACTGACCTCCATCAGGTTGCAAACTGAATATTTTTTTTTCTGCATCTACCTCTGAAAAAATATTTGGGCTTCTAGCTGTGTGTGGGACTTGTTCTATTAGTCCATCTATACTGACCTCCATCAGGTTGCAAATTGAATATAATTTTTTTCTGCATCTAACCCAGCCAATAGTTTTGGCCTAATACCACAGTTTGGCCACTCAGCTCTGCTCGGTTCCCATCCATTGTTTTTTTGTGCAAACAACTCCAGAGTTGTGAATTAGTTAACCACCAAAATGAGTGGAAAAAGGCCTGCTGCTGGTGGAAAGGGGAATAGGCGTTTTGGGAAGGGGAAAAAAGGTTGTGTCCGTGGGGTAGGTGTTAAAACAACAGTAACATCTGCAGAAGAAAGACGATCTTCCAGCCAAACTAAAATGTCTACTTCTTTTAGCGGACAATGTGATAAGATCCCTTTCTTACGGCCACGCCAATCGCTACAAATTCCAGATGAGGCACAAAAACAGCAGGTGCTTCAACGGATATCAAGTGCTCCATTAAGTGGGCTCTCCTCCACATCAACTTCAACATCACAAATACTCCAGTCCTCAAAGGTGTCACCCAAATCGCACTTGCTTCCTCACAGCTCCCAAATCTCCAGCTGCCCGTCTGAGTATGAGGTAGAACAGATGGTTGAGTCTGCAGAGCTGTTTACTCATACTATAGCCTGGGAATCAGAGGTTGACTCCAGCGCTTCTGTGAATCCAGACGAGGAAATGATCTGCACTGATGCCCAGAATCTTTATGAGTCGGATCCAGGACCAGACGCAGAAGGTTCTGACCATAATGTAGACCCTCATTCCCAAACTGTAACTCCTGTTGGTGGAGACAATGAGGAAGACGATGATGAGACTCAAATACCTGATTGGAGCGACAACTTTAGTTTTTTGTCAGGGCAGGAACAGGTTGACTCTGAGGACGACGGGTGTGATAACGCACAGGGTGATGATGATGAGGTTGGAGATCCCACTTACTGTCAACCCACAGTCAGCCAAGAGATGAGGTCAGCTGAGGAGGTGGAGGAAGATGCTAGTGACGACGAGGTCAGGTTGCGCCTTCCTGGACAGAGACGTAGTACTGGAAGCACGTCAACAACTGCATCCTCAAACACAACTCTGCCTCTCACCACAAGTCGTGGTGGCTCTTCAGGTCGCATGGGTGCTAAGCCTTGCATAGCCTGGGCATTTTTTCAGATCGATAAAGATGACCCAACTCGTGTTATCTGTAACATTTGTCAGCAAAAGCTAAGTAGAGGCCAAAAAATACATAGTTTGAGTACTTCATGCATGAACCGGCACATGGACATGAAGCATAAGTTGCAGTGGGAAGCTCAGTGTGCTACAATGCGGCCTAGCCGGCCGGGCCAACCACCGTCTGCCATATCTTGTGCATCCGCGGCCTCTTCATCCTCTGTGACTGGGGGGACAGCAGTCACACCTGTTTTGGGGCGCAGACCTGCCACCTCTTTACCCGCAACAGCCAGCGTGATTGGCAGGTCATCATTTTCTTTGGAGGTGGTAACACCAGCTGTCGTTGAGCGCTGTCCGACATCGATAGCACCACCTTTGGATCAAGGCAACCTAACATGTCCGCCTGCATCTTCCTCACAGACCGGCAGTTTGCCGGGGACACCCTTATCAACCCCGTCTAAGCACAATAGCCAGCCCTCGGTCCCTCAGATGTGGACAAGTAAAAGACCATTTCCTCCTAGCCATGAGAAAGCTAAGAGGTTGAATTTCACCATCTGCAAGCTCTTGGCTACAGAAATGCTGCCTTTCCACCTGGTGGACACAGAGGATTTTTGAGACCTTATGTCCGTCGAAGTGCCCCAGTACCAGATGCCCAGTCGGCACTACTTCTCAAAGAAAGGTGTGCCTGCGCTCCACCAGCATGTCGCACACAACATCACCGCTTCTTTGAGAAACTCTGTGTGTGACAGGGTGCATTTCACCACAGACACTTGGACGAGTAGGCATGGACAGGGGCGTTACATGTCGCTGACTGGGCACTGGGTAACTATGGTGACAGCAGGACAAGGGGCTGCTGTCCAAGTCTTGCCGTCCCCACGAGTTGTGCGTCAATCCTCTTTATGTCAAAGTTCCTCCACTGCTTCTGCCTCCTCAACCTCCTCTCGGTCTTCCACCTGCACCCAAAGCCTGTCTGGTCATGCCACAAGCTTTCTAACTGTGCAGAAGGGATCCTGCACACCTCCTTACTATGCTGGCAGTAGGGCTCAACGTCATCAGGTGGTTTTTACTTTGAAATGTCTGGGAAATGTGAGTCACACAGCTGAGGAGTTGTGGTCAGCTCTGGAGAACCAACTTCATGAATGGTTGTCTCCACTGGACCTGAAACCAGGGAAGGCCGTGTGCGACAATGCTGCAAACCTGGGTGCGGCCCTTCGCCGGGGCAATGTCACACACGTGCCTTGTATGGCTCACGTGTTGAACCTGGTTGTCCAGCAATTTTTAGCCCACTATCCCAGACTAGATGGCCTTCTGCAGAGGGCACGGTCGCTGTATGCTCACTTCCACCGTTCGCATCCCGCAGCTCAGCGACTTACATCTCTACAGAAGTCGTTGGGACTGCCACTTCACCGGCTAAAATGCGATGTGCCTACCCGGTGGACTTCAACTCTGCACATGTTGCAGCGACTGTGGCAGCACCGACAAGCCCTGGTGCAATACATTCTGACGTATAGCCTGGGCCAACGAGATCCAGACGTGGGGCAAATCACGCTGGAGGAGTGGTCTCAGATCAGGGACCTATGCACCCTTCTGCACAGTTTTGAAATGGCGACGAAGATGTTTAGTGCTGACGATTCCATTATCAGCATGACTATTCCGGTGATTTACATGCTGGAGCACATGTTAAACAGAATTCGGAGGCAGGTGGTGGCACAAGAGGAGGTGGAGGAAGTAGAGGAGGAGGAGTTGTATGCGGAAGGGCTAACATCTGCAAGGTCCAGACGGTCGGCAGCACCAAGGCGGCAGGCATGTGAGGGTGGGGGAGATGGTTTTACCAGGGCGCATGGTAGCAGCCAAACTAGTGAGGAAGGTGCAGGAGTCCAGGAAGAAGTGGAGGACGAACTGATGGAAGACTCATCAGATGAGGGAGACCTTGATCACATTTCTGTTGTGCGAGGTTGGGGGGAGAGGACAGTGGAAGGAAGCATGATTGTTACCTCGCCACCAACACAACAGGGACTTGGTGCTCCTGGATGTGCAACACACATGAGTGCCTTCTTGCTGCACTACCTGCAACATGACCCTCAAATTGGGAGAATTAGAAATAATCCTGACTACTGGGTTGCCACACTGTTAGATCCCCGGTACAAAAGTAAATTTCCAGAAATTATTCCTGCCATAGAAAGGGATGCACGCATGCAGGAGTATCAGCAGAGACTGTTGCAGAATCTTACATGTGCTTTTCCACAAAACACCAGTGGTGCACGTAGTGAATCTCACAGTTCCAACTTGCCAACCGTGGGACCGTCAAGTGTTCAGCACTCAAACCATAACAGAACCACAGTATCTGCTGGTAACATCAATTTTGCGGAATCATTTCACCACTTTTTTAGCCCATCCTTTGCAAGGCCACAGGAGACAAGAAGTCTGACACATAGTCAACGCCTAGAGACGATGGTACAGGAGTATCTCCAAGTAAACATTGAAGCCATGACTGTGTCACTGGACCCTTGCTCTTTTTGGGCTTCCAATCTGGATAAATGGCCGGAGCTAGCCACTTACGCCTTGGAGATCTTGTCATGCCCCGCAGCCAGCGTTCTGTCTGAACGTGTGTTCAGCGCTGCTGGTGGTGTGCTGACAGATAAGCGCACGCGGCTCTCCACTGATAATGTAGACAGACTCACGTTCATAAAGATGAACAAATCATGGATCCGAAACGACTTTTCTACCCCTGTGTCATCCTGGGGAGAGTAAAAGATGGATGATTGGTTAAAATCACCCTACCAACCGTTTTAAGCTTTCAAATTACTAATCATGTTTATCTGTATCTTGGCTGGAAAATAATTTGGGCTTTGTAGCAGTGTGCAGCACTGATTCTATTAGGCCATCTATAATAAGCTCCACCAGATTTAAAATTACTAATCATGTTTATCTGTATCTTGGCTGGAAAATAATTTGGGCTTTGTAGCAGTGTGCAGCACTGATCCTATTAGGCCATCTATACTAAGCTCCACCAGATTTAAAATTAATAATAATTTTTAGCTGCATCTAGCCCGGAAAATAATTTTGGGGCTCCGAGATGCGAAAGACACATAAGTGCCTTCTTGCTGCACTACCTGCAACATGACCCTCATATTGTCAGAATTCGAAGTAATCATGACTACTGGGTTGCCACACTCTTAGATCCGCCAAACTTTTCGATCAACCTTTTCATTTTAATAAAGACCAAAAAAATGGTCATTTTTGAAATTATAAGCATTAGCAGGTTATTAGAAACTGAAATAAAACAGTTTTCAACTCAAAACTTTATTCTAGGTGATGTTACATTTTCACATAGGACCCCTTGTTCGAAAGGAGCTTCTGAACTCTCTCGTCCTTTAAATTTGTCAGGTTTTGGATGGTTTCTGCTTCAATTGTTTTGCATGAGGACAGAATACCCTCCCAGAGCTGTTGCTTAGATGTGAACTGCCTCCCGCCATCATAGACACTCCTTTTGATGATGCTCCAGAGGTTCTGAATGGGGTAGAGGTCAGGGGAGCATGGGGGTCACACCATAAGTTTGTCCCCTTTTATGCCCATATCAGCCAGAGATGCAGATGTTTTATGTGCAGCATGAGATGATGCATTATCATGCAAAAAAATGATCTTGCTGTGAAATACACGGTTCTTCTTCTTGAACCATGGCAGGAAGTGCTGTTTGAGAAAATCCACATACATTATGGAGTTCATCTTTAGCGCCTTCAGGGATCCTAAAGGGGCCGACAATCTCTCTCCCCATGATTCCAGCCCAAAACATTACTCCACCTCCTCCTTGTTGGCGCTGTAGCCGTGTTTGCGTGGGGTGTCCATCAACCAGCCATCCTCCACTCCATCCATCTGGACCATCGAGCGCTGCACGGCACTCATCCGTGAACAAAACAGTTTTGAAATCAGTCTTCATGTAATGTTTGGCCCACTGGAGCCGTTTCTGCTTGTGTGAAGTGGATAGAGGAGGTCGACAGGATGGCGTATGCACAGCTGCAAACCTCTGAAGGACCCTGCATCTTGTTGTTCGGGGGACGTTGGAGGCACCAGCAGCTTCAAAAACTTGTCTGCTGCTATGACAAGGCTTTTTTGCCGCTGCTCTTTTAACCTGACGTAATTGCTTGTAGTAAAGAGTCCTCAATTTGCCCTTATCAGCACGCACACATGTGTACTGTGAATCAGCTACATACTTCTTGATTGCCAAGACACTTCATCCTGATCATCGCACAATGTTGATTGTAGTCATGCCTTGACCTAAACACTCCACAATTTGTTGCTTCTCAGCGGCCGACACATCCTTTTTCTTTCCCATTTTGGCAGAAAATGTAGGCTGCTTAATAATGTGAGACAGCCTTCTTAAGTAGTCTTGCCTTTCATTGGACACACCTGCCAAACTAATTAGCACAGGTGTCTGCAATTGCTTACAGTGATATAAAGAGCCCTGACACACATCACCATCAATGAGTTTAACTGACAAACAAACAAATTCTTCCCTTATCACTCCTAAACACTTTTTGCATAATAATTTGGATCACAGTGTACATGTGCTTTTCCACAAAACACCAGTGGTTCACGTAGTGAATCTTACAGTTCTAACTTGCCAACCGTGGTCTGTATGGTGTTGTTCAATAAAGGGCCCAAAATTAAGATAACATAGATGGGAGAGGTCTCTATGAATAGGAATTCCTAAGTATTTGATACCCTGTGAGGGCCAGGCAAAGGGAAAGTTGGACTGGATGGAATCCTATATGGATTTGGGGAGGGAGACATCGAGGGCCTCAGACTTCGCTGCATTGATTTTAAAATTTGACCATGTAACAAAGTGATCTATTTCAGCCATAACAGCATGGATGGATATATGTGATTGAGTGATATATACTAGGACATCATCAGCAAATAGAGAGCACTTGTACTCGGTGCCTCCCACCTCAATCCACCTAATATTGGGGTTATGGCGAATTGATGAGAGCAGGTGCTCCGTCACTAGGATGTATAAGACAGGGGACAGAGAACATCCCTGCCTTGTCCCATTGGTGATTGTGAAAGGTGATGAAAATGTTCTGACGCGCCCCCAGGGCCTTGGGACACCCGGAGCCGGACCCTTTTTGGTGGATGTTGGTGGTTGTAGTCTCCGTGGCGGCGACCTGGTTCCGTGGCTCAGGGCGGTCAAACCAGTGGCGGAACTATTTATGTGGTTTTGATGTTTAAATGTCCGACTACGCCACCCGTGGATTGCGGTCAGAGTGAACCGCCGCTCCAGGGCAGACCGCTGAGGCTGGTGTTGTGGGTGCAGCAGAGCGTAGCATAACTCCCCACGGGAGGAGTATAGCCTCAGGGCAGTGTATGCGGAGGATGGGGGTGATGGTGCAGGGCAGCAGCAGTAACGACACGGAGTCAGTGATGCAGTCCAGGGCCTTTACTCACAGTTCTTATTATCCAGACCACGTCTGCAGGTAACGGCTGCCCACGTCGTACTGTGCTCACCAGGTGAGGGGCTCAGACAACTCCCAGATAACTTTGGAGCGCTTCACAGGACCCCCTTTGTGTGTCCTTTGTCTGGCCTTTCTTACCAACCCTTCTGTCCGGCTGCCTCGGGCCTCCTCTTGGTAAACTTGGCGCCAGTTTCCCTGAGCCTATGTGGTGCCTTCCTAGCGGGTGTAGCGAGGGGCTGCGCCACATAAAATGTCACAGCCTCCGGTTTCTAGCTGAGGGTCGTTTCCTGCCTCCACTAGTTTCGGGGACCGTTCTCCCCCTTTGGCCTGACCCCTCCACGCAGGTGGATTCGGGCGTGCGGTGGCGACTCGCCCGTCCGCACCCCTGGGATCCCTTCATTCCTCGCTCCTGGAGCCTTCTCCGCTCCTCTTCCTTCCTTCTCCCTCTTCCAGGCCTGGGCCTCTGTTACTAGGCCCGCCTCCGGAGCAGAGCTCATGCAGAGCCCCTGCTCCCTGCCACTTCTGCTCAGACTTCTCTGCACTGAACTAAGATGGTGCCCACCTTTTATACTCCCTTCTCAATGCACCCAGGAACTGCTTCCTCCCTGCTCCTGCACTACAGGGTTCCCCTTCCTCAGTGTTCCCTCCCCCCACTCCAGCCAGGGACAGGGACTGTCGTGCCCATCTCAGGGGCATATTGGTCGCCCTGCCCCACGGCAATGTGGTGTAATGCATGCAGGTGTCGGGTCCTGATCCACACTCCATCCTTACCTGAGAGTGAGATATCACACCTCTGGGTGAGGTGCAATACCTCTGTAGCAACCGAGCCCTCAGGGTAATACAGTTCCATTTATCTTCAGCCTAGGTGACGTATTGCGATACAGGGCCGTGATTTTGGCTACAAAAGGGTCCCCTAGACCCCTACCCCAAGCTTTTTAAGAGAATCATATATGGCGTGCCAGGAGACTCTATGGAATGCTTTCTCAGCATCCAACAAGAGTATCTAATTACAAATTTTTAACTGCATCTAGCCCAGGAAATACTTTGTGCCTAGTAGCAGTGTCTGCTAGTCAGCGGATTATCCCGGCTGTTAAGCAAGCTACACCACCTGTAGTTTTGACACTTAATTTTTTCAAAGGAAATGCTTCGGGACCACGGGATACTCAGTGAAGAGCATCAGGAGGCACCCCAAGGCATAGGGGCTGGGATTGGCAGTAGGATGCCTTGCGGTGGACAGCCGAGCTCGATCCTTATAAAAGCTTTTTAACTGCAGCAGCTTTAGTGGACGCTACTGGAGCTGGAATTACTCGGCTGCTGGCATGAGACTTGCCCTCCAATAGATCCTTGTAAATGGATTTAAAGTGTATTAATTCAAATTAGAGAGACAATTTAAATTAAAAAGCTTAGAGCTGCCTCCACCACAGGGGGGCTCGCTCGACCCACCAGCGGACAGGAACCAGTATTGGGAGAGGGGGGCTGGCCGTCAGGGTTCACCGCGGCTCTGGCACAAACCCGGCGACACGGAGGTGGCACGGGCAGGAGCGGACTGAACGTGTCGGCTTCTCACTTTTTGGATTTTAGAAGGGCATGACATGCCTATATCTGTGTCTCCCCCTCCTTTTACTCCTCCACCTCTTTTCCTTTCGCATGACTATATGTACTTGTCACTTTTCCATGTGGTAATTGTGTCTTCAGAGCAGTTTGTCAGCTTTTGGACACCTTTGAAGGTGTTTTCTATGTGTTTCTATGTGTTTTTGTTTGCCTGCCATTGGTTTTAACGGTGTTCGAAGGTGTTCGACGAACAGTTTGACGAACAGTTCGGCGAACACACGGGTGTTCGACGAACCGAACCGAACTCGAACACTACGAGGGTGGCTCAACACTACTCATCATACTCTGGCTGCAATGCCTCCTCTTTAATTCTCTGCAGAGAGCGTTGCAAAAGACAGGCAAGTGGGATGCTGACACTAATGATGGCGTCATCACCACTCACCATCTTGGTGGCCTCCTCAAAGTTTGTCAGGATGGTACATATGTCAGACATCCAGGTCCACTCCTGAGGTCTTATGTGTGGAGTCTGACCTGAATATCGACGGCCTTGTTGCAGCTGGTACTCCACAACTGCTCTCTTCTGCTCACAAATCCTTTGCAACATGTGGAGGGAAGCGTTCCAATGTGTGGGGACATCACACACCAGTCGGTGTGCCGGAAGCTGCAAACGCTGCTGCAACACAGCAAGAGCGGCGGAAGCTGTAGCTGACTTGCGAAAATGAGCTGACAGGCGGCTTACTTTCGCGAGCAGATCTGGCTACTCGGGGTACGATTTAAGAAACCGCTGGACCACGAGGTTAAGCACATGAGTCAGGCATGGTACGTGTGTGATCTCACCTCGCCTCAGAGCCGCCACCAGGTTACGGTCATTGTCACACACGACCATGTCGGGATGAAGGTTCAGCGGTCTCAGCCACAGATCTGCCTGCTCTTTCACAGCTGTCCACAACTCACAAGCAGTGTGAGGTTTATCACCTAAGCTTAAGAGTTTCAGCACAGCCTGTTGCCGCTTGGCGGAGGCAGTACTGCAATGCTTCCAGCTTGTAACTGATGTGGTGATATCTGAGATGGAGGCTGAACATGAGGAGGAGGAGGATGCGCAGGAGCTGTACACTGTGGGGGCAACTCTGACTGACATAGGGCTCGCAATCCTCGGTGTGGGGAGGATGTGTTCCGTCCCAAGGTCCGACTGGGTCCCGGCTTCCACTATGTTTACCCAGTGTGCCGTCAGAGAGATGTACCGTCCCTGGCCACAAGCACTTGTCCACGTGTCCGTTGTCAGGTGGACTCTCCCAGTAACTGCGTTGTTGAGGGCACGGCAGATGCTTTGGGACACGTGCTTGTGTAGTGCGGGGATGGCACACCAGGCAAAATAGTGTCGGCTGGGGACCGAGTACCAAGGGACGGCCACAGCCATAAGATTGCGGAAGGATTCCGTCTCCACCAGCCTAAAAGGCAGCATTTCCAATGCAAGCAGTCGTGAAATGTGCGAATTTAGGACTGTGGCCTGTGGGGCGTTAGCTGCAAATTTCCGCTTTCGTTCAAAGGTCTGGGATATGGACAATTGAACACTGCGGTGGGACGTGGACGTGGACGTTGATGCTGTTTCTTGAGAAACTGCCATAACAAGTGAAGACTGAGAGGAGGGGGCATCTTTACATGCAGTATGGACAGGGGATTTCCTTGCACACACAACAGGGGGTTCTATTGCACGCACAACAGTGGAAGAAGCAGTGGTGACACCCGCTGACACTGGTCGTGGACCCTGGGTTTCGCACCACAAAGTCGGGTGCTTTGCTGCCATGTGCCTGATCATGCTGGTGGTGGTCAGGCTGGTAGTTTTGTCACCCCTGCTGATGCTGGCATGGCAGGTGGAACATATGGCCTTTTTGGGGTTATCAGCAGAGTCTTTAAAAAAATTCGAGACTCTGGAAGACCTACCGCTTGTACTGGCAACGTCCCTCGTGTTGGTGTTACAGGGAACGGTTGCCTTCCTTCTGTCTGCGGCCACCACACTGCTTCTTCCTGCCTGTTAGGGTACTCTGCCTCCCTCCCCCTGTGTGCTGCTGGCCTCACTCTGCATGTCCTCCTTCCACGTTGGGTCAGTTACTAGATCATCCACCACCTCCTCCTCTTCCACATGCGCACCACGATCCTCCTCCTCACTTCCTGGCAATTGTGTCTCGTCATCGTCCACCTCTTGTGACAGATTGCCAAAGTCGACTTTCTGTGGCCGTGGCTGTTCAAATATTTGGGCATCGCAACATGGGATCTCCTCTTCCACCACTTCAAGCGTATCAGGCGAGGGGCCCAAATATGGAAATGGACCAGTGAACAGCTCTTCAGAGTGTCCAAGTGTGGGATCACTTGCTGTCTGACGACACTCGGCATGGTGGGAGGAAGGAGCATCAGGGTGAGGAGGAGTATGCGGTCGAGACTCACGGCTACTAAGAGTTGACCGTGTGGAAGACAGACCGGAGGTGGTGGTGCCCAGGTAACTGGAAGTATTATCTGCTATCCAATTAATAACCTGTTCACACTGATCAGTTCTCAATACTGGTGTTGTTCTGTGCTTCCCTAGTTATTCGGTCAAGAAGTGGGAGCGAGACGATGTGGCTGTTGGTTGTGGCACATTTTCACCTTGGCCACGGCCCCGTCCTCTGCACGAACCATCACCAGAACGTCCACTTCCACGTCCCTTGCCACGCGCCTTGCCCATTGTAAATGAAGTAAAATAGCTTACACTTGCACTATCAATGGAAAAAGGGTAATAAAGAGTAGATTAGAACCGTGGAAGAGGAAAACCACAGTTATTGTTTACTGGGGTATACCACACTTTTTTAAATAGAGATATTTGCGGCTGAACAGTGAGCGACACACTCAAACTGCTTTTTATTAGATACCAAAGGCCCAAAACTGGATAGTACAGCGATTTGACCCGTGGAACTGCGAAACCACACTGGGATGTCGGGCCTACACAAGACTATTTTCAACAGATATATTTTGGTGTCACAACAGTCAGGAGACACTACTGTTTTTCTTTACGGAAAAAACTACCAAAAGCTGAATAATAGAGATTTTTTACCGTGGGATGGCAAAACCACAGTTATTGTTTACTGGGGTATACCACACTTTTTTAAATAGAGATATTTGCGGCTGAACAGTGAGCGACACACTCAAACTGCTTTTTTTTTAGATAACAAAGGCCCAAAACTGGATAGTACAGCGATTTGACCCGTGGAACTGTGAAACCACACTGGGATGTCGGGCCTACACAAGACTATTTTCAACAGATATATTTTGGTGTCACAACAGTCAGGAGACACTACTGTTTTTCTTTACGGAAAAAACTACCAAAACCTGAATAATAGAGATTTTTTACCGTGGGATGGCAAAACCACAGTTATTGTTTACTGGGGTATACCACACTTTTTTAAATAGAGATATTTGCGGCTGAACAGTGAGCGACACACTCAAACTGTTTTTTTTTTTAGATACAATTGGCCCAAAATGGATAATACAGAGGTTTGAACCGTGGAAGTGCAAAACAACACTTCTGTTTTTCTAGCCTACACCAGACTATTTTCAACAGTTATATTTGTGTCTGAAAAATCAGAGACACGCTTTTTTTTTGGGGGGGGGGGGGGACACACCAAAAGGTTAATAAGACGGGTATTTGTACAGTGTGAAGGAGGAAAAAAAAAGAAGGATTTAGATGAAAAAAAAAGGATTTTTCCTTGCCCCCGACACCTGGTGCTAAGTCCAGCAATTTCAGCAACAGGAGCACACAGGACTGTAATGCAGCGTTTGCTGGTATAACCACTGTGTCTCCTATACAGCCTGCCTGCCTGGTATCTGGGATGGATATTAGTCCTGAAAAGGACTGTTTGTTTGTTCTGGCAGCCTTTACATACCCTACACTAACTATTTCGCAGTTTATATCTCTCCCTAAATCAGCAGCGCTGTCCCTACACTGTCTAATCCGGAGCGACTGTGTTCAAGATGGCGGCGCCCCGTTTTAAATACTCAAGGTGACGCTGTGCGGCCAGCCAATCACTGTAATGCCCACAACCAACATGGCTGCAGCATTACAGTGACTGGCTGGCAATCCCTGCATGTTCATTGGCTCTGTAAAGAGCGCCAAACATGCAGGGCGGAGACCCGAGCTCCCGCCCGTGTAGCCCGGAAATGCTCGGTGCTCGCCGAACATCCCGAGTAGCATGATGCTCAGGCAAGTACTGAGCAGTGTCGAGCATGTTCGCTTAACACTACTACTCACGTGTTGTTGGAGCTCAGCCACCTCCAGAGAGAGTCCCTGCAGGCGTTGAGCCAAATCCTGAACCGACACCATGATGGAAACTGGAAGTCTTTCCTTAGAGATATTTTTGGGCTGGACTTTCTGTTATGATCTGCTACAAGCACTAAGGAAAGAAAGGAGATCTGTCCCTACAATAGAACTAAGCTAGATCCCTACGATGTAACGGGGAAACTGATCCTGCGATCAGACCCGCTAAAGTCCTCGGCTAGTCTGTACGAAGACCTATAGATGCAAGGGAGAGATCCCTACAAGAACTAGGGACTGGGATAAAGTTAGGCACTTCCTAGCAGAAATTGTAGCAGTAAAAGACAAACCCACAACATAGAACATAAAGGTCCGAAGACCAAGCTAAACAGACTGAGAAAGGTAACTAAGCACCAGGCTAACTTAAGAGTAGAAATTACAATGAAGTCCAGCAAGGCCAGGAGGGCGGAGCAGGATTAAATAGGCAAAAAAGGTCATGTGACCAGCAAACTAGAAAAAACCTAACAGGAGAGTTCTAACACCCGCAATGCTGCGATTGAAGTCGATCGCAGCATTGCGGTGGCTAAGGGGAGGTGATCGCAATACTCACCTCCTCTTCCCGCCTCCAGCGCTGTCTGCCGCGGCTTCCAGGGTGTTGCCATGACGACCTGATGTCGTCATGACAACATCCGGGTCACCAGACAGCAGGAAGATTTTTTGGTCATGCGCAGTGCATGACCAAACAATATTCTCACTGTGCAGCGCTGACGGCCTGCATGGCACAGGGATGGTGCTCCATCCCTATGCTATGCAGGCGATCAGAATTAAAAAAGTGAAAGTCCCAGAGTGGGACAAAGTAAAAAAGTAAAAAATGTCTCAGAAAGTGAAAAAAAAATTGTAAAAATATAAAAAAAAAATAAAAAAAATAATCCACCAAAAATAAAAATATAATATGCTCATCAATAAATATTATTATGAAAAAAAACAAACAAAAAAACAATAAAAGTACACATATTTGGTATCGCCGCATCCGGGAACGACCTGACCTATAAAATTGTCCTACTAGTTAACACCTTCAGTGATCACGATAAAAAAAATAAATAAAAAACGAAGCAAAAGACAATGCTTTATCATCATACCGCCAAACAAAAAATGGAATAACACGCGATCAAAAAGACGAATTTAAATAAAAATGGTACCACTAAAAACGTCATCTTGTCCCGCAAAAACAAGCTGTCATAGAGCTCCATCATCCGAAAAATCAAAAAGTTCTAGCTCTCAGAATAAAGCGATGCAAAAAAAATTTTTTTTTCTATAAAATAGCTTTTATTGTGTAAAAGCACCAAAACATAGAAAAACTATATAAATGTGGTACCGCTGTAAACGTACTGACCCAAAGAATAAAGCTACCTTATCAATTTTACCACACGCAGAGTAGAATAAATATTTTTTAAAAAATAACAATTCCTTAATTGTTGGTTTTTGTTTATTCTGCCTCCCAAAAGTTGGAATAGAAAGCGTCACATGCCTGAAAATGGCACCAATAAAAACGTCAACTCATCCCGCAAAAAACAAGCCATCACATGACTCTGTCAGCCAAAATCTGGAAAAATTATAGCTCTCAAAATATGGCGAAGCAAAAAGTAGATTTTACAAAATATGTCTTTTAGTGTGTGACAGCTGTCAATCATAAAAACCCGATATCATTCTGGTATCTCTGTAGTTGCACCGACCCGAAGAATAAGGTTGTCTAATCGCTTATACCGCAATAGGAACGGCGTAAAAAGTAAACGCTAGGGCTGGGGTTGGGGTTAGGGTTGTGCTAATGTTAGGGTTGGGGTCAGGGTTGGGCTAGGGTAGGGTTAGGGTTGGGGTTGTTTTTTTTTTCAAAGTAAAAAAAAAAAAAAAAAAAAAATAGACTACGATATCGCAACTAGTGTTGAACGCAAGTGCTCGGTATTTGAGTTTGCATCGGGTGCTCGGGTATGCATTGAGCATCGCGGGTGCTCGAGTCTCCACCCCATATGCTTCATGGCCCAAAAAAACTTGCGGGGATTGCCTGCCATGCACGAGCGATCCCCGCATGTATTTTTGGGGGTGTCTAATAACCGTGAAACATGCGGGCGGGGACTCGAGCAGTTCACTTGAGCACCCGTGATACATGGAGCATACCTGAGTACCCGATGCAAACTCAAGTAGCGAGCACTTGCGCTCAAGACTCATGACAACTTATTCAATATGATGACCTAATGTCATCAAATTCTGTGTCGTACCTCTGAGTTCAAAATGTTCACTATACCCCTTGATAAAATCCTTGAGGGGTGTAGTTTCCAAAATGGGGTCACTTGTGGGGGGTTTCAACTATTTAGGCACATCAGGTGCTCTCCTAACGCGACATGGCGTCTGCTCTCGATTCCAGCCGATTTTGCGTTCAAAAACTCACACAGTGCTCCTTTCCTTCTGAACTCTGCCATGCGCCCAAACACTGTATTTTCCCCACATATGGGGAATTGGCGTACTCAGAAGAAATTGCACAAAAGTTTTGGGGTCCATTTTCTCTTCTTACCCTTGTGAAAATAAAAAAATTGTGGCTAAAACATCATTTTTGTGGAAAAAGTTTGATTTTTTTATTTTCACGGCTCCATGTTATAAACTTCTGTAAAGGACTTGGGGGTTCAAGGTGCTCACCACACATCTAGATAAGTTCCCTGAGGGGTCTAGTTTCCAAAATGGTGTCACTTGTGGGGGGTTTCCACTGTTTAGGCACATCAGGGGCACATCCGCTAATTATTCAAGCAAATTTTACAATCAAAAAGTCAAATGGCGCTCCTTCCTTTCCGAACCCTGCTGCGCACCCAAACAGTGGTTTTCCCCCACATATGGGGTATCTGCTAACTCAGGAGAAATTGCACAACAAACTGCATAGTGCAATTTCTTCTGTTACCCTTATGAAAATGCAAAAATTGGGGGCTGAAAAACATTTTTGTGGGAAAAATGTGAAAATTTTATTTTTACGGCTCAATGTTATAAACTTCTGTGAAGCACCTGGGGGTTCAAGATGCTCACCACACATCTACATAAGTTCCCTGAGGGGTCTAGTTTCCAAAATGGTGTCACTTGTGCGGGGTTTCCACTGTTTAGGCACATCAGGGGCTCCCCAAATGCAATATGGCGTCCGCTAACTATTCAACCAAATTTTACATTCAAAAAGTGAAATGGCGCTCCTTCCCTTCCGAACCCTGCCGTGCACCCAAACAGTGGTTTTCTCCCACATATGGGATATCTGCTTACTCAGGAGAAATTGCACAACAAACTGTATGGTGCAATTTATCCTGTCACCCTTATGAAAATGCAAAAGTGGGGGCTGAAAAACATTTTTGTGGGAAAAATGTGAAAATTTTATTTTTACGGCTCAATGTTATAAACTTCTGTAAAGCACCTTGGGGTTCAAGGTGCTCACCACACATCTAGATAAGTTCCCTGGGGGGTCTAGTTTCCAAAATGGTGCAACTTGTGGGGGTTTTCCATTGTTTGGGCACATCAGGGGCTCCCCAAATGCAATATGGCGTCCGCTAATTATTCAAGCAAATTTTACATTCAAAAAGTGAAATGGCGCTCCTTCCCTTCCGAACCCTGTTTTTGCGCCCAAACAGTGGTTTTCTCCCACATATGGGGTATCTGCTTACTCACGAGAAATTGCACAACAAACTGTATGGTGCAATTTATCCTGTTACCCTTATGAAAATGCAAAAGTGGGAGCTGAAAAACATTTTTTGTGGGAAAAATGTGAAAATTTTATTTTTACGACTCAATGTTATAAACTTCTGTAAAGCACCTAGGGGTTCAAGGTGCTCACCACACATCTAGATAAGTTCCCTGGGGGGTCTAGTTTCCAAAACGGTGTCACTTGTGGGGGGTTTCAACTGTTTAGGCACATCAGGGGCTCCCCAAATGCAATATGGCGTCCACTAATTATTCAAGCAAATTTTACATTCAAAAAGTGAAATGGCGCTCCTTGCCTTCCGAACCCTGCTGTGCGCCAAAACACTGTTTTTTCCTCACATATTGGGTATCTGCTTACTCAGGAGAAATTGCACAACAAATTTTGGGATCCATTTTTTCCTGTTACCCCTGCGAAAATAAATAAAATTGGGTCTAAAGTATCATTTTTTGTGAAAAAGTTAAATGTTAATTTTTTTCTTCCACATTCCAAAAATTCCTTTGAAGCACCTGAAGGGTTAATAAAGTTCTTGAGGGGTGCAGTTTTTAGAATGGTGCCACATTTGGGTATTTTCTGTCATAAAGGCCCTCAAAGTGACTTTAAATATCATGTGGTCCCTAAAAAAATGGTTTTGTAAATTTTGTTGGAAAAATGAGAAATTGCTGGTCAAATTTTAACCCTTATAGCTCCCCCCCCCAAAAAAAATGTTGGTTCCAAAATTGTGCTGATTTAAAGTAGACATGTGGAAAATGTTATTTATTAACTATTTTGTGTGACATATCTCTCTGATTTAAGGGCATAAAAATTCAAATTTTGAAAATTGCAAAATTTTCAACATTTTTGCCAAATTTCCATTTTTTTCTCAAATAAACGCAAGTGATATCGTAGAAATTTTACTACAATCATGAAGTACAATATGTCACGAAAAAACAGTCTCAGAATCAGGGGAATCCGTTGAAGCGTTCCAGAGTAATTACCTCATAAAGTGACAGTGGTCAGAATTGTAAAAATTGGCCTGGTCATTAACGTGCAAACCACCTTGGGTTGTAAAGGGGTTAAATATGATGTGTTCTCTAAAAAAATAGTTTTGTAAATTTTATTGGAAAATTGAGAAATCGATGGTCAACTTTTAAACCTTATAACTTCCTAAAAAAATAAAATTATCTTTCAAAAATTGTGCTGATGTAAAGTAGAAATATGGGAAATGTTGTGTATTAACTATTTTGTGTGATATAACTCTCTGATTTAAGGGCATAAATATTAAAAGTTAGAAAATTGCAAAATTTGGCCTGGTCGTGAAGATGAAAATCAGTTTGGGGCGTGAAGGGGTTAATGGGAGGTAGGATCAACCCTCCAAAGCCTTGTATATGGGAATGCAGGTCCTAGAAAGTTTAATAAAATGATACCTGGATATCTGCGATCTGATGTGTTCTTCCTGAGAATTCCATGTTTTTCCTAGAAAGTAAATGAGCTGTTAGAACTATGGGCAGGAAATAGATCTCCCAGAGAATCTGCCTCCAGAGCTTATTTTAAACTAGCTATTGAACCCGTTCTATGCCTCGGTGGCAAGCATTTTTATTGTTATATGGTCTCCCATGCTGGTATGTGCTGTCCCCCTCCTGTTATTTGTGCTGCCCCCATCCTGTCCCCACCATCCTATCCTGGTATGCATGGCAGCCCTCATCCCCATCCTGGTATGCAAGGAACCCCTCACCCACATCCTGGCATGCATGACACCCCTCCCCTCTAATCCTGGTATGCATGGCACCCCTCACCCCCAATCCTGGTATGCATGGCACCCCTCAACCCTAATCCTGGTATCTGTGGCACCCTTCATCCCCAATCCTGGTATGTGTGGTACTCCTCATCCCTTTCCTGGTATGCATAGTACCCCATCCCTCATCCCTATCCTGGTATGTATGGTATCCCTCATCCTGGTATGCATGGGCCCCTCACCCACATCCAGGTATGCATGGCACCCCTCACCCCCATCCTGGTATGTATGGCACTCCTCATCCCTATCCTGGTATGCATGGCACCCCTCATCCCCAATCCCGGTCCGCATGGCACCTCTCATCCCCAATCCTTGTATCCATGGCACCCCTCAACCCAATCCTGGTATGCATGACTCCCTCTTCCCTATCCTGGTATGCATGGCACCCCTCATCCTCAATCCTAGTATGCATGGCTCCCTCATCCCCAATCCTGTTATTCATGGCTCCCTTCATGCCCAATCCTAGTATGCATGGCTCCCCTCATCCCCAATCCCTGGTATGCATGGTACCCCTCATCCCCAATCCTGGTATGCATGGCTCCCTCATCCCCAATCCTGGTATGCGTGGCCCCCTCATCCACAATCCTGGTAAAACCATGGCCCCCCAATCCCCAATCCTGGTAAGCATGGTACCCCTCATCCCCTCATCCCTATCCTGGTATGCATGGCACCCCTCATCCCCAATCCTAGCAGCATGGCTCCCTCATGCCCAATCCTGCTATGCATGGCTCCCCTCATCCCCAATCCTGGTATGCATGGTACCCCTCATCCCCAATCCTGGTAAGCATGGCTCCCTTATCCCCAATCCTGGTATGCATGGCACCCCTCATCCCCAATCCTGGTATGCATGGCTCCCTCATCCCCAATCCTGGTATGCGTGGCACTCCTCATTCCTATCCTGGTATGCATGGCACTCCTCATCCCTATCCTGGTATGCATGGCAGCCCTCATCCCCATCCTGGTATGCAAGGAACCCCTCACCCACATCCTGGCATGCATGACACCCCTCCCCTCTAATCCTGGTATGCATGGCACCCCTCACCCCCAATCCTGGTATGCATGGCACCCCTCAACCCTAATCCTGGTATCTGTGGCACCCTTCATCCCTAATCCTGGTATGTGTGGTACTCCTCATCCCTTTCCTGGTATGCATAGTACCCCATCCCTCATCCCTATCCTGGTATGTATGGTATCCCTCATCCTGGTATGCATGGGCCCCTCACCCACATCCAGGTATGCATGGCACCCCTCACCCCCATCCTGGTATGTATGGCACTCCTCATCCCTATCCTAGTATGCATGGCACCCCTCATCCCCAATCCCGGTCCGCATGGCACCTCTCATCCCCAATCCTTGTATCCATGGCACCCCTCAACCCAATCCTGGTATGCATGACTCCCTCTTCCCTATCCTGGTATGCATGGCACCCCTCATCCTCAATCCTAGTATGCATGGCTCCCTCATCCCCAATCCTGTTATTCATGGCTCCCTTCATGCCCAATCCTAGTATGCATGGCTCCCCTCATCCCCAATCCCTGGTATGCATGGTACCCCTCATCCCCAATCCTGGTATGCATGGCTCCCTCATCCCCAATCCTGGTATGCGTGGCCCCCTCATCCACAATCCTGGTAAAACCATGGCCCCCCAATCCCCAATCCTGGTAAGCATGGTACCCCTCATCCCCTCATCCCTATCCTGGTATGCATGGCACCCCTCATCCCCAATCCTAGCAGCATGGCTCCCTCATGCCCAAACCTGCTATGCATGGCTCCCCTCATCCCCAATCCTGGTATGCATGGTACCCCTCATCCCCAATCCTGGTAAGCATGGCTCCCTTATCCCCAATCCTGGTATGCATGGCACCCCTCATCCCCAATCCTGGTATGCATGGCTCCCTCATCCCCAATCCTGGTATGCGTGGCACTCCTCATTCCTATCCTGGTATGCATGGCACTCCTCATCCCTATGATGGTATGCATGGGCCCCTCATCCACAATCCTGGTAAACCATGGCCCCCTAATCCCCAATCCTGATAAACTTGGTACCCCTCATCCCCTCATCCCTATCCTGGTATGCATGGCACCCCTCATCCCCAATCCTGGAATGCATGGCACCCCTCATCCCCAATCCTGGTATGGATGGCTCCGTCATCCTCAATCCTGGTATGCATGGCTCCCTCACCCCTATCCTGGTATGCATGGAACTCCTCATCCTTATCCTGGTATGCATGGCACTCCTCATCCCTATCCTGGTATGCATGTCACTCCTCATCCCTATCCTGGTATGTATGGTACCCCTCATCCAGTTAGGCATGGCACCCCTCATCCCTATTCTGGTATGTATGGTACCCCTCATCCTGGTATGCATGGCACCCCTCATCCCAATCCTGGTAAGTATGGCCTCCTCATCCCAGAAACCTGGTATGCATGGCACCCTATCCCTCATCCTAGTATGCATGGCACCCCTCATACTTATCCTGGTATGCATGGTACCCCTCATCCCTATTCTGGTATGCATGGTACCCCTCATCCTGATATGCATGGCACCCCATCCCTCATCCTGGTATGCATGGTACCCCGCATTCCTATCCTGGTATGTATGGTACCCCTCATCCCTATTCTTGTATGCATGGCACCCCTCACTCCCCAATCCTGGTATGCTTGGTCCCCTCATCCCCCAATCCTGGTATACATGGTCCCCTCACCCCCCAATCCTGGTATGGATGGTCCCCTCACCCCCCAATCCTGGTATGCATGGTCCCCTCATCCCCCAATAATGTTATGTGTGGTACCCCTTATCCTGGTATGCATGCTCCCCTCACCCCCAATCCTAGTATGTCTGGTACTCCTCACCCCCCAATTCTAGTATGCATGGTCCCCTCACCCTGCAATCCTGGTATGCATGGTCCCCTCACCCCCTAATTCTGGTATGCATGGTCCCCTCACCCCCCAATCCTGGTATGTGTGGTATCCCTCATCCTGGTTTGCATGATCCCCTCACCCCACAATCCTGGTATGCATGGTCCCCTCACCGCCCTCCTGGTATGCATGGTTCTCCGCCCCCCCAATCCTGGTATGCATGGTCCCCTCACCCCACAATCCAGGTATGTGGGGTACCCCTCATCCCCCCAATCCTGGTATGTGTGGCCTCTTCACCCCCCAATCCTGGTATGTGTGGCCCCCTCACCCCCAATCCTGGTATGTGTGGCCCCCTCACCCCCCAATCCTGGTAAGAGTGGCCCCCTCATCCATTTCACGCTGTGCACACATGCAAAAAAATAAACACTTATACTCATCTTTCTTCCCTGTGCTCCAGCGATGCTGCATCCTGTTCTGCTGGAGGCCGCGGGAGGAGTGTGGCGCCGGACTGCGCCCATGCCCATACTGCGCTGTCCAGCGAAATTTTGCTGAAGACACACTGCACATCGACGCTTCACTCATGCCCCAGTCTCCGGCGAAGAGAGGCGCCGCGGCAACGCTCCTCCCGGTCAGGTAAGTATGTAAGTATGGCGCCGAAGATCACGGTATACGTTCAGTGTCTACGCATACCGTGATCTCCGGTGCCATACACTCCTCTTACCTGTAACGGCTGGATGCATGCTTCTGCCTGGGGCCAGACTGTGCGTCGCGCATGCGCAGTCTATAAAGGCTTCAGACAGAGACACGCATCCCCGGTGATATTATAGATGAAAGGGTTGTTACCAGTGTGAGTCGTGTAATAATTGACAGTCAGCTTTCCTAATCTACATCTCACACTGGTAACTCTCCCTTTCATTCAAAATAAGCTCTGGAGTCAAATTCCCTCCCCCAGATCACTGTCTGGCCCATAGATCTTAACAGCTTAATTCCATATTAAGAAAATGTGGATTTCTCTGGAAAAAGGTATCAGATAACAGATATTAAAGTATCAATTTATTAAACTTCCTATGCACATATAAATGGATGAGGAAGGCTGATCCTAATGACATATTCCCTTTAATGACCGTTAATATGCCATAATATGGCAGTCTTTAAGAGAGTAAAGGAGTAGCGCACCCTGCCATCATGAAATGATAGTTGTCATCTGTAAGCTTGGGGCTGCTACAGTTAGGATCAGTACTATGACCAATTGTAGCCATGTAACCCTCTTGATGCCAATATTAAAAGCAATAGTGATATTTAGATAGTAACAGAGGAGGAGGGTTCCCACCTCTACCTCCATCGGCACCGTCAGAATGCAATCATAGGGTGCGGATGGTTGCTATTGCAACCTGATTCCAAGTAGCGTTCTCAGGGTTTGCCAGCTATGGTGGCCTGCTAGGCTCTGTCACAAGCAGGTTCTAAAATATCATGTGTCAATGTAAATCTGTAGTAGTACATAAATATTGCAGTATATTAGACCAGCGATCAAAGAGTAAAGTTCAAGTCACATAGCTAGGTTAAAGGGAACCTGTCATGTTAAATAATGCTATTAACATGCAGGTTAATAGCATTTTGACACTGTGCGCCACCGGCAATGAGAGCGCCTCTGCCGGGAGGAAATAAATTTTATTCTTCCCAGCAGCATTCAGCTTCGAGTCATAGTGGTGGTGCGTCATGATTTCAGTCACAGCTCTGTGTATAGTGAACGGTGGTTGTAACCGTACACCCGGCACTGACTGACAACCAGATCTAATGCTGGGGACGTGTTTAACCACAAATCTGAAGGTTAATAACGTTATTTTACATGGCAGGTTCCCTTTAAGTAAAAAAGTTTAAAAGTTCAATAAAATTTGTAAAAATGTGAAAATAAAAGCAAATTAAAGCATGAACAAATCATGGAAAATATTTTGCCTTTCGAAATGCAAGTTTTATGTAAAAACAAAAATAAAAAATGTACGCATAATTGGTATTGTCTCGTCACTATCAAATCAAGCTATAATAATACTCCATGTGCCCAAACAGTAAGCTCCAACCATGTATGGGGTATTGCAGTATTCAGGAGAAATTCAGTAACACATTTTCGAGTGCATGTCTTTTACTTCTGTGAAAATTAAAAATTGAGGGCAAAACAGAGGAAAAGAAAATTTTGTAGAATTGTGTAATTGTTTTTATTTTCACAGCCCAATTTTATAAACTTCAGTGGGTTAAAATGCTCACTATATCTATAAAGTAATTCATTGAGAGCTGTAGTTTTCAAAATGGGGTCAATTTTGTTAGATTTCAGCTGTTCTGGCACCTCAAGGACTCTAAAATTGCCCTCAAGCCATTCCAACCAAACTTGTAAGATTTCCCTTCCAAGCACTGGTGAGTGTCCACACAATAGTTGCCAACCACAAATATGGGTTTTCATGTTTGAGTGCAACAAATTGCATGGTCTGTCTTCTTCAGTTATCCCTTGCGAAAATGAAAAATCTGTGTATTAAACAAAATTTTAATGGAAAAATTATATTTTTTCATTTACACAGCCCATAGTTATACAATTCTTGAAGCATGTGCTTATTGAAAATACTCATTGCACCGGTAGATTTATTCCATGAGGGGTGAAACATCCAAATTATGAGCACTTTTTAGGGATTTCTGTTGTTTAGATATCTCAGGGGCTCTGCAGCTGCGTTATGTTGTCCACAATCTTTCCAGTCAAATTTGCACTCTGTTGTATTAAGTAACACTCCTTCCCTTCTGAGCCCAGATAGTAGTTTCCAACAACATATTGTATTTTGCCGCACATAAAAGAAATTGCGTAACAAACTGTTAGGTCAGTTTTCTCCTATTAACCTTTGTGACATTTATTGTGTTGTAAAGCAACATTTTAATGGAAAAAAATGTAATTTTTCAATTTTTCATTTCTTTATTTCAATGAAGGGTTAACAAACTTTCTTAATTTGTTTTTGAATACTTTGAGGAACAGTTTTTAAAACAGCATCATGTTTAGGTTTTCCAACATATAGTCCCCTCAAAATCATTTAAAAATTTAATTAACCCCCAAAAAATAGGTTTTGTAAATTTTTTTGAAAAAACAAAACATTGCTGCTAAGCTTTATATAGTATAACTCTCTGTATTAAAAGCATAAAAATTCAAAATGTGAAAATTGCAATTTTTTCTAAATGTTTGGCAAATTTCAAGGTTTTCCAAAAATAAACTGAAAACTTATCGAATAAAGATGATTAAACTTGCTTTTTCACAAGGGATGGTGAAAAATATATTCCTGTTTGTGAAGTACTAAGAGCTTTGGTCTTTGCTAAATGAAGAACTGATAGCTTTTTCACGAACCAGCCAAAAATGTTCCTCTTGTTTAAGGAGTAGGATCAGGGTAGTGTTTTTTGAAACTAAAGAAGTAATAGATTCTCAACTATGAGCGAAAAATTATCCCCTTTTTGGATCCGCAACGGGTTTGCTATTCTCAAAATTATTATACAATTACAAATGCTTTTTATCAAGTCGTCCCCAAAAATTTCTTATCAAATGGATAGCTGTTGAATGGCTTGGCACATAGAGCTGTTTCATGTTTGTGTATCCTTAAGAAAGTACACTTCCCAGCAGCAGTATAGCTATACAACACATTATACAAACACAGGAGGTCTGTGTGGTTGGCAAAGGCAGAAACCACATGATATAAAAACATTACTAGTCACTAGTGATGAGCGAGGACTAAAATTCTCAGATGCTTGTTACTCGAACTGAGCAATTCCTAATGCTCAGATACTCGTTTAAAGTAATGAGAGTCAATGGGAAATCCGAGCATTTTCCGGAAGACCCTACAAGG
Source organism: Phyllobates terribilis (assembly GCF_046119375.1). NCBI lineage: Eukaryota > Metazoa > Chordata > Amphibia > Anura > Dendrobatidae > Phyllobates > Phyllobates terribilis. Next base: position 792,916,436 of record NW_027362761.1, read on the forward strand.
AGGTCAGGAGGGCATTGAAAATGTTGAAATGAATGGAACAAGTGGTGAATGGAAGGAGAACAGTATGGGGAAGACCCCTGGAAGCATATCTGACTCCCAGATCGCTGCCGAGAACAATGGTGTCACATTTTACTTCACTTTAAGGACTGACAATAAAACATTCAAAATAAAATTTTGAGTTTACAGGACAAAAAATGTTAAGAAACATTATTTCCTGTATAATGACTTGTATATAAGGAACAAGTTAAAAAGGATTTAAAAAAAATAATACATTTAGTAAACCAAAATTGGAAATTACAGTGTAATTTATGAAGGAAGCAAGAACTGCCAGAAATTAGATGCAAGAGGGACTCAGATACACCCTGTATTAGACATAAAGGAGGGCCTCATACACATTCTGTTCAAATTGTCATTGTTAGAACCCTCCTGTTTGTTTTTTCTATCTTGTGGTTTGCGGTCATGTGACCATCTGCCTTTATACTCCAGCTCCGCCCTTCTGGCTGTGCTGGACTTCAGTGTTCTACTGTCTCTCTAGCCTGGTGCTTCTGTGCCTTTCTCTGTCAAGTTCGCTTGGTCCTCTGTGACCTCTAGTACTTTTTGTCAGTTTGTGTTTTTGTGCTCTGCAACAACTTCTGTTTAGGAGGTGTCCCATTTTAGTCCCAGTCCTTAGTTCATTTAGGGACCCCTCCCTTAATTCTATAGGTCTTCGTTCAGACTAGCCGAGGACTAAGGCGGGTCTGTTCACAAGGAACAGGCAGCCCGCTACATCATAGGGATTCAGCTTAGTCTTACTGTAGGGACAGCTTTTCCCTATCTTTCCTTAGTACATGTTGCAGATCATAACAGTAAGTCCAGCCCAAAAAACTAAAAGGAAAGAAATTTGGGGATCAGTATGGTTTCTGTCCAGGATTTGGCTCAACGCTTGCAGGGATTGTCTCTGGAGGTGGCCGAGCTTCAGCAACACGTGAGTAGCTGTTCTGGAGCGCATTTTGTCGAACCCAAGGTACGACTGCCTGATGTTTTTTATGGTAAACAGCAAGATTTTTTTTCCTTTAAAAATGCTTGCTTGTTATATTTTCATTCGAGACCAAGATCCTCTGGGAATGAGTCACAGCGCATTGGTATTATTATGTCACTTTTGCGCAATGAACCACAGGGGTGGGCCATTTCTCTCCAACCTAATGATCCATGTTTAAGGTCTGTTGAAGAATTTTTTTCTGCTATGGGGCTATTATATGACGATCCTGATCGAATCTCATCTGCTGAATCGGAACTTAGACTTTTGAATCAGGGGTCAGATTATGTTGAAAATTATTGCACACACTTCAGGAGATGGGCCTCAGAAGTTAAATGGAATGATTCTGCACTGAGATATTTATGTCTTGCTGGTCTGAGTGAAAGGGTTAAGGATTTGCTAATTGCATTCCCTGCACCTGAAACTCTGCAGGAAGCTATGCAGTTAGCTGTTCCTGTGGACAGGAGACTGAGGTCCAGGGTGAATGATGTAAAAACTCCTGCAACGTCAGGTCCTATTTCCCAGAAAATCTGCTCTGACGGTGGACAACCAATGGAGGTTGGGGCGATTTCACTCCGCTCTCAGGAAAGAGACCGGAGATTCGCCGAGGGTTTGTGTCTTTATTGTGTTAAAGCTGACCATTTGATTAAGTATTGTGAGCATCGTTTAAGTAAAGAAAAAAAAAAGGTCAGTTACACCCGTATAGCTTCTTTACGCTCTGCAGGAGTGTTTCGTTCTGGGAGTACTACTCTTCAGGGAGATTTGATTGAATTTCAGGTATTTGTGGATTGTTTTTCAACACTTAATGTGATTGATAAAAGGTTTTTGGAAAACCTTAAATTGAAATCCAAACCTTTGTCATCACCTATTTCTGTGGTTGCAATTGATAACACTCCTTTGAAATGTATTACTCACAAGACTGCTGCATTTCCCCTCACTATCAATGGAGGTCACCAAGAAATTTTGGACTTGGTTGTTTTGGATAATTTGCCCTCTCCAGTTGTTCTAGGATTGCCTTGGTTAAGACTGCACAATCCTTTATTGGACTGGTCTACTAATGTGATTAAGTCTTGGAGTCCGAAGTGCTATGATAAATGTTGTAATGGTCGCATTGCGGCTGTGGAAAAAGGGGAATTACCGCTACCTATTCAAGATTATTCAAGGGTTTTTTCGGAGGAGGAGTCGCAAGTTTTACCTCCTCATAGGGATTATGATTGCGCCATTGAGTTTGCTCCAGGTGCTACTCTTCCCAAAAGTCGCTTGCTTAATCTGACTATCCCTGAAAGAAAGGCCTTGGAGGAGTACATACAGACTAGCCTGGCTGCTGGTCACATTAGATCTTCTAAGTCACCTGTGGTAGTTGGATTCTTGTTTGTTAAAAAAAAGGACGGGGGTTTACGTCCATGTCTGGATTTTCGTGAAATTAATAAGATTACCGTATGCTATTCCTACCCATTGCCGTTAATTCCTGACTTGTTTAACCAGTTAGTGGGTGCCAAGTGGTTCTCCAAAATTGATCTCAGGGGGCATACAATTTGTTACGTGAGAAGGAGGGTGATGAATGGAAAACTGCCTTTAACACTCCGGTAGGTCATTTTGAGAATCTGGTGATGCCTTTTGGTCTTACCAATGCACCTGCATTTTTTCAGAACCTTATTAATGACATCCTGAGACCTTTGATTGGTAAGAATGTGGTTGTGTATTTGGATGACATTTTGATTTATTCACCAAATCTAGAGTCCCATTGGCAGAGTGTACGTGAAGTTTTGCAGTTATTGAGTGATAATTCACTCTTTGCTAAGCTGGAGAAATGTGAGTTCGCTGTGCAGAAAATTATTTTTTGGGCTACATTGTCTCCAGCGAGGGCTTTGAGATGGACCCTGTGAAGGTTCAGGCTGTACAGGAATGGCCTAGGCCTATTGGTTTGAAATCTACACAGAGATTTTTGGGTTTTGCCAATTATTACAGGAAACTCATTAAGAATTTTTCTGTAATTGTCAAACCTCTAACCGATCTCACCAGGAAAGGTACAAATACGGCCCAGTGGACTACTGAGGCCTTTGAAGCATTTGAGTATCTCAAAGAGAGGTTCAGTTCTGCCCCTATCCTTATGCAGCCTGATGAGACCAAGCCTTTTTTGGTCGAGGTTGATGCTTCATCAGTGGGGGTCAGAGCAGTTTTGTCTCAGGAGAACAAGGGTGGAGTACATCCTTGTGCCTTCTTTTCGAAAAAAAATTCGGAAACCGAACTGAATTATGATTTTGGAAATCAGGAGTTGCTGGCTATTAAACTAGCGTTTGAACACTGGCGTCATTTTTTGGAAGGCGCTAGATTTCCTATTCAGGTTTTCACAGATCATAAGAATTTGATCTATCTGGATGCTGCCAAGCACTTGAATGCCCGTCAAGCTAGGTGGGCACTTTTTTTTTCTCGGTTTCATTTTTCTGTTACCTATATCTCTGGTACTAAGAATGTTAAAGCCGATGCTTTATCTCGCAGCTTCTCTCCTACGGTCGGCGCCGAGGAGGAGGAGAGCATTTTACAGAAAGGAGTTGTGGTGGCGGCTTTGGACTCCATTTTGGAGAATGGGATTCTGAAAGCTCAAGATGATGCTCCATCTAACACTCCCCATGGGAGGTTGTTCGTGCCTAGAGCCTTTAGGAGAGATTTGTTTGTGGAGTGTCATGAGTCTCGATTGGCAGGTCATCCAGGAGTTTCGGAGACTAAGAGACTTATCAGTCGCAGTTTTTGGTGGCCTGGATGGCAGAAGGAAGTCATCAAGTGGGTGCGTCAGTGTACTGTGTGTGCTAGGTCAAAGGCTTCACATACTCCTGCTGCGGGGTTGCTTTGCCCTCTGGAGGTTCCTAGTGCACCTTGGACGCATTTCACTATGGATTTTTTTACTGATCTTCCTGTGTCTGAGGGTTTTACTGTCATCTGGGTGGTCGTGGACCGTTTTAGTAAGATGTGTCATTTGGTTCCATTCATTAAGTTGCCCTGTGCCAAGACACTTGCTAAGGCATTTGTTAAGGAGATTGTCAAGCTCCATGGTGTTCCCACGGATATTGTTTCTGATAGAGGACCTCAGTTTGTGGCTCGCTTTTTGCGTGCTTTTTGTGACAGGTTGGGAGTCCATTTGTCATTTTCGTCTGGTTATCATCCGGAGTCGAATGGACAGACTGAAAGAAAGAACCAGGATGTTGAACAGTTTTTGCGTTGTTTTGTGGCGGACAATCAAGAGGTGTGGTCTGAGTTTCTGCCTCTCACAGAATTTGCTCTTAACAATCATACATCCTCCTCTGCTGGATGTTCTCCTTTTTTTGTTGTACTGGGAGACATCCGTCTTTTGGTTCGTTCTCTAAATTGGGGTCGGCGGTGCCGGAGGAGAATTTTTCCAGGGATTTGGAGAGAGTTTGGACTAATGTACATTGTAACCTTCAAGAGGCTAACAAGAAGTCCAAGAAGTATTTTGACAGGAAACGTAAAGAGGTTTTGTTTACTGTGGGTGACATGGTTTGGTTGTCCTCGAAGAACCTGCGGTTGAGGATTTCCTCTAAAAAACTGGGTCCTAAGTTTGTGGGTCCATTTAAAGTGCTTCAGGTTGTTAACCTGTCTGCTGTTAGGTTGGATGTCCCTGCTTCCTGGAAGATTAATCCTGTGTTTCATGTTTCCTTGTTGAAAAATGCTGATGTATCTGATAGGGACGTCACTGTCACAGTTCCTTCTGTGGTGGAAGATGGCAAATATGAAATTTCTAGAATCTTGAATTCTAGATGGCATAGAGGGAGATTACAGTATCTTGTCTCCTAGAAGGGTTTCGGTCCCGAAGATAACTCCTGGGTAAGGACGCATGATGTCTCTGCTCCTAGGCTTGTTAAAGCTTTCCACAGGAGGTTTACTGATAGGCCTGGGCCTGGAGGATCCTCATAGAAGAGCGGTGTTAGGCGTCGGTCTGGTTCTGGATTCAAAATGTGTCCAGGACCTTCTGTGGTCTTCCATTTCAGTCCAGCCGGGGTTCATGCTGTTCAGCATCGTCATCAGCCTCAATGCCTAGCTGGTCCACGAGACATACAGATTGTCTCCCATGTATTGGCACCTAGCAAGGTTAAGCATAGGTTGCAGAGGGAGACAGGGTGTTTGTAATTTAAGTCCAGGATTCGCCGTACTGAGCATGTCCGTGACCTGGCGGATCGTGATTGGTGGTTTGGCACCCACTTGACCCGGTGACCTGGCACCGCCTGATTGGTCCACGGGTAACGTTACCAATGGCGCATCGGTGGGCAGGGCTTAGGCTTTAAAAGGCCCGCCCACAAACATGGCGGCGCGCTCGGATCATTGAGCATGATGCTGTTGTGTGGACGACTGTGCTCCACGTGTAGTTTCCTCAGGCAGGTCTAGTGAAAGTAGGCAGGCTAGTGAAAGTAGGCAGGTAGCTTCGCCTTGCAGTCTGGCTCTGTGTGAGGGGGTCGCCTTACACGCCAAGCAGCCTGCAGACGTCCTATTCCCTGTAGACACCTTTGGACAACATGGAGAAAAACTCCTCTGTCCAGTAGCATGCCGGCAGAGGGCACGTACCCGTCGGCGTGAGTCACACATGCATCTTAGCGCCAACTCCTACTGCGTAGCGCCTGTATCGAAGACAGGGCTACTGCTTTTCCCCCGGTCGCATGTCTCCCTGTGGTTCTTGGAGGTTGTGTGAACCACTGAAATCCACTCTGTGTGCTTTAACATGGAGTGGTTTATCAGTTAAGTAGGTGCTATCCCGGACGCTCTTCTCCCATGCAGTTAACGGAGATAGAGCGAACCGCTATACCCGTTCCTGTGTGCAGAAACACGGAAGGGTTTAACATTTAAGTTTGTCGCTTTCTTTCCACCCGGAAAGTGTTTGGCAGCAGTCCAGGCTGCATTGCAGACCCCGGGGTCGGTTGCATTCCATTTATTAAAGTTGCTTGCAACCGCCCTCCTAACAGTATCCGAGCGCCAGGGTCTTGCTGAACATGGCCGACAATCAACAACTGCAGAGTTATATACAGCAACTGGAGACCAGACTTTGAACTCTGGAGCAAACTGCTCCGGTCGCTGATATCACTGCAGTAGCTTCACAGTCGGCTTCTCTAGCAGCCAATATTACTAACTCGGCTGCAGTGAATACTGCAACCACTGCAAGTGCCCCATTACCCCGGTTTGCTCTCCCGGAAAAATTTTCTGGGGATAGTAAACTCTGCAGGGGTTTTATTAATGTATGCTCCATTCATTTGGAGATGATGGAGGCATGGTTCCCCTCCGAAAGAGCCAAAGTGGGATATATCATCTCATTGCTTTCTCACAGGGCTCTTGAGTGGGCTACTCCTCTATGGGAGCATAACGACCCGGTTGTAGTAAATGCGGGTCTTTTCCTTAAGACCCTAAAAAGTGTTTTCCTGGGTCCTCAGGTCACGCATGATACGGCTCTTAAGCTCCTTGCATTGGTCCAGGGTTCGGCCACCGCCAGTCACTATGCCGTCCAGTTCAGAACCTTAGCGGCTAAACTGGATTGGTCTGAGCGGTCGCTTATCCCGGTGTTCTGGAAGGGTCTGGCCGGGCATATTAAAGATGCTTTATCTACCAGAGAGATTTCAACCTCTCTGGAGGAGTTAATATCTCTCGCTGACCGTATAGACTTGCGTCATGCAGAACACAAGTTAGAGCTAGAGGTCGGCAGACCTCAGTATCTGTTGGCACCAGGCGTCTTTAGATCCAAACCCAAGACTCTCGACCCAGAGCTTGAGGCTATTGATATATCCCGGACTGAGTCTAGTCCCTCTCGTTCCCGACCTGCACATCTCTTGGAGCACCCCGTAAATAAGGTTTCCAAGCAGTCGGTAAAACGAGTAGGTCTTACCACCGTTGAGGGAGGTATACTAAATTCCGGGACTTCTTCCTCCGAGTTATCATATAATGTGACATTGTCCTTTGGTAAATCTGCAGTTACTGCTAAGGCGTGGGTGGACTCTGGTGCTGAGGGCAATTTTTTATCATCTACGTTCGCCCACAGGCATGCCATCCCTATTGAGCTACTCTCTAGTCCAATGAACATTAGTGTTGCCAATGGTTCACTCTTGGATGTGCAAATCACCCATCAGTCAATCCCTCTCACCATGTCATTTCTTCAGGGCCACCGGGAGGTTATCTCTTTTCTTATTATTCCTGGTGGATTAGACGAGGTGTTATTGGGTCTCCCCTGGTTACGTTGTCATACTCCACACATTGACTGGAATACGGGGAGAATTTCTTCCTGGAGTGAGAATTGTGCATCTCAGTGTTTGGTCAAAGTCACCCGGAGGGTAGTCTCTGATCCTCCTATCATTGCGACATCCGGTACAGATTCCTTGTCTGTTTCCAGGACTCGGGTCTTGTCAGATTATGTCACAAAGAACTCTCAGCAAGAGAGGGTGGCTGCAGTGTCCTCCAACCCGGTTCCATCGGGGAGGATGTTTGTTCCCCCTAATCTAAGGAGTATGGTGCTCTCCTGGGCTCATGCCCCTAAAACCGGAGCTCACCTGGGGGTCAAACGTACCACAAAGTCCTTTCAACGGTCCTATCGGTGGCCCCGGTGGCGCCAGGACGTCAAGGACTTTGTTCTCGCGTGTCCCGTCTGTGCGAGAGATAAATCTTTCCGCCAGAGACCAGCGGGTCCTTTCCCTCTGTCACCCATGAAGGATCCCACACATAGAGAACCAGTTGTCACTTCTTGCCATCCTGCTTCCCGCCCTAAAAAAGGGTATCCTGTACACCGGAGGGGTCACAGTTTCGTGAATCCTCTCTGTGACCCAATGGACCACATCCTTGTCCCCCAGCTCATGGAGGAAAATGAGCGTCAAGTTGAGGGGGATGTTAGACGGGGGGATAATGTTAGGCATCGGTCTGGTTCTGGATTTAAAATGGGTCCAGGACCTTCTGTGGTATCTCATTTCAGTCCAGCCAGGGCTGATGCTGCTCAGCATCGTCATCAGCCTCAACGCCTAGCTGGTCCACGAGACATACAGATTGTCTCCCATGTATTGGCACCTAGCAAGGTTAAGCATAGGTTGCAGAGGGAGACAGGGTGCTTGGAGTTTAAGTCCAGGATTCGCCGTACTGAGCATGTCCGTGACCTGGCGGATCGTGATTGGTGGTTTGGCACCCACCTGACCCGGTGACCTGGCACCGCCTGATTGGTCCACGGGTAACGTTACCAATGGCGCATCGGTGGGCAGGGCTTAGGCTTTAAAAGGCCCGCCCACAAACATGGCGGCGCGCTCGGATCATTGAGCATGATGCTGTTGTGTGGACGACTGTGCTCCACGTGGAGTTTCCTCAGGCAGGTCTAGTGAAAGTAGGCAGGCTAGTGAAAGTAGGCAGGTAGCTTCGCCTTGCAGTCTGGCTCTGTCAGAGGGGGTCGCCTTACACCCCGAGCAGCCTGCAGACGTCCTACTCCCTGTACACACCTGTGGACCACGTGGAGAAATACTCCTCTGTCCGGTAGCACGCCGGCAGAGGGCATGTACCCGTCGGCGTGAGTCACACACGCATCTTAGCGCCAACTCCTACTGTGTAGCGCCTGTATCGAAGACAGGGCTACTGCTTTTCCCCCGGTCGCACGTTTCCCTGCGGTTCTTGGAGATTGTGTGAACCGCTGAAATCCGCTCCGTGTGCTTTAACACGGATTGGTTTATCAGTTAAGTAGGTGCTATCCCGGACGCTCTTCTCCCGTGCAGTTAACGGAGATACAGCGAACCGCTATACCCGTTCCTGTGTGCAGAAACACGGAAGGGTTTAACATTTAAGTTTGTCACTTTCCTTTCCACCCGGAAAGTGTTCGGCAGCAGTCCAGGCTGCATTGCGGACCCCGGGGTCCATTGCGTTCCATTCATTAAAGTTGTTTGCAACCGCCCTCCTAACAAGGGGGTACTGTTAGAACCCTCCTGTTTGTTTTTTCTATCTTGTGGTTTGCGGTCATGTGACCATCTGCCTTTAGATTCCAGCTCCGCCCTTCTGGCTGTGCTGGCTTCAGTGTTCTACTTTCTCTCTAGCATGGTGCTTCTGTGCCTTTCTCTGTCAAGTTCGCTTGGTCCTCTATGACCTCTAGTACTTTTTGTCAGTTTGTGTTTTTGTGCTCTGCAACAACTTCTGTTTAGGAGGTTTCCCATTTTTGTCCCAGTCCTTTGTTCATTTAGGGACCCCTCCCTTAATTCTATAGGTCTTCGTTCAGACTAGCCGAGGACTAAGGCGGGTCTGTTCACAAGGAACAGGCAGCCCGCTACATCATAGGGATTCAGCTTAGTCTTACTGTAGGGACAGCTTTGCCCTATCTTTCCTTAGTACTTGTTGCAGATCATAACAGTCATGTAGTGGTACTCCTAGACTAATAAAGCCTATGCATTAAGTGCAAAGCCTGCCATAAATTACAAGCAGGGTCATCCATACACCTTTGAAGGCACCAACTGTAGGGCCTCGTTCAAATATTGAGAAAAAAGTGTAGTTAAGGTACTCCAACACTCATAAAGGCTCTGCACACAGTGCAAAGCCAGACAAGAATTACAAGCAGGGTTATACATAGACCCTTGAAGGCACCTACTGCAGTGCCTCATTCAAATATTGACAAGAAAGTGTAGTTGTAGTACTCCTACACTCATAAAGGCTCTGCACATAGTGCAAAGCCAGACAAAAAATACAAGCAGGGTCATCCATATGGCAACAACTGGAGGGCCTTATTCAAATATTGAAGATTAAAAACATTATATGTGCTGTTGTCATCTGGTGGAGTGGAAAAGTTGGGGCTAATCCATGCTTTGTTCATTTTCATCAGAGTGAGCCTGTCAGCATTTTCTGCTGACAGGAGAAAGCGCCTGTCTGTTATGACCCAACCCGGCGACACTAAAAACCCACTCAGGCAAGACGCTAGCAGAAGGGCAGCACAACACTTCCAAGGCATAGAGGGACAGCTCAGTCCAGGCGTCCAGCTTTGAGAACCAATTGTTGAAGGTCGCAGAAGAGCTAGTGAGTATGCTGGTTTGGTAGGCCAGGTTTTGCTTGACCATCTTTATAAACTTTTCCCTCCTTGTGCTTTGACAAAGCACAAGGCGAAACGCGCGTCAAATGAGCATAAGCACTTTTGGGTCAGTATCAACATATACCGTTCATATATTTATATATGCATATACGCTCTGATATTATGGTGTTACTGAGTCTTAGACCTTTGGCGTCATGACTTTCTTTCTTTAAAACAACCCCTTTTGTTTTATCACGAGCATATTTACATGTTATAATGATATCCTATTGGTTCCTTAAAACCTAATTTTGCACTAGGCACTTTACTACATTGGGATTGACCATCTACTACAGGTGCATCTCACTAAATTAGAATATCATCAAAAAGTTAATTTATTTCAGTTCTTCAATACAAAAAGTGAAACTCATATATTATATAGAGTCATTACAAACAGAGTGATCTATTTCAAGTGTTTATTTCTGTTAATGTTGATGATTATGGCTTACAGCCAATGAAAACACGAAAGTCATTATCTCAGTAAATTAGAATACTTTGTAACAACAGCTTGAAAAATGTTTTTAAAATCCGAAATGGCCTACTGAAATGTATGTTTAATAAATGCACTTAATACTTGGTCGGGACTTCTTTTGCATCAATTACTGCATCAACGTGGCGCGGCATGGAGGCGATTAGCCTGTGGCACTGCTGAGGTGTTATGGAAGCTCAGGTGTCACGGGTGTGTCAGAGGTGACAGAAAGTCGCCTTGCAGTGGTTTGCAGGAGATCTTCATGTTTGGCAATGCAGACCGCTGCCTAAATAGGAGGCTGTGTTTAGGACCCAGCGACTACCTCCCTTTAGTCTGGGTGTATATGCACCTGGTGTGTCTAGGTGGGCCTCGCCGGTTATACTCATTTCTACTTGGAACTTGGCTGAAGCAGCATCACTTCCTCTATGGAGTCCTGAGGCCATGTGCCCTGTTGGAGTTCTTCTAAAGCTAAGTTGTTGTTCCCCTGTGTTGTCTTCTCCTTTTGTCTTTGGAGTGCTAGTGGAGGTTGACTAGTGCTCATCTCCTTCCACCCCCAGCTATAGCCTTACTCCAGGGATAGGAGGGCGAGGCACGTGATTGGCGACAGCTGCGGAGACTGTATAGGGACGTTAGGGGTAGACAGGGTGACACTAGTCAAGATTAGGAGGTCACCTCTTCTCCCTTTCTCTAGTGTCTGGGCTCCCTTTCCCTTTCCCCTCTGTGTTGCACTCACACGTGGCGTGACTCTCTGTGTTGCACTCACACCAGGCGTGACACCAGGTTGCTTTGATAGCAGCCTTCAGCTAGTCTGCATTATTGCTTCTGATGTCTCTCATCTTCCTCTTGACAATATCCCATAGATTGTCTATGGGATTTAGGTCAGACGAGCTTGCTGGACAATCAAGCACAGTGATACTGTTGTTTTTAGACCAGGTATTGGTACTTTTGGCAATGTGGACAAAAATCTTGTTGGCAGAGAGAAACATGAAGTACTCTAAAATTTCCTGGTAGACGGCTGCGCTGACTTTGGTCTTGATAAAACAAAGTGGACCTAAACCAGCAGATGACATGGCTCCCCAAACCATCACTGATTGTGGAAACTGTCACAGAGTACATGTTCTTACAGTCACCACTGTACTTACGAGAGCTTCAATCAGCAAGATATCTTGAGTAAACAGTATTTACTTCATACTGGATAAACATGAGATACAATTCAGTGTCACACAGTCCGTGTGCTGCTGACATAACACATACAGGAAAGAAAAAACACAGGAAGTAAAAACAACCAACAATTGAGAGCTTCCCTCCCCACATTACAGCAAGCATATAACTTTACACACTATTGCCATCTGCTGTCTGGTTAGTATAAAGCCCTCCTTTCACTTATAATAAGTCCTAATCTGTTGCCTATGCCAACACCCTTTCTCAACAGTAAGGACTTATTCAATCAAACCCAACTTTTTTATTAGTCTCTGGTGTTTATCAGCATTCAACGCCTTCGTGAAGATGTCTGCTGTCATTTCTTCAGTAGGACAATACTCTAACTTCAAGACTCCTTATTCCTGATGATCTCTCAAGAAATGATATTTCACATCAATATGCTTGGTTCTTGGATTGACTCTTTCCATCTGAGCAAGAACAAGACATCCTTGATTGTCCTCTTTCAGTTTTGTTGGTTCCAACTGTGGTTGTCCTAATTCTGTCAACAATTGTCTTAACCACAGTACTTCTTGACTCGCATGTGCTGCGGCAACTTATTCTGCTTCTGTTGAAGACAGTGTCACAATTGACTGTTTCTTACTTGTCCAACTTATTGGTCCACCTGAGAGAAAAAAAATATGTCCACTGGTAGATCTTCTGTCAGTTGGATCTCCAGCCCAATCTGCATCAACATATCCTGTTAAAATGCAATTATCACTTGTGGGTAATTTCAGCTTAACATTGCTAGTTCCTTTCAAATAACGCATTACTCTCTTCACGGCATTCCAATCAGCTTTATTTGGTTTTGATACCTTTCTACTCAGGATTCCTACTGCTGCTGCGATGTCTGGTCTTGTAACGGTCGCTAGATACAGTAGTTTTCCTATTGCTGTTCTGTATTCTTCATTATTCGGTAGCATATTTTTTTCACTGTTCATCTCTTTGAGATAATTAGTTTCCATTGAAGACTTTATTGTTTTTGCATCCATTAATCCAAATTTTTCTGTTATGTCTTGAATCATGTGATTTTGATTCAGTAGGAAACTTCCGTCTTCTTCTCTTTCTACCTGTATTCCTAGGTACTGTTTCACATTTCCCAAGTCTTTGATTTCGAAATGTTGCTTCAGGATTTTTAGAATGTTTTCTTTATCCCTTTCTTGTTTAAAACAAATCAAAATGTCGTCGACATATATGAGTACATAAATCCATCTATTAATCAGCCTTTTTGTGTACAAGCATGGATCAGCTTTGCTTCTTTGAAATTTTTTATTTGTAAGTACTTCCGTGATTTTGTCATTCCACGCTTTAGCTGCTTGCTTTAAACCATATATGCTTTTCTGTAGTTTGCAAACTTTGTTTGGATTTCTTTCATCTTTGAATCCTGGAGGTTGTTGCATGTAAATGTCTTCTGTTAAATCTCCATTCAAAAAAGCTGTCTTTACATCCAGATGTCTCAGTTCCATCTGTTTCATTGCTGCAACTGTAAGTAAAATTCTTATTGTAGTGTGTTTGACAACTGGAGAAAATGTCTCATCATAGTCGTCTCCATATTTTTGAGAATACCCTTTAGCTAGGAGTCTTACTCGGTATCTTTTAGCTGTGCCATCTGTTTGGTATTTTACTTTAAAAATCCATTTACATCCTATGGCTTTTCTTCCTTCTGGCAAATCTGTTAGTGTCCATGTATTTGAATCATGCATGGATTTAATTTCTGTTTCTGTTGCTTCTATCGATTTATTAGCTTCTTCTTCAGGAAGTTTAGATATGTCTTCCCAAGAGGTAGGCTCATAGATTTTTCTTATGCTTGTCTTGTATGAGAGATGTTTTGGTGGTTTCCTTTGTTCTCTCTCATTGAACGTCTTGGTTCTGTGTTTGTTTGTAGTTGTGATTCTTCACTTTCAGTATTTTGTTCTTCATTGATTTCTACTTCTTTCTCATCAGATATTTCTTCAGTTATGTCACTATTCTTTTTCTCATTTTTTGTTTCAACTGAAATCATTATGTCTTCATTTAAATCTTCAATGAATGTCACACTGTCACTCACCGTAACTCTGTCTGTTTTGGGATCTAGGATTCTATATCCTTTACAATTTTCACTATATCCAACGAATATTCCTTCCATGGATCTGTTTTGAAGTTTGGAACGTTTTTCTGTTGGAATGAATATAAAAACTTTACATCCAAAAACTGTTAACTGATTGACACTTGGTTTCATACCTTGCCACAGTTCATATGGAGTTTTCGTCAGTTTTCTGGAAAAAAGTCGGTTCTTTAGATATGTAGCTGTCATTGCTGCCTCACCCCAATATTTCTCTGATAGTTTGGAATCCGTCAGCATACATCTTATCATTTCTGTTAGAGTTCTGTTTTTCCTTTCTGCTACTCCATTTTGTTCAGGTGTGTATGGAACAGTTTTCTGGTGTTCTATTCCATTTTGTCTTAAGTAGTCTTATATTCTGTGACCTGTAAATTCACCTCCTTTATCACTTCTGATGACAATTGGCTTCCTTTGAAATTTGTTACTTGATCTTGTTACATAGTCTACAAGTTTATCAAAAACTTCACTTTTGTTCTTAATTAAGTATGTGACTGTGTATCTTGAGTAGTCGTCTATAAAAGTCAACATGTATCTATTGCCTCCTGATGTAGTCACTTTCATGGGTCCACATACGTCAGTATGCACCAAATCAAGTGGTCTTTCGCTTTTCATCTCACTTTCTTTTGGAATTGATATCCTTGTGGCTTTGGATTTTATACAACATTCACATCTTACGGTAATTGAGCAATCTGATATCTTTAAATCTTTTGTCAATTCTTTTCTCTGTAGTTCCCTTATACTGACAGGGTGTCTATGTCCTAGACGTCTATGCCACATGTGAATACAGTTTTTGTGATCATGTGTACATACCTTCATCTGTTCCTTTGGTGTGTCAAAATGATATAATTGTTCATCTGCCTTGACTTTGGTTATCACCTTGTTTCCTGCAATAATTGCACACTCATTGTCTTTGAATTTTACTGTAAGTCCTTTTGCTGTTAAACGTTTCACAGATAATTATCCGCCTTCCAATTTTGGAACATACAACACATCCTGTACAAGTATCTTTGAATCTTGTCTGAACTTGTTTGAACAATTTAACATACCTTGTCCGATACCTTCTGCGGTTATTTTGCTTCCATCTGCAAGATAAATGGCTTCTTTCTTATCTAAATCAAGATCAGTAAAGAAATTCTTGTCACTTGTCATATAACTCGTTGCTCCTGAATCAATAAACAAACCAAGTGATGATTTCTTGTCTGTTACTTTAAATGTGCCATTCCAATTATTCTCACATGAATCGGAAATTGTGTTTTTTACTTTCTGTGTATGCTTTTTATGTTGTAATTTTTGTTGTTCTGCTTTCCATATGGTACAGTCTTTCTTTAAATGACCTTTTTTCTTACATCTGAAGCATTCTCTTGTCTCTTTGTTATAGGGTTTTTTAAATTCTGTAGCTTTAAGAGTGTTTTCACTGTCTTTTTCAGTAGAAGAATCATTTCTTTGTTCTTTTCTTCTCTGATATTCATCTATTAGTCTTGTTTTCACAAAATCTAATGTAATGTCAGTTTCTGGTCTCGTCTCAAGGGCATTTATCAAGGCAGTATACGAATCTGGTAAACTGCACAATAATATACAGTACCTGCAACATGACTTTCTTTAATGTCTTCACCAATAGATCTTAGCTGTGATATCACTTCCATCATTGAGAATGTCGCCATTTGCACTCAATCTCATACTGTAAAGCTTTCTTAATAAAAATAACTTGTGATTCAAGCTAGGTCTTTCATACAGTTTTCTTAATGCTTCCCACATTCCTTTAGCTGTTTCTTAATTTCGTATATGTATTAATGGAGCATCATCCACTAATAAGCTAATGGTGGCTTTCGCTTGTCTATTCTTCTTATCCCATGTCTGATTATCTTGATCTGGTCTTTCTGTAACAATTACTTCCCATAAATCATCCTTAGATAACAACATCTCTACTTTGAATTTCCATAACTGATAATTTTCACTATTCAGTTTAGCTACTGTGAATTTTAGTTCTGTGTTACTCATCATCTTTATATAGTCTTACTTGTTTAGAGAGTTGTACTGAAGATATTCTCATGTTTTTTTCTTGCTGATAGTTCCTGTATGTCCTGCCTGTGTTGAATTCTCTGTAATTATATCCAGCTCCTGGGATCATGAATTCCTTTGTCACTCTGTATCTGGATTTATTTCCTTCTGTTTACCGAGCTTATCTGTGTGCTCCGTTATCTGGGGTTATAAACCGGGATCCTGCTGCCTGGGCTTGTAGTGCAGGCCTGTAGTGTCTGGGCCCATAACCTGTCGCAGAGTGCATCTTCTTACAGTCACCACTGTACTTACGAGAGCTTCAATCAGCTAGATATCTTGAGTAAACATTATTTACTTCATACTGGATAAACATAAGATACAATTCAGTGTCACACAGTCCGTGTGCTGCTGACATAACACATACAGGAAAGAAAAAACACAGGAAGAAAAAACAACCAACAATTGAGAGCTTCCCTCCCCACATTACAGCAAGCATATAACTTTACACACTATCGCCATCTGCTGTCTGGTTAGTATAAAGTCCTCCTTTCACTTATAATAACTTCTAATCTGTTGCATATGCCAACAGAAATTTCACACTAGACCTCAAGCAGCTTGGATTGTGTGCCTCTCCACTCTTCCTCCAGACTCTGGGATCTTGATTTCGTAATGAAAATTGGAACTCTGGACCCCATGGAGAGAGTCAATGACTGCCTCCTGGACATCTTTCAAGTCAGCAGTCTTCCCCATGATTGTGGAGCCTACTGAAACAGAATAAGGGACCTTTTTAAATGCTTAGGAAGCCTTTGCAGGCATTTTTTGTTAATTATTTTAATTTACAGAGATAATGACCTTTGTGTTTTCATTGTCTGTAAGCCATAATCATCAACATTAACAGAAATGAACACTTGAAATAGATCACTCTGTTTTGTAATGACTCTATATAATATACGAGTTTCACTTTTTGTATTAAAGATCTGAAATAAATTACCTTTCTGATGATATTCTAATTTAGTGAGATGCACTTGTATATACAGTTATATGAAAAAGTTTGGGCACCCCTATTAATCTTAAGCTTAATGTTTTATAAAAATTGGTGTTTTTGCAACAGCTATTTCAGTTTAATATATGTAATAACTGTTGGACACAGTAATGTTTCTGCCTTGAAATGAGGTTTATTGTACTAACAGAAAATGTGCAATCTGCATTCAAACAAAATTTGACAGGTGCATAAGTATGGGCACCTCACCAGAAAAGTAACATTAATATTTAGTAGATCCTCCTTTTGCAAAAATATCAGCCTCTAGTCGCTTCCTGTAGCTTTTAATGATTTCCTGGATCCTGGATGAAGGTATTTTTGACCATTCCTCTTTACAAAACAATTCCAGTTCAGTTAAGTTTTATGGTCGCCGAGCATGGACAGCCCTCTTCAAATGATCCCACACCTGTTCAATGATATTCAGGTCTGGGGACTGGGATGGCCATTCCAGAACATTGTAACTGTTCCTCTGCATGAATGCCTGAGTAGATTTGGAGCGGTGTTTTGGATCATTGTTTCCTGAAAGATCCATCCCCTGCGTAACTTCAACTTTGTCACTGATTCTTGAACATTATTGTCAAGAATCTGCTGATACTGAATGGAATCCATGCGTCCCTCAACTTTAACAAGATTCCCGGTGCCGGCATTGGCCACACAGCCCAAAAGCATGATGGAACCTCCACCAAATTTTACTGTGGGTAGCAAGTGTTTTTCTTGGAATGCTGTGTTTTTTTGCCGCCATGCATAACGCCTTTTTGTATGACCAAACAACTCAATCTTGGTTTCATTAGTCCACAGGACCTTCTTCCAAGAAGAAATTCGCTTCTCCAAATGTGCTTTTGCATACCTCAGCCGACTCTATTTGTGGCGTGCTTGCAGAAACGGCTTCTTTCGCATCACTCTCCCATACAGCTTCTCCTTGTGCAAAGTGCGTTGTATAGTTGACCGATGCACAGTGACACCATCTGCAGCAAGTTGATGCTGAAGCTCTCTGGAGGTGGTCTGAGGATTGTCCTTGACTGATCTCACCATTCTTCTTCTCTGCCTTTCTGATGTTTTTCTTGGCCTGCCACTTCTGGCCTTAACAAGAACTGTCCCTGTGTTCTTCCATTTCCTTACTATGTTCCTCACAGTGGAAACTGACAGGTTAAATCTCTGAGACAGCTTTTTGTATCCTTCCCTTGAACAACTATGTTGAATAATCTTTGTTTTCAGATCATTTGACAGTTGTTTTGAGGAGCCCATGATGCCACTCTTCAGAGGAGATTCAAACAGGAGAACAACTTGCAAGTGGCCACTTTAAGTAGCTTTTCTCATGATTGCATACACCTGGCTATGAAGTTCAAAGCTCAATGAGGTTACAAAACCAAAAAAAGTGCTTTAGTAAGTCAGTAAAAAGTAGGTAGGAGTATTTAAAACAAGAAAATGATAAGGGTGCCTATACTTATGCACCTGACAAATTTTGTTTGAATGCAGATTGCACATTTTCTGTTAGTACAATAAACCTCATTTCAAGGCAGAAACATTACTGTGTCCAACAGTTATTACATATATCAACCTGAAATAGCTGTTGCAAAAACACCAATTTTTATAAAACATTAAGCTTAAGATTAATAGGGGTGCCCAAACTTTTTCATATAACTGTATATGACCTTTTCTATTTGATACACTAGGGTTCTTTCATGATTTTTTCCATAAATACTGGTCTTTACCATTTATGAGTTCAATATGATTGTATATGCTTGACACCACTGTGCTGTTCTTGTTGGGCATTTATTCTCTTTGCATTTTTACTTTCTGTGTATTTTAAATGCAATAATAAATTTGATATATTTTATTATATTTTGTATGTGTGTCATGATTATAGGTTGATCTTGTTGATGGGCACATAACATGTCAATATTTTGTTTTTTTTCTGCTGGTGATAAGAAGATGCGGCGATGACTAGACGGATGATTGTGAGGAGTGGTAGGGCTGAAGAGATGAGTGGTAAGGTGAGTATACATTTTTTTATATATATATCTCACATTTATTATGCTCTACGATTCGAATTTCATGGGAAGATCTCCACGGGTAAGCTAATTTGAATTTTGCCTGATCCATGCTTCTCTAAAGCCAAGTTGTCCTTATTACAAACTAAGTTGTAAGGGACTAATCATTAAAAATGGTCAGGAATGTAGCTGCATCAGAACAAAGAATATAATTTGACAAAAAGCACCGGGTTGCATCAATAAAATACAATAACTGGGAAATATATAACATATTGGTCATTAAAACCGGCACTTAAAAAACTGACATCACACAAAGAGTACTAGGATCAATATTACTCAATTGGGATGTTTAGATGACCATTTTTACATATGGACCAAATGTCTGTGCGAAAAAAAAATCACAGTATGTACTAGTCTTTACTGTAATTCGGATGAGACTCGTCTATACAAGTCTATGGATGTGCATAAAAATTGGGTCCAATATGGATCAACCATAAACCGATTTTTATGGATACATTGCAAATATTAACAAACTGGTTTTCAGTTTGGTGATTTTATTCAATGTAGACATAGGAATAGTGATGGGCGAGCACTAAAATGCTCGGGTGCTCAATGCTGGGGTTGAGCATTCCAACGAGCCCAATGTAAGTCTATGGGAAACTCGAGCATTTTTCAGTCGGCTCCACCCGCCGGTCTGAAGAGGGACTAAAAATTGCACAAATCGATGGGAACAGTGCTCAAATGACATGGGGACAGCATGGGGAATACCCCTGGAAGCATTTCTGCCTCTGAGGTCACTTCTGTCAACAACGTTGTCAGAGGTACTACACCACTTTTACAGACTCACAATAAAACATAGAAAAACAAAACCAAAATGGATTTTCCTGGGAAATATGTTAAGGAACATCCTTTCCAGGGTAATGACTTGTATCTAAAGCAAAATAAATAACCAAAAACAAAAATACTCCTCCACACCTTGGGCTATCTTCACACTTTTTGATGCGTTTTTGCTCTTTTGCATTGCTGTCAACGGTGACAAATGCATTCACCAGGAAATGTCATTTTAACATTTTACAACCTTATCTGGCCATGTGGGGTGTGAGATATCATTAGACACATCGTGTTTCATTTATGACGGAGGGATTCTGAAAGTCACAAAGCCAATTTTTATAGTGCCATTAGGCAGCCTTTACAATTCTTAAAAGGCCAGCAGTCGCCCCGCACTATTCTTAGAGAGCCATCAGACGGCTATGTTTTATTGTTCCCATTACTAAATAGTGGGTCTCTTATATTGTCATTGCGTATGCAGTGAGTGGCAGGGCTGCCTAAAATTTGGATGCACCCCAATACCACTTTGAAAATTTGGACATACCCCAATACCCCTTTGAAGAGACTTAGAGGAGGGCCTCCTGAAAACAATGTTCTCATTATTAGGAAGTAGGTCTCCCATTGTGTTTTCCTATGCAGTGAATGCAAGGGTTGCCAAAAATTTGGAGGTACTCCAATGCCCCTTGGAAGAGACGTGGAGGTCAGAGGGACTCCTGAAAACAATGTTCTCATTATTAGGAAGTGGGTCTCCCATTGTGTTTGACTATGCAATTAATGCAAGGGCTGCCAAAAATTGGGAGGCACTCCAATGCCCCTTGGAAGAGACGTGGAGGAGGGCCTCATAAAAAATGTTCCCATTAGAAAGGAGCGGGTCTCCAATACTTGTAATGCCCATGCACTAAGTGTATGGGCTGACAAACATTTACCCCTGGGGGTTATACATGAACATACTGTATAAAAATTTGTCTTACGGGCATCATAAACACCCTTTAAAAAATTATGTGGGTGTTGCATCACGGACCTGGTGATATGGTGGTGGAGGAGGAGGATGAGGAGAAGGAGAAGGACAAGAGCAAATAGACAAAATAAGGAAGCGTATACCCAGTATGGGTGTGAAGAGGTGCATGGGAATACACCTCCCAAAAAAAGCACTGGATTTGAGTTTATGTTACGTTGCTATCATTCAGTGGTGTCAGCCTGTCAGCATTCTCAGTTGACAGGCGGATGCACTTATCAGTTATAATTCCACCAGCGGCACTAAAAACCCGCTGTGATAAAACGCTGGCGGCAGGGCAGGTCAGGACCTCCAAGGCGTAGAGAGCCAGTTCATTCTACATATCCAGCTTGGATACCCAATAATTAAAAGGCACAGAGGAATCACGGAGGATGTTGGTAAAATAGGCAAGGTACTCCCTCAGCATCTTTCCAACCTTTGCACTCCTTGTGAGAGTACCCCACGCCTCAGGGCCTGTGCGATGGGAGGGGCTGAGAAAATTCTCCCAGAACTTTGACAGTGTTCCCCTGCCTCTCCTGGATTGAAGTTGTGTCTCTCTTGCCTGTACACCTTGGTTGTCCAACGAACTGTGACCTCTGCCGCCAGCGTTTTCAGATGGGAATTTTTTTAATAGTTCCGCAACAAGGGCCTTCTGGTACTGCCCCATTTTTGTAGACCTGTCCGCCTCAGGAATAAGAGATATAAAGTTCTCCTTGTAGCGTGGGTCTACAAGTGTCACCAACCAGTAATGAATGTCACCCAAAATTTTGAGAATGCGAGGGTCATGGGAAAGACAGCGTAACATAAACTCAGCCATGCATGCCAGACTGCTAACAGGCAAGACTTTTGTGTCCTCACCAAGAGGATGACTGACCATGCTCTCCTCCTCCTCCTTCTCCTCTCTGTTCTCTGTCCATCCACACTGAACAGACGGTATAACAGTTGTGCAGATAGTACCATTTATAGTACATGAAACTAGCTCCTGGTCTTCCTCCTCCTCCTCCTCTTCCTCATTGTCACCCAATCCACGTTGGGATGAGATGAGGCTGGACTGTGTGTAATCACCCTGTATGGTTCCTTGCTCCATCTCATCATGCTCTGCCTGCAATGAATCCTCTTTGATTGTGAGCAGAGAGCATTTCAGAAGACATAGAAGTGGGATGGTGACGCTAATTATGGCACCATCGCCTCTCACCATCTTGGTGGAGTCTTCAAAGTTTTGGAGGATGGTACATATGTCTGACACCCATGTCCACTCCTGAGGTCTTATGTATGGAGTCTAAACTGATTACCGACGGCTTTGTTGATACTGGTAGTCAACAACTGCCCTCTTCTGCTCACAAATCCTTCCCAATATCTGCAGTGTAGAGTTCCAACACGTGGGGACATCACACACCAGTCTGTGAGCCGGAAGTTGCAAATGCTGCTGAAACATGGCAAGGGCAGGGGAAGCTGTAGGTGACTTTCTAAAATGGGCACACAGACGGCGTACTTTAACAAGCAGATCCGGCAGCTCCGGGTAGGATTTGAGAAACCGCTGAACCACGAGGTTAAGCACAAGGGCCAGGCATGGTACGTGTGTGAGCTCGCCTCGCCTCAGAGCAGCCACCAGGTTCCGGCCAATGTCACACCCGACCATGCCTGGCTGTAGGTCCAGCGGTGTGAGCTACAGATCTGTCTGCTCTTTCAAAGCTGTGCACAACTCTTCAGCCTATTGCCATTTGGCCGAGGCAGTGCTACAGTGCTTCCAGCTTGTGACTGAAGTGGTCATTTCGGAGATGGAGGCTGAAGAGGAGGATGTAGCTGAGGAGGATGAGGTTCAGGAGCTGTAGACTGTGGGGGCAACCTTGATTGACCTAGGGCCCGCAATCCTTGGCGTCGGGAGGACGTGTTCCGTCCCAAGGTCTGATTGGATCCTGGCTTCCACTATGTTAACCCAGTGTGCTGTCAGCGAGATGTACCAGCCCTGGCCACAAACACTTGTCCACATGTCCATGGTTAGATGGACTTTCTCGGTAACTGCGTTGTTGAGGGCACGGCTAATGTTTCGAGACTCGTGCTTGTGTAATGCGGGGACAGCACACCGGGAGAAATAGTGGTGGCTGGGGACCGAGTACCGAGGGATGGCCGCCGCCATCAGGTTGTGGAATGCTTTCGTCTCCACGAGACTAAAAGGCAACATTTCAAGCGCAAGCAGTCGTGATATGTGGGAATTTAGTAGTGTGGCCTGTGGGGTGTTGGCTGCGTATTTGCGCTTGCATTCCAGGGACTGGGGTATGGACAGCTGAAAGCTGCACTGGGACAAGGACTTGGATGTGCTTCCTGATGCTGCTACTTGAGAGTGTGCAACGACAGGTGCATGCACCATGGACAGGGCATTGGCTTGCATGCACAGCAGCCGAAGAAGCAGTGGTGCGACCCGCAGACACTGTTCCTGGACCCTGGGGTTCGACCCACAAAGTCAGGTGCTTTGCTGCCATGTGCCTGATCATGCTGGTGGTGGTCAGGCTGGTTGTTTTGCCACCCCTGCTAATGCTGGCTGGGGTTATCAGCAGAGTCTTTAAAAAACAAACAGACTCGGGAAGACCTAACAGTTGTACTGGCAACTTCCTTCGTGTTGGTGTTATGGGGAACGGTCGCCTGCATTCTGTCTGCGACCACCACACTGCTTCTTCCTGCCTGTTGGGGTGCTCTGCTTCCCTCCCCCTGTGTGCAGCTGTCCTCGCTCTGCATGTCCTCCTGCCAGGTTGGGTCAGTTACTATATCATCCACCACCTCATCTTCCACCCTGGTCCTCCTCCTGACTTTCTGGCAATTGGGTCTCATCATAGTCTACCTCTTGTGACACTTTCCCACCATTGCCTCCGTGTGACCGTGGCTGCTCAAATATTTGGGCATCGCTACACGCGATCTCCTCTTGCCCCGCTTCAAGTGGACCGGGCGAGAGGCCCGAATCTATAAATGGAAAAGAGAACAGCTCTTCGGAGTGTCCAAGTGTGGGATCAGTTGACTCCGGGCACTCGGTATGGTGGGAGGAATGTGGATCAGGGTGAGGAATATGCAGTCCAGACTCACGGTTACTGAGACTTGACCATGTGGAAGACAGGGTGGTGGTGGTGGCAAAGTGACTGGAAGCATTATCCGCTATCCAACCAACAACCTTTGACACTGCTCTGGGTTCAATAGAGGTGTGCTGCGGTCCCCTAGGAATTGGGACAGGAAGGTCGGGACAGGAAGGTGGGGCGAGAAGATGTGGGTGTTTGTTGTGGCACAATTTCAGCTTGCCCCCTGACTCAGCCTCGGCCTCTGCATGCACCATCACCATCACGTCCAGTTCCCTGTCCCTTGCCACGCGCCTTGCCCATTTTAAATGTAGGACAATATCTTCCACGCTCACTACAAATGGCTGAATTTGGAGCGAAGCTATATGTAATCCGTGAAAATGTATATGTGATCCGTGTGATGGAGAAAACACAGTTTTAAATACCTGGCCTGTAGGTAACTATTTTGAACAGCAAACTTGTGTCAATTGCTTCACTAACACACTGAAACAAATTTTTAATGGAGGCCAGAAATAGCAGTATTTTCTGAAAACATATATGTGATCCGTGTGACGGAGAAAACACAGTTTTAAATACCTGGCCTGTAGGTAACTATTTTGAATAGCAAACTGGTGTCAATTGCTTCACTAACACACTGAAACAAATTTTTAATGGAGGCCAGAAATGGAAGTATTTTCAGCGCAATTATATGTGATCCGTGTGATGGACAAACCACAGTTTTAAATAGCTGTATTTTCAGCGCTGTAATATGGAAAGGACCTGGCTGTATTCTGCAGTGCCAACAAGCAAATGGTGCAGAACAATGGTATTCTCTGGATTGCTTTTTAAGCAAATAATGAGGATTAAGAGCCAAAAAAAATTATTCCTGTCCCTGAGACCTGGGCCTATTTCTAGAAATATGTAACAGCAGCAGCAGACAAAACTGAGATGGAGCCTCTTGTGCTATGTGCACTGCAGTCTGCTATATACCCTGCCTGCCTGCCTATACACCCTGCCTGCCTGATATCTCTGGAGATGGATTAGTCCACAGAAGGACTGTTTGTTGACATGGATATGTGTCTCTAATACAGTTTGGTACACCTACACTAACTAGAAACAAGCACATCTCTCCCTACCTCAGCAGCACCTCTCCATACACTGTCTGATTCCAGAGTAGTCTGTGACGAGCATGGCGGCGCCAAGTCTGACATAGACCTGATGACGCTGTGCGGCCAGCCAATCACTGTAATGCCACAACCAACATGGCTACGGCCTTACAGTGAGTGGCAGGCAATCCCTGCATGTTCATTGGCTCTGCAAAGAGCGCCAAACATACAGGGAGGAGACCTGACCTCCTGCCGAGCAACCCCCAAGCAGTAGCATGCATGCTCACTCATCACTACATAGGAACAACATACGGATGACAATATAGATAAAAAATCGTCTGTTGTTTTGTACTTCAAATTTGATGATTTTTTTTTGCGAACATGTGAATTTAGCCAAGGAGTGAGTTTTATCAGGTTGATTTTTTTTATAAATTGTCCTATGGAAATGTAGTCTCACTACTGTTATGAAGGCACAATTTAAAAAAAGCCTTCATAAAATACATGTTTTATTTTTCAATTGATTAGGGAGGTGCTAAAGTTTCTTACACAAGGTTGAGAGCTCAACTGTGATGATAAAAAAATAAATTTGTACGGGATCAAAGCATGAAACCCGATCTTTTGCCCCTTGATTTTTCGAATCACAAGGATTTTAGCAGCCAGACTCTTATTGGTCAAAAAGTGTTTTACAAATTATTAATATTCCATCACTTTTTGTGATGGAAATAACCATTTAAATATCATAGTATTTGATTACAATATATTTGTAATACCGGGCAGCGCGGTGGCTCAGTGGTTGGCACTGCAGCCTAGTAGTGCTTGTGTCCTGGGTTCAAATCCCACCAAGGATAACATCTGCAAGGAGTTTGTATGTTCTCCCTGTTTTTGCGTGGGTTTTCTCCGGGTTCTCAGGTTTCATTCCACACTTCAAAGACATACTGATAGGGTATCTAGATTGTGAGCCCCAATGGGGACAGCAATGATAATGTATGTAAAGCGCTACGAAATATGTTAGCACTATATAAAAATAAACATTATTATTTGTAGAATAATTGACCTCAAGTCAACTTTATAAATGATCAATATTATAGACAAACTGACCTGAAAATAAATTGTAAATAGGAATATATATTCAATTTTGCTTTTTTTTTAAAAAAAAAAGAAGAAAAAAAAACTTTGAGGAGAAAACAATAAAGTTGATGTCTGTAGCAGATGATGCACAGCCAAGTAATAACATTTACCTAGTTTACAATTGACATGAGACTAATATTAGCCAACACAGTTTGGTTTATTGCTAATTTCCTCCAAATATAACAATTTCAAAGAATGTGAGATCTGCGGCCCAGGTTTTACAGAGGAGCTGGATACCTTTCTCTACATACTGTAGCTGAACTGGTAATTTAAAACATATCTGCTACAGGATTCCATATACTTCTATATGAGTGTGAACACAACAATTTCTATAGCTGCAAATTTAATGAATCATGACTATTTTATCAGCAAACCCTTTAAATAGAATTACATTTTTCTATATCCTGATTTATCGATTTATATTCACATCTATCTAAATAAGGAACAGTCTACAATCTGTTAAAGCAGCAGTTCCATCAAAGTTGGTATCCTCTTAATGTATTACAGTAATATTATATAGCACTGTGTACTTACAATTGCTCATTATGCCTTTCTACCCAGCTAATTCTTCTCTTTTCTCTGCTCTAAGTAGAAACGGGAAGTCTCTTGTCCCTGCAGAAATCATTCCCCTCTTCAACTCCTAACCCAGCTGCTCCCTCCTCCCTCTGCCAGGGACTTTCACCATTACTCATACAGAGAAAATAGACTGTTTCTACATCAAGCTTAGAAGGATTCAGCTAGTCAGTTTTTAATCATGTGCTGTTATAGACCTAATGGAAAAGATAAGAATTAGTTGGATAAAAGGGAAAAATTGGTCATGTAATATGATGAATTAAATATATTAAGAGGATAAAAAAATTTTGATGAGAGTACTTCTTTAATGAAAATTCTTATGTCTTTATGCATTAGGGAGATTCCAAATATTATAATAAAAGGGGTTGTCCATTGAAGATAAGTTAGCACTTAGCTGCAGAATCCGATGAGATTCGAATTTGTCAAAACACTCAGATTTTTCTGGAAGATTTGATATGCAGCTAATTTATTATCCATAAATTCTGGATTCTTAAGTCTGGAGAGAACCAAGGGCATAATAAATGTAAGATGAAGAAAAAAATCTAAACAAAACACTCACCTCTCTGCTCACCTTCACTGTTAACTTTCACTGCTCACCGTTCCCTGTACGGTCCTCGGTGTCTCTTCTTTTCACTACCAAGTGCTGGACCAGGCATCTTCACACTAGGCTAGAACTTCCAGGGGCGACTTAGCCCAGGACATCCTTACAAATCCGTAGGGATGTCCCAAGCCCTGTCGTGGCCAGAAGCCCAGCATTGGTCGGCGGTAGCAAGAAGAGCTGAGTACCATATCGGTGAGAGTGAGCAGCAGAAGTGAATATTATTTTCTTTGTTTTTTTTTAACCTTTTCCTGGCCCTATGTAGTTCAGAAAAATGGCATCCATTTTGCTAAGTTAACACAGATCAAATTACAAAAAAAATCTATATTGTATTTATTTCAGATTGTCTATTTCATTTGTCAAGTTGTCTTAACATACAATGACCATTTAGAGCTAATTCAAAGTGTTGTCTGCAAGTTATGGTAAAATTGTAGCAATATAGTACCCTGCATTTTATGTAGTAATCAGTGATGATCAAGCACTAAAATGCTCAAATGCTTGGTACTCAAATCGAGCAGGTCGGATGCACAGACGGGCTCGACTTGAGTACCGAATATAATGGAAGTCAATTGGAAACTCTAGCATTTTTCTGGAAGACCCTAAAAGGAGGGCTGTGGAGGTAGGAAATCACTGAAATGGATGGAAACAGTGCTCAAATGGAATGGAAACTGCATGGGGAAGACGCCTGGATGCATCTCTGACTCCCAGGTTGCTGCTGGGAACATTGTTGTCAGAGTATTATTCCATTTTTACGGACTGACAAGAAAACATACAAAACCAAAGAGAACATGGATTTTACAGGAAAAAATGGTAGGAAACATTCCTTCCTGTATAATGACTTATAGATTCCTAGACTGGCTTATGCACTGAGGGCAACGGCTGCCAAAAATAAGAAGGAGGGACTGCAGTACACCCCGGAAGACACAAAGGAGTGCCTCAGAAAACATTTTTTCTAATTTTTAGGCTAAGTGCCCACGATGCAGAAATGCTGCAGATTTTTTCTGCTTCTCCCTGGCAGGAAAAACGCATGCGGATTTACAGAAGCGTTTGTCAAGTGTTTTGCATGCATTTCTGCATGCGGGTTATCAAGCGCTTTTCCAAGCGATTTTCGCATCAGTTGGAAAAGTGCTTGACAACTTGGTCACACTATATAAATCCATGCAACCGGCATGGTTTTATATAGTGTGACCAAGTAATAGTTGAAAAAAGAACAAAAATGGTAAAAAATAAAGATTATACTTACCTTCCGATGGCCCCCGGTATTTTCTCCGCTCCGTCTGGTCTGTTGTATGGGTCGCAGTGATGTGAAAGGACCTGCGATGACATCATTGAGTCATGTCACAGGGGGCCATCGGAAGGTAAGCATAATCTTTATTTTTTATTTTAAATTCTTTTTTTAACAGGTTCTATGGAGGAGAGTCTCCTCTTCTCCAAACCCAGGTACCATCCGCACATAGAATCGCATAATATCCGTGTGTGCAAATGTGCTGACACGGAAAATATGCGTTTCAATGCAAGTCAATGGCGGCAATTACGCTGCGTGTCCGCAAAATTAATGGACATGCTGCATATTTTTCTGCAATGATAATCCGCAGTGGAAATTTCCACAGCATGTGCACAGCACATGCGGATTATCATCGGGGACCATGGGGCACGTATTACCAAGCATTTTTTAAGCGCTTTTGCTGCAGAAATTCTGAGACAAAAACGCTTGAAAAATGCCTAGTGGGCACGCAGCCTCAAGTAGTGGGACTCCTCGACTGGTAAAGCTTATGCACTAAGTGCAAGGACTGAAAAACATTTACCCCTGGGAGATATACATATGTACTGTATATTTAAGAGAATTGTATACGTAGGCCTCATACTCACCTGGTAAAAATTATAAAAGAGAGCATCATGAAAAAAATAAAAGCAAGGGTCGCATGATGATCCTCTAAAAATTATGAGCGAGGGCCGTTTGTTTACCGGTTAAAAATTATGGGCGAGGGTCGCCTGAAGACCCTCTAAAAATAATGAACAAGGGCCACCTGTTCACCCTCTAAAAGTTATAAGCGAGGGCTGCATGATGACCCTCTAAAAATTATGAGTGAGGGCCACCTAATGACCCTTTAAAAATTATGAGAGACGATCGCTAGATGACGCTCTAAAAATTGTAAGCGAGGGACGCAACAGAGCCCTTTAAAAATTTGGAGCGAGGGCCGCATGCTTTTCGCATTTTAAATTAGATACATAATATATGCCTGCGAACTTTCCGATATTAATAGGGAAAAGAAAATATGTAGCCCTGAAAAGGACTTTTGTTTTTGTTTTGCAGCAGCATGTAAGGCAGTATACAGTACATTGTCTATATGCCTCTAAGCCAAAACTATCCCTCCTGCATCAGCTATGCCTACATTGAATGCATGTAACAGTGGTTTTAGAGAAAGGACAGTATTTAGCCCTGAAAAGGACTTTTTTTTTTGTGGTGCAGCAGTGGTATACAAGTACTGCAATAGCAATTAAACACTGCCTATATGCCTGCTCTAATCTAAGCTCTACTTCCTTCATTAACTCTTCCTCAACTGCTTTCAGAGAAGATTGTGCCAAGCATTGTGTCACCAGGTTTTATATAAGACCTGATGACGCAATGCGGCCAGCCAATCACAGTAATGCCAGTAGTCAACATTCATTTCCGTGTATAGCAGGCAATTCCCACATGTTTATTCGCAAAACATGCGGGCAGGGATATGAGCATGGCGCTCGAGCACCCACGATACTCGATCGAGTAACGAGCATACCCGAGCACCCCGATACTCTATTGAGTATAGAGCAGTGACGAGCAAGCTCGCTCATCACTAGTGGTAATGACTCTTGAATAGTGATGAGCGAGCATGCGCAGGCAATGTCTCTGAAGTATGACAAGCTGGATGGCAGCGTTCTGCTACCATCCAGCCTGCCATCTCAATGCCGTCCCAGCATGGGAGAATTCTACTTCTCAAGCAGTGACGTCATTTGCCGGCACCGCATGCGCAGGAGAATTCTCCCACGCTGTCAGTGACGTGCATGAGATGAGCTGAGTTCATTGGAGATGAACTCGGCTCATCTGGATGTCGTCACAGCCAGACACTGAGGAGCTTCACTGAGGAGCTTCTCAATGTCTGCAGCATGGCAAGCTGGATGGCAGCGTTCTGCTACGATCCAGCCTGTCATGTCAATGTAGCAGAGCTGAAGCCGTCCTGGGAACCATGGAAAGGTAAGGATGAGGTTGGTTTATTATTTTACTTTTATTGCAGGAGATTGTTGGCTTCAGCTGGAATGGGCGTGACGTTAAGTAGAGTTTAATTTAGAACATTAAAGAATTCTGTCTTTATTTCAATTAAAGGCCTTTATTTTGGGTG
Organism: Phyllobates terribilis; assembly: GCF_046119375.1. NCBI lineage: Eukaryota > Metazoa > Chordata > Amphibia > Anura > Dendrobatidae > Phyllobates > Phyllobates terribilis. Next base: position 792,946,958 of record NW_027362761.1, read on the forward strand.
TTTGTGTTTTTTTGTAACTTTCACTATGGGGTTAGTAATGGGGGTGTCTTATAGACGCCTCTCCATTACTAACCTGGGCTTGATGTCAGCTGGCATTATAAGCTGACATCAACCCAAACCCTATTACCCCACTGCCACCGCTACAGGGCAGTGGGAATAGCGAGGCTAAGTGCCAGAATTGGCGCACCCTATGGATGCGCAATTTCTGGGGTGGCTGATGGCTGGTGTTTCTAGCCTGGGAGGGGGCCAATATTCATGGCACCCTTCCTGGGCTATTAATATCAGCCTCCAGCTGTCTGCCTAGCCTTTGCTAGCTATTAAAATAGGGGGGACCCCACGTTATTTTTTTTTTGGGTCCCCCATTTTAATAGCTTGTAAAGGCTAGGTATTCAGCTGGGGGCTGATATTAGTAGCCTGGGAAGTATGGTATTACCCCCTTCCCAGGCTTCAAACATCTGCCCCAGCCGTCTGCTTAACCTCCGCTAGAGATTAAAATTACGGGGAACCCCACGCCATTTTTTTTTTAAATAAATCCTTTATTTTAACACTAAATGACAAGTACAGTAACCAACACTGCCACTGTACTTATTATATATGTGACTGACATGTTTCTATCTATCTAATCTATGTGTGATGCTCTATTCTTTCTGTTCTAAATTGTTGGGTACCAATGTATGCCGCTGATGAATTGCCGACCGGCTTTTTTATAGAGATGGGTGCATGAAAATCTGAGGGCACTAGTGTGTTACAAATGCCCTGCTATGTTTTTCATGCACCCTCCTATATACCCTGCCTGCCTTTCTGCCTATATATTCTGCCTGCATGACGTTTAATTGAGCACTGTTCCCATCGATTTGGGCAATTTTTGACCTTCTGCAGACCGCTGGGGGGGACCGCCAGAAAAATGCTCCAGTTTCCCATAGACTTACATTGGGCTCGTTGCTCGTGTCGAGTACCCGAGTATTCCAATGTGCTCTACCCGAGCTTCGAGCACCTGAGCATTTTACTACTCGCTCATCACTACTCTTGAACCCTTCAACGTATCCCATTGATTCTGAGACTTTTTTTGTGACACCTTGTCCTTCATGTTCATTGAATTTTGCCAAAAATTTTGCAATTTTCAAATTTTAATTTTTATGCCCTTAAAACTGAGAGTTATATTAGACAAAATAGTTAATAAATAACATTTACCATATATCTACTTTACATAGGCATCATTTTTGAAACATAATTTTTTTCTGCTAGGAAGTTAGAAGGGTTTAAACTTGATCAGTAATTTCTTTATTTTCCAGCAGAATTTACAAAACCAATTTTTTTAGGGACCACATCACATTTGAAGTGACTTTGAAAGGCCTATATGACAGGAAATACCCAAAATGACACCATTTTAAAAGCTGCATCTCTCAAAGTATCAAAAACACATTCAATAAGTTTATTAACAGTGTTGAGCGAGCATGCTCGACACTGCTCGGTACTCGCCCGAGCATCTGACTACTCGGGATGTTCGGCGAGCACCAAGCATTTCGGGGTTACTCGGGCTGGAGCTCGGGTCTCCGCCCTGCATGTTTGGCGCTCTTTACAGAGCCAATGAACATGCAGGGATTGCCAGCCAGTCACTGTAACGCCGCAGCCATGTTGTTTGTGGGCATTACAGTGATTGGCTGGCCGCACAGCGTCACCTCGAGTATTTAAAACCGGGCGCCGCCATCTTGGACACAGTCGCTCCGGATCAGACAGTGTAGGGAGAGTGCTGCTGAGTTAGGGAGAAATTTATAGTGCGAAATAGATAGTGTAGGGTCTCTAAAGCCTGCCAAATCAAACAAACAGTCCTTCTCAGGACTAATATCCATCCCAGATATCAGGCAGGCAGGCAGGCTGTATAGGAGACGCACTGGTTATACCAGCAAACGCTGCATTACAGTCCTGTGTGCTCCTGTGGGTCAAATTGATAGACTTATCCCCTGGTCTCAGGGGCCAGAAAAAAACCTTTTTTTTTTCATCTAAATCCTGTATTTTTTTTTTCCTCAGACAGACTGTACATATACGCATCTTATTAACCTTTTGGTATTCCCCTCTCCAAAAAAAAATTGAGTGTGTCTGTGACTGTTCCAACACCAATATATCTGTTTAAAAGAGTCTGGTGTAGGCCAGAGAAATAGAACTGTGGTTTTGCAGTTCCACGGGTCAAATCTCTGTATTATCCTGATTTTGGCATATTTTGCCGTAAAAAAAACTGTAATAGTGTCTCCCTGACTGTTCAGACACAAATATATCTGGTTAAAAGAGTCTGGTGTAGGCCAGAGAAATAGAACTGTGGTTTAGCAGTTAAACGATTCAAATCTCTGTATTATCATGCTTTTGGCATTTTTTGCCGTAAAAAAAACTGTAATAGTGTCTCCGTGACTGTTCAGACACAAATATATCTGTTTAAAAGATTCTGGTGTAGGCCAGAGAAATAGAACTGTGGTTTTGCAGTTCCACAGGTCAAATCTCTGTATTATCCTGCTTTTGGCATATTTTGCCATAAAAAAAACTGTAATAGTGTCTCCCTGACTGTTTAGACACCAGTAAATCTGTTTAAAAGAGTCTGGTGTAGGCCGGAGAAATAGAACTGTGGTTTTGCAGTTCCACGGGTCAAATCTCTGTATTATCCTGCTTTAGGCATTTTTTGCTGTAAAAAAAACTGTAATAGTGTCTCTCTGACTATTCAGACACAAATATATCTGTTTAAAAGAGTCTGGTGTAGGCCAGAGAAATAGAACTGTGGTTTTGCAGTTCCACGGGTCAAATCTCTGTATTATCCTGCTTTTGGCATTTTTTGCCGAAAAAAAAACTGTAATAGTGTCTCCCTGACTGTTCAGACACAAATATATCTGTTTAAAAGAGTCTGGTGTAGGTCAGAGAAATAGAACTGTGGTTTAGCAGTTAAACGGGTCAAATCTCTGTATTATCATGCTTTTGGCATTTTTTGCCGTAAAAAAACAGTAATAGTGTCTCCCTCACTGTTCAGACACAAATATATATGTTTAAAAGAGTCTGGTGTACGCCAGAGAAATTGAACTGTGGTTTTCCTGTTCCACGGTTCTAACCTTCTTTTTGTTACCCTTTTTCCATTGATACTGCGAGTGTAAGCCATTTTACTTCATTTACAATGGGCAAGGCGCGTGGCAAGGGACGTGGAACTGGACGTTCTGGTGATTGTGCGTGCAGAGGACGCGGCCGTGGCCAAGGTGAAAATGTGCCACATCCAACAGCCACATCTTCTCGCTCCCACTTCTTGACCGAATTACTAGGGAAGCACACTAGAACACCAGTATTGCGAACTGATCAGTGTGAACAGGTTATTAATTGGATAGTAGATAATACTTCCAGTTACCTGGGCACCACCACCTCCGGTCTGTCTTCCACACGGTCAAGTTTTAGTAGCCGTGAGTCTCGACCGCATACTCCTCCTCACCCTGATGCTCCTTCCTCCCACCATGCCGAGTGTCGTCAGACAGCAACTGATCCCACACTTGGACTCTCTGAAGAGCTGTTCACTGTTCCATTTCCATATTTGTGCCCCTCGCCTGCTCCGCTTGAAGTGGTGGAAGAGGAGATCCCATGTAGCGATGCCCAAATATTTGAACAGCCACGGCCACAGGAAGTCGACGTTGGCAATTTGTGACAAAAGGTGGACGATGACGAGACACAATTGCCACGAAGTGAGGAGTAGGATCTTGGTGCGTAAGTGGAAGAGGAGGAGGTGGTGGGTTATCTAGTAACTGACCCAACGTGGCAGGAGGACATGCAGAGCGAGGCCAGCAGCACACAGGGGGAGGGAGGCAGGGTACCCCAACAGGCAGGAAGAAGCAGTGTGGTGGCCGCACACAGAAGGCGGGCAACAGTCTTCCGTAACACCAACACGAGGAACGTTGCCAGTGCAACCGGTAGGTCTTCCAGAGTCTGGAATTTTTTTAAAGACTCTGCTGATAACTCCAAAAAGGCCATTTGTACCACCTGCCATGCCAGCATCAGCAGAGGTGACAAAACTACCAGCCTGACCACCACCAGCATGATCAGGCACATGTCAGCAAAGCACCTGACTTTGTGGGGCGAACCCCAGGGTCCAAGACCAGTGTCAGTGGGTGTCACCACTGCTTCTTCCGGTGTTCTGCATGTAATAGAACCCCCTGTTGTGCGTGCAAGGCAATACCCTGTCCATACTGCATGCAAAGATGCCCCCTCCTCTCAGTCTACACCTGTTATGGCAGTTTCTCAAGAAACAGCATCAACGTCCACGTCCACGTCCATGTCCCACCGCAGCGTTCAATTGTCCATATCCCTGACCTTTGAACGAAAGCACAAATTCGCAGCAAACGCTCCACAGGCAACAGTCCTAAACTCGCACATTTCACGACTGCTTGCATTGGAAATGCTGCCTTTTAGGCTGTTTGAGACAGAATCCTTCCGCAACCTTATGGCGGTGGCCATCCCTCGGTACTCGGTCCCCAGCCGACACTAATTTGCCCGGTGTGCCATCCCGGCAATACATAAGCACATGTCCCAAAACATCTGCCATGCCCTCAACAACGCAGTTACTGGGAGAGTCCACCTGACAACGGACATGTGGACAAGTGCTTGTGGCCAGGGACGGTACATCTCCCTGACGGCACACTGGGTAAACTTAGTGAAAGCCGGGACCCAGTCGGAACTTGGGATGGAACACATCCTCCCCACACCGAGGATTGCGGGCCCTATGTCAGTCAAAGTTGCCCCCACAGTGTACAGCTCCTGCGCATCATCCTCCTCCTCCTCATGTTCAGCCTCCATCTCAGATATCACCACATCAGTTACAAGCTGGAAGCACTGCAGTACTGCCTCAGCCAAGCGGCAACAGGCTGTGCTGAAACTCATAAGCTTAGGTGATAAACCTCACACTGCTTGTGAGTTGTGGACAGCTGTGAAAGAGCAGGCAGATCTGTGGCTGAGACCGCTGAACCTACATCCAGGCATGGTCGTGTGTGACAATGGCCGTAAACTGGTGGCGGCTCTGAGGCGAGGCGAGATCACACACGTACCATGCCTGGCTCATGTGCTTAACCTCATGGTTCAGTGGTTTCTTAAATCGTACCCCGAGTTGCCAAATCTGCTCATCAAAGTAGGCCGCCTGTCAGCTCATTTTTGGAAGTCAGCTACTGTTTCCGCCGCCCCTGCTGTGTTGCAGCAGCGTTTGCAGCTTCCGGCACACCGACTGGTGTGTGATGTCCCCACACATTGGAACTCTACCCTCCACATGTTGCAAAGGATTTGTGAGCAGAAGAGAGCAGTTGTGGAGTACCAGCTGCAACAAGGCCATCGATGTTCAGGTCAGACTCCACACATAAGACCTCAGGAGTAGACCTAGATGTCTGACATATGTACGATCCTGACAAACTTTGAGGAGTCCACCAAGATGCTGAGTGACGATGACGCCATCATTAGCGTCAACATCCCATTTGTCTGTCTTTTGCGACGCTCTCTGCAGAGAATTAAAGAGGAGGCATTGCAGCCAGAGTATGATGAGATGGATCAAGAAGCCATAATGGGCGATTACACACAGCCCAGCCTCATCTCATCCCAACGTGCATTGGGGGACAATGAGGGAAAGGAGGAGGAGGAGGAGAAGGAAGAACAGGAGCTGGTATCATGCACTATAGACGGTAGTACATGTACAACTGTCATACAGTCAGTTCAGCATGGGTGGCCTGGGGACAGGGGGGAGGAGGAGAAGGAGGAGAGCATGGTCAGTCGTCATCTTGGTGAGGACACGGAAGTCTTGCCCGTTATGAGTCTGGCACGCATGGCTGACTTTATGTTACGCTGCCTTAACCGTGACCCTCGCGTTGTCAAAATGTTGGGGACACTTTTAGACCCCCGCTGCAAGGAGAACTTTCACTCTCTTATTCCTGAGGTGGAGAGGTCTACAAAAATATGGCAGTACCAGAAGGCCCTTGCTGCAGAATTGTTAAAAAAATTTACATCTGAACACGCTAGCGGCAGAGGTCACAGTTTGTTGACAAACCAAGGCGTACAGGTGAGAGAGATGCAACTCCAATCCAGCAGAGGCAGGGGAACACTGTCAATGTTGTGGGACAGTTTTCTGAGAACCGCCCAGCTTACAGGCCCTGAGGCGCGGGGTATTCTCACAAGGAGTGGAAAGTTTCAAAAGATGGTGAGGGTGTACCTTGCCGACCGTACCAGCATCCTTCGTGATTCCTCTGTGCCTTTTAGTTATTGGGTATCCAAGCCGGACACTTCGAATGAACTCGCTCTGCACGCCTTGGAGGTCCTGGCCTGCCCTGCCACTAGCGTGTTATCGGAGCGTGTTTTTAGTGCCGCTGGGGGAATTATAACTGATAAGCGCACTCGCCTGTCAACTGACAATGCTGACAAGCTGACCCTTATCAAAATGAACAAGGGCTGGATTGGGCCAGACTTCTCATCACCACCAAATGACAGCAGAGTAACATAAAGTCAAATCCACTGTGTTATTTCGGGAGGTGTATTCCCATGCACCGCTTCACACCCACACATGGGTATACACTTCCTCATTTCGGCTGAATTTTGCTCTTCTCCTTATCCTCAGCCTTCACCACCACTATACCACCAGGGTGACCGTGGTCCATGTTGCCAGAATTGCAAGTTCCTCCATCCTAATTATTGGCAGCTTTGGCTTGGAAGGCAGAGGCAAAGACTATGGGAGAGCCACTCACCAATAATGGGAATAATGTTTTTAATATGCTGTACTGCATGGCTCTTGTAAGGGGCATAAAAATCAACTTGTTAAGCTACTCTGAACTCCACGTCTCTTCTAAAGGGCATTAAAACCGTCTTGTTAAGCTACTGCGACTAGTGTTGAGCCACCCCCGTAGTGTTCGGGTTCGGTTCGGTTCGTCGAACACCGGGATGTTCGAGGAACTGTTCGTCGAACTGTTCGTCGAACACCTTAGAACACCGTCGAACACCGTTAAAACCAATGGCAGGCAAACAAAAACACATAGAAACACATAGAAAACACCTTCAAAGGTGTCCAAAAGCTGACAAACTGCTCAGAAGACGCTTTCTTTAAAAAAGCCGGCTGGCAATTCAGCAGCGGCATACACCGGTACCCGACAATTTAGACAAGAAGGAATAGAGCCTCACACATAGATTAGATAGATAGAAACATGTCAGTCACATATATATGAAGTACAGTGACAGTGTTGCTTACTGTACTTGTCATTTAGTGTAAAGGATTTATTAAAAAATATAATAGTGTTTTCATGCACTGTCTCTTTAAAAAAGCCGGCTGGCAATTCAGCATCTGTACCCGACAATTTATAACAGACAGAATAGAGCTTCACACATAGATTAGATAGATAGAAACATGTCAGTCACATATATATGAAGTACAGTGACAATGTTGCTTACTGTACTTGTCATTTAGTGTAAAGGATTTATTAAAAAAAATAATAGTGTTTTCATGCACCGTCTCTTTAAAAAAGTCGGCCGGCAATTCAGCATCTGTACCCGACAATTTATAACAGACAGAATAGAGCTTCACACATAGATTAGATAGATAGAAACATGTCAGTCACATATATATGAAGTACAGTGATAGTGTTGGTTACTGTACTTGTCATTTAGTATTAAAATAAAGGATTTATTATTAAAAAAAATTGGCGTGGGGTTCCCCTTAATTTTAGTCTCTAGCGGAGGTTAAGCAGACAGCTGGGGCAGATGTTTGAAGCCTGGGAAGGGGGTAATACCCACGGAGCTTCCCAGGCTACTAATATGAGCCCCCAGCTGAATACATAGCCTTTACTAGCTATTAAAATGGGGGACCCCCCCAAAAAGATGACGTGGGGTCCCCCCTAATTTAATAGCTAGCAAAGGCTAGGCAGACAGCTGGGGGCTGATATTAATAGCCCAGGAAGGGTGCCATGAATATTGGCCCCCTCCCAGGCTAGAAACACCAGCCGTCAGCCGCCCCAGAAATGGCGCATTCATAGGATGCGCCAATTCTGGCACTTAGCCTCGCTCTTCCACGCTGCCCTGTAGCAGTGGCAGGGGGTAATAGGGCTGGGGTTGATGTCAGCTTATAATGCCAGCTGACATCAAGACCAGGTTAGTAATGGAGAGGCGTCTATAAGACACCCCCATTACTAACCCCATAGCCAAAGTTAAAAGAAAACACAAACACCCAGAATAAAGTCCTTTAATTGAAATAAAGACACAATCCTTTATTGTTCTAAATTAAACCATACTTACCATCACGCCCATTCCAGCTGAAGCCAACGATCTCCTGCAATAAAAGAAAAATAATAAAGCAACATCATCCTTACCTTTCCATGGTTCCCACGACAGCTTCAGCTCTGCTACATCGAGATGACAGGCTGGACCGCAGCAGAACGCTGCCATCCAGCCTGTCATCCCGCAGACACTGAGAAGCGCAGGCATGCTTGCGCTCTGCAGTGTCTGGCTGTGACGGCATAAAGATGAGACGAGTTCATGTCCAATGAACTCGGCGCACCTCATGCACGTCACTGACAGCGTGGGAAAATTCTCACGGTGAAGCGCTGAGTGCAGGAGCATTCTCCCACGCTGTCAGTGACGTGCATAAGGTGAGCTCATGTCCAATGAACTCAGCTCACCTCCTGCACGTCACTGACAGCGTGGGAGAATTCTCCTGCACTCAGCGCTTCAGCGTGAGAATTCTCCCACGCTGAAGCGCTGAGTGCAGGAGAATTTTCCCACGCTGTCAGTGACGTGCATAAGGTGAGCTCATGTCCAATGAACTCAGCTCACCTCCTGCACGTCACTGACAGCGTGGGAGAATTCTCCTGCACTCAGCGCTTCAGTGTGAGAATTCTCCCACGCTGAAGCGCTGAGTGCAGGAGAATTTTCCCACGCTGTCAGTGACGTGCATGAGGTGAGCCGAGTTCATTGGACATTAACTCGGCTCATCTAGATGCCCTCACAGAGAGACACTGTGGAGCGCAAGCAAGCCTGCGCTTCTCAGTGTCTGCGGGATGACAGGCTGGATGGCAGCGTTCTGCTGCGGTCCAGCCTGTCATCTCGATGTAGCAGAGCTGAAGCTGTCATGGGAACCATGGAAAGGTAAGGATGATGTTGCTTTATTATTTTTCTTTTATTTCAGGAGATCGTTGGCTTCAGCTGGAATGGGCGTGACGGTAAGTATGGTTTAATTTAGAACAATAAAGAATTGTGTGTTTATTTCAATTAAAGGACTTTTTTCTGGGTGTTGTGTTTTTTTTAAATACTTTACTAGAAATTCATGGTGGTCATGTCTAATATTGGCGTGACCCCATGAATTTTGGGCTTAGGGCCAGCTGATAATGCCAAGCTGGCCCTAACCCCTTTATTACCCAGTGAGCCACCGCATCAGGGCCCTGGATGAGTTGGGTACAGCGCCAGAAGATGGCGCTTCTATGAACGCGCCATTTTCCGGGGTGGCTGCGGACTGCAATTTGCAGCGGGGGTGGCCCAGAAAGCTTGGGCCTCCCTGCGCTGCGGATTCCAGCCCCCAGCTGCATAGTTGTACCTGGCTGGACACAAAAACAGGGCGAAGCCCCACGTCAATTTTCTTTAAATTATTTCATGAAATAATTAAGAAAAAAAGGGCTTCCCTATTTTGTTGTGTCCGGCCAGGTACAAATAGGCAGCTGGTGGTTGGGGGCAGCCCGTTCCTGCCTGCTGCACCTGACTGGACACAAATATAGTGCGAAGCCCTACGTCAATTTTTTTTTAATTATTTCATGAATTTCCTGAAATAATTTAAAAAAATTGAAGTGGGGCTTCGCACTATATTTGTGTCCAGCCAGGTACAGCAGGCAGGAATGGGCTGCCCCCAACCACCAGCTGCCTATTTGTACCTGGCCGGACACAACAATATAGGGAAGGCCTTTTTTTCTTAATTATTTCATGAATTTCATGAAATAATTAAAAAAAATTGAAGTGGGGATTCGCACTATATTTGTGTCCAGCCAGGTACAGCAGGCAGGAACGGGCTGCCCCTAACCACCAGCTGACTATTTGTACCTGGCCGGACACAACAATATAGGGAAGGCCTTTTTTTCTTAATTATTTCATGAATTTCATGAAATAATTAAAAAAAAAATACGTGGGGCTTCGCCCTATTTTTGTGTCCAGCCAGGTACAACTAGGCAGCTGGGGGCTGGAATCTGCAGCGCAGGGAGGCCCAAGCTTTCTGGGCCCCCCCCCCCCGCTGCAAATTGCAGTCCGCAGCCACCCCGGAAAATGGCGCGTTCATAGAAGCGCCATCTTCTGGCGCTGTACCCAACTCATCCAGGGCCCTGGTGCGGTGGCTCACTGGGTAATAAAGGGGTTAGGGCCAGCTTGGTATTATCAGCTGGCCCCAAGCCCAAAATTCATGGGGTCACGCCAGTAATAGACATGACCGCCATGAATTTCTAGCAAAGTATTTAAAAAAAACACAACACCCAGAATAAAGTCCTTTAATTGAAATAAACACACAATTCTGTAATTGTTCTAAATTAAACCATACTTACAGTCACGCCCATTCCAGCTGAAGCCAACGATCTCCTGCAATAAAAGTAAAATAATAAAGCAACATCATCCTTACCTTTCCATGGTTCCCACGACAGCTTCAGCTCTGCTACATCGAGATGACAGGCTGGACCGCAGCAGAACGCTGCCATCCAGCCTGTCATCCCGCAGACACTGAGAAGAGCAGGCATGCTTGCGCTCCTCAGTGTCTCGCTGTGACGGCATCCAGATGAGCCGAGGTCATGTCCAATGAACTCGGCTCACCTCATGCACGTCACTGACAGCGTGGGAAAATTCTCACGCTGAAGTGCTGAGTGCAGGAGAATTCTCCCATGCTGTCAGTGACGTGCATGAGGTGAGCTCATGTCCAATGAACTCAGCTCACCTCATGCACCTCACTGACAGCGTGGGAAAATTCTCCTGCACTCAGCGCTTCAGCGTGAGAATTCTCCCACGCTGTAAGTGACGTGCATGAGGTGAGCCGAGTTCATTGGACATGAGCTCACCTCATGCACGTCACTGACAGCATGGGAGAATTCTCCTGCACTCAGCACTTCAGCGTGAGAATTTTCCCACGCTGTCAGTGACGTGCATGAGGTGAGCCGAGTTCATTGGACATGACCTCGGCTCATCTTTATGCCGTCACAGAGAGACACTGTGGAGCGCAAGCAAGCCTGCTCTTCTCAGTGTCTGCGGGATGACAGGCTGGATGGCGGCGTTCTGCTGCGGTCCATCCTGTCATCTCGATGTAGCAGAGGTGAAGCTGTCGTGGGAACCATGGAAAGGTAAGGATGAGGTTGCTTTATTATTTTATTTTTATTACAGGAGATCGTTGGCTTCAGCTGGAATGGGCGTGACGGTAAGTATGGTTTAATTTAGAACAATAAAGAATTGTGTCTTTATTTCAATTAAAGGACTTTATTCTGGGTGTTTGTGTTTTTTTTAACTTTGACTATGGGGTTAGTAATGGGGGTGTCTTATAGACGCCTCTCCATTACTAACCTGGGCTTGATGTCAGCTGGCATTATAAGCTGACATCAACCCCAGCCCTATTACCCCCTGCCACCGCACCAGGGCAGCGTGGAAGAGCGAGGCTAAGTGCCAGAATTGGCGCATCCTATGAATGCGCCATTTCTGGGGCGGCTGACGGCTGGTGTTTCTAGCCTGGGAGGGGGCCAATATTCATGGCTCCCTTCCTGGGCTATTAATATCAGCCCCCAGCTGTCTGCCTAGCCTTTGCTAGCTATTAAATTAGGGGGGACCCCACGTCATTTTTTTGGGGGGGTCCAACATTTTAATAGCTAGTAAAGGCTATGTATTCAGCTGGGGGCTGATATTAGTAGCCTGGGAAGCTCCGTGGGTATTACCCCCTTCCCAGGCTTCAAACATCTGCCCCAGCTGTCTGCTTAACCTCCGCTAGAGCCTAAAATTAAGGGGAACCCCACGCCAATTTTTTTAATAATAAATCCTTTATTTTAATACTAAATGACAAGTACAGTAACCAACACTGTCACTGTACTTCATATATATGTGACTGACATGTTTCTATCTATCTAATCTATGTGTGAAGCTCTATTCTGTCTGTTATAAATTGTCGGGTACAGATGCTGAATTGCCGGCCGGCTTTCTTAAAGAGACGGTGCATGAAAACACTATTATTTTTTTTAATAAATCCTTTACACTAAATGACAAGTACAGTAAGCAACATTGTCACTGTACTTCATATATATGTGACTGACATGTTTCTATCTATCTAATCTATGTGTGATTCTCTATTCCTTCTATTCTAAATTGTTGGGTACAGATGCTGAATTGCCGGCCGGCTTTTTTAAAGAGACGATGCATGAAAACACTATTATTTTTTTTGATAAATCCTTTACACTAAATGACAAGTACAGTAATCAACACTGTCACTGTACTTCATATATATGTGACTGACATGTTTCTATCTATCTAATCTATGTGTGATTCTCTATTCCTTCTATTCTAAATTGTCGGGTACCGCTGCTGAATTGCCGGCCGGCTTTTTTAAAGAGACAGTGCATGAAAACACTATTATTTTTTTTGATAAATCCTTTACGCTAAATGACAAGTACAGTAAGCAGCACTTTCACTGTACTTCGTATATATGTGGCTGACATGTTTATATCTATCTAATCTATGTGTGAAGCTCTATTCTTTCGGTTCTAAATTGTCGGGTACCGGTGTATGCCGCTGCTGAATTGCCGGCTTTTCATGTTTCACTGTTGGCACTGTTCCCATCGATTTGGGCAATCATTGTAATGCCACAACCACCATGGCTGTGGCATTACAGTGAGTGGCAGACAATCCCTGCATGATTGGTGCTCTAAATAGCACCTGACATGCAGGACACGCTTTTGGTGCACGAACAGTTATCGAACATAACCTCGAACAGCCGAATTTTTTGCAAATCGTTCGGGTTCGTCGAACAACTCGAACACCGCCCAAAACAGCTCGAATTTGAGATTGGCGAACAGTTCTAGTCGAACACCACTCATCTCTAACTGCGACCTCCACCACTTTTCCAAGGGGCATTAAAACCCTCTTGTTAAGCTACTGCAACCTCCACCACTTTTCCAAGGGGAATTAAAACCGTCTTGTTAAGCTACTGAAACCTCCACCACTTTTCCAAGGGGCATTAAAACCATCTTGTTAAACTACTGCGACCTCCACCACTTTTCCAAGGGGCATTAAAACCCTCTTGTTAAGCTACTGTGACCTCCACGCCTCTTCCAAGGGGCATTAAAACCGTCTTGTTAAGCTACTGAGAGCTCCACCACTCTTCCAAGGGGCATTAAAACCTTCTTTTTAAGCTACTGTGACCTCCACCACTCTTCCAAGGAGCATTGATATTGTCTTTTTATTCCACTGCGACCTCCACCATTCTTCCAAGGGGCATTTAAACCTTCTTGTTAAGCTACTGTGACCGCCACCACTTTTCCAAGGGGCATTGATATTGTCTTTTTATTCCACTGCGACCTCCACCATTCTTCAAAGGGGCATTAAAACCATCTTGTTAAGCTACTGCGACCTCCACGTCTCTTCCAAGGGGCATTAAAACTGTCTTTTTAAGCTACTGTGACCTCCACCACTCTTCCAAGGGGCATTGATATTGTCTTTTTATTCCACTGCGACATCCACCATTCTTCCAAGGGGCATTAAAACCATCTTGTTAAGCTACTGTGACCTCCAACCCTTGTCCAAGGGGCATTGATATTGTCTTTTATTCCCCTGCGAGCTCCACCATTCTTCCAAGGGACATTAAAACCGTCTTGTTAAACTACTGCGACCTCCACCACTTTTCCAAGGGGCATTAAAACAGTCTTCTTAAGCTACTGCGACCACCACCACTTTTCCAAGGGGCATTGATATTGTCTTTTTATTCCACTGCGACCTCCACCATTCTTCCAAGGGGCATTGAAACAGTCTGGTTAAGCTACTACGACCTTCACGTCTCTTCCAAGGGGCATAGAAACCGTCTTGGTAAGCTACTGTGACCTCCAACACTTTTCCAAGGGGCATTGATATTGTCTTTTTATTCCACTGCGACCCCCACCATTCTTCCAAGGGACATTAAAACCGTATTGTTAAACTACTGCGACCTCCACGTCTCTTCCAAGGGGCATTAAAACCCTCTTCTGAAGCTAATTCGAACTCCACCACTTTTCCAAGGGGCATTACAACCGTCTTGTTAAGCTACTGCGACCTCCACATCTCTTCCAAGGGGAATTAAAACCGTCTTGTTAAGCTGCTTCTATCTCCACCACTATCCAAAGGGGCATTAAAACCATCTTGTTTAGCTACTGCGACCTCCACCACTTTTCCAAAAGGCATTAAAACCGTCTTGTTAAGCTACTGCGACCTCAATGTCTCTTCCAAGGAGCCTTGATATTGTCTTTTTATTCCACTGCGACCTTCACCATTCTTCCAAGGGGCATTAAAACCATCTTGTTAAGCTACTGCGACCTCCACCACTTTTCCAAGGGCCATTGATATTGTCTTTTTATTCCATTGCGACCTCCACCAATCTTCTAAGGGGCATTAAAACCGTCTTGTTAAACTACTGCGACCTCCACGTCTCTTCCAAGGGGCATTAAAAACATCCTGTTAAGGTACTGTGACCTCCACCACATATCCAAGGGGGATTAAAACCGTCTTGTTAAGCTACTGCGACCACCACCACTTTTCCAAGCGGCATTGATATTGTCTTTTTATTCCACTGCAACCTCCACCATTCTTACAAGGGGCATTAAAACCATCTTGTTAAGCTACTGTGACCTGCACGTCTCTTCCAAGGGGCATTAAAACCGTCTTGTTAAGCTACTTCGAACTCCACCACTTTTCCAAGGGGCATTACAACCGTCTTGTTAAGCGACTGCGACCTCCACATCTCTTCCAAGGGGCATTAAAACCGTCTTGTTAAGCTGCTGCGACCTCCACCACTATCCAAAGGGGCATTAAAACCGTCTTGTTAAGCTACTGCGACCTCCACCACTTTTCCAAGGGGCATTAAAACCGTCTTGTTAAGCTACTGCTACCTCCACCACTTTTCCAACGGGCATTAAAACCTTCTTGTTAAGCTACTGCGACCTCCACCACTTTTCCAAGTGGCATTAAAACAGTCTTGTTAAGCTACTGCGACTTCCACGTCTCTTCCAAGGGGCATTAAAACTGTCTTGTTAAGCTACTGCGACCTCCATCACTTTTCCAAGGGGCGTTGATATTGTCTTTTATTCCACTGCGATGTCCACCATTCTTTCAAGGGGCATAAAAACCGTCTTGTTTAGCTACTGTGACCTCCACGTCTCTTCCAAGGGGCATTAAAACCGTCTTGTTAAGCTGCTGCGACCTCCACCACTATCCAAAGGGGCATTAAAACCGTCTTGTTCAGCTACTGCGACCTCCAACACTTTTCCAAAAGGCATTAAAACCGTCTTGTTAAGCTACTGCGATCTCCACGTCTCTTCCAAGGGGCCTTGATATTGTCTTTTTATTCCACTGCGACCTTCACCATTCTTCCAAGGGGCATTAAAACCGTCTTGTTAAGCTACTGTGACTTCCACGTCTCTTCCAAGGGGCATGAAAACCATCTTGTTAAGGTACTGTGACCTCCACCACATATCCAAGGGGGATTAAAACTGTCTTGTTAAGCTACTGCGACCACCACCAATTTTCCAAGGGTCATTGATATTGTCTTTTTATTCCACTGCAACCTTCACCATTCTTCCAAGGGGCATTAAAACTATCTTGTTAAGCTACGGCGACCTCCACGTCTCTTCCAAGGGTCATTAAAACCGTATTGTTAAGCTACTGCGACCTCCACATCTCTTCCAAGGGACATTAAAACCGTCTTGTTAAGCTGCTGCGACCTCCACCACTATCCAAAGGGGCATTAAAACCGTCTTGTTAAGCTTCTGCGACCTCCACCACTTTTCCAAAAAGCATTAAAACCGTCTTGTTAAGCTACTGCGACCTCCACGTCTCTTCCAAGGGGCCTTGATATTGTCTTTTTATTCCACTGCGACCTTCATCATTCTTCCAAGGGGCATTAAAACCATCTTGTTAAGCTACTGCGAACTCCACCACCTTTCCAAGGGGCCTTGATATTGTCTTTTTATTCCACTGCGACCTCCACCAATCTTCTAAGGGGCATTAAAACCTTCTTGTTAAGCTACTGCGACCACCACGTCTCTTCCAAGGGCCATTAAAACCGTCTTGTTAAGCTACTGCGACCTCCACCACTTTTCCAAGGGGCATTAAAACTGTCTTGTTAAGCTACTGCGACGTCCACGTCTCTTCCAAGGGGCATTAAAACCGTCTTGTTAATCTACTGCGACCTCCACCACTTTTCCAACGGGCATTAAAACAGTCTTGTTAAGCTACTGCGACTTCCACGTCTCTTCAAAGGTGCATTAAAACTGTCTTGTTAAGCTACTGCGACCTCCACCACTTTTCCAAGGGGCATTGATATTGTCTTTTAATTCCACTGCGACCTCCACCATTCTTCCAAGGGGCATTAAAACCATCTTGTTAAGCTATTGCGACCTCCACATCTCTTCCAAGGGGCATTAAAACCGTCTTGTTAAGCTACTGTGACCTCCACCACATATCCAAGGGGCATTAAATCCGTCTTGTTAAGCTACTGCGACCTCCACCACTTTTCCAAGGGGCATTGATATTGTCTTTTTATTCCACTGCAACCTCCACCACTATCCAAAGGGGCATTAAAACCGTCTTGTTAAGCTACTGCGACCTCCACCACTTTTCCAAGGGGCATTAAAACCGTCTTGTTAAGCTACTGCAACCTCCACCACTTTTCCAACGGGGATTAAAACCGTCTTGTTAAGCTACTGCGACCTCCACCACTTTTCCAAGTGGCATTAAAACAGTCTTGTTAAGCTACTGCGACTTCCACGTCTCTTCCAAGGGGCATTAAAACTGTCTTGTTAAGCTACTGCGACCTCCACTACTTTTCCAAAAGGCATTAAAACCGTCTTGTTAAGCTACTGCGACCTCCACATCTCATCCAAGGGGCATTAAAACCGTCTTGTTAAGCTCCTGCCACCTCCACCACTATCCAAAGGGGCATTAAAACCGTCTTGTTAAGCTACTGCGACCTCCACCACTTTTCCAAGGGTCATTAAAACCGTCTTGTTAAGCTACTGTGACCTCCACCACTTTTCCAACGGGCATTAAAACCGTCTTGTTAAGCTACTGCGACCTCCACCACTTTTCCAAGTGGCATTAAAACAGTCTTGTTAAGCTACTGCGACTTCCACGTCTCTTCCAAGGGGCATTAATACTGTCTTATTAAGCTACTGCGACCTCCACCACTTTTCCAAGGGGCGTTGATATTGTCTTTTATTCCACTGCTATGTCCACCATTCTTTCAAGGGGCATAAAAACCGTCTTGTTAAGCTACTGCGACTTCCACGTCTCTTCCAAGGGGCATTAATACTGTCTTATTATGCTACTGCGACCTCCACCAATTTTCCAAGGGGCGTTGATATTATCTTTTATTCCACTGCTATGTCCACCATTCTTTCAAGGGGCATAAAAACCGTCTTGTTAAGCTACTGCGACCTCCATATCTCTTCCAAGGGGCATTAAAACCGTCTTGTTAAGCTGCTGCGACCTCCTCCACTATCCAAAGGGGCATTAAAACCGTCTTGTTAAGCTTCTGTGACCTCCACCACTTTTCCAAAAGGCATTAAAACCGTCTTGTTAAGCTACTGCGACCTCCACATCTCTTCCAAGGGGCATTAAAACCGTCTTGTTAAGCTGCTGCGACCTCCACCACTATCCAAAGGGGCATTAAAACAATCTTCTTAAGCTACTGCGACCTCCGCCACTTTTCCAAAAGGCATTAAAACTGTCCTGTTAAGCTACTGCGACCTCCACCACTTTTCCAACGGGCATTAAAACTGTCTTGTTAAGCTACTGCGACCTCCACCACTTTTCCAAGTGGCATTAAAACAGTCTTGTTAAGCTACTGCGACTTCCACGTCTCTTCCAAGGGGCATTAAAACTGTCTTGTTAAGCTACTGCGACCTCCACCACTTTTCCAAGGGGCTTTGATATTGTCTTTTATTCCACTGCGATGTCCACCATTCTTTCAAGGGGTATAAAAACCGTCTTGTTAAGCTACTGTGACCTCCACGTCTCTTCCAAGGGGCATTAAAACCGTCTTGTTAAGCTGCTGCGACCTCCACCACTATCCAAAGGGGCAATAAAACCGTCTTGTTAAGCTACTGCGACCTCCATCACTTTTCCAAAAGGCATTAAAACCGTCTTGTTAAGCTACTGCGACCTCCACATCTCTTCCAAGGGGCATTAAAACCGTCTTGTTAAGCTGCTGCGACCTCCACCACTATCCAAAGGGGCATTAAAACCGTCTTGTTAAGCTTCTGTGACCTCCACCACTTTTCCAAAAGGCATTAAAACCGTCTTGTTAAGCTACTGCGACCTCCACATCTCTTCCAAGGGGCATTAAAACCGTCTTGTTAAGCTGCTGCGACCTCCACCACTATAGAAAGGGGCATTAAAACAATCTTGTTAAGCTACTGCGACCTCCACCACTTTTCCAAAGGGCATTAAAACTGTCCTGTTAAGCTACTGCGACCTCCACCACTTTTCCAACGGGCATTAAAACTGTCTTGTTAAGCTACTGCGACCTCCACCACTTTTCCAAGTGGCATTAAAACAGTCTTGTTAAGCTACTGTGACTTCCAAGTCTCTTCCAAGGGGCATTAAAACTGTCTTGTTAAGCTACTGCGACCTCCACCACTTTTCCAAGGGGCTGTGATATTGTCTTTTATTCCACTGCGATGTCCACCATTCTTTCAAGGGGTATAAAAACCGTCCTGTTAAGCTACTGTGACCTCCACGTCTCTTCCAAGGGGCATTAAAACCGTCTTGTTAAGCTGCTGCGACCTCCACCACTATCCAAAGGGGCATTAAAACCGTCTTGTTAAGCTACTGCGACCTCCACCACTTTTCCAAAAGGCATTAAAACCGTCTTGTTAAGCTACTGCGACCTCCACATCTCTTCCAAGGGGCATTAAAACCGTCTTGTTAAGCTGCTGCGACCTCCACCACTATCCAAAGGGGCATTAAAACCGTCTTGTTAAGCTACTGCGACCTCCACCACTTTTCCAAGGGGCATTAAAACCGTCTTGTTAATCTACTGCGACCTCCACCACTTTTCCAACGGGCATTAAAACCGTCTTGTTAAGCTACTGCGACCTCCACCACTTTTCCAAGTGGCATTAAAACAGTCTTGTTAAGCTACTGCGACTTCCACGTCTCTTCCAAGGGGCATTAATACTGTCTTGTTAAGCTACAGCGACCTCCACTACTTTTCCAAGGGGCGTTGATATTGTCTTTTATTCCACTGCTATGTCCACCATTCTTTTAAGGGGCATAAAAACCGTCTTGTTAAGCTACTGCGACCTCCACATCTCTTCCAAGGGGCATTAAAACCGTCTTGTTAAGCTGCTGCGACCTCCACCACTATCCAAAGGGGCATTAAAACCGTCTTGTTAAGCTTCTGTGACCTCCACCACTTTTCCAAAAGGCATTAAAACCGTCTTGTTAAGCTACTGCGACCTCCACATCTCTTCCAAGGGGCATTAAAACCATCTTGTTAAGCTGCTGCGACCTCCACCACTATCCAAAGGGGCATTAAAACCGTCTTGTTAAGCTACTGCGACCTCCACCACTTTTCCAAGGGGCATTAAAACTGTCTTGTTAAGCTACTGCGACCTCCACCACTTTTCCAACGGGCATTAAAACTGTCTTGTTAAGCTACTGCGACCTCCACCACTTTTCCAAGTGGCATTAAAACAGTCTTGTTAAGCTACTGCGACTTCCACGTCTCTTCCAAGGGGCATGAAAACCATCTTGTTAAGGTACTGTGACCTCCACCACATATCCAAGGGGGATTAAAACTGTCTTGTTAAGCTACTGCGACCACCACCACTTTTCCAAGAGGCATTGATATTATCTTTTTATTCCACTGCAACCTTCACCATTCTTCCAAGGGGCATTAAAACCGTCTTGTTAAGCTACGGCGACCTCCACGTCTCTTCCAAGGGTCATTAAAACCGTCCTGTTAAGCTACTGCGACCTCCACCACTTTTCCAAGGGGCTTTGATATTGTCTTTTATTCCACTGCGATGTCCACCATTCTTTCAAGGGGCATAAAAACAGTCTTGTTAAGCTACTGTGACCTCCACGTCTCTTCCAAGGGGCATTAAAACCGTCTTGTTAAGCTGCTGCGACCTCCACCACTATCCAAAGGGGCATTAAAACCGTCTTGTTAAGCTACTGCGACCTCCACCACTTTTCCAAAAGGCATTAAAACCGTCTTGTTAAGCTACTGCGATCTCCACGTCTCTTCCAAGGGGCCTTGATATTGTCTTTTTATTCCACTGCGCCCTTCACCATTCTTCCAAGGGGCATTCAAACCGTCTTGTTAAGCTACTGCGACCTCCACCACCTTTCCAAGGGGCCTTGATATTGTCTTTTTATTCCACTGCAACCTCCACCAATCTTCTAAGGGGCATTAAAACCGTCTTGTTAAGCTACTGCGACCTCCACGTCTCTTCCAAGGGGCATGAAAACCATCTTGTTAAGGTACTGTGACCTCCACCTCATATCCAAGGGGGATTAAAACTGTCTTGTTAAGCTACTGCGACCAACACCACTTTTCAAAGGGGCATTGATATTGTCTTTTTATTCAACTGCAACCTTCACCATTCTTCCAAGGGGCATTAAAACCGTCTTGTTAAGCTACGGCGACCTCCACGTCTCTTCCAAGGGTCATTAAAACCGTCTTGTTAAGCTACTGCGACCTCCACCACTTTTCCAAGGGGCATTGATATTGTCTTTTATTCCACTGCGATGTTCACCATTCTTTCAAGGGGCATAAAAACCGTCTTGTTAAGCTACTGCGACCACCACATCTCTTCCAAAGGGCATTAAAACCATCTTGTTAAGCTTCTGCGACCTCCACCACTATCCAAGGGGGCATTAAAACCGTCTTGTTAAGCTTCTGCGACCTCCACCACTTTTCCAAAAGGCATTAAAACCGTCTTTTTAAGCTACTGCGACCTCCACATCTCTTCCAAGGGGCATTAAAACCGTCTTGTTAAGCTGCTGCGACCTCCACCACTATCCAAAGGGGCATTAAAACCGTATTGTTAAGCTACTGCGACCTCCACCACTTTTCCAAGGGGCATTAAAACCGTCTTGTTAAGCTACTGTGACCTCCACCACTTTTCCAACGGGCATTAAAACCGTCTTGTTAAGCTACTGCGACCTCCACCACTTTTCCAAGTGGCATTAAAACAGTCTTGTTAAGCTACTGCAACTTCCACGTCTCTTCCAAGGGGCATTAAAACTGTCTTGTTAAGCTACTGCGACCTCCACCACTTTTCCAAGGGGCGTTGATATTGTCTTTTATTCCACTGCGATGTCCACCATTCTTTCAAGGGGCATAAAGACCGTCTTGTTAAGCTACTGCGACCTCCACATCTCTTCCAAGGGGCATTAAAACCATCTTGTTAAGCTTCTGCGACCTCCACCACTATCCAAAGGGGCATTAAAACCGTCTTGTTAAGCTTCTGCGACCTCCACCACTTTTCCAAGGGGCCTTGATATTGTCTTTTTATTCCACTGCAACCTCCACCAATCTTCTAAGGGGCATTAAAACCTTCTTGTTAAGCTACTGCGACCTCCACGTCTCTTCCAAGGGGCATTAAAACTGTCTTGTTAATCTACTGCGACCTCCACCACTTTTCCAAGGGGCTTTGATATTGTCTTTTATTCCACTGCGATGTCCACCATTCTTTCAAGGGGCATAAAAACAGTCTTGTTAAGCTACTGTGACCTCCACGTCTCTTCCAAGGGGCATTAAAACCGTCTTGTTAAGCTGCTGCGACCTCCACCACTATCCAAAGGGGCATTAAAACCGTCTTGTTAAGCTACTGCGACATCCACCACTTTTCCAAAAGGCATTAAAACCGTCTTGTTAAGCTACTGCGATCTCCACGTCTCTTCCAAGGGGCCTTGATATTGTCTTTTTATTCCACTGCGCCCTTCACCATTCTTCCAAGGGGCATTCAAACCGTCTTGTTAAGCTACTGCGACCTCCACCACCTTTCCAAGGGGCCTTGATATTGTCTTTTTATTCCACTGCAACCTCCACCAATCTTCTAAGGGGCATTAAAACCGTCTTGTTAAGCTACTGCGACCTCCACGTCTCTTCCAAGGGGCATGAAAACCATCTTGTTAAGGTACTGTGACCTCCACCACATATCCAAGGGGGATTAAAACTGTCTTGTTAAGCTACTGCGACCACCACCACTTTTCCAAGGGGCATTGATATTGTCTTTTTATTCCACTGCAACCTTCACCATTCTTCCAAGGGGCATTAAAACCGTCTTGTTAAGCTACGGCGACCTCCACGTCTCTTCCAAGGGTCATTAAAACCGTCTTGTTAAGCTACTGCGACCTCCACCACTTTTCCAAGGGGCATTGATATTGTCTTTTATTCCACTGCGATGTTCACCATTCTTTCAAGGGGCATAAAAACCGTCTTGTTAAGCTACTGCTACCACCACATCTCTTCCAAGGGGCATTAAAACCGTCTTGTTAAGCTTCTGCGACCTTCACCACTATCCAAAGGGGCATTAAAACCGTCTTGTTAAGCTTCTGCGACCTCCACCACTTTTCCAAAAGGCATTAAAACCGTCTTGTTAAGCTACTGCGACCTCCACATCTCTTCCAAGGGGCATTAAAACCGTCTTGTTAAGCTGCTGCGACCTCCACCACTATCCAAAGGGGCCTTAAAACCGTCTTGTTAAGCTACTGCGACCTCCACCACTCTTCCAAGGGGCATTAAAACCGTCTTGTTAAGCTACTGTGACCTCCACCACTTTTCCAACGGGCATTAAAACCGTCTTGTTAAGCTACTGCGACCTCCACCACTTTTCCAAGTGGCATTAAAACAGTCTTGTTAAGCTACTGCAACTTCCACGTCTCTTCCAAGGGGCATTAAAACAGTCTTGTTAAGCTACTGCGACTTCCACGTCTCTTCCAAGGGGCATGAAAACCATCTTGTTAAGGTACTGTGACCTCCACCACATATCCAAGGGGGATTAAAACTGTCTTGTTAAGCTACTGCGACCACCACCACTTTTCCAAGAGGCATTGATATTATCTTTTTATTCCACTGCAACCTTCACCATTCTTCCAAGGGGCATTAAAGCCGTCTTGTTAAGCTACTGTGACCTCCACGTCTCTTCCAAGGGGCATTAAAACCGTCTTGTTAAGCTGCTGCGACCTCCACCACTATCCAAAGGGGCATTAAAACCGTCTTGTTAAGCTACTGCGACCTCCACCACTTTTCCAAAAGGCATTAAAACCGTCTTGTTAAGCTACTGCGATCTCCACGTCTCTTCCAAGGGGCCTTGATATTGTCTTTTTATTCCACTGCGCCCTTCACCATTCTTCCAAGGGGCATTCAAACCGTCTTGTTAAGCTACTGCGACCTCCACCACCTTTCCAAGGGGCCTTAATATTGTCTTTTTATTCCACTGCAACCTCCACCAATCTTCTAAGGGGCATTAAAACCGTCTTGTTAAGCTACTGCGACCTCCACGTCTCTTCCAAGGGGCATGAAAACCATCTTGTTAAGGTACTGTGACCTCCACCTCATATCCAAGGGGGATTAAAACTGTCTTGTTAAGCTACTGCGACCAACACCACTTTTCAAAGGGGCATTGATATTGTCTTTTTATTCAACTGCAACCTTCACCATTCTTCCAAGGGGCATTAAAACCGTCTTGTTAAGCTACGGCGACCTCCACGTCTCTTCCAAGTGTCATTAAAACCGTCTTGTTAAGCTACTGCGACCTCCACCACTTTTCCAAGGGGCATTGATATTGTCTTTTATTCCACTGCGATGTTCACCATTCTTTCAAGGGGCATAAAAACCGTCTTGTTAAGCTACTGCGACCACCACATCTCTTCCAAAGGGCATTAAAACCATCTTGTTAAGCTTCTGCGACCTCCACCACTATCCAAGGGGGCATTAAAACCGTCTTGTTAAGCTTCTGCGACCTCCACCACTTTTCCAAAAGGCATTAAAACCGTCTTTTTAAGCTACTGCGACCTCCACATCTCTTCCAAGGGGCATTAAAACCGTCTTGTTAAGCTGCTGCGACCTCCACCACTATCCAAAGGGGCATTAAAACCGTATTGTTAAGCTACTGCGACCTCCACCACTTTTCCAAGGGGCATTAAAACCGTCTTGTTAAGCTACTGTGACCTCCACCACTTTTCCAACGGCCATTAAAACCGTCTTGTTAAGCTACTGCGACCTCCACCACTTTTCCAAGTGGCATTAAAACAGTCTTGTTAAGCTACTGCAACTTCCACGTCTCTTCCAACGGGCATTAAAACTGTCTTGTTAAGCTACTGCGACCTCCACCACTTTTCCAAGGGGCGTTGATATTGTCTTTTATTCCACTGCGATGTCCACCATTCTTTCAAGGGGCATAAAGACCGTCTTGTTAAGCTACTGCGACCTCCACATCTCTTCCAAGGGGCATTAAAACCGTCTTGTTAAGCTTCTGCGACCTCCACCACTATCCAAAGGGGCATTAAAACCGTCTTGTTAAGCTTCTGCGACCTCCACCACTTTTCCAAGGGGCCTTGATATTGTCTTTTTATTCCACTGCGACCTCCACCAATCTTCTAAGGGGCATTAAAACCTTCTTGTTAAGCTACTGCGACCTCCACGTCTCTTCCAAGGGGCATTAAAACTGTCTTGTTAAGCTACTGCGACCTCCACCACTTTTCCAAGGGGCTTTGATATTGTCTTTTATTCCACTGCGATGTCCACCATTCTTTCAAGGGGCATAAAAACAGTCTTGTTAAGCTACTGTGACCTCCACGTCTCTTCCAAGGGGCATTAAAACCGTCTTGTTAAGCTGCTGCGACCTCCACCACTATCCAAAGGGGCATTAAAACCGTCTTGTTAAGCTACTGCGACATCCACCACTTTTCCAAAAGGCATTAAAACCGTCTTGTTAAGCTACTGCGATCTCCACGTCTCTTCCAAGGGGCCTTGATATTGTCTTTTTATTCCACTGCGCCCTTCACCATTCTTCCAAGGGGCATTCAAACCGTCTTGTTAAGCTACTGCGACCTCCACCACCTTTCCAAGGGGCCTTGATATTGTCTTTTTATTCCACTGCAACCTCCACCAATCTTCTAAGGGGCATTAAAACCGTCTTGTTAAGCTACTGCGACCTCCACGTCTCTTCCAAGGGGCATGAAAACCATCTTGTTAAGGTACTGTGACCTCCACCACATATCCAAGGGGGATTAAAACTGTCTTGTTAAGCTACTGCGACCACCACCACTTTTCCAAGGGGCATTGATATTGTCTTTTTATTCCACTGCAACCTTCACCATTCTTCCAAGGGGCATTAAAACCGTCTTGTTAAGCTACGGCGACCTCCACGTCTCTTCCAAGGGTCATTAAAACCGTCTTGTTAAGCTACTGCGACCTCCACCACTTTTCCAAGGGGCATTGATATTGTCTTTTATTCCACTGCGATGTTCACCATTCTTTCAAGGGGCATAAAAACCGTCTTGTTAAGCTACTGCTACCACCACATCTCTTCCAAGGGGCATTAAAACCGTCTTGTTAAGCTTCTGCGACCTTCACCACTATCCAAAGGGGCATTAAAACCGTCTTGTTAAGCTTCTGCGACCTCCACCACTTTTCCAAAAGGCATTAAAACCGTCTTGTTAAGCTACTGCGACCTCCACATCTCTTCCAAGGGGCATTAAAACCGTCTTGTTAAGCTGCTGCGACCTCCACCACTATCCAAAGGGGCCTTAAAACCGTCTTGTTAAGCTACTGCGACCTCCACCACTCTTCCAAGGGGCATTAAAACCGTCTTGTTAAGCTACTGTGACCTCCACCACTTTTCCAACGGGCATTAAAACCGTCTTGTTAAGCTACTGCGACCTCCACCACTTTTCCAAGTGGCATTAAAACAGTCTTGTTAAGCTACTGCAACTTCCACGTCTCTTCCAAGGGGCATTAAAACAGTCTTGTTAAGCTACTGCGACTTCCACGTCTCTTCCAAGGGGCATGAAAACCATCTTGTTAAGGTACTGTGACCTCCACCACATATCCAAGGGGGATTAAAACTGTCTTGTTAAGCTACTGCGACCACCACCACTTTTCCAAGAGGCATTGATATTATCTTTTTATTCCACTGCAACCTTCACCATTCTTCCAAGGGGCATTAAAACCGTCTTGTTAAGCTACTGTGACCTCCACGTCTCTTCCAAGGGGCATTAAAACCATCTTGTTAAGCTGCTGCAACCTCCACCACTATCCAAAGGGGCATTAAAACCGTCTTGTTAAGCTACTGCGACCTCCACCACTTTTCCAAAAGGCATTAAAACCGTCTTGTTAAGCTACTGCGATCTCCACGTCTCTTCCAAGGGGCCTTGATATTGTCTTTTTATTCCACTGCGCCCTTCACCATTCTTCCAAGGGGCATTCAAACCGTCTTGTTAAGCTACTGCGACCTCCACCACCTTTCCAAGGGGCCTTAATATTGTCTTTTTATTCCACTGCAACCTCCACCAATCTTCTAAGGGGCATTAAAACCGTCTTGTTAAGCTACTGCGACCTCCACGTCTCTTCCAAGGGGCATGAAAACCATCTTGTTAAGGTACTGTGACCTCCACCTCATATCCAAGGGGGATTAAAACTGTCTTGTTAAGCTACTGCGACCAACACCACTTTTCAAAGGGGCATTGATATTGTCTTTTTATTCAACTGCAACCTTCACCATTCTTCCAAGGGGCATTAAAACCGTCTTGTTAAGCTACGGCGACCTCCACGTCTCTTCCAAGTGTCATTAAAACCGTCTTGTTAAGCTACTGCGACCTCCACCACTTTTCCAAGGGGCATTGATATTGTCTTTTATTCCACTGCGATGTTCACCATTCTTTCAAGGGGCATAAAAACCGTCTTGTTAAGCTACTGCGACCACCACATCTCTTCCAAAGGGCATTAAAACCATCTTGTTAAGCTTCTGCGACCTCCACCACTATCCAAGGGGGCATTAAAACCGTCTTGTTAAGCTTCTGCGACCTCCACCACTTTTCCAAAAGGCATTAAAACCGTCTTTTTAAGCTACTGCGACCTCCACATCTCTTCCAAGGGGCATTAAAACCGTCTTGTTAAGCTGCTGCGACCTCCACCACTATCCAAAGGGGCATTAAAACCGTATTGTTAAGCTACTGCGACCTCCACCACTTTTCCAAGGGGCATTAAAACCGTCTTGTTAAGCTACTGTGACCTCCACCACTTTTCCAACGGCCATTAAAACCGTCTTGTTAAGCTACTGCGACCTCCACCACTTTTCCAAGTGGCATTAAAACAGTCTTGTTAAGCTACTGCAACTTCCACGTCTCTTCCAAGGGGCATTAAAACTGTCTTGTTAAGCTACTGCGACCTCCACCACTTTTCCAAGGGGCGTTGATATTGTCTTTTATTCCACTGCGATGTCCACCATTCTTTCAAGGGGCATAAAGACCGTCTTGTTAAGCTACTGCGACCTCCACATCTCTTCCAAGGGGCATTAAAACCGTCTTGTTAAGCTTCTGCGACCTCCACCACTATCCAAAGGGGCATTAAAACCGTCTTGTTAAGCTTCTGCGACCTCCACCACTTTTCCAAGGGGCCTTGATATTGTCTTTTTATTCCACTGCGACCTCCACCAATCTTCTAAGGGGCATTAAAACCTTCTTGTTAAGCTACTGCGACCTCCACGTCTCTTCCAAGGGGCATTAAAACTGTCTTGTTAAGCTACTGCGACCTCCACCACTTTTCCAAGGGGCTTTGATATTGTCTTTTATTCCACTGCGATGTCCACCATTCTTTCAAGGGGCATAAAAACAGTCTTGTTAAGCTACTGTGACCTCCACGTCTCTTCCAAGGGGCATTAAAACCGTCTTGTTAAGCTGCTGCGACCTCCACCACTATCCAAAGGGGCATTAAAACCGTCTTGTTAAGCTACTGCGACATCCACCACTTTTCCAAAAGGCATTAAAACCGTCTTGTTAAGCTACTGCGATCTCCACGTCTCTTCCAAGGGGCCTTGATATTGTCTTTTTATTCCACTGCGCCCTTCACCATTCTTCCAAGGGGCATTCAAACCGTCTTGTTAAGCTACTGCGACCTCCACCACCTTTCCAAGGGGCCTTGATATTGTCTTTTTATTCCACTGCAACCTCCACCAATCTTCTAAGGGGCATTAAAACCGTCTTGTTAAGCTACTGCGACCTCCACGTCTCTTCCAAGGGGCATGAAAACCATCTTGTTAAGGTACTGTGACCTCCACCACATATCCAAGGGGGATTAAAACTGTCTTGTTAAGCTACTGCGACCACCACCACTTTTCCAAGGGGCATTGATATTGTCTTTTTATTCCACTGCAACCTTCACCATTCTTCCAAGGGGCATTAAAACCGTCTTGTTAAGCTACGGCGACCTCCACGTCTCTTCCAAGGGTCATTAAAACCGTCTTGTTAAGCTACTGCGACCTCCACCACTTTTCCAAGGGGCATTGATATTGTC
Source organism: Phyllobates terribilis (assembly GCF_046119375.1). Taxonomy (NCBI): domain Eukaryota; kingdom Metazoa; phylum Chordata; class Amphibia; order Anura; family Dendrobatidae; genus Phyllobates; species Phyllobates terribilis. The sequence goes on from NW_027362761.1 coordinate 792,975,708, forward strand.
TTTTATTCCACTGCGATGTTCACCATTCTTTCAAGGGGCATAAAAACCGTCTTGTTAAGCTACTGCTACCACCACATCTCTTCCAAGGGGCATTAAAACCGTCTTGTTAAGCTTCTGCGACCTTCACCACTATCCAAAGGGGCATTAAAACCGTCTTGTTAAGCTTCTGCGACCTCCACCACTTTTCCAAAAGGCATTAAAACCGTCTTGTTAAGCTACTGCGACCTCCACATCTCTTCCAAGGGGCATTAAAACCGTCTTGTTAAGCTGCTGCGACCTCCACCACTATCCAAAGGGGCCTTAAAACCGTCTTGTTAAGCTACTGCGACCTCCACCACTCTTCCAAGGGGCATTAAAACCGTCTTGTTAAGCTACTGTGACCTCCACCACTTTCCAACGGGCATTAAAACCGTCTTGTTAAGCTACTGCGACCTCCACCACTTTTCCAAGTGGCATTAAAACAGTCTTGTTAAGCTACTGCAACTTCCACGTCTCTTCCAAGGGGCATTAAAACTGTCTTGTTAAGCTACTGCGACCTCCACCACTTTTCCAAGGGGCGTTGATATTGTCTTTTATTCCACTGCGATGTCCACCATTCTTTCAAGGGGCATAAAGACCGTCTTGTTAAGCTACTGCGACCTCCACATCTCTTCCAAGGGGCATTAAAACCGTCTTGTTAAGCTTCTGCGACCTCCACCACTATCCAAAGGGGCATTAAAACCGTCTTGTTAAGCTTCTGCGACCTCCACTACTTTTCCAAGGGGCCTTGATATTGTCTTTATATTCAACTGCGACCTCCACCAATCTTCTAAGGGGCATTAAAACCTTCTTGTTAAGCTACTGTGACCTCCACGTCTCTTCCAAGGGGCATTAAAACTGTCTTGTTAAGCTACTGCAACCTCCACCACATTTCCAAGGGGCTTTGATATTGTCTTTTATTCCACTGCGATGTCCACTATTCTTTCAAGGGGCATAAAAACAGTCTTGTTAAGCTACTGTGACCTCCACGTCTCTTCCAAGGGGCATTAAAACCGTCTTGTTAAGCTGCAGCGACCTCCACCACTATCCAAAGGGGCATTAAAACCGTCTTGTTAAGCTACTGCGACCTCCACCACTTTTCCAAAAGGCATTAAAACCGTCTTGTTAAGCTACTGCGATCTCCACGTCTCTTCCAAGGGGCCTTGATATTGTCTTTTTATTTCACTGTGCCCTTCACCATTCTTCCAAGGGGCATTCAAACCGTCTTGTTAAGCTACTGCGACCTCCACCACCTTTCCAAGGGGCCTTGATATTTTCTTTTTATTCCACTGCAACCTCCACCAACTTCTAAGGGGCATTAAAACCGTCTTGTTAAGCTACTGCGACCTCCACGTCTCTTCCAAGGAGCATGAAAACCATCTTGTTAAGGTACTGTGACCTCCACCACATATCCAAGGGGGATTAAAACTGTCTTGTTAAGCTACTGCGACCACCACCACTTTTCCAAGGGGCATTGATATTGTCTTTTTATTCCACTGCAACCTTCACCATTCTTCCAAGGGGCATTAAAACCATCTTGTTAAGCTACGGCGACCTCCACGTCTCTTCCAAGGGTCATTAAAACCGTCTTGTTAAGCAACTGCGACCTCCACCACTTTTCCAAGGGGCATTGATATTGTCTTTTATTCCACTGCGATGTTCACCATTCTTTCAAGGGGCATAAAAACCGTCTTGTTAAGCTACTGCGACCACCACATCTCTTCCAAGGGGCATTAAAACTGTCTTGTTAAGCGTCTGCGACCTCCACCACTATCCAAAGGGGCATTAAAACCGTCTTGTTAAGCTTCTGCGACCTCCACCACTTTTCCAAAAGGCATTAAAACCGTCTTGTTAAGCTACTGTGACCTCCACCACTTTTCCAACGGGCAATAAAACCGTCTTGTTAAGCTACTGCGACCTCCACCACTTTTCCAAGTGGCATTAAAACTGTCTTGTTAAGCTACTGCGACCTCCACCACTTTTCCAAGGGGCGTTGATATTGTCTTTTATTCCACTGCGATGTCTACCATTCTTTCAAGGGGCATAAAAACCGTCTTGTTAAGCTACTGTGATCTCCACGTCTCTTCCAAGGGGCCTTGATATTGTCTTTTTGTTCCACTGCGACCTTCACCATTCTTCCAAGGGGCATTAAAACCGTCTTGTTAAGCTACTGCGATCTCCACCACCTTTCCAAGGGGCCTTGATATTGTCTTTTTATTCCACTGCAACCTCCACCAATCTTCTAAGGGGCATTAAAACCGTCTTGTTAAACTACTGCGACCTCCACGTCTCTTCCAAGGGGCATGAAAACCATCTTGTTAAGGTACTGTGACCTCCACCACATATCCAAGGGGGATTAAAACTGTCTTGTTAAGCTACTGCGACCACCACCACTTTTCCAAGAGGCATTGATATTGTCTTTTTATTCCACTGCAACCTTCACCATTCTTCCAAGGGGCATTAAAACCGTCTTGTTAAGCTACGGCGACCTCCACGTCTCTTCCAAGGGTCATTAAAACCGTCCTGTTAAGCTACTGCGACCTCCACCACTTTTCCAAGGGGCGTTGATATTGTCTTTTATTCCACTGCGATGTCCACCATTCTTTCAAGGGTCATAAAGACCGTCTTGTTAAGCTACTGCGACCTCCACATCTCTTCCAAGGGGCATTAAAACCGTCTTTTTAAGCTTCTGCGACCTCCACCACTATCCAAAGGGGCATTAAAACCGTCTTGTTAAGCTTCTGCGACCTCCACCACTTTTCCAAAAGGCATTAAAACCGACTTGTTAAGCTACTGCGACCTCCACATCTCTTCCAAGCGGCATTAAAACCGTCTTGTTAAGCTGCTGCGACCTCCACCACTATCCAAAGGGCATTAAAACCGTCTTGTTAAGCTACTGCGACCTCCACCATTCTTCCAAGGGGCATTAAAACCGTCTTGTTAAGCTACATGCGAACTCCACCACCTTTCCAAGGGGCCTTGATATTGTCTTTTTATTCCACTGCGACCTCCACCAATCTTCTAAGGGGCATTAAAACCTTCTTGTTAAGCTACTGCGACCTCCACGTCTCTTCCAAGGGGCATTAAAACCAACTCGTTAATGTACTGTGACTTCCACCACATATCCAAGGGGGATTAAAACCGTCTTGTTAAGCTACTGCGACCACCACCACTTTTCCAAGGGGCATTGATATTGTCTTTTTATTCCACTGCAACCTCCACCATTCTTCCAAGGGGCATTAAAACCATCTTGTTAAGCTACTGCGTCCACCACGTCTCTTCCAAGGGGCATTAAAACCGTCTTGTTAAGCTACTGCGACCTCCACCACTTTTCCAAGGGGCATTAAAACTGTCTTGTTAAGCTACTGCGACGTCCACGTCTCTTCCAAGGGGCATTAAAACCGTCTTGTTGAGGTACTGCGACCTCCACCACTTTTCCAAGGGGCATTAAAACCGTCTTGATAATCTATTGCGACCTCCACCACTTTTCCAACGGGCATTAAAACAGTCTTGTTAAGCTACTGCGACTTCCACGTCTCTTCCAAGGTGCATTAAAACTGTCTTGTTAAGCTACTGCGACCTCCACCACCTTTCCAAGGGGCCTTGATATTGTCTTTTAATTCCACTGCGACCTCCACCATTCTTCCAAGGGGCATTAAAACCATCTTGTTAAGCTATTGCGACCTCCACATCTCTTCCAAGGGGCATTAAAACCGCCTTGTTAAGCTACTGTGACCTCCACCACATATCCAAGGGGCATTAAAACCGTCTTGTTAAGCTACTGCGACCTCAACCACTTTTCCAAGGGGCATTGATATTGTCTTTTTATTTCACTGCGACCTCCACCATTCTTCCAAGGGACATTAAAACCGTCTTGTTAAGCTACTGCGACCTCCACGTCTCTTCCAAGGGGCATTAATACCGTCTTGTTAAGCTACTTCGAAATCCACCACTTTTCCAAGGGGCATTACAACCGTCTTGTTAAGCTACTGCGACCTCCACATCTCTTTCAAGGGGCATTAAAACCGTCTTGTTAAGCTGCTGCGACCTCCACCACTATCCAAAGGGGCATTAAAACCGTCTTGTTAAGCTTCTGCGACCTCCACCACTTTTCCAAAAGGCATTAAAACCGTCTTGTTAAGCTACTGCGACCTCCACATCCCTTCCAAGGGGCATTAAAACCGTCTTGTTAAGCTGCTGCGACCTCCACCACTATCCAAAGGGGCATTAAAACCGTCTTGTTAAGCTACTGCGACCTCCACCACTTTTCCAAGGGGCATTAAAACCGTCTTGTTAAGCTACTGCGACCTCCACCACTTTTACAACGGGCATTAAAACCGTCTTGTTAAGCTACTGCGACCTCCACCACTTTTCCAAGTGGCATTAAAACAGTCTTGTTAAGCTATTGCGACTTCCACGTCTCTTCCAAGGGGCATTAAAACTGTCTTGCTAAGCTACTGCGACCTCCACCACTTTTCCAAGGGGCTTGATATTGTTTTTTATTCCACTGCGATGTCCACCATTCTTTCAAGGGGCATAAAAACCATCTTGTTAAGCTACTGTGACCTCATGTCTCTTCCAAGGGGCATATAAACCATCTTGTTAAGCTGCTGCGACCTCCACCACTATCCAAAGGGGCATTAAAACCGTCTTGTTAAGCTACTGCGACCTCCACCACTTTTCCAAAAGGCATTAAAACCGTCTTGTTAAGCTACTGCGATCTCCACGTCTCTTCCAAGGGGCCTTGATATTGTCTTTTTATTCCACTGCGACCTTCACCATTATTCCAAGGGGCATTAAAACCGTCTTGTTAAGCTACTGCGACCTCCACCACCTTTCCAAGGGGCCTTGATATTGTCTTTTTATTCCACTGCAACCTCCACCAATCTTCTAAGGGGCATTAAAACCGTCTTGTTAAGCTACTGCGACCTCCACGTCTCTTCCAAGGGGCATGAAAACCATCTTGTTAAGGTACTGTGACCTCCACCACATATCCAAGGGGGATTAAAACTGTCTTGTTAAGCTACTGCGACCATCACCACTTTTCCAAGGGGCATTGATATTGTCTTTTTATTCAACTGCAACCTTCACCATTCTTCCAAGGGGCATTAAAACCGTCTTGTTAAGCTACTGCGACCTCCACATCTCTTCCAAGGGGCATTAAAACCGTCTTGTTAAGCTGCTGCGACCTCCACCACTATCCAAAGGGGCATTAAAACCGTCTTGTTAAGCTTCTGAGACCTCCACCACTTTTCCAAAAAGCATTAAAACCGTCTTGTTAAGCTACTGCGACCTCCACGTCTCTTCCAAGGGGCCTTGATATTGTCTGTTTATTCCACTGCGACCTTCACCATTCTTCCAAGGGGCATTAAAACCATCTTGTTAAGCTACTGAGAACACCACCACCTTTCCAAGGGGCCTTGATATTGTCTTTTTATTCCACTGCGACCTCCACCAATCTTCTAAGGGGCATTAAAACCTTCTTGTTAAGCTACTGCGACCTCCACGTCTTTTCCAAGGGGCATTAAAACCAACTCGTTAAGGTACTGTAACCTCCACCACATATCCAAGGGGGATTAAAACCGTCTTGTTAAGCTACTGCGACCACCACCACTTTTCCAAGGGGCATTGATATTGTCTTTTTATTCCACTGCAACCTCCACCATTCTTCCAAGGGGCATTAAAACTGTCTTGTTAAGCTACTGCGACGTCCACGTCTCTTCCAAGGTGCATTAAAACAGTCTTGTTATGGTACTGCGACCTCCACCATTTTTCCAAGGGGCATTAAAACCGTCTTTTTAATCTACTGCGACCTCCACCACTTTTCCAACGGGCATTAAAACAGTCTTGTTAAGCTACTGCGACTTTCACGTCTCTTCCAAGGTGCATTAAAACTGTCTTGTAAAGCTACTGCGACCTCCACCACTTTTCCAAGGGGCATTGATATTGTCTTTTAATTCCACTGCAACCTCCACCATTCTTCCAAGGGGCATTAAAACCATCTTGTTAAGCTATTGCGACCTCCACATCTCTTCCAAGGGGCATTAAAACCGTCTTGTTAAGCTACTGTGACCTCCACCACATATCCAATGGGCATTAAAACCGTCTTGTTAAGCTACTGCGACCTCCACCACTTTTCCAAAAGGCATTAAAACCGTCTTGTTAAGCTACTGCGATCTCCACGTCTCTTCCAAGGGGACTTGATATTGTCTTTTTATTCCACCGCGACCTTCACCATTCTTCCAAGGGGCATTAAAACCGTCTTCTTAAGCTACTGCAACCTCCAGCACCTTTCCAAGGGTCCTTGATATTGTCTTTTTATTCCACTGCAACCTCCACCAATCTTCTAAGGGGCATTAAAACCGTCTTGTTAAGCTACTGCGACCTCCACGTCTCTTCCAAGGGGCATGAAAACCATCTTGTTAAGGTACTGTGACCTCCACCACATATCCAAGGGGGATTAAAACCGTCTTGTTAAGCTACTGCGACCACCACCACTTTTCCAAGGGGCATTGATATTGTCTTTTTATTCCACTGCAACCTCCACCATTCTTCTAAGGGGCATTAAAACCATCTTGTTAATCTCCTGCGACCACCACGTCTCTTCCAAGGGGCATTAAAACCGTCTTGTTAAGCTACTGCGACCTCGACCACTTTTCCAAGGGGCATTAAAACTGTCTTGTTAAGCTACTGCGACGTCCATGTCTCTTCCAAGGGGCATTAAAACCGTCTTCTTAAGGTACTGCGACCTCCACCACTTTTCCAAGGGGCATTAAAACCGTCTTGTTAATCTACTGCGACCTCCACCACTTTTCCAACGGGCATTAAAACAGTCTTGTTAAGCTACTGCGACTGCCACGTCTCTTCCAAGGCGCATTAAAACTGTCTTGTTAAGCTACTGCGACCTCCACCACTTTTCCAAGGGGCATTGATATTGTCTTTTAATTCCACTGCGACCTCCACCATTCTTCCAAGGGGCATTAAAACCATCTTGTTAAGCTATTGCGACCTCCACATCTCTTCCAAGGGGCATTAAAACCATCTTGTTAAGCTACTGTGACCTCCACCACATATCCAAGGGGCATTAAAACCGTCTTGTTAAGCTACTGCGACCTCCACCACTTTTCCAAGGGGCATTGATATTGTCTTTTTATTCCACTGCGACCTCCACCATTCTTCCAAGGGACATTAAAACCGTCTTGTTAACCTACTGCGACCTCCACGTCTCTTCCAAGGGGCATTAATACCGTCTTATTAAGCTGCTTCGAAATCCACCACTTTTCCAAGGGGCATTACAACGGTCTTGTTAAGCTACTGCGACCTCCACATCTCTTCCAAGGGGCATTAAAACCGTCTTGTTAAGCTGCTGCGACCTCCAACACTATCCAAAGGGGCCTTAAAACCGTCTTGTTAAGCTTCTGCGACCTCCACCACTTTTCCAAAAGGCATTAAAACCATCTTGATAAGCTACTGCGACCTCCACATCTCTTCCAAGGGGCATTAAAACCGTCTTGTTAAGCTACTGCGACGTCCACGTCTCTTCCAAGGGGCATTAAAACCGTCTTGTTGAGGTACTGCGACCTCCACCACTTTTCCAAGGGGCATTAAAACCGTCTTGATAATCTATTGCGACCTCCACCACTTTTCCAACGGGCATTAAAACAGTCTTGTTAAGCTACTGCGACTTCCACGTCTCTTCCAAGGTGCATTAAAACTGTCTTGTTAAGCTACTGCGACCTCCACCACCTTTCCAAGGGGCCTTGATATTGTCTTTTAATTCCACTGCGACCTCCACCATTCTTCCAAGGGGCATTAAAACCATCTTGTTAAGCTATTGCGACCTCCACATCTCTTCCAAGGGGCATTAAAACCGCCTTGTTAAGCTACTGTGACCTCCACCACATATCCAAGGGGCATTAAAACCGTCTTGTTAAGCTACTGCGACCTCAACCACTTTTCCAAGGGGCATTGATATTGTCTTTTTATTTCACTGCGACCTCCACCATTCTTCCAAGGGACATTAAAACCGTCTTGTTAAGCTACTGCGACCTCCACGTCTCTTCCAAGGGGCATTAATACCGTCTTGTTAAGCTACTTCGAAATCCACCACTTTTCCAAGGGGCATTACAACCGTCTTGTTAAGCTACTGCGACCTCCACATCTCTTTCAAGGGGCATTAAAACCGTCTTGTTAAGCTGCTGCGACCTCCACCACTATCCAAAGGGGCATTAAAACCGTCTTGTTAAGCTTCTGCGACCTCCACCACTTTTCCAAAAGGCATTAAAACCGTCTTGTTAAGCTACTGCGACCTCCACATCCCTTCCAAGGGGCATTAAAACCGTCTTGTTAAGCTGCTGCGACCTCCACCACTATCCAAAGGGGCATTAAAACCGTCTTGTTAAGCTACTGCGACCTCCACCACTTTTCCAAGGGGCATTAAAACCGTCTTGTTAAGCTACTGCGACCTCCACCACTTTTACAACGGGCATTAAAACCGTCTTGTTAAGCTACTGCGACCTCCACCACTTTTCCAAGTGGCATTAAAACAGTCTTGTTAAGCTATTGCGACTTCCACGTCTCTTCCAAGGGGCATTAAAACTGTCTTGCTAAGCTACTGCGACCTCCACCACTTTTCCAAGGGGCTTGATATTGTTTTTTATTCCACTGCGATGTCCACCATTCTTTCAAGGGGCATAAAAACCATCTTGTTAAGCTACTGTGACCTCACGTCTCTTCCAAGGGGCATATAAACCATCTTGTTAAGCTGCTGCGACCTCCACCACTATCCAAAGGGGCATTAAAACCGTCTTGTTAAGCTACTGCGACCTCCACCACTTTTCCAAAAGGCATTAAAACCGTCTTGTTAAGCTACTGCGATCTCCACGTCTCTTCCAAGGGGCCTTGATATTGTCTTTTTATTCCACTGCGACCTTCACCATTATTCCAAGGGGCATTAAAACCGTCTTGTTAAGCTACTGCGACCTCCACCACCTTTCCAAGGGGCCTTGATATTGTCTTTTTATTCCACTGCAACCTCCACCAATCTTCTAAGGGGCATTAAAACCGTCTTGTTAAGCTACTGCGACCTCCACGTCTCTTCCAAGGGGCATGAAAACCATCTTGTTAAGGTACTGTGACCTCCACCACATATCCAAGGGGGATTAAAACTGTCTTGTTAAGCTACTGCGACCATCACCACTTTTCCAAGGGGCATTGATATTGTCTTTTTATTCAACTGCAACCTTCACCATTCTTCCAAGGGGCATTAAAACCGTCTTGTTAAGCTACTGCGACCTCCACATCTCTTCCAAGGGGCATTAAAACCGTCTTGTTAAGCTGCTGCGACCTCCACCACTATCCAAAGGGGCATTAAAACCGTCTTGTTAAGCTTCTGAGACCTCCACCACTTTTCCAAAAAGCATTAAAACCGTCTTGTTAAGCTACTGCGACCTCCACGTCTCTTCCAAGGGGCCTTGATATTGTCTGTTTATTCCACTGCGACCTTCACCATTCTTCCAAGGGGCATTAAAACCATCTTGTTAAGCTACTGAGAACACCACCACCTTTCCAAGGGGCCTTGATATTGTCTTTTTATTCCACTGCGACCTCCACCAATCTTCTAAGGGGCATTAAAACCTTCTTGTTAAGCTACTGCGACCTCCACATCTTTTCCAAGGGGCATTAAAACCAACTCGTTAAGGTACTGTAACCTCCACCACATATCCAAGGGGGATTAAAACCGTCTTGTTAAGCTACTGCGACCACCACCACTTTTCCAAGGGGCATTGATATTGTCTTTTTATTCCACTGCAACCTCCACCATTCTTCCAAGGGGCATTAAAACTGTCTTGTTAAGCTACTGCGACTTTCACGTCTCTTCCAAGGTGCATTAAAACTGTCTTGTAAAGCTACTGCGACCTCCACCACTTTTCCAAGGGGCATTGATATTGTCTTTTAATTCCACTGCAACCTCCACCATTCTTCCAAGGGGCATTAAAACCATCTTGTTAAGCTATTGCGACCTCCACATCTCTTCCAAGGGGCATTAAAACCGTCTTGTTAAGCTACTGTGACCTCCACCACATATCCAATGGGCATTAAAACCGTCTTGTTAAGCTACTGCGACCTCCACCACTTTTCCAAAAGGCATTAAAACCGTCTTGTTAAGCTACTGCGATCTCCACGTCTCTTCCAAGGGGACTTGATATTGTCTTTTTATTCCACCGCGACCTTCACCATTCTTCCAAGGGGCATTAAAACCGTCTTCTTAAGCTACTGCAACCTCCAGCACCTTTCCAAGGGTCCTTGATATTGTCTTTTTATTCCACTGCAACCTCCACCAATCTTCTAAGGGGCATTAAAACCGTCTTGTTAAGCTACTGCGACCTCCACGTCTCTTCCAAGGGGCATGAAAACCATCTTGTTAAGGTACTGTGACCTCCACCACATATCCAAGGGGGATTAAAACCGTCTTGTTAAGCTACTGCGACCACCACCACTTTTCCAAGGGGCATTGATATTGTCTTTTTATTCCACTGCAACCTCCACCATTCTTCTAAGGGGCATTAAAACCATCTTGTTAATCTCCTGCGACCACCACGTCTCTTCCAAGGGGCATTAAAACCGTCTTGTTAAGCTACTGCGACCTCGACCACTTTTCCATGGGGCATTAAAACTGTCTTGTTAAGCTACTGCGACGTCCATGTCTCTTCCAAGGGGCATTAAAACCGTCTTCTTAAGGTACTGCGACCTCCACCACTTTTCCAAGGGGCATTAAAACCGTCTTGTTAATCTACTGCGACCTCCACCACTTTTCCAACGGGCATTAAAACAGTCTTGTTAAGCTACTGCGACTGCCACGTCTCTTCCAAGGCGCATTAAAACTGTCTTGTTAAGCTACTGCGACCTCCACCACTTTTCCAAGGGGCATTGATATTGTCTTTTAATTCCACTGCGACCTCCACCATTCTTCCAAGGGGCATTAAAACCATCTTGTTAAGCTATTGCGACCTCCACATCTCTTCCAAGGGGCATTAAAACCGTCTTGTTAAGCTACTGTGACCTCCACCACATATCCAAGGGGCATTAAAACCGTCTTGTTAAGCTACTGCGACCTCCACCACTTTTCCAAGGGGCATTGATATTGTCTTTTTATTCCACTGCGACCTCCACCATTCTTCCAAGGGACATTAAAACCGTCTTGTTAACCTACTGCGACCTCCACGTCTCTTCCAAGGGGCATTAATACCGTCTTATTAAGCTGCTTCGAAATCCACCACTTTTCCAAGGGGCATTACAACGGTCTTGTTAAGCTACTGCGACCTCCACATCTCTTCCAAGGGGCATTAAAACCGTCTTGTTAAGCTGCTGCGACCTCCAACACTATCCAAAGGGGCCTTAAAACCGTCTTGTTAAGCTTCTGCGACCTCCACCACTTTTCCAAAAGGCATTAAAACCATCTTGTTAAGCTACTGCGACCTCCACATCTCTTCCAAGGGGCATTAAAACCGTCTTGTTAAGCTACTGCGACCTCCACATCTCTTCCAAGGGGCATTAAAACCATCTTGTTAAGCTGCTGCGACCTCCACCACTTTCCAAAGGGGCATTAAAACCGTCTTGTTAAGCTACTGCGACCTCCACCACTTTTCCAAGGGGCATTAAAACTGTCTTGTTAAGCTACTGCGACCTCCACCACTTTTCCAACGGGCATTAAAACCATTTGGTTAAGCTACTGCGACCTCCACCACTTTTCCAAGTGGCATTAAAACTGTCTTGTTAAGCTACTGCGACCTCCACCACTTTTCCAAGGGGCTTTGATATTGTCTTTTATTCCACTGCGATGTCTACCATTCTTTCAAGGGGCATAAAAACCGTCTTGTTAAGCTACTGTGACTTCCACGTCTCTTCAAAGGGGCATTAAAGCCGTCTTGTTAAGCTGCTGCGACCTCCACCACTTTTCCAAAGGGGCATTAAAACCGTCTTGTTAAGCTACTGCGGCCTCCACCACTTTTCCAAAAGGCATTAAAACCGTCTTGTTAAGCTACTGCGATCTCCACGTCTCTTCCAAGGGGCCTTGATATTGTCTTTTTATTCCACTGCGACCTTCACCATTCTTCCAAGGGGCATTAAAACCGTCTTGTTAAGCTACTGCGAAATCCACCACCTTTCCAAGGGGCCTTGATATTGTCTTTTTATTCCACTGCAACCTCCACCAATCTTCTAAGGGGCATTAAAACCGTCTTGTTAAGCTACTTCGACCTCCACGTCTCTTCCAAGGGGCATGAAAACCATCTTGTTAAGGTACTGTGACCTCCACCACATATCCAAGGGGGATTAAAACTGTCTTGTTAAGCTACTGCGAACACCACCACTTTTCCAAGAGGCATTGATATTGTCTTTTTATTCCACTGCAACCTTCACCATTCTTCCAAGGGGCATTAAAACCGTCTTGTTAAGCTACGGCGACCTCCATGTCTCTTCCAAGGGTCATTAAAACCGTCTTGTTAAGCTACTGCGACCTCCACCACTTTTCCAAGGGGCGTTGATATTGTCTTTTATTCCACTGCGATGTCCACCATTCTTTCAAGGGGCATAAAGACCGTCTTGTTAAGATACTGCGAACTCCACATCTCTTCCAAGGGGCATTAAAAGCGTCTTCTTAAGCTTCTGCGACCTCCACCACTATCCAAAGGGGCATTAAAACCGTCTTGTTAAGCTTCTGCGACCTCCACCACTTTTCCAAAAGGCATTAAAACCGACTTGTTAAGCTACTGCGACCTCCACATCTCTTCCAAGCGGCATTAAAACCATCTTGTTAAGCTGCTGCGACCTCCACGACTATCCAAAGGGGCATTAAAACCGTCTTGTTAAGCTACTGCGACCTCCACCACTTTTCCAAGGGGCATTAAAACCGTCTTGTTAAGCTACTGTGACCTCCACCACTTTTCCAACGGGCATTAAAACCGTCTTGTTAAGCTACTGCGACCTCCACCACTTTTCCAAGTGGCATTAAAAAAGTCTTGTTAAGCTACTGCGACCTCCACCACTTTTCCAAAAGGCATTAAAACCATCTTGTTAAGCTACTGCGATATCCACGTCTCTTCCAAGGGGCCTTGATATTGGCTTTTTATTCCACTGCGACCTTCAACATTCTTCCAAGGGGCATTAAAACCGTCTTGTTAAGCTACTGCGAACTCCACCACCTTTCCAAGGGGCCTTGATATTGTCTTTTTATTCCACTGTGACCTCCACCAATCTTCTAAGGGGCATTAAAACCTTCTTGTTAAGCTACTGCGACCTCCATGTCTCTTCCAAGGGGCATTAAAACCAACTCGTTAATGTACTGTGACCTCCACCACATATCCAAGGGGGATTAAAACCATTTTGTTAAGCTACTGCGACCACCACCACTTTTCCAAGGGGCATTGATATTTTCTTTTTATTCCACTGCAACCTCCACCATTCTTCCAAGGGGCATTAAAACCATCTTGTTAAGCTACTGCGTCCACCACGTCTCTTACAAGGGGCATTAAAACCGTCTTGTTAAGCTACTGCGACCTCCACCACTTTTCCAATGGGCATTAAAACTGTCTTGTTAAGCTACTGCGACATCCACATCTCTTCCAAGGGGCAATAAAACCGTCTTGTTAAGGTACTGCGACCTCCACCACTTTTCCAAGGGGCATTAAAACCGTCTTGTTAATCTACTGCGACCTCCACCACTTTTCCAACAGGCATTAAAACAGTCTTGTTAAGCTACTGCGACTTCCACGTCTCTTCCAAGGTGCATTAAAACTGTCTTGTTAAGCTACTGCGACCTCCACCACCTTTCCAAGGGGCCTTGATATTGTCTTTTAATTCCACTGCGACCTCCACCATTCTTCCAAGGGGCATTAAAACCATCTTGTTAAGCTATTGCGACCTCCACATCTCTTCCAAGGGGCATTAAAACCGCCTTGTTAAGCTACTGTGACCTCCACCACATATCCAAGGGGCATTAAAACCGTCTTGTTAAGCTACTGCGACCTCAACCACTTTTCCAAGGGGCATTGATATTGTCTTTTTATTTCACTGCGACCTCCACCATTCTTCCAAGGGACATTAAAACCGTCATGTTAAGCTACTGCGACCTCCACGTCTCTTCCAAGGGGCATTAATACCGTCTTGTTAAGCTACTTCGAAATCCACCACTTTCCCAAGGGGCATTACAACCGTCTTGTTAAGCTACTGCGACCTCCACATCTCTTCCAAGGGGCATTAAAACCGTCTTGTTAAGCTGCTGCGACCTCCACCACTATCCAAAGGGGCATTACAACCGTCTTGTTAAGCTTCTACGACCTCCACCACTTTTCCAAAAGGCATTAAAACCGACTTGTTAAGCTACTGCGACCTCCACATCTCTTCCAAGGGGCATTAAAACCGTCTTGTTAAGCTGCTGCGACATCCAGCACTATCCAAAGGGGCATTAAAACCGTCTTGTTAAGCTACTGCGACCTCCACCACTTTTCCAAGGGGCATTAAAACCGTCTTGTTAAGCTACTGCGACCTCCACCACTTTTCCAACGGGCATTAAAACCGTCTTGTTAAGCTACTGCGACCTCCACCACTTTTCCAAGTGGGATTAAAACAGTCTTGTTAAGCTACTGCGACTTCCACCTCTCTTCCAAGGGGCATTAAAACTGTCTTGTTAAGCTACTGCGACCTCCACCACTTTTACAAGGGGCGTTGATATTGTCTTTTATTCCACTGCGATGTCCACCATTCTTTCAAGGGGCATAAAATCCATCTTGTTAAGCTACTGCGACCTCCACATCTCTTCCAAGGGGCATTAAAACCATCTTGTTAAGCTGCTGCGACCTCCACCACTATCCAACGGGCATTAAAACCGTCTTGTTAAGCTACTGCGACCTCCACCACTTTTCCAAGTGGCATTAAAACAGTCTTGTTAACCTACTGCGACTTCCACCTCTCTTCCAAGGGGCATTAAAACTGTCTTGTTAAGCTACTGCGACCTCCACCACTTTTCCAAGGGGCGTTGATATTGTCTTTTATTCCACTGCGATGTCCACCATTCTTTCAAGGGGCATAAAAACCATCTTGTTAAGCTACTGCGACCTCCACATCTCTTCCAAGGGGCATTAAAACCGTCTTGTTAAGCTGCTGCGACCTCCACCACTATCCAAAGGGCATTAAAACCGTCTTGTTAAGCTGCTGCGACGTCCACCGCTATCCAAAGGGGCATTAAAACCGTCTTGTTAAGCTACTGCGACCTCCACCACTTTTCCAAGGGGCATTAAAACTGTCTTGTTAAGCTACTGCGACCTCCACCACTTTTCCAACAGGCATTAAAACCGTCTTGTTAAGCTACTGCGACCTCCACCACTTTTCCAAGTGGCATTAAAACAGTCATGTTAAGCTACTGCGACTTCCACGTCTCTTCCAAGGGGCATTAAAACTGTCTTGTTAAGCTACTGCGACCTCCACCACTTTTACAAGGGGCGTTGATATTGTCTTGTATTCCACTGCGATGTCCACCATTCTTTCAAGGGGCATAAAATCCATCTTGTTAAGCTACTGCGACCTCCACATCTCTTCCAAGGGGCATTAAAACCATCTTGTTAAGCTGCTGCGACCTCCACCACTATCCAACGGGCATTAAAACCGTCTTGTTAAGCTACTGCGACCTCCACCACTTTTCCAAGTGGCATTAAAACAGTCTTGTTAACCTACTGCGACTTCCACCTCTCTTCCAAGGGGCATTAAAACTGTCTTGTTAAGCTACTGCGACCTCCACCACTTTTCCAAGGGGCGTTGATATTGTCTTTTATTCCACTGCGATGTCCACCATTCTTTCAAGGGGCATAAAAACCATCTTGTTAAGCTACTGCGACCTCCACATCTCTTCCAAGGGGCATTAAAACCGTCTTGTTAAGCTGCTGCGACCTCCACCACTATCCAAAGGGCATTAAAACCGTCTTGTTAAGCTGCTGCGACGTCCACCGCTATCCAAAGGGGCATTAAAACCGTCTTGTTAAGCTACTGCGACCTCCACCACTTTTCCAAGGGGCATTAAAACCGTCTTGTTAAGCTACTGCGACCTCCACCACTTTTCCAACGGGCATTAAAACCGTCTTGTTAAGCTACTGCGACCTCCACCACTTTTCCAAGTGGCATTAAAACAGTCTTGTTAAGCTACTGCGACTTCCACGTCTCTTCCAAGGGGCATTAAAACTGTCTTGCTAAGCTACTGCGACCTCCACCACTTTTCCAAGGGGCTTTGATATTGTCTTTTATTCCACTGCGATGTCCACCATTCTTTCAAGGGGCATAAAAACCGTCTTGTTAAGCTACTGTGACCTCCACGTCTCTTCCAAGTGGCATTAAAACCGTCTTGTTAAGCTGCTGCGACCTCTACCACTATCCAAAGGGGCATTAAAACCGTCTTGTTAAGCTACTGCGACCTCCACCACTATTCCAAAAGGCATTAAAACCGTCTTGTTAAGCTACTGCGATCTCCACGTCTCTTCCAAGGGGCCTTGATATTGTCTTTTTATTCCACTGCGACCTTCACCATTATTCCAAGGGGCATTAAAACCATCTTATTAAGCTACTGCGACCTCCACCACCTTTCCAAGGGGCCTTGATATTGTCTTTTTATTCCACTGCAACCTCCACCAATCTTCTAAGGTGTATTAAAACCGTCTTGTTAAGCTACTGTGACCTCCACGTCTCTTCCAAGGGGCATGAAAACCATCTTGTTAAGGTACTGTGACCTCCACCACATATCCAAGGGGGATTAAAACTGTCTTGTTAAGCTACTGCGACCACCATCACTTTTCCAAGAGGCATTGATATTGTCTTTTTATTACACTGCAACCTTCACCATTCTTCCAAGGGGCATTTAAACCGTCTTGTTAAGCTACTGTGACCTCCACATCTCTTCCAAGGGGCATTAAAACCGTCTTGTTAAGCTGCTGCGACCTCCACCACTATCCAAAGGGGCATTAAAACCGTCTTGTTAAGCTTCTGCGACCTCGACCTCTTTTCCAAAAAGCATTAAAACCGTCTTGTTAAGCTGCTGTGACCTCCACGTCTCTTCCAAGGGGCCTTGATATTGTCTTTTTATTCCACTGCGACCTTCACCATTCTTCCAAGGGGCATTAAAACCATCTTGTTAAGCTACTGCGAACTCCACCACCTTTCCAAGGGGCCTTGATATTGTCTTTTTATTCCACTGCGATCTCCACCAATCTTCTAAGGGGCATTAAAACCTTCTTGTTAAGCTACTGCGACCTCCACGTCTTTTCCAAGGGGCATTAAAAAAAACTCGTTAAGGTACTGTGACCTCCACCACATATCCAAGGGGGATTAAAACCGTCTTGTTAAGCTACTGCGACCACCACCACTTTTCCAAGGGGCATTGATATTGTCTTTTTATTCCACTGCAACCTCCACCATTCTTCCAAGGGGCATTAAAACCATCTTGTTAAGCTACTGCGACCACCACGTCTCTTCCAAGGGGCATTAAAACCGTCTTGTTAAGCTACTGCGACCTCCTCCACTTTTCCAAGGGGCATTAAAACTGTCTTGTTAAGCTACTGCGACGTCCAAGTCTCTTCCAAAGGGCATTAAAACAGTCTTGTTAAGGTACTGCGACCTCCACCACTTTTCCAAGGGGCATTAAAACCGTCTTGTTAATCTACTGCGACCTCCACCACTTTTCCAACGGGCATTAAAACAGTCTTGTTAAGCTACTGCGACTTCCACGTCTCTTCCAAGGTGCATTAAAACTGTCTTGTTAAGCTACTGCGACCTCCACCACTTTTTCAAGGGGCATTGATATTGTCTTTTAATTCCACTGCTACCTCCACCATTCTTCCAAGGGGCATTAAAACCATCTTGTTAAGCTATTGCGACCTCCACATCTCTTCCAAGGGGCATTAAAACCGTCTTGTTAAGCTACTGTGACCTCCACCACATATCCAAGGGGCATTAAAACCGTCTTGTTAAGCTACTGCGACCTCCACCACTTTTCCAAGGGGCATTGATATTGTCTTTTTATTCCACTGCGACCTCCACCATTCTTCCAAGGGACATTAAAACCGTCTTGTTAAGCTACTGCGACCTCCACGTCTCTTCCAAGGGGCATTAATACCGTCTTGTTAAGCTACTTCGAAATCCACCACTTTTCCAAGGGGCATTACAACCGTCTTGTTAAGCTACTGCGACCTCCACATCTCTTCCAAGGGGCATTAAAACCGTCTTGTTAAGCTGCTGCGACCTCCACCACTATCCAAAGGGGCATTAAAACCGTCTTGTTAAGCTTCTGCGACCTCCACCACTTTTCCAAAAGGCATTAAAACCGTCTTGTTAAGCTACTGCGACCTCCACATCTCTTCCAAGGGGCATTAAAACCGTCTTGTTAAGCTGCTGCGACCTCCACCACTATCCAAAGGGGCATTAAAACCGTCTTGATAAGCTACTGCGACCTCCACCACGTTTCCAAGGGGCATTAAAACCGTCTTGTTAAGCTACTGCGACCTCCACCACTTTTCCAAGTGGCATTAAAACCGTCTTGTTAAGCTACTGCGACCTCCACGTCTCTTCCAAGGGGCATTAAAACTGTCTTGTTAAGCTACTGCGACCTCCACCACTTTTCCAAGGGGCGTTGATATTGTCTTTTATTCCACTGCAATGTCCACCATTCTTTCAAGGGGCACAAAAACCGTCTTGTTAAGCTACTGCGACCTCCACATCTCTTCCAAGGGGCATTAAAACCTTCTTGTTAAGCTGCTGCGACCTCCACCACTATCCAAAGGGGCATTAAAACCGTCTTGTTAAGCTTCTGTGACCTCCACCACTTTTCCAAAAGGCATTAAAACCGTCTTGTTAAGCTACTGCGACCTCCACATCTCTTCCATGGGGTCAATAAAACCGTCTTGTTAAGCTGATGCGACCTCCACCACTATCCAAAGGGGCATTAAAACCGTCTTGTTAAGCTACTGCGACCTCCACCACTTTTCCAAGGGGCATTAAAACTGTCTTGTTAAGCTACTGCGACCTCCACCACTTTTCCAACGGGCATTAAATCCGTCTTGTTAAGCTACTGCGACCTCCACCACTTTTCCAAGTGCCATTAAAACAGTATTGTTAAGATACTGCGACTTCCACGTCTCTTCCAAGGGGCATTAAAACTGTCTTGTTAAGCTACTGCGACCTCCACCACTTTTCCAAGGGGCATTAAAACTGTCTTGTTAAGCTACTGCGATGTCCACGTCTCTTCCAAGGGGCATTAAAACCGTTTTGTTAAGGTACTGCGACCTCCACCACTTTTCCAAGCGGAATTAAAACCGTCTTGTTAATCTACTGCGACCTCCACCAATTTTCCAACGGGCACTAAAACAGTCTTGTTAAGCTACTGCGACTTCCACGTCTCTTCCAAGGTGCATTAAAATTGTCTTGTTAAGCTACTGTGACCTCCAACACATATCCAAGGGGCATTAAAACCGTCTTGTTAAGCTACTGCGACCTCCACCACTTTTCCAAGGGGCATTGATATTGTCTTTTTATTCCACTGCAACCTCCACCATTCTTCCAAGGGACATTAAAACCGTCTTGTTAAGCTACTGCGACCTCCACGTCTCTTCCAAGGGGCATTAATACCGTCTTGTTAAGCTACTTCGAAATCCACCACTTTTCCAAGGGGCATTACAACCGTGTTGTTAAGCTACTGCGACCTCCACATCTCTTCCAAGGGGCATTAAAACCGTCATGTTAAGCTGCTGCGACCTCCACCACTATCCAAAGGGTCATTAAAACCGTCTTGTTAAGCTTCTGCGACCTCCACCACTTTTCCAAAAGGCATTAAAACCGTCTTGTTAAGCTACTGCGACCTCCACATCTCTTCCAATGGGCATTAAAACCATCTTGTTAAGCTGCTGCGACCTCCACCACTATCCAAAGGGGCATTAAAACCGTCTTGTTAAGCTACTGCGACCTCCACCACTTTTCCAAGGGGCATTAAAACCATCTTGTTAAGCTACTGCGACCTCCACCACTTTTCCAACGGGCATTAAAACCGTCTTGTTAAGCTACTGCGAGCTCCACCACTTTTCCAAGTGGCATTAAAACAGTCTTGTTAAGCTACTGCGACTTCCACGTCTCTTCCAAGGGGCATTAAAACTGTCTTGTTAAGCTACTGCGACCTCCAACACTTTTCCAAGGGGCATTGATATTGTCTTTTATTCCACTGCGATGTCCACCATTCTTTCAAGGGGCATAAAAACCGTCTTGTTAAGCTACTGTGACCTCCACGTCTCTTCCAAGGGGCATTAAAACCGTCTTGTTAAGCTGCTGCGACCTCCACCACTATCCAAAGGGGCATTAAAACCATCTTGTTAAGCTACTGCGACCTCCACCACTTTTCCAAAAGCCATTAAAACCGTCTTATTAAGCTACTGCGATCTCCACGTCTCTTCCAAGGGGCCTTGATATTGTCTTTTTATTCCACTGCGACCTTCACCATTCTTCCAAGGGGCATTAAAACCGTCTTGTTAAGCTACGGCGACCTCCACGTCTCTTCCAAGGGGCATGAAAACCATCTTGTTAAGGTACTGTGACCTCCACCACATATCCAAGGGGGATTAAAACTGTCTTGTTAAGCTACTGCGACCACCACCACTTTTCCAAGGGGCATTGATATTGTCTTTTTATTCCACTGCAACCTTCACCATTCTTCCAAGGGGCATTAAAACCGTCTTGTTAAGCTACGGCGACCTCCACGTCTCTTCCAAGGGTTATTAAAACCGTCTTGTTAAGCTACTGCGACCTCCACCAATTTTCCAAGGGGCGTTGATATTGTCTTTTATTCCACTGCGATGTCCACCATTCTTTCAAGGGGCATAAAAACCGTCTTGTTAAGCTACTGCGACCACCACATCTCTTCCAAGGGGCATTAAAACCGTCTTGTTAAGCTTCTGCGACCTCCAACACTATCCAAAGGGGCATTAAAACCGTCTTGTTAAGCTCCTGCGTCCTCCACCACTTTTCCAAAAGGCATTAAAACCGTCTTGTTAAGCTACTACTACCTCCACATCTCTTCCAAGGGGCATTAAAACCGTCTTGTTAAGCTGCTACGACCTCCACCACTATCCAAAGGGGCATTAAAACCATCTTGTTAAGCTACTGCGACCTCCAACACTTTTCCAAGGGGCATTAAAACCGTCTTTTTAAGTTACTGCGACCTCCACCACTATTCCAACGGGCATTAAAACCGTCTTGTTAAGCTACTGCGACCTCCACCACTTTTCCAAGTGGCATTAAAACAGTCTTGTTAAGCTACTGCGACTTCCACGTCTCTTCCAAGGGGCATTAAAACTGTCTTGTTAAGCTACTGCGACCACCACCACTTTTCCAAGGGGCGTTGATATTGTCTTTTATTCCACTGCGATGTCCAGCATTCTTTCAAGGGGCATAAAAACCGTCTTGTTAAGCTACTGTGACCTCCACGTCTCTTCCAAGGGGCATTAAAACCGTCTTGTTAAGCTGCTGCGACCTCCACCACTATCCAAAGGGGCATTAAAACCGTCTTGTTAAGTTCTGCGACCTCAACCACTTTTCCAAAAGGCATTAAAACTGTCTTGTTAAGCTACTGCGACCACCACGTCTCTTCCAAGGGGCATTAAAACCGTCTTGTTAAGCTACAGCGACCTCCACCACTTTTCCAAGGGGCATTAAAACAGTCTTGTTAAGCTACTGCGACGTCCACGTCTCTTCCAAGGGGCATTAAAACTGTCTTGTTAAGCTACTGCGACCTCCATCACTTTTCCAAGGGGCATTAAAACCGTCTTGTTAAGCTACTGCGACCTCCACCACTTTTCCAAAGGGCATTAAAACAGTCTTGTTAAGCTACTGCGACTTCCACGTCTCTTTCAAGTGGCATTAAAACTGTCTTGTTAAGCTACTGCGACCTCCACCACTTTTCCAAGGGGCATCGATATTGTCTTTTAATTCCACTGCGACCTCCACCATTCTTCCAAGGGGCATTGAAACCATCTTGTTAAGCTATTGCGACCTCCACATCTCTTCCAAGGGGCAATAAAACGGTCTTGTTAAGCTACTGCGACCTCCACCACTTTTGCAAGGGGCTTTGATATTGTCTTTTTATTCCATTGTGACCTCCACCAATCTTCTATGGGGCATTAAAACGGTCTTGTTAAGCTACTGCGACCTCCACCACTTTTCCAATGGGCATTAAAACCGTCTTGTTAAGCTACTGCGACCTCCACCACTTTTCCAAGGGGCATTAAAAGCGCCTTATTAAGCTACTGCGACCTCCACGTCTCTTCCAAGGGGCATTAAAACCGTCTTGTTAAGCTGCTGCGACCTCCACCACTATCCAAAGGGGCATTAAAACCGTCTTGTTAAGCTACTGCGACCTCCACCACTTTTCCAAAAGGCATTAAAACCGTCTTGTTAAGCTACTGCGACCTCCACGTCTCTTCCAAGGGGCATGAAAACCATCTTGTTAAGGTACTGTGACCTCCACCACATATCCAAGGGGGATTAAAACTGTTTTGTTAAGCTACTGCTACCACCACCACTTTTCCAAGGGGCATTGATATTGTCTTTTTATTCCACTGCAACCTTCACCATTCTTCCAAGGGGCATTAAAACCGTCTTGTTAAGCTACTGCGACCTCCACATCTCTTCCAAGGGGCATTAAAACCATCTTGTTAAGCTGTTGCGACCTCCACCACTATCCAAAGGGGCATTAAAACCATCTTGTTAAGCTTCTGCGACCTCCACCACTTTTCCAAAAAGCATTAAAACCGTCTTGTTAAGCTACTGCGACCTCCACGTCTCTTCCATGGGGCCTTGATATTGTCTTTTTATTCCACTGCGACCTTCACCATTCTTCCAAGGGGCATTAAAACCGTCTTGTTAAGCTACTGCGACCTCCACATCTCTTCCAAGGGGCATTAAAACCGTCTTGTTAAGCTGCTGCGACCTCCACCACTATCCAAAGGGGCATTAAAACCATCTTGTTAAGCTACTGCGACCTCCACCACTTTTCCAAAAGCCATTAAAACCGTCTTATTAAGCTACTGCGATCTCCACGTCTCTTCCAAGGGGCCTTGATATTGTCTTTTTATTCCACTGCGACCTTCACCATTCTTCCAAGGGGCATTAAAACCGTCTTGTTAAGCTACGGCGACCTCCACGTCTCTTCCAAGGGGCATGAAAACCATCTTGATAAGGTACTGTGACCTCCACCACATATCCAAGGGGGATTAAAACTGTCTTGTTAAGCTACTGCGACCACCACCACTTTTCCAAGGGGCATTGATATTGTCT
Organism: Phyllobates terribilis; assembly: GCF_046119375.1. Lineage (NCBI taxonomy): Eukaryota > Metazoa > Chordata > Amphibia > Anura > Dendrobatidae > Phyllobates > Phyllobates terribilis. The sequence goes on from NW_027362761.1 coordinate 792,999,081, forward strand.
TTTTATTCCACTGCAACCTTCACCATTCTTCCAAGGGGCATTAAAACCGTCTTGTTAAGCTACGGCGACCTCCACGTCTCTTCCAAGGGTTATTAAAACCGTCTTGTTAAGCTACTGCGACCTCCACCAATTTTCCAAGGGGCGTTGATATTGTCTTTTATTCCACTGCGATGTCCACCATTCTTTCAAGGGGCATAAAAACCGTCTTGTTAAGCTACTGCGACCACCACATCTCTTCCAAGGGGCATTAAAACTGTCTTGTTAAGCTTCTGCGACCTCCAACACTATCCAAAGGGGCATTAAAACCGTCTTGTTAAGCTCCTGCGTCCTCCACCACTTTTCCAAAAGGCATTAAAACCGTCTTGTTAAGCTACTACTACCTCCACATCTCTTCCAAGGGGCATTAAAACCGTCTTGTTAAGCTGCTACGACCTCCACCAGTATCCAAAGGGGCATTAAAACCATCTTGTTAAGCTACTGCGACCTCCAACACTTTTCCAAGGGGCATTAAAACCGTCTTTTTAAGTTACTGCGACCTCCACCACTATTCCAACGGGCTTTAAAACCGTCTTGTTAAGCTACTGCGACCTCCACCACTTTTCCAAGTGGCATTAAAACAGTCTTGTTAAGCTTCTGCGACTTCCACGTCTCTTCCAAGGGGCATTAAAACTGTCTTGTTAAGCTACTGCGACCACCACCACTTTTCCAAGGGGCGTTGATATTGTCTTTTATTCCACTGCGATGTCCAGCATTCTTTCAAGGGGCATAAAAACCGTCTTGTTAAGCTACTGTGACCTCCACGTCTCTTCCAAGGGGCATTAAAACCGTCTTGTTAAGCTGCTGCGACCTCCACCACTATCCAAAGGGGCATTAAAACCGTCTTGTTAAGTTCTGCGACCTCAACCACTTTTCCAAAAGGCATTAAAACTGTCTTGTTAAGCTACTGCGACCACCACGTCTCTTCCAAGGGGCATTAAAACCGTCTTGTTAAGCTACAGCGACCTCCACCACTTTTCCAAGGGGCATTAAAACAGTCTTGTTAAGCTACTGCGACGTCCACGTCTCTTCCAAGGGGCATTAAAACTGTCTTGTTAAGCTACTGCGACCTCCATCACTTTTCCAAGGGGCATTAAAACCGTCTTGTTAAGCTACTGCGACCTCCACCACTTTTCCAAAGGGCATTAAAACAGTCTTGTTAAGCTACTGCGACTTCCACGTCTCTTTCAAGTGGCATTAAAACTGTCTTGTTAAGCTACTGCGACCTCCACCACTTTTCCAAGGGGCATCGATATTGTCTTTTAATTCCACTGCGACCTCCACCATTCTTCCAAGGGGCATTGAAACCATCTTGTTAAGCTATTGCGACCTCCACATCTCTTCCAAGGGGCAATAAAACGGTCTTGTTAAGCTACTGCGACCTCCACCACTTTTGCAAGGGGCTTTGATATTGTCTTTTTATTCCATTGTGACCTCCACCAATCTTCTATGGGGCATTAAAACGGTCTTGTTAAGCTACTGCGACCTCCACCACTTTTCCAATGGGCATTAAAACCGTCTTGTTAAGCTACTGCGACCTCCACCACTTTTCCAAGGGGCATTAAAAGCGCCTTATTAAGCTACTGCGACCTCCACGTCTCTTCCAAGGGGCATTAAAACCGTCTTGTTAAGCTGCTGCGACCTCCACCACTATCCAAAGGGGCATTAAAACCGTCTTGTTAAGCTACTGCGACCTCCACCACTTTTCCAAAAGGCATTAAAACCGTCTTGTTAAGCTACTGCGACCTCCACGTCTCTTCCAAGGGGCATGAAAACCATCTTGTTAAGGTACTGTGACCTCCACCACATATCCAAGGGGGATTAAAACTGTTTTGTTAAGCTACTGCTACCACCACCACTTTTCCAAGGGGCATTGATATTGTCTTTTTATTCCACTGCAACCTTCACCATTCTTCCAAGGGGCATTAAAACCGTCTTGTTAAGCTACTGCGACCTCCACATCTCTTCCAAGGGGCATTAAAACCATCTTGTTAAGCTGTTGCGACCTCCACCACTATCCAAAGGGGCATTAAAACCATCTTGTTAAGCTTCTGCGACCTCCACCACTTTTCCAAAAAGCATTAAAACCGTCTTGTTAAGCTACTGCGACCTCCACGTCTCTTCCATGGGGCCTTGATATTGTCTTTTTATTCCACTGCGACCTTCACCATTCTTCCAAGGGGCATTAAAACCGTCTTGTTAAGCTACTGCGAACTCCACCACCTTTCCAAGGGGCCTTGATATTGTCTTTTTATTCCACTGCGACCTCCACCAATCATCTAAGGGGCATTAAAACCTTCTTGTTAAGCTACTGCGACCTCCACGTCTTTTCCAAGGGGCACTAAAACCAACTCGTTAAGGTACTGTGACCTCCACCACATATCCAAGGGGGATTAAAACCGTCTTGTTAAGCTACTGCGAGCACCACCACTTTTCCAAGGGGCATTGATATTGTCTTTTAAATCCACTGCAACCTCCACCATTCTTCCAAGGGGCATTAAAACCATCTTGTTAAGCTACTGCGACCACCACGTCTCTTCCAAGGGGCATTAAAACCGTCTTGTTAAGCTACTGCGACCTCCACCACTTTTCCAAGGGGCATTAAAACTGTCTTGTTAAGCTACTGCGACGTCCACGTCTCTTCCAAGGGGCATTAAAACAGTCTTGTTAAGGTACTGCGACCTCCACCACTTTTCCAAGGGGCATTAAAACCGTCTTGTTAATCTTCTGCGACCTCCACCACTTTTCCAACGGGCATTAAAACAGTCTTGTTAAGCTACTGTGACTTCCACGTCTCTTCCAAGGTGCATTAAAACTGTCTTGTTAAGCTACTGCGACCTCCACCACTTTTCCAAGGGGCATTGATATTGTCTTTTTATTCCACTGCGACCTCCACCATTCTTCCAAGGGACATTAAAACCGTCTTGTTAAGCTACTGCGACCTCCACGTCTCTTCCAAGGGGCATTAATACCGTCTTGTTAAGCTACTTCGAAATCCACCACTTTTCCACGGGGCATTACAACCGTCTTGTTAAGCTACTGCCACCTCCACATCTCTTCCAAGGGGCATTAAAACCGTCTTGTTAAGCTGCTGCGACCTCCACCACTATCCAAAGGGGCATTAAAACCGTCTTGTTAAGCTTCTGCGACCTCCACCACTTTTCCAAAAGGCATTAAAACCGTCTTGTTAAGCTACTGCGACCTCCACATCTCTTCCAAGGGGCATTAAAACCGTCTTGTTAAGCTGCTGCGACCTCCACCACTATCCAAAGGGGCATTAAAACCGTCTTGTTAAGCTACTGCGACCTCCACCACTTTTCCAAGGGGCATTAAAACCGTCTTATTAAGCTACTGCGACCTCCACCACTTTTCCAACGGGCATTAAAACCGTGTTGTTAAGCTACTGCGACCTCCACCACTTTTCCAAGTGGCATTAAAACCGTCTTGTTAAGCTACTGCGACCTCCACGTCTCTTCCAAGGGGCATTAAAACTGTCTTGTTAAGCTACTGCGACCTCCACCACTTTTCCAAGGGGCGTTGATATTGTCTTTTATTCCACTGCTATGTCCACCATTCTTTCAAGGGGCATGAAAACCGTCTTGTTAAGCTACTGCGACCTCCACATCTCTTCCAAGGGGCATTAAAACAGTCTTGTTAAGCTGCTGTGACCTCCACCACTATCCAAAGGGGCATTAAAGCCGTCTTGTTATGCTTCTGTGACCTCCACCACTTTTCCAAAAGGCATCAAAACCGTCTTGTTAAGCTACTGCGACCTCCACATCTCTTCCAAGGGGTCATTAAAACCGTCTTGTTAAGCTGCTGCGACCTCCACCATTATCCAAAGGGGCATTAAAACCGTCTTGTTAAGCTACTGCGACCTCCACCACTTTTCCAAGGGGCATTAAAACTGTCTTGTTAAGCTACTGCGACCTCCACCACTTTTCCAACGGGCATTAAAACCGTCTTGTTAAGCTACTGCGACCGCCACCACTTTTCCAAGTGCCATTAAAACAGTCTTGTTAAGCTACTGCGACTTCCACGTCTCTTCCATGGGGCATTAAAACTGTCTTGTTAAGCTACTGCGACCTCCACCACTTTTCCAAGGGGCATTAAAACTGTCTTGTTAAGCTACTGCGACGTCCACGTCTCTTTCAAGGGGCATTAAAACCGTCTTGTTAAGGTACTGCGACCTCCACCACTTTTCCAAGCGGCTTTTAAACCGTCTTTTTAATCTACTGCGACCCCCACCACTTTTCCAACGGGCATTAAAACAGTCTTGTTAAGCTACTGCGACTTCCACGTCTCTTCCAAGGTGCATTAAAACTGTCTTGTTAAGCTACCGCGACCTCCACCACTTTTCCAAGGGGCATTGATATTGTCTTTTAATTCCACTGCGACCTCCACCATTCTTCCAAGGGGCATTAATACCGTCTTCTTAAGCTACTGCGACCTCCACCACTTTTACAACGGGCATTAAAACCGTCTTGTTAAGCTACTGCGACCTCCACCACTTTTCCAAGTGGCATTAAAACCGTCTTGTTAAGCTACTGCGACCTCCACGTCTCTTCCAAGGGGCATTAAAACTGTCTTGTTAAGCTACTGCGACCTCCACCACTTTTCCAAGGGGCGTTGATATTGTCTTTTATTCCACTGCGATGTCCACCATTCTTTCAAGGGGCATAAAAACCGTCTTGTTAAGTTACTGCGACCTCCACATCTCTTCCAAGGGGCATTAAAACCGTCTTGTTAAGCTTCTGCGACCTCCACCACTATCCAAAGGGGCATTAAAACCGTCTTGTTAAGCTTCTGTGATCTCCACCACTTTTCCAAAAGGCATTAAAACCGTCTTGTTAAGCTACTGCGACCTCCACATCTCTTCCAAGGGGTCATTAAAACCGTCTTGTTAAGCTGCTGCGACCTCCACCACTATCCAAAGGGGCATTAAAACCGTCTTGTTAAGCTACTGCGACCTCCACCACTTTTCCAAGGAGCATTAAAACTGTCTTGTTAAGCTACTGCGACCTCCACCACTTTTCCAAGGAGCATTAAAACTGTCTTGTTAAGCTTCTGCGACCTCCACCACTATCCAAAGGGGCATTAAAACCGTCTTGTTAAGCTTCTGTGATCTCCACCACTTTTCCAAAAGGCATTAAAACCGTCTTGTTAAGCTACTGCGACCTCCACATCTCTTCCAAGGGGCATTAAAACCGTCTTGTTAAGCTACTGTGACCTCCACCACATATCCAAGGGGCCTTAAAACCGTCTTGTTAAGCTACTGCGACCTCCACGTCTCTTCCAAGGGGCATTAATACCGTCTTGTTAAGCTACTTCGAAATCCACCACTTTTCCAAGGGGCATTACAACCGTCTTGTTAAGCTACTGCGACCTCCACATCTCTTCCAAGGGGCATTAAAACCGTCTTGTTAAGCTGCTGCGACCTCCACCACTTTTCCAAGGGGCGTTGTTATTGTCTTTTATTCCACTGCGATGTCCACCATTCTTTCAAGGGGCATAAAAACCGTCTTGTTAAGCTACTGCGACCACCACATCTCTTCCAAGGGGCATTAAAACCGTCTTGTTAAGCTTCTGCGACCTCCACCACTATCCAAAGGGGCATTATAACCGTCTTGTTAAGCTTCTGCGACCTCCACCACTTTTCCAAAAGGCATTAAAACCATCTTGTTAAGCTACTGCGACCTCCACCACTATTCCAACGGGCATTAAAACCGTCTTGTTAAGCTACTGCGACCTCCACCACTATTCCAACGGGCATTAAAACCGTCTTGTTAAGCTACTGCGACCTCCACCACTTTTCCAAGTGGCATTAAAACAGTCTTGTTAAGCTACTGCGACTTCCACGTCTCTTCCAAGGGGCATTAAAACTGTCATGTTAAGCTACTGCGACCTCCACCACTTTTCCAAGGGGCGTTGATATTGTCTTTTATTCCACTGCGATGTCCACCATTCTTTCAAGGGGCATAAAAACCATCTTGTTAAGCTACTGTGACCTCCACGTCTCTTCCAAGGGGCATTAAAACCGTCTTGTTAAGCTGCTGCGACCTCCACCACTATCTAAAGGGGCATTAAAACCGTCTTGTTAAGTTCTGCGACCTCAACCACTTTTCCAAGGGGCATTAAAACTGTCTTGTTAAGCTACTGCGACCACCACGTCTCTTCCAAGGGGCATTAAAACCGTCTTGTTAAGCTACTGCGACCTCCACCACTTTTCCAAGGGGCATTAAAACAGTCTTGTTAAGCTACTGCGACGTCCACGTCTCTTCCAAGGGGCATTAAAACTGTCTTGTTAAGCTACTGCGACCTCCATCACTTTTCCAAGGGGCATTAAAACCGTCTTGTTAAGCTACTGCGACCTCCACCACTTTTCCAAAGGGCATTAAAACAGTCTTGTTAAGCTACTGCGACTTCCACGTCTCTTTCAAGGGGCATTAAAACTGTCTTGTTAAGCTACTGCGACCTCCACCACTTTTCCAAGGGGCATTGATATTGTCTTTTAATTCCACTGCGACCTCCACCATTCTTCCAAGGGGCATTGAAACCATCTTGTTAAGCTATTGCGACCTCCACATCTCTTCCAAGGGTCAATAAAACGGTCTTGTTAAGCTACAGCGACCTCCACCACTTTTGCAACGGGCTTTGATATTGTCTTTTTATTCCATTGTGACCTCCACCAATCTTCTAAGGTTCATTAAAACGGTCTTGTTAAGCTACTGCGACCTCCACCACTTTTCCAATGGGCATTAAAACCGTCTTGTTAAGCTACTGCGACCTCCACCACTTTTCCAAGGGGCATTAAAACCGGCTTATTAAGCTGCTGCGACCTCCACGTCTCTTCCAAGGGGCATTAAAACCATCTTGTTAAGCTACTGCGACCTCCACCACTTTTCCAAGGGGCATTAAAACCGTCTTGTTAAGCTACTGCGACCTCCACCACTTTTCCAATGGGCATTAAAACCGTCTTATTAAGCTACTGCGACCTCAACCACTTTTCCAAGTGGCATTAAAACAGTCTTGTTAATCTACTGCGACTTCCATGTCTCTTCCAAGGGGCATTAAAACTGTCTTGTTAAACTACTGCAATCTCCACCACTTTTCCAAGGGGCGTTGATATTGTCTTTTATTCCACTGCGATGTCCACCCTTCTTTCAAGGGGTATAAAAACCGTCTTGTTAAGCTACTGTGACCTCCACGTCTCTTCCAAGGGGCATTAAAACTGTCTTGTTAATCTACTGCGACCTCCACCACTTTTCCAAGGGGCATTAAAACCCTCTTGTTAAGCTACTGCGACCTTCACCACTATTCCAAGGGGCATTGATATTGTTTTTTTATTCCTCTACGAACTGCACCATTCTTCCAAGGGGCATTAAAACAGTCTTGTTAAGCTACTGCGACCTCCACGTCTCTTCCAAGGGGCAATGAAACCGTCTTGTTAATCTGCTGCGACCTCCACCACTTTTCCAAGGGGCATTCATATTGTCTTTTTATTCCACTGCGACCTCCACCATTCTTCCAAGGGGCATTAAAACCGTATTGTTTAGCTACTGCGACCTCCACTTCTCTTCCAAGGGGCATTAAAACCTTCTTGTTAAGCTACTTCAAACTCCACCACTTTTCCAAGGGGCATTAAAACCGTCTTGTTAAGCTACTGCGACCTCCACATCTCTTCCAAGGGGCATTAAAACCGTCTTGTTATGCTGCTGCGACCTCCACCACTATCCAAAGGGGCATTAAAACCATCTTGTTAAGCTACTGCGACCTCCACCACTTTTCCAAAAGGCATTAAAACCGTCTTGTTAAGCTACTGCGACCTCCACGTCTCTTCCAAGGGGCCTTGATATTGTCTTTTTATTCCACTGCGACCTTCACCATTCTTCATAGGGGCATTAAAACGATCTTGCTAAGCTACTGCGACCTGCACCACTTTTCCAAGGAGCATTGATAATGTCTTTTTATTCCACTGCGACCTCCACCAATCTACTAAGGGGCATTAAAACCGCCTTGTTAAGCTACTGCGACCTCCACGTCTCTTCCAAGGGGCATTAAAACCATCATGTTAAGGTGCTGTGACCTCCACCACATATCCAAGGGGGATTAAAGCCGTCTTGTTAAGCTACAGCGACCACCACCACTTTTCCAAGGGGCATTGATATTGTCTTTTTATTCCACTGCAACCTCCACGTCTCTTCCAAGGGGCATTAAAACCGTCTTGTTAAGCTACTGCGACCTCCACCACTTTTCCAAGGGGCATTAAAACAGTCTTGCTAAGCTACTGAGACCTCCACCACTTTTCCAACAGGCATTAAGACAGTCTTGCTAAGCTACTGCGACTTCCACGTCTCTTCCAAGGGGCATTAAAACTGTCTTGTTAAGCTACTGCGACCTCCACCACTTTTCCAAGGGGCATTGATATTGTCTTTTTATTCCACTGCGACCACCACCATTCTTGCAAGGGGCATTAAAACCGTCTTGTTAAGCTACTGCGACCTTCACATCTCTTCCAAGGGGCATTGAAACCGTTTTGTTAATCTAATGCGACCTCCACCACTTTTCCAAGCGGCATTGATATCGTCTTTTTATTCCACTGCGACCTCCACCATTCTTCAAAGTGGCATTAAAACCGTCTTGTTAAGCTACTGCGACCTCCACATCTCTTCCAAGGGGCATTAAAACCGTCTTGTTAAGCTACTGCGACCTCCTCCACTTTTCCAAAAGGCGTTAAAACCATCTCGTTAAGCTACTGCGACCTCCTCGTCTCTTCCAAGGGCCTTGATATTGTCTTTTTATTCCACTGCGACCTTCACTATTCTTCCAAGGGGCATTAAAACCGTCTTGTTAAGCTACTGCGACCTCCACCACTTTTGCAAGGGGCATTGATATTGTCTTTTTATTCCAGTGCGACCACCACCATTCTTGCAAGGGTCATTAAAACAGTCTTGTAAAGCTACTGCGACCACCACGTCTCTTCCAAGGGGCATTAAAACCATCTTGTTAAGGTACTGTGACTTCCACCACATATCCAAGGGGCATTAAAACCATCTTGTTAAGCTACTGCGACCACCACCACTTTTCCAAGGGGCATTGATATTGTCTTTTTATTCCACTGCAACCTCCACCATTTTTCCAAGGGGCATTAAAACCGTCTTGTTAAGCTAGTGCGACCTCCCCGTCTCTTCCAAGGGGCATTAAAACCGTCTTGTTAAGCTACTGCGACCTCCACCACTTTTCCAAAAGGCATTAAAACCGTCTTGTTAAGCTACTGCGACCTCCACGTCTCTTCCAAGGGGCCTTGATATTGTCTTTTTATTCCACTGCGACCTTCACCATTCTTCATAGGGGCATTAAAACGATCTTGCTAAGCTACTGCGACCTGCACCACTTTTCCAAGGAGCATTGATAATGTCTTTTTATTCCACTGCGACCTCCACCAATCTACTAAGGGGCATTAAAACCGCCTTGTTAAGCTACTGCGACCTCCACGTCTCTTCCAAGGGGCATTAAAACCATCATGTTAAGGTGCTGTGACCTCCACCACATATCCAAGGGGGATTAAAGCCGTCTTGTTAAGCTACAGCGACCACCACCACTTTTCCAAGGGGCATTGATATTGTCTTTTTATTCCACTGCAACCTCCACGTCTCTTCCAAGGGGCATTAAAACCGTCTTGTTAAGCTACTGCGACCTCCACCACTTTTCCAAGGGGCATTAAAACAGTCTTGCTAAGCTACTGAGACCTCCACCACTTTTCCAACAGGCATTAAGACAGTCTTGCTAAGCTACTGCGACTTCCACGTGTCTTCCAAGGGGCATTAAAACTGTCTTGTTAAGCTACTGCGACCTCCACCACTTTTCCAAGGGGCATTGATATTGTCTTTTTATTCCACTGCGACCACCACCATTCTTGCAAGGGGCATTAAAACCGTCTTGTTAAGCTACTGCGACCTCCACATCTCTTCCAAGGGGCATTGAAACCGTTTTGTTAATCTAATGCGACCTCCACCACTTTTCCAAGCGGCATTGATATCGTCTTTTTATTCCACTGCGACCTCCACCATTCTTCAAAGTGGCATTAAAACCGTCTTGTTAAGCTACTGCGACCTCCACATCTCTTCCAAGGGGCATTAAAACCGTCTTGTTAAGCTACTGCGACCTCCTCCACTTTTCCAAAAGGCGTTAAAACCATCTCGTTAAGCTACTGCGACCTCCTCGTCTCTTCCAAGGGCCTTGATATTGTCTTTTTATTCCACTGCGACCTTCACTATTCTTCCAAGGGGCATTAAAACCGTCTTGTTAAGCTACTGCGACCTCCACCACTTTTGCAAGGGGCATTGATATTGTCTTTTTATTCCAGTGCGACCACCACCATTCTTGCAAGGGTCATTAAAACAGTCTTGTAAAGCTACTGCGACCACCACGTCTCTTCCAAGGGGCATTAAAACCATCTTGTTAAGGTACTGTGACTTCCACCACATATCCAAGGGGCATTAAAACCATCTTGTTAAGCTACTGCGACCACCACCACTTTTCCAAGGGGCATTGATATTGTCTTTTTATTCCACTGCAACCTCCACCATTTTTCCAAGGGGCATTAAAACCATCTTGTTAAGCTAGTGCGACCTCCCCGTCTCTTCCAAGGGGCATTAAAACCGTCTTGTTAAGCTATTGCGACCTCCACTACTTTTCCAAGGGGCAATAAAACCATCTTGTTAAGCTACTGCGACCTCCACGTCTCTTCCAAGGGGCATTAAAACCGTCTTGTTAAGCTACTGCGACCCCCACCACTTTTCCAAGGGGCATTAAAAAAATCTTGTTAAGCTACTGCGACCTCCACCACTTTTCCAACGGGCATTAAATCCGTCTTGTTAAGCTGCTGCGACCTCCACCACTTTTCCAACGGGCATTAAAACTGCCTTGTTAAGCTACTGCGACCTCCACGTCTCTTCCAAGGGGCATTAAAACCGCCTTGTTAAGCTACTGCAACCTCCACGTCTCTTCCAAGGGGCATTAAAACCGTCTTGTTAAGCTACTGCGACCTCCACCACTTTTCCAAGGGGCATTAAGACCGTCTTGTTAAGCTACTGCGACCTCCACCACTTTTCCAACGGGCATTAAAACCGTCTTGTTAAGCTACTGCGAACTCCACCACTTTTCCAAGTGGCATTAAAACAGTCTTGTTAAGCTACTGCGACTTCCACGTCTCTTCCAAGGGGCATTAAAACTGTCTTGTTAAGCTACTGCGACCTCCACCATTTTTCCAAGGGGCATTGATATTGTCTTTTATTCCACTGCGATGTCCACCATTCTTTCAAGGGGCATAAAAACCGTCTTGTTAAGCTACTGTGACCTCCACGTCTCTTCCAAGGGGCATTAAAACCGTCTTGTTAAGCTACTGCGACCTCCACGTCTCTTCCATGGCGCATTGAATCTGTCTTGTTAATCTACTGCGACCTCCACCACTTTTCCAAGGGGCATTGATATTGTCTTTTTATTCCACTGCGACCTATACCATTCTTCAAAGGGGCTTTAAAACCGTATTGTTAAGCTACTGTGACCTCCATTTCTCTTCCAAGGGTAAATAAAACCATCTTGTTAAGCAACTTCGAACTCCACCACTTTTCCAAGGGGCATTAAAACCGTCTTGTTAAGCTACTGCGACCTCCACGTCTCTTCCAAGGGGAATTAAAACCGTCTTATTAAGCTGCTGCGACCTCCACAACTATCCAAAGGGGCATTAAAACCGTCTTGTTTAGCTACTGCGACCTCCACCACTTTTCCAAAAGGCATTAAAACCGTCTTGTTAAGCTACTGCGACCTCCACGTCTCTTCCAAGTGGCCTTGATATTGTCTTTTTACTCCACTGCGACCTTCACCATTCTTCCAAGGGGCATTAAAACGATCTTGTTAAGCTACTGCGACGTCCACTTCTCTTCAAAGGGGCATTAAAACCGTCTTGTTAAGGTACTGCGACCTCCGCCACTTTTCCAAGGGGCATTAAAACCGTCTTGTTAAGCTACTGCGACCTCCACCACTTTTCCAACGGGCATTAAAACAGTCTTGTTAAGCTACTGTGACTTCCACGTCTCTTCCAAGGTGCATTAAAACTGTCTTGTTAAGCTACTGCGACCTCCACCACTTTTCCAAGGGGCATTGATATTGTCTTTTAATTCCACTGCGACCTCCACCATTCTTCCAAGGGGCATTAAAACCATCTTTTTAAGCTATTGAGACCTACTCATCTCTTCCAAGGGGCATTAAAACTGTCTTGTTAAGCTACTGTGACCTCCACCACATATCCAATGGGCATTAAAACCGTCTTGTTAAGCTACTGCGACCTCCACCACTTTTTCAAGGGGCATTGACATTGTCTTTTTATTCCACTGCGACCTCCACCATTCTTCCAAGGGACATTAAAACCGTCTTGTTAAGCTACTGCGACCTCCACGTCTCTTCCAAGGGGCATTAAAACCGTCTTGTTAAGCTACTTCGAAATCCACCACTTTTCCAAGGGGCATTACAACCGTCTTGTTAAGCTACTGCGACCTCCACATCTCTTACAAGGGGCATTAAAACCATCTTGTTAAGCTACTGTGACCTCCACCACATATCCAAGGGGCATTAAAACCGTTTTGTTAAGCTACTTCGAAATCCACCACTTTTCCAAGGGGCATTACAACCGTCTTGTTAAGCTACTGCGACCTCCACATCTTTTCCAAGGGGCATTAAAACCGTCTTGTTAAGCTACTGCGACCTTAACTTCTCTTCCAAGGGGCCTTGATATTGTCTTTTTATTCCACTGCGACCTTCACCATTCTTCCAAGGGGCATTAAAACCATCTTGTTAAGCTACTGCGACCTCCACCACTTTTCCAAGGGGCATTGATATTGTCTTTTTATTCCACTGCAACCACCACCAATCTTCTAAGGGGCATTAAAACCATCTTGTTAAGCTACTGCGACCTCCACGTGACTTCCAAGGGGCATTAAAACCATCTTGTTAAGGTACTGTGACCTCCACCACATATCCAAGGGGGATTAAAACCGTCTTGTTAAGCTAGTGCGACCACCACCACTTTTCCAAGGGGCATTGATATTGTCTTTTTATTCCACTGCAACCTCCACCATTCTTCCAAGGGGCATTAAAACCGTCTTGTTAAGCTACTGCGACCTCCACGTCTCTTCCAAGGGGCATTAAAACCATCTTGTTAAGCTCCTGCGACCTCCACGTCTCTTCCAAGGGGCATTAAAACTGTCTTGTTAAGCTCCTGCGACCTCCACGTCTCATCCAAGGGGCATTAAAACCGTCTTGTTAAGCTACTTCGAACTCATCCACTTTTCCAAGGGGCATTGATATTGTCTTTATATTCCACTGCGACCTCCACCATTCATCCAAGGGGCATTAAAACCGTCTTGTTAAGCTTCTGCGACCTCCACGTCTCATCCAAGGGGCATTAAAACCGTCTTGTTAAGCTACTTCGAACTCATCCACTTTTCCAAGGGGCATTACAACCGTCTTGTTAAGTTACTGCGACCTCCACATCTCTTCCAAGGGGCATTAAAACCGTCTTGTTAAGCTGCTGCGACCTCCACCACTGTCCAAAGGGGCATTAAAACCGTCTTGTTAAGCTACTGCGACCTCCACCACTTTTCCAAAAGGCATTAAAACCGTCTTCTTAAGCTACTGCGACCTCCACGTCTCTTCCAAGGGGCCTTGATATTGTCTTTTTATTCCAATGCGACCTTCACCATTCTTCCAAGGGGCATTAAAACCGTCTTGTTAAGCTACTGCGACCTCCACCACCTTTCCAAGGTGCCTTGATATTGTCTTTTTATTCCACTGCGACCTCCACCAATCTTCTAAGGGGCATAAAAACCGTCTTGTTAAGCTACTGCGACCACCACGTCTCTTCCAAGGGGCATTAAAACCGTCTTGTTAAGCTACTGCGACCTCCACCACTTTTCCATGGGGCATTAAAACCGTCTTGTTAAGCTACTGCAACGTCCACGTCTCTTCCAAGGGGCATCAAAACCGTCTTGTTAAGCTACTGCGACCTCCATCACTTTTCCAAGGGGCATTAAAACCGTCTTGTTAAGCTACTGCGACCTCCACCACTTTTCCAACGGGCATTAAAACAGTCTTGTTAAGCTACTGCGACTTCCACATCTCTCCCAAGGAGCATTAAAACTGTCTTGTTAATCTACTGCGACCTCCACCACTTTTCCAATGGGCATTGATATTGTCTTTAAATTCCACTGCGACCTCCACCATTCTTCCAACGGGCATTGAAACCATCTTGTTAAGCTATTGCGACCTCCACATCTCTTCCAAGGGGCAATAAAACGGTCTTGTTAAGCTACTGCGACCTCCACCACTTTTGCAAGGGGCTTTGATGTTGTCTTTTTATTCCATTGCGACCTCCACCAATTTTCTAAGGGGCGTTAAAACCTTCTTGTTAAGCTACTGTGACCTACACGTCTCTTCCAAGGGGCATTAAAACCGTCTTGTTAAGCTACTGCGACCACCACCACTTTTCCAAGGGGCATTGATATTGTCTTTTTATTCCACTGCAACCTCCACCATTCTTCCAACGGGCATTAAAACCGTCTTGTTAAGCTACTGCGACCTCCACCACTTTTCCAAGGGGCATTAAAACCGCCTTATTAATCTACTGCGACCTCCACGTTTCTTCCAAGGTTCATTAAAACCATCTTGTTAAGCTACTGCGACTTCCACCACTTTTCCAAGGGGCATTAAAACCGTCTTGTTAAGCTACTGCGACCTCCACCACTTTTCCAAGGGGCGTTGATATTGTCTTTTATTCCACTGCGATGTCCACCATTCTTTCAAGGGGCATAAAAACCGTCTTGTTAAGCTACTGTGACCTCCACGTCTCTTCCAAGGGGCATTAAAACCGTCTTGTTATGTTGCTGCGACCTTCACCCCTATTCAAAGGGGCATTAAAACCGTCTTGTTAAGCTACTGCGATCTCCATTTCTCTTCCAAGGGGCCTTGATATTGTCTTTTTATTCCACTGCGACCTTCACCATTCTTCCAAGGGGCATTAAAACCGTCTTGTTAAGCTACTGCGACCTTCACCACCTTTCCAAGGGGCCTTGATATTGTCTTTTTATTCCACTGCTACCTCTACCAATCTTGTAAGGGGCATTAAAACCGTCTTGTTAAGCTACTGCGACCTCCACGTCTCTTCCAAGGGGCATGAAAACCATCTTGTTAAGGTACTGTGACCTCCACCACATATCCAAGGGGGATTAAAACCGTCTTGTTAAGCTACTGCGACCACCACCACTTTTCCAAGGGGCATTGATATTGTCTTTTTATTCCACTGCAACCTCCACCATTCTTCCAAGGGGCATTAAAACCGTCTTGTTAAGCTACGGAGACCTCCACGTCTCTTCCAAGGGTCATTAAAACCGTCTTGTCAAGCTACTGCGAGCTCCACGTCTCTTCCAAGGGGCATTAAAACCGTCTTGTTAAGCTACTTCCATCTCCACCACTTTTCCAAGGGGCATTAAAACCGTCTTGTTAAACTACTGCGACCTCCACATCTTTTCCAAGGGGCATTAAAACCGTCTTGTTAAGCTGATGCGACCTCCACCACTATCCAAAGGGGCATTAAAACCGTCTTGTTAAGCTTCTGCGACCTCCACCACTTTAGCAAGGGGCTTTGATGTTGTCTTTTTATTCCATTGCGACCTCCACCAATTTTCTAAGGGGCGTTAAAACCTTCTTGTTAAGCTACTGTGACCTACACGTCTCTTCCAAGGGGCATTAAAAGCGTCTTGTTAAGCTACTGCGACCACCACCACTTTTCCAAGGGGCATTGATATTGTCTTTTTATTCCACTGCAACCTCCACCATTCTTCCAAGGGGCATTAAAACCGTCTTGTTAAGCTACTGCGACCTCCACCACTTTTCCAAGGGGCATTAAAACCGCCTTATTAATCTACTGCGACCTCCACGTTTCTTCCAAGGTTCATTAAAACCATCTTGTTAAGCTACTGCGACTTCCACCACTTTTCCAAGGGGCATTAAAACCGTCTTGTTAAGCTACTGCGACCTCCACCACTTCTCCAAGGGGCGTTGATATTGTCTTTTATTCCACTGCGATGTCCACCATTCTTTCAAGGGGCATAAAAACCGTCTTGTTAAGCTACTGTGACCTCCACGTCTCTTCCAAGGGGCATTAAAACCGTCTTGTTATGTTGCTGCGACCTTCACCCCTATTCAAAGGGGCATTAAAACCGTCTTGTTAAGCTACTGCGATCTCCATTTCTCTTCCAAGGGGCCTTGATATTGTCTTTTTATTCCACTGCGACCTTCACCATTCTTCCAAGGGGCATTAAAACCGACTTGTTAAGCTACTGCGATCTTCACCACCTTTCCAAGGGGCCTTGATATTGTCTTTTTATTCCACTGCTACCTCTACCAATCTTGTAAGGGGCATTAAAACCGTCTTGTTAAGCTACTGCGACCTCCACGTCTCTTCCAAGGGGCATGAAAACCATCTTGTTAAGGTACTGTGACCTCCACCACATATCCAAGGGGGATTAAAACCGTCTTGTTAAGCTACTGCGACCACCACCACTTTTCCAAGGGGCATTGATATTGTCTTTTTATTCCACTGCAACCTCCACCATTCTTCCAAGGGGCATTAAAACCGTCTTGTTAAGCTACGGAGAACTCCACGTCTCTTCCAAGGGTCATTAAAACCGTCTTGTCAAGCTACTGCGAGCTCCACGTCTCTTCCAAGGGGCATTAAAACCGTCTTGTTAAGCTACTTCCATCTCCACCACTTTTCCAAGGGGCATTAAAACCGTCTTGTTAAACTACTGCGACCTCCACATCTTTTCCAAGGGGCATTAAAACCGTCTTGTTAAGCTGATGCGACCTCCACCACTATCCAAAGGGGCATTAAAACCGTCTTGTTAAGCTTCTGCGACCTCCACCACTTTTCCAAAAGGCATTAAAACCATCTTGTTAAGCTACTGCGACCTCCACGTCTCTTCCAAGGGGCCTTGATATTGTCTTTTAATTCCACTGCGACCTTCACCATTCTTCCAAGGGGCATTAAAACCGTCTTGTTAAGCTACTGCGACCTCCACCACCTTTCCAAGGGGCCATGATATTGTCTTTTTATTCCACTGCGACCTCCACCAATCTTCCAAGGGGCATTAAAACCGTCTTGTTAAGCTACTGCGACCTCCACGTCTCTTCTAAGGGGCATTAAAACCAACTCGTTAAGGTACTGTGACCTCCACCACATATCCAAGGGGGACTAAAACCGTTTTGTTAAGCTACTGCGACCACCACCACTTTTCCAAGGGGCATTGATATTGTCTTTTTATTCCACTGCAACCTCCACCATTCTTCCAAGGGACATTAAAACCGTCTTGTTAAGCTACTGCGACTACCACGTCTCTTCCAAGGGGCATTAAAACCATCTTGTTAAGCTACTGCGACCTCCACCACTCTTCCAAGGGGCATTAAAACCATCTTGTTAAGCTACTGCGACGTCCACGTCTCTTCCAAGGGGCATTAAAACCGTCTTATTAAGCTACTGCTACCTCCACCACTTTTCCAAAGGGCATTAAAACAGTCTTGTTAAGCTACTGCGACTTCCACGTCTCTTCCAAGGGGCATTAAAACTGTCTTGTTAAGCTACTGCGACCTCCACCACTTTTCCAAGGGGCATTGATATTGTCTTTTAATTCCACTGCGACCTCCACCATTCTTCCAAGGGGCATTGAAACCATCTTGTTAAGCTATTGCGACCTCCACATCTCTTCCAAGGGGCAATAAAACGGTCTTGTTAAGCTACTGCGACCTCCACCACTTTTGCAAGGGGCTTTGATATTGTCTTTTTATTCCATTGCGACCTCCACCAATCTTCTAAGGGGCATTAAAACCGTCTTGTTAAGCTACTGCGACCTGCACGTCTCTTCCAAGGGGCATTAAAACCGTCTTTTTAAGCTACTGCGACCTCCACCACTTTTCCAACGTGCATTAAAACAGTCTTGTTAAGCTACTGTGACTTCCACGTCTCTTCCAAGGTGCATTAAAACTGTCTTGTTAAGCTACTGCGACCTCCACCACTTTTCCAAGGGGCATTGATATTGTCTTTTAATTCCACTGCGATCTCCACCATTCTTCCAAGAGGCAATAAAACCATCTTGTTAAGCAATTGCGACCTACTTATCTCTTCCAAGGGGCATTAAAACCGACTTGTTAAGCTACTGTGACCTCCACCACATATCCAAGGGGCATTAAAACCGTCTTGTTAGGCTACTGCGACCTCCACCACTTTTCCATGGGGCATTGATATTGTCTTTAAATTCCACTGCGACCTCCACCATTCTTCCAAGGGACATTAAAACCGTCTTGTTAAGCTACTGCGACCTCCACGTCTCTTCCAAGGGGCATTAAAACCGTCTTGTTAAGCTACTTCGAAATCCACCACTTTTCCAAGGGGCATTACAACCGTCTTGTTAAGCTACTGCGACCTCCACATCTCTTCCAAGGGGCATTAAAACTGTCTTGTTAAGCTGCTGCGTCCTCCATCACTGTCCAAAGGGGCATTAAAACCGTCTTGTTAAGCTACTGCTACCTCCACCACTTTTCCAAAAGGCATTAAAACCGTCTTGTTAAGCTACTGCGACCTCAACTTCTCTTCCAAGGGGCCTTGATATTGTCTTTTTATTCCACTGCGACCTTCACCATTCTTCCAAGGGGCATTAAAACCATCTTGTTAAGCTACTGCGACCTCCACCACTTTTCCAAGGGGCATTGATATTGTCTTTTTATTCCACTGCAACCTCCACCATTCTTCCAAGGGGCATTAAAACCGTCTTCTTAAGCTACTGCGACCTCCAAGTCTCTTCCAAGGGGCATTAAAACCGTCTTGTTAAGCTACTGCGACCTCCACATCTCTTCCAAGGGGCATTAAAACTGTCTTGTTAAGCTACTGCGTCCTCTATCACTGTCCAAAGGGGCATTAAAACCGTCTTGTTAAGCTACTGCGACCTCCACCACTTTTCCAAAAGGCATTAAAACCGTTTTGTTAAGCTACTGCGACCTCAACTTCTCTTCCAAGGGGCCTTGATATTGTCTTTTTATTCCACTGCGACCTTCACCATTCTTCCAAGGGGCATTAAAACCATCTTGTTAAGCTACTGCGACCTCCACCACTTTTCCAAGGGGCATTGATATTGTCTTTTTATTCCACTGTGACCTCCACCAATCTTCTAAGGGGCATTAAAACCATCTTGTTAAGCTACTGCGACCTCCACTCCATGTCTCTTCCAAGGGGCATTAAAACCATCTTGTTAAGGTACTGTGACCTCCACCACATATCCAAGGGGGATTAAAACCGTCTTGTTAAGCTACTGCGACCACCACCACTTTTCCAAGGGGCATTGATATTGTCTTTTTATTCCACTGCAACCTCCACCATTCTTCCAAGGGGCATTAAAACCGTCTTCTTAAGCTACTGCGACCTCCAAGTCTCTTCCAAGGGGCATTAAAACCGTCTTGTTAAGCTACTGCGACCTCCACGTCTCTTCCAAGGGGCATTAAAACTGTCTTGTTAAGCTACTGCGACCTCCAACACTTTTCCAAGGGGCATTGATATTGTCTTTATATTCCACTGCGACCTCCACCATTCTTCCAAGGGGCATTAAAACCGTCTTGTTAAGCTACTGCGACCTCCACGTCTATTCCAAAGGGCATTAAAACCGTCTTGTTAAGCTACTTCGAACTCCACCACTTTTCCAAGGGGCATTACAACCGTCTTGTTAAGCTACTGCGACCTCCACATCTCTTCCAAGGGGCATTAAAACTGTCTTGTTAAGCTGCTGCGACCTCCACCACTATCCAAAGGGGCATTAAAACCGTCTTGTTAAGATACTGCGACCTCCACCACTTTTCCAAAAGGCATTAAAACCGTCTTCTTAAGCTACTGCGACCTCCACGTCTCTTCCAAGGGGCCATGATATTGTCTTTTTATTCCAATGCGACCTTCACCATTCTTCCAAGGGGCATTAAAACCGTCTTGTTAAGCTACTGCGACCTCCACCACCTTTCCAAGGTGCCTTGATATTGTCTTTTTATTCCACTGCGACCTCCACCAATCTTCTAAGGGGCATTAAAACCGTCTTGTTAAGCTACTGCGACCTCCACGTCTCTTCCAAGGGGCATTAAAACCGTCTTGTTAAGCTACTGCGACCTCCGCCACTTTTCCAACGGGCATTAAAACAGTCTTGTTAAGCTACTGTGACTTCCACGTCTCTTCCAAGGTGCATTAAAAATGTCTTGTTAAGATACTGCGACCTCCACCACTTTTCCAAAAGGCATTAAAACCGTCTTCTTAAGCTACTGCGAACTCCACTTCTCTTCCAAGGGGCCTTGATATTGTCTTTTTATTCCAATGCGACCTTCACCATTCTTCCAAGGGGCATTAAAACCGTCTTGTTAAGCTACTGCGACCACCACGTCTCTTCCAAGGGGCATTTAAACCGTCTTGTTAAGCTACTGCGACCTCCACCACTTTTCCAAGGGGCATTAAAACCGTCTTGTTAAGCTACTGCAACGTCCACGTCTCTTCCAAGGGGCATCAAAACCGTCTTGTTAAGCTACTGCGACCTCCATCACTTTTCCAAGGGGCATTAAAATCGTCTTGTTAAGCTACTGCGACCTCCACCACTTTTCCAACGGGCATTAAAACAGTCTTGTTAAGCTACTGCGACTTCCACTTCTCTTCCAAGAGGCATTAAAACTGTCTTGTTAATCTACTGCGACATCCACCACTTTTCCAAGGGGCATTGATATTGTCTTTTTATTCCATTGCGACCTCCACCAATTTTCTAAGGGGCGTTAAAACCGTCTTGTTAAGCTACTGCGACCTCCACGTCTCTTCCAAGGGGCATTAAAACCGTCTTGTTAAGCTACTGCGACCACCACCACTTTTCCAAGGGGCATTGATATTGTCTTTTTATTCCACTGCAACCTCAACCATTCTTCCAAGGGGCATTAAAACCATCTTGTTAAGCTACTGTGACCTCCACGTCTCTTCCAAGGGGCATTAATACCGTCTTGTTAAGCTACTGCGACCTCCACCACTTTTCCAAGAGGCATTAAAACCACCTTATTAAGCTACTGCGACCTCCACGTCTCTTCCAAGGGGCATTAAAACCATCTTGTTAAGCTACTGCGACTTCCACCACTTTCCCAAGGGGCATTAAAACCGTCTTGTTAAGCTACTGCGACCTCCACCACTTTTCCAAGGGGCGTTGATATTGTCTTTTATTCCACTGCGATGTCCACCATTCTTTCAAGGGGCATAAAAACCGTCTTGTTAAGCTACTGTGACCTCCACGTCTCTTCCAAGGGGCATTAAAACCGTCTTGTTATGTGGCTGCGACCTTCACCCCTATCCAAAGGGGCATTAAAACCGTCTTGTTAAGCTACTGCGATCTCCATTTCTCTTCCAAGGGGTCTTGATATTGTCTTTTTATTCCACTGCGACCTTCACCATGCTTCCAAGGGGCATTAAAACCATCTTGTTAAGCTACTGCGACCTCCACCACCTTTCCAAGGGGCCTTGATATTGTCTTTTTATTCCACTGCTACCTCTACCAAACTTCTAAGGGGCATTAAAACCGTCTTGTTAAGCTACTGCGACCTCCACGTCTCTTCCAAGGGGCATGAAAACCATCTTGTTAAGGTACTGTGACCTCCACCACATATCCAAGGGGGATTAAAACCGTCTTGTTAAGCAACTGCGACCACCACCACTTTTCCAAGGGGCATTGATATTGTCTTTTTATTCCACTGCAACCTCCACCATTCTTCCAAGGGGCATTAAAACCGTCTTGTTAAGCTACGGAGACCTCCACGTCTCTTCCAAGGGGCATTAAAACCGTCTTGTTAAGCTACTGCGACCTCCACGTCTCTTCCAGGGGGCATTAATACCGTCTTGTTAAGCTACTTCCAACTCCACCACTTTTCCAAGGGGCATTAAAACCGTCTTGTTAAACTACTGCGACCTCCACATCTTTTCCATGGGGCATTAAAACCGTCTTGTTAAGCTGATGCGACCTCCACCACTATCCAAAGGGGCATTAAAACCGTCTTGTTAAGCTTCTGTGACCTCCACCACTTTTCCAAAAAGCATTAAAACCATCTTGTTAAGCTACTGCGACCTCCACGTCTCTTCCAAGGGGCCTTGATATTGTCTTTAAATTCCACTGCGACCTCCACCATTCTTCCAAGGGACATTAAAACCGTCTTGTTAAGCTACTGCGACCTCCACGTCTCTTCCAAGGGGCATTAAAACCGTCTTGTTAAGCTACTTCGAAATCCACCACTTTTCCAAGGGGCATTACAACCGTCTTCTTAAGCTACTGCGACCTCCACATCTCTTCCAAGGGGCATTAAAACTGTCTTGTTAAGCTGCTGCGTCCTCCATCACTATCCAAAGGGGCATTAAAACTGTCTTGTTAAGCTACTGCGACCTCCACCACTTTTCCAAAAGGCATTAAAACCGTCTTGTTAAGCTACTGCGACCTCAACTTCTCTTCCAAGGGGCCTTGATATTGTCTTTTTATTCCACTGCGACCTTCACCATTCTTCCAAGGGGCATTAAAACCATCTTGTTAAGCTACCGCGACCTCCACCACTTTTCCAAGGGGCATTGATATTGTCTTTTTATTCCACTGTGACCTCCACCAATCTTCTAAGGGGCATTAAAACCATCTTGTTAAGCTACTGCGACCTCCACGTCTCTTCCAAGGGGCATTAAAATATTCTTGTTAAGGTACTGTGACCTCCACCACATATCCAAGGGGGATTAAAACCGTCTTGTTAAGCTACTGCGACCACCACCACTTTTCCAAGGGGCATTGATATTGTCTTTTTATTCCACTGCAACCTCCACCATTCTTCCAAGGGGCATTAAAACCATCTTGTTAAGCTACTGCGACCTCCACGTCTCTTCCAAGGGGCATTAAAACCGTCTTGTTCAGCTACTACGACCTCCACGTCTCTTCCAAGGGGCATTAAAACTGTCTTGTTAAGCTACTGCGACCTCCAACACTTTTCCAAGGGGCATTGATATTGTCTTTATATTCCACTGCGAACTCCACCATTCTTCCAAGGGGCATTAAAACCGTTTTGTTAAGCTACTGCGACCTCCACGTCTCTTCCAAGGGGCATTAAAACCGTCTTGTTAAGCTACTTCGAACTCCACCACTTTTCCAAGGGGCATTACAACCGTCTTGTTAAGCTACTGCGACCTCCACATCTCTTCCAAGGGGCATTAAAACCGTCTTGTTAAGCTGCTGCGACCTCCACCACTATCCAAAGGGGCATTAAACCGTCTTGTTAAGCTACTGCGACCTCCACCACTTTTCCAAAAGGCATTAAAACCGTCTTGTTAAGGTACTGCGACCTCCACGTCTCTTCCAAGGGACCTTGATATTGTCTTTTTATTCCAATGCGACCTTCACCATTCTTCCAAGGGGCATTAAAACCGTCTTGTTAAGCTACTGCGACCTCCACCACCTTTCCAAGGTGCCTTGATATTGTCTTTTTATTCCACTGCGACCTCCATAAATCTTCTAAGGGGCATTAAAACCGTCTTGTTAAGCTACTGCGACCTCCACGTCTCTTCCAAGGGACAATAAAGCAATCTTGTTAAGGTACTGTGACCTCCACCACATATCCAAGGGGGATTAAAACTGTCTTGTTAAGCTACTGCGACCACCACCACTTTTCCAAGGGGCATTGATATTGTCTTTTTATTCCACTGCAACCTCCACCATTCTTCCAAGGGGCATTAAAACCGTCTTGTTAAGCTACGGCGACCTCCACGTCTCTTGCAGGGGACATTAAAACCGTCTTGTTAAGCTACTGCGACCTCCACGTCTCGTCTAAGGGGAATTAATACCGTCTTGTTAAGCTACTTCGAACTCCACCACTTTTCCAAGGGGCATAAAAACCGCCTTGTTAAGCTACTGCTACCTCCAAATCTCTTCCAAGGGGCATTAAAACCGTCTTGTTAAGCTTCTGTGACCTCCACCACTTTTCCAAAAGGCATTAAAACTGTCTTGTTAAGCTACTCTGACCTCCACGTCTCTTACAAGGGACCTTGATATTGTCTTTTTATTCCACTGCGACCTTCACAATTCTTCCAACGGTGCATTAAAACTGTCTTGTTAAGCTACTGCGACCTCCACCACCTTTCCAATGGGCTTTGATATTGTCTTTTTATTCCCCTGCGACCTCCACCAATCTTCTAAGGGGCATTAAAACCATCTTGTTAAGCTACTGCGACCTCCACGTCTCTTCCAAGGGGCATTAAAACCGTCTTGTTAAGCTACTGCGACCACCACCACTTTTCCAAGGGGCATTGATATTGTCTTTTTATTCCACTGCAACCTCAACCATTCTTCCAAGGGGCATTAAAACCATCTTGTTAAGCTACTGTGACCTCCACGTCTCTTCCAAGGGGCATTAATACCGTCTTGTTAAGCTACTGCGACCTCCACCACTTTTCCAAGGGGCATTAAAACCACCTTATTAAGCTACTGCGACCTCCACGTCTCTTCCAAGGGGCATTAAAACCATCTTGTTAAGCTACTGCGACTTCCACCACTTTCCCAAGGGGCATTAAAACCGTCTTGTTAAGCTACTGCGACCTCCACCACTTTTCCAAGGGGCGTTGATATTGTCTTTTATTCCACTGCGATGTCCACCATTCTTTCAAGGGGCATAAAAACCGTCTTGTTAAGCTACTGTGACCTCCACGTCTCTTCCAAGGGGCATTAAAACCGTCTTGTTATGTTGCTGCGACCTACACCCCTATCCAAATGGGCATTAAAACCGTCTTGTTAAGCTACTGCGATCTCCATTTCTCTTCCAAGGGGTCTTGATATTGTCTTTTTATTCCACTGCGACCTTCACCATGCTTCCAAGGGGCATTAAAACCATCTTGTTAAGCTACTGCGACCTCCACCACCTTGCCAAGGGGCCTTGATATTGTCTTTTTATTCCACTGCTACCTCTACCAAACTTCTAAGGGGCATTAAAAACGTCTTGTTAAGCTACTGCGACCTCCACGTCTCTTCCAAGGGGCATGAAAACCATCTTGTTAAGGTACTGTGACCTCCACCACATATCCAAGGGGGATTAAAACCGTCTTGTTAAGCTACTGCGACCACCACCACTTTTCCAAGGGGCATTGATATTGTCTTTTTATTCCACTGCAACCTCCACCATTCTTCCAAGGGGCATTAAAACCGTCTTGTTAAGCTACGGAGACCTCCACGTCTCTTCCAAGGGGCATTAAAACCGTCTTGTTAAGCTACTGCAACCTCCACGTCTCTTCCAGGGGGCATTAATACCGTCTTGTTAAGCTACTTCCAACTCCACCACTTTTCCAAGGGGCATTAAAACCGTCTTGTTAAACTACTGCGACCTCCACATCTTTTCCATGGGGCATTAAAACCGTCTTGTTAAGCTGATGCGACCTCCACCACTATCCAAAGGGGCATTAAAACCGTCTTGTTAAGCTTCTGTGACCTCCACCACTTTTCCAAAAAGCATTAAAACCATCTTGTTAAGCTACTGCGACCTCCACGTCTCTTCCAAGGGGCCTTGATATTGTCTTTAAATTCCACTGCGACCTCCACCATTCTTCCAAGGGACATTAAAACCGTCTTGTTAAGCTACTGCGACCTCCACGTCTCTTCCAAGGGGCATTAAAACCGTCTTGTTAAGCTACTTCGAAATCCACCACTTTTCCAAGGGGCATTACAACCGTCTTCTTAAGCTACTGCGACCTCCACATCTCTTCCAAGGGGCATTAAAACTGTCTTGTTAAGCTGCTGCGTCCTCCATCACTATCCAAAGGGGCATTAAAACTGTCTTGTTAAGCTACTGCGACCTCCACCACTTTTCCAAAAGGCATTAAAACCGTCTTGTTAGGCTACTGCGACCTCAACTTCTCTTCCAAGGGGCCTTGATATTGTCTTTTTATTCCACTGCGACCTTCACCATTCTTCCAAGGGGCATTAAAACCATCTTCTTAAGCTTCCGCGACCTCCACCACTTTTCCAAGGGGCCTTGATATTGTCTTTTTATTCCACTGTGACCTCCACCAATCTTCTAAGGGGCATTAAAACCATCTTGTTAAGCTACTGCGACCTCCACGTCTCTTCCAAGGGGCATTAAAATATTCTTGTTAAGGTACTGTGACCTCCACCACATATCCAAGGGGGATTAAAACCGTCTTGTTAATCTACTGCGACCACCACCACTTTTCCAAGGGGCATTGATATTGTCTTTTTATTCCACTGCAACCTCCACCATTCTTCCAAGGGGCATTAAAACCATCTTGTTAAGCTACTGCGACCTCCACGTCTCTTCCAAGGGGCATTAAAACCGTCTTGTTAAGCTACTACGACCTCCACGTCTCTTCCAAGGGGCATTAAAACTGTCTTGTTAAGCTACTGCGACCTCCAACACTTTTCCAAGGGGCATTGATATTGTCTTTATATTCCACTGCGAACTCCACCATTCTTCCAAGGGGCATTAAAACCGTTTTGTTAAGCTACTGCGACCTCTACGTCTCTTCCAAGGGGCATTAAAACCGTCTTGTTAAGCTACTTCGAACTCCACTACTTTTCCAAGGGGCATTACAACCGTCTTGTTAAGCTACTGCGACCTCCACATCTCTTCCAAGGGGCATTAAAACCGTCTTGTTAAGCTGCTGCGACCTCCACCACTATCCAAAGGGGCATTAAACCGTCTTGTTAAGCTACTGCGACCTCCACCACTTTTCCAAAAGGCATTAAAACCGTCTTGTTAAGGTACTGCGACCTCAACGTCTCTTCCAAGGGACCTTGATATTGTCTTTTTATTCCAATGCGACCTTCACCATTCTTCCAAGGGGCATTAAAACCGTCTTGTTAAGCTACTGCAACCTCCACCACCTTTCCAAGGTGCCTTGATATTGTCTTTTTATTCCACTGCGACCTCCATAAATCTTCTAAGGGGCATTAAAACCGTCTTGTTAAGCTACTGCGACCTCCACGTCTCTTCCAAGGGACAATAAAACAATCTTGTTAAGGTACTGTGACCTCCACCACATATCCAAGGGGGATTAAAACTGTCTTGTTAAGCTACTGCGACCACCACCACTTTTCCAAGGGGCATTGATATTGTCTTTTTATTCCACTGCAACCTCCACCATTCTTCCAAGGGGCATTAAAACCGTCTTGTTAAGCTACGGCGACCTCCACGTCTCTTGCAGGGGACATTAAAACCGTCTTGTTAAGCTACTGCGACCTCCACGTCTCGTCTAAGGGGAATTAATACCGTCTTGTTAAGCTACTTCGAACTCCACCACTTTTCCAAGGGGCATAAAAACCGCCTTGTTAAGCTACTGCTACCTCCAAATCTCTTCCAAGGGGCATTAAAACCGTCTTGTTAAGCTTCTGCGACCTCCACCACTTTTCCAAAAGGCATTAAAACTGTCTTGTTAAGCTACTCTGACCTCCACGTCTCTTACAAGGGACCTTGATATTGTCTTTTTATTCCACTGCGACCTTCACCATTCTTCCAACGGTGCATTAAAACTGTCTTGTTAAGCTACTGCGACCTCCACCACCTTTCCAATGGGCTTTGATATTGTCTTTTTATTCCCCTGCGACCTCCACCAATCTTCTAAGGGGCATTAAAACCATCTTGTTAAGCTACTGCGACCTCCACGTCTCTTCCAAGGGGCATTAAAACCAACTCGTTAAGGTACTGTGACCTCCACGTCTCTTCCAAGGGGCATTAATACCGTCTTGTTAAGCTACTTCCAACCCTACCACTTTTCCAAGGGGCATTAAAACCGTCTTGTTAAACTACTGCGACCTCCACATCTCTTCCAAGGGGCATTAAAACCGTCTTGTTAAGCTAATGCGACCTCCACCACTATCCAAAGGGGCATTAAAACCGTCTTGTTAAGCTTCTGTCACCACCACTTTTCCAAAAAGCATTAAAACCATCTTGTTAAGCTACTGCGACCTCCACGTCTCTTCCAAGGGGCCTTGATATTGTCTTTTTATTCCACTGCGACCTTCACCATTCTTCCAAGGGGCATTAAAACCATCTTGTTAAGCTACTGCGCCCTCCACCACCTTTCCAAGGGGCCATGATATTTTCTTTTTATTCTACTTCGACCTCCACCAATCTTCTAAGGGGCATTAAAACCATCTTGTTAAGCTACTGCGACCACCATGTCTCTTCCAAGGGGCATTAAAACCGTCTTGTTAAGCTACTGCGACCTCCACCACTTTTCCAACGGGCATTAAAACAG
The DNA here is from genome assembly GCF_046119375.1 of Phyllobates terribilis. Lineage (NCBI taxonomy): Eukaryota > Metazoa > Chordata > Amphibia > Anura > Dendrobatidae > Phyllobates > Phyllobates terribilis. The sequence goes on from NW_027362761.1 coordinate 793,027,510, forward strand.
TCTTGTTAAGCTTCTGTGACTTCCACGTCTCTTCCAAGGTGCATTAAAACTGTCTTGTTAAGCTACTGCGACCTCCACCACTTTTCCAAGGGGCATTGATAAAGTCTTTTAATTCCACTGCGACCTCCACCATTCTTCCAAGAGGCATTAAAACCATCTTGTTAAGCTATTGCGACCTACTCATCTCTTCCAAGGGGCATTAAAACCGTCTTGTTAAGCTACTGTGACCTCCACCACATATCCAAGGGGCATTAAAACCGTCTTGTTAAGCTACTGCGACCTCCACCACTTTTCCACGGGCCATTGATATTGTCTTTTTATTCCACTGCGACCTCCACCATTCTTCCAAGGGACATTAAAACCGTCTTGTTAAGCTTCTGCGACCTCCACATCTCTTCCAAGGGGCATTAAATCCATTTTGTTAAGGTACTGTGACATCCACCACATATCCAAGGGGGATTAAAACCGTCTTGTTAAGCTACTGCGACAACCACCACTTTTCCAAGGGGCCTTGATATTGTCTTTTTATTCCACTGCGACCTTCACCATTCTTCCAAGGGGCATTAAAACCGTCTTGTTAAGCTACTGCGACCTCCACCACCTTTCCAAGGGGCCATATTATTGTCTTTTTATTCCACTGCGACCTCCACCAATCTTCTAAGGGGCATTAAAACCGTCTTGTAAAGCTACTGCGACCTCCACATCTCTTCCAAGGGGCATTAAAACCAACTCGTTAAGGTACTGTGACCTCCACCACATATCCAAGGTGGATTAAAACCGTCTTGTTAAGCTACTGCGACCACCACCACTTTTCCAAGGGGCATTGATATTGTCTTTTTATTCCACTGCAACCTCCACCATTCTTTCAAGGGGCATTAAAACCATCTTGTTAAGCTACTGCGACCACCATGTCTCTTCCAAGGGGCATTAAAACCGTCTTGTTAAGCTACTGCGACCTCCACCACTTTTCCAAGGGGCATTAAAACCGTCTTGTTAAGCTACTGCGACGTCCACTTCTCTTCAAAGGGGCATTAAAACCGTCTTGATAAGGTACTGCGACCTCCACCACTTTTCCAAGGGGCATTAAAACCGTCTTGTTAAGCTACTGCGACCTCCACCACTTTTCCAACGGGCATTAAAACAGTCTTTTTAAGCTACTGTGACTTCCACGTCTCTTCCAAGGTGCATTAAAACTGTCTTGTTAAGCTACTGCGACCTCCACCACTTTTCCAAGGGGCATTGATATTGTCTTTTAATTCCACTGCGACCTCCACCATTCTTCCAAGAGGCATTAAAACCATCTTGTTAAGCTATTGCGATCTACTCATCTCTTCCAAGGGGCATTAAAACCGTCCTGTTAAGCTACTGTGACCTCCACCACATATCCAAGGGGCATTAAAACCGTCTTGTTAAGCTACTGCGACCTCCACCACTTTTCCAAGGGGCATTGATATTGTCTTTTTATTCCACTGCGACCTCCACCATTCTTCCAAGGGACATTAAAACGGTCTTGTTAAGCTACTGCAACCTCCACGTCTCTTCCAAGGGGCATTAAAACCATCTTGTTAAGGTACTGTGTCCTCCACCACATATCCAAGGGGGATTAAAACCGTCTTGTTAAGCTACTGCGACAACCACCACTTTTCCAAGGAGCATTGATATTGTCTTTTTATTCCACTGCAACCTCCACCATTCTATCAAGGGGCATTAAAACCGTCTTGTTAAGCTACTGCGACCTCCACGTCTCTTCCAAGGGGCATTAAAACCGTCTTGTTAAGCTGTTGCGACCTCCACGTCTCTTCCAAGGGGCATTAAAACTGTCTTGTTAAGCTACTGCGACCTCCAACACTTTTCCAAGGGGCATTGATATTGTCTTTATATTCCACTGCGACCTACACCATTCTTCCAAGGGGCATTAAAACCGTCTTGTTAAGCTACTTCGAACCTCATCACTTTTCCAAGGGGCATTACAACCGTCTTGTTAAGCTACTGCGACCTCCACATCTCTTCCAAGGGGCATTAAAACCGTCTTGTTAAGCTGCTGCGACCTCCACCACTATCTAAAGGAGCATTAAAACCGTCTTGTTAAGCTACTGCGACCTCCACCACTTTTCCAAAAGGCATTAAAACCGTCGTGATAAGCTACTGCGACCTCCACGTCTCTTCCAAGGGGCCTTGATATTGTCTTTTTACTCCAATGCGACCTTCACCATTCTTCCAAGGGGCATTAAAACCGTCTTGTTAAGCTACTGCGACCTCCACCACCTTTCCAAGGTGCCTTGATATTGTCTTTTTATTCCACTGCGACCTCCACCAATCTACTAAGGGGCATTAAAACCGTCTTGTTAAGCTACTGCGACTTCCACGTCTCTTCCAAAGGGCATTAAAACAATCTTGTTAAGGTACTGTGACCTCCACCACATATCCAAGGGGATTAAAACCGTCTTGTTAAGCTACTGCAACCACTACCACTTTTCCAAGGGGCATTCATATTGTCTTTTTATTCCACTGCAACCTCCACCATTCTTCCAAGGGGCATTAATACCGTCTTGTTAAGCTCCGGCGACCTCCACGTCTCTTCCAGGGGGCATTAAAAAAGTCTTGTTAAGCTACTGCGACCTTCACGTCTCGTCTAAGGTGAATTAATACCGTCTTGTTAAGCTACTTCAAACTCCACCACTTTTCCAAGGGGCATTAAAACCGTTTTGTTAAGCTACTGCTACCTCCAAATCTCTTCCAAGGGGCATTAAAACCGTCTTGTTAAGCTCCTGCGACCTCCACCACTATCCAAAGGGGCATTAAAACTGTCTTGTTAAGCTACTGCGACCTCCACGTCTCTTCCAAGGGGCATTAAAACCAACTCATTAAGGTACTGTGACCTCCACCACATATCCAAGGGGGATTAAAACAGTCTTGTTAAGCTATTGCGACCACCACCACTTTTCCAAGGGGCATTGATATTGTCTTTTTATTCCACTGCAACCTCCACCATTCTTTCAAGGGGCATTAAAACCATCTTGTTAAGCTACTGCGACCACCATGTCTCTTCCAAGGGGCATTAAAACCGTCTTGTTAAGCTACTGCGACCTCCACCACTTTTCCAAGGGGCATTAAAACCGTCTTGTTAAGCTACTGCGACGTCCACTTCTCTTCAAAGGGGCATTAAAACCGTCTTGTTAAGGTACTGCGACCTCCACCACTTTTCCAAGGGGCATTAAAACCGTCTTGTTAAGCTACTGCGACCTCCACCACTTTTCCAACGGGCATTAAAACAGTCTTGTTAAGCTACTGTGACTTCCACGTCTCTTCCAAGGTGCATTAAAACTGTCTTGTTAAGCTACTGCGACCTCCACCACTTTTCCAAGGGGCATTGATATTGTCTTTTAATTCCACTGCGACCTCCACCATTCTTCCAAGAGGCATTAAAACCATCTTGTTAAGCTATTGCGATCTACTCATCTCTTTCAAGGGGCATTAAAACCGTCCTTTTAAGCTACTGTGACCTCCACCACATATCCAAGGGGCATTAAAACCGTCTTGTTAAGCTACTGCGACCTCCACCACTTTTCCAAGGGGCATTGATATTGTCTTTTATTCCACTGCGACCTCCACCATTCTTCCAAGGGACATTAAAACGGTCTTGTTAAGCTACTGCAACCTCCACGTCTCTTCCAAGGGGCATTAAAACCATCTTGTTAAGGTACTGTGTCCTCCACCACATATCCAAGGGGGATTAAAACCGTCTTGTTAAGCTACTGCGACAACCACCACTTTTCCAAGGGGCATTGATATTGTCTTTTTATTCCACTGCAACCTCCACCATTCTACCAAGGGGCATTAAAACCGTCTTGTTAAGCTACTGCGACCTCCACGTCTCTTCCAAGGGGCATTAAAACCGTCTTGTTAAGCTGTTGCGACCTCCACGTCTCTTCCAAGGGGCATTAAAACTGTCTTGTTAAGCTACTGCGACCTCCAACACTTTTCCAAGGGGCATTGATATTGTCTTTATATTCCACTGCGACCTACACCATTCTTCCAAGGGGCATTAAAACCGTCTTGTTATGCTACTTCGAACCTCATCACTTTTCCAAGGGGCATTACAACCGTCTTGTTAAGCTACTGCGACCTCCACATCTCTTCCAAGGGGCATTAAAACCGTCTTGTTAAGTTGCTGCGACCTCCACCACTATCTAAAGGAGCATTAAAACCGTCTTGTTAAGCTACTGCGACCTCCACCACTTTTCCAAAAGGCATTAAAACCGTCGTGATAAGCTACTGCGACCTCCACGTCTCTTCCAAGGGGCCTTGATATTGTCTTTTTACTCCAATGCGACCTTCACCATTCTTCCAAGGGGCATTAAAACCGTCTTGTTAAGCTACTGCGACCTCCACCACCTTTCCAAGGTGCCTTGATATTGTCTTTTTATTCCACTGCGACCTCCACCAATCTACTAAGGGGCATTAAAACCGTCTTGTTAAGCTACTGCGACCTCCACGTCTCTTCCAAAGGGCATTAAAACAATCTTGTTAAGGTACTGTGACCTCCACCACATATCCAAGGGGATTAAAACCGTCTTGTTAAGCTACTGCGACCACTACCACTTTTCCAAGGGGCATTCATATTGTCTTTTTATTCCACTGCAACCTCCACCATTCTTCCAAGGGGCATTAATACCGTCTTGTTAAGCTACGGCGACCTCCACGTCTCTTCCAGGGGGCATTAAAAAAGTCTTGTTAAGCTACTGCGACCTTCACGTCTCGTCTAAGGTGAATTAATACCGTCTTGTTAAGCTACTTCAAACTCCACCACTTTTCCAAGGGGCATTAAAACCGTTTTGTTAAGCTACTGCTACCTCCAAATCTCTTCCAAGGGGCATTAAAACCGTCTTGTTAAGCTCCTGCGACCTCCACCACTATCCAAAGGGGCATTAAAACTGTCTTGTTAAGCTACTGCGACCTCCACGTCTCTTCCAAGGGGCATTAAAACCAACTCATTAAGGTACTGTGACCTCCACCACATATCCAAGGGGGATTAAAACAGTCTTGTTAAGCTATTGCGACCACCACCACTTTTCCAAGGGGCATTGATATTGTCTTTTTATTCCACTGCAACCTCCACCATTCTTTCAAGGGGCATTAAAACCATCTTGTTAAGCTACTGCGACCACCATGTCTCTTCCAAGGGGCATTAAAACCGTCTTGTTAAGCTACTGCGACCTCCACCACTTTTCCAAGGGGCATTAAAACCGTCTTGTTAAGCTACTGCGACGTCCACTTCTCTTCAAAGGGGCATTAAAACCGTCTTGTTAAGGTACTGCGACCTCCACCACTTTTCCAAGGGGCATTAAAACCGTCTTGTTAAGCTACTGCGACCTCCACCACTTTTCCAACGGGCATTAAAACAGTCTTGTTAAGCTACTGTGACTTCCACGTCTCATCCAAGGTGCATTAAAACTGTCTTGTTAAGCTACTGCGACCTCCACCACTTTTCCAAGGGGCATTGATATTGTCTTTTAATTCCACTGCGACCTCCACCATTCTTCCAAGAGGCATTAAAACCATCTTGTTAAGCTATTGCGATCTACTCATCTCTTTCAAGGGGCATTAAAACCGTCCTGTTAAGCTAATGTGACCTCCACCACATATCCAAGGGGCATTAAAACCATCTTGTTAAGCTACTGCGACCTCCACCACTTTTCCAAGGGGCATTGATATTGTCTTTTTATTCCACTGCGACCTCCACCATTCTTCCAAGGGACATTAAAACGGTCTTGTTAAGCTACTGCAACCTCCACGTCTCTTCCAAGGGGCATTAAAACCATCTTGTTAAGGTACTGTGTCCTCCACCACATATCCAAGGGGGATTAAAACCGTCTTGTTAAGCTACTGCGACAACCACCACTTTTCCAAGGGGCATTGATATTGTCTTTTTATTCCACTGCAACCTCCACCATTCTACCAAGGGGCATTAAAACCGTCTTGTTAAGCTACTGCGACCTCCACGTCTCTTCCAAGGGGCATTAAAACCGTCTTGTTAAGCTGTTGCGACCTCCACGTCTCTTCCAAGGGGCATTAAAACTGTCTTGTTAAGCTACTGCGACCTCCAACACTTTTCCAAGGGGCATTGATATTGTCTTTATATTCCACTGCGACCTACACCATTCTTCCAAGGGGCATTAAAACCGTCTTGTTAAGCTACTTCGAACCTCATCACTTTTCCAAGGGGCATTACAACCGTCTTGTTAAGCTACTGCGACCTCCACATCTCTTCCAAGGGGCATTAAAACCGTCTTGTTAAGCTGCTGCGACCTCCACCACTATCTAAAGGAGCATTAAAACCATCTTGTTAAGCTACTGCGACCTCCACCACTTTTCCAAAAGGCATTAAAACCGTCATGATAAGCTACTGCGACCTCCACGTCTCTTCCAAGGGGCCTTGATATTGTCTTTTTACTCCAATGCGACCTTCACCATTCTTCCAAGGGGCATTAAAACCGTCTTGTTAAGCTACTGCGACCTCCACCACCTTTCCAAGGTGCCTTGATATTGTCTTTTTATTCCACTGCGACCTCCACCAATCTACTAAGGGGCATTAAAACCGTCTTGTTAAGCTACTGCGACCTCCACGTCTCTTCCAAAGGGCATTAAAACAATCTTGTTAAGGTACTGTGACCTCCACCACATATCCAAGGGGATTAAAACCGTCTTGTTAAGCTACTGCGACCACTACCACTTTTCCAAGGGGCATTCATATTGTCTTTTTATTCCACTGCAACCTCCACCATTCTTCCAAGGGGCATTAATACCGTCTTGTTAAGCTACGGCGACCTCCACGTCTCTTCCAGGGGGCATTAAAAAAGTCTTGTTAAGCTACTGCGACCTTCACGTCTCGTCTAAGGTGAATTAATACCGTCTTGTTAAGCTACTTCAAACTCCACCACTTTTCCAAGGGGCATTAAAACCGTTTTGTTAAGCTACTGCTACCTCCAAATCTCTTCCAAGGGGCATTAAAACCGTCTTGTTAAGCTCCTGCGACCTCCACCACTATCCAAAGGGGCATTAAAACTGTCTTGTTAAGCTACTGCGACCTCCACGTCTCTTCCAAGGGGCATTAAAACCAACTCATTAAGGTACTGTGACCTCCACCACATATCCAAGGGGGATTAAAACAGTCTTGTTAAGCTATTGCGACCACCACCACTTTTCCAAGGGGCATTGATATTGTCTTTTTATTCCACTGCAACCTCCACCATTCTTTCAAGGGGCATTAAAACCATCTTGTTAAGCTACTGCGACCACCATGTCTCTTCCAAGGGGCATTAAAACCGTCTTGTTAAGCTACTGCGACCTCCACCACTTTTCCAAGTGGCATTAAAACCGTCTTGTTAAGCTACTGGGACCTCCACCACTTTTCCAAGGGGCATTAAAACCGTCTTGTTAAGCTACTGCGACGTCCACTTCTCTTCAAAGGGGCATTAAAACCATCTTGTTAAGGTACTGCGACCTCCACCACTTTTCCAAGGGGCATTAAAACCGTCTTGTTAAGCTACTGCGACCTCCACCACTTTTCCAACGGGCACTAAAACAGTCTTGTTAAGCTACTGTGACTTCCACGTCTCTTCCAAGGTGCATTAAAACTGTCTTGTTAAGCTACTGCGACCTCCACCACTTTTCCAAGGGGCATTGATATTGTCTTTTAATTCCACTGCGACCTCCACCATTCTTCCAAGGGGCATTAAAACCAACTTGTTAAGCTATTGGGACCTACTCATCTCTTCCAAGGGGCATTAAAACCGTCTTGTTAAGCTACTGTGACCTCCACCACATATCCAAGGGGCATTAAAACCGTCTTGTTAAGCTACTGCGACCTCCACCACTTTTCCAAGGGGCATTGATATTGTCTTTTTATTCCACTGCGACCTCCACCATTCTTCCAAGGGACATTAAAACCGCCTTGTTAAGCTACTGCGACCTCAACGTCTCTTCCAAGGGGCATTAAAACTGTCTTGTTAAGCTACTTCGAAATCCACCACTTTTCCAAGGGGTATTACAACCGTCTTTTTAAGCTACTGCGACCTCCACATCTCTTCCAAGGGGCATTAAAACTGTCTTGTTAAGCTGCTGCGACCTCCATCACTATCCAAAGGGGCATTAAAACCGTCTTGTTAAGCTACTGCGACCTCCACCACTTTTCCAAAAGGCATTAAAAGCATCTTGTTAAGCTACTGCGACCTCAACTTCACTTCCAAGGGGCCTTGATATTGTCTTTTTATTCCACTGCGACCTTCACCATTCTTCCAAGGGGCATTAAAACCATCTTGTTAAGCTACTGCGACCTCCACCACTTTTCCAAGGGACATTGATATTGTCTTTTTATTCCACTGCAACCTCCACCAATCTTCCAAGGGGCATTAAAACCATCTTGTTACGGTACTGTGACCTCCACCACAAATCCAAGGGGGATTAAAACCGTCTTGTTAAGCTACTGCGACCACCACCACTTTTCCAAGGGGCATTGATATTGTCTTTTTATTCCACTGCAACGTCCACCATTCTTCCAAGGGGCATTAAAACCGTCTTGTTAAGCTACTGCGACCTCCACGTCTCTTCCAAGGGGCATTAAAACCGTCTTGTTAAGCTACTGCGACCTCCACGTCTCTTCCAAGGGGCATTAAAACCGTCTTGTTAAGCTACTGCGACCTCCACGTCTCTTCTAAGGGGCATTAAAACTGTCTTGTTAAGCTACTGCGACCTCCACGTCTCTTCCAAGGGGCATTAAAACCGTCTTGTTAAGCTACTGCGACCTCCACCACTTTTCCAAGGGGCATTAAAACCGTCTTGTTAAGCTAGTCCGACCTCCACCACTTTTCCAACGGGCATTAAAACCGTCTTGTTAAACTACTGCGACCTCCACCACTTTTCCAAGTGGCATTAAAACAGTCTTGTTAAGCAACTGCGACTTCCACGTCTCTTCCAAGGGGCATTAAAACCGTCTTGTTAAGCTACTGCGACCTCCACCACTTTTCCAAGGGGCATTAATATTGTCTTTTATTCCACTGCGATGTCCACCATTCTTTCAAGGGGCATAAAAACCGTCTTGTTAAGCTACTGTGACCTCCACGTCTCTTCCAAGGGGCATTAAAACCGTCTTGTTAACCTACTGCGAAATCCACCACTTTTCCAAGGGGCATTAAAACCGTCTTGTTAAGCTACTGCGACCTTCACCACTATTCCAAGGGGCATTGATATTGTCTTTTTATTCCTCTTCGAACTCCACCATTCTTCCAAGGGGCATTAAAACAGTCTTGTTAAGCTACTGCGACCTCCACGTCTCTTCCATGGCGCATTGCATCTGTCTTGTTAATTTACTGCGACCTCCACCACTTTTACAAGGGGCATTGATATTGTCTTTTTATTCCACTGCGACCTCCACAATTCTTCCAAGGGGCATTAAAACCGTATTGTTAAGCTACTGCGACCTCCACTTCTCTTCCAAGGGACATTAAAACCGTCTTGTTAAGCTACTTCGAACTCCACCACTTTTCCAAGGGGAATTAAAACCGTCTTGTTAAGCTACTGCGACCTCCACATCTCTTCCAAGGGGCATTAAAACCGTCTTATTAAGCTGCTGCGACCTCCACCACTATCCAAAGGGGCATTAAAACCATCTTGTTAAGCTACTGCGACCTCCACCACTTTTACAAAAGGCATTAAAACCGTCTTGTTAAGCTACTGCGACCTCCACGTCTCTTCCAAGGGGCCTTGATATTGTCTTTTTATTCAACTGCGACCTTCACCATTCTTCCAAGGGGCATTAAAACAATCTTGTTAAGCTATTGCGACCTCCATCACTTTTCCAAGGAGCGTTGATATTGTCTTTTTATTCCACTGCGACTCCCACCAATCTTCTAAGGGGCATTAAAACAGTCTTGTTAAGCTACTGCGACCTCCACGTCTCTTCCAAGGGGCATTAAAACCATCTTGTTAAGGTACTGTGACCTCCACCACATATCCAAGGGGGATTAAAACCGTCTTGTTAAGCTACCTGCGCGCGCATTTTGAAGCTTTTTTTTTAAGCTTTTTTCACTGTTTTCAGAACATTAACAATAAGAACATGGAAGAGTCCAGGAGCCATTTGGTGAGCTGCATATCCTGCTACATGTTCACAGACTTGCCAGTGGAAAAGCCAAACTTCACATGCCAGAAATGCAAGCTTGTGTCCCTGTTGGAGGAAAAGTTGCGAAATCTAGAAGAGAGGTTAACTACCTTGAAAATCATTAAGGAAGGTGAAGAGTTCTTAGACAGAGCAGAATTACCTCTTCATGATTCAGAAAGAGAAGAAATTCGAACTGCACCTGACGAAACAGAGGAATGGAAGCATGTGACCCACAGAAGCAGGAGGATCGAGAGGCAGTCAGCACCCATACTGCTCAGGAACCAGTACCAGGCTCTCACGCAGGAGAACCATGAAGAAATACAGCAAAATAAGACTTTGCCAGCAATGAATAACCTTGTAAGCCCTCAGAATCCTCCTGGATGGAGAAAGAAGAATGTTGTGAAGAAAAAACGGAGAGTGGTGGTCATGGGGGATTCCCTGTTAAGAGGAACAGAGGCCGCTATCTGCAGACCAGACATAACCTCAAGAGAAATGTGCTGTCTTCCAGGAGCAAAAGTTAAAGATGTGTCTGACAGGATATCAAGACTCTTCAGACCTACAGATCACTACCCATTCCTGCTAATACATGTGGGGACAAATGACACCGCAGGAAAGGACCTGGAAACCATCTGCAGTGACTTTGAAGACTTAGGCAAGAAAGTGAAAGAATTTCGAGCGCAGGTGGTCTTCTCATCCATCCTCCCAGTGGATGGCCATGGAACAATGAGGTGGAATAAGATTCTACAGGTGAACAACTGGCTACGTCGATGGTGCCGTCAACAAGGATTTGGATTTCTGGATCACGGAATGAATTACCTATACGATGGACTACTTGCTAGAGATGGGGTGCACCTTACGAAGACTGGAAAACATGTATTTGGAAGTCGCCTTGCTACACTCATCAGAAGAGCTTTAAACTAGAACAATGTGGGAAGGGAAGCAAAAGGCCAGAAAAAGCCATACAGCTGACAAATACTATTGAGATCTCTGCTACTGGAAGTGGAAAAGAAGAACAAAGACAAAAAAATCTAAATAATAAAAATATGGGAGGAAGAGAAACCAATCACAAACTAAAATGTTTTTATACAAATGCACAAAGCATGGGCAACAAACAAGGAGAATTGGAACTACTAATGCAGGAAAAGGAATATGATGTCATTGGAATCACTGAAACTTGGTGGGACGATACACATGATTGGAATAAAAGGCTAAAAGGATACAACTTATTTGCAAGAAACAGACTTGATAAACGAGGAGGAGGTGTTGCATTGTATGTTAGAAAAGCGTATATCTGCACAGAGATTGAAGCTTCAGAGACTGGGAGTTCTGTGGAAACTGTTTGGATAAGAATACAAGGAGAGAACAACGGAAAGAACACCATTGTAGGCATTTACTACAGGTCACCTGGGCAAGCTGAAGATATGGATGAACTCTTTATGTATCAAATGACCAAGTTCTCTAAAAAATATAACGTAGTGGTCATGGGAGATTTCAACTATCCAGACATTTGTTGGGAATCTCTCTCAAGTAAAACTAACAGGTCAAGCAAATTCTTATCCTCTCTTGCTGACAACTTTATCTTCCAAAAGGTAGGGGAGAAAACAAGGGGATCTGCTACTTTGGATCTAATCCTTATAAACAGGGAGGAAATGGTTGAGGAGGTAAAGGTGGCTGGGACCCTAGGAGGCAGCGATCATGCTATTATAGAATTTTGGATAACTAGAGGAGGAAGACATGTGAAGACTCAAACTTCAAGGTTAGATTTTAGAAAGGCAGATTTTAAGAGACTCAGAAAGAGAATAGGAGGGATCCAATGGCTGGATGTCCTTAAGGACAAAAATGTCCAGGAAGGATGGGACATTTTTAAAAATGAGATTCTCAAAGCACAATCGTTAACAATCCCGAAAAGTAGGAAGAATGGGAAGCATTTAAGGAAACCAGGATGGATGAACACAGAGCTTAAACACATGCTAAAAAGAAAGAAAGAAATGTTTATTAAATGGAAAGAGGGAGGCATATCTAAAGAAGATTATAATGCAGTCTGCAGATCCTGTAGGGCACGTATCAGGTTAGCTAAAGCTGACAATGAATTAAGGCTTGCAAGAGATGTCAAAAGCAATAAAAAAGGATTTTGGGGTTATGTCAAAAGTAAAAGAAAAGTCAAAGATGCTATAGGATTTTTACAGGATGAAAATGGAGAAATGGTAAGAGAGGATGTTGAGAAGGCCGAACTTTTTAATTCCTATTTTGCATCTGTTTTCTCTCAGAAAGAAAATGTAACATCAACTGATCTTCACTGTCCTTTTAAAGGAATAGAGGAATCCAAGTTATCTGTAAACAGAAAGATTGTGAGGGAATATTTAGCTAACTTAAATGAGTTCAAGTCTCCAGGTCCAGATGAATTACACCCCAGAGTACTGAAGGAGATCGTAGAAGAAATTTTAGAACCACTCTCCATAATCTTTGAAAATTCTTGGAGAACAGGAGAAGTCCCAGAAGACTGGAGAAGAGCAAATGTTGTTCCTATCTTCAAAAAGGGGAAGAAGGTGGACCCAGGGAACTATAGGCCGGTGAGTCTGACTTCTATACCAGGAAAGATCTTTGAACAAATTATTAAACAACATGTATGTAAGTACATGGATAAGAATGAAGTGATTAACCAGAGTCAGCATGGGTTTGTAACTAACAAGTCATGTCAGACTAACTTAATTTCCTTCTATGACAGAATCACTGACTGGGTGGATCAGGGAAATGCTGTAGATATAGTATATCTTGACTTCAGCAAAGCATTTGACAAAGTATCTCACACCATCCTTATTGAAAAAATGACCAAGTATGCAATGGACCAGGCAACTGTTAGGTGGATTCATAACTGGCTTAGTGATCGGACTCAAAGGGTGGTTGTAAATGGCTTCACATCCAGCTGGATGAATGTCTCAAGTGGGGTACCACAGGGCTCCGTCCTGGGACCTGTATTGTTCAACATCTTTATCAATGATTTAGATGAAGGAATTGAGGGTAAACTGATTAAATTTGCTGATGACACAAAGCTAGGAGGGATAGCTAATACTAGAGAAGAGAGAGAGAGGATTCAAAAAGACCTAAATAAACTGGAGCAGTGGGCAGCAACCAACAGAATGGTTTTTAACAGGGAAAAATGCAAAGTACTACATCTGGGCAATAAAAATGAAAAAAGCATATACAGAATGGGAGGAATAGAGCTAAGCAACAGTACATGTGAAAAAGACTTAGGTATACTAATAGATCATAGACTGAACATGAGTCAACAATGTGATGCAGCAGCAAAAAAGGCAAATACAATTCTGGGATGTATTAACAGAAGCATACAGTCTAGATCACGTGAAGTCATTATCGGTCTTTACTCCTCTTTGGTCAGACCTCATCTGGAATACTGTGTACAGTTTTGGGCACCACATTTTAAAAAAGACATAGACAAACTGGAGCAAGTTCAGAGAAGAGCGACCAGAATGGTGACTGGTCTGCAAACCATGTCCTATGAGGAACGGTTGCAGGATTTGGGAATGTTTAGCTTGCAAAAAAGAAGACTGAGAGGAGACTTAATAGCTGTCTACAAATATGTCAAGGGCTGTCACATTGTAGAAGGATCATCTTTATTCTCATTTGCACAAGGAAAGACTAGAAGCAATGGGATGAAACTAAATGGGAGGAGACACAGATTAGATATTAGAAAAAACTTTTTGACAGTTAGGGTGATTAATGAGTGGAACAGGCTGCTACGAGAGGTGGTGAGTTCCCCTTCAATGGACGTCTTCAACCAGAGGCTGGACAGACATCTGTCTGAGATGATCTAGTGAATCCTGCTTTGAGCAGGGGGTTGGACCAGATGACCCAGGAGGCCCCTTCCAACTCTACCATTCTATGATTCTATGATTCTATGATTCTACTGCGACCACCACCACTTTTCCAAGGGGCATTGATATTGTCTTTTTATTCCAATGCAACTTCCACCAATCTTCTAAGGGGCATTAAAACAGTCTTGTTAAGCTACTGTGACCTCCACGTCTCTTCCAAGGGACATTAAAACCATCTTGTTAAGGTACTGTGACCTCCACCACATATCCAAGGGGGATTAAAACCGTCTTGTTAAGCTACTGCGACCACCACCACTTTTCCAAGGGGCATTGATATTGTCTTTTTATTCCACTGCAACCTCCACCATTCTTCCAAGGGGCATTAAAACCGTCTTGTTAAGCTTCTGTGACCTCCACCACTTTTCCAAGGGGCATTAAAACCGTCTTGTTAAGCTACTGCGACCTCCACGTCTCTTCCAAGGGGCATTAAAACCGTCTTGCTAAGCTACTGCGACCTCCAACACTTTTCCTAGGGGCATTAAAACCATCTTGTTAAGCTACTGAGACCTCCACCACTTTTCCAACAGGCATTAAGACAGTCTTGCTAAGCTACTGTGACTTCCACGTCTCTTCCAAGGGGCATTAAAACTGTCTTGTTAAGCTACTGCGACCTCCACCACTTTTCCAAGGGGCATTGATATTGTCTTTTTATTCCACTGCGACCACCACCATTCTTGCAATGGGCATTAAAACCGTCTTGTTAAGCTACTGCGACCTCCACATCTCTTCCAAGGGGCATTAAAACCGTCTTATTAAGCTGCTGCGACCTCCACCACTATCCAAAGGGGCATTAAAACCATCTTGTTAAGCTACTGCGAACTCCACCACTTTTCCAAAAGGCATTAAAACCGTCTTGTTAAGCTACTGCGACCTCCACATCTCTTCCAAGGGGCCTTGATATTGTCTTTTTATTCCACTGCGACATTCACCATTCTCCCAAGGGGCATTAAAACGATCTTGTTAAGCTACTGCGACCTCCACCACTTTTCCAAGGAGCATTGATATTGTCTTTTTATTCCACTGCGACTTCCACCAATCTTCTAAGGGGCATTAAAACAGTCTTGTTAAGCTACTGCGACCTCCACGTCTCTTCCATGGCGCATTGAATCTGTCTTGTTAATCTACTGCGACCTCCACCACTTTTACAAGGGGCATTGATATTGTCTTTTTATTCCACTGCGATCTCCAACATTCTTCCAAGGGGCATTAAAACCGAATTGTTAAGCTACTGCGACCTCCACTTCTCTTCCAAGGGGCATTAAAACCGTCTTGTTAAGCTACTTCGAACTCCATCACTTTTCCAAGGGGCGTTAAAACCACCTTGTCAAGCTACTGCGACCTCCACGTCTCTTCCAAGGGGCATTAAAACCGTCTTATTAAGCTGCTGCGACCTCCACCACTATCCAAAGGGGCATTAAAACCGTCTTGTTAAGCTACTGCGACCTCCACCACTTTTCCAAAAGGCATTAAAACCGTTTTGTTAAGCTACTGCGACCTCCACGTCTCTTCCAAGGGGCCTTGATATTGTATTTTTATTCCACTTCGACCTTCACCATTATTCCAAGGGGCATTAAAACGATCTTGTTAAGCTATTGCGACCTCCACCACTTTTCCAAGGAGCATTGATATTGTCTTTTTATTCCACTGCGACTTCCACCAATCTTCTAAGGGGCATTAAAACAGTCTTGTTAAGCTACTGCGACCTCCACGTCTCTTCCAAGGGGCATTAAAACCATCTTGTTAAGGTACTGTGACCTCAACCACATATCCAGGGGGGATTAAAACCGTCTTGTTAAGCTACTGCGACCACCAACACTTTTCCAAGGGGCATTGATATTGTCTTTTTATTCCACTGCAACTTCCACCAATCTTCTAAGGGGCATTAAAACAGTCTTGTTAAGCTGCTGCGACCTCCACGTCTCTACCAAGGGGCATTAAAACCATCTTGTTAAGGTACTGTGACCTCCACCACATATCCAATGGGGATTAAAACCGTCTTGTTAAGCTACTGCGACCACCACCACTTTTCCAAGGGGCATTGATATTGTCTTTTTATTCCACTGCAACCTCCACCATTCTTCCAAGGGGCATTAAAACCATCTTGTTAAGCTTCTGCGACCTCCACCACTTTTCCAAGGGGCATTAAAACCGTCTTGTTAAGCTACTGCAACCTCCACGTCTCTTCCAAGGGGCATTAAAACCGTCTTGCTAAGCTACTGCGACCTCCACCACTTTTCCTAGGGGCATTAAAACCGTCTTGTTAAGCTACTGAGACCTCCACCACTTTTCCAACAGGCATTAAGACAGTGTTGCTAAGCTACTGTGACTTCCACGTCTCTTCCAAGGGGCATTAAAACTGTCTTGTTAAGCTACTGCGAAATCCACCACTTTTCCAAGGAGCATTGATATTGTCTTTTTATTCCACTGCGACCACCACCATTTTTGCAAGGGGCATTAAAACCGTCTTGTTAAGCTACTGCAACCTCCACGTCTCTTCCAAGGGGCATTGAAACCATCTTGTTAATCTAATGCGACCTCCACCACTTTTCCAAGGGGCATTGATATTGTCTTTTTATTCCACTGCAACCTCCACCATTCTTCCAAGGGGCATTAAAACCGTCTTGTTAAGCTACTGCGACCTCCACATCTCTTCCAAGGGGCATTAAAACCGTCTTGTTAAGCTACTGCGACCTCCACCACTTTTCCAAAAGACGTTAAAACCATCTCGTTAAGCTACTGCGACCTCCTCTTCTCTTCCAAAGGGCCTTGATATTGTCTTTTTATTCCACTGCGACCTTCACCATTCTTCCAAGGGGCATTAAAACCGTCTTGTTAAGCTACTGCGACCTCCACCACTTTTGCAAGGGGCATTGATATTGTCTTTTTATTCCAGTGTGACCTCGACCAATCTTCTATGGGTCATTAAAATCATCTTGTTAAGCTACTGCGACCTCCACGTCTCTTCCAAGGGGCATTAAAACCATCTTGTTAAGGTACTCTGACTTCCACCACATATCTAAGGGGCATTAAAACCGTCTTGTTAAGCTACTGCGACCACCACCACATTTCCAAGGGGCATTGATATTCTCTTTTTATTCCATTGCAACCTCCACCATTCTTCCAAGGGGCATTAAAAATGTCGTGTTAAGCTACTGCGACCTCCACGTCTCTTCCAAGGGGCATTAAAACCGTCTTGTTAAGCTACTGCGACCTCCACCACTTTTCCAAGGGGCATTAAAACCGTCTTGTTAAGCTACTGCGACCCCCACCACTTTTCCAAGGGGAATTAAAACCGTCTTGTTAAGCTACTGCGACCTCCCCCACTTTTCCAACGGGCATTAAATCCGTCTTGTTAAGCTACTGCGACCCCCACCACTTTTCCAAGGGGAATTAAAACCGTCTTGTTAAGCTACTGCGACCTCCCCCACTTTTCCAACGGGCATTAAAACCACCTTGTTAAGCTACTGCGACCTCCACGTCTCTTCCAAGGGGCATTAAAACCGTCTTGTTAAGCTACTGCGACCTCCACCACTTTTCCAAGGGGCATTAAAACCGTCTTGTTAAGCTACTGCGACCTCCACCACTTTTCCAAAAGGCGTTAAAACCATCTCGTTAAGCTACTGCGACCTCCTCGTCTCTTCCAAGGGGCCTTGATATTGTCTTTTTATTCCACTGCGACCATCACCATTCTTCCAAGGGGCATTAAAACCGTCTTGTTAAGCTACAGCGACCTCCACCACTTTTGCAAGGGGCATTGATATTGTCTTCTTATTCCAGTGCGACCTCGACCAATCTTCTAAGGGTCATTAAAACCGTCTTGTTAAGCTACTGCGACCTCCACGTCTCTTCCAAGGGGCATTAAAACCATCTTGTTAAGGTACTCTGACTTCCACCACATATCCAAGGGGCATTAAAACCATCTTGTTAAGCTACTGCGACCACCACCACTTTTCCAAGGGGCCTTGATATTGTCTTTTTATTCCACTGCAACCTCCACCATTCTTCCAAGGGGCATTAAAACCGTCGTGTTAAGCTACTGCGACCTCCACGTCTCTTCCAAGGGGCATTAAAACCATCTTGTTAAGCTACTGCGACCTCCACCACTTTTCCAAGGGGCATTAAAACCGTCTTGTTAAGCTACTGCGACCTCCACGTCTCTTCCAAGGGGCATTAAAACCGTCTTGTTAAGCTACTGCGACCCCCACCACTTTTCCAAGGGGAATTAAAACCGTCTTGTTAAGCTACTGCGACCTCCCCCACTTTTCCAACGGGCCTTAAATCCATCTTGTTAAGCTACTGCGACCTCCACCACTTTTCCAACGGGCATTAAAACCACCTTGTTAAGCTACTGCGACCTCCACGTCTCTTCCAAGGGGCATTAAAACCGTCTTGTTAAGCTACTGCGACCTCCACCACTTTTCCAAGGGGCATTAAAACCGTCTTGTTAAGCTACTGCGACCTCCACCACTTTTCCAACGGGCATTAAAACCGTCTTGTTAAACTACTGCGACCTCCACCACTTTTCCAAGTGGCATTAAAACAGTCTTGTTAAGCTACTGCTACTTCCACGTCTCTTCCAAGGGGCATTAAAACCATCTTATTAAGCTGCTGCGACCTCCACCACTATCCAATGGGGCATTAAAACCGTCTTGTTAAGCTACTGCGACCTCCACCACTTTTCCAAAAGGCATTAAAACCGTCTTGTTAAGCTACTGCGACCTCCACGTCTCTTCCAAGGGGCCTTGATATTGTCTTTTTATTCCACTGCAACCTTCACCATTCTCCCAAGGGGCATTAAAACGATCTTGTTAAGCTACTGCGACCTCCACCACTTTTCCAAGAAGCATTGATATTGTCTTTTTATTCCACTGCGACTTCCACCAATCTTCTAAGGGGCATTAAAACAGTCTTGTTAAGCTACTGCGACCTCCACGTCTCTTCCATGGCGCATTAAATCTGTCTTGTTAATCTACTGCGACCTCCACCACTTTTACAAGGGGCATTGATATTGTCTTTTTATTCCACTGCGACCTCCAACATTCTTCCAAGGGGCATTAAAACCGTATTGTTAAGCTACTGCGACCTCCACTTCTCTTCCAAGGGGCATTAAAACCGTCTTGTTAAGCTACTTCGAACTCCACCACTTTTCCAAGGGGCGTTAAAACCACCTTGTTAAGCTACTGCGACCTCCACGTCTCTTCCAAGGGGCATTAAAACCGTCTTATTAAGCTGCTACGACCTCCACCACTATCCAAAGGGGCATTAAAACCGTCTTGTTAAGCTACTGCGACCTCCACCACTTTTCCAAAAGGCATTAAAACCGTCTTGTTAAGCTATTGCAACCTCCTCGTCTCTTCCAAGGGGCCTTGATATTGTCTTTTTATTCCACTGCGACCTTCACCATTCTTCCAAGGGGCATTAAAACGATCTTGTTAAGCTATTGCGACCTCCTCCACTTTTCCAAGGAGCATTGATATTGTCTTTTTATTCCTCTGCGACTTCCACCAATCTTCTAAGGGGCATTAAAACAGTCTTTTTAAGCTACTGCGACCTCCACGTCTCTTCCAAGGGGCATTAAAACCATCTTGATAAGGTATTGTGACCTCCACCACATATCCAAGGGGGATTAAAACCGTCTTGTTAAGCTACTGCGACCACCACCACTTTTCCAAGGGGCATTGATATTGTCTTTTTATTCCACTGCAACTTCCACCAATTTTCTAAGGGGCATTAAAACAGTCTTGTTAAGCTACTTCGACCTCCACGTCTCTTCCAAGGGGCATTTAAACCATCTTTTTAAGGTACTGTGACCTCCACCACATATCCAAGAGGGATTAAAACCGTCTTGTTAAGCTACTGCGACCACCACCACTTTTCCAAGGGGCATTGATATTGTCTTTTTATTCCACTGCAACCTCCACCATTCTTCCAAGGGGCATTAAAACCGTCTTGTTAAGCTTCTGCGACCTCCACGTCTCTTCCAAGGGGCATTAAAACCGTCTTGCTAAGCTACTGCGACCACCACGACTTTTCCTAGGGGCATTAAAACCGTCTTGTTAAGCTACTGAGACCTCCACCACTCTTCCAACAGGCATTAAGACAGTCTTGCTAAGCTACTGTGACTTCCACATCTCTTCCAAGGGGCATTAAAACTGTCTTGTTAAGCTACTGCGATCTTCACCACTTTTCAAAGGGGCATTGATATTGTCTTTTTATTCCACTGCGACCACCACCATTCTTGCAAGGGGCATTAAAACCGTCTTGTTAAGGGACTGCAACCTCCACGTCTCTTCCAAGGGGCATTGAAACCATCTTCTTAATCTAATGCGACCTCCACCACTTTTCCAAGGGGCATTGATATTGTCTTTTTATTCCACTGCTACCTCCACCATTCTTCCAAGGGGCATTAAAACCGTCTTGTTAAGCTACTGCGACTTCCACGTCTCTTCCAAGGGGCATTAAAACCGTCTTATTAAGCTGCTGCGACCTCCACCACTATCCAAAGGGGCATTAAAACCGTCTTGTTAAGCTACTGTGACCTCCACCACTTTTCCAAAAGGCATTAAAACCGTCTTGTTAAGCTATTGCGACCTCCACGTCTCTTCCAAGGGGCCTTGATATTGTCTTTTTATTCCACTGTGACCTTCACCATTCTCCCAAGGGGCATTAAAACGATCTTGTTAAGCTACTGCGACCACCACCACTTTTCCAAGGAGCATTGATATTGTCTTTTTATTCCACTGCGACTTCCACCAATCTTCTAAGGGGCATTAAAATAGTCTTGTTAAGCTACTGCGACCTCCACGTCTCTTCCATGGCGCATTGAATCTGTTTTGTTAATCTACTGCGACATCCACCACTTTTACAAGGGGCATTGATATTGTCTTTTTATTCCACTGCGACCTCCAACATTCTTCCAAGGGGCATTAAAACCGTATTGTTAAGCTACTGCGACCTCCACGTCTCTTCCAAGGGGCATTAAAACCGTCTTATTAAGCTGCTACGACCTCCACCACTATCCAAAGGGGCATTAAAACCGTCTTGTTAAGCTACTGCGACCCCCACCACTTTTCCAAAAGGCATTAAAACCGTCTTGTTAAGCTACTGCGACCTCCACGTCTCTTCCAAGGGGCCTTGATATTGTCTTTTTATTCCACTGCGACCTTCACCATTCTTCCAAGGGGCATTAAAACGATCTTGTTAAGCTATTGCGACCTCCTCCACTTTTCCAAGGAGCATTGATATTGTCTTTTTATTCCACTGCGACTTCCACCAATCTTCTAAGGGGCATTAAAACAGTCTTGTTAAGCTACTGCGACCTCCACGTCTCTTCCAAGGGGCATTAAAACCATCTTTTTAAGGTACTGTGACCTCCACCACATATCCAAGGGGGATTAAAACCGTCTTGTTAAGCTACTGCGACCACCACCACTTTTCCAAGGGGCATTGATATTGTCTTTTTATTCCACTGCAACTTCCACCAATTTTCTAAGGGGCATTAAAACAGTCTTGTTAAGCTCCTTCGACCTTCAGGTCTCTTCCAAGGGGCATTTAAACCATCTTGTTAAGGTACTGTGACCTCCACCACATATCCAAGAGGGATTAAAACCGTCTTGTTAAGCTACTGCGACCACCACCACTTTTCCAAGGGGCATTGATATTGTCTTTTTATTCCACTGCGACCTCCACCATTCTTCCAAGGGGCATTAAAACCGTCTTGTTAAGCTTCTGCGACCTCCACCACTTTTCCAAGGGGCATTAAAACCGTCTTGTTAAGCTACTGCGACCTCCACGTCTCTTCCAAGGGGCATTAAAACCGTCTTGCTAAGCTACTGCGACCTCCACCACTTTTCCTAGGGGCATTAAAACCGTCTTGTTAAGCTACTGAGACCTCCACCACTTTTCCAACAGGCATTAAGACAGTCTTGCTAAGCTACTGTGACTTCCACGTCTCTTCCAAGGGGCATTAAAACTGTCTTGTTAAGCTACTGCGACCTCCACCACTTTTCCAAGGGGCATTGATATTGTCTTTTTATTCCACTGCGACCACCACCATACTTGCAAAGGGCATTAAAACCGTCTTGTTAAGCGACTGCAACCTCCACGTCTCTTCCAAGGGGCATTGAAACCATCTTATTAATCTAATGCGACCTCCACCACTTTTCCAAGGGGCATTGATATTGTCTTTTTATTCCACTGCTACCTCCACCATTCTTCCAAGGGGCATTAAAACCGTCTTGTTAAGCTACTGCGACCTCCACATCTCTTCCAAGGGGCATTAAAACCGTCTTGTTAAGCTACTGCGACCTCCACCACTTTTCCAAAAGGCATTAAAACCATCACGTTAAGCTACTGCGACCTCCTCGTCTCTTCCAAGGGGCCTTGATATTGTCTTTTTTATTCCACTGCGACCTTCACCATTCTTCCAAGGGGCATTAAAACCGTCTTGTTAAGCTATTGCGACCTCCACCACTTTTGCAAGGGGCATTGATATTGTCTTTTTATTCCAGTGCGACCTCGATCAATCTTCTAAGGGTCATTAGAACCGTCTTGTTAAGCTACTGCGACCTCCACTTCTCTTCCAAGGGGCATTAAAACCATCTTGTTAAGGTACTCTGACTTCCACCACATATCCAAGGGGCATTAAAACCGTCTTGTTAAGCTACTGCGACCACCACCACTTTTCCAAGGGGCATTGATATTGTAATTTTATTCCACTGCAACCTCCACCATTCTTCCAAGGGGCATTAAAACCGTCTTGTTAAGCTAATGCGACGTCCACGTCTCTTCCAAGGGGCATTAAAACCGTCTTGTTAAGCTACTGCGACCTCCACCACTTTTCCAAGGGGCATTAAAACCGTCTTGTTAAGCTACTGCGACCTCCACCTCTCTTCCAAGGGGCATTAAAACCGTCTTGTTAAGCTACTGCGACCTCCACTACTTTTCCAAGGGGCATTAAAACCGTCTTGTTAAGCTACTGTGACCTCCACCACTATTCCAAAAGGCGTTAAAACCATCTCGTTAAGCTACTGCGACCTCCTCGTCTCTTCCAAGGGGCCTTGATATTGTCTTTTTATTCCACTGCGACCTTCACCATTCTTCCAAGTGGCATTAAAACCGTCTTGTTAAGCTACTGCGACCTCCACCACTTTTGCAAGGGGCAATGATATTGTCTTCTTATTCCAGTGCGACCTCGACCAATCTTCTAAGGGTCATTAAAACCGTCTTGTTAAGCTACTGTTACCTCCACGTCTCTTCCAAGGGGCATTAAAACCATCTTGTTAAGGTACTCTGACTTCCACCACATATCCAAGGGGCATTAAAACCGTCTTGTTAAGCTACTGCGACCACCACCACTTTTCCAAGGGGCATTGATATTGTCTTTTTATTCCACTGCAACCTCCACCATTCTTCTAAGGGGCATTAAAACCGTCGTGCTAAGCTACTGCGACCTCCACGTCTCTTCCAAGGGGCATTAAAACCGTCTTGTTAAGCTACTGCGACCTCCACCACTTTTCCAAGGGGCATTAAAACCGTCTTGTTAAGCTACTGTGACCTCCACGTCTCTTCCAAGGGGCATTAAAACCGTCTTGTTAAGCTACTGCGACCCCCACCACTTTTCCAAGGGGAATTAAAACCGTCTTGTTAAGCTACTGCGACCTCCCCCACTTTTCCAACGGGCATTAAATCCGTCTTGTTAAGCTACTGCGACCTCCACCACTTTTCCAACGGGCATTAAAACCACCTTGTTAAGCTACTGCGACCTCCACGTCTCTTCCAAGGGGCATTAAAACCATCTTGTTAAGCTACTGCGACCTCCACCTCTCTTCCAAGGGGCATTAAAACCGTCTTGCTAAGCTACTGCGACCTCCATCACTTTTCCTAGGGGCATTAAAACCGTCTTGTTAAGCTACTGAGACCTCCACCACTTTTCCAACAGGCATTAAGACAGTCTTGCTAAGCTACTGTGACTTCCACGTCTCTTCCAAGGGGCATTAAAACTGTCTTGTTAAGCTACTGCGACGTCCACCACTTTTCCAAGGGGCATTGATATTGTCTTTTTATTCCACTGCGACCACCACCATTCTTGCAAGGGGCATTAAAACCGTCTTGTTAAGCGACTGCAACCTCCACGTCTCTTCCAAGGGGCATTGAAACCATCTTGTTAATCTAATGCGACCTCCACCACTTTTCCAAGGGGCATTGATATTGTCTTTTTATTCCACTGCTACCTCCACCATTCTTCCAAGGGGCATTAAAACCGTCTTGTTAAGCTACTGCGACCTCCACATCTCTTCCAAGGGGCATTAAAACCGTCTTGTTAAGCTACTGCGACCTCCACCACTTTTCCAAAAGGCGTTAAAACCATCTCGTTAAGCTACTGCGACCTCCTCGTCTCTTCCAAGGGGCCTTGATATTCTCTTTTTTATTCCACTGCGACCTTCACCATTCTTCCAAGGGGCATTAAAACCGTCTTGTTAAGCTATTGCGACCTCGACCACTTTTGCAAGGGACATTGATATTGTCTTTTTATTCCAGTGCGACCTCGACCAATCTTCTAAGGGTCATCAGAACCGTCTTGTTAAGCTACTGCGACCTCCACTTCTCTTCCAAGGGGCATTAAAACCATCTTGTTAAGGTACTCTGACTTCCACCACATATCCAAGGGGCATTAAAACCGTCTTGTTAAGCTACTGCGACCACCACCACTTTTCCAAGGGGCATTGATATTGTAATTTTATTCCACTGCAACCTCCACCATTCTTCCAAGGGGCATTAAAACCGTCTTGTTAAGCTAATGCGACGTCCACGTCTCTTCCAAGGGGCATTAAAACCGTCTTGTTAAGCTACTGCGACCTCCACCACTTTTCCAAGGGGCATTAAAACCGTCTTGTTAAGCTACTGCGACCTCCACCTCTCTTCCAAGGGGCATTAAAACCGTCTTGTTAAGCTACTGCGACCTCCACTACTTTTCCAAGGGGCATTAAAACCGTCTTGTTAAGCTACTGTGACCTCCACCACTATTCCAAAAGGCGTTAAAACCATCTCGTTAAGCTACTGCGACCTCCTCGTCTCTTCCAAGGGGCCTTGATATTGTCTTTTTATTCCACTGCGACCTTCACCATTCTTCCAAGGGGCATTAAAACCGTCTTGTTAAGCTACTGCGACCTCCACCACTTTTGCAAGGGGCATTGATATTGTCTTCTTATTCCAGTGCGACCTCGACCAATCTTCTAAGGGTCATTAAAACCGTCTTGTTAAGCTACTGTGACCTCCACGTCTCTTCCAAGGGGCATTAAAACCATCTTGTTAAGGTACTCTGACTTCCACCACATATCCAAGGGGCATTAAAACCGTCTTGTTAAGCTACTGCGACCACCACCACATTTCCAAGGGGCATTGATATTCTCTTTTTATTCCATTGCAACCTCCACCATTCTTCCAAGGGGCATTAAAAATGTCGTGTTAAGCTACTGCGACCTCCACGTCTCTTCCAAGGGGCATTAAAACCGTCTTGTTAAGCTACTGCGACCTCCACCACTTTTCCAAGGGGCATTAAAACCGTCTTGTTAAGCTACTGCGACCCCCACCACTTTTCCAAGGGGAATTAAAACCGTCTTGTTAAGCTACTGCGACCTCCCCCACTTTTCCAACGGGCATTAAATCCGTCTTGTTAAGCTACTGCGACCCCCACCACTTTTCCAAGGGGAATTAAAACCGTCTTGTTAAGCTACTGCGACCTCCCCCACTTTTCCAACGGGCATTAAAACCACCTTGTTAAGCTACTGCGACCTCCACGTCTCTTCCAAGGGGCATTAAAACCGTCTTGTTAAGCTACTGCGACCTCCACCACTTTTCCAAGGGGCATTAAAACCGTCTTGTTAAGCTACTGCGACCTCCACCACTTTTCCAAAAGGCGTTAAAACCATCTCGTTAAGCTACTGCGACCTCCTCGTCTCTTCCAAGGGGCCTTGATATTGTCTTTTTATTCCACTGCGACCATCACCATTCTTCCAAGGGGCATTAAAACCGTCTTGTTAAGCTACAGCGACCTCCACCACTTTTGCAAGGGGCATTGATATTGTCTTCTTATTCCAGTGCGACCTCGACCAATCTTCTAAGGGTCATTAAAACCGTCTTGTTAAGCTACTGCGACCTCCACGTCTCTTCCAAGGGGCATTAAAACCATCTTGTTAAGGTACTCTGACTTCCACCACATATCCAAGGGGCATTAAAACCATCTTGTTAAGCTACTGCGACCACCACCACTTTTCCAAGGGGCCTTGATATTGTCTTTTTATTCCACTGCAACCTCCACCATTCTTCCAAGGGGCATTAAAACCGTCGTGTTAAGCTACTGCGACCTCCACGTCTCTTCCAAGGGGCATTAAAACCATCTTGTTAAGCTACTGCGACCTCCACCACTTTTCCAAGGGGCATTAAAACCGTCTTGTTAAGCTACTGCGACCTCCACGTCTCTTCCAAGGGGCATTAAAACCGTCTTGTTAAGCTACTGCGACCCCCACCACTTTTCCAAGGGGAATTAAAACCGTCTTGTTAAGCTACTGCGACCTCCCCCACTTTTCCAACGGGCCTTAAATCCATCTTGTTAAGCTACTGCGACCTCCACCACTTTTCCAACGGGCATTAAAACCACCTTGTTAAGCTACTGCGACCTCCACGTCTCTTCCAAGGGGCATTAAAACCGTCTTGTTAAGCTACTGCGACCTCCACCACTTTTCCAAGGGGCATTAAAACCGTCTTGTTAAGCTACTGCGACCTCCACCACTTTTCCAACGGGCATTAAAACCGTCTTGTTAAACTACTGCGACCTCCACCACTTTTCCAAGTGGCATTAAAACAGTCTTGTTAAGCTACTGCTACTTCCACGTCTCTTCCAAGGGGCATTAAAACCATCTTATTATGCTGCTGCGACCTCCACCACTATCCAATGGGGCATTAAAACCGTCTTGTTAAGCTACTGCGACCTCCACCACTTTTCCAAAAGGCATTAAAACCGTCTTGTTAAGCTACTGCGACCTCCACGTCTCTTCCAAGGGGCCTTGATATTGTCTTTTTATTCCACTGCAACCTACACCATTCTCCCAAGGGGCATTAAAACGATCTTGTTAAGCTACTGCGACCTCCACCACTTTTCCAAGAAGCATTGATATTGTCTTTTTATTCCACTGCGACTTCCACCAATCTTCTAAGGGGCATTAAAACAGTCTTGTTAAGCTACTGCGACCTCCACGTCTCTTCCATGGCGCATTAAATCTGTCTTGTTAATCTACTGCGACCTCCACCACTTTTACAAGGGGCATTGATATTGTCTTTTTATTCCACTGCGACCTCCAACATTCTTCCAAGGGGCATTAAAACCGTATTGTTAAGCTACTGCGACCTCCACTTCTCTTCCAAGGGGCATTAAAACCGTCTTGTTAAGCTACTTCGAACTCCACCACTTTTCCAAGGGGCGTTAAAACCACCTTGTTAAGCTACTGCGACCTCCACGTCTCTTCCAAGGGGCATTAAAACCGTCTTATTAAGCTGCTACGACCTCCACCACTATCCAAAGGGGCATTAAAACCGTCTTGTTAAGCTACTGCGACCTCCACCACTTTTCCAAAAGGCATTAAAACCGTCTTGTTAAGCTATTGCAACCTCCTCGTCTCTTCCAAGGGGCCTTGATATTGTCTTTTTATTCCACTGCGACCTTCACCATTCTTCCAAGGGGCATTAAAACGATCTTGTTAAGCTATTGCGACCTCCTCCACTTTTCCAAGGAGCATTGATATTGTCTTTTTATTCCTCTGCGACTTCCACCAATCTTCTAAGGGGCATTAAAACAGTCTTGTTAAGCTACTGCGACCTCCACGTCTCTTCCAAGGGGCATTAAAACCATCTTGATAAGGTATTGTGACCTCCACCACATATCCAAGGGGGATTAAAACCGTCTTGTTAAGCTACTGCGACCACCACCACTTTTCCAAGGGGCATTGATATTGTCTTTTTATTCCACTGCAACTTCCACCAATTTTCTAAGGGGCATTAAAACAGTCTTGTTAAGCTACTTCGACCTCCACGTCTCTTCCAAGGGGCATTTAAACCATCTTTTTAAGGTACTGTGACCTCCACCACATATCCAAGAGGGATTAAAACCGTCTTGTTAAGCTACTGCGACCACCACCACTTTTCCAAGGGGCATTGATATTGTCTTTTTATTCCACTGCAACCTCCACCATTCTTCCAAGGGGCATTAAAACCGTCTTGTTAAGCTTCTGCGACCTCCACGTCTCTTCCAAGGGGCATTAAAACCGTCTTGCTAAGCTACTGCGACCACCACGACTTTTCCTAGGGGCATTAAAACCGTCTTGTTAAGCTACTGAGACCTCCACCACTCTTCCAACAGGCATTAAGACAGTCTTGCTAAGCTACTGTGACTTCCACATCTCTTCCAAGGGGCATTAAAACTGTCTTGTTAAGCTACTGCGATCTTCACCACTTTTCAAAGGGGCATTGATATTGTCTTTTTATTCCACTGCGACCACCACCATTCTTGCAAGGGGCATTAAAACCGTCTTGTTAAGGGACTGCAACCTCCACGTCTCTTCCAAGGGGCATTGAAACCATCTTCTTAATCTAATGCGACCTCCACCACTTTTCCAAGGGGCATTGATATTGTCTTTTTATTCCACTGCTACCTCCACCATTCTTCCAAGGGGCATTAAAACCGTCTTGTTAAGCTACTGCGACTTCCACGTCTCTTCCAAGGGGCATTAAAACCGTCTTATTAAGCTGCTGCGACCTCCACCACTATCCAAAGGGGCATTAAAACCGTCTTGTTAAGCTACTGTGACCTCCACCACTTTTCCAAAAGGCATTAAAACCGTCTTGTTAAGCTATTGCGACCTCCACGTCTCTTCCAAGGGGCCTTGATATTGTCTTTTTATTCCACTGTGACCTTCACCATTCTCCCAAGGGGCATTAAAACGATCTTGTTAAGCTACTGCGACCACCACCACTTTTCCAAGGAGCATTGATATTGTCTTTTTATTCCACTGCGACTTCCACCAATCTTCTAAGGGGCATTAAAATAGTCTTGTTAAGCTACTGCGACCTCCACGTCTCTTCCATGGCGCATTGAATCTGTTTTGTTAATCTACTGCGACATCCACCACTTTTACAAGGGGCATTGATATTGTCTTTTTATTCCACTGCGACCTCCAACATTCTTCCAAGGGGCATTAAAACCGTATTGTTAAGCTACTGCGACCTCCACGTCTCTTCCAAGGGGCATTAAAACCGTCTTATTAAGCTGCTACGACCTCCACCACTATCCAAAGGGGCATTAAAACCGTCTTGTTAAGCTACTGCGACCCCCACCACTTTTCCAAAAGGCATTAAAACCGTCTTGTTAAGCTACTGCGACCTCCACGTCTCTTCCAAGGGGCCTTGATATTGTCTTTTTATTCCACTGCGACCTTCACCATTCTTCCAAGGGGCATTAAAACGATCTTGTTAAGCTATTGCGACCTCCTCCACTTTTCCAAGGAGCATTGATATTGTCTTTTTATTCCACTGCGACTTCCACCAATCTTCTAAGGGGCATTAAAACAGTCTTGTTAAGCTACTGCGACCTCCACGTCTCTTCCAAGGGGCATTAAAACCATCTTTTTAAGGTACTGTGACCTCCACCACATATCCAAGGGGGATTAAAACCGTCTTGTTAAGCTACTGCGACCACCACCACTTTTCCAAGGGGCATTGATATTGTCTTTTTATTCCACTGCAACTTCCACCAATTTTCTAAGGGGCATTAAAACAGTCTTGTTAAGCTCCTTCGACCTTCAGGTCTCTTCCAAGGGGCATTTAAACCATCTTGTTAAGGTACTGTGACCTCCACCACATATCCAAGAGGGATTAAAACCGTCTTGTTAAGCTACTGCGACCACCACCACTTTTCCAAGGGGCATTGATATTGTCTTTTTATTCCACTGCGACCTCCACCATTCTTCCAAGGGGCATTAAAACCGTCTTGTTAAGCTTCTGCGACCTCCACCACTTTTCCAAGGGGCATTAAAACCGTCTTGTTAAGCTACTGCGACCTCCACGTCTCTTCCAAGGGGCATTAAAACCGTCTTGCTAAGCTACTGCGACCTCCACCACTTTTCCTAGGGGCATTAAAACCGTCTTGTTAAGCTACTGAGACCTCCACCACTTTTCCAACAGGCATTAAGACAGTCTTGCTAAGCTACTGTGACTTCCACGTCTCTTCCAAGGGGCATTAAAACTGTCTTGTTAAGCTACTGCGACCTCCACCACTTTTCCAAGGGGCATTGATATTGTCTTTTTATTCCACTGCGACCACCACCATACTTGCAAAGGGCATTAAAACCGTCTTGTTAAGCGACTGCAACCTCCACGTCTCTTCCAAGGGGCATTGAAACCATCTTGTTAATCTAATGCGACCTCCACCACTTTTCCAAGGGGCATTGATATTGTCTTTTTATTCCACTGCTACCTCCACCATTCTTCCAAGGGGCATTAAAACCGTCTTGTTAAGCTACTGCGACCTCCACATCTCTTCCAAGGGGCATTAAAACCGTCTTGTTAAGCTACTGCGACCTCCACCACTTTTCCAAAAGGCGTTAAAACCATCACGTTAAGCTACTGCGACCTCCTCGTCTCTTCCAAGGGGCCTTGATATTGTCTTTTTTATTCCACTGCGACCTTCACCATTCTTCCAAGGGGCATTAAAACCGTCTTGTTAAGCTATTGCGACCTCCACCACTTTTGCAAGGGGCATTGATATTGTCTTTTTATTCCAGTGCGACCTCGATCAATCTTCTAAGGGTCATTAGAACCGTCTTGTTAAGCTACTGCGACCTCCACTTCTCTTCCAAGGGGCATTAAAACCATCTTGTTAAGGTACTCTGACTTCCACCACATATCCAAGGGGCATTAAAACCGTCTTGTTAAGCTACTGCGACCACCACCACTTTTCCAAGGGGCATTGATATTGTAATTTTATTCCACTGCAACCTCCACCATTCTTCCAAGGGGCATTAAAACCGTCTTGTTAAGCTAATGCGACGTCCACGTCTCTTCCAAGGGGCATTAAAACCGTCTTGTTAAGCTACTGCGACCTCCACCACTTTTCCAAGGGGCATTAAAACCGTCTTGTTAAGCTACTGCGACCTCCACCTCTCTTCCAAGGGGCATTAAAACCGTCTTGTTAAGCTACTGCGACCTCCACTACTTTTCCAAGGGGCATTAAAACCGTCTTGTTAAGCTACTGTGACCTCCACCACTATTCCAAAAGGCGTTAAAACCATCTCGTTAAGCTACTGCGACCTCCTCGTCTCTTCCAAGGGGCCTTGATATTGTCTTTTTATTCCACTGCGACCTTCACCATTCTTCCAAGTGGCATTAAAACCGTCTTGTTAAGCTACTGCGACCTCCACCACTTTTGCAAGGGGCATTGATATTGTCTTCTTATTCCAGTGCGACCTCGACCAATCTTCTAAGGGTCATTAAAACCGTCTTGTTAAGCTACTGTGACCTCCACGTCTCTTCCAAGGGGCATTAAAACCATCTTGTTAAGGTACTCTGACTTCCACCACATATCCAAGGGGCATTAAAACCGTCTTGTTAAGCTACTGCGACCACCACCACTTTTCCAAGGGGCATTGATATTGTCTTTTTATTCCACTGCAACCTCCACCATTCTTCTAAGGGGCATTAAAACCGTCGTGCTAAGCTACTGCGACCTCCACGTCTCTTCCAAGGGGCATTAAAACCGTCTTGTTAAGCTACTGCGACCTCCACCACTTTTCCAAGGGGCATTAAAACCGTCTTGTTAAGCTACTGCGACCTCCACGTCTCTTCCAAGGGGCATTAAAACCGTCTTGTTAAGCTACTGCGACCCCCACCACTTTTCCAAGGGGAATTAAAACCGTCTTGTTAAGCTACTGCGACCTCCCCCACTTTTCCAACGGGCATTAAATCCGTCTTGTTAAGCTACTGCGACCTCCACCACTTTTCCAACGGGCATTAAAACCACCTTGTTAAGCTACTGCGACCTCCACGTCTCTTCCAAGGGGCATTAAAACCATCTTGTTAAGCTACTGCGACCTCCACCTCTCTTCCAAGGGGCATTAAAACCGTCTTGCTAAGCTACTGCGACCTCCATCACTTTTCCTAGGGGCATTAAAACCGTCTTGTTAAGCTACTGAGACCTCCACCACTTTTCCAACAGGCATTAAGACAGTCTTGCTAAGCTACTGTGACTTCCACGTCTCTTCCAAGGGGCATTAAAACTGTCTTGTTAAGCTACTGCGACGTCCACCACTTTTCCAAGGGGCATTGATATTGTCTTTTTATTCCACTGCGACCACCACCATTCTTGCAAGGGGCATTAAAACCGTCTTGTTAAGCGACTGCAACCTCCACGTCTCTTCCAAGGGGCATTGAAACCATCTTGTTAATCTAATGCGACCTCCACCACTTTTCCAAGGGGCATTGATATTGTCTTTTTATTCCACTGCTACCTCCACCATTCTTCCAAGGGGCATTAAAACCGTCTTGTTAAGCTACTGCGACCTCCACATCTCTTCCAAGGGGCATTAAAACCGTCTTGTTAAGCTACTGCGACCTCCACCACTTTTCCAAAAGGCGTTAAAACCATCTCGTTAAGCTACTGCGACCTCCTCGTCTCTTCCAAGGGGCCTTGATATTCTCTTTTTTATTCCACTGCGACCTTCACCATTCTTCCAAGGGGCATTAAAACCGTCTTGTTAAGCTATTGCGACCTCGACCACTTTTGCAAGGGACATTGATATTGTCTTTTTATTCCAGTGCGACCTCGACCAATCTTCTAAGGGTCATCAGAACCGTCTTGTTAAGCTACTGCGACCTCCACTTCTCTTCCAAGGGGCATTAAAACCATCTTGTTAAGGTACTCTGACTTCCACCACATATCCAAGGGGCATTAAAACCGTCTTGTTAAGCTACTGCGACCACCACCACTTTTCCAAGGGGCATTGATATTGTAATTTTATTCCACTGCAACCTCCACCATTCTTCCAAGGGGCATTAAAACCGTCTTGTTAAGCTAATGCGACATCCACGTCTCTTCCAAGGGGCATTAAAACCGTCTTGTTAAGCTACTGCGACCTCCACCACTTTTCCAAGGGGCATTAAAACCGTCTTGTTAAGCTACTGCGACCTCCACCTCTCTTCCAAGGGGCATTAAAACCGTCTTGTTAAGCTACTGCGACCTCCACTACTTTTCCAAGGGGCATTAAAACCGTCTTGTTAAGCTACTGTGACCTCCACCACTATTCCAAAAGGCGTTAAAACCATCTCGTTAAGCTACTGCGACCTCCTCGTCTCTTCCAAGGGGCCTTGATATTGTCTTTTTATTCCACTGCGACCTTCACCATTCTTCCAAGGGGCATTAAAACCGTCTTGTTAAGCTACTGCGACCTCCACCACTTTTGCAAGGGGCATTGATATTGTCTTCTTATTCCAGTGCGACCTCGACCAATCTTCTAAGGGTCATTAAAACCGTCTTGTTAAGCTACTGTGACCTCCACGTCTCTTCCAAGGGGCATTAAAACCATCTTGTTAAGGTACTCTGACTTCCACCACATATCCAAGGGGCATTAAAACCGTCTTGTTAAGCTACTGCGACCACCACCACTTTTCCAAGGGGCATTGATATTGTCTTTTTATTCCACTGCAACCTCCACCATTCTTCTAAGGGGCATTAAAACCGTCGTGCTAAGCTACTGCGACCTCCACGTCTCTTCCAAGGGGCATTAAAACCGTCTTGTTAAGCTACTGCGACCTCCACCACTTTTCCAAGGGGCATTAAAACCGTCTTGTTAAGCTACTGTGACCTCCACGTCTCTTCCAAGGGGCATTAAAACCGTCTTGTTAAGCTACTGCGACCCCCACCACTTTTCCAAGGGGAATTAAAACCGTCTTGTTAAGCTACTGCGACCTCCTCCACTTTTCCAACGGGCATTAAATCCGTCTTGTTAAGCTACTGCGACCTCCACCACTTTTCCAACGGGCATTAAAACCACCTTGTTAAGCTACTGCGACCTCCACGTCTCTTCCAAGGGGCATTAAAACCGTCTTGTTAAGCTACTGCGACCTCCACCACTTTTTCAAGGGGCATTAAAACCGTCTTGTTAAGCTACTGCGACCCCCACCACTTTTCCAAGGGGAATTAAAACCGTCTTGTTAAACTACTGCGACCTCCCCCACTTTTCCAACGGGCATTAAATCCGTCTTGTTAAGCTACTGCGACCTCCACCACTTTTCCAACGGGCATTAAAACAGTCTTGTTAAGCTACTGCGACTTCCACGTCTCTTCCAAGGGGAATTAAAACTGTCTTGGTAAGCTACTGCGACCTCCACCACTTTTCCAAGGGACATTGATATTGTCTTTTATTCCACTGCGATGTCCACCATTCTTTCAAGGGGCATAAAAACCGTCTTGTTAAGCTACTGTGACCTCCACGTCTCTTCCAAGGGGCATTAAAGCCGTCTTGTTAAGCTACTGCGACCTCCACCACTTTTCCAAGGGGCATTAAAACCGTCTTGTTAAGCTACTGCGACCTTCACCACTATTCCAAGGGGCATTGATATTGTCTTTTTATTCCTCTACGAACTCCACCATTCTTCCAAGGGGCATTAAAACAGTCTTGTTAAGCTACTGTGACCTCCACTTCTCTTCCATGGCGCATTGAATCTGTCTTGTTAATCTACTGCGACCTCCACCACTTTTACAAGGGGCTTTGATATTGTCTTTTTATTTCACTGCGACCTCCACAATTCTTCCAAGGGGCATTAAAACCGTATTGTTAAGCTACTGCGACCTCCACTTCTCTTCCAAGGGGCATTAAAACCGTCTTGTTAAGCTACTTCGAACTCCACCACTTTTCCAAGGGGCATTAAAACCGTCTTGTTAAGCTACTGCGACCTCCACGTCTCTTCCATGGGGCATTAAAACCGTCTTATTAAGCTGCTGCGACCTCTACCACTATCCAAAGGGGCATTAAAACCGTCTTGTTAAGCTACTGCGACCTCCACCACTTTTCCAGAAGGCATTAAAACCGTCTTGCTAAGCTACTGCGACCTCCACTTCTCTTCCAAGGGGCCTTGATGTTGTCTTTTTATTCCACTGCGACCTTCACCATTCTCCCAAGGGGCATTAAAACAATCTTGTTAAGCTACTGCGACCTCCACCACTTTTCCAAGGAGCATTGATATTGTCTTTTTATTCCACTGCGACTTCCACCAATCTTCTAAGGGGCATTAAAACAGTCTTGTTAAGCTACTGCAACCTCCACGTCTCTTCCAAGGGGCATTAAAACCATCTTGTTAAGGTACTGTGACCTCCACCACATATCCAAGGGGGATTAAAACCGTCTTGTTATGCTACTGCGACCACCACCACTTTTCCAAGGGGCATTGATATTGTCTTTTCATTCCACTGCAACTTCCACCAATCTTCTAAGGGGCATTAAAACAGTCTTGTTAAGCTACTGCGACCTCCACGTCTCTTCCAAGGGGCATTAAAAACCTCTTGTTAAGGTACTGTGACCTCCACCATATATCTAAGGGGGATTAAAACCGTCTTGTTAAGCTACTGCGACCACCACCACTTTTCCAAGGGGCATTGATATTGTCTTTTTATTCCACTGCAACCTTCACCATTCTTCCAAGGGTCATTAAAACCATCTTGTTAAGCTTCTGCGACCTCCACCACTTTTCCAAGGGGCATTAAAACCGTCTTGTTAAGCTACTGCGACCTCCATGTCTCTTCCAAGGGGCATTAGAACCGTCTTGCTAAGCTACTGCGACCTCCACCACTTTTCCAAGGGGCATTAAAACCGTCTTGTTAAGCTACTGCGACCTCCACCACTTTTCCAACGGGCATTAAAACAGTCTTGTTAAGCAACTGCAACTTCCACGTCTCTTCCAAGGGGCATTAAAACTGTCTTGTTAAGCTACTGCGACCTCCACCACTTTTCCAAGGGGCATTGAGTGTGAACGAGCTGCGTGTGTTCGGAGCGTAAGTGCTAACGAAAGTAAGTGTGTGACTTGTTTTTCAGTGACTTTGGATTCAGGGAGTTTGGAAGAGAGGACTTAGGACTGAATTGCTGACTGTATTTCATTCTTTCTTTACTTTACTTTTTACTTAATTAATCCTCCTGACCTACTTATCTGATTCCCCCGTCCATACTTGATACTTAATTGATACCCCGTACATACTTAACTGATCCCCCGCCGATATCTAATTGATACACTTGCACATCCCTAATTGATCCCCGTCCATACACCTATATATAAATAATTGTGTTTTGTACTTGTATATATATACTGACTGTATCCCCATATTTAGAATGACGTCCATGTTGGCCGGAGCCGTGCAGTGTACATCTTGCGCAATGTATGCATTCCGTGAGCAACCGCTCGAGGATCCATACTGCTGCGAGAGATGTGAGCATATCGTGCACTTGGAAGCCCAAATTCTGCATCTAAGTGCTCAGATAGCGATACTGAGGAGCATCGACAACATGGAACGGAGTTTACTGCTCGCCGAGCAGACACTCAATGGGTCAATACTGGGGGTGGAGCATAGAGGGGAAGTGCAGGCTGAACAGGCAGGGAGCTGGATAACAGTTAGGAGCGATAGAGGGAAGAAGTATAGGAAGGCTGGTTCAGAACCGACATTATTGGAGCACGACAGATCCTCTGACCGCCGGGGGAGTGTATGCTCCAGTAATGAGGTGGAGGGGGGAAGTGTAGGGCAGGCAAGACAGGTTCTGGTAGTGGGTTACTCTATTATTAGGGGGACAGACAGGGCAATCTGTCACAAAGACCGGGATCGCCGAACGGTGTGCTGCCTCCCTGGCGCTCGAGTCCGGCACATCTCGGATCGGGTTGACAGGTTACTGGGTGGGGCTGGCGAAGACCCAGCGGTCATGGTCCACATCGGCACCAATGACAAAGTGAGTGGTAGATGGAGGGTCCTTAAAAATGATTTCAGGGACCTAGGTAGGAAGCTTAGGGCAAGGACCTCCAAGGTAGTTTTCTCAGAAATACTACCAATCCCGCGAGCCACACAGGAGCGCCAACGGGAAGTTAGGGAGGTGAATAAGTGGCTAAAGAGTTGGTGCAAGGCAGAAGGGTTTGGGTTCATGGAGAACTGGGCCGACTTCGCGGTCGGCTACAGGCTCTACCGTAGGGACGGGCTGCACCTCAATGGGGAGGGTGCAGCGGTGCTGGGGAAGAAGATGGCTAATAGGTTGGAGGAGTTTTTAAACTAGAGACGGGGGTGGGGAACCAAGGAAATAGGTGGGATGTGAGGCAAGCAAGGGGGAAGGGGAGAAGTGAATATAATGAGGGTGTAGAGGGGGGTGGGGATAGTACAGTTACATCGTTAGAGAAGAATAGGATGCTAAATAACCCCAAAGTTTTATCTTGCATGTTGACCAACGCAAGAAGCCTGACCAATAAGGCGGATGAGTTGCGGGCGCTTATATCGGAGGAGAGGTATGACATCGTAGGTATAACAGAGACTTGGCTAGATGATAGCTACGACTGGGCGGTAAATTTATTAGATTATAGTTTATTTAGAAGGGACCGGAAACAGGGGAAAGGCGGAGGAGTCTGCTTATATGTAAAGTCATGTCTAAAACCCAGACTAAGGGAAGATATAGGAGAGGGAGAAGAGGGGGTCAAGTCCATGTGGGTAGAGATAGAGGGGGCAAAAAATAATAATAAAATATTACTGGGGGTCTGCTATAAGCCACCAAATAAAACAGAGGAGAATGAGAATCTGCTATTAGGACAAATAGACAAAGTAGCAAAACATAATGAAGTGATTGTAATGGGGGATTTCAACTACCCGGATATTGACTGGGAAACAGAAACCTGTAGATCTCAGAAAGGAAAAAGGTTCTTGACAAATATTAAGGATAATTATCTCTCCCAACTAGTGCAGGAACCAACGAGAGGGAAGGCCGTGTTGGACTTAATATTGACTAATAGGCCTGATAGAATAACTGAGGTACAGATAGGGGGGCACCTAGGTAATAGCGATCATAATATTATCGACTTCAAAATGCCCTTCAGTAGGGTTATAAATAAGGGAACAACAAAAACATTAAATTTAGGAGGGCGAAGTTTGATCAGCTGATAGAAAACCTTCAACTTATTGACTGGGACTAAGTACTTAATCAATGGAATATGAATAGTAAATGGGAAACCTTCAAAAGAATTCTGAATACTCAGTGCGAGAGGTATATACCGTATGGGAATAAAAGGGCCAGAAATAAGAGGAAACCAATATGGTTGAACAAGAACGTAAAAGGGGCATTAAATAGCAAAAAAGAGGCATTCAAGAGATTAAAACAGGAAAACAGTAAGGAGGCACTAATGTGTTACAAGGAAAAAACGAGAACCAGCAAAAAACAAATAAAAATAGTGAAGGAGGAAACAGAGAAACGTATTGCTAGGGAAAGGAGATCAAATCCCAAACTGTTCTTTACGTATATAAATAGTAAAAGGATTAAATCGGATAATATTGGACCAATAAAAAGTGAGGAAGGCAAAATCATAGAGAAAGATGAGGATAAAGCTAATCTATTAAATAATTTTTTTTCGACAACTTTCACAAAGGAAATAGAACTAACAGGAGAAATGAGAAGTGACAAGCTTAATCCTCCACTAAGTATGACTAATCTAACCCAAGTTGAGGTACAGAAACGCCTCAGTAACATTAAAATAAACAAATCACCAGGACCTGATGGCATACACCCACAGGTACTAAGGGAACTAAGTAATGTGATAGACAGACCGTTATATCTTATATTTAAGGACTCTGTTGAGACTGGGTCTGTACCACTTGATTGGCGACAGGCGAATGTAGTGCCAATATTCAAAAAGGGAGCGAAAAGTGACGCCGGAAACTATCGGCCGGTGAGTCTGACGTCCGTTGTGGGCAAAATTTTTGAAAGCTTCATTAAAGAGGCAATTACAGAGCATCTTGATGCTAATAATCTTTTAATCCCGAAACAACATGGATTCATGAGGAATCGCTCCTGCCAAACAAACCTGATTGGCTTCTACGAGGAGGTTAGCTCTCGATTAGATCAGGGGGAACCAGTGGATGTCGTGTATCTCGACTTCTCAAAAGCGTTCGATAGCGTGCCACATAATAGGTTGGTATACAAAATGAGAATGATGGGGCTGGGGGAAAATGTCTGCAAGTGGGTAGCAAACTGGCTAAGGGATAGAAGGCAGAGGGTGGTTATAAATGGAATATACTCAGATTGGGTAAGCGTCACTAGTGGGGTACCACAGGGGTCTGTACTAGGCCCAATGTTATTTAATATCTTTATTAACGACATAGTCAACGGGATAAATAGTAAAATATCAATATTTGCAGACGACACAAAGTTATGTAAAACAATTAATACAAAAGAGGACATTGCAGACCTACAGAGGGATTTGGATAAGCTGGGTAGGTGGAGCATTAAATGGCAAATGAGGTTTAACGAGGAGAAATGTAAGGTGTAACGGGTCTGGGAGGTGGAACCTCTGAGCTACTATACAAGGGGGCGGTCCTTGTAAGGGAGCGGGTGGCGACCAGGGAAGACGGGCAGGCAGACACAGCAGGTGACCGGGACAGTCTCTGAGTGAACGGGCTGGAGGTCACGGCAAGTGACCGGGGCAGTCTCTGGATGAACGGGCAGGAGGTCACGGCAAGTGACCGGGGCAGTCTCTGGATGAACGGGCAGGAGGTCACGGCAAGTGACCAGGGCAGTCTCTGGATGAACGGGCAGGAGGTCACGGCAAGTGACCGGGGCAGTCTCTGGGTAAAGGGTAGGTACGACCTGTGATGGCAGAGCCTCCAGGTAGGCTAGCAGGCAGATGGTAGATGTGTGCTCCCAGGTGAGCAAGCGAGAGTCTCTGGAATGGCAGGTGGTCACAGCACGTGACGGCGGAGCCTCCAGGTAGGCAAGCAGGCAGGTAACAGGTGTGCGCTCCCAGGTGAGCGGGCAGGAGTCTCTGGAATGGCAGGTGGTCACAGCACGTGACGGCGGAGCCTCCAGGTAGGCTAGCAGGCAGGTAGCAGGTGTGCGCTCCCAGGTGAGCGGGCAGGAGTCTCTGGAATGGCAGGTGGTCACAGCACGTGACGGCGGAGCCTCCAGGTAGGCTAGCAGGCAGGTAGCAGATGTGCGCTCCCAGGTGAGCGGGCAAGCTGGTCCATAGAAAGACTGACAGGAGTTGGAGGGCATACCTTCGGTCCTCAGGCTAGCAGGCAGGTAGCAGAAGAGCGCTCCCAGGTGAGCGGGCAAGCTGGTCCTTAGACAGACTGACAGGAGTCGGTAGGCAGACCGTCAGACCTCAGGCTAGCAGGCAGGTAAGCGGAATATCAGGCAGGAATCAGACAGCAACTGGCAGGAATCTGGCAGGTAACTGGCAACGGGACCTGAGGGCTGAAGCAGAGTAGTGAACAGTGCAACAACATTGCTCGGGCACCTCCATTTTGGAGGAGGTGCCTTATATATGGTGAAGTCCTCCGGCCATTGGCCGGGGACTCCTTAGGACGGCGCGCGCGGCCCCTTTAAGAGGGAGGGAGCGCGCGCGCCCTAAGCAGAGTGGCCGGGAAGGAGCGCGCGCTGCCAGCAGAACGGGAGGAGGACGCCGGGCTCGGAGCAGAGGGGTGAGGGGAACAGCATCCCTGCCTAGCAGAGGGCAGGGACGCCGGCGCTACAGTACCCCCCCCTTTAGGCCCCCCCTTTTTTAGGCCAGAGAGAAATTTAGCTAGGATGAGAGGGGCATGATGTTCTCCCGGGGCTCCCACGTTCTCTCCTCAGGACCAAACCCCTTCCAATCTACTAGAAAAAAGGTCTTCCCTCTTACCCTTTTGGTGGCCAGAATGTTCTCTACCTCAAATTCGTTTTCAGCGGAAACCGGAGCAGGAGGCGTACCTGTAGACTTGGAGAAAGAGTTAAGTACCACAGGTTTGAGGAGAGATACATGGAAGGAGTTAGGGATCCGCAAGTTGGCCGGGAGTTTCAATTTATAGGCCACCGGGTTGATCTGACTGATGACCTCCAGAGGACCGATGAACCGAGGCCCTAACTTATAGGAAGGAATCTTGAGCCGGACATACTTGGACGAGAGCCAGACCTTATCCCCTGGACGGAATTGAGGAGGATCCAGACGTTTTTTGTCAGCATGTCTTTTCATACGCTCGGATGACAGAAGGAGTGCGGATCGGGTACTCTCCCATATGGAGGAAAATTTGTTAAGAGATTCCGCAGCCGGATTGTCCACCGAGGTGGAGACGGGAAATGGGATCCGAGGATGCTGACCGAAGACTACAAAAAACGGGAATTTGGAGGAAGATTCGCTCTCGTGATCGTTGTA
Source organism: Phyllobates terribilis (assembly GCF_046119375.1). Taxonomy (NCBI): domain Eukaryota; kingdom Metazoa; phylum Chordata; class Amphibia; order Anura; family Dendrobatidae; genus Phyllobates; species Phyllobates terribilis. The sequence continues at coordinate 793,069,024 of NW_027362761.1, forward strand.
AGAAAATTCGGCCCATGGCAGGAGATCCACCCAGTCTGAATGGTGGGCATTAACGAAGTGCCGGAGGTAACTGGTCAGGTTCTGATTGATCCGCTCCAGTTGACCATTAGACTGTGGGTGGTAAGCGGAGGAGAAGTCCAGGGTGACGTCAAGCAGTTTACAAGTGGCTCTCCAGAAGCGTGAGATGAACTGTACCCCACGATCCGACACGATGTGGAGGGGCAGGCCATGAAGACGGAAGATGTGGCGGATAAAGTCTTTAGCCAGCTCGGGTGCAGACGGGAGGCCTGGCAGGGGAAAGAAATGAGCCATCTTGGAAAAGCGGTCAGCGACCACCCAAATGACCGTACAACCGGCAGAGACGGGGAGATCAGTTATAAAGTCCATTGCTATATGCTGCCAGGGGGCAGCAGGTACTGGGAGCGGAAGGAGGCGACCGGCTGGCAGATGTCTCGGAACCTTGTTGCGGGCGCAGGACACACAGGCAGAAACAAAGTCTATTACGTCCTTGTGCAGGGTAGGCCACCAGTAGTGCCGGGTAATAAGCTGGAGGGTCTTTTTCTGACCGGCGTGGCCAGCTAGTTTAGACGAGTGACCCCAGTGTAGGATCTTCTCCCGATCAGGTACTGATACGAACGTCTTACCGGGAGGGAGACGATTTAGACTCACGGGAGCCACCTGCATTACTCTGGCGGGATCGATGATGTGTTTCGGTTCTTCCTCGAGATCAGACACCAGAAAGGATCGGGATAAGGCGTCCGCCTTGATGTTTTTGTCAGCCGGGCGAAAATGAAGAATAAAATCAAAGCGAGCAAAAAACAAGGACCACCGAGCTTGGCGCGGGTTAAGTCTCTGGGCATGCTGGAGGTAAGCCAAGTTCTTGTGGTCAGTGTAAATTATTACCGGGTGAAGAGCCCCTTCGAGCAGGTAACGCCACTCCTCCAATGCCAGCTTGATGGCCAATAACTCTCGATCTCCAATGGAATAGTTGCGCTCAGAAGAGGAGAAGAGTTTGGAGAAGAAGCCACAAGTTACCATTCTCCCGGAAGATGATTTTTGGGTAAGTACCGCTCCGGCTCCAGAGGAGGAGGCGTCAACCTCCAGGAAGAACTGCTTGTTGCCATCTGGGCGATGCAGCACCAGGGCGGAAGAGAAGGCCTGTTTTAAGGAAAGAAAGGCCTCCTCTGCTTCAGGCGGCCACTCTCTGGGATTAGTGCCCTTACGGGTGAGCGCGGAAATTGGGGCAGTCCGGAAAGAGAAGTGCGGTATGAAGAGGCGGTAGTAGTTGTCGAAGCCCAGGAACCGCTGAATGGCCTTCAACCCCTCCGGTCGGGGCCATTTCTCGATGGCAGACAGTTTCTCTGGATCCATTCGTAGGCCGGTCTGAGAAATAATGTAGCCCAAAAACGGAAGCGAGGTCTGCTCAAAGAGGCACTTCTCATATTTAGCGAAGAGGTGATTCTGCCTGAGCCTGAGCAGGACCTGACGAACGTCTCTCCGGTGAGTCTGGAGATCCGGAGAGAAGACCAAGATGTCGTCCAGGTACACCACTACGCAGGAGTAGAGAAGGTCCAGGAAGATGTCATTGACCAACTCTTGAAAGACGGCAGGAGCGTTACAGAGACCGAAGGGCATTACCAGATATTCATAGTGGCCGTCCCGGGTGTTGAATGCAGTCTTCCATTCATCCCCTTGACGGATACGGACCAGGTTGTACGCCCCACGGAGGTCCAGTTTGGTGAAGATTCTAGCCCCCCTCAGACGATCAAATAATTCTGGAATGAGCGGAAGGGGGTACTTATTCTTCACCGTGATCTGGTTAAGGCCTCTATAGTCTATACAGGGACGGAGAGAGCCGTCCTTCTTTTTTACGAAAAAGAAGCCTGCTCCCGCCGGGGAGGTAGATTTCCGGATGAATCCCCTGGCCAAATTCTCCTCAATATATTCGGACATCGACCGGGTCTCAGCAGCGGACAATGGGTAAATACGCCCACGGGGAGGCGTAGCATCGGGTAACAGGTCGATAGGACAGTCGTATGGTCTATGAGGGGGTAATGTCTCTGCCTCCTTTTTATTAAAGACATCAGCAAATGACCAATAGGGAACCGGAAGTCCAGGTAGATTAGTTGGGGTAGGAGAAGGACGGGCGGGATGAACAGGAACCAAACAAGTCTTATGACAGTCCTGTCCCCAGCGAAGGACTTCTCCGGTCTGCCAGTCAAGCACGGGTGCATGTCTCTGGAGCCAAGGTAGACCTAGTAAGAGGGCGTGAGAGAGTCCAGGCAGAACATGAAAAGAGATGCTCTCAGAATGCAGCATTCCCACCTGCAGAGTTACGGATTCGGTGATGAGTTGGATGGGACGTGGTAAGAGGCCCCCATCCACAGCAGCGACAGATAATGGTATAGCCAGAGGTTTGGTGGGAATGCGGTATTTTTCTACCAGGGCCTGTGAAATAAGATTCCCGGCCGCTCCAGAGTCAAGTTGGGCTAGTTCGAAAAAGCGATTCTCCCCGCAGATAATTGAGACTGACAGCAGCAGAGATGGAGAGGATTTATTCTTGTCTAGGTCGACCTCTCTGAGCGAACCTAGACACAGGCGTTTCCCGACCTCTCTGGGCAGGTACGGATCCGGTGCTCCTTACTGCCACAGTAGAAGCAGCTCCCCTCGGCACGGCGTAAGTCCTGACGGGTTTTGACCATCATGGTCTGGTTGACCTGCATAGGCTCAGGAGAGTGTACTTGGGGAGAAACGGAGGGAGTGACGGATTTCTGAAAAGTAGGAGCTAGACGTGGAAACCTCCTCTCACGGGTGACTTCTTTGGCACGCTCCTGGAACCATAGGTCAATCCGGGTGGCAAGAGTTATTAGGTCATCGAGAGTGGTAGGAATGTCTCGACCGGCAAGTTCATCTTTAATACGGCCGGACAGACCCTCCCAGAAGACAGATACCAGAGCGTCATTATCCCAGGCCAGCTCCGAGGCAAGGGTACGGAACCGTATGGCATATTGGCCCACGGTGAGACTTCCCTGACGGAGGCGTAGCAGAGATGATGCGGATGAGGTCTTCCGTCCAGGTTCGTCGAAGACTTTCCGGAAAGCCGTGAGAAAGGCAGGCAAGTCGGACACCAGAGGGTCTCCTCTCTCCCATAGAGGATTTAGCCAGGCCAGGGCCTCCCCGGTGAGATGGGACATGATGAAGGCAATTTTGGCCCGGTCGGAGTTAAACTGGTGGGACAGGAGTTCAAAGTGCAGGGTGCACTGATTTATAAAGCCCCGAGCCTGAGCGGAGTCGCCTCCGAAGCGAGGAGGTGCAGAAAGCCGGGGTCCGGGGTAGGATACCATAGTATTGGTGGGCAGCGGAGCTGCCGGATTGCGAGTCATGGCACTGGCGGTGGTTGCTGGGGGAGCAGTCAGAGTGTCCAGGCGAGAATTGACATTCCGCAGGTGACCCAGGATGGACTCCTGTTGGGACCTCTGACGGGACAGTTCATGACACAGGTCCGAGAGTGAGGGAGCTTGGGTGCCACCAGGTTCCATGGCCAGAGCAAACTGTAACGGGTCTGGGAGGCGGAACCTCTGAGCTACTATACAAGGGGGCGGTTCTTGTAAGGGAGCGGGTGGCGACCAGGGAAGACGGGCAGGCAGACACAGCAGGTGACCGGGACAGTCTCTGAGTGAACGGGCTGGAGGTCACGGCAAGTGACCGGGGCAGTCTCTGGATGAACGGGCAGGAGGTCACGGCAAGTGACCGGGGCAGTCTGTGGATGAATGGGCAGGAGGTCACGGCAAGTGACCGGGGCAGTCTCTGGATGAACGGGCAGGAGGTCACGGCAAGTGACCGGGGCAGTCTCTGGGTAAAGGGTAGGTACGACCTGTGATGGCAGAGCCTCCAGGTAGGCTAGCAGGCAGATGGTAGATGTGTGCTCCCAGGTGAGCAAGCGAGAGTCTCTGGAATGGCAGGTGGTCACAGCACGTGACGGCGGAGCCTCCAGGTAGGCAAGCAGGCAGGTAACAGGTGTGCGCTCCCAGGTGAGCGGGCAGGAGTCTCTGGAATGGCAGGTGGTCACAGCACGTGACGGCGGAGCCTCCAGGTAGGCTAGCAGGCAGGTAGCAGGTGTGCGCTCCCAGGTGAGCGGGCAGGAGTCTCTGGAATGGCAGGTGGTCACAGCACGTGACGGCGGAGCCTCCAGGTAGGCTAGCAGGCAGGTAGCAGATGTGCGCTCCCAGGTGAGCGGGCAAGCTGGTCCATAGACAGACTGACAGGAGTTGGAGGGCAGACCGTCGGACCTCAGGCTAGCAGGCAGGTAGCAGAAGAGCGCTCCCAGGTGAGCAGGCAAGCTGGTCCTTAGACAGACTGACAGGAGTCGGTAGGCAGACCGTCGGACCTCAGGCTAGCAGGCAGGTAAGCGGAATATCAGGCAGGAATCAGACAGCAACTGGCAGGAATCTGGCAGGTAACTGGCAACGGGACCTGAGGGCTGAAGCAGAGTAGTGAACAGTGCAACAACATTGCTCGGGCACCTCCATTTTGGAGGAGGTGCCTTATATATGGTGAAGTCCTCCGGCCATTGGCCGGGGACTCCTTAGGACGGCGCGCGCGGCCCCTTTAAGAGGGAGGGAGCGCGCGCGCGCCCTAAGCACAGTGGCCGGGAAGGAGCGCGCGCTGCCAGCAGAGCGGGAGGAGGACGCCGGGCTCGGAGCAGAGGGGTGAGGGGAACAGCGTCCCTGCCTAGCAGAGGGCAGGGACACCGGCGCTACATAAGGTCATACATATGGGAAGGAAAAATAGAAGTCACCAGTACTCACTGAATGGGAAATCATTGGGGAATTCAGAGATGGAGAAGGACTTGGGCATATTGATTGATAGCAAACTAAATTGGAGTGCCCAAAGTCAGGCCGCTGCTGTAAGGGCAAACAGGGTAATGGGATGTATCAGAAGAGGTATAGCTGCAAAGGATGAGAACATTGTTCTTCCACTGTACAAAGCACTGGTCAGACCACACTTGGAATACTGTGCTCAGTTATGGGCCCCAATATATAGAAAGGATATAAATGAGCTTGAAAAAGTACAAAGGAGGGCAACAAAATTAATAAAGGGAATGGAGGGACTGCAATACCCAGAGAGGTTGGCAAAACTAGGACTATTCAGCCTGGAAAAGAGAAGGTTGAGGGGGGACATAATAAATGTGTACAAATATGTTAGGGGACAGTATAGAGATCTTGCCCGGGATTTGTTCAAAAGGAGGGATATTACGGTAACAAGAGGGCATTCACTAAGACTGGAAGAGAAAAGGTTTCAGCACCAGCATAGGAAGGGGTTCTTTATGGTAAGAGCAGTGAGAATATGGAATTCACTGAGTGAGGAGACGGTAATGTCAGATTCACTACACGAGTTCAAGCGGGGACTGGATGCATTTCTAGATACCAGGCAGATTTCAGCGTATACTTAAAAATAAAATAAAATAGTAGGTTGATACAGGGATTTATTCTGACTGCATGTTTCAGTGTCGGGAGGGAATTTTTCCTCAGGTGAAGATTGGCTAAATCATTTGGGGATTTTGCCCTCCTCTGGATCAACTTTAGCAATTACAGAACTAAAAGGTCGAACTTGATGGACGCAAGTCTTTATTCGGCTTTACTAACTATGTTACTATATTGTTATTGTCTTTTTATTCCACTGTGACCACCACCATTCTTGCAAGAGGCATGAAAACCGTCTTGGTAAGCTACTGCGACCTCCACCACCTTTCCAAGGTGCATTAATATTGTCTTTTTATTCCACTGCGACCTCCACCATTCTTTAAAGGGGCATTAAAACCGTCTTGTTAAGCTACTGCGACCTCCATGTCTCTTCCAAAGGGCATTAAAACCGTCTTGTAAAGCTACTGCGACCTCCACGTCTCTGTCAAGGGGCATTAAAACCGTCTTGTTAAGCTACTGCGACCTCCATGTCTCTTCCAAATGGCATTACAACCGTCTTGTTAAGCTACTGCGACCTCCACGTCTCTTCGAAGGGGCATTAAAACTCTCTTGTTAAGCTACTGCGACCTCCACCACTTTTCCAAGGGGCATTGATATTGTCTTTTTATTCCACTGCGACCTCCACCATTCTTCCAAGGGGCATTAAAACCGTCTTGTTAAGCTACTGTTACATCCACGTCTCTTCCTAGGGGCATGAAAATCGTCTTCTTAAGCTACTGCGAACTCCACCACTTTTCCAAGGGGCATTGATGTTGTCTTTTTATTCCACTGTGACCTCCACCATTCTTCCAAGGGGCATTAAAACCGTCTTGTTTAGCTACTGCGACCTCCACGTCTCTTCCAAGAGGCATTAAAACTGTCTTGTTAGGCTACTGCGACCTCCACCACTTTTCCAAGGGGCATTCAAACCGTCTTGTTAAGCTACTGCGACCTCCACGTCTCTTCCAAGGGGCATTAAAATCGTCTTGTTAAGCTACTGCGACCTCCACGTCTCTTCCAAGGGGCATTAAAACTGTCTTGTTAAGCTACTGCGACCTCCACCACTTTTCCAAGGGGCATTCAAACCGTCTTGTTAAGCTACTGCGACCTCCACGTCTCTTCCAAGGGGCATTAAAATCGTCTTGTTAAGCTACTGCGACCTCCACTTCTGTTCCAAGGGGCATTAAAACCGTCTTGTTAAGCTACTGCGACCTCCACCACTTTTCCAACGGGCATTAAAACCGTCTAGTTAAGCTACTGCGACCACCACCACTTTTCCAAGGGGCATTGATATTGTCTTTTTATTCCACTGCAACCTCTACCATTCTTCCAAGGGGCATTAAAACCGTCTTGTTAAGCTTCTGCGACCTCCATGTCTCTTCCAAAGGGCATTAAAACCATCTTTTTAAGCTACTGCGACCTCCACGTCTCCTCCAAGGTGCATTAAAACCGTCTTGTTAAGCTACTGCGACGTCCACGTCTCTTCCAAATGGCATTAAAACTGTCTTGTTAAGCTACTGCGACCTCCACGTCTCTTCCAAGGGGCATTAAAATCGTCTTGTTAAGCTACTGCGACCTCCACCACTTTTCCAAGGGGCATTGATATTGTCTTTTATTCCACTGCGACCTCCACCATTCTTCCAAGGGCATTAAAACAGTCATGTTAAGCTACTGCGACCTCCACGTCTCTTTCAAGGGGCATTAAAATCGTCTTCTTAATCTACTGCCATCTCCACCACTTTTCCAAGGGGCATTGATGTTGCATTTTTATTTCACTGTGACCTCCACCATTCTTCCTAGGGGCATTAAAACCGCCTTGTTAAGCTACTGCGAACTCCACGTCTCTTCCAAGCGGCATTAAAACTGTGTTGTTAGGCTACTGCGACCTCCACCACTTTTCCAAGGGGCATTCAAACCGCCTTGTTAAGCTACTGCGACCTCCACGTCTCTTCCAAGGGGCAAGAAAACCGCCTTGTTAAGCTACTGCGACCTCCACGTCTCTTCCAAGGGGCATTATAACCGTCTTGTTAAGCTACTGCGACCTCCACCACTTTTCCAAGGGGCACTAAAACCGTCTTGTTAAGCTACTGCGACCTCCACCACTTTTCCAAGGGGCATTGATATTGTCTTTTTATTCCACTGCGACCTCCACCATTCTTCCAAAGGGCATTAAAACCGTCGTATTAAGCTCCTGCGACCTCCACTTCTCTTCCAAGGGGCATTAAAACCATCTTGTTAAGCTACTGCGACCTCCACCACTTTTCCAAGGGGCATTAAGACCGTCTTGTTAAGCTACTGCGACCTCCACCACTTTCCCAAGGGGCATTAAAACTGTCTTGTTAAGCTACTGCAACCTCCACCACTTTTCCAGCGGGCATTAAAACCGTCTTGTTAAGCTACTGCGACCACCACCACTTTTCCAAGGGGCATTGATATTGTCTTTTCTTCTACTGAAACCTCCACCATTCTTCCAAGGGGAATTAAAACCATCTTGTTAAGCTACTGCGACCTCCACGTCTCTTCCAAGGGGCATTAAAACCGTCTTGTCAAGCTACTGCGACCTCCACGTCTCTTCCAAGGGGCATTAAAACTGTCTTTTTAAGCTACTGCGACCTCCACCATTTTTCCAAGGGGCATTGATGTTGTCTTTTTATTCCACTGCGACCTCCACCATTCTTCCAAGGGGCATTAAAACCATCTTGTTAAGCTTCTGCGACCTCCATGTCTCTTCCAAATGGCATTAAAACCGTCTTGTTAAGCTACTGCGACATCCACGTCTCTTCCAAGGGACATTAAAAACCGTCTTGTTAAGCTACTGTGACCTCCACCACTTTCCAAATGGGCATTGATATTGTCTTTTTATTCCACTGCAACCTCCACCATTCTTCCAAGGGGCATTAAAACCGTCTTGTTAAGCTACTGCGACCTCCACGTCTCTTCCAAGGGGCATTAAAACCGTCTTCTTAAGCTTCTGCAACCTCCACCACTTTTCCATGGGGCATTGATGTTGTATTTTTATTCCACTGTGACCTCCACCATTCTTCCAAGGGGCATTAAAACCATCTTGTTAAGCTACTGCGACCTCCACGTCTCTTCCAAGGGGCATTAAAACTGTCTTGTTAGGCTAATGCGACCTCCACCACTTTTCCAAGGGGCAGTCAAACCGTCTTGTTAAGCTACTTCGACCTCCACGTCTCTTCCAATTGGCATTAAAACCGTCTTGTTAAGCTACTGCGACCTCCACGTCTCTTCCAAGGGGCAATAAAACCAACTTGTTAAGCTACTGCGACCTCCACGTCTCTTCCAAGGGGCATTAAAACCGTCTTGTTAAGCTACTGTGACCTCCTCGTCTCTTCCAAGGGGCATTAAAACCGTCTTGTTAAGCTACTGTGACCTCCACGTCTCTTCCAAGGGGCATTAAATCCGTGTTGTTAAGCTACTGCGACCTCCAACACTTTTCCAAGGTGCACTAAAACCATCTTGTTAAGCTTCTGCGACCTCCACCACTTTTCCATGGGGCATTTAAACCGTCTTGTTAAGCACCTGCGACCTCCACCACTTTTCCAAGGGGCATTGATATTGTCTTTTTATTCCACTGCGACCTCCACCATTCTTCCAAGGGGCAATAAAACCGTCTTGTTAAGCTATTGCGACCTCCACTACTTTTCCAAGAGGCATTGATATTGTCTTTTTATTACACTGCGACCTCCACCATTCTTCCAAGGGGCATTAAAACCGCCTTGTTAAGTTACTGCGACCTCCACGTCTCTTCCAAGGGACATTAAAACCATCTTGTTAAGCTACTGCGACCTCCACCACTTTTCCAAGGGGCATTAAAACCGTCTTATTAAGCTACTGCGACCTCCACCACTTTCCCAACGGGCATTAAAACCGTCTAGTTAAGCTACTGCGACCACCACCACTTTTCCAAGGGGCATTGATATTGTCTTTTTATTCCGCTGCAACCTCTACCATTCTTCCAAGGGGCATTAAAACCGTCTTGTTAAGCTTCTGCGACCTCCATGTCTCTTCCAAAGGGCATTAAAACCATCTTTTTAAGCTACTGCGACCTCCACGTCTCCTCCAAGGTGCATTAAAACCGTCTTGTTAATCTACTGCGACGTCCACGTCTCTTCCAAATGGCATTAAAACCGTCTTGTTAAGCTACTGCGACCTCCACGTCTCTTCCAAGGGGCATTAAAATCGTCTTGTTAAGCTACTGCGACCTCCACCACTTTTCCAAGGGGCATTGATATTGTCTTTTTATTCCACTGCGACCTCCACCATTCTTCCAAGGGGCATTAAAACCGTCATGTTAAGCTACTGCCACCTCCACGTCTCTTCCAAGGGGCATTAAAATCGTCTTCTTAAGCTACTGCCACCTCCACCACTTTTCCAAGGGGCATTGATGTTGCATTTTTCTTTCACTGTGACCTCCACCATTCTTCCAAGGGGCATTAAAACCGCCTAGTTAAGCTACTGCGACCTCCACGTCTCTTCCAAGCGGCATTAAAACTGTGTTGTTAGGCTACTGCGACCTCCACCACTTTTCCAAGGGGCATTCAAACCGCCTTGTTAAGCTACTGCGACCTCCACGTCTCTTCCAAGGGGCATTAAAACCGCCTTGTTAAGCTACTGCGACCTCCACGTCTCTTCCAAGGGGCATTATAACCGTCTTGTTAAGCTACTGCGACCTCCAGCACTTTTCCAAGGGGCACTAAAACCGTCTTGTTAAGCTACTGCGACCTCCACCACTTTTCCAAGGGGCATTGATATTGTCTTTTTATTCCACTGCGACCTCCACCATTCTTCCAAAGGGCATTAAAACCGTCGTATTAAGCTCCTGCGACCTCCACTACTTTTCCAATGGGCATTGATATTGTCTTTTTATTACACTGCGACCTCCACCAATCTTCCAAGGGGCATTAAAACCGGCTTGTTAAGTTACTGCGACCTCCACTTCTCTTCTAAGGGGCATTAAAACCATCTTGTTAAGCTACTGCGACCTCCACCACTTTTCCAAGGGGCATTAAAACCGTCTTGTTAAGCTACTGCGACCTCCACCACTTTTCCAAGGGGCATTAAAACCGTCTTGTTAAGCTACTGCAACCTCCACCACTTTTCCAACGGGCATTAAAACCGTCTTGTTAAGCTACTGCGACCACCACCACTTTTCCAAGGGGCATTGATATTGTCTTTTCATTCTACTGAAACCTCCACCATTCTTCCAAGGGGCATTAAAACCATCTTGTTAAGCTACTGCGACCTCCACGTCTCTTCCAAGGGGCATTAAAACCGTCTTGTCAAGCTACTGCGACCTCCACCACTTTTCCAAGGGGCATTAAAACCGTCTTGTTAAGCTACTGCGACCTCCACGTCTCTACCAAGGGGCATTAAAACTGTCTTGTTAAGCTACTGCGACCTCCACCACCTTTCCAAGGTGCATTAATATTGTCTTTTTATTCCACTGCGACCTCCACCATTCTTCCAAGGGACATTAAAACCGTCTTGTTAAGCTACTGCGACCTCCATGTCTCTTCCAAAGGGCATTAAAACCGTCTTGTAAAGCTACTGCGACCTCCACGTCTCTGTCAAGGGGCATTAAAACCGTCTTGTTAAGCTACTGCGACCTCCATGTCTCTTCCAAATGGCATTACAACCATCTTGTTAAGCTACTGCGACCTCCACGTCTCTTCGAAGGGGCATTAAAACTCTCTTGTTAAGCTACTGCGACCTCCACCACTTTTCCAAGGGGCATTGATATTGTCTTTTTATTCCACTGCGACCTCCACCATTCTTCCAAGGGGCATTAAAACCGTCTTGTTAAGCTACTGTGACCTCCACGTTTCTTCCTAGGGGCATGAAAATCGTCTTCTTAAGCTACTGCGAACTCCACCACTTTTCCAAGGGGCATTGATGTTGTCTTTTTATTACACTGTGACCTCCACCATTCTTCCAAGGGGCATTAAAACCGTCTTGTTTAGCTACTGCGACCTCCACGTCTCTTCCAAGAGGCATTAAAACTGTCTTGTTAGGCTACTGCGACCTCCACCACTTTTGCAAGGGGCATACAAACCGTCTTGTTAAGCTTCTGCGACCTCCACGTCTCTTCCAAGGGGCATTAAAATCGTCTTGTTAAGCTACTGCGACCTCCACGTCTCTTCCAATGGGCATTAAAACCGTCTTGTTAAGCTACTGCGACCTCCACCACTTTTCCAAGGGGCATTAAAACCGTCTTGTTAAGCTACTGCGACCTCCACCACTTTTCCAAGGGGCATTAAAACCGTCTTGTTAAGCTCCTGCGACCTCCACCATTTTTCCAAGGGTCATTGATATTGTCTTTTTATTCCACTGCGACCTCCACCATTCTTCCAAGTGGCATTAAAACCGTCTTGTTAAGCTACTGCAACCTCCACTACTTTTCCAGGGGCATTGATATTGTCTTTTTATTCTACTGCGACCTCCACCATTCTTCCAAGGGGCATTAAAACCGTCTTGTTAAGCTACTGCGACCCCCACCACTTTTCCAAGTGGCATTGATATTGTCTTTTTATTCCACTGCAACCTCCACCACTTCTTCCAAGGGGCATTAAAACCGTCTTGTTAAGCTACTGCGACCTCCACGTCTCTTCAAAGGGGCATTAAAACCATCTTGTTAAGCTACTGCGACCTCCACCACTTTTCCAAGGGGCATTCAAACTGTCTTGTTAAGCTACTGCGACCTCCACCACTTTTACAAGGGGCATTAAAACCGTCTTGTTAAGCTACTGCGACCTCCACCACTTTTCCAAGGGGCATTGATATTGTCTTTTTATTCCACTGCGACCTTCACCATTCTTCAAAGGGGCATTAAAACCGTCTTGTTAAGCTACTGCGACCTCCACTTCCTTTCCAAGGGGCATTGATATTGTCTTTTTAATCCACTGCGACCTCCACCATTCTTCCAAGGGGCATTAAAACCGTCTTGTTAAACCACTCTGAATTCCACAGCTCTTCCAAGGGTCATTGAAATGTTGTTTTTAATTAACTCTGACCTCCACGAATCTTCCAACGGGCATTGCATTTCCTCCTAATTTTAGTCAGCTTCTGCTTTTCAATGCATAGGCGAACACTAAGGGAGACCCACTCCCCAATAATGGGTAGAAGGTTTTTAGTATTCTGTAATCCACGTCTGTTTCAAGGGGCATTGCAGTTCCTCATTTTTTGGAAAGCCTTCCATTCACTGCTTAGGCCAACAGTGCACAGGAGACACAGTAGCTATAAATGAAAAAAACGGTTTAGTTAAGGCCCTCTGACCTTCATGTCACTTCCAAGGGGCATTGGAGTGCCTCGAAATTTTTGGCAGGCATTGCACTCACTGTATGCCCTATACAGTGGATACAGAAAGTATTCAGACCCCTTTAAATATTTCACTCTTTGTTTCATTGCAGCCATTTGGTAAATTCTAAAAATGTCATTCTGTTTTCTCATTAAAGTACACTCTACACCCCATCTTGACTGAAAAAAAACAGAAATGTAGAACTTTTTGCAAATTTATTAAAAAAGAAAAACTGAAATATCACATGGTCATAAGTATTCAGACCCTTTGCTCAGACAGTCATATGTAAGTCACAAGCTGTCCATTTCCTTGTGATCCTCCTTGAGATGGTTCTACTCCTTCATTGGAGTCCAGCTGTATTTAATTAAACTGATAGGACTTGATTTGGAAAGGCACACACCTGTCTATATAAGACCTCACAACTCACAGTGCATGTCAGACCAAATGAGAATCATGAGCTCAAAGGAACTGGCCAAGGAGCTCAGAGACAGAATTGTGGCAAGGCACAGATCTGACCAAGGTTATAAAAGAATTTCTGCATTACTCAAGGTTCCTAAGAGCACAGTGGCCTCCATAATCCTTAAATGGAAGAAGTTTGGGACTACCAGAAGTCTTCCTAGACCTGGCCGTCCAGCCAAACTGAGCAATCGTGGGAAAAGAGACTTGGTGAGAGAGGTAAAGAACCCCAAGATCACTGTGGCTAAGCTCCAGGAATGCAGTAGGGTGATGGGAGAAAGTTCCACAAAGTCAACTATCACTGCAGCCCTCCACCAGTCAGACCTTTATGGCAGAGTGGCCCAACGGAAGCCTCTCCTCAGTGCAAGACATATGAAAGCCCGCATAGAGTTTGCTCAAAAACACATGAAGGACTCCCAAACTATGAGAAATAAGATTCTCTGGTCTGATGAGATGAAGATAGAACTTTTTGGTGATAATTCTAAGTGGTATGTTTGGAGAAAAGCAGGCACTGCTCATCACCTGCCCAGTACAATCCCAACAGTGAAACATGGTGGTGGCAGAATCATGCTATGGGGGTGTTTTTCAGCTGCAGGGACAGGACAACTGGTTGCAATTGAAAGAAACATGAATGCGGCCAAGTACAGAGATATCCTGGATGAAAACCTCGTCCAGAGTTCTCTGGACCTCAGACTTGGTTGAAGGTTCATCTTCCAACAAGACAATGACCCTAAGCACACAGCTAAAATAACAAAGGAGTGGCTTCAGAACAACTCTGTGACCATTCTTGACTGGCTCAGCCTGAGCCCTGACCTAAACCCAATTGAGCATCTCTGGAGAGACCTGAAAATGGCTGTCCACCAATGTTCACCATCCAACCTGACGGAACTGGAGATGATCTGCAAGGAAGAATGGCAGAGGATCCCCAAAACCAGGTGTGAAAAACTTGTTGCATCATTTCCAAGAAGACTCATGGCTGTACTAGCTCAAAAGGTGCTTCTACTCAATACTGAGCAAAGGGTCTGAATACTTATGACCATGCGAGATGTCAGTTTTTCTTTTTTAATAAATTTGCAAAAATTTCTACATTTCTCATTTTTTTCAGCCAAGATGGGGTGCAGAGTGTACTTTAATGAAAAAAAAATGAACTTTTTACAATTTACCAAGTGTCTGCAATGAAACAAAGAGTGAAAAGTTTTAAGGGGTCTGAATACTTTCCGTACCCACTGTAACTGTGTAGCCGAACCGCTCCTTTTGGTACAGAAACATATCCTACAAGACATGTGTGGTTGACTGGCCTGATATTGATGTGAATGATCCCTTTTCCTCCTGCTCTTTCTCCTTTGCCACCACCTCATCCATCATCATCCAGTCATAGAACTGGGATAGTAGAAGGAAAACATCCAGCAATCCTCGGAGGAGGTAGGATATGCGCCAAAATGCTGACCACCTCAGGCCTAGTAGCTACTACATACATGCGCTTACATTCCAAGAAAACAAAGCAGATGCTAACTTCTATCATCATCATCATGCTCCTCGCCTTGGCACTCTCAACTCCCCTGATGGAGAAGCCAGGGCCCACCGGAGGAGTCTGGCTCTCTGGTGGGCTCGTTCAATGCTGCCCTAAAGCAGACCAGGCTAAGAAAAGTGTGGGGGAAGTTGACTGGAGAAATAGGAGTGCGGTTGGGGACCGTTTTTGGAGACCTGGCCGCCCCCAGGTGGCTGGGGACCATGTGTGGATACCCAGCCGTGGGGCGGCTGGGGACTGAGTATGGACATTCGGCCGCCCCCTGGCGGCTGGGGACTGAGTGTGGACACCCGGCCGCCGGGCGGCTGGGAACTGAGTATGGATACCAGGCTGCCGACGCAGCCATGACATGGTGGCCGGCGTTTGCCTCCACATGCCTAAAAGGCCCAATTTCAAGTGCAAGCAAGCTAGCAGTATGGTATTGCAAAATGGGGGTGGGTGGGTGGCAGGTTGCACACTTACGCTTGCATTCCAAGAAAACAAAGCAGATGCTAACTTCTATCATCATCATCATGCTCCTCACCTTGGCACTCTCAACTCCCCTGATGGAGAAGCCAGGGCCCACCGGAGGAGTCTGGTTCTCTGGTGGGCTCGTCCAATGCTGCCCTAAAGCAGGCCAGGCTAAGAAAAGTGTGCGGGAAGTTGACTGGAGAAATAGGGGCGGCTGGGGACCGTGTGTGGACACCCGGCCGCGGGGTGGCTGGGGACCGAGTATGGACACCCGGCTGCCCCCTGGCGGCTGGGGACCGATCGTGGACACCCGGCCGCCGGGCGGCTGGGTACTGAGTATGGATACCTCGCTGCCGAAGCAGCCATGAGGTATTGGCCAGCTTCGGCCTCCTCCAAACTAAAAGGCCCCATTTCAAGTGCAAGCTAGCAGTATGGTATTGCAGCCTGGGGATGGGTGGATGGCAGGCTGCATACTTGCGCTTGCATTGCAAGGAATGGGGGAGGTACAATTGAACACTGCCCTGGGACAAGGACTTGCACGGGGATAGTTGCAAGTCTGCATCTTCTGATGCGGCAAGGATCACTTCTGATGGGCACACATTACTTCAGTGACCTGGGTGTCAGAGATGCTTCCAGGGGTCTTCCCCATGCTGTTCCCATGTCTTTTCAGCACTGTATGCATGTGTCACACAGCACATGGCCAAATAAGGTTGTAAAATGTTAAAATGACATTTCCCGGTGAATGCATTTGTCATGGTTGAAAGCAATACAAAAGTGCCAAAACGCATAAAAAATGCTACTTGTGAACATAGCCCAAGGTGTGGAGGAGTATTTTTGTTTTTGGTTATTTAGTTTACCTTCACATGAATTAAAGCAATAAGAAAAAAAAAATGAAAACTTTACTTTTTCCCACAAAAATGTTGATTTAGCCCAAAATTGTGGTTGGATTTTTCACAACAGTAAGAGGAGAAAATGAACCATACAATTTTTTGTTCAATTTCTTCTAAGTGCGTCAATACCCTATATGTGGTGGAAAACTACTGTTTGGGCACACGGCAGGGCTTGGAAGGGAAGGTGCACCATTTGCCCTTTGGAACGCAAAATTAGCTGTTATCAATAGATGACGCCATGTCGTGTTTGCAAATACTCTAATGTGCCTAAACAGTGGAAAGCCCCCAAAAGTGACCGCATTTTGAAAACTACACCCCTCAAGGAACTTATCTAGAGGTCTGATGAGCACCTTGAACAAACAGGTGTTTCACATAATTTTACAACGTTGAGCCGTGAAAATGAAAAAAATACATTTTTCTGCAAAAATGTTGGTTTTGCCCCAAATTTTTCATTTTTCCAAGGGTAAGAGGTGAAAATGGACCATAAAATTTGTTGTGCAATTTCTCCTGAGTACGCCGATACCCGATATGTGGTGTAAAACTACTGTTTGGGGGGCACGGCAGGGCTTGAAGGGAAGGAGCACCATTTGACTTTTGGAACACAAAATTGTCTGGAATCACTAGCAGACACCATATCGTGTTTGCAGAGCCTCTGTTGTGGCTAAACAGTAGAAACCCCCCCAAGTGACCCCATTTTGAAAACTATACCTCTCAAGGAACTCATCTAGAGGTGTGGTAAGTACCTTGAACCCACAGTTGCTTCACAGAATTTTATAACGTTGAGCCATGAAAATGAAAAAATACATTTTCCCCTACTAATGTTGATTTTGCCCCAAATTTTTCATTTACACAATGGTAAAAGGAGAAAATGGACCACACAATTTGTTGTGCAATTTCTTCTGAGTACACTGATACTCCATATGTAGTGAAAAACTTTTATTTGGACACATGGCAGTGCTCGGAAAGGAAAGAGCGCCAACTGAATTCTGGAGCTCAATTTTGGCTGGAATAGATTACTGATGCCAAGTTACATTTGAAGAGACCCTGAAATGCCAAAACAGCATAAACCCTCACGAGTGACCGCATTTTGAAAACTTCACCTCTCAAGAAATTCATCCAGGGGTGAAGTGAGCATTTTTAAACTTCTGGTGAATTGTATAATATTAGGCTAGTAAAGGGAAAATGACCATTTTTTTTCCACTAAAATGTTTTTTTGGCACCAAGTTTTTCATTTTCAAAAGGGATATTAGGAGAAAATGAATGGTAAAATTAATTATGAAATTACTTTTGAGTACGTCAATAACAGTGCAAAGCTCAGAAGGGAAGAAGGGCCATAATGGAGTTCATATTCTGCTGGAATGGCTTGAGGGTGACAAGTCACATTGGCAGAGCCCCTGGGGTGCCAAAACAGCAGAAGCCCTCTTTAAGTGACTCAATTTTACGAACCACAGCCCCCAATGAATCCATCTAGTGGTGCAGTAAGCATGTTGACACCACATACTATTGGGCAGTGAAAAAATAATAATTACATTTTTACTATTAAAATGTTGTTTTATTCCCAAGTTTTTAATTTTTATAAGGGCTAATAGGAAAAAAATGGACCCCTCAGTTTGTCTGGAACTACTTTTCAGGCACAGTGGAAATATCAGAAGGGAAGGAGTGCTATATTATTATGCAGATTTTATTGTTATGGTTTTCGGGTGCAATGACCCACTGGAAGAAGCACCTGAGGTCCAAAAATAGCAAAACCCCTCTTAAATTACCACTACAGATGAGCGTTGTTCGACTCGAACTGTTCGCCAATCTCAAATTCGAGCTGTTTTGGGCGGTGTTCGAGCCGTTCGGCGAACACGAACGGTTTGAAAAAAATTCGGCTGTTCGAGGTTATGTTCGATAACTGTTCGTGCACCAAAATCATAACTGGATTTTTTCTCAGTAATCATGAAAATTAATGTTAATACGCAGTTTGAGTGTACAGCGGGGCGGGGGGAGGGGCAGGGGATGGATCTCTGCAGGAATAATGAAGATCTCCATTTTTTTTTTCTCTTTCCCGCATTTACAGTGGGGAGGTGCAATCTGTCAGCCTATCTGCAGCGCACACACGGAGCGAAGTGCTTTTTTTCACACAAGCAAGGGCATGTGTCATTGGCAGTGTATGTCACATGTCCTTGCCCTATAAGACCCAGCCATTTTCCCCGTCGCCACCATTTTCTCACTGCTGCAGCAGCGTGTTAGACTGCACCGCTGTTGCGGTGTGCGCTATACCTTGTTAATTTCAAGCCAATTTTCGCACAAATCTACAGATAGCTTGGGAGTAGGGAATAGTTGTGATTGCAGTCCTTTTAAGGACTAGGTTATCGCATTTCCTACGACTTTTATCAGGCAGGTCTGTGCTCTTAAATAGATAGGTTGTGGGAGTAAAGACTAATTGTAATTGCAGTCCTTTTCAGGGCTAGGTTACATCAGTTCCTATCACTTTTTGCCAGGCAGGTCTGTGCCTGTGCTGTGCAAGCTTTTTTCACAGCATTTGGCTAAATCTAGCAAAGCTAATCCTTTTTGGCCTATTGCAGAGTGTGTTAGTCAGTGGAGTAGCGTATCTGTGTTGCAAGCTACACCACCTGTGTATAGAATACCAATTTTTTTACTGCACCTAGTGAAGTAAAACCTTTTGGGCATAGCATCATTCTATTAGTCCATCTATACTGACCTCCATAAGGTTGCAAATTGAATATAATTTTTTTCTGCATCTAGCTCTGAAAAAATATTTGGCCTTCTAGCTGTGTGTGGGACTTGTTCTATTAGTCCATGTATACTGACCTCCATCAGGTTGCAAATTGAATATAATATTTTTCTGCATCTAGCTCTGAAAAAATATTTGGCCTTCTAGCAGTGTGTGGGACCTGTTCTATTAGTCCATCTATACTGACCTCCATCAGGTTGCAAATTCAAAATAATTTTTTGTCTGCATCTACCTCTGAAAAAATATTTGGCATTCTAGCAGTGTGTGGGACTTCTTCTATTAGTCCATCTATACAGATCTCCATCAGGTTGCAAATTAAAAATAATTTTTATCTGCATCTAGCTCTGAAAAAATATTTGGCCTTCTAGCAGTGTGTGGGACTTGTTCTATTAGTCCATCTATACTGACCTCCATCAGGTTGCAAATTAAAAATAATTTTTATCTGCATCTAGCTCTGAAAAAATATTTGGCCTTCTAGCAGTGTGTGGGACTTGTTCTATTAGTCCATCTCTACTGACCTCCATCAGGTTGCAAACTGAATATAATTTTTTTCTGCATCTACCTCTGAAAAAATATTTGGGCTTCTAGCTGTGTGTGGGACTTGTTCTATTAGTCCATCTATACTGACCTCCATCAGGTTGCAAACTGAATATAATTTTTTTCTGCATCTACCTCTGAAAAAATATTTGGGCTTCTAGCTGTGTGTGCGACTTGTTCTATTAGTTCATCTATACTGACCTCCATCAGGTTGCAAACTGAATATAATATTTTTCTGCATCTAGCTCTGAAAAAATATTTGGCCTTCTAGCAGTGTGTGGGACTTGTTCTATTAGTCCATCTATACTGACCTCCATCACGTTGCAAATTGAATTTAATATTTTTCTGCATCTAGCTCTGAAAAAATATTTGGCCTTCTAGCAGTGTGTGGGACTTGTTCTATTAGTCCATCTATACTGACCTCCATCAGGTTGCAAACTGAATATAATTTTTTTCTGCATCTAACTCTGAAAAAATATTTGGGCTTCTAGCTGTGTGTGGGACTTGTTCTATTAGTCCATCTATACTGACCTCCATCAGGTTGCAAATTGAATATAATATTTTTCTGCATCTAGCTCTGAAAAAATATTTGGCCTTCTAGCAGTGTGTGGGACTTGTTCTATTAGTCCATCTATACTGACCTCCATCAGGTTGCAAATTAAAAATAATTTTTATCTGCATCTAGCTCTGAAAAAATATTTGGCCTTCTAGCAGTGTGTGGGACTTGTTCTATTAGTCCATCTATACTGACCTCCATCAGGTTGCAAACTGAATATAATTTTTTTCTGCATCCACCTCTGAAAAAATATTTGGGCTTCTAGCTGTGTGTGGGACTTGTTCTATTTGTCCATCTATACTGACCTCCATCAGGTTGCAAATTGAATATAATATTTTTCTGCATCTAACTCTGAAAAAATATTTGGCCTTCTAGCAGTGTGTGGGACTTGTTCTATTAGTCCATCTATACTGACCTCCATCAGGTTGCAAACTGAATATAATTTTTTTCTGCATCTAACTCTGAAAAAATATTTGGGTTTCTAGCTGTGTGTGGGACTTGTTCTATTAGTCCATCTATACTGACCTCCATCAGGTTGCAAATTGAATATAATATTTTTCTGCATCTAGCTCTGAAAAAAATATTTGGCCTTCTAGCAGTGTGTGGGACTTGTTCTATTAGTCCATCTATACTGACCTCCATCAGGTTGCAAACTGAATATAATTTTTATCTGCATCTACCTCTGAAAAAATATTTGGGCTTCTAGCTGTGTGTGGGACTTGTTCTATTAGTCCATCTATACTGACCTCCATCAGGTTGCAAACTGAATATAATTTTTTTCTGCATCTACCTCTGAAAAAATATTTGGGCTTCTAGCTGTGTGTGGGACTTGTTCTATTAGTCTATCTATACTGACCTCCATCAGATTGCAAACTGAATATTATTTTTTTCTGCATCTACCTCTAAAAAAATATTTGGCCTTCTAGCAGTGTGTGGGACTCATTGTATTAGGCCATCTATACCAAGCTCCACCAGCTTTTAAATTAATAATAATTTTTAGCTGCATCTAGCCCTGAAAATAATTTTTCTTCCCAATAGTGGTAGCAATAGAAATATGGGGCGCGCTCCTGGCTTACAAAAATATACGCTTCATAACAAAAAACACCAGCCTAGCGCACTGCATTAATAAGATGGCATCATCGTCTCTCCCAGTGCTAGGCCTACTACCCAGGCTAGCATTCCTGTGCCTAAAACACAATGTATGGGTCCGCGCTAGCCACTATGCTGAGGGGTCTAAAGCTGCTGCTAACACTTTATAACAATTCAATTGGCAGATTTTCACAGAGTTCTTCCACAACGCCCACCCATCGGGCAACAGTTGCCCACCTTCCCTATGGTATCTAGTGGCGAATAGTTGATGCCATTAAACAGAGCGTCAGTTGCCCCGTCGATGTGGCAAGCATACGGTAAGGCATGGGGAGAGTGGACATGACTAGTAGCAGGCAGATTGGTTGACCAATGTGAACAAGCCAGATCACAAGTCACCATAGAATTTCTCCACCAGCTAATGATGAGGGGCATATCAGGGGCGTCAGCTCAGCGGTGTCTGACCGGAGTAGCATTTCACTTCCAACTACTGAATTGGGGAGATGTGACAAAGATTCATCATCAGACAATCCATAGAAGGGTGGAAAAGGGGTCAGCCAAGTCAGGAGTGTAGACGTCCCGTCCCTTGTCACTAAAACTGATTTCTCACATCATATCCCTAACACCATTAACATGACACTCACAATTTGAAGCAACACTACTGTCTACTGCATTTGTGATCGCCTTCTTCGGGGCGCTATGCATAAGCGAATTAGTCCCTCAATCCAAAATTACCCCCAGTGGAGGCTTATTACACGAGGACGTAGTCATAGCCAATAATGCAATACGTCTACGCATACACAAATCGAAAACGGTTCCAGCGGGCAGGGGCACTTGGGTACTTCTACAACTCACAAACTGTACACTGAGTCGGGTAACAATAGTAAAAACATATCTAACCATCAGATCACAAAGTAATTTCTTCCTATCACACATTGATGGAACGCCATTGTCAAGATACCAGTTCCAAGCTATATTTAATAAATGCATAAGATCGGCAGGGAACCACCCCAAAGATTACGGGACACACTCATTCCGCATAGGCGCGGCCACGGAAGCAGCAAGAGCTGGACTGTCAGAAACGGAAGTTCAGAGGATAGGGAGATGGCGATCCACGTGTTTGGCAAGATACATAAGACCGGACTTGTTATCCTAACGTGGTTTGTTTCTTTTACAGGTGACGCTAAGCCAACAGTGTGGGTGATAGGCCACTCGTATATATATTGGGCAGAAAAAAGAGCGAAAGTCTGCCCAGGCGGGAGGAAATCAGAGTTTCTTAACACATATTTCAACTGGAGAGGTATTAGAGGCCTGCTATGGCCACAGGTACTAATGGAGGTAATCAAGGTAGGGAGAGAGGCAAGATGTCCGGTCATTTTAGTTATACAGGCCGGGGGAAACAACCTAGGTCATCACAAGAGCGCATAACTAATGGCAATAATGAAACTAAACACTGAGCACTTCAGAGAATTTTTCACAAAACTAGCTATAGTATGGTCAGAGATTGTGCCGATAGCGGTATGGCAAGGTGCGCGAGACATCACGGCCATCGAACGGACAAGGCGGGTAATAAATATTCGGATGGCAAAATTTAGAAGAGACAGAGGTGGTGTAGTGGTACGACACAGACAAATGGAAGGAGATAAAGCAGGCCTCATACGGCCCGACGGTGTTCACTTAATGGATATTGGACTGGACATATTCCTGTCAGGACTCCAGGACGGAGTGGAACAAGCGTTAAGAGTGATGGGTGGGGGTCAGAGTCCTGCATACGAGTACGCAGGATCCTCCGTGGCCTGGAAATAGAAAGGACATGTTAAAGAGTTACACTTGTTGGCCAAGTTGCCGGAGTGGAGACCCAGGGCATGCTGCAACAAGCTGAATTATTTTAGAAATAAAATGCCTTTCTAATGGAATGAGTATAAAGAGTTAATAAAGCTGTGACCGATCCTCACCCATCCAGTTGTAAGAGTTACATTATTGTATTGTCAAGGAAAGGGGGGCGGTAGGGGGGCTGAGTTTCGGGGTTTGATTGGGGGTCCCCACAGTCTGCCTAGGCTAGATGCATTTAAAAATTCTTATTAGATACACAGGCGGTGCAGCTTGCTTCGCAGCTGGGCTACTACGCCCAAAGTATTGCCTAGGCTAGATGCAGTTAAAAATTCTACGCTGACTAGCAGACACTGAAGATTTGAAGCAGACCTCTGAGTAAACAGCTCTTCAGACTCAACCATGTGTGTTACCCCAAGCCATAGCATATGTAGTTTCTTACAGTTAAAAGGGGGGGGGGAGCGACCCAACCCACCTGGAATTGACGATGCCAACGTCACGTAAGACACAGCAAGGTGACTCCAAAAAGAGTCTCCATTTTTTCCCAAAATTGTGGCACAGACACCACTTAACCCAAGAACGCATACCTGGGGCCTCGCAGTCCCGCCCTGTTAATTGTTTTCTATTTTCTGCAAGATTACTTTAGTTAGAATTTTGAAACTCTAGGTATTCTTCATGTATATAGTTGTTTGTCATTTGAGTTTGAGTTATTCCATGTTATTTGCACACGGGCCTAAAAGGCCCCAGGTATATGAAAGTGTAGATTTTTATGGTCATGCGTTGTAGGGTTAAGTGGCATCAATTCCCCCACAGTTGCTTAAAACTGTTGGTGAGGTGATATTACCAAATCCTCAAGCTTTTAGTCTCCCAAGGATAACACACGGTTAGAAAAGTCCTTGCGAATCCATGATTTGTTCATCTTTGTGAACGTGAGTCTGTCTACATTCTCAGTGGACAGCCGCGTGCGCTTATCTGTCAGCACACCATCAGCAGCGCTGAACACACGTTCAGAGAGAACATTGGCTGCAGGGCATGACAAGATCTCCAAGGCGTGAGTGGCGAGCTCCGGCCATTTTTCCAGATTGGAATACCAAAATGAGCAAGGGTCAAGTGACACAGTCATGGCTTCGATGTTCACTTGGAGATACTCCTGCACCATCCTCTCTAGGCATTGACTATGTGTCAGACTTCTTGTCTCCTGTGGCCTTGCAAAGGATGGTCTAAAAAAGTGGTGAAACGATTCCACAAAATTGCTGTTACCAGCAGATACTGTGTTACTGTTACGGTTTGAGTGATGAAGACTCGACAGTCCCACGGTTGGCAAGTTAAAACTGTGAGATTTAGTTCGTGCACCACTGGTGTTTTGTGGAAAAGCACATGTAAGATTCTGCAACAGCGTCTGCAGATACTCCTGCATGTGTCAATCCCTTTTTATGGCAGGAATTATTTCGGCAAATTTACTTTTGTATCGTGGATCTAAGAGTGTGGCAACCCAGTAGTCGGGATCACTTCGAATTCTGCAATCTGAGGGTCATGTTGCAGGTAGTGCAGCAAGAAGGCACTCAAGTGTCTTGCGCATCCAGGAGGACCAAGTCCTTGTTGTGTTGGTAGCGAGGTAAGAATCATGCTTCCTTCCTCTGCCCTCTCCCCCCAACCTCGCACAACAGAAATGTGATCAAGGTCTCCCTCATCTGATGAGTCTTCCATGCCCATCGCCAGTTCATCCTCCACTTCTTCCTCGGCTCCTGCACTTTCCTCAACAGTTTGGCTGCTACCATGCGCCCTGGTTAATCCCTCTCCCCCACCCTCCCATGCCTGCCGCCTTGGTGCTGCCAACCGTCTGAACCTTGGAGATGTTATCCCTTCCGCATACGACTCCTCCTCTACTTCCTCCACCTCCTCTTGTCCCACCACCTGACTCTGAATTCTGTTTAATGTGTGCTCCAGCATGTAAATCACCGGAATAGTCATGCTGATAATGGCATCGTTGTCAGCACTAAACATCTTCGTCGCCATTTCAAAACTGTGCAGAAGGGTGTGTGGCGCCCCTGAGGGTTCAGTCGCCACAGAGTTACTGCATCTCACCCAGAGGTGTGGTATCTCACCCTCAGGTAAGGAAGGCGTATGGCTCGGGACCCTAACACCTGCATCCAACACATACCCGCAGTGGGGGTAGGGCGAGATTGCTCCTAAGGGAGAGCACAGTCCCAGGTCTCTAGCTGGTGGGAGGGTCCTATGTAGTGGGTGCTTAGGGGAGCAGCTTAGGGGAGCACATGACAGGGAGAGTATAAATAGGAAGCCATCTTAGAAAGAGCAAGCCAGTCAGAGGAGGAAAAGTGACAGGAGCAGGGGCTCGGCATGAGCTCTGCTCCGGAGGCGGGCCAAGCCTGGGAGGCCCAGGACTGAAGGAGAGAAGAGAAGAGTGGGAGCAGGAAAGCTCCAGGAACCGAAGGGACCCTAGGGCTACGGGCCATGCAGAAGGCCACCCATACTCCCGCTGCTACCAGGAGGTAGAGGGGTCGGGCCAGATAAGGGGAACCGGTCCCTCAACTAGAGGAGAAACAGCAAGGCTCAACTAGAAACCGGAGGCTGCAGCATTTCATGTACTGCAGGCAAAAGTCCACACCAGTCTCACTAAGAAGGTAGCCACAAAGGACCCAGGGGACGGAGCACACGTCGCCCGCCAAGGCCCGAGGATACCGGATAGAAGTGTCACTGGGTGTGAGGTGCAGGGAGAAGGCCAGAGAAAGGACACACAGAAGTGGGTCCTGCTAAGTACTCCGGAGCTATCTGGGGGTGGACTGAGCCCCTCACTGAGTACGCACAGCACGATGGGTGAGATTGCTCTGGTACCTGTAATCTGGACTGCAACAACTGTGAATAAAGATCTTGGGACTGCATCACACGGACTCTGTGTTCATTACTGACTCCCTGCACTACAACCACCATCATCAACCCACACTGCCCTGAAGCTACACTCTTCCTGTGGTGAGTAATAATACCATTGCTGCAAAACCACCAGCTTCAGAGGACTGTTCCGCAGCGGCGGCCCCTTTGGCCGCACTCCAATGGTGGCGTAGTCGGACATTATAAAATCCATATATACAAATTACCGTTGGATTGACCGCCCTGGGTCACGGACCGGGTCACCGCCACAGTGACTACAACCCCCAGCGTCTACCGGTCCGGCTCAGGGTACCCCTCGGCCCAGGGGGCGCGTCAACTTCATAGGTCCCTGAACTGGGACCACTCCTGCAGCGTGATTTGCCCCACCTCTGGATCTCGTTGGCCCAGGCTATACGTCAGAACGTATTGCACCAGGGCTTGTCGGTGCTGCCACAGTCGCCGCAACATGTGCAGAGTTGAATTCCACCGTGTCGGCACATCGCATTTCAGCCGGTGAACTGGCAGGCCCAATGACTTCTGTAGAGATGTAAGTCTTTAAGCTGCGGGATGCGAACGGCGGAAGTGAGCACACAGCGACCGTGCCCTCTGCAGAAGGCCTTCTAGTCCGGGATAGTGGGCTAAAAATTTATGGACAACCAGGTTCAACACGTGAGCCATACAAGGCACGTGTGTGACATTGCCCCGGCGAAGGGCCGCACCCAGGTTTGCAGCATTGTCCCACACGGCCTTCCCTGGTTACAGGTCCAGTGGAGACAACCATTCATGAAACTGGGTCTCCAGAGCTGACCACAAGTCCTCAGCTGTGTGACTCACATTTCCCAGACATTTCAAAGTAAACACTGATGCCGTTGAGCCCTGCTGCCAGCATAGTAAGGAGGTGTGCAGGATTCCTTCTGCGCAGTTAGAAAGCAGGTGGCATTACCAGACAGGCTTTGGGTGCAGGTGGAGGACCGAGAGGAGGTTGAGGAGGCAGAAGCAGTGGAGGAACTTCGAGATAAAGAGGATTGACGCACAACTCGTGGGGACGGTAAGACTTGGACAGCAGCCCCTTGTCCTGCTGTCACCATAGTTACCCAGTGCCCAGTCAGCGACATGTAACGCCCCTGTCCATGCCTACTCGTCCAAGTGTCTGTGGTGAAATGCACCCTGTCACACACAGAGTTTCTCAAAGAAGCGGTGATGTTGTGTGCGACATGCTGGTGGAGCGCAGGCACACCTTTCTTTGAGAAGTAGTGCCGACTGGGCATCTGGTACTGGGGCACTGCGACGGACATAAGGTCTCGAAAATCCACTGTGTCCTCCAGGCGGAAAGGCAGCATTTCTGTAGCCAACAGCATGCAGATGGTGAAATTCAACCTCTTAGCTTTCTCATGGCTAGGAGGAAATGGTCTTTTACTTTTCCACATCTGAGGGACCGAGGGCTGGCTGTTGTGCTTTGACGGGGTTGAGTAGGGTGTCCCCGGCAAACTGCCGGTCTGTGAGGAAGATGCAGGCGGACATGTTAGGTTGCCTTGATCCAAAGGTGGTGCTCTCGATGTCAGAGAGCGCTCAACACCAGCAGGTGTTTCCACTTCCCAATGAACTGACGACCTACCAATCACACTGGCTGTTGCAGGTAAAGAGGTGGCAGGTCTGCGTCCAAAAACATGTGTGACTGCTGTCCCCCGAGTCACAGAGGATGAAGAGGCCGCGGATGCACAAGATGGGGCAGACGGTGGTTGGCCCAGCCTGCTAGGCCGCATTGTAGCACATTGAGCTTCCCACTGCAACTTATGCTTCATATTCATGTGACGGTACATGCATGAAGTACTCAAACTATGCATTTTTTGGCCTCTACTTAGCTTTTGGTGACAAATATTACAGATAACACGAGTTGGGTCATCCTTATCGATCTGAATAAATGACCAGGCTATGCAAGGCTTAGAGCCCATGCGACCTGAAGAGCCACTACGACTTGTGGTCAGAGGCAGAGTTGTGGTTGAGGATACAGTTGTTGACGTGCTTCCAGTACTCCGTCTCTGTCCAGGAAGGCGCAACCTAACCTCGTCGTCAATAGCATCTGTGACGCCCCGCTGCGCTTGGTATCACAGATCCTAGAAGAGTGTATTGATGGAATCCTCCACAAGAGGCCCCCATAAACATTCAAACATCTCCACCTTCCACCTCAGACCAGCAGAGGGAGCCCGTTAGGGATATAAATAGGGAAAGTGGAGCTAGGCAGTTCAGTTCCTCTGAAGAGTTCCTGCAGTAGAGAAGCCTAAGAGAGGTCAGTCTGCAGTGGAGCTCAGTCTAGTCTAGAGAACTCAGTTTATAGTTCAGCAGTGGAGCACGAGGCTCCTGCTAGCTAGATTCAGGGAGCCCAGATAGAGCTTAAGGTGTGCCGACGCCATAAGATTGGTGAAGCGCGGCAAGCTGCCGTTAGTGTGTATAGCCTAGTGAGGGCCCGAGTAGGCCGAAGGCGAGTTAGTACATAAGGGGCAGAGGAGCTTAACCAGCTCACCCCGAAGCATTTACCGGACACCGGATCCAAGCTTACCGGGATCTCTATGACCCAGTAAGGCATAACCGGAATCCCTGGAGAACTACAAGTCCCAGGATCGCTAAGGTGCTGATACGTAACAGAGCCAGGAGACGCTTAGGCCCCGCATACTGGGAGCGTGAACTCCAAGAGAAGGCCCTACCACAAGGTCAGCCAGCGCAGGACAGAGACAAAGTTAGGCCTAGCTCCAGGCAGGTCAGAAACTTACTACGCAGAGGCAAGAAACAGGAGGCCCTACACCCGCTCATTGGGGAGGATCCTGATATTCACCCTTCACCCTACAGTGCTCCGGGATGTGCCTGAATTTCCTCCAGTAAAAGGTACTGAAGTGACTACCGTGTCCGTTCCCGTTCTTGCTCTGACCCAGCTGGGTCTCGCCTGTCCTGCATTCCCCCTGCATACGCTGCCCTGAGACCTAGCTCCACCTGTGGGGAGCTATACCATCGAGCTGCCTTATCACGGGCCTCAGTGGACTGCTGCAGCGCTGGTGCTTCTCACCAGATACCACAGGTGCCGTCACGAACTCTTATAAAATTAACAATTATCCACCCTTTTAAAGAGTGACCCCAGGGTACGGGCCAGAGAGCCGACCACCGCGACATCCCCAAGGCCAGGCAAAGGCCCGGGTGACCTCATCGACTGGCTGACTGTGGGTTGACAGTAAGTGGGATCTCCAACCTTGTCATCATCACCCTGTGTGTTATCACACCCGTCGTCCTCAAAGCCAACCTCTTCCTGCCCTGACCGAAAAGTCAAGTTGTCGCTCCAATAAGGTATTTGAGTCTCATCATCGTCTTCATCATTGTCTCCACCAACAGAAGTTACAGTTTGGGAACGAGGGTCTACATTATGCTCAGAACCTTCTTCATCTTGTCCTGGATCCGACTTATAAAGATTCTGGGCATCAGTGCAGATCATTTCCTCATCTGGATTAACAGAAGCTCTGGAGCAGACCTCCGTTTCCCAGGCTATAGTATGAGTAAACAGCTCTGCAGACTCAACCATCTGTGTTACCCCATACTCAGACGGGCAGCTGGAGACTTGGGAGCTGTGAGGAAGCAAGTGCGATTGGGGTGACACCTCTGAGGACTGGAGTATTTGTGATGTTGAAATTGAGGTGGAGGAGAGCCCACTTGAAGGAGCACTTGATATCCGCTGAAGCACCTGCTGTTTTTGTGCCTCATCTGGAATTTGTAGCGATGGGCGTGTCCGTAACAAAGGGATCGTATCACATTGTCCACGAAAAGAAGTCGACATGTTTGGCTGGAAGATGGTCTTTCTTCTGCAGATGTTACTCCCTCCCCACCGCGGGGGGGCTCGACCCACCAGCGGACAGACACCAGTATTGGGAGAGGGGGGCTGGCCGTCAGGGTCCACCGCGGCTCTGGCACAAACCCGGTGACACGGAGGTGGCACGGACAGGAACGGACTGGCCGTGTCGGCTTCTCACTTTTTGGATTTTAGAAGGGCATGACATGCCTATATCTGTGTCTCCCCCTCCTTTTACTGCTCCACCTCTTTTCTTTTCGCATGACTATATGTACTTGTCACTTTTCCATGTGTTAGTTATGTCTTCTGAGCAGTTTGTCAGCTTTTGGACACCTTTGAAGGTGTTTTATATGTGTTTCTATGTGTTTTTGTTTGCCTGCCATTGGTTTTAACGGTGTTCGAAGGTGTTCGACGAACAGTTCGACAAACAGTTCGGCGAACACACGGGTGTTCGACGAACCGAACCGAACTCGATCACTACGGGGGTGGCTCAACACTAATTAGCACATTTTACAAACTATATCTCTCAGTGAATTTATCCAAGGGTGCAGTGATCATATTGACTCCACGAGCGTGTAACAAAATTTTATATTATTGAAAGTTGATCTAAAAATAATTACCGTATTTTTCGGACCATAAGACACACTTTTTTTCCCCCTAATTTGGGAGGAAAATGGGGGGGTGTTTTATGGTCCAAACGCAACTTACCGGTGGTGGTGGAGCGGGCCGGTATCTGGCTGGGGGCCGGTATCTGGCTGGGGGCCGGGCCTGGCCAGGTACCAGGGCTGGTGTCTGGCTGTGAGGCAGAGCAGAGTGAGCAGCTTTTCGGTGTCCGCGGCCATGTTCCTGAAGCTGTGCCCTACAGGAAAATGGCCTCCGGAGCCAGCACATGCGCTCTTCCGAGCCGGCGGCCATTTTCCTGTAGATCACAGCTTCAGAAAGATGACCGCGGCTACCAGAAGTCGTTCACTCTGATCTGCCATTTCGATCACAGCAATACACTGGCCCCGGCACAAGGCCCCCAGCACCCCGACCCCCAGCACCCCAGGTACAAGGCCACCAGGACCAGGGCACCAGACCACCAGCACCCCATGTACCAGTCCCCCAGGTACCAGGCCACCAGCCCCCAGCACCCCAGGTACCAGGCACCAATCCACCAGCACCCCAGGTATCAGGCCACCAGCACCCCGGCCCCCAGCACCCCAGGTATGAGGCCACCAGGACCAGGGCACCAGACCACCAGCACCCCAGTTACCAGGCCCCCAGGTACCAGGCCACCGTCCCCAGCACCCCAGGAACCAGGCATCAGGCCACAAGCACCCCAGATACCAGTCCACCAGCACCCCAGCCCCCAGCACCCCAGGTGCCAGGCCACCGGCACCAGGACCCCAGCTGCCAGGCACTAGGCTACCAGCACCCCAGGTACCAGGCCACCAGCATCTCAGCCCCGAGGCACCAGCACCAGGGCACCAGGCCACCAGCACCCCAGGCACCTGGCCACCAGCACCCCAGGTACCAGGCCACCAGCACCCCGGCCCCTAGCACCCCAGGTACCAGGCCACCAGCACCCCAGGTATTAGGCCCCCAGCACCCCAGGAACCAGGCCACCAACACCCCAGCACCCCAGGCCATCAGCACCAGGCCACCAGCACCCCGGCCCCCAGCACCCCAGGTACCAGGCCACCAGCACCCTGGCCCCCAGCACCCCAGGCCACCAGCACCAGGCCACCAGCACCCCGGCCCCCAGCTCCCCAGGCCACCATCACCTCAGGCCACCAGCATCCCAGGTCCCCAGCACCCCAGGAACCAGGCCACCAGCACCCCAGCCCCCAGCACCCCAGGCCACCAGAACCAGGCCACCAGCACCCCGGCCCCCAGCACCCCAGGCACCAAGCCACCAGCACCCCGGCCCCCAGCACCCCAGGCCACCAGCACCAGGCCACCAGCACCCCGGCCCCCAGCACCCCAGGCCACCAGCACCTCAGGCCACCAGCACCACAGGTACCAGGCCCCCAGCACCCCAGGTACTAGGCACCAGTCCACCAGCACCCCAGTTACCAGGCCCCCAGCACCCCAGGTACCAGGCCCCCAGCACCCCAGGTACCAGGTACCAGCCACCAGCAAACCTGCTCCCAGCACCCAAGGTACCATGCCACCAGCACCAGGACCCAAGCTATCAGGCACCAGGCCACCAGCACCCCAGGTACCATGCCACCAGCACCCCAGCCTCCAGGCACCAGCACCAGGGCACCAAGCCACCAGCACCCCAGGCACCTGGCCACCAGCACCGCAGGTACCAGGCCACCAGCACCCCGGCCTCCAGCACCCCAGGTACTAGGCCATCAGCACCCCAGGTATCAGGCCCCCAGCACCCCAGGCCCACAGCACCTCAGCTAACAGGCCACCAGCACCCCGGCCCCCAGCACCCCAGGCCACCAGCACGAGGCCACCAACACCCCTGCCTCCAGCACCCCAGGCCACCAGCACCTCAGGCCACCAGCTCCCCAGGTACCAGGCCCCCAGCACCCCAGGTACTAGGCACCAGTCCACCAGCACCCCAGGTACCAGGCCACCAGCACCCCAGCCCCTAGCACCCCAGGTACCAGGCCACCCGCACCCCAGGTACCAGGCCCCCAGCATCCCAGGTACCAGGCACCAGCACCCCAGCTCCCAGCACCCCAGGCCACCAGCACCCCGGCTCCCAGCACCCCAGGTACTAAGCACCAGTCGACCAGTACCCCAGATACCAGGCCACCTGCACGCTGGCCACCAGCACCCCAGGTACTAGGCCACCAGCACCCAAGGTACCAGGACCACAGCACCCCAGGTACCAGGTCCCCAGCACCCCAGGTACCAGTCATCAGGCCACCAGCACCCCAGGTACCAGGCTACCAGTACCCCAGCCCCCAACACCCCAGGTACCAGGCCACCAGCACCAGGACCCCAGCTATCAGGCACCAGGCCACCAGCACCCCAGGTACCAGGCCACCAGCACCCCGGCCTCCATGCACCAGCACCAGGGCACCAGGCCACCAGCACGTCAAGCACCTGGCCACCAGCACCCCAGGTACCAGGTCACCAGCACCCCGGCCCCTAGCACCCCAGGTACCAGGCCACCAGCACCCCAGGTATTAGGCCCCCAGCACCCCAGGCCCCCAGCACCACAGGAACCAGGCCACCAGCACCCCAGCCCCCAACACCCCAGGCCACCAGCACCAGGCCCCCAGCACCCTGGCCCCCAGCACTCCAGGCCACCAGCAACCCGGCCCCCAGCACCCCAGGTACCAGGCCACCAGCACCAGGACCCCAGCTATCAGGCACCAGGCCACCAGCACCCCAGCCTCCAGGCACCAGCACCAGGGCACCAGGCCACCAGCACCCCAAGCACCTGGCCACCAGCACCCCAGGTACCTGGCCACCAGCACCCCGGCCCCCAGCACCCCAGGTACCAGGCCACCAGCACCCCAGGTATTAGGCCCCCAGCACCCCAGGCCCCCAGCACCCTAGGGACCAGGCCACCAGCACCCCAGCCCCCAGCACCCCAGGCCACCAGCACCCCAGGTACCAGGCCCCCAGCACCCCAGGTACTAGGCACCAGTCCACCAGCACCCCAGGTACCAGGCCATGAAGGGGTTAAAGTTTCAGAAAGGATACAATGAAATCATAGAAACTTGGAGTTCTTGAGAGTGGTCTTAATCATCTTAGAGAGTTACCAGCAAAATTATCAGTAAGAACAGTAGACATAGAGGTTCAGAATTATGTTGTTTTGAGTCGGCCCTAGTGGCTGCTGCTGTACTTTAATTTGTGTGGTATTTCTACATTTGACTACTGGAGTCAACTATTAGGTCTTTAAACTTTGTCTTTTATGAAGATGATAATGCTGTTGCTAATGGAAGCCATCATAATTTTTGCTTGGGCTTACAGTAGACCATATTAAAATCAAAGCAGTGGTTGAGTATTGTGCCTTTTTCCAAATTCATGCACTAATTAGAACTCTGGCAAATTATTCTCTTTTATGTTACTGCATTTGTATCTTCTTTGAATTTATCATTCTTGTATTTGTAAAAATGTTTACTCAGTACTTCTTGACATAGATAGCTGATTGCTGACTTAGCTACCTTTGCCAATCCAGTTACCCCTTTTTTCTTTTCATATCAATCATCAGATGCTATTAGACTGGTTATTACAAAATTGTCAAACACTCCAAAAATTCATTGATAGTATCTATTCAAAAAGGAAAAAGGGATAAATAGACTTCAGTGTCAACTGGACTGAGAAAGGTAGTTAAGTCAGTGGGGCGGCAGTTTTCATCAGGGGCATAACTATAGAAGGGTGTAGGGGTTGCAGTTGTATTGGGGGCCCTGGAGCCTAGGTATGCCCAAAAAGTCCTTTTGGGTCAATATGAGAAATCAATACTATTGAAAATCTGTAATTGTTGGGGCTCCTTTTGGAAATTTTCCATTGGGGCTCATAAGCTTCAGGATACGCCACTGACAGTCATGCGCAACCCTAGCATTCGATCGAATCACATGCACAGTGAGGATGAAGGTGAGGATGAATAAGGAATCAAGAACTGTTCATGTGATTAATGTGGCCTGCAGCAAACAAACATTTTTCATGTATCCCGTTCGACGGCATACATACTATAAAAATCTGTATTGGCTTCATGTTTAAGTAAGAAAAGTAACTTGAGCAAACAATTCAGAAATCAACTTAACACTAAGAAGATTAAAAAAGAGCTTTAATAAACATAGACCAAAACAATGAAATTACACTGCACAAAGTAAATTGTATTCCGTTCCAACCTTGTGAGCAGAACGCCGGAAATATTTGCTGCGAAGAAAATCTTTCTTGTAAAGAAAATCTTTTTTTTTTTTCCTTTCCAAGCGAAACAAATGAAAGACATTGCGCCTGCCATACCAGGATGAATGTTTACTTAATGGCAATCATGAAGCAGAGGTCTGTTAAGAGACTGCGGGATTTGGGGGCTGGCGTGTGCTTTATGTGTTGGCCTCACAGCTGGCGCAGGTGAATTCCTAGCTATAATAAGTACTAACATTCCCCTTGGAAACATTCAGCTGTGGAAAAACAGACAGAAATCTATTATAAATGTGAGTGCAATGTCAATGTTTACAGAGAGAGGTCAAATAACAAAATTTCATTTGGTAAATGTCAGTTCTCTCAGCTGCTTAAATTTACATCCTACACTGAATGAGGCCTACTTTTTTTTAATAAATATTAAATGCATAACACAAGTTTTATTTTATCTTTCTTTCTTCCCATCTTCTTTTTCAAGACATTGACTGCTGTGTAGTATCATCATTTTTTCCCATTCGGTCTGACTTTTGTGGTTAGGTAGACATAGCATCGTGGTGGTACTTAATCATTAGTTTGCATATTGCACATTATATTTTAGAACGCCTGAAAAGATCATTATTATTAATTAGCACAGACCACAAGATCGCTTGGGTATCAGCTCCTGAGGGAAGCTATTAGAGCGGTAAGATGATGAATGTAAGAATGTCTAAAAATAAAGAAATATCCACAATCAATTTAGGAATGTTAATAGATTTGCACACATATGGCAATGGGTGGACTACATTTCGCTAGTTCTCCTCTGGGCTTGTGATGACTTTGAATTGTTGATAGCAAGGACATTTCACTTTCAATGTAATTTTCTTTTACAGAAGGATGAATATCTTAGGTGGCCTGGCATTTGGAAATAAAATGGTTCATAAGCCATGAAGTTAGCCATAGGACTGTAAAGTGGTCCTCAAACCTGAATTAGCAATGGTACTAATTGGAGATATATACCATATGTTTCAATGTTTTATTGTCTAGACATTACACTTACAGATTGTGGCTGAAATTTGACATGTCATGTGCCTTTTTGGTGAGCTTTTTTTCAAAAACATCATTGGTCTGGTTTGGATCTTCAGAATGATTATGTCCTGAAGAGGAGGTTCGAAATGCATTGACCTTGTAACCGTTTAAATAAATACTGCATCTTGAACTCCTCCATCTTTCGAGTCCATCTGCATGAGTTTGCCAGTAGTACAAGAAAAACTGCATTGAATCTGATAAAACAGTGATGACACACTGACCAAACACTGATGATACTAGTAGAATTTTTTTGTGTACATGATGTTTGAGTAATATTTAAGGTATAGTACAAAAATTTCAGAACTGATGGCGGCACTGAACCAATGCTCTCCTATGGAGTAGAACAAATGTAATAGTGCACAAAAATGTTACCAATTGTGTCCAATTCAGGGATTGAAAAAAATTGCCAGGCACTAGAATTATACAAGACCAATATATAAGAGGTGAACAGGAGAAGCAGGCTGGAGTAGGAAAATTGCAACAATAGATATGGATATCTATCAATTACAAACTAACGCCAAAAATAAATGCAGCCACAAAATTTCTGTAAAGCACAAATCTCAAACTGAATGTGCAAAAATTGAATGGCAACATAAAGTGTCTGTTCACAAATGCCATACATGTAGCAGGCAGAATTTAAGATCTTGGAGCCTTTGATACTGGAGGAACAAATTAATGTAGTAGTTATTGCTGAAAAATATCTAGACATAGAAATAGCTTATCATATGATCGGGCTGGCTGAGGAAATAAATAAATAAATAAATTCCAGTGGAAAAAGAAGAGACTCGGATGCTGCTGTTTGTCGGAGTCCAGAAGAAATTCAAAGTGGATCCTGTAAGATATAAATTCCCTAGGTATTTTATTATTAAATGTTATAAAAAAACAAACAAAGAGGCATAAAATTAGTTCATGGAATGGATGCTTTGAAGTAATGCATTGTTGAATCTGACTGGTGATGATTTACAGCCAGACATCTACTCTAACCGCCTGGATTAGAGAATTTTCTAATCCTGCTCATTCATATCCCTTTGCATCCAGTATGCATATGACTCATCATAAAAAATATTATACGATTTATCAGGCTATGTCATCTTTTTCCACAGTTCTAATGCTCAGATGAAATACAAAGTGGACCCATGGGGATATAAATTCCTTGAGCATTTTGATAATAAATGTTACTCAAAAGTATTAAAATAGAACAATAAACAGGCATAAAATTACATGTAGAAAGTTCATGCAGGGTCGGCGTCAGCACTTGGGCAAGTCCCGGGACCCTGATTAAGCGGGGGGGGGCAATCGCCGTCGGGAACCCTGACACGCAATGGGGCGGGGCAGGTGAGTCGGGGGAGCCTGGTGCCAGCACCCATGAGGGGGCCGCCCGCTTGCTCAGAGCCCTGCCTCCGGCACTTTCAATACTTACCTCTCCTTGTTCCACCGCAGCAATGACGTCTTCCTCGTCTTCTGACACTGACGTGTCATGGCAGAGGGCATGATGAAGTCACTACAGCATGCCCTCTGCTCTGACAGTGCAGAAGCGAGCAGGAAAATGCTTAGAAGGAGTCCTGACCTGCCGCCAGTGATGAAAGTTGAGTATTTGATATTTTTAATGTATGGAGCAATATATGGGACCCATACTGTATGGAGAAATATATAAGACTAATTATACTGTAAGGAGCAATATATGGGGCTCATACTGTATGGAGGACTACGTAGTGCACATAATACTGTTTGGAGCAATATATGAGGCCCATAATACTGTATGGAGGACTATACTGTCCGGTCTAAAATGAAAACTTTTGAATCCTCCCAGGGCACGTACTATGTGCTGCGAGGATTCGCTGGTCTCTGAGCTATTGTAGAATTGACAATAGATATTACTCATGTAATGTAAGTAGTAAGTGAAATCTTTGGCCTTGTACTATACTTAAATAGTAGCCCACTGAGACTTTTCGCCTGGGGCCCATGACACCTGAAGCTGGCTCTAAGTTCATGACATGGTTTCTTCAAAGTAATGCTTTGTTGGATGCTTGGTGGTGATTAGTGTTGAGCCACCCCCGTAGTGTTCGAGTTCGGTTCGGTTCGTCGAACACCCGTGTGTTCGCCGAACTGTTCGTCGAACTGTTCGTCGAACACCTTCGAACACCGTTAAAACCAATGGCAGGCAAACAAAAACACATAGAAACACATAGAAAACACCTTCAAAGGTGTCCAAAAGCTGACAAACTGCTCAGAAGACACAACTAACACATGGAAAAGTGACAAGTACATATAGTCATGAGAAAAGAAAAGAGGTGGAGGAGTAAAAGGAGGGGGAGACACAGATATAGGCATGTCATGCCCTTCTAAAATCCAAAAAGTGAGAAGCCGACACGTTCAGTCCACTCCTGCCCGTGCCACCTCCGTGTCGCCGGGTTTGTGCCAGAGCCGCGGTGAACCCTGACGGCCAGCCCCCCTCTCCCAATACTGGTGCCTGTCCGCTGGTGGGTCGAGCGAGCCCCCCTGTGGTGGGGGCAGCTCTAAGCTTTTTAATTTAAATTGTCTCTCTAATTTGAATGAATACACTTTAAATCCATTTACAAGGATCTATAGGAGGGCAAGTCTCATGCCAGCAGCCGCGTAATTCCAGCTCCAGTAGCGTCCACTAAAGCTGCTGCAGTTAAAAAGCTTTTATAAGGATCGAGCTCGGCTGTCCACCGCAAGGCATCCTACTGCCAGTCCCAGCCCCTATGCCTTGGGGTGCCTCCTGATGCTCTTCACTGAGTATCCCGTGGTCCCGAAGCATTTCCTTTGAAAAAATTAAGTGTCCAAACTACAGGTGGTGTAGCTTGCTTAACAGCCGGGATAATCCGCTGACTAGCAGACACTGCTACTAGGCACAAAGTATTTCCTGGGCTAGATGCAGTTAAAAATTTGTAATTAGATACTCTCGTTGGATGCTGAGAAAGCATTCCATAGAGTCTCCTGGCACGCCATATATGATTCTCTTAAAAAGCTTGGGGTAGGGGTCTAGGGGACCCTTTTATAGCCAAAATCACGGCCCTGTATCGCAATATGTCACCTAGGCTGAAGATAAATGGAACTGTAGCACCCTGAGGGCTTGGTTGCTACAGAGGTATTGCACCTCACCCAGAGGTGTGATATCTCACTCTCAGGTAAGGATGGAGTGTGGATCAGGACCCGACACCTGCATGCATTACACCACATTGCCGTGGGGCAGGGCGACCAATATGCCCCTGAGATGGGCACGACAGTCCCTGTCCCTGGCTGGAGTGGGGGGAGGGAACACTGAGGAAGGGGAACCCTGTAGTGCAGGAGCAGGGAAGAAGCAGTTCCTGGGTGCATTGAGAAGGGAGTATAAAAGGTGGGCACCATCTTAGTTCAGTGCAGAGAAGGAAGGAAGAGGAGCAGCGGAGAAGGCTCCAGGAACGAGGAACGAAGGGATCCCAGGGGTGCGGACGCGCGAGTCGCCACCACACGCCCGAATCCACCTGCATGGAGGGGTCAGGCCAAAGGGGGAGACCGGTCCCCGAAACTAGTGGAGGCAGGAAACGACCCTCAGCTAGAAACCGGAGGCTGTGACATTTTATGTGGCGCAGCCCCTCGCTACACCCGCTAGGAGGGCAGCACATAGGGTCAGGGAAACTGGCGCCAAGTTTACCAAGAGGAGGCCCGAGGCAGCCGGACAGAAGGGTTGGTAAGAAAGGCCAGACAAAGGACACACAAAGGGGGTCCTGTGAAGCGCTCCAAAGTTATCTGGGAGTTGTCTGAGCCCCTCACCTGGTGAGCACAGTACAACGTGGGCAGCCGTTACCTGCAGACGTGGTCTGGATAATAAGAACTGTGAGTAAAGGCCCTGGACTGCATCACTGACTCCGTGTCGTTACTGCTGCTGCCCTGCACCATCACCCCCATCCTCCGCATACACTGCCCTGAGGCTATACTCCTCCCGTGGGGAGTTATGCTATGCTCTGCTGCACCCACAACACCAGCCTCAGCGGTCTGCCCTGCAGCGGCGGTTCACTCTGACCGCAATCCACGGGTGGCGTAGTCGAACATTTAAACATCAAAACCACATAAATAGTACCGCCACTGGTTTGACCACCCTGAGCCACGGAACCGGGTCGCCGCCACGAAGACTACAACCACCAGCATCCACCAAAAAGGGTCCGGCTCCGGGTGTCCCAAGGCCCAGGGGGTGCATCAGAGCATTTTCATCACCTTTCACAATCACCAATGGGACAAGGCAGGGATGTCCTCTGTCCCCTCTCTTATACATCCTAGTGACGGAGCACCTGCTCTCATCAATTCGCCATAACCCCAATATTAGGTGGATTGAGGTGGGAGGCACCGAGTACAAGTGCTCTCTATTTGCTGATGATGTACTAGTATATATCACTCAATCACATATATCCATCCATGCTGTTATGGCTGAAATAGATCACTTTGTTACATGGTCAAATTTTAAAATCAATGCAGCGAAGTCTGAGGCCCTCGATGTCTCCCTCCCCAAATCCATATAGGATTACATCCAGTCCAACTTTCCCTTTGCCTGGCCCTCACAGGGTATCAAATACTTAGGAATTCCTATTCATAGAGACCTCTCCCATCTATGTTATCTTAATTTTGGGCCCTTTATTGAACAACTCCATACAGACCACGGTTGGCAAGTTAGAACTGTAAGATTCACTACGTGAACCACTGGTGTTTTGTGGAAAAGCACATGTACACTGTGTTCCAAATTATTATGCAAAAAGTGTTTAGGAGTGATAAGGGAAGAATTTGTTTGTTTGTCAGTTAAACTCATTGATGGTGATGTGTGTCAGGGCTCTTTATATCACTGTAAGCAATTGCAGACACCTGTGCTAATTAGTTTGGCAGGTGTGTCCAATGAAAGGCAAGACTACTTAAGAAGGCTGTCTCACATTATTAAGCAGCCTACATTTTCTGCCAAAATGGGAAAGAAAAAGGATGTGTCGGCTGCTGAGAAGCAACAAAATGTGGAGTGTTTAGGTCAAGGCATGACTACAATCAACATTGTGCGATGATCAGGATGAAGTGTCTTGGCAATCAAGAAGTATGTAGCTGATTCACAGTACACACGTGTGCGTGCTGATAAGGGCAAATTGAGGACTCTTTCCTACAGGCAATTACGTCAGGTTAAAAGAGCAGCGGCAAAAAAGCCTTGTCATAGCAGCAGACAAGTTTTTGAAGCTGCTGGTGCCTTCAACGTCCCCCGAACAACAAGATGCAGGGTCCTTCAGAGGTTTGCAGCTGTGCATATGCCATCCTGTCGACCTCCTCTATTCACTTCACACAAGCAGAAACGGCTCCAGTGGGCCAAACATTACATGAAGACTGATTTCAAAACTGTTTCGTTCACGGATGAGTGCCGTGCAGCGCTCGATGGTCCAGATGGATGGAGTGGAGGATGGCTGGTTGATGGACACCCCACGCAAACACAGCTACAGCGCCAACCAGGAGGAGGTGGAGTAATGTTTTGGGCTGGAATCATGGGGAGAGAGATTGTCGGCCCCTTTAGGATCCCTGAAGGCGCTAAAGATGAACTCCATAATGTATGGACGAGAGAGTTCAGAAGCTCCTTTCAAACAAGGGGTCCTATGTGAAAATGTAACATCACCTAGAATAAAGTTTTGAGTTGAAAACTGTTTGATTTCAGTTTCTAATAACCTGCTAATGCTTATAATTTCAAAAATGACCATTTTTTTGGTCTTTATTAAAATGAAAAGGTTGATCGAAAAGTTTGGGGGATCTAAGAGTGTGGCAACCCACTAGTCATGATTACTTCGAATTCTGACAATATGAGGGTCATGTTGCAGGTAGTGCAG
This sequence comes from Phyllobates terribilis, assembly GCF_046119375.1. NCBI lineage: Eukaryota > Metazoa > Chordata > Amphibia > Anura > Dendrobatidae > Phyllobates > Phyllobates terribilis. Next base: position 793,110,321 of record NW_027362761.1, read on the forward strand.
CAAGAAGGCACTTATGTGTCTTGCGCATCTCAGAGCCCCAAAATTATTTTCCGGGCTAGATGCAGCTACAAATTATTATTAATTTTAAATCTGGTGGAGCTTAGTATAGATGGGCTAATAGGATCAGTGCTGCACACTGCTACAAAGCCCAAATTATTTTCCAGTCAAGATACAGATAAACATGATTAGTAATTTGAAAGCTTAAAACAGTTGGTAGGGTGATTTTAACCAATCATCAAGCTTTTACTCTCCCCAGGATGACACAGGGGTAGAAAAGTCGTTTCGGATCCATGATTTGTTCATCTTTATGAACGTGAGTCTGTCTACATTATCAGTGGAGAGCCGCGTGCGCTTATCTGTCAGCACACCACCAGCAGCGCTGAACACACGTTCAGACAGAACGCTGGCTGCGGGGCATGACAAGATCTCCAAGGCGTAAGTGGCTAGCTCCGGCCATTTATCCAGATTGGAAGCGCAAAAAGAGCAAGGGTCCAGTGACACAGTCATGGCTTCAATGTTTACTTGGAGATACTCCTGTACCATCGTCTCTAGGCGTTGACTATGTGTCAGACTTCTTGTCTCCTGTGGCCTTGCAAAGGATGGGCTAAAAAAGTGGTGAAATGATTCCGCAAAATTGATGTTACCAGCAGATACTGTGGTTCTGTTATGGTTTGAGTGCTGAACACTTGACGGTCCCACGGTTGGCAAGTTGGAACTGTGAGATTCACTACGTGCACCACTGGTGTTTGTGGAAAAGCACATGTAAGATTCTGCAACAGTCTCTGCTGATACTCCTGCATGCGTGCATCCCTTTCTATGGCAGGAATAATTTCTGCAAATTTACTTTTGTACCGGGGATCTAACAGTGTGGCAACCCAGTAGTCAGGATTATTTCTAATTCTCACAATTCGAGGGTAATGTTGCAGGTAGTGCAGCAAGAAGGCACTCATGTGTGTTGCGCATCCAGGAGCACCAAGTCCCTGTTGTGTTGGTGGCGAGGTAACAATCATGCTTCCTTCCTCTGTCCTCTCCCCCCAACCTCGCACAACAGAAATGTGATCAAGGTCTCCCTCATCTGATGAGTCTTCCATCAGTTCGTCCTCCACTTCTTCCTGGGCTCCTGCACCTTCCTCACTAGTTTGGCTGCTACCATGCGCCCTGGTAAAACCATCTCCCCCACCCTCACATGCCTGCCGCCTTGGTGCTGCCGACCGTCTGGACCTTGCAGATGTTAGCCCTTCCGCATACAACTCCTCCTCCTCTACTTCCTCCACCTCCTCTTGTGCCACCACCTGTCTCCGAATTCTGTTTAACATGTGCTCCAGCATGTAAATCACCGGAATAGTCATGCTGATAATGGCATCGTCAGCACTAAACATCTTCGTCGCCATTTCAAAACTGTGCAGAAGGGTGCATAGGTCCCTGATCTGAGACCACTCCTCCAGCGTGATTTGCCCCACCTCCGGATCTCGTTGGCCCAGGCTATACGTCAGAACGTATTGCACCAGGGCTTGTCGGTGCTGCCACAGTCGCTGCAACATGTGCAGAGTTGAATTCCACCGGGTAGGCACATCGCATTTTAGCCGGTGAAGTGGCAGGCCCAACGACTTCTGTAGAGATGTAAGTCGCTGAGCTGCGGGATGCGAACGGCGGAAGTGAGCACACAGCGACCGTGCCCTCTGCAGAAGGCCATCTAGTCTGGGATAGTGGGCTAAAAATTGCTGGACAACCAGGTTCAACACGTGAGCCATACAAGGCACGTGCGTGACATTGCCCCGGCGAAGGGCCGCACCCAGGTTTGCAGCATTGTCGCACACGGCCTTCCCTGGTTTCAGGTCCAGTGGAGACAACCATTCATGAAATTGGTTCTACAGAGCTGACCACAACTCCTCAGCTGTTTGACTCACATTTCCCAGACATTTCAAAGTAAAAGCCGCCTGATGACGTTGAGCCCTACTGCCAGCATAGTAAGGAGGTGTGCAGGAACCCTTCTACGCAGTTAGAAAGCTTGTGGCATGACCAGACAGGCTTTGGGTGCAGGTGGAAGACCGAGAGGAGGTTGAGGAGGCAGAAGCAGTGGAGGAACTTTGACATAAAGAGGATTGACGCACAACTCGTGGGGACGGCAAGACTTGGACAGCAGCCCCTTGTCCTGCTGTCACCATAGTTACCCAGTGCCCAGTCAGCGACATGTAACGCCCCTGTCCATGCCTACTCGTCCAAGTGTCTGTGGTGAAATGCACCCTGTCACACACAGAGTTTCTCAAAGAAGCAGTGATGTTGTGTGCGACATGCTGGTGGAGCGCAGGCACACCTTTCTTTGAGAAGTAGTGCCGACTGGGCATCTGGTACTGGGGCACTGCGACGGACATAAGGTCTCGAAAATCCTCTGTGTCCACCAGGCGGAAAGGCAGCATTTCTTTAGCCAAGAGCTTGCAGATGGTGAAATTCAACCTCTTAGCTTTCTCATGGCTAGGAGGAAATGGTCTTTTACTTGTCCACATCTGAGGGACCGAGGGCTGGCTATTGTGCTTAGACGGGGTTGATAAGGGTGTCCCCGGCAAACTGCCGGTCTGAGAGGAAGATGCAGGCGGACATGTTAGGTTGCCTTGATCCAAAGGTGGTGCTATCGATGTCGGACAGCGCTCAACACCAGCTGGTGTTACCACCTCCAAAGAAAATGATGACCTGCCAATCACGCTGGCTGTTGCGGGTAAAGAGGTGGCAGGTCTGCGCCCCAAAACAGGTGTGACTGCTGTCCCCCCAGTCACAGAGGATGAAGAGGCCGCGGATGCACAAGATATGGCAGACGGTGGTTGGCCCGGCCGGCTAGGCCGCATTGTAGCACACTGAGCTTCCCACTGCAACTTATGCTTCATGTCCATGTGCCGGTTCATGCATGAAGTACTCAAACTATGTATTTTTTGGCCTCTACTTAGCGTTTGCTGACAAATGTTACAGATAACACGAGTTGGGTCATCTTTATCGATCTGAAAAAATGCCCAGGCTATGCAAGGCTTAGCACCCATGCGACCTGAAGAGCCACCACGACTTGTGGTGAGAGGCAGAGTTGTGTTTGAGGATGCAGTTGTTGACGTGCTTCCAGTACTACGTCTCTGTCCAGGAAGGCGCAACCTGACCTCGTAGTCACTAGCATCTTCCTCCACCTCCACTGCTGACCTCATCTCTTGGCTGACTGTGGGTTGACAGTAAGTGGGATCTCCAACCTCATCATCATCACCCTGTGCGTTATCACACCCGTCGTCCTCAGAGCCAACCTGTTCCTGCCCTGACAAAAAACTAAAGTTGTCGCTCCAATCAGGTATTTGAGTCTCATCATCGTCTTCCTCATTGTCTCCACCAACAGGAGTTACAGTTTGGGAATGAGGGTCTACATTATGGTCAGAACCTTCTGCGTCTGGTCCTGGATCTGATTCATAAAGATTCTGGGCATCAGTGCAGATCATTTCCTCGTCTGGATTCACAGAAGCGCTGGAGTCGACCTCTGATTCACAGGCTATAGTATGAGTAAACAGCTCTGCAGACTCAACCATCTGTTCTACCTCATACTCAGACGGGCAGCTGGAAATTTGGGAGCTGTGAGGAAGCAAGTGCGATTGGGGTGACACCTTTGAGGACTGGAGTATTTGTGATGTTGAAGTTGATGTGGAGGAGAGCCCACTTAAAGGAGCACTTGATATCCGTTGAAGCACCTGCTGTTTTTGTGCCTCATCTGGAATTTGTAGCGATTGGCGTGGCCGTAAGAAAGGGATCTTATCACATTGTCCGCTAAAAGAAGTAGACATTTTAGTTTGGCTGGAAGATGGTCTTTCTTCTGCAGATGTTACTGTTGAGTTAACACCTACCCCACGGACACAACCTTTTTTCCCCTTCCCAACACGCCTATTCCCCTTTCCACCAGCAGCAGGCCTTTTCCCACTCATTTTGGTGGTTAACTAATTCACAACTCTGGAGTTGTTTACACAAAAAAACAATGGATGGGAACCGAGCAGAGCTGAGTGGCCAAACTGTGGTATTAGGCCAAAACTATTGGCTGGGTTAGATGCAGAAAAAAATTATATTCAATTTGCAACCTGATGGAGGTCAGTATAGATGGACTAATAGAGAAAGTCCCACACACAGCTAGAAGGCCAAATATATTTTCAGAGGTAGATGCAGAAAAAAAATATATTCAGTTTGCAACCTGATGGAGGTCAGTATAGATGGACTAATAGAGAAAGTCCCACACACTGCTAGAAGGCCAAATATTTTTTCAGAGGTAGATGCAGAAAAAAATTATATTCAGTTTGCAACCTGATGGAGGTCTGTATAGATGGATTAATAGAACAAGTCCCACACACAGCTAGAAGCCCAATATTTTTTCAGAGGTAGATGCAGAAAAAAAATATATTCAGTTTGCAACCTGATGGAGGTCAGTATAGATGGACTAATAGAGAAAGTCCCACACACTGCTAGAAGGCCAAATATTTTTTCAGAGGTAGATGCAGAAAAAAAATATATTCAGTTTGCAACCTGATGGAGGTCAGTATAGATGGACTAATAGAGAAAGTCCCACACACTGCTAGAAGGCCAAATATTTTTTCAGAGGTAGATGCAGATAAAAATTATTTTTAATTTGCAACCTGATGGAGGTCAGTATAGATGGATTAATAGAGAAAGTCCCACACACTGCTAGAAGGCCAAATATTTTTTCAGAGCTAGATGCAGACAAAAAATTATTTTCAGTTAGCAACCTGATGGAGGTCAGTATAGATGGACTAATAGAACAAGTCCCACACACAGCTAGAAGCCCAAATATTTTTTCAGAGGTAGATGCAGAAAAAAATTATATTCAGTTTGCAACCTGATGGAGGTCTGTATAGATGGATTAATAGAGCAAGTCCCACACACAGCTAGAAGCCCAATATTTTTTCAGAGGTAGATGCAGAAAAAAAATATATTCAGTTTGCAACCTGATGGAGGTCAGTATAGATGGACTAATAGAACAAGTCCCACACACAACTAGAAGCCCAAATATTTTTTCAGAGGTAGATGCAGATAAAAATTATTTTTAATTTGCATCCTGATGGAGGTCAGTATAGATGGACTAATAGAGAAAGTCCCACACACTGCTAGAAGGCCAAATATTTTTTCAGAGCTAGATGCAGACAAAAAATTATTTTTAATTTGCAACCTGATGGAGGTCAGTATAGATGGACTAATAGAGAAAGTCCCACACACTGCTAGAAGCCCAAATATTTTTTCAGAGCTAGATGCAGAAAAAAATTATATTCAGTTTGCAACCTGATGGAGGTCAGTAGAGATGGACTAATAGAACAAATCCCACACACAGCTAGAAGCCCAAATATTTTTTCAGAGGTAGATGCAGAAAAAAATTATATTCAGTTTGCAACCTGATGGAGGTCTATATAGATGGATTAATAGAACAAGTCCCACACACAGCTAGAAGCCCAATATTTTTTCAGAGGTAGATGCAGAAAAAAAATATATTCAGTTTGCAACCTGATGAAGGTCAGTATAGATGGACTAATAGAGAAAGTCCCACACACTGCTAGAAGGCCAAATATTTTTTTAGAGCTAGATGCAGACAAAAAAATATTTTTTAATTTGCAACCTGATGGAGGTCAGTATAGATGGACTAATAGAGAAAGTCCCACACACTGCTAGAAGGCAAAATATTTTTTCAGAGCTGGATGAAGATAAAAATTATTTTTAATTTGCAACCTGATGGAGGTCAGTATAGATGGACTAATAGAGAAAGTCCCACACACTGCCAGAAGCCCAATATTTTTTCAGAGGTAGATGCAGAAAAAAAATATATTCAGTTTGCAACCTGATGGAGGTCAGTATAGATGGATTAATAGAACAAGTCCCACACACAGCTAGAAGCCCAATATTTTTTCAGAGGTAGATGTAGAAAAAAAATATATTCAGTTTGCAACCTGATGGAGGTCAGTATAGATGGACTAATAGAGAAAGTCCCACACACTGCTAGAAGGCCAAATATTTTTTCAGAGCTAGATGCAGAAAAAAATTATATTCAGTTTGCAACCTGATGGAGGTCAGTATAGATGGACTAATAGAACAAGTCCCACACACTGCTAGAAGCCCAAATATTTTTTCAGAGCTAGATGCAGAAAAAAATTATATTCAATTTGCAACCTGATGGAGGTCAGTATAGATGGACTAATAGAATGATGCTATGCCCAAAAGATTTTACTTCACTAGGTGCAGTAAAAAAATTGGTATTCTATACACAGGTGGTATATCTTGCAACACAGATAGGCTACTCCACTAACTAAGACACTCTGCAATAGGCCAAAAAGGATTAGCTTTGCTAGATTCAGCCAAATGCTGTGAAAAAAACTTGCACAGCACTGGCACAGACCTGCCTGGCAAAAACTGATAGGAACTGATGTAACCTAGTCCTGAAAAGGACTGCAATTACAATTAGTCTTTACTCCCACAATCTATCTATTTAAGAGCACAGACCTGCCTGATAAAAGTCGTAGGAAATGCTGTAACCTAGTCCTTAAAAGGACTACAATCACAACTATTCCCTACTCCCAAGCTATCTGTAGATTTGTGCGAAAATTGGCTTGAAATTAACAAGGTATAGCGCACACAGCAACAGCGGTGCCGTCTAACACGCAGCTGCAGCAGTGAGAAAATGGTGGCGACGGGGAAAATGGCTTGGTCTTATAGGGCAAGGACATGTGACATACACTGCCAATGACACATGCCCTTGCTTGTGTGAAAAAAGCACTTCGCTCCGTGTGTGCGCTGCTGATAGGCTGACAGATTGCACCTCCCCACTGTAAATGCGGGAAAGAGAAAAAAAAATGGAGATCTTCATTGTTCCTGCAGAGATCCATCCCCTGCCCCTCCCCCCACCCCGCTGTACACTCAAACTGCGTATTAACATTAATTTTCATCATTACTGAGAAAAAATCCAGTTATGATTTTGGTGCACGAACAGTTATCGAACATAACCTCGAACAGCCGAATTTTTCTCAAATCGTTCGTGTTCGCCGAACGGCTCGAACACCGCTCAAAACAGCTGGAATTTGAGATTGGCGAACAGTTCGAGTAGAACAACGCTCATCTCTAGTGGTGATTGAAAGCCAGAAATCAACTCTACCAGTATTGATTAGAGCATTCTCTAATCCTGGCCTTTCAAATATGTTCAAATCTAATATGCAATCTTGTCTAAGAAATATATTATATGATTTATCAGACCATGTAACCTTTTGCCATTCATTATAGTGCAGTTCTGATGTTTGCATGCCCTCATAGGTGATTTCAATGGTGGATAGGGGTCATCATGGGGTCCTTGACGAGCCTATGGCTATGCAGTTTCATACTATGCTGCTATACATTGTGTTTTCTGATGACAGTTGTACACTGCGCTCCAAATTATTACACAAATTATACTTAAGTGTCATAACAATGTAATTTTTTTGTTTTTCAAATAAACTCATGGATTGTATTATTTCTCACATGGAGCAGGGCCACAGAAACAAGGTACGACATGTTCCCATTAGAAAGGAGAGGGTCTGCTATACAGTTATAGGGTATGCAGTGAGTCAAACGGCTGACCAATTTTAGGAAAAACCCCACTAAGGATTTAAAGACACATAGAGCAGGGCCACAGTAACAAGGAACGAAATGTTCCCATTATAAAGGAGAGGGTCTTCTATACAGTTATAGGGCATGCAGTGAGTCCAGCGGCTGACCAATTTTAGTAAAAACCCCACTAAGAATTTAAAGACACATGGAGCAGGGCCACAGTAATGACAAATTCCCATTAGAAAGGAGGGAGTCTGATATACAGTTATAGGGTATGCAGTGAGTCCAACGGCTGACGATTTTAGGAAAAACCCCACTAAGAATTTAAAGACACACAGAGCAGGGCCACAGTAACGACAAATTCCCATTAGAAAGGAGAGAGTCTCCCATAGTGTTGGCCTATGCAGTGAATGGAAGGGCTGCCAAAAATTTGGAGGCACTTCAATATCCCTTGGAAGAGACATGAAGGAGGGCCTCATAAAAAAATGTTCCCATTAAAATGGAGCGGGCCTCCTATACTTGTAATGCCCATGCTCTAAGTGTATGGGCTGACAAACATTTACCCCTGGGGGGTATACATGAACATATTGTATAAAAAAAAATTTATACGGGCATCATAAACACCCTTTAAAAAAATTAGGTGGGTGTTGCATCACGGACCACAGTCACCCTGGTGATATGGTGGTGGAGGATGAGGAGAAGAAGGAGGACAAGAGCAAATAGCCAAAGTCAGGAAGCATATACCCATGTGTGGGTGTGAAAAGGTGCATGGGACTACACCTCCCAAGAAAAGACGCTGCATTGGAGTTTATGTTATGCTGCTATCATTCGGTGGTGTTGAGAAGTCTGGCCCAGTCCAGCCCTATTTAATTTTTATAAGAGTCAGCCTGCCAGCGGCACTAAAAACCCGCTCTGATAAAACGCTGGCGGCAGGACAGGCCAGGACCTCCAAGGCATAGAGAGCCAGTTCATTCCACGTATCCAGCTTGGATACACAATAATTATAAGGCACAGCGGAATCACGGAGGACGTTGGTATGGTCGGCAAGGTACTCTCTCAGCATCTTCCCAAACTTTGCACTCCTTGTTAGAGTAACTTTGCACTCCTTGTTAGAGTACCCCGTGCCTCAGGGCCTGTCAGATAGGAGGGTCTGAGAAAACTCTCCTAGAACTTTGACAATGTTCCCCTGCCTCTGCTGGATTGAAGTTGTGTCTCTCTCGACTGAACTCCTTGGTTGTCCAACGAAGTGTGCCCTCTGCCGCCAGATGGGAATTTTTTTAATAGTTCCGCAACAAGGGCCTTCTGGTACAGCCCCATTTTTGTAGACCTGTCCTCCTCAGGAATAAGATATATAAAGTTCTCCTTGTAGCGTGGGTCTAGAAGTGTCACCAACCAGTAATGACTGTCACCCAAAATTTTGAGAACGCGAGAGTCATGGGAAAGGCAGCGTAACATAAACTCAGCAATGCGTGCCAGACTACTAACAGGCAAGACTTCCGTGTCCTCACCAAGAGGATGGCTGACCATTCTCTCCTCCTCCTCCTTCTCCTCTCTGTCCTCTGGCCATCCACGCTGAACAGACGGTATGACAGCTGTGCAGAAAGTACCATCTATAGTGCATGAAACTAGCTCCTGTCCTTCCTCCTTCTCCTCCTCTACCTCATTGTCACCCGATCCACGTTGGGATGAGATGAGGCTTGGATGTGTGTAATCACCCTGTATGGTTCCTTGCTCCATCTCATCGTACTCCACCTGCAATGCATCCTCTTTGATTGTGAACAGAGAGCATTTCAGAAGACAGAGAAGCGGGATGGTGACGCTAATTATGGCTAAATGTGACTGATGTGGTCATTTCGGAGATGGAGGCTGAAGAGGATGAGGAGGCTGAGGAGGATGAGGTGCAGGAGCTGTAGACCATGGGGGAAACCCTGATTGACCTAGGGCCCGCAATCCTTGTCGTCGGGAGGACGTGTTCCTTCCCAAGGTCCGACTGGGTCCCAGCTTCCACTATGTTAACCCAGTGTGCCATCAGCGAGATGTACCATCCCTGCCCACAAGAATTTGTCCACATGTCTGTGGTTAGGTGGACTTTACCGGTAACTGCGTTGTTGAGAGCACGGCTAATGTTTTGGGACACGTGCTTGTGTAATGCAGGAACGGCACACCGGGAGAAATAGTGGCGGCTGGGGACCGAGTACCGAGGGTCGGCCGCCGACATCAGGTTGCGGAATGCTTTAGTCTCCACGAGCCTAAAAGGCAACATTTCGAGCGCAAGCAGTCGTGAAATGTGAAAATTTAGTAGTGTGGCCTGTGGGGCGTTGGCTGCATATTTGCTCTTGAGTTCCAAGGACTGGGGTATGGACAACTGAACGCTGTGCTGGGACAAGGACATGGACGTGCTTCCTGATGCTGCTACTTGAGAGTGTGCAATGTCAGGTGCAGGGTAGGAGGCATCTTCACATCCACCATGGACAGGGGATTGGCTTGCATGCACAACAGCAGAAGAAGCAATGGTGCCACCCGCAGACACTGTTCCTGGACCCTGGGGTTCGGCCCACAAAGTCGGGTGCTTTGCTGCCATATGCCTGATCATGCTGGTGGTGGTCAGGCTAGTGGTTTTGCCACCCCTGCTGATGCTGGCCTGGCAGGTTTTGCAAATGGCCTTTTTGGGGTTATCGGCAGAGTCTTTAAAATACAACCAGACTCGGGAAGACCTAACAGTTGTACTGGCAACTTCCTTCGTGTTGGTGTTATGGGGAACGGTTGCCTGCCTTCTGTCTGTGGCCACCACACTGCTTTTTCCTGCCTGTTGGGGTGCTCTGCCTCCTTCCCCCTGTGTGCTGCTGTCCTCAATCTGCATCTCCTCCTGCCAGGTTGGGTCAGTTACTAAATCATCCACCACCTCGTCTTCCACTTCCGCACACTGGTCCTCCTCCTGACTTTCTGGCAATTGTGTCTCATCATCATCCCCCTCTTGTGACACTTTCTCACCATCGCCTTCGTGTGACCAAGGCTGCTCAAATATTTGGGCATTGATACACGCGATCTCCTCTTGCTCCGCTTCAAGTGGACTGGGCGAGAGGCCCGAATCTATAAATGGAAAAGTGAACAGCTGTTCAGAGTGTCCAAGTGTGGGATCAGTTGTCTCTGGGTAATTGGCATGGTGGGAGGAAGTTGGATCAGGGTGAGGAATATGCGGTCCAGACTCACGGCTGCTGAGACTTGACTGTGTGGAAGACAGGGTGTTGGTAGTGGTGGTGGCAAAGTGACTGTAAGCATTATCCGCTATCCAACCAACAACCTTTTGACACTGCTCTAGGTTCAATAGTGATGTGCTGTGGTCCCCTAGAAATTGGGACAGGAACGTTAAGCGAGAAGATGTGGGTGTTTGTTGTGGCACAATTTCAGCTTGCCTACGGCCTTGTCCTCGGCCTCTACATGCACCATTACCATCACGTCCAGTTCCCCGTCCCTTGCCACGTGTCTTGCCCATTTTTAATGTAAGACAGTATCTTCCACGCTCACTACAAATGACTGAGTTTGGAGCGAACTTATATGTGATCCGTGTGATGGAGAAAACAGAGCTTTAAATACCTGGCCTGTAGGTAAGTAGTTTGAACAGCAAACTGCTGTGAATTGCTTCACTGATGTTAAGGTAAAATATATGTATTATAGAAAATCAATTAGTTTCTTTTAATAGATTACCTAATCAGTGTGAATCAATATAGAGATGATGGAATAATCTATGTGTATTTATGTATGCAAATGTGTATATGCACATGGATTATGTTAATAGTTAATAAATACACTACTATCAGCTACTATTCTTATTGTAGACATGAACAACTAAATGATTTCCTGGGAATGACGTATGGATATGCATGGCTGATAACAGAGAGATTCATGTCGAGTTGGCAAAGATGGCGCTGAGAGACGAACTCACCGCCTTCCATCGGAATTCCTAAGGTGTTACTAAGGTCAAAAAATACATGGATGAACAAATTACAGTGTGCCGAGTTATCAGAAAAGAGCAATAAATTTTACTAATCCCACCTAGAAGGAGAATACTATATAACCCCATGTCTACGTAATAAAGTACACCATTTGCGTGGTTCAGTCTCTGAGTGAAGTTTTTCATCCAGATTAGCAGATTTGGTTAATTAGCTTCTCTGCATGCACTCAGACATCTTTAATTTGGAGGAGAGCAGTTACCTAGTGTATCTTAAATTGGTGAATCCTCCACAAATGGTGACGTGACTCGAATCACACTCGAGGGGACTCTTAATCTCAGGGTGCCCATCACCGGACCACCTACAGACGAGCTGGGACTGCTCAAAGCGAGAGTCTGATTAACTCTCATCACTGAATTCCGTAAGTCTGCAGATTTAATGAATCCGTAGTGCTTACTCGTGTTTTGAGTGGTCTCTGGTGAGTTTGTGGAGTCTAGATTGGCCCTTAGGGACAGCCCGTATGACTGGACGGGTCCCCGCTGTGTGATTCCAAGAACTCTGGTATGTAGTCGCTCCTGGCTAACTGCTGTTCTGGGGTATATCAGGTGTCCCGTCCCATTAGAACGATCTTTGTACGCAGGAGCGTACACGTATACACTTGAGAAATTAGGAAAATGTCTTTGCTTATAACGCGGGCACGCGAGGAGTGATGTTGTTGCTGATAAGTCGTGTATTAAGACGTCATTAGGACGCTGGCGTGCGGGGCAGACCAATCCTCCATTAAGTCGTGTATTAAGTCGTGGGACACGCAGGGAGGGAAGTTACTGATAAGCCGTGTATTAAGACGTTATTAGGGCGTGGGCACGCGGTGTTAACTTATCCTCTTTTAAGACGTGGAATACGCGGGGAGCCAACTGCATCTTTAAGCCGTATATTAAGACGCCACTAGGATGCTGGTGCGTTGGGTGTTCAGTGCTTCATTAAGTCGTAAAAGAATCAATTCAGTGCTTGATTGGGAGTGTAGGGACTTGTTACAATTCTACTTGTGTATCAGCTGCCTGGTCGGATCATAAGTCTAAGGGGACGGAACTCCTGGAGCCAAAATCACGAAAAAACTAAAGACATTGTTTGTGTCGCTGGGGCCGCTCGATCAGGAGTGACAGGACTCCAAAGATATAGTTGCTAGAAGAGAAGGAAGGAAATATGTGGAGAAAATTAATAGAGTAATGTCATTGTGTGGGTTGTTCCCGGGGGGGGGGGTAGATTACAGTACGAGATGTTGAATGCAGCAATTTGGGAAAACGGGAAAACTGAAATATAATGGGTTGTTGCAAAGTGAAACATGTGGAAAAAGGCTGCGCTGAATTTATCGAAAGAAGGGAAAAAGTATGTGCAGAAACTTAAGCAGTTAACTAAAATATGCGAGCTACCAGATAAGGGCCGGTTACAGCCACTAGAATGGCAAAAGAAAAAGGGCAAGCTAGAAGATGAAGGATTGTTACAAACAGCTTTGGCTTGATATAGAACAGCAGATAATTTGTCAAAAGAAGGGTGGGTGGAGGAAGAAAATACAGACAATAAGGGAAAGACGCCATGTTATGTGTATTACAAAGATACTGCTCTCCAGCCACTGCCCGATAATGGCGGACGGGGGGATGGACTTGTACAAATTGCAGTCAGCAGAATCCTGAAAATAGAGATTCTTGTCTTACATGCGGGGCACCACGTCCCAGACCTCACACTGTTCCTCCCCTCCCCACCATGCCTCCGCCACCGCCCTATAATGGTGGCGCAATGAATTATTGTGGGTTTTCTAACTGTTGCAAGCAGAATCCATTGTCAGCAGATTAATGTGTTGCATGTCACGGACCCCGTCCAGGAGGCCCACCCCTTGCTACTACCCAAGCCACTCCTAGTGCCCCATCCTCATCTGTTATACCTATGTCCGCCCAAAGTTTCAACCCTTCCTGCAGCGGCCATGTTGCTACACCCATTGCATCACCTCCGGCCTTTGACCAGATGTCCCTTTCGGTGGCGGCCATCTTGGCGCACCCTTCTTGTAGAGTGCTTCCTTTCGGTGGCGGCCATCTTGGCGCACCCTTCCTGTAGTGTGCTTCCTTCCGGTGGCGGCCATCTTGGCGCACCCAGAACACAGGCCGCAATACACACTTCACCCGGAACATCAACAGCAACATTTACTCCTATATCAGTGTGTCCAGTTGTCACTCCGGATGGTGCGTACTATGTCTCAAAAGACTATGTCCCTCTCTATCCTCATTTGCCCAGCGAAACTCTATTTAATAGTCCGGAGTTCCAGCAGGCCCTTAACCGAAGGAGAAATACTATTGAACCGGAGGAGCCGTGGGATGTAGAGGTGGCAGCACCACCACCACCATCAGCGTCCACACCAATAAGCGATCCAGAAGGTAAACTGGCTCGTGTGACATTTCATATACCAGTATCAGAATTCCCTCTGGATCAGGAGGATTCCTGTGCCACCCTTTCAAATGAAGAATACCCACAGGTGTCGAAACCATGGACAGAAAGAATGATTTGGAAGTCATCAATGGTACTAACAGCAGGTCTAGGGGATCTGATAACACAGCGAGTGGATGCAATAGTTGATGCAGCAAACCCTAGACTACAACATAGGGGAGGAGTGGCTAAGACTATTGTGCAAGCCGGAGGTAATGCTATTCAGGAAGACTGTAACAGCATTGTACATTCTTCAGGACCGGTCGAGGCAACAGACCTGGTAGCCACCAGACCATGGAGATTACCATGCAGGCTTATCATTCATGCAGTAGGTCCAGTGTATGATGAAGATCATCATAATCAGTGTGTGTCACAACTTAGAGCTACAATCAGCAATATTCTGAACTATGTTGGAACAAGGAACCTTACTTCTATTGCTCTTCCTGCTATAAGTTCTGGAATGTATGGATTTCCTATGCAAGCCTGTGCCCAAGCAAAAAAAATAGTCCATGCTATATGGGAGTATTGAGGATTAACTACATTGGAGGAGATAAGACTAAACAGCAATGACTATCATAAATCTCAAATTCTCACCTGAGATCAGACTCACTCAGCTGCCAGATGACCTCAGAAGATAACCCGAATGAACTATTTCCTGGACAAACAAGCCCACCTCCTGTTGCTGTGTTGCCAGTATCTCCCTCAACATCTTCTCAGTCAGAATCTCCAGTGCCAGATTACCATAATAGATATGTGGCATTCACACCTTCCCAAGTTTATCCAGTGATTAGACAACTACCTGACCCAGACAGACACCCTATGGTGTTCTACAGAAGAATCAGACAAATTCAACAAACTTATTCAGCCACTTGGAAAGATCTTCATGAAATCACTAGCATTAAAGCGGGAGATGCCTTCTGGTCAATAATTCAAGTAGCTATGAATGACAGCCAAGTGACAGACAAGGAGACTTACCAATCAGAAGGAGCATTTTGTCAACAACTTCAGCAATGGGCCAAGGAGCAGCTCACAGACTCACCTACCAGTGTATCGGACTGTACTCAAGAATCATGGGATAATGTCGAAAAATTTTACACCAGAATCCTTACTCTTTTCAAGGATCAAGGGTTCGATGAAGGTCAGAGGATCCAACAGAATCTGCTAGTCACTTCATTTGTTAGGGGACTCAGAGAGGAAATCTCAGCGAAACTTACAGACTCCAAGCCAGAATACGTGGACATGTCCCCGCGAAAGGCACTCCTCATTGCTAAAGCTATAGAGAAACAATTGAATGCTGTACCAAGGCCTGCTCCAAGGCCTGCTCCAGAGCCTACTCCAGCACCTACACCGACTCCTGTTTCTGCTCCTGCTCCAGCGGCTCTAGCAGTCTATCAACCTGCAGATAATCAACAAGAACAGCTGCCATATCCCCCAGGATACCCACAACAACTATACCGCTCAACCCCACAATGGATGGGTCCTCAACAAATGTACAGGACCGAGTTTAAGACTAAGGGAACCAATCTGTTACCGTTGTAACCAACCAGGTCATTTCAGAAGAGAATGTCCAAAGAATAGAGGGGATCCTTTCTAGGCTCAATGCCACTCTCCTTCAACCCGCAATTTAAAAGAAGAGATTCTCCACGCTACCAAGGAAATCCACTGTACTCCCGCCAAGAGTATAGACAGCCGTCATGGCAGCCACCACAGAGAGAGTATGAGACAACGCCAAGAGAACCTGTGCAGAATTACAGAGATCAGCCACCGCAACAGATGTACCAAAATAACAGGGACCCACCACGCCGGTTTGCGGGGTAAGACCAGAATTACCCCGCATAGGACAGTGGCAAACCCGTGCTCACCCTGACCTCAGTTGAAAACGTCCCCACTAAATCTGGACTGATTTCTACTGTCAAAATTGATGTAGAGGACAGAACTTTACCTTTCCTAGTAGACACGAGTGCAGCCAGATCAGTTATATGGTCAAAAGATTTTCCCTATGAATCGCTTATATCTGATAATTTCCTTTCATGTGTGGGAGTGGATGGAAAACCACACTCATCCCGACTAACATTTCCATTGCCTATTGGGAAAGAATAGAAGCTGCTGGCCAGATTGCTCGTTTCAGACATCTACCCACTTAATTTGTTGTGAGCAGATCTACTCCAGAAGTTAAATGCTCAGATACCATATGATGAGAATGGAATGCATCTAGATGTCTCTACTCCGTTATCATTAGAAGAACAAACAAAGGTACATGCCCTCCCATTGTGTTTCATCCAATTTGCAACAACCGCCATACCACAGCATTATCTTGACGGCATACCACCTGAACTCTGGTCTCAAGGTCCTGA
This sequence comes from Phyllobates terribilis, assembly GCF_046119375.1. Classification (NCBI taxonomy): domain Eukaryota; kingdom Metazoa; phylum Chordata; class Amphibia; order Anura; family Dendrobatidae; genus Phyllobates; species Phyllobates terribilis. Next base: position 793,126,690 of record NW_027362761.1, read on the forward strand.
TGCTATAGGCCGGCCGCCTGTCCCGCCAGTCCAAGTTTTCCTGAAAGAAGGTGCACGGATTCCCAGACTCCCACAGCACCCACTGAAAGCAGCCCAAGAAGCGTTATTAGATGCCCAGATCCAAGAATTACTCAAGAAAGGAGCATTAATTCCCTGTGTTTCTCCTGCTAATACTCCATTGTTTCCAGTGAAGAAGAAAACTGCAAGAGGAGAACCGGATACATTTAGGATGGTGCAAGATCTGAGAGCTGTGAATGCAGTTACAATCAGATTGTAACTGCAATAGATTGGCCCTTAGGGACAGCCCGTGCGACTGGGCGAGTCCCCGCTGTGTGATTCCAAAAACTATGGTGTGTAGTTGTTCCTGGCTAACTGCTGCTCTGGGGTATATCAGGTGTCCCGTCCCATTAGAACGATCTTTGTACGCAGCGGCGTACACGTATACACTAGAGAATTTAGGAAAATTTCTTTGTTTATAACGGGGGTAAAGGAAATTTTTAATGGAAGCCAAAAATGGCAGTATTTTCTGACAACGTATATGTGATCCATGTGACGGAGAAATCAGAGTTTTAAATACCTGGCCTGTAGGTAAGTAGTTTGAACAGCAAACTGCTGTGAATTGCTTCACTGACACACTAAAGGAAATTTTTAATGGAGGCCAGAAATGGCAGCATTTTCTGACAACGTATATGTGATTCGTGTGATGGAGAAAACAATGTTTTAATTACCTGGCCTGTAGGTAAGTAGTTTGAACAGCAAACTAGTGGGAATTGCTTCACTGACACACTGAAACAAATTTTTAATGGAGGCCAGAAATGGCAGTATTTTCTGACAATGTATATGACGCGACCCCTGGGCCGTGGGGATACCCGGAGCCCAGCCTTGTAAATGCTGGGGGTTGTAGTCACCGTGGCGGCGACCCGGTCCATGACCCAGGGCGGTCAAACCAGGGTAGTCTATGTGTCTCTGTTATATAGTCCGACTACGCCACCTGTGGATTGCGGTTATTGGTAACCGCCGCTGCGGGGCAGTCCGCTGAAGCTGGTGGTATGTGCAGCTAGGTGATGTAACTCCCCACGGGTGGAGTGTAGCTTCCGGGCAGCGTGAGTGGGTGATGGTGGTGATAGTGCAGGGAATCAGTAATGACAACGCAGAGTCTTTGCAATGCAGTCTCAGGGTCTTTACTCACAGTTCTTTCACTCCAAGTTATTGCTGCAGGTTTATAACTTCCCGCGTCATCCTGTGTTTACCGAGTGAGGGGCTCAGGCGACTCCCAGGTAGCTCCGGAGCAATTAGCAGGACCCCCTTCTGTGTGTCCTCTCTCCTTGTACCTCACACCTAGCGGCACCTCTGTCCAGTGTCCTCGGGCCTTGGCGGGCGACGTGGGTTCCGTCCCCTGACCCTATATGGCTACTTTCCTAATGGCTGGTGTGGACGGCCTGCTGTACTTGAAGTGCTGCAGCCTCCGGTTCCCAGTTGAGCCCTGTAGTCTCCACTGGCTGGGGGACTCAGTTCCCCTTCTTTGGCCTGACCGCCCTACCTCCTGGCAGCGGCGGGCGTACGGGTGGCTTGCGGCACGGCCCGTACCCCCTAGGGTCCCTTCTCTCCTCGTCCTGGAGCCATCCTGCTCCCTCTCCTTTCTTCTCTCCTGACTAGGCCCGCCTCTGGAGCAGAGCTCCTACAGAGCCCCTGCTCCTACACTCTCCTCCTCTGACTGAACACTGATCTAAGATGGCTACTCTCTTTTATATGCTCCTACTCAGTGTGCCCAGGATCTACGTCCTCCACCCATCCACTACTTAGTTCCCCCTCTCTAAGTGGTTCCTCCCCACTCCAGCCAGGGATCTGGGACATTTGTGCTCTCCCGTAGGAGCATTATCGCCCTGTCCCCCGGAAATGTGGTGTAGTGGATGTAGTGTTAGGGTCCTGAGCCATACTCCTTCCTTACCTGAGAGTGAGGTACTACATCTCTGGATGAGATGCAATAACTCTGTGGCGACCGAACCCTCAAGGGCGTCACATATATGTGATCGGTGTGATGGAGAAAACAGAGTTTTAAATAGCTGAATTTCTAGCGCTGTAATATGGAAAGGACCTGGCTGTATTCTGCAGTGGCAACAAGCAAATGGCGCAGAAAAAATGGTGTTCTCTGGATTGCTTTTTAAGCAAATAATGAGGATTAGCAAGTATTCCTGGCCCCTGAGACCTGGGCCTTTGTATAGAAATATCTAACAGAAGCAGAAGACAGAATTGGAATGGAGCCTCTTGTGCTATATGCACTGCAGTCTGCTATATACCCTGCCTGTCTTATATCTCTGCAGATGGATTAGTCCTCAGAAGGACTGTTTGTTAAGATGGATATGTGTAATGTACGTTTTTTCTCCCTACACTACCTAATACACAAGCAAATCTCTCCCTGACACAGCAGCACCTCACCCTACACTGTCTGATCCAGAGTGACTGTGACGAGTATGGCGGCGCCAGGTCTGATATAGACCTGATGACGCTGTGCGGCCATCCAATCACTGTAATGCCACAACCACCATGGCTGCAGCATTACAATGAGTGGCAAGCAAACAACGCATGTTGATTGGCGCTCTAAAGAACGCCAAACATGCAGGGAGGGAACCCGAGCTCCCGCCGAGCAACCCTGGAAATACTCGGCGAGCGCCGAGCATCTCGAGCAGTGAGATGGTCGGACAAGCACCGATCAGTAGCGAGCATGCTCGCTCATCACTACTAGTGAGTGATTTGCAAAATGAAACAACCTCATCCTTCTCATAAAGAAGATCTGCAGCATTTTAGATGTATATCATGTTAATTTGCAGCAGCAAGGACACAGAACAGTATAATATAAAATGCAGTTGCTAAAGAAGTTTTTTCTATAAAAAAGCAAGGGAACAAGCACTTCACTCAGTCAATCAATTGCAATGTAATGGGGACTGAGCATGTGTTAGCTGTAGAAGAGAACTCAGAAACAGCTGAATAGACTAATAAAAGGCTTGTCACAAGAGAACAACTATGCGACTGATATTTTTATGTATACTTTTATGATTTTAGCTGGTAAATGCTCTTTATGATGTATATTAAAGAGCTCACAACACGCCATGCTGCCAGGCACATGCTTTTATTACAAGTGAGCCTTTTGCAAATGTTCATGCGTTCTGGACAAGAAGAGTGTTATCTAGGGGAATCTGTACATAAAATTAATTTCCTCTGTTGTAAGCTGTGAATGAACATGTCTATAAAAATGAGTGCTATAGGGCATTGCAGCATCTTAGTTTATGCTCTTCATGCAGTGGGAAATGTTCTACTTTTTCATGAAGTTGGTTGATTTGGAGCACATTAGGTCAATTGAAACTGTGACCGTGACTTCTTAAAGGTCCTTTCTTGCACAGGTATTACTTGCATCAGCGTACAGATCTTGCAAAAGCTACCTTGACAGCACTGGAATATCAGGGCACAAAAAAGGGTAATTCAGCACCTTTGTTGACCATGATCAATGGCTTGTGCAATGCTATTTTAAACTTTTTAAAGGGATTTTTTCCTTTTTAGAAAAGTAGTCCACAAATATATCTTGTAAAATTATTAAAACAAGTCATTGCCAAATGCTCATCAAAGCACCTGTTTTCCATAGGTGCACATTGTGCCTGTGACGCGCCCAGGAGACGGGGAAACGACTCGGCGCCCGGGCCTTGTTGTAGCCTGATCTCGGGGGATGTCGCGGTGGTCGGCTCCTGGGCCTGTACCCTGGGGTCGTCTCTTAAAAAGAAGGGGGGAAAGTTATATGGGATAGGGGAATGTTGGTGACGCCATCTGTGGTGTCTGGTGAGGATCACCAGCGCTGCGACAGTCTTCTGAGGCCGGTGTTCAGGCAGCTTAGTTGGTGCGGCTCCCCACAGGTGGAGCGGGGCCTCAGGGCAGCGTAGGAGAAGGATGCAGGACATAGGGGACCCAGCCGGGTCAGAGGAAGGATGGAAGAATAGGCACGCACACCGGAGTTCACTTCAGTACCTTTACTGGTGGTGTTTCAGGCACGATCCAGGGCACTTTAGGGTGAAGGGTGCATATCAGGACTCTCCCCAGTGAGCGGGTGTGGGGCCTCCTGTTCCTTGTCTTTCCTTGATAAGTTTCTGACCTGCCTGGAGCTAGGCCTAACTTGGTCTCTGTCTTGCACCTGCTGACCTGGTGGTAGGGCCTTCTGTTGGAGATCACACTCCCTGGTCTCTTGGGCCTCCGTGACTCCTGACCCTGGTATAACAGACAGCTTTTGGTGTTCCTGGGACATATAGTTCGCCAGGGGTTCCGGTTATTTCTGCTGGATGTAAGGAATCCCTGTAGACGCGGACCCGGTGTCCGGTAAATGGTTTTGGGGTGAGCAGGTTAATCTCCTCTGCCCCCCATGTTACTTGCTTTCTCCACTCGCCTTCGGCCACGCTCGGGGCCTTCACTAGGCACACACACTGCGCTTCACCGCTCTTTTGGCATCGGCATGCCCTAGGCTCACTAATCTGAGCTCACTGAGTCTGGACTGACCTGACAACCTCTCTGGCTGCAGCAGACTTCACACAGACTTCACTCTCTGTGGACTCCAGACTGAGATGCCTAGCTCCACCTTCCCTTATTATATCCCTAACGGGCTCCCTCTGGTGGTCTGAGGTGGAAGGTGGAGGTGTGTGAATGCTATGAGGGCCTCTTGTGGAGAAATCCATCCATGCACCCCTCTGGGATCTGTGGCACCAATGCGCAGCAGGGTGCCACACCTGCAACTGCAATGGGGGGCATTGTATACTAGTAGAAATGAGGCATGAAAGAAGCAACAGAACCAGCTGCTGAAGTGGGTGTCAGTGATGACATTCTGTTTGGGACATTGCTATACATACTGAGAGTTTTCAAACGGAACGTTATCGAAGATGAAAAAAAAAATCTGGGAGGGTCCCAATTGTAATTTCAAGCTGTGATGCTAGCTCTGTGAGCCATGGTGGTAGTGGTGCTGGTAGTAGTAGTAGTAGCACTCTGAGCCAAGTCAATTATCAAGGTGGGAATAAGGCAGATGCAACTGTCAGCCAAACAAGCGATGATAATGAAAGAAGGCCACTGTATCAACTTGTCTTTGAGCTATAAAATGCACATAAAGAGCAGCAACTATGGAAAGGGACAATACATGTGTTTTATGGCAAACTGGGTGAATGTTTGTATTAGAACCCATGCACCACCGGAATGGGGATAGTTGGTAAAGCATGGGAGCATGTTACAAATTGTGGTTCTGTGCTCCCACCTGAGAATAGAGCAGGTCCGGTTCTATGCTACTCTTGTCGTAGGCGCCACCATTGTCCTGACCCTGGAGGCGGAGTTACCACGTATGCAGGGAAACAGTCCCAATCTTGTGGAGCGTCGCGTTCTGGTGTTGTGGGATTTATGTGGACACTGGACGCCATGTCCCTCACTGATTTCTCTGCCTGGGGAAGACTCACGGCTAATGAGAATTGACCTTGTGGAAGACAGGGTGGTGATGATAATGGCAAAGTGACTGGAAGCATTATCTGCTATCCAACCAACAACCTTTTGACACTGCTCTGGGTTCAATAGTGGTGTGCTGTGGTCCCCTAGGAATTGGGACAGGAAGGTCGGGACAGGAAGGTCGGGCGAGAAGATGTCGGTGTTTGTTGTGGTACAATTTCAGCTTGCCCATGGCCACGTCCTCTGCCTCTACATGCACCATCACCATTACGTTCACTTCCCCATCCCTTCCCACTCACCTTGCCCATTTTAAATGGAAGACAATATTTTCCACGATCGCTACAAATGGCTGGATTTGTATCGCAGTTGTATGTGATACATCTGACAGACGCCAACGGTTTTACATAGCGGGCTTGTAGTTTTCTATAATTCAAAGTGACCACGTGTGAATAGCTTCACTGACACACCGCTGCAAACTGTAAATGGAACACAATATTTCCACGCTCGCTACAAATGGCTGGATTTTCACCACAGTTGTAGGTGATACATCTGACACACGCCAACGGTTTTAAATAGCGAGCTTGTAATTTCCTATCCTTCATAGGGACCACATGCGAATAGCTTTACTAACACACTGCTACAAACTATAAATGGAAGACAATATTTTCCACATTCGCTACAAATGGCTGGATTTGTATTGCAGTTATATGTGATACGTCTGACGAACGCACACGGTTTTAAATAGCGGGCTTGTAATTTCCTATATTTCACAGTGACCACATGTAAATAGCTTTACTAACACACTGCTACAAACTGTAAATGGAAAACAATATTTTCCATGGTCGCTACAAATGGCTGGATTTGTACCGCAGTCTATGTGATACGCCTGACGGACGCCAACAGTTTTAAATAGTGATTTTGTAGTTTCCTATTATTCACAGTGACCATGTGTGAATAGCTTCACTGACACATTCCTACAAACTGTAAATGGATGACAATATTTTCCACGCTCGCTACAAATGGTTGGATTTGTACGCATTTATATGTGATATGTCTGAGGGAAAGCCATGGTTTTAAATAGCGGGCATGTAGTTTCCTATTATTCACAGCAACCATATATAAATAGCTTCACTGACACACTGCTACAAACTGTAAGTGGAAGACAATATTTTCCACGGTCGCTACAAATGGCTGAATTTGTCCCGCAGTTGTACTGTATGTGCTGCAATGGACACACGCAAACGGTTTTAAGGAGCGGGCTTGGAGTTTTCTATCATTCACAGCTACCACGTGTAAATAGCTTCACTGACACACTGCTACAAACTGTAAATGGAAGACAATATTTTCCACGGTCACTACAAATGGCTGGATTTGTATCTCAGTTGTATGTGATACATCTGTCGGACGTCAACGGTTTTACATAGTGGGCTTGTAGTTTCCTGTCATTCACAGCGACCGCGTGTGAATAGCTTCACTGACACACTGCTGCAAACTATAAGTTGAACACAATATTTTCCATGGTCGCTACAAATGGCTGTATATGTACCGCAGTTATATGTGATACGCCTGTTGGACGCCAACAGTTTTAAATAGCGATTATGTCGTTTCCTATTATTCACAGCGACGACGTGTGAATAGCTTCACTGACACACTGCTACAAACTATAAATGGAAGACAATATTTTCCATGCTCGCTACAAATGGCTGGATTTGTACCGCAGTTGTATGTGATACATCTGACACATGCCAAAGCTTTTAATTAGCGGTCTTGTAGTTTCCTGTCATTCACAGCGACCACGTGTGAATAACTTCACTGACACACTGCTGCAAACTATAAATGGAAGACAATATTTTCCACACTCATTACAAATTGCTGGATTTGTACTGCAGTTATATGTGATACGTCTGACGGACGCCCACGGTTTTAAATAGCGGCCTTGTAGTTTCCTATCATTCACAGCGACCACGTGTAAATAGCTTCATTGACACACTCCTACAAACTGTAAATGGATGACAATATTTCCCACGCTCGCTACAAATGGCTGGATTTGTACCGTATTTATATGTGATATGTCTGAGGGAAGGCCATGGCTTTGAAAAGCGGACATGTAGTTTCCTATTATTCACAGTGACCACGTGTAAATAACTTCACTGACACACTGCTACAAACTATAAATGGAAGACAATTTTTTCCACACTAGCTACAAATTGCTGGATTTGTACTGCAGTTATATGTGATACTTCTGACGCACGCCCACGGTTTTAAATAGAGGGCTTGTAGTTTCCTATCATTCACAGCGACCACGTGTAAATAGCTCTACTGAGACATTGCTACAAACTATAAATGAAAGACAATATTTTCCACGCTTGCTACAAATGGCTGGATTTGTACAGCAGTTGTATGTGATACATCTGACTGACGCCAACGGTTTTAAATAGCAGACTTCTAATTTCTTATCATTCAAAGTGACCACATGTGAATAGCTTTACTGATACACTGCTATAAACTATAAAAGGAAGACAATATTTTCCACCCTCGCTGCAAATGGCTGGATTTGTACTGCAGTAATATGTGATACGTCTGACGGACGCCCACGGTTTTAAATAGCGGGCTTGAAGTTTCCTATTATTCACAGCGACCATGTGTAAATAGCTTCACTGACACACTCCTACAAACTGTAAATGGAAAACAATAATTTCCCCACTCATTACAAATTGCTGGATTCATACCGCAGTTATATGTGATACACCTGACGGACGCAAACGGTTTTAAATAGCGATTTTGTAGTTTCCTATTATTCACAATGACCATGTGTGAATAGCTTCACTGACACACTGCTACAAACTATAAATGGAAGACAACATTTTCCACGCTCGCTACAAATGGCTGGATTTGTAAAGCAGTTGTATGTGATACATGTGAAACACGCCAATGGTTTTAAATAGCGGTTTTGTAGTTTCCTGTCATTCACAGCGACCACGTGTGAATAACTTCATTGACACACTGCTACAAACTTTAAATGGAAGACAATATTTTCCACATTCGATACAAATTGCTGTATTTGTACTGCAGTTATATGTGATGTCTGACGGATGCCCACGGTTTTAAATATCGGGCTTGTAGTTTCCTATAATTCACAGCGACCACGTGTAAATAGCTTCACTGACACACTCCTACAAACTGTAAATGAATAACAATATTTTCCACACTTGCTACAAATTGCTGGATTTGTACTGCAGTTTTATGTGATACGTCTGACGGACGCCCACGGTTTTGAATAGCGGCCTTGTAGTTTCCTATTATTCACAGCGACCATGTGTAAATAGCTTCACTGACACACTCCTACAAACTGTAAATGGAAGACAATATTTTCTACAGTCACTATATGTCTTATAGATGCCTCTCCATTACTAACCTGGGCTTGATGTCAGCTGGCATTATAAGCTGACATCAACCCCAACCCTATTACCCCACTGCCACCGCTACAGGGCAGTGGGAAGAGCGAGGCTAAGTGCCAGAATTGGCACATCCTATGGATGCGCCATTTCTTGGGTGGCTGACGGCTGGTGTTTCTAGCCTGGGAGGGGGCCAATATTCATGGCACCCTTCCTGGGCTATTAATATCAGCCCCCAGCTGTCTGCCTAGCCTTTGCTAGCTATTAAAATAGGGGGGACCCCACGTCATTTTTTTGGGGGTCCCCCATTTTAATAGCTAGTAAAGGCTAGGTATTCAGCTGGGGGCTGATATTAGTAGCCTGGGAAACTCCGTGGGTATTACCCCCTTCCCAAGCTTCAAACATCTGCCCCAGCCGTCAGCTTAACCTCCGCTAGAGACTAAAATTACGTGGAACCCCATGGCAATTTTTTTTTTAATAAATCCTTTATTTTAACACTAAATGACAAGTACAGTAATCAACACTATCACTGTACTTCTTATATATGTGACTGACATGTTTCTATCTATCTAATCTATGTGTGATGCTCTATTCTTTCTGTTCTAAATTGTCGGGTACCGATGCTGAATTGCCAGCCGGCTTTTTTAAAGAGACGGTGCATGAAAACACTATTATTTTTTTAAATGAATCCTTTAACACTGAATGACAAGTACAGTAACCAACACTGTCACTCTACTTCTTATATATGTGACTGACATGTTTCTATCTATCTAATCTATGTGTGATGATCTATTCTTTCTGTTCTAAATTGTCGGGTACCGATGCTGAATTGCCGGCCGGCATTTTTAAAGAGAGTGTCTTCTGAGCAGTTTGTCAGCTTTTGGACACCTTTGAAGGTGTTTTCTATGTGTTTTTGTTTGCCTGCCATTGGTTTTAACGGTATTCGGTGGTGTTCGACAGTGTTCTAAGGTGTTTGACGAACTGTTCCACGAACATCCCGGTGTTCGACGAACCAAACCGAACCCGAACACTACGGGGGTGGCTCAACACTAGTACTGTCCCCTCATATACTTGTACATAGTAATAAGATCACCCCTAAGCCTTCGTTTTTCCAAAGTAAATAACCCCAAGTTTAATAACCTGTCTTGGTATTGCAGACCCCCCAGTCCGCTAATAACCTTGGTTGCTCTTCTCTGCACCCGCTCTAGTTCAGCAATGTTTTCTTATACACCGGAGACCAGAATTGTACACAGTATTCTAAGTGTGGTCGCACTAGTGACTTGTATAGAGGTAAAATCATATTCTCCTCTTGAGCATCTATGCCTCTTTTAATGCATTGCATTATTTTATTTGCCTTTGCAGCAGCTGCCTGACACTGGCCACCAAATGTAAACTTGTCGTCCACCAATACACCCAGGTCTTTTTCAGTGACAGTTTTGCCCAGTGTTTTACAATTAAGCATATAATTATACATTTTATTTCCTCTACCCAAGTGTATTACCTTACATATATCCTCATTAAAGCTCATTTGCTATTTATTAGCCCAAGCTTCTAGTTTACATAGATCCTCCTGCAATATAAAATTGTCCTCCTCTGTATTGATTACCCTGCAGAGTTTAGTGTCATCTGCAAATATTGAAATGCTACTCTGTATGCCCCCTACAAGGTCATTAATAAATATGTTAAAAAGAAGTGGTCCCAATACTGACCCTTGTGGTACCCCACTGTTAAATGAGACACAGTCTGAGTGTGTTCCATTAATAACCACCCTTTGTTTCCTATCACTGAGCCAGTTCTTAACCCACATACATATATTTTCCCCTATCCCCATTGTTCTCATTTTATATATCAACCTTTTGTGTGGAACCATATCAAAAGTTTTTGAAAAGTCCATATACACAACATCCACTGCATTTCCTTGGTCCAGTCCAGAACTTGCCTCCTCATAAAAGCTATTCAGATTAGTTTGACAGGAACGGTCCCTCGTAAACCCATGTTGATATTGGGTCATGAGGTTATTCTTCTTCAGATACTCTAGTATAGCATCTCTTAGGACACTCTCCAGGATTTTACCCACAGTAGAGGTTAAGCTTTCTGGCCTATAATTTCCAAGTTCGGTTTTTGTCCCCTTTTTGAATATTGGCACCACATTTGCTATATGCCAGTCCTGTGGTACAGACCCTGTTATTATGGAATCTTTAAAGATTAAAAATAATGGTCTATCTATGACGTTCCTGCAGTACTCGAGGGTGTATCCCATCCGGGCCCGGGGATTTGTCAACTTTAGTGATTTTTAGACGCCGCCGTACTTCCTGCTAGGTTAAGTAAGTGACATTTAATGGAGAATTTTTGTCATCACTAATCATGTTTTCTGTCATGCCATTTTCTTGTGTAAATATTGTTGAAAAAAAATCATTTAGCATATTGTTTTTATTCCTCATCCTCATCCACCATTTCACCCAGACTGTTTTTAAGGGGGCAAACACTATAATTTTTTAGTTTTTTACTATTTATGTAGTTAAAGAATATTTTGGGATTATTTTTACTTTTTCTGGCAATGAGTCTCTCTGTCTCAATCTTTGCTGCCTTGATTTTACCGAATTTATTTAATTTTCTGTATTTATTTAATGCCTCATCACTACTTACTTGCTTTAGTTCTCTAAATACTTTTTTTTGTCACTTATTGCGCCCCTTACAGCTCTATTTAGCCATAGTGGTTTCCTCCTATTTCTAGCATGTTTATTCCCATAGGGTATATATTGTGCACAGGTCCTATTCAGGATGCTAATAAATGTCTCCCATTTGCTTTGTGTAGTTTTATGTCTCAGGATATTGTCCCAGTTTATTGCACTAAGATCATCTCTCCACCGTTGGAAATTTGCCTTCCTGAAGTTTAGTGTCCTTGTAACCCCTCTACTACACATCTTATTAAAGGATAAATGAAAACTTATTATTTTGTGATCACTATTACCCAAGTGACCCCAAACTCGTATATTTGATATGCGGTCTGGCCTGTTGGTTAATATTAGGTCTAGCAGTGCCCCCCTTCTTGTTAGGTCCTGAACGAGTTGTGAAAGGTAATTGTCTCTCAAAGTTGTCAAAAACCTATTACCTTTGCTTGAACTACAGGTTTCTGTTCCCCAATGTATTTCAGGGTAGTTGAAGTCCCCCATAATAATGACTTCTCCTTGAGTCACTGCTTCATCTATTTGCTTTATGAGGATATTGTCCGCTGCTTCCATTATTTTTGGAGACTTATAACAAATCCATATCAGTAATTTATTATTTTTTCCCCCTCCCCTTATCTCCACCCACAGGGACTCTACATTTTCATTAGATTCACATATATTCTCACGCAAGATGGGTTTTAAGGATGATTTTACATAAAAACACACACCCCCCTCGCTTGTTTGTACTGTAATTTCTGAACAGACTATAGCCCTGTAAATTAACTGCCCAGTCATGGCTCTCATCCAGCCATGTCTCAGATATCTCCACCGTGTCATAATTGTTTTCCACCAAAATGAATTCTAATTCCTCCATTTTGTTGGTGAGGCTTCTGGCATTAGTGTGCATGCATTTTATGTATCTCTCTGTACCTCTATTCCTTCTTACTATATTGACTCTTCTATCCCCACCCCCAATTTCTTTATTTGTGCACAGATCACTATTTTCCCCACCTATAAAATGAATACCCTCCCCCCCAATCCCTAGTTTAAACACTCCTCCAACCTTCTAACCAATTTCTCCCCCAGCACAGCTGCACCCTCCCCATTGAGGTGCAGCCGTCCCTAGCATAGAATCTGTAGCCAACTGAGAAGTCGGCCCAGTTCTCAAGGAACCCAAACCCCTGATTCCTACACCAGTTCCTGAGCCACTTATTCATCTCCCTAATTTCCCATTGCCTCTCTGGCATGGCACGTGATACAGGTAGTATTTCAGAGAATACCACCTTGGAGGTTCTTGCTTTAAGCTTGCAGCCTAATTCCCTGAAATCATCTTTAAGGACCTTCCACCTACCTCTAACTTTGTCATTTGTGCCAATGTGCACCATGACCGCTGGGTCCTCCCCAGCCCCTCCCAGTAATCTGTCAACCTAATCAGCGATGTGCCAGACTCGAGCGCCAGGTAGGCAGCACACTGTTCGACGATCCCTGTCTTTGTGACAGATTTCCCTATCTGCTCCCCTAATAACTGAGTCCCCCACTACCAGAACCTGCCTGGCCTGCCCTGCTCTCCTATTTCCCCGCTTACTGGAGCTGACACTCCTCCGGCTTTCAGAGGACATGCCTTGCTGCAGCAGTGCTACCCCTGTACCGACACCCCCCCTCATCTGCCATCTTTGCAAACTTATTGGGGTGTGCCAGATCAGGACTAGCCTCCCTGGCACTCTTCCCTCTACCCCCCCTTCTAACTGTCACCCAGCTAGCTGCCTCACTGTCCTGCAGCTCCCTACTACCACCCTCCCCCACATCTACCCCAGTCTTCAGCTGCTCAGTGAGCAGCAGACTCCTTTCCATATTGTCAATGGATCTCAGTGTTGTCAGCTGTTCATTTAGATCCAGTACCTGGGCTTCCAAACGCACAACGTGCACACATCTTGCACAGCAGTATGCCTCCACGACCGGCTGTTTACGGATTGCATACATGTGGCAAGATGTACACTGGATAGCATTGTCAATAATGGAGCTCATTTCCTAATGGGGATTGCCCTAGACAGAAATGTTAAGTAAAAAGTAATGTAAAGAATTAATAAAATACAGACAGCAATTCAGTCCAAATTCCTCCCTTCCAAACTCCCTGAATCCAACTCACTGAAAAACAAGTCACACACTTCCGTTTGCACTCACACTCAGCTCGTTCACACTTGCTAAGGAAGAAGATTTAAAGAGGTTTTTTTTTCCCCTTTTAGCAGCAATCCACCCTACAGCTCAATGCACTACCAAAGGACTAATGGATGACAATATTTTCCACGCTCGCTACAAATGGCTGGATTTGTACCGTATTCATGTGATACGTCTGAGGGAAGGCCATGGTTTTAAATAGCGGGCTTGTAGTTTCCTATTATTCACCGCGACCATATGTGAATAGCTTCACTAACACACTGCTACAAACTGTCAATGGATGACAATATTTTCCACGCTCGCTATAAATGGCTGGATTTGTGCCGCAGTTATATGTGATACGTCTGATGGACGCCCACGGTTTTAAATAGCTGGCTTGTAGTTTCCTATCATTCACAGTGACCACGTGTGAATAGCTTCACTGACACACTGCTACAAGCTGTAAATGAAGGATAATATTTTCCACGTTCACTACAAATTTCTAGATTTCCACTCCCTGACAGAAGTTATGTAGCTTATCCATGTTATGTAAATAAAAGCTTATAACCTGACGTTAAATTCATCCATTGGTTTTATAAATTACTCTTTTGAAAGCTGAAACCCTCCCAAATTTGGTTTAGAAAGAAAATAAATAAATTGGCATCAATGCTGAAATATTGATCATTAGAGTGCTATTAGAGTCATATTTAATATTTTGTGTGACTTCCATGAGCTTGAAGGACTGCATCCATGCGGTTCAACAATGATTCATACAATTTATTAATGAAGTCATCAGGAATAGCAAATAATGCAGTCTTACATGCCTCCCGGAGTTCATCTAGATTCTTTGGTTTTGTCTTCCAAGTATCCTCCTTCATCCTACCCCAAACATGCTCCATGATGTTCATGTCTGGTGACTGGGCTGGCCAGTCCTTGAGCACCTTGATCTTTTTTGCCTGGAGGAACTTTGTTGCAGAGATTGATGTATGAGATAGAGCACCATCCTGCTGCAGAATTTGACCCCTTTTATGATTTGGAATGTAAGAGGTAGCTAATACTTCTTGATATTTTAGGCTATTGATATTGCCTTCCACCTTGCAAATGTTTCGCACACCCCCATACTGAATGTAACCGCAGACCATGATCTTTCCACCAACAAATTTAATAGTTTTCTGGGTGTATTTTAGATTCATACGGGCTCCAGTAGGTCTCCTTCAGTATTTGCGATGGCTGTGGTGTAATTCTACTGAAGATTCATCAGAGAAATCCACCTTCTGACACTTTTCCAGCATCCATCTGTTTAGCAGGCTGTGGGACTTTGCAAATGCCACACGTTTTTTTATTTGCCTTTAGTTTAGTGCTGGCTTCTGGGCACTTTTTCGACCATGGAGGCCATTTCGAGACAGAATCCTACAAACTGTTCTAGTTGACACAGGGACTTGAGGTGACCAGGCCTGTTGGAGCTCTGCTGCAGTGGAAGAGGCGCATGCTTTGGATTTTCTAACCAACAAACGTTCCTCCTGAGCAATTGTCTTGCGGGGTCTGCCGGACCTGGGCTTGTCAAACACATCTCCAGTCTCTTCAAATCTTTTTTTAATTCTTTGTACTTGATGCTGAGACACATTAAAGGTGCCAGCCACCTCTGCAGTGGATCTGGTCTTCAGCCTCTTGATAATTAAGGCTTTGGTCGCAGGGTGGATTTTTGGCATGTTGTCAGAGCTCAAGTTGCAGTTCAAGTGAAGGTCTGGGGTGTTGGGTTTCTTTTTATACACACCCACTAATTAACCGATCATTTACTGAGCACTGGTGAGGATGTAAACTAGGATTGGGTGCATTATATGACCAGGAGACAAAACTTTTGTCTTGCCAAAATCTGACCATTCTGCTTTCATTAAATGATCAATATTTCAGCATTGATGCCAATTTATTTTCTTAACCTAAACCAAATTTGGGAGGGTTTCAGCTTTCAAAAGAGTAATTTATAAAACCAATGGATGAATTTAACGTCAGGTTATAAGCTTTTATTTACTTAACAAGGATAAGCGACATAACTTCTGTCAGGGAGTGTCTATCACTGTACTATGGGATCACGTCTGATGATGGAAAATATTTGGCTTTATTTAGCAGTGCTAACAAGCAAATGGAGAATTGTGTACTCTGGATTTCTTTTTAAGGAAATAATCAGGATTAAGATAAAAAAAAAATTAGCCTTGGCCCCTGATATCTGGGGCTATGTCTACGGATATCTGCAACAGTAGGAGCAGACAGAAAGTGCAATGGACCCTCTTGTGCCGTATACACTGCCACAATCCCTGCCTGCCTGCCTAACTCCTGCTATCAGGATTAATATATGCAGCTGGATTAGTCCTCATAAGGACTATTAGCTCAGATGGATATATATATACTCCTGGAGTACCACTAACTATATCTAATTATTACGCCGCTAATTCTGTCCCTCACACAGCTGCACCTCTCCCTACTCTGCCTGTTTCCGGGATAGACTGTGACGAGCCTAGCATCACCAGGTTTTATTTAGACCCCGATGACAGTATGCAGCCAGTCAATCACTGTAAAGCCACAACCAACATGGCTACGGCATTACAGTGAGTGGCAGACAATCCCTGCATGTTCATTGGCTCTCTAAAGAGCGGCAAATATTCAGGGCGGGGGCCCGAGCTCCCGTCCGAGAAACCCGGAAATACTCGCTGAGCATGTTGAGCAGGGTGATGCTCGGATGAGCACCGAGCAGTGGTGAGCACGCTCGCACATCACTAGTAGTAAAATGTTAAGCTTACATATACTGTTTAATGTATTTTTAACGGTTGAAAGTGTAACATACCTGGCGGCGTCCTTGCATGGTGGTCCATCTCCCACTGTGCAAGAGGGCGCACTTGATCTCCTGTCCAGAATGTCTCTCTGGCTTCCCTCCATGCTGTCTGTTTGTGTCTGTTTCTGCTGCTTAAGGGCGGCGCCCGATCACTTCCTGCCTTTTGTACCTGCTGTGGGTCACACCCCTTGTGCGTCCTCAGCCTATTGCTGTCTGTCACTTGGTATATAGCTCAGCAGCTCCCTTCTATCCCTGCCTGAGCATAGTGTTTTCCTTCAGTGTGTGCTTGCACTCTGAAGGTGCCAGGTCCCGTCTCTTGTCTCCTGCTTTTTGTATCAGTTCCCGTGTCTGAACTGAGTCCTGTATGTCTCCTGCTTTGCGGTATCAGCTCCCGTGTCTGAACTGAGTCCTTTCTGTGTTCTCTTGTCTGTCCTGTCTGAACACGCTCCTAGCCTGTTCCTCCTGCCTTCTAGGGGCCGATTACCTAGACCCGTTCCTGTATCTTGTCTGACCTGTCTGTACTCGCTCCTAGCCTGTTCCTCTCGCCTTCTAGTGGCCGATTTCCTAGACCCGCTCCTGTGTCTGGTCTGTCCTGTCTGAACACGCTCCTTGCCTGTTCGTTCCGCCTTTTAGTGGCCGTTTTCCTAGACCCGCTCCTGTGTCTGGTCTGTCCTGTCTGAACACGCTCCTTGCCTGTTCGCTCCGCCTTCTAGTGGCCGATTTCCTAGACCCGCTCCTGTGTCTGGTCTGTCCTGTCTGAACACGCTCCTTGCCTGTTCGTCCCGCCTCTCTGGGGGCCGTATTCCCAGACCCGCTCCTGTATCCCTCTGCAGTGTCGGTCTCCTCCGTACACTCAGTTCCAGTCTGAACTCTCTCCTGTCCTTTACCTGTTTTGCCTCTATGTCCGTTCCCTTCCTTTTTCTGCAGAGTCTGAACTCGTACCTAACTCCTGCTTGTTGTCTCTGCAAGTACTGTGTGAGTATCTGGCTCTGTCTTTCCCTTCCTGTCTGTTCCGTGTGAACAGAGCCCTGTCCTCCCTGCTCAGCCTTGTCTGCACTCTAGCTGTGCTTGCCTGTAACCCTCTGCCTGTATTGTTCCTGAGTCCCGGTGTGTACTGGGTCCTATCCCGCCTGTGTTCCTACCTGCTAGTGCCTCCCTGTCTGCACTCTAGCTGTGCTTGTCTTTACCCCCCTGCCTGCATACCCGCCTGCCTGCATACCAGTCGTGCCTGCCTATACCCACCAGTCTGTGTGCCAGCCTACCAGCCTGTTCCTGTATTCCCCTGTGTGGGTCAACAGCCGTGTCCGGGGTCTGTCCTGGAGTAGCACCTGGTCCCTCTGCTCGGTTCCTCCTTGGTGCACTGGCGTCGTATGCCGTCGTGCGACCCTGGTCGGATCGGGTGAATACTTAGTCACGCCCCTCCAGGCATTCACTCTCCGGCACGGTCCAGTGGAATCACTACCAATCACACGCACACGCCGCTTAGCCCAGGCGTGTGCATAACAGCATGCTCAGGCCATGGTTCCCGTTGAGCCCCACGGCCTTCGCTCTTTGAGAAGTTTTTCCAGCGAATACATGCATTAAAATAAAATAAATAAATTTTTTTTCCCCCTTTAGCTGAGTTCCAGGCGAGTTACGCACCCGTCCAGATGGATCTATCAGCCCTCGTTCCTGCGGATCCGCCACGTTACTATGGGGATCCAAGACAGTGTCGTGCATTTGTGGAGCAATGCATGCTACACTTTAAGGCCTACCCTCTCTATTTTCCTTCCGATTGGGCTAAAGTGGCCTTTATGATTGACTACCTAGCGGGTGATGCCTTGAAATGGGTCACCCCCCTATGGGAAGCATGGGATCCTGTCATCCTTGACCTGCAGGCCTTCCTGGTGGCCTTTCGTATGGTCTTCGAGGACCCTAACTCTGAAGCCCCTGCTGAAGCTTCACTTCCCAATATCCCGGAGCAGCCCCGACGGGTAATGTGTGTGGGTAGCGCAATAGTCCTCCAGCCCAATGAGACTACTGCCCACCCAGAATCCTCACAGGGTGACTACGCTTTCTGGAATACTTCTCTCAACCTCAAGAGGCAGTCCAGACGTGCTAGACTTAGAGGCAAGCCGTCACGCCAGGGTCTGTCCTCCCTGAGACCTCCTGACCCCAACCTTGAAGTCCCTACTGAAGCTTCATCTCCCTGTATCCCGGAGAAACCCCAATGGGTAATGTGCGTGGGTAGTGCACCAGTTCTCCTGGCCGAAGAGACTTCTGCCCATCCAGACTCCACACAGGAGAACTTCCTGCACCCGGCATCAGATGCTTCTTTCTCTTTAACCGGTGTGCATGTCCAAGGATGCTCCAAAGCTGTGGTTACCTCAGAGTCTGTGCACCTCTGCTACCTGGCGGAGGATCCCCTGTTGCCTCCTGAACCCTCCGGGATACCACTCGATGACAAATGGAGAGAGACTTCTCTACACCCGGTACTCAATACTTTGTCCGCTTCGTCCTGTGAGCCTGACAATGGGTACCCCAAAGTGGTAGTTACCTCCGAGTCTCTACACCCCTCCGACCAGGCGGAGGATCTCCAGTTGTCTCCTGAACCCTTCGGGGTGCTACCTGGTAGCGAAAGGACAGAGACTCTCCTATACTCTGTACCTGATACCTCGCTCGCTTCGTCTAGTGAGTCCAACTTAGTGTACTCCGAAGCAGAGGTTACTCCTGAGTCTCTACACCCCTCCGACCAGGCGGAGGACCTCCAGTTGTGTTCAGAATCCTTCGGGGTGCCACCTGGTGGTGAATGGACAGAGACTTTCCTATATCCTGGATCTGATACCTCGCTTGCTTCGTCCAGTGAGTCCGACCTAGTGTACTCTGAAGCAGAGGTTACCCGTGAGTCTCTACACCCCTCTGACCAGGCGGAGGACCGCCAGCTGTCTCCAGAACCCTTCGGGGTGCCACCTGGTGGTGAATGGACAGAGACTTTCCTATACTCGGTACCCGATACCTCGCCTGCTTCCTCCAGTGAGTCCGACCTAGTGTACTCTGAAGCAGAGGTTACCCGTGAGTCTCTACACCCCTCTGACCAGGCGGAGGACCGCCAGCTGTCTCCAGAACCCTTCGGGGTGCCACCTGGTGGTGAATGGACAGAGACTTTCCTATACTCAGTACCCGATACCTCGCCTGCTTCCTCCAGTGAGTCCGACCTAGTGTACTCTGAAGCAGTTGTTTTCTCTGAGCCTCTGCACTCTTCTGACCCGGCGGAGGACCTCCAGTTGTTTCCTGAATCCTCCGGGATACCACCAGATAACAAAGAGACAGTGACTTTTCCTCATTATGTACGTGATAACCCGTCTATTTCTTCCTGTGAGCTTGACAAGATGTACCTCGAAGCAGAGATTACCCTTAAGTCTCTGTCCCCCTCCAACCCAGTGAACGACTGGCCCTCGAATTCCCTGCGGAAGATTCTGGCAGGCCTGAAGAAGAGGGGGCGTAAGGGGGGAGGTACTGTAACATACCTGGCGGCGTCCTTGCATGGTGGTCCATCTCCCACTGTGCAAGAGGGCGCACTTGATCTCCTGTCCAGAATGTCTCTCTGGCTTCCCTCCATGCTGTCTGTTTGTGTCTGTTTCTGCTGCTTAAGGGCGGCGCCCGATCACTTCCTGCCTTTTGTACCTGCTGTGGGTCACACCCCTTGTGCGTCCTCAGCCTATTGCTGTCTGTCACTTGGTATATAGCTCAGCAGCTCCCTTCTATCCCTGCCTGAGCATAGTGTTTTCCTTCAGTGTGTGCTTGCACTCTGAAGGTGCCAGGTCCCGTCTCTTGTCTCCTGCTTTTTGTATCAGTTCCCGTGTCTGAACTGAGTCCTGTATGTCTCCTGCTTTGCGGTATCAGCTCCTGTGTCTGAACTGAGTCCTTTCTGTGTTCTCTTGTCTGTCCTGTCTGAACACGCTCCTAGCCTGTTCCTCCTGCCTTCTAGGGGCCGATTACCTAGACCCGTTCCTGTATCTTGTCTGACCTGTCTGTACTCGCTCCTAGCCTGTTCCTCTCGCCTTCTAGTGGCCGATTTCCTAGACCCGCTCCTGTGTCTGGTCTGTCCTGTCTGAACACGCTCCTTGCCTGTTCGTTCCGCCTTTTAGTGGCCGTTTTCCTAGACCCGCTCCTGTGTCTGGTCTGTCCTGTCTGAACACGCTCCTTGCCTGTTCGTTCCGCCTTCTAGTGGCCGATTTCCTAGACCCGCTCCTGTGTCTGGTCTGTCCTGTCTGAACACGCTCCTTGCCTGTTCGTCCCGCCTCTCTGGGGGCCGTATTCCCAGACCCGCTCCTGTATCCCTCTGCAGTGTCGGTCTCCTCCGTACACTCAGTTCCAGTCTGAACTCTCTCCTGTCCTTTACCTGTTTTGCCTCTATGTCCGTTCCCTTCCTTTTTCTGCAGAGTCTGAACTCGTACCTAACTCCTGCTTGTTGTCTCTGCAAGTACTGTGTGAGTATCTGGCTCTGTCTTTCCCTTCCTGTCTGTTCCGTGTGAACAGAGCCCTGTCCTCCCTGCTCAGCCTTGTCTGCACTCTAGCTGTGCTTGCCTGTAACCCTCTGCCTGTATTGTTCCTGAGTCCCGGTGTGTACTGGGTCCTATCCCGCCTGTGTTCCTACCTGCTAGTGCCTCCCTGTCTGCACTCTAGCTGTGCTTGTCTTTACCCCCCTGCCTGCATACCCGCCTGCCTGCATACCAGTCGTGCCTGCCTATACCCACCAGTCTGTGTGCCAGCCTACCAGCCTGTTCCTGTATTCCCCTGTGTGGGTCAACAGCCGTGTCCGGGGTCTGTCCTGGAGTAGCACCTGGTCCCTCTGCTCGGTTCCTCCTTGGTGCACTGGCGTCGTATGCCGTCGTGCGACCCTGGTCGGATCGGGTGAATACTTAGTCACGCCCCTCCAGGCATTCACTCTCCGGCACGGTCCAGTGGAATCACTACTAATCACACGCACACGCCGCTTAGCCCGGGCGTGTGCATAACAGAAAGCAATGCGAACGTGGAAAAACTTAGCAAAAACACTACTTGTGAACATAGCTCAAGGTGTGGAGGAGCATTTTTTTTGTTATTTATTTTGCATTATATACAAGTCATTATCTTGGTAAGAATGTTTCTTAACATTTTTTCAAGGAAAATCCATTTTACCATCGTTTTTGTATGTTTTATTGTCATTCCATAAAAGTGGCCTAGTACTCTGACAACATTATTCACAGCAGTGGCCTGGGATTCAGAGATGCTTCCAGGGGTCTTTCCCATGCTATTCCCATGCCATTTCAGTGCTGTTTTCATCAATTTGACCAATTTTTAGACACCCTTCAGATGCTGGAAAAATGTTCAAATTTCCCATTCACTTCCATTATACTTGTTACTCGGGGAGAGCACCCGAGCATTACAATTTGCTCGACCTGAGTAACGAGTACCCGAGCATTTTAGTGCTCGCTCATCACTAGTGTATGGCAATAATTTTTTAAATGTGGAGACTCCAAGTTGGGTCTCCTTCATGTGTCTTGCCTGTAGCAGTAAGGCTCCCAGACCGGCAGGCGTGCACTTGCCTTCAATCAACTGCATGTGTTACTATCCTGAAAATATTTCTACCAATAGAAGTCTATAAAACTGATGTTTGTGCCACCTGAGTGTGGCTGAGCAGAAAAGCAGCTTGAGCTGTTACATGAGGTATCAGGGCTCCCAGCATAGCAGGCCTACACTGATCCCTCACCCACCTCGTCTTAATTTGAACTTACATACAAAGCTGTAAAAGCTGGCCCAAACCCTGAAACCTCATGCATGGCCCATGGCTGACTTCTGCTGTGGCATTATAAAATTTGTACTGTGGGTCAATTGATGCTACATTTGCTGGAGTCTGCCCCTAATTTGAGCTGTTTTAGCAGCGTTTGGCCACCTTTGAACATGTTGTCTTGCGTTTGGTTTTCCTTCCCATTAAATCCAATGGGATTCGGATATGTTCAACGAACTGTTCGACAAACTGTTCGACAAACAGGGAAATTCATCATTCAGAACCGAATCGAACCTTGAAAGGTTTGCTCTTCTCTAATTATAAGCTAAAATGTGGCCTGGTTTCTGTAGCATGGTAGTAGTAGAGAGAATTTAGATTTTCTAATGTGAAGCCTTGGGTGGTGCAGAATCTCAGCACAAAAGAATTAAAAGCTCAAATGTGGCCTGGTTGCTGTAGCACGGTAGTAACAGAAAAAAAATAGATTTTCTAATGTGAACTCCTGCCTGGCCAAAAAAAATACCAGAGCCAAATGTGGCCTTATTTCAAGGCCACAGTATTAGCAGATAGAATTTAGAGTTTCAAAAGGTGTACTCTTGCATGGAGCACAAAATTATCAGCACAACAGAGTTATATGCTGAAATATGGCCTGGTGTCTCTGGACCAGACTCTCAGCAATAAGGATTGATCTGTTGGAATATCGATTTCACAGCCACACAGGATCCTATCTATCTAAACTAGCTGACTGACAAGCAACCGCCTTGCTATCTCACTATCCAGGAGCAGCAGTAGGAGCAGCCTTCTCTGTGCTGTTACACTTACAAAATGGCGGCAAAACAAAATTTCCACTCTTTATATGTAGAGGGACATGTAACTTTGGCAGCCAATGACACAAGCTCTTGTGTCTGGACGTTGTGGATGGTTCCTGTGCCCTGATTGGCTGCTGGAAGCTCACACATTAAGTTAAGAAAAAATAAATAAATAAGAATGAAGGCCCCGTCACACTAAGCGATATCGCTAGCGAGATCGTTGCTGTGTCACGGTTTTGGTGACTCACCAGCGATGTCGCTATGTGTGACACTTTGCAACGATCAGGCCCCTGCTGTGAGGTCGCTGATCGTTGCAAAGTGTCCTGGACCATTTTTTGGTCGTTGGCCTCCCGCTGGCCAGCACACATCGCTGTGTGTGACCAGCGGGACCAACGATCTGGCTGGTAACCATGGTAAATATCGGGTTACTAGGGGCACGCGCGCACTTAGTAACCCGCTGTTTACCATAGATACCACTCTGCTACGGTGAGCGGAGGCTCCAGCGCACCGTAGCAGAGTGGTATCCATGGTAAACAGCGGGTTACTAGGGGCCTGATCGCTGCTCCCCTCATCGCTGGTGAGCCTGCCTGTTTGACAGCTCACCAGCGATGTATTAGCGATGCAGCAACGATCCCTGACAGGTCGTATCGTTGTCGGGATCGCTGCTGCATCGCTTAGTGTGACGGGGCCTTAACAGTCCACTGCTCCTCTGACCTCTACCCACCCCCCCTCCCCTCATCAAACACGCACCCCCCCCCCCCGCTC
The DNA here is from genome assembly GCF_046119375.1 of Phyllobates terribilis. Taxonomy (NCBI): domain Eukaryota; kingdom Metazoa; phylum Chordata; class Amphibia; order Anura; family Dendrobatidae; genus Phyllobates; species Phyllobates terribilis. The sequence continues at coordinate 793,150,515 of NW_027362761.1, forward strand.
ATCATGTATCCTAGCCAAGGTCCTAAAAAAATACTAGTGGAAATGTGATAATTTACCACACTTTGTCTGATTTTTGCCTATTCTGAGTAAAAACGCTCGAGGATACAAACGCGAATCCGAATGTGCAACATTCATGACAAATTTGAGATTGGTGGACGTTTTCTGAAAAAGTTCTCTCATCTCTAATGTCCACCTCTTGACTTTTCAATGGATGGACAGACTGCATTTCATATTCTTCCAACTATCATGGCACTCACATGATGCAATTTGGCAATTTTCTTGGCCAAGAGACTGCTATCGATGAGCTGAATGATGCTGTTTCTTATTTTCTTCATAGCTGCTCCTCGATTCAAACCAGTGACCTTTAATTTGGTTATTAACCTAATAACGCACACAGCTATTAGGGAATGTGATAACTGGTTGTATTTTGTAGCATACAGGAAGAAAAAGATTTTTTTCACGAGGAGAAAATCAGTAACAATGTAGTGACATGACAAGAATTGGCATGACTAATCATATGCTGAATAGTTGCAAGTCAAATTTATGTATGAGATAGCCAAGATGATTGTCTATAAAATGATGGTAGTCTCAAGTCCAAAGGAGAAGTGGATGGTGAGATATGGAATCTAAAATTCAAAAGTTCAAAACTTTGTCACTCTTTTGCTCGTCAGTGAAAAATGGACAGGATGAGGGTCATTATTAAATAGAGGACAGAATGGGGAATGATATTAAATAAAGGGGTTCAGAAGGAAGGGGAATTATTAAATAAAGGGGCCCAGGATGGAGGACATTATTAAATAAAGGGGACAGGATGGGAGACATTATTAAATAAAGGGGACAAGTAGGGGGACATTTTTAAATAAATAGGCCTAGAACGCGGGACATAACTACTGTATGAGGGCCAGAATGAGGAACATACATTTTTGGTTAATGGTGGCAAGTGGGAGACATGATTACAGAAGGGGCCAATTAGGAGACACTATTACTGCAGTAATATATTTTACTTTTGAGGATAAGGTTTTCCATGGGGGAAAAAAAGGGAGGCTCTGTTACTGTGCATGGCGGCACTATGTCGCTTTTTTCTTCATCTGGTGCAGTATAGAAGTCGGTGAAAAAGTTGCGAATGTGCCGTAGAAGTGGTCAACTGCAGATAACTGTGTGTTATTTTCTGCAGAGATGAATCCTGACTGAAAGAAGTGATAGTGGTCTGTGCCAGATGAACAAAGCGAAGATGAATAACTTCAACTACTGATGTCACTGGTAAGTCACTGTATTTGTGTACAATTACATTATACTGTCACGAGTGTGTCAGATGTAACAGACAGTCGCTGTGCATCTGGCTGCAGAAGGTCACTGCGTTTGTCATTGCAGGCGCCTTCTTAATTATTCTCACTTCTAGACAGCGTTTTCCTCCATATAATCCTCCACTTATTCTAAAGCAGACCTTGTATTGCAAGATACATTAATATCGATTATTACAACTGGAACAAAAAGACAGGGAAATATGACCAACACTTCATACCAAAATGATGTTATATGGAAGTTATGAATTCTAGTCAACCACAAGCAGGGGGTATAATACTGCAACAGCCCATTTATCTTGTAAGACACACTCATCTTATATTATATAATTAAAAGATATAATTTTATCCAGGTTTGGAAGATATAGCCTCTTTCATACAGGTTAGAGTGGATGAGCAAAAAAGAAAAAGGGAGAAAAGAAAGGGGGGCGCAGATCTAAGTGTAGTATTTTAGTAATATCGAATTAGAATTAAAAATTGCTCTCACCTTTGTGGTGTCTTGTTATCCAGCATGTAACCTTGTCTTTAGGGAGTGGAGTAGTCGTCTGGATCTGCTGGCCTGCAGCTCAAAAACAGGTAAATCGAGCTCCCTTGCAGTAGACTCGTCAGAAAGTGCAAGAAAGAGTTTCCAGTTTGTCAGGGAGCGCTTCCAGGTGATTCATTACTTACTCCAAATTTTTCAGGAATAATCCAGTTTATTTTTATACAAACAACGCGCTTCGGCTATACATAAAATTAGCCTTCATTAGATAAAATCATAATTGTCTTTTAAAGATGCATTTATATAGAATAAAAAGAGGAAGAACTAATTCAACCCCTCGATCAATTTTCATCAATTAAAAACACATGTGCACTTCTAGAAGGTATTAAGCAGTTACTTAAAAGTGAACTCTATATTGATTTAGAAAGGGGGAAAAAAAACAAACACTTATTGTTCTTTCCTATTCAATAATTATTATTTTTTTTTTATACTCCTCTATAAAATTAATAAAATTATTTGTCATATGACTCCATTTACTATCCTATTTACTACTTCACTGATAAGGGAAAAGTATTTCTCCCGATTCTAGAATATAACAATGTCATCAATATTAAGAACTCCATTTTTTATCTTATCTATTACAAATCTACTTATCTACTACTTATCTACTACTACGCAAGTGGTCCGAACCCAACTGAATGGCCACAGACACAATGTCAGAGTCGGTTTCCTTATCCACAATCTATCAAGACACCTTTTGCTAACACATAAAAAAGAATTCAATGTTACTTTGACACCGATTGAACAGATCCCTAGAGATATTTCCAACAGGATACAACAGTTAAATAAAAAGGAGGCCTTCTGGATATACAGATTGAGGACTCTGTACCCAGACGGCCTCAATGATAAACTAGAGAACATATAATACCGCAAAAAAAATTTTGGGGTTAAAAATCGAAGTCTGCAAACCTCGTAAATGAGGTAGAGGGAGAAAAGCTAAAGAGAATAAAATGAAAAATTAAGCACACAGGGACTATAACTGCGAGTGGCTCAATGGAGTAAATACACAAGTATTGTAGATATGGGGAATCTAAATGTATGAGTTCTAATCCCAGCAGATACTGGTTCATCTATTGGTGATAAATTCGTTATACCTTAGTATTGGGAGAAATATTTTTCCCTTATTGGTGATGTAGTAGATAAGATAAAAAATGGAGTTCTTAATATTGATGACATCGTTATATTCTAGAATCGGGAGAAATAGTTTTCCCTTATCAGTGAAGTAGTAAATAGGATAGTAAATGGAGTCATATGACAAATAATTTTATTAATTTTATAGAGGAGTATAAAAAAAAAAAATTATTGAATAGGAAAGAACAATATATAGTGATGTTTTTTTTTCCCCCCTTTTCTAAATCAATATAGAGTTCACTTTTAATTAACTGCTTAATACCTTCTAGAAGTGCACATGTGTTCTTAATTGATGAAAATTGATCGAGGGGTTGGATTAGTTCTTCCTCTTTTTATTCTATATAAATGCATCTTTAAAAGACAATTATGATTTTACCTGATGAAGGCTAATTTTATGTATAGCCAAAACACGTTGTTTGTATAAAAATAAACTGGATTATTCCTGAAAGATTTGGAGTAAGTAATGTATCACCTGGAAGCGCTCCCTGACAAACTGGAAACTCTTTCATACAGGTTAGAGTACAATATATTGCAATATTTTCCATTACTTATATAGTAACAGTAAATATCATTCAAATACTCCCTTAGGGTTTGAAGAAGGTCAGGATTTAATTTAATAAAACGTTTCATAGGAGGATCTTGCTATCCAATATTTAGACTGCTTTAGAACATTAGTTTCTTAACAGAGCTCATGTTTTTAATTTAAGCTATATGGATGTCTATTGAATTTTTATAGGTCAGTGCATATCTTGCTTCCAGAAGAAATTTTTATTATCTGAAAATTGAGAAAAACTGCAAACTTTATAAGTTCTTACTAACTTTCTGATAGCAGAAATGCCATTGAAGTTTGTTAATTCTAGCCTAATTGTCTTCAAAAAGGTATCTTGCGGTGGATCTGATTTCTTGGATCAATGGACTGTGAACAGTTGACAAAACAAATCTGCAATGCTTTACTCTGACAAGGGTATGAGGCCAAGGGAGTCCAGATGTCTTATACAGCACAGATGCGCTGGAAAGTGACTTGGCTATCGTTGCTATGAATCTTTTAGAAGAAGCTGGAACTAAGGCGAAACCTGGAAGGAATTGCTCTTTAACAGGGGGAAACATACCAAATGGACTAGTTGTCATTATGTTAATTCTTCTAAGTAGTCTGAATCTGAGAAACTTGGACTTTTCATATTAAGAAAGTCACAGCGAATCTACAATGATTGTGTGTGCAGGAGCAGCTGTCAAGATCTGTAGCTCATATCAATTTTCAGAGAACCTTTATTAAAGTGTTTTACATAAACAAGTCACTAATGGGCCTTAGTGTATAGCACAGTAATGCAAATGAAGAGTCGTTTTCAAATGCTTTCGCTTATGACATGTCAAAGCTCATATTTCATAGAGGATTGTTATTGTATTTGTAATTTGGCACTGTAGTTTTTGCTATTACATTACCCATCTTATAAGTCTTGTATTAAAGATATCTATGAGTTATTAGAATTAACACAGTTATGAAAGGCTAAAAAAATAGTCTGATAATATATAATTTAAACAAGCATTCCCAATGTACAATATATCAATGGGGCAATTTATCAAAGTACTTTGACAGGCTGCAAATAACAACCACTGGGTGGCTGCACATACTTATAGTATTTTTTCGAAGGTGGTCATCTCGTGCCACACATCTTAGGATATATCAAACCAAAAACAAACATAAGGTGCCAGAAAAAGCAAGGAAAAAGCAGCACTCACAGTTCCATAAAAGAGTCCTTTATTCTATATCAAGGGACATAAAATGGTAAGTAGGGGGAGAAGCAGGGAGCGTGGGGGATGATGGCCATTTTGCATTGCACCAACGTTTCTATAAGTCCTGGACCCAGAGAAGCATTGGTGCAATGCGAAACAGTCGTTGTCCTTTTTCTGACACCATTTTCTGCTATAGTAGCTGAGCACCACCATATTCCTATGAACTATATGAAGTGTTCCAAAAGTTTCTGTGCACACTGGTTTAGTTGATTAGTGCGTTATTATTCTTTTGGATTTCAAAACCAAACATAAGGAAGGACACATCTTTTTTTATTTTCTAGCATGTTAGAGTAAAAAAAGTTTACCTGCACAATCCACAGGTTGTAATCAGAACTTCAGGAAAATACCCTGATAAAGGTATGGCACACTACGTGAAAGGTAAACAAACAGTTAAGAATTCATAAGGACAAGCGGGAAAGGGGCAGTTTTTAGTATTGTTTTGGTGATTAAAGAGGTTGTTCACTTCCCTGAACTTGTTACTTTTTTGCCATAAATGCTTAAAGGGAATCTGTCAGTAAGATTAACCTTCCTAAGCCGTCTATAGGGGTATGTAGGTCATAGGAAGCTGAATAAAGTGATACCTTGATATCTGTGATCCGATGTCTTATTTAGAGAAATCTACATTTTTCTTACATGTAAATGAGATGCCTCCAGAGCTTGTTTTAAATAAAAGAGGGCATTACCAATGTGATCTTTAATGGCTGCTCCCTGCTCTCCTGATGTCACTGCAGAATGGTGTGTGAGGGGGTGGTTGAAGATTCCCACTCCACTCCCATCTAAAGCTGTTTTAGTACATAAGATTACCTGTGTAAACATAAAAAATGTTATTGGTGTTTAGCAGATATGTATTACATGTATAAACATAAGAGATGTTATTTGGGTTTTAGCCATTAGATGGCAGTGGTTTGCACATTCATACTACTGTCACCCGTGTGTCAGTTGGCACACAGGAAAATAACCAGCTTGAGCCGCCCCAAGCGACAGTTGAAAACTGAAGGATTTCTGAGGGTGGCCATCTTAGAGCGCAGTTGTAAGAGACAATGAATAGAGACAGGGTTCCTGTCAAAGACAGACTGTTCCTGTTATTCCTGTCAAAGAAGAAGAAACACGTTGGGGGGATGACTATGGTTGGATGCAGAGTTGGATTCCCCCCAAAAGCATCGGCTGTGATGTGAATGGTCTTCTGCTAGCCTGTCAGGCTAAAACTGCGCTTCAGGTGACAAGCCCAGGATCCACTCCATGGTCTCCCAGCAAACGGCCATTTGGACTATCAGACAGCCTTTTCAGTGATCAGTTAACGACCGGCAATCCTGAGCTCAGGCTCCACTATAGGGATCCCGGTGGGAATATGCACGCAGTCTATAGAGAGAGTTTGGCACCTAACAAAGATTCTCAGTTAGAGACATTGTTTGGTAATGGTGCTGTGTGAATATTAGATTAGATACTCCCCTCAGTGAGCGAGCTTGTGTATAGAGAGCATAACTGAATTGTAATTTTAGAGAATTGTTAAGTTTGTGAATCTCTGCACTGCACCACTGCAGGGGCTCCCTCTTGCACTCATCTAATTACACCCTTGATCTGGGAAACTCCTGGTTACCACATTAGGCATAACCACAGGTCAGGCAAATTATAGTGTATCCGATAGAACATACTGGGCCTATCGGTTGTGCAGTGCAGGGGTCCTAGCTGATCTGCTCTAGGTGTATGTGATATTTATCTGTGTTGAGACCACCCGGTACACGGTCTACAGGTGTATGATTATATCTAACACATCTGTAGGTTTCTCTCAGCTTCAGTTTCCATCTCACAGGCAGAAAGGGTTGCAATACACAAGAGCTAATCTTATGAGTGGTATTGAATCTACTAGCTATATCCACAGGACAACTACTACAGATCTTTCATCACATGGACACACACTGAACTATTATAACACGTATGATGAGGGCAATTTACTTATTATCTCTCTAGTATCCTATTTATATTTTGTTTTATTTAGCAAACTTATTTTTATTATTTAATTGGTGATACAGCCAAATTTTGAGTTTTTGCTAACAATTTAATCAGATTGCTGAATTTAAGCAGCTGTCTTTGGTGTATGGCATTGCCTATTAGGCAGTTGTCTTTGGTGTATGGAATTGCCTATTAGGCAGTTGTCTTTGGTGTATGGCATTGCATGTTAAGCAGTTGTCTTTGGTGTATGGCATTGCCTATTAGGCAGTTGTCTTTGGTGTATCGCACTGACTATTAGGCAGCTGTCTTTGGTGAATTTAGTGTATGGAATTGTCTTTTAGGCAGTTGTCTTTGGTGTATGGCACTGCTTATTAGGCAGTTGTCTTTGTTGAATTTAGTGTATGGCATTGTCTTTTAGGCAGTTGTCTTTGGTGTATGGCATTGCCTATTAGGCAGTTGTCTTTGGTGTATGGCATTGCCTATTAGGCAGTTGTCTTTGGTGTATGGCATTGCCTGTTAAGCAGCTGTTTTTGGTGTATGACATTGCCTTTTAAGCTGTTGTCTACAGTATACTAATCATGCATAGGTTCTTTGAAAAGACATAGCTGCTCTCTGAAAGACTGAGAATAGTAAATCTACAACATTGGAACTGCATTACTGCCATAGAAAATAGGTAAGTGCTACATTATGTACATATGGAATTTTGGAAAAATGGAATTGCAATATTGCAAAAGAAAAATTTACAGTAAAAGGAAGGTACTAAGCACATAAATTGGCCAATGTACAGTATATGAGCCCAACAGTCATCCTCAAGGTGTACCTCATTGTTGGGATCCTGTCCTGAAAAGACTCCTCTCTTCGACTAAAAAGCGTGCAATTTATGGTAAGGAAGGAACCAGCTGTTTTCTATGGCAGTAATGCAGTTCTGCATTCTTAGAGCTGTTGTCTTAGCTGGTACCTGTACACACTAGTCTGGATGTGCTGGTCAGTTTTTTTGTATGCATAGGTTGTTTGTCTGCTTTATACTGGTCATTGTTAAACTATTATGGGGTGCACACAACCATGATTTATCTCTAGCAGTTAGCAGTGTGTCAACCAGCATTGCAGCTTGAGTTCTTTGACTGGGGGCACTGGTGTATTCACTATATATATATATATATGTATATATATATATATATATATATATATATATATATATATATATATATATAAAAATATAGATATTAGTAAGGGATCTGAATGTATATCATAAAGAGTATACAGTGGGGTGAATATACATTACACAGAGTATACTGCAGTGTGTGTACATGTAATATACACCCTGCTGTATATATATACAGATGCAAGGAAGAGCTGACAGCATTCACAGAACCCGAATGGTCTTTCCTGATTGTAGTCTCACCCTCCTGTGTGGCAACCCCATCAGTTTTGAGCCAGGTATTTGGTGAAGTGTTTACAATGGCAGTTAGATCATATGAAAAGGATTTGTGAAAAAGTCGCCAACCCCTTTAATAATTCTTTAAAAATATCAGCATAACTATAGAAACTCCTGTAGCTTCAACTTTAGCAAACTATTTCCAAGCCCTTTAGATAAGGGAATACATTTATACAGATTGTAATCCCTTTTTCTTCCTAATCAAATATTGGGCAGATATCTGGATGACTCACTTATAATTTGGTCAGGAGATGAAAGCTTTTGTGAAATAACTGAAAAATAACCTCATTAACATGGAATTTACATCTGAAATTGGTAACACTAGAATTATATTTCTTGATGTTTCCATCTGCATTGAAGATGAAACTCTACACGCTCAAAGATATAGGAAAAGCACTGCAATCAATTCACTTTTGCATTATAACAGCAATTACCAAGTTAAAAAAATGGGCAATTTTTACATCTGAGAAGTATAAATAGTAAATATGAAACTTTCTTTGTTTATGCCCAGAATTCAAAGGAAATTGTCAGCAGTTTTTTGCTATGCAATCTGAGAGCAGTATGAGTTAGAGGCAGAAAGTCTGATTGCAGTGGTGGGTCACTTAATGGGCTACTTTGTGCAGTTTTCTGTTTCCTGTGATGTAGATGTAGCAGAGCTAAGACTTCCAGGCTGTGTATAACCCCACCCACACACCTGATTGGCAGCTTCCTGTGTGCACTGTGAATTGTCAGCAAGCTGCCAATCACTGGTGGGGCGGGGTTACAAAAATTAGCTGGCCTGGCTTGCACTTGAGACCTAGTACGCTAGTGATAATCTCCTGCTGATAAAACACTAATTATATTGAAACAGAATTACACAGCCTAATAAGTGAAAAATCACTGGAATCAGTCTCTCTGCCCCTACATTATGCTGCAAAAACCTGCTGACAGATTCCCTTTAATGGATCATTTACATGCTAAGGATTACTCTGAGATAATCACAAAAGCTTTTTAAAAATGGATAGAGAAATATAAATAAGCTGTATAAAAATATAAAAAAAATAGAAGTTTATCTTTTCTTTTGAATGGAGTGATATGTTTGAATCTTACAAAAGAAATGGCACAACCTAGCAGAGGATCATATATTGAGAGAACATTCAAATACAGCACCAATTGTATCTATTTTGAAGAAGCAAAAAGTTACATGACGAAATAATAAAGGGATGGAAAAAAACTCACTTTTGATTATTGGTGGAAAACTACCATATTTTTCGGACTATCAGATGCACTTTTTTCATCCAAAATTTTGGAGGAAAGTGGAGGGTGCGTCTTATAGTCCAAATATGGTGTATGTACAGTGCATTGTGAAAGTATTTGCCCCCCTTGAACTTTTCTACCTTTTGCCACATTTCTGGCTTCAAACATAAAGATATAAAATTCAAATTTTTTGGGGAAGAATCAACAACAAGTGGGACACAATCGTGAAGTAGAACGAAATTTATTGGATATTTTAACTAGTGTTGAGCCACCCCCATAGTGTTCGGGTTCGGTTCGGTTCGTCGAACACCGGGATGTTCGAGGAACTGTTCGTCGAACTGTTCGTCGAACACCTTAGAACACCGTCGAACACCGTTAAAACCAATGGCAGGCAAACAAAAACACATAGAAACACATAGAAAACACCTGCAAAGGTGTCCAAAACCTGACAAACTGCTCAGAAGACACTCTCTTTAAAAAAGCCGGCCGGCAAATTCAGCAGCGGCATACACCGGTACCCGACAATTTAGACAAGAAGGAATAGAGCATCACACATAGATTAGATAGATAGAAACATGTCAGTCACACATATAAGAAGCACAGTGACAGTGTTGGTTACTGCACTTGTCATTTAGTGTAAAGGATTTATTAAAAAAAATATTAGTGTTTTCATGCACCGTCTCTTTAAAAAAGCCGGCCGGCAATTCAGCATCTGTACCCGACAATTTAGAACAGAAAGAATAGAGCTTCACACATAGATTAGATAGATAGAAACATGTCAGTCACATATATAATAAGTACAGTGATAGTGTTGCTTACTGTACTTGTCATTTAGTGTAAAGGATTTATTTAAAAAAATAAAAGTGTTTTCATGCACTGTCTCTTTAAAAAAGCCGGCCGGCAATTCAGCAGCGGTACCCGACAATTTAGAACAGAAAGATAGAGCATCACACATAGATTAGATAGATAGAAACATGTCAGTCACATATATATGAAGTACAGTGATAGTGTTGGTTACTGTACTTGTCATTTAGTATTAAAATAAAGGATTTATTATTAAAAAAATTGGCGTGGGGTTCCCCTTAATTTTAGGCTCTAGCGGAGGTTAAGCAGACGGCTGGGGCAGATGTTTGAAGCCTGGGAAGGGGGTAATACCCACGGAGCTTCCCAGGCTACTAATATCAGCCCCCAGCTGAATACATAGCCTTTACTAGCTATTAAAATGGGGGACCCCCCAAAAAAAATGACGTGGGGTCCCCCCTAATTTAATAGCTAGCAAAGGCTAGGCAGACAGCTGGGGGCTGATATTAATAGCCCAGGAAGGGAGCCATGAATATTGGCCCCCTCCCAGGCTAGAAACACCAGCCGTCAGCCGCCCCAGAAATGGCGCATTCATAGGATGCGCCAACTCTGGCACTTAGCCTCGCTCTTCCACGCTGCCCTGGTGCGGTGGCAGGGGGTAATAGGGTTGGGGTTGATGTCAGCTTATAATGCCAGCTGACATCAAGCCCAGGTTAGTAATGGAGAGGCGTCTATAAGACACCTCCATTACTAACCCCATAGTCAAAGTTAAAAAAAACACAAACACCCAGAATAAAGTCCTTTAATTGAAATAAAGACACAATCCTTTATTGTTCTAAATTAAACCATACTTACCATCACGCCCATTCCAGCTGAAGCCAACGATCTCCTGCAATAAAAGAAAAATAATAAAGCAACCTCATCCTTACCTTTCCATGGTTCCCACGACAGCTTCAGCTCTGCTACATCGAGATGACAGGCTGGACCGCAGCAGAACGCTGCCATCCAGCCTGTCATCCCGCAGACACTGAGAAGCGCAGGCTTGCTTGCGCTGCTCAGCGTCTCTCTGTGACGACATCCAGATGAGCCGAGTTCATGTCCAATGAACTCGGCTCACCTCATGCACGTCACTGACAGCGTGGGAAAATTCTCACGCTGAAGCGCTGATTGCAGGAGAATTTTCCCACGCTGTCAGTGACGTGCAGGAGGTGAGCTGAGTTCATTGGACATGAGCTCACCTCATGCACATCACTGACAGCGTGGGAGAATTCTCCTGCACTCAGCACTTCAGCGTGAGAATTTTCCCACGCTGTCAGTGACGTGCATGAGGTGAGCCGAGTTCATTGGACATGACCTCGGCTCATCTGGATGCCGTCACAGCGAGACAGTGAGGAGCGCAAGCATGCCTGCGCTTCTCAGTGTCTGCGGGATGACAGACTGGATGGCAGCGTTCTGCTGCGGTCCAGCCAGTCATCTCGATGTAGCAGAGCTGAAGCTGTCGTGGGAACCATGGAAAGGTAAGGATGATGTTGGTTTATTATTTTTCTTTTATTGCAGGAGATCGTTGGCTTCAGCTGGAATGGGTGTGATGGTAAGTATGGTTTAATTTAGAACAATAAAGAATTGTGTCTTTATTTCAATTAAAGGACTTTATTCTGGGTGTTGTGTTTTTTTTAAATACTTTACTAGAAATTCATGGCGGTCATGTCTAATACTGGCGTGACCCCATGAATTTTGGGCTTGGGGCCAGCTGATAATACCAAGCTGGCCCTAACCCCTTTATTACCCAGTGAGCCACCGCACCAGGGCCCTGGATGAGTTGGGTACAGCGCCAGAAGATGGCGCTTCTATGAACGCGCCATTTTCCGGGGTGGCTGCGGACTGCAATTTGTAGCGGGGGGGGGGGCCCAGAAAGCTTGGGCCTCCCTGCGCTGCAGATTCCAGCCCCCAGCTGCCTAGTTGTACCTGGCTGGACACAAAAATAGGGCGAAGCCCCACGTACTTTTTTTTTAATTATTTCATGAAATTCATGAAATAATTAAGAAAAAAAGGCCTTCCCTATATTGTTGTGTCCGGCCAGATACAAATAGGCAGCTGGTGGTTGGGGGCAGCCCGTTCCTGCCTGCTGTACCTGGCTGGACACAAATATAGTGCGAAGCCCCACTTCAATTTTTTTTAATTATTTCAGGAAATTCATGAAATAATTAAGAAAAAAAGGGCTTCCCTATATTGTTGTGTCCGGCCAGGTACAAATAGGCAGCTGGTGGATGGGGGCAGCCCGTTCCTGCCTGCTGTACCTGGCTGGACACAAATATAGTGCGAAGCCCCACTTCAATTTTTTTAAATTATTTCAGGAAATTCATGAAATAATTTAAAAAAAATTGACGTGGGGCTTCGCACTATATTTGTGTCCAGCCAGGTACAGCAGGCAGGAACGGGCTGCCCCCAACCACCAGCTGCCTATTTGTACCTGGCCAGACACAACAATATAGGGAAGCCCTTTTTTTCTTAATTATTTCATGAAATAATTTAAAGAAAATTGACGTGGGGCTTCGCCCTGTTTTTGTGTCCAGCCAGGTACAACTAGGCAGCTGGGGGCTGGAATCCGCAGCGCAGGGAGGCCCAAGCTTTCTGGGCCACCCCCGCTGCAAATTGCAGTCCGCAGCCACCCCGGAAAATGGCGCGTTCATAGAAGCGCCATCTTCTGGCGCTGTACCCAACTCATCCAGGGCCCTGATGCGGTGGCTCACTGGGTAATAAAGGGGTTAGGTCCAGCTTGGTATTATCAGCTGGCCCCAAGCCCAAAATTCATGGGGTCACGCCAATATTAGACATGACCACCATGAATTTCTAGTAAAGTATTTAAAAAAAACACAACACCCAGAAAAAAGTCCTTTAATTGAAATAAACACACAATTCTTTATTGTTCTAAATTAAACCATACTTACCATCACGCCCATTCCAGCTGAAGCCAACGATCTCCTGAAATAAAAGAAAAATAATAAAGCAAAATCATCCTTACCTTTCCATGGTTCCCATGACAGCTTCAGCTCTGCTACATCGAGATGACAGGCTGGACCGCAGCAGAACGCTGCCATCCAGCCTGTCATCCCGCAGACACTGAGAAGCGCAGGCTTGCTTGCGCTCCACAGTGTCTCTCTGTGAGGGCATCCAGATGAGCCGAGTTAATGTCCAATGAACTCGGCTCACCTCATGCACGTCACTGACAGCGTGGGAAAATTCTCCTGCACTCAGCGCTTCAGCGTGGGAGAATTCTCACACTGAAGCGCTGAGTGCAGGAGAATTCTCCCACGCTGTCAGTGACGTGCAGGAGGTGAGCTGAGTTCATTGGACATGAGCTCACCTTATGCACGTCACTGACAGCGTGGGAGAATTCTCCTGCACTCACCGCTTCAGCGTGAGAATTTTCCCACGCTGTCAGTGACGTGCATGAGGTGAGCCGAGTTCATTGGACATGAACTCGGCTCATCTGGATGTCGTCACAGAGAGACGCTGAGCAGCGCAAGCAAGCCTGCGCTTCTCAGTGTCTGCGGGTTGAGAGGCTGGATGGCAGCGTTCTGCTGCGGTCCAGCCTGTCATCTCGATGTAGCAGAGCTGAAGCTGTCGTGGGAACCATGGAAAGGTAAGGATGAGGTTGCTTTATTATTTTTCTTTTATTGCAGGAGATCGTTGGCTTCAGCTGGAATGGGCGTGACGGTAAGTATGGTTTAATTTAGAACAATAAAGGATTGTGTCTTTATTTCAATTAAAGGACTTTATTCTGGGTGTTTGTGTTTTTTTTAACTTTGACTATGGGGTTAGTAATGGGGGTGTCTTATAGACGCCTCTCCATTACTAACCTGGGCTTGATGTCAGCTGGCATTATAAGCTGACATCAACCCCAACCCTATTACCCCCTGCCACCGCACCAGGGCAGCGTGGAAGAGCGAGGCTAAGTGCCAGAATTGGCGCATCCTATGAATGCGCCATTTCTGGGGCGGCTGATGGCTGGTGTTTCTAGCCTGGGAGGGGGCCAATATTCATGGCTCCCTTCCTGGGCTATTAATATCAGCCCCCAGCTGTCTGCCTAGCCTTTGCTAGCTATTAAATTAGGGGGGACCCCACGTCATTTTTTTGGGGGGGTCCCCCATTTTAATAGCTAGTAAAGGCTATGTATTCAGCTGGGGGCTGATATTAGTAGCCTGGGAAGCTCCGTGGGTATTACCCCCTTCCCAGGCTTCAAACATCTGCCCCAGCCGTCTGCTTAACCTCCGCTAGAGCCTAAAATTAAGGGGAACCCCACGCCAATTTTTTTAATAATAAATCCTTTATTTTAATACTAAATGACAAGTACAGTAACCAACACTATCACTGTACTTCATATATATGTGACTGACATGTTTCTATCTATCTAATCTATGTGTGAAGCTCTATTCTGTCTGTTATAAATTGTCGGGTACAGATGCTGAATTGCCGGCCGGCTTTTTTAAAGAGACGGTGCATGAAAACACTATTATTTTTTTTGATAAATCCTTTACGCTAAATGACAAGTACAGTAAGCAGCATTTTCACTGTACTTCGTATATATGTGGCTGACATGTTTATATCTATCTAATCTATGTGTGAAGCTCTATTCTTTTGGTTCTAAATTGTCGGGTACAGGTGTATGCCGCTGCTGAATTGCCGGCTTTTCATGTTTCACTGTTGGCACTGTTCCCATCGATTTGGGCAATCACTGTAATGCCACAACCACCATGGCTGTGGCATTACAGTGAGTGGCAGACAATCCCTGCATGATTGGTGCTCTAAATAGCGCCAGACATGCAGGACACGCTTTTGGTGCACGAACAGTTATCGAACATAACCTCGAACAGCCGAATTTTTTGCAAATCGTTCGGGTTCGTCGAACAACTCGAACACCGCCCAAAACAGCTCGAATTTGAGATTGGCGAACAGTTCTAGTCGAACACCGCTCATCTCTAATTTTAACCCCTTAAGCCCCGGAGCATTTTTCGTTTTTGCATTTTCGTTTTTGCTCCCCTTGTTCCCAGAGCCATAGCGTTTTTATTTTTTGGTCAATATGGCCATGTGAGGGCTTATTTTTTGCGGGACGAGTTGTAATTTTCAACGCCATTACTAGTTTTACCATATCCTGTACGGGAAAACGGGAAAAAAATTCCAAGTGCGGTAAAATTGCAAAAAAAGTGCAATACCACAGTTGTTTTTTATTTATTTTTTTTACCACGTTCACTGAATGCTAAAACTGACCTGCCCTTCTTATTCTACAGGTCATTACGAATCCATAGACACCAAACATGTATAGGTTCTTTTATATTTAAGTGGTGAAAAAAAATTCCAAAATTTGGTAAAAAAAAAAATAAAATAGCGCCATTTTCTAAGACCCGTAGCGTCTCCATTTTTCGTGATCTGGGGCTGGTTGATGGCTTATTTTTTGTGCGCCGGGCTGACGTTTTTAATGATAACATTTGGGGTAGATCCGATGTTTTGATCGCCCATTATTGCATTTTATTGCAATTTTGCGGCGACCAAAAAACGTAATTCTGGCGTTTAGAATTTTTTTCTCGTTACGCCGTTTACTGATCGGATTAATTCTTTTTTTATGTTGATAGATCGGGCGATTCTGAACGCGGCGATACCAAATATGTGTATGTGGTTTTTTTTTTTATATATTTTATTTTGAATGGGGCGAAAGGGGGGTGATTTAAACTTTTATATTTTTTTATTTTTTTTTATATTTTTAAAAACTTTTTTTTTTTACTTTTTGCATGCTTCTATAGTCTCCATAGGAGACTAGAAGCAGCAACTATCCGATCGCCTCTGCTACATACAGGGGACGACCAGGTCCCCTGCATGCAGCAGAAATGGTCCTGTGCTATGAGCGCCGACCACTAGGTGGCGCTCATAGCGACAAGATCATGACAACCACAGGCGTCTGCTGCAGACCCTGGGTTGTCATGCACACCCATCGGCGACCCGCGATCACGTGACGGGGTCGCCGGTGGGCGGGGCTTATGACGCGCTACCCGGAAGCGCGCGTTAAATGCTGCTGTCGGAGATTGACAGCAGCATTTAACATGTTAACAGCCGCGGGTGGATCGCGATTCCACCCGCGGCTGTTGCGGGCACATGTCAGCTGTAAGAATCAGCTGACATGTGCTCCGTTCAGTGAGGGCTGAGCGCAGCAGCCCTCACTGAACGGAGGGATCGCAAATATGCGTACTAATACGTCCCCGGTAAGTAAGGGGTTAAACTTTTTAAAAAAAATAAAAAATGAAAAGTGGGGCTTGCAATATTATTCGGCCCTCTTGAGTTTATACTTTGTAGCGTCACCTTTTGCTGCGATTACAGCTGCAAGTCGCTTGGGTATGTCTCTATCAGTTTTGCACATCGAGAGGCTGAAATTCTTGCCCATTCTTCATTGCAAAACAGCTCGAGCTCATTGAGGTTGGATGGAGGGCATTTGTGAACAGCAGTTTTCAGCTCTTTCCACAGATTCTCGAGTGGATTCAGATCTGGACTTTGACTTGGCCATTCTAACACCTGGATACGTTTATTTTTGAACCATTCCATTGTAGATTTTGCTTTATGTTTGGGATCATTGTCTTGTTGGAAGATAAATCTCCATCCCAGTCTCAGGTCTTTTACAGTCCCCAACAGGTTTTTTTCCAGAATGGTCTTGTATTTGGCTCCGTCCATCTTCCCATCATTTTTAACCATCTTCCCTGTCCCTGCTGAAGAAAAGCAGGCCCAAACTATGATGCTGCCACCACCCTGTTTGACAGTGGGGATGGTGTTTTGAGGGTGATGAGCTGTGCTGCTTTTACGCCAAACATATCGTTTTGCATTGTGGCCAAAAAGTTCGATTTTGGTTTCATCTGACCCGAACAATTTATTCCACATGTTTGGTGTGTCTCCCAGGTGGCTTGTGGCAAACTTCAAACGAGACTTTTTATGGATATCTTTGAGAAATGGTTTTCTTCTTGCCACTCTTCCATAAAGGCCAGATTTGTGCAGTGTACGACTGATTGTTGTCCTATTGACAGACTCTCCCACCTCAGCTGTAGATCTCTGCAGTTCATCCAGAGTGATCATGGGCCTTTTGGCTGCATCTCTGATCAGTCTTCTCCTTGATCGAGATGAAAGTTTAGAGGGACGGCCGGGTCTTGGTAGATTTGCAGTGGTCTGATACTCCTTTCATTTCAATATGATCACTTGCATAGTGCTCCTTGAGATGTTTAAAACTTGGGAAATCTTTTTGCATCCAAATCCAGCTTTAAACATTGCCACAACAGTATCTCGGACCTGCTTGGTGTGTTCCTTGGTCTTCATGATGCTCTCTGCACTTGAAACAGAACCATGAGACTATCACAGAACAGGTGCATTTATACGGAGACTTGATTACACACAAGTGGATTCTATTTATCATTACCAGTCATTTAGGACAACATTGGATCATTCAGAGATCCTCACTGAACTTCTGGAGTGAGTTTCCTGCACTGAAAGTAAAGGGGCCGAATAATATTGCACGCCCCATTTTTCATTTTTTATTTTTTTTAAAAAGTTTAAAATATCCAATAAATTTCGTTCCACTTCACGATTGTGTCCCATTTATTGTTGATTCTTTCCCCCAAAATTAGAATTTTATATCTTTATGTTTGAAGCCAGAAATGTGGCAAAAGGTACAAAAGTTCAAGGGGGCCAAATACTTTCACAATGCTCTGTATATATACAGTATATACTGAGGCTGGTGGAGGGTGTGGGGGGAGCGGCAGCGACGAGGAGTGTGGCACAGGAGGCAACAGCCTTACACTGTGCTTGCTGCTAAAGAAAATGAATATTCACTGCTCCCCACGCCCATGGGCGTGTGGAGCACTGAATATTCACTCTCCTTAATAACCGGCACACGGTGTAGCCGCAGCGCAGCTCTTGCTGCAGCCGGGCATTGCGTGTGCCTGCTATTAAAGAGCATGAATATATGCATCCCTCTCCACACCCATGGGAGTGGAGAGGTGTGAATATTCATGCTCTTTAATAGCGGGCATGCGCGATTTCACAGCCGCAGCAGGAGCCACGCTGCGGCTACACTGTGTGCCGGCTATTAAGGAGAATGAAGACACTGCTCCTCACGCACACAGTTCCGGCGTGGGAAGCAGTGACTATTCTCACAGCTCATCTCACCTTATGAGGGCGCATGACAGTGAAATCTTGCGCGGCTCACACGGTGAGATCAGTGCTGGCAGCAAAGCAGGACGCAGTGCTGGAGCAAAGAGAAGAAAGGTGAGTAGAAGTGTTTATTTTTTTTGTGCGCAGCCTGATGGGAATGGGGTGCCATGCCTACCCGGATGAGGGGGGCCATGCATACCAGGAAGAGGGATGAGGGGTGCCATGCATACCAGGAAGAGGGTTGCCTTGCATACCAGGATAGGGATGAGGGGTGCCTTGCATACCAGGATAGGGATGAGGGGTGCCATGCATACCAGGATAAGGATGAGGAGTGCCATGCATACCAGCATGAGGGATGAGGGGTGCCATGCATACCAGGATAGAGATGAGGGGGGCCTTGCATACCAGAATAGGAATGAGGGATGCCATGCATACCAGGATGAGGGATGAGGGGACAATGCATATCGTGATTGGTAATGAGGGGGCTATGCATACCAGGATATGAATAAAAGGTGCCATGCATACCAGGATGAGGGGTGCCATGCATACCAGGATAAGGATGAGGGGTGCCATGCATACCAGGATGAGGGGTGCCTTGCTTACCAAGATGGAGATCAGGGGTGCCATGCATACCAGAATGAGGATCAGGGATGCCATGCATACTAGGATGGAGGGGTACCATGCATACCAGGGTGGAGGGGTGCCATGTATACCAGGATGAGGGGTGCCATGCATACCAGGATGAGGGGTGCCATGCATACTAGGATGAGGGGTGCAATGCATACTAGGATGAGGGGTGCCATGCATACTAGGATGGAGATGAGGGGTGCCATGCATACCAGGATGGGGATCAGGGGTGCCATGCATACCAGGATGAGGATCAGGGGTGCCATGCATACCAGGATGGAGGGGTGTCGTGCATACCAGGGTGGAGGGGTGCCATTCATACCAGGGTGGGGATGAGGGGTGCCATGAATACTAGAATGAGGATGAGGGGTGCCATGCATACCAGGATGGGGGATTGGAGTGCCATGCATACCAGGATGGGGATGAAGGGTGACATGTATACCAGGATGGGGATGGGGGCCATGTGTAATAGGAAGGGTGGGGTATATATGCCAGTATGAGGGATATTAACAGAATTGGGGGACATTACCTCTATAACATTGTCAGCAGCAGACCCCCTCCCCCTTAACAGTGCATCATGACCACATGTTTTGCTTAAATTGTTTTTTTCTATTTTCCTCCTCTAAAACCTAGGTGCGTCTTATGGTCCGGTGCATCTTATAGTCCGAAAAATGCAGCATATTTTGCAAGGGATTTTGTCACCAGGCAAAACGATTTGACTTCTATTTATATAATTATACACTTTAGGGAACATGATTGATCCATCAATACAAAAAGAGGATATTGTAGGTTAATAGATCATGTTAGATCATGTTAGATCCATGTTAGATCATGTTAGATCCAGAAGACTGGAGAAGAGCAAATGTTGTTACTATCTTCAAAAAGGGGAGGAAGGTGGACCCAGGGAACTATAGGCCGGTGAGTCTGACTTCTATACCAGGAAAGATCTTTGAACAAATTATTAAACAACATGTATGTAAGTACATGGATAAGAATGAAGTGATTAACCAGAGTCAGCATGGGTTTGTAACTAACAAGTCATGTCAGACTAACTTAATTTCCTTCTATGACAGAATCACTGACTGGATGGATCAGGGAAATGCTGTAGATATAGTATATCTTGACTTCAGCAAAGCATTTGACAAAGTATCTCACACCATCCTTATTGAAAAAATGACCAAGTATGCAATGGACCAGGCAACTGTTAGGTGGATTCATAACTGGCTTAGTGATTGGACTCAAAGGGTGGTTGTAAATGGCTTCACATCCAGCTGGATGAATGTCTCAAGTGGGGTACCACAGGGCTCCGTCCTGGGACCTGTATTGTTCAACATCTTTATCAATGATTTAGATGAAGGAATTGAGGGTAAACTGATTAAATTTGCTGATGACACAAAGCTAGGAGGGATAGCTAATATTAGAGAAGAGAGAGAGAGGATTCAAAAAGACCTAAATAAACTGGAGCAGTGGGCAGCAACCAACAGAATGGTTTTTAACAGGGAAAAATGCAAAGTACTATATCTGGGCAATAAAAATGAAAAAAGCATATACAGAATGGGAGGAATAGAGCTAAGCAACAGTACATGTGAAAAAGACTTAGGTATACTAATAGATCATAGAGTGAACATGAGTCAACAGTGTGATGCAGCAGCAAAAAAGGCAAATACAATTCTGGGATGTATTAACAGAAGCATACAGTCTAGATCACGTGAAGTGATTATCGGACTTTACTCCTCTTTGGTCAGACCTCATCTGGAATACTGTGTACAGTTTTGGGCACCACATTTTAAAAAAGACATAGACAAACTGGAGCAAGTTCAGAGAAGAGCGACCAGAATGGTGACTGGTCTGCAAACCATGTCCTATGAGGAACGGTTGCAGGATTTGGGAATGTTTAGCTTGCAAAAAAGAAGACTGAGAGGAGACTTAATAGCTGTCTACAAATATGTCAAGGGCTGTCACATTGTAGAAGGATCATCTTTATTCTCATTTGCACAAGGAAAGACTAGAAGCAATGGGATGAAACTAAATGGGAGGAGAAACAGATTAGATATTAGAAAAAACTTTTTGACAGTGAGGGTGATCAATGAGTGGAACAGGCTGCCACGAGAGGTGGTAAGTTCCCCTTCAATGGACGTCTTCAAACAGAGGCTGGACAGACATCTGTTTGAGATGATTTAGTGAATCCTGCTTTGAGCAGGGGGTTGGACCAGATGACCCAGGAGGTCCCTTCCAACTCTACATTCTATGATTCTATGATTCTATGATTCTAGACAAAATATAATTCAGATAATAGAGTATTTTGTATTGCACGAACAACAAGAATTGATAGCTCTATTAACATAGTGGACTGACAGAAAATATTAGAAACTGGATGTATTAATGATTGTAATGAGTTAGGTCTTCTTAGCTTAAATGCAAAAAATGATTGTCTTGTATTTTTATAAACTTTTTTTGTGTGTTTTTATTGCATTTTTTGTTGCAAGATTTTTTTTTACATGGAGGGACTATTTATTGACATGAACACTTAACTTCATAATTGGTGGTTCTGTTTGGAGTGCTGTTTGCTGCCATAAACTCGCCTAGTTTTGGTGCATCCATGCCGCTGATAACAACATTAATATACAGTACAGACCAAAAGTTTGGACACACCTTCTCATTTAAAGATTTTTCTGCATTTTCATGACTATGAAAATTGTACATTCACACTGAAGGCATCAAAACGATGAATTAACACATGTGGAATTATATACTTAACAAAAAAGTGTGAAACAACTGAAAATATGTCTTATATTCTAGGTTCTTCAAAGTAGCCACCTTTTGCTTTAATGACTGCTTTGCACACTCTTGGCATTCTCTTGATGAGCTTCAAGAGGTAGTCACCGGAAATTGTCTTCCAACAATCTTGAAGGAGTTCCCAGAGATGCTTAGCACTTGTTGGCCCTTTTGCCTTCACTCTGCGGTCCAGCTCACCCCAACCCATCTCGATTGGGTTCAGGTCTGGTGACTGGAGGCCAGGTCATCTGGCGTAGCACCCCATCACTCTCCTACTTGGTCAGATAGCCCTTACACAGCCTGGAGGTGTGTTTGGGGTCATTGTCCTGTTGAAAAGTAAATGATGGTCCAACTAAACGCAAACCGGATGGAATAGCATGGCGCTGCAAGATGCTGTGGTAGCCATGCTGGTTCAGTATGCCTTCAATTTTGAATAAATCCCCAACGGTGTAACCAGCAAAGCACCCCCACACCATCACACCTCCTCCTCCATGCTTCACGGTGGGAACCAGGCATGTAGAGTCCATCCATTCACCTTTTCTGCGTCGCACAAAGACACGGTGGTTGGAACCAAAGATCTCAAATTTGAACTCATCAGACCAAAGCACAGATTTCCACTGGTCTAATGTCCATTCCTTGTGTTCTTTAGCCCAAACAAGTCTCTCCTGCTTGTTGCCTGTCCTTAGCAGTGGTTTTCTAGCAGCTATTTTACCATGAAGGCCTGCTGCACAAAGTCTCCTCTTAACAGTTGTTGAAGAGATGTGTCTGCTGCTAGAACTCTGTGTGGCATTGACCTGGTCTCTAATCTGAGCTGATGTTAACCTGCGATTTCTGAGGCTGGTGACTCAAATAAACTTATCCTCAGAAGCAGGGGAGATTCTTGGTCTTCCTTTCCTGGGGCGGTCCTCATGTGAGCCAGTTTCTTTGTAGCGCTTGATGGTTTTTGCAACTGCACTTGGGGACACTTTCAAAGTTTGCCCAATTTTTTGGACTGACTGACCTTCATTACTTAAAGTAATGATGGCCACTCGTTTTTCTTTACTTAGCTGCTTTTTTCTTGCCATAATACAAATTCTAACAGTCTATTCAGTAGGACTATCAGCTGTGTATCCACCAGGCTTCTGCACAACACAACTGATGGTCCCAACTCCATTTATAAGGCAAGAAATCCCACTTATTAAACCTGACAGGGCACACCTGTGAAGTGAAAACCATTTCCGGTGACTACTTCTTGAAGCTCATCAAGAGAATGCCAAGAGTGTGCAAAGCAGTCATCAAAACAAAAGGTGGCTACTTTGAAGAACCTAGAATATAAGACATATTTTCAGTTGTTTCACACTTTTTTGTTAAGTATATAATTCCACATGTGATAATTCATAGTTTTGATGCCTTCAGTGTGAATGTACAATTTTCAAAGTCATGAAAATACAGAAAAATATTTAAATGAGAAGGTGTGTCCAAACTTTTGGTCTGTACTGTACTTCAATATGTAACGGGTCTGGGAGGCGGAACCTCTGAGCTACTATACAAGGGGGCGATCCTTGTAAGGGAGCGGGTGGCGACCAGGGAAGACGGGCAGGCAGTCACAGCAGGTGACCGGGACAGTCTCTGAGTGAACGGGCAGGAGGTCACGGCAAGTGACCGGGGAAGTCTCTGGATGAACGGGCAGGAGGTCACGGCAAGTGACCGGGGCAGTCTCTGGATGAACGGGCAGGAGGTCACGGCAAGTGAACGGGACAGTCTCTGGATGAACGGGCAGAAGGTCACGGCAAGTGACCGGGGCAGTCTCTGGGTAAAGGGTAGGTATGACCTGTGATGGCAGAGCCTCCAGGTAGGCTAGCAGGCAGATGGTAGATGTGTGCTCCCAGGTGAGCAAGCGAGAGTCTCTGGAATGGCAGGTGGTCACAGCACGTGACGGCGGAGCCTCCAGGTAGGCTAGCAGGCAGGTAACAGGTGTGCGCTCCCAGGTGAGCGGGCAGGAGTCTCTGGAATGGCAGGTGGTCACAGCACGTGACGGCGGAGCCTCCAGGTAGGCTAGCAGGCAGGTAGCAGATGTGCGCTCCCAGGTGAGCGGGCAAGCTGGTCCATAGACAGACTGACAGGAGTTGGAGGACAGACCGTCGGACCTCAGGCTAGCAGGCAGGTAAGCAGAATATCAAGCAGGAATCAGACAGCAAACTGGCAGGAATCTGGCAGGTAACTGGCAACGGGACCTGAGGGCTGAAGCAGAGTAGTGAACAGTGCAACAACATTGCTCGGGCACCTCTATTTTGGAGGAGGTGCCTTATATATGGTGAAGTCCTCCGGCCATTGGCCGGGGACTCCTTAGGACGGCGCGCGCGGCCCCTTTAAGAGGGAGGGAGCGCGCGCGCGCCCTAAGCACAGTGGCCGGGAAGGAGCGCGCGCTGCCAGCAGAGCGGGAGGAGAACGCCGGGCTCGGAGCAGAGGGGTGAGGGGAACAGCGTCCCTGCCTAGCAGAGGGCAGGGACGCCGACGCTACAGTACCCCCCCCCTTTAGGCCCCCCTTTTTTAGGCCAGAGAGAAATTTAGCTCGGATGAGAGGGGCATGGATGTTCTCCCGGGGCTCCCACGTTCTCTCCTCAGGACCAAACCCCTTCCAATCTACTAGAAAAAAGGTCTTCCCTCTTACCCTTTTGGTGGCCAGAATGTTCTCTACCTCAAACTCGTTTTCAGCGGAAACCGGAGCAGGAGGCGTACCTGTAGACTTGGAAAAAGAGTTAAGTACCACAGGTTTGAGGAGAGATACATGGAAGGAGTTAGGGATCCGCAAGTTGGCCGGGAGTTTCAATTTATAGGCCACCGGGTTAATCTGACTGATGACCTCCAGAGGACCGATGAACCGAGGCCCTTACTTATAGGAAGGAATCTTGAGCCGGACATACTTGGACGAGAGCCAGACCTTATCCCCTGGACGGAATTGAGGAGGATCCAGACGTTTTTTGTCAGCATGTCTTTTCATACGCTCGGATGACAGAAGGAGTGCGGATCGGGTACTCTCCCATATGGAGGAAAATTTGTTAACAAGAGATTCCGCAGCCGGATTGTCCACCGAGGTGGAGACGGGAAATGGGATCCGAGGATGCTGACCGAAGACAACAAAAAACGGGGATTTGGAGGAAGATTCGCTCTCGTGATTGTTGTAAGAAAATTCGGCCCATGGCAGAAGATCCACCCAGTCTGAATGGTGGGCATTAACGAAGTGCCGGAGGTAACTGGTCAGGATCTGATTGATCCGCTCCACTTGACCATTGGACTGTGGGTGGTAAGCGGAGGAGAAGTCCAAGGTGACGTCTAGCAGTTTACAAGTGGCTCTCCAGAAGCGTGAGGTGAACTGTACCCCACGATCCGACACGATGTGGAGGGGCAGGCCATGAAGATGGAAGATGTGGCGGATAAAGTCTTTAGCCAGCTCGGGTGCAGATGGGAGGCCTGGCAGGGGAACGAAATGAGCCATCTTGGAAAAGCGGTCAGCGACCACCCAAATGACCGTACAACCGGCAGAGACGGGGAGAGCAGTTATAAAGTCCATTGCTATATGCTGCCAGGGGGCAGCAGGTACTGGGAGCGGAAGGAGGCGACCGGCTGGCAGATGTCTCGGAACCTTGTTGCGGGCGCAGGACACACAGGCAGAAACAAAGTCTATTACGTCCTTGTGCAGGGTAGGCCACCAGTAGTGCCGGGTAATAAGCTGGAGGGTCTTTTTCTGACCGGCGTGGCCAGCTAGTTTAGACGAGTGACCCCAGTGTAGGATCTTCTCCCGATCAGGTACTGATACGAACGTCTTACCGGGAGGGAGACGATTTAGACTCACGGGAGCCACCTGCATTACTCTGGCGGGATCGATGATGTGTTTCGGTTCCTCCTCGAGATCAGACACCAGAAAGGATCGGGACAAGGCGTCCGCCTTGATGTTTTTGTCAGCCGGGCGAAAATGAAGAATAAAATCAAAGTGAGCAAAAAACAAGGACCACCGAGCTTGGCGCGGGTTAAGTCTCTGGGCATGCTGGAGGTAAGCCAAGTTCTTGTGGTCAGTGTAAATTATTACCGGGTGAAGAGCCCCTTCGAGCAGGTAACGCCACTCCTCCAATGCCAGCTTGATGGCCAATAACTCTCGATCTCCTATGGAATAGTTGCGCTCAGAAGAGGAGAAGAGTTTGGAGAAGAAGCCACAAGTTACCATTCTCCCGGAAGATGATTTTTGGGTAAGTACCGCTCCGGCTCCAGAGGAGGAGGCGTCAACCTCCAGGAAGAACTGCTTGTTGCCATCTGGGCGATGCAGCACCGGGGCGGAAGAGAAGGCCTGTTTTAAGGAAAGAAAGGCCTCCTCTGCTTCGGGCGGCCATTCTCTGGGATTAGTACCCTTACGGGTGAGCGCGGAAATTGGGGCAGTCCGGGAAGAGAAGTGCGGTATGAAGAGGCGGTAGTAGTTGGCGAAGCCCAGGATCCGCTGAATGGCCATCAACCCCTCCGGTCGGGGCCATTTCTCGATGGCAGACAGTTTCTCTGGATCCATTCGAAGGCCAGTCTGAGAAATAATGTAGCCCAAAAACGGAAGCGAGGTCTGCTCAAAGAGGCACTTCTCATATTTAGCGAAGAGGTGATTCTGCCTGAGCCTGAGCAGGACCTGACGAACGTCTCTCCGGTGAGTCTGGAGATCCGGAGAGAAGACCAAGATGTCGTCCAGGTACACCACTACGCAGGAGTAGAGAAGGTCCCGGAAGATGTCATTGACCAACTCTTGAAAGACGGCAGGAGCGTTACAGAGACCAAAGGGCATTACTAGATATTCATAGTGGCCGTCCCGGGTGTTGAATGCAGTCTTCCATTCATCCCCTTGACGGATACGGACCAGGTTGTACGCCCCACGGAGGTCCAGTTTGGTGAAGATTCTAACCCCCCTCAGACGATCATATAATTCTGGAATGAGCGGAAGGGGGTACTTATTCTTCACCGTGATCTGGTTAAGGCCTCTATAGTCTATATAGGGACGGAGAGAGCCGTCCTTCTTTTTTACGAAAAAGAAGCCTGCTCCCGCCGGGGAGGTAGATTTCCGGATGAATCCCCTGGCCAAATTCTCCTCAATATATTCGGACATCGACCGGGTCTCAGCAGCGGACAATGGGTAAATACGCCCACGGGGAGGCGTAGTACCGGGTAACAGGTCGATAGGACAGTCGTATGGTCTATTAGGGGGTAATGTCTCTGCCTCCTTTTTATTAAAGACATCAGCAAATGACCAATAGGGAATCGGAAGTCCAGGTAGATTAGTTGGGGTAGGAGAAGGACGGACGGGATGAACAGGAAACAAACAAGTCTTATGACAGTCCTGTCACCAGCGAAGGACCTCTCCGGTCTGCCAGTCAAGCACGGGTGCATGTCTCTGGAGCCAAGGTAGACCTAGTAAGAGGGCGTGAGAGAGTCCAGGCAGAACATGAAAAGAGATGCTCTCAGAATGCAGCATTCCCACCTGCAGAGTTACGGATTCGGTGATGAGTTGGATGGGACGTGGTAAGAGGCCCCCATCCACAGCAGCGACAGATAATGGTATAGCCAGAGGTTTGGTGGGAATGCGGTATTTTTCTACCAGGGCCTGTGAAATAAGATTCCCGGCCGCTCCAGAGTCAAGTTGGGCTAGTTCGAAATAACGATTCTCCCCGCAGATAATTGAGACTGACAGCAGCAGAGATGGAGAGGATTTATTCTTGTCTAGGTTGACCTCTCTGAGCGAACCTAGACACAGGCGTTTCCCGACCTCTCCGGGCAGGTACGGATCCGGTGCTCCTTACTGCCACAGTAGAAGCAGCTCCCCTCGGCACGGCGTAAGTCCTGACGGGTTTTGACCATCTTGGTCTGGTCGACCTGCATAGGCTCAGGAGAGTGTACCTGGGGAGAAACGGAGGGAGTGACGGATTTCTGAAAAGTAGGAGCTAGACGTGGAAACCTCCTCTCACGGGTGACTTCTTTGGCACGCTCCTGGAACCGTAGGTCAATCCGGGTGGCAAGAGTTATTAGGTCATCGAGAGTGGTAGGAATGTCTCGACCGGCGAGTTCATCTTTGATACGGCCGGACAGACCCTCCCAGAAGACAGATACCAGAGCGTCGTTATCCCAGGCCAGCTCCGAGGCAAGGGTACGGAACCGTATGGCATATTGGCCCACGGTGAGAATTCCCTGACGGAGGCGTAGCAGAGATGATGCGGATGAGGTCTTCCGTCCAGGTTCGTCGAAGACTTTCCGGAAAGCCGTGAGAAAGGCAGGCAAGTTGGACACCAGGGGGTCTCCTCTCTCCCATAGAGGATTTAGCCAGGCCAGGGCCTCCCCGGTGAGATGGGACATGATGAAGGCAATTTTGGCCAAGTCGGAGTTAAACTGGTGGGACAGGAGTTCAAAGTGCAGGGTGCACTGATTTATAAAGCCCCGAGCCTGAGCGGAGTCGCCTCCGAAGCGAGGAGGTGCAGAAAGCCGGGGTCCGGGGTAGGATACCATAGTATTGGTGGGCAGCGGAGCTGCCGGATTGCGAGTCATGGCTCTCGCGGTGGTTGCTGGTGGAGCAGTCAGAGTGTCCAGGCGAGTATTGACATTCCGCAGGTGACCCAGGATGGACTCCTGTTGGGACCTCTGACGGGACAGTTCATGACACAGGTCCGAGAGTGAGGGAGCTTGGGTGCCACCGGGTTCCATGGCCCGAGCAAACTGTAACGGGTCTGGGAGGCGGAACCTCTGAGCTACTATACAAGGGGGCGATCCTTGTAAGGGAGCGGGTGGCGACCAGGGAAGACGGGCAGGCAGTCACAGCAGGTGACCGGGACAGTCTCTGAGTGAACGGGCAGGAGGTCACGGCAAGTGACCGGGGCAGTCTCTGGATGAACGGGCAGGAGGTCACGGCAAGTGACCGGGGCAGTCTCTGGATGACCGGGCAGGAGGTCACGGCAAGTGAACGGGACAGTCTCTGGATGAACGGGCAGGAGGTCACGGCAAGTGACCGGGGCAGTCTCTGGGTAAAGGGTAGGTACGACCTGTGATGGCAGAGCCTCCAGGTAGGCTAGCAGGCAGATGGTAGATGTGTGCTCCCAGGTGAGCAAGCGAGAGTCTCTGGAATGGCAGGTGGTCACAGCACGTGACGGCGGAGCCTCCAGGTAGGCTAGCAGGCAGGTAACAGGTGTGCGCTCCCAGGTGAGCGGGCAGGAGTCTCTGGAATGGCAGGTGGTCACAGCACGTGACGGCGGAGCCTCCAGGTAGGCTAGCAGGCAGGTAGCAGATGTGCGCTCCCAGGTGAGCGGGCAAGCTGGTCCATAGACAGACTGACAGGAGTTGGAGGGCAGACCGTCGGACCTCAGGCTAGCAGGCAGGTAGCAGAGGAGCGCTCCCAGGTGAGCGGGCAAGCTGGTCCTTAGACAGACTGACAGGAGCCGGTAGGCAGACCGTCGGACCTCAGGCTAGCAGGCAGGTAAGCAGAATATCAGGCAGGAATCAGACAGCAAACTGGCAGGAATCTGGCAGGTAACTGGCAACGGGACCTGAGGGCTGAAGCAGAAGAGTGAACAGTGCAACAACATTGCTCGGGCACCTCCATTTTGGAGGAGGTGCCTTATATATGGTGAAGTCCTCCGGCCATTGGCCGGGGACTCCTTAGGACGGCGCGCGCGGCCCCCTTAAGAGGGAGGGAGCGCGCGCGCGCCCTAAGCACAGTGGCCCGGAAGGAGCGCGCGCTGCCAGCAGAGCGGGAGGAGGACGCCGGGCTCGGAGCAGAGGGGTGAGGGGAACAGCGTCCCTGCCTAGCAGAGGGCAGGGACGCCGGCTCTACACAATACATGCCTATCTAGGGCCTCTATATTTTATAAATGGATGTATGAAAATGCAATTCCTCTTCTTTTCTCTTTTAAGTAGTAATGTAATGTTTTAGACATTTTTGGAATGTTTGGAGATACACATAGAACAAGTTCACATACACAGTCGGGGTGGGGACAGAGTCCATACTCTTTAAAACAGGTAAGTTTGGTTAATGTTTAAATTAAACAAGAGTACCATCTGGATTAAATTTACGTGCTACATGCACAAGAAATGTGTCGGCGGTGTTTCGCTTTTGGACGGTAATGGATGTTTTGTGGAATTTTTAATATGAACAAAGAAAACTTCCAAAATGTTTATCCATGTAGCTGGATCTAGTCCTACTTTGTTCACATGTAATACTGTAATACACCTTAGTTTATGTTTAGCAGTATTTTAAAGGAGTCTGTCACCCGCAAAACTCAATTTAATCTACTTATACAGTTCTAAAAATGACTTGGGCCTCTGCCCTATAAAAATCTTACCTAGAGCATAGATTTCACTTTTTTAGTTTTTTGCAAAAAAAAAAAAGGTTCATATGCGAAGCTCCTCAATGCATACTTGGCATAGCTAATGGCTCAATGCCCCATTCCATCCCTCAATATGCTTGCAACCTATTTCCCATCAGTTTGACTGAAAGCTCAACCTTGTCCAAAGTGAACATTGCCTCAAATGAAACCTGGCTCTGCATGTCCACACTGACACTGCAGTAAATCAGGAAGCGTGTGCACACAGTGTCTGTGTAGACATGCTCTCAATCACTCTCTCTATGCACACAGGATCACACAGTAGCAAACTAATGCAGATGAGAGAACGGGATTAGAGAGCACACACACTGACACTTGTGCATTCTCTCGCTAGGCTTCTGCAGTATCAGTGTGGGTGTACAAGGCTAAGGATTTAATTCAGTCAGAGATCAGGCGCTACCAACCAAGCTAATGGTGTATGCATGGCATGCTGATTGAGGGGGTAAAATGATATTGATAAATAAAATAATCAATATAGCTATTATAATCTACAGGGTTGGACATTTATATGGATACACCTAAATTAAATGGGAATGGTTGGTGATATCAACTTCCTGTTTGTGGCACATTAGTATAAGGGAGGGGGAAAACTTTTCCAGATGGGTGGTGACCATGGTGGCCATTTTGAAGTCGGCCATTTTGGATCCACACCATACCATCAAGATACGAGATGTGCAGCATCTGAAACAACGGATACTGGACGCCTGTGCTAGCATTTCTTCGACGGTGTTGCTATCAGTGTCAAGAGTGGGATAAGAGGGTTGCATTGACAATCCAACACAATGAGCAGCACTTTGAACACATTTTATAAGTGGTCATAAACTTGTAAAAAACTCATGAAAGAATAAAGTTACGTTAAAACCAAGCACATCATTGTTTTTCTTATTAAATTCTCAATACGTTTAATGTGTCACATGACCCTCTTCCCATTGAAAAAAATAAAGTTGGATCCAAAATGGCAGACTTCAAAATGGCCGCCATGGTCACCACCCATCTGGAAAAGTGTTCCCCTCCCATATACTAATGTGCCACAAACAGGAAGTTGATATCACCAACCATTCCCATTTAATTTAAGTGTATCCATATAAATGGCCCACCCTGTGTAAGTTGCCAATATTGACTAGCTGAAAGGGTAACTGCTTGCAAGCAACTATTCAGCATATGATGACCTGTGTGTGGTGAGAAAGAATATTATTTCTGGCCCTTATATGTCTTGTATCCTGCATTCTCACTAGTTTTCCCCTTTGCAGGCTCTATGTGCAATTTGCAATCCATTGTCAGCTGGATGAAAGTGACTAGCTGTAGTGACTTTTCCCACAGAGAGTATGTCACAGAAAGGGGGGTGTCTGCTCTTCATTCACTTTTAGCTCACAGAGACAAGCTGCAACCACATGGAGGACACTGTATAGCAGAGCTCAGCTGCATTGATCTGAATCAAGCTCTGAGGTAAAGCACTTGTAACAGCTCTGCACTATGTTTTTCTGTCTACATCGGTCTGCTCCCTTCCCTGTTGCTCACTCCTCTTCAACCTCAGTTCTCCAAAGAGGATAATGGGCTGAGTCACATGACACTTGCAGTCGGTCTCCTTTGAGCAAGATGGACTTTTGCAAAGTTTATTATAATCATCTGTACTATTAATTTATAGAAAACTTGTTGAAAACACAATTCTATTTTCATTACTCCAGACAACACTTTCTCAATGACCAAATTACCTCATGTAAAATATTAACAGCTTGTACTCACTTCTGGTGCCAGCTCCATTCCAGTGATGTTGGTGCTGGGTCTCCCGAGACTCGCGTGACGTTGTTATGTCATGTGAGCCCTGCAGTCAATCAGCTGCTTCTAATGGGCTGCTTCAACCTCATTTCCATTGGATGTAACTGACATGCCCCCTGGGCTGTGGGGTATTCGGTGCCGGGTCGGTCGTTGCTAGGGGAGATGTCACAGTGGCGGTGACCCGGTCCGTGACCCAGGGCGGTCAATCAAAAGGGGTATATTTACAGGGGATTTTTAGTTCTTATATACAGTTTGTGACGCAACCTGTGGTATGCGGCTAAAAGGTGCCGCTGCTGCGGAACAGGTCCTCTGGAGCTGGTGTAAATGCAGCAGAGTTGGTTTAGCTCTCCACAGGTAGAGCTTAGCTCCAGGGCAGTGTAGATGTTAAAAATTTGTCGGTGTAGTGCAGGGGGTGATGGCGCAGCAATAACTTCACAGAGACAGTGGGGTGCAGTCCTCAGAGTTTACTCACAGTTGTTAAGTTCCTCAGGTTGCACTGTCTGGATTACAGCCTCCCACGTCATGCTGCGTTCACCAGGCAGGGGTTCAGCAAACTCCCAGGTGTTTCAAGAGTGCCTGACAGGACCCCATTCTATATGACCTTCTCAGCCGTCTTTTTGCGCTGGCCCTCACCCTTCTTGCCCTGCGCCTCGCCAAACAATGTCCCAAGCCGGTATCCTTGGATCTTTCTGGGCAACCTGGAGTTCCCTGATCGTATGTGGTTACCTTTTTGGCGACTTGAGTGCGGATGTGGCAACTGCACCCTGAAAGTACAGAAGCCTCCGGTTTCCAGTTGAACCTTGTAATTCTCACTGGTCAGGGGCCAGTCCCCTCTGCGGCTTGATCCCTCTACAACCTGGCAGATTCGGGCATACAGGTGGCCTTCAGCACTGCCCATACCCCTGGGATCCATTTCACGTTCCTGGAGCCTTTCTCCTGCTCCTCTCTCCTTCCTCCTCTCCTTCTCAGTCTTGGGCCTCTCTGCTAGGCCCTCCTCCTGAGCAGAGCTCCTGCTCCCACTACTTCTCCTCTCAGACTGCCTTGTCTGACTGACCTGTCTTTCCAAGATGGTTCCCTCTTTTATATCACTTCTAACAATGCTCCCCTGATTTACTTCCTCCACCCACACCCACTACATGGTTCCCCCTACTTTGGTTCCCCTCCACTCCAACCAGGGTCAGGGCTCAGCAGGAAGCGCGACACATCTTGCCCTTCCAGCTGGTCTGGAGTAGTGTAGTGTTGGATGCAGGTGTTAGGGTCCCGGACAGCACTCTATCCTTACCTGAGAGTGAGATACCACACCTCTGAGTGAGATGCAGTACCTCTGTGGCGACTGAACTTGCAGGGGCGCCACATAACTGACACCTGAAGGAAGTCAGAGAGCAGCAGCAGCTCTCACTTCTTCCAGATGTCAGTTTCACCATTAGAGCCACTGATTGGCTGCAGGGCTTACATGACATAACAACATCATGCAAGACCCAGCATCTGAGTCATTGGAATGGCGAGGGCACATGAGATGATTACAGGCTGTCATAATTTTACATGTGGCAATATGGTGATAGAGAAGGGGTTGTTTGAGTAGTTGACAACTCCTTAAATTAACTTCTTTTCTGTAGATGGAATTACAAATGATGCTGACTTGGTTATCAATATGAACTATATATTGATTTTTGGGGCATAAAATGATCCTCTATATCTCCATTTTTTTTCTGTTATCTTTACCTTTCCCTTCATAATTGTAACTTTTATTCCAAATAAATTTCATTTTTTTATTTAAATCATCCGAGGAGACTGGTTGTTTGCTAGGAGAGCAAATTCCATATCAATGCATGGAGCCTTTGTCTACCCTTGAGTAATTGTCAGCAAGTACACACTGTTAGAATTTGGCTCCTCTTGCTGGTCCAGCAGTTGTCACCTGATTGCAAGTATGTGATTTGCATGCTTGTAGCCACTAGAATAGAACATTTCGTGAAGCAGATGAGAATCTAGTCAGCACGTGTCTACAAGTATGCAAATCACATTCTTGTGATCATGTGACAAATGCTGAAACCAGCAACTCAAAGCGCTCGTTTGCATATAGGATAGAATATTGAAATCTATGCTACAGATATATTTATAGGGCCTAAGTCTATTAAAGGACTGTATAAGTAACTTTTGGGGGTGACAGATTCCCTTTAGGGCGGGTAAACATTTTTCAAAGTATACTAAAGCATAGGTGGTCAAACATAAGCATAGTACCACTGTATCTGACCATTACAATCTGTAGATCTACAAACTGGTACTCCTGAATTGTTTTTGTGTTTTTTCAAACATACTCACTCGACCAAGTCACCAATGTACATTTCAACACCACAACCTAGAAAAAGGTCATTGATAGTATATGACATATCAGTGAAATATTATCCTGCATATAACATTTGTCCCTGTACCTAGTATAGCACGTCCAGTTTACAATATGACTTGTATATTATATTCTATGACTACAGACATCAAATGTCATATACAGGATAGCATATGAATGTTATGTTATATGATGAGTACAGAACACCAGTATTACCAGTCACATACTATCCTGTATATAATATCATATGTCTGTGCAAATAGACAAGCATACGCAGTATACAGGCTAATATGTGACTGTTAAATGATATTCCATGACTAGAGTGAATCAATTCGGGGAGGATCAAGTTTGAGTTGAATTTTTTGAAATGCGCGGTTTCAAGCGTATTCGAACATTTTGAGATTCAATTCACAATTTGCAAAAAAAAATAAAAAATTGCCTGCCAATATTTCTCATACTGTTGAAGTATCAGACAGCAAGTAAATGTCATTTGCAGGGTCATGCTGGCTTTCACATAATGCCCCATAGATAATCCATAAGATGTCATATCACATCTTGTACAGTGATGGTCAGCCATCACAGATCAGTGGTTCCCAAGTGAGCTCAGTTTGTACGGCAGAATCACTTTCTACCATTCTCCAGAGTCACTAAGTGAGTCTCTTCTGTCGAGTATATGCTTTTATGGTCAGTGGGGTCCTCTCTTTCCTGTAGAATGTAAGCTCTTATGGTCAGTGGGGTCCTCTCTCTCCTATAGAGTATAAGCTCTTTTGGCCAGCAGGGTTCTCTATCACATATAAAGTGTAAGCTCTTATTGTCAATCGAGTTCTCACTGTCTCTTGCCTGTAACGTGTAAGCTCTTATGGTCAGTGGGGTTCTCTCTCTCACCTATAAATTGTAAGCTCTTATAGTCAGTCAGGTTCTCGCTCTCTTTTGCCTGTAAAGTGTAAGCACTTAAAGGGTACCTGTCACTTGACAAAATGCAATTAACATGCAGATATGGGTAAATCTGCAGTTTAATAGCTTTGTGAATCTGCTCGCACTTAGACCCACGCTGTTATCAGGAAATTAACTTTATTTCTCCTGGTATTGTTTGGGTTTCAGTCACGGGGTGGCGCCAGAGAGGGTTCAGTCACCACTCTGTGTATAGTAAATGCCGGCTCTAACCGCCCTATCGCCACTGACAGCAGATCAGCATTAGTTAGTACATTTCCTCCCGGCAGCATGGGTCTAAGTGCCGGCACTGGGCAAGTTCAGAACGCTATTAGCCACCTTACTAACCCCATATCTGCAGGTTAATAGCATTTTATCAGGTGACAGGTTCTCTTTAAGGTCAGTTGGGTCCTCTCTCTCTCTTGTCTATAAAGTGTAAGCTCTTATGTAAGCAGGATTCTCTCTCTCTCCTCTCCCCACGTTTATTTTATGAGCAACTACAAGCTTTCTACTATTGACATTTGTGCACATTTATTTGCCGCAAATCTAATTTTGGGGGAAATTTCAGCTTTCAAATTTCATTTGAAAAGATTTGCTCATCTCTATCTATGACTAGAGATATAAGATGTTATACAATATATACACTAAAATTTATATGTATTGTGACAGAGTCACTGGTGAAGTATGTGAGGGGAGATATGTTTTACTATGGCTATGAGCCTCAGTGAACTGAACCTAGAAGTTTATTTAGCATGTTAGGTGCTGAAGAGGTTAAACAGCCATCTTGGATTCTGGTTCTTTGTGAGTAGGTGAGAGACGGGTGGGACACCTACTCACCATATCCCCACCTCAAGGGTGTGGCTGAGAAAGGTTAAATGCTCAGTCACTGATTTTTTTTCTCTCTTCTGGTCTGGAGAAGGAAGTCTCCAAGCTGTGAGTGGAAGCCAGAAAGCTCCACTAAAGGACCTCGCTGATCCGTTGGTGTTACCGTGTGCGGGCGAAACCCGCTCACCTATGAACTGTGCTATACTTTATCTTTTTTTCCCCCATTATCCTGGAGAGGACTTGTTTATTTTGAGGAACCCTGAGGTGGTTTATGCCGTATAATAAACCCGCAGAAAGTTAACCCGAGACATGTGTCCTATGTCTGCCTCTGTGAGAGCCAAGCAAGTCGTCTTACCACAGTATCTACATACAATATCGTCTATATTGCATAACATCTGATGTCTTTACTCACAGTATATCATATATCAATCAAATATTATCTTGTATTCTGGATGTGCTATACCAGTGTTCCCCAATTCATGCCCTCAAGGCACACCAACAGATCATGTTTTCAGTATTTTATTATTTTTATCAGGCAGAAATTTCATCATCAGTGCAATACTAAGAAAGTCCTGAAAACCTGATCTGTTGGTGTGTATTGAGGACTGGAGTTGGGGACAATGTGCTTTATTATGTACACAGATGGTATGTACATTGGACCTAAACCTGGCTATTGAATATTACATAATATAATACATACCTCTATATAATATGTGATGTACTGTGGGGTTATGTTAAAGAAAGGGAATATGTCAGCAGGTTTTTGCTGTGTAATCCAAGAGCAGCACAATGTAAGAGTTGACACACTGATTCCAGTGATTTATCACTTATTAGGCTGTTTGTTGTTTCATTAAAACCAGTGTTTCATCACCAGGTCACTCCACAGCTAGATGCCTTGTGTTTCCAAGTCAACTGATTGATGTGTGTTACCCCGCCCCCACCACTGATTAGCAGATTTCTGTAAATGCACAAGTGTACACAGAAAGGTGCTAATCAGTGGTGTGGGCAGGGTTATACAGGACTCCCATTCTGAGCACTGCTAGATCTACAGCAGATCAAACAGAGAATATATCAACATGATAGCATGCAGACCAGCAACTGACACATTACTAAAATCTAGGTCTCAGCCTCTACATTATGCTACTCTCAGATTACATAGCAAAAATCTGATGACAGATTCCCTTTAATGTTTGATCAGTCCAGTGCACTATTCTGTATATTCAAGTCAGCAATTGCTCTATCTTGGGGGATTTATCACATCAGCTTGGATGCTCATACAGATCAGCTGACTTTGATGCCAATGAACTCACACCGACAGTGCTGACCCTGATCTACATCAAAGTTCAAATTACTGCAATAAATCACATAGAGCCTTGGTAGAGTGGCTTGGACACAGTGCAGAATTTAGAGCTGGATCTATTTGAAGGTGACTAGTGCCATGACTCCTCTTCACCTTCACTGCTCAATGAACAGAAATATTCAGCCTCTGGCACTTTCCTAGGTTCATCTGAAATGCAGAAGTAGTGCTGTTGCTTCAAAAGCATCCAGCAACCATTAGAAGTAGAACAAACACAGGAGACAGGAAGTGTTGTGCTCCAGAAGCATCCAGCAACTAGAGGGATTAACAAAGTCACAGGAAACAGGGAGTTCTTTAGCAGAGCCCCAGGGGGATTGTGGGGAAGTTGTTTACTGACTGTCTGGCTAAAGCCAAAGAGAAAGGAGGTATATAATCTGCATCTCACAGAAGGCAAGGGAACAGAATTCAGATCAGGAGGGAAGCTAAACACAGGTCAGATAGACTCCCTGAGCTAACAGTGCGGAGTATTATAGGGCAGAAAGATAAGGACTGGAAGGAATCTTGTCATAGGGATCATCTCCCTCATCAGACCCTCCCCCCTCCATCTCCATGAAGGATAAAGAATACTGTGTACTATTGAGTCCTTGTGAAGGAAAAGCCTGTGGTTGTGTATGCATTAAAACTGAGCTGTACTGTGCTACTGGATAGACTGTGTACTACTGTGCTGTGAAGGAAATTGTACTGTTGTTACCGGAGCCTGTTGCTTAAAGAGACCCTTAAATTGCACTGGCCGTGAATCATTAAATGTTACTGTTTTACCGTTTCTGAGGATTCTTGTCAAATGTGTCTGGTCAGCAATTGAATCTATCCTGTGCCTGAGAGAAGATGCAGCCTATGGTCACTCTGAGTAACGGTTCCCCCAGGATTCAAATTCATGTAACCGGTCTCACCCCTATCTGAACTTAGGCGCAATACGTGCAACATTGGTGGCCCGTACGGGGACTCCTGAGCGGGAATTAGCGTGTAGAGGGAGAAGAGGAAAAGTGTCTGAAAAAACACAACAGCACAGTACCTCAATTTAACTCTGCTACACCAGTTAAAGGGGACCAGCGTTAAAGAAAACTCACTAGCAGCAATGGATGTGGAAATACAAGTGAGCTGCTTCTTCAGTTAACCTGCAAAGAATTGAGAACAGTAGCAGAACATATAAAGATGTCAGAAGAACAGATTTCTAAAGCACACAACCGCAGGTAACTGTTAGCTGCCATTAATGCAAAAATGGATGAGCTGGGGGAGAAAGAAGCTGAAAACATCATCAAAGCCCTGCAGGAATCGATGAAAACCTCTAAACGGATGATAGACTCAGACAGAACCTTTAACCAGCTTGGGTTAGATAAATCAGGGAGACAGTCCTCTCTAACACCACAAATCACCATAAGGAAAGTATTCAAGATCCTGGGACAGATTGGAGAGTGTGAACAGAAAGAGAAACTGTCTTATATGAACTTGTTGCACCAAATCGATGCAGGCTTACAGAATGGCTACCAACCAGATGAGATCATTGAGGGGGTGGTGAAAGCGATCAGCCTAGGATTGAACCTCTGTAGTATGCTAGAAATGAAGAGTCAATTGACCTTGCAACAGCTGAAGATGATTTTAAACGGGCACTATAAAGAACAGAGTTCTTCAGAATTGTTCCACCAACTCATTAACCTCTCACAGAAAAATAATGAATCATCCCAAAGTTTCTTGTTCAGAGCAATTGATCTGAAGGATAGACTGTTGTTGGCATCCAGAGAAGTAGAAGCGGAGGAGAATTTTGATGCTGGACTAGTCCAGAAGAAGTTCTTGAGATCATTGGGAACGGGGTAAATCAGCAAAGACATCAAGTTGCAGCTGAAACAGTACCTAGAAGATCTTGGCATTCTGGACGAAGTCCTAATTGAAAAAATGAATGAGGCAGCTAGTTTGGAGTCAGAGAGTGAACAGAAGTTAAAGAAAGGCTCTGCTCCTAAAATCACTAAAATGAGTCAGCTGAAGTTGGAGACTCCCTGTGGCCAGTCCGAAGATCATCATGGAGACCCGCCAGTGCCACCTCAAAGAGGGAATCTTAAATCACCAACAAAAGAGAGGACCGCCATTGCTGACTGGGAGTAAGTAATAGGAGAACTGTGAGCCGAGTTGATTGAGGTGAAAAAGTTGATTCGTTCCAGGCCAGAACCTGTATCCCTCAGACCCAGGAGTGAGTGGGTTCCAAAATAGAAGATACCCGGCTTGTTCATCAAATCAGAATACGTTGTGTGTCCACTGTCTAAGATTTGGTGAGGAAGGACATTATGCCAAGGAATGCCAATGGTCACGGTCGTTTGGGTTAAAAGACAGAAGGTTGCCAGTGTGGGGCGACTGGTAACCGCAACACGGAGAAGACCCCAGAAACAAATCCAAACCTCACCAAACCCTAGAACGGCGCATGAGGTAAAATGGCTGTGTCAGTACTATCCCCAAGTGTGTTCCCGTCTACAACAGCTGCAAGAGAGACAGGGCCATCAGTTACTTAATGCCCAGTGCGGAGGTCAAATTATGTACTTTTGGGAGGAGGATTCCGCAGTCCGTAAAGACAGCCTCATCAGCCTAATCAGTGAAAGGTGCTTTATACAGTGCCAGCTAGATGGACTCCTGGTAAAAGCACTGTGGGACACAGGAGCCCAAGCGAGCCTTTTAAATGAAGAATGGAGAAGGTGCTACCTGCCACATACCTGCCTTTGATCACTAAAAGAACTCTTAGGACCAGTTGAACTCCACAGCAAAGCTGTCAACCAGACTGAAATCCCTTTCATAGGCTGGGTGGAAGTGATTTTCCAACTGAGGGCCACGAAGAACAGCTACACCATTGAGCTTTTGGTACCTTTTCTCATGACCAGTGATCAGAGCGTGGCAGAGGATCCTAATCTTGGTTATAATGCAATTTCCACATCGCTTTCATACCCAATGCCATGGTGGAACATGTGATTCATAGAGTAAAGAAAGCACAGAATATAATGGACCTAAAAGACGTCAAGGTAGGCTGGCGCCCAACCATCATCCCTGCAAACCAAATGGTGGGGGTGAGGTGTTGAGTCCGGGTAGAACCGGGAAGAAAAGCCCAGGGAAGACTTTTCGTGCCAAAAGACTCCTCAGAATTTTCGGAAGGCCTAGTTCAAGGTGAGACTGTGCTTAAGATTCCTACTGGTGGGCTTGCTCGAGAGACAGCACCGGAGATGAATACTACGAAACACGAAATTAGACTGGATCCAAAGACTGTGTTAGATCACATCAATACCTTTGAAACAGTATATCCAGCAAGTGTGAGACCCACCCAGGGGTCTACTGTGAATTTAGTCTCCCCACCAAGGAACAGGAGTTGCCCAGGGGAGAAAATTGCGCGACCCACCTTCGGGTCCTGGGATCCCCCAGCACCCCTGGAACACTTGTGTGCTGTAGATCGAGCGGTAGCAAAACAGATGCTGAGAGAAGAGTGTCATGCATTCTCCAAAGATGACTCTGATATAGGCTGTATCCCGTCGTTGCAGTTGAAAATCAATTTGAAAGACACTACCCCAGCAACCAGAAGTTACATGTCTGTGCCGAAACCATTACACCATGAAGTAAAAAAGTATTTACAAGATCTAATCAACAGAGGTTGGGTCCAAAAGTTGAAGTCATCTTATTCCTCTCCTATTGTTTGTGTTAGGAAGAAGGATGGTACGTTGAGACTGTGATTACCGGGAACTAAACCGAAAGTCTGTATATGATCGGCACCCGATACCAAAGATTCAAGATATGCTGGATATCCTATCAGGAAGTACCTGGCTCTCTGTCCTCTATCAGGGTAAAGCATACCATCAAGGGTTTGTTGAAGAGTCCAGTAGACCTTTGACAGCATTCATCACTCCGTGGGGGTTATATGAGTGGATCCGCATACCGTTTGGGCTAGGTTCAGCTCCAGCAGAATTCCAGAGAAACATGGAGACTTGTTTAGAAGGATTGAGGGACGATATCTGCCAGCCGTACTTGGAT
The DNA here is from genome assembly GCF_046119375.1 of Phyllobates terribilis. Taxonomy (NCBI): domain Eukaryota; kingdom Metazoa; phylum Chordata; class Amphibia; order Anura; family Dendrobatidae; genus Phyllobates; species Phyllobates terribilis. The sequence continues at coordinate 793,191,887 of NW_027362761.1, forward strand.
GACAATGTGGTACACAGAAAAACCTTCCAGGAGCATGTTGAACACGTGAGGACCGTATTTCAGCGGTATCAACAACACGGAGTCAAGTTGACCCCAAAGAAGTGTGAACTGTTCAAAAGGCAAGTCCAATTTCTAGGGAAAATTGTGTCCGGAGAAGGATATACTATGGACCCAGCAGAAATCGCTCCAGTACTAGCCTTAAAAGACAAGCGGCCCACTACCGTCAGGGAGTAGAGGCAGATATTAGAATTCCTCTCCCACTACCGTACTTGCATTCGGAACTTCTCCAGGATTGCCGCCCCACTATACCTCCTCTTAGGGGGGACGACAGAGTAAAAAACACCCACGGAGAAAAAGAACGCAGGTAGGACCGAGCTTAAAAGAAACAACGCCGTTTTGTCCCAACAGCCCATTCTCTGGACAGCAGACCACCGGGAGATATTGGAAGAACTAGTAGACTACATGGTAAAACCACCCATCTTGGGATATCCTGATTTCAACTTACCATTTGTTCTTCATTGTGATGCTTCTCAAGTCGGACTGGGAGCTGGCCTGTATCAGCATCAAGATGGAAAATTGAGAGTTATCGGTTATGGTTCTAGAACGTTGATTGTCGAGAATGCTACTAGTGCCTGAGGAGTTCATGCAAAAATGCTCGGAGGAAGTCAGTCTGAAAGCAATTGAGAGCACTACCCAAGCAGTACAATCTTTTCAAGAGGAAGACACACCATTGTGGTGTCCATTGATGGTGGAAATGACCATAAAAGTGAGAGAACAAGATCACCCCCTGTCTATTCAACAACTACCAAAAGGAAAAATCTATAGAGCACGACGGGAAGATCAGATAATTGGTAGAATACTACTTTATGTGGACCAAAATCGGTTTCCAAGTAAACGGGAGAGAGATAATGAGTCACCAGTAGTATCTGTTTTAGTTAAAGAATGGACGAAGCTCTACCTCGGTGAAGACGGTATCCTGTATCGTAAAGGAGGACAAAACCGGCAGTTGATACCACCCAAAGTATTCTGTAGGTTGGTCTTCAAAGAACTCCATGAAAACATGGGACACCTGGGAGTGGAAAGGACAACAAACTTGATCCATGAACGGTTCTTCTGGCCGTACATGTAGAGAGATAATGACAGGTACGTGACCAGGGAGTGTGGGTATCTGAAAGATAAACGTCCCAACACATCAACCCGGGCACCTATGGGTAACATCCAAACTACGTATCCGTTCAATGTGGTCTCAATAGACTTTCTACATCTCAAGACGTGCAAGGGGAGCTACGGATACATTTTGGTGTAAATGGACCATTTTACTCGATTTGCTCAAGCATATGCCGCCACCAATAAATCGGGTCGAAAAGCGCCAGATAAGATCTTCAATGTTTTTGTTTTGAGGTTTGGGTTCCCTACGAGGTTACACCATGACCAAGGCAGAGAATTTGAGAATCAGCTCTTTGCCAAGCTAGGCAAGTACTGTAGAATTCAGAGATCCCACACAATGCCCAATGGGTAATGGACAAGTGGAACGTTTTAACTGGACATTATTGTCCATGTTGCACACTTCAACAGCTGATGAGAAGAAAGACTGGAAGAGTTATCTGTCAAAAGTTGTACATGCCTATAACTGTACAAAGAGCGATGAAACAGGTTACTCACCCTTCTTCCTATTGTATGGGCGATCGCCAAGACTGCCAATCGACATCATGTTTGATACTCCAGTGTCAGAGACTTACAGAACGTATCCGGAGTACGTTCGGAAATGGAAGGAACGGATGGCAGAGGCATACAACATAGCGTCCAAAGCGGTTACGCACGGACATAGCAAGAGTAAGGAGTACTATGATCGAAAATGTTATGGAGCAGAATTGGCACTGGGAAGCCAGGTGCTAGTCAAGAACGTACATGAGAAAAGCAGTCCAGGAAATCTTTGTTCGTACTGGGAAGACAAGGTGTATGTGGTTGTAGGGAGGAAAGCTGATGACAGCCCCGTGTATGAAATCCGATTGGAAACGGGAGACAAGAAAACCAGAATAGTCCATTGGAATTTACTACTACCCTGTGATTATCTCCCACCACAACAAAACTTCCCAGAAGTAGACCAACGTCGTCTGAGATCGACTAAGGGACCAGCTCAGACTGAAGGTCCGGAGGCGGATAGTGACCTTGAAAGTTCTGATGAAGAAGAACACACCATTGTATTTCTCAATCTGGCAAGGAGAGGGATGTACCATCCTCAGGAGATTGAACTAATTCCTGAGGCTCCAGAGTTTGTACCAAGAACTACAGAGGAAGTCCAATTCAGATCTGACGATCAAACACTGGTCCCTGAAGAGACCGATCGACACTCAGGAGGAGCGGAATTACCTGACCGTGCGGAAACAGGCGATTCAGGAGAAGTACAGGAACTTACAGAGGCAGATCCAAAAGCATCTGAGGAAGCACAGGAAATGAGTGCGGTGGAAGAAACTCCTGTGACTGAAGAACCCGTGGTATCTGAGGAACAATCCACCAGGAGGATGTCGACTCGAGAAGTGAGGAGGCCCGTGATGCTGACGTATGAGACACTTGATGAACCGAGTTAAGTGCCACGGACTGTCGACTGGAAGCAGGTATCTCTGACTATGGACCAGATAAGCCCACTGGAGTGGTATTCACCACCGAGAGGCAGTGTAGTAGATGTTGCCTACTGGAAAGACTTGTTTCATGCTTTGATTTTCCTTAAAAGACTTTGTAGAAACAAAGAACTGTTAAAGCCTAGTGAGAGAGAGCTGGCTAAAGACGTATGAAAAGCTCCAGCTGAAGAGATGCTAATTGTTTTAATTGTGTTAATTGTTTATTTATTACAGGCGTCCGACAAGTAAAAGGTCGTAAGAATAAGTTGTTATCAATGTTTATGAACTTTATACCAATTTGACAATACCAATCTGTATATGAAGTTATTCAACTATCACCACTGTTTCAGAATTGGTCAGATTAACTAATTAAGACAAATGTCGAGGACGACATTCAAAAACGAGGGAACAGTGTGACATGCAGAAGTAGTGCTTTGCTTCAAAAGCATCCAGCAACTATTAGAAGTAACAAAAGCACAGGATTCAGGAAGTGTTGTGCTCCGGAAGCATCCAGCAACTAGAGGGATTAACAAAGTCATGGGAAACAGGGAGTGTTTTAGCAGAACCCCAGGGGGATTGTGGGAAAGTTGTTTACTGTTTGGCTAAAGAGAAAGGTGGTGTATGATCTGCATCTCATAGAAGGCAAGGGAACAGAATTCAGGTCAGGAGGGAAGCTAACCACAGGTCAGATAGACTCCCTGAGCTAACAGTGCGGAGTATTCTTGGGCAGAAAGATAAGGACTGGAAGAAATCTTGTCATAGGGATCATCTCCCTCATCAGACCCTCCCCCCTCCATCTCCATGCAGGATAAAGAATGCTGTGTACTATGAGTCCTTGTGAAGGAAAAGCCTGAGGTTGTGTATGAATTAAAACTGTGCTGTACCGTGCTACTGGATAGACTGTGTACTACTGTGCTGTGAAGGTGATTGTACTGTTGTTACGGGAGCCTGTTGCTCAAATAGATCCTTAAATTGCACTGGCCGTGCCTCATTAAATGTTACTGTTCTACTGTTTCTGAGGACTCATGTCAAATGTGTCTGGTCAGCAATTCATGTAACCGGTTTCGCCCCTATCTGAACTTAGCTGGCGTATGTGTAACATTCATGCTTACAATGATCCCGTGATGCGTGATTCCCTGTTCTGCTCACAAGCTAAAGCACTTCTCCAGCAAGCAGAAGCATCACTAGGTGTGCTGTGTGACATGACTTCAGCAATCAATACTGTGATACGGCTGCCCCGAGCCAGCAATTATTCATATTTAAATGTACAGTGCCGGTCCGAGGCTTTAGCAGTATCAGATGACCAGGTGGCCCTAAACAGCTAAATAAAGGGATATTCTTCAGCAAAACCTGTTTCAGTCTGTCAGTGATTTGAGACTGGGACGGAGGTTCACCTTCCAACTAGTGATGAGCGAACGCACTCGCCACTGCTTGGTACTCGCCCGAGCATCACTGTGCTCGACGAGCTCGGTGCTCAGTGAGTATTTCCGGGTTGCTCGGGCGGGAACTCGAGTCCCCTTCCTGCATGTTTGGTGCTCTTTAGAGAGCCAATGAACATGCAGGGATTGCCTGCCACGCACTGTAATGCCGTAGCCATGTTGGTTGTGGGCATTACAGTGATTGGCTGGCCGCACAGCATCATCAGGTGTATATAAGACCGGGCGCCGCCATGCTTGTCACAGTCTACTTCGGAATCAGGCAGAGTAGGGAGAACTGCTGTTGGGTCAGGGAGAGATTTGCTTGTTCATAGTTAGTTTAGCTATTCCACAACATATATCTATATGCTTCTGAACCAACAGTCCTTCTGAGGACTAATCCAGCTGCATATAATCAGTGCTAGGCAGGCAAGCAGTGTATGTGGCAATCTGCAGTGTATAATACAGCACAAGAGGGTCCATTGAACGTCCTGTTAGTCTAGGTGTTCCATAACATACAGTATATATATATATATATATATATATATACAGTATATATACACAGTGGGTATGGAAAGTATTCAGACCCCATTAAATTTTTCACTCTTTACTTCTTTGCAGCAATTTAGAAAATTCTAAAAAGTTCATTTTTTCTCATTAAAGTACACTCTGCACCCCATCTTGACTGAAAAAAACAGAAATGTAGAAATTTTTGCAAATTTATTAAAAAACAGAAACTGAAATATCACATGGTCATAAGTATTCAGACTCTTTTCTCAGACACTCATATTTAAATCACATGCTGTTGAGATGGTTCTACTCCTTCACTGGAGTCCAGCTGTTTTTGATTAACCCCTTCAGGACCCAGCCTATTTTGACCCTAAAGGCCTTGGCATTTTTGTCAATTCTGACCAGTGTCCCTTTACGAAGTAAAAACTCTGGAACACTTCAACAGATCCTAGCGATTCTGAGATTGTTTTTTCGTGACATATTGGGCTTCATGTTAGTATTAAATTTAGGTCGATAATATTTGTGTTTATTTGTCAAAAAATCAAAAATATGGGAAAAAATTTGAAAATTTTGCAATTTTCAAATTTTGAATTTTTATTCTACTAAACCAGAGAGTGATGTGACACAAAATAGTTAATAAATAACATTTCCCACATGTCTACTTTACATCAGCACAATTTTGGAAAAAAAAAAAAATTTGGTAGGAAGTTTGAAGGGTTCAAAGTTCATCAGCAATTTATCTTTTTTCCAGCAAAATTTACAAAACCATTTTTTTAGTGACCACATCACATTTGAAGTCCCTTTGAGGGGTCTTTATGACAGAAAACACCCAAAAGTGACACCATTCCAAAAATTGCACCCCTCAAGCTACTCAAAACTACATTCAAGAAGATAATTAACCCTTCAGGTGCATCACAGGAACTAAAGCCACATGGAAGAAAAAACTGAACATTTTTATTTTTCTAACAAAAATTTTCTTTTAGCCTAAATTTTTTAATTTTCACATGGGTAACAGGATAAAATGCATCCTAAAATTTGTTGGTCAATTTCTCCTTAGTACACTGATACCTCATATGTGGTCATAAACCACTGTTTGGGCACACGGCAGGGCTCAGAAGGGAAGGAGCGCCATTTTACTTTTTGAATGGAAAATTAGCTCCAAAAGTCAAATTGCGCTCCTTCTCTTCTGAGCCCTGCCATGCGCCCACACAGTGGTTTATGACCACATATGAGGTATCAGTGTACTCAGGAGAAATTGACCAATACATTTTAGGATGCATTTTATCCTGTTACCCATGTGAAAATTAAAAAATTTAGGCTAAAATAAATTTTTGTGAAAAAAAAAGTACTTTTTTGTTTTCACAGATCATTTTGTGAAGCACCTGGGGGTTCCAAGTGCTCACTATGCATCTAGATAGGTGCCTTGGGGGGTCTAGTTTCCAAAATGGGGTCACTTGTGGGGGAGCTCCACTGTTTAGGCACATTAGGGGCTCTCCAAACGCAACATGGTGTCCGCTAACAATTTGAGCCGATTTTCCATTCAATTTGTTAGCGGACACCATGTCGCGTTTGGAGAGCCGCTGTGTGCCCAAACAATGAAGCTCCCCCACAAGTGACCCCATTTTGGAAACTAGACCCCCCAAGGCACCTATCTAGATGCATAGTGAGCACTTGGAACCCCCAGATCCTTCACAAATTAATCCGTAAAAATAAAAAAGTGTTTTTTTTTCCACTTTTTCATTTTTATGAATCAATTTGTGAAGCACCTGGGGGTTCCAAGTGCTCACTATGCATCTAGATAGGTGCCTTGGGGGGTCTAGTTTCCAAAATGGGGTCACTTTTGGGGGAGCTCCAATGTTTGGGCACACAGCGGCTCTCCAAAAGCAACATGGTGTCCGCTAACAAATTGTCGGCTCAAATTGTTAGAAGACACCATGTTGCGTTTGGAGAGCCGCTGTGTGCCCAAATATTGGAGCTCCCCCACAAGTGAACCCATTTTGGAAACTAGACCCCCCAAGGCACCTATCTAGATGCATAGTGAGCACTTGGAACCCTCAGGTCCTTCACAAATTAATCCGTAAAAATAAAAAAGTGATTTTTTTTCCACTTTTTCATTTTTATGAATCAATTTGTGAAGCACCTGGGGGTTCCAAGTGCTCACTATGCATCTAGATAGGTGCCTTGGGGGGTCTAGTTTCCAAAATGGGGTCACTTGTGGGGGAGCTCCAATGTTTGGGCACACAGCGGCTCTCCAAAAGCAACATGGTGTCCGCTAACAAATTGTCGGCTCAAATTGTTAGAAGACACCATGTTGCGTTTGGAGAGCCGCTGTGTGCCCAAATATTGGAGCTCCCCCACAAGTGACCCCATTTTGGAAACTAGACCCCCCAAGGCACCTATCTAGATGCATAGTGAGCACTTGGAACCCCCAGGTCCTTCACAAATTAATCCGTAAAAATAAAAAAGTGGGTTTTTTTCCACTTTTTCATTTTTATGAATCAATTTGTGAAGCACCTGGGGGTTTCAAGTGCTCACTATGCATCTAGATAGGTGCCTTGGGGGGTGTAGTTTCCAAAATGGGGTCACTTGTTGGGGAGCTCCAATGTTTGGGCACACAGGAACTCTCCAAACGCAACATGGTTCCAATTTGTTAGTGGACACCATTGTGTAGTGTATGTCAGGTTGGTGTGCAGTGTGGTATATTGTAGTGTATACACCACACACACACACACACACTACAACACACACACCAACCTGACATAGCCTCCTAAGCTGAGTACGCCCTAGACTGGGATGAGTGGGACGGGCGGGACATTTTGTGTGCTGTGTGCGTGTGTAAAAAAAAAAAAAAAAAAAAAATCGAAACTTTATTATAGTGTGAGTGTACGTGTGTGTGTGTGTGTGTGTGTGCTTGGTGTAACCTTCTGCAGTCACGTGTGGGGGCTGTCAGGCGTAGGGGGCTGTCAGGCGTAGGGGGGGGCTGAAGAGATGGAGGAGCCAGCAGCTGCAGCAAGGGGGGTGATCACTGGGGCAGGAGCTGGCAGCAGCAAGGGGGGTGATCACTGGGGCAGGAGCCGGCAGCAGCAAGGGGGGTGATCACTGGGGCAGGAGCCGGCAGCAGCAAGGGGGGTGATCACTGGGGCAGGAGCCGGCAGCAGCAAGGGGGGTAGGAGGCCGGCAGCATCAGGGGGGTGATTACTGGGGCAGAAAGCGGAGCAGGAGCCAGCAGCAGGGGGGTGATCACTGGGATGGGGGGGTGCACACTGGGGATGGGGAGTGAACACTGGAGACAGGTGGGGGTGAACACTGGGGACAGGGGGGGGTGAACACTGGGGACAGGGGGGGTGAACACTGGGGACAGGGGGGGGTGAACACTGGGGACAGGGGGGGTGAACACTGGGGACAGGGGGGGTGAACACTGGGGGGAGGGGTGATTATTGGGAGATGGGGGGTGATATCACTGGGACTGGGGGATGGTGGGCTTGATCACAGGAGCAGGGCATTTACACTGAGCCTGCTGCTGCTGTGATCACAGTCCACCGGCTGTCAGAAGGAGAGCAGCAGCCGGTGGATGAAGACGTGGGAGAGGGAGCAGAGGCGGAGGTCGGGGTGCAGGTATGAAAGTGGAGGGGGGGTGGAGGGGGGGCAGGGTGGAGTGGAGGGGGGGTCGGGGGGGAGCGGGGGCAATACTACCTGATGCAGATCAGCGGCGGCAGCAGGCGATCAGCGGCGGCAGAAGCGATCCACGAGCTCAGCAGCAGAGGGTCCACGGGGGGGCAGCTGCAGAGGGTCCACAGGGGGCAGCAGCAGAGGGTCCACAACGGCCGGCATCATTAAAAACTCCCTCCACATCTGATTGGGGCTAGTATCCATGTGACGCTAGCCCCCCAATCAGATCTGGGGGGAGGGGGGGGACAGAGGTGACGCTCCCCCCAGCCAATGGCTGATGCTGTAAGCATCAGGCCATGCCCAGATTTAAATATTACACCAATTTTCATTGGTGAAATATTTAATTCATACCGATTGGCAGTTTCATTAAAAGTGAAAATGAAATAGCCAATCGGAGGGGTCCCAGGCACAGGGGGGTTAATCCACCCCCCGGGGGGTCGACTTCAGGATGTCCAGTTGCAGTAGCAACTGTGAAACCTGAGCGACCCCGCTCGCAGGCGCTGTGACATGGGTCGGGAACGAACTGTTTTCCATGTCACAAACGGTGTGACACGGGTCGGGAAGGGGTTAAACAGATAGGACTTGATTTAGAAAGGCAGACAGCTGTCTATATAAGACCTCATAGCTCTCAGTGCATGTCAGACCAAATGAGAATCATGAGCTCAAAGGAACTGCCCAAGGAGCTCAGAGACAGAATTGTGGCAAGGCACAGATCTGGCCAAGGTTACAAAAGAATTTCTGCATTGCTCAAGGTTCCTAAGAGCACAGTGGCCTCCATAATCCTTCCTAGACCTGGCCGTCCAACCAAACTGAGCAATCGTGGGAGAAGATCCTTGGTGAGAGAGGTAAAGGAGAACACCAAGATCACTGTGGCTGAGCTCCAGAGATGCAGTAGGGAGATGAGAGAAAGTTCCACAAAGTCAGCTATCACTGCAGCCCTCCACCAGTCGGGCCTTTATGGCAGAGTGGCCCAACGGAAGCCTCTCCTCAGTGCAAGACATATGAAAGCCCGCATATGAAAGCCCGCATAGAGCTTGCTCAAAAACACATGAAGAACTCCCAGACTATGAGAAATAAGATTCTCTGGTCTGATGAGACGAAGATAGAACTTTTTGGTGATAATTCTAAGCGGTATGTGTGGAGAAAACCAGGCACTGCTCATCACCTGCCCAATACAATCCCAACAGTGAAACATGGTGGTGGCAGCATCATGCTATGGGGGTGTTTTTCAGCTGCAAGGACAGGATGACTGGTTGCAATTGAAGGAAACATGAATGTGGCCAAAAACAGAGATATCCTGGATGAAAACCTCTTCCAGAGTGCTCTGGACCTCACACTTGGCCTAAGGTTCACCTTCCAACAAGACAATGACCTAAGCACACAGCTAAAATAACAAAGGAGTGGCTTCAGAGCAACTCTGTTACCATTATATTGACTGGCCCAGCCAGAGCCCTGACCTAAACCCAATTGAGTATCTCTGGAGAGACATGAAAATGGCTGTCCACCAACGTTCACCATCCAACCTGACGGAACTAGAGAGGATCTGCAAGGAAGAATGGCAGAGGATCCCCAAATCCAGGTGTGAAAAACTTGTTGCATTATTCCCAAGAAGACTCATGGCTGTACAAGCTCAAAAGGGTGCTTCTACTCAATACTGAGCAAAGGGTCTGAATACTTATGACCATGTGATATTTCAGTTTTTCTTTTGTAAAAAATTTGCAAAAATTTCTACATTTCTGTTTTTTTTTAGTCAAGATGGGGTGCAGAGTGTACTTTAATGAGAAAAAAATGAACTTTTTAGAATTTACCAAATAGCTGCAATGAAACAAATTGTAAACAATTTAAAGGGGTCTGAATACTTTCCGTACCCAGTGTATATATATATATATATACAGACGTGGTCAAAATTGTTGGTACCCCTCATTTAATGAAAGAAAAACCCACAATGGTCACAGAAAAAACTTGAATGTGACAAAAGTAATAATAAATTAAAAATCTATGAAAATGAACAAATGAAAGTCAGACATTGCTTTTCAACCCTGCTTCCATAGAATTTTTAAAAAAAATGAAACTCATGAAATAAGCCTGGACAGAAATGATGGCACCCTTAACTTAATATTTTGTTGAACAACCTTTTGAGGCAATCTCTGCAATCAAACAATTCCTGTAACTGTCAATGAGACTTCTGCACCTCTCGACAGGTATTTTGGCCCCCTGCACATGAGCAAACTGCTCCAGTTGTCTCGTGTTTGAAGGTTGCCTTTTCCGGACAGCATGTTTCAGCTCTTTCCAAAGATGCTCAATAGGATTTAGGTCAGGGCTCATAGAAGGTCATTTCAGAATAGTCTAATGTTTTCCTTTTAGCCATTCTTGGGTGTTTCTAGCTGTGTTTTGGGACATAATCCTGTTGCAAGACCCATGACCTGTGACTGAGACCAAGCTTTCTGACACTGGGCAGCACATTTCTCTCTAGAATCCCTTGATAGTCTTGAGATTTCATTGTACCCTGCACAGATTCAAGACACCCTGTGCCAGATGCAGCAAAGCAGCCCCAGAACATAACAGAGCCTCCTCTATGTTTCACAGTAGGGACAGTGTTCTTTTCTTGATATGCTTAATTTTTCCGTCTTTGAACATAGAGCTGATGTGCCTTGCCAAAAACTACCATTATTGTCTCATCTGTCCATAGGACATTCTCCCAGAAGCTTTGTGGCTTTTCAACATGTACAGTAGTTTGGCAAATGTTATGATCTGCAACATGTACTAAGGAAAGATAGGGGAAAGCTGTCCCTACAGTAAGACTAAGCTGAATCCCTACGATGTAGCGGGCTGCCTGTTCCTAGTGAACAGACCCGCCTTAGTCCTCGGCTAGTCTGAACGAAGACCTATAGAATTAATGGAGGGGTCCCTAAAAGGACTAAGGACTGGGACAAAAATGGGACACCTCCTAAACAGAAGTTGTTGCAGAACACAAAAGACAAACTGACAAAAAGTACTAGAGGTCCCAGAGGACCATGCAAACTTGACAGAGAAAGGCACAGAAGCACCTGGCTAGAGAGACAGTCAAACACTGAAGTCCAGCACAGCCAGAAGGGCGGAGCTGGAATATAAAGGCAGATGGTCACGTGACCACAAAACACAAGATAGAAAAAACTAACAGGAGGGTTCTAACAGTACCCCCTCTTTTATGAGGATCCTCCGGATCCTCCAGGCCCAGGCCTATCCGGAAACCTCCTGTGGAAAGCTTTAACAAGCCTAGTTGCAGAGACATCATCTGTCCTTACCCAGGAGTTGTCTTCGGGACCGAAACCCTTCCAGGAGAAAAGATACTGTAATCTCCCTCTATGCCATCTAGAATTCAAGATACGCGAAATTTCAAATTCGCCGTCTTCCACCACAGGGGGAACTGTGACAGTGGCGTCCCTATCAGATACGTCAGCCTTTTTCAACAAGGAAACATGAAACACAGGATTAATCTTCCAGGAAGTAGGGACATCCAACCTAACAGCAGACGGGTTAACAACCTGAAGCACTTTAAATGGACCCACAAACTTAGCTCCCAGTTTTTTAGAGGGAATCCTCAACCGCAGGTTCTTTGAGGACAACCAAACCATGTCACCCACAGTAAACAAAACCTCTTTACGTCTCCTGTCAAAATACTTCTTGGACTTCTTGTTAGCCTCTTGAAGGTTGCAACATACATTAGTCCAAACTCTCTCCAAATCACCGGAAAAATTCTCCTCCGGCACCACCGACCCTAATTTGGAGAACGAACCAAAAGACGTACTGTATGTCTCCCAGTACAACAAAAAAAAGGAGAGCACCCAGCATAGGAGGATGTATGATTGTTAAGAGCAAATTCTGCGAGAGGCAGAAACTCAGACCACACCTCTTGATTGTCTGCCACAAAACAGCGCAAAAACTGTTCAACATCCTGGTTCTTTCTTTCAGTCTGTCCATTAGACTCAGGATGATAACCAGATGAAAATGACAAATGGACTCCCAACTAGTGTTGAGCCACCCCCGTAGTGTTCGAGTTCGGTTCGGTTCGTCGAACACCCGTGTGTTCGCCGAACTGTTCGTCGAACTGTTCGTCGAACACCTTCGAACACCGTTAAAACCAATGGCAGGCAAACAAAAACACATAGAAACACATAGAAAACACCTTCAAAGGTGTCCAAAAGCTGACAAACTGCTCAGAAGACATAACTAACACATGGAAAAGTGACAAGTACATATAGTCATGCGAAAATAAAAGAGGTGGAGGAGTAAAAGGAGGGGGAGACACAGATATAGGCATGTCATGCCCTTCTAAAATCCAAAAAGTGAGAAGCCGACACGGCCAGTCCGTTCCTGCCCGTGCCACCTCCGTGTCGCCGGGTTTGTGCCAGAGCTGCGGTGGACCCTGACGGCCAGCCCCCCTCTCCTAATACTGGTGCCTGTCCGCTGGTGGGTCGAGCCCCCCGCGGTGGGGGGGGGGTAACATCTGCAGAAGAAAGACCATCTTCCAGCCAAACTTACATGTCGACTTCTTTTCGTGGACAATGTGATACGATCCCTTTGTAACGGACACGCCCATCGCTACAAATTCCAGATGAGGCACAAAAACAGCAGGTGCTTCAGCGGATATCAAGTGCTCCTTCAAGTGGGCTCTCCTCCACCTCAACTTCAACATCACAAATACTCCAGTCCTCAGAGGTGTCACCCCAATCGCACTTGCTTCCTCACAGCTCCCAAGTCTCCAGCTGCCCGTCTGAGTATGGGGTAACACAGATGGTTGAGTCTGCACAGCTGTTTACTCATACTATAGCCTGGGAAACGGAGGTCTGCTCCAGAGCTTCTGTTAATCCAGACGAGGAAATGATCTGCACTGATGCCCAGAATCTTTATAAGTCGGATCCAGGACCAGATGAAGAAGGTTCTGAGCATAATGTAGACCCTCGTTCCCAAACTGTAACTCCTGTTGGTGGAGACAATGATGAAGACGATGATGAGACTCAAATACCTGATTGGAGCGACAACTTGACTTTTCGGTCAGGGCAGGAAGAGGTTGGCTTTGAGGACGACGGGTGTGATAACACACAGGGTGATGATGACAAGGTTGGAGATCCCACTTACTGTCAACCCACAGTCAGCCAGTCGATGAGGTCACCCGGGCCTTTGCCTGGCCTTTGGGATGTCGCGGTGGTCGGCTCCCTGGCCCGTACCCTGGGGTCACTCTTTAAAAGGGTGGATAATTGTTAATTTTATAAGAGTTTGTGACACCACCTGTGGTATCTGGTGAGAAGCACCAGTGCTGCAGCAGTCCACTGAGGCCCGTGATAAGGCAGCTCGATGGTATAGCTCCCCACAGGTGGAGCTAGGTCTCAGGGCAGCGTATGCAGGGGGGATGCAGGACAGGCGAGACCCAGCTGGGTCAGAGCAAGAACGGAAATGGACACGGTAGTCACTTCAGTACCTTTTACTGGAGGAAATTCAGGCACATCCTGGAGCACTGTAGGGTGAAGGGTGCATATCAGGATCCTCCCCAATGAGCGGGTGTAGGGCCTCCTGTTTCTTGCCTCTGCGCAGTAAGTTTCTGACCTGCCTGGAGCTAGGCCTAACTTTGTCTCTGTCCTGCGCTGGCTGACCTTGTGGTAGGGCCTTCTCTTGAAGTTCACGCTCCCAGTATGCGGGGCCTAAGCGTCTCCTGGCTCTGTTACGTATCAGCACCTTAGCGATCCTGGGACTTGTAGTTCTCCAGGGATTCCGGTTATGCCTTACTGGGTCATAGAGATCCCGGTAAGCTCGGATCCGGTGTCCGGTAAATGCTTCGGGGTGAGCTGGTTAAGCTCCTCTGCCCCTTATGTACTAACTCGCCACTCGCCTTCGGCCTACTCGGGCCCTCAATAGGCTATACACACTAACGGCAGCTTGCCGCGCTTCACAGATCTTATGACGCCGGCACACCTTAAGCTCTATCTGGGCTCCCTGAATCTAGCTAGCAGGAGCCTCGTGCTCCACTGCTGAACTATTAACTGAGTTCTCTAGACTAGACTGAGCTCCACTGCAGACTGACCTCTCTTAGGCTTCTCTACTGCAGGAACTCTTCAGAAGAACTGAACTGCCTAGCTCCACCTTCCCTATTTATATCCCTAACGGGCTCCCTCTGCTGGTCTGAGGTGGAAGGTGGAGATGTGTGAATGTTTATGGGGGCCTCTTGTGGAGGATTCCATCCATACACTCTTCTAGGATCTGTGATACCAAGCGCAGCGGGGCGTCACAGATGCTATTAACGACGAGGTTAGGTTGCGCCTTCCTGGACAGAGACGGAGTACTGGAAGCACGTCAACAACTGCATCCTCAACCACAACTCCGCCTCTGACCACAAGTCGTAGTGGCTCTTCAGGTCGCATGGGCTCTAAGCCTTGCATAGCCTAGGCATTTATTCAGATCGATAAGGATGACCCAACTCGTGTTATCTGTAATATTTGTCACCAAAGGCTAAGTAGAGGCCAAAAAATCCATAGTTTGAGTACTTCATGCATGTACCGTCACATGGATATGAAGCATAAGTTGCAGTGGGAAGGTCACTGTGCTACAATGCGGCCTAGCAGGCTGGGCCAACCACCGTCTGCCCCATCTTGTGCATCTGCGGCCTCTTCATCCTCTGTGACTGGGGGGACAGCAGTCACACATGTTTTTGGACGCAGACCTGCCACCTCTTTACCTGCAACAGCCAGTGTGATTGGCAGGTCGTCAGTTCATTGGGAAGTGGAAACACCTGCTGGTGTTGAGAGCTCTCTGACATCGAGAGCACCACCTTTGGATCAAGGCAACCTAACATGTCCGCCTGCATCTTCCTCACAGACCGGCAGTTTGCCAGGGACACCCTACTCAACCCCGTCAAAGCACAACAGCCAGCCCTCGGTCCCTCAGATGTGGACAAGTAAAAGACCATTTCCTCCTAGCCATGAGAAAGCTAAGAGGTTGAATTTCACCATCTGCAAGCTGTTGGCTACAGAAATGCTGCCTTTCCGCCTGGAGGACACAGTGGATTTTTGAGACCTTATGTCCGTCGCAGTGCCCCAGTACCAGATGCCCAGTCGGCACTACTTCTCAAAGAAAGGTGTGCCTGCGCTCCACCAGCATGTCGCACACAACATCACCGCTTCTTTGAGAAACTCTGTGTGTGACAGGGTGTATTTCACCACAGACACTTGGACGAGTAGGCATGGACAGGGGCGTTACATGTCGCTGACAGGGCACTGGGTAACTATGGTGACAGCAGGACAAGGGGCTGCTGTCCAAGTCTTGCCGTCCCCGCGAGTTGTACGTCAATCCTCTTTATCTAGAAGTTCCTCCACTGCTTCTGCCTCCTCAACCTCCTCTCGGTCCTCCACCTGCACCCAAAGCCTGTCTGGTAATGCCACCTGCTTTCTAACTGCGCACCTCCTTACTATGCTGGCAGCAGGGCTCAACGGCATCAGTGTTTACTTTTAAATGTCTGGGAAATGTGAGTCACACAGCTGAGGACTTGTGGTCAGCTCTGGAGACCCAGTTTCATGAATGGTTGTCTCCACTGGACCTGCAACCAGGGAAGGCCGTGTGCGACAATGCTGCAAACCTGGGTGCGGCCCTTCGCCGGGGCAATGTTACACACGTGCCTTGTATGGCTCACGTGTTGAACCTGGTTGTCCATAAATTTTTAGCCCACTATCCCGGACTAGATGGCCTTCTGCAGAGGGCACGGTCGCTGTGTGCTCACTTCCGCCGTTCGCATCCCGCAGCTCAACGACTTACATCTCTACAGAAGTCGTTGGGCCTGCCAGTTCACCGGCTGAAATGCGATGTGCCGACACGGTGGAATTCAACTCTGCACATGTTGCAGCGACTGTGGCAGCACCGACAAGCCCTGGTGCAATAGTTTCTGACGTATAGCCTGGGCCAACGAGATCCAGAGGTGGGGCAAATCACACAGCAGGAGTGGTCTCAGATCAGGGACCTATGAAGTTGACGCGCCCCCTGGGCCGTGGGGTACCCGGAGCCGGGCCGGTAGACGCTGGGGGTTGTAGTCACTGTGGCGGTGACCTGGTCCGTGACCCAGGGCGGTCAATCCAACGGTAATTTGTATATATGGATTTTATAATGTCCGACTACGCCACCTGTGGAGTGCGGCCAAAGGGGCCGCCGCTGCGGAACAGTCCTCTGAAGCTGGTGGTTTTGCTGCAATGGTATTATTACTCACCACAGGAAGAGTGTATCTTCAGGGCAGTGTGGGTGGATGATGGTGGTTGTAGTGCAGGGAGTCAGTAATGAACACAGAGTCCGTGTGATGCAGTCCCAAGATCTTTACTCACAGTTGTTGCAGTCCAGATTACAGGTACCAGAGCTATCTCACCCGTCGTGCTGTGCGTACTCAGTGAGGGGCTCAGTCCACCCCCAGATAGCTCCGGAGTACTTAGCAGGACCCCCTTCTGTGTGTCCTTTCTCTGGCCTTCTCCCTGCACCTCACACCCAGTGACACTTCTATCCGGTATCCTCGGGCCTTGGCGGGCGACTTGTGTTCCGTCCCCTGGGTCCTATGTGGCTACCTTCTTAGTGAGACTGGTGTGGACTTTTGCCTGCAGTACATGAAATGCTGCAGCCTCCGGTTTCTAGTTGAGCCTTGCTGTTTCTCCTCTAGTTGAGGGACCGGTTCCCCTTATCTGGCCTGACCCCTCTACCTCCTGGTAGCAGCGGGAGTACAGGTGGCCTTCTGCACGGCCCGTAGCCCTAGGGTCCCTTCGGTTCCTGGAGCCTTCCTGCTCCCACTCCTCTCTTCTCTCCTTCAGTCCTGGGCCTCCCAGGCTAGGCCCGCCTCCGGAGCAGAGCTCATGCCGAGCCTCTGCTCCTGTCACTTTTCCTCCTCTGACTGGCTTGCTCTTTCTAAGATGGCTTCCTATTTATACTCTCCCTGTCATGTGCTCCCCTAAGCTGCTCCCCTAAGCACCCACTACATAGGATCCTCCCACCAGCTAGGGACCTGGGACTGTGCTCTCCCTTAGGAGCAATCTCGCCCTAACCCCACTGCGGGTATGTGTTGGATGCAGGTGTTAGGGTCCCGAGCCATACGCCGTCCTTACCTGAGGGTGAGATACCACACCTCTGGGTGAGATGCAGTAACTCTGTGGTGACTGCACCCTCAGGGGCGCCACATACCTTTCTGCACAGTTTTGAAATGGCGACGAAGATGTTTAGTGCTGACGATGATGCCATTATCAGCATAACTATTCCGGTGATTTACATGCTGGAGCACACATTAAACAGAATTCAGAGTCAGGTGGTCGGACAAGAGGAGGTGGAGGAAGTAGAGGAGGAGTCGTATGCGGAAGGGATAACATCTCCAAGGTCCAGACGGTTGGCAGCACCAAGGAGGCAGGCATGGGAGGGTGGGGGAGAGGGATTAAACAGGGCGCATGGTAGCAGCCAAACTGTTGAGGAAGGTGCAGGAGCCGAGGAAGAAGTGGAGGATGAACTGGCGATGGGCATGGAAGACTCATCAGATGAGGGAGACCTTGATCACATTTCTGTTGTGCGAGGTTGGGGGGAGAGGGCAGAGGAAAGAAGCATGATTCTTACCTCGCTACCAACACAACAAGGACTTGGTCCTCCTGGATGCGCAAGACACATGAGTGCCTTCTTGCTGCACTACCTGCAACATGACCCTCAGATTGCAGAATTCGAAGTAATCTCGACTACTGGGTTGCCACACTCTTAGATCCCCGGTACAAAAGTAAATTTGCCGAAATAATTCCTGCCATAAAAAGGGATTGACGCATGCAGGAGTATCTGCAGACGCTGTTGCAGAATCTTACATGTGCTTTTCCACAAAACACCAGTGGTGCACGAAGTGAATCTCACAGTTCCAACTTGCCAACCGCGGGACTGTCGAGTCTTCATCACTCAAACCGTAACAGTAACACAGTATCTGCTGGTAACAGCAATTTTGTGAAATCGTTTCACCACTTTTTTAGACCATCCTTTGCAAGGCCACAGGAGACAAGAAGTCTGACACATAGTCAATGCCTAGAGACGATGGTGCAGGAGTATCTCCAAGTGAACATCGAAGCCATGACTGTGTCACTGGACCCTTGCTCATTTTGGTATTCCAATCTGGAAAAATGGCCGGAGCTCGCCACTCACGCCTTGGAGATCTTGTCATGCCCTGCAGCCAGTGTTCTCTCTGAACGTGTGTTCAGCGCTGCTGATGGTGTGCTGACAGATAAGCGCACGCGACTGTCCACTGAGAATGTAGACAGACTCACGTTCATAAAGATGAACAAATCATGGATTTGCAAGGACTTTTCTAATCCTGTGTTATCCTTGGGAGGCTAAAAGCTTGAGGATTTGGTAATATCACCTCACCAACCGTTTTAAGCAACTGTGGGGCAATTGATGCCACTTAACCCTAGAACGCATGACCATAAAAATCTACACTTTCATATACCTGGGGCCTTTTAGGCCCGTGTGCAAATAACATTGAATAACTCAAACTCAAATGACAAACAACTATATACATGAAGAATACCTAGAGTTTCAAAATTCTAACTAAAGTAATCTTGCAGAAAATAGAAAACAATTGACAGGGCAGGACTGCGAGGCCCCAGGTATGCGTTCTAGGGTTAAGTGGTGTCTGTGCCACAATTTTGGGAAAAAATGGAAACTCTTTTTGGAGTCCCCTTGCTGTGTCTTACGTGACGTTGGCATCGTCAATTCCAGGTGGGTCGGGTCGCTCCCCCCCCCCTTTTAACTGTAAGAAACTACATACACTATGGCTTGGGGTAACACAGATGATTGAGTCTGAAGAGCTGTTTACTCAGAGGTCTGCTCCAAATCTTCAGTGTCTGCTAGTCAGCGTAGAATTTTTAACTGCATCTAGCCTAGGCAATACTTTGGGCGTAGTAGCCCAGCTGCGAAGCAAGCTGCACCGCCTGTGTATCTAATAAGAATTTTTAAATGCATCTAGCCTAGGCAGACTGTGGGGACCCCCAACCAAACCCAGACGCTCAGCCCCCCTACCGCCCCCCTTTCCTTGACAATACAATAATGTAACTCTTACAACTGGATGGGTGAGGATCGGTCACAGCTTTATTAACTCTTTATACTCATTCCATTAGAAAGACATTTTATTTCTAAAATAATTCAGCTTGTTGCAGCATGCCCTGGGTCTCCACTCCGGCAACTTGGCCAACAAGTGTAACTCTCCAACATGTCCTTTCTATTTCCAGGCCACGGAGGATCCTGCGTACTCGTATGCAGGACTCTGACCCCCACCCATCACTCTTAACGCTTGTTCCACTCCGTCCTGGAGTCCTGACAGGAATATGTCCAGTCCAATATCCATTAAGTGAACACCGTCGGGCCGTATGAGGCCTGCTTTATCTCCTTCCAGTTGTCAGTGTCATACCACTACACCGCCTCTGTCTCTTCTAAATTTTGCCATCCTAATATTTATTACCCGCCTTGTCCGTTCGATGGCCGTGATGTCTCGCGCACCTTGCCATACCGCTATCGGCACAATCTCTGACCATACTATAGCTAGTTTTGTGAAAAATTCTCTGAAGCGCTCAGTGTCTAGTTTCATTATTGCCATTAGTTATGCGCTCTTGTGATGACCTAGGTTGTTTCCCCCGGCCTGTATAACTAAGATGACCAGACATCTTGCCTCTCTCCCTACCTTGATTACCTCCATTAGTACCTGTGGCCATAGCAGGCCTCTAATACCTCTCCAGTTGAAATATGTGTTATGAAACTCTAATTTCCTCCCGCCTGGGCGGACTTTCGCCCTTTAATCTGCCCAATATATATACGAGTGGCCTATCACCCATACTGTTGGCTTAGCGTCACCTGTAAAAGAAACAAACCACGTTAGGATAACAAGTCCGGTCTTATGTATCTTGCCAAACACGTGGATCACCATCTCTCTATCCTCTGAACTTCCGTTTCTGACAGTCCTGCTCTTGCTGCTTCTGTGGCCGCGCCTATGCGGAATGAGTGTGTCCCGTAATCTTTGGGGTGGTTCCCTGCCGATGTTATGCATTTATTAAATATAGCTTGGAACTGGTATCTTGATAATGGCGTCCCATCAATGTGTGATAGGAACAAATTACTTTGTGATCTGATGGTTAGATATGGTTTTACTATTGTTACCCGACTCAGTGTACCGTTTGTGGGTTGTAGAAGTACCCAAGTGCCCCTGCCCGCTGGAACCATTTTCGATTTGTGTATGCATAGACGTATTGCATTATTGCCTATGACTACGTCCTGGTGTAATAAGCCTCCACTGGTGCTAATTTTGGATTGAGGGACTAATTCGCTTATGCATAGCGCCCCGAAGAAGGCGATCACAAATGCAGTAGACAGTAGTGTTGCTTCAAATTGTGAGTGTCATGTTAATGGTGTTAGGGATATGATGTGAGAAATCAGTTTTAGTGACACGGGACGGGACGTCTACACTCCTGACTTGGCTGACCCCTTTTCCACCATTTTATGGATTGTCTGATGATGAATCTTTGTCACATCTCCCCAATTCAGTAGTTGGAAGTGAAATGCTACTCCGGTCAGACACCGCTGCGCTGACGCCCCTGATATGCCCCTCATCATTAGCTGGTGGAGAAATTCTATGGTGACATGTGATCTGGCTTGTTCACATTGGTCAACCCGTCTGCCTGCTACTAGTCGTGTCCACTCTTCCCATGCCTTACCGTATGCTTGCCACGTCGACGGGGCAACTGACGCTCTGATTAATGGCATCAACTATTCGCCACTAGATCCCATAGGGAAGGTGGGCAACTGTTGTCCCGATGGGTGGGCATTGTGGAAGAGCTCTGTGAAAATCTGCCAATTGAATTGTTATAAAGCGTTAGCAGCAGCTTTAGACCCCTCAGCATAGTGGCTAGCGCGGACCCATACATTGTGTTTTAGGCACAGGAATGCTAGCCTGGGTAGTAGGCCTAGCACTGGGAGAGACGATGATGCCATCTTATTAATGCAATGCGCTAAGCTGGTGCTTTTTGTTATGAAGCGTATATTTTTGTAAGCCAGGAGCGCGCCCCATATTTCTATTGCTACCACTATTGAGAAGAAAAATTATTTTCAGGGCTAGATGCAGCGAAATATTATTATTAATTGAAAAGCTGGTGGAGCTTGGTATAGATGGCCTAATACAATGAGACCCACACACTGCTAGAAGGCCAAATATTTTTTCAGAGTTAGATGCAGAAAAAAATTATATTCAGTTTGCAACCTGATGGAGGTCAGTATAGATGGACTAATAGAACAAGTCCCACACACTGCTAGAAGGCCAAATATTTTTTCAGAGGTAGATGCAGACAAAAAATTATTTTGAATTTGCAACCTGATGGAGGTCAGTATAGATGACTAATAGAACAAGTCCCACACACTGCTAGAAGGCCAAATATTTTTTCAGTGCTAGAAGCAGAAAAAAATTATATTCAGTTTGCAACCTTATGGAGGTCAGTATAGATGGACTAATAGAACAAGTCCCACACACAGCTAGAAGGCCAAATATTTTTTCAGAGGTAGATGCAGAAAAAAATTATATTCAGTTTACAACCTTATGGAGGTCAGTATAGATGTACTAATATAATAAGTCCCACACACAGCTAGAAGCCCAAATATTTTTTCAGAGGTAGATGCAGAAAAAAATTATATTCAGTTTGCAACCTGATGGAGGTCAGTATAGATGGACTAATAGAACAAGTCCCACACACTGCTAGAAGGCCAAACATTTTTTCAGAGCTAGATGCAGAAAAAAATTATATTCAATTTGCAACCTGATGGAGGTCAGTATAGATGGACTAATAGAACAAGTCCCACACACAGCTAGAAGGCCAAATATTTTTTCAGAGGTAGATGCATAAAAAAATTATATTCAGTTTGCAACCTTATGGAGGTCAGTATAGATGGACTAATAGAACAAGTCCCACACACAGCTAGAAGCCCAAATATTTTTTCAGAGGTAGATGCAGAAAAAAATTATATTCAGTTTGCAACCTGATGGAGGTCAGTAGAGATGGACTAATAGAACAAGTCCCACACACAGATAGAAGGCCAAATATTTTTTTAGAGCTAGATGCAGACAAAAATATATTCAGTTTGCAACCTGATGGAGGTCTGTATAGATGGATTAATAGAACAAGTCCCACACACAGCTAGAAGCCCAATATTTTTTCAGAGGTAGATGCAGAAAAAATATATTCAGTTTGCAACCTGATGGAGGTCAGTATAGATGGACTAATACAACAAGTCCCACACACAGCTAGAAGCCCAATATTTTTTCAGAGGTAGATGCAGAAAAAAATATATTCAGTTTGCAACCTGATGGAGGTCTGTATAGATGGATTAATAGAACAAGTCCCACACACAGCTAGAAGCCCAATATTTTTTCAGAGGTAGATGCAGAAAAAAATATATTCAGTTTGCAACCTGATGGAGGTCTGTATAGATGGATTAATAGAACAAGTCCCACACACGGCTAGAAGCCCAATATTTTTTCAGAGGTGGATGCAGAAAAAAATATATTCAGTTTGCAACCTGATGGAGGTCAGTATAGATGGACTAATACAACAATTCCCACACACAACTAGAAGCCCAATATTTTTTCAGAGGTAGATGCAGAAAAAAATATATTCAGTATGCAACCTGATGGAGGTCTGTATAGATGGATTAATAGAACAAGTCCCACACACAGCTAGAAGCCCAATATTTTTTCAGAGGTAGATGCAGAAAAAAATATATTCAGTTTGCAACCTGATGGAGGTCAGTATAGATGGACTAATACAACAAGTCCCACACACAGCTAGAAGCCCAATATTTTTTCAGAGGTAGATGCAGAAAAAAATATATTCAGTTTGCAACCTGATGGAGGTCTGTATAGATGGATTAATAGAACAAATCCCACACACAGCTAGAAGCCCAATATTTTTTCAGAGGTAGATGCAGAAAAAAATATATTCAGTTTGCAACCTGATGGAGGTCAGTATAGATGGACTAATACAACAAGTCCCACACACAGCTAGAAGCCCAATATTTTTTCAGAGGTAGATGCAGAAAAAAATATATTCAGTTTGCAACCTGATGGAGGTCTGTATAGATGGATTAATAGAACAAGTCCCACACACAGCTAGAAGCCCAATATTTTTTCAGAGGTAGATGCAGAAAAAAATATATTCAGTTTGCAACCTGATGGAGGTCTGTATAGATGGATTAATAGAACAAGTCCCACACACAGCTAGAAGCCCAATATTTTTTCAGAGGTAGATGCAGAAAAAAATATATTCAGTTTGCAACCTGATGGAGGTCAGTATAGATGGACTAATACAACAAGTCCCACACACAGCTAGAAGCCCAATATTTTTTCAGAGGTAGATGCAGAAAAAAATATATTCAGTTTGCAACCTGATGGAGGTCTGTATAGATGGATTAATAGAACAAATCCCACACACAGTTAGAAGCCCAATATTTTTTCAGAGGTAGATGCAGAAAAAAATATATTCAGTTTGCAACCTGATGGAGGTCAGTAAAGATGGACTAATACAACAAGTCCCACACACAGCTAGAAGCCCAATATTTTTTCAGAGGTAGATGCAGAAAAAAATATATTCAGTTTGCAACCTGATGGAGGTCTGTATAGATGGATTAATAGAACAAGTCCCACACACAGCTAGAAGCCCAATATTTTTTCAGAGGTAGATGCAGAAAAAAATATATTCAGTTTGCAACCTGATGGAGGTCTGTATAGATGGATTAATAGAACAAGTCCCACACACAGCTAGAAGCCCAATATTTTTTCAGAGGTAGATGCAGAAAAAAATATATTCAGTTTGCAACCTGATGGAGGTCAGTATAGATGGACTAATAGAATGATGCTATGCCCAAAAGATTTTACTTCACTAGGTGCAGTAAAAAAATTGGTATTCTATACACAGGTGGTATATCTTGCAACACAGATAGGCTACTCCACTGACTAACACACTCTGCAATAGGCCAAAAAGGATTAGCTTTGCTAGATTCAGCCAAATGCTGTGAAAAAAACTTGCACAGCACTGGCACAGACCTGCCTGGCAAAAACTGATAGGAACTGATGTAACCTAGTCCTGAAAAGGACTCCAATTACAATTAGTCTTTACTCCCACAATCTATCTATTTAAGAGCACAGACCTGCCTGATAAAAGTCGTAGGAAATGCTGTAACCTAGTCCTTAAAAGGACTGCAATCACAACTATTCCCTACTCCCAAGCTATCTGTAGATTTGTGCGAAAATTGGCTTGAAATTAACAAGGTATAGCGCACACAGCAACAGCGGTGCCGTCTAACACGCAGCTGCAGCAGTGAGAAAATGGTGGCGATGGGGAAAATGGCTTGGTCTTATAGGGCAAGGACATGTGACATACACTGCCAATGACACATGCCCTTGCTTGTGTGAAAAAAAGCACTTCGCTCCGTGTGTGCGCTGCTGATAGGCTGACAGATTGCACCTCCCCACTGCAAATGCGGGAAAGAGAAAAAAAAATGGAGATCTTCATTGTTCCTGCAGAGATCCATCCCCTGCCCCTCCCCCCACCCCGCTGTACACTCAAACTGCGTATTAACATTAATTTTCATCATTACTGAGAAAAAATCCAGTTATGATTTTGGTGCACGAACAGTTATCGAACATAACCTCGAACAGCCGAATTTTTCTCAAATTGTTCGTGTTCGCTGAACGGCTCGAACACCGCCCAAAACAGCTCGAATTTGAGATTGGCGAACAGTTCGAGTAGAACAACGTTCATCTCTACTCCCAACCTGTCACAAAAAGCACATCAAAAGCGAGCCACAAACTGAGGTCCACTGTCAGAAACAATATCTGTGGGAACGCCATGGAGTTTGACAATCTCCTTAACAAACGCCTTAGTGAGTGTCTTGGCGCAGGGCAACTTAATGAATGGAACCAAGTGACACATCTTACTAAAACGGTCCACGACCACCCAGATGACAGTAAAACCCTCGGACACAGCAAGATCAGTAATAAAATCCATTGTGAGATGCGTCCAAGGTGCACTATGTACTTCCAGAGGGCAAATCAACCCCGCAGCAGGAGTATGTGAAGCCTTTGACCTAGCACACACAGTACACTGATGCACCCACTTGATGACTTCCTTCTGCCATCCAGGCCACCAAAAACTGTGACTGATAAGTCTCTTAGTTTCCGAAATTCCTGGATGACCTGCCAACCGAGACTCATGACACTCCACAAACAAATCTCTCCTAAAGGATCTAGGCACGAACAACCTCCCATGGGGAGTGTTAGATGGAGCATCATCTTGAGCTTTCAGAATCCCATTCTCCAAAACGGAGTCCAAAGCCGCCACCACAACTCCTTTCTGTAAAATGCTCTCCTCCTCCTCGGCACCGACCATAGGAGAGAAGCTGCGAGATAAAGCATCAGCTTTAACATTCTTTGTACCAGGGATATAGGTAACAGAAAAATGAAACCGAGAAAAAAAAAGTGCCCACCTAGCTTGACGGGCATTCAAGCGCTAGGCAGCATCCAGATAGATCAAATTCTTATGATCTGTGAAAACCTGAATAGGAAATCTAGCGCCTTCCAAAAAATGACGCCAATGTTCAAGCGCAAGTTTAATAGCCAGCAACTCCCGATTTCCAATATCATAATTCAGTTCGGTTTCCGAAAATCTCCTCGAAAAGAAGGCACAAGGATGTACTCCACCCTTGTTCTCCTGAGACAAAACTGCTCCGACCCCCAGCGATGAAGCATCGACCTCGACCAAAAAGGGCTTGGTCTCATCAGGCTACATAAGGATAGGGGCAGAACTGAACCTCTCTTTGAGATACTTAAACTCTTCAATGGCCTCAGTAGTCCACTGGACCGTATTCGCATCTTTCCTGGTGAGATTGTTAAAGGATTAACAATTACAGAAAAATTCTTAATAAAGTTCCTGTAATAATTGGCAAAACCCAAAAATCTCTGTATAGATTTCAAACCAATAGGCCTAGGCCATTCCTGCACAGCCTGAACCTTCACAGGGTCCATCTCAAAGCCCTCGCTGGAGACAATGTAGCCCAAAAAACTAATTTTCTGCACAGCGAACTTACATTTCTCCCGCTTAGCAAAGAGTGAATTATCACTCAATAACTGCAAAACTTCTCGTACACTCTGCCAATGGGACTCCAGATCTGGCGAATAAATCAAAATGTCATCCAAATACACAACCACATTCTTACCAATCAAAGGTCTCAGGATGTCATTAATAAGGTTCTGAAAAAAATGCAGGTGCATTGGTAAGACCAAAAGGCATCACCAGATTCTCAAAATGACCTACCGGAGTGTTAAAAGCAGTTTTCCATTCATCACCCTCCTTCACTCGTAACAAATTGTATGCCCCCCGGAGATCAATTTTGGAGAACCACTTGGCTCCCACTAACTGGTTAAACAAGTCAGGAATTAACGGCAATGGGTAGGAATTGCGTACGGTAATCTTATTAATTTCAAGAAAATCCAGACATGGACGTAAACCGCCGTCCTTTTTTTTAACAAAGAAGAATTCAACTGCCACAGGCGACTTAGAAGGTCTAATGTGATCAGCAGCCAGGCTAGTCTCTATGTACTCCTCCAAAGCCTTTCTTTCAGGGATAGTCAGATTAAATAAGCGACTTTTGGGAAGAGTAGCACCCAAAACAAACTCAATGGCGCAATCATAATCCCTCTGAGGAGGTAAAACTTCCTCCTCCGAAAAAACACTCCAAAAATCTTGAATAGGTACAGGTAATTCCCCTTTTTCCACAGCCGCAATGTGACCATTACAACATTAATCATAGCACTTCGGACTCCAAGACTTAATCACATTAGTAGA
Organism: Phyllobates terribilis; assembly: GCF_046119375.1. Taxonomy (NCBI): domain Eukaryota; kingdom Metazoa; phylum Chordata; class Amphibia; order Anura; family Dendrobatidae; genus Phyllobates; species Phyllobates terribilis. The sequence continues at coordinate 793,218,998 of NW_027362761.1, forward strand.
CCAGTCCAATAAAGCAGGGTTCCCCAACTCCAGTCCTCAAGGCCCACCAACAGGTCATGTTTTTAGGATTTCCTTAGTATTGCACAGGTGATAATTCCATCATCAGCACAGGCAATAGTTACATCACCTGTGCAATACTAAGGAAATCCTGAAAACATGACCTGTTGGTGGGCCTTGAGGACTGGAGTTGGGGAACCCTGCAATAAAGGACTGTGCAGTTTTAACCAAGGCAATCCTAGAACAACTGGAGAGGACAAATTATCCAAAACAACCAAGTCCAAAATTTCTTGGTGAACTCCATTGATAGTGAGGGAAAATGCAGCAGTCTTGTGAGTAATACATTTCAAAGCAGTGTTATCAATTGCAATCACAGAAATAGGTGATGACAAAGGTTTGGATTTCAATTTAAGGTTTTCCAAAAACCCCTTATCAATCAAATTAAGTGTTGAACCACAATCCACAAATACCTGAAATTCAATCAAATCTCCCTGCAGAATAGTACTCCCAGAAAGAAATACTCCTGCAGAGCGTAAACCAGCTATATGGGTGTAACTGACCTTTTTTTTTTCTTTACTTAAACGACGCTCACAATACTTAATCAAATGGTCAGCTTTACCACAATAAAGACACAAACCCTCGGCGAATCTCCGGTTTCTTTCTTGAGAGCGGAGTGACATTGCCCCCACCTCCATTGGTTCTCCGCTGTCAGAGCAGATTTTCTGGGAACTAGGATCTGACGTTACAGGAGTTTTTACATCATTCACCCTGGACCTCAGTCTCCTGTCCACATGAACAGCTAACTGCATAGCTTCCTGCAGAGTCTCAGGTGCAGGGAATGCAATTAGCAAATCCTTAACCCTTTCACTCAGACCAGCAAGAAATAAACATCTCAGCGCAGAATCATTCCATTTAACTTCTGAGGCCCATCTCCTGAAGTGTGTGCAATAATTCTCAACATCATCTGACCCCTGATTCAAACGTCTAAGTTCTGATTCAGCACATGAGATTCAATCAGGATCGTCATATAATAGCCCCATAGCAGAAAAAAATTCTTCAACAGACCTTAAACACGGATCATTAGGTTGGAGAGAAAAGGCCCACCCCTGTGGTTCCTTGCGCAAAAGTTACATAATAAAACCAATGCGCTGTGATTCATTCCCAGGGGATCTTGGTCTCAAACGAAAATATAACAAACAAGTGTTTTTAAAGGAAAAAAAATCTTGCTGTTTACCATAAAAAACATCAGGCAGTCCTACCTTGGGTTCGACAAAATGCGCTCCAGAACAGCTACTCACATGTGGCTGGAGCTCGGCCACCTCCAGAGACAATCCCTGCAAGCGTTGAGTCAAATCCTGGATGGAAACCATACTGATCTCCGAATTTCTTTCCTTTTAGTTTTTTTTTGGGCTGGACTTACTGTTATGATCTGCAACATGTACTAAGGAAAGATAGGGGAAAGCTGTCCCTACAGTAAGACTAAGCTGAATCCCTACTATGTAGCAGGCTGCCTGTTCCTAGTGAACAGACCCGCCTTAGTCCTCGGCTAGTCTGAACAAAGACCTATAGAATTAAGGGAAGGGTCCCTAAAAGGACTAAGGACTGGGACAAAAATGGGACACATCCTAAACAGAAGTTGTTGCAGAACAGAAAAGACAAACTGACAAAAAGTACTAGAGGTCCCAGAGGACCAAGCGAACTTGACAGAGAAAGGCACAGAGAGACAGTCAAACACTGAAGTCCAGCACAGCCAGAAGGGCGGAGCTGGAATATAAAGCCAGATGTTCAAGTGACCGCAAAACACAAGATAGAAAAAACTAACAGGAGGGTTCTAACAGCAAATTCCAGTCTGGCTTTTTTATGATTTTTTTCAACAATGGTGTTCTCCTTGGTTGTCTCCCATGAAGTCCACTTTGGATCAAACAATGACGGATGGTGCGATCTGACAATGATGTTCCTTGAGCTTGAAGTTCACCTTTAATCTCTTTAGAAGTTTTCCTGGGCTCTTTTGTTACCATTCGTATTATCCGTCTCTTTGATTTGTCATCAATTTTCCTCTTGCGGCCACATCCAGGGAGGTTGGCTACAGTCCCATGGATCTTAAATTTCTGAATAATATGTGCAACTGTAGTCACAGGAACATCAAGCTACTTGGAGATGGTCTTATATCCTTTACCTTTAACATGCTTGTCTATAATTTTCTTTCTAATCTCCTGAGACAACTCTTTCGTTTGCTTCCTCTGGTCCATGTTGAGTGTGGTACACACCATGTCACCAAACAGCACAGTGAGTATCTGTAGCCCTATACACAGGCCCACTGACTGATTGCAAGATTGTAGACACCTGTGATGCTAATTAGTGTACACAACTTGATTTAACATGTCCCTTTTGTCACATTAATTTCAAGGGTGCCATCATTTCTGTCCAGGCCTATTTCAGGAGTTAAATTTTTTTTTAAATTATGTGGAAGCAGGGTTGAAAAACAATGTCTGACTTTCATTTGTTCATTTTCATAAATTTTTAATTTATCATTACTTTTGTCAGATTCAAGTTATTTCTGTGAGCAATGTAGGTTTTTCTTTCATTAAATGAGGGGTACCAACAATTTTGACCACGTGTGTAAATCAGAGCTAAGCAGGCAGGCAGTGTATGTGGCAGACTTCAGTGTATAGTGCAGCACAAGAGGGTCCATTGAACGTCCTGTTTGCTGCTGCTGTAATAATTACAGAAATTTCTAGACATAGCCCCAGATAGTAGGGGCCAGGGAATTTTTTGTTTGTTTTTAATCCTGGTCATTTGCTTAAAAAAGCAATCCAGTGTACATCATTTTTCTGCTCACTGCAGAATAAAGCCATATTACATATTACAGCGATAAAAATCCAGAAATTTGAACTGAACGTTGAAAATATTGGCCTCCTTTTCCATTCTGTTGCAGTGTGTCGGTGAAGATATTCACACTAGGTCTCCTTGTTAAATTATATTAGTAAATTACAGGCCTACAATTTAAAGCCATGGTTCTCTGTCAACTTCTCAAATCATACATTTCTTCCGAAGCTATCGCGACTAGTGTTGAGCCACCCCCGTAGTGTTCGGGTTCGGTTCGGTTAGGATGCGCCAATTCTGGCACTTAGCCTCGCTCTTCCCACTGCCCTGTAGTGGTGGCAGTGGGGTAATAGGGCTGGGGTTGATGTCAGCTTATAATGCCAGCTGACATCAAGCCCAGGTTAGTAATGGAGAGACATCTAAAAGACACCCCCATTACTAACCCCATAGTCAAAGTTAAAAAAAAACACAAACACCCAGAATAAGGTCATTTAATTGAAATAAATACACAATTCTTTATTGTTCTAAATTAAACCATACTTACCATCACGCCCATTCCAGCTGAAGCCAAAGATCTCCTGAAATAAAAGTAAAGTGATAAACCAACATCATCCTTACCTTTCCATGGTTCCCAGGATGGCTCCAGCTCTGCTACATTCACATGACAGGCTGGATCGCAGCCGAAAGCTGCCATCCAGCTTGTCACGCCGCAAACACTGAGAAGCGCAGGCATGCTTGCGCTCCTCAGTGTCTGGCTGTGATGGCATCTAAATGAGCCGAGTTCATGTCCAATGAACTCAGCTCACCTCATGCACGTCACTGACAGCGTGGGAGAATTCTCCTGCGCATGCAGTGAGCGTGATAGAATTCTCCTGCGCTCACGGCAAGCGCAAGCGCAGGAGAATTTTTCCCACGCTGTCAGAGACGTGCATGAGGTGAACTGAGTTAATTGGACATGAACTCGGCTCATCTGGATGCCGTCACAGCCAGACACTGTGGAGCGCAAGCATGCCTGCGCTTCTCAGTGTCTGCGGCATGGCAAGCTGGATGGCAGCTTTCGGCTGCGATCCAGCCTGTCATGTTAATGTAGCAGAGCTGGAGCTGTCCTGGGAACCATTGAAAGGCAAAGATGATGTTGGTTTATTATTTTACTTTTATTGCAGAAGACATTGGCTTCAGCTGGAATGGGCGTGATGGTAAGTATGGTTTAATTTAGAACATTAAAAAATTGTGTGTTTATTTCAATTAAAGAACTTTATTCTGGGTGTTGTGTTTTTTTAAATACTTTACTAGAAATTCATGGCAGTTATGTCTAATATTGGTGTGTCCCCATGAATTTCGGGCTTAGGGCAAGCTGATAATACCAAGTTGGCTCTAACCCCTTTATTACACAGTGAGCCACCACACCAGGGCCCTGGATGAGTTGGGTACAGCGCCAGAAGATGGCGCTTCTATGAACACGCCATTTTCTGGGGTGGCTGCGGACTGCAATTTTCAGCGGGGGGGGGAGCCCAGAAAGCTTGGGCCTCCCTGCGCTGCGGATTCCAGCCCCCAGCTGCCTAGTTGTACCTGGCTGGACACAAAAATAGGGCGAAGCCCCACGTATTTTTTTTTTTTATTATTTTTTTTCATTCCAGCTGAAGCCAACGTCTTCTACAATAAAAGTAAAATAATAAACCAACATCATCCTTACCTTTCCATGGTTCCCAGGACGGCTCCAGCTCTGCTACATTCACAGTCTGCCTAGGCTAGATGCAGTTAAAAATTCTCATTATATACACAGGCGGTGCAGCTTGCTTCGCAGCTGGGCTAATACGCCCAAAGTATTGGTAGACTCTATACTAAATAAGGAAGGATTCACTGACTGTGGTGGCCCCTCCGTGGGCCGTGGCGATTGGTGGAGATTTGGTGGATGATTATAGGAGAAAGCTCCTTAATAGAGAAAGTTGGTGGATTTATACTTTAAATACACATGTGCCAGTGGGTTTAAACATCAGACATGATTTGATGTATCATTATGAGTGATCATTTATAGATTATTATTATATATGTTCCTTTTTTCTTCTTTTCTTTTTCTTTTTGATTATTTACATTTATATGCATTGTTTCTCTGCTATACGATTTTAACATGGTATGTGTGTTTAAATTTCTGATTAACTCAGCCTTGAACAGGTGCATAGCAGGACATGACATATAAATACCACTTCCTTGCTGTTTTTTTGCTATGCAATGATTAAGAACTCGTATATATATTGTGCAGAAAGAAGGGTGAAAGTCCGCCCAAGCGGGAGGAAATTGGAGTTTCATAACACATATTTGAACTGGAGAGGTATTAGAGGCCTGCAATGGCCACAGGTACTAATGGAGGTAATCAAGGTAGGGAGAGAGGCAAAAGGTCCGGTCATCTTAGTTATACAGGCCGGGGGAAACAACATAGCTTATCACAAGAGCGCATAACTCATGTCAATAATGAAACTAGACACTGAGCGCTTCAGAGTATTTTTCACAAAACTAACTATAGTATGGTCAGAGATTGTGCCGAGAACGGTATGGCAAGGTGCGTGAGACATCACGGCCATCGAACGGACAAGGCAGGTAATAAATATTCGGATGGCAAAATTTATAAGAGACAGAGGCTGTGTAGTGATACGACACCGACAACTGGAAGGAGATAAAGCAGGCCTCATACGGCCCGACGGTGTTCACTTAAAGGATATTGGACTGGACATATTCCTGTCAGGACTCCAGGACAGAGTGGAACAACCGTTAAGAGTGATGGATGGGGGTCGGAGTCCTGCATACGAGTAAGCAGGATCCTCCGTGGCCTGGAAATAGAAAGGACATGTTGGAGAGTTACACTTGTTGGCCAACTTGCCGATGTGGAGACTGGAGACACAGGGCATGCTGCAACAAGCGGAATTATTTTAGAAATAAAATGCATTTCTAATGGAATGAGTATAAACAGTTAATAAAGCTGTGACCGATCCTCACCCATCCAGTTGTAAGAGTTACATGATTGTATTGTCAATGAAAGTGGGGCGTTAGGGGGCTGAGCGTCTGGGTTTGGTTGAGGGTCCCCACAGTCTGCCTAGGCTAGATGCATTTAAAAATCATTATTAGTTACACAGGCGGTGCAGCTTGCTTCGCAGCTGGGTAACTACGCTGCCTAGCAGACACTGAAGCTTTGGAGCAGACCTCTGAGTAAACAGCTCTTCAGACTCAACCATCTGTGTTACCCCAAGCCATAGTGTATGTATTTTCTTACGATTAAAAGGGGGGGGTGAGACCCAATCCACCTCTAATTGACGATGGCAACGTCACGTAAAGCAAAGAAAGGGGACTCCAAAAAGAGTCTCCATTTTTTCCAAAAATTTGTGACACAGACACCACTTAAGTAGCATCAATTGCCCCAGAGTTGCTTAAAACGGTTGGTTAGAATGAGTACCTCACACTGCTACTATGCCCAAAATTTTCCAGACAAGATGCAGCTAAAAATTATTAGTAATTTGCAAGCTGGTGGAGCTTAGTATTGATGGCATAATAGAATGAGTACCGCACACTGCTACAGGCCCAAAATTATTTTCCAGACAAGATGCAGCTAAAAATTATTAGTAATTTGAAAGCTTAAAACGGTTGGTGAGGTGATTTTACGAAATCCTCAAGCTTTTACTCTCCCCAGGATGACACAGGGGTAGAAAAGTCCTTGCGGATCCATGATTTGTTCATCTTTATGAACGTGAGTCTGTCTACATTCTCAGTGGACAGCCGCGTGCGCTTACCTGTCAGCACACGACCAGCAGCGCTGAACACACGTTCAGAGAGAACGCTGGCTGCGGGGCATGACAAGATCTCCAAGGCGTAAGGGGCGAGCTCCGGCCAATTATCCAGATTGGAAGCCCAAAAAGAGCAAGGGTCCAGTGACACAGTCATGACTTCGATGTTTACTTGGAGATACTCCTGTACCATCGTCTCTAGGCGTTGACTATGTGTCAGACTTCTTGCCTCCTGTGGCCTTGCAAAGGATGGGCTAAAAAAGCTGTGAAATGATTCCGCAAAATTGCTGTTACCAGCAGATACTGTGTTTCTGTTAAGGTTTGAGTGCTGAACACTCGACAGTCCCACGGTTGGCAAGTTAGAACTGTGAGATTCACTACATGCACCACTGGTATTTTGTGGAAAAGCACATGTAAGATTCTGCAACAGTCTCTGCTGATACTCCTGCATGCGTGAATCCCTTTTTATGGCAGGAATTATTTCGGCAAATTTACTTTTGTACCGGGGATCTAAGAGTGTGGCAACCCAGTAGTCAGGATTATTTCGAATTCTAACAATTCGAGGGTCATGTTGCAGGTAGTGCAGCAAGAAGGCACTCATGTGTCTTGCGCATCCAGGAGCACCCAGGCCCTGTTGTGTTGGTGGCGAGGTAACAATCATGCTTCCTTCCTCTGCCCTCACCGCCCAACCTCGCACAACAGAAATGTGATCAAGGTCTCCCTCATCTGATGAGTCTTCCATCAGTTTGTCCTCCACTTCTTCCTGGGCTCCTGCACCTTCCTCACTAGTTTGGCTGCTACCATGCGCCCTGGTAAATCAATCTCCCCCAACCTCACATGCCTGCTGCCTTGGTGCTGCCGACCGTCTGGACCTTGCAGATGTTAGCCCTTCCGCATACAACTCCTCTTCCTCTACTTCCTCCACCTCCTCTTGTCGCACCACCTGACTCCGAATTCTGTTTAACATGTGCTCCAGCATGTAAATCACCGGAATAGTCATGCCGATAATAGCATCGTCAGCACTAAACATCTTCTTTGCCATGTCAAAACTGTGCAGAAGGGTGCATAGGTCCCTGATCTGAGACCACTCCTCCAGCGTGATTTGTCCCACCTCTGGATCCCATTGGCCCAGGCTATACATCAGAACGTATTGCACCAGGGCTTGTCGGTGCTGCCACAGTCACTGCAACATGTGCAGAGTTGAATTCCATCGGGTAGGCACATCGCATTTTAGCCGGTGAAGTGGCAGGCCCAACGACTTCTGTAGAGCTGTAAGTCACTGAACTGTGGGATGCGAACGGCGGAAGTGAGCACACAGCGACCGTGCCCTCTGCAGAAGGCCATCTAGTCTGGGATAGTGGGCTAAAAATTGCTGGACAACCAGGTTCAACACGTGAGCCATACAAGGCATGTGTGTGACATTACCCCGGCGAAGGGCCGCATCCAGGTTTGCAGCATTGTCGCACACGGCCTTCCCTGGTTTCAGGTCCAGTGGAGACAACCATTCATGAAACTGGTTCTCCAGAGCTGACCACAACTCCTCAGCTGTGTGACTCACATTTCCCAGACATTTAAAAGTAAAAACAACCTGATGACGTTGAGCCCTGCTGCCAGCATAGTAAGGAGCTGTGCAGGATCCCTTCTGCGCAGTTAGAAAGCGTGTGGCATGAACAGACAGACTTTCGGTGGAGGTTGAGGACAGAGAGGAGGTTGAGTAGGCAGAAGCAGTGGAGGAACTTCGAGATAAAGAGGATTGACGCACAACTCGTGGGGACGGCAAGACTTGGACAGCAGCCCCTTGTCCTGCTGTCACCATAGTTACCCAGTGCCCAGTCAGCGACATGTAACGCCCCTGTCCATGCCTACTCGTCCAAGTGTCTGTGGTGAAATGCACCCTGTCACACACAGAGTTTCTCAAAGCAGCGGTGATGTTGTGTGCGACATGCTGGTGGAGCGCAGGCACACCTTTCTTTGAGAAGTAGTGCCGACTGGGCATCTGGTACTGGGGCACTGCGACGGAGATAAGGTCTCGAAAATCCTCTGTGTCCACCAGGCGGAAAGGCAGCATTTCTGTAGCCAAGTGCTTGCAGATGGTGAAATTCAACCTCTTAGCTTTCTCATGGCTAGGAGGAAATGGTCTTTTACTTGTCCACATCTGAGGGACCGAGGGCAGGCTGTTATGCTTAGATGGGGTTGAGAAGGGTGTCCCTGGCAAACTGCCGGTCTGTGAGGAAGATGCAGGCAGACATTTTAGGTTGCCTTGATCCAAAGGTGGTGCTCTCGATGTCGGAGAGCGCTCAACACCAGCTGGTGTTTCCACCTCCAAAGAAAATGATGACCTGCCAATCACGCTGGCTCTTGCGGGTAAAGAGTTGCAGGTCTGCGTCCCAAAACAGGTGTGACTGCTGTCCCCCGAGTCACAGAGGATGAAGAGGTCACGGATGCACAAGATGGGGCAGACAGTGGTTGGCCCGGCCCGCTAGGCCGCATTGTAGCACAGTGAGCTTCCCACTGCAACTTATGCTTCATATCCATGTGACGGTTCATGCATGAAGTACTCATACTATGGATTTTTTGGCCTCTACTTAGCTTTTGGTGACAAATGTTACAGATAACACGAGTTGGGTCATCCTTATCGATCTGAAAAAATGCCCAGGCTATGCAAGGCTTAGCACCCATGCGACCTGAAGCGCCACCACGACTTGTGGTCAGAGGCAGAGTTGTGTTTGAGGATGCAGTTGTTGACGTGCTTACAGTACTACGTCTCTGTCCAGGAAGGTGCAACCTGACCTCGTCGTCACTAGCATCCTCCTCCACCTCCTCTGCTGACCTCATCGACTGGCTGACTGTGGATTGACAGTAAGTGGGATCTGCAACCTCGTCATCATCACCCTGTGTGTTCTCACACCCGTCGTCCTCAGAGCCAACCTCTTCCTGCCCTGACAAAAAACTCAAGTTGTCGCTCCAATCAGGTATTTGAGTCTCATCATCGTCTTCCTCATTGTCTCCATCAACAGGAGTTACAGTTTGGGAACGAAGGTCTATATTATGGTCAGAACCTTCTGCGTCTGGTCCTGGATCCGACTCATAAAGATTCTGGGCATCAGTGCAGATCATTTCCTCATCTGGATTCACAGAAGCTCTGGAGCCGACCTCAGATTCCCAGGCAATAGTATGAGTAAACAGCTCTGCAGACTGAACTATCTGTTCTACCCCATACTCAGTAGTGTTGAGCCACCCCCGTAGTGTTCGAGTTCGGTTCGGTTCGTCGAACACCCGTGGGGTCGCCGAACTGTTCGTCGAACTGTTCGTCGAACACCTTCGAACACCTTTAAAACCAATGGCAGGCAAACAAAAACACATAGAAACACATAGAAAACACCTTCAAAGGTGTCCAAAAGCTGACAAACTGCTCAGAATACACAACTAACACATGGAAAAGTGACATGTACATATAGTCATGCGAAAAGAAAAGAGGTGGAGGAGTAAAAGGAGGGGGAGACACAGATATAGGCATGTCATGCCCTTCTAAAATCCAAAAAGTGAGAAGCCGACACGTTCAGTCCGCTCCTGCCCGTGCCACCTCCGTGTCGCCGGGTTTGTGCCAGAGCCGCGGTGAACCCTGACAGCCAGCCCCCCTCTCCCAATACTGGTGCCTGTCCGCTGGTGGGTCGAGCGAGCCCCCCTGTGGTGGAGGCAGCTCTAAGCTTTTTAATTTAAATTGTCTCTCTAATTTGAATGAATACACTTTAAATCCATTTACAAGGATCTATTGGAGGGCAAGTCTCATGCCAGCTGCCGCGTAATTCCAGCTCCAGTAGCGTCCACTAAAGCTGCTGCAGTTAAAAAGCTTTTATAAGGATCGAGCTCGGCTGTCCACCGCAAGGCATCCTACTGCCAGTCCCAGCCCCTATGCCTTGGGGTGCCTCCTGATACTCTTCACTGAGTATCCCGTGGTCCCGAAGCATTTCCTTTGAAAAAATTAAGTGTCCAAACTACAGGTGGTGTAGCAGGCTTAACAGCCGGGATAATCCGCTGACTAGCAGACACTGCTACTAGGCACAAAGTATTTCCTGGGCTAGATGCAGTTAAAAATTTGTAATTACATACTCTCGTTGGATGCTGAGAAAGCATTCCATAGAGTCTCCTGGCACGCCATATATGATTCTCTTAAAAAGCTTGGGGTAGGGGTCTAGGGGACCCTTTTATAGCAAAAATCACGGCCCTGTATCACAATACGTCACCTAGGCTGAAGATAAATGGAACTGTAGCACCCTGAGGGCTCGGTTGCTACAGAGGTATTGCACCTCACCCAGAGGTGTGATATCTCACTCTCAGGTAAGGATGGAGTGTGGATCAGGACCCGACACCTGCATGCATTACACCACATTGCCGTGGGGCAGGGCGACCAATATGCCCCTGAGATGGGCACGACAGTCCCTGTCCCTGGCTGGAGTGGGGGGAGGGAACACTGAGGAAGGGGAACCCTGTAGTGCAGGAGCAGGGAGGAAGCAGTTCCTGGGTGCATTGAGAAGGGAGTATAAAAGGTGGGCACCATCTTAGTTCAGTGCAGAGAAGTGTGAGTAGAAGTGGCAGGGAGCAGGGGCTCTGCATGAGCTCTGCTCCGGAGGCGGGCCTAGTAACAGAGGCCCAGGCCTGGAAGAGGGAGAAGGAAGGAAGAGGAGCGGAGAAGGCTCCAGGAACGAGGAATGAAGGGATCCCAGAGGTGCGGACGGGCGAGTCGCCACCGCACGCCCGAATCCACCTGCGTGGAGGGGTCAGGCCAAACGGGGAGACCGGTCCCCGAAGCTAGTGGAGGCAGGAAACGACCCTCAGCTAGAAACCGGAGGCTGTGACATTTTATGTGGCGCAGCCCCTCGCTACACCCGCTAGGAAGGCACCACATAGGGTCAGGGAAACTGGCGCCAAGTTTACCAAGAGGAGGCCCGAGGCAGCCGGACAGAAGGGTTGGTAAGAAAGGCCAGACAAAGGACACACAAAGGGGGTCCTGTGAAGCGCTCCAAAGTTATCTGGGCGTTGTCTGAGCCCCTCACCTGGTGAGCACAGTACTACGTGGGCAGCCGTTACCTGCAGACGTGGTCTGGATAATAAGAACTGTGAGTAAAGGCCCTGGACTGCATCACTGACTCCGTGTCGTTACTGCTGCTGCCCTGCACCATCACCCCCATCCTCCGCATACACTGCCCTGAGGCTATACTCCTCCCGTGGGGAGTTATGCTACGCTCTGCTGCACCCACAACACCAGCCTCAGTGCTCTGCCCTGCAGCGGCGGTTCACTCTGACCGCAATCCACGGGTGGCGTAGTCGGACATTTAAACATCAAAACCACATAAATAGTTCCGCCACTGGTTTGACCACCCTGAGCCACGGAACCAGGTCGCCGCCACGAAGACTACAACCACCAGCATCCACCAAAAAGGGTCCGGCTCTGGGTGTCCCAAGGCCCAGGGGGTGCATCAGAACATTTTCATCACCTTTCACAATCACCAATGGGACAAGGCAGGGATGTCCTCTGTCCCCTCTCTTATACATCCTAGTGACGGAGCACCTGCTCTCATCAATTCGCCATAACCCCAATATTAGGTGGATTGAGGTGGGAGGCACCGAGTACAAGTGCTCTCTATTTGCTGATGATGTCCTAGTATATATCAATCAATCACATATATCCATCCATGCTGTTATGGCTGAAATAGATCACTTTGTTACATGGTCAAATTTTAAAATCAATGCAGCGAAGTCTGAGGCCCTCGATGTCTCCCTCCCCAAATCCATATAGGATTCCATCCAGTCCAACTTTCCCTTTGCCTGGCCCTCACAGGGTATCAAATACTTAGGAATTTCTATTCATAGAGACCTCTCCCATCTATGTTATCTTAATTTTGGGCCCTTTATTGAACAACTCCATACAGACCACGGTTGGCAAGTTAGAACTGTAAGATTCACTACGTGAACCACTGGTGTTTTGTGGAAAAGCACATGTACACTGTGTTCCAAATTATTATGCAAAAAGTGTTTAGGAGTGATAAGGGAAGAATTTGTTTATTTGTCAGTTAAACTTATTGATGGTGATGTGTGTCAGGGCTCTTTATATCACTGTAAGCAATTGCAGACACCTGTGCTAATTAGTTTGGCAGGTGTGTCCAATGAAAGGCAAGACTACTTAAGAAGGCTGTCTCACATTATTAAGCAGCCTACATTTTCTGCCAAAATGGGAAGGAAAAAGGATGTGTCGGCTGCTGAGAAGCAACAAATTGTGGAGTGTTTAGGTCAAGGCATGACTACAATCAACATTGTGCGATGATCAGGATGAAGTGTCTTGGCAATCAAGAAGTATGTAGCTGATTCACAGTACACACGTGTGCGTGCTGATAAGGGCAAATTGAGGACTCTTTCCTACAGGCAATTACGTCAGGTTAAAAGAGCAGCGGCAAAAAAGCCTTGTCATAGCAGCAGACAAGTTTTTGAAGCTGCTGGTGCCTCCAACGTCCCCCGAACAACAAGATGCAGGGTCCTTCAGAGGTTTGCAGCTGTGCATATGCCATCCTGTCGACCTCCTCTATCCACTTCACACAAGCAGAAACGGCTCCAGTGGGCCAAACATTACATGAAGACTGATTTCAAAACTGTTTTGTTCACGGATGAGTGCCGTGCAGCGCTCGATGGTCCAGATGGATGGAGTGGAGGATGGTTGGTTGATGGACACCCCACGCAAACACGGCTACAGCGCCAACAAGGAGGAGATGGAGTAATGTTTTGGGCTGGAATCATGGGGAGAGAGATTGTCGGCCCCATTAGGATCCCTGAAGGCGCTAAAGATGAACTCCATAATGTATGTGGATTTTCTCAAACAGCACTTCCTACCATGGTTCAAGAAGAAGAACCGTGTATTTCACAGCGAGATCATTTTTTTGCATGATAATGCACCATCTCATGCTGCACATAAAACATCTGCATCTCTGGCTGATATCGGCATAAAAGGGGACAAACTTATGGTGTGACCCCCCATGCTCCCCTGACCTCTACCCCATTCAGAACCTCTGGAGCATCATCAAAAGGAGTGTCTATGATGGCGGGAGGCAGTTCACATCTAAGCAACACCTCTGGGAGGGTATTCTGTCCTCATGCAAAACAATTGAAGCAGAAACCATCCAAAACCTGACAAATTCAATGGATGAGAGAGTTCAGAAGCTCCTTTCGAACAAGGGGTCCTATGTGAAAATGTAACATTACCTAGAACAAAGTTTTGAGTTGAAAACTGTTTGATTTCAGTTTCTAATAACCTGCTAATGCTTATAATTTCAAAAATGACCATTTTTTTGGTCTTTATTAAAATGAAAAGGTTGATCGAAAAGTTTGGGGGATCTAAGAGTGTGGCAACCCAGTAGTCATGATTGCTTCGAATTCTGACAATATGAGGGTCATGTTGCAGATAGTGCAGCAAGAAGGCACTTATGTGTCTTGCGCATCTCGGAGCCCCAAAATTATTTTCCGGGCTAGATGCAGCTAAAAATTATTATTAATTTTAAATCTGGTGGAGCTTATTATAGATGGCCTAATAGGATCAGTGCTGCACACTGCTACAAAGCCCAAATTATTTTCCAGTCAAGATACAGATAAACATGATTAGTAATTTTAAATCTGGTGGAGCTTATTATAGATGGCCTAATAGAATCAGTGCTGCACACTGCTACAAAGCCCAAATTATTTTCCAGCCAAGATACAGATAAACATGAATAGTAATTTGAAAGCTTAAAACGGTTGGTAGGGTGATTTTAACCAATCATCAAGCTTTTACTCTCCCCAGGATGACACAGGGGTAGAAAAGTCGTTTCGGATCCATGATTTGTTCATCTTTATGAACGTGAGTCTGTCTACATTATCAGTGGAGAGCCGCGTGCACTTATCTGTCAGCACACCACCAGCAGCGCTGAACACACGTTCAGACAGAACGCTGGCTGCGGGGCATGACAAGATCTCCAAGGCGTAAGTGGCTAGCTCCGGCCATTTATCCAGATTGGAAGCCCTAAAAGAGCAAGGGTCCAGTGACACAGTCATGGCTTCAATGCTTACTTGGAGATACTCCTGTACCATCGTCTCTAGGCGTTGACTATGTGTCAGACTTCTTGTCTCCTGTGGCCTTGCAAAGGATGGGCTAAAAAAGTGGTGAAATGATTCCGGAAAATTGATGTTACCAGCAGATACAGTGGTTCTGTTACGGTTTGAGTGCTGAACACTTGACGGTCCCACGGTTGGCAAGTTGGAACTGTGAGATTCACTACGTGCACCACTGGTGTTTTGTGGAAAAGCACATGTAAGATTCTGCAACAGTCTCTGCTGATACTCCTGCATGCGTGCATCCCTTTCTATGGCAGGAATAATTTCTGCAAATTTACTTTTGTACCGGGGATCTAACAGTGTGGCAACCCAGTAGTCAGGATTATTTCTAATTCTCACAATTCGAGGGTCATGTTGCAGGTAGTGCAGCAAGAAGGCACTCATGTGTGTTGCGCATCCAGGAGCACCAAGTCCCTGTTGTGTTGGTGGCGAGGTAACAATCATGCTTCCTTCCTCTGTCCTCTCCCCCCAACCTTGCACAACAGAAATGTGATCAAGGTCTCCCTCATCTGATGAGTCTTCCATCAGTTCGTCCTCCACTTCTTCCTGGACTCCTGCACCTTCCTCACTAGTTTGGCTGCTACCATGCGCCCTGGTAAAACCATCTCCCCCACCCTCACATGCCTGCCGCCTTGGTGCTGCCGACCGTCTGGACCTTGCAGATGTTAGCCCTTCCGCATACAACTCCTCCTCCTCTACTTCCTCCACCTCCTCTTGTGCCACCACCTGACTCCGAATTCTGTTTAACATGTGCTCCAGCATGTAAATCACCGGAATAGTCATGCTGATAATGGCATCGTCAGCACTAAACATCTTCGTCGCCATTTCAAAACTGTGCAGAAGGGTGCATAGGTCCCTGATCTGAGACCACTCCTCCAGCGTGATTTGCCCCACCTCTGGATCTCGTTGGTCCAGGCTATAGGTAAGAACGTATTCCACCAGGGCTTGTCGGTGCTGCCACAGTCGCTGCAACATGTGCAGAGTTGAATTCCACCGGGTAGGCACATCGCATTTTAGCCGGTGAAGTGGCAGGCCCAACGACTTCTGTAGAGATGTAAGTCGCTGAGCTGCGGGATGCGAACGGCGGAAGTGAGCACACAGCGACCGTGCCCTCTGCAGAAGGCCATCTAGTCTGGGATAGTGGGCTAAAAATTGCTGGACAACCAGGTTCAACACGTGAGCCATACAAGGCACGTGTGTGACATTGCCCCGGCGAAGGGCCGCACCCAGGTTTGCAGCATTGTCGCACACGGCCTTCCCTGGTTTCAGGTCCAGTGGAGACAACCATTCATGAAATTGGTTCTCCAGAGCTGACCACAACTCCTCAGCTGTGTGACTCACATTTCCCAGACATTTCAATGTAAAAACCGCCTGATGACGTTGAGCCCTACTGCCAGCATAGTAAGGAGGTGTGCAGGATCCCTTCTGCGCAGTTAGAAAGCTTGTGGCATGACCAGACAGGCTTTGGGTGCAGGTGGTAGACCGAGAGAAGGTTGAGGAGGTAGAAGCAGTGGAGGAACTTTGACATAAAGAGGATTGACGCACAACTCGTGGGGACGGCAAGACTTGGACAGCAGCCCCTTGTCCTGCTGTCACCATAGTTACCCAGTGCCCAGTCAGCGACATGTAACGCCCCTGTCCATGCCTACTCGTCCAAGTGTCTGTGGTGAAATGCACCCTGTCACACACAGAGATTCTCAAAGAAGCGGTGATGTTGTGTGCGACATGCTGGTGGAGCGCAGGCACACCTTTCTTTGAGAAGTAGTGCCGACTGGGCATCTGGTACTGGGGCACTGCGACGGACATAAGGTCTCGAAAATCCTCTGTGTCCACCAGGCGGAAAGGCAGCATTTCTGTAGCCAAGAGCTTGCAGATGGTGAAATTCAACCTCTTAGCTTTCTCATGGCTAGGAGGAAATGGTCTTTTACTTGTCCACATCTGAGGGACCGAGGGCTGGCTATTGTGCTTAGACGGGGTTGATAAGGGTGTCCCCGGCAAACTGCCGGTCTGTGAGGAAGATGCAGGCGGACATGTTAGGTTGCCTTGATCCAAAGGTGGTGCTATCGATATCGGACAGCGCTCAACACCAGCTGGTTTTACCACCTCCAAAGAAAATGATGACCTGCCAATCACGCTGGCTGTTGCGGGTAAAGAGGTGGCAGGTCTGCGCCCCAAAACAGGTGTGACTGCTGTCCCCCCAGTCACAGAGGATAAAGAGGCCGCGGATGCACAAGATATGGCAGACGGTGGTTGGCCCGGCCGGCTAGGCCGCATTGTAGCACACTGAGCTTCCCACTGCAACTTATGCTTCATGTCCATGTGCCGGTTCATGCATGAAGTACTCAAACTTTGTATTTTTTGGCCTTTACTTAGCTTTTGCTGACAAATGTTACAGATAACACGAGTTGGGTCATCTTTATCGATCTGAAAAAATGCCCAGGCTATGCAAGGCTTAGCACCCATGCGACCTGAAGAGCCACCATGACTTGTGGTGAGAGGCAGAGTTGTGTTTGAGGATGCAGTTGTTGACGTGCTTCCAGTACTACGTCTCTGTCCAGGAAGGCGCAACCTGAGCTCGTCGTCAATAGCATCTTCCTCCACCTCCTCTGCTGACCTCATCTCTTGGCTGACTGTGGGTTGACAGTAAGTGGGATCTCCAACCTCATCATCATCACCCTGTGCGTTATCACACCCGTCGTCCTCAGAGCCAACCTGATCCTGCCCTGACAAAAAACTAAAGTTGTCGCTCCAATCAGGTATTTGACTCTCATCATCGTCTTCCTCATTGTCTCCACCAACAGGAGTTACAGTTTGGGAATGAGGGTCTACATTATGGTCAGAACCTTCTGCGTCTGGTCCTGGATCCGACTCATAAAGATTCTGGGCATCAGTGCAGATCATTTCCTCGTCTGGATTCACAGAAGCGCTGGAGTCGACCTCTGATTCCCAGGCTATAGTATGAGTAAACAGCTCTGCAGACTCAACCACCTGTTCTACCTCATACTCAGACGGGCAGCTGGAGATTTGGGAGCTGTGAGGAAGCAAGTGCGATTGGGGTGACACCTTTGAGGACTGGAGTATTTGTGATGTTGAAGTTGATGTGGAGGAGAGCCCACTTAAAGGAGCACTTGATATCCGTTGAAGCACCTGCTGTTTTTGTGCCTCATCTGGAATTTGTAGCGATTGGCGTGGCCGTAAGAAAGGGATCTTATCACATTGTCCGCTAAAAGAAGTAGACATTTTAGTTTGGCTGGAAGATGGTCTTTCTTCTGCAGATGTTACTGTTGCTTTAACACCTACCCCACGGACACAACCTTTTTTCCCCTTCCCAACACGCCTATTCCCCTTTCCACCAGCAGCAGGCCTTTTTCCACTCATTTTGGTGGTTAACTAATTCACAACTCTGGAGTTGTTTGCACAAAAAAACAATGGATGGGAACCGAGCAGAGCTGAGTGGCCAAACTGTGGTATTAGGCCAAAACTATTGGCTGGGTTAGATGCAGAAAAAAAATTATATTCAATTTGCAACCTGATGGAGGTCACTATAGATGGACTAATAGAACAAGTCCCACACACAGCTAGAAGCCCAAATATTTTTTCAGAGGTAGATGCAGAAAAAAATTGTATTCAGTTTGCAACCTGATGGAGGTCAGTATAGATGGACTAATAGAACAAGTCCTACACACAGCTAGAAGCCCAAATATTTTTTCAGAGGTAGATGCAGAAAAAAATTATATTCAGTTTGCAACCTGATGGAGGTCAGTATAGATGGACTAATAGAACAAGTCCCACACACAGCTAGAAGCCCAAATATTTTTTCAGAGGTAGATGCAGAAAAAAAATATATTCAATTTGCAACCTGATGGAGGTCAGTATAGATGGACTAATAGAGAATGTCCCACACACTGCTAGAAGGCCAAATATTTTTTCAGATCTAGATGCAGATATAAATTATTTTTAATTTGCAACCTGATGGAGGTCAGTATAGATGGACTAATAGAGAAAGTCCCACACACAGCTAGAAGGCCAAATATTGTTTCAGAGCTAGATGCAGAAAAAAATTATATTCAGTTTGCAACCTGATGGAGGTCAGTATAGATGGACTAATAGAACAAGTCCCACACACAGCTAGAAGGCCAAATATTTTTTCAGAGCTAGATGCAGACAAAAATTATTTTGAATTTGCAACCTGATGGAGGTCAGTATAGATGGACTAATAGAGAAAGTCCCACACACTGCTAGAAGGCCAAATATTGTTTCAGAGCTAGATGCAGAAAAAAATTATATTCAGTTTGCAACCTGATGGAGGTCAGTATAGATGGACTAATACAACAAGTCCCACACACAGCTAGAAGGCCAAATATTTTTTCAGAGGTAGATGCAGATAAAAATTATTTTTAATTTGCAGCCTGATGGAGGTCAGTATAGATGGACTAATAGAGAAAGTCCCACACACTGCTAGAAGGCCAAATATTTTTTCAGAGCTAGATGCAGACAAAAATTATTTTGAATTTGCAACCTGATGGAGGTCAGTATAGATGGACTAATAGAGAAAGTCCCACACACTGCTAGAAGGCCAAATATTTTTTCAGAGCTAGATGCAGACAAAAAATTATTTTTAATTTGCAACCTGATGGAGGTCAGTATAGATGGACTAATAGAGAAAGTCCCACACACTGCTAGAAGGCCAAATATTTTTTCAGAGCTAGATGCAGAAAAAAATTATATTCAGTTTGCAACGTGATGGAGGTCAGTATAGATGGACTAATACAACAAGTCCCACACACAGCTAGAAGCCCAAATATTTTTTCAGAGGTAGATACAGAAAAAAATTATATTCAGTTTGCAACCTGATGGAGGTCTGTATAGATGGATTAATAGAACAAGTCCCACACACAGCTAGAAGCCCAATATTTTTTCAGAGGTAGATGCAGAAAAAAAATAGATTCAGTTTGCAACCTGATGGAGGTCAGTATAGATGGACTAATAGAGAAAGTCCCACACACTGCTAGAAGGCCAAATATTTTTTCAGAGCTAGATGCAGACAAAAAATTATTTTGAATTTGCAACCTGATGGAGGTCAGTATAGCTGGACTAATAGAGAAAGTCCCACACACTGCTAGAAGGCCAAATATTTTTTCAGAGCTAGATGCAGATAAAAATTATTTTAATTTGCAACCTGATGGAGGTCAGTATAGATGGACTAATAGAACAAGTCCCACACACTGCTAGAAGCCCAAATATTTTTTCAGAGCTAGATGCAGAAAAAAAATATATTCAATTTGCAACCTGATGGAGGTCAGTATAGATGGACTAATAGAATGATGCTATGCCCAAAAGATTTTACTTCACTAGGTGCAGTAAAAAAATTGGTATTCTATACACAGGTGGTATATCTTGCAACACAGATAGGCTACTCCACTGACTAACACACTCTGCAATAGGCCAAAAATGATTAGCTTTGCTAGATTCAGCCAAATGCTGTGAAAAAAACTTGCACAGCACTGGCACAGACCTGCCTGGCAAAAACTGATAGGAACTGATGTAACCTAGTCCTGAAAAGGACTGCAATTACAATTAGTCTTTACTCCCACAATCTATCTATTTAAGAGCACAGACCTGCCTGATAAAAGTCGTAGGAAATGCTGTAACCTAGTCCTTAAAAGGACTGCAATCACAACTATTCCCTACTCCCAAGCTATCTGTAGATTTGTGTGAAAATTGGCTTGAAATTAACAAGGTATAGCGCACACAGCAACAGCGGTGCCGTCTAACACGCAGCTGCAGCAGTGAGAAAATGGTGGCGACGGGGAAAATGGCTTGGTCTTATAGGGCAAGGACATGTGACATACACTGCCAATGACACATGCCCTTGCTTGTGTGAAAAAAAGCACTTCGCTCCGTGTGTGCGCTGCTGATAGGCTGACAGATTGCACCTCCCCACTGTAAATGCGGGAAAGAGAAAAAAAAATGGAGATCTTCATTGTTCCTGCAGAGATCCATCCCCTGCCCCTCCCCCCACCCCGCTGTACACTCAAACTGCGTATTAACATTAATTTTCATCATTACTGAAAAAAAATCCAGTTATGATTTTGGTGCACGAACAGTTATCGAACATAACCTCGAACAGCCGAATTTTTCTCAAATCGTTCGTGTTCGCTGAACGGCTCGAACACCGCCCAAAACAGCTCGAATTTGAGATTGGCGAACAGTTCTAGTAGAACAACGCTCATCTCTAATACTCAGATGGGCAGCTGGAGACTTGGGAGCTGTGAGGAAGCAAGTGCGATTGGGGTGACACCTCTGAGGACTGGAGTATTTGTGATGTTGAAGTTGAGGTGGAGGAGAGCCCACTTAAAGGAGCACTTGATATCCGTTGAAGCACCTGCTGTTTTTGTGCCTCATCTGAAATTTGTAGCGATTGGCGTGGCCATAAGAAAGGGATCGTATCACATTGTCCGCTAAAAGAAGTAGACATCTTAGTTTGGCTGGAAGATGGTATTTCTTCTGAAGATGTTACTGTTGCTTTAACACCTACCCCACGGACACAACCTTTTTTTCCCTTCTCAACACGCCTATTCCCCTTTCCACCAGCAGCAGGCCTTTTTCCACTCATTTTGGTGGTTAACTAATTGACAACTCTGGAGTTTTTTGCACAAAAAACGATGGATGGGAACCGAGCAGAGCTGAGTGGCCAAACTGTGGTATTAGCCCAAAAGGATTGGCTGGGTTAGATGCAGTAAAACAATTTTATTTCATACACAGGTGGTGGAGCTTAGTATAGATTGACTAATAGAATGAGTCCCACACACTGCTACAAGCCCAAAATTATTTTCCGAGCTAGATGCAGATAAAAATTATTTGTAATTTGCAAGCTGGAGGAGCTTAGTATAGATGGACTAAGAATAAGTCCCACACACTGCTACAAGCCCAAAATTATTTTCCGAGCTAGATGCAGATAAAAATTATTTGTAATTTGCAAGCTGGAGGAGCTTAGTATAGATGGACTAAGAATAAGTCCCACACACTGCTACAAGCCCAAACTTATTTTCCGAGCTAGATGCAGATAAAAATTATTTGTAATTTGCAAGCTGTGGGAGCTTAGTATAGATGGCCTAATATAATGAGTACCACACACTGCTAATATACCCAAAATTATTTTACAGGCAAGACGCAGCTAAAAATTATTATTAATTTCAAAGCTTGTGGAGCTTGGTATAGATGGCCTAATACAATGAGTACCATACACTACTACTATGCCCAAAATTATTTTCCAGGCAAGATGCAGCTAAAAATTATTATTAATTTCAAAGCTGGTGGAGCTTGGTATAGATGGCCTAATACAATGAGTACCACACACTACTACTATGCCCAAAATTATTTTCCAGGCAAGATGCAGCGAAAAATTATTATTAATTTCAAAACTGGTGGAGCTTGGTATAGATGACCTAATACAATGAGTACCACACACTGCTACTATGCCCATAATTATTTTTCAGGCAAGATGCAGCTAAAAATTATTAGTAATTTGAAAGCTGGTGGAGCTTAGTATAGATGGCCTAATAGAATGAGTACAACACACTGCTAATATGCCCAAAATTATTTTACAGGCAAGATGCAGCTAAAAATTATTATTAATTTCAAAGCTGATGGAGCTTGGTATAGATGGCCTAATAGAATGAGTACCACACACTACTACTACGCCCAAAATTATTTTCCGAGCTAGATGCAGCTAAAAATTATTTGTAATTTGCAAGCTGGAGGAGCTTAGTATAGATGGACTAAGAATAAGTCCCACACACTGCTACAAGCCCAAAATTATTTTCCGAGCTAGATGCAGAAAAAAATTATTTGTACTTTGCAAGCAGGAGGAGCTTAGTATAGATGGACTAAGAATAAGTCCCACACACTGCTACAAGCCCAAAATTATTTTCCGAGCTAGATGCAGATAAAAGTTATTACTAATTTGCAAGCTGGTGGAGCTTAGTATAGATGGCCTAATAGAATGATGCTATGCCCAAAAGGTTTTACTTGGCTAGGTGCAGTAAAAACATTGTATTCTATACACAGGTGGTGTAGCTTGCAACACAGATACGCTACTCCACTGACTAACACACACTGCAAGAGGCCAAAAAGGATTTGCTTCGCTAAATTTAGCCAAATGCTGTGAAAAACACTTGCACAGCACTGGCACAGACCTGCCTGGCAAAAAGTCCAAGGAAATGCTATAAAATAGTCCTCAAAAGGACTGCAATTACAATTAGTCCCTACTCCCAACCTATCTATTTAAGAGAACAGACCTGCCTGCTAAAAGTCATAGGAAATGCTGTAACCTAGTCCTCAAAAGGACTGCAATCACAACTATTCCCTACTCCCAAGCTATCTGTATATTTCAGAGAAAATTGGCTTGAAATTAACACTGAAAGTATAGCGCACACAGCAACAGCGGTGCCGTCTAACATGCAGCTGCAGCAGTGAGAAAATGGTGGCGACGGGGAAAATGGCTGGGTCTTATAGGGCAAGGACATGTGACATACACTGTCAATGACACATGCCCTTGCTTGTGTGAAAAAAAGCAGTTCGCTCCGTGTGTGCGCAGCTGATAGGCTGACAAATTGCGCCTCCCCACTGTAAATGCGGGAAAGAGAAAAAGAGATCCATCCCCTGCCCCTCCCCCCACCCCGCTGTACACTGAAACTGCGTATTAACATTGATTATCAGCATTACTGTGAAAAAATCCAGTTATGATTTTGGTGCACGAACAGTTATCGAACATAACCTCGAACAGCTGGATTTTTTTTCAAATCGTTCGTGTTCGCCGAACGGCTCGAACACCGCTCAAAACAGCTCGAATTTGAGATTGGCGAACAGTTCGAGTCGGACAACGCTCATCTCTACTAGAGACTAAAATTACGGGGAACCCCACGCCAATTTTTTTTTTAATAAATCTTTTATTTTAACACTAAATGACAAGCACAGTAATCAACACTGTCACTGTACTTATTATAAATGTGACTGACATGTTTCTATCTATCTAATCTATGTGTGATGCTCTATTCTTTCTGTTCTAAATTGTCGGGTACCGATGCTATATTGCCGGCTGGATGTTTTAAAGAGACGGTGCATGAAAACACTATTATTTTTTTTAATAAATCCTTTAATACTAAATGCCAAGTACAGTAACCAACACTGTCACTGTACTTCTTATATATGTGACTGACATGTTTCTATCTATCTAATCTATGTGTGATGCTCTATTCTTTCTGTTCTAAATTGTCGGGTACCGGTGTATGCCGCTGATGAATTGCCAGCTTTTCATGTTTCACTGTGAGCACTGTTCCCATCGATTTGGGTAACCACTGTAATGCCACAACCACCATGGCTGTGACATTACAGTGAGTGGCAGACAATCCCTGCATGATGTGAAAAAATCCAGTTACTCTTTTGGTGCACGAACAGTTATCGAACATAACCTCGAACAGCCAAATTTTTTGCAAATCGTTCACGTTCGTCGAACGACTCGAACACCGCCCAAAACAGCTCGAATTTGAGATTGGCGAACAGTTCTAGTCGAACACCGCTCATCTCTAATCCCGACTAGGTTTCCGTGTAGAATAATATTAGCAAATTACAGGCCTACAATTTAAAGCTGTTGTTCTCTGTAAGACATATCATCGAAATGACTTCTAAAATCATATATTTCTTTAATTTCCATTCCGCTGCAGTATGTCGGTGAAGCTATTCACATTAGGTCTCCGTGTAGAATAATATTAGTAAATGACAGGCCTGCTATTTAAAATCGTGAATCTCTGTAAGACATATCACATATAACTGCGTTCCAAAATTAACCATTTCTCGTGAACGTGAAAAATATTGTTCTCCATTTAAAATGGGCAAGGTGCATGGCAAGAGACTGGGAAGTGGACATGATGGTGATGAAGCATGCAGAGGCTGAGGACATGGCCGTGGGCAAGGTGAAATTGTGCCACAACAAACATCCACATGTTCTTACTCGACCTTCCTGTCCAATTACTAGGGGACCGCATAGCACCACTATTGCACACAGAGCAGTGTCAAAATATTATTGGTTGGATAGCAGATAATGCTTCCAGTCACTTGGCCACCACCACCACCACCCTGTCTTCCACACGGTCAAGTCTCAGTAGCCGTGAGTCTGGACCGCATATTCCTCACCCTGATCTTCCTTCCTCCCACCATGCCCAGTGCCAGGAGACAACTGATCCCACACTTGGACACTCAGAAGAGCTGTTCAATTTTCCATTTGTAGATTCTGGCCTCTTGCTCTGCCAGCTTCAAGCGAGTCAAGTGGTGAACGTGTGTAGCGATGCCCACATATTGGAGCAGCCATGGTCACACAAAGGTGACGGTGGGAAAGTGTCACAAGAGGTGGATAATGATGATGAGGCACAATTGCCATAAAGTCAGGAGGAGGACCAGGGTGCGGAAGTGGAAGACGAGGTGGTGGATGATATAGTAGCTAGAGATGAGCGTTGTTCTACTCGAACTGTTCGCCAATCTCAAATTCGAGCTGTTTTGGGCGGTTTTCGAGCCGTTCGGCGAACACGAACAATTTGAGAAAAATTCGGCTGTTCGAGGTTATGTTCGATAACTGTTCGTGCACCAAAATCATAACTGGATTTTTTCTCAGTAATGATGAAAATTAATGTTAATACGCAGTTTGAGTGTACAGCGGGGTGGGGGGAGGGGCAGGGGATGGATCTCTGCAGGAACAATGAAGATCTCCATTTTTTTTTCTCTTTCCCGCATTTGCAGTGGGGAGGTGCAATCTGTCAGCCTATCAGCAGCGCACACACGGAGCGAAGTGCTTTTTTTCACACAAGCAAGGGCATGTGTCATTGGCAGTGTATGTCACATGTCCTTGCCCTATAAGACCAAGCCATTTTCCCCGTCGCCACCATTTTCTCACTGCTGCAGCTGCGTGTTAGACGGCACCGCTGTTGCTGTGTGCGCTATACCTTGTTAATTTCAAGCCAATTTTCGCACAAATCTACAGATAGCTTGGGAGGAGGGAATAGTTGTGATTGCAGTCCTTTTAAGGACTAGGTTACAGCATTTCCTACGACTTTTATCAGGCAGGTCTGTGCTCTTAAATAGATAGATTGTGGGAGTAAAGACTAATTGTAATTTGAGTCCTTTTCAGGACTAGGTTACATCAGTTCCTATCAGTTTTTGCCAGGCAGGTCTGTGCCAGTGCTGTGCAAGTTTTTTTCACAGCATTTGGCTGAATCTAGCAAAGCTAATCCTTTTTGGCCTATTGCAGAGTGTGTTAGTCAGTGGAGTAGCCTATCTGTGTTGCAAGATATACCACCTGTGTATAGAATACCAATTTTTTTACTGCACCTAGTGAAGTAAAATCTTTTGGGCATAGCATCATTCTATTAGTCCATCTATACTGACCTCCATCAGGTTGCAAATTGAATATAATTTTTTTCTGCATCTAGCTCTGAAAAAATATTGGGCTTCTAGCTGTGTGTGGGACTTGTTCTATTAATCCATCTATACAGACCTCCATCAGGTTGCAAACTGAATATATTTTTTTCTGCATCTACCTCTGAAAAAATATTGGGCTTCTAGCTGTGTGTGGGACTAGTTCTATTAATCCATCTATACAGACCTCCATCAGGTTGCAAATTGAATATAATTTTTTTCTGCATCTAACCCAGCCAATAAATTTGGCCTAATTCCACAGTTTGGCCACTCAGCTCTGCTCGGTTCCCATCCATTGTTTTTTTGTGCAAACAACTCCAGAGTTGTGAATTAGTTAACCACCAAAATGAGTGGAAAAAGGCCTGCTGCTGGTGGAAAGGGAAATAGGCGTATTGGGAAGGGGAAAAAAGGTTGTGTCCGTGGGGTAGGTGTTAGAACCTTGCTGTTAGGTTTTTTTTCCTTTGCTGGTCACATGACCTTGTTGGCCTATTTAATCCTGCTCCGCCCTTCTGGCTTTGCTGGACTTCATTGTATATCTACTTTCTAACTAGCCTGTGCTCTGTATCTAGCTCTGTTAGTTTGCTTGGTCTACGGACCTCTATGTTCTATCTATTTTGTTTGTTCGTCTGTCTGCTACTATTTCTGTTAGGAGGTGTCCCATATTCCTCCCAGTCCTTAGTACTTGTAGGGATTCCCTCCCCACATCTATAGGTCTCCGTACAGACTAGATTATTACTTTAGCAGGTCTGATCGCAGGATCAGGTTCCCTGTTACATCGTAGGGATTCAGCTGAGTCCTATAGTAGGGACAGATCTCCTCTCTTTCCTTAGCTTTGGTAGCAGAACATAACAGTAAGTCCAGCCTGCAAATTCTCTAAGGAAAGATTTTTTTTTTTTTGTTCCATCATGGTGTCGGTTCAGGATTTGGCTAAACACCTGCAGGGACTCTCTCTGGAAGTGGCCGAGCTCCGTCAGCACGTGAGTAACTGTCCTGGAGCATATTTCTTGGAGCCTAAGGTATGTTTGCCGGATTTATTTTTGGTGAACATCGAGAATTTTTTTCATTTAAAAATGCTTGCTTATTGTATTTTCGTTTGAGACCCAAGTCCTCTGGGGATGAATCCCAGCGCGTAGGGTTCATAATGTCACTTTTGCGCAAAGAGCCTCAGGAGTGGGCCTTTTCTTTGCAACCTAGTGATACATGCTTCAGATCAGTGGATAGTTTTTTTTCTGCTTTAGGATTATTATATGGTGATCCTGACCGTGTGGCATCAGCTGAGACTGAGTTGAGACGTTTAAAACAAGGATCAGGTAATGTGGAAAAATATTGTACTCATTTTCGTCGTTGGTCCACTCAAACAGGGTGGAACGATTCTGCTCTGAAAAGTCTATTTCTTGCTGGGCTCAGTGAAAGGGTTAAAGACCTGCTAATTGCTTATCCTACACCTGAGGATTTGCAACAGGCTATGCAATTAGCTATACGGGTGGATAGAAGACTGCGTGCTAGGGTTAATGAGAGCAAATCCTCTGCTATGTCAGTTTCTGGTTATGATAATGTGTGTACTAACAGTGGTGAACCGATGTAGATTGGATCGGTGGCACCTCGCTCTCAAGAAAAAGACCGTCGTTTTTCGGAAGGCTTGTGTTTCTATTGCGGAAAATCTGGTCATTTGATTAAAGGCTGTGAGCTTCGTATGAAGAAAGAAAAAAAAATGGTCAGTCACGCCCGTATTGCATGTTTAAATTCCAAGGGTATATTTTTAGCTGCTTCCACGATTGCTCAGGAAAAATTAATGGAATTTCGGGTGTTTGTTGATTGCGGGTCTACACTGAATGTAATTGATGGGGGATTCGTGGAAAAACTCAATTTAAAACCTGAACCTTTATCATCCCCCATTGCTGTGGTTTCTGTGGATGGCTCCCCTTTGAAGAATATTACTCTCAAGGTCAGTGAATTTCCTCTCACTATTAATGGTGTTCACCATGAGAAATTGGATTTGGTAGTGTTGAATAACTTGCCTTCTCCAGTAATATTGGGTTTGCCCTGGTTAAAATTTCACAATCCTGTACTGGATTGGTCTACCAGTGAAATTAATCCTGGAGCCATAAATGTTATGACAAGTGTTGTAACGGGCGTATTGCAGCTTTGGATAGGGGAGAATTGCCTGTTCCTATTCAGGATTTTTGGAGAGTTTTTTCTGAGAAAGAATCGCAGGTTTTGCCTCCCCATAGAGACTATGATTGTTCTATTGAATTTGTCCCTGGAGCGATTCTTCCTAAAAGTCGTTTATTTAACCTTACTATTCCTGAGAGGAAGGCTTTGGAGGAATACATACAGACAAGTTTGGCCGCCGGTCACATTAGGCCCTCTAAGTCTCCTGTGGCGGTTGGATTTTTTTTTGTAAAAAAAAAGGACGGCGGTTTACGTCCTTGTCTGGATTTTCGTGAGATTAACAAAATTACGGTACGCAATCCTTCCCCACTGCCATTGATTCCTGATCTGTTTAACCAGTTATTGGGGGCCAAGTGGTTCTCTAAAATTGACCTTAAGGGGGCATACAATCTGTTGCGCATGAAGGAGGGTGATGAATGGAAGACTGCTTTTAACACTCCTGTGGGTCATTTTGAGAATCTGGTTATGCCTTTTGGTCTTACTAATGCTCCTGCATTTTTTCAGAATCTGATTAATGACATCCTTAGACCTTTGATCGGTAAAAATGTGGTTGTGTATTTGGATGACATTTTGATTTATTCGCCAGATCTGGAGTCTCATTGGCGGAGCGTGCGTGAGGTATTACAGTTATTAATGGACAATTCGCTTTTTGCTAAGCTGGAGAAATGTGAGTTCACTGTACAGAGAATTAGTTTTTTGGGCTACATTATCTCCAGCAAAGGTTTTGAGATGGATCCGGTTAAGGTTCAGGCTGTGCAGGAATGGCCTAGGCCTATTGGTTTGAAATCGATACAGAGGTTTTTGGGTTTCGCCAATTACTATAGAAAATTCATAAAAAATTTTTCTAGTATTGTCAAACCTCTGACTGATCTCACCAGGAAAGGTGCTGATGCGGTTCAGTGGTCTTCTGAGGCCATTGAAGCTTTTGTGTATCTCAAGGAGAGGTTCACCTCTGCTCCCATCCTTATGCAGCCTGATGTTACTAGGCCGTTTTTGGTTGAGGTTGATGCTTCCTCTGTGGGGGTTGGCGCAGTATTGTCTCAGGATAACGGGGATGGATTACATCCCTGTGCCTTTTTTTCAAAAAAATTTTCGGAGACTGAATTGAATTACGATATTGGTAATCGGGAATTATTGGCTATTAAACTCGCATTTGAACACTGGCGCCACTTCTTGGAAGGTGCGGAATTTCCCGTTCAGGTTCTTACGGATCATAAAAATCTGATATATCTTGATGCTGCCAAGCGTCTGAATGCCCGTCAGGCTAGGTGGGCACTGTTTTTCTCGCGGTTTAATTTCTCCGTTACTTACATCCCTGGTACTAAGAATGTTAAGGCGGATGCCTTGTCTCGCAGTTTTTCTCCCATAGTCGGTGCTGAGAAAGAGGAAAACATTTTACAAGAAGGTGTTGTGATAGCTGCTTTAGACTCCGTTTTGGAAGATGAGATTCTTAAAGCTCAGGAGAATGCCCCATCTAACACTCCTCATGGGAGGTTGTTTGTGCCTGGGACCTTTAGGAGAGATTTGTTTGTTGAGTGTCACGAATCTCGGTTGGCAGGTCATCCCGGAATCTCTGAGACCAAGAGACTGGTGGGTCGCAGTTTTTGGTGGCCTGGATGGCAGAAGGAAGTCATTAAGTGGGTGCGCCAATGTACTATATGTGCTAGATCTAAGTCCTCACATACTCCTGCTGCGGGGTTACTTTGTCCTTTGGAGGTCCCCAGTGCTCCTTGGACACATTTGGCTATGGACTTTATAACTGACCTTCCCCCCTCTGAGGGTTTTACTGTCATCTGGGTGGTCGTGGACCGTTTTAGCAAGATGTGTCACTTGGTTCCCTTCGTCAAACTGCCCTGCGCTAAAACTCTCGCTAAGGCCTTTGTCAAGGAAATTGTCAGACTTCATGGCGTTCCTACTGACATTGTTTCTGATAGGGGTCCTCAGTTCGTGGCTCGTTTTTGGCGTGCCTTTTGTGACAGGTTGGGAATTCATTTGTCGTTTTCGTCCGGATATCATCCTGAATCTAATGGCCAGACAGAAAGGAAAAACCAGGATGTTGAGCAGTTCTTGCGTTGTTTTGTGGCAGACAACCAAGAGGGGTGGTCTGAGTTTCTGCCACTTGCCGAATTTGCTCTGAACAATCATACATCTTCTTCTGCTGGTTGTTCGCCTTTTTTTTGTTGTTCTGGGAGACATCCGTCGTTTGGGTCGTTCTCCAAGTTGGGATCTGCCGTGCCTGAGGAGGAGAATTTTTCCGGTGATTTGGAAAGAGTTTGGACGGATGTGCGTGGTAATCTTCAGGAGGCCAACAGAAAATCTAAAGACTACTTTGATAGGAAACGACAGGAGGTTTTGTTCGCTGTTGGTGACATGGTTTGGTTGTCCTCTAGGAATCTGCGGTTGAGGATTCCTTCTAAGAAATTGGGTCCCAAGTTTGTAGGGCCCTTTAAGGTGCTTCAGGTTGTCAACCAATCTGCTGTTAGGTTGGAGGTTCCTACCTCCTGGAGAATTAATCCGGTCTTTCATGTCTCTCTGTTAAAAAAAGTTGTTGTGTCGGATGGTGACGCCTCTGCCTCTGTTCCTCCGGTGGTGGAGGACGGGGAATATGAAATTTCTCGTATCCTTGACTCTAGACGGTATAGAGGTAGTTTGCAGTATCTTGTGGCCTGGAAAGGTTTCGGACCCGAGGATAACTCTTGGGTGAGGTCAGATGATGTTTCCGCGTCCAGATTTATCAGAGCGTTTCACAGGAGATTTCCAGATAAGCCTGGTCCTAGGGGATCCGGAGGATCCTCTTAGAAGGGGGGTACTGTTAGAACCTTGCTGTTAGGTTTTTTTTCCTTTGCTGGTCACATGACCTTGTTGGCCTATTTAATCCTGCTCCGCCCTTCTGGCTTTGCTGGACTTCATTGTATATCTACTTTCTAGCTAGCCTGTGCTCTGTATCTAGCTCTGTTAGTTTGCTTGGTCTACGGACCTCTATGTTCTATCTATTTTGTTTGTTCGTCTGTCTGCTACTATTTCTGTTAGGAGGTGTCCCATATTCCTCCCAGTCCTTAGTACTTGTAGGGATTCCCTCCCCACATCTATAGGTCTCCGTACAGACTAGATTAGGACTTTAGCAGGTCTGATCGCAGGATCAGGTTCCCTGTTACATCGTAGGGATTCAGCTGAGTCCTATAGTAGGGACAGATCTCCTCTCTTTCCTTAGCTTTGGTAGCAGAACATAACAGTAGGTGTTAAAGCAACAGTAACATCTGCAGAAGAAAGACCATCTTAAAGCCAAACTAAAATGTCTACTTCTTTTAGCGGACAATGTGATAAGATCCCTTTCTTACGGCCATGCCATTCCCTACAGATTCCAGATGAGGCACAAAAACAGCAGGTGCTTCAACGGATATCAAGTGCTCCTTTAAGTGGGCTCTCCTCCACATCAACTTCAACATCACAAATACTCCAGTCCTCAAAGGTGTCACCCCAATCGCACTTGCTTCCTCACAGCTCCCAAATCTCCAGCTGCCCGTCTGAGTATGAGGTAGAACAGATGGTTGAGTCTGCAGAGCTGTTTACTCATACTATAGCCTGGGAATCAGAGGTCGACTCCAGCGCTTCTGTGAATCCAGACGAGGAAATGATCTGCACTGATGCCCAGAATCTTTATGAGTCGGATCCAGGACCAGACGCAGAAGGTTCTGACCATAATGTAGACCCTCATTCCCAAACTGTAACTCCTGTTGGTGGAGACAATGAGGAAGACGATGATAAGACTCAAATACCTGATTGGAGCAACAACTTTAGTTTTTTGTCAGGGCAGGAACAGGTTGGCTCTGAGGACGACGGGTGTGATAACGCACAGGGTGATGATGATGAGCTTGGAGATCCCACTTACTGTCAACCCACAGTCAGCCAAGAGATGAGGTCAGCAGAGGAGGTGGAGGAAGATGCTAGTGACGACGAGGTCAGGTTGCGCCTTCCTGGACAGAGACGTAGTACTGGAAGCACGTCAACAACTGCATCCTCAAACACAACTCTGCCTCTCACCACAAGTCGTGGTGGCTCTTCAGGTCGCATGGGTGCTAAGCCTTGCATAGCCTGGGCATTTTTTCAGATCGGTAAAGATGACCCAACTCGTGTTATCTGTAACATTTGTCAGCAAAAGCTAAGTAGAGGCCAAAAAATACAAAGTTTGAGTACTTCATGCATGAACCGGCACATGGACATGAAGCATAAGTTGCAGTGGGAAGCTCAGTGTGCTACAATGCGGCCTAGCCGGCCGGGCCAACCACCGTCTGCCATATCTTGTGCATCCGCGGCCTCTTCATCCTCTGTGACTTGGGGGACAGCAGTCACACCTGTTTTGGGGCGCAGACCTGCCACCTCTTTACCCGCAACAGCCAGCGTGATTGGCAGGTCATCATTTTCTTTGGAGGTGGTAACACCAGCTGGTGTTGAGCGCTGTCCGACATCGATAGCACCACCTTTGGATCAAGGCAACCTAACATGTCCGCCTGCATCTTCCTCACAGACCGGCAGTTTGCCGGGGACACCCTTATCAACCCCGTCTAAGCACAATAGCCAGCCCTCGGTCCCTCAGATGTGGACAAGTAAAAGACCATTTCCTCCTAGCCATGAGAAAGCTAAGAGGTTGAATTTCACCATCTGCAAGCTCTTGGCTACAGAAATGCTGCCTTTCCGCCTGGTGGACACAGAGGATTTTCGAGACCTTATGTCTGTCGCAGTGCCCCAGTACCAGATGCCCAGTCGTCACTACTTCTCAAAGAAAGGTGTGCCTGCGCTCCACCAGCATGTCGCACACAACATCACCGCTTCTTTGAGAAACTCTGTGTGTGACAGGGTGCATTTCACCACAGACACTTAGACGAGTAGGCATGGACAGGGGCGTTACATGTCGCTGACTGGGCACTGGGTAACTATGGTGACAGCAGGACAAGGGGCTGCTGTCCAAGTCTTGCCGTCCCCACGAGTTGTGCGTCAATCCTCTTTATGTCAAAGTTCCTCCACTGCTTCTGCCTCCTCAACCTCCTGTCGGTCTTCCACCTGCACCCAAAGCCTGTCTGGTCATGCCACAAGCTTTCTAACTGCACAGAAGGGATCCTGCACACCTCCTTACTATGCTGGCAGTAGGGCTCAACGTCATCAGGCGGTTCTTACATTGAAATGTCTGGGAAATGTGAGTCACACAGCTGAGGAGTTGTGGTCAGCTCTGGAGAACCAATTTCATGAATGGTTGTCTCCACTGGACCTGAAACCAGGGAAGGCCGTGTGCAACAATGCTGCAAACCTGGGTGCGGCCTTTCGCCGGGGCAATGTCACACACGTGCCTTGTATGGCTCACGTGTTGAACCTGGTTGTCCAGCAATTTTTAGCCCACTATCCCAGACTAGATGGCCTTCTGCAGAGGGCACGGTCGCTGTGTGCTCACTTCCGCCGTTCGCATCCCGCAGCTCAGCGACTTACATCTCTACAGAAGTCGTTGGGCCTGCCACTTCACCGGCTAAAATGCGATGTGCCTACCCGGTGGAATTCAACTCTGCACATGTTGCAGCGACTGTGGCAGCACCGACAAGCCCTGGTGCAATACGTTCTGACGTATAGCCTGGGCCAACGAGATTCAGAGGTGGGGCAAATCACGCTGGAGGAGTGGTCTCAGATCAGGCACCTATGCACCCTTCTGCACAGTTTTGAAATGGCGACGAAGATGTTTAGTGCTGACGATGCCATTATCAGCATGACTACTCCGGTGATTTACATGCTGGAGCACATGTTAAACAGAATTCGGAGTCAGGTGGTGGCACAAGAGGAGGTGGAGGAAGTAGAGGAGGAGGAGTTGTATGCGGAAGGGCTAACATCTGCAAGGTCAAGATGGTCGGCAGCACCAAGGCGGCAGGCATGTGAGGGTGGGGGAGATGGTTTTACCAGGGCGCATGGTAGCAGCCAAACTAGTGAGGAAGGTGCAGGAGCCCAGGAAGAAGTGGAGGACGAACTGATGGAAGACTCATCAGATGAGGGAGACCTTGATCACATTTCTGTTGTGCGAGGTTGGGGGGAGAGGACAGAGGAAGGAAGCATGATTGTTACATCGCCACCAACACAACAGGGACTTGGTGCTCCTGGATGCGCAACACACATGAGTGCCTTCTTGCTGCACTACCTGCAACATGACCCTCGAATTGTGAGAATTAGAAATAATCCTGACTACTGGGTTGCCACACTGTTAGATCCCCGGTACAAAAGTAAATTTGCAGAAATTATTCCTGCCATAGAAAGGGATGCACGCATGCAGGAGTATCAGCAGAGACTGTTGCAGAATCTTACATGTGCTTTTCCACAAAATACCAGTGGTGCACGTAGTGAATCTCACAGTTCCAACTTGCCAACCGTGGGACCGTCAAGTGTTCAGCACTCAAACCGTAACAGAACCACAGTATCTGCTGGTAACATCAATTTTGCGGAATCATTTCACCACTTTTTTAGCCCATCCTTTGCAAGGCCACAGGAGACAAGAAGTCTGACACATAGTCAACGCCTAGAGACGATGGTACAGGAGTATCTCCAAGTAAACATTGAAGCCACGACTGTGTCACTGGACCCTTGCTCTTTTTGGGCTTCCAATCTGGATAAATGGCCGGAGCTAGCCACTTACGCCTTGGAGATCTTGTCATGCCCCGCAGCCAGCGTTCTGTCTGAATGTGTGTTCAGCGCTGCTGGTGGTGTGCTGACAGATAAGCGCACGCGGCTCTCCACTGATAATGTAGACAGACTCACGTTCATAAAGATGAACAAATCATGGATCCGAAACGACTTTTCTACCCCTGTGTCATCCTGGGGAGAGTAAAAGCTTGATGATTGGTTAAAATCACCCTACCAACCGTTTTAAGCTTTCAAATTACTAATCATGTTTATCTGTATCTTGGCTGGAAAATAATTTGGGCTTTGTAGCAGTGTGCAGCACGGATTCTATTAGGCCATCTATAATAAGCTCCACCAGATTTAAAATTACTAATCATGTTTATCTGTATCTTGACTGGAAAATAATTTGGGCTTTGTAGCAGTGTGCAGCACTGATCCTATTAGGCCATCTATACTAAAGCTTCACCAGATTTAAAATTAATAATAATTTTTAGCTGCATCTAGCCCGGAAAATAATTTTGGGGCTCCGAGATGCGCAAGACACATAAGTGCCTTCTTGCTGCACTACCTGCAGCATGACCCTCATATTGTCAGAATTCGAAGTAATCATGACTACTGGGTTGCCACACTCTTAGATCCCCCAAACTTTTCGATCAACCTTTTCATTTTAATAAAGACCAAAAAAATGGTCATTTTTGAAATTATAAGCATTAGCAGGTTGTTAGAAACTGAAATCATACAGTTTTCAACTCAAAACTTTATTCTAGGTGATGTTACATTTTCACATAGGACCCCTTGTTCGAAAGGAGCTTCTGAACTCTCTCGTCCATTGAATTTGTCAGGTTTTGGATGGTTTCTGCTTCAATTGTTTTGCATGAGGACAGAATACCCTCCCAGAGCTGTTGCTTAGATGTGAACTGCCTCCCGCCATCATAGACACTCCTTTTAATGATGCTCCAAAGGTTCTGAATGGGGTACAGGTCAGGGGAGCATGGGGGTCACACCATAAGTTTGTCCCCTTTTATGCCCATATCAGCCAGAGATGCAGATGTTTTATGTGCAGCATGAGATGGTGCATTATCATGCAGAAAAATGATCTTGCTGTGAAATACACGGTTCTTCTTCTTGAACCATGGCAGGAAGTGCTGTTTGAGAAAATCCACATACATTATGGAGTTCATCTTTAGCGCCTTCAGGGATCCTAAAGGGGCCGACAATCTCTCTCCCCATGATTCCATCCCAAAACATTACTCCACCTCCTCCTTGTTGGCGCTGTAGCCGTGTTTGCGTGGGGTGTCCATCAACCAGCCATCCTCCACTCCATCCATCTGGACCATCGAGCGCTGCACGGCACTCATCCGTGAACAAAACAGTTTTGAAATCAGTCTTCATGTAATGTTTGGCCCACTGGAGCCGTTTCTGCTTGTGTGAAGTGGATAGAGGAGGTCGACAGGATGGCGTATGCACAGCTGCAAACCTCTGAAGGACCCTGCATCTTGTTGTTCGGGGGACGTTGGAGGCACAAGCAGCTTCAAAAACTTGTCTGCTGCTATGACAAGGCTTTTTTGCCGCTGCTCTTTCAACCTGACGTAATTGCCTGTAGGAAAGAGTCCTCAATTTGCCCTTATCAGCACGCACATGTGTGTACTGTGAATCAGCTACATACTTCTTGATTGCCAAGACACTTCATCCTGATCATCGCACAATGTTGATTGTAGTCATGCCTTGACCTAAACACTCCACAATTTGTTGCTTCTCAGCAGCCGACACATCCTTTTTCTTTCCCATTTTGGCAGAAAATGTAGGCTGCTTAATAATGTGAGACAACCTTCTTAAGTAGTCTTGCCTTTCATTGGACACACCTGCCAAACTAATTAGCACAGGTGTCTGCAATTGCTTACAGTGATATAAAGAGCCCTGACACACATCACCATCAATGAGTTTAACTGACAAACAAACAAATTCTTCCCTTATCACTCCTAAACACTTTTTGCATAATAATTTGGAACGCAGTGTACATGTGCTTTTCCACAAAACACCAGTGGTTCACGTAGTGAATCTTACAGTTCTAACTTGCCAACCGTGGTCTGTATGGAGTTGTTCAATAAAGGGCCCAAAATTAAGATAACATAGATGGGAGAGGTCTCTATGAATAGGAATTCCTAAGTATTTGATACCCTGTGAGGGCCAGGCAAAGGGAAAGTTGGACTGGATGGAATCCTATATGGATTTGGGGAGGGAGACATCAAGGGCCTCAGACTTCGCTGCATTGATTTTAAAATTTGACCATGTAACAAAGTGATCTATTTCAGCCATAACAGCATGGATGGATATATGTGATTGAGTGATATATACTAGGACATCATCAGCAAATAGAGAGCACTTGTACTCGGTGCATCCCACCTCAATCCACCTAATATTGGGGTTATGGCGAATTGATGAGAGCAGGTGCTCCGTCACTAGGATGTATAAGAGAGGGGACAGAGGACATCCCTGCCTTGTCCCATTGGTGATTGTGAGAGGTGATGAAAATGTTCTGATGCACCCCCTGGGCCTTGGGACACCCGGAGCCGGACCCTTTTTGGTGGATGCTGGTGGTTGTAGTCTTCGTGGCGGCGACCCGGTTCCGTGGTTCAGGGTGGTCAAACCAGTGGCGGAACTATTTATGTGGTTTTGATGTTTAAATGTCCGACTACGCCACCCGTGGATTGCGGTCAGAGTGAACCGCCGCTGCAGGGCAGACCGCTGAGGCTGGTGTTGTGGGTGCAGCAGAGCGTAGCATAACTCCCCACGGGAGGAGTATAGCCTCAGGGCAGTGTATGCGGAGGATGGGGGTGATGGTGCAGGGCAGCAGCAGTAACGACACGGAGTCAGTGATGCAGTCCAGGGCCTTTACTCACAGTTCTTATTATCCAGACCACGTCTGCAGGTAACGGCTGCCCACGTCGTACTGTGCTCACCAGGTGAGGGGCTCAGACAACTCCCAGATAACTTTGGAGCGCTTCACAGGACCCCCTTTGTGTGTGCTTTGTCTGGCCTTTCTTACCAACCCTTCTGTCCGGCTGCCTCGGGCCTCCTCTTGGTAAACTTGGCGCCAGTTTCCCTGACCCTATGTGGTGCCTTCCTAGCGGGTGTAGCGAGGGGCTGCGCCACATAAAATGTCACAGCCTTCGGTTTCTAGCTGAGGGTCGTTTCCTGCCTCCACTAGTTTCGGGGACCGGTCTCCCCCTTTGGCCTGACCCCTCCACGCAGGTGGATTCGGGCGTGCGGTGGCGACTCACCCGTCCGCACCCCTGGGATCCCTTCATTCCTCGTTCCTGGAGCCTTCTCCGCTCCTCTTCCTTCCTTCTCCCTCTTCCAGGCCTGGGCCTCTGTTACTAGGCCCGCCTCCGGAGCAGAGCTCATGCAGAGCCCCTGCTCCCTGCCACTTCTGCTCAGACTTCTCTGCACTGAACTAAGATGGTGCCCACCTTTTATACTCCCTTCTCAATGCACCCAGGAACTGCTTCCTCCCTGCTCCTGCACTACAGGGTTCCCCTTCCTCAGTGTTCCCTCCCCCCACTCCAGCCAGGGACAGGGACTGTCGTGCTCATCTCAGAGGCATATTGGTCGCCCTGCCCCACGGCAATGTGGTGTAATGCATTCAGGTGTCAGGTCCTGATCCACACTCCATCCTTACCTGAGAGTGAGATATCACACCTCTGGGTGAGGTGCAATACCTCTGTAGCAACCGAGCCCTCAGGGTGCTACAGTTCCATTTATCTTCAGCCTAGGTGACGTATTGTGATACAGGGCCGTGATTTTGGCTATAAAAGGGTCCCCTAGACCCCTACCCCAAGCTTTTTAAGAGAATCATATATGGCGTGCCAGGAGACTCTATGGAATGCTTTCTCAGCATCCAACGAGAGTATCTAATTACAAATTTTTAACTGCATCTAGCCCAGGAAATACTTTGTGCCTAGTAGCAGTGTCTGCTAGTCAGCGGATTATCCCGGCTGTTAAGCAAGCTACACCACCTGTAGTTTAGACACTTAATTTTTTCAAAGGAAATGCTTCGGGACCATGGGATACTCAGTGAAGAGCATCAGGAGGCACCCCAAGGCATAGGGGCTGGGACTGGCAGTAGGATGCCTTGCGGTGGACAGCCGAGCTCGATCCTTAAAAAAGCTTTTTAACTGCAGCAGCTTTAGTGGACGCTACTGGAGCTGGAATTACGCGGCTGCTGGCATGAGACTTGCCCTCCAATAGATCCTTGTAAATGGATTTAAAGTGTATTCATTCAAATTAGAGAGACAATTTAAATTAAAAAGCTTAGAGCTGCCTCCACCACAGGGGGGCTCGCTCGACCCACCAGCGGACAGGCACCAGTATTGGGAGAGGGGGGCTAGCCATCAGGGTTCACCGCGGCTCTGGCACAAACCCGGCGACACGGAGGTGGCACGGGCAGGAGTGGACTGGCCGTGTCGGCTTCTCACTTTTTGGATTTTAGAAGGGCATGACATGCCTATATCTGTGTCTCCCCCTCCTTTTACTCCTCCACCTCTTTTATTTTCGCATGACTATATGTACTTGTCACTTTTCCATGTGTTAGTTATGTCTTCTGAGCAGTTTGTCAGCTTTTGGACACCTTTGAAGGTGTTTTCTATGTGTTTCTATGTGTTTTTGTTTGCCTGCCATTGGTTTTAACGGTGTTCGAAGCGTAAAATAAATTCAAATACAGTGTCTTTTTTTGGGGAGGTCTAACTCTATTCCCATGCACCTCTGTCTTCACACCCAGACATGGGTATATGCTTCCTGATTTTGTCTATTTGCACTTGTCCTGCTCCTTCTCCGCATCCCCATCCTCCACCACCATATCACCACCATATGAAACATATCAACATATCTAAGTCTCTTTCAAGGGGCATTGGAGTTCCTCCAAATTTTTGGCAGCTGTTGCTTCAGTGCATAGGCTAACAGTATGGGAGACCCACTTACTAATAATGGGAACATTGTTTTCAGGAGGCCCTCCGACCTCTATGTCTCTTGCAAAAGGCATTGGAGTTCCTCCAAATTTTTGGCAGCCCTTGCATTCACTGCATAGGCAAACAGTATGGAAGATCCACATCCTAATAATGTGAGCATTTTTTGCAGGAAGCCCTCCGACCTCTACGTCCCTTGCAAGGGGCATTGGAGTGCTTCCAAATTTTTGACAGCCATTACAGTCACTGCATAAGCAAACAGTATGGGAGAGACGCTCCTTTCTAATGGGAATATGTCGTTACTGAGTCCCACCTCTATGTGTCTTTAAATTGTTAGTGGGGTTTTTCCTAAATTTTGGCAGCCGTAGGACTCACTGCATACCCTATAACTGTATAGCAGACCCTCTCCATTCTAATGGGAACATGTCATTACTATAGCCCAGCTCTATGTGTCTTTAAATTGTTAGTGGGGTTTTTCCTAAATTTGGTCAGCCGTTGGACTCACTGCATACCCTATAACTGTATAGCAGACCCTCTCCATTCTAATGGGAACATGTCA
The DNA here is from genome assembly GCF_046119375.1 of Phyllobates terribilis. Lineage (NCBI taxonomy): Eukaryota > Metazoa > Chordata > Amphibia > Anura > Dendrobatidae > Phyllobates > Phyllobates terribilis. The sequence continues at coordinate 793,259,539 of NW_027362761.1, forward strand.
TTACTGTGGCCCAGCTCTATGTGTCTTTAAATTGTTAGTGGGGTTTTTCCTAAATTTTGGCAGCCGTTGGACTCACTGCATACCCTATAACTGTATAGCAGACCCATCCTTTCTAATGGGAACATATTGTACTCATTACTGTGGCCCGGTTCTATGTGTATTCAAATTGTTAGTGAGGTTTTTCCTAAATTTTGGCAGCCGTTGGACTCACTGCATACCCTATAATTGTATAGCAGACCAGCTCCTTTCTAATGGAAACATGTCATTACTGAGGCCCACCTCTATGTGCCTTTAAATTGTCATTGGGGTTTTTCCTAAATTTTGGCAGCCGTTGGACTCAATGTATACCGTATAACTGTATAGCAGACCCTCACCTTTCTAATGGGAACATATTGTACTCATTACTGTGGCCCAGCTCTATGTGTCTTCAAATTGTTAGTGGGGTTTTTCCTAAATTTTGGCAGCCGTTGGACTCACTTCATACCCTATAACTGTATAGCAGACCCGCTCCTTTCTAAGGGAAACATGTCGTTACTGTTGCCCTGCTCTATGTGTCTTTAAATTGTTACTGGGGTTTTTCCTAAATTTTGGCAGCCGTTGGACTCACTGCATACCCTGTAACTGTATAGCAGACCCGCTCCTTTCTAATGGAAACATGTCGTGTACTTAGGCCCACCTCTATGTGTCTTTAAATTGTCATTGGGGTTTTTCCTACATTTTGACAGTTGTTGAACTCACTTCATACCCTATAACTGTATAGCAGACCCTCTCCTTTCTAAGGGAAAAATGTCGTTACTGTTGCCCTGCTCTATGTGTCTTTAAATTGTTAGTGGGGTTTTTCCTAAATTTTGGCAGTCGTTGGACTCACTGCATACCCTGTAACTGTATAGCAGACCCACTCCTTTCTTATGGAAACATGTCGTTACTGTGGCCCACCTCTATGTGTTTTTAAATTGTTAGTGGGGTTTTTCCTAAATTTTGGCAGCCCTTGAAGTCACAGCATGGGCATTACCACTATAGGAGACCCGTTCCTTTATAATGGGAACATTTTTTTTACTGAGATCCTCTTCTATGTCTCTTCAAAGGGGTATTGGGTTACGTCCAAATTTTTGGCAGCCCTTGCAGTCACTAGTAAGGGCCGCATGATGACCTTATAAAAATAGGGTTTGTGACTTTCAGAATCCCTCTATCATAAATGAAACTGGATGTGTCTGATGATGTGTCACACACCACATGACCAGATAAGGTCATAAAATGTTAAAAAAACATTTCCTGGTGAATGCATTTGTCTTAAAAAATAACATAAAAAATAAATAAAATAAAAACACAGTAGGGTATTTGTTTAGTGTAAAAAACAGATTCGCCAATGTAACCTCAATGTAATTACATTGTTCAGCTCCTGCACCTCCTCCAGTTCGGCCTCCATCTCCAAAATGACCATATCAGTCACAAGCTGAAAGCACTGCAGCACTGCCTTGACCAAGTGGCAACAGGCTGGGCTGAAGATAACATCCTTAATTCTTAGGTGACAAACTGCTCACTGCTGCATAGTTATTGAAAGCTGTAACACAGCAGCCTGATCTGTGGCTCTCACCACTGAACATACAGCCAGGCATGGTTGTGTGTGACAATGGGCAGAACCTGGTGACGGAGAAATGACAGCAGGCGTAGATCCGGTTTCCCTCTATGCCAGTCCTTTTACCGAGCTAAAGAATATGGCTGTGGTGAAATACCACTCCAATGAGAAAGAGTTTCAAACTGAAAAGCTTTGGGTCCATCAGAGGTTTTGATTTTGAGGGCTCACCTTTCTTCCCCGCTCAAGAGCCCCATGGCTGCTGCAAAGTTTGCGCTATCATGAACTCTCCTGATGGATAAGCCAAGGCCCACTTAAGGATTCTCTGGTGAGACTGTCCAACCCTGCCAAGAAGCATTCCTGGCTAAGAAAAGTGTGTGGGAAAGTTCCCGGACACTCTATGGCTCCTTTTCTTACTGAGGTGGAAACCCACGCAAACACACGGGGAGAACATACAAAATCCTTGCAGATGTTGTCCTTGCTGGGATTTGAACCCAGGATCCCAGCGCTGCAAGGCTTCAGTGCTAACCACTGAGCCAATGTGCTGTCGTTCACCCTCTGATATCTATCAGGCTGGAGAAACTTGCACCTACTGTCACTCTATCTTCAGCTCCTTTGTGAGAAACTAATGTATTTGGGCAACCACTGAGTCTACCAAATAGAATTTCTGAGAAGGAAATTGGGGATGGCTTCGCTACTGGTACTGGGGGCAGTGCTAATACCATGGCGTTGTACCATAGTTTACGGTAAATATTCCAGGCTGGTAGGAGGCAAGCAGTTTCTCACAGAAAAGTACCAGCAGTAATGCTCAGGGACCCTTGCTTGTGGAAGGCGGAGACAATACCGGGAGAAATAGTGGTGGCTGGGGACCGAGTATGGACACACGGCCGCCGCCATAAGTTTGTAGACAGCTTCCGCCTCCACAAGCCTAAAAGGCTACATTTCAAGTGGCAAAATTTGCCAGTATAGTATTGCAGCCTGTGGGTGGGTGGGTGGCTGGCTGCAAACTTGCGCTTTCATTCCAAGTAACAGAAAAATAAGCAAATGGTGGCCTCTATCATCATCATCATGGCCTCACCTCAGCACTATGAACTCTCCCCATGGAGAAGACAGGGCCCACCGGAGGAGTTGCTGGTTCTCTGGTGGGTCCGTCCAACCCTGCTAAGACGCAGCCCTGGCTAAGAAAAGTGTGTGGGATAGTTCCCGGACACTCTATGGCTGCTTTTTTTTAACGTGGCTTGGTCGTGCTTAATTGCATGTTATTTCTGAAACCGCATTGCAGATCAGGCCATTGCCCAACTCTGTAGTCATGAAATTAAAGGGCAAAGAAAGATGTTTGTGTGTCGAAGCACCACCGACAAGTGCTAGCTGATGTTGGACCGGCTGCTGCCATTGCTTATGCGCCAAGCTGCATTAGAGGACTTCCTAGGAGAAATGACGGCAGGAGTAGATACGGTTTCCGAAAAGTCAATCCTTTCACCGAGCTAAAAATATGGCTGTGGTGAAATACAACTCTCACCGACAAGCTGTGGACTGGCTCTGTACCGTCCCTGGCCACATTCACTTGCCCACGAGTTGTGGTTAGGCGGTCCTTCCCAGTAAGTGCACTGGCTGGGGAGGCCACGGGTAATGTTTTGGGACCCTTGCTTGTGGAAGGTGGAGACGATACCGGGAGAAATAGTGGTGGCTGGCAACCGAGTACGGACACCCGGACGCCGCTGCCATGAGGTTGTGGACAGCTTCCGCCTCCACAAGACTAAAATGCAACCTTTCAAGTGCAAACAAGCAGTCCAGAAATGTGGCAGTTTAGCATTGCGGCCTGTGGGTGGTTGGCTGCATACTTGCGCTTGCATTCCTAGTAACAGAAAACTAAGCAGATGGAGGCCTCTATCATAATCATGGCCTCACCTCGGCACTATGAACTCTCCTGATGGAGGAGACAGGGCCCACCCAAGGATTCATTGGTGGGCCCATCCAACCCCGCTGAGAAGCAGTCCTGGCTAAGAACTGTGTTTGGGAAGGTTCCCGGACACTCTATGGCTGAATTTTTAATGTGGACTGGCTCCGTACCATCCCTGGCCACATTCACCTTTCCACGTGTTTGTAGTTAGGCGTTATTTCTCACCTAAGTGCACTGGGGAGGGCACGGGTGATGTTGTGGGAACCCTGCATGTGGAAGACGGAGACAACACCGGAAAAAATAGTTGCAGCTGGGGACCTAGTATGGACAGCCGGCTGCCGCCGCCATGAGGTGGTGGACAGTTTCCACCTCCACGAGCCTAAAAGGCCACATTTCAAGTGCAAGCGGCTGTCAAAAATTTGGCAGTATAGTATTGCAGCCTGTGGGTGGGTGGCTGACTGCATACTTGCGCTTGTATTCCAAGCAATAGGGTAGGAACAACTGAATGCTGCGCTGGGACAAGGACGTGGACGATGATTGTTGCAAGTCTGCAACAACAGGTGCATGGCGAGAGCCACCTTCGCATGCGCCAAGGATCACTTATGATGGGCACACTTTTAGGCAGTGACCTGAGAGTCAGAGATGCTTCCGGGGGTCTTCCTCATGCTGTTCCCATGTCTTCTCAGCACAGTATGCATGTGTCTGATGATGTGTCACACACCACATGGCCAGATACTGTAAGGTTGTAAATAGAAATGAGCGTTGTTCTACTCGAACTGTTCGCCAATCTCAAATTCGAGCTGTTTTGGGCGGTGTTCGAGCCGGTCGGCGAACACGAACAATTTGAGAAAAATTCGGCTGTTCGAGGTTATGTTCGATAACTGTTCGTGCACCAAAATCATAACTGGATTTTTTCTCAGTAATGATGAAAATTAATGTTAATACGCAGTTTGAGTGTACAGCGGGGCGGGGGGAGGGGCAGGGGATGGATCTCTGCAGGAACAATGAAGATCTCCATTTTTTTTTCTCTTTCCCGCATTTGCAGTGGGGAGGTGCAATCTGTCAGCCTATCAGCAGCGCACACACGGAGCGAAGTGCTTTTTTTCACACAAGCAAGGGCATGTGTGATTGGCAGTGTATGTCACATGTCCTTGCCCTATAAGACCAAGCCATTTTCCCCGTCGCCACCATTTTCTCACTGCTGCAGCTGCGTGTTAGACGGCACCGCTGTTGCTGTGTGCGCTATACCTTGTTAATTTCAAGCCAATTTTCGCACAAATATACAGATAGCTTGGGAGTAGGGAATAGTTGTGATTGCAGTCCTTTTAAGGACTAGGTTACAGCATTTCCTACGACTTTTATCAGGCAGGTCTGTGCTCTTAAATAGATAGATTGTGGGAGTAAAGACTAATTGTAATTGGAGTCCTTTTCAGGACTAGGTTACATCAGTTCCTATCAGTTTTTGCCAGGCAGGTCTGTGCCAGTGCTGTGCAAGTTTTTTTCACAGCATTTGGCTGAATCTAGCAAAGCTAATCCTTTTTGGCCTATTGCAGAGTGTGTTAGTCAGTGGAGTAGCCTATCTGTGTTGCAAGATATACCACCTGTGTATAGAATACCAATTTTTTTACTGCACCTAGTGAAGTAAAATCTTTTGGGCATAGCATCATTCTATTAGTCCATCTATACTGACCTCCATCAGGTTGCAAACTGAATATAATTTTTTTCTGCATCTAGCTCTGAAAAAATATTTGGGCTTCTAGCAGTGTGTGGGACTTGTTCTATTAGTCCTTCTATACTGACCTCCATCAGGTTGCAAATTAAAAATAATTTTTTTCTTCATTTAGCTCTGAAAAAATATTTGGGCTTCTAGCAGTGTGTGGGACTTGTTCTATTAGTCCTTCTATACTGACCTCCAGCAGGTTGCAAATTGAATATAATTTTTTTCTGCATCTAGCTCTGAAAAAATATTTGGGCTTCTAGCGGTGTGTGGGACTTGGTCTATTAGTCCATCTATACTGACCTCCATCAGGTTGCAAATTAAAAATAATTTTTTTCTGCATCTAGCTCTGAAAAAATATTTGGGCTTCTAGCAGTGTGTGGGACTTGGTCTATTAGTCCATCTATACTGACCTCCATCAGGTTGCAAATTAAAAATAATTTTTTTCTTCATTTATCTCTGAAAAAATATTTGGGCTTCTAGCAGCGTGTGGGACTTGTTCTATTAGTCCATCTATACTGACCTCCATCAGGTTGCAAATTAAAAATAATTTTTTTCTGCATCTAGCTCTGAAAAAATATTTGGGCTTCTAGCAGTGTGTGGGACTTGGTCTATTAGTCCATCTATACTGACCTCTATCAGGTTGCAAATTAAAAATAATTTTTTTCTGCATCTAGCTCTGAAAAAATATTTGGGCTTCTAGCAGTGTGTGGGACTTGGTCTATTAGTCCATCTATACTGACCTCCATCAGGTTGCAAATTGAATAAAAAAAATTTCTGCATCTAGCTCTGAAAAAATATTTGGGCTTCTAGCGGTGTGTGGGACTTGGTCTATTAGTCCATCTATACTAACCTCCATCAGGTTGCAAATTAAAAATAATTTTTTTCTGCATCTAGCTCTGAAAAAATATTTGGGCTTCTAGCAGTGTGTGGGACTTGGTCTATTAGTCCATCTATACTGACCTCCATCAGGTTGCAAATTAAAAATAATTTTTTTCTTCATTTAGCTCTGAAAAAATATTTGGGCTTCTAGCAGTGTGTGGGACTTGTTCTATTAGTCCTTCTATACTGACGTCCAGCAGGTTGCAAATTGAATATAATTTTTTTCTGCATCTAGCTCTGAAAAAATATTTGGGCTTCTAGCGGTGTGTGGGACTTGGTCTATTAGTCCATCTATACTGACCTCCATCAGGTTGCAAATTAAAAATATTTTTTTTCTGCATCTAGCTCTGAAAAAATATTTGGGCTTCTAGCAGTGTGTGGGACTTGGTCTATTAGTCCATCTATACTGACCTCCATCAGGTTGCAAATTAAAAATAATTTTTTTCTGCATCTAGCTCTGAAAAAATATTTGGGCTTCTAGCAGTGTGTGGGACTTGGTCTATTAGTCCATCTATACTGACCTCCATCAGGTTGCAAATTAAAAATAATTTTTTTCTTCATTTAGCTCTGAAAAAATATTTGGGCTTCTAGCAGTGTGTGGGACTTGTTCTATTAGTCCTTCTATACTGACCTCCAGCAGGTTGCAAATTGAATATAATTTTTTTCTGCATCTAGCTCTGAAAAAATATTTGGGCTTCTAGCGGTGTGTGGGACTTGGTCTATTAGTCCATCTATACTGACCTCCATCAGGTTGCAAATTAAAAATAATTTTTTTCTGCATCTAGCTCTGAAAAAATATTTGGGCTTCTAGCGGTGTGTGGGACTTGGTCTATTAGTCCATCTATACTGACCTCCATCAGGTTGCAAATTAAAAATAATTTTTTTCTGCATCTAGCTCTGAAAAAATATTGGGCTTCTAGCAGTGTGTGGGACTTGGTCTATTAGTCCATCTATACTGACCTCCATCAGGTTGCAAATTGAATAAAAAAATTTTCTGCATCTAGCTCTGAAAAAATATTTGGGCTTCTAGCGGTGTGTGGGACTTGGTCTATTAGTCCATCTATACTGACCTCCATCAGGTTGCAAATTAAAAATAATGTTTTTCTGCATCTAACCCAGCCAATAGTTTTGGCCTAATACCACAGTTTGGCCACTCAGCTCTGCTCGGTTACCATCCATTGTTTTTTTGTGCAAACAACTCCAGAGTTGTGAATTAGTTAACCACCAAAATGAGTGGAAAAAGGCCTGCTGCTGGTGGAAAGGGGAATAGGCGTGTTGGGAAGGGGAAAAAAGGTTGTGTCCGTGGGGTAGGTGCAGAAGAAAGACCATCTTCCAGCCAAACTAAAATGTCTACTTCTTTTAGCGGACAATGTGATAAGATCCCTTTCTTACGGCCACGCCAATTGCTACAAATTCCAGATGAGGCACAAAAACAGCAGGTGCTTCAACGGATATCAAGTGCTCCTTTAAGTGGGCTCTCCTCCACATCAACTTCAACATCACAAATACTCCAGTCCTCAAAGGTGTCACCCAAATCGCACTTGCTTCCTCACAGCTCCCAAATCTCCAGCTGCCCGTCTGAGTATGAGGTAGAACAGATGGTTGAGTCTGCAGAGCTGTTTACTCATACTATAGCCTGGGAATCAGAGGTCGACTCCAGCGCTTCTGTGAATCCAGACGAGGAAATGATCTGCACTGATGCCCAGAATCTTTATGAGTCGGATCCAGGACCAGACGCAGAAGGTTCTGACCATAATGTAGACCCTCATTCCCAAACTGTAACTCCTGTTGGTGGAGACAATGAGGAAGACGATGATAAGACTCAAATACCTGATTGGAGCGACAACTTTAGTTTTTTGTCAGGGCAGGAACAGGTTGGCTCTGAGGACGACGGGTGTGATAACGCACAGGGTGATGATGATGAGGTCGGAGATCCCACTTACTGTCAACCCACAGTCGGCCAAGAGATGAGGTCAGCAGAGGAGGTGGAGGAAGATGCTAGTGACGACGAAGTCAGGTTGCGCCTTCCTGGACAGAGACGTAGTACTGGAAGCACGTCAACAACTGCATCCTCAAACACAACTCTGCCTCTCACCACAAGTCGTGGTGGCTCTTCAGGTCGCATGGGTGCTAAGCCTTGCATAGCCTGGGCATTTTTTCAGATCGATAAAGATGACCCAACTCGTGTTATCTGTAACATTTGTCAGCAAAAGCTAAGTAGAGGCCAAAAAATACATAGTTTGAGTACTTCATGCATGAACCGGCACATGGACATGAAGCATAAGTTGCAGTGGGAAGCTCAGTGTGCTACAATGCGGTCTAGCCGGCCGGGCCAACCACCGTCTGCCATATCTTGTGCATCCGCGGCCTCTTCATCCTCTGTGACTGGGGGGACAGCAGTCACACCTGTTTTGGGGCGCAGACCTGCCACCTCTTTACCCACAACAGCCAGCGTGATTGGCAGGTCATCATTTTCTTTGGAGGTGGTAACACCATCTGGTCTTGAGCGCTGTCCGACATCGATAGCACCACCTTTGGATCAAGGCAACCTAACATGTCCGCCTGCATCTTCCTCACAGACCGGCAGTTTGCCGGGGACACCCTTATCAACCCCGTCTAAGCACAATAGCCAGCCCTCGGTCCCTCAGATGTGGACAAGTAAAAGACCATTTCCTCCTAGCCATGAGAAAGCTAAGAGGTTGAATTTCACCATCTGCAAGCTCTTGGCTACAGAAATGCTGCCTTTCCGCCTGGTGGACACAAAGGATTTTCGAGACCTTATGTCCGTCGCAGTGCCCCAGTACCAGATGCCCAGTCGGCACTACTTCTCAAAGAAAGATGTGCCTGCGCTCCACCAGCATGTCGCACACAACATCACCGCTTCTTTGAGAAACTCTGTGTGTGACAGGGTGCATTTCACCACAGACACTTGGACGAGTAGGCATGGACAGGGGCGTTACATGTCGCTGACTGGGCACTGGGTAACTATGGTGACAGCAGGACAAGGGGCTGCTGTCCAAGTCTTGCCGTCCCCACGAGTTGTGCGTCAATCCTCTTTATGTCATTTTTCCTCCACTGCTTCTGCCTCCTCAACCTCCTCTCGGTCTTCCACCTGCACCCAAAGCCTGTCTGGTCATGCCACAAGCTTTCTAACTGCGCAGAAGGGATCCTGCACACCTCCTTACTATGCTGGCAGTAGGGCTCAACGTCATCAGGCGGTTTTTACATTGAAATGTCTGGGAAATGTGAGTCACACAGCTGAGGAGTTGTGGTCAGCTCTGGAGAACCAATTTCATGAATGGTTGTCTCCACTGGACCTGAAACCAGGGAAGGCCGTGTGCGACAATGCTGCAAACCTGGGTGCGGCCCTTCGCCGGGGCAATGTCACACACGTGCCTTGTATGGCTCACGTGTTGAACCTGGTTGTCCAGCAATTTTTAGCCCACTATCCCAGACTAGATAGCCTTCTGCAGAGGGCACGGTCGCTGTGTGCTCACTTCCGCCGTTCGCATCCCGCAGCTCAGCGACTTACATCTCTACAGAAGTCGTTGGGCCTGCCACTTCACCGGCTAAAATGCGATGTGCCTACCCGGTGGAATTCAACTCTGCACATGTTGCAGCGACTGTGGCAGCACCGACAAGCCCTGGTGCAATACGTTCTGACGTATAGCCTGGGCCAACGAGATTCAGAGGTGGGGCAAATCACGCTGGAGGAGTGGTCTCAGATCAGGGACCTATGCACCCTTCTGCACAGTTTTGAAATGGCGACGAAGATGTTTAGTGCTGACGATGCCATTATCAGCATAACTATTCCGGTGATTTACATGCTGGAGCACATGTTAAACAGAATTCGGAGTCAGGTGGTGGCACAAGAGGAGGTGGAGGAAGTAGAGGAGGAGGAGTTGTATGCGGAAGGGCTAACATCTGCAAGGTCCAGACGATCGGCAGCACCAGGGCGGCAGGCATGTGAGGGTGGGGGAGATGATTTTACCAGGGCGCATGGTAGCAGCCAAACTAGTGAGGAAGGTGCAGGAGCCCAGGAAGAAGTGGAGGACGAACTGATGGAAGACTCATCAGATGAGGGAGACCTTGATCACATTTCTGTTGTGCGAGGTTGGGGGGAGAGGACAGAGGAAGGAAGCATGATTGTTACCTCGCCACCAACACAACAGGGACTTGGTGCTCCTGGATGCGCAACACACATGAGTGCCTTCTTGCTGCACTACCTGCAACATGACCCTCGAATTGTGAGAATTAGAAATAATCCTGACTACTGGGTTGCCACACTGTTAGATCCCCGGTACAAAAGTAAATTTGCAGAAATTATTCCTGCCATAGAAAGGGATGCACGCATGCAGGAGTATCAGCAGAGACTGTTGCAGAATCTTACATGTGCTTTTCCACAAAATACCAGTGGTGCACGTAGTGAATCTCACAGTTCCAACTTGCCAACCGTGGTCTGTATGGAATTGTTCAATAAAGGGCCCAAAATTAAGATAACATAGAGGGGAGAGGTCTCTATGAATAGGAATTCCTAAGTATTTGATACCCTGTGAGGGCCAGGCAAAGGGAAAGTTGGACTGGATGGAATCCTATATGGATTTAGGGAGGGAGACATCGAGGGCCTCAGACTTCGCTGCATTGATTTTAAAATTTTACCATGTAACAAAGTGATCTATTTCAGCCATAACAGCAGGGATGGATATATGTGATTGAGTGATATATACTAGGACATCATCAGCAAATAGAGAGCACATGTACTCGGTGCCTCCCACCTCAATCCACCTAATATTGGGGTTATGGCGAATTGATGAGAGCAAGTGCTCCGTCACTAGGATGTATAAGAGAGGGGACAGAGGACATCCCTGCCTTGTCCCATTGGTGATTGTGAAAGGTGATGAAAATGTTCTGACGCACCCCCTGGGCCTTGGGACACCCGGAGCCGGACCCTTTTTGGTGGATGCTGGTGGTTGTAGTCTTCGTGGCGGCGATCCGGTTCCGTGGCTCAGGGCGGTCAAACCAGTGGCGGAACTATTTATGTGGTTTTGATGTTTAAATGTCCGACTACGCCACCCGTGGATTGCGGTCAGAGTGAACCGCCGCTACAGGGCAGACCGCTAAGGCTGGTGTTGTGGGTGCAGCAGAGCGTAGCATAACTCCCCACGGGAGGAGTATAGCCTCAGGGCAGTGTATGCGGAGGATGGGGGTGATGGTGCAGGGCAGCAGCAGTAACGACACGGAGTCAGTGATGCAGTTCAGGGCCTTTACTCACAGTTCTTATTATCCAGACCACGTCTGCAGGTAACGGCTGCCCACGTCGTACTGTGCTCACCAGGTGAGGGGCTCAGACAACTCCCAGATAACTTTGGAGCGCTTCACAGGACCCCCTTTGTGTGTCCTTTGTCTGGCCTTTCTTACCAACACTTCTGTCCGGCTGCCTCGGGCCTCCTCTTGGTAAACTTGGCGCCAGTTTCCCTGACCCTATGTGGTGCCTTCCTAGCGGGTGGAGCAAGGGGCTGCGCCACATAAAATGTCAGAGCCTCCGGTTTCTAGCTGAGGGTCGTTTCCTGCCTCCACTAGTTCGGGGACCGGTCTCCCCCTTTGGCCTGACCCCTCCACGCAGGTGGATTCGGGCGTGCGGTGGCGACTCGCCCGTCCGCACCCCTGGGATCCCTTCATTCCTCGTTCCTGGAGCCTTCTCCGCTCCTCTTCCTTCCTTCTCCCTCTTGCAGGCCTGGGCCTCTGTTACTAGGCCCGCCTCCGGAGCAGAGCTCATGCAGAGCCCCTGCTCCCTGCCACTTCTGCTCAGACTTCTCTGCACTGAACTAAGATGGTGCCCACCTTTTATACTCCCTTCTCAATGCACCCAGGAACTGCTTCCTCCCTGCTCCTGCACTGCAGGGTTCCCCTTCCTCAGTGTTCCCTCCCCCCACTCCAGCCAGGGACAGGGACTGTCGTGCCCATCTCAGGGGCATATTGGTCGCCCTGCCCCACGGCAATGTGGTGTAATGCATGCAGGTGTCGGGTCCTGATCCACACTCCATCCTTATCTGAGAGAGAGATATCACACCTCTGGGTGAGGTGCAATTCGTCTGTAGCAACCGAGCCCTCGGTGCTACAGTTCCATTTATCTTCAGCCTAGGTGACGTATTGTGATACAGGGCCGTGATTTTGGCTATAAAAGGGTCCCCTAGACCCCTACCCCAAGCTTTTTAAGAGAATCATATATGGCGTGCCAGGAGACTCTATGGAATGCTTTCTCAGCATCCAACGAGAGTATCTACTTACAAATTTTTAACTGCATCTAGCCCAGGAAATACTTTGTGCCTAGTAGCAGTGTCTGCTAGTCAGCGGATTATCCCGGCTGTTAAGCAAGCTACACCACCTGTAGTTTGGACACTTAATTTTTTCAAAGGAAATGCTTCGGGACCACGGGATACTTAGTGAAGAGCATCAGGAGGCACCCCAAGGCATAGGGGCTGGGACTGGCACTAGGATGCCTTGCGGTGGACAGCCGAGCTCGATCCTTATAAAAGCTTTTTAACTGCAGCAGCTTTAGTGGACGCTACTGGAGCTGGAATTACGCGGCTGCTGGCATGAGACTTGCCCTCCAATAGATCCTTGTAAATGGATTTAAAGTGTATTCATTCAAATTAGAGGGACAATTTAAATTAAAAAGCTTAGAGCTGCCTCCACCACAGGGGAGCTCTCTCGACCCACCAGCGGACAGGCACCAGTATTGGGAGAGGAGGGCTGGCCGTCAGGGTTCACCGCGGCTCTGGCACAAACCCGGCGACACGGAGGTGGAACGGGCAGGAGCGGACTGGCCGTCTCGGCTTCTCACTTTTTGGATTTTAGAAGGGCATGACATGCCTATATCTGTGTCTCCCCCTCCTTTTACTCCTCCACCTCTTTTCTTTTCGCATGACTATATGTACTTGTCACTTTTCCATGTGTTAGTTGTGTCTTCTGAGCAGTTTGTCAGCTTTTGGACACCTTTGAAGGTGTTTTCTATGTGTTTCTATGTGTTTTTGTTTGCCTGCCATTGGTTTTAACGGTGTTCGAAGGTGTTCGACGAACAGTTCGACGAGCAGTTCGGCGAACACACGGGTGTTCGACGAACCGAACCGAACTCGAACACTACGGGGGTGGCTCAACACTAGTTGTAAAATGTTAAAATTACTTTTACCAGTGAATGCATTTGTCCTGGTTGAAAGCAATGCAAAAGTGCAAAAATGCATCAAAAATGCTACGTGTGAATATAGCCCAAGGTGTGGAGGAGAATTTTTGTTTTTGTTTATTTATTTTGCCTTAGTCATTACCCTGGAAAGAATGTTCCTTAACATTTTTCCCAGGAAAATCCATTTTTGTTTTGTTTTTGCATGTTTTATTATGAGTCCGTAAAGGTGGCGTAATACCTCTGACAACATTGTTGACAGCAGTGATCTTGGCATCCGAAATGCTTCCAGGGGTCTTCCCCATTCTGATCCCATGTCATTTGAGCACTGTTCCCATCGATTTGGGCAATTTTTAAGCCCTCTGCAGACCGCTGGGGGGAGCCGCCGGAAAAATGCTCGAGTTTCCCATAGACTTACATTGGGCTCATTACTCGGTTCAAGCACTCGGGCATTCCAATTTTCCCAACTCGAACAACGCATTTTAGTGCTCACTCATCACTACTTCCAACAAGACAATGACCCAAAGCATACTGCTAAAGCAACACTCGTGAAGGGAAACGTGTAAATGTTTTGGAGTGGCCCAGTCAAAGCCCAGACCTTAATCCAATTAAGAATCTGTGGTCAGACTGAAAGATTGCTGTTCACCAGAGGAAGCCATCTAAATTCAAAGAGCTGGAGCTGTTTTGCCTTGAGGAATGGGCAAAAATCCCAGTAGAAAGTTGTGGAAAGCTCATAGAGACTTATCCAAAGTGACTTGCAGCTGTAATTGCTGCAAACAGCAGGTAGAGAAAGAATTGCTGCAAAAGGAGTCTCTACGAAGTACTGACTTTGGGGGGTGAATAGTTATGCACACTGAAGTTTTCAGTTATTTTGTCCTATGTGTTGTTTGCTTCACAAAAAAATAAAACCAAATGTTCACAGTTGTAGGCATGTTCTTTTCTTGAATTGATGCAAACCCTGAAAAATCCAGTGAATTTCCAGGTTGGGAGGTAGCAAAACATGAAAAGTGCCAAGGGCAGGTGAATAATTTTGCAAGCCTTTGTAAGTTTGTGGGTGCAACGTGAACAAATGTGGAAAAGGTAATGGGGTATAAATACCTTTTCAAGGCACTGTATTTGCAGCTTAAAGCAAAGTCTTGGAATATTGTGACCATAAAGCACTAAACTTAAAGTCTGCGAATATATTTAAAAATGTGTTTTGTTTTGTCACAGATGAAAAAACTTGAATTATGTGTGTACAGTGAAGAAAATGTCATAAGTAATTTCGCAGTGCTTTTCACTGCAAATGAAAGACAGCAAAATTAATTTTTCAGAAAGCACACTATACCAAATTGTATGGTGAGAAAAAACTGAAATGCTGGGATTGGTGCAAGAACGGCATAGCGCTAATTTGGAGAGGACGGTGTCATGCATTTTTACACATTTTATGATGGGATAATCCTAAGCTACTATAGTGCAGTTATTAATGTGATTGAAACTTGCATTTCATCATTAGCACATATATTAAAATTGTCAGATTTATAAAGGGACTGATCTAGACTGTTTTTATGTGTTTACTTGGAAATGTTTTATTTTTATCATATACAGTATAGTACATTTGAATTCTCAGACCAAAGATTCTTAGCAAACCATAGTGAATAACATGTGGGAAAACTAATGGACAATACATTTTTAAAATATTCGCTCATCATTAGGGATGTTAAAACTGATTTTCCAGTGTTGCAATACTCATCAAATCAGACAATTAATAAAAATTTTAATTGTCGTGTACTTCATTTATTTTATTGTCAGGAAATAGAAAAAAAACATTCAAAGTATTTTTCCTTTAAATAGTTATAGGCACATAAAAAAGAGAAAAACAATGAAAAAGTATCTCAGTTGCAAGACAATACTTGTATAACACTTGCTTTTCTAGTACAGATAACAATGGATGTACTGAATTTGAAAGATAGTAATTAGAATTTGGAAGTATGTGATTAATGGCTACCTGAATGTTCCAGATGTGGATTGAGGCATAGGATGGTGCTCTAAGGTCTTCCTGTCATTAGATGTGTTAATTGCCGTCATTTCTTAAATACTGTACAAGTATAAGCTGTGCCATCAATATATACAATGTAACATATGGCGCATAATCATGTACTTGTTTCAAATGAAATGATCACTTGTGTGGTGTAGCGAGGCCCAGTTCATCATTGTAAAGGCGAACGAAGTCAAAACACAAAGAACTTAACTTTGTTGATTCAGCTAATTCAGAGGAGACAAAGATGTGGAATAGATGAAAGAAAGGATAACATCTGATTGCAGCAGATGGTGAAGATTATACACACTTCAGAATTTGGTTCACTGGATGCCATTGTCATGTACTGATGAGAATATCTTCACAGATTTTTAATGCTATGTACATATTAATGAGTCTATATTGACAAACTAAGATGTTCACTTTTGATTTTCTCAAACCTGACATAAAAATATGTAAATAGGTTCAATAACTACAAATGAACTATTTGACTCAATATTTACAGAACCCAATAAAATGCTTTTGGGTCAAATAAGACAAATACAGAAATATTATGTTTTCTTTTTAAAGTCACATAGTGTTTGCTGTTTATGTTTGTGATTTTTTAGATTCTTTTTCACAAGACCATACTAAGGACCAGGGGGCACTCATTATGGGTGGAGGAAAGGTGGTTCTGGCAGCTAAATAGGAAATTGTTCTTTACAGTCAGAGCAGTCAGACTGTGGAATGCTCTACCACAAGAGGTAGTAAGGGTAGACACTATAACAGCTTTTAAAAAAGGGCTGGATGATTTTCTCAGTACACAATATTGTGGGTTATAGTTAAATTAGTGACAAAATGTACAATTGGTGGAGGAAGGTAGAACTTGATGAACCTAGGTCTTTACTCAACCTATATTACTTGTAATTGCTAGACATGAGCAAATTGATTCCCCCCATCCTATCATGTGCTGCCTGCATCCTGCACCCCCATCCTGTCATATGCTGCCCCCATCCTGCGCCCCCATCCTGGTGTGTACTGCCCGCATTCTGTCTTGTGCTGCCCCCATCCTGTGACCCCATCCTAGTATGTGCTGCCCCTATCCTGGTATGTGCTGCCCCTATCCTGGTATATGCTCCCCCATTCTGGTATGGGCTGCCCCCATCCAGTCATATGCTGCTTCCATCCTGTGCTGCCCCCATCCTGCACCCCCACCTTGTCATATGCTGCCCCCATCCTGCACCCCCATCCTGTGATATGCTGCCCCCATCCTGGTATGTGCTGCCCCCATCCTGGTATGTACTGCCCTAATCCTGCGCCCCATCCTGTCATGTGCTGCCCCCATCCTGCACCCCCATCCTAGTATGTGCTGCTCCCATCCTGCTCCCCCTCTTGTCATGTGCTGCCCCAATCCTGCACCCCCATCCTGTCATATGCTGCCCCCATCCTGGTATGTGCTGCCCCCATCCTGGTATGTGCTACCCCTATCCTGGTATGTGCTTCCCCCATCCTGGTATGTACTGCCCTAATCCTGTGCCTCATTCTGTCATGTGCTGCCCCCATCCTGCGCCCCCATCCTAGTATGTGCTGCTACCATCCTGCGCCCCAATCTTGTCATGTGCTGCCCCCATCCTGCGCCCCCATCCTGTCATGTGCTGCCCCCATCCTGCGCCCCCATCCTGTCATGTGCTGCCCCCGTCCTGTGCCCCCATCCTTGTATGTCCTGCCCCAACCCTGTCATGTGCTGACCCCATCCTGTCATGTGCCGGCCCCATCCTGGTATGTGCTGCCCCCATCCTGGTATGTGCTGCCCCCGTCCTATCATGTGCTGCCCTTATCCTGCACACCCATCCTGTCATGTGCTGCCCAATCTGCCAC
Organism: Phyllobates terribilis; assembly: GCF_046119375.1. Lineage (NCBI taxonomy): Eukaryota > Metazoa > Chordata > Amphibia > Anura > Dendrobatidae > Phyllobates > Phyllobates terribilis. The sequence goes on from NW_027362761.1 coordinate 793,276,662, forward strand.
CAACCCATCCAGGTATGTGCTGCCCCCATCCTGGTATGTGCTGCCCCATCCTGATATGTGCTCCCCCCATCCTGTCATGTGCTGCCTGCACCCGCATCCTGTCATGTGCTGCCCCCATCCTGTGCCCCCATCCTGGTGTGTGCTGCCCCATCCTGTCATGTGCTGCCCCCATCCTGTGCCCCCATCCTAGTATGTGCTGCTCCAATCCTGGTATATGCTCCTCCTATTCTGGTATGTGCTGCCCCCATCCTGGTATGTGCTGCCCCCATCCTGTCATGTGTGCTCCCATCCTGATATGTGCTGCCCCCATCCTGGTATGTGCTGCCCCCATCCTGTCATGTGCTGCCCTCATCCTGCACCCCCATCCTGTCACGTCCTGGCCCCATCCTGCTCCCCCATCCTGGTATGTGCTGCCCCCATCCTGGTATGTGTTGCCCCTATCCTGGTATGTGCTGCCCCCATCCTGGTATGTATTGCCCTAATCCTGCGCCCCATCCTGTCATGTGCTGCCCCCATCCTAGTATGAGCTGCCCCCATCCTGGTATATGCTCCCCCCATTCTGGTATGTGCTGCTCCCATCCTGGTATATGCTCCCCCCATTCTGGTATGTGTTGCTCCCATCCTGGTATATGCTCCCCCCATTCTGGTATGTGCTGACCACATATTATGCATTCAGTATCTACGCATACCGCGATCTCCGGCGCCATATACTCCTCTTACCTGTAACGGCTGGATGTGCTCTTCTGTCTGGAGCCAGACTGCACAGGAGCATCACGATTGCGCAGTCTATAGAGGCTTCAGACAGATGGACACATCTACCGTTATGTTATAGCTAATGCACCCCCATTGTCCTCCATACAATATAATTCACTTCCCATGGTCCTCCATACAATATAATGCACTCCCCATGGTCCTCCATACAATATAATGCACTCTCCATGGTCCTCCATACAAAATAATGCACTTTCCATGGTCCTCCATACAATATAATGCACACTCATGGTCCTCCATACAATATAATGCACCGCCCATGGTCCTCCTTACAATATATTGCACCCCCATGGTCCTCCATACAATAAAATGCACCCCTCATGGTCCTCAATACAATAAAATGCACGCTCCTTCCTCCATGATCATTGTTCGCAATGATGATGATCATTGGAGGAGGGAGCGTCAGCAGATGCTTCCATCCCCATCCTTCTGTGCGGGTGGGCAGTGCGGGCATTGCAATATTAATCACTTATTAACCTCATCCTATTTTGTTCAAAAACAAAAATGCATATTTAAATGTAATTCCTGCAGAAACTTGAGGCTTGGCTAAAAGAGGATTTTTCAATGTTAAGTAGTGTTGAGCCACCCCCGTAGTGTTCGAGTTCGGTTCGGTTCGTCGAACACCCGTGTGTTCGCCGAACTGTTCGTCGAACTGTTCGTCGAACACCTTCGAACACCGTTAAAACCAATGGCAGGCAAACAAAAACACATAGAAACACATAGAAAACACCTTCAAAGGTGTCCAAAAGCTGACAAACTGCTCAGAAGACATAACTAACACATGGAAAAGTGACAAGTACATATAGTCATGCGAAAATAAAAGAGGTGGAGGAGTAAAAGGAGGGGGAGACACAGATATAGGCATGTCATGCCCTTCTAAAATCCAAAAAGTGAGAAGCCGACACGGCCAGTCCGCTCCTGCCCGTGCCACCTCCGTGTCGCCGGGTTTGTGCCAGAGCCGCGGTGAACCCTGACGGCCAGCCCCCCTCTCCCAATACTGGTGCCTGTCCGCTGGTGGGTCGAGCGAGCCCCCCTGTGGTGGAGGCAGCTCTAAGCTTTTTAATTTAAATTGTCTCTCTAATTTGAATGAATACACTTTAAATCCATTTACAAGGATCTATTGGAGGGCAAGTCTCATGCCAGCAGCCGCGGTAATTCCAGCTCCAGTAGCGTCCACTAAAGCTGCTGCAGTTAAAAAGCTTTTATAAGGATCGAGCTCGGCTGTCCACCGCAAGGCATCCTACTGCCAGTCCCAGCCCCTATGCCTTGGGGTGCCTCCTGATGCTCTTCACTAAGTATCCCATGGTCCCGAAGCATTTCCTTTGAAAAAATTAAGTGTCTAAACTACAGGTGGTGCAGCTTGCTTAACAGCCGGGATAATCCGCTCACTAGCAGACACTGCTACTAGGCACAAAGTATTTCCTGGGCTAGATGCAGTTAAAAATTTGTAATTAGATACTCTCGTTGGATGCTGAGAAAGCATTCCATAGAGTCTCCTGGCACGCCATATATGATTCTCTTAAAAAGCTTGGGGTAGGGGTCTAGGGGACCCTTTTATAGCCAAAATCACGGCCCTGTATCGCAATACGTCACCTAGGCTGAAGATAAATGGAACTGTAGCACCCTGAGGGCTCGGTTGCTACAGACGTATTGCACCTCACCCAGAGGTGTGATATCTCACTCTCAGGTAAGGATGGAGTGTGGATCAGGACCCGACACCTGCATGCATTACACCACATTGCCGTGGGGCAGGGCGACCAATATGCCCCTGAGATGGGCACGACAGTCCCTGTCCCTGGCTGGAGTGGGGGGAGGGAACACTGAGGAAGGGGAACCCTGTAGTGCAGGAGCAGGGAGGAAGCAGTTCCTGGGTGCATTGAGAAGGGAGTATAAAAGGTGGGCACCATCTTAGTTCAGTGCAGAGAAGTCTGAGCAGAAGTGGCAGGGAGCAGGGGCTCTGCATGAGCTCTGCTCCGGAGGCGGGCCTAGTAACAGAGGCCCAGGCCTGGAAGAGGGAGAAGGAAGGAAGAGGAGCGGAGAAGGCTCCAGGAACGAGGAATGAAGGGATCCCAGGGGTGCGGACGGGCGAGTCGCCACCGCACGCCCGAATCCACCTGCGTGGAGGGGTCAGGCCAAAGGGGGAGACCGGTCCCCGAACTAGTGGAGGCAGGAAACGACCCTCAGCTAGAAACCGGAGGCTCTGACATTTTATGTGGCGCAGCCCCTCGCTACACCCGCTAGGAAGGCACCACATAGGGTCAGGGAAACTGGCGCCAAGCTTACCAAGAGGAGGCCCGAGGCAGCCGGACAGAAGTGTTGGTAAGAAAGGCCAGACAAAGGACACACAAAGGGGGTCCTGTGAAGTGCTCCAAAGTTATCTGGGAGTTGTCTGAGCCCCTCACCTGGTGAGCACAGTACGACGTGGGCAGCCGTTACCTGCAGACGTGGTCTGGATAATAAGAACTGTGAGTAAAGGCCCTGAACTGCATCACTGACTCCGTGTCGTTACTGCTGCTGCCCTGCACCATCACCCCCATCCTCCGCATACACTGCCCTGAGGCTATACTCCTCCCGTGGGGAGTTATGCTACGCTCTGCTGCACCCACAACACCAGCCTCAGTGGTCTGCCCTGTAGCGGCGGTTCACTCTGACCGCAATCCACGGGTGGCGTAGTCGGACATTTAAACATGAAAACCACATAAATAGTTCCGCCACTGGTTTGACCGCCCTGAGCCACGGAACTGGGTCGCCGCCACGAAGACTACAACCACCAGCATCCACCAAAAAGGGTCCGGCTCCGGGTGTCCCAAGGCCCAGGGGGTGCGTCAGAACATTTTCATCACCTTTCACAATCACCAATGGGACAAGGCAGTGATGTCCTCTGTCCCCTCTCTTATACATCCTAGTGACGGAGGACCTGCTCTCATCAATTCGCCATAACCCCAATATTAGGTGGATTGAGGTGGGAGGCACCGAGTACAAGTGCTCTCTATTTGCTGATGATGTCCTAGTATATATCACTCAATCACATATATCCATCCATGCTGTTATGGCTGAAATAGATCACTTTGTTACATGGTAAAATTTTAAAATCAATGCAGCGAAGTCTGAGGCCCTCGATGTCTCCCTCCCCAAATCCATATAGGATTCCATCCAGTCCAACTTTCCCTTTGCCTGGCCCTCACAGGGTATCAAATACTTAGGAATTCCTATTCATAGAGACCTCTCCCATCTATGTTATCATAATTTTGGGCCCTTTATTGAACAACTCCATACAGACCACGGTTGGCAAGTTAGAACTGTAAGATTCACTACGTGAACCACTGGTGTTTTGTGGAAAAGCACATGTACACTGCGTTCCAAATTATTATACAAAAAGTGTTTAGGAGTGATAAGGGAAGAATTTGTTTGTTTGTCAGTTAAACTCATTGATGGTGATGATTGAAAGGCAAGACTACTTAAGAAGGCTCTCTCACATTATTAAGCAGCCTACATTTTCTGCCAAAATGGGAAAGAAAAAGGATGTGTCGGCTGCTGAGAAGCAACAAATTGTGGAGTGTTTAGGTCAAGGCATGACTACAATCAACATTGTGCGATGATCAGGATGAAGTGTCTTGGCAATCAAGAAGTATGTAGCTGATTCACAGTACACACGTGTGCGTGCTGATAAGGGCAAATTGAGGACTCTTTCCTACAGGCAATTACGTCAGGTTGAAAGAGCAGCGGCAAAAAAGCCTTGTCATAGCAGCAGACAAGTTTTTGAAGCTGCTTGTGCCTCCAACGTCCCCCGAACAACAAGATGCAGGGTCCTTCAGAGGTTTGCAGCTGTGCATGCGCCATCCTGTCGACCTCCTCTATCCACTTCACACAAGCAGAAACGGCTCCAGTGGGCCAAACATTACATGAAGACTGATTTCAAAACTGTTTTGTTCACGGATGAGTGCCATGCAGCGCTCGATGGTCCAGATGGATGGAGTGGAGGATGGCTGGTTGATGGACACCCCACGCAAACACGGCTACAGCGCCAACAAGGAGGAGGTGGAGTAATGTTTTGGGCTGGAATCATGGGGAGAGAGATTGTCGGCCCCTTTAGGATCCCTGAAGGCGCTAAAGATGAACTCCATAATGTATGTGGATTTTCTCAAACAGCACTTCCTGCCATGGTTCAAGAAGAAGAACCGTGTATTTCACAGCAAGATCATTTTTCTGCATGATAATGCACCATCTCATGCTGCACATAAAACATCTGCATCTCTGGCTGATATGGGCATAAAAGGGGACAAACTTATGGTGTGACCCCCATGCTCCCCTGACCTCTACCCCATTCAGAACCTTTGGAACATCATTAAAAGGAGTGTCTATGATGGCGGGAGGCAGTTCACATCTAAGCAACAGCTCTGGGAGGGTATTCTGTCCTCATGCAAAACAATTGAAGCAGAAACCATCCAAAACCTGACAAATTCAATGGACGAGAGAGTTCAGAAGCTACTTTCGAAAAAGGGGTCCTATGTGAAAATGTAACATCACCTAGAATAAAGTTTTGAGTTGAAAACTGTTTGATTTCAGTTTCTAACAACCTGCTAATGCTTATAATTTCAAAAATGACCATTTTTTTGGTCTTTATTAAAATGAAAAGGTTGATCGAAAAGTTTGGGGGATCTAAGAGTGTGGCAACCCAGTAGTCATGATTACTTTGAATTCTGACAATATGAGGGTCATGCTGCAGGTAGTGCAGCAAGAAGGCACTTATGTGCCTTGCGCATCTCGGAGCCCCAAAATTATTTTCCGGGCTAGATGCAGCTAAAAATTATTTTTAATTTTAAATCTGGTGAAGCTTTAGTATAGATGGCCTAATAGGATCAGTGCTGCACACTGCTACAAAGCCCAAATTATTTTCCAGTCAAGATACAGATAAACATGATTAGTAATTTGAAAGCTTAAAACGGTTGGTAGGGTGATTTTAACCAATCATCAAGCTTTTACTCTCCCCAGGATGACACAGGGGTAGAAAAGTCATTTCGGATCCATGATTTGTTCATCTTTATGAACGTGAGTCTGTCTACATTATCAGTGGAGAGCCGCGTGCGCTTATCTGTCAGCACACCACCAGCAGCGCTGAACACACGTTCAGACAGAACGCTGGCTGCGGGGCATGACAAGATCTCCAAGGCGTAAGTGGCTAGCTCCGGCCATTTATCCAGATTGGAAGCCCAAAAAGAGCAAGGGTCCAGTGACACAGTCATGGCTTCAATGTTTACTTGGAGATACTCCTGTACCATCGTCTCTAGGCGTTGACTATGTGTCAGACTTCTTGTCTCCTGTGGCCTTGCAAAGGATGGGCTAAAAAAGTGGTGAAATGATTCCGCAAAATTGATGTTACCAGCAGATACTGTGGTTCTGTTACGGTTTGAGTGCTGAACACTTGACGGTCCCACGGTTGGCAAGTTGGAACTGTGAGATTCACTACGTGCACCACTGGTATTTTGTGGAAAAGCACATGTAAGATTCTGCAACAGTCTCTGCTGATACTCCTGCATGCGTGCATCCCTTTCTATGGCAGGAATAATTTCTGCAAATTTACTTTTGTACCGGGGATCTAACAGTGTGGCAACCCAGTAGTCAGGATTATTTCTAATTCTCACAATTCGAGGGTCATGTTGCAGGTAGTGCAGCAAGAAGGCACTCATGTGTGTTGCGCATCCAGGAGCACCAAGTCCCTGTTGTGTTGGTGGCGAGGTAACAATCATGCTTCCTTCCTCTGTCCTCTCCCCCCAACCTCGCACAACAGAAATGTGATCAAGGTCTCCCTCATCTGATGAGTCTTCCATCAGTTCGTCCTCCACTTCTTCCTGGGCTCCTGCACCTTCCTCACTAGTTTGGCTGCTACCATGCGCCCTGGTAAAACCATCTCCCCCACCCTCACATGCCTGCCGCCTTGGTGCTGCCGACCGTCTGGACCTTGCAGATGTTAGCCCTTCCGCATACAACTCCTCCTCCTCTACTTCCTCCACCTCCTCTTGTGCCACCACCTGACTCCGAATTCTGTTTAACATGTGCTCCAGCATGTAAATCACTGGAATAGTCATGCTGATAATGGCATCGTCAGCACTAAACATCTTCGTCGCCATTTCATAGAATCATAGAATCATAGAATCATAGAATGGTAGAGTTGGAAGGGACCTCCTGGGTCATCTGGTCCAACCCCCTGCTCAAAGCAGGATTCACTAAATCATCTCAGACAGATGTCTGTCCAGCCTCTGTTTGAAGACGTCCATTGAAGGTGAACTCACCACCTCTCGTGGCAGCCTGTTCCACTCATTAATCACCCTAACTGTCAAAAAGTTTTTTCTAATATCTAATCTGTGTCTCCTCCCATTTAGTTTCATCCCATTGCTTCTAGTCTTTCCTTGTGCAAATGAGAATAAAGATGATCCTTCTACAATGTGACAGCCCTTGACATATTTGTAGACAGCAATTAAGTCTCCTCTCAGTCTTCTTTTTTGCAAGCTAAACATTCCCAAATCCTGCAACCGTTCCTCATAGGACATGGTTTGCAGACCAGTCACCATTCTGGTCGCTCTTCTCTGAACTTGCTCCAGTTTGTCTATGTCTTTTTTAAAATGTGGTGCCCAAAACTGTACACAGTATTCCAGATGAGATCTGACCAAAGAGGAGTAAAGACCGATAATGACTTCACGTGATCTAGACTGTATGCTTCTGTTAATACATCCCAGAATTGTATTTGCCTTTTTTGCTGCTGCATCACACTGTTGACTCATGTTCAGTCCATGATCTATTAGTATACCTAAGTCTTTTTCACATGTACTGTTGCTTAGCTCTATTCCTCCCATTCTGTATATGCTTTTTTCATTTTTATTGCCCAGATGTAGTACTTTGCATTTTTCCCTGTTAAAAACCATTCTGTTGGTTGCTGCCCACTGCTCCAGTTTATTTAGGTCTTTTTGAATCCTCTCTCTCTCTTCTCTAGTATTAGCTATCCCTCCTAGCTTTGTGTCATCAGCAAATTTAATCAGTTTACCCTCAATTCCTTCATCTAAATCATTGATAAAGATGTTGAACAATACAGGTCCCAGGACGGAGCCCTGTGGTACTCCACTTGAGACATTCATCCAGCTGGATGTGAAGCCATTTACAACCACCCTTTGAGTCCGATCACTAAGCCAGTTATGAATCCACCTAACAGTTGCCTGGTCCATTGCATACTTGGTCATTTTTTCAATAAGGATGGTGTGAGATACTTTGTCAAATGCTTTGCTGAAGTCAAGATATACTATATCTACAGCATTTCCCTGATCCACCCAGTCAGTGATTCTGTCATAGAAGGAAATTAAGTTAGTCTGACATGACTTGTTAGTTACAAACCCATGCTGACTCTGGTTAATCACTTCATTCTTATCCATGTACTTACATACATGTTGTTTAATAATTTGTTCAAAGATCTTTCCTGGTATAGAAGTCAGACTCACCGGCCTATAGTTCCCTGGGTCCACCTTCTTCCCCTTTTTGAAGATAGGAACAACATTTGCTCTTCTCCAGTCTTCTGGGACTTCTCCTGTTCTCCAAGAATTTTCAAAGATTATGGAGAGTGGTTCTAAAATTTCTTCTATGATCTCCTTCAGTACTCTGGGGTGTAATTCATCTGGACCTGGAGACTTGAACTCATTTATGTTAGCTAAATATTCCCTCACAATCTTTCTGTTTACAGATAACTTGGATTCCTCTATTCCTCTAAAAGGACAGTGAAGATCAGTTGATGTTACATTTTCTTTCTGAGAGAAAACAGATGCAAAATAGGAATTAAAAAGTTCGGCCTTCTCAACATCCTCTCTTACCATTTCTCCATTTTCATCCTGTAAAAATCCTATAGCATCTTTGACTTTTCTTTTACTTTTGACATACCCCCAAAATCCTTTTTTATTGCTTTTGACATCTCTTGCAAGCCTTAATTCATTGTCAGCTTTAGCTAACCTGATACGTGCCCTGCAGGATCTGCAGACTGCATTATAATCTTCTTTAGAAATGCCTCCCTCTTTCCATTTAATAAACATTTCTTTCTTTGTTTTTAGCATGTGTTTAAGTTCTGTGTTCATCCATCCTGGTTTCCTTAAATGCTTCCCATTCTTCCTACTTTTCGGGATTGTTAACGATTGTGCTTTGAGAATCTCATTTTTAAAAATTTCCCATCCTTCCTGGACATTTTTGTCCTTAAGGACATCCAGCCATTGGATCCCTCCTATTCTCTTTCTGAGTCTCTTAAAATCTGCCTTTCTAAAATCTAACCTTGAAGTTTGAGTCTTCACATGTCTTCCTCCTCTAGTTATCCAAAATTCTATAATAGCATGATCGCTGCCTCCTAGCGTCCCAGCCACCTTTACCTCCTCAACCATTTCCTCCCTGTTTATAAGGATTAGATCCAAAGTAGCAGATCCCCTTGTTTTCTCCCCTACCTTTTGGAAGATAAAGTTGTCAGCAAGAGAGGATAAGAATTTGCTTGACCTGTTAGTTTTACTTGAGAGAGATTCCCAACAAATGTCTGGATAGTTGAAATCTCCCATGACCACTACGTCATATTTTTTGGAGAACTTGGTCATTTGATACATAAAGAGTTCATCCATATCTTCAGCTTGCCCAGGTGGCCTGTAGTAAATGCCTACAATGGTGTCCTTTCCGTTGTTCTCTCCTTGTATTCTTACCCAAACAGTTTCCACAGAACTCCCAGTCTCTGAAGCTTCAATCTCTGTGCAGATATACGCTTTTCTAACATACAATGCGACACCTCCTCCTCGTTTATCAAGTCTGTTTCTTGCAAATAAGTTGTATCCTTTTAGCCTTTTATTCCAATCATGTGTATCGTCCCACCAAGTTTCAGTGATTCCAATAACATCATATTCCTTTTCCTGCGTTAGTAGTTCCAATTCTCCTTGTTTGCTGCCCATGCTTTGTGCATTTGTATAAAAACATTTTAGTTTGTGATTGGTTTCTCTTCCTCCCATATTTTTATTATTTAAATTGTTTTGTCTTTGTTCTTCCTTTCCACTTCCAGTAGCAGAGATCTCAATAGTATTTGTCAGCTGTATGGCTTTTTCTGGCCTTTTGCTTCCCTTCCCACATTGTTCTAGTTTAAAGCTCTCCTGATGAGTGTAGCAAGGCGACTTCCAAATACATGTTTTCCAGTCTTCGTAAGGTGCACCCCATCTCTAGCAAGTAGTCCATCGTATAGGTAATTCATTCCGTGATCCAGAAATCCAAATCCTTGTTGACGGCACCATCGACGTAGCCAGTTGTTCACCTGTAGAATCTTATTCCACCTCATTGTTCCATGGCCATCCACTGGGATGATGGATGAGAAGACCACCTGCGCTCCCAATTCTTTCACTTTCTTGCCTAAGTCTTCAAAGTCACTGCAGATGGTTTCCAGGTCCTTTCTTGCGGTGTCATTTGTCCCCACATGTATTAGCAGGAATGGGTAGTGATCTGTAGGTCTGAAGAGTCTTGATATCCTGTCAGACACATCTTTAATTTTTGCTCCTGGAAGACAGCACATTTCTCTTGAGGTTATGTCTGGTCTGCAGATAGCGGCCTCTGTTCCTCTTAACAGGGAATCCCCCATGACCACCACTCTCCGTTTTTTCTTCACAACATTCTTCTTTCTCCATCCAGGAGGATTCTGAGGACTTACAAGGTTATTCATTGCTGGCAAAGTCTTATTTTGCTGTATTTCTTCATGGTTCTCCTGCGTGAGAGCCTGGTACTGGTTCCTGAGCAGTATGGGTGCTGACTGCCTCTCGATCCTCCTGCTTCTCTGGGTCACATGCTTCCATTCCTCTATTTCGTCAGGTGCAGTTCGAATTTCTTCTCTTTCTGAATCATGAAGAGATAATTCTGCTCTGTCTAAGAACTCTTCACCTTCCTTAATGATTTTCAAGGTAGTTAACCTCTCTTCTAGATTTCGCAACTTTTCCTCCAACAGGGACACAAGCTTGCATTTCTGGCATGTGAAGTTTGGCTTTTCCACTGGCAAGTCTGTGAACATGTAGCAGGATATGCAGCTCACCAAATGGCTCCTGGACTCTTCCATGTTCTTAATGTTAATGTTCTGAAAACAGTGAAAAAAGCTTAAAAAAAAAAAAGCTTCAAAATGCGCGCGCCTACCGGCGCGCGGTTTGCCGATGTCCTCTTTTCAGCTCCAACAGCCAAAATCCAATGTTCTTTGAGCTCGCGGAGACTCTTCACTTACCCCAAAATGCAGTGGGAATATTCAAATTATCTCCTCAGGACTCCTCCCCTGGTTTACCGATGTCCTCTTTTCAGCTCCAACAGCCAAAATCCAGTGTTCTTTGAGCTCGCGGAGACTCTTCACTTACCCCAAAATGCAGTGGGAATATGCAAATTATCTCCTCAGGACTCCTCCCCTGGTTTACCGATGTCCTCTTTTCAGCTCCAACAGCCAAAATCCAGTGTTCTTTGAGCTCGCGGAGACTCTTCACTTACCCCAAAATGCAGTGGGAATATGCAAATTATCTCCTCAGGACTCCTCCCCTGGTTTACCGATGTCCTCTTTTCAGCTCCAACAGCCAAAATCCAGTGTTCTTTGAGCTCGCGGAGACTCTTCACTTACCCCAAAATGCAGTGGGAATATGCAAATTATCTCCTCAGGACTCCTCCCCTGCTTTACCGATGTCCTCTTTTCAGCTCCAACAGCCAAAATCCAGTGTTCTTTGAGCTCGCGGAGACTCTTCACTTACCCCAAAATGCAGTGGGAATATTCAAATTATCTCCTCAGGACTCCTCCCCTGGTTTACCGATGTCCTCTTTTCAGCTCCAACAGCCAAAATCCAGTGTTCTTTGAGCTCGCGGAGACTCTTCACTTACCCCAAAATGCAGTGGGAATATGCAAATTATCTCCTCAGGACTCCTCCCCTGGTTTACCGATGTCCTCTTTTCAGCTCCAACAGCCAAAATCCAGTGTTCTTTGAGCTCGCGGAGACTCTTCACTTACCCCAAAATGCAGTGGGAATATGCAAATTATCTCCTCAGGACTCCTCCCCTTCAAAACTGTGCAGAAGGGTGCATAGGTCCCTGATCTGAGACCACTCCTCCAGCGTGATTTGCCCCACCTCTGAATCTCGTTGGCCCAGGCTATACGTCAGAACGTATTGCACCAGGGCTTGTCGGTGCTGCCACAGTCGCTGCAACATGTGCAGAGTTGAATTCCACCGGGTAGGCACATCGCATTTTAGCCGGTGAAGTGGCAGGCCCAACGACTTCTGTAGAGATGTAAGTCGCTGAGCTGCGGGATGCGAACGGCGGAAGTGAGCACACAGCGACCGTGCCCTCTGCAGAAGGCCATCTAGTCTGGGATAGTGGGCTAAAAATTTCTGGACAACCAGGTTCAACACGTGAGCCATACAAGGCACGTGTGTGACATTGCCCCGGCGAAGGGCCGCACCCAGGTTTGCAGCATTGTCGCACACGGCCTTCCCTGGTTTCAGGTCCAGTGGAGACAACCATTCATGAAATTGGTTCTCCAGAGCTGACCACAACTCCTCAGCTGTGTGACTCACATTTCCCAGACATTTCAATGTAAAAACCACCTGATGACGTTGAGCCCTACTGCCAGCATAGTAAGGAGGTGTGCAGGATCCCTTCTGCGCAGTTAGAAAGCTTGTGGCATGACCAGACAGGCTTTGGGTGCAGGTGGAAGACCGAGAGGAGGTTGAGGAGGCAGAAGCAGTGGAGGAACTTTGATATAAAGAGGATTGACGCACAACTCGTGGGGACGGCAAGACTTGGACAGCAGCCCCTTGTCCTGCTGTCACCATAGTTACCCAGTGCCCAGTCAGCGACATGTAACGCCCCTGTCCATGCCTACTCGTCCAAGTGTCTGTGGTGAAATGCACCCTGTCACACACAGAGTTTCTCAAAGAAGCGGTGATGTTGTGTGCGACATGCTGGTGGAGCGCAGGCACACCTTTCTTTGAGAAGTAGTGCCGACTGGGCATCTGGTACTGGGGCACTGCGACGGACATAAGGTCTCGAAAATCCTCTGTGTCCACCAGGCGGAAAGGCAGCATTTCTGTAGCCAAAAGCTTGCAGATGGTGAAATTCAACCTCTTAGCTTTCTCATGGCTAGGAGGAAATGGTCTTTTACTTGTCCACATCTGAGGGACCGAGGGCTGGCTATTGTGCTTAGACGGGGTTGATAAGGGTGTCCCCGGCAAACTGCCGGTCTGTGAGGAAGATGCAGGCGGACATGTTAGGTTGCCTTGATCCAAAGGTGGTGCTATCGATGTCGGACAACGCTCAACACCAGCTGGTGTTACCACCTCCAAAGAAAATGATGACCTGCCAATCACGCTGGCTGTTGCGGGTAAAGAGGTGGCAGGTCTGCGCCCCAAAACAGGTGTGACTGCTGTCCCCCCAGTCACAGAGGATGAAGAGGCCGCGGATGCACAAGATATGGCAGACGGTGATTGGCCCGGCCGGCTAGGCCGCATTGTAGCACACTGAGCTTCCCACTGCAACTTATGCTTCATGTCCATGTGCCGGTTCATGCATGAAGTACTTAAACTATGTATTTTTTGGCCTCTACTTAGCTTTTGCTGACAAATGTTACAGATAACACGAGTTGGGTCATCTTTATCGATCTGAAAAAATGCCCAGGCTATGCAAGGCTTAGCACCTATGCGACCTGAAGAGCCACCACGACTTGTGGTGAGAGGCAGAGTTGTGTTTGAGGATGCAGTTGTTGATGTGCTTCCAGTACTACGTCTCTGTCCAGGAAGGCGCAACCTGACCTCGTCGTCACTAGCATCTTCCTCCACCTCCTCTGCTGACCTCATCTCTTGGCTGACTGTGGGTTGACAGTAAGTGGGATCTCCGACCTCATCATCATCACCCTGTGCGTTATCACACCCGTCGTCCTCAGAGCCAACCTGTTCCTGCCCTGACAAAAAACTAAAGTTGTCGCTCCAATCAGGTATTTGAGTCTTATCATCGTCTTCCTCATTGTCTCCACCAACAGGAGTTACAGTTTGGGAATGAGGGTCTACATTATGGTCAGAACCTTCTGCGTCTGGTCCTGGATCCGACTCATAAAGATTCTGGGCATCAGTGCAGATCATTTCCTCGTCTGGATTCACAGAAGCGCTGGAGTCGACCTCTGATTCCCAGGCTATAGTATGAGTAAACAGCTCTGCAGACTCAACCATCTGTTCTACCTCATACTCAGACGGGCAGCTGGAGATTTGGGAGCTGTGAGGAAGCAAGTGCGATTTGGGTGACACCTTTGAGGACTGGAGTATTTGTGATGTTGAAGTTGATGTGGAGGAGAGCCCACTTAAAGGAGCACTTGATATCCGTTGAAGCACCTGCTGTTTTTGTGCCTCATCTGGAATTTGTAGCGATTGGCGTGGCCGTAAGAAAGGGATCTTATCACATTGTCCGCTAAAAGAAGTAGACATTTTAGTTTGGCTGGAAGATGGTCTTTCTTCTGCAGATGTTACTGTTGCTTTAACACCTACCCCACGGACACAACCTTTTTTCCCCTTCCCAACACGCCTATTCCCCTTTCCACCAGCAGCAGGCCTTTTTCCACTCATTTTGGTGGTTAACTAATTCACAACTCTGGAGTTGTTTGCACAAAAAAACAATGGATGGTAACCGAGCAGAGCTGAGTGGCCAAACTGTGGTATTAGGCCAAAACTATTGGCTGGGTTAGATGCTGAAAAACATTATTTTGAATTTGCAACCTGATGGAGGTCAGTATAGATGGACTAATACAAATAGTCCCACACACTGCTAGAAGCCCAAATATTTTTTCAGAGGTACTGCAGATGCAGATAAAAATTATTTTTAATTTGCAACCTGATGGAGGTCAGTATAGATGGACTAATAGACCAAGTCCCACACAGTGCTAGAAGCCCAAATATTTTTTCAGAGCTAGATGCAGAAAAAAATTATTTTTAATTTGCAACCTGATGGAGGTCAGTATAGATGGACTAATAGACCAAGTCCCACACACCGCTAGAAGCCCAACTATTTTTTCAGAGCTAGATGCAGAAAAAAATTATATTCAATTTGCAACCTGCTGGAGGTCAGTATAGAAGGACTAATAGAACAAGTCCCACACACTGCTAGAAGCCCAAATATTTTTTCAGAGCTAAATGAAGAAAAAAATTATTTTTAATTTGCAACCTGATGGAGGTCAGTATAGATGGACTAATAGACCAAGTCCCACACACCGCTAGAAGCCCAAATATTTTTTCAGAGCTAGATGCAGAAAAAAATTATTTTTAATTTGCAACCTGATGGAGGTCAGTATAGATGGACTAATAGACCAAGTCCCACACACTGCTAGAAGCCCAAATATTTTTTCAGAGCTAGATGCATAAAAAAATTATTTTTAATTTGCAACCTGATGGAGGTCAGTATAGATGGACTAATAGACCAAGTCCCACACACTGCTAGAAGCCCAAATATTTTTTCAGAGCTAGATGCAGAAAAAAATTATTTTTAATTTGCAACCTGATGGAGGTCAGTATAGATGGACTAATAGACCAAGTCCCACACACCGCTAGAAGCCCAAATATTTTTTCAGAGCTAGATGCAGAAAAAAATTATTTTTAATTTGCAACCTGATGGAGGTCAGTATAGATGGACTAATAGACCAAGTCCCACACACTGCTAGAAGCCCAAATATTTTTTCAGAGCTAGATGCAGAAAAAAATTATTTTTAATTTGCAACCTGATGGAGGTCAGTATAGATGGACTAATAGACCAAGTCCCACACACCGCTAGAAGCCCAAATATTTTTTCAGAGCTAGATGCAGAAAAAAATTATTTTTAATTTGCAACCTGATGGAGGTCAGTATAGATGGACTAATAGACCAAGTCCCACACACTGCTAGAAGCCCAAATATTTTTTCAGAGCTAGATGCAGAAAAAAATTATTTTTAATTTGCAACCTGATGGAGGTCAGTATAGATGGACTAATAGACCAAGTCCCACACACCGCTAGAAGCCCAACTATTTTTTCAGAGCTAGATGCAGAAAAAAATTATATTCAATTTGCAACCTGCTGGAGTTCAGTATAGAAGGACTAATAGAACAAGTCCCACACACTGCTAGAAGCCCAAATATTTTTTCAGAGCTAAATGAAGAAAAAAATTATTTTTAATTTGCAACCTGATGGAGGTCAGTATAGATGGACTAATAGACCAAGTCCCACACACCGCTAGAAGTCCAACTATTTTTTCTGAGCTAGATCCAGAAAAAAATTATAGTCAATTTGCAACCTGCTGGAGGTCAGTATAGAAGGACTAATAGAACAAGTCCCACACACTGCTAGAAGCCCAAATATTTTTTCAGAGCTAAATGAAGAAAAAAATTATTTTTAATTTGCAACCTGATGGAGGTCAGTATAGATGGACTAATAGACCAAGTCCCACACACTGCTAGAAGCCCAAATATTTTTTCAGAGCTAGATGCAGAAAAAAATTATTTTTAATTTGCAACCTGATGGAGGTCAGTATAGATGGACTAATAGACCAAGTCCCACACACTGCTAGAAGCCCAAATATTTTTTCAGAGCTAGATGCAGAAAAAAATTATATTCAGTTTGCAACCTCATGGAGGTCAGTATAGATGGACTAATAGAATGATGCTATGCCCAAAAGATTTTACTTCACTAGGTGCAGTAAAAAAATTGGTATTCTATACACAGGTGTTATATCTTGCAACACAGATAGGCTACTCCACTGACTAACACACTCTGCAATAGGCCAAAAAGGATTAGCTTTGCTAGATTCAGCCAAATGCTGTGAAAAAAACTTGCACAGCACTGGCACAGACCTGCCTGGCAAAAACTGATAGAAACTCATGTAACCTAGTCCTGAAAAGGACTCCAATTACAATTAGTCTTTACTCCCACAACCTATCTATTTAAGAGCACAGACCTCCCTGATAAAAGTCGTAGGAAATGCTGTAACCTAGTCCTTAAAAGGACTGCAATCACAACTATTCCCTACTCCCAAGCTATCTGTATATTTGTGCGAAAATTGGCTTGAAATTAACAAGGTATAGCGCACACAGCAACAGCGGTGCCGTCTAACACGCAGCTGCAGCAGTGAGAAAATGGTGGCGACGGGGAAAATGGCTTGGTCTTATAGGGCAAGGACATGTGACATACACTGCCAATGACACATGCCCTTGCTTGTGTGAAAAAAAGCACTTCGCTCCGTGTGTGCGCTGCTGATAGGCTGACAGATTGCACCTCCCCACTGCAAATGCGGGAAAGAGAAAAAAAAATGGAGATCTTCATTGTTCCTGCAGAGATCCATCCCCTGCCCCTCCCCCCACCCCGCTGTACACTCAAACTGCGTATTAACATTAATTTTCATCATTACTGAGAAAAAATCCAGTTATGATTTTGGTGCACGAACAGTTATCGAACATAACCTCGAACAGCCGAATTTTTCTCAAATTGTTCGTGTTCGCCGAACGGCTCGAACACCGCCCAAAACAGCTCGAATTTGAGATTGGCGAACTGTTCGAGTAGAACAACGCTCATCTCTAATGTTAAGTTCGATTTAAAGGCTTATTTCCACCTTTATAGATGAGTGTTGTTGGATAATCATAAAAACAAGCACTTTTGCAGTTTGCTGTTTGTTACTATTTGCAGTCATTCTTGAGATATTAACACTTTTCTATTCTTTTGTTTATGGCTTTAGAAGTGGGAAACAGTGCACAATAGGGTTGATTCCATTTAATCATAAGATCTCCTACTCTGACTAAATATGCGCGATCTAGAGCATACTTACAGAAGTTGCCGATCAGCAACCAAATGATAGGTGGTCCTGTCTGATTTAAAATGTAAGGGCTGAGTATCAGTCCTAATCTGGCCATGTTTATCAATATTAAAGCACAATGCACATGTCTATATGTGTGGTGGCTCAGCATCTTTATTTTTTTTAGGACAAAGGCACAAACATGCATGTGTTGAGTATTTGGTGAGTTTTTTACATCAAACCACAGTCCTTCTGGGAAAATGTTCTGAAACACAAATAGAGCTTTTTGGCAATGCAAAGCAACAGTATGTTTACAGATGGCTCAATGAAGCTTAAAAGGAAAAGAACACCATACAGCTAAACATGGTGGAGGATCCATAATGATGTGGGTTTGCTTTGCTGCATCTGGTACTGGAGGCCTTGACCGTATCACAGGAATCATGAAATCAGAGAATTATCAAGAGATTTTAGATCGAAATGTCCTATCCAGTATAAGAATGTTTGAGTGGAAGATCTTGGGTCCTCTAGCAAGACAATGACCCAAAGCACACATCCAAAAGCACACAGAAATGGTTGCAAAAGAAAAAAAATGGGCTGTTTTAAAATGGCCAACAATGAGTCCTGATCCTGACCTCAATCCCATTGAAAATCTATGGGTTGAGCTGAAATCTGCCATTGGGAAAAAGAACCCTGCAAACATTCAAGAGCTTGAACGAACTGCAAAGGAAGAGTGGGAGAAGTGAAAGAAGCTTATAGATGGCTACAAGGAACGTTTGCAGGCTGTCAGCAATGCCAAAGGGTGTGCAACCAAGTATTAATTAGGGATGCCTTTATTGATGCACATGCTGTTTATTCCGTTTTTCTTCTTTGAAATTGCAACATGGAAAGTGAAAAACAATATTGTATTGTTGTATTACTTTGGACCACTAATTAAAAAGTCCTGAGGATATAACTTTGGTACATTTCCATTTATTTGTGAAGATATTTTATAGTCTTTGAAAAAAATGAAGGTGTGCCAATAATGGTAATAATAATTGTTTACATGGCAGAGCTTGGTGCAATTTTTGATCCACTGAAACACATTTATCAAAAACTAATGCATAAGAAAAGTGTACAGTTTTGCACAGTAACCCATTAAATCATATTTTTCATTTACAGAAGTCCTTCTCAGGTAGCATTTAAGGATCTACTGTTTTGTATATATTTGATGGCTTGCATTGGAAAACATTCTTGAGAACAAGATAAGAACATTTTAAATGTGTTATAATGCCTCGGGGAGTTTTTCAGTTCCAGACCCTTTCAGCAATTTATCATTGACTTTTTATAATCTCAGTGAGTATGTCTAAAGTACATGTGATTTATGATTTTTATTCCAAATCACAGTAGAACTAAGCATCTATAAAAAATGGCTCCATCTTTTCATTCTCTAGTTTATATTTGAAAAAAAAAAGTTGTAATTCATTTTGGGCTTTATTTTTTATTAACCCATTAATGGTGAGATGATCTTTATTTTTTATTCACTTCAAGAATTATAACTTTTTTATTTTTCACATAACCAAAACATTTCAACTGTTACATACAAAATAAGTCAACATTGAATATATGATTTATGTAAAATCCTGAGGCTTTTCTGCACACTTTGTTCCAAAGGGCACTAATAGTATATGCACACGTTAAATTTTTGGTACAGAAATTTCTGCAACATTTCTGCGTCCCCTGGCAGGAAAAAACCCTGTGTAAAATAGCCATGATTTTGTCACATTTTGTCTGCATTTTTATATGTGTTTTTGGTGCAGATTTTTCCCCACTCATTAGCATGAGTGAAATCTGCAGTAAAAATGCTGAAAGAATTGACATTGTGCAGATTTAAATCTGTTCCAAATCTGCAAATAAATAAGCAAAATGTGACTTCAGAATTCTCATTCACTTTGCTGGCATCAGGAAACCCTTCAGGTTTGCGACAAATCTGAGCAGAAAAAAGTGACAGATCTGCAAGGTGTGCACAGTCCCTCAGGTCTCTTTACACAGGCCAACCTTACATGATAAGATAATCATTAAAGGAGTGGTTTTAACAACGCTCATTCATGAATATCTTCCAATGTAAATGCCCCTTAAGTCGAACTCTGTGAAGGTTCGCTTTCTTGTGGAATTTTATTTTCTATGACAGCCATTGTTTCTGATTATGAAACAGCTGGAGACTAGTGATGAGTGAGCCTCCTCGCCACTACTTGGTATCGCTCGAGCATCACTGTGTTCGACATGCTTGGCACTCGGCGTGTATTTCCAGGGTTGCTCGGCGAAAGCTTTGGTCCCCGCCCTGCATGTTTGGCGCTCATTAGAGAGCCAATGAACATGCAGGGATTGTCTGCCACGCACTGTAATGCCGTAGCCATGTTGGCTGTGGCATTACAGTGATTGGCTGGCCGCACAGCGTCATCGGGTCTATATAAGACCTTGAGCAGCTATGCTCGTCACAGTCTAACCCGGAAACAGGCAGAGTAGGGAGAGATACTGCTGAGCTAGGGACAGAATTGGCAATGTAATAGTTAGATATAGGTATTCTACAGCAACACATATATCCATCTTAACTTGTCCTTCTGAGGACTAATCCAGCTGAGTGTATTCAGTGGTGAAGGTGATAGCAGGAATTAGGCAGGCGGGCAGGGTTTGTGGCAGTGTATGCAACACAAGAGTGTCCATTGCACGTTCTGTCTGCTGCTGCTGTTACAGATATCCGTAGACATATTCCCAGATAACAGGGGCCAGGGCTATTTTTTTTTTATCTTAATCCTGATTATTTGCTTAAAAAGCAATCCAGCGTACACCATTTTACTGCTCCATTTGCTTGTTAGCAGAATACAGCCATATTTTTTTGATTTTATTCGCATGACTATATTGTGGAAGCAGAAAACTATTCAATGATCACAATTGATCCCATATGACTACTGTAAAAATGTAGAAATTTGGTGAAGCGTGTCAAATATTCCACTGAATCTAAAGTCAGCCACATGTGTTTTGTTGAAGCAATTAACACTTAGTCGCTGACAAATACCATACTATTATGTGACTGTCTGAAACCATGCCCATCAGACGTGATACCATATGACTTTCGTAATAATACAGAAATTTTGTGGAGCGTGCCAAATATTCCACTGAATTTAAAGACATCAAGCTGTGTTTTGTTGAAGCAATTGACCCGGTACATACCTGCACGCAACCTCCAATCCTCACAAGATCTCCTTCTCTACTCCCGTCTTATCTCCTCTTCCCACAATCGCATACAAGATTTCTCCCATACATCCCTCCTACTCTTGAACTCTGTACCCCAACATATCAGACTCTCGCCTACTGTTGAAACCTTTAAAAGGAAGCTGAAGACCCACCTCTTCTGACAAGCCTACAACCTGCAGTAACCCTCACTCCACCATACCGCTGCACAACCAGCTGTACCCTCATCTACTGTATCCTCACCCATCCCTTATAGACTGTTTGTGCGCCCTCACGGGCAGGGTCCTTGCTCCTCTTGTACCAGTCGGTGACCTCTTTTCACATGTAAGGCACAATGGAATAAATGTCGCTATAGTAATAAATTATAATAATTATTATGTGACTCTTGGTCTTCCTTTCCTGGGGCGGTCCTCATGTGAGCCAGTTTCTTTGTAGCGCTTGATGGTTTTTCAACTGCACTTGGGGACACTTTCAAAGTTTTCCCAATTTTTCGCACTAACTGACCTTCATTTCTTAAAGTAATGATGGCCACTCGTTTTTCTTTACTTAGCTGCTTTTTTCTTTCCATAATACAAATTCTAACAGTCTATTCAGTAGGACTATCAGCTGTGTATCTTCTGCACAACACAACTGATGATCCCAACCCCATTTATAAGGCAAAAAATCCCACTTATTAAACCTGACAGGGCACACCTATGAAGTGAAAACCATTTCCGGTGACTACCTCTTGAAGCTCATCAAGAGAATGCCAAGAGTGTGCAAAGCAGTCATCAAAGCAAAAGGTGGCTACTTTGAAGAACCTAGAATATAAGACATTTTCAGTTGTTTCACACTTTTTTGTTAAGTATATAATTCCACATGTGTTATTTCATAGTTTTGATGCCTTCAGTGTGAATGTACAATTTTCATAGTCATGAAAATGCAGAAAAATCTTTAAATGAGAAGGTGTTTCCAAACTTTTGGTCTGTACTGTATATGCGTTTGGTTTTGGCCCCATTGAATGGCGTTCAGCAAAGTTCGGCGAATATTCTACAATTACATTGGCGAATGTTGCAAAAACGGCGGTCGTAATCCAAAACGAATATTGAAATATTTGATCATCTCTAATCAGAAACACCCTTAAAAAAATGAAATGAGCATGGCATGATTGTTTATTACCATTGTTAAGGAGTAGGTCACCTGCACTGTGAATGCCCATGCACTATATGCATGGGCTGAAAAACATTTACATTTACCCATGAACATACTGTATAACATACAGAATGTTAGAGGTAGGCCTCTAAAAAAATTTCCTACGGGCATTGTAAACACCCTTACAAAAATTTTTGTGGGTGTTGCATCAGTCACCCTGGTGATATGGTGGAGGATGAAGAGAAGGAGGAGGGCCACATAAAATAGAACAATTCCTGAAGCGTATACCCATTTCTGGGTGTGAAGGGATGCATGGAAATAGACCCCCCAAAAATAACCACTGGATTTGAGTTTATGTTTGATGCTATCATCTGGTGATGTGAAGGGGTACATGGAAATAGACCCCCAAAAAAATAACTACTGGATTTGAGTTTATGTTCGATGCTATCATCTGGTGGTGTTGAGAAGTCTGGCCCAATTTCAGTTGACAGGCAGATGCGCCTATCAGTTATAATGCCCCCCGGCGGCATTAAAAACCATCTCTGACAAAATGCTAGCAGCCAGGACCTCCAAGGCATAGAGAGACAGTTCATGCCACATGTCCAGCTTGGATACCCTACAGTTGTAAGGCACAGAGAGGAATCATGGAAGACGCTGGTACGGTTGCCAAGGTAGTCCTTCAGCATCTTCCAAAGCTTTTCCCTCCTTGTCAGAGTACTCCGTGTATCAGGGCCTGGGCGCTGGGAGGGTCTGAGAAAACTGCCCAGACCTTTGATAGCATTCCCCTGCCTCTGCTGCATCTGGTTTGTGTTTTCCTCGCTTGTACTCCTTGGTTGTCCAATGAACTGTCTGTGAGTCGTGACCTCTGGCGTTGTCAGATGGGAATTTTTTTTTGTTATAATTCTACAACAGTCTGAACCTAATATCTCCAAAAATGAACTCCTTTGGTTTCCTCCCTCTACTAACCTACCTATACCTGACTTTGCAAATTCCTTTAGGTGGTGCCACCATAGCTTCCACTCAGCATGCCTGCTGTATTGGAGTCATATTTGACACACAACTTTCCTTTATTCAATGTGAAAAATCACTCACTCGCTCATGTCACCTGCTCCTTAAAAACATCTCTGGAATTCGACCTTTTCTCACCTTTGATACTGCAAAAACTCTTACTGTCGCTCTTATTCACTACTGCAACTCTCTTCTAATCAGTCTCCCTCTAAACAAACTGTCTCTTCTCCAGTCCCTTCAGAATGCAGAAGCGAGGGTTGGATTTCTATCAAGCCGCTTCACCAACTCCTCTACTCTGTGCCAGTCATTGCACTAATTAGGTTAAACAATCACTACAGAATGCAATACAAACTCATCTCTCTCACCCACCAAGCTGTCCACAGTTCTGCACCGCCCTATATCTCATCCCTCATTTCTGTGTATCACCCCTCCCTTGCCCTCTGTTCTGCAACTGATCTAAGACTGACATCCTCCTTAATTCAAACCTCACGCCTCTGTCTCCAAGAATTCTCTTGTGTCAGGCCAGTTTTCTGTAAAGCCCAAAATGCCTACAACGCGATGGTCACGGTAAAGGCAGCGGAACATAAAGTCGGCCATGTGTGCCAGACTGCCAACAGCCAAGACTTCCCTGTTCTCACCAAGAGGACTACTGTCCATGTTCTCTTCTTCCTCCTCCTCATTATCACCCAAACTGTGTTGAGATGAGATGAGGCTGGACTGAGTAGCATCACCCTGTATAGTTCCTTGCTCCACCTGCAATGCCTTCTCTTTAATTGTGAGCAGCGAGAGTTTCAGTAGACAGAGAAGCAGGATGATGATGCTAATTATGGCGTCATCGCCGCTCACCATCTTGGTGGAGTCTTCAAACTTTTGGAGGACAGCACAGATGTCAGACATGCATGCCCATTCATCAGCTCTTATGTGCGGAGGCTGACCTGAATGCCGACAGATGTGTTGAAGTTGGTACTTAACAACTGCTCTCTGCTGCTCAAAATAATTCCAAACATCTCAACGTTGATTTTCAATGTGTGGTCACATCGCACACCAGTTGGTGAGCTGGAAGCTGCAAATGCTGCTGAAGCCCTGCCAGGGCGGCCGAAGCTGTAGCTGACTTTCTGAAATGGCCACAAAAGCGGCGTACTTTCACAAGCCACTGTGACAAATCCGGGTAGGTTTTGAGAAACTGCTGAAGCACTAAGTTGAGCACATGGGCCAGGCATGGTACATGTGCAAGCTTGCCTAGCTTCAGAGTCGCCACCAGGTTCCCTGATACAGATTTCAACAACTCTTCAATGGTGTGCAGCTTGTCACCTAAGCATACACTCCTGCTTATTGTTAGTGGCACCTACGAACTTTAAGTACATAATCTGGAATATCTCCTGAAAAAAATGAATCAAGTGATGGAGATGGAGCCTGAAGAGGGGGAGGAGGAGGTGGTGCAGGAGCTGTAGAATGTGGGGGAAACCCTGAGTGACCCAGGACCCACAATCCTGTTCGTCGGGAGGACGTGTTCCGTCCCAGAGTCCTTCTAGGACCCGGCTTCAACAATATTAACTCAGTGGAATGCGTCAGTGAGATGTTCCGTCCCTTGCCACATTCACTCGTCCACGTGTTTGTGGTTGGGCGGTCCTTCCCACTAAATGCGCTGGGGAGGGCACGGGTAATGTTCTGGGACCCATGCTTGTGGAAGGTGGAGATGACACCGGGAGAAATAGTTGCAGCTGGGGACCGAGTATGGACACCCGACCACCACCGCCATGAGGTTGTGGAAAGCTTCCGCATCCACAAGCCTAAAAGGCAACATTTTAAGTGCAAGCAAGCAGTCCAGAAATGTGTCAGTTTACTATTGCGGCCTGTGGGTGGGTGGTTGGCTGCATACTTGCACTTGCATTCAAAGTAACATAAAGCTAGGGAGATGGATGATGCATCATGAATAATTTGCTCGTTGAGTAGGAGACCAACCACTGCTGCTGTCTACCTTGTGAACATTGTTGTCTTCAAGCTTGATTGATCCAGGACCCACAAGCCTATGCGTCAGGAAGACTTATTCTGTCCCATGGTCTCGCTGGGTCTCTGCTTCCCCAATAATATCCCAGTGAAATCCGTCAGTGAGATGTACTGTCCCTGGCCACATTCACTTGTCCACATGTTTGTGGCTAGAAGGTCCTTCCCACTAAGTGGGCTGGGGAGGGCATGGGTAATGTTCTGGGACCTGTGCTTGTGGAAGGTGGAGACGACACCAGGAGAAACAGTGGCAGCTGGGGACCGAGTATTGACTCCCGGCTGCTGCCGCCATGAGGTTGTGGAAAGCTTCTGCCTCTACTGTACGAGTCTAAAAGGCAACATTTCAAGTGCAAGCAGCAGTCCAGAAATGTGCCATTTAAGTATTGCGACCTGTGGGTGGGTGGCTGCATAGTTGTGCTTGCATTCCAAGTCCTAGGGTAGGGACAACTGAACGCTGCGCTGGGACAAGGATGTGGAAGGTGATGGTTGCAAGTCTGCAATGACAGGTGAAGGGTGGAAGGCATCTTCGCATGAGCCATAGACAGGGGATTGGCTTGCACGTACAACAGTGGAAGAGGCAGTGGTGTAACCCTCAAACACTGTTTGTGGACCTTGGTGTTCGGCCCAGCTAGTCAGGTGCTTTGCTGTCATGTGCCTGAGCATGCTGGTGTTGGTCAGGCTGGTAGTTTTGGTGCTCTTGATGATGTTGGCTTGGCAGATGTTGCAAATGGACTTTTTGGGATTATCTAAACAATAGTCTTTAAAAAAGAACCAGACTCGGGAAAACCTAACAGTTGTACTGGCAACTTCCGTCATGTTGGTGTTCCGGGGATCAGTTGCCCACCCTGTGTCTGTGGCCACCACACTGCTTGTTCTGTTGTGGTGCTATGCCTCCCTCCCCTGGTGTGCTGCTGTCTTTCCTCTGCATGTCCCCTTGCCAGGTTGGGTCAGTGACTTCATCGTCCACGGCTTCGTCTTCCACTTCTGTACCCTGGTCCTCCTCCTGAGTTTCTGTCCATTGTGTCTCATCATTATCCACCTCTCGTGACAGTAATTGCACTTTCCCACCATCACCTTCGGGTGACTATGGCTGCTTAAATCACTACATGCGAGCTTCTGTTGCCCTGCTAGAAGCTGGCAAGCCGAGAGGCCCGAATCTATCGATGGAAAAGTGAACAGCGCTTGGGGTAACCCTGGACTCTAATCTCTCCTTCAAACCACATATTCAAGCTCTTTCCACTTCCGAGCGGACCGAGCGAGAGGTCAGAATCTATAAATGGAAAGATGAACAAAACAGCTCTTCGGAGTGTCCAAGTGTGGGATCAGTTGTCTCAGGGCACTCAGAATTGTGGGAGGAAGGAGGATCAGGGTGAGGAAGATGCCGACTCCAATTAAAAAAAATCTCCTGGATCTGTACATTCCTCAACCATGAATCTACAAAAACACTAGTGCACGCCCTCATCGTCTCCCATCTCGACTACTGCAACCTCCGCTCTGTGGCCTCCCTTCTAACACTCTCGCATTCCTCCAATCTAACCTAAATTCTGTTGCCCGACTAATCCACCTGTCCCATCACTATTCCCTGGCCTCTCCTCTCTGTCAATCCCTTCTCTGGCTCCCCATTGCCCAGAGACTCCAGTTCAAAACCCTAACCTTGGCATGCAAAGCCATCCACAACCTGTCTCCTCCATACATCTGTGACCTAGTCTCCCGATACTTACCTGCACGCAACCTCTGATCCTCACAAGATCTCCTTCTCTACTACCCTTTCATCTCGTCTTCCCACAATCATATATATGATTTCTCCCGCACATCCCCTCTTCTCTGAAACTCTCTACCCCAACATTTCTGACTCTCGTCTACTGTTGAAATCTTCAAAAGGTACATGAAGACCCACCTCCTCCGACAAGCGTACAACCTGCAGTAACCCTCGCTCCACCATACCACTGCACTACCAGCTCCATTCACACCTATTCTATCCTCATCCATCCCTTGTAAACTGTGAGCCCTCGCGGTCAGGGTCCTCCCCTCCTCTGTAGCAGTCGCTGTCACATTTTTGTTCAAGATTATTGTAGTTGATTTTGCGATGTATGCCCCTTTTTCACATGTAAAGCGCCATGAAATAAATGGCGCTAAAGTAATAATAATAATGTGGTCCAGACACTCGGCTACTGACACTGGACCATGTGGAAGACAGGGAGGTGGTGGTGGCAAACTGACTGTAAGCATTATCTGCTATCCAACCAACAACCTTTTCACACTGCTCTGCCTTAAATAGTGGTGTTCCGTTGTCCCCAAGAAATTGGAGCAGGAAGGTAGTTCAACATGATGTGGGCATTTGTTGTGCTCCCTCAGCAGGCACAGTTTCATCTTGCCCACTGCCTCGGCCTCTGCGTGCAGCATAACCATTACGTCCACTTCCCTGTTCCTTTGCCACGTGCCTTGCCCATTTTAAATGGAGTATAATATTTGTCACGTTTCCAAAAATGTCTTATTAACGCAGTAATATAGGATCACGTCTGATGACCACTGTTTTTGGCAGTGACCTGGGAGTCAGAGATGAATCCAGGGGTTTTCCCCATACTGTTCCCATGTCTTTTCAGCACTGTATGGATGTGTCTGATCACGTCTCACACACCATACTGTATGGCTAAATAAGGTAGTAAAATGTTAAAATGACATTTACCGGTGAATGCATTTTTCACAGGTGAAAGCAAAATAAAAGTGTAAAAACGCATCAAAAACGCTACGTGTGAACATAGCCCAAGGTGTGGATGAGCATTTTGTTTTTTGTTATTTATTTTACCTTATATACAAGTCATTACCCTGGAAAGGATGTTTCTTAGCATTTTTCCAAGGAAAAGGCATTTTGGTTTCATTTTTGTATTTTTTTATTGTGAGTCTGTAAAACTCTGAAAACATTGTTCACAGCAGTAACCTGGGAGTCAGAGATGCTTCCAGGGGTCTTCCCCATGCTGTTACCTTGTCTTTTCAGCACTGTTTCCATCAATTTTAGCAATTTTTAGGCCCTCTGCAGACCTTTGGGGGGGGGGGCGCCGGAAAAATGCTCGAGTTTCCCATAGACTTACATTGGGCTCATTGCTCGGTTCGAGCACTCAAGCATTCCAATTTGCTTGACTCGAACAATGAGTACCCAAGCACTTTAGTGCTCGCTCATCACTACTGGAGACCCTCATCTATGCTTATCAAATTAGATACCACAATCACTCTTGTTACAACACTCAAAGGGTTCAGCAGCTAAAATTGGAAAACCCCTTAAGTTGGAAGACCCCCTTCACTCTTCTGTGAAAGTGAAAAGTAGTTTTCCAGCACACGATTTAGAAAAATTAAAAAAGCCTTTAATCCATCGTTAAAAAATACAAATCCAACAGAGATAAAAGCGTCTTCTGTATGCTCCTGACAGGAGCTACCAGTCTGCATTATCATCAAGGTAATCTTGTTGTAGAATCTTGTAGATTCCACCTTATATTTCTGCTCACTGTCTGCTACATACAGTATAGTGCTCTGCCTGATTATATTTATCCTATACTATCAGTATACTGAAGCTGTCTGTGTTTTTATATTATTGTTAGCTGGTTTCTAGCAAAGATCAACTTACCTGCATTCCTCCACAACGGAGCTTGTAATTATTAAGCAGTGCAGAGTTGAGTTGATTTTGTTAACCTGCTGCTGACAAATCAGTGTTGAGAAACTACAAAAGGCATAGTCTGATTTTGGTGTACTACCATAGTGCTGAAATACATTGAAATTGGGAGTATTAGTCTCATTCTATGAATAATAATTGAAGGATTCAAGTGATATAGAGAAGTGCTGTACCTGTACTGTTACTCAGTGTGACGGTGAATTTATTCATAAGTGATATACTGCAATAACAGTATCTTAATAACATTAATAACAGCATTTTTTATTCTTTACACATTGCAAACAGGATTGCCTGCGCAGTCTGGCCAGAGACAGAAGAATACATCAGCCGCTAAAGGTGAGAGGGAGGAGGACGAAGATGAAGGACTGTAGTGCTGGAGATCGCGGTATGCGGAAGCGCTGACCGCACACCGCTATCTCCAGCTCCATTAGGAGACATACCTCGATCTCCGGCGAGTCTGGAGGAGGAGTGTGGTGCTGGTGTGCACGCCTGTGCATAGCACAAACTCCGGCGCCACACTCCTCCGCCAGACTCGCTGGAGATCAAGGACGCGCTGGAAGGGAGAGGGGAAAAAGGTGAGTAGGAGTGTTTTTGTTGTATGGATGGGGCGCACAAATACCAAGATGGGGGAGCACAAATACTAGGATGGGGGACCAGGATGGGGGCACAAATACCAGGATGGGGTCACAAATACCAGGATGGGGGACAAGGATGGGGGCACAAATACCAGGATGGGGGACCAGGATGGGGGCAGCACAAAACGGGATGGGCGCAGCACATACCAGGATGGGGGCGCACATAACAGGTTGGTGGCGCAGGATGGAGGCACACATAACAGAATGCGGGCAGCACATAACAGGAAGGGGGCACAGGAGGGGAGCAGCACATGACAGGATAGAGGCGCAGGATGGGGACAGCACATGACAGGATGGAGGCGCAGGATGGGGGCAGCACATGACAGGATGGGGGCGCAGGATGGGGCAGCACATAAAAGGATGGGGGAGGAGGATGGGGCAGCACATAACAGGATGGGGCAGCATATAACATGATGGGGTAGCAGGATGCGGGCAGCACATAACAAGATGGGGGAGCAGGATGGGGGCAGCACATAACAGGATGGAGAAGCAGGATGGGGGTAGCACATAACAGGATCGGGGCGCAGGATGGGGACAGCAAATATCAAGATTGGGGATTAGGATTGGGGAAGCATAAAACAAGAGGGGGGCAGCACAAATACCAGAATGGGGGCACAAATACGAGGATAAGGGACCAGGATGGGGGAGCACAAATACTAGGATGGGGGTACAAATACCAGGATAGGGGAGCATGGACCATGATGGGGGTGCAAATACCAGCATGGGGGAGCAGGATGGGGGCAGCACAAAACAGGATGGGGGCGCAAGAATGGGGGCAGT
Organism: Phyllobates terribilis; assembly: GCF_046119375.1. NCBI lineage: Eukaryota > Metazoa > Chordata > Amphibia > Anura > Dendrobatidae > Phyllobates > Phyllobates terribilis. Next base: position 793,306,691 of record NW_027362761.1, read on the forward strand.
GCAAAACAGGTTGGGGGCAGCAAAAAACAGGATGGGGTTCAGGATGGGTGCTGCACAAAAGAGGATGGGCATGCACAAAAGCGGATGGGGGCTGCACAAAAGAGGATGGGGCAGCACAAAAGAAGATGGGGGCTCAGGATGGGGCAGCACGTAAAAGGATGGGGGCAGCACATAACAGGATGGGGGAGCAGGATGGGGGCAGCAGATAACAGGATAAGTGTAGCGCCGGCGTCTCTGCCTCTTGCCGGGCAGAGACGCCATTCCCCTCACTGCCACGGTCCTGGTCCTGGTCCGGGGTCCTCCAGCTCCCCTGCTGCTGCTGCACACACCGCGCGCAGTTTCCCGGACACTGTGCACAAAACAGGATGTGGCGCAGGATGGGCACTGCACAAAAGAGGATGGGGCTGCACAAAAGAGGATGGGGGCTGCACTAAAGAGGATGGTTGCAGCACAAAAGAAGATGGGGCGCAGGATTGGGGCAGCACAAAACAGGATAGGGCGCATGATGGGTGCTGCACAAAAGAAGATGGGGCTGAACAAAAGAGGATGGGGGCAGCAAAAAAGAAAATGGGGGCACAGGATGGGGGCAGCACATAACAGGATGGGGCAGCTCATAACAGAATGGGTGCTTAGGATGGGTGAGCAGGATAGGGGCAGCACATAACAGGATAAGGGAGCAGGATGTGGGCAGCACATAACAGGATGGGGCGCAGGATGGGGACAGCACAAAACAGGATGGGGGAGAAAGATGGGGCAGCACATAACAGGATAAGGGAGCAGGATGGGGGCAGCACATAAAAGGATCGGGGAGCAGGATGGGGCAGCACATAACAGGATGGGGGAGCAGGATGTGGGCAGCACATAACAGGATGGAGAAGCAGGATGGGGGCAGCACAAAACAGGATGGGGGTAACACATAACAGGATGGGGGAGCAGGATGGGGGCAGCACATAACAGGATGGGGGAGCAGGATGAGGGCAGCACATAACAGGATCGGGGCGCAGGATGGGGACAGCACATAACAAGATGGGGGAACAGGATGAGGGTGCATATGTCAAAATGGGAGACCATATACCAATAAAAATGCTCGCCACCCGGTCATAGAAGGGTTTAATAGCTAGTTATAGTAGAATAGTTCACGGACTACATATACAGAGCCCCTAAGTGCAAGAAGAGCAGAATTGCCCCACAAGTTACCCCATTTAGAAATTATTTTTTGATCATTTTGGAAATTACACTGCTCTGGGAATTTATCTACAGGTGTAGTGATGATTTTGACTCCATGTGTGTATTACATAAAAACACAGCTGTGGATGTTGCTGAGTGAAAATTGCAAATCTGCTATTGTAGGGCCCAGTACATTATAGTGTCCAGTATATTGTGCCTGTTGGGCTCTCATCGCTACAGAAATGCCAAACATGTGGATGGTAAATGTGGTTTAGGCACACTGTGAGGTTCAGAAAGGAGGGGGCATTAGAATTTAAGAGCACAGTATTTTGCTGCATTTATTTTGGGGGCGAAGAGCCATAGCACTTTTCCAGAGCCTTTGTGCTACCAGTAACATGGAAGCTCCCTATATTTCCAATGACAGATGATGGACTTGTGGGGAGACTTGCTTTTTTTTGTGGATTGAGTTGAAATTTTATTGGAATCATTTTGAGTGGGGACTTTTAATTTTTTTGTGGATTGAGGTGAAGGTTTTTTTCGGAATCATTTTACATAACATTTTGGATCACATTTATCATGTGCTCTACACTGAGCACTTACATTGCGGTTTCCATCAAAATTTCAGAATGACGTATGTAAAGATGTGCGGTTATGGATTTTAATAATCACCTAGGCAGGTTATCGATGCAATTAGTTTTATTCCTTCCGACCACGGTGAACAGCAATTCCAGGTAAATGTCCAACAGGCAATTCTCTTAGTCTTCGAGTTTCCAACCTGGGATCAGTAATTCCACTGCCTCGTACCAGGTGATACCCACTGTCCCCCAACTTTTGGCTGGCCCACTGCTTTTTGTATCTCCCGCCGGTATATTGGCAGTCACAGCATATGCTCCTTAGGATGATGGATATCACGACCGCAGCCCGTGATACCACCCAGCTCTCAGTCCGACTAGCAATGAATCTTCCCTTTCTCCTGCACAGGGTTCAGCCCCCTCAATCAGCAGAAGAGCTCACCCCTCCCTCCCCCAGCTAATTGTGCCTTAGTGGAGATATTTTCTCAGGTGGAACCCATCCCCTGGGTTTGCATGTGAGACTACCTGTGGTGACTGAGAGAACAATGGCCCAAGGTCTCGGAGATATGGTCACTGAATGGAATAGATACCTGAGGTTGAACTGATGAGCAAACAAATCACTAACAAAACACAGCAAGCAAATTTCTAACAAAACACAAAATTAAGATTGACGAAAAGGGGAGCTCAGTGCTGGAAAAGTATTTAGAAAGCGGACAGGTCCTCTCACTCCTCCCCCCCTTTTCCAGCTTGGCCAGCGCTAGTCTCCATTTCCTAGGATTGACTATTCACCTTCCTCTGGCTGCAATTACCAGAGTTCAGGGCTTCCTCAGTTTGTCTCGATAGGCCATCAGCATTGCCATGTTCTCTCCCTTTTTTGTGAGAAATGGTAAAGTTAAACGGTTGCAATGCCAGTCTCCATCGTAATAATCGCCCATTCTCCCCCGCCATCCGATGCAGCCAGGTCAGTGGATTATGATCCGTTACTATGGTGAATTTCCTCCCATACACATAGGGTAATAGTTTTATCAGTGCCGAGACAATAGCCAAGCATTCCTTTTCTGTGGTGGCATATGCTTTCTCTCGGTCTAACAGTTTCCTTGAAAGGTATACCACTGGGTGTTCCTGCCCTGTGCCATCCAACTGACTAAGGACAGCGCCCAACCCACTGTCTGAGGCATCAGTCTGCACCAGGAATCTCTTGGTGTAATCGGCTGCAGCCAGCAAGGGGGCCCCCTTGTTTAAGCTGCACAAAAGCCTGTTCACATGGTTTAGTCCATTCTATCTGTCTTCGGAATTTCTTTGTAGTCAGGTCAGTCAGAGGTAGTGTTGAGCCACCCCCATAGTGTTCAAGTTCGGTTCGGTTCGTCGAACACCCGTATGTTCGCCGAACTGTTCGTCGAACTGTTTGTCGAACACCTTCGAACACCGTTAAAACCAATGGCAGGCAAACAAAAACACATAGAAACACATAGAAAACACCTTCAAAGGTGTCCAAAAGCTGACAAACTGCTCAGAAGACACAACTAAAACATGGAAAAGTAACAAGTACATAAAGTCATGCGAAAAGAAATGAGGTGGAGGAGTAAAAGGAGAGGGAGACACAGATATAGGCATGCCATGCCCTTCTAAAACCAAAAAAGTGCGAAGCCGACACGGCCAGTCCATTCCTGCCCGTGCGACCTCCGTGTCGCCGGGTTTGTGCCAGAGCTGCAGTGGACCCTGACGGCCAGCCCCCCTCTCTCAATACTGGTGCCTGTCCGCTGGTGGGTCGAGCACCCCCCGCGGTGGGGGAGAGTAACATCTGCAGAAGAAAGACCATCTTCCAGCCAAACTAAGATGTCTACTTCTTTTCGTGGACAATGTGATATGATCCCTTTCTTACGGACACGCCCATCACTACAAATTCCAGATGAGGCACAAAAACAGCAGGTGCTTCAGCGGATATCAAGTGCTCCTTCAAGTGGGCTCTCCTCCACCTCAACTTCAACATCACAAATACTCCAGTCCTCAGAGGTGTCACCCCAATCGCACTTGCTTCCTCAAAGCTCCCAAGTCTCCAGCTGCCCGTCTGAGTATGGGGTAACACAAATGGTTGAGTCTGCACAGCTGTTTACTCATACTATAGCCTGGGAAACGGAGGTCTGCTCCAGAGTTTCTGTTAACCAGACGAGGAAATGATCTGCACTGATGCGCAGAATCTTTATGAGTCGGATCCAGCACCAGATGAAGAAGGTTCTGAGCATAATGTAGACCCTCGTTCCCAAACTGTAACTCCTGTTGGTGGAGACAATGATGAAGACGATGATGAGACTCAAATACCTGATTGGAGCGGCAACTTTTTGGTCAGGGCAGGAAGAGGTTGGCTCTGAGGACGACGGGTGTGAGAACACAGGGTGATGATGACGAGGTTGGAGATCCCACTTACTGTCAACCCACAGTCAGCCAGTCGATGAGGTCAGCAGAGGAGGTGGAGGAGGATGTGACTAACCCAGGGGATGGGGATGACTCGGTACCCGGGCATTTGCCTGGCTTTTGGGATGTCGCGGTGGTCGGCTCCCGGGCCCGTACCCTGGGGTCAGTCTTTAAAAGGGTGGATAATTGTTAATTTTATAAGAGTTCGTGATGCCACCTGTGGTATCTGGTAAGAAGCACCAGCGCTGCAGTAGTCCACTGAGGCCGGTAATAAGGCAGCTCGATGGTATAGCTCCCCACAGCTGGAGCTAGGCCTCAGAAAAGAATATGCAGGGGTAATGCAGGACAGGCGAGACCCAGCTGGGTCAGAGCAAGAACGGGAACGGACACGGTAGTCACTTCAGTACCTTTTACTGGTGGAAATTTAGGCACATCCCGGAGCACTGTAGGGTGAAGGGTGCATATCAGGATCCTCCCCAATGAGCGGGTGTAGGGCCTCCTGTTTCTTGCCTCTGAGTAGTAAGTTTCTGACCTGCCTGGAGCTAGGCCTAACTTTGTCTCTGTCCTGCGCTGGCTGACCTTGTGGTAGGGCCTTGTCTTGGAGTTCACGCTCCCAGTATGCGGAGGCTAAGCGTCTCCTGGCTTTGTTACGCATCAGCACCTTAGCGATCCTGGGACTTTTAGTTCTCCAGGGATTGCTGTTATGCCTTACTGGGTCATAGAGATCCCTGTAAGCTCGGATCCGGTGTCCGGTAAATGCTTCGGGGTCAGCTGGTTAAGCTCCTCTGCCCCCTATGTACTAAATCTCCACTCGCCTTCGGCCTACTCGGGCCCTCACTAGGCTATACACACTAACGGAAACTTGCCGCGCTTCACCGATCTTATGGTGCCGGCACACCTTAAGCTCTAACTGGGCTCCCTGAATCTAGCTAACAGGAGCCTCGTGCTCCACTGCTGAACTATTAACTGAGTTCTCTAGACTAGACTGAGCTCCACTGCAGACTGACCTCTCTTAGGCTTCTCTACTGCAGGAACTCTTCAGAGGAACTGAACTGCCTAGCTCCACATTCCCTATTTATATCTCTAACGGGCTCCCTCTGCTGGTCTGAGGTGGAAGGTGGAGATGTGTGAATGTTTATGGGGGCCTCTTGTGGAGGATTCCATCAATGCACTCCTCTAGGATCTGTGATACCAAGCACAGCTGGGTGTCACAGATGCTATTGACGACGAGGTTAGGTTGCGCCTTCCTGGACAGAGACGGAGTACTGGAAGCACATCAACAACTGCATCCTCAACCACAACTCTGCCTCTGACCACAAGTCATAGTGGCTCTTCAGATCGCATGGGCTCTAAGCCTTGCATAGCCTGGGTATTTTTTCAGATCGATAAGGATGACCCAACTCGTGTTATCTGTAATATTTGTCACCAAAAGCTAAGTAGAGGCCAAAAAATCCATAGTTTGAGTACTTCATGCATGAACCGTCACATGGATATGATGCATAAGTTGCAGTGGGAAGCTCATTGTGCTACAATGCGGCCTAGCGGGCCGTGCCAACCACCATCTGCCCCATCTTGTGCATCCGCGGCTTCTTCATCCTCTGTGACTGGGGGGACATCAGTCACACATGTTTTTGGACACAGACCTGCCACCTCTTTACCCGCAACAGCCAGTGTGATTGGCAGGTCATCATTTCATTTGGAAGTGGAAACACCAGCTGGTGTTGAGCGCTCTCCGACATCGAGAGCACCACCTTTGGATCAAGACAACCTAACTTTTCCACCTGCATCTTCCTCACAGACCGGCAAGTTTGCCGGGGACACCCTACTCAACCCCGTCTAAGCACAACAGCCAGCCCTCGGTCCCTCAGATGTGGACAAGTAAAAGACCATTTCCTCCTAGCCATGAGAAAGCTAAGAGGTTGAATTTCACCATCTGCAAGCTCTTGGCTACAGAAATGCTGCCTTTCCGCCTGGTGGACACAGAGGATTTTCGAGACCTTATGTCCGTCGCAGTGCCCCAGTACCAGATGCCCAGTCGGCACTACTTCTCAAAGAAAGGTGTGCCTGCGCTCCACCAGCATGTCGCACACAACATCACCGCTTCTTTGAGAAACTCTGTGTGTGACAGGGTGTATTTCACCACAGACACTTCGGCGAGTAGACATGGACAGGGGCATTACATGTTGTTGACTGGTCACTGGGTAACTATAGTGACAGCAGGACAAGGGGCTGCTGTCCAAGTCTTGCCGTCCCCACGAGTTGTACGTCAATCCTCTTTATCTAGAAGTTCCTCCACTGCTTCTGCCTCCTCAACCTCCTCTCGGTCCTCCACCTGCACCCAAAGCCTGTCTGGTAATGCCACCCGCTTTCTAACTGCGCAGAAGGGATCCTGCACACCTCCTTACTATGCTGGCAGCAGGGCTCAATGGCATCAGGCGGTATTTACTTTGAAATGTCTGGGAAATGTGAGTCACACCGCTGAGATGTTGTGGTCAGCTCTGGAGACCCAGTTTCATGAATGGTTGTCTCCACTGGACCTGCAACCAGGGAATGCCGTGTGCGACAATGCTGCAAACCTGGGTGCGGCCCTACGCCGGGGCAATGTCACACACGTGCCCTGTATGGCTCACGTGTTGAACCTGGTTGTCCAGCAATTTCTAGCCCACTATCCCGGTCTAGATGGCCTTCTGCAAAGGGCACGGTCGCTGTATGCTCACTTCCGCCGTTCGCATCCCTCAGCTCAACGACTTACATCTCTACAGAAGTCGTTGGGCCTGCCAGCTCACCGGCTGAAATGCGATGTGCCGACACGGTGGAATTCAACTCTGCACATGTTGCAGCGACTGTGGCAGCACCGACAAGCCCTGGTGCAATACGTTCGGACGTATAGCCTGGGCCAACGAGATCCAGAGGTGGGGCAAATCACGCTGTAGGAGTGGTCTCAGATCAGGGACCTATGAAGTTGACGTGCCCCCTGGGCCGTGGGGTACCCGGAGCCGGGCCGGAAGACGCTGAAGGGCGGTCAATCCAAGGGTAATTTATATATATGGGTTTTATAATGTCCGACTACGCCACCTGTGGAGTGCGGCCAAAGGGGCCGCCGCTGCGGAACAGTTCTCTGAAGCTGGTGGTTTTGCAGCAGTGGTATTATTACTCCCCACAGGAAGAGTGTAGCTTCAGGGCAGTGTGGGTGGATGATGGTGGTTGTAGTGCAGGGAGTCAGTAATGAACACAGAGTCCGTGTGATGCAGTCCCAAGATCTTTACTCACAGTTGTTGCAGTCCAGATTACAGGTACCAGAGCAATCTCCCCCGTCGTGCTGTGCGTACTCAGTGAGGGGCTCAGTACACCCCCAGATAGCTCCGGGGTACTTATCAGGACCCTCTTCTGTGTGTCCTTTCTCTGGCCTTCTCCCTGCACCTCACACCCAGGGACCCTTCTATCCGGTATCCTCGGGGCCTTGGCGGGTGACGTGTGTTCTGTCCCCTGGGTCCTATGTGGCTACCTTCTTAGTGAGACTGGTGTGGACTTTGGCCTGCAGTACATGAAATTCTGCAGCCTCCGGTTTCTAGTTGAGCCTTGCAGTTTCTCTGCTAGTTGAGGGACCGGTTCCCCTTATCTGGCCTGACCCCTCTACCTCCTGGTAGCAGCAGGCGTACGGGTGGCCTTCTGCACGGCCCGTACCCCTAGGGACCCTTCGGTTCCTGGAGCCTTCCTGCTCCCACTCCTCTCTTCTCTCCTTCAGTCCTGGGCCTCCCAGGCTAGGCCTGCATCTGGAGCAGAGCCTCTGCTCCTGTCACTTCTACTCTGACTGGCTTGCTCTTTCTAAGATGGCTTCCTATTTATACTCTCCCTGTCATGTGCTCCCCTAAGCTGCTTTCTCCACCCACACCCACTACATAGGACCCTCCCACCAGCTAGGGACCTGGGACTGTGCTCTCCCTTAGGAGCAATCTCGCCCTACTCCCACTGCTGGTATGTGTTGGATTCAGGTGTTAGGGTCCCGAGCCATACTCCTTCCTTACCTGAGGGTGAGATACCACACCTCTGGGTGAGATGCAGTACCTCTCTGGCGACTGAACCTTCAGGGGCGCCACACACCCTTCTGCACAGATTTGAAATGGCGACGAAGATGTTTAGTGCTGACGACGATGCCATTATCAGCATGAATATTCTGGTGATTTACATGCTGGAGCACACGTTAAAGAGAATTCAGAGTCAGGTGGTGGGACAAGAGGAGGTGGAGGAAGTAGAGGAGGAGTCGTATGCGGAAGGGATAACATCTCCAAGGTCCAGACGGTCGGCAGCACCAAGGCGGCAGGCATGGGAGGGTGGGGGAGAGGGATTAACCAGGGCGCATGGTAGCAGCCAAACTGTTGAGGAAGGTGCAGGAAGTGGAGGACGAACTGGCGATGGGCATGTAAGACTCATCTGATGAGGGAGACCTTGATCACATTTCTGTTGTGCGAGGTTGGGGGGAGAGGGCAGAGGAAGTGAGCATGATTCTTACCTCGCTACCAACACAACAAGGACTTGGTCCTCCTAGATGTGCAAGACACATGAGTGCCTTCTTGCTGCACTACCTGCAACATGACCCTCGGATTGTCAGAATTCGAAGTAATCCCGACTACTGGGTTGCCACACTCTTAGATCCCCGGTACAAAAGTAAATTTGCTGAAATAATTCCTGCCATAGAAAGGGATTCACGCATGCAGGAGTATCAGCAGAGGCTGTTGCAGAATCTTACATGTGCTTTTCCACAAAACACCAGTGGTGCACGTAGTGAATCTCACAGTTCTAACTTGCCAACCGTGGGACTGTCGAGTCTTCATCACTCAAACCGTAACAGTAACACAGTATCTGCTGGTAACAGCAATTTTGTGGAATCGTTTCACCACTTTTTTTAGACCATCCTTTGCAAGGCCACAGGAGACAAGAAGTCTGACACATAGTCAATGCCTAGAGAGGATGGTACAGGAGTATCTCCAAGTGAACATCGAAGCTATGACTGTGTCACTGGACCCTTGCTCATTTTGGGCTTCCAATCTGGAAAAATGGCCAGAGCTCGCCACTCCTGCCTTGGAGATCTTGTCATGCCCTGCAGCCAGCGTTTTCTCTGAACGTGTGTTCAGCGCTGCTGGTGGTGTGCTGACAGATAAGCACACGCGGCTGTCCACTGAGAATGTAGACAGACTCACGTTCATAAAGATGAATAAATCATGGATCCGCAAGGACTTTTCTACCCCTGTGTCATCCTGGGGAGACTAAAAGCTTGAGGATTTGGTAAAATCACCTCACCAACCATTTTAAGCAACTCTGGGGCAATTGATGCCACTTAAGTGGTGTCTGTGCCACAATTTTTGGAAAAAATGGAGACTCTTTTTGGAGTCCCCTTACTGTGTTTTACGTGATGTTGGCATCGTCAAATACAGGTGGGTTGGGTCGCTCCCCCCCCCCTTTTAACTGTAAGAAACTACATACACTTTGGCTTGGGGTAACACAGATGGTTGAGTCTGAAGAGCTGTTTACTAGGCAATACTTTGGGCGTAGTAGCCCAGCTGCGAAGCAAGCTGCACCGCCTGTGTATCTAATAAGAATTTTTAAATGCATCTAGCCTAGGCAGACTGTGGGGACCCCCAACCAAACCCAAACGCTCAGCCCCCCTACCGCCCCCCTTTCCTTGACAATACAATAATGTAACTCTTACAACTGGATGGGTGAGGATCGGTCACAGCTTTATTAACTCTTTATAATCATTCCATTAGAAAGGCATTTTATTTCTAAAATAATTCAGCTTGTTGCAGCATGCCCTGGGTCTCCACACCGGCAAGTTGGCCAACAAGTGTAACTCTCCAACATGTCCTTTCTACTTCCAGGCCACGGAGGATCCTGCGTAATCGTATGCAGGACTCTGACCCCCATCCATCACTCTTAACGCTTGTTCCACTCCGTCCTGGAGTCCTGACAGGAATATGTCCAGTCCAATATCCATTAAGTGAACACCGTCGGGCCGTATGAGGCCTGCTTTATCTCCTTCTAGTTGTCAGTGTTGTATGACTACACCACCTCTGTCTCTTCTAAATTTTGCCATCCAAATATTTATTACCCGCCTTGTCCATTCGATGGCCGTGATGTATCGCGCACCTTGCCATACCGCACAATCTCTGACCATACTATAGTTAGTTTTGTGAAAAATTCTCTGAAGCGCTCAGTGTCTAGTTTCATTATTGCCATTAGTTATGCGCTCTTGTGATGACCTAGTTCATTTCCCCGGGCCTGTATAACTAAGATGACCGGACCTCTTGCCTCTCTCCCTACCTTGATTACCTCCATTAGTACCTGTGGCCATAGCAGGCCTCTAATACCTCTCCAGTTGAAATATGTGTTATGAAACTCTAATTTCCTACTGCCTGGGTGGACTTTCGCCCTTTCTTCTGCCCAATATATATACGAGTGGCCTATCACCCACACTGTTGGTTTAGCGTCACCTGTAAAAGAAACAAACCATGTTAGGATAACAAGTCCGGTCTTATGTATCTCGCCAAACACGTGGATCGCCATCTCCCTATCCTCTGAACTTCCGTTTTTGACAGTCCTGCTCTTGCTGCTTCCGTGGCCGCGCCTATGCGGAATGAGTGTGTCCCATAATCTTTGGGGTGGTTCCCTGCCGATGTTATGCATTTATTAACACTAGAACTACTGTACTCGTGACACCTACTAGAACTACTGAATGTAGTCATTTTGGCTACTGAAAATGTAAGTGAAGGAGAAGAAAAATGAAAATATGGCGCAGAATCTCAATAAAACCGACCAACCGTTCTTATGAAGTACAACCGGTAACTTTCTAAACATTTGTTGATTCGCATTTCAAGCATCGTCTTTCAATTACAGCGGTACATTGCCCACACAAAGACTTATGGCAAGTCATACAATTTCCAACAGATCGATTATTTTTGCATTTTGCTTTTATCTGGCAAAATTTTTTTTGAGACATCACATCTGAAGATGTAGCAACTTGGGACATGCCATCCTTTCCCCTAGATACAACATACGGACCACTCAACTCTGTGACAAGCTTTTGCAAAAATGCCTTGCGTGACATTTGTCCGGTGGTCATCTCCTTGTATAATATCCAAGCATTTATACCCGCTAAGTCTAAGGTATTTTCAAATGCGTGAACAGGCCATCTCCTAGTACCTGTTCTTGAGCTGCATTTGCGTGCCATCTGATCTACTACATCTACTACATATTTTGTTTCATTATAAAACTTTACAGTTTCTGGAGGTTTTTTTGGAGCAACAAGAACATCGGGATGGACGGAACTCAGAATTATCACATTTTTGGTTGGCTTACCTTGATACACGGTAAGTGTAAAATTATCTTCATTTTTATAAACTTTAGTGCTGTACAACTTTTCTTTCATTGATTTTATTTCTTTAGGCACTTCTCGTCTTATCTTATTTAGCGTTCCCACGATAGTCGTTCCCTGGCTTTTTAGCTGTTTGGCAAGTTTTACTGATGTAAAATAATTATCAGTGGTTACATTTTGACCTTTTTTTCAAAAACGGCTGCAATAGTTTCATGACTACGTGGTCAGCTAAACGGTCATCAGCACGGCGTGAATCATCTTTACCCAGATAAGGGAAGCCATTTACAACATATTTACTATCCTTATCTACAGCTAGCCAAAATTTATGGCCATATTTATCTGGCTTGGAAGGTATATACTGTGTGAAAGGACACCTGGTTTTGCTTGGGAAAAGTTGTTCATCAACCGTAATGTATGGCCCAGGTTTGTAACAAGCAATGCAATTGGCAATAAATCTGTCCCACACAATAGAAAAGAGAGCAAATTTGTTGGTTTGCAGTCTCTGCGATCGATTGGACTTCTCATCAAATCTGAGGTAATGCATAATTTCTACAAAACGGTCCCTAGACATTATCGCTTTGCATAACGGTATTCCCCAGTCATTTGACCATATAGTTGCAATAGAGTGATGGCTCGTGCCCGATAGTCCACGGACATAAAATATTGCTAGAAATGCATCTAGCTCCTCATCAGAAAGAGTAAACTCTTCATTATTGTTCCGGTGTGCTTCTGCAATAGTACAGTTCTTTATGTGAGTCAAGATAAATGAATCAAAAAATAATCTCCATGTACTCAAAGGACTATCACTAATTATATTTCTTCTGGCGTATCCTCTAGGGCCGGGTGCTTCTCTAAGAATGTTTTGTTTTGCCCACCTACCAGGTTAGTTTTCTCCAATCTCAAGAGGTTTCCATTGAATACCATCAGCTGAAACTAGTATTCCTGGAGATTCGCCTTCTGTGGTGTTGGTTGCATCGCCTTCGCCGCCATCGTCTTCTGTTGTGGATACATATCTGGGAAGTTTTGCAGATTTTTTCTGTCCACGACTGGGAGGATGGTCGCGAGGCAACATCAACGTATGAGCCTTTTCCCCAGTTGATGAGCTTACAACGTCTGGCAAAAAAGTTGATGAATATTTAGAATTTTTGTTTAGTAACTCAGTGTGTGGAAGAACAAATAAATACACATAACTACGTACCTTGCAGATTTGTTTCTTCTGAGTCTTCAGATTCACTTGAAATGTTTTGAGGATTGAAATCTTCATCACTGTCCGTATCAATTTGAGTATCCTGACATTCGGATTCCGATTCATCCTCTGGTATGGATTGCAAAAATAGCCAGAATATCTTCAGGCTTTACCGCACGTCTTCTAGCCATATTAGTAAATTGGAGAAATTCCACTTGAGAGTTCACTGGTTCACTGCTGAAAAATAGAAATGAAATGAAAACTATAAGAAATAATACATGTTCTGCCACCTTGAAACGTAGGTGGGTTGAATCAGTTGACAGACAGCTAAAGTCTTTCCTAACAATTCATTGAGGTATATGCAGGGGGTCCTTTACAACTTTTATTGCTAGGATCATTGTAAAACTACAACAGAAAATAGCAATACTGGACATATGTGTTATATTCATATAACACATCATACAATGATAATCACCAGTAACATATCCCTCCTTTTCTGTTTGCTACCACTATACAAATATAATGTTCAGTCATTTTTGACTGGACCTATAAAAGTCTTGATGTTTTAGTTTATTTATACATTTTTTCACAGAATTATACTGTATGTGAACATGGTTGATCATAAACAAAAGAAAAATGAAAAAAAACACGTAATTTTATCGTTTTCGTCTCATAAACCATTACATTGCATTATTGCTATATTCATGCATATTGCCCATTTGCAGATAAAAAAATATTCTTTCTAGCTGTAAACTATAACTAATAACATCAAGCTGTATGCAAATATAGTTTTTCCCCCCAAAAAATTGCTGTTTCACACTATACAGTACAAAATAATCGAATAATATGCCAATAAAATGTTGTATATACCTGTAGGAGTTTTCAGAGCTCTTATGTCTGCATCTGTTGTCTTTCTCTCCAAGTGAAATCAAAGTAATTTACTATCCAGACTTACTGTCTACTGCTAGGACCAGAGAAAAACACCTCCCTTCGTTAGCATGAGATAAGAGCCTACAGTTTTATAAAAAAGCTCTATTCAGATCAGCATTACACAGTAATACAACCAGGTTAACACAATGAAAATGTGAAAAGTTGACATCTGAATTGAACTACATCTATATGAACATCAGGGTAAATAAGATACAGTGAAAAAATTATGCACAAAACTTTACAGCAACTTTTAGTGACAAAAGGACAGCAAAATATAGCAGGTAGTCAAAATGACTACCTTTAGTAGTTATAGGTGAATGTTGAAATAAATGCGCAATTTTTGCACCTAAATTATTTATTGCCACAAAATCTTTTTTAACATCCTATTTGAGGAAAAGTTACCGAGTCTCAAGCCAGAATTTCAAAAAATGTAGTCACAGAGGAGAAATACATAGTGCGAAGTAGTCAAAATGACTACCTCAGTAGTTCTAGTGTTAAATATAGCTTGGAACTGGTATCTTGATAATGGCTTTCCATCAATGTGTGATAGGAAGAAATTACTTTGTGATCTGACGGTTATATATGCTTTTACTATTGTTACCCGACTCAGTGTACCGTTTGTGGGTTGTAGAAGTACCCAACTGCCCCTGCCCGCTGGAACCGTTTTCGATTGGCGTATGCGTAGACGTATTGCATTATTGGATATGACTACATCCTGGTGTAATAAGCCTCCACTGGTGGTAATTTTGGATTGAGGGACTAATTCGCTTATGCATAGTGCCCCGAAGAAGGTGATCGCAGATGCAGTAGACAGTAGTGTTGCTTCAAATTGTGAGTGTCATGTTAATGGTGTTAGGGATATGATGTGAGAAATCAGGTTTAGTGACACGGGACGGGACGTCTACACTCCTGACATGACTGACCCCTTTTCCACCCTTTTATGGATTGTCTGATGATGAATCTTTTTGTCACATCTCCCCAAGTCAGTAGTTGGAAGTGAAATGCTACTCTGGTCAGCAACCGCTGCACTGACGCCCCTGATATGCCCCTCATCATTAGTTTGGTGGAGAAATTCTATGGTGACTTGTAATCTGGCTTGTTCACATTGGTTAACCCGTCTGCCTGCTACTAGTCGTGTCCACTCTTCCCATGCCTTGCCATATGCTTGCCACGTCGACGGGGCAACTGACGCTCTGATTAATGGCATCAACTATTCGCCACTAGATCCCATAGGGAGGGTGGGCAACTGTTGCCCGATGGGTGGGCGTTGGGGAGGAGCTCCGTGAAAATCTGCCAATTGAATTGTGATAAAGCGTTAGCAGCAGCTTTAGACACCTCAGCATCGTGGCTAGCGCGGACCCATGCATTGTGTTTTAGGCACAGGGATGCTAGCCGGCGTAGACGGGAGAGACGATGATGCCATCTTATTAATGCAGTGCGCTAGGCTGGTGTTTTTTGTTATGAAGCGTACATTTTTGTTAGCCAGGAGCGCGCTCCATATTTCTATTGCTACCACTATTGGGAAGAAAATTTTTTTTCCGGGCTAGATGCAGCTAAAAATTATTATTAATTTCAAAGCTGGTGGAGCTTGGTATAGATGGCCTAATACAATGAGTACTACACTCTGCTACTATGCCCAAAATTATTTTCCAGGAGATGCAGCTAAAAATTATTTGTAATTTGAAAGCTGGTGGAGTTTAGTATAGATGGACTAATAGAACAAGTCCCACACACTGCTACAAGCCGAAGCCCAAATATTTTTTCAGAGCTAGATGCAGATAAAAATTATTTGGAATTTGCAACCTGGTAAAGGTTAGTATAGATGGACTAATAGAACTAGTCCCACACACTGCTACAAGCCCAAGCCCAAATATTTTTTCAGAGCTAGATGCAGATAAAAATTATTTTGAATTTGCAACCTGGTGGAGGTTAGTATAGATGGCCTAATAGAATGAGTACCACACACTGCTAATATGCCCAAAATTAGTTTTCAGGCAAGATGCAGCTAAAAATTATTATTAATTTGCAACCTGGTGGAGGATAGTATAGATGGACTAATAGAACAAGTCCCACACACTGCTACAAGCCCAAGCCCAAATATTTTTTCAGAGCTAGATGCAGATAAAAATTATTTGGAATTTGCAACCTGGTAAAGGTTAGTATAGATGGACTAATAGAACAAGTCCCACACGCTGCTACAAGCCCAAGCCCAAATATTTTTTCAGAGCTAGATGCAGATAAAAATTATTTTGAATTTGCAACCTGGTGGAGGTTAGTATAGATGGACTAATAGAACAAGTCCCACACACTGCTCCAAGCCGAAGCCCAAGTAATTTTTCAGAGCTAGATGCAGATAAAAATTATTTGGAATTTGCAACCTGGTGGAGGTTAGTATTGATGGACTAATAGAACAAGTCCCACACACTGCTACAAGCCCAAGCCCAAATATTTTTTCAGAGCTAGATGCAGATAAAAATTATTTGGAATTTGCAACCTGGTGGAGGTTAGTATAGATGGACTAATAGAACAAGTTCCACACACTGCTACAAGCCCAAGCCCAAATATTTTTTCAGAGCTATATGCAGATAAAAATTATTTGGAATTTGCAACCTGGTGGAGGTTAGTATAGATGGACTAATAGAGCAAATCCCACACACTGCTACAAGCCCAAGCCCAAATATTTTTTCAGAGCTAGATTAAGATAAAAATTATTTTGAATTTGCAACCTGGTGGAGGTTAGTATAGATTGACTAATAGAATGATAATATGCCCAAAAGGTTTTACTTCACTAGGTACAGTAAAAAAAATTGTATTCTATACACAGGTGGTGTAGCTTGCAACACAGATAGGCTACTCCACTGACTAACACACACTGCAAGAGGCCAAAAAGGATTTGCTTTGCTAGATTTAGACAAATGCTGTGAAAAAAACTTGCACAGCACTGGCACAGACCTTCCTGGCAAAAAGTGATAGGAACTGATGTAACCTAGCCCTCAAAAGGACTGCAATTACAATTAGTCTTTACTCCCAACCTATCTATTTAAGAGCACAGACCTGCCTGATAAAAGTGATAGGAACGGATGTAACCTAGCCCTGAAAAGTACTGCAATTACAATTAGTCTTTACTCCCAACCTATCTATTTAAGAGCACAGACCTGCCTGATAAAAGTCATAGGAAATGATATAACCTAGTCCTTAAAAGGACTGCAATCACAACTATTCCCTACTCCCAAGCTATCTGTAGATTTGTGCGAAAATTGGCTTGAAATTAACAAAGTATAGCGCACACAGCAACAGCGGTGCCGTCTAACACGCAGCTGCAGCAGTGAGAAAATGGTGGCGACGGGGAAAATGGCTGGGTCTTATAGGACAAGGACATGTGACATACACTGCCAATGACACATGCCCTTGCTTGTGTGAAAAAAAGCACTTCGCTCCGTGTGTGCGCTGCTGATAGGCTGACAGATTGCACCTCCCCACTGTAAATGCGGGAAAGACAAAAAAAAATGGAGATCTTCATTATTTCTACAGAGATCCATCCCCTGCCCCTCTCCCCGCCCCGCTGTACACTCAAACTGCGTATTAACATTAATTTTCAGCATTACTGAGAAAAAATCCAGTTATGATTTTGGTGCACGAACAGTTATCGAACTTAACCTCGAACAGCCGAATTTTTTTCAAATTGTTCGTGTTCGTCGAACGGCTCGAACACCGCCCAAAACAGCTCGAATTTGAGATTGGCGAACAGTTCGAGTCGAACACCGCTCATCTCTTGTCAGAGGCATTGCTATAGTACTGTACCCTGCAATGAATTTTCAGTAATACCCGGTGGTACCCAAGAAGGCTTGCACTTGCTTTTGGTTGCGTGGTCGGGGCCACTGAGTTATTGCTTCCACTTTGGCTGGGTCAAGCTTTATCATACCACCCCCTACTCGATGTCCTAGGTACTGGACCTCAGCCATCCCCATTTGGCACTTGTCTGCCCGGATGGTTAACCCAGCCTGCTGAATGCACTGGAGTATCTCCCTCACATGCTGCAGGTGCTCCTCCCAGGTCTTACTGAATATGGCAATATCATCCAGATAAGCCTGGGAGAAATCCTGACAGCCTGCAAGCATGACATCCACCATTCATTGAAAGGTAGATGCTGCATTCTTCATCCCAAATGGCATGACCGTAAATTGGAACAGACCAAAGGGAATGAGGAAAGCTGAACGCTCCTGGGCGTCTGGTGACAAAGGGATCTGCCAGTATCCTTTACTGAGATCTAAGGTGGACACAAATGTCGCTCCCCTCATTTGGTATAACAGATCATCTATTCGGGGCATGGGGTAGGCATCAGTGATGGTTATCTCGTTCAGCCTCTTGTGGTCTACGCAGAACCTTGTGCTCTGGTCCTTTTTCGGAACAAGGACTGCGCTGGCCGCCCAGGGACTGCACGAGGGAACCACCACTCCCATCTCTAACATTTCTTCCACTTCCCTCCGAATCATCTGCTGGACCTCGGGTGCCACTCGGTACAGCAGCTGTCAAATCGGCCTAGCTGTCCCAGTGTCCACTCGATGCTCAGTCAGAATGGTCCGGCCAGGCTGGTTATAGAAGAGCCCACAATACTGGTCTAATAACTCCCGTAGTTGGCTGGATTGGGCAGGGGAGAGATGATCCCCTAGGGTGACTAGCTCCACCCCTCCCTTTTCTTTACTGTGCTGTAATAAGTCCAGCAGGGGATCAGGTTCTGAGGCATCTGGAGGGGGACAGCATATAGCTATCGCACATGTATCTCTGGCCTGGTACACTTTTAATCGGTTAACATGAATAACCTTGGTTTGGGTGTGGTGTGTGTCGAATGCTTCCCGATAGATGACTGCACCCTTTTTGTCAACTATGGTATAAGGACCCTCCCAGTTGGCCTGTAACTTGTCATGGCGGACGGGAGATAGTACCAGCACTTGATGGCCTACTGTGAATTCTCGGGGCTAGGTGCCCCTATCATAGTAGGTTTTCTGTTGCCCTTGTACCTCCCCTAGATGTACCCGTGCAAGACGCCCAAGGTATTGTATCCTCTCTCGCAACTGCCTCACAGAGCGGAGCACTGGCACCCCCCCATAATTGGATCGGTCTTCCCAGTGTTCTCGCACTAAGTCTAGCGGACCCCGAGGCTGCCTGCCATATAAGAGTTCGAATGGTGAAAAACCGGTAGAAGCCTGTGGCACCTCTCTGTAGGCAAACAGGAGCTGGGGCAGAGCTTCTTCCCAGTCCCCCCCCCTCTGCCCCCAAGTATGCGCAGATCAACCGTTTCAGGGTCCCATTGAACAGCACACAGAGTTCATTTGTTGTGGGTGGTATGCAGAGGTGAACACTGGTCGGACTCCGGACCGACTCCACAGGGTACGCAATGCCTCACCCGTGAATTGGGTTCCCTGATCCAAAATCACCTCCTTCAGGAAACCCACCCTGCTAAATATTTCAACTAATGCGTGGGCCACCCTTTCTGCATCTATTCCTCGGAGAGCTACCACCTCAGGGTATCGGGTGGCATAATCTACAACTGTTAATATATATCTCTTCCCTGAGCGACTGGGTCGAGGCAGGGGACCTATGAAATCCATCCCCAACCGTTGAAAAGGTTCTGCTATTAACGGCATGGGTTGTATTGGAGCTCTGCGAGGGGGGCCTCCCACTCTTTGACAAGTATCACAGGAGCGTACAAATTTTTTTACTTCAAAGGTCACCCCGGGCCAGAAGAACCTGCTCATAACCCTGCGTTGAGTCTTCCTCACTCCCAAGTGTCCCCCTAATGGACCTTCGTGGACTAAGGACAGAATCTCCCTTCTGTATTTTTCCGGCACCACCAACTGCTTGTTATCTCGCCCCACTGTGTCTCGTGTCACCCGATACATCAACCCTCTTTCCCATATAATGCGGACCCCATCTTCTTCATACCCTTCGGCAGCCGCTGCACTTCTCAGTCCTTCTAGGGATGGATCTCCCTGTAACTCCTACCTGATGTAATTTACCTCCCCCAGGTCACATTCTGTCATGCTAACAGGCATTGTATTTTGTGCATTACTCACCACTGGTGGGGGGGTTGTCAGCATGTTAAGATCGCTCTGTTCCCTCTCGGCTGATGCAGTGTGAACTGGTCCTTGACTTCGGGTTGCAACATTGGCCCAGTGGCCAACCAAACCTGCTCCTATGTTGTTTCCCAGCAACACATCAACTTGTAGGTGCCAAACTACTCCTACATCCACTATTCCATGACTGTGACCCCAGTCTAAATGTAGTTGGGCCCTTTGAATGTTCAGAGATTCTCCCCCAGCTACATGGACTAACATCCGGCTGCCGGGGACAATACATTGGTCTGGTACTAAATGGTCTTTGATCAATGTGACTGAGGCTCCGGAGTCACGGAGCCCCACAGCCTCCACGCCCTCTACCCAGACCGGCTGCTGATGCTGGTGTCCCATTGAGTCCGAGACACTTGTCGTTGTACCACATATGACTCTTCCTCTTCTGGTTGGGGTAGTGGAATCCTCTCTCCCTCAGTATTCCAGTATTCCAGCCCCATTGCTGTACAGTGTTCACTTGTTGGGGATATGGATGATGTGAGCTAGAATGTTCCCGGCATTCCTTGGCAAAGTGTCCCATGCGTCCACAGTTATGGCAACTTAACCCTCGTCGCCCTGACATGGGCCGTACTTGGGGGCTTGGGAAACCTCCCTCTCTTTGTGAAGTACAAAATCCCCGCAGTGCCTCCTCTCGGTGGTAAATTGGGTCTCACTGACCTCTGTGTAAACCCTGGTTCCTGACTCACTGGGGCTGTACTTCCATGTTGCCTGGGTCGATTGGCAGACCAATCATCAGCCATTCTGGCAGCCTCATCCAGGCTGAGTGGTTTTCTATTTGCCACACATTCTTTTAAATTACCTGGGAGCTTTGACATAAATTGTTCCAGCATGATTATGTCCATTACATGTTCTGCTTCCCGAGCCCCCAGTCCTTCTATCCACCGAGTGCATGCCATCCGTAGCGTGTTGGCAAACTCCCGATGTGTGTGTGCAGTGGGCTTGTCAGTCTCCCGAAACTTCCTCCGGTAGGTTTCCGGCGTGACGGCATACCTCTCTAGCAATGCACTGCGAATGGTAGAGTAACATCTCTGATCCACTGAAGACAAGTTATTAAAAGCTTCTCTTGCTTTTCCAGTCAGGCCAACGCTCAAAAATCTGGGCCAGTCACGGACTGACACCTCATGCAGCAGGCAGAGGTTCTCAAATAACCGGAGATGTTCATCAATATCTGAGGTGTCCTCATTAAACTGTGGTATATCTCGGTACCTTAAAGATGTAGGCCCCTCTCGCCTGTTATCCATTGTCCTCTGCACTGGGGCTGGTGGGGGTATCGCTACATGCACCCCCAGATATTTGCATAGCACTGCCGCCCACTCCATCTCTGTGGACCGCTCTCCTAGCGCGTCCAGCATCCTCCTCAACTCAGTTGGTTGATCCTCAGCCATCTGGATGACAGTCCTGGGCTGTGGTCCCTCTAGGGAGAGGCCCTCCTCCATGTCTGAACTGACCTCCTCCTGTGGCTGTTCACGGTCTCAATCGGCCAAGCGTTGTATTAGGGTCACACGGTTATCCTCTGGCAACCACTCTAGCTCTCTCCCAGAGCAAAGAGTTCTCAGCTCCTCCATTTTGAGCCTCTTGTAGATGGAGTCTGCCATCTCTTCTGCCAAGTCACCACTCAGTAACTTTCCCTGGTATGCTGTCCAGAGATAGGTAATCCCACCGCTGCCACCACTTGTAAAGATGTGCGGTTGTGGATTTTAATAATCACCTAGGCCGGTTATTGATGCAATTAGTTTTATTCCTTCCGACCACGGTGAACAACAATTCCAGGTAAATGTCCAACAGGCAATTCTCTTAGTCCTTGAGTTTCCAACCTGGGATCAGTAGTTCCACTGCCTTGTACCATGTGATACCCACTGTCCCACAACTTTTGGTTGGCCCAAAGCTTTTTGTATCTCCTGCCGGTATATTGGCAGTCACAGCATATGCTCCTTAGGATGATGAATATCACGACCGCAGCCCGTGATACCACCCAGCTCTCAGTCCGACTAACAATGAATCTTCCCTTTCTCCTGCACAGGGTTCAGCCCCCTCAATCGGCAGAAAAACTCACCCCTCCCTCCCCCAGCTAATTTTGCCTTAGTGGAGTATTTTCTCAGGTGGAACCAATCCCCTGGGTTTGCATGTGAGACTACCTGTGATGACGGAGGGAACAATGGCCCAAGGTCTCGGAGATATGGTCACTGAATGGAATAGATACCTGAGGTTGAACTGATGAGCAAAAAAATCACTAACAAAACACAGCAAGCAAATTTCTAACAAAACACAAAATTAAGATTGACGAAAAGGGGTGCTCAGTACTGGAAAAGTATTTAGAAAGTGGCCAGGTCATCACAACGTGATTCAGATGAAACCCTTGAGGGATCCATTCACTATTATGAGGCAGAAGCGTTACTCTGGACTCCATTTGGCCTCTCTTCAGAGGTGCACAAAACTGTGGCTGACCGCTGTTTATGTATACTTAAAGAGACAAACACCACCGAATCATAGAACAGAGAGTGTACAAAGGGCCTCCATCTGCCTCATTATAGGGAATCTTCCATTGGGGGTTCTTTCTGGATCACGTTTTTTAGAGATTTACATGGAAACCCCATCATAAGCACTCAGCGCAGTGTGCAGGATAAATGTGAGCCGAGCCTTACTGCAATCTTTATGAGGCAGAATGAACAAATCAACAGCAGGTCAAGTATTGGTTCTATTTATTTTTTATGCCATTCCTCGCGCGGTATAAGTGATTAGATGACTTTGTTCTTCGGGTAGGTACAATTACAGTAATATCAGATTTATATCGCGCATAACATTTTTTGATCGCTTTCTATTCTGACTTTTGGGAGGCAGAATGAACAAAATCCAGCAATTCAGGAATTATTATTATTTTTTTTTTTATGCTGTTCAGCGTGTGGTAAAAGTGATAATGCAGCTTTATTCGTCGGGTCAGTACTATTACAGCGAAACCACATTTATATCTGATTTATGTTTTGCTGGTTTTACACAATAAAAACTATTTTATAGAAAAAAAATAGTTTTTAAATCACTATATTCTGAGAGCTATAGCTTTTTTAAATTCTCCACTGACAGCTGTTTGGCAGCTTTTTTTTGTGGGATAAGATGATGTTTTCAGCGATAACATTTTTATTTTCTTTTGACTTTTTGATCTCATCTAGTGTTGAGCCAGCATGCTCAACACTGCTCGGTACTCACCGGAGCATCTCACTACTCGGGATGCTCGGCGAGCACCGAGCATTTTTGGGTTACTCGGGCGGGAACTCGGGTCTCCGCCCTGCATGTTTGGCGCTCTTTACAGAGCCAATGAACATGCATGGATTGCCAGCCAGTCACTGTAATGCCGCAGCCATGTTGGTTGTGGGCATTACAGTGATTGGCTGGCCACACAGCGTCACCTCGAGTATTTAAAACCGGGCGCTGCCATCTTGGACACAGTTGCTCCGGATCACAAAGTGTAGGGAGAGTGCTGCTGAGCTAGGGAGAGATTTATACTGTGAAATAGGTAGTGTAGGGTCTCTAAAGCCCGTAAAATCAAACAAACAGTCCTTCGGAGGACTATTATCCATCCCAGACATCAGGCAGGCAGGCTGTATAGGAGATGCAGAGGTTATACAAACAAACACTGCATTACAGTCCTGTGTGCTGCTTCTCAAATTGCTAGACTTAGCCCCAGGTCTCAGGGGCCAGGAAAAATCCTTTTTTTTTCATCTAAATCATCTTTTTTTTTTCCCCTCAGTCAGACTGTACAAATACCCATCTTATTAACCTTTTGGTATTTTTACCCCCTCCAAAAAAATTGAGTGTGTCTGTGAGTGTTCAGAAACAAATATATCTGTTTAAAAGAGTCTGGTTTCGGCCAGATAACTAGAACTGTGATTTTGAAGTTCCACGGTTCAAATCTCTGTATTATCCACTTTTTTACCTTTTTTACATAAAAAAAAAACAGTTTGAGTGTCTCGCTGACTGTTCAGACACAAATATATCTGTTTAAAAGATTCTGGTGTAGGCCAGAGAAATAGAACTGTGGTTTTCCTCTTCCACGGTTCAAATCTGGGTGTAATCAACCTTTTTGCCTTTTTTACATAAAAAAAAATAGTTTGAGTGTCTCGCTGACTGTTCAGACACAAATATATCTGTTTAAAAGATTCAGGTGTAGGCCAGAGAAATAGAACTGTGGTTTTCCTCTTCCACGGTTCTAATCTCCTTTTTATTACCCTTTTGCCATTGATAGTGCGAGTGTAAGGTATTTTACTTCATTTACAATGGGCATGGCGCCTGGCAAGGGACGTGGAACTGGACGTTCTGGTGATGGTGCGTGCAGAGGACGGGGCCATGGCCAAGGTGAAAATGTGCCACAACCAACAGCCATATCTTCTTGCTCCCAGTTCTTGACCGAATTACTAGGGAAGCACACAACAGCACCACTATTGCGAACTGATCAGTGTGAACAGGTTATTAATTGGATAGCAGATAATACTTCCAGTCACCTGGGCACCACCACCTCCGGTCTGTCTTCCACACGGTCAAGTGTTAGTAGCCGTGAGTCTCGACCGCATACTCCTCCTCATCCTGATGCTCCTTCCTCCCACCATGCTGAGTGTCGTCAGACAGCAACTTATCCCTCAGTTGGACACTCTGAAAAGCTGTTCACTGGTCCATTTCCAAATTTGGGCCCCTCGCCTGCTCCGCTTGAAGTGGTGGAAGAGGAGATCCCATGTAGCGATGGCCAAATATTTGAACAGCCATGGCCACAGGAAGGCGACACTGGCAATTTTTCACAAGAGGTGGACAATTGCCACGAAGTGAGGAGGAGGACCGTGGTGTGGAAGTGGAAGAGGAGGAGGTGGTGGATGATCTAGTAACTGACCAAACATGGTAGCAAGGCATGCAGAGCAAGGCCCGCAGCACACAGGGGGAGGGAGGCAGAGTACCCCAACAGGCAGGAAGAAGCAGTGTGGTGGCCGCAGACAGAAGGCGGGCAACCGTTCCCGTAACACCAACACGAGGGACGTTGCCAGTACAACCGGTAGGTCTTCCAGAGTCTGACATTTTTTAAAGACTCTACTGATAACCCCAAAAAGGCCATTTGTACCACCTGCCAGGCCAGCATCAGCAGGGGTGACAAAAAAAACAGCCTGACCACCACCAGCATGATCAGGCACATGTCAGCAAAGCACTCGACTTTGTGGTGCGAACCCCAAGGTCCACGACCAGTGTCAGTGGGTTTCATCACAGCTTCTTCCGCTGTTGTGCGTGTAAGAGAACCCCCTGTTGTGCGTGCAAGGCAATCCCCTGTCCATACTGCATGCAAAGATGCCCCCTCCTCTCAGTCTTCACTTGTTACTAGAGATGAACGTTGTTCTACTCGAACTGTTCGCCAATCTCAAATTCGAGCTGTTTTGGGCGGTGTTCGAGCCGTTCGGCGAACACGAACAATTTGAGAAAAATTCGGCTGTTCGAGGTTATGTTCGATAACTGTTCGTGCACCAAAATCATAACTGGATTTTTTCTCAGTAATGATGAAAATTAATGTTAATACGCAGTTTGAGTGTACAGCGGGGTGGGGGGAGGGGCAGGGGATGGATCTCTGCAGGAACAATGAAGATCTCCATTTTTTTTTTCTCTTTCCCGCATTTACAGTGGGGAGGTGCAATCTGTCAGCCTATCAGCAGCGCACACACGGAGCGAAGTGCTTTTTTTCACACAAGCAAGGGCATGTGTCATTGGCAGTGTATGTCACATGTCCTTGCCCTATAAGACCAAGCCATTTTCCCCGTCGCCACCATTTTCTCACTGCTGCAGCTGCGTGTTAGACGGCACCGCTGTTGCTGTGTGCGCTATACCTTGTTAATTTCAAGCCAATTTTCGCACAAATCTACAGATAGCTTGGGAGTAGGGAATAGTTGTGATTGCAGTCCTTTTAAGGACTAGGTTACAGCATTTCCTACGACTTTAATCAGGCAGGTCTGTGCTCTTAAATAGATAGATTGTGGGAGTAAAGACTAATTGTAATTGGAGTCCTTTTCAGGACTAGGTTACATCAGTTCCTATCAGTTTTTGCCAGGCAGGTCTGTGCCAGTGCTGTGCAAGTTTTTTTCACAGCATTTGGCTGAATCTAGCAAAGCTAATCCTTTTTGGCCTATTGCAGAGTGTGTTAGTCAGTGGAGTAGCCTATCTGTGTTGCAAGATATACCACCTGTGTATAGAATACCAATTTTTTTACTGCACCTAGTGAAGTAAAATCTTTTGGGCATAGCATCATTCTATTAGTCCATCTATACTGACCTCCATCAGGTTGCAAATTGAATATAATTTTTTTCTGCATCTAGCTCTGAAAAAATATTGGGCTTCTAGCTGTGTGTGGGACTTGTTGTATTAGTCCATCTATACTGACCTCCATCAGGTTGCAAACTGCATATATTTTTTTCTTCATCTACCTCTGAAAAAATATTGGGCTTCTAGCTGTGTGTGGGACTTGTTCTATTAATCCATCTATACAGACCTCCATCAGGTTGCAAACTGAATATATTTTTTTCTGCATCTACCTCTGAAAAAATATTGGGCTTCTAGCTGTGTGTGGGACTTGTTGTATTAGTCCATCTATACTGACCTCCATCAGGTTGCAAACTGAATATATTTTTTTCTGCATCTACCTCTGAAAAAATATTGGGCTTCTAGCTGTGTGTGGGACTTGTTGTATTAGTCCATCTATACAGACCTCCATCAGGTTGCAAACTGAATATATTTTTTTCTGCATCTACCTCTGAAAAAATATTGGGCTTCTAGCTGTGTGTGGGACTTGTTGTATTAGTCCATCTATACTGACCTCCATCAGGTTGCAAACTGAATATATTTTTTTCTGCATCTACCTCTGAAAAAATATTGGGCTTCTAGCTGTGTGTGGGACTTGTTCTATTAATCCATCTATACAGACCTCCATCAGGTTGCAAACTGAATATATTTTTTTCTGCATCTACCTCTGAAAAAATATTGGGCTTCTAGCTGTGTGTGGGACTTGTTGTATTAGTCCATCTATACTGACCTCCATCAGGTTGCAAACTGAATATATTTTTTTCTGCATCTACCTCTGAAAAAATATTGGGCTTCTAGCTGTGTGTGGGACTTGTTCTATTAATCCATCTATACAGACCTCCATCAGGTTGCAAACTGAATATATTTTTTTCTGCATCTACCTCTGAAAAAATATTGGGCTTCTAGCTGTGTGTGGGACTTGTTGTATTAGTCCATCTATACTGACCTCCATCAGGTTGCAAACTGAATATATTTTTTTCTGCATCTACCTCTGAAAAAATATTGGGCTTCTAGCTGTGTGTGGGACTTGTTCTATTAATCCATCTATACAGACCTCCATCATGTTGCAAACTGAATATATTTTTTTCTGCATCTACCTCTGAAAAAATATTGGGCTTCTAGCTGTGTGTGGGACTTGTTCTATTAATCCATCTATACAGACCTCCATCAGGTTGCAAACTGAATATATTTTTTTCTGCATCTACCTCTGAAAAAATATTGGGCTTCTAGCTGTGTGTGGGACTTGTTGTATTAGTCCATCTATACTGACCTCCATCAGGTTGCAAACTGAATATATTTTTTTCTGCATCTACCTCTGAAAAAATATTGGGCTTCTAGCTGTGTGTGGGACTTGTTGTATTAGTCCATCTATACTGACCTCCATCAGGTTGCAAACTGAATATATTTTTTTCTGCATCTACCTCTGAAAAAATATTGGGCTTCTAGCTGTGTGTGGGACTTGTTGTATTAGTCCATCTATACTGACCTCCATCAGGTTGCAAACTGAATATATTTTTTTCTGCATCTACCTCTGAAAAAATATTGGGCTTCTAGCTGTGTTTGGGACTTGTTCTATTAATCCATCTATACAGACCTCCATCAGGTTGCAAACTGAATATATTTTTTTCTGCATCTACCTCTGAAAAAATATTTGGCCTTCTAGCAGTGTGTGGGACTTTCTCTATTAGTCCATCTATACTGACCTCCATCAGGTTGCAAATTAAAAATAATTTTTATCTGCATCTAGCTCTGAAAAAATATTTGGCCTTCTAGCAGTGTGTGGGACTTTCTGTATTAGTCCATCTATACTGACCTCCATCAGGTTGCAAATTAAAAATAATTTTTATCTGCATCTAGCTCTCAAAAAATATTTGGCCTTCTAGCAGTGTGTGGGACTTTCTCTATTAGTCCATCTATACTGACCTCCATCAGGTTGCAAATTGAATATAATTTTTTTCTGCATCTAACCCAGCCAATAGTTTTGGCCTAATACCACAGTTTGGCCACTCAGCTCTGCTCGGTTCCCATCCATTGTTTTTTGTGCAAACAACTCCAGAGTTGTTAATTAGTTAACCACCAAAATGAGTGGAAAAAGGCCTGCTGCTGGTGGAAAGGGGAATAGGCGTGTTGGGAAGGGGAAAAAAGGTTGTGTCCGTGGGGTAGGTGTTAAAGCAACAGTAACATCTGCAGAAGAAAGACCATCTTCCAGCCAAACTAAAATGTCTACTTCTTTTAGCGGACAATGTGATAAGATCCCTTTCTTACGGCCACGCCAATCGCTACAAATTCCAGATGAGGCACAAAAACAGCAGGTGCTTCAACGGATATCAAGTGCTCCTTTAAGTGGGCTCTCCTCCACATCAACTTCAACATCACAAATACTCCAGTCCTCAAAGGTGTCACCCCAATCGCACTTGCTTCCTCACAGCTCCCAAATCTCCAGCTGCCCGTCTGAGTATGAGGTAGAACAGATGGTTGAGTCTGCAGAGCTGTTTACTCATACTATAGCCTGGGAATCAGAGGTCAACTCCAGCGCTTCTGTGAATCCAGACGAGGAAATGATCTGCACTGATGCCCAGAATCTTTATGAGTCGGATCCAGGACCAGACGCAGAAGGTTCTGACCATAATGTAGACCCTCATTCCCAAACTGTAACTCCTGTTGGTGGAGACAATGAGGAAGACGATGATAAGACTCAAATACCTGATTGGAGCGACAACTTTAGTTTTTTGTCAGGGCAGGAACAGGTTGGCTCTGAGGATGAAGGGTGTGATAACGCACAGGGTGATGATGATGAGGTTGGAGATCCCACTTACTGTCAACCCACAGTCAGCCAAGAGATGAGGTCAGCAGAGGAGGTGGAGGAAGATGCTAGTGACGACGAGGTCAGGTTGCGCCTTCCTGGACAGAGACGTAGTACTGGAAGCACGTCAACAACTGCATCCCCAAACACAATTCTGCCTCTCACCACAAGTCGTGGTGGCTCTTCAGGTCGAATTGGTGCTAAGCCTTGCATAGCCTGGGCATTTTTTCAGATCGATAAAGATGACCCAACTCGTGTTATCTGTAACATTTGTCAGCAAAAGCTAAGTAGAGGCCAAAAAATACATAGTTTGAGTACTTCATGCATGAACCGGCACATGGACATGAAGCATAAGTTGCAGTGGGAAGCTCAGTGTGCTACAATGCGGCCTAGCCGGCCGGGCCAACCACCATCTGCCATATCTTGTGCATCCGCGGCCTCTTCATCCTCTGTGACTGGGGGGACAGTAGTCACACCTGTTTTGGGGCGCAGACCTGCCACCTCTTTACCCGCAACAGCCAGCGTGATTGGCAGGTCATCATTTTCTTTGGAGGTGGTAACACCAGCTGGTGTTGAGTAGAGATGAGCGGTGTTCGACTAGAACTGTTCGCCAATCTCAAATTCGAGCTGTTTTGGGCGGTGTTCGAGTTGTTCGACGAACCCGAACGATTTGCAAAAAATTCGGCTGTTCGAGGTTATGTTCGATAACTGTTCGTGCACCAAAAGCGTGTCCTGCATGTCTGGT
This sequence comes from Phyllobates terribilis, assembly GCF_046119375.1. Taxonomy (NCBI): domain Eukaryota; kingdom Metazoa; phylum Chordata; class Amphibia; order Anura; family Dendrobatidae; genus Phyllobates; species Phyllobates terribilis. The sequence continues at coordinate 793,336,321 of NW_027362761.1, forward strand.
ACTATTTAGAGCACCAATCATGCAGGGATTGTCTGCCACTCACTGTAATGCCACAGCCATGGTGGTTGTGGCATTACAGTGATTGCCCAAATCGATGGGAACAGTGCCAACAGTGAAACATGAAAAGCCGGCAATTCAGCAGCGGCATACACCGGTACCCGACAATTTAGAACCGAAAGAATAGAGCTTCACACATAGATTAGATAGATATAAACATGTCAGCCACATATATACGAAGTACAGTGAAAGTGCTGCTTACTGTACTTGTCATTTAGCGTAAAGGATTTATCAAAAAAAATAATAGTGTTTTCATGCACCGTCTCTTTAAAAAAGCAGGCCGGCAATTCAGCAGCGGTACCCGACAATTTAGAATAGAAGGAATAGAGAATCACACATAGATTAGATAGACAGAAACATGTCAGTCACATATATATGAAGTACAGTGACAGTGTTGCTTACTGTACTTGTCATTTAGTGTAAAGGATTTATTAAAAAAAATAATAGTGTTTTCATGCACCGTCTCTTTAAGAAAGCCGGCCGGCAATTCAGCATCTGTACCCGACAATTTATAACAGACAGAATAGAGCTTCAAACATAGATTAGATAGATAGAAACATGTCAGTCACATATATATGAAGTACAGTGATAGTGTTGGTTACTGTACTTGTCATTTAGTATTAAAATAAAGGATTTATTATTAAAAAAATTGGCGTGGGGTTCCCCTTAATTTTAGGCTCTAGCGGAGGTTAAGCAGACAGCTGGGGCAGATGTTTGAAGCCTGGGAAGGGGGTAATACCCACGGAGCTTCCCAGGCTACTAATATCAGCCCCCAGCTGAATACCTAGCCTTTACTAGCTATTAAAATGGGGGACCCCCCCAAAAAAATGACGTGGGGTCCCCCCTAATTTAATAGCTAGCAAAGGCTAGGCAGACAGCTGGGGGCTGTTATTAATAGCCCAGGAAGGGAGCCATGAATATTGGCCCCCTCCCAGGCTAGAAACACCAGCCGTCAGCCGCCCCAGAAATGGCGCATTCATAGGATGCGCCAATTCTGGCACTTAGCCTCGCTCTTCCACGCTGCCCTGGTGCGGTGGCAGGGGGTAATAGGGCTGGGGTTGATGTCAGCTTATAATGCCAGCTGACATCAAGCCCAGGTTAGTAATGGAGAGGCGTCTATAAGACACCCCCATTACTAACCCCATAGTGAAAGTTAAAAGAAAACACAACACCCAGAATAAAGTCCTTTAATTGAAATAAAGACACAATTCTTTATTGTTCTAAATTAAACCATACTTACCATCACGCCCATTCCAGCTGAAGCCAACGATCTCCTGTAATAAAAATAAAATAATAAAGCAACCTCATCCTTACCTTTCCATGGTTCCCACGACAGCTTCAGCTCTGCTACATCGACATTGGACATGACCTCGGCTCATCTTTATGCCGTCACAAGCCTGCTCTTCTCAGTGTCTGCGGCATGACAGGCTGGATGGCAGCGTTCTGCTGCGGTCCAGCCTGTCATCTCGATGTAGCAGAGCTGAAGCTGTCGTGGGAACCATGGAAAGGTAAGGATGAGGTTGGTTTATTATTTTTCTTTTATTGCAGGAGATCGTTGGCTTCAGCTGGAATGGGCGTGATGGTAAGTATAGTTTAATTTAGAACAATAAAGAATTGTGTGTTTATTTCAATTAAAGGACTTTATTCTGGGTGTTGTGTTTTTTTTAAATACTTTACTAGAAATTCATGGCGGTCATGTCTAATACTGGCGTGACCCCATGAATTTTGGGCTTGGGGCCAGCTGATAATACCAAGCTGGCCCTAACCCCTTTATTACCCAGTGAGCCACCGCACCAGGGCCCTGGATGAGTTGGGTACAGCGCCAGAAGATGGCGCTTCTATGAACGCGCCATTTTCCGGGGTGGCTGCGGACTGCAATTTGCAGCGGGGGGGGCCCAGAAAGCTTGGGCCTCCCTGCGCTGCAGATTCCAGCCCCCAGTTGCCTAGTTGTACCTGGCTGGACACAAAAATAGGGCGAAGCCCCACGTATTTTTTTTTAAATTATTTCATGAAATTCATGAAATAATTAAGAAAAAAAGGCCTTCCCTATATTGTTGTGTCCGGCCAGGTACAAATAGTCAGCTGGTGGTTGGGGGCAGCCCGTTCCTGCCTGCTGTACCTGGCTGGACACAAATATAGTGCGAAGCCCCACTTCAATTTTTTTTAATTATTTCATGAAATTCATGAAATAATTAAAAAAAAATTGACGTGGGGCTTCGCACTATATTTGTGTCCAGTCAGGTGCAGCAGGCAGGAACGGGCTGCCCCCAACCACCAGCTGCCTATTTGTACCTGGCCGGACACAACAATATAGGGAAGCCCTTTTTTTCTTAATTATTTCATGAAATAATTTAAAGAAAATTGACGTGGGTCTTCGCCCTGTTTTTGTGTCCAGCCAGGTACAACTAGGCAGCTGGGGGCTGGAATCCGCAGCGCAGGGAGGCCCAAGCTTTCTGGGCCACCCCCGCTGCAAATTGCAGTCCGCAGCCACCCCGGAAAATGGCGCATTCATAGAAGCGCCATCTTCTGGCGCTGTACCCAACTCATCCAGGGCCCTGATGCGGTGGCTCACTGGGTAATAAAGGGGTTAGGGCCAGCTTGGCATTATCAGCTGGCCCTAAGCCCAAAATTCATGGGGTCACGCCAATATTAGACATGACCACCATGAATTTCTAGTAAAGTATTTAAAAAAAACACAACACCCAGAAAAAAGTCCTTTAATTGAAATAAACACACAATTCTTTATTGTTCTAAATTAAACCATACTTACCGTCACGCCCATTCCAGCTGAAGCCAACGATCTCCTGAAATAAAAGAAAAATAATAAAGCAACATCATCCTTACCTTTCCATGGTTCCCATGACAGCTTCAGCTCTGCTACATCGAGATGACAGGCTGGACCACAGCAGAACGCTGCCATCCAGCCTGTCATCCCGCAGACACTGAGAAGCGCAGGCTTGCTTGCGCTCCACAGTGTCTCTCTGTGAGGGCATCTAGATGAGCCGAGTTAATGTCCAATGAGCTCGGCTCACCTCATGCACGTCACTGACAGCGTGGGAAAATTCTCCTGCACTCAGCGCTTCAGCGTGGGAGAATTCTCACACTGAAGCGCTGAGTGCAGGAGAATTCTCCCACGCTGTCAGTGACGTGCAGGAGGTGAGCTGAGTTCATTGGACATGAGCTCACCTTATGCATGTCACTGACAGCGTGGGAAAATTCTCCTGCACTCAGCGCTTCAGCGTGGGAGAATTCTCACGCTGAAGCGCTGAGTGCAGGAGAATTCTCCCACGCTGTCAGTGACGTGCAGGAGGTGAGCTGAGTTCATTGGACATGAGCTCACCTTATGCACGTCACTGACAGCGTGGGAGAATTCTCCTGCACTCAGCGCTTCAGCGTGAGAATTTTCCCACGCTGTCAGTGACGTGCATGAGGTGCGCCGAGTTCATTGGACATGAACTCGTCTCATCTTTATGCCGTCACAGCCAGACACTGCAGAGCGCAAGCATGCCTGCGCTTCTCAGTGTCTGCGGGATGACAGGCTGGATGGCAGCGTTCTGCTGCGGTCCAGCCTGTCATCTCGATGTAGCAGAGCTGAAGCTGTCGTGGGAACCATGGAAAGGTAAGGATGATGTTGCTTTATTATTTTTCTTTTATTGCAGGAGATCGTTGGCTTCAGCTGGAATGGGCGTGACGGTAAGTATGGTTTAATTTAGAACAATATAGGATTGTGTCTTTATTTCAATTAAAGGACTTTATTCTGGGTGTTTGTGTTTTCTTTTAACTTTGACTATGGGGTTAGTAATGGGGGTGTCTTATAGACGCCTCTCCATTACTAACCTGGGCTTGATGTCAGCTGGCATTATAAGCTGACATCAACCCCAGCCCTATTACCCCCTGCCACCGCTACAGGGCAGCGTGGAAGAGCGAGGCTAAGTGCCAGAATTGGCGCATCCTATGAATGCGCCATTTCTGGGGCGGCTGACGGCTGGTGTTTCTAGCCTGGGAGGGGGCCAATATTCATGGCTCCCTTCCTGGGCTATTAATATCAGCCCCCAGCTGTCTGCCTAGCCTTTACTAGCTATTAAATTAGGGGGGACCCCACGTCATTTTTTTGGGGGGGTCCCCCATTTTAATAGCTAGTAAAGGCTATGTATTCAGCTGGGGGCTCATATTAGTAGCCTGGGAAGCTCCGTGGGTATTACCCCCTTCCCAGGCTTCAAACATCTGCCCCAGCTGTCTGCTTAACTTCCGCTAGAGACTAAAATTAAGGGGAACCCCACGCCAATTTTTTTTAATAATAAATCCTTTATTTTAATACTAAATGACAAGTACAGTAACCAACACTATCACTGTACTTCATATATATGTGACTGACATGTTTCTATCTATCTAATCTATGTGTGAAGCTCTATTCTGTCTGTTATAAATTGTTGGGTACAGATGCTGAATTGCCGGCCGGCTTTTTTAAAGAGACGGTGCATGAAAACACTATTATTTTTTTTAATAAATCCTTTACACTAAATGACAAGTACAGTAAGCAACATTGTCACTGTACTTCATATATATGTGACTGACATGTTTCTATCTATCTAATCTATGTGTGAAGCTCTATTCTGTCTGTTATAAATTGTCGGGTACAGATGCTGAATTGCCGGCCGGCTTTTTTAAAGAGACAGTGCATGAAAACACTATTATATTTTTTAATAAATCCTTTACACTAAATGACAAGTACAGTAAGCAACACTGTCACTGTACTTCATATATATGTGACTGACATGTTTCTATTTATCTAATCTATGTGTGAGGCTCTATTCCTTCTTGTCTAAATTGTCGGGTACCGGTGTATGCCGCTGCTGAATTGCCGGCCGGCTTTTTTAAAGAAAGCGTCTTCTGAGCAGTTTGTCAGCTTTTGGACACCTTTGAAGGTGTTTTCTATGTGTTTCTATGTGTTTTTGTTTGCCTGCCATTGGTTTTAACGGTGTTCGACGGTGTTCTAAGGTGTTCGACGAACAGTTCGACGAACAGTTCCTCGAACATCCCGGTGTTCGACGAACCGAACCGAACCCGAACACTACGGGGGTGGCTCAACACTAGTGTTGAGCGCTGTCCGACATCGATAGCACCACCTTTGGATCAAGGCAACTTAACATGTCCGCCTGCATCTTCCTCACAGACCGGCAGTTTGCCGGGGACACCCTTATCAACCCCGTCTAAGCACAATAGCCAGCCCTCGGTCCCTCAGATGTGGACCAGTAAAAGACCATTTCCTCCTAGCCATGAGAAAGCTAAGAGGTTGAATTTCACCATCTGCAAGCTCTTGGCTACAGAAATGCTGCCTTTCCGCCTGGTGGACACAGAGGATTTTCGAGACCTTATGTCCGTCGCAGTGCCCCAGTACCAGATGCCCAGTCGGCACTACTTCTCAAAGAAAGGTGTGCCTGCGCTCCACCAGCATGTCGCACACAACATCACCGCTTCTTTGAGAAACTCTGTGTGTGACAGGGTGCATTTCACCACAGACACTTGGACGAGTAGGCATGGACAGGGGCGTTACATGTCGCTGACTGGGCACTGGGTAACTATGGTGACAGCAGGACAAGGGGCTGCTGTCCAAGTCTTGCCGCCCCCACGAGTTGTGCGTCAATCCTCTTTATCTCAAAGTTCCTCCACTGCTTCTGCCTCCTCAACCTCCTCTCGGTCTTCCACCTGCACCCAAAGCCTTTCTGGTCATGCCACAAGCTTTCTAACTGCGCAGAAGGGATCCTGCACACCTCCTTACTATGCTGGCAGTAGGGCTCAACGTCATCAGGCGGTTTTTACATTGAAATGTCTGGGAAATGTGAGTCACACAGCTGAGGAGTTGTGGTCAGCTCTGGAGAACCAATTTCATGAATGGTTGTCTCCACTGGACCTGAAACCAGGGAAGGCCATGTGCGACAATGCTGCAAACCTGGGTGCGGCCCTTCGCCGGGGCAATGTCACACACGTGCCTTGTATGGCTCACGTGTTGAACCTGGTTGTCCAGCAATTTTTAGCCCACTATCCCAGACTAGATGGCCTTCTGCAGAGGGCACGGTCGCTGTGTGCTCACTTCCGCCGTTCGCATCCCGCAGCTCAGCGACTTACATCTCTACAGAAGTCGTTGGGCCTGCCACTTCACCGGCTAAAATGCGATGTGCCTACCCGGTGGAATTCAACTCTGCACATGTTGCAGCGACTGTGGCAGCACCGACAAGCCCTGGTGCAATACGTTCTGACGTATAGCCTGGGCCAACGAGATCCAGAGGTGGGGCAAATCACGCTGGAGGAGTGGTCTCAGATCAGGGACCTATGCACCCTTCTGCACAGTTTTGAAATGGCGACGAAGATGTTTAGTGCTGACGATGCCATTATCAGCATGACTATTCCGGTGATTTACATGCTGGAGCACATGTTAAACAGAATTCGGAGTCAGGTGGTGGCACAAGAGGAGGTGGAGGAAGTAGAGGAGGAGGAGTTGTATGCGGAAGGGCTAACATCTGCAAGGTCCAGACGGTCGGCAGCACCAAGGCGGCAGGCATGTGAGGGTGGGGGAGATGGTTTTACCAGGGCGCATGGTAGCAGCCAAACTAGTGAGGAAGGTGCAGGAGCCCAGGAAGAATTGGAGGACGAACTGATGGAAGACTCATCAGATGAGGGAGAACTTGATCACATTTCTGTTGTGCGAGGTTGGGGGTAGAGGACAGAGGAAGGAAGCATGATTTTTACCTCGCCACCAACACAACAGGGACTTGGTGCTCCTGGATGCGCAACACACATGAGTGCCTTCTTGCTGCACTACCTGCAACATGACCCTCGAATTGTGAGAATTAGAAATAATCCTGACTACTGGGTTGCCACACTGTTAGATCCCCGGTACAAAAGTAAATTTGCAGAAATTATTCCTGCCATAGAAAGGGATGCACGCATGCAGGAGTATCAGCAGAGACTGTTGCAGAATCTTACATGTGCTTTTCCACAAAATACCAGTGGTGCACGTAGTGAATCTCACAGTTCCAACTTGCCAACCGTGGGACCGTCAAGTGTTCAGCACTCAAACCGTAACAGAACCACAGTATCTGCTGGTAACATCAATTTTGCGGAATCATTTCACCACTTTTTTAGCCCATCCTTTGCAAGGCCACAGGAGACAAGAAGTCTGACACATAGTCAACGCCTAGAGACGATGGTACAGGAGTATCTCCAAGTAAACATTGAAGCCATGACTGTGTCACTGGACCCTTGCTCTTTTTGGGCTTCCAATCTGGATAAATGGCCAGAGCTAGCCACTTACGCCTTGGAGATCTTGTCATGCCCCGCAGCCAGCGTTCTGTCTGAACGTGTGTTCAGCGCTGCTGGTGGTGTGCTGACAGATAAGCGCACGCGGCTCTCCACTGAAAATGTAGACAGACTCACGTTCATAAAGATGAACAAATCATGGATCCGAAATGACTTTTCTACCCCTGTGTCAGCCTGGGGAGAGTAAAAGCTTGATGATTGGTTAAAATCACCCTACCAACCGTTTTAAGCTTTCAAATTACTAATCATGTTTATCTGTATCTTGGCTGGAAAATAATTTGGGCTTTGTAGCAGTGTGCAGCACTGATTCTATTAGGCCATCTATAATAAGCTCCACCAGATTTAAAATTACTAATCATGTTTATCTGTATCTTGACTGTAAAATAATTTGGGCTTTGTAGCAGTGTGCAGCACTGATCCTATTAGACCATCTATACTAAAGCTTCACCAGATTTAAAATTAATAATAATTTTTAGCTGCATCTAGCCCGGAAAATAATTTTGGGGCTCCGAGATGCGCAAGACACATAAGTGCCTTCTTGCTGCACTACCTGCAGCATGACCCTCATATTGTCAGAATTCGAAGTAATCATGACTACTGGGTTGCCACACTCTTAGATCCCCCAAACTTTTCGATCAACCTTTTCATTTTAATAAAGACCAAAAAAATGGTCATTTTTGAAATTATAAGCATTAGCAGGTTGTTAGAAACTGAAATCAAACAGTTTTCAACTCAAAACTTTATTCTAGGTGGTGTTACATTTTCACATAGGACCCCTTGTTCGAAAGGAGCTTCTGAACTCTCTCGTCCATTGAATTTGTCAGGTTTTGGATGGTTTCTGCTTCAATTGTTTTGCATGAGGACAGAATACCCTCCCAGAGCTGTTGCTTAGATGTGAACTGTCTCCCGCCATCATAGACACTCCTTTTAATGATGCTCCAAAGGTTCTGAATGGGGTAGAAGTCAGGGGAGCATGGGGGTCACACCATAAGTTTGTCCCCTTTTATGCCCATATCAGCCAGAGATGCAGATGTTTTATGTGCAGCATGAGATGGTGCATTATCATGCAGAAAAATGATCTTGCTGTGAAATACACGGTTCTTCTTCTTGAACCATGGCAGGAAGTGCTGTTTGAGAAAATCCACATACACTATGGAGTTCATCTTTAGCGCCTTCAGGGATCCTAAAGGGGCCGACAATCTCTCTCCCCATGATTCCAGCCCAAAACATTACTCCACCTCCTCCTTGTTGGCGCTGTAGCCGTGTTTGCGTGGGGTGTCCATCAACCAGCCATCCTCCACTCCATCCATCTGGACCATCGAGCGCTGTACGGCACTCATCCGTGAACAAAACAGTTTTGAAATCAGTCTTCATGTAATGCTTGGCCCACTGGAGCCGTTTCTGCTTCTGTGAAGTGGATAGAGGAGGTCGACAGGATGGCGTATGCACAGCTGCAAACCTCTGAAGGACCCTGCATCTTGTTGTTCGGGGGACGTTGGAGGCACAAACAGCTTCAAAAACTTGTCTGCTGCTATGACAAGGCTTTTTTGCCGCTGCTCTTTCAACCTGACGTAATTGCCTGTAGGATAGAGTCCTCAATTTGCCCTTATCAGCACGCACACGTGTGTACTGTGAATCAGCTACATACTTCTTGATTGCCAAGACACTTCATCCTGATCATCGCACAATGTTGATTGTAGTCATGCCTTGACCTAAACACTCCACAATTTGTTGCTTCTCAGCAGCCGACACATCCTTTTTCTTTCCCATTTTGGCAGAAAATGTAGGCTGCTTAATAATGTGAGACAGCCTTCTTAAGTAGTCTTGCCTTTCATTGGACACACCTGCCAAACTAATTAGCACAGGTGTCTGCAATTGCTTACAGTGATATAAAGAGCCCTGACACACATCACCATCAATGAGTTTAACTGACAAACAAACAAATTCTTCCCTTATCACTCCTAAACACTTTTTGCATAATAATTTGGAACACAGTGTACATGTGCTTTTCCACAAAACACCAGTGGTTCACGTAGTGAATCTTACAGTTCTAACTTGCCAACCGTGGTCTGTATGGAGTTGTTCAATAAAGGGCCCAAAATTAAGATAACATAGATGGGAGAGGTCTCTATGAATAGGAATTCCTAAGTATTTGATACCCTGTGAGGGCCAGGCAAAGGGAAAGTTGGACTGGATGGAATCCTATATGAATTTGGGGAGGGAGACATCGAGGGCCTCAGACTTCGCTGCATTGATTTTAAAATTTTACCATGTAACAAAGTGATCTATTTCAGCCATAACAGCATGGATGGATATATGTGATTGAGTGATATATACTAGGACATCATCAGCAAATAGAGAGCACTTGTACTCGGTGCCTCCCACCTCAATCCACCTAATATTGGGGTTATGGCGAATTGATGAGAGCAGGTGCTCCGTCACTAGGATGTATAAGAGAGGGGACAGAGAACATCCCTGCCTTGTCCCATTGGTGATTGTGAAAGGTGATGAAAATGTTCTGACGCACCCCCTGGGCCTTGGGACACCCGGAGCCGGACCCTTTTTGGTGGATGCTGGTGGTTGTAGTCTCCGTGGCGGCAACCCGGTTCCGTGGCTCAGGGCGGTCAAACCAGTGGCGGAACTATTTATGTGGTTTTGATGTTTAAATGTCCGACTACGCCACCCGTGGATTGCGGTCAGAGTGAACCGCCGCTCCAGGGCAGACCGCTGAGGCTGGTGTTGTGGGTGCAGCAGAGCGTAGCATAACTCCCCACGGGAGGAGTATAGCCTCAGGGCAGTGTATGCGGAGGATGGGGGTGATGGTGCAGGGCAGCAGCAGTAATGACACGGAGTCAGTGATGCAGTCCAGGGCCTTTACTCACAGTTCTTATTATCCAGACCACGTCTGCAGGTAACGGCTGCCCACGTCGTACTGTGCTCACCAGGTGAGGGGCTCAGACAACTCCCAGATAACTTTGGAGCGCTTCACAGGACCCCCTTTGTGTGTCCTTTGTCTGGCCTTTCTTACCAACCCTTCTGTCCGGCTGCCTCGGGCCTCCTCTTGGTAAACTTGGCGAAAGTTTCCCTGACCCTATGTGGTGCCTTCCTAGCGGGTGTAGCGAGGGGCTGCGCCACATAAAATGTCACAGCCTCCTGTTTCTAGCTGAGGGTCGTTTCCTGCCTCCACTAGTTTCCGGGACCGGTCTCCCCCTTTGGCCTGACCCCTCCACGCAGGTGGATTCGGGCGTGCGGTGGCGACTCGCCCGTCCACACCCCTGAGATCCCTTCGTTCCTTGTTCCTGGAGCCTTCTCCGCTCCTCTTCCTTCCTTCTCCCTCTTCCAGGCCTGGGCCTCTGTTACTAGGCCCGCCTCCGGAGCAGAGCTCATGCAGAGCCCCTGCTCCCTGCCACTTCTGCTCAGACTTCTCTGCACTGAACTAAGATGGTGCCCACCTTTTATACTCCCTTCTCAATGCACCCAGGAACTGCTTCCTCCCTGCTCCTGCACTACAGGGTTCCCCTTCCTCAGTGTTCCCTCCCCCCACTCCAGCCAGGGACAGGGACTGTCGTGCCCATCTCAGGGGCATATTGGTCGCCCTGCCCCACAGCAATGTGGTGTAATGCATGCAGGTGTCGGGTCCTGATCCACACTACATCCTTACCTGAGAGTGAGATATCACACCTCTGGGTGAGGTGCAATACCTCTGTAGCAACCGAGCCCTCAGGGTGCTACAGTTCCATTTATCTTCAGCCTAGGTGACGTATTGCGATACAGGGCCGTGATTTTGGCTATAAAAGGGTCCCCTAGACCCCTACCCCAAGCTTTTTAAGAGAATCATATATGGCATGCCAGGAGACTCTATGGAATGCTTTCTCAGCATCCAACGAGAGTATCTAATTACAAATTTTTAACTGCATCTAGCCCAGGAAATACTTTGTGCCTAGTAGCAGGGTCTGCTAGTCAGCGGATTATCCCGGCTGTTAAGCAAGCTACACCACCTGTAGTTTGGACACTTAATTTTTTCAAAGGAAATGCTTTGGGACCACGGGATACTCAGTGAAGAGCATCAGGAGGCACCCCAAGGCATAGGGGCTGGGACTGGCAGTAGGATGCCTTGCGGTGGACAGCCGAGCTCGATCCTTATAAAAGTTTTTTAACTGCAGCAGCTTTAGTGGACGCTACTGGAGCTGGAATTACGCGGCTGCTGGCATGAGACTTGCCCTCCAATAGATCCTTGTAAATGGATTTAAAGTGTATTTATTCAAATTAGAGAGACAATTTAAATTAAAAAGCTTAGAGCTGCCTCCACCACAGGGGGGCTCGCTCGACCCACCAGCGGACAGGCACCAGTTTTGGGAGAGGGGGCTGGCCGTCAGGGTTCACCGCGGCTCTGGCACAAACCCGGCGACACGGAGGTGGCACGGGCAGGAGCGGACTGAACGTGTCGGCTTCTCACTTTTTGGATTTTAGAAGGGCATGACATGCCTATATCTGTGTCTCCCCCTCCTTTTACTCCTCCACCTCTTTTCTTTTCGCATGACTATATGTACTTGTCACTTTTCCATGTGTTAGTTGTGTCTTCTGAGCAGTTTGTCAGCTTTTGGACACCTTTGAAGGTGTTTTCTATGTGTTTCTATGTGTTTTTGTTTGCCTGCCATTGGTTTTAACGGTGTTCGAAGGTGTTCGACGAACAGTTCGACGAACAGTTCGGCGAACACACGGGTGTTCGACGAACCGAACCGAACTCGAACACTACGGGGGTGGTTCAACACTACTTGTTTTGGCAGTTTCTCAAGAAACAGCATCAACTTCCACGTCCACGTCCCATCGCAGCGTTCAATTGTCCATATCCCAGACCTTTGAACGAAAGCGCAAATTCGCAGCCAACGCCCCACAGGCCACAGTCCTAAATTCGCACATTTCACGACTGCTTGCGTTGGAAATGCTGCCTTTTAGGCTGGTGGAGACGGAATCCTTCCGCAACCTTATGGCGGTGGCCGTCTCTCAGTACTCGGTCCCCAGCCGACACTATTTTGTCCGGTGTGCCATCCCCGCACTACACAAGCACGTGTCCCAAATCATCTGCCGTGCCCTCAACAACGCAGTTACTGGGAGAGTCCACCTGACAATGGACACGTGGACAAGTGCTTGTGGTCAGGGACGGTAAATCTCCCTGACGGCACACTGGGTAAACATAGTGGAAGCCGGGACCCAGTCAGACCTTGGGTCGGAACACATCCTCCCCACACTGAGGATTGTGGGCCCTATGTCAGTCAGAGTTGCCCCCACAGTGTACAGCTCCTCCTCCTCCTTCTCATGTTCAGCCTCCATCTCAGATATCACCACATCAGTTACAAGCTGGAAGCACTGCAGTACTGCCTCAGCCAAGCGGCAACAGGCTGTGCTGAAACTCATAAGCTTAGGTGATAAACCTCACACTGCTTGTGAGTTGTGGACAGCTGTGAAAGAGCAAGCAGATCTGTTGCTGAGACCGCTGAACCTACATCCAGGCATGGTCGTGTGTGACAATGGCCGTAACCTGGTGGCGGCTCTGAGGCGAGGCGAGATCACACACGTACCATGCCTGGCTCATGTGCTTAACCTCGTGGTTCAGCGGTTTCTTAAATCGTACCCAGAGTTGCCAGATCTGCTCGTCAAATTACGCCACCTGTCAGCTCAGTTTCGGAAGTCGGCTACAGCTTCCCCCGCTGTGTTGCAGCAGCGTTTGCAGTTTCCGGCACACCGACTGGTGTGTAATGTCCCCACACATTGGAACTCTACCCTCCACATGTTGCAAAGGATTTGTAAGCAGAAGAGAGCAGTTGTGGAGTTTCAGCTGCAACAAGGCAGTCGATATTCAGGTCAGACTCCACGCATAACACCTCAGGAGTGGACCTGGATGTCTGACATATGTACCATCTTGACAAACTTTGAGGAGTCCACCAAGATGGTGATTGGCAATGACGCCATCATTAGCATCAGCATCCCACTTGTCTGTTTTTTGCAACGCTCTCTGCAGAGAATTAAAGAGGAGACATTGCAGCCAGAGTATGATGAGATGGATCAAGAAGCCGTAGCAGGCGATTACACACAGCCCAGCGTGATCTCATCCCAATGTGCATTGGGGGACAATGAGGGAGAGGAGGAGGAGGAGGAGGAGGAAAAACAGGAGCTGGTATCATGCGCTGTAGACGGTAGCACCTGTACAACTGTCATACCGTCGGATCAGCGTGGGCGGCCTGAGGACAGGGGGGAGGAGGAGGAAAGCATGGTCAGTCGTCATCTTGGTGAGGACATGGAAGTCTTGCCCGTTACCAGTCTGGCACGCATGGCTGACTTTCTGTTACACTGCCTTAACCATGACCCTCGCGTTGTCAAAATGTTGGGTGACAGTCATTACTGGTTGGTGACACTTTTAGACCCTCTCTACAAGGAGAACTTTCACTCTCTTATTCCTGAGGTGGAGAGATCTACAAAAATGGGGCAGTACCAGAAGGCTCTTGCTGCTGAACTCTTAAAAAAATTCCCATCTGAACATGCTAGCGGCAGAGGTCACTGTTCATTGCCCAACCAAGGCGTACAGGCGAGAGAAATGCAACTCCAATCCAGCAGAGGCAGGGGAACACTGTCAACATTCTAGGACAGTTTTCTGAGACCCACCCCGCTTACAGGCCCTGAGGTGCGGGGCACTCTCACAAGGAGTGGAAAGTTTCAAAAGATGGTGAGGAAGTACCTTGTCGACCGTACCAGCATCCTCCGTGATTCCTCTGTGCCTTTTAATTATTGGGCATCCAAGCTGGACACTTGGAATGCACTCGCTCTGTACGCCTTGGAGGTCCTGGCCTGCCATGCCGCTAGCGTGTTATCGGAGCGTGTTTTTATTGCCGCTGTGGTTATTATAACTGATAAGTGCACTCGCCTGTCAACTGACAATGCTGACAAGCTGACCCTTATCAAAATGAACAAGGGCTGGATTGGGCCAGACTTCTCATCAGCACCAAATGACAGCAGAGTAACATAAAGTCAAATCCACTGTGTTGTTTCTGGAGGTGTATTCCCATGCACCGCTACACACCCACACATGGGTATACGTTTCCTCATTTCGGCTGTTTTTTGCTCTTCTGTACTGCATGGCTCTTGTAAGGGGCATTGTAAGCTCCTCCGTCCTAATTTTTGTCAGCTTTTGCTTGGAAGGCATAGGCAAAGACTATGGGAGACCCACTCCCCAATAATGGGAATAACGTTTTTAATATGCTGTACTGCATGTCTCTTGTAAGGGGCATTGTAAGTTCCTCTGTCCTAATTTTTGGCAGCTTTTGCTTGGAAGGCATAGGCAAAGACTATGGGAGACCCACTCCCCAATAATGGGAATAAAGTTTTTAATATGCTGTACTGCATGGCTCTTGTAAGGGGCGTTGCAAGTTCCTCCATCCTAATTTTTGTCAGCTTTTGCTTGGAAGGCATAGGCAAAGACTATGGGAGACCCACTCCCCAATAATGGGAATAATGTTTTCAATATGCTGTACTGCATGGCTCTTTTAAGGGGCATTAAAATCGTCTTGTTAAGCTGCTGTGACCTCCATGTCTCTTCCAAGGTTCATTGATATTGTCTTTTTATTCCACTGGGACCTCCACGTCTCTTCCAAGGGGCATTGATATTGTCTTTTTATTCCACTGTGTCCTCCACTTCTCATCCAAGGGGCATTAAAACCGTATTGTTAAGCTATTGTGACCTCCACGTCTCTTCCAAGGGGCATTAAAACCGTCTTGTTAAGCTACTCTGAAATCCACAGCTCTTCCAAGGGGCATTGAAATGTTGTTCTTAATTAACTTTAACCTCCACGACTCTAATTTTAGTCAGCTTTTGCTTTTCAATGCATAGGAAAACACTAAGGGCGACCCACTCCCCAATAATGGGTAGAAGATTTTTAGTACGCTGTAATCCACGTCTGTTTCAAGGGGCATTGCAGTTCCTCATAATTTTTGGAAAGCCTTCCATTCACTGCTTAGGCCAACAGTGTACAGGAGACCCAGTTACTGTAAATGGAAAAAACAGTTTAGTTAAGGCCCTCTGACCTCCATGTCACTTCCAAGGGGCATTGGAGTGCCTCAAAATTTTTGGTAGGCATTGCACTCACTGTATGACCTATAACTGTGTAGCCCAACAACTCCTTTTGGTACAGAAACATATCCTACAAGACATGTGTGGGTGACTGGCCTGATATTGATGTGAACGGTCCCTGTTCCTCCTGCTCTTTCTCCTTTGCCACCACCTCATCCATCTTTCATCACCTGAAGCTTTGTTTTAATGGGAGTCATAGAACTGGGATAGTAGCAGGAAAACATCCAGCAATCCTCGGAGGAGGTAGGATATGCTCCAAAACGCTGACCACCTCAGGCCTAGCCGCTACTACATACATGCGCTTGCATTCCAAGGAACAGATAGCTAAGGAGATGGATGGCCTCATGATCATGAATAATTTACTCGTTGTGTAGGAAGCCAACCACTGCTGCTGTCTACCTTCTGAACTTTGTGTTGAAGCCTGATTGACCCAGGACCTGCAATCCTCTATGTCTGGAGTACGTGTTGCATCCCAGTGTCCAACTGTGTCCCAGCTTCCACAATATTAACCCAGTGTGAAGGTGTCAGTGAGATGGACCATCCCTGGCCACATTCACTTGTCCACGTGTTTGTAGTTAGGCTGTCCTTCCCACTAAATGCACTGGGGAGGGCACAGGTAATGTTTTGGTATTCGCGCTTGTGTATAAGTAACACCGGGACAAATATGGGTGGCTGGGGACCGTTTATGGACACCCGGCCGCCCCAGGCGGCTGGGGACCAAGCGTAGACACCCGGCCGCCGGGCGGCTGGGGACTGAGTTTGGATACCTGGCCGCCAATGCAGCCATGACGTGGTGGCCAGATTCCGCATCCACATGCCTAAAAGGCCCAATTTCAAGTGCAAGCAAGAAAGAAGTATGGTATTGCAGCCTGGGGGTGGGTGGGTGGCAGGCTGCATACTTGCACTTGCATTGCAAGGAATGGGGGAGGTACAATTGAACACTGCCCTGGGACAAGGACTTGCATGGGGAGAGTCTGTTCCCATGTCTTTTCAGCACTGTATGCATGTGTCACACAGCACATGGCCAGATAAGGTTGTAAAATGTTAAAATTACATTTCCCAGTGAATGCATTTGTCACGGTTGAAAGCAATACAAAAGTGCAAAAGCTCATAAAAAATGCTACTTGTGAACATAGCCCAAGGTGTGGAGGAATATTTTTGATTTCGGTTATTTATTTTACCTTATACACAAGTCTTTACCCTGGAAAGGATGTTCCTTAACATATTTCACAGGAAAACAGTTTCAGTTTAGTTTTTGAACGTTTTATTGTGAGCCCGTAAAAGTGGCTTAATACCTCTGACCACGTTGTTGACAGCAGTGACCTGGGGGTCAGAAATGCTTCCAGGGGCGATCCCCATGCAGTCCCCATGTCATTTGAGCACTGTCACTATCGTTTTGGGCACTTTTTAGGCTTTCTACAGATTGCCGGGGGTGCCGCCGCAAAAATGTTCGGGTCTCCCATAGACTAACATTGGGCTCGTTGCTCGGGTCAAGCACCCGAGTATCACGGTGAGCTTGGCCTGAGCTTCGAGCACCCGAGCATTTTAGTGCTCGATCAACACTAATCTCATCTTATTCCACTTTAAAAGTTTAGCGGTATGATGAAAAAGCATCGTTTTTTGCCGCTTTTTTTTCTTTTACAATGTTCACTGAAGGGGTTAGCTAGTATGACAGATTTATAGGTTGGTTCATACCAGACGCAGCAATACCAGTGTTCTTTTATTTGTTTATTCTTGTTTTTATATAAATACATGTATTTATTGGTATATTTTTTATTTTATTTTATTTATTTAGTGAATTTTTTTTTAGATGTATACAATTTTTTTTACAATTTTTTTTTTCACTTTTTTACTTAGTTCCTATATGGGACTTTAACTTTTATTTCTCTTATCACTTGTATAATGCAATGCTCCAGCAATACAATGTATTATACATGTCAGTACTGCACCGACAGAAGCCTCTTAGACCATGCTCTGGGCTTGGTTAAACAAGGCCTCTATAGCTGGCAGACCCGGAGATCGTCATGATGACCTTGGGTTGCATTGACAATAATCAGGCCCTCAAGATGATGTCACGGGATTGCTGATTGTAGGGGGAGGGAGCCCCAACCCAGCCCCAACCCAGCCCCAACCCAGCCCCAACCCTCTCCCAGCCTAAATGCTGCGATTGCTATAGATCATGGCATTTAGGGAGTTAAATCGCACCGTGCACCACTCTTGGCTGTGACAGCCGGAGCTCGGCTGTTATATAAGCCGAGCTCCCGGCAGCAATCGCGCAGGCACAGCTCCTATACCCTGTACAATCGGCATGACGTACCCATGCATCAAAGGTCGGAAAACCCCTTCCCTACCATGACATATGGATACATTAAAGGTCGGGAACGGTTCTAGGTAAAGAGGTGAAAATAGGTTCAATATATTCCTAGGAGAAATGAGAGTGTTATGCATGTGTTTTCCCATTAATTAGAGTCTTTTCAATTTTGATTTGTGGCAAATTTATTCATCGCAAATAGATTTTTTGGCAAGGGGGAATTCGGAGAAGCTGACAAATATTGATTTGAAATGATCCACCCATTTACACTAATAATTAACAAATTCCAGTTCCATGAGGGAGAATTCACATGTGCCATTTTAGATGCAATATGTGAACATGGTTTTGCCAAGTTTTGGCTACATTTTTGCTTTTTGTTTTTGTAATGATATCAGTAAAATGTTTTGCTGTAATCTAACAAAAAGTAAAATGCAAAAAATTTGGCAAATCCAAACCAAAATTATATATAAATCTCTCAAGTACAAATAGTAACACACGCAATGTAATTTTTTTAACTTTTTTCTAAGTTATTCTCTACTACAGTATATTCTAGCCTGTATGCTGCATGCTTCTAAACATTAATCTAACAGTGATTTTAAAAACAATTATGAATAATAATGCAACTTTGTCAATTAAATTCTGAAGCAACATAATGAAAGACAAAAATATTATAATTGTTATGGCAAGAGTACAGAATAACCTGTTAAATTAGCATGAAATTAAATTTAAAAATCTTTGTGAGCATAATAACCATAGGCGGATTATAATGAGGGCAATCTGGGCTACTGCCCGGGGCCCCGAGACTCCAGGGGGCCAGGGGCTTCGGGGGGTCCATGGCCAGATTGCCCTCATTATAATATGTGCAACGCCGTGGCACATACCGGTGTTCAGACGCGGGGGGGCCCCCGGACCGCTCCCCTAGCAGCGGCGCACGGCCGCTGCTTCTCCTTCGGCCGGGCCAGCACTGCACCTGTTAACTTCCCTGTGTACTGGCCCGGCCTCATCACAGCTAGGAGACACGGCCCTGTGCGCGGCCGTGTCTGCTAGTGTGACGTCACGCAGTGCGCGCCCGGCCTGCACTACTGCATCGGAGAGAAGCTGGACGATTGGAGTCGGGGGATGGTGAGTGTGAGTGTGTGTGTGTATGTGTGTGTGTGTGTGAGTGCAGATATCATTGTGTGATGTCTGTTTATATGTATTTTTGTGTTTCAAATGTGTTTATGCGTGTATGTATATGTCTGTATATGTTTGTGTGTGTGCGTTACTGCGTGCGGCCTCCCGCTGTATATAGAGGGTGCCGTGCGGCCTCCTGCTGTGTATAGATGGCGCCGTGCGACCTCCTGCTGTGTATAGATGGCTACGTGCGGCCTCCTGCTGTGTATAGATGGCGCCGTGCGGCCTCCCGCTGTGTATAGATGGCGCCGTGCGGCCTCCTGCTGTGTATAGATGGTGCCGTGCACCCTCCCGCTGTGTATAGATGGCGCCGTGCGGCCTCCTGCTGTGTATAGATGGCGCTGTGCGGCCTCCTGCTGTGCATAGATGGCTACGTGCGGTCTCCTGCTGTGTATAGATGGCTACGTGCGGCCTCCAGCTGTGTATAGATGGCTACGTGCGGCCTCCCGCTGTGTATAGATGGTGCCATGCGGCCTCCCGCTGTGTATAGATGGCACCATGTGGCCTCCCGCTGTGTATAGATGGCTACGTGCGGCCTCCCGCTGTGTATAGATGGCTACGTGCGGCCTCCTACTGTGTATAGATGGCTACGTGCGGCCTCCCGCTGTGTATAGATGGCGCCATGTGGCCTCCCACTGTGTATAGATGGCACCGTGTAGCCTCCCGCTGTGTATAGATGGCTACGTGCGGCCTCCCGCTGTGTATAGATGGCTACGTGTTGCCTCCCGCTGTGTATAGATGGCTACATGCAGCCTCCTGCTGTGTATAGATGGCTACGTACGGCCTCCTGCTGTGCATAGATGGCTACGTGCGGCCTCCTGCTGTGTATAGATGGCGCCGTGTGGCCTCCTGCTGTGTATATATGGCTACGTGCGGCCTCCTGCTGTGTATAGATGGCTATGTGTGCTCAATATTAAGCCATACTATTAATGTAAGGCTATGTGTCCACGATGCAGAAATGCTCCAGAATTTTTTTGAGCGTTTCTGCATCTCCCTGGCAGAAAAAACGCATGCAGATTGTACATGCGTCTTTCCTGCCAGGGACAAGAGGATGTGAAGTGTTCTTCACATGCATTTCCGCATGCGCGTTGCCAAGCTCTTTCCAAGCAATTTTAGCATCACTTGGAAAAGTACTTGACAACTTGGTCACACTATATAAATCCCTGCAACCGGCATGGATTTATATAGTGTGACCGTAAAAGAATGGTAAAAATTAAAAAATAAATATATACTTACCTTCTGATGGCCTGCCGACGTCAGCGGTCGCGTGACCCGTCACATGTCCTTTAGTCTACCGCGAGCTGCCGGCAAGCCAGGATGCATCGGATAAAGACACCGGGGGCCATCAGAAGGTGAGTATAATGTATATTTTTTATTTTATTTGTTTTTTTACAGGTTCTATGGTACCCGGGTCCGGAGAAGAGTCTCCTGTCCTCCAGACCCGGGTACCATCCGCACATTGAAACGCATGGAATCCGCATGTACAGATGCAATGATGTGGATTACATGAGTTCCAATGCAAGTCAATGGCGGAAAAAACGCCGCGCTTGCTCAAAATAGTTGGTTGTGCTGTGGATTTTTCCGCAATGATAATCCGCAGCGGAAATTTCCGCAGCATGTGCACAGCACATGCGGATTATCATTGGGAAACATGGCAGGCCTTCTACCAAGCGTTTTTTAAGTGTCTCTGCAGCAGAATTGCCGCTGCGGAAACGCTTAAATAACGCATAGTAGGCACACAGCCTAAAAAAAATTATTATAATTAATATATTAATATTGTGCCAAATTAATTTCACGTGAACTATCACATGATCTATCACAGGGGATCATGTGACATGGACTCTTAATCCACCCCTGATAATAACATTAAACTATAAGAAGAAATCAGACAAAATGTTAGTGTTATACCATAAATCTTTTAGTGCTTTGATAACAACTGGAAAAACTGCAATGTCTTATAAAAGATATCTAGAATTGTCAAAGGTTGTTGTGAGAGGAACTTGTCGCAGTTATGTGTTGAAGTCATATTATCACAAATAGCAATGTAACACAAGAAGCCATGTAACAGGCATATAACTAAAAGCTGTTAACAGATGTTTTTTTAGGATCTGTATTAAAGAGGACCTATCAGTTTTGAAAAAAGTACAAAGTGACAGTTGATGAAATTATACAAATGCTCCCAAATATACATAATTAATTAATCACATGATTTTCCTCAGTTTTACAGCCACACAGGTCGGGTTTTAACAAAGGGAGCACAAAATTTGGTGAAATTCCTTCCTCTGGGAGACACCAATAGTGAAGAAAGGGACATTGATTCTATTAACAAATCAATTAATTTATTATGCCATATTGTCACATCATTGTCTCATGAAATACAATGGCAAACTTAATTCAACTAATTTTCTCATAAAATCATCAAAAGCAAAGAATAAACATCTAAATTTTGCCACTGCATACCAATGTGCTGTAAATCACTAAACACAATTTAGGCAAACATTTTCCTCACTCCTATCACTAGGAGCCTGAAGTATATTTTATAAACAATTGTTATTTATCGAAAATCAACCAAAACATGCATGTAATATGTTGTCTTTGTGCATTTTGCTTCCCAGATAAATGACGAGGATACAGATGCTTCTAAAAGGCTAATCTGCAAGAGGAGGACAAGGCTGCTTATAAAAGGTTAATCTACTAAAACGAGGAAAGAAAAGCTTTTAAATTGTAATTTGACATGGAAGAACTGCAGGAGCTCTTTTTAAATGGTAGTTTCACACAATGTAGACAGTCAACAGACATCACATACATATTGCTTTACAGCAACAAAGATCACTTGTGTTTGTATGCTGCAAACTTCCAGTAATTCCCTACACAGTATTATTCCCTGCCTCAAAAGCAGGAAATCTCACACAGCTATCACGATAGTGATACAGTGAAGAGTTTCATTTTAGTCAACTTCAGTATCCCTCTCTTAAAGGTCCAAATTTGTCAGGATTTTTATACTTTTCCTAATCATACATAGTTACATAGGTTGAGTAAAGACCTAGGTCCATCAAGTTCAAACTTCCTCCACCAACTGTATATTTTGTCTCTAAATTATCTATACCCCACAATATGTATTGAGGAAATGATCCAGCCCTTTTTTAAAAGCCATTAGTGTCTGCCATTACTATGTCTTGTGGTAGGGCATTTCACAGTCTTACTGCTCTTACTGTTAAGAACTTTTTCCTATTTAGCTGCCGGAGCCGCTTTTCCTCCACCCGTAATGAGTGCCCCCTGGTCCTTTGTAAGGTCTTTGGAAGGAATAAGTCATGTGCCAGTCCTTTCATCATATGAGAGGCCTTCCATCCCTTGTAATAATCCAGTTGCCCTTTGAACTGACTAACTTCTGAATATTCTTTTTAAAATGTGGAGCCCAAAACTGGATCCCATATTCTAGATGTGGCATCACAACTATAAAAACATATTTGACAAAAAGTTATGTTTTGGTCACCTTTTACCATTAGAAGTTTCCCAGGAGGTGACAGGTCTTCTTTCAGTGAACAAACTTTTTTCAATGTAGTTGAATAAAGGTTACAATGAAACTCGCAAGACACGTTTGTAACAGATAAAAAATGATAATACTGTTGGAGAATTAAAAAAAAGGTCAACTGGCAGGAAGATGGAGTAAGTGTTGGAAATTGATTAAATGGAAAAGTAATTTTCAAAAAAGATGTCTGTTTCTTTGAATGACTTTTGAGGATGACTTTCTTTGATAACTTTCGCGTAATTTTAGCAAAAAAAGCTTATGAAAGGTTACTAATGTCAGTACAATAAATTTCATTGCATGAGTAGAGTTTATTTGGATTGTTTTCAAAACAGAAGTGACCACTTTATGACACTGTGAACCCTATACAGTCAATTTCATTGCTCTAAGAGAAACCATAAAGGGTTTCCCAGTACTATAATATTGATGGTCTACCTTAGAATAGGCCATTATTATCCAATCTGTGGGTATTCAATTGTCAGCAACCCTGATATTCAGCTGTTTAAAGGGACA
This sequence comes from Phyllobates terribilis, assembly GCF_046119375.1. Lineage (NCBI taxonomy): Eukaryota > Metazoa > Chordata > Amphibia > Anura > Dendrobatidae > Phyllobates > Phyllobates terribilis. Next base: position 793,359,340 of record NW_027362761.1, read on the forward strand.
GTCCTGTAAGCGATGCTCCTCCTTTATTTTTTACATTGTGATGTAAACTAGAATGTCATATATATTGTAGCGGCTATGCTGTGTATTGCAGTTCAATTCTATTTCTTCACCACCTTCACAATTTACATGGAAATATAGCTGTCAATAAGTTATCAGGACCACTCCAATAACTGATATGTCTAAAAAGAACAAAAAAAATTCAGCAAATTTAGCATCTGGCTAACATGGTGCCACCATGTGATTTTTTTTATTGTACACCATTAAAAATTAAACAAAAAGTATTATATACAGTATATTGATTCAGAGTTATACATCAGTCTATTCAACTCATTTGCCTTTAAAATATGCTGCAGGCATCTCAGACTGCATATTTAAAGCCGAACAGTTCGTCGAAAATATCTGAACCCTATTGAATTCAATGGAAAGCAAACCGAATGCATAGACAACACTATCAGGTTGGCCCAAAAGCTGCCAAAACAGCTCAAATTAGGGGCAGACACCAGGAAAAGAGGCATCAATTAATCCGGAGTACAAATAGTATAATTGCGCTGCATGGATGCATGAGACAGGGCCTGGGACAGAGCTTGGACCAGCATTTCTAGCTTAAACATTGATCAGTAACAGGTGGATGAGTGACAGGTGTAGGTCTCGTGCTCAGAGAGCCCTGTCAAATTCAGGCAACATACATGAATGAGATCTGACTTGGAGTCCAAACATTTCCACAAATTAGACCAGACACCAGGAAAAGTGGCATCAATTGACCCACAGAAGAAATTTTATAATGGTACAGCAGCAGTCAGGCATGGGCCATGCATGAGGTATCAGGGTCTGGGCCAGCATTTACAGCTTTGAATTTAAGTTCAATTTAAGATGAGGTGGGTGAGAGACCAGTGTAGGACTGCTGTGCTTGGAGCCCTGATACCTCATTCAACAGCTCAAACTGCTTTTCTGATTAGGCACACTCAGGTGGCACAAACATCAGTTTTGTAGACTACTATCTCTAGAAAAATTTAAGGATATTAACTAGTGATGAGCGAACGTGTTCGCCACTGCTCGGTACTCGCCCGAGCATCACTGAGCTCGGCGAGTATTTCCGGGTTGCTCGGGCGGGAACTCGGGTCCCCTCCCTGCATGTTTGCCGCTCTTTAGAGAGCCAATGAACAGGCAGGGATTGCATGCCATGCCCTGTAATGCCGTAGCCATGTTGGTTGTGGGCATTACAATGATTGGCTGGCTGCACAGCATCATCAGGTGTATATAAGACCGGGCGCCGCCATGCTCGTCACAGTCTACCCCAGAATCAGGCAGAGTAGGGAGAGCAGCTGCTGCATCAGGGAGTGATTTGCTTCTTCATAGCGGGTATAGGTATTCTACAACATATATATATATATATATATATATATATATATATATATATATATATATATATATACATACAGTGTGTACGGAAAATATTCAGACCTCTTTAAATGTTTCACTCTTTGTTTCATTGCAGCCATTTGGTAAATTCTAAAAAGTTAAACATTTTTTCTCATTAATGTATACTCTGCACCCCATCTTGGCTGAAAAAAACAGAAATGTAGAAATTTTTACAAATTTATTAAAAAAGAAAAACTGAGATAGGAAGGGAGCGCGCGTGAGTGCCCTAAGAACAGAGATGGTAAGTAGATTGGCGTCTCTGTCGGGCAGGAGGCAGAGACACCGACGCTACAGTACCCCCTCCCTTTACACCCCCTCTTCTTCAAGCCCGCAAGAAACTTTTCAAGAAGAAGAGGAGCATGTATGTTCTCCCTGGGCTCCCAAGGCCTCTCCTCAGGACCAAACCCCTTCCAATCTACAGGAAAAAAGTTTTTTCCTCTTACCCTCTTGGTAGCCAGAATGTTCTCTACCTCAAAAACGTCCTCAGCGTTGATTGGAACTGGAGCGGTACCCAAATCATCCGAGAAAGGATTGAGGACAACAGGCTTGAGGAGTGATACATGGAAGAAGTTGGGGATCCGTAATGAGTCAGGAAGTTTCAACTTGTATGCCACCAGATTAATTTGGTTCAGAATCTCGAATGGGCCAATGAATCGAGGACCCAACTTGTAAGAAGGCATCTGAGGTGAATATACTTAGAGGAAAGACAGACCTTGCCTTTCGGACGGAAAGAGGTGGAAGCAGAAGTCTCTTCATCCGTTCAGAGGACTGTAGAAGTGCAGATCTAGTGTCTTCCCAAATCACCAAAATGTCACTGACGAGAGACTCTGCGGCAGGATTGTCCACAAAAGAAGAGACGGGAAACGGAATTCGGGGGTGTTGACCATAAATACAAAAAAAGGAGACTTAGCAGAGGACTCACTCACATGGTTGTTATAAAAAAACTTGGCCCAAGGCAGAAGTTCTACCCAATCACTATGGTGAGAGTTGACAAAGAGCCAAAGAAAACCGGTGAGGATCTGATTTATACGTTCCACCTGACCATTGGACTGAGGTTGATAGGCTTAAGAAAAGTCCAAAGTGACATCCAGCAGCTTGCACATAGCTCTCCAGAAGCGAGAAGTGAACTGAACTCCTCTATCCGAGACAATGTGGAGGGGTAAGCCGTGGAGACGAAAGATGTGACGGATGAAGTCCTTAGCCAGCACTGGTGCGGACGGAAGACCAGGCAAAGGAATGAAGTGAGCCATCTTGGAGAAGCGGTCAGCGACCACCCATATGACGGTAGAACTGTCAGATACCGGAAGATCAGTCATGAAGTCAATAGCAATGTGTTGCCAAGGAGCAGAAGGCACGGGGAGAGGAAGAAGACGACCAGCTGGGAGGTGGCAAGGTATCTTGTTACAGGCACAGGAGGAACAAGCCGCGACAAAATCCGCAACATCCTTGCGCAGGGTGGGCCACCAATAATGTCGGGCAATAAGCAGAAGCGTCTTCCTCTGGCCAGCATGACCAGCCAGTTTGGACGAATGACCCCAGAGTAAGACCCTCTTCCAATCCTGAGCCACCATAAAGGTCTTACCAGGAGGAAGATGACACAGGTCAAACGGAGCAACAATCATTATTCTGGAGGGGTCAATGATGTGTAGATGCTCCTCCTCTTCGTCGGTAGACAGGAAAGAGCGGGATAGAGCATCAGCTTTAATATTCTTATCTGCCAGGCGGTAATGGAGAGTAAAGCTGAAACGAGCAAAGAACAGAGACCATCTGGCCTGACGCGGATTTAGCCTTTGGGCGGTCTGCAGGTAAGCGAGGTTTTTATGGTCACTGTAGATGACCACCGAATGCAGAGCCCCTTCAAGCTAGTAGCGCCACTCCTCTAGCGCTAATTTGATGGCCAGCAGTACTCGATCTCCTATGGAGTAATTGTGCTCGGACGGAGAAAAGAGTTTGGAGAAGAAGCCGCAGGTCAGCATTTGCCCGGATGAGGATTTCTGGGTGAGCACTGCTCCAACCCTGGAGGAAGAGGCATCAACCTTCAAGAAGAACTGTTTGTTGAAATCTGGACGATGTAGCACTGGAGAGGAGGAGAAGGCTAGCTTAAGGGAGACAAAGGCACTTTCCGCCTCAGAAGTCCCTTCCCTGGGATTTGCCCCTTTACGGGTGAGAGCAGAGATGGGAGCAGTCCGGGAGGAGAAATGAGGAATGAAGAGGCGGTAATAGTTAGCGAATCCCAGAAACCGCTGAATAGCCTTCAGCCCCTCAGGTCGGGGCCACTTTAAGACGGCAGGCACCTTCTCGGGATCCATCCGCAGTCCGGTCTCAGAGATGATATATCCCAAAAATGGTAGGGAGTCAGCTCAAAGACGCATTTCTCATACTTAGCATACAGGCAATTCTTCCAGAGCCTCAGCAGTACCTGATGAACATCCCTTCGATGAGAGGGCCGATCAGTAGAGAACACCAAGATATCGTCCAGGTACACCCCCACGCAGGAATACAGGAGATCTCGGAAGATGTCGTTCACTAATTCCTGGAAGACGGCTGGAGCATTACAGAGACCGAAGGGCATCACGCGGTACTCGTAGTGACCATACCGAGTGTTGAACGCCATCTTCCACTCGTCTCCCTGGCGAATCCGGACCAGATTGTACGCCCCGCGAAGATCGAGCTTAGTGAATATCTTCGCGCCTTTTAGGGAGTCAAACAGCTCCGAAATGAGAGGCAGGGGGTACTTATTTTTGATGGTAATCTGGTTTAGGCCCCTTTAGTCGATACATGGACGAAGAGAGCTGTCTTTCTTTTTGACTAAGAAGAATCCTGCTCCAACCGGAGAGGTGGATTTCTGGATAAGTCCCCTAGCAAGATTCTCTTCTATGTACTCCAACATAGCACGGGATGTCGATCGGTGTAGCTAATGACACTAGGTCATCCAGAGAGGGAGGTATGTCACAACCGGCAAGCTCATCCTTGATCCATCTGGAAAGGCCCTCCCAAAAGGTGGACATCAGAGCCTCATTGTTCCAGGCACGTTCAGATACGAGGGTGCGGAAACCCACAGCATACTGACAAACAGAGAGACTCCCTTGTCGGAGTCGGAGAAGAGAGGAGGCAGTCGAAGATTTTCATCTGGGCTCATCGAACATCTTCTGGAAAGCCGCGAGGAAAGCCTGGAGGTCGAACACCAGAGGATCCCCTCTCTCCCACAAATGGTTAAGCCACGCCAACGTCTCTCCTGTGAGGTGAGACATGATGAATGCTACCTTGGCCCGGTCGGAAGCGAACTGGTGCGCCAGGAGCTCAAAGTGTTGAATGTCCGCAGATAGGACAGGATAGTATCCTGTTGGTATCTCTGGCGAGAGACCTCTTGGTACAGGTCTGAGAGCGAAGGAGCCTGGGAGCCACTGGATTCCTTTGTCTGTGCAGACTGTTACGGATTCGGGTGGTGGAACCTCTGTGCTGTGAAACAAGGAGAGACCAGAGGGGCATAACTAAGTGCCTGCCTGGACCGACCCTGGCCACACGGAGGCTTAGTCTACTCAGTGAACCAAAGAGGGACCGGGAAGATGAACCAGGTGCCACTCTGGGACCAACCTTGTGTGAGAGCAGGCGACTCCCACGGGACAGATGGCCGAAGCTGACAGGCACAGCAGATGAGCACTGCTGGTAGACAGGCAGATGATGCGGGTAGACAAGCAGGTGGGCACGGCAAATAGACAAGCAGGCGGGCACGACTGATAGACAGGCAGGTGGGCACGGCTGATAGTCAGGCAGCGATGGCTGATAGGCTGGCGGGCATGGCTGATAGACAGGCTGGCGGGCACAGCTGATGGACAGGCTGGCAGGCACGGCTCATAGACAGGCTGGCGGGCATTGGAACCTGAGGGCTGGAGAGAGTGTTAGTACACAAACAACAACTTTGCACAGGCACCTCCATTATGGAGGAGGTGCCTTCAGTAGGGGCAGTCCTCCGGCCGTTGGCCGGGGACTTTTTAGGACGACGCGCGTGTCCCCTTTAAGAGGAAGGGAGCGCGCGCGAGTGCCCAAAGAACAGAGACCGGGGATCTACGTGCGGTGCGCGCACACCAGACAGACGCAGGGATGAGGCCGGGGGGAGGAGCGGGGAACGTCGGACCGGAGCCGCGGTGGTGAGTAGATCGGCGTCTCTATCGGGCTGGAGGCAGAGACGCCGACGCTACACCTGCTATTTAAAACCGAGGTTCTCTGTCAAACATAACACCTATAAGAATGTTCCGAAATCTGACATTTCTTCCATTTTCATTCCATTGCAGTGTGTTGGTCAAGCTATAAACACTACAGTAGGTGTCTGTGAAGGATATTATTAGCAAATTACATGCCTGCTATTTAAAACCATGGTTCTCTGTCAGATATAACACCTTGAAGAGTGTTCCAAAATCTGGCATTTCTTCCATTTTCATTCCTTTGCAGTGTCAGTTAAGCTATTCACACTAGTTGTCTGTGAAGGATAGTATTTGCAAATTACAGATCTCCTATTTAAAACCATGGTTCTCTGTCAGACATAACACCTTGAAGAGTGTTCCAAAATCTGACATTTCTTCCATTTTCATTCCTTTGCAGTGTGTCAGTTAAGCTATTCACACTAGGTGTCTGTGAGGGATAGTATTAGCAAATTACAGGGCTGCTATTTAAAGCCGTGGTTTTCTGTCAGGCAAATCACATTTAACTGCGTTCCAAAATCAGCCATTTCTCGTGAACGTGGAAATTATTGTCGTCCATTAAAAATGTGCAAGGTGCGTGGAAAGGGACGGGGAAGTGGACGTGATGGTGATGGTGCAGGCAGAGACCGAGGCCGATGACGTGGCCATGGCCAAGCTGAAATTGTGCCGCAACAAACACCAACATTTTGTCACTTGACCTTCCTGACCCAATTAATAGGGGACCACAGAACACCACTATTGAACACAGAGCTGTGTCAAAAGTTTATTGGTTGATAGTAAATAATGCTTCCAGTCACTTAGCCACCAACACCCTGTCTTCCACACGGTCAAGTCTCAGTAGCCATGAGTCTGGACTGCATATTCCTCACCCTAATCCTCCTTCCTCCCACCATGCCGAGTGCCCAGAGACAACTAATCCCACACTTGGACACTCAGAAGAGCTGTTCACTTTTTCATTTGTAGATTCTGGCCTCTAACACGGCCAGCTTCAAGTGAGAGTGGAACGCGGGTAGCGATGCCCAAATATTTGAGCAGCCACGGTCACACGAAGGCGACGGTGGGAAAGTGCAATTACTGTCGCAAGAGATGGATGACGATGATGAGACACAATTGCCTGAAAGTCAGGAGGAGGACAAGGGTGCGGAAGTGGAAGACAAGGTGGTGGATGACATAGTAACTGACCCAACCTGGCAGGGGGACATATAGAGCGAGGACAGCAGCACACAGGGGTAGGGAGGCGTAGCACCACAACTGGCAGGAAGAAGTAGTGTGGTTGTCACAGACACAAGGCGGGAAAGCGTTACTTGTAACGCCAACACGATGGAAGTTGCCAGTACAACTGTTAGGTCTTCCCGAGTCTGGTTATTTTTTTAAAGACTCTACAGATAACCCCAAAAAGGCCTTTTGCACCACCTGCCAGGCCAGCATCAGCAGGGGTAGCAAAACTAGCAGCCTGACCACCACCAGCATGATCAGACATATGGCAGCAAAGCACCTGACTAAGTGTGCCGAACCCCAGGGTCCAGCAACAGTGTCTGCAGGTGACATCATTGCTTGTTCCGCTTTTGTGCATTCACGCCAATCCCCTGTCCATGGCGCATGCCATGATAGCTCCCGCCCTGCACCTGTCGTTGCACACTCTCAACTAGCACCATCAGCAAGCATGTCCACATCCTTGTCCTAGCGCAGTGTTCAATTGTCCCTACCCCAGTCCTTGAAGCGCAAGTGCAAATATGCAGCCAACTCCCCACAGGCCATACTACTAAATTCACACATTTCGTGAATGCTTGCGCTTGAAATGTTGCCTTTTAGGCTTGTGGAGACTGAAGCTTTCCGCAACCTGATGGCAGCGGCCGACCCTTGGTACTCGGTCCGCAGCCACCACTATGCGGTCCCCGCATTACACAAGCACATGTCCCACAATATTAGATGTGCCCTCAACAACACAGTTACTGGGAAAGTCCACCTAAGCACACACTCGTGGACAAGTGCTTGTGGGTAGGGATGGTACATCTCGCTATCGGCACACTGGAAGCCGGGACCCAGTTGGACCTTTGGATGGAGCACGCCCCCACGACGCCGAGGATTGCGGGCCTTGGGTCAATCAGGGTTGCCCCCACAGTTTAAATCTCCTGCACCTCCTCATCAGCCTCCATCTCCGAATTGACCACATCAGTCGCAAGCTGGAAGCACTGGAGCACTGCCTTGGCCAAGCGGCAACAGGCTGTGCTGAAGCCAATATGCTTAGGTAACAAACCGCACAATGCTGAAGAGTAGAGTTGTGGACAGCTCTGAAACTGCAGGCAGATCTGTGGCTTAAACCGCTGAACCTACAGCTAAGCAGGGTCATGTGTGAAAATGGCCGGAATCTGGTGGCAGCTCTGAGGCGAGCTCACACACGTACCATGCCTGGCCCATGTGCTTAACCTCATGGTTCAGCGGTTTCTCAAAACCTACCTGGATCTGACGGATGTTCTTGTCAAGGTACACCGCATGTGTGCCCATTTTAGAAAGTCAGCTACAGCTTCCGCTGCCCTTGCCGTGCTTCAACAGCATTTGCAGCTTCCAGCTCACCGACTGATCTGCGATGTCCCCACGAGTTGGAACTCTACATTGCAGATTTTGGGAAGGATTTGTGAGCAGAAGAGGGCAGTTGTTGACTACCAGCATCAACAAGATATTCAGGTCAGACTTCACACATAGGCATCAGGAGTGGACATGGATGTCAGACATATGTACCATCCTCCAAAACTTTGAGGACACAACCAAGATGGTGGTCAGCGATGACACCATAATTAGCGTCACCATCCCGCTTTTCTGTCTTCTGAAACGCTCTCTGCTTACAATTAAAGAGGATGCATTGCAGGCGGAGCACGATGAGATGGAGCAAGGAACCATACAGGGGGATTCCACATAGCCCAGCCTCATCTCATCTCAATGTGGATTGGGTGACAATGAGGAAGATGAGGAGGAGGAAGAACAGTTTCCTGCCCTATAGATGGTACTATCTGCACAACTGTCTACCATCTGTTCAGCGTGGATGGCCTGAGGACAGGGAGGAGGAGGAAGAGGAGGATGAGGAGGAGAGCATGGGCAGTCGTCCTCTTGGTGAGGACTAGTGTTGAGCCACCCCCGTAGCGTTCGGGTTCGGTTCGGTTCGTCGAACACCGGGATGTTCGAGGAACTGTTCGTCGAACTGTTCGTCGAACACCTTAGAACACCGTCGAACACCGTTAAAACCAATGGCAGGCAAACAAAAACACATGGGAACACATAGAAAACACCTTCAAAGGTGTCCAAAAGCTGACAAACTGCTCAGAAGACGCTTTCTTTAAAAAAGCCGGCCGGCAATTCAGCAGCGGCATACACCGGTACCCGACAATTTAGACATGAAGGAATAGAGCATCACACATAGATTAGATAGATAGAAACATGTCAGTCACATATATATGAAGTACAGTGACAGTGTTGCTTACTGTACTTGTCATTTAGTGTAAAGGATTTATTAAAAAATATAATAGTGTTTTCGTGCACCGTCTCTTTAAAAAAGCCGGCCGGCAATTCAGCAGCGGTACCCGACAATTTATAACAGACAGAATAGAGCTTCACACATAGATTAGATAGATAGAAACATGTCAGTCACATATATATGAAGTACAGTGACAGTGTTGCTTACTGTACTTGTCATTTACTGCAAAGGATTTATTAAAAAAAATAATAGTGTTTTCATGCACCGTCTCTTTAAAAAAGCCGGCCGGCAATTCAGCATCTGTACCCGACAATTTATAACAGACAGAATAGAGCTTCACACATAGATTAGATAGCTAGAAACATGTCAGTCACATATATATGAAGTACAGTGACAGTGTTGGTTACTGTACTTGTCATTTAGTATTAAAATAAAGGATTTATTATTAAAAAAAATTGGCGTGGGGTTCCCCGTAATTTTAGTCTCTAGCGGAGGTTAAGCAGACAGCTGGGGCAGATGTTTGAAGCCTGGGAAGGGGGTAATACCCACGGAGCTTCCCAGACTACTAATATCAGCCCCCAGCTGAATACCTAGCCTTTACTAGCTATTAAAATGGAGGACCCCCCCCAAAAAAATGACGTGGGGTCCCCCCTAATTTAATAGCTAGCAAAGGCTAGGCAGACAGCTGGGGGCTGATATTAATAGCCCAGGAAGGGAGCCATGAATATTGGCCCCCTCCCAGGCTAGAAACACCAGCCGTCAGCCGCCCCAGAAATGGCGCATCCATAGGATGCGCCAATTCTGGCACTTAGCCTCGCTCTTCCACGCTGCCCTGTAGCGGTGGCAGGGGGTAATAGGGTTGGGGTTGATGTCAGCTTATAATGCCAGCTGACATCAAGCCCAGGTTAGTAATTAGAGATGAGCGGTGTTCGACTAGAACTGTTCGCCAATCTCAAATTCGAGCTGTTTTGGGCGGTGTTCGAGTTGTTCGACGAACCCGAACGATTTGCAAAAAATTCGGCTGTTCGAGGTTATGTTCGATAACTGTTCGTGCACCAAAAGCGTGTCCTGCATGTCTGGCGCTATTTAGAGCACCAATCATGCAGGGATTGTCTGCCACTCACTGTAATGCCACAGCCATGGTGGTTGTGGCATTACAGTGATTGCCCAAATCGATGGGAACAGTGCCAACAGTGAAACATGAAAAGCCGGCAATTCAGCAGCGGCATACACCTGTACCCGACAATTTAGAACCGAAAGAATAGAGCTTCACACATAGATTAGATAGATATAAACATGTCAGCCACATATATACGAAGTACAGTGAAAGTGCTGCTTACTGTACTTGTCATTTAGCGTAAAGGATTTATCAAAAAAAATAATAGTGTTTTCATGCACCGTCTCTTTAAAAAAGCCGGCCGGCAATTCAGCAGCGGTACCCGACAATTTATAATAGAAAGAATAGAGAATCACACATAGATTAGATAGATAGAAACATGTCAGTCACATATATATGAAGTACAGTGACAGTGCTGCTTACTGTACTTGTCATTTAGCGTAAAGGATTTATCAAAAAAAATAATAGTGTTTTCATGCACCGTCTCTTTAAAAAAGCCGGCCGGCAATTCAGCAGCGGTACCCGACAATTTATAACAGACAGAATAGAGCTTCACACATAGATTAGATAGATAGAAACATGTCAGTCACATATATATGAAGTACAGTGATAGTGTTGGTTACTGTACTTGTCATTTAGTATTAAAACAAAGGATTTATTATTAAAAAAAATTGGCGTGGGGTTCCCCTTAATTTTAGGCTCTAGCGGAGGTTAAGCAGATGGCTGGGGCAGATGTTTGAAGCCTGGGAAGGGGGTAATACCCACGGAGCTTCCCAGGCTACTAATATCAGCCCCCAGCTGAATACATAGCCTTTACTAGCTATTAAAATGGGGGACCCCCCAAAAAAAATGACGTGGGGTCCCCCCTAATTTAATAGCTAGCAAAGGCTAGGCAGACAGCTGGGGGCTGATATTAATAGCCCAGGAAGGGAGCCATGAATATTGGCCCCCTCGCAGGCTAGAAACACCAGCCGTCAGCCGCCCCAGAAATGGCGCATTCATAGGATGCGCCAATTCTGGCACTTAGCCTCGCTCTTCCACGCTGCCCTGGTGCGGTGGCAGGGGGTAATAGGGTTGGGGTTGATGTCAGCTTATAATGCCAGCTGACATCAAGCCCAGGTTAGTAATGGAGAGGCGTCTATAAGACACCCCCATTACTAACCCCATAGTCAAAGTTAAAAAAAACACAAACACCCAGAATAAAGTCCTTTAATTGAAATAAAGACACAATCCTTTATTGTTCTAAATTAAACCATACTTACCGTCACGCCCATTCCAGCTGAAGCCAACGATCTCCTGCAATAAAAGAAAAATAATAAAGCAACCTCATCCTTACCTTTCCATGGTTCCCACGACAGCTTCAGCTCTGCTACATCGAGATGACAGGCTGGACCGCAGCAGAACGCTGCCATCCAGCCTCTCATCCCGCAGACACTGAGAAGCGCAGGCTTGCTTGCGCTGCTCAGCGTCTCTCTGTGACGACATCCAGATGAGCCGAGTTCATGTCCAATGAGCTCGGCTCACCTCATGCACGTCACTGACAGCGTGGGAAAATTCTCACGCTGAAGCGGTGAGTGCAGGAGAATTCTCCCACGCTGTCAGTGACGTGCATAAGGTGAGCTCATGTCCAATGAACTCAGCTCACCTCCTGCACGTCACTGACAGCGTGGGAGAATTCTCCTGCACTCAGCGCTTCAGCGTGAGAATTCTCCCACGCTGAAGCGCTGAGTGCAGGAGAATTTTCCCACGCTGTCAGTGACGTGCATAAGGTGAGCTCATGTCCAATGAACTCAGCTCACCTCCTGCACGTCACTGACAGCGTGGGAGAATTCTCCTGCACTCAGCGCTTCAGTGTGAGAATTCTCCCACGCTGAAGCGCTGAGTGCAGGAGAATTTTCCCACGCTGTCAGTGACGTGCATGAGGTGAGCCGAGTTCATTGGACATTAACTCGGCTCATCTGGATGCCCTCACAGAGAGACACTGTGGAGCGCAAGCAAGCCTGCGCTTCTCAGTGTCTGCGGGATGACAGGCTGGATGGCAGCGTTCTGCTGCGGTCCAGCCTGTCATCTCGATGTAGCAGAGCTGAAGCTGTCATGGGAACCATGGAAAGGTAAGGATGATGTTGCTTTATTATTTTTCTTTTATTTCAGGAGATCGTTGGCTTCAGCTGGAATGGGCGTGATGGTAAGTATGGTTTAATTTAGAACAATAAAGAATTGTGTGTTTATTTCAATTAAAGGACTTTTTTCTGGGTGTTGTGTTTTTTTTAAATACTTTACTAGAAATTCATGGTGGTCATGTCTAATATTGGCGTGACCCCATGAATTTCGGGCTTAGGGCCAGCTGATAATGCCAAGCTGGCCCTAACCCCTTTATTACCCAGTGAGCCACCGCATCAGGGCCCTGGATGAGTTGGGTACAGCGCCAGAAGATGGCGCTTCTATGAACGCGCCATTTTCCGGGGTGGCTGCGGACTGCAATTTGCAGCGGGGGTGGCCCAGAAAGCTTGGGTCTCCCTGCGCTGCGGATTCCAGCCCCCAGCTGCCTAGTTGTACCTGGCTGGACACAAAAACAGGGCGAAGCCCCACGTCAATTTTCTTTAAATTATTTCATGAAATAATTAAGAAAAAAAGGGCTTCCCAATATTGTTGTGTCCGGCCAGGTACAAATAGGCAGCTGGTGGTTGGGGGCAGCCCGTTCCTGCCTGCTGTACCTGGCTGGACACAAATATAGTGCGAAGCCCCACGTCAATTTTTTTTTAAATTATTTCATGAATTTCATGAAATAATTAAAAAAAAAGTACGTGGGGCTTCGCCCTATTTTTGTGTCCAGCCAGGTACAACTAGGCAGCTGGGGGCTGGAATCTGCAGCGCAGGGAGGCCCAAGCTTTCTGGGCCCCCCCCCGCTACAAATTGCAGTCCGCAGCCACCCCGGAAAATGGCGCGTTCATAGAAGCGCCATCTTCTGGCGCTGTACCCAACTCATCCAGGGCCCTGGTGCGGTGGCTCACTGGGTAATAAAGGGGTTAGGGCCAGCTTGGTATTATCAGCTGGCCCCAAGCCCAAAATTCATGGGGTCACATGACCGCCATGAATTTCTAGTAAAGTATTTAAAAAAAACACAACACCCAGAATAAAGTCCTTTAATTGAAATAAAGACACAATTCTTTATTGTTCTAAATTAAACCATACTTACCATCACACCCATTCTAGCTGAAGCCAACGATCTCCTGCAATAAAAGAAAAATAATAAACCAACCTCATCCTTACCTTTCCATGGTTCCCACGACAGCTTCAGCTCTGCTACATCGAGATGACTGGCTGGACCGCAGCAGAACGCTGCCATGCAGTCTCTCATCCCGCAGACACTGAGAAGCGCAGGCATGCTTGCGCTCCTCACTGTCTCGCTGTGACGGCATAAAGATGAGCCGAGGTCATGTCCAATGAACTCGGCTCACCTCATGCACGTCACTGACAGCGTGGGAAAATTCTCACGCTGAAGTGCTGAGTGCAGGAGAATTCTCCCACGCTGTCAGTGATGTGCATGAGGTGAGCTCATGTCCAATGAACTCAGCTCACCTCCTGCAGGTCACTGACAGCGTGGGAAAATTCTCCTGCAATCAGCGCTTCAGCGTGAGAATTTTCCCACGCTGTCAGTGACGTGCATGAGGTGAGCCGAGTTCATTGGACATGAACTCGGCTCATCTGGATGTCGTCACAGAGAGACGCTGAGCAGCGCAAGCAAGCCTGCGCTTCTCAGTGTCTGCGGGATGACAGGCTGGATGGCGGCGTTCTGCTGCGGTCCAGCCTGTCATCTCGATGTAGCAGAGCTGAAGCTGTCGTGGGAACCATGGAAAGGTAAGGATGAGGTTGCTTTATTATTTTTCTTTTATTGCAGGAGATCGTTGGCTTCAGCTGGAATGGGCGTCATGGTAAGTATGGTTTAATTTAGAACAATAAAGGATTGTGTCTTTATTTCAATTAAAGGACTTTATTCTGGGTGTTTGTGTTTTTTTTAACTTTGACTATGGGGTTAGTAATGGGGGTGTCTTATAGACGCCTCTCCATTACTAACCTGGGCTTGATGTCAGCTGGCATTATAAGCTGACATCAACCCCAACCCTATTACCCCCTGCCACCGCACCAGGGCAGCCTGGAAGAGCGAGGCTGAGTGCCAGAATTGGCGCATCCTATGAATGCGCCATTTCTGGGGCGGCTGACGGCTGGTGTTTCTAGCCTGGGAGGGGGCCAATATTCATGGCTCCCTTCCTGGGCTATTAATATCAGCCCCCAGCTGTCTGCCTAGCCTTTGCTAGCTATTAAATTAGGGGGGACCCCACGTCATTTTTTTTGGGGGGTCCCCCATTTTAATAGCTAGTAAAGGCTATGTATTCAGCTGGGGGCTGATATTAGTAGCCTGGGAAGCTCCGTGGGTATTACCCCCTTCCCAGGCTTCAAACATCTGCCCCAGCCGTCTGCTTAACCTCCGCTAGAGCCTAAAATTAAGGGGAACCCCACGCCAATTTTTTTAATAATAAATCCTTTATTTTAATACTAAATGACAAGTACAGTAACCAACACTATCACTGTACTTCATATATATGTGACTGACATGTTTCTATCTATCTAATCTATGTGTGATGCTCTATCTTTCTGTTCTAAGTTGTCGGGTACCGCTGCTGAATTGCCGGCCGGCTTATTTAAAGAGACAGTGCATGAAAACACTATTATTTTTTTAAATAAATCCTTTACACTAAATGACAAGTACAGTAAGCAACACTATCACTGTACTTATTATATATGTGACTGACATGTTTCTATCTATCTAATCTATGTGTGAAGCTCTATTCTTTCTGTTCTAAATTGTCGGGTACCGCTGCTGAATTGCCGGCCGGCTTTTTTAAAGAGACGGTGCATGAAAACACTAATATTTTTTTTAATAAATCCTTTACACTAAATGACAAGTGCAGTAACCAACACTGTCACTGTGATTCTTATATGTGTGACTGACATGTTTCTATCTATCTAATCTATGTGTGATGCTCTATTCCTTCTTGTCTAAATTGGGTACCGGTGTATGCCGCTGCTGAATTTGCCGGCCGGCTTTTTTAAACAGAGTGTCTTCTGAGCAGTTTGTCAGCTTTTGGACACCTTTGCAGGTGTTTTCTATGTGTTTCTATGTGTTTTTGTTTGCCTGCCATTGGTTTTAACGGTGTTCGACGGTGTTCTAAGGTGTTCGACGAACAGTTCGACGAACAGTTCCTCGAACATCCCGGTGTTCGACGAATCGAACCGAACCCGAACACTACGGGGGTGGCTCAACACTATTAGTAATGGAGAGGCGTCTATAAGACACCCCCATTACTAACCCCATAGTCAAAGTTAAAAAAAAAACACAAACACCCAGAATAAAGTCCTTTAATTGAAATAAAGACACAATTCTTTATTGTTCTAAATTAAACAATACTTACCATCACACCCATTCCAGCTGAAGCCAACGATCTCCTGCAATAAAAGAAAAATAATAAAGCAACCTCATCCTTACCTTTCCATGGTTCCCAGGACAGCTTCAGCTCTGCTACATCGAGATGACAGGCTGGACCGCAGCAGAACGCTGCCATCCAGCCTGTCATCCCGCAGACACTGAGAAGCGCAGGCATGCTTGCGCTCCTCAGTGTCTGACTGTGACGGCATCCAGATGAGCCGACAATGAACTCGGCTCACCTCATGTACGTCACTGACAGCGTGGGAAAATTCTCCTGCACTCAGCGCTTCAGCGTGAGAATTTTCCCACGCTGTCAGTGACGTGCATGAGGTGAGCCGAGTTCATTGTCGGCTCATCTGGATGCCGTCACAGCCAGACACTGAGTAGCGCAAGCATGCCTGTGCTTCTCAGTGTCTGCGGGATGACAGGCTGGAAGGCAGCGTTCTGCTGCGGTCCAGCCTGTCATCTCGATGTAGCAGAGCTGAAGCTGTCGTGGGAGCCATGGAAAGGTAAGGTTGATGTTGCTTTATTATTTTACTTTTATTGCAGGAGATCATTGGCTTCAGCTGGAATGGGCGTGGCGGTAAGTATGGTTTAATTTAGAACAATAAAGAATTGTGTGTTTATTTCAATTAAAGGACTTTTTTCTGGGTGTTGTGTTTTTTTTAAATACTTTACTAGAAATTCATGGCTGTCATGTCTAATATTGGCGTGACCCCATGAATTTCGGGCTTAGGGCCAGCTGATAATGCCAAGCTGGCCTTAACCCCTTTATTACCCAGTGAGCCACCGCACCAGGGCCCTGGATGAGTTGGGTACAGCGCCAGAAGATGGCGCTTCTATGAACGCGCCATTTTCCGGGACGGCTGCGGACTGCAATTTGCAGCGGGTGGGGCCCAGAAAGCTTGGGCCTCCCTGCACTGCAGATTCCAGCCCCCAGCTGCCTAGTTGTACCTGGCTGGACACAAAAATAGGGCGAAGCTCCACGCATTTTTTTTTTAAATTCATGAAATTCATGGAATAATTAAGAAAAAAAGGGCTTCCCTATATTGTTGTGTCCGGCTAGGTACAAATAGGCAGCTGGTGGTTGGGAGCAGCCCGTTCCTGCCTGCTGTACCTGACTGGACACAAATATAGGGCGAAGCCCCACATCAATTTTTTTTTCATTATTTCATGAATTTCCTGAAATAATTTAAAAAAAATTGACGTGGGGCTTCGCCCTATATTTGTGTCCAGTCAGGTACAGCAGGCAGGAACGGGCTGCCCCCAACCACCAGCTGCCTATTTGTACCTGGCCAGACACAACAATATAGGGAAGCCCTTTTTTAAAAAAATTATTTCATGAAATAATTAAAAAAAAATTGACGTGGGGCTTCGCACTATATTTGTGTCCAGCCAGGTACAGCAGGCAGGGACGGGCTGCCCCCAACCACCAGCTGCCTATTTGTACCTGGTTGGACACAACAATATAGGGAAGGCCTTTTTTTCTTAATTATTCCATGAATTTCATGAAATAATTAAAAAAAAAATGCGTGGGGCTTCGCTCTATTTTTGTGCCCAGCCAGGTACAACTAGGCAGCTGGGAGCTGGAATCCGCAGCGCAGGGAGGCCCAAGCTTTCTGGGCCCCACCCGCTGCAAATTGCAGTCCGCAGCCGCCCCAGAAAATGGCGCGTTCATAGAAGCGCCATCTTCTGGCGCTGTACCCAACTCATCCAGGGCCCTGGTGCGGTGGCTCACTGGGTAATAAAGGGGTTAAGGCCAGCTTGGCATTATCAGCTGGCCCTAAGCCCGAAATTCATGGGGTCACGCCAATATTAGACATGACCACCATGAATTTCTAGTAAAGTATTTAAAAAAACACAAACACCCAGAAAAAAGTCCTTTAATTGAAATAAACACACAATTCTTTATTGTTCTAAATTAAACCATACTTACCGTCACGCCCATTCCAGCTGAAGCCAATGTCTTCTGCAATAAAAGTAAAATAATTAAGCAACCTCATCCTTACCTTTCCATGGTTCCCACGACAGCTTCAGCTCTGCTACATCGAGATGACAGGCTGGACCGCAGCAGAACGCTGCCATCCAGCCTGTCATCCCGCAGACACTGAGAAGCGCAGGCATGCTTGCGCTCCTCAGTGTCTCGCTGTGACGGCATAAAGATGAGACAAGCTCATGTCCAATGAACTCGGCAAGCCTCATGCACGTCACTGACAGCGTGGGAGAATTCTCCTGCACTCAGCACTTCAGCGTGAAAATTCTCCCACGCTGTCAGTGACGTACATGAGGTCAGCTGAGTTCATTGGACATGAATGCGCTCACCTCATGCACGTCACTGACAGCGTGGGAAAATTCTCACGCTGAAGCGCTGAGTGCAGGAGAATTTTCCCACGCTGTCAGTGACGTGCATGAGGTGAGCTCATTCATGTCCAATGATCTCAGCTCACCTCATGCACGTCACTGACAGCGTGGGAAAATTCTCCTGCACTCAGCGCTACAGCGTGAGAATTCTCCCACGCTGTCAGTGACGTGCATGAGGTGAGCTCATTCATGTCCAATGAACTCAGCTGACCTCATGCACGTCACTGACAGCGTGGGAGAATTCTCACGCTGAAGTGCTGAGTGCAGGAGAATTCTCTCACGCTGTCAGTGACGTGCATGAGGTGCGCCGAGTTCATTGGACATGAACTCGTCTCATCTTTATGCCGTCACAGCCAGACACTGCAGAGCGCAAGCATGCCTGCGCTTCTCAGTGTCTGCGGGATGACAGGCTGGATGGCAGCGTTCTGCTGCGGTCCAGCCTGTTATCTCGATGTAGCAGAGCTGAAGCTGTCGTGGGAACCATGGAAAGGTAAGGATGAGGTTGCTTTATTATTTTTCTTTTATTGCAGGAGATCATTGGCTTCAGCTGGAATGGGCGTGACGGTAAGTATGGTTTAATTTAGAACAATAAAGGATTGTGTCTTTATTTCAATTAAAGGACTTTATTCTGGGTGTTTGTGTTTTCTTTTAACTTTGACTATGGAGTTAGTAATGGGGGTGTCTTATAGACGCCTTTCCATTACTAACCTGGGCTTGATGTCAGCTGGCATTATAAGCTGACATCAACCCCAGCCCTATTACCCCCTGCCACCGCACCAGGGCAGCATGGAAGAGCGAGGCTAAGTGCCAGAATTGGCGCATCCTATGGATGCGCCATTTCTGGGGCGGCTGACGGCTGGTGTTTCTAGCCTGGGAGGGGGCCAATATTCATGGCTCCCTTCCTGGGCTATTAATATCAGCCCCCAGCTGTCTGCCTAGCCTTTGCTAGCTATTAAATTAGGGGGGACCCCACGTCATTTTTTTTGGGGGGGTCCTCCATTTTAATAGCTAGTAAAGGCTAGGTATTCAGCTGGGGGCTGATATTAGTAGCCTGGGAAGCTCCGTGGGTATTACCCCCTTCCCAGGCTTCAAACATCTGCCCCAGCTGTCTGCTTAACCTCCGCTAGAGACTAAAATTACGGGGAACCCCACGCCAATTTTTTTTAATAATAAATCCTTTATTTTAATACTAAATGACAAGTACAGTAACCAACACTTTCACTGTACTTCATATATATGTGACTGACATGTTTCTATCTATCTAATCTATGTGTGAAGCTCTATTCTGTCTGTTATAAATTGTCGGGTACAGATGCTGAATTGCCGGCCGGCTTTTTTAAAGAGACGGTGCATGAAAACACTATTATTTTTTTTAATAAATCCTTTGCAGTAAATGACAAGTACAGTAAGCAACACTGTCACTGTACTTCATATATATGTGACTGACATGTTTCTATCTATCTAATCTATGTGTGAAGCTCTATTCTGTCTGTTATAAATTGTCGGGTACCGCTGCTGAATTGCCGGCCGGCTTTTTTAAAGAGACGGTGCACGAAAACACTATTATATTTTTTAATAAATCCTTTACACTAAATGACAAGTACAGTAAGCAACACTGTCACTGTACTTATTATATATGTGACTGACATGTTTCTATCTATCTAATCTATGTGTGAAGCTCTATTCTGTCTGTTATAAATTGTCGGGTACAGTACAGATGCTGAATTGCCGGCCGGCTTTTTTAAAGAGACGGTTCATGAAAACACTTATTTTTTTTGATAAATCCTTTACACTAAATGACAAGTACAGTAAGCAACACTGTCACTGTGCTTCTTATATGTGTGACTGACATGTTTCTATCTATCTAATCTATGTGTGAAGCTCTATTCTTTCGGTTCTAAATTGTCGGGTACCGGTGTATGCCGCTGCTGAATTGCCGGCTTTTCATGTTTCACTGTGAGCACTGTTCCCATCGATTTGGGCAATCACTGTAATGCCACAACCACCATGGCTGTGGCATTACAGTGAGTGGCAGACAATCCCTGCATGATTGGTGCTCTAAATAGCGCCAGACATGCAGGACACGCTTTTGGTGCATGAACAGTTATGGAACATAACCTCGAACAGCCGAATTTTTTGCAAATCGTTCGGGTTCGTCGAACAACTCGAACACCGCCCTAAACAGCTCGAATTTGAGATTGGCGAACAGTTCTAGTCGAACACCGCTCATCTCTAGTGAGGACACGGAAGTCTTACGTCTTTGCAGTCTGGCACAAATGGCTGAGTTTATGTTACGCTGCCTTTCCCGTGACCCTTGCATTGTCCAAATTTTGGGTGACAGTCATTATTTTTTGGTGACACTTCTAGACCCAGGCTACAAGGAGAATTTTCTGTCTCTTATTCCCTTGCAGGACAGGCCTAATGAAATGATGCAGAACGAGAAGGCCCTTGTTGCGAAATTATTAAAAAAATCCCATCTGAAAATGCTGGCGTCAGAGGTCACAGTTCATTTGACAACTAAGAAGTTCAATCGAGCAGAGGCAGAGGAACACTGTCAAAGTTCTGCGACAGTTTTCTCAGACCTTCCCATCGCACAGGCCCTGATGCACTGGATACTCTCATAAGGAGGGAAAAGTTGCGAAAGATGCAGAGGTAGTACCTTGCCGACCATACCCACGTCCTCCGTGATTCCTCTGTGCCCTATAATTATTGGGTATCCAAGCTGGACACATGGCATGAACTGGCTCTCTACGCCTTGGAGGTCCTGGCCTTGCCAGCCTAGTGTTTTGTCCAAGCGGGTTTTAGTGCTGCCGGTCGAATTATTACCGATAGGCGCATCCGCCTTTCAACTGAAAATGGTGACAGGCTGACTCTTATACAAATGAACAAGGGCTTGATTGGGCCAGACTTCTCAACACCACCGAATGATAGCAGCGTAACATAAACTCAAATACAGTGTCTTTTTTTTGGGAGGTCTAACTCTATTCCCATGCACCTCTGTCTTTGCACCCAGACATGGGTATATGCTTCCTGATTTTACATATTTGCTCCTGTCCTCCTCCTTCTTTGCATTCTCATCCTCCACCACCATATTACCACAATGTGTACCATATCAACATATCTACGTCTCTTGCAAGGGACATTGGAGTTCCTCCAAATTTTTGCCAGCCGTTGCTTCACTGCATAGGCAAAAAGTATGGGAGACACATTTCCTAATAATGGGAGCATATTTTGCAGGAGGCCCTTTGACCTCTATGTCTCTTGCAAGGGGCAATGGAGTTCCTCCAAATTTTTGGGAGCTGTTGCAGTCACTGGATATGCAATAACAGTATAGGAGACCCTCTTGTTAATAATGGGAACAACAAAGCCTAGCCGGCTGTGGGCTCTCTAACAATAGCGAGGGCCGACTGCTGGCCCTTTAAAAATAGTAAGGGCCGCCTGATGGCCCTATAAAAATAGGCTTTGTGACTTTCAGAGTCCCTCCATCATAATTGAAACTGGATGTGTCTGATGATGTGTCACACACCACATGGCCAGATAAGGTTGTAAAATGTTAAAATGACATTTCCTGGTGAATGCATTTGTCTTGGTTGAAAGCAATGCAAAAGTGCAAAAACACATAAAAAACGCTACGTGTGAACATAGCCCAAGGTGTGGAGAAGCATTTTTGTTTTTGTATATTTATTTTGCCTTATATACAATTCATTACCTTGGAAAGGATGTTCCTTAACATATTTCCCAGGAAAATCCATTTTGGTTTCATTTTTGTATGTTTTATTGTGAGTCCCTAAAAGTAGCGTAATACCTCTGACAACGTTGTTGACAGCAGTAACCTGGGAGTTAGAAATGCTTCCACGGGTTTTCCCCATGCTGTTCACATGTCACTTGAGCACTGTTCCCATCGATTTGGGCAATTTTTAGGCCCTCTGCAGACCGTCGGGGGGAGCTGCCGGAAAAATGCTCGAGTTTCCCATAGACTTACATTGGGCTTGTTAATCAGTCTGAGCACTCGAGTATTCCAATTTGCTCGACTCGAACAATGAGTACCTGAGCATTTTAGTGCACGCTCATCACTAATAGTAACACAGGTAGTTGACTGAAATTAAGCGCAGGCCTGGTGGTTTGGAAGCCCTACTGCTACAAGCAACACACATGAAGGAAACCCAACTTGAAGTGTCCATATTTCAAAAAATTAGGGGCAGACACCACTAAAGTGACATCAATTTCCCCAGAGTAGAAATATTATAATAAGGCTCTGACACCCCTTCCACTTCAGGCAACCCACGAGATGGAGACCCAATCCACAGTCTCCACATCTCCTTCAAAAAATTTTTTGTAAAATCTGCAGCAGTAGCAACAGCAGGCACAGAAGACACGACAAAGGTGTCACAGACTGCAATGAAGCAAGATCAATGTAGCACATTAAAATCTACACCATCACCTAGTGTGCCAAGTCTGCGACTGGGATGCAAAATTCATTGTAGATCCAAGACTTGCCCATCTTGATGAAAGTTAGGCGGTCTACAGTTACAGGGGACAGCCAGATGTGCTTATGAATCAGGACACCACCTGAGAGAACACTGGCTGCCAGGCATGACAAAATCTCCAAGGCATGACAGGCGAGCTCAGGCCACTCTTACATTTTTGAAGACCAAAATGCAAAAGGGTCCAAACCCCCCCTGATGGCATTGATATTGAACTCGAGATACTCCTGCACCATCTTCTCCAGTCATTCACTACGTTTGAACTTGTACTCTTTTCTGCTGGTTCACAGGCTGGTCTAAAAAATGTAAAGCACTCACAGAAATTGCTTCTGCCACTTACACTGCTACCGCTGCTAATGTTTTTGCATTGACGACTCGATGTTTCCGGGGTTGAAAGTCTACAACTGCAACACACTGCACACACTGCACTGTGTGGCTCACTGCTCTCTTGGGGAAAACCACTGCTAAGATTGTCTACAAGCGTGTTTCGATACTACAGCATGCGCACGTCCCTCTTCTCAGTGGGGGAAGCATCTGGCAAAATGTATTCTTGTACTGTGGATCTAACAGAGAGGAAACCCAGTAGTCAGCACTATTTTTAATCCTAACAATACGGGCAACAATCATGTTGTAGATAGTGCAGCAAGAAGGTCTCATGTGTCGGGTGCTTCCATGAGATCCAAGTCCATAGTGTTTTGGTGGCAGGTAGTGATAAGCGAGCATGCTCGCTACTGCTCGGTGCTCGCCCGATCATCTCACTGCTCGAGATGCTTGGTGCTCGCCGAGTATTTCCGGGGTTGCTCGGCGGGAGCTCGGGTCCCCTCCCTGCATGTTTGGCGCTCTTTACAGAGCCAATGAACATGCAGGGATTGCCTGCCACTCACTGTAATGCCGCAGCCATGTTGGTTGTGGCATTACAGTGATTGGCTGGCCGCTCAGCATCATCAGGTCTATATCAGACCTGGCGCCACCGTGCTCGTCACAGTCACTCCGAAATCAAACAGTGTAGGGAGAGATGCTGCTGAGCTAGGGAGAGATTCGCTTGTTTATGAGGTAGTGTAGATAGAACAGAAGTATATTATACATATCCATCTCAACAAACAGTCCTTCTGAGGACTAATCCATCTGCTGAGATATCAGGTAGGCAGTGTATATAGGCAGGCAGTGTATATAGCAGAATACAGTGCATATAGTACAAGAGGCTCCATTCCAGTTTTGTCTGCTGCTTCTGCTGTTAGATATTTCTAGACATAGGCCCAGGTCTCAGGGGCCAGGAATAATATTTTTTGGATCTTAATCATCATTATTTGTTTAAAAAGCAATCCAGAGAACACCATTCTTCTGTGCTATTTGTTTGCTGGCACTGCAGAATACAGCCAGGTCCTTTCCATATTACAGCACTAAAAATCCAGCTATTTAAAACTGTGGTTTGTCCGTCACACGGATCACATATAATTGCGCTGAAAATATGGCCTCCATTGAAATTTTTGTTTCAGTGTGTCAGTGAAGCTATTGACACCAGTTTGCTGTTCAAAATAGTTACCTACAGGCCAGCTATTTAAAACTGTGTTTTCTCCGTCACACGGATCACATGTATGTTTTCAGAAAGTACTGCCATTTCAGACCTCCATTAAAAATTTGTTTCAGTGTGTCAGTGAAGCTATTGACACCAGTTTGCTGTTCAAAATAGTTAC
Source organism: Phyllobates terribilis (assembly GCF_046119375.1). NCBI lineage: Eukaryota > Metazoa > Chordata > Amphibia > Anura > Dendrobatidae > Phyllobates > Phyllobates terribilis. The sequence continues at coordinate 793,383,568 of NW_027362761.1, forward strand.
CTACAGGCCAGCTATTTAAAACCGTGTTTTCGCCACCACATGGATAACATATACGTTTTCAGAAAATACTGCCATTTCTGGCCTCCATTAAAAATTTGTTTCAGTGTGTCAGTGAAGCTATTGACACCAGTTTGCTGTTCAAAATAGTTACCTACAGGCCAGGTATTAAAAACTGTGTTTTCTCCATCACACAGATCACATATACAATTTCAGAAAATACTGCCATTTCTGGACTCCATTAAAAATTTGTTTCAGTGTGTCAGCGAAGTTTTTGACACCGGTTTGTTGTTCAAAATAGTTGCCTACAGGTCAGCTATTTAAAACTGTGCTTTGTCCGTCACACGTATCACATATAAGTTCGCTACAAATTCAGCCATTTGTAGCGAGCGTGAAAAATATTGTCCTCCATTTAAAATGGGCAAGGCACGTGGCAAAGGATGGGGAACTGGACGTGATGGTGATGGTGCATGCAGAGGCCGAGGCCTTGGGCAAGCTGAAATTGTGCCACAACAAACACTCACATTTTCTCGCTCGACTTTCCTGTCCCAATTAATAGGGGACTGCAGAACACCACTATTGAACACAGAGCAGTGTGAGAAGGTTATTGGTTAATAGCAGGTAATGCTTCCCGTCACTTAGCCAACACCACCCTGTCTTCCACACGGTCAAGTCTCAGTAGCCCTGAGTCTGGACCGCATATTCCTCACCCTGAACCTCCTTCCTCCCACCATGCCGAATGCCCAGAGACAACTGATCCCACATTTGGACACTCCGAAGAGCTGTTCACTTTTCCATTTATAGATTCGGGCCTCTCGCCCGGTCCACTTGAAGTGGAGCAAGAGGAGATTTCATGTAGCGATTCCCAAATATTTGAGCAGCCACGGTCGCACGAATGCGACGGTGGGAAAGTGTTACAAGAGGTGGACGATGATGAGACACAAATGCCAGAAAGTCAGGAGGAGGACCAGGGTGCGGAAGTGGAAGATGAGGTGGTGGATGATATAGTAACTGACCCAACCTGGCAGGAGGACATGCAGAGCGAGGACAGCAGCACACAGAGGGAGGGAGGCAGAGCACCACAACAGGCAGGAAGAAGCAGTGTGGTGGCCGCAGACAGAAGGCAGGCAACCGTTCCCCGTAACACCAACACAAAGGAAGTTGCCAGTACAACTGTTAGGTCTTCCCGAGTCTGAAAGCAGGCAACTATTCTCTGTAACACCAACATGAAGGAAGTTGCCAGTACAAATGGTAGTTCTTCCTTAGCCTGGCTGTTTTTTAAAGACTCTGCCGAAAACCCTAAAAGGCCATTTGCAACACCTGCCAGGCCAGCATCAGCAGCGGTGGCAAAACGACCAGCCTGACCACCACCAGCATGATCAGGCACATGGCAGCAAAGCACCCGACTTTGTGGGCTGAACCCCAGGGTCCAGGAACAGTGTCTGCGGGTGGCACCACTGCTTCTTCCGCTGTTGTGTATGCAAGCTAATCCCCCGTCCATGGTGCATGCGAAGATGCCTCCTGCCCTGCACCTGTCTTTGCACACTCGCACCATCAGGAAGCATGTCCACGTCCTTATCCCAGCGCATCGTTCCGTTGTCCATACCCCAGTCCTTGGAACGCAAGCACAAATACGCACCCAATGCCCCACAGGCCACACTACTTAATTCCCACATTTTGCGACTGCTTGCGCCCAAAATGTTGCCTTTTAGGCTCATGGAGATGAAAGCATTCTGCAACCTGGTGGCAGCGGCCGTCCCTCGGTACTCGGTCCCCAGCCGCCACTATTTCTCCCGGTGTGCCGTCCCCGCATTACACAAGCACGTGTCCTAAAACATTAGCCGTGCCCTAACAAAGCAGTTACTGGGAAACTCCACTTAACCATGGACACGTGGACAAGTGTTTGTGGGCAAGGATGGTACAACTCGCTGACGGCACACTGGGCTAACATAGTGGAAGCTGGAACCCAGTCGAACCTTGGGATGGAACACGTCCTCCCGACGCCAAGGATTGCGGGCCCTAGGTCAATCAGGGTTGCCCCCACAGTCTACAGCTCCTGCACCTCATCCTCATCAGCCTCCTTCTCCTCTTCAGCCTCCATCTCCAAAATGACCACAACAGTCACAAGCTGGAAGCACTGCAGCACTGCCTCGGCCAAGCGGCAACAGGCTGTGCTGAAGCTAATATGCTTAGGTGACAAACCGCACAATGCTGAAGAGTTGTGGACAGCTTTGAAAGAGCAGGCAGATCTGTGGCTCACACCACTGAACCTACAGCCAGGCATGGTCGCGTGTGACAATAGCCGGAACCTGGTGGCGGATCTGAGGCGAGCTCACACGAGCATGCCTGGCTTATGTGCTTAACCTCTCAAATCCTACTCGGAGTTGTTGGATCTTCTTGTTAAAGTATACCGCCTGTGTGCCCATTTTAAAAAATCACCTACAGCTTCCGCCGCTCTTGCCGTGTTTCAGCAGCGTTTGCAGCTTCCGGTTCACAGACTGGTGTGTGATGTCCCCATGCATTGGAGCTCTACATTGCAGATGTTGGGAAGGATTTGTGAGCAGAAGAGGGCATCCGCCTGTCCACTGATAATGCTGACAGGCTGACTCTTATAAAAATGAACAAGGGCTGGATTGGGCAGACTTCTCATCACCACCGAATGATAGAAGCATAACAAAAACTCAAATCCAGTGTCTTTTTTTGGGAGGTGTATTCCCATGCACCATTTCACACACACACATGGGTATACGCTTCCTGATTTTGGCTATTTGCTCTTGTCCTCCTCCTTCTCCTCATCCTGCACCACCATATCACCAGGGTGACCGTGGTCCATGATGCAACACCCACATAATTTTTTTAAAGGGTGTTTTTGATGCCCGTAAAAAAAATTTTTTTATACAGTATGTTCATGAATACCCACCAGGGGTAAATGTTTGTCAGTCAATACACTTAGTGCATGGACATTACAACTATAGGAGACCCGCTCTTTTCTAATGGGAACATTTTTTATGACGCCCTCCTCCATATCTCTTCCAAGGGGCATTGGAATGCCTCACAATTTTTGGCAGCCCTTGCATTCACTGCATAGGCCAACACAATAGGAGACCCACTTCCTAACAATGGGAACATTTTTTTATGAGGCCCTCTACGTCTCTTCCAAGGTGCATTGGAGTGCCTCCCAATTTTTGGCAACCCTTGCATTCACTGCATAGGCAAACACAATGGGAAACCCACTTCCTAATAATTGGAACATTGTTTTCAGGAGGCCCTCTGACCCCCACATCTCTTCCAAGGGGCATTGGAGTGCCTACAAATTTTGGGCAACCTTTGCATTCACTGCATAGGCCAACAATATCGGAGAACCACTTCCAAATAATGGGGATATTTTTTCATGAGGCCCTCTACATCTCTTTCAAGGGGCATTGGAGTGCCTCACAATTTTTTGCAACCCTTGCATTCACTGCATAGCCAAACACAATGGGAAACCCACTTCCTAATAATGGGAACATTGTTTTCATTAGGCCCTCTGACCTCCACATCTCTTCCAAGGGACATTGGAGTGCCTACAAATTTTTGGCAACCCTTGCATTCACTGCATAGTCCAACACTATGGGAGACCCACTTCCTAATAATGGGAACATTTTTTCATGAGGCCATCTACATCTCTTCCAAGGGGCATTGGAGTGCCTCACAATTTTTTGCAACCCTTGCATTCACTGCATAGCCAAACACAATGGGAAACCCACTTCCTAATAATGGGAACATTGTTTTCAGGAGGCCATTCTATAAGTCTCTTCAAAGGGGTATTGGGTTGTGTCCAAATTTTCAAAGGGGTATTGGGGTGCGTCCAAATTTTGGGCAGCCCTGCCACTCACTGCATACGCAATAACAGTATAGGAGACCCACTCTTTAGTAATGAGAACAACAAAGCCTACCCGGCTGATGGCTCTCTAAGAATAGTGAGGGCCAACTGCTGGCCCTTTAAGAATAGTAAAGGTCGCCTGATGGCACTATAAAAGAAGGCTTTGTGACTTTTAGAGTCCCTCCTTCATAAATGAAACAGGATGTGTCTGATTATGTCTCACACACCACTTGACCAAATAAGGTTGTAAAATGTTAAAATAACATTTCCCGGTGAATGCATTTGTCACGGTTGAAAGCAATGCAAAAGTGCAAAAATACATCAAAAACACTACGTGTGAACATAGCCCAAGGAGTATTTTTGTTTTTGGTTATTTATTTTTCCTTCTATACAAGTTATTACCCTGGAAAGTATGTTCCTTAACATATTTCCCAGGAAAATCCATTTTGGTTAAGTTTTTGTATGTTTTATTGTGAGTCTGTAAAAGTGGCGTAATACCTCTGACAACATTGTTGACAGCAGTGACCTGGGAGTCAGAAATGCTTCCAGGGGTCTTCCCCATGCTGTACCCATGCCATTTGAGCACTGTTCCCATCAATTTGGGCAATCTTTAGGCCCTCTGCAGACTGCCAGGGGGAGCCGCCTGAAAAATGCTTGAGTTTCCCATAGACTTACATTGGGCTCGTTGCTTGGGTCGAGCACCCGAGTATTCCAATGTGTTTGACCCAAGCAACGAGCACCCGAGCATTTTAGTGCTCACCCATCACTAGTGGTAGGGTAACACTCAAGTTTACTTCCTGTGTCCCCTCCAGCCAACCACAGACAACAGACAGGGTATCATTATCCTCTTCGTCTTTTAACTGGTGTGCACCCATCACCTCTTCCTCTTCATCCTCCTCCATTTATTCCTTGGCTCCTGCACCTTCACTAACAGTTTGTCTGGTACCATGAGCCCCCCTTGATCGCTGTAATCCTCCCTCCTTTCGCACCCGTCTGTGCGACGACAATCTGGAAACTAGAGATATTGTTATACCTTGCACTGCCTCCTCTGCTTCCTCCTTTTTTCCGGGACCACCACTTCCTCCTGCAGAGTATTTAAAATGTGCTTCAGCATGTAGATGACAAAAATTGTTATGCTGACGACAGTATCATCAGCACTAACCATCTTATTAGCCATTTTGAAACTGTGCAGAAGAGTGCAGAGGTCCTTCATCTGTGCCTATTTGGCAAGCATGATTTGCACCACGTCTAAACTTCCTTTGCACAAGCTATGCAAAATGAGATACAGCACCAGGGCTCGTCACTGCTGCCGCAGTCACTGCAACATGTACAGACTGGAATTCCGCCATGTCGACACATCACATATCAACTGGTTAACCGGTAGGCAGAAAGACCTCTGTAGCAATGCAAGTTGATTATCCGCATGGTGCAAACGGTGGAAGTGAGCACACAATGATCGTGCTTTCTGTAGCAGTGCATCCAGGCTGGTATACTGGCGAAGAAATTGCTGTTCCACTAGGTTGAGTGCGTTAGCCAGGCAAGGCATGTGTGTGAGGTTTCCCCCCGTGTAGGGCCACCTACATTTTTGCTCTGTTGTCGCACACGGCTTTCCCTGGCTCCAGGTTCAGTGGAAACAGCCATTGCTCGGCCTGGATAGCTGTCCATAACTCTTGAGCTGTGTGGCTGCGATCTCCAAGGCATATTAATTTAAACACTGCCTGATTTTGGTGAGCTATGGCTGCGCAGAATGGAGATGGGGGGTATTCTCTCTGCATTGTTGGAACGCATGTCTCATTAAGGAAGAGATTGAGGGTGTAGGAGAGGCCCTAGAGGAGGTGGAGGAGGCAAAAGCAGTGGGGGAAGCATTTCATACAGCGGTTTGTCCCGCAAGCCTTGGGGATTCCAAGAGTTGTGGAGCAGCCCCTTCTTCGCCAGACCGCACAGCCACCAGAGTCACCTAGTGCTCAGTTAACAAGCTGTAACACCCCAGGCCATGCTTGCCATTCAGTTCTCAGTAGTGAAATGTACCATATTATACATAGATTTCTTCAATGAATGAGTGATGTTGTCTGCAACATGCTGGTGTAGCACAGGCACAGCTTTCTTAGAGAAGTAATGGCGAATGGGCAACTGGTACTGGGGAATCAGCTTTTCAAAACCATCTGTATCCATCAGGAGGAAAGGCACTCGCCCTTAGAGTCACCCTACTCCTCTTCCTGCCGTGGCAGCACAGTACAGTCCACGTGCGCCTCAGGTATCTGAATCTAAACAGGATCACCTCTACCTCTGGGGGTTAACGTCTGATGACAACGGTCTGGATTCTGCTCTGAGCCTACTTCATCTGGCCCCAGGTCCAGCTGAAAAATTTTTGAGCATCAGCGCTGATGCTTTTTGCCTCTTAAGTCTGTGAATCTTTGGAGCAGACCTCTGATGCCCCGGAAAAGAATGTGTGAACAGCTCTGCAGACTCCCCCATCTGTGCTTCCTCACAGTCAGGTGGTTGGAGCATTGTGACGCAGGGGGAAACAAGGGTAATTGGGGTGCCACTTCTGAGCACTGTACTGTGTGTAATGTTAAGGAGGAGGAAGAGGAGAAAAGGACATTTGATGCACCGCTTGCCATCCAATGGAGCACATGATCTTTCTGGCCCTCATCTACAAGGCTTACCGCTGTGCGGTTGCCAAAGAAAGGGAGTGGTGTAGCCTGTCCAGGAACAGAAGTTGTCAGTACTCTTTGGATAGGAAGAGACGGTGTTTGTTCAGTAGAACTTTCAGTAACATTACCACCTACCCCACATACACCTTGAACACCAAGCTTGTTCTCCCTTCCACCACGACCTCACTTTTTCCCACTCATGCTGGGTGTACCCTTCCCCTCTTTTAACAAAATGTTTCACAACCATAGACGCAGTCTTGTCAGTCACCTGTCACTAAATTAACAATCAGTATTTATTTGCTGAGATAGTGTGGCTGGAGCCCCCTATAAGCACAAAAAAATTAGATTCTGAAATGTGGACTTCTGGCTGGAGCACAATATTATCACAAATTATTTAAATGCTGAAATGTGGCCTGGTTTCTGGACCACGCTATTAGCACAAAGAATTTAGGTTATGAAATGTGGACTCCTGGCTGGAGCACAATATTAACAGCACAAAATATTTGTACAGTATGCTGAAATGGGGCCTGGTTTCTGGACCACGTTATTAGCACAAAGAATTTAGATTTTGAAATTTGGGCTCCTGGCTGGAGCACAATATAAGCAGCACAAAATATTTATATGCTGAAATGTGACCGGGTTTCTGGACCACGCTATTAACCCAAAGAATTTAGATTCTTAAATGTGGATTCCTGTCTGGAGCACAATATTAGCAGCCCAAAAGATTTAAATGCTGAAATGTGGCCTGCTTTCTGGACCACACTGTTAGCACAAACAATTTAGATTCTGAAATGTGGACTCCTGGCTGTAGCAAAAATATGAGCACAAAATATTTATATACTGAAATGTGGCCTCGTTTCTGGACCACGCTATTAGCACAAAGAATTTTGATTCTGAAATGTGGGCTCCTGGCTGGAGCAAAAATATGAGCACAAAAGAATTATATGCTGAAATGTGGCCTGGCTTCTGCACCACGCTATTAGGCTGGGGTCACCCTACCGTACAACACGGCCAGCTCAGATCAGCAATTATTTTCTCATGCCGATTCTGCATAAGAGAACAATTGCATCATGCTGCGATTTGCAGCGAGACTTGATTTACTTACACCCATACAAGTCTATGGCTGCGAGTGAAACATCGGACTGCACACGGATGTCTTCCCAGTGCAGTCCTATATACGATGAGTCATGCCATGGAGGAGATGGAGAAATTACTTTCTCTTTCTCCTCAGCAGCTGTGCTGTGATCGTCTCTTGCAAGAGGATTGGAGCACAGCAGCATGACACTCGGCTCCCATTCGCAGCAGAGCAGAAGCTGAGGATCATTAGCATATCGCATCCGATGCTCTCGTCTCAGATGCCATACACTGGTGTGACTCCGGCCTTAGCACAATGAATTTAGATTTTGAAATTTGGGCTCCTGGCTGGAGCACAATATAAGCAGCACAAAATATTTATATGCTGAAATGTGGCTGGGTTTCTGGACCACGCTATTAGCCCAAAGAATTTAGATTTTGATATGTGGACTCCAGACTGGAGCACAAAATTTGCAGCACAAAATTTTCATATGCTAAAATGAGGTCTGGTTTCTGGACCACACTATTAGCACAAAGAATTTAGATTAAAAAATATGGACTCCTGGCTGGAGCAAAAATATGTGCACAAAATATTTATATGCTGAAATGTGGTCTGGTTTCTGGACCACGCTATTAGCACAAAAATTTCGACTTTGAAATGTGGACTTCTGACTCGAGCAAAAATATGAGCACAAAACATTCATATGCTGAAATGTCGCCTGGTTTCTGGACCATGCTACTAGCACAAAGAATTTAGATTTTAAAATGTGGACTTCTGGCTGGACAAAAATATTGGCAGCACAAAACAGTTATATGCTGAAATGTGACCTGATGTCTCTGTACCACACAATTAGCACAAAGGATTGATCTGCTGGAAGGTTGATTTTACAGACACACAGGATCCTATCTATCTGAACTAGCTGACTGACAATCAACTGCCTAGAAAACTATCTGACTATCCTGTAGCAGCAGCCTCTCTGCGCTGTTACACTGACAAAATGGCGCCAAAACAACATGTCTGATCTTTATATGGAAAGGGGCATGTGGCTTCGGCAGCCAATGACACAAGCCCTTGTGTATGGACATTGTGGATGGTTTCTTCGCCCTGATTGGCTGCCGGAATTTCCACACATTAAGTTAAGAGTAGTGTTGAGCCACACCCGTAGTGTTCGAGTTCGGTTCGGTTCGTCGAACACCCGTGTGTTCGCCGAACTGTTCGTCGAACTGTTCGTCGAACACCTTCGAACACCGTTAAAACCAATGGCAGGCAAACAAAAACACATAGAAACACATAGAAAACACCTTCAAAGGTGTCCAAAAGCTGACAAACTGCTCAGAAGACATAACTAACACATGGAAAAGTGACAAGTACATATAGTCATGCGAAAATAAAAGAGGTGGAGGAGTAAAAGGAGGGGGAGACACAGATATATGCATGTCATGCCCTTCTAAAATCCAAAAAGTGAGAAGCCGACACGGCCAGTCCGCTCCTGCCCGTGCCACCTCCGTGTCGCCAGGTTTGTGCCAGAGCCGCGGTGAACCCTGACGGCCAGCCCCCCTCTCCCAATACTGGTGCCTGTCCGCTGGTGGGTCGAGCGAGCCCCCCTGTGGTGGAGGCAGCTCTAAGCTTTTTAATTTAAATTGTCTCTCTAATTTGAATGAATACACTTTAAATCCATTTACAAGGATCTATTGGAGGGCAAGTCTCATGCCAGCAGCCGCGGTAATTCCAGCTCCAGTAGCGTCCACTAAAGCTGCTGCAGTTAAAAAGCTTTTATAAGGATCGAGCTCGGCTGTCCACCGCAAGGCATCCTACTGCCAGTCCCAGCCCCTATGCCTTGGGGTGCCTCCTGATGCTCTTCACTAAGTATCCCATGGTCCCGAAGCATTTCCTTTGAAAAAATTAAGTGTCTAAACTACAGGTGGTGTAGCTTGCTTAACAGCCGGGATAATCCGCTGACTAGCAGACACTGCTACTAGGCACAAAGTATTTCCTGGGCTAGATGCAGTTAAAAATTTGTAATTAGATACTCTCGTTGGATGCTGAGAAAGCATTCCATAGAGTCTCCTGGCACGCCATATATGATTCTCTTAAAAAGCTTGGGGTAGGGGTCTAGGGGACCCTTTAATAGCCAAAATCACGGCCCTGTATCGCAATACGTCACCTAGGCTGAAGATAAATGGAACTGTAGCACCCTGAGGGCTCGGTTGCTACAGACGTATTGCACCTCACCCAGAGGTGTGATATCTCACTCTCAGGTAAGGATGGAGTGTGGATCAGGACCCGACACCTGCATGCATTACACCACATTGCCGTGGGGCAGGGCGACCAATATGCCCCTGAGATGGGCACGACAGTCCCTGTCCCTGGCTGGAGTGGGGGGAGGGAACACTGAGGAAGGGGAACCCTGTAGTGCAGGAGCAGGGAGGAAGCAGTTCCTGGGTGCATTGAGAAGGGAGTATAAAAGGTGGGCACCATCTTAGTTCAGTGCAGAGAAGTCTGAGCAGAAGTGGCAGGGAGCAGGGGCTCTGCATGAGCTCTGCTCCGGAGGCGGGCCTAGTAATAGAGGCCCAGGCCTGGAAGAGGGAGAAGGAAGGAAGAGGAGCGGAGAAGGCTCCAGGAACGAGGAATGAAGGGATCCCAGGGGTGCGGACAGGCGAGTCGCCACCGCACGCCCGAATCCACCTGCGTGGAGGGGTCAGGCCAAAGGGGGAGACCGGTCCCCGAACTAGTGGAGGCAGGAAACGACCCTCAGCTAGAAACCGGAGGCTCTGACATTTTATGTGGCGCAGCCCCTCGCTACACCCGCTAGGAAGGCACCACATAGGGTCAGGGAAACTGGCGCCAAGTTTACCAAGAGGAGGCCCGAGGCAGCCGGACAGAAGTGTTGGTAAGAAAGGCCAGACAAAGGACACACAAAGGGGGTCCTGTGAAGTGCTCCAAAGTTATCTGGGAGTTGTCTGAGCCCCTCACCTGGTGAGCACAGTACGACGTGGGCAGCCGTTACCTGCAGACGTGGTCTGGATAATAAGAACTGTGAGTAAAGGCCCTGGACTGCATCACTGACTCCGTGTCGTTACTGCTGCTGCCCTGCACCATCACCCCCATCCTCCGCATACACTGCCCTGAGGCTATACTCCTCCTGTGGGGAGTTATGCTACGCTCTGCTGCACCCACAACACCAGCCTCAGCAGTCTGCCCTGTAGCGGCGGTTCACTCTGACCGCAATCCACGGGTGGCGTAGTCGGACATTTAAACATCAAAACCACATAAATAGTTCCGCCACTGGTTTGACCGCCCTGAGCCACGGAACCGGGTCGCCGCCACGAAGACTACAACCACCAGCATCCACCAAAAAGGGTCCGGCTCCGGGTGTCCCAAGGCCCAGGGGGTGCGTCAGAACATTTTCATCACCTTTCACAATCACCAATGGGACAAGGCAGGGATGTCCTCTGTCCCCTCTCTTATACATCCTAGTGATGGAGCACCTGCTCTCATCAATTCGCCATAACCCCAATATTAGGTGGATTTAGGTGGGAGGCACCGAGTACAAGTGCTCTCTATTTGCTGATGATGTCCTAGTATATATCACTCAATCACATATATCCATCCCTGCTGTTATGGCTGAAATAGATCACTTTGTTACATGGTAAAATTTTAAAATCAATGCAGCGAAGTCTGAGGCCCTCGATGTCTCCCTCCCCAAATCCATATAGGATTCCATCCAGTCCAACTTTCCCTTTGCCTGGCCCTCACAGGGTATCAAATACTTAGGAATTCCTATTCATAGAGACCTCTCCCATCTATGTTATCTTAATTTTGGGCCCTTTATTGAACAATTCCATACAGACCACGGTTGGCAAGTTAGAACTGTAAGATTCACTACGTGAACCACTGGTGTTTTGTGGAAAAGCACATGTACACTGCGTTCCAAATTATTATGCAAAAAGTGTTTAGGAGTGATAAGGGAAGAATTTGTTTGTTTGTCAGTTAAACTCATTGATGGTGATGTGTGTCAGGGCTCTTTATATCACTGTAAGCAATTGCAGACACCTGTGCTAATTAGTTTGGCAGGTGTGTCCAATGAAAGGCAAGACTACTTAAGAAGGCTCTCTCACATTATTAAGCAGCCTACATTTTCTGCCAAAATGGGAAAGAAAAAGGATGTGTCGGCTGCTGAGAAGCAACAAATTGTGGAGTGTTTAGGTCAAGGCATGACTACAATCAACATTGTGCGATGATCAGGATGAAGTGTCTTGGCAATCAAGAAGTATGTAGCTGATTCACAGTACACACGTGTGCGTGCTGATAAGGGCAAATTGAGGACTCTTTCCTACAGGCAATTACGTCAGGTTGAAAGAGCAGCGGCAAAAAAGCCTTGTCATAGCAGCAGACAAGTTTTTGAAGCTGCTTGTGCCTCCAACGTCCCCCAAACAACAAGATGCAGGGTCCTTCAGAGGTTTGCAGCTGTGCATACGCCATCCTGTCGACCTCCTCTATCCACTTCACACAAGCAGAAACGGCTCCAGTGGGCCAAACATTACATGAAGACTGATTTCAAAACTGTTTTGTTCACGGGTGAGTGCCGTGCAGTGCTCGATGGTCCAGATGGATGGAGTGGAGGATGGCTGGTTGATGGACACCCCACGCAAACACGGCTACAGCGCCAACAAGGAGGAGGTGGAGTAATGTTTTGGGCTGGAATCATGGGGAGAGAGATTGTCGGCCCCTTTAGGATCCCTGAAGGCGCTAAAGATGAACTCCATAATGTATGTGGATTTTCTCAAACAGCACTTCCTGCCATGGTTCAAGAAGAAGAACCGTGTATTTCACAGCAAGATCATTTTTCTGCATGATAATGCACCATCTCATGCTGCACATAAAACATCTGCATCTCTGGCTGATATGGGCATAAAAGGGGACAAACTTATGGTGTGACCCCCATGCTCCCCTGACCTCTACCCCATTCAGAACCTTTGGAGCATCATTAAAAGGAGTGTCTATGATGGCGGGAGGCAGTTCACATCTAAGCAACAGCTCTGGGAGGGTATTCTGTCCTCATGCAAAACAATTGAAGCAGAAACCATCCAAAACCTGACAAATTCAATGGACGAGAGAGTTCAGAAGCTCCTTTCGAACAAGGGGTCCTATGTGAGAATGTAACATCACCTAGAATAAAGTTTTGAGTTGAAAACTGTTTGATTTCAGTTTCTAACAACCTGCTAATGCTTATAATTTCAAAAATAACAATTTTTTTGGTCTTTATTAAAATGAAAAGGTTGATCGAAAAGTTTGGGGGATCTAAGAGTGTGGCAACCCAGTAGTCATGATTACTTAGAATTCTGACAATTTGAGGGTCATGCTGCAGGTAGTGCAGCAAGAAGGCACTTATGTGTCTTGCGCATCTCGGAGCCCCAAAATTATTTTCCGGGCTAGATGCAGCTAAAAATTATTTTTAATTTTAAATCTGGTGGAGCTTATTATAGATGGCCTAATAGGATCAGTGCTGCACACTGCTACAAAGCCCAAATTATTTTCCAGTCAAGATACAGATAAACATGATTAGTAATTTGAAAGCTTAAAACGGTTGGTAGGGTGATTTTAACCAATCATCAAGCTTTTACTCTCCCCAGGATGACACAGGGGTAGAAAAGTCGTTTCGGATCCATGATTTGTTCATCTTTATGAACGTGAGTCTGTCTACATTATCAGTGGAGAGCCGCGTGCGCTTATCTGTCAGCACACCACCAGCAGCGCTGAACACACGTTCAGACAGAACGCTGGCTGCGGGGCATGACAAGATCTCCAAGGCGTAAGTGGCTAGCTCCGGCCATTTATCCAGATTGGAAGCCCAAAAAGAGCAAGGGTCCAGTGACACAGTCGTGGCTTCAATGTTTACTTGGAGATACTCCTGTACCATCGTCTCTAGGCGTTGACTATGTGTCAGACTTCTTGTCTCCTGTGGCCTTGCAAAGGATGGGCTAAAAAAGTGGTGAAATGATTCCGCAAAATTGATGTTACCAGCAGATACTGTGGTTCTGTTACGGTTTGAGTGCTGAACACTTGACGGTCCCACGGTTGGCAAGTTGGAACTGTGAGATTCACTACGTGCACCACTGGTGTTTTGTGGAAAAGCACATGTAAGATTCTGCAACAGTCTCTGCTGATACTCCTGCATGCGTGCATCCCTTTCTATGGCAGGAATAATTTCGGCAAATTTACTTTTGTACCGGGGATCTAACAGTGTGGCAACCCAGTAGTCAGGATTATTTCTAATTCTCACAATTCGAGGGTCATGTTGCAGGTAGTGCAGCAAGAAGGCACTCATGTGTGTTGCGCATCCAGGAGCACCAAGTCCCTGTTGTGTTGGTGGCGAGGTAACAATCATGCTTCCTTCCTCTGTCCTCTCCCCCCAACCTCTCACAACAGAAATGTGATCAAGGTCTCCCTCGTCTGATGAGTCTTCCATCAGTTCGTCCTCCACTTCTTCCTGGGCTCCTGCACCTTCCTCACTAGTTTGGCTGCTACCATGCGCCCTGGTAAAACCATCTCCCCCACCCTCACATGCCTGCCGCCTTGGTGCTGCCGACCGTCTGGACCTTGCAGATGTTAGCCCTTCCGCATACAACTCCTCCTCCTCTACTTCCTCCACCTCCTCTTGTGCCACCACCTGACTCCGAATTCTGTTTAACATGTGCTCCAGCATGTAAATCACCGGAATAGTCATGCTGATAATGGCATCATCAGCACTAAACATCTTCGTCGCCATTTCAAAACTATGCAGAAGGGTGCATAGGTCCCTGATCTGAGACCACTCCTCCAGCGTGATTTGCCCCACCTCTGGATCTCGTTGGCCCAGGCTATACGTCAGAACGTATTGCACCAGGGCTTGTCGGTGCTGCCACAGTCGCTGCAACATGTGCAGAGTTGAATTCCACCGGGTAGGCACATCGCATTTTAGCCGGTGAAGTGGCAGGCCCAACGACTTCTGTAGAGATGTAAGTCGCTGAGCTGCGGGATGCGAACGGCGGAAGTGAGCACACAGCGACCGTGCCCTCTGCAGAAGGCCATCTAGTCTGGGATAGTGGGCTAAAAATTGCTGGACAACCAGGTTCAACACGTGAGCCATACAAGGCACGTGTGTGACATTGCCCCGGCGAAGGGCCGCACCCAGGTTTGCAGCATTGTCGCACACGGCCTTCCCTGGTTTCAGGTCCAGTGGAGACAGCTATTCATGAAATTGGTTCTCCAGAGCTGACCACAACTCCTCAGCTGTGTGACTCACATTTCCCAGACATTTCAAAGTAAAAACCGCCTGATGACGTTGAGCCCTACTGCCAGCATAGTAAGGAGGTGTGCAGGATCCCTTCTGCGCAGTTAGAAAGCTTGTGGCATGACCAGACAGGCTTTGGGTGCAGGTGGAAGACCGAGAGGAGGTTGAGGAGGCAGAAGCAGTGGAGGAACTTTGACATAAAGAGGATTGACGCACAACTCGTGGGGACGGCAAGACTTGGACAGCAGCCCCTTGTCCTGCTGTCACCATAGTTACCCAGTGCCCAGTCAGCGACATGTAACGCCCCTGTCCATGCCTACTCGTCCAAGTGTCTGTGGTGAAATGCACCCTGTCACACACAGAGTTTCTCAAAGAAGCGGTGATGTTGTGTGCGACATGCTGGTGGAGCGCAGGCACACCTTTCTTTGAGAAGTAGTGCCGACTGGGCATCTGGTACTGGGGCACTGCGACGGACATAAGGTCTCGAAAATCCTCTGTGTCCACCAGGCGGAAAGGCAGCATTTCTGTAGCCAAGAGCTTGCAGATGGTGAAATTCAACCTCTTAGCTTTCTCATGGCTAGGAGGAAATGGTCTTTTACTTGTCCACATCTGAGGGACCGAGGGCTGGCTATTGTGCTTAGACGGGGTTGATAAGGGTGTCCCCGGCAAACTGCCGGTCTGTGAGGAAGATGCAGGCGGACATGTTAGGTTGCCTTGATCCAAAGGTGGTGCTATCGATGTCGGACAGCGCTCAACACCAGCTGGTGTTACCACCTCCAAAGAAAATGATGACCTGCCAATCACGCTGGCTGTTGCGGGTAAAGAGGTGGCAGGTCTGCGCCCCAAAACAGGTGTGATTGCTGTCCCCCCAGTCACAGAGGATGAAGAGGCCGCGGATGCACAAGATATGGCGGACGATGGCTGGCCCGGCCGGCTAGGCCGCATTGTAGCACACTGAGCTTCCCACTGCAACTTATGCTTCATGTCCATGTGCCGGTTCATGCATGAAGTACTCAAACTATGTATTTTTTGGCCTCTACTTAGCTTTTGCTGACAAATATTACAGATAACACGAGTTGGGTCATCTTTATCGATCTGAAAAAATGCCCAGGCTATGCAAGGCTTAGCACCCATGCGACCTGAAGAGCCACCACGACTTGTGGTGAGAGGCAGAGTTGTGTTTGAGGATGCAGTTGTTGACGTGCTTCCAGTACTACGTCTCTGTCCAGGAAGGCGCAACCTGACCTCGTCGTCACTAGCATCTTCCTCCACCTCCTCTGCTGACCTCATCTCTTGGCTGACTGTGGGTTGACAGTAAGTGGAATCTCCAACCTCATCATCATCACCCTGTGTGTTATCACACCCGTCGTCCTCAGAGCCAACCTGTTCCTGCCCTGACAAAAAACTAAAGTTGTCGCTCCAATCAGGTATTTGAGTCTTATCATCGTCTTCCTCATTGTCTCCACCAACAGGAGTTACAGTTTGGGAATGAGGGTCTACATTATGGTCAGAACCTTCTGCGTCTGGTCCTGGATCCGACTCATAAAGATTCTGGGCATCAGTGCAGATCATTTCCTCGTCTGGATTCACAGAAGCGCTGGAGTCGACCTCTGATTCCCAGGCTATAGTATGAGTAAACAGCTCTGCAGACTCAACCATCTGTTCATACTCAGACGGGCAAATGGAGATTTGGGAGCTGTGAGGAAGCAAGTGCGATTTGGGTGACACCTTTGAGGACTGGAGTATTTGTGATGTTGAAGTTGATGTGGAGGAGAGCCCACTTAAAGGAGCACTTGATATCCGTTGAAGCACCTGCTGTTTTTGTGCCTCATCTGGAATTTGTAGCGATTGGCGTGGCCGTAAGAAAGAGATCTTATCACATTGTCCGCTAAAAGAAGTAGACATTTTAGTTTGGCTGGAAGATGGTCTTTCTTCTGCAGATGTTACTGTTGCTTTAACACCTACCCCACGGACACAACCTTTTTTCCCCTTCCCAACACGCCTATTCCCCTTTCCACCAGCAGCAGGCCTTTTTCCACTCATTTTGGTGGTTAACTAATTCACAACTCTGGAGTTGTTTGCACAAAAAAACAATGGATGGTAACCGAGCAGAGCTGAGTGGCCAAACTGTGGTATTAGGCCAAAACTATTGGCTGGGTTAGATGCAGAAAAAAATTATATTCAATCTGCAACCTGATGGAGGTCAGTATAGATGGACTAATACAATAAGTCCCACACACAGCTAGAAGCCCAATATTTTTTCAGAGGTAGATGCAGAAAAAAATATATTCAGTTTGCAACCTGATGGAGGTCAGTATAGATGGACTAATACAACAAGTCCCACACACAGCTAGAAGCCCAATATTTTTTCAGAGGTAGATGCAGAAAAAAATATATTCAGTTTGCAACCTGATGGAGGTCTGTATAGATGGATTAATAGAACAAGTCCCACACACAGCTAGAAGCCCAATATTTTTTCAGAGGTAGATGCAGAAAAAAATATATTCAGTTTGCAACCTGATGGAGGTCAGTATAGATGGACTAATACAACAAGTCCCACACACAGCTAGAAGCCCAAATATTTTTTCAGAGGTACTGTAGATGCAGATAAAAATTATTTTTAATTTGCAACCTGATGGAGGTCAGTATAGATGGACTAATACAACAAGTCCCACACACAGCTAGAAGCCCAATATTTTTTCAGAGGTAGATGCAGAAAAAAATATATTCAGTTTGCAACCTGATGGAGGTCAGTATAGGTGGACTAATAGAACAAGTCCCACACACTGCTAGAAGGCTAAATATTTTTTCAGAGCTAGATGCAGAAAAAAATTAGATTCAGTTTGCAACCTGATGGAGGTCAGTATAGATCGACTAATAGAATGATGCTATGCCCAAAAGATTTTACTTCACTAGGTGCAGTAAAAAAATTGGTATTCTATACACAGGTGGTATATCTTGCAACACAGATAGGCTACTCCACTGACTAACACACTCTGCAATAGGCCAAAAAGGATTAGCTTTGCTAGATTCAGCCAAATGCTGTGAAAAAAACTTGCACAGCACTGGCACAGACCTGCCTGGCAAAAACTGATAGGAACTGATGTAACCTAGTCCTGAAAAGGACTCCAATTACAATTAGTCTTTACTCCCACAACCTATCTATTTAAGAGCACAGACCTGCCTGATAAAAGTCGTAGGAAATGCTGTAACCTAGTCCTTAAAAGGACTGCAATCACAACTATTCCCTACTCCCAAGCTATCTGTATATTTGTGCGAAAATTGGCTTGAAATTAACAAGGTATAGCGCACACAGCAACAGCGGTGCCGTCTAACACGCAGCTGCAGCAGTGAGAAAATGGTGGCGACGGGGAAAATGGCTTGGTCTTATAGGGCAAGGACATGTGACATACACTGCCAATGACACATGCCCTTGCTTGTGTGAAAAAAAGCACTTCGCTCCGTGTGTGCGCTGCTGATAGGCTGACAGATTGCACCTCCCCACTGTAAATGCGGGAAAGAGAAAAAAAAATGGAGATCTTCATTGTTCCTGCAGAGATCCATCCCCTGCCCCTCCCCCCACCCCGCTGTACAGTCAAACTGCGTATTAACATTAATTTTCATCATTACTGAGAAAAAATCCAGTTATGATTTTGGTGCACGAACAGTTATCGAACATAACCTCGAACAGCCGAATTTTTCTCAAATTGTTCGTGTTCGCCGAACGGCTCGAACACCGCCCAAAACAGCTCGAATTTGAGATTGGCGAACAGTTCGAGTAGAACAACGCTCATCTCTAGTTAAGAGAACAAAAAATTAAGAATATCAGTCTGCCACTACTCTGACATCTCCCCATCCCCTCCCCTCATCAAACTCAAACCCCCCCCCATTCATCATACAACACTACTATCCTAGCCAAAGTCCTAACAAAAGCATTAGTGGAAACGCGATCATTTACTGAACTTTGGCTGAATTTTGCCAATTTTGAGGAAAATGCTCGGGGGTCTGAATTCGAATGTGCAATGTTCGTGACAACTTTGAGAATGGTAAACTTTTTCAAAACAAGTTTGCTCATCTCTATTCTTCACTTGGGTGGATGTTATGAAGGGGTTTTTCTTCACCATGGAAAGGATTCTGTGATCATCCACCACTGTTGTCTTCCATGGACAAAGAGGTTTTTTGGATTTCCCAAGTTCACCAGTGCACTCTTTTTTTGCACAATGTACCAAACTGTTGATTTGGCCACACCTAGGATTTCTTCTTTTTTTCAGCCTAATGATAGTTTCTTTTAAATTGAGAGCTCTTTTGACCTCCTTTGTTGTTGGTTCACAGCAAGAGCTTCCAAATACAAATGCCACAACTGGAATCAGCTCTAGACCTTTTACCTGCCTAATTGATGAGAGATTTACAAGGGAATAGCCCATGCAGCCCATTAAATAGCTTTTGATATAATTGTCCAATTACTTGTGGTTCATTTAAAAAGAGTCAGCTACTAGTGATGAGCGAGCACTAAAATGCTTGAGTACTCATTGCTCGGGTTGATCAAATTGGAATGCTCGAGTGCTCGGTCCGAGTAACGAGCCCAATGTAAGTCTATGGGAAACTGGAGCATTTTTCCGGCAGATCCCACCGGCAGTCTGCAGAGGGCCTAAAAATTGTCCAAATCGATGGGAACAGTACTCAAATGACATGGGAACAGCATGGGGAAGACCCCTGAATGCATTTCGGACTCCCAGGTCAATGCTGTCAACAATGTTGTCAGAGGTATTATGCCACTTTCACGGACTCATAATAAAACATACAAAAAAGAAACCAAAATGGATTTTCCTGGGAAATATGTTAAAGGGGTATTTCCATCTCCAAGATCCTATCCCAATATGTAGTAGGTGTAATAATAGTAATATTAGCAAATACCTCCAATTAGAAATGTAGTGTAGTTTTTCTGATTCGCTATGTCTCTTTCCTCATGTGCAGGCATCGCAGGACCTTGGGTATCCATGGTTACGTCCACTGATAAAGTCACAGTTAGTTAGCTAGTTGCTAGTGGCTGTAACCATGGATACCTAAGGTCCTGTATTGCCTGCACATGAGGTAAGAGAGATATCGAATCAAAAATACTATACTACATTTCTAATTGGAGATATTTGCTAATATTATTATTATTACACCTACTACATATTGGGATAGGATCTTGGAGATGGGAATACCCCTTTAAGGAACATCCTTTCCAGGGTAATGACTTGTATATACGGCAAAATAAATAACCAAAAAACAAAAATGCGCCTCCACATCTTGGGCTATGTTCACACGTAGCGTTTTTGATGCGTTTTTGCACTTTTGCATTGCTTTCAACCATGACAAATGCATTCACCGGGAAATGTCATTTTAACATTTTACAACCTTATCTGGCCATGTGATGTGTGAAACATCATCAGACACACATCATGTTTCATTTATAAAGGAGAGATTGTGAAAGTCACAAACACTATTTTTACAGCCTTACTATTCATAAAGGGCCAGCAGTCGATTATGCTTTGTTGTTCCCATTATTAAAGAGTGGGTCTCCTATACTGTTATTGCGTATCCAGTGACTGCAAGGGCTGCCAAAAATTTGGACGCAACCCAATACCCCTTTGAAGAGACATAGAGGAGGGTCTCAGTAAAAAAAATGTCCCCATTAAAAAGGAGTGGATCTCCTATAGTGTTAATGCCCATGCTGTTACTGCAAGGGCTGCCAAAATTTGAGAAAGACCCCACTAACAATTTAAAGACACATAGAGCAGGGCCACAGTAATGAGTACGACATGTAGCCATTAGAAAGGAGAGGGTCTCCAATACAGTTATAGGGTATGCAGTGAGTCCAAAGGCTGCCAAAATTTAGGAAAAACCTCACTAACAATTTAAACACACATAGAGCTGGGCCACAGTAATGACATGTTCCCATTAGAAAGGAGTGGTTCTGCTATACAGTTATAGGGTTTGCAGTGAGTCCAACAGCTGCCAACCCTACTAACAATTTAAAGACACATGGAACTGGGCTACAGTAACGAGTATGACATGTTACCATTAAAAAGGAGTGGGTCTCCCATACTAATTGCCTATGGAGTGAGTGCAACAGCTTCCAAAAATGTGGAGGAATCCAGAATCCCTTGCAAGAGACGTAGAGGTCAGAGTGCCTCCTGAAAACAATGTTCCCATTATTAGGAAATGGGTCTCCCATACTATTTGCCTATACAGTGAATGCAACCGCTGCCAAAAATTTGGAGGCACTCCAATGCCTCTTGGAAGAGACGTAGGGGTCGGAGGGCCTCCTGAAAAAATTGTTCCCATTATTAGGAAGTGGGTCTCCCACACTGTTTGCTTATGCAGTGAATGCAATGGCTGCCAAAAATTTGGAGGCACTCCAATGCCCCTTGCCAGAGATGTAGAGGTCAGAGGGCCTCCTGAAAACAATGTTCCCATTATTAGGAAGTGGGTCTCCCATTGTATTTGCCTATGCAGTGAATGCAACGGCTGCCAAAAAATTTGAGGCACTACAATGCGCCTTGCAGGAGACGTAAAGGTCGGAGGGCCTCCTGAAAACAATGATCCCATTATTAGAAAGTGGGTCTCCCATACTGTTTGCCTATGCAGTGAATGCAACGGCTGACAAAAATTTGGAGGCACTCCAATGCTGCTTGCAAGAGACTTAGAGGTCGGAGGGCCTCCTGAAAGCAATGTTCCCATTATTAGGAAGAGGGTCTCCTATACTGTTTGCCTATGCAGTGAATGCAACAGCTGCCAAAAATTTGGAGGAACTCCAGTGACCCTTGCAAGAGACATAGAGGTCGGAGGGCCTCCTGAAAACAATGTTCCCATTATTAGGAAGTGGGTCTCTCATACTGTTTGACTATGCAGTGAATGCAATGGCTGCCAAAAATCTGGAGGAACTCCAATGTCCCTTGCAAGAGACGTAGATATGGTGATACGGTAGATATTGTGGTGATATGGAGGCGTAAGCGGAGGATGAGGATGAGGAGAAGGAGGAGGACAAGAGCAAATTGACAAAATGAGGAAGCAAATACCCATGTTTGGGTGTGAAGACAGAGGTGCATGGGAACAGAGTTAGACCTTCCAAAAAAAAACCCACTGAATTTGAGTTTATGTTATGCTGCAATCCTTCGGTGGTGTTGAGAAGTAGGCCCAAACCAGCCCTTGTTCATTTTTATAAGAGTCAGCCTGTCAGCATTTTCAGTTGACAGGCGGCTGCATCTATTGGTTATAATTCCACCGGAGGCACTGACAAAACGCTAGCAGCAGGGCGGGCCAGGACCTCCAAGGCGTAGAGAGACAGTTCATGCCACATATCCAACTTGGATACCCAATGATTTTAAGGCACAGAGGAATCACGCAGGACATTGGTATGGTTGGCAAGGCACTCCCTCACCATCTTCCAAACGTTTCCCTCCTTGAGAGAGTACCCCGCACCTCAGGGCCTGTGCGATGGGAGTAAATGAGAAAACTGTCCCAGAACTTTGACAGTGTTCCGCTACCTCTGCTGGATTGCATTTGTGTCTCTCTCACCTGTACTCCTTGTTTGTCCAACGAACTGTGACCTCTGCCGCCAGCGTTTTCGGATGGGAATTTTTTAAATAATTCCGCAACAAAGGGCCTTCTCATACTGCACCATTTTATTAGGCTAGTCCTGCAAGGGAATAAAAGACAGAATTTCTCCTTATAGCATGGGTCTAGAAGTGTCACCAACCAGTAATGGCTGTCACTCAAAATTTGGACAACGCGAGGATCACGGGAAAGACAGCGTAACATAAACTCCATGTGTGCCAGACTGCAAAGAGGCAAGACTTCCGTGTCCTCACCAAGAGAATGACTGACCATACTCTCCTCCTCATCCTCCTCCTCTTCCTCCTCTTCCCTGTCCTCAGGCCATCCACGCTGAACAGACGGTATGACAGTTGTGCAGGTAGTATTGTCTATATCGCAGGAAACTAGCTCCTGCTCTTCCTCCTCCTCCTCCTCTTCCTCATTGTCACCCAATTCACATTGGCTGGGCTGTGTGGAATCACCCTGTATGGTTTCTTGCTCCTTCTCATTGTGCTCCGCCTGCAATGCATTCTCTTTAATTGTGAGCAGAGAGCGTTTCAGAAGATAGAGAAGTGAAATGGTGACGCTAATTATGGCATCATCGCTGCTCACCATCTTGGGGGAGTCCTCAAGGTTTTGGAGGATGTTACATACAGTACAGACAAAAAGTTTGTACACACCTTCTCATTTAAAGATTTTTCTGTATTTTCATGACTATGAAAATTGTACATTCACACTGAAGGCATCAAAACTATGAAGCTCATCAAGAGAATGCCAAGAGTGTGCAAAGCAGTCATCAAAGAAAAAGGTGGCTACTTTGAAGAACCTAGAATATAAGACATATTTTCAGTTGTTTCACACTTTTTTGTTAACTATATAATTCCACATGTGTTAATTCATAGTTTTGATGCCTTCAGTGTGAATGTACAATTTTCATAGTCAGGAAAATGCAGAAAAATCTTTAAATGAGAAGGTGTGTCCAAACTTGTGGTCTGTATTGTATGTCTGACATCCATGTCCACTCCTGAGGTCTTATGAGTGAAGTCTGAACTGAATACCGATGCCCTTGTTGATGCTGGTGCTCAACAACTAGCCCTCTTCTGCTCACAAATCCTTCCCAACATCTGCAATGTAGAGATCAGATGCATGGGGACATCGCAGATCAGTCAGTGAGCTGGAAGCTGCAAATGCTGCTGAAGCATTGCAAGGGCGGCGTAAGCTGTAGGTTACTTTCTAATATGGTCACACAGGTGCCATACTTTTACAAGCAGATCCTGGTAGGTTTTGAGAAACCACTGAACCATGAGGTTAAGCACATGGGCCAAGCATGGTATGTGTGTGAGCTCACCTCAGAGCTGCCACAGGGTTCTTGTCATTGTCACAAATGACCATGCCTGGCTGTAGGGTCAGCAGTGTCAGTCACAGATCTGCCTGCTCTTTCAGAGCTGTCCACAACTCTTCAGCATTGTGCAGTTTGTCACCTAAGTGTATTAGCTTCAGCACAGCTGTTGCTGCTTGGCCGAGGCAGTGCTGCATTGCTTCCATCATGCAACTGATGTGGTCATTTTGGAGATGGCGCAGGAGCTGTAGACTGTGGGGGCAACCATGCTTGACCCAGGACCCACAATCCTCTCACTGCTCAAGTTCCAGCTTCGACTATATTAATGCAGTGTGCGGTCAGCAAGATGTACCGTCCCTGCCCACAAACACTTGTCCGTGGTTAGGTGGACTTTCCCAGTAACTGCGTTGTTGAGCGTTAGGCGTCAGTCTGGTGCAGGATTCGAAATGGGTCCAGGACCTTCTGCGGTCTCCCATTTCAGTCCAGCCAGGGCTGATGCTGCTCAGAATTGCAGTCAGCCCCAACGCCTAGCTGGTCCACAAGAACTGTTTGTCTCCCAGGTTGTTGTACCTAGCAATGTTAAGCCTGGGTTGCAGAGGGAGACAGGGCTTGTGGAATCTAAGTCCAGGATTTGCCGCACTGAGCATGTCCGTGACCTGGCAGATCATGATTGGTGGATTGGCACCAACCTGACCCGGTGACCTGGCACCGCCTGATTAGTCCACGGGTATCGTCACCAATGGCGCGTTGGTGGGCAGGGCTTAATCTTTAAAAGGCCCGCCCACAAAGATGGCGGCGCGCTCAGATCATTTGAGCTAGCTGTTTGTGGTGTGCACGCTTACTCTGGGCTCCTCTAAGAGCCATAGCTTTAGCTAGGCAGGTAGAAAAAGTAGGCAGGTAGCTTCGCCTTGCTGACTGGCTCTAACCAGGGAGTTCGCCTTACACCCCGAGCCACCTGTGAGCTAAATAGAGCAGGTTTGCTCAGTCCGGTAGCTCGCCGGCTGAGTGTTCGAATACCCGGCGGGAATCACACCCGCACGCTAGCGCCGTCTCCTATAGCGTAGCGCCTGTACCGAAGACAGGGCTACAGCTCATAGTCCGGTTACACGTCTCCCTGCGGCTCTTGGAGATTGTGTGAACTGCTTTACCGCCAATCCCCATAGCGTAGCGCCTGTATCAAAGACAGGGCTACTGCTGTTCCCATGGTCGCACGTCTCCCTGCGGTTCTTGGAGATTGTGCGAACCGTCTTAACCTTCCGTGTGCTTTAACACGAAGGGCTAAGATAATTGTTAGGTGCGTCGCCGGTCGCTCTCTCCTCCGTGCAGTAAATGGAGATAGAGCCTACCGCTATACCCTGTCCGGTGTGAAGTTAACATGGAGGGGTTTATCATTTAGTTGTCATTTGCCTTTCCACCCGGAAAGTGTTCGGCAGCAGTCCTCTAGGCTGCATCGCGGACCCCGGGGTCAGTTGCGTTCCATTAAAATAAAGTTGTCTGCAACCGCCCTCCTAACAGTATCTGAGTGCCAGGGTCTTGCCGAACATGGCCAACAACAAACAACTGCAGCGGTACATGCAGAAACTGGAGGCCAGACTTAAATCTCTGGACAAACTGCTCCGGTCGCTGATATCACTGCAGTAGCTTCCCAGGCGGCTACTCTAGCAGCCAATATTATTAACTCGGCTGCGGTGAATGCTGCAACCACTGCAAGTGCCCCATTACCCCGGTTTGCTCTCCCTGAGAAATTTTCTGGGGATAGTAAACTCTGCAGGGGTTTTATTAATGTATGCTCTATTCATTTGGAGATGATGGCGGCACCGTTCCCCTCAGAAAGAGCCAAAGTGGGATATATCATTTCATTACTCTCTCACAGGGCTCTGGAGTGGGCTACTCCTCTATGGGAGCGGAACGACCCGGTTGTAGTAAATGCGGGTCTTTTCCTTAAAACTCTAAAGAGTGTTTTTCTGGGTCCTCAGGTCACGTATGATACGTCTCTTAAGCTTCTTGCGTTAGTCCAGGGTTCAGCCACTGCCAGCCACTATGCCGTCTAGTTCAGAACCCTAGCGGCTGAACTGGATTGGTCTGAGCGGTCGCTTATCCCGGTATTCTGGAGGGGTCTGGCTGGGCATATTAAAGATGCTTTATCTACTAGAGAAATCCCAACCTCTCTGGATGAGTTAATATCTCTCGCTGACCGTATTAACTTGCGTCATGCGGAACACAAGTTAGAGCTGGAGGTTGCCAGACCTCAGTATCTGTTGGCACCATCCGCCTTTAGACCCATTTTCAAACCCAAGACACTCGACCCGGAGCCTAAGGTTTCGGGTGTACCCCGGTCTAAGTCTAGTTCCTCTCATTTCCGTTTCTGCACATATCTCGGAGCACCCCGTAAATAAGGGCTCCAAGCAGTCGGTAAAACGAGTAGGTCTTACTACCGTTGGAGGAGGGGTATTAAATTCTGGGACTTCTTCCTCCAAATTATTACATAATGTGACTTTGTCCTTTGGTAAAGCTGCAGTCATTGCCAAGGCATGGGTGGACTCTGGTGCTGAGGGCAATTTTTTATCATCTACATTTGCCCAGAGACATGTCATCTCTACTGTGCCACTCTCTAGTCCAATAAACATTAGTGTTGCCAATGGTTCACTCCTGGATGTGCAAATCACCCACCGGTCGATCCCTCTCACCATGTCATTTCCTCAGGGCCACCGGGAGGTTATCTCTTTTCTTATTATTCCCGGTGGATTAGACGAGGTGTTATTGGGTCTCCGCTGGTTACGTTGTCATTCCCCACACATTGACTGGAATACGGGGAGAATTTCTTCCTGGAGTGAGAATTGTGCATCTCAGTGTTTGGGCAAAGTCACCCGGAGGGTATTCTCTAATCCTCCTATCATTGCGACATCCGGTACAGATTCTTTGTCTGTATCCAGGACCCGGTCCGTGTCAGATTATGTCGCAAAGAACTCTCATGAAAAGAGGGTGGCTGCAGTGTCCTCTAACCCGGTTCCGTCGGGGAGGACGTTTGTTTCCCCTAATCTACGGAGTATGGTGCTCTCCTGGGCTCATGCCCCTAAGATCGGAGCTCACCTGGTGGTCAAACGTACCACTAAGTCCCATCTACGGTCCTATTGGTGGTCCTGGAGGCGCCAGGACGTCAAGGACTTTGTTCTCGCGTGTCCCGTCTGTGCGAGAGATAAATCTTTTCGCCAGAGACCGGCGGGTCCTTCCTTCCTGTCACCTGTGAAGGATCCTATGCATAGAGAACCAGTTGTCACTGCTTCCCATCCTAAAAGAGGGTACCCTGTACACCGGGAGGGGTCACTGTTTAGTGAATCCTCTCTGTGACCCGTTGGACCACATCCTTGCTCCCCAGCTCATGGAGGAAAATGAGCATCAAGTGGAGGGGGATGTTAAAGGGGGGGATAATGTTAGGCGTCGGTCTGGTGCTGGATTCGAAATGGGTCCAGGACCTTCTGTGGTCTCCCATTTCAGTCCAGCCAGGGCTGATGTTGCTCAGAATTGCAGTCAGCCCCAACGCCTAGCTGGTCCACAAGCACTATTTGTCTCCCAGGTAGTTGTACCTAGCAATGTTAAGCCAGGGTTGCAGAGGGAGACAGGGCTTGTGGAATCTAATGCCAGGATTTTCCGCACTGAGCATGTCCGTGACCTGGCGGATCATGATTGGTGGATTGGCACCCACCTGACCCGGTGACCTGGCACCGCCTGATTGGTCCACGGGTATCGTCACCAATGGCGCGTTGGTGGGCAGGGCTTAATCTTTAAAAGGCCCGCCCACAAAGATGGCGACGCGCTCAGATCATTTGAGCTAGCTGTTTGTGGTGTGCACGCTTACTCTGGGCTCCTCTAAAAGCCATAGCTTTAGCTAGGCAGGTAGAAAAAGTAGGCAGGTAGCTTCGCCTCGCTGACTGGCTCTAACCAGGGGGTTCGCCTTACGCCCCGAGCCGCCTGTGAGCTAAATAGAGCGGGTTTGCTCAGTCCGGTAGCTCGCCGGTGGAGTGCTCGAATACCCGGCGGGAATCACACCCGCACGCTAGCGCCGTCTCCTATAGCGTAGCGCCTGTACCGAAGACAGGGCTACTACTCATAGTCCGGTCACACGTCTCCCTGCGGTTCTTGGAGATTGTGTGAACCGCTTTAGCGCCAATCCACATAGCGTAGCGCCTGTATCAAAGACAGGGCTACTGCTGTTCCCACGGTCGCACGTCTCCCTGCGGTTCTTGGAGATTGTGCGAACCGTCTTACCCTTCAGTGTGCGTTAACACGAAGGGCTAAGATAATTGTTAGGTGCGTCGCCGGTCGCTCTCTCCTCCGTGCAGTAAACAGAGATAGAGTGTACCGCTATACCCTGTCCGTTGTGAAGTAAACACGGAGGGGTTTATCATTTAGTTGTCGTTTGCCTTTCCACCCGGAAAGTGTTCGGCAGCAGTCCTCTAGGCTGCATCGCGGACCCCGGGGTCGGTTGCGTTCCATTAAAATAAAGTTGTCTGCAACCGCCCTCCTAACAGTGTGCATGGCTAATGTGGGACATGTGCTCGTGTAATGGCACACCTGGAGAAATAGTGGCGGCTGGGGACCGAATACCGAGGGATGGCCGCCGCCATCAGGTTGCAGAAAACTTCCATCTTCCATCTCCACTAGCCTAAAACATTTTGAGTGCAAGCATTCGCTATATCATCCACCACCTCGTCTTCCACTTCCGCAACCTTGTCCTCATCCTGACTTTCTGGCAATTGTGTCTCATCATCATCATCCACCTATTGCAACAGTAATTGCACTTTCCTACTGTAACGGGTCTGGGAGGCGGAACCTCTGGGCTACTATACAAGGGAGCGGTCCTTGTAAGGGAGCGGGTGGCGACCAGGCAGGCAGTCACAGCAGGTGACCGGGACAGTCTCTGGGTGTACGGGCAGGAGGTCACGGCAAGTGATCAGGGCAGTCTCTGAAAGAACGGGCTGGAGATCACGGCAAGTGACCGGGGCAGTCTGGAAGAACGGGCTGGAGGTCACGGCAAGTGACCGGGGCAGTCTCTGGGTAAAGGGTAGGTACGACCTGTGATGGCTGAACCTCCAGGTAGGCTAGCAAGGCAGATGGAGGATGTGTGTGCTCCCAGGTGAGCAAGCGAGAGTCTCTGGAATAGCAGGTGGTCACAGCACGTGACGGCGGAGCCTCCAGGTAGGCAAGCAGGCAGGTAGCGGAGAAGCGCTCCCAGGTGAGCGGGCAAGAGTCTGGAATAGCTGGTGGTCACAGCACGTGACAGCGGAGCTCCCGGGCAGGCAAGCAGGCAGGTAGCGGAGAAGCGCTCCCAGGTGAGCGGGCAAGAGTCTGGAATAGCTGGTGGTCACAGCACGTGACAGCGGAGCCTCCGGGCAGGCAAGCAGGCAGGTAGCGGAGAAGCGCTCCCAGGTGAGCGGGCAAGCTGGTCCATAGACAGACTGACCAGAGTTGTAAGGCAGACCGTCGGACCTCAGGCAAGCAGGCAGGTAGCTGATGTGCGCTCCCAGGTGAGCGGGCAAGTTGGTCCTTAGACAGACTGACCGGAGTTGTAAGGCAGACCGTCGGACCTCAGGCAGGCAGGCAGGTAACAGGAAATCAGGCAGGATTAGGACAGCAAGCTGGCAGGAATCTGGCAGGTAACTGGCAGGTAACTGGCAACGGGACCTGAGGGCTGAAGCAGAGTAGAACGGTGCAACAACATTGCTCGGGCACCTCCATTTTGGAGGAGGTGCCTTATATATGGTAAAGTCCTCCGGCCATTGGCCGGGGACTCCTTAGGACGGCGCGCGCGGCCCCTTTAAGAGGGAGGGAGGGCGCGCGCGCGCTCCCTAAGCACAGTGGCCGGGAAGGAGCGCGCGCTGCCAGCAGAGCGGGAGAGGGACGCCGGGCACGGAGCAGAGCGGTGAGGGGAACAGCGTCCCTGCCTAGCAGAGGGCAGGGACGCCGGCACTACAGTACCCCCCCCTTTAGGCCCCCCCTTTTTTAGGCCAGATAGAAATTTAGCTAGGATGAGAGGGGCATGGATGTTCTCCCGGGGCTCCCACGTTCTCTCCTCAGGACCAAACCCCTTCCAATCTACCAGAAAAAAGGTCTTTCCTCTTACCCTTTTGGTGGCAAGAATGTTCTCTACCTCAAACTCGTCCTCAGCAGAAACCGGAGCAGGAGGCGTACCTGTAGACTTGGAAAAAGAGTTAAGCACCACGGGTTTGAGGAGAGATACATGGAAGGAGTTAGGGATCCGTAAGTTGGCCGGGAGTTTCAATTTATAGGCCACCGGGTTGATCTGACTCATGACCTCCAGAGGACCGATGAACCGAGGCCCTAACTTGTAAGAAGGTATCTTGAGTCGAACATATTTAGATGAGAGCCAGACTTTATCTCCTGGACGAAATTGTGGAGGATCCAGGCGTTTTTTGTCAGCGTGTCTTTTCATACGCTCGGATGACAGAAGGAGTGCGGACCGGGTACTCTCCCATATGGAGGAAAATTTGCTAACGAGAGATTCCGCAGCCGGGTTGTCCACAGAGGTGGAGACAGGAAAAGGAATCCGAGGATGCTGACCAAAGACTACAAAAAACGGGGATTTGGAGGAGGATTCGCTCTCGTGATTATTATAAGAGAACTCGGCCCATGGTAGGAGATCCACCCAGTCAGAATGGTGGGCATTAACGAAGTGCCGGAGGTAACTGGTCAGGTTCTGATTGATCCGCTCCACTTGACCATTGGACTGTGGGTGGTAAGCGGAAGAGAAGTCCAGGGTGACGTCTAGTAGTTTACAAGTGGCTTTCCAGAAACGTGAGGTGAACTGTACCCCACGATCCGACACGATGTGGAGGGGCAGGCCATGAAGACGGAAGATGTGGCGGATAAAGTCTTTAGCCAGCTCGGGTGCAGACGGAAGGCCTGGCAGGGGAATAAAGTGAGCCATCTTGGAAAAGCGGTCAGCGACCACCCAAATGACCGTACAACCGGCAGAGACGGGGAGATCTGTTATAAAGTCCATTGCTATATGCTGCCAGGGGGCAGCAGGTACAGAAAGCGGAAGGAGGCGTCCGGCTGGCAGATGTCTCGGGACTTTGTTGCGGGCGCAGGACACACAGGCAGAAACAAAGTCTATTATGTCCTTGTGCAGGGTAGGCCACCAATAGTGCCGGGCAATAAGCTGGAGGGTCTTTTTCTGACCGGCGTGGCCAGCGAGTTTAGACGAATGGCCCCAGTGTAGGATCTTCTCCCGATCAGGTACAGAAACAAACGTCTTACTGGGAGGGAGACGATTTAGACTCACGGGAGCCACCTGCATTACTCTGGCGGGATCGATGATATGTTTAGGTTCTTCCTCGAGATCGGACACCAGAAAGGATCGGGACAAGGCGTCTGCTTTGACGTTTTTGTCAGCCGGGCGAAAATGAAGAACAAAATCAAAGCGAGCAAAAAACAAGGACCACCGGGCTTGGCGCGGGTTAAGTCTCTGGGCATGCTGGAGGTAAGCCAAGTTCTTGTGGTCAGTGTAAATTATTACCGGATGAAGAGCCCCCTCGAGTAGGTAACGCCACTCCTCCAACGCCAGCTTGATGGCCCATAACTCTCGGTCTCCTATGGAATAGTTGCGCTCAGAAGAGGAGAAGAGTTTGGAGAAGAAGCCACAAGTTACCATCCTCCCGGAAGATGATTTTTGAGTAAGTACCGCTCCGGCTCCAGAGGAGGAGGCGTCAACTTCCAGGAAGAACTGCTTGTTGCCGTCCGGGCGATGCAGCACCGGGGCGGAAGAGAAGGCCTGTTTTAGGGAAAGAAAGGCCTCCTCTGCTTCGGGCGGCCACTCTTTGGGATTAGTACCCTTACGGGTGAGCGCGGAAATTGGGGCAGTCCGGGAAGAGAAGTGCGGGATGAAGAGGCGGTAATAGTTGGCGAAGCCCAGGAACCGTTGAATAGCCTTCAACCCCTCTGGTCGGGGCCATTTCTCGATGGCAGACAGTTTCTCAGGATCCATTTGTAGGCCGGTCTGAGAGATAATGTAGCCCAGAAACGGAAGCGAGGTCTGCTCAAAGAGGCACTTCTCATATTTAGCGTAGAGATGGTTCTGCCTGAGCCTGAGCAGGACCTGACGAACATCCCTCCGGTGAGTCTGGAGATCCGGAGAGAAGACCAAGATGTCGTCCAGGTACACCACTATGCAGGAGTAGAGAAGGTCCCGGAAGATGTCATTGACCAACTCTTGAAAGACGGCAGGAGCGTTACAGAGGCCAAAGGGCATTACCAGATATTCATAGTGGCCGTCCCGGGTGTTGAATGCCGTCTTCCATTCATCCCCCTGACGGATACGAACCAGGTTGTAGGCCCCACGGAGGTCCAGTTTGGTGAAGATTCTAGCCCCCCTCAGACGATCAAATAACTCCGGAATGAGCGGAAGGGGGTACTTATTCTTCACCGTGATCTGGTTAAGGCCTCTATAGTCTATACAGGGACGGAGAGAGCCGTCCTTCTTTTTGACGAAAAAGAAGCCTGCTGTCGCTGGGGAGGTAGATTTCCGGATGAATCCCCTGGCCAGATTCTCCTCAATATATTCGGACATCGACCGGGTCTCAGCAGCGGATAATGGATAAATACGCCCACGGGGAGGAGAAGTACCAGGTAACAGGTCGATAGGGCAGTCGTATGGTCTATGAGGGGGTAGTGTCTCTGCCTCCTTTTTATTAAAGACATCAGCATAAGACCAATAAGGAATCGGAAGTCCAGGTAGATTAGCTGGGGTAGGAGAAGGACGGACGGGATGAACGGGAACCAGACAGGTCTTATGGCAGCCCTGTCCCCAGCGAAGGACTTCTCCGGTCTGCCAGTCAAGAACGGGTGCATGTTTCTGGAGCCAAGGTAGGCCTAGCAAGAGGGCGTGAGAGAGTCCAGGCAGAACATGGAAGGAGATACTTTCAGAATGCAGCATTCCCACCTGCAGAGTAATGGATTCGGTGATGAGTTGGATGGGGCGTGGTAAGAGCCCCCCATCCACGGCAGCAACAGACAAGGGTACAGCCAGAGGTTTGGTGGGGATGCGGTATTTCTCTACCAGGGACTGTGAAATAAGATTCCCGGCTGCTCCAGAGTCCAGTTGGGCTAGTTCGAAATAACGGTTCTCCCCGTAGACGATTGAAACTGACAACAGCAGGGATGGAGAGGATTTATTCTTGTCTAGGTGGACCTCTCTGAGCGAACCTAGACACAGGCGTTTCCCGACCTCTCCGGGCAGGCTCGGATCCGGTGCTCCTTACTGCCACAGTAGAAGCAGGTCCCCTCGGCACGGCGTAAGTCCTGACGGGTCTTGACCATCTTGGTCTGGTCGACCTGCATAGGCTCAGGAGGGTGTACCTGGTTAGAGACAGAAGGAGTGACGGGTTTCTGAAAAGTAGGAGCTAGACGTGGTAACCTCCTCTCACGGGTGACCTCTCTGGCACGCTCCTGGAACCGTAGGTCAATCCGGGTGGCAAGAGTTATTAAGTCATCGAGAGTGGTAGGAATGTCCCGACCGGCAAGTTCATCTTTAATACGGCCGGACAGACCCTCCCAGAAGACGGAAACCAGAGCGTCGTTATCCCAGGCCAGCTCCGAGGCAAGGGTACGGAACCGTATGGCATATTGGCCCACGGTGAGACTTTCCTGACGGAGGCGTAGCAACGATGATGCGGATGAGGTCTTCCGTCCGGTTCGTCGAAGACTTTCCGGAAAGCCGTGAGAAAAGCAGGCAAGTTGGACACCAGGGGGTCTCCTCTCTCCCATAGAGGATTTAGCCAGGCCAGGGCCTCCCCGGTGAGATGGGACATGATGAATGCAATTTTGGCTCGGTCGGAGTTAAACTGGTGGGACAATAGTTCAAAGTGCAGGGTGCACTGATTTATGAAGCCCCGAGCCTGGGCTGAGTCGCCTCCGAAGCGAGGAGGTGCAGAAAGCCGAGGTCCGGGGAAGGATATCATGGTGTTAGTGGACAGCGGAGCTGCCGGATTGCGAGACATGGCACTGGCGGAGGTTGTTGGTGGAGCAGTCAGAGTGTCCAGGCGAGTATTGACATTCCGCAGGTGACCCAGGATGGACTCCTGTTGGGACCTATGATGGGACAGTTCATGACACAGGTCCGAGAGCGAGGGAGCTTGGGTGCCACCGGGTTCCATGGCCCGAGCAAACTGTAACGGGTCTGGGAGGCGGAACCTCTGGGCTACTATACAAGGGAGCGGTCCTTGTAAGGGAGCGGGTGGCGACCAGGCAGGCAGTCACAGCAGGTGACCGGGACAGTCTCTGGGTGTACGGGCAGGAGGTCACGGCAAGTGATCAGGGCAGTCTCTGGAAGAACGGGCTGGAGATCACGGCAAGTGACCGGGGCAGTCTCTGGAAGAACGGGCTGGAGGTCACGGCAAGTGACCGGGGCAGTCTCTGGGTAAAGGGTAGGTACGACCTGTGATGGCTGAACCTCCAGGTAGGCTAGCAAGGCAGATGGAGGATGTGTGCTCCCAGGTGAGCAAGCGAGAGTCTCTGGAATAGCAGGTGGTCACAGCACGTGACGGCGGAGCCTCCAGGTAGGCAAGCAGGCAGGTAGCGGAGAAGCGCTCCCAGGTGAGCGGGCAAGAGTCTGGAATAGCTGGTGGTCACAGCACGTGACAGCAGAGCCTCCGGGCAGGCAAGCAGGCAGGTAGCGGAGAAGCGCTCCCAGGTGAGCGGGCAAGAGTCTGGAATAGCTGGTGGTCACAGCACGTGACAGCGGAGCCCCCGGGCAGGCAAGCAGGCAGGTAGCGGAGAAGCGCTCCCAGGTGAGCGGGCAAGAGTCTGGAATAGCTGGTGGTCACAGCACGTGACAGCGGAGCCTCCGGGCAGGCAAGCAGGCAGGTAGCGGAGAAGCGCTCCCAGGTGAGCGGGCAAGCTGGTCCATAGACAGACTGACCGGAGTTGTAAGGCAGACCGTCGGACCTCAGGCAAGCAGGCAGGTAGCTGATGTGCGCTCCCAGGTGAGCGGGCAAGTTGGTCCTTAGACAGACTCACCGGAGTTGTAAGGCAGACCGTCGGACCTCAGGCAGGCAGGCAGGTAACAGGAAATCAGGCAGGATTAGGACAGCAAGCTGGCAGGAATCTGGCAGGTAACTGGCAGGTAACTGGCAACGGGACCTGAGGGCTGAAGCAGAGTAGAACGGTGCAACAACATTGCTCGGGCACCTCCATTTTGGAGGAGGTGCCTTATATATGGTAAAGTCCTCCGGCCATTGGCCGGGGACTCCTTAGGACGGCGCGCGCGGCCCCTTTAAGAGGGAGGGAGGGCGCGCGCGCGCGCCCTAAGCACAGTGGCCGGGAAGGAGCGCGCGCTGCCAGCAGAGCGGGAGAGGGACGCCGGGCACGGAGCAGAGCGGTGAGGGGAACAGCGTCCCTGCCTAGCAGAGGGCAGGGACGCCGGCACTACACCTACCATTGCCTTCATGTGACCGTGGCTGCTCCAATATTTGGGCATCGCTACGTGCGTTCTCCTCTTGACTCGCTTGAAGCTGGCCGAGAGACAGGCCCGAATCTACAAATGAAAAATTGAACAGCTCTTTGGAGTGTCCAAGTGTGGGATCAGTTGTCTCCGAGCACTCGGCGCGGTGGGAGGAAGGAGAATCAGGGTGAGGAATATGCCGTCCAGACTCACGGCTACTTAGATTTCGGCCTCTGCATGCACCATCATCATCACGTCCACTTCCCCGTTCCTTGCCACGCACCTTTCCCATTTTAAATGGAGGACAATATTTTCCACGTTCACGAGAAATGGCTGATTTTGGAACGCAGTTATATGTGATACATTTGAGAGAGAACCACGGTTTTAACCCTGCCGCGCCAGAGCCTGTTTTCGCCTTCGTGACCAGGCCAATTTTTTCAATTCTGACCACTGTCACTTTATAAGGTAATAGCTCTGGAACGCTTCAACGGATCCCCCTGATTCTGAGATTGTTTTTTTTGTGACATCTTGTACTTCCTGATAGTGGTAAAATTTCTTCAATATCTCTTGCGTTTATTTGTGAAAAACATGGAAATTTGGCGAAAATTTAGAAAATTTTGCAATTTTCAAACTTTGAATTTTCATGCCCTTAAATCAGAGAAATATGTCACACAAAATAGTTAATAAATAACATTTCCCACATGTCTACTTTACATCAGCACAATTTTGGAACCAACATTTTCTTTTGTTAGGAAGTTCTAAGGGTTAAAATTTGACCAGCGATTTATCATTTTTCCAGCAAAATTTACAAAAACATTTTTTTAGGGACCACATCTTATTTGAAGTGACTTTGAGGGGCCTTTATGACAGAAAATACCCAATAGTGACACCATTCTAAAAACAACTGCACCCCTCAAGGTGCTCAAAACCACATTCAAGAAGTTTATTAACCCTTCAAGTGCTTCATGAGAATTTTTGGAATGTGGAAGAAAACAATGAACATTTAACTTTTTTTCACAAAAATGTTACTTTAGATCCAATTTTTTTTATTTTCACAAGGGTAACAGGAAAAAATGGACTACACAATTTGTAGTGCAATTTCTCCTGAGCACGCTGATACCCCATATGTGAGGGAAAACCACTGTTTGGGCACACTGCAGGGTTCGGAAGGGAAGGAGCGCCATTAGACTTTTTGAATGTAAAATTTGTTTGAATAATTAGCGGACGCCATGTCGCATTTGGGGAGCTCTTGATGTGCCTAAACAGTGGAAACCCCCCACATGTGACACCATTTTAGAAACTAGACCCCTTAGGGATCTAGATGTGTGGTGAGCACCTTGCACCCCCAGGTGCTTCACAGAAGTTTATAATATTGAGCCGTAAAAATAAAATTTTCACATTTTTCCCACAAAAATGTTTTTCATCCTCTAATTTTGCATTATCATAAGGGTAACAGGAGAAATTGCACCATGAAATTTGTTGTGCAATTTCTCCTGAGTACGCCGATTCCTCATAGGTGGGGGAAAACCACTGCTTGGTGTACGGCTGGGTTCGGAAGAGAAAGGAGCCCTATGTTGGCTGGAATAGGTTGCAGACACCATGTCACATTTGAAGAGTCGCTGACATGGCGAAACAGCAGAAACCCACACAAGTGACCCCATTTTGTACACCTCTCAAGGAATTCATCTAGGGAAGTAGTGAGTATTTTTTAATTTTTTAATTTATACCATTGGGCAGTAAAGAAAACATAATTATATTTTTACCGCAAAAAAATGTTTTACCCTCAGATTTTACATTTTCACACAGGGCAATGGGTAAAAATGGTGCCGAAATGTGGCCACACAGTTTCTTCAAAACGTGGCAATACCCCATATGTGGCTGTACCTTACCGCTTAGCCATACGGCGAGCTCCGGGAGGGACAGAGCGCTATTTGACTCTTGGAGAACAAATTATTGTAGAACAGTTTGCGGACTCCATATACACAGCCCCTAAGTGCTAGAAGAGCAGAATCCCCCCTCAAGTGACCCCATTTTGGAAATTATACCCCTTTGGGAATTTACCTACAGGTGTAGTGACGATTTTGACTCCATGGGTCTTTTCCAGAAACAAGCAGCAGTGGATGTTGCTAAGTGAAAATTTCAAACTGCTGTTGAAGTGACCAGTACGCTGTAGTGACCAGTAAGTTGTGCCCAGCTCGTGCTTCTGGAGACATGCACCTGTAAATTTGGCAAGCTCTCATCGCTACAGGAATGCCAAATATGTGGACCTTAAATGTAGTTTAGGCACATTGTGGAGCTCAGAAGGGAGGGAGGCATTTGGATTTGGGAGCACAAAATTTTCAGAATTTCTTTTGGGGGGAAGGCCATTTTTCTTTTCCAGAGCCTTTCTGCTACCAGTAACTTGGAAGTCCCTTATATTTTTAACAGAAAACGGACCTGAGTGGGTACTAGCTTTTTTTGAGGACTGAGTTGAAGATTTTATTGGGAACATTTTACATAACATTTATCCGGCGCTCTAGGCTGAGCACTTACATCGGGGTTTCCATCTTAATTTCCAAGTGATGTAATTCAGATGAAACCCCTGCGGGATCCATTCATTATAATGAGGCAGCAGAGTTACTCTGGACTCCGTCTGGCCTCTGTTTAGCGGTGTCCTTTTTTTCAGAAGTGCACAAAATTGTGGCCAACCGCACTTTTATGCTCGCCTAAAAAAACTGACACCGTGGGATCACAGGCCAGAGGGCATCCACAGTGCTTTTATCTGCCTCATTACAGGGAATCTTCCATCATGGGTTCCGTCTGAATCACGTATTTCAGAGATTTACATGGAAACTCTGGTGTAAGTGCTCAGCGCAGAGTGCAGGATAAATGTGAGCAGAGCCTTACTGCAATGTTTGGGAGACATAATAAACAATTCAGTAGCAGGTGAAGAATTGGTTTTATTTATTTTTTACGCCGTTTCTCGTGTGGTATAAGTGATTACATTACTTTATTCTTCGGGTCGGTGCGATTACAGGGATACCAGATGTATATCGGGTTTTTATGACTGACAGTTGTCACACACTAAAAAAAGCTTATTTTTGCAAAATCTAGTTTTTGCATCGCCATATTTTGAGAGCTATAATTTTTCCATATTTCGGCCGACAGAGTCATGTGAGGGCTTGTTTTTTGCGGGACGAGTTGACATTTTTATTGGTACCATTTTTGGGCACGTGACATTTTTTGATCGCTTTCTATTCCGTTTTTTGGGAGGTAAAATGAACAAAAACCAACAATTCAGGAATTGTTTTTTGAGGCTTTTTTATGCCATTCTGCGCGTGGTAAAAGTGATAAGGCAGCGTTATTCTTCGGGTCAGTATGTTTACAGCGATACTACACTTATATCTTTTTTTATGTTTTGGTGCTTTTACACAATAAAACTATTTTATAGAAAAAATATTTTTTTTGCATCGCTTATTCTGAGAGCTATAACTTTTTTATTTTTCAGCTGATGGAGCTGTATGGCGAATTTTTTATTGCGGAACAAGATGACGTTTTCATCGGTACCATTTTTATTTCCATTTGGCTTTTTGATCGCATTTTATTCCACTTTTTGTTTGGCAATATGATGAAAAAGCATAGTTTTTTTCTCCGTTTTTTTTTTTTTTTTTTTTTTACAGTGTGCACAGAAGGAGTTAATTAGTGTGAAAGTTTTATAGATCGGGTTGTTTCGGACACGGCGATACCAAATATGTGTACTTTTTTTGTTTTTGCATAAATATACTGATTTTTTTAACAGTTTGAAAACATTTTTTAGACTTTTTTTTTACATTTTTACTTAGTCCCTGCATGAGACATTAATTTTTACTTTTCTAATCACTGTTCTCATGCGATGCAATAGACATGTATTGCATTGCATGAGAGCTCTGCTGACAGTGTAAAACTGTCATTATCTCCTACTAGACTCAGCTGCAGGCTCAGCCTAGCAGGACACCATAAATGGCAGACCCGGATGCGGTCATGTCACTTCCGGCTGCCATGACAACGCCAGGTCCTCTCAGACATCAAGGAGGCCATCGGAGAGGTAAGTGGACGACCCCCTCTCCTCTCACTATCTTCTAAATGCCACGATCGCTATAGATCGCGGCATCTAGAAGATAGCAAAGGGTTAACATTATTGGGACCTGATCCAATCAGGTCCCAAAGATGTCCCCTGTCACTGCTATTGATCTGAACCGCAACCGCAGCGCATGCAGGACCACTGACCGTTTATAAACGTTGACGCTGCACAGAGCCCAGGCAGCGCTGACGTTTATATACAGTGGGCAGTCGGGAAGCAGTTAAATAGCAGGCCTGTAATTTACTAATATTATTCTACACAGAGAAAAAAATGGAAGAAATGGTTGATTTTGGGACACTGTTATAGGTGTTATGTCTGACAGAGAACCACGGTTTTTAAATAGCAGGCCTGTAATTTACTAATATTATTCTTCACAGAGACCTAGTGTGAATAGCTTGACCGACACACTGCAACAAAATGAAAATGGAAGAAATGGTTGATTTTGGAACACTGCTATAGGTGATATGTCTGACAAAGAACCATGGTTTTAAATACCAGGCCTGTAATTTACTAATATTATTCTACACAGAGACCTAGTGTGAATAGCTTGACCAACACACTGCAACAAAATGGAAGGCAGAAATGGTTGATTTTGGAACACTGTTATAGGTGATATGTCTGACAGAGAACCACAGTGTTAGATAGCAGGCCTCTAATTTACTAATACTATTCTTCACAGACACATAGTGTGAATAGCTTGACTGACACACTGCAACAGAATGGAAAAGGAGGCCAATATTTTCCATGTTCAGTTCAAATTTCTGGATTTTTATCGTTGAAATATCGAACAGATCTGGCTGTATTATGCAGTTCTAACAAGCAAGTGGAGCAGAAAAATGGTGTACTCTGGATTGCTTTTTAAGCAAATAACCAGGATTAAGATAAAATAAAATTGCCCTGGCCCCTGATATCTGGGACTATGTCTACAAAATTTCTGCAATTATTACAGCAGCAGCAGCAGCAGCAGACATGGACCCTCTTGCACTATATGCACTAAAGTTTGCCAAATACACTGCCTGCCTGCCTAACACTGATTATATGCAGATGGATTAGTCATTAGAAGGACTGTTAGTTCAGATGCATATATTTATATATGTTGTGGAATACCTATACTAACTATAAACAAGCAAATCTCTCCCTGATTCAGCAGCAGCTCTCCCTACTCTGCCTGCTTCCAGGGTAGACTGTGACGAGCATAGCGGCTCCAGGTCTTATATAGACCTGATGATGTTGTGCGGCCAGCCAATCACTGCAATGTTACAACCAACATAGCTACGGCATTACAGTGCGTGGCAGGCAATCCCTGCATGTTCATTGGCTCTCTAAAGAGTGGCAAACATGCATGGAGGGGACCCGAGTTCCCGTCCGAGCAATCCGGAAATACTCGCTGAGCTTGTCGAGCACCATGATGCTCAGGCGAGTACCGATCAGTGGTGAGCACATTCGCTCATCACTATTAGCTACATATTAAATACCTGTAATTCCTAAACCCTTACTCCAATTAGGATGTGAACACCCTCAAATTAAAGCTGAGAGTCTGCACTTTGAGCCCATTTTGATTATTGAACTTTATCTTGAATATGCTTTGGTAAACAGCTAAAATGCCAAAACTTATGTCACTGTCCAAATATTTCTGGACTTAACAGTATGGAAGTCCACACCATAAAATTACATCTAGAGTTCTATCTTTACATATTTCAGATATGTTATTAAACAAGATTCTTCTAGAAAGCTGTATATAGAAAAAATGTCTGAAATGAAAAGCTCTTCAGGGTTTTAATGTTGCTTTTTAAATTCTGTACCTATTAAACAGGATTTGAAAGACTGTAAGCGACATTGTGTAACACGCTTTGCGGAACATCAGCTTGAGGACAGCTAATATGAGTAGATCAATGTTGGCAGAATATAAGCAGAATAATCTAGTCCTCTCAGAAATTGGGAACCAACATTGATTTTCACATCTTGTGCAGAATTATACGAAAAGACATTTTCACAAAATCAGCAGAAATTATCCACTGCAAATCAATGAACAGCAATCTTCCTTGTGTCATATTACATGGCACTAGGGCTCTTTTAACCTTTAGATTATGCATTAAAATGTAAGTATCTTCTTTAAAGCTCATCAGAGGTCATAACAAGCCAATCTTCATATAACTTTATATTATGGAATTTGAAAAAAAACACTATTACAAAGTGAAGAGTTGTATATTTGTCCTGGCAACTATGCTGTGAACTGTACACTGGTGTTCCACTATGCCAAATATCAGATAAGGTGGCAGGAGCCCTTTCAAGTGGATCTTTAAACAGAATTCACAATGAAAGCTGCAAATATTATTAAAAGGGCTGCCCACTACTCCCCATGTTTGGCCCCGTTAACATAAAAAAACTTATACTCGCTTCCTATACCGGCACCATTACAGCGGTGTTGGTGCTCACATTCCCTTGTCTTTCATGAGCTTGTTATGACACATGAGCCCTGTCCCCAATCACCACTGGCGTCACTGTCCACGCCTTCAGGTATATGTGTAATCAAGGGGAAGTGAGAGATGTGGCTGGCTGCTCATTCCCTATTAATTACTTACACATCTGAAGGTGGGGACACTGACGCTGATTGGGCACAGGGCTCACGTGTCATAACAACCTCACATGAACCCTGAATGCGAGTACTGACAAGGCTGGAATGACTCTGGCATGGGAGGTGAGTATAAGCTTTTTCATTTTAACAGGGCAAAACATGGGGAATGAGAAGGGGTTGTCCAAGTAGTGGAAAATTCCTTTAACCCCTTAATGACTGCCAATACGCATTAAAGTGTTGGTCGTTAAAGGGCCTTATTAATAAGCACCGCAATTCCCGCTGGTGACAGCTGTACATGAACGCTGTCAATCACGACAGCAGTATATAAGTGGTTAAAAGGGGGATAAAAGTCCCCCTATGGCAAGATTCGACCCCCATGGCTGATTGTTGCCATGGTACTCTGAAGTCATCTGATAACCCCAGGGTACGGTGGCCTGTGAGATTCCGCTAGGATCTCTTACAGGCTCTGTCAGTGACAGGAGTACTGCACTGCATAAGAACAGTGATCAAGTAAAAAATATTCATGTCCTGCAGTTGGAATAAGTGCAAAAGTAAAAACAAAAATACATAAAATGTGTAGAAAGGTAAAAAAAAAACACACACAAAAAGTGAACACAAATCACGAAAAAGTTGTTTCACCATTAAAACCACAGTGTTAAAACAAAAATAAACCAAAAAAGTACACATAATTGGTAATGCAGCATCCGGAACAATCCAATCTATAAAACTGGCATAATATTTATACCAGCAAAAAAATAAATGGTGCACTAAGTCTCATAAAACCTAATATTTATCAGAATTATTTAAATGTGCCAGGACCACGTGTCATATCAGCTTTTCCCTCTATAAGGGCTCTTTCACACATTCGTATCTCTGGTACGAGTGGTGACAGTTTCCACATGTACGGGAGACACTGACACATGCAGACCTATTCAAATGAATGGGTCTGTGCACATCTCAGTGTGTTTTTACGGACCGTGTGGATACCGTGTGGATACACGGTCCGCAAAACGTACCACACAGATGACATCCGTGTGTCATCCGTGTGACACGTACCGGTGCCTGGGAATCTGCTGTTCCCAAGCGCCGGGTGCTAAACACTACCCTCATCATGGTTCCTGCTGGCGGCCGGCCACCAGCAGGGACAGTGATGACGGTAGTGGTAGTCTGCTCCCACAGTGTTCCCACCTTAAAAATAAGAATAAAATAATAAAATCCATATACTCACCTCTCCTAGGTGTCCCCCACTGTAATCCATGCGACCACTGCTGCCGAGGAGCCGGAGAGAATGATCAGTATTCAGCACCAGCACTTGGGAACAGCGCTAACTGTAGCACTGATTCCCAGGTGCCGTCCTTGTGATTCTGATACGGCACACGGCTGCCACACATGTGACACACTCGGACACACGGGACACGGATATCTCCGGTACCAGTTTTTCCAGTATCGGAGATATGCGGACGTGTGAAACCCACCTAACAATGTAAGTGCTTTACCTAAGTCTATTTTTTGAACACTTGTTCCTCCACTGGGGTGTAATCTATAGGTACTGACAAGCATTTGCCATGTATAAATATATATTATATTTATTGGAAAAGCGCACTCTGTATATTAAATAATGGATATTATATACATGTGGTCCTTCATTTTGTTACTCTGGCTTTCTATTTTAATTTCATTTTTTAAATAATTCTAATAAATATTACGTTTTATGAGACTTAGTGGACCATTTATTCTTTAGTTAGTATTTATTGTGCTAGGTGAGTCTTAGTTGATAATACTTAGGATATTTTAATGCTCTTGTGTGTTGGACTAACAATATTTATTCAGTATGGCGAAGAAAGTAAAAAAAAAAAATATGACAAAAATGTTGTTTTTTCATCATAATGACACAAAAAATTGAATAAAAAGACATATGCAAAAAAAGAATGGTAGGAATGAAAACGCCAAACCGTCCTGCAAAGAAAAAGCCCTAATATGGCTCATTTGGAAAAAAAAATGAAAAAGTTACAACTCTCAGATTAAGACAGTGCAAAAACAAATTAATTTTTGTAAAATATTGTTTTTAGTGTGTGTAAAAGTAGCAAAAGCATAAAAAAGATATCGCTGCAATCATACTTAGTCTGACCCAACAAACAAATCAGTCTTATCACTTTTACCGCACTGTGAACCGTGCAAAAAAAATAAAAAAATAAACACAATAATTGAATTGCTGGTTTCTGTTCATTCTGCGGCTGAAAAATTGGAATAAAAAGAGATCA
Source organism: Phyllobates terribilis (assembly GCF_046119375.1). Classification (NCBI taxonomy): domain Eukaryota; kingdom Metazoa; phylum Chordata; class Amphibia; order Anura; family Dendrobatidae; genus Phyllobates; species Phyllobates terribilis. The sequence goes on from NW_027362761.1 coordinate 793,427,742, forward strand.
AAAAGCGTTATGTGCCTCAAAATAGTATCACAACTTGTCGAGCAAAAAATAAGCCCTCATACAGCTCTGCTCGCCAAAAAAAGTTACAGCTCTCAGAATATAGCTAGAAAAAAACTATTTTTTTTTAAAAAAAAAAGTATTTTTGCTGTGTGATAGCAGCAAAACATAAAAAATAAAACAATATAAATCTGGCTTCACTGTAATCTCACCGACCCGAAGAATAAACCCGTTTTATCACTAATACTGCAGAGTGAACTGTGCAAAAAAATAAAAATAAGAACTATTCTTGCATTGCTGTCTATATGTTAATACTGTTAAGGTAAAATATGTATTATAGAAAATCAATTAGTTTCTTTTAATAGATTACCTAATCAGTGTGAATCAATATAGAGAAGATGGAATAATCTATGTGTATGTATGTAAGCAAATGTGTATATGCACATGGATTATGTTAATAGTTAATGAATATATAACTAACAGCTTCTGTTCTAATTTGTAGACATGAACAACTAAATGATTTCCTGGGAATGACATATTCATGTGCATGGCTGATAACAGAGAAATTCATGTCGAGTTGGCAAAGATGACGCTGAGAGATGAACTCACCCCCTCCCATCGGAATTCCTAAGGCGTTACTCAGACCAAGGGATACATAGATGAACAAATTACAGTGTGCCGAGTTATCAGAAAAAAGCAATACATTTTACTAATCCCACCTAGAAGGAGAATACTATATAACCCCATGTCTACGTAATAAAGTATGCCATTTGCATGGTTCAGTCTCTGAGTGAAGTTTTTCAACCAGATTAGCAGATTTTGTTAATTAGCTTCTCTGTATGCACCCCGGACATCTTTAATTTGGAGGATAGCAGTTACCTGGTGTATCTTAAATTGGTGAAACCTCCACAAATGGTGCCGTGACTCGGATCACACTCGAGCGGAACTCTAGGTCTCGAGGTGCCCATCACCGGAGCACCTACGGACGAGCCGGGACTGCTCTAAGCGAGAGCTTGATCAACTCTCATCACTGAATACGGTAAGTCTGCATATTTAATGAATCCGTAGTACTTATTCGTATTTTGAGCGGTCTCTGGTGAGTTTGTGGTGTCTAGATTGGCCCTTAGGGACAGCCCCGTGCGGCTGGGCGGGTCCTTACTGTGTGATTCCAAGAACACTGGTGTGTAGTCGCTCCTGGCTAACTGCTGCTCTGTGGTATCTTAGGCGTCCTGTCCCATTAGAACAATCTTTGGAAAATTTCTTTGTTTATAACGCGGGCACACGGGGAGGGACGTTGTTGCTGATAAATCGTGTATTAAGTCGTCATTAGGACGCGGGCTCGTGGGGTTAACCAATCCTCTATTAAGCCGTGGAATACGCGGGGAGCCAACTGCATCTTTAAGTTGTATATTAAGACGTCACTAGGACGTGACTGCGCGTGGTGCTCAGTGCTTCATTAAATTGTGAAAGAATCAATTCAGCGCTTGGTAGGGAGTGTAGGGACTTGTTACAATTCTACTTGTGTATGAGCTGCCTGGTCTGATCATAAGTCTAAGGGGACGGGATGCCTGGAGCCAAAATCATGAAAAAACTAAAGACATTGTTTGTGTCGCAGGGTTCGCTTGATCAGGAGCGAAAGGATATAGTTGCTAGAAGAGAAGGAAGGAAATATGTAGAGAAAACCAAAAGAGTAATGTCATTGTGTGGGTTGTACCCCGGGGGGGGGTAGATTACAGTACGAGATGTTGAATGCAGCAATTTGTGAAAACGGGAAAACTGGAAGAAAATGGGCTGTTGCAAAGTGCATACATGTGGAAAAAGGTTGCGCTGAGTTTGTCGAAAGAAGGGAAAGAAGTATGTGCAGAAACTTAGACAGTTAACTAAAATATGCGAGCTACCAGATAAGGGCCGGTTACAGCTGCTAGAATAGCAAGAAATTATGAAGAAGAAAAAGGGCAAGCTAGAAGATAAATGATTGTTACAAACAGCCTTGGCTTGGTATAGAACAGCAGAGAATTTGTCAAAAGAGGGGTGGGTGGAGGAAGAAAATACAGACAATAAGAGAAAGACGCCATGTTATGTGTATTACAAAGATACTGCTCTCCAGCCACCGCCCGATAATGGCGGGTGGGGGGGATGGACCTGTGCAAATTGCAGTCAGCAGAATCCTGATAATAGAGATACTTGTCTTGCATGCGGGGCACCATGTCCCAGACCTCACACTGTTCCTCCCCTCCCCACCATGCCTCTGCCACCGCCCTATAATGGCGGCGCAATGAATTGTTGTTGGGTGTATTCTAATTGTGGCCAGCGGAATCCATTGCCAGCAGATTATTGTGTTGCATGTCACGTGCCCCGTCCAGGAGGCCCACCCCTTGCTACTACCCATGTCACTCCTAGTGCCCCATCCTCATCCTGCAAAGGCCATGTTACTACACCCATTGCATCACCTCCGGCCTCTGACCAGATGTCAGTGGGTGCGCTCCTTCCCAGTGGAACCCACCCTTCCTGTAGTGTGCTTCCTTCTGGTAGTGGCCATCTTGGCGCACCCTTCATGTAGTGTGCTTCATTCCAGTGGCAGCCATCTTGGCAAACCCGGAATACAGGCCGTAATGGACACTACACCCGGAATGTGTATGATGAAGATCATCATGATCAGTGTGTGACACAACTTAGAGCTACAATCAACAATATTCTGAACTATGTTGGAACAAGGTACCTTACTTTTTTTTCTCTTCCTGCTATAAGTTCTGGAATGTATGGATTTCCTGTGCAAGCCTGTGCCCAAGTGATAGTCCAAGCTATACGGGAGTATTGAGGACTAACTACGTTGGAGGAGATAAGACTAATCAGCAATGACTATCATAAATCTCAAATTCTCACCCGAGCTATGGAAAGTGCCACAGCTAGATCAGACTCACTCAGCCGCCAGATGACCTCAGAAGATAACCCAAATGAACTATTTCCTGGACAAACTAGCCCACCTCATGTTGCTGTGCTGCCGGTATCTCCCTCAACATCTTCTCAGTCAGAATCTCCAGTGCCAGATCACCATAATAGATATGTGGCATTCACACCCTCACAAGTTAATCAAGTGATTAGTCAACTACCTGACCCAGACAGACACACTATTGCATTCTACAGAAGAATCAGACGAATTCAACAAACTTATTCAGCCACTTGGAAAGCTCTTCATGAAATCACTAGCATTTAAGCGGGAGATGCCTTTTGGCCAATAATTCAAGTAGCTCTGAATCACAGCCAAGTGACAGACAAGGAGACTTACCAATCAGGAGGAGCTTTTTGTCAACAACTTCAGCAATGGGCTAAGGAGCGGCTCACGGACTCATCTACCAGTGTATTGGACTGTACTCAAGAATCAGGGGAGAATGTCGAAAAATTTTACACCAGAATCTATACTCTGTTCAAGGATCAAGGGTTCAATGAAGGTCAGAGGATCCAACAGAATCTGCTAGTCACTTCATTTGTTAGGGGACTCAGAGAGGAAATCTCAGCGAAACTTACAGACTCCAAGCCAGAATACGTGGACATGTCCCCGCAACAGGTACTCCTCATTGCTAAAGCTATAGAGAAACAATTGAATGCTGTACCAAGGCCTGCTCCAGAGCCTACTCCAGCAACTACACTGACTCCTATTTCTGCTCCTGCTCCAGCTGCTCTAGCAGTCTATCTACCTGCAGATAATCAACAAGAACAGTTGCCATATCCCCCAGGATACCCACAACAACTATACCGCTCACCCCCACAATGGATGGGTCCTCCACAAATGTACAGAGGACCGAGTTTAAGACTAAGGGAACCAATCTGTCACCATTGTAACCAACCAGGTCATTTCAGAAGAGGATGTCCAGAGAAAAGAGGAAATCCTTTCTATGGCTCGATGCCACTCTCCTACAACCCACAATTTAAAAGAAGAGATTCCCCACGCTACCAAGGGAATCGACTGTACTCCCGTCAAGAGTATAGACAGGCATCACGGCAGCCACAACAGAGAGAGTATGAGACAATGCCAAGAGAACCTGTGCAGAATTACAGAGACCAGCCACTGCAACAGATGTACCAAAATAACAGGGACCCACCACGCCGGTTTGCGGGGGAAGACCAGAATTACCCCGCATAGGACAGTGGCAAGCCCGTGCTCACCTTGACCTCAGTTGAAAACGTCCCCACTAAATCTGGACTGATTTCTACTGTCAAAATAGATGTAGGGGACAGAACTTTACCTTTTCTAGTAGACACGGGTGCAGCCAGATCAGTAATACGGTCAAGAGATTTACCCTATGAATCGCTTATATCTGATGATTTCCTTTCATGTGTGGGAGTGGATGGAAAACCACACTCATCCCGACTAACATTTCCATTCCCTATTGGGAAAGAACAGAAGCTGTTGGCCAGATTGCTCATTTCAGACACCTGCCCGCTTAATTTGTTGGGAGCAGATCTACTCCAGAAGTTAAATGCTCAGTTATCATATGATGAGAATGGAATGCATCTAGATGTCTCTACTCCGTTATCATTAGAGGAACAAACAAAGGTACATGCCCTCCCATTGTCTGTCATCCAATTTGCGACAACCGCCATACCACAGCATTATCTTGACGGAATAGCACCTGAACTCTGGTCTCAAGGTCCTGATAATATACAGTACAGACCAAAAGTTTGGACACACCTTCTCATTTAAAAATGTTTCTGCATTTTCTTGACTAGGAAAATTGTACATTCTCACTGAAGGCATCAAAACTATGAATTAACACATGTGGAATTATATACTTAATAAAAAAGTGTGAAGCAGCTGAAAATATGTCTTATATTCTAGGTTCTTCAAAGTAGCCACCTTTTGCTTTGATGACTGCTTTGCACACTCTTGGCATTCTCTTGATGAGCTTCAAGAGGTAGTCACTGGAAATGGTCTTCCAACAATCTTGAAGGAGTTCCCAGAGATGCTTAGCACTTGTTGGCCCTTTTGCCTTCACTCTGCGGTCCAGCTCACCCCAAACCATCTCGATTGGGTTCAGGTCTGGTGACTGTGGAGGCCAGGTCATCTGGCGTAGCACCCCATCACTCTCCTTCTTGGCCAAATAGCTCATACACAGCTTGGAGGTGTGTTTGGGGTCATTGTCCTGTTGAAAAATAAATGATGGTCCAGCTAAACGTAAACCGGATGGAATAGCATGCCGCTGCAAGATGCTGTGGTAGCCATGCTGGTTCAGTATGCCTTCAATTTTGAATAAATCCCCAACAGTGTCACCAGCAAAGCAACCCCACACCATCACACCCCCTCCTCCATGCTTCACGGTGGGAAACAGGCATGTAGAGTCCATCCGTTCACCTTTTCTGCGTCGCACAAAGACATGGTGGTTGGAGCCAAAAATCTCAAATTTGGACTCATCAGACCAAAACACAGATTTCCAATGGTCTAATGTCCATTCCTTGTGTTGTTTAGCCCAAACAAGCCTCTTCTGCTTGTTGCCTGTCCTTAGCAGTGGTTTCTTAGCAGCTATTTTACCATGAAGGCCTGCTGCACAAAGTCTCCTCTTAACAGTTGTTGAAGAGATGTGTCTGCTGCCAGAACTCTGTGCGGCATTGACCTGGTCTCTAATCTGAGCTGCTGTTAACCTGCAATTTCTGAGGCTGGTGACTTGGATTAACTTATCCTCAGAAGCAGAGGTGACACTTGGTCTTCCTTTCCTGGGGCGGTCCTCATGTGAGCCAGTTTCTTTGTAGTGCTTGATGGTTTTTGCAACTGCACTTGGGAACACTTTCAAAGTTTTCCCTATTTTTCGCACTGACTGACCTTCATTTCTTAAAGTAATGATGGCCACTCGTTTTTCTTTACTAAGCTGCTGTTTTCTTGCCATAATACAAATTCTAACAGTCTATTCAGTAAGACTATCAGCTGTGTATCCACCAGACTTCTGCACAACACAACTGATGGTCCCAACCCCATTTATAAGGCAAGAAATCCCACTTACTGAACCTGACAGGGCACACCTGTGAAGTGAAAATCATTTCCGGTGACTACCTCTTGAAGCTCATCAAGAGAATGCCAAGAGTGTGCAAAGCAGTCATCAAAGCAAAAGGTGGCTGCTCTGAAGATCCTAGAATATAAGACATATTTTCAATTGTTTCACACTTTTTTGTTAAGTATATAATTCCACATGTGTTAATTCATAGTTTTGATGCCTTCAGTGTGAATGTACAATTTTCATAGTCATGAAAATACAGAAAAATCTTTAAATGAGAAGGTGTGTCCAAACTTTTGGTCTGTACTGTAGACCGTCTGCCTGTCCTGCCAGTCCAAGTTTTCCTGAAAGAAGGTGCACGGATTCCCAGATTCCCACAGTATCCACTGAAATCAGCCCAAGAAATGTCATTAGATGCCCAGATCCAAGAATTACTCAAGAAAGGAGCATTAATTCGCTGTGTGTCTCCTGCTAATACTCCATTGTTTCCAGTGAAGAAGAAGACTGCAAGAAGAGAACCGGATAAATTTAGGATGGTGCAAGATCTGAGAGCTGTGAATGCAGTTACAATCCTGGAGACTCCAGTGGTGCCAAATCCACATACATTACTCAGTGACATTCCCCCTGAGGCAACGCATTTTACAGTAATCGACCTGGCAAACACCTTCTTCAGTGTGCCTCTGCATCCAGACTGTCAGTATCTTTTTGCTTTTACGCACAGAGGAGTACAGTACACCTGGACCGTTATGCCTCAAGGAGCTCAGAACTCTCCTCATCACTTCACACTGGCCTTAACTACCTGTCTCCAACCCTGGAAGAGTGAAAACCCTGAAGTCATATTGATACAATATGTCGATGATCTACTCCTCTGTTGTCCAGATGACCAAACTTGCCACAGGTTCAGCTATTCTTTGCTCCAATTTCTGGCCACCATCGGATGCAAAGTTACTCTGCGAAAGCTACAATGGTGTTGTACCAAAGTTGTGTTTTTGGGTCATTGCATATCCCAAGGTACCAAGCATCTCACCGAACAGCGGAAAACTGCAATTTGACCAAGCTAAAGATGCAATGGACCAGTTTAAAGAACTCATCATTTCAGACCCTGCAATGGGGATTCCCAACCATGAATTTCCATTCTTTCTATCTGTCTCTGAAGTGTGTGGCCATGCCTCAGGAGTTCTGGCACAAAATAACATGGAGGCCACATGAGACCCATTGGATATTATTCCAGTAAATTCTATCCAGTGGCGCAAACAGCTCCAACATGTCTCAAAGCAGTGCTGGCAGCTACAGAACTCCTCCACAGAACAGAAGACCATGAATACCCTGATTTGAGTGACCATGATTGCCTTGAGGTCATGAAGGCAGAAACCTTTCACCTACCTACTGTCTCTGAGCAGCCCCTGCCTGAAGCGGATCTGATACTGTATACTGACAGGTCCAATACACAGATGAATATGGAACTTGCCATACCAGATATGCGGTGGTGTCCCCACCAACGGTTGTTTCTGCTGGACCACTGCCATCTTATATGTCAGCTCAAGAGGCTGAACTGTATGCTCTGACCGAAGCCTGCAAGTACGCAGAGAGTTGAGTGGCCAATATCTACATGGACTTGAGGTACGGATTCGGGATTGTCCACGACTTTGGCCTGATATGGGCCATGAGGGGCTGCAAAACAGCCAGTGGAGCTCCAATACGGAAGTGAGAAGTCTGCTAGAAGCTCTGAAGTTACCTAGGCAAGTGGCTGTGATCAAAATTAAGGCTCATGGGAAACTGAATTCAGAGGAAGCCAAGGGGAATCATCTGGCTAACATTACAGCAAAAGCAGCAGCTATGGAACCAATATTTCCAGAGGAAGCAGAGGTGTCGGGGGCTATGGAGGTGTTTGTACTCACCAGAAGTCAGAGACAATGAGGGGATGAGGAAGAAATTGGAATGAGAAATTTGGGGTTGGAAGATGAAGAGGAGCAAAGACTGGAAGATAATCCAACACACAGGACTTAACTGGACCGGCAGAATGCGGTAACAGAAGAAGAAAAAGAAGGATGGATCGGACGGGGAGGAACGTTTTGTAAGGACGGAATCTGGCGAGTGGAAAGAAGAATATGTCTGCCAAGAGCACTGTATCCTGCAGTGGTTCAGTGGGCTCATGGAAAGGTACATAGAGGGAAGAAACAGATGATTTAAGCTATCAACAAACTCTAACTCTATATTGCACCTGAGATCTCTCAGTTCTTGCTACAAACTATACTAGGAGCTGTGAGATTTATAACACTTGTAATCCCGGAAGAACAGAACATGTGCCAAAGAAGAAACTGGTAAAGTCACAGTATCCTTTCCAGAGAATCCAAATTGATCATATGCAATTACCCAAGAGTGGAAGATATGAATTTTTTCTGGTGGTGGTGGATATGTTTTCCGGCTGGACCGAAGCATACCCAGTTGCCAACATGACCGCTAGAACTACAGTGAAACGGCTTCTGGCAGAAATTATCTGCAGATTTGGGATTCCAGAAGTGATTGAAAGTGATCAAGGACCCACCTTCAGTGCAAAAGTTACCAAATCAATCTGGGAGATGATTGGGGCGGATTTGGGCCTACATACTCCTTATCATCCTCAAAGTAGCGGCAAAGTTGAAAGGATGAATGGCACTTTGAAAAACAAAATTCTTAAAGCCAGTAAAGAATTGTCACTGCCATGGCCGGAGGTGCTGCCTATTTCCCTATACTCAGTCCGAAATACCCCGAGACAACCCACAGGGCTCATACCATATGAGATCTTGTTTGGGGGGCCACCTAGAATGGGTCGATATTACCCACGGCAGCTTAGTTCAGGGAATGATAAGCTTGTGAATTTTGTTGTCGGACTTGCGAAAGAGTTAAAACTAACACATGCTACAGTGTACTCTTCTATTCCAGACTCAGATCTTGAACCAGGTACTCACAGCATCCAGCCTAGGGATTTGGTCTGGATAAAGAATCACGTGTGAGGCACACTGGATGCTAGATTTGAAGGGCCCTACCAAGTGCTGCTTACATCACCTACGGCTGTGAAGGTCGAAGGCCGAACATCATGGGTCCACGCATCCCATTGCAAGAAGGCGGTCTCAGACCCACAACCCTGATGTTCCTTTTTCTGATGACAGTAGCTGGGGGGGAAGCCTTTGTTACGGTAACACGTGCATTCCAAGCAATTATTACTAAAGAGAATGATATTCCAGTTTTCTGGTACAACACTTCCTTGAATGTGGTGACATGAAGATTAGGATTAGACTGGAGGGCAAATGGACTGGGGAATGTGCCTTAACTAAAGCAATAGTGTCTGTTTACCTTATATCTGAGTCCCAGGAATCCAAAGAGGAAATAAAGGCTGCGTTTGCAGGTACATACAGGGCCAAGAGAGAAGTTAACCCCAAAGGCAGTTTTGACCCACATATATATTGATGTTCTCGGAGTGCTTAGGGGGGTGCCAGACGAATTCAAGGCCCGAGACCAAGTAAAGGTGGGATTTGAGTCCATAATTCCCATAATAACCGTTAACAAGAATAAATTACATATATTATAACCAACAAAGATTTGTCAATTACACCAAAGATGCCTTACAAGGGATAGCTGACCAACTAGCACCCACATCTACCATGGCCTTCCAAAACAGAATAGCACTGGATATGTTACTCACAGAAAAAGGAGGGCTATGCAAAATGATAGGTGAGCATTGTTGTACTTATATCCCAGACAATACCGGCCCCACAGGGAAAGTTACTAAGGCTCTCAAAATCTATGAACAAACAGTTCCCCTTAGAACAAAGGTGTTGTACCGGAGAGATTACCGGGAGTAAATGAGTTTGTAAAGTTAATATCCATATTTCTGTGTTAGGGGTGGCCCTCAATTACCCAGTCACTAGATCTTTTAGGGTCTCCATCCCTTTCCTGTAGGTCTTCGTATGAGTTAGATTTAGGAACGTCGGTGGGTCCGTCTAAAAGGGACGTGGCGCCCGTCACATCATACGGTTCCAGAATAGCCTTAACATAGGGTCAATTCTTCTCCACCTGATTTTTAGCATATGGATATTAAAAGCAAATAATTGATTTTAGGGGGGTCTGTCAAGGTAAAATATATATTATAGAAAATCAATTAGTTTCTTTTAATAGATTACCTAATTAGTGTGAATCAACATAGAGATGATGGAATAATCTATGTTTATGTATGTAAGCAAATGTGTATATGCACATGGATTATGTTAATAGTTAATGAATATATAGCTAACAGCTTCTGTTCTAATTTGTAGACATGAACAACTAAATGATTTCCTGGGAATGACGTATGCATGTGCATGGCTGATAACAGAGAGATTCATGTCGAGTTGGCAAAGATGGCCCTGAGAGACAATCTCACCCCCTCCCATCGGAATTCCTAAGGCGTTACTCAGACCAAGAGATACATAGATGAACAAATTACAGTGTGCCGAGTTATCATAAAAGAGCAATAAATTTTACTAATCCCACCTAGAAGGAGAATACTATATAACCCCATGCTACGTAATAAAGTATTCCATTTGCGTGGTTCAGTCTCTGTGTGAAGTTTTTCAACCAGATTAGCAGATTTGGTTAATTAGCTTCTCTGCATGCACTCAGACATCTTTCATTTGGAGGAGAGCAGTTACCTGATGTATCTTAAATTGGTGAAACCTCCACAATCCTACCTCCCAAAAATCAGAATAAGGCTCCGCTAACATTTATCCTGTGCTTTCCACTGAGCATTTATATTGGTGTTTACATATAAAACTCCAAAACCGCTATTCAGACAAAACCCTCGACGGAGCCACTCACTGTAATGAGGCAGAGGGAGACACTTTGGACTGGTCTGTGTTCTGGCAGTGTCCCATCATTTTAGGTGTCTTTTTAGTGCACACATGTGGTCGACCGGTCAACCTCCGATCTGTGAACGCCTAAAAAGATGGACAACATCGGAACTTGATGGTAAACAGAGTACAAAGTGTCTCCATCTGAGTGCTTCCTTTGGGGGTTTGGCCTGAATCCCATTTTTATGGGATTTACAGGGAATCCTGACATAAGTGCTCAGCATAGAACACAAGAATGTGATCCAAGCCTTATAGCAATCAAAAAATGTTATGTACCCATAATATGTTAACAAAAAATGCCCTAATTTATGCAGCACAAAACCAGACGCCACAATATAGGGGGTTCCCATTTTACTGGTAGAACAGACACCCCCCACCCCCCACCCCCCATCAAATAAAATTCAGTGAAATCTGCGCTCAAAATCCAAATCCCCCCTCCTTCTGAGACCCACTGTGTCTAAACAGCAGTGAGCGGCCACATGTTTGGCATTATTGTAGCGGGGAGAGCGCACTGAACATTACATTATATGGAGGCACTACACTGTATGGGGGCACAATATATGGCCACTCAACTGGCAGATTTGCAATTCTCCATAAAAACAGCCTTTTGTGGATGTTACAAATGGTCGCTGCAGCCGTAGCTGAAATCAGAGAGGTTCTATTTTTACAATAGGTGCTCTGGCACATTAGGGGCTCTGCAAATCTCACTCACAAACTATTCTAGGAGTTCAAAAGCCTAATAGCTGACATCTCAGCCCTGATGTGGGGCCAAACAGTAGTTTCTGACAACATAGGGACATCACCACATTGAGAGTTGAGCGAACTTATGCAATAAACTGTCGGGTCCAGTTTCACCTATTAACCTTTGTGTAAGTGACAAATTTGCAACAAATGAAAAAAGTACATTTTTAACACTTAATGCTATATTTCCACATCCCAATGTTATAAAAATCTATGAGGCACCAGTGGTTCAAAATACTCATTACACAACTAGATGAATTCCTTAAACAATGACGTTTCCAATATGGGGTCACTTGTGGTGGTTTCTTTTGTTCTGACACCTCAGGGGATCGGTTAATAGAGCCCACAATCTATTCAAATGAAATCTGGGTTCTTAAAGCCAAGTAGCGCTCCTTCCCATCCGATCCATGCAGTGTGCTCAAACACTAGTGCACATCCACATATGGGGTACTGACATGTTCAGTAAAAATTGCATAAAAATTATGGGGCCCATTTTCTCCTATTACACATCGTGGAAATTATAAAATTGGTGCTAAACAGTATTTCAGTGGAAAAAATTTATTTTTTTCTTTTCACATCTAAATGTTATAAAGTTTTGTGAATCACCTGTAGGTTAAAAATGCTCAGTATACCCCTGTCTGTATTCTTTAAGTGGTCTAGACTCCAAAATGGGGTCATTTGTGGGGGGTTCTGCTGTTTTGGCATGTCAGCGGCTCTGCAAATGCGACATGGCATTCACAATCTATTCCAGACAAATTTACGCTCGAAAAATCAAATAGTGCTCTTTCCTTTCCGAGCCCTGCCATGTGTATTTTTGTGCTAGGAAAAAATTGCATAACAAATTATGGGGTCCATTTTTTTCTATCACCCATTGTGAAACTTACGAATTTGGAGCTAAAACAACATTTTAGCATTAATAAACGTAGTTTTTCCACATTTTAATAAGTTCTTGAAGCACTAACGTGTTAAACACACCCCTAGATGAATCCCTCAAAGGGTCTACAGTAGTTTCTAAAATGGGGTAACTTGTGGGGGTTTCTGTTGTTTTGGTACCTCAGTGGTTCTGCAAATGAGACATGGTGTCTGCAATCTATTCCAGACAAATTTACATTCCAAATAACTAGTGATGAGTAGTGTTCAGCCACCCCCGTAGTGTTCGAGTTCGGTTTGGTTCGTCGAACACCCATATGTTCGCCGAACTGTTCGTCGAACTGTTCGTCGAACACCTTCGAACACCATTAAAACCAATGGCAGGCAAGCAAAAACACATAGAAACACATGGAAAACACATAGAAAACATTTCAAAGGTGTCCAAAAGCTGACAAACTGCTCAGAAGACTCAACTAACACATGGAAAAGTGACAAGTACATATAGTCATGCGAAAAGAAAAGAGGTGGAGGAGTAAAAGGAGGGGGAGACACAGATATAGGCGTGTCATGCCCTTCTAAAATCAAGAAAGGCTGGAGTAAAAATCTAAAATCAGCCTACCAACTCCCAGACTTCGTGACAAGAAAATTAAAAAAAGAAATATCTTTAGGTAGAAATGCGGTTTCATTCAGAACATTTCCCTTAAAAGACGTAGTGGTATCACCGTTGTGAGTTGTGCCAAAAACGGAACCCAATACATTCGGACTAATCCACCATTTGTCATATCCAAGGGGCAGGTCAGTAAACGACAACATAGACGCGGAACCAAGTACAGTAGTATATGCTGAACATCCTTTGACAAGGCAATCAGGCGGATCAAGAAGTTTGGAAGGGTCACCCTAATGGCCAAAACAAACATTGATGCGGCGTTCCGGTTACTTACTACCTGTGCCTCCGAATAGTGTCCACCTATTGGGCTGCTTCTGGGAAGGAGCATACTATATAGATCGCTGTTTGCCCATGGGGTGCTCCAGATCCTGCTCACTATTTGAGGCGTTTAGTTGCTTCCTCTAATGGGTTGTAATGGACGTTTCTAAGGGGGCACATATTATCCATTACCTAGACAACTTCTTATGCCTGGGCCCAAAAGATTCGCCACAGTGTGATTACACGCGGTAGTCCACCTGTGAGAAGGAGAGAGCTGGAGGGAGAGCGGACACCACAGAGCCAAGGGGTTAGATGGAGAACGGAAGAAGGAAAGAGAGCGAGGGAGGTAAGGGAGTACAGTGGAAGGCCGACCTGAGCTCCCCCACGCTCCTGCTGGGCGGGGAAAAGCCCTGGGAAGAAAAGCCGCTTGCACATCCCTTTGATGTTACGGGTAGAGATGAGCGTTGTTCTACTCGAACTGTTCGCCAATCTCAAATTCGAGCTGTTTTGGGCGGTGTTCGAGCCGTTCGGCGAACACGAACAATTTGAGAAAAATTCGGCTGTTCGAGGTTATGTTCGATAACTGTTCGTGCACCAAAATCATAACTGGATTTTTTCTCAGTAATGATGAAAATTAATGTTAATACGCAGTTTGAGTGTACAGCGGGGTGGGGGGAGGGGCAGGGGATGGATCTCTGCAGGAACAATGAAGATCTCCATTTTTTTTTCTCTTTCCCGCATTTACAGTGGGGAGGTGCAATCTGTCAGCCTATCAGCAGCGCACACACGGAGCGAAGTGCTTTTTTTCACACAAGCAAGGGCATGTGTCATTGGCAGTGTATGTCACATGTCCTTGCCCTATAAGACCAAGCCATTTTCCCCGTCGCCACCATTTTCTCACTGCTGCAGCTGCGTGTTAGACGGCACCGCTGTTGCTGTGTGCGCTATACCTTGTTAATTTCAAGCCAATTTTGGCACAAATATACAGATAGCTTGGGAGTAGGGAATAGTTGTGATTGCAGTCCTTTTAAGGACTAGGTTACAGCATTTCCTACGACTTTTATCAGGCAGGTCTGTGCTCTTAAATAGATAGGTTGTGGGAGTAAAGACTAATTGTAATTGGAGTCCTTTTCAGGACTAGGTTACATCAGTTCCTATCAGTTTTTGCCAGGCAGTTCTGTGCCAGTGCTGTGCAAGTTTTTTTCACAGCATTTGGCTGAATCTAGCAAAGCTAATCCTTTTTGGCCTATTGCAGAGTGTGTTAGTCAGTGGAGTAGCCTATCTGTGTTGCAAGATATACCACCTGTGTATAGAATACCAATTTTTTTACTGCACCTAGTGAAGTAAAATCTTTTGGGCATAGCATCATTCTATTAGTCCATCTATACTGACCTCCATCAGGTTGCAAACTGAATCTAATTTTTTTCTGCATCTAGCTCTGAAAAAATATTGGGCTTCTAGCTGTGTGTGGGTCTTGTTCTATTAATCCATCTATACTGACCTCCATCAGGTTGCAAACTGAATATAATTTTTTTCAGCATCTAGCTCTGAAAAAATATTGGGCTTCTAGCTGTGTGTGGGTCATGTTCTATTAATCCATCTATACTGACCTCCATCAGGTTGCAAACTGAATATATTTTTTTCTGCATCTACCTCTGAAAAAATATTGGGCTTCTAGCTGTGTGTGGGACTTGTTGTATTAGTCCATCTATACTGACCTCCATCAGGTTGCAAACTGAATATATTTTTTTCTGCATCTACCTCTGAAAAAATATTGGGCTTCTAGCTGTGTGTGGGTCTTGTTCTATTAATCCATCTATACTGACCTCCATCAGGTTGCAAACTGAATATAATTTTTTTCTGCATCTAGCTCTGAAAAAATATTTGGCCTTCTAGTAGTGTGTCGGACTTTCTCTATTAGTCCATCTATACTGACCTCCATCAGGTTGCAAATTAAAAATAATTTTTATCTGCATCTACAGTACCTCTGAAAAAATATTTGGGCTTCTAGCTGTGTGTGGGACTTGTTGTATTAGTCCATCTATACTGACCTCCATCAGGTTGCAAACTGAATATATTTTTTTCTGCATCTACCTCTGAAAAAATATTGGGCTTCTAGCTGTGTGTGGGATTGTTGTATTAGTCCATCTATACTGACCTCCATCAGGTTGCAAACTGAATATATTTTTTTCTGCATCTACCTCTGAAAAAATATTGGGCTTCTAGTTGTGTGTGGGAATTGTTGTATTAGTCCATCTATACTGACCTCCATCAGGTTGCAAATTGAATATAATTTTTTTCTGCATCTAACCCAGCCAATAGTTTTGGCCTAATACCACAGTTTGGCCACTCAGCTCTGCTCGTTTACCATCCATTGTTTTTTTGTGCAAACAACTCCAGAGTTGTGAATTAGTTAACCACCAAAATGAGTGGAAAAAGGCCTGCTGCTGGTGGAAAGGGGAATAGGCGTGTTGGGAAGGGGAAAAAAGGTTGTGTCCGTGGGGTAGGTGTTAAAGCAACAGTAACATCTGCAGAAGAAAGACCATCTTCCAGCCAAACTAAAATGTCTACTTCTTTTAGCGGACAATGTGATAAGATCCCTTTCTTACGGCCACGCCAATCGCTACAAATTCCAGATGAGGCACAAAAACAGCAGGTGCTTCAACGGATATCAAGTGCTCCTTTAAGTGGGCTCTCCTCCACATCAACTTCAACATCACAAATACTCCAGTCCTCAAAGGTGTCACCCAAATCGCACTTGCTTCCTCACAGCTCCCAAATCTCCAGCTGCCCGTCTGAGTATGAGGTAGAACAGATGGTTGAGTCTGCAGAGCTGTTTACTCATACTATAGCCTGGGAATCAGGGGTCGACTCCAGCGCTTCTGTGAATCCAGACGAGGAAATGATCTGCACTGATGCCCAGAATCTTTATGAGTCGGATCCAGGACCAGACGCAGAAGGTTCTGACCATAATGTAGACCCTCATTCCCAAACTGTAACTCCTGTTGGTGGAGACAATGAGGAAGACGATGATAAGACTCAAATACCTGATTGGAGCGACAACTTTAGTTTTTTGTCAGGGCAGGAACAGGTTGGCTCTGAGGACGATGGGTGTGATAACACACAGGGTGATGATGATGAGGTTGGAGATCCCACATACTGTCAACCCACAGTCAGCCAAGAGATGAGGTCAGCAGAGGAGGTGGATGAAGATGCTAGTGACGACGAGGTCAGGTTGCGCCTTCCTGGACAGAGACGTAGTACTGGAAGCACGTCAACAACTGCATCCTCAAACACAACTCTGCCTCTCACCACAAGTCGTGGTGGCTCTTCAGGTCGCATGGGTGCTAAGCCTTGCATAGCCTGGGCATTTTTTCAGATCGATAAAGATGACCCAACTCGTGTTATCTGTAACATTTGTCAGCAAAAGCTAAGTAGAGGCCAAAAAATACATAGTTTGAGTACTTCATGCATGAACCGGCACATGGACATGAAGCATAAGTTGCAGTGGGAAGCTCAGTGTGCTACAATGCGGCCTAGCCGGCCGGGCCAACCACCGTCTGCCATATCTTGTGCATCCGCGGCCTCTTCATCCTCTGTGACTGGGGGGACAGCAGTCACACCTGTTTTGGGGCGCAGACCTGCCACCTCTTTACCCGCAACAGCCAGCGTGATTGGCAGGTCATCATTTTCTTTGGAGGTGGGAACACCAGCTGGTGTTGAGTGCTGTCCGACATCGATAGCACCACCTTTGGATCAAGGCAACCTAACATGTCCGCCTGCATCTTCCTCACAGACCGGCAGTTTGCCGGGGACACCCTTATCAACCCCGTCTAAGCACAATAGCCAGCCCTCGGTCCCTCAGATGTGGACAAGTTAAAGACCATTTCCTCCTAGCCATGAGAAAGCTAAGAGGTTGAATTTCACCATCTGCAAGCTCTTGGCTACAGAAATGCTGCCTTTCCACCTGGTGGACACAGAGGATTTTCGAGACCTTATGTCCGTCGCAGTGCCCCAGTACCAGATGCCCAGTCGGCACTACTTCTCAAAGAAAGGTGTGCCTGCGCTCCACCAGCATGTCGCACACAACATCACCGCTTCTTTGAGAAACTCTGTGTGTGACAGGGTGCATTTCACCACAGACACTTGGACGAGTAGGCATGGACAGGGGCGTTACATGTCGCTGACTGGGCACTGGGTAACTATGGTGACAGCAGGACAAGGGGCTGCTGTCCAAGTCTTGCCGTCCCCACGAGTTGTGCGTCAATCCTTTTTATGTCAAAGTTCCTCCACTGCTTCTGCCTCCTCAACCTCCTGTCGGTCTTCCACCTGCACCCAAAGCCTGTCTGGTCATGCCACAAGCTTTCTAACTGCGCAGAAGGGATCCTGCACACCTCCTTACTATGCTGGCAGTAGGGCTCAACGTCATCAGGCGGTTTTTACATTGAAATGTCTGGGAAATGTGAGTCACACAGCTGAGGAGTTGTGGTCAGCTCTGGAGAACCTATTTCAAGAATGGTTGTCTCCACTGGACCTGAAACCAGGGAAGGCCGTGTGCGACAATGCTGCAAACCTGGATGTGGCCCTTCGCCGGGGCAATGTCACACACGTGCCTTGTATGGCTCACGTGTTGAACCTGGTTGTCCAGCAATTTTTAGCCCACTATCCCAGACTAGATGGCCTTCTGCAGAGGGCACGGTCGCTGTGTGCTCACTTCCGCCGTTCGCATCCCGCAGCTCAGCGACTTACATCTCTACAGAAGTCGTTGGGCCTGCCACTTCACCGGCTAAAATGCGATGTGCCTACCCGGTGGAATTCAACTCTGCACATGTTGCAGCGACTGTGGCAGCACCGACAAGCCCTGGTGCAATACGTTCTGACGTATAGCCTGGGCCAACGAGATTCAGAGGTGGGGCAAATCACGCTGGAGGAGTGGTCTCAGATCAGGGACCTATGCACCCTTCTGCACAGTTTTGAAATGGCGACGAAGATGTTTAGTGCTGACGATGCCATTATCAGCATGACTATTCCGGTGATTTACATGCTGGAGCACATGTTAAACAGAATTCGGAGTCAGGTGGTGGCACAAGAGGAGGTGGAGGAAGTAGAGGAGGAGGAGTTGTATGCGGAAGGGCTAACATCTGCAAGGTCCAGACGGTCGGCAGCACCAAGGCGGCAGGCATGTGAGGGTGGGGGAGATGGTTTTACCAGGGCGCATGGTAGCAGCCAAACTAGTGAGGAAGGTGCAGGAGCCCAGGAAGAAGTGGAGAACGAACTGATGGAAGACTCATCAGATGAGGGAGACCTTGATCACATTTCTGTTGTGCGAGGTTGGGGGGAGAGGACAGAGGAAGGAAGCATGATTGTTACCTCGCCACCAACACAACAGGGACTTGGTGCTCCTGGATGTGCAACACACATGAGTGCCTTCTTGCTGCACTACCTGCAACATGACCCTCGAATTGTGAGAATTAGAAATAATCCTGACTACTGGGTTGCCACACTGTTAGATCCCCGGTACAAAAGTAAATTTGCAGAAATTATTCCTGCCATAGAAAGGGATGCACGCATGCAGGAGTATCAGCAGAGACTGTTGCAGAATCTTACATGTGCTTTTCCACAAAATACCAGTGGTGCACGTAGTGAATCTCACAGTTCCAACTTGCCAACCGTGGGACCGTCAAGTGTTCAGCAATCAAACCGTAACAGAACTACAGTATCTGCTGGTAACATCAATTTTGCGGAATCATTTCACCACTTTTTTAGCCCATCCTTTGCAAGGCCACAGGAGACAAGAAGTCTGACACATAGTCAACGCCTAGAGACGATGGTACAGGAGTATCTCCAAGTAAACATTGAAGCCACGACTGTGTCACTGGACCCTTGCTCTTTTTGGGCTTCCAATCTGGATAAATGGCCGGAGCTAGCCACTTACGCCTTGGAGATCTTGTCATGCCCCGCAGCCAGCGTTCTGTCTGAACGTGTGTTCAGCGCTGCTGGTGGTGTGCTGACAGATAAGCGCACGCGGCTCTCCACTGATAATGTAGACAGACTCACGTTCATAAAGATGAACAAATCATGGATCCGAAACGACTTTTCTACCCCTGTGTCATCCTGGGGAGAGTAAAAGCTTGATGATTGGTTAAAATCACCCTACCAACCGTTTTAAGCTTTCAAATTACTAATCATGTTTATCTGTATCTTGACTGGAAAATAATTTGGGCTTTGTAGCAGTGTGCAGCACTGATCCTATTAGGCCATCTATAATAAGCTTCACCAGATTTAAAATTAAAAATAATTTTTAGCTGCATCTAGCCCGGAAAATAATTTTGGGGCTCCGAGATGCGCAAGACACATAAGTGCCTTCTTGCTGCACTACCTGCAGCATGACCCTCATATTGTCAGAATTCGAAGTAATCATGACTACTGGGTTGCCACACTCTTAGATCCCCCAAACTTTTCGATCAACCTTTTCATTTTAATAAAGACCAAAAAAATGGTCATTTTTGAAATTATAAGCATTAGCAGGTTGTTAGAAACTGAAATCAAACAGTTTTCAACTCAAAACTTTATTCTAGGTGATGTTACATTTTCACATAGGACCCCTTGTTCGAAAGGAGCTTCTGAACTCTCTCGTCCATTGAATTTGTCAGGTTTTGGATGGTTTCTGCTTCAATTGTTTTGCATGAGGACAGAATACCCTCCCAGAGCTGTTGCTTAGATGTGAACTGCCTCCCGCCATCATAGACACTCCTTTTAATGATGCTCCAAAGGTTCTGAATGGGGTAGAGGTCAGGGGAGCATGGGGGTCACACCATAAGTTTGTCCCCTTTTATGCCCATATCAGCCAGAGATGCAGATGTTTTATGTGCAGCATGAGATGGTGCATTATCATGCAGAAAAATGATCTTGCTGTGAAATACACGGTTCTTCTTCTTGAACCATGGCAGGAAGTGCTGTTTGAGAAAATCCACATACATTATGGAGTTCATCTTTAGCGCCTTCAGGGATCCTAAAGGGGCCGACAATCTCTCTCCCCATGATTCCAGCCCAAAACATTACTCCACCTCCTCCTTGTTGGCGCTGTAGCCGTGTTTGCGTGGGGTGTCCATCAACCAGCCATCCTCCACTCCATCCATCTGGACCATCGAGCGCTGCACGGCACTCATCCGTGAACAAAACTGTTTTGAAATCAGTCTTCATGTAATGTTTGGCCCACTGGAGCCGTTTCTGCTTGTGTGAAGTGGATAGAGGAGGTCGACAGGATGGCGTATGCACAGCTGCAAACCTCTGAAGGACCCTGCATCTTGTTGTTCGGGGGACGTTGGAGGCACAAGCAGCTTCAAAAACTTGTCTGCTGCTATGACAAGGCTTTTTTGCCGCTGCTCTTTCAACCTGAAGTAATTGCCTGTAGGAAAGAGTCCTCAATTTGCCCTTATCAGCACGCACACGTGTGTACTGTGAATCAGCTACATACTTCTTGATTGCCAAGACACTTCATCCTGATCATCGCACAATGTTGATTGTAGTCATGCCTTGACCTAAACACTCCACAATTTGTTGCTTCTCAGCAGCCGACACATCCTTTTTCTTTCCCATTTTGGCAGAAAATGTAGGCTGCTTAATAATGTGAGAGAGCCTTCTTAAGTAGTCTTGCCTTTCATTGGACACACCTGCCAAACTAATTAGCACAGGTGTCTGCAATTGCTTACAGTGATATAAAGAGCCCTGACACACATCACCATCAATGAGTTTAACTGACAAACAAACAAATTCTTCCCTTATCACCACTAAACACTTTTTGCATAATAATTTGGAACGCAGTGTACATGTGCTTTTCCACAAAACACCAGCGGTTCACGTAGTGAATCTTACAGTTCTAACTTGCCAACCGTGGTCTGTATGGAGTTGTTCAATAAAGGGCCCAAAATTAAGATAACATAGATGGGAGAGGTCTCTATGAATAGGAATTCCTAAGTATTTGATACCCTGTGAGGGACAGGCAAAGGGAAAGTTGGACTGGATGGAATCCTATATGGATTTGGGGAGGGAGACATCGAGGGCCTCAGACTTCGCTGCATTGATTTTAAAATTTGACCATGTAACAAAGTAATCTATTTCAGCCATAACAGCAGGGATGGATATATGTGATTGAGTGATATATACTAGGACATCATCAGCAAATAGAGAGCACTTGTACTCAATGCCTCCCACCTCAATCCACCTAATATTGGGGTTATGGCGAATTGATGAGAGCAGGTGCTCCGTCACTAGGATGTATAAGAGAGGGGACAGAGGACATCCCTGCCTTGTCCCATTGGTGATTGTGAAAGGTGATGAAAATGTTCTGACGCACCCCCTGGGCCTTGGGACACCCGGAGCCGGACCCTTTTTGGTGGATGCTGGTGGTTGTAGTCTTCGTGGCGGCGACCCAGTTCCGTGGCTCAGGGCGGTCAAACCAGTGGCGGAACTATTTATGTGGTTTTGATGTTTAAATGTCCGACTACGCCACCCGTGGATTGCGGTCAGAGTGAACCGCTGCTACAGGGCAGACCGCTGAGGCTGGTGTTGTGGGTGCAGCAGAGCGTAGCATAACTCCCCACGGGAGGAGTATAGCCTCAGGGCAGTGTATGCGGAGGATGGGGGTGATGGTGCAGGGCAGCAGCAGTAACGACACGGAGTCAGTGATGCAGTCCAGGGCCTTTACTCACAGTTCTTATTATCCAGACCACGTCTGCAGGTAACGGCTGCCCACGTCATACTGTGCTCACCAGGTGAGGGGCTCAGACAACTCCCAGATAACTTTGGAGCACTTCACAGGACCCCTTTGTGTGTCCTTTGTCTGGCCTTTCTTACCAACACTTCTGTCTGGCTGCCTCGGGGATCCTCTTGGTAAACTTGGCGCCAGTTTCCCTGACCCTATGTGGTGCCTTCCTAGCGGGTGTAGCGAGGGGCTGCGCCACATAAAATGTCAGAGCCTCCGGTTTCTAGCTGAGAGTCGTTTCCTGCCTCCACTAGTTCGGGGACCGGTCTCCCCCTCTGGCCTGACCCCTCCACGCAGGTGGATTCGGGCGTGCGGTGGCGACTCGCCCGTCCGCACCCCTGGGATCCCTTCATTCCTCGTTCCTAGAGCCTTCTCCGCTCCTCTTCCTTCCTTCTCCCTCTTCCAGGCCTGGGCCTCTGTTACTAGGCCCGCCTCCGGAGCAGAGCTCATGCAGAGCCCCTGCTCCCTGCCACTTCTGCTCAGACTTCTCTGCACTGAACTAAGATGGTGCCCACCTTTTATACTCCCTTCTCAATGCACCCAGGAACTGCTTCCTCTCTGCTCCTGCACTACAGGGTTCCCCTTCCTCAGTGTTCCCTCCCCCCACTCCAGCCAGGGACAGGGACTGTCGTGCCCATCTCAGGGGCATATTGGTCGCCCTGCCCCACGGCAATGTGGTGTAATGCATGCAGGTGTCGGGTCCTGATCCACACTCCATCCTTACCTGAGAGTGAGATATCACACCTCTGGGTGAGGTGCAATACGTCTGTAGCAACCGAGCCCTCAGGGTGCTACAGTTCCATTTATCTTCAGCCTAGGTGACGTATTGCGATACAGGGCCGTGATTTTGGCTATAAAAGGGTCCCCTAGACCCCTACCCCAAGCTTTTTAAGAGAATCATATATGGCGTGCCAGGAGACTCTATGGAATGCTTTCTCAGCATCCAACGAGAGTATCTAATTACAAATTTTTAACTGCATCTAGCCCAGGAAATACTTTGTGCCTAGTAGCAGTGTCTGCTAGTCAGCGGATTATCCCGGCTGTTAAGCAAGCTACACCACCTGTAGTTTAGACACTTAATTTTTTCAAAGGAAATGATTCGGGACCATGGGATACTTAGTGAAGAGCATCAGGAGGCACCCCAAGGCATAGGGGCTGGGACTGGCAGTAGGATGCCTTGCGGTGGACAGCCGAGCTCGATCCTTATAAAAGCTTTTTAACTGCAGCAGCTTTAGTGGACGCTACTGGAGCTGGAATTACGCGGCTGCTGGCATGAGACTTGCCCTCCAATAGATCCTTGTAAATGGATTTAAAGTGTATTCATTCAAATTAGAGAGACAATTTATATTAAAAAGCTTAGAGCTGCCTCCACCACAGGGGGGCTCGCTCGACCCACCAGCGGACAGGCACCAGTATTGGGAGAGGGGGGCTGGCCGTCAGGGTTCACCGCGGCTCTGGCACAAACCCGGCGACACGGAGGTGGCACGGGCAGGAGCGGACTGGCCGTGTCGGCTTCTCACTTTTTGGATTTTAGAAGGACATGACATGCCTATATCTGTGTCTCCCCCTCCTTTTACTCCTCCACCTCTTTTATTTTCGCATGACTATATGTACTTGTCACTTTTCCATGTGTTAGTTATGTCTTCTGAGCAGTTTGTCAGCTTTTGGACACCTTTGAAGGTGTTTTCTATGTGTTTCTATGTGTTTTTGTTTGCCTGCCATTGGTTTTAACGGTGTTCGAAGGTGTTCGACGAACAGTTCGACGAACAGTTCGGCGAACACACGGGTGTTCGACGAACCGAACCGAACTCGAACACTACGGGGGTGGCTCAACACTAGTTACGGGCGCGAGCGGGCAGAGGGACTATGCTGGAGTGCGAAACCGACACGGCCAGTCCGTTCCTGCCTATGCGACCTCCGTGTCGCCGGGTTTGTGCCAGAGTCGCGGTGGATCCTGATGGCCAGCCCCCCTCTCCCAATACTGGTGCCTGTCCGCTGGTGGGTCAAGCCCCCCCGCGGTGGGGGGGAGTAACATCTGCAGAAGAAAGACCATCTTCCAGCCAAACTAAGATGTCTACTTCTTTTCGTGGACAATGTGATACGATCCCTTTCTTACGGACACGCCCATCGCTACAAATTCCAGATGAGGCACAAAAACAGCAGGTGCTTCAACGGATATCAAGTGCTCCTTCAAGTGGGCTCTCCTCCACCTCAACTTCAACATCACAAATACTCCAGTCCTCAGAGGTGTCAACCCAATCGCACTTGCTTCCTCACAGCACCGAAGTCTCCAGCTGCCCTTCTGAGTATGGGGTAACACAGATGGTTGAGTCTGCACAGCTGTTTACTCATACTATAGCCTGGGAAACGGAGGTCTGCTCCAGAGCTTCTGTTAATCCAGACGAGGAAATGATCTGCACTGATGCCCAGAATCTTTATGAGTCGGATCCAGGACCAGATTAAGAAGGTTCTGAGCATAATGTAGACCCTCGTTCCCAAACTGTAACTCCTGTTGGTGGAGACAATGATGAAGACGATGATGAGACGTAAATACCTGATTGGAGCGACAACTTGACTTTTCGGTCAGGGCAGGAAGAGGTTGGCTCTGAGGACGACGAGTGTGAGAACACACAGGGTGATGATGACGAGGTTGGAGATCCCACTTACTGTCAACCCACAGTCAGCCAGTCGATGAGGTCAGCAGAGGAGGTGGAGGAGGATGTGACTAGCCCAGGGGATGGGGATGACTCGGTACCCGGGCCTTTGCCTGGCCTTTGGGATGTCACAGTGGTCGGCTCCCGGGCCCGTACCCTGCAGTCACTCTTTAAATGGGTGGATAATTGTTAATTTTATAAGAGTTCGTGATGCCACCTGTGGTATCTGGTGAGAAGCACCAGCGCTGCAGCAGTACACTGAGGCCGGTGATAAGGCAGCTTGATGGTATAGCTCCCCACAGGTGGAGCTAGGCCTCAGAAAAGCGTATGCAGGGGTAATGCAGGACAGGCGAGACCCAGCTGGGTCAGAGCAAGAACAGGAACGGACCAGGTAGTCACTTCAGTACCTTTTACTGATGGAAATTCAGGCACATCCCAGAGCACTGTAGGGTGAAGGGTGCATATCAGGATCCTCCCCAATGAGCGGGTGTAGGGCCTCCTGTTTCTTGCCTCTGCGTAGTAAGTTTCTGACCTGCCTGGAGCTAGGCCTAACTTTGTCTCTGTCCTGCGCTGGCTGACCTTGTGGTAGGGCCTTGTCTTGGAGTTCACGCTCCCAGTATGCGGGGCCTAAGCGTCTCCTGGCTCTGTTACGTATCAGCACCTTAGCGATCCTGGGACTTGTAGTTCTCCAGGGATTCCGGTTATGCCTTACTGGGTCATAGAGATCCCGGTAAGCTCGGATCCGGTGTCCGGTAAATGCTATGGGGTGAGCTGGTTAAGCTCCTCTGCCCCCTATGTACTAACTCTCCACTTGCCTTCGGCCTACTCAGGCCCTCACTAGGCTATACACACTAACGGTAGCTTGCCGCGCTTCACCGATCTTATGGCGCCGGCACACCTTAAGCTCTAACTGGGCTCCCTGAATCTAGCTAGCAGGAGCCTCGTGCTCCACTGCTGAACTATTAACTGAGTTCTCTAGACTAGACTGAGCTCCACTGCAGACTGACCTTTCTTAGGCCTCTCTACTGCAGGAACTCTTCAGAGGAACTGAACTGCCTAGCTCCACCTTCCCTATTTATATCCCTAACGGGCTCCCTCTGCTGGTCTGAGGTGAAAGGTGGAGATGTGTGAATGTTTATGGGGGCCTCTTGTGGAGGATTCCATCAATGCACTCTTCTAGGATCTGTGATACCAAGCGCAGCTGCGCGTCATAGATGCTATTGGCGACGAGGTTAGGTTGCGCCTTCCTGGACAGAGACAGAGTACTGGAAGCACATCAACAACTGCATCCTCAACCACAACTCTGCTTCTGACCACAAGTCGTGGTGGCTATTCAGGTCGCATGGGCTCTAAGCCTTGCATAGCCTGGGCATTTTTTCAGATCGATAAGGATGACCGAACTCGTGCTATCTGTAATATTTGTCACCAAAAGCTAAGTAGAGGCCAAAAAATCCATAGTTTGAGTACTTCATGCATGAACCGTCACATGGATATGAAGCATAAGTTGCAGTTGGAAGCTCGCTGTGCTACAATGTGGCCTAGCAGGCCGGGCCAACCACCGTCTGCCCCATCTTGTTCATCCGCGGCCTCTTCATCCTCTGTGACTGGGGGGACAACAGTCACACATGTTTTTGGACGCAGACCTGCAACCTCTTTACCCGAAACAATCAGTGTGATTGGCAGCTCATCATTTCATTTGGAAGTGGAAAAACCAGCTGGTGTTGAGCACTCTCCGACATCGAGAGCACCACCTTTGGATCAAGGCAACCTAACTTTTCCGCCTGCATCTTCCTCACAGACCTGCAGTTTGCCGGGGACACCCTTCTCAACCCCGTCTAAGCACAACAGCCAGCCCTCGGTCCCTCAGATGTGGACAAGTAAAAGACCATTTCCTCCTAGCCATGACAAAGCTAAGAGGTTGAATTTCACCATCTGCAAGCTGTTGGCTACAGAAATGCTGCCTTTCCGCCTGGTGGGCACAGAGGATTTTCGAGACCTTATGTCTGTCGCAGTGCCCCAGTACCAGATGCCCAGTCGGCACTACTTCTCAAAGAAAGGTGTGCCTGCTCTACACCAGCATGTCGCACACAACATCACCACTTCTTTGAGAAACTCTGTGTGTGACAGGGTGCATTTCACCACAGACACTTGGACGAGCAGGCATGGACAGGGGCGTTACATGTCGCTGACTGTGCACTGGGTAACTATGGTGACAGCAGGACAAGGGGCTGCTGTGGAAGTCTTGCCATCCCCACAAGTTGTGCGTCAATCCTCTTTATCTAGAAGTTCCTCCACTGCTTCTGCCTCCTAAGCCTCATCTCGGTCCTCCACCTGCACCCAAAGCCTGTCTGGTAATGCCACCCGCTTTCTAACTGCGCAGAAGGAATCCTGCACACCTCCTTACTATACTGGCAGCAGGGCTCAACGGCATCAGGTGGTGTTTTCTTTGAAATGTCTGGGAAATGTGAGTCACACAGCTGAGGAGTTGTGGTCAGCTCTGGAGACCCAGTTTCATGAATGGTTGTCTCCACTGGACCTGCAACCAGGGAAGGCCGTGTGCGACAATGCTGAAAACCTTGGTGCGGCCCTTCGCCGGGGCAATGTCACACACGTGCCTTGTATGGCTCACATGTTGAACCTGGTTGTCCAGCAATTTTTAGCCCACTATCCCGGACTAGATGGCCTTCTGCAGAGGGCACGATCGTTGTGTGCTCACTTCCGCCATTCGCATCCCGCATCTCAAAGACTTACATCTCTACAGAAGTCGTTGGGCCTGCCAGTTCACCGGCTGAAATGCGATGTGCCGACACGGTGGAATTCAACTCTGCACATGTTGCAGCGACTGTGGCAGCACCGACAAGCCCTGGTGCAATACGTTCTGACGTATAGCCTGGGCCAACGAGATCCAGAGGTGGGGCAAATCACGCTGTAGGAGTGGTCTCAGATCAGGGACCTATGAAGTTGAGGCGCCCCCTTGGCCGTGGGGTACCCGGAGCCGGGCCGGTAGACGCTGGGGGATGTAGTCACTGTGGCGGCGACCCGGTCCATGACCCAGGGTGGTCAATCCAAGGGTAATTTGTATATATGGGTTTTATAATGTCCGACTACGCCACCTGTGGAGTGCGGCCAAAGGGGCCGCCACTGTGGAACAGTCCTCTGAAGCTGGTGGTTTTGCAGCAATGGTATTATTACTCCCCACAGGAAGAGTGTAGCTTCAGGGCAGTGTGGGTGGATGATGGTGGTTGTAGTGCAGGGAGTCAGTAATGAACACAGAGTCCGTGTGATGCAGTCCCAAGATCTTTACTCACAGTTGTTGCAGTCCAGATTACAGGTACCAGAGCAATCTCCCCCGTCGTGCTGTGCGTACTCAGTGAGGGGCTCAGTCCACCCCCAGATCCGGAGTACTTAGCAGGACCCCCTTCTGTGTGTCCTTTCTCTGGCCTTCTCCCTGCACCTCACACACAGTGACACTTCTATCCGGTATCCTCGGGCCTTGGCGGGCGACGTGTGTTCCGTCCCCTGAGTCCTATGTGGCTACCTTCTTAGTGAGACTGGTGTGGACTTTGACCTGCAGTACATGAAATGCTGCAGCCTCCGGTTTCTAGTTGAGCCTTTCTCCGCTAGTTGAGGGACCAGTTCCCCTTATCTGGCCTGACCCCTCTACCTCCTGGTAGCAGCGGGCGTACGGGTGGCATTCTGCATGGCCCGTACCCCAAGGGTCCCTTCGATTCCTGGAGCCTTCCTGCTCCCACTCCTCTCTTCTCTCCTTCAGTCCTTGGACTCACAGGCTAGGCTCGCCTCCAGAGCAGAGCTCATGCAGAGCCTCTGCTCCTGTCACTTCTACTCCTCTGACTGGCTTGCTCTTTCTAAGATGGCTTCCTATTTATACTCTCCCTGTCATGTGCTCCCCTAAGCTGCTTTCTCCACCCACACCCACTACATAGGACCCTCCCGCCAGCTAGGGACCTGGGACTGTGCTCTCCCTTAGGAGCAATCTCTCCCTACCCCCACTGCGGGTATGTGTTGGATGCAGGTGTTAGGGTCCCGAGCCATACTCCTTACTTACCTGAGGGTGAGATACCACACATCTGGGTGAGATGCAGTACCTCTGTGGCGACTGAACCCTCAGGGGCACCACACACCCTTCTGCACAGTTTTGAAATGGCGACGAAGATGTTTAGTGCTGACAACGATGCCATTATCAGCATGACTATTCCAGTGATTTACATGCTGGAGCACACGTTAAACAGAATTCAGTGTCAGGTGGTGGGACAAGAGGAAGTGGAGGAAGTAGAGGAGGAGTCGTATGCGGAAGGGATAACATCTCCAAGGTCGGCAGCACCAAGGCGGCAGGCATGGCAGGGTGGGGGAGAGGGATTAACCAGGGTGCATGGTAGCAGCCAAACTGTTGAGGAAGGTGCAGGAGCCGAGGAAGAAGTGGAGGATGAACTGGCGATGGGCATGTAAGACTCATTAGATGAGGGAGACCTTGATCACATTTCTGTTGTGCGAGGTTGGGGGGAGAGGGCAGAAGAAGGAAGCATGATTCTTACCTCGCTATACACACAACAAGGACTTGGTCCTCCTGGATGCGCAAGACACATGAGTGCCTTCTTGCTGCACTACCTGCAACATGACCTTCGGATTGTCAGAATTCGAAGTTATCCCGACTACTGGGTTGCCACACTCTTAGATCCCCGGTACAAAAGTAAATTTGCCGAAATAATTCCTGCCATAGAAAGGGATTCACGCATGCAGGAGTATCAGCAGAGGCTGTTGCAGTATCTTACATGTGCTTTTCCACAAAACACCAGTGGTGCACGTAGTGAATCTCACAGTTCTACCTTCCCAACCGTGGGACTGTCGAGTCTTCATCATTCAAACCGTAACAGTAACACAGTATCTGCTGGTAACAGCAATTTTGTGGAATTATTTCACCACTTTTTTAGACCATCCTTTGCAAGGCCACAGGAGACAAGAAGTCTGACACATAGTCAACGCCTAGAGAGGATGGTGCATTTCCCCCGCCCTGTAAAAACTAAGATGACCAGACCTCTTGCCTCTCTCCCTACCTTGATTACCTCCATTAGTACCTGTGGCCATAGCAGACCTCTAATTCCTCTCCAGTTGAAATATGTGTTTTGAAACTCTAATTTCCTCCTGCCTGGGCGGACTTTCGCCCTTTTTTCTGCCCAATATATATACGAGTGGCCTATCACCCACACTGTTGGCTTAGCGTCACCTGTAAAAGAAACAAACCACGTTAGGATAACAAGTCCGGTCTTATGTATCTCGCCAAACACGTGGATCGCCATCTTCCTATCCTCTGAACTTCCGTTTCTGACAGTCCTGCTCTTGCTGCTTCCGTGGCCGCGCCTATGCGGAATGAGTGTGTCCCGTAATCTTTGGGGTGGTTCCCTGCCGATGTTATGCATTTATTAAATATAGCTTGGAACTGGTATCTTGATAATGGCGTTCCATCAATGTGTGATAGGAAGCAATTACTTTGTGATCTTATGGTTATATATGTTTTTACTGTTGTTACCCGACTCAGTGTACCGTTTGTGGGTTGTAGAAGTACCCAAGTGCCCCCGCCCGCTGGAACCGTATTCGATTGGCGTATGCGTAGACGTATTGCATTATTGGCTATGACTACGTACTAGTGTAATAAGCCTCCACTGGTGGTAATTTTGGATTGAGGGACTAATTCGCTTATGCATAGCGCCCCGAAGAAGGCGATCGCAAATGCAGTCGACAGTAGTGTTGCTTCAAATTGTGAGTGTCATGTTAATGGTGTTAGGGATATGATGTGAGAAATCAGTTTTAGTGACACGGGACGGGACGTCTACACTCCTGACTTGACTGACCCCTTTTCCACCCTTTTATGGATTGTCTGATGATGAATCTCTTTGTCACATCTCCCCAATTCAGTAGTTGGAAGTGAAATGCTATTCCGGTCAGACACCGCTGCGCTGACGCCCCTGATATGCCCCTCATCATTAGCTGGTGGAGAAATTCTATGGTGACTTGTAATCTGGCTGGTTCTCATTGGTCAACCTGTCTGCCTGCTACTAGTTGTGTCCACTCTTCCCATGCCTTACCGTATGCTTGCCACGTCGACGGGGCAACTGACGCTCTGATTAATGGCATCAACTATTCGCCACTAGATCACATAGGGAGGGTGGGCAACTGTTGTCCGATGGGTGGGCATTGGGGAGGAGCTCTGTGAAAATCTGCCAATTGAATTGTGATAAAGCGTTAGCAGCAGCTTTAGACCCCTTAGCATCGTGGCTAGCGCGGACCCATACATTGTGTTTTAGGCACAGGAATGCTAACCGGCGTAGTAGGCCTAGCACTGGGAGAGACGATGATGCCATCTTATTAATGCAGTGCGCTAGGTTGGTGTTTTTTGCTATGAAGCGTATACTTTTTTTAGCCAGGCGCGCGCCCCATATTTCTATTGCTACCACTATTGGGAAGAAAAATTATTTTTTGGATGCAGCTAAAAATTATTATTAATTTCAAAGCTGGTGGAGCTTGGTATAGATGGCCTAATAGAATGAGTACCACACACTGCTACTATGCCCAAAATTATTTTCCAGGCAAGATGCAGCTAAAAATTTATAGTAATTTGAAAGCTGGTGGAGCTTAGTATAGATGGCCTAATAGAATGAGTACCACACACTGCTAATATGCCCAAAATTATTTTACAGGCAAGATGCAGCTAAAAATTATTATAAATTTCAAAGCTGGTGGAGCTTAGTATAGATGGCCTAATACAATGAGTACCATTCACTGCTAATATGCCCAAAATTATTTTCCAGGCAAGATGCAGCTAAAAATTATTATTAATTTCAAAGCTGGTGGAGCTTGGTATAGATGGCCTAATACAATGAGTACCACACACAGCTACTATGCCCCAAATTATTTTCCAGGCAAGATGCAGCTAAAAATTATTAGTAATTTGAAAGCTGGTGGAGCTTAGTATATTTGGCCTAATAGAATGAGTACCACACACTGCTAATATGCCCAAAATTATTTTACAATCAAGATGTAGCTAAAAATTATTATTAATTTCAAAGCTGGTGGAGCTTGGTATAGATGGCCTAATACAATGAGTACCACATACAGCTACTATGCCCAAAATTATTTTCCAGGCAAGATGCAGCTAAAAATTATTAGTAATTTGAAAGCTGGTGGAGCTTAGTATAGATGGCCTAATAGAATGAGAACCACACACTGCTAATATGCCCAAAATTATTTTCCAGGCAAGATGCAGCTAAAAATTATTATTAATTTCAAAGCTGGTGGAGCTTGGTATAAATGGCCTAATACAATGAGTACCACACTGCTACTATGCCCAAAATTATTTTCCAGGCAAGATGCAGCTAAAAATTATTAGTAATTTGAAAGATGGTGGAGCTTAGTATAGATGGCCTACTAGAATGAGTACCACACACTGCTAATATGCCCAAAATTATTTTCCAGGCAAGATGCAGCTAAAAATTATTATTAATTTCAAAGCTGGTGGAGCTTGGTATAGATGGCCTAATACAATGAGTACCACACACTACTACTATGCCCAAAATTATTTTCCAGGCAAGATGCAGCTAAAAATTATTATTAATTTCAAAGCTGGTGGAGCTTGGTATAGATGGCCTAATACAATGAGTACCACACACTGCTACAGGCCCAAAAGGTTTTACTTGGCTAGGTGCAGTAAAAATTTTAATGATGGTAGGGTATGAGATATATTTTTTGTCTTTTGTAGGTTTTGCTTCTTTTTGCTAGTGTGGACATGCTCCTATTTCTTGCATGTGTACCATCTTAGACCTCAGTTCACATTGCTTGGTTTTTTGTCTTGTTTGCATTCTGTGCAAATTAAGGGTGTGGCATCCCCTTTGTTGAGCTGATTAATATATATGTAGCTTACCACGGACCTAGGTGGTCTGAAGTTGGGACCCGGTCCTATTTGTCTACCCTTTTATATGCATTACTTCAACTTTGATATACAGTAAGGTTTTTAATATAGACAGTGTAGGTACCGTCCCAATTTAGGGGCACCTTGTCGCTGGTGGGACGGCTTGTATACTTTTTTTAATAAAAAATAGTTCACTAAGTACCCTATATTTAATAGGTAACTTTGCTTTACATTTATATATAATGATGGTAGGGTATGAGATATATTTTTTGTCTTTTGTAGGTTTTGCTTCTTTTTGCTAGTGTGGACATGCTCCTATTTCTTGCATGTGTACCATCTTAGACCTCAGTTCACATTGCTTGGCAGTAAAAAATTTGTATTACATACACAGGTGGTGTAGCTTGCAACACAGATAGGCTACTCCACTGACTAACACACACTGCAACAGGCCCAAAAGGATTTGCTTAGCTAGATTTAGCCAAATGCTGTGAAAAGCACTTGCACAGCACTAAAACAGACCTGCCTGGCAAAAAGTGATAGGAACTGATGTAACCTAGCCCTCAAAAGGCCTGGAATTACAACTAGTCACTACTCCCAACCTATCTGTGGATTTAAGATCACAGACCTGACGGCTAAAAGTGCTAGGAACTGCTGTAACCTAGCCCTCAAAAGGGGTGCAATTACAAACTAGTCCCTACTCCCTAAACCTTTCTGTCTATTTAAGAGAAAATTCGCTTGCAATTCAGTTACAGTTATAGCGCTAACAGCAGCAGCAGTGCCGTCTAACACTCAGCTGCAGCAGTGAGAAAATGGTGGCGACGGGGAAAATGGCTGGGTCTTATAGGGCAAGGACATGTGACATACACTGTCAATGACACATGCCCTTGCTTGTGTGAAAAAAAGCACTTCGCTCCGTGTGTGCGCTGCTGATAGTCTGACAGACTGCACCTCCCCACTGTAAATGCGGGAAAGAGAAAAAAAAAAGGAGATCTTCATTATTTCTGCAGAGATCCATCCCATGCCCCTCCCCCCGCCCTGCTGTACACTCAAACTGTGTATTAACATTGATTATCAGCATTACTATGAAAAAATTCAGTTACGATTTGGGTGCACGAACAGTTATCGAACATAACCTCGAACGAGCCGGATTTTTTTCAAATCGTTCGGGTTCGTCGAACGGCTCGAACACCGCTCAAAACAGCTCGAATTTGAGATTGGCGAACAGTTCGATTCGAACACCGCTCATCTCTAGTGATGAGCGAGCACTAAAATGTTTGAGTACTCGTTCGAGTCGAGCAAATTGGAAAGCTCAAGTGCTCGATCCGAGCAACGAGCGCCATGTAAGTCTATGGGAAACTCAAGTATTTTTTAGGCGGCACCTCCCGGAGGTCTGCAGAGGACCTAAAAGTTGACGAAATCGATGGGAACAGTGCTCAAATGACATGGGAACAGCATGGGGAAGACACCCTGGAAGCATCTCTGACTACCTGGTTACTGTTGTGAACAATGTAGTCAGAGTATTATACCACTTTTAGAGACTCGCAATAAAGCATACAAAAATGAAACCAAAATGGATTTTCCTGGGAAAAATGTTAAGGAACATCCTTTCCAGGGTAACGACTTGTATATAAGGCAAAATAAATAACTTAAAACAAAATTGCTCCTCCGCACCTTGGGCTATGTTCACATGTAGTGACGCGCCCAGGGGATGGGGGACGACTCGGCTCCCGGGCCTTGTTGTTGCCTGATCTTGGGGGATGTCGCGGTGGCCGGCTCCCAGGCCCGTACCCTGGGGTCACTCTTAAAAAGGAAGGGGGGAAAAGTTATATGGGATAGGGGAATGTTCGTGACGCCACCCGTGGTGTCTGGTGAGGATCACCAGCGCTGCTACAGTCCTCTGAGGCCGATGTTCAGGCAGCTTAGTTGGTGCGGCTCCCCACAGGTGGAGCGGGGCCTCAGGGCAGCATATAGAGGGTGTAGAATAGAGCGTTGGTGGGTTCAGAGCCGCGGAGGAAAGAACAGACAGAGGCAGTAGTTGAAGTCATCCAAGTCTTTACGCACTGTGGTGGTTACTCAGCTCAGAGCTTCTCTCTGCTGTCACATGGCGAGCTGCGGCTGCCAGGGTGGGGTTCAGCACACTCCAGGTAGTTCAGGAGCACTTGACAGGAACCCCGCTCGAGTGTGTTCCTCTCTAGTTGAACTTCTCCCGCCTTGTGTCCCCCACTGAGTTCCGTACGGGTACTGCGATGTCCCTTGTTGGTAATGTGTAGTTCCCGGACCGACTGGGTGCCCTTTTTGTTGACTTGTGGTGAGACCGTGGCGTAAGGCCGGGTCCCTCTGGATAAACTCAGATTAGGGCATACCGGTGGCGACTCCACTCCGTCCATATCCCCCTGGGATCCACATAAGCCTTCGGACTTTTCCGACGGAGACGTGAAGTGCAAAGTCAGATAATCGGGGACCGGTACCCCCTCTTGTGGCAGGGTCTCTCTGGCTGGGCCAGAATAAGGTATGCAGGTGGCGACTCCGCTCCTTCCGCACCCCTTGAGATCCTTTCGCCTGTGGAGCCTATCTCCTCTGCTCCCCTCCTAGGCCTTCTTGCTGGACCCTGACCGGGGACCGAGCTGGTTATAACTCTGCCCCGACCCCCCGTCTCGAGGCCTGAGACCGGGAACCGTGCACTCTCAGCCGGCTGCAGCTTTGAGCTGACTTGCCGTCCCAAAGACCCACGACCAAAGACCTTGTTACTAAAATGGCCTTCAGTTATATAGAATTCGAGTTCAGTGCTTAAATAAATGCTTCCTCCACCCTCATTCACTACATGGTTCCCCCTAACTTTGGTTCCCCCCAACTTCTCCATTCAGGCCCGGGGCAGCACGATGGTGCATTAGTCTCCCTTCAGAACTGGAGTGGTGTAGTGTTGAGTGTGTGGTTGGGGTCCTGTGTGGTACTCCATCCTTACCTTGGAGGGGAGATACCACACCTCGTTCTGAGGTGCAGTACGCCTGTGGCGACTGAACCCTCAGGGGTGCCACATTCCCCCCTGGTGAAACCGCACGTCCGCGGGCTGCAATAGAGCAAAGACATGGTATATTTCAGAAATTCAAAAATTTAAATTCTTTTTAAACAATAACAATCTTCCCTATATGGGAGGCACTTCTCTTAAACATTACAGGTTATACGTGATGAATACAAAGGCATTGTACATATATAAAACAGTAGAAAATATTGTATAAGTGCGAGTTCAGCAGCATGAGGGACCTGTCCAAAGCAAACCCTCCACGTAGGCCCTGGGGTGGCTGCAGGGCATGGTGATCCCGAGATGGACCTCCAATTGTGCCACACCAGACAGGTTTTTGTTCTGAGGTCTGGTGCTGTACGTATAAAACCAATAGGGGGCACCTTAATAGGTGCAAACTACATGCAATTAAGTTTGTTGGCTGCTCACTATCCGCAGGAACAATGTCTTTGTAGAACAAATAACTGGGGGGGGTAATAAGGAAGTCCAGCCTCCGGTGCCGCACTAGTGAAGGTATCCCCACCGGGGGTACGGCTCGTGCTTGCCCATGGATCCTGACCGGTCACCCGTGGCAGGGCTCGGGGGGGAGTCTTCCTTAAACTCCCGGTGCACCTGTAGGGCGTACCACCCATGTACTCCGTGGTGGCGGGTGTATGAGACCAAGTCTCCCGGGTAGAGATTGTGGTCGGGGTGGCCTTGATCCAAGTGGGGCTCAACATCCCGCCGGTTTACAAAAACATCATGTTTGAACTGGGGGCTGCGGATGAAGCCCCATCCAGCCTCCTGGAGAAACCGGAAGATAAGTCCTTCCTCCCGGGGGCTGGGACGGGAGGCCTCCGCCTGTCTGGCTTGGGCCTTGGCGGCTTTTGACCGCACCTCCAGCTGTTCACAGCGGACCCTCCGGGCACGTCGTTCCCTCTCTAGCTGGAGGAGCTTGCGTTCACAATACTCCACCAGCTGTCGAGCCTCAGCTTGGGTCTCCCGGGGAAACCCCATTAGATCCCCCCCTGGTAATCCCATCTAAATTCCTCCCCTCCTGGGCATGCAACCAGGGGTGCTGGCAACGGCGTTAATGGGGGCCGCTGTTGGTCCTCCACCTTCGCGGACCAATCTGGGTTCAGGAGCATGTACACCCAGGCGAGGGCAGGGGCTGGCGGTTCCAGAAGCATGAGGGGTAGCAGGCTTCCGGAGGCTGCGGCGGCTTGGGCCTCACGATCCGGGGCCAGTAACTGCTCCCAAACGGCGGCGCCGGGGAATGGAGGCGACGGTAGGAGGTCCAGGAGGAGGTCGGCACACTCAGCGCCCGGGACAGGGGTTTCAGTCTTACCTGCTCCTGGGCTGCGTGTGGCCTCCCGGTCTTCCTCCTTTTCCGCCTGGGCTGGGGCATCGCTGGTGGGGCGCGACGTATCTTGGCGTCGGGCCGCAAGCTTCCCCAGCAGGTTCTCTCTCCACTCCGCGACCGCTTTCCGCTGGGCCTCCTCAACTCGATGGGTCAGGTCCTGCGTCTCGCCGTGGAGGAACTCGGCCTCCTCCGCTGTTAATTGAATGCTGTATCCCTCCAGGGTGAGAGAGGTGGCTGCAGGTGGGCCAGCAACGGAGGGCACATCCTGTTCTCCTTCCATCGCGGCTGCCAGGTGTGGTCTATCTAGACTTGCCCAGACCACACCTTGTCTCCCTCTCTTTCTCCTCCTCTTTTGGGGGCGGTTCAGTGGCTGCTCGTAGACGGTCACTCCTTGGGACGTCCCATCCATCTTGACGGACACAACTATGCGGACAGTCTCTGATGTAAGGGGCGGTCTGAGCTTTTGGCGCTTTTGGGGAACCTGGCCCACGATGGGAGGTCTTAAGTTGTTGTTGTCTTCCCAGCACATAATGGTGCCCGTTCTTCTTGGGTGGGCGCCACATTGAATGTGGAAATACAGTCTATAGGAAAGGCGCACAGTACCCGATGGCAATGGGTATAGATTTCTGCCGTTGCCACGGGCACAAAATCCTGTTTGTGATGCCAGGAAGAGATGACGTGCTCAGGGGATGGGGGACGACTCGGCTCCTGGGCCTTGTTGTTGCCTGATCTTGGGGGATGTCGCGGTGGCCGGCTCCCGGGCCCATACCCTGGTGTCACTCTTAAAAAGGAAGGGTGTAAAAGTTATATGGGATAGGGGAATGTTCGTGACGCCACCCGTGGTGTCTGGTGAGGATCACCAGCGCTGCTACAGTCCTCTGAGGCCGGTGTTCAGGCAGATTAGTTGGTGCTGCTCCCCACAGGTGGAGCGGGGCCTCAGGGCAACGTAGAGAGGGTGTAGAATAGAGCGTTGGTGGGTGCAGAGCCGCGGAGGAAAGAACAGACAGAGGCAGTAGTTGAAGTCATCCAAGTCTTTACTCACTGTGGTGGTTACTCAGCTCAGAGCTTCTCTCTTCTGTAACACGGCGAGCTGCGGCTGCCAGGGTGGGGTTCAGCACACTCCAGGTAGTTCAGGAGCACTTGACAGGACCCCCGCTCGAGTGTGTTCCTCTCTAGTTGAACTTCTCCCGCCTTGTGTCCCCCACTGAGTCCCGTACGGGTACTGCGATGTCCTTTGTGGGTAATGTGTAGTTCCCGGACCGACTGGGTGCCCTTTTTGGTGATTTGTGGGGAGAACATGGCGTAAGGTCGGGTCCCTCTGGATAAACTCAGATTAGGGCATACAGGTGGTGACTCCGCTCCGTCCATATCCCCCCTGGGATCCACATAAGCCTCCGGACTTTTCCGACAAAGACGTGAAGTGCAAAGTCAGATAATCGGGGACCGGTACCCCCTCTTGCGGCAGGGTCTCTCTGGCAGGGCCAGAATAAGGTATGCAGGTGGCGACTCCGCTCCATCCGCACCTCTTGAGATCCTTTCACCTGTGGAGCCTATCTCCTATGCTCCCCTCCTAGGCCTTCTTGCTGGACCCTGACCGGGGACAGAGCCGGTTATAACTCTGCCCCGACCCCCCGTCTCGAGGCCTGAGACCGGGAACCGTGGACCCTCAGCCGGCTGCAGCTTTGTGCTGACTTGCCGTCCCAAAGACCCATGACCAAAGACCCGGTTCTTAAAATGGCCTCCAGTTATATATGATTCTATTAACTGCTTAGGTAAAGTGCTTCCTCCACCCTCACTCACTACATGGTTCCCCCCAACTCCTCCATTCAGGCCTGGGGCAGCACTATGGTGCTTTAGGCCCCCTTCAGAACTGGAGTGGTGTAGTGTTGAGTGTGTGGTTGTGGTCCTGTGTGGTCCTCCATCCTTACCTGGGAGAGGAGATACCACACCTCGTTCTGAGGTGCAGTACCCCTGTGGCGACTGAACCCTCAGAGGCGCCACAACTGCATACCCTATAACTGTATAGCAGACTCTCTCCTTTCTAATGGGAACATGTCGTACCTTGTTACTGTGGCCCTGCTCTGTGTGTCTTTAAATTCTTAGTGGGGTTTTTCCTAAAATTGTTAGCCGTTGGACTCATTGCATACCCTATAACTGTATAGCAGACTCTCTCCTTTCTAATGGGAACATGTCGTACCTTGTTACTGTGGTCCTGCTCTGTGTGTCTTTAAATTCTTAGTGGGGTTTTTCCTAAAATTGTCTGCCGTTGGACTCACTGCATACCCCAAAACTGTATAGCAGACTCTCTCCTTTCTAATGGGAACATGTCGTACCTTGTTACTGTGGCCCTGATTTATGTGTCTTT
Organism: Phyllobates terribilis; assembly: GCF_046119375.1. Taxonomy (NCBI): domain Eukaryota; kingdom Metazoa; phylum Chordata; class Amphibia; order Anura; family Dendrobatidae; genus Phyllobates; species Phyllobates terribilis. The sequence continues at coordinate 793,467,189 of NW_027362761.1, forward strand.
AAATTCTTAGTGGGGTTTTTCCTAAAATTGTCAGCCGTTGGACTCACTGCATACCCTATAACTGTATAGCAGACTGTCTCCTTTCTAATGGGAACATGTCGTACCTTGTTACTGTGGCCCTGCTCTATGTGTCTTTAAATTCTTAGTGGGGTTTTTCCTAACATTGTCAGCCGTTGGCGACTGAACCCACAGAGGCGCCACAACTGCATACCCTATAACTGTATAGCAGTCATCAAAGCAAAAGGTGGCTACTTTGAAGAACTTAGAATATAAGACATATTTTCAGTTATATAAGACATTTTCAGTTGTTTCACACTTTTTTTGTTAAGTATATAATTCCACATGTGTTAATTAATAGTTTTTATGCCTTCAATGTGAATGTGCAATTTTCAAAGTCATCAAAATGTAGAAAAATCTTTAAATGAGAAGGTGTGTCTGTACTGTATGTGACTGACATGTTTCTATCTATCTAATCTATGTGTTATGCGCTATTCTTTCTGTTCTAAATTGTCGGGTACCGGTGTATGCCGGCTTTTTTAAAGAGATGGGTGCATGAAAATCGGAGTGCACTAGTGTGTTCTGAGTGCCCTGCTATGTTTTTCATGCACCCTCCTATATACCCTGCCTGCCTGTCTGCCTATATATTCTGCCTGCCTGACTTTTAATTGAGCACTGTTCCCATCGATTTGGGCAATTTGGCCTTCTGCAGACCGCCGGAGGGGGGGGGGGGGGCGCCAGATAAATGCTCGAGTTTCCCATAGACTTACATTGGGCTCATTGCTCGGGACGAGCACCCGAGTATTCCAATGTGCTCGACCCGAGCTTCGAGCACCCGAGCATTTTAGTGCTCGCTCATCACTACACTCCACCAATCTGCAGCCCCTTACATAGTGGAGCCTGTCTAAATTCGGATCCCTCTATTGCAATTAAAGGGCGAATGGCAGGCTTCTTATGACACCTGGTAAGTTTAGTGGCTAGTGCAGAGTTCACAAATAAAAGCCCTATTTAGAGCTGGTAGACTTCCATACACAGCTCAACTTTTCAAGATCCTTTCAACTATCATTTCAAACCATTTTTTATATATATATTATAGTGACTGCTGTTTATTACATTCAGTGTGCAGCTCCAGCTTTGTATTGAGAGCTGTGTACAAGTGGTGTAAGTAGACTTAATTTAGAGCCTTTAAACCTATCTGTATGTGCAGTTCATACAGGAACCACTCACTTCATAGTGGTCAATCTGTAGGGCTCCCTGGTCCCAGACCCTCATCGATCGGCAGCTCACAGCAGCCACTATACCATATAAAACATAGTGTGGCAAGACTACTCCCTCGGCTCTACGGTGGCAGACACAGGACACAAGGTTTGGGTAAGCTTCCTGCGGGTTTATTGTGCAGCATAAACTCCAGCAGCGTCCCAATAAAATAAACAGTCCCTCTTGGGGTTAACGGGGAAACAAAAGATGAAAATATAACAGAGACCTCTTAGCCAGCAAGGCCTTTGCCAGCTGCTGATAGTCCTGTGAAGTGTCTGCAACACCAGTCCTCCGGTGTTGCTCTCTGGTGTCAGCCACACACAGCCTGGAGACCTCAATCTCCAGACCCCACACTCCACACAGGAAACAAACTGACTGAAAACTTATACCCTGTTCAGCCACTCCCTGAGGGGAGGTATGGGGAATGACTTCCCTCCCATCTCTGCGTCATTCCCATAAAACCACACCCTTTCAAAGAGGTAACCCCCAGCATCTAATAGGCTGGCAGAAAATCTATTGGTTTCAATTCACACAGGCCAGCAACCTGCGGGACACATACCTCCCCTCACATATAATACCAGTGACTCTGTCACATATTGCCTCCATCTGCCCAAAGGTTTGGGCACCTTCAGACACCAGGCAGGGAATCCAAGAGAGGGCATCCGCGTTCCCATGTAACTTCCCGGGCCTATGCTCCACGTGAAAGTTAAAATCTTGGAGCCCTAGGAACCATCTAGTTACCATGGCATTTTTTCCCTTCTTCTCCCTCAACCATCTCAACGGGGCATGGTCTCATATTAATTTAAACTTCCGGCCTAGTAGGTAATATTTTAGTGTATCTATGTCCCACTTTATGGCTAAACACTCTTTCTCTACTATTGCGTAATTCTTCTCACAGACGAAAGCTTCCGGCTCAGACAGAGAATGGGATGCTCTTCCCCATTTATCTCTTGAGAAAGTACAGCCCCTAGACCAACCTCTTAAGTGTCTGTCTGGACCACAAATTCTTTCTTAAAGTCTGCACAGTGCTATCTTCAACTGTTGAAAGGCGGTCTCTGTTTCTTCCGTCCATTTCACCATGGTTAATTTGGTGCCTTTTAGAAGATCCGTCAGTGGTGCGGCCATCATGGCTAAATTCGGGATAAACCGCCGGTAATATCCCACCATTCCCAGAAACGCTTACTTGCTTCTTGGAGAACGGTTGCGGTCAGCTCTGGATTGCCTCAACTTTCTTGACTTGCAGCTTTATTTTACCTCTTCCAATGACATAGCCCAAGCACTTGGCCTCTTCTTTTCCAACGACACATTTTTTTGGATTTATAGTAAATCCCGCCTTTACCAGAGCATCCAGAACGGCCTGTAGTTTAGGTAGATGACTAGCCCAGTCTGGGCTAAAGACCACAATGTCGTCAAGGTAGGCTGCGGCATACTTCTTATGTGGGGCTAGGATCCGATCCATAGCCCTCTGAAAGGTGGCTGAGGTCCCCTGTAGTTCAAAAAGCATCCGCATGTATGAAAACACCCATCAGGTGTCGAGAAAGCAGTCTTCTCCTTGGCCATCTGGGACATGGGGGTATGCCAGTAGCCCTTCGTCAGGTCAAGAGTGGTGATGTACTTCGCCGGTCCAAGCCTCTCAATGAGTTTGTCGACGCGGGGCATCGGATACGCGTCACACTTGGAAACCTCATTCAGCCGGCGGTAGTCATTGCAAAACCTCCATTCTCCATTGGGTTTTGGCACGAGGACGATTGGGCTCAACCACCCACTCTGACTCCTCTATCACCCCGAGGTCTAACATCCTCTTCACCTCAGCTGAGATCACCTCCCGGCGTGCTTCCATAATCCGGAACGACTTCAGATTCACTCTTACGTCTGCCTCTGTTAGCACGTCATGCTCTACCACCTGAGTATGCCCCGGCAACTCTGAGAACAGCTCCCAATTCCTCTGTAGTAGTTCCCAACACTGTTGCTTCTGGGCCGACGATAGAGTCTCTGCAATGGTGACCTCCTCCACCTTGCCTTCGGGTGCGGCTCCAAGGCATGGAGTTTTCACAGGTTCCCGGTCCCGCCACAGCTTGAGCAAGTTTACATGGTATATTTGGTGCGTCTTTTTTCGGCCAGGCTGGTGGACTTTATAATTAACCTCGCTGACTTTCTCCACCACCTCAAACGGACCTTGCCATTTGGCCAGGTACTTGCTCTTGACGGTAGGGATTAGTACCAAAACACGGTCCCCGGGCTGGAACTGTCTTAGTCTCGCCGACCGGTTATATATCCTCGCCTGGGCTTCCTGCGCCTGGAGGAGATGTTCCTTCACGATGGGCATCACCTTTGGGATTCTCTCCTGTAACTGGGGAACATGTTCGATGATACTCCGTTGTGGCGTGACCTCGGCCTCCCAGGTTTCCTTGGCGATGTCTAGGAGACCTCTTGGATGCCGCCCATATAGGAGCTCAAATGGAGAGAAGCCAGTGGAGGAAGAAAAATAGAAATGGGAGCAGGTAGTCCCAGTCTCTCCTATCCTTTTCAACGACCTTCCTGAGCATCGCTTTTAAGGTCTTGTTAAAGCGTTCCACTAGACCGTCCGTCTGCGGATGATAAACCGAGGTCCGCATCTGAGCTTTCTGAAGGACTCTGCAAAGCTCCTTCATCACCTTTCTCATGAAGGGGGTTCCTTGGTCTGTCAGAATCTATTTTGGCAGACCTGTTCAAGCAAAAATATGGACCAGCTCTTAGGCTATACTTTTACTGGACGAGTTCCTTAGGGGTACCGCTTCGGGGTACCGGGTCGCATAGTTCATGACCACCAGGATATATTGGTGGCTCCAAGTTGATTTAACTAAGGGACCCATGAGGTCCATGGCAATCCTCTCAAAATTAACCTCTATCACAGGTAGTGGAACTAAGCGGCTACGAAAGTGGGAAGAGGGAGCGCTTATTTGTCAGGTGGGGCACAACCTACAATAGTTCTAAATTTCTCGGTAACACCCTGGTAAATAAAACCCTCTCAGTATCCTCTCCTGAATTTTCTCGACCCCTAGGTGTCCCCCCAGAACATATGAAGGGGGCATATCTAGTAACCTCCGTCTGCATGGCCCCGGTACTAACAGCTGTTCCACTATCCCACCGCCCCTTAGTTTGGCCACCCAATATAGCAACTCCCCCTACACTGCAAAGTGGGGGAACCTGGTGTCGGCCCCCGACTCTTGGGCAGCCCCATTACATACAGTAACCTGGTCAAATGCCCTCTTTAAGGTCAGGTCTCAAATTTGAGCAGTCCCAAAGTCCTCTCCGGACATATCTAACTCAGGGAGGTCGGCCTCCTCGGTCACCATCTCGCCCTCGTCGACGGCAAGGAGGCACAGTGGGAACTCATCCATCTGAGACTTCATCGGGGGATCTTCTCCAGGGACCTGGCTTTTGCCCACACTACTTAGTCCAGTTCCCTTCCCCCACAACTTCCAAAATAAATAAAAATCATGTCCCAGTATGATGGGATGTATCAGGTCCTTAACCACCCCGACTTTGTGGGATTGGGCACCACAGTCTGTTCCCACTGTCACTGTGGCCACGGGATAGTCCTTGGCATCACCATGGATGCACCGAACGCCCACAGTTTTGGAAGGGATCAACTGGTGGGGAAGGGTAGCTCTGATTAAGGTCACCAGACTCCCAGAGTCTAACAGTCCAAGCATTTTCACTCCATTAATGGACACGGCACACGCCTGCGGCCCCTCGCCGGGTCGACAGTCTACACTGCAGGCTGGGTAAGCATAATAGGAGACCTGTCTGCCTAGGCTGCAGTCTATGGGCTCAAGGGACATATGACACCTGGCGGCTAAGTGTCCAGGGTTGTGACACCGCCAACAGAATATATCCTTAACCCCAGTCCTTGTAGCACCTTCAGTGGGAGTAGGATGCCCCTCAGAGGTGGCTATAGACCCCTTCCATGATAAACCCGCCCCCTTCTGGGTATCCCAGTATGGAGAAGTGACTATATCCGGTTTCTCGAGGGATTTCTCATCCACCTGGTACCTCTCTACCAGGCAGATGAAGTCATCTACATTCTGGGGATCGCCCTGGGCAACCCAGGTCAGTACTGGTTTAGGAAGGGAATGCACGAATCTGTCAATCACTACCCGCTCAACCATTTGGGCCGGAGTGGAGGACTCTAGTTGCAACCACTTCTGGACGAGATGCAGTAGGTCAAACATCTGCGAGCGAGGGGGTTTGTCGCTGGCATACGCCCAGTGATGGACTCGTTGGGCTCTCACCACCATATTCACTCCCAGGCATGCTAAGATCTCTGTCTTTAGTTTGTCATATTCCTTGGCATCCTGCAGTGCCAAGTCGTAATATGCCTTTTGGGGTTCACCAGACAAATATGGCTCCAGAACCTCTGCCCACTGTTCTGGTGGAAGTCTCTTCTGATCAGCCACCCTCTCTAAGACAGCTAAAAATGCTTCTACATCATCCCCGGGGGTCATTTTCTGCATGGCCCGTCTTACCGCCTTCCTGACGTGGGAATCATCAGTCGGCAATAGAGGTGGGGCAGTCGCCCTGCCTTGGATGGCATCCACCAGAAGCTGTATCTGCTGTTGCTCCTCCTGCTGGTGCTGCTGCTGCGCCTTTTGCTGCAACTGGATCTGCTGAAGAAACAGTTTGGCCATCTCCTGGTGCTGGCTCTGCAAGTGCTGTTGGTGCATCCGTTGTTTGCTCTTCACTAGGTGCTTAATGAGCTCCTCCATACTGCCAGCCTTCTCTGGCAGGGTGGCGGCCTGCACCCAGGACATCCACCGTTTCTTATAACAGGCACACATGCTCCTGGGATCTTGTTCGCACTCTCACACCAACTGTAGCAAGATGACTCCCTCAGCTCTCCGGAGGAAGAAATTGGACACACGGAGATCTATTGGTTTCAATTCACACAGGCCAGCAACCTGCGTGACACATACCTCCCCTCGCATATAATACCAGTAACTCTGTCACATTAGTTTAAATGACAGTTACATTTTAAATCAAGTGCATTGCAAGGTGGGGACTCTGTCAGACATTCTTTTACAGCACACATTTTTACTTGTTCTACTACACTGTAGCTTTCAAGTGGCAATAGACTTCAAGGACTATCCTTCACTCCCCATGTGCATCAGTGAGCCTTGGCTATCTATAAAACTTTTGGCAGTTCATCAGTTGCCCTTCCTTTGGCCACATTTAGAAGATGCTAAAAACCAAATATTGTAAATACTAGTGATGAGCGAGCACTAAAATGCTCGGGTACTCGTTGCTCGGGTCGAGAAAATTGGAATACTCGGGTGCTCGACCCGAGCAACGAGCCCAATGTAAGTCTATGGGAAACTCGAGCACTTTTCAGGTGGCTCCCCCTGGCAGTCTGCAGAGGGCCTAAAAATTGCCCAAATCGATGAGAACAGTGCTCAAATGACATATGAACAGCATGGGGAAGACCCCTGGAAGCATTTCTAACTCCCAGGTCACTGCTGTCAACAACGTTGTCAGAGTATTACACCATTTTTACGGACTCACATTAAAACATACAAAAACGAAACCAAAATGGATTTTCCTGCGTAATATATTAAGGAACATCCTTTCCAAGGTAATGACTTGCATATAAAGTAAAATAAATAAACAAAACCAAAAATACTCCTCCACACCTTGGGCTATGTTCACACGTAGTGTTTTTGATGCGTTTTTTCACTTTTGCATTGCTTTCAACCGTGACAAATGCATTCACTGGGAAATGTTATTTTAACATTTTACAACCTTATCTGGCCATGTGGTGTGTGACACATCATCAGACACATGCATACAGTGCTGAAAAGACATGGGAACAGCATGGGGAAGACCTCTGGAAGCATTTCTGACTCCCAAGTCACTGCCTAAAAGTGTGCCCATCATAAGTGATCCTTGGTGCAAGCGAAGATGCCTTCCGCCATGCACCTGTCATTGAAGACTTTCAACAATCACCGTCCACGTCCTTGTCCCAGTGCAGCATTCAGTTGTCCCTACCTCATTCCTTGGAATGCAAGCGCAAGTATGCAGCCAGCCACCCACCAACAGGCCACAACACTAAACTGCCAGATTTCTGGGCAGCTGCTTGCACTTGAAATATGGCCTTTTAGGCTCGTGGAGGCGGAAGTTTTTCATAACCTCATGCCAGCAGCGACCGGGTGTCAATACTCGGTCCCCAGCCGCCACTGTTTCTCCCGGTGTCGTCTCCGCCTTCCACAAGCACGGGTCCCACAACATTACCCATGCCCTCCCCAGTGCACTTACTGGGAAGGACCGCCTAACCACAAACACGTGGATAGGTGAATGTGGCTAGGGACAGTACAGAGCCAGTCCAAAGCTTTTTTTGCTGACAGTTGTATTTCACCACAGCCATATTCTTTAGCTTGGTGAAAGGACTTGGGAAACCATATCTACCCAGCTGTCATTTCTCCCAGGAAGTCCTCTAAAGCTGCTTTCACTTGAAATGTGGCATTTTAGTCTCGTGGAGGCGGAAGCTTTTCACAACCTCATGCCGGCGGTGGATGGGTATCCATACTCGGTCCCCAGCCGCCATTATTTTTCCCGGTATCGTCTCCGCCTTCCACAAGCACGGGTCCCACAACATTACCCGTGCCCTTCCCAGTGCACTTACTGGGAAGGACCGCCTACCCACACCACGTGGACAGGTGAATGTGGCCAGGGACGGTACCAAGCCAGTCCACAGCTTTTTTTGATGAGAGTTGTATTTAGCTCGGTGAAAGGACTGGCATAGAGGGAAACTGTATTTACTCTGGGTGTCATTTCTCCGTCACCAGGTTCCGTCCATTGTCACACACGACCATGCCTGGCTGTATGTTCAGCGGTGAGAGCCACATATCAGGCTGCTGTGTTACAGCTTTCAACAACTCTGCAGCGCTGGGCGGTTTGTCAATTAAACATTAAGCATGTTATCTTCAGCACAGTGTGTTGCCGCTTGGCCAAGGCAGTGCTGCAGTGCTTTCAGCTTGTGACTGATGTGGTCATGCCGGAGATAGAGGAGGAGGTGCAGGAGCTGAAAAATATGATTACAATGAGGTTAAATTGGTGACGCTGTTTTTTATACTAAAGAAAGATCCTATTGTTTTGTTTTTTTTACTTTATTTTTTAAGACAAATGCATTCACCGGGAAATGGGTTCAGAGTATGTATCCAGCCAATTGAGCGCTCCCAGGCTCACAAGGAATGATTATCCAAAAAAAGGATTTACTTCTTCAGAAGATTTATTCAAGTTAGTAAATAGATAAAACTTATAAATAAAACAACGCGTTTCGGCTATTAAAATTAAAGATATATAGCCTTCCTCAGGTCTAATGTAAGAAAGTCAATAGTGGTGGTTATATAGTCACTATAAAAACCTACCTAGTGAAATAATTATCCTAATCACATGTAAATTGGTTTGAGTTGGAACGCCCAAATCCCATTCTATAGAGACTCAGCTTTCTCAGAGTTAGGATTTTCCAGCTTTTTCCTCTGATTATAGAATAAACAAATTATAGAGCAGCTAAACTTGTCATAATAAAATTTGTCATAATAAAATTTTCCATAATAAAATTTTGGTAATGAAGATATTATACTTTCTCCTTTTCTTTCTTTCCTTTCTTTTTCTATCCCTTTAAGAGGAGAAAATAAGTGCATTAGTAGAAAAATCTATACCATGAACCTGAATTTAAGAAGATTTTCATTCAATAGGTATATCAATGAAATTCAGATAAGGGGAGTTTAATTCACATGGATATATATGCCAAAGGTAGTAAAACGGAGAGAGAAAAGAAAAAAAAAAACGCATAAAAACGCAACAAAAATCGCAAGAGAAAAAAACGAGAAAAAAAAAAAAAAACGCATAAAAACGCATCAAAAAACGCAAGAAAAAAAAAAAAAAAAAAAAGGAGAGAGGTTATTATCATACATAGTGAATGAAACATTAATTGTGGAGATATCTCCGTGAACTCTATACATTCTCCAATTTATCATTGAGGCCATCAGGATACAAACAACGTAGTCTATATATCCAGAAGGCCTCCTTCTTGTTAAGTTGTTGGATCCTGTCAGGAATATCAGCTGGGATCTGCTCCACCGGTGTAAGTCTCACTTTAAATTTTTTGTTATGGGTAGTAAGAAGATGTCTGGAGAGACTGTGTGTTAATAAGCCATTTTTGGCATTGTATCTGTGGGCATTGAGTCGGGATCTCACCATTTGTGTGGTCCTACCCACGTACTGGAGACCGCAATCACATGTAATAACATAGATTACATAGTCACTAGTACAGGTCAGGTGATCCTTGATATTAAAAGTCTCTCCTGTGCTATTCGATGTAATGGAATGGGACCCATGAGTAATTATATGACAGCACTGACATTTTTTCTGAGAGCACCTATAAGTGCCATTCTGTGTGAGTCTATTTGTACTAATCAAGGGACAAATGTTTTTAGATTGAGAGAACACTGGTTGGCCTCCTGGCTTCTGTTTTTTTAAACGGCTAGGTGCGAGGAGGTTTCTTAGAGTTTTTCCTCTCCTAAATGTAATGCCAGGTATTTTTGGCAATATATCTCGTAGGAGAGGATCTTGTTTCAAGATATGCCAATGCTTTTGCAAAATATTCCTAATCAATTGGTTCCCCTTATTATAAGAGGTGATAAAATTATGATTCCATTTATTCATATTCCTAGTGTCACTATCCCTGGATTCCTTATGGGGCAATTTATCCCCATTCCCCAAACAATCAGTTTGGGTTTTAGTCGAATTTATACGGTATGCCTCATCGATAATTTGCTTGGGGTACTTTTTCTCTTTAAGTCTCTTCTTAAGTATATCCGATTGTCTGATATAATCCGAATCCTTAGTATTATTTTTTCTGATTCGATGAAATTGGCTGAAAGGGATGTTATTTTTCCATCTGATGTAATGGGCACTTTGATAGTCTAAGTAGCCATTCACATCAACAGATTTGAAATGAGTTTTCGTTATTATTTTTTTTTCTTCATGTGAAATTTCTAAATCAAGAAAAACAGCTATTTTTGGTTCGATACTAGAAGATAAAGTAATGCCCCAGGTGTTCTCATTCAATTCACTGACTAGAGACTGAGCATCCTCTCTACTGCCCCTCCAAATCACGAATAGATCATCTATATAGCGCTTGTACAGTACTATATTGTTGCTATATTTAGGGGAGCATAGGGGTGACTGGGACTCGAATAGCCCCATGAATAAATTAGCAAAACTTGGGGCTACCCGAGTCACCATCGCGGTACCAAGCCTCTGTAAATAGAGGTGTCCCTCAAATTCAAAAAGATTATGTTTGAGGATAAAATTTAAGCCTCTCAAAAGGAAATCTACCTGACCTTGTGGCATATCTTTATCCTGCTGTAAAAAAAATTTCACTGCATTTATACCTAAATCATGACCAATATTTGAATAAAGTGCATTAACATCCATTGTAATCATGAGATAATTATCCTCCCATTGTAGTGCATTCAATTCAAAAATAAGTTGAGTAGAATCTTTTAAATAGGAGGCGAGAGATTTTACATATTGCTGAAGGTACAGATCTATAAAGTGGGAGAGTGGACTAGTAAGGGAATTCATTCCTGAAATGATAGGTCATCCAGGAGGATTATTACAATCCTTGTGAATTTTCGGCAAGTGATAAAAGAATGCCAATGATGGTTCTTTATTGTTTAAAAAAGTTGATCAGGTCATGGTATTCCCTTGTGAAATCCTTTGAGGGATCCACCTCTAGCCTTTCATAATATTTAGTATCTGATAAAATGTTATATGCTTCCTTAATATAGGTCTCCCTATCTTGGACCACCACGCCCCCTCCTTTATCAGCTTCCCTAATAATAATATCCCCATTGTTTTTTAATTTAGTGATGGCTATTCTCTCTCTTTTAGTAATATTTGGTCTCCGCATTTGGAATGCACCTTTCTTATTAATATTGTCCCTATTTTTTATTGTTAATTGATTTTTAGAAAATTTTATTGAATCTAGGGTACGAAAATCTTCATTAACTAGTGCTAGGAAAGTTACTATATAATTACCCCTATGGTGTACTGGATTAAAATTTGAATGGGTTTTGATCTCCAGATGTATATTTTTATCAAGTTCCATACTATTGTCAGGGGGTATTATCAAATCCGATGTTGTTTTTGTAGTGGGTTTCTCTGCATTTTTCTTTTTCAATTCAAAGTACCTTGTAAGAGTAACACGTCTCACAAACTTATTCAAGTCAACAAAGAGATCAAAGTGATTCGTTTCTTGACCTGGGCAAAAATTAAGACCCTTAGTAAGGACTTTTTGTTCAACCTCATCCAAAGGGTATTTGGATAAGTTGAAGATCCTATTAGGTTCTTTTGTTGGTGGTTTACAGATTGTTCTTACAGTCTGCGATCCTATGTCATCAGTGTAGGTAGATTGACAAGTTTTTTTGTATTTATCCCTATTTTTTCGGGTGCTTCTACCTGCTCTAGTCCCTCTGGACCTCCTAATTTTATCACCTCTTATAATAAGGGGAACCAATTGATTAGGAATATTTTGCAAAAGCATTGGCATATCTTGAAACAAGATCCTCTCCTACGAGATATATTGCCAAAAATACCTGGCATTACATTTAGGAGAGGAAAAACTCTAAGAAACCTCCTCGCACCTAGCCGTTTAAAAAAACGGAAACCAGGAGGCCAACCAGTGTTCTCTCAATCTAAAAACATTTGTCCCTTGATTAGTACAAATAGACTCACACAGAATGGTACTTATAGGTGCTCTCAGAAAAAATGTCAGTGCTGTCATATAATTACTCATGGGTCCCATTCCATTACATCGAATAGCACAGGAGAGACTTTTAATATCAAGGATCACCTGACCTGTACTAGTGACTATGTAATCTATGTTATTACATGTGATTGCGGTCTCCAGTACGTGGGTAGGACCACACAAATGGTGAGATCCCGACTCAATGCCCACAGATACAATGCCAAAAATGGCTTATTAACACACAGCCTCTCCAGACATCTTCTTACTACCCATAACAAAAAATTTAAAGTGAGACTTACACCGGTGGAGCAGATCCCAGCTGATATTCCTGACAGGATCCAACAACTTAACAAGAAGGAGACCTTCTGGATATATAGACTACGTTGTTTGTATCCTGATGGCCTCAATGATAAATTGGAGAATGTATAGAGTTCACGGAGATATCTCCACAATTAATGTTTCATTCACTATGCATGATAATAACCTCTCTCCTTTTTTTTTTTTTTTTTTTCTCTTGCGTTTTTTGTTGCGTTTTTTGATGCGTTTTTATGCGTTTTTTTTTTTTTTTCTTTCTCTCTCCGTTTTACTACCTTTGGCATATATATCCATGTGAATTAAACTCCCCTTATCTGAATTTCATTGATATACCTATTGAATGAAAATCTTCTTAAATTCAGGTTCATGGTATAGATTTTTCTACTAATGCACTTATTTTCTCCTCTTAAAGGGATAGAAAAAGAAAGGAAAGAAAGAGAAGGAGAAAGTATAATATCTTCATTACCAAAATTTTATTATGGAAAATTTTATTATGACAAATTTTATTATGACAAGTTTAACTGCTCTATAATTTGTTTATTCTATAATCAGAGGAAAAAGCTGGAAAATCCTAACTCTGAGAAAGCTGAGTCTCTATAGAATGGGATTTCGGCGTTTCTAACTCAAACCAATCTACATGTGATTAGGATAATTATTTCACTAGGTAGGTTTTTATAGTGACTATATAACCACCACTATTGACTCTCTTACATTAGACCTGAGGAAGGCTATATATCTTTAATTTTAATAGCCGAAACGCGTTGTTTTATTTATAAGTTTTATCTATTTACTAACTTGAATAAATCTTCTGAAGAAGTAAATCCTTTTTTTGGATAATCATTCCTTGTGACCCTGGGAGCGCTCAATTGGCTGGATACATACTCTGAACCCTATTCTTACGGACTCCAGCTGGGAGATCCGTTTAATCCAGATAGAAGCTGCATACCAGTGGACCAGCTACCCACATTAGACCAGAATTGGTCGATAAGCCTTGGTACAAGATCTGCTAAAGGTGAGCAGTTCATTTTTCTTCTGTTTCTATATATATATATACATCTACACTTAGATCTGCGCCTGTTTTTTGTTTCTCCCCCCACCAGACCTACAGCCTTGGGGTCGAATACATTGAATTCACCGGGAAATGTCATTTTAACATTTTACAACCATATCTGGCAATGAGGTGTGTGACACATCATCAGACACATCCTGTTTTATTTATGATGGAGGGACTCTGAAAGTCATAAAGCCTAATTTATAGGGCCCTTACTATTCTTAAAAGGCCAGCAGCTGGCCCTCGTTATTGTTAGAGAGCCATTAACCGGTTATGCTTTGTTGTTCCCAATATTAACAAGTGGGTCTCCTATACTGTTATTGCATATCTAGTGACTGTAAGGGCTGCCAAAAATTTGGACGCATCCCAATACCCCTTTGAAGAGAAATAGAGGAGGGTCTCAGTAAAAAAAATGTTCCCATTTTAAAGGAGCGGGTCTCCTATAGTGGTAATGCCCATGTTGTGACTGTAAGGGCTGCCAAAATTTGGGAAAAATCCCACTAAGAATTTAAAGACACATAGAGCAGGACCACAGTAATGACAAATTCCTATTAGAAAGGAGAGAGTCTGCTATACAGTTATAGGGTATGAAGTAAGTCCAACAGCTGACCAATTTTAGGAAATACCCCACTAAGAATTTAAAGACACCTAGAGCAAGGCAACAGTAACAAGTACGACATGTTCCCATTAGAAAGGAGAGAGTCTGCTATACAGTTATAGGGTATGCAGTGAGTCCAATTGCTGATCAATTTTAGGAAAAACCCCACTAAGAATTTAAAGACACATAGAGCTGGGCCACAGTAATGACAAATTCCCATTAGAAAGGAGAGAGTCTGCTATACAGTTAAAGGGTATGCAGTGAGCCCAATGGCTGACCAATTTTAGGAAAAACCCCATTAAGAATTTAAAGACACATAGAGCAGGGCCACAACAACGAAAAATTCCCATTAGAAAGGAGAGAGTCTATTATACAGTTATAGGGTATGCAGTGAGTCCAACGGCAGACCAATTTTAGGAAAAACTCCACTAAGAATTTAAAGACACATAGAGCAGGGCAACAGTAACAAGTATGACATGTTCCCATTAGAAAGGAGAGGGTCTGCTATACAGTTATAGGGTATGCAGTGAGTCCAATGGCTGATCAATTTTAGGAAAAACCCCACTAAGAATTTAAAGACACATAGAGCTGGGCCACAGTAATGACAAATTCCCATTAGAAAGGAGAGAGTCTGCTATACAGTTAAAGGGTATGCAGTGAGCCCAACGGCTGACCAATTTTAGGAAAAGCCCCACTAAGAATTTAAAGACACATAGAGCAGGGCCACAACAACGACAAATTCCCATTAGAAAGGAGAGAGTCTATTATACAGTTATAGGGTATGCAGTGAGTCCAAAGGCTGACTAATTTTAGGAAAAACCCCACTAAGAATTTAAAGACACATAGAGCAGGGCCAGAGTAATGACAAATTCCCATTAGAAAGGAGAGAGTCTGCTATACAGTTATAGGGTATGCAGTGAGTCCAAAGGCTGACCAATTTTAGGAAAAACCCCACTAAGAATTTAAAGACACATAGAGCAGGGCCACAGTAACGACAAATTCCCATAAGAAAGGAGAGGGTCTGCTATACAGTTATAGGGTATGCAGTGAGTCCAATGGCTGACCAATTTTAGGAAAAACCCCACTAAGAATTTAAAGACACATAGAGCAGGGCCACATAACAAGGTATGACATGTTCCCATTAGAAAGGAGAGGGTCTGCTATACAGTTATAGGGTATGCAGTAAGTCCAACAACTGACCAATTTTTAGGAAAAACCCCACTAAGAATTTAAAGACACATAGAGCAGGGCCACAGTAGCGACAAATTCCAATTAGAAAGGAGAGAGTCTCCCATAGTGTTGGCCTATGCAGTGAATGCAAGGGCTGCCAAAAATTTGGAGACACTTCAATGCCCATTGGAAGAGACGTGGAGGAGGGCCTTATAAAAAAATATTTCCATTAGAAAGGAGCAGGCCTCCTATACTTGTAATGCCCATGCACTAAGTGTATGGGCTGACAAACATTTACTGTACCCCTGGGGGGTATACATGAACATACTGTATAAAAAAAAACTTTCACGGGCATCATAAACACCCTTTAAAAAAATTATGTAGGTGTTGCATCAAGGACCACGGTCACCCTGGTGATATGGTGGTGGAGGATGAGGAGATGGAGGAGGACAAGAGCAAATAGCCAAAATCAGGAAGCGTATACCCATGTGTGGGTGTGAAAAGGTGCATGGGAATACACCTTTCAAGAAAAGACGCTGGTTTTGAGTTTATGTTACGCTGCTATCATTCGGTGGTGTTGAGAAGTCTGGCCCCATCCAGCCCTTGTTCATTTTTATAAGAGTAAGCCTGTCAGCATTTTCAGTTGACAGGCGGATGCGCTTATCAGTTATAATTCCACCAGTGACAATAAAAACCCGCTCTGATAAAACGCTGGCGGCAGGGCAGCCCAGGACCTCCAAGGCATAGAGAGCCAGTTCATTCCACGTATCCAGCTTGGATACCCAATAATTATAAGGCACAGAGTAATCACGGAGGACGTTGGTACGGTCGGCAAGGTACTCCCTCAGCATCTTCCAAAACTTTGCACTCCTTGTGAGAGTACCCCACGCCTCATGGCCTGTGCGATGGGAGGGTCTGAGAAAACTCTCCCAGAACTTTGACTGTGTTCCTCTGCCTCTGCTGGATTGGAGTTGTGTCTCTCTCGCCTGTACTCCTTGGTTGTCCAAAGAAGTGTGCCCTCTGCCGCCAGCGTTTTCAGATGGGAACTTTTTTAATAGATCTGCAACTAGGGCCTTCTGGTACAGCCCCATTTTTGTAGACCAGTTCACCTCAGGAATAAGAGATATAAAGTTCTCCTTGTAGCGTGGGTCTAGAAGTGTCACCAACCAGTAATGACTGTCACCCAAAAATTTTGAGAACGCGAGGGTCATGGGAAAGGCAGCGTAACATAAACTCAGCCATGCTTGCCAGACTACTAACAGGCAAGACTTCCATGTACTCACCAAGAGGATGACTGACCATGCTCTCCTCCTCCTCTCTGTCCTCTGGCCATCCACGCTGAACAGACAGTATGACAGCTGTGCAGGTAGTATCATCTATATTGCATGAAACTAGCTCCTGTCCTTCCTCCTCCTCCTCCTCTTCCTCATTGTCACCCAATCCACGTTTGGATGAGATGAGGCTTGGCTGTGTGTAATCACCCTGTATGGTTCCTTGCTCCATCTCATCGTGCTCTGCCTGCAATGTATCCTCTTTGATTGTGAGCAGAGAGCATTTCAGAAAAAAGAGAAGCGAGATGGTGATGCTAATTATGGTGTCATCGCCGCTTACCATCTCGGTGGAGTCCTCAAAGTTTTGGAGGATGGTACATATGTCTGACATCCATGTCCACTCCTGAGGTCTTATGTGTGGAGTCTGAACCAAATACCGACAGCCTTGTTGATGCTGGTACTCAACAACTGCCCTCTTCTGCTCACAAATCCTTCCCAACATCTGCAGTGTAGAGTTCCAACGCGTGGGGACCTCACACACTAGTCTGTGAACCGGAAGCTGTAAACGCTGCTTAAACACAGCAAGGGGGGCTGAAGCTGTAGCTGACTTTCTAAAATGGGCACACAGGCGGCGTACTTTAACAAGCAGATCCGGCAGCTCCGGGTAGGATTTGAGAAACCGCTGAACCACGAGGTTAAGCACATGGGCCAAGCATGGTACGTGTGTGAGCTCGCCTCCCCTCAGAGCCTCCACAAGGTTCTGGCCATTGCCACACACGACCATGCCTGGCTGTAGGTTCAGCGGTGTGAGCCACAGATCTGCCTGCTCTTTCAGAGCTGTCCACAACTCTTCAGTATTGTGCGGTTTGTCACCAAAGCATATTAGCTTCAGCACAGCCTGTTGCCCCTTGGCCGAGGCAGTGCTGCAGTGCCTCCAGCTTGTGACTGATGTGGTCATTTCGGAGATGGAGGCTGAAGACAGGGAGTAGGCTGAGGAGGAAGAGGTGCAGGAGCTTTAGACCATGGGAGCAACCCTGATTGACCTAGGGCCACGCAATACTTGGCGTCGGGAGGACGTCTTCCGTCCCAAGATCTGACTGGGTCTCGGCTTCCACTATGTTAACCCAGTGTGCCGTCAGCGAGATGGACTTAGGTGGACTTTACTGGTAACTGCATTGTTGAGGGCACGGCTAATGTTTTGGGACACATGCTTGTGTAATGCGGGGACGGCACACCGGGAGAAATAGTGCCAGCTGGGGACCGAGTACTGAGGGACGGCCGCTGCCATCAGGTTGCAAATGCTTCCATCTCCACCAGCCTAAAAGGCAACATTTCGAGCGCAAGCAGTCGTGAAATGTGAGTATTTAGTAGTGTGGCCTGTGGGGAGTTGGCGGCATATTTGCGCTTGCATTCCAAGGACTGAAGTATGGGCAACTGAGCGCTGCGCTGGGACAAGGACATGGACGTGCTTCCTGATGCTGCTACTTGAGAGTGTGCAATGACAGGTGCAGGGCAGGAGTCATCTTCGCATGCAACATGGACAGGGGATTGGCTTGCATGGACAACAGCGGAAGAAGCAATGGTGCCACCCGCAGACACTGTTCCTGGACCCTGGGGTTCGGCCCACAAAGTAGGGTGCTTTGCTGCCATGTGCCTGATCATGCTGGTGGTGGACAGGCTGGTCGTTTTGCCACCCCTGCTGATGCTGGCCTGGCAGGTGGTGCAAATGGCCTTTTTAGGGTTATCGGCAGAGTCTTTAAAAAACAACCAGACTCGGGAAGACCTAACAGTTGTACTGGCAACTTCCTTTGTGTTGGTGTTACGGGGAACGGTTGCCTGCCTTCTGTCTGCGGCCACCACACTGCTTCTTCCTGCCTGTTGGGGTGCTCTGCCTCCCTCCCCCTGTGTACTGCTGTCTTTGCTCTGCATGTCCTCCTGCCAGGTTGGGTCAGTTAGTATATCGTCCACCACCTCGCCTTCTACTTCCGCACCCTGGTCCTCCTCCTGACTTTCTGGCAATTGTGTCTCATCATCGTCCACCTCTTGTGACACTTTCCCACAGTAGCCTCCGTGTGACTGTGGCTGCTCAAATATTTGGGCATTGCTACACACGATCTCCTCTTGCCCCGTGGACCGGGCGAGAGGCCCGAATCTATAAATGGAATAGTGAACAGCTATTCAGAGTGTACATGTGTTGGATCAGTTGTCCCTGGGCACTCGGCATGGTGGGAGGAAGGAGGATCAGAGTGAGGAATATGCGGTCCAAACTCACGGCTACTGAGTCTTGACCGCTTGGAAGACAGGGTGGTGGTGGTGGCTAAGTGACTGGAAGCATTATCCGCTATCCAACCAACAACCTTTTGACACTGCTCTGGGTTCAATAGTGGTGTGCTGCGGTCCCCTAGAAATTGGGACAGGAAGGTCAGGCGAGAAGATGTGGGTGTTTGTTGTGGCACAATTTCAGCTTGCCCATGGCCTTGTCCTCGGCCTCTGCATATGTGGCACCCCAGGGATCCGGTTGCCACAGTGGCATTGCCTCCCTCAAAAGAGGTAATGCCATGCCTGGAAGCAAGCAGGGATTCCCTAGTCAGGTATACTAAACATGCAACACTTTCCTGGCTCCAGACTAGCAAGGGGAGCACCTCCCCTTGGCAACTGGGATCTGGGGGCAGGGTTAGTTAGTCTTAGTGTGAGGAGCTGAAGAGAGGACGTCGAGGAGAGAGGAGCTGGGGACTGGAGCTGCGCGGCAGCTCACCCCAGAAGAAGCACCAACACAGAGGAGCCGGACACCGGAGTTCGAGGCTGTGGGGCACTGATAGCCCAGCAGTAGAGACCGGAGGGCAGGAGATTGCAGGTCTCCTGGAACCATCAGACGCCCAGAGGCTCAGCAGCACCGCAGGGTCCAGCACCGCCATGTGAGAGCGACGCGCCAGCAAGGTCCGAGTTGCCTGCCATACGGGTGAGCACAGAAACGTCGCACTCAGGGACGAGTTTTAAGTACCTTGCCTGTAGGTAAGTAGTTTGAACAGCAGACTGCTGTGAATTGCTTCACTGACACACTAAAGGAAATTTTTAATGGAGGCCAGAAAAGGCAGTATTTTCTGACAATGTATATGTGATCCGTATGATGGAGAAAACAGAGTTTTAAATACCTGGCCTGTAGGTAAGTAGTTTGAACAGCAAACTGCTGTGAATTGCTTCACTGACACACTAAAGGAAATTTTAAAGGATGCCAGAAATGGCAGAATTTTTTGACAACGTATATGTGATCTGTTTGACGGAGAAAACACAGTTTTAAATAGCTGGATTTCTAGCGCTGTAATATGGAAAGGACCTGGCTGTATTCTGCAGTGCCAACAAGCAAATGGCGCAGAAAAACAGTGTTCTCTGGATTGCTTTTTAAGCAAATTATGAGGATTAAGATCCAAAGAAAAGTCCCTGAGGGCCCTGGTCCCTGAGACCTGGGCCTTTGTATATAAATATCTAACAGCAGCAGAAGGCAGAATTGGAATGGAGCCTCTTGTGCTATATGCACTGCAGTCAGCTATATACCCTGCCTGCCTGCCTATATACACTGCCTGCCTGATTTCTCTGCAGATGGATTAGTTAGTCCTCAAAAGGACTGTATGTTAAGATGGATATGTGTAATGTACGGTTTTTCTCCCTACACTACCTAATACATAAGCAAATCTCTCCCTGACACAGCAGCACCTCTCCCTACACTGTCTAATTCCCTGAGTGACTGTGAAGAGCATGGCAGCGCCAGGTCTGGTGTAGACCCGATGACACAATGTGGCCAGCCAATCACTGTAATGCCACAACTAGTGTTGAGCATTCCGATACTGAAATATCAGGTATCGACCGATATTCGCAGTATCGGAGTTCCGATACTGAGTTCCGATACTTTTAGAATATCGAATATCGGAATCGGAAGTTCCCATAATGCCTGTGCTCTGCAGTGTCTCTGAAGGATGACAAGCTGGATGGCAGCGCTCAGCTTACTGTACTTGTCATTTAGTGTTAAAGGATTTATGTAAAAAAATAATAGTGTTTTCATGCACCGTCTCTTTTAAAAAGCCGGCCGGCAATTCAGCAGCGGCATACACCGGTACCCGACAATTTAGAACAGAAAGAATAGAACATCACACATAGATTAGATAGATAGAAACATGTCAGTCACATATATAAGAAGTACAGTGACAGTGTTGATTACTGTACTTGTCATTTAGTGTTAAAGGATTTGTTAAAAAAAATAATAGTGTTTTCATGCACCATCTCTTTAAAAAAGCTGGCCGGCAATTCAGCATCGGTACCCGACAATTTAGAATAGAAAGAATAGAGCATCACACATAGATTAGATACATAGAAACATGTCAGTCACATATATAAGAAGTACAGTGATAGTGTTGATTACTGCACTTGTCATTTAGTGTTAAAATAAAGGATTTATTAAAAAAAAAATTGACGTGGGGTTCCCCGTAATTTTAGTCTCTAGCGGAGGTTAAGCAGACGGCTGTGGCAGATGTTTGAAGCCTGGGAAGAGGGTAATACCCACAGAGCTTCCCAGGCTACTAATATCAGCCCCCAGCTGAATACCTAGCCTTTACTAGCTATTAAAATGGGGGACCCCCAAAAAATGACGTTGGGTCCCCCCTATTTTAATAGCCAGCAAAGGCTAGGCAGACAGCTGGGGGCTGATATTAATAGCCCAGGAAGGGTGCCATGAATATTGGCCTCCTCCCAGGCTAGAAACACCAGCCATCAGCCGCCCCAGAAACGGCGCATCCATAGAATGCGCCAATTCTGGCACTTAGCCTCGTTCTTCCCATTGCCCTGTAGCGGTGGCAGTGGGGTAATAGGGCTGGGGTTGATGTCAGCTTAAAATGCCAGCTGACATCAAGCCCAGGTTAGTAATGGAGAGGCGTCTATAAGACACCCCCATTACTAACCCCATAGTCAAAGTTAAAAAAAAACACAAACACCCAGAATAAAGTCCTTTAATTGAAATAAACACACAATTCTTTAATGTTCTAAATTAAACCATACTTACCGTCACGCCCATTCCAGCTGAAGCCAATGATCTCCTGCAATAAAAGTAAAATAATAAACAACCTCATCCTTACCTTTCCATGGTTCCCACGACGGCTCCAGCTCTGCTATATTCACTTGACAGGCTGGATCGCAGCCAAAAGCTGCCATCCAGCTTGCCATGCCGCAGACACTGAGAAGCGCAGGCATGCTTGCGCTCCTCAGTGTCTCGCTGTGACGGCATAAAGATGAGCCGAGGTCATGTCCAATGAACTCGGCTCACCTCATGCTTGTCACTGACAGCGTGTTTCTATCTATCTAATCTATGTGTGATGCTTTATTCTTTCTGTTCTAAATTGTCGGGTACAGGTGTATGCCACTGCTGAATTGCCGACTTTTCATGTAATACATTCTACATTATTCTTAGTTGTTTTCCTTCATGTAGAATTAACCTACAAGGAAAGAAAGGGTTTATTTTCATTCCGATATTTGTGTCCCATTGTCTTGCATTGGTTTCCGGTATCGGAATCGGCGATATCCGATATTTTTTGGGTATCGGTCCGATCCAATCCGATCCGATATTTCCCGATATCGGAAGGTATCGCTTAACACTAGCCACAACCAACATGGCTGCGGAATTACAGTGAGTGGCAGGCAACCCTGCATGTTGATTGGCACTCTAAAGAGTGCCAAACATGCAGGGAGGGGACCCGAGCTCCCGTCGAGCAACCCCGGAAATGCTCGGCGAGCACCGAGCATTTCGATTAGTGAGATGCTTGGGTGAGCACAGAGCAGAAGCGAGCATGCTTGCTCATCACTAGTAAATACCTGAACAGACCTGTTTTATTGGAGATGATCTAACCAAATCATTTTGCCATCACATTTGGCTCTTTTCAAAGTCCTTTTCATGCTTCTAACACATGAACTTTTTGAACTGATTGATTACTTGCACTGTCAACCCCATAACAAGATAATTAGTTTTTAAGCATTTGTTTAATGCTATACTGGTGCTGTTCTAGGCTACATAAACCATTACTTTAATTAATTAATACAGTACAGACCAAAAGTTTGGACACACCTTCTCATTTAAAGATTTTTCTGCATTTTCATGACTATGAAAATTGTACATTCACACTGAAGGCATCAAAACTATGAATTAACACATGTGGAATTATATACTTAACAAAAAAGTGTGAAACAACTGAAAATATGTCTTATATTCTAGGTTCTTCAAAGTAGCCACCTTTGCTTTGATGACTGCTTTGCACACTCTTGGCATTCTCTTGATGAGCTTCAAGAGGTAGTCACCGGAAATGGTCTTCCAACAATCTTGAATGAGTTCCCAGAGATGCTTAGCACTTGTTGGCCCTTTTGCCTTCATTCTGTGGTCCAGCTCACCCCAAACCATCTTGATTCGGTTCAGATCTGGTGACTGTGGAGGCCAGGTCATCTGGCGTAGCACCCCATCACTCTCCTTCTTGATCAAATAGCCCTTACACAGCCTGGAGGTGTGTTTGGGGTCACTGTCCTGTTGAAAAATAAATGATGGTCCAACTAAACGCAAACCGGATGGAATAGCATGCCGCTGCAAGATGCTGTGGTAGCCATGCTGGTTCAGTATGCCTTCAATTTTCAATAAATCCCCAACAGTGTCACCAGAAAAGCACCTCTACACCATCACACCTCCTCCTCCATGCTTCACGGTGGGAACCAGGCATGTAGAGTCCATCCGTTCACCTTTTCTGTGTCGCACAATGACACGGTGATTGGAACCAAAGATCTCAAATTTGGACTCATCAGACCAAAGCACAGATTTCCACTGGTCTAACGTCCATTCCTTGTGTTCTTTAGCCCAAACAAGTCTCTTCTGCTTGTTGCCTGTCCTTAGCAGTGGTTTCCTAGCAGCTATTTTACCATGAAGGCCAGCTGCACAAAGTCTCCTCTTAACAGTAATTGAAGAGATGTGTCTGCTGCTAGAACTCGGTGTGGCATTGACCTGGTCTCTAATCTGAGCTGCTGTTAACCTGCGATTTCTGAGGCTGGTTACTCGGATAAACTTATCCTCAGGAGCAGAGGTGACTCTTGGTCTTCCTTTCCTGGGGCGGTCCTCATGTGAGCCAGTTTATTTGTAGCGCTTGATGGTTTTTGCAACTGCACTTTTGGACACTTTCAAAGTTTTACCAATTTTTCAGACTGACTGACCTTCATTTCTTAAAGTAATGATGGCCACTCATTTTTCTTTACTTAGCTGCTTTTTTTCTTGCCATAATACAAATTCTAACAGTCTATTCAGTAGGACTATCAGCTGTGTATCGACCAGACTTCTGCACAACACAACTGATGGTCCCAACCCTATTTATAAGGCAAGAAACCCCACTTTTTAAACCTGACAGGGCACACCTGTGAAGTGAAAACCAATTCCGGTGACTACCATTTGAAGCTCATCAAGAGAATGCCAAGAGTGTGCAAAGCAGTCATCAAAGCAAAAGGTGGCTACTTCAAAGAACCTAGAATATAAGACATATTTTCAGCTGTTTCACACTTTTTTGTTAACTATATAATTCCACATGTGTTAATTCATAGTTTTGATGCCTTCAGTGTGAATGTACAATTTTCATAATCATGAAAATACAGAAAAATCCTTAAATGAGAAGGTGTGTCCATACTTTTGGTCTGTACTGTATATATGAATGATGGTCAGGCACACAGCTATAAAGGTTCAGTAGTTGTAGTTGAACCAAAACACTGACACATGGAGGGCCACAAACATGGCTCTGCCACATAAGAGACATCAATTTTTGTCTCTTGAGTTCTGCTACAGCTAATAAAGAAAATTTTTATTTAAAAATTCCGGATTTAGGTCACAATTCTCAACATTTTGACTTATGAAGAAAACATTCAATTATTTCTACAGCTCGATGGAAACTAAAAAATTCCATTTAGTTGTACATGTAGCTATGTATTTCTTATGCATCAAATTCTAGCAAAAAAAAAATCACAAAAGCTGACTTATTAATATTCAGTTGATGTGTTATGTGTGAATTGTGATAGAAAACGCCAGATGATTTATTTTCTTCCTACAACACGTCAGCTGAGTTTGCTTCTATCTGAAGACAACCTTATTCAAGAGGTAAGGTCTTGTTATTATATATTCATAGAAATCAGACAACTTAAAATTAGATTTACTGTCTCAAGCTTCTCAGCTTGAATCAATAGAAAAAGATGGACTAGATTTTTTTGTGGCACTAAAAGGAAAGTGAACTCATTGAACTTCAATTGATACATACAAAAACTTGTTTATAAGTTAGACAGACTGTGGATTTTTGTTTGAGAACTCTCTGACTGAAAATAAGTTCCATTCATACGAGTGGGGATGTTTTATCAGTAAGCAAATTTTTTAAGTTCCGTACTGCAACAAATCAACTGCATGTGAATTTAGTCAAAAAAATGTATGCAACAAATCTACTGCATGTCAACTTGCTCTTAGAATATTACAATCCATATTAGTGTTGAGCGAGCACTAAAATGCTCGGGTGCTCGAAGCTCGGGCCGAGCCCGCCGTGATACTCGGGTGCTCGACCCGACCAACGAGCCCAATGTTAGTCTATGGGAGACTCGAGCACTTTTGCGGTGGCACCCCCGGCAGTCTTTTAAAAGCCTAACAAGTGCCCAAAACGATAGTGACAGTGCTCAAATGACATGGGGACAGCATGGGCATCGCCCCAGGAAGCATTTCTGACCGACAGGTCACTGATGTCAACAACGTGGTCAGAGGTATTAAGCCACTTTTACAGGCTCACAATAAAACGTTCAAAAACGAAAGTGAAACTTTTTTCCTGTGAAATATGTTAAGGAACATCCTTTCCAGGGTAAAGGCTTGTGTATAAGTTAAAATAAATGACCAAAAACAAAAATACTCCTCCACACCTTCGGCTATGTTCACAAGTAGCATTTTTTATGCGTTTTTACACTTTTGCATTGCTTTCAACTATGACAAATGCATTCACCGTGAAATGTCATTTTAACATTTTACAACCTTATCTGGCCATGTGCTGTGTGACACATGCATAAAGTGCTGAAAAGACAAGGGGACAGCATGGGGAAGACCCCTGGAAGCATCTCTGACTCCCAGGTCACTGTCTAAAAGTGTGCCCATCATAAGTGATCCTTACCGCGTCAGAAGATGCAGACTTGCAACTATCCCCATGCAAGTTCTAGTCGCAGGGCAGTGTTCAATTGTACCTCCCCCATTCCTTGCAATACAAGCTCAAGTATGCAGCCTGCCACCCACCCACTCCCAGGCTGCAATACCATACTGCTTGCTTGCTTGAACTTGAAATTGGGCCTTTTAGGCATGTGGAGGCAGAATCTGGCCACCACGTCATGGCTGTGTTGGTGTCCACACACGGTCCCCAGCCGCCTGGGGGCAGCCGGGTGTCCATAAACGGTCCCCAGCTGCCCCTATTTCTCCTTGGAACATCCCCCACACACTTTTCTTAGCCCGGCCTGCTTTAGGCAGCATTGGACGAGCCCACCAGAGAACCAGACTCCTCCGGTGGGCCCTGACTTCTCCATCGGTGGAGTTGAGAGTGCCAAGGTGAGGAGCATGATGATGATGACAGAAGTTAGCATCTGCTATGTTTTCTTTTAATGCAAGTGTAAGTGTGCAGCCTGCCACCCACCCACCCCCAGATTGCAATTCCATACTGCTAGCTTGCACTTGAAATGGGGCCTTTTAGTTTGGAGGAGGCCGAAGCTGGCCACTACCTCATGGCGGCTTCGGCAGCGAGGTATCCATACTCAGTTCCCAGCCGCCCATATTTGTCCTGGTGTGCCTTATACATAAGATTAAGCGCGTATACCAAAACATTACCTGTGCCCTCCGCAGTGCATTTAGTGGGAAGGAGAGCCTATTCCGCTGTAGTGTGTGCATGCCAAACCCCTGTTCATGGTACATGCGAAGATGCCTCCCACCTTGCACCTGTCGTTGCAGACTTGCAACTATCCCCATTCAAGTCCTTGTCCCAGGGCAGTGTTCAATTGTACCTCTCCCATTCCTTGCAATGCAAGCGCAAGTATGCAGCCTGAAACCCACCCACCCCCAGGCTGCAATACCATACTGCTTGCTTGCTTGCACTTTAAATTGGGCCTTTTAGGCATGTGGAGGCGGAATCTGGCCACCACGCCATGGCTGTGTCGGCGGCCTGGTATCCATACTCAGTCCCCAGCCGCCTGGTGGCCAGGTGTCCCCGCTTGCTCCCCAGCCTCCAGGGGGTAGCTGGGTGTCCATACTCAGTCCCCAGCCACCACTATTTGTCCCGGTAACCTTTCCCACACTTTTCTTAGCCTGGCCTGCGTTAGGGCAGCATTGGCCGAGCCCACCGGACTATCAGACTCCTCCGGTGGGCCCTGGCTTCTCCATCAGGGGAGTTGAGAGTGCCAAGGTGAGGAGCATGATGAGGATGATAGAAGTTAGCATCTGCTTTGTTTTGTTGTAATGCAAGCGCATGTATGTAGTAGCGGCTAGCCCTGAGGTGGTCAGCGTTTTGGCGCATATCCTACCTCCTCCGAGGATTGCTGGATGTTTTCCTGCTACTATCCAAGTTCTATGACTCCCGTTAAAACAAAGCTTCAGGTGATAAATGATGGATGAGGTAGTGGCAAAGGAGAAAGAGCAGGAGGAACAGGGACCATTCACATCAATATCAGGCCAGTCAACCAGATATGTCTTGTAGGATATGTTTCTGTAACAAAAGGAGCGGTTCGGCTACACAGTTATAGGACATACAGTGAGTGCAATGCCTACCAAAAATTTCGAGCCACTCCAATGCCCCTTGGAAATGACATGGAGGTCAGAGGGCGTTAACTAAACCTTTTTTTCCATTTATAGCAACTGGGTCTTCCGTGCACTGTTGGCCTAAGCAGTGAATGGAAGGCTTTCCAAAAATTATGAGGAACTGCAATGCCCCTTACAAGAGCCATGTGTGGCACCCCAGGGGTCTGGTCACCACAGTAATAGAGATATTACGTCGGAGAGCAAGTGGGAGGTTTCCTGGTCAGGATCCCTTAAACATGCAACATCCTCCTGCCCCAATCCTGGAAGGGGAGAATTCTGCCCTTATAAACTGGATCTGGGGCGGGGTTGAGTGAGTCAGAGAACAGTCAGAGTCAGAGTGAGAGCAAGGGAAAGTAACAGCAAGGAGCTCTGTAGGAGCTAAGAGCTAAAGACCAGGGGCTGGAAGCTGAGCAGAGCTCGCCCTGGCAGAAGACAATAGGAACCGGACACAGGAGTCCGAAGCTGTGAGGACTTATATATCCAGCAGCAGAAACCAGCCGGCACGGGATTTCAGGTCCTCTGGCCATAGAAGCCCGGAGGCTCAGTCACAAGCAAGGGACCAGCACCGCCGTCGTGGAGCGGAGGCTAACAGAAGGCCCCAAGTCACCAGCCATACGGGTGAGCACTACACGGTACACTCAGGGACGTGGGCTACTTCTACCCGCTTACAGCAAGGTAGCCAGGAAGAGTGCAGACAGACGGGGAGGCCTACAACTCCACCTGGCCAGGGGAACTCCTGCTTGCTCACAGACTGACCAGGCCTCTTATGCTAGCCAGTACTCCCGGGAGGGTCTACCTTATAATCATCAGTAAAGACCCTGAACTGCACTGCAAAGACTCTGAGTCATTCATGCTGCGCTCGTGCACCATCACCCCCATCATCCACACTCACTGCCCTGAGGCTATACTCCTCCCGAGGGGAGTTATCCCATTCTATGCTGCGCACACAACGCCAGCCTCAGCGGTCTGCCTCGCAGCGGTGGTACTCCCTGACCGCAATCCACGGGTGGCGCAGTCGGACAATTAACCTCAAAACCTAAGAAAGACTGCCACCGGTTTGACCAGCCTGAGCCACGGGACCGGGTCACCGCCACGGAGACTACAGACCCCAGAGACCCTGCACCGGGTATCCCACACACGTGTATACTCGGCCCAGGGGGCGCGTCACATGCAGTACAGCATATTACAAACATAAGTCCCATTATTGGGGAGTGGGTGTCCCATAGTATTTGCTTATGCTTTCCAAGCAAAAGCTGCCAAAAATTAGGACGGAGCAACTTGCAATGCCCCTTACAAGAGCCATGCAGTACAGCATATTACAAACATAAGTCCCATTATTGGGGAGTGGGTGTCCCATAGTATTTGCTTATGCTTTCCCAGCAAAAGCTGCCAAAAATTAGGACGGAGCAACTTGCAATGCCCCTTACAAGAGCCATGCAGTACAGCATATTACAAACATAAGTCCCATTATTGGGGAGTGGGTGTCCCATAGTATTTGCTTATGCTTTCCCAACAAAAGCTGCCAAAAATTAGGACGGAGCAACTTGCAATGCCCCTTACAAGAGCCATGCAGTACAGCATATTACAAACATAAGTCCCATTATTGTAGAGTGGGTGTCCCATAGTATTTGCTTATGCTTTCCCAGCAAAAGCTGCCAAAAATAAGGACGGAGCAACTTGCAATGCCCCTTACAAGAGCCATGCAGTACAGCATATTACAAACATAAGTCCCATTATTGGGGAGTGGGTGTCCCATAGTATTTACTTATGCTTTCCCAGCAAAAGCTGCCAAAAATTAAGACGGAGCAACTTGCAATGCCCCTTACAAGAGCCATGCAGTACAGCATATTCCAAACATAAGTCCCATTATTGGGGAGTGGGCGTCCCATAGTATTTGCTTATGCCTTGCAAGCAAAAGCTGCCAAAAATAAGGACGGAGGAACTTGCAATGTTGGCACCCTGGTGGTATAGTGGTAGTGGAGGCTGAGGATAAGGAGAAGAAGATTAAACAGCCGAAACGAGGAAGCGTATACCCATGTGTGGGTGTGAAGCGATGCATGTGAATACACCTCCCGAAATAACACAGTGGATTTGACTTTATGTTACTCTGCTGTCATTTGGTGGTGATGAGAAGTCTGGCCCAATCCAGCCCTTGTTCATTTTGATAAGGGTCAGCTTGTCAGCATTGTCAGTTGACAGGCGAGTGCGCTTATCAGTTATAATTCCCCCAGTGGCACTAAAAACACGCTCCGATAATACGCTAGCGGCAGGGCAGGCCAGGACCTCCAAGGCGTACAGAGCGAGTTCATTCCAAGTGTCCAGCTTGGATACCCAATAACTAAAAGGCACAGAGGAATCATGGAGGATGCTGGTATGATCGGCAAGGTATTCCCTCACCATCTTTTGAAACTTTCCACTCCTTGTGAGAGTACCCCGCGCCTCAGAGCCTGTAAGCTGGGCGGGTGTCATAAATCTGTCCCAGAACGTTGACAGTGTTCCCCTGCCTCTGCTGGATTGGAGTTGCATCTCTCTCGCCTGTACGCCTTGATTGGGCAACGAACTGTGACCTCTGCCGCTAGCGTGTTCAGATGGGAATTTTTTTAAGAGTTCTGCAGCAAGGGCCTTTTGGTATTGCCCCAATTTTGTAGACCTCTCCACCTCAGGAATAAGAGAGTGAAAGTTCTCCTTGTAGCGGGGGTCTACAAGTGTCACCAACCAGTAATGACTGTCACCCAACATTTTGACAACGCGATGGTCACGGTTAAGGCAGCGTAACATAAAGTCAGCCATGCGTGCCAGACTGGTAACGGGCAAGATTTCCGTGTCCTCACCAAGATGACGACTGACCATGCTCTCCTCCTCCTCCTCCTCTTCCTCCTCCCCCCTGTCCTCAGGCCACCCACGCTGAACCGACGGTATGACACTTGTACAGGTACTACCGTCTACAACGCATGATAGCAGCTCCTGTTCTTCCTCCTTCTCCTCCTCCTCCTCTC
Organism: Phyllobates terribilis; assembly: GCF_046119375.1. Taxonomy (NCBI): domain Eukaryota; kingdom Metazoa; phylum Chordata; class Amphibia; order Anura; family Dendrobatidae; genus Phyllobates; species Phyllobates terribilis. The sequence goes on from NW_027362761.1 coordinate 793,497,500, forward strand.
CCTCATTGTCCCTCAATGCACGTTGGGATGAGATGAGGCTGGGCTGTGTGTAATCGCCCGCTACGGCTTCTTGATCCATTTCATCATACTCTGGCTGCAATGCCTCCTCTTTAATTCTCTGCAGAGAGCGTTGCAAAAGACAGACAAGTGTAGAGATGAGCGTTGTTCTACTCGAACTGTTCGCCAATCTCAAATTCGAGCTGTTTTGGGCGGTGTTCGAGCCGTTCGGCGAACACGAACAATTTGAGAAAAATTCGGCTGTTCGAGGTTATGTTCGATAACTGTTCGTGCACCAAAATCATAACTGGATTTTTTCTCAGTAATGATGAAAATTAATGTTAATACGCAGTTTGAGTGTACAGCGGGGTGGGGGGAGGGGCAGGGGATGGATCTCTGCAGGAACAATGAAGATCTCCATTTTTTTTTCTCTTTCCCGCATTTGCAGTGGGGAGGTGCAATCTGTCAGCCTATCAGCAGCGCACACACGGAGCGAAGTGCTTTTTTTCACACAAGCAAGGGCATGTGTCATTGGCAGTGTATGTCACATGTCCTTGCCCTATAAGACCAAGCCATTTTCCCCGTCGCCACCATTTTCTCACTGCTGCAGCTGCGTGTTAGACGGCACCGCTGTTGCTGTGTGCGCTATACCTTGTTAATTTCAAGCCAATTTTCGCACAAATATACAGATAGCTTGGGAGTAGGGAATAGTTGTGATTGCAGTCCTTTTAAGGACTAGGTTACAGCATTTCCTACGACTTTTATCAGGGAGGTCTGTGCTCTTAAATAGATAGGTTGTGGGAGTAAAGACTAATTGTAATTGGAGTCCTTTTCAGGACTAGGTTACATGAGTTCCTATCAGTTTTTGCCAGGCAGGTCTGTGCCAGTGCTGTGCAAGTTCTTTTCACAGCATTTGGCTGAATCTAGCAAAGCTAATCCTTTTTGGCCTATTGCAGAGTGTGTTAGTCAGTGGAGTAGTCTATCTGTGTTGCAAGATATAACACCTGTGTATAGAATACCAATTTTTTTACTGCACCTAGTGAAGTAAAATCTTTTGGGCATAGCATCATTCTATTAGTCCATCTATACTGACCTCCATCAGGTTGCAAACTGAATATAATTTTTTTCTGCATCTGGCTCTGAAAAAATATTTGGGCTTCTAGCAGTGTGTGGGACTTGGTCTATTAGTCCATCTATACTGACCTCCATCAGGTTGCAAATTAAAAATAATTTTTTTCTTCATTTAGCTCTGAAAAAATATTTGGGCTTCTAGCAGTGTGTGGGACTTGTTCTATTAGTCCTTCTATACTGACCTCCAGCAGGTTGCAAATTGAATATAATTTTTTTCTGCATCTAGCTCTGAAAAAATAGTTGGGCTTCTAGCGGTGTGTGGGACTTGGTCTATTAGTCCATCTATACTGACCTCCATCAGGTTGCAAATTAAAAATAATTTTTTTCTGCATCTAGCTCTGAAAAAATATTTGGGCTTCTAGCAGTGTGTGGGACTTGGTCTATTAGTCCATCTATACTGACCTCCATCAGGTTGCAAATTAAAAATAATTTTTTTCTGCATCTAGCTCTGAAAAAATATTTGGGCTTCTAGCAGTGTGTGGGACTTGGTCTATTAGTCCATCTATACTGACCTCCATCAGGTTGCAAATTAAAAATAATTTTTTTCTGCATCTAGCTCTGAAAAAATATTTGGGCTTCTAGCAGTGTGTGGGACTTGGTCTATTAGTCCATCTATACTGACCTCCATCAGGTTGCAAATTAAAAATAATTTTTTTCTTCATTTAGCTCTGAAAAAATATTTGGGCTTCTAGCAGTGTGTGGGACTTGTTCTATTAGTCCTTCTATACTGACCTCCAGCAGGTTGCAAATTGAATATAATTTTTTTCTGCATCTAGCTCTGAAAAAATAGTTGGGCTTCTAGCGGTGTGTGGGACTTGGTCTATTAGTCCATCTATACTGACCTCCATCAGGTTGCAAATTAAAAATATTTTTTTTCTGCATCTAGCTCTGAAAAAATATTTGGGCTTCTAGCAGTGTGTGGGACTTGGTCTATTAGTCCATCTATACTGACCTCCATCAGGTTGCAAATTAAAAATAATTTTTCTCTGCATCTAGCTCTGAAAAAATATTTGGGCTTCTAGCGGTGTGTGGGACTTGGTCTATTAGTCCATCTATACTGACCTCCATCAGGTTGCAAATTAAAAATAATTTTTTTCTGCATCTAGCTCTGAAAAAATATTTGGGCTTCTAGCAGTGTGTGGGACTTGGTCTATTAGTCCATCTATACTGACCTCCATCAGGTTGCAAATTAAAAATATTTTTTTTCTGCATCTAGCTCTGAAAAAATATTTGGGCTTCTAGCGGTGTGTGGGACTTGGTCTATTAGTCCATCTATACTGACCTCCATCAGGTTGCAAATTAAAAATAATTTTTTTCTGCATCTAGCTCTGAAAAAATATTTGGGCTTCTAGCAGTGTGTGGGACTTGGTCTATTAGTACATCTATACTGACCTCCATCAGGTTGCAAATTAAAAATAATTTTTTTCTTCATTTAGCTCTGAAAAAATATTTGGGCTTCTAGCAGTGTGTGGGACTTGTTCTATTAGTCCTTCTATACTGACCTCCAGCAGGTTGCAAATTGAATATAATTTTTTTCTGCATCTAGCTCTGAAAAAATAATTGGGCTTCTAGCGGTGTGTGGGACTTGGTCTATTAGTCCATCTATACTGACCTCCATCAGGTTGCAAATTAAAAATATTTTTTTTCTGCATCTAGCTCTGAAAAAATATTTGGGCTTCTAGCAGTGTGTGGGACTTGGTCTATTAGTCCATCTATACTGACCTCCATCAGGTTGCAAATTAAAAATAATTTTTATCTGCATCTACAGTACCTCTGAAAAAATATTTGGGCTTCTAGCTTTGTGTGGGACTATTTGTATTAGTCCATCTATACTGACCTCCATCAGGTTGCAAACTGAATATATTTTTTTCTGCATCTACCTCTGAAAAAATATTTTGCCTTCTAGTAGTGTGTCGGACTTTCTCTATTAGTCCATCTATACTGACCTCCATCAGGTTGCAAATTAAAACTAATTTTTATCTGCATCTACAGTACCTCTGAAAAAATATTTGGGCTTCTAGCTGTGTGTGGGACTATTTGTATTAGTCCATCTATACTGACCTCCATCAGGTTGCAAATTCAAAATAATTTTTTTCTGCATCTAACCCAGCCAATAGTTTTGGCCTAATACCACAGTTTGGCCACTCAGCTCTGCTCGGTTACCATCCATTGTTTTTTTGTGCAAACAACTCCAGAGTTGTGAATTAGTTAACCACCAAAATGAGTGGAAAAAGGCCTGCTGCTGGTGGAAAGGGGAATAGGCGTGTTGGGAAGGGGAAAAAAGGTTGTGTCCGTGGGGTAGGTGCAGAAGAAAGACCATCTTCCAGCCAAACTAAAATGTCTACTTCTTTTAGCGGACAATGTGATAAGATCCCTTTCTTACGGCCACGCCAATCGCTACAAATTCCAGATGAGGCACAAAAACAGCAGGTGCTTCAACGGATATCAAGTGCTCCTTTAAGTGGGCTCTCCTCCACATCAACTTCAACATCACAAATACTCCAGTCCTCAAAGGTGTCACCCAAATCGCACTTGCTTCCTCACAGCTCCCAAATCTCCAGCTGCCCGTCTGAGTATGAGGTAGAACAGATGGTTGAGTCTGCAGAGCTGTTTACTCATACTATAGCCTGGGAATCAGAGGTCGACTCCAGCGCTTCTGTGAATCCAGACGAGGAAATGATCTGCACTGATGCCCAGAATCTTTATGAGTCGGATCCAGGACCAGACGCAGAAGGTTCTGACCATAATGTAGACCCTCATTCCCAAACTGTAACTCCTGTTGGTGGAGACAATGAGGAAGACGATGATAAGACTCAAATACCTGATTGGAGCGACAACTTTAGTTTTTTGTCAGGGCAGGAACAGGTTGGCTCTGAGGACGACGGGTGTGATAACGCACAGGGTGATGATGATGAGGTCGGAGATCCCACTTACTGTCAACCCACAGTCAGCCAAGAGATGAGGTCAGCAGAGGAGGTGGAGGAAGATGCTAGTGACGACGAGGTCAGGTTGCGCCTTCCTGGACAGAGACGTAGTACTGGAAGCACGTCAACAACTGCATCCTCAAACACAACTCTGCCTCTCACCACAAGTCGTGGTGGCTCTTCAGGTCGCATGGGTGCTAAGCCTTGCATAGCCTGGGCATTTTTTCAGATCGATAAAGATGACCCAACTCGTGTTATCTGTAACATTTGTCAGCAAAAGCTAAGTAGAGGCCAAAAAATACATAGTTTGAGTACTTCATGCAAGAACCGGCACATGGACATGAAGCATAAGCTGCAGTGGGAAGCTCAGTGTGCTACAATGCGGCCTAGCCGGCCGGGCCAATCACCGTCTGCCATATCTTGTGCATCCGCGGCCTCTTCATCCTCTGTGACTGGGGGGACAGCAGTCACACCTGTTTTGGGGCGCAGACCTGCCACCTCTTTACCCGCAACAGCCAGCGTGATTGGCAGGTCATCATTTTCTTTGGAGGTGGTAACACCAGCTGGTGTTGAGCGCTGTCCGACATCGATAGCACCACCTTTGGATCAAGGCAACCTAACATGTCCGCCTGCATCTTCCTCACAGACCGGCAGTTTGCCGGGGACACCCTTATCAACCCCGTCTAAGCACAATAGCCAGCCCTCGGTCCCTCAGATGTGGACAAGTAAAAGACCATTTCCTCCTAGCCATGAGAAAGCTAAGAGGTTGAATTTCACCATCTGCAAGCTCTTGGCTACAGAAATGCTGCCTTTCCGCCTGGTGGACACAGAGGATTTTCGAGACCTTATGTCCGTCGCAGTGCCCCAGTACCAGATGCCCAGTCGGCACTACTTCTCAAAGAAAGGTGTGCCTGCGCTCCACCAGCATGCCGCACACAACATCACCGCTTCTTTGAGAAACTCTGTGTGTGACAGGGTGCATTTCACCACAGACACTTGGACGAGTAGGCATGGACAGGGGCGTTACATGTCGCTGACTGGGCACTGGGTAACTATGGTGACAGCAGGACAAGGGGCTGCTGTCCAAGTCTTGCCGTCCCCACGAGTTGTGCGTCAATCCTCTTTATGTCAAAGTTCCTCCACTGCTTCTGCCTCCTCAACCTCCTCTCGGTCTTCCACCTGCACCCAAAGCCTGTCTGGTCATGCCACAAGCTTTCTAACTGCGCAGAAGGTATCCTGCACACCTCCTTACTATGCTGGCAGTAGGGCTCAACGTCATCAGGCGGTTTTTACATTGAAATGTCTGGGAAATGTGAGTCACACAGCTGAGAAGTTGTGGTCAGCTCTGGAGAACCAATTTCATGAATGGTTGTCTCCACTGGACCTGAAACCAGGGAAGGCCGTGTGCGACAATGCTGCAAACCTGGGTGCGGCCCTTCGCCGGGGCAATGTCACACACGTGCCTTGTATGGCTCACGTGTTGAACCTGGTTGTCCAGCAATTTTTAGCCCACTATCCCAGACTAGATGGCCTTCTGCAGAGGGCACGGTCGCTGTGTGCTCACTTCCGCCGTTCGCATCCCGCAGCTCAGCGACTTACATCTCTACAGAAGTCGTTGGGCCTGCCACTTCACCGGCTAAAATGCGATGTGCCTACCCGGTGGAATTCAACTCTGCACATGTTGCAGCGACTGTGGCAGCACCGACAAGCCCTGGTGCAATACGTTCTGACGTATAGCCTGGGCCAACGAGATTCAGAGGTGGGGCAAATCACGCTGGAGGAGTGGTCTCAGATCAGGGACCTATGCACCCTTCTGCACAGTTTTGAAATGGCGACGAAGATGTTTAGTGCTGACGATGCCATTATCAGCATGACTATTCCGGTGATTTACATGCTGGAGCACATGTTAAACAGAATTCGGAGTCAGGTGGTGGCACAAGAGGAGGTGGAGGAAGTAGAGGAGGAGGAGTTGTATGCGGAAGGGCTAACATCTGCAAGGTCCAGACGGTCGGCAGCACCAAGGCGGCAGGCATGTGAGGGTGGGGGAGATGGTTTTACCAGGGCGCATGGTAGCAGCCAAACTAGTGAGGAAGGTGCAGGAGCCCAGGAAGAAGTGGAGGACGAACTGATGGAAGACTCATCAGATGAGGGAGACCTTGATCACATTTCTGTTGTGCGAGGTTGGGGGGAGAGGACAGAGGAAGGAAGCATGATTGTTACCTCGCCACCAACACAACAGGGACTTGGTGCTCCTGGATGCGCAACACACATGAGTGCCTTCTTGCTGCACTACCTGCAACATGACCCTCGAATTGTGAGAATTAGAAATAATCCTGACTACTGGGTTGCCACACTGTTAGATCCCCGGTACAAAAGTAAATTTGCAGAAATTATTCCTGCCATAGAAAGGGATGCACGCATGCAGGAGTATCAGCAGAGACTGTTGCAGAATCTTACATGTGCTTTTCCACAAAATACCAGTGGTGCACGTAGTGAATCTCACCGTTCCAACTTGCCAACCGTGGGACCGTCAAGTGTTCAGCACTCAAACCGTAACAGAACCAAAGTATCTGCTGGTAACATCAATTTTGCGGAATCATTTCACCACTTTTTTAGCCCATCCTTTGCAAGGCCACAGGAGACAAGAAGTCTGACACATAGTCAACGCCTAGAGACGATGGTACAGGAGTATCTCCAAGTAAACATTGAAGCCACGACTGTGTCACTGGACCCTTGCTCTTTTTGGGCTTCCAATCTGGATAAATGGCCGGAGCTAGCCACTTACGCCTTGGAGATCTTGTCATGCCCCGCAGCCAGCGTTCTGTCTGAACGTGTGTTCAGCGCTGCTGGTGGTGTGCTGACAGATAAGCGCACGCGGCTCTCCACTGATAATGTAGACAGACTCACGTTCATAAAGATGAACAAATCATGGATCCGAAATGACTTTTCTACCCCTGTGTCATCCTGGGGAGAGTAAAAGCTTGATGATTGGTTAAAATCACCCTACCAACCGTTTTAAGCTTTCAAATTACTAATCATGTTTATCTGTATCTTGACTGGAAAATAATTTGGGCTTTGTAGCAGTGTGCAGCACTGATCCTATTAGGCCATCTATACTAAAGCTTCACCAGATTTAAAATTAAAAATAATTTTTAGCTGCATCTAGCCCGGAAAATAATTTTGGGGCTCCGAGATGCGCAAGGCACATAAGTGCCTTCTTGCTGCACTACCTGCAGCATGACCCTCATATTGTCAGAATTCGAAGTAATCATGACTACTGGGTTGCCACACTCTTAGATCCCCCAAACTTTTCGATCAACCTTTTCATTTTAATAAAGACCAAAAAAATGGTCATTTTTGAAATTATAAGCATTAGCAGGTTGTTAGAAACTGAAATCAAACAGTTTTCAACTCAAAACTTTATTCTAGGTGATGTTACATTTTCACATAGGACCCCTTGTTCGAAAGGAGCTTCTGAACTCTCTCGTCCATTGAATTTGTCAGGTTTTGGATGGTTTCTGCTTCAATTGTTTTGCATGAGGACAGAATACCCTCCCAGAGCTGTTGCTTAGATGTGAACTGCCTCCCGCCATCATAGACACTCCTTTTAATGATGCTCCAAAGGTTCTGAATGGGGTAGAGGTCAGGGGAGCATGGGGGCACACCATAAGTTTGTCCCCTTTTATGCCCATATCAGCCAGAGATGCAGATGTTTTATGTGCAGCATGAGATGGTGCATTATCATGCAGAAAAATGATCTTGCTGTGAAATACACGGTTCTTCTTCTTGAACCATGGCAGGAAGTGCTGTTTGAGAAAATCCACATACATTATGGAGTTCATCTTTAGCGCCTTCAGGGATCCTAAAGGGGCCGACAATCTCTCTCCCCATGATTCCAGCCCAAAACATTACTCCACCTCCTCCTTGTTGGCGCTGTAGCCGTGTTTGCGTGGGGTGTCCATCAACCAGCCATCCTCCACTCCATCCATCTGGACCATCGAGTGCTGCACGGCACTCATCCGTGAACAAAACAGTTTTGAAATCAGTCTTCATGTAATGTTTGGCCCACTGGAGCCGTTTCTGCTTGTGTGAAGTGGATAGAGGAGGTCGACAGGATGGCGCATGCACAGCTGCAAACCTCTGAAGGACCCTGCATCTTGTTGTTCGGGGGACGTTGGAGGCACAAGCAGCTTCAAAAACTTGTCTGCTGCTATGACAAGGCTTTTTTGCCGCTGCTCTTTCAACCTGACGTAATTGCCTGTAGGAAAGAGTCCTCAATTTGCCCTTATCAGCACGCACACGTGTGTACTGTGAATCAGCTACATACTTCTTGATTGCCAAGACACTTCATCCTGATCATCGCACAATGTTGATTGTAGTCATGCCTTGACCTAAACACTCCACTCCTAAACACTTTTTGTATAATAATTTGGAACGCAGTGTACATGTGCTTTTCCACAAAACACCAGTGGTTCACGTAGTGAATCTTACAGTTCTAACTTGCCAACCGTGGTCTGTATGGAGTTGTTCAATAAAGGGCCCAAAATTAAGATAACATAGATGGGAGAGGTCTCTATGAATAGGAATTCCTAAGTATTTGACACCCTGTGAGGGCCAGGCAAAGGGAAAGTTGGACTGGATGGAATCCTATATGGATTTGGGGAGGGAGACATCGAGGGCCTCAGACTTCGCTGCATTGATTTTAAAATTTTACCATGTAACAAAGTGATCTATTTCAGCCATAACAGCATGGATGGATATATGTGATTGAGTGATATATACTAGGACATCATCAGCAAATAGAGAGCACTTGTACTCGGTGCCTCCCACCTCAATCCACCTAATATTGGGGTTATGGCGAATTGATGAGAGCAGGTGCTCCGTCACTAGGATGTATAAGAGAGGGGACAGAGGACATCACTGCCTTGTCCCATTGGTGATTGTGAAAGGTGATGAAAATGTTCTGACGCACCCCCTGGGCCTTGGGACACCCGGAGCCGGACCCTTTTTGGTGGATGCTGGTGGTTGTAGTCTTCGTGGCGGCGACCCGGTTCCGTGGCTCAGGGCGGTCAAACCAGTGGCGGAACTATTTATGTGGTTTTCATGTTTAAATGTCCGACTACGCCACCCGTGGATTGCGGTCAGAGTGAACCGCCGCTACAGGGCAGACCACTGAGGCTGGTGTTGTGGGTGCAGCAGAGCGTAGCATAACTCCCCACAGGAGGAGTATAGCCTCAGGGCAGTGTATGCGGAGGATGGTGGTGATGGTGCAGGGCAGCAGCAGTAATGACACGGAGTCAGTGATGCAGTTCAGGGCCTTTACTCACAGTTCTTATTATCCAGACCACGTCTGCAGGTAACGGCTGCCCACGTCGTACTGTGCTCACCAGGTGAGGGGCTCAGACAACTCCCAGATAACTTTGGAGCACTTCACAGGACCCCTTTTGTGTGTCCTTTGTCTGGCCTTTCTTACCAACACTTCTGTCCGGCTGCCTCGGGCCTCCTCTTGGTAAACTTGGCGCCAGTTTCCCTGACCCTATGTGGTGCCTTCCTAGCGGGTGTAGCGAGGGGCTGCGCCACATAAAATGTCAGAGCCTCCGGTTTCTAGCTGAGGGTCGTTTCCTGCCTCCACTAGTTCGGGGACCGGTCTCCCCCTTTGGCCTGACCCCTCCACGCAGGTGGATTCGGGCGTGCGGTGGCGACTCGCCCGTCCGCACCCCTGGGATCCCTTCATTCCTCGTTCCTGGAGCCTTCTCCGCTCCTCTTCCTTCCTTCTCCCTCTTCCAGGCCTGGGCCTCTGTTACTAGGCCCGCCTCCGGAGCAGAGCTCATGCAGAGCCCCTGCTCCCTGCCACTTCTGCTCAGACTTCTCTGCACTGAACTAAGATGGTGCCCACCTTTTATACTCCCTTCTCAATGCACCCAGGAACTGCTTCCTCCCTGCTCCTGCACTACAGGGTTCCCCTTCCTCAGTGTTCCCTCCCCCCACTCCAGCCAGGGACAGGGACTGTCGTGCCCATCTCAGGGGCATATTGGTCGCCCTGCCCCACGGCAATGTGGTGTAATGCATGCAGGTGTCGGGTCCTGATCCACACTTCATCCTTACCTGAGAGTGAGATATCACACCTCTGGGTGAGGTGCAATACGTCTGTAGCAACGGAGCCCTCAGGGTGCTACAGTTCCATTTATCTTCAGCCTAGGTGACGTATTGCGATACAGGGCCGTGATTTTGGCTATAAAAGGGTCCCCTAGACCCCTACCCCAAGCTTTTTAAGAGAATCATATATGGCGTGCCAGGAGACTCTATGGAATGCTTTCTCAGCATCCAACGAGAGTATCTAATTACAAATTTTTAACTGCATCTAGCCCAGGAAATACTTTGTGCCTAGTAGCAGTGTCTGCTAGTGAGCGGATTATCCCGGCTGTTAAGCAAGCTGCACCACCTGTAGTTTAGACACTTAATTTTTTCAAAGGAAATGCTTCGGGACCATGGGATACTTAGTGAAGAGCATCAGGAGGCACCCCAAGGCATAGGGGCTGGGACTGGCAGTAGGATGCCTTGCGGTGGACAGCCGAGCTCGATCCTTATAAAAGCTTTTTAACTGCAGCAGCTTTAGTGGACGCTAGTGGAGCTGGAATTACCGCGGCTGCTGGCATGAGACTTGCCCTCCAATAGATCCTTGTAAATGGATTTAAAGTGTATTCATTCAAATTAGAGAGACAATTTAAATTAAAAAGCTTAGAGCTGCCTCCACCACAGGGGGGCTCGCTCGACCCACCAGCGGACAGGCACCAATATTGGGAGAGGGGGGCTGGCCGTCAGGGTTCACCGCGGCTCTGGCACAAACCCGGCGACACGGAGGTGGCACGGGCAGGAGCGGACTGGCCGTGTCGGCTTCTCACCTTTTGGATTTTAGAAGGGCATGACATGCCTATATCTGTGTCTCCCCCTCCTTTTACTCCTCCACCTCTTTTATTTTCGCATGACTATATGTACTTGTCACTTTTCCATTTGTTAGTTATGTCTTCTGAGCAGTTTGTCAGCTTTTGGACACCTTTGAAGGTGTTTTCTATGTGTTTCTATGTGTTTTTGTTTGCCTGCCATTGGTTTTAACGGTGTTCGAAGGTGTTCGACGAACAGTTCGACGAACAGTTCGGCGAACACACGGGTGTTCGACGAACCGAACCGAACTCAAACACTACGGGGGTGGCTCAACACTAGACAAGTGGGATGCTGACACTAATGATGGCATCATCGCGCACTCACCATCTTGGTGGCCTCCTCAAAGTTTGTCAAGATGGTACATATGTCAGACATCCAGGTCCACTCCTGAGGTCTTATGTGTGGAGTCTGACCTGAATATCGACGGCCTTGTTGCAGCTGGTACTCCACAACTGCTCTCTTCTGCTCACAAATCCTTTGCAACATGTGGAGGGTAGAGTTCCAACGTGTGGGGACATCACACATAAGTCGGTGTGCCGGAAGCTGCAAACGCTGCTGCAACACAGCAAGGGCGGCGGAAGCTGTAGCCGACTTGCGAAAATGAGCTGACAGGCGGCGTACTTTCACGAGCAGATCTGGCAACTCGGGGTATGATTTAAAAAACCGCTGAACCACGAGGTTAAGCACATGAGCCAGGCATGGTACTTGTGTGATCTCACCTCGCCTCAGAGCCGCCACCAGGTTACGGCCATTGTCACACACGACCATGCCGGGATGTAGGTTCAGCGGTCTCAGCCACAGATCTGCCTGCTCTTTCACAGCAGTCCACAACTCACAAGCAGTGTGAGGTTTATCACCTAAGCTTATGAGTTTCAGCACAGACTGTTGCCGCTTGGCGGAGGCAGTACTGCAATGCTTCCAGCTTGTAACTGATGTGGTGATATCTGAGATGGAGGCTGAACATGAGGAGGAGGAGGAGGAGGAGGAGGATGCGCAGGAGCTGTACACTGTGGGGGCAACTCTGACTGACATAGGGCCCGCAATCCTCGGTGTGGGGAGGATGTGTTCCGTCCCAAGGTCCGACTGGGTCCCAGCTTCCACTATGTTTACCCAGTGTGCCGTCAGAGAGATGTACCGTCCCTGGCCACAAGCACTTGTCCACGTGTCCGTTGTCAGGTGGACTCTCCAAGTAACTGCATTGTTGAGGGCACGGCAGATGCTTTGGAACACGTGCTTGTGTAGTGCGGGGATGGCACACCGGGCAAAATAGTGTCGGCTGGGGACCGAGTACCGAGGGACGGCCACCGCCATAAGATTGCGGAAGGATTCCGTCTCCACCAGCCTAAAAGGCAGCATTTCCAATGCAAGCAGTCGTGAAATGTGCGAATTTAGGACTGTGGCCTGTGGGGCGTAAGCTGCGAATTTCCGCTTTCGTTCAAAGGTCTGGACAATTGAACTCTGCGGTGGGACGTGGACGTGGACGTTGATGCTGTTTCTTGAGAAACTGCCATAACAAGTGAAGACTGAGAGGAGGGGGCATCTTTACATGCAGTATGGACAGGGGATTGCCTTGCACACACAACAGGGGGTTATATTGCACGCACAACAGTGGAAGAGGCAGTGGTGACACCCGCTGACACTGGTCGTGGACCCTGGGTTTCGCCCCACAAAGTCGGGTGCTTTGCTGCCATGTGCCTGATCATGCTGGTGGTGGTCAGGCTGGTAGTTTTGTCACCCCTGCTGATGCTGGCATGGCAGGTGGAACATATGGCCTTTTTGGGGTTATCAGCAGAATCTTTAAGAAAATTCCAGACTCTGGAAGACCTACCGCTTGTACTGGCAACGTCCCTCGTGCTGGTGTTACGGGGAACGGTTGCCTGCCTTCTGTCTGCGGCCACCACACTGCTTCTTCTTGCCTGTTGGGGTACCCTGCCTCCCTCCCCCTGTGTGCTTCTGGCCTCACTCTGCATGTCCTCCTTCCACGTTGGGTCAGTTACTAGATCATCCACCACCTCCTCCTCTTCCACTTGCGCACCACGATCCTCCTCCTTACTTCCTGGCAATTGTGTCTCGTCATCGTCCACCTCTTGTGACAGATTGCCAACGTCGACTTCCTGTGGCCGTGGTTGTTCAAATATTTGGGCATTGCAACATGGGATCTCCTCTTCCACCACTTCAAGCGTATCAGGCGAGGGGCGTAAATATGGAAATGGACCAGTGAACAGCTCTTCAGAGTGTCCAAGTGTGGGATCACTTGCTGTCTGACGACACTCGGCAGGGTGGGAGGAAGGAGCATCAGGGTGAGGAGGAGTATGCGGTCGAGACTCATGGCTACTAAGAGTTGACCTTGTGGAAGACAGACCGGAGGTGGTGGTGCCCAGGTAACTGGAAGTATTATCTGCTATCCAATTAATAACCTGATCAGTTCTAAATACTGGTGTTGTTCTGTGCTTCCCTAGTAATTCGGTCAAGAAGTGGGAGAGAAAAGATGTGGCTGTTGGTTGTGGCACATTTTCACCGTGGCCACGGCCCCGTCCTCTGCACGAACCGTAACCAGAACGTCCACATCCACGTCCCTTGCCACGTGCCTTGCCCATTGTAAATGAAGTAAAATAGCTTACACTTGCACTATCAATGGAAAAAGGGTAATAAAGAGTAGATTAGAACCGTGGAAGAGGAAAACCACAGTTATTGTTTACTGGGGTATACCACATTTTTTAAATAGAGATATTTGCGGCTGAACAGTGAGCGACACACTCAAACTGCTTTTTTTTTAGATACCAAAGGCCCAAAACTGGATAGTACAGCAATTTGACCCGTGGAACCGCGAAACCACACTGGGATGTCGGGCCTACACAAGATTATTTTCAACAGATATATTTTTGTGTCACAACAGTCAGGAGACACTATTGTTTTTCTTTACGGAAAAAACTACCAAAAGATGAATAATAGAGATTTTTTACCGTGGGATGGCAAAACCACAGTTATTGTTTACTGGGGTATACCACACTTTTTTAAATAGAGATATTTGCAGCTGAACAGTGAGCGACACACTCAAACTGCTTTTTTTTTAGATACCAAAGGCCCAAAACTGGATAGTACAGCGATTTGACCCGTGGAGCTGCGAAACCACACTGGGATGTCGGGCCTACACAAGAAAATTTTCAACAGATATATTTTTGTGTCACAACAGTCAGGAGACACTACTGTTTTTCTTTACGGAAAAAACTACCAAAAGCTGAATAATAGAGATTTTTTACCGCGGGATGGCAAAACCACAGTTATTATTTAATGGGGTATACCACACTTTTTTAAATAGAGATATTTGCGGCTGAACAGTGAGCGACACACTAAAACTGCTTTTTTTTTTAGATACCAAAGGCCCAAAACTGGATAGTACAGCGATTTGACCCATGGAACTGCGAAACCACACTTGGATGTCGGGCCTACACAAGACTATTTTCAACAGATATATTTTTGTGTCACAACAGTCAGGAGACACTACTGTTTATCTTTACGGAAAAAAGTACCAAAAGCTGAATAATAGAGATTTTTTACCGTGGGATGGCAAAACCACAGTTATTGTTTACTGGGGTGTACCACACTTTTTTAAATAGAGATATTTGCGGCTGAACAGTGAGCGACACACTCAAACTGCTTTTGTTTTAGATACCAAAGGCCCAAAACTGGATAATACAGCGATTTGACCCGTGGAACTGCGAAACCACACTGGGATGTCGGGCCTACACAAGACTATTTTCAACAGATATATTTTTGTGTCACAACAGTCAGGAGATACTACCGTTTTTCTTTACAGAAAAAACTACCAAAAGCTGAATAATAGAGATTTTTTACCATGGGATGGCAAAACCACAGTTATTATTTACTGGGGTATACCACACTTTTTTAAATAGAGATATTTGCGGCTGAACAGTGAGCGACACACTCAAACTGCATTTTTTTTAGATACCAAAGGCCCTAAACTGAATAGTACAGCGATTTGACCCGTGGAACTGCGAAACCACACTGGGATGTCGGGCCTACACAAGACTATTTTCAACAGATATATTTTTGTGTCACAACAGTCAGGAGACACTACGGATTTTCCTTACGGAAAAAACTACCAAAAGCTGAATAATAAAGATTTTTTACCATGGGATGGCAAAACCACAGTTATTGTTTACTGGGGTATACCACACTTTTTTAAATAGAGATATATGCGGCTGAACAGTGAGCGACACACTCAAACTGCTTTTTTTTTAGATACCAAAGGCCCAAAACTGGATAGTACAGCGATTTGACCCGTGGAACTGCGAAACCACACTGGGATGTCGGGCCTACACAAGACTATTTACAACAGATATATTTTTGTGTCACAACAGTCTGGAGACACTACTGTTTTTCTTTACGGAAAAAACTACCAAAACCTGAATAATAGAGATTTTTTACCGTGGGATGGCAAAACCACAGTTATTGTTTACTGGCGTATACCACACTTTTTTAAATAGAGATATTTGCGGCTGAACAGTGAGCGACACACTCAAACTGCATTTTTTTTAGATACCAAAGGCCCAAATTTGGATAGTACAGCGATTTGACCCGTGGAACTGCGAAACCACACTGGGATGTCGGGCCTACACAAGACTATTTTCAACAGATATATTTTTGTGTCACAACAGTCAGGAGACACTACTGTTTATCTTTACGGAAAACACTACCAAAAGCTGAATAATAGAGATTTTTTACCGTGGGATGGCAAAACCACAGTTATTGTTTACTGGGGTGTACCACACTTTTTTAAATAGAGATATTTGCGGCTGAACAGTGAGTGACACACTTAAACTGCTTTTGTTTTAGATACCAAAGGCCCAAAACTGGATAGTACAGCGATTTGACCCGTGGAACTGCGAAACCACACTGGGATGTCGGGCCTACACAAGACTATTTTCAACAGATATATTTTTGTGTCACAACAGTCAGGAGATACTACCGGTTTTTTTTACGGAAAAAACTACCAAAAGCTGAATAATAGAGATTTTTACCATGGGATGGCAAAACCACAGTTATTGTTTACTGGGGTATACCACACTTTTTTAAATAGAGATATTTGCGGCTGAACAGTGAGCGACACACTCAAACTGCATTTTTTTTAGATACCAAAGGCCCAAAACTGAATAGTACAGCGATTTGACCCGTGGAACTGCGAAACCACACTGGGATGTCGGGCCTACACAAGACTATTTTCAACAGATATATTTTTGTGTCACAACAGTCAGGAGACACTACGGATTTTCCTTACGGAAAAAACTACCAAAAGCTGAATAATAAAGTTTTTTTACCGTGGGATGGCAAAACCACAGTTATTGTTTACTGGGGTATACCACACTTTTTTAAATAGAGATATTTGCTGCTGAACAGTGAGCGACACACTCAAACTGCTTTCTTTTTAGATACCAAAGGTCCAAAACTGGATAGTACAGCGATTTGACCCGTGGAACTGCGAAACCACACTGGGATGTCGGGCCTACACAAGACTATTTTCAACAGATATATTTTTGTGTCACAACAGTCAGAAGACACTACTGTTTTTCATTACGGAAAAAACTACCAAAAGCTGAATAATAGAGATTTTTTACCGTGGGATGGCAAAACCACAGTTATTGTTTACTGGGGTGTACCACACTTTTTTAAATAGAGATATTTGCTGCTGAACAGTGAGCGACACACTCAAACTGCTTTCTTTATAGATACCAAAGGTCCAAAACTAGATAGTACAGCGATTTGACCCGTGGAACTGCGAAACCACACTGGGATGTCGGGCCTACACAAGACTATTTTCAACAGATATATTTTTGTGTCACAACAGTCAGGAGATACTACCGTTTTTCTTTACGGAAAAAAGTACCAAAAGCTGAATAATAGAGATTTTTTACCGTGGGATGGCAAAACCACAGTTATTGTTTACTGGGGTGTACCACACTTTTTTAAATAGAGATATTTGCGGCTGAACAGTGAGCGACACACTTAAACTGCTTTTGTTTTAGATACCAAAGGCCCAAAACTGGATAGTACAGCGATTTGACCCGTGGAACTGCGAAACCACACTGGGATGTCGGGCCTACACAAGACTATTTTCAACAGATATATTTTTGTGTCACAACAGTCAGGAGACACTACGGATTTTCCTTACGGAAAAAACTACCAAAATCTGAATAATAAAGTTTTTTTACCGTGGGATGGCAAAACCACAGTTATTGTTTACTGGGGTATACCACACTTTTTTAAATAGAGATATTTGCGGCTGAACAGTGAGCGACACACTCAAACTGCATTTTTTTTAGATACCAAAGGCCCAAAACTGGATAGTACAGCGATTTGACCCGTGGAACTGCGAAACCACACTGGGATGTCGGGCCTACACAAGACTATTTTCAACAGATATATTTTTGTGTCACAACAGTCAGAAGACACTACTGTTTTTCTTTACGGAAAAAACTACCAAAAGCTGAATAATAGAGATTTTTTACCGTGGGATGGCAAAACCACAGTTATTGTTTACTGGGGTATACCACACTTTTTTAAATAGAGATATTTGCTGCTGAACAGTGAGCAACACACTCAAACTGCTTTCTTTTTAGATACCAAAGGTCCAAAACTGGATAGTACAGCGATTTGACCCGTGGAACTGCGAAACCACACTGGGATGTCGGGCCTACACAAGACTATTTTCAACAGATATATTTTTGTGTCACAACAGTCAGGAGATACTACCGTTTTTCTTTAAGGAAAAAACTACCAAAAGCTGAATAATAGAGATTTTTTACCGTGGGATGGCAAAACCACAGTTATTGTTTACTGGGGTGTACCACACTTTTTTAAATAGAGATATTTGCGGCTGAACAGTGAGCGACACACTTAAACTGCTTTTGTTTTAGATACCAATTGCCAAAAACTGGATAGTACAGCGATTTGACCCGTGGAACTGCGAA
The DNA here is from genome assembly GCF_046119375.1 of Phyllobates terribilis. Classification (NCBI taxonomy): domain Eukaryota; kingdom Metazoa; phylum Chordata; class Amphibia; order Anura; family Dendrobatidae; genus Phyllobates; species Phyllobates terribilis. The sequence continues at coordinate 793,515,483 of NW_027362761.1, forward strand.
ACCACACTGGGATGTCGGGCCTACACAAGACTATTTTCAACAGATATATTTTTGTGACACAACAGTCAGGAGATACTACCGTTTTTCTTTACGGAAAAAACTACCAAAAGCTGAATAATAGAGATTTTTTACCATGGGATGGCAAAACCACAGTTATTGTTTACTGGGGTATACCACACTTTTTTAAATAGAGATATTTGCGGCTGAACAGTGAGCGACACACTCAAACTGCATTTTTTTTAGATACCAAAGGCCCAAAACTGAATAGTACAGCGATTTGACCCGTGGAACTGCGAAACCACACTGGGATGTCGGGCCTACACAAGACTATTTTCAACAGATATATTTTTGTGTCACAACAGTCAGGAGACACTACGGATTTTCCTTACGGAAAAAACTACCAAAAGCTGAATAATAAAGATTTTTTACCGTGGGATGGCAAAACCACAGTTATTGTTTACTGGGGTATACCACACTTTTTTAAATAGAGATATTTGCGGCTGAACAGTGAGCGACACACTCAAACTGCTTTTTTTTTAGATACCAAAGGCCCAAAACTGGATAGTACAGCGATTTGAGCTGTGGAACTGCGAAACCACACTGGGATGTCGGGCCTACACAAGACTATTTTCAACAGATATATTTTTGTGTCACAACAGTCAGAAGACACTACTGTTTTTCTTTACGGAAAAAACTACCAAAAGCTGAATAATAGAGATTTTTTACCGTGGGATGGCAAAACCACAGTTATTGTTTACTGGGGTATACAGCACTTTTTTAAATAGAGATATTTGCTGCTGAACAGTGAGCGACACACTCAAACTGCTTTCTTTTTAGATACCAAAGGTCCAAAACTGGATAGTACAGCGATTTGACCCGTGGAACTGCGAAACCACACTGGGATGTCGGGCCTACACAAGACTATTTTCAACAGATATATTTTTGTGTCACAACAGTCAGGAGATACTACCGTTTTTCTTTACGGAAAAAACTACCAAAAGCTGAATAATAGAGATTTTTACCATGGGATGGCAAAACCACAGTTATTGTTTACTGGGGTATACCACACTTTTTTAAATAGAGATATTTGCGGCTGAACAGTGAGCGACACACTCAAACTGCATTTTTTTTAGATACCAAAGGCCCAAAACTGAATAGTACAGCGATTTGACCCGTGGAACTGCGAAACCACACTGGGATGTCGGGCCTACACAAGACTATTTTCAACAGATATACTTTTGTGTCACAACAGTCAGGAGACACTACGGATTTTCCTTACGGAAAAAACTACCAAAAGCTGAATAATAAAGTTTTTTTACCGTGGGATGGCAAAACCACAGTTATTGTTTACTGGGGTATACCACACTTTTTTAAATAGAGATATTTGCTGCTGAACAGTGAGCGACACACTCAAACTGCTTTCTTTTTAGATACCAAAGGTCCAAAACTGGATAGTACAGCGATTTGACCCGTGGAACTGCGAAACCACACTGGGATGTCGGGCCTACACAAGACTATTTTCAACAGATATATTTTTGTGTCACAACAGTCAGGAGATACTACCGTTTTTCTTTACGGAAAAAACTACCAAAAGCTGAATAATAGAGATTTTTTACCATGGGATGGCAAAACCACAGTTATTGTTTACTGGGGTGTACCACACTTTTTTAAATAGAGATATTTGCGGCTGAACAGTGAGCGACACACTTAAACTGCTTTTGTTTTAGATAGCAAAGGCCCAAAACTGGATAGTACAGCGATTTGACCCGTGGAACTGCGAAACCACACTGGGATGTCGGGCCTACACAAGACTATTTTCAACAGATATAATTTTGTGTCACAACAGTCAGGAGATACTACCGTTTTTCTTTACGGAAAAAACTACCAAAAGCTGAATAATAGAGATTTTTTACCATGGGATGGCAAAACCACAGTTATTGTTTACTGGGGTATACCACACTTTTTTAAATAGAGATATTTGCGGCTGAACAGTGAGCGACACACTCAAACTGCATTTTTTTTAGATACCAAAGGCCCAAAACTGAATAGTACAGCGATTTGACCCGTGGAACTGCGAAACCACACTGGGATGTCGGGCCTACACAAGACTATTTTCAACAGATATATTTTTGTGTCACAACAGTCAGGAGACACTACGGATTTTCCTTACGGAAAAAACTACCAAAAGCTGAATAATAAAGTTTTTTTACCGTGGGATGGCAAAACCACAGTTATTGTTTACTGGGGTATACCACACTTTTTTAAATAGAGATATTTGCAGCTGAACAGTGAGCGACACACTCAAACTGCTTTTTTTTTAGATACCAAAGGCCCAAAACTGGATAGTACAGCGATTTGACCCGTGGAACTGCGAAACCACACTGGGATGTCGGGCCTACACAAGACTATTTTCAACAGATATATTTTTGTGTCACAACAGTCAGAAGACACTACTGTTTCTCATTACGGAAAAAACTACCAAAAGCTGAATAATAGAGATTTTTTACCGTGGGATGGCAAAACCACAGTTATTGTTTACTGGGGTGTACCACACTTTTTTAAATAGAGATATTTGCTGCTGAACAGTGAGCGACACACTCAAACTGCTTTCTTTATAGATACCAAAGGTCCAAAACTGGATAGTACAGCGATTTGACCCGTGGAACTGCGAAACCACACTGGGATGTCGGGCCTACACAAGACTATTTTCAACAGATATATTTTTGTGTCACAACAGTCAGGAGATACTACCGTTTTTCTTTACGGAAAAAAGTACCAAAAGCTGAATAATAGAGATTTTTTACCGTGGGATGGCAAAACCACAGTTATTGTTTACTGGGGTATACCACACTTTTTTAAATAGAGATATTTGCGGCTGAACAGTGAGCGACACACTCAAACTGCTTTTTTTTTAGATACCAAAGGCCCAAAACTGGATAGTACAGCAATTTGACCCGTGGAACTGCGAAACCACACTGGGATGTCGGGCCTACACAAGACTATTTTCAACAGATATATTTTTGTGTCACAACAGTCAGAAGACACTACTGTTTTTCTTTACGGAAAAAACTACCAAAAGCTGAATAATAGAGATTTTTTACCGTGGGATGGCAAAACCACAGTTATTGTTTACTGGGGTATACCACACTTTTTTAAATAGAGATATTTGCGGCTGAACAGTGAGCGACACACTCAAACTGCTTTTTTTTTAGATACCAAAGGCCCAAATTTGGATAGTACAGCGATTTGACCCGTGGAACTGCGAAACCACACTGGGATGTCGGGCCTACACAAGACTATTTTCAACAGATATATTTTTGTGTCACAACAGTCAGGAGACACTACTGTTTTTCTTTACGGAAAAAACTACCAAAAGCTGAATAATAGAGATTTTTTACCGTGGGATGGCAAAACCACAGTTATTGTTTTCTGGGGTGTACCAGACTTTTTTAAATAGAGATATTTGCGGCTGAACAGTGAGCGACACACTTAAACTGCTTTTGTTTTAGATACCAAAGGCCCAAAACTGGATAGTACAGCGATTTGACCCGTGGAACTGCGAAACCACACTGGGATGTCGGGCCTACACAAGACTATTTTCAACAGATATATTTTTGTGTCACAACAGTCAGAAGACTCTACTGTTTTTCTTTACGGAAAAAACTACCAAAAGCTGAATAATAGAGATTTTTTACCGTGGGATGGCAAAACCACAGTTATTGTTTACTGGGGTGTACCACACTTTTTTAAATAGAGATATTTGCGGCTGAACAGTGAGCGACACACTTAAACTGCTTTTGTTTTAGATACCAAAGGCCCAAAACTGGATAGTACAGCGATTTGACCCGTGGAACTGCGAAACCACACTGGGATGTCGGGCCTACACAAGACTATTTTCAACAGATATATTTTTGTGTCACAACAGTCAGGAGATACTACCGTTTTTCTTTACGGAAAAAACTACCAAAAGCTGAATAATAGAGATTTTTACCATGGGATGGCAAAACCACAGTTATTGTTTACTGGGGTATACCACACTTTTTTAAATAGAGATATTTGCGGCTGAACAGTGAGCGACACACTCAAACTGCATTTTTTTTAGATACCAAAGGCCCAAAACTGAATAGTACAGCGATTTGACCCGTGGAACTGCGAAACCACACTGGGATGTCGGGCCTACACAAGACTATTTTCAACAGATATACTTTTGTGTCACAACAGTCAGGAGACACTACGGATTTTCCTTACGGAAAAAACTACCAAAAGCTGAATAATAAAGTTTTTTTACCGTGGGATGGCAAAACCACAGTTATTGTTTACTGGGGTATACCACACTTTTTTAAATAGAGATATTTGCTGCTGAACAGTGAGCGACACACTCAAACTGCTTTCTTTTTAGATACCAAAGGTCCAAAACTGGATAGTACAGCGATTTGACCCGTGGAACTGCGAAACCACACTGGGATGTCGGGCCTACACAAGACTATTTTCAACAGATATATTTTTGTGTCACAACAGTCAGGAGATACTACCGTTTTTCTTTACGGAAAAAACTACCAAAAGCTGAATAATAGAGATTTTTTACCATGGGATGGCAAAACCACAGTTATTGTTTACTGGGGTGTACCACACTTTTTTAAATAGAGATATTTGCGGCTGAACAGTGAGCGACACACTTAAACTGCTTTTGTTTTAGATAGCAAAGGCCCAAAACTGGATAGTACAGCGATTTGACCCGTGGAACTGCGAAACCACACTGGGATGTCGGGCCTACACAAGACTATTTTCAACAGATATAATTTTGTGTCACAACAGTCAGGAGATACTACCGTTTTTCTTTACGGAAAAAACTACCAAAAGCTGAATAATAGAGATTTTTTACCATGGGATGGCAAAACCACAGTTATTGTTTACTGGGGTATACCACACTTTTTTAAATAGAGATATTTGCGGCTGAACAGTGAGCGACACACTCAAACTGCATTTTTTTTAGATACCAAAGGCCCAAAACTGAATAGTACAGCGATTTGACCCGTGGAACTGCGAAACCACACTGGGATGTCGGGCCTACACAAGACTATTTTCAACAGATATATTTTTGTGTCACAACAGTCAGGAGACACTACGGATTTTCCTTACGGAAAAAACTACCAAAAGCTGAATAATAAAGTTTTTTTACCGTGGGATGGCAAAACCACAGTTATTGTTTACTGGGGTATACCACACTTTTTTAAATAGAGATATTTGCAGCTGAACAGTGAGCGACACACTCAAACTGCTTTTTTTTTAGATACCAAAGGCCCAAAACTGGATAGTACAGCGATTTGACCCGTGGAACTGCGAAACCACACTGGGATGTCGGGCCTACACAAGACTATTTTCAACAGATATATTTTTGTGTCACAACAGTCAGAAGACACTACTGTTTCTCATTACGGAAAAAACTACCAAAAGCTGAATAATAGAGATTTTTTACCGTGGGATGGCAAAACCACAGTTATTGTTTACTGGGGTGTACCACACTTTTTTAAATAGAGATATTTGCTGCTGAACAGTGAGCGACACACTCAAACTGCTTTCTTTATAGATACCAAAGGTCCAAAACTGGATAGTACAGCGATTTGACCCGTGGAACTGCGAAACCACACTGGGATGTCGGGCCTACACAAGACTATTTTCAACAGATATATTTTTGTGTCACAACAGTCAGGAGATACTACCGTTTTTCTTTACGGAAAAAAGTACCAAAAGCTGAATAATAGAGATTTTTTACCGTGGGATGGCAAAACCACAGTTATTGTTTACTGGGGTGTACCACACTTTTTTAAATAGAGATATTTGCGGCTGAACAGTGAGCGACACACTTAAACTGCTTTTGTTTTAGATACCAAAGGCCCAAAACTGGATAGTACAGCGATTTGACCCGTGGAACTGCGAAACCACACTGGGATGTCGGGCCTACACAAGACTATTTTCAACAGATATATTTTTGTGTCACAACAGTCAGGAGACACTACGGATTTTCCTTACGGAAAAAACTACCAAAAGCTGAATAATAAAGTTTTTTTACCGTGGGATGGCAAAACCACAGTTATTGTTTACTGGGGTATACCACACTTTTTTAAATAGAGATATTTGCGGCTGAACAGTGAGCGACACACTCAAACTGCATTTTTTTTAGATACCAAAGGCCCAAAACTGGATAGTACAGCGATTTGACCCGTGGAACTGCGAAACCACACTGGGATGTCGGGCCTACACAAGACTATTTTCAACAGATATATTTTTGTGTCACAACAGTCAGAAGACACTACTGTTTTTCTTTACGGAAAAAACTACCAAAAGCTGAATAATAGAGATTTTTTACCGTGGGATGGCAAAACCACAGTTATTGTTTACTGGGGTATACCACACTTTTTTAAATAGAGATATTTGCTGCTGAACAGTGAGCAACACACTCAAACTGCTTTCTTTTTAGATACCAAAGGTCCAAAACTGGATAGTACAGCGATTTGACCCGTGGAACTGCGAAACCACACTGGGATGTCGGGCCTGCACAAGACTATTTTCAACAGATATATTTTTGTGTCACAACAGTCAGGAGATACTACCGTTTTTCTTTAAGGAAAAAACTACCAAAAGCTGAATAATAGAGATTTTTTACCGTGGGATGGCAAAACCACAGTTATTGTTTACTGGGGTGTACCACACTTTTTTAAATAGAGATATTTGCGGCTGAACAGTGAGCGACACACTTAAACTGCTTTTGTTTTAGATACCAATTGCCCAAAACTGGATAGTACAGCGATTTGACCCGTGGAACTGCGAAACCACACTGGGATGTCGGGCCTACACAAGACTATTTTCAACAGATATATTTTTGTGACACAACAGTCAGGAGATACTACCGTTTTTCTTTACGGAAAAAACTACCAAAAGCTGAATAGAGATTTTTTACCATGGGATGGCAAAACCACAGTTATTGTTTACTGGGGTATACCACACTTTTTTAAATAGAGATATTTGCGGCTGAACAGTGAGCGACACACTCAAACTGCATTTTTTTTAGATACCAAAGGCCCAAAACTGAATAGTACAGCGATTTGACCCGTGGAACTGCGAAACCACACTGGGATGTCGGGCCTACACAAGACTATTTTCAACAGATATATTTTTGTGTCACAACAGTCAGGAGACACTACGGATTTTCCTTACGGAAAAAACTACCAAAAGCTGAATAATAAAGATTTTTTACCGTGGGATGGCAAAACCACAGTTATTGTTTACTGTGGTATACCACACTTTTTTAAATAGAGATATTTGCGGCTGAACAGTGAGCGACACACTCAAACTGCTTTTTTTTTAGATACCAAAGGCCCAAAACTGGATAGTACAGCGATTTGACCTGAGGAACTGCGAAACCACACTGGGATGTCGGGCCTACACAAGACTATTTTCAACAGATATATTTTTGTGTCACAACAGTCAGAAGACACTACTGTTTTTCTTTACGGAAAAAACTACCAAAAGCTGAATAATAGAGATTTTTTACCGTGGGATGGCAAAACCACAGTTATTGTTTACTGGGGTATACCACACTTTTTTAAATAGAGATATTTGCTGCTGAACAGTGAGCGACTCACTCAAACTGCTTTCTTTTTAGATACCAAAGGTCCAAAACTGGATAGTACAGCGATTTGACCCGAGGAACTGCGAAACCACACTGGGATGTCGGGCCTACACAAGACTATTTTCAACAGATATATTTTTGTGTCACAACAGTCAGGAGATACTACCGTTTTTCTTTACGGAAAAAACTACCAAAAGCTGAATAATAGAGATTTTTTACCATGGGATGGCAAAACCACAGTTATTGTTTACTGGGGTATACCACACTTTTTTAAATAGAGATATTTGCGGCTGAACAGTGAGCGACACACTCAAACTGCATTTATTTTTGATACCAAAGGCCCAAAACTGAATAGTACAGCGATTTGACCCGTGGAACTGCGAAACCACACTGGGATGTCGGGCCTACACAAGACTATTTTCAACAGATATATTTTTGTGTCACAACAGTCAGGAGACACTACGGATTTTCCTTACGGAAAAAACTACCAAAAGCTGAATAATAAAGATTTTTTACCGTGGGATGGCAAAACCACAGTTATTGTTTACTGGGGTATACCACACTTTTTTAAATAGAGATATTTGCGGCTGAACAGTGAGCGACACACTCAAACTGCTTTTTTTTTAGATACCAAAGGCCCAAAACTGGATAGTACAGCAATTTGACCCGTGGAACTGCGAAACCACACTGGGATGTCGGGCCTACACAAGACTATTTTCAACAGATATATTTTTGTGTCACAACAGTCAGAAGACACTACTGTTTTTCTTTACGGAAAAAACTACCAAAAGCTGAATAATAGAGATTTTTTACCGTGGGATGGCAAAACCACAGTTATTGTTTACTGGGGTATACCACACTTTTTTAAATAGAGATATTTGCGGCTGAACAGTGAGCGACACACTCAAACTGCTTTTTTTTTAGATACCAAAGGCCCAAATTTGGATAGTACAGCGATTTGACCCGTGGAACTGCGAAACCACACTGGGATGTCGGGCCTACACAAGACTATTTTCAACAGATATATTTTTGTGTCACAACAGTCAGGAGACACTACTGTTTTTCTTTACGGAAAAAACTACCAAAAGCTGAATAATAGAGATTTTTTACCGTGGGATGGCAAAACCACAGTTATTGTTTTCTGGGGTGTACCAGACTTTTTTAAATAGAGATATTTGCGGCTGAACAGTGAGCGACACACTTAAACTGCTTTTGTTTTAGATACCAAAGGCCCAAAACTGGATAGTACAGCGATTTGACCCGTGGAACTGCGAAACCACACTGGGATGTCGGGCCTACACAAGACTATTTTCAACAGATATATTTTTGTGTCACAACAGTCAGAAGACTCTACTGTTTTTCTTTACGGAAAAAACTACCAAAAGCTGAATAATAGAGATTTTTTACCGTGGGATGGCAAAACCACAGTTATTGTTTACTGGGGTGTACCACACTTTTTTAAATAGAGATATTTGCGGCTGAACAGTGAGCGACACACTTAAACTGCTTTTGTTTTAGATACCAAAGGCCCAAAACTGGATAGTACAGCGATTTGACCCGTGGAACTGCGAAACCACACTGGGATGTCGGGCCTACACAAGACTATTTTCAACAGATATATTTTTGTGTCACAACAGTCAGGAGACACTACGGATTTTCCTTACGGAAAAAACTACCAAAAGCTGAATAATAAAGTTTTTTTACCGTGGGATGGCAAAACCACAGTTATTGTTTACTGGGGTATACCACACTTTTTTAAATAGAGATATTTGCGGCTGAACAGTGAGCGACACACTCAAACTGCTTTTTTTTAGATACCAAAGGCCCAAAACTGGATAGTACAGCGATTTGACCCGTGGAACTGCGAAACCACACTGGGATGTCGGGCCTACACAAGACTATTTTCAACAGATATATTTTTGTGTCACAACAGTCAGAAGACACTACTGTTTTTCTTTACGGAAAAAACTACCAAAAGCTGAATAATAGAGATTTTTTACCGTGGGATGGCAAAACCACAGTTATTGTTTACTGGGGTATACCACACTTTTTTAAATAGAGATATTTGCTGCTGAACAGTGAGCGACACACTCAAACTGCTTTCTTTTTAGATACCAAAGGTCCAAAACTGGATAGTACAGCGATTTGACCCGTGGAACTGCGAAACCACACTGGGATGTCGGGCCTACACAAGACTATTTTCAACAGATATATTTTTGTGTCACAACAGTCAGGAGATACTACCGTTTTTCTTTACGGAAAAAACTACCAAAAGCTGAATAATAGAGATTTTTTACCGTGGGATGGCAAAACCACAGTTATTGTTTACTGGGGTGTACCACAGTTTTTTAAATAGAGATATTTGCGGCTGAACAGTGAGCGACACACTTAAACTGCTTTTGTTTTAAATACCAAAGGCCCAAAACTGGATAGTACAGCGATTTGACCCGTGGAACTGCAAAACCACACTGGGATGTCGGGCCTACACAAGACTATTTTCAACAGATATATTTTTGTGTCACAACAGTCAGGAGATACTACCGTTTTTCTTTACGGAAAAAACTACCAAAAGCTGAATAATAGAGATTTTTTACCATGGGATGACAAAACCACAGTTATTGTTTACTGGGGTATACCACACTTTTTTAAATAGAGATATTTGCGGCTGAACAGTGAGCGACACACTCAAACTGCATTTATTTTAGATACCAAAGGCCCAAAACTGAATAGTACAGCGATTTGACCCGTGGAACTGCGAAACCACACTGGGATGTCGGGCCTACACAAGACTATTTTCAACAGATATATTTTTGTGTCACAACAGTCAGGAGACACTACGGATTTTCCTTACGGAAAAAACTACCAAAAGCTGAATAATAAAGATTTTTTACCGTGGGATGGCAAAACCACAGTTATTGTTTACTGGGGTATACCACACTTTTTTAAATAGAGATATTTGCGGCTGAACAGTGAGCGACACACTCAAACTGCTTTTTTTTTAGATACCAAAGGCCCAAAACTGGATAGTACAGCAATTTGACCCGTGGAACTGCGAAACCACACTGGGATGTCGGGCCTACACAAGACTATTTTCAACAGATATATTTTTGTGTCACAACAGTCAGAAGACACTACTGTTTTTCTTTACGGAAAAAACTACCAAAAGCTGAATAATAGAGATTTTTTACCGTGGGATGGCAAAACCACAGTTATTGTTTACTGGGGTATACCACACTTTTTTAAATAGAGATATTTGCGGCTGAACAGTGAGCGACACACTCAAACTGCTTTTTTTTTTAGATACCAAAGGCCCAAAACTGGATAGTACAGCGATTTGACCCGTGGAACTGCGAAACCACACTGGGATGTCGGGCCTACACAAGACTATTTACAACAGATATATTTTTGTGTCACAACAGTCTGGAGACACTACTGTTTTTCTTTACGGAAAAAACTACCAAAAGCTGAATAATAGAGATTTTTTACCGTGGGATGGCAAAACCACAGTTATTGTTTACTGGGGTATACCACACTTTTTTAAATAGAGATATTTGCGGCTGAACAGTGAGCGACACACTCAAACTGCTTTTTTTTTAGATACCAAAGGCCCAAATTTGGATAGTACAGCGATTTGACCCGTGGAACTGCGAAACCACACTGGGATGTCGGGCCTACACAAGACTATTTTCAACAGATATATTTTTGTGTCACAACAGTCAGGAGACACTACTGTTTTTCTTTACGGAAAAAACTACCAAAAGCTGAATAATAGAGATTTTTTACCGTGGGATGGCAAAACCACAGTTATTGTTTTCTGGGGTGTACCACACTTTTTTAAATAGAGATATTTGCGGCTGAACAGTGAGCGACACACTTAAACTGCTTTTGTTTTAGATACCAAAGGCCCAAAACTGGATAGTACAGCGATTTGACCCGTGGAACTGCGAAACCACACTGGGATGTCGGGCCTACACAAGACTATTTTCAACAGATATATTTTTGTGTCACAACAGTCAGAAGACTCTACTGTTTTTCTTTACGGAAAAAACTACCAAATGCTGAATAATAGAGATTTTTTACCGTGGGATGGCAAAACCACAGTTATTGTTTACTGGGGTGTACCACACTTTTTTAAATAGAGATATTTGCGGCTGAACAGTGAGCGACACACTTAAACTGCTTTTGTTTTAGATACCAAAGGCCCAAAACTGGATAGTACAGCGATTTGACCCGTGGAACTGCGAAACCACACTGGGATGTCGGGCCTACACAAGACTATTTTCAACAGATATATTTTTGTGTCACAACAGTCAGGAGACACTACGGATTTTCCTTACGGAAAAAACTACCAAAAGCTGAATAATAAAGTTTTTTTACCGTGGGATGGCAAAACCACAGTTATTGTTTACTGGGGTATACAACACTTTTTTAAATAGAGATATTTGCGGCTGAACAGTGAGCGACACACTCAAACTGCTTTTTTTTAGATACCAAAGGCCCAAAACTGGATAGTACAGCGATTTGACCCGTGGAACTGCGAAACCACACTGGGATGTCGGGCCTACACAAGACTATTTTCAACAGATATATTTTTGTGTCACAACAGTCAGAAGACACTACTGTTTTTCTTTACGGAAAAAACTACCAAAAGCTGAATAATAGAGATTTTTTACCGTGGGATGGCAAAACCACAGTTATTGTTTACTGGGGTATACCACACTTTTTTAAATAGAGATATTTGCGGCTGAACAGTGAGCGACACACTCAAACTGCTTTTTTTTTAGATACCAAAGGCCCAAAACTGGATAGTACAGCAATTTGACCCGTGGAATTGCGAAACCACACTGGGATGTCGGGCCTACACAAGACTATTTTCAACAGATATATTTTTGTGTCACAACAGTCAGAAGACACTACTGTTTTTCTTTACGGAAAAAACTACCAAAAGCTGAATAATAGAGATTTTTTACCGTGGGATGGCAAAACCACAGTTATTGTTTACTGGGGTATACCACACTGTTTTAAATAGAGATATTTGCGGCTGAACAGTGAGCGACACACTCAAACTGCTTTTTTTTTTAGATACCAAAGGCCCAAAACTGGATAGTACAGCGATTTGACCCGTGGAACTGCGAAAACACACTGGGATGTCGGGCCTACACAAGACTATTTACAACAGATATATTTTTGTGTCACAACAGTCTGGAGACACTCCTTTTTTTCTTTACGGAAAAAACTACCAAAAGCTGAATAATAGAGATTTTTTACCGTGGGATGGCAAAACCACAGTTATTGTTTACTGGGGTATACCACACTTTTTTAAATAGAGATATTTGCGGCTGAACAGTGAGCGACACACTCAAACTGCTTTTTTTTTAGATACCAAAGGCCCAAATTTGGATAGTACAGCGATTTGACCCGTGGAACTGCGAAACCACACTGGGATGTCGGGCCTACACAAGACTAGTTTCAACAGATATATTTTTGTGTCACAACAGTCAGGAGACACTACTGTTTTTCTTTACGGAAAAAACTACCAAAAGCTGAATAATAGAGATTTTTTACCGTGGGATGGCAAAACCACAGTTATTGTTTTCTGGGGTGTACCACACTTTTTTAAATAGAGATATTTGCGGCTGAACAGTGAGCGACACACTCAAACTGCTTTTGTTTTAGATACCAAAGGCCCAAAACTGGATAGTACAGCGATTTGACCCGTGGAACTGGGAAACCACACTGGGATGTCGGGCCTACACAAGACTATTTTCAACAGATATATTTTTGTGTCACAACAGTCAGAAGACTCTACTGTTTTTCTTTACGGAAAAAACTACCAAAAGCTGAATAATAGAGATTTTTTACCGTGGGATGGCAAAACCACAGTTATTGTTTACTGGGGTATACCACACTTTTTTAAATAGAGATATTTGCTGCTGAACAGTGAGCGACACACTCAAGCTGCTTTCTTTTTAGATACCAAAGGCCCAAAACTGGATAGTACAGCGATTTGACCCGTGGAACTGCGAAACCACACTGGGATGTCGGGCCTACACAAGACTATTTTCAACAGATATATTTTTGTGTCACAACAGTCAGGAGATACTACCGTTTTTCTTTACGGAAAAAACTACCAAAAGCTGAATAATAGAGATTTTTTACCGTGGGATGGCAAAACCACAGTTATTGTTTACTGGGGTGTACCACACTTTTATAAATAGAGATATTTGCGGCTGAACAGTGAGCGACACACTTAAACTGCTTTTGTTTTAGATACCAAAGGCCCAAAACTGGATAGTACAGCGATTTGACCCGTGGAACTGCGAAACCACACTGGGATGTCGGGCCTACACAAGACTATTTTCAACAGATATATTTTTGTGTCACAACAGTCAGGAGACACTACGGATTTTCCTTACGGAAAAAACTACCAAAAGCTGAATAATAAAGTTTTTTTACCGTGGGATGGCAAAACCACAGTTATTGTTTACTGGGGTATACCACACTTTTTTAAATAGAGATATTTGCGGCTGAACAGTGAGCGACACACTCAAACTGCTTTTTTTTAGATACCAAAGGCCCAAAACTGGATAGTACAGCGATTTGACCCGTGGAACTGCAAAACCACACTGGGATGTCGGGCCTACACAAGACTATTTTCAACAGATATATTTTTGTGTTACAACAGTCAGAAGACACTACTGTTTTTCTTTACGGAAAAAACTACCAAAAGCTGAATAATAGAGATTTTTTACCGTGGGATGGCAAAACCACAGTTATTGTTTACTGGGGTATACCACACTTTTTTAAATAGAGATATTTGCTGCTGAACAGTGAGCGACACACTCAAACTGCTTTCTTTTTAGATACCAAGGGTCAAAAACTGGATAGTACAGCGATTTGACCCGTGGAACTGCGAAACCACACTGGGATGTCGGGCCTACACAAGACTATTTACAACAGATATATTTTTGTGTCACAACAGTCTGGAGACACAACTGTTTTTCTTTACGGAAAAAACTACCAAAAGCTGAATAATAGAGATTTTTTACCGTGGGATGGCAAAACCACAGTTATTGTTTACTGGGGTATACCACACTTTTTTAAATAGAGATATTTGCGGCTGAACAGTGAGCGACACACTCAAACTGCTTTTTTTTTAGATACCAAAGGCCAAATTTGGATAGTACAGCGATTTGACCCGTGGAACTGCGAAACCACACTGGGATGTCGGGCCTACACAAGACTATTTTCAACAGATATATTTTTGTGTCACAACAGTCAGGAGACACTACTGTTTTTCTTTACAGAAAAAACTACCAAAAGCTGAATAATAGAGATTTTTTACCGTGGGATGGCAAAACCACAGTTATTGTTTACTGGGGTGTACCACACTTTTTTAAATAGAGATATTTGCGGCTGAACAGTGAGCGACACACTTAAACTGCTTTTGTTTTAGATACCAAAGGCCCAAAACTGGATAGTACAGCGATTTGACCCGTGGAACTGCGAAACCACACTGGGATGTCGGGCCTACACAAGACTATTTTCAACAGATATATTTTTGTGTCACAACAGTCAGGAGATACTACCTTTTTCTTTACGGAAAAAACTACCAAAAGCTGAATAATAGAGATTTTTTACCATGGGATGGCAAAACCACAGTTATTGTTTACTGGGGTATACCACACTTTTTTAAATAGAGATATTTGCGGCTGAACAGTGAAAGACACACTCAAACTGCATTTTTTTTAGATACCAAAGGCCCAAAACTGAATAGTACAGCGATTTGACCCGTGGAACTGCGAAACCACACTGGGATGTCGGGCCTACACAAGACTATTTTCAACAGATATATTTTTGTGTCACAACAGTCAGGAGACACTACGGATTTTCCTTACGGAAAAAACTACCAAAAGCTGAATAATAAAGATTTTTTACCGTGGGATGGCAAAACCACAGTTATTGTTTACTGGGGTATACCACACTTTTTTAAATAGAGATATTTGCGGCTGAACAGTGAGCGACACACTCAAACTGCTTTTTTTTTAGATACCAAAGGCCCAAAACTGGATAGTACAACGATTTGACCCGTGGAACTGCGAAACCACACTGGGATGTCGGGCCTACACAAGACTATTTACAACAGATATATTTTTGTGTCACAACAGTCAGGAGACACTACGGATTTTCCTTACGGAAAAAACTACCAAAAGCTGAATAATAAAGATTTTTTACCGTGGGATGGCAAAACCACAGTTATTGTTTACTGGGGTATACCACACTTTTTTAAATAGAGATATTTGCGGCTGAACAGTGAGCGACACACTCATACTGCTTTTTTTTTAGATACCAAAGGCCCAAAACTGGATAGTACAGCGATTTGACCCGTGGAACTGCGAAACCACACTGGGATGTCGGGCCTACACAAGACTATTTTCAACAGATATATTTTTGTGTCACAACAGTCAGAAGACACTACTGTTTTTCTTTACGGAAAAAACTACCAAAAGCTGAATAATAGAGATTTTTTACCGTGGGATGGCAAAACCACAGTTATTGTTTACTGGGGTATACCACACTTTTTTAAATAGAGATATTTGCTGCTGAACAGTGAGCGACACACTCAAACTGCTTTCTTTTTAGATACCAAAGGTCCAAAACTGGATAGTACAGCGATTTGACCAGTGGAACTGCGAAACCACACTGGGATGTCGGGCCTACACAAGACTATTTTCAACAGATATATTTTTGTGTCACAACAGTCAGGAGATACTACCGTTTTTCCTTACGGAAAAAACTACCAAAAGCTGAATAATAGAGATTTTTTACCATGGGATGGCAAAACCACAGTTATTGTTTACTGGGGTATACCACACTTTTTTAAATAGAGATATTTGCGGCTGAACAGTGAGCGACACACTCAAACTGCATTTTTTTTAGATACCAAAGGCCCAAAACTGAATAGTACAGCGATTTGACCCGTGGAACTGCGAAACCACACTGGGATGTCGGGCCTACACAAGACTATTTTCAACAGATATATTTTTGTGTCACAACAGTCAGGAGACACTACGGATTTTCCTTACGGAAAAAACTACCAAAAGCTGAATAATAAAGATTTTTTACCATGGGATGGCAAAACCACAGTTATTGTTTACTGGGGTATACCACACTTTTTTAAATAGAGATATTTGCGGCTGAACAGTGAGCTGCACACTCAAACTGCTTTTTTTTTAGATACCAAAGGCCCAAAACTGGATAGTACAGCGATTTGACCCGTGGAACTGCGAAACCACACTGGGATGTCGGGCCTACACAAGACTATTTTCAACAGATATATTTTTGTGTCACAACAATAAGAAGACACTACTGTTTTTCTTTACGGAAAAAACTACCAAAAGCTGAATAATAGAGATTTTTTACCGTGGGATGGCAAAACCACAGTTATTGTTTACTGGGGTATACCACACTTTTTTAAATAGAGATATTTGCTGCTGAACAGTGAGCGACACACTCAAACTGCTTTCTTTTTAGATACCAAAGGCCCAAAGATGGATAGTACAGCGATTTGACCCGTGGAACTGCGAAACCACACTGGGATGTCGGGCCTACACAAGACTATTTTCAACAGATATATTTTTGTGTCACAACAGTCAGGAGATACTACCGTTTTTCTTTACGGAAAAAACTACCAAAAGCTGAATAATAGAGATTTTTTACCATGGGATGGCAAAACCACAGTTATTGTTTACTGGGGTATACCACACTTTTTTAAATAGAGATATTTGCGGCTGAACAGTGAGCGACACACTCAAACTGCATTTTTTTTAGATACCAAAGGCCAAAAACTGAATAGTACAGCGATTTGACCCGTGGAACTGCGAAACCACACTGGGATGTCGGGCCTACACAAGACTATTTTCAACAGATATATTTTTGTGTCACAACAGTCAGGAGACACTACGGATTTTCCTTACGGAAAAAACTACCAAAAGCTGAATAATAAAGATTTTTTACTGTGGGATGGCAAAACCACAGTTATTGTTTACTGGGGTATACCACACTTTTTTAAATAGAGATATTTGCGGCTGAACAGTGAGCGACACACTTAAACTGCTTTTGTTTTAGATACCAAAGGCCCAAAACTGGATAGTACAGCGATTTGACCCGTGGAACTGCGAAACCACACTGGGATGTCGGGCCTACACAAGACTATTTTCAACAGATATATTTTTGTGTCACAACAGTCAGGAGATACTACCTTTTTCTTTACGGAAAAACTACCAAAAGCTGAATAATAGAGATTTTTTACCATGGGATGGCAAAACCACAGTTATTGTTTACTGGGGTATACCACACTTTTTTAAATAGAGATATTTGCGGCTGAACAGTGAGCGACACACTCAAACTGCTTTTTTTTTAGATACCAAAAGCCCAAAACTGAATAGTACAGCGATTTGACCCGTGGAACTGCGAAACCACACTGGGATGTCGGGCCTACACAAGACTATTTACAACAGATATATTTTTGTGTCACAATAGTCAGGAGACACTACGGATTTTCCTTACGGAAAAAACTACCAAAAGCTGAATAATAAAGATTTTTTACCGTGGGATGGCAAAACCACAGTTATTGTTTACTGGGGTATACCACACTTTTTTAAATAGAGATATTTGCGGCTGAACAGTGAGCGACACACTCAAACTGCTTTTTTTTTAGATACCAAAGGCCCAAAACTGGATAGTACAGCGATTTGACCCGTGGAACTGCGAAACCACACTGGGATGTTGGGCCTACACAAGACTATTTACAACAGATATATTTTTGTGTCACAACAGTCAGGAGACACTACGGATTTTCCTTACGGAAAAAACTACCAAAAGCTGAATAATAAAGATTTTTTACCATGGGATGGCAAAACCACAGTTATTGTTTACTGGGGTATACCACACTTTTTTAAATATAGATATTTGCGGCTGAACAGTGAGCGACACACTCAAACTGCTTTTTTTTTAGATACCAAAGGCCCAAAACTGGATAGTACAGCGATTTGACCCGTGGAACTGCGAAACCACACTGGGATGTCGGGCCTACACAAGACTATTTTCAACAGATATATTTTTGTGTCACAACAGTCAGAAGACACTCCTGTTTTTCTTTACGGAAAAAACTACCAAAAGCTGAATAATAGAGATTTTTTACCGTGGGATGGCAAAACCACAGTTATTGTTTACTGGGGTATACCACACTTTTTTAAATAGAGATATTTGCTGCTGAACAGTGAGCGACACACTCAAACTGCTTTCTTTTTAGATACCAAAGGCCCAAAACTGGATAGTACAGCGATTTGATCCGTGGAACTGCGAAACCACACTGGGATGTCGGGCCTACACAAGACTATTTTCAACAGATATATTTTTGTGTCTCAACAGTCAGGAGATACCACCGTTTTTCTTTACGGAAAAAACTACCAAAACGTGAATAATAGAGATTTTTTACCGTGGGATGGCAAAACCACAGTTATTGTTTACTGGGGTATACCACACTTTTTTAAATAGAGATATTTGCGGCTGAACAGTGAGCGACACACTCAAACTGCTTTTTTTTTAGATACCAAAGGCCCAAATTTGGATAGTACAGCGATTTGACCCGTGGAACTGCGAAACCACACTGGGATGTCGGGCCTACACAAGACTATTTTCAACAGATATATTTTTGTGTCACAACAGTCAGGAGACACTACTGTTTTTCTTTACGGAAAAAACTACCAAAAGCTGAATAATAGAGATTTTTTACCGTGGGATGGCAAAACCACAGTTATTGTTTACTGGGGTGTACCACACTTTTTTAAATAGAGATATTTGCGGCTGAACAGTGAGCGACACACTTAAACTGCTTTTGTTTTAGATACCAAAGGCCCAAAACTGGATAGTACAGCGATTTGACCCGTGGAACTGCGAAACCACACTGGGATGTCGGGCCTACACAAGACTATTTTCAACAGATATATTTTTGTGTCACAACAGTCAGGAGATACTACGTTTTTCTTTACGGAAAAAACTACCAAAAGCTGTATAATAGAGATTTTTTACCATGGGATGGCAAAACCACAGTTATTGTTTACTGGGGTATACCACACTTTTTTAAATAGAGATATTTGCGGCTGAACAGTGAGCGACACACTCAAACTGCATTTTTTTTAGATACCAAAGGCCCAAAACTGAATAGTACAGCGATTTGACCCGTGGAACTGCAAAACCACACTGGGATGTCGGGCCTACACAAGACTATTTTCAACAGTTATATTTTTGTGTCACAACAGTCAGGAGACACTACGGATTTTCCTTACGGAAAAAACTACCAAAAGCTGAATAATAGAGATTTTTTACCGTGGGATGGCAAAACCACAGTTATTGTTTACTGGGGTATACCACACTTTTTTAAATAGAGATATTTGCTGCTGAACAGTGAGCGACACACTCAAACTGCTTTCTTTTTAGATACCAAAGGTCCAAAACTGGATAGTACAGCGATTTGACCAGTGGAACTGCGAAACCACACTGGGATGTCGGGCCTACACAAGACTATTTTCAACAGATATATTTTTGTGTCACAACAGTCAGGAGATACTACCGTTTTTCCTTACGGAAAAAACTACCAAAAGCTGAATAATAGAGATTTTTTACCATGGGATGGCAAAACCACAGTTATTGTTTACTGGGGTATACCACACTTTTTTAAATAGAGATATTTGCGGCTGAACAGTGAGCGACACACTCAAACTGCATTTTTTTTAGATACCAAAGGCCCAAAACTGAATAGTACAGCGATTTGACCCGTGGAACTGCGAAACCACACTGGGATGTCGGGCCTACACAAGACTATTTTCAACAGATATATTTTTGTGTCACAACAGTCAGGAGACACTACGGATTTTCCTTACGGAAAAAACTACCAAAAGCTGAATAATAAAGATTTTTTACCATGGGATGGCAAAACCACAGTTATTGTTTACTGGGGTATACCACACTTTTTTAAATAGAGATATTTGCGGCTGAACAGTGAGCTGCACACTCAAACTGCTTTTTTTTTAGATACCAAAGGCCCAAAACTGGATAGTACAGCGATTTGACCCGTGGAACTGCGAAACCACACTGGGATGTCGGGCCTACACAAGACTATTTTCAACAGATATATTTTTGTGTCACAACAATAAGAAGACACTACTGTTTTTCTTTACGGAAAAAACTACCAAAAGCTGAATAATAGAGATTTTTTACCGTGGGATGGCAAAACCACAGTTATTGTTTACTGGGGTATACCACACTTTTTTAAATAGAGATATTTGCTGCTGAACAGTGAGCGACACACTCAAACTGCTTTCTTTTTAGATACCAAAGGCCCAAAGATGGATAGTACAGCGATTTGACCCGTGGAACTGCGAAACCACACTGGGATGTCGGGCCTACACAAGACTATTTTCAACAGATATATTTTTGTGTCACAACAGTCAGGAGATACTACCGTTTTTCTTTACGGAAAAAACTACCAAAAGCTGAATAATAGAGATTTTTTACCATGGGATGGCAAAACCACAGTTATTGTTTACTGGGGTATACCACACTTTTTTAAATAGAGATATTTGCGGCTGAACAGTGAGCGACACACTCAAACTGCATTTTTTTTAGATACCAAAGGCCAAAAACTGAATAGTACAGCGATTTGACCCGTGGAACTGCGAAACCACACTGGGATGTCGGGCCTACACAAGACTATTTTCAACAGATATATTTTTGTGTCACAACAGTCAGGAGACACTACGGATTTTCCTTACGGAAAAAACTACCAAAAGCTGAATAATAAAGATTTTTTACTGTGGGATGGCAAAACCACAGTTATTGTTTACTGGGGTATACCACACTTTTTTAAATAGAGATATTTGCGGCTGAACAGTGAGCGACACACTTAAACTGCTTTTGTTTTAGATACCAAAGGCCCAAAACTGGATAGTACAGCGATTTGACCCGTGGAACTGCGAAACCACACTGGGATGTCGGGCCTACACAAAACTATTTTCAACAGATATATTTTTGTGTCACAACAGTCAGGAGATACTACCTTTTTCTTTACGGAAAAACTACCAAAAGCTGAATAATAGAGATTTTTTACCATGGGATGGCAAAACCACAGTTATTGTTTACTGGGGTATACCACACTTTTTTAAATAGAGATATTTGCGGCTGAACAGTGAGCGACACACTCAAACTGCTTTTTTTTTAGATACCAAAAGCCCAAAACTGAATAGTACAGCGATTTGACCCGTGGAACTGCGAAACCACACTGGGATGTCGGGCCTACACAAGACTATTTACAACAGATATATTTTTGTGTCACAATAGTCAGGAGACACTACGGATTTTCCTTACGGAAAAAACTACCAAAAGCTGAATAATAAAGATTTTTTACCGTGGGATGGCAAAACCACAGTTATTGTTTACTGGGGTATACCACACTTTTTTAAATAGAGATATTTGCGGCTGAACAGTGAGCGACACACTCAAACTGCTTTTTTTTTAGATACCAAAGGCCCAAAACTGGATAGTACAGCGATTTGACCCGTGGAACTGCGAAACCACACTGGGATGTTGGGCCTACACAAGACTATTTACAACAGATATATTTTTGTGTCACAACAGTCAGGAGACACTACGGATTTTCCTTACGGAAAAAACTACCAAAAGCTGAATAATAAAGATTTTTTACCATGGGATGGCAAAACCACAGTTATTGTTTACTGGGGTATACCACACTTTTTTAAATATAGATATTTGCGGCTGAACAGTGAGCGACACACTCAAACTGCTTTTTTTTTAGATACCAAAGGCCCAAAACTGGATAGTACAGCGATTTGACCCGTGGAACTGCGAAACCACACTGGGATGTCGGGCCTACACAAGACTATTTTCAACAGATATATTTTTGTGTCACAACAGTCAGAAGACACTCCTGTTTTTCTTTACGGAAAAAACTACCAAAAGCTGAATAATAGAGATTTTTTACCGTGGGATGGCAAAACCACAGTTATTGTTTACTGGGGTATACCACACTTTTTTAAATAGAGATATTTGCTGCTGAACAGTGAGCGACACACTCAAACTGCTTTCTTTTTAGATACCAAAGGCCCAAAACTGGATAGTACAGCGATTTGATCCGTGGAACTGCGAAACCACACTGGGATGTCGGGCCTACACAAGACTATTTTCAACAGATATATTTTTGTGTCTCAACAGTCAGGAGATACTACCGTTTTTCTTTACGGAAAAAACTACCAAAACGTGAATAATAGAGATTTTTTACCGTGGGATGGCAAAACCACAGTTATTGTTTACTGGGGTATACCACACTTTTTTAAATAGAGATATTTGCGGCTGAACAGTGAGCGACACACTCAAACTGCTTTTTTTTTAGATACCAAAGGCCCAAATTTGGATAGTACAGCGATTTGACCCGTGGAACTGCGAAACCACACTGGGATGTCGGGCCTACACAAGACTATTTTCAACAGATATATTTTTGTGTCACAACAGTCAGGAGACACTACTGTTTTTCTTTACGGAAAAAACTACCAAAAGCTGAATAATAGAGATTTTTTACCGTGGGATGGCAAAACCACAGTTATTGTTTACTGGGGTGTACCACACTTTTTTAAATAGAGATATTTGCGGCTGAACAGTGAGCGACACACTTAAACTGCTTTTGTTTTAGATACCAAAGGCCCAAAACTGGATAGTACAGCGATTTGACCCGTGGAACTGCGAAACCACACTGGGATGTCGGGCCTACACAAGACTATTTTCAACAGATATATTTTTGTGTCACAACAGTCAGGAGATACTACCGTTTTTCTTTACGGAAAAAACTACCAAAAGCTGAATAATAGAGATTTTTTACCATGGGATGGCAAAACCACAGTTATTGTTTACTGGGGTATACCACACTTTTTTAAATAGAGATATTTGCGGCTGAACAGTGAGCGACACACTCAAACTGCATTTTTTTTAGATACCAAAGGCCCAAAACTGAATAGTACAGCGATTTGACCCGTGGAACTGCGAAACCACACTGGGATGTCGGGCCTACACAAGACTATTTTCAACAGATATATTTTTGTGTCACAACAGTCAGGAGACACTACGGATTTTCCTTACGGAAAAATCTACCAAAAGCTGAATAATAAAGATTTTTTACTGTGGGATGGCAAAACCACAGTTATTGTTTACTGGGGTATACCACACTTTTTAAATAGAGATATTTGCGGCTGAACAGTGAGCGACACACTCAAACTGCTTTTTTTTTTAGATACCAAAGGCCCAAAACTGGATAGTACAGCGATTTGACCCGTGGAACTGCGAAACCACACTGGGATGTCGGGCCTACACAAGACTATTTTCAACAGATATATTTTTTTGTCACAACAGTCAGAAGACACTACTGTTTTTCTTTATGGAAAAAACTACCAAAAGCTGAATAATAGAGATTTTTACCGTGGGATGGCAAAACCACAGTTATTGTTTACTGGGGTGTACCACACTTTTTTAAATAGAGATATTTGCAGCTGAACAGTGAGCGACACACTTAAACTGCTTTTGTTTTAGATACCAAAGGCCCAAAACTGGATAGTACAGCGATTTGACCCGTGGAACTGCGAAACCACACTGGGATGTCGGGCCTACACAAGACTATTTTCAACAGATATATTTTTGTGTCACAACAGTCAGGAGATACTACCTTTTTCTTTACGGAAAAACTACCAAAAGCTGAATAATAGAGATTTTTTACCATGGGATGGCAAAACCACAGTTATTGTTTACTGGGGTATACCACACTTTTTTAAATAGAGATATTTGCGGCTGAACAGTGAGCGACACACTCAAACTGCTTTTTTTTTAGATACCAAAGGCCCAAAACTGAATAGTACAGCGATTTGACCCGTGGAACTGCGAAACCACACTGGGATGTCGGGCCTACACAAGACTATTTACAACAGATATATTTTTGTGTCACAACAGTCAGGAGACACTACGGATTTTCCTTACGGAAAAAACTACCAAAAGCTGAATAATAAAGATTTTTTACCGTGGGATGGCAAAACCACAGTTATTGTTTACTGGGGTATACCACACTTTTTTAAATAGAGATATTTGCGGCTGAACAGTGAGCGACACACTCAAACTGCTTTTTTTTTAGATACCAAAGGCCCAAAACTGGATAGTACAGCGATTTGACCCGTGGAACTGCGAAACCACACTGGGATGTCGGGCCTACACAAGACTATTTTCAACAGATATATTTTTGTGTCACAACAGTCAGAAGACACTACTGTTTTTCTTTACGGAAAAAACTACCAAAAGCTGAATAATAGAGATTTTTTACCGTGGGATGGCAAAACCACAGTTATTGTTTACTGGGGTATACCACACTTTTTTAAATAGAGATATTTGCTGCTGAACAGTGAGCGACACACTCAAACTGCTTTCTTTTTAGATACCAAAGGCCCAAAACTGGATAGTACAGCGATTTGATCCGTGGAACTGCGAAACCACACTGGGATGTCGGGCCTACACAAGACTATTTTCAACAGATATATTTTTGTGTCACAACAGTCAGGAGATACTACCGTTTTTCTTTACGGAAAAAACTACCAAAAGCTGAATAATAGAGATTTTTTACCGTGGGATGGCAAAACCACAGTTATTGTTTACTGGGGTATGCCACACTTTTTTAAATAGAGATATTTGCGGCTGAACAGTGAGCGACACACTCAAACTGCTTTTTTTTTAGATACCAAAGGCCCAAATTTGGATAGTACAGCGATTTGACCCGTGGAACTGCGAAACCACACTGGGATGTCGGGCCTACACAAGACTATTTTCAACAGATATATTTTTGTGTCACAACAGTCAGGAGACACTACTGTTTTTCTTTACGGAAAAAACTACCAAAAGCTGAATAATAGAGATTTTTTACCGTGGGATGGCAAAACCACAGTTATTGTTTACTGGGGTGTACCACACTTTTTTAAATAGAGATATTTGCGGCTGAACAGTGAGCGACACACTTAAACTGCTTTTGTTTTAGATACCAAAGGCCCAAAACTGGATAGTACAGCGATTTGACCCGTGGAACTGCGAAACCACACTGGGATGT
Source organism: Phyllobates terribilis (assembly GCF_046119375.1). Classification (NCBI taxonomy): domain Eukaryota; kingdom Metazoa; phylum Chordata; class Amphibia; order Anura; family Dendrobatidae; genus Phyllobates; species Phyllobates terribilis. Next base: position 793,541,321 of record NW_027362761.1, read on the forward strand.
CGGGCCTACACAAGACTATTTTCAACAGATATATTTTTGTGTCACAACAGTCAGGAGATACTAAGTTTTTCTTTACGGAAAAAACTACCAAAAGCTGTATAATAGAGATTTTTTACCATGGGATGGCAAAACCACAGTTATTGTTTACTGGGGTATACCACACTTTTTTAAATAGAGATATTTGCTGCTGAACAGTGAGCGACACACTCAAACTGCATTTTTTTTAGATACCAAAGGCCCAAAACTGAATAGTACAGCGATTTGACCCGTGGAACTGCAAAACCACACTGGGATGTCGGGCCTACACAAGACTATTTTCAACAGTTATATTTTTGTGTCACAACAGTCAGGAGACACTACGGATTTTCCTTACGGAAAAAACTACCAAAAGCTGAATAATAAAGATTTTTTACCGTGGGATGGCAAAACCACATTTATTGTTTACTGAGGTATACCACACTTTTTTAAATAGAGATATTTGCGGCTGAACAGTGAGCGACACACTCAAACTGCTTTTTTTTTAGATACCAAAGGCCCAAAACTGGATAGTACAGCGATTTGACCCGTGGAACTGCGAAACCACACTGGGATGTCGGGCCTACACAAGACTATTTTCAACAGATATATTTTTGTGTCACAACAGTCAGAAGACACTACTGTTTTTCTTTACGGAAAAAACTACCAAAAGCTGAATAATAGAGATTTTTTACCGTGGGATGGCAAAACCACAGTTATTGTTTACTGGGGTATACCACACTTTTTTAAATAGAGATATTTGCTGCTGAACAGTGAGCGACACACTCAAACTGCTTTCTTTTTAGATACCAAAGGCCCAAAACTGGATAGTACAGCGATTTGACCCGTGGAACTGCGAAACCACACTGGGATGTCGGGCCTACACAAGACTATTTTCAACAGATATATTTTTGTGTCACAACAGTCAGGAGATACTACCGTTTTTCTTTACGGAAAAAACTACCAAAAGCTGAATAATAGAGATTTTTTACCATGGGATGGCAAAACCACAGTTATTGTTTACTGGGGTATACCACACTTTTTTAAATAGAGATATTTGCGGCTGAACAGTGAGCGACACACTCAAACTGCATTTTTTTTAGATACCAAAGGCCCAAAACTGAATAGTACAGCGATTTGACCCGTGGAACTGCGAAACCACACTGGGATGTCGGGCCTACACAAGACTATTTACAACAGATATATTTTTGTGTCACAACAGTCAGGAGACACTACGGATTTTCCTTACGGAAAAAACTACCAAAAGCTGAATAATAAAGATTTTTTACCGTGGGATGGCAAAACCACAGTTATTGTTTACTGGGGTATACCACACTTTTTTAAATAGAGATATTTGCGGCTGAACAGTGAGCGACACACTCAAACTGCTTTTTTTTTAGATACCAAAGGCCCAAAACTGGATAGTACAGCGATTTGACCCGTGGAACTGCGAAACCACACTGGGATGTCGGGCCTACACAAGACTATTTACAACAGATATATTTTTGTGTCACAACAGTCAGGAGACACTACGGATTTTCCTTACGGAAAAAACTACCAAAAGCTGAATAATAAAGATTTTTTACCATGGGATGGCAAAACCACAGTTATTGTTTACTGGGGTGTACCACACTTTTTTAAATAGAGATATTTGCGGCTGAACAGTGAGCGACACACTTAAACTGCTTTTGTTTTAGATACCAAAGGCCCAAAACTGGATAGTACAGCGATTTGACCCGTGGAACTGCGAAACCACACTGGGATGTCGGGCCTACACAAGACTATTTTCAACAGATATATTTTTGTGTCACAACAGTCAGGAGATACTACGTTTTTCTTTACGGAAAAAACTACCAAAAGCTGTATAATAGAGATTTTTTACCATGGGATGGCAAAACCACAGTTATTGTTTACTGGGGTATACCACACTTTTTTAAATAGAGATATTTGCTGCTGAACAGTGAGCGACACACTCAAACTGCATTTTTTTTAGATACCAAAGGCCCAAAACTGAATAGTACAGCGATTTGACCCGTGGAACTGCAAAACCACACTGGGATGTCGGGCCTACACAAGACTATTTTCAACAGTTATATTTTTGTGTCACAACAGTCAGGAGACACTACGGATTTTCCTTACGGAAAAAACTACCAAAAGCTGAATAATAAAGATTTTTTACCGTGGGATGGCAAAACCACATTTATTGTTTACTGAGGTATACCACACTTTTTTAAATAGAGATATTTGCGGCTGAACAGTGAGCGACACACTCAAACTGCTTTTTTTTTAGATACCAAAGGCCCAAAACTGGATAGTACAGCGATTTGACCCGTGGAACTGCGAAACCACACTGGGATGTCGGGCCTACACAAGACTATTTTCAACAGATATATTTTTGTGTCACAACAGTCAGAAGACACTACTGTTTTTCTTTACGGAAAAAACTACCAAAAGCTGAATAATAGAGATTTTTTACCGTGGGATGGCAAAACCACAGTTATTGTTTACTGGGGTATACCACACTTTTTTAAATAGAGATATTTGCTGCTGAACAGTGAGCGACACACTCAAACTGCTTTCTTTTTAGATACCAAAGGCCCAAAACTGGATCGTACAGCGATTTGACCCGTGGAACTGCGAAACCACACTGGGATGTCGGGCCTACACAAGACTATTTTCAACAGATATATTTTTGTGTCACAACAGTCAGGAGATACTACCGTTTTTCTTTACGGAAAAAACTACCAAAAGCTGAATAATAGAGATTTTTTACCATGGGATGGCAAAACCACAGTTATTGTTTACTGGGGTATACCACACTTTTTTAAATAGAGATATTTGCGGCTGAACAGTGAGCGACACACTCAAACTGCATTTTTTTTAGATACCAAAGGCCCAAAACTGAATAGTACAGCGATTTGACCCGTGGAACTGCGAAACCACACTGGGATGTCGGGCCTACACAAGACTATTTACAACAGATATATTTTTGTGTCACAACAGTCAGGAGACACTACGGATTTTCCTTACGGAAAAAACTACCAAAAGCTGAATAATAAAGATTTTTTACCGTGGGATGGCAAAACCACAGTTATTGTTTACTGGGGTATACCACACTTTTTTAAATAGAGATATTTGCGGCTGAACAGTGAGCGACACACTCAAACTGCTTTTTTTTTACATACCAAAGGCCCAAAACTGGATAGTACAGCGATTTGACCCGTGGAACTGCGAAACCACACTGGGATGTCGGGCCTACACAAGACTATTTACAACAGATATATTTTTGTGTCACAACAGTCAGGAGACACTACGGATTTTCCTTACGGAAAAAACTACCAAAAGCTGAATAATAAAGATTTTTTACCATGGGATGGCAAAACCACAGTTATTGTTTACTGGGGTATACCACACTTTTTTAAATATAGATATTTGCGGCTGAACAGTGAGCGACACACTCAAACTGCTTTTTTTTTAGATACCAAAGGCCCAAAACTGGATAGTACAGCGATTTGACCCGTGGAACTGCGAAACCACACTGGGATGTCGGGCCTACACAAGACTATTTTCAACAGATATATTTTTGTGTCACAACAGTCAGAAGACACTACTGTTTTTCTTTACGGAAAAAACTACCAAAAGCTGAATAATAGAGATTTTTTACCGTGGGATGGCAAAACCACAGTTATTGTTTACTGGGGTATACCACACTTTTTTAAATAGAGATATTTGCTGCTGAACAGTGAGCGACGCACTCAAACTGTTTTCTTTTTAGATACCAAAGGCCCAAAACTGGATAGTACAGCGATTTGATCCGTGGAACTGCGAAACCACACTGGGATGTCGGGCCTACACAAGACTATTTTCAACAGATATATTTTTGTGTCACAACAGTCAGGAGATACTACCGTTTTTCTTTACGGAAAAAACTACCAAAAGCTGAATAATAGAGATTTTTTACCATGGGATGGCAAAACCACAGTTATTGTTTACTGGGGTATACCACACTTTTTTAAATAGAGATATTTGCTGCTGAACAGTGAGCGACACACTCAAACTGCATTTTTTTTAGATACCAAAGGCCCAAAACTGAATAGTACAGCGATTTGACCCGTGGAACTGCGAAACCACACTGGGATGTCGGGCCTACACAAGACTATTTTCAACAGATATATTTTTGTGTCACAACAGTCAGGAGACACTACGGATTTTCCTTACGGAAAAAACTACCAAAAGCTGAATAATAAAGATTTTTTACTGTGGGATGGCAAAACCACAGTTATTGTTTACTGGGGTATACCACACTTTTTTAAATAGAGATATTTGCGGCTGAACAGTGAGCGACACACTCAAACTGCTTTTTTTTTAGATACCAAAGGCCCAAAACTGGATAGTACAGCGATTTGACCCGTGGAACTGCGAAACCACACTGGGATGTCGGGCCTACACAAGACTATTTACAACAGATATATTTTTGTGTCACAACAGTCAGGAGACACTGCGGATTTTCCTTACGGAAAAAACTACCAAAAGCTGAATAATAAAGATTTTTTACCATGGGATGGCAAAACCACAGTTATTGTTTACTGGGGTATACCACACTTTTTTAAATATAGATATTTGCGGCTGAACAGTGAGCGACACACTCAAACTGCTTTTTTTTTAGATACCAAAGGCCCAAAACTGGATAGTACAGCGATTTGACCCGTGGAACTGCGAAACCACACTGGGATGTCGGGCCTACACAAGACTATTTTCAACAGATATATTTTTGTGTCACAACAGTCAGAAGACACTACTGTTTTTCTTTACGGAAAAAACTACCAAAAGCTGAATAATAGAGATTTTTTACCGTGGGATGGCAAAACCACAGTTATTGTTTACTGGGGTATACCACGCTTTTTTAAATAGAGATATTTGCTGCTGAACAGTGAGCGACACACTCAAACTGCTTTCTTTTTAGATACCAAAGGCCCAAAACTGGATAGTACAACGATTTGATCCGTGGAACTGCGAAACCACACTGGGATGTCGGGCCTACACAAGACTATTTTCAACAGATATATTTTTGTGTCACAACAGTCAGGAGATACTACCGTTTTTCTTTACGGAAAAAACTACCAAAAGCTGAATAATAGAGATTTTTTACCGTGGGATGGCAAAACCACAGTTATTGTTTACTGGGGTATACCACACTTTTTTAAATAGAGATATTTGCGGCTGAACAGTGAGCGACACACTCAAACTGCTTTTTTTTTAGATACCAAAGGCCCAAATTTGGATAGTACAGCGATTTGACCCGTGGAACTGCGAAACCACACTGGGATGTCGGGCCTACACAAGACTATTTTCAACAGATATATTTTTGTGTCACAACAGTCAGGAGACACTACTGTTTTTCTTTACGGAAAAAACTACCAAAAGCTGAATAATAGAGATTTTTTACCGTGGGATGGCAAAACCACAGTTATTGTTTACTGGGGTGTACCACACTTTTTTAAATAGAGATATTTGCGGCTGAACAGTGAGCGACACACTTAAACTGCTTTTGTTTTAGATACCAAAGGCCCAAAACTGGATAGTACAGCGATTTGACCCGTGGAACTGCGAAACCACACTGGGATGTCGGGCCTACACAAGACTATTTTCAACAGATATATTTTTGTGTCACAACAGTCAGGAGATACTACCGTTTTTCTTTACGGAAAAAACTACCAAAAGCTGAATAATAGAGATTTTTTACCGTGGGATGGCAAAACCACAGTTATTGTTTACTGGGGTATACCACACTTTTTTAAATAGAGATATTTGCGGCTGAACAGTGAGCGACACACTCAAACTGCTTTTTTTTTAGATACCAAAGGCCCAAATTTGGATAGTACAGCGATTTGACCCGTGGAACTGCGAAACCACACTGGGATGTCGGGCCTACACAAGACTATTTTCAACAGATATATTTTTGTGTCACAACAGTCAGGAGACACTACTGTTTTTCTTTACGGAAAAAACTACCAAAAGCTGAATAATAGAGATTTTTTACCGTGGGATGGCAAAACCACAGTTATTGTTTACTGGGGTGTACCACACTTTTTTAAATAGAGATATTTGCGGCTGAACAGTGAGCGACACACTTAAACTGCTTTTGTTTTAGATACCAAAGGCCCAAAACTGGATAGTACAGCGATTTGACCCGTGGAACTGCGAAACCACACTGGGATGTCGGGCCTACACAAGACTATTTTCAACAGATATATTTTTGTGTCACAACAGTCAGGAGATACTACCGTTTTTCTTTACGGAAAAAACTACCAAAAGCTGAATAATAGAGATTTTTTACCATGGGATGGCAAAACCACAGTTATTGTTTACTGGGGTATACCACACTTTTTTAAATAGAGATATTTGCGGCTGAACAGTGAGCGACACACTCAAACTGCATTTTTTTTAGATACCAAAGGCCCAAAACTGAATAGTACAGCGATTTGACCCGTGGAACTGCGAAACCACACTGGGATGTCGGGCCTACACAAGACTATTTTCAACAGATATATTTTTGTGTCACAACAGTCAGAAGACACTACTGTTTTTCTTTACGGAAAAAACTACCAAAAGCTGAATAATAGAGATTTTTTACCGTGGGATGGCAAAACCACAGTTATTGTTTACTGGGGTATACCACACTTTTTTAAATAGAGATATTTGCTGCTGAACAGTGAGCGACACACTCAAACTGCTTTCTTTTTAGATACCAAAGGCCCAAAACTGGATAGTACAGCGATTTGATCCGTGGAACTGCGAAACCACACTGGGATGTCGGGCCTACACAAGACTATTTTCAACAGATATATTTTTGTGTCACAACAGTCAGGAGATACTACCGTTTTTCTTTACGGAAAAAACTACCAAAAGCTGAATAATAGAGATTTTTTACCATGGGATGGCAAAACCACAGTTATTGTTTACTGGGGTATACCACACTTTTTTAAATAGAGATATTTGCTGCTGAACAGTGAGCGACACACTCAAACTGCATTTTTTTTAGATACCAAAGGCCCAAAACTGAATAGTACAGCGATTTGACCCGTGGAACTGCGAAACCACACTGGGATGTCGGGCCTACACAAGACTATTTTCAACAGATATATTTTTGTGTCACAACAGTCAGGAGACACTACGGATTTTCCTTACGGAAAAAACTACCAAAAGCTGAATAATAGAGATTTTTTACTGTGGGATGGCAAAACCACAGTTATTGTTTACTGGGGTATACCACACTTTTTTAAATAGAGATATTTGCGGCTGAACAGTGAGCGACACACTCAAACTGCTTTTTTTTTAGATACCAAAGGCCCAAAACTGGATAGTACAGCGATTTGACCCGTGGAACTGCGAAACCACACTGGGATGTCGGGCCTACACAAGACTATTTACAACAGATATATTTTTGTGTCACAACAGTCAGGAGACACTACGGATTTTCCTTACGGAAAAAACTACCAAAAGCTGAATAATAAAGATTTTTTACCATGGGATGGCAAAACCACAGTTATTGTTTACTGGGGTATACCACACTTTTTTAAATATAGATATTTGCGGCTGAACAGTGAGCGACACACTCAAACTGCTTTTTTTTTAGATACCAAAGGCCCAAAACTGGATAGTACAGCGATTTGACCCGTGGAACTGCGAAACCACACTGGGATGTCGGGCCTACACAAGACTATTTTCAACAGATATATTTTTGTGTCACAACAGTCAGAAGACACTACTGTTTTTCTTTACGGAAAAAACTACCAAAAGCTGAATAATAGAGATTTTTTACCGTGGGATGGCAAAACCACAGTTATTGTTTACTGGGGTATACCACACTTTTTTAAATAGAGATATTTGCTGCTGAACAGTGAGCGACACACTCAAACTGCTTTCTTTTTAGATACCAAAGGCCCAAAACTGGATAGTACAACGATTTGATCCGTGGAACTGCGAAACCACACTGGGATGTCGGGCCTACACAAGACTATTTTCAACAGATATATTTTTGTGTCACAACAGTCAGGAGATACTACCGTTTTTCTTTACGGAAAAAACTACCAAAAGCTGAATAATAGAGATTTTTTACCGTGGGATGGCAAAACCACAGTTATTGTTTACTGGGGTATACCACACTTTTTTAAATAGAGATATTTGCGGCTGAACAGTGAGCGACACACTCAAACTGCTTTTTTTTTAGATACCAAAGGCCCAAATTTGGATAGTACAGCGATTTGACCCGTGGAACTGCGAAACCACACTGGGATGTCGGGCCTACACAAGACTATTTTCAACAGATATATTTTTGTGTCACAACAGTCAGGAGACACTACTGTTTTTCTTTACGGAAAAAACTACCAAAAGCTGAATAATAGAGATTTTTTACCGTGGGATGGCAAAACCACAGTTATTGTTTACTGGGGTGTACCACACTTTTTTAAATAGAGATATTTGCGGCTGAACAGTGAGCGACACACTTAAACTGCTTTTGTTTTAGATACCAAAGGCCCAAAACTGGATAGTACAGCGATTTGACCCGTGGAACTGCGAAACCGCACTGGGATGTCGGGCCTACACAAGACTATTTTCAACAGATATATTTTTGTGTCACAACAGTCAGGAGATACTACGTTTTTCTTTACGGAAAAAACTACCAAAAGCTGTATAATAGAGATTTTTTACCATGGGATGGCAAAACCACAGTTATTGTTTACTGGGGTATACCACACTTTTTTAAATAGAGATATTTGCTGCTGAACAGTGAGCGACACACTCAAACTGCATTTTTTTTAGATACCAAAGGCCCAAAACTGAATAGTACAGCGATTTGACCCGTGGAACTGCAAAACCACACTGGGATGTCGGGCCTACACAAGACTATTTACAACAGATATATTTTTGTGTCACAACAGTCAGGAGACACTACGGATTTTCCTTACGGAAAAAACTACCAAAAGCTGAATAATAAAGATTTTTTACCATGGGATGGCAAAACCACAGTTATTGTTTACTGGGGTATACCACACTTTTTTAAATATAGATATTTGCGGCTGAACAGTGAGCGACACACTCAAACTGCTTTTTTTTTAGATACCAAAGGCCCAAAACTGGATAGTACAGCGATTTGACCCGTGGAACTGCGAAACCACACTGGGATGTCGGGCCTACACAAGACTATTTTCAACAGATATATTTTTGTGTCACAACAGTCAGAAGACACTACTGTTTTTCTTTACGGAAAAAACTACCAAAAGCTGAATAATAGAGATTTTTTACCGTGGGATGGCAAAACCACAGTTATTGTTTACTGGGGTATACCACACTTTTTTAAATAGAGATATTTGCTGCTGAACAGTGAGCGACACTCTCAAACTGCTTTCTTTTTAGATACCAAAGGCCCAAAACTGGATAGTACAGCGATTTGATCCGTGGAACTGCGAAACCACACTGGGATGTCGGGCCTACACAAGACTATTTTCAACAGATATATTTTTGTGTCACAACAGTCAGGAGATACTACCGTTTTTCTTTACGGAAAAAACTACCAAAAGCTGAATAATAGAGATTTTTTACCATGGGATGGCAAAACCACAGTTATTGTTTACTGGGGTATACCACACTTTTTTAAATAGAGATATTTGCTGCTGAACAGTGAGCGACACACTCAAACTGCATTTTTTTTAGATACCAAAGGCCCAAAACTGAATAGTACAGCGATTTGACCCGTGGAACTGCGAAACCACACTGGGATGTCGGGCCTACACAAGACTATTTTCAACAGATATATTTTTGTGTCACAACAGTCAGGAGACACTACGGATTTTCCTTACGGAAAAAACTACCAAAAGCTGAATAATAAAGATTTTTTACTGTGGGATGGCAAAACCACAGTTATTGTTTACTGGGGTATACCACACTTTTTTAAATAGAGATATTTGCGGCTGAACAGTGAGCGACACACTCAAACTGCTTTTTTTTTAGATACCAAAGGCCCAAAACTGGATAGTACAGCGATTTGACCCGTGGAACTGCGAAACCACACTGGGATGTCGGGCCTACACAAGACTATTTACAACAGATATATTTTTGTGTCACAACAGTCAGGAGACACTACGGATTTTCCTTACGGAAAAAACTACCAAAAGCTGAATAATAAAGATTTTTTACCATGGGATGGCAAAACCACAGTTATTGTTTACTGGGGTATACCACACTTTTTTAAATATAGATATTTGCGGCTGAACAGTGAGCGACACACTCAAACTGCTTTTTTTTTAGATACCAAAGGCCCAAAACTGGATAGTACAGCGATTTGACCCGTGGAACTGCGAAACCACACTGGGATGTCGGGCCTACACAAGACTATTTTCAACAGATATATTTTTGTGTCACAACAGTCAGAAGACACTACTGTTTTTCTTTACGGAAAAAACTACCAAAAGCTGAATAATAGAGATTTTTTACCGTGGGATGGCAAAACCACAGTTATTGTTTACTGGGGTATACCACACTTTTTTAAATAGAGATATTTGCTGCTGAACAGTGAGCGACACACTCAAACTGCTTTCTTTTTAGATACCAAAGGCCCAAAACTGGATAGTACAACGATTTGATCCGTGGAACTGCGAAACCACACTGGGATGTCGGGCCTACACAAGACTATTTTCAACAGATATATTTTTGTGTCACAACAGTCAGGAGATACTACCGTTTTTCTTTACGGAAAAAACTACCAAAAGCTGAATAATAGAGATTTTTTACCGTGGGATGGCAAAACCACAGTTATTGTTTACTGGGGTATACCACACTTTTTTAAATAGAAATATTTGCGGCTGAACAGTGAGCGACACACTCAAACTGCTTTTTTTTTAGATACCAAAGGCCCAAATTTGGATAGTACAGCGATTTGACCCGTGGAACTGCGAAACCACACTGGGATGTCGGGCCTACACAAGACTATTTTCAACAGATATATTTTTGTGTCACAACAGTCAGGAGACACTACTGTTTTTCTTTACGGAAAAAACTACCAAAAGCTGAATAATAGAGATTTTTTACCGTGGGATGGCAAAACCACAGTTATTGTTTACTGGGGTGTACCACACTTTTTTAAATAGAGATATTTGCGGCTGAACAGTGAGCGACACACTTAAACTGCTTTTGTTTTAGATACCAAAGGCCCAAAACTGAATAGTACAGCGATTTGACCCGTGGAACTGCGAAACCACACTGGGATGTCGGGCCTACACAAGACTATTTTCAACAGATATATTTTTGTGTCACAACAGTCAGGAGATACTACGTTTTTCTTTACGGAAAAAACTACCAAAAGCTGTATAATAGAGATTTTTTACCATGGGATGGCAAAACCACAGTTATTGTTTACTGGGGTATACCACACTTTTTTAAATAGAGATATTTGCTGCTGAACAGTGAGCGACACACTCAAACTGCATTTTTTTTAGATACCAAAGGCCCAAAACTGAATAGTACAGCGATTTGACCCGTGGAACTGCAAAACCACACTGGGATGTCGGGCCTACACAAGACTATTTTCAACAGTTATATTTTTGTGTCACAACAGTCAGGAGACACTACGGATTTTCCTTACGGAAAAAACTACCAAAAGCTGAATAATAAAGATTTTTTACCGTGGGATGGCAAAACCACATTTATTGTTTACTGGGGTATACCACACTTTTTTAAATAGAGATATTTGCGGCTGAACAGTGAGCGACACACTCAAACTGCTTTTTTTTTAGATACCAAAGGCCCAAAACTGGATAGTACAGCGATTTGACCCGTGGAACTGCGAAACCACACTGGGATGTCGGGCCTACACAAGACTATTTTCAACAGATATATTTTTGTGTCACAACAGTCAGAAGACACTACTGTTTTTCTTTACGGAAAAAACTACCAAAAGCTGAATAATAGAGATTTTTTACCGTGGGATGGCAAAACCACAGTTATTGTTTACTGGGGTATACCACACTTTTTTAAATAGAGATATTTGCTGCTGAACAGTGAGCGACACACTCAAACTGCTTTCTTTTTAGATACCAAAGGCCCAAAACTGGATAGTACAGCGATTTGACCCGTGGAACTGCGAAACCACACTGGGATGTCGGGCCTACACAAGACTATTTTCAACAGATATATTTTTGTGTCACAACAGTCAGGAGATACTACCGTTTTTCTTTACGGAAAAAACTACCAAAAGCTGAATAATAGAGATTTTTTACCATGGGATGGCAAAACCACAGTTATTGTTTACTGGGGTATACCACACTTTTTTAAATAGAGATATTTGCGGCTGAACAGTGAGCGACACACTCAAACTGCTTTTTTTTTAGATACCAAAGGCCCAAAACTGGATAGTACAGCGATTTGACCCGTGGAACTGCGAAACCACACTGGGATGTCGGGCCTACACAAGACTATTTACAACAGATATATTTTTGTGTCACAACAGTCAGGAGACACTACGGATTTTCCTTACGGAAAAAACTACCAAAAGCTGAATAATAAAGATTTTTTACCATGGGATGGCAAAACCACAGTTATTGTTTACTGGGGTATACCACACTTTTTTAAATATAGATATTTGCGGCTGAACAGTGAGCGACACACTCAAACTGCTTTTTTTTTAGATACCAAAGGCCCAAAACTGGATAGTACAGCGATTTGACCCGTGGAACTGCGAAACCACACTGGGATGTCGGGCCTACACAAGACTATTTTCAACAGATATATTTTTGTGTCACAACAGTCAGAAGACACTACTGTTTTTCTTTACGGAAAAAACTACCAAAAGCTGAATAATAGAGATTTTTTACCGTGGGATGGCAAAACCACAGTTATTGTTTACTGGGGTATACCACACTTTTTTAAATAGAGATATTTGCTGCTGAACAGTGAGCGACACACTCAAACTGCTTTCTTTTTAGATACCAAAGGCCTAAAACTGGATAGTACAGCGATTTGATCCGTGGAACTGCGAAACCACACTGGGATGTCGGGCCTACACAAGACTATTTTCAACAGATATATTTTTGTGTCACAACAGTCAGGAGATACTACCGTTTTTCTTTACGGAAAAAACTACCAAAAGCTGAATAATAGAGATTTTTTACCATGGGATGGCAAAACCACAGTTATTGTTTACTGGGGTATACCACACTTTTTTAAATAGAGATATTTGCTGCTGAACAGTGAGCGACACACTCAAACTGCATTTTTTTTAGATACCAAAGGCCCAAAACTGAATAGTACAGCGATTTGACCCGTGGAACTGCGAAACCACACTGGGATGTCGGGCCTACACAAGACTATTTTCAACAGATATATTTTTGTGTCACAACAGTCAGGAGATACTACCGTTTTTCTTTACGGAAAAAACTACCAAAAGCTGAATAATAGAGATTTTTTACCATGGGATGGCAAAACCACAGTTATTGTTTACTGGGGTATACCACACTTTTTTAAATAGAGATATTTGCTGCTGAACAGTGAGCGACACACTCAAACTGCATTTTTTTTAGATACCAAAGGCCCAAAACTGAATAGTACAGCGATTTGACCCGTGGAACTGCGAAACCACACTGGGATGTCGGGCCTACACAAGACTATTTTCAACAGATATATTTTTGTGTCACAACAGTCAGGAGACACTACGGATTTTCCTTACGGAAAAAACTACCAAAAGCTGAATAATAAAGATTTTTTACTGTGGGATGGCAAAACCACAGTTATTGTTTACTGGGGTATACCACACTTTTTTAAATAGAGATATTTGCGGCTGAACAGTGAGCGACACACTCAAACTGCTTTTTTTTTAGATACCAAAGGCCCAAAACTGGATAGTACAGCGATTTGACCCGTGGAACTGCGAAACCACACTGGGATGTCGGGCCTACACAAGACTATTTACAACAGATATATTTTTGTGTCACAACAGTCAGGAGACACTACGGATTTTCCTTACGGAAAAAACTACCAAAAGCTGAATAATAAAGATTTTTTACCATGGGATGGCAAAACCACAGTTATTGTTTACTGGGGTATACCACACTTTTTTAAATATAGATATTTGCGGCTGAACAGTGAGCGACACACTCAAACTGCATTTTTTTTAGATACCAAAGGCCCAAAACTGAATAGTACAGCGATTTGACCCGTGGAACTGCAAAACCACACTGGGATGTCGGGCCTACACAAGACTATTTTCAACAGTTATATTTTTGTGTCACAACAGTCAGGAGACACTACGGATTTTCCTTACGGAAAAAACTACCAAAAGCTGAATAATAAAGATTTTTTACCGTGGGATGGCAAAACCACATTTATTGTTTACTGGGGTATACCACACTTTTTTAAATAGAGATATTTGCGGCTGAACAGTGAGCGACACACTCAAACTGCTTTTTTTTTAGATACCAAAGGCCCAAAACTGGATAGTACAGCGATTTGACCCGTGGAACTGCGAAACCACACTGGGATGTCGGGCCTACACAAGACTATTTTCAACAGATATATTTTTGTGTCACAACAGTCAGAAGACACTACTGTTTTTCTTTACGGAAAAAACTACCAAAAGCTGAATAATAGAGATTTTTTACCGTGGGATGGCAAAACCACAGTTATTGTTTACTGGGGTATACCACACTTTTTTAAATAGAGATATTTGCTGCTGAACAGTGAGCGACACACTCAAACTGCTTTCTTTTTAGATACCAAAGGCCCAAAACTGGATAGTACAGCGATTTGACCCGTGGAACTGCGAAACCACACTGGGATGTCGGGCCTACACAAGACTATTTTCAACAGATATATTTTTGTGTCACAACAGTCAGGAGATACTACCGTTTTTCTTTACGGAAAAAACTACCAAAAGCTGAATAATAGAGATTTTTTACCATGGGATGGCAAAACCACAGTTATTGTTTACTGGGGTATACCACACTTTTTTAAATAGAGATATTTGCGGCTGAACAGTGAGCGACACACTCAAACTGCATTTTTTTTAGATACCAAAGGCCCAAAACTGAATAGTACAGCGATTTGACCCGTGGAACTGCGAAACCACACTGGGATGTCGGGCCTACACAAGACTATTTACAACAGATATATTTTTGTGTCACAACAGTCAGGAGACACTACGGATTTTCCTTACGGAAAAAACTACCAAAAGCTGAATAATAAAGATTTTTTACCGTGGGATGGCAAAACCACAGTTATTGTTTACTGGGGTATACCACACTTTTTTAAATAGAGATATTTGCGGCTGAACAGTGAGCGACACACTCAAACTGCTTTTTTTTTAGATACCAAAGGCCCAAAACTGGATAGTACAGCGATTTGACCCGTGGAACTGCGAAACCACACTGGGATGTCGGGCCTACACAAGACTATTTACAACAGATATATTTTTGTGTCACAACAGTCAGGAGACACTACGGATTTTCCTTACGGAAAAAACTACCAAAAGCTGAATAATAAAGATTTTTTACCATGGGATGGCAAAACCACAGTTATTGTTTACTGGGGTATACCACACTTTTTTAAATATAGATATTTGCGGCTGAACAGTGAGCGACACACTCAAACTGCTTTTTTTTTAGATACCAAAGGCCCAAAACTGGATAGTACAGCGATTTGACCCGTGGAACTGCGAAACCACACTGGGATGTCGGGCCTACACAAGACTATTTTCAACAGATATATTTTTGTGTCACAACAGTCAGAAGACACTACTGTTTTTCTTTACGGAAAAAACTACCAAAAGCTGAATAATAGAGATTTTTTACCGTGGGATGGCAAAACCACAGTTATTGTTTACTGGGGTATACCACACTTTTTTAAATAGAGATATTTGCTGCTGAACAGTGAGCGACACACTCAAACTGCTTTCTTTTTAGATACCAAAGGCCTAAAACTGGATAGTACAGCGATTTGATCCGTGGAACTGCGAAACCACACTGGGATGTCGGGCCTACACAAGACTATTTTCAACAGATATATTTTTGTGTCACAACAGTCAGGAGATACTACCGTTTTTCTTTACGGAAAAAACTACCAAAAGCTGAATAATAGAGATTTTTTACCATGGGATGGCAAAACCACAGTTATTGTTTACTGGGGTATACCACACTTTTTTAAATAGAGATATTTGCTGCTGAACAGTGAGCGACACACTCAAACTGCATTTTTTTTAGATACCAAAGGCCCAAAACTGAATAGTACAGCGATTTGACCCGTGGAACTGCGAAACCACACTGGGATGTCGGGCCTACACAAGACTATTTTCAACAGATATATTTTTGTGTCACAACAGTCAGGAGATACTACCGTTTTTCTTTACGGAAAAAACTACCAAAAGCTGAATAATAGAGATTTTTTACCATGGGATGGCAAAACCACAGTTATTGTTTACTGGGGTATACCACACTTTTTTAAATAGAGATATTTGCTGCTGAACAGTGAGCGACACACTCAAACTGCATTTTTTTTAGATACCAAAGGCCCAAAACTGAATAGTACAGCGATTTGACCCGTGGAACTGCGAAACCACACTGGGATGTCGGGCCTACACAAGACTATTTTCAACAGATATATTTTTGTGTCACAACAGTCAGGAGACACTACGGATTTTCCTTACGGAAAAAACTACCAAAAGCTGAATAATAAAGATTTTTTACTGTGGGATGGCAAAACCACAGTTATTGTTTACTGGGGTATACCACACTTTTTTAAATAGAGATATTTGCGGCTGAACAGTGAGCGACACACTCAAACTGCTTTTTTTTTAGATACCAAAGGCCCAAAACTGGATAGTACAGCGATTTGACCCGTGGAACTGCGAAACCACACTGGGATGTCGGGCCTACACAAGACTATTTACAACAGATATATTTTTGTGTCACAACAGTCAGGAGACACTACGGATTTTCCTTACGGAAAAAACTACCAAAAGCTGAATAATAAAGATTTTTTACCATGGGATGGCAAAACCACAGTTATTGTTTACTGGGGTATACCACACTTTTTTAAATATAGATATTTGCGGCTGAACAGTGAGCGACACACTCAAACTGCATTTTTTTTAGATACCAAAGGCCCAAAACTGAATAGTACAGCGATTTGACCCGTGGAACTGCAAAACCACACTGGGATGTCGGGCCTACACAAGACTATTTTCAACAGTTATATTTTTGTGTCACAACAGTCAGGAGACACTACGGATTTTCCTTACGGAAAAAACTACCAAAAGCTGAATAATAAAGATTTTTTACCGTGGGATGGCAAAACCACATTTATTGTTTACTGGGGTATACCACACTTTTTTAAATAGAGATATTTGCGGCTGAACAGTGAGCGACACACTCAAACTGCTTTTTTTTTAGATACCAAAGGCCCAAAACTGGATAGTACAGCGATTTGACCCGTGGAACTGCGAAACCACACTGGGATGTCGGGCCTACACAAGACTATTTTCAACAGATATATTTTTGTGTCACAACAGTCAGAAGACACTACTGTTTTTCTTTACGGAAAAAACTACCAAAAGCTGAATAATAGAGATTTTTTACCGTGGGATGGCAAAACCACAGTTATTGTTTACTGGGGTATACCACACTTTTTTAAATAGAGATATTTGCTGCTGAACAGTGAGCGACACACTCAAACTGCTTTCTTTTTAGATACCAAAGGCCCAAAACTGGATAGTACAGCGATTTGACCCGTGGAACTGCGAAACCACACTGGGATGTCGGGCCTACACAAGACTATTTTCAACAGATATATTTTTGTGTCACAACAGTCAGGAGATACTACCGTTTTTCTTTACGGAAAAAACTACCAAAAGCTGAATAATAGAGATTTTTTACCATGGGATGGCAAAACCACAGTTATTGTTTACTGGGGTATACCACACTTTTTTAAATAGAGATATTTGCGGCTGAACAGTGAGCGACACACTCAAACTGCATTTTTTTTAGATACCAAAGGCCCAAAACTGAATAGTACAGCGATTTGACCCGTGGAACTGCGAAACCACACTGGGATGTCGGGCCTACACAAGACTATTTACAACAGATATATTTTTGTGTCACAACAGTCAGGAGACACTACGGATTTTCCTTACGGAAAAAACTACCAAAAGCTGAATAATAAAGATTTTTTACCGTGGGATGGCAAAACCACAGTTATTGTTTACTGGGGTATACCACACTTTTTTAAATAGAGATATTTGCGGCTGAACAGTGAGCGACACACTCAAACTGCTTTTTTTTTAGATACCAAAGGCCCAAAACTGGATAGTACAGCGATTTGACCCGTGGAACTGCGAAACCACACTGGGATGTCGGGCCTACACAAGACTATTTACAACAGATATATTTTTGTGTCAC
Organism: Phyllobates terribilis; assembly: GCF_046119375.1. Classification (NCBI taxonomy): domain Eukaryota; kingdom Metazoa; phylum Chordata; class Amphibia; order Anura; family Dendrobatidae; genus Phyllobates; species Phyllobates terribilis. The sequence continues at coordinate 793,559,776 of NW_027362761.1, forward strand.
AACAGTCAGGAGACACTACGGATTTTCCTTACGGAAAAAACTACCAAAAGCTGAATAATAAAGATTTTTTACCATGGGATGGCAAAACCACAGTTATTGTTTACTGGGGTATACCACACTTTTTTAAATATAGATATTTGCGGCTGAACAGTGAGCGACACACTCAAACTGCTTTTTTTTTAGATACCAAAGGCCCAAAACTGGATAGTACAGCGATTTGACCCGTGGAACTGCGAAACCACACTGGGATGTCGGGCCTACACAAGACTATTTTCAACAGATATATTTTTGTGTCACAACAGTCAGAAGACACTACTGTTTTTCTTTACGGAAAAAACTACCAAAAGCTGAATAATAGAGATTTTTTACCGTGGGATGGCAAAACCACAGTTATTGTTTACTGGGGTATACCACACTTTTTTAAATAGAGATATTTGCTGCTGAACAGTGAGCGACACACTCAAACTGCTTTCTTTTTAGATACCAAAGGCCTAAAACTGGATAGTACAGCGATTTGATCCGTGGAACTGCGAAACCACACTGGGATGTCGGGCCTACACAAGACTATTTTCAACAGATATATTTTTGTGTCACAACAGTCAGGAGATACTACCGTTTTTCTTTACGGAAAAAACTACCAAAAGCTGAATAATAGAGATTTTTTACCATGGGATGGCAAAACCACAGTTATTGTTTACTGGGGTATACCACACTTTTTTAAATAGAGATATTTGCTGCTGAACAGTGAGCGACACACTCAAACTGCATTTTTTTTAGATACCAAAGGCCCAAAACTGAATAGTACAGCGATTTGACCCGTGGAACTGCGAAACCACACTGGGATGTCGGGCCTACACAAGACTATTTTCAACAGATATATTTTTGTGTCACAACAGTCAGGAGATACTACCGTTTTTCTTTACGGAAAAAACTACCAAAAGCTGAATAATAGAGATTTTTTACCATGGGATGGCAAAACCACAGTTATTGTTTACTGGGGTATACCACACTTTTTTAAATAGAGATATTTGCTGCTGAACAGTGAGCGACACACTCAAACTGCATTTTTTTTAGATACCAAAGGCCCAAAACTGAATAGTACAGCGATTTGACCCGTGGAACTGCGAAACCACACTGGGATGTCGGGCCTACACAAGACTATTTTCAACAGATATATTTTTGTGTCACAACAGTCAGGAGACACTACGGATTTTCCTTACGGAAAAAACTACCAAAAGCTGAATAATAAAGATTTTTTACTGTGGGATGGCAAAACCACAGTTATTGTTTACTGGGGTATACCACACTTTTTTAAATAGAGATATTTGCGGCTGAACAGTGAGCGACACACTCAAACTGCTTTTTTTTTAGATACCAAAGGCCCAAAACTGGATAGTACAGCGATTTGACCCGTGGAACTGCGAAACCACACTGGGATGTCGGGCCTACACAAGACTATTTACAACAGATATATTTTTGTGTCACAACAGTCAGGAGACACTACGGATTTTCCTTACGGAAAAAACTACCAAAAGCTGAATAATAAAGATTTTTTACCATGGGATGGCAAAACCACAGTTATTGTTTACTGGGGTATACCACACTTTTTTAAATATAGATATTTGCGGCTGAACAGTGAGCGACACACTCAAACTGCTTTTTTTTTAGATACCAAAGGCCCAAAACTGGATAGTACAGCGATTTGACCCGTGGAACTGCGAAACCACACTGGGATGTCGGGCCTACACAAGACTATTTTCAACAGATATATTTTTGTGTCACAACAGTCAGAAGACACTACTGTTTTTCTTTACGGAAAAAACTACCAAAAGCTGAATAATAGAGATTTTTTACCGTGGGATGGCAAAACCACAGTTATTGTTTACTGGGGTATACCACACTTTTTTAAATAGAGATATTTGCTGCTGAACAGTGAGCGACACACTCAAACTGCTTTCTTTTTAGATACCAAAGGCCCAAAACTGGATAGTACAACGATTTGATCCGTGGAACTGCGAAACCACACTGGGATGTCGGGCCTACACAAGACTATTTTCAACAGATATATTTTTGTGTCACAACAGTCAGGAGATACTACCGTTTTTCTTTACGGAAAAAACTACCAAAAGCTGAATAATAGAGATTTTTTACCGTGGGATGGCAAAACCACAGTTATTGTTTACTGGGGTATACCACACTTTTTTAAATAGAGATATTTGCGGCTGAACAGTGAGCGACACACTCAAACTGCTTTTTTTTTAGATACCAAAGGCCCAAATTTGGATAGTACAGCGATTTGACCCGTGGAACTGCGAAACCACACTGGGATGTCGGGCCTACACAAGACTATTTTCAACAGATATATTTTTGTGTCACAACAGTCAGGAGACACTACTGTTTTTCTTTACGGAAAAAACTACCAAAAGCTGAATAATAGAGATTTTTTACCGTGGGATGGCAAAACCACAGTTATTGTTTACTGGGGTGTACCACACTTTTTTAAATAGAGATATTTGCGGCTGAACAGTGAGCGACACACTTAAACTGCTTTTGTTTTAGATACCAAAGGCCCAAAACTGGATAGTACAGCGATTTGACCCGTGGAACTGCGAAACCACACTGGGATGTCGGGCCTACACAAGACTATTTTCAACAGATATATTTTTGTGTCACAACAGTCAGGAGATACTACGTTTTTCTTTACGGAAAAAACTACCAAAAGCTGTATAATAGAGATTTTTTACCATGGGATGGCAAAACCACAGTTATTGTTTACTGGGGTATACCACACTTTTTTAAATAGAGATATTTGCTGCTGAACAGTGAGCGACACACTCAAACTGCATTTTTTTTAGATACCAAAGGCCCAAAACTGAATAGTACAGCGATTTGACCCGTGGAACTGCAAAACCACACTGGGATGTCGGGCCTACACAAGACTATTTTCAACAGTTATATTTTTGTGTCACAACAGTCAGGAGACACTACGGATTTTCCTTACGGAAAAAACTACCAAAAGCTGAATAATAAAGATTTTTTACCGTGGGATGGCAAAACCACCTTTATTGTTTACTGGGGTATACCACACTTTTTTAAATAGAGATATTTGCCGCTGAACAGTGAGCGACACACTCAAACTGCTTTTTTTTTAGATACCAAAGGCCCAAAACTGGATAGTACAGCGATTTGACCCGTGGAACTGCGAAACCACACTGGGATGTCGGGCCTACACAAGACTATTTTCAACAGATATATTTTTGTGTCACAACAGTCAGAAGACACTACTGTTTTTCTTTACGGAAAAAACTACCAAAAGCTGAATAATAGAGATTTTTTACCGTGGGATGGCAAAACCACAGTTATTGTTTACTGGGGTATACCACACTTTTTTAAATAGAGATATTTGCTGCTGAACAGTGAGCGACACACTCAAACTGCTTTCTTTTTAGATACCAAAGGCCCAAAACTGGATAGTACAGCGATTTGACCCGTGGAACTGCGAAACCACACTGGGATGTCGGGCCTACACAAGACTATTTTCAACAGATATATTTTTGTGTCACAACAGTCAGGAGATACTACCGTTTTTCTTTACGGAAAAAACTACCAAAAGCTGAATAATAGAGATTTTTTACCATGGGATGGCAAAACCACAGTTATTGTTTACTGGGGTATACCACACTTTTTTAAATAGAGATATTTGCGGCTGAACAGTGAGCGACACACTCAAACTGCATTTTTTTTAGATACCAAAGGCCCAAAACTGAATAGTACAGCGATTTGACCCGTGGAACTGCGAAACCACACTGGGATGTCGGGCCTACACAAGACTATTTACAACAGATATATTTTTGTGTCACAACAGTCAGGAGACACTACGGATTTTCCTTACGGAAAAAACTACCAAAAGCTGAATAATAAAGATTTTTTACCGTGGGATGGCAAAACCACAGTTATTGTTTACTGGGGTATACCACACTTTTTTAAATAGAGATATTTGCGGCTGAACAGTGAGCGACACACTCAAACTGCTTTTTTTTTAGATACCAAAGGCCCAAAACTGGATAGTACAGCGATTTGACCCGTGGAACTGCGAAACCACACTGGGATGTCGGGCCTACACAAGACTATTTACAACAGATATATTTTTGTGTCACAACAGTCAGGAGACACTACGGATTTTCCTTACGGAAAAAACTACCAAAAGCTGAATAATAAAGATTTTTTACCATGGGATGGCAAAACCACAGTTATTGTTTACTGGGGTATACCACACTTTTTTAAATATAGATATTTGCGGCTGAACAGTGAGCGACACACTCAAACTGCTTTTTTTTTAGATACCAAAGGCCCAAAACTGGATAGTACAGCGATTTGACCCGTGGAACTGCGAAACCACACTGGGATGTCGGGCCTACACAAGACTATTTTCAACAGATATATTTTTGTGTCACAACAGTCAGAAGACACTACTGTTTTTCTTTACGGAAAAAACTACCAAAAGCTGAATAATAGAGATTTTTTACCGTGGGATGGCAAAACCACAGTTATTGTTTACTGGGGTATACCACACTTTTTTAAATAGAGATATTTGCTGCTGAACAGTGAGCGACACACTCAAACTGCTTTCTTTTTAGATACCAAAGGCCTAAAACTGGATAGTACAGCGATTTGATCCGTGGAACTGCGAAACCACACTGGGATGTCGGGCCTACACAAGACTATTTTCAACAGATATATTTTTGTGTCACAACAGTCAGGAGATACTACCGTTTTTCTTTACGGAAAAAACTACCAAAAGCTGAATAATAGAGATTTTTTACCATGGGATGGCAAAACCACAGTTATTGTTTACTGGGGTATACCACACTTTTTTAAATAGAGATATTTGCTGCTGAACAGTGAGCGACACACTCAAACTGCATTTTTTTTAGATACCAAAGGCCCAAAACTGAATAGTACAGCGATTTGACCCGTGGAACTGCGAAACCACACTGGGATGTCGGGCCTACACAAGACTATTTTCAACAGATATATTTTTGTGTCACAACAGTCAGGAGACACTACGGATTTTCCTTACGGAAAAAACTACCAAAAGCTGAATAATAAAGATTTTTTACTGTGGGATGGCAAAACCACAGTTATTGTTTACTGGGGTATACCACACTTTTTTAAATAGAGATATTTGCGGCTGAACAGTGAGCGACACACTCAAACTGCTTTTTTTTTAGATACCAAAGGCCCAAAACTGGATAGTACAGCGATTTGACCCGTGGAACTGCGAAACCACACTGGGATGTCGGGCCTACACAAGACTATTTTCAACAGATATATTTTTGTGTCACAACAGTCAGGAGATACTACCGTTTTTCTTTACGGAAAAAACTACCAAAAGCTGAATAATAGAGATTTTTTACCATGGGATGGCAAAACCACAGTTATTGTTTACTGGGGTATACCACACTTTTTTAAATAGAGATATTTGCGGCTGAACAGTGAGCGACACACTCAAACTGCATTTTTTTTAGATACCAAAGGCCAAAAACTGAATAGTACAGCGATTTGACCCGTGGAACTGCGAAACCACACTGGGATGTCGGGCCTACACAAGACTATTTTCAACAGATATATTTTTGTGTCACAACAGTCAGGAGACACTACGGATTTTCCTTACGGAAAAAACTACCAAAAGCTGAATAATAAAGATTTTTTACTGTGGGATGGCAAAACCACAGTTATTGTTTACTGGGGTATACCACACTTTTTTAAATAGAGATATTTGCGGCTGAACAGTGAGCGACACACTCAAACTGCTTTTTTTTTTAGATACCAAAGGCCCAAAACTGGATACTACAGCGATTTGACCCGTGGAACTGCGAAACCACACTGGGATGTCGGGCCTACACAAGACTATTTTCAACAGATATATTTTTTTGTCACAACAGTCAGAAGACACTACTGTTTTTCTTTATGGAAAAAACTACCAAAAGCTGAATAATAGACATTTTTACCGTGGGATGGCAAAACCACAGTTATTGTTTACTGGGGTGTACCACACTTTTTTAAATAGAGATATTTGCGGCTGAACAGTGAGTGACACACTTAAACTGCTTTTGTTTTAGATACCAAAGGCCCAAAACTGGATAGTACAGCGATTTGACCCGTGGAACTGCGAAACCACACTGGGATGTCGGGCCTACACAAGACTATTTTCAACAGATATATTTTTGTGTCACAACAGTCAGGAGATACTACCTTTTTCTTTACGGAAAAACTACCAAAAGCTGAATAATAGAGATTTTTTACCATGGGATGGCAAAACCACAGTTATTGTTTACTGGGGTATACCACACTTTTTTAAATAGAGATATTTGCGGCTGAACAGTGAGCGACACACTCAAACTGCATTTTTTTTAGATACCAAAGGCCAAAAACTGAATAGTACAGCGATTTGACCCGTGGAACTGCGAAACCACACTGGGATGTCGGGCCTACACAAGACTATTTTCAACAGATATATTTTTGTGTCACAACAGTCAGGAGACACTACGGATTTTCCTTACGGAAAAAACTACCAAAAGCTGAATAATAAAGATTTTTTACTGTGGGATGGCAAAACCACAGTTATTGTTTACTGGGGTATACCACACTTTTTTAAATAGAGATATTTGCGGCTGAACAGTGAGCGACACACTCAAACTGCTTTTTTTTTTAGATACCAAAGGCCCAAAACTGGATACTACAGCGATTTGACCCGTGGAACTGCGAAACCACACTGGGATGTCGGGCCTACACAAGACTATTTTCAACAGATATATTTTTTTGTCACAACAGTCAGAAGACACTACTGTTTTTCTTTATGGAAAAAACTACCAAAAGCTGAATAATAGACATTTTTACCGTGGGATGGCAAAACCACAGTTATTGTTTACTGGGGTGTACCACACTTTTTTAAATAGAGATATTTGCGGCTGAACAGTGAGTGACACACTTAAACTGCTTTTGTTTTAGATACCAAAGGCCCAAAACTGGATAGTACAGCGATTTGACCCGTGGAACTGCGAAACCACACTGGGATGTCGGGCCTACACAAGACTATTTTCAACAGATATATTTTTGTGTCACAACAGTCAGGAGATACTACCTTTTTCTTTACGGAAAAACTACCAAAAGCTGAATAATAGAGATTTTTTACCATGGGATGGCAAAACCACAGTTATTGTTTACTGGGGTATACCACACTTTTTTAAATAGAGATATTTGCGGCTGAACAGTGAGCGACACACTCAAACTGCATTTTTTTTAGATACCAAAGGCCAAAAACTGAATAGTACAGCGATTTGACCCGTGGAACTGCGAAACCACACTGGGATGTCGGGCCTACACAAGACTATTTTCAACAGATATATTTTTGTGTCACAACAGTCAGGAGACACTACGGATTTTCCTTACGGAAAAAACTACCAAAAGCTGAATAATAAAGATTTTTTACTGTGGGATGGCAAAACCACAGTTATTGTTTACTGGGGTATACCACACTTTTTTAAATAGAGATATTTGCGGCTGAACAGTGAGCGACACACTCAAACTGCTTTTTTTTTTAGATACCAAAGGCCCAAAACTGGATAGTACAGCGATTTGACCCGTGGAACTGCGAAACCACACTGGGATGTCGGGCCTACACAAGACTATTTTCAACAGATATATTTTTTTGTCACAACAGTCAGAAGACACTACTGTTTTTCTTTATGGAAAAAACTACCAAAAGCTGAATAATAGACATTTTTACCGTGGGATGGCAAAACCACAGTTATTGTTTACTGGGGTGTACCACACTTTTTTAAATAGAGATATTTGCGGCTGAACAGTGAGCGACACACTTAAACTGCTTTTGTTTTAGATACCAAAGGCCCAAAACTGGATAGTACAGCGATTTGACCCGTGGAACTGCGAAACCACACTGGGATGTCGGGCCTACACAAGACTATTTTCAACAGATATATTTTTGTGTCACAACAGTCAGGAGATACTACCTTTTTCTTTACGGAAAAACTACCAAAAGCTGAATAATAGAGATTTTTTACCATGGGATGGCAAAACCACAGTTATTGTTTACTGGGGTATACCACACTTTTTTAAATAGAGATATTTGCGGCTGAACAGTGAGCGACACACTCAAACTGCTTTTTTTTTAGATACCAAAAGCCCAAAACTGAATAGTACAGCGATTTGACCCGTGGAACTGCGAAACCACACTGGGATGTCGGGCCTACACAAGACTATTTACAACAGATATATTTTTGTGTCACAATAGTCAGGAGACACTCCTGTTTTTCTTTACGGAAAAAACTACCAAAAGCTGAATAATAGAGATTTTTTACCGTGGGATGGCAAAACCACAGTTATTGTTTACTGGGGTATACCACACTTTTTTAAATAGAGATATTTGCTGCTGAACAGTGAGCGACACACTCAAACTGCTTTCTTTTTAGATACCAAAGGCCCAAAACTGGATAGTACAGCGATTTGATCCGTGGAACTGCGAAACCACACTGGGATGTCGGGCCTACACAAGACTATTTTCAACAGATATATTTTTGTGTCTCAACAGTCAGGAGATACTACCGTTTTTCTTTACGGAAAAAACTACCAAAACGTGAATAATAGAGATTTTTTACCGTGGGATGGCAAAACCACAGTTATTGTTTACTGGGGTATACCACACTTTTTTAAATAGAGATATTTGCGGCTGAACAGTGAGCGACACACTCAAACTGCTTTTTTTTTAGATACCAAAGGCCCAAATTTGGATAGTACAGCGATTTGACCCGTGGAACTGCGAAACCACACTGGGATGTCGGGCCTACACAAGACTATTTTCAACAGATATATTTTTGTGTCACAACAGTCAGGAGACACTACTGTTTTTCTTTACGGAAAAAACTACCAAAAGCTGAATAATAGAGATTTTTTACCGTGGGATGGCAAAACCACAGTTATTGTTTACTGGGGTGTACCACACTTTTTTAAATAGAGATATTTGCGGCTGAACAGTGAGCGACACACTTAAACTGCTTTTGTTTTAGATACCAAAGGCCCAAAACTGGATAGTACAGCGATTTGACCCGTGGAACTGCGAAACCACACTGGGATGTCGGGCCTACACAAGACTATTTTCAACAGATATATTTTTGTGTCACAACAGTCAGGAGATACTACGTTTTTCTTTACGGAAAAAACTACCAAAAGCTGTATAATAGAGATTTTTTACCATGGGATGGCAAAACCACAGTTATTGTTTACTGGGGTATACCACTTTTTTTTAAATAGAGATATTTGCGGCTGAACAGTGAGCGACACACTCAAACTGCATTTTTTTTAGATACCAAAGGCCCAAAACTGAATAGTACAGCGATTTGACCCGTGGAACTGCAAAACCACACTGGGATGTCGGGCCTACACAAGACTATTTTCAACAGTTATATTTTTGTGTCACAACAGTCAGGAGACACTACGGATTTTCCTTACGGAAAAAACTACCAAAAGCTGAATAATAAAGATTTTTTACCGTGGGATGGCAAAACCACATTTATTGTTTACTGGGGTATACCACACTTTTTTAAATAGAGATATTTGCGGCTGAACAGTGAGCGACACACTCAAACTGCTTTTTTTTTAGATACCAAAGGCCCAAAACTGGATAGTACAGCGATTTGACCCGTGGAACTGCGAAACCACACTGGGATGTCGGGCCTACACAAGACTATTTTCAACAGATATATTTTTGTGTCACAACAGTCAGAAGACACTACTGTTTTTCTTTACGGAAAAAACTACCAAAAGCTGAATAATAGAGATTTTTTACCGTGGGATGGCAAAACCACAGTTATTGTTTACTGGGGTATACCACACTTTTTTAAATAGAGATATTTGCTGCTTAACAGTGAGCGACACACTCAAACTGCTTTCTTTTTAGATACCAAAGGCCCAAAACTGGATAGTACAGCGATTTGACCCGTGGAACTGCGAAACCACACTGGGATGTCGGGCCTACACAAGACTATTTTCAACAGATATATTTTTGTGTCACAACAGTCAGGAGATACTACCGTTTTTCTTTACGGAAAAAACTACCAAATGCTGAATAATAGAGATTTTTTACCATGGGATGGCAAAACCACAGTTATTGTTTACTGGGGTATACCACACTTTTTTAAATAGAGATATTTGCGGCTGAACAGTGAGCGACACACTCAAACTGCATTTTTTTTAGATACCAAAGGCCCAAAACTGAATAGTACAGCGATTTGACCCGTGGAACTGCGAAACCACACTGGGATGTCGGGCCTACACAAGACTATTTTCAACAGATATATTTTTGTGTCACAACAGTCAGGAGACACTACGGATTTTCCTTACGGAAAAAACTACCAAAAGCTGAATAATAAAGATTTTTTACTGTGGGATGGCAAAACCACAGTTATTGTTTACTGGGGTATACCACACTTTTTAAATAGAGATATTGGCGGCTGAACAGTGAGCGACACACTCAAACTGCTTTTTTTTTTAGATACCAAAGGCCCAAAACTGGATAGTACAGCGATTTGACCCGTGGAACTGCGAAACCACACTGGGATGTCGGGCCTACACAAGACTATTTTCAACAGATATATTTTTTTGTCACAACAGTCAGAAGACACTACTGTTTTTCTTTATGGAAAAAACTACCAAAAGCTGAATAATAGAGATTTTTACCGTGGGATGGCAAAACCACAGTTATTGTTTACTGGGGTGTACCACACTTTTTTAAATAGAGATATTTGCAGCTGAACAGTGAGCGACACACTTAAACTGCTTTTGTTTTAGATACCAAAGGCCCAAAACTGGATAGTACAGCGATTTGACCCGTGGAACTGCGAAACCACACTGGGATGTCGGGCCTACACAAGACTATTTTCAACAGATATATTTTTGTGTCACAACAGTCAGGAGATACTACCGTTTTCTTTACGGAAAAACTACCAAAAGCTGAATAATATAGATTTTTTACCATGGGATGGCAAAACCACAGTTATTGTTTACTGGGGTATACCACACTTTTTTAAATAGAGATATTTGCGGCTGAACAGTGAGCGACACACTCAAACTGCTTTTTTTTTAGATACCAAAGGCCCAAAACTGAATAGTACAGCGATTTGACCCGTGGAACTGCGAAACCACACTGGGATGTCGGGCCTACACAAGACTATTTACAACAGATATATTTTTGTGTCACAACAGTCAGGAGACACTACGGATTTTCCTTACGGAAAAAACTACCAAAAGCTGAATAATAAAGATTTTTTACCGTGGGATGGCAAAACCACAGTTATTGTTTACTGGGGTATACCACACTTTTTTAAATAGAGATATTTGCGGCTGAACAGTGAGCGACACACTCAAACTGCTTTTTTTTTAGATACCAAAGGCCCAAAACTGGATAGTACAGCGATTTGACCCGTGGAACTGCGAAACCACACTGGGATGTCGGGCCTACACAAGTCTATTTACAACAGATATATTTTTGTGTCACAACAGTCAGGAGACACTACAGATTTTCCTTACGGAAAAAACTACCAAAAGCTGAATAATAAAGATTTTTTACCATGGGATGGCAAAACCACAGTTATTGTTTACTGGGGTATACCACACTTTTTTAAATATAGATATTTGCGGCTGAACAGTGAGCGACACACTCAAACTGCTTTTTTTTTAGATACCAAAGGCCCAAAACTGGATAGTACAGCGATTTGACCCGTGGAACTGCGAAACCACACTGGGATGTCGGGCCTACACAAGACTATTTTCAACAGATATATTTTTGTGTCACAACAGTCAGAAGACACTACTGTTTTTCTTTACGGAAAAAACTACCAAAAGCTGAATAATAGAGATTTTTTACCGTGGGATGGCAAAACCACAGTTATTGTTTACTGGGGTATACCACACTTTTTTAAATAGAGATATTTGCTGCTGAACAGTGAGCGACACACTCAAACTGCTTTCTTTTTAGATACCAAAGGCCCAAAACTGGATAGTACAGCGATTTGATCCGTGGTACTGCGAAACCACACTGGGATGTCGGGCCTACACAAGACTATTTTCAACAGATATATTTTTGTGTCACAACAGTCAGGAGATACTACCGTTTTTCTTTACGGAAAAAACTACCAAAAGCTGAATAATAGAGATTTTTTACCATGGGATGGCAAAACCACAGTTATTGTTTACTGGGGTATACCACACTTTTTTAAATAGAGATATTTGCTGCTGAACAGTGAGCGACACACTCAAACTGCATTTTTTTTAGATACCAAAGGCCCAAAACTGAATAGTACAGCGATTTGACCCGTGGAACTGCGAAACCACACTGGGATGTCGGGCCTACACAAGACTATTTTCAACAGATATATTTTTGTGTCACAACAGTCTGGAGACACTACTGTTTTTCTTTATGGAAAAAACTACCAAAAGCTGAATAATAGAGATTTTTTACCGTGGGATGGCAAAACCACAGTTATTGTTTACTGGGGTTTACCATACTTTTTTAAATAGAGATATTTGCTGCTGAACAGTGAGCGACACACTCAAATTGCTTTCTTTTTAGATACCAAAGGCCCAAAACTGGATAGTACAGCGATTTGACCCGTGGAACTGCGAAACCACACTGGGATGTTGGGCCTACACAAGACTATTTTCAACAGATATATTTTTGAGTCACAACAGTCAGGAGACACTACTGTTTTTCTTTACGGAAAAAACTACCAAAAGCTGAATAATAGAGATTTTTTACCGTGGGATGGCAAAACCACAGTTATTGTTTACTGGGGTATACCACACTTTTTTAAATAGAGATATTTGCGGCTGAACAGTGAGCGACACACTCAAACTGCTTTTTTTTTTAGATACCAAAGGCCCAAAACTGGATAGTACAGCGATTTGACCCGTGGAACTGCGAAACCACACTGGGATGTCGGGCCTACACAAGACTATTTACAACAGATATATTTTTGTGTCACAACAGTCTGGAGACACTACTGTTTTTCTTTACGGAAAAAACTACCAAAACGTGAATAATAGAGATTTTTTACCGTGGGATGGCAAAACCACAGTTATTGTTTACTGGGGTATACCACACTTTTTTAAATAGAGATATTTGCGGCTGAACAGTGAGCGACACACTCAAACTACTTTTTTTTTAGATACCAAAGGCCCAAATTTGGATAGTACAGCGATTTGACCCGTGGAACTGCGAAACCACACTGGGATGTCGGGCCTACACAAGACTATTTTCAACAGATATATTTTTGTGTCACAACAGTCAGGAGACACTACTGTTTTTCTTTACGGAAAAAACTACCAAAAGCTGAATAATAGAGATTTTTTACCGTGGGATGGCAAAACCACAGTTATTGTTTACTGGGGTGTACCACACTTTTTTAAATAGAGATATTTGCGGCTGAACAGTGAGCGACACACTTAAACTGCTTTTGTTTTAGATACCAAAGGCCCAAAACTGGATAGTACAGCGATTTGACCCGTGGAACTGCGAAACCACACTGGGATGTCGGGCCTACACAAGACTATTTCAACAGATATATTTTTGTGTCACAACAGTCAGGAGATACTACCTTTTTCTTTACGGAAAAAACTACCAAAAGCTGTATAATAGAGATTTTTTACCATGGGATGGCAAAACCACAGTTATTGTTTACTGGGGTATACCACACTTTTTTAAATAGAGATATTTGCGGCTGAACAGTGAGCGACACACTCAAACTGCATTTTTTTTAGATACCAAAGGCCCAAAACTGAATAGTACAGCGATTTGACCCGTGGAACTGCGAAACCACACTGGGATGTCGGGCCTACACAAGACTATTTTCAACAGTTATATTTTTGTGTCACAACAGTCAGGAGACACTACGGATTTTCCTTACGGAAAAAACTACCAAAAGCTGAATAATAAAGATTTTTTACCGTGGGATGGCAAAACCACATTTATTGTTTACTGGGGTATACCACACTTTTTTAAATAGAGATATTTGCGGCTGAACAGTGAGCGACACACTCAAACTGCTTTTTTTTTAGATACCAAAGGCCCAAAACTGGATAGTACAGCGATTTGACCCGTGGAACTGCGAAACCACTCTGGGATGTCGGGCCTACACAAGACTATTTTCAACAGATATATTTTTGTGTCACAACAGTCAGAAGACACTACTGTTTTTCTTTACGGAAAAAACTACCAAAAGCTGAATAATAGAGATTTTTTAACGTGGGATGGCAAAACCACAGTTATTGTTTACTGGGGTATACCACACTTTTTTAAATAGAGATATTTGCTGCTGAACAGTGAGCGACACACTCAAACTGCTTTCTTTTTAGATACCAAAGGCCCAAAACTGGATAGTACAGCGATTTGACCCGTGGAACTGCGAAACCACACTGGGATGTCGGGCCTACACAAGACTATTTTCAACAGATATATTTTTGAGTCACAACAGTCTGGAGACACTACTGTTTTTCTTTACGGAAAAAACTACCAAAAGCTGAATAATAGAGATTTTTTACCGTGGGATGGCAAAACCACAGTTATTGTTTACTGGGGTATACCACACTTTTTTAAATAGAGATATTTGCGGCTGAACAGTGAGCGACACACTCAAACTGCTTTTTTTTTAGATACCAAAGGCCCAAATTTGGATAGTACAGCGATTTGTCCCGTGGAACTGCGAAACCACACTGGGATGTCGGGCCTACACAAGACTATTTTCAACAGATATATTTTTGTGTCACAACAGTCAGGAGACACTACTGTTTTTCTTTACGGAAAAAACTACCAAAACCTGAATAATAGAGATTTTTTACCGTGGGATGACAAAACCACAGTTATTGTTTACTGGGGTGTACCACACTTTTTTAAATAGAGATATTTGCGGCTGAACAGTGAGCGACACACTTAAACTGCTTTTGTTTTAGATACCAAAGGCTCAAAACTGGATAGTACAGCGATTTGACCCGTGGAACTGCGAAACCACACTGGGATGTCGGGCCTACACAAGACTATTTTCAACAGATATATTTTTGTGTCACAACAGTCAGAAGACACTACTGTTTTTCTTTACGGAAAAAAACTACCAAAAGCTGAATAATAGAGATTTTTTACCATGGGATGGCAAAACCACAGTTATTGTTTACTGGGGTATACCACACTTTTTTAAATAGAGATATTTGCTGCTGAACAGTGAGCGACACACTCAAACTGCTTTCTTTTTAGATACCAAAGGCCCAAAACTGGATAGTACAGCGATTTGACCCGTGGAACTGCGAAACCACACTGGGATGTTGGGCCTACACAAGACTATTTTCAACAGATATATTTTTGAGTCACAACAGTCAGGAGACACTACTGTTTTTCTTTACGGAAAAAACTACCAAAAGCTGAATAATAGAGATTTTTTACCGTAGGATGGCAAAACCACAGTTATTGTTTACTGGGGTATACCACACTTTTTTAAATAGAGATATTTGCGGCTGAACAGTGAGCGACACACTCAAACTGCTTTCTTTTTAGATACCAAAGGCCCAAAACTGGATAGTACCGCGATTTGACCCGTGGAACTGCGAAACCACACTGGGATGTCGGGCCTACACAAGACTATTTACAACAGATATATTTTTGTGTCACAACAGTCTGGAGACACTACTGTTTTTCTTTACGGAAAAAACTACCAAAAGCTGAATAATAGAGATTTTTTACCGTGGGATGGCAAAACCACAGTTATTGTTTACTGGGGTATACCACACTTTTTTAAATAGAGATATTTGCGGCTGAACAGTGAGCGACACACTCAAACTGCTTTTTTTTTAGATACCAAAGGCCCAAATTTGGATAGTACAGCGATTTGACCCGTGGAACTGCGAAACCACACTGGGATGTCGGGCCTACACAAGACTATTTTCAACAGATATATTTTTGTGTCACAACAGTCAGGAGACACTACTGTTTTTCTTTACGGAAAAAACTACCAAAAGCTGAATAATAGAGATTTTTTACCGTGGGATGGCAAAACCACAGTTATTGTTTACTGGGGTGTACCACACTTTTTTAAATAGAGATATTTGCGGCTGAACAGTGAGCGACACACTTAAACTGCTTTTGTTTTAGATACCAAAGGCCCAAAACTGGATAGTACAGCGATTTGACCCGTGGAACTGCGAAACCACACTGGGATGTCGGGCCTACACAAGACTATTTTCAACAGATATATTTTTGTGTCACAACAGTCAGGAGATACTACCTTTTTCTTTACGGAAAAAACTACCAAAAGCTGAATAATAGAGATTTTTTACCATGGGATGGCAAAACCACAGTTATTGTTTACTGGGGTATACCACACTTTTTTAAATAGAGATATTTGCGGCTGAACAGTGAGCGACACACTCAAACTGCATTTTTTTTAGATACCAAAGGCCCAAAACTGAATAGTACAGCGATTTGACCCGTGGAACTGCGAAACCACACTGGGATGTCGGGCCTACACAAGACTATTTTCAACAGATATATTTTTGTGACACAACAGTCAGGAGACACTACGGATTTTCCTTATGGAAAAAACTACCAAAAGCTGAATAATAAAGATTTTTTACCGTGGGATGGCAAAACCACAGTTATTGTTTACTGGGGTATACCACACTTTTTTAAATAGAGATATTTGCGGCTGAACAGTGAGCGACACACTCAAACTGCTTTTTTTTTAGATACCAAAGGCCCAAAACTGGATAGTACAGCGATTTGACCCGTGGAACTGCGAAACCACACTGGGATGTCGGGCCTACACAAGACTATTTACAACAGATATATTTTTGTGTCACAACAGTCAGGAGACACTACGGATTTTCCTTATGGAAAAAACTACCAAAAGCTGAATAATAAAGATTTTTTACCATGGGATGGCAAAACCACAGTTTTTGTTTACTGGGGTATACCACACTTTTTTAAATAGAGATATTTGCGGCTGAACAGTGAGCGACACACTCAAACTGCTTTCTTTTTAGATACCAAAGGCCCAAAACTGGATAGTACAGCGATTTGACCCGTGGAACTGCGAAACCACACTGGGATGTCGGGCCTACACAAGACTATTTTCAACAGATATATTTTTGTGTCACAACAGTCAGGAGATACTACCGTTTTTCTTTACGGAAAAAACTACCAAAAGCTGAATAATAGAGATTTTTTACCATGGGATGGCAAAACCACAGTTATTGTTTACTGGGGTATACCACACTTTTTTAAATAGAGATATTTGCGGCTGAACAGTGAGCGACACACTCAAACTGCATTTTTTTTAGATACCAAAGGCCCAAAACTGAATAGTACAGCGATTTGACCCGTGGAACTGCGAAACCACACTGGGATGTCGGGCCTGCACAAGACTATTTTCAACAGATATATTTTTGTGTCACAACAGTCAGGAGATACTACCTTTTTCTTTACGGAAAAAACTACCAAAAGCTGAATAATAGAGATTTTTTAACATGGGATGGCAAAACCACAGTTATTGTTTACTGGGGTATACCACACTTTTTTAAATAGAGATATTTGCGGCTGAACAGTGAGCGACACACTCAAACTGCATTTTTTTTAGATACCAAAGGCCCAAAACTGAATAGTACAGCGATTTGACCCGTGGAACTGCGAAACCACACTGGGATGTCGAGCCTACACAAGACTATTTTCAACAGATATATTTTTGTGTCACAACAGTCAGGAGACACTATGGATTTTCCTTACGGAAAAAACTACCAAAAGCTGAATAATAAAGATTTTTTACCGTGGGATGGCAAAACCACATTTATTGTTTACTGGGGTATACCACACTTTTTTAAATAGAGATATTTGCGGCTGAACAGTGAGCGACACACTCAAACTGCTTTTTTTTTTAGATACCAAAGGCCCAAAACTGGATAGTACAGCGATTTGACCCGTGGAACTGCGAAACCACACTGGGATGTCGGGCCTACACAAAACTATTTACAACAGATATATTTTTGTGTCACAACAGTCTGGAGACACTACTGTTTTTCTTTACGGAAAAAACTACCAAAACCTGAATAATAGAGATTTTTTACCGTGGGATGGCAAAACCACAGTTATTGTTTACTGGGGTATACCACACTTTTTTAAATAGAGATATTTGCGGCTGAACAGTGAGCGACACACTCAAACTGCTTTTTTTTTAGATACCAAAGGCCCAAATTTGGATAGTACAGCGATTTGACCCGTGGAACTGCGAAACCACACTGGGATGTCGGACCTACACAAGACTATTTTCAACAGATATATTTTTGTGTCACAACAGTCAGGAGACACTACTGTTTTTCTTTACGGAAAAAAATACCAAAAGCTGAATAATAGAGATTTTTTACCGTGGGATGGCAAAACCACAGTTATTGTTTACTGGGGTGTACCACACTTTTTTAAATAGAGATATTTGCGGCTGAACAGTGAGCGACACACTTAAACTGCTTTTGTTTTAGATACCAAAGGCCCAAAACTGGATAGTACAGCGATTTGACCCGTGGAACTGCGAAACCACACTGGGATGTCGGGCCTGCACAAGACTATTTTCAACAGATATATTTTTGTGTCACAACAGTCAGGAGATACTACCTTTTTCTTTACGGAAAAAACTACCAAAAGCTGAATAATAGAGATTTTTTAACATGGGATGGCAAAACCACAGTTATTGTTTACTGGGGTATACCACACGTTTTTAAATAGAGATATTTGCTGCTGAACAGTGAGCGACACACTCAAACTGCTTTCTTTTTAGATACCAAAGGCCCAAAACTGGATAGTACAGCGATTTGACCAGTGGAACTGCGAAACCACACTGGGATGTCGGGCCTACACAAGACTATTTTCAACATATATATTTTTGAGTCACAACAGTCAGGAGACACTGCTGTTTTTCTTTACGGAAAAAACTACCAAAAGCTGAATAATAGAGATTTTTTACCGTGGGATGGCAAAACCACAGTTATTGTTTCCTGGGGTATACCACACTTTTTTAAATAGGGATATTTGCGGCTGAACAGTGAGCGACACACTAAAACTGCTTTTTTTTTTAGATACCAAAGGCCCAAAACTGGATAGTACAGCGATTTGACCCGTGGAACTGCGAAACCACACTGGGATGTCGGGCCTACACAAGACTATTTTCAACAGATATATTTTTGTGTCACAACAGTCAGGAGACACTACTGTTTTTCTTTACGGAAAAAACTACCAAAAGCTGAATAATAGAGATTTTTTACCGTGGGATGGCAAAACCAGTTATTGTTTACTGGGGTATACCACACTTTTTTAAATAGAGATATTTGCGGCTGAACAGTGAGCGACACACTTAAACTGCTTTTGTTTTAGATACCAAAGGCCCAAAACTGGATAGTACAGCGATTTGACCCGTGGAACTGCGAAACCACACTGGGATGTCGGGCCTGCACAAGACTATTTTCAACAGATATATTTTTGTGTCACAACAGTCAGGAGATACTACCTTTTTCTTTACGGAAAAAACTACCAAAAGCTGAATAATAGAGATTTTTTACCATGGGATGGCAAAACCACAGTTATTGTTTACTGGGGTATACCACACTTTTTTAAATAGAGATATTTGCGGCTGAACAGTGAGCGACACACTCAAACTGCATTTTTTTTAGATACCAAAGGCCCAAAACTGAATAGTACAGCGATTTGACCCGTGGAACTGCGAAACCACACTGGGATGTCGGGCCTACACAAGACTATTTTCAACAGATATATTTTTGTGTCACAACAGTCAGGAGACACTACGGATTTTCCTTACGGAAAAAACTACCAAAAGCTGAATAATAAAGATTTTTTACTGTGGGATGGCAAAACCACAGTTATTGTTTACTGGGGTATACCACACTTTTTTAAATAGAGATATTTGCGGCTGAACAGTGAGCGACACACTCAAACTGCTTTTTTTTTAGATACCAAAGGCCCAAAACTGGATAGTACAGCGATTTGACCCGTGGAACTGCGAAACCACACTGGGATGTCGGGCCTACACAAGACTATTTTCAACAGATATATTTTTGTGTCACAACAGTCAGAAGACACTACTGTTTTTCTTTATGGAAAAAACTACCAAAAGCTGAATAATAGAGATTTTTTACCGTGGGATGGCAAAACCACAGTTATTGTTTACTGGGGTATACCACACTTTTTTAAATAGAGATATTTGCTGCTGAACAGTGAGCGACACACTCAAACTGCTTTCTTTTTAGATACCAAAGGCCCAAAACTGGATAGTACAGCGATTTGACCCGTGGAACTGCGAAACCACACTGGGATGTCGGGCCTACACAAGACTATTTTCAACAGATATATTTTTGAGTCACAACAGTCAGGAGACACTACTGTTTTTCTTTACGGAAAAAACTACCAAAAGCTGAATAATAGAGATTTTTTACCGTGGGATGGCAAAAACCACAGTTATTGTTTACTGGGGTATACCACACTTTTTTAAATAGAGATATTTGCCGCTGAACAGTGAGCGACACACTCAAACTGCTTTTTTTTTTAGATACCAAAGGCCCAAAACTGGATAGTACAGCGATTTGACCCGTGGAACTGCGAATCCACACTGGGATGTCGGGCCTACACAAGACTATTTACAACAGATATATTTTTGTGTCACAACAGTCTGGAGACACTACTGTTTTTCTTTACGGAAAAAACTACCAAAACCTGAATAATAGAGATTTTTTACCGTGGGATGGCAAAACCACAGGTATTGTTTACTGGGGTATACCACACTTTTTTAAATAGAGATATTTGCGGCTGAACAGTGAGCGACACACTCAAACTGCTTTTTTTTTAGATACCAAAGGCCCAAATTTGGATAGTACAGCGATTTGACCCGTGGAACTGCGAAACCACACTGGGATGTCGGGCCTACACAAGACTATTTTCAACAGATATATTTTTGTGTCACAACAGTCAGGAGACACTACTGTTTTTCTTTACGGAAAAAAATACCAAAAGCTGAATAATAGAGATTTTTTACCGTGGGATGGCAAAACCACAGTTATTGTTTACTGGGGTGTACCACACTTTTTTAAATAGAGATATTTGCGGCTGAACAGTGAGCGACACACTTAAACTGCTTTTGTTTTAGATACCAAAGGCCCAAAACTGGATAGTACAGCGATTTGACCCGTGGAACTGCGAAACCACACTGGGATGTCGGGCCTGCACAAGACTTTTTTCAACAGATATATTTTTGTGTCACAACAGTCAGGAGATACTACCTTTTTCTTTACGGAAAAAACTACCAAAAGCTGAATAATAGAGATTTTTTACCATGGGATGGCAAAACCACAGTTATTGTTTACTGGGGTATACCACACTTTTTTAAATAGAGATATTTGCGGCTGAACAGTGAGCGACACACTCAAACTGCATTTTTTTTAGATACCAAAGGCCCAAAACTGAATAGTACAGCGATTTGACCCGTGGAACTGCGAAACCACACTGGGATGTCGGGCCTACACAAGACTATTTTCAACAGATATATTTTTGTGTCACAACAGTCAGGAGACACTACGGATTTTCCTTACGGAAAAAACTACCAAAAGCTGAATAATAAAGATTTTTTACCGTGGGATGGCAAAATCACATTTATTGTTTACTGGGGTATACCACACTTTTTTAAATAGAGATATTTGCGGCTGAACAGTGAGCGACACACTCAAACTGCTTTTTTTTTAGATACCAAAGGCCCAAAACTGGATAGTACAGCGATTTGACCCGTGGAACTGCGAAACCACACTGGGATGTCGGGCCTACACAAGACTATTTTCAACAGATATATTTTTGTGTCACAACAGTCAGAAGACACTACTGTTTTTCTTTACGGAAAAAACTACCAAAAGCTGAATAATAGAGATTTTTTACCGTGGGATGGCAAAACCACAGTTATTGTTTACTGGGGTATACCACACGTTTTTAAATAGAGATATTTGCTGCTGAACAGTGAGCGACACACTCAAACTGCTTTCTTTTTAGATACCAAAGGCCCAAAACTGGATAGTACAGCGATTTGACCCGTGGAACTGCGAAACCACACTGGGATGTCGGGCCTACACAAGACTATTTTCAACAGATATATTTTTGAGTCACAACAGTCAGGAGACACTGCTGTTTTTCTTTACAGAAAAAACTACCAAAAGCTGAATAATAGAGATTTTTTACCGTGGGATGGCAAAACCACAGTTATTGTTTCCTGGGGTATACCACACTTTTTTAAATAGGGATATTTGCGGCTGAACAGTGAGCGACACACTAAAACTGCTTTTTTTTTTAGATACCAAAGGCCCAAAACTGTATAGTACAGCGATTTGACCCGTGGAACTGCGAAACCACACTGGGATGTCGGGCCTACACAAGACTATTTTCAACAGATATATTTTTGTGTCACAACAGTCAGGAGACACTACTGTTTTTCTTTACGGAAAAAACTACCAAAAGCTGAATAATAGAGATTTTTTACCGTGGGATGGCAAAACCAGTTATTGTTTACTGGGGTATACCACACTTTTTTAAATAGAGATATTTGCGGCTGAACAGTGAGCGACACACTCAAACTGCTTTTTTTTTAGATACCAAAGGCCCAAAACTGGATAGTACAGCAATTTGACCCGTGGAACTGCGAAACCACACTGGGATGTCGGGCCTACACAAGACTATTTTCAACAGATATATTTTTGTGTCACAACAGTCAGGAGACACTACTGTTTTTCTTTACGGAAAAAACTACCAAAAGCTGAATAATAGAGATTTTTTACCGTGGGATGGCAAAACCACAGTTATTGTTTACTGGGGTATACCACACTTTTTTAAATAGAGATATTTGCGGCTGAACATAGAGCGACACACTCAAACTGCTTTTTTTTCGATACCAAACGCCCAAAACTAGATAGTACAGCGATTTGACCCGTGGAACTGCGAAACCACACTGGATGTCGGGACTACACATGACTATTTTCAACAGATATATTTTTGTGTCTCAACAGTCAGGAGACACTACTGTTTTTCTTTACGGAAAAAAGTACCAAAAGCTGAATAATAGAGATTTTTTACCGTGGGATGGCAAAACCACAGTTATTGTTTACTGGGGTATACCACACTTTTTTTAAATAGAGATATTTGCGGCTGAACAGTGAGCGACACACTCAAACTGGTTTTTTTTTTAGATACAAATAGCCCAAAATGGATAATACAGAGTTTTGAACCGTCCAAGTGCAAAACAACACTTCTGTTTCTCTAGCCTACACCAGACTATTTTCAACAGTTATATTTGTGTCTGAAAAATCAGAGACACGCTTTTTTTTGGTGGGGGGGGACACACCAAAAGGTTAATAAGACGGGTATTCGTACAGTGTGAAGGAGGAAAAAAAAAGGAGGATTTAGATGAAAAAAAAAGGATTTTTCCTGGCCCCCGACACCTGGTGCTAAGTCCCGCAATTTCAGCAACAGGAGCACACAGGACTGTAATGCAGCATTTGCTGGTACAACCACTGTGTCTTCTATACAGCCTGCCTGCCTGGTATCTGGGATGGATATTAGTCCTGAAAAGGACTGTTTGTTTGTTCTGGCAGCCTTTACAGACCCTACACTAACTATTTCGCAGTTTATATCTCTACCTAAATCAGCAGCGCTGTCCCTACACTGACTAATCCGGAGCGACTGTGTCCAAGATGGCGGCGCCCCATTTTAAATACTCGAGGTGACGCTGTGCGGCCAGCCAATCACTGTAATGCCCACAACCAACATGGCTGCAGCATTACAGTGACTGGCTGGCAATCCCTGCATGCTCATTGGCTCTGTAAAGAGCGCCAAACATGCAGGGCGGAGACCCGAGCTCCCGCCCGAGTAACCCGGAAATGCTCGGTGCTCGTCGAACATCCCGAGTAGCGTGATGCTCGGGCGAGTACCGAGCAGTGTCGAGCATGTTCGCTCAACACTAATCCATATATATAGTATATCCTAATATGCATACAATATATATATATATATATATATATATATATATATATATATATACACTGCTCAAAAAAATAAAGGGAACACTTAAACAACAGAATATAACTCCAAGTAAATCAAACTTCTGTGAATTCAAACTGTCCACTTAGGAAGCAACACTGATTGACAATCAATTTCACATGCTGTTGTGCAAATGGAATAGACAATAGATGGAAATTATTAGCAATTATCAAGACACACTCAATAAAGGAGTGGTTCTGCAGGTGGAGACCACAGACCACATCTCAGTACCAATGCTTTCTGGCTGATGTTTTGGTCACTTTTGAAGGTTGGTTGTGCTTTCACACTTGTGGTAGCATGACACGGACTCTACAACCCACAGAAGTTGCTCAGGTAGTGCAGCTCATCCAGGATGGCACATCAATGCGAACTGTGGCAAGAAGGTTTACTGTGTCTGTCAGCATAGTGTCCAGAGGCTGGAGGCGCTAAAACGAGACAGGCCAGTACACCAGGAGACATGGAGGGGGCAGAAGGAGGGCAACAACCCAGCAGCAGGACCACTACCTCCGCCTTTGTGCAAGGAGGAACAGGAGGAGCACTGCCAAAGCCCTGCAAAATGACCTCCAGCTGGCCACAAATGTGCATGTGTCTGCACAAACGGTTAGAAACCGACTTCATGAGGGTGGTATGAGGGCCCGACGTCCACAGATGGGGGTTGTGCTCACAGTCCAACACTGTGCAGAACGCTGGGCATTTGCCACAGAACACCAGGATTGGCAAAGTCGCCACTGGCGCCCTGTGCTCTTTACATATGAAAGCAGGTTCACACTGACAACATGTGACAGACGTGACAGAGTCTGTAGACGCCGTGGAGAGCGATCTGCAGCCTGCAACATCCTTCAGCATGACCGGTTTGGCAATGGGTCAGTAATGGTGTGGGGTGACATTTTTTTGGAGGGCCGCACAGCCCTCCATGTGCTTGCCAGGGGTAGCCTGACTGCTATTAGCTACCGAGATGAGATCCTCAGACCCTTTGTGAGACCATATGCTGGTGCCGTTGGCCCTGGGTTCCTCCTAATGCTGAACAATGCCAGACCTCATGTGGCTGGAGTGTGTCAGCAGTTCCTGCAAGATGATGGCATTGAAGCTATGGACTGGCCCGCCCGTTCCCCAGACCTGAATCAGATTGAGCACATCTGGGACATCATGTCTCGCTCCATCCACCAACGTCACATTGCACCACAGACTGTCCAGGAGTTGGCGGATGCTTTAGTCCAGATCTGGGAGGAGATCCCACAGGGGACCATCCGCAACCTCATCAGGAACATGCCTAGGCGTTGTAGGGAGGTCATACAGGCACGTGGAGGCCACACACAATACTGAGCCTCATTTTAACTTGGACATTACATCAAAGTTGGATCAGCCTGTAGTGTGTTTTTCCACTTTAATTTTGGGGGTGACTCCAAATCCAGGCCCCCATTAGTTACTAAATGTGATTTCCATTAATTATTTTTGTGTGATTTTGTTGTCAGCACATTTAACTTTGTACAGAACAAAGTATTCAATGAGAATATTTCATTCATTCAGATCTAGGATGTGTTATTTGAGTGTTCCCTTTATTTTTTTGAGCAGTGTGTATATATATATATATATTTATATATATATATATATGTATATATAGTGACAAAGTTACTGGTAAAGTGTCTATTAGCTTCAGTGAATTAACCGCTTCCCGACCGCCCACTGTACATAAACGTCGGCGCTGCCTGGGCTCTGTGCGACACCGATGTTTATTAACGGTCGGTGGTCCCGCAGCCCTCAGGACCCCCAGGATCCTGCAAGTGCTGCGGGTGCAGTGCAAAGCGACAGCTCTGACAGGGGACATCATCGGGACCTTGTTGGATCAGGTCCCAATGATGTTAACACTTTGCTATCTTCTATATGCCGCGATCTATAGCGATCGCGGCATTTAGAAGATAGTGAGAGGAGAGCGGGTCATCCACTTACCTCTCCGACGGCCCCCTGATGTCTGACAGGACCTGCCGTTGTCATGGCAGCCGGAGGTCACATGACCGCCTCCGGGTCTGCCATGTACGGTGTCCTGCTAGACTCAGCCTGCAGCTGAAGTCTAGCAGGAGACAGACAGTGTGAAACTGTCAGAAAAGCTCTCATGCAATGCAATACATGTCTATTGCATTGCATGAGAACAGTGATTAGAAAAATAAAAATTAATGTCTGTAATGCAGCGCCTTGCTTGGCATTACTGTATGGTCCAGGGTATGTTTTGGCCGACCAGGTACCTCCCCCTCAGTCACATGACTGTGACATCACACAGGTCCTTTTGCACACAGAAGGTCTGAACACATGACTGTGACATCAGCTAAGGTCCTGTCTGTGTATGTGTGTGTGTGCTACAGGATATATAAACCCTGGTAGTCTTGAGACAGTGTGATAGGTGTGAGGCCAGTTCCCCGTGTGTGGGACACCATTCGTGTGAGGTCTAGTGAGGCCGAGTGAAGCCTGGCAGCCTGAAAGGTCGAGCCTGGATCCTGTGTGTGGATGCTAGTGGCCTTGCAGGGAAAAGCCGGCTTGGTGAAGAGTCCTGAAAGGCGCAGGCTGGATGTCAAGTGTGAAAGACATACCAGTAGCCTTAGAGGGAGCAACGGCTAGAGACCCCCATCTGGGAAGCTGCAAAGCCACAGTGGTGGCAAACCAAATGGACTGAAGCAGCTAAAACCCGGCAAAGGTAATACACTGCGTTATATGGACATTGCTATGGACATTGCTATAGTATTACCTTGCTGAAGGCTGTACCTGGAGCCAAGTGTGTCTGTCTGCCACTTGGAATCCAAAAAGGAGTATGGTGAACTCATGAGGGAGCTGCAGCAATTCCAGGACCAAGTAAAGCCTCTAATGCAGGAGAAGGAGTGGCTGGAGGACTCTCTGTACAAGCGAGAGCCCGGGAGCAATCCACCCTGAAAGAGGAAATAAAAGTTGAAGGGTCTGGTCACGACCATGATGCAGAAAAGAGGCATGAAAAGTTCAGTGAGGAACTGCAACAGATTAAGAGAGATTATGAGGATCTCCTCAAGGTTAAAGAAAAACTAGAGGAGGGTAAGGCGGATGCGGAGCAAGAGCGCCAAGTGGTTGAGACCACTCTGCAAGACACCCGTGGTGAAAATGGTAATCTCCGCAGAAAGACCTTAGGTCTGGAAGCTCAGGTGAAGGAGCTGCAGACGGTCTGTGATAATCTCCAGAGGGCTGAGACGTGCCTTAAGGAAAGGCTCAGCAAGATGGAAGCTGAGTGGGAAAAGATGGAGGAGTCCATCGGAGAAGCCACAGACCAGGGCCAGGAGTTGGCCGCTGGTGATGGGAGGTATGAAGCAGATACCTCCTCGAGTGATGTGAGCTCGGATGATTCGGTGGATGTAGGAGCCGAGATCAAGGAGCTCAAGGAGTCGCTACAAACCCATTGGAAGCAAGAGAAGCTTGAGAGACTGGCAGTTGAGAGCCGAGTGGGCGCATTGGAGACAGAGAGGTCGGATAGAACTCTACTGTTGAAGGAACAGTTGAAGCAGGAAGAGCTTCAGAGAAGGGCTGCTGAGAGGCGAGTGGCGGAGCTAAAGGAAGAAGTTTCCGGGCTCAAAAGTCGCCTAACAAAGTATCACTCAGTGAACGAGGCCTCCTTGGAGAAGGAAAAGGGCAAACACGTTGCACTCACTCCCTTATACCATGAGAAGGTGGACCTGAGGAGAGCTAAGAGCGGGTTAACGGAAGATAAATATGAAATGGAAGTAGTCAGGATGGAAATTCGTGAATTTGTAGCTGTGAGTCAGCTCAGGGGAAGCATACAGGGTGAAGAAGCTGGAAGTCACTTGTCCCTGAAACCTGAGCTGGTTGATCGTCTGGAAACCACTGGTGAGACCGAAACGTCTCGGTACAAGTGCCTCGTAGATGTACCGAGGATTTGAGGGAAGAATGCACCAGTGAGTCCGTGCATGAGGAGTTTAAGAAGGCCGTGGGAGCCTGTAAGGTGTACTTGACCTCAGAAGCTAAACAGCTGGTGGTCCTGTCCACGACCGAAGTCACAGTGAAGAGGGTGGCTATCCTAAGTGACATGCACTGGCGATGTATTCGCACGAAGCGGGTTCTCCGGTTGAAGACGGAACAAGCCGTTAGACAACTGGAGCTTATGAAAAAAGCGGGAAGAGGGCAGCCGTGAGAAAGCTCGTTGGGAGAAATGGTCGAGCCATGCAGATGATGGTCAAGAAGTCTGGTGTGGTGAAAGTAAGCAGTCCTCGTGATCGTCAGGACTGGATACCAGACAAAGACGGCATGGTGTCATTCTCCGCTGTAGGAACGGAAGAAAGTCTTGCATATATGAGCATGCTGATAGAGTACCGAGTGACCTACCTGCGAGAGGTAGAACAGTTGAATCTCGCTAGACTGCGAGTGGATAGACCGCATCATCTGAGCAGCAGAAGAGGGCAAACGTCTAGAAATTGTTAGACTAGACAGAGAAAGGGCCCCCTAAATAACAGAACAGCTATAGCTGGAGTTAGGGACCTTTCAAGATGTCCTGAGAGTAGTGGGCGTGGGTTTAGAGGTAGTGAGACCTCCAGTAACTCAGGTTTGAGAGGCCCATACAAACAACCCAATAGAGTACAGGACAGTACGGAGTCTAACCGGACCTTAGATACCAGGGCTTGTGAGTCACACTGCTGTATGACTGACCGCTGGGAGCGGGGGAGACCTGACAAGGTTACGACTGACCGCTGGGAGCGGGGGAGACCTGACAAGGTTACGACTGACCGCTGGGAGAGGGGGAGACCTGGCAAGGTTACAACTAACCGCTGGGAGCAGGGGAGCTCTGACAAGGTTACGACCCGGAAAGGTGACCTGACGAAGTCAGTGACATTGACAGATGGTAGGTCCCTAAGGAATGGGCTAATGTCGATGACTAATGTTCCAGGGGCTGGACAACGCAAATGTGAAGTACATATTCTCGGTGTGAACTGTGGGTTATAGTGGTTTGTGTATGTTATGTGTTCAACCCCACAAGTTTGAACAGAGGGGGGGGATATGTAATGCAGCGCCTTGCTTGGCATTACTGTATGGTCCAGGGTATGTTTTGGCCGACCAGGTACCTCCCACTCAGCTGACTGGTCACATGACTGTGACATCACACAGGTCCTTTTGCACACAGAAGGTCTGAATACATGGTAGTCTTGAGACAGTGTGATAGGCGTGAGGCCTGTTCCCCCTGTGTGGGACACCATTCGTGTGAGGGCTAGTGAGGCCGAGTGAAGCCTGGCAGCCTGAAAGGTCGAGCCTGGATCCTGTGTGTGGATGCTAGTGGCCTTGCAGGGAAAAGCCGGCTTGGTGAAGAGTCCTGAAAGGCGCAGGCTGGATGTCAAGTGTGAAAGACATACCAGTAGCCTTAGAGGGAGCAACGGCTAGAGACCCCCATCTGGGAAGCCACAAAGCCACAGTGGTGGCAAACCAAATGGACTGAAGCAGCTAAAACCCGGCAAAGGTAATACACTGCATTATATGGACATTGCTATATTATTACCTTGCTGAAGGCTGTACCTGGAGCCAAGGGGGCCTGTCTGCCACTTGGGGCTCGTGGACATTATATGTGTGAACTGCGGTTTATGATAAAATAATAAACTGTTGCATTCTGAAATTCTGAAAAGACATTGCTGGTGTGCACTAATTGACCCGGTGCAGCGAGTATCCCCCAATATGATGACTAGCGCTGCCTTACATTTCCCATACAGGACTAAGTAAAAATGTAAAAAAAAAAGTCTAAACAATGTTTCAAACTGTTAAAAAAAAATCACAAAATAAATAAAAATAAATAAATAAAAAATTAAACCAATAAATCCGTATATTTATGTAAAAACAAAAAAAGTACACATATTTTGTATCATCGCATCAGAAACAACCCGATCTATAAAACTGTCACACTAATTAACTCCTTCTGTGCACACCGTAATAAAAATAAATAAAAAACGGAGCAAAAAACTATGCTTTTTCATCATATCGCCAAACAAAAAGTGGAAAAAAATGCGATCAGAAAGCAAAATGGAAATAAAAATGGTACCGCTGAAAACGTCATCTTGTTCCGCAAAAAATAGCCGCCATACAGCTCCATCAGTCGAAAAATAAAAAAGTTATAGCTCTCAGAATAAAGCGATGCAAAAAAATTATTTTTTCTATAAAATTGTTTTATTGTGTAAAAGCACCAAAACATAAAAAAAAATATAAGTGTAGTATCGCTGTAAACATACTGACCCGAAGAATAACGCTGCCTTATCACTTTTATCACACGCAGAATGGCATAAAAAAAATAACTCAAAAAACAATTATTGAATTGTTGGTTTTTGTTAATTTTACCTCCCAAAAAACGGAATAGAAAGCGATCAAAAAATGGTACCAATAAAAATGTCAACTCGTCCCGCAAAAAACAAGCCATCACTTGACTCTGTCGGCCGAAATATGGAAAAATTATAGCTCTCAAAATATGGCGATGCAAAAAATAGATTTTGCAAAAAAAAGCGTCTTTTAGTGTGTGACAGCTGTCAGTCGTAAAAACCCGATATAAATCTGGTATCTCTGTAATCGCACCGACCCGAAGAATAAAGTAATCTCATCACTTATACCGCACGAGGAACGATGTAAAAAATAGTAACATAGTTTGTAAAGCCGAATAAAGACTTGCGTCCATCAAGTTCAACCTGTTAGTTCTGTAATTGCTAAAGTTGATCCAGAGGAGGGCAAAAACCCCAAATGATTTAGCCAATCTTCACCTGAGGAAAAATTCCCTCCCGACCCTGAAACCAGCAGTCAGAATAAATCCCTGTATCAACCTACTATTTTATTTTATTTTTAAGTATATGCTGAAATCTGCCTGGTATCTAGAAATGCATCCAGTCCCCGCTTGAACTGGTGTAGTGAATCCGACATTACCGTCTCCTCAGTCAGTGAACTCCATATTCTCACTGCTCTTACCGTAAAGAACCCCTTCCTATGCTGGTGCTGAAACCTTTTCTCTTCTAGTTTTAGTGAGTGCCCTCTTGTTACCGTAATATCCCTCCTTTTGAACAAATCCCTGGCAAGATCTCTATACTGTCCCCTAACATATTTGTACACATTTATTATGTCCCCCCTCAACCTTCTCTTTTCCAGGCTGAATAGTCCTAGTTTTGCCAACCTCTCTGGGTATTGCAGTCCCTCCATTCCCTTTATTAATTTTGTTGCCCTCCTTTGTACCTTTTCAAGCTCATTTATATCCTTTCTATATATTGGGGCCCATAACTGAGCACAGTATTCCAAGTGTGGTCTGACCAGTGCTTTGTACAGTGGAAGAACAATGTTCTCATCCTTTGCAGCTATACCTCTTCTGATACATCCCATTACCGTGTTTGCCCTTACAGCGGCGGCCTGACTTTGGGCACTCCAATTTAGTTTGCTATCAATCAAGATGCCCAAGTCCTTCTCCATCTCTGAATTCCCCAATGATTTCCCATTCAGTGAGTACTGGTGACTTCCATTTTTCCTTCCCATATGTATGACCTTACATTTCTCCTCGTTAAACCTCATTTGCCATTTAATGCTCCACCTACCCAGCTTATCCAAATCCCTCTGTAGGTCTGCACTGTCCTCTTTTGTATTAATTGTTTTACATAACTTTGTGTCATCTGCAAATATTGATATTTTACTATTTATCCCGTTGACTATGTCGTTAATAAAGATATTAAATAACATTGGGCCTAGTACAGACCCATGTGGTACCCCACTAGTGACGCTTACCCATTCTGAGTATATTCCATTTATAACTACCCTCTGCCTTCTATCCTTTAGCCAGTTAGCTACCCACTTGCAAACATTTTCCCCCAGCCCCATCATTCTCATTTTGTATACCAACCTACTATGTGGCACGCTATCGAACGCTTTTGAGAAGTCGAGATGCACGACATCCACTGGTTCCCCCTGATCTACTCGAGAGCTAACCTCCTCGTAGAAGTCAATCAGGTTTGTTTGGCAGGAGCGATTCCTCATGAATCCATGTTGGTTCGGGATTAAAAGATTATTAGCATCAGGATGCTCCGTAATTGCCTCTTTAATGAAGCTTTCAAAAATTTTGCCCACAACGGAGGTCAGACTCACCGGCCGATAGTTTCCGGCGTCACTTTTTGCTCCCTTTTTGAATATTGGCACTACATTCCCTGTCGCCAATCAAGTGGTACAGACCCAGTCTCAACAGAGTCCTTAAATATAAGATATAACGGTCTGTCTATCACATTACTTAGTTCCCTTAGTACCCGTGGGTGTATGCCATCAGGTCCTGGTGATTTGTTTATTTTAATGTTACTGAGGCATTTCTGTACCTCAACTTGGGTTAGATTAGTCATACTTAGTGGAGGATTAAGCTTGTCACTTCTCATTTCTCCTGTTAGTTCTATTTCCTTTGTGAAAGTTGTCGAAAAAAAAAATTATTTAATAGATCAGCTTTATCCTCATCTTTCTCTATGATTTTGCCTTCATCACTTTTTATCGGTCCAATATTATCCGATTTAATCCTTTTACTATTTATATACGTAAAGAACAGTTTGGGATTTGATCTACTTTCCCTAGCAATATGTCTCTCTGTTTCCTCCTTCGCTATTTTTATTTGTTTTTTACAGGTTCTCGTTTTTTCCTTGTAACACATTAGTGCCTCCTTACTGTTTTCCTCTTTTAATCACTTGAATGCCTCTTTTTGCTATTTAACGCCCCTTTTACGTTCTTGTTCAACCCTATTGGTTTCCTCTTATTTCTGGCCCTTTTATTCCCATACGGTATATACCTCTCGCTCTGAGTATTCAGAATTCTTTTGAAGGTTTCCCATTTACTATTCGTATCCCTTTGATTAAGAACTTTGTCCCAGTCTATAAGTTGAAGGTTTTCTTTCAGCTGATCAAACTTTGCCCTCCTAAAGTCTAATGTTTTTGTTGTTCCCTTATTGATAACCCTACTGAAGGGCATTTTGAAATTGATAATATTATGATCTCTATTACCTAGGTGCCCCCCTATCTGTACCTCAGTTATTCTATCAGGCCTATTAGTCAATATTAAGTCCAACACGGCCTTCCCTCTCGTTGGTTCCTGCACTAGTTGGGAGAGATAATTATCCTTAATATTTGTCAAGAACCTCTTTCCTTTTTGAGATCTACAGGTTTCTGTTTCGCAGTCAATATCCGGGTAGTTGAAATCCCCCATTACAATCACTTCATTATGTTTTGCTACTTTGTCTATTTGTCCTAATAGCAGATTCTCATTCTCCTCTCTTATATTGGGTGGCTTATAGCAGACCCCTAGTAATATTTTATTATTATTTTTTGCCCCCTCTATCTCTACCCACATGGACTCGACCCCCTCTTCTCCCTCTCCTATATCTTCCCTTAGTCTGGGCTTTAGACATGACTTTACATATAAGCAGACTCCTCCGCCTTTCCCCTGTTTCCGGTCCCTTTTAAATAAACTATAATCTAATAAATTTACCGCCCAGTCGTAGCTATCGTCTAACCAAGTCTCTGTTATACCTACGATGTCATACCTCTCCTCCGATATAAGCGCCCGCAGCTCATCCGCCTTATTGGTCAGGCTTCTTGCGTTGGTCAGCATGCAAGATAAAACTTAGGGGTTATTTAGCACCCTATTCTTCTCTAACGATCTAACTGTACTATCCCCACCCCCCTCTCCACCCTCATTATATTCACTTCTCCCCTTCCCCCTTGCTTGCCTCACATCCCACCTATCTCCTTGGTTCCCCCCCCCCCGTCTCTAGTTTAAAAACTCCTCCAACTTATTAGCCATCTTCTTCCCCAGCACCGCTGCACCCTCCCCATTGAGGTGCAGCCCGTCCCTACGGTAGAGCCTGTAGCCGACCACGAAGTCGACCCAGTTCTCCATGAACTCAAACCCTTCTGCCTTGCACCAACTCTTTATCCACTTATTCACCTCCCTAACTTCCCGTTGGCGCTCCTGTGTGGCTCGCGGGATTGGTAATATTTCTGAGAAAACTACCTTGGAGGTCCTTGCCCTAAGCTTCCTACCTAGGTCCCTGAAATCATTTTTAAGGACCCTCCATCTACCACTCACTTTGTCATTGGTGCCGATGTGGACCATGACCGCTGGGTCTTCGCCAGCCCCACCCAGTAACCTGTCAACCCGATCCGCGATGTGCCGGACTCGAGCGCCAGGGAGGCAGCACACCGTTCGGCGATCCCGGTCTTTGTGACAGATTGCCCTGTCTGTCCCCCTAATAATAGAGTCACCCACTACCAGGACCTGTCTTGCCTGCCCTACACTTCCCCCCTCCCCCTCATTACTGGAGCATACACTCCCCCGGCGGTCAGAGGATCTGTCGTGCTCCAATAATGCCGGTTCAGAACTAGCCTTCCTATACTTCTTCCCTCTATCCCTCCTAACTGTTACCCAGCTCCCTGCCTGTTCAGCCTGCACTTTCCCTCTATGCTCCAGCCCCATTAAATAAAACCAATTCTTCACCTGCTACTGATTTGTTTATTATGTCTCCCAAAGATCGCAGTAAGGCTCTGCTCACATTTATCCTGCGCTCTGCGCTGAGCACTTACACCAGAGTTTCCGTGTAAATCTCTGAAATACGTTATTCAGACGGAACCCACGGCAGAATATTTCCTGTAATGAGGCAGATATAGGCCACTGTGGATGCCGTCTGGCCTGTGATCCCACGGTGTCAGTTTTTATAGGCGTGCATAAAAGTGCAGTTGGCCACAGTTTTGTGCACTTCTGAAAAAAAGGACACTGCTAAACAGAGGCCAGATGAAGTCCAGAGTAACTCTGCTGCCTCATTACAGTGAATGGATCCCGCAGGGGTTTCATCTGAATTACATCACTTGGAAATTTAGATGGAAACCCGGATGTAAGTGCTCAGCATAGAGCGCCGGATAAACAATATGTAAAATGTTCCCAATAAAAGCTTCAACTCAGTCCTCTAAAAAAGCTAGTCCCTACTCAGGTCCGTTATCTGTTAAAAATATAAGGGACTTCCAAGTTACTGGTAGCAGAAAGGCTCTGGAAAAGCGAAATGGCCCTTGCCCCCCAAAAGAAATTCTGAAAATTTTGTGCTCCCAAATCCAAATGCCTATTCTACAATAATTTGTTCTCCAATTGTCAAATAGCGCTACATCCCTCCCAGATCTCGCCGTATGGCTAAGCGGTACGATACAGCCACATATGGGGTATTGCCACGTTTAGAAGAAATTGTGTGACACATTTCGGCACCATTTTTACCTATTGCCCTGTGTGAAAATGTAAAATCTGAGGGTAAAATATTTTTTTGTGGTAAAAATATAATTATGTTTTCTTCACTGCCCAATGGTATAAATTTAAAAATTAAAAAATACTCACTACTTCCCTAGATGAATTCCTTGAGAGGTGTAGTTTACAAAATGGGGTCACTTGTGGGGGTTTCGGCTGTTTCGGCATGTCAGCGACTCTTCAAATGTGACATGGTGTCTGCAACCTATCCCAGCCAACATAGCGCTCCTTTCTCTTCCGAACCCTGCCATACAACAAAGCAATGCTTTTCCCCCACATATGGGGTATCGGCACAGCAAATTTCATGGTGCAATTTCTCCTGTTACCCTTATGATAATGCAAAATTAGGGGAAGAAAAACATTTTTTGTGTGAAAAATGTGAAAATTTTATTTTTACAGCTCAATATTATAAACTTCTGTGAAGCACCTGGGGGTGCAAGGTGCTCACCACAAATCCAAATAAGTTCCCTAAGGGGACTAGTTTCCAAAATGGTGTCACTTGTGGGGGGCTTCCACTGTTTAGGCACACCAGGGGCTCCCGAAATGCAACATGGCGTCCGCTAATTATTCAAGCAAATTTTATATTCAAAAAGTCAAATGGCGCTCCTTCCCTTCCAAACCCTGCCGTGCGCCCAAACAGTGGTTTTCCTCCACATATGGGGTATCAGCATGTTCAGGAGAAATTGCACAACAAATTTCATGGTGCAATTTCTCCTATTGCCCTTAAGATAATGCAAAATTAAGGGATGAAATACGTTTTTGTGGGAAAAATGTGAAAATTTTATTTTTACGGCTCAATATTATAAACTTCTGTGAAGCACCTGGGGGTGCAAGGTGCTCACCACACATCCAGATAAGTTCCCTAAGGGGTCTATTTTCCAAAATGGTGTCACTTGTGGGGGGGTTTCCACTGCTTTGGCACATCAGGGGCTCCCCAAATGCAACATGGCGTCCTCTAATTATTCAAGCAAATTTTACATTCAAAAAGTCTAATGGCGCTATCTCTTCCAAACCCTGCAGTGCGCCCAAGCAGTGGTTTTCCCTCACATATGGGGTATCAGCGCGCTCATGAGAAATTGCACTACAAACTGTGTAGTCCATTTTTTTCCTGTTACCCTTGTGAAAATAAAAAAATTGGGTCTAAAGTAACATTTTTGTGAAAAAAAGTTAAATGTTCATTGTTTTCTTCCACATTCCAAAAATTCCCGTGAAACACCAGAAGGGTTAATAAACTTCTTAAATGTGGTTTTGAGCACCTTGAGGGGTGCAGTTTTTAGAATGGTGTCACTTTTGGGTATTTTCTGTCAAAAAGGCCCCTCAAAGTTACTTCAAATAAGATGTGGTCCCTAAAAAAATGTTTTTGTAAATTTTGTTGGAAAAATGAGAAATCGCTGGTCAACTTTTAACCCTTATAGCTTCGTAACAAAAAAAAATTTTGGTTCCAAAATTATGCTGATGTAAAGTAGACATGTGGGAAATGTTATTTATTAACTATTTTGTGCGACATATATCTCTGATTTAAGGGCATGAAAATTCAAAGTTTGAAAATTGCAAAATTTTCAAAATTTTCGCCAAATTTCCTATTTTTTTCACAAATAAATGCAAGTGATATCGAAGAAATTTTACCAATATCATGAAGTACAATATGTCATGAAAAATCATTCTCAGAAT
Source organism: Phyllobates terribilis (assembly GCF_046119375.1). Taxonomy (NCBI): domain Eukaryota; kingdom Metazoa; phylum Chordata; class Amphibia; order Anura; family Dendrobatidae; genus Phyllobates; species Phyllobates terribilis. The sequence goes on from NW_027362761.1 coordinate 793,596,920, forward strand.
CATGGGAATCCGTTGAAGCGTTCCAGAGTAATTACTTCATAAAGTGACAGTGGTCAGAATTGAATAAATTGGCCTGGTCACGAAGACAAAAACAGGCTCTGGCGCGAAGTGGTTAAAAATGGGTTAAACCCCCATTTGTAAAAGGGAGTGTTTTTATGAGAACAACCATTGTGTGGGTGGGAGGTTGTTCTCCATATCTCCACCCCAGGGTGTGGTCTGGGGTTTAAATACTCAGCCTGTTGAAGCATTCAGTGTTTAGTGCATCTGGAGGGGTTAACTTCAGACAGAAGATGTGTTTTCCGTGCTAATCTGAACCCTGCATTTTCTGGACTCTGAGCGGGTGGTTCCCCACTACCACAAGGACTGTGTTTTGGTATCACCACTTTATTTTGCTTTCCTGTTTTTGCCCAAAGGGCCGTGTTTGTTTTACTTCCCATGGTTTATGCTGCCTAATCTGGGAAGAATTTAAAGAGACAGTGCTCCTGTATACCTCTATGTGCAACCAAGTGAGCTGATCTACCAAAGGTGGCAGTAGAAGTACATGCAAGATCCCCAGGAGGCACGTGTAATGACTGAAGACAAACCGCATGTCCTGGGTAAAGGTGGCCTTAAGCCAGGAAACGAAGACAGACAGTATGGAGGACCTGGTCAAGCATCTTGTGTTAGTCCAGCAGGAGACAAGCAAGCTAATATTGCAACAGATCCACCAACAGCAGCAACACCAACAAGACCAGCTCAGACAGCAGTAATAGCAGATGGAGTTGCTCACAGAGGCAGTTTGTGGGAGGCCCTGCAGCCCCTCCCCCAACTCGAGGTGATGACTCACATGTCCAGAAAGCAATAAGATGAGCCTTGCAAAAAATGACCCTGGGGGATGATGTGTAAGCATTCCACAGCAGTGGTCAGAGGTGGTGGCTCCCTATCTAGCTAGTGAGCTCCAGAAGGCTAAATTACGACCTGGCCTTACAGGATGCCCAGGAATATTTAAAGTTAAAAACTGAGATACTGACACGTTCTGGAGTGACTATGTCAGTCAAAGCCCAAAGGGTTCACCACTGGGAGTACTGGGACCGATTTGTGCACTCCTTTCCGAGGCCGGTGCAGACCTGGGTTGCCCGGGGGGGCCCCTGGAATGCGAATTAACTGGTTGGCTTAGTGGATAGGTAACAGGTGGTTGAGAGGTCCCTAAGGAAGCTGAGCGGAGTTGCATCCCCATACTGTGGTACCTAGAAGGAGCCCGAACCTCCAAAGAGGGGTAGTAGAGCCACAACTGGGGGGAGTCCAAGGTCCCTAGGGTTTGCTGAGGGGTTGCCAAAGGCTGCTGGTAAAGACTTGCTCTGCTGGAGGTGTCACAGTCCTGGACATATAGCTTCCCGATATCCTATTTCCTTTGAACAAATAGACTGCAGCATAGGTAACCAGTGCTCATACTATGCCTATCCCGCCTGCAGTGTGGACTGTCAGCCCGGTGAGGGGCCACATTCATGTGCTGTGACCATAAATGGGGTACAGGTGTTGGAACTTTTGGACTCGGGGAGTTTGGTGACTTTGGTAAGGGCCACACTTCCCCATTAGTTGATCCCTGGGAAACACGTGGGCGTCCGCTGTATGTACGGAGACGCCAAGTACTACCCCGTCACTCAAGTGACTATAAAAACTAACCGTGGTGCTGAGTAGAGATGAGCGTTGTTCTACTCGAACTGTTCGCCAATCTCAAATTCGAGCTGTTTTGGGCGGTGTTCGAGCCGGTCGGCGAACACGAACAATTTGAGAAAAATTCGGCTGTTCGAGGTTATGTTCGATAACTGTTCGTGCACCAAAATCATAACTGGATTTTTTCTCAGTAATGATGAAAATTAATGTTAATACGCAGTTTGAGTGTACAGCGGGGCGGGGGGAGGGACAGGGGATGGATCTCTGCAGGAACAATGAAGATCTCCATTTTTTTTTCTCTTTCCCGCATTTGCAGTGGGGAGGTGCAATCTGTCAGCCTATCAGCAGCGCACACACGGAGCGAAGTGCTTTTTTTCACACAAGCAAGGGCATGTGTGATTGGCAGTGTATGTCACATGTCCTTGCCCTATAAGACCAAGCCATTTTCCCCGTCGCCACCATTTTCTCACTGCTGCAGCTGCGTGTTAGACGGCACCGCTGTTGCTGTGTGCGCTATACCTTGTTAATTTCAAGCCAATTTTCGCACAAATATACAGATAGCTTGGGAGTAGGGAATAGTTGTGATTGCAGTCCTTTTAAGGACTAGGTTACAGCATTTCCTACGACTTTTATCAGGCAGGTCTGTGCTCTTAAATAGATAGATTGTGGGAGTAAAGACTAATTGTAATTGGAGTCCTTTTCAGGACTAGGTTACATCAGTTCCTATCAGTTTTTGCCAGGCAGGTCTGTGCCAGTGCTGTGCAAGTTTTTTTCACAGCATTTGGCTGAATCTAGCAAAGCTAATCCTTTTTGGCCTATTGCAGAGTGTGTTAGTCAGTGGAGTAGCCTATCTGTGTTGCAAGATATACCACCTGTGTATAGAATACCAATTTTTTTACTGCACCTAGTGAAGTAAAATCTTTTGGGCATAGCATCATTCTATTAGTCCATCTATACTGACCTCCATCAGGTTGCAAACTGAATATAATTTTTTTCTGCATCTAGCTCTGAAAAAATATTTGGGCTTCTAGCAGTGTGTGGGACTTGGTCTATTAGTCCATCTATACTGACCTCCATCAGGTTGCAAATTAAAAATAATTTTTTTCTTCATTTAGCTCTGAAAAAATATTTGGGCTTCTAGCAGTGTGTGGGACTTGTTCTATTAGTCCTTCTATACTGACCTCCAGCAGGTTGCAAATTGAATATAATTTTTTTCTGCATCTAGCTCTGAAAAAATATTTGGGCTTCTAGCGGTGTGTGGGACTTGGTCTATTAGTCCATCTATACTGACCTCCATCAGGTTGCAAATTAAAAATAATTTTTTTCTGCATCTAGCTCTGAAAAAATATTTGGGCTTCTAGCAGTGTGTGGGACTTGGTCTATTAGTCCATCTATACTGACCTCCATCAGGTTGCAAATTAAAAATAATTTTTTTCTTCATTTATCTCTGAAAAAATATTTGGGCTTCTAGCAGCGTGTGGGACTTGTTCTATTAGTCCATCTATACTGACCTCCATCAGGTTGCAAATTAAAAATAATTTTTTTCTGCATCTAGCTCTGAAAAAATATTTGGGCTTCTAGCAGTGTGTGGGACTTGGTCTATTAGTCCATCTATACTGACCTCCATCAGGTTGCAAATTAAAAATAATTTTTTTCTGCATCTAGCTCTGAAAAAATATTTGGGCTTCTAGCAGTGTGTGGGACTTGTTCTATTAGTCCTTCTATACTGACCTCCAGCAGGTTGCAAATTGAATATAATTTTTTTCTGCATCTAGCTCTGAAAAAATATTTGGGCTTCTAGCGGTGTGTGGGACTTGGTCTATTAGTCCATCTATACTGACCTCCATCAGGTTGCAAATTAAAAATAATTTTTTTCTGCATCTAGCTCTGAAAAAATATTTGGGCTTCTAGCAGTGTGTGGGACTTGGTCTATTAGTCCATCTATACTGACCTCCATCAGGTTGCAAATTAAAAATAATTTTTTTCTTCATTTATCTCTGAAAAAATATTTGGGCTTCTAGCAGCGTGTGGGACTTGTTCTATTAGTCCATCTATACTGACCTCCATCAGGTTGCAAATTAAAAATAATTTTTTTCTGCATCTAGCTCTGAAAAAATATTTGGGCTTCTAGCAGTGTGTGGGACTTGGTCTATTAGTCCATCTATACTGACCTCCATCAGGTTGCAAATTAAAAATAATTTTTTTCTGCATCTAGCTCTGAAAAAATATTTGGGCTTCTAGCAGTGTGTGGGACTTGGTCTATTAGTCCATCTATACTGACCTCCATCAGGTTGCAAATTGAATAAAAAAATTTTCTGCATCTAGCTCTGAAAAAATATTTGGGCTTCTAGCGGTGTGTGGGACTTGGTCTATTAGTCCATCTATACTGACCTCCATCAGGTTGCAAATTAAAAATAATTTTTTTCTGCATCTAGCTCTGAAAAAATATTTGAGCTTCTAGCAGTGTGTGGGACTTGGTCTATTAGTCCATCTATACTGACCTCCATCAGGTTGCAAATTAAAAATAATTTTTTTCTTCATTTAGCTCTGAAAAAATATTTGGGCTTCTAGCAGTGTGTGGGACTTGTTCTATTAGTCCTTCTATACTGACGTCCAGCAGGTTGCAAATTGAATATAATTTTTTTCTGCATCTAGCTCTGAAAAAATATTTGGGCTTCTAGCGGTGTGTGGGACTTGGTCTATTAGTCCATCTATACTGACCTCCATCAGGTTGCAAATTAAAAATAATTTTTTTCTGCATCTAGCTCTGAAAAAATATTTGGGCTTCTAGCGGTGTGTGGGACTTGGTCTATTAGTCCATCTATACTGACCTCCATCAGGTTGCAAATTGAATATAATTTTTTTCTGCATCTAGCTCTGAAAAAATATTTGGGCTTCTAGCGGTGTGTGGGACTTGGTCTATTAGTCCATCTATACTGACCTCCATCAGGTTGCAAATTAAAAATAATTTTTTTCTGCATCTAGCTCTGAAAAAATATTTGGGCTTCTAGCGGTGTGTGGGACTTGGTCTATTAGTCCATCTATACTGACCTCCATCAGGTTGAAAATTAAAAATAATTTTTTTCTGCATCTAGCTCTGAAAAAATATTTGGGCTTCTAGCAGTGTGTGGGACTTGGTCTATTAGTCCATCTATACTGACCTCCATCAGGTTGCAAATTGAATAAAAAAATTTTCTGCATCTAGCTCTGAAAAAATATTTGGGCTTCTAGCGGTGTGTGGGACTTGGTCTATTAGTCCATCTATACTGACCTCCATCAGGTTGCAAATTAAAAATAATTTTTTTCTGCATCTAACCCAGCCAATAGTTTTGGCCTAATACCACAGTTTGGCCACTCAGCTCTGCTCGGTTACCATCCATTGTTTTTTTGTGCAAACAACTCCAGAGTTGTGAATTAGTTAACCACCAAAATGAGTGGAAAAAGGCCTGCTGCTGGTGGAAAGGGGAATAGGCGTGTTGGGAAGGGGAAAAAAGGTTGTGTCCGTGGGGTAGGTGCAGAAGAAAGACCATCTTCCAGCCAAACTAAAATGTCTACTTCTTTTAGCGGACAATGTGATAAGATCCCTTTCTTACGGCCACGCCAATCGCTACAAATTCCAGATGAGGCACAAAAACAGCAGGTGCTTCAACGGATATCAAGTGCTCCTTTAAGTGGGCTCTCCTCCACATCAACTTCAACATCACAAATACTCCAGTCCTCAAAGGTGTCACCCAAATCGCACTTGCTTCCTCACAGCTCCCAAATCTCCAGCTGCCCGTCTGAGTATGAGGTAGAACAGATGGTTGAGTCTGCAGAGCTGTTTACTCATACTATAGCCTGGGAATCAGAGGTCGACTCCAGCGCTTCTGTGAATCCAGACGAGGAAATGATCTGCACTGATGCCCAGAATCTTTATGAGTCGGATCCAGGACCAGACGCAGAAGGTTCTGACCATAATGTAGACCCTCATTCCCAAACTGTAACTCCTGTTGGTGGAGACAATGAGGAAGACGATGATAAGACTCAAATACCTGATTGGAGCGACAACTTTAGTTTTTTGTCAGGGCAGGAACAGGTTGGCTCTGAGGACGACGGGTGTGATAACGCACAGGGTGATGATGATGAGGTCGGAGATCCCACTTACTGTCAACCCACAGTCAGCCAAGAGATGAGGTCAGCAGAGGAGGTGGAGGAAGATGCTAGTGACGACGAGGTCAGGTTGCGCCTTCCTGAACAGAGACGTAGTACTGGAAGCACGTCAACAACTGCATCCTCAAACACAACTCTGCCTCTCACCACAAGTCGTGGTGGCTCTTCAGGTCGCATGGGTGCTAAGCCTTGCATAGCCTGGGCATTTTTTCAGATCGATAAAGATGACCCAACTCGTGTTATCTGTAACATTTGTCAGCAAAAGCTAAGTAGAGGCCAAAAAATGCATAGTTTGAGTACTTCATGCATGAACCGGCACATGGACATGAAGCATAAGTTGCAGTGGGAAGCTCAGTGTGCTACAATGCGGTCTAGCCGGCCGGGCCAACCACCGTCTGCCATATCTTGTGCATCCGCGGCCTCTTCATCCTCTGTGACTGGGGGGACAGCAGTCACACCTGTTTTGGGGCGCAGACCTGCCACCTCTTTACCCGCAACAGCCAGCGTGATTGGCAGGTCATCATTTTCTTTGGAGGTGGTAACACCAGCTGGTCTTGAGCGCTGTCCGACATCGATAGCACCACCTTTGGATCAAGGCAACCTAACATGTCCGCCTGCATCTTCCTCACAGACCGGCAGTTTGCCGGGTACACCCTTATCAACCCCGTCTAAGCACAATAGCCAGCCCTCGGTCCCTCAGATGTGGACAAGTAAAAGACCATTTCCTCCTAGCCATGAGAAAGCTAAGAGGTTGAATTTCACCATCTGCAAGCTCTTGGCTACAGAAATGCTGCCTTTCCGCCTGGTGGACACAGAGGATTTTCGAGACCTTATGTCCGTCGCAGTGCCCCAGTACCAGATGCCCAGTCGGCACTACTTCTCAAAGAAAGGTGTGCCTGCGCTCCACCAGCATGTCGCACACAACATCACCGCTTCTTTGAGAAACTCTGTGTCTGACAGGGTGCATTTCACCACAGACACTTGGACGAGTAGGCATGGACAGGGGCGTTACATGTCGCTGACTGGGCACTGGGTAACTATGGTGACAGCAGGACAAGGGGCTGCTGTCCAAGTCTTGCCGTCCCCACGAGTTGTGCGTCAATCCTCTTTATGTCATTTTTCCTCCACTGCTTCTGCCTCCTCAACCTCCTCTCGGTCTTCCACCTGCACCCAAAGCCTGTCTGGTCATGCCACAAGCTTTCTAACTGCGCAGAAGGGATCCTGCACACCTCCTTACTATGCTGGCAGTAGGGCTCAACGTCATCAGGCGGTTTTTACATTGAAATGTCTGGGAAATGTGAGTCACACAGCTGAGGAGTTGTGGTCAGCTCTGGAGAACCAATTTCATGAATGGTTGTCTCCACTGGACCTGAAACCAGGGAAGGCCGTGTGCGACAATGCTGCAAACCTGGGTGCGGCCCTTCGCCGGGGCAATGTCACACAAGTGCCTTGTATGGCTCACGTGTTGAACCTGGTTGTCCAGCAATTTTTAGCCCACTATCCCAGACTAGATGGCCTTCTGCAGAGGGCACGGTCGCTGTGTGCTCGCTTCCGCCGTTCGCATCCCGCAGCTCAGCGACTTACATCTCTACAGAAGTCGTTGGGCCTGCCACTTCACCGGCTAAAATGCGATGTGCCTACCCGGTGGAATTCAACTCTGCACATGTTGCAGCGACTGTGGCAGCACCGACAAGCCCTGGTGCAATACGTTCTGACGTATAGCCTGGGCCAACGAGATTCAGAGGTGGGGCAAATCACGCTGGAGGAGTGGTCTCAGATCAGGGACCTATGCACCCTTCTGCACAGTTTTGAAATGGCGACGAAGATGTTTAGTGCTGACGATGCCATTATCAGCATGACTATTCCGGTGATTTACATGCTGGAGCACATGTTAAACAGAATTCGGAGTCAGGTGGTGGCACAAGAGGAGGTGGAGGAAGTAGAGGAGGAGGAGTTGTATGCGGAAGGGCTAACATCTGCAAGGTCCAGACGGTCGGCAGCACCAAGGCGGCAGGCATGTGAGGGTGGGGGAGATGATTTTACCAGGGCACATGGTAGCAGCCAAACTAGTGAGGAAGGTGCAGGAGCCCAGGAAGAAGTGGAGGACGAACTGATGGAAGACTCATCAGATGAGGGAGACCTTGATCACATTTCTGTTGTGCGAGGTTGGGGGGAGAGGACAGAGGAAGGAAGCATGATTGCTACCTCGCCACCAACACAACAGGGACTTGGTGCTCCTGGATGCGCAACACACATGAGTGCCTTCTTGCTGCACTACCTGCAACATGACCCTCGAATTGTGAGAATTAGAAATAATCCTGACTACTGGGTTGCCACACTGTTAGATCCCCGGTACAAAAGTAAATTTGCAGAAATTATTCCTGCCATAGAAAGGGATGCACGCATGCAGGAGTATCAGCAGAGACTGTTGCAGAATCTTACATGTGCTTTTCCACAAAATACCAGTGGTGCACGTAGTGAATCTCACAGTTCCAACTTGCCAACCGTGGGACCGTCAAGTGTTCAGCACTCAAACCGTAACAGAACCACAGTATCTGCTGGTAACATCAATTTTGCGGAATCATTTCACCACTTTTTTAGCCCATCCTTTGCAAGGCCACAGGAGACAAGAAGTCTGACACATAGTCAACGCCTAGAGACGATGGTACAGGAGTATCTCCAAGTAAACATTGAAGCGACGACTGTGTCACTGGACCCTTGCTCTTTTTGGGATTCCAATCTGGATAAATGGCCGGAGCTAGCCACTTACGCCTTGGAGATCTTGTCATGCCCCGCAGCCAGCATTCTGTCTGAACGTGTGTTCAGCGCTGCTGGTGGTGTGCTGACAGATAAGCGCACGCGGCTCTCCACTGATAATGTAGACAGACTCACATTCATAAAGATGAACAAATCATGGATCCGAAACGACTTTTCTACCCCTGTGTCATCCTGGGGAGAGTAAAAGCTTGATGATTGGTTAAAATCACCCTACCAACCGTTTTAAGCTTTCAAATTACTAATCATGTTTATCTGTATCTTGACTGGAAAATAATTTGGGCTTTGTAGCAGTGTGCAGCACTGATCCTATTAGGCCATTTATAATAAGCTTCACCAGATTTAAAATTAAAAATAATTTTTAGCTGCATCTAGCCCGGAAAATAATTTTGGGGCTCCGAGATGCGCAAGACACATAAGTGCCTTCTTGCTGCACTACCTGCAGCATGACCCTCATATTGTCAGAATTCGAAGTAATCATGACTACTGGGTTGCCACACTCTTAGATCCCCCAAACTTTTCGATCAACCTTTTCATTTTAATAAAGACCAAAAAAATGGTCATTTTTGAAATTATAAGCATTAGCAGGTTGTTAGAAACTGAAATCAAACAGTTTTCAACTCAAAACTTTATTCTAGGTGATGTTACATTTTCACATAGGACCCCTTGTTCGAAAGGAGCTTCTGAACTCTCTCGTCCATTGAATTTGTCAGGTTTTGGATGGTTTCTGCTTCAATTGTTTTGCATGAGGACAGAATACCCTCCCAGAGCTGTTGCTTAGATGTGAACTGCCTCCCGCCATCATAGACACTCCTTTTAATGATGCTCCAAAGGTTCTGAATGGGGTAGAGGTCAGGGGAGCATGGGGGTCACACCATAAGTTTGTCCCCTTTTATGCCCATATCAGCCAGAGATGCAGATGTTTTATGTGCAGCATGAGATGGTGCATTATCATGCAGAAAAATGATCTTGCTGTGAAATACACGGTTCTTCTTCTTGAACCATGGCAGGAAGTGCTGTTTGAGAAAATCCACATACATTATGGAGTTCATCTTTAGCGCCTTCAGGGATCCTAAAGGGGCCGACAATCTCTCTCCCCATGATTCCAGCCCAAAACATTACTCCACCTCCTCCTTGTTGGCGCTGTAGCCGTGTTTGCGTGGGGTGTCCATCAACCAGCCATCCTCCACTCCATTCATCTGGACCATCGAGCGCTGCACGGCACTCATCCGTGAACAAAACAGTTTTAAAATCAGTCTTCATGTAACGTTTGGCCCACTGGAGCCGTTTCTGCTTGTGTGAAGTGGATAGAGGAGGTCGACAGGATGGCATATGCACAGCTGCAAACCTCTGAAGGACCCTGCATCTTGTTGTTCGGGGGACGTTGGAGGCACAAGCAGCTTCAAAAACTTGTCTGCTGCTATGACAAGGCTTTTTTGCCGCTGCTGTTTCAACCTGACGTAATTGCCTGTAGGAAAGAGTCCTCAATTTGCCCTTATCAGCACGCACACGTGTGTACTGTGAATCAGCTACATACTTCTTGATTGCCAAGACACTTCATCCTGATCATCGCACAATGTTGATTGTAGTCATGCCTTGACCTAAACACTCCACAATTTGTTGCTTCTCAGCAGCCGACACATCCTTTTTCTTTCCCATTTTGGCAGAAAATGTAGGCTGCTTAATAATGTGAGAGAGCCTTCTTAAGTAGTCTTGCCTTTCATTGGACACACCTGCCAAACTAATTAGCACAGGTGTCTGCAATTGCTTACAGTGATATAAAGAGCCCTGACACACATCACCATCAATGAGTTTAACTGACAAACAAACAAATTCTTCCCTTATCACTCCTAAACACTTTTTGCATAATAATTTGGAATGCGGTGTACATGTGCTTTTCCACAAAACACCAGTGGTTCACGTAGTGAATCTTACAGTTCTAACTTGCCAACCGTGGTCTGTATGGAATTGTTCAATAAAGGGCCCAAAATTAAGATAACATAGATGGGAGAGGTCTCTATGAATAGGAATTCCTAAGTATTTGATACCCTGTGAGGGCCAGGCAAAGGGAAAGTTGGACTGGATGGAATCCTATATGGATTTAGGGAGGGAGACATCGAGGGCCTCAGACTTCGCTGCATTGATTTTAAAATTTTACCATGTAACAAAGTGATCTATTTCAGCCATAACAGCAGGGATGGATATATGTGATTGAGTGATATATACTAGGACATCATCAGCAAATAGAGAGCACTTGTACTCGGTGCCTCCCACCTCAATCCACCTAATATTGGGGTTATGGCGAATTGATGAGAGCAGGTGCTCCGTCACTAGGATGTATAAGAGAGGGGACAGAGGACATCCCTGCCTTGTCCCATTGGTGATTGTGAAAGGTGATGAAAATGTTCTGACGCACCCCCTGGGCCTTGGGACACCCGGAGCCGGACCCTTTTTGGTGGATGCTGGTGGTTGTAGTCTTCGTGGCGGCGATCCGGTTCCGTGGCTCAGGGCGGTCAAACCAGTGGCGGAACTATTTATGTGGTTTTGATGTTTAAATGTCCGACTACGCCACCCGTGGATTGCGGTCAGAGTGAACTGCCGCTACAGGGCAGACCGCTAAGGCTGGTGTTGTGGGTGCAGCAGAGCGTAGCATAACTCCCCACGGGAGGAGTATAGCCTCAGGGCAGTGTATGCGGAGGATGGGGGTGATGGTGCAGGGCAGCAGCAGTAACGACACGGAGTCAGTGATGCAGTTCAGGGCCTTTACTCACAGTTCTTATTATCCAGACCACGTCTGCAGGTAACGGCTGCCCACGTCGTACTGTGCTCACCAGGTGAGGGGCTCAGACAACTCCCAGATAACTTTGGAGCGCTTCACAGGACCCCCTTTGTGTGTCCTTTGTCTGGCCTTTCTTACCAACACTTCTGTCCGGCTGCCTCGGGCCTCCTCTTGGTAAACTTGGCGCCAGTTTCCCTGACCCTATGTGGTGCCTTCCTAGCGGGTGGAGCAAGGGGCTGCGCCACATAAAATGTCAGAGCCTCCGGTTTCTAGCTGAGGGTCGTTTCCTGCCTCCACTAGTTCGGGGACCGGTCTCCCCCTTTGGCCTGACCCCTCCACGCAGGTGGATTCGGGCGTGCGGTGGCGACTCGCCCGTCCGCACCCCTGGGATCCCTTCATTCCTCGTTCCTGGAGCCTTCTCCGCTCCTCTTCCTTCCTTCTCCCTCTTGCAGGCCTGGGCCTCTGTTACTAGGCCCGCCTCCGGAGCAGAGCTCATGCAGAGCCCCTGCTCCCTGCCACTTCTGCTCAGACTTCTCTGCACTGAACTAAGATGGTGCCCACCTTTTATACTCCCTTCTCAATGCACCCAGGAACTGCTTCCTCCCTGCTCCTGCACTGCAGGGTTCCCCTTCCTCAGTGTTCCCTCCCCCCACTCCAGCCAGGGACAGGGACTGTCGTGCCCATCTCAGGGGCATATTGGTCGCCCTGCCCCACGGCAATGTGGTGTAATGCATGCAGGTGTCGGGTCCTGATCCACACTCCATCCTTATCTGAGAGTGAGATATCACACCTCTGGGTGAGGTGCAATACGTCTGTAGCAACCGAGCCCTCGGTGCTACAGTTCCATTTATCTTCAGCCTAGGTGACGTATTGTGATACAGGGCCGTGATTTTGGCTATAAAAGGGTCCCCTAGACCCCTACCCCAAGCTTTTTAAGAGAATCATATATGGCGTGCCAGGAGACTCTATGGAATGCTTTCTCAGCATCCAACGAGAGTATCTACTTACAAATTTTTAACTGCATCTAGCCCAGGAAATACTTTGTGCCTAGTAGCAGTGTCTGCTAGTCAGCGGATTATCCCGGCTGTTAAGCAAGCTACACCACCTGTAGTTTGGACACTTAATTTTTTCAAAGGAAATGCTTCGGGACCACGGGATACTTAGTGAAGAGCATCAGGAGGCACCCCAAGGCATAGGGGCTGGGACTGGCACTAGGATGCCTTGCGGTGGACAGCCGAGCTCGATCCTTATAAAAGCTTTTTAACTGCAGCAGCTTTAGTGGACGCTACTGGAGCTGGAATTACGCGGCTGCTGGCATGAGACTTGCCCTCCAATAGATCCTTGTAAATGGATTTAAAGTGTATTCATTCAAATTAGAGGGACAATTTAAATTAAAAAGCTTAGAGCTGCCTCCACCACAGGGGGGCTCTCTCGACCCACCAGCGGACAGGCACCAGTATTGGGAGAGGGGGGCTGGCCGTCAGGGTTCACCGCGGCTCTGGCACAAACCCGGCGACACGGAGGTGGCACGGGCAGGAGCGGACTGGCCGTCTCGGCTTCTCACTTTTTGGATTTTAGAAGGGCATGACATGCCTATATCTGTGTCTCCCCCTCCTTTTACTCCTCCACCTCTTTTCTTTTCGCATGACTATATGTACTTGTCACTTTTCCATGTGTTAGTTGTGTCTTCTGAGCAGTTTGTCAGCTTTTGGACACCTTTGAAGGTGTTTTCTATGTGTTTCTATGTGTTTTTGTTTGCCTGCCATTGGTTTTAACGGTGTTCGAAGGTGTTCGACGAACAGTTCGACGAACAGTTCGGCGAACACACGGGTGTTCGACGAACCGAACCGAACTCGAACACTACGGGGGTGGCTCAACACTAGTGCTGAGTCCCATGAGGTCGGGGTAGTCAGAGACTTGTTACACCCAGTCATAATCGGGCGGGATTTCAGGCTGTTCAGGGACTTGTGGGGAAAGACGTGGTGCCCCCTAACTCAGACCGGAGCCTGTTAATCCATGAAGAATCCCCATTACAGTCAGAGGTGGATGAGTTTCCCCTATGTGTCCTTGCTGGATATGAGGACAAGGTACTGCACAAATGCAGGATCTTACACTGAAAGCTGCATTTGACAATGTGACTGTAATAAATGGGGTTGCTCAAGAGCCGGGGGCTGACACCAGGTTCCCATATTTCACCCCAAATGAGGAGCTGCTTTATCGGGTCACGAAACTAAGAGGGGAAGTGATAGAGCAATTGTTTATGCTGGGTCCCTATAGACGTAGGGTATTAGATTTGGCCCATTCACATGTCTTAGGTGGGCATATAGGGGTAGACAAGACCCAAGAGCGGGTCCTGCAGAGGTTCTACTGGCCTCGGTGTCACCGAGGCATTGTTCATTTCTGCCGGTCTTGCCCTACTTGTCAGCTAACAGCTCCTGTGTCCCACTTCCGAAGTCCCCGCTTCCCGTTACTCATTATAAAGGGACCATTTTACCGAATTGCCATGGACCTTGTAGGGCCCTTACTTAAGTCTGCCAGGGGTCACCAATACATCCCAGTGGTGCTGAACTACGCAACACGGTACCCAGAGGCGGTACCACTGAGAAACTCCTCTGCCCGGAGTATAGCGCAAGAGCTAATCCGTATCTTGTCCCGAATGGGCCTGCCAAAGGAGATCTTTATGGACCAAGGAACTCTTTTCATGTCGAAAGTGATAAGGGAGTTGTGTGAGGCTCTGCAGATTAACCAACTCCTGATGTCTGTCTACCATCCGCAGACCCTGAAGTCTAAGCTTAAGAAGGTAGTGGAGAAGGATGGCCGAGACTGGGACTGCCTACTACCGTGCCTACTGTTCTCCATTAGGGAAGTTCCCTAGGCCTCTATGGGGTTCTCACCCCTCGAGTTGCTTAATGGATGGTACCCTCGGGGACTATTGGACATTGCAAAAGAGACCTGGGAAGCTGAGGTAACACCCCACCGAAGCGTCATCGAGCATGTAGCCCAAATGCAAGACCGAATTGCAAGGATGATGCTAACTGTAAGGGAAAGCCTCTTACAAGAACAGGAGGCTCAGGCAAGGGTCTAAAATCGGTTAGCGAGACTGAGACAGTTCAGCCCTGGAGACCGGGTGTTGGTGTTGATCCCCACGGTGGAGAGTAAATTCCTGGCCAAGTGTCAAGGGCCATATGAGGTGATCGAATGGTTGAGTGACGTCAACTACAAATCCCACCAGCCAGGGAGAAGAAAGCCATATCACGTGTACCATATTAACCTGCTCAAACCTTGGCGAGACAGAGAACCGATGGAAGCTACGTGCCTGGGAGTCGAGGATGTCACAGTGGCAGAGACTCTGTCACCGGCCCAGAAGCAACAGTGCCGAGAGCTGCTTCAGCGGAACTGGGACCTGTTTTCAGTGCTGCCAGGTTGTACGCAGGTGGTCGAGCATGAAATCTTGATGGAGCCGCATGTGAGGGTGAATCAAAGGCTGCATCAGATTCTTGAAGCCCGCCGCGAGGTGATCACCAAAGAGGTGAGGAGAATTTTGAGCCTGGGCATTATCGAGGAGTCAAAGAGCAGCTGGTGCAGCCCCATTGTCCTGGTGCTAAAGCCAGATGGAGAATGGCGGTTCTTTAATGAATGCAGGAAGCTGAATGAGGTGTCAAAGTTCGATGCATAGCCGATGCCCCGCATCGATGAGCTCATTGAGAGGCTAGGGTCAACCATATATATCACTACCCTAGAACTAATGAAAGGGTACTGGCAAATTCTCCTGTCCCCAAGTGCCAAGGAAAAGACGGCTTTCTCTACTCCTGATGGGTGCTCTCTGCAGGGAGTAGAGAAAGCCGTCTGACTGACCTGCTTAATGAGACGAAGACGGCGATGGCCAAATGGTCGGCTGAAGCGCAAGGAGCATTCCAGGAATTAAAGCTCACCCTGTGTAAACAGTCGGTCTTGATTGCTCCTGACTTAAATAAGGAGTTTGTGGTCCAGATAGATGCCTCAGAGGTCGGGTTGGGAGCCATGTACCTTGTTTAGGAGGTCACGGCAGTCGGCTCCCGTGCCCGTACTCTGGGTCTCTCTTTAAAAAGGGGTTTTAGTGTACAGTTTATCTCGTGACGCCACCTGTGGTTTCCGGTAATGGTTACCAGCGCTGCTGCAGACCTCTGGGGGTGATGGGATGGCAGCTGGGATGTTTCTGCTCCCCACAGGTGGAGCGGGCCCCCGGGGCAGTGTAGGTGCAAATGGTGGTGATGCTGGGGCTTGCAGCGCAGGAGAGATGGCGCAGCAGGAGTAACTGACAGAGACAGGGGATTCACTTCAGTACCTTTACTGGTGCGGATGTCAGGTACGGTCCAGGGTACTCGGTAGGAAGGGTGCACTTCAGGACTTCTCCACAGTGAGCGGGTATAAGGCCTCCTGGTCCGTGTCTCCCTCTCTCTAAGCTCCTGGCCAGCCTGCAACTAGGCCTAGCTTCTGTGTCGTGCTGTTCCTTCACCTGTCGCTTGGTAGTAGGACCTTTTTCTGGCAACCACTATCCCTGGACGCCGGGGCCTTCGTGGTTCCTAGCCCTGTCAAGGGTTTAGCTTCAGGTCGACCAGGGACTTATAGTCCTGCTGGTATGGCGGTGATCCCTACTGGGTATAAAGCACCCTGTAGGCGCAGACCCGGTGTCCGGTTTGTGCCTTGGGGTGAGCCTATGATGCTCCTCTGCCCCCTCAACTCCTCTCTCCTCTCCTCTTTGCCTCCGGCCACACTCGGGGCCCTCAACTCAGCAGCAGACATGCTGCGTCTTCACTGCTCTCAGTGGCAGCACACTCTCTGAGCAACTCACTCTGACTGAACTGCCTGGCTCCACCCTCCATATATATATCCCTAACGGGCTCCCTCTGGTGGTATGAGGTGGAAGGGTGGAGGTGTCTGTTTGTAGTGAGGGCCTCTTGTGGAGAAGTCCATCCATGCACCCTTTTGGGTCTTGTGGTACCTGTGGGTAGCAGAGTGCCACATTCCCCCTTAGTACAATTCAGTACTCCTGGACTGAAGCATTTTGTAACAGGTTACAACAATAACAATAATTATAATAACAATAATAAAGTTACAGTATGTCCTGTAACGAGGTGTCCATTTCACCGAAGATGGTATAACAAGTAACACGAGGGACCCGTCCGAAAACCCTCAATGAAGGCCCTGGGCGTGGCTGCAGGGCATAGGTGATCCAGGTGCTGGACCACATCTTCGGCCACGCCAAACGGGTTTTTGTTCAGTGGTCAAATAAGGGGGCACTTTGATGAGTGCAACTATTTACAGGACAGTTTTTGGTTGCTCACAGTCCTCAGCCTACAAGTCTGTATACCCTTACGGGTAACTAAAGGCACACATAAATTTCAGTTTACACAATAAACAATGGACAATACCCAACTGGGTAACTATTTACAATATAGGCACTCTGTGCTTATTCCCTAAACCTGGCAGGGTTTTGTCCTTGTGTGCTGTGTGTGGACCTTCGTAGCACTGGGGTGATACTGGTGTCTGTGCATGCACTCTCTGTTAATCTATCAGGTGTACGTGCTGGTAGATTATAAAACAGCCTCAATCTCTCTATGGAACTGGCAAGTACACTGATTACTGGACCTTCAGCCTCTGCTTCAATGGGCGATCCTCCTCTGAGTGGGGACTCTTCCTGTTCCTGAGCAGGTTCCTCTAGGGCGCTCACAGGTTCTTCTTGTGGTTGATAGAAGTGTATTACTGGTATAATAACTGCTCCATCAAGTTGAGGCTAGTCCGCAGGGAAATCTCCTAGAACTGTGTGAAGCACGTCTTCCTTGGGTTCTTCTGGTGCTATAGGAGGTACTTCTTCCTCCGTTGTCTTCAGTAGACCTGGGCACACCTTCAAGTGGTCTCTTGAGACTGTTGCGGTTGTCTTACCTCCATCCTTACTAATCAGGCAGGTTTTACTGTTGTCCAATCTGGAGTTTAACACAGTGTAGGGCTCTCTTTCCCACTGGTCATCGAGCTTGTGACCTCTTCTTTTCTGCTTCAGCACTATCTCTCCAGGTGCCAAGGGTTCTGCTGGTGCATGTTTGTTATACTGCTCTTCGTGTCTTTCCCTCACCTTGTTTAGACTGTCTTCGACCCAGGCCTGTACCTTCCTGTACTGCTCTTGCCGACTTGTGTCCCTGTCTTCAGTGGACGTATCTGCAGCAGGTTCTACAACTCCGAGCTCCAGGTCCATGGGCAATTTTCCAGGTCTTACTTTCATGAGGTACGCTGGGGTACAATTAGTAGAACTCACTGGTATGTGGTTATACAGGTCCACTAGGTCAAGTAGCTTTTCTGGCCACTGGGTCCTCTCTTCCAAAGGTAGGGTTTCAACAGGTCTATAATGATGTTGTTCATTTTCTCACACAAACCATTGGTCTGAGGGTGGTACGGCGTAGTCCAGAACTTTTTGCACCCATACAGGTGGCAGAATTGTTTAAACAGCTCGGCTTCAAAGGCAGGGCCTTGATCTGTGAGCACCTTTTCCGGATATCCATTGGGTCTGCAGAAGTAGGCTTGGAACGTTCTTGCCGCAGTCTCCGCTGTCAGGTCCTTGACAGGGGCTACCACCAGGAACCGGGAATAGTGATCCACCATGGTCAGGGCATAGGAGTAGCCTGATCTGCTGGGTGACAGTTTGACATGATCCAGAGCGACAATCTCCAGGGGTAGGGCTGTTTTGATGGACTGCAAGGGTGCTTTCTGGCTGTCGTAGTCTTTTCTTCTAAGGCTACAGGGTCCACAATTCCGGCAGAACCTTTCTATGGAGCTCCGCATTCCAACCCAATAGAACCGGTCCTTCAGCAGGGTTTCCAGCTTCTTCCAGCCAAAGTGACCTGCTTGGTCGTGGTAGGCCTCCAACACCATCTGGATATCCGTCCTGGGTACAACAATCTGCCACACCATTTCATGGGTCTTGGGGTTGACATACCTTCTGCACAGCTTCTCTCTGTAGATGAACAGCCGGCTTCTCTCATTCCACAGGTGTTTGGCTTGTGGAGGAGCATCCTTCTCCAGGTGAGAACCTTCTTGGGTTATCAGACTTTTGATGAGGCTGACAACCGGGTCACTGTCCTGGGTCTCCTTCCAGCTGTGATGAGGTAGAGGGTGTGGCGTTCTACCATGACATCTTCTAGAGGCGTGCTGCTCGTGGACCACTCCATTTCTGTGGAAAGCAGGTAGTTCAACTTCTTCCAGGTCATCCACTTCATCCTTGGTGTCTGACTGGTGGGGCATCCTTGACAGGGCATCTGCATTGGTGTTGGTGTTCTTGTGACCTGCCCGGTACTTGATTGTGAACTGATAATTCGACAGTCTGGCCACCCAACGCTGTTCCATGGCTCCCAACCTGGCTGTCTCCAGGTGTGCCAAGGGATTATTGTCGGTAAAGGCTGTGAATTTAGTTGAGGCTAGGTAATGCTTGAATCTTTCAGTGATAGCCCAGACCAAGGCCAGGAACTTCAGCTTGAAGGAACTATAATTCTCCGGGTACCTCTCAGTAGGGCGAAGCTTCCTACTGGCATACGCAATTACCTTTTCTCTGCTGTTTTGCTTCTGTGACAACACAGCTCCCAGTCCCTCGTTGCTGGCGACGGTGTACAACAGGAAAGGCTGGCTTTAGTCAGGGTAAGCCAGGATTTCTTCACCGGTTAGGACTTCCTTCATTGATGCAAAGGATTCAGCATGTTCTTTGCCCCACTGGAATGGGGGACTTTTTCCTCTTTTGGACTGTCCTACCAGGAGATCTTGTAGAGGTGCTACCTTTTTGGTATAGTCCTTTATGAACCTCCTGTAATACCCGACCAGTCCCAGGAATTGCCGTACTTCTTTGATGTTTCTCGGTTCAGGCCACTTCTGGATGGCAGTGACCTTTTCCGGGTCTGGTGCTACTCCCTCTGAGCTGACTACGTGTGCCAGGTACTGAACTTTCTGCTTGAGCAGGTGGCACTTAGAAGGTTTTAGTTTCATCCCATACCGGGACAATGCTTCAAATACCTCCGCTAGGTGCTTCAGATGGTCTTCATACGACCTCGAGTACACGATAACATCATCCAGGTATAGTAGCACTGTCTCAAAGTTCTGGTGTCCCAAGCAACACTCCATCAGCCTCTGGAACGTTCCGGGGGCGTTGCATTGCCCAAACGGCATACTGTTGAACTCGCATAATCCCATCGGGATGGTGAAGGCTGTCTTCTCCCGGTCTTCCTCAGCAACAGAGACTTGCCAGTACCCGCTAGTGAGATCCAGTGTAGAGAAGTAATTGGCAGATTTTAGTGCAGCCAGGGATTCCTCTATACGGGGCAAAGGGTGTGCATCTTTATGTGTTATGCGATTGATCTGTCTATAATCTACACACATCCTCATGCTGCCGTCCTTTTTCCTGACCAGGACCAGGGGAGCTGCCCAAGGGCTACAGCTATCCCTTACTACCCCTGACTTTTTCATGTCACGCAACATTTCCTTGGCTTTCTGATAATGTGCTGGTGGTATGGTTCGGTAACGCTCCTTAATGGGTGGATGGTTACCGGTGGGTATGTGGTGTTGTACCTCTTTAACCCTTCCAAAGTCAAGTGGGTGTTTACTAAACACTTGTTCATATTCCTGAACCACTCTGTAAACACCGTGTTTCTGATGGACAGGAGTGGCGTCAGTCCCAACATGGAGCTATTGACACCAATCCTCCAGCTGAGCTTCGGAGTCGTTGCCCTCCACTGCATCTGGTGGGGTCAAGGATTCCACTGTGTGTATGGCATCATCATTCACAGTATACAATCTAGCAACAGTGGCATACTTTGGCAATTTGACTTCCTGCTCTCCACAATTTAGGAGACGTACAGGTACCCTCCCATTGGGTACATCAACTACCCCTCTAGCAGTTAGGAGTGTAGGTCTGTGCTCTGAGCTAATGGGCATCATTACCGCCTGGTAGTTCTGTCCCTTGAGACCTATTGCTGCCCTACACCAAATCAGCATCTCACTCATTGGGGGAATCACAATGGGTATCGGGTCTGTCACCCGTACATTACCAATCTCACCACCTGTTAGCTTTACCTGTTGCTGGTACAGGAGGGAGCGAATTTCATTCTGGAGCACCTTCCTCTGCCCTGGTTTGGCAGTGTCAGCAATCTGTTGGAGTAAAAACAACACTTCTCCCAAATAGTTACCGACAATATTTGTACCAAGTATCATATACGGATTGGTATCACCAGGGTTAGATTCTATTACAATCAGTCCTTGGTCCTTTAGTTCCACTCTCCCCACCTTCACTATCACGTCCTTAACCCCTACTAGGTTAATTGGAAGGCCGTTAGAGGCATAAACAGAGAGGTTCGGGGCTGGCGGGTGGAGTTCATCTATGGACCAGTACCTTTTGTAGAGGACATCAGGTATGATGGTTACCTGTGAGCCGTTGTCCAGTAATGCAGGTGTTGCTATGCAGTCCAGCACTATGGACAGGAAAGGCCTTCCTCCTACAAACCGGTCGTACCAGCTTGATGGGCCTGGTTGATTTACTCCTTGGTTTCGGCCCTTGGCCCCAGGGTTTGCCTGTTTAAAGGACAGTCCCGCGGGGTGTGGCCTGCCTTGTGGCAACGGTAGCAGATGAAGTCTCCTGGAGGGCGACATTGGTCGTTGGTCCTCCCACGGGGTGGTGTTGTCCTCCTTCTTCTCCTCATCCAGGGGACATCCTCAGGACTGTCGGCGAGTAGGATCCTTCCTTCCGGCTCAGGCTCCGTCTGTAGCTGCAGGGTGCTCAGGACGGTGGTCAGGGTTTTACTTAGCTGACGCAGGCTGTCCAGCTCGCTAGGGGGCACTGTTTGCATTTTTGTTTCAGCAGTTAATGAAGGGGCAGTGGGTGCTGCGGGCACTTGGGTGGCCCCACCCTGGTAATGCTACTCATTTAGTGTAAAGGATTTATTTAAAAAAATAATAGTGTTTTCATGCACTGTCTCTTTAAAAAAGCCGCCGGCAATTCAGCAGCGGTACCCGACAATTTAGAACAGAAAGATAGAGCATCACACATAGATTAGATAGATAGAAATATGTCAGTCACATATATATGAAGTACAGTGATAGTTGAATTTCATGAAATAATTAAAAAAAAAGTACGTGGGGCTTCGCCCTATTTTTGTGTCCAGCCAGGTACAACTAGGCAGCTGGGGGCTGGAATCTGCAGCGCAGGGAGGCCCAAGCTTTCTGGGCCCCCCCCCGCTACAAATTGCAGTCCGCAGCCACCCCGGAAAATGGCGCGTTCATAGAAGCGCCATCTTCTGGCGCTGTACCCAACTCATCCAGGGCCCTGGTGCGGTGGCTCACTGGGTAATAAAGGGGTTAGGGCCAGCTTGGTATTATCAGCTGGCCCCAAGCCCAAAATTCATGGGGTCACGCCAGTATTAGACATGACCGCCATGAATTTCTAGTAAAGTATTTAAAAAAAACACAACACCCAGAATAAAGTCCTTTAATTGAAATAAAGACACAATTCTTTATTGTTCTAAATTAAACCATACTTACCATCACACCCATTCCAGCTGAAGCCAACGATCTCCTGCAATAAAAGAAAAATAATAAACCAACCTCATCCTTACCTTTCCATGGTTCCCACGACAGCTTCAGCTCTGCTACATCGAGATGACTGGCTGGACCGCAGCAGAACGCTGCCATCCAGTCTGTCATCCCGCAGACACTGAGAAGCGCAGGCATGCTTGCGCTCCTCACTGTCTCGCTGTGACGGCATCCAGATGAGCCGAGGTCATGTCCAATGAACTCGGCTCACCTCATGCACGTCACTGACAGCGTGGGAAAATTCTCACGCTGAAGTGCTGAGTGCAGGAGAATTCTCCCACGCTGTCAGTGATGTGCATGAGGTGAGCTCATGTCCAATGAACTCAGCTCACCTCCTGCACGTCACTGACAGCGTGGGAAAATTCTCCTGCAATCAGCGCTTCAGCGTGAGAATTTTCCCACGCTGTCAGTGACGTGCATGAGGTGAGCCGAGTTCATTGGACATGAACTCGGCTCATCTGGATGTCGTCACAGAGAGACGCTGAGCAGCGCAAGCAAGCCTGCGCTTCTCAGTGTCTGCGGGATGACAGGCTGGATGGCAGCGTTCTGCTGCGGTCCAGCCTGTCATCTCGATGTAGCAGAGCTGAAGCTGTCGTGGGAACCATGGAAAGGTAAGGATGAGGTTGCTTTATTATTTTTCTTTTATTGCAGGAGATCGTTGGCTTCAGCTGGAATGGGCGTGATGGTAAGTATGGTTTAATTTAGAACAATAAAGGATTGTGTCTTTATTTCAATTAAAGGACTTTATTCTGGGTGTTTGTGTTTTTTTTAACTTTGACTATGGGGTTAGTAATGGGGGTGTCTTATAGACGCCTCTCCATTACTAACCTGGGCTTGATGTCAGCTGGCATTATAAGCTGACATCAACCCCAACCCTATTACCCCCTGCCACCGCACCAGGGCAGCGTGGAAGAGCGAGGCTAAGTGCCAGAATTGGCGCATCCTATGAATGCGCCATTTCTGGGGCGGCTGACGGCTGGTGTTTCTAGCCTGGGAGGGGGCCAATATTCATGGCTCCCTTACTGGGCTATTAATATCAGCCCCCAGCTGTCTGCATAGCCTTTGCTAGCTATTAAATTAGGGGGGACCCCACGTCATTTTTTTGGGGGGGTCCCCCATTTTAATAGCTAGTAAAGGCTATGTATTCAGCTGGGGGCTGATATTAGTAGCCTGGGAAGCTCCGTGGGTATTACCCCCTTCCCAGGCTTCAAACATCTGCCCCAGCCGTCTGCTTAACCTCCGCTAGAGCCTAAAATTAAGGGGAACCCCACGCCAATTTTTTTAATAATAAATCCTTTATTTTAATACTAAATGACAAGTACAGTAACCAACACTATCACTGTACTTCATATATATGTGACTGACATGTTTCTATCTATCTAATCTATGTGTGAAGCTCTATTCTGTCTGTTATAAATTGTCGGGTACCGCTGCTGAATTGCCGGCCGGCTTTTTTAAAGAGACGGTGCATGAAAACACTATTATTTTTTTTGATAAATCCTTTACGCTAAATGACAAGTACAGTAAGCAACACTGTCACTGTACTTCGTATATATGTGACTGACATGTTTCTATCTATCTAATCTATGTATGATGCTCTATTCTGTCTGTTATAAATTGTCGGGTACCGCTGCTGAATTGCCGGCCGGCTTTTTTAAAGAGACGGTGCATGAAAACACTATTATTTTTTTTGATAAATCCTTTACGCTAAATGACAAGTACAGTAAGCAGCACTTTCACTGTACTTCGTATATATGTGGCTGACATGTTTATATCTATCTAATCTATGTGTGAAGCTCTATTCTTTCGGTTCTAAATTGTCGGGTACAGGTGTATGCCGCTGCTGAATTGCCGGCTTTTCATGTTTCACTGTTGGCACTGTTCCCATCGATTTGGGCAATCACTGTAATGCCACAACCACCATGGCTGTGGCATTACAGTGAGTGGCAGACAATCCCTGCATGATTGGTGCTCTAAATAGCGCCAGACATGCAGGACACGCTTTTGGTGCACGAACAGTTATCGAACATAACCTCGAACAGCCGAATTTTTTGCAAATCGTTCGGGTTCGTCGAACAACTCGAACACCGCCCAAAACAGCTCGAATTTGAGATTGGCGAACAGTTCTAGTCGAACACCGCTCATCTCTACTCACCATGTATGCTGGCTGGACTAACCTGTTTCAGGGCCCGCAGGGCTTCCTGTAAGCGCCAGGCATGGTCCTAGATACTGTCCTCAGGTTTCTGGGTACAGTGGTAGAACCTCAACCGGAGATCTGTCTCAGTGCGGTTTTCAAAGACAGTTTGCAGTCTCTTAAAGATAATGGATACTGATTCCTGGTCTGCGGCTGGCCAGGTTTCAATTTCCTGCTCTGCGGAACCAGTCACTTGTCCCAGCACAACAGCGGCTCTCTGCTTACCAGTCATTGAGTACATATCCAGTACACCGCATATTTTCCTTTTGAATCCAGACAGGGTGTCTGGTTTGCCGTCATACTGGGGAAGCCATTTTGCTCCTGGGATATACGGCAGGGCCATGGGTATCAACAGAGTCATGACCCCTGCTGGTGGGGCGGCCGCTCCTGCCTGAGCATCAGGAGCATTAACCGGTGCTCCGGAGTTTTGCTGGTCGTCGGTCATGGTTGCGCCCCCCTAGTGAACCGTAGCCTACCTCCTTTACTTTAATCGGGTAGGCCGCAGCTCCGCAGACGATGGTCTCCTTCCAGGACCTGACTCTTCCTGGTGCTGCGTCAGAGCACGAGGCAGGGCTTGAGCTTCGTGCGCTTCCTACGGTCACGCCTCTCTGGTCCCCATGGTTACGCCCCTCTTCTTCCCGCGCGGCAAAGTGGTAATGGCGGCGATGTTCACCACAGTAAAAACACAGTTCAAACACAACACACAGTACCCGGTGATAACGGACACGAATAGTGACACCAGAAAAAAGAGCTGTGTCACCCAGGGGGAATATAGGGGACTCAGTACCCGGGCCTTTTACCTTGTTTAGGAGGTCACGGCAGTCGGCTCCTGGGCCCGTACTCTGGGTCTCTCTTTAAAAAGGGGTTTTAGTGTACAGTTTGTCTCGTGACGCCACCTGTGGTTTCCGGTAATGGTTACCGGCGCTGCTGCAGACCTCCGGGGGTGATGGGATGGCAGCTGGGATGTTTCTGCTCCCCACAGGCGGACCGGGCCCCCGAGGCAGTGTAGGTGCAAATGGTGGTGATGCTGGGGCTTGCAGTGCAGGAGAGATGGCGCAGCAGGAGTAACTGACAGAGACAGGGTAATTCACTTCAGTACCTTTACAGGTGTGGATGCCAGGTACGGTCCAGGGTACTCGGTAGGAAGGGTGCACTTCAGGACTTCTCCCCAGTGAGCGGGTATAAGGCCTCCTTGTCCGTGTCTCCCTCTCTCTAAGCTCCTGGCCAGCCTGCAACTAGGCCTAGCTTCTGTGTCGTGCTGTTCCTTCACCTGTCACTTAGTAGTAGGACCTTTTTCTGGCAACCACTATCCCTGGATGCCGGGGCCTTCGTGGTTCCTAGTCCTGTCAATGGTTTAGCTTCAGGTCGACCAGGGACTTGTAGTCCTGCTGGTAAGCCGGTGATCCCTACTGGGCATAAAGGACCCTGCAGGCGCAGACCCGGTGTCCGGTTTGTATCTTGGGGTGAGCCTATGATGCTCCTCTGCCCCCTCAACTCCTCTCTCCTCTCCTCTTTGCCTCCGGCCACACTCGGGGCCCTCAACTCAGCAGCAGATGTGCTGCGTCTTCACTGCTCTCAGTGGCAGCACACTCTCTGAGCAACTCACTCTGACTGAACTGCCTGGCTCCACCCTCCATATATATATATCCCTAACGGGCTCCCTCTGGTGGTATGAGGTGGAAGGGTGGAGGTGTCTGTTTGTAATGAGGGCCTCTTGTGGAGAAGTCCATCCATGCACCCTTTTGGGTCCTGTGGTACCTGTGGGTAGCAGGGTGCCACACACCCCTAAGATGGATGAGGGAAAGGAAGGGGAAGAATGCCCGGGTGAATAGGTGGTTTCTAGCCCTCCAGAGCTTTAATTTTTATCTGGAGCACAGGCCAGGGAAACTAAATAGTAACTCAGATGCCCTGTCCAGATTTCCCTGCATAGCCAGTGAAGGTGCCAAAACCCCCGGCTTTGGGTAGGGGAGGGGGATATGTGACAAACTCACTGGTAAAGTGCTGGAGGGGAGATATGTTTCACTGTGGCTATTAACTACACTGAATTAAAAACGTTAAGTTTCCTCCAGCATGTTATGTGTTGGGGGGTTAAACCACCATTTGTAAAAGGGAGTGTTTTTATGAGAACAACCATAGTGCAGGAGGGAGGTTGTTCTCCATATATCCACCCAAGGGTGTGGTCTGGGGTTTAAATACTCAGTCCGCTGAGACATTCAGTGTTCAGTGTATCTGGTGAGGCTAACTACAGACAGGAGATATGTGTTCCGTGCTAATCTGAACTCTGTGTCTGAGAGTTTTCATGGGGCCAGATGATCAGCGGGTCCCAATCTGGCTTCTCCGAATGTCTCCATAGACATCTCCTTGCTTATTAAGATTTTAAGCTGTATCGTCACAGCCATGTTTGTTTTACTTCCCATGGTTTATGTTGCCTAATAAATCTGGGAAGAATTTAAAGAGACAGTGTCTCTGTATACCTCTATGTGCAACCAAGTGAGCCGATCTACCACAATATATATATACGTATATATACATATGTATATATTGTAAGGCAGCGCTAGTCATCATATTGGGGGATTCTCGCTGCACCGGGTCAATTAAAGCACACATGCAATGTCTTTCCGGTATTTCACAATGCAGCAGTTTATTATTTATCATAAACCGCTTATCACACATATAATGTCTACGAGCCTTTCCAGTGGAAGCTATGCCCACTTGGCTCCAGTTACAGCCTTCAGCAAAGTAACTATAACAATGTCCATATATAACAGTGTCCATATAACGTACCACTTCTACCTTTTGCCGGGTCTTAACGGTTTCGTTCTGCCACCGCTGTGGCTTTTAGGCTTCCTAGGTGGGGGTCTCCAGCCCTCGTACCTTCCAAGTCTACTGGTATGTCTTCACACTTAACATCCAGCCTTTGCCTTTCAGGACTCTTGTCTTGAAGCCTCTGCCCTCCAAGGCCACTGGCATCGCTTACACAGCTAAGGATCCAGCCTCGCCCTTTCAGGCTTCACCAGGCTTCACACTAACGGTGTCCCACACGGGAACAGGCCTCACGCCTTACACACCCTGTCTCAAGACTACCAGGGTTTATATATCCTGTAGTACACACCCACAGGACCTGTGCTGATGTCACAGTCATGTGATCAGACATTCTGTGTGCACAGGACCTGTACTATGTCACAGTCATGTGACCAGTCACCTGAGGGGGAAGGTACATGGTCAGCCCAAAACACATCCTGGACCATTACAGTAATGCCAAGCAAGCCGCTGCATTACAATATATTGTGGTAGATCGGCTCACTCGGTTGCTCTCAGAAGTAGAAGTTGGGTTATTAAATACAGCATAAGCCATTGCAGGATGTAACAAAATAAATATGGCCTTTCTTTCATAAAACAAAAATATAGTTTATAGCACAGTTCATATGTCTGCAGGATTCGCCCGCTCCGGATACAACAAACATCAGCTCCCACTGGAGCTCCAGTCTGGAGACTTCCTTGTCTCCAACCACACAGACAGAAAAAAAACTCAGTGGCTGGACATGTAACTTCTCCAACCACACTCTTGAGATGGAGTATGGTGAGTAACTGCCCTACCCATCTCTTACAGCTACTCACAAAAAACCCAACTCTGTTATGGCCACTTAACCCCTCTCAGCACATAACATGTTGGAGAAAAATTTCTGGGTTTTCACATCTCGGAAGATAGCAACCTTCGTGATGCATATCTCCCCTCACTTACAATGCCAGTGACTGGCAACAGGGAATTCTGGAGAGGGCATTGGCGTTACTGTTTAATTTCCCGAAGCTATGTTCTATATGGAAACTAAAGTTCTGGAGGCCAAAGAACCACCTAGTTACCCAGGCATTCTTACCCTTCTTTTCCCTTAACCATTTCAGAGGTGCATGGTATGACACTAGTTTAAATCTATGACCTACTAGGTAATACTTCAGCTTATCAACGGCCCATTTAATGGCTAAGCATTCTTTCTCTACAATGGCATAGTTTTTTTCGCAGGAAGAGAGCTTCCAGCTCAGATACAGTATGGGATGTTCTTCACCATTTATCTCTTGAGACAGCTTGGCTCTCAACCTGACTTCTGAAGCATCCGTCTGGATCACAAATTTTTCACTAAATTCAGGTGAAACCAGGACTGGCTATTTACATAGTGCCAGCTTCAGTTCTTCAAATGCCATCTCTGTTTCAAAAGTCCATTTGGCATTGTCAATTTGGTGCCTTTAAGGAGATCCGTCACTGGTGCGGCAATGACACCGAAATTTGGGATAAACCGCCGGTAATATCCCACATTTCCAAGAAACACCCTCACCTACTTCTTGGAAAGCGGTTGAGGCCACTTCTGGATTGCCTCAACCTTGTTAACTTGTGCCTTGATTTCACCTCTCCCGACGAGCCCGTACTTGGCTTCTTCCTTCTCCATGGCACATTTTTTTTTATTTATGGTAAACCCCACCTTTCTCAGAGCATCCAGAATTGCCTGTATCTTCGGTAGATGACTACCCAAGTCTGGGCTTAATACTACAATGTCATTGAGGTAGGCTGCGGCATACTTCTTATGCAAAGCTCGAATTCGACCTATGGCTCCCTGGAAGGTGGTTGCGTCACCCTGCAGGCCGAAAGGCATTCTGGTATATTAAAAAAAAACATCAGGTGTCGAGAAAGCCTTGGCACTCTGGGACATGGGGATCTGCCAGTAGCCCTTCGCTAGATCGAGGGTGGTTATGTACCTCGTGGGACCAAGTCTCTCAATGAGTTCATCAACGTGGGGCATCGGATACACATAATATTTGGATACTTCATTCAGCCTGCGGTAGTTATTACAAAACTGCCACTCACCTTCGGGCTTCTGCACAAGGATGATGGGACTCGACCATCCAATTTTTGACTCCTCTATTACGCCGAGGTCCAGCATTCGCTTCACCTCATTTGAGATTACCACATGGTGTTTTTTGGGTATCCAAAGACCTTGGTATCCCAGTTTTAACAGTGCGCAATGTTATTAAGAAGTTTGCCAAGCATGGAACCGTCAAGGACCTCCCTGGACATGGAGGAAAGAGGAAAATTGACAAGAAGTCTTCGAAGGTTGGTGTGAATGGTGGAAAAAACACCATGTCAAACATCCAAAGACCTGAAGGTCAACCTGGAACAGTCTGGGGTCATGGTTCAACAAGCACACTAAACTAAGCAGAGCTTTATGGGCGAAGACCAAGGAAGAAGCCATTGCTGAAGAAAAGACATAAAAAGGAATGACTGATCTTTACCAAAGACCTTGACGAACCACAATCCATTTGGGAAAATGTTCTGTAGACAGATGAAACAAAAATAAAGCTTTTTGGCAATGCAAAGCAACAATTTGTTTACAGATGGCACAATGAAGCTTATAAGGAAAAGAACACCTTATCAACAGTTAAGCATGGTGAAGGATCCATAAGGAAAAGAAAACCTTATCAACAGTTAAGCATGGTGAAGGATCCATAATGCTGTGGGGTTCCTTTGCTGCGTCTGGTACTGGAGGCCTTGACTGTATCACAGGAATCATGAAATCAGAGAATTATCAAGAGATTTTAGAGCGAAATGTCCTACCCAGTATAAGAAAACTTGGTTTGAGTTGAAGGTCAAGGGTCCTCTAGCACAGGGTTCCCCAACTCCAGTCCTCAAGGCCCACCAACAGGTCATGTTTTCAGGATTTCCTTAGTATTACACAGGTGATAATTGCATCACCTGCACAGGCAATAATTCCATCACCTGTGTAATACTAAGGAAATCCTGAAAACATGACCTGTTGGTGGGCCTTGAGGACTGGAGTTGGGGAACCCTGCTCTAGCAAGACAACGACCCAGAGAACACATTCAAAAGTACACAGGTTGAAAAAAAAAATTGACTGTTTTAAAATGGCCACAATGAGTCCTGACCTCAATCCCATTGGAAATCTTTGGGGTGAGCTGAAATCTGCCATTGAGAAAAAGAACCCTGCAAACATTTAAGAGTTTGAACAAACTGCAAAGGAAGAGTGGGAGAAAATTCTAGCTGAGTTCAAGTGCAAGAAGCTTATAGATGGCTACAAGAAATGTTTGGAGGTTGTCAGCAATGCCAAAGGGTGTGCAACCAAGTATTAATTAAGGGTGCCTTTATTGCTGCACATGCTGTTTATTTTGATTTTTCTTTGAAATTGCAACATGGAAGTTGAAAAACATTGTTTTATTGTTGTATTACTTTAGACCACTAATTTAAAAATCCTGAGGATATAACTTTGGTACATTTCCATTTATTTCTGAAGATATTGTACGGTCTATGAAAAAAAAAGTTAAGGGGTGCCAATAATGGTCTATACGTAATCTCTAGAAATGGAATGAGCTTACTTACTGTTAAACAACTTAATGCAATAGAGATGCGGGAGGGTAAAATGACACTGCAAGAATATTGCAGAAAGCGATTTAATATACTGAAGGGAATAAATGATGTTATTGTCTGCCCATTTTCATCAAGTGTTAGCATTACAAATAAACAATGATCACATTCTAAAGAATCAAAAGCCATGGAATATAGGATTTCCTCTTTGGAAGGAGGCGATCAAAAAAACAATGAGCAAAACATTCCCAGGAAGGCAATAATAGAAGCTGTAATCCATTCATTGTCAATATGATTAGTAAGTCTCTATAGTTAGAAATTAGAATTCAATCACTAGAGAGTTCTAAGTCCTGCAAATTTATTGTAATGTTTTATGATAATAAATACCAAATAGAGAAATGTGACTGTCGTTCACATACATAAAACTATGTAACACATACGGAAATCTCAAATCTTTTACTATTGAAATGTAGGATAAATAACTAATTTACTCATAAAACTAACTAATTGACCATCAAGTAATAAATTCAGTACCTTATAATATCAAGAATTCATCATTGACCATTATGTACCATTATGCAGGTGTAGAATTAAAATATAACTTTTAATAAATAATTAATAAAAATACAACAGACAAACCACCCAAATGGAAAACTATATATATAAAAAAGGAACTATATGTCCCTATTAACCACTCAAACTCGCCCCTGCCTAACAGCGGAGGTTGGGACCCTTATTCCTACGCCAATGGCGCCCCCGCTCCTCGGCGGTTCTCCCTGCTAGCCCTGTATGGCCCTGTTGCTAGATAGAAAAAACAGTCAATATCACATATGTCAAGTGCAGTTGGAGAGAATGATATAGGTGCAAGTGATGCTTAGGATGTAGGTGCAATCCTTAGTAGATATAGATACAAGTGTCTGCTTGCACTAAGATGATGGTATCTTCATTATCTGCAAGTTAGTAGGAAAATGAGTAGGAGAACAAGAGATTAGGTGTCACAGCAAAATGTGGTTAATTTGCCTTCATATATGGATATGGGTACACCTTAATGTAGTGGGATAATGAGCCTTACACTGCCCCTGCCTGCCAGTGGAGGTTGGCACCCTTATCCTGCGCAGTGGCGCCCACACTTCGGTGGTTTGTCTATTGTATTTTATTAATTATTTATTAAAAGTTATATTTTAATAAAACAAACTGCTTAAAAATAATAGTATGCTTCAATTTCTGTGCGTGTGTAGAAATAGGAATAAGCTTAGCTTAGATAAAAGGTATTGCTCAGTCTGAAATGTCTGTCACTTCAAAAGTAATCTCACAAACATTAGAAAACCTTAAAATCTGTAACTCAGACAGCAACCTGCCAGCTGAATACAAATTGAAGTAACTTTATAAATCTAAAGATATATTTATATTATTAAAGATTAGCGTATCTTTTGAAATTTGCATTTGTCAGCTTTGCCGAATATTTGCAAGTAGTTCAATGTGCAGCGAATAAAGTTGCATGTATCTTAATACTGGAAAGCTTGTAATTGCTCATAAAATACATGTCATTAAAGGGAACCTGTCACGTCCTAGCTACTATCTACACTGCCCCATAGTGTTGTTAGTGATGCAATGTGCATTACTATAACAAGCTTTTTTCATTAAAATTGGTGCAACTGTAATGATTTTATAACCTTTAATTTACTTAGATCCTACCTGCTCGTTCAGTCATAGGGGTGTGATCCTCGTATTCAGTCCAGGCGGTTGCAGCATTCAGTCACTGCTGGCGCCGCCCATGTATTTGAATATTTCTTCCGACAAGCGCTATTATTGTGGGGCGCATGCGCATTTGTCCATGTCAGGTCGCTGGTCCCACGCCTGCGCAGTGAGGCTGTGTGATTACTAGCTTCACTGCAAATGTGCTTTGTTCCCCACACATGCACAGTGAAGCTGTGTAGTCCGCAGCTTCACTGCGCATGCGCTGTGACACTGTTCCCCACGCCTGCGCAGTAAGGCTGTGTGATTATCAGCTTCACTGCGCATGCGCTATGTTCCCGCGTGTGCATAGTGATTCTGTGTAGTTCGCAGCTTCACTGCACACGCACGAGGAACATAGCATTTCATGCGAAAAACACAGCTTCACTGAACATACGCGGGGAACATAACGCATGTGCAGTGAAGCTAGTAATCACACATCCTCACTGCCCAGGCGCGGGACCAGTGGCCTGACATGGACAAATGCACATGTGCCTCACAATAATAGCGCTTGCAGGAAGCAATATTAAAATACATGGGCGGTGCCAGCGCTAGCAGAATGTTGCGCCTGTCCATGATTGAATAGCAGAATCATACCCCTATGACTGAATGAGTAGGTAGGATCTAAGTATATTAAAGGTTATAAAATCATTATAATTGCACCAATTTTAATGAAAAAAGCTTGTCAGTGATGTACATTGCATCACTAACAACGCTATGGGAGCAGTGTAGATAGTAGATAGGACATGACAGGTTTCCTTTAAGAGGAGAGAGAGACAGATCCTGATCATAAGAGCTTAAACTCCATAGGAGAGAGAGAGGACTCCGCAGATCATAAGAGCTTATGCACTATAGAAGAGAAAGAGAGTGGACCCTGTTAATCATAAGAACTTACACTTTTTAGGAGAAAAAGAGAGAGAGACCCTCACTGACCATAAGAGCTTACACTCTTTAGCAGAGAGATTTAGCTAGTGACTCTGGAGATGGAAGATGACTTGACTGGACAAACTGTGCTCCACCGAGAACCATCGATCTGTAAAGGACCAGGTACTGACCACCACAGTACAAGGTATGATATAATCCATTAGATGTCATAGCTACAGGGTATTATGGAGAAGACCACGTGGCAACGTAAAAAAGCATTAGTCCACTCTCTGTTGCTTCAGCGGTATGGGAAATGGTGGCAGTTAAGTTTTTTCTTTTGTGAACCGCAAATCGAATTTCAAAGTGTTCGAATTTGTGGGAAGTTCCAGGAAATTCAACTTGAACTTGAATCTCCACAGACTGAACAGTTAATCGTTAATATATAATATATATACAGTACAGACCAAAAGTTTGGACACACCTTCTCATTTAAAGATTTTTCTGTATTTTCATGACTATGAAAATTGTACATTCACACTGAAGGCATCAAAACTATGAAATAACACATGTGGAATTATATACTTAACAAAAAAGTGTGAAACAACTGAAAATATGTCTTATATTCTAGGTTCTTCAAAGTAGCCACCTTTTGCTTTGATGACTGCTTTGCACACTCTTGGCATTCTCTTGATGAGCTTCAAGAGGTAGTCACCAGAAATGGTCTTCCAACAATCTTGAAGGAGTTCCCAGAGATGCTTAGCACTTGTTGGCCCTTTTACCTTCACTCTGTGGTCCAGCTCACCCCAAACCATCCCGATTGGGTTCAGGTCTGGTGACTGTGGAGGTTAGGTCATCTGGCGTAGCACCCCATCACTCTCATTCTTGGTCAAATAGCCCTTACACAGCCTGGAGGTGTGTTTGGGGTCATTGTCCTGTTGAAAATTAAATGATGGTCCAACTAAATGCAAACCGGATGGAATAGCATGCCGCTGCAAGATGCTGTGGTAGCCATGCTGGTTCAGTATGCCTTCAATTTTGAATAAATCCCCAACAGTGTCACCAGCAAAGCACCACCACACCATTACACCTCCTCCTCCATGCTTCACGGTGGGAACCAGGCATGTAGAGTCCATCCGTTCACCTTTTCTGGGTCGCACAAAGACACGGTGGTTGGAACCAAAGATCTCAAATTTGGACTCATCAGACCAAAGCACAGATTTGTTTTTAGCAGTGGTTTCCTAGCAGCTACTGTATTTTACCATGAAGGCCTGCTGCACAAAGTCTCCTCTTAACAGTTGTTGAAGAGATGTGTCTGCTGCTAGAACTCTGTGTGGCATTGACCTGGTCTCTAATCTGAGCTGCTGTTAACCTGTGATTTCTGAGGCTGGTGACTCAGATAAACTTATCCTCAGAAGCAGAGGTGACTCTTGGTCTTCCTTTCCTGGGGCAGTCCTCATTTGAGCCAGTTTCTTTGTAGCGCTTGATGGTTTTTGCAACTGCACTTGGGGACACTTTCAAAGTTTGCCCAATTTTTCGGACTGACTGACCTTCATTTCTTAAAGTAATGATGGCCACTCGTTTTTCTTTACTTAGCGGCTTTTTCCTTACCATAATACAAATTATAACAGTCTATTCAGTAGGACTATCAGCTGTGTATCCACCAGACTTCTGCACAACACAACTGATGGTCCCAACCCCATTTATAAGGCAAGAAATCCCACTTATTAAACCTGACAGGGCACACCTGTGAAGTGAAAACCATTTCCGGTGACTACCTCTTGAAGCTCATCAAGAGAATGCCAAGAGTGTGCAAAGCAGTCATCAAAGCAAATGGTGGCTACTTTGAAGAACCTAGAATATAAGACATATTTTCAGTTGTTTCACACTTTTTTGTTAAGTATATAATTCCACATGTGTTAATTCATAGTTTTGATTACTTCAGTGTGAATGTACAATTTTCATAGTCATGAAAATGCAGAAAAATCTTTAAATGAGAAGGTGTGTCCAAACTTTTGGTCTGTACTGTATATATATATATATATATATATATATATATATATAATATTTATATACTGTATATTGTGCACAAAGTGGATGTAGAAATTCTACACACATCTGTTAAAATTCCAAGTTTTTGTCATGTAAAAAAATCATACCCAAAAAATTATTTCAGAA
The DNA here is from genome assembly GCF_046119375.1 of Phyllobates terribilis. Taxonomy (NCBI): domain Eukaryota; kingdom Metazoa; phylum Chordata; class Amphibia; order Anura; family Dendrobatidae; genus Phyllobates; species Phyllobates terribilis. The sequence continues at coordinate 793,632,209 of NW_027362761.1, forward strand.
CTTTTTCCACCTTTAAAGTAACCCATAATCTGTACAAATCCGTTTAGAAACAAACTGAAATTATTTTGAGGCAGAAAATATAATAATGTGGTTGCATAAGTGTGAAAACTTTCTTATAATTGGGGGTGTAGTTGTGTTCAGAATTAGCCAATCATACTGAAACCCATATTACATAGTAGTCAGTACACAGCTGCCATCATTTAAAGTGATTATAATTAACCCCATATAAAGTTTAGTTGTTCTAATAGGAATAACCTGACATTTTCTTAGTTGCATTTTACAGTAAAAGCTATGGTAAATATCAGTCAGTTGAAGGGTACAAAAAAATTTCCAAGGTATGTATACCATGGAACACTTTAACGATCAAGAAGTTGCTAAACATCAAGAAGTGGCTTTACTTTGGCACAAGAGTGACATTACCTAGAACTTAATGTCCATCAAAAATTGATGAAAAGACAATAGGAAAATGTGTACAGGAGGCTGCAAAAAGGCCCACAGCAACATTAAAGGAGATGCATGCCACGTGCTAGAAGATGGGGCAAGACCCCCCCGAGGATCGGCTGGCAGGGGCATTAGTTTTTGGCTTACCCCCTTTTCAGCTGGTGATGGCCGACTTCTGCACCTCAGGTGTATGGTTGGCTTCATAGGTATCGACAATCTGTGCTGCTTCAGCGGCCTGCTTTAGCTCCCGGTCCATCATGAACTGTCGCACCTCCAGAGGGCAAAGATGAAGAAATTGGTTCTTCACCATCTGGTCCTTCAACTACTCAAAAGTGGTAACCGATAGTCCCTGGAACCACTACTCAAAATTAGTTCTGAGCCGGTCCACCACATCACCGTATCTGTCGTGAGGTCCACATTGGAGGGTCCGTAACTTTTTGTGCTACATTTCTGTAATCATGGTCTTATAGTCTCCACCTTGTTCTCGATGGAGAGCGGTGAACACCTCCACAGCTTTGCCTCATAGCCCTGGAATTAAATATCATGCCCTCTGGTCATCAGGCAAGCGGTACTGGCTGGAGGCCTTTTCAAACCCCCTCAAAAATGTGTCCAGACCCTCGTCCTTTCTCATGACAAGAAAATACTTGGGATGGGGCTTAAAGGTGTTGGCATTGCTTGACTCACTGTTCAATAGGGTAGATTGCTCCTTTTGGAGTTGGGTTTACTTCAGTTGGTGGTCTCTATCAGCTTGCTGCTCACGTACTGAAGCCTGCCGCTGGAACCGGCACTCTGCTCTCTCAGCTTCTCACTCATGGTATTGCTGAATCAGCTTCACTCGGCCCTCATGATCATCTGCATCGAGTTACAGTAGGGCCAGCTGCAGGTGGGGGTCCACGCTACCCTGGTTGCAGATGGGGCTTGCATCCACAGGTGGGACCTCTGAAGCAGCACCATCCAGGCCTTGGCTCGCCTCACTTCATCAAGGCTTTGCGGACAGACTTGATTCTTGTCTCATACAACAGATCATCGATCATTTGCTGCTTATTTTTGCCAGTGAAGTCAATCTTTCTGGTCATACAGAAGGCAGAAAGTGCATTCTTCTTGAGATGACTGTACCATGCCTCCCCAAGTGTAGCTATGATTACCAAACAAAAGACAGCACTAGAAAACAAGAGAAGGGGTAGGGGTGTAACTGCTAGATGTACAGTATTGTCCCACGTATAATTAAACACTGAGTCCGGTCTTCACAGAATCCTCACATTGACCGTGCAAGCTTAACAGGAATGATTGCTCAATCTAGATCATTAAGACTTTATATACCACCGCTGCAACCAATTTGTCAAGGCACAGCCAGGAGATGCCACAGATATCTCCTCGGCATTGCCTGATGATTACAAACCAGCACTTCGCCGCCTCTAATCGTTAAGACAATTACTCAATTGGCTGACGACTGATGTTTGAGGCCACGTCTGCTTTCACTACTAGGCCAGACATTAGGGAGCTCACAGTGAATGTATAGTATATACACATCCGATTCTAATCCATGGAATATATACAGTGGTGTGAAAAAGTGTTTGCTCCCTTCCTGATCTTATTCTTTTGCATGTTTGTCACCCTTAAAAGTTTTAGATCACAAAACGAATTTAAATATTAGACAAAGATAACACAAGTAACCACAAAATACAGTTTTTAAATGAAGGTCTTTATTATTAAAGGAAAAAGAAATCCAAACCTACATGGTCCTGTGTGAAAAAATGATTGCGCGCGACCCCCTCTTTAAAACAAATCCATCGTAAAAGATGTTCTGTGCACATAGCCACTCAGCAACATTTCCTGTATTGTCAGTATTTTTTTTTATTTAGAAACAATATGGTAGTATTATTCTGTACTAGTTCGGTCACGTTATTCAGTCACAGTATAGTAGTAATAATTATTCAGTCTTTGTATGATGGTTGTGCAATCCTAGAAAGGTGCAGAAACTGCCTTAAAAACCTCTCATCAAATATTCAAAAGAATGAACATATTGATTGCTATGTAAAAGTGACTTGCTTTTCACTCATTCAGGCTTTTGAACATCTTTTAACCACTTCAAATTCCTGAAAAAGCCAAGCAGATAAAAGAAGTGACTGGTCCATCGATCTGGAGTTTACTGCTTCCAAGACGCTGTTACTTTACAATACAAGTCAATGTTAAAACTGAAAAGATGCCCAGAAGACAATCGGTAGTTTTTTGGAGAGTTTTGTTGTCGTGTTTGTTTAAAAAAAATCCTAGTGGTTTCTTCATTATTTAAAAGAGTGAAACAATGACTGTAAAAAATACTTCACAAATATCATGAAAAAACCTTCCCAAAAAAACATCAACGCTCCAAACAGGCCAGAAATAAATACTCAGGAAACGACTGAGCAATGACACAAAAAGATGCTTCAGAAAAAAAACTCTAATTTCCTGAAGTGTCTTCTGCTTGAAAAACTCATAGGGTTCACCTGAGTTTAAAAGACATTGTGTGTACACAGCCATTGGTAGCATTCTCCCTATGTACAGTAATAGGAAGAAAGGTGTCAGTCTGCAGTGGGAGGGAAGCGAGCACATAATGAACACATCTAACATTGCACAGCAACTATTAAAAAGTGAGTTTAATGATTTCCCCTTTCAGAAAAGTTTGTTATAAAAAATACCACAAGTCCACCGCTGAGCCTCCTATGCTACTCTTGCTTTCTGTTATTGACTACAGCACTGACATTACATTGACAGTGCCGCAGCGGATTAGTTAACTCAGCTGCTCTGTCTGTATTAACGGAAGCCCCATCTCAGAGCCGATGAGCACTGACAACGTGACGTCAATGCCGCAGCCAATACTTGACACTGGGAGAAGCTGCGAAGACTCAGCGATGGACCTGGAGACAATGAGTAAGTGCGGTATGGTTCTTTACAACAAACTGTGCTCTGGAGCCAAGATTTCCTGAAAGGGGACAAACCCCTTTAACAAATATATTGCATAAACTTCACAGTTACCCGATGCAGCTGAAATCAGTCCACCTGTCACTATTTGCTGCAGCATAAATAAGTTGAAAAATTTTCAATGAAAAATAACCTGTCATCACATTTCAAGTCACTACACTGCCTCTATAGTGTTAAAATGGACAATGACTGACTTTTAAAGCACAATTCCAGCATTTTTATTTCAGCACTGGAGTGGCTTTTAAATCTAAGCCCCCTGTTTTTTCGGCACCGCTCTGGTCCCCCCGTTGAGAGCAGCTTCTGACTAGCCCAAAGTCATAAGCTACATCATAAGAGCGCAATGCAAGTCTATGAGAGCCAGAACGAGACTCTCATAGACTTGTATTGTAAAGTGACCTCTGTGCAGATCCATGAAAAACTGGAGCTACAGGCAGGTCTCTTTTCGCCAAAGATTGTTGGGAGAGGTGGCGAAAATGGCTGAAAATGTTGGAACATGAGTATCAGACAGGGGGCGGAGGACTTACATTTAGGCTATGTGCCCACGATGCGTTTTTTTTATGTGTTTCCGCAGCGGCAAAAACGCTGCAGAAACGCTTAAAAAACGCATGGTAGAAGGCCTGCCATGTTCCCCAATGATAATCCGCATGTGCTCTGCACATGCTGCGGAAATTTCTGCTGCGGATTATCATTGCGGAAAAAAACGCAGCACTACCAATTATTTTGCGGAAGTGCTACGTTTTCGCTGCCATTGACTTGCATTAGATCGCATGGATTACGCATCACTGTATATGTAGATGCGCATTCCATGCGTTCTAATGTGCGGATGGTACCCGGGTCTAGAGGAGAGGAGACTCTCCTCTGGACCTGGGTACCATAGAAAACTGTAAAAAGGAGAATAAAATAAAAAATAAATATTATACTTACCTTCTGGCGGCCCCCGCTGCACTCCTCGCATGCCGACAGTTCACGATGTACTGAAGGACCTGCACTGATGTCATAGTCATGTGACGGGTCACGCGACGCTGACATCGGCAGGTCCTTCAGTGTACCGCTGCCAGCAGCTGGGAAGGTGAAGCAAGACAGCGCGGGTCATCGGAGGGTAAGTATACATTTATTTTTTTATTTTTATACATTCTCTCGGGTCACACTATATAAATCCTGGATGGATTTATATAGTGTGACCAAGTTGACAAGCACTTTCCAAGTGATGCTAAAATCGCTTGGAAAGCGCTTGTCAACCCGCATGCGGAAATGCATGTGAAGAACGCTTCACTTACGCATGTCCCTGGCAGGAAAACGCATGTACTATACGCATGTACAGTCCGCATGCGTTTTTTTCTGCCAAGGAGATGCAGAAACGCTCAGGAAAAAATCCTGAGCATTTCTGCATCGTTGGCGCATAGCCTAAAAGCACCACTCCAGTCGGCAATAAAAAAACCCCGCTGAAGTGGTGCTTTAAGAACATCACTCTCCAAAATGTCAAATTCAGCAGACAATGAAAAACTAAACATTTTAGGTAACACTCACTACCAGTGAAGAGTGATGAAGGCCGTCAGCCAGTCTCATAGGTAGTCCTGCAGTCATTGCTTGCAAATAATGTTCATTTAATCGAGGTATACTGGGCTCAACTTCATCTCCCACTGTGTATGCAATGTATGTCACTGCAAACAGTGATAACATGACTTCAAGCATGAGACCAGACCTGCCTCCATCACTAGTGACAGGCAGCATGTGCTACCTTAAAGCGTACCTCCAGGTTTACAAGAAAGTTATTATAGTGCAGGACTCTGCAGTAAAACCATTTTTCTAAATCACACTATTAGTGATTTTTAGGCTGCTCTAAACTAAGCAGCGTCCTTTTCCTTTTGCCCGGCTTTTTTTTTCATTGTGTGAGAGAGTGTCAGAGAATTTTATAGCTCTTAGGCCACGGCCCCACTATCAGTATTCGGTCAGTATTCGGTCAGTATTTTTTCTCAGGAGTGGGAGCCAAAACCAGGAGTGGGTGATAAATGCAGAATTGGTGACTTGTTTCTATTATACCTTTTCCGCTGATTGTTCCTCACCTGGTTTTGGCTCCCAATCCTGAGAAAAAAATACTGACCGAATACTGACCAAATACTGATAGTGGGGCCGTGGCCTTACTCTTGTACTAAAGACAGGAGTTAAGAATGATGAGAAAGTCGCTGCCTAGTTTATTGTAGTCGGCGGTTCACTCTATGCAGTCTACTGCGGTTTATCAGCAAAACTCGTTAATAGTGTGATTTAGAAAAATGATTACACTATATTTTGTTTTAAACACAATGCCGGCAAATTATTGTCACTTACTAAGATTTACAATAAATATATTGATGTAGACAGTAGAGAACTCCTGCGCAACAAGACTACCATCTGCATAGACCCAAAACCTGGAGAGACATAAAAATAATAGAACCAAAGAAAGAAAATAGAAGTACAAATATTCAGACGAGAAAAATAATTCTGGAGTCCACAGAGACGTACTCGTATTGTATGGGTATGTTCACAAGTAGCCGATACACAGTGGATTTTCTATCCATTAGACAATAGAAAAGCAAATTACAGTAGCAGTGAAGTGGATGACATCTTAACAAATTTCATCCTTGTGCTGCAAAAATAAAATTTAGAGTGCAATTTGTCACGTGGTGAGGATTCTAAATCTGACACATGTCAATTTACATTGCAGATTTATAACTTCAATTTCACCCTTTGCAATGTTTACTGCTTGTGCACACAAGCGTATCTTTGGTCCGAGTGTGATCCCACAAAATATCACATCGCACTCTGATTAATGCTAATCTATGGGACTGTGCAGATCTCCGATTTTTACTTCAGACAGAGACCATACGGGGAGAAAAATCACAGCATGCCTGAGTTATATTCAATTATTGGATCGCACTCGGCCATGCAAGTCAATGAGGGCGTGGGAAACATCGGACTGCACTTGGATGACATCTGAGTGCAGTCCGATTTTCACAGACTGACACAATGGAGAAGATGGAGAATTTTTTTTCTCCATCTTCTCATCCGAGAGAATTGGATCCACACTGTAATCACACTCTGGCCAAACTGTGATCAGAGTGTGATTTGCATAATTGGCCCAATTCTCTCAGATGAGAGAGTCTATGGCCATTTGCATCTGCTCTTCAGGTGAAATCTGCAGCAAAGCCAAAACCACATATAAAAAAATTTGGATTTTTTTTCACAAGCCGTATATATCCCATGGATTTGTAACAGAAAAATCAACTGCCAATGTGCCCCATGTGAATATACCCTTTATGTACAGTGTATATACATAGTGTATACTATTTTTATTGCACTCTTTTATATGGCGACATTGTATTCTACAGTGCTTTACAGACATCACCATTATATACTGTATATATATACAGTACAGACCAAAAGTTTGGACACATCTTCTCATTTAAAGATTTTTCTGTATTTTCATGAGTATGAAAATTGTACATTCACACTGAAGGCATCAAAACTATGAATTAACACGTGGAATTATATACTTAACAAAAATGTGTGAAACAACTGAAAATATGTCTTATATTCTAGGTTCTTCAAAGTAGCCACCTTTTGCTTTGATGACTGCTTTGCACACTCTTGACTAGAGATGAGCGTTGTTCTACTCGAACTGTTCGCCAATCTCAAATTCGAGCTGTTTTGGGCGGTGTTCGAGCCGTTCGGCGAACACGAACAATTTGAGAAAAATTCGGCTGTTCGAGGTTATGTTCGATAACTGTTCGTGCACCAAAATCATAACTGGATTTTTTCTCAGTAATGATGAAAATTAATGTTAATACGCAGTTTGAGTGTACAGCGGGGCGGGGGGAGGGGCAGGGGATGGATCTCTGGAGGAATAATGAAGATCTCCATTTTTTTTTCTCTTTACCGCATTTACAGTGGGGAGGTGCAATCTGTCAGCCTATCAGCAGCGCACACACGGAGCGAAGTGCTTTTTTCACACAAGCAAGGGCATGTGTCATTGGCAGTGTATGTCACATGTCCTTGCCCTATAAGACCAAGCCATTTTCCCCGTCGCCACCATTTTCTCACTGCTGCAGCTGCGTGTTAGACGGCACCGCTGTTGCTGTGTGCGCTATACCTTGTTAATTTCAAGCCAATTTTCGCACAAATCTACAGATAGCTTGGGAGTAGGGAATAGTTGTGATTGCAGTCCTTTTAACCCCTTAATAACATCTGACGTACTAATACGCGTCTGTGCCCTGGGACTTAAGAGCCAGACCCGTATTAGTACGTCATGGCGATCGCGCGCGCACACAGGCTGTGCGGGCGCGATCGCCGCCGGGTGTCAGCTGATTGTCACAGCTGACACCCGGTACTATGTGCAGGGAGCGGTCACGCACCGCTCCCAGCACATTAACCCCCGCGATGCTGCGATCGAAGTCGATCGCGGCATTGCGGGGGCAAGGGGAGGTGATCGCCGATACTCACCTCCTCTTCCGGCTTCCAGCGCAGTCTGCAAAGGCTTCCCGGGTGTTGCCATGACGACCCGATGTCGTCATGACAACATCCGGGTCACCAGAGAGCAGGAAGATTGCTTGGACATGCGCAGTGCATCTCCAAGCAATCTTCACACTGTGCACTTCTGACAGCCTTCATGGCATAGGGATGGTGCTCCATTCCTGTGCCATGCAGGCGATCAGAAAAAAAAAAGTGAAAGTCCCAGAGTGGGACAAAGTAATAAAGTGTATAAACTGTGTGAAAGTGGAAAAAAAAAAAAAAAAAAATGTGCAAAAATATTATAAAAAAATAAAAAAAATAATACACCAAAAATAAAAATATAATGTACCCATCAATAAATATTATTATAAAAAAAATTAAAAAAAAACAATAAAAGTACACATATTTGGTATCGCCGCGTCCGGAACAACCTGACCTATAAAACTGTCCCACTAGTTAACCCCTTCAGTGAACACGGTAAAAAAAAAAAAAAAAAAACCAAGCAAAAAACAATGCTTTATCACCATACCGCCAAACAAAAAGTGGAATAACACGCGATCAAAAAGACGCATATAAATAAAAATGATACCGCTGAAAACGTCATCTCGTCCCGCAAAAAACAAGCCGCCATATAGCTCAATCAGCCGAAAAATAAAAAAGTTATAGCTCTCAGAATAAAGCGATACTAAAAAATATTTTTTTCTATAAAATAGCTTTTATTGTGTATAAGCGCCAAAACATAGAAAAATTATACAAATGTGGTACCGCTGTAAACGTACTGACCCGAAGAGTAAAGCTGCCTCATCAATTTTACCACACGCGGAACAGAATAAAAAAAAAAAAAAAAAAAAACAATTCCTGAATTGTTGGTTTTTGTTTATTCTGCCTCCCAAAAATCGGAATAGAAAGCGATCAAAAAATGTCACGTGCCTGAAAATGGCACCAATAACAACGTCAAGTCATCCCGCAAAAAACGAGCCGTCACATGACTGTCTGCCAAAATTTGGAAAAATTATAGCTCTCAAAATATGGCGATGCAAAAACTAGATTTTACAAAAAATGCGTCTTTTAGTGTGTGACAGCTGTCAGTCATAAAAACCCCATATGATTCTGGCATTGCTGTAATCACACCGACCCGAAGAATAAAGTCGTCTAATCACTTATACCGCACAAGGAACGGCGTCAAAAATAAACTCTTGAGTTAGGATTGGGCTAGGGTTAGGGCTGGGTTTGGGGCTAGGGTTGTGCTGGGGCTAGGGTTGTGCTGGGGCTAGGGTTGTGCTGGGGCTAGGGTTGTGCTGGGGCTAGGGTTGTGCTAGGGTTAGGGCTGGGGTTGGGATTTTTTTCAAAAGTAAGAAAAAAAGATGACGATATGGCGACTAGTGTTGAGAGCAAGTGCTCGCTACTTGAGTTTGCATCGGGTGCTCTGGTATGCATTTAGTATCGTGGGTATTTGAGTGACATGCTCGAGTCTCTGCCCCATATGCTTCGCGGCCAAAAAACTTTACGGGGATTGCCTGCCATGCACGAGCGATCCCCGCATGTTTTTTTTTGGGTGTCTAATAACCGTGAAACATGCGGAGCAGGGACTCGAGCATGTCACTCGAGCAGACGCTGTACATGGTGCATACCTGAGTACCCGATGCAAACTCAAGTAGCGAGCACTTGCGCTCAAGAATAATGAAAACTTATTCAATATGATGACCTAATGTAAACAAATAATGTGCCGTACCTCTGGGTTCAAAATGTTCACTATACACCTTAATAAAATCTTTGAGGGGTATAGTTTCCAAAATGGGGACACTTGTGGGGGAGCTCCACTGTTTAGGCACATCACGGGCTCTCCAAACGCGACATGGTGTCCGCTAACAAATTGAATGGAAAATCGGCTCAAATTGTTAGCGGACGCCATGTTGCGTTTGGAGAGCCCCTGTGTGTCCAAACATTGGAGCTCCCCCACAAGTGACCCCATTTTGGAAACTAGACCCCCCAAGGCACCTATCTAGATGCATAGTGAGCACTTAGAACCCCCAGGTGCTTCACAAATTGATTCGTAAAAATGAAAAAGTGAAAATAAAACACTTTTTCATTTTTATGAATCAATTTGTGAAGCACCTGGGGGTTCCAACTGCTCACTATGCATCTAGATAGGTGCCTTGGGGGGTCTAGTTTCCAAAATGGGGTCACTTGTGGGGGAGCTCCAATGTTTGGGCACACAGGGACTCTCTAAATGCAACATGGTATCCGCTAACAAATTGAATGGAAAATCGGCTCAAATTGTTAGCGGACACCACATTGCGTTTGGAGAGCCCCTCTGTGCCCAAACTTTGGAGCTCCCCCACAAGTGACCCCATTTTGGAAACTAGATCCCCCAAGGCACCTTTCTAGATGCATAGTGAGCACTTGGAACCCCCAGGTGCTTCACAAATTGATTCGTAAAAATGAAAAAGTGAAAAAAAAAACACTTTTTCATTTTTATGAATCAATTTGTGAAGCACCTGGGGTTCCAAGTGCTCACTATGAATCTAGATAGGTGCCTTGGGGGGTCTAGTTTCCAAAATGGGGTCACTTGTGGGGGAGCTCCAATGTTTGAGCACACAGGGACTCTCCAAATGCAACATGATATCCGCTAACAAATTGTCGGCTCAAATTGTTAGCGGATATCATGTTGCATTTGGAGAGTCCCTGTGTGCCCAAACATTGGAGCTCCTCCACAAGTGACCCCATTTTGGAAACTAGACCCCCCAAGGCACCTATCTAGATGCATAGTGAGCACTTAGAACCCCCAGGTGCTTCACAAATTGATTCGTAAAAATGAAAAAGTGAAAATAAAACACTTTTTCATTTTTATGAATCAATTTGTGAAGCACCTGGGGGTTCCAACTGCTCACTATGCATCTAGATAGGTGCCTTGGGGGGTCTAGTTTCCAAAATGGGGTCACTTGTGGGGGAGCTCCAATGTTTGGGCACACAGGGACTCTCTAAATGCAACATGGTATCCGCTAACAAATTGAATGGAAAATCGGCTCAAATTGTTAGCGGACACCACATTGCGTTTGGAGAGCCCCTCTGTGCCCAAACTTTGGAGCTCCCCCACAAGTGACCCCATTTTGGAAACTAGATCCCCCAAGGCACCTTTCTAGATGCATAGTGAGCACTTGGAACCCCCAGGTGCTTCACAAATTGATTCGTAAAAATGAAAAAGTGAAAAAAAAAACACTTTTTCATTTTTATGAATCAATTTGTGAAGCACCTGGGGTTCCAAGTGCTCACTATGAATCTAGATAGGTGCCTTGGGGGGTCTAGTTTCCAAAATGGGGTCACTTGTGGGGGAGCTCCAATGTTTGAGCACACAGGGACTCTCCAAATGCAACATGATATCCGCTAACAAATTGTCGGCTCAAATTGTTAGCGGATATCATGTTGCATTTGGAGAGTCCCTGTGTGCCCAAACATTGGAGCTCCCCCACAAGTGACCCCATTTTGGAAACTAGACCCCCCAAGGCACCTATCTAGATGCATAGTGAGCACTTGGAACCCCTAGGTGCTTCACAAATTGATTCGTAAAAATGAAAAAGTGTTTTTTTTTTCACTTTTTCATTATTACGAATCAATTTGTGAAGCACCTGGGGGTTCCAAGTGCTCACTATGCATCTAGAAAGGTGCCTTGGGGGGTCTAGTTTCCAAAATGGGGTCACTTGTGGGGGAGCTCCAAAGTTTGGGCACAGAGAAGCTCTCCAAACGCAATGTGGTGTCCGCTAACAATTTGAGCCGATTTTCCATTCAATTTGTTAGCGGATACCATGTTGCATTTAGAGAGTCCCTGTGTGCCCAAACATTGGAGCTCTCCCACAAGTGACCCCATTTTGGAAACTAGACCCCCCAAGGCACCTATCTAGATGCATAGTGAGCAGTTGGAACCCCCAGGTGCTTCACAAATTGATTCATAAAAATGAAAAAGTGTTTTTTTTTTCACTTTTTCATTGTTACGAATCAATTTGTGAAGCACCTGGGGGTTCCAAGTGCTCACTATGCATCTAGATAGGTGCCTTGGGGGGTCTAGTTTCCAAAATGGGGTCACTTGTGGGGGAGCTCCAATGTTTGGGCACACAGGGACTCTCTAAATGCAACATGGTGTCCTCTAACAAATTTAACGGAAAATCGGCTCAAATTGTTAGCGACACCATGTTGCGTTTGGAGAGCCGCTGTGTGCCCAAACATTGGAGCTCCCCCACAAGTGACCCCATTTTGGAAACTAGACCCCCCAAGGCACCTATCTAGATGCATTGTGAGCACTTGGAACACTCAGGTGCTTCACAAATTGATTCATAAAAATGAAAAAGTGTTTTTTTTTTTCACTTTTTCATTGTTACGAATCAATTTGTGAAGCACCTGGGGGTTCCAAGTGCTCACTATGCATCTAGAAAGGTGCCTTGGGGGGTCTAGTTTCCAAAATGGGGTCACTTGTGGGGGAGCTCCAAAGTTTGGGCACACATGGGCTCTCCAAACACAACATGGCGTCCGCTAATTATTCAAGCAAATTTTACAATCAAAAAGTCAAATAGCGCTCCTTCCCTTCCGAGCCCTGCCGTGCGCCCAAACAGTATTTTTTCCCCAAATATTGGGTATCTGCGTGCCCAGGGGAAATTGCACAACAAATTTTGGGGTCCATTTTTTCTTGTTACCCCTGTGAAAATAAAAAAAATTGGGTCTAAATTAACATTTTTGTGAAAAAAGTTAAATGTTCATTTTTTTCTTCCACATTCAAAAAATTCCTGTGAAGCACCTGAAGGGTTAATAAAGTTCTTGAATGTGGTTTTGAGCACCTTGAAGGGTGCAGTTTTTAGAATGGTGTCACTTTTGGGTATTTTCTGTCATAAAGACCTCTCAAAGTGACTTCAAATGTGATGTGGTCCCTAAAAAAATGGTTTTGTAAATTTTGTTGGAAAAATGAGAAATCGCTGGTCAACTTTTAACCCTTATAGCTCCCTAACAAAAAAAAATTTTGGTTCCAAAATTGTGCTGATGTAAAGTAGACATGTGGGAAATGTTATTTATTAACTCTTTTGTGTGACATATCGCTCTGATTTCAGGGCTTAAAAATTCAAATTTTGAAAATTGCAAAATTTTCAAAATTTTCGCCAAATTTCCGTTTTTTTCACAAATAAACGCAAGTGATATCGAAGAAATTTTTCCACAATCATGAAGTACAATATGTCACGAAAAAACAATCTCAGAATCAGGGGGATCCGTTGAAGCGTTCGAGAGTAATTACCTCATAAAGTGACAGTGGTCAGAATTGTAAAAATTGGCCTGGTCATTAACGTGCAAACCACCCGCGGGGCTTAAGGGGTTAAGGACTAGGTTACAGCATTTCCTACGACTTTTATCAGGCAGGTCTGTGCTCTTAAATAGATAGATTGTGGGAGTAAAGACTAATTGTAATTGCAGTCCTTTTCAGGGCTAGGTTACATCAGTTCCTATCAGTTTTTGCCAGGCAGGTCTGTGCCAGTGCTGTGCAAGTTTTTTTCACAGCATTTGGCTGAATCTAGCAAAGCTAATCCTTTTTGGCCTATTGCAGAGTGTGTTAGTCAGTGGAGTAGCCTATCTGTGTTGCAAGATATACCACCTGTGTATAGAATACCAATTTTTTTACTGCACCTAGTGAAGTAAAATCTTTTGAGCATAGCATCATTCTATTAGTCCATCTATACTGACCTCCATCAGGTTGCAAATTGAATATAATTTTTTTCTGCATCTAGCTCTGAAAAAATATTTGGGCTTCTAGCAGTGTGTGGGACTTGTTCTATTAGTCCATCTATACTGACCTCCATCAGGTAGCAAACTGAATATAATTTTTTTCTGCATCTAGCTCTGAAAAAATATTTGGCCTTCTAGCAGTGTGTGGGACTTGTTCTATTAGTCCATCTATACTGACCTCCATCAGGTTGCAAACTGAATATATTTTTTTTCTGCATCTACCTCTGAAAAAATATTGGGCTTCTAGCTGTGTGTGGGACTTGTTCTATTAATCCATCTATACAGACCTCCATCAGGTTGCAAACTGAATATAATTTTTTTCTGCATCTACCTCTGAAAAAATATTTGGGCTTCTAGCTGTGTGTGGGACTTGTTCTATTAGTCCATCAATACTGACCTCCATCAGGTTGCAAACTGAAAATAATTTTTTGTCTGCATCTAGCTCTGAAAAAATATTTGGCCTTCTAGAAGTGTGTGGGACTTTCTCTATTAGTCCATCTATACAGACCTCCATCAGGTTGCAAATTAAAAATAATTTTTATCTGCATCTACCTCTGAAAAAATATTTGGGCATCTAGCTGTGTGTGGGACTTGTTCTATTAGTCCATCTATACTGACCTCCATCAGGTTGCAAACTGAATATAATTTTTTTCTGCATCTAGCTCTGAAAAAATATTTGGCCTTCTAGCTGTGTGTGGGACTTGTTCTATTAGTCCATCTATACTGACCTCCATCAGGTTGCAAATTAAAAATAATTTTTATCTGCATCCAGCTCTGAAAAAATATTTGGCCTTCTAGCAGTGTGTGGGACTTTCTCTATTAGTCCATCTATACTGACCTCCATCAGGTTGCAAATTAAAAATTATTTTTATCTGCATCTAGCTCTGAAAAAATATTTGGCCTTCTAGCAGTGTGTGGGACTTTCTCTATTAGTCCATCTATACTGATCTCCATCAGGTTGCAAATTAAAAATAATTTTTTGTCTGCATCTAGCTCTGAAAAAATATTTGGCCTTCTAGCAGTGTGTGGGACTTTCTCTATTAGTCCATCTATACTGACCTCCATCAGGTTGCAAACTGAATATATTTTTTTTCTGCATCTACCTCTGAAAAAAATATTTGGCCTTCTAGCTGTGTGTGGGACTTTCTCTATTAGTCCATCTATACTGACCTCCATCAGGTTGCAAATTGAATATAATTTTTTTCTGCATCTAACCCAGCCAATAGTTTTGGCCTAATACCACAGTTTGGCCACTCAGCTCTGCTCGGTTCCCATCCATTGTTTTTTTGTGCAAACAACTCCAGAGTTGTGAATTAGTTAACCACCAAAATGAGTGGAAAAAGGCCTGCTGCTGGTGGAAAGGGGAATACGCGTGTTGGGAAGGGGAAAAAAGGTTGTGTCCGTGGGGTAGGTGTTAAAGCAACAGTAACATCTGCAGAAGAAAGACCATCTTCCAGCCAAACTAAAATGTCTACTTCTTTTAGCGGACAATGTGATAAGATCCCTTTCTTACGGCCACGCCAATCGCTACAAATTCCAGATGAGGCACAAAAACAGCAGGTGCTTCAACGGATATCAAGTGCTCCTTTAAGTGGGCTCTCCTCCACATCAACTTCAACATCACAAATACTCCAGTCCTCAAAGGTGTCACCCCAATCGCACTTGCTTCCTCACAGCTCCCAAATCTCCAGCTGCCCGTCTGAGTATGAGGTAGAACAGATGGTTGAGTCTGCAGAGCTGTTTACTCATACTATAGCCTGGGAATCAGAGGTCGACTCCAGCGCTTCTGTGAATCCAGACGAGGAAATGATCTGCACTGATGCCCAGAATCTTTATGAATCGGATCCAGGACCAGACGCAGAAGGTTCTGACCATAATGTAGACCCTCATTCCCAAACTGTAACTCCTGTTGGTGGAGACAATGAGGAAGACGATGATGAGACTCAAATACCTGATTGGAGCGACAACTTTAGTTTTTTGTCAGGGCAGGAACAGGTTGGCTCTGAGGACGACGGGTGTGATAACGCACAGGGTGATGATGATGAGGTTGGAGATCCCACTTACTGTCAACCCACAGTCAGCCAAGAGATGAGGTCAGCAGAGGAGGTGGAGGAAGATGCTAGTGACGACGAGGTCAGGTTGCGCCTTCTTGGACAGAGACGTAGTACTGGAAGCACGTCAACAACTGCATCCTCAAACACAACTCTGCCTCTCACCACAAGTCGTGGTGGCTCTTCAGGTCGCATGGGTGCTAAGCCTTGCATAGCCTGGGCATTTTTTCAGATCGATAAAGATGACCCAACTCGTGTTATCTGTAACATTTGTCAGCAAAAGCTAAGTAGAGGCCAAAAAATACATAGTTTGAGTACTTCATGCATGAACCGGCACATGGACATGAAGCATAAGTTGCAGTGGGAAGCTCAGTGTGCTACAATGCGGCCTAGCCGGCCGGGCCAACCACCGTCTGCCATATCTTGTGCATCCGCGGCCTCTTCATCCTCTGTGACTGGGGGGACAGCAGTCACACCTGTTTTGGGGCGCAGACCTGCCACCTCTTTACCTGCAACAGCCAGCGTGATTGGCAGGTCATCATTTTCTTTGGAGGTGGTAACACCAGCTGGTGTTGAGCGCTGTCCGACATCGATAGCACCACCTTTGGATCAAGGCAACCTAACATGTCCGCCTGCATCTTCCTCACAGACCGGCAGTTTGCCGGGTACACCCTTATCAACCCCGTCTAAGCACAATAGCCAGCCCTCGGTCCCTCAGATGTGGACAAGTAAAAGACCATATCCTCCTAGCCATGAGAAAGCTAAGAGGTTGAATTTCACCATCTGCAAGCTCTTGGCTACAGAAATGCTGCCTTTCCGCCTGGTGGACACAGAGGATTTTCGAGACCTTATGTCCGTCGCAGTGCCCCAGTACCAGATGCCCAGTCGGCACTACTTCTCAAAGAAAGGTGTGCCTGCGCTCCACCAGCATGTCGCACACAACATCACGGCTTCTTTGAGAAACTCTGTGTGTGACAGGGTGCATTTCACCACAGACACTTGGACGAGTAGGTATGGACAGGGGCGTTACATGTCGCTGACTGGGCACTGGGTAACTATGGTGACAGCAGGACAAGGGGCTGCTGTCCAAGTCTTGCCGTCCCCACGAGTTGTGCGTCAATCCTCTTTATGTCAAAGTTCCTCCACTGCTTCTGCCTCCTCAACCTCCTCTCGGTCCTCCACCTGCACCCAAAGCCTGTCTGGTCATGCCACAAGCTTTCTAACTGCGCAGAAGGGATCCTGCACACCTCCTTACTATGCTGGCAGTAGGGCTCAACGTCATCAGGCGGTTTTTACTTTGAAATGTCTGGGAAATGTGAGTCACACAGCTGAGGAGTTGTGGTCAGCTCTGGAGAACCAATTTCATGAATGGTTGTCTCCACTGGACCTGAAACCAGGGAAGGCCGTGTGCGACAATGCTGCAAACCTGGGTGCGGCCCTTCGCCGGGGCAATGTCACACACGTGCCTTGTATGGCTCACGTGTTGAACCTGGTTGTCCAGCAATTTTTAGCCCACTATCCCAGACTAGATGGCCTTCTGCAGAGGGCACGGTCGCTGTGTGCTCACTTCCGCCGTTCGCATCCCGCAGCTCAGCGACTTACATTTCTACAGAAGTCGTTGGGCCTGCCACTTCACCGGCTAAAATGCGATGTGCCTACCCGGTGGAATTCAACTCTGCACATGTTGCAGCGACTGTGGCAGCACCGACAAGCCCTGGTGCAATACGTTCTGACGTATAGCCTGGGCCAACGAGATCCGGAGGTGGGGCAAATCACGCTGGAGGAGTGGTCTCAGATCAGGGACCTATGCACCCTTCTGCACAGTTTTGAAATGGCGACGAAGATGTTTAGTGCTGACGATGCCATTATCAGCATGACTATTCCGGTGATTTACATGCTGGAGCACATGTTAAACAGAATTCGGAGTCAGGTGGTGGCACAAGAGGAGGTGGAGGAAGTAGAGGAGGAGGACTTGTATGCGGAAGGGCTAACATCTACAAGGTCCAGACGGTCGGCAGCACCAAGGCGGCAGGCATGTGAGGGTGGGGGAGATGGTTTTACCAGGGCTCATGGTAGCAGCCAAACTAGTGAGGAAGGTGCAGGAGCCCAGGAAGAAGTGGAGGACGAACTGATGGAAGACTCATCAGATGAGGGAGACCTTGATCACATTTCTGTTGTGCGAGGTTGGGGGGAGAGGACAGAGGAAGGAAGCATGATTGTTACCTCGTCACCAACACAACAGGGACTTGGTGCTCCTGGATGCGCAACACACATGAGTGCCTTCTTGCTGCACTACCTGCAACATGACCCTCGAATTGTGAGAATAAGAAATAATCCTGACTACTGGGTTGCCACACTGTTAGATCCCCAGTACAAAAGTAAATTTGCAGAAATTATTCCTGCCATAGAAAGGGATGCACGCATGCAGGAGTATCAGCAGAGACTGTTGCAGAATCTTACATGTGCTTTTCCACAAAACACCAGTGGTGCACGTAGTGAATCTCACAGTTCCATAAACCGTAACAGAACCACAGTATCTGCTGGTAACATCAATTTTGCGGAATCATTTCACCACTTTTTTAGCCCATCCTTTGCAAGGCCACAGGAGACCAGAAGTCTGACACATAGTCAACGCCTAGAGACGATGGTAC
Source organism: Phyllobates terribilis (assembly GCF_046119375.1). Taxonomy (NCBI): domain Eukaryota; kingdom Metazoa; phylum Chordata; class Amphibia; order Anura; family Dendrobatidae; genus Phyllobates; species Phyllobates terribilis. The sequence continues at coordinate 793,650,555 of NW_027362761.1, forward strand.
AGGAGTATCTCCAAGTAAACATTGAAGCCATGACTGTGTCCCTGGACCCTTGCTCTTTTTGGGCTTCCAATCTGGATAAATGGCTGGAGCTAGCCACTTACGCCTTGGAGATCTTGTCATGCTCCGCAGCCAGCGTTCTGTCTGAACGTGTGTTCAGCGCTGCTGGTGGTGTGCTGACAGATAAGCGCACGCGGCTCTCCACTGATAATGTAGACAGACTCACGTTCATAAAGATGAACAAATCATGGATCCGAAACGACTTTTCTACCCCTGTGTCATCCTGGGGAGAGTAAAAGCTTGATGATTGGTTAAAATCACCCTACCAACCGTTTTAAGCTTTCAAATTACTAATCATGTTTATCTGTATCTTGACTAGAGATGAGCAGTGTTCGACTAGAACTGTTCGCCAATCTCAAATTCGAGCTGTTTTGGGCGGTGTTCCCCTTAATTTTAGGCTCTAGCGGAGGTTAAGCAGACAGCTGGGGCAGATGTTTGAAGCCTGGGAAGGGGGTAATACCCACGGAGCTTCCCAGGCTACTAATATCAGCCCCCAGCTGAATACATAGCCTTTACTAGCTATTAAAATGGGGGACCCCCCCAAAAAAATGACGTGGGGTCCCCCCTAATTTAATAGCTAGCAAAGGCTAGGCAGACAGCTGGGGGCTGATATTAATAGCCCAGGAAGGGAGCCATGAATATTGGCCCCCTCCCAGGCTAGAAACATCAGCCGTCAGCCGCCCCAGAAATGGCGCATTCATAGGATGCGCCAATTCTGGCACTTAGCCTCGCTCTTCCACGCTGCCCTGGTGCGGTGGCAGTGGGGTAATAGGGCTGGGGTTGATGTCAGCTTATAATGCTAGCTGACTAGTGTTGAGCCACCCCCGTAGTGTTCGAGTTCGGTTCGGTTCGTCGAACACCCGTGTGTTCGCCGAACTGTTCGTCGAACTGTTCGTCGAACACCTTCGAACACCGTTAAAACCAATGGCAGGCAAACAAAAACACATAGAAACACATAGAAAACACCTTCAAAGGTGTCCAAAAGCTGACAAACTGCTCAGAAGACACAACTAACACATGGAAAAGTGACAAGTACATATAGTCATGCGAAAAGAAAAGAGGTGGAGGAGTAAAAGGAGGGGGAGACACAGATATAGGCATGTCATGCCCTTCTAAAATCCAAAAAGTGAGAAGCCGAGACGGCCAGTCCGCTCCTGCCCGTGCCACCTCCGTGTCGCCGGGTTTGTGCCAGAGCCGCGGTGAACCCTGACGGCCAGCCCCCCTCTCCCAATACTGGTGCCTGTCCGCTGGTGGGTCGAGAGAGCCCCCCTGTGGTGGAGGCAGCTCTAAGCTTTTTAATTTAAATTGTCCCTCTAATTTGAATGAATACACTTTAAATCCATTTACAAGGATCTATTGGAGGGCAAGTCTCATGCCAGCAGCCGCGTAATTCCAGCTCCAGTAGCGTCCACTAAAGCTGCTGCAGTTAAAAAGCTTTTATAAGGATCGAGCTCGGCTGTCCACCGCAAGGCATCCTAGTGCCAGTCCCAGCCCCTATGCCTTGGGGTGCCTCCTGATGCTCTTCACTAAGTATCCCGTGGTCCCGAAGCATTTCCTTTGAAAAAATTAAGTGTCCAAACTACAGGTGGTGTAGCTTGCTTAACAGCCGGGATAATCCGCTGACTAGCAGACACTGCTACTAGGCACAAAGTATTTCCTGGGCTAGATGCAGTTAAAAATTTGTAAGTAGATACTCTCGTTGGATGCTGAGAAAGCATTCCATAGAGTCTCCTGGGACGCCATATATGATTCTCTTAAAAAGCTTGGGGTAGGGGTCTAGGGGACCCTTTTATAGCCAAAATCACGGCCCTGTATCACAATACGTCACCTAGGCTGAAGATAAATGGAACTGTAGCACCGAGGGCTCGGTTGCTACAGACGTATTGCACCTCACCCAGAGGTGTGATATCTCACTCTCAGATAAGGATGGAGTGTGGATCAGGACCCGACACCTGCATGCATTACACCACATTGCTGTGGGGCAGGGCGACCAATATGCCCCTGAGATGGGCACGACAGTCCCTGTCCCTGGCTGGAGTGGGGGGAGGGAACACTGAGGAAGGGGAACCCTGCAGTGCAGGAGCAGGGAGGAAGCAGTTCCTGGGTGCATTGAGAAGGGAGTATAAAAGGTGGGCACCATCTTAGTTCAGTGCAGAGAAGTCTGAGCAGAAGTGGCAGGGAGCAGGGGCTCTGCATGAGCTCTGCTCCGGAGGCGGGCCTAGTAACAGAGGCCCAGGCCTGCAAGAGGGAGAAGGAAGGAAGAGGAGCGGAGAAGGCTCCAGGAACGAGGAATGAAGGGATCCCAGGGGTGCGGACGGGCGAGTCGCCACCGCACGCCCGAATCCACCTGCGTGGAGGGGTCAGGCCAAAGGGGGAGACCGGTCCCCGAACTAGTGGAGGCAGGAAACGACCCTCAGCTAGAAACCGGAGGCTCTGACATTTTATGTGGCGCAGCCCCTTGCTCCACCCGCTAGGAAGGCACCACATAGGGTCAGGGAAACTGGCGCCAAGTTTACCAAGAGGAGGCCCGAGGCAGCCGGACAGAAGTGTTGGTAAGAAAGGCCAGACAAAGGACACACAAAGGGGGTCCTGTGAAGCGCTCCAAAGTTATCTGGGAGTTGTCTGAGCCCCTCACCTGGTGAGCACAGTACGACGTGGGCAGCCGTTACCTGCAGACGTGGTCTGGATAATAAGAACTGTGAGTAAAGGCCCTGAACTGCATCACTGACTCCGTGTCGTTACTGCTGCTGCCCTGCACCATCACCCCCATCCTCCGCATACACTGCCCTGAGGCTATACTCCTCCCGTGGGGAGTTATGCTACGCTCTGCTGCACCCACAACACCAGCCTTAGCGGTCTGCCCTGTAGCGGCGGTTCACTCTGACCGCAATCCACGGGTGGCGTAGTCGGACATTTAAACATCAAAACCACATAAATAGTTCCGCCACTGGTTTGACCGCCCTGAGCCACGGAACCGGATCGCCGCCACGAAGACTACAACCACCAGCATCCACCAAAAAGGGTCCGGCTCCGGGTGTCCCAAGGCCCAGGGGGTGCGTCAGAACATTTTCATCACCTTTCACAATCACCAATGGGACAAGGCAGGGATGTCCTCTGTCCCCTCTCTTATACATCCTAGTGACGGAGCACCTGCTCTCATCAATTCGCCATAACCCCAATATTAGGTGGATTGAGGTGGGAGGCACCGAGTACAAGTGCTCTCTATTTGCTGATGATGTCCTAGTATATATCACTCAATCACATATATCCATCCCTGCTGTTATGGCTGAAATAGATCACTTTGTTACATGGTAAAATTTTAAAATCAATGCAGCGAAGTCTGAGGCCCTCGATGTCTCCCTCCCTAAATCCATATAGGATTCCATCCAGTCCAACTTTCCCTTTGCCTGGCCCTCACAGGGTATCAAATACTTAGGAATTCCTATTCATAGAGACCTCTCCCATCTATGTTATCTTAATTTTGGGCCCTTTATTGAACAATTCCATACAGACCACGGTTGGCAAGTTAGAACTGTAAGATTCACTACGTGAACCACTGGTGTTTTGTGGAAAAGCACATGTACACCGCGTTCCAAATTATTATGCAAAAAGTGTTTAGGAGTGATAAGGGAAGAATTTGTTTGTTTGTCAGTTAAACTCATTGATGGTGATGTGTGTCAGGGCTCTTTATATCACTGTAAGCAATTGCAGACACCTGTGCTAATTAGTTTGGCAGGTGTGTCCAATGAAAGGCAAGACTACTTAAGAAGGCTCTCTCACATTATTAAGCAGCCTACATTTTCTGCCAAAATGGGAAAGAAAAAGGATGTGTCGGCTGCTGAGAAGCAACAAATTGTGGAGTGTTTAGGTCAAGGCATGACTACAATCAACATTGTGCGATGATCAGGATGAAGTGTCTTGGCAATCAAGAAGTATGTAGCTGATTCACAGTACACACGTGTGCGTGCTGATAAGGGCAAATTGAGGACTCTTTCCTACAGGCAATTACGTCAGGTTGAAAGAGCAGCGGCAAAAAAGCCTTGTCATAGCAGCAGACAAGTTTTTGAAGCTGATTGTGCCTCCAACGTCCCCCGAACAACAAGATGCAGGGTCCTTCAGAGGTTTGCAGCTGTGCATACGCCATCCTGTCGACCTCCTCTATCCACTTCACACAAGCAGAAACGGCTCCAGTGGGCCAAACATTACATGAAGACTGATTTCAAAACTGTTTTGTTCACGGATGAGTGCCGTGCAGCGCTCGATGGTCCAGATGAATGGAGTGGAGGATGGCTGGTTGATGGACACCCCACGCAAACACGGCTACAGCGCCAACAAGGAGGAGGTGGAGTAATGTTTTGGGCTGGAATCATGGGGAGAGAGATTGTCGGCCCCTTTAGGATCCCTGAAGGCGCTAAAGATGAACTCCATAATGTATGTGGATTTTCTCAAACAGCACTTCCTGCCATGGTTCAAGAAGAAGAACCGTGTATTTCACAGCAAGATCATTTTTCTGCATGATAATGCATCATCTCATGCTGCACATAAAACATCTGCATCTCTGGCTGATATGGGCATAAAAGGGGACAAACTTATGGTGTGACCCCCATGCTCCCCTGACCTCTACCCCATTCAGAACCTTTGGAGCATCATTAAAAGGAGTGTCTATGATGGCGGGAGGCAGTTCACATCTAAGCAACAGCTCTGGGAGGGTATTCTGTCCTCATGCAAAACAATTGAAGCAGAAACCATCCAAAACCTGACAAATTCAATGGACGAGAGAGTTCAGAAGCTCCTTTCGAACAAGGGGTCCTATGTGAAAATGTAACATCACCTAGAATAAAGTTTTGAGTTGAAAACTGTTTGATTTCAGTTTCTAACAACCTGCTAATGCTTATAATTTCAAAAATGACCATTTTTTTGGTCTTTATTAAAATGAAAAGGTTGATCGAAAAGTTTGGGGGATCTAAGAGTGTGGCAACCCAGTAGTCATGATTACTTCGAATTCTGACAATATGAGGGTCATGCTGCAGGTAGTGCAGCAAGAAGGCACTTATGTGTCTTGCGCATCTCGGAGCCCCAAAATTATTTTCCGGGCTAGATGCAGCTAAAAATTATTTTTAATTTTAAATCTGGTGAAGCTTATTATAGATGGCCTAATAGGATCAGTGCTGCACACTGCTACAAAGCCCAAATTATTTTCCAGTCAAGATACAGATAAACATGATTAGTAATTTGAAAGCTTAAAACGGTTGGTAGGGTGATTTTAACCAATCATCAAGCTTTTACTCTCCCCAGGATGACACAGGGGTAGAAAAGTCGTTTCGGATCCATGATTTGTTCATCTTTATGAACGTGAGTCTGTCTACATTATCAGTGGAGAGCCGCGTGCGCTTATCTGTCAGCACACCACCAGCAGCGCTGAACACACGTTCAGACAGAACGCTGGCTGCGGGGCATGACAAGATCTCCAAGGCGTAAGTGGCTAGCTCCGGCCATTTATCCAGATTGGAAGCCCAAAAAGAGCAAGGGTCCAGTGACACAGTCGTGGCTTCAATGTTTACTTGGAGATACTCCTGTACCATCGTCTCTAGGCGTTGACTATGTGTCAGACTTCTTGTCTCCTGTGGCCTTGCAAAGGATGGGCTAAAAAAGTGGTGAAATGATTCCGCAAAATTGATGTTACCAGCAGATACTGTGGTTCTGTTACGGTTTGAGTGCTGAACACTTGACGGTCCCACGGTTGGCAAGTTGGAACTGTGAGATTCACTACGTGCACCACTGGTATTTTGTGGAAAAGCACATGTAAGATTCTGCAACAGTCTCTGCTGATACTCCTGCATGCGTGCATCCCTTTCTATGGCAGGAATAATTTCTGCAAATTTACTTTTGTACCGGGGATCTAACAGTGTGGCAACCCAGTAGTCAGGATTATTTCTAATTCTCACAATTCGAGGGTCATGTTGCAGGTAGTGCAGCAAGAAGGCACTCATGTGTGTTGCGCATCCAGGAGCACCAAGTCCCTGTTGTGTTGGTGGCGAGGTAACAATCATGCTTCCTTCCTCTGTCCTCTCCCCCCAACCTCGCACAACAGAAATGTGATCAAGGTCTCCCTCATCTGATGAGTCTTCCATCAGTTCGTCCTCCACTTCTTCCTGGGCTCCTGCACCTTCCTCACTAGTTTGGCTGCTACCATGCGCCCTGGTTAAACCATCTCCCCCACCCTCACATGCCTGCCGCCTTGGTGCTGCCGACCGTCTGGACCTTGCAGATGTTAGCCCTTCCGCATACAACTCCTCCTCCTCTACTTCCTCCACCTCCTCTTGTGCCACCACCTGACTCCGAATTCTGTTTAACATGTGCTCCAGCATGTAAATCACCGGAATAGTCATGCTGATAATCGCATCGTCAGCACTAAACATCTTCGTCGCCATTTCAAAACTGTGCAGAAGGGTGCATAGGTCCCTGATCTGAGACCACTCCTCCAGCGTGATTTGCCCCACCTCTGAATCTCGTTGGCCCAGGCTATACGTCAGAACGTATTGCACCAGGGCTTGTCGGTGCTGCCACAGTCGCTGCAACATGTGCAGAGTTGAATTCCACCGGGTAGGCACATCGCATTTTAGCCGGTGAAGTGGCAGGCCCAACGACTTCTGTAGAGATGTAAGTCGCTGAGCTGCGGGATGCGAACGGCGGAAGTGAGCACACAGCGACCGTGCCCTCTGCAGAAGGCCATCTAGTCTGGGATAGTGGGCTAAAAATTGCTGGACAACCAGGTTCAACACGTGAGCCATACAAGGCACGTGTGTGACATTGCCCCGGCGAAGGGCCGCACCCAGGTTTGCAGCATTGTCGCACACGGCCTTCCCTGGTTTCAGGTCCAGTGGAGACAACCATTCATGAAATTGGTTCTCCAGAGCTGACCACAACTCCTCAGCTGTGTGACTCACATTTCCCAGACATTTCAATGTAAAAACCGCCTGATGACGTTGAGCCCTACTGCCAGCATAGTAAGGAGGTGTGCAGGATCCCTTCTGCGCAGTTAGAAAGCTTGTGGCATGACCAGACAGGCTTTGGGTGCAGGTGGAAGACCGAGAGGAGGTTGAGGAGGCAGAAGCAGTGGAGGAAAAATGACATAAAGAGGATTGACGCACAACTCGTGGGGACGGCAAGACTTGGACAGCAGCCCCTTGTCCTGCTGTCACCATAGTTACCCAGGGCCCAGTCAGCGACATGTAACGCCCCTGTCCATGCCTACTCGTCCAAGTGTCTGTGGTGAAATGCACCCTGTCACACACAGAGTTTCTCAAAGAGGCGGTGATGTTGTGTGCGACATGCTGGTGGAGCGCAGGCACACCTTTCTTTGAGAAGTAGTGCCGACTGGGCATCTGGTACTGGGGCACTGCGACGGACATAAGGTCTCGAAAATCCTCTGTGTCCACCAGGCGGAAAGGCAGCATTTCTGTAGCCAAGAGCTTGCAGATGGTGAAATTCAACCTCTTAGCTTTCTCATGGCTAGGAGGAAATGGTCTTTTACTTGTCCACATCTGAGGGACCGAGGGCTGGCTATTGTGCTTAGACGGGGTTGATAAGGGTGTCCCCGGCAAACTGCCGGTCTGTGAGGAAGATGCAGGCGGACATGTTAGGTTGCCTTGATCCAAAGGTGGTGCTATCGATGTCGGACAGCGCTCAAGACCAGCTGGTGTTACCACCTCCAAAGAAAATGATGACCTGCCAATCACGCTGGCTGTTGCGGGTAAAGAGGTGGCAGGTCTGCACCCCAAAACAGGTGTGACTGCTGTCCCCCCAGTCACAGAGGATGAAGAGGCCGCGGATGCACAAGATATGGCAGACGGTGGTTGGCCCGGCCGGCTAGACCGCATTGTAGCACACTGAGCTTCCCACTGCAACTTATGCTTCATGTCCATGTGCCGGTTCATGCATGAAGTACTCAAACTATGTATTTTTTGGCCTCTACTTAGCTTTTGCTGACAAATGTTACAGATAACACGAGTTGGGTCATCTTTATCGATCTGAAAAAATGCCCAGGCTATGCAAGGCTTAGCACCCATGCGACCTGAAGAGCCACCACGACTTGTGGTGAGAGGCAGAGTTGTGTTTGAGGATGCAGTTGTTGACGTGCTTCCAGTACTACGTCTCTGTCCAGGAAGGCGCAACCTGACCTCGTCGTCACTAGCATCTTCCTCCACCTCCTCTGCTGACCTCATCTCTTGGCTGACTGTGGGTTGACAGTAAGTGGGATCTCCGACCTCATCATCATCACCCTGTGCGTTATCACACCCGTCGTCCTCAGAGCCAACCTGTTCCTGCCCTGACAAAAAACTAAAGTTGTCGCTCCAATCAGGTATTTGAGTCTTATCATCGTCTTCCTCATTGTCTCCACCAACAGGAGTTACAGTTTGGGAATGAGGGTCTACATTATGGTCAGAACCTTCTGCGTCTGGTCCTGGATCCGACTCATAAAGATTCTGGGCATCAGTGCAGATCATTTCCTCGTCTGGATTCACAGAAGCGCTGGAGTCGACCTCTGATTCCCAGGCTATAGTATGAGTAAACAGCTCTGCAGACTCAACCATCTGTTCTACCTCATACTCAGACGGGCAGCTGGAGATTTGGGAGCTGTGAGGAAGCAAGTGCGATTTGGGTGACACCTTTGAGGACTGGAGTATTTGTGATGTTGAAGTTGATGTGGAGGAGAGCCCACTTCAAGGAGCACTTGATATCCGTTGAAGCACCTGCTGTTTTTGTGCCTCATCTGGAATTTGTAGCGATTGGCGTGGCCGTAAGAAAGGGATCTTATCACATTGTCCGCTAAAAGAAGTAGACATTTTAGTTTGGCTGGAAGATGGTCTTTCTTCTGCACCTACCAAACGGACACAACCTTTTTTCCCCTTCCCAACACGCCTATTCCCCTTTCCACCAGCAGCAGGCCTTTTTCCACTCATTTTGGTGGTTAACTAATTCACAACTCTGGAGTTGTTTGCACAAAAAAACAATGGATGGTAACCGAGCAGAGCTGAGTGGCCAAACTGTGGTATTAGGCCAAAACTATTGGCTGGGTTAGATGCAGAAAAAAATTATTTTTAATTTGCAACCTGATGGAGGTCAGTATAGATGGACTAATAGACCAAGTCCCACACACCGCTAGAAGCCCAAATATTTTTTCAGAGCTAGATGCAGAAATTTTTTTTATTCAATTTGCAACCTGATGGAGGTCAGTATAGATGGACTAATAGACCAAGTCCCACACACTGCTAGAAGCCCAAATATTTTTTCAGAGCTAGATGCAGAAAAAAATTATTTTTAATTTGCAACCTGATGGAGGTCAGTATAGATGGACTAATAGACCAAGTCCCACACACTGCTAGAAGCCCAAATATTTTTTCAGAGCTAGATGCAGAAAAAAATTATTTTTAATTTGCAACCTGATGGAGGTCAGTATAGATGGACTAATAGACCAAGTCCCACACACTGCTAGAAGCCCAAATATTTTTTCAGAGCTAGATGCAGAAAAAAATTATTTTTAATTTGCAACCTGATGGAGGTCAGTATAGATGGACTAATAGACCAAGTCCCACACACCGCTAGAAGCCCAAATATTTTTTCAGAGCTAGATGCAGAAAAAAATTATTTTCAATTTGCAACCTGCTGGACGTCAGTGTAGAAGGACTAATAGAACAAGTCCCACACACTGCTAGAAGCCCAAATATTTTTTCAGAGCTAAATGAAGAAAAAAATTATTTTTAATTTGCAACCTGATGGAGGTCAGTATAGATGGACTAATAGACCAAGTCCCACACACTGCTAGAAGCCCAAATATTTTTTCAGAGCTAGATGCAGAAAAAAATTATTTTTAATTTGCAACCTGATGGAGGTCAGTATAGATGGACTAATAGACCAAGTCCCACACACCGCTAGAAGCCCAAATATTTTTTCAGAGCTAGATGCAGAAATTTTTTTTATTCAATTTGCAACCTGATGGAGGTCAGTATAGATGGACTAATAGACCAAGTCCCACACACTGCTAGAAGCCCAAATATTTTTTTCAGAGCTAGATGCAGAAAAAAATTATTTTTAATTTGCAACCTGATGGAGGTCAGTATAGATGGACTAATAGACCAAGTCCCACACACTGCTAGAAGCCCAAATATTTTTTCAGAGCTAGATGCAGAAAAAAATTATTTTTAATTTGCAACCTGATGGAGGTCAGTATAGATGGACTAATAGACCAAGTCCCACACACTGCTAGAAGCCCAAATATTTTTTCAGAGCTAGATGCAGAAAAAAATTATTTTTAATTTGCAACCTGATGGAGGTCAGTATAGATGGACTAATAGACCAAGTCCCACACACCGCTAGAAGCCCAAATATTTTTTCAGAGCTAGATGCAGAAAAAAATTATATTCAATTTGCAACCTGCTGGACGTCAGTATAGAAGGACTAATAGAACAAGTCCCACACACTGCTAGAAGCCCAAATATTTTTTCAGAGCTAAATGAAGAAAAAAATTATTTTTAATTTGCAACCTGATGGAGGTCAGTATAGATGGACTAATAGACCAAGTCCCACACACTGCTAGAAGCCCAAATATTTTTTCAGAGCTAGATGCAGAAAAAAATTATTTTTAATTTGCAACCTGATGGAGGTCAGTATAGATGGACTAATAGACCAAGTCCCACACACCGCTAGAAGCCCAAATATTTTTTCAGAGCTAGATGCAGAAAATTTTTTTATTCAATTTGCAACCTGATGGAGGTCAGTATAGATGGACTAATAGACTAAGTCCCACACACTGCTAGAAGCCCAAATATTTTTTCAGAGCTAGATGCAGAAAAAAATTATTTTTAATTTGCAACCTGATGGAGGTCAGTATAGATGGACTAATAGACCAAGTCCCACACACTGCTAGAAGCCCAAATATTTTTTCAGAGCTAGATGCAGAAAAAAATTATTTTTAATTTGCAACCTGATGGAGGTCAGTATAGATGGACTAATAGACCAAGTCCCACACACTGCTAGAAGCCCAAATATTTTTTCAGAGCTAGATGCAGAAAAAAATTATTTTTAATTTGCAACCTGATGGAGGTCAGTATAGATGGACTAATAGAACAAGTCCCACACGCTGCTAGAAGCCCAAATATTTTTTCAGAGATAAATGAAGAAAAAAATTATTTTTAATTTGCAACCTGATGGAGGTCAGTATAGATGGACTAATAGACCAAGTCCCACACACTGCTAGAAGCCCAAATATTTTTTCAGAGCTAGATGCAGAAAAAAATTATTTTTAATTTGCAACCTGATGGAGGTCAGTATAGATGGACTAATAGACCAAGTCCCACACACCGCTAGAAGCCCAAATATTTTTTCAGAGCTAGATGCAGAAAAAAATTATATTCAGTTTGCAACCTGATGGAGGTCAGTATAGATGGACTAATAGAATGATGCTATGCCCAAAAGATTTTACTTCACTAGGTGCAGTAAAAAAATTGGTATTCTATACACAGGTGGTATATCTTGCAACACAGATAGGCTACTCCACTGACTAACACACTCTGCAATAGGCCAAAAAGGATTAGCTTTGCTAGATTCAGCCAAATGCTGTGAAAAAAACTTGCACAGCACTGGCACAGACCTGCCTGGCAAAAACTGATAGGAACTGATGTAACCTAGTCCTGAAAAGGACTCCAATTACAATTAGTCTTTACTCCCACAATCTATCTATTTAAGAGCACAGACCTGCCTGATAAAAGTCGTAGGAAATGCTGTAACCTAGTCCTTAAAAGGACTGCAATCACAACTATTCCCTACTCCCAAGCTATCTGTATATTTGTGCGAAAATTGGCTTGAAATTAACAAGGTATAGCGCACACAGCAACAGCGGTGCCGTCTAACACGCAGCTGCAGCAGTGAGAAAATGGTGGCGACGGGGAAAATGGCTTGGTCTTATAGGGCAAGGACATGTGACATACACTGCCAATCACACATGCCCTTGCTTGTGTGAAAAAAAGCACTTCGCTCCGTGTGTGCGCTGCTGATAGGCTGACAGATTGCACCTCCCCACTGCAAATGCGGGAAAGAGAAAAAAAAATGGAGATCTTCATTGTTCCTGCAGAGATCCATCCCCTGCCCCTCCCCCCGCCCCGCTGTACACTCAAACTGCGTATTAACATTAATTTTCATCATTACTGAGAAAAAATCCAGTTATGATTTTGGTGCACGAACAGTTATCGAACATAACCTCGAACAGCCGAATTTTTCTCAAATTGTTCGTGTTCGCCGACCGGCTCGAACACCGCCCAAAACAGCTCGAATTTGAGATTGGCGAACAGTTCGAGTAGAACAACGCTCATCTCTACAGCTGACATCAAGCCCAGGTTAGTAATGGAGAGGCGTCTATAAGACACCCCCATTACTAACCCCATAGTCAAAGTTAAAAAAAACACAAACACCCAGAATAAAGTCCTTTAATTGAAATAAAGACACAATTCTTTATTGTTCTAAATTAAACCATACTTACTGTCACGCCCATTCCAGCTGAAGCCAACGATCTCCTGTAATAAAAATAAAATAATAAAGCAACCTCATCCTTACCTTTCCATGGTTCCCAGGACAGCTTCAGCTCTGCTACATCGAGATGACAGGCTGGACCGCAGCAGAACGCCGCCATCCAGCCTGTCATCCCGCAGACACTGAGAAGAGCAGGCTTGCTTGCGCTCCACATTGTCTCTCTGTGACGGCATAAAGATGAGCCGAGGTCATGTCCAATGAACTCGGCTCACCTCATGCACGTCACTTACAGTGTGGGAGAATTCTCACGCTGAAGCGCTTAGTGCAGGAGAATTTTCCCACGCTGTCAGTGAGGTGCATGAGGTGAGCTGAGTTCATTGGACATGAGCTCACCTCATGCACGTCACTGACAGCGTGGGAGAATTCTCCTGCACTCAGCACTTCAGCGTGAGAATTTTCCCACGCTGTCAGTGACGTCCATGAGGTGAGCCGAGTTCATTGGACATGACCTCGGCTCATCTGGATGCCGTCACAGCGAGACACTGAGGAGCGCAAGCATGCCTGCTCTTCTCAGTGTCTGCGGGATGACAGGCTGGATGGCAGCGTTCTGCTGCGGTCCAGCCTGTCATCTCGATGTAGCAGAGCTGAAGCTGTCGTGGGAACCATGGAAAGGTAAGGATGAGGTTGGTTTATTATTTTTCTTTTATTGCAGGAGATCGTTGGCTTCAGCTGGAATGGGCGTGATGGTAAGTATAGTTTAAATTAGAACAATAAAGAATTGTGTGTTTATTTCAATTAAAGGACTTTATTCTGGGTGTTGTGTTTTTTTTAAATACTTTACTAGAAATTCATGGCGGTCATGTCTAATACTGGCGTGACCCCATGAATTTTGGGCTTGGGGCCAGCTGATAATACCAAGCTGGCCCTAACCCCTTTATTACCCAGTGAGCCACCGCACCAGGGCCCTGGATGAGTTGGGTACAGCGCCAGAAGATGGCGCTTCTATGAACGCGCCATTTTCCGGGGTGGCTGCGGACTGCAATTTGCAGCGGGGGGGGCCCAGAAAGCTTGGGCCTCCCTGCGCTGCAGATTCCAGCCCCCAGCTGCCTAGTTGTACCTGGCTGGACACAAATATAGTGCGAAGCCCCACTTCAATTTTTTTTAATTATTTCATGAAATTCATGAAATAATTAAGAAAAAAAGGCCTTCCCTATATTGTTGTGTCCGGCCAGGTACAAATAGTCAGCTGGTGGTTGGGGGCAGCCCATTCCTGCCTGCTGTACCTGGCTGGACACAAATATAGTGCGAAGCCCCACTTCAATTTTTTTAAATTATTTCAGGAAATTCATGAAATAATTAAAAAAAAATTGACGTGGGGCTTCGCACTATATTTGTGTCCAGTCAGGTGCAGCAGGCAGGAACGGGCTGCCCCCAACCACCAGCTGCCTATTTGTACCTGGCCGGACACAACAATATAGGGAAGCCCTTTTTTTCTTAATTATTTCATGAAATAATTTAAAGAATATTGACGTGGGGCTTCGCCCTGTTTTTGTGTCCAGCCAGGTACAACTATGCAGCTGGGGGCTGGAATCCGCAGCGCAGGGAGGCCCAAGCTTTCTGGGCCACCCCCGCTGCAAATTGCAGTCCGCAGCCACCCCGGAAAATGGCGCGTTCATAGAAGCGCCATCTTCTGGCGCTGTACCCAACTCATCCAGGGCCCTGATGCGGTGGCTCACTGGGTAATAAAGGGGTTAGGGCCAGCTTGGCATTATCAGCTGGCCCTAAGCCCAAAATTCATGGGGTCACGCCAATATTAGACATGACCACCATGAATTTCTAGTAAAGTATTTAAAAAAAACACAACACCCAGAAAAAAGTCCTTTAATTGAAATAAACACACAATTCTTTATTGTTCTAAATTAAACCATACTTACCGTCACGCCCATTCCAGCTGAAGCCAACGATCTCCTGAAATAAAAGAAAAATAATAAAGCAACATCATCCTTACCTTTCCATGGCTCCCATGACAGCTTCAGCTCTGCTACATCGAGATGACAGGCTGGACCGCTGCAGAACGCTGCCATCCAGCCTGTCATCCCGCAGACACTGAGAAGCGCAGGCTTGCTTGCGCTCCACAGTGTCTCTCTGTGAGGGCATCCAGATGACCCGAGTTAATGTCCAATGAACTCGGCTCACCTCATGCACGTCACTGACAGCGTGGGAGAATTCTCCTGCACTTAGCGCTTCAGTGTGGGAGAATTCTCACACTGAAGCGCTGAGTGCAGGAGAATTCTCCCACGCTGTCAGTGACGTGCAGGAGGTGAGCTGAGTTCATTGGACATGAGCTCACCTTATGCATGTCACTGACAGCGTGGGAAAATTCTCCTGCACTCAGCGCTTCAGCGTGGGAGAATTCTCACGCTGAAGCGCTGAGTGCAGGAGAATTCTCCCACGCTGTCAGTGACGTGCAGGAGGTGAGCTGAGTTCATTGGACATGAGCTCACCTTATACACGTCACTGACAGCGTGGGAGAATTCTCCTGCACTCAGCGCTTCAGCGTGAGAATTTTCCCACGCTGTCAGTGACGTGCATGAGGTGCGCCGAGTTCATTGGACATGAACTCGTCTCATCTTTATGCCGTCACAGCCAGACACTGCAGAGCGCAAGCAAGCCTGCGCTTCTTACTGTCTGCGGGATGATAGGCTGGATGGCAGCGTTCTGCTGCGGTCCAGCCTGTCATCTCGATGTAGCAGAGCTGAAGCTGTCGTGGGAACCATGGAAAGGTAAGGATGATGTTGCTTTATTATTTTTCTTTTATTGCAGGAGATCGTTGGCTTCAGCTGGAATGGGTGTGATGGAAAGTATGGTTTAATTTAGAACAATAAAGGATTGTGTCTTTATTTCAATTAAAGGACTTTATTCTGGGTGTTTGTGTTTTCTTTTAACTTTGACTATGGGGTTAGTAATGGGGGTGTCTTATAGACGCCTCTCCATTACTAACCTGGGCTTGATGTCAGCTGGCATTATAAGCTGACATCAACCCCAGCCCTATTACCCCCTGCCACCGCTACAGGGCAGCGTGGAAGAGCGAGGCTAAGTGCCAGAATTGGCGCATCCTATGAATGCGCCATTTCTGGGGCGGCTGACGGCTGGTGTTTCTAGCCTGGGAGGGGGCCAATATTCATGGCCCCCTTCCTGGGCTATTAATATCAGCTCCCAGCTGTCTGCCTAGCCTTTGCTAGCTATTAAATTAGGGGGGACCCCACGTCATTTTTTTGGGGGGGTCCCCCATTTTAATAGCTAGTAAAGGCTATGTATTCAGCTGGGGGCTCATATTAGTAGCCTGGGAAGCTCCGTGGGTATTACCCCCTTCCCAGGCTTCAAACATCTGCCCCAGCTGTCTGCTTAACCTCCGCTAGAGACTAAAATTAAGGGGAACCCCACGCCAATTTTTTTTAATAATAAATCCTTTATTTTAATACTAAATGACAAGTACAGTACCCAACACTATCACTGTACTTCATATATATGTGACTGACATGTTTCTATCTATCTAATCTATGTGTGAAGCTCTATTCTGTCTGTTCTAAATTGTCGGGTACAGATGCTGAATTGCCGGCCGGCTTTTTTAAAGAGACGGTGCATGAAAACACTATTATTTTTTTTAATAAATCCTTTACACTAAATGACAAGTACAGTAAGCAACATTGTCACTGTACTTCATATATATGTGACTGACATGTTTCTATCTATCTAATCTATGTGTGAAGCTCTATTCTGTCTGTTATAAATTGTCGGGTACAGATGCTGAATTGCCGGCCGGCTTTTTTAAAGAGACAGTGCATGAAAACACTATTATATTTCTTAATAAATCCTTTACACTAAATGACAAGTACAGTAAGCAACACTGTCACTGTACTTCATATATATGTGACTGACATGTTTCTATCTATCTAATCTATGTGTGAGGCTCTATTCCTTCTTGTCTAAATTGTCGGGTACCGGTGTATGCCGCTGCTGAATTGCCGGCCGGCTTTATTAAAGAAAGCGTCTTCTGAGCAGTTTGTCAGCTTTTGGACACCTTTGAAGGTTTTTTCTATGTGTTTCTATGTGTTTTTGTTTGACTGCCATTGGTTTTAACGGTGTTCGACGGTGTTCTAAGGTGTTCGACGAACAGTTCGACGAACAGTTCCTCGAACATCCCGGTGTTCGACGAACCGAACCGAACCCGAACACTACGGGGTTGGCTCAACACTAATCTTGACTGGAAAATAATTTGGGCTTTGTAGCAGTGTGCAGCACTGATCATATTAGCCCATCTATACTAAGCTCCACCAGATTTAAAATTAATAATAATTTTTAGCTGCATCTAGCCCGGAAAATAATTTTGGGGCTCCGAGATGCGCAAGACACATAAGTGCCTTCTTGCTGCACTACCTGCAACATGACCCTCATATTGTCAGAATTCGAAGTAATCATGACTACTGGGTTGCCACACTCTTAGATCCCCCAAACTTTTCGATCAACCTTTTCATTTTAATAAAGACCAAAAAAATGGTAATTTTTGAAATTATAAGCATTAGCAGGTTATTAGAAACTGAAATTAAACAGTTTTCAACTCAAAACTTTATTCTAGGTGATGTTACATTTTCACATAGGACCCCTTGTTCGAAAGGAGCTTCTGAACTCTCTCGTCCATTGAATTTGTCAGGTTTTGGATGGTTTCTGCTTCAATTGTTTTGCATGAGGACAGAATACCCTCCCAGAGCTGTTGCTTAGATGTGAACTGCCTCCCGCCATCATAGACACTCCTTTTGATGATGCTCCAGAGGTTCTGAATGGGGTTGAGGTCAGGGGAGCATGGGGGTCACAACATAAGTTTGTCCACTTTTATGCCCATATCAGCCAGAGATGCAGATGTTTTATGTGCAGCATGAGATGGTGCATTATCATGCAAAAAAATGATCTTGCTGTGAAATACATGGTTCTTCTTCTTGAACCATGGCAGGAAGTGCTGTTTGAGAAAATCCACATACAATATGGAGTTCATCTTTAGCGCCTTCAGGGATCCTAAAGGGGCCGACAATCTCTCTCCCCATGATTCCAGCCCAAAACATTACTCCACCTCCTCCTTGTTGGCGCTGTAGCCGTGTTTGCGTGGGGTGTCCATCAACCAACCATCCTCCACTCCATCCATCTGGACCATCGAGCGCTGCACGGCACTCATCCGTGAACAAAACAGTTTTGAAATCAGTCTTCATGTAATGTTTGGCCCACTGGAGCCGTTTCTGCTTGTGTGAAGTGGATAGAGGAGGTCGACAGGATGGCATATGCACAGCTGCAAACCTCTGAAGGACCCTGCATCTTGTTGTTCGGGGGACGTTGGAGGCACCAGCAGCTTCAAAAACTTGTCTGCTGCTATGACAAGGCTTTTTTGCCGCTGCTCTTTTAACCTGACGTAATTGCCTGTAGGAAAGAGTCCTCAATTTGCCCTTATCAGCACGCACACGTGTGTACTGTGAATCAGCTACATACTTCTTGATTGCCAAGAAACTTCAACCTGATCATCGCACAATGTTGATTGTAGTCATGCCTTGACCTAAACACTCCACAATTTGTTGCTTCTCAGCAGCCGACACATCCTTTTTCTTTCCCATTTTGGCAGAAAATGTAGGCTGCTTAATAATGTGAGACAGCCTTCTTAAGTAGTCTTGCCTTTTATTGGACACACCTGCCAAACTAATTAGCACAGGTGTCTGCAATTGCTTACAGTGATATAAAGAGCCCTGACACACATCACCATCAATGAGTTTAACTGACAAACAAACAAATTCTTCCCTTATCACTCCTAAACACTTTTTGCATAATAATTTGGAACACAGTGTACATGTGCTTTTCCACAAAACACCAGTGGTTCACGTAGTGAATCTTACAGTTCTAACTTGCCAACCGTGGTCTGTATGGAGTTGTTCAATAAAGGGCCCAAAATTAAGATAACATAGATGGGAGAGGTCTCTATGAATAGGAATTCCTAAGTATTTGATACCCTGTGAGGGCCAGGCAAAGGAAAGTTGGACTGGATGGAATCCTATATGGTTTTGGGGAGGGAGACATCGAGGGCCTCAGACTTTGCTGCATTGATTTTAAAATTTGACCATGTAACAAAGTGATCTATTTCAGCCATAACAGCATGGATGGATATATGTGATTGAGTGATATATACTAGTACATCATCAGCAAATAGAGAGCACTTGTACTCGGTGCCTCCCACCTCAATCCACCTAATATTGGGGTTATGGCGAATTGATGAGAGCAGGTGCTCCGTCGCTAGGATGTATAAGAGAGGGGACAGAGGACATCCCTGCCTTGTCCCATTGGTGATTGTGAAAGGTGATGAAAATGTTCTGATGCACCACCTGGGCCTTGGGACACCCGGAGCCGGACCCTTTTTGGTGGATGCTGGTGGTTGTAGTCTTCGTGGCGGCGACCCGGTTCCGTGGCTCAGGGTGGTCAAACCAGTGGCGGAACTATTTATGTGGTTTTGATGTTTAAATGTCCGACTACGCCACCCGTGGATTGCGGTCAGAGTGAACCGCCGCTGCAGGGCAGACCGCTGAGGCTGGTGTTGTGGGTGCAGCAGAGCGTAGCATAACTCCCCACGGGAGGAGTATAGCCTCAGGGCAGTGTATGCGGAGGATGGGGGTGATGGTGCAGGGCAGCAGCAGTAACGACACGGAGTCAGTGATGCAGTCCAGGGCCTTTACTCACAGTTCTTATTATCCAGACCACGTCTGCAGGTAACGGCTGCCCACGTCGTACTGTGCTCACCAGGTGAGGGGCTCAGACAACTCCCAGATAACTTTGGAGCACTTCACAGGACCCCCTTTGTGTGTCCTTTGTCTGGCCTTTCTTACCAACCCTTCTGTCCGGCTGCCTCGGGCCTCCTCTTGGTAAACTTGGCGCCAGTTTCCCTGACCCTATGTGCTGCCCTCCTAGCGGGTGTAGCGAGGGGCTGCGCCACATGAAATGTCACAGCCTCCGGTTTCTAGCTGAGGGTCGTTTCCTGCCTCCACTAGTTTCGGGGACCGGTCTCCCCCTTTGGCCTGACCCCTCTATGCAGGTGGATTCGGGCGTGCGGTGGCGACTTGCCCGTCCGCACCCCTGGGATCCCTTCATTCCTCGTTCCTGGAGCCTTCTCCGCTCCTCTTCCTTCCTTCTCCCTCTTCCAGGCCTGGGCCTCTGTTACTAGGCCCGCCTCCGGAGCAGAGCTCATGCAGAGCCCCTGCTCCCTGCCACTTCTGCTCAGACTTCTCTGCACTGAACTAAGATGGTGCCCACCTTTTATACTCCCTTCTCAATGCACCCAGGAACTGCTTCCTCCCTGCTCCTGCACTACAGGGTTCCCCTTCCTCAGTGTTCCCTCCCCTCACTCCAGCCAGGGACAGGGACTGTCGTGCCCATCTCAGGGGCATATTGGTCGCCCTGCCCCACGGCAATGTGGTGTAATGCATGCAGGTGTCGGGTCCTGATCCACACTCCATCCTTACCTGAGAGTGAGATTTCACAACTCTGGGTGAGGTGCAATACCTCTGTAGCAACCGAGCCCTCAGGGTGCTACAGTTCCATTTATCTTCAGCCTAGGTGACGTATTGCGATACAGGGCCGTGATTTTGGCTATAAAAGGGTCCCCTAGACCCCTACCCCAAGCTTTTTAAGAGAATCATATATGGCGTGCCAGGAGACTCTATGGAATGCTTTCTCATCATCCAACGAGAGTATCTAATTACAAATTTTTAACTGCATCTAGCCCAGGAAATACTTTGTGCCTAGTAGCAGTGTCTGCTAGTCAGCGGATTATCCCGGCTGTTAAGCAAGCTACACCACCTGTAGTTTGGACACTTAATTTTTTCAAAGGAAATGCTTCGGGACCACGGGATACTCAGTGAAGAGCATCAGGAGGCACCCCAAGGCATAGGGGCTGGGACTGGCAGTAGGATGCCTTGCGGTGGACAGCCGAGCTCGATCCTTATAAAAGCTTTTTAACTGCAGCAGCTTTAGTGGACGCTACTGGAGCTGGAATTACGCGGCTGCTGGCATGAGACTTGCCCTCCAATAGATCCTTGTAAATGGATTTAAAGTGTATTCATTCAAATTAGAGAGACAATTTAAATTAAAAAGCTTAGAGCTGCCTCCACCACAGGGGGGCTCGCTCGACCCACCAGCGGACAGGCACCAGTATTGGGAGAGGGGGGCTGGCCGTCAGGGTTCACTGTGGCTCTGGCACAAACCCGGCGACACGGAGGTGGCACGGGCAGGAGCGGACTGAACGTGTCAGCTTCTCACTTTTTGGATTTTAGAAGGGCATGACATGCCTATATCTGTGTCTCCCCCTCCTTTTACTCCTCCACCTCTTTTCTTTTCTCATGACTATATGTACTTGTCACTTTTCCATGTGTTAGTTGTGTCTTCTGAGCAGTTTGTCAGCTTTTGGACACCTTTGAAGGTGTTTTCTATGTGTTTCTATGTGTTTTTGTTTGCCTGACATTGGTTTTAACGGTGTTCGATGGTGTTCGACGAACAGTTCGACGAACAGTTCGTCGAACACCTGTGTGTTCGACGAACTGTTCGTCGAACTGTTCGTCGAACACCATCGAACACCGTTAAAACCAATGGCACTCAAACAAAAACACATAGAAACACATAGAAAACACCTTCAAAGGTGTCCAAAAGCAGTTCGGCGAACACACGGGTGTTCGACGAACCGAACCGAACTCGAACACAATGGGGGTGGCTCAACGCTACTCTTGGCATTCTCTTGATGAGCTGCAAGAGGTAGTCACCGGAAATGGTCTTACAACAATCTTGAAGGAGTTCGCAGAGATGCTTAGCACTTGTTGGCCCTTTTGCCTTCACTCTGCGGTCCAGCTCACCCCAAACCATCTCGATTGGGTTCAGGTCTGGTGACTGTGGAGGCCAGATCATCTGGCGTAGCACCCCATCACTCTCCTTCTTGGTAAAATAGCCCATACACAGCCTGGATGTGTGTTTGGGGTCATTGTCCTGTTGAAAAATAAATGATGGTCCAACTAAACGCAAACCGGATGGAATAGCATGCCGCTGCAAGATGCTGTGGTAGCCATGCTGGTTCAGTATGCCTTCAATTTTGAATAAATCCCCAACAGTGTCACCAGCAAAGCACCCCCACACCATCACACCTCCTCCTCCATGCTTCACGGTGGGAACCAGGCATGTAGAGTCCATCCGTTCACCTTTTCTGCGTCGCACAAAGACACGGTGGTTGGAACCAAAGATCTCAAATTTGGACTCATCAGACCAAAGCACAGATTTCCACTGGTCTAATGTCCATTCCTTGTGTTCTTTAGCCCAAACAAGTCTCTTCTGCTTGTTGCCTGTCCTTAGCAGTGGTTTACTAGCAGCTATTTTACCATGAAGGCCTGCTGCACAAAGTCTCTTCTTAACAGTTGTTGTAGAGATGTGTCTGCTGCTAGAACTCTTTGTGGCATTGACCTGGTCTCTAATCTGAGCTGCTGTTAACCTACGATTTCTGAGGCTGGTGACTCGGATAAACTTATCCTCAGAAGCAGAGGAGACTCTTGGTCTTCCTTTCCTGGGGCGGTCGTCATGTGAGCCAGTTTCTTTGTAGCGCTTGATAGTTTTTGCAACTGCACTTGGGGACACTTTCAAAGTTTGCCCAATTTTTCGCACTGACTGACCTTCATTTCTTAAAGTAATGATGGCCACTCGTTTTTCTTTACTTAGCTGCTTTTTTCTTGCCATAATACAAATTCTAACAGTCTATTTACTAGGACTATCAGCTGTGTATCCACCAGACTTCTGCACAACACAACTGATGGTCCCAATCCCATTTATAAGGCAAGAAATCCCACTTATTAAACCTGACCGGGCACACCTGTGAAGTGAAAACCATTTCCGGTGACTACCTCTTGAAGCTCATGAAGAGAATGCCAAGAGTGTGCAAAGCAGTCATCAAAGCAAAAGGTGGCGACTTTGAAGAACCTAGAATATAAGACATATTTTCAGTTGTTTCACACTTTTTTGTTAAGTATATAATTCCACATGTGTTAATCCATAGTTTTGATGCCTGCAGGGTGAATGTACAATTTTCATACTCATGAAAATACAGAAAAATCTTTAAGTGAGAAGGTGTGTCCAAACTTTTGGTCTGTACTGTATATATATATATATATATATATATATATATATATATACAGCGTGGGCCATTTATATGGATACACCTAAATAAAATGGGAATGGTTAGTGATATCAACTTCCTGTTTTTGGCACATTAGTATATGGGAAGGGGAAAACTTTTCCTGATGGTGACCATGGCGGCCATTTTGAAGTTTTCAGTAGGTTTTACTGAACCTATCTACTACCACCAAAACCACCCTTTTGCCCGCAGAAACCTGTAGGTCAGTAATAAAATACATGGAAAAGTGTGTCCATGGCCTACTAGGGATAGGTAGCGGAAGAAGAGTACCAGACGGAAGGGTATGCGAAACCTTAGAACGCGCGCAAATACTACAATCAGCTACTTGTTCAATCACATCCCGATGCAACCCTGGCCACCAAAAACGACGAGAGAGGAGTTACGGACTTGCCTTACCACCTGGATGCCCAGCAAGCACTGAGTCATGATGTTCCTTAATTACATTGCGATGCTGATCAGATGGTACAAATAACCTTCCTGAAGGGCAGGAGGCAGGGGTGTCCCCCTGAGCCTCCAACACCTCACCCTCCAGTTCAGGAAACAGTGAAAAAATGACTACCCCTTTCTGTAATATCAGGGCAGGGTTCTCATGGTCACCACCACCAGGGAAGTTCTGGGACAAAGCATCAGCCTTGACATTTTTGACCCCTGGAAGAAAAGTGACAACAAAATTGAACCAAGTTAAAAACAGGGACCATCTGGCTTGCCTTGGGTTGAGACATTTAGCTGACTGGAGATAAGACAGGAACTTATGGTCAGTAATAACAGTAATAGGATTGCCCGTCCACTCCAACCAATGTCGCCATTCTTCGAACGCCAATTTGATTGCCAAAAGTTCCCTATTACCCACGTCATAATTTCTCTCAGCCAAAGACAATTTTTTAGAAAAGAAGGCGCACGGATCCTGAGACAGCACAGCCCCAACCCCGACATCTGACGCATCAACCTCCACAATAAAGGGTTGGGAAACATCTGATTGACTAAGTATAGGTGCAGTGGCAAAATGATTCTTTAAGGAAGAAAAAGCCTGGAGGGAAGCATTCGACCATTTGGATAAATCAGACCCCTTATTAGTCATGTCAGTAAGGGGTTTCACAATAACAGAGTAATTTTGGATGAATTTCCAGTAAAAATTAGTAAAGCCCAGAAAACGTTGTAGAGCCTTCAGGTTCTTGGTACGTTCCCAATCAAGGACCGCACGGATCTTCTCCGGATTCATCCGAAAACCTGAAGATGACAACAAGTACCCCGAAAACTGCACCTCCTGAACAGCGAAAACACATTTTTCCAGTTTGGCATAAAGTTTGTTATCCCTTATTATATGGAGCAAATGCTTATCAGGCCCCCAATGTGTCTTAAAATCAGGTGAATAAACCAAAATATCATCCAGATAGACAACCACAAACCTCCCCATCAAATGATGGAAAATATCATGCAATAGAGAGATCACAATACCAACCCGTTGCTCCTCTTTTCCGGAGGAGTAAGGACGAAGTTTAAAATACAATTTGCATGCCTCGTTAAATACAAAAAAAATTGTCCCTACCTCCTGAAAACCTGCCGGGAGGGCAATCTTGGGTTCAGGCTGGACAGGCCTACCTGCAGAGATCCCCACATTGGCGACCTGTAACCACTGATGTTGCTGCTGAACCTCACAGTGGAGGTGATTTACCTCCAGAGACAGACAGTGGAACTGCTTTGCGAGCTCTGCAACTATAACCATACCAAGGGAGAAAGGAAAAAAAAGGTCCACGCCCAAAAACACACCGAGAAAAAAATAACTCAAAGTGTCAGTTTTGTTTTTTTTTCCTTTTCAAAATGTGCTCGGCCGACAATAATGTCACGCAAGGTGTGGGAAAAACTTAGTGAAACACAAATGAAAAAGGGAAAGGAAGCCCAGAATCTAGGGAAAGGGGGGGAAGTGGAGACCTCCTTTGGTTGAGTTAGCGTTATCCTGTCTCCCCGAACTTCCCTGTATTGGCTCTTCATCAATCTCCACATGTCTTTCCCTGGCATTTGGCTCAGGCTAGGGAAGGGAGGAGATGAGCACTAGTCGATCTCCACTAAACACTATAGACAAAAAGGAAGGACAAATAGCTTCGTTTTAGACGACTCCAGACAAATGTGCACATGTCCTCAAGCTCCAGAGAGGACAAAGTACTGCTCTTGCTAAAACCTTCACAAGTAGTAATGAATATCGCCGGCACCTCCCTCTAGAACACACCAGGTATTTATACACCCAGTGTAGGGAGTTAATAAGCAGTGTTGAGCCACCCCCGTAGTGTTCGAGTTCGGTTCGGTTCGTCGAACACCCGTGTGTTCGAAGAACTGTTTGTCGAACTGTTCATCGAACACCTTCGAACACCGTTAAAACCAATGGCAGGCAAACAAAAACACATAGAAACAAATAGAAAACACCTTCAAAGGTGTCCAAAAGCTGACAAACTGCTCAGAAGACTCAACTAACACATGGAAAAGTGACAAGTACATATAGTCATGCGAAAAGAAAAGAGGTAGAGGAGTAAAAGGAGGGGGAGACGCAGATATAGGCATGTCATGCCCTTCTAAAATCCAAAAAGTGAGAAGCCGACACGGCCAGTCCGCTCCTGCCCGTGCCACCTCCGTGTCGCCGGGTTTGTGCCAGAGCCGCGGTGAACCCTGACGGCCAGCCCCCCTCTCCCAATACTGGTGCCTGTCCGCTGGTGGGTCGAGCGAGCCTCCCTGTGGTGGAGGCAGCTCTAAGCTTTTTAATTTAAATTGTCTCTCTAATTTGAATGAATACACTTTAAATCCATTTACAAGGATCTATTGGAGGGCAAGTCTCATGCCAGCAGCCGCGTAATTCCAGCTCCAGTAGCGTCCACTAAAGCTGCTGCAGTTAAAAAGCTTTTATAAGGATCGAGCTCGGCTGTCCACCGCAAGGCATCCTACTGCCAGTCCCAGCCCCTATGCCTTGGGGTGCCTCCTGATGCTCTTCACTGAGTATCCCGTGGTCCCGAAGCATTTCCTTTGAAAAAATTAAGTGTCCAAACTACAGGTGGTGTAGCTTGCTTAACAGCCGGGATAATCCGCTGACTAACAGACACTGCTACTAGGCACAAAGTATTTCCTGGGCTAGATGCAGTTAAAAATTTGTAATTAGATACTCTCGTTGGATGCTGAGAAAGCATTCCATAGAGTCTCCTGGCACGCCATATATGATTCTCTTAAAAAGCTTGGGGTAGGGGTCTAGGGGACCCTTTTATAGCCAAAATCACAGCCCTGTATCGCAATACGTCACCTAGGCTGAAGATAAATGGAACTGTAGCACCCTGAGGGCTCGGTTGCTACAGAGGTATTGCACCTCACCCAGAGGTGTGATATCTCACTCTCAGGTAAGGATGGAGTGTGGATCAGGACCCGACACCTGCATGCATTACACCACATTGCCGTGGGGCAGGGCGACCAATATGCCCCTGAGATGGGCACGACAGTCCCTGTCCCTGGCTGGAGTGGGGGGAGGGAACACTGAGGAAGGGGAACCCTGTAGTGCAGGAGCAGGGAGGAAGCAGTTCCTGGGTGCATTGAGAAGGGATTATAAAAGGTGGGCACCATCTTAGTTCAGTGCAGAGAAGTCTGAGCAGAAGTGACAGGGAGCAGGGGCTTTGCATGAGCTCTGCTCTGGAGACGGGCCTAGTAACAGAGGCCCAGGCCTGGAAGAGGGAGAAGGAAGGAAGAGGAGCGGAGAAGGCTCCAGGAACGAGGAACGAAGGGATCCCAGGGGTGCGAACGGGCAAGTCGCCACCGCACGCCCGAATCCACCTATATGGAGGGGTCAGGCCAAAGGGGGAGACCGGTCCCCGAAACTAGGGGAGGCAGGAAACGACCCTCAGCTAGAAACCGGAGGCTGTGACATTTTATGTGACGCAGCCCTCGCTACACCCGCTAGGAAGGCACCACATAGGGTCAGGGAAACTGGCACCAAGTTTACCAAGAGGAGGCCCGAGGCAGCCGGACAGAAGGGTTGGTAAGAAAGGCCAGACAAAGGACACACAAAGGGGGTCCTGTGAAGCGCTCCAAAGTTATCTGGGAGTTGTCTGAGCCCCTCACCTGGTGAGCACAGTACGACGTGGGCAGCCGTTACCTGCAGACGTGGTCTGGATAATAAGAACTGTGAGTAAAGGCCCTGGACTGCATCACTGACTCCGTGTCGTTACTGCTGCTGCCCTGCACCATCACCCCCATCCTCCGCATACACTGCCCTGAGGCTATACTGCCCTGGGGAGTTATGCTACGCTCTGCTGCACCCACAACACTAGCCTCAGCGGTCTGCCCTGCAGCGGCGGTTCACTCTGACCGCAATCCACGGGTGGCGTAGTCGGACATTTAAACATCAAAACCACATAAATAGTTCCGCCACTGGATTGACCGCCCTGAGCCACGGAATCGGGTCGCCGCCACGGAGACTACAACCACCAGCATCCACCAAAAAGGGTCCGGCTCCGGGTGTCCCAAGGCCCAGGGGGTGCATCAGAACATTTTCATCACCTTTCACAATCACCAATGGGACAAGGCAGGGATGTCCTCTGTCCCCTCTCTTACACATTCTAGTGACGGAGCACCTGCTCTCATCAATTCGCCATAACCCCAATATTAGGTGGATTGAGGTGGGAGGCACCAAGTACAAGTGCTCTCTATTTGCTGATGATGTCCTAGTATATATCACTCAATCACATATATACATCCCTGCTGTTATGGCTGAAATAGATAACTTTGTTATATGGTCAAATTTTAAAATCAATACAGCGAAGTCTGAGGCCCTCGATGTCTCCCTCCCCAAATCCATACAGTATTCCATCGAGTCCAACTTTCCCTTTGCCTGGCCCTCACAGGGTATCAAATACTTAGGAATTTGTATTCATAGAGACCTCTCCAATCTATGTTATCTTAATTTTGGGCCCTTTATTGAACAACTCCATACAGACCACGGCTGGCAAGTTAGAACTGTAAGATTCACTACGTGAACCACTGGTGTTTTGTGGAAAAGCACATGTACACAGTGTTCCAAATTATTATGCAAAAAGTGTTTAGGAGTGATAAGGGAAGAATTTGTTTGTTTGTCAGTTAAACTCATTGATGGTGATGTGTGTAAGGGCTCTTTATATCACTGTAAGCAATTGCAGACACCTGTGCTAATTAGTTTGGCAGGTGTGTCCAATGAAAGGCAAGACTACTTAAGAAGGCTGTCCCACATTATTAAGCAGCCTACATTTTCTGCCAAAATGGGAAAGAAAAAGGATGTGTCGGCTGCTGAGAAGCAACAAATTGTGGAGTGTTTAGGTCAAGGCATGACTACAATCAACATTGTGCGATGATCAGGATGAAGTGTCTTCGCAATCAAGAAGTATGTAGCTGATTCACAGTACACACGTGTGCGTGCTGATAAGGGCAAATTGAGGACTCTTTCCTACAGGCAATTACGTCAGATTAAAAGAGCAGCGGCAAAAAAGCCTTGTCATAGCAGCAGACAAGTTTTTGAAGCTGCTTGTGCCTCCAACGTCCCCCGAACAACAAGATGCAGGGTCCTTCAGAGGTTTGCAGCTGTGCATACGCCATCCTGTCGACCTCCTCTATCCACTTCACACAAGCAGAAACGGCTCCAGTGGGCCAAACATTACATGAAGACTGATTTCAAAACTGTTTTGTTCACGGATGAGTGCCGTGCAGCGCTCGATGGTCCAGATGGATGGAGTGGAGGATGGCTGGTTGATGGACACCCCACGCAAACACGGCTACAGCGCCAACAAGGAGGAGGTGGAGTAATGTTTTGGGCTGGAATCATGGGGAGAGAGATTGTCGGCCCCTTTAGGATCCCTGAAGGCGCTAAAGATGAACTCCATAATGTATGTGGATTTTCTCAAACAGCACTTCCTGCCATGGTTCAAGAAGAAGAACCGTGTATTTCACAGCAAGATCATTTTTCTGCATGATAATGCACCATCTCATGCTGCACATAAAACATCTGCATCTCTGGCTGATATGGGCATAAAAGGGGACAAACTTATGGTGTGACCCCCATGCTCCCCTGACCTCTACCCCATTCAGAACCTCTGGAGCATCATCAAAAGGAGTGTCTATGATGGCGGGAGGCAGTTCACATCTAAGCAACAGCTCTGGGAGGGTATTCTGTCCTCATGCAAAACAATTGAAGCAGAAACCATCCAAAACCTGACAAATTCAATGGACGAGAGAGTTCAGAAGCTCCTTTCGAACAAGGGGTCCTATGTGAAAATGTAACATCACCTAGAATAAAGTTTTGAGTTGAAAACTGTTTGATTTCAGTTTCTAATAACCTGCTAATGCTTATAATTTCAAAAATGACCATTTTTTTGGTCTTTATTAAAATGAAAAGGTTGATCGAAAAGTTTGGGGGATCTAAGAGTGTGGCAACCCAGTAGTCATGATTACTTCGAATTCTGACAATATGAGGGTCATGCTGCAGGTAGTGCAGCAAGAAGGTACTTATGTGTCTTGCGCATCTCGGAGCCCCAAAATTATTTTCCGGGCTAGATGCAGCTAAAAATTATTTTTAATTTTAAATCTGGTGAAGCTTTAGTATAGATGGCCTAATAGGATCAGTGCTGCACACTGCTACAAAGCCCAAATTATTTTCCAGCCAAGATACAGATAAACATGATTAGTAATTTGAAAGCTTAAAACGGTTGGTAGGGTGATTTTAACCAATCATCAAGCTTTTACTCTCCCCAGGATGACACAGGGGTAGAAAAGTCGTTTCGGATCCATGATTTGTTCATCTTTATGAACGTGAGTCTGTCTACATTATCAGTGGAGAGCCGCGTGTGCTTATCTGTCAGCACATCACCAGCAGCGCTGAACACACGTTCAGACAGAACGCTGGCTGCGGGGCATGACAAGATCTCCAAGGCGTAAGTGGCTAGCTCCGGCCATTTATCCAGATTGGAAGCCCAAAAAGAGCAAGGGTCCAGGGACAGAGTCGTGGCTTCAATGTTTACTTGTAGATACTCCTGTACCATCGTCTCTAGGCGTTGACTATGTGTCAGACTTCTTGTCTCCTGTGGCCTTGCAAAGGATGGGCTAAAAAAGTGGTGAAATGATTCCGCAAAATTGATGTTACCAGCAGATACTGTGGTTCTGTTACGGTTTGAGTGCTGAACACTTGACGGTCCCACGGTTGGCAAGTTGGAACTGTGAGATTCACTACGTGCACCACTGGTATTTTGTGGAAAAGCACATGTAAGATTCTGCAACAGTCTCTGCTGATACTCCTGCATGCGTGCATCCCTTTCTATGGCAGGAATAATTTCTGCAAATTTACTTTTGTACCGGGGATCTAACAGTGTGGCAACCCAGTAGTCAGGATTATTTCTAATTCTCACAATTCGAGGGTCATGTTGCAGGTAGTGCAGCAAGAAGGCACTCATGTGTGTTGCGCATCCAGGAGCACCAAGTCCCTGTTGTGTTGGTGGCGAGGTAACAATCATGCTTCCTTCCTCTGTCCTCTCCCCCCAACCTCGCACAACAGAAATGTGATCAAGGTCTCCCTCATCTGATGAGTCTTCCATCAGTTCGTCCTCCACTTCTTCCTGGGCTCCTGCACCTTCCTCACTAGTTTGGCTGCTATCATGCGCCCTGGTAAAACCATCTCCCCCACCCTCACATGCCTGCCGCCTTGGTGCTGCCGACCGTCTGGACCTTGCAGATGTTAGCCCTTCCGCATACAACTCCTCCTCCTCTACTTCCTCCACCTCCTCTTGTGCCACCACCTGACTCCGAATTCTGTTTAACATGTGCTCCAGCATGTAAATCACCGGAATAGTCATGCTGATAATGGCATCGTCAGCACTAAACATCTTCGTCGCCATTTCAAAACTGTGCAGTAGGGTGCATAGGTCCCTGATCTGAGACCACTCCTCCAGCGTGATTTGCCCCACCTCTTAATCTCGTTGGCCCAGGCTATACGTCAGAACGTATTGCACCAGGGCTTGTCGGTGCTGCCACAGTCGCTGCAACATGTGCAGAGTTGAATTCCACCGGGTAGGCACATCGCATTTTAGCCGGTGAAGTGGCAGGCCCAACGACTTCTGTAGAGATGTAAGTCGCTGAGCTGCGGGATGCGAACGGCAGAAGTGAGCACACAGCGACCGTGCCCTCTGCAGAAGGCCATCTAGTCTGGGATAGTGGGCTAAAAATTGCTGGACAACCAGGTTCAACACGTGAGCCATACAAGGCACGTGTGTGACATTGCCCCGGCGAAGGGCCGCACCCAGGTTTGCAGCATTGTCGCACACGGCCTTCCCTGGTTTCAGGTCCAGTGGAGACAACCATTCATGAAATTGGTTCTCCAGAGCTGACCACAACTCCTCAGCTGTGTGACTCACATTTCCCAGACATTTCCATGTAAAAACCGCCTGATGACGTTGAGCCCTACTGCCAGCATAGTAAGGAGGTGTGCAGGATCCCTTCTGCACAGTTAGAAAGCTTGTGGCATGACCAGACAGGCTTTGGGTGCAGGTGGAAGACCGAGAGGAGGTTGAGGAGGCAGAAGCAGTGGAGGAACTTTGACATAAAGAGGATTGACGCACAACTCGTTGGGACGGCAAGACTTGGACAGCAGCCCCTTGTCCTGCTGTCACCATAGTTACCCAGTGCCCAGTCAGCGACATGTAACGCACCTGTCCATGCCTACTCGTCCAAGTGTCTGTGGTGAAATGCACCCTGTCACACACAGAGTTTCTCAAAGAAGCGGTGATATTGTGTGCGACATGCTGGTGGAGCGCAGGCACACCTTTCTTTGAGAAGTAGTGCCGACTGGGCATCTGGTACTGGGGCACTGCGACGGACATAAGGTCTCGAAAATCCTCTGTGTCCACCAGGCGGAAAGGCAGCATTTCTGTAGCTAAGAGCTTGCAGATGGTGAAATTCAACCTCTTAGCTTTCTCATGGCTAGGAGGAAATGGTCTTTTACTTGTCCACATCTGAGGGACCGAGGGCTGGCTATTGTGCTTAGACGGGGTTGATAAGGGTGTCCCCGGCAAACTGCCGGTCTGTGAGGAAGATGCAGGCGGACATGTTAGGTTGCCTTGATCCAAAGGTGGTGCTATCGATGTCGGACAGCGCTCAACACCAGCTGGTGTTACCACCTCCAAAGAAAATGATGACCTGCCAATCACGCTGGCTGTTGCGGGTAAAGAGGTGGCAGGTCTGCGCCCCAAAACAGGTGTGACTGCTGTCCCCCCAGTCACAGAGGATGAAGAGGCCGCGGATGCACAAGATATGGCAGACGGTGGTTGGCCCGGCCGGCTAGGCCGCATTGTAGCACACTGAGCTTCCCACTGCAACTTATGCTTCATGTCCATGTGCCAGTTCATGCATGAAGTACTCAAACTATGTATTTTTTGGCCTCTACTTAGCTTTTGCTGACAAATGTTACAGATAACACGAGTTGGGTCATCTTTATCGATCTGAAAAAATGCCCAGGCTATGCAAGGCTTAGCACCGATGCGACCTGAAGAACCACCACGACTTGTGGTGAGAGGCAGAGTTGTGTTTGAGGATGCAGTTGTTGACGTGCTTCCAGTACTACGTCTCTGTCCAGGAAGGCGCAACCTGACCTCGTCGTCACTAGCATCTTCCTCCACCTCCTCTGCTGACCTCATCTCTTGGCTGACTGTGGGTTGACAGTAAGTGGGATCTCCAACCTCATCATCATCATCCTGTGCGTTATCACACCCGTCGTCCTCAGAGCCAACCTGTTCCTGCCCTGACAAAAAACTAAAGTTGTCGCTCCAATCAGGTATTTGAGTCTTATCATCGTCTTCCTCATTGTCTCCACCAACAGGAGTTACAGTTTGGGAATGAGGGTCTACATTATGGTCAGAACCTTCTGCGTCTGGTCCTGGATCCGACTCATAAAGATTCTGGGCATCAGTGCAGATCATTTCCTCGTCTGGATTCACAGAAGCGCTGGAGTCGACCTCTGATTCCCAGGCTATAGTATGAGTAAACAGCTCTGCAGACTCAACCATCTGTTCTACCTCATACTCAGACGGGCAGCTGGAGATTTGGGAGCTGTGAAGAAGCAAGTGCGATTGGGGTGACACCTTTGAGGACTGGAGTATTTGTGATGTTGAAGTTGATGTGGAGGAGAGCCCACTTAAAGGAGCACTTGATATCCGTTGAAGCACCTGCTGTTTTTGTGCCTCATCTGGAATTTGTAGCGATTGGCATGGCCGTAAGAAAGGGATCTTATCACATTGTCCGCTAAAAGAAGTAGACATTTTAGTTTGGCTGGAAGATGGTCTTTCTTCTGCAGATGTTACTGTTGCTTTAACACCTACCCCACGGACACAACCTTTTTCCCCTTCCCAACATGCCTATTCCCCTTTCCACCAGCAGCAGGCCTTTTTCCACTCATTTTGGTGGTTAACTAATTCACAACTCTGGAGTTGTTTGCACAAAAAAACAATGGATGGGAACCGAGCAGAGCTGAGTGGCCAAACTGTGGTATTAGGCCAAAACTATTGGCTGGGTTAGATGCAGAAAAAAATTATATTCAATTTGCAACCTGATGGAGGTCTGTATAGATGGATTAATAGAACAAGTCCCACACACAGCTAGAAGCCCAATATTTTTTCAGAGGTAGATGCAGAAAAAAATATATTCAGTTTGCAACCTGATGGAGGTCTGTATAGATGGATTAATAGAACAAGTCCCACACACAGCTAGAAGCCCAATATTTTTTCAGAGGTAGATGCAGAAAAAAATATATTCAGTTTGCAACCTGATGGAGGTCAGTATAGATGGACTAATTCAACAAGTCCCACACACAGCTAGAAGCCCAATATTTTTTCAGAGGTAGATGCAGAAAAAAATATATTCAGTTTGCAACCTGATGGAGGTCAGTATAGATGGACTAATACAACAAGTCCCACACACAGCTAGAAGCCCAATATTTTTTCAGAGGTAGATGCAGAAAAAAATATATTCAGTTTGCAACCTGATGGAGGTCTGTATAGATGGATTAATAGAACAAGTCCCACACACAGCTAGAAGCCCAATATTTTTTCAGAGGTAGATGCAGAAAAAAATATATTCAGTTTGCAACCTGATGGAGGTCTGTATAGATGGATTAATAGAACAAGTCCCACACACAGCTAAAAGCCCAATATTTTTTTAGAGGTAGATGCAGAAAAAAATATATTCAGTTTGCAACCTGATGGAGGTCTGTATAGATGGATTAATAGAACAAGTCCCACACACAGCTAGAAGCCCAATATTTTTTCAGAGGTAGATGCAGAAAAAAATATATTCAGTTTGCAACCTGATGGAGGTCTGTATAGATGGATTAATAGAACAAGTCCCACACACAGCTAGAAGCCCAATATTTTTTCAGAGGTAGATGCAGAAAAAAATATATTCAGTTTGCAACCTGATGGAGGTCTGTATACATGGATTAATAGAACAAGTCTCACACACAGCTAGAAGCCCAATATTTTTTCAGAGGTAGATGCAGAAAAAAATATATTCAGTTTGCAACCTGATGGAGGTCTGTATAGATGGATTAATAGAACAAGTCCCACACACAGCTAGAAGCCCAATATTTTTTCAGAGGTAGATGCAGAAAAAAATATATTCAGTTTGCAGCCTGATGGAGGTCTGTATAGATGGATTAATAGAACAAGTCCCACACACAGCTAGAAGCCCAATATTTTTTCAGAGCTAGATGCAGAAAAAAATTATATTCAATTTGCAACCTGATGGAGGTCAGTATAGATGGACTAATAGAATGATGCTATGCTCAAAAGATTTTACTTCACTAGGTGCAGTAAAAAAATTGGTATTCTATACACAGGTGGTATATCTTGCAACACAGATAGGCTACTCCACTGACTAACACACTCTGCAATAGGCCAAAAAGGATTAGCTTTGCTAGATTCAGCCAAATGCTGTGAAAAAAACTTGCACAGCACTGGCACAGACCTGCCTGACAAGAACTGATATGAACTGATGTAACCTAGTCCTGAAAAGGACTCCAATTACAATTAGTCTTTACTCCCACAATCTATCTATTTAAGAGCACAGACCTGCCTGATAAAAGTCGTAGGAAATGCTGTAACCTAGTCCTTAAAAGGACTGCAATCACAACTATTCCCTACTCCCAAGCTATCTGTAGATTTGTGCGAAAATTGGCTTGAAATTAACAAGGTATAGCGCACACAGCAACAGCGGTGCCGTCTAACACGCAGCTGCAGCAGTGAGAAAATGGTGGCGACGGGGAAAATGGCTTGGTCTTATAGGGCAAGGACATGTGACATACACTGCCAATGACACATGCCCTTGCTTGTGTGAAAAAAAGCACTTCGCTCCGTGTGTGCGCTGCTGATAGGCTGACAGATTGCACCTCCCCACTGCAAATGCGGGAAAGAGAAAAAAAAATGGAGATCTTCATTATTCCTGCAGAGATCCATCCCCTGCCCCTCCCCCCACCCCGCTGTACACTCAAACTGCGTATTAACATTAATTTTCATCATTACTGAGAAAAAATCCAGTTATGATTTTGGTGCACGAACAGTTATCGAACATAACCTCGAACAGCCGAAATTTTCTCAAATTGTTCGTGTTCGCCGAACGGCTCGAACACCGCCCAAAACAGCTCGAATTTGAGATTGGCGAACAGTTCGAGTAGAACAACGCTCATCTCTACTTATGTGTCTTGCGCATCTCGGAGCCCCAAAATTATTTTCTGGGCTAGATGCAGCTAAAAATTATTATTAATTTTAAATCTGGTGGAGCTTAGTATAGATGGCCTAATAGAATCAGTGCTGCACACTGCTACAAAGCCCAAATTATTTTCCAGCCAAGGTACAGATAAACATGATTAGTAATTTTAAATCTGGTGGAGCTTAGTATAGATGGCCTAATAGAATCAGTGCTGCACACTGCTACAAAGCCCAAATTATTTTCCAGCCAAGATACAGATAAACATGATTAGTAATTTGAAAGCTTAAAACGGTTGGTGAGGTGATTTTAACCAATCATCAAGCTTTTACTCTCCCCAGGATGACACAGGGGTAGAAAAGTCGTTTCGGATCCATGATTTGTTCATCTTTATGAACGTGAGTCTGTCTACATTATCAGTGGAGAGCCGCGTGTGCTTATCTGTCAGCACATCACCAGCAGCGCTGAACACACGTTCAGACAGAACGCTGGCTGCGGGGCATGACAAGATCTCCAAGGCGTAAGTGGCTAGCTCCGGCCATTTATCCAGATTGGAAGCCCAAAAAGAGCAAGGGTCCAGGGACAGAGTCGTGGCTTCAATGTTTACTTGTAGATACTCCTGTACCATCGTCTCTAGGCGTTGACTATGTGTCAGACTTCTTGTCTCCTGTGGCCTTGCAAAGGATGGGCTAAAAAAGTGGTGAAATGATTCCGCAAAATTGATGTTACCAGCAGATACTGTGGTTCTGTTACGGTTTGAGTGCTGAACACTTGACGGTCCCACGGTTGGCAAGTTGGAACTGTGAGATTCACTACGTGCACCACTGGTATTTTGTGGAAAAGCACATGTAAGATTCTGCAACAGTCTCTGCTGATACTCCTGCATGCGTGCATCCCTTTCTATGGCAGGAATAATTTCTGCAAATTTACTTTTGTACCGGGGATCTAACAGTGTGGCAACCCAGTAGTCAGGATTATTTCTAATTCTCACAATTCGAGGGTCATGTTGCAGGTAGTGCAGCAAGAAGGCACTCATGTGTGTTGCGCATCCAGGAGCACCAAGTCCCTGTTGTGTTGGTGGCGAGGTAACAATCATGCTTCCTTCCTCTGTCCTCTCCCCCCAACCTCGCACAACAGAAATGTGATCAAGGTCTCCCTCATCTGATGAGTCTTCCATCAGTTCGTCCTCCACTTCTTCCTGGGCTCCTGCACCTTCCTCACTAGTTTGGCTGCTATCATGCGCCCTGGTAAAACCATCTCCCCCACCCTCACATGCCTGCCGCCTTGGTGCTGCCGACCGTCTGGACCTTGCAGATGTTAGCCCTTCCGCATACAACTCCTCCTCCTCTACTTCCTCCACCTCCTCTTGTGCCACCACCTGACTCCGAATTCTGTTTAACATGTGCTCCAGCATGTAAATCACCGGATTAGTCATGCTGATAATGGCATCGTCAGCACTAAACATCTTCGTCGCCATTTCAAAACTGTGCAGTAGGGTGCATAGGTCCCTGATCTGAGACCACTCCTCCAGCGTGATTTGCCCCACCTCTTAATCTCGTTGGCCCAGGCTATACGTCAGAACGTATTGCACCAGGGCTTGTCGGTGCTGCCACAGTCGCTGCAACATGTGCAGAGTTGAATTCCACCGGGTAGGCACATCGCATTTTAGCCGGTGAAGTGGCAGGCCCAACGACTTCTGTAGAGATGTAAGTCGCTGAGCTGCGGGATGCGAACGGCAGAAGTGAGCACACAGCGACCGTGCCCTCTGCAGAAGGCCATCTAGTCTGGGATAGTGGGCTAAAAATTGCTGGACAACCAGGTTCAACACGTGAGCCATACAAGGCACGTGTGTGACATTGCCCCGGCGAAGGGCCGCACCCAGGTTTGCAGCATTGTCGCACACGGCCTTCCCTGGTTTCAGGTCCAGTGGAGACAACCATTCATGAAATTGGTTCTCCAGAGCTGACCACAACTCCTCAGCTGTGTGACTCACATTTCCCAGACATTTCCATGTAAAAACCGCCTGATGACGTTGAGCCCTACTGCCAGCATAGTAAGGAGGTGTGCAGGATCCCTTCTGCGCAGTTAGAAAGCTTGTGGCATGACCAGACAGGCTTTGGGTGCAGGTGGAAGACCGAGAGGAGGTTGAGGAGGCAGAAGCAGTGGAGGAACTTTGACATAAAGAGGATTGACGCACAACTCGTTGGGACGGCAAGACTTGGACAGCAGCCCCTTGTCCTGCTGTCACCATAGTTACCCAGTGCCCAGTCAGCGACATGTAACGCACCTGTCCATGCCTACTCGTCCAAGTGTCTGTGGTGAAATGCACCCTGTCACACACAGAGTTTCTCAAAGAAGCGGTGATATTGTGTGCGACATGCTGGTGGAGCGCAGGCACACCTTTCTTTG
The DNA here is from genome assembly GCF_046119375.1 of Phyllobates terribilis. Lineage (NCBI taxonomy): Eukaryota > Metazoa > Chordata > Amphibia > Anura > Dendrobatidae > Phyllobates > Phyllobates terribilis. Next base: position 793,688,536 of record NW_027362761.1, read on the forward strand.
AGAAGTAGTGCCGACTGGGCATCTGGTACTGGGGCACTGCGACGGACATAAGGTCTCGAAAATCCTCTGTGTCCACCAGGCGGAAAGGCAGCATTTCTGTAGCTAAGAGCTTGCAGATGGTGAAATTCAACCTCTTAGCTTTCTCATGGCTAGGAGGAAATGGTCTTTTACTTGTCCACATCTGAGGGACCGAGGGCTGGCTATTGTGCTTAGACGGGGTTGATAAGGGTGTCCCCGGCAAACTGCCGGTCTGTGAGGAAGATGCAGGCGGACATGTTAGGTTGCCTTGATCCAAAGGTGGTGCTATCGATGTCGGACAGCGCTCAACACCAGCTGGTGTTACCACCTCCAAAGAAAATGATGACCTGCCAATCACGCTGGCTGTTGCGGGTAAAGAGGTGGCAGGTCTGCGCCCCAAAACAGGTGTGACTGCTGTCCCCCCAGTCACAGAGGATGAAGAGGCCGCGGATGCACAAGATATGGCAGACGGTGGTTGGCCCGGCCGGCTAGGCCGCATTGTAGCACACTGAGCTTCCCACTGCAACTTATGCTTCATGTCCATGTGCCAGTTCATGCATGAAGTACTCAAACTATGTATTTTTTGGCCTCTACTTAGCTTTTGCTGACAAATGTTACAGATAACACGAGTTGGGTCATCTTTATCGATCTGAAAAAATGCCCAGGCTATGCAAGGCTTAGCACCGATGCGACCTGAAGAACCACCACGACTTGTGGTGAGAGGCAGAGTTGTGTTTGAGGATGCAGTTGTTGACGTGCTTCCAGTACTACGTCTCTGTCCAGGAAGGCGCAACCTGACCTCGTCGTCACTAGCATCTTCCTCCACCTCCTCTGCTGACCTCATCTCTTGGCTGACTGTGGGTTGACAGTAAGTGGGATCTCCAACCTCATCATCATCATCCTGTGCGTTATCACACCCGTCGTCCTCAGAGCCAACCTGTTCCTGCCCTGACAAAAAACTAAAGTTGTCGCTCCAATCAGGTATTTGAGTCTTATCATCGTCTTCCTCATTGTCTCCACCAACAGGAGTTACAGTTTGGGAATGAGGGTCTACATTATGGTCAGAACCTTCTGCGTCTGGTCCTGGATCCGACTCATAAAGATTCTGGGCATCAGTGCAGATCATTTCCTCGTCTGGATTCACAGAAGCGCTGGAGTCGACCTCTGATTCCCAGGCTATAGTATGAGTAAACAGCTCTGCAGACTCAACCATCTGTTCTACCTCATACTCAGACGGGCAGCTGGAGATTTGGGAGCTGTGAAGAAGCAAGTGCGATTGGGGTGACACCTTTGAGGACTGGAGTATTTGTGATGTTGAAGTTGATGTGGAGGAGAGCCCACTTAAAGGAGCACTTGATATCCGTTGAAGCACCTGCTGTTTTTGTGCCTCATCTGGAATTTGTAGCGATTGGCATGGCCGTAAGAAAGGGATCTTATCACATTGTCCGCTAAAAGAAGTAGACATTTTAGTTTGGCTGGAAGATGGTCTTTCTTCTGCAGATGTTACTGTTGCTTTAACACCTACCCCACGGACACAACCTTTTTCCCCTTCCCAACATGCCTATTCCCCTTTCCACCAGCAGCAGGCCTTTTTCCACTCATTTTGGTGGTTAACTAATTCACAACTCTGGAGTTGTTTGCACAAAAAAACAATGGATGGGAACCGAGCAGAGCTGAGTGGCCAAACTGTGGTATTAGGCCAAAACTATTGGCTGGGTTAGATGCAGAAAAAAATTATATTCAATTTGCAACCTGATGGAGGTCTGTATAGATGGATTAATAGAACAAGTCCCACACACAGCTAGAAGCCCAATATTTTTTCAGAGGTAGATGCAGAAAAAAATATATTCAGTTTGCAACCTGATGGAGGTCTGTATAGATGGATTAATAGAACAAGTCCCACACACAGCTAGAAGCCCAATATTTTTTCAGAGGTAGATGCAGAAAAAAATATATTCAGTTTGCAACCTGATGGAGGTCAGTATAGATGGACTAATTCAACAAGTCCCACACACAGCTAGAAGCCCAATATTTTTTCAGAGGTAGATGCAGAAAAAAATATATTCAGTTTGCAACCTGATGGAGGTCAGTATAGATGGACTAATACAACAAGTCCCACACACAGCTAGAAGCCCAATATTTTTTCAGAGGTAGATGCAGAAAAAAATATATTCAGTTTGCAACCTGATGGAGGTCTGTATAGATGGATTAATAGAACAAGTCCCACACACAGCTAGAAGCCCAATATTTTTTCAGAGGTAGATGCAGAAAAAAATATATTCAGTTTGCAACCTGATGGAGGTCTGTATAGATGGATTAATAGAACAAGTCCCACACACAGCTAAAAGCCCAATATTTTTTTAGAGGTAGATGCAGAAAAAAATATATTCAGTTTGCAACCTGATGGAGGTCTGTATAGATGGATTAATAGAACAAGTCCCACACACAGCTAGAAGCCCAATATTTTTTCAGAGGTAGATGCAGAAAAAAATATATTCAGTTTGCAACCTGATGGAGGTCTGTATAGATGGATTAATAGAACAAGTCCCACACACAGCTAGAAGCCCAATATTTTTTCAGAGGTAGATGCAGAAAAAAATATATTCAGTTTGCAACCTGATGGAGGTCTGTATACATGGATTAATAGAACAAGTCTCACACACAGCTAGAAGCCCAATATTTTTTCAGAGGTAGATGCAGAAAAAAATATATTCAGTTTGCAACCTGATGGAGGTCTGTATAGATGGATTAATAGAACAAGTCCCACACACAGCTAGAAGCCCAATATTTTTTCAGAGGTAGATGCAGAAAAAAATATATTCAGTTTGCAGCCTGATGGAGGTCTGTATAGATGGATTAATAGAACAAGTCCCACACACAGCTAGAAGCCCAATATTTTTTCAGAGCTAGATGCAGAAAAAAATTATATTCAATTTGCAACCTGATGGAGGTCAGTATAGATGGACTAATAGAATGATGCTATGCTCAAAAGATTTTACTTCACTAGGTGCAGTAAAAAAATTGGTATTCTATACACAGGTGGTATATCTTGCAACACAGATAGGCTACTCCACTGACTAACACACTCTGCAATAGGCCAAAAAGGATTAGCTTTGCTAGATTCAGCCAAATGCTGTGAAAAAAACTTGCACAGCACTGGCACAGACCTGCCTGACAAGAACTGATATGAACTGATGTAACCTAGTCCTGAAAAGGACTCCAATTACAATTAGTCTTTACTCCCACAATCTATCTATTTAAGAGCACAGACCTGCCTGATAAAAGTCGTAGGAAATGCTGTAACCTAGTCCTTAAAAGGACTGCAATCACAACTATTCCCTACTCCCAAGCTATCTGTAGATTTGTGCGAAAATTGGCTTGAAATTAACAAGGTATAGCGCACACAGCAACAGCGGTGCCGTCTAACACGCAGCTGCAGCAGTGAGAAAATGGTGGCGACGGGGAAAATGGCTTGGTCTTATAGGGCAAGGACATGTGACATACACTGCCAATGACACATGCCCTTGCTTGTGTGAAAAAAAGCACTTCGCTCCGTGTGTGCGCTGCTGATAGGCTGACAGATTGCACCTCCCCACTGCAAATGCGGGAAAGAGAAAAAAAAATGGAGATCTTCATTATTCCTGCAGAGATCCATCCCCTGCCCCTCCCCCCACCCCGCTGTACACTCAAACTGCGTATTAACATTAATTTTCATCATTACTGAGAAAAAATCCAGTTATGATTTTGGTGCACGAACAGTTATCGAACATAACCTCGAACAGCCGAAATTTTCTCAAATTGTTCGTGTTCGCCGAACGGCTCGAACACCGCCCAAAACAGCTCGAATTTGAGATTGGCGAACAGTTCGAGTAGAACAACGCTCATCTCTACTTATGTGTCTTGCGCATCTCGGAGCCCCAAAATTATTTTCTGGGCTAGATGCAGCTAAAAATTATTATTAATTTTAAATCTGGTGGAGCTTAGTATAGATGGCCTAATAGAATCAGTGCTGCACACTGCTACAAAGCCCAAATTATTTTCCAGCCAAGGTACAGATAAACATGATTAGTAATTTTAAATCTGGTGGAGCTTAGTATAGATGGCCTAATAGAATCAGTGCTGCACACTGCTACAAAGCCCAAATTATTTTCCAGCCAAGATACAGATAAACATGATTAGTAATTTGAAAGCTTAAAACGGTTGGTGAGGTGATTTTAACCAATCATCAAGCTTTTACTCTCCCCAGGATGACACAGGGGTAGAAAAGTCGTTTCGGATCCATGATTTGTTCATCTTTATGAACGTGAGTCTGTCTACATTATCAGTGGAGAGCCGCGTGCGCTTATCTGTCAGCACACCACCAGCAGCGCTAAACACACGTTCAGACAGAACGCTGGCTGCGGATCATGACAAGATCTCCAAGGCGTAAGTGGCTAGCTCCGGCCATTTATCCAGATTGGAAGTCCAAAAAGAGCAAGGGTCCAGTGACACAGTCATGGCTTCAATGTTTACTTGGAGATACTCCTGTACCATCGTCTCTAGGCGTTGACTATGTGTCAGACTTCTTGTCTCCTGTGGCCTTGCAAAGGATGGGCTAAAAAAGTGGTGAAATGATTCCGCAAAATTGATGTTACCAGCAGATACTGTGGTTCTGTTACGGTTTGAGTGCTGAACACTTGACGGTCCCACGGTTGGCAAGTTGGAACTGTGAGATTCACTACGTGCACCACTGGTGTTTTGTGGAAAAGCACATGTAAGATTCTGCAACAGTCTCTGCTGATACTCCTGCATGCGTGCATCCCTTTCTATGGCAGGAATAATTTCTGCAAATTTACTTTTGTACCGGGGATCTAACAGTGTGGCAACCCAGTAGTCAGGATTATTTCTAATTCTCACAATTCGAGGGTCATGTTGCAGGTAGTGCAGCAAGAAGGCACTCATGCATCCAGGAGCACCAAGTCCCTGTTGTGTTGGTGGCGAGGTAACAATCATGCTTCCTTCCTCTGTCCTCTCCCCCCAACCTCGCACAACAGAAATGTGATCAAGGTCTCCCTCATCTGATGATTCTTCCATCAGTTCGTCCTCCACTTCTTCCTGGGCTCCTGCACCTTCCTCACTAGTTTGGCTGCTATCATGCGCCCTGGTAAAACCATCTCCCCCACCCTCACATGCCTGCCGCCTTGGTGCTGCCGACCGTCTGGACCTTGCAGATGTTAGCCCTTCCGCATACAACTCCTCCTCCTCTACTTCCTCCACCTCCTCTTGTGCCACCACCTGACTCCGAATTCTGTTTAACATGTGTACCAGCATGTAAATCACCGGAATAGTCATGCTGATAATGGCATCGTCAGCACTAAACATCTTCGTCGCCATTTCAAAACTGTGCAGAAGGGTGCATAGGTCCCTGATCTGAGACCACTCCTCCAGCGTGATTTGCCCCACCTCTGGATCTCGTTGGCCCAGGCTACACTTCAGAACGTATTACACCAGGTCTTGTCGGTGCTGTCACTGTCGCTGCATCATGTGCAGAGTTGAATTCCACCGGGTAGGCACATCGCATTTTAGCCGGTGAAGTGGCAGGCCCAACGACTTCTGTAGAGATGTAAGTCGCTGAGCTGCGGGATGCGAACGGCGGAAGTGAGCACACAGCGACCGTGCCCTCTGCAGAAGGCCATCTAGTCCGGGATAGTGGGCTAAAAATTGCTGGACAACCAGGTTCAACACGTGAGCCATACAAGGCACGTGTGTGACATTGCCCCGGCGAAGGGCCGCACCCAGGTTTGCAGGATTGTCGCACACGGCCTTCCCTGGTTTCAGGTCCAGTGGAGACAACCATTCATGAAATTGGTTCTCCAGAGCTGACCACAACTCCTCAGCTGTGTGACTCACATTTCCCAGACATTTCAAAGTAAAAACCGCCTGAGGACGTTGAGCCCTACTGCCAGCATAGTAAGTAGGTGTGCAGGATCCCTTCTGCGCAGTTAGAAAGCTTGTGGCATGACCAGACAGGCTTTGGGTGCAGGTGGAGGACCGAGAGGAGGTTGAGGAGGCAGAAGCAGTGGAGGAATTTTGAGATAAAGAGGATTGACGCACAACTCGTGGGGACGGCAAGACTTGGACAGCAGCCCCTTGTCCTGCTGTCACCATAGTTACCCAGTGCCCAGTCAGCGACATGTAACGCCCCTGTCCATGCCTACTCGCCCAAGTGTCTGTGGTGAAATGCACCCTGTCACACACAGAGTTTCTCAAAGAAGCGGTGATGTTGTGTGCGACATGCTGGTGGAGCGCAGGCACACCTTTCTTTGAGAAGTAGTGCCGACTGGGCATCTGGTACTGGGGCACTGCAACGGACATAAGGTCTCGAAAATCCTCTGTGTCCACCAGGCGGAAAGGCAGCATTTCTGTAGCCAAGAGCTTGCAGATGGTGAAATTCAACCTCTTAGCTTTCTCATGGCTAGGAGGAAATGGTCTTTTACTTGTCCACATCTGAGGGACCGAGGGCTGGCTATTGTGCTTAGACGGGGTTGATAAGGGTGTCCCCGGCAAACTGCCGGTCTGTGAGGAAGATGCAGGCGGACATGTTAGGTTGCCTTGATCCAAAGGTGGTGCTATCGATGTCGGACAGTGCTCAACACCAGCTGGTGTTACCACCTCCAAAGAAAATGATGACCTGCCAATCACGCTGGCTGTTGCGGGTAAAGAGGTGGCAGGTCTAGGCCCCAAAACAGGTGTGACTGCTGTCCCCCCAGTCACAGAGGATGAAGAGGCCGCGGATGCACAAGATATGGCAGACGGTGGATGGCCCGGCCGGATAGGCTGCATTGTAGCACAGTGAGCTTCCCACTGCAACTTATGCTTCATGTCCATGTGCCGGTTCATGCATGAAGTACTCAAACTATGTATTTTTTGGCCTCTACTTAGCTTTTGCTGACAAATGTTACAGATAACACTAGTTGGGTCATCTTTATCAATCTGAAAAAATGCCCAGGCTATGCAAGGCTTAGCACCCATGCGACCTGAAGAGCCACAACGACTTGTGGTGAGAGGCAGAGTTGTGTTTGAGGATGCAGTTGTTGACGTGCTTCCAGTACTACGTCTCTGTCCAGGAAGGCGCAACCTGACCTCGTCGTCACTAGCATCCTCCTCCACCTCCTCTGCTGACCTCATCTCTTGGCTGACTGTGGGTTGACAGTAAGTGGGATCTCCAACCTCATCATCATCACCCTGTGCGTTATCACACCCGTCGTCCTCAGAGCCAACCTGTTCCTGCCCTGACAAAAAACTAAAATTGTCGCTCCAATCAGGTATTTGAGTCTCATCATCGTCTTCATCATTGTCTCCACCAACAGGAGTTACAGTTTGGGAATGAGGGTCTACATTATGGTCAGAACCTTCTGCGTCTGGTCCTGGATCCGACTCATAAAGATTCTGGGCATCAGTGCAGATCATTTCCTCGTCTGGATTCACAGAAGCGCTGGAGTCGACCTCTGATTCCCAGGCTATAGTATGAGTAAACAGCTCTGCAGACTCAACCATCTGTTCTACCTCATACTCAGACGGGCAGCTGGAGATTTGGGAGCTGTGAGGAAGCAAGTGCGATTGGGGTGACACCTTTGAGGACTGGAGTATTTGTGATGTTGAAGTTGATGTGGAGGAGAGCCCACTTAAAGGAACACTTGATATCCGTTGAAGCACCAGCTGTTTTTGTGCCTCATCTGGAATTTGTAGCGATTGGCGTGGCCGTAAGAAAGGGATCTTATCACATTGTCCGCTAAAAGAAGTAGACATTTTAGTTTGGCTGGAAGATGGTCTTTCTTCTGCAGATGTTACTGTTGCTTTAACACCTACCCCACGGACACAACCTTTTTTCCCCTTCCCAACACACCTATTCCCCTTTCCACCAGCAGCAGGCCTTTTTCCACTCATTTTGGTGGTTAACTAATTCACAACTCTGGAGTTGTTTGCACAAAAAAACAATGGATGGGAACCGAGCAGAGCTGAGTGGCCAAACTGTGGTATTAGGCCAAAACTATTGGCTGGGTTAGATGCAGAAAAAAATTATATTCAATTTGCAACCTGATGGAGGTCAGTATAGATGGACTAATAGAACAAGTCCCACACACAGCTAGAAGCCCAAATATTTTTTCAGAGGTAGATGCAGAAAAAAAATATATTCAGTTTGCAACCTGATGGAGGTCAGTATAGATGGACTAATAGAGAAATTCCCACACACTGCTAGAAGGCCAAATATTTTTTCAGAGCTAGATGCAGATAAAAAATATTTTTAATTTGCAACCTGATGGAGGTCAGTATATATGGACTAATAGAGAAAGTCCCACACACTGCTAGAAGGCCAAATATTTTTTCAGAGCTAGATGTAGATAAAAATTATTTTTAATTTGCAACCTGATGGAGGTCAGTATAGATGGACTAATAGAGAAAGTCCCACACACTGCTAGAAGGCCAAATATTTTTTCAGAGCTAGATGCAGAAAAAAATTATATTCAGTTTGCAACCTGATGGAGGTCAGTATAGATGGACTAATAGAACAAGTCCCACACACAGCTAGAAGCCCAAATATTTTTTCAGAGGTAGATGCAGAAAAAAAATATATTCAGTTTGCAACCTGATGGAGGTCAGTATAGATGGACTAATAGAGAAAGTCCCACACACTGCTAGAAGGCCAAATATTTTTTCAGAGCTAGATGCAGATAAAAATTATTTTTAATTTGCAACCTGATGTAGGTCAGTACAGATGGACTAATAGAACAAGTCCCACACACTGTTAGAAGGCCAAATATTTTTTCAGAGCTAGATGCAGAAAAAAATTATATTCCGTTTGCAACGTGATGGAGGTCAGTATAGATGGACTAATAGAACAAGTCCCACACACTGCTAGAAGCCCATATATTTTTTCAGAGCTAGATGCAGAAAAAAATTATATTCAATTTGCAACCTGATGGAGGTCAGTATAGATGGACTAATAGAGTAAGTCCCACACACTGCTAGAAGGCCAAATATTTTTTCAGAGCTAGATGCAGACAAAAAATTATTTTGAATTTGCAACCTGATGGAGGTCAGTATAGGTGGACTAATAAAACATGTCCCACACACTGCTAGAAGGCCAAATATTTTTTCAGAGCTAGATGCAGAAAAAAATTATATTCAGTTTGCAACCTGATGGAGGTCAGTATAGATGGACTAATAGAACAAGTCCCACACACTGCTAGAAGCCCAAATATTTTTTCAGAGGTAGATGCAGAAAAAAAATATATTCAGTTTGCAACCTGATGGAGGTCAGTATAGATGGACTAATAGAGAAAGTCCCGCACACTGCTAGAAGGCCAAATATTTTTTCAGAGCTAGATGCAGACAAAAAATTATTTTGAATTTGCAACATGATGGAGGTCAGTATAGATGGACTAATAGAACAAGTCCCACACACTGCTAGAAGGCCACATATTTTTTCAGAGCTAGATGCAGAAAAAAATTATATTCAGTTTGCAACCTGATGGAGGTCAGTATAGATGGACTAATAGAACAAGTCCCACACACTGCTAGAAACCCAAATATTTTTTCAGAGCTAGATGCAGAAAAAAATTATATTCAATTTGCAACCTGATGGAGGCCAGTATAGATGGACTAATAGAATGATGCTATGCCCAAAAGATTTTACTTCACTAGGTGCAGTAAAAAAATTGGTATTCTATACACAGGTGGTATATCTTGCAACACAGATAGGCTACTCCACTGACTAACACACTCTGCAATAGGCCAAAAAGGATTAGCTTTGCTAGATTCAGCCAAATGCTGTGAAAAAAAACTTGCACAGCACTGGCACAGACCTGCCTGGCAAAAACTGATAGGAACTGATGTAACCTAGTCCTGAAAAGGACTGCAATTACAATTAGTCTTTACTCCCACAACCTATCTATTTAAGAGCACAAACCTGCCTGATAAAAGTCGTAGGAAATGCTGTAACCTAGTCCTTAAAAGGACTGCAATCACAACTATTCCCTACTCCCAAGCTATCTGTAGATTTGTGCGAAAATTTGCTTGAAATTAACAAGGTATAGCTCACACAGCAACAGCGGTGCCGTCTAACACGCAGCTGCAGCAGTGAGAAAATGGTGGCGACGGGGAAATGGCTTGGTCTTATAGGGCAAGGACATGTGACATACACTGCCAATGACACATGCCCTTGCTTGTGTGAAAAAAAGCACTTCGTCTGTGTGTGCGCTGCTAATAGGCTGACAGATTGCACCTCCCCACTGTAAATGCGGGAAAGAGAAAAAAAAAATGGAGATCTTCATTATTCCTGCAGAGATCCATCCCCTGACCCTCCCCCCGCCCCGCTGTACACTCAAACTGCGTATTAACATTAATTTTCAATTTTACTGAGAAAAAATCCAGTTATGATTTTGGTGCACGAACAGTTATCGAACATAACCTCGAACAGCCGAATTTTTCTAAAATCGTTCGTGTTTGCCGAACGGCTCGAACACCGCCCAAAACAGCTCGAATTTGAGATTGACGAACTGTTCGAGTCGAACAACGCTCAACTCTATTAATAAGCCAGAGGGAGGTAGCCGCTGGGTCCTAGAGACAGCCTCTAATAAGATGTCTGTAGTGCCAAACATAGAGATCTCTTGCAACCAACTGCAGGGCGACTGTCTGTCACTTCTGACACACCCATGACACCACCAGTCATGACAAAGCTCTTATGGTCAACTGTGATTTCGCTCTTTTCTCTTCTCCAATGCCACTGGATATCTGAAATTGCTACATGATGATGTGTTGCTCTCTTTATGCACTGAATATGGCATGTTTCCAACAAGATGGTGGACCACCACATTATGGGTGTCAGGTCCGAGCATTCCTACATGAACAATTTCCTGGAAAGTGGATTGGTCATCATGGGCCAGTTGAATGGCCACCAATGTCTCCCGATCTGAGCCCCTTAGACTTTTATCTTTGGGGTCATTTGAAGGCAATTGTCTATGCTGTGAAGATACGAGATGTGCAGCATCTGAAACAACGGATACTGGAAGCCTGTGCTAGCATTTCTTCTGCGGTGTTGCTATCAGTGTGTCAAGAGTGGGAGAAGAGGGTTGCATTGACAATCCAACACAATGGGCAGCACTTTGAACACATTTTATAAGTGGTCATAAACTTGTAAAAAACTCATGAAAGAATAAAGTTACGTTAAAACCAAGGACACCATTTTTTTTTCTTTTGAAACTCTCAATAAGGTTGATGTGTCACATGACCCTCTTCCCATTGAAAAAAATAAAGTTTGATCCAAAATGGCCAACTTCAAAATGGCCGCCATGGTCACCACCCATCTGGAAAAGTTTTCCCCCTCCCATATACTAATGTGCCACAGGATATCACCAATCATTCCCATTTAATTTAGGTGTATCCATATAAATGGCCCACCCTGTATATATAGTAAACCTAAAAATCCAATGTTGACCCTGAAAGTCCCATATATACAGTGCCTTAAAAAAGGATTTATACGCCATGAACTTTTCAAATTTTTTTCCTGTTATACCCACAAACCTAAATGTATTTTATTGGGATTTTATGTGATATAACAACACAAAATAGTAAGTAATGGTGAAGTGTGAAGGAAATGATACAAGGTTTTTCAACTATTTTAAAAATATAAATCTTAAAATTGTGACAAGAATTTGTATTCAGCCCCATGTAGTCTGACGGCACTAAATAAAATCCCAGATGACCAATTGCTTTGTGAAGTCACATAATTAGTAAATTGAGTCCAACTTTGAATAATGTATTCACAGGATAACTACAGCTGTTCTGTGAGGGTCTCAGAGGTTTATTTGAAAACATTAGGGATCAAACAGCATCATGAAAAGGAACACACCAGACAGGTCAGGGATAACGTTTTGGAGCAGAGCGAAGCAGGGATAGGTTATAAAAAAAAGCTAAAGCCCAAGCTCTGAACATCTCATGGAGCACTATTAAATCCACCATCCAAAAATGGAAGGAGTAAGGCACAACAGCAAACATTCCAAGACATGGCTGTCCATTTAAAGTGACATCCCAAGCAAGGAGAGCACTAATTCACTAATTAGAAAAGTAGCCAAGAAGCCCATAGTTATTCTTGAGGAGCTGCAGAAATCCACAGCTCAAGTGGGAGAATCTGTCAACAGGACAATCACTAGTTGTATACTCCAAAAATCTTGCCGTTATGGAAGAGTAGTGAGAAGAAGACCATTTTTCAAAGCAAGCTAATGGAAGTCCTGATTGTACTTTGCATGGAGGGGACACAGCTAGCATGTGGAAGAAGGTGTTTTGGTCATGTTAAACCAAAGTAGAAACATTTGGACTAAATGCAAAATGTTATGTGTGGAGGAAAGCTAAAACTGCATCTCACCCTGAAAGCACCACACCCACAGTCAAACATGGTGGTGGCAGCATGAAGCTATGGGGATGCTTTTCTTCAGCAGGTAGAGGGAAGTTGGACAAAGTTGATGGGAAGATGGATAGAGCTAAATACAGGGCAATCTTGTAAGAATATTTGTTAGAGACTGCAAAAGACTTGAGAGCTTCACCTTACAGCAGGACAACAACCCTAAACATACTGCCAGAGCTATAATGCAATAGTTTAGATCAAAGTATATTCATGTGTTTGAATTGCCCAGTCACAATTCAGACCTAAAACCAATAGAGAATCTGTTGCGAGACTTGAAAATTGCTATTCATAGATTCTCACCATGCAATCTCACTGAGCATGAGCTAGTTTGCAAAGAAGAATGGGCATAAATTTCAGCCTCTAGATGTGAAAAATTGGTAAAGACTTATCCCAAAAGATTTGCAGCAGTAATTGCAGTGAAAAGTGGTCATACAAAGTATTGACTCAGGGGGCTGAATTGTGCACTTCACAATTTTAAAATTTATCTTTTTAAAATATTTAAATATCATTTCCTTTACATTTCACAAATACTTGCTATTTTGTGTGGGATATATAAAACATAAAATCCATAGAAAAAAAACATTAAAGTTTCTGAGTGTAATGTGAACAAATGTGGAAAAGTTCATAGGGTATGAATTTGCTTTTTCAGGGCATTGTATAGCTGCTGCACTGTATGATGCTGCTATGCTATGGGGACGCCATACGAGTGGGTAATTTTACTTCTCTATTTGACTTTCACTAAATCAAACTGATTATTGGAAGGACCTCATGGCTACAGCAGCCTGTTTTACCAATGTGCTTATAGCTGTGCTGCACAAAGCGCAACAAAATTAGGTTAGCAGCTTTATATTAAACTGAATTTAAAGCTTTTATGTTTGGATGAAGCTTGATATGTTAAGGTGTTTTTTTTTTAGGATCACCATTAGGGATGAACAAGTATACTCATTACTATTCGGTACTCGCCAAATAGTACGGTACTCGGGCTACTCGTTACTCCGCGAGTTTCCTTGTGATTACTCGCTGAGTAACGAGTATAATGTAAGTCAATGGGAAATGCGAGTAAACCGCATGATTGTTTCAAAGCCGGCAGGCGGTAAAAAGCCGCTGGCTTTTAAACAATCACACAGCTCCATACTGCTTCCCCGCAGCCTCCCATCCCGATCCTCTGCTCCCCCTGCCGCCTCCCATCCCGATCCTAAGTTAGGACCGAGCTGGGAGCGAAGCACCAGGGAGCGGGGAGCAAAGGACCCGGGCGGGGAAGCTGGCAGTGAAAAGACTTCACCGCGAGCTTTCCCATTCGGTGCTGCGCTCCCCACTCCCTGATGTGCGCTGCACCAAACAGGAAAGCTGGCGGTGAAGTCTTTTCACTGCCGGCTTTCCCGCCAGTTATTTCAAATGAACAGCTGTTCATTTGAAGTAGCCGCGGTGCCCTCAGAGGGTTCTTGTGAGTTCATGCTTGACTGCATGAACTCATATGAACTTTCCCACGGCCGCACAGCTCAGCTACATCTCTGGTAGAGAATCTCTACCAGAGATGTAGCTGAGCTAAAGAAGAAGACTTCATTGGACTACATCAGAGGGAAGATAATTTTTTTAATAAAGATGGAGTCTCTATTTTTTTTTTTGTTTTATTTCTAATAAAAAATTATTTCTCTGTGTTGTGCTTTTTTTAATATTTTACTTAGAAATTCATGGCGGTCATGTCTAATATTGGCATGACCCCATGAATTTCTGGCTTAGGGCCAGCGGATAATACAAAGCTGGCCCTAACCCCTTTATTACGCAGTGAGCCATCGCAACAGGGCCCTGGATGAGCTGGATACAGCGCCAGAAGATGGCCCTTCTATGACCGCGCAATTTTCTGGGGTGGCTGTGGACTGCAATTCGCAGCGGGGGGACCCAGAAAGCTTGGGCCACCCTGCGCTGTGGATTCCAGCCTCCAGCTGCCTAGTTGTACCTGGCTGGACACAAAAATAGGGCGAACCCCCACGTGAAACTCATGAAATAATTAAAAAAAAGGCTTCCCTGTATTTTTGCTTCCAGCCAGGTACAAATAGGCATCTGGGGGTTGGGGGCAGCCCGTTCCTGCCTGCTGTACCTGGCTGGACACAAAAATATGGCAAAGCCCACGTCAAATTTTTGGTGAAAAATTCATGAAATTTTTTAAAAAAAAACACATTTAGGGACTGCATCTTTATTAACCCCTCCACTTGAGGGGTTAATAAAGATGCAGTCCCTAAATTATTATTTATTTTTTATTTTTTAATTAATTTTTCCCAAAAATTTTGACGTGGGCTTCGCCATATTTTTGTATGCCAGCCAGGTACAGCAGGCAGGAACGGGCTGCCCCCAACCCCCAGATGCCTATTTGTACCTGGCTGGACACCACAATATAGGGAAGCCCTTTTTTAATTATTTCATGAATTTCATTAAATAATTTAAAAAAAATACGTGGGGCTATCATTGGGTAATAAAGTGGTTAGGGCCAGCTTTGTATTATCCGCTGGCTCTAACCGGAAATACATAGGGTCATGCCAATATTAGACATGACCGCCTTGAATTTCTAAGTAAAATATAAAAAAAAACACAACACAGAGAAATACATTTTTTATTAGAAATAAATAAAAAAAAAAAATAGAGACTCCATCTTTATTAAAAAAATTATCTTCTTTCCGATATAGTCCAATGGAGTCTTCTTCTTTAGCTCAGCTACATCTCTGGTAGTGATTCTCTACCAGAGATATAGCTGAGCTGTGTGGCCGTGGGAAAGTTCATGTGAGTTCATGCAATCAAGCATGAACTCACATGAACCCTCTGAGGGCACCACGGCTACTTCAAATGAACAGCTGATCGGCATCAGCTGATACCTCAGCTATTCATTTGAAATAACCGGCGGGAAAGCCGGCAGTGAAAAGACTTCACCGCTGGCTTTCCCGTTCGGTGCTGCGCTCCCCACTCCCTTTTGTGCGCTCCCCGCCAGGTCCTAACTTAGGATCGGGATGGGAGGCGGTGGGGGGAGCGGAGGATCGGGATGGGAGGCTGCGGCGAAGCAGTATGGGGCTTCGGGGAGCAAAGCACCAGGAAGCGGGGAGTGCACATCTGGGAGCGGGGAGCGTACATCAGGGAGCGGGGAGCGCAGCACCGAACGGGAAAGCCGGCGGTGAAGTCTTTTCACTGCCGGCTTCCCTGCCCGGTTCCTTCGCTCCCCGCTCCCTGGTGCTGCACTCCCCGCCAGGTCCTAACTTAGGATCGGGATGGGAGGCGGTGGGGGGAGCGGAGGATCGGGATGGGAGGCTGCGAGGAAGCAATATGGGGCTTTTTACCACCTGCTTTTAAACAATCATGCACCAATTTCAGCCTTTTCTTCAGCCCCCAGATTGCTTTATAGGCTCTAGCAGACAATTACTCGCTTTTCCCATTGACTTACATTGGACTCGCTACTCGTAACGAGTACGCGAGTATTGGGACCTACTTATTACGAGAATAGCGAGTCTGAATATTTCACTACTCACTCATCCCTAATCACCATTTGTATTTAAGGTGATATTTATTATACTTGCTTATTACTTGTGTCATGTCCCATGACTTTGGAATCATATAGTATTGTAATGTCATTGTGTTGTTGCTATACTGCTATGCAATCAGGTTTGCCCCTTTTAAAAGTTTGTCTTTCTCTCTCCCTGTAGCTGGCCTCTGATGTAAGTAATCCCTCTCTTCTACCTCCTGTGTCAGTGTTTGTCAGTCATATTCATCTGAGGTTCTTCTCTACACATCTCTGGTACAGAATTTTCTTTTTACCTGCTGCAATTGGGCATAAAATTAGAATTCAGCTTCAAAATAAAACTACTGGAATTTTCATTTGTACCTCTGTCTTTGAGTTAAGCTATTTGACGATGTCCTTCGTGTGAGTACTGGTTGATACAGACATCCATAGAAACACTGTCTCAAGAGCGCTATACTCACAGCCTAGTTATGCGAATATAACTTGTTTATAACAACGTCCTTCATGTGAGTACTGGTTCATACAGACATCCATAGAAATACTGTCTCAAGAGCGTGACGTGCCCCCTAGGGTTGTGGGGTACTCGGTGCTGGGTCGGTTGGTTCTTTTGGGGTAGTCACGGTGGCGTGACCCGGTCCATGGCCCTGGGTGGTCAATAAAAAGGGGAAAATATAATTGGGGAAAAAATTTTGTGACGCCACCCATGGTACGCGGCTATAGGTGGCCGCCGCTGCTGTTCAGGTTCACTGGGGCCGTTGGTGACGCAGCAGAGATGTTTCAGCTCTCCACGGGTAGAGCTAGGCCTCAGGGCAGTTAATAAAGAGATAATTTTAGATGTTAGTGTTGTGCAAGGCAGTTGACGCAGCAATTAAGTCAAGGAAACAGCGGGATGCAGTCCTCAGGTTTTTACTTACAGTTCTTACGGTGCTCCAGGTTACAACTGCTAGCCATGTTATAACAGCCCACCGAGTCCTGTGTCCTCCAGGGAAGTGATCCAGCCATTTCTCAGATAACTTGGGTGCACTTGATCGGGACCCCCTTCTTGTGTACCTTCCCGGGTCGTCTCTCTGTGCTGGCTCTCATCCGCCTGCCCTGCACCTCACACACAGGGTTCCAAGCCAGTGGCCGTGGGCCTTGTCGGGTAACGTCCTCTCCGTCCCCTTGGTCCTATATGGCCACCTTTTCAGCGAATGATGTGTGGTTTTGGTTACGGCACTTGAAGATACCGCAGCCTCCGGCTTGCTAGCTGAGTCTTGCAGTCCTCCACTAGTCTGGGGCCGGTCCCCTACTGCGACCTGATCCCTTCTCCCGACTACGGTCGGCGTGAATTCGGGCATACGGGTGGACTCCGCACTTCGTGTGCCTCTAGGATCCTTTCTCTGTCTCTGGAGCCCCTCACTGCTCCGGTCTTCATTCTTCGCTCCCTGTGACAGACTCTTGTCACCAACTGCTCTGACTGACCGACTGACTAACTGACTTTCTAGATCTTTCTACCCGTATTTTTATACTGTCTGTCATGTGACCCATGTCACTAACTGTCACTCTACGTGGTCCCCTCAACCTTCAGTCCTTCCTTCTGTGCTCCCCTAAACTACTTCCTCCACCCACATCCTCTACCTAGTTCTCTCCTCCAGACAGGGAAAGGGAATGTGCTCTCCCTCAGGAGCAATCTCGCCCTTCCCTACTGGAGTGATGTGGTGTTGGATGTGGGTGTGTGGGTCCCGGGTAATGCTCCCTCCTTACCCAAGAGTGGGGTACCACACCTCTGGCTGAGATGTAGTACCTCTGTGGCGACTGGACCCGCCGGGGCGCCACAAGCGCTTAACTCGCAGCCTAGTTATGCAGCAACAACTTGTTTTGGCATAAAAATGTAGGAGATATTAAAGGGGTTATCCAGAATGTTTATTATTTTTGTTCATGTGGCTAAGAATTAACAGGTTGCTTGATCTGCACGGGGATGACCTCTTCGAACTCAGTCAGCGATTCCCAGATTTCAATTAACCAATCGACAATAGAGCAGATCTTGTTCTTTTGGTCTGCTCTGTCAATGGTGCGTCACAGCAGATGTCATACTGATTGCAGCTGGCTCCCCACAGTTAGGCAGCAGGGAGCTGGTAGTCAATCAGCTTGATATCGGCAGTCATGCTGTTAACACAGCAGAGCGGAATAAAGATGCTGCTCTGTTGAGGTGATGTCAGCGGAAGCAGGGGAATCGCAGGCAGCAGCGGTGGTCCATGACCAATCTGAGGAAGCAGAGGTTGGAGCTGGAAACAAGAAGCAGGTAGTTAGCAACAACCAGCCTGTTAGTTCTTAGGCTCATACATAAAAATAGTAGAAGTCCTGGATAAGCCTTCCAGTTAAAACTAGAACACTACCAAGCGAAACGTTTTCATAAATATGATGTTCCCCCAAATGCTTTATTGTTTAAGATGTACTATTTGTTGCAAATCCAAGTTGTGAAAATAAATATTTTTCGAGGAACTAAGTAGTATTAGCAGGAAAGTTTATATAATAGAAATCTCATCTTAAACAAAAAATATGACTTATCTTAAAATAAAATCACACACTTCTCTATCTGTGATATGTCTCTCTCTGAGCGTCCTTTCTTCTTTTTTTGCTGTGGCTACAATACCTTTTTCACGGAATGACAAAGTAAAATGTGTCTGTAAAACATTCGATGTATTAATCATTTTTATACTTAATAATATCAGTGACAGCTTCATACTCTTCTTGTTACAGGATGAGTTATTCCATGATTGGAGTCTTCTCAACATTGTCTTGATAAGACAGACACTTCATCCCTGAGATTTATCACTCTAAAAAGAATCAGACTCCATTTTAACAATAGAAAGCGTTTAATGTAAAAGTCACCTTTTCATAAATTATCAACAGGATCTACACTTAGAGAATACATTATAATAGCCCAGCGTAAGAGAGATTAAACATTTATATTAGGTCATTTACAACCATAAAATATATTTGTGAACCCTTGAACTTTTAGCGTTAAAGTAAATATCAATTTTGTTTTGACCTTTAGTGGCAAATTCAGGAGAAGAATATGAATGCGGGAACTTAAACAAAGCTTTCTGGGGGTTGTATCTTGGGTGCTTAGCCAGACAGGTAGATGAAAACTAGTAGATATCATGTAAAAAATATACACAAAATATACATGATAAATAATATAGACAGGCAAATTATGAATATCAGTTTATCTCCTCATGCACTTCATATACGTTTTACACAATGCAGTGAAACAACAATATTTGGGGTGATTTTATATGATACTATTTAATACATTATTTATCAATTTCAGTGTCCAGTACTAGTTTAGTAATACAGTGCCCATTTATTAAATTAATTATCTTAGCATCATAACCATGATTTCTACAAAAACATTAATTTTTAGCCAGGTAGTCTGACTATATTTGACAAATGTATGGCCAATTTACATTGCATGCAGAAATGTTAATCATGGACAGCAAATAGACTAAATAGTCCAGAGGCGTAGCTAGAGGTTCAGCTCAAGGGGAGGGATGAAACATCTGATTTGCCACCTAACCAGGTAGCATTGATTATAACTACAGTGGCACATCTAATAGTCGATGTAGAAGAACCTCAGCAGATGACTGTGCTTTTACTGAAAACATAACTCTATACAAAGACCAACACCGATATTACCGCCATATGGTGACCATATATAGGTAGATATCAGTCCTGCCCAGCAGATCATGCTAGTGTTTACAGTACAGTTACAGATAGTGACTTACAGCTGAGGTTCTTACTGATGAAGTCATTCATTTTCTCAACTTTTCCATCTTGCGCAGACCACTATCACGAGTATTTGTGGCATGCTCGACATCGATGTTAATGTCGCCGTGGCGGCATGTATTATGACTGTTAGACAGTTGTGGCACATTCACTGATTGCCTGTTTAATAGGCAATCCCTGCATGTGTCACAGCTGCCTAACAGCCATGACACATGCTGCGGCAGCGACATTAACTTCAATGCCGAGCATGCTGCAAATACTCAGCGAGCACACGAGCGTGCTCGATGAAAGGGTTAAAGATTCATATTCACTGTCTTGGGGTCAATTTGGATTCAGATCTTTCCTTCACTCCTCACATCAAATCACTCGCTCGCTTATGTCATCTACACCTCAAAAACATCCCAATAATCAGGACTTTTCTTACCTTTGACTCAGCAAAAACTCTTACTGTAGCTCTTATTCATTCTTGTCTGGACTATTGAAACTCTTTACTTATCGGGCTCCCTCTTACTAAACTCTCCCTTCTCCAATCCATCCTTAACGCAGCAGCCAGGATCATATTCCTCACAAACCGCTAAACCGATGCCTCTTCCCTGTGCCATTCATTGCAATGGTTACCCATCCAAAACAGAGTTCAATATAAACTTATCACGCTTACCCACAAAGCGCTCCATGTTTCAGCACCCCCCTACATCTCCTCCCTCGTCTCAGTCTACCATCCTACCCTCGCCCTCCATTCTGCCAATGACTTAAAACTAAAATCCTCCATAATCCGAACTTCCCGTTTCCAAGATTTCTCACGTGTTGCGCTAATTCTTTGGAATGCACTACCCAGGACAGTTTGATTAATTCCCAATACCCACAGTTTTAAGCGGACCCTAAAAACACATTTCTTTAGACTGGCCTTTCGCCTCAACACACTATCTAACTGTCCCAGTTTTGGCCCATATTAAAATCTTATTCAATTTCAGGTTCATACCATTCATGCACTTAATAGCCTCTGTCAGGACTGTACACATACTGGCAGGCGACCAGTCCATTATTATTATTATTTATCCTATTTAGTATATCAAGGCTGCATTATACAATATATGTACATTTTACCTTTTGTGTCTCCCCCATTTCCTGATAGACTGTAAGCTTGCGAGCAGGGCCCTCACTCCTTTCGATATGAGATATGCTTATTCTGTATTGACTGTATAAGTCCCCTCTAAAATTGTAAAGTGCTGCGGAATATGTTGGCGCTATAAAAATAAAAGTTATTATTATTATTCACTCATCACTAGCAGAAACCATGTGTATTTTTCAGTTGACACTCCCCTCTAATGGTAATAACGCCTTACAGGTATTTGTAAGTAACTGTAGTGTTGGGCCCTAGAGTCAATTCCAGCTGTGGGCCCAAGGCATCCCAGTCCAACAATGATACAGCATATATTTAAAATATTAGGTTACGATATTAAATTGTATTGCAATATAAGCAAATAATGAAATCCCTAATTGGGACTAGTTTGGAAAACTTTGGGAACAATGTTAAAAGTGTTTATCTAGGAATGTGGCACGATCACTCTATAAGGCGTGTTATATTTCAAGACAAACAAGAAGGAAGAGGAACTTACAAAGACCTTCAAACTACTTGAAAAGGATAATATGGCTTCCTGGTGAGTTTGCTCCATCCTCAGGCTATTACAGATTGCTCTTATTGACAGTGCCTGACAGGACACATATATTAATAGAGTCTGAAATATACTGAGACAGAAAATCCCTTGCATGCCAAGTTTATTACAAAACATTTGTGTATTCCTTTGGGAACATGTATCAAAATTGAAAAGCCAATTAAATGAGAGATAAAGTAAATACAATTTAGTGTATACAACAAAACTGGTGTTTTAATAAGTACAATAAAAGATATAATTCGCGCTGGTATAGTGGACGGAACTCGAAACAAATAGGTTAAAAGGTAATAGATTTATTTTGGTATAAGTTGAAGAATGGTAACACTGGATAAAAATATAAAAGGATGATCACTTGTAGCTTGCGTGTTCCTAGCGTAGTTAAATTAACCAGTAGCTCTGGGACGGAGGACCTATAGGGGGAAATGAGAGGTCAAATTATTAGACCTAGTTAGAGGAATTGGTGCTCTAAAGACAAGATAAATGTGCAGACATATACCTGGTTCATGGGCAGGTAGGGTGGGTGTCTGACCAAGGCTAGATCAGGATGAAAGAAGCTTTTTTGATTAATCCCTAAGGGATGAACTAAGTAAAGATATAAATATAAGAGGTTAATATATGTAATACAAGGTCTAAAAAGACTAGTGGATAAGGTAGATGCCTTTGTATAGTAGATCCCGGTAGGCAGGGACAGTTTTTTGTATATTTATATATAGCTCGACCAGGCTGGCAGACCGGAGATTTTAGGATAGTCAATTACCCTGCATTAGGGTTTTCACCAGATCCAAAAACACAATGAAAAGGTCTTTGAGGGTCTTTCTTATAGCTGACAAAAAATTGGACTAAGTATAGAAAGGGAGAAGTGATTAGTAGGAGTATGTATTGGCTAAACTAGCTAGAGGAGTGTATGCACCTATACACCATACCTCTAATATATGCCTGTGAGTGTTCCACAGTAGGCAGCGAGGAAGCGCTAATATCTTATAGGGAAAAAAACAAAATCTGTAAGAAACAAATAAGAATAGCAAAAGAGGAGACAGAGAGACTAATTGCCAAGGAAAGTAAAACGAATCACAAACTGTTCTTTAACTATATAAACAGTAAAAGGATTAAAACTGATGGAGTTGGCCCATTGAAAAATAACCTGGGTAAAATCATAGAGGGCGATGAGGGTAAAGCAAACCTACTCAATAGCTTCTTCTCCACTGTTTTCACAAAAGAAAACAATTTATCGGAGGAAATGCAGAGTGATAAAGTAAACCCTCCGCTAAATATCACCCACCTAACCCAGGAAGAAGTTCAGAAACGCCTAAATAATATCAAAATAGACAAGTCACCAGGCCCAGATGGCATACACCCCCGGGTACTAAAAGAATTAAGTAATGTGATAGACAGACCGCTGTATCTTATATTCAAGCACTCTTTATGGACAGGGACTGTCCCACTAGATTGGCGCCAAGCAAATGTGGTACCAATATTCAAAAAGGGGTCTAAAAGTGACCCTGGGAACTATAGACCAGTCAGCTTAACGTCTGTTGTGGGTAAATTGTTTGAAGGATTTCTTAGAGATGCTATTGTAGAATATCTTAATGATAATAACTGTCTAACTCCATATCAACATGGATTCATGAGGGATCGCTCCTGCCAAACAAACCTGATGGCCTTCTACGAGGAGGTGAGCTCACAGCTGGACCGGGGAGAGTCAGTGGATGTTTTATACCTTGACTTCTCCAAAGCGTTTGATACCGTGCCACACAAAAGGTTGGTATATAAAATGAGAATGCTTGGTCTGGGGGATAATGTGTGCAAGTGGGTAAATAGCTGGCTGAGTGATAGAAAGCAGAGGGTGGTTATCAATGGAGTAAGCTCAGGGTGTGTCAGGGTTATTAGCGGGGTGCCTCAAGGGTCTGTCTTGGGCCCTATATTATTTAATATATTTATTAATGATCTAGTGGAAGGGTTGCATAGTAAAATAGCAATATTTGCAGATGATACTAAACTTTGTAAAGTAGTTAATACAGATGAGGATAGGGCACAGCTACAGGAGGATTTAGATAAATTGGGGAGTTGGGCCAAAAAATGGCAAATGGGGTTCAATGCCGATAAATGTAAGGTCATGCACATGGGAAAGAAAAACAGCAGTCACCCATACATATTAAATGGGAAACCGTTGGGGAAATCTGACATGGAGAAGGACCTGGGCGTCTTGGTTAATAGCAAATTATATTGGAGTGCCCAGTGTCAGTCAGCAGCTGCGAAGGCAAATAGAGTCATGGCATGCATGAGAAGAGGAATAGGGGCATATGATGAGAACATTGTTCTTCTTCTGTATAAAGCGCTGGTAAGGCCGCACTTAGAATATTGTGCACAGTTCTGGGCTCCGGTGCTCAGGAAAGACATATTGGAGCTAGAGAGGGTACAAAGGAGGGCGACTAAGGTAATAAAGGGAATGGAGGGACTAGAATACCCAGAGAGGTTGTCAAAATTAGGCCTATTTACGTTGGAAAAAAGAAGGCTTAGGGGAGACCTCATAAACATGTATAAATACATCAGGGGGCAGTACAAAGATCTCTCCCATGACCTGTTTATACCAAGGATGGTGACAAAGACGAGGGGGCACACTATGCGTCTGGAGGAAAGGAGGTTCCTGCACCAGCATAGAAGGGGATTCTTTACGGTCAGAGCAGTGAGACTCTGGAACTCTCTGGGAGAGCAAGTGGTGATGTCCAACTCACTTAATGAGTTCAAGAGAGGCCTGGATGCCTTTCTTGAGAACAATAAAATTACATCTTATGCTTAGTTAATTAATCCAGGGATTCAATCTGACTGCCAGATTGGTGTCGGGAAGTGAATTTTTCCTCAATGATGTAAATTGGCCTATACCGCATGGTTTTTTTTTTTACTTCCCCTGGATCAACGCTGCGGAATAGCTGCAGTGCACAAGAAATAGGCTGAACTGGATGGACGCTTGTCTTTTTTCGGCCTTATAAACTATGTAACTATGTAATACAGGTTGGTACCTATAAGAAATCCGGGGCACCCTGTAGATAAATTGGATAGATGATCAGCTTTTAGTTTACCTGGGGGTGAGCCTGTGCTGTTGGAGATGTCCAGGGGTGCTGATAGAGACGTCCAGGGATTCTCACGACGTGAGAGAGAATCCTCTCTAACGGCCAGAGCGAGTGCAGAGTCCTGGTCGGTGACTACCGCTACTCGCGTACTTCCGGGTTTGTGCACACAGTATTCCATAAAGACCTGCTAGGACCTGTGTGACGTGGTGGCACGTGACACACATGTGATCCTGGCGGTACGGTGGCTGAATAGGGCTGAATTAGGACCAGTTCCAACGCGTTTCGGAAGCTCCTGCTTCCTTCCTCAGGGATGGTCCTATCCAGCTATGGAGTGCCCTTATATACTGTACAGCAATGAGGGACACATGATTTATTCATTAAAAGCAAATAATTCAATCTCACTATTCAGTCCTCTTGGCTTAAGAGTCTTCAGCTTAAAAATCCATTGGCTTTCCGTTCGTGACATCATTTTAATAAAATCACCTGATCGCCAGTGTTCTGGTAAAATTTGAATACCTGTCACCTGGATCCCTTGAATGGATCCATTATGTTTCTCTAAAAAATGTTTGGAGAGTGGGTGACCTGTGTATTTATGTTTAATATTTCGTAAATACTGATTAATTCTGACGTTCATGGGACGTTTGGTCTGCCCCACGTACATTTTATTACAGAGGCACTTTAAGCCATAAATAACCCCTGTGGTTGCGCAAGTCATGAAGTCTGAAATGGGATATATGTCCTCTCCATGACTAACAGTTTTCTGTTTGTGTTTATGTATTGTTTTGCACATATTGCATTTCTTGCAAGGAAAATAACCTTTATTTTTTTTATTAAATGGGGTAAAAGGTTGGTTTCTTGATTGGTGATTCTTTACAGTAGGGGCTTTAACGCTGCCCAAATTTCGAGCTTTTTTCAAAATTAATTTTGGCTTACTAGACATCTGATCACCAATCACTTTATCATCTTTCAGTATGTGCCAATGTTTCTCTACTATTTTTCTAATTAGATGCGTATTTGAGCAATATGGGGTAAAAGGTATATTCAAAGTATACATGATAAATTCAGGTTTGGTGGTGGCAGGTTTATTCAAAAGTTTTTCCCGTGGTATAACGGCCACCTTGTTCATACTATTGTTCAGGAATCGTGCATCATATCCCTTTTCTAGGAATTTTTTAGTGAGGTCACCTGCTTCTTGTCTATAATCCTGGTCTTTAGAGCAGTTTCTGTGCAGTCTTAAATACTGACTACGGTGTACATTTAAAAGCCAGCTCGGGAGGTGGCAGCTTTTAATTGAAATGTAGATATTAGCATCTGTGGGTTTACAATATGAACGAGTATGGATATGTTTTTTTTCAATATAAATATTAAGGTCGAGGAAGTTGACCAACTTAGTACTGATATTATTATTCACTCATCACTAGCAGAAACCATGTGTATTTTTCAGTTGACACTCCCCTCTAATGGTAATAACGCCTTACAGGTATTTGTAAGTAACTGTAGTGTTGGGCCCTAGAGTCAATTCCAGCTGTGGGCCCAAGGCATCCCAGTCCAACAATGATACAGCATATATTTAAAATATTAGGTTACGATATTAAATTGTATTGCAATATAAGCAAATAATTAAATCCCTATTTGGGATTAGTTTGGAAAACTTTGGGAACAATGTTAAAAGTGTTTATCTAGGAATGTGGCACGATCACTCTATAAGGCGTGTTATATTTCGAGACAAACAAGAAGGAAGAGGAACTTACAAAGACCTTCAAACTACTTGAAAAGGATAATATGGCTTCCTGGTGAGTTTGCTCCATCCTCAGGCTATTACAGATTGCTCTTATTGACAGTGCCTGACAGGACACATATATTAATAGAGTCTGAAATATACTGAGACAGAAAATCCCTTGCATGCCAAGTTTATTACAAAACATTTGTGTATTCCTTTGGGAACATGTATCAAAATTGAAACGCCAATTAAATGAGAGATAAAGTAAATACTATTTAGTGTATACAACAAAACTGGTGTTTTAATAAGTAGTGCAGAAAAGGGGAGCGACAGAGTAAGTTAAAAAATAACAGATGCTTAAAGAATTTTTTTTCATTTTTAACCCCTTCACATGTACGTCATGTTTCGTGTGCCTGCCTTTGATGGCGAGCCTGTATCTTTCCCTGGAGATGATGACTGATTTAATTAGCCATCATGTGTCTTTAACAGCTGCAAGTGGAGTGGAGTGGAGCCAGCTGCTGTTAATCTTTTAAATTCCGCTAACAGAATGATGCACCTGCAGGGGGGCGCATTATTCCACTTGCCCATCAGGGTGTGATGCTATTGATGGATGACAATGAAGACCTCCGTGCTTGTCATGATGATTCTCCTGTGAAAGCCAACCTGTAACGTTCACAGGGGATCGTGATTTTATCTATACATAGCAGTGCTGATCGCAGACTATTGCAGCTTCATGTCCCCTAAGGGGACTCTTAAATACAGTAAAAAAGTCTTTAAAAATATGGAAAAAAACACAAAAGTTCAAATCATCCCCCTTTTGCCCTATTAAAAACAAAACAATTAAAAAAGAATAAAAAAAAATACACATACTTGGTATTGCTGCATTTGTATAAGTCTGATATATCAAAATTATAAAATAAATTAATCCAATCAGTAAACAGCATAATGAGAAAAACAATCAAAACGTTAGAATTAAGTTTTTTGGCCACCGCAACAATGAAATAAAAGGTGATCAAAACATTGTGTATACCCCAAAATGGTATCAGGAAAAATGTCAGCTCAGCGCGCAAAAATAGGGCATCACACAGCACTACATTCCAAAAAGTCAAAGTGTTACAGGTCTCAAAAAATAGCAACACAAGCAAAAGGTGTTTTTTTTTATAAATTTCCAATTTTTTTTTCACCACTATCTAAAAAAATACAAAAAATTCTTGTTATCTTCATATTAGTACTGACCAGGAGAACTGTTTTGAGTTGGTCAAAGTGCAAAGAAGAATCTAACCCATAGTATTATTACTTTTGATTATATGCCTTGAAGGGGTTCTCTCTCTCTGGTTTGTATTAGGCATTTAGCCTAAGGTAACGTTCACACAGGCAATGCAGTTCTTGTCCAAGCATATGCAGTTTTTATTGCTTTCCACAGTTTGCAGAGCACAAAAACAAACTCATAAACATAAATCCCAAGCCTTATCCAGGCGCTAACTAAGCAGAAGAAACCCCTGTTACTCGTACATGGCTGATCTAATCCCAGCACAGTCAAACACACCAGTTATTGTCCATAGCAACTAATGATACTTGCGATTCTCTGCACACGACCTGAGCATACTTTTCTCAGAGAGAGAGATTCTGTCCTGTCTTTAGCTCCTATACACCACTAGTCTGGTCAGCGTCCCCAGCTGACAGACTTGGATGAACACCTAGCCTGTCTATATGGAGTGCCGGCCAGGTGCATTAATCAGATCCTGCAGAGCTAAGATTTAACCCTAGCCTAACTGGCATTGCTATAGTCTCTATGAAGAAAATGTACATCTTTTTTATTTAGAATGTACTTTTTTGAAGTCAATAATACCACTTTTCTCAAAACTTCAGTGATCATAGTTGTTAAGTGAAAAATAATTACAAAATTCTTATCTGCAATGAAAGGTAGAAAAAGTTGAAAAAGAGACAACGTATTTCTAGCTTGTACTTTCAGAACACATTGGATATCTTAAATACATTGTAAATAAAGGATATACCAATGTGACCCACATTTATCTTGTGAATTGAGCCCTGTATCCTGCTGTTGTCAGTGAGAAGCTGAACAGTATACTCAAATTAATGTGAATTCCCGCTACCTCTCCTTTACTGCAACACTCTTCAGGGCCCAATTCTTAAGAGATCTGCAGGTCCCATTGGTGGATATCCTGTGGATATGCCATTAATGTATAAGAGGGAATACCCTTTTAAATTTAAGACATTTTCAGAGGTTGCAAATGCCAGTAATATTGCTGTAATGTGGTACGTCAAAAAATATTTCAGGAGACAACACATGTAATGTACATAGACAAAAAATCATATCTGACCTCATTTTTTGCATTAAAGTATCTAAGGAGCCTGCGTAAAGGACACTGAATGGAGACGGAGCAGGGCCAGCTACAACCTCACCTATTTTGATTGGTGCATACTTTTTGATCATCTGTGCATAGAGGTGTTACCTGTCAGTGTACTCCTGACTATACTGATAAGAAAACTCATGAAAGATCATGAGATAAGAGTCTAGAACATCCTCAGTGGTCAGTCTGAAAATTGCAAGATTACTAATTTTATCTTTTTTTACTAAAGATTAAAATAAAAAAACATTGCCAAATTGTAAAAAATGAAATATATGTAACATTAAAACCTGGTTTAAACAATAGGAAATTTTCTGATAATATCTTGCATTTTTTATCCTGAGGGAACAAAGAGATTAAAGGGGTAGTCTGGTCCAAATCCATACATCTGCAGTCAATCTGTATGACTGCAGACTTATGAATCCCCCTAGTGCACACACTGTGGGCTGCGGGGATTCGCCGGTTTCTGACCCGGGACTGGAGGGCACGTATGAGTATGAGTATGAGAAATTCATAAGTCGGCAGTCACACAGAGTGACTGCAGACTTGTAGATTTGGACCGGACAACCCCTTTAATCTCCTGCTGACAAGTACCATCTTCAGTTTGTGGCTCCTGAAAGCTCAACCCTCCCTAAGCAAAAGTGCTTAGCAATATTTTAGCACTGGAGAAGAGAAGACATGGATGAGTTTTTGAGAAATATACTGTAGATAATAGAAGTTTTTTTTAATGATCCTTTAAAAGGGCTGCCCCAAATCACAATAGGTTTTGACTATTTTCCCAAATAAATGTGAAGGGATTCTCTGCCCATGAATACTTTGAAGTCAAAGGTGTAGGAGTGTAGCATTCATGAGGCAAAGAGATCATTTTGACCCAGGTACCACCAGTTCAGTATGGTGGGGATACCAGCTTTGTTGTGATATCTACAAATATTACTCTGAAATTCTGTTAATGGAAGAAACCTGAACTTCTGTTAGAAATGAAAACATTCGTGTTAACTGTTGTCAGTTTGTTTTTGACAATATGTAATACCTCTGACGTAAGTTAAATACAGTGCTGCTGCCTAGGGCAATCATTTCTTATGAGTCTCTCTAAGGCATTATCTGGATACTACTTATTTTTTAAAGCATCATATGCTGATGTGGATAGATGATAACTTGTTTTCACTGAACAACCTCTTTGAAGTTTGTAAATTTTGCTAAGAAATCTAATATGCAAGGTGGGGGTGTTAAAAAAAATTTGACTGCAATGTTAAAATAACATCTATCTATATTTTGACATTGATCAATACTTTCAGGGATTTGAAAAAATAGTTTTTTACTTAGACTGTAATTACTTCTCGTCCACTCATAAACTATCAATGTCTGTGTGGTCCACATTTTCCTTTGTAGTGACAGTCTAAAATGTCACTGCAAAGTAAGCATGAGCTTGTATGACTGCAAGAGTGGAAGACAGTTATCAGACACAACCAGACTCCCCAAACATAGTTCATCTTTATCTCTGCCTTCTTGATCTCTGTATACTCAGCACTGTTGGAATGCAGTGTGTAACGGGTCTGGGAGGCGGAACCTCTGAGCTACTATACAAGGGGGCGGTCCTAGTAAGGGAGCGGGTGGCGACCAGGCAGGCAGTCACAGCAGGTGACCGGGACAGTCTCTAGAAGAATGGGCAGATGGTCACGGCAAGTGACCGGGGCAGTCTCTGGGTGAACAGGCAGATGGTCACGGCAAGTGACCGGGGCAGTCTCTGGGTAAAGGGTTGGTACGACCTGTGGCGGCTGATGGTAGACGTGAGCTCCCAGGTGAGCAGGCGAGAGTCTCTGGATAAACGGATGGTCACAGCATGTGACGGCGGAGCCTCCAGGAAGACCAACAGACAGGCGGCAGATGAGCGCTCCCAGGTGAGCGGGCAGAAGTCTCTGGACAGGCGGGTGGTCACAGCACGTGACGGCAGAGCCTCCAGGTAGGCTAGCAGACAGGCAGCAGATGAGCGCTCCCAGGTGAGCGGGCAGGAGTCACTGGACAGGCAGGTGGTCACAGCACGTGACGGCAGAGCCTCCAGGTAGGCTAGCAGGCAGGTAGCAGATGTGCGCTCCCAGGTGAGCGGGCAAGCTGGTCCATAGACAGACTGACAAGAGTTGGAAGGCAGACCGTCAGACCTCAGGCAAGCAGGCAGGTAGTTGATGTGTGCTCCCAGGTGAGCGGGCAAGCTGGTCCTTAGACAGACAGACAGGAGTAGTAAGGCAGACCGTCGGACCTCAGGCTAGCAGGCAGGTAGCAGAATATCAGGCTGGAATAAGACAGCAAGCTGGCAGGAATCTGGCAGGTATCTGGCAGGTAACTGGCAACGGGACCTGAGGGCTGAAGCAGAGTAGTGAACAGTGCAACAACATTGCTCGGGCACCTCCATTTTGGAGGAGGTGCCTTATATATGGTGAAGTCCTCCGGCCATTGGCCGGGGACTCCTTAGGACGACGCGCGCGGCCCCTTTAAGAGGGAGGGAGAGCGCGCGCGCGCGCCCTAAGCACAGTGGCCGGGAAGGAGCGCGCGCTGCCAGCAGAGCAGGAGGAGGACGCCGGGCACGGAGCAGAGAGGTGAGGGGAACAGCGTCCCTGCCTAGCAGAGGGCAGGGACGCCGGCACTACAGTACCCCCCCTTTAGGCCCCCCCTTTCTTAGGCCAGACAGAAATTTAGCAAGGATGAGCGGGGCATGGATGTTCTCCCGGGGCTCCCACGTTCTCTCCTCAGGACCAAACCCCTTCCAATCTACTAGAAAAAAGGTCTTTCCTCTTACCCTTTTGGTGGCAAGAATGTTCTCTACCTCAAACTCGTCCTCAGCAGAAACCGGAGCAGGAGGCGTACCTGTAGACTTGGAAAAAGAGTTAAGTACCACAGGTTTGAGGATGTTAGAACCTTGCTCTTAGGTTTTTTTTCCTTTGCTGGTCACATGACCTTGTTGGCCTATTTAATCCTGCTCAGCCCTTCTGGCTTTGCTGGACTTCATTGTATATCTACTTTCTAGCTAGCCTGTGCTCTGTGTCTTGCTCTGTTAGTTTGCTTGGTCTACTGACCTCTATGTTCTATATATTTTGTTTGTTCGTCTGTCTGCTACTATTTCTGTTAGGAGGTGTCCCATATTCCTCCCAGTCCTTAGTACTTGTAGGGATTCCTTCCCCACATCTATAGGTCTCCGTACAGACTAGCTTAGGACTAGTGTTGAGCCACCCCCGTAGTGTTCGGGTTCGGTTCGGTTCGTCGAACACCGGGATGTTCGAGGAACTGTTCGTCGAACTGTTCGTCGAACACCTTAGAACACCGTCGAACACCGTTAAAACCAATGGCAGGCAAACAAAAACACATAGAAACACATAGAAAACACCTGCAAAGGTGTCCAAAAGCTGACAAACTGCTCAGAAGACACTCTCTTTAAAAAAGCCGGCCGGCAAATTCAGCAGCGGCATACACCGGTACCCGACAATTTAGACAAGAAGGAATAGAGCATCACACATAGATTAGATAGATAGAAACATGTCAGTCACACATATAAGAAGCACAGTGACAGTGTTGGTTACTGCACTTGTCATTTAGTGTAAAGGATTTATTAAAAAAAATATTAGTGTTTTCATGCACCGTCTCTTTCAAAAAAGCCGGCCGGCAATTCAGCATCTGTACCCGACAATTTAGAACAGAAAGAATAGAGCTTCACACATAGATTAGATAGATAGAAACATGTCAGTCACATATATAATAAGTACAGTGACAGTGTTGCTTACTGTACTTGTCATTTAGTGTAAAGGATTTATTTAAAAAAATAATAGTGTTTTCATGCACTGTCTCTTTAAAAAAGCCGGCCGGCAATTCAGCAGCGGTACCCGACAATTTAGAACAGAAAGATAGAGCATCACACATAGATTAGATAGATAGAAACATGTCAGTCACATATATATGAAGTACAGTGATAGTGTTGGTTACTGTACTTGTCATTTAGTATTAAAATAAAGGATTTATTATTAAAAAAATTGGCGTGGGGTTCCCCTTAATTTTAGGCTCTAGCGGAGGTTAAGCAGACGGCTGGGGCAGATGTTTGAAGCCTGGGAAGGGGGTAATACCCACGGAGCTTCCCAGGCTACTAATATCAGCCCCCAGCTGAATACATAGCCTTTACTAGCTATTAAAATGGGGGACCCCCCCAAAAAAATGACGTGGGGTCCCCCCTAATTTAATAGCTAGCAAAGGCTAGGCAGACAGCTGGGGGCTGATATTAATAGCCCAGGAAGGGAGCCATGAATATTGGCCCCCTCCCAGGCTAGAAACACCAGCCGTCAGCCGCCCCAGAAATGGCGCATTCATAGGATGCGCCAATTCTGGCACTTAGCCTCGCTCTTCCACGCTGCCCTGGTGCGGTGGCAGGGGGTAATAGGGTTGGGGTTGATGTCAGCTTATAATGCCAGCTGACATCAAGCCCAGGTTAGTAATGGAGAGGCGTCTATAAGACACCCCCATTACTAACCCCATAGTCAAAGTTAAAAAAAACACAAACACCCAGAATAAAGTCCTTTAATTGAAATAAAGACACAGTCCTTTATTGTTCTAAATTAAACCATACTTACCGTCACGCCCATTCCAGCTGAAGCCAACGATCTCCTGCAATAAAAGAAAAATAATAAAGCAACCTCATCCTTACCTTTCCATGGTTCCCACGACAGCTTCAGCTCTGCTACATCGAGATGACAGGCTGGACCGCAGCAGAACGCTGCCATCCAGCCTGTCATCCCGCAGACACTGAGAAGCGCAGGCTTGCTTGCGCTGCTCAGCGTCTCTCTGTGACGACATCCAGATGAGCCGAGTTCATGTCCAATGAACTCGGCTCACCTCATTCACGTCACTGACAGCGTGGGAAAATTCTCACGCTGAAGCGCTGATTGCAGGAGAATTTTCCCACGCTGTCAGTGACGTGCAGGAGGTGAGCTGAGTTCATTGGACATGAGCTCACCTCATGCACATCACTGACAGCGTGGGAGAATTCTCCTGCACTCAGCACTTCAGCGTGAGAATTTTCCCACGCTGTCAGTGACGTGCATGAGGTGAGCCGAGTTCATTGGACATGACCTCGGCTCATCTGGATGCCGTCACAGCGAGACAGTGAGGAGCGCAAGCATGCCTGCGCTTCTCAGTGTCTGCGGGATGACAGACTGGATGGCAGCGTTCTGCTGCGGTCCAGCCAGTCATCTCGATGTAGCAGAGCTGAAGCTGTCGTGGGAACCATGGAAAGGTAAGGATGAGGTTGGTTTATTATTTTTCTTTTATTGCAGGAGATCGTTGGCTTCAGCTGGAATGGGTGTGATGGTAAGTATGGTTTAATTTAGAACAATAAAGAATTGTGTCTTTATTTCAATTAAAGGACTTTATTCTGGGTGTTGTGGTTTTTTTAACTTTGACTATGGGGTTAGTAATGGGGGTGTCTTATAGACGCCTCTCCATTACTAACCTGGGCTTGATGTCAGCTGGCATTATAAGCTGACATCAACCCCAACCCTATTACCCCCTGCCACCGCACCAGGGCAGCGTGGAAGAGCGAGGCTAAGTGCCAGAATTGGCGCATCCTATGAATGCGCCATTTCTGGGGCGGCTGACGGCTGGTGTTTCTAGCCTGGGAGGGGGCCAATATTCATGGCTCCCTTCCTGGGCTATTAATATCAGCCCCCAGCTGTCTGCCTAGCCTTTGCTAGCTATTAAATTAGGGGGGACCCCACGTCATTTTTTTTGGGGGGTCCCCCATTTTAATAGCTAGTAAAGGCTATGTATTCAGCTGGGGGCTGATATTAGTAGCCTGGGAAGCTCCGTGGGTATTACCCCCTTCCCAGGCTTCAAACATCTGCCCCAGCCGTCTGCTTAACCTCCGCTAGAGCCTAAAATTAAGGGGAACCCCACGCCAATTTTTTTAATAATAAATCCTTTATTTTAATACTAAATGACAAGTACAGTAACCAACACTATCACTGTACTTCATATATATGTGACTGACATGTTTCTATCTATCTAATCTATGTGTGAAGCTCTATTCTGTCTGTTATAAATTGTCGGGTACAGATGCTGAATTGCCGGCCGGCTTTCTTAAAGAGACGGTGCATGAAAACACTATTATTTTTTTTGATAAATCCTTTACGCTAAATGACAAGTACAGTAAGCAGCACTTTCACTGTACTTCGTATATATGTGGCTGACATGTTTATATCTATCTAATCTATGTGTGAAGCTCTATTCTTTCGGTTCTAAATTGTCGGGTACAGGTGTATGCCGCTGCTGAATTGCCGGCTTTTCATGTTTCACTGTTGGCACTGTTCCCATCGATTTGGGCAATCACTGTAATTCCACAACCACCATGGCTGTGGCATTACAGTGAGTGGCAGACAATCCATGCAGGACACGCTTTTGGTGTACGAACAGTTATCGAACATAACCTCGAACAGCCGAATTTTTTGCAAATCGTTCGGGTTCGTCGAACAACTCGAACACCGCCCAAAACAGCTCGAATTTGAGATTGGCGAACAGTTCTAGTCGAACACCGCTCATCTCTACTTAGGACTTTAGCAGGTCTGATCGCAGGATCAGGTCCCCTGTTACATCGTAGGGATTAAGCTGAGTTCTATCGTAGGGACAGATCTCCTCTCTTTCCTTAGCTCTGGTAGCAGAACATAACAGTAAGTCCAGCCAGCAAATTCTCTAAGGAAAGATTTTTCTGTTCCATCATGGTGTCGGTTCAGGATTTGGTTCATCGCCTGCAGGGACTCTCTCTGGAGGTGGCCGAGCTCCGTCAGCACGTGAGTAACTGTCCTGGAGCACATTTCTTGGAGCCTAAGGTATGTTTGCCGGATTTATTTTTTGGTGAACACCGAGAATTTTTTTCATTTAAAAATGCTTGCTTATTGTATTTTCGTTTGAGACTAGTGTTGAGCCACCCCCGTAGTGTTCGAGTTCGGTTCGGTTCGTCGAACACCCGTGTGTTCGCCGAACTGTTCGTCGAACTGTTCGTCGAACACCTTCGAACACCGTTAAAACCAATGGCAGGCAAACAAAAACACATAGAAACACATAGAAAACACCTTCAAAGGTGTCCAAAAGCTGACAAACTGCTCAGAAGACACAACTAACACATGGAAAAGTGACAAGTACATATAGTCATGCGAAAAGAAAAGAGGTGGAGGAGTAAAAGGAGGGGGAGACACAGATATAGGCATGTCATGCCCTTCTAAAATCCAAAAAGTGAGAAGCCGAGACGGCCAGTCCGCTCCTGCCCGTGCCACCTCCGTGTCGCCGGGTTTGTGCCAGAGCCGCGGTGAACCCTGACGGCCAGCCCCCCTCTCCCAATACTGGTGCCTGTCCGCTGGTGGGTCGAGAGAGCCCCCCTGTGGTGGAGGCAGCTCTAAGCTTTTTAATTTAAATTGTCCCTCTAATTTAAATGAATACACTTTAAATCCATTTACAAGGATCTATTGGAGGGCAAGTCTCATGCCAGCAGCCGCGTAATTCCAGCTCCAGTAGCGTCCACTAAAGCTGCTGCAGTTAAAAAGCTTTTATAAGGATCGAGCTCGGCTGTCCACCGCAAGGCATCCTAGTGCCAGTCCCAGCCCCTATGCCTTGGGGTGCCTCCTGATGCTCTTCACTAAGTATCCCGTGGTCCCGAAGCATTTCCTTTGAAAAAATTAAGTGTCCAAACTACAGGTGGTGTAGCTTGCTTAACAGCCGGGATAATCCGCTGACTAGCAGACACTGCTACTAGGCACAAAGTATTTCCTGGGCTAGATGCAGTTAAAAATTTGTAAGTAGATACTCTCGTTGAATGCTGAGAAAGCATTCCATAGAGTCTCCTGGCACGCCATATATGATTCTCTTAAAAAGCTTGGGGTAGGGGTCTAGGGGACCCTTTTATAGCCAAAATCACGGCCCTGTATCACAATACGTCACCTAGGCTGAAGATAAATGGAACTGTAGCACCGAGGGCTCGGTTGCTACAGACGTATTGCACCTCACCCAGAGGTGTGATATCTCACTCTCAGATAAGGATGGAGTGTGGATCAGGACCCGACACCTGCATGCATTACACCACATTGCCGTGGGGCAGGGCGACCAATATGCCCCTGAGATGGGCACGACAGTCCCTGTCCCTGGCTGGAGTGGGGGGAGGGAACACTGAGGAAGGGGAACCCTGCAGTGCAGGAGCAGGGAGGAAGCAGTTCCTGGGTGCATTGAGAAGGGAGTATAAAAGGTGGGCACCATCTTAGTTCAGTGCAGAGAAGTCTGAGCAGAAGTGGCAGGGAGCAGGGGCTCTACATGAGCTCTGCTCCGGAGGCGGGCCTAGTAACAGAGGCCCAGGCCTGCAAGAGGGAGAAGGAAGGAAGAGGAGCGGAGAAGGCTCCAGGAACGAGGAATGAAGGGATCCCAGGGGTGCGGACGGGCGAGTCGCCACCGCACGCCCGAATCCACCTGCGTGGAGGGGTCAGGCCAAAGGGGGAGACCGGTCCCCGAACTAGTGGAGGCAGGAAATGACCCTCAGCTAGAAACCGGAGGCTCTGACATTTTATGTGGCGCAGCCCCTTGCTCCACCCGCTAGGAAGGCACTACATAGGGTCAGGGAAACTGGCGCCAAGTTTACCAAGAGGAGGCCCGAGGCAGCCGGACAGAAGTGTTGGTAAGAAAGGCCAGACAAAGGACACACAAAGGGGGTCCTGTGAAGCGCTCCAAAGTTATCTGGGAGTTGTCTGAGCCCCTCACCTGGAGAGCACAGTACGACGTGGGCAGCCGTTACCTGCAGACGTGGTCTGGATAATAAGAACTGTGAGTAAAGGCCCTGAACTGCATCACTGACTCCGTGTCGTTACTGCTGCTGCCCTGCACCATCACCCCCATCCTCCGCATACACTGCCCTGAGGCTATACTCCTCCCGTGGGGAGTTATGCTACGCTCTGCTGCACCCACAACACCAGCCTTAGCGGTCTGCCCTGTAGCGGCGGTTCACTCTGACCGCAATCCACGGGTGGCGTAGTCGGACATTTAAACATCAAAACCACATAAATAGTTCCGCCACTGGTTTGACCGCCCTGAGCCACGGAACCGGATCGCCGACACGAAGACTACAACCACCAGCATCCACCAAAAAGGGTCCGGCTCCGGGTGTCCCAAGGCCCAGGGGGTGCGTCAGAACATTTTCATCACCTTTCACAATCACCAATGGGACAAGGCAGGGATGTCCTCTGTCCCCTCTCTTATACATCTTAGTGACGGAGCACCTGCTCTCATCAATTCGCCATAACCCCAATATTAGGTGGATTGAGGTGGGAGGCACCGAGTACAAGTGCTCTCTATTTGCTGATGATGTCCTAGTATATATCACTCAATCACATATATCCATCCCTGCTGTTATGGCTGAAATAGATCACTTTGTTACATGGTCAAATTTTAAAATCAATGCAGCGAAGTCTGAGGCCCTCGATGTCTCCCTCCCTAAATCCATATAGGATTCCATCCAGTCCAACTTTCCCTTTGCCTGGCCCTCACAGGGTATCAAAAACTTAGGAATTCCTATTCATAGAGACCTCTCCCATCTATGTTATCTTAATTTTGGGCCCTTTATTGAACAATTCCATACAGACCACGGTTGGCAAGTTAGAACTGTAAGATTCACTACGTGAACCACTGGTGTTTTGTGGAAAAGCACATGTACACCGCGTTCCAAATTATTATGCAAAAAGTGTTTAGGAGTGATAAGGGAAGAATTTGTTTGTTTGTCAGTTAAACTCATTGATGGTGATGTGTGTCAGGGCTCTTTATATCACTGTAAGCAATTGCAGACACCTGTGCTAATTAGTTTGGCAGGTGTGTCCAATGAAAGGCAAGACTACTTAAGAAGGCTCTCTCACATTATTAAGCAGCCTACATTTTCTGCCAAAATGGGAAAGAAAAAGGATGTGTCGGCTGCTGAGAAGCAACAAATTGTGGAGTGTTTAGGTCAAGGCATGACTACAATCAACATTGTGCGATGATCAGGATGAAGTGTCTTGGCAATCAAGAAGTATGTAGCTGATTCACAGTACACACGTGTGCGTGCTGATAAGGGCAAATTGAGGACTCTTTCCTACAGGCAATTACGTCAGGTTGAAACAGCAGCGGCAAAAAAGCCTTGTCATAGCAGCAGACAAGTTTTTGAAGCTGCTTGTGCCTCCAACGTCCCCCGAACAACAAGATGCAGGGTCCTTCAGAGGTTTGCAGCTGTGCATATGCCATCCTGTCGACCTCCTCTATCCACTTCACACAAGCAGAAACGGCTCCAGTGGGCCAAACATTACATGAAGACTGATTTCAAAACTGTTTTGTTCACGGATGAGTGCCGTGCAGCGCTCGATGGTCCAGATGAATGGAGTGGAGGATGGCTGGTTGATGGACACCCCACGCAAACACGGCTACAGCGCCAACAAGGAGGAGGTGGAGTAATGTTTTGGGCTGGAATCATGGGAAGAGAGATTGTCGGCCCCTTTAGGATCCCTGAAGGCGCTAAAGATGAACTCCATAATGTATGTGGATTTTCTCAAACAGCACTTCCTGCCATGGTTCAAGAAGAAGAACCGTGTATTTCACAGCAAGATCATTTTTCTGCATGATAATGCACCATCTCATGCTGCACATAAAACATCTGCATCTCTGGCTGATATGGGCATAAAAGGGGACAAACTTATGGTGTGACCCCCATGCTCCCCTGACCTCTACCCCATTCAGAACCTTTGGAGCATCATTAAAAGGAGTGTCTATGATGGCGGGAGGCAGTTCACATCTAAGCAACAGCTCTGGGAGGGT
The DNA here is from genome assembly GCF_046119375.1 of Phyllobates terribilis. NCBI lineage: Eukaryota > Metazoa > Chordata > Amphibia > Anura > Dendrobatidae > Phyllobates > Phyllobates terribilis. The sequence continues at coordinate 793,727,941 of NW_027362761.1, forward strand.
ATTCTGTCCTCATGCAAAACAATTGAAGCAGAAACCATCCAAAACCTGACAAATTCAATGCACGAGAGAGTTCAGAAGCTCCTTTCGAACAAGGGGTCCTATGTGAAAATGTAACATCACCTAGAATAAAGTTTTGAGTTGAAAACTGTTTGATTTCAGTTTCTAACAACCTGCTAATGCTTATAATTTCAAAAATGACCATTTTTTTGGTCTTTATTAAAATGAAAAGGTTGATCGAAAAGTTTGGGGGATCTAAGAGTGTGGCAACCCAGTAGTCATGATTACTTCGAATTCTGACAATATGAGGGTCATGCTGCAGGTAGTGCAGCAAGAAGGCACTTATGTGTCTTGCGCATCTCGGAGCCCCAAAATTATTTTCCGGGCTAGATGCAGCTAAAAATTATTTTTAATTTTAAATCTGGTGAAGCTTATTATAGATGGCCTAATAGGATCAGTGCTGCACACTGCTACAAAGCCCAAATTATTTTCCAGTCAAGATACAGATAAACATGATTAGTAATTTGAAAGCTTAAAACGGTTGGTAGGGTGATTTTAACCAATCATCAAGCTTTTACTCTCCCCAGGATGACACAGGGGTAGAAAAGTCGTTTCGGATCCATGATTTGTTCATCTTTATGAACGTGAGTCTGTCTACATTATCAGTGGAGAGCCGCGTGCGCTTATCTGTCAGCACACCACCAGCAGCGCTGAACACACGTTCAGACAGAACACTGGCTGCGGGGCATGACAAGATCTCCAAGGCGTAAGTGGCTAGCTCCGGCCATTTATCCAGATTGGAAGCCCAAAAAGAGCAAGGGTCCAGTGACACAGTCGTGGCTTCAATGTTTACTTGGAGATACTCCTGTACCATCGTCTCTAGGCATTGACTATGTGTCAGACTTCTTGTCTCCTGTGGCCTTGCAAAGGATGGGCTAAAAAAGTGGTGAAATGATTCCGCAAAATTGATGTAACCAGCAGATACTGTGGTTCTGTTACGGTTTGAGTGCTGAACACTTGACGGTCCCACGGTTGGCAAGTTGGAACTGTGAGATTTACTACGTGCACCACTGGTATTTTGTGGAAAAGCACATGTAAGATTCTGCAACAGTCTCTGCTGATACTCCTGCATGCGTGCATCCCTTTCTATGGCAGGAATAATTTCTGCAAATTTACTTTTGTACCGGGGATCTAACAGTGTGGCAACCCAGTAGTCAGGATTATTTCTAATTCTCACAATTCGAGGGTCATGTTGCAGGTAGTGCAGCAAGAAGGCACTCATGTGTGTTGCGCATCCAGGAGCACCAAGTCCCTGTTGTGTTGGTGGCGAGGTAGCAATCATGCTTCCTTCCTCTGTCCTCTCCCCCCAACCTCGCACAACAGAAATGTGATCAAGGTCTCCCTCATCTGATGAGTCTTCCATCAGTTCGTCCTCCACTTCTTCCTGGGCTCCTGCACCTTCCTCACTAGTTTGGCTGCTACCATGCGCCCTGGTAAAATCATCTCCCCCACCCTCACATGCCTGCCGCCTTGGTGCTGCCGACCGTCTGGACCTTTCAGATGTTAGCCCTTCCGCATACAACTCCTCCTCCTCTACTTCCTCCACCTCCTCTTGTGCCACCACCTGACTCCGAATTCTGTTTAACATGTGCTCCAGCATGTAAATCACCGGAATAGTCATGCTGATAATGGCATCGTCAGCACTAAACATCTTCGTCGCCATTTCAAAACTGTGCAGAAGGGTGCATAGGTCCCTGATCTGAGACCACTCCTCCAGCGTGATTTGCCCCACCTCTGAATCTCGTTGGCCCAGGCTATACGTCAGAACGTATTGCACCAGGGCTTGTCGGTGCTGCCACAGTCGCTGCAACATGTGCAGAGTTGAATTCCACCGGGTAGGCACATCGCATTTTAGCCGGTGAAGTGGCAGGCCCAACGACTTCTGTAGAGATGTAAGTCGCTGAGCTGCGGGATGCGAACGGCGGAAGTGAGCACACAGCGACCGTGCCCTCTGCAGAAGGCCATCTAGTCTGGGATAGTGGGCTAAAAATTGCTGGACAACCAGGTTCAACACGTGAGCCATACAAGGCACGTGTGTGACATTGCCCCGGCGAAGGGCCGCACCCAGGTTTGCAGCATTGTCGCACACGGCCTTCCCTGGTTTCAGGTCCAGTGGAGACAACCATTCATGAAATTGGTTCTCCAGAGCTGACCACAACTCCTCAGCTGTGTGACTCACATTTCCCAGACATTTCAATGTAAAAACCGCCTGATGACGTTGAGCCCTACTGCCAGCATAGTAAGGAGGTGTGCAGGATCCCTTCTGCGCAGTTAGAAAGCTTGTGGCATGACCAGACAGGCTTTGGGTGCAGGTGGAAGACCGAGAGGAGGTTGAGGAGGCAGAAGCAGTGGAGGAAAAATGACATAAAGAGGATTGACGCACAACTCGTGGGGACGGCAAGACTTGGACAGCAGCCCCTTGTCCTGCTGTCACCATAGTTACCCAGTGCCCAGTCAGCGACATGTAACGCCCCTGTCCATGCCTACTCGTCCAAGTGTCTGTGGTGAAATGCACCCTGTCACACACAGAGTTTCTCAAAGAAGCGGTGATGTTGTGTGCGACATGCTGGTGGAGCGCAGGCACACCTTTCTTTGAGAAGTGGTGCCGACTGGGCATCTGGTACTGGGGCACTGCGACGGACATAAGGTCTCGAAAATCCTCTGTGTCCACCAGGCGGAAAGGCAGCATTTCTGTAGCCAAGAGCTTGCAGATGGTGAAATTCAACCTCTTAGCTTTCTCATGGCTAGGAGGAAATGGTCTTTTACTTGTCCACATCTGAGGGACCGAGGGCTGGCTATTGTGCTTAGACGGGGTTGATAAGGGTGTCCCCGGCAAACTGCCGGTCTGTGAGGAAGATGCAGGCGGACATGTTAGGTTGCCTTGATCCAAAGGTGGTGCTATCGATGTCGGACAGCGCTCAAGACCAGCTGGTGTTACCACCTCCAAAGAAAATGATGACCTGCCAATCACGCTGGCTGTTGCGGGTAAAGAGGTGGCAGGTCTGCGCCCCAAAACAGGTGTGACTGCTGTCCCCCCAGTCACAGAGGATGAAGAGGCCGCGGATGCACAAGATATGGCAGACGGTGGTTGGCCCGGCCGGCTAGACCGCATTGTAGCACACTGAGCTTCCCACTGCAACTTATGCTTCATGTCCATGTGCCGGTTCATGCATGAAGTACTCAAACTATGTATTTTTTGGCCTCTACTTAGCTTTTGCTGACAAATGTTACAGATAACACGAGTTGGGTCATCTTTATCGATTTGAAAAAATGCCCAGGCTATGCAAGGCTTAGCACCCATGCGACCTGAAGAGCCACCACGACTTGTGGTGAGAGGCAGAGTTGTGTTTGAGGATGCAGTTGTTGACGAGCTTCCAGTACTACGTCTCTGTCCAGGAAGGCGCAACCTGACCTCGTCGTCACTAGCATCTTCCTCCACCTCCTCTGCTGACCTCATCTCTTGGCTGACTGTGGGTTGACAGTAAGTGGGATCTCCGACCTCATCATCATCACCCTGTGCGTTATCACACCCGTCGTCCTCAGAGCCATCCTGTTCCTGCCCTGACAAAAAACTAAAGTTGTCGCTCCAATCAGGTATTTGAGTCTTATCATCGTCTTCCTCATTGTCTCCACCAACAGGAGTTACAGTTTGGGAATGAGGGTCTACATTATGGTCAGAACCTTCTGCGTCTGGTCCTGGATCCGACTCATAAAGATTCTGGGCATCAGTGCAGATCATTTCCTCGTCTGGATTCACAGAAGCGCTGGAGTCGACCTCTGATTCCCAGGCTATAGTATGAGTAAACAGCTCTGCAGACTCAACCATCTGTTCTACCTCATACTCAGACGGGCAGCTGGAGATTTGGGAGCTGTGAGGAAGCAAGTGCGATTTGGGTGACACCTTTGAGGACTGGAGTATTTGTGATGTTGAAGTTGATGTGGAGGAGAGCCCACTTAAAGGAGCACTTGATATCCGTTGAAGCACCTGCTGTTTTTGTGCCTCATCTGGAATTTGTAGCGATTGGCGTGGCCGTAAGAAAGGGATCTTATCACATTGTCCGCTAAAAGAAGTAGACATTTTAGTTTGGCTGGAAGATGGTCTTTCTTCTGCACCTACCCCATGGACACAACCTTTTTTCCCCTTCCCAACACGCCTATTCCCCTTTCCACCAGCAGCAGGCCTTTTTCCACTCATTTTGGTGGTTAACTAATTCACAACTCTGGAGTTGTTTGCACAAAAAAACAATGGATGGTAACCGAGCAGAGCTGAGTGGCCAAACTGTGGTATTAGGCCAAAACTATTGGCTGGGTTAGATGCAGAAAAAAATTATTTTTAATTTGCAACCTGATGGAGGTCAGTATAGATGGACTAATAGACCAAGTCCCACACACCGCTAGAAGCCCAAATATTTTTTCAGAGCTAGATGCAGAAAATTTTTTTATTCAATTTGCAACCTGATGGAGGTCAGTATAGATGGACTAATAGACCAAGTCCCACACACTGCTAGAAGCCCAAATATTTTTTCAGAGCTAGATGCAGAAAAAAATTATTTTTAATTTGCAACCTGATGAAGGTCAGTATAGATGGACTAATAGACCAAGTCCCACACACCGCTAGAAGCCCAAATATTTTTTCAGAGCTAGATGCAGAAATTTTTTTTATTCAATTTGCAACCTGATGGAGGTCAGTATAGATGGACTAATAGACCAAGTCCCACACACTGCTAGAAGCCCAAATATTTTTTCAGAGCTAGATGCAGAAAAAAATTATTTTTAATTTGCAACCTGATGGAGGTCAGTATAGATGGTCTAATAGAACAAGTCCCACACGCTGCTAGAAGCCCAAATATTTTTTCAGAGATAAATGAAGAAAAAAATTATTTTTAATTTGCAACCTGATGGAGGTCAGTATAGATGGACTAATAGACCAAGTCCCACACACTGCTAGAAGCCCAAATATTTTTTCAGAGCTAGATGCAGAAAAAAATTATTTTTAATTTGCAACCTGATGGAGGTCAGTATAGATGGACTAATAGAACAAGTCCCACACGCTGCTAGAAGCCCAAATATTTTTTCAGAGCTAGATGCAGAAAAAAATTATTTTTAATTTGCAACCTGATGGAGGTCAGTATAGATGGACTAATAGACCAAGTCCCACACACCGCTAGAAGCCCAAATATTTTTTCAGAGCTAGATGCAGAAAAAAATTATATTCAATTTGCAACCTGCTGGAGGTCAGTATAGAAGGACTAATAGAACAAGTCCCACACACTGCTAGAAGCCCAAATATTTTTTCAGAGCTAAATGAAGAAAAAAATTCTTTTTAATTTGCAACCTGATGGAGGTCAGTATAGATGGACTAATAGACCAAGTCCCACACACTGCTAGAAGCCCAAATATTTTTTCAGAGCTAGATGCAGAAAAAAATTATATTCAGTTTGCAACCTGATGGAGGTCAGTATAGATGGACTAATAGAATGATGCTATGCCCAAAAGATTTTACTTCACTAGGTGCAGTAAAAAAATTGGTATTCTATACATAGGTGGTATATCTTGCAACACAGATAGGCTACTCCACTGACTAACACACTCTGCAATAGGCCAAAAAGGATTAGCTTTGCTAGATTCAGCCAAATGCTGTGAAAAAAACTTGCACAGCACTGGCACAGACCTGCCTGGCAAAAACTGATAGGAACTGATGTAACCTAGTCCTGAAAAGGACTCCAATTACAATTAGTCTTTACTCCCACAATCTATCTATTTAAGAGCACAGACCTGCCTGATAAAAGTCGTAGGAAATGCTGTAACCTAGTCCTTAAAAGGACTGCAATCACAACTATTCCCTACTCCCAAGCTATCTGTATATTTGTGCGAAAATTGGCTTGAAATTAACAAGGTATAGCGCACACAGCAACAGCGGTGCCGTCTAACACGCAGCTGCAGCAGTGAGAAAATGGTGGCGACGGGGAAAATGGCTTGGTCTTATAGGGCAAGGACATGTGACATACACTGCCAATCACACATGCCCTTGCTTGTGTGAAAAAAAGCACTTCGCTCCGTGTGTGCGCTGCTGATAGGCTGACAGATTGCACCTCCCCACTGCAAATGCGGGAAAGAGAAAAAAAAATGGAGATCTTCATTGTTCCTGCAGAGATCCATCCCCTGCCCCTCCCCCCGCCCCGCTGTACACTCAAACTGCGTATTAACATTAATTTTCATCATTACTGAGAAAAAATCCAGTTATGATTTTGGTGCACGAACAGTTATCGAACATAACCTCGAACAGCCGAATTTTTCTCAAATTGTTCGTGTTCGCCGATCGGCTCGAACACCGCCCAAAACAGCTCGAATTTGAGATTGGCGAACAGTTCGAGAAGAACAACGCTCATCTCTATTTGAGACCTAAGTCCTCTGGGGATGAATCCCAGCGCGTAGGGTTCATAATGTCACTTTTGCGCAAAGAGCCTCAGGAGTGGGCCTTTTCTTTGCAACCTAGTGATACATGCTTCAGATCAGTGGATAGTTTTTTTTCTGCTTTCGGACTATTATATGATGATCCTGACCGTGTCGCATCAGCTGAGACTGAGTTGAGACGTTTAAAACAGGGATCAGGTAATGTGGAAAAATATTGTACTCATTTCCGTCGTTGGTCTACTCAAACAGGGTGGAACGATTCTGCTCTGAAAAGTCTATTTCTTGCTGGGCTCAGTGAAAGGGTTAAAGACCTGCTAATTGCTTATCCTACACCTGAAGATTTGCAACAGACTATGCAATTAGCTATACGGGTGGATAGAAGACTGCGTGCAAGGGTTAATGAGAGCAAATCCTCTGCTATGTCAGTTTCTGGTTATGAGAATGTGTGTACTAACAGTGGTGAACCGATGGAGATTGGATCGGTGGCACCTCGCTCTCAAGAAAAAGACCGTCGATTTTCTGAAGGCTTGTGTTTCTATTGCGGAAAATCTGGTCATTTGATTAAAGGCTGTGAGCTTCGTATGAAGAAAGAAAAAAAAATGGTCAGTCACGCCCGTATTGCCTGTTTAAATTCCAAGGGTGTATTTTTAGCTGCTTCCACGATTGCTCAGAAAGAATTAATGGAATTTCGGGTGTTTGTTGATTGCGGGTCTACTCTGAATGTAATTGATGGGGGATTCGTGGAAAGACTCAATTTAAAACCTGAACCTTTATCATCCCCCATTGCTGTGGTTTCTGTGGATGGTTCCCCTTTGAAGAATATTACTCTCAAGGTCTGTGAATTTCCTCTCACTATTAATGGTGTTCACCATGAGAAATTGGATTTGGTAGTGTTGAATAACTTGCCTTCTCCAGTAATATTGGGATTGACCTGGTGAAAATTTCACAATCCTGTACTGGATTGGTCTACCAGTGAAATTAAATCCTGGAGCCATAAATGTTATGACAAGTGTTGTAACGGGCGTATTGCAGCTTTGGATAGGGGAGAATTGCCTGTTATGATTCAGGATTTTTGGAGAGTTTTTTCTGAGAAGGATTCGCAGGTTTTGCCTCCCCATAGAGACTATGATTGTTCTATTGAATTTGTCCCTGGAGCGACTCTTCCTAAAAGTCGTTTATTTAACCTTACTATTCCTGAGAGGAAGGCTTTGGAGGAATACATACAGACAAGTTTGGCCGCCGGTCACATTAGGCCCTCTAAGTCTCCTGTGGCGGTTGGATTTTTTTTTGTAAAAAAAAAGGACGGCGGTTTACGTCCTTGTCTGGATTTTCGTGAGATTAACAAAATTACTGTACGCAATCCTTACCCACTGCCATTGATTCCTGATCTGTTTAACCAGTTAATGGGGGCCAAGTGGTTCTCTAAAATTGACCTTAAGGGGGCATACAATCTGTTGCGCATGAAGGAGGGTGATGAATGGAAGACTGCTTTTAACACTCCTGTGGGTCATTTTGAGAATCTGGTTATGCCTTTTGGTCTTACTAATGCTCCTGCATTTTTTCAGAATCTGATTAATGACATCCTTAGACCTTTGATCGGCAAAAATGTGGTTGTGTATTTGGATGACATTTTGATTTATTCGCCGGATCTGGAGTCTCATTGGCGGAGCGTACGTGAGGTATTACAGTTATTAATGGACAATTTGCTTTTTGCTAAGCTGGAGAAATGTGAGTTCGCTGTACAGAGAATTAGTTTTTTGGGCTACATTATCTCCAGCAAAGGTTTTGAGATGGATCCGGTTAAGGTTCAGGCTGTGCAGGAATGGCCTAGGCCTATTGGTTTGAAATCGATACAGAGGTTTTTGGGTTTCGCCAATTACTACAGAAAATTCATAAAAATTTTTTCTAGTATTGTCAAACCTCTGACTGATCTCACCAGGAAAGGTGCTGATGCGGTTCAGTGGTCTTCTGAGGCCATTGAAGCTTTTGTGTATCTCAAGGAGAGGTTCACCTCTGCTCCCATCCTTATGCAGCCTGATGTTACTAGGCCGTTTTTGGTTGAGGTTGATGCTTCCTCTGTGGGGGTTGGCGCAGTATTGTCTCAGGATAATGGGGAAGGATTACATCCCTGTGCCTTTTTTTCCAAAAAATTTTCGGAGACTGAACTGAATTACGATATTGGTAATCGGGAATTATTGGCTATTAAACTCGCATTTGAACACTGGCGCCACTTCTTGGAAGGTGCGGAATTTCCCGTTCAGGTTCTTACGGATCATAAAAATCTGATATATCTTGATGCTGCCAAGCGCCTGAATGCCCGTCAGGCTAGGTGGGCACTGTTTTTCTCGCGGTTTAATTTCTCCGATACTTACATCCCTGGTACTAAGAATGTTAAGGCGGATGCCTTGTCTCGCAGTTTTTCTCCCATAGTCGGTGCTGAGAAAGAGGAGAACATTTTACAAGAAGGTGTTGTGATAGCTGCTTTGGACTCTGTTTTGGAAAATGAGATTCTTAAAGCACAGGAGAATGCCCCTTCTAACACTCCTCATGGGAGGTTGTTTGTGCCTGGGACCTTTAGGAGAGATTTGTTTGTTGAGTGTCACGAATCTCGGTTGGCAGGTCATCCCGGAATCTCTGAAACCAAGAGACTGGTGGGTCGCAGTTTTTGGTGGCCTGGATGGCAGAAGGAAGTCATTAAGTGGGTGCGTCAATGTACTATATGTGCTAGATCTAAGTCCTCACATACTCCTGCTGCGGGGTTGCTTTGTCCTTTGGAGGTTCCCAGTGCTCCTTGGACACATTTGGCTATGGACTTTATAACTGACCTTCCCCCCTCTGAGGGTTTTACTGTCATCTGGGTGGTCGTGGACCGTTTTAGCAAGATGTGTCACTTGGTTCCTTTCGTCAAACTGCCCTGCGCTAAAACTCTCGCTAAGGCCTTTGTCAAGGAAATTGTCAGACTTCATGGCGTTCCTACTAGTGTTGAGCCACCCCCGTAGTGTTCGAGTTCGGTTCGTCGAACACCCGTGTGTTCGCCGAACTGTTCGTCGAACTGTTCGTCGAACACCTTCGAACACCGTTAAAACCAATGGCAGGCAAACAAAAACACATAGAAACACATAGAAAACACCTTCAAAGGTGTCCAAAAGCTGACAAACTGCTCAGAAGACACAACTAACACATGGAAAAGTGACAAGTACATATAGTCATGCGAAAAGAAAAGAGGTGGAGGAGTAAAAGGAGGGGGAGACACAGATATAGGCATGTCATGCCCTTCTAAAATCCAAAAAGTGAGAAGCCGAGACGGCCAGTCCGCTCCTGCCCGTGCCACCTCCGTGTCGCCGGGTTTGTGCCAGAGCCGCGGTGAACCCTGACGGCCAGCCCCCCTCTCCCAATACTGGTGCCTGTCCGCTGGTGGGTCGAGAGAGCCCCCCTGTGGTGGAGGCAGCTCTAAGCTTTTTAATTTAAATTGTCCCTCTAATTTGAATGAATACACTTTAAATCCATTTACAAGGATCTATTGGAGGGCAAGTCTCATGCCAGCAGCCGCGTAATTCCAGCTCCAGTAGCGTCCACTAAAGCTGCTGCAGTTAAAAAGCTTTTATAAGGATCGAGCTCGGCTGTCCACCGCAAGGTATCCTAGTGCCAGTCCCAGCCCCTATGCCTTGGGGTGCCTCCTGATGCTCTTCACTAAGTATCCCGTGGTCCCGAAGCATTTCCTTTGAAAAAATTAAGTGTCCAAACTACAGGTGGTGTAGCTTGCTTAACAGCCGGGATAATCCGCTGACTAGCAGACACTGCTACTAGGCACAAAGTATTTCCTGGGCTAGATGCAGTTAAAAATTTGTAAGTAGATACTCTCGTTGGATGCTGAGAAAGCATTCCATAGAGTCTCCTGGCACGCCATATATGATTCTCTTAAAAAGCTTGGGGTAGGGGTCTAGGGGACCCTTTTATAGCCAAAATCACGGCCCTGTATCACAATACGTCACCTAGGCTGAAGATAAATGGAACTGTAGCACCGAGGGCTCGGTTGCTACAGACGTATTGCACCTCACCCAGAGGTGTGATATCTCACTCTCAGATAAGGATGGAGTGTGGATCAGGACCCGACACCTGCATGCATTACACCACATTGCCGTGGGGCAGGGCGACCAATATGCCCCTGAGATGGGCACGACAGTCCCTGTCCCTGGCTGGAGTGGGGGGAGGGAACACTGAGGAAGGGGAACCCTGCAGTGCAGGAGCAGGGAGGAAGCAGTTCCTGGGTGCATTGAGAAGGGAGTATAAAAGGTGGGCACCATCTTAGTTCAGTGCAGAGAAGTCTGAGCAGAAGTGGCAGGGAGCAGGGGCTCTGCATGAGCTCTGCTCCGGAGGCGGGCCTAGTAACAGAGGCCCAGGCCTGCAAGAGGGAGAAGGAAGGAAGAGGAGCGGAGAAGGCTCCAGGAACGAGGAATGAAGGGATCCCAGGGGTGCGGACGGGCGAGTCGCCACCGCACGCCCGAATCCACCTGCGTGGAGGGGTCAGGCCAAAGGGGGAGACCGGTCCCCGAACTAGTGGAGGCAGGAAACGACCCTCAGCTAGAAACCGGAGGCTCTGACATTTTATGTGGCGCAGCCCCTTGCTCCACCCGCTAGGAAGGCACCACATAGGGTCAGGGAAACTGGCGCCAAGTTTACCAAGAGGAGGCCCGAGGCAGCCGGACAGAAGTGTTGGTAAGAAAGGCCAGACAAAGGACACACAAAGGGGGTCCTGTGAAGCGCTCCAAAGTTATCTGGGAGTTGTCTGAGCCCCTCACCTGGTGAGCACAGTACGACGTGGGCAGCCGTTACCTGCAGACGTGGTCTGGATAATAAGAACTGTGAGTAAAGGCCCTGAACTGCATCACTGACTCCGTGTCGTTACTGCTGCTGCCCTGCACCATCACCCCCATCCTCCGCATACACTGCCCTGAGGCTATACTCCTCCCGTGGGGAGTTATGCTACGCTCTGCTGCACCCACAACACCAGCCTTAGCGGTCTGCCCTGTAGCGGCGGTTCACTCTGACCGCAATCCACGGGTGGCGTAGTCGGACATTTAAACATCAAAACCACATAAATAGTTCCGCCACTGGTTTGACCGCCCTGAGCCACGGAACCGGATCGCCGCCACGAAGACTACAACCACCAGCATCCACCAAAAAGGGTCCGGCTCCGGGTGTCCCAAGGCCCAGGGGGTGCGTCAGAACATTTTCATCACCTTTCACAATCACCAATGGGACAAGGCAGGGATGTCCTCTGTCCCCTCTCTTATACATCCTAGTGACGGAGCACCTGCTCTCATCAATTCGCCATAACCCCAATATTAGGTGGATTGAGGTGGGAGGCACCGAGTACAAGTGCTCTCTATTTGCTGATGATGTCCTAGTATATATCACTCAATCACATATATCCATCCCTGCTGTTATGGCTGAAATAGATCACTTTGTTACATGGTAAAATTTTAAAATCAATGCAGCGAAGTCTGAGGCCCTCGATGTCTCCCTCCCTAAATCCATATAGGATTCCATCCAGTCCAACTTTCCCTTTGCCTGGCCCTCACAGGGTATCAAATACTTAGGAATTCCTATTCATAGAGACCTCTCCCATCTATGTTATCTTAATTTTGGGCCCTTTATTGAACAATTCCATACAGACCACGGTTGGCAAGTTAGAACTGTAAGATTCACTACGTGAACCACTGGTGTTTTGTGGAAAAGCACATGTACACCGCGTTCCAAATTATTATGCAAAAAGTGTTTAGGAGTGATAAGGGAAGAATTTGTTTGTTTGTCAGTTAAACTCATTGATGGTGATGTGTGTCAGGGCTCTTTATATCACTGTAAGCAATTGCAGACACCTGTGCTAATTAGTTTGGCAGGTGTGTCCAATGAAAGGCAAGACTACTTAAGAAGGCTCTCTCACATTATTAAGCAGCCTACATTTTCTGCCAAAATGGGAAAGAAAAAGGATGTGTCGGCTGCTGAGAAGCAACAAATTGTGGAGTGTTTAGGTCAAGGCATGACTACAATCAACATTGTGCGATGATCAGGATGAAGTGTCTTGGCAATCAAGAAGTATGTAGCTGATTCACAGTACACACGTGTGCGTGCTGATAAGGGCAAATTGAGGACTCTTTCCTACAGGCAATTACGTCAGGTTGAAAGAGCAGCGGCAAAAAAGCCTTGTCATAGCAGCAGACAAGTTTTTGAAGCTGCTTGTGCCTCCAACGTCCCCCGAACAACAAGATGCAGGGTCCTTCAGAGGTTTGCAGCTGTGCATACGCCATCCTGTCGACCTCCTCTATCCACTTCACACAAGCAGAAACGGCTCCAGTAGGCCAAACATTACATGAAGACTGATTTCAAAACTGTTTTGTTCACGGATGAGTGCCGTGCAGCGCTCGATGGTCGAGATGAATGGAGTGGAGGATGGCTGGTTGATGGACACCCCACGCAAACACGGCTACAGCGCCAACAAGGAGGAGGTGGAGTAATGTTTTGGGCTGGAATCATGGGGAGAGAGATTGTCGGCCCCTTTAGGATCCCTGAAGGCGCTAAAGATGAACTCCATAATGTATGTGGATTTTCTCAAACAGCACTTCCTGCCATGGTTCAAGAAGAAGAACCGTGTATTTCACAGCAAGATCATTTTTCTGCATGATAATGCACCATCTCATGCTGCACATAAAACATCTGCATCTCTGGCTGATATGGGCATAAAAGGGGACAAACTTATGGTGTGACCCCCATGCTCCCCTGACCTCTACCCCATTCAGAACCTTTGGAGCATCATTAAAAGGAGTGTCTATGATGGCGGGAGGCAGTTCACATCTAAGCAACAGCTCTGGGAGGGTATTCTGTCCTCATGCAAAACAATTGAAGCAGAAACCATCCAAAACCTGACAAATTCAATGGACGAGAGAGTTCAGAAGCCCCTTTCGAACAAGGGGTCCTATGTGAAAATGTAACATCACCTAGAATAAAGTTTTGAGTTGAAAACTGTTTGATTTCAGTTTCTAACAACCTGCTAATGCTTATAATTTCAAAAATGACCATTTTTTTGGTCTTTATTAAAATGAAAAGGTTGATCGAAAAGTTTGGGGGATCTAAGAGTGTGGCAACCCAGTAGTCATGATTACTTCGAATTCTGACAATATGAGGGTCATGCTGCAGGTAGTGCAGCAAGAAGGCACTTATGTGTCTTGCGCATCTCGGAGCCCCAAAATTATTTTCCGGGCTAGATGCAGCTAAAAATTATTTTTAATTTTAAATCTGGTGAAGCTTATTATAGATGGCCTAATAGGATCAGTGCTGCACACTGCTACAAAGCCCAAATTATTTTCCAGTCAAGATACAGATAAACATGATTAGTAATTTGAAAGCTTAAAACGGTTGGTAGGGTGATTTTAACCAATCATCAAGCTTTTACTCTCCCCAGGATGACACAGGGGTAGAAAAGTCGTTTCGGATCCATGATTTGTTCATCTTTATGAACGTGAGTCTGTCTACATTATCAGTGGAGAGCCGCGTGCGCTTATCTGTCAGCACACCACCAGCAGCGCTGAACACACGTTCAGACAGAACGCTGGCTGCGGGGCATGACAAGATCTCCAAGGCGTAAGTGGCTAGCTCCGGCCATTTATCCAGATTGGAAGCCCAAAAAGAGCAAGGGTCCAGTGACACAGTCGTGGCTTCAATGTTTACTTGGAGATACTCCTGTACCATCATCTCTAGGCGTTGACTATGTGTCAGACTTCTTGTCTCCTGTGGCCTTGCAAAGGATGGGCTAAAAAAGTGGTGAAATGATTCCCCAAAATTGATGTTACCAGCAGATACTGTGGTTCTGTTACGGTTTGAGTGCTGAACACTTGACGGTCCCACGGTTGGCAAGTTGGAACTGTGAGATTCACTACGTGCACCACTGGTATTTTGTGGAAAAGCACATGTAAGATTCTGCAACAGTCTCTGCTGATACTCCTGCATGCGTGCATCCCTTTCTATGGCAGGAATAATTTCTGCAAATTTACTTTTGTACCGGGGATCTAACAGTGTGGCAACCCAGTAGTCAGGATTATTTCTAATTCTCACAATTCGAGGGTCATGTTGCAGGTAGTGCAGCAAGAAGGCACTCATGTGTGTTGCGCATCCAGGAGCACCAAGTCCCTGTTGTGTTGGTGGCGAGGTAACAATCATGCTTCCTTCCTCTGTCCTCTCCCCCCAACCTCGCACAACAGAAATGTGATCAAGGTCTCCCTCATCTGATGAGTCTTCCATCAGTTCGTCCTCCACTTCTTCCTGGGCTCCTGCACCTTCCTCACTAGTTTGGCTGCTACCATGCGCCCTGGTAAAATCATCTCCCCCACCCTCACATGCCTGCCGCCCTGGTGCTGCCGACCGTCTGGACCTTGCAGATGTTAGCCCTTCCGCATACAACTCCTCCTCCTCTACTTCCTCCACCTCCTCTTGTGCCACCACCTGACTCCGAATTCTGTTTAACATGTGCTCCAGCATGTAAATCACCGGAATAGTCATGCTGATAATGGCATCGTCAGCACTAAACATCTTCGTCGCCATTTCAAAACTGTGCAGAAGGGTGCATAGGTCCCTGATCTGAGACCACTCCTCCAGCGTGATTTGCCCCACCTCTGAATCTCGTTGGCCCAGGCTATACGTCAGAACGTATTGCACCAGGGCTTGTCGGTGCTGCCACAGTCGCTGCAACATGTGCAGAGTTGAATTCCACCGGGTAGGCACATCGCATTTTAGCCGGTAAAGTGGCAGGCCCAACGACTTCTGTAGAGATGTAAGTCGCTGAGCTGCGGGATGCGAACGGCGGAAGTGAGCACACAGCGACCGTGCCCTCTGCAGAAGGCCATCTAGTCTGGGATAGTGGGCTAAAAATTGCTGGACAACCAGGTTCAACACGTAAACCATACAAGGCACGTGTGTGACATTGCCCCGGCGAAGGGCCGCACCCAGGTTTGCAGCATTGTCGCACACGGCCTTCCCTGGTTTCAGGTCCAGTAGAGACAACCATTCATGAAATTGGTTCTCCAGAGCTGACCACAACTCCTCAGCTGTGTGACTCACATTTCCCAGACATTTCAATGTAAAAACCGCCTGATGACGTTGAGCCCTACTGCCAGCATAGTAAGGAGGTGTGCAGGATCCCTTCTGCGCAGTTAGAAAGCTTGTGGCATGACCAGACAGGCTTTGGGTGCAGGTGGAAGACCGAGAGGAGGTTGAGGAGGCAGAAGCAGTGGAGGAAAAATGACATAAAGAGGATTGACGCACAACTCGTGGGGACGGCAAGACTTGGACAGCAGCCCCTTGTCCTGCTGTCACCATAGTTACCCAGTGCCCAGTCAGCGACATGTAACGCCCCTGTCCATGCCTACTCGTCCAAGTGTCTGTGGTGAAATGCACCCTGTCACACACAGAGTTTCTCAAAGAAGCGGTGATGTTGTGTGCGACATGCTGGTGGAGCGCAGGCACACCTTTCTTTGAGAAGTAGTGCCGACTGGGCATCTGGTACTGGGGCACTGCGACGGACATAAGGTCTCGAAAATCCTCTGTGTCCACCAGGCGGAAAGGCAGCATTTCTGTAGCCAAGAGCTTGCAGATGGTGAAATTCAACCTCTTAGCTTTCTCATGGCTAGGAGGAAATGGTGTTTTACTTGTCCACATCTGAGGGACCGAGGGCTGGCTATTGTGCTTAGACGGGGTTGATAAGGGTGTCCCCGGCAAACTGCCGGTCTGTGAGGAAGATGCAGGCGGACATGTTAGGTTGCCTTGATCCAAAGGTGGTGCTATCGATGTCGGACAGCGCTCAAGACCAGCTGGTGTTACCACCTCCAAAGAAAATGATGACCTGCCAATCACGCTGGCTGTTGCGGGTAAAGAGGTGGCAGGTCTGCGCCCCAAAACAGGTGTGACTGCTGTCCCCCCAGTCACAGAGGATGAAGAGGCCGCGGATGCACAAGATATGGCAGACGGTGGTTGGCCCGGCCGGCTAGACCGCATTGTAGCACACTGAGCTTCCCACTGCAACTTATGCTTCATGTCCATGTGCCGGTTCATGCATGAAGTACTCAAACTATGTATTTTTTGGCCTCTACTTAGCTTTTGCTGACAAATGTTACAGATAACACGAGTTGGGTCATCTTTATCGATCTGAAAAAATGCCCAGGCTATGCAAGGCTTAGCACCCATGCGACCTGAAGAGCCACCACGACTTGTGGTGAGAGGCAGAGTTGTGTTTGAGGATGCAGTTGTTGACGTGCTTCCAGTACTACGTCTCTGTCCAGGAAGGCGCAACCTGACCTCGTCGTCACTAGCATCTTCCTCCACCTCCTCTGCTGACCTCATCTCTTGGCTGACTGTGGGTTGACAGTAAGTGGGATCTCCGACCTCATCATCATCACCCTGTGCGTTATCACACCCGTCGTCCTCAGAGCCAACCTGTTCCTGCCCTGACAAAAAACTAAAGTTGTCGCTCCAATCAGGTATTTGAGTCTTATCATCGTCTTCCTCATTGTCTCCACCAACAGGAGTTACAGTTTGGGAATGAGGGTCTACATTATGGTCAGAACCTTCTGCGTCTGGTCCTGGATCCGACTCATAAAGATTCTGGGCATCAGTGCAGATCATTTCCTCGTCTGGATTCACAGAAGCGCTGGAGTCGACCTCTGATTCCCAGGCTATAGTATGAGTAAACAGCTCTGCAGACTCAACCATCTGTTCTACCTCATACTCAGACGGGCAGCTGGAGATTTGGGAGCTGTGAGGAAGCAAGTGCGATTTGGGTGACACCTTTGAGGACTGGAGTATTTGTGATGTTGAAGTTGATGTGGAGGAGAGCCCACTTAAAGGAGCACTTGATATCCGTTGAAGCACCTGCTGTTTTTGTGCCTCATCTGGAATTTGTAGCGATTGGCGTGGCCGTAAGAAAGGGATCTTATCACATTGTCCGCTAAAAGAAGTAGACATTTTAGTTTGGCTGGAAGATGGTCTTTCTTCTGCACCTACCCCACGGACACAACCTTTTTTCCCCTTCCCAACACGCCTATTCCCCTTTCCACCAGCAGCAGGCCTTTTTCCACTCATTTTGGTGGTTAACTAATTCACAACTCTGGAGTTGTTTGCACAAAAAAACAATGGATGGTAACCGAGCAGAGCTGAGTGGCCAAACTGTGGTATTAGGCCAAAACTATTGGCTGGGTTAGATGCAGAAAAAAATTATTTTTAATTTGCAACCTGATGGAGGTCAGTATAGATGGACTAATAGACCAAGTCCCACACACCGCTAGAAGCCCAAATATTTTTTCAGAGCTAGATGCAGAAAATTTTTTTATTCAATTTGCAACCTGATGGAGGTCAGTATAGATGGACTAATAGACCAAGTCCCACACACTGCTAGAAGCCCAAATATTTTTTCAGAGCTAGATGCAGAAAAAAATTATTTTTAATTTGCAACCTGATGGAGGTCAGTATAGATGGACTAATAGACCAAGTCCCACACACCGCTAGAAGCCCAAATATTTTTTCAGAGCTAGATGCAGAAATTTTTTTTATTCAATTTGCAACCTGATGGAGGTCAGTATAGATGGACTAATAGAAAAAAATAGAAAAAAATTTTAAAATCAATGCAGCGAAGTCTGAGGCCCTCGATGTCTCCCTCCCTAAATCCATATAGGATTCCATCCAGTCCAACTTTCCCTTTGCCTGGCCCTCACAGGGTATCAAATACTTAGGAATTCCTATTCATAGAGACCTCTCCCATCTATGTTATCTTAATTTTGGGCCCTTTATTGAACAATTCCATACAGACCACGGTTGGCAAGTTAGAACTGTAAGATTCACTACGTGAACCACTGGTGTTTTGTGGAAAAGCACATGTACACCGCGTTCCAAATTATTATGCAAAAAGTGTTTAGGAGTGATAAGGGAAGAATTTGTTTGTTTGTCAGTTAAACTCATTGATGGTGATGTGTGTCAGGGCTCTTTATATCACTGTAAGCAATTGCAGACACCTGTGCTAATTAGTTTGGCAGGTGTGTCCAATGAAAGGCAAGACTACTTAAGAAGGCTCTCTCACATTATTAAGCAGCCTACATTTTCTGCCAAAATGGGAAAGAAAAAGGATGTGTCGGCTGCTGAGAAGCAACAAATTGTGGAGTGTTTAGGTCAAGGCATGACTACAATCAACATTGTGCGATGATCAGGATGAAGTGTCTTGGCAATCAAGAAGTATGTAGCTGATTCACAGTACACACGTGTGCGTGCTGATAAGGGCAAATTGAGGACTCTTTCCTACAGGCAATTACGTCAGGTTGAAAGAGCAGCGGCAAAAAAGCCTTGTCATAGCAGCAGACAAGTTTTTGAAGCTGCTTGTGCCTCCAACGTCCCCCGAACAACAAGATGCAGGGTCCTTCAGAGGTTTGCAGCTGTGCATACGCCATCCTGTCGACCTCCTCTATCCACTTCACACAAGCAGAAACGGCTCCAGTAGGCCAAACATTACATGAAGACTGATTTCAAAACTGTTTTGTTCACGGATGAGTGCCGTGCAGCGCTCGATGGTCGAGATGAATGGAGTGGAGGATGGCTGGTTGATGGACACCCCACGCAAACACGGCTACAGCGCCAACAAGGAGGAGGTGGAGTAATGTTTTGGGCTGGAATCATGGGGAGAGAGATTGTCGGCCCCTTTAGGATCCCTGAAGGCGCTAAAGATGAACTCCATAATGTATGTGGATTTTCTCAAACAGCACTTCCTGCCATGGTTCAAGAAGAAGAACCGTGTATTTCACAGCAAGATCATTTTTCTGCATGATAATGCACCATCTCATGCTGCACATAAAACATCTGCATCTCTGGCTGATATGGGCATAAAAGGGGACAAACTTATGGTGTGACCCCCATGCTCCCCTGACCTCTACCCCATTCAGAACCTTTGGAGCATCATTAAAAGGAGTGTCTATGATGGCGGGAGGCAGTTCACATCTAAGCAACAGCTCTGGGAGGGTATTCTGTCCTCATGCAAAACAATTGAAGCAGAAACCATCCAAAACCTGACAAATTCAATGGACGAGAGAGTTCAGAAGCCCCTTTCGAACAAGGGGTCCTATGTGAAAATGTAACATCACCTAGAATAAAGTTTTGAGTTGAAAACTGTTTGATTTCAGTTTCTAACAACCTGCTAATGCTTATAATTTCAAAAATGACCATTTTTTTGGTCTTTATTAAAATGAAAAGGTTGATCGAAAAGTTTGGGGGATCTAAGAGTGTGGCAACCCAGTAGTCATGATTACTTCGAATTCTGACAATATGAGGGTCATGCTGCAGGTAGTGCAGCAAGAAGGCACTTATGTGTCTTGCGCATCTCGGAGCCCCAAAATTATTTTCCGGGCTAGATGCAGCTAAAAATTATTTTTAATTTTAAATCTGGTGAAGCTTATTATAGATGGCCTAATAGGATCAGTGCTGCACACTGCTACAAAGCCCAAATTATTTTCCAGTCAAGATACAGATAAACATGATTAGTAATTTGAAAGCTTAAAACGGTTGGTAGGGTGATTTTAACCAATCATCAAGCTTTTACTCTCCCCAGGATGACACAGGGGTAGAAAAGTCGTTTCGGATCCATGATTTGCTCAACTTTATGAACGTGAGTCTGTCTACATTATCAGTGGAGAGCCGCGTGCGCTTATCTGTCAGCACACCACCAGCAGCGCTGAACACACGTTCAGACAGAACGCTGGCTGCGGGGCATGACAAGATCTCCAAGGCGTAAGTGGCTAGCTCCGGCCATTTATCCAGATTGGAAGCCCAAAAAGAGCAAGGGTCCAGTGACACAGTCGTGGCTTCAATGTTTACTTGGAGATACTCCTGTACCATCATCTCTAGGCGTTGACTATGTGTCAGACTTCTTGTCTCCTGTGGCCTTGCAAAGGATGGGCTAAAAAAGTGGTGAAATGATTCCCCAAAATTGATGTTACCAGCAGATACTGTGGTTCTGTTACGGTTTGAGTGCTGAACACTTGACGGTCCCACGGTTGGCAAGTTGGAACTGTGAGATTCACTACGTGCACCACTGGTATTTTGTGGAAAAGCACATGTAAGATTCTGCAACAGTCTCTGCTGATACTCCTGCATGCGTGCATCCCTTTCTATGGCAGGAATAATTTCTGCAAATTTACTTTTGTACCGGGGATCTAACAGTGTGGCAACCCAGTAGTCAGGATTATTTCTAATTCTCACAATTCGAGGGTCATGTTGCAGGTAGTGCAGCAAGAAGGCACTCATGTGTGTTGCGCATCCAGGAGCACCAAGTCCCTGTTGTGTTGGTGGCGAGGTAACAATCATGCTTCCTTCCTCTGTCCTCTCCCCCCAACCTCGCACAACAGAAATGTGATCAAGGTCTCCCTCATCTGATGAGTCTTCCATCAGTTCGTCCTCCACTTCTTCCTGGGCTCCTGCACCTTCCTCACTAGTTTGGCTGCTACCATGCGCCCTGGTAAAATCATCTCCCCCACCCTCACATGCCTGCCGCCTTGGTGCTGCCGACCGTCTGGACCTTGCAGATGTTAGCCCTTCCGCATACAACTCCTCCTCCTCTACTTCCTCCACCTCCTCTTGTGCCACCACCTGACTCCGAATTCTGTTTAACATGTGCTCCAGCATGTAAATCACCGGAATAGTCATGCTGATAATGGCATCGTCAGCACTAAACATCTTCGTCGCCATTTCAAAACTGTGCAGAAGGGTGCATAGGTCCCTGATCTGAGACCACTCCTCCAGCGTGATTTGCCCCACCTCTGAATCTCGTTGGCCCAGGCTATACGTCAGAACGTATTGCACCAGGGCTTGTCGGTGCTGCCACAGTCGCTGCAACATGTGCAGAGTTGAATTCCACCGGGTAGGCACATCGCATTTTAGCCGGTAAAGTGGCAGGCCCAACGACTTCTGTAGAGATGTAAGTCGCTGAGCTGCGGGATGCGAACGGCGGAAGTGAGCACACAGCGACCGTGCCCTCTGCAGAAGGCCATCTAGTCTGGGATAGTGGGCTAAAAATTGCTGGACAACCAGGTTCAACACGTAAACCATACAAGGCACGTGTGTGACATTGCCCCGGCGAAGGGCCGCACCCAGGTTTGCAGCATTGTCGCACACGGCCTTCCCTGGTTTCAGGTCCAGTAGAGACAACCATTCATGAAATTGGTTCTCCAGAGCTGACCACAACTCCTCAGCTGTGTGACTCACATTTCCCAGACATTTCAATGTAAAAACCGCCTGATGACGTTGAGCCCTACTGCCAGCATAGTAAGGAGGTGTGCAGGATCCCTTCTGCGCAGTTAGAAAGCTTGTGGCATGACCAGACAGGCTTTGGGTGCAGGTGGAAGACCGAGAGGAGGTTGAGGAGGCAGAAGCAGTGGAGGAAAAATGACATAAAGAGGATTGACGCACAACTCGTGGGGACGGCAAGACTTGGACAGCAGCCCCTTGTCCTGCTGTCACCATAGTTACCCAGTGCCCAGTCAGCGACATGTAACGCCCCTGTCCATGCCTACTCGTCCAAGTGTCTGTGGTGAAATGCACCCTGTCACACACAGAGTTTCTCAAAGAAGCGGTGATGTTGTGTGCGACATGCTGGTGGAGCGCAGGCACACCTTTCTTTGAGAAGTAGTGCCGACTGGGCATCTGGTACTGGGGCACTGCGACGGACATAAGGTCTCGAAAATCCTCTGTGTCCACCAGGCGGAAAGGCAGCATTTCTGTAGCCAAGAGCTTGCAGATGGTGAAATTCAACCTCTTAGCTTTCTCATGGCTAGGAGGAAATGGTGTTTTACTTGTCCACATCTGAGGGACCGAGGGCTGGCTATTGTGCTTAGACGGGGTTGATAAGGGTGTCCCCGGCAAACTGCCGGTCTGTGAGGAAGATGCAGGCGGACATGTTAGGTTGCCTTGATCCAAAGGTGGTGCTATCGATGTCGGACAGCGCTCAAGACCAGCTGGTGTTACCACCTCCAAAGAAAATGATGACCTGCCAATCACGCTGGCTGTTGCGGGTAAAGAGGTGGCAGGTCTGCGCCCCAAAACAGGTGTGACTGCTGTCCCCCCAGTCACAGAGGATGAAGAGGCCGCGGATGCACAAGATATGGCAGACGGTGGTTGGCCCGGCCGGCTAGACCGCATTGTAGCACACTGAGCTTCCCACTGCAACTTATGCTTCATGTCCATGTGCCGGTTCATGCATGAAGTACTCAAACTATGTATTTTTTGGCCTCTACTTAGCTTTTGCTGACAAATGTTACAGATAACACGAGTTGGGTCATCTTTATCGATCTGAAAAAATGCCCAGGCTATGCAAGGCTTAGCACCCATGCGACCTGAAGAGCCACCACGACTTGTGGTGAGAGGCAGAGTTGTGTTTGAGGATGCAGTTGTTGACGTGCTTCCAGTACTACGTCTCTGTCCAGGAAGGCGCAACCTGACCTCGTCGTCACTAGCATCTTCCTCCACCTCCTCTGCTGACCTCATCTCTTGGCTGACTGTGGGTTGACAGTAAGTGGGATCTCCGACCTCATCATCATCACCCTGTGCGTTATCACACCCGTCGTCCTCAGAGCCAACCTGTTCCTGCCCTGACAAAAAACTAAAGTTGTCGCTCCAATCAGGTATTTGAGTCTTATCATCGTCTTCCTCATTGTCTCCACCAACAGGAGTTACAGTTTGGGAATGAGGGTCTACATTATGGTCAGAACCTTCTGCGTCTGGTCCTGGATCCGACTCATAAAGATTCTGGGCATCAGTGCAGATCATTTCCTCGTCTGGATTCACAGAAGCGCTGGAGTCGACCTCTGATTCCCAGGCTATAGTATGAGTAAACAGCTCTGCAGACTCAACCATCTGTTCTACCTCATACTCAGACGGGCAGCTGGAGATTTGGGAGCTGTGAGGAAGCAAGTGCGATTTGGGTGACACCTTTGAGGACTGGAGTATTTGTGATGTTGAAGTTGATGTGGAGGAGAGCCCACTTAAAGGAGCACTTGATATCCGTTGAAGCACCTGCTGTTTTTGTGCCTCATCTGGAATTTGTAGCGATTGGCGTGGCCGTAAGAAAGGGATCTTATCACATTGTCCGCTAAAAGAAGTAGACATTTTAGTTTGGCTGGAAGATGGTCTTTCTTCTGCACCTACCCCACGGACACAACCTTTTTTCCCCTTCCCAACACGCCTATTCCCCTTTCCACCAGCAGCAGGCCTTTTTCCACTCATTTTGGTGGTTAACTAATTCACAACTCTGGAGTTGTTTGCACAAAAAAACAATGGATGGTAACCGAGCAGAGCTGAGTGGCCAAACTGTGGTATTAGGCCAAAACTATTGGCTGGGTTAGATGCAGAAAAAAATTATTTTTAATTTGCAACCTGATGGAGGTCAGTATAGATGGACTAATAGACCAAGTCCCACACACCGCTAGAAGCCCAAATATTTTTTCAGAGCTAGATGCAGAAAATTTTTTTATTCAATTTGCAACCTGATGGAGGTCAGTATAGATGGACTAATAGACCAAGTCCCACACACTGCTAGAAGCCCAAATATTTTTTCAGAGCTAGATGCAGAAAAAAATTATTTTTAATTTGCAACCTGATGGAGGTCAGTATAGATGGACTAATAGACCAAGTCCCACACACCGCTAGAAGCCCAAATATTTTTTCAGAGCTAGATGCAGAAATTTTTTTTATTCAATTTGCAACCTGATGGAGGTCAGTATAGATGGACTAATAGACCAAGTCCCACACACTGCTAGAAGCCCAAATATTTTTTCAGAGCTAGATGCAGAAAAAAATTATTTTTAATTTGCAACCTGATGGAGGTCAGTATAGATGGACTAATAGAACAAGTCCCACACGCTGCTAGAAGCCCAAATATTTTTTCAGAGCTAAATGAAGAAAAAAATTATTTTTAATTTGCAACCTGATGGAGGTCAGTATAGATGGACTAATAGACCAAGTCCCACACACTGCTAGAAGCCCAAATATTTTTTCAGAGCTAGATGCAGAAAAAAATTATTTTTAATTTGCAACCTGATGGAGGTCAGTATAGATGGACTAATAGACCAAGTCCCACACACCGCTAGAAGCCCAAATATTTTTTCAGAGCTAGATGCAGAAAATTTTTTTATTCAATTTGCAACCTGATGGAGGTCAGTATAGATGGACTAATAGACCAAGTCCGACACACTGCTAGAAGCCCAAATATTTTTTCAGAGCTAGATGCAGAAAAAAATTATTTTTAATTTGCAACCTGATGGAGGTCAGTATAGATGGACTAATAGACCAAGTCCCACACACTGCTAGAAGCCCAAATATTTTTTCAGAGCTAGATGCAGAAAAAAATTATTTTTAATTTGCAACCTGATGGAGGTCAGTATAGATGGACTAATAGAACAAGTCCCACACGCTGCTAGAAGCCCAAATATTTTTTCAGAGATAAATGAAGAAAAAAATTATTTTTAATTTGCAACCTGATGGAGGTCAGTATAGATGGACTAATAGACCAAGTCCCACACACTGCTAGAAGCCCAAATATTTTTTCAGAGCTAGATGCAGAAAAAAATTATTTTTAATTTGCAACCTGATGGAGGTCAGTATAGATGGACTAATAGACCAAGTCCCACACACCGCTAGAAGCCCAAATATTTTTTCAGAGCTAGATGCAGAAAAAAATTATATTCAATTTGCAACCTGCTGGAGGTCAGTATAGAAGGACTAATAGAACAAGTCCCACACACTGCTAGAAGCCCAAATATTTTTTCAGAGCTAAATGAAGAAAAAAATTATTTTTAATTTGCAACCTGATGGAGGTCAGTATAGATGGACTAATAGACCAAGTCCCACACACTGCTAGAAGCCCAAATATTTTTTCAGAGCTAGATGCAGAAAAAAATTATATTCAGTTTGCAACCTGATGGAGGTCAGTATAGATGGACTAATAGAATGATGCTATGCCCAAAAGATTTTACTTCACTAGGTGCAGTAAAAAAATTGGTATTCTATACACAGGTGGTATATCTTGCAACACAGATAGGCTACTCCACTGACTAACACACTCTGCAATAGGCCAAAAAGGATTAGCTTTGCTAGATTCAGCCAAATGCTGTGAAAAAAACTTGCACAGCACTGGCACAGACCTGCCTGGCAAAAACTGATAGGAACTGATGTAACCTAGTCCTGAAAAGGACTCCAATTACAATTAGTCTTTACTCCCACAATCTATCTATTTAAGAGCACAGACCTGCCTGATAAAAGTCGTAGGAAATGCTGTAACCTAGTCCTTAAAAGGACTGCAATCACAACTATTCCCTACTCCCAAGCTATCTGTATATTTGTGCGAAAATTGGCTTGAAATTAACAAGGTATAGCGCACACAGCAACAGCGGTGCCGTCTAACACGCAGCTGCAGCAGTGAGAAAATGGTGGCGACGGGGAAAATGGCTTGGTCTTATAGGGCAAGGACATGTGACATACACTGCCAATCACACATGCCCTTGCTTGTGTGAAAAAAAGCACTTCGCTCCGTGTGTGCGCTGCTGATAGGCTGACAGATTGCACCTCCCCACTGCAAATGCGGGAAAGAGAAAAAAAAATGGAGATCTTCATTGTTCCTGCAGAGATCCATCCCCTGCCCCTCCCCCCGCCCCGCTGTACACTCAAACTGCGTATTAACATTAATTTTCATCATTACTGAGAAAAAATCCAGTTATGATTTTGGTGCACGAACAGTTATCGAACATAACCTCGAACAGCCGAATTTTTCTCAAATTGTTCGTGTTCGCCGACCGGCTCGAACACCGCCCAAAACAGCTCGAATTTGAGATTGGCGAACAGTTCGAGTAGAACAACGCTCATCTCTAGTTCCTACTGACATTGTTTCTGATAGGGGTCCTCAGTTCGTGGCTCGTTTTTGGCGTGCCTTTTGTGATAGGTTGGGAGTTCATTTGTCGTTCTCGTCCGGATATCATCCTGAATCTAATGGCCAGACAGAAAGGAAAAACCAGGATGTTGAGCAGTTCTTGCGTTGTTTTGTGGCAGACAATCAAGAGGGGTGGTCTGAGTTTCTGCCACTTGCTGAATTTGCTCTGAACAATCATACATCTTCTTCTGCTGGTTGTTCGCCTTTTTTTTGTTGTTCTGGGAGACATCCGTCGTTTGGGTCGTTCTCCAAGTTGGGATCTGCCGTGCCTGAGGAGGAGAATTTTTCCGGTGATTTGGAGAGAGTTTGGACGGATGTGCGTGGTAATCTTCAGGAGGCCAACAGAAAATCTAAAGACTACTTTGATAGGAAACGACAGGAGGTTTTGTTCGCTGTTGGTGACATGGTTTGGTTGTCCTCTAGGAATCTGCGGTTGAGGAGTCCTTCAAAGAAATTGGGTCCCAAGTTTGTAGGGCCCTTTAAGGTGCTTCAGGTTGTCAACCAATCTGCTGTTAGGTTGGAGGTTCCTACCTCCTGGAGAATTAATCCGGTATTTCATGTCTCTCTGTTGAAAAAAGCTGTTGTATCGGATTGTGACGCCTCTGCCTCTGTTCCTCCGGTGGTGGAGGACGGGGAATATGAAATTTCTCGCATCCTTAACTCTAGACGGTATAGAGGTAGTTTGCAGTATCTTGTGGCCTGGAAAGGTTTCGGTCCCGAGGATAACTCTTGGGTGAGGTCGGATGATGTTTCCACGTCCAGACTTATCAGAGCGTTTCACAGGAGATTTCCTGATAAGCCTGGTCCTAGGGGATCCGGAGGATCCTCTTAGAAGGGGGGGTACTGTTAGAACCTTGCTCTTAGGTTTTTTTTCCTTTGCTGGTCACATGACCTTGTTGGCCTATTTAATCCTGCTCCGCCCTTCTGGCTTTGCTGGACTTCATTGTATATCTACTTTCTAGCTAGCCTGTGCTCTGTGTCTTGCTCTCTTAGTTTGCTTGGTCTACTGACCTCTATGTTCTATATATTTTGTTTGTTCGTCTGTCTGCTACTATTTCTGTTAGGAGGTGTCCCATATTCCTCCCAGTCCTTAGTACTTGTAGGGATTCCTTCCCCACATCTATAGGTCTCCGTACAGACTAGCTTAGGACTTTAGCAGGTCTGATCGCAGGATCAGGTCCCCTGTTACATCGTAGGGATTAAGCTGAGTTCTATCGTAGGGACAGATCTCCTCTCTTTCCTTAGCTCTGGTAGCAGAACATAACAGAGGAGAGATACATGGAAGGAGTTAGGGATCCGTAAGTTGGCCGGGAGTTTCAATTTATAGGCCACCGGGTTGATCTGACTGATGACCTCCAGAGGACCGATGAACCGAGGCCCTAACTTGTAAGAAGGTATCTTGAGTCGGACATATTTAGATGAGAGCCAGACTTTATCTCCAGGACGAAATTGTGCAGGATCCAGGCGTTTTTTGTCAGCGTGTCTTTTCATCCGTTCGGACGACTGAAGGAGTGCGGATCGGGTACTCTCCCAAATGGAGGAAAATTTGCTAACGAGAGATTCCGCAGCCGGGTTGTCCACAGAGGTGGAGACAGGAAAAGGAATCCGAGGATGCTGACCGAAGACTACAAAAAAAGGGGATTTGGAGGAGGATTCGCCCTCGTGATTGTTATAAGAGAACTCGGCCCATGGTAGGAGATCCACCCAGTCTGAATGATGGGCATTAACGAAGTGCCGGAGGTAACTGGTCAGGTTATGATTGATCCGCTCCACTTGACCATTGGACTGTGGGTGGTAAGCGGAAGAGAAGTCCAGGGTGACGTCTAGCAGTTTACAAGTGGCTCTCCAGAAGCGTGAGGTGAACTGTACCCCACGATCCGACACGATGTGGAGGGGCAGGCCATGAAGACGAAAGATGTGACGAATAAAGTCTTTAGCTAGCTCGGGTGCAGACGGGAGGCCTGGCAGGGGAACGAAATGAGCCATCTTGGAGAAGCGGTCAGCGACCACCCAAATGACCGTGCAACCGGCAGAGACTGGGAGGTCAGTTATAAAGTCCATTGCTATATGCTGCCAGGGGGCAGCAGGTACAGAAAGCGGAAGGAGGCGACCGGCTGGCAGATGTCTCGGAACCTTGTTGCGGGCGCAGGACACACAGGCAGAAACAAAGTCTATTACGTCCTTGTGCAGGGTAGGCCACCAGTAGTGCCGGGTAATAAGCTGGAGGGTCTTTTTCTGACCGGCGTGGCCAGCCAGTTTAGACGAGTGACCCCAGTGAAGGATCTTCTCCTGATCAGGTACTGATACGAACGTCTTTCCGGGAGGGAGACGATTTAGACTCACGGGAGCCACCTGCATTACTCTGGCGGGATCGATGATGTGTTTCGGATCTTCCTCGAGATCAGACACCAGAAATGATCGAGACAAGGCGTCTGCCTTGACGTTTTTGTCAGCCGGGCGAAAATGAAGAACAAAATCAAAGCGAGCAAAAAACAAGGACCACCGGGCTTGGCGCGGGTTAAGTCTCTGGGCATGCTGGAGGTAAGCCAAGTTCTTGTGGTCAGTGTAAATTATTACCGGGTGAAGAGCCCCCTCGAGCAGGTAACGCCACTCCTCCAATGCCAGTTTGATGGCCAATAACTCTCGGTCTCCTATGGAATAATTGCGCTCTGAGGAGGAGAAGAGTTTAGAGAAGAAGCCGCAAGTTACCATCCTCCCGGAAGATGATTTTTGAGTAAGTACCGCTCCGGCTCCATAGGAGGAGGCGTCAACTTCCAGGAAGAACTGCTTGTTGCCGTCCGGGCAATGCAGCACCGGGGCGGAAGAGAAGGCCTGTTTTAAGGAAAGAAAGGCCTCCTCTGCTTCGGACGGCCACTCTTTGGGATTAGTACCCTTACGGGTGAGCGCGGAAATTGGGGCAGTCCGGGAAGAGAAGTGCGGTATGAAGAGGCGGTAGTAGTTGGCGAAGCCCAGGAACCGCTGAATGGCCTTCAACCCCTCCGGTCGAGGCCATTTCTCGATGGCAGACAGTTTCTCTGGATCCATTCGTAGGCCGGTCTGAGAAATAATGCAGCCCAAAAACGGAAGCGAGGTCTGCTCAAAGAGGCACTTCTCGTATTTAGCGAAGAGGTGATTCTGCCTGAGCCTGAGCAGGACCTGACGAAAGTCCCTCCGGTGAGTCTGGAGATACGGAGAGAAGACCAAGATGTCGTCCAGGTACACCACTACGCAGGAGTAGAGAAGGTCCCGGAAGATGTCATTGACCAACTCTTGAAAGACGGCAGGAGCGTTACAGAGACCAAAGGGCATTACCAGATATTCATAGTGGCCGTCCCGGGTGTTGAATGCCGTCTTCCATTCATCCCCCTGACGGATACGAACCAGGTTGTACGCCCCACGGAGGTCCAGTGTGGTGAAGATTCGAGCCCCCCTCAGACGATCAAATAACTCCGGAATGAGCGGAAGGGGGTACTTATTCTTCATCGTGATCTGGTTAAGGCCTCTATAGTCTATACAGGGACGGAGAGAGCCGTCCTTCTTTTTGACGAAAAAGAAGCCTGCTCCCGCCTGGGAGGTAGATTTCCGGATGAATCCCCTGGCCAGATTCTCCTCAATATATTCGGACATCGACCGGGTCTCAGCAGCGGATAATGGATAAATACGCCCACGGGGAGGAGTAGTACCAGGTAACAGGTCGATACGGCAGTCGTATGGTCTATGAGGGGGTAGTGTCTCTGCCTCCTTTTTATTAAAGACATCAGCATAAGACCAATAAGGAATCGGAAGTCCAGGTAGATTAGCTGGGGTAGGAGAAGGACGGACGGGATGGACGGGAACCAGACAGGTCTTATGGCAGTCCTGTCCCCAGCGAAGGACCTCTCCGGTCTGCCAGTCAAGCACGGGTGCATGTCTCTGGAGCCAAGGTAGACCTAGCAAGAGGGCGTGAGAGAGTCCAGGCAGAACATGAAAGGAGATACTCTCAGAATGCAGCATTCCCACCTGCAGAGTAATGGATTTGGTGATGAGTTGGATGGGGCGTGGTAAGAGACCCCCATCCACGGCAGCAACAGACAAGGGTACAGCCACAGTTTGGTGGGGATGCGGTATTTCTCTACCAGGGACTGTGAAATAAGATTCCAGAGTCAAGTTGGGCTAGTTCGAAATAACGGTTCTCCCCGCAGACGATTGAGACTGACAGCAGCAGAGATGGAGAGGATTTATTCTTGTCTAGGTCGACCTCTCTGAGCGAACCTAGACACAGGCGTTTCCCGACCTCTCCGGGCAGGCACGGATCCGGTGCTCCTTACTGCCACAGTAGAAGCAGCTCCCCTCGGCATGGCGTAAGTCCTGACGGGTTTTGACCATCTTGGTCTGGTCGACCTGCATAGGCTCAGGAGAGTGTACCTGGGGAGAGACGGATTTCTGAAAAGTAGGAGCTAGACGTGGAAACCTCCTCTCACGGGTGACCTCTTTGGCACGCTCCTGGAACCGTAGGTCAATCCGGGTGGCAAGAGTTATTAGGTCTTCGAGAGTGGTAGGAATGTCCCGACCGGCAAGTTCATCTTTAATACGGCCGGACAGACCCTCCCAGAAGACGGATACCAGAGCGTCGTTCTCCCAGGCCAGCTCCGAGGCAAGGGTACGGAACCGTATGGCATATTGGCCCACGGTGAGACTTCCCTGACGGAGGCGTAGCAGTGATGATGCGGATGAGGTCTTCCGTCCGGGTTCGTCGAAGACTTTCCGGAAAGCCATGAGAAAGGCAGGCAAGTCGGACACCAGGGGGTCTCCTCTCTCCCATAGAGGATTTAGCCAGGCCAGGGCCTCCCCGGTGAGATGGGACATGATGAAGGCAATTTTGGCCCGGTCGGAGTTAAACTGGTGGGACAGGAGTTCAAAGTGCAGGGTGCACTGATTTATGAAGCCCCGAGCCTGGGCGGAGTCGCCTCCGAAGAGAGGAGGTGCAGAAAGCCGGGGTCCGGGGTAGAATACCATGGTATTAGTGGACAGCGGAGCTGCCAGATTGCGAGTCATGGCACTGGCGGAGGTTGCTGGCGGAGCAGTCAGAGTGTCCAGGCGAGAATTGACATTCCGCAGGTGACCCAGGATGGACTCCTGTTGGGACCTCTGACGGGACAGTTCATGACACAGGTCCTAGAGCGAGGGAGCTTGGGTGCCACCGGGTTCCATTGCCCGAGCAAACTGTAACGGGTCTGGGAGGCGGAACCTCTGAGCTACTATACAAGGGGGCGGTCCTAGTAAGGGAGCGGGTGGCGACCAGGCAGGCAGTCACAGCAGGTGACCGGGACAGTCTCTAGAAGAACGGGCAGATGGTCACGGCAAGTGACCGGGGCAGTCTCTGGGTGAACAGGCAGATGGTCACGGCAAGTGACCGGGGCAGTCTCTGGGTAAAGGGTTGGTACGACCTGTGGCGGCTGATGGTAGACGTGAGCTCCCAGGTGAGCAGGCGAGAGTCTCTGGATAAACGGATGGTCACAGCATGTGACGGCGGAGCCTCCAGGAAGACCAACAGACAGGCGGCAGATGAGCGCTCCCAGGTGAGCGGGCAGAAGTCTCTGGACAGGCGGGTGGTCACAGCACGTGACGGCAGAGCCTCCAGGTAGGCTAGCAGACAGGCAGCAGATGAGCGCTCCCAGGTGAGCGGGCAGGAGTCACTGGACAGGCAGGTGGTCACAGCACGTGACGGCAGAGCCTCCAGGTAGGCTAGCAGGCAGGTAGCAGATGTGCGCTCCCAGGTGAGCGGGCAAGCTGGTCCATAGACAGACTGACAAGAGTTGGAAGGCAGACCGTCGGACCTCAGGCAAGCAGGCAGGTAGTTGATGTGCGCTCCCAGGTGAGCGGGCAAGCTGGTCCTTAGACAGACTGACAGGAGTAGTAAGGCAGACCGTTGGACCTCAGACTAGCAGGCAGGTAGCAGAATATCAGGCAGGAATAAGACAGCAAGCTGGCAGGAATCTGGCAGGTATCTGGCAGGTAACTGGCAACGGGACCTGAGGGCTGAAGCAGAGTAGTGAACAGTGCATCAACATTGCTCGGGCACCTCCATTTTGGAGGAGGTGCCTTATATATGGTGAAGTCCTCCGGCCATTGGCCGGGGACTCCTTAGGACGGCGCGCGCGGTCCCTTTAAGAGGGAGGGAGAGCGCGCGCGCGCACCCTAAGCACAGTGGCCGGGAAGGAGCGCGCGCTGCCAGCAGAGCGGGAGGAGGACGCCGGGCACGGAGCAGAGAGGTGAGGGGAACAGCGTCCCTGCCTAGCAGAGGGCAGGGACACCGGCACTACACAGTGTACAGTGGGTATGGAAAGCATTCAGACCCCTTTAAATTTTTCACTCTTTGTTTCACTGCAGCCATTTGGTAAATTCTAAAAAGTTCATTTTTTTCTCATTAAAGAACATTCTGTACCCCATCTTGACTGATAAAAACCCCAGAAATGTAGTAATTTTTGCAAATTTAGTAAAAAAGAAAAACTGAAATATCACATGGTCATAGGTATTCAGATCTTTTGCTCAGACACTCATATTTAAGTCACATGCTGTCCATTTCCTTGTGATCCTCCTTCAGATGGTTCTACTCCTTCATTGGAGTCCAGCTGTGTTTAATTAAACTGATAGGACTTGATATGGAAAGGCACACACCTGTCTATATAAGACCTCACAGCTCACAGTGCATGTCAGACCAAATGAGAATCATGAGCTCAAAGGAACTGCCCAAAGAGCTCATAGACAGAATTGTGGCAAGGCAAAGATATGGCCATGGTTATAAAATAATTTCTGCATTACTCAAGGTTCCTAAGAGCACAGTGGCCTCCATTATCCTTAAGTGAAAGAAATTTGGGACCACCAGAAGTCTTCCTAGACCTGGCCGTCCAGCCAAACTGAGCGTTCGTGGGAGAAGATCCTTGGTGAGAGAGGTAAAGAAGAACCCCAAGATCACTGTGGCTGAGCTCCAGAGATGCAGTAGGGAGATTGGAAAAAGTTCCACAAAGTCAACTATCACTGCAGCCCTCCACCAGTCAGGCCTTTATGGCAGCGTGGCCCGACGGAAGCCTCTCCTCAGTGCAAGACATATGAAAACCCGCATAGAGTTTGCTCAAATTCACATGAAGGACTTCCAGATTATGAGAAATAAGAATCTTTGTTCTTTATAAGACAAAGATAGAACTTTTTGGTGATAATTCTAAGCGGTATGTGAGGAAAAAAACAGGCACTGCTCATCACCTGCCCAATACAATCCCAACAGTGAAACATGGTGGTGGGTGGCAGCATCATGCTATGGGGGTGTTTTTCACCTGTCGGACAGGACGACTGGTTGCAATTGAAGGAAAAATTAATGCGGCCAACTACAGAGATATCCTGGATGAAAACCTCTTCCAGAGTGCTCTGGACCTCAGACTTGGCCGAAGGTTCGCCTTCCAACAAGGCAATGACTCTAAGCACACAGCTAAAATAACAAAGGAGTGGCTTCAGAACAACTCTGTGACCATTCTTAACTGGCCCAGCCAGAGCCCTGACCTAAACCCAATTGAGCATCTCTGGAGAGACCAGAAAATGGCTGTCCACCAACGTTCACCATCCAACCTGACGGAACTGGAGAGGATATGCAAGGAAGAATTGCAGTGGATCCCCAAATCCAAGTGTGAAAAACTTTTTGCATCATTCCCAAGTAGACTCATGGCTGTACTAGCTCAAAAGGGTGCTTCTACTCAATACTGAGCAAAGGGTCTTAATACTTATGACCATGTGATATTTCAGTTTTTCTTTTTTAATAAATTTGCAAAAATGTCTACATTTCTAAATTTTTTTTCTGTCAAGATGGGGTGCAGAGTGTACTTTAATGAGAAAAAAAATGAACTTTTTAGAATTTACTAAATGGCTGCAATGAAACAAAGAGTGAACAATTTGAAGGGGTCTGAATACTTTCCGGACCCACTGTATATAGCATAGGAAGCACTGAAATTGCTCCCTCTTTTGGACCCAGTAATCATGTGAACACTGGGTACCGGGAAAGAGCAGGAGCTGCGGGGGTCGCAACAGACCCAGATCATTTCTGATATGCAGCCAAGAGGATACATTTGCTCCTTAAATGGGGCTAGTATACCAACCTCAGTTACAATGAAAATCAGCAATTTAAATAATCAAATAATTTATTTAAATGTTGAAATGCTTCCCGAAGGCCTTTTTGACCTTATAAAAGGACATAGTTCTGCTTTTTTTTTTTCTGCTGGTATACCCAGAAAAAAAGGAGAAAGGAATGTAAAAAATGAAAAAAAAATAGTCCCCATGTAACATGGAAAAAGTCTCAAAAAATTATTTGTATGTGCAAACATTTTTTAGTACTGTTAAAAACACATGAACAAAAAGCCCCGAAAATATGTGTGATAAAGTAAAGTAACTGTAAATAATGCTCTCTTCTGATAAATGTAATTAGCACCATCCGTTAGTCCATTTCACTCTACTTCATAAATGTACAAAATAAGCGACCCTTTAATGGAAACATGATAATGTGAACTATAAGGAAGAGCAGAAATATAATTGGGACCTTGAGGAAAATGTGAGTAACGGTACTAAAGACTGCTACACCCTATGTATATATCAGTAGCTATCATTATCATATCAGAAACAGCATCCATTGTGAGTTACATTTACAGAAAACATTAATTTTAATCTAGTTGATTTTGTTTTTCTATTGAAATTCAATACAGTATATGGGACGGGTTTTATTTTTCACTTCACTTATTTTTCATCAGCATTTTGATGTGCCGTATTTTAATATTTTTTTTGTTAGAGATACTTTTATAGGGATTCTATTTTTAGTTGTCATCATTGTTTTTTCAAAGTCTGAACTGTGCAAGACAAACAGAAAATAAATATCTTTCTCATCAAGAAACTCTTGCAGTATTGAA
Organism: Phyllobates terribilis; assembly: GCF_046119375.1. NCBI lineage: Eukaryota > Metazoa > Chordata > Amphibia > Anura > Dendrobatidae > Phyllobates > Phyllobates terribilis. The sequence continues at coordinate 793,763,335 of NW_027362761.1, forward strand.
TTTAAAGAACATTCTAAGGAGCATTTTTTGAAAAGTCTTGTTAAGGCGTAACAATAAAATTTATGGTATGTATTTCAAAGTATTAATTACAGTTTATTGTCTTTTTTTGTTTAAAACAATTTTGCTTTGTTTCTACAGCTCCTTGTATAGTCAAAACCTGTAGTCTCCTTTATCGGTAATGCTATTTTCTTACCAATGAGCACAGACAGGTCATATTTGCCAATTGGCACCCAAGGGCAGGTACCTAGGGTGGCAGAATTAAGGGGCATCATAGTAAGATGGTTTAATAACCAATAAAATACATATTTTTTGTAGTCACTGTTGCCAGTATGCAGTTGCTTTTACAACCGTGGACTGGTGGAAGAAGAGGAGTTGAGAAATTCCAGCAAAGGTCAGAAGCAGACAGAGCAGCGTTTTCTAGTCAGCCTAATCCACATTTGCAGGACATATGAAAGTGGACAAGGAAATCACCATCTCGCTTATGTTTCCAACTTTATGCTTTGGGAAGCCTGGTGCAGAAACCGTTGCAAGGCGCCAATCAACTGGAAAAAAGGAGGTGGATTTTCCAGCTCGACCCAATTAGGTTAAAATTAGCACTTTATTTCAAACATTTAAAAGCCATAGATAAGTGAGGAGTGAATATTGATCATCAACGTGTTTCAAATGCTATATGCATTCTTAATCATGATGAAATACACTCTGGCTAAGTGGATGAGAGCTATGTACTCTACAATAGAAAATCTCAGCTAATATGCACATGTATGATCTTAATTTGATGGTTTGTTTGAGCGAAGAGTCCACTCACCAACCTTCTATGGATTTTAAATGTTTGAAATAAAGTGCTTGTCAATTTTTGCCTAGCAGCAATAGATCACCGTATGATTTTTGAATGTGCGGTCCATGTCTTTTTCTGCAGTTTAGCATATTTCATGGCCTGTCCCCTCTTTTTTTACTTGAACCAGCACTCCTCCCATTTGGCACAGCCATTTTTAATTAGCAGGAAATCCCAAGAGGGGCTCTAAGTTCACAGTCTGAGAGATTGTGGAAGGTGAGTTTTTTGCTCCTTTCACTTTGTGTTGGTGCTATGTGGTGGCATTTGTTGCTGCAGTTTTGTGCCTGTGAAGCAGTGTGGTCTGGAGTCATGGGGACTCAGCCTTGCAGCAGGGTGCTGTGAGGCACCAAGTCACGCGCACCCTGCTGGTGCATTATCGCTGCGGCCATGCTTGGCGCACAATGCTGCTCCTTTAAGGCTGTAAAAAGTTAATCTGCAGGTTAAAAGTGTTTGTAAGGTGCTGGTACACCTAAAAGCTCAGCACACAGGAGAAATTGAACTTTATTCCTCCTGGGAGCTGCCAGCTTTCAGTCACAGAGGCGGATACAGTCACCACTCATAACACTGAGAGCGGGTTACTATAGACCCAAGACCGGAGCAACACTTTCAGTAAGGCAGCCTGGCAGCTTCTTAACGCCGTTAACCTGCAAATTAACCCTGCATGTTAATAGCGTTATACATGACAGGTTCCTTTAAGTAAACAGCTTACAGGTCCTGTGTGACTCAGTCCAATGCCAATAGTATTTATTTTGGTTAACAGAATGAGCACGGCAATGTGATGAGGCAGTTTCAGTTCTCTATAGAAAATATGGACAGCATCAGAACCTTGTGAGCAGGGCAAGGATTTCCTCAATGCTAGTGCATCTTCCAGAAAAGCATTAATCGTCTAGCTCATATTATCTGAAAATACCATTTTGACATTACAAAGCTTGCATCAACCCTAAAACCATAACCCGCTTGACAACGCACCAGACCAAGCGGGAAGAGCCGAGGCTAAGCGCAACAAATTAATTCGCCATTTCTGGGGAGACTGAGGGCTGGTGTTATTAGTCTGGGAGGGGGCCTATATCCATGGCACCTTCCCAGCCTATTAAGATCAGCCCGCAGCTGTTTGTTTAGCCTTTGCTGGTTATTAAAGATGGGGGGAACCCCACATAATTTTTTTAATAACCAGTAAAGGCTACGCAGACAGCTGTGAGCTGTTATTAATAGGCTGGGAATCTTAATAGAAATTGGCCTCTGCCAGAATAATACCACCAGCCCCCAGGTGCCTGCTTTCCCTTAGCTGGATATTAAAAATAGGGAGTACCCACCTCAGGTCTTTTTTATTGATTGATTTCATATTCACAGACGGCAGGTGCTGACTATAACTCTCATCAGTGTGGCCTGTTCTCGCTGATAGCAGGGAGACAAGGCGAGTATGATGATAGTTGTAGTCAGCAACCGGCGGCAGGGGAAAAGCGCTAACTGTACTACTTTCCCCAGCCGTTAATTATGGAACATGTCACATGCATGTCACATGGATGTCACACGGATATCATCCGTGTGTCATCCGTGTGCGGCACACATTTCGTCCATGGTGCCGGAAGAAAAAGGACATGTCTGTGGGCTTTTCACACGGACACACTGTCCGTGTGAAAAACCTGACATGTGTGCACCACCACTGAATACAATGTGTGTGTGTGTGTCTGTATTTGTGGTCCTTAAAAAATAGACTGCATACATACATAAAAAATGGATTTGTGAATTCGGCCTTACAGAAAGCATGAATTTATTGAACTTAAATGAATTTTACTCCTCCTGGGAGCTGCCGGCTATCAGTTATTGAGGTGTGCACATAGCTGCTAAAGTAATTGCTCACAGCAACTTCCTCGGCATAGATAAGCTGCAGGACAAGCTGTCAATCAAAGTACTAAAGCATGCTTACTGCTACCGCTCACTGTGTACTGAACGCTGCATGTATCTGCTATGGGCACATCTTTATAACTGAAATCTAGCATCTCCCAGGACAAATAAATTTATTTCGGGAGAAAAATTTATTTTTCTCCCGATAGCCACACTTTCCGCAAGGTGGCAGGTCAGCTTTGTAACATCAATTATGCAAATTCTGCAGATTAATAGCATTTGGTTCTCTTCAACCATCACAGACCCAGATGCACTGGGCTGGAGGTCTGAGGATTTAGGTTTTAGAAGGAGACAGTAAAGACCAGTGTACCTGAGCTGGAACATTTGCAACAGATGTGGCAGAGCTGCAACAATGGCAATTAATGTTGCTGAGCTTGAACAATGGCTGCTGATGTCATGTAGCTGAAATAAACGATGTTGTGGAGCTTTAGCAGTGATAGTCTGAGGAGCAATGTTAGGACAACAATGCATCAGAAATGTAGCAACAGAGTATGAGTGGCAGAGTAATTGCAGCACTAAGTATTTGTTCAACTCCAACTGCTTGAATACTCAGGGGGCATCCTGCCACCTGAACACAGCAAAATGACCCATTGGGGTGATGTCATAAGTAGGAGAACAGATAAGAGTGGCAGTGCTCATCACTGGAGCCAGAAGAGGTGAGTAATATTGCTGACAAAGTGACAAAGTAATTATTCCCCTTCAATTTACAGAGAAACACAGCACTAGAAGTATAAAGTAGAAGTAGAAGTAAGTGTAAATGCTTGATTTTATTTTCACATTTGCTGTGTAGGAAAAAAATGGATAAATGAGGAGGACTGGTATGAGAAACATTGTCACTGGCATCTGGACAGGGACAAGTTTCTCCAATCACTGTAAGCTCTCAAACATTGGCAAGCTTTTGCCAGTTCACATAAACAGCCACTTTGTGATCGTAAACACCATAATCACTATATTTAATGTATCAGGAACTCCTTTTAGCACACTGAGGTCCATTTAATTTTCATTTAACACAATAAAATACAGATTTTTATGAATGAATTACAGCTTTTTTAGGGCTTTTTATATTCAGTTGAGCTGTCTGTGTGGTTTGCTGATTGCAGTAATTTTAAGATACATTTTACTATTTAGATTTCAGAAAACATCTTGTTGACTTACTAATGCATTCACGAAAACAACAGGGGAAATAAACATAGTAATGAATTAATCCAGGACAGAAGGCTGTAATAACTTTAATACTTTTAACAATCTTTCCAATCCAGAGTTTTTCTATGGCTCAAACAGTTGCGGGAATGTGAAACGATCATAAACAATTCACCATTCTGTTGAGTAGCCAGATCATTACTAATAACTGATGCATGTACAATTCCAGAATTTACCTTAGTTGAAAATATTAACTCATAATCTGACTTAGTCTTAGTTGGACAATTTTGGGTGTTGGCAGCAGTGCCATAGACCAGAACACCTCTGATCTGTATTATATGACACTATCATCATTGAATAAAACAGTGATATATTTCAGGTCTGTGATATAGCTAATCTTGCCTTGGCTGCTAGACGGTTCCACTGGTAATTGAATAAGAGACTAATTACAGTAGTTGGAGATGAAAGGATGATAAAGGTGATAGTCACATCTTTCATCATGACAGTCATTTGTTTGCTTTACAGATAAGTAGCAGCTAGACATTTGGTAATGCTCTGTATAAAAAGTATGTGTATCAAACCATAGGACTGAGTTATGCCACTTACCCAATAAGTTTTAATATTTTATTAATTTCATGGTATGTTGTCCTCTTAGGCTGCTTTCACATTGCGTTTAGTACACGCTCGGTGGCCACGTTGGGGCATATGTCCAAACCCCTCTGCATACCGAGATTCGGACGTATGCTCCGATGGGGCCATGGACTATAATAGTGCTGGCAGAGCGAATGTGCACTTTCCCGTGCATCATTTTCAGGCTTGTACTCCTACTGGAGGCGTAAACTAGATACAATCTACTATGTCTGAGCGTTCATCTCCAGTAGGAGTACACGGCCAAAAATGATGCATGGCAGAGCACGCGTTTGCTCTGCTGGCATTATTATAGCCTATGGACCGATCGGTGCATACATTAGAATCCCGTTTTGCGGAGGGGTTCAGATGTATGCCCTGAATTGGCCACTGAGCGAGTACTAAAAGCAATATGAAAGCACCCTAAAATGAAACATACTATGAAATTAATAAAATGTTCAAACTTATTGGGCAAGTGGCATAACTCAATCTTATGGTTTTAAGAAAAAACATAGCTCCACTCTGAAATACAACCCCTGGGAAATATTATGGAATCACCGGGCTCGAAGGATGTTCATTCAGTTGTTTAATATTGTTGAAAAAAAGAAGATCACAGACATGGCACAAAGCTAAAGTCACTTCAAATGGCAACTTTAGGGCTTTAAGAAGCACTAAAAGAAATCAAGATTAAAAATGTGGTACTCAGGGTAATTTTTTTCAGATCAAGCAGAGGGAAAAATTATGGAATCACTCAATTCTGAGGAAAAAATTATGGAATCACCCTGTAAATTTTAATTTCCATTAAATTAGATCTGCTCGTTAGTTTGTTTCTAAAAAGGAGAGATCACATCTTGGAGAGCTGTTGCACCAAGTGGACTGACTTGAATCATGGCTGCAACACGAGAGATGTCAATTGAAACAAAGAAGAGGATTATCAAACTCTTAAAAAAAGGCAAATCATCACGCAATGTTGCAAAAAATGTTGGTTGTTCACAGTCAGCTGTGTCTAAAATCTGGACCAAATACAAACAACATGGGAAGGTTGTTAAAGGCAAAAATACGTCTAGACCAAGGAAGACATCAAAGCGTCAAGACCGGAAATTTAAAGCAATTTGTCTCCAAAACAGGAAATGCACAACAAAACAAAAGAGGAATGAATGGGAGGAAACTGAAGTCAATGTCTGTGACCGAACTGTAAGAAACCGCCTAAAGGAAATGGGATTTACATACAGAAAAGCTAAACATAAGCCATCATTAACACCTAAACAGAAAAAAAAGGCTACAATGGGCTAAGGAAAAGCAATCGTGGACTGTGGATGACTGGATGAAAGTCATATTCAATGATGAATCACGAATCTGCATTGGGCAAGGTGATGGTGCTGGAACTTTTGATTGGTGCAGTTCCAATGAGATTTATAAAGATGACTGCAAGAAGAGAACATGCAAATTTCCACAGTCATTGATGATATGGGGCTGCATGTTAGGTAAAGGCACTGGGGAGATGGCTTTCATTACATCTTCAATAAATGCCCAAGTTTACATTGATATTTTGGACAATTTTCTTATCCCATCAATTGAAAGGATGTTTAGGGATGATGACATAATTTTTCAAGATGATAATGGATCCTGCCATAGAGCAAAAACTGTGAAAACATTCCTTGAAAGAAGACACATAAGGTCAATGTCATGACCTACAAATAGTCTGGATCTCAATTCAATTGAAAATCTTTGGTGGAAGTTGAAGAAAATGGTCCATGAGAAGGCTCCAACCTGCAAAGCTGATCTGGCAACAGCAATCAGAGAAAGTTGGAGCCAGATTGATGAAGAGTAAAGATTGTCACTCATTAAGTCTATGCCTCAGAGACTGCAAGCTGTTATTAAAGCCAGAAGCGGTGCAACAAAATACTAGTGATGTATTGGAGTGTTCTTTTGTGTGTTTGTTTTTCATGATTCCATAATTTTTTCCTCAGAATTGTGAGATTCCATAATTTTTTCCCTCTGCTTGGTCTGAAAAAAATTACCCTTACTGAGTACCACATTTTTAATCTTGAGTTCTTTTAGTGTTTCTTAAAGCCCTAAAGTTGCCATTTGAAATGACTTTAGTTTTGTGCCATGTCTGTGATCTGCTTTTTATCAACATTAAACAACTGAATGAACATCCTCCGAGCCCGGTAATTCAATAATTTTTGCCAGGGGTTGTAAAAAATAGCCATAGAAAATAAACAAGTGCTACATTATGTACAGTACAGACCAAAAGTTTGGACACACCTTCTCATTTAAAGATTTTTCTGTATTTTCATGACTTTGAAAATTGTACATTCACACTGAAGGCATCAAAACTATGAAATAACACGTGGAATTATATACTTAACAAAAAAGTGTGAAACAACTGAAAATATGTGTTATATTCTAGGTTCTTCAAAGTAGCCACCTTTTGCTTTGATGACTGCTTTGCACACTCTTGGTATTCTCTTGATGAGCTTCAAGAGGTAGTCACCGGAAATGGTCTTCCAACAATCTTGAAGGAGTTCCCAGAGATGCTTAGCACTTGTTGGCCCTTTTGCCTTCACTCTGCGGTCCAGCTCACCCCAAACCATCTCGATTGGGTTCAGGTCTGGTGACTGTGGAGGCCAGGTCATCTGGCTTAGCACCTCATCACTCTCCTTCTTGGTCAAATAGCCCTTGCATAGCCTGGAGGTGTGTTTGAGATCATTGTCCTGTTGAAAAATAAATGATGGTCCAACTAAACGCAAACCGGATGGAATAGCATGCCGCTGCAAGATGCTGTGGTAGCCATGCTGGTTCAGTATGCCTTCAATTTTGAATAAATCCCCAACAGTGTCACCAGCAAAGCACCCCCACACCATCACACCTCCTCCTCCATGCTTCACAGTGGGAACCAGGCATGTAGAGTCCATCCGTTCACCTTTTCTGCGTCGCACAAAGACACGGTGGTTGGAACCAAAGATCTCAAATTTGGACTCATCAGACCAAAGCACAGATTTCCACTGGTCTAATGTCCATTCCTTGTGTTCTTTAGCCCAAACAAGTCTCTTCTGCTTGTTGCCTGTCCTTAGCAGTGGTTTCCTAGCAGCTATTTTACCATGAATACCTGCTGCACAAAGTCTCCTCTTAACAGTTGTTGTAGAGATGTATCTGCTGCTAGAACTCTGTGTGGCATTGACCTGGTCTCTAATCTGAGCTGCTGTTAACCTGCGATTTCTGAGGCTGGTGACTCGGATAAACTTATCCTCAGAAGCAGAGGTGACTCTTGGTCTTCCTTTCCTGGTGCGGTCCTCATGTGAGCCAGTTTCTTTGTAGCGCTTGATGGTTTTTGCAACTGCACTTGGGGACACTTTCAAAGTTTGCCCAATTTTTCGGACTGACTGACCTTCATTTCTTAAAGTAATGATGGCCACTCGTTTTTCTTTACTTAGCTGATTTTTTCTTGCCATAATTGAAATTCTAACAGTCTATTCAGTAAGACTATCAGCTGTGTATCCACCTGACTTCTGCACAACACAACTGATGGTCCCAACCCCATTTATAAGGCAAGAAATCCCACTTATTAAACGTGACAGGGCACACAGTGACAACCATTTCCGGTGACTACCTCTTGAAGCTCACTACTTTGGCTACTTTGAAGAACGTCGAATATAAGACATATTTTCAGTTGTTTCACACTTTTTTGTTAAGTATATAATTCCACATGTGTTAATTCTATAGTTGAGCCACCCCCGCAGTGTTCGGGTTCGGTTCGTCGAACACCTTCGAACACCATTAAAACCAATGGCAGGCAAACAAAAACACATAGAAACACATAGAAAACACCTTCAAAGGTGTCCAAAAGCTGACAAACTGCTCAGAAGACACAACTAACACATGGAAAAGTGACAAGTACATATAGTCATGCGAAAAGAAAAGAGGTGAAGGAGTAAAAGGAGGGGGAGACACAGATATAGGCATGTCATGCCCTTCTAAAATCAAGAAAGGTTGGAGTAAAAATCTAAAATTAGCCTACCCACACCCAGACGTCGTGACGAGAAAATGAAAAAAAGAACTATCTTTAGGTAGAATGGCGGTCCCATTCAGAACATTTTCCTTGCAAGACGTAGTGGTATCCCCGTTGTGAGTTGTGCTGAAAACGGAACCCAATACATTCGGACTAATCCACCATTTGTCATATCCAATGGGCAGGTCAGTAAACGACAACATTGACGCGGAACCAATTACAGTAATATATACTGTACATCCTTTGACAATGCAATCAGGCGGATCAAGAAGTTGGTAAGAGTCACCCTAATGGCCAAAACAGACATTGATGCGGCGTTCCGGTTACTTACTACCTGTGCCTTCGAATAGTGTCCACCTATTGGGCTGCTTCTGGGAAGGAGCATACTATATAGATTGCTGTTTGCTCATGGGGTGGTCCAGGTCCTGCTCACTATTTGAGGCGTTTAGTTGCTTCCTCGAATGGGTTGTAATGGACATTTCTAAGCGGGCACATATTATCCATTACCTCGACAACTTCTTATTCCTGGGCCCAAAAGATTCGCCACAGTGTGAATATACGCGGTAGTCCACCTGTGAGAAGGAGAGAGCTGGAGGGAGAGCGGACACCACAGAGCCGAGGGGTTAGATGGAGAATGGAAGGAGGAAAGAGGGCGAGGGAGGTAAGGGAGTACAGTGGAAGGCCGACCACAGCTCCCCCACATTCCTGCTGGGCGGGGAACAGCCCTGGGAAGAAAAGCCGCTTGCGCATCCCTTTGAGGTTACGGGCGCAAGCGGGCAGAGGGACTACGCTGGAGTGCGAAGCCGACACGGCCAGTCCGTTCCTGCCCATGTGACCTCCGTGTCGCCGGGTTTGTGCCAGAGCCGCAGTGGACCCTGATGTCCAGCCCCCCTCTCCCAATACTGGTGCCTGTCTGCTGGTGGGTCGAGCCCCCCCGTGGTGGAGGGGGAGTAACATCTGCAGAAGAAAGACCATCTTCCAGCCAAACTAAGATGTCTACTTTTTTCGTGGACAATGTGATACGATCCCTTTCTTACGGACACGCCCATCGCTACAAATTCCAGATGAGGCACAAAAACAGCAGGTGCTTCAACGGATATCAAGTGCTCCTTCAAGTGGGCTCTCCTCCACCTCAACTTCAACATCACAAATACTCCAGTCCTCAGAGGTGTCAACCCAATCGCACTTGCTTCCTCACAGCTCCCAAGTCTCCAGCTGCCCTTCTGAGTATGGGGTAACACAGATGGTTGAGTCTGCACAGCTGTTTACTCATACTATAGCCTGGGAAACGGAGGTCTGCTCCAGAGCTTCTGTTTATCCAGACGAGGAAATGATCTGCACTGATGCCCATAATCTTTATGAGTCGAATCCAGGACCAGATGAAGAAGGTTCTGAGCATAATGTAGACCCTCGTTCCAAAACTGTAACTCCTGTTGGTGGAGACAATGATGATGACGATGATGAGACTCAAATATCTGATTGGAGCGACAACTTGACTTTTCGGTCAGGGCCGGAAGAGGTTGGCTCTGAGGACGACGGGTGTGAGAACAGGGTGATGATGACGAGGTTGGAGATCCCACTTACTGTCAACCCACAGTCAGCCAGTCGATGAGGTCAGCAGAGGAGGTGGAGGAGGATGCTATTGACGACGAGGTTAGATTGTGCCTTCCTGGACAGAGACGGAGTACTGGAAGCACGTCAACAACTGCATCCTCAACCACAACTCTGCCTCTGACCACAAGTCGTGGTGGCTCTTCAGGTCGCATGGGCTCTAAGCCTTGCATAGCTTGGGCATTTTTTCAGATCGATAAGGATGACCCAACTCGTGTTATCTGTAATATTTGTCACCAAAAGCAAAGTAGAGGTCAAAAAATCCATAGTTTGAGTACTTCATGCATGAACCGTCACATGGATATGAAGCATACGTTGCAGTGGAAGCTCACTGTGCTACAATGCGGCTCAGTGGGCAGGACCAACCACCGTCTGCCCCATCTTGTGCATCCACGGCCTCTTCATCCTCTGTAACTGGGGGGACAGCAGTCACACATGTTTTTGGACTTAGACCTGCCACCTCTTTACCCGCAACAGCCAGTGTGATTGGCAGGTCATCATTTCATTTGGAAGTGGAAACACCAGCTGGTGTTGAGCGCTCTCCGACATCGAGAGAACCACCATTGGATCAAGGCAACCTAACTTTTCCGCCTGCATCTTCCTCACAGACCGGCAGTTTGCCGGGGACACCCTACTCAACCCCGTCTAGGCACAACAGCCAGCCCTCGGTCCCTCAGATGTGGTCAAGTAAAAGACCATTTCCTCCTAGCCATGACAAAACTAAGAGGTTGAATTTCACCATCTGCAAGCTGATGGCTACAGAAATGCTGCCTTTCCGCCTGGTGGACACAGAGGATTTTCGAGACCTTATGTCCGTCGCCGTGCCCCAGTACCAGATGCCCAGTCGGCACTACTTCTCATAGAAAGGTGTGCCTGCGCTACACCAGCATGTCGCACACAACATCACCGCTTCTTTAAGGACCTCTGTGTGTGACTGTGCATTTCACCACAGACACTTGGACGAGTAGGCATGGACAGGGGCGTTACATGTCGCTGACTGGTCACTGGGTAACTATGGTGACAGCAGGACAAGGGGCTGCTGTCCAAGTCTTGCCGTCCCCACGAGTTGTACGTCAATCCTCCTTATCTAGAAGTTCCTCCACTGCTTCTGCCTCCTCAACCTCCTCTCGGTCCTCCACATGCACCCAAACCCTGTCTGGTAATGCCACCCACTTTCTAACTGCACAGAAGGAATCCTGCACACCTCCTTACTATGCTGGCAGAAAGGCTCAACGGCATCAGGCAGTGTTTACTTTGAAATGTCTGGGAATGTGAGTCACACAGCTGAGGAGTTGTGGTCAGCTCTGGAGACCCTGTTTCATGAATGGTTGTCTCCACTGGACCAGCAACCAGGGAAGGCCGTGTGCTTTAATGCTGCAAACCTGGGTGCGGCCCTTCGCCGGGGTAATGTCACACACATGCCTTGTATGGCTCACGTGCTGAACCTGGTTGTCCAACAATTTTTAGCCCACTATCCCGGACTAGATGGCCTTCTGCAGAGGGCACGGTCGCTGTGTTCTCACTTCCGCAGCTCAATGACTTACATCTCTACAGAAGTCGTTGGGCCTGCCAGTTCACTGGCTGAAATGCGATGTGCCGAGTCCGACACTATGGAATTCAACTCTGCACATGTTGCAGCCACTGTGGCAGCACCGACAAGCCCTGGTGCAATACGTTCTGACGTATAGCCTGGGCCAACGAGATCCAGAGGTGGGGCAAATCACGCTGCAGGAGTGGTCTCAGATCAGGGACCTATGCACCCTTCTGCACAGTTTTGAAAGGGCGACAAAGATGTTTAGTCCTGACGATGCCATTATCAGCATGACTATTCCGGTGATTCACATGCTGGAGCACACGTTAAAAAGAATTCGGAGTCAGGTCGTGGAACAAGAGGAGGTGGAGGAAGTAGAGGAGGAGTCGTATGCGGAAGGGCTAACATCTCCAAGGTCCAGACGGTCGGCAGCACCAAGGCAGCAGGCATGGGAGGGTGGGGGAGAAGGATTAACCAGGGCACATGGTAGCAGCCAAACTGTTGAGGAAGGTGCAGGAGCTGAGGAAGAAGTGGAGGACGAACTGCAGATGGGCATGGAAGACTCATCAGATGAGGTAGACCTTGATCACATTTCTGTTGTGCGAGGTTGGGGGGAGAGGGCAGAGGAAGGAAGCATGATTCTTACCTCGCTACCAACACAACATGGACTTGGTCCTCCTGGATGCGCAAGACACATGAGTGCCTTCTTGCTGCACTACCTGCAACATGACCCTCGGATTGTCAGAATTCCCGACTACTGGGTTGCCACACTCTTAGATCCCCGGTACAAAAGTAAATTTTCCGAAATAATTTCTGCCATAGAAAGGGATTCACGCATGCAGGAGTATCAGCAGAGGCTGTTGCAGAATCTTACATGTGCTTTTCCACAAAACACCAGTGGTGCACGTAGTGAATCTCACAGTTCAAACTTGCCAACCGTGGGACTGTCGAGTCTTCATCACTCAAACCGTAACAGTAACACAGTATCTGCTGGATACAGCAATTTTGTGGAATCGTTTCACCACTTTTTTAGACCATCATTTGCAAGGCCAGAGGAGACAAGAAGTCTGACACATAGTCAACGCCTAGAGAGGATGGTACAGGAGTATCTCCAAGTGAACATCAAAGCCATGACTGTGTCACTAGACCCTTGCTTATTTTGGGCTTCCAATCTGGAAAAATGGCCGAAATTCGCCACTCACGCCTTGGAGAACTTGTCATGCCCTGCAGCCAGCGTTCTCTCTGAACGTGTGTTCAGCGCTGCTGGTGGTGTGCTGACAGATAAGCGCACGCCGCTGTCCACTGAGAATGTAGACAGACTCACGAACAAATCATGGATCCGCAAGGACTTTTCTACCCCTGTGTCATCCTGGGGAGACTGAAAGCTTGAGGATTTGGTAAAATCACCTCACCAACCGTTTTAAGCAACTCTGGGCAATTGATGCCACTTAAGTGGAGTCTGTGCCACAGTTTTTGGAAAAAATGGAGACTCTTTTTGGAGTCCCCTTGCTGTGTTTTACGTGACGTTGGCATCGTCAATTCCAGGTGGGTTGTGTCGCTCTCCCCCCCTTTTAACCATAAGAAACTACATACACTATGGCTTAGGGTAACACAGATGGTTGAGTCTGAAGAGCTGTTTACTCAGAGGTCTGCTCCAAAGCTTCAGTGTCTGCGAGTCAGCGTAGTAGCCCAGCTCTGAAGCAAGCTACACTGCCTGTGTATCTAATAAGAATTTTTAACTGCAACTAGCCTAGGCAATACTTAGGGCTTAGTAGTCCAGCTGTGAAGCAAGCCGCACCGCCTGTGTATGAGGATGGGTGAGGATTGGTCACAGCTTTATTAACTCTTTATACTCATTCCATTAGAAAGGCATTTTATTTCTAATAATAATTCAGCTTGTTGCAGCATGCCCTGTGTCTCCACATCGGCAAGTTAGCCAACAAGTGTAACTCTCCAACATGTCCTTTCTATTTCCAGGCCACGGAGGATCCTACGTACTCGTATGCAGGACTCTGACCCCCATCCATCACTCTTAACGCTTGTTCCACTCCGTCCTGGAGTCCTGACAGCAATATGTCCAGTCCAATATCCATTAAGTGAACACCGTCGGGCCGTATGAGGCCTGCTTTATCTCCTTAAAGGTTGTCGGTGTCGTATCACTACACCGCATCTGTCTCTTCTCCCTATCCTCTGAACTTCCATTTCTGACAGTCCTGCTCTTGCTGCTTCCGTGGCCGCGACTATGCGGAATGAGTGTGTCCCGTAATCTTTGGGGTGGTTCCCTGCTGATGTTAGGCATTTATTAAATATAGCTTGGAACTGGTATCTTGATAATTGCGTTCCATCAATGTGTGATAGGAAGAAATTACTTTGTGATCTGATGGTTATATATGTTTTTACTATTGTTACCCAACTCAGTGTACCGTTTGTGGGTTGTAGAAGTACCCAAGTGCCCCTGCCCGCTGGAACCATTTCCGATTTGCGTATGCGTAGACATATTGCATTATTGGCTATGACTACGTCATGGTGTAATAAGCCTCCACTGGTGGTAATTTTGGATTGAAGGACTAATTCGCTTATGCATAGCGCCCCGAAGAAGGCAATCACAAATGCAGTAGACAGTAGTGTTGCTTCAAATTGTGAGTGTCATGTTAATGGTGTTAGGGATATGATGTGAGAAATCAGTTTTAGTGACACGGGACGGGACATCTACACTCCTGACTTGGCTGACCCCTTTTCCACCCTTTTATCGATTGTCTGATGATGAATCTTTTTGTCACATCTCCCCAATTCAGTAGTTGGCAGTGAAATGCTACTCCGGTCAGACACCGCTGCGCTGACGCCCCTGATATGCCCCTCATCATTAGCTGGTGGAGAAATTCTATGGTGACTTGTAATCTGGCTTGTTCACATTGGTCAACCCGTCTGCCTGCTACTAGTCGTGACCACTCTTCCCATACCTTACCGTATGCTTGCCACATCGACAGGGCAACTGACGCTCTGATTAATGAGATCAACTATTCGCCCCTAGATCCCATAGGGAGGGTGGGCAACTGTTGCCCAATGGGTGGGCGTTGGGGAGGAGCTCTGTGAAAATCGGCCAATTGAATTGTGATAAAGCATTGGCAGCAGCGTTAGACCCCTCAGCATCGTGGCTAGCGCAGACCCATACATTGTGTTTTAGGCACAGGAATGCTAGCGGGCGTATTAGGCTTAGCACTGGGAGAAACGATGATGCCATCTTACTAATGCAGTGCGCTAGGCTGGTGTTTTTTGTTATGAAGCGTATATTTTTGTTAGCCAGGAGCGCGCCCCAAATTTTTATTACTACCACTATTGGGAACAGTTTCAGGAGTGTTTGTTTTTTTGTTGTTCTGCCCAATATGGAGGTCATGAGCTTGTGCACCATTGGTTATTTAGTATCGCTGCATATCCGTACAGATGGGCTACTACAATGAGTAACAGACACTGCTACAAGCCCAAAAGGTTTTACTTGGCTAGATGCAGTAAAAAATTGTTATTAAATACAAAGGTGGTGTAGCTTGGTACAGATGGGCTACTCCAATAAGTAACAGACACTGCTACAGGCCCAAAAGGTTTTACTTGGCTAGATGCAGTAAAAAATTGTTATTAAATACAAAGGTGGTGTAGCTTGGTACAGATGGGCTACTACAATGAGTAACAGACACTGCTACAGGCCCAAAAGTATTTACTGGGCTAGATGCAGTAAAAAATTATTATTATATACAAAGGTGGTGTAGCTTGGTACAGATGGGCTACTACAATGAGTAACAGACACTGCTACTATGCCCAAAAGGTTGTACTTGGCTAGATGCAGTAAAAAATTGTTATTAAATACAAAGGTGGTGTAGCTTGGTACAGATGGGCTACTCCAATAAGTAACAGACACTGCTACAGGCCCAAAAGGTTTTACTTGGCTAGATGCAGTAAAAAATTGTTATTAAATACAAAGGTGGTGTAGGTTGGTACAGATGGGCTACTACAATGAGTAACAGACACTGCTACAGGCTCAAAAGTATTTACTTGGCTAGATGCAGTAAAAAATGTTATTAAATACAAAGGTGGTGTAGCTTGGTACAGATGGGCTACTCCAATAAGTAACTGACACTGCTACAGGCCCAAAAGGTTTTACTTGGCTAGATGCAGTAAAAAATTTTTATTAAATACAAAGGTGGTGTAGCTTGGTACAGATGGGCTACTACAATGAGTAACAGACACTGCTACAGGCCCAAAGTATTTACTGGGCTAGATGCAGTAAAAAATTGTTATTAAATACAAAGGTGGTGTAGCTTGGTACAGATGGGCTACTACAATGAGTAACAGACACTGCTGCAGGCCCAAAAGTATTTACTGGGCTAGATGCAATAAAAAATTGTTATTAAATGCAAAGGTGGTGTAGCTTGGTACAGATGGTCTACTCCAATGAGTAACAGACACTACTACTATGCCCAAAAGGTTTTACTTCGCCAGGTGCAGTAAAAAATTGGTATTAGATACACAGGTGGTGTAGCTTGCAACACAAATAGGCTACTCCACTGACTAACACACACTGCTAGAGGCCCAAAAGGATTGGCTTAGCTAGATTTAGCCAAATGCTGTGAAAAACACTTGCACAGCAATGGCACAGACCTGCCTGTCAAAAAGTGCTAGGAACTGCTGTAACCTAGCCCTCAAAAGGGCTGCAATTACAACTAGTCCCTACTCCCTAAACTTATCTGTCTATTTAAGAGTAAATTCGCTTGCAATTCACACAGTTACAAAGTATAGCGCCCACAGCAGCAGCGGCTGGGTCTTATAGGGCAAGGACGTGTGACATACACAGCCAATGACACATGCCCTTGCTTGTGTGAAAAAAAAGCACTTCGCTGTGTGTGTGCGCTGCTGATAGGCTGACCAACTGCACCTCCCCACTGTAAATGCGGGAAAGAAAAAAAAAATGGAGATCGGCATTATTTCTGCAGAGATCCATCCCCTGCCCCTCCCCCCGCCCACTCTACACTGAAACTGTCTATTAACATTGATTAACAGCATTACTGTGAAAAAAATCCAGTTACGATTTTGGTGCACGAACAGTTATCGAACATAACCTCGAACAGACGGATTTTTTGCAAATCGTTCGGGTTCGTCGAACGGCTCGAACACCGCCCAAAACAGCTCAAATTTGAGATTGGCGAACAGTTCGAGTCGAACACCGCTCATCTCTAGTTAATTCATAGTTTTGATGCCTTCAGTGTGAATGTACAATTTTCAAAGTCATGAAAATACAGAAAAATCTTTAAATAAGAAGGTGTGTCCAAACTTTTGGTCTGTACTGTACATATGGAATTTTGGAAAAATGGAACTGCAATATTGCTATAGAAAAATTTACAGCAATTCCTAATGCTTGGATGCTTGTTTCGAGTAACGAGTATAATGGGAGTCAATGGGAAATTCAAGCATTTTTCCGGCAGACCCTACTAGAAGATCTGGGGAGTAGTGAAAATGTTGAAATGGATGGAAAAAGTGCTGAATGTAAGGAAAACAGCATGGGGAAGACCCCTGTAAGCAACTCTGACTTCCAGAATCAAAAAGTGGAACATTCCCACCACCATTGAGGATGATACAACCTCTAGATATCTGACAGGATGGGAAAAGGATATGGCACCAACTTCCCTGATGAGTATAGAAAAACGAGTCGGGAGCCTAAGCATGGTGGAACTAGCACTGACACCAATGAAGGGAACATCTAACAAGATAAGTTATTCCCTGTTGGAAAGTATTGGTGGGAATGTTCCAATTTTTTATGCCTAACGCGTCATATAATTGGGGGTGAGTGCGCTGTCTAAAATTAAAAAGCAAGAAAACTCATTACCCTATATTGTTTTTTTTTAAAAAATAATTGTGTCTACTTTAAGTCAGCAATGATACTATACTTACAAGTTCTGATTGCTTGAATGCAGTGAATACAGGTGTCATTTGGTCAAGAGAATGTGGCGTCACTGTTTCAGAGATGTATTCTGTTATAGCAAACTCAATATAGATAATGCTGGCTATGATATGCATTTGGAGTTTTCTCAGTATGGTCTGAATGGTAAAATGACTCCTATCATGGAAAATAACTAACTGTGTATCCTTGGTAGAATATAGCTAAGGCTACGACTCACCACCAGGCATTAGATAGAGTTAACGATGGGTATAGAATAATAACAAAATTTGGTTGTACTATCTAGAAGGATATTTGTTTTGCCTAACTAGGCCTGTATTCTAATACAAAAGAGATTTTTACAGGCATAGTTTTTATTCACGCTGTAGGGTTACGGCTATATAATCGCCCATCCATGTTGTGGTTATGCACATTGCGCTTTGGGTGTAAACTATCTTTCAGTTTTTAGTGAGATTCAATAAAGTTTTTTTAATCGCTTGCTATTATCTGTAATCAAAACTTGGGTTACCACAGAACGCTGAACAGTTGAGCATTAGGTGGTGCAGGAACTGTTGTAGGAGGTGGAAGAAACCCTGATAGAAGTAGGGCCAGCTATCCTCAGTGTTGGTAGCACATGTGCCATGCCAGGATAGGACTAGGGAAATGTAGTGTCCCTGGTCACAAGCGCTTGTCCATGTGTCGGTCATTAAGAGGACAATCCCAGTAATTGTGTTAGTAGGGCACAGGTGATGTTCCTGGACATGTGCTGGTACAAGGCGGGGAAGCCACACCGGTTGAAATAGTGGCAGCTAGGGGCCAAGTACCGAGGGATAGCTGCCACCATGAGTCAATGGAAATCCTCAGTTTCTACAAGCTTAAATGGCAACATTTCCATGACAAACAGCCTGGAAATGTGTCCGTATAGATTTTGGGTCTGTGGTGGGTGGCTGGTAACTTTCTTTTTTGTTCCAAGGCCAGGGGTAGGGACAGCTGAACGCTGTGCTGGGCAAAGTTTTTGGAAGTGCCTGATGATGATGTGTCAGAATGTGAAAGGACAGGTGGAGGGCGGGAGGCATCTATGCCAGTGTCATGGACAGGAGATTGGGAAGCACCTAGCACAGGGGAAGAGGCAGTGGTGTCACCCGCTGGCACAAATCATGGACCCAGGCTTTCTGCCCACCAAGTTGGGTGCTTAGATGACATGTGCCTGATCATGCAGGTGGTGGTTAGGCTCTTAGTGGTCAGGCCCTGCTAATCTTGGCATGGCACAGGTTGCAAATGACTATTTTTTTGTCTCACAACTCTCTTTAAAAAAAGTCCCAGACTGGGGAACACCTAATTCTTTGATGGAGAAAGTCGATGCTCTGCGGAACAGTTGCCTGTCTTCTGTCTTGTCACCCCACTGCCTCTTCCTGCCTGTTTTGGTGCTGCCGATCCCTCCCCCTCAGCGCTGCTTGCCTCGCTCTGCATGCCAGCTTCCCAGGTTGGGTCGGTGACTTTGTCATCCACCACCTCACCTTCCATCATCACACTCTGGTCCTCCTGACTTGGTGACTCAAAAACAACCTGACTTATTTTCAACTGTATCTCATCATCATCTACCTCCTTAGAAAAAATTTGCTGTTACCCACAGTCATCTTCTTGTGACCGTGGCTGCTCTAATTTTTGTGCATCACTAAACAGCATCTCCTCCTTGTTACTCTTGGAACATGCAGGATGAGAGGCCACAATAAAGAAATTACATTGTAAAGAGCTCCTCGGAGTGTCCTAGTGAGGGATCACTGGCCTCCTGGGACTCAACATGGTGGGAGGAAGGAGGATCAGGGTGAGGATTAAGTGATCCAGACTGTTGGCTGGTGAGACTGGACCGTGTGGAAGACTGGGAGGTGCTGGCAAGCATGATGGAAGCATTATCTGCTATCCAACTGACCACCTGTTCGCACTGGTGTGGCTTCAGAAGTGGTGTGCTGTGCCTCCCTGCAAAGTGGGACAGGAAGCTTGCATTTTTAATCCACAATAGACTACCTCAAAAGGCACAAGTTGAAGGTTTTACAATGGTCCTCACAGTCCCCTGATCTGAAGATCATTGAAAATCTGTGGCTAAAACTCAAAATAGCAGTGCATGCAAGACGACCCAGAAATCTTACAGAACTGGAAGCATTTTCAATGGAAGAAATGATGAAAATCCCTCAAACATGAATTGAAAGACTATTGACTGGATACAAAAAGCATTTACAAGCTGTCATACTTTCAAAAGGGGGTGCTACTAGGTACTAACCATGCTGGGTGCCCAAATGTTTGCATCGGCCCATTTTCATTTTTGTAATTTTTAAAATGTAAAAATATTTTTTTTCATCTAAAATACTAAGGAAATGTGTCATCTTTAACTTCAGGCCTTTTAGAGATCATTTCATCTTCAACTTGCTTAACTGTTCACAATAACAATAATTTTGACCAGGTGTGCCCAAACTTTTACATGCCACTGTAAAATGTTTTTACAAATACTGGGAGCTTTTCTTTGAGAAAACAACGTTAGTGATGCACATTGCATTTGTAAAAACACACTGGAGTAGTTTAAAACGCAAAAAAGACATGATAGGTTCTCTTTAAGTTTGTACTGCGCATGCATCAAAACTGACATACACACTACAAATGCATACACGGGAAGTCAGCACAGGAGAAGGGAGGAAAGACCTCCCATCAGAGTGCAGAGAGTGAGTTATGTGACCGCTTTTCTGCAGTCTTTTGAGGATAAGAAGTTCACTCATCCAATCCTGGCTGAGTGCGCTCGTTCTTAAAATTCCCAGCATTGATGCCATCAGCTGCTGCAGTAGCCATGACGCTGCGAGGTTCTGCCTCTGACTATTAGCTAAGATCAATGTCTTTACTTGTCTGCGTCCGACTGGGAGGAGCCTGACACAACCAAGGAACAGCAACCAGGAGCAGCGGACATAAAGTATGTGTATCACCAGAAAGCAACACTGCAGATAAACAGGCAGAGAACACTACAACACAATAGGCACAAGTGCTGGATCACAAGGAACGCAGACATTGAAAGTTACAAGCTGATAAAAGAGAGAACTGGAACACAAAGAGTGAAAGGATGATAGCTAATAACATAACAGTGGACAATATGATAGGAAATGAGAAGCTGATAAAAGAGAGCACTAGTAAAGTAAAAAGAGATAGAGATACTGAGCCGGCTATCCGGATATAGGGCTTATGTGTGTCTAACAGTCACTATGAGCCCAATGCAGTATCTCTCCTGCCTTAGTTGACATGTCTGATGTGTCATCCACAGACTGTTCAACTCTCTCGCCTGCACAGTAGAGCACAGGAGCTGCCAAAGAGCAACAGACTGTGGATGACATAGGAGACATATCAGCCACATCAATAAAGACAGCAGGATGGCAAGTGTGGGGTCAGAGGAGGTATAGAGTATGGCATGACTGTCATCAAACTATACAATGCTGATAAGCTTATGGCAAGGGAGAACAAGAACTTCTTTTCTTAGGATTGCAGGGAGGTTGGCCTCTTGCAGGACAGCTTTTAAATGACACTCAAACGTTGTGGTTATAGATTTTAAAGAGTAAAATTTGATGACATGTTCTGGCTTTTAAAACATGCAAATCCCTACCATATTGTGTGTAATACAACCCCTGGCAAATATTATGGAATCACCGGGCTCGGAGGATGTTCATTCAGTTGTTTAATGTTGTTGAAAAATAGCAGATCACAGACATGGCACAAAACTAAAGTCATTTCAAATGGCAACTTTAGGGCTTTAAGAAACACTTAAAGAAATCAAGATTAAAAATGTGGTACTCACTAAGGGTACCAAGACCAAGCAGAGGGAAAAAATTATGGAATCGAGGAAAAAATTATGGAATCACCCTGTAAATTTTAATTTCCAAAACTAACACCTGCATCAAATTAGATCTGCTCGTTAGTCTGCATCTAAAAAGGAGTGATCACACATTGGAGAGCTGTTGCACCAAGTGGACTGACATGAATCATGGCTCCAACACGAGAGATTTTAATTGAAACAAAGGAGAGGATTATCAAACTCTTAAAAGAAGGTAAATCATCATGCAATGTTGCAAAAGATGTTGGTTGTTCACAGTCAGCTGTGTCTAAAATCTGGACCAAATACAAACAACATGGGAAGGTTGTTAACGGCAAACATACTGGTAGACCAAGGAAGACATCAAAGCGTCAAGACTGGAAACTTAAAGCAATATGTCTCCTAAACAGGAAATGCACAACAAAACAAATGAGGAACGAATGGGAGGAAACTGGAGTCAATGTCTGTGACCGAACTGTAAGAAACCGCCTAAAGGAAATGGAATTTACATACAGAAAAGCTAAACATAAGCCATCATTAACACCTAAACAGAAAAAAACAAGGTTACAATGGGCTAAGGAAAAGCAATCGTGGACTGTGGATGACTGGGTGAAAGTCATATTCAGTGATTAATCGCAAATCTGCATTGGGCCAGCTGATGATGCTGGAACTTTTGTTTGGTGCAGTTCCAATGAGATTTATAAAGATGACTGCATGAAGAGAACATGCAAATTTCCACAGTCATTGAAGATATGGGGCTAATGTTAGGTAAAGGCACTGGGGAGATGGCTGTCATTACATCTTCAATAAATGCCCAAGTTTACATTGATATTTTGGACAGTTTTCTTATCCCATCAATTGAAAGGATGTTTGGGGATGATTACATCATTTTTCAAGATGATAATGCATCCTGCCATAGAGCAAAAACTGTGAAAACAATCCTTGAGAGAAGACACATAAGGTCAATGTCATGGCCTGCAAATAGTCTGGATCTCAATCCAATTGAAAATCTTTGGTGGAAGTTGAAGAAAATGGTCCATGACAAGGCTCCAACCTGCAAAGCTGATCTGGCAACAGCAATCAGAGAAAGTTGGAGCCAGATTGACGAAGAGTACTGTTTGTCACTCATTAAGTCCATGCCTCTGAGATTGCAAGCTGTTATTAAAGCCAGAGGTGGTGCAACAAAATACTAGTGATGTATTGGAGTGTTCTTGTGTGTGTTTGTTTGTTTTCATGATTCCATAATTTTTTCCTCAAAATTGAGTGATTCCATAATTTTTTCCCTCTGCTTGGTCTGAAAAAAATTGCCCTTACCGAGTACGACATTTTTAATCTTGATTTCTTTTAGTGTTTCTTAAAGCCCTAAAGTTGCCATTTTAAATGACTTTAGTTTTGTGCCATGTCTGTGATCTGCTTTTTTTCAACAACATTAAACAACTGAATGAACATCCTCCGAGCCCGGTGATTCCATAATTTTTGCCAGGGGTTGTACAACCCACTAGAATCAGAATCCTGATGAACATGTAAAAGGGCTGCTTCAATGAAAGGGAACCTGTCAGGAGATTCATGCTGTCCAAACCATGGTCAGCACGAATGCACAATTGCAGGTAGGTATATTTTTTATGAAATTCTCCAATGTTTCAGAGAGTACTTAATATAAATAAACTTTCTGTCTCTCCCTATGTACAAATGAGAAAGAGCCCTGTCAATCACCTGCTGCTGTGCTTGGAAGAGCCTGCCAGGGGCAGCACTAAACTAGGCTCATCTATACTTGTGGTCCCCAGATTTGCAAAGTATATTTCCTAGGAAACCTTGGAGCATTTCAGAGAATAATATACCACCCCACATTCAAGTAGCCAGGCTCTGATTCATGGGCAGAATAAATTGCCTGACAGGTTTCCTGAGTTCAAGCAATCACTCTATAGTGTGCAGCTCTGTGTCCACTTCCAATATATCTGACAGTATAAGGTGGAGGTCACACCAGCATTCTGAATGCCATTATTCTGTTCTGTATTTGGAATTAATGTCAGGGACAGATCTGTTACATGATGGACATCACTGGCTTACAATGGGATCTGTCATGTTTCTTTTAGGCTGTCCGTCATTTAACTAGAATAATAGACAGTGAAGCAGGAAAATTGATGAAATTGACTGTGGAGCCTCTTGGTAAAGGCATTTTACACAACAGAGGCTCCAACGTAGATGTGAGATTAGGAGTATAGCAGCTCTTCATTACCATTATATTGCCCATAGTTTTATGGACTTACTGGAATATTTAATAATTCTCAGAGACTCCCCATTATGTTCTCCAGGCATTATATGTCGGCATCCTTACATACTGTATGATTTTTTTCTTACAATAATCTATTGTCTTAGTCTGAAAACAAACAATTTTTATGATGTTTTATGAGTGGAAGCTAGAAGTAGATCCAGCAGAATGGTGAAGTATAAGTCCTTGCATTTTATTTTTTTTCCTTTTACATACACTTTTGACTTTGACTCAAAAATTGCATTAAAAATGCACATGTGAATGCAGCCTAAAAGGGAATGGTTTTGGGGAGCATGGCCTATAAAAAAGGGTATAGTCTATGTTTGTAAAAAATTTGGGCTGTCTGAGATTTTTTATTCAATTGTCCAGAAAAAAATTAGAGCAATGGTTGACAACCCTGTACTGACAGACGTTACACAGCTGCAATTTTAGAGGGCTGCCTGCTATGAAAAAACAGGAACTGCACTGATAATGTAAGTCCTGCAATATCAGTGTAGTTTCTGAGTTTTAAAGGGTTGAATTACCTTTGGTTACATAATGGTCATGTTACCAAATGTCCATTACACTTTTGGCATTTCTAGGAACTTAAGAAGAGGAGAGAGAGTGGTAAGCTTGCTACAATTTTCCTGTGCATATAGTGTAGACAATATGTATATGGTATAATTATGTAAATATAGCATAAACGCTGTGTGTGTATATAGTGTAGACTGAGCATTAGTGTTGAGCCACCCCCGTAGTGTTCGGGTTCGGTTCGGTTCGTCGAACACCGGGATGTTCGTGGAACTGTTCGTCGACCACCGTCGAACACCGTTAAAACCAATGGTAGGCAAACAAAAACACATAGAAACACGTAGAAAACACCTTCAAAGGTGTCCAAAAGCTGACAAACTGCTCAGAAGACACTCTCTTTAAAAAAGCCGGCCGGCAATTCAGCAGCGGCATACACCGGTACCCGACAATTTAGACAAGAAGGAATAGAGCATCACACATAGATTAGATAGATAGAAACATGTCAGTCACATATATAAGAAGTACAGTGACAGTGTTGGTTACTGTACTTGTCATTTAGTGTTAAAGGATTTATTTAAAAAAATATTAGTGTTTTCATGCACCGTCTCTTTAAAAAAGCCGGCCGGCAATTCAGCATCAGTACCCGACAATTTATAACAGAAAGAATAGAGCATCACACATAGATTAGATAGATAGAAACATGTCAGTCACATATATAAGAAGTACAGTGATAGTGTTGATTACTGTACTTGTCATTTAGTGTTAAAATAAAGGATTTATTAAAAAAAAAATTGGCGTGAGGTTCACCGCAATTTTAGTCTCTAGCGGAGGTTAAGCAGACGGCTGGGGCAGATGTTTGAAGCCTGGGAAGGGGGTAATACCCACGGAGCTTCCCAGGCTACTAATATCAGCCCCCAGCTGAATACCTAGCCTTTACTAGCTATTAAAATGGGGGACCCCAAGAAAATGACGTGGGGTCCCCCCTATTTTAATAGCTAGCAAAGGCTAGGCAGACAGCTGGGGGCTGATATTAATAGCCCAGGAAGGGTACCATGAATATTGGCCCCCTCCCAGGCTAGAAACACCAGCCGTCAGCCGCCCCAGAAATGGCGCATCCATAGGATGCGCCAATTCTGGCACTTAGCCTCGCTCTTCCCACTGCCCTGTAGCGGTGGCAGTGGGGTAATAGGGCTGGGGTTGATGTCAGCTTATAATGCCAGCTGACATCAAGTCCAGGTTAGTAATGGAGAGGCGTCTGTAAGACACCCCCATTACTAACCCCATAGTCAAAGTTAAAAAAAAAACACAAACACCCAGAATAAAGTCCTTTAATTGAAATAAAGACACAATTCTTTATTGTTCTAAATTAAACCATACTTACCATCACGCCCATTCCAGCTGAAGCCAACGATCTCCTGCAATAAAAGTAAAATAATAAAGCAACATCATCCTTACCTTTCCTTGGCTCCCACGACAGCTTCAGCTCTGCTACATTCACATGACAGGCTGGACCGCAGCAGAACGCTGCCATCCAGCTTGCCATGCCGCAGACACTGTGAAGCGCAGGCATGCTTGCGCTCCTCAGTGTCTCGCTGTGACGGCATAAAGATGAGCCGAGGTCATGTCCAATGAACTCAGCTCATCTCATGCACGTCACTGACAGCGTGGGAGAATTCTCCTGCTCATGCGGTGAGTGCAGGAGAATTTATCCATGCTGTCAGTGACGTGCATGAGGTGAGCTCATGTCCAATGAACTCGGCTCACCTCATGCACGTCACTGACAGCGTGGGAAAATTCTCAGCACTCAGCGCTTCAGCAGGAGAATTCTCACACGCTGGGAAAGCATTGAGATGACAGGCTGGATGGCAGCTGAGCGCTGCCATCCAGCATGCCATCCTTCATAGACACTGCAGAGCGCAGGCATGCTTGCGCTCTGCAGTGTCTCAGAAGGATGACAAGCTGGATGGCAGTGCTCAGCTGTGATCCAGCCTGTCATCTCAATGCCATCCCAGCGCGGGAGAATTCTCCTGCTTGAGCGCTGAGAATTTTCCCACGCTGTCAGTGACGTCCATGAGGTGAGCCGAGTTCATTGGACATGAGCTCACCTCATGCACGTCACTGACAGCGTGGGAAAATTCTCCTGCACTCACCGCATGCGCAGGAGAATTTTCCCACGCTGTCAGTGACGTGCATGAGATGAGCTGAGTTCATTGGACATGACCTCGGCTCATCTTTATGCTGTCTCAGCCAGACACTGAGAAGCGCAAGCATGCCTGCGCTTGTCAGTGTCTGCGGCATGGCAAGCTGGATGGCAGCGTTCTGCTGCGGTCCAGCCTGTCATGTGAATGTAGCAGAGCTGAAGCTGTCGCGGGAACCATGGAAAGGTAAGGATGATGTTGCTTTATTATTTTACTTTTATTGCAGGAGATCGTTGGCTTCAGCTGGAATGGGCGTGATGGCAAGTATGGTTTAATTTAGAGTAATAAAGAATTGTGTCTTTATTTCAATTAAAGGACTTTATTCTGGGTGTTTGTGCTTTTTTTTTAACTTTGACTATGGGGTTAGTAATGGGGGTGTCTTATAGACGCCTTTCCATTACTAACCTGGGCTTGATGTCAGCTGGCATTATAAGCTGACATCAACCCCAGCCCTATTACCCCACTGCCACCGCTACAGGGCAGTGGGAAGAGCAAAGCTAAGTGCCAGAATTGGCGCATCCTATGGATGCGCCATTTCTGGGGCGGCTGACGGCTGGTGTTTCTAGCCTGGGAGGGGGCCAATATTCATGGCACCCTTCCTGGGCTATTAATATCAGCCCCCAGCTGTCTGCCTATCCTTTGCTAGCTATTAAAATAGGGGGGACCCCACATCATTTTTTTGGGGGTCCCCCATTTTAATAGCTAGTAAAGGCTAGGTATTCAGCTGGGGGCTGATATTAGTAGCCTGGGAAGCTCCGTGGGTATTACCCCCTTCCCAGGCTTCAAACATCTGCCCCAGCCGTCTGCTTAACCTCCGCTAGAGACTAAAATTACGGGGAACCCCACGCCAATTTTTTTTTTTAATAAATCCTTTATTTTAACACTAAATGACAAGTACAGTAATCAACACTATCACTGTACTTCTTATATATGTGACTGACATGTTTCTATCTATCTAATCTATGTGTGATGCTCTATTCTTTCTGTTCTAAATTGTCGGGTACCGATGCTGAATTGCCGGCCGGCTTTTTTAAAGAGACGGTGCATGAAAACACTAATATTTTTTTTAATAAATCCTTTAACACTAAATGACAAGTACAGTAACCAACACTGTCACTGTACTTCTTATATATGTGACTGACATGTTTCTATCTGTCTAATCTTTGTGTGATGCTCTATTCTTTCTGTTGTAAATTGTCGGGTACCGGTATATGCCGCTGCTGAATTTCCGGCGTTTCATGTTTCACTGTGAGCACTGTTCCCATCGATTTGGGCAACCACTGTAATGCCACAACCACCATGGCTGTGGCATTACAGTGAGTGGCAGACAATCCCTGCATGATTGGTGCTCTAAATAGCGCCAGACATGCAGGACACGCTTTTGGTGCACGAACAGTTATCGAACATAACCTCGAACAGCCGAATTTTTGGCACATCGTTCGCGTTCGTCGAACGACTCGAACACCGCCCAAAACAGCTCGAATTTGAGATTGGCAAACAGTTCTAGTCGAACACCGCTCATCTCTACTGAGCATATATATTTGTGTGTATCACTATTGTAGCTGTAAATCAAATAGTAAAACTGGAGAGACAAAAAAGCACAAATAGGGTCTTATCTGATATCCAAGTGGTATCAAATATTATAGGTACACTCACCTGATAGGGTTGTGGCAGTCACAACTCCTATAGAGGCATGGAAAGGCTGCTGCAGGTCCACCAATAAGATACAATGCAATAAATGAGGAGTACAGTGGTTCTGAGCACACGATGCCCATGGTTTGAAGGTACGATAACACACAAATGTGAAGCATTAATGCGGTTTATTATGTCAACGCGTTTCAAGGTTTTTATCTTCATCAGGATCAAACAATTGTTGTATATAGTTTTCACAAGGCTTTTGTGTAATGGTACAATATCTTAGCATTTGGGGCCCCACTTTAAATTTTGCCCAGCAGGGCCCCACTTTGTTTAAAACCGGCCCTGCTCTTGGTGATTCCAATAGTCTGATCAACTTGACCATTTTTTTAACCTTTTTTTTTTCGTCTCCACTATGTTAACATTTGCATTGCTGCATCACTACCACCAACACTGACTTAGCTACTATACATAGCCATTTATTGATATAAAATCACCTATCCAATTGTAATATTATAATTTCTCTATCCCTAATTTGGCCACTTTCTGATTCATTTTCATTTTTTATACCAATGGCATAGTATTGTCACTGTAGTTATGACTTATGATAGAAAATGGGCTCAAGCCAATAACAAAGGCTAATGAAATTTTAGCAACTGATCTGTAAGTAAAGAAGGATGTTCCTTTAGGATATGTCAGAATTATAGTAGGGAATGTGTCACTTGATGATGCCATTAGGCTAATTGTTCTGTAAAATTCAGACTTTTTTCACCTACTTTCTGTAAAACTAATCAACTATTGCCATCAGCACTAGATTTTATTCTTGTATACAGCGTAATAATTCTCTGCTTTCTGAAGGGTCTCCTGTGAGTTCACTTCTAAAGATTGCTGGGGGTGTTAATTAAATTTATTACACACCATCTCAGCTTCATAAAGGAAGAAAAAAATCTAATAAAAACATGATCAGCAAAAAATGGGAAAAAAAGATAAAATAGAAATTTGCCACTTGGCTTCATCTTGCTGCTTGGTTGTCTCCTTTGAAAGCTCTCTGCCCTGGGCTTAAATTTTTTTTTAGGAAAAAGAATGGAATTTCCCATGATAGCTCTAGAGGAAACATAGCTTTTCTTATTGCCGACTATCCCCAGAGATTAACAATGAATCCACAGAGCGACAAGGGTGTCTCCATTTATTTATGTCAGTTCTTGCCTTTTACATGACCATGTTAGTTGCTACTATGCTAATGCAAAACACACTATCTAGCAACTTTTTACCATTTTACAGATATGGTCTTCTTGGCAAGCTACCTCAAAATAGGCAAGTAGAGGTGCATCTCACTAAATTAGAATATCATCAAAAAGTGAATTTATTTCAGTTCTTCAATACAAAAAGTGAAAGTCATATATTATATATAGTGTTGAGCGAGCACTAAAATGCTCGGGTGCTCGAAGCTCGGGCCGAGCTCACCGTGATACTCGGGTGCTCGACCCGAGCAACGAGCCTAATGTTAGTCTATGGGAGACCCGAGCATTTTTGCAGCGGCACCCCCGGCAGTCTGTAGAAAGCCTGAAAAGTGCCCAAAACGATAGTGACAGTGCTCAAATGAAATGGGGACAGCATGGGGATCACCCCAGGAAGCATTTCTGACCCCCAGGTCACTGCTGTCAACAACGTGGTCAGAGGTATTAAGCCACTTTTACGGGCTCACAATAAAACGTTCAAAAACGAAACTGAAACGGTTTTCCTGTGAAATATGTTAAGGAAGTTCCTTTCCAGGGCAAAGACTTGTGTATAAGGTAAAATAAATAATCAAAGATAAAAATACTCCTCCACACCTTGGGCTATGTTCACAAGTAGCAATTTTTATGCGTTTTTGCACTTTTGTATTGCTTTCAACCGTGACAAATGCATTCACCGGGAAATGTCATTTTAACATTTTACAACCTTATCTGGCCATGTGCTGTGTGACACATGCATACAGTGCTGAAAAGACATGGGAACAGCATGGGGAAGACTGCTTAAAAGTGTGCCCATCAGAAGTGTTTCTTGCCGCATCAGAAGATGCAAACTTGCAACTATCCCCGTGCAAGTTAATGTCCCAGGGCAGTGTTCAATTGTACCTCCCCCATTCCTTGCAATGCAAGCGCAAGTATGCAGCCTGCCACACACCCACCCCCAGGCTGAAAAACCATACTGCTAGCTTGCTTGCACTTGAAATTGGGCCTTTTTGGCATGTGAAGGTGGATTCTGGCTACCATGTCATGGCTGCGTCGGTGGCCTGGTATCCATACTCAGTCCCCAGCCGCCCGGCGGCCGGGTGTCCACGCTTGGTCCCCAGCCACCAGGGGGCAGCCGGGTGTCCATACTCGGTCCCCAGCCGCCCCGCGGCCGGGTGACCACACACGGTCACCAGCCACCTGGACGCCTTGACACTGGGTTAATATTGTGGAAGCCAGGACACAGTTGGACACTGGGATGCAACACGTCCTCCAGACATAGAGGATTGCGGGTCCTGGGTCAATCAGGCTTCAACACAAAGTTCAGAAGGTAGACAGCAGCAGTGGTCGGCCTCCTACACAATGAGTAAATTATTCATGATCATGAGGCCATCCATATCCTTAGCTTTCTGTTCCTTGGAATGCAAGCGCATGTATGTAGTAGCGGCTAGGCCTGAGGTGGTCAGCGTTTTGCCGCATATCCTACCTCCTCCGAGGATTGCTGGATGTTTTCCTGCTACTATCCCAGTTCTATGAATCCCGTTAAAACAAAGCTTGAGGTGATGAATGATAGATGAGGTGGTGGCAAAGGAGAAAGAGCAGGAGGAACAGGGACCATTCACATCAATATCAGGCCAGTCAACCACACATGTCTTGTAGGATAAGTTTCTGTACCAAAAGGAGCGGTTCGGCTACACAGTTATAGAGCATACAGTGAGTGCAATGCCTACCAAAAAATTTCGAGGCACTCCAATGCCCCTTGGAAGTGACATGGAGGTCAGAGGGCCTTAACTAAACCTTTTTTTCATTTATAGCAACTACGTCTCCTGTACACTGTTGGCCTAAGCAGTGAATGGAAGGCTTTCCAAAAATTATGAGGAACTGCAATGTCCCTTGAAACAGACGTGGATTACAGCATACTAAGAACCTTCTACCCATTATTGGGGAGTGGGTCTCCCTTATTGTTCGCCTATGCATTGAAAAGCAAAAGCTGACTAAAATTAGGAGGAAATGCAATGCCCCTTGGAAGAGTCGTGGAGGTTAGAGTTAATTAAAAACAACATTTCAATGCCCCTTGGAAGAGCTGTGGAGTTCAGAGTGGTTTAACAATATGGTTTTAATGCCTCTTGGAAGATACGTGGAGGTCAGAGTGGTTTAACAAGACGGTTTTAATGCCCCTTGGTAGAGACGTGGAGATCACAGTAGCTTAACAAGATGGTTTTAATGCCCCTTGGAAGAGTAGTGGAGGTCGCAGTGGAATAAAAAGACAATATCAATGCCCCTTGGAAGAGTGGTGGAGGTCGCAGTGGAATAAAAAGACAATATCAATGCCCCGTGGAAGAGACGTGGAGGTCACAGTAGCTTAACAAGACGGTTTTAATGCCCCTTGGAAGAGACGTGGAGGTCACAGTGGAATTAAAAGACAATATCAATGCCCCTTGGAAGAGAAGAAGAAGTCACAGTAGCTTAACAAGACGGTTTTAATGCCCCTTGGAAGAGTGGTAGAGGTTACAGTGGAATAAAAAGACAATATCAATGCCCCGGGGAAGAGACGTGGAGGTCACAGTAGCTTAACAAGATGGTTTTAATGCCCCTTGGAAGAGTGGTGGAGGTCGCAGTGGAATGAAAAGACGATATCAATTCCCCTTGGAAGAGTGGTGGAGGTCGCAGTAGCTTAACAAGACGGTTTTAATGCCCCTTGGAAGAGTGGTGGAGGTCGCAGTAGCTTAACAAGACGGTTTTAATGCCCCTTGGAAGAGACGTGGAAGTCACAGTGGAATAAAAAGTCGAAATCAATGACCCTTGGAAGAGTGGTGGAGGTCGCAGTAGATTAACAAGACGATTTTAATGCCCCTTGGAAGAGTGGTGGAGGTCGCAGTGGAATAAAAAGACAATATCAATGCCCATTGGAAGAGTGGTGGAGGTCGCAGTAGCTTAACAAGATGGTTTTAATGCCCCTTGGAAGAGACGTGGAAGTCACAGTAGCTTAACAAGATGGTTTTAATGCCCCTAGGAAGAGTAGTGGAGGTGACAGTGGAATAAAAAGACAATATCAATGCCCCGTGGAAGAAACGTGGAGGTCACAGTAGCTTAACAAGACGGTTTTAATGCCCCTTGGAAGAGACATGGAGGTCACAGTGGAATAAAAAGACAATATTAATGCCCCTTGGAAGAGTGGTGGAGGTCGCAGTAGCTTAACAAGATGGTTTTAATGCCCCTTGGAAGAGTGGTGGAGGTTACAGTGGGATAAAAAGACAATATCAATGCCCTTGGAAGAGTGGTGGAGGTTGCCGTGGAATAAAAAGACAATAACAATGCCCCTTTAAAGGCCCATTTACATTGGCTAATAAGTCTGTCAGATTGTGACACTAATGATCCATCGTTCATGACAATTGTGTAATGTAAATGAGCAACTGAATAATGTGCCCAAAAACGCTTGTTCATTGTGCATTAAATCGTTTAGGCTAAGTGCCCACGATGCAGAAATGCTCCGGATTTTTCCTGAGCATTTCTGCATCTCCCTGGCAGAAAAAATGCGTGCAGAATTTACATGCATATTTCCTGCCAGGGACAAGCGGATGTGAAGCATTTTGATCATGCGATTTCGCATGCGGGTTGTCAAGCGCTTTCCAAGCGATTTTAGCGTCACTTGAAAAGTGCTTGACAACTTGGTCACACTATATAAATCCATGCAACTGGCATGGATTTTATATAGTGTGACTAAGTTAGTTAAAAATACTAACTTGGTAAAAAATAAAGAAAAACCATTATACTCACCTTCCGATGGCCCCCAGTCTCCTTCTCCGATGCGTCCGGTCTCCCCGATGTCTTGCGGATGAGTAAAAGGACCTTCCATGATGTAATTTTGTCATGTGACAGGTCACGCGACCGCCGACGTCAGCGGTCGCATGACGCATCACATGACTAAATGATGTCACCGCAGGTCCTTTTAGACCATCGCGAGTTGCCGAGGAGCCAGGACACATCACTAAGGAGACCGGGGGCCATCGGAAGATGAGTATAATGTATTTTTTATTTTAAATTCTTTTTTTTTTTAACAGGTACCATGGTTCCCGGGTCTGGATGAGAGTCTCCTCTTCTCCAAACCCGGGTACCATCCACACATTGAATCGCTTAATATTCGTATGTGCACATGTAGTCATGCGGATATTAAGCAATTCAATGCAAGTCAATGGCGGCAAAATAATTGGTAGTGCTGCTTATTTTTCCACAATGATAATCCGCAGTGGAACATTGGGGAACATGGCAGACCTTCTACCAAGCTTTTTTTAAGCGTTTCTGCGGCAGAATTGCCGCTGCGGAAACACTTAAAAAATGCATAGTGGGCACACAGCCTTAGGCGTGCGAAGAAATTCTCGTTCAACCTTTGAAAATTGTGTAATGTAGATGGAGATTGTTTGCTCTTTCAACCTTCTGACCGATGAAAAGAAAAGTGGAAATTCAAATCCTAAACAGGTATTTCTTAGTCATGAGTTGCAATCGCATCAATCATCATTTAAAAGATTATCTGTTCATTTGAATTAACGCCCAGTCAGCAGGAAGTGGTTGTAAAAATAAAGAACTTGAATCAGTATTACATTTGTGATGTTTTTTTCTTGAGTTTTTGGTGTTATGCACCTTTTTTTTTCGCTCGTGTCAAGTTAATCTTTCAATTTGCTCCATTTTTTTCATTTTACTCTTTTCAAAAGTGTTCGCCTATTTGTTTTGGTTTAGTTGGCCTCTGTGGGTGGGGTTTAAGATTTCCAGATACTTCCGCATGATTCATCATTTGTGACTTTTCACAAAATATGCTGCAAATGTTCTCCAGTTCCCCGAGGAGTCATTTTATGTACATCAGTAATATTTGAGCAATTTTTACAATATTTTGCAAAATGTGACATTTTGTTTAAAAAATGGATAAAGACTAGTGTTGAGCGAACATGCTCGACACTGCTCGGTACTCGCCCGAGCATCACGCTACTCGGGATGTTCGGCGAGCACCGAGCATTTCCAGATTACTCGGGCGGGAGCTCGGGTCCCCGCCCTGCATGTTTGGCGCTCTTTACAGAGCCAATGAACATGCAGGGATTGCCAGCCAGTCACTGTAATGCCGCAGCCATGTTGTTTGTGGCCATTACAGTGATTGGCTGGCCGCACAGCGTCACCTCGAGTATTTAAAACCGGGCGCCGCCATCTTGGACACAGTCGCTCCGGATCAGACAGTGTAGGGACAGCGCTGCTGATTTAGGGAGAGATATATCCTGCAAAATAGTTAGTGTAGGGTCTGTAAAGGCTGCCAGATCAAACAAACAGTCCTTCTCAGGACTAATATCCATCCCAGGTATATCAGGCAGGCAGGCTGTATAGGAGACGCAGTGGTTATACCAGCAAACGCTGCATTACAGTCCTGTGTGCTGCTCCTGTTGCTGAAATTGCTGAACTTAGCTCCAGGTCCCGGGGGCCAGGAAAAATCCTTTTTTTTTATCTAAATCCTCTTTTTTTTTTCCTCCTTCACAATGTACAAATACCCATCTTATTAACCTTTTGGCGTACCCCCCCCTCCCCAAAAAAAAAAAGTGTGCCTCTGATTTTTCAGACACAAATATATCTGTTGAAAATAGTCTGGTGTAGGCCAGAGAAATAGAAGTGTGGTTTTGCAGTTCTATGGGCCATTTGTATCTAAAAAAAACAGTTTGAGTGTGTCGCTCACTGTTCAGCCGCAAATATATATATTTAAAAAAGTCTGGTATACACCAGTAAATTATTACTGTGGTTTTGATTTTCTACGGTAAAACATCTCTATTATCCTGTTTTTGGCATTTTTTGCTGTATAAAAATAATAATAGTGTCTCCCTGATTTTTCAGACACAAATATATCTGTTGAAAATAGTCTGGTGTAGGCCAGAGAGACAGAAGTGTGCTTTTGCTGTTCCATGGTAAAAAATCTCTATTATCCTGCTTTTTGCATTTTTTGCTGTAAAAAAAAAAAATAATAGTGTCTCCCTGATTTTTCAGACACAAATATATCTGTTGAAAATAGTCGGGTGTAGGCCCGAGAAATACAAGTGTGGTTTTGCAGTTCCACGGTACAAACCTCTGTATTATCCACTTTTGGGCCATTTGGATCTAAAAAAAACAGTTTGAGTGTGTCGCTCACTGTTCAGCCGCAAATATATATATATTCCAAAAAGTCTGGTATACACCAGTAAATTATAACTGTGGTTTTGCTGTTCCACGGTAAAACATCTCTATTATCCTGCCTTTGGCATTTTTTGCCGTAAAAAAATAAATAGTGTCTCCTGATTGTTCAGACACAAATATATCTGTTGAAAATAGTCTGGTGTAGGCCCGAGAAATACAAGTGCGGCTTTGCAGTTTCACGGTTCAAACCTCTGTATTATCCACTTTTGGGCCATTTGTATCTAAAAAAAACAGTTTGAGTGTGTCGCTCACTGTTCAGCCGCAAATATCTCTATTTAAAAAAGTGTGGTATACCCCAGTAAACAATAACTGTGGTTTTGCCATCCCATGGTAAAAAATCTCTATTATTCAGGTTTTGGTAGTTTTTTCCG
Organism: Phyllobates terribilis; assembly: GCF_046119375.1. Classification (NCBI taxonomy): domain Eukaryota; kingdom Metazoa; phylum Chordata; class Amphibia; order Anura; family Dendrobatidae; genus Phyllobates; species Phyllobates terribilis. The sequence goes on from NW_027362761.1 coordinate 793,799,158, forward strand.
TAAAGAAAAACAGTAGTGTCTCCTGACTGTTGTGACACAAAAATATATCTGTTGAAAATAGTTTTGTGTAGGCCCGACATCCCAGTGTGGTTTCGCAGTTCCACGGGTCAAATCGCTGTACTATCCAGTTTTGGGCCTTTGGTATCTAAAAAAAAAGCAGTTTGAGTGTGTCGCTCACTGTTCAGCCGCAAATATCTCTATTTAAAAAAGTGTGGTATACCCCAGTAAACAATAACTGTGGTTTTCCTCTTTCACGGTTCTAATCTACTCTTTATTACCCTTTTTCCATTGATAGTGCAAGTGTAAGCTATTTTACTTCATTTACAATGGGCAAGGCGCGTGGCAAGGGACGTGGAAGTGGACGTTCTGGTGATGGTTCGTGCAGAGGACGGGGCCGTGGCCAAGGTGAAAATGTGCCACAACCAACAGCCACATCTTCTCGCTCCCACTTCTTGACCAAATTACTAGGGAAGCACAGAACAACACCAGTATTGAGAACTAATCAGTGTGAACAGGTTATTAATTGGATAGCAGACAATACTTCCAGTTACCTGGGCACCACCACCTCCGGTCTGTCTTCCACACGGTCAACTCTTAGTAGCCGTGAGTCTCGATAGCATACTCCTCCTCACCCTGATGCTCCTTCCTCCCACCATGCCGAGTGTCGTCAGACAGCAAGTGATCCCACACTTGGACACTCTGAAGAGCTATTCACTGGTCCATTTCCATATTTGGGCCGCTCGGCTGATACGCTTGAAGTGGTGGAAGAGGAGATCCCATGTTGCGATGCCCAAATATTTGAACAGCCACGGCCACAGGAAGTCGACGTTGGCAATCTGTCACAAGAAGTGGACGATGATGAGACACAATTGTCAGGAAGTGAGGAGGAGGATCGTGGTGCGCAAGTGGAAGAGGAGGAGGTGGTGGATGATCTAGTAACTGACCCAACGTGGAAGGAGGACATGCAGAGTGAGGCCAGCAGCATACAGGGGGAGGGAGGCAGAGTACCCCAACAGGCAGGAAGAAGCAGTGTGGTGGCCGCAGACAGAAGGCAGGCAACCGTTCCCCGTAACACCAACACGAGGGACGTTGCCAGTACAAGCGGTAGGTTTTCCAGAGTCTGGAATTTTTTTAAAGACTCTGCTGATAACCCCAAAAAGGCCATATGTTCCACCTGCCATGCCAGCATCAGCAGGGGTGACAAAACTACCAGCCTGACCACCACCAGCATGATCAGGCACATGGCAGCAAAGCACCCGACTTTGTGGGGCGAAACCCAGGGTCCACGACCAGTGTCAGCGGGTGTCACCACTGCTTCTTCGATTGTTGTGCGTGCAATAGAACCCCCTGTTGTGTGTGCAAGGCAATCCCCTGTCCATACTGCATGTAAAGATGCCCCCTCCTCTCAGTCTTCACTTGTTATGGCAGTTTCTCAAGAAACAGCATCAACGTCCACGTCCACGTCCCACCGCAGCGTTCAATTGTCCATATCCCAGACCTTTGAACGAAAGCGGAAATTCGCAGCTAACGCCCCATATTCCACAGTCCTAAATTCGCACATTTCATGACTCCTTGCATTGGAAATGCTGCCTTTTAGGCTGGTGGAGACGGAATCCTTCCGCAATCTTATGGTGGTGGCCGTCCCTCGGTACTCGGTCCCCAGCCGACACTATTTTGCCCGGTGTGCCGTCCCCGCACTACACAAGCACGTGTCCCAAATCATCTGCCGTGCCCTCAACAACGCAGTTACTGGGAGAGTCCACCTGACAACGGACACGTGGACAAGTGCTTGTGGCCAAGGACGGTACATCTCTCTGACGGCACACTGGGTAAACATAGTGGAAGCCGGGACCCAGTCGGACCTTGGGACGGAACACATCCTCCCCACACCGAGGATTGCGGGCCCTATGTCAGTCAGAGTTGCCCCCACAGTGTACAGCTCCTGCGCATCCTCCTCCTCCTCATGTTCAGCCTCCATCTCAGATATCACCACATCAGTTACAAGCTGGAAGCATTGCAGTACTGCCTCCGCCAAGCGGCAACAGGCTGTGCTGAAACTCATAAGCTTAGGTGATAAACCTCACACTGCTTGTGAGTTGTGGACAGCTGTGAAAGAGCAGGCAGATCTGTGGCTGAGACCGCTGAACCTACATCCCGGCATGGTCGTGTGTGACAATGGCCGTAAACTGGTGGCGGCTGTGAGGCGAGGTGAGATCACACACGTACCATGCCTGGCTCATGTGCTTAACCTCGTGGTTCAGCGGTTTCTTAAATCGTACCCCGAGTTGCCAGATCTGCTCGTGAAAGTACGCCGCCTGTCAGCTCATTTTCGCAAGTCGACTACAGCTTCCGCCGCCCTTGCTGTGTTGCAGCAGCGTTTGCAGCTTCTGGCACACCGACTGGTGTGTGATGTCCCAACACGTTGGAACTCTACCCTCCACATGTTGCAAAGGATTTGTGAGCAGAAGAGAGCAGTTGTGGAGTACCAGCTGCAACAAGGCCTTCGATATTCATGTCAGGCTCCACACATAAGACCTCAGGAGTGGACCTGGATGTCTGACATATGTACCATCCTGACAAACTTTGAGGAGGCCACCAAGATGGTGAGTGGCGATGACGCCATCATTAGTGTCAGCATCCCAGAATTAAAGAGGAGGCATTGCAGCCAGAGTATGATGAGATGAATCTAGAAGCCGTAGTGGGCGATTACACACAGCCCAGCCTCATCTCTTCCCAACGTGCATTGGGGGACAATGAGGGAGAGGAGGAGGAGGAGAAGGAGGAAGAACAGGAGCTGCTATCATGCTTTGTAGACGGTAGTACCTGTACAAGTGTCATACCGTTGGTTCAGCGTGGGTGGCCTGAGGACAGGGGGGAGGAGGAAGAGGAGGAGGAGAGCATGGTCAGTCGTCATCTTGGTGAGGACACGGAAATCTTGCCCGTTACCAGTCTGGCACGCATGGCTGACTTTATGTTACGCTGCCTTAACCGTGACCCTCGCGTTGTCAAAATGTTGGGTGACAGTCATTACTGGTTGGTGACACTTGTAGACCCCCGCTACAAGGAGAACTTTCACTCTCTTATTCCTGAGGTGGAGAGGTCTACAAAAATGGGGCAATACCAGAAGGCCCTTGCTGCAGAACTCTTAAAAAAATTCCCATCTGAACACACTAGCGGCAGAGGTCACAGTTCGTTGCCCAACCAAGGCGTACAGGCGAGAGAGATGCAACTCCAATCCAGCAGAGGCAGGGGAACACTGTCAATGTTCTGGGACAGTTTTCTGACACCCGCCCAGCTTACAGGCCATGAGGCGCGGGGTACTCTCACAAGGAGTGGAAAGTTTCAAAAGATGGTGAGGGAGTACCTTGCCGATCGTACCAGCGTCCTCCGTGATTCCTCTGTGCCTTTTAATTATTGGGTATCCAAGCTGGACACTTGGAATGAACTCGCTCTGTACGCCTTGGAGGTCCTGGCCTGCCCTGCCGCTAGCGTGTTATCGGAGCGTGTTTTTAGTGCCGCTGGGGGAATTATAACTGATAAGCGCACTCGCCTGTCAACTGACAATGCTGACAAGCTGACCCTTATCAAAATGAACAAGGGCTGGATTGGGCCAGACTTCTCATCACCACCAAATGACAGCAGAGTAACATAAAGTCAAATCCACTGTGTTATTTCGGGAGGTGTATTCACATGCACCGCTTCACACCCACACATGGGTATACGCTTCCTCGTTTCGGCTGTTTAAGCTTCTTCTCCTTATCCTCAGCCTCCACCACCACTATACCACCAGGGTGCCAGCATTGCAAGTTCCTCCGTCCTAATTTTTGGCAGCTTTTGCTTGGAAAGCATAAGCAAATACCATGGGACACCCACTCCCCAATAATGGGACTTATGTTTGTAATATGCTGTACTGCATGGCTCTTGTAAGGGGCATTGCAAGTTGCCCCGTCCTAATTTTTGGCAGCTTTTGCTGGGAAAGCATAAGCAAATACTATGGGAGACCCACTCCCCAATAATGGGACTTATGTTTGTAATATGCTGTACTGCATGGCTCTTGTAAGGGGCATTGCAAGTTGCTCCGTCCTAATTTTTGGCAGCTTTTGCTTGCAAGGCATAAGCAAATACTATGGGACACCCACTCCCCAATAATGGGACTTATGTTTGTAATATGCTGTACTGCATGGCTCTTGTAAGGGGCATTGCAAGTTGCTCCGTCCTAATTTTTGGCAGCTTTTGCTGGGAAAGCATAAGCAAATACTATGGGAGACCCACTCCCCAATAATGGGACTTATGTTTGTAATATGCTGTACTGCATGGCTCTTGTAAGGGGCATTGCAAGTTGCTCCGTCCTAATTATTGGCAGCTTTTGCTTGCAAGGCATAAGCAAATACTATGGGACACCCACTCCCCAATAATGGGACTTATGTTTGTAATATGCTGTACTGCATGTGACGCGCCCCCTGGGCCGTGTGTACACGTGTGTGGGATACCCGGTGCCGGGTCTCTGGGGTCTGTAGTCTCCGTGGCAGTGACCCGGTCCCGTGGCTCAGGCTGGTCAAACCAGTGGCAGTCTTTCTTAGGTTTTGAGGTTAATTGTCCGACTGCGCCACCCGTGGATTCCGGTCAGGGAGTACCACCACTGCGAGGCAGACCGCTGAGGCTGGTGTTGTGTGCGCAGCATAGAATGGGATAACTCCCCTCGGGAGGAGTATAGCCTCAGGGCAGTGAGTGTGGATGATGGGGGTGATGGTGCACGAGCGCAGCAGGAACGACTCAGAGTCTTTGCAGTGCAGTTCAGGGTCTTTACTGATGATTATAAGGTAGACCCTCCCGGGAGTACTGGCTAGCATAAGAGGCCTGGTCAGTCTGTGAGCAAGCAGGAGTTCCCCTGGCCAGGTGGAGTTGTAGGCCTCCCCGTCTGTCTGCACTCTTCCTGGCTACCTTGCTGTAAGCGGGTAGAAGTAGCCCACGTCCCTGAGTGTACCGTGTAGTGCTCACCCATATGGCTGGTGACTTGGGGCCTTCTGTTAGCCTCCGCTCCACGATGGCGGTGCTGGTCCCTTGCTTGTGACTGAGCCTCCGGGCTTCTATGGCCAGAGGACCTGAAATCCCCTGCCGGCTGGTTTCTGCTGCTGGATATATAAGTCCTCACAGCTTCGGACTCCTGTGTCCGGTTCCTATTGTCTTCTGCCAGGGCGAGCTCTGCTCAGCTTCCAGCCCCAGGTCTTTAGCTCCTAGCTCCTACAGAGCTCCTTGCTGTTACTTTCCCATGCTCTCACTCTGACTCTGACTGTTCTCTGACTCACTCAACCCCGCCCCAGATCCAGTTTATAAGGGCAGAATTCTCCCCTCCCAGGACTGGGGCAGGAGGATGTTGCATGTTTAAGGGATCCTGACCAGGAAACCTCCCACTTGCTCTCTGACATAATATCTCTATTACTGTGGTGACCAGACCCCTGGGGTGCCACACATGGCTCTTGTAAGGGGCATTGCAGTTCCTCATAATTTTTGGAAAGCCTTCCATTCACTGCTTAGGCCAACAGTGCACGGGAGACCCAGTTGCTATAAATTGAAAAAAAGGTTTAGTTAACGCCCTCTGACCTCCATGTCATTTCCAAGGGGCATTGGAGTGGCTCGAAATTTTTGGTAGGCATTGCACTCACTGTATGCCCTATAACTGTGTAGCCGAACCGCTCCTTTTGTTACAGAAACATATCTTACAAGACATATCTGGTTGACTGGCCTGATATTGATGTGAATGGTCCCTGTTCCTCCTGCTCTTTCTCCTTTGCCACCACCTCATCCATCATTTATCACCTGAAGCTTTGTTTTAACGGGAGTCATAGAACTGGGATAGTAGCAGGAAAACATCCAGCAATCCTCGGAGGAGGTAGGATATGCGCCAAAACGCTGACCACCTCAGGCCTAGCCGCTACTACATACATGCGCTTGCATTCCAAGAAAACAAAGCAGATGCTAACTTCTATCATCATCATTATGCTCCTCACCTAGGCACTCTCAACTCCCCTGATGGAGAAGCCAGAGCCCACCGGAGTAGTCTGGTTCTCTGGTGGGCTCGTCCAATGCTGCCCTAAAGCAGGCCAGGCTAAGAAAAGTGTGGGGGAAGGTGACAGGAGAAATCAGGGCGGCTGGGGACCGAGTATGGACACCTGGCCGCCACCTGGCGGCTGGGGACCGAGCGTGGACACCCGGCCGCCAGGCGGCTGGGGACAGAGTATGGATACCTCGCTGCCGAAGCGGCCATGAGGTAGTGGCCAGCTTCGGCCTCCTCCAAACTAAAAGGCCCCATTTCAAGTGAAAGCTAGCAGTATGGTTTTGCAGCCTGCGGGTCGGTGGGTGGTTGGCTGCATATTTTCTCTTGCATTGCAAGGAATGGGGGAGGTACAATTGAACACTGCCCTGGGACAAGGACTTGCACGGGGATAGTTGCAAGTCTGCATCTTCTGATGCGGCAAGGATCACTTCTGATGGGCACACTTTTAGACAGTAACCTGGGGGTCAGAGATGCTTCCAGGGGTCTTCCCCATGCTGATTCCTTGTCTTTTCAGCACTGTATGCATGTGTCACACAGCACATAGCCAGATAAGGTTGTAAAATGTTAAAATGACATTTCCCGGTGAATGCATTTGTCACGGTTGAAAGCAATACAAACGTGCAAAAACGCATAAAAAATGCTACTTGTGAACATAGCCCCAGGTGTGGAGGAGTATTTTTGTTTTTGGTTATTTATTTTACCTTATACACAAGTCTTTACCCTGGAAAGGATGTTCCTTAACCCCTTTCCGACCTGGTCAGTAATAGTACGCACCAGGTCGGGAAGGCCGGTTCAGCGGGGGCACCGGCGGTGAGCCCGCACTGAAGCGAGCACATGTCAGCTGATTATTGGAATCGCAATCCACCCGCGGCTGTTAACATGTTAAATCTCTGACAGTGGCATTTAACTCGCGCTTCCGGGAGTCCTAAGCCCCGCCCATCAGTGACCCCGTCACGTGATCGCGGGTCACCAATGGGTGGGCATGACAACTGAGGGTCTGCAGCAGACACCTGTGGTTGTCATGTCTCAATTGCTATGAGCGCCACCTAGTGGTCAGCGCTCATAGCAAGTGAGCATTTCTCCTGCATACAAGCGATCTGCTCATCGCTTGTATGCAGTAGAAGCAATCAGACAACTGCTGCTTCTAGTCTCCTCTGGAGACTATAGAAGCAAGCAGAAAGTGTAAAAAAAAAAGTTTTTTAAAAAATAAAAAAAATAAAAAATATATAAAAGTTTAAGTCACCCCCCTTTCGCCCCATTCAAAATAAAATATATATATATATAAATAAAAAACACATACACATATTTGGTATCGCCGCGTTCAGAATCGCCCGATCTATCAATATAAAAGAAGAATTAATACAATCAGTAAACAGTGTAACGAGAAAAAAAATTTAAACGCCAGAATTAAGTTTTTTTGGTCGCTACAACTTTGCAATAAAATGCAATAACGGGCGATCAAAACATCAGATCTACCCCAAAATGGTATCAATAAAAACGTCAGCCCGGCACGCAAAAAATAAGCCTTCACCTGGCCCCAGATCCCGAAAAATGGAGAAGCTAAGGGTCTCGGAAAATGGCGTCATTTTTTTGGATTTTTTTAGCAAGCTTTGGATTTTTTTTTCACCACTTAAATAAAAATGAACCTATACATGTTTGGTGTCTATGAACTCGTAACGACCTGGAAAATAATGATGGCAGGTCAGTTTTAGCAATCTGTGAACGTGGTAAAAAAAGGACCCAAAAAACAACTGTGGAATTGCATTTTTTTTGCAGTTTCACTGCACTTGGAATTTTTTTCCCATTTTCCAGCACACGATATGGTAAAACCAGTGATGGTGTCTAAAAGTACAACTCGTCCCGCAAAAAATAAGCTCTCACATGGCCATATTGAACGAAAATTAAAAAAGTTCTGGCTCTGGGAAGAAGGGGAGCCAAAAAGGAAAACACAAAAACAGAAAGACCCATGGTCGTTAAGGGGTTAACATATTTCACAGGAAAGCACTTTCACTTTCGTTTTTGAACGTTTTATTGCGAGCCTGTAAAAGTGGCTTAATACCTCTGACCACGTTGTTGACAGCATTGACCTGTGGGTCAGAAATGCTTCCAGAGGCGATCCCCATGCTGTCCCCATGTCATTTGAGCACTGTCACTATCGTTTTGGGCACTTTTTAGGCTTTCTACAGACTGCCGGGGGAGCCGCCGCAAAAATGTTCGGGTCTCCCATAGACTAACATTGGGCTCGTTGCTCGGGTCGAGCACCTGAGTATCACAGTGAACTCGGCCGGAGCTTCGAGCACCCGAGCATTTTAGTGCTCGCTCAACACTAATAAAGACAGAAAAAAGGACATTTTTTTCATTTGCGCAAAATTCATGACCCATGTGAGCTATTTTGTCACTAGATAACAAATTGACTTATAAAAACCTGTAAATGATGAATCAGGTAAAAGTGACTTCTGCTGAAGGTACGTTAGGAAATGATTTGGGCACTGTATGACTTTGTTACCAGGTCCCACTATGATACTTATATTTTGCACGCTTTAGCACTATGTCACTAATAAATTGGTACTGTTATTTGGCCACTCAATCTCACTGTAACATTTTTTTTTCCAAATAATAGAACAGTCTTAAAATTGTTATTCCAATGAATCTTTTTGCCCCCTCACCTACCTCCTTACCTAACCTGATTCTCCACACACACGAACCTCGAACCATCGTCTGTTTTTCTGTTTACTGAAATAAAAGCATGTTTTTCTATTTTATATGTCTGCTGTGATCTAATTTATTAAACATCAGCTATCTATCACCCACAACCACCAGCAAATAAAGAATCAGTTTACAACAGCCTTAGGGTTTCAGCATAAGCCATATTACAACTCTGTAATCTCTGAGTTATAGGAAAGATGCACACATAGAATAGTATGAATCTAAAAAAAAATGTTCTTTAAATTAAGCAGAATTTGCATTATCTCCATACCATGTAAACCCACAGAGCCATTCACTTTCTGGGTGCTATCATACAACCCCCTACACACTCCTTTGTTAGGCATATGAGTACTCGACTATCAATTTTTAAATATGAAACTCAATGGATTGCGTGGTACGCCCTAGATGATTGATAGGCTTATGCTATAAACATACTGTATCTAGTATCATCTTTAGTGATGAGCGAGCACTAAAATGCTCTGGTACTCGTTGTTCGAGTCAAGCAAATTATAATACTCGAGTGCTAGGTCCGAGTAACGAGCCCAATGTAAGTCTATGGGAAACTCGAGCATTTTTCCGGCAGCTCCCACGGGCAGTCTGCAGAGGGCCTAAAAATTGCCCAAATCGATGGGATCAGTGCTCAAATGACATGGGAACAGCATGGGGAAGACCCCTGGAAGCATTTCTGACTCCCAGGTCATTGCTGTCAACAATGTTGCTAGAAGTATTACGCCACTTTTACGGTCTCACAATAAAACATACAAAAATGAAACCAAAATGGATTTTCCTGGGAAATATGTTAAGGAACATCCTTTCCAGGGTAATGACTTGTATATAAGGCAAAATAAATAACCAAAGACAAGAATACTCCTCCACACCTTGAGCTATGTTCACACGTAGCGTTTTTGATGCGTTTTTGCACTTTGATTTGCTTTCAACCAAGACAAATGCATTCACCAGGAAATGTCATTTTAACATTTAACAACCTTATCTGGCCATGTGGTGTGTGACACACCATCAGACACATCCTGTTTCATTTATGATGGAGGGCCTCAGAAAGTTACAAAGCCTATTTTTATAGCGCCATCAGGCGGCCCTTTCTATTCTTAAAGGGCCAGCAGTCGGCCTTCGCTATTGTTTGGGAGCCATCAGCCAGCTATACTTTGTTGTTACCATTATTAACGAGAGGGTCTCCTAAACTGTTATTGCGTATGCAGTGACTGCATGGGCTGCCAAAAATTTGGATGCAACACAATACCCCTTTGAAGAGATATAAAGGAGGGTCTCAGTAAAAAAAATGTTCCCATTATATAGGAGCGGGTCTCCTACAGTGGTAATGCCCATGCTGTGACTGCAAGGGCTGCCAAAATTTGGGAAAAACACCACTAAGAATTTAAAGACACATAGAGCAGGGCCAGAGTAACAACGTGTTCCCATTAGAAAGGAGAGGGTCTGCTATTCAGTTATAGGGTATGCAGTTAGTCCAACAGCTGCCAAAATTTAGAAAAAAAACCACTAACAATTTAAAAACTGCATATTCCCATTAGAAAGGAGAGGATCTCCAATACTGTTTACCCATGCACTGACTGCAATGGCTGTCAAAAATTTGGAGGAACTCCAATGTCTCTTGCAAGAGAGGTAGAGGTCAAAGGGCTCCCATTATTATGAAGTGGGTCTCCCATACTGTTTCCCTATGCAGTGAAGCAATGGCTGCCAAAAATTTGGAGGAACTCCAGTGCCCCTTGCAAGAAACATTGAGGTCTGAGAACCTCCGGAAAACAATGTTTCCATTATTAGTAAGTGAGTCTCCCATACTGTTAGCGTATGTGTAGCGCCCCGAGGGTTCGGCCGCTACAGGGGTATTGCACCTCAGCCCAGAAGTGTGATATTCCACTCCCAGGTAAGGATGGAGTATGGACCAGGGCTCAGTTAGCTGCATACAGCACGCACACCCCATTTCCGAGGGACAGCTCAACGGTGCTCCCACTAGACAGAAGTGCAGGCACGACCGACTATGTCCCTATCTGGAGTGGGGAGGGGGGTGGAACACCCAGTGCTGTAGGGGCAGATAGGGGTTGGTTCCTGAGCGTAGGAAGGAGCCGATTGGTTGCTGGTCACCTGGGCTCATGGTCAGAGGGAGGTATAAAAGGTGGGCACCATCTTAGATCTAGGTTCGTTCAGTCAGAGGAGAAGACCGGGAGTGGAGGCTCTGTAGGAGCTCCACTCAGTAGCGGGCCTAGAGAGAGGCCGAGGAAGAGAGAGAGAGGAGTTGAAAGGGAGCTGTGATTAAGTCTCATCCCAGCTCCACGAGAAAGGAACAGAAAGGAACAGAGAAAGAGAAGGAGAAACAGAAGGGCTCAGGAACAAGAAGGTGGAAGGGACCCTAAGAACCCACGAGAATCCAGGGTGAAGGGTTAGGCAGATTAAGGGTACCGGATCCCAAGTTGGTGGAGGAGAAACTACCCTCAGCCAAAGACCGGTCGTCGTGATCATCTATTGGTGCGACACCTCATCAAACCTGCTAGGAAGGCGCCATATAGGACAGCGGAGGACGGGGCCCACGTTTAACAAGTCCGCGGCAGCTGGACAAAAGTGGGTCACTGGTGAGGCAGGCCAGAGAAAGGATTAAAGGGGGTCCTGTGCCATGCTCCTGAACTGCCTGGTAGTTGACCGAGCCCCACACCTGGTGGACGCAGCACGGCTCGGGCGGTCACTGCTGACAGAAGTGACCCGGAGCAAATGAACTGTGAGTAAAGACCCTGGACTGTAACTTGTTGTCTGTGTGCTCCTTCGCGCCTCCAGCACTACCGGTACTGGGACTCTCACCACCATCACTCCCACCATCCACTACACTGCCCTGGGGCTGCACTCTTCCCGTGGGGAGTCACACCATCCCAGCTGCATACATCATCGGCCCCAGCGGACTGCCTTGCAGCGGCGGTTCCTAATAGCCGCAATCCACGGGTGGCGTAGTCGGACATAAACATCAGCGCATAACGGACTACCACTGGCCTGACCACCCTGAGCCACGTAACCGGGTTGCCACTACTACTCCCATCGCCCCCCCCACTGCCCGGATCTGAGTGTCCCACGGCCCAGGGGGCGAGTCATATGCAGTGTAGCAACTGCTGTCAAAAATTTGGAGGAACTCCAATTCTCCTTGCAAGAGAGGTAGAGGTTGGAGGGCCTCCTGAAAACAATTTTCCCATTATTATGAAGTGGGTCTCCCATACTGTTTGCCTTTGCAGTGAAGCAACAGCTGCCAAAAATTTGGAGGAACTCCAATGTCCCTTGGAAGAGACCTAGATATGTTGATATAGTACATATGGTGGTGATATGGTGGTGGAGGTTAAGGATATGGAGAAGGAGGAGGACAAGAGCAAATAGACAAAATCAGGAAGCGTAAACCCATGTCTGGGTATGAAGACAGAGTTGCTTGGGAATAGAGTTAGACCTCCCAAAAAAAAGACACTGTATTTGAGTTTATGTTACTCTGCTATCATTCGGTGGTGTTGAGAAGTCGGGCCCAATCCAGCCCTTGTTCATTTTTATAAGAATCAGCCTGTCAGCATTTTCAGTTGACAGACGGATGCGCCTATCAGTTATAATTCCACCAGCGGCACTAAAAACCCGCTCTGACAAAATACTACTGGCAAGGCAGACCAGGACCTCCAAGTCGTAGAGAGCTAGTCCATGCCACATGTCCAGCTTGAATACCCAATAATTATAAGGCAAAGAGGAATCACAAAGGACGTTGGTATGGTCGACAAGGTACTCCCTCAGAATTTTCCGAAACTTTTCCCTCCCTGGGAGAGTACCCCACGCATCAGGGCTCGTGCGATGGGAGGGTCTGAGAAAACTGTCTCAGAACTTTGACAGTGTTCCTCTGCCTCTGCTGGATTGCATTCCTGTCTCTCTCGTCTGTACTCCTTGGTTGTCCAACGAACTGTGACCTCTGCTGCCAGAGTTTTCAGATGGGAATTTTTTAAATAATTCCGCGACAAAGGCCTTCTCATACTGCCCCATTTTATTAGGCCTGTCCTGCTCAGGAATAACAGACAGAAAATTCTCCTTGCAGCGTGGGTCTAGAAGTGTAACCAACCAAAAATGACTGTCACACAAATTTGGACAATGCGAGGGTCACGGGAAAGGCAGCGTAGCAAAAACTCAGCCATGTGTGCCAGACTGCAAAGAGGCAAGACTTCGGTGTCCTCACCAAGAGGACAACTGAGCATGCTCTCCTCCTCATCCTCCTCCTCTGCCTCCTCCTCCCTGCCCTCAGGCCATCCACGCTGAAAAGATGGTATGACAGTTGTGCAGGTAGTACCGTCTATAGCGCAGGAAACTAGCTCCTGCTCTTCCTCCTCCTCCTCTTCCTCGTTGTCACCAAATCCACGTTGGGATGAGATGAGGCTGCCTGTGTGGAATCACCCTGTATGGTTCCTTGCTTCATCTCATCCTCTTTAATTGAGAACAGAGAGCATTTCAGATGACAGAGAAGCGGGATGGTGACGCTAATTATGGCGTCATCTCCGCTCACCATCTTGGTGGAGTCCTCAAAGTTTTGGAGGATGGTACAGATGTCTGACATCCATATCCACTCCTGAGGTCTTATGTATGGAGTCTGGACTGAATACCGACGATCTTTTTGATGCTGATAGTTAACAACTGCCCTATTCTGCTCACAAATCCTTCCCAACATCTGCAATGTAGAGTTCCAATTCGTGAGGACATCGCAGATCAGTCGGTGAGCCGGAAGCTGAAAAGCTTGGCAAGGGCAGTTGAAGCTGTAGCTGACTTTCTAAAATGGGGACACAGGCGACGTACTTTGACAAGCAGATCTGGCAGATCCGGGTAGGTTTTAAGAAACCGCTGAACCATGAGGTTAAGCTCATGGGCCAGGCATGGTACGTGTGTGAGCTCGTCTTGCCTCAGAGCCGCCACCAGGTTCCGCCCATTTTCACAAATGAACATGCCTGGCTGTAGGGTCAGCAGTGTCAGCCACAGATCTGCCTGCTCTTTCAGAGTTGTCCACAACTCTTCAGCATTGTGCAGTTTGTCATCTAAGCATATTAGCTTCAGCACAGCCTGTTGCTGCTTTGTCGAGGCAGTGCTGCAGTGCTTCTACCTTGTGACTGATGTGGTAATTTCTGAGATGGAAGCTGAAGAGGATGAGGTGCAGGAGCTGTAGAATGTGGGGGCAACCCAGTTGATACAGGGCCCACAATCCTCGGAGTCGGGAGGACATGTTCCGTCCCAAAGTCCGACTGGGTCCCAGCTTCCAATATATTAACTCAGTATGCCATCAGCGAGATGTACCGTCCCTGCCCACAAGCATTTGTCCACATGTGTGTGGGTAGGTGGACTTTCCCAGTAACTGCGTTGTTGAGGGCACTGCCAATGTTGTGGAACACATTCCCATGTAATGCGGGGATGGCACATCGGGAGAAATAGTGGTGTCTGGGGACCGAGCACCGAGGGACGGCCGCTGCCATCAGGCTGTGGAAAGCTTCAGTCTCTATGAGCCTGAAAGGCAACATTTCGAGCTCAAACATTCATGAAATGTGTGAATTTAGTAGTGTGGCCTATGGGGCATTGGCTGCGTATTTGTGCTTGCATTACAAGGATTGGGGTAGGGACAACTGAACGCTGCGTTGGAACAAGGATGTGGACATGCTTGCTGATGGTGCTAGTTGAGAGTGTTCAACGACAGGTGCAGGACGGGAGGCATCTTGGCATGTGCCATGGACAGGGGATTGGCGTGCATGCACAACAGTGGAACAAGCAGTGGTGTCACCCGCAGACACTGCTGCTGGACCCTGGGGTGCGGCCCACTTAGTCGGTAGCTTTACTGCAATGTGCCTGATCATGCTGGTGGTGATCAGGCTGGTAGTTTTGCTACCCCTGCTGATGCTAGCCTGGCAGGTGGTGCAAATGGCCTTTGTTGGGTTATCTGCAGAGTTTTAAAAAATAACCAGACTCGGGAAGACCTAACAGTTGTGCTGGCAACTTCCATTGTTTTGGCGTTACAAGGAACGCTTTCCCACCTTGTGTCTGCGGCCACCACACTGCTTCTTCCTGCCTGTTGTGGTGCTACGCCTCCATCCCCCTGTGTGTTGCTGTCCTAGTTCTGTATGTCCCCCTGCCAGGTTGGGTCAGTTACTATATCATCTGCCACCTCGTCTTCCACTTCCACATTCTGTTCCTCCTCCTGATTTTATGGCAATTGTGTCTCATCATCATCATTATCCACCTCTTGCGACAGTAATTGCACTTTACCACCGTCGCCTTCGTGTGACCGTGGCTGCTCCAATTTTTGGGCATTGTTACACGCATTCTACTCTTTACTCGCTTGAAGCTGGCTGGGCAAGAGGCTACAAATGGAAAATTGAACAGCTCTTCTGAGTGTCCAAATGTGGGATCAGTTGTCTCCGGGCACTTGGCATGGTAGGAGGAAGGAGGATCAGGGTGAGAAATATGCAGTCCAGACTCATGGCTACTGAAATTTGACCGTTTGGAAGACAGGGTGGTAGTGGTGGCTAAGTGACTGGAAGAATTATCTGCTATCTAACCATCAACCTTTTGACACTGTTCTGTGTTTAATAGTGGTGTTCTTAGGTCCCCTAGTAAAGGAAGGTCGAGCAACAAGATATGGGTGTTTGTTGTTGCACAATTTCAGCTTGCCCACTGCCACGTCCTCGGCCTCTGCATGAACCATCACCATCACGTCCACTTCCCCGTCACTTGCCATGCACCTTGCCTATTTTTAATGGAGGACAATATTTTCCACGTTTACAAGAAATGCCTGATTTTGGAAAGCAGGTATATGTGATATGTCTGACTGAGAGCCACGATTTTAAATAGCAGGCCTGTAATTTATTCTACACAGAGACCTAGTGTGAATAGCTTGACCGACACACTGCAAAAGAATAGAAATAGAAGTACTGTCTGATTTTGGAACAGTCTTATAGGTGATATGTCGGACAGAAAACCACGGTTTTAAATAGCAGGCCTGTAATTTACTAATACTATTCTTCACAGACACCTAGTGTGAATAACTTGACCGACACACTGCAATAGAATGGAAATGGAAGAAATGTCTGCTTTGGGAACAGTCTTATAGGTGATATGTCTGACAGAGAACCACGATTTTAAATAGCAGGCCAGTAATTTACTAATACTATTCTTCACAGACACCTAGTGTGAATAACTTGACCGACACACTGCAATAGAATGGAAATGGAAGAAATGTCTGCTTTTGGAACAGTCTTATAGGTGATATGTCTGATAGAGAACCACAGTTTTAAATATCAGGCCTGTAATTTACTAATACTATTCTTCATAGACGCCTAGTGTGAATAGCTTGACCGACACACTGCAACAGAAAGGAAATGGAAGAAATGTCTGATTTTGGAAAAGTCTTATAGGTGATATGTCTGACAGAGAACCACGGTTTTAAATAGCAGGCCTGTAATTTACTAATACTATTTTTCACAGACACCTAGTGTGAATAGCTTGACTGACACACTGCAACAGAATGGAATAGGAAGCCAATATGTAACATCCCTGGTGGCATGCTTGCATAGTGCACCACCTCCCACTATGCAAGATCGCAATCTTACCTGTCAGTCCAGCCTGCAAACCTTGCTCCAGTTCATGCTGTGTGCATGTCTCTTGTCTGATTGCTTAGGGCGGCGGCCCGGTTACTTCCTGATTCTTAAAGCTGCTGTGGGAGCACTCCTAATGTGTCCCCAACCTATTGCTGTGAGTCACTGCATATTTAAACCCCCTCCACCCAGAAGGAGGTGCCTGAGCAACACTAACTATCAGTGTGCTTCTTGCCTCTGAGTTGCCAGGTCTTGTCCTGTATCTTGTCTGTTTCTGCCACCCTGGGGGGCTGCATACCCAGGCCTGTTATCTCTGACTTCTAGTTTGTTTCCGCCACTCTGGGGGCTGCATACCCAGACCTGTTATCTCTGACTTCTAGTCTGTTTCCGCCACTCTGGCGGCTGTATACCGAGGCCTGTTACCTGTGGCTTCTAGTCTGTTTCCGCCACTCTGGGGGCTGTATACCCTTTCTCTTTCTTGTATCTCATTGCAGTAGCAGTTCCTGTCTGAACTGTATCCTAGCCTGTTACCTGTTTGTCTCTATGTCCGTACCTTCCCTTTTCCTGCAGTATCTGAACCTGCACCTAACTCCAACTCGTTGTCTCTGTACTTCTGTTTGTGAGTTTTGTGTCCACTCGCTACTTCATAGTAAATATCTTGTGTGTATCTGGTTCTGCTTTTCCCTTTTCCCTTCCTCCGCATCTTCCTCCTGTGTTCTAGCCATCTTCCTGTATTTTCCAGTCTGTTCCATGTGAACAGAGCCCTGTCCTCTCTGCCTGCACCTTCAGCCCTGTTCGGCTCTGCTTGCTCACCGCACCAGCGGTTTCTCTCTGCTCTGACTTGCCCACCGCTCCGGCGGCTTCTCTCTGTTCTGCCTTGCTCTCCGCTCCGGCGGCTTCTCTCTGCTCTGCCTTGCCCACCGCTCCGGCGGTTCCGCTCTGCTCTGCCTTGTCCACTGCACCTGCGGTTTCACTCTGCTCTGCCTTGTCCACCGCACCTGCGGTTTTGCTCTGCTCTGCCTTGTCCACCGCTCCGGTGGTTACTCTATGCTCTGCCTTGTCCACCGCTCCGGCGGTTCCGCTCTGCTCTGCCTTGCCCACCGCACCTGTGGTTTTCGCTCCGCTCTGCTTGCTCACCGCACCAGCAGTTCCTCTCTGCTCTGCCTTGTCCTCCGCTCCAGCGGTTTCGCTTTACTCTGCTTGCCTACCGCATCTGCGGCTCTGTACCTGTCTCCCAGTCTGTACTGGACCCTGTCCAGCCTTCGCTCCAACCTGCTAGTATCTCCCTGTCTGCACTCCAGCCGTGCTTGCCAGTATCTCCCTGTCTGCACTCCAGCCGTGCTTGCCAGTGCCCACCTGTCTGCATACCAGCCGTACTTGCCAATACCCACCTGCCTGTATGCCAGTCTAACCTGCCTGTTCCTGCATTCCTCGGTGTGGGTCAACAACTGTGACCGGGGTCTGACATGGAGTAGCACCTGGTCCCTCTGCTCAGTTCCTCCTTGGTTCTCGGAGTCGACTAAGCCACCGTGCAACCTTCGTCGGATCGGGTTGATACTTAGTTACGCCCCTCCAAGCACTCCTCGGTTCATGGTAGAGTGGGATCACTAATCACGCTCACGCCAGTCAGTCCGGGCGCGAGCGCAACAGTTTGCTCAGGCCATGGTTCTCGTTGAGCCCCATGGCCTTTCACTCCCCGAGACATTTTGAATCCTTGTCTGGCGAATACGTGCACCAAGAAAAAATTTTTTTCTCAAGCTATGGCCCAGGCGATTTACGCACGAGCCCAAATGTATCTATCAGCACTCGTTCCTGAGGATCCACCGCGGTACTATGGGGATCCAAAATGAAGCCGTGCATTTGTGGAGCAGTGCATGCTGCATTTCAAGTTCTATGCTCACTATTTTCCTACCGATCGGGTTAAAGTGGCATTTATGATGTCTTACCTAGCGGGTGACGCCTTGAAATGGATCACCCCGCTATGGGAAGCATGGGATCCTATCATCTTTGACCTGCAGGCCTTCCTGGTGGACTTTCTAATAGTCTTCGATGACCCTAATCCTGAAGCCTCTGCTAAAGCTTCCCTTCCCAGTATCCCGGAGCAGCCTCGATGGGTAATTTGTGTAGGTAGCCTACCAATCTTCCAGCCCGAAGAGACTGCTGCCCACCCAGAATCCACACAGGATGACTATGCTCCACAGAATACTTCTCTTCCCAACCTCAAGAGGCAGTCCAGACGTGCAAGGCGTAGAGGTAAACCGTCACGCCAGGTTCTGTCCTCCCAAAGACCTCCTGTTCCCCAGCCTGTAGAGGCAGCTTTCCGCACAGAATCCACGAAGGATGACTATGTTCGTCAGGCAAATCAGAAGCCAGAACTCAGTCACAAAATCAGATTGCGGTCCCGCTGCGGTGGTTTGGGACCCCCTGACGGTCCTTGTCCAGCGAAGGTTGGAAAATCCCAAGACATTAGGCCTGTAGGAGAGGCTACCCTTGGTGTTATTGTTTTCTCTCCACAGATGACCATGACTGTCTCCATGGCAAGTGAAGGCCTCGGATTAACCGGAAGTTTCAGGCTGAAAGCCTTGAAGAATCGGTGTCTGATTCCCGTCCGACAACTCCAGAAGCCGGGTAGGGCATTGTCAGCAGAAGGACGAGCCCTACTCAGAAACAGTCAAAATATGTTTGTACAAATTAAGCTCCAGATTGGAGCATTACACATGAAGAAGTTCACATTCCAGGTGCTGACTGGCTTACCCACAGGTCGTCCAGAGCCGAAAGATCTAGTGCACGCTCAGCTCTGGAGATCCTGCATGGTGTATCCTGGGGGACTGCTAAGGTACAAGGGGTGTCCAGTCCCCATATCTTCAGGACAGTCAGCAGTTTCTTCTTCATCTTCACCAGATCTGCTAGTCGCTGACTCGCTGTGCGCTGAAGTCTCCGAAGGAAGAGAAGTGGAGGCGATGTCCCCACACAGTCTCCACGATTGTACCAATGATCTGGCTTCAGGTACCGTCCCGCCTCGCAGACATGTCATCTCTGAAACCAGATTGAAGATGGTCCCAAAGCAAGGACCCTCCGTCTCTGAAAGGTCTGGTCTTACGTCTAAAAGGCGGTGGTTACCCCCGAGTCTCTGCACCCCTCCAACCAGGCGGAGAACCTCCAGTTGTCTCCTGAATCCACCAGGGTGCTACCTGATAACAAATGGAGAGAGACTTTCCTGTGTGCTCTTCTTGGTACGTCACCCACTTCATCTGTTGCTGAGGTTGGCTTGATAAGAGGGAGCATCATAGTCACCAAGATAATGAGATCAGTTTCGTTTCCTCTAATGAACAGAAGAGGTAATCCTCTTGAAGAGAAGGATTGGCCTCCAAATTCTCTGCAGAAGACCCTTGCAGGCTTGAAGAAGAGGGGGCGTAAAGAGGGGGTACTGTAGCATCCTTAGCGGCGTGCCTGCATAGTGCACCACCTCCCACTATGCAAGATCGCAATCTTACCTGTCAGTCCAGCCTGCAAACCTTGCTCCAGTTCATGCTGTGTGCATGTCTCTTGTCTGATTGCTTAGGGCGGCGGCCCGGTTACTTCCTGATTCTTATAGCTGCTGTGGGCAAACTCCTAATGCGTCCCCAGCTTATTGCTGTGAATCACTGCATATTTAAACCCCCTCCACCCAGAAGGAGGTGCCTGAGCAACACTAACTATCAGTGTGCTTCTTGCCTCTGAGTTGCCAGGTCTTGTCCTGTATCTTGTCTGTTTCTGCCACCCTGGGGGCTGCATACCCAGGCCTGTTATCTCCGACTTCTAGTCTGTTTCCGCCACTTTGGGGGCTGCATACCCAGACCTGTTATCTCTGACTTCTAGTCTGTTTCCGCCACTCTGGGGGCTGCATACTCAGACCTGTTATCTCCGACTTCAAGTCTGTTTCCGCCACTCTGGGGGCTGTATACCCTGGCTCGTTCTTGTATCTCATTGCAGTAGCAGTTCCTGTCTGAACTGTATCCTAGCCTGTTACCTGTTTGCCTCTATGTCCGTACCTTCCCTTTTCCTGCAGTATCTGAACCTGCACCTAACTCCAACTCGTTGTCTCTGTACTTCTGTTTGTGAGTTTTGTGTCCACTCGCTACTTCATAGTAAGTACCTTGTGTGTCTCTGGTTCTGCTTGTCCCTTTTCCCTTCCTCCATATCTTCCTCCTGTGTTCTAGCCATCATCCTGTATTTTCCAGTCTGTTCCATGTGACCAGAGCCCTGTCCTCTCTGCCTGGACCTTCAGCCCTGTTCGGCTCTGCTTGCTCACCGCGCCAGCGGTTTCTCTCTGCTCTGACTTGCCCACCCCTCCGGCGGCTTCTCTCTGCTCTGCCTTGCTCACCTCACCAGCGGTTTCTCTCTGCTCTGACTTGCCCACCGCTCCGGCGGCTTCTCTCTGCTCTGACTTGTCCACCGCTCCGGCGGCTTCTCTCTGCTCTGCCTTGCCTACCGCTCTGGTGGTTCTGCTCTGCTCTGCCTTGTCCACCGCACCTGCGGTTTCGCTCTGCTCTGCCTTGTCCACCGCTTCGGCGGCTCCTCTCTACTCTGCCTTGTCCACCGCTCTGGCGGTTCCGTTCTGCTCTGCCTTGCCCACCGCACCTGCGGTTTTCGCTCCGCTCTGCTTGCTCACCGCACCAGCAGTTCCTCTCTGCTCTGCCTTGTCCTCCGCTCCGGCAGTTTTGCTTTACTCTGCTTGTCTACCAAATCTGTGGCTCTTTACCTGTCTCCCAGTCTGTACTGGACCCTATCCAGCCTTTGCTCCAACCTGCTAGTACCTCCCTGTCTGCACTCCAGACGTGCTTGCCAGTATCTCCCTGTCTGCACTCCAGCCGTGCTTGCCAGTGCCCACCTGTCTGCATACCAGCCGTGCTTGCCAGTGCCCACCTGTCTGCATACCAGCCGTACTTGCCAGTGCCCATCTGTCTGCATACCAGCCATACTTGCCAATACCCACCTGCCTGTATGCCAGTCTAACCTGCCTGTTCCTGCATTCCCCGGTGTTGGTCAACAACTGTGACCGGGGTCTGACCTGGAGTAGCACCTGGTCCCTCTGCTCGGTTCCTCCTTGGTTCACGGAGTCGACTAAGCCGCCGTGTGACTTTGGTCGGATCGGGTTGATACTTAGTTATGCCCCTCCAGGCACTCCTCGGTTCATGGAACAGTGGGATCACTAATCACGCTCACGCCAGTCAGTCCGGGCGCGAGCGTAACACAATATTTTCCACGTTCAGTTCAAATTTCTGGATTTTCATCGCTGAAATATGCAACAGATCTGGCTTTATTATACAGTGAGAACAAGCAAATGGAGCAGAAAAATTGTGAACTTTGGATTGCTTTTTAAGCAAATAACCAGGATTAAGATCAAAAAAAAATTTGCCCTGGCCCCTGATATCTGGGGCTATGTCTACAAATATCTGTAATTATTAGAGCAGCAGCAGACAGGACATTCAATGGACCCTCTTGTGCTGTATCATACACTGCCGTCTGCCACATACACTGCCTGCCTGCCTAGCACTGATTATATGCAGCTGGATTAGTCCTCAGAAGTACTGTTAGTTCAGATGGATATATATATATATATATATATATATATATGTTGTGGAATACCTATACTAACAGGACATTCAATGGACCCCCTTGTGCTGTTTCATGTACTGCAGTTTGCCACATACCCTGCCTGCCTGCTTAACTCCTGCTATCACAAATGAATATATGCAGCTGGATTAGTCCTCATAAGGACTGTTAGTTCAGGTGGATATATATATATATATATATATATATATATATACTGTATAAATGTGTTGTGGAATACCTATACTAACTATAAACAAGCAAATCTCTCCTTGACTTAGCAGCACCTCTCCCTACTCTGCCTGATTCCGGAGTAGACAGTGATGAGCATAGCGGCTCAAGGTCTCATATAGACCTGATGACGCTGTGCGGCCAGCCAATCACTGTAATGCCCACAACCAACATGGCTACTGCATTACAGTACGTAGCAGGGAATCCCTGCATGTTCATTGGCTCTCTAAAGAGTGCCAAACATGCAGAAAGGGGACCCAAATTCCCGCCCAAGCAACCTGGAAATACTCGGTGAGCGCCGAGCTTGTCGAGCACAGTGGTGCTCGGGCGAGTACTGAGCAGTGGCAAGCACGTTCGCTCTTTACTAATCATCTTATTATTGCTGAATTGAAGTTTTAAAGGGAGTATGGCAATAGGATCAACCCACCCAAGCATTAATATGGGCATGTACATCATGGAAAGTTCAATAAAATGAAATTGATATCTGCAATTCGATGTCTTATTCTAGTTGGTGTGGTATTACTATCATAGGGAAATAGAAAGTTGAGACTTCACTGACTAAAAGAGTGCAAAAATTGGATCACTGATCAGTGGAGAAACAACACCTGGTCAGATGAATCCAGATGCCTATTGCATGCTGGTAATAGGAGAGTCAAAATTTAGTGAAAGTAGCATAAATTTATGACCCAATTCTATTATATATCAGCAATGGATGTACAGTCATGGCCAAAAGTTTTGAGAATGACACCAAAATTATATTTTCACATAATCTGCTGGCCTCTGGTTTTTATTAGTGTTTGTCTGATGTTTATATCACATACAGAAATATAATTGCAATCATATTATGAGTACCAATAGGTTATATTGACAGTTAGAATGAGTTAATGCAGCAAGTCAATATTTGCAGTGTTGCCCCTTCTTCTTCAAGACCTCTGTAATTCTCCCTGGCATGCTCTCAATCAACTTTTGGACCAAATCCTGACTGATAGCAATCCATTCTTGCATAATCAATGCTTGCATTTTGCCAGAATTTGTTGGTTTTTGTTTGTCCACCCGTCTCTTGATGATTGACCACAAGTTCTCAATGGGATTAAGATCTGGGGAGTTTCCAGGCCATGGACCCAAAATCTCTATGTTTTGTTCCATGAGCCATTTAGTTATCACCTTTGCTTTATGGCAAGGTGCTCCATCATGCTGGAAAAGGCATTGTTGGGCACCAAACTGCTCTTTGACGGTTGGGAGAAGTTGCTCTTGGAGGACATTCTGGTACCATTCTTTATTCATGGCTGTGTTTTTAGGCAAGACTGTAAGTGAGCCGATTCCCTTGGCTGAGAAGCAACCCCACACATGAATGGTTTTAGGATGCTTTACAGTTGGCATGAGACAAGACTGGTGGTAGCGCTCACCTCTTCTTCTCCGAATAAGCTGTTTTCCAGATGTCCCAAACAATCGAAAAGGGGATTCATCAGAGAAAATGACTTTGCCCCAGTCCTCAGCAGTCCACTCCCTGTACCTTTTGAAGAATATCAGTCGGTCCCTGATGTTTTTTCTGGAGAGAAGTGGCTTCTTTGGTGCCCTCCTTGAAACCAGCCCTTGCTCAAAGAGTCTCCGCCTCACAGTGCGTGCAGAAGCACTCACACCCGCCTGCTGCCATTCCTGAGCAAGCTCGGCGCTGCTGGTAGTCCGATCCCGCAGCTGAAACAGTTTTAAGATACGGTCCTGGCGCTTGCTGGTCTTTCTTGGGCGCCCTGGAGCCTTTTTGACAACAATGGAAGCTCTCTCCTTGAAGTTCTTGATAATGCGATAGATTGTTGACTGAGGTGCAATCTTTGTAGCTGCGATACTCTTCCCTGTTAGGCCATTTTTGTGCAGTGCAATGATGGCTGCACGTGCTTCTTTAGAGATAACCATGGTTAACTGAAGAGAAACAATGATACCAATAACCAGCCTCCTTTAAAAGTGTCCAGTGATGTCATTCTTACTTAATCATGACTGATTGATCGCCAGCCCTGTCCTCATCAACACCCACACCTGTGTTAATGGATCAATCACTAAAACGATGTTAGCTGCTCCTTTTAAGGCAGGACTGCAATGATGTTGAAATGTGTTTTGGGGGTTAAAGTTCATTTTCTGGGCAAATATTGACTTTGCAAGTACAGTAATTGCTGTTAAGCTGTTTACTCTTTGACATTCAGGAGTATATGCAAATTGCCATTACAAAAAATTATGCAGTAAACTTTGGAAAAATTACTATTTGTCTCATTCTCAATACTTTTGGCCATGACTGTAGAAATAGGATAATGGTATTCAAAATGCAAAATGAAGAGCACTTGAACTCTAGTGCCACCTATTGGAAGTAGCAATCCTAAAAGTCAATATCGACTCTTTAATGAGCCTTGCCATATGACTTAGGATAAAAGCCAAAGTAGAATCTGAAGAGTCAATTTGCATATGTAATTTCCAAGAGGAGAATGCATGGTGTATAAGTCTCCTCACTCTGACATGCCAGGCTTGGCTTGTCACTCTTCACAAGGAGAAACCTTACCCCTTAGATGTAAATGCGTTCTTGGCACACTTTGAGTCCTCTAATACCTGTGGAAGAATGTTTGAACATTGGAGATTACTTCAGCTTTATGACCAACACATTTTTCCCTTCAAGGCAGCTGTAAAGCCAAAGGACACCATGCCATAAGAGACGTACTATATAGTCATGGATTGATCATCACAGTCCCCAAATATGAATCCTATAGAACTAGAATGGTCTGTTCAGAGCTTGTAAGTTCCTCCAATCTACTTTGGAGCAGCTGAAAAAAGTTACCATGCAAGGATCACAATCACTGCAAAACAATTTTAACATTTAGTGGAGTCTATACCAATATGAATTCCTGCAGTTCTGTCCAAGACTAATGTTAATTATAGCTGGACTCTACCTGGCCTTTAGGCCTAGCTCCAGAACAGTTAGGTCTGTTAATATAGGTTTCCATCTAAGGAGGGTGCCTTGTAACTGGCAGATGGGTTCACACAATTTAATTGAGTTGTGTGCAACCTACCTAAATTTTTGAAGACTAGAATACATAGCAGTAAGGAATTTCAAAGTTTATACTGTATATCCAATGTTGACATACATTTATATATAAAATCCAGTATTATGAATCTAATCTCAGCTATACAAAAACACCAGTTGTTAAACAAAATAATAAAATGTGCTTTATAATTAACTTATCCCAGAAAAATATGGCAATACAATCAGGAAGCTTGTGGGGTGTAAAATCCCCGTTTTAATTAATTAGTGAACAGATTGCCTGCTATAAAGGAAATGTATTGACTGATGTTTCCAGGTCTCACAATGCATGACATTGATAGAAAGCCTCAGTAAGTAAGTAGAACAGAACCAGGTATGAAAACCTATTTGCCAATCTCCTGTGTCCCTTTACACATCCAAAACAACTGAGAACAGAGGTAAACCTGGTATCACAGTTAATCTTTTCCCTGGCACATGAGCCCTAATGACAAGCATAACACAATTTGCCATCTTGGACAGAATGGAACAAAGTAAATGCATGAAATGATGTATGAAATGCTTGAGATTGCCAGGGAGACAAGCCAGAGGGTTGTAAAAACGACCACACATGCTATACTTAAATCTACAATGATTATAATACACTATACTGATATACACTGTTTTCTCTATGAGCATGGTTAGTGTCAGCAGAAAAGATGCCCTAATAATGTACAGTATGAATATTGCCATCAACTTTAACCATTTTCTGACATGAGATGTATCCATACGTCTCTGTGGCCTGTTACTTACCGACATGGGATACATGGATACGTCTAAGTGATTTTGCGCGCACAGAGCCAGGAGCTGATTCTGACAGCTGACACCCGGCACTCAGTGCAGGGAGCAGTGCCCACACTTCTCCCGGCACTTTAAACTCCTAAATGTTGCGATCACTGTGATCGCAGCATTTAGCGAGCAGGCAGAGGGACAAAAGCCCCTTCGTTCTTGAATCAGAGACCCCGTGACGTCATTGTGGAGTCACGATCGTTTCCATGTTGACCCGATGTCGTCATGATGACATCCGGGTCACCAGGCACTAGCAAGGTAGTTAGATCATGCGTAGTGCATGATCTAACTAACTTCTGTCTGCAGGGCTGACTGCTACAGTATAAGGTATAGCAGTGATCCTGCACTGATATGCCTTATAACAGCGATCAGACTGCAGAAAGTGAAAAGTCCCATAGTGGGACTAAGGGAAAAATTAAAAAAAAAAAGTGAAAAACGTTGTAAAAATATTTAAAAAAAAAATCACAAAATAATAAAAAAAATAAAAAATATATAGTACCCATAAATAAATATTATTATAAAAAAAAACAATAAAAGTACCCATATTTGGTATTGCCGCATCCGGAACTACTCAACCTATAAAATTGTCCAACTAGTTATCCCCTTTAGTAAACACAGTAAAAAAATAAAAATAAAAAACGAGACAAAAAACGATGCTTTATCATCATACTGCCAAACAAAAAGTGGAATAAAACGCGATAACAAATACAAATGTAAATAAACATGGTACCGATGAAAACGTCATCTTGTCCTGCAAAAAACAAGCTGCCATACAGCTCTATCAGAGGAAAAATATAAAAGTTATAGCTCTTAGAATAAAGCGATGCAAAATTAATTATTTTTTCTATAAAATAATTTTTATTGTGTAAAAGCACCAAAACATAAAAAAATATAAATGTAGTATTGCTATAATCATACTGTCCTGAAGAATAAAGTTGCCTTATCAATTTGATCATACGTGTAACGGTATAAAAAAACAAAAACAAAAAACAATTCCTGAATTGTTGGTTTTTGTTTATTCTGCCTCCCAAAAATGGAAATAGAAAGCGATCAAAAAATGTCATGTTCCCAAAATGGTACCAATAAAAAGGTCAACTCGTCCTGCCGAAAACAACCCTATATCTGACTCTGTCAGATGAAATATGGAAAAATTATAGCTTTCAAATTATGGTGATGCAAAAACTAGTTTTTGAAAAAAAAAGCATCTTTTAGTGTGTGACAGGAGCCAAGCATAAAAACCCGCTATAAATCTGGTATCGCTGTAATTGCACAGACCCGAAGAATAAAATCGTCGAATCACTTATACCACACGAGAAATGGTGTACAAAATAAATAGAACCAATTTTCCACCTGCTGCTGATTTGTTCATTCTGCCTTCCAGAGATCGCAGTAAGGCTCGGCGAACATTTATCCTGCGCTGTGTGCTGAGAACTTAAACCAGGATTTCCATGTAAATCTTTGAAATATGTGATTCAGACAGAACCCCCGGCGGAAGATTACCTATAATGAGGCAGATGGAGGCACCATGAATGCTGTCTGGCCGATGATCCGGTGGTTTTCACCTTTTTATTAGGCATGCATAAAAGTGCAGTCGGCCACAGTTTTGTGAAACTCTGAAAGAAAGGACACTGCTGAACAGAGCCCAAACAGAGTCGAGAGTAACTTTGCTGCCTCATTATAGTGAATGGATCCCTCGAGGGTTTCATCTGAATTACGTCACTCGGAGATTTAAATGGAAACCCCAATATCAGTGCTCAGCGTAGAGCACAGGATAAATGGGAACAATTTACCCAACATTTTGGATCATAATAAAAGCTTTGACTCAGTCCATAAAAAAAGTTGGTCCCCACTCAGGTCCGTCATCCGTTAACGGAAATATAGGGGGCTTCCACTTTACTACTAGCAAAAAGGCTCTGAAAAAGCAAAATGGCTCTTGCCCCCCAAAAGAAATTCAGCAAATTCTGTGCTCCCAAATTAAAATGCCCACCTCCTTTCTGAGCCCCACAGTGTGCCTAAACTGCAGTTAGCGTCCACATGTTTGGCATTTCTATAGCGATGAGAGCCAGACTAATTTACAGGTGCATTTCTCCATAAGCACGAGCTGGGCATAACGTACTGGTCACTACAATGGCAGTTTGCAATTTTCACTTAGCAACATCCACTCCTGCTTGTTTATGGAAAACACCCATCTAGTTAAAATCCTCACCACACCTGTAAATAAATTCCCAAATGGGTATAATTTCCAAAATGGGGTCACTTGAGGGGGGATTATGCTGTTCTAGCACTTAGTGTCTCTGTATGTAGAGTCTGCATACTGTTCTAGAAAAATGTTCACTCCAGGAGGGAACTAGCACTCCATCCCTCCCAAATCTCGCCGTGTGGCAAAGCAGTACTGTACAGCCACAGATGGGGTATTTTTACATTCAGCAAAAATTGTGGGACAAATTTTGATGCAATTTTTACCCATTTCCCTGGGTGTAAATGTAAAATCTAGGGCTAAAAACACTTTGGTGTTAAAAATGTACCATTTTCTCCTGCTATCCTTCTGAAAATGAAAATATTGGGGATAAAATAACATTTTTGTGGGAAAAATATTCTTTTATATTTTCACAGATCAACACTGTAAAATTCTGTGAAGCACCTGTTGGTTCAAGGTGCTCACCACACAACTAGATAGATTCCTTGAGGGGTCTATTTTCCAAAATAGGGTCACTTGTGGTGGTTTTCCACTGTTTAAGCACATCAGGGGCTCTCCAAACGTGACATGACAACGCAGACCATTCCATCAAAGTCTGCATTCCAAACCGCCACTCCATTTCTGAGCTCTGCCATATGCCCAAACAGTAGTTTTCCCCCACATATGGGGTATCTGCATACTCAGGAAAAATTGCACAACAAAATTTGGGTTCCAATTTCTCCTTTTACCCTTATGAAAATGCTAAATTTGGGGCTAAAATACATTCTTGTGGGAAATAAGTGAAATTTTTGTTTTCATGGTTCAATGTTGCAAACTTCTGTGAAGCACTTGGAGGTTCAAGGCACTCACCACACATCTAGATAAGTTCCCTGTGGGGCTAGTTTCCAAAATGGTGTCACTTGTGGGGAGTTTCCATTGTTTAGGCAAATTTTGCATTCAAAAAGTCAAAAAGTGCTCCTTCCCTTTCAAGCTTGCCATGCTCCCAAACAGTGATTTCCCCCTACATATTGGGTAATTGCTCAACACATTTTGTGGTCCACTTTTTCCTGTTATCCTTGCGAAAATAAAAAAAATTGGGGCTAAATTAAAATTTTTGTGAAAAAAAGTTAAATGTTCATTTTTTTCTTCCACTTTCCAAAAATTCCTTTGAAGCACCTGAAGGGTTAATAAACTTCTTGAATGTGGTTTTGAGTACTTTCAGGGGTGCAGTTTTTAGAATGGTGTCACTTTTGGGGATTTTCTGTCATATAGACCCCTCAAAGTCACTTCAAATGTGATGTTGTCCCTAAAAAAAATGGCTTTGTAAATTTTGTTGGAAAAATGAGAAATTTCTGGTCAACTTTTAACTCTCATAACTTACTAATAAAAAAAATGTTGTTTCAAAAATTATGCTCATGTAAAGTAGACATGTGGAAAATGTTATTTATTAACTATTTTGTGTGACATGACTCTCTGATTTAAGGGCATAAGAATTCAAACTTTGAAAATTTCTAAATTTTCGCAAAATTTCCATTTTTTTCTCAAATAAATGCAAGACATATCAAAGAAATTGTATCACTATCACGAAGTACAATATGTCATGAAAAGACAGTATCAGAATCAGCGGGAAATGTTGAAGCGTTCCAGAGTTATTACCTCATAAAGTGACAGTGGTCAGAATTGTAAAAATTGGCCTGGTCATTAACATGCAAACAGCCTTGGGGGATAAAAAGGTTAAGGGAAACTACAGATGACGTTTTCTATAGTCAGTAGAGATCACACATTTTTTGTGCCCATTATCATTTATGACTTAACAAAAAAAAAGAATCAGCAGTAATCCATTATGTTGCGGGTGCAAGCCTCAAAGTCCTCAGATGACAGGATAATAAAGTCCTGTAAGGCTGGGTGCCCACGTAGCGTTTTTCAAGCGTTTATGCTGCGGAATTTCTGCAGCGGAAACGCTGGTGAAATGCTAGGTAATCCGCCCCCCATGGTCCCCAAGGGGATTCCGCATGTTCTATGCACATGCTGCGGATTTTTCCGCAGCGTTTATGCTGCGTACAAAAATCTGCAGCATGTCATTTAATTTTGCGGAAGCGCAGCGGAACTCCCGCCATTGACTTGCATTGAAACGCATAGAAACCGCGACTGTACATTTGTACAAGCGGCTTCTATGCGTCTCTATGTGCGGATGGTACCCAGTTCTGGAGGAGAGGAGACTCTCATCCAGACCTGGGTACCATTGTACCTGTAAAAAAAGAATAAAATAATAAATAAAGTTTATACTCACCTTTCCGAAGGCTTTTCTCTGAATGCCGGCATCGCTTGAGGACCTGCGGTGACGTCACAGTCATGTGACCGCAGGTCCTTCACCGCTCTGTCTCGCGATATGCCGGCAGCCGGGAACCAGACAGGAACGAGCGCTGCTGCAGACACCGGGGCCTCGGGGGTGAGTATAGCTTTATTTGTTTTCATTTTTACGGTTCACACTGTATAAATCCATGCCGTTTGCATGGATTTATATAGTGTGACCTAGTTGTCAAGCACTTGCCAAGTGATGCTATCGCCTGGAAAGCGCTTGTCAATCTGCATGCAGAAACGCATGTGAATCCGCATGTGGATCCGCATGTATTCTGCAGGAAAAACGCATGCACAATCTGCATGCGTTTTTTCTGCCAGGGAGATGCAGAAATGCTGCAGAAATTTTCTGCTTCATTTCTGCATCGTGGGCACATAGCCTAAGAGGAAGTTGTCAAACCCACCTCCTTCCTCAGGACACCCACTTGTGAAAGTCAGATGTGGTTGTCCTGCGGAAGGAGTCAGATTTGACTATGAAACGCGTTGACAATAAACAATCTTAAACTATTTTGTCTTCAGATCTGTGTTTAAATCAGCACTGCACTTGAAGTACACTAGTCCTGGCTCTTCATACATTGAAAACCTTTCTCTGGACGTTACAGCAGCTGACTATAGTGGTTGTGTCACACACAATCCCTTAAAGTTAGCAGATTACAGTAATCCTCAACTATATTACGCAGATAAGACCCTATTACGCTTTGTATCCTTTTTTATACTATATTATATGATGACTGCAATATATTAAGAGGATAAAAACTTTTATGGGAGTACTTCTTTATGTTTTCAGAAGTCTTGGGAAAATAAAAGTAGCAGAGGTTCTTTTCATCTATCTCTCCTTCATGTATTCCTTGCATGAATTTGCTTACTATCTGTCTGTTTTTGGTTCCATGATACACATACGTATAAAATATATATTTGTTTGCTTTAATTTCATTAGTACCTGCTTTTAGTTCCATTATAAATACCAATGAAACATGTTAAAACAAAGCAGATGAAGTTATCTATTACCTGGTCCCAAGTAATCAAATCAGTTGAACCTAAAAAAAAAATCTTAAAAACCATGGCATTGTGTTGTGCCATAAAAACATGTCCATATGTCCATGCTGCTTTGTGTAGACTTTTCCTTGTTGGTTATTCAGCTTCTACTAATATCCAAGATTAAGAAAAAAAGGTTTAAATATGGTTTTCAAGGACACCAATTTAAATATACAGTAGTTTCTGTAGAATTACTCAACCAATAACCATAGGCCAAACTGTTTTTCTGAAAAAAAAAGGATCACCTAAATTTAAAACATTGTTTTCACCAGCTGAGTTTTTCCTTAATCGAAAATTTTGTATTCTTCACCTTGGACATCATGACAAAGATAAAGTATCTGCATCTTGAGAAATACCCTGAGCTACAAGGTTAGGCAGCAATGCCTCGTGTATACAGTGTCCTGCAGAGGTGATACTAATGACTGTAATACATCAACGGAAAACGATACTGCAGCAGCATAGGGCGATTCAGATCCCAGGAACAAAGGTTATTTATTTCTGTGCTTTTCAATAAGAGCTGCTAGGAATGTTTTTCTAATGGCCCTAATGAGCCTCTCAAGACATTGTTGGAAGGAACTGATTTTATTGCTAAAATTGTCACTTTATTTCTTGTGCAGTTGGAAAACATGGTGTAATATTACCAGCGAAATGTACAAGTTACAAAATATCTGTAGTGAACGGAATACAATAACATGGATACTGAAGATAGAAATAATTGGAAGCTAAATGCAATCTGATTGGAAGCAAAGTTTTTGAAAATGAGTTTTCTACTAGAAAAGTTTTGTGATTTTTGTTGGATTTCTTTGCTAAGTCAGCACCATATTGGATAATGAAACCATTGAAGAGAAATGAAAATCATATACAGTAGGTTCACAAGTAGTGATGAGCGAGCATGCTCGCTACTGCTCGGTGCTCACCCGAGCATCTCACTGCTCGAGATGCTCGCGCTCGCCGAGTATTTCCAGGGTCGCTCGGAGGAAGTTCGGGTCCCCTTCCTGCATGTTTGGCGCTCTTTAGAGTGCAAATCAACATGCAGGGATTGTCTGCCACACACTGTAATACCGCAGCCATGTTGGATGTGGCATTACAGTGATTGGCTGGCCGCACAGAGTCATCAGGTCTATATCAGACCTGGCGCCGCCATGCTCGTCAGCATCTGAAACAATGGATACTGGAAGCCTGTGCTAGCATTTCTTCTGCAGTGTTGCTATCAGTGTGTCAAGAATGGGAGAAGAGGGTTGCATTGACAGTCCAACACAATGGGCAGCGCTTTAAACACATTTTATAAGTGGTCATAAACTTGTAAAAAAATCAAGAAAGAATAAAGTTATGTTAAAACCAAGCACACCATTGTTTTTCTTATGAAATTCTCAATAAGTTTGATGTGTCACATGACCCTCTTCCCATTGAAAAAAATAATGTTGGATCCAAAATGGATGACTTCAAAATGGCCCCATGGTCACCACCCATGTGGAAAAGTTTTCCCCCTCCCATATACTAATGTGCCACAAACAGGAAGTTGATATCACCAAACATTCCCATTTAATTTAGGTGTATCCTTATAAATGGCCCACCCTGTATATTAAAGACACATATCCATCTCAACTAACAGTCCTTCTGACGACTAATCCAGCTGCAGAGATGTCAGGCAGGCAGTGTATATAGGCAGGCATGCAGGTTATATAGAAGACTGCAGTGCACATAGCAATAGGGTCCATTCCAGTTCTGTCTGCTGGTGCTTTTACAGATATTTGTAGAAATAGGCCCAGGTATCAGGGGCCAGGAATCATTTCTTTTATCTTAATCCTGATTATTTGCTTAAAAATCAATCCAGAGAACACAGTTTATCTGCACCATTTGCTTGTTGGCACTGCAGAATACAGCAAGGTCCTTTCCATATTACAGCACTAAAAATCCAGCTATTTAAAACTGTGGTTTGTCCGTCACACTGATCACATATAATTGCGCTGAAAATATTGCCATTTCTGGCCTCCATTGAAATTTTGTTGCAGTGTGTCAGTGAACTGATTGACACAAGGTGGGCATTGTTAAAATGTTAAAAATAGCTACCTACAGGCCAGCTATTTAAAACTGTGGTTTGTCCGTCACACGGATCATATATAATTGTGCTGAAAATACTGCCATTTCTGGCCTCCATTTAAATATTGTTGCAGTGTGTCAGTGAACTGGTCGGCGCTGTTAAAAATAGTTACCTACAGGCCAGCTGTTTAAAACTGTGGTTTGTCTTTCACACAGATCACATATAAGTTCGCTCCAAATTCAGCCATTTGTAGTGAGCGTGGAAGATATTGTCCTCCATTTAAAATGGGCAAGGCACGTGGCAATGGACAGGGAACTGGACGTGATGGTAATGGTGCATGCAGAGACCGAGGACAAGGCCATGGGCAAGCCGAAATTGTGCCACAGCAAACACCCACATCTTCTCGCCTGACCTTCCTTCCTGCCGCAGAACACCACTATTGAACACATAGCAGTGTGAAAAGGTTATTGATTGGATAGCAGATAATGCTTCCAGTCACTTAGCCACCACCACCAGCACCCTGTCTTCCACACGGTCAAGTCTCAGTAGCTGTGAGTCTGGACCGCATATTTCTCACCCTGATCCTCCTTCCTCCCACCATGCTGAGTACCCGGAGACAACTGATCCCACAGTTGGACACTCCGAAGAGCTGTTCACTTTTCCATTTATAGATTTGGGCCTTTTGCCTGGTCCACTTGAAGCGGGGCAAGAGGAGATCGCATGTAGCGATGCCCAAATATTTGAGCAGCCATGGTCATTCGAAGGCAATGGTGGGAAAGTGTCACAAGAGGAGGATGATGATGAGACACAATTTCCAAAAGTCAGGAGGAGGACCAGGGTGTGGAAGTGGCAGACAAGGTGGTGGATGATATAGTAACTGACCCAACCTGGCAGGAGGACATGCAGAGCGAGGACAGCAGCACACAGGGGGAGGGAGGAAGAGCACCCCAACAGGCAGGAAGAAGCAGTGTGGTAGCCGTAGACAGAAGGCGGGCAACTGTTTCCCGTAACACCAACATGACGGACATTGCCAGTACAACTATTAGGTCTTGCCGACTCTAGTTGTTTTTTAAAGACTCTGCCGATAACCCCAAAAAGGTCATTTGCTCCACCTGCCAGGCCAGAATCAGCAGGGGTAGCAACACTACCAGCCTGACCACCACCAGCATGATCAAGCACATGGTAGCAGAGCACCCGACTTTGTGGGCCGAACCCCAGGGTCCAGTAACAGTGTTTGTGGATGACACCACTGCTTCTTCTGCTGTTGTGCGTGCAAGCTAATCTCCTGTCCACAGTGCATGCGAAGATGGCTCCTACCCTGCACCTGTTGTTGCACACTCTCAACTAGCATCATCAACTAGCACTTCCTTGTCCCAGCGCAGCGTTTAGTTGTCCATACCCCAGTCCTTGGAATGCAAGTGCAAATATGCAGCCAACGCTCCACAGGCCACACTACTAAATTCACACATTTCGGCACTGCTTGCGCTCAAAATGTTGCCTTTTAGGCTTGTGGAGACGGAAGCTTTCTGCAACCTGATGGGGGCAGCCGTCCCTCAGTACTTGGTCCCCAGCCACCACTATTTTTCCCGGTGTGCCGTCTCCGCATTACATAAGCACGTATACCAGAACATTACCTGTGCCCTCACCAATGCAGTTACAGGGAAAGTCCTCCTAACTATGGACACGTGGACAAGTGCTTGTAGGCAGGGACAGTACATCTCGCTAATGGCACGCTGAGTTAACATAGTGGAAGCCAGGACCCAGTCGGACCTTGGGACAGAACACATCCTCCCGACACTGAGGATTGCGGGCCCTAGGTCAATCAGGGTTGCCCCCACAGTATACAGCTCCTGCACCTCATCCTCCTCAGCCTCCTCATCCTCTTCAGCCTCCATCTCTGAAATGACCACATCCGTAGCAAGCTGGAAGCACTGCAGCACTGCCTTGGCGAAGCGGCAATAGGCTGTGCTGAAGCTAATATGCTAAGCTGACAAACTGCACAATGCTGAAGAGTAGAGATGAGCGGTGTTCGACTCGAACTGTTCGCCAATCTCAAATTTGAGCTGTTTTGGGCGGTGTTCGAGCCGTTCGGTGAACACGAACAATTTGAAAAAAATTCGGCTGTTCGAGGTTATGTTCGATAACTGTTCGTGCACCAAAATCATAACTGGATTTTTTCTCAGTAATGCTGAAAATGAATGTTAATACGCAGATTGAATGTACAGTGGGGCGGGGGGAGGGGCAGGGGATGGATCTCTGCAGAAATAATGAAAATCTCCATTTTTTTTCCTTTTTCCCGCATTTACACTGGGGAGGTGCAATCTGTCAGCTTATCAGCAGCGCACACACGGAGCGCAGTGGTTTTTTTCACATAAGCAAGGGCATGTGTCATAGGCAGTGTATGTCACATGTCCTTGCCCTATAAGACCCAGCCATTTTCCCTGTTGCCACCATTTTCTCACTGCTGCAGCTGCGTGTTAGACGGCACCGCTGTTGCTGTGTGCGCTATACTTTGTTAATTTCAAGCCAATTTTCGCACAAATCTACAGATAGCTTGAGAGTAGGGAATAGTTGTGATTGCAGTCCTTTTGAGGACTAGGTTACATCATTTCCTACGACTTTTATCAGGCAGGTCTGTGCTCTTAAATAGATAGGTTGGAAGTAAAGACTAATTGTAAATGCAGTCCTTTTGAGGGCTAGGTTACATCAGTTCCTATCACTTTCTTCAGGCAGGTCTGTGCTCTTAAATAGATAGGTTGGGAGTAAAAACTAATTGTAATTGCAGTCCTTTTGAGGTCTAGGTTACATCAGTTCCTATCACGTTTTGCCAGGCAGGTCTGTGCCAGTGCTGTGCAAGTTTTTTTCACAATATTTGGCTAAATCTAGCAAAGCAAATCCTTTTTGGCCTCTTGCAGTGTGTGTTAGTCAGGGGAGTAGCCTATTTGTGTTGCAAGCTACACCACCTGTGTATAGAATACAAATTTTTTTACTGCACCTAGTGAAGTAAAACCTTTTGGGCATAGCATCATTCTATTAGTCCATGTATACTAACCTCCACCAGGTTGCAAATTCAATATAATTTTTATCTGCATCTAGCTCTGAAAAAATATTTCAGCTAGTAGCAGTGTGTGGGACTTGTTCTATGAGTCCATCTATACTAACCTCCACCAGGTTGAAAATTCAATATAATTTTTATCTGCATCTAGCTCTGAAAAATATTTCGGCTTGTAGCCGTGTGTGGGACTTGTTCTATTAGTCCATCTATACTAACCTCCAACAGGTTGCAAATTCAATATAATTTTTACCGGCATCTAGCTCTGAAAAAATATTTTGGCTTGTAGCAGTGTGTGGGACTTGTTCTATTAGTCCATCTATACTAACCTCCACCAGGTTGCAAATTCAATATAATTTTTTTCTGCATCGAGCTCTGAAAATTTTTTTCGGCTTGTAGCAGTGTGTGGGACTTGCTCTATTAGTCCATCTATACTAACCTCCACCTGGTTGCAAATTCAGTATAATTTTTTTCTATGTAGGAAAAAAAAAAAAGGAGAAAAGCTCCAGCCACAGATAAATCTCAAAAAATAGTTGTCTTTATTGAGTTAAGATACAGATATCAAAGCCATGTCCATAAAAGCAACGCGTTTCGAACACAAAAGGTGTGTTGTTTTTCCAACCCCGTCTAAGCACAACAGCCAGCCCTCGGTCCCTCAGATGTGGACAAGTAAAAGACCATTTCCTCCTAGAAATGAGAAAGCTAAGAGGTTGAGTTTCACCATCTGCAAGCTCTTGGCTACAGAAATGCGGCCTTTCTGCCTGGTGGACACAGAGGATTTTCGAGACCTTATGTCCGCCGCAGAGCTCCAGTACCAGATGCCCAGTCAGCACTACTTCTCAAAGAAAGGTGTGCCTGCGCTCCACCAGCATGACGCACACAACATCACCACTTCTTTGAGAAACTCTGTGTGTGACAGGGTGCATTTCACCACAGACACTTGGACGAGAAGGCATGGACAGGGGCGTTACATGTCGCTGACTGGGCACTGGGTAACTATGGTGACAGCAGGACAAGGGGCTGCTGTCCAAGTCTTGCCGTCCCCACGAGTTGTGCGTCAATCCTCTTTATCTCGAAATTTCTCCACTGCTTCTGCCTCCTCAACCTCCTATCGGTCCTCCACCTGCACCCAAAGCCTGTCTGGTCATGCCACAAGCTTTCTAACTGTGCAGAAGGGATCCTGCACACCTCCTTACTATGCTGGCAGCAGGGCTCAACGTCATCAGGCAGTTTTTACTTTGAAATGTCTGGGAAATGTGAGTCACACAGCTGAGGAGTTGTGGTCAGCTCTGGAGAACCAGTTTCATGAATGGTTGTCTCCACTGGACCTGAAACCAGGGAAGGCCGTGTGCGACAATGCTGCAAACCTGGGTGCGGCCCTTCGCCGGGGCAATGTCACACATGTGCCGTGTACGGCTCATGTGTTGAACCAGCAATTTTTAGCCCACAATCCCGGACTAGATGGCCTTCTGCAGACGGCACGGTCGCTGTGTGCTCACTTCCGCCGTTCGCATCCCGCAGCTCAGCGACTTACATCTCTACAGAAGTCGTTGGGCCTGCCACTTCACCGGCTAAAATGCGATGTACCTACCCGGTGGAATTCAACTCTGCACATGTTGCAGCGACTGTGACAGCACTGACAAGCTCTGGTGCAATAGGTTCTGACGTATAGCCTGGGCCAACGAGATCCAGAGGTGGGGCAAATCACGCTGGAAGGTGGTCTCAGATCAGGGACCTATGCACCCTTCTGCACAGTTTTGAAATGGCGACGAAGATGTTTAGTGCTGACGATGCCATTATCAGCATGACTATTCTGGGGATTTACATGCTGGAGCACATGTTAAACAGAATTCGGAGTCAGGTGGTGGCACAAGAGGAGGAGGAGTTGTATGCAGAAGGGCTAACATCTGCAAGGTCCAGACGGTCGGCAGCACCAAGGCGGCAGGCATGTGAGGGTGGGGGAGATGGATTTACCAGGGCGCATGG
The DNA here is from genome assembly GCF_046119375.1 of Phyllobates terribilis. Classification (NCBI taxonomy): domain Eukaryota; kingdom Metazoa; phylum Chordata; class Amphibia; order Anura; family Dendrobatidae; genus Phyllobates; species Phyllobates terribilis. The sequence continues at coordinate 793,837,844 of NW_027362761.1, forward strand.
TAGCAGCCAAACTAGTGAGGAAGGTGCAGGAGCCCAGGAAGAAGTGGAGGACGAACTGATGGAAGACTCATCAGATGAGGGAGACCTTGATCACATTTCTGTTGTGAGAGGTTGGGGGGAGAGGACAGAGGAAGGAAGCATGATTGTTTCCTCGCCGCCAACACAACAGGGACTTGATGCTCCTGGATGCGCAAGACACATGAGTGCCTTCTTGCTGCACTACCTGCAACATGACCCTCGAATTGTGAGAATTAGAAATAATCCTGACTACTGGGTTGCCACACTGTTAGATCCCCGGTACAAAAATAAATTTGTAGAAATTATTCCTGCCATAGAAAGAGATGCACGCATGCAGGAGTATCAGCAGAGACTGTTGCAGAATCCTACATGTGCTTTTCCCCAAAACACTAGTGGTGCACGTAGTGAATCTCACAGTTCAAACTTGCCAATCGTGGGACCGTCGAGTTTTCAGCACTCAAAACATAACAGAAACACATTTTCTGCTGGTAACATCTATTTTGCGGAATCATTTCACCACTTTTTTAGCCCATCCTTTGCAAGGCCACAGGAGACAAGAAGTCTGACACATAGTCAACGCCTAGAGACGATGGTACAGGAGTATCTCCAAGTAAACATTGAAGCCATGACTGTGTCACTGGACCCTTGCTCTTTTTGGGCTTCCAATCTGGATAAATGGCCGGAGCTCGCCACGTAAGCCTTGGAGATCTTGTCATGCCCCGCAGCCAGCGTTCTGTCTGAACGTGTGTTCAGCGCTGCTGGTGGTGTGCTGACAGATAAGCGCACGCGGCTCTCCACTGATAATGTAGACAGACTCACGTTCTTAAAGATGAACAAATCATGGATCCGAAACGACTTTTCTACCCCTGTGTCATCCTGGGGAGAGAAAAAGCTTGATGATTTGTTAAAATCACCTCACCAACCTTTTTAAGATTTCAAATTACTAATCATGTTTATTTGTATCTTGGCTGGAAAATAATTTGGGCCTTGTAGCAGTGTGCAGTACTGATTCTATTAGGCCATCTATACTAAACTCCACCAGATTCAAAATTACTAATCATGTTTATCTGTATCTTGGCTGGAAAATAATTTGGGCCTTGTAGCAGTTTGCAGTACTGATTCTATTAGGCCATCTATACTAAACTCCACAAGATTTAAAATTACTAATCATGTTTATCTGTATCATGGCTGGAAAATAATTTGGGCCTTGTAGCAGATTGCAGTACTGATTCTATTAGGCCATCTATACTAACTCCACCAGATTTCAAATTAATAATAATTTTTAGCTGCATCTAGCCCGGCAAATAATTTTGAGGCTCCTAGATGCGCAAGACACATGAGTGCCTTCTTGCTGCACTACCTGCAACATGACCCTCAGATTGTCAGAATACGAAATAATGCTGACTACTGGCTTGCCACACTCTTAGATCCCCCACACTCTTCGATCAACCTTTTCATTTTAATAAAGAACAAAAAAATGGTCATTTTTGAAATTATAAGCATTAGCAGGTTATTAGAAACTGAAATCAAACAGTTTTCAACTCAAAACTTTATTCTAGGTGATGTTACATTTGCACATAGGACCCCTTGTTCGAAAGGAGCTTCTGAACTCTCTCGTCCATTGAATTTGTCAGGTTTTGGATGGTTTCTGCTTCAATTGTTTTGCATGAGGACAGCATACCCTCCCAGAGCTGTTGCTTAGATGTGAACTGCCTCCCGCCATCATAGACACTCCTTTTGATGATGCTCCAGAGGTTCTCAATGGGGTTGAGGTCAGGGGAGCATGGGGGTCACACCATAAGTTTGTCCCCTTTTATGCCCATATCAGCCAGAGATGCAGATGTGTTATGTGCAGCATGAGACGGTGCATTATCATGCATGAAAATGATCTTGCTGCGGAATACACGGTTCTTCTTCTTGAACCATGGCAGGAAGTGCTGTTTGAGAAACTCCACATACATTATGGAGTTCATATTTACCCCTTCAGGGATCCTAAAGGGGCCAACAATCTCTCTCCCCATGATTCCAGCCAAAAACATTACTCCACCTCCTCCTTGTTGGCGCCGTAGCCGTGTTTTCATGGGGTGTCCATCAACCAGCCATCCTCCACTCCATCCATCTGGACCATCGAGCGTTGCACGGCACTCATCGGTGAGCAAAACAGTTTTGAAGTCAGTCTTCATGTATTGTTTGGCCCACTGGATCCATTTCTGCTTGTGTACAGTGGATAGAGGAGGTCGACAGGATGGCTTACGCACAGCTGAAAACCTCTGAAGGACCCTGCATCTTGTTGTTCGGGGGAGGTTGGAGGCACCAGCAGCTTCAAAAACTTGTCTGCTGCTATGACAAGGCTTTTTTGCCGCTGCTCTTTTAACCTGACAAAATTGCCTGCAGGAAAGAGTCCTCAATTTTCCCTTATCAGCACGCACACGTGTGTACTGTGAATCAGCTACATACTTCTTGATTGTGCGATGATCAGGATGAAGTGTCTTGGCAATGTTGATTGTAGTCATGCCTTGACCTAAACACTCCACAATTTGTTGCTTCTCAGCAGCCGACACATCCTTTTTCTTTCCCATTTTGGCAGAAAATGTAGGCTGCTTAATAATGTGGGACAGCCTTCTTAAGTAGTCTTGCCTTTCATTGGACACACCTGCCAAACTAATTAGCACAGGTGTCTGCAATTGCTTACAGTGATATAAAGAGCCCTGACACACATCACCATCAATGAGTTTAACTGACAAACAAAATAATTCTTACCTTATCACTCCTAAACACTTTTTGCATAATAATTTGGAACACAGTGTACATGTGCTTTTCCACAAAACACCAGTGGTTCACGTAGTGAATCTTACAGTTCTAAGTTGCCAACCGTGGTCTGTATGGAGTTGTTCAATAAAGAGCCCAAAATTAAGATAACATAGACGGGAGAGGTCTCTATGAATACAAATTCCTAAGTATTTGATACCCTGTGAGGGCCAGGCAAAGGGAAAGTTGGACTGGATGGAATCCTGTATGGATTTAGGGAGGGAGACATCGAGGGCCTCAGACTTCGCTGCATTGATTTTAAAATTTGACCATGTAACAAAGTGATCTATTTCAACCATAACAGCAGGGATGGATATATGTGATTGAGTGATATATACTAGGACATCATCAGCAAATGCAGAGCACTTGTACTCGATGCCTTCCACCTCAATCCACCTAATATTGGGGTTATGGCGAATTGATGAGAGCAGGTGCTCCGTCACTAGGATGTATAAGAGAGGGGACAGAGGACATCCCTGCCTTGTCCCATTGGTGATTATGAAAGGTGATGAAAATGTTCAATTTATCTTCAGCCTAGGTGACATATTGCGATACAGGGCCGTGATTTTGGCTATAAAAGGGTCCCATAGACCCCTACCCCAAGCTTTTTAAGAGAATAATATATGGCGTGCCAGGAGACTCTATGGAATGCTTTCTCAGCATCCAACGTGAGTATCTAATTACAAATTTTTAACTGCATCTGGCCCAGGAAATACTTTGTGACTAGTAGCAGTGTCTGCTAGTCAGCAGATTATCCCAGCTGTTAAGCAAGCTACACCACCTGTAGTTTGGACAGTTAATTTTTTCAAAGGAAATGGTTCGGGCCCCTGGGACACTTAGTGAAGAGCATCGGGGAGGCACCCCAAGGCACAGGGGCTGGGACTGGTGGTAGGACGTCTTGCAGTGGACCGCCAAGCTCGATCCTTATGAAAGCTTTTTAACTGCAGCAGCTTTAGTGGACGCTACTGGAGCTGGAATTATGCGGCTGCTGGCATGAGACTTGCCCTCCAATAGATCCTTGTAAAAGGATTTAAAGTGTACTCATTCAAATTAGAGAGACAATTTAAATTAAAAAGATTAGACCTGCCTCCACCGCAGGGGGGCTCGCTCGACCCACCAGCGGACAGGCACCAGTATTGGGAGAGGGGGGCTGGCCGTCAGGGTCCACCGCTGCTCTGGCACAAACCTGGCGACACGGAGGTCGCACGGGCAGGAACGGATTGGCCGTGTTGGCTTCACTCTTTTTTGGTTTTAGAAGGGCATGACATGCCTATATCTGGGTCTCCCCCTCCTTTTACTCCTCCACCTCTTTTCTTTTCGCATGACTATATGTACTTGTCACTTTTCCATGTGTTAGTTGTGTCTTCTGAGCAGTTTGTCAGGTTTTGGACACCTTTGAAGGTGTTTTCTATGTGTTTCTACTTGTTTTTGTTTGCCTGCCATTGGTTTTAATGGTGTCGAAGGTGTTCGACGAACAGTTCACCGAACAGTTCGGCGAACACACGGGTGTTCGACGAACCGAACCGAACTCGAACACTACGGGGATGGCTCAACACTACTGAAGAGTTATCGACAGCTCTGAAAGAGCAGACAGATCTGTGGCTGACACCGCTGAACCTACAGCCAGACATGGTCGTGTGTGACAATGGCTGGAACCTGGTGGCGGCTCTGAGGCAAGCTCACACATGTACCATGCCTGGCCCATGTGCCTAACCTTGTGGTTCAGTGGTTTCTCAAAAGCTACCCAGAGCTGTTAGATCTGCTTGTCAAAGTACACCACCTGTGTGACCATTTAAGAAAGTCAGCTACAGCTTCCGCTGACCTTGCCGTGCTTCTGCAGCATTTGCAGCTTCCGGCTCGCCAACTGGTGTGTGATGTCCCCAAGTGTTGGAACTCTACACTGCAGATGTTGGGAAGGATTTGTGAGCAGAAGAGGGCAGTTGTTGACTACCAGCATCAACAAGGCTGTTGGTATTCAGTTCAGACTCCACACATAAGACCTCAGGAGTGGACATGGATGTCAGACATATGTACCATCCTCCAAAACTTTGAGGACTCCACCAAGATGGTGAGCGGCGGTGACGCCATAATTAGCATCAACATCCCGCTTCTCTGTCTTCTGAAACGCTCTCTGCTCACAAAGAGTATGCATTGCTGGCGGAGTATTATGAGACTGAGCAAGGAACCATACAGGCTGATTATACGCAGCCCAGCCTCATCTCATCCCAATGTGCATTGGGTGACAGTGAGGAAGAGGAGAAGGAGGAGGAAGAACAGGAGCTAGTTTCATGCACTATAGACGGTACTACCTGCACAACTGTCATACCGTCTGTTCAGCGTGGATGGTCTGAGGAGAGGGAGGAGAAGGTGGAGGATGAGGAGGAGAGCATAGTCAGTCGTCCTCTTGGTGAGGACACGGAAGTCTTGCCTGTTATCAGTCTGGCACGCATGGCTGAGTTTATATTACGCTGCCTTTCCCGTGACCCTTGCGTTCTCAAAATTTTGGGTGACAGTAATTACTGGTTGGTGACACTTCTAGACCAACACTTCAAGGAGAACTTTATATTTCTTATTCCTGAGGCGGACAGGTCTACAAAAATGGGGCAGTACCAGAAGGCCCTTGTTGTGAAACTATTAAAAAAATTCCCATCTGAAAACGTTGGTGGCAGAGGTCACAGTTCGTTGGATAACCAAGGAGTACAGCCGAAGGAGACACAACTCCAATCCAACAGAGGCAAGGGAACACTGTCAAATTTCTGGGAGAGTTTTCTCAGCCCTTCCCATCACACGGGCCCTGAGGTGTGAATTACTCTCACAAGGAGTGCAAAGTTTGGGAAGATGCTGAGGGAGTACCTTGCCGACTGAACCAATGTCCTCCGTGATTCCTCTGTGCCTTATAATTATTGGGTATCCAAGCTGGACACGTGGAATGAACTGGCACTCTACGCCTTGGAGGTCCTGGCCTGCCCTGCCACTAGCATTTTATCAGAGCGGGTTTTTAGTGCCGCTGGTGGAATTATAACTGATAAGTGCATACACCTGTCAAATGAAAATGCTGACAGGCTGACTCATATAAAAATGAACAAGGGCTGGATTGGGCCAAACTTCTCAACACCACTGAATGATAGCAGCATAATATAAACTCAAATCCAGCGTCTTTTTTTGGGAGGTGTATTCCCATGCACCTTTTCACACCCACACATGGGTATACACTTCCTGATTTTGGTTATTTGCTCTTGTCCTCATCCTTCTCCTCATCCTCATCCTCCACCACCATATCACCAGGGTGATCGTGTTCTGTGATGCAATACCCACATCATTTTTTTAAAGGGTGTTTATGATGTACGTAAAAAATTTTTTTTATAAGGTATGTTTATGTATACCCTCCAGGGGTAAATATTTGTCAGTCCATACACTTAGAGCATAGGCATTACAAGTATAGGAGACCCGGTCCTTTCTAATGCGAACATTTTTTTATAAGGCCCTCTTCCACGTCTTTTTCAAGGTGCATTGGAGTGCCTCCCAATTTTTGGCAGCCCTTGCATTCACTGCATAGGACAACACTATGGGAGACTTACTTCTTAAAAATGGGAAAAAAAAATTTCAGCAGGCCCTCCTCTATGTCTCTTCCAAGGGGCATTGGAGTAGGTTCAAATTTTTGGCAGCCCTTACACTGCATAAGCAAACAGTATTGGAGACACAATTCCTAATAATGGGAACATTGTTTTCAGGAGACCCTCCTCTAAGTCTTTTCAAAGGGGTATTGGGGTGCATCCAAATTTTTAAAGGGGTACTGGGATGCTTCCAAATTTTGGACAGACCTGCCACTCACTGCATACGCAATAAGAGTATAGGAGACCCAATCTTTAGTAATGGGAACAACCAAGCATAGCCGGCTGATGGCTCTCTAAGAATAGAGAGGGCTGACTGCTGGCCCTTTAAAAGGCCGCCTGATGGTGCTATAAAAATAGGCTTTGTGACTTTCAGAGTCCCTCCTTCATAAATGAAACAGGATGTGTCTGATCATCTCTCACACACCACATGGCCAAATAAGATTGTAAAATGTTAAAATGACATTTCCCAGTGAATGCATTTGTCTTGGTTGAAAGCAATGCAAAAGTGCAAGAACGCATCAAAAACGCTACGTGTGAACATTGGTGTTGAGCCACCCCCGTAGTGTTCGAGTTCGGTTCGGTTCGTCGAACACCCGTGTGTTCGCCGAACTGTTCGTCGAACTGTTCGTCGAACACCTTCGAACACCATTAAAACCAATGGCAGGCAAACAAAAACACATAGAAACACATAGAAAACACCTTCAAAGGTGTCCAAAAGCTGACAAACTGCTCAGAAGACACAACTAACACATGGAAAAGTGACAAGTACATATAGTCATGCGAAAAGAAAAGAGGTGGAGGAGTAAAAGGAGGGGGAGACACAGATATAGGCATGTCATGCCCTTCTAAAATCCAAAAAGTGAGAAGCCGACACGTTCAGTCCGCTCCTGCCTGTGCCACCTCCGTGTCGCCGGGTTTGTGCCAGAGCAGCGGTGAACCCTGACGGCCAGCCCCCCTCTCCCAATACTGGTGCCTGTCCGCTGGTGGGTCGAGCGAGCCCCCCTGTGGTGGAGGCAGCTCTAAGCTTTTTAATTTAAATTGTCTCTCTAATTTGAATGAATACACTTTAAATCCATTTACAAGGATCTATTGGAGGGCAAGTCTCATGCCAGCAGCCGCGTAATTCCAGCTCCAGTAGCGTCCACTAAAGCTGCTGCAGTTAAAAAGCTTTTATAAGGATCGAGCTCGGCTGTCCACCGCAAGGCATCCTACTGCCAGTCCCAGCCCCTATGCCTTGGGGTGCCTCCTGATGCTCTTCACTGAGTATCCCGTGGTCCCGAAGCATTTCCTTTGAAAAAATTAAGTGTCCAAACTACAGGTGGTGTAGCTTGCTTAACAGCCGGGATAATCCGCTGACTAGCAGACACTGCTACTAGGCACAAAGTATTTCCTGGGCTAGATGCAGTTAAAAATTTGTAATTAGATACTCTCGTTGGATGCTGAGAAAGCATTCCATAGAGTCTCCTGGCACGCCATATATGATTCTCTTAAAAAGCTTGGGGTAGGGGTCTAGGGGACCCTTTTATAGCCAAAATCACGGCCCTGTATCATAATACGTCACCTAGGCTGAAGATAAATGGAACTGTAGCACCCTGAGGGCTCGGTTGCTACAGAGGTATTGCACCTCACCCAGAGGTGTGATATCTCACTCTCAGGTAAGGATGGAGTGTGGATCAGGACCCCGACACCTGCATGCATTACACCACATTGCCGTGGGGCAGGGCGACCAATATGCCCCTGAGATGGGCACGACAGTCACTGACCCTGGCTGGAGTGGGGGGAGGGAACACTGAGGAAGGGGAACCCTGTAGTGCAGGAGCATGGAGGAAGCAGTTCCTGGGTGCATTGATAAGGGAGTAGAAAAGGTGGGCACCATATTAGTTCAGTGCAGAGAAGTCTGAGCAGAAGTGACCGGGAGCAGGGGCTCTGCATGAGCTCTGCTCCGGAGGCGGGCCTAGTAACACAGGCCCAGGCCTGGAAGAGGGAGAAGGAAGGAAGAGGAGCGGAGAAGGCTCCAGGAACGAGGAACGAAGGGATCCCAGGGTTGCGGATGGGCGAGTCGCCACCACACGCCCGAATCCACCTGCGTAGAGGGGTCAGGCCAAAGGGGAAGACCGGTCCCTAAAACTAGTGGAGGTGGGAAACGACCCTCAGCTAGAAACCGGAGGCTGTGACATTTTATGTGGCGCAGCCCCTCGCTACACCCGCTAGGAAGGCACCACATAGGGTCAGGGAAACTGGTGCCAAGTTTACCAAGAGGAGGCCCGAGGCAGCCAAACAGAAGCGTTGGTAAGAAAGGCCAGACAAAGGACACACAAAGGGGGTCCTGTGAAGCGCTCCAAAGTTATCTGGGAGTTGTCTGAGCCCCTCACCTGGTGAGCACAGTACGACGTGGGCAGCCGTTACCTGCAGACGTGGTCTGGATAATAAGAACTGTGAGTAAAGGCCCTGGACTGCATCACTGACTCAGTGTCGTTACTGCTGCTGCCCTGCACCATCACCCCCATCCTCCGCATACACTGCCCTGAGGCTATACTCCTCCCGTGGGGAGTTATGCTACGCTCTGCTGCACCCACAACACCAGCCACAGCGGTCTGCCCTGCAGCGGCGGTTCACTCTGACCGCAATCCACGGGTGGCGTAGTCGGACATTTAAACATCAAAACCACATAAATAGTTCCGCCACTGGTTTGACCACCCTGAGCCACGGAACCGGGTCGCCGCCACGAAGACTACAACCACCAGTATCCACCAAAAAGGGTCCGGCTCCGGGTGTCCCAAGGCCCAGGGGGTGCGTCAGAACATTTTCATCACCTTTCACAATCACCAATGGGACAAGGCAGGGATGTCCTCTGTCCCCTCTCTTATACATCCTAGTGACGGAGCACCTGCTCTCATCAATTCGCCATAACCCCAATATTAGGTGGATTGAGGTGGGAGGCACCGAGTACAAGTGCTCTCTATTTGCTGATGATGTCCTAGTATATATCACTCAATCACATATATCCATCCATGCTGTTATGGCTGAAATAGATCACTTTGTTACATGGTCAAATTTTAAAATCAATGCAGCGAAGTCTGAGGCCCTCGATGTCTCCCTCCCCAAATCCATATAGGATTCCATCCAGTCCAACTTTCCCTTTGCCTGGCCCTCACAGGGTATCAAATACTTAGGAATTCCTATTCATAGAGACCTCTCCCATCTATGTTATCTTAATTTTGGGCCCTTTATTGAACAACTCCATACAGACCACGGTTGGCAAGTTAGAACTGTAAGATTCACTACGTAAACCACTGGTGTTTTGTGGAAAAGCACATGTACACTGTGTTCCAAATTATTATGCAAAAAGTGTTTAGGAGTGATAAGGGAAGAATTTGTTTGTCAGTTAAACTCATTGATGGTGATGTGTGTCAGGGCTCTTTATATCACTGTAAGCAATTGCAGACACCTGTGCTAATTAGTTTGGCAGGTGTGTCCAATGAAAGGCAAGACTACTTAAGAAGGCTGTCTTACATTATTAAGCAGCCTACATTTTCTGCCAAAATGGGAAAGAAAAAGGATGTGTCGGCTGCTGAGAAGCAACAAATTGTGGAGTGTTTAGGTCAAGGCATGACTACAATCAACATTGTGCGATGATCAGGATGAAGTGTCTTGGCAATCAAGAAGTATGTAGCTGATTCACAGTACACACGTGTGCGTGCTGATAAGGGCAAATTGAGGACTCTTTCCTACAGGCAATTACGTCAGGTTAAAAGAGCAGCGGCAAAAAAGCCTTGTCATAGCAGCAGACAAGTTTTTGAAGCTGCTGGTGCCTCCAACATCCCCCGAACAACAAGATGCAGGGTCCTTCAGAGGTTTGCAGCTGTGCATACGCCATCCTGTCGACCTCCTCTATCCACTTCACACAAGCAGAAACGGCTCCAGTGGGCCAAACATTACATGAAGACTGATTTCAAAACTGTTTTGTTCACGGATGAGTGCCGTGCAGCGCTCGATGGTCCAGATGGATGGAGTGGAGGATGGCTGGTTGATGGACACCCCACGCAAACACGGCTACAGCGCCAACAAGGAGGAGGTGGAGTAATGTTTTGGGCTGGAATCATGGGGAGAGAGATTGTCGGCCCCTTCAGGATCCCTGAAGGCGCTAAAGATGAACTCCATAATGTATGTGGATTTTCTCAAACAGCACTTCCTGCCATGGTTCAAGAAGAAGAACCGTGTATTTCACAGCAAGATAATTTTTTTGCATGATAATGCACCATCTCATGCTGCACATAAAACATCTGCATCTCTGGCTGATATGGGCATAAAAGGGGACAAACTTATGGTGTGACCCCCATGCTCCCCTGACCTCTACCCCATTCAGAACCTCTGGAGCATCATCAAAAGGAGTGTCTATGATGGCGGGAGGCAGTTCACATCTAAGCAACAGCTCTGGCAGGGTATTCTGTCCTCATGCAAAACAATTGAAGCAGAAACCATCCAAAACCTGACAAATTCAATGGACGAGAGAGTTCAGAAGCTCCTTTCGAACAAGGGGTCCTATGTGAAAATGTAACAACACCTAGAATAAAGTTTTGAGTTGAAAACTGTTTGATTTCAGTTTCTAATAACCTGCTAATGCTTATAATTTCAAAAATGACCATTTTTTTGGTCTTTATTAAAATGAAAAGGTTGATCGAAAAGTTTGGGGGATCTAAGAGTGTGGCAACCCAGTAGTCAGGATTACTTCGAATTCTGACAATATGAGGGTCATGTTGCAGGTAGTGCAGCAAGAAGGCACTTATGTGTCTTGCGCATCTCGGAGCCCCAAAATTATTTTCCGTGCTAGATGCAGCTAAAAATTATTATTAATTTTAAATCTGGTGGAGCTTAGTATAGATGGCCTAATAGGATCAGTGCTGCACACTGCTACAAAGCCCAAATTATTTTCCAGTCAAGATACAGATAAACATGATTAGTAATTTTAAATCTGGTGGAGCTTATTATAGATGGCCTAATAGGATCAGTGCTGCACACTGCTACAAAGCCCAAATTATTTTCCAGTCAAGATACAGATAAACATGATTAGTAATTTTAAATCTGGTGGAGCTTATTATAGATGGCCTAATAGAATCAGTGCTGCACACTGCTACAAAGCCCAAATTATTTTCCAGCCAAGATACAGATAAACATGATTAGTAATTTGAAAGCTTAAAACGGTTGGTAGGGTGATTTTAACCAATCATCAAGCTTTTACTCTCCCCAGGATGACACAGGGGTAGAAAAGTCGTTTCGGATCCATGATTTGTTCATCTTTATGAACGTGAGTCTGTCTACATTATCAGTGGAGAGCCGCGTGCGCTTATCTGTCAGCACACCACCAGCAGCGCTGAACACACGTTCAGACAGAACGCTGGCTGCTGGACATGACAAGATCTCCAAGGCGTAAGTGGCTAGCTCCGGCCATTTATCCAGATTGAAAGCCCAAAAAGAGCAAGGGTCCAGTGACACAGTCATGGCTTCAATGTTTACTTGGAGATACTCCTGTACCATCGTCTCTAGGCGTTGACTATGTGTCAGACTTCTTGTCTCCTGTGGCCTTGCAAAGGATGGGCTAAAAAAGTGGTGAAATGATTCCGCAAAATTGATGTTACCAGCAGATACTGTGGTTCTGTTACGGTTTGAGTGCTGAACATTTGACGGTCCCACGGTTGGCAAGTTGGAACTGTGAGATTCACTACGTGCACCACTGGTGTTTTGTGGAAAAGCACATGTAAGATTCTGCAACAGTCTCTGCTGATACTCCTGCATGCGTGCATCCCTTTCTATGGCAGGAATAATTTCTGCAAATTTACTTTTGTACCGGGGATCTAACAGTGTGGCAACCCAGTAGTCAGGATTATTTCTAATTCTCACAATTCGAGGGTCATGTTGCAGGTAGTGCAGCAAGAAGGCACTCATGTGTGTTGCGCATCCAGGAGCACCAAGTCCCTGTTGTGTTGGTGGCGAGGTAACAATCATGCTTCCTTCCTCTGTCCTCTCCCCCCAACCTCGCACAACAGAAATGTGATCAAGGTCTCCCTCATCTGATGAGTCTTCCATCAGTTCGTCCTCAACTTCTTCCTGGGCTCCTGCACCTTCCTCACTAGTTTGGCTGCTACCATGCGCCCTGGTAAAACCATCTCCCCCACCCTCACATGCCTGCCGCCTTGGTGCTGCCGACCGTCTGGACCTTGCAGATGTTAGCCCTTCCGCATACAACTCCTCCTCCTCTACTTCCTCCACCTCCTCTTGTGCCACCACCTGACTCCGAATTCTGTTTAACATGTGCTCCAGCATGTAAATCACCAGAATAGTCATGCTGATAATGGCATCATCAGCACTAAACATCTTCATCGCCATTTCAAAACTGTGCAGAAGGGTGCATAGGTCCCTGATCTGAGACCACTCCTCCAGCGTGATTTGCCCCACCTCTGGATCTCGTTGGCCCAGGCTATACGTCAGAACGTATTGCACCAGGGCTTGTCGGTGCTGCCACAGTCGCTGCAACATGTGCAGAGTTGAATTCCACCGGGTAGGCACATCGCATTTTAGCCGGTGAAGTGGCAGGCCCAACGACTTCTGTAGAGATGTAAGTCGCTGAGCTGCGGGATGCGAACGGCGGAAGTGAGCACACAGCGACCGTGCCCTCTGCAGAAGGCCATCTAGTCTGGGATAGTGGGCTAAAAATTGCTGGACAACCAGGTTCAACACGTGAGCCATACAAGGCACGTGTATGACATTGCCCCGGCGAAGGGCCCCACCCAGGTTTGCAGCATTGTCGCACACGGCCTTCCCTGGTTTCAGGTCCAGTGGAGACAACCATTCATGAAATTGGTTCTCCAGAGCTGACCACAACTCCTCAGCTGTGTGACTCACATTTCCCAGACATTTCAAAGTAAAAACCGCCTGATGACGTTGAGCCCTACTGCCAGCATAGTAAGGAGGTGTGCAGGATCCCTTCTGCGCAGTTAGAAAGCTTGTGGCATGACCAGACAGGCTTTGGGTGCAGGTGGAAGACCGAGAGGAGGTTGAGGATGCAGAAGCAGTGGAGGAACTTTGACATAAAGAGGATTGACGCACAACTCGTGGGGACGGCAAGACTTGGACAGCAGCCCCTTGTCCTGCTGTCACCATAGTTACCCAGTGCCCAGTCAGCGACATGTAACGCCCCTGTCCATGCCTACTCGTCCAAGTGTCTGTGGAGAAATGCACCCTGTCACACACAGAGTTTCTCAAAGAAGCGGTGATGTTGTGTGCGACATGCTGGTGGAGCGCAGGCACACCTTGCTTTGAGAAGTAGTGCCGACTGGGCATCTGGTACTGGGGCACTGCGACGGACATAAGGTCTCGAAAATCCTCTGTGTCCACCAGGCGGAAAGGCAGCATTTCTGTAGCCAAGAGCTTGCAGATGGTGAAATTCAACCTCTTAGCTTTCTCATGGCTAGGAGGAAATGGTCTTTTACTTGTCCACATCTGAGGGACCGAGGGCTGGCTATTGTGCTTAGACGGGGTTGATAAGGGTGTCCCCGGCAAACTGCCGGTCTGTGAGGAAGATGCAGGCGGACATGTTAGCTTGCCTTGATCCAAAGGTGGTGCTATCGATGTCGGACAGCGCTCAACACCAGCTGGTGTTACCACCTCCAAAGAAAATGATGACCTGCCAATCACGCTGGCTGTTGCGGGTAAAGAGGTGGCAGGTCTGCGCCCCAAAACAGGTGTGACTGCTGTCCCCCCAGTCACAGAGGATGAAGAGGCCGCGGAGGCACAAGATATGGCAGACGGTGGTTGGCCCGGCCGGCTAGGCCGCATTGTAGCACACTGAGCTTCCCACTGCAACTTATGCTTCATGTCCATGTGCCGGTTCATGCATGAAGTACTCAAACTATGTATTTTTTGGCCTCTACTTAGCTTTTGCTGACAAATGTTACAGATAACACGAGTTGGGTCATCTTTATCGATCTGAAAAAATGCCCAGGCTATGCAAGGCTTAGCACCCATGCGACCTGAAGAGCCACCACGACTTGTGGTGAGAGGCAGAGTTGTGTTTGAGGATGCAGTTGTTGACGTGCTTCCAGTACTACGTCTCTGTCCAGGAAGGCGCAACCTGACCTCGTCGTCACTAGCATCTTCCTCCACCTCCTCTGCTGACCTCATCTTTTGGCTGACTGTGGGTTGACAGTAAGTGGGATCTCCAACCTCATCATCATCACCCTGTGCGTTATCACACCCGTCGTCCTCAGAGCCAACCTGTTCCTGCCCTGACAAAAGACTAAAGTTGTCGCTCCAATCAGGTATTTGAGCCTCATCATCGTCTTTCTCATTGTCTCCACCAACAGGAGTTACAGTTTGGGAACCAGGGTCTACATTATAGTCAGAACCTTCTGCGTCTGGTCCTGGATCCAACTCATAAAGATTCTGGGCATCAGTGCACATCATTTCCTCGTCTGGATTCACAGAAGCGCTGGAGTCGACCTCTGATTCCCAGGCTATAGTATGAGTAAACAGCTCTGCAGACTCAACCATCTGTTCTACCTCATACTCAGACGGGCAGCTGGAGATTTGGGAGCTGTGAGGAAGCAAGTGCGATTGGGGTGACACCTTTGAGGACTGGAGTATTTGTGATGTTGAAGTTGATGTGGAGAAGAGCCCACTTAAAGGAGCACTTGATATCCGTTGAAGCACCTGCTGTTTTTGTGCCTCATCTGGAATTTGTAGCGTTTGGCATGGCCGTAAGAAAGGGATCTTATCACATTGTCCGCTAAAAGAAGTAGACATTTTAGTTTGGCTGGAAGATGGTCTTTCTTCTGCAGATGTTACTGTTGCTTTAACACCTACCCCACCGACACAACCTTTT
This sequence comes from Phyllobates terribilis, assembly GCF_046119375.1. Taxonomy (NCBI): domain Eukaryota; kingdom Metazoa; phylum Chordata; class Amphibia; order Anura; family Dendrobatidae; genus Phyllobates; species Phyllobates terribilis. Next base: position 793,853,162 of record NW_027362761.1, read on the forward strand.
TTCCCCTTCCCAACACGCCTATTCCCCTTTCCACCAGCAGCAGGCCTTTTTCCACTCATTTTGGAGAATAACTAATTCACAACTCTGGAGTTGTTTGCACAAAAAAACAATGGATAGGAACCGAGCAGAGCTGAGTGGCCAAACTGTGGTATTAGGCCAAAACTATTGGCTGGGTTAGATGCAGAAAAAAATTATATTCAATTTGCAACCTGATGGAGGTCAGTATAGATGGACTAATAGAACAAGTCCCACACACAGCTAGAAGCCCAAATATTTTTTCAGAGGTAGATGCAGAAAAAAATTGTATTCAGTTTGTAACCTGATGGAGGTCAGTATAGATGGACTAATAGAACAAGTCCTACACACAGCTAGAAGCCCAAATATTTTTTCAGAGGTAGATGCAGAAAAAAAATATATTCAGTTTGCAACCTGATGGAGGTCAGTATAAATGGACTAATAGAGAAAGTCCCACACACTGCTAGAAGGTCAAATATTTTTTCAGAGCTAGATGCAGATATAAATTATTTTTAATTTGCAACCTCATGGAGGTCAGTATAGATGGACTAATAGAGAAAGTCCCACACACTGCTAGAAGGCCAAATATTTTTTCAGAGCTAGATGCAGAAAAAAATTATATTCAGTTTGCAACCTGATGGAGGTCAGTATAGATGGACTAAAAGAACAAGTCCCACACACTGCTAGAAGGCCAAATATTTTTTCAGAGGTAGATGCAGATAAAAATTATTTTTAATTTGCAGCCTGATGTAGGTCAGTATAGATGGACTAATATAGAAAGTCCCACACACTGCTAGAAGGCCAAATATTTTTTCAGAGCTAGATGCAGAAAAAAATTATATTCAGTTTGCAACCTGATGGAGGTCAGTATAGATGGACTAATAGAACAAGTCCCACACACAGCTAGAAGCCCAAATATTTTTTCAGAGGTAGATGCAGAAAAAAATTATATTCAGTTTGCAACCTGATGGAGGTCTGTATAGATCGATTAATAGAACAAGTCCCACACACAGCTAGAAGCCCAAATATTTTTTCAGAGGTAGATGCAGAAAAAAATTATATTCAGTTTGCAACCTGATGGAGATCTGTATAGATGGATTAATAGAACAAGTCCCACACACAGCTTGAAGCCCAATATTTTTTCAGAGGTAGATGCAGAAAAAAAATATATTCAGTTTGCAACCTGATGGAGGTCAGTATAGATGGACTAATAGAGAAAGTCCCACACACTGCTAGAAGGCCAAATATTTTTTCAGAGCTAGTTGCAGACAAAAAATTATTTTTAATTTGCAACCTGATGGAGGTCAGTATAGATGGACTAATAGAGAAAGTCCCACACACTGCTAGAAGGCCAAATATTTTTTCAGAGCTAGATGCAGATATAAATTATTTTTAATTTGCAACCTGATGGAGGTCAGTATAGATGGACTATATAGAGAAAGTCCCACACACTGCTAGAAGGCCAAATATTTTTTCAGAGCTAGATGCAGACAAAAAATTATTTTTAATTTGCAACCTGATGGAGGTCAGTATAGATGGACTAATAGAGAAAGTCCCACACACTGCTAGAAGGCCAAATAATTTTTCAGAGCTAGATGCAGATATAAATTATTTTTAATTTGCAACCTGATGGAGGTCAGTATAGATGGACTAATAGAGAAAGTCCCACACACTGCTAGAAGGCCAAATATTTTTTCAGAGCTAGATGCAGAAAAAAATTATATTCAGTTTGCAACCTGATGGAGGTCAGTATAGATGGACTAATAGAACAAGTCCCACACACAGCTAGAAGGCCAAATATTTTTTCAGAGGTAGATGCAGATAAAAATTATTTTTAATTTGCAGCCTGATGGAGGTCAGTATAGATGGACTAATAGAGAAAGTCCCACACACTGCTAGAAGGCCAAATATTTTTTCAGAGCTAGATGCAGAGAAAAAATTATTTTGAATTTGCAACCTGATGGAGGTCAGTATAGATGGACTAATAGAGAAAGTCCCACACACTGCTAGAAGGCCAAATATTTTTTCAGAGCTAGATGCAGAAAAAAATTATATTCAATTTGCAACCTGATGGAGGTCAGTATAGATGGACTAATAGAATGATGCTATGCCCAAAAGATTTTACTTCACTAGGTGCAGTAAACCAATTGGTATTCTATACACAGGTGGTATATCTTGCAACACAGATAGGCTACTCCACTGACTAACACACTCTGCAATAGGCCAAAAAGGATTAGCTTTGCTAGATTCAGCCAAATGCTGTGAAAAAAACTTGCACAGCACTGGCACAGACCTGCCTGGTAAAAACTGATAGGAACTGATGTAACCTAGTCCTGAAAAGGACTGCAATTACAATTAGTCTTTACTCCCACAATCTATCTATTTAAGAGCACAGACCTGCCTGATAAAAGTCGTAGGAAATGCTGTAACCTAGTCCTTAAAAGGACTGCAATCACAACTATTCCCTACTCCCAAGCTATCTGTAGATTTGTGCTAAAATTGGCTTGAAATTAACAAGGTATAGCGCACACAGCAACAGCGGTGCCGTCTAACACGCAGCTGCAGCAGTGAGAAAATGGTGGCGACGGGGAAAATGGCTTGGTCTTATAGGGCAAGGACATGTGACATACACTGCCAATGACACATGCCCTTGCTTGTGTGAAAAAAAGCACTTCGTTCCGTGTGTGCGCTGCTGATAGGCTGACAGATTGCACCTCCCCACTGTAAATGCGGGAAAGAGAAAAAAAAATGGAGATCTTCATTATTCCTGCAGAGATCCATCCCCTGCCCCTCCCCCCACCCCGCTGTACACTCAAACTGCGTATTAACATTAATTTTCATAATTACTGAGAAAAAATCCAGTTATGAATTTGGTGCACGAACAGTTATCGAACATAACCTCGAACAGTCGAATTTTTCTCAAATCGTTCGTGTTCGCCGAACGGCTCGAACACCGCCCAAAACAGCTCGAATTTGAGATTGGCGAACAGTTCGAGTCGAACAACGCTCATCTCTAGTGAACATAGCTCAAGGTGTGGAGGAGTATTCTTGCTTTTGCTTATTTATTTTGCCTTATATACAAGTCATTACCCTGGAAAGGATGTTCCTTAACATATTTACCAGGAAAATCCATTTTGGTTTCATTTTTGTATGTTTTATTATGAGTCTGTAAAAGTGGCGTTATACCTCTGACAACGTTGCTGACAACAGTGACCTGGGAGATAGAAATGCTTCCAGGGGTCTTCCCCATGCTGATCCCATGTCATTTGAGCACTGTTCCCATCGATTTGGGCAATTTTTAGGCCCTCTGCAGACTGCCGGGGGGAGCAGCCTGAAAAATGCTCGAGTTTGCTCCTGCTCCAGGTATCCCAGGCTCTGTTTCCTTCACCTCAGTCCACTGCCCTCTGTTGTACTCCACGTCTGGTTTTGCAGGTTGCAATAATAATGTCATCTCCCTAATCCTATTTAAGGCCAATTAGGACAAAGATCTGTGTTTCAGGATTGGGCCTCTAGATTTCTATTTTGGTGTCCTCCACCTTCTGTGTATATTGTGCTTCAATTTGCTTCCATTACTGCTAGGTTCCACTTCACCCATCCTGCTGCTCCTGAGATTCCTGTGTTTGCCAAGTCCTCAATTCCCATGTGCCTTTCTGCTTACTGCACCAACACTTTTTTCCGTGTGCCCACCAGGACCTGAGGATTAGAGGATCCACCTCACCAGGTGAGCCTAAACTTTGCAACGAACTGCAATTCAGTTCCTATTTAGCAGAAAACAGAGGATACAATACAATTCAGTCAATGGAAGATGACCAGTGCTTCAAAAATGTATTTCAAATGTTGAGTAGTAATTAGAGATGAGCGTTGTTTGACTCGAACTGTTCGCCAATCTCAAATTCGAGCTGTTTTGGGCGGTGTTCGAGCCGTTCGGCGAACACGAACGATTTGAGAAAAATTCGGCTGTTCGAGGTTATGTTCGATAACTGTTCGTGCACCAAAATCATAACTGGATTTTTTCTCAGTAATGATGAAAATTAATGTTAATACGCAGTTTGAGTGTACAGCGGGGTGGGGGGAGGGGCAGGGGATGGATCTCTGCAGGAATAATGAAGATCTCCATTTTTTTTTCTCTTTCCTGCATTTACAGTGGGGAGGTGCAATCTGTCAGCCTATCAGCAGCGCACACACGGAGCGAAGTGCTTTTTTTCACACAAGCAAGGGCATGTGTCATTGGCAGTGTATGTCACATGTCCTTGCCCTATAAGACCAAGCCATTTTCCCCGTCGCCACCATTTTCTCACTGCTGCAGCTGCGTGTTAGACGGCACCGCTGTTGCTGTGTGCGCTATACCTTGTTAATTTCAAGCCAATTTTAGCACAAATCTACAGATAGCTTGGGAGTAGGGAATAGTTGTGATTGCAGTCCTTTTAAGGACTAGGTTACAGCATTTCCTACGACTTTTATCAGGCAGGTCTGTGCTCTTAAATAGATAGATTGTGGGAGTAAAGACTAATTGTAATTGCAGTCCTTTTCAATACTAGGTTACATCAGTTCCTATCAGTTTTTGCCAGGCAGGTCTGTGCCAGTGCTGTGCAAGTTTTTTTCACAGCATTTGGCTGAATCTAGCAAAGCTAATCCTTTTTGGCCTATTGCAGAGTGTGTTAGTCAGTGGAGTAGCCTATCTGTGTTGCAAGATATACCACCTGTGTATAGAATACCAATTTTTTTACTGCACCTAGTGAAGTAAAATCTTTTGGGCATAGCATCATTCTATTAGTCCATCTATACTGACCTCCATCAGGTTGCAAATTGAATATAATTTTTTTCTGCGTCTAGCTCTGAAAAAATATTTGGGCTTCTAGCAGTGTGTGGGACTTGTTCTATTAGTCCATCTATACTGACCTCCATCAGGTTGCAAACTGAATATAATTTTTTTCTGCATCTAGCTCTGAAAAAATATTTGGCCTTCTAGCAGTGTGTGGGACTTGTTCTATTAGTCCATCTATACTGACCTCCATCACGCTGCAAATTCAAAAGAATTTTTTGTCTGCATCTAGCTCTGAAAAAATATTTGGCCTTCTAGCAGTGTGTGGGACTTTCTCTATTAGTCCATCTATACTGACCTCCATCAGGTTGCAAATTAAAAATAATTTTTATCTGCATCTAGCTCTAAAAAAATATTTGGCCTTCTACCAGTGTGTGGGACTTTCTCTATTAGTCCATCTATACTGACCTCCATCAGGTTGCAAACTGAATATATTTTTTTCTGCATCTACCTCTGAAAAAATATTGGGCTTCTAGCAGTGTGTGGGACTTTCTGTATTAGTCCATCTATACTGACCTCCATCACGCTGCAAATTCAAAATAATTTTTTGTCTGCATCTAGCTCTGAAAAAATATTTGGCCTTCTAGCAGTGTGTGGGACTTTCTCTATTAGTCCATCTATACTGACCTCCATCAGGTTGCAAATTAAAAATAATTTTTATCTGCATCTAGCTCTGAAAAAATATTTGGCCTTCTAGCAGTGTGTGGGACTTTCTCTATTAGTCCATCTATACTGACCTCCATCAGGTTGCAAATTCAAAATAATTTTTTGTCTGCATCTAGCTCTGAAAAAATATTTGGCCTTCTAGCAGTGTGTTGGACTTTCTCTATTAGTCCATCTATACTGACCTCCTCCAGGTTGCAAATTCAAAATATTTTTTTGTCTGCATCTAGCTCTGAAAAAATATTTGGCCTTCTAGCAGTGTGTGGGACTTTCTCTATTAGTCCATCTATACTGACCTCCATCAGGCTGCAAATTAAAAATAATTTTTATCTGCATCTACCTCTGAAAAAATATTTGGCCTTCTAGCTGTGTGTGGGACTTGTTCTATTAGTCCATCTATACTGACCTCCATCAGGTTGCAAACTGAATATAATTTTTTTCTGCATCTAGCTCTGAAAAAATATTTGGCCTTCTAGCAGTGTGTGGGACTTTCTCTATTAGTCCATCTATACTGACCTCCATCAGGTTGCAAATTAAAAATAATTTATATCTGCATCTAGCTCTGAAAAAATATTTGGCCTTCTAGCAGTGTGTGGGACTTTCTCTATTAGTCCATCTATACTGACCTCCATCAGGTTGCAAACTGAATATATTTTTTTTCTGCATCTACCTCTGAAAAAATATTTGGGCTTCTAGCTGTGTGTAGGACTTGTTCTATTAGTCCATCTATACTGACCTCCATCAGGTTGCAAACTGAATACAATTTTTTTCTGCATCTACCTCTGAAAAAATATTTGGGCTTCTAGCTGTGTGTAGGACTTGTTCTATTAGTCCATCTATACTGACCTCCATCAGGTTGCAAATTGAATATAATTTTTTTCTGCATCTAACCCAGCCAATAGTTTTGGCCTAATTCTACAGTTTGGCCACTCAGCTCTGCTCGGTTCCCATCCATTGTTTTTTTGTGCAAACAACTCCAGAGTTGTGAATTAGTTAACCACCAAAATGAGTGGAAAAAGGCCTGCTTCTGGTGGAAAGGGGAATAGGCGTGTTGGGAAGGGGAAAAAAGGTTGTGTCCGTGGGGTAGGTGTTAAAGCAACAGTAACATCTGCAGAAGAAAGACCATCTTCCAGCCAAACTAAAATGTCTACTTCTTTTAGCGGACAATGTGATAAGATCCCTTTCTTACGGCCACACTAATCGCTACAAATTCCAGATGAGGCACAAAAACAGCAGGTGCTTCAACGGATATCAAGTGCTCCTTTAAGTGGGCTCTCCTCCACATCAACTTCAACATCACAAATACTCCAGTCCTCAAAGGTGTCACCCCAATCGCACTTGCTTCCTCACAGCTCCCAAATCTCCAGCTGCCCGTCTGAGTATGAGGTAGAGCAGATGGTTGAGTCTGCAGAGCTGTTTACTCATGCTATAGCCTGGGAATCAGAGGTCGACTCCAGTGCTTCTGTGAATCCAGACGAGGAAATGATCTGCACTGATGCCCAGAATCTTTATGAGTCGGATCCAGGACCAGACGCAGAAGGTTCTGACCATAATGTAGACCCTCATTCCCAAACTGTAACTCCTGTTGGTGGAGACAATGAGGAAGACGATGATGAGACTCAAATACATGATTGGAGCGACAACTTTAGTTTTTTGTCAGGGCAGGAACAGGTTGGCTCTGAGGACGACGGGTGTGATAACGCACAGGGTGATGATGATGAGGTTGGAGATCCCACTTACTGTCAACCCACAGTCAGCCAAGAGATGAGGTCAGCAGAGGAGGTGGAGGAAGATGCTAGTGACGACGAGTTCAGGTTGCGCCTTCCTGGACAGAGACGTAGTACTGGAAGCACGTCAACAACTGCATCCTCAAACACAACTCTGCCTCTCACCACAAGTCGTGGTGGCTCTTCAGGTCGCATGGGTGCTAAGCCTTGCATAGCCTGGGCATTTTTTCAGATCGATAAAGATGACCCAACTCGTGTTATCTGTAACATTTGTCAGCAAAAGCTAAGTAGAGGTCAAAAGACACATAGTTTGAGTACTTCATGCATGAACCGGCACATGGACATGAAGCATAAGTTGCAGTGGGAAGCTCAGTGTGCTACAATGCGGCCTAGCCGGCCGGGCCAACCACCGTCTGCCATATTTTGTGCATCCGCGGCCTCTTCATCCTCTGTGACTGGGGGGACAGCAGTCACACCTGTTTTGGGGCGCAGACCTGCCACCTCTTTATCCGCAACAGCCAGCGTGATTGGCAGGTCATCATTTTCTTTGGAGGTGGTAACACCAGCTGGTGTTGAGCGCTGTCGGACATCGATAGCACCACCTTGGGATCAAGGCAAACTAACATGTCCACCTGCATCTTCCTCACAGACCGGCAGTTTGCTGGGGACACCCTTATCAACCCTGTCTAAGCACAATAGCCAGCCCTCGGTCCCTCAGATGTGGACAAGTAAAAGACCATTTCCTCCTAGCCATGAGAAAGCTAAGAGGTTGAATTTCACCATCTGCAAGCTCTTGGCTACAGAAATGCTGCCTTTCCGCCTGGTGGACACAGAGGATTTTCGAGACCTTATGTCCGTCGCAGTGCCCCAGTACCAGATGCCCAGTCGGCACTACTTCTCAAAGAAAGGTGTGCCTGCGCTCCACCAGCATGTCGCACACAACATCACCGCTTCTTTGAGAAACTCTGTGGGTGACAGGGTGCATTTCACCACAGACACTTGGACGAGTAGGCATGGACAGGGGCGTTACATGTCGCTGACTGGGCACTGGGTAACTATGGTGACAGCAGGACAAGGGGCTGCTGTCCAAGTCTTGCCGTCCCCACGAGTTGTGCGTCAATCCTCTTTATGTCAAAGTTCCTCCACTGCTTCTGCCTCCTCAACCTCCTCTCGGTCTTCCACCTGCACCCAAAGCCTGTCTGGTCATGCCACAAGCTTTCTAACTGCGCAGAAGGGATCCTGCACACCTCCTTACTATGCTGGCAGTAGGGCTCAACGTCATCAGGCGGTTTTTACTTTGAAATGTCTGGGAAATGTGAGTCACACAGCTGAGGAGTTGTGGTCAGCTCTGGAGAACCAATTTCATGAATGGTTGTCTCCACTGGACCTGAAACCAGGGAAGGCCGTGTGCGACAATGCTGCAAACCTGGGTGCGGCCCTTCGCCGGGGCAATGTCACAAACGTGCCTTGTATGGCTCACGTGTTGAACCTGGTTGTCCAGCAATTTTTAGCCCACTATCCCAGACTAGATGGCCTTCTGCAGAGGGCACGGTCGCTGTGTGCTCACTTCCGCCGTTCGCATCCCGCAGCTCTGCGACTTACATCTCTACAGAAGTCGTTGGGCCTGCCACTTCACCGGCTAAAATGCGATGTGCCTACCCGGTGGAATTCAACTCTGCACATGTTGCAGCGACTGTCGCAGCACCGACAAGCCCTGGTGCAATACGTTCTGACGTATAGCCTGGGCCAACGAGAACCAGAGGTGGGGCAAATCACACTGGAGGAGTGGTCTCAGATCAGGGACCTATGCACCCTTCTGCACAGTTTTGAAATGGCGACGAAGATGTTTAGTGCTGACGATGCCATTATCAGCATGACTATTCCGGTGATTTACATGCTGGAGCACATGTTAAACAGAATTCGGAGTCAGGTGGTGGCACAAGAGGAGGTGGAGGAAGTAGAGGAGGAGGAGTTGTATGCGGAAGGGCTAACATCTGCAAGGTCCAGACGGTCGGCAGCACCAAGGCGGCAGGCATGTGAGGGTGGGGGAGATGGTTTTACCAGGGCGCATGGTAGCAGCCAAACTAGTGAGGAAGGTGCAGGAGCCCAGGAAGAAGTGGAGGACGAACTGATGGAAGACTCATCAGATGAGGGAGACCTTGATCACATTTCTGTTGTGCGAGGTTGGGGGGAGAGGACAGAGGAAGGAAGCATGATTGTTACCTCGCCACCAACACAACAGGGACTTGATGCTCCTGGATGCGCAACACACATGAGTGCCTTCTTGCTGCACTACCTGCAACATGACCCTCGAATTGTGAGAATTAGAAATAATCCTGACTACTGGGTTGCCACACTGTTAGATCCCCGGTACAAAAGTAAATTTGCAGAAATTATTCCTGCCATAGAAAGGGATGCACGAATGCAGGAGTATCAGCAGAGACTGTTGCAGAATCTTACATGTGCTTTTCCACAAAACACCAGTGGTGCACGTAGTGAATCTCACAGTTCCAACTTGCCAACCGTGGGACCGTCAAGTGTTCAGCACTCAAACCGTAACAGAACCACAGTGTCTGCTGGTAACATCAATTTTGCGGAATCATTTCACCACTTTTTTAGCCCATCCTTTGCAAGGCCACAGGAGACAAGAAGTTTGACACATAGTCAACGCCTAGAGACGATGGTACAGGAGTATCTCCAAGTAAACATTGAAGCCATGACTGTGTCACTGGACCCTTGCTCATTTTGGGCTTCCAATCTGGATAAATGGCCGGAGCTAGCCACTTACGCCTTGGAGATCTTGTCATGCCCCGCAGCCAGCGTTCTTTCTGAACGTGTGTTCAGCGCTGCTGGTGGTGTGCTGACAGATAAGCGCACGCGGCTCTCCACTGATAATGTAGACAGACTCACGTTCATAAAGATGAACAAATCATGGATCCGAAACGACTTTTCTACCCCTGTGTCATCCTGGGGAGAGTAAAAGCTTGATGATTGGTTAAAATCACCCTACCAACCGTTTTAAGCTTTCAAATTACTAATCATGTTTATCTGTATCTTGGCTGGAAAATAATTTGGGCTTTGTAGCAGTGTGCAGCACTGATTCTATTAGGCCATCTATAATAAGCTCCACTAGATTTAAAATTACTAATCATGTTTATCTGTATCTTGACTGGAAAATAATTTGGGCTTTGTAGCAGTGTGCAGCACTGATCCTATTAGGCCATCTATACTAAGCTCCACCAGATTTAAAATTAATAATAATTTTAAGCTGCATCTAGCCCGGAAAATAATTTTGGGGCTCCGAGATGCGCAAGACACATAAGTGCCTTCTTGCTGCACTACCTGCAACATGACCCTCATATTGTCAGAATTCGAAGTAATCATGACTACTGGGTTGCCACACTCTTAGATCCCCCAAACTTTTAGATCAACCTTTTCATTTTAATAAAGACCAAAAAAATGGTCATTTTTGAAATTATAAGCATTAGCAGGTTATTAGAAACTGAAATCAAACAGTTTTCAACTCAAAACTTTATTCTAGGTGATTTTACATTTTCACATAGGACCCCTTGTTCGAAAGGAGCTTCTGAACTCTCTCGTCCATTGAATTTGTCAGGTTTTGGATGGTTTCTGCTTCAATTGTTTTGCATGAGGACAGAATACCCTCCCAGAGCTGTTGCTTAGATGTGAACTGCCTCCCGCCATCATAGACACTCCTTTTGATGATGCTCCAGAGGTTCTGAATGGGGTAGAGGTCAGGGGAGCATGGGGGTCACACCATAAGTTTGTCCCCTTTTATGCCCATATCAGCCAGAGATGCAGATGTTTTATATGCAGCATGAGATGGTGCATTATCATGCAAAAAAATGATCTTGCTGTGAAATGCACGGTTCTTCTTCTTGAACCATGGCAGGAAGTGCTGTTTGAGAAAATCCACATACATTATGGAGTTCATCTTTAGCACCTTCAGGGATCCTAAAGGGGCCGACAATCTCTCTCCCCATGACAAAACATTACTCCACCTCCTCCTTGTTGGCGCTGTAGCCGTGTTTGCGTGGGGTGTCCATCAACCAGCCATCCTCTGCTCCATCCATCTGGACCATCGAGCGCTGCACGGCACTCATCCGTGAACAAAACAGTTTTGAAATCAGTCTTCATGTAATGTTTGGCCCACTGGAGCTGTTTCTGCTTGTGTGAAGTGGATAGAGGAGGTCGACAGGATGGCGTATGCACAGCTGCAAACCTCTGAAGGACCCTGCATCTTGTTGTTTGGGGGACGTTGGAGGCACCAGCAGCTTCAAAAACTTGTCTGCTGCTATGACAAGGCTTTTTTGCCGCTGCTCTTTTAACCTGACGTAATTGCCTGTAGGAAAGAGTCCTCAATTTGCCCTTATCAGCACGCACACGTGTGTACTGTGAATCAGCTACATACTTCTTGATTTCCAAGACACTTCATCCTGATCATCACACAATGTTGATTGTAGTCATGCCTTGACCTAAACACTCCACAATTTGTTGCTTCTCAGCAGCCGACACATCCTTTTTCTTTCCCATTTTGGCAGAAAATGTAGGCTGCTTAATAATGTGAGACAGCCTTCTTAAGTAGTCTTGCCTTTCATTGGACACACCTGCCAAACTAATTAGCACAGGTGTCTGCAATTGCTTAAAGTGATATAAAGAGCCCTGACACACATCACCATCAATGAGTTTAACTGACAAACAAACAAATTCTTCCCTTTTCACTCCTAAACACTTTTTGCATAATAATTTGGAACACAGTGTACATGTGCTTTTCCACAAAACACCAGTGGTTCACGTAGTGAATCTTACAGTTCTAACTTGCCAACCGTGGTCTGTATGGAGTTGTTCAATAAAGGGCCCAAAATTAAGATAACATAGATGGGAGAGGTCTCTATGAATAGGAATTCCTAAGTATTTGATACCCTGTGAGGGCCAGGCAAAGGGAAAGTTGGACTGGATGGAATCCTATATGGATTTGGGGAGGGAGACATCGAGAGCCTCAGACTTCGCTGCATTGATTTTAAAATTTGACCATGTAACAAAGTGATCTATTTCAGCCATAACAGCATGGATGGATATATGTGATTGAGTAATATATACTAGGACATCATCAGCAAATAGAGAGCACTTGTACTCGGTGCCTCCCACCTCAATCCACCTAATATTGGGGTTATGGCGAATTGATGAGAGCAGGTGCTCCGTCACTAGGATGTATAAGAGAGGGGGCAGAGGACATCCCTGCCTTGTCCCATTGGTGATTGTGAAAGGTGATGAAAATGTTCTGATGCACCCCCTGGGCCTTGGGACACCCGGAGCCGGACCCTTTTTGGTGGATGCTGGTGGTTGTAGTCTTCGTGGCGGCGACCCGGTTCCGTGGCTCAGGGTGGTCAAACCAGTGGCGGAACTATTTATGTGGTTTTGATGTTTAAATGTCCGACTACGCCACCCGTGGATTGCGGTAAGAGTGAACCGCCGCTGCAGGGCAGACCGCTGAGGCTGGTGTTGTGGGTGCAGCAGAGCGTAGCATAACTCCACACGGGAGGAGAATAGCCTCAGGGCAGTGTATGCGGAGGATGGGGGTGATGGTGCAGGGCAGCAGCAGTAACGACACGGAGTCAGTGATGCAGTCCAGGGCCTTTACTCACAGTTCTTATTATCCAGACCACGTCTGCAGGTAACGGCTGCCCACGTCGTACTGTGCTCACCAGGTGAGGGGCTCAGACAACTCCCAGATAACTTTGGAGCGCTTCACAGGACCCCCTTTGTGTGTCCTTTGTCTGGCCTTTCTTACCAACCCTTCTGTCCGGCTGCCTCGGGCCTCCTCTTGGTAAACTTGGTGCCAGTTTCCCTGACCCTATGTGGTGCCTTCCTAGCGGGTGTAGCGAGGGGCTGCGCCACATAAAATGTCACAGCCTCCGGTTTCTAGCTGAGGGTCGTTTCCTGCCTCCACTAGTTTCGGGGACCGGTCTCGCCCTTTGGCCTGACCCCTCCACGCAGGTGGATTCGGGCGTGCGGTGGCGACTCGCCCGTCCGCACCCCTGGGATCCCTTCATTCCTCGTTCCTGGAGCCTTCTCCGCTCCTCTTCATTCCTTCTCCCTCTTCCAGGCCTGGGCCTCTGTTACTAGGCCCACCTCCGGAGCAGAGCTCATGCAGAGCCCCTGCTCCCTGCCACTTCTGCTCAGACTTCTCTGCACTGAACTAAGATGGTGTCCACCTTTTATACTCCCTTCTCAATGCACCCAGGAACTGCTTCCTCCCTGCTCCTGCACTACAGGGTTCCCCTTCCTCAGTGTTCCCTCCCCCCACTCCAGCCAGGGACAGGGACTGTCATGCCCATCTCAGAGGCATATTGGTCGCCCTGCCCCACGGCAATGTGGTGTAATGCATGCAGGTGTCGGGTCCTGATCCACACTCCATCCTTACCTGAGAGTGAGATATCACACCTCTGGGTGAGGTGCAATACCTCTGTAGCAACCGAGCCTTCAGGGTGCTACAGTTCCATTTATCTTCAGCCTAGGTGACGTATTGTGATACAGGGCCGTGATTTTGGCTATAAAAGGGTCCCCTAGACCCCTACCCCAAGCTTTTTAAGAGAATCATATATGGCATGCCAGGAGACTCTATGGAATGCTTTCTCAGCATCCAACGAGAGTATCTAATTACAAATTTTTAACTGCATCTAGCCCAGGAAATACTTTGTGCCTAGTAGCAGTGTCTGCTAGTCAGCGGATTATCCCGGCTGTTAAGCAAGCTACACCACCTGTAGTTTGGACACTTAATTTTTTCAAAGGAAATGCTTCGGGACCACGGGATACTCAGTGAAGAGCATCAGGAGGCACCCCAAGGCATAGGGGCTGGGACTGGCAGTAGGATGCCTTGCGGTGGACAGCTGAGCTCGATCCTTATAAAAGCTTTTTAACTGCAGCAGCTTTAGTGGACGCTACTGGAGCTGGAATTACGCGGCTGCTGGCATGAGACTTGCCCTCCAATAGATCCTTGTAAATGGATTTAAAGTGTATTCATTTAAATTAGAGAGACAATTTAAATTAAAAAGCTTAGAGCTGCCTCCACCACAGGGGGGCTCGCTCGACCCAACAGCGGACAGGCACCAGTATTGGGAGAGGGGGGCTGGCCGTCAGGGTTCACCGCGGCTCTGGCTCAAACCCGGCGACACGGAGGTGGCACGGGCAGGAGCGGACTGAACGTGTCGGCTTCTCACTTTTTGGATTTTAGAAGGGCATGACATGCCTATATCTGTGTCTCCCCCTCCTTTTACTCCTCCACCTCTTTTCTTATCGCATGACTATATGTACTTGTCAATTTTCCATGTGTTAGTTGTGTCTTCTGAGCAGTTTGTCAGCTTTTGGACACCTTTGAAGGTGTTTTCTATGTGTTTCTATGTGTTTTTGTTTGCCTGACATTGGTTTTAACGGTGTTCGAAGGTGTTCGACGAACAGTTCGGCGAACACACGGGTGTTCGACGAACCGAACCGAACTCGAAAACTACGGGGGTGGCTCAACACTATTAGTAATGTGAATATTAAAAAGCTAAAATTGTGAAATGCTGAGGGCTCATACATTGCCTCATTTATTAGGAAGTCATTCTTCCTAGTGCCTTGCTACACTGATCAATCATTTAATGACTTTACTCCCACAAGACATCATACAGAGTGTAAACCAGCAGGATATCACATCTTTCAAATCATAATCAATTATCCAGAAAGTTAGCTATAGTCATTTCAGTGATTTTTTTAATAGCATTACCTTAAGCTTGCTGTATAATGTAAAGTTGTATGCCAGGACCAAGTAGCAAGTTTGTAATGGATGCAGCCATATGTGAGTAGATGTCCCTGTTATCATCTCAGTGACAGATGTCAAATGTCGCAGCCAACTAATTGTGTTTAAGAGTTGTACCAACAATTTTCTCTACAAAGAAACTGTAAAGTAACTAAAAAAAGAGGCAGTGGGGGTGACCAATGTAACAGTGGGGAAGGGCGTAGCCTTCACTTGGCACTGAGATAGTTAAAGGAAGTGTTCCTGAAGTCAGACCTCTCTGAACTGTTGGTAGACCAAGCTAAGGGGTTAGCCTTAGTGGTCCAGTCAGTAGAGTAGAGGGGGAACTTAGTGCCCTGATCAAGCCTTGAGTGATATAAAGCTTGTTCCTGGCATAATTCCTTGTGGGCTGCAGTACCTGTAAACAGCCACAAGATGCCACTGTCCTGTTTGCAGATGTCAGGTTGAGTCTGCTAGTAGTGTTACAGACAGTGATGAGTTCATGCTGTGTGATGACAGTGCACTGAGGGTGGGCACATTAGGAAAATCTCTGTTTAGTTTCCAGAATCAGGAAGTGATTCTTCAGTAAGAGATAGGACAGAGAACCATACAGGCAGCCTGAATATATATTGGCTGCTAGGGTAGACGGGAGCTCCGTACCCTCAGACAATGGGATCACCAGTGTGAAAGTCTCCCTACGCAAGAGCAAGAGTCCTGTTAGCTGGCCGGAGAAACTCATCAAAGGTAGTGAGGACCCGGGGCACTTCTAGTCTGCAGGAAGCAGAGGAAGATAAATAGGACTCCAGGCTAAGACGTGGGGGAGAGATATCGGATCCAGATCACTGTTGGTATTGCGGAAGAGTCTCTTGGGCCAGAGATTAGAGTCACAGAGATGCTTCACTTAAAGAGGGAACCAGGGCTGAAGGAGTTGCCAGCGCCTGTGAGAGAGATGATAACCTGTCGGGCCATATCCATTATATCTGCCTGTAAATATTGTATATATTCCTCTTCCCCAAGTAAAGTTCAAGTTCTGGTTAAGAACCTCGTGTCCTCTGAATTTATTGCAGCCATGGTCCCAGAAAAGAAATGCCTGGAGACAGCCGCGATCGGATGGCTTGAAGTAAGTGAAGAGCACCACATACACAGCCACACTTCAGATGGAGGACAAGTATTGTCTGTAGGGTGAAAGAGCGAGAGGGGGCTACAGCTTGCCCACGACTACCTCGCTGGGGCACCTTACATTTGGCGTAGTCGGCAGAATGCGAGCTCCTCCCATGAAGAAAGCGGGGAAGAGCCGACACAGAACACTGAGGAGAAGTGCTGGAAGGCATGCGGCCCAAGATGGCGGCCCGAAGCATGGATTCCAAGATGGTGACAATGGCGGTAAAGTCTGGGAGAAGAACCACCTATCGTGGGAGTGGACGGCGCCGGAGAGCGCGAAAAGATGTCCAGCCCCTACGAATTCCGGCCCAAACAAGGATGGGCCCAGCAGTTAAGATGCGCCCCAGGATGGGACATCCAGTGAGGAAGAGGGCGCGGCGCAAATTGAAGTCCGGCCCCGTGAGTATCAGCGCGCACAGAGAAGGGGCGCGGCTGAAGGAGGAGCTGCCGAGAGTGATGAGTGACGCGGCGGTCGCGTCAGAAAGCCGGCCCAGGAAGAGGAGGAGTTGGACGCGCAGGACGCGCGTCACTGGTAAGCGACCAGCACCATTTTCCGTCCAACACACGAGAGGAAGGAGGTGCTGCGGTGGATGCTCTGCGAAGATGGCAACCGGAGGATCGGATGACCTGTCCGGAATGCGCGCTGAGGAAGAGATGCTAGAGCTGAGTACCCGAGGGGCTGCAAGCGAGAGTTGCTCGCTAGCGGATGCCGCCCATGAGTCTTTACCCCCAGTGGCTGTACAGTGGTCCACTAGGCCCGATCCGGAGCTGGGCCTGCTTATCCATGAGTTCCGCATGTGGTGCTGGAACCGGATGCCGGAAGACCCGTTCCCCTCGGCCGAGGGTGGAGAACATTCTGGTGGGGCCGGAGCAACAGCTGCAGCGGAGCCTGACGGAGGTGAGCAGCCTATACCCCAGCGGCCGGTTTCGCCTGCGGCGCCTGCCGTGACAGCTTCCACCGTGACAGGGGCCCCTAGGCCTGAAGGGGTGGTGCGGAGGCGGAGGCGAGGCCTCCCAGGAAGATGGCCCCGCAAGAGAGTTTCTGGCAGCTGGCGGTGGAGGCCATCGACACCCCTTCGGTGAAAAGTTACGCCGAGCTCGGGAGTCTGAGGTGGACTACCGGCAACCCCCCGATGACGCCACAAGAGCAGCGGCGATGGACCGACACCTTCCTCAGAGGCTGGCTGGAAGGGTCCAACGCGGCGCGGAGAGAGTCGGTGGAGGACTCCCAGACTCAGGGACGAGTCCTTGAGTTTCACATCCGTGAGGGGTACGGATTCCTGGAGGAAGTGTTGACCGGGCACGAGGTGTTCGTTACTCGGGAGGTTATCAAACGTGACTACTTGCCTGACCGTCTCCACAATCTACATGTGGGGGACATAGTCCACTTCGTAAAATGTGAATGTTCCAGGGGGTGGTACGCGGCTGCGCTCACCCGTCCATACAAGTGGGAGGATGTCCTTTAGAAGGACAGGGAAGTCTTCCAGCGAAGGGCCAAGAGGGAGGCAAAGCAGCGCTGGGCTAGGGAAGCCCCGAAAGGCTTTCTGTCCCCACCTAAGGCCAGTGCTCCACCAGCAGAGGAGCCTAGGATGCGGCAGTGGGGAGAAATTGTAAGCGACGAGGAGGAGGATGTCGCAAGCGACAAGGAAGCTGATTTCCTTAGTGAGGTGCCAGAGAAGGAGTCGGCACCACAACACCCAGGAGGGGCTGAGGCAGTTGAGCAAGGGACTGCAGAGAGACTTAGGCTGGTGCCAGTCAGGAGGTTCATTATTTTTCTGTGACCAGCTACGGCCCTACCCAGGTCGGCTGTGGCAGTGGTACGTCCTCGGACGAGGACCCCGGGCCTAACAGATACCCCGATCAGCCGTGGAAATGGAGGAAGTCACCTTCGTCTGCAGCATGGGCCGCCTTCATGAAGGAGCGATGGGAGGCCCGGAAGATGTGAGTAGGCTAAAAGGTCCGTTGACCTTTCACCTCTTCTACTAGGACCCACCGGAATGTGGTCCTGTTCCTGGGACTGTTTCCCAATGGGGGCGGAGTGCCCCATGTTTAAATAAGTTAAAAAGAATATATATATGGAGGACTGTTCCCCTACCTCCCAGGCCAGGAAGGCCTTAAGCAGCACCAAAGTTGTGTGCCCAGGAGAGCTGCTCTTTTTGCTTTTACTTTTTATTTTTCTTTTGTTGCGCTTGTTGCGCCTTTTTCTGCTGGAATTTAAAATGCTGAGGCACACATTGAGGATGGATATCCTCCAAATCTAAGAGACTTGCGGCCTAGCGGGAAGAACCGGTGACCCCCGCTAGGGCCAAGAAGAAAGAGACTCACAGGTTGTTACCTGTGACTGTGTGCCTCAGAATGCAGCCCTTGAAGGAGATTGGGGGCTATTGAGGTGTTGGCCTGTCTTAAAAATATGGACATGGACACTGTGTTTCCAGGGTCCTTACCAAGAAGGACCGGTACTCCCGAGAAAGTTTTGAAAAGTTGATAATGGACTGTCCTGAGCTGCTGTTCCGGGGCCCTTAACCGAGAAGGGCCGGTCTCACATTCAAGAAGACGTTTTTCAGGACCAGTCGTTTACTAAAATGTTTTAGTAAATCTAGTAAAGTGATATAATGTCATAGCTGCTGATCTGTGTTGATTGTTTAGTGTGGTCGGGGACGACCAACATTAAAGTGTCGGGGAATGTAACAGTGGGGAAGGGCGTAGCCTTCACTTGGCACTGAGATAGTTAAAGGAAGTATTCCTGAAGTCAGACCTCTCTGAACTGTTGGTAGACCAAGCTAAGGGGTTAGCCTTAGTGGTCCAGTCAGTAGAGAAGAGGGGGAACTTAGTGCCCTGATCAAGCCTTGAGTGATATAGAGCTTGTTCCTGGCATAATTCCTTGTGGGCTGCAGTACCTGTAATTAGCCACAAGCTGCCACTGTCCTGGGTGCAGATGTCAGGTTGAGTCTGCTAGCAGTGTTACAGACAGTGATGAGTTAATGCTGTGTGATGACAGCGCACTGAGGGTGGGCACATTAGGAAAATCTCTGTTTAGTTTCCAGAATCAGGAAGTGATTCTTCAGTAAGACATAGGACAGAGAACCATACAGGCAGCATGAATATATATTGGCTGCTAGGGTAGACGGGAGCTCCGTACCCTCAGACAGTGGGATCACCAGTGTGAAAGTCTCCCTACGCAAGAGCAAGAGTCCTGTTAGCTGGCCGGAGAAACTCATCAAAGGTAGTGAGGACCCGGGGCACTGCTAGTCTGCAGGAAGCAGAGGAAGATAAATAGGACTCCAGGCTATGACGTGGGGGAGAGATATCGGATCCAGATCACTGTTGGTATTGCGGAAGAGTCTCTTGGGCCAGAGATTAGAGTCACAGAGATGCTTCACTTAAAAAGGGAATCAGGGCTGAAGGAGTTGCCAGCGCCTGTGAGAGAGATGATAACCTGTCAGGCCTTATCCATTATATCTGCCTGTAAATATTGTATATATTTCTCTTCCCCAAGTAAAGTTCAAGTTCTGGTTAACAACCTCGTGTCCTCTGAATTTATAGCTGCCCTGGTCCCAGAAGAGAAATGCCTGGAGACAGCCGCGATCGGATGGCTTGAAGTAAGTGAAGAGCACCACATACACAGCTACACTTCAGAGGGAGGACACGTATTGTCCGTAGGGTGAAAGAGCGAGAGGGGGATACAGCTCACCAACGACTACCTCGCTGGGGCACCTTACATTTGGCGTAGTCGGCAGAATGCGAGCTCCTCGCATGAAGAAAGCGGGAAAGAGCCGACGCAGAACACTGAGGAGAAAGTGTTGGAAGGCATGCAGCCCAAGATGGCGGCCCGAAGCATGGATTCCAAGATGGTGACAATGTCGGTAAAGTCTGGGAGAAGAACTGCCTATCGTTGGGGTGGACGGCGCCGGAGAGCGCGAAAAGATGTCCAGCCCCTACGAGTTCCGGCCCAAAGAAGGATGGGCCCAGCAGTGAAGATGTGTCCCAGGATGGGATGTCCAGTGAGGAAGAGGGCACGGCGTAAAGTGAAGTCCGGCCCCTTGAGTATCAGCGCGCACAGAGAAGGGGCGCGGCTGAAGGCGGAGCTGCCGAGAGTAACGTGTGACGCGGCGGTCACGTCAGAAAGCCGGCCCAGGAAGAGGAGGAGTTGGACGCGCACAACGAGCGTCACTGGTAAGCGACCAGCGCCATTTTCCGTCCAACACACGAGAGGAAGGAGGTGCTGCAGTGGATGCTCTGTGAAGATGGCAACCGGAGGATCGGATGTCCTGTCCGGAATGCGCGCCGAGGAAGAGATGCTAGAGCTGAGTACCCGAGGGGCTGCAAGCGAGAGTCGCTCGCTCGCGGATGCTGCCCGTGAGTCTTTACCCCCAGTGGCAGTACAGAGGTCCACTAGGCCCGATCCGGAGCTGGGCCTGCTTATCCATGAGTTCCGCATGTGGTGCTGGAGCCGGATGCCGGAAGACCCGTCCCCCTCGGCCGAGGGTTGAGAACATTCTGGTGGGGCCGGAGCAACAGCTGCAGCGTAGCCTGACGGAGGTGAGCAGCCTGTACCCCAGCGACCGGTTTCGCTGCGGCGCCTGCCGCGACAGCTTCCACAGCGACAGGGGCCCCTAGGCCTGAAGAGGGTGGTGCGGAGGCGGAGGCGAGGCCTCCCAGGAAGAGGGCCCCACAAGAGAGTTTCTGGCAGCTGGCTGTGGAGGTCATCGACACCCCTTCGGCGAAACGTTACGCCGAGCTCGGGAGTCTGAGGTGGACTACCCGCAACCCCCCGATGACGCCACGAGAGCAGCGGCGATGGACCGACACCTTCCTCAGAGGCTGGCTGGAAGGGTCCAATGCAACGCGGCGCGGAGAGAGTCGGTGGAGGACTCCCAGACTCGGGGACGAGTCCTTGAGTTTCACATCCGTGAGGGGTACAGATTCCTGGAGGAAGAGTGGACCGGGCACGAGGTGTTCGTTACTCGGGAGGTTATCAAACGTGACTACTTGCCTGACCGTCTCCACAATCTACGTGTGGGGGACATAGTCCACTTCGTAAAATGCGAATGTTCCAGGGGGTGGTACGCGGCTGCGCTCACCTGTCCATACAAGTGGGAGGATGTCCTTGAGAAGGACAGGGAAGTCATCAAGTGAAGGGCCAAGAGTGAGGCAAAGCAGCGCCTGGCTAGGGAAGCCCCGAAAGGCTTTCTGTCCCCACCTAAGGCTAGTGCTCCGCCAGCAGAGGAGCCTAGGATGCAGCAGTGCGGAGAAATTGTAAGCGACGAGGAGGAGGATGTCGCAAGCGACAAGGAAGCTGATTTCCTTAGTGAGGTGCCAGAGAAGGAGTCGGCACCACAACACCCAGGAGGGGCTGAGGTAGTTGAGCAAGGTACTGCCAGAGAGACTCAGGCTGGTGCCAGTCAGGAGGTTCATCATTTTTCTGTGACCAGCTACGGCCCTACCCAGGTCGGCTGTGGCAGTGCTACGTCCTCGGACGAGGACCCCGGGCCTAGCAGATACCCCGATCAGCCGTGGATATGGAGGAAGCCACCTTCGTCTGCAGCATGGGCCGCCTTCATGAAGGAGCGACGGGAGGCCCGGAAGAAGTGAGAAGGCTAAAAGGTCCGTTGACCTTTCACCTCTTCTCCTACTAGAACCCACCGGAATGTGGTCGTGTTCCTGGGATTGTTTCCCAATGGGGGCGGAGTGCCCCATGTTGAAATAAGTTAAAAAGAATATATATATGGAGGACTGTTCCCCTACCTCCCAGGCCAGGAAGGCCTTAAGCAGCACCAAAGTTGTGTGCCCAGGAGAGCTGCTCTTTTTGTTTTTACTTTTTATTTTTCTTTTGTTGCGCTTGTTGCGCCTTTTTCTGCTGGAATTTAAAATGCTGAGGCACACCTTGAGGATGGATATCCTCCAAATCTAAGAGACTTGCGGCCTAGCGGGAAGAACCAGTGACCCCCGCTAGGGCCAAGAAGAAAGAGACTCACAGGGTGTTACCTGTGACTGTGTGCCTCAGAATGCAGCCCCTGAAGGAGATTGGGGGCTATTGAGGTGTTGGCCTGTCTTAAAAATATGGACATGGACACTGTGTTTCCAGGGTCCTTACCAAGAAGGACCGGTACTCCCGAGAAAGTTTTGAAAAGTTGATAATGGACTGTCCTGAGCTGCTGTTCCGGGGCCCTTAACCGAGAAGGGCCGGTCTCCCATTCAAGAAGACATTTTTCAGGACCAGTCGTTTACTAAAATGTTTTAGTAAATCTAGTAAAGTGATATAATGTCATAGCTGCTGATCTGTGTTGATTGTTTAGTGTGGTCGGGGACGACCAACATTAAAGTGTCGGGGAATGTAACAGTGGGGAAGGGCGTAGCCTTCACTTGGCACTGAGATAGTTAAAGGAAGTATTCATGAACTCAGACTTCTCTGAACTGTTGGTAGACCAAGCTAAGGGGTTAGCCTTAGTGGTCCAGTCAGTAGAGTAGAGGGGGGACTTAGTGCCCTGATCAAGCCTTGAGTGATATAGAGCTTGTTCCTGGCATAATTTCTTGTGGGCTGCAGTACCTGTAAACAGCCACAAGATGCCACTGTCCTGGGTGCAGATGTCAGGTTGAGTCTGCTAGCAGTGTTACAGACAGTGATGAGTTAATGCTGTGTGATGACAGCGCACTGAGGGTGGGCACATTAGGAAAATCTCTGTTTAGTTTCCAGAATCAAGAAGTGATTCTTCAGTAAGAGATAGGACAGAGAACCATACAGGCAGCCTGAATATATATTGGCTGCTAGGGTAGACGGGAGCTCCGTACCCTCAGACAGTGGGATCACCAGTGTGAAAGTCTCCCTACGCAAGAGCAAGAGTCCTGTTAGCTGGCCGGAGAAACTCATCAAAGGTAGTGAGGACCCGGGGCACTTCTAGTCTGCAGGAAGCAGAGGAAGATAAATAGGACTCCCGGCTAAGACGTGGGGGAGAGATATCGGATCCAGATCACTGTTGGTATTGCGGAAGAGTCTCTGGGGCCAGAGATTAGAGTCACAGAGATGCTTCACTTAAAGAGGGAACCAGGGCTGAAGGAGTTGCCAGCGCCTGTGAGAGAGATGATAACCTGTCGGGCCATATCCATTATATCTGCCTGTAAATATTGTATATATTCCTCTTCCCCAAGTAAAGTTCAAGTTCTGGTTAGGAACCTCGTGTCCTCTGAATTTATTGCTGCCCTGGTCCCAGAAGAGAAATGCCTGGAGACAGCCGCGATCGGATGGCTTGAAGAAAGTGAAGAGCACCACATACACAGCCACACTTCAGAGGGAGGACACGTATTGTCTGTAGGGTGCCAGAGCGAGAGGGGGCTACAGCTTGCCCACGACTACCTCGCTGGGGCACCTTAGATTTGGCGTAGTCGGCAGAATGCGAGCTCCTCGCATGAAGAAAGCGGGGAAGAGCCGACGCAGAATACTGAGGAGAAAGTGTTGGAAGGCATGCGGCCCAAGATGGCGGCCCGAAGCATGGATTCCAAGATGGTGACAATGGCGGTAAAGTCTGGGAGAAGAATCGCCTATCGTGGGAGTGGACGGCGCCGGAGAGCGCGAAAAGATGTCCAGCCCCTACGAGTTCCGGCCCAAAGAAGGATGGGCCCAGCAGTGAAGATGTGTCCCAGGATGGGACGTCCAGTGAGGAAGAGGGCGCGGCGTAAAGTGAAGTCCGGCCCCGTGAGTATCAGCGCGCACAGAGAAGGGGCGCGGCTGAAGGCGGAGCTGCCGAGAGTGACGAGTGACGCGGCGGTCGCGTCAGAAAGCCGGCCCAGGAAGAGGAGGAGTTGGACGCGCAGGACGCGCAGGACGCGCAGGACGCACAGGACGCGCGTCACTGGTAAGCGACCAGCACCATTTTCCGTCCAACACACGAGAGGAAGGAGGTGCTGCGGTGGATGCTCTGCGAAGATGGCAACCGGAGGATCGGATGACCTGTCCGGAATGTGCGCCGAGGAAGAGATGCTAGAGCTGAGTACCCCAGGGGCTGCAAGCGAGAGTCGCTCGCTCGCGGATGCCGCCCGTGAGTCTTTACCCCCAGTGGCTGTACATTTGTCCACTAGGCCCGATCCGGAGTTGGGACTGCTTATCCATGAGTTCCGCATGTGGTGCTGGAGCCGGATGCCGGAAGACCCGTCCCCCTCGGCCGAGGGTGGAGAACATTCTGGTTGGGCCGGAGCAACAGCTGCAGCGGAGCCTGACTTAGGTGAGCAGCCTATACCCCAGCGGCCGGTTTCACCTGCGGCGCCTGCCGCGACAGCTCCCACGGTGATATGGGCCCCTAGGCCTGAAGGGGTGGTGCGGAGGCGGAGGCGAGGCCTCCCAGGAAGATGACCCCGCAAGAGAGTTTCTGGAAGCTGGCGGAGGAGGCCATCGACACCTCTTCGGCGAAACGCTACGCCGAGCTCGGGAGTCTGAGGTGGACTACCCACAACCCCCCGATGACGCCACGAGAGCATCGGCGATGGACCGACACCTTCCTCAGAGGCTGGCTGGAAGGGTCCAACGTGGCGCGGAGAGAGTCGGTGGAGGACTCCCAGACTCAGGTATGAGTCCTTGAGTTTCACATCCGTGAGGGGTACGGATTCCTGGAGGAAGAGTGGACCGGACACGAGGTGTTCGTTACTCGGGAGGTTATCAAACGTGACTACTTGCCTGACCGTCTCCACAATCTACGTGTGGGGGACATAGTCCACTTCGTAAAATGCGAATGTTCCAGGGGGTGGTACGTGGCTGCGCTCACCCGTCCATACAAGTGGGAGGTTGTCCTTGAGAAGGACAGGGAAGTCTTCCAGTGAAGGGCCAAGAGGGAGGCAAAGCAGCGCTGGGCTAGGGAAGCCCCGAAATGCTTTCTGTCCCCACCTAAGGCCAGTGCTCCGCCAGCAGAGGGGCCTAGGATGCGGCAGTGGGGAGAAATTGTAAGCGACGAGGAGGAGGATGTCGCAAGTGACAAGGAAGCTGATTTCCTTAGTGAGGTGCCAGAGAAGGAGTCGGCACCACAACACCCAGAAGGGGCTGAGGCAGTTGAGCAAGGTACTGCAGAGAGACTCAGGCTGGTGCCAGTCAGGAGGTTCATCATTTTTCTGTGACCAGCTATGGCCCTACCCAGGTCGGCTGTGGCAGTGCTACGTCCTCGGACGAGGACCCCGGGCCTAGCAGATACCCCAATCAGCCGTGGAAATGGAGGAAGCCACCTTCATCTGCAGCATGGGCCGCCTTCATGAAGGGGCGATGGGAGGCCCGGAAGAAGTGAGTAGGCTAAAAGGTCCGTTGACCTTTCACCTCTTCTCCTACTAGGACCCACCGGAATGTGGTCCTGTTCCTGGGACTGTTTCCCAATGGGGGCGGAGTGCCCTATGTTGAAATAAGTTAAAAAGAATATATATATGGAGGACTGTTCCCCTACCTCCCAGGCCCAGAAGGCCTTAAGCAGCACCAAAGTTGTGTGCCCAGGAGAGCTGCTCTTTTTGCTTTTACTTTTTATTTTTCTTTTGTTGCGCTTGTTGCGCCTTTTTCAGCTGGAATTTAAAATGCTGAGGCACACCTTGAGGATGGATATCCTCCAAATCTAAGAGACTTGCGGCCTAGCGGGAAGAACCGGTGACCCCCGCTTGGGCCAAGAAGAAAGAGACTCACAGGGTGTTACCTGTGACTGTGTGCCTCAGAATGCAGCCCTTGAAGGAGATTGGGGGCTATTGAGGTGTTGGCCTGTCTTAAAAATATGGACATGGACACTGTGTTTCCAGGGTCCTTACCAAGAAGGACCGGTACTCCCGAGAAAGTTTTGAAAAGTTTATAATGGACTGTCCTGAGCTGCTGTTCCGGGGCCCTTAACCGAGAAGGGCCGGTCTCCCATTCAAGAAGACATTTTTCAGGACCAGTCGTTTACTGAAATGTTTTAGTAAATCTAGTAAAGTGATATAATCTCATAACTGCTGATCTGTGTTGATTGTTTAGTGTGTTCGGGGACGACCAACATTAAAGTGTCGGGGAATGTAACAGTGGGGAAGGGCGTAGCCTTCACTTGGCACTGAGATAGCTAAAGGAAGTGTTCCTGAAGTCAGACCTCTCTGAACTGTTGGTAGACCAAGCTAAGGGGTTAGCCTTAGTGGTCCAGTCATTAGAGTAGAGGGGGAACTTAGTGCCCTGATCAAGCCTTGAGTGATATAGAGCTTGTTCCTGGCATAATTCCTTGTGGGCTGCAGTACCTGTAAACAGCCACAAGATGCCACTGTCCTGGGTGCAGATGTCAGGTTGAGTCTGCTAGCAGTGTTACAGACAGTGATGAGTTAATGCTGTGTGATGACAGCTCACTGAGGGTGGGCACATTTTGAAAATCTCTGTTTAGTTTCCAGAATCAGGAAGTGATTCTTCAGTAAGAGATAGGACATAGAACCACACAGGCAGACTGAATATATATTGGCTGCTAGGGTAGACGGGAGCTCCGTACCCTCAGACAGTGGGATCACCAGTGTGAAAGTCTCCCTACGCAAGAGTAAGAGTCCTGTTAGCCGGCCGGAGAAACTCATCAAAGGTAGTGAGGACCCGGGGCACTTCTAGTGTGCAGGAAGCAGAGGAAGATAAATAGGACTCCAGGCTAAGACGTGGGGGAGAGATATCGGAACCAGATCACTGTTGGTATTGCGGAAGAGTCTATTGGGCCAGAGATTAGAGTCACAGAGATGCTTCACTTCAAGAGGGTACCAGGGCTGAAGGAGTTGCCAGCGCATGTGAGAGAGATGATAACCTGTCGGGCCTTATCCATTATATCTGCCTGTAAATATTGTATATATTCCTCTTCCCCAAGTAAAGTTCAAGTTCTGGTTAAGAACCTCGTGTCCTCTGAATTTATTGCTGCCCTGATCCCAGAAGAGAAATGCCTGGAGACAGCCGTGATCGGATGGCTTGAAGTAAGTGAAGAGCACCACATACACAGCCACACTTCAGAGGGAGGACACATATTGTCTGTAGGGTGCCAGAGCGAGAGGGGGCTACAGCTCGCCCACGACTACCTCGCTGGGGCACCTTACAACCACTACTGGCTCACTGACATGATGCAGTCATCTAGAACCGAAAGCTGATAAATTTAAAACTTGTGGTAGAGCACCGATTCTTGGGCTACCTGCTCTACCATTCTCCTTATTGCAGACCACAAGTTTCATGGGCACATACAGAATGTTAGTATACTGGTACAGGCGGTGCTAAAGGAGAAGAGTCATTCACCCAGTGTTTGTCATGTAACTGCTTATATGTGATATTGCATAAGCTGCATTGAGAGAACTGGTAGAGAAAGCGGTTGGCACATGAACGATCATATGCGATATGCATACTTGCGACATGTGCCGACCACGTTCTCTACCGGTTCTCACAATACTGCATTATGTAAAAGTGGATATGAGCAGTTACATGATAACCACCAGGTGAATAACAGAGAATGGATTTTGTAAGAGTGTGTATATTACACACTGTTAGGATTCCCAATGTTAGAATCCTTGCCTAATTTTAAACATGCTCTGGAAAACTTCTTCTTTAAGAATTCATTAAAACATCTGAATGAAATGTCCGTGTGCTGCTTGATTTTTTATTGGACAACACAACTACCCATTGAGTAGAACTGATATATACAGACATCATATATTAGTCAATTAGATTGAAGAGAATTAGAGCATGTCCTATTTTGATAATATAGCACACAGTTCACACAGATGTGTGAATTCAGCCTAAGGCCATGTTCACACTTTCAGTAATTTGTCAGTATTTTATCTCAGTATTTGTAAGCCAAAACCAGGACTCTGAACAATGCAAAAGTGGTTCACATGTTTGTATTATAATTTTTCTCTGACTGTTCCACTCATGATTTTGGCTTACATATACTGATGTGAAATACTGACCAAATACTTAATGTGTGAATGTTGCCTCAGGGACATTTTTACATTATTCCACGGAGGATCGATTTCGAGTCAAAATTCCTGAAATTTGCAGTTTCATGTGAATTCGAACATTTTGAGATTCGATTTGCGGTTTAAAAAAAAAAAACTTGCCCAGCACCATTTTCACACTACTGAAACATCAGAAAGTGGGTTGAAGCAATTTTGCATTGCTGCCCGGGCTTCCCCATAATGCCCTGCAGCTATGGCATCTCTATCATACCTTGTACAGTTGGGGTCAATACCTGGACTATCACAGATCGGCAGTTCTCAGCAGAGCACAGTTTGTACGGCAGTGTCGTTTTCCATCTCCAGAGTCACTGGGTAAGGCCTTGCTCCCACTTGCGTATAAGTACTTCAGGCAATGTTCATCTGTGAGTTTTTCCTCAGCTGGAATCAGACTGAACAAAAAATCGCAGCATGGTACATATGGCCGCGTACAGTGTCTTGCAAAAGTATTCACCCCCTTGGCATTTTTCATATTTTGCTACCTCACAGCCTGGAATTTCATAGCTTTTTTTGAGGGTTTGCATCAGTTCATGTAATGAACATGTCTGCAGCTGTGAATAATTGGTTTTATTTATTTTGTGACGCAAACTACAAATAGGACAAAATAACTGAAAACTTCAGTGTGTATAATTATTCACCCCATTAAAGTCAGTACTTTGTAGAGCCTCCTTTTGCCGAATTTACAACTGCAAGTCACTTTGGATAAATCTCTATGAACTTTCTACATTTTGCCACTGGGATTTTCACCCATCCCTCAAGACAAACTTGCTCCATCTCCTTTAAGTTAGATGGTTTCCTTTGGTGAACAGCAATCTTAAAGTCTGACCACCGATTCTCAATTGGATTAAGGTCTGTGCTTTGAGTAGGCGCCTCCAAAACATTTATACATTTCCCCTTAAACCGCTCAAGTGTTGCTTTAGCAGTATGCTTTGGGTCATTGCCTTGGTGAAAGGTGAACCTCCATCCCAGTATCAAATAACTGACAGACTGAAACAGGTTTTGCACAGGAGTATCCCTGTATTTTGCACATTCCAGCTTCCCCTCAACTCAGCCCATTTTTCCTGTCCCTGTGCTGCCAAAAAAACATCCCCACAGCATGGCGCTGCCACCACCATGTATCATAGTGGGGATAGTGTTCTTGGGGTTTTGAGCTGTGTTTGTTTGGCGCCAGACATAGCGTTTATCTTGGTGGCAAAAAAGTTCACTTTTGGTCTCATCTGACCACAGCATCTTCCTCCATAGAATTACAGAGTTTCCCATATGTCTTTTGGCAAACACAAAAAAAGCCTTACAATTTTTGTGTGTAAGTAAAGGCTTTTTTTCTGACACTCCTCCCTAAAGGCCAACTCTATGTCTTGTACTGTGATCATATGCGTAGACAATTCAGTCTCTGCTTCGGAGCTCTGCAGCTCATTCAGGGTTATCTTTGATCTCTGTGCTGCCTCTCTGATTAATGTTCTCCTTACCCGGGCTGAGAGTTTTGGTGGGCAGCCCCTCATGTGGCTGGTTTGTTGTGGTACCATGTTCTTTCCATTTGATTATAATGGATTTGACTGCGCTCCTGGTGATAATCAAAGATTGTGATTTTTTTTATAATCCAACCCTGACTAGTAACTCTCAACAACTTTTTACCTGATTTGCTTGGAGATCTCTTTAGTCTTCATGGTGTTATTTGGTTAGTGATACCTGTTGCTTAATGGTGATGCAGCCTCTGTGTCCTTTCAGAAAAGGTGTGTATACTAACAGCTGTAATGGATGGGATGTACGTGTTCTTGAGGTGCCAAGCTCCGGTGATGTAGGACCTGGAGAAGTAGGCTCCAGCACAAATAGTACAGAGATGTATTTTAATGGGCCGGATTATGGGTCTCGGTTTTATGAGCAGCAGAAAGAGCTGGATGGGATTGGCTGCTCACTTACCTCCAGTTCAGGTCTTGAAAGGTCTTATTTAAGGCAGCTGGTGCTGTCTCACTCTGTCTGTGTGTTTTGCAAGGTTAGGAGGCCTTTAATGTGCTGCTCAGACCCTGCTGGAGTCAGAGAAAATCACTTACATTTAAACTGCTGAAGCTGTGTTTATATGCACTGTGTATATGGGCAGAAATCCCAGAGGACAGGTGATTTCTGTCTGGAAACTGCATGTCCTGGGTCAAAGCAGCAGTAGCAGTAGAAGCGCGGCCTGCAACCATGGAGGAGTTGATAAAACAACTGACAAAGGGGAATATGCAGCAGCAGCAAGCTCAGCAGGAGACGAATAAACTGTTGATGCAGCAATTCCAGTTACAGCAGCAACTAATATGGCAACAGCAACAACAGCAGCAGGAACAGATGACGCTCCTGGAGGTTCTAGCGCCATATATGACCGGGGAGCCACAGAAGGTGTACTTTAATCTGGCTCTGCAAGACACCAAAGAGTATAGCAAACTTAAGGCGGAGATCTTGGCTTGGCGTAACCCTGGCAGTCAGGGCACATGAGTCAACCTCTGGGAATTTCAAAGGGACAAATCTCCCTGGTCACAAATGCTTGATCTTCCTCACCTGGTACAGAAGTCGCTGCAGCCAGAGGCTTGTTCTCCAGCCCAGATGGTCAAGAGAGTGGTCATGGATCGGTTTATCCATTCTCTGCCAAAGCCGATTCAGTCATGGGTTGCCCAATGAGATCCCCAAAATGCAGGGGATGGTGAGCCTTGTGGAGAGGTACCGGGTGGCTGAGGGTTCTCTGGGTGGTCAAGCAGGGGTAAGGTCACCTTTCTTGGGTTCCCAAAGGGGGATGGCTCCCAAAAGAAGGGGACTAAATCCCGGTAGGCATCTGAGTCAGAGCCAAGTAATCAGTCCCATTCTGTTCTCTGTTGGAGGTGTCATGCCATATAGCCGCCTGGTGATGTAGGACCTGGAGAAGTAGGCTTCAGCACACATAGTGCTGAGATGTATTTTAATGGGCACAGATTATGGGTCTGGGTTTTTAAGAGCATCTGAAAGAGCTGGGTAGGATCGGCTGCTCACTTACCTCCAGTCCAGGTCTTGAAAGATCTGATTTAAGGCAGTTGGTGCTGTCTCACTCTGTCTGTGTGTTTTGCAAGGTGAAGAGGCCTTGCGTGTGCTGCTCGGACCCTGCTGGAGTCAGAGAAAAGCACTTTAATTTAAATGGATGAGGCTGTGCTTTATATGGACAGGTTATTTAAATTTTTTTTTTCGGTTATACCACAGAGCTGATCCCTCACACAGCCCATGTGACGCTTCGATTGCATGCAAGTAGACTTCCTTTCACTAAGCATGTGACATATGAAGATAATTGCTTGCACCAGAAATTTTTAGGAGCTTCCCCACATATGGGGAGAATACATATGCACATGCCAATTTTTAGTTATTTGATCCCATAAATTTAATTTATGTCTACATTTTTCTCCCTTCACTTCACCAACTTAGAATATTTAGTGCTGCTGATACATCACACACAAATTGGATTTCAAAAAAATGTAAACATAGTTTATAATGTAACAAAATAGGTAAAAATCCAAGGAGGATGAATTTTTTCACAAGCCACTGTATATCGGACAAGACTCGTCAATGCAAGCCAATGGGTGTGAGAAAAAAAATGGACGGCACATGGACCATGCGTATGCCATCTGATTTTTACGCAGCTCAAGTAAAAGGAACCAAGAAATTGCATCAGCCAAGTGTAAACAAGGGGAATGAATACAACGCACAGGAGGCACAAGGCAGAAACAGTCAAGGAACGATTTATTTCAATTCGATATAGTGGGAATTCACAGTGGTTAGGAAACATTTAATAATATCAAACAGTGTAAACTGCAGTAAACCATTGGACAATAAACACACAATGAATTGAGGAATACAATTAGAATAACGGAAACGTCTCACAAGAATTGTGCTTGTGTCCCTCCATTTAAGGGTGGTACACCTGTTCCTGAGAGCTAAAACATTAGCTCTTTCTGCAATAATGGCCCTAGTAGGGGTCACCGGATTTTCCTGCTAGGCCGCCAGTCCTTCTGACAAAGTCTATGAAGGGACGTTGGGCTTCCTGTGTACCAACCACCCCCTAACCCACCTGTTGTCCTAACCCAGGCCGACACCTGTATCGTACATTATGACTGGAAGTGACGGCCCGGCTCACATGTGTCGTTCTTATGTAACTGCAGGTGATCTCCTCTGGTCGATGTCTCCTCATGGATCTTCGGTGCTTGACCGACGGCGGGTGTCTCCTAGGCATGGAGAAGAGAGGGCTGGGTTCCAGATCTCGACAGCCGTCGCCTGGGCTCTGGATCTTGACTGGCATAGGGTGAGGGTTCTGACTTTGACCGGCGCAGTGAAAGTCTTCGGGTCTTGACTGGCGTATTCTGGTCTTTGGATTTCACTGGGCGTAGTTCAGGTCTTGTCTGAGGTGGCCCTGCTGGCTAATGCTCTCCACTGAGGCTTGTCACACTGGCTTCAGCGTTGTTTCTGGCCCACGTCTGCACTGCTTCTGTGCTAGGAGCCAAATCCTCCCCCAGTTTGGTGCTCAGGGCTTAGTCATGATGGGCACCTGACCGGGTCCCGCACATGAACTGGTTCACCCGGCAACTGTTCTGGTGCCTGGTGGTTCCGCCTGATTTAGTCCAGCCAGCAGATGACAGTCTTTCCTCTCTAATACCACATCACGCATCATCATTTCTTCCACTTATGCAAGCACAGGAAGTTCACTGCCAGATCCCAGAGAATAGATAGAATAGATAAATAGAATAGACAGATACCCTGCTGATATATAATTTAACAAGCCCCCTACATATTATTAACTTGCACTCCTCATTGCCTTTCATGTGGAGTTTATTGTACATCTGTTTAATCTTGTTTAACCAAATAAATAAAAAAAATGACGTGGGTTCCCCCCTTTTTTATGAAACCAGCAAAGGTAAAGCAAACACCTGAGAACTTAAATTATCAGTCTGGTTATTGGGTCCTTCACAACCTAAAAATACTAGCCTGCAGCCTCCCCAGAAGTGGCACATCACATTAGATTCGCCAATTCTGGCACTTTGCCTTCGCTCTTCTCGATTGCCCTGGTGAATTGACAATCAGAGTAATGGGGCTTGGGGTTGATGTCAGCTGTGAATTGTTCAAAAACATTGCTGACATAAAGCCCTGGTGTTAGTAATGGAGAGGTGTCTACTACAAATGAGCGAATTTTTTTCCCATTCTCAAAGTCGGCACAAACATTGCACATTCGGATTCATGTTCGGATTCCCAAGCATTTTCCTCCACTCAGCAAAATTCTACCAACGTTTGGTAAATGATCAAGTTTCCACTAATGCTTTTGTTAGGACTTTGGCTAGGATAGTGGTGCTGTATGGTGAGCTGGGGGACATGTTTGATGAGAGGAGGGGATGGGGAGAGTTTAGAGGAGCAGGGGACTGTTATTTTTTAATTTATTTTTTTATTAACCTAATGTGTGGAGATTCCGGCAGCAAGTCAGGGTGCAGAAACCATCCACAATGTCTAGACACAAGGGCATGTGTCATTGGCTGCCAAAGTCAAATGTGCTTCTCCATATAAAAAGCGGACATGTTGTTTTGGCACCATTTTGTCAGTGTATCAGCGTAGAGAGGCTGCTCCTGCTGCTGAAAGTAGTCAGATAGTTATCAAGGCTGTTTATTTTCAGTTAGTTTAGATAGATAGAATCCAGTATGAAATCAACCTTCTAGCATATCAATCATTTGTGCTAATTGTGTGGGCCAGACACCAATCCACATTTCAGCATTTAAATCCTTTGTGCTAATAGTGTGGTGCAGACACCAGTCCACATTTCAGCATCTAAATCCTTTGCGCTAGTTGTGTGGTCCAGACACCAGTCCACATTTCAGCATCTAAATACTTTGTTCTAATAGTGTGGTCCAAATACCAGTCCACATTTCAATATCTAAATCCAATGTGCTAATGGTGTTGTCCAGATACTAGTCCACATTTCAGCATATAGATCTTTTGTGCTAATTGTGTGGTCCAGACACCAGTCCACATTTCAGCATCTAAATCCTTTGTGCTAATGGTGTGGTCCAGACACCAGTTCACATTTCAGCATCTAAATCATTTGTGCTAATGGTGTGGTCCAGACACAAGTCCACATTTCAGCATATAGATCTTGTGTGCTATTTATGTGGCCCAGACACCAGTTCACTTTTCAGCATATAAATCTTTTGCGCTAATTGTGTTGTCCAGACACCAGTCCACATTTCAGCATCTAAATCCTTTGTGCTAATTTTGTGGTCTAGACACCAGTCCGCATTTCAGCATCTAGATCTTTTGTGCTAATTATGTGGTCCAGACACCAGTCCACTTTTCAGGATATAAATCTTTTGTGCTAATTGTGTGGTCCAGATTCTAGTCCACATTTCAGCATATAGATCTTTTGTGCTAATTGTGTGGTCCAGACACCAGTCCACATTTCAGCATCTAAATCCTTTGTGCTAATGGCCTGGTCCTCACATCAGTTCACATTTCAGCATCTAAATCATTTGTGCTAATGGTGTGGTCCAGACACCAGTCCACATTTTAGCATATAGAAATTTTGTGCTAATTATGTGGTCCAGACACCAGTCCACATTTCAGCATATAAATATTTTGTGCTAATTGTGTGGTCCAGACAGCATTCCACAATTCAGCACATAAATCTTTTGTGCTATTTATGTGGTCCAGACTAGTAATGAGAGAGCATGCTTGCTACTGCTCGGTACTCGCCCGAGCATCTCACTGTTCGAGATGCTTGGGGCTTGGCGAGTACTTTCAGGATGTTCGAGCAGGAGCTCAAGTCCCCGCTCTGCATGTTTGGCACCATTTTAACAACGAATAAACATGCAGAGATTGCCTGCCACTCACTGTAATGCTGCCTCCATGTTGGTTGTGGCACTACAGTGATTGACTGGCCAGTCATAGTGATTGACTGGCCGCAGACCCAATAGTCATTGGGTCTATATCAGACTCGGTGACCCTATGCTCGTCACAGTCTACCTTTCAGACAGGCAGAGTACAGAGTGGTGCTGCTAAGCTAGGGAGAGAATTGGCGGTTTATTAGTGAGGTACTGTATTAGGTATTCAACAGCTATATGTATACGTCTGAAATAACAGTCCTTCTAAGGACTAATCCAGCTGCATATATTATTACTGGTGAATCTGATGATAGCAAGAGTTAGGCAGGCAAAGTTTGTAGACAGCATATAGAGCAGAATAGGGTCCATTGCACTTTCTGTCTGCTGCTGTTACAAATTTCCATAGCCCTAGATATCAAAGCTAATTTTTTTTTCCTCACAATCATGATTATTTGCTTAAAAAGCAGTATAGTACACCATTTTTACTGCTCCATCTGCTTGATAGCAGAATACAGCTAGATTTGTTTGATTTTATTCGAATTGCTGTATTGTGGAAGCAGAGAAACTTGTCCATCATCAGACGTGATCCTATATTACTGCCGTCATAATTGTGACATTTTTTGGAGCGTTCCAAATATTACAATCCATTTCAAGTCTGCCTGCTGTGTGTTGTTTAACCTATTCACACTTGATCGCTAACCAATACCACACTATAAGGCCACTGCCTAAAACCGTGGTCATCACACCTGATCCCATATTACTGTGGTAATAATACAGACATCTTTTGGAGCATGCCAAATATTACACTCCATTTCAATTCTGCCAGCTGTTTGTTGTTGAACCTATTCACACTTGGTCGCTAACCAATACCACACTATAAGGCCACTGCCTAAAACCGTGGTCATCACACGTGATCCCATATTACTGCGGTAATATTACAGACATTTTGTGGAGAGTGCCCAAAACAAACACCGCGTGGCCCAACAAACACCCACATCATGTCAAACTACCTTCCTGTCCCAGTTTCTGGGGGGCTGCTGAACACCACTCTTGAAACCAGATCAGTGTGAAAAGGTTGTTAGTTGGATAGCATATAATACTTCCAGTCAGTTTACCATCATCACCACCATGTCTTCCACATGGTCCAGTCTCCGCAGCCATGAGTCTGGACTAGTGTTGAGCCACCCCCGTAGTGTTCGAGTTCGGTTCGTCGAACACCCGTGTGTTCGCCGAACTGTTCGTCGAACTGTTCGTCGAACACCTTCGAACACCGTTAAAACCAATGGCAGGCAAACAAAAACACATAGAAACACATAGAAAACACCTTCAAAGGTGTCCAAAAGCTGACAAACTGCTCAGAAGACACAACTAACACATGGAAAAATGACAAGTACATATAGTCATGCGAAAAGAAAAGAGGTGGAGGAGTAAAAGGAGGGGGAGACACAGATATAGGCATGTCATGCCCTTCTAAAATCCAAAAAGTGAGAAGCCGACACGTTCAGTCCGCTCCTGCCCGTGCCACCTCCGTGTCGCCGGGTTTGTGCCAGAGCCGCGGTGAACCCTGACGGCCAGCCCCCCTCTCCCAATACTGGTGCCTGTCCGCTGGTGGGTCGAGCGAGCCCCCCTGTGGTGGAGGCAGCTCTAATCTTTTTAATTTAAATTGTCTCTCTAATTTGAATGAATACACTTTAAATCCATTTACAAGGATCTATTGGAGGGCAAGTCTCATGCCAGCAGCCGCGTAATTCCAGCTCCAGTAGCGTCCACTAAAGCTGCTGCAGTTAAAAAGCTTTTATAAGGATCGAGCTCGGCTGTCCACCGCAAGGCATCCTACTGCCAGTCCCAGCCCCTATGCCTTGGGGTGCCTCCTGATGCTCTTCACTGAGTATCCCGTGGTCCCGAAGCATTTCCTTTGAAAAAATTAAGTGTCCAAACTACAGGTGGTGTAGCTTGCTTAACAGCCGGGATAATCCGCTGACTAGCAGACACTGCTACTAGGCACAAAGTATTTCCTGGGCTAGATGCAGTTAAAAATTTGTAATTAGATACTCTCGTTGGATGCTGAGAAAGCATTCCATAAAGTCTCCTGGCACGCCATATATGATTCTCTTAAAAAGCTTGGGGTAGGGGTCTAGGGGACCCTTTTATAGCCAAAATCACGGCCCTGTATCACAATACGTCACCTAGGCTGAAGATAAATGGAACTGTAGCACCCTGAGGGCTCGGTTGCTACAGAGGTATTGCACCTCACCCAAAGGTGTGATATCTCACTCTCAGGTAAGGATGGAGTGGGGATCAGGACCGGACACCTGCATGCATTACACCACATTGCCGTGGGGCAGGGCGACCAATATGCCTCTGAGATGGGAACGACAGTCCCTGTCCCTGGCTGGAGTGGGGGGAGGGAACACTGAGGAAGGGGAACCCTGTAGTGCAGGAGCAGGGAGGAAGCAGTTCCTGGGTGCATTGAGAAGGGAGTATAAAAGGTGGGCACCATCTTAGTTCAGTGCAGAGAAGTCTGAGCAGAAGTGGCAGGGAGCAGGGGCTCTGCATGAGCTCTGCTCCGGAGGCGGGCCTAGTAACAGAGGCCCAGGCCTGGAAGAGGGAGAAGGAAGGAAGAGGAGCGGAGAAGGCTCCAGGAATGAGGAATGAAGGGATCCCAGGGGTGCGGACGGGCGCGTCGCCACCGCACGCCAGAATCCACCTGCGTGGAGGGGTCAGGCCAAAGGGGGAGACCGGTCCCCGAAACTAGTGGAGGCAGGAAAAGACCCTCAGCTAGAAACCGGAGGCTGTGACATTTTATGTGGCGCAGCCCCTCGCTACACCCGCTAGGAAGGCACCACATAGGGTCAGGGAAACTGGCGCCAAGTTTACCAAGAGGAGGCCCGAGGCAGCCGGACAGAAGGGTTGGTAAGAAAGGCCAGACAAAGGACACACAAAGGGGGTCCTGTGAAGCGCTCCAAAGTTATCTGGGAGTTGTCTGAGCCCCTCACCTGGTGAGCACAGTATGACGTGGGCGGCCGTTACCTGCAGACGTGGTCTGGATAATAAGAACTGTGAGTAAAGGCCCTGGACTGCATCACTGACTCTGTGTCGTTACTGCTGCTGCCCTGCACCATCACCCCCATCCTCCGCATACACTGCCCTGAGGCTATACTCCTCCCGTGGGGAGTTATGCTACGCTCTGCTGCACCCACAACACCAGCCTCAGCGGTCTGCCCTGCAGCGGCGGTTCACTCTGACCGCAATCCACGGGTGGCGTAGTCGGACATTTGAACATCAAAACCACATAAATAGTACCGCCACTGGTTTGACCACCCTGAGCCACGGAACTGGGTCGCCGCCACGAAGACTACAACCACCAGCATTCACCAAAAAGGGTCCGGCTCCGGGTGTCCCAAGGCCCAGGGGGTGCATCAGAACATTTTCATCACCTTTCACAATCACCAATGGGACAAGGCAGGGATGTCCTCTGTCCCCTCTCTTATACATCCTAGTGACGGAGCACCTGCTCTCATCAATTCGCCATAACCCCAATATTAGGTGGATTGAGGTGGGAGGCACCGAGTACAAGTGCTCTCTATTTGCTGATGATGTCCTAGTATATATCACTCAATCACATATATTCATCCATGCTGTTATGGCTGAAATAGATCACTTTGTTACATGGTCAAATTTTAAAATCAATGCAGCGAAGTCTGAGGCCCTCGATGTCTCCCTCCCCAAATTCCATCCAGTCCAACTTTCCCTTTGCCTGGCCCTCACAGGGTATCAAATACTTAGGAATTCCTATTCATAGAGACCTCTCCCATCTATGTTATCTTAATTTTGGGCCCTTTATTGAACAACTCCATACAGACCACGGTTGGCAAGTTAGAACTGTAAGATTCACTACGTGAACCACTGGTGTTTTGTGGAAAAGCACATGTACACTGTGTTCCAAATTATTATGCAAAAAGTGTTTAGGAGTGATAAGGGAAGAATTTGTTTGTTTGTCAGTTAAACTCATTGATGGTGATGTGTGTCAGGGCTCTTTATATCACTGTAAGCAATTGCAGACACCTGTGCTAATTAGTTTGGCAGGTGTGTCCAATGAAAGGCAAGACTACTTAAGAAGGGTGTCTCACATTATTAAGCAGCCTACATTTTCTGCCAAAATGGGAAAGAAAAAGGATGTGTCGGCTGCTGAGAAGCAACAAATTGTGGAGTGTTTAGGTCAAGGCATGACTACAATCAAAATTGTGCGATGATCAGGATGAAGTGTCTTGGCAATCAAGAAGTATGTAGCTGATTCACAGTTCACACGTGTGCGTGCTGATAAGGGCAAATTGAGGACTCTTTCCTACAGGCAATTACGTCAGGTTAAAAGAGCAGCGGCA
Source organism: Phyllobates terribilis (assembly GCF_046119375.1). NCBI lineage: Eukaryota > Metazoa > Chordata > Amphibia > Anura > Dendrobatidae > Phyllobates > Phyllobates terribilis. Next base: position 793,892,524 of record NW_027362761.1, read on the forward strand.
AAAAAGCCTTGTCATAGCAGCAGACAAGTTTTGAAAGCTGCTGGTGCCTCCAACGTCCCCCGAACAACAAGATGCAGGGTCCTTCAGAGGTTTGCAGCTGTGCATACGCCATCCTGTCGACCTCCTCTATCCACTTCACACAAGCAGAAACGGCTCCAGTGGGCTAAACATTACATGAAGACTGATTTCAAAACTGTTTTGTTCACGGATGAGTGCTGTGCAGCGCTCGATGGTCCAGATGGATGGAGTGGAGGATGGCTGGTTGATGGACACCCCACGCAAACACGGCTACAGCGCCAACAAGGAGGAGGTGGAGTAATGTTTTGGGCTGGAATCATGGGGAGAGAGATTGTCGGCCCCTTTAGGATCCCTGAAGGCGCTAAAGATGAACTCCATAATGTATGTGGATTTTCTCAAACAGCACTTCCTGCCATGGTTCAAGAAGAAGAACCGTGTATTTCACAGCAAGATAATTTTTTTGCATGATAATGCACCATCTCATGCTGCACATAAAACATCTGTATCTCTGGCTGATATGGGCATAAAAGGGGACAAACTTATGGTGTGACCCCCATGCTCCCCTGACCTCTACCCCATTCAGAACCTCTGGAGCATCATCAAAAGGAGTGTTTATGATGGCAGGAGGCAGTTCACATTTAAGCAACAGCTCTGGGAGGGTATTCTGTCCTCATGCAAAACAATTGAAGCAGAAACCATCCAAAACCTGACAAATTCAATGGACGAGAGAGTTCAGAAGCTCCTTTCGAATAAGGGGTCCTATGTGAAAATGTAACATCACCTAGAATAAAGTTTTGAGTTGAAAACTGTTTGATTTCAGTTTATAATAACCTGCTAATGCTTATAATTTCAAAAATGACCATTTTTTTGGTCTTTATTAAAATGAAAAGGTTGATTGAAAAGTTTGGGGGATCTAATAGTGTGGCAACCCAGTAGTCATGATTACTTCGAATTCTGACAATATGAGGGTCATGTTGCAGGTAGTGCAGCAAGAAGGCACTTATGTGTCTTGCGCATCTCGGAGCCCCAAAATTATTTTCCGGGCTAGATGCAGCTAAAAATTATTATTAATTTTAAATCTGGTGGAGCTTAGTATAGATGGCCTAATAGGATCAGTGCTGCACACTGCTACAAAGCCCAAATTATTTTCCAGCCAAGATACAGATAAACATGATTAGTAATTTTAAATCTGGTGGAGCTTATTATAGATGGCCTAATAGAATCAGTGCTGCACACTGCTACAAAACCCAAATTATTTTCCAGCCAAGATACAGATAAACATGATTAGTAATTTGAAAGCTTAAAACGGTTGGTAGGGTGATTTTAACCAATCATCAAGCTTTTACTCTCCCCAGGATGACACATGGGTAGAAAAGTCATTTCGGATCCATGATTTGTTCATCTTTATGAACGTGAGTCTGTCTACATTATCAGTGGAGAGCCGCGTGCGCTTATCTGTCAGCACACCACCAGCAGCGCTGAACACACGTTCAGACAGAACGCTGGCTGCGGGGCATGACAAGATCTCCAAGGCGTAAGTGGCTAGCTCCGGCCATTTATCCAGATTGGAAGCCCAAAAAGAGCAAGGGTCCAGTGACACACTCATGGCTTCAATGTTTACTTGGAGATACTCCTGTACCATCGTCTCTAGGCGTTGACTATGTGTCAGACTTCTTGTCTCCTGTGGCCTTGCAAAGGATGGGCTAAAAAAGTGGTGAAATGATTCCGCAAAATTGATGTTACCAGCAGATACTGTGGTTCTGTTACGGTTTGAGTGCTGAACACTTGACGGTCCCACGGTTGGCAAGTTGGAACTTTGAGATTCACTACGTGCACCACTGGTGTTTTGTGGAAAAGCACATGTAAGATTCTGCAACAGTCTCTGCTGATACTCCTGCATGCGTGCATCCCTTTCTATGGCAGGAATAATTTCTGCAAATTTACTTTTGTACCGGGAATCTAACAGTGTGGCAACCCAGTAGTCAGGATTATTTCTAATTCTCACAATTCGAGGGTCATGTTGCAGGTAGTGCAGCAAGAAGGCACTCATGTGTGTTGCGCATCCAGGAGCACCAAGTCCCTGTTGTGCTGGTGGCGAGGTAACAATCATGCTTCCTTCCTCTGTCCTCTCCCCCCAACCTCGCACAACAGAAATGTGATCAAGGTCTCCCTCATCTGATGAGTCTTCCATCAGTTCGTCCTCCACTTCTTCCTGGGCTCCTGCACCTTCCTCACTAGTTTGGCTGCTACCATGCGCCCTGGTAAAACCATCTCCCCCACCCTCACATGCCTGCCGCCTTGGTGCTGCCGACCGTCTGGACCTTGCAGATGTTAGCCCTTCCGCATACAACTCCTCCTCCTCTACTTCCTCCACCTCCTCTTGTGCCACCACCTGACTCCGAATTCTGTTTAACATGTGCTCCAGCATGTAAATCACCGGAATAGTCATGCTGATAATGGCATCGTCAGCACTAAACATCTTCATCGCCATTTCAAAACTGTGCAGAAGGGTGCATAGGTCCCTGATCTGAGACCACTCCTCCAGCGTGATTTGCCCCACCTCTGGATCTCGTTGGCCCAGGCTATACGTCAGAACGTATTGCACCAGGGCTTGTCGGTGCTGCCACAGTCGCTGCAACATGTGCAGAGTTGAATTCCACCGGGTAGGCACATCGCATTTTAGCCGGTGAAGTGGCAGGCCCAACGACTTCTGTAGAGATGTAAGTCGCTGAGCTGCGGGATGCGAACGGCGGAAGTGAGCACACAGCGACCGTGCCCTCTGCAGAAGGCCATCTAGTCTGGGATAGTGGGCTAAAAATTGCTGGACAACCAGGTTCAACACGTGAGCCATACAAGGCACGTGTGTGACATTGCCCCGGCGAAGGGCCGCACCCAGGTTTGCAGCATTGTCGCACACGGCCTTCCCTGGTTTAAGGTCCAGTGGAGACAACCATTCATGAAATTGGTTCTCCAGAGCTGACCACAACTCCTCAGCTGTGTGACTCACATTTCCCAGACATTTCAAAGTAAAAACCGCTTGATGACGTTGAGCCCTACTGCCAGCATAGTAAGGAGGTGTGCAGGATCCCTTCTGCGCAGTTAGAAAGCTTGTGGCATGACCAGACAGGCTTTGGGTGCAGGTGGAAGACCGAGAGGAGGTTGAGGAGGCAGAAGCAGTGGAGGAACTTTGACATAAAGAGGATTGACGCGCAACTCGTGGGGACGGCAAGACTTGGACAGCAGCCCCTTGTCCTGCTGTCACCATAGTTACCCAGTGCCCAGTCAGCGACATGTAACGCCCCTGTCCATGCCTACTCGTCCAAGTGTCTGTGGTGAAATGCACCCTGTCACACACAGAGTTTCTCAAAGAAGCGGTGATATTGTGTGCGACATGCTGGTGGAGCGCAGGCACACCTTTCTTTGAGAAGTAGTGCCGACTGGGCATCTGGTACTGGGGCACTGCGACGGACATAAGGTCTCGAAAATCCTCTGTATCCACCAGGCGGAAAGGCAGCATTTCTGTAGCCAAGAGCTTGCAGATGGTGAAATTCAACCTCTTAGCTTTCTCATGGCTAGGAGGAAATGGTCTTTTACTTGTCCACATCTGAGGGACCGAGGGCTGGCTATTGTGCTTAGACGGGGTTGATAAGGGTGTCCCGGGCAAACTGCCGGTCTGTGAGGAAGATGCAGGCGGACATGTTAGGTTGCCTTGATCCAAAGGTGGTGCTATCGATGTCGGACAGCGCTCAACACCAGCTGGTGTTACCACCTCCAAAGAAAATGATGACCTGCCAATCACGCTGGCTGGTGCGGGTAAAGAGATGGCAGGTCTGCGCCCCAAAACAGGTGTGACTGCTGTCCCCCCAGTCAAAGAGGATGAAGAGGCCGCGGATGCACAAGATATGGCAGACGGTGGTTGGCCCGGCCGGCTAGGCCGCATTGTAGCACACTGAGCTTCCCACTGCAACTTATGCTTCATGTCCATGTGCCGGTTCATGCATGAAGTACTCAAACTATGTATTTTTTGGCCTCTACTTAGCCTTTGCTGACAAATGTTACAGATAACACGAGTTGGGTCATCTTTATCGATCTGAAAAAATGCCCAGGCTATGCAAGGCTTAGCACCCATGCGACCTGAAGAGCCACCACGACTTGTGGTGAGAGGCAGAGTTGTGTTTGAGGATGCAGTTGTTGACGTGCTTCCAGTACTATGTCTCTGTCCAGGAAGGCGCAACCTGACCTCGTCGTCACTAGCATCTTCCTCCACCTCCTCTGCTGACCTCATCTCTTGGCTGACTGTGGGTTGACAGTAAGTTGGATCTCCAACCTCATCATCATCACCCTGTGCGTTATCACACCCGTCGTCCTCAGAGCCAACCTTTTCCTGCCCTGACAAAAAACTAAAGTTGTCGCTCCAATCAGGTATTTTAGTCTCATCATCGTCTTCCTCATTGTCTCCACCAACAGGAGTTACAGTTTGGGAATGAGGGTCTACATTATGGTCAGAACCTTCTGCGTCTGGTCCTGGATCCGACTCATAAAGATTCTGGGCATCAGTGCAGATCATTTCCTCGTCTGGATTCACAGAAGCGCTGGAGTCGACCTCTGATTCCCAGGCTATAGTATGAGTAAACAGCTCTGCAGACTCAACCATCTGTTCTACCTCATACTCAGACGGGCAGCTGGAGATTTGGGAGCTGTGAGGAAGCAAGTGCGATTGGGGTGACACCTTTGAGGACTGGAGTATTTGTGATGTTGAAGTTGATGTGGAGGAGAGCCCACTTAAAGGAGCACTTGATATCCGTTGAAGCACCTGCTGTTTTTGTGCCTCATCTGGAATTTGTAGCGATTGGCGTGGCCGTAAGAAAGGGATCTTATCACATTGTCCGCTAAAAGAAGTAGACATTTTAGATTGGCTGGAAGATGGTCTTTCTTCTGCAGATGTTACTGTTGCTTTAACACCTACCCCCGGACACAACCTTTTTTCCCCTTCCCAACACGCCTATTCCCCTTTCCACCAGCAGCAGGCCTTTTTCCACTCATTTTGGTGGTTAACTAATTCACAACTCTGGAGTTGTTTGCACAAAAAAACAATGGATGGGAACCGAGCAGAGCTGAGTGGCCAAACTGTGGTATTAGGCCAAAACTATTGGCTGGGTTAGATGCAGAAAAAAATTGTATTCGATTTGCAACCTCATGGAGGTCAGTATAGATGGACTAATAGAACAAGTCCCACACACAGCTAGAAGCCCAAATATTTTTTTCAGAGGTAGATGCAGAAAAAAAATATATTCAGTTTGCAACCTGATGGAGGTCAGTATAGATGGACTAATAGAACAAGTCCCACACACTGCTAGAAGGCCAAATATTTTTTCAGAGCTAGATGCAGACAAAAAATTATTTTGAATTTGCAACCTGATGGAGGTCAGTATAGGTGGACAAATAGAACAAGTCCCACACACTGCTAGAAGGCCAAATATTTTTTCAGAGCTAGATGCAGAAAAAAATTATATTCAGTTTGCAACCTGATGGAGGTCAGTATAGATGGACTAATAGAACAAGTCCCACACACAGCTAGAAGCCCAAATATTTTTTCAGAGGTAGATGCAGATAAAAATTATTTTTAATTTGCAACCTGATGGAGGTCAGTATAGATGGACTAATAGAGAAAGTCCCACACACTGCTAGAAGGCCAAATATTTTTTCAGAGCTAGATGCAGAAAAAAATTCTATTCAGTTTGCAACCTGATGGAGGTCAGTATAGATGGACTAATAGAACAAGTCCCACACACAGCTAGAAGCCCAAACATTTTTTCAGAGGTAGATGCAGATAAAAATTATTTTTAATTTGCAACCTGATGGAGGTCAGTATAGATGGACTAATAGAGAAAGTCCCACACACTGCTAGAAGGCCAAATATTTTTTCAGAGCTAGATGCAGAAAAAAATTATATTCAGTTTGCAACCTGATGGAGGTCTGTATAGATGGATTAATAGAACAAGTCCCACACACAGCTAGAAGCCCAATATTTTTTCAGAGGTAGATGCAGAAAAAAAATTATTTTTAATTTGCAACCTGATGGAGGTCAGTATAGATGGACTAATAGAGAAAGTCCCACACACTGCTAGAAGGCCAAATATTTTTTCAGAGCTAGATGCAGAAAAAAATTATATTCAGTTTGCAACCTGATGGAGGTCAGTATAGATGGACTAATAGAACAAGTCCCACACACAGCTAGAAGCCCAAATATTTTTTCAGAGGTAGATGCAGAAAAAAATTATTTTTAATTTGCAACATGATGGAGGTCAGTATAAATGGATTAATAGAAGAAGTCCCACACACAGCTAGAAGCCCAAATATTTTTTCAGAGGTAGATGCAGAAAAAAATTATATTCAGTTTGCAACCTGATGGAGGGCAGTATAGATGGACTAATAGAACAAGTCCCACACACAGCTAGAAGCCCAAATATTTTTTCAGAGGTAGATGCAGATGAAAATTATTTTTAATTTGCAACCTGATGGAGGTCAGCATAGATGGACTAATACAGAAAGTCCCACACACTGCTAGAAGGCCAAATATTTTTTCAGAGCTAGATGCAGATAAAAATTATTTTTAATTTGCAACCTGATGGAGGTCAGTATAGATGGACTAATAGAGAAAGTCCCACACACTGCTAGAAGGCCAAATATTTTTTCAGAGCTAGATGCAGAAAAAAATTATATTCAGTTTGCAACCTGATGGAGGTCAGTATAGATGGACTAATAGAACAAGTCCGACACACAGCTAGAAGCCCAAATATTTTTTCAGAGGTAGATGCAGATAAAAATTATTTTTAATTTGCAACCTGATGGAGGTCAGTATAGATGGACTAATAGAGAAAGTCCCACACACTGCTAGAAGGCCAAATAATTTTTTCAGAGCTAGATGCAGAAAAAAATTATATACAGTTTGCAACCTGATGGAGGTCAGTATAGATGGACTAATAGAACAAGTCCCACACACTGCTAGAAGCCCAAATATTTTTTCAGAGCTAGATGCAGAAAAAAATTATATTCAATTTGCAACCTGATGGAGGTCAGTATAGATGGACTAATAGAATGATGCTATGCCCAAAAGATTTTACTTCACTAGGTGCAGTAAAAAATTGGTATTCTATACACAGGTGGTATATCTTGCAACACAGATAGGCTACTCCACTGACTAACACACTCTGCAATAGGCCAAAAAGGATTAGCTTTGCTAGATTCAGCCAAATGCTGTGAAAAAAACTTGCACAGCACTGGCACAGACCTGCCTGGCAAAAACTGATAGGAACTGATGTAACCTAGTCCTGAAAAGGACTGCAATTACAATAAGTCTTTACTCCCATAATCTATCTATTTAAGATCACAGACCTGCCTGATAAAAGTCGTAGGAAATGCTGTAACCTAGTCCTTAAAAGGACTGCAATCACAACTATTCCCTACTCCCAAGCTATCTGTAGATTTGTGCGAAAATTGGCTTGAAATTAACAAGGTATAGCGCACACAGCAACAGCGGTGCCATCTAACACGCAGCTGCAGCAGTGAGAAAATGGTGGCGACGGGGAAAATGGCTTGGTCTTATAGGGCAAGGACATGTGACATACACTGCCAATGACACATGCCCTTGCTTGTGTGAAAAACAGCAGTTCGCTCCGTGTGTGCGCTGCTGATAGGCTGACAGACTGCACCTCCCCACTGCAAATGCGGGAAAGAGAAAAAAAAATGGAGATCTTCATTATTCCTGCAGAGATCCATCCCCTGCCCCTCCCCCCACCCCGCTGTACACTCAAACTGCGTATTAACATTAATTTTCATCATTACTGAGAAAAAATCCAGCTATGATTTTGGTGCACGAACAGTTATCGAACATAACCTCGAACAGCCAAATTTTTCTCAAATCGTTCGTGTTCGCCGAACGGCTCGAACACCGCCCAAAACAGCTCGAATTTGAGATTGGCGAACAGTTCGAGTAGAACAACGCTCATCTCTAGTCTGGACCACATATTCCTCATCCTGATCCTCCTTCCTCCCACCATGCTGAGTGCCTGGAGACAAGTGATCCTATACTTGGACACTGTTCACTTTTCCATTTATAGATTCGGCCTCTCGCCCGGCCCACTATAAGCGGGGCAAAAGGAGATTTTTGAGCAGCTATGGTCACACAAAGGCGACGGTGGGAAACTGTCGCAAAAGGTGAATGATGATGATGAAACACAATTGCCAAAAAGTCAGGACAAGGTCTAGGGTGCGTACATGGAAGACAATGTGGTGGACGATGAAGTAACTGACACAACCTGGCAAGGTGACAGGTATAGTGAGGACAGCAGCACAGAGGGGGAGGGAAGCCACAATAGGCAGGAACAAGCAGTGGGGTGGCCACAGACACAAGGCGGGCAAATGTTCTCCAGAACAACAACACGAGGGAAGTTGCCAGTCAAACTTTTAGGTCTTCCAGAGTCTAGCTCTTTTTTAAAGACTGTCCAGATAACCCCAAAAAGGCCATTTGCAACATCTGTCATGCTAGCTTCAGCAGGGGAAGCAAAACTGACAGCCTGACCACAACCAGCATGCTCAGGCACATTACAGCAAAGCACCTGACTAGTTGGGCCGTACACCAGGGTCAAGAAACAGTGTCTGCAGGTGACACCACTGCCTGTTCCACTGTTGTGCGTGCACCCCAATCCCCTGTCCATGGCGCAGGCAAAGATGCCTCCCGCCCTGCACCTGTCATTGCAAACTTGCAATCACCACCATCAGCAACCACATCCATGTCTTTGCCCCAGTGCAGCGTTCAGTTGTCTCTACCCCAGTCCTTTGAACGCAAGCACAAATATTCATCCAAGGCCCCACAGGCCACAATACTAAAGTCCCACATTTTTTGAATGCTTTCACTTCAAATGTTGCCTTTTAGGCTCGTGAAGACGCAACTTGATGGTGGCGGCCATCCCTTGGTATTCGGTACACAGTCGCCAATATTTCTACCGGTGTGCCGTCCCCGTATTTCACAAGCACGTGTCCAAAAACATTAGCTATGCCTTCAACAACGCAGTTAGTGAGAAGATCCACCTAACCAGGGACAGCAAGTGCTTGTGGGCAGGGACTATACATCTTGCTGACGGCACACTGGGATAATATAGTGGAAGCCCGGACTCAGTCGGACCTTGGGACGGAACACATTCTCCAGACGCCAAGGATTGCAGACCCTGGGTCAATCAGGGTTTCCCCCACATTATACAGCTCCTCCACCTCCTCCTTTTCCTCAGCCTCCATCTACGAAATGACCACATCAGTCAGAAGCTAGAAACACTGCAGCACTGCCTCAGCTAAGCTGCAACAGGCTGTGCTGAAGCTAATTTTCTTAGGTGACAAAAGGCACACCTCTGCAGAGTAGTTGACAGCTGTAAAAAAGCAGTCAGATCTGTAACTGTCACCGGTGAACCTACAGTCAGGCATGGTCATGTGTGACAATCGCCAGAACCTGGTGGCGGCTCTGAAGCTAGGCAAGCTCACACATGTACCATGCCTGGCCCATGTACTCAACCTAGTGGTTCAGCGATTTCTTAAAACCTTCCCGGATCTGCCAGAGCTGCTTGTCAAAGTATACCATTTGTGTGCCCATTTCAAAAGTCACCCACAGCTTCCGCTTCCCTCGCCATGGTTCAGCAGAGTTTGCAGCTTCCAGCTCATCGACTGGTGTGCAATGTCACCACTAGTGATGGGCGAGCACTAAAATGCTCGGGTGCTCGTTGCTGGGGTCGAGCACATTGGAATACTTGGGTGCTCGACCCGAGTAACGAGCCCAATGTAAGTCTATGGGAAACTCGAACATTTTTCAGGTGGCTCCCCCTGGCGATCTGCAGAGGGCCTAAAAATTGCCCAAATAAATGGGAACAGTGCTAAAATGGCATGGAAACAGCATGGGGAAGACGCCTGGAAGCATTTCTGACTCCCAGGTCACTGCTGTCAACAATGTTGTCACTTTTACGGACTCACAATAAAACATACAAAGACAAAACCAAAATGGATTTTCCTGGGAAATATGTTAAGGAACATCCTTTCCTGGGTAATTACTTGTATAAAAGTCAAAATAAATAACCAAAAACAAAAATACTCCTCCGCACCTTGGGCTATGTTCACACGTAGCGTTTGTGAAATTTAGTATTGCTTTCAACCGAGACAAATGCATTCACTGGGAAATGTCGGTTTAACATTTTACAACCTTATCTGGCCATGTGATGAGTGAGACATGATCAGACACATCCTGTTTCATTTATGAAGGAGGGCCTCTGAAAGTCACAAAGCCTATTTTTACAGGGCCATCAGGTGGCATTTACTATTCTTAAAGGTCGAGCAGTTGGCCCACACTATTGTTAAAGAGCCATCAGTCAGCTATGCTTTGTTGTTCCCATTACTAAAGAGTGGGTCTCCTATACTGTTATTGTGTTTGCAGTGAGTGGCAGGGCTGCCCAAAATTTGGACGCATTCCAATATTCCTTTTAATATTTTGATGCACCCCAATACCCCTTTGAAGAGACTTAGAAGAGGGCCTCCTGAAAACAATGTTCCCATTATTAGGAAGTGGGTCACTCATACTGTTTGCCTATGCAGTGAATGCAAGGGCTTCCAAAAATTTGGACCTACTCCAATGCCCCTTGGAAGAGACATAGAGGTGGACCTTCTGAAAAAAAATGTTCCTATTATTAGGAAGTGGGTCTCCCATTGTGTTTGCCTATACAGTGAATGCAAGGGATGCCAAAAATATGGAGGCACTCCAATGCCCCTTGGAAGTGACTTTGAGGTCAAAGGGCCTCCTGAAAACAATGTTCCCATTATTAGGAAGTGGGTCTCCCATTGTGTTTGCCTGTGCAGTGAATGCAAGGGTTGCCAAAAATTTGGAGGCACTCCAATTCTCCTTGGAAGAGACGTGGAGGTCAGAGGGCCTCCTGAAAACAATGTTACCTTTATTAGGAAGTGGGTCTCCCATTGTGTTTGCCTGTGCAGTGAATGCAAAGGTTGCCAAAAATTTAAAGGCACTCCAATGCCCCTTGGAAGAGAGGTAGAGGTCAGAGGGCCTCCTGAAAGCAATGTTCCCATTATTAGGAAGTGGGTCTTCCATTGTTTTTGCCTATGAAGTGAATGCAAGAGTTGCCAAAAATTTGGAGGCACTCCAATGCCCCTTGGAAGAGATGTGGAGGTCAGAGGGCCTCCTGAAAACAATGTTCCCATTATTAGGAAGTGGGTCTTCCATTGTTTTTGCCTATGAAGTGAATGCAAGGGTTGCCAAAAATTTGGAGGCACTCCAATGCCCCTTGGAAGAGACGTGGAGGTCAGAGGGCCTCCTGAAAACAATGTTCCCATTATTAGCAAGTGGGTCTCCCATTGTGTTTGCCTGTGCAGTGAATGCAAAGGTTGCCAAAAATTTGGAGCCACTCCAATGCCCCTTGGAAGACAGGGGAGGTCAGAGGACCTCTTGAAAACAATGTTCCCATTATTAGGAAGTGGGTCTTCCATTGTGTTTGCCTATGCAGTGAATGTAAGGGTTGCCCAAAATTTGGACGCACTCCAATACTCCTTGGAAAATTTGGATGCACCCCAATACCCCTTTGAAGAGACTTAGAGGAGGGCCTCTTGAAAACAATGTTCCCATTATTAGGAAGTGGGTCTCCCATACCGTTTGCCTATGCAGTGAATGCAAGGGCTGCCAAAAATTTGGACCTACTCCAATGCCCCTTCAAAGAAACGTAGAGGTGGACCTCCTGAAAAAAAATGTTCCTATTATTAGGAAGTGGGTCTCCCATTGTGCTTGCCTATACAGTGAATGAAAGGGATGCCAAAAATTTGGAGGCACTCCAATGCCCCTTGGAAGAGACATGGAGGTCAAAGGGCCTCCTGAAAACAATGTTCCCATTATTAGGAAGTGGGTCTCCCATTGTGTTTGCCTGTGCAGTGAATGAAAGGGTGCCTAAAAATTGAGAGGCACTTCAATGCACCTTGGAAGAGACGTGGAGGAGGGCCTCATAAAAACATGTTCCCATTAGAGAGGAGCGGGTCCCCTATATTTGTAATGCCCATGCACTAAGTGTATGGGCTGACAAACATTTACCCCTGGGGGTATACATGAACATACTGCATAAAAATTTTTTTTTACGGCCATCATTAACACCCTTTAAAAAAATGATGCGGGTGTTGCATCACGGACCACGGCCAACCTGGTGATATGGTGGTGGAGGATGAGGATGAGGAGAAGGAGGAGGACAAAAGCAAACAGCCAAGATCAGGATGCATATACCCATGTGTGGATGTGAAAAGGTTCATGGGTATAAACCTCCCAAAAAAAGTCACTGGATTTGAATTTATGTTACGCTGCTATCATTTGGTGGTGTTGAGAAGTCTGGCCCAATCCAGCCCTTGTTCATTTTTATAAGAGTCAGCCTGTCAGCATTTTCAGATGACAGGCAGATGCACTTATCAGTTATAATTCCCAAGGCACTAAAATCCCGCTCTGATAAGACGCTAGAGGCAGGGCAGGCCAGGACCTCCAAGGCGTAGAGAGCCAGTTCATTTCACGTATCCAGCTTGGATACCCAATAATTATAAGGCATTGAGGAATCACGGAGGACATTGGTTCGGTCGGCAAGGTACTCCCTCAGCATCTTCCCAAACTTTGCACTCCTTTTGAGAGTACCCCGCGCCTCAGGGCCTGTGAGATGGGAGGGGCTGAGAAAATTCTCCCAGAACTTTGACAGTGTTCCCCTGCCTCTGCTGGATTGGAGTTATGTCTCTCTAGCCTGTAGCCCTTGGTTGTCCAATGAACTGTGACCTCTGCCAACAGCATTTTCAGATGGAAATTTTTTTAATAGTTCCGCAACAAGGGCCTTCTGGTTCTGCCCCATTTTTGTACACCTGTCCACCTCAGAAATAAGAGATATAAAGTTCTCCTTGTAGCGTGGGTCTAGAAGTGTCACCAACCAATAATGACTGTCACCCAAAATTTTGAGAACGCGAGGGTCATGGGAAAGGCAGCCTAACATAAACTAAGTCATGCATGCCAGACTGTTAAGAGACAAGACTTCCATGTCCTCACCAAGAGGATGACTGACCATGCTCTCCTCCTCCTCCTCCTCTCTGTCCTCAGGCCATCCTTGCTGAACAGACGGTATGACAGTTGTGCAGGTAGTACCGTCTATAGAGCAGGAAACTAGATCCTGTTCTTCCTCTTCCTAGTCTTCTTCCTCGTTGTCACCCAATCCACGTTGGGAAGAGATGAGGTTCGGCTGTGTGTTATCCATCTCATCGTGCTCCGCCTGCAATGCATCCTCTTTGATTGTGAGCAGAGAGCGTTTCAGAAGACAGAGAAGTGGGATGGGGATGCTAATTATGGCGTCATCGCCGCTCACCTTCTTGGTGGAGTCCTCAAAGTTTTGGAGGATGGTACATATGTCTGACATCCATGTCCACTCCAGAGGTCTTATGTGTGGAGTCTGAACTAAATACCGACGGCCTTGTTGATGCTGGTACTCAACAACTGCCCTCTTCTGCTCACAAATCCTTCCCAACATCTGCAGTGTAGAGTTCCAATGTGTTGGGACATCACACACCAATCTGTGAGCCGGAAGCTGCAAACACTGTTGCTTAGATGGGAACTGCCAACCGCCATCATAGACACTCCTTTTGATGATGCTCCAGAGGTTCTCAATGGGGTTGAGGTCAGGGGAGCATGGGTGCCACACCATAAGTTTGTCCCCTTTTATGCCCATAGCAGCCAGAGATGCAGATGTGTTATGTGCAGCATGAAACGGGGCATTATCATGCAAGAAAATGATCTTGCTGCGGAATGCACGGTTCTTCTTCTTGAACCATGGAAGGAAGTGCTGTTTGAGAAACTCAACATACATTATGGAGTTCATCTTTACCCCTTCAGGGATCCTAAAAGGGCCGACAATCTCTCTCCCCATGATTCCAGCCCAAAACATTAGTCCACCTCCTTGTTAGCGCCGTAGCCGTGTTTGCATGGGGTGTCCATCAACCAGCCATCCTCCACGCCATCCATCTGGACCATCGAGATCATTTCATGCATGATAATGCCCCATCTCATGCTGCACATAACACATCTGCATCTCTGGCTGCTATGGGCATAAAAGGGGACAAACTTATGGTGTGGCACCCATGCTCCCCTGACCTCAACCCCATTGAGAACCTCTGGAGCATCATCAAAAGGAGTGTCTATGATGGCGGGAGGCAGTTCACATCTAAGCAACAGCTCTGGGAGGGTATTCTGTCCTCATGCAAAACAATTAAAGCAGAAACCATCAAAAACCTGACAAATTCAATGGACGAGAGAGTTCAGAAGCTCCTTTCGAACAAGGGGTCCTATGTGCAAATGTTACATCACCTAGAATAAAGTTTTGAGTTGAAAACTGTTTGATTTCAGTTTGTAATAACCTGCTAATGCTTATAATTTCAAAAATGACCATTTTTTTGTTCTTTATTAAAATGAAAAGGTTGAAAACTCTGCTGTGCATAATAATTTGGAACATGCATTTTGAGTGCAGTTTGAGTTTTTTATTTTTTTAAAAATATACTATTATCATAGGCAGTTTGTACAAAAACCTTTCAATTGTACTCTAATAGTTATTTGACTGGAAAATTACAATGACTGCAATTCATATAGGTAATTTGGGAAAATCTGAGAAAATATTATTTGCATAATAATTTGGAAGACAGTGTACAAATGGCTGAATTTGGAGTTATATGTGATCCACAGTTTTAAATACCAAAAAGTTTGCTGACACACTGAAAACATTTTTTAATGGAGGCCAGAAATGGCAGTATTTTCTGAAAACATATATTTGATCCATGTGACGGAGCAACCACAGTTTTAACCCTTTCGCAACCTTGGGTTTTGTCGTTTTTGCTTTTTGTATTTTGCTCCCCTTGTTCCCAGAGCCATAGCGTTTTTATTTTTTAAGACAATATGGCCGTGTGAGGGCTTATTTTTTGTGGGACAAGTTGTACTTTTCAACGCCATTACTAGTTTTACCATATCGTGTACGGGAAAACGGGAAAAAAATTCCAAGTGCGTTAAAATTGCAAAAAAAGTGCAATACCACAGTTGTTTTTTATTTATTTTTTTTACCACGTTCACTGAATGCTAAAACTGACCTGCCATTCTTATTCTCAAGGTCATTACGAGTTCGTAGACACCAAACATGTATAGGTTATTTTATATTTAAGTGGTGAAAAAAAATTCCAAAATTTGGTAAAAAATTTAAAAAAAAAATAGCGCCATTTCCGAGACCTGAAGCGTCTCCAAATTTCGAGGTCTGGGGCTGGTTGAGGGCTTATTTTTTGCGCGCCGGGCTGATGTTTTTATTGATAACATTTTGGGGTAGATCCGATGTTTTGATCGCCCGTTATTGCATTTTATTGCAATTTTGCGGCAACCAAAAAAAGTAATTCTGGCGTTTAGAATTTTTTTCTCGTTACACCGTTTACCGATCTAATTAATTCTTTTTCTATATTGATAGATGGGGCGATTCTGAACGCGACGATACCAAATATGTCTATGTAGGTTATTTTTTTTTATATTTTATTTTGAATGGGGCGAAAGGGGGGTGATTTAATCTTTTATATATTTTTTATTTTTTTTATATTTTTAAAAACTTTTTTTCTTCACTTACTGCGTGCTTCAATAGTCTCCATAGGAGACTAGAAGCAGCAGTTGTCTGATCGGCTCTGCTACATACAGGGGACCAGCAGATCCCCTGCATGCAGCAGAAATGGTCCTGTGCTATGAGCGCCGACCACTAGGTGGCGCTCATAGCGACCAGATCATGACAACCACAGGTGTCTGCTGCAGACCCTGGGTTGTCATGCCCACCCATCGGTGACCCACGATCACGTGACAGGGTCGCCGATGGGCGGGGCTTATGACGCGCAACCCGGAAGCGCGCGTTAAATGCCGCTGTCGGAGATTGACAGAGGCATTTAACATGTTAACAGCCGCGGGTGGATCGCGATTCCACCCGCGGCTGTTGCGGGCACATGTCAGCTGTAAGAATCAGCTGACATGTGCTCGGTTCAGTGAGGGCTCAGCGCAGCAGCCCTCACTGAACGGGGGGTACGCAAATGTGCGTTCTACTAAGGCATGGGTTGTAAAGGGGTTAAATAGCTGGATTTTTAGCACTTTAATATGGAAAGGACCTGGCTGTATTCTGCTCTGCCAACAAGCAAATGGCGCAGAAAAACGGTGTTCTCTGGATTGCTTTTTAAGCAAATAATGAGGATTAAGATCCAAAAAAAAATTATTCCTGGCCCCTTAGACCTTGGCCTATGTCTAGTAATGTCTAACAGCAGCAGCAGCAGCAGCAGCAGCAGACAGAACTGGAATGGAGCCTCTTGTGTTATATGCACTGCAGTTTGCTTTATATACTGCCTGCCTGCTTTTATACATTGCCTACCTGATATCTTTTCAAATGGGTAAGTCCTCAGAAGGACTGTTTGTTGAGATGGATATGTGTAATATACTTCTGTTCTACCTACATTACCTAATAAACAAGCTAATCTCTCCCTAGTTCTGCAGCACCTCTCCCTACACTGCCTGATTGCGGAGTAGACTGACAAGGACAGTGGCCCAGGTCTGATATAGACCTGATGACGCTGTGCGGCCAGCCAATCACTGTAACGCCACAAACAACATGGCTGCGGCATTACAGTGAGTGGCAGGCAATCCCTGCATGTTCATTGGCTCTGTAAAGAGCACCAAACATGTAGGGAGGAGACCTGAGCATTCGCCCTAGCATCTCGCAAGTACCCGGCAAGCTCCGAGCATCTCGAGTACTGAGATGCTCAGACGAGTACCGAATACTTTCGAGTATGCTCGCTCATCACTAGTCACCACGTGTTGGAACTCAATGTTGCAGATGTTGGGAAGGATTTGTGAGAAGCAGAGGGCAGTTGTTGAGTGCCTGCTTCAACACACCCATTGGAATTCAAGCCAGCCTCCACACATAAGCGCTGATGAGTGGGCATGGATGTCAGACATCTCTGCCCTTCTCCAAAACTTAGTGGACTCAGCCAAGGTGGTGAGTGGTGATGATGCCATAATTAGAAGCACCATCCCGCTTCTCTGTCTTCTGAAATGCTCTCTGCTCACAATCAAAGAAGATGCATTGAAGGCTGAGCACGATGATATGGAGCAAGGAACCATACAGGGTGATGCCACACAGCCCAGCCTCATTTTATCCAAAAGCGGATTGGGTGATATTGAAGAGAAAGAAGAGGAGGAGGAGGAACAGGAGCTGGTTTCCTGCATTACAGGCAATATTACCCACATCACTGTCATACCATATGTTCAACGTGGATGGCCTGAGGAGAGGGAGAATGAGGAGGAGGATGAGGAGGAGAGCATGGGCAGTTGTCCTCTTGGTCAGGACAGGGAAGTCTTGCCTGTTGGCAGTCTGGCACACATGGCTGAGTTTACGTTCCGCTGTCTTTCCTGTTACCCTCACGTTGTACACATTTTAGGTAACAGTAATTACTGGTTGGTCACCCTTTTAGACCCACGCTACAAGGAGAACTTTCTATCTCTCCTTCCTGTGGCGGAGAGGTCTAATAAAATGTTTCAGTACCAGAAGGCCCTTGTTGTGGAATGTGGAAAAATTCCCATCTGAAAACGCTGGCAGCAGAGGTCATAGTTCGTCAGACAACCAAGGAGTACTGGTGAGGGAGACACAAATGTGATGACGCAGAGGCAGGGGAACATGGTCAAAGGTGTGGGACAGTTTTCTCAGCCCCTCCCAGCGCCCAGGCCCTGATGTGCGGGGTACTCTCACAAGGAGGACCTTGACAACCGTATCAACGTCCTCCGTGATTCCTCTATTCCTTATAATTATTGGGCATCCAAGCTGGACACGTGGCAAGAACTGGCTCTCTACGCCTTGTAGGTCCTTGCCTGCCCTGTCGTTAGCGTTTTGTCAGAGCGGATTTTTAGTGCCGCCCGGGGTATTATAACGGATAGGCGCATCTTAGGAAAATTAACAAGTGCTGGATTGGGCCAGACTTCTCAACACCACTGGATGATAGCAGCGGAACATAAAGTCAAATTGGGTGGCTTTTTTTGGGGCTTTCTATTCGCATGCACCTTTTCACACCCAGACATGGGTATACGCTTCCTGATTTTGTCTATTTTCTGTTGTCCTCCTCCTTCTCCTTGTCCTCATCCTCCACCACAGTATCACCTGGGTGACCATGATGCAAAACCCACATAATTTTTTTTAAGGGTGTTTATGATGCTTATAGGAAATTTTTTTAAAGGCCTACCTCTAACATTCTGTATGTTATACAGTATGTTCATGTATACCACCCAGGGGTAAATGTTTTTCGGCCCATGCACTTGACGCGCCCCCTGGGCCGTGGGATACCGGGTGCCGGGCCGGTCGATGCTGGGGGATGTCACAGTGGCGGTGACCCGGTCCGTGACCCAGGGCGGTCAATAAAAGGAGTTATGGATAGGAGATTTATAGTGTTATAATAGAGTTTGTGACGCCACCTGTGGAATGCGGTTAAAGGGAGCGGCCGCTGTGGAGCAGTCCTCTAAAGCTGATGTTACTGCAGCAGGGATGGTGTGGCTCTCCACAGGAAGAGCTAGCTCCCGGGCAGTGTGGATATTGTAGGTTGTGCTGGGTGTTGTAGTGCAGGGGTTGATGGCGCAGCAAGAAACACAGAGACAAGGAAGTGCAGTCCAAGGGTCTTTACTGGTGCTGATTAAACAAGCCGGGACTAGGGTACTGGCTAGAAATGGAAGTCCGGGCAGCCTGGAAGCAAGTAAAGAATCCTCCTTGCCAGGAGAAGTTGGAGGCCTTCCCTTTCCACTAAACTCTTTGGCCCTGCTACTTGTAGCGGTGCGGTGACCCTCGTCCCTGAGTGTGGCGTTTCTGTGCTCACCCGTATGGCAGGCAGCTCGGGCCTTGCTGGCGCATCACTCCCACGTGGCGGTGCTGGACCCTGCGGTAATGCTGAGCCTCTGGGTGTCTGATGGGGCCAGGAGACCAGCTGTCTCCTGCTCTCCGGTTTCTACTGCTGGGCCTTTCGGTACCCCTCAGTCTCGGACTACGGTGTCCGGTTCTTCTGTGCTGGTGCTTCTTCTGGGGTGAGCTGCATGGGCATTACCACTATAGGAGATCCACTCCTTAATAATGGGAACAATTTTTTTAATGAGGCCCTCCTCTACGTCTCTTCAAAGGGGTATTGGGTTTGTCCTAATTTTTGGCAGCCCTTGCAGTCACTGCAATAACAGTGTAGGATACCCACTCCTTTATAATGGGAACATTTTTATTACTGAGACCCTCTTCTATCTCTTTTCAAGGGGTATTGGGGTGCGTCCAAATTATTGGCAGCCCTTGCATCACTGCATACGCAATAACAGTATAGGAGACCCACTCCTTAATAATGGGAACAACAAAGCATAGCTGACTGATGGCCCTCTAGCAATAGTGAGTGCCAACTTTTGGCCCTTTTGCAATAGTAAGGGCTGCCTGATGGCCCTGTAAAAATAGACTTTGTGACTTTCAGAGTCCCTCCTTCATAAATGAAACAGGATGTGTCTGATCAAGTCTCAAACACCACATTGGCAGATAAGGTAGTAAAATATTAAAATGACTTTTACTGGTGAATGTATTTTTCACTGTTGAAAGCAATGCAAAAGTGCAAAAATGCATCAAAAATGCTATGTGTGAACATAGCCCAAGGTGTGGAGGAGCATTTTTTTGTGCTTTTTTTTGCTTTATATACAGTGAAGGAAATAATTATTTGATCCCTTGGTGGTTTGTAAGTTTGCTCACTGACAAAGACATGAACAGTCTATAATTTTAAGGGTAGGTTCATTTTAACATTGAGAGATAGAATATCCCCCCAAAAAAAAGAAAATCACATTGTATAAATTAGATAAATTTATTTGCATTTTGCAGTGACAAATAAGTATTTGATCCCCTACAAACCATTATGAGTTCTGGCTAGTGTTGGGAGAACCCAAACAGTAAAGTTCGGCGTCCGTACCGAACATCTACTATTCGGTCCCGGACCTCGAACACGGACTTCCTCTGGAAGTCCGTGTTACTGTTCGGGCTCGGGTTCGGGTATTTCACGCACTGTCACTTACGTGACAACACAAGAAACACAGCCTCTGATCGGCGGTAATTGCATTACCGCGGACAGGTGTCAGCGTAATGCCACAGCTGTGACAGTAACCCGGCGGTAAAAAGCTTACCGTGGGTCATAGGCGCCGGCTGATGGTACTGCTACCACCATCCTATGGATGCGCCATTTCTGGGGCGGCTGAGGGCTCCTGTTTCTAGTTTCGAAGGTGACCAATATTCATGGCCCCTTCGTAGGCTATTAATATCAGCCCCCAGCTGTCTGCATAGCCTTTGCTAGCTGTTAAATAGGGGTTCCCCACATGTTTTTTTGGGGGGTCCCCCATTTTAATAGCCAGTAAAGGTTATGTATACAGCTGGGGGGTTGATATTAGTAGCCTGGGAAGCTCCATGGGTATTACCCCCTTTCCAGGCTAAAAACATCCGCCCCAGCTGCCCGCCTTACCTCTGCTAGTTAATAAAATTACGGGGAACCCCACGCCATTTATTATTAAATTACATGAACAGTAAGGTACACACGCCATGCACGGATTATATCTATCACATATTTATATTATAAATATATATTTATCTATCCATCTATGCATCCATCAATGTATCTATATATCGATCTATCGATCTATTATCAATTTATCTATCTATATATTATCTAACCATATATCTATTATCTATCTATATATCTATAAAGAAATCTATCCATATATAATTATCTATCTATCTATCTATCTATCCATATATCTATTAATCTATTTATCTATCTACACTGTGTGCAGAATTATTAGGCAAGTTGTATTTTAGAGGATTATTTTTATTATTGATTAACAACTATGTTCTCAATCAACCCAAAAGACTCATAAATATCCAAGCTTAATATTTTTGGAAGTTGGAGTGGTTTTTTTTTAGATTTGACTATCTTAGGAGGATATCTGTTTGTGCAGGTAACTATTACTGTGCAGAATTATTAGGCAACTTAATAAAAACCAAATATAATCCTATCCCACTTGTTTATTTTCACCAGGTAAACCAATATCAGTGCACAAAATTTAGAAATAAACATTTCTGACATGCAAAAACAAAAACCCCCAAAAATTAGTGATCAATATAGCCACCTTCCTTTATGATGACACTCAACAGCCTTCCATCCATAGATTCTGTCAGTTGCTTGATCTGTTTTTGATCAACATTGCGTGCAGCAGCCACCACAGCCTCCCAGACACTGTTCCAAAAGGTGTACTGTTTTCCCTCCCTGTAGATCTCACATTTTATGATGGACCACAGGTTCTCTATGGGGTTCAGATCAGGTGAACAAGGGGGCCATGTCATTATTTTTTCTTCTTTTAGACCTTTACTGGCCAGCCATGCTGTGGAGTAGTTGGATGCATGTGATGGAGCATTGTCCTGCATGAAAATCATGTTTTTCTTGAACGATACCGACTTCTTCCTGTACCACTGCTTGAAGAAGTTGTCTTCCAGAAACTGGCAGTAGGTCTGGGAGTTGAGCTTCACTCCATCCTCAACCAGAAAAGGTCCCACAAGTTCATCTTTGATTATACCAGCCCATACCAGTACCCCACCTCCACCTTGCTGGCGTCTGAGTCGGAGGGGAGCTCTCTGCCCTTTACTGATCCAGCCTCTGGCTCATCCATCTGGCCCATCAAGAGTCACTCTCATTTCATCAGTCCATAAAACCTTTGAAAAATCAGTCTTAAGATATTTCTTGGCCCATTCTTGACGTTTTATGCTATGTTTCTTGTTCTAAGGTGGTCGTTTTTCAGCCTTCCTTACCTTGGCCATGTCCCTGAGTATCGCACACCTTGTGCTTTTTGATACTCCAGTAACATTGCAGCTCTGAAATATGGCAAAACTGGTGGCGAATGGCATCTTGGCAGCTTCACGCTTGATTTTCCTCAATTCATGGGCAGTAATTTTGCGCCTTTTTTGGCAAACACGCTTCTTGCGACCCTGTTGGCTATTTGCCATGAAATGCTTGATTGTTCGGTGATCATGCTTCAAAAGTTTGGAAATTTCAAGACTGCTGCATCCCTCTGCAAGACATCTCACAATTTTGGACTTTTCAGAGCCCGTCAAATCTCTCTTCTGACCCATTTTGCCAAAGGAAAGGAAGTTGCCTAATAATTAAGCACACCTTATATAGGGTGTTGATGTCATTAGTCAACACCCCTCCTCATTACAGACATGCACATTACCAAATTTACTTAATTGGTAGTTGGCTCTCAAGCCTATGCGGCTTGGAGTAGGACAACATGTATAAAAAGTATCATGTGATCAAAATACTCATTTGCCTAATAATTCTGCACACAGTGTATATATCTATCGATCTATTATCTATCTGTCTATATATCTATCCATATATCTATAAATCTATTTATCAATATATCCATCTGTCTATCTATCTATCTATCTATTCCTATATCTATTAATCTATTTATCTATCTATCCATATATCTATTATCTATCAATATAGCCATATATCTATTATCTATCTATGAATCTATTTATCTATCTATCTATCTATTCCTATATCTATTAATCTATTTATCTATCTATCCATATATCTATTATCTTTCAATATATCTATTATCTATCTATGAATCTATTTATCCATATATCTATCTGTCGATCTACTATCTATCAATAAATCTTTTTGTATATCTATCCATCTGTCTCTATCAATATATCTATATATCTATCTAGTATCAATCTTAGATAGATAATTAGGTAGGTCAACAGATAATAGATAAATATATGGATAGCTAGATATATAGATAATAGATAGATAGATATATCGATACAGTATATAGATAATAGATATGCAGATAGATAGAAATATGTGATAGATATAATCCGTGCTTTGCGTGTGTACCTTACAGTTCATGTAATTTATTAATAAATAACTACATTTCTGGAAAAAAAATAATGTGGGGTCCCCCTTAATTTTATTAACCAGCAGAGGGAAAGCGAACAGCTGGGGTGGATGTTTATAGCCTGGGAAGGGGGGAGTACCCATGGAGCTTCCCAGGCTACTACTATCAACCCTAAGCTGTATACAAAGCTTTTACTGGCTATTAAAATGGGGGACCCCCACAAAAATAATAACGTGGGGTCCCCCTATTTTAACAGCTAGCAAAGGCTATGCAGACAGCTGGGGGCTGATATTTAAAGCCTAGGAAGGGGCAATGAATATTGGCCCCCTCCGAGGCTAGAAACAGGATCCCTCAGGTGCCCCAGAAATGGCGCATCCACTGCCCTGTAGCGGTGGCAGTGGGGTTATAGGGTTGGGGTTGATGTCAGCTTATAATGCCAGCTGACATCAAGCCCAGGTTAGTAATGGAGAGGCGTCTATAAGAAGCCCCTATTACTAACCCCATAGTGTAAGTAAAATGTAAAATAAAAACACCCACACCGTGTATAAAATAATTTATTTGAAATAAAGACAGTATTCCTTTAATATCCTAAATTAAATCATACTTACCATCACACCTATTCCAGCTGAAGCCAATGTCTACTGTAATAAAAATAAAATAATAAACCAACCTCATCCTTACCTTTCCGTAGCCCAAAGAATGAGTGTCCCATGAGGATCCCATGAACAGAGCAGCCACATTGTATGTGACTGCTCTGTTTATTTGCCGGCAATACAGTGACACAGTGTATTGCCGGCAAAACAGGTCGCCACATGCCCAGTGAGTATTTTCCCAGGCATGCAATGAGTTGAACTGAGTTTAACTCATTGCAAGCGTGGGAAAATTCTCACAGCGCATGAACAGACCTCATCTGCCGGGAATACACTTAGTCAGTGTATTGCTGCCAAATGAACAGAGTGGTTACATACAGTGTGGCTGCTCTGTTCATGGAACACTCATTATTTGGACTGCATCGGAAAGGTAAGGATCAGGTTGGTTTATTATTTTAGTTTTATTACAGGTGATTGTGGGCTTCAGGGATTAGGTGTAAGGTGAGTATATGGTGTTTTTTTATTTTTTAGTTTTTGCAGGGGCGGCGAACATCGAGGACAAAGTGTAGGTGAGTTGTAATGTGTTTTATTTTTATTTTAATATTTTTTTATTAAATGTAACATTTTTTTTAACATTCAGCACAGCACAGGTGCCAGCAGATGGGAGACTACTGCTTCCATCCAGCGGTGCCTGTGCTCGTTGTTTCCAATGGCAGGAGGGGTTGGCTGATGGTCATAGTAGTACCATCAGCCGGCATCTATGACCCGCGGTAAGCTTTTTACTGCCGGGTCACTGTCACAGCTGTGGCATCATGCTGATAGGTGTCAGCATGATGCCACTGTGCTCTGATCGCAGTATTGCAATTACCGCCGATCAGAGCCTGTGTTTCCTGCGCTGTCATGCAAATGACAGTGCGGGAAACCAGGTGAATTCGGGTCCCCCATTCAAATGAATGGGGTCCGTGTTTGGGTTTGAGGTTCGGGTACTGTTCTGGTGCCTGAACCTGAACTTTTAAAAAACTGTTCTGTGTTCGGCTACATTAGCCGAACCCGAACAGTGATGGGTTCGCCCATCACTAGTTCTGGCTCCTACAGACCAGGTAGATGCTCCTAATCAACTTGTTACCTGTATAAAAGACAGCTGTCACCTGTATAAATGACTCCTGTCCACAGATTCAATTAATCAGTTAGACTCTAACCTCTACAACATGGGCAAAGAGCTTTCTAAGGATGTCATAGACCTGCACAAAGCTGGAATGGGCTACAAAACCATTAGTAATACGCCGGGTGAGAAGGAGACAACTGTTGATGCAATAGTAAGAAAACACAAGAAATGCAAAATGACTATCAATCGACATCGATCTGGGGCACCATGCAAAATCTCACCTCATGGGGTATCCTTGACCATGAGTGTCAGGGACTCCACAGTGACGACACCAGGGAAATTTATTTATTTTACTCACTTATATAGCGCCATTAATTCCACAGTGCTTTACAGACATTATGGGCATTGTCCCCATTAGAGCTCTAAATTCTCTATCAGTATGTCATTGGAGTGTGGGAGGAAACCGGAGATCCCGGAGGAAACCCACGAAAACACGGGGAGAACATACAAACTCCTTGCAAATGTTGTCCTTGGTGGGATTTGATCCCAGGACCCCAGCGCTGCAAGGCTGCAGTGCTAACCACTTGGCCACCGTGCTGCCCCAATCATACAATATCTCTCCGTGCCGTCACGGTGTCATGGATTTCGTCCAGAATCGCGAGCACTTGATCCAGACTACTCTCTTCTTAGGTATCAGGAAGTGACAAGTGAGCGTATGGCGTCACACCTCTGGATTCCAACACATTAAATATGTGTTTAGCCCTCCGTATGGCTTCGGGGGAGGGTGCGATTGCAGAACAGAAGAAACAGAACTATTACATTTTATATTTAATCCAAAAGGGAGGCAGTGTTTAAGAAAAATATTCAAGATTTTACAAAGGAGACATTACAATACAGAATATACAGTTACACAAAATAATAAGGATTAAAGAAGAAACTTACTCTATAAAGATCGCTGAGACGATTCAATATAGCCGGAGGGGACCTCTCCTTATTACCGCTCAGTGGAATGTGACCCCTTGCTGATGATACATATTCTCCCTGCAGTGAGTGAATCTCAAACCTCAACAAGCTATTTTATGCTGAAGGGAGAGACTTGCCCATACCCCCCTGTGCTGACATCACAGGGGTTGGGCTCCACTCTTCATGTCCTTATTAAAAAACTCTAATTTCTGGGATAACCTATCGCTCGTTGATCCCACAAGCCCAAAAGTAATACCAAATATTCTATTATGATTTTACCTTCAT
Source organism: Phyllobates terribilis (assembly GCF_046119375.1). Taxonomy (NCBI): domain Eukaryota; kingdom Metazoa; phylum Chordata; class Amphibia; order Anura; family Dendrobatidae; genus Phyllobates; species Phyllobates terribilis. Next base: position 793,918,547 of record NW_027362761.1, read on the forward strand.
TTAGAGACCACACATCGCGCTGTTATGGACTGCTATTCTGGTGCTTTTGTGCTACAACTCCACGTAGGGGGTTATGGTTCCGAAAAATATTAGCATATCGCTCCTTGGCTGACCCTGCCACTAAAAATATAGGTCCCGGCGAGACTATAGATTTCCTGTTATTCAATATTTCTCAATATTTCCCTGACAATGAGGAAGGTGAGAGATCAGCCTAAAACTACACTGGAGGAACTTGTTAATGATCTCAAAGCAGCTGGGACCAAGAAAACCATTTGTAACACATTACAACTTAAAGGTTTAAAATGCTGCAGTGCCCACAAGGTCCCCCTGCTCAAGAAGGCACATTTGCAGGCCCATCTGAAGTTTGCCAATGAACACCTGGATGATTCTGTGGGTGATTGGGAGAAGGTGCTGTGGTCAGATGAGACAAAAATTGAGTTCTTTAGCATTAACTCAACTCGCCGTGTTTGGAGGAAGAGAAATGCTGCCTATGACCCAAAGAACACCATCCCCACTGTCAAGCATGGAGGTGGAAACATTATGTTTTGGGGGTGTTTCTCTGCTAATGGCACAGGGCTACTTCACCGCATCAATGGGAGAATGGATGGAGCCATGTACCGTAAAATCTGGAGTAACAACCTCCGTCCCTCTGCCAGGACTTTAAAATGGGTCTTGGCTGGGTCTTCCAGCAAGACAATGACCCAAAACATACAGCCAACGCTACAAAGGAGTGGCTCAAAAAGAAGTACATTAAGGTCATGGAGTGGCCTAGCCAGTCTCCAGACCTTAATCCCATAGAAAACTTATGGAGGGAATTGAAGCTCTGAGTTGCCAAGTCACAGCCTCAAAATCTGAATGATTTAGAGATGATCTGCCAAGAAGAGTGGACCAAAATTCATCCTGACATGTGTGCAACTTTCATCATAAACTACAAAAAAACATCTGACTGATGTGCTTGCCAACAAGGGTTTTGCCACCAAGTATTAAGTGTTGTTTGCCAGAGGAATCAAATACTTATTTCTCACTGCCAAATGCAAATAAATGTATCTAATTTATACAATGTGATTTTCTTGATTATTTTGGGGGATATTCTATCTCTCAATGTTACAATTAACCTACCCTTAAAATTATAGCCTGTTTATGTCTTTGTCAGTGGGCAAACTTACAAAAACAGCAAGGGATCAAATAAGTATTCCCTTTACTGTACAAGTCATTACCCTGGAAAGAATGTTCCTTAATGTTTTCTTTCCAGGAAAATACATTTTGGCGTCATCATTGTATGTTTTATTGTCAGTCCGTAAAAGTGGCATAATACTCTGACAACATTAACCTGGGAGTCAGAGATGCTTCCATGGGTATTCCCCATAGTGTTCTCATGTCATTTCAGCATTTCCATCAATTTGGACAATTTTTAAGCCCCCTGCAGACTTCCGGGGGGGGAGGGCCATCGGAAAAATGCTCGAGTTTCCCATTGACTTACATTGGGCTTGTTACTCGGGTCAAGTACCCGAACATTATAATTTGCTCTACTCGAGCAATGAGCACCCGAGCATTTTAGTGCTCGCTCATCACTAGTCCAGACACCAGTCCACATTTCAACATCTAAATCCTTTGTGCTAATAGTGTGGTCCAGACACCAGTCTACAGATCAGCATATATTCTTTTGTGCTAATTGTGTGGTCCAGACACCAGTCCACATTTCAGCAAATAACGCTTTTGTGCTAATAGTGTGGTCCAGACATCAGTCCACATTTCAACATATAAATCTTTTGTTCTAATTGTGTGATCCAGACACCAGTCCACATATCAGCATCTAAATCCTTTGTGCTAATTGTGTGGTCCAGCCACACTATCTCAGCAAATAAATACTGATTGTTAATTTAGTGACAGGTGACTGACATTTGTGGGCCTAGTGTTGTGAAACGAGGGTTAAAAGAGGGGAAGGGTACATCCACCATTAGTGGGAAAAAGCGGGGTCTTTATGGAAGGGGAAATAGGCTTGGTGTACTTGGGGTAGGTGGTAATGTTACTGAAAGCTCTACTGAAGAAACACCATCTCGTTCTAACCAAAGACAACTGACAACTGGTCAGCATGATGCCACAGCAGTGACAGGTTATCCAGTGGTAAAACGCTTACTGAGGGTCATAGGCGCCGGCTGATGTTACTACTAACACCATTAGTTGGCTTATCCTGCCATAGGAAACAGCTGGCACAGGAGCCACTGGATGGGAGCAGTAGTCTCCCAACCAACGGTGTTTGTGCTCTGCTGAGTGTAAAAAAAGAAATGTTAAAATTAATTAAAAAATATGAAAATAAAACACATAATACTCACCTACACCTTGTCCCCGATGTTCTCCGTACCTGCAAAAAATAAAAAATAAAAAAACACCATATACTCACCTTACAGCTAATCCCCGAAGCCCACGATCACCTGTAATAAAAGTAAAATAATAAAGCAACCACATCTACACAGTATGTGACCGCTCTGTTCATTCGCCGGCAGTACGTTGATTTAGTGTATTGCCGGCAAATGAGGTCTGCGCATGCGCAGTGAGTATTTTCCCAAGCTTGCCAATGATTTGAACTCAGTTGAACTCATTGGCAAGAGCGGGAAAATACTCACTGCGCATGCGGTGACCTGATTTGTCATCTATGCACTGAATCAGTGTATTGCCGGCAAATGAACAGAGCAGTCACATTCTATGTGGCTGCTCTGTTCATGGAATCTTTGTGGGACACTCATTATTTGGACGTCGGAAAGCTAAGGATGAGGTTGGTTTATTTTATTTTTATTACAGGTGATCAAGGGCTTCAGCTGCAATGGGCGTGACTGTAAGTATGGTTTAATTTAGTATATTAAAGGAATACTGTGTTTATTTCAAATAAAATATTGTATCCTATGGATGCGCCATTTCTGGGATGGCTGAGGGCTCCTGTTTCAAGCCTTGGAGGGGGACAATATTCATGGCCCCTTCCCAGGCTATTAATATCAGCCCCCAGCTGTCTGCATAGCCTTTGCTAGCTGTTAAAATAGGGGGACCCCACGTCACTTTTTTTGAGGGGTGCCCCATTTTAATAGCCAGTAAAGGCTATGCATACAGATGGGGGTTGATATTAGTAACCTGGGTTGCTTCATGGGTATTACCCCCTTCCCAGGCAAAAAACATCCACCCCAGCTGTTCGCTTTCCCTCTGCTGGATAATAAAATTACAATGGACCCCACGCCATTTTTTTTTCAAGAAATTGACTCATTTATTAATAAATTACATGAACAGTAGGGTACACACGCTAAGTACGGATTATATATATCACATATTTGTATCTATCTGTATATCAATCTATTATCTATCTATCTATCTATCTATTATCTATATACACTGCTCAAAAAAATAAAGGGAACACTTAAACAACAGAATATAACTGCAAGTAAATCAAGCTTCTGTGAAATCAAACGGTTCACTTAGGAAGCAACACTGATTGACAATCAATTTCACATGCTATTGTGCAAATGGAATAGACAATAGATTGAAATTATTGGCAATTATCAAGACACACTCAATAAAGGAGTGGTTCTGCAGGTGGGGACCAAAGACCACATCTCAGTACCAATGCTTTCAGGCTGATGATTTGGTCACTTTTGAATGTTGGTTGTGCTTTCACACTCGTGGTAGCATGAGACGGACTCTACAACCCACAGAAGTTGCTCAGGTAGTGCAGCTTATCCAGGATGGCACATCAATGCGAGCAGTGGCAAGAACGTTTGCTGTGTCTGTCAGCGTAGTGTCCAAAGGCTGGAGGCACTACCAGGAGACAGGCCAGCACACCAGGAGACGTGGAGTGGGCCATAGGAGGGCAACAACCCAGCAGCAGGACCGCTACCTCCGCCTTTGTGCAAGAAAGAACAGGAGGAGCACTGCCAGAGCCCTGCAAAATGACCTCCAGCTGGCCATAAATGTGCATGTGTCTGCACAAACGGTTAGAAACCGACTCCATGAGGGTGGTATGAGGGCCCCACGTCCACAGATAGGGGTTGTGCTCACAGCCCAACACCATGCAGGACGCTTGCATTTGCCACAGAACACCAGGATTGGCAAAGTCGCCACTGGCGCCCTGTGCTCTTTACAGATGAAAGCAGGTTCACACTGAGCACATGTGACAGACGTAACAGAGTCTGGAGACACCGTGCAGAGCGATCTGCTGCCTGCAACATCCTTCAGCATGACCTGTTTGGCAGTGTGTCAGTAATGGTGTGGGGTGGCATTTCTTTGGAGGGCTTCACAGCCCGCCATGTGCTCGCCAGAGGTAGCCTGACTGCCCCTAGGTACCGAGATGAGATCTTCAGACCCCTTGTGAGACCATATGCTGGTGCGGTTGGCCCTGGGTTCCTCCTAATGCAGGACAATGCCAGACCTCATGTGGCTGGAGTGTGTCAGCAGTTCCTGCAAGATGAAGGCATTGAAGCTATGGACTGGCCCACCCGTTCCCCAGACCTGAATCCGATTGAGCACATCTGGGACATCATGTCTCACTCAATCCACCAACGTCACATTGCACCACAGACTGTCCAGGAGTTGGCGGATGCTTTAGTCCAGGTCTGGGAGGAGATCCCACAGGAGACCATCTGCAACCTCATCAGGAGCATGCCCAGGTGTTGTGGGGAGGTCATACAGGCACGTGGAGGCCACACACAATACTGAGCCTCATTTTGACTTGTTTTGAAGACATTACATCAAAGTTGGATCAGCCTGTAGTGTGTTTTTCCACTTTAATTTTGGGGGTGACTCCAAATCCAGGCCTCCATTGGTTAATAAATTTGATTTCCATTGATGATTTTTGTGTGATTTTGTTGTCAGCACATTCAACTTTGTACAGAACAAAGTATTCAATGAGAATATTTCATTCATTCAGATCTAGGATGTGTTATTTGAGTGTTCCCTTTATTTTTTTGAGCAGCGTATGTACTTATCTGCCTCCTCTGCACGCTCAGCAGCCTTGCTAGGTAGCTCTGTACTTGTAGTTTTTCCAGTCAGCCCAGCTAGGTGTCACATTATGTGCCGTTTCATCTATGTTCATGTATAGATAAAAATATAGATACATTAATACATGCATGTATATATGTATATGAGGAGCTATAGTTCTGCTCATTGTTATTGATACCCATAAAGTTTAAGTACATAATGTGAAATCTCCTGGATAAAATTAATCAAGTGAAACAGGATTTTTGTATAGAACACTCATGTTAAATACAAAAGAGCAAATGATAAACAATAATTTAAAACAAAAAACAATGGGAGGGAAAAATAATAGAAAAACCTAAAGCTTGCTTCATCACTGGTAATGGCACCCTTTACATTAATTTAGTGTGGAAACACATTTTGACTCGCCTGCAATAAATCACAAAAGAGATTCACCCGTGATTAATTGTCAGTGCCCATGTGACATGAATTAGCCAATGAATGATAGCTTCAGCATTTTAAAAAGCCCTATGGTAGGCCCTGTTCCTTTGCCACAATGGTGAAGACAAAGGTGATATCCGAGGACATCGGAACTGCTATTATTTGCAAACACAACACTTCCAAAGGGTATAAGGCCATCTCCAAAGACCTTGCTATGCCAGTTTCAATGATGTCTTTAAAGGTTGGTGCAAATGGTAAAAAAACAACAATCTGGGGTCATGGTTTCAACACGTACCATACGACTAATCTTTGCCAAAGAGAACCTTGACAAACCACAATCCTTCTGGGAAAATGTTCTGTGGACAGATGATACAAAAATATAACTTTTTCGCTATGCAAAGAAACAGTTTGTTTACAGATGGCGCAATGAAGCTTATGAGGAAAAGAACACCTTACCAACAGTTAAGCATGGTGCAGGATTCATAATGCTGTGGGGCTGCTTTGCTGCATCTGGTAACGGAGGCCTTGACTATATCACAGGAATCATAAAATCAGAGAATTATCAAGAGATTTTAAAGCGAAATGTTCTATCCAGTGTAAGAAAACTTGATTTGAGTCGAAGGTCATGGATCATTCAACAAGGCAATGACCCAAAGCACACATCTAAAGCACACATCTAAAAGTACGCAGGAATGTTTGGAAAAGAAAAAATGTACCGTTTTAAAATGGCCAGCAATGAGTCCTGACCTCGATCCCATTGAAAATCTTTGGGTTGAGCTGAAATCTGCCATTGGGAAAAAGAACCCTGCAAACATTCAAGCGCTTGAACAAACTGCAAAGAAAAAGTAGGAGAAAATTCCTCCTGAGAAGTACAAGAAGCTTATAGATGGCTACAAGGAACGTTGGAGGCTGTCAGAAATGGCAAAGGGCGTGCAACCAAGTATTAATTAGGGGTGCCTTTATTGCTGCACATGCTGTTTATTCTGTTTCTTCTTTGAAATTGCAACATGGAAGTTGAAAAACAATGTTTTATTGTTGTATTACTTTGGACCACTAATTAAAAAATCCTGAGGCTATAACTTTGGTACTTTTCCATTTATTTCTGAAGATATTGTACAGTCTATGAAAAAAATGTGTCACCCTAGCCTGGTCTCCTCCCATTGGGCATCACCTACTGATGAAAGTTATCCAAAGCGTGCGTGGGGGTCGGCGTGCCACACACAGTTCTTTTGGACCACCAGGTACTGTACCCAGTAGTATATTTCCTATATGGCCACAGTACATATTACATAGTCAAAGCAAAATGTTTTTCCAGCCCACCAATGTGAAAGGAGCCCTCTGGCAGTGCAAGGATTCAGCTGTGTCTGCAGCAGGACTAAGCAATTAAGGTGATTATTCAGCAACAGGTCCAGGAGGGCGTGATTAGAAACCCATTTTTTTATTGTGAATTTATTAAAAGGCAAAAAAGAAAAAAACATTTTGGGAGTGCATGCCAACTATGAATAACCCCTTTAAAGCCCATGACATACTAATACGCGTCTGTGCCCTGGGACTTAAGAGCCTGACCCGTATTAGTACGTCATAGCGATTGCGCGCACACAGGCTGTGTGGGCGCGATCGCCGCCGGGTGTCAGATGATTGTCACAGCTGACACCCGGTACTATGTGCAGGGAGCGGTCCCGCACCGCTCCCGGCACATTAACCCCCGCAATGCTGCGATCAAAGTCAATCGCAGCATTGTGGTGGCTAAGGGGAGGTGATCGGTATACGCACCTCCTCTTCCGGCCTCCAGCGCTGTCTGCCGCAGCTTCCCGGGTGTTGCCATGACGACCTGATGTCATCATGACAACATCCGGGTCACCAGGGAAGCAGGAAGATTTTTGGTCATGCGCAGTGCATGACCAAACAATCTTCTCACTGTGCAGCGCTGACTGCCTGCATGGCACAGGGATAGTGCTCCATCCCTATGCTATGCAGGCGATCAGAATAAAAAAAGTGAAAGTCTCATAGTGGGACAAAGTAAAAAAGTAAAAACACTCTCAGAAAGTGAAAAAAAAAAATAAAAAAAAATTGTAAAAATATTTAAAAAAAAAAAATAATAATAATCCACCAAAAATAAAAATATAATGTACCCATCAATAAATATTATTATGAAAAACAAACAAACAATAAAAGTACACATATTTGGTATCGCCGCATCCGGAATGACCTGACCTATAAAATTGTCTCACTAGTTAACCCCTTCAGTGAACACGGTAAAAAAATAAAATAAAAAACGAAGCAAAAAACCATGCTTTATCATCATACTGCCAAACAAAAAGTGGAATAACATGCGATCAAAAAGACGAATATAAATAAATATGGTACCGCTGAAAACGTCACCTTGTCCCGCAAAAAACAAGCCACCATACAGCTCCATTATCCAAAAAATCAAAAAGTTATAGCTCTCAGAATAAAGCGATGCAAAAAAATAATTTTTTCTATAAAATAGCTTTTATTGTGTAAAAGTGCCAAAACATAGAAAAACTATATAAATGTGGTACCACTGTAAACGTACTGACCCGAAGAATAAAGCTACCTCATCAATTTTACCACACGCGGAGTAGAATAAAAAATTTAAAAAAAAAAACAATTCCTGAATTGTTGGTTTTTGTTTATTCTGCCTCCCAAAAGCTGGAATAGAAAGCGATCAAAAAATGTCACGTGCCTGAAAATGGCAGCAATAAAAACGTCAACTCATTCCGCAAAAAACAAGCCATCACAAGACTCTGTCGGCCAAAATATGGAAAAATTATAGCTCTCAAAATATGGCGATGCAAAAACTAGATTTTACAAAATATGTGTCTTTTAGTGTGTGACAGCTGTCAATCATAAAAACCCGATATCATTCTGGTATCTCTGTAGTCGCACCGACCCGAAGAATAAGGTCGTCTAATCACTTATACCGCACTAGGAACGGCGTAAAAAATAAACGCTAGAGCTGGGGTTGGGGTTAGGGTTGTGCTAATGTTAGGGTTGGGGTTAGGGTTGGGCTAGGGTAGGGTTAGGGTTGGGGTTAGGGTTGTTTTTTTTTTCAAAAGATATGGCAACTAGTGTTGAATGCAAGTGCTCGCTACTTGAGTTTGCATCGGGTGCTCGGGTATGCATTGAGTATCGCGGGTGCTCGAGTCTCCGCCCCATATGATTTGCGGCCAAAAACCTTGCGGGGATTGCCTGCCATGCACGAGCGATCCCCGCATTTTTTTTGGGGTTGTCTAATAACCATGAAACATGCGGGCGGGGACTCGAGTATTTCACTTGAGCACCCGTGATACATGGTGCTTACCTGAGTACCCGATGCAAACTCAAGTAGCGAGCACTTGCGCTCAAGACTAATGACAGCTTCTTCAATATGATGACCTAATGTCATCAAATTCTGTGTCGTACCTCTGGGTTCAAAATGTTCACTATACCCTTGATAAAATCCTTGAGGGGTGTAATTTCCAAAATGGGGTCACTTGAGGGGGGTTTCAACTATTTAGGCACATCAGGGGCTCTCCAAACGTGACATGGTGTCCGCTCTCGATTCCAGCCGATTTTGCATTCAAAAAGTCACACAGTGCTTCTTCCCTTCTGAACTTTGCCGTGCGCCCAAACACTGTATTTTCGCCACATATGGGGTATTAGCGTACTCAGGAGAAATTGCACAAAAGTGTTTGGGGTCCATTTTCTCCTCTTACCCTCGTGAAAATAAAAAAATTGGGGCTAAAACATCATTTTTGTGGAAAAAGTTTGATTTTTTTATTTTCACGGCTCCATGTTATAAACTTCTGTAAAGGACTTGGGGGTTCAAGATGCTCACCACACATCTAGATAAGTTCCCTGAGGGGTCTAGATTCCAAAATGGTGTCACTTGTGGGGGTTTCCACTGTTTAGGTACATCAGGGGCACATCCGCTAATTATTCAAGCAAATTTTACAATCAAAAAGTCAATGGCGCTCCTTCCCTTCCGAACCCTGCCGCGCACCCAAACAGTGGTTTTCCCCCACATGGGGTATCTGCTAACTCAGAAGAAATTGCACAACAAACTGCATAGTGCAATTTCTTCTGTTACCCTTAAGAAAATGCAAAAGTGGGGGCTGAAAAACATTTTTGTGGGAAAAATGTGAAAATTTTATTTTTATGGCTCAATGTTATAAACTTCTGTGAAGCACCTGGGGGTTCAAGGTGCTCACCACACATCTAGATAAGTTCCCTGAGGGGTCTAGTTTCCAAAATGGTGTCACTTGTGGGGGGTTTCCACTGTTTAGGCACATTAGGGGCTCTCCAAATGCAACATGGCGTCCGCTAATTATTCAAGCAAATTTTACATTCAAAAAGTCAAATGGCGCTCCTTCCCTTCCGATCCCTGCCCTGCGCCCAAACAGTGGTTTTCCCCCACATATGGGGTATCTTGTTACTCAGGAGACATTGGACAATAAATTTTGTGGTCCATTTTTTCCTGTTACCCCTAAGAAAATAAAAAAAATTGGGTCTAAAGTATCATTTTTGTGAAAAAAGTTAAATGTTAATTTTTTTCTTCCACATTCCAAAAATTCCTGTGAAGCACCTGAAGGGTTAATAAAGTTTTTGAATGTGGTTTTAAGCACCTTTAGGGGTGCAGTTTTTAGAATGGTGTCACTTTTGGGTATTTTCTGTTATAAAGACCCCTCAAAGTGACTTTAAATATGATGTGGTCCCTAAAAAAATGTTTTTGTAAATTTTGTTGGAAAAATGAGAAATTGCTGGTCAAATTTTAACCCTTAGAGCTCCCCAATAAAAAAAAATTTTGGTTCCAAAATTGTGCTGATGTAAAGTAGACATGTGGGAAATGTTATTTATTAACTATTTTGTGTGACATATCTCTCTGATTTAAGGGCATAAAAATTCAAATTTTGAAAATTACTAAATTTTCAAAATTTTCGCCAAATTTCCATTTTTTTCACAAATAAACGCAAGTGATATCGAAGAAATTTTACCACAATCATGAAGTACAATATGTCACGAAAAAACATTCTCAGAATCAGGGGGATCCGTTGAAGCGTTCCAAAGTAATTACCTCATAAAGTGACAGTGGTCAGAATGGTAAAAATTGGCCTGGTCATTAACGTGCAAACCACCTTGGGTTGTAAAGGGGATAATAACTACCTAGTTCGAAACGCATCAGATCTACTGGAGTAACAGGGTATAGTCCCCGGGAACAGTCCCAAATTTTCTTTTTTCCCTGTTAATGAATTCATAATAAAAAAAATAAAAAAAATGTTGTTTTTAAAGGGAATCTGGAGGAACAGTAGGCTTTGCCTGCTTATCAGGCATGTCCACCTTCTTAAGTAATGACACATGAAACGCAGAATTAATCCTCCAGGATGAGGGAATGCCCAACCTAACCACTGCCGAGTTGACAATCTGCCAGTACAACGAAAAAAGGAGAACAACCAGCCGAGGAAGAAGTATGATTATTAAGGGCAAACTCCGCAAGTGTTAGAAACTCTGAACACATTTCCTGATTGTCTGCCACAAAACATCTCAAAAACTGCTCGACATCCTGTTTCTTCCTTTCAGACTGTCCATTGGACTCTGGATGATAACCCGACGAGAATGACAAATGAATTTTCAATCTGTCACAAAAAGCACGCCAAAAGCGAGCCACAAACTGTGGTCGTTTATCGGAAACAATGTCCGTGGGAACACCACGGAGCCTAACAATCTCTTTCACAAAAGCCTTAGCAAGAGTCTTGGCGCAAGGTAACTTGTTGAACGGAACCAGATGACACATTTTACTAAAACGGTCCACAACAACCCAGATGACAGAAAAACCCTCCGATAAAGGCAGATCGGTGATAAAATCCATGGCAAGGTGCGTCCATGGCAAGGTGCGTCCATGGCAAACTAGGAACTTCCAAGGGGCATAGCAACCCCGCAGCCAGAGCGTGTGAGGCCTTCGATCTAGCGCACAAAGAACACTGATGCACCCACTTGATGACTTCCCTTTGTCACCCTGGCCACCAGAAACTTCGACCGATAGAGTTCCTAGTTTCCGAAATCTCTGGGTGACCTGCCAACCGAGACTCATGACATTCAACAAACAACGCTCTCCTCAAGGCTCTAGGCACAAACAATTTACCACACGGAGTGTTAGTTTGTACCGCATTCTGAGCTCCTAGGATGCTATTCTCCAACTCAGAATCCAATGCGGCCATCACCACCCCTCTCTGCAAAATACACTCCTCCCTCTCAGCATTCACCGCTGGAGAGAAACTACAAGACAAAGCGTCAGCCTTAACATTCTTTGTCCCCGGGACAAAGGATACGGAAAAATTGAACCGGGCAAAAACAGTGCCCACCTAGCCTGACGGGTATTCAAACGTTTAGCTGCGTCCAGATAAATCAAATTCTTATGATCACTGAAAACCTGTATAGGATGTCGAGCCCCCTCCAAAAAATGTCGCCAATGCTCAAACGCGAGTTTAATAGCCAACATCTCATGATTCCCAACATCATAGTTGAGCTCTGTCTCCGAAAAGTTTTTTGAAAAGAAAGCACAGGGATGCACCCCATCCTCACCCTCCTGGGACAGAACTGCCCCTATGCCTATAGATGAGGCATCCACCTCAACCAAAAATGGCTTGGTCTCATCCATCTGGATAAGAACAGGAGAAGAGCTGAACCTCTCCTTGAGATACTCAAAAGCTTCAATAGCCTCAGTGAACCATTGGACTGTATTAGCACCCTTCTTTGTGAGATCAGTAATGGGTTAAGCGATGACAGAGAAATTCTTTATGAATTTCCTGTAATAATTAGCAAACCTCAAAAACCTCTGTACTGACTTCAAACCCTCAGGCCTCGGCCACTCCAGCACAGCCAGAACTTTCACCGGGTCCATCTCAAAACCATCACAAGAGACAAAGTAACCCAAAAAACTAATTTTCTGGACAGCAAACTGACACTTCTCCAATTTAGCAAAGAGTGTGTTATCTCTCAGAATCTGAAGAACTTCGCGGACTCTCTGCCAATGAGACTCAAGATCCGATGAATAAATCAAAATGTCATCCAGATAAACAATAACACTCCTACCGATGAAGGGTCTCAGAATGTCATTGATGAAATTTTGAAAAAATGCAGGGGCGTTAGTTAGCCCAAAAGGCATCACGAAACACTCAAAATGTCCTTCCAGGGTGTTAAAAGCTGTCTTCCATTCATCTCTGTCCTTCACTCGCAGCAAATTATATGCCCCACGAAGGTCAATCTTAGAAAACCATTTAGCTCCGGTCAATTGGTTAAACAAATCCGGAATAAGTGGTAACGGGTAAGGATTGCGCAAAGTGATCTTATTAATCTCCTGAAAATTCAGACATGGCCTAAGACCCCCATCCTTCTTTTTGACAAAAAAGAACCCAACCGCCACAGGAGACTTAGAGGGTCTTATGTGACCTGCAGCTAAACTAGTCTGAAGGTACTCCTTCAAAGTCTCCCTCTCGGGAATTGTCAGATTAAACAACCGACTCTTCGGGAGATTAGCATCAGGGACGAACTCAATAGCGCAATCGCAAACTCTATGAGGTGGTAAAGCTTTCGACTTCACCTCCGAAAAAAACATCCAAAAATCCTGAATGGGTTCAGGTAACTCCCCCTTCACAACAGCCGCAATGTGAACATTACAACACTTACAATAACACCCCTGACCCCAGGATCTTATGGAACCAGACGACCAGTCCAGCAAAGGATTATGCACTTTTAACCAGGGCAACCCCAGGATGAACGGGGAAGGCAACTTAGCATGTACAAATAAGTCAAACTGCTCCTGATGTTCCATATTCATAGTAAGCAGAAACCCAGTGACCTTTCGAAGAATGCTCCCATGCTCCAGGGGAGTATTATCAATCGCCACCACAGGAAAAGCAGATGGCAAAGGTTCAGAATCAAACTTATACTTTTCAAGAAATTGTTGATCAATCAAATTAAGTGCAGAATCACATTCCACCATAACCTGAAACTCAATCAAGCGACCCTGACAGGTGGTATTACCGGGAACAAAAACCCCAGCAGAACGTAAAAACGCAATGCGAACGGGAGTGTTATTTCTCCTGACCATTTTTTTTTCTTTCCTTAAGCAAACCTCACATTGCTTTAAAAAATGATCAGCCTTACCGCAATACAAGCAAAGTCCCTCAGAGAACCTCCTGTCCCTCTCCTTGGAACGGGGTGACATTGCCCCGACCTGCATAGGTTCCCCAGTGTCGGCAGGAGTATCGGGAGAAACAGAATCCAGCAATACAGGAAACTTCTCCTCATTCTGTCTAGCCCTCAACCTTCTATCCACACGGATAGCTAACTGCATGGCAACTTGCAGAGTATCAGGTGCAGGGAATGCAATGAGCAAATCTTTAACCCTTTCACCCAAGCCTGCCAGAAACTAAAACTTGAGTGCAGGGTAATTCCACCTGACCTCTGCAGACCGTCGTCTGAACAGGGTGCAATAACTCTCAGCATCAAGAGAACCCTGTTTGAGACGTCTGAGCTCTGCCTCAGCTGATGTAACCCACTCAGGATCATCATGTAGCAAACCCATGGCATCAAAAAATGACTCCACTGAACTCAAACAATGATCATCAGGAGACAAGGAAAACGCCCAGATTTGAGGTTCATTACGCAATAGAGACATAATAATTCCTACACGCTGTAATTCACTACCAGAAGACCTAGGTCTGAGCCGAAAATACAACAAACAAGCATTTTTAAATGAAAAAAAAATCCTGTTGTTTCCCCGAGAAACACTCAGGTAATCCTACCTTAAGTTCTTCATAACGTTCTGCAGGGTATTTACTCACATACTGCTGAAGATCGGCAACCTCCAGAGTCAACCCTTGCAAGCATTGAGCAAGCTACTGGATGGTAACCATACTGAAGAAAATCCAGGAAGAGGAGAGGAGAAGAAAAAAACAAAAAAAAACACCCTTTTTCCTTTTTTTTATTTTTTTTAACGCAGCTGGACATACTGTTATGTTCTGCAACTTAGAACTAAGGAATAGGATGGAAAAGCTGTCCCTGCACTGAGACTCAGCTTAACCCTACGCTGGGGTGGGTGCCCTAGTCCTTATGAATAGCCCCACCGAAACTCCTGCACTGAAATCAAACGAAGACCTGCAGGACGGGGAAAGGGGTCCCTAAAAGATCTAAGGACTGGGAGCAAAAGCAGGAGACCTCCTAACAGGAAAGTTAGTTGCAGAAATGAAAATTAAAGGAAACAAAACTGGTGGAACAAGAAGTCCCAGGATAACAATTGTCCAAAGCACAAAGTACTAAACAAGGCTACTTAGCCAGAGCACAAGTGTTACAACACTGATGTCCAGCGGGGAATGGAAGGCAGGTGCTGAGTAATAAAGAGTGCAGAGATCACGTGACCAAGAAACCCAGCACCAGAGGAAAAGACTAGAAGCCAGCAAACCACAACAAGATGGCCGATAGTAAAACAAAATAGATTCTAACACTTTTCTCAGCAATCAAACCTCTACTATGGGCCATACAGGTATGTATAGATTTACTTTTCTATACCCTGTATGGCCATAGTAGAGATTCCCTTTAATCACACTCTCCCGGACCTGTTGCTGGATACTCAGCTCTATTACATATTACATAGCATACACCGTCTATTTTTATTGTGAAGTTGGAAATAGTACTGACCATCTATCTTTATTTGTGCTATAGTGCTTCAAGGTAGGTCTTTTTAGAGGCGTGTTAAAATGCAATCATTGGGCATTTTTGAAGTTCCATTCTTTTGATGACCACTTTAACACTTATATGTTAGACCATTAAGGTCTTGTTTTGGTAATACGTCTATAGTACAACCATGCCCTTTGGTGTTTGCTGTCGGTAATCATGTGAATATATACGACTATTAACCATAGATTCCTTCTATAGGATTGGTTTTAAATTCCACTTGGGTATTAAATTGATATTATTTCAAGCAATTACCGTTTACTCCTTGCACGGGCAGGTTTGATATGTTTGTGTATTGATTACCATGAGTCCGGATTTGGATTATTAATATTTTTGATACTTATAAGCTACACATGTTTTGCTTGTTATTTTTAATGATGTGTAAGCACTGTGCCACCATAGAATCATTGGTTGATTAATACATTTTTTTTTATTTATTTTCATGGTTTTGATTCTTTTTATGACCAGCATTTCGGGTTTGTTCTCCTATTGGGTATATGTATTGTTTTCGAATGGTCTGCCATTCTATGTGCCTAGGGATATCTGTCTATGCTACTCATTAGGATTATTACATTAATTGTCATTTCATAAAGCACCATATTGACATATATTATCTGGTGAGTCCAGTATGTGTTTTAATAAATTTGAAACATTTAAGGATAGGAACACAGGTAACTAACTAAAAGTAAGTGCAGGCCTGCCGGTCTGGTAGCCCTACTGCTACAGGCATCACACATGTAGGAGACTCAACTTGAAGTACAAACATTTTCAAAAATTAGGGGCAGGCACCACTAAAGTGACATCAATTTCCCCAGAATAGAAATAGTATAATGGGTGTCTGACACCCCTCCCACTACAGGCAACCCACCAGGTGGAGACTCATCTTGGAGTTTCCATATTTCAAAAAATTATTGCCACACACCACTAAAGTGGCATCAATATCACCAGAGTAGAAATAGTGTCATGGGGCTATGCCACCCCTTCCAAAACAGGTAACCCACCAGATGGAGACCCAACGTGGAGTCTCCACAATTCAAAAAATGTTTAAAAGAAAAAAAAAGTGGTTTGGTACCGTGTTAGCCACTTGAAAAAAGATTGCTCTCAGTGGGAAAAACAAGATAATCTTGTAGTTATGATACCTATTAATGGATAACAAATATAAAATAAATGATGTTACAAGTAGTGTTGAGCCACCCCCGTAGTGTTCGGGTTCGGTTCGGTTCGTCGAACACCGGGATGTTCGAGGAACTGTTCGTCGAACTGTTCGTCGAACACCTTAGAACACCGTCGAACACCGTTAAAACCAATGGAAGGCAAACAAAAACACATAGGAACACATAGAAAACACCTTCAAAGGTGTCCAAAAGCTGACAAACTGCTCAGAAGACGCTTTCTTTAAAAAAGCCGGCCGGCAATTCAGCAGCGGCATACACCGGTACCCGACAATTTAGACATGAAGGAATAGAGCATCACACATAGATTAGATAGATAGAAACATGTCAGTCACATATATATGAAGTACAGTGACAGTGTTGCTTACTGTACTTGTCATTTAGTGTAAAGGATTTATTAAAAAATATAATAGTGTTTTCGTGCACCGTCTCTTTAAAAAAGCCGGCCGGCAATTCAGCAGCGGTACCCGACAATTTATAACAGAAAGAATAGAGCTTCACACATAGATTAGATAGATAGAAACATGTCAGTCACATATATATGAAGTACAGTGACAGTGTTGCTTACTGTACTTGTCATTTACTGCAAAGGATTTATTAAAAAAAATAATAGTGTTTTCATGCACCGTCTCTTTAAGAAAGCCGGCCGGCAATTCAGCAGCGGTACCCGACAATTTATAACAGACAGAATAGAGCTTCACACATAGATTAGATAGATAGAAACATGTCAGTCACATATATATGAAGTACAGTGACAGTGTTGCTTACTGTACTTGTCATTTACTGCAAAGGATTTATTAAAAAAAATAATAGTGTTTTCATGCACCGTCTCTTTAAGAAAGCCGGCCGGCAATTCTGCATCTGTACCCGACAATTTAGAATAGAAGGAATAGAGAATCACACATAGATTAGATAGATAGAAACATGTCAGTCACATATATATGAAGTACAGTGACAGTGTTGCTTACTGTAATTGTCATTTAGTGTAAAGGATTTATCAAAAAAAATAATAGTGTTTTCATGCACCGTCTCTTTAAGAAAGCCGGCCGGCAATTCAGCATCTGTACCCGACAATTTATAACAGACAGAATAGAGCTTCACACATAGATTAGATAGATAGAAACATGTCAGTCACATATATAATAAGTACAGTGATAGTGTTGGTTACTGTACTTGTCATTTAGTATTAAAATAAAGGATTTGTTATTAAAAAAAATTGGCGTGGGATTCCCCGTAATTTTAGTCTCTAGCGGAGGTTAAGCAGACGGCTGGGGCAGATGTTTGAAGCCTGGGAAGGGGGTAATACCCACGGAGCTTCCCAGGCTACTAATATCAGCCCCCAGCTGAATACCTAGCATTTACTAGCTATTAAAATGGAGGACCCCCCCCAAAAAAATGACGTGGGGTCCCCCCTAATTTAATAGCTAGCAAAGGCTAGGCAGACAGCTGGGGGCTGATATTAATAGCCCAGGAAGGGAGCCATGAATATTGGCCCCCTCCCAGGCTAGAAACACCAGCCGTCAGCCGCCCCAGAAATGGCGCATCCATAGGATGCGCCAATTCTGGCACTTAGCCTCGCTCTTCCACGCTGCCCTGGTGCGGTGGCAGGGGGTAATAGGGTTGGGGTTGATGTCAGCTTATAATGCCAGCTGACATCAAGCCCAGGTTAGTAATGGAGAGGCGTCTATAAGACACCCCCATTACTAACCCCATAGTCAAAGTTAAAAAAAAAACACAAACACCCAGAATAAAGTCCTTTAATTGAAATAAAGACACAATTCTTTATTGTTCTAAATTAAACCATACTTACCATCACGCCCATTCCAGCTGAAGCCAACGATCTCCTGCAATAAAAGAAAAATAATAAAGCAACCTCATCCTTACCTTTCCATGGTTCCCACGACAGCTCCAGCTCTGCTACATCGAGATGACAGGCTGGACTGCAGCAGAACGCTGCCATCCAGCCTGTCATCCCGCGGACACTGAGAAGCGCAGGCATGCTTGCGCTCCTCAGTGTCTGACTGTGACGGCATCCAGATGAGCCGACAATGAACTCGGCTCACCTCATGTACGTCACTGACAGCGTGGGAAAATTCTCCTGCACTCAGCGCTTCAGCGTGAGAATTTTCCCACGCTGTCAGTGACGTGCATGAGGTGCGCCGAGTTCATTGGACATGACCTCGGCTCATCTGGATGCCGTCACAGCCAGACACTGAGTAGCGCAAGCAAGCCTGCACTTCTCAGTGTCTGCGGGATGACAGGCTGGATGGCAGCATTCTGCTGCGGTCCAGCCTGTCATCTCGATGTAGCAGAGCTGAAGCTGTCGTGGGAGCCATGGAAAGGTAAGGATGAGGTTGCTTTATTATTTTTCTTTTATTGCAGGAGATCGTTTAGCTTCAGCTGGAATGGGCGTGATGGTAAGTATGGTTTAATTTAGAACAATAAAGAATTGTGTGTTTATTTCAATTAAAGGACTTTTTTCTGGGTGTTGTGTGTTTTTTAAATACTTTACTAGAAATTCATGGTGGTCATGTCTAATATTGGCGTGACCCCATGAATTTCGGGCTTAGGGCCAGCTGATAATGCCAAGCTGGCCTTAACCCCTTTATTACCCAGTGAGCCACCGCACCAGGGCCCTGGATGAGTTGGGTACAGCGCCAGAAGATGGCACTTCTATGAACGCGCCATTTTCCGGGGCGGCTGCGGACTGCAATTTGCAGCGGGTGGGGCCCAGAAAGCTTGGGCCTCCCTGCGCTGCAGATTCCAGCCCCCAGCTGCCTAGTTGTACCTGGCTGGACACAAAAATAGGGCGTAGCTCCACGCATTTTTTTTTAAGATTCATGAAATTCATGGAATAATTAAGAAAAAAAGGGCTTCCCTATATTGTTGTGTCCGGCTAGGTACAAATAGGCAGCTGGTGGTTGGGAGCAGCCCGTTCCTGCCTGCTGTACCTGACTGGACACAAATATAGGGCGAAGCCCCACATCAATTTTTTTTTCATTATTTCATGAATTTCCTGAAATAATTTAAAAAAAATTGACGTGGGGCTTCGCCCTATATTTGTGTCCAGTCAGGTACAGCAGGCAGGAACGGACTGCCCCCAACCACCAGCTGCCTATTTGTACCTGGCCAGACACAACAATATAGGGAAGCCCTTTTTTAAAAAAATTATTTCAAGAAATAATTAAAAAAAAATTGACGTGGGGCTTCGCACTATATTTGTGTCCAGCCAGGTACAGCAGGCAGGGACGGGCTGCCCCCAACCACCAGCTGCCTATTTGTACCTGGTTGGACACAACAATATAGGGAAGCCCTTTTTTTCTTAATTATTCCATGAATTTCATGAAATAATTTAAAAAAAAAATGCGTGGGGCTTCGCCCTATTTTTGTGCCCAGCCAGGTACAACTAGGCAGCTGGGAGCTGGAATCCGCAGCGCAGGGAGGCCCAAGCTTTCTGGGCCCCACCCGCTGCAAATTGCAGTCCGCAGCCGCCCCAGAAAATGGCGCGTTCATAGAAGCGCCATCTTCTGGCGCTGTACCCAACTCATCCAGGGCCCTGGTGCGGTGGCTCACTGGGTAATAAAGGGGTTAAGGCCAGCTTGGCATTATCAGCTGGCCCTAAGCCCGAAATTGATGGGGTCACGCCAATATTAGACATGACCACCATGAATTTCTAGTAAAGTATTTAAAAAAACACAAACACCCAGAATAAAGTCCTTTAATTGAAATAAACACACAATTCTTTATTGTTCTAAATTAAACCATACTTACCATCACGCCCATTCCAGCTGAAGCGAATGTCTTCTGCAATAAAAGTAAAATAATAAACCAACATCATCCTTACCTTTCCATGGTTCCCAGGACAGCTTCAGCTCTGCTACATCGAGATGACAGGCTGGACCGCAGCAGAAAGCTGCCATCCAGCCTGTCATCCCGCGGACACTGAGAAGCGCAGGCTTGCTTGCGCTCTGCAGTGTCTGGCTGTGACGGCATAAAGATGAGACAAGTTCATGTCCAATGAACTCGGCTCACCTCATGCACGTCACTGACAGCGTGGGAGAATTCTCCTGCACTCAGCACTTCAGCGTGAGAATTCTCCCACGCTGTCAGTGACGTACATGAGGTCAGCTGAGTTCATTGGACATGAATGAGCTCACCTCATGCACGTCACTGACAGCGTGGGAAAATTCTCACGCTGAAGCGCTGAGTGCAGGAGAATTTTCCCACGCTGTCAGTGACGTGCATGAGGTGAGCTCATTCATGTCCAATGAACTCAGCTGACCTCATGTACGTCACTGACAGCGTGGGAGAATTCTCACGCTGAAGTGCTGAGTGCAGGAGAATTCTCCCACGCTGTCAGTGACGTGCATGAGGTGCGCCGAGTTCATTGGACATGACCTCGGCTCATCTGGATGCCGTCACAGCCAGACACTGCAGAGCGCAAGAATGCCTGCGCTTCTCAGTGTCTGCGGGATGACAGGCTGGATGGCGGCGTTCTGCTGCGGTCCAGCCTGTTATCTCGATGTAGCAGAGCTGAAGCTGTCGTGGGAACCATGGAAAGGTAAGGATGAGGTTGCTTTATTATTTTTCTTTTATTGCAGGAGATCGTTGGCTTCAGCTGGAATGGGCGTGACGGTAAGTATGGTTTAATTTAGAACAATAAAGGAATGTGTCTTTATTTCAATTAAAGGACTTTATTCTGGGTGTTTGTGTTTTCTTTTAACTTTGACTATGGGGTTAGTAATGGGGGTGTCTTATAGACGCCTCTCCATTACTAACCTGGGCTTGATGTCAGCTGGCATTATAAGCTGACATCAACCCCAACCCTATTACCCCACTGCCACCGCTACAGGGCAGTGGGAAGAGCGAGGCTAAGTGCCAGAATTGGCGCATTCTAAGGATGCGCCATTTCTGGGGCGGCTGACGGCTGGTGTTTCTAGCCTGGGAGGGGGCCAATATTCATGGCACCCTTCCTGGGCTATTAATATCAGCCCCCAGCTGTCTGCCTAGCCTTTGCTAGCTATTAAAATAGGGGGGACCCCACGTCATTTTTTTGGGGGGTCCCCCATTTTAATAGCTAGTAAAGGCTAGGTATTCCGCTGGGGGCTGATATTAGTAGCCTGGGAAGCTCCGTGGGTATTACCCCCTTCCCAGGCTTCAAACATCTGCCCCAGCAATCTGCTTAACCTCCGCTAGAGACTAAAATTAAGGGGAACCCCACGCCAATTTTTTTTTAAATAAATCCTTTATTTTAACACTAAATGACAAGTACAGTAATCAACACTGTCACTGTACTTCATATATATGTGACTGACATGTTTCTATCTATCTAATCTATGTGTGATTCTCTATTCCTTCTATTCTAAATTGTCGGGTACAGTTGCTGAATTGCCGGCCGGCTTTTTTAAAGAGACGGTGCATGAAAACACTATTATTTTTTTTTAATAAATCCTTTACACTAAATGACAAGTACAGTAAGCAACACTGTCACTGTACTTCATATATATGTGACTGACCTGTTTCTATCTTTCTAATCTATGTGTGATTCTCTATTTCTTCTATTCTAAATTGTCGGGTACAGATGCTGAATTGCCGGCCGGCTTTTTTAAAGAGACAGTGCATGAAAACACTATTATTTTTTTTAATAAATCCTTTATACTAAATGACAAGTACAGTAAGCAACACTGTCACTGTACTTCATATATATGTGACTGACATGTTTCTATCTACCTAATCTATGTGTGATTCTCTATTTCTTTTATTCTAAATTGTTGGGTACAGATGCTGAATTGCCGGCCGGCTTTTTTAAAGACACGGTGCATGAAAACACTATTATTTTTTTTGATAAATCCTTTACACTAAATGACAAGTACAGTAAGCAACACTGTCACTGTACTTCATATATATGTGACTGACATGTTTCTATCTATCTAATCTATGTGTGAAGCTCTATTCTTTCTGTTCTAAATTGTCGGGTACCGGTGTATGCCGCTGATGAATTGCCGGCTTTTCATGTTTCACTGTGAGCACTGTTCCCATCGATTTGGGCAATCACTGTAATGCCACAACCACCATGGCTGTGGCATTACAGTGAGTGGCAGACAATCCCTGCATGATTGGTGCTCTAAATAGCGCCAGACATGCAGGACACGCTTTTGGTGCACGAACAGTTATCGAACATAACCTCGAACAGGCGAATTTTTTGGAAATCGTTCGGGTTCGTCGAACAACTCGAACACCGCCCAAAACAGCTCGAATTTGAGATTGGCGAACAGTTCTAGTCGAACACCGCTCATCTCTAGTTACAAGGCAAGCTTTTGGGACAACTTAGGTCCCTTCATCAGGCATGGCATACCATATAACATGATATATGAAGAAACACAAATATATGCACACAAAGAAAAAAAAAGAAAAAAGAAAAGCAGATGCATGGCATAATAAATTGACATTTAAATAAACAAACAAACTGAGCTTGGAGAGTGAGTCCTTAATTGGATTAGATTAGTGGTGTGAAAGTTTTATGGTCCCAAAATCCACGTAAGATCATAGGTCTGGTGCCCTCACTGTCTCTGGAGCAGATTCCTCAGATTTTGTAGTGAGACATACACTACCGTTCAAAAGTTTGGGGTCATTTAGAAATTTCATTATTTTTGAAAGAAAAGAACATTTTTTTTCATTGAAGCTAACATTAAATGAATCAGAAATACACTCTATACATTGTTAATGTGGTAAATGACTATTCTAGCTGCAAACGTCTTGTTTTTAATGCAATTTCTACATACAGTACAGACCAAAAGTTTGGACACACCTTCTCATTTAAAGATTTTTCTGTATTTTCATGACTTTGAAAATTGTACATTCACACTAAAGGCATCAAAACTATGAATTATCACGTGGAATTATATACTTAACAAAAAAGTGTGAAACAACTGAAAATTTGTCTTATATTTTAGGTTCTTCAAAGTAGCCACGTTTTGCTTTGATGACTGCTTTGAACACTCTTGGCATTCTCTTGATGAGCTTCAAGAGGTAGTCACCGGAAACGGTCTTCCAACAATCTTGAAGGAGTTCCCAGAGATACTTAGCACTTGTTGGCCCTTTTGCCTTCACTCTGCGATCCAGCTCACCCCAAACCATCTCGATTGGGTTAAGGTCTGGTGACTGTGGAGGCCAGGTCAGGTCATCTGGCGTATCACCCCATCACTCTCCCTCTTGGTCAAATAGCCCTTATACAGCCTGGATGTGTGTTTGGGGTCATTGTCCTGTTGAAAAATAAATGATGGTCCAACTAAACGCAAACCGGATGGAATAGCATGCCGCTGCAAGATGCTGTGGTAGCCATGCTGGTTCAGTATGCCTTCAATTTTGAATAAATCACCAAAAGTGTCACCAGCAAAGCACCCCACACCATCACACCTCCTCCTCCATGCTTCACGGTGGGAACCAGGCATGTAGAGTCCAACGGTGGTTGGAACCAAAGATCTCAAATTTGGACTCAGGATACCAAAGCACATATTTAAACTGGTCTAATGTCCATTCCTTGTGTTCTTTAATTCAAACAAGTCTCTTCTGCTTGTTGCCTGTCCTTAGCAGTGGTTTCCTAGCAGCTATTTTACTTTGAAGGCCTACTGCACAAAGTCTCCTCTTAACAGTTGTTGTAGAGATGTGTCTGCTGCTAGAACTCCGTGTGGCATTGATTTGGTCTCTAATCTGAGCTGTTGTTAACCTGCGATTTCTGAGGCTGGTGACTCGGATAAACTTATCCTCAGAAGCAGAGGTGACTTCTGGTCTTCCTTTCTTGGGGCGGTCCTCATGTGAGCCAGTTTCTTTATAGCGCTTGATGGTTTTTGCAACTGCACTTGAGGACACATTCAAAGTTTGCCCAATTTTTCGGACTGACCTTCATTTCTTAAAGTAATGATGGCCACTCATTTTTCTTTACTTAGCTGCTTTTTTCTTGCCATAATACAAATTCTAACAGTCTATTCAGTAGGATTATCAGCTGTGTATCCACCTGACTTCTGCACAACACAACTGATGGTCCCAACCCCATTTATAAGGCAAGAAATCCCACTTATTAAACCTGACAGGGCACACCTGTGAAGTGAAAACCATTTCCGGTCACTACCTCTTGAAGCTCATCAAGAGAATGCCAAGAGTGTGCAAAGCAGTCATCAAAGCAATAGGTGGCTACTTTGAAGAACCTAGAATATAAAACATATTTTCAGTTGTTTCACACTTTTTTGTTAAGTATATAATTCCACATGTGTTAATTCATAGTTTTGATGCCTTCAGTGTGAATGTACAATTTTCAAAGTCATGAAAATACAGAAAAATCTTTAAATGAGAAGGTGTGTCCAAACTTTTGGTCTGTACTGTAGATGTATAGAGGCCCATTTACAACAACAACCACTCCAGTGTTTTAATGGTACATTGTGTTTGCTAACTGTATAAGAAGGCTAATGGATGTTTAGAAAACCCTAGAAAACCCTTGCACAAGTATGTTAGCCCAGATGAAAATGGTTTGGCTGATTTGAGAAGCTATAAAACTGACCTTCCTTTGAGCTAGTTGAGAATCTGGAGCATTACATTTGCTTGTTCTATGAAACTCTCAAAATGGCCAGAAAAAGAGAACTTTCATGTGAAACTCAACAGTCTATTCTTGTTCTTTGAAATGAAGGCTATTCCATGCAAGAAATAGCCAAGAAACTGAAGATTTCCTACAAAGGTGTGTACTACTCCCTTCAGAGGAGAGCACAAACAGGCTCTAAGCAGAGTAGAAAGAGAAGTGGGAGGCCCCCCTGCACAACTAAGCAACAAGACAAGTACATTAGAGTCTCTAATTAGCTCTTCAACAGGCAACTTCATTAAACAGTACACGCAAAACGCCAGTGTCAACTTCTACAGTGAAGAGGCGACTGTGGGATGCTGGCCTTCAGGGCAAAGTGGCAAAGAAAAAGCCATATCTGAGACTGGCTAATAAAAGGAAAAGATTAATATGAGCAAAAGAACACAGACATTGGACAGAGGAAAATTGGAAAAAAGTTTAAAGGACAGACGAATCAAAGTTTGAGGTGTTTGGATCACACAGAAGAACATTTGTGAGGTGCAGAACAACTGAAAAGATGCTGGAATAGTGCCTGACGCCATCTGTCAAGCATGGTGGAGGTAATGTGATGGTCTGGGGTTGCTTTGGTGCTGGTAAAGTGGGAGATTTTTACAAGGTAAATGGGATTTTGAAAAAGGAAGGCTATCACTCCATTTTGCAACACCATGCCATACACTGTGAAGCCAAATTCATACTACAACAGGACAATGACCCAAAGCACACCTCCAAATTATGCATGAACAATTTAGGGAAGAAGCAGGCAGCTGCTATTCTATCTGTAATGGAGAGGCCAACGCAGTCACCAGATCTCAACCTCATTGAGCTGTTGTGGGAGCAGCTTGACCGTATGGTACGCAGAAGAGCCCATCAAGCCAATCCAACTTGTAGGAGGGGCTTCAGGAAACATGGGGTGAAATATCTCAAGATTACCTCAGCAAATTAACAGCTAGAATGCCAAAGGTCTGCAATGCTGTAGTTGCTGCAAAGGGAGCATTCTTTGACGAAAGCAAAGTTTGAAGGAGAAAATTATTATTTCAAATAAAAATCATTATTTCTAACCTTGTCAATGTCTGGACTATATTTTCTATTCATTTTGCAACTCATTTGATAAATAAAAGTATGAGTTTTCATGGAAAACACAAAATTGTCTGGGTGACCCCAAACTTTTGAACGGTAGTGTAAATCCTCCTGACAGATTTATTTCTGCATGGAGGGAGTGAAAGACTCTAATCAGTTTGTATTCCCAGACCCTTCAATGTTTTTCTGCAGTGATGGGCGAGCATGCTCGCTACTGCTCGGTGCTCGCCCGAGCATCTCACTGCTCGAGATGCTCGGCGCTCGCCGAGCATTTCCGGGTTGCTCGGGCGGAAACTCGGGTCCCCTCCCTGCATGTTTGGCGCTCTTTAGAGAGCCAATGAACATGCAGGGATTGCCTGCCATGCACTGTAATGCCGTAGCCATGTTGGTTGTGGGCATTACAGTGATTGGCTAGCCGCACAGCGTCATCTGGTCTATATCAGACCTGGCGCCGCCATGCTCGTCAGAGTCACTCCGGAATCAGACAGTATAGGGAGAGGTGCTGCTGCGTCAGGGAGAAATTTGCTTGTGTATTAGGTAGTGTAGGGAGAAAAACCGTACAATACACATATCCATCTTAACAAACAGTCCTTCTGAGGACTAATCCATCTGCAGAGATATCAGGCAGGCAGGGTGTATAGGCAAACTCCAGTGCATATAGCACAAGAGGCTCCATTACAATTCTGCCTTCTGTTGCTGTTAGATATTTCTATACAAAGGCCCAGGTCTCAGGGGCCAGGAATACTTTTCTTTGGCTCTTAATCCTCATTATTTGCTTAAAAAGCAATCCAGAGAGCATAGTTTTTCTGCGCCATTTGCTTGTGTAGGGAGAGGTGCTGCTGCGTCAGGGAGAGATTTAATTGTGTATTAGGTAGTGTAGGGAGAAAAACTGTACATTACACATATCCATCTTAACAAACAGTCCTTTTGAGGACTAACTAATCCATATGCAGAGATATCAGGCAGGCAGTGTATATAGGCAGACAGGGTATATAGCAGACTGCAATGCATGTAGCACAAGAGGCTCCATTCCAATTCTGCCTTCTGCTGCTGTTAGATATTTCTATAGAAAGGCCCAGGTCTCAGGGGCCAGGAATACTTTTCTTTGGATCTTAATCCTCAATATTTGCTTAAAAAGCAATCCAGAGAACACCGTTTTTCTGCGACATTTGCTTGTTGGCACTGCAGAATACAGCCAGGTCCTTTCCATATTACAGCATTAGAAATCCAGCTATTTAAAACCGTGTTTTCTCCGTCAAACGGATCACATATACGTTGTCAGAAAATACTGCCATTTCTGGCCTCCATTAAAAATTCCCTTTAGTGTGTCAGTGAAGCAATTCACAGCAGTTTGCTGTTCAAACTACTTACCTACAGGCCAGGTATTTAAAACCCTGTTTTTTCTGTCACACGGATCACATATACGTTGTCAGAAAATACTGACATTTCTGGCCTCCATTAAAAATTTCCTTTAGTGTGTAAATGAAGCAATTCAATGCAGTTCGCTGTTCAAACTACTTACCTACAGGCCAGGTATTTAAAACTGTGTTTTCTCCGTCACACGGATCACATATACGTTGTCAGAAAATACTGCCATTTCTGAACTCCATTAAAAATTTCTTTCAGTGTGTCAGTGAAGCAATTCACAGCAGTTTGCTGTTCAAACTACTTACCTACAGGCCAGGTATTTAAAGTTTTCTCCATAACACGGATCACATATACGTTGTCTGAAAATACTGCCACTTCTGTCCTCCATTAAAAATTTATTTTAGTGTGTCAGTGAAGCAACTCTCAGCAGTTTGCTGTTTAAACTACTTACCTAAAGGCCAGGTATTTAAAACTCTGTTTTCTCCGTCACACGGATCACATATAAGATCGCTCCAAACTCAGTCATTTGTAGTAAGCGTGGAAGATACTGTCCTCCATTTAAAATGGGCAAGGCACGTGGCAAGGGACGGGGAACTGGACATGATGGTAATGGTGCATGCAGAGGCCGAGGACAAGGCCGTGGGCAAGCTGAAATTTTGCTACAACAAACACCCACATCTTCTCGCTCGACCTTCCTGGCCCAATTTCTAGGGGACCGCAGCACACCACTATTGAACCCAGAGCAGTGTCAAAAGGTTGTTGGTTGGATAGCGGATAATGCTTCCAGTCACTTAGCCACCACCTTCCACATGGTCAAGTCTCAGTAGCCATGATTCTGGACCGCATATTCCTCACCCTGATCCTCCTTCTACCCACCATGCCGAGTACCCAGAGACAACTGATCCCACACTTGGACACTCTGAAGAGCTGTTCACTTTTCCATTTATAGATTCGGGGCTCTCGCCCGGTCCACTTGAAACGGGGCAAGAGCAGATCGCATGTAGCGATGCCCAAATATTTAAGCAGCCACGGTCACACGAAGACGACAGTGGGAAAGTGTCACAAGAGGTGGAAGATGATGAGACACAATTTCCAGAAAGTCAGGAGGAGGACCAGGGTGCGGAAGTGGCAGACGAGGTGGTGGATGATATAGTAACTGACCTAACCTGGCAGGAGGACATGCAGAGCGAGGACAGCAGCACACAGGGGGAGGGAGGCAGAGCACCCCAACAGGCAGGAAGAAGCAGTGTGGTGGCCACAGACAGAAGGCAGGCAACCGCTCCCCGTAATACCAACACAAAGGAAGTTGCCAGTACAACTGTTGGGTCTTCCCGAGTCTGGTTGTTTATTAAAGACTCTGCGGATAACCCCAAAAAGGCCATTTGCACCACCTGCCAGGCCAGCATCTGCAGGGGTGGCAAAACGACCAGCCTGACCACCACCAGCATGATCAGGCACATGGCAGAATAGCACCCGACTTTGTGGGCCGAACCCCAGGGTCCAGGAACATTGTCTGCGGGTAGAACCATTGTTAGAACCTTCCAGTTTGTTTTTTTCATCTTGTGTTTTGCGGCCACGTGACCATCTGCCTTTATATTCCAGCTCCGCCCTTTTGGCTGTGCTGGACTTCAGTGTTGTTGACTGTTTTGCTAGCCAGGTGCTTCTATGCCTTTCTCTGTCAGTTCGCTTGGTCCTTCTAGGACCTCTTGTACATTTTTGTCAGTTTATCTTTTTGTGTTCTGCAACAACTTCTCTTTTTAGGAGGTGTCCCATTTTTGTTCCAGTCCTTCGTTCTTTTAGGGACCCCTCCCCTTATGCTATAGGTCTTTGTTCAGACTAGCCGAGGACTAAGGCGGGCCTGTTCACAAGGAAGAGGCAGCCCGCTATATCGTAGGGATTCAGCTTAGTCTTACTGTAGGGACAGCTTTCCCCTCTCTTTCCTTAGTACTTGTTGCAGATCATAACAACCATTGCTTCTTCTGCTGCAGTGCATGCAAGCCATTCTCCTGTCCATGGTGCATGCGAAGATGCCTCCTGCCCTATATCTGTCGTTGCACACTCTCAAGTAG
Source organism: Phyllobates terribilis (assembly GCF_046119375.1). NCBI lineage: Eukaryota > Metazoa > Chordata > Amphibia > Anura > Dendrobatidae > Phyllobates > Phyllobates terribilis. The sequence goes on from NW_027362761.1 coordinate 793,947,973, forward strand.
CAGCAACAGGAAGCACGTCCATGTCCTTGTCCCAGCGCAGCGTTCAGTTGTCCATACCCCAGTCCTTGGAACGCAAGCGCAAATATGCAGCCAACGCCCCACAGGCCACACTACTAAGTTCTCACATTTCACGACTGCTTACGCTCAAAATGTTGCCTTTTAGGCTCGTGGAGACGGAAGCATTCCGCAACCTGATGGCTGCGGCGGTCCCTCGGTACTCAGTCCCCTGCCGCCACTATTTCTCCCGGTGTGCTGTCCCCGCATTACACAAGCACGTGTCCCAAAACATTAGCCGTGCCCTCAACAACAAAGTTACCGGTAAAGTCCACCTAACCACGGACACGTGGACAAGTGCTTGTGGGCAGGGATGGTACATCTCACTGATGGCACACTGGGTTAACATAGTGGAAGCCGGGACCCAGTCGGATCTTGGGAAGGAACACGTCCTCCCGACGCCAAGGATTGTGGGCCCTAGGTCAATCAGGGTTGCCCCATGGTCTACAGCTTCTGCACTTCATCCTCCTCAGCCTCCTCCTCCTCTTCAGCCTCCATCTCCAAAATGACCACATCAGTCACAAGCTGGACGCACTGCAGCACTGCCTCGGCCAAGCGGCAACAGGCTGTGCTGAAGCTAATATGCTTAGGTGAAAAAGAGCACAATGCTGAAGAGTTGTGGACAGCTCTGAAAAAACAGGCAGATCTATGGCTCACACCGCTAAACCTACAGCAAGGCATGGTCGTGTGTGACAATGGTCGGAACCTGGTGGCGGCTGTGAGGCGAGGCGAGCTCACACACGTACCATGCCTGGCCCATGTGCTTAACCTCGTGGTTCAGCGGTTTCTCAAATCTTACCCGGAGCTCACGGATCTGCTTGTTAAAGTACGCCGCCTGTGTGCCCATTTTAGAAAGTCAGCTACAGCTTCAGCCGCCCATGCAGTGTTTCAGCAGCGTTTGCAGCTTCCGGCTCACAGACTGGTGTGTGATGTCCCCACGCATTGGAACTCTACACTGCAGATGTTGGGAAGGATTTGTGAGCAGAAGAGGCCAGTTAGTACCAGCATCAACAAGGCCGTCGGTATTCAGTTCAGATTCCACACATAAGACCTCAGGAGTGGACATGAATGTCAGACATATGTACCATCCTGCAAAACTTTGAGGACTCCACCAAGATGGTGAGCGGCGATGATGCCATAATGAGCATCACCATCCTACTTCTCTGTCTTCTGAAATGCTCTCTACTCACAATCAAAGAGGATGCATTGCAGGCGGAGCACAATGAGATGGAGCAAGGAACCATACAGGGTGATTACACACAGCCAAGCCTAATATCATCCCAATGTGGATTGGGTGACAATGAGGAAGAAGAGGAGGAGGAGGAAGAACAGGAGCTAGTTTCATGCACTACAAACGGTACTACCTGCACAGCTGTCATACCGTCTGTTCAGCGAGGATGGCCTGAGGACAGAGAGGAGGAGGAGGAGGAGAAGGAGAGCATGGTCAGTCATCCTCTTGGTGAGGACACGGAAGTCTTGCCTGTTAGCAGTCTGGCACGCATGGCTGAGTTTATGTTACGCTGCCTTTCACATGACCCTTGCGTTTTCAAAATTTTGGGTGACAGTCATTACTGGTTGGTGACACTTATAGACACACGCTGCAAGGAGAACTTTATTGTATACCCCCCAGGGGTAAATGTTTGTCAGCCCATACACTTAGTGCATGGGCATTACAAGTATAGGAGGCCCGCTCCTTTCTAATGGGAACATTTTTTTATGAGGCCCTCCTCCACATCTCTTCCAAGGGGCATTGAAGTGCCTCCCAATTTTTGGCAGCCCTTGCATTCACTGCATAGGCCAACACTATGGGAGACCCTCTCCTTTCTAATGGGAATTTGTCGTTACTGTGGCCCTGCTCTAAGTATCTTTAAATTCTTAGTGGGGCTTTTCCTAAAATTGGTCAGCAGTTGGACTCACTGCATACCCTATAACTGTATAGCAGACCCTCTCCTTTCTAATGGGAACAAGTCGTACCTTGTTACTGTGGCCCTGCTCTATGTATCTTTAAATTCTTAGTGGGGTTTTTCCTAAAATTGGTCAGCCGTTGGACTCACTGCATACCCTATAACTGTATAGCAGACTCTCTCCTTTCTAATAGGAACATGTCGTACTTGTTACTGTGGCCCTGCTCTGTGTGTCTTTAAATTCTTAGTGGGGTTTTTCCCAAATTTTGGCAGCCCTTGCAGTCACAGCATGGGCATTACCACTATAAGAGACCCACTCCTTTATAATGGGAACATTTTTTTTACTGACACCCTCCTCTATGTCTCTTCAAAGGGGTATTGGGTTGCGTCCAAATTTTTGGCAGCCCTTGCAGTCACTGGATGCACAATAACAGTATAGGAGTGTTAAGGGGACGGTTGCAAACAACTTTATTAAATAATGGAAAGCAACCGAACCCGGGGTCCGCGATGCAGCCTGGTGGACTGCGGCCGAACACCTTCCGGGTGAGAAGGTAAAACAACCAACTTAAATAACAATCCCTTCCATGTTACTACAAACTGGAACGGGAATAGGGATTCGCACTATCTCCGTAAAGTGCACGAGAGATGTGCGATAAATAATGTATCTGTAGTCCTGCTACAGCACTGGGACTACACAGCAGGCGCTAGGATGCGTGTGCTCCCAGCTGGCGTGCTACCAGACTGAGGAGTATCTCTCACGTGGCTTACAGGCGGTGCCGGGAATACGGCGTCTGCAGACTGCTCGGGGTGTATGGTGACCCTTTTGTCGGAGCCAGACTGTCAGACGAAGCTACCTGCCTCCCTCCATCTAAGGCTGCCTATCCCCCGCTAAACCTGCCTGAATCAAGCTAAAGCACACGTGGAGCTCAAATGACCAAGCTTTCACACACCATCACTGCTCAATGATCAGAGCGCGCAGCCATGTTTGTGGGCGGGCTATTTAAAGATTAAGCCCTGCCCACTGTCGCACTATTGGTGACATCGCCCGCGACCAATCAGGCGGTGCCAGATCACCGGATCAGCTGACTCCCAAACCACCAATCATGGTCTGCCATGTCACCGGCATGCTCAGTGCCGTGAATCCTGGACTTCGGCTGTAGCAGCCCTGTTTCCCTCCGCAACCTACTCTTCTTGTTGCTAGGAACAAAGACCCAAGAGACAACTTGTGCATCTCGTGCACCAGCTAGGCAATGGGACTGATGACCATGCTGAGCAGCATCAGCCCTGGCTGGACCAGAATGGGAGACCACAGAATCCACTGATGGTTCTGAACCCATTTTGAATCCAGCTAACGCCCGATGCCTAACAAGGAGACCCACTTGTTAATAATGGGATCAACAAAGCATAGCCAGCTGATGGCTCTCTAACACTAGCGAGGGCTTACTGCTGGCCTTTTAAGAATAGTAAGGGCCGTCTGATGTCCCTATATACAGTACAGACCAAAAGTTTGGACACACCTTCTCATTTAAAGATTTTTCTGTATTTTCCTGACTATGAAAATTGTACATTCACACTGAAGGCATCAAAACTATGAATTAACACATGTGGAATTATATACTGTACTTAACAAAAAAGTGTGAAACAACTGAAAATATGTCTTATATTCTAGGTTCTTCAAAGTAGCCACCTTTTGCTTTGATGACTGCTTTGCACACTCTTGGCATTATCTTGATGAGCTTCAAGAGGTAATCACCGGAAATGGTCTTCCAACAATCTTGAAGGAGTTCCCAGAGATGCTTAGCACTTGTTGGCCCTTTTGCCTTCACTCTGCGGTCCAGCTCACCCCAAACCATCTCGATTGGGTTCAGGTTTGGTGACTGTGGAGGCCAGGTCATCTGGCGTAGCACCCCATCACTCTCCTTCTTGGTCAAATAGCCCTTACACAGCCTGGAGGTGTGTTTGGAGTCATTGTCCTGTTGAAAAATAAATTATGGTCCAACTAAACGCAAACCGGATGGAATAGCATGCCGCTGCAAGATGCTGTGGTAGCCATGCTGGTTCAGTATGCCTTCAATTTTGAATAAATCCCCAACAGTGTCACCAGCAAAGCACCCCCACACCATCACACCTCCTCCTCCATGCTTCACAGTGGGAACCAGGCATGTAGAGTCCATCCGTTCACCTTTTCTGCGTCGCACAAAGACACGGTGGTTGGAACCAAAGATCTCAAATTTGGACTCATCAGACCAAAGCACAGATTTCCACTGGTCTAATGTCCATTCCTTGTGTTCTTTAGCCCAAACAAGTCTCTTCTCCTTGCTGCCTGTCCTTAGCAGTGGTTTCCTAGCAGCTATTTTACCATGAAGGCCTGCTGCACAAAGTCTCCTCTTAACAGTTGTTGTAGAGATGTGTCTGCTGCTAGAACTCTGTGTGGCATTGACCTGGTCTCTAATCTGAGCTGCTATTAACCTGTGATTTCTGAGGCCCGTGACTCGGATAAACTTATCCTCAGAAGCAGAGGTTACTCTTGGTCTTCCTTTCCTGGAGCGGTCCTCATGTGAGCCAGTTTCTTTGTAGAGCTTGATGGTTTTTGCAACTGCACTTGGGGACACTTTCAAAGTTTTCCCAATTTTTCGGACTGACTGACCTTCTTTTCTTAAAGTAATGATGTCCACTCATTTTTCTTTACTTAGCTGCTTTTTTCTTGCCATAATACAAATTCTAACAGTCTATTCAGTAGGACTATCAGCTGTGTATCCACCAGACTTCTGCACAACACAACTGATGGTCCAAACCCCATTTATAAGGCAAGAAATCCCACTTATTAAACCTGACAGGGCACACCTGTGAAGTGAAAACCATTTCCGGTGACTACCTCTTGAAGCTCATCAAGAGAATGCCAAGAGTGTGCACAGCATGCAGCAAAGCAAAAGGTGGCTACTTTGAAGAACCTAGAATATAAGACATATTTTCAGTTGTTTCACACTTTTTTATTAAGTATATAATTCCACATGTGTTAATTCATAATTTTGATGCCTTCAGTGTGAATGTACAATTTTCATAGTCAGGAAAATACTGAAAAATCTTTAAATGAGAAGGTGTGTCCAAACTCTTGGTCTGTACTGTAAATAGGCTTTATGACTTTCAGAGTCCCTCCATCATAAATAAAACAGGATGTGTCTGATGATGTGTTACACACCACATTGCCAGATAAGGATTTAAAATGTTAAAATGACATTTCCCGGTGAATGCATTTGTCGTAAAAAAACCAAAACAATAGGATCTTTCTTTAGTATAAAAAACAGCGTCACCAATTTAACCTCAATCTAATCACATTGTTCAGCTCATGCACCTCCTCCTCCATCTTCGAAATGACTACATCAATCACAAGCTGACAGCACTGCCTTGGCCAAGCGGCAACAAGCTGTGCTGAAGATAACATGCTTAATGCTTAATTGACAAACTGCTCAGCGCTACAGTTGTTGTAAGCTGTAACATAGCAGCCTGATCTGTAGCTCTCACCGCTGAACATACAGCCAGGCATGGTTGTGTGTGACAATGGGCGGAACCTGGTGACAGAGAAATGACAGCCGGAGTAGATACGGTTTCCCTCTATGCCAGTACTTTCACCGAGCTAAATACAACTCTCAGCAAAAAAAGTTGTGGACTGGCTCCGTACCATCCCTGGCCACATTCACCTGTCCACGTGTTTGTGGTTAGGCTGTCCTTCCCAGTAAGTGCACTGTGGAGGGCACGGGTAATGTTGTAGGACCCGTGCTTGTGGAAGGCGGAGGCGACACCGGTAGAAAACGTGGCAGCTGGGGACCGAGTATGGACACCCGGCCGCCGATGGCATGAGGTTATGAAAAGCTTCCGCCTCCATGAGCCTAAAAGGCCACATTTCAAGTGCAAGCAGCTGTCAAAAATTTGACAGTATAGTATTGCAGCCTGTGGGTGGGTGGCTAGCTGCATACTTGCGCTTGCATTCTAAGGAATGGGGCAGGGACTACTGAACGCTGCACTGGGACAAGGACGTGGACGGTGATTTTTGCAAGTCTGCAATGACAGGTGCATGGCGGGAGGCATCTTCGCATGCGCCAAGGATCACTTATGATGGGCACACATTTAGGCAGTGACCAGGGAGTCAGAAATGCTTCCAGAGGTCTTCCCCATGCTGTTCCCATGTCTTTTCAGCACTGTATGCATGTGTCTGATGATGTGTCACACACCACATGGCCAAATAAGGTTGTAAAATGTTAAAATGACATTTCCCAGTGAATGCATTTGACTTTGTTGAAAGCAATGCAAAAGTGCAAAAATGCATCAAAAACGCTACGTGTGAACATAGCCCATGGTGTGGAGGAGTATTTTTGTTTTTGGTTATTTATTTTGCTTTATATACATTGTACATTTCATGGAAAGGATGTTTCTTAACATATTTCCCAGGAAAATCCTTTTTGGTTTCGTTTTGGTTTGTTTTATTGTGAGTCCGTAAAAGTGGCGTAATACCTCTGACAACGTTGCTCGAGTTTCCCATAGACTTACATTGGGCTCGTTGCTTGGGTCGAGCACCCGAGTATTCCCATTTGCTCGACCCGAGCAACGAGTACCCAAGCATTTTAGTGCTCGCTCATCACTATTTTTGTGATTTAAAGTTGTCTTTTAATATGACAACTTTCATATTGTTGATGTTGTATCCTGGACCACAGAAATGTTTGGCTACCGTTACCTGAGTTTTTTTTATCTGAAATCTTGTGGCGATGACACCTGATCCTTGCTCTCAGTTTTTGTCCTGTTTCTCCCTCAAAGAGACCCTTAATAGGACATATAGTGAACAGTATTAAGTACACCACATTGGAAGAGGAACATGTGAATGTCCCAGGAATCTTATATTCCTGCTGTGTGTTGGGAATCTGTATCCTGTCTTTGGTCTCTACATGAGTGCAGGTTTTGCAGCTCTTCACATTGCAAGGAAAAGTTCCTCTTGGTGTATCTGAGGGTATTGAATTTCAGATCATGATGGTTCTTAAATTTGGAGGTTGCCTGTAGCACAGCAAGGGAGGGTCTTTGAATATTGTTTTGAGCCGGTCACCTTTGTGTAGGATGTAGTGAACTTTTTTAGCAGTTTTTCTCAATACCTCAAGCTGTGGATTGTAGGTCACGACCAGAGGTGCACGATTATTTTCCTCTTTTTCTCCGTACTGAAGTAATTGACTTCTAGGGATCCTTGTGTCTCTAATGATCTGGTCATCAATGGAGGTGTGGTGGCTGCCTTGGTTTAAAAATGTCTTTTTCAGATGGGTTAGCTGTTCATCCCTGTCCATTGGACTGGAACAGATACTATTATATCTAAGGGCCTGGCTGTAAACAATGGACTTTTTAATGTGTTTTGGGTGGAAGCTGTCCCATCTGAGATATGTGGGACGGTCAAATGGTTTCCGATACACTGATGTCAGGATTGAACCATTTTGAATATTTATGGTGGTATCCAGAAAGTTGATTTCCATTTTTGAGTTTTCCAATGTTAAGTTTATGGTATGCTGAAATCTATTGAATTTGTCATGGAATTTTAGAAGTTCTTGTTCAGACTCAGTCCAGATTATTAAGATGTCATCAATGTAACCAAAATAGGCCAGGGGTTAGATGGAGCATGATGCTAGAAAGTCATTTTCCAGTTTTGCCATGAAAAGGTTGGCATACTGGGGTGCCATCTATCTACAATAAGTCCTTTCCCTAAGAGTGCCATCTTAGCCACAATGGATGTGGAATCCCTATATTCAAACATCCCACATGAAGACGGATTATCCGCCTGCCAAATGTTTCTTGAAGCTAATGAGATCCCTTCCGAATCTGTATTAAGACTCACCAGATTTATCCTCACACATAACTTCTTCTCTTTCGATGAGGAGCTATAGCTGAAGAACACTGGAACTGCTATGGGCACCAAAATGGCACCCCAGTATGCCAACCTTTTCATGGCGAAACTGGAAAATGACTTTCTAGCATCATGCTCCATCAAAACCCTAGCCTATTTTTGTTACTTTGATGACATCTAGTGATGAGCGAGCACTAAAATGCTCGGGTACTTGTTGTTCGGGTCGAGCAAATTGGAAAACTCGGGTGCTCGACCCAAGCAACGAGCCCAATGTAAGTCTATGAGAAACTCGAGCATTTTTCAGCCGGCTCCCCCCGGCGGTCTACAGAGGGCCTAAAAGTTGCCCAAATCAATGGGAACAGTGCTCAATTAACATGGGAACAGCATGGGGAAGACCCCTGGAAGCATTTCTGACTCCCAGGTCACTGCTGTCAACAACGTTGTCAGTGGTATTACGCCACTTTTACGGACTCACAATGAAACATACAAAAACGAATCCAAAATGGATTTTCCTGGGAAATATGTTAAGGAACATCCTTTCCAGGTAATGACTTGTATATAAGGCAAAATATATAACCAAAACCAAAAATACTCCTCCACATCTTGGGCTATGTTCACATTTAGCGTTTTTGATGCATTTTTGCACTTTTGCATTGCTTTCAAAAAAGACAAATGCATTCACTGGGAAATGTCATTTTAACATTTTACAACCTTATTTGGCTATGTGGTGTGACACATCATCAGACACATGCATACTCTGCCTCCCAGGTCACTGCCTAAAAGTGTGCCCATCATAAGTGATCCTTGGCGCATGCAAAGATGCCTCCCGCCATGAACCTGTCGTTGCAGACTTCCAATAATCACCATCCACGTCCTTGTCCCAGTGCAGCGTTCAGTTGTCCCTACCCCATTCCTTAGAATGCAAGCGCAAGTATGCAAACAGGCTGCAATACTACACTGCCAAATTTTTGACAGCTGCTTGCACTTGAAATGCGGCCTTTTAGGCTCATGGAGGCGGAAGCTGTCCACAATCTTATGGCGGCAGCGACAGGGTGTCCATACTCAGTTCCCAGCCACAACTATTTGTCTCGTGTCGCCTCCGCCTTCCAAAAGCACTGGTCCCACAACATTACCCGTGCACTCCCCAGTGAACTTACTGGGAAGGACCGTTTACCCAAAAGCAAGTGGTCAAGTAAATGTGGCCAGGGACGGTATGGAGCCAGTCCACAGCTTTTTTTGCTGAGTTGCATTTCACCACAGCCATATTCTTTAGCTTGGTGAAAGGACTTGGGAAACCATATCTACTCCAGCTGTCATTTCTCCCAGGAAGTCCTCTAAAGCTGCTTTCACTTGAAATGTGGCCTTTTAGGCTCGTGAAGGCGGAAGCTTTTCACAACCTCATGCCACCGGCGGCCGGGTGTCCATACTCGGTCCCCAGCCATCACTATTTCTCCCGGTATCATCTCCGCCTTCCACAATCACGAGTCCCACAACATTACCCGTGCCCTCCCCAGTGCACTTACTGGGAAGGACTGCCTAACCACAAACACATGCTCAAGTGAATGTGGCGAGTGATGGTACCAGCCAGTTAACAGCTTTGTGTGCTGAGAGTTGTATTTCACCACAATCATGTTCTTTAGCTCGGTGAAAGGACTGGCATAGAGGGAAAACGTATCTACTCTGCGTGTCATTTCTCCCAGGAAATCCTCTAATGCAGCTTGTTGCAGAAGCAATGGCAGCCCGTCCAACATAAACTCGCACTTGTCGGTGGTGCTTTGACACACAAACATCTTTCTTTGCGCATTTAATTTCATGACTACAGAGTTGGGCAAAGGCCTGATCTGCAATGCGGTTTGAGAAATAACATGCATAAGCACGTCCGATCCACATTAAAAAAGCAGCCATAGCGTGTCCGGGAACCTTCCCCCACACTTTTCTTAGTCAGGGCTGCTTCTCGTCAGGGTTGGACGGGCCCACCAGAGAACAGGAGACTCCTCCGGTGTACCCTGGCTTCTCTTTCAGGAGAGTTCATAGTGCCGAGGTGAGGCCATGCTGATGATAGAGGCCTCCATCTGCTTAATTTTATGTTACTTGGAATGCAAGCGCAAGTATGAAGCCAGCCGCCCACCTACAGGCCGCAATACTAAACTGCCAGATTTCTGGGCAACTGCTTGCACTTGAAATGTGGCCTTTTAGGCTAGTGGAGGCGGAACTTTTCACAACTTCATGCAAGCATCGGCCGGGTGTCCATACTCGGTCCCCTGCCGCCACTATTTCTCCCGGTGTTTTCTCCGCCTTCCACAAGCACGGGTCCCACAACATTACCCGTGCACTCCCCAGAGAACTTACTGGGAAGGACAGCCTACCCACAAACACGTGGTGAAGTGAATGTGGCCAGGGACGGTATGGAGCCAGTGCACAGCTTTTTTTGCTGAGATGTATTTCACCACAGCCATATTCTTTAGCTTGGTGAAAGAACTTGGGAAACCATATCTACTCCAGCTGTCATTTCTCCCAGGAAGTTCTCTAAAGCTGCTTTCACGTGAAATGTGGCTTTTTAGGCTCGTGGAGGTGGAAGCTTTTCACAACCTCATGCCTCATGCCTCGTGTCCATGCTTGGTCTCCAGCCGCCACTATTTCTCCTGGTGTTGTCTCCGCCTTCTACAAGCGCTGGTCCCTGAACATTACTGTTGGTACTTTTCTGCTGGAATCTGCTTGCCTCCTACCAGCCTGGAATATTTCCAGTTAACATGGTATTAACACTGCCCCCAATACCAGTAGCGAAGGCATCTCCAATTTCCTTCTCAGGAATTTTATTTGGTAGACTGAGTGGCTGTCCAAATTCATTAGTTTCTCACAAAGGACCTGAAGATAGAGTGGCAGTAGGTGCAAGTTTCTCCAGCCTGTTAGATATCAGAGGGTGAATGGCAGCACATTGGATCAGTGGTTAGCACTGAAGCGCCTTGCAGCGCTGGGATCCTGGGTTCAAATCCCAGAAAGGACAACATCTGCAAGAATTTTGTATGTTCTCCCTGTGTTTGCACGGGTTTCCACCTCAGTAAAAAAGCAGCCATAGAGTGCCTGGGAACCTTCCCACACACTTTTCTTAGCCAGGACTGCTTCTCGGCAGGGTTGCACGGTCCCACCAGAGAATCCTCTGGTGTGCCCTGGCTTCTACATCAGGAGAGTTCATGATAGCGCTAACTGTGCAGATGCTATGGGGCCCTTGAGCGGGGGAGAAATTTTAGCCCTCAGAATCAAATCCTCTGGTGGGCCCAATGTTTTTCAATCTGAAACAGCTTCTCAGTGGGAGTTGCATTTGACCACAGCCATATTCTTTAGCTCGGTGAAAGGACTGGCATAGAGGGAAACCGCACCTACTCCGGCTGTCATTTCTCCGTCACCATGTTCTGCTCATTGTCACACACGACCATGCCTGGCTGTATGTTCAGCAGTGAGAGTCACAGATCAGGCTGCTGTGTTACAGCTTTCAACAACTCTGCAGCGCTGGGTGGTTTGTCACCTAAGCATTAAGCATGTTATCTTCAGCACAGCCTGTTGCTGCTTGGCCAAGTCAGTGCTGCAGTGATTTCAGCTTGTGACTGATGTAGTCTTTTCGGAGATGGAGGAGGAGGTGCAGGAGCTGAACAATGTGATTACATTGGTGACTCTGTTTTTTATACTAAAGAAAGATCCTACTGTTTTTTTTTTTACTTTATTTTTTAAGACAAATGCATCCCACTAACAATTTAAAGACACATAGAGCAGGGCAACAGTAACAACAAATTCCCATTAGAAAGGAGATGGTCTCCCATACTGTTGGCCTATGCAGTGAATGCAAGGCCTGCCAAAAATTGGGAGGCACTCCAATGTCCCTTGGAAGAGACTTAGGGGGCCTCATAAAAAAATGTTCCCATTAGAAAGGAGCGGGTCTCCTATACTTGTAAAGCTCATGCAAGTGTATGGGCTGACAAACATTTACCCCTGGTGGGGTACATGAACATAATGTATACATTTTTTTTACGGGCATCATAAACACCCTTTAAAAAAATTATGTGGGTGTTGCATCACGGACCACGGTCACCCTGGTGATATGGTGGTGGAAGATGAGGATGAGGAGGAGAAGGACAAGAGCAAATAGCCAAAATCAGGAAACGTATACCAATGTGTGGGTGTGAAAAGGCACATAGGAATACACCTCCCAAAAAAAGACACTGGATTTGAGTTTATGTTACGCTGCTATCATTCGGTGGTGTTGAGAAGTCTGGCCCAATCCAGCCCTTGTTCATTTTTATAAGAGTCAGCCTGTCAGCATTTTCAGTTGACAGGCGGATGCGCTTATCAGTTATAATTCCACCAGCGGCACTAAAAACCCCCTCTGATAAAACGCTGGCGGCAGGGCAGGCAAGGACCTCCAAGGCATAGAGAGCCAGTTCATTCCACGTATCCTGCTTGGATACCCAATAATTATAAAGCACAGAGGAATCACGGAGGATGTTGGTATGGTCGGCAAGGTACTCCCTCAGCATGTTCCCAAACTTTGCACTCCTTGTGAGAGTACCCTGCACCTCAGGGTTTGTGCGATGGTAGGGGCTGAGAATATTCTCCAAGAACTTTGACAGTGTTCCCCTGCCTCTGCTGGATTGGAGTTGTCTCTCTCTCGCCTGTAGTCCATGGTTGTCCAACGAACTGTGGCCTCTGCCACCAGCGTTTTCAGATGGGAATTTTTTTAAAAGTTACGCAACAAGGGCCTTCTGGTACAGCCCCATTTTTTTAGACCTGTCCGCCTCAGGAATAAGAAATAAAAGTTCTCCTTGTAGCGTGGGTCTAGAAGTGTCACCAACCAGTAATGACTGTCACCCAAAGTTTTGGGAACGCGAGGGGCATGGGAAAGGCAGCATAACATAAACTCAGCCATACGTCCCAGACTGCTAACAGGAAAGACTTCCATGTCCTCACCAAGAGGATGACTAACCATGCTCTCCTTCTCCTCCTCCTCCTACTCTTCTCTGTCCTCAGGCCATCCACTCCGAACAGACGGTATGACAGTTGTGCAGGTAGTACTGTCTATAGCACATGAAAACAGCTCCTCCTCTTCCTCCTCCTCCTCCCCCTCTTCCTCATTGTCACCCAATCTACGTTGGGATGAGATGAGGCTGGGTGTGTGGAATCACCCTGTATGGTTCCTTGCTCCATCTCATCGTGCTCCTCCTGCAATGCATCTTCTTTGATCATGAGCAGAGAGCGTTTCAGAAGACAGAGAAGTGGGATGGTGACTCTAATTTTGGCGTCATCGCCACTCATCATCTTGGTGGAGTCCTCAAAGTTTTGGAAGATGTTACATATGTCTGACATCCATGTCCACTCCTGAGGTCTTATGTGTGGAGTCTGAAATGAATACCGACAGCCTTGTTGATGCTGGTACTCAACAACTGCCCTCTTCTGCTCACAAATCCTTCTCAACATCTGCAGTGTAGAGTTGCAACGTGTGGGTCATCACACACCAGTCTGTGAACCGGAAGCTGAAAAGGCTGCTGAAGCACGGCAAGGGCGGTGGAAGCTGTAGCTGTCTTTCTAAAATGGGCACACAGGTGGCGTACTTTGACAAGCAGATCAGGCAGCTCCGGGTAGAATTTTAGATATCGCCGAACCATGAGGTTAAGCACATGGGCCAGGCATGGTACGTGTGTGAGCTCACCTCGACTCAGAGCCACCACCAGGTTCTGGCCATTGTCACACACGACCATGCCTGGCTGTAGGTTCAGCGTTGTAAGCCACAGAACTGCCTGGTCTTTCAGAGCTGTCCACAACTCTTCAGCATTGTGCAGTTTGTCACCTAAGCATATTAGCTTCAACACAACCTGTTGCCGCTTGGCCGAGGCAGTGCTGCAGTGCTTCCAGCTTGTGACTGATGTGGTCATTTTGGAGAAGGAGGTTGAAGAGGAGGAGACTGAGGAGGATTAGGTGCAGGAGCTGTAGACTGTTGGGGCAACCCGGATTTACCTAGGGCTTGCAATCCTTGGCGTCGGGAGGACGTGTTCTGTCCCAAGGTCCGACTGGGTCCCGGCTTCCACTATGCTAACCCAGTGTGCTATCAGCGAGTTGTACTGTCCCTGCCCACAAGCACTTGTCCACATGTCCGTGGTTAGGCGGAATTTCCTGGTAACTGCGTTGTTGAGGGCACGGCTAATGTTTTGGGACACGTGCTTGTGTAATGCGGGGACAGCACACCGGGCGGAATAGTGGTGGCTGGGGACCGAGTACCAAGGAACGGCCGCCGCCATCAGGTTGCGGAATGCTTCCGTCTCCACGAGCCTAAAAGGCAACATTTCTAACGCAAGCAGTCGTGAAATGTGGGAATTTAGTAGTGTGGCCAGGGGGCCTGGGCTGCATATTTGTGCTTGCGTTCCAAGGACTGGGGTATGGACAACTGAACGCTGCGCTGGGACAAGGACGTGGGCGTGCTTACTCATGCTGCTACTTGAGAGTGTGCAATGACAGGTGCAGGGCAGGAGGCATCTTGGCATGCACCATGGACAGGGGATTGACTTGCACGCACAACAGCGGAAGAAGCAATGGTGCCACTCGAAGACACTGTTACTGGACCCTGGGGTTCGGCCCACAAAGTCGGGTGCTTTGCTGCCATGTGCCTGATCATGCTGGTGGTGGTCAGGCTGGTCGTTTTGCCACCCCTGCTGATGCAGGTGGTGCAAATGGCCTTTTTGGGGTTATCGGCAGAGTCTTTAAAAAACAATCTGACTCGGGAAGACCTAACAGTTGTACTGGCAACTTCCTTTATGTTGGTGTTACGGGGAATAGTTGCCTGCCTTTTTTCTGCGGCCACCACACTGCTTCTTCCTGCCTATTGGGGTGATTTTCCTCCCTCCCCCTGTGTGCTGCTGTCCTTGCTCTGCATGTCCTCCTGCCAGGTTGGGTCAGTTACTATATCATCCACTACCTCCACTTCGGCACTCTTGTCCTCCTCCTGACTTTCTGGCAATTGTGTCTCGTCATTGTCCACCTCTTGTGACACTTTCCCACCGTCATCATCGTGTGACCGTGGCTGCTCAAATATTTGGGCATCACTACATGTGATCTCCTCTTGCCCTGCTTCAAGTGGACCGGGCGAGAGGCCCAAATCTATAAATGGAAAAGTGAACAGCTCTTCGGAGTGTCCAAGTCTGGGATCAGTTGTTTCCGGGCACTCGGCATGGTGGGAGGAAGGAGGATCAGGGTGAGGAATATGCGGTGCAGACTCACGGCTACTAAGACTTGACCGTGTGGAAGACAGGGTGGTGGTGGCTAAGTGACTGAAAGCATTTTCTGCTATCCAACCAATAACCTTTTCACACTGCTCTGTGTTCAATAGTGGTGTTCTGCAGTCCACTATTAATTGGGACAAGAAGGTTGAGCGGGGAGATGTGGGTGTTTGTTGTGGCACAATTTCAGCCTGCCCACGGCCTCGGCCTCTGCATGCACCATCACCTTCATGTCCAGTTCCCTGTCCATTGCCACATGCCTTGCTCATTTTAAAAGGAGGACAATATCTTCCATGCGCACTACAAATGACTGAATTTGGAGCGAACTTATATGTGATCCGTGTGACGAATAAAACAAAGTTTTAAATAGCTGGCCTGTAGGTAACTATTTTGAACAGCGAACTGGTGTCAATTGCTTCACTGACACACTGAAAACATAATTTAATGGAGGCCAAAAATGGCAGTATTTTCTTAAAACGTATATGTGATCCGTGTAACGGAGAAAACACAGTTTTAAATACCTGGCCTGTAGGTAACTATTTTGAACAGCAAACTGGTGTCAGTTGCTTCACTGACACACTGAAACAAATTTTTAATGGATGCCAGAAATGGCAGTTAGCGCAATTATATGTGATCCATATGACGGACAAACCACAGTTTTAAATAGCTAGATTTTTAGCGCTGTAATATGGAAAGGACCTGGCTGTATTCTGCAGTGCCAACAAGCAAATGGCGCAGAACAACGGTGTTCTCTGGATTGCTTTTTAAGCAAATAATGAGGATTAAGATCCCAAAAAAATTATTCCTGGCCCCTGAGACATGGGCCTATTTCTAGAAATATCTATTAGCAGCAGCAGACAAAACTGGAATGGAGCCTCTTGTGCTATGTGCACTGCAGTCTGCTATATAACCTGCCTGCCTGCCTATATACACTGCCTGCCTGATATCTCTGCCGATGGATTAGTCCTCAGAAGGACTGTTTGTTGAGATGGATATGTGTCTCTTATATAGTTTGGTACACCTACACTAACTAGAAACAAGCAAATCTCTCCCTAGCTCAGCAGCACCTCTCCCTACACTGTCTGATTCCGGAGTGACTGTGATGAGCATGGCGGCGCCAGGTCTGATATAGACCTGACAACGCCGTGTGGCCAGCCAATCTCTGTAATGCCACAACCAACATGGCTACGGCATTATAGTGAGTGGCAGGCAATCCCTGCATGTTCATTGGCTCTGTAAAGAGCGCCAAACATGCAGGAAGGAGACACGAGCTCCCGCCGAGCAACCCTGGAAATACTCGGTGAGTGAGATGCTCGGACGAGCACCGAGCAGTTGTGAGCATGCTCGCTCATCACTAATGACATCTTAATAATCTTGGCTGAGTCTGAACAAGAACTTCTAAAATGCCATGTCAAATTCAAAAGTTTTCATCCCACCATCAACTTAACATTGGAGCACTCATAAATGGAAATCAACTTTCTGGATACCACCATAAATATTCAAAAAGGTTCAATCCAGACATCAGTGTATCGGAAACCAATTGACCGTCCCACATACCTCCCAGCTTCCACCCAAAACACTTTGAAAAGTCCATCATTCATAGACAGGCCCAAAGAAATAATCGTATCTGTTCCAGTCCAACGGATATGGATGAACACCTAACCCATCTGAAAAAGACATTTTCACTAATCTAATCCAATTAAGGACTCACTCTCCAAGCTTAGTTTGTTTGTTTATTTAAATGTCAATTTATTATGCCATGCATCTGCTTTTCTTTTCTTTTTTTCTCTTGTGTGCATATGTTTGTGTTTCTTCATATGTCATGTTATACCATACCATACCTGAGGAAGGGACCTTAGTTGTCCGGAAAGCTTGCTTGCCTTGTAACATAATTTATTTTATTTTTGTTAGCCATTAAAAGGTATCATAACTACAAGATTATCTTGTTTTTCCCACTGAGAGCAAAAAAATTGCTAGCAACATCAGCAGCAGTAGCAATAGCAGTCACAGAAGCATGACAAAGGTGTCACAGACTGCAATACCGCGAGATCAATGCAGCATACTAAAAACTACTGTAACGGGTCTGGGAGGCGGAACCTCTGAGCTACTATACAAGGGGGCGGTCCTTGTAAGGGAGCGGGTGGCAATCAGGGATGACGGGCAGGCAGTCACAGCAGGTGACCGGGACAGTCTCTGAGTGGACGGGCTGGAGGTCACGGAAAGTGACCGGGGCAGTCTCTGGATAAACGGGCAGGGAGTTACGGCAAGTGACCGGGGCAGTCTCTGGATGAACGGGCAGGGAGTTACGGCAAGTGACCGGGGCAGTCTCTGGGTAAAGGGTAGGTACGACCTGTGATGGCAGAGCCTCCGGGTAGGCTAGCAGGCAGATGGTAGATGTGTGCTCCCAGGTGAGCAAGCGAGAGTCTCTGGAATGGTAGGTGGTCACAGCACGTGACGGCGAAGCCTCCAGGTAGGCTAGCAGGCAGGTAACAGGTGGGCGCTCCCAGGTGAGCGGGCAGGAGTCTCTGGAAAGGCAGATGGTCACAGCACGAGACGGCGGAGCCTCCAGGTAGGCTAGCAGGCAGGTAACAGGTGTGCGCTCCCAGGTGAGCGGGCAAGCTGGTCCATAGACAGACTGACAGGAGTTGGAAGGCAGACCGTCGGACCTCAGGCTAGCAGCAGGTGACTGGATATCAGGCAGGACAAAGGCAGCAAGCTGGCAGGAATCTGGCAGGTAACTGGCAGGTAACTGGCAACGGGACCTGAGGGCTGAAGCACAGGTGAGACACAGGTGCAAACAACATTGCTCGGGCACCTCCATTTTGGAGGAGGTGCCCTTTATATGGGAGGTCCTCCGGCAATTGGCCGGGGACTCCTTAGGACGGCGCGCGCGGTCCCTTTAAGAGAGGGGGAGCGCGCGCTCGCGCGCGTGCCCTAAGCACACTGCCGGGGAAGGAGCGCGTGCCGGAAGCAGCGGGGAGAGCAGCGCTGGAGGACGCCGCGCCAGGATCGGGGAGGTGAGAGGGACGGCATCTCTGCCTAGAACGGGGCAGAGACGTCGATGCTACAACTACACCATCGCCTAGTCTACCCTGTCAGACTGGGGGTGCAAAAGTCAATGAAGATCCATGACTTGTTCATCTTGATGAAAGTTAGGCGGTCTACACTTTCAGGGGACAGCCGGATGTGCTTATCCATCAGGATACAACCAGCAGTGCTGAAGATACGTTGTGAGGAAGTGCTGGCTGTCGGGCATGACAAAACCTTCATGGTGAGACAGGCAAGCTCAGGTCACTTTCATTTTTGAAGACCAATATGCAAAAGGGTCCAAATTCCCCCTGATAGCATTGATACTGAGCTTGAGATACTCCTGCACCATCCTCTCCAGTCATTCCCTATGTGTCAGATTTGTACTCTGTTCTGTTGGTCTAAAAAAGGTGTGAAACGACTCACAGAAATTGCTTCTGCTACTTGCACTGCTGCTGCTGCTAATGTTTTTGTGTTGATGACTCAACGTCCCCCATGGTTGGAAGTCTAGAATTGTGATGTACACTGTGTGCCTTACTGCTGTCTTGGGGAAAACCACCCTTAAAATTGTCTACAAGCGTGTTTCGATACGCCAGCATGTCCACGTCTCTTACCAGGGGGGGGAAGCATCTGGCAAAATTTACTCTTGTATCATGGATCTAACAGAGTGGCAACCCAGTAGTCAGCACTATTTCTAATCCTAACAATACGGGCATCTTATTGCAAATAGTGCACCAAGAAGGCGCTATTGTGTCAGGGGCTTCCATGAGGTCCAAATCCATGGTGTGTTGGTGGCGGGGTAACACTCAACCTTGCTTCCTGCGTCCACTCCAGCCAATACTGACAACAAAAAATGGATCATTATCCTCTTCATCTCCTGACTGTTGCACACCCATCACCTCTTCCTCCTCATCCTCCTCCATTTTTTCCTCGGATCCTGCACCTTGACTAACAGTTTGTCTGGTACCATCTTTGTAATCCGCCCTCATATGGCAATCGCCTGTGCAACGACAGTTTGGAACTTAGAGAGATTGTTATCCCTTCCGCATCCTCCTCTGCTTCTTCCTCTTCCTCTGGGACTACCCCCTCCTCCTGTAGACTATTCAAACGGTGCTCCAGCATTTATATGACTGGAATAGTGATGCTGATGATGGCATCGTCAGTGCTAACCATCTTGGTAGCCATTTTGAAACTGTGCAGAGGGGTACATAGGTCCTTCATCTGTGCCCACTCCGTCAACGTGATTTTCACGACGTCCGTACTGTTCTGGCCCCGGCTATGAAAAATGACATACTACACCAGGGCTCGTCGCTGCTACCACAGTCACTGCAACATGTGTTGAGTGGAATTCCACTGTGTCGGCACATCGTATATCAACCGGTTAACCGACAGGCCGAAAGGCCTCTGTAGCAGATTCCAAGACTTCTGGAGCAGCCCCTTCCCTATCTGCCCTCACAGCCACCAGAGTCATCCAGTGCACAGTCAGCAAGATGTGACGCCCCTGGCCATGCTTGCTCGTCCAGGTGTCAGAGGTGAAATGTACCCTGTCAGACATAGATTTTTCCAAGGAATGGGTGATGTGATGTTGTCTGCGACATGCTGGTGTAGCACAGGCACAGCTTTCTTAGAGAAGTAATGGCAACAAGGCAACTGGTTCTGGGGGACTGTGATGGCCATGAGCTTTTGGAAACCATCTGTATCCAACAGACGGAAAGGCAGCATTTAAGTGGCCAACAGATTGAAGATGGTGAAGTTCAATCTCTTGGCTTTGGCATGTGTAGGAGGAAACAATCTTTTATATGACCACAACCGCAGAACTGATGGCTGGCTGGTGTGCTGAGAGAGGGTGGAGTAGGATGAACACTGCAAACTGCTGGACTGTGAGAAAGGTGCATGCGGAGATGTTATGTTGGATTGAGAAAGATGTGGTGTGCTGGGTTTCTGAGATCAGTCAAAAACAGCAGGAATATCCATTTACGTAACAGCTGACGGACTCTCACTCACCCCGACTGTAGCAGGTAAACAAGCGTAGGTTCTGCGGCAGGAGACCTGTGTGAGAACACTAGCCATGGTGATGGAGGAAAAAGAAGCAGCAGGTGCGGTTGATGCGGCAGCCGGTGGATGGCAAAGCCCGCTAGTCCGCATTTTAGCGCAGTGAGATTCCCAGACTAACGCATGTTGATCGCGCATGTGCCAGTTAATTCAAGTAGTAGTAAAATTATTGTAATTTTCGCCTCTATTGAGTTATTTTTTACAAAATTGGCAGATAACGTGAGTTGGGTCATCCTTTGTGGTATCAAAAAAATCCCAGGCTAGGCAAGCATTGCGGCCCCTGCAAAGTGAAGACCCACGACCGCTGCTGGCCAGAGTTGTGGCTGAAGATGCAGTGCTTGTCGTGGTTGCCTCATTCCGTGTCTGTGCGGGAAGCTGGAAAGTAACCTCCTAGTCTTCCTTCTCCTCCACCTCTTCTGCTAAGCTACGCAGTTGCGTGCCCCTGGGTTCACACCAAGTGGGATCTACAACCTCATCATCACCCTCTCTGTTCTCCGACTCCTCACCGTGAGAGTCACCCTGCTCCTCTTCCTGCCCTGAGAGCACAGTACAGTACACTTATGCCTCAGGTATCTGAGTCTCATCAGGATCACCTCCTCCCTCGGGGGTTAATGCCTGGTGAAAAGGGTCTGGATTCTGCTCAGACCCTACTTCATCCGGCCCCGAATCCAACTGAAAAAATGTTTGGGCAGCGGTGCAGATGCTTTCCTCCTCTTGAGTCTGTGAGTCTTTGGAGCAGACCTCTGAAGTCCATGGAATAGAATGTGTGAAAGCTCTGCAGACTCGCCCATCTGTGGTTCCCAAAGGTCAGTTGGGCAGTTGGAGAGTTGTGACGTGGGGGGAAACAAGGGTAATTGGGGTGCCACCTCTGAAGACTGTACTGTGTGTGATGTTAAGTTGGAGGAAGAGGAGGAGAGGCCACTTGATGCAGCGATTGCCATCCACTGGAGCACATTCTATTTCTGGCCCTTATTTGCAAGGCATAGCGCTGTGCATCTGCCAAAGAAAGGAAGTGGAGTGGCCCATCCAGTAGCAGAAGTTGTCAGTAGTGATGGGCGAACCCGTCACTGTTAGGGTTCGGCTAATATACTATAGCTGAACACCGAACAGTTTTTTTAAAGTACAGAACAGTACCCGAACCTCGAACATGAACACGCATGCGCAGTGAGTATTTTCCCTTGCTTGCCAAAGAGTTGAATGTGAATGGGGGACCCAAACTTGCCTGGTTTCCTGGGCTGTCATTTACATGACAGCGCTGGAAACACAGGCTCTGCAATTACCGCGGTCAGAGCGCTGTGGCATCATGCTGACAGGGGGTCATAGGCGCCGGCTGATGGTACTACTAGCACCATCAGCTGTAGCCTCCTGCCATAGTAAACAGCGGGCACTGACACTGCTGGATGGGAACAGTAGTCTCCCATCCGCTGGCTTCTGTGCTCTACTGAGTGTAAAAAAAGAAATGTTAAAATTAATAAAAAAATATTAAAATAAAAATAAAACACACTATACTCACCTACACCTTGTCCCCAAGGTTCTCCGCACCTGCAAAAAATAAAAAATAAAAAAACACCATACTTCCAACAATCACCGTCCACGTCCTTGTCCCACCGCAGAATACAGTTGTCCTTACCCCATTCCTTGGAATGCAAGCTCAAGTATGCAGCCAGCCACCGACCCATCCAATCACAGGCTGCAATACTATACTGCCACATTTTTGTACAGCTGCTTGCACTTGAAATGTGGCCATCACCCGTGCCCTCCCCAGTGGACTTACTGGGAAGGACCGCCTAACCACCTAACCACAAACAAGAGGTCAAGTGAATGTGGCCAGGGACAAAACGGAGCCAGTCCACAGCTATTTTTGCTTAGAGTTGTATTTCACCACAGCCATATTCTTTAGCTTGGTGAAAGGACTTGGGAAACCGTATCTACTCCAGCTGTCATTTCTCCCAGTAAGTCCTCTAAAGCTGCTTGCACTTGAAATGTGGCCTTTTAGGCTCATGGAGGTGGAAGTTGTCCACAACCTAATGCTGGCGGTGGCCGGGTGTCCATACTCGGCCCCCAGCCGCCACTATTTCTCCCGTTGTCGTCTCTTCCTTCCACAAGCACGGGTCCCACAACATCACCCGTGCCCTCCCCAGTGGACTTACTGGGAAGGACTGCCTAACCACAAACAAGTGGTCAAGTGAATGTGGCCAGGGGCAAAATGGAGCCAGTCCACAGCTTTTTTTGCTTAGAGTTGTATTTCACCACAGCCATATTCTTTAGCTTGGTGAAAGGACTTGTGAAACCGTATCTACTCCAGCTGTCATTTCTCCTAGGAATTCCTCTAAATCAGCTTGCACTTGAAATGTGGCCTTTTAGGCTCGTGGAGGCGGAAGCTGTCCATAACCTCATGCCAGCGGCGGCCGGGTGAACATACTCGGTCCCCAGTCGCCACTATTTCTCCCGGTATCGTCTCCACCTTCCACAAGCAAGGGTCCCTGAATATTACTGCTGGTACTCTTTTTGGGAATCTGCTTGCCTCCTACCAGCCTGGAATATTTCCAGTGAATTATGGTGACTTTCTAAAATGTGCACACAGGTGGCGTACTTTGACTAGCAGATCCGACCGATCCGGGAAGGTTTTGAGAAACCGCTGAACAACGAGGTTAAGCACATGGGCCAGGCATGGTACGTGTGGGAGCTCGCCTTGCCTCAGTTCCGCCACCAGGTTCCGGCCATTGTCACACATTTCCATGCCTGGATGTAGGTTAAGCGGTGTCAGCCGCTGATCTGCATGCTCTTTCAGAGCTGTCCACAACTCTTCAGCATTGTGCGGTTTGTCACCTAAGCTTATTAGCTTCAGCACAGTATGTTGTCGCTTGGCTGAGGCAGTGCTGCAGTGCTTCCAGCTTGTGACTGATGGGGTCATTTTGGAGATGGAGGCTGAAGAGGAGGAGGAGGTGCAGGAGCTGTAGAATTTGGGGGCAACCCTGATTGACCTAGGGCCCGCAATCATCGGCTTCGGGAGGATGTGTTCCGTCCCAAGGTCCGACTGGGTCCCGGCTTCCACTATGTTAACCCAGTGTGCCGTCAGCAAGATGTACCATCCCTGCTCACAAGCACTTGTCCACGTGTCCGTGGTTAAGTGGTGTTTCCCAGGAACTGCATTGTTGAGGGCACGGCTAATGTTGTGGGACACGTGCTTGTGTAATGCGGGGACGGCACACCAGGAGAAATAGTGGCGGCTGGGGACAGAGTACCGAGGGATGGCGGCTGCCATCCGGTTGCGGAATGCTTCTGGCTCATCTCCACGAGCCTAAAAGGCAACATTTCGAGCACAAGCCTTCTCAAAATGTGTGAATGTAGTAGTGTGGCCTGTGGGGCATTAGCTGCGTATTTGCGCTTGCCTTCCAAGGATTGGGGCATGGACAACTGAGCACTGCGCTGGGATGAGGATGTGGACATGCTTGCTGATGGTACTAGTTGAGAGTGTTCAACGAGAGATGCAGGATGGGAGGCATCTTGGCATGCGCCATGGACAGGGGATTGGCGTGCACGCACAACAGCAGAACAAACAGTGGTGTCACCCGCAGACACTGTTTCTGGACCCTGGGGTTCGGCCCACTTAGTCGAGTGCTTTGCAGCCATGTGCCTGATCATGCTAGTTGTGGTCAGGTTGGTAGTTTTACTACACCTGCTGATGATGGCCTGGCAGGTGATGCAAATGGCCTTTTTGGAGTTAGCGGCAGAGTCTTTAAAAAACAACCAGACTTGAGAAGACCTAACTGTTGTTCTGGCAACTTCCGTCATGTTGATGTTACGGGAAGCGGTTCCCCACCTTCTGTCTACGGCCACCACACTGCTTGTTCTTGCCTGTTGTGGCACTACGCCTCCCTCCCCCTGTGTGCTCTTCATGTCACCTTGCCAGGTTGGGTGAGTGACTTCATCGTCCACCAACTCATCTTCCGCACCTTGGTCCTCCTCCTGACTTTCTGGCAATTGTGACTCATATTCTCCACCTCTTGTGACAGTTTTCCACTGTCGCCTTTGTGGCACCCTGCTGTTCAGAGGTACCACAGGACCCAAAAGGGTACATGGACGGACTTCTCCACAAGAGGCTTTCACTACAAACAGACACCTCCACCCATCCACCTCATACAACAAGAGGGAGCCCGGATAGGGATATATATATGGAGGGTGGAGCCTGGCAGTTCAGTTCAGTTAGTAGTCAGAGAGTGTGCTGCCACTGAGAGCAGTGAAGATGCAGCACGTCTGCTGCTGAGTTAAGGGCCCCAAGTGTGGGCGGAGGCAAAGAGGAGAGGAGAAAGGAGTTTAGGGGGCAGAGGAGCATCATAGGCTCACCCCAAGACACGAACCAGACACCGGGTCCGCGCCTACAGGGTCCTTTATACCCAGTTGGGATCACCGGCATACCAGGAGGACTACAAGTCCCTGGCCGACATGAAGCTAAACTCTTGACAGGACTAAGAACCATGAAGGCCCCGGCGTCCAGGGATAGTGGTTGCCAGAAAAAGGTCCTACTACCAAGCGACAGGTGAAGGAACAGCACGACACAGAAGCTAGGCCCAGTTGCAGGCTGGCCTGGAGCTTAGAGAGAGGGAGACACAGACCAGGAGGCCTTATACCCGCTCACTGGGGAGAAATCCTAAAGTGCACCCTTCCTACCGAGTACCCTGGACTGTACCTGACGTCCGCACCAGTAAAGGTACTGAAGTGAATCCCCTGTCTCTGTCAGTTACTCCTGCTGCGCCATCTCTCCTGCACTACAAGCCCCAGCATCACCACCATTTGCACCTACACTGCCCCGGGGGCCCACTCTGCCTGTGGGGAGCAGAAACATCCCAGCTGCCATTCCATCACACCGCGGTGGTCTGCAGCAGCGCCGGTAACCATTACCGGAAACCACAGGTGGCGTCACGAGACAAACTGTACACTAAAACCCCTTTTTAAAGAGAGACCCAGAATACAGGCCCGGGAGCCGTCTGCCCTGACCTCCTAAACAAGGTAAAAGGCCCGGGTACCGAGTCCCCTATATTCCCCCTGGGTGACACATCTCTCTTTCCTGGCGTCACGAACAGGATTTCGTGCCCGTTGCCATCGGGTACTGTGTGCTGTAATTGAACTGTGCTTTTACTGTGGTGAACATCGCCGCCATTACCACGTTGCCGCGTGGGAAGAAGAGGGGCGTAACCGTGGGAATCAGAGAGGCGTGACTGCTGGAAGTGCGTGAAGCTCAAGCTCCGCCTCGCGCTCTGACGCAGCACCAGGAAGCGTCAGGTCCTGGAAGGAGACCGTCATCTACGGAGCTGCGGCCTACCCGATTAAAGCAACAGGAGGTAGGCTACGATTGACTAGGGGGGGCGCAACCATGGCCGACGACCAGCAAAACGCTGGGCCACCGGTTAACACTCCTGATGCTCAACTCGCGCCTGGCGCTGCTCAGGCCGGAGCGGCCGCCCCACCAGCAGGGGTCGTGACTCCGTTGATACCCATGGCCCTGCCGTATATCCCTGGAGCAAAATGGCTTCCCCAGTATGACGACAAACCAGACACCCTGTCTGCATTCAAAAGGAAAATATGCGGTGTACTGGATATGTACTCAATGACTGGTAAACAGAGAGCCGCTGTTGTGCTGGGACAATTGACTGGTGCCGCAGAGCGGGAAGTTGAAACCTGGCAAGCCGCAGACCAGGAATCAGTATCCATTATCTTTAAGAGACTGCAAACTGTGTTTGAAAACCGCACTGAGACAGATCTCCGGATGAGTTCTACCACTGTACCCGGAAACCTGAGGACAGTATCCAGGACTATGCCTGGCGCTTACAGGAAGCCTTGCGTGCCCTGAAAAAGGTTAGTTCAGCCAGCATACATGGTGAGGACAAAATGCTGACAGAACAGTTCATCCGGGGGTTGAGGTCCCAGGAGGAGAGCAGAACCGTACGGTGGTGGGCCTTAGATCATCCAAATGCCACCTTTGACGCCCTAAAGGACATGGCTATTAAGGGTCTGCAGCCCCTGGAACCATCAGATACTGCTATCCAGTGTTAGCAGGGTGGGGCCACCCCAGGGCCCGCAGCACCCACTGCTCCTTCATTAACGGCTGAAACAAAAATGCAAACAGTACCCCCTAGCGAGCTGGACAGCCTGCGCTCCGAAGTGCGTCAGCTAAGTAAAACCCTGACCACTGTCTTGAGCGCCCTGCATCTACGGACGGAGCCCGAGCCAGAAGGAAGGATCTTACTCGCCGACAGTCCTGAGGATGTCCCCTCAATGAGGAGAAGGAGGACAACGCCACCCCGTAGGAGGACAACGCCACCCCGTGGGAGGACTAACGACCAATGTCGCCCTCCACGAGACTTCATCTGCTACCGTTGCCACAAGGCAGGCCACACCGCGCGGAACTGTCCTTTAAACGGGCAAACCCTGGGGCCAAGGGCCGACACCCAGGAGTAGATTAACCAGGCCCATCAAGCTGGTACGACCGGTTTGTAGGAACAAGTCCTTTCATGTCCATCGTGCTGGACGGCATAGCAACACCTGCATTACTGGACACCGGCTCACAGGTAACCATCATGCCTGATGTCCTCTATAAACGGTACTGGTCCATAGATGAACTCCACCCGCCAGCCCCGAACCTCTCTGTGTATGCCTCTAACGGCCTTCCTCTTATCTTCGTAGGGGTTAAGGACGTGACAGTGAAGGTGGGGAGAGTGGAACAAAAGGACCAAGGACTAATTGTCATAGAATCTAACCCTGGTGATACCAATCCGTATATGATACTTGGTACAAATATTGTTGGTAACTGTTTGGGAGAAGTGTTGTTTTTACTCCAACAGATTGCTGACACTGCCAAACCAGGGCAGAGGAAGGGAAGGTGCTCCAGAGAGAGATTCGAGCCCTCCTGTACCAGCAACAGGTAAAACTAACAGGTGGTGAGATTGGTAATGTACGGGTGACAGACCCGATACCCATTGTGATTCCCCCAATGAGTGAAATGCTGATTTGGTGCAGGGCAGCAATAGGTCTCAAGGCACAGAACAACCAGGCGGTAGTGGAGCCCATTAGCTCAGAGCACAGACCTACACTCCTAACTGCTAGAGGGGTAGTTGATGTACGCAATGGGAGGGTACCCGTATGTCTCCTAAATTGTGGGGAGGAGGAAGTTAAATTGCCACGATATGCCACTGTTGCCAGACTGTATACTGTGAATAATGATGCCATGCACACAGTGGAATCCTTGACCCCACCAGATACAGTGGAGGACAATGACTCCGAAGCTCAGCTGGAGGATTGGTGTCAACAGCTCCATGTTGCAACTGACGCCACTCCTGTCCATCAAAAATACGGTGTCTACAGAGTGGTTCAGGAATATGAACAAGTGTTTAGTAAAAACCCACTTGATTTTGGAAGGGTTAAAGGGGTACAACACTACATACCCACTGGCATCCATCCACCCATTAAGGAGCGTTACAGACCCATACCACCAGCGCATTACCAAAAAGCCAAGGAAATGTTGCATGACATGAAAAAGGCAGGAGTAGTAAGGGATAGCTGTAGTCTCTGGGCAGCTCCCCTGGTCCTGGTCAGGAAAAAGGACGGTAGCATGAGGATGTGTGTAGATTATAGACAAATTAATCAAATAACACATAAAGATGCATACCCTTTGCCCCGTATAGAGGAATCCCTGGTTGCATTAAAATCTGCCAATTACTTCTCTACATTGGATCTCACTAGCGGGTACTGGCAAGTCTCTGTTGCTGAGGAAGACGGGGAGAAGACAGCCTTCACCACCCCGATGGGACTGTGCGAACTCAACAGTATGCCGTTTGGGCTCTGCAACGCCCCCGGGACGTTCCAGAGGTTGATGGAATGTTGCTTAGGACACCGGAACTTTGAGACAGTGCTGCTGTACCTGGATGACTTTATCGTGTACTCGAGGATGTACGAAACCATCTGAAGCACCTGGCAGAGGTATTTGAGGCATTGTCCCGGTATGGGATGAAACTAAAACCTTCTAAGTGCCACCTGCTCAAGCAGAAGGTTTAGTACCTGGGACACGTAGTCAGCTCAGAGGGAGTAGAACCAGACCCGGAGAAGGTCACTGTAAACCAGAAGTGGCCTGAACCAAGAAACATCAAAGAAGTACGGCAATTCCAGGGACTGGTTGGGTACTACAGGAGGTTCATGAAGGACTATACCAAAAAGGTAGCACCTCTACAAGATCTCCTGGTAGGACAGTCCAAAAGAGGACTGTCCTATCAGAGGGCTATCACCGAAAGATTCAAGCATTACCTAGCCTCAACTAAATTCACAGCCTTTACCGACAATAATCCCTTGACACACCTGGAAACAGCCAGGTTGGGAGTCATGGAACAGCGTTGGGTGGCCAGATTGTCGAATTATCAGTTCACAATCAAGTACCGGGCAGGTCACAGGAACACCAATGCAGATGCCCTGTCAAGGATGCCCCACTAGTCAGACACCGAGGATGAAGTGGATGATCTCGAAGAAATTGAACTACCTGCTTTCCACAGAAATGGAATGGTCCACGAGCAGCACTCCTCCAGAAGATGTCATGGTAGGACGTCAAACTCTCTACCTCATCACAGCTGGAAGGAGTCCCAGGACAGTGACCCAGTTGTCAGCCTCATCAAAAGACAGATAACCCAAGAAGGTTCTCACCTGGAGAAGGATGCTCTCCCTCAAGCCAAAAACCTGTGGAATGAGAGAAGCCGGCTGTTCATCTACAGAGAGAAGCTGTGCAGAAGGTATGTCAACCCCAAGACCCATGAAATGGTGTGGCAGATTATTGTACCCAGGACAGATATTCAGATGGTGTTAGAGGCCTACCACAATCAAGCAGGTCACTTTGGCTGGAAGAAGCTGGAAACCCTGCTGAAGGACTGGTTCTATTGGGTTGGAATGCGGAACTCCATAGAAAGGTGGTGCCAGAATTGTGGGCCCTGTAGCCTCAGAAGGAAAGACTACGGCAGTCAGAAAGCACCCTTGCAGTCCATCAAAACAACCCAACCCTTGGATATTGTCGCTCTGGATCACGTCAAACTGTCACCCAGCAGATCAGGCTATTCCTATGCCCTGACCATGGTGGATCACTATTCCCAGTTCCTGGTGGTAGCCCCTGTCAAGGACCTGACAGCAGAAACTGCAGCAAGAACGTTCCAAGCCTACTTCTGCAGACCCCATGGATATCCGGAAAAGGTGCTCACAGATCAAGGCCCTGCTTTCGAAGCTGATCTATTCAAGGAATTCTGCCACCTGTATGGATGCAAGAAGATCCGGACTACACCATATCATTCGCAAACCAACGGTATGTGCGAGAAAATGAATAACATCGTTATAGACCTGTTGAAAACCCTACCTTTGGAAGAAAGGAAACAGTGGCCAGAAAAGCTACCTGACCTAGTGGACCTGTATAACCACATACCCATGAGTTCTAATATTTGTACCACAGCGTAACTCATGAGAGCAAGACCTGGAAAATTGCCCATGGACCGGGAGCTCGGAGTGGTAGAACCTGCTGCAGATACGTCCACTGAATATTGGGACACAAGTCGGCAAGAGCAGTACAGGAAGGTACAGGCCTGTATCGAAGACAGTCTAAACAAGGTGAGGGAAAGACAGGAAGAGCAGTACAATAAGCATGCACCAGCAGAACCCTTGGCACCTGGAGAGATAGAGCTAAAGCGGAAAAGAAGAGGTCACAAGCTCGATGACCAGTGGGAAAGAGAGCCCTACACTGTGCTAAACTCCAGATTTGACAACAGTAAAACCTGCCTGATTAGTAAGGATGGAGGTAAGACAACTGCAACAGTCTCAAGAGACCACTTGAAAGTGTGCCCAGGTCTACTGAAGACAACGGAGGAAGAAGTACCTCCTATAGCACCGGAAGAACCCAAGGAAGATGTGCTTCACACAGTTCTAGGAGATTTCCCTGCGGACTGGCCTCAACTTGATGGAGCAGTGATTATACCAGTAATACACTTCTATCAACCACAAGAAGAACCTGTGAGCGCCCTAGAAGAACCTGCTCAGGAACAGGAAGAGTCCCCAGTAAGAGGAGGATCACCCATTGAAGCAGAGCCTGAAAGCCCAGTAATCAGTGCACTTGCCAGTCCCATAGAGAGATTGAGGCAGTTTTATCATCTACCAGCACGTACACCTGATATGTTAACAGAGAGTGCATGCACAGACAGCAGTATCACCCCAGTGCTACGAAGGTCCACACGCAGCACACAAGGCCAAATCCCTGCCAGGTTTAGGGATTAAAATACAAAGTGCCTATATTATAAATAGTTACCTAGTTGGGTATTGCCTACTGCTTATTGTGTAAACTGAAATTAATGGGTGCATTTAGTTACCCGTAAGGGTACAAAGACTTGTAGGCTGAGGACTGTGAGCAGCCAAAAACTGTCCCTGTAAATAGTTGCACCCATCAAAAGTGCCCCCCCCCCCTTATCCCTTTGTTTGACCACAGAACAAAAACCCTTTTGGCGTGGCCGAAGACGTGATCCAGCACCTGGATCACTTATGCCCTGTAGCCACCCCAGGGCCTACGTTGAGGGTCTTCAGGCGGGTCCCTCATGTTATTCTTGTTACACTTTCATCGGTGAAATGGACACCTGGTTACGGGACTTACTGTAACTTTATTATAATTATTGTTATTGTTGTAACCTGTTACAAAATGCTTCAGTCCAGGAGTACTGAATTGAACTAGGGGGGAATGTGGCACCCTGCTGTTCACAGGTACCACAGGACCCAAAAGAGTGCATGGACGGACTTCTCCACAAGAGGCCCTCACTACAAACAGAGACTTCCACCCTTCCACCTCATACCACCAGAGGGAGCCCGGATAGGGTTATATATATGGAGGGTGGAGCCAGGCAGTTCAGTTCAGTTAGTAGTCAGAGAGTGTGCTGCCACTGAGAGCAGTGAAGATGCAGCACGTCTGCTGCTGTATTGAGGGCCCTAGTATGGCCGGAGGCAAAGAGGAGAGGAGAGAGGAGTTTAGGGGGCAGAGGAGCATCATAGGCTCACCCCAAGACATGAACCGGACACCGGGTCCGCGCCTACAGGGTCCTTTATACCCAGTAGGGATCACCGGCATACCAGGAGGACTACAAGTTCCTGGCCGACCTGAAGCTAAACCTTTGACAGGACTAGGAACTACGAAGGCCCAGGCGTCCAGGGATAGTGGTTGCCAGAAAAAGGTCCTACTACCAAGCAACAGGTGAAGGAAGATCACGACATAGAAGCTAGGCCCAGTTGCAGGCTGGCCAGGAGCTTAGAGAGAGGGAGACACGGACCAGGAGGCCTTATACCCGCTCACTGGGGAGAAGTCCTGAAGTGCACCCTTCCTACCGAGTACCCTGGACCGTACCTGACTTCCGCACCAGTAAAGGTACTGAAGTGAATCCCCTGTCTCTGTCAGTTACTCCTGCTGCGCCATCCTTCCTGCACTACAAGCCCCAGCATCACCACCATTTGCACCTACACTGCCCCGGGGGCCCGCTCTGCCTGTGGGTAGCAGAATCCTGCCAGCTGCCATCCCATCACCCCCCGGAGGTCTGCAGCAGCGCCGGTAACCATTACCGGAAACCACAGGTGGCGTCACGAGACAAACTGTACACTAAAACCCCTTTTTAAAGAGAGACCCAGAGTACGGGCCCGGGAGCCAACTGCCGTGACCTCCTAAACAAGGTAAAAGGCCCGGGTACCGAGTCCCCTATATTCCACCTCTTCTGACACTTTCCCACCGTCATCTTCGTGTGACCGTGGCTGCTCAAATATTTGGGCATCGCTACATGCGATCTCCTCTTGCCCCGCTTCAAGTGGACCAGGCGAGAGGCCCGAATCTATAAATGGAAAAGTGACCAGCTCTTCGGAGTGTTAAAGTGTGGGATCAGTTGTCTCCGGGCAATCAGCATGGTGGGAGGAAGGAGGATCAGGGTGAGGAATATGCGGTCCAGACTCCCGGCTACTGAGACTTGACCTTGTGGAAGACAGGATGGTGGTGGTGGTGGCTAAGTGACTGGAAGCATTATCTGCTATCCAACCAATAACCTTTTCACACTGCTCTGTGCTCAATTGTGGTGTTCTGTGGTCCTCTATTAATTGGGACAGGAAAGTCGAGCAACAAAATGTGGGTGTTTGTTGTGGCACAATTTCAGCTTGCCCACAGCCTCGGCCTCATCCTCTGCATGCACCATCATCATCACGTCCAGTTCCCCGTTCCTTGCCAAGCGCCTTCACCATTTTAAATGGAGGACAATATTTTCCACGTTAACTACAAATGGCTGGATTTGAACCGCAGTGATATGTGATACGAGTGACGGAAAACCATAGTTTTAAATAGCTGGCCTGTAGGTTACTATTTTTCACAGTGACCTCGCGCCAATAACTTCACTGACACACTGCAACAAAATTTAAATGGAGGCCAGAAATGGCTGAATTTGGAGCCCCCAGCTAACTGCACAGCCTTTGCTAGCTGTAAAAATAGGGGGACCCCATGTCATTTTTTTGGGGGGTGCCCCATTTTAATAGCCAGTAAAGGTTATGTATACAGCTGAGGGTTGATATTAGTAGCCTTGGAAGCTTCATGGGTATTACCCCTTTCCCAAGCTAAAAGCATCCGCCCCAGCTGTCCACTTTCCCTCTGCTGGTTAATAAAATTACGGGGCTCCCTACACCATTTTTTTTTCAAGAAATGCATTTATTTATTAATTTATTAATAAATTGCATGAACAGTTAGGTACACACGCTAAGTACGGATTATATATATCACATATTTATAACTATCTGTATTTCTATATATTATCTATCTATCTAGCAATTCATATATCTATCTATCGATCTATTATCCATTTATCTATCTATCCATATATCTATTTATTATCTGTTGACCTATCTAATTGTCTATCTAAGATATAAAATAGGTAGATATATGGATATATAGATATATTGATATATAGATGGATAATAGATCGATAGATGGATAGATATATAGATAGATATATGTAGATAGATAATAGATCGATAGATAAATATATGGATAGATATATGGATAAATAGGTTTATCGATAGATAGATAATAGATATATGTGTATATATATATATATATATTTATTTAAATAGATAGATAGATAATAGATACATGAATAGATAGATACATATATAGAAAATAGATATATGGATAGATAGATAGATAGATAGATAGACAGATACATAGATATATGGACAGCTATATAGATAGATAGATAATAGATGTATGGATAGATATATGGATAGCTAGCTATGGTCTTTTTTTTCAGAAATTTGCTAATTTATTATTAAATGACGTGAACAGTAAGGTACACAAGCAAAGCACGGATTATATATATCACATATTTATATATATCTGTATATCTATTATCTATATATCTATCTATCCATATATCTATCCATATATCTATTATCTATCTATCTACATAGCTGTCCATATATCTATCCATATATCTATTATCTATCTATCCATATATCTATCTATCTATCCATATATCTATCTATCCATATATCTATCTATCCATCCATATATCTATCCATCTGTCGTATATCTATTATCTCTATATCTATCTATCCACCTATTAATCTATTTATCTATCATATATCTATTATCTATCTATCCATATATCTATTATCTATTTATCTATCTATCCATATATCTATTATCTATCACTATATCTATATATCCATATAAATAACTATTATCTATAAATCGATTTATCTATCCATATATCTATCTATCTATCTATCCATACATCTATTATCTATCCATATATATATATATATATATATATATATATATATATATATATATTTATTTATATACAGTGCTGGCCAAAAATATTGGCACCCCTGCAATTCTGTCAGATAATACTCAGTTTCTTCCTGAAAATGATTGCAATCACAAATTCTTTAGTATTATTCTCTTCATTTAATTTGCTTGCAAGGAAAAAATACAAAAGAGAATGAAGCAAAAATCAAATCATTGATCATTTCACACAAAACTCCAAAAAAAGGCCGGACAAAAGTATTGGCACCCTCAGCCTAATACTTGGTTGCACAACCTTTAGCCAAAATAACTGCGAACAACCGCTTCCGGTAACCATCAATGAGTTTCTTACAATGCTCTGCTGGAATTGTAGACCATTCTTCTTTGGAAAACTGCTCCAGGTCCCTGATATTTGAAGGGTGTCTTCTCCAAACTGCCATTTTGAGATCTCTCCACAGGTGTTCTATGGGATTTAGGTCTGGACTCATTGCTGGCCACCTTAGAAGTCTCCAGTGCTTTCTTTAAAACCATTTTACAGTGCTTTTGGAAGTGTGTTTTGGGTCATTGTCCTGTTGGAAGACCCATGACCTCTAAGGGAGACCCAGCTTTCTCACACTGGGCCCTACATTATGCTGCAAAATTTGTTGGTAGTCTTCAGACTTCATAATGCCATGCACACAGTCAAGCAGTCCAGTGCCAGAGGCAGCAAAGCAACCCCAAAACATCAGGGAACCTCCGCCATGTTTGACTGTAGGGACCGTGTTCTTTTCTTTGAATGCCTCTTTTTTTTTCTTGTACACTCTGTGTTGATGCTTTTTCCCAAAAAGCTCTACTTTTGTCTCATCTGACCAGAGAACATTCTTCCAAAACGTTTTAGGCTTTCTCAGGTAAGTTTTGGCAAACTCCAGCCTAGCTTTTTTATGTCTCGGGGTAAGAAGTGGGGTCTTCCTGGGTATCCTACCATACAGTCCCTTTTCATTCAGACGTTGACGGATAGTACGAGTTGACACTGTTGTACCCTCGGACTGCAGGGCAGCTTGAACTTGTTTGGATGTTAGTTGAGGCTCTTTAACCACCATCCGCACAATCTTGCGTTGAAATCTCTCGTCAATTTTTCTTTTCCGTCCAAATCTAGGGAGGTAAGCCACAGTTCTATGGGCTTTAAACTTCTTAATGACACTGCGCACGGAAGACACAGGAACATTCAGGCCTTTGGAGATGGACTTGTAGCCTTGAGATTGCTCATGCTCCTCACAATTTGGTTTCTCAAGTCCTCAGACAGTTCTTTGGTCTTCTTTCTTTTCTCCATGCTCAATGTGGTACACACAAGGACACAGGACAGAGGTTGAGTCAACTTTAATCCATGTTAACTGGCTGCAAGTGTGATTTAGTTATTGCCAACACCTGTTAGGTGCCACAGGTAAGTTACAGGTGCTGTTAATTACACGAATTAGAGAAGCATCACATGATTTTTCAAAGGGTGCCAATACTTTTGTCCACCCCCTTTTTAGGTTTGGTGTGGAATTATATCCAATTTGGCTTTAGGACAATTCTTTTTGTGTTTTTTTCATTGAAGACAAATTAAATGGAGAGAATAACACCAAAGAATTTGTGATTGCAATCATTTTCAGGAAGAAACTGAGTATTATCTGACAGGTTTGCAGGGGTGCCAATACTTTTGGCCAGCACTGTATATACAGTACAGACCAAAAGTTTGGACACACCTTCTCATTTAAAGATTTTTCTGTATTTTCAAAACTATGAATTAACACGTGAAATTATATACTTAACAAAAAAGCGTGTAACAACTGAAAATATGTCTTATATTCTAGGTTCTTCAAAGTAGCCACATTTTGATTTGATGACTGCTTTGCACACTCTTGGCATTCTCTTGATGAGCTTCAAGAGGTAGTCACCGGAAATGGTGTTCACTCCACAGGTGTGCCCTGTCAGGTTTAATAAGTGGGATTTCTTGCTTTATAAATGGGGTTGGGACCATCAGTTGTGTTGTGCAGAAGTCAGGTGGATACACAGCTGATAGTCCTACTGAATAGACTGTTAGCTGCTTTTTTCTTGCCATAATACGAATTCTAAGTAAAGAAATACGAGTGGCCATCATTACTTTAAGAAATGAAGGTCAGTCAGTCCGAAAAATTGGGCAAACTTTGAAAGTGTCCCCAAGTGCAGTTGCAAAAACCATCAAGCGCTACAAAGAAACTTGCTCACATGAGGACCGCCCCAGGAAAGGAAGACCAAGAGTCACCTCTGCTTCTGAGGATAAGTTTATCTGAGTCACCTGCCTCAGAAATCGCAGGTTAACAGAAGCTCAGATTAGAGACCAGGTCAATGCCACACAGAGTTCTAGCAGCAGACACCTCTCTACAACAACTTTTAAGAGGAGACTTTGTGCAGCAGGCCTTCATGGTAAAATAGCTGCTAGGAAACCACTGCTAAGGACAGACAACAAGCAGAAGAGACTTGTTTGGGCTAAAGAAGACAAGGAATGGACATTAGATTAGAGATGAGCGCTGTTCGACTCGAACTGTTCGCCAATCTCAAATTCGAGCTGTTTTGGGCGGTGTTCGAGCCGTTCGGTGAACACGAACGATTTGAAAAAAATTCGGCTGTTCGAGGTTATGTTCGATAACTGTTCGTGCACCAAAATCATAACTGGATTTTTTCTCAGTAATGCTGAAAATTAAGTTTGAGTGTACAGCGGGGCGGGGGGAGGGGCAGGGGATGGAACTCTGCAGAAATAATGAAGATCTCCATTTTTTTTTCTCTTTCCCGCATTTACAGTGGGGAGGTGCAATCTATCAGCCTATCAGCAGCGCACACACGGAGCGAACTGCTTTTTTTCACACAAGCAAGGGCATGTGTCATTGGCAGTGTATGTCACATGTCCGTCACATGTCCTTGCCCTATAAGACACAGCCATTTTCCCCGTCGCCACCATTTTCTCACTGCTGCAGCTGCGTGTTAAACGGCACCGCTGTTGCTGTGTGCGCTATACTTTGTTAATTTCAAGCCAATTTTCGCACAAATCTACAGATAGCTTGGGAGTAGGGAAGAGTTGTGATTGCAGTCCTTTTAAGGACTAGGTTACATCATTTCCTACAACTTTTATCAGGCAGTCTGTGCTCTTAAATAGATAGGTTGGGAGTAAAGACTAATTGTAATTGCAGTCCTTTTCAGGGCTAGGTTACATCAGCTCCTATCACTTTTTGCCAGGCATGACTGTGCCAGTGCTGTGCAAGTTTTTTTTCACAGCATTTGGCTAAATCTAGCAAAGCTAATCCTTTTTGGCCTATTGCATAGTGTGTTAGTCAGTGGAGTAGCCTATCTGTGTTGCAAGCTACACCACCTGTGTATAGGATACAATTTTTTTACTGCACCAAGTGAAGTAAAACCTTTTGGGCATAGCATCAATCTATTAGTCCATCTATACAAACCTCCACCAGGTTGCAAATTCAATATATTTTTTTCCTGCATCGAGCTCTGAAAAAATATTTGGGCTTCTAGCAGTGTGTGGGACTTGTTATATTAGTCCATCTATACTGACCTCCATCAGGTTGCAAATTCAATATAATTTTTTTCTGCATCTAGCTCTGAAAAAATATATAGGCTTCCAGCAGTGTGTGGGACTTGTTCTATTAGTCCATCTAAACTAACCTCCATCAGGTTGCAAATTCAATATAATTTTTTTCTGCATCTAGCTCTGAAAAAATATTTAGGCTTCTAGCAGTGTGTGGGACTTGTTCTATTAGTCCATCTATACTGACTTCCATCAGGTTGCAAATTCAATATAATTTTTTTCTGCATCTAGCTCTGAAAAAATATTTAGGCTTCTAGCAGTGTGTGGGACTTGTTCTATTAGTCCATCAATACTAACCTCCATCAGGTTGCAAATTCAATATAATTTTTTTCTGCATCTAGCTCTGATACAATATTTAGGCTTCTAGCAGTGTGTGGGACTTGTTCTATTAGTCCATCTATACTA
The DNA here is from genome assembly GCF_046119375.1 of Phyllobates terribilis. Classification (NCBI taxonomy): domain Eukaryota; kingdom Metazoa; phylum Chordata; class Amphibia; order Anura; family Dendrobatidae; genus Phyllobates; species Phyllobates terribilis. Next base: position 793,985,978 of record NW_027362761.1, read on the forward strand.
ACCTCCATCAGGTTGCAAATTCAATATAATTTTTGTCTGCATCTAGCTCTGAAAAAATATTTAGGCTTCTAGCAGTGTGTGGGACTTGTTCTATTAGGCCATCTATACTAACCTCCATCAGGTTGCAAATTCAATATAATTTTTTTCTGCATCTAGCTCTGATAAAATATTTCAGCTTCTAGCAGTGTGTGGGACTTGTTCTATTAGTCCATCTATACTAACCATCAGGTTGCAAATTCAATATAATTTTTTTCTACATCTAGCTATGAAAAAAAATGTAGGCTTCTAGCAGTGTGTGGGACTTGTTCTATTAGTCCATCTATACTAACCTCCATCAGGTTGCAAATTCAATATAATTTTTTTCTGAATCTAGCTCTGAAAAAATATTTCAGCTTCTAGCAGTGTGTGGGACTTGTTCTATTAGTCCATCTATACTGACCTCCATCAGGTTGCAAATTCAATATAATTTTTTTCTGCATCTAGCTCTGAAAAAATATTTCAGCTTCTAGCAGTGTGTGGGACTTGTTCTATTAGTCCATCTATACTGACCTCCATCAGGTTGCAAATTCAATATCATTTTTTTCTGCATCTAGCTCTGAAAAAATATTTAGGCTTCTAGCAGTGTGTGGGACTTGTTCTATTAGTCCATCTATACTAACCTCCATCAGGTTGCAAATTCAAAATAATTTTTTTCTGCATCTAGCTCTGAAAAAATATTTCAGCTTCTAGCAATGTGTGGGACTTGTTCTATTAGTCCATCTATTCTAACCTCCATCAGGTTGCAAATTCAATATAATTTTTTTCTGCATCTAGCTCTGAAAAAACATTTCAGCTTCTAGCAGTGTGTGGGACTTGTTCTATTAGTCCATCTATACTGACCTCCATCAGGTTGCAAATTCAATATAATTTTTTTCTGCATCCAGCTCTGAAAAAATATTTAGGCTTCTAGCAGTGTGTGGGACTTGTTCTATTAGTCCATCTATACTAACCTCCATCAGGTTGCAAATTCAATATAATTTTTTTCTGCATCTAGCTCTGAAAAATATTTAGGCTTCTAGCAGTGTGTGGGACTTGTTCTATTAGTCCATCTATACTGACCTCCATCAGGTTGCAAATTCAATATAATTTTTTTCTGCATCTAGCTCTGAAAAAATATTTAGGCTCCTATCATTGTGTGGGACTTGTTCTATTAGTCCATCTATACTGACCTCCATCAGGTTGCAAATTCAATATAATTTTTTTAAACATCTAGCTCTGAAAAAATATTTAGGCTTCTAGCAGTGTGTGGGACTTGTTCTATTAGTCCATCTATACTAACCTCCATCAGGTTGCAAATTCAATATAATTTTTTTCTGCATCTAGCTCTGAAAAAATATTAAGGCTTCTAGCAGTGTGTGGTACTCTTTTTATTAGGCCATCTATACCAAGTTCCACCAGCTTTGAAATTAATAATAATTTTTAGCTACATCTAGCCCTGAAAATAATTTTTCTTCCCAATAGTAGTAGCAATAGAAATATGGGGCGCGCGCCTGCCTAACAAAAATTTACGCTTCATAACAAAAAACAACAGCCTAGCGCACTGCATTAATAAGATGGCATCATCGTCTCTCCCAGTGCTAGGCCTACTACGCCGGCTAGCATTCCTGTGCCTAAAACACAATGTATGGGTCCGCGCTAGCCACGATGCTGAGGGGTCTAAAGCTGCTACTAATACTTTATCACAATTCAATTGGCAGATTTTCACAGAGCTCTTCCCCAACGCCCACCAATCGGGCAACAGTTGCCCACCCTCCCTATGGGATCTAGTGGCGAATAGTTGATGCCATTAATCAGAGTGTCATTTGCCCCGTCGATGTGGCAAGCATACCGTAAGGCATGGGAAGAGTGGACTCGACTAGTAGCAGGAAGACTGGTTGACCAATGTGAACAAGCCAGATCACAAGTCACCATAGAATTTCTCCATCAGCTAATGATGAGGGGCATATCAGGGGCGTCAGAGCAGCGGTGTCTGACCGGAGTAGCATTTCACTTCCAACTACTGAATTGGGGAGATGTGACAAAGATTCATCATCAGACAATCCATAAAAGGGTGGAAAAGGGGTCAGCCAAGTCAGGAGTGTAGACGTCCCGTCCCGTGTCGCTAAAACTGATTTCTCACATCATATCCCTAACACCAATAACATGACACTCACAATTTGAAGCAACACTACTGTCTACTGCATTTGCGATCACCTTCTTTGGGGCGCTATGCATAAGCGAATTAGTCCCTCAATCCAAAATTACCACCAGTGGAGACTTATTACACCAGGACGTAGTCATAGCCAATAATGCAATACGTCTAGGCATGCGCCAATCGAAAACAGTTCCAGCAGGCAGGGGCACTTGGATACTTCTACAACACACAAACGGTACACTGAGTCGGGTAACAATAGTAAAAACATATATAACCATCAGAGCACAAATTAATTTCTTCCTATCACACATTGATGGAACGCCACTATCAAGATACCAGTTCCCAGCTATATTTAATAAATGCATAACATCGGCAGGGAACCACCCCAAAGATTACGGGACACACTCATTCCGCATAGGTGCGGCCACGGAAGCAGCAAGAGCAGGCTGTCAGAAACGGAAGTTCAGAGGATAGGGAGATGGCGATCCATGTGTTTGGCGAGTTACATAAGACCGGACTTGTTATCCTAACGTGGTTTGTTTCTTTTACAGGTGACGCTAAGCCAACAGTGTGGGTGATAGGCCACTCGTATATATATTGGGCAGAAAAAAGGGCGAAAGTCCGCCCAGGCGGGAGGAAATTAGAGTTTCATAACACATATTTCAACTGGAGAGGTATTAGAGGCCTGCTATGGCCACAGGTACTAATGGAGGCAATCAAGGTAGGGAGAGAGGCAAGAGGTCTGGTCATCTTAGTTATACAGGCCGGGGGAAACAACCTAGGACACTGAGCGCTTCAGAGAATTTTTCACAAAACTAAATATAGTATGGTCAGAGATTGTGCCGATAGCGGTATGGCAAGGTGCGCGAGACATCACGGCCATCGAACGGACAAGGCGGGTAATAAATATTCGGATGGCAAAATTTAGAAGAGACAGAGGCGGTGTAGTGATACGACACCAACAACTGGAAGGAGATAAAGCAGACCCGACGGTGTTCACTTAATGGATATTGGACTGGACATATTCCTGTCAGGACTCCAGGACAGAGTGGAGCAAGCGTTAAGAGTGATGGGTGGGGGTCAGAGTCCTGCATACGAGTACGCAGGATCCTCCGTGGCCTGGAAATAGAAAGGACATGTTGGAGAGTTACACTTGTTGGCCAACTTGCCGGAGTGGAGACCCAGGGCATGCTGCAACAAGCTGAATTATTTTAGAAATAAAATGCCTTTCTAATGGAATGAGTATAAAGAGTTAATAAAGCTGTGACCGATCCTCACCCATCCAGTTGTAAGAGTTACATTATTGTATTGTCAAGGAAAGGGGGGCGGTAAGGGGGCTGAGCGTCTGGGTTTGGTTGGGGGTCCCCACAGTCTGCCTAGGCTAGATGCATTTAAAAATTCTTATTAGATACACAGGCGGTGCAGCTTGCTTCGCAGCTGGGCTACTACGCCCAAAGTATTGCCTAGGCTAGATGCAGTTAAAAATTCTACGCTGACTAGCAGACACTGAAACTTTGGAGCAGACCTCTGAGTAAACAGCTCTTCAGACTCAACCATCTGTGTTACCCAAAGCCATAGTGTATGTAGTTTCTTACAGTTAAAAGGGGGGGGGGAGCGACCCAACCCACCTGAAATTGATGATGCCAGCGTCACGTAAGACACAGCAAGGGGACTCCAAAAAGAGACTCCATTTTTTCCCAAAATTGTGGCACAGTCACCACTTAACCCTAGAACGCATACCTGGGGACTCGCAGGCCCGTCCTGTTAATTGCTTTCTATTTTCTGCAAGATTACTTTAGTTAGAATTTTGAAACTCTAGGTATTCTTCATGTATATAGTTGTTTGTCATTTGACTTTCAGTTATTCCATATTATTTGCACACGGGCCTAAAAGGCCCCAGGTATGTGAAAGTGTAGATTTTTATGGTCATGCATTCTAGGGTTAAGTGGCATCAATTGCCCCACAGTTGCTTAAAACGGTTGGTGAGGTGATTTTACCAAATCCTCAAGCTTTTAGTCTCCCCAGGATGACACAGGGGTTGAAAAGTACTTGTGAATCCATTAATTGTTCATCTTTATGAACGTGAGTCTGTCTATATTCTCAGTGGACAGCCGCGTGCGCTTATGTGTCAGCACACCACCAGCAGGGCTGAACACACGTTCAGAGAGAATGCTGGCTGCAGGGCATGACAAGATCTCCAAGGCGTGAGTGGCGAGCTCCGGCCATTTTTCCAGATTGGAATCCCAAAATGAGCAAGGGTCCAGTGACATAGTCATGGCTTCGATGTTCACTTGGAGATACTCCTGTACCATCCTCTCTAGGCGTTGACTATGTGTCAGACTTCTTGTCTCCTGTGGCCTTGCAAAGGATGGTCTAAAAAAGTGGTGAAACGATTCCACAAAATTGCTGTTACCAGCAGATACTGTGTTACTGTTACGGTTTGAGTGATGAAGACTCGACAGTCACACGGTTTGCAAATTAGAACTGTGAGAATCACTACGTTCATCACTGGTGTTTTGTGGAAAAGCACATGTAAGATTCTGCAACATCCTCTGCAGATACTCCTGCATGCATGAATCCCTTTCTATGGCAGGAATTATTTCGGCAAATTTACTTTTGTACCGGGGATCTAAGAGTGTGGCAACCCAGTAGTCGGGATTACTTCGAATTCTGACAATCTGAAGGTCATGTTGCAGGTAGTGCAGCAAGAAGGCACTCATGTGTCTTGCGCATCAAGGAGTACCAAGTCTTTGTTGTGTTGGTAGCGAGGTAGGAATCATGCTTCCTTCCTCTGCCCTCTCCCCCCAACCTCGCAAAACAGAAATGAGATCAAGGTCTCCCTCATCTGATGAGTCTTACATGCCCATCGCCAGTTCGTCCTCCACTTCTTCCTCGGCTCCTGCACCTTCCTCAACAGTTTGGCTGCTACCATGCGCCCTGGTTAATCCCTCTCCCCCACCCTCCCATGCCTGCCGCCTTGGTGCCGCCGACCGTCTGGACCTTGGAGATGTAATTCCTTTCGCATACGACTCCTCCTCTACTTCCTCCACCTCCTCTTGTCCCACCACCTGACTCTGAATTCTGTTTAACGTGTTCTCCAGCATGTAAATCACCAGAATAGTCATTCTGATAATGGCATCGTCGTCAGAACTAAACATCTTCGTCGCCATTTCAAAACTGTGCAGAAGAGTGTGTGGCGCCCCTGAGTGTTCAGTCGCCACAGAGTTACTGCATCTCACCCAGAGGTGTGGTATCTCACCCTCAGGTAAGGAAGGAGTATGGCTCGGGACCCTAACACCTGCATCCAATACATACCCGCAGTGAGGGTAGGGCGAGATTGCTCCTAAGGGAGAACACAGTCCCAGGTCCCTAGCTGGCGGGAGGGTCCTATGTAGTGGGTGCTTAGGGGAGCAGCTTAGGGGAGCACATGACACGGAGAGTATAAATAGGAAGCCATCTTATAAAGAGCAAGCCAGTCAGAGGAGGAGAAGTGACAGGAGCAGAGGCTCTGCATAAGCTCTGCTCCGGAGGCGGGCCTAGCCTGGGAGGACTAGGACTGAAGGAGAGAAGAGAGGAGTGGGAGCAGGAAGGCTCCAGGAACCAAAGGGACCCAAGGGGTACGGGCCGTGCAGAAGGCCACCCGTACGCCCGCTGCTAGCAGGAGGTAGAGGGGTCAGGCCAGATAAGGGGAACCAGTCCCTCAACTAGCGGAGAAACAGCAAGGCTCAACTAGAAACCGGAGGCTGCAGCATTTCATGTACTGCAGGCCAAAGTCCACACCAGTCTCACTAAGAAGGTAGCCACATAGGACCCAGGGGATGGAACACACGTCGCCCGCCAAGGCCCAAGGATAACAGATAGAAGTGTCACTGGGTGTGAGGTGCAGGGAGAAGGCCAGAGAAAGGACATAAAGAAGGGGGTCCTGCTAAGTACTCCGGAGCTATGTTGGGGTGGACTGAGCCCCTCAGTGAGTACGCACAGCACGACCGGGGAGATTGCTCTGGTACCTGTAATCTGGACTGCAACAACTGTGAGTAAAGATCTTGGGACTAGAGATGAGCGTTGTTCGACTCGAACTGTTTGCCAATCTCAAATTCGAGCTGTTTTGGGCGGTGTTCGAGCCGTTCGGCGAACACGAACTATTTGAAAAAAATTCGGCTGTTCGAGGTTATGTTCGATAACTGTTCGTGCACCAAAATCATAACTGGAGTTTTTCTCAGTAATGCTGAAAATTAATGTTAATACGCAGTTTGAGTGTACAGCGGGGCGGGGGGAGGGGCAGGGGATGGATCTCTGCAGGAATAATGAAGATCTCCATTTTTTTTTCTCTTTCCTGCATTTACAGTGGGGAGGTGCCATCTGTCAGCCTATCAGCAGCGCACACACGGATCAAAGTGCTTTTTTTCACACAAGCAAGGGCATGTGTCATTGGCAGTGTATGTCACATGTCCTTGCCATATAAGACCCAGCCATTTTCCCCATCGCCACCATTTTCTCACTGCTGCAGCTGCGTGTTAGACGGCACCGCTGTTGCTGTGTGCGCTATACCTTGTTAATTTCAAGCCAATTTTCGCACAAATCTACAGATAGCTTGGGAGTAGGGAATAGTTGCGATTGCAGTCCTTTTAAGGACTAGGTTACAGCATTTCCTACGACTTTTATCAGGCAGGTCTGTGATCTTAAATAGATAGGTTGGGAGTAAAGATTAATTGTAATTGCAGTCCTTTTCAGGACTAAGTTACATCAGTTCCTATCAGTTTTTGCCAGGCATGTCTGTGCCAGTGCTGTGCAAGTTTTTTTCACAGCATTTGGCTAAATCTAGCAAAGCTAATCCTTTTTGGCCTATTGCAGAGTGTGTTAGTCAGTGGAGTAGCCTATCTGTGTGGCAAGCTATACCACCTGTGTATAGAATACCAATTTTTTTACTGCACCTAGTGAAGTAAAACCTTTTGGGCATAGCATCATTCTATTAGTCCATCTATACTGACCTCCATCAGGTTGCAAATTGAATATAATTTTTTTCTGCATCTAGCTCTGAAAAAATATTTGGGCTTTAAGCAGTGTGTGGGACTTGTTCTATTAGTCCATCTATACTGACCTCCATCAGGTTGCAAATTGAATATAATTTTTTTCTGCATCTAGCTCTGAAAAAATATTTGGGCTTCTAGCAGTGTGTGGGACTTGTTCTATTAGTCCATCTATACTGAGCTCCATGAGGTTGCAAATTAAAAATAAGTTTCATCTGCATCTAGCTCTGAAAAAATATTTGGGCTTCTAGCAGTGTGTGGGACTTGGTCTATTAGTCCATCTATACTGACCTCCATCAGGTTGCAAATTCAATATAATTATTTTCTGCATCTAGCTCTGAAAAAATATTTGGGCTTCTAGCAGTGTGTGGGACTTGGTCTATTAGTCCATCTATACTGACCTCCATCAGGTTGCAAATTAAAAATAATTTTTATCTGCATCTAGCTCTGAAAAAACATTTGGGCTTCTAGCAGTGTGTGGGACTTGGTCTATTAGTCCATCTATACTGACCTCCTTCAGGTTGCAAATTGAATATAATTTTTTTCTGCTTCTAGCTCTGAAAAAATATTTGGGCTTCTAGCAGTGTGTGGGACTTGTTCTATTAGTCCATCTATACTGACCTCCATCAGGTTGCAAATTGAATATAATTTTTTTCTGCATCTAGCTCTGAAAAAATATTTGGGCTTCTAGCAGTGTGTGGGACTTGTTCTATTAGTCCATCTATACTGACCTCCATCAGGTTGCAAAGTAAAAATAATTTTTATCTGCATCTAGCTCTGAAAAAATATTTGGGCTTCTAGCAGTGTGTGGGACTTGGTCTATTAGTCCATCTATATTGACCTCCATCAGGTTGCAAATTGAATATAATTTTTTCTGCATCTAGCTCTGAAAAAATATTTGGGCTTCTAGCAGTGTGTGGGACTTGTTCTATTAGTCCATCTATACTGACATCCATCAGGTTGCAAAATGAATATAATTTTTTTCTGCATCTAGCTCTGAAAAAATATTTGGGCTTCTAGCAGTGTGTGGGACTTGTTCTATTAGTCCATCTATACTGACCTCCATCAAGTTGCAAATTAAAAATAATTTTTATCTGCATCTAGCTCTGAAAAAATATTTGGGCTTCTAGCAGTGTGTGGGACTTGGTCTATTAGTCCATCTATATTGACCTCCATCAGGTTGCAAATTGAATATAATTTTTTCTGCATCTAGCTCTGAAAAAATATTTGGGCTTCTAGCAGTGTGTGGGACTTGTTCTATTAGTCCATCTATACTGACATCCATCAGGTTGCAAAATGAATATAATTTTTTTCTGCATCTAGCTCTGAAAAAATATTTGGGCTTCTAGCAGTGTGTGGGACTTGTTCTATTAGTCCATCTATACTGACCTCCATCAAGTTGCAAATTAAAAATAATTTTTATCTGCATCTAGCTCCGAAAAAATATTTGGGCTTCTAGCAGTGTGTGGGACTTGCTCTATTAGTCCATCTATACTGACCTCCATCAGGTTGCAAATTGAATATAATTTTTTTCTGCATCTAGCTCTGAAAAAATATTTGGGCTTCTAGCAGTGTGTGGTACTTGGTCTATTAGTCCATCTATACTGACCTCCATCAGGTTGCAAATTAAATTTTTTTTTTTTCTGCATCTAGCTCTGAAAAAATATTTGGGCTTCTAGCAGTATGTGGGACTTGGTCTATTAGTCCATCTATACTGACCTCCATCAGGTTGCAAATTGAATATAATTTTTTTCTGCATCTAGCTCTGAAAAAATATTTGGGCTTCTAGCAGTGTGTGGGACTTGGTCTATTAGTCCATCTATACTGACCTCCATCAGGTTGCAAATTGAAAAAAAAATATTTCTGCATCTAGCTCTGAAAAAATATTTGGGCTTCTTGCAGTGTGTGGGACTTGGTCTATTAGTCCATCTATATTGACCTCCATCAGGTTGCAAATTGAATATAATTTTTTTCTGCATCTAGCTCTGAAAAAATATTTGGGCTTCTAGCAGTGTGTGGGACTTGTTCTAATAGTCCATCTATACTGACCTCCATCAGGTTGCAAATTGAATATAATTTTTTTCTGCATCTAGCTCAGAAAAAATATTTGGGCTTCTAGCAGTGTGTGGGACTTGGTCTATTAGTCCATCTATACTGACCTCCATCAGGTTGCAAATTGAATATAATTTTTTTCTGCATCTAGCTCTGAAAAAATATTTGGGCTTCTAGCAGTGTGTGGGACTTGTTCTATTAGTCCATCTATACTGACCTCCATCAGGTTGCAAATTAAAAATAATTTTTATCTGCATCTAGCTCTGAAAAAATATTTGGGCTTCTAGCAGTGTGTGGGACTTGGTCTATTAGTCCATCTATATTGACCTCCATCAGGTTGCAAATTCAATATAATTTTTTTCTGCATCTACCTCTGAAAAAAATTTGGGCTTCTAGCAGTGTGTGGGACTTGGTCTATTAGTCCATCTATACTGACCTCCATCAGGTTGCAAATTAAAATTAATTTTTATCTGCATCTAGCTCTGAAAAAATATTTGGGCTTCTAGCAGTGTGTGGGACTTGTTCTATTAGTCCATCTATACTGACCTCCATCAGGTTGCAAATTAAAAATATTTTTTTTTCTGCATCTAGCTCTGAAAAAATATTTGGGCTTCTAGCAGTGTGTGGGACTTGGTCTATTAGTCCATCTATACTGACCTCCATCAGGTTGCAAATTGAATATCATTTTTTTCTGCATCTAGCTCTGAAAAAATATTTGGGCTTCTAGCAGTGTGTGGGACTTGTTCTATTAGTCCATCTATACTGACATCCATCAGGTTGCAAAATGAATATAATTTTTTTCTGCATCTAGCTCTGAAAAAATATTTGGGCTTCTAGCAGTGTGTGGGACTTGTTCTATTAGTCCATCTATACTGACCTCCATCAGGTTGCAAATTAAAAATAATTTTTATCTGCATCTAGCTCTGAAAAAATATTTGGGCTTCTAGCAGTGTGTGGGACTTGCTCTATTAGTCCATCTATACTGACCTCCATCAGGTTGCAAATTGAAAATAATTTTTTTCTGCATCTAGCTCTGAAAAAATATTTGGGCTTCTAGCAGTGTGTGGTACTTGGTCTATTAGTCCATCTATACTGACCTCCATCAGGTTGCATATTAAAATTTTTTTTTTCTGCATCTAGCTCTGAAAAAATATTTGGGCTTCTAGCAGTGTGTGGGACTTGGTCTATTAGTCCATCTATACTGACCTTCATCAGGTTGCAAATTGAATATAATTTTTTTCTGCATCTAGCTCTGAAAAAATATTTGGGCTTCTAGCAGTGTGTGGGACTTGGTCTATTAGTCCATCTATACTGACCTTCATCAGGTTGCAAATTGAATATAATTTTTTTCTGCATCTAGCTCTGAAAAAATATTTGGGCTTCTAGCAGTGTGTGGGACTTGGTCTATTAGTCCATCTATACTGACCTCCATCAGGTTGCAAATTGAAAAAAAAATATTTCTGCATCAAGCTCTGAAAAAATATTTGGCCTTCTAGCAGTGTGTGGGACTTGGTCTATTAGTCCATCTATACTGACCTCCATCAGGTTGCAAATTGAATATAATTTTTTTCTGCATCTAGCTCTGAAAAAATATTTGGGCTTCTAGCAGTGTGTGGGACTTGTTCTAATAGTCCATCTATACTGACCTCCATCAGGTTGCAAATTGAATATAATTTTTTTCTGCATCTAGCTTAGAAAAAATATTTGGGCTTCTAGCAGTTTGTGGGACATGGTCTATTAGTCCATCTATACTGACCTCCATCAGGTTGCAAATTAAAAATAATTTTTTTTCTGCATCTAGCTCTGAAAAAATATTTGGGCTTCTAGCAGTGTGTGGGACTTGGTCTATTAATCCATCTATACTGACCTCCATCAGGTTGCAAATTGAATATAATTTTTTTCTGCATCTAGCTCTGAAAAAATATTTGGGCTTCTAGCAGTGTGTGGGACTTGTTCTACTAGTCCATCTATACTGACCTCCATCAAGTTGCAAATTGAATATAATTTTTTTCTGCATCTAGCTCTGAAAAAATATTTGGGCTTCTAGCAGTGTGTGGGACTTGGTCTATTAGTTCATCTATACTGACCTCCATCAGGTTGCAAATTAAAAATATTTTTTTTCTGCATCTAGCTCTGAAAAAATATTTGGGCTTCTAGCAGTGTGTGGACTTGTTCTAATAGTCCATCTATACTGACCTCCTTCAGGTTGCAAATTGAATATAATTTTTTTCCGCATCTAGCTCTGAAAAAATATTTGGGCCTCTAGCAGTGTGTGGGACTTGGTCTACTTGTCCATCTATACTGACCTCCATCAGGTTGCAAATTGAATATAATTTTTTACTGCATCTAACCCAGCCAATAGTTTTGGCTTAATACCACAGTTTGGCCACTCAGCTCTGCTCGGTTCCCATCCATTGTTTTTTTGTGCCAACAACTCCAGAGTTGTGAATTAGTTAACGACCAAAATGAGTGGAAAAAGGCCTGCTGCTGGTGGAAAGGGGAATAGGCGTGTTGGGAAGGGGAAAAAAGGTTGTGTCCGTGGGGTAGGTGTTAAAGCAACAGTAACATCTGCAGAAGAAAGACCATCTTCCAGCCAAACTAAAATGTCTACTTCTTTTAGCGGACAATGTGATAAGATCCCTTTCTTACGGCCACGCCAATCGCTACAAATTCCAGATGAGGCACAAAAACAGCAGGTGCTTCAACGGATATCAAGTGCTCCTTTAAGTGGGCTCTCCTCCACATCAACTTCAACATCACAAATACTCCAGTCCTCAGAGGTGTCACCCCAATCGCACTTGCTTCCTCACAGCTCCCAAATCTCCAGCTGCCCGTCTGAGTATGAGGTAGAACAGATGGTTGAGTCTGCAGAGCTGTTTACTCATACTATAGCCTGGGAATCAGAGGTCGGCTCAAGCGCTTCTTTGAATCCAGACGAGGAAATGATCTGCACTGATGCCCAGAATCTTTATGAGTCAGATCCAGGACCAGACGCAGAAGGTTCTGACCATAATGTAGACCCTCATTCCCAAACTGTAACTCCTGTTGGTGGAGACAATGAGGAAGACGATGATGAGACTCAAATACCTGATTGGAGCGACAACTTTAGTTTTTTGTCAGGGCAGGAACAGGTTGGCTCTGAGGAAGACGGGTGTGATAACACACAGGGTGATGATGATAAGGTTGGAGATCCCACATACTGTCAACCCACAGTCAGCCAAGAGATGAGGTCAGCAGAGGAGGTGGAGGAGAATGCTAGTGACGATGAGGTCAGGTTGCGCCTTCCTGGACAGAGATGTAGTACTGGAAGCACGTCAACAACTGCATCCTCAAACACAACTCTGCCTCTCACCACAAGTCGTGGTGGCTCTTCAGGTCGCATTGGTGCTAAGCCTTGCATAGCCTGGGCATTTTTTCACATCGATAAAGATGACCCAACTCGTGTTATCTGTAACATTTGTCAGCAAAAGCTAAGTAGAGGCAAAAAAATACATAGTTTGAGTAATTCATGCATGAACCGGCACATGGACATGAAGCATAAGTTGCAGTGGGAAGCTCACTGAGCTACAATACGGCCTAGCCGGCCGGGCCAACCACCTTCTGCCACATCTTGTGCATCCGCGGCCTCTTCATCCTCTGTGACTGGGGGGACAGCAGTCACACCTGTTTTGGGACGCAGACCTGCCACCTCTTTATCCGCAACAGCCAGCGTGATTGGCAGGTCATCATTTTCTTTGGAGGTGGTAACACCAGCTGGTGTTGAGAGCTGTCCGACATCGATAGCACCACCTTTCGATCAAGGCAACCTAACATGTCCGCCTGCATCTTCCTCACAGACTGGTAGTTTGCCGGGGACACCCTTATCAACCCCGTCTAAGCACAACAGCCAGCCCTTGGTCCCTCAGATGTGGACAAGTAAAAGACAATTTCCTCCTAGCCATGAGAAAGCTAAGAGGTTGAATTTCACCATCTGCAAGCTCTTGGCTACAGAAATGCTGCCTTTCCGCCTGGTGGACACAGAGGATTTTCGAGACCTTATGTCCGTCGCAGTGCCCCAGCACCAGATGCCCAGTCGGCACTACTTCTCGAAGAAAGGTGTGCCTGCGCTCCACCAGCATGTCGCACACAACATCAACGCTTCTTTGAGAAACTCTGTGTGTGACAGGGTGCATTTCACCACAGACACTTGGACGAGTAGGCATGGACAGGGGCGTTACATGTCGCTGACTGGGCACTGGGTAACTATGGTGACAGCAGGACAAGGGGCTGCTGTCCCAGTCTTGCCGTCCCCACGAGTTGTGCGTCAATCCTCTTTCTCTCAAAGTTCCTCCACTGCTTCTGCCTCCTCAACCTCCTCTCGGTCCTCCACCTGCACCCAAAGCCTGTCTGGTCATGCCACAAGCTTTCTAACTGTGCAGAAGGGATCCTGCACACCTCCTTACTATGCTGGCAGAAGGGCTCAACGTCATCAGGTGGTTTTTACTTTGAAATGTCTGGGAAATGTGAGTCACACAGCTGAGGAGTTGTGGTCAGCTCTGGAGAACCAATTTCATGAATGGTTGTCTCCATTGGACCTGAAACCAGGGAAGGCCGTGTGCGACAATGCTGCAAACCTGGGTGCGGCCCTTCGCCGGGGCAATGTCACACACGTGCCTTCTATGGCTCACGTGTTGAACCTGGTTGTCCAGCAATTTTTAGCCCACTATCCCGAACTAGATGGCCTTCTGCAGAGGGCACGGTCGCTGTGTGCTCACTTCCGCCATTCACATCCCGCAGCTCAGCAACTTACATCTCTACAGAAGTCGTTGGACCTGCCACTTCACCGGCTAAAATGCGATGCGCCTACCCGGTGGAATTCAACTCTGCACATGTTGCAGCGACTGTGGCAGCACCGACAAGCCCTGGTGCAATACGTTCTGACGTATAGCCTGGGCCAACGAGATCCAGAGGTGGGGCAAATCACACTGGAGGAGTGGTCTCAGATCAGGGACCTATGCACCTTTCTGCACAGTTTTGAAATGGCGACGGAGATGTTTAGTGCTGACGATGCCATTATCAGCATGACTATTCCGGTGATTTACATGCTGGAGCACATGTTAAACAGAATTCGGAGTCAGGTGGTGGCACAAGAGGAGGTGGAGGAAGTAGAAGAAGAGGAGTTGTATGCGGAAGGGCTAACATCTGCAAGGTCCAGACGGTCGGCAGCACCAAGGCGGCAGGCATGTGAGGGTGGGGGAGATGGTTTTACCAGGGCGCATGGTAGCAGCCAAACTAGTGAGGAAGGTGCAGGAGCCCAGGAAGAAGTGGAGGACGAACTGATGGAAGACTCATCGAGACCTTGATCACATTTCTGTTGTGCGAGGTTGGGGGGAGAGGACAGAGGAAGGAAGCATTTTTACCTTGCCACCAACACAACAGGGACTTGGTGCTCCTGGATGCGCAAGACACATGAGTGCCTTCTTGCTGCACTACCTGCAACATGACCATCGAATTGAGAGATTTAGAAATAATCCTGACTACTGGGTTGCCACACTGTTAGATCCCCGGTACAAAAGTAAATTTGCAGAAATTATTCCTGCCATAGAAAGGGATGCACGCATGCAGGAGTATCAGCAGAGACTGTTGCAGAATCTTACATGTGCTTTTCCACAAAACACCAGTGGTGCACGTAGTGAATCTCACAGTTCCAACTTGCCAACCGTGGGACCGTCGAGTGTTCAGCACTCAAACCGTAACAGAAACACAGTATCTGCTGGTAACATCAATTATGCGGAATCATTTCACCACTTTTTTAGCCCATCCTTTGCAAGGCCACAGGAGACAAGAAGTCTGACACATAGTCAACGCCTAGAGACGATGGTACAGGAGTATCTCCAAGTAAACATTGAAGCCATGACTGTGTCACTGGACCCTTGCTCTTTTTGGGCTTCCAATCTGGATAAATGGCCGGAGCTAGCCTCTTACGCCTTGGAGATCTTGTCATGCCCCGCAGCCAGCGTTCTGTCTGAACGTGTGTTCAGCGCTGCTGGTGGTGTGCTGACAGATAAGCGCACGCGGCTCTCCACTGATAATGTAGACAGACTCACGTTCATAAAGATGAACAAATCATGGATCCGAAATGACTTTTCTACCGCTGTGTCATCCTGGGGAGAATAAAAGCTTGATGATTGGTTAAAATCACCTCACCAACCGTTTTAAGCTTTCAAATTACTCATCATGTTTATCTGTATCTTGGCAGGAAAATAATTTGGGCTTTGTTGCAGTGTGCAGTACTGATTCTATTAGGCCATCTATACTAAGCTCCACCAGATTTAAAATGAATAATAATTTTTAGATGCATCTAGCCCGGAAAATAATTTTGGGGCTCCGAGATGCGCAAGACACATAAGTGCCTTCTTGCTGCACTACCTGCAACATGACCCTCAGATTGTCAGAATTCGAAGTAATCCTGACTACTGGGTTGCCACACTCTTAGATCCCCCACACTCTTCGATCAACCTTTTCATTTTAATAAAGACCAAAAAAATGGTCATTTTTGAAATTATAAGCATTAGCAGGTTATTAGAAACTGAAATCAAACAGTTTTCAACTCAAAACTTTATTCTAGGTGATGTTACATTTGCACATAGGACCCCTTGTTCGAAAGGAGCTTCTGAACTCTCTCGTCCATTGAATTTGTCAGGTTTTGGATGGTTTCTGCTTCAATAGTTTTGCATGAGGACAGAATACCCTCCCAGAGCTGTTGCTTAGATGTGAACTGCCTCCCGCCATCATAGACACTCCTTTTGATGATGCTCCAGAGGTTCTGAATGGGGTAGAGGTCAGGGGAGCATGGGGGTCACACCATAAGTTTGTCCCCTTTTATGCCCAGATCAGCCAGAGATGCAGATGTGTTATGTGCAGCATGAGACGGTGCATTATCATGCATGAAAATTATCTTGCTGTGGAATACACGGTTCTTCTTCTTGAACCATGGCAGGAAGTGCTGTTTGAGAAACTCCACATACATTATGGAGTTCATCTTTACCCCTTCAGGGATCCTAAAGGGGCCGACAATCTCTCTCCCCATGATTCCAGCCCAAAACATTACTCCACCTCCTCCTTGTTGCCGCTGTAGCCGTGTTTGCGTGGGGTGTCCATCAACCAGCCATCCTCCACTCCATCCATCTGGACCATCGAGCATTGCATGGCACTCATTCGTGAACAAAACAGTTTTGAAATCAGTCTTCATGTAATGTTTGGCCCACTGGAGCCGTTTCTGCTTGTGTTAAGTGGATAGAGGAGGTCGACAGGATGGCGTACGCACAGCTGCAAACCTCTGAAGGACCCTGCATCTTGCTGTTCGGGGGACGTTGGAGGCACCAGCTGCTTCAAAAACTTGTCTGCTGCTATGACAAGGCTTTTTTGCCGCTTCTCTTTTAACCTGACATAATTGCCTGTAGGAAAGAGTCCTCAATTTGCCCTTATCAGCACGCACACGTGTGTACTGTGAATCAGCTACATACTTCTTGATTGCCAAGACACTTCATCCTGATCATCGCACAATGTTGATTGTAGTCATGCCTTGACCTAAACACTCCACAATTTGTTGCTTCTCAGCAGCTGACACATCCTTTTTCTTTCCCATTTTGGCAGAAAATGTAGGCTGCTTAATAATGTGGGACAGCCTTCTTAAGTAGTCTTGCCTTTCATTGGACACACCTGCCAAACTAATTAGCACAGGTGTCTGCAATTGCTTACAGTGATATAAAGAGCGCTGACACCCATCACCATCAATGAGTTTAACTGACAAACAAACAAATTCTTCCCTTATCACTCCTAAACACTTTTTGCATAATAATTTGGAACACAGTGTACATGTGCTTTTCCACAAAATACCAGTGGTTCACGTAGTGAATCTTACAGTTCTAACTTGCCAACCGTTGTCTGTATGGAGTTGTTCAATAAAGGGCCCAAAATTAAGATAACATAGATGGGAGAGGTCTCTATGAATAGGAATTCCTAAGTATTTGATACCCTGTGAGGGCCAGGCAAAGGGAAAGTTGGACTGGATGGAATCCTGTATGGATTTGGTGAGGGAGACATCGAGGGCCTCAGACTTCGCTGCATTGATTTTAAAATTTGACCATGTAACAAAGTGATCTATTTCAGCCATAACAGCAGGGATGGATATATGTGATTGAGTGATATATACTAGGATATCATCAGCAAATAGAGAGCACTTGTACTCGGTGTCTCCCACCTCAATCCACCTAATATTGGGGTTATGGCGAATTGAAGAGAGCAGGTGCTCCGTCACTAGGATGTATAAGAGAGGGGACAGAGGACATCCCTGCCTTGTCCCATTGGTGATTATGAAAGGTGATGAAAATGTTCTGACGCGCCCCCTGGGCCTTGGGACACCTGGAACCGGACCCTTTTTGGTGGATGCTGGTGGTTGTAGTCTCCGTGGCGGCGACCGAGTTCCGTGGCTCAGGGAGGTCAAACTAGTGGCGGAACTATTTATGTGGTTTTGATGTTTAAATGTCCGACTACGCCACCCTTGGATTGCGGTCAGAGTGAACCGCCGCTGCAGGGCAGACCGCTGAGGCTGGTGTTGTGGGTGCAGCAGAGCGTAGCATAACTCCACACGGGAGGAGAATAGCCTCAGAGCAGTGTATGCGGAGGATGGGGGTGATGGTGCAGGGCAGCAGCAGTAACGACACGGAGTCAGTGATGCAGTCCAGGGCCTTTACTCACAGTTCTTATTATCCAGACCACTTCTGCAGGTAACGGCTCCCACGTCGTACTGTGCTCACCAGGTGAGGGGCTCAGATAACTCCCAGATAACTTTGGAGCGCTTCACAGGACCCCCTTTGTGTGTCCTTTGTCTGGCCTTTCTTACCAACCCTTCTGTCCGGCTGCCTCGGGCCTCCTCTTGGTAAACTTGGCTCCAGTTTCCCTGACCCTATGTGGTGCCTTCCTAGCGGGTGTAGCGAGGAGCTGCACCACATAAAATGTCACAGCCTCCGGTTTCTAGCTGAGGGTCGTTTCCCGCCTCCACTAGTTTCTGGGACCGGTCTCCACCTTTGGCCTGACCCCTCCACACAGGTGGATTCAGGCGTGCGGTGGCGACTCGCCCGTCCGCACCCCTGGGATCCCTTCGTTCCTCGTTCCTGGAGCCTTCTCCACTCCTCTTCCTTCCTTCTCCCTCTTCCAGGCCTGGGTCTCTTTTACTAGGCCCGCCTCCGGACCAGAGCTCATGCAGAGCCCCTGCTCCCTGTCACTTCTGCTCAGACTTCTCTGCACTGAACTAAGATGGTGCCCACCTTTTATACTCCCTTCTCAATGCACCCAGGAACTGCTTCCTCGCTGCTCCTGCACTACAGGGTTCCCCTTTTTCAGTGTTCCCTCCCCCCACTCCAGCCAGGGACAGGGACTGTCGTGCCCATCTCAGGGGCATATTGGTCGCCCTGCCCCACGGCAATGTGGTGTAATGCATGCAGGTGTCGGGTCCAGATCCACACTCCATCCTTACCTGAGAGTGAGATATCACACCTCTGGGTGAGGTGCAACACCTCTGCAGCAACTGAGCCCTCAGGGTGCTACAGTTCCATTTATCTTCAGCCTAGGTGATGTATTGCGATACAGGGCCGTGATTTTGGCTATAAAAGGGTCCCCTAGACCCCTACCCCAAGCTTTTTAAGAGAATAATATATGGCGTGCCAGGAGACTCTATGGAATGCTTTCTCAGCATCCAGCAAGAATATCTAATTACAAATTTTTAACTGCATCTAGCCCAGGAAATACTTTGTGCCTAGTAGCAGTGTCTGCTAGTCAGCGGATTATCCTGGCTGTTAAGCAAGCTACACCACCTGTAGTTTGGACACTTAATTTTTTCAAAGGAAATGCTTCGGGACCACGGGATACTCAGTGAAGAGCATCAGGAGGCACCCCAAGGCATAGGGGCTGGGACTGGCGGTAGGATGCCTTGCGGTGGACAGCCGAGCTCGATCCTTATAAAAGCTTTTTAACTGCAGCAGCTTTAGTGGATGCTACTGGAGCTGGAATTACGCGGCTGCTGGCATTAGACTTGCCCTCCAATAGATCCTTGTAAAAGGATTTAAAGTGTATTCATTCAAATTAGAGAGACAAATTAAATTAAAAAGCTTAGAGCTGCCTCCACCACAGGGGGGCTCGCTCGACCCACCAGCGGACAGGCATCAATATTGGGAGAGGGGGGCTGGCCGTCAGGGTCCACCGCGGCTCTGGCACAAACCCGGCGACACGCAGGTGGCACGGGCAGGAACGGACTGGCCGTGTCTGCTTCTCACTTTTTGGATTTTAGAAGGGCATGACATGCTTATATCTGTGTCTCCCCTCCTTTTACTCCTCCACCTCTTTTCTTTTCGCATGACTATATGTACTTGTCACTTTTCCATGTGTTAGTTATGTCTTCTGAGCAGTTTGTCAGCTTTTGGACACCTTTGAAGGTGTTTTCTATGTGTTTCTATGTGTTTTTGTTTGCCTTCCATTGGTTTTAACAGTGTTCGAAGGTGTTCGACGAACAGTTCGACGAACAGTTCGGCGAACACACGGGTGTTCGACGAACCGAACCGAACTCGAACACTACGGGGGTGGATCAACACTACTTGGGACTGCATCACATGGACTCTGTGTTCATTACTGACTCCCTGCACTACAGCCACCATCATCCACCCACACTTCCCTGAAGCTACACTCTTCCTGTGGGGAGTAATAATACCATTGCTACAAAACCACCAGCTTCAGAGGACAGTTCCGCAGCGGCGGCCCCTTTGGCCGCACTCCACAGGTGGCGTAGTCGGACATTATAAAACCCATATATACAAATTACCCTTGGATTGACCGCCCTGGGTCACGGACCGGGTCACCGCCACAGTGACTACAACCCCCAGTGTCTACCGGCCCAGCTCCGGGTACCCCACGGCCCAGGGGGCGCATCAACTTCATAGGTCCCTGATCTGAGACCACTCCTGCAGCGTGATTTGCCCCACCTCTGGATCTCGTTGGCCCAGGCTATACGTCAGAACGTATTGCACCAGGGCTTGTCGGTGCTGCCACAGTCTCTGCAACATGTGCAGAGTTGAATTCCACCATGTCGGCACATTGCATTTCAGCCGGTGAACTGGCAGGCCCAACGAATACTGTAGAGAGGTAAGTCATTGAGCTGCGGGATGCGAACGGCGGAAGTGAGCAGACAGCGACCGTGCCCTCTACAGAAGGCCATCTAGTCCGGGATAGTGGGCTAAAAATTGCTGGACAACCAGGTTCAACACTTGAGCCATACAAGGCACGTGTGTGACATTGCCCCGGCGAAGGGCCGCACCCAGGTTTGCAGCATTGTCGCACATGGCCTTCCCTGGTTGCAGGTCCAGTGGAAACAACTATTCATGAAACTGGGTCTCCAGAGCTGACCACAACTCCTCAGCTGTGTGACTCACATTTCCCAGACATTTCAAAGTAAACACTTATGCCGTTGAGCCCTGCTGCCAGCATAGTAAGGAGGTGTGCAAGATTCCTTCTGTGCAGTTAGAAAGCAGGTGGCATTAACAGACAGGCTTTGGGTGCAGGTGGAGGACCGAGAGGAGTTTGAGGAGGCAGAAGCAGTGGAGGAACTTCGAGATAAAAAGGATTGACGCACAACTCGTGGGGACGGTAAGACTTGGACAGCAGCCCCTTGTCCTGCTGTCACCATAGTTACCCAGTGCCCAGTCAGCGACATGTAACGCCCCTGTCAATGCCTACTCGTCCAAGTGTCTGTGGTGAAATGCACCCTGTCACACACAGAGTTTCTCAAAGAAGCGGTGATGTTGTGTGCGACATGCTGGTGGAGTGCAGGCACACCTTTCTTTGAGAAGTAGTGCCGAATGGGCATCTGGTACTGGGGCACTTTGACGGACATAAGGTCTCGAAAATCCTCTGAGTCCACCAGGCGGAAATGCAGCATTTCTGTAGCCAAGAGCTTGCAGATGGTGAAATTCAACCTCTTAGCTTTGTCATGGCTAGGAGGAAATGGTCTTTTACTTGTCCACATCTGAGGGACCGAGGGCTGGCTGTTGTGCTTAGACGGGGTTGAGTAGGGTGTCCCCGGCAAACTGCCGGTCGGTGAAGAAGATGCAGGCGGACATGTTAGGTTGCCTTGATCCAAAGGTGGTGCTCTCGATGTCAGAGAGCGCTCAACACCAGCAGGTGTTTTCAATTCCAAATGAACTGACGACCTGCCAATCAAACTGGCTGTTGCGGGTAAAGAGGTGGCTGGTCTGTGTCCAAAAACATGTGTGACTGCTGTACCCCCAGTCACAGAGGATGAAGAGGCCGCGGATGCACAAGATGGGGCAGACGGTGGTTGGCCCGGCCCGCTAGGCCGCATTGTAGCAAGGGTGAGCTTCCCACTGCAACTTATGCTTCATGTCCATGTGCCGGTTCATGCATGAAGTACTCAATCTATGGATTTTTTGGCCTCTACTTAGCTTTTGGTGACAAATATTACAGATAACACGAGTTGGGTCATCCTTATCGATTTGAAAAAATGCCCAGGCTATGCAAGGCTTAGAGCCCATGCGACCTGAAGAGCCACTACGACTTGTGGTCAGAGGCAAAGCTGTGGCTGAGGATGCAGTTGTTGACGTGCTTCCAGTACTCCTTCTCTGTCCAGGAAGGTGCAACCTAACCTCGTCTTTAATAGCGTCTGTGACGCCCCGCTGCTCTTGGTATCACAGATCCTAGAAGAGAGCATTGATGGAATCCTCCACAAGAGGCCCCCATAAAAATTCACACATCTCCACCTTCCACCTCAGGCCAGCAGAGGGAGCCCGTTAGGGATATAAATAGGGAAGGTGGAGCTAGGCAGTTCAGTACCTCTGAAGAGTTCCTGCAGTAGAGAAGCCTAAGAGAGGTCAGTCTGCAGTGGAGCTCAGTCTAGTTTAGAGAACTCAGTTAATAGTTCAGCAGTGGAGCACGAGGCTCCTGCTAGCTAGATTCAGGGAGCCCAGTTACAGTTTAAGGTGTGCCGGCGCCATAAGATCGGTAAAGCACTGCAAGTTGCCGTTAGTGTGTATAGCCTAGTGAGGGCCCGAGTAGGCCGAAGGCGAGTGGCGAGTTAGTACATAAGTGGCAGAGGAGCTTAACCAGCTCACCCCAAAGCATTTACCGGACACCGGATCTGAGCTTACCGGGATCTCTATGACCCAGTAAGGCATAACCGGAATCCCTGGAGAACTACAAGTCCCAGAATCGCTAAGGTGCTGATACGTAACAGAGCCAGTAGACGCTTAGGCCCCGCATACTGGGAGCGTGAACTCCAAGAAAAGGCCCTACCATAAGGTCTGCCAGCGCAGGACAGAGACAAAGTTAGGCCTAGCTCCAGGCAGGTCAGAAACTTACTATGCAGAGGCTAGAAACAGGAGGCCCTACACCCGCTCATTGGGGAGGAACCTGATATGCACCCTTCACCCTACAGTGCTCCGGGATGTGCCTGAATTTCCACCAGTAAAAGGTACTGAAGTGACTACCGTGTCCGTTCCTGTTCTTGCTCTGACCCAGCTGGGTCTCGCCTGTCCTGCATTCCCCCTGCATACCCTTTTCTGAGGCCTAGCTCCACCTGTGGGGAGCTATACCATCGAGCTGCCTTATCACAGGCCTCAGTGGACTGCTGCAGCGCTGGTGCTTCTCACCAGATACCACAGGTGGCATCACAAACTCTTATAAAATTAACAATTATCCACCCTTTTAAAGAGTGACCCCAGGGAACGGGCCCGGGAGCCGACCACCGCGACATCCCCAAGGTCAGGCAAAGGCCCGGGTACCGAGTCATCCCCATCCCCTGGGCTAGTCACATCCTCCTCCACCTCCTCTGCTGACCTCATCGACTGGCTGACTGTGGGTTGACAGTAAGTGGGATCTCCAACCTCGTCATCATCACCCTGTGTGTTCTCACACTCATCGTCCTCAGAGCCAACCTCTTCCTGCCCTGACCGAAAAGTCAAGTTGTCGCTCCAATCAGGTATTTGAGTCTCATCATCGTCTTCATAATTTTCTCCACCAACAGGAGTAACAGTTTGGGAACGAGGGTGTTCATTATGCTCAGAACCTTCTTCATCTGGTCATGGATCCGACTTATAAAGATTCTGGGTATCAGTGCAGATCATTTCCTCGTCTGGATTAACAGAAGATCTGGAGCAGACCTCCGTTTCCCAGGCTATAGTATGAGTAAACAGCTGTGCAGACTCAACCATCTGTGTTACCCCATACTCAGACGGGCAGCTGGAGACTTGGGAGCTGTGAGGAAGCAAGTGCGATTGGGGTGACACCTCTGAGGACTGGAGAATTTGTGATGTTGAAGTTGAGGTGGAGGAGAGCCCACTTGAAGGAGCACTTGATATCCGTTGAAGCACCTGCTGTTTTTGTGCCTCATCTGGAGATTGTAGTGATGGGCGTGTCCGTAAGAAAGGGATCGTATCACATTGTCCACGAAAAGAAGTAGACATCTTTGTTTGGCTGGAAGATGGTCTTCCTTCTGCAGATGTTACTCCCCCCCACCGCGGGGAGGCTTGACCCACCAGCGGACAGGCACCAGTATTGGGAGAGGGGGGCTGGCCGTCAGGGTCCACCGCGGCTCTGGCACAAACCCGGCGACATGGAGGTCGCATGGGCAGGAACGGACAGGCCGTGTCGGCTTTGCACTTTTTTGGTTTTAGAAGGGCATGACATGCCTATATCTGTGTCTCCCCCTCCTTTTACTCCTCCACTTCTTTTCTTTTCGCATGACTATATGTACTTGTCACTTTTCCATGTGTTAGTTGTGTCTTCTGAGCAGTTTGTCAGCTTTTGGACACCTTTGAAGGTGTTTTCTATGTGTTTCTATGTGTTTTTGTTTGCCTGCCATTGGTTTTAACGGTGTTCGAAGGTGTTCGACGAACAGTTCGATGAACAGTTCGGCGAACATACCGGTGTTCGACGAACCGAACCGAACTCGAACACTACGGGGGTGGCTCAACACTACATTAGACCAGTGGAAATCTGTGCTTTGGTCTGATGAGTCCAAATTTGAGATCTTTGGTACCAACCACCGTGTCTTTGTGCGACGCAGAAAAGGTGAACGCATGGACTCTACATGCCTGGTTCCCACCGTGAAGCATGGAGGAGGAGGTGTGATGGTGTGGGGGTGCTTTGCTGGTGACACTGTTGGGGATTTATTCAAAATTGAAGGCATACTGAACCAGCATGGCTACCACAGCATCTTGCAGCGGCATGCTATTCCATCCGGTTTGCGTTTAATTGGACCATCATTTACTTTTCAACAGGAAAATGACCCCAAACACACCTCCAGGCTGTGTGCAGGGCTATTTGACCAAGAAGGAGAGTGATGGGGTGCTACGCCAGATGACCTGGCCTCCACAGTCACCAGACCTGAACCCAATCGAGATGGTTTGGGGTGAGCAGGACCGCAGAGTGAAGGCAAAAGGGCGAACAAGTGCTAAACATCTCTGGGAACTCCTTCTAGATTGTTGGAAGACCATTTCCGGTGACTACCTCTTTGAAGCTCATCAAGAGAATGCCAAGAGTGTGCAAAGCAGTCATCAAAGCAAAAGGTGGCTATTTTGAAGAACCTAGAATATAAGACATATTTTCATTTGTTTCACACTTTTTTGTTAAATATTTAATTCCACATGTGTTAATTCATAGTTTTGATGCCTTCAGTGTGAATGTACAATTTTCATAGTCATAAAAATACAGAAAAATCTTTAACTGAGAAGGTGTGTCCAAACTTTTGGTCTGTACTGTATGTATATACTAGCTGTACTACCCGGCTTCGCCCGGGTTAATACTGTAACTGCTGTTAGCAAAATAGAATGTGTTAACAAAAATTTATTCTCCACACAAAATACACAAAACAAATAGATAGAAATGTAATTATTAAGAGGCAAAAACTAAGCTAGTAGAAGAATTTCAAAACATATATTTCAACACCAGAGATATTCCACACAGATTTAACTAAATTGGCCCAGTATTGTGAAGTAATCTTCTACTCCTTGTTCGAGAGCCTTTTGATAAACGACATTCTTAGTTTTTCCTTCAGGTGCAAACACAAACAGATTTTTGGCTGCTCCAACTCTTGAACAGGCCACATAAAGTTGACCATGAGAAAAGCATGGAGATTGTAAATCGATTCCAACTACTTTCAAGGACTGTCCCTGAGCCTTGTTGATGGACATAGCAAATGCCAGTCGAACAGGAAACTGGAGGCGTTTAAAATCAAAAGGCATATCAGATGGAATGAGAGGAATTGTAGGAATGAAACATCTACTCCTGTGGCACATCCTGTCAAAATAGTTGCCTCAATTACATGTGGAAACTTTATGTCTGACTGGTAACAAAAGGCAGCATGTTTCAAATCTCCAACCATTTCCTGTGCCCTGGTGGAAGAAATAGCAATTCTCTTAGTGGCAAGTCGGCCTTCTCTCTGCTGAGAGGACTCATTGGCCCTTGAGGAAGCAGCTCTTCTTTCCTTATCTGCAAGCCTTGCTTCCCTCTCCTCAGAAAGTTCATTGGCTCTTGAGGAAGCAGCTCTTGTTTTCAAGTCTGCAAGCCTCGCTTCCCTCTCCTCAGAAAGTTTATTGGCTCTTGAGGAAGCAGCTCTTGTTTTCATGTCTGCTAGCCTCTCTTCCCTCTCCTCAGAAAGTTCATTGGCCCTTGAGGAAGGAGCTCTTGTTTTCATGTCTGCAGGCCTCGCTTCCCTCTCCTCAGAAAGTTCATTGGCTCTTGAGGAAGCAGCTCTTGTTTTCATGTCTGCAAGCCTCGCTTCCCTCTCCTCAGAAAGTTCATTGGACCTTGTGGAAGCTGCTCTTGTTCTTTTGTCTGCAAGCCTCGCTTCCCTCTGCTCAGAAAGTTCATTGGCTCTTGAGGAAGCAGCTGCTGTTGTTCTCATGTGTGTCAGCCTTGTTTCTCGGTCTTCACATTTTTCATTGGCCCGTAATGCAGCTTTTCTTTTCGCATCAGCTGACATTCGTGCCATGAAATTCCTTTTCTTATGAGGCATTATTGTGGTAAAAATAGTCTGTAACTGGCAGTTTCTATATCCTCTCACATAGAAGTAATGTGACTGACATCAGCCTTTCCACCAACACACCCTAACTGACATCTTATTACCTTACACAAGCTTTGTTATACTGAGAATGTCCTTTGTTGCCTATATTAACCAATCACAGCTCAGATTAATTAACTGTAGAAAAATAGAAGCTGAGCTGTGATTGGTTGCTATTGGCAGCCTGATAAATCTTTGTGAGATGAGTTTTGTGTGTGCTGAGGGGCGTATATGTGTTCAATCACGTGGTAGTGTGTGGCGCATTTTGTGTGTGTTGTAATGCAGCGGCTTGCGGCATTACTGTAATGGTCCAGGGTGTGTTCTGGCTGACCATGTACCTCTCCCTCAGAAGGACTGATCGCATGAATGTGACATCAGTACAGGTCCTGTGTGCACTGAATGACTGATCACATGACTGTGACATCATTGCAGGTCCTGTGTGCACTGAAGGATATATAAATCCTGGTGCTTTTGAAGCAGGGTGTGAAATGTGTGAGGCCTGTTCCCCGTGTGTGGGACACCGTTAGAGAGTGAGGCCTAGTGAGGCCTGGTAAAGCCGGGCGAAGCATGAAAGGCAGAGGCTGGATCCCAGTGTGTGTAAGAGATCCCAGTAGCCTTGGCAGATACGAGGGCTGGAGACCCGCATCTGGGAAGCCGTAAAGCCACAGCTGTGGCAGAACAAAGCTCACTGAAGCAGCTACGACCTGGCAAAGGTAAAAACGCTGCGTTATATGGACATTGATGTAGTTACTTTGCTGAAGGCTGTAACTGGAGCCAAGTGGGCCTGTCTGCCACTTGAAAGACTCTTGGATGTTATGTGTGTAAACATGCCGGTGAGCCACTGAGATGGACTATGTTATAAGCAGTTATGAAGTGTAATAAACTGCTGGATTGTGAAATACCGGAAAGACGTTGTATGTGTGCTTTAATTCACCCGGTGAAGCGAGTGTCCCCTAGCGTGATGAATAGCGCTGCCTTACAGTGTTCATATCCCCGTGTGTGGTGAGTATGAGTATCCCATGTCGGGGCCCCACCTTAGCAACTGTATGATATATACTCTTTGGCGCCATCGCTCTAATTCTTTAATACTCCCTTGTTCACATGTGGCAGCTGTCAATTTGCCTCCAACACTTTTCCTTTCACTTTTTCCCAATTATGTAGATAGGGGCAAAATTGTTTGGTGAATTGGAACGCGCGGGGTTAAAATTTCACCTCACATCATAGCCTATGACGCTCTCGGGGTCCAGATGTGTGACTGTGCAAAATTTTGTGGCTCTAGCTGCGACGGTGCAGATGCCAATCCCGGACATACACACATACATACATACATACATACACACACACACACATTCAGCTTTATATATTACATATATATATATGTATATACACTGCTCAAAAAAATAAAGGGAACACTTAAACAACAGAATATAACTCCAAGTAAATCAAAATTCTGTGAAATCAAACTGTCCACTTAGAAAGCAACACTGATTGACAATCAATTTCACATGCTGTTGTGCAAATGGAATAGACAATAGATGGAAATTATTGGCAATTATCAAGACACACTCAATAAAGGAGTGGTTCTGCAGGTGGGGACCACAGACCACATCTCATTACCAATGCTTTCTGGCTGATGTTTTGGTCACTTTTGAATGTTGGTTCTGCTTTCACATTCGTGGCAGCATGAGACCGACTCTAAAACCCACAGAAGTTGCTCAGGTAGTGCAGCTCATCCAGGATGGCACATCAATGCGAGCTGTGGCATGAAGGTTTGCTGTGTCTGTCAGCGTAGTGTTCAGAGGCTGGAGGCGCTACCAGGAGACATGGAGGGGGCCGTAGGAGGGCAACAACCCAGCAGCAGGACCGCTACCTCTGCCTTTGTACAAGGAGGAACAGGAGGAGCACTGCCAGAGCCCTGCAAAATGACCTCCAGCAGGCCACAAATGTGCATGTGTCTGCACAAACGGTTAGAAACCGACTCCATGAGGGTGGTATGAGGGCCCAACATCCACAGATGGGGGTTGTGCTCACAGCCCAACACCATGCAGGACGCTTGGCATTTGGCACAGAACACCAGGATTGGCAAAGTCGCCACTGGCGCCCTGTGCTCTTCACAGATGAAAGCAGGTTCACACTGAGCAAATGTGACAGACGTGACAGAGTCTGGAGACTCTGTGGAGAGCGATCTGCTGCCTGCAACATCCTTCAGCATGACCGGTTTGGCAGTGGGTCAGTAATGGTGTGGAGTGGCATTTCTTTGGAGGACCGCACAGCCCTCCATGTGCTCGCCAGCGGTAGACTGACTGCCATTAGGTACCGAGATGAGATCCTCAGACCCATTGTGAGACCATATGCTGGTGCGGTTGGCCCTGAGTTCCTCCTAATGCAGGAAAATGCCAGACCTCATGTGGCCGGAGTGTGTCAGCAGTTCATGCAAGATGAAGGCATTGAAGCTATGGACTGGTCCGCCCATTCCCCAGACCTGAATCCGATTGAGCACATCTGGGACATCATGTCTCGCTCCATCCACCAACGTCACGTTGCACCACAGACTGTCCAGGAGTTGGCGGATGCTTTAGTCCAGGTCTGGGAGGAGATCCCACAGGAGACCATCCACAACCTCACCAGGAGCATGCCCAGGCGTTGTAGGGAGGTCATACAGGCACATGGAGGCCACACACAATACTGAGACTCATTTTGACTTGGTTTAAGGTCATTACATCAAAGTTGGATCAGCCTGTAGTGTGTTTTTCCACTTTAATTTTGGGGGTGACTCCAAATCCAGGCCTCCATTGGTTAATAAATTTGATTTCCATTGATGATTTTTGCGTGATTTTGTTGTCAGCACTTTCAACTTTGTACAGAACAAAGTATTCAATGAGAATATTTCATTCATTCAGATCTAGGATATGTTATTTGAGTGTTCCCTTTATTTTTTTGAGCAGTGTAGTTAGTTGCAATGTCATAGTTTGTGTTAACTAGTAAAATTGTTGACAAATTATCTCTTTGTCTTGGTAGGTTGGTGGGTTACTGCTGTGTAAACGAGAAAAAAAGGGGGGTAGCCAGTAATTAGTTCATGTGACCACCAACTGTGTGTGTGCAAGGCTGTTTGTCTTAGAATTTTCTACCAGAAAAATCTGGCTGGGCTGACTGGAAGGACTACAAGTACAGAGCTAAAGTTGAAACAGAAGTTTACATACACTATATAAAAAGACACATATGCATGTTTGTCTCAATATCTGACATGAAATCAGAATAAACCTTTCACGTTTTAGGTTAATTAGGATTACCATAATTTTTAATATTTGTCAAATGCCAGAATAATGAGAGAGAGAGAATGTTTTAAGGCATTTTTATAACTTACTGCAAAGTCAAAATTTTACATACATTTCATTTGTTTTTGGTACCAATGCCCTTAAACCGAATGACTTGGGTCAAACGTTTGGGCTATCCTTCCACAGGCTTCTCACAATAGTTGGTCAGAATTTGGGCCCATTTCTCCTGACAAAGCTTATGTAATTGATCCAGGTTTCTAGGCCGCCTTGCTCGAACCTGCCTTTTCAGCTTTGCCCATAAATTTTCAATAAAATTGAAATCAAAGCTTTGTGATGGCCACTCCAAAACATTGCCTTTGTTATCCTTAAGCCACTTTGTTACCATTTTAGCAGTATGCTTAGGGTCATTGTTCATTTGAATGACCCATTTCCACCCAAGCTTTAACTTCCTGGCTGATTTCTTGAGATGTTGCTTCAGTATTGCCACATAATCTTCTTTTCTCATGATGCCATCTATTTTGTGAAGTGCACCAGTCCCTCCGGCAGCAAAACAACCCCAAAACATGATGCTGCCACCCCCTTGTTTCACAGTTGGGATGGTGTTCTTAGGCTTCCAAGCTTCTCCCTTTTTCCTCCAAACGTAATGATGGTCATTATGCCCAAAAAGTTAAATTTTAGTTTCAACAGACCACAGGACATGTCTCCAAAAATTAAGGCCTTTGCTCCTGTGTGCATTTGCAAACATTAATCTGGCTTTTTTATGTTTCCTTTGGAGTAATGGCTTCTTCCTGGCAGAGTGGTCGTTCAACCCATGTTCATACTGTACTCATTTCACTGTGGATATTGACACAATCTTCTTAGCTTCCACCATCATCTTCACAAGGTCTTTTGCTTTTGTCCTTGGGTTGATATGCACATGCCAGACCAAAGTACGTTCTTCTCTGGGACACAGACCCTGTCTCCTTCCAGAGAGGTATGATGGCTGGACTTTCCCATCTTGTTTGTACTTGCGTATAATTGTTTGTACAGATGAACGAGGCACCTTCAGGTATCTTGAAATCTGTTGATATTTGAATGAAATGAAACTCTATGGGAGGAGACCCAGGAGGACCCCACTGCTGACACAGAGACATAAAAATGCTAGACTGCAGGTTGCCAAATTGCACGTGAGTAAGCAAAAATTTTTATGGGAAAGCTTCTTATTGACAGATGAGACCAAGATAGGGCTGTTTGGTAAAGCTCATCATTCTACTGTTTACCAAAAACAGAATGAGACCTACAAAGAAAAGAACACAGTACCTACACTCAAATATGGTTGAGGTTCAAAGATGTTTTGGGGTTGTTTTGCTACCTCTGACACTGGGTGCCTTGGCTGTGTACAATGCAAATAAACTTGGTACTCAAACGGTGTGATGAATCAAATTTATTGCAGAAATATCCAGTCAAAAATGTGAAATGTTTCAGTCAAATAGTGACCTTCGTCAGTCAACTGGATAGAAGAAACCCTGCATGTTACAGCACGGGGTGAAGCTATGCAGTATCTACCACTATGTGAGAGCGCGCTCCAGAGGATGAAAAGATGGCTGCACTGCCCCAGCTGCAAAGTAAAAGAGGGAGCAGGGTGCAAAAGCATAGCGGCCTGCCCCTAGCCAGTACATCATCTACTAATTGCCCACTGCGCCAACAAACTGAGCACGCCAAAGCCAGTTCAAAGGAGCTCCATGGTTTGTCATTTCTTTGGTCAATGTGCTGATGACAAGAGGTGGGCGGTTTGAATGATGTGCAGTCAGAGCCTGAAGCGAGGCATAAATGTTTTGAACCTGAGCACCACCTGCATGAGGAGACATTTGCATTCAAGGCACCAGCTGCAGTGGAGTACACACCTGAAAAAACAGGGAAGATCTGAGGCTTCTCCTGCTCCCTCTTCTGCTGCAGTCTCAGCCTCTTCCTCCCACATCCAATCAACAGGGCCACCTGGCTCACCGCAAAGAGAGGATGAGACAGCACCACTACCAACAGCAGTATCACCGAGCATCTCCACACCGTCCTATGAAAGCGTTTAGCTTTCTATTCCTCAAACACTGGAGAGAAAGTGAAAGTACCCCCTACCCACCCATGAGCCCTGGTCCAAAATGATAACATTTCAATATTCCTGGCCTTTGAAATGCTGCCATTCCCGCTGGTGGAGACAGTTTAAAAAACTGATGGCAAGGTCCACATAACCACTGATACATGGACCAGTAAGCATGGCCAGGAGTGTTATATCTCCCTAACTGCAAACTGGGTAAATGTAGTGGTGGCTCGGCCTGAGGCAGAGGGCGTTCTGGCACATGTCCTATTACCACCGAGGATTGCTGGACGTTTCTCTGTCCATATTTCCTCCTACTCCTACTCCACTTCCTGCAACACCTCCTCATCCGGTCAGCGTAACACCTGCACCACCATCTTTAGCACAGCCAGGGGGAGAGGACAGCAGGGTGTTCTGAAACTCATCTGTTTGGAGGACACATCCCACAGCGCACAGGAGCTGTGGATAGGGAACAAACAACGGACTGATGATTGGTTGGTGCCGCTAAACCTCAAGCCTGGCCTGGTGGTGTGCGATAACAGACAAAATCTCGTAGCAGCTCTGGGCCTAGCCGGTTTGACGCACATCCCTTGCCTGGCACATGTACTTAATTTGATAGTGCAGAGCTTGCTTTAAAATTACCCTGATATGTAAGAGCTGCTTCTGAAAGTACCATCCTTCTGTGCGAGCTTTCAACGTTCTCACCCTGCTGCTGCTTGCCTCTCTCATCACTTTTGCCTTCCCGTTCACAGCCTCATGTGTGACGTACCAACAAGGTGGAACTCCACCTTGCTTAAGCTGGAGAGACTGAGCGAGCAGCAGACAATAGTGGAATTTCAGCTGCAGCTCGCACATGTGAGTCGCTTTGCGGAAGAACACCACTTCAACACCAATGAATGGGTCTCCATGCTGAACATGTGGGCCATGTTGCATTGCTTCGAGTTCTCCTCTAAAATCGCCAGCACTGATAAAGCCATCATCAGCGTTACTATCCCACTTCTATGTCTGCTTGAAAAAATGATTCAGATGATGATGGATGAGGTAGTGACACAGGAGAAAGAGTAGGAGCAACTGGGACCATTCACATCATTATCAGGCCAGTCGTCCATATATTGTTGTGATCTGCTACAAGCACTAAGGAAAGACAGGAGATCTGTCCCTACAATAGAACTAAACTGGATCCCTACGATGTAACGGGGAACCTGATCCTGCGATCAGACCCGTTAAAGTCCTCAGCTAGTCTGTACGAAGACCTATAGATGCAAGGAAGGGATCCCTACAAGAACTAGGGACTAGGATAAAGTTGGACACCTCCGAGCAGAAATTGTAGCAGTAAAAGACAAACACAACATAGAACATAGAGGTCAGAAGACTTAGCAAAACTAACAGAGAAAGGTAACAGAGCACCAAGCTAGCTCAAGAGTAGAAATTACAATGAAGTCAAGCAAGGCCAGGAGGGCGGAGCCGGATTAAATAGGCAAAAAAGGTCATGTGACCAGCAAACTAGAAAAAAAACAACAGGAGAGTTCTAACAGTACCCCCTCTTCTAAGAGGATCCTCCGGATCCCCTAGACCCGGGCTTATCAGGAAACCTCCTGTGAAATGCTCTGACAAGTCTGGAAGCAGAAACATCATTTGCCCTCACCCATGAGTTATCCTCGGGTCCGAAACCCTTCCAAGCGACGAGATACTGCAAACTCCCTCTATACCGTCTAGAATTTAGGATGCGGGAAATTTCATATTCCCCGTCCTCCACCACCGGAGGAACAGTGGCAGAGGCGTCACCAACCGACACATCAGCTCTTTTCAACAGAGAAACATGAAACACTGGATTAATCTTCCAGGAGGTAGGAGCCTCCAACCTAACAGCAGATTGGTTAACTATCTGAAGCACCTTAAAGGGCCCTACAAACTTGGGACCCAATTTTTTAGAAGGAATCCTCAATCGCAGATTCTTAGAGGACAAGCAAACCATGTCACCAATAGCAAACGAAACCTCTTGCCGTTTCCTATCAAAGTACCTCTTAGATTTTTTGTTAGCCTCCTGAAGATTATCACGCACATCCGTCCAAACTCTCTCCAAATCACCGGAAAAACTCTCCTCCTCAGGCACAGCCGATACCAATTTGGAGTATAACCCAAAAGACGGATGTCTCCCAGAACACCAAAAAAAAGGCGAACACCCAGCAGAAGAGGATGTATGGTTGTTAAGAGCAAATTCAGCAAGTGGCAGAAACTCAGACCACCCCTCTTGATTGTCTGCCACAAAGCAACGCAAGAACTGCTCAACATCCTGGTTCTTTCTTTCTGTTTGGCCATTAGACTCAGGATGATATCCGGATGAAAACGACAAATGAACTCCCAACCTGTCACAAAAGGCACGCCAAAAACGAGCCACGAACTGAGGTCCCCTATCAGAAACAATGTCAGTAGGAACGCCATGTAGTCTGACAATTTCCTTGACAAAGGCCTTAGCGAGTGTCTTAGCGCAAGGCAGTTTGATGAAGGGAACCAAGTGACACATCTTGCTAAAACGGTCCACGACCACCCAGATGACCGTGAAAACTTCAGATGGGGGAAGGTCAGTAATAAAGTCCATACCCAGATGTGTCCAAGGTGCACTAGGAACCTCCAGAGGGCAAAGCAACCCCGCAGCAGGAGCATGCGAAGACTTACATCTAGCACACACAGTACATTGACGCACCCACTTAATGACTTCCTTCTGCCTTCCAGGCCACCAAAAACTGCAACCCACAAGTCTCTTGGTCTCAGAAATTCCTGGATGACCTGCCAACCGAGACTCATGACACTCAACAAACAAATCTCTCCTAAAGGTCCTAGGCACAAACAACCTCCCATGGGGAGTGTTAGATGGGGCATTCTCCTGAGCTTTAAGAATCTCATCCTCCAAAACAGAGTCCAAAGCAACAATCACAACACCTTCTTGTAAAATGCTCTCCACCTCCTCCTCAGCACTGACCATGGGAGAAAAGCTGCGAGACAAAGCATCCGCTTTAACATTCTTGGTTCCCGGGATGTAAGTAACGGAAAAATTAAACCGCGAGAAAAAAAGTGCCCACCTAGCCTGACGGGCATTCAAGCGCTTGGCAGCATCAAGATAGATCAGATTTTTATGATCAGTGAAAACCTGAATGGGAAATTCAGCACCTTCCAAGAGATGACACCAGTGTTCAAATGCGAGTTTAATAGCCAGCAATTCCCGATTACCAATATCGTAATTAAGTTCAGTCTCAGAAAATTTTTTGGAAAAAAAGGCACAAGGATGTACTCCATCCTTGCTTTCCTGAGACAACACCGCACCGACCCCCACAGAAGAAGCATCAACCTCAACCAAAAACGGCTTAGTCACATCAGGCTGCATAAGGATGGGGGCAGAGCTGAACCTCTCCTTTAGAAACACAAAAGCTTCAATGGCCTCAGAAGTCCACTGAACCGCATTAGAACCTTTCCTGGTGAGATCGGTCAGCGGTTTGACAATAATAGAAATTTTTTTTATGAATTTTGTGTAATAATTGGGGAAACCCAAAAACCTCTGTATCGATTTCAAACCAATAGGCCTAGGCCATTCCTGAACCGCCTGAACCTTCACAGGGTCCATCTCAAAACCTTCACTGGAGATAATGTAACCCAAAAAACTAATTCTCTGTACAGCAAACTCACATTTCTCTAGCTTAGCAAAAAGCGAATTGTCCATTAATAACTGTAAAACCTCACGTACGCTCCACCAATGAGACTCCAGATCAGGCGAATAAATCAGAATGTCATCCAAATACACAACCACATTTTTGCCGAGGTCTAAGGATGTCATTAATAAGATTCTGAAAAAATGCTGGAGCATTGGTAAGACCAAAAGGCATAACCAGATTCTCAAAATGACCAACAGGAGTGTTAAAAGCAGTCTTCCATTCATCACCCTCCTTCATGCGCAACAAATTGTATGCCCCCCGGAGATCAATTTTAGAGAACCACTTGGCCCCCACTAACTGGTTAAACAAATCAGGAATCAATGGCAGTGGGTAAGGATTGCGTACAGTAATTTTATTAATCTCACGAAAGTCCAGACAAGGACGTAAACCGCTGTCCTTTTTTTTAACAAAAAAAAATCCAACAGCCACAGGAGACTTGGAAGGCCTAATGTGACCGGCGGCCAAGCTTGTCTGTATGTATTCCTCCAAAGCCTTTCTCTCAGGAATAGTAAGATTAAATAAACGACTTTTAGGAAGAGTCGCTCCAGGGACAAATTCAATGCTACAATCATAGTCTCTATGGGGAGGCAAAATTTGTGACTCCTCCTCAGAAAAAAACTCTCCAAAAATCCTGAATAGGTACAGGTAATTCCCCTTTTTCCACCGCAGCAATACGTCCGTTACAACACTTGTCATAACATTTAGGGCTCCAGGACTTAATTTCATTGGTAGACCAATCCAGTAAAGGATTGTGCAATTTTAACCAGGGCAACCCCAAAATTACTGGAGAAAGCAAATTATTTAATACTACCAAATCCAAATTCTCTTGATGAATACCATTAATAGTGAGGGGAAATTCACAGACCTTGTGAGTAACACTCTTCAAGGGGGAGCCATCGACAGAAACCACAGCAATAGGGGATGATAAAGGTTTAGGTTTCAATTTAAGTTTTTCCAAGAATCCCCCATCAATCACATTCAGAGTAGAACCACAATCCACAAATACCCGAAATTCAATTAATTCTTCCTGAGCAGCGGTAGTAGCAGAAAGAAATACCCCCTTAGAATTTAAACAGGCAATACGGGCGTAACTGACCTTTTTTTTTTCTTTGTTCATACGAAGCACACAGTTCTTAATGAAATGACCAGAATTTCCGCAATAGAAGCACAAACCTCCGGAAAGCCTGCGGTCTTTTTCCTGAGAGCGGGGTGCCATCGCCCCAATCTCCATCGGCTCTCCTTTGTCAGCACAGACCCTCTCAAGACTCGGAGCTGACATGGCAGAGGATTTACTCTCATTAACCCTTGCACGCTGTCTCCTGTCCACCCGTATAGCTAATTGCATTGCCTCCTGCAAGTTTCCAGGTGTGGGATAAGCAATCAGCAAATCCTTAACCCTTTCACCTAGTCCTGCAAGAAACAAACTTTTCAAAGCTGAATCGTTCCACCCCACCTGGGCAGACCACCGAAGGAAGTGAGAACAATATTTTTCCACATTACCTGATCCCTGCCTCAGATGTCTCAATTCAGACTCAGCAGATGAGACACGATCAGGATCATCGTACAACAAACCCAAAGCAGAAAAAAAAACTATCCACTGATCTAAAGCACGGATCACTAGGTTGGAGAGAAAAGGCCCATCCCTGAGGATCTTTGCGCAAAAGTGACATTATGAACCCTATGCGCTGTGATTCATCACCAGAGGATTTGGGTCTTAAACGAAAATACAATAAACAAGCATTTTTAAAAGAAAAAAAATCTTGTTGTTCACCAAAAAATAGATCAGGCAGACGTACCTTTGGCTCCACAAAATGTGCTCCAGAACAGCTACTCACGTGCTGTTGGAGCTCGGCCACCTCCAGAGAGAGTCCCTGCAAGCGTTGAGCCAAATCTTGAACCGAGACCATGATGGAAACTGGAGGTCTTTCCTTATAGAAAATTGTTTTTAGGCTGGACTTACTGTTTTGATCTGCTACAAGCACTAAGGAAAGACAGGAGATCTGTCCCTACAATAGAACTAAACTGGATCCCTACGATGTAACGGGGAACCTGATCCTGCGATCAGACCCGCTAAAGTCCTCAGCTAGTCTGTACGAAGACCTATAGATGCAAGGAAGGGATCCCTACAAGAACTAGGGACTGGGATAAAGTTGGACACCTCCTAGCAGAAATTGTAGCAGTAAAAGACAAACAAATAACATAGAACATAGAGGTCAGAAGACCTAGAAAAACTAACAGAGAAAGGTAACAGAGCACCAAGCTAGCTCAAGAGTAGAAATTACAATGAAGTCCAGCAAGGCCAGGAGGGCGGAGCCGGATTAAATAGGCAAAAAAGGTCATGTGACCAGCAAACTAGAAAAAAAACAACAGGAGAGTTCTAACATATATGGCTCGGAGAGTGGGGTCATGTACCAACAACGGCCAAGTACCCATATGTACAGCCAGGGGACAGCTTTGAAGGATGATTATGAGGAGGAGGAATCGTGTTCACAGCAGGGTGGCACTCAAAGCAGCTCACAGACATCACTGGAACATGACTGGGGGACTCAGACGGTACACCTCCCACCGAGGACAGCTTGTCGTTGCCCCTGCTGATGTGCCTGTGCAACGACTGCCGAGTTGCCTGAATTGTTACCAGTGTTAATTACTGGGTGGCCACCCAGTAATTAGACGTTATTCTATCGGCATTCCGTTTGTTGAGCCACAGCAGGTTCTGTACCTGTATCTGTACCTTTTGCTTTTGTCCATTCTTTTCGGACAGCAGGTGTCTTTCATTTCTTATCTAGCTTGTCCTATCACACTGCAGGTGCAACTATTTAAACCTTCCCCATGCTGGTCTTCTCCGCTGTTGATAGTCTTTAGTCTTGGAGTTCTTGTCCTACTTTTGAGTATTTAGGCCAGTCAGATAAGTGCACTGCGGAGATTTCTTTCTTACGGTGCACTCTCCCTCGATTCCTTAGGAGGCAAGTGATACACTCGACAGCCTTTTAGGGAGCCAGGTCTGAGTTGTCTTCTCTAGTTCTTACCTTCAGAGTTTATCTAGGTTGTGCTGAAGCCGCTAGGGCCTACATTACTGAATACTATAATCTGTACAGGAACCGGGTGTGGTTTGTGCAGCTTTTTCATAGTTAGATCCCTTAGCCCTGTGTTTACTACCACATGTGCATAACAGGTAAAACCTGACACACTAACCAAATGCTGCTAAAACTGTGATCCAAAACCCTAATGACTCTTTCTCATTTTTTTGTGTACAAGAACAAACATGGACATCTGAATGAGGCCGTAAAAAGTGCCAGATTTTTCACAGTGGTTCAAGCTCTTTGATAAAGCTGCCAGATTTCAAGACTGTCTAATTTCAGTTTACACCATCTGTTAAAAGCATAAAGTGGGAAGGCACCTCCAGTTAAAACAATCTTCAAACTTTATTTCATATCAAAAGGGAGAATAAAAATTTCCACATGTCGGCAGTAAAAACACTCTGACGCATTTCTGGCGCTGAACACATCCTTAGTCATAGAGCATACTGACTCAGGATGCACTCAGCGCCAGGAACGCATCAGAGTGTATTTACCCCCAACATGTGGAAATTTTTATTATCCTTTTTGATATGAAATTAAGTTTGAAGATTGTTTTAACCGGAGGTGACTTCCCACTTTATGCTTTAGATGGATTTCTCTGCGGGTCAGCAGTTTTAGATACAGCACTCCACTGAGATGAAGCAGACATGAGATGATATAGTACGGTGCAATTTTTTTTTCCTTTTTCAAGTCTTACACCATCTGCTAATTGACCTACTTTTTTTAACATTTTGGTGCATTTTTTGGCATATGGCACATGTTAGAACACACCCCTTTTTTGGCCAGGCCATAACCCCTTATCACTTAGGTACAGAAAGTGTTTATAAGACATGCTAAATATTGTTTGATTCATGAAACACAGTTTTTTGATGCAAATTATGCCAGATTTCTGGAGCATTTAGCTTGATAAAAATGCCCTTATGTACAGAAATCAGGGTGTACTTATTAAAAACTAATACATTAAATTTGGATCTGTAGTTTAAATTTATCGAGATAGAGTTTGGATTGGAAGTTCTCTAATTCTCTACTAATCACTGAACTAATTACTTAATGATCACATTAAAGAAAACTGTTAATTAAACAACATAAAATGTAATGGCTTTACATAAAGTGTAGTGATTGCACAATGCTTATTCATACAATTGCTTACCCTGCATTAAAAGTTTATTATTCAAGTGTATCATACTGAGGACAGGATTACAAGCAATTTACTGTTATTTTTATGTACTTTTAAATGCTTCACTGGCTTTGGGGTGTTATTGTGACTATACATCACAAAATATACTATATTCTTCATCCATTAAGAAAAAAAATCCAGTATTTAGTAATTCCAGCACAGACACATTACGGGAACAATAGATTGCACAATTGTAAATTTATGAACAGCATGGCACAAGTTTTTTCATCATTTTGTCTTATAGTAGTGGCTTATTTACTTTTGTTACAAGAGAATGGAGTATTCATTGTCTTCAAATAAACGTGCAGAGATAATTCTCCAAAGAAATGTAAATATGCAATACTAAATTGCCTTAGAAGATGATTGTGGGCAATAGTACTGTCCTAAATTGTGAGATGATTCTGCTGCAGTGAACATTTAAACGTTTTAAAACAAATAATTTTATAAAATTTCTAAAAAACACCAATACCCATGTGTTTTAAAATGAGATAGAGCTAACCATAAATGTTATATAACACATCCAATAAGCAGATTATTAATATGAAGGATGGACTTAAAATAACAATAAGCCCTTCAAAGATCCTGCCTATCACGGGGGTTGGCACCCTAATAAACCAATTTGGCGCCCCCACTCCATGGTGGCTGTCCCTAACTATAATTGTAAGGCCCTACATAAGTGAGCTTTAACAGAAGAGTAAGGTGACTGCCTAATCTAATACAATTATTTTCCTGGCATAGGTACAGCGCACTGTGAAAGTATTTGGCCCCCTTGAACTTTTCTATCTTTTGTCACATTTTTGGCTTCAAACATAAAGATATAAATTTATAATTTTTTGGGGAAGAATCAACAACAAGTGGGACACAATCGTGAAATGGAACGAAATTTATTGGATATTTTAAACTTTTTTAACAAATTCAAAACTGAAAAGTGGGGCGTGCAATATTATTTGGCCCCTTTACTTTCAATGCAGCAAACTCACTCCAGAAGTTCAGTGAGGATCTCTGAATGATCCAATGTTGTCCTAAATGACTGGTAATGATAAATAGAATCCACCTGTGTGTAATCAAGTCTCCGTATGAATGCACCTGCTCTGTGATAGTCTTAAGGTTCTGTTTCAAGTGCAGAGAGCATCATGAAGACCAAGGAACACACCAGGTAGGTCAGAGATATTGTTGTGGCGAAGTTTAAAGCTGGATTTGGATACAAAAAGATTTCCCAAGTTTTAAACATCTCAAGGAGCACTGTGCAAGCGATCATATTGAAATGGAAGGAGTATAAGACCACTGCAAATCTACCAAGACCCGGCCGTCCCACTAAACTTTCATCTTGAACAAGGAGTAGACTGATCAGAGATGCAGCCAAAAGGCCCATGATCACTCTGGATGAACTGCAGAGATATACAGCTGAGGTGGGAGAGTCTGTCCATAGGACAACAATCAGTCGTACACTGCACAAATCTAGCCTTTATGGAAGCATGGCAAGAAGAAAGCCATTTCTCAAAGATATCCATAAAAAGTCTTGTTTGAAATTTACCACAAGCCACCAGGGAGACACATCAAACATGTGGAATAAGGTGCTCATGTCACATGAAACCAAAATCTAACTTTTTGGCCACAATGCAAAACGATATGTTTGGCGTAAAAGCAACACAGCTCATCACCCTCAAAACACCATTCCCACTGTCAAACATGGTGGTGGCAGCATCATGGTTTGGGCCTGCTTTTCTTCAGCAGGGACAGGGAAGATGGTTAAAATTGATGGGAAGATGGACGGAGCCAAATACAGGACCATTCTGGAAGAAAACCTCTTGGAGTCTGTAAAAGACCTGAGTGTCACGGGTGTGTCGCCACGAAGATCGTCACGATTACACAGCCTGACTTCTCGCAGCTGACTTTTTGGTGCTTGGTGTTTTCGGCAGTGAGGGAGTTAATTCTCTCTCTCTCTGTGCTAGACGAGGTCCAGCCTCGCCCAGCTGCAATCAATGTTGCTGTAATGAGACTCCTTCATATGCCTGCTGGTCTGTTTGGGAAGTGTCGGTGAAAGCATTTCACACAGACTTACAGAGCGGATCGTTGTATTTGGAGTTTCTGAGATAAGTGTATTTGGAGTGTTTTTTCCCTTCCTCGCTTTATCATTTATCTCCTTTCCCGTTGGAGTTCCCTCTGTTGTAGTTGTGTAGTTTTTGTATGCAAGGTGGTTTTGGTTTTTCCCTTGTACTGTCTCGT
Organism: Phyllobates terribilis; assembly: GCF_046119375.1. NCBI lineage: Eukaryota > Metazoa > Chordata > Amphibia > Anura > Dendrobatidae > Phyllobates > Phyllobates terribilis. The sequence goes on from NW_027362761.1 coordinate 794,027,864, forward strand.
TCGTCTAAGTACTGTGTGTGGGCATATTATTACTTGTCCTCTTTTGTTGTGATCGGGGTCCTTCTCAGGACTAGATTACTTAGGTGCAGGGATCCTCAGGAGGTAGGGGTTACGCTGGCGGCCTGGACCTCTGTACCTTTAACAGTACCTCCAGGTTGAGGGATTAGTCAGGGCCCCAGCTTAGGGTCAGCTTAGGCTCCCTACCTCCAGTATACAGAGACAGCGTGACATTTTCACCGACCCACTTAGTTTTTCTCCAGCTACCATGGATCCAGTAGCCGGTCTAGCTCGGCAGTTGCAGAGTTTGTCCATGGAGCTGGCGGACGTTAGGTCCAAGGTTTTGCATCCTCTGGAGCAAGCCGGACCAGAACCAAAAGTAGCTCTCCCTGACAGGTTCACTGGGGGGCGGGACAAGTTGTTTGTTTTCCGGGAGGCATGCAAGTTGTACTTTCGGCTGCGGCCTCGGTCATCGGGGAGTGAAGAACAAAGGGTGGGAATTGTCATCTCGCTCCTACAAGGGGACCCACAATCTTGGGCATTCTCTCTTCCCCCGGGCTCCCTGGCTCTCCAGTCAGTGGATAGGTTTTTCGCTGCTCTGGGACTCGTATATGATGACCCAGATCGGATCTCCCTTGCTGAGTCTAAGTTACGTAGGATCCAGCAGGGAGATCGTCCGGCGGAGGAATTCTGTCCGGAGTTCCGTAGGTGGGCCACGGACACCCAGTGGAATGACCCGGCTCTTAGGAGCCAGTTTTGTCAAGGTTTATCCGACAAATTACAGGATGTGTTGGCACAGTATGACTCTCCCGCGTCACTGGAAGCCGCTATGGCCCTGGCTATTCGCGTTGACAGACGGCTTCGGGAGAGGTGCGGGATAACTCGACCCCCTGTGATGACTCCACCTCCTACAAGGTCCCCTCATATGGTGGTTCCCCTGGTCAGTCCAGAGGAGCCTATGCAATTAGGAGGGACATCTTTTCGGGGGAGGGGACCGGTGGTGCGCCATAAGACAGGAAGGTGTTTCTTCTGCGGGAGAAAGGGACATTTTATTGGGGGGTGTCCATCCCGTCCCTTGCAGAGTGAAGAGTCGTCGGAAAACTGTTGATCCCAGGTTGTGTGGTGGACGGCAATCTGGGAGTAGGTATTTCGTCCCTAGGTTCGTCTCAGTTTCTCGTACCGGCGGAGGTGGTGGTGGGTACGAGAACTGAGAGGATATCTGTTCTTCTGGATAGTGGGGCCGGGGCTAATCTGGTTGATGCTCGGTTTGCCCGGGTTCAAGGTATGCGATTGAGTGAGTTGGCTAAACCCATCCCCATATTCTCGATCGATGCCAGGCCTCTCGGTCAGGGAAGTTTTTTGCAAGCTGTGCATGACGTAAAACTTCAAGTGGGGGCGATACATAAAGAACTGTTGTCTTGCTACGTGTTGGAGGGTCTTCCCGCTCCTATAGTGTTGGGCCTTCCTTGGTTAACTAAGCATAACCCGGTTATTAATTGGCAAACCAGAGAGATAAGCCAATGGAGTAAATTCTGTAATATAAACTGCATGAACACGGTCATCGGTGCGGTTACTCCTTGGGTCTTACCTCCATTTCTGGCGGACTTTGAGGGTGTATTCTCGGAGAAAGGGTGTCAGGAACTACCTCCTCATCGCGAGTATGACTGTTCTGTAAAACTGTTCCCTGAGGCCAAGTTACCTAAAGCTAGGTTGTATAACCTTTCTGGTCCTCAGAGGCAGGCCATGAAGGATTATATTTCAGAAAGTCTGGCTAAGGGGCATATTAGACCTTCATCTTCACCGGTGGCTGCGGGGTTCGTCTTTGTTAAGAAGAAAGATGGAGGCCTACGCCCTTGCCTGGATTTCCGTGAACTTAATCGGATTACGGTCCGAGATCCGTATCCACTCCCACTTATTCCCGATCTCTTTAATCAGATCGTGGGCGCCAAATGGTTCTCTAAGTTGGATCTCAGGGGGGGCGTACAATCTGATTAGGATGAAGGAGGGGGATGAGTGGAAGACGGCGTTTAACACTCCGGAGGGGCATTATGAGAACCTTGTCATGCCATTCGGTCTGACTAATGCCCCGGCGGTGTTCCAACACTTTGTTAATGACATTTTTCGCCGCCTGGTGGGACAGTTTGTTGTCATATATCTGGATGATATCTTAATTTACTCGCCGGATCTGGTGTCTCATCAGGAGCACGTTAGGCAGGTGTTACAGATCTTGCGGGATAGTAAACTGTATGCCAAATGGGAAAAGTGTGTGTTCGCCGTACAGGAACTCCAGCTTTTAGGCTTCCTGGTTTCAGCGTCCGGTTTTCGTATGGACCCTGGGAAAGTGCGGGCAGTTCTTGAGTGGGATCGGCCAGAGAATCTTAAGGCACTACAACGTTTCCTGGGGTTTGCTAATTATTACCGGAAGTTCATTCGTAATTTCTCGTCCATGGTTAAGCCTCTCACAGACATGACTAAAAAGGGGACGGATTTTTCTAGGTGGTCTGACAAGGCTTGTCAAGCATTCTCCTCCTTGAAAAAATGTTTTGCCTCGGCACTAGTGTTGAGCGATACCTTCCGATATCAGGAAATATCGTATCGGATTGGATCGGGCCGATACCCAAAAAGTATCGGATATCGCCGATTCCGATACCGGAAACCAATGCAAGTCAATGGGACACAAATATCGGAATGAAAATAAACCCTTTCTTTCCTTGTAGGTTAATTCTACATGAAGTAAAACAACTAAGAATAATGTAGAATGACATGAAAAGCCGGCAATTCATCAGCGGCATACACCGGTACCCGACAATTTACAACAGAAAGAATAGAGCATCACACATAGATTAGATAGATAGAAACATGTCAGTCACATATATATGAAGTACAGTGACAGTGTTGCTTACTGTACTTGTCATTTAGTGTAAAGGATTTATTAAAAAAAATATTAGTGTTTTCGTGCACCGTCTCTTTAAAAAAGCCGGCCGGCAATTCAGCAGCGGTACCCGACAATTTATAACAGAAAGAATAGAGCTTCACACATAGATTAGATAGATAGAAACATGTCAGTCACATATATATGAAGTACAGTGACAGTGTTGCTTACTGTACTTGTCATTTAGTGTAAAGGATTTATTTAAAAAAATAATAGTGTTTTCATGCACCGTCTCTTTAAGAAAGCCGGCCGGCAATTCAGCATCTGTACCCGACAATTTAGAACAGAAAGAATAGAGAATCACACATAGATTAGATAGATAGAAACATGTCAGTCACATATATATGAAGTACAGTGACAGTGTTGATTACTGTACTTGTCATTTAGTGTTAAAATAAAGGATTTATTTAAAAAAAAATTGGCGTGGGGTTCCCCTTAATTTTAGGCTCTAGCGGAGGTTAAGCAGACAGCTGGGGCAAATGTTTGAAGCCTGGGAAGGGGGTAATACCCACGGAGCTTCCCAGGCTACTAATATCAGCCCCCAGCTGAATACCTAGCCTTTACTAGCTATTAAAATGGGGGAACCCCCCCAAAAAAATAACGTGGGGTCCCCCCTAATTTAATAGCTAGCACAGGCTAGGCAGACAGCTGGGGGCTGATATTAATAGCCCAGGAAGGGTGCCATGAATATTGGCCCCCTCCCAGGCTAGAAACACCAGCCGTCAGCCGCCCCAGAAATGGCGCATCCATAGGATGCGCCAATTCTGGCACTTAGCCTCGCTCTTCCACGCTGCCCTGGTGCGGTGGCAGGGGGTAATAGGGTTGGGGTTGATGTCAGCTTATAATGCCAGCTGACATCAAGCCCAGGTTAGTAATGGAGAGGCGTCTATAAGACACCCCCATTACTAACCCCATAGTCAAAGTTAAAAGAAAACACAAACACCCAGAGTAAAGTCCTTTAATTGAAATAAAGACACAATTCTTTATTGTTCTAAATTAAACCATACTTACCATCACGCCCATTCCAGCTGAAGCCAACGATCTCCTGCAATAAAAGAAAAATAATAAAGCAACCTCATCCTTACCTTTCCATGGTTCCCATGACAGCTTCAGCTCTGCTACATCGAGATGACAGGCTGGACCGCAGCAGAACGCTGCCATCCAGCCTGTCATCCCGCGGACACTGAGAAGCGCAGGCATGCTTGCGCTCCTCAGTGTCTCTCTGTGACGACATCCAGATGAGCCGAGGTCATGTCCAATGAACTCAGCTCACCTCATGCACGTCACTGACAGCGTGGGAAAGTTCTCCTGCACTCAGCGCTTCAGCGTGAGAATTCTCCCACGCTGTCAGTGACATACATGAGGTGAGGTCATGTCCAATGAACTCAGCTCACCTCATGCACGTCACTGACAGTGTGGGAAAATTCTCACGCTGAAGTGCTGAGTGCAGGAGAATTTTCCCACGCTGTCAGTGACGTACATGAGGTGAGCTGAGTTCATTGGACATGACCTCGGCTCATCTTTATGCCGTCACAGCCAGACATTGAGGAGCACAAGCATGCCTGTGCTTCTCAGTGTCTGCGGGATGACAGGATGGATTGCAGCGTTCTGCTGCGGTCCAGCCTGTCATCTCGATGTAGCAGAGCTGAAGCTGTCGTGGGAGCCATGGAAAGGTAAGGATGAGGTTGCTTTATTATTTTACTTTTATTGCAGGAGATCGTTGGCTTCAGCTGGAATGGGCGTGATGGTAAGTATGGTTTAATTTAGAACAATAAAGAATTGTGTGTTTATTTCAATTAAAGGACTTTTTTCTGGGTGTTGTGTTTTTTTAAATACTTTACTAGAAATTCATGGTGGTCATGTCTAATATTGGCGTGACCCCATGAATTTTGGGCTTAGGGCCAGCTGATAATACCAAGCTGGCCTTAACCCCTTTATTACCCAGTGAGCCACCGCACCAGGGCCCTGGATGAGTTGGGTACAGCGCCAGAAGATGGCGCTTCAATGAACGCGCCATTTTCTGGGGCGGCTGCGGACTGCAATTTGCAGCGGGGGTGGCCCAGAAAGCTTGGGTCTCCCTGCGCTGCGGATTCCAGCCCCCAGCTGCATAGTTGTATCTGGCTGGACACAAAAATAGGGCGAAGCCCCAAGCATTTTTTTTTTTAATTATTTCATGAAATTCATGGAATAATTAAGAAAAAAAGGGCTTCCCTATATTGTTGTGTCCAACCAGGTACAAATAGGCAGCTGGTGGTTGGGGGCAGCCCATTCCTGCCTGCTGTACCTGGCTGGACACAAATATAGGGCGAAGCCCCACGTCAATTTTTTTTAAAATAAATCCTTTATTTTAACACTAAATGACATTTGAGGAGTTAATAAAGATGCAGTCCCTAAATTATTATTTATTTTTTAATTAATTTTTCCCAAAACTTTTGACGTGGGCTTCGCCATATTTTTGTATGCCAGCCAGGTACAGCATCCAGCTTCTATGAACGCGCCATTTTCCGGGGTGGCTGCGGACTGCAATTTTCAGCGGGGGGGGGGGGGGAGAAAGCTTGGGCCTCCCTGCGCTGCAGATTCCATCCCCCAGCTGCCTAGTTGTACCTGGCTGGACACAAAAATAGGGAGAAGCTTCACGTATTTTTTTTTTTTAATTATTTCATGAAATTCATGAAATAATTAAGAAAAAAAGGGCTTCCCTATATTGTTGTGTCCAACCAGGTACAAATAGGCAGCTGGTGGTTGGGGGCAGCCCGTTCCTGCCTGCTGTACCTGGCTGGACACAAATATAGTGCGAAGCCCCACGTCAATTTTTTTTTAATTATTTCATGAAATTCATGGAATAATTAAGAAAAAAAGGGCTTCCCTATATTGTTGTGTCCGGCCAGGTACAAATAGGCAGCTGGTGGTTGGGGGCAGCCCGTTCCTGCCTGCTGTACCTGACTGGACACAAATATAGGGCGAAGCCCCACATAATTTTTTTTTAATTATTTCATGAATTTCCTGAAATAATTAAAAAAAAATTGACGTGGGGCTTCACACTATATTTGTGTCCAGCCAGGTACAGCAGGCAGGAACGGGCTGCCCCCAACCACCAGCTGCCTATTTGTACCTGGCCAGACACAACAATATAGGGAAGCCCTTTTTTTCTTAATTAATCCATGAATTTCATGAAATAATTAAAAAAAAAAAAACGTGGGGCTTCTCCCTATTTTTGTGTCCAGCCAGGTACAACTAGGCAGCTGGGGGATGGAATCTGCAGCGCAGGGAGGCCCAAGCTTTCTGCCCCCCGCTGAAAATTGCAGTCCGCGGCCGCCCCGGAAAATGGCGCGTTCATAGAAGCTGGATGCTGTACCTGGCTGGCATACAAAAATATGGCGAAGCCCACGTCAAAAGTTTTGGGAAAAATTTATTAAAAAATAAATAATAATTTAGGGACTGCATCTTTATTAAGTCCTCAAATGTCATTTAGTGTTAAAATAAAGGATTTATTTTAAAAAAAAATGGCGTGGGATCCCCCATAATTTTAGTCTCTAGCGGAGGTTAAGCAGACGGCTGGGGCAGATGTTTGAAGCCTGGGAAGGGGGTAAAACCCACGGAGCTTCCCAGGCTACTAATATCAGCCCCCAGCTGAATACCTAGCCTTTACTAGCTATTAAAATGGGGGACCCCCCCAAAAAAAATGACGTGGGGTCCCCCCTATTTTAATAGCTAGCAAAGGCTAGGCAGACAGCTGGGGGCTGATATTAATAGCTCAGGAAGGGTGCCATGAATATTGGCCCCCTCCCAGGCTAGAAACACCAGCCGTCAGCCGCCCCAGAAATGGCGCATCCATAGGATGCGCCAATTCTGGCACTTAGCCTCGCTCTTCCACGCTGCCCTGGTGCGGTGGCAGGGGGTAATAGTGGTGGGGTTCATGTCAGCGCCAGCTGCCATGAAGCCCAGGTTAGTAATGATGGGTGTCTATAAGACACCCCCATTACTAACCTACAAAGTGTTAAAAAGAAAAAACACACTACACCCAGAAAAAAAGAATTTATTTGAAATAAAACACCATTTTATTTAATTCTTAGTTTACTAAAAAAAAATAGTTACCTGTCCACGTTCCTGCGCTGATCTCCCATGCACAGCTGTCACATCTGGAGATGGTGACAGCTGTGCATGGCTGCTGTAAGCTCACGCTGCCGGGAACACGTCCGCTCCCGGCAGCGGGAGCCACTGACTGAGGTTACCGGAGTGCATTCAGGCAGCGCAGCTCCGGAGACCTCCTTTACGGCAGTGCTGTACCGTGGGAATTTCTCACGATACAGCAGTGCCGTAAAGCAGCTAACCGGAGCAGCGCTGCCTTAACTCTGGTGAACCCTTACGGCCCCGTCATTCTAGCGGCGGCAGCGGTTCAGAGCGGTCACATTCTATGTGGCTGCTCTGAACTGGAGATCTTCGTGGGACACTCGTGGACTGCTACGGAGGGGTAAGGATAAGGTTGTGGTTTATTATTTTATATTTTATTACAGGAGATCGATGGCTTCGGGGAATTAGGTGTCTAGGTGAGTATAGGTGTAGTTTTTTATTTTTTACTTTATTTTAGGTGACGATCGGCGGGGACAGGTAATGTATAAACTAATTTCTTTTAGGTAACCACTGGCCACCAATGACATGTATCTAACATTTATTGGGGACACAGTAGGGCAATTTATATAGCAGGATCAGGCTGATGGGAACTACTGCTCCCATCGAGCTGATCCTGCTGGCACGAGTGGACGGGGGACAGACATAGGCCGATGGGAGTAGTAGTGTCACATCGGCCTATGTCTGCCTGCACGCACAGACACCCCGCACACACACCCCGCACACACACACACCCCGCACACACACACCGCACACACACACACCCCGCACACACACACCCCGCACACACTAATCATGACGGGTCTGGGAGGTGAGGCTGACCTGTGCGGCCGTGGGAAAGTTCATGTGAGTTCATGCAGTCAAGCATGAACTCACATGAACCCTCTGAGGGCACCGCGGCTACTTCAAATGAACAGCTGATCGGCATCACCTGATACCTCAGCTGTTCATTTGAAATAACCGGCGGGAAAGCGCAGCACAGAACGGGAAAGCCGGCGGTGAAGTCTTTTCACTGCCGGCTTCCCCGCCCGGGTCCTTCGCTCCTTGGTGCTGCGCTCCCCGCCCGGTCCTAATTTACGATTGGGATTGGAGGTGGCGAGGGGAGCGGAGGATCGGGGTGGGAGGCTGCGGGGAAGCAGTATGGGGCTGTGTGATTGTTTAAAAGCCGGCGGCTTTTTACCGCCCGCCGGCTTTTAAACAATCAGGAGAATTCTCCCACGCTGGGATGGCATTCTGATGACAAGCTGGATCGCAGCTGAGCGCTGCCATCCAGCTTGTCATCCTTCACAGACACTGCAGAGCGCAGGCATTATGGGAACTTCCGATTCCGGTATTCGATATTATAAAAGTATCGGAATTAAGTATCGGAATTCCGATACAGTGAATATCGGCCGATACCCGATATTTCAGTATCGGAATGCTCAACACTACTCGGCACCCATACTCATTCATTGTAGAGGTAGACGCTTCCGAGGTAGGGGTGGGAGCAGTATTGTCACAAGGTTCGTCCCCTGGTAAGTGGCATCCGTGCGCCTTTTTCTCTAAAAAATTGTCGTCCGCTGAGAGGAATTACGATGTCGGCAATAGGGAACTCTTGGCCATTAAGTTAGCTTTTGAGGAGCGGCGCCATTTTTTGGAGGGGGCAGTCCATCCGGTCACCGTCATCACCGATCACAAGAACCTGCTATATCTGGAGTCCGCGAAACGTCTGAATCCCAGACAAGCTAGGTGGTCATTGTTTTTTACCAGGTTTAATTTTGTTGTTACATATCGTCCTGGGTCAAAAAATGTAAAGGCGGATGCCTTATCTCGTAGTTTCCCTGGGGCCGGGAATACGGACGACCCGATTCCTATCCTTCAGGAGGGGGTGGTGGTTTCGGCAGTATGCTCTGAGCTGGAGGAGGAGGTATTGGAGGCTCAGGGGGACGCCCCTGTTGGACCTCCGGGGAGACTGTTTGTTCCAGATCAGTTGCGACAAAAGGTGATCGAGGCACACCATAACTCAGTTTTGGCAGGACACCCGGGGAGTAAAGCAACTGTGGATCTCCTCTCGCGTCGGTTTTGGTGGCCTAACTTACATAAGGAGGTGGTAACTTTTGTCGCGTCCTGTGGGGTTTGTGCGCGCTCTAAGACCTCACGTACCCGTCCGTCTGGGGCCCTCTTACCTTTGAAGATCCCGGAGCATCCTTGGACTCATCTGTCTATGGACTTTATTACGGACCTCCCTCCGTCTTCGGGTAAAACGGTCATACTCGTTGTAGTGGACAGGTTCAGCAAGATGGCACAGTTTATCGCTCTTCCGGCTCTCCCTAATGCTAAAACTCTTGCGCAGGTGTTCATTGGGGAGATTGTGAGGCTTCACGGGGTACCCTCCGATGTGGTGTCTGATTGGGGGTCTCAGTTTGTGTCCAAGTTCTGGAAGGCGTTTTGTGCACGGCGGGGGATGCATTTGTCATTTTCATCGGCTTTTCACCCTCAGACCAATGGTCAGACGGAACGTATGAACCAGAGCTTGGAGACATATCTCCGGTGTTTTGTGTCAGAGAACCAGGAGGACTGGGCTTCTTTCTTACCTCTGGCAGAGTTTGCTCTTAATAATAGGCGGAGCGAGTCCACTGGTAAGTCCCCGTTTTTTGGGGCATATGGTTTTCACCCCCAGTTTTGTACTTTCAGTAGGGGGGGCTCTTCGGGGGTTCCTGAGGAGGAACGATTTTCCTCATCACTCGCTTCAGTATGGAGAGGGGTGCTGAAGAATCTGAATACTATGGGGAACCGATACAAACGTATGGCTGATAGGAGGAGAGTGTCTGGTCCGGACCTAAGTGTGAACGATCGGGTATGGTTGTCTACCAGGAATATTAAACTTAAGGTTCCCTCCTGGAAACTGGGTCCCAGGTTCATCGGGCCGTACAGAATCAGTTCTATTATTAATCCGGTGGCATTCCGTCTTGACCTCCCGCCTACGTTTAAAATTCACAACGTGTTCCACAGATCGTTGCTTAAGAGGTATGTGGCGCCGGTGGTACCGTCACCTTTACCTCCCCCTCCAGTGGTGGTCAATGGTAACTTGGAGTTCCAGGTATCAAGGGTCATCGATTCACGTTTTAATCGCCGGTCCCTTCAGTACCTGGTTCATTGGAAAGGGTATGGTCCTGAGGAGAGGATGTGGGTTCCTGCGTCGGATATTAACGCAGACTGATTAGTTCGGGCCTTCCACACGACTCACCCGGATAAACCTGGCCCTGAGGGTCCGGAGGCCCCTCGTAGAAGGGGGGGTACTGTCACGGGTGTGTCGCCACGAAGATCGTCACGATTACACAGCCTGACTTCTCGCAGCTGACTTTTTGGTGCTTGGTGTTTTCGGCAGTGAGGGAGTTAATTCTCTCTCTCTCTGTGCTAGACGAGGTCCAGCCTCGCCCAGCTGCAATCAATGTTGCTGTAATGAGACTCCTTCATATGCCTGCTGGTCGGTTTGGGAAGTGTCGGTGAAAGCATTTCACACAGACTTACAGAGCGGATCGTTGTATTTGGAGTTTCTGAGATAAGTGTATTTGGAGTGTTTTTTCCCTTCCTCGCTTTATCATTTATCTCCTTTCCCGTTGGAGTTCCCTCTGTTGTAGTTGTGTAGTTTTTGTATGCAAGGTGGTTTTGGTTTTTCCCTTGTACTGTCTCGTTCGTCTAAGTACTGTGTGTGGGCATATTATTACTTGTCCTCTTTTGTTGCGATCGGGGTCCTTCTCAGGACTAGATTACTTAGGTGCAGGGATCCTCAGGAGGTAGGGGTTACGCTGGCGGCCTGGACCTCTGTACCTTTAACAGTACCTCCAGGTTGAGGGATTAGTCAGGGCCCCAGCTTAGGGTCAGCTTAGGCTCCCTACCTCCAGTATACAGAGACAGCGTGACACTGAGACTGGGATGGAGGTTTATCTTCCAACAAGACAATGATCCCAAACATAATGCAAAATCTACAATGGAATGGTTCAAAAATAAACGTATCCAGGTGTTAGAATGGCCAAGTCAAAGTCCAGACCTGAATCGAATCGAGAATCTATGGAAAGAGCTGCAAACTGCTGTTCACAAATGCCCTCCATCCAACCTCAATGAGCTCGAGCTGTTTTGCAAGGAAGAATGGGCAAGAATTTCAGCCTCTCAATGTGCAAAACTGATAGAGACATTCCCCAAGTGACTTGCAGCTGTAATCGCAGCAAAAGGTGGCGCTACAAATTATTAACTCAAGGGGGCCGAATAATATTGCACACCCCACTTTTCAGTTTTTAAGTTGTTAAAAAAGTTTAAAATATCCAATAAATTTCGTTCCACTTCACGATTGTGTCCCACTTGTTGTTGATTCTTCTCCAAAAAATTAGAATTTTATATCTTTATGTTTGAAGCCAGAAATGTGGCAAAAGGTAGAAAAGTTTAAGGGGGCCAAATACTTTCACAATGCACTGTATAATAAAGTATTACAATAAACCCTGATATACACAGAGTAAATTGATAGGACTTATCTCTGATTATTAGTGATGAGCGAGCATACTCGCAAGTACTCGGTACTCGCCCGAGCATCTCAGTACTCGAGATGCTCGGAGCTCACCGAGTACTTGCGAGATGCTCGTGCAGATGCTCGGGTCACCTCCCTGCATGTTTGGTGCTCTTTAGAGCGCAATCAACATGCAAGGATTGCCTGCAACTCACTGTAATGCCGCATCCATGTTAGTTGTGGCATTACAGTGATTGGCTGGCCGCACAGCGTCATCAGGTCTATATCAGACCTGGCGCCGCTGTGCTCTTCAGTCTACTCCGTAATCAGGCAGTGAAGGGAGAGTGGCTACTGAGCTAGGGAGAGATTTGGTTGTGTATTAGGTAGTATAGGGAGAAAACAAGTACATTACACATATCCATCTCAACAAACAGTCCTTCTGAGGACTAATCCATCTGTAGAGATATCAGGCAGGCAGTGTATATAGGCAGGCAGGCAGGTTATATAGCAGACTACAGTGCATATAGCACAAGAGGCTCCATTCCAGTTCTGCCTTCTGCTTCTGTTAGACATTTCTAGACAAAGGCCCAGGTCTCAGGGACCAGGAATATTTTTTTTTTGAATCTTAATCCTCATTATTTGCTTAAAAAGCAATCCAGAGAACACCGTTTTTCTGCGCCATTTGCTTCTTGGCAATGCAGAATACAGCCAGGTCATTTCCATATTACACAGCTAAAAATCCAGCTATTTAAACCTGTGGTTTGTCCGTCACATATAATTGCGCTGAAAATACTGCCATTTTTGGCCTCCATTCAAATTTTTTTTCAGTGTGTCAGCAAAGTTTTCCACACCGCTTTGCTGTTCAAAATAGTTATCTACAGGCAAGATATTTAAAACTGTGGTTTCTCCATCACACAGATTACATATAACTTTGCTCCAAATTCAGCAATTTGTAGTGAGCATGGAAGATATTGTCCTCCATTTAAAATGGGCAAGGCACGTGGCAAGGAACATGATGGTGATGGTGCATGCAGAGGCCAAGGCCATGGGCAAGCTGAAATTGTGCCACAACAAACACCCACATCTTCTCGTCTGACCTTCCTGCCTCAATCCCTAGGGGATGACAGCACACCACTATTGAACCCAGAGCAGTGTGAGAAGGTTGTTGGTTGGATAGCGGATAATGCTTCCAGTCACTTAGCCACCACCATCCTGTCTTCCACACGGTCAAGTCTCAGTAACTGTGAGTCTAGACTGCATATTCCTCACCCTGATCCTTCTTCTTCCCGCCATGCCGAGTGCCGGAGACAACTGATCCCACACTTGGACACTCTCAAGAGCTGTTCACTTTTCCATTTATAGATTCGGGCCTCTCGCCCGGTCCACTTGAAGCGGGGCAAGAGGAGATCACATGTAGCGATGCCCAAATTTTTGGGAAGCCACGGTCACACAAAGGCGACGGTGGGAAAGAGTCACAAGAGGTGGTGTTAAGGGGACGGTTGCAAACAGCTTTAGTAAATAATGGAAAGCAACCGAACCCGGGGGTGGACTGCGACCGAACACCTTCCGGGTGAGAAGGTAAAACAACCAACTTAAATAAAAATCCCCTCCGTGTTACTGCACACCGGAACAGGAATAGGGATTCACACTATCTCCGTTAACTGCACGAGAGATGTGCGATAAATAATGTATCTGTAGTCCTGTTACAGCACAGGGACTACATCGTTGGCGCTATGATGCGTGTGTGACTCACGCCGGCAAAGACGTGCTCCCAGCCGGCGTGCTACCGGACTGAGGAGTATCTCACCACGTGGCTTACAGGTGGTACCGGGAATAGGGTGTCTGCAGACTGCTCGGGGTGTAAGGCGACCCCTTTGTCAGAGCCAGACTGTCAGATGAAGCTACCTGCCTGTTTCATCTACGCCTGCCAATTTCCATTAAACCTGCCTGCCAGAAACTAACGCACACTTGGAGCCCAAGAGACCAAGCGACCACACAACACCATCACAGCTCAATAATCAGAGCGCGCTGCCATGTTTGTGGGCGGGAAATTTAAAGATTAAGCCCTGCCCACCGTCGCACCATTGGTGACGTCACCCGCGACCAATCAGGCGGTGCCAGGTCACCGGATCAGCTGACTCCCAAACCACCAATCACGGTCCGCCATGTCACGGGCATGCTCAGCACAGAGAATCCTGGACTTAGGCTTTAGCAGCCCTGTCTCCCTCCGCAACCTATCCTTCATGTTGCTAGGAACAGAGATGCGAGAAACATCCTGTTCATCTCGTGCACCAGCTAGGCGTTGGGACTGATGACGATGCTGAGCAGCATCAGCCCTGGCTGGACTGGAATGGGAAACCACAGAATCCACTGATAGTTCTGAACCCATTTTGAATCCAGCAAACGCCTGATGCCTAACAGGTGGACAATGATGAGACACAATTGCCAGAAAGTCAGGAGGAGGACCATAGTGCGGAAGTGGAAGACGAGGTGGTGGATGATATAGTAACTGACCCCACCTGGCAGGAGGACATCAAGAGCGAGGAGAGCAGCACATAGGAGGAGGGCGGCAGCGCACCCCAACAGGCAGGAAGAAGCAGTGTGGTGGCCGCAGAAAGAAGGCAGGCAACCTTTCCCCGTAACACCAACACGAAGGAAGTTGCCATTACAACTGTTAGGTCTTCCTGAGTCTTGTTGTTTTTTAAAGACTCTACCGATAGCCCCAAAAAGGCCATTTGCACCACCTGCCAGGCCAGCATCAGCAGGGGTGGCAAAACTAGCAGTCTGACCACCACCAGCATGATCAGGCACATGGCAGCAAACCACCTGACTTTGTGGGCTGAACACCAGAGTTCAAGAACAATGTCTGCGGGTGGCACCATTGCTTCTTCCTCTGTTGTGCATGAAAGCCAATCCCCTGTCCATGGTGCATGCGAAGATGCCTCCTGCCCTGCACCTGTCATTGCACAGTCTCAAGTAGCATGATCAGGAAGCACATCCATGTCCTTGTCCCAGCGTTCAGCATTCAGTTGTCCATATACCAGTCCTTGGAGCGCAAGCGCAAATACGCAGCCAACGTCCGACAGGCCACACTACTAAATTCCCACATTTCACGACTGCTTGCGCTCGAAATGTTGCCTTTTAGGCTCGTGGAGACGGAAGCATTCCGCAACCTGACGGTGGCGGCCGTTCCTCGGTACTCAATCCCCAGCTGCCACTATTTCTCCTGGTGTGCCGTCCCCGCATTACACAAGCACGTGTCCCAAAACATTAGCCTTGCCCTCAACAACGCAGTTATCGGGAAATTCCACCTAACCACAGACACGTGGACAAGTGCTTGTGGGCAGGGACGGTGCATCTCACTGACGGCACACTGGGTTAACATAGTGGAAGCCAGGACCCAGTCGGACCTTGGGACGGAACACGTCCTGCCGACGCCAAGGATTGAGTGCACTAGGTCAATCAGGGTTGCCCCCAAAGTCTACAGCTCCTGCACCTCATCCTCCTCAGCCTCCTTCTCCTTTTCAGCCTCCATCTCCGAAATGACCATATCAGTCACAAGCTGGAAACACTGCAGCATTGCCTCGACCAAGAGGCAACAGGCTGTGCTGAAGCTAATGTGCTTAGGTGACAAACCGCACAATGCTGAAGAGTTGTGGACAGCTCTAAAAGAGCAGGCAGATCTGTGGCTCACACAGCTGAACATACAGCCAGGCATGGTCTTGTGTGACAATGGCCGGAACCTGGTGGTGGCTCTGAGGCGAGGCGAGCTCACACACGTACCATGACTGGCCCATGTGCTTAACCTCATGGTTCAGCGGTTTCTCAAATCCTACCCAGAGCTGTCGGATCTGCTTGTTAAAGTACTCTGCCTGTGTGCCCATTTTAGAAAGTCAGCTACAGCTTCCGCCGCCCTTGCCGTGTTTCAGCAGCGTTTGCATCTTCCGGTTCACAGACTGGTGTGTGATGTCCCTGCGTGTAGGAACTCTACACTGCAGATGTTGGGAAGCATTTGTGAGCAGAAGAGGGCAGTTGTTGACTACCAGCATCAAAAAGGCTGTCGGTATTCAGTACAGACTCCACACATAAGACCTCAGAGTGGACATGGATTTCTGACATATGTACCATCCTCCAAAACTTTGAGGACTCCACCAAGATGGTGAGCGGCGATGACGCCATAATTAGCGTCACCATCCCACTTCTCTGTCTTCTGAAATGCTCTCTGCTCACAATCAAAGAGGATGCATTACAGGCAGAGCACAATTAGATGGAGCAAGGAACCATACAGGGTGATTACACACTGCCCAGCATTATCTCATCCCAACGTTGATTGGGTGACAATGAGGAAGAGGAGGAGGAGGAAGAACAGGACCTAGTTTCATGCGCTATAGATGGTACTACCTGCACAGCTGTCATACCATCTGTTCAGAGTGGATGGCCAGAGGACAGAGAGGAGGAGGAGGAGAACATGGCTGCGAGCCATCCTGCAACATGTATCTGGATTGACCCCCAGACTCCTGATGAACCTGATTCTGGGGAAACGCGTCGAGGCGATTGCATAATCAGAGATAAGTCCTATCAATTTACTCTGTGTATATCTGGGTTTATTGTAATACTCTATTATACCTATGCCAGGAAAATCATTGTATTAGATTAGGCAGTCACCTTACTCTTCTTTTATAGCTCTCTTGAGTAGGACCTTACAGGGATAGTTAGGGACAGCTCCAGTGGAGTGGGGGCGCCAAAGTCGTTTATTATGGTGCCAACCCCCGCGATAGGCTAGATCTTTGAATGGCTTATAGGGTTATTTTAAGACCGTCCTTCATATTAATAATCTGCTTATGGGTTGTGTTATATAACATTTATGGTTAGCTCTATCTCATTTTAAAACACATGGGTATTGGTGTTTTTTAGAAATGTAATAAAATTATTTGTTTTAAAGGGTATATATGTTCACTCAATAATTCTACTCCTTTGGGTCTATCACTGATGCTATTTCTAATGATTCTGCTACAGAACACTAGGAGATGGGATCATTTGGATCAAATCTGAATGCATTGGATCCTTACCTTAACCCCGTCACCCTCAGCCTGTTTTCGCCTTCCTGGTCAGGCACATTTTTTAAATTCTGAACAATGTCAGTTCATGAAGTAATAATATGACTTGCATTTATTTGTGAAAATATTGGATATTTGGTGAAAATTTAGAAAATTTCTAAATTTTCAAACTTTTAATTTTTATGCCCTTAAGCCAAAAAGCTATGTCACACAAAATAGTTAAAACATAAGATTTATCACATATATACTTTATATTAGAGCAAAATTTGAAACATAATTTTTTTTTTAGGAAGTTAGAAGAGTTAGAAGTTTATCAGCAATTTCTAATTTTTCTAATAAAATTTACTAAACCATTTTTTTAGGGACCACATTACATTAAAAGTGACTTTGAGAGGTCTATATGAAAGAAAATACCCAAGAGTGAGACCATTCTAAAAACAGCACCACTCAAACTGCTCAAAAACACATTCAAGAAGTTTATTTACCCTTCAGGTGCTTCACAGGAACTAAAGAAAAGTGGAAGGAAAAATTGAAAATTTTACTTTTTCCCATAAAAATATTACTTTAACTCCAAATTTTGCATTTTTACAAGGATAACAGGAAAAAATGCACAATGTACTTGGTTGTGCAATTTCTTTTGAGTATGCCACTACACCATATGTGGTGGAAAACTACTAGTGATGAGCGAAATTTGTTCGAAATCCGAACTTACTACTTAAATTCGACATGAATATGGCACATTTGGATTCGTGATCGGAAAGGCGAGCAAAATTTCTTAAATTAGGGAAAAATCGGCAACGTTCGGCAAATAAATGCGGGAACATGATTGCACAGCAACTACATTGTTTTTAACAGTTTTGCTAGCATAGTGCTTGTGTATGATGAGTGGGGGGGACTGGCTATTCGCGTTGACAGACGGCTTCGGGAGAGGTGCGGGATAACTCGACCCCCTGTGATGACTCCACCTCCTACAAGGTCCCCTCATATGGTGGTTCCCCTGGTCAGTCCAGAGGAGCCTATGCAATTAGGAGGGACATCTTTTCGGGGGAGGGGACCGGTGGTGCGCCATAAGACAGGAAGGTGTTTCTTCTGCGGGAGAAAGGGACATTTTATTGGGGGGTGTCCATCCCGTCCCTTGCAGAGTGAAGAGTCGTCGGAAAACTGTTGATCCCAGGTTGTGTGGTGGACGGCAATCTGGGAGTAGGTATTTCGTCCCTAGGTTCGTCTCAGTTTCTCGTACCGGCGGAGGTGGTGGTGGGTACGAGAACTGAGAGGATATCTGTTCTTCTGGATAGTGGGGCCGGGGCTAATCTGGTTGATGCTCGGTTTGCCCGGGTTCAAGGTATGCGATTGAGTGAGTTGGCTAAACCCATCCCCATATTCTCGATCGATGCCAGGCCTCTCGGTCAGGGAAGTTTTTTGCAAGCTGTGCATGACGTAAAACTTCAAGTGGGGGCGATACATAAAGAACTGTTGTCTTGCTACGTGTTGGAGGGTCTTCCCGCTCCTATAGTGTTGGGCCTTCCTTGGTTAACTAAGCATAACCCGGTTATTAATTGGCAAACCAGAGAGATAAGCCAATGGAGTAAATTCTGTAATATAAACTGCATGAACACGGTCATCGGTGCGGTTACTCCTTGGGTCTTACCTCCATTTCTGGCGGACTTTGAGGATGTATTCTCGGAGAAAGGGTGTCAGGAACTACCTCCTCATCGCGAGTATGACTGTTCTGTAAAACTGTTCCCTGAGGCCAAGTTACCTAAAGCTAGGTTGTATAACCTTTCTGGTCCTGAGAGGCAGGCCATGAAGGATTATATTTCAGAAAGTCTGGCTAAGGGGCATATTAGACCTTCATCTTCACCGGTGGCTGCGGGGTTCGTCTTTGTTAAGAAGAAAGATGGAGGCCTACGCCCTTGCCTGGATTTCCGTGAACTTAATCGGATTACGGTCCGAGATCCGTATCCACTCCCACTTATTCCCGATCTCTTTAATCAGATCGTGGGCGCCAAATGGTTCTCTAAGTTGGATCTCAGGGGGGGCGTACAATCTGATTAGGATGAAGGAGGGGGATGAGTGGAAGACGGCGTTTAACACTCCGGAGGGGCATTATGAGAACCTTGTCATGCCATTCGGTCTGACTAATGCCCCGGCGGTGTTCCAACACTTTGTTAATGACATTTTTCGCCGCCTGGTGGGACAGTTTGTTGTCATATATCTGGATGATATCTTAATTTACTCGCCGGATCTGGTGTCTCATCAGGAGCACGTTAGGCAGGTGTTACAGATCTTGCGGGATAATAAACTGTATGCCAAATGGGAAAAGTGTGTGTTCGCCGTACAGGAACTCCAGCTTTTAGGCTTCCTGGTTTCAGCGTCCGGTTTTCGTATGGACCCTGGGAAAGTGCGGGCAGTTCTTGAGTGGGATCGGCCAGAGAATCTTAAGGCACTACAACGTTTCCTGGGGTTTGCTAATTATTACCGGAAGTTCATTCGTAATTTCTCGTCCATGGTTAAGCCTCTCACAGACATGACTAAAAAGGGGACGGATTTTTCTAGGTGGTCTGACAAGGCTTGTCAAGCATTCTCCTCCTTGAAAAAATGTTTTGCCTCGGCACCCATACTCATTCAACCTGATGCGTCACAGCCATTCATTGTAGAGGTAGACGCTTCCGAGGTAGGGGTGGGAGCAGTATTGTCACAAGGTTCGTCCCCTGGTAAGTGGCATCCGTGCGCCTTTTTCTCTAAAAAATTGTCGTCCGCTGAGAGGAATTACGATGTCGGCAATAGGGAACTCTTGGCCATTAAGTTAGCTTTTGAGGAGCGGCGCCATTTTTTGGAGGGGGCAGTCCATCCGGTCACCGTCATCACCGATCACAAGAACCTGCTATATCTGGAGTCCGCGAAACGTCTGAATCCCAGACAAGCTAGGTGGTCATTGTTTTTTACCAGGTTTAATTTTGTCGTTACATATCGTCCTGGGTCAAAAAATGTAAAGGCGGATGCCTTATCTCGTAGTTTCCCTGGGGCCGGGAATACGGACGACCCGATTCCTATCCTTCAGGAGGGGGTGGTGGTTTCGGCAGTATGCTCTGAGCTGGAGGAGGAGGTATTGGAGGCTCAGGGGGACGCCCCTGTTGGACCTCCGGGGAGACTGTTTGTTCCAGATCAGTTGCGACAAAAGGTGATCGAGGCACACCATAACTCAGTTTTGGCAGGACACCCGGGGAGTAAAGCAACTGTGGATCTCCTCTCGCGTCGGTTTTGGTGGCCTAACTTACATAAGGAGGTGGTAACTTTTGTCGCGTCCTGTGGGGTTTGTGCGCGCTCTAAGACCTCACGTACCCGTCCGTCTGGGGCCCTCTTACCTTTGAAGATCCCGGAGCATCCTTGGACTCATCTGTCTATGGACTTTATTACGGACCTCCCTCCGTCTTCGGGTAAAACGGTCATACTCGTTGTAGTGGACAGGTTCAGCAAGATGGCACAGTTTATCGCTCTTCCGGCTATCCCTAATGCTAAAACTCTTGCGCAGGTGTTCATTGGGGAGATTGTGAGGCTTCACGGGGTACCCTCCGATGTGGTGTCTGATTGGGGGTCTCAGTTTGTGTCCAAGTTCTGGAAGGCGTTTTGTGCACGGCGGGGGATGCATTTGTCATTTTCATCGGCTTTTCACCCTCAGACCAATGGTCAGACGGAACGTATGAACCAGAGCTTGGAGACATATCTCCGGTGTTTTGTGTCAGAGAACCAGGAGGACTGGGCTTCTTTCTTACCTCTGGCAGAGTTTGCTCTTAATAATAGGCGGAGCGAGTCCACTGGTAAGTCCCCGTTTTTTGGGGCATATGGTTTTCACCCCCAGTTTTGTACTTTCAGTAGGGGGGGCTCTTCGGGGGTTCCTGAGGAGGAACGATTTTCTTCATCACTCGCTTCAGTATGGAGAGGGGTGCTGAAGAATCTGAATACTATGGGGAACCGATACAAACGTATGGCTGATAGGAGGAGAGTGTCTGGTCCGGACCTAAGTGTGAACGATCGGGTATGGTTGTCTACCAGGAATATTAAACTTAAGGTTCCCTCCTGGAAACTGGGTCCCAGGTTCATCGGGCCGTACAGAATCAGTTCTATTATTAATCCGGTGGCATTCCGTCTTGACCTCCCGCCTACGTTTAAAATTCACAACGTGTTCCACAGATCGTTGCTTAAGAGGTATGTGGCGCCGGTGGTACCGTCACCTTTACCTCCCCCTCCAGTGGTGGTCAATGGTAACTTGGAGTTCCAGGTATCAAGGGTCATCGATTCACGTTTTAATCGCCGGTCCCTTCAGTACCTGGTTCATTGGAAAGGGTATGGTCCTGAGGAGAGGATGTGGGTTCCTGCGTCGGATATTAACGCAGACTGATTAGTTCGGGCCTTCCACACGACTCACCCGGATAAACCTGGCCCTGAGGGTCCGGAGGCCCCTCGTAGAAGGGGAGGTACTGTCACGGGTGTGTCGCCACGAAGATCGTCACGATTACACAGCCTGACTTCTCGCAGCTGACTTTTTGGTGCTTGGTGTTTTCGGCAGTGAGGGAGTTAATTCTCTCTCTCTCTGTGCTAGACGAGGTCCAGCCTCGCCCAGCTGCAATCAATGTTGCTGTAATGAGACTCCTTCATATGCCTGCTGGTCTGTTTGGGAAGTGTCGGTGAAAGCATTTCACACAGACTTACAGAGCGGATCGTTGTATTTGGAGTTTCTGAGATAAGTGTATTTGGAGTGTTTTTTCCCTTCCTCGCTTTATCATTTATCTCCTTTCCCGTTGGAGTTCCCTCTGTTGTAGTTGTGTAGTTTTTGTATGCAAGGTGGTTTTGGTTTTTCCCTTGTACTGTCTCGTTCGTCTAAGTACTGTGTGTGGGCATATTATTACTTGTCCTCTTTTGTTGCGATCGGGGTCCTTCTCAGGACTAGATTACTTAGGTGCAGGGATCCTCAGGAGGTAGGGGTTACGCTGGCGGCCTGGACCTCTGTACCTTTAACAGTACCTCCAGGTTGAGGGATTAGTCAGGGCCCCAGCTTAGGGTCAGCTTAGGCTCCCTACCTCCAGTATACAGAGACAGCGTGACACTGAGACTGGGATGGAGATTTATCTTCCAACAAGACAATGATCCCAAACATAATGCAAAATCTACAATGGAATGGTTCAAAAATAAACGTATCCAGGTGTTAGAATGGCCAAGTCAAAGTCCAGACCTGAATCGAATCGAGAATCTATGGAAAGAGCTGCAAACTGCTGTTCACAAATGCCCTCCATCCAACCTCAATGAGCTCGAGCTGTTTTGCAAGGAAGAATGGGCAAGAATTTCAGCCTCTCAATGTGCAAAACTGATAGAGACATTCCCCAAGTGACTTGCAGCTGTAATCGCAGCAAAAGGTGGCGCTACAAATTATTAACTCAAGGGGGCCGAATAATATTGCACACCCCACTTTTCAGTTTTTAAGTTGTTAAAAAAGTTTAAAATATCCAATAAATTTCGTTCCACTTCACGATTGTGTCCCACTTGTTGTTGATTCTTCCCCAAAAAATTAGAATTTTATATCTTTATGTTTGAAGCCAGAAATGTGGCAAAAGGTAGAAAAGTTTAAGGGGGCCAAATACTTTCACAATGCACTGTATAATAAAGTATTACAATAAACCCTGATATACACAGAGTAAATTGATAGGACTTATCTCTGATTATTAGTGATGAGCGAGCATACTCGCAAGTACTCGGTACTCGCCCGAGCATCTCAGTACTCAAGATGCTCGGAGCTCACCGAGTACTTGCGAGATGCTCGTGCAGATGCTCGGGTCACCTCCCTGCATGTTTGGTGCTCTTTAGAGCGCAATCAACATGCAAGGATTGCCTGCAACTCACTGTAATGCCGCATCCATGTTAGTTGTGGCATTACAGTGATTGGCTGGCCGCACAGCGTCATCAGGTCTATATCAGACCTGGCGCCGCTGTGCTCTTCAGTCTACTCCGCAATCAGGCAGTGAAGGGAGAGTGGCTACTGAGCTAGGGAGAGATTTGGTTGTGTATTAGGTAGTATAGGGAGAAAACAAGTACATTACACATATCCATCTCAACAAACAGTCCTTCTGAGGACTAATCCATCTGTAGAGATATCAGGCAGGCAGTGTATATAGGCAGGCAGGCAGGTTATATAGCAGACTACAGTGCATATAGCACAAGAGGCTCCATTCCAGTTCTGCCTTCTGCTTCTGTTAGACATTTCTAGACAAAGGCCCAGGTCTCAGGGACCAGGAATATTTTTTTTTTGAATCTTAATCCTCATTATTTGCTTAAAAAGCAATCCAGAGAACACCGTTTTTCTGCGCCATTTGCTTCTTGGCAATGCAGAATACAGCCAGGTCATTTCCATATTACACAGCTAAAAATCCAGCTATTTAAACCTGTGGTTTGTCCGTCACATATAATTGCGCTGAAAATACTGCCATTTTTGGCCTCCATTCAAATTTTTTTTCAGTGTGTCAGCAAAGTTTTCCACACCGCTTTGCTGTTCAAAATAGTTATCTACAGGCAAGATATTTAAAACTGTGGTTTCTCCATCACACAGATTACATATAACTTTGCTCCAAATTCAGCAATTTGTAGTGAGCATGGAAGATATTGTCCTCCATTTAAAATGGGCAAGGCACGTGGCAAGGAACATGATGGTGATGGTGCATGCAGAGGCCAAGGCCATGGGCAAGCTGAAATTGTGCCACAACAAACACCCACATCTTCTCGTCTGACCTTCCTGCCTCAATCCCTAGGGGATGACAGCACACCACTATTGAACCCAGAGCAGTGTGAGAAGGTTGTTGGTTGGATAGCGGATAATGCTTCCAGTCACTTAGCCACCACCATCCTGTCTTCCACACGGTCAAGTCTCAGTAACTGTGAGTCTAGACTGCATATTCCTCACCCTGATCCTTCTTCTTCCCGCCATGCCGAGTGCCGGAGACAACTGATCCCACACTTGGACACTCTCAAGAGCTGTTCACTTTTCCATTTATAGATTCGGGCCTCTCGCCCGGTCCACTTGAAGCGGGGCAAGAGGAGATCACATGTAGCGATGCCCAAATTTTTGGGAAGCCACGGTCACACAAAGGCGACGGTGGGAAAGAGTCACAAGAGGTGGTGTTAAGGGGACGGTTGCAAACAGCTTTAGTAAATAATGGAAAGCAACCGAACCCGGGGGTGGACTGCGACCGAACACCTTCCGGGTGAGAAGGTAAAACAACCAACTTAAATAAAAATCCCCTCCGTGTTACTGCACACCGGAACAGGAATAGGGATTCACACTATCTCCGTTAACTGCACGAGAGATGTGCGATAAATAATGTATCTGTAGTCCTGTTACAGCACAGGGACTACATCGTTGGCGCTATGATGCGTGTGTGACTCACGCCGGCAAAGACGTGCTCCCAGCCGGCGTGCTACCGGACTGAGGAGTATCTCACCACGTGGCTTACAGGTGGTACCGGGAATAGGGTGTCTGCAGACTGCTCGGGGTGTAAGGCGACCCCTTTGTCAGAGCCAGACTGTCAGATGAAGCTACCTGCCTATTTCATCTACGCCTGCCAATTTCCATTAAACCTGCCTGCCAGAAACTAACGCACACTTGGAGCCCAAGAGACCAAGCGACCACACAACACCATCACAGCTCAATAATCAGAGCGCGCTGCCATGTTTGTGGGCGGGAAATTTAATGATTAAGCCCTGCCCACCGTCGCACCATTGGTGACGTCACCCGCGACCAATCAGGCGGTGCCAGGTCACCGGATCAGCTGACTCCCAAACCACCAATCACGGTCCGCCATGTCACGGGCATGCTCAGCACAGAGAATCCTGGACTTAGGCTTTAGCAGCCCTGTCTCCCTCCGCAACCTATCCTTCATGTTGCTAGGAACAAAGATGCGAGAAACATCCTGTTCATCTCGTGCACCAGCTAGGCGTTGGGACTGATGACGATGCTGAGCAGCATCAGCCCTGGCTGGACTGGAATGGGAAACCACAGAATCCACTGATAGTTCTGAACCCATTTTGAATCCAGCAAATGCCTGATGCCTAACAGGTGGACAATGATGAGACACAATTGCCAGAAAGTCAGGAGGAGGACCATAGTGCGGAAGTGGAAGACGAGGTGGTGGATGATATAGTAACTGACCCCACCTGGCAGGAGGACATCAAGAGCGAGGAGAGCAGCACATAGGAGGAGGGCGGCAGCGCACCCCAACAGGCAGGAAGAAGCAGTGTGGTGGCCGCAGAAAGAAGGCAGGCAACCTTTCCCCGTAACACCAACACGAAGGAAGTTGCCATTACAACTGTTAGGTCTTCCTGAGTCTTGTTGTTTTTTAAAGACTCTACCGATAGCCCCAAAAAGGCCATTTGCACCACCTGCCAGGCCAGCATCAGCAGGGGTGGCAAAACTAGCAGTCTGACCACCACCAGCATGATCAGGCACATGGCAGCAAACCACCTGACTTTGTGGGCTGAACACCAGAGTTCAAGAACAATGTCTGCGGGTGGCACCATTGCTTCTTCCTCTGTTGTGCATGAAAGCCAATCCCCTGTCCATGGTGCATGCGAAGATGCCTCCTGCCCTGCACCTGTCATTGCACAGTCTCAAGTAGCATGATCAGGAAGCACATCCATGTCCTTGTCCCAGCGTTCAGCATTCAGTTGTCCATATACCAGTCCTTGGAGCGCAAGCGCAAATACGCAGCCAACGTCCGACAGGCCACACTACTAAATTCCCACATTTCACGACTGCTTGCGCTCGAAATGTTGCCTTTTAGGCTCGTGGAGACGGAAGCATTCCGCAACCTGACGGTGGCGGCCGTTCCTCGGTACTCAATCCCCAGCTGCCACTATTTCTCCTGGTGTGCCGTCCCCGCATTACACAAGCACGTGTCCCAAAACATTAGCCTTGCCCTCAACAACGCAGTTATCGGGAAATTCCACCTAACCACAGACACGTGGACAAGTGCTTGTGGGCAGGGACGGTGCATCTCACTGACGGCACACTGGGTTAACATAGTGGAAGCCAGGACCCAGTCGGACCTTGGGACGGAACACGTCCTGCCGACGCCAAGGATTGAGTGCACTAGGTCAATCAGGGTTGCCCCCAAAGTCTACAGCTCCTGCACCTCATCCTCCTCAGCCTCCTTCTCCTTTTCAGCCTCCATCTCCGAAATGACCATATCAGTCACAAGCTGGAAACACTGCAGCATTGCCTCGACCAAGAGGCAACAGGCTGTGCTGAAGCTAATGTGCTTAGGTGACAAACCGCACAATGCTGAAGAGTTGTGGACAGCTCTAAAAGAGCAGGCAGATCTGTGGCTCACACAGCTGAACATACAGCCAGGCATGGTCTTGTGTGACAATGGCCGGAACCTGGTGGTGGCTCTGAGGCGAGGCGAGCTCACACACGTACCATGACTGGCCCATGTGCTTAACCTCATGGTTCAGCGGTTTCTCAAATCCTACCCAGAGCTGTCGGATCTGCTTGTTAAAGTACTCTGCCTGTGTGCCCATTTTAGAAAGTCAGCTACAGCTTCCGCCGCCCTTGCCGTGTTTCAGCAGCGTTTGCACCTTCCGGTTCACAGACTGGTGTGTGATGTCCCTGCGTGTAGGAACTCTACACTGCAGATGTTGGGAAGCATTTGTGAGCAGAAGAGGGCAGTTGTTGACTACCAGCATCAAAAAGGCTGTCGGTATTCAGTACAGACTCCACACATAAGACCTCAGAGTGGACATGGATTTCCGACATATGTACCATCCTCCAAAACTTTGAGGACTCCACCAAGATGGTGAGCGGCGATGACGCCATAATTAGCGTCACCATCCCACTTCTCTGTCTTCTGAAATGCTCTCTGCTCACAATCAAAGAGGATGCATTACAGGCAGAGCACAATTAGATGGAGCAAGGAACCATACAGGGTGATTACACACTGCCCAGCATTATCTCATCCCAACGTTGATTGGGTGACAATGAGGAAGAGGAGGAGGAGGAAGAACAGGACCTAGTTTCATGCGCTATAGATGGTACTACCTGCACAGCTGTCATACCATCTGTTCAGAGTGGATGGCCAGAGGACAGAGAGGAGGAGGAGGAGAACATGGCTGCGAGCCATCCTGCAACATGTATCTGGATTGACCCCCAGACTCCTGATGAACCTGATTCTGGGGAAACGCGTCGAGGCGATTGCATAATCAGAGATAAGTCCTATCAATTTACTCTGTGTATATCTGGGTTTATTGTAATACTCTATTATACCTATGCCAGGAAAATCATTGTATTAGATTAGGCAGTCACCTTACTCTTCTTTTATAGCTCTCTTGAGTAGGACCTTACAGGGATAGTTAGGGACAGCTCCAGTGGAGTGGGGGCGCCAAAGTCGTTTATTATGGTGCCAACCCCCGCGATAGGCTAGATCTTTGAATGGCTTATAGGGTTATTTTAAGACCGTCCTTCATATTAATAATCTGCTTATGGGTTGTGTTATATAACATTTATGGTTAGCTCTATCTCATTTTAAAACACATGGGTATTGGTGTTTTTTAGAAATGTAATAAAATTATTTGTTTTAAAGGGTATATATGTTCACTCAATAATTCTACTCCTTTGGGTCTATCACTGATGCTATTTCTAATGATTCTGCTACAGAACACTAGGAGATGGGATCATTTGGATCAAATCTGAATGCATTGGATCCTTACCTTAACCCCGTCACCCTCAGCCTGTTTTCGCCTTCCTGGTCAGGCACATTTTTTAAATTCTGAACAATGTCAGTTCATGAAGTAATAATATGACTTGCATTTATTTGTGAAAATATTGGATATTTGGTGAAAATTTAGAAAATTTCTAAATTTTCAAACTTTTAATTTTTATGCCCTTAAGCCAAAAAGCTATGTCACACAAAATAGTTAAAACATAAGATTTATCACATATATACTTTATATTAGAGCAAAATTTGAAACATAATTTTTTTTTTAGGAAGTTAGAAGAGTTAGAAGTTTATCAGCAATTTCTAATTTTTCTAATAAAATTTACTAAACCATTTTTTTAGGGACCACATTACATTAAAAGTGACTTTGAGAGGTCTATATGAAAGAAAATACCCAAGAGTGAGACCATTCTAAAAACAGCACCACTCAAACTGCTCAAAAACACATTCAAGAAGTTTATTTACCCTTCAGGTGCTTCACAGGAACTAAAGAAAAGTGGAAGGAAAAATTGAAAATTTTACTTTTTCCCATAAAAATATTACTTTAACTCCAAATTTTGCATTTTTACAAGGATAACAGGAAAAAATGCACAATGTACTTGGTTGTGCAATTTCTTTTGAGTATGCCACTACACCATATGTGGTGGAAAACTACTAGTGATGAGCGAAATTTGTTCGAAATCCGAACTTACTACTTAAATTCGACATGAATATGGCACATTTGGATTCGTGATCGGAAAGGCGAGCAAAATTTCTTAAATTAGGGAAAAATCGGCAACGTTCGGCAAATAAATGCGGGAACATGATTGCACAGCAACTACATTATTTTTAACAGTTTTGCTAGCATAGTGCTTGTGTATGATGAGTGGGGGGGACTGGTGATAGCTCAGAACGGATAAGCTTGTAATTTTTTTTTTCTTCCTGTAGGCGGTAACTTTAAGTCAGGAAAGCACGGCTAGCCAATCAGAGCACAGGAAGCATCCACACTGTACAGACACAAGGGCATCTGCAATTAGCTGCTGAAGTCATATGTCCTCTATATATAAAAAGCAGCCATGTTCCCTCAGCGCCATTTTATCCATGTCACTGCTGGAGACAGACGCTGCTGAGTGTGCGCCTGTGTACTGAGAGATATTAGCTACAGTAGGTAGATGGGCGCTTGTTTGGAAGTCAGGTAATGTAGATAAGTCCTCTGCTGTGTACCTGTTCAATCGACCTTGCAGCACATTTTTTTTTTTTGTGCAATTACTGAGATTCTGATAGAAAGAAAGGGGCCCATGCCATAGAACAGTGTTGCGTACCGGTTGTATTGTGCTCCATGCACGAGTATACCTTCAATCTATTTTTGCACTTGCTAATGTGATAAAGCCATTGTAGGCCACGTTTTTATTTTGTGGGGAGGAAATTCAGCTTTCTGAAGACTCTGCAGAGCTTCAGAGTTCTGACCACAAAAACCTTTTTTTTTTCATTTGCTAATGTGACCTACTATTTTATACGTGGTGAACTTCAGCTGTTTTCAGAGTAAAAAAAATATATTTTTTTGTCTTGCTAGGCAGAGTCCACAAAAGATTTTTTTGTGTCACAAACAAGATACACTCTGCTAAAAGCCACCTACTACATTAGTGGCGTTGAAGTTCAGCTGTTTTCAGAGTAAAAAAATATTTTTTTTTGTCTTGCTAGCCAGAGTCCACAAAAGATTTTTTTCTGTCACAAACGTGTTACACTCTGCTAGAAGTCACCTATGCCTTTAGTGGGGGTGAAATTCAGCTGTATGCAGAGCTCATGCTGAGTAAAAAAAGCAATTTTTTTCTGTGACTAACGTGATACAGCAGGCTAGATCTGAATTTGAAATATCTTGGAGCATATATTAAATGTTATACAGGCCTCATCCACAGTCAAAAATTACTTTTTTCCATTCCTAACGCTATATAGCAGAGGATATCTCAGTTTGAATTAGTTTAGAGAATATCTCGTATGTTATACAGGCCTCATCCACACTAAAAAAATACTTTCTTCTTCAACTAATGTGATACAGTAGGGGACATCTCAGTTTGAAATTGTTCGTAGCATATCTCTTATGTTATACAGGCCTTATCCACACCAAAAAAATACTTTCTTCTGTTACTAATGTCAAACACTAGGGGACATCTCAGGGTGTCAAGGGAGGGTGGTTCACTGCGATAGAGGGGGGTTGGCGATACCAGAGAAACTGTTAGTGAAGGTGTTAGTGAAGGTGAGGAACAAATGGAAGAGGAAGAGGTGATGGGGCTGCAACAGTCAGAACATGAAGAGTATAATCATCCCCTCTCTGCTTGTGTTTGGTGGGAGGGGACAGAGGAAACAAGCATCAGAATTACCCAGCCACCAACACAGCATAGGCTTGAACTTCAGGAAAGAGGCCGACATATGAGTGCGTTCTTGCTGCACTATCTGCAACATGATCCCAGTATGGTTATGATTCAAAATAATGCTGACGACTGGGTTGCCACTCTGTTAGATCCATGTTATGAGAGTAAATTTTGCCAGATGCTTCCCACCCTGTAAAGGGACCCACGAATGCTGGAGTATCGAAACACGCTTTCACACAACCTTAACATAGGTTTTCCGCAAGCCAGCAGTTAGGCACACAGAGTTCATTGCAGCTCTACACTTCCAACCTCCGGGACATCAATTCGTCAGCGCCAAAATATTAGCAGCAGCAGTAGTGTAAGTGGCAGAAGCAATTTCTGTAAGTCCTTTCACACATTTTTTAGACCAGCTCGTTCACCTTCACAACAGAGTACAAGTCAGACACATGGTGAACGACTGGAGAGGATGGTGCACTCCTGCTTGAGTCTCCATCTGCTGGGTTGGCTGTAGTGGAAGAGGTTTTTGTTCCTAATTCTACAATTTCTACTGTAGTGAAATTAATGTCACTTCGCTGGTGTCTGCCACTAATTTTTAGAAATGTGGAGAATCCTGATTGGGTCTCCATCTATTGTGTTTGGCTGTAGTGGAAGAGGTTTCTGTTTCCATTAAACTACTTCTACTCATAGGTTTTTTTAAGGTTGAAGGAAGACTAAGTCCATCTAGTTCAACCCATAGGCTAACATGTTGATCCAGAGGAAGGCAAAAAAAAAACATGTGGCAAAAGCTAAGCTCCACATTGGGGAAAAAAAATCCTTCCTGACTCCACATACGTCAATCAGACTAGTTCCCTGGATCAACACCCTTCCAAGGAATCTAGTATATATAACCCGTAATATAATACTTTTCAAGAAAGGCATCCATGCCATTCTTAAATTTTAGTAGTGAATCACTTATTACAACATCATGCGGCAGAGAGTTCCATAGTCTCACTGCTCTTACAGTAAAGAATCCACGTCTGTGATTATGATTAAACCTTCTTTCCTCCAGAGGTAGAAGATGCCCCCTTGTCCTCGTCTCAGGCCTCAGAGTAAAAAGATCAGTAGAAAGGTCTTTGTACTGTCCCCTCATATATTTGTACATAGTAATAAGATCACCCCTAAGCCTTAGATTTTCCAAACTAAATAACCCCAAGTGTTATAACCTGTCTTGGTATTGCAGACCCCCGAGTCTTCTAATAACCTTGGTCGCTCTTCTCTGCACCCTCTCTAGTTCAGCTATATCTTTCTTATACACCGGAGACCAGAACTGTACACAGTATTCTAAGTGTGGTCTCACTAGTGACTTGTATAGAGGTAAAATTATGTTCTCCTCATGAGCATCTATGCTTCTTTTAATGCATCCCATTATTTTATTTGACTTTGCAGCAGCTGCCTGACACAGGCCAACAAACGTGAGCTTGTCGTCCACCAATACACCCAGGTCTTTTTCAGTGACAGTTTTTCCCAGTGCTTTACAAATAAGCATATAATTATACAGTACATTTCATTTCCTCTGCCCAAGTGGATTACCTTACATTTATTCCCATTAAAGCTCATTTGCCATTTATCAGCCCAAGCTTCTAGTTTACATAGATCCTAATATAAAATTGTCCTCTGTATTGATTACCCTGCAGAGTTTAGTGTCATCTGCAAATATTAAAACACTACTCTGTATGCCCCCTACAAGGTCATTAATAAATATGTTAAAAATAAGCGGGCCCAATACTGACCCCTGTAGTACCCCACTGTTAACTGTGACCCAGTCTGAGTGTGTTCCATTAATAACCACCCTTTTTTTCCTATCACAGAGCCAGTTCTTAACCCACTTACATATATTTTCCCCTATCCCCATTGTTCTCATTTTATGTATCAACCTTTTGTGTGGAACCATATCAAAAGCTTTTGAAAAGTCCAAATTCACTACATTTACTGCATTTCCTTGTTCCAGTCCGGAACTAACCTCTTCATAAAAACTGATCAGATTAGTTTGACAGGAATGGTCTCTCGTAAACCCATGTTGATTTTGGGTCATGTTGATACTCATGTGAAATTGATGCCACTTTGCTGGTGTCTGCCACTAATTTTTGGAACTGTGGGGAATCCTGATAGGGTCTGCATCTACTGGGTTGGCTGTAGGGGAAGAGGTGTCGTTCCTAATTCTACAATTACTGTACTGAAATTGATGCCACTTTGGTGGTTTTAGGCCATCATTTTTTGAAATGTGGAGAATCCTGACTGGGTCTCCATCTATTTGGTTGGGCGTAGTGGAAGCGGTGTTGCTCCCCATTATACTACTTAAACTCTAGTGAAATTGATGCCACTTTGCTGGTGTTAGGCCCTAATTTAGGGAAATGTGAACACTCCTGGTTAGGTCTCCATTTCCTGGGTTGGTCGTAGTGGAAGAGGTTTTGGTCTCCATCTATTTGTATAGTTATACTGTAGTAAAATTAATTATTTGGTGCAGACATTGTTCTCCACAAAGGGGTACACAAACATGATTAACTCAAAATTGGAATTCAATAAACAACCATCAGCCGACCCATCAAATGCATCTGCTGATTCTTCCTCCTCCTCTGTTACCGTGCCAAGTATTGTCACGCAGGTCTCCGACCACAGAACCTACGGTTGCATACTTGCTCTAGTCAGGCTGAGTAAGAGCCCGTCAGCTGTAACAGAACCTGACATTCCTGCTGTGTTTGTTTCACTGAGCACACCACATGTTTCTCAATCCACCGTAACATCTCCGCCTGCACATCATTCACGGTCCAGCAGTTTGTCCGTTTCACCGTATGCCGCCCTCTCTCATCACTGCAGTCAGCCCTCGTTCCCACAGTTGTGGTCACTTAAAAGATTGTTTACTCCTACACATGACAAAGCTAAGAGGATGAACGCCACCATCTCCAATCTGTAGGCTACAGAAATGGTGGTCTTAGGCCCTATTTTTTTTAAATGTCAACAGTTGTGATTGTGTCTCCATCTGCTGGTTTGGCTGTAGTGGAAGTGGTGTCGATTGCCATTATACTACTTAAACTCTAGTGAAATTGATGCCACTTTGGAGGTGTTAGGCCCTAATTTAGGGAAATATAAACACTTCTGATTGAGTCTCCATCTACTGGGTTGGCTTTATGGGAATACGTGTCGTTCCTAATTCCACAATTTCTACTGTAGTGAAATTGATGCCACTTTGCTGGTGTCTGCCACTAATTTTTGGAAATGTAGGGAATCCTGATTGGGTCTCCATCCTGCTATCTGGGAGAAAGTGGGGACCAAACTTCATTGTTGCACTCACCGGAGGTCACTGGAGCAGAAGTCACAGTGACTCCCAGTGCCTACACACTAGAGCAGATCAGTAAAATAGGGCAGGGAGAAAAAAAAAGTGCCTTAAGCTATAGGCGCATAGCGCATGCTTGGGATGTGCAGCCCTAAACTGCACGTCACAGGGCCCTGTGACGTACAGAGGGGAAAGGGGAAGGGGGGAATATTTAAATGAAGCATATAGGCAGGCAATTCTTGGCACCCCTGGATACCAAGCCTAGGAAAAAGGATTTAATTAAAAGCAATTTCACAGTCACAAGACCGCTAATATGGGACATACAGGTAAGTATAGATTTACATTTCTATAACCTGTATGCCCATATTAGTGGTCTGATAGGTCCCAGGGGGGTGACAGATACCCTTTAAAGACACAGAGCTGGGCCACAGTAACGACATGTTCCCATTAGAAAGGAGAGGGTCTGATATACAGTTATAGGGTATGCAGTGAGTTCAACGGCTGCCAAAATTTAGGAAAAACCCTACTAAAAATTTAAAGACACATAGAGCAGGGCCACAGTAATGAGTATGACATGTTCCCATTAGAAAGGAGAGGGTCTGCTATACAGTTATAGTGTAAGCAGTGAGTACAGCGGCTGCCAAAAATTTGGAGGCACTCCAATGTCCCTTGCAAGAGACATAGAGGTTGCAGGGCCTCCTGAAAACAATGTTCCCATTATTAGGAAGTGGGTCTCCCATACTGTTTGCCTATGCAGTGAATGCAACGGCTGCCAAAATTTTGGAGGCACGCCAATGTCCCTTGCAAGAGATGTAGATATGGTAGATATGGTAGTTATATGGTGGTGGAGGATGAGGATGAGGAGAAGGAGGAGGAGGGGAGCAAATATCCATGTCTGGGTGTGAAGACAGAGGTGCATGAGAATAGAGTTAGACTTCCCAAAAAAACGACACTGTATTTGAGTTTGTTACGCTACTATCATTCGGTAGTGTTGAGAAGTCTGGCCCAATCCAGCCCTTGTTCATTTTTATAAGAGTCAGCCTGTCAGCATTTTCAGTTGCAGGCGGCTGCGCCTATCTCTTATAATTCCACTAGCATCACTAAAAGCACGCTCTGATAAACCGCTGGCGGCAGGGCATGCCAGGACCTCCAAGGCGTAGAGAGCCAGTTCATGCCACGTGTCCAGCTTTGATAACCAATAACTATAAGGCATAGAGGAATCACGTAGGACATTGGTACGGTCAGCAAGGTACTCCCTCAGCATCTTCCCAAACTTTGCACTCCTTGTGAGAGTACCCCACGCCTCAGGGTCTGTGCGATGGGAGGGTCTGAGAAAACTGTCCCAGAACTTTGACAGTGTTCCCCTGCCTCTGCTGGATTGCATTTGTGTCTCTCTCGTTTGTACTCTCTGCCGCTAGCATTTTCAGATGGGAATTTTCTGCAACAAGGGCCTTCTCATACTGCCCCACTGCCCCATTTTATTAGGCCTGTCCTGGGCGGGAAAAAGAGACAGAAAGTTCTCCTTGTAGCGTGGGTCTAGAAGTGTCACCAACCAGTAATGACTGTCACCCAAAATTTGGACAACGCGACGGTCACTGGAAAGGCAGTGTAACATAAACTCAGCCATGTGTGCAAGACTGCTAACAGGCAAGACTTCCGTGTCCTCACCAAGAGGACGACTGACCATGCTCTCCTCCTCATCTTCCTCCTCCCTGTCCTCAGCCCATGCTCGCTGAACAGATGTTATGACAATTGTGCAGGTAGTACCGTCTATACAGCAGGAAACTAGCTCCTGTTCTTCATCCTCCTCTTCCTCATTGTCACCCAATCCATGTTGGGATGAGATGAGGCTAGGCTGTGTGGAATTGCCTTGCATGGTTCCTTGCTCTATCTCATCATGCTCCGCCTGCAATGCATCCTCTTTAATTGTAAGCAGAGAGTATTTCAGAGGACAGAGGAGCGTGATGGTGACACTAATTATGGTGTCATCGCCACTCACCATCTTGGTGGAGTCCTCAAAGTTTTGGAGGATGGTACAGATGTCTGACATCCATGTCCACTCCTAAGGTCTTATTTGTGGAGTCTGACCTGAATACCGACGGCCTTGTTGATGCTGGTAGTCAACAAGTTCCCTCTTCTGCTCAAAAACCATTCCCAACATCTGCAATGTAGCGTTCCAATGCGTGGGGACATCGCACAACAGTCGTTGAGCTGTAGCTGACTTTATAAAATGGGCACACACATGGCGTACTTTGACTAGCAGATCCGGGTAGGTTTTGAGAAACCACTGAACCATGAGGTTAAGCACATGGGCCAGCCATGGTACGTGTGTGAGCTAACCTTGCTTCAGAGCCGCCACCAGGTTCCGGGTATTGTCACACATGACCATGCCTGGCTGTACGGCCAGCGGTGTCAGCCACAGATCTGCCTGCTCTTTCAGAGCTGTCCACAACTCTTCAGCTAAGCATATTAGCTTGAGAACAGCCGGTTGCCGCTTGGCCGAGGCTGTGCTGCAGTTCTTCCAGCTTGTGACTGATGTGGTCATTTCGGAGATGGAGGCTGAAAAGGAGGAGGAGGAGGTGCAGGAACTGTAGAATGTGGGGGCAACCCTGATTGACCCAGGGCCTGCAATCCTTGGCATCAGCAGGACGTGTTCTGTCCCAAAGTCCGACTGGGTCCCGGCTTCCACTAATTTAACCCAGTGTGCCGTCAGCGAGATGTTCCGTCCCTGCCCACAAGCACTTGTCCATGTGTCCATGGTTAGGTGGACTTTCCCATTAACTGCGTTGTTGAGGGCACGCTAATGTTGTGGGACATGTGCTTGTGTAATTCGGGGACGGCACACCGGGAGAAATAGTGGCGACTGGGGACCAAGTACCGAGGGACAGCCATCGAAATCAGATTGCAGAAAGCTTCCGTCTCCCCGAGCCTAAAAGGCAACATTTCGAGCGCCTTGCCCATTTTAAATGGAGGACAATATTTTCCAAGTTTACGAGAAATAGCTGATTTTGGATCACTGTTATATGTGATACTTTTGACAGAGAACCACGGTTTTAAATAGCAGGCCTTTAGTTTACTAATACTATTCTTCACAGAGACCTAGTGTGCAAAGCTTGACCAACACACTGCAATGAAATGGAAGACAGAAATGGCTGATTTTGGATCGCTGTTATATGTGATACGTCTGACAAAGAACCACACTTTTAAATAGCTGGCCTGTAGTTTACTAATACTATTCTTGACAAAGACCTAGTGTGAATATCTTGCAACAAAATGGAAAAGGAGGCCAATATTTCCCACGTTCAGTTCAAATTTCTGGATTTTTATCGCTGTAGTATGGAAAAATCTGGCTATATTCTGCAATGCTAACAAGCAAATGGAGAAGAGAAATGGTGTACTTTGGGTTGCTTTTTAAGCAAATAACCAGGATAAAGATAAAAAAATTGCCCTGGCCCCTGATACCTGGGGCTATGTCTGCAAATATTTGTCACAACAGGATCAATCAGAAGTTGAACATGCAATTGACCCTCTTGTGCTGTATCATGCACTGCAGTCTGTCACATACCCTGCCTGCCTTGGTTTTTAAGCAAATAACTAGGATTAAGATAAAATATAAAAATTTGGCCTGGCCTCTAATACCTGGGGCTATGTCTACAAATATCTGTAAGAACAGCAGCAGCAGGAATGTGCTATGGACCCTATTGCACTCTGTGCACTGCAGTCTGCCACATACACCGCCAGCCTAACTCCTGCTATCACCAATGAATATATGCAGCTGGATTAGTCCTCAGAAGGACTGTTAGTTCAGATGGATATATAAATATGTTGTGAAATACCTATACTAACTATAAACAATCAAATCTATCCCTGACTATGCAGCAGCTCTCCCTACTCTGCCTTCCGGGGTAGACTGTGATGAGCATAGCGGCACCAGGTCTTATATAGACCTGATGATGCTGTGCGGCCAGCCAATCACTGTAATGCCCACAACTAACATGGCTACGGCATTACAGTGCGTGGCAAGCAATCCCTGCATGTTCATTGGCTCTCTAAAGAGTGCCAAACATGCATGGCGGGGACCCGAGTTCCCGCCCGAGCAATCCGGAAATACTCGCCAAGCGCCGAGCTTGTCGAGCACCGTGATGCTTGGGCCAGTATCGAGCAGTGGCGAGCACATTTGCTCACTAGTCTTCATCTATTGGGTTTGGCTGGCTGCACTGGTAGAGGTTTCTGTCTCCATTAAACTACTTCTACTCTGGTAAAGTTGATGCCACTTTGCTGGTGTCTGCCACTAATTTTTGGAAAAGTGGAGAATCCCGATTGGATCTCCATCTATTGGATTTGGCTGTAGCGGAAGAGTTCTCGGTCACCATTATACTACACTGCTCAAAAAAATAAAGGGAACACTCAAATAACACATCCTAGATCTGAATGAATGAAATATTCTCATTGAATACTTTGTTCTGTACAAAGTTGAATGTGCTGACAACAAAATCACACAAAAATCATCAATGGAAATCAAATTTATTAACCAATGGAGGCCTGGATTTGGAGTCACCCCCAAAATTAAAGTGAAAAAACACACTACAGGCTGATCCAACTTTGATGTAATGTCCTTAAAACAAGTCAAATTGAGGCTCAGTATTGTGTGTGGCCTCCACATGCCTGTATGACCTCCCTACAATGCCTGGGCATGCTCCTGATGAGGTTGTGGATGGTCTCCTGTGGGATCTCCTCCCAGACCTGGGCTAAAGCATCCGCCAACTCCTGGATAGTCTGTGGTGCAACGTGACATTGGTGGATGGAGCGAGACATGACCCAGATGTGCTCAATCAGATTCAGGTCTGGGGAACGTGCAGGCCAGTCCATAGCTTCAATGCCTTCATCTTGCAGGAACTGCTGACACACTCCAGCCACATGAGGTCTGGCATTGTCCTGCATTAGGAGGAACCCAGGGCCAACTGCACCAGCATATGGCAGCCAGGCTACCTCCGGCGAGCACATGGAGGGGTGTGCGACCCTCCAAAGAAATGCTACCCCACACCATTACTGACCCACTGCCAAACCGGCGATGCTGAAGGATGTTGCAGGCAGCAGATCACTCTCCATGGCGTCTCCAGACTCTGTCACGTCTGTCACATGTGCTCAGTGTGAACCTGCTTTCATATGTGAAGAGCACAGAGCTCCAGTGGTGTTCTGTGGCAAATGCCAAGCGTCCTGCATGGTGTTTGGCTGTGAGCACAACCTCCATCTGTGGACGTCGGGCCCTCATACCACCCTCATGGAGTCGGCTTCTAACTGTACAGACACATGAACATTTGCAGCCTGCTGGAGTTCATTTTGCAGGGCTCTTGCAGTGCTCTTCCTGTTCCTCCTTGCACAAAAGTAAAGGTAGTGGTCCTGCTGCTGGGTTATTGCCCCCATACGGCCCCCTCCACGTCTCATGGTGTACTGGCCTGTCTCCTTGTAGCGCCTCCAGCCTCTGGACACTACGCTGACAGACACAGCAAACCTTCTTGCCACAACTTGCATTGATGTGCCATCCTGGATGAGCTGCATTACCTGAGCAACTTCTGTGGGTTGTAGAGTCTGTCTCATGCTACCACGAGTGTGAAAGCACAACCAACATTCAAAAGTGACCAAAATATCAGCCAGAAAGCATTGGTACTGAGATGTGGTCTGTGGTCCCCACCTGCAGAACCACTCCTTTATTGAGGGCGTCTTGATAATTGCCAATAATTTCCATCTATTATCTATTCCATTTGCACAACAGCATGTGAAATTGATTGTCAATCAGTGATGCTTCCTGTGGACAGTTTGATTTCACAGAAGTTTGATTTACTTGGACTTATATTCTGTTGTTTAAGTGTTCCCTTTATTTTTTTGAGCAGTGTAGTTCTACTCTTGTAAAATTAATTCTTTGGTGTAGATATTTTTGTCACAATCACAATATATAATCAAAATTGGTTTTCTTAGTACCATGGTATGTAAAGCAGGCTATATTTCATCTTTTAATTTTTTGGTGCTGATGTTGTTCTCCATACAGAAGTACGCATTAGTAATGAGAGAGCACAAAATGTGCTCAACTTAGTTGTTCAGTGGTTTCTCAAAACCTGCCCAGATCTGCTAGAGCTTCTTGTGAAAGTACAATGCGTGTGTGCCCATTTCAGAAAGTCAGCTATAGCTTCTGCCTCCCTAGCAGTGCTTCAGCAGCGTTTGCAGCTTCCAGCTCACCGACTGTTGTGCGATGTCACGACATGTTGGAAATCAGCGTTGCAGATGTTGGGAAGGATTTGTAGGTAGCAGAGGGCAGTTTTTGAGTACCAGCTTCAACAAGCCCATCGGCTTTCAGGTCAGCCTCCACACATAAGAGCTTATGAGTGGGCATGGATGTCTGACATCTGTGCCGTCCTCCAAAACTTGGAGGACTCCACCAAGATGGTGAGCGGAGATGACACCATAATTTGCGCCACCATCCCGCTTCTCTGTCTACTGAAATGCAAGGTGCTCAAAGTTAAAGATTAGGCATTGCAGGCGGAGCAAGGAACTATGCATCCCAGCCTCATCTCATCTCAATGCGGATTGGGTAATAATGAGGAGAAGGATGAGGAGAAGAACATGGACAATCGTCCTCTTGAGGAGGACTGGGAAATTTTGGCTGTCTTGGAAGTCTCGATACCCCATTTTCAGTCTGTGGGAAAGCTGTATGAGTTTTGCTTAATGACCTTCAGTGGCCTAAACCGTGGCTTTGCTTATGCACGTTATTTCTCAAAACTCATTGCAGAACAGGCCATTGTTCAGCTCTGTAGTGATTAAATTCAAGGCATAAAGAAAGATCTTTGTCTGTGATTAAGCACCACCAAGAAATGTGAGCTGATGTTGGACGGGCTACCATTGCTTATGCAACTAGGACTTCCTGGGAGAGATGCACCCAGATTAGATACGTTTTCCCTCTATGCCAGTCCTTTCACCGAGCTAAAGAATATGGCTGTGGTGAAATACAACTCTCACCGAGAAGCAGTGTCAGACTGAAGGACATTGGGCCCACAAGAGGATTTTCATAGAATCATAGAATGGTAGAGTTGGAAGGGACCTCCTGGGTCATCTGGTCCAACCCCCTGCTCAAAGCAGGATTCACTAGATCATCTCAGACAGATGTCTGTCCAGCCTCTGTTTGAAGACGTCCATTGAAGGGGAACTCACCACCTCTCGTGGCAGCCTGTTCCACTCATTAATCACCCTAACTGTCAAAAAGTTTTTTCTAATATCTAATCTGTGTCTCCTCCCATTTAGTTTCATCCCATTGCTTTTAGTCTTTCCTTGTGCAAATGAGAATAAAGATGATCCTTCTACAATGTGACAGCCCTTGACATATTTGTAGACAGCTATTAAGTCTCCTCTCAGTCTTCTTTTTTGCAAGCTAAACATTCCCAAATCCTGCAACCGTTCCTCATAGGACATGGTTTGCAGACCAGTCAGCATTCTGGTCGCTCTTCTCTGAACTTGCTCCAGTTTGTCTATGTCTTTTTTAAAATGTGGTGCCCAAAACTGTACACAGTATTCCAGATGAGGTCTGACCAAAGAGGAGTAAAGACCGATAATGACTTCACGTGATCTAGACTGTATGCTTCTGTTAATACATCCCAGAATTGTATTTGCCTTTTTTGCTGCTGCATCACACTGTTGACTCATGTTCAGTCTATGATCTATTAGTATACCTAAGTCTTTTTCACATATACTGTTGCTTAGCTCTATTCCTCCCATTCTGTATATGCTTTTTTCATTTTTATTGCCCAGATGTAGTACTTTGCATTTTTCCCTGTTAAAAACCATTCTGTTGGTTGCTGCCCACTGCTCCAGTTTATTTAGGTCTTTTTGAATCCTCTCTCTCTCTTCTCTAGTATTAGCTATCCCTCCTAGCTTTGTGTCATCAGCAAATTTAATCAGTTTACCCTCAATTCCTTCATCTAAATCATTAATAAAGATGTTGAACAATACAGGTCCCAGGACGGAGCCCTGTGGTACCCCACTTGAGACATTCATCCAGCTGGATGTGAAGCCATTTACAACCACCCTTTGAGTCCGATCACTAAGCCAGTTATGAATCCACCTAACAGTTGCCTGGTCCATTGCATACTTGGTCATTTTTTCAATAAGGATGGTGTGAGATACTTTGTCAAATGCTTTGCTGAAGTCAAGATATACTATATCTACAGCATTTCCCTGATCCACCCAGTCAGTGATTCTGTCATAGAAGGAAATTAAGTTAGTCTGACATGACTTGTTAGTTACAAACCCATGCTGACTCTGGTTAATCACTTCATTCTTATCCATGTACTTACATACATGTTGTTTAATAATTTGTTCAAAGATCTTTCCTGGTATAGAAGTCAGACTCACCGGCCTATAGTTCCCTGGGTCCACCTTCTTCCCCTTTTTGAAGATAGGAACAACATTTGCTCTTCTCCAGTCTTCTGGGACTTCTCCTGTTCTCCAAGAATTTTCAAAGATTATGGAGAGTGGTTCTAAAATTTCTTCTACGATCTCCTTCAGTACTCTGGGGTGTAATTCATCTGGACCTGGAGACTTGAACTCATTTATGTTAGCTAAATATTCCCTCACAATCTTTCTGTTTACAGATAACTTGGATTCCTCTATTCCTTTAAAAGGACAGTGAAGATCAGTTGATGTTACATTTTCTTTCTGAGAGAAAACAGATGTAAAATAGGAATTAAAAAGTTCGGCCTTCTCAACATCCTCTCTTACCATTTCTCCATTTTCATCCTGTAAAAATCCTATAGCATCTTTGACTTTTCTTTTACTTTTGACATACCCCCAAAATCCTTTTTTATTGCTTTTGACATCTCTTGCAAGCCTTAATTCATTGTCAGCTTTAGCTACCCTGATACGTGCCCTACAGGATCTGCAGACTGCATTATAATCTTCTTTAGATATGCCTCCCTCTTTCCATTTAATAAACATTTCTTTCTTTCTTTTTAGCATGTGTTTAAGTTCTGTGTTCATCCATCCTGGTTTCCTTAAATGCTTCCCATTCTTCCTACTTTTCGGGATTGTTAACGATTGTGCTTTGAGAATCTCATTTTTAAAAATTTCCCATCCTTCCTGGACATTTTTGTCCTTAAGGACATCCAGCCATTGGATCCCTCCTATTCTCTTTCTGAGTCTCTTAAAATCTGCCTTTCTAAAATCTAACCTTGAAGTTTGAGTCTTCACGTCTTCCTCCTCTAGTTATCCAAAATTCTATAATAGCATGATCGCTGCCTCCTAGGGTCCCAGCCACCTTTACCTCCTCAACCATTTCCTCCCTGTTTATAAGGATTAGATCCAAAGTAGCAGATCCCCTTGTTTTCTCCCCTACCTTTTGGAAGATAAAGTTGTCAGCAAGAGAGGATAAGAATTTGCTTGACCTGTTAGTTTTACTTGAGAGAGATTCCCAAAAAATGTCTGGATAGTTGAAATCTCCCATGACCACTACGTCATATTTTTTGGAGAACTTGGTCATTTGATATATAAAGAGTTCATCCATATCTTCAGCTTGCCCAGGTGGCCTGTAGTAAATGCCTACAATGGTGTCCTTTCCGTTGTTCTCTCCTTGTATTCTTACCCAAACAGTTTCCACAGAACTCCCAGTCTCTGAAGCTTCAATCTCTGTTCAGATATACGCTTTTCTAACATACAATGCAACACCTCCTCCTCGTTTATCAAGTCTGTTTCCTGCAAATAAGTTGTATCCTTTTAGCCTTTTATTCCAATCATGTGTATCGTCCCACCAAGTTTCAGTGATTCCAATGACATCATATTCCTTTTCCTGCATTAGTAGTTCCAATTCTCCTTGTTTGTTGCCCATGCTTTGTGCATTTGTATAAAAACATTTTAGTTTGTGATTGGTTTCTCTTCCTCCCATATTTTTATTATTTAAATTGTTTTGTCTTTGTTCTTCCTTTCCACTTCCAGTAGCAGAGATCTCAATAGTATTTGTCAGCTGTATGGCTTTTTCTGGCCTTTTGCTTCCCTTCCCACATTGTTCTAGTTTAAAGCTCTTCTGATGAGTGTAGCAAGGCGACTTCCAAATACATGTTTTCCAGTCTTCGTAAGGTGCACCCCATCTCTAGCAAGTAGTCCATCGTATAGGTAATTCATTCCGTGATCCAGAAATCCAAATCCTTGTTGACGGCACCATCGACGTAGCCAGTTGTTCACCTGTAGAATCTTATTCCACCTCATTGTTCCATGGCCATCCACTGGGAGGATGGATGAGAAGACCACCTGCGCTCCCAATTCTTTCACTTTCTTGCCTAAGTCTTCAAAGTCACTGCAGATGGTTTCCAGGTCCTTTCTTGCGGTGTCATTTGTCCCCACATGTATTAGCAGGAATGGGTAGTGATCTGTAGGTCTGAAGAGTCTTGATATCCTGTCAGACACATCTTTAATTTTTGCTCCTGGAAGACAGCACATTTCTCTTGAGGTTATGTCTGGTCTGCAGATAGCGGCCTCTGTTCCTCTTAACAGGGAATCACCCATGACCACCACTCTCCGTTTTTTCTTCACAACATTCTTCTTTCTCCATCCAGGAGGATTCTGAGGGCTTACAAGGTTATGCATTGCTGGCAAAGTCTTATTTTGCTGTATTTCTTCATGGTTCTCCTGCGTGAGAGCCTGGTACTGGTTCCTGAGCAGTATGGGTGCTGACTGCCTCTCGATCCTCCTGCTTCTGTGGGTCACATGCTTCCATTCCTCTGTTTCGTCAGGTGCAGTTCGAATTTCTTCTCTTTCTGAATCATGAAGAGATAATTCTGCTCTGTCTAAGAACTCTTCACCTTCCTTAATGATTTTCAAGGTAGTTAACCTCTCTTCTAGATTTCGCAACTTTTCCTCCAACAGGGACACAAGCTTGCATTTCTGGCATGTGAAGTTTGGCTTTTCCACTGGCAAGTCTGTGAACATGTAGCAGGATATGCAGCTCACCAAATGGCTCCTGGACTCTTCCATGTTCTTATTGTTAATGTTCTGAAAACAGTGAAAAAAGCTTAAAAAAAAAGCTTCAAAATGCGCGCGC
Source organism: Phyllobates terribilis (assembly GCF_046119375.1). NCBI lineage: Eukaryota > Metazoa > Chordata > Amphibia > Anura > Dendrobatidae > Phyllobates > Phyllobates terribilis. Next base: position 794,071,950 of record NW_027362761.1, read on the forward strand.
CAGTAGGCGCGCGGTTTACTGATGTCCTCTTTTCAGCTCCAACAGCCAAAATCCAGTGTTCTTTGAGCTCGCGGAAACTCTTCACTTACCACAAAATGCAGTGGGAATATGCAAATTATCTCCTCAGGACTCCTCCCCTGGTTTACCGATGTCCTCTTTTCAGCTCCAACAGCCAAAATCCAGTGTTCTTTGAGCTCGCGGAGACTCTTCACTTACCCCAAAATGCAGTGGGAATATGCAAATTATCTCCACAGGACTCCTCCCCTGGTTTACCGATGTCCTCTTTTCAGCTCCAACAGCCAAAATCCAGTGTTCTTTGAGCTCGCGGAGACTCTTCACTTACCCCAAAATGCAGTGGGAATATGCAAATTATCTCCTCAGGACTCCTCCCCTGGTTTGTTCTGAGGAACCACCTTTCTTCCCCGCTAAATATCCCCATCGCAGCTGCAAGGTTTGCGCTACGAACTCTCCTGAAAGAGAAGCCAGTGCCCACCGGAGGATTCTACGGTTTTCTGGTGGGCCCATCCAACTCTGCCGAGAAGCAGCCCTGGCTAAGAAAAGTCTGTGTGAAGGTTCCCGGACACTCTATGGCTGCTTTTTTACTGAGAGGGAAACCCACGCAAACATGAGGAGAACATACGAAACCCTTGCAGATGTTGTCCTTGTTTGGATTTGAACCCAGGATCCCAGTGCTGCAAGGCTTCAGTGCTAACCACTAGTAATGAGCGAGCATTAAAATGCTCGGGTACTAATTGCTCGGGTCGAGCAAATTGGAATACTCGGGTGCTCGACCCGAGCAATGAGCCCAATGTAAGTCTATGGGAAACTCGAGCATTTTTCAGGTGGCTCCCCCTTGCGGTCTGCAGAGGGCCTAGAAATTGCCCAAATCGATGGGAACAGCGCTCAAATGACATGGAGACAGCATGGGGTAGACCCCTGGAAGCATTTCTGACTCCTAGGTCACTACTGTCAACAATATTGTCAGAGGTATTACGCCACTTTTACGGACTCACAATAAAACATACAAAAACAAAACTAAAATGGATTTTCCTGGAAATATGTTAAGGAACATCCTTTCCATGACATGTACAATGTATATAAAGCAAAATAAATAACCAAAAACAAAAATACTCCTCCACACCATGGGCTATGTTCACACGTAGCGTTTTTGATGCGTTTTTGCACTTTTGAATTGCTTTCAACAAAGACAAATGCATTCACTGGGAAATGTTATTTTAACATTTTACAACCTTATCTGGCCATGTGGTGTGTGACACATCATCAGACACATGCATACAGTGCTGAAAAGACATGGGAACAGCATGGGGAAGACCTCTGGAAGCATTTCTGACTCCCAGGTCACTGCCTAAAAGTGTGCCCATCATAAGTGATCCTTGGCGCATGCGAAGATGCCTCCCGCCATGCACCTGTCATTTCAGACTTGCAACAATCACCGTCCACGTCCTTGTCCCAGTACAGCGTTCAGTTGTCCCTACCACATTGGAATGCAAGCGCAAGTATGCAGCCAGCCAGCCACCCACCCACAGGCTGCAATACTATACTACCAAATTTTTGACAGCTGCTTGCACTTGAAATGTGGCCTTTTAGGCTCGTGGAGGTGGAAGCTTTTCATAACCTCATGCCGGCAGCGGCCGGGTGTCCATACTCGGTCCCCAGCCGCCACTGTTTCTCCCGGTGTCGCCTCCGCCTTCCACAAGCACGTCTCTTACACCATTACCCATGCCCTCCCCAGTGCACTTACTGGGAAGAACCGCCTAACCACAAACACGTGGAAAGGTAAATGTGGCCAGAGACAGTAGGGAGCCAGTCCACAACTTTTTTTGCTGAGAGTTGTATTTAGCTCGGTGAAAGGACTGGCATAGAGGGAAACCGTATCTACCCAGCGTGTCATTTCTCCCAGGAAGTCCTGTAATTGAGCTTGTTGCAGAAGCAATGGCAGACTTCCAACATCAACTCGCACTTGTCGGTGGTGCTTTCACACACACACATCTTTCTTTGCTCATTTAATTTCATGAATACAGAGTTAGACAATGGCCAGATCTGTAATGCGGTTTAAGAAACAACATGCATAAGCATGGCCTATCCACATTAAAAAAGCAGCCATAGAGTGTCCAGGAACCTTCCCACACACTTTTCTTAGCCAGGGCTGCTTCTCGGCAGGGTTGGACGGGCCCACCAAAGAACCAGAGACTCCTCCGGCGGGCCCTGGCTTCTCCTTCAGGAGACTTCATAGTGCCGAGGTGAGGCCATGATGATGATAGAGGCCACCATCTGCTTAGTTTTCTGTTACTTGGAGTCAGGGCCGGCTCCAGGTTTTTCTGGGCCCCGGGCGAAAGAGTCTCAGTGGGCCCCTTTAACACATACCATGATTCATGATGCAGAGATACGGCGGAGAAATATATATATATAGTACAATGCAAAGATTTCACTTCTTACATTACATGAGTGATATCTATTGTAAATTCCACAATAGCTCAGAAACCGGTGAATCGCTCCACACAGAATACTGTCCCCCATATAACGCTCCATACAGAATACTGGCCCCCATATAAGGCCCCATACGGAATACTGGCCCCCATATAAGGCCCCATACGGAATACTGGCCCCCATATAAGGCCCCATACGGAATACTGGCCTCCATATAAGGACCCATACGGAATACTGGCCCCCATATAAGGCTCCATGCGGAATACTGACCCCCATATAAGGCTCCATGCGGAATACTGGCCCCCATATAAGGCTCCATGCGGAATACTGGCCCCCATATAAGGCTCCATGCGGAATACTGGCCCCCATATAAGGCTCCATGCGGAATACTGGCCCCCATATAAGGCTCCATACGGAATACTGGCCCCATATAAGGCTCCATACGGAATACTGGCCCCCATATAAGGCTCCGTACAGAATACTGGCCCCCATATAACGCTCCATACAGGATACTGGTCCCCTTATAAAGCTCCATACAGGATACTGGCCCCCATATAACGCTCCATACAGGATACTGGTCCCCTTATAAAACTCCATACAGGATACTGGCCCCCATATAACGCTCCATACAGGATACCGGTCCCCATATAACGCTCCATACAGGATACTGGTCCCCTTATAAAACTCCATACAGGATACTGGCCCCCATATAACGCTCCATACAGGATACCGGTCCCCTTATAACGCTCCATACAGGATACCGGTCCCCTTTTAACGCTCCATACAGGATACTGGCCCCCATATAATGCTGCATGCAGGCTGTTACCCACCACATAATGCCCCATACAGGCTGTCCCCCCCTTATAATGCTCCATGCAGGCTGTTACCCCCCACATAATGCCCCATACAGGCTGTCCCCCCCCTCTTTATAATGCCCCATGCAGGATGTCACCCCCCCCTCTTTATAATGCCTCATGCAGGATGCCCCCCCCTCTCTTTATAATGCTCTATGGAGGATGCCACCCCCCCCCTTCTCTTTATACTGCCCCATGCCTCCATACATTAAAAAAAAAAAAATCAAATACTCACCTCCCTTCTCCTCACCTGCTACCTGCTGCCCGCTGCCCGCTGCTCGGGTCCGAACTCCAGCGTTGTCATCGTCTTCCCGCTCAGCGCTCCCTGTGACGGCTCAGGGGAGGGCGCGGTGTAAAGACGTCACCGCGCCCTCTGACCTGAGACGTCACAGGGAGCGCAGAGCAGGAAGACAGCGGATCTGCGAAGGCACAGGGAGAGGTAAGTATCCAGCTGCCGGGGCCCTGAGCAAGCGGCGGAGAAAGGCGGGCGCTGACACCGCTCTCCTCCGCCCATAGCCCAGCGGGGTGCGCGGCCGCCAGTGGGCCCCTCTGCCTGCTCAGGGCCCCGGCATTTGCCCGGGTGCGCCGGGTGCTGACGCCGGCCCTGCTTTGAGTGCTGCTTGCACTTGAAATATGGCCTTTTAAGCTCGTGGAGGTAGAAGCTTTCCCAACCTCATGCTGGCGATGGCCGGGGGTCCATACTCGGTCCCCAGCCGCCACCTTTCTCCCGGTATCGTCTCCACCTTCCACAAGCACGGGTCCCACAACATTACCTGTGCCCTCCCCAGTGCACTTACTTGGAAGGACCGCCTAACCACAAACACGTGGACAGGTGAATGTGGCCAGGGACGGTACGGAGCCAGTCCACAACTTTTTTTGCTGAGAGTTGTATTTAGCTCGGTGAAAGGACTGGCATAGAGGGAAACCGTATCTTCTCCAGCTGTCATTTCTCCGTCACCAGGTTCCGCCCATTGTCACACACGACCATGACTGGCTGTATGTTCAGCGATGAGAGCCACAGATCAGGCTGTTGTGTTACAGCTTTCAACAACTCAGCAGCGCTGGACGGTTTGTCAATTAAGCATTAGGCATGTTATCTTCAGCACAGCCTGTTGCCGCTTGGCCATGGCAGTGCTGCAGTGCTGTCAGCTTGTGACTGATGTGGTCATTTTGGAGAAGGAGGAGGAGTTGCATGAGCTGAACAATGTGATTACATTGAAGTTAAATTGGTGATGCTGTTTTTATACTAAAGAAAGATCCTATTGTTTTGGTTTTTTTTCACGTTATTTTTTAAGACAAATGCATTCATCGGGAAATGTCATTTTAACATTTTACAACCTTATCTGGCAAAGTGGTGTGTGACACATCATCAGACACATCCTGTTTTTTTCACGATGGAGGGACTCTGAAAGTCATAAAGCCTATTTTTATAGGGACATCAAACGGCCCTTACTATTCTTAAAAGGCCAGCAGTCGGCCCATGCTATAGTTATAGAGCCATCTGCCGGCTATGCTTTGTTTTTCCCATTATTAACAAGTGGGACTCCTATACTGTTATTGCGTATCCAGTGACTGCACGGGCTGCCTAAAATTTAGACGCAACCCAATACCCCTTTGAAGAGACATAGAGGAGGGTCTCAGTAAAAAAAATGTTACCATTATAAAGGAGCGGGTCTCCTATAATGGTAATGCCCATGCTGTGACTGCAAGGGCTGCCATCATTTGGGAAAAACCCCACTAAGAATTTAAAGACACAAAGCAGGGCCACAGTAACAAGTACGAAATGTTCCCATTAGAAAGGAGAGAGTTTTATATACAGTTATCGGGTATGCAGTGAGTCCAACTGCTGACCAATTTTAGTTAAAACCCCACTAAGAATTTAAAGACACATAGAGCAGGGCCACAGTAACAAGCTATGACATGTTCCCATTAGAAAGGAGAGGGTCTGCTATACAGTTATAGCGTATGCAGTGAGTCCAACGGCTGACCAATTTTAGGAAAAACCCCACTAAGAATTTAAAGACACATAGAGCAGGGCCACAGTAACGACAAAATCCCATTAGAAAGGAGAGAGTCTCCCATAGTGTTGGCCTATGCAGTGAAGGCAAGGGCTGCCAAAAATTTGGAGGCAATTCAATGCCCCTTGGAAGAGACTTGGAGGAGGGCCTCATAAAAAAATGTTCCCATTAGAAAGGAGCAGGCCTCCTATACTTGTAATGCACATGCACTAAGTGTATGGGCTGACAAAGATTTACCCTTGGGGGGTATACATGATCGTACTGTATAAAAGAATTTTTTTACGGGCATCATAAACACCCTTTAAAATAAATTATGTGGGTGTTGCATCATGGACCACAGTCACCCTGGTGATATGGTGGTGGAGCATGAGGAGAAGGAGGAGGACAAGAGCAAATAGCCAAAATCAGGAAGTGTATACCCATGTGTGGGTGTGAAAAGGTGCATGGGAATACACCTCCCAAAAAAGACACTGGATTTGAGTTTATGTTACGCTGCTATAATTCGGTGGTGTTGAGAAGTCTGGCCCAATCCAGCCCTTGCTCATTTTTATAAGAGTCAGCCTGTCAGCATTTTCAGTTGACAGGCGGATGCGTTTATCAGTTATAATTCACCCAGAGGCACTAAAAACCCGCTCTGATAAAACGCTGGCGGCAGGGCAGGCAAGGACCTCCAAGGCGTAGAGAGCCAGTTCATTCCAAGTATCCAGCTTGGATACCCAATAATTATAAGGCACAGCGGAATCACGGAGGACGTTGGTATGGTCGGCAAGGTACTCCCTCAGCATCTTCCCAAACTTTGCACTCCTTGTGACAGTACCCCGCAGCTCAGGGCCTGTGCGATGGGAGGGTCTGAGTAAACTTTCCCAGAACTTTGACAGTGTTCTCCTGCCTCTGCTGTATTGAAGTTGTGTCTCTCTCGCCTGTACTCCTTGGTTGTCCAACGAAGTGTGCCCTCTGCCACCATCGTTTTCAGATGGGAATTTTTTTAATAGTTCCACCAACAAGGGCCTTCTGGTACAGCCCCATTTTGTAGACCTGTCCACATCAGGAATAAGAGATATAAAGTTCTCCTTGTAGCGTGGGCCTAGAAGTGTCACCAACCAGTAATGACTGTCACTCAAAATTTTGAGAACGCGAGGGTCAAGGGAAAGGCAGTGTAACATAAACTCAGCCATGTGTGCCAGACTACAAACAGGCAAGACTTCCATGTCCTCACCAAGAGGATGACTGACCATGCTTTCCTCCTTCTCTTCCTCCTCTCTGTCCTCTGGCCGTCCACGCTGAACAGGCGGTATGACAGCTGTGCGGGGAGTACCGTCTATAGTGCATGAAACTAGCTCCTGTTCTTCCTCCTCCTCCTCCTCTTCCACATTGTCACCCAATCCACCTTGGGATGAGATGTTTCTTGGCTGTGTGTATTCACCCTGTATGGTTCCTTGCTCCATCTCATCGTGCTCCGCCTGCAATGCATCCTCTTTGATTGTGAGCAGAGAGTGTTTTAGAAGACAGAGAAGCGGGATGGTGACGCTAATTATGGCATCATCGCCGCTCACCATCTTGGTGGAGTCCTCAAAGTTTTGGAGGATGGTACATATGTCTGACATCCATGTCCACTCCTGAGGTCTTATGTGTGGAGTCTGAACTTAATACCGACGGCCTTGTTGATGCTGGTACTCAACAACTGCCCTTTTCTGCTCACAAATCCTTCCCAAAATGCAGTGTAGAGTTCAAATGCGTGGGGACATCACACACCAGTCTGTGAGCCGGAAGCTGCAAACGCTGACGAAACACTGCAAAGGCGGCGGAAACTGTAGCTGATTTTCTAAAATGGACAAACAGGCGGCGTAATTTAACAAGCAGATCCGGCAGCTCCGGGTAGGATTTGAGAAAATGCTGAACCTCGAGGTTAAGCACATGGGCCAGGCATGGTACGTGTGTAAGCTCGCCTCGCCTCAGAGCCGCCACCAGGTTCTGGCCATTGTCACACACGACCATGCCTGGCTGTAGGTTCAGCGGTGTGAGCCACAGATCTTCCTGCTCTTTCAGAGCTGTCGACAACTCTTCAGCATTGTGCGGTTTGTCACCTAAGCATATTAGTTTCAGCACAGCCTGTTGCCACTTAGCTGAGGCAGTGCTGCAGTGCTTCCAACTTGTGACTGATGTGGTCATTTCGGAGATGGAGGCTGAAGAGGAGGAGGAGGCTGAGGAGGATGAAGTGCAGGAGCTGTAGACCACGGGGGCAACCCTGACTGACCAAGGGCCCGCAATCCTTGGAGTCGGGAGGACGTGTTCCGTCCCAAGGTCCGGCTGGGTCCCAGCTTCCACTATGTTAACCCATATGCCGTCAGCGAGATGTACCATCCCTGCCCACAAGCACTTGTCCACGTGTCCGTGGTTAGGTGGACTTTACCGGTTTCTGTGTTGTTGAGAGCACGGCTAATGTTTTGGGACACGTGCTTGTGTAATGCGGGGATGGCACACCGGAAGAAATAGTGGCGGTTGGGGACCGAGTACCAAGGGACAGCCGCTGCCATCAGTTTGCCGAATGCTTCCGTCTCCACGAGCCTAAAAGGCAACATTTCGAGCTCAAGCAGTTGCGAAATGTGAGAATTTAGTAGTATGGCCTGTGGGGCGTTGGCTGCATATTTGCGCTTGCGTTCCAAGGACTGGGGTATGGACAACTGAAAGCTGCGCTGGGATAAGGACATGGACGTGCTTCCTGATGCTGCTACTTGAGAGTGTGCAACGACAGGTGCAGGGCAGGAGGCATCTTCGCATGCACCATGGACAGGGGATTGGCTTGCATGCACAACAGCGGAAGAAGCAATGGTACCACCCGCAGACATTGTTCCTGGACCCTGGGGTTTACCCCACAAAGTTGGGTGCTTTGCTGTCATGTGCCTGATCATGCTGGTGGTGGTCAAGCTGGTCGTTTTGCCAACCCTGCTGATGCTGTCCTGGCCGGTGGTGCAAATGGCCTTTTTGGGGTTATCGGCAGAGTCTTTTAAAAATAACCAGACTCGGGAAGACCTAACACTTGTACTGGCAACTTCCTTCGTGTTGGTGTTACATGGAACGGCTGCCTTCCTTCTGTCTGCCGCCACCACACTGCTTCCTGCTTGTTGGGGTGCACTTCCTCCCTCCCCCTGTGTGCTGCTGTGCTTGCTCTGCATGTCCTCCTGCCAGGTTGGGTCAGTTACTATATCATCCACCACCTCTTCTTCCACTTCCGCACCCTGGTCCTCCTCCTGACTTTCTGGCAATTGTGTCTCATTATCGTCCACCTCTTGTGACTCTTTCCCACCGTCGCCTTCGTGTGACCGTGGCTGCTCAAATATTTGGGCATCGCTACCCGCGATCTCCTCTTACCCCCCTTCAAGTGGACCGGGCGAGATGCCCAAATCTATAATTGGAAAAGTGAACAGCTCTTCATAGTGTCCAAGTGTGGGATCAGTTGTCTCTGGGTACTCGGCATGGTGGGTGGAAGGAGGATCAGGGTGAGGAATATACGGTCCAGACTCACGGCTACTGAGACTTGACCGTGTGGAAGACAGGGTGTTGGTGGTGGTGGTGTCAAAGTGACTGAAAGCATTATCCGCTATCCAACCAACAACCTTTTGACACTACTCTGGGTTCAATAGTGGTGTGCTGCGGTCCTCTAGAAATTGTGACAGGAAGGTCAGGCGAGAAGATGTGGGTGTTTGTTGTAACACAATTTCGGCTTGCCCACGGCCTTGTCCTCGGCCTCTGCATGCACCATTACCATCAAGTCCCTTGCGACGTGCCTTACCCATTTTAAATGGAGGACAGTATCTTCCAAGCTCACTGCAAATGACTGAGTTTGGAGCGAACTTATATGTGATCCGTGTGACGGAGAAAACAGAGTTTTAAATACCTGGCTTGTAGGTAATTTGTTTGAACAGCAAACTGCTGTGAATTGCTTTACTGACACGCTAAAGGACATTTTTAATGGAGGCAAGAAATGGCAGTATTTTCTGACAACGTATATGTGATCTGTGTGATGGAGAAACAGAGTTTTAAATGCCTGGCCTGTAGGTAATTTATTTGAACAGCAAACTGCTGTGAATTGCTTCACTGACACAGTAAACTAAATTTTTAGTGGAGACCAGAAATGGCAGTATTTTCTGACAACGTATATGTGATCTGGGTGACAGAGAAAATAGAGTTTTGATTACCTGGCCTGTAGGTAAGTAGTTTGAACAGCAAAATGCTGTGAATTGCTTCACTGACACACTTAAGGAAATTTTTAGCGGAGGCCAGAAATGGCAGTGTTTTCTGACGACGTATATGTGATCCGTTTGACGGAGAAAACACAGTTTTAGATAGCTGGATTTCTGGCGCTGTAATATGGAAAGTATCTGGCTGTATTCTGCAATGCCAACAAGCAAATGGCGCAGAAAATCGGTGTTCTCTGGATCACTTTTTAAGCAAATAATGAGGATTAAGATCCAAAGAAAAGTATTCCTGGCCGCTGAGACCTGGGCCTCTGTATAGAAATATCTAACAGCTGCAGAAGGCAGAATTGGAATGGAGCCTCTTGTGCTATATGCACTGCAGTCTGCTATATACCCTGCCTATATACACTGCCTGCCTGATATCTCTGCAGATGGATGGATTAGTTAGTCCTCAAAAAGACTGTTTGTTAAGATGGATATGTGTAATGTACGATTTTTCTCCCTACACTACCTAATACACAAGCAAATCTCTCCCTGACGCAGCAGCACCTCTCCCTACACAAGCAAATGGCGCAGAAAAATGGTGTTCTCTGGATTGCTTTTTAAGCAAATAATGAGGATTAAGATCCAAAGAAAAGTATTCTTGGCCCTTGAGACCTGGGCCTTTGTATAGAAATATCTAACAGCAGCAGAAGGCAGAATACACTGTAGTTTGCTATATACACTGCCTGCCTATACTCCCTGATATCTCTGCAGATGGATTAGTCCTCAGAAGGACTGTTTGTTAAGATGGATATGTGTAATGTACGGTTTTTCTCCCTACACTACTTAATACACAAGCAAATCTCTCCCTGACGCAGCAGCACCTCTCCCTACACTGTCTGATTCCAGAGTAGCTGTGACGAGCATGGCGGCGCCAGGTCTGATATAGACCTGATCACGCTGTGCGGCCAGCCAATCACTGTAATGCCCACAACCAACATGGCTACGGCATTACAGTGCATCTCAGGCAATCCCTGCATGTTCATTGGCTCTAAAGAGCGCCAAACATGCAGGGAGGGGACCCGAGTTCCAGCCCGAGCAACCCGGAAATACCCGGCGAGCGCCGAGTATCTCGAGCAGTGAGATGCTCGGGCGAGCACCGAGCAGTAGCGAGCATGCTCACTCATCACTACTAACCACTGATCCAATGTGCTGCCATTCACCCTCTGTTATCTAACAGGCTGGAGAAATTTGTACCTACTGCCACTATGTATCTTCAGGTCCTTTGTGAGAAACTAATGTATTTGGGCAGCCACTCAGTCTACCAAATAAAATTCCTGAGAAGGAAATTGGGGATGGCTACGCTACTGGTGCTGGGGGCACTGCTAAAACCATGGCGTCGTACCATAGTTCACTGCAAATATTCCAGGCTAGTAGGAGCCAAGCAGATTCCCACAGAAAAGTTCCAGCAGTAATGTTCTACTGAGAAGCATCCATGACTAAGAAAATTGTGTGGGAAAGTTCCTGGACACTCTATGGCTGTTTTGTACTGTAGACTGGCTCCGTACCGTCCCTGGCCACATTCACTTGTCCACGTGTTTGTGGTTAGGCGGTCCTTCCCAGTAAGTGCACTGGGGAGGGCATGGGTAATGTTCTGGGACCCGTGCTTGTGGAAGGCGGGGATGATACCGGGAGTAATTGTGGCGGCTGGGGGCCAAGTATGGAGACCCGGCCACCGCCGCCGTGAGGTTATGAAAAGCTTTTGCCTCCACCAGCCTAAAAGGCAACATTTCAAGTGCAAGCAGCTTCCCAGAAATGTGCCAGTTTAGTATTGCAGCCTGTAGTTGTGTGGCTGGCTGGCTGCATACTTGCGCTTTCATTCCAAGTAACAGAAAACTAAGGAGATGCATGGCCTCATCATAATCACAACCTGAAAGGTTTGCACTATAAACTCTCCTGATGGAGAAGCCAAGGCCCACAGGAGGATTCTCCGGTTCTCTGGTGGGCCCATCCAATCCTGCCGAGAAGCAGCGCTGGCTAAGAAAAGTGTGTGGGAAGGTTCCCAGACACTCTATGGCTGCTTTTTTAATGTAGACTGGCTCCAGCAATCCATAAGATTGCAATCTACAAGATCCCTTAACTGGCTCCCAATTGCCCACGCATACAGTTCAAACTACTAACACTGACGTACAAAGCCATCCATAACCCTTCTTCTCCGTACATCTCTGAACTAATCTCCCTATATATTCCCTTAAGTAATCTCCGGTCCTCCCAAGACCTCCTTCTTTCCACACTTATTTGTTCCTCACCAAATCACCGTCAATACTTCTACAAAATATCCCCCATCCTCTGGAATTCTGTGCCTCAACACGTCCGATTAGCCACCACATTCGGATCCTTCAGACACAACCTGAAACCCATCTCTTCAAGACAGCCTACAGCCTGCCATTGCCTTGCTGCCGCTTCAACACCACTGGAGCTAATGCAACTCCACAACTTACTGTCTCCTTCCCCACCATCCTGTAGAATGTAAGGCCGCAAGTGCATGGTCTATAAGACTTAAGGTGCAATATGGCACCTTTGCAAAGCCCAGTTATGTTCTCCCTCTGATATCTAACAATAACAAACAGGTCATGCTGGAGAAACTTGCACCTACTACCACTCAGTGTCTTCAGCTCCTTTGTGAAAAACTAATGTTTGCTCAGCTAGTCTACCAAATAAAATTCCTGAGGTACGGAAATTGTGGAAGGCTTTGCTTCTGGTACTGGGTGCTAATACCAAACTGTGGCGTGCCATTCACTGGATATTCCTGGCTTGTTGTAGACAAGCTCATTCCCACAGAAAAGTACCAGCAAGCTAAGGAGATGGTGGCCTCTATCATCATGAAGGAGTTTGCTCGTTGTCTAGCAGTCTTGCTTTTATACTAAAGATCCTGCTCATTTTTATAGTTTTAAGGGAGCACGGAGAGACCGTGGTTTCTGCAGCAATGCATCCAGGCTGGGATAGTGGCAGAGAAATTTCTGTACCATCAGGTTGAAGATGCGAGCCATGCGAGGCACGTGTCTGAGGTTGCCCCAATGTAGGGTCGCCACCGGTTTTGCACTATTATCGCACATGGCCTTCCTTTGTTCCAGGTTCACTGGAGACAGCTATTGCTCAAACTTGGCCTGGAGAGCTGGCCACAACTCTTCAGCTGTATGACTGCGATCTCCAAGGCATATTAATTTTAACACTGCCTGATTACGGTGAGACCTGGCTGCGCAGTATGGAGGTGGGGGGATTCTCTCTGCACTGTTGGAGTGTGTGCCTCAATGAGGCAGAGGTTTAGGCCGCAGATGGAAGCCCTAGAGGAGGTGGAGGATGCGGAAGCACTGGAGATACAGAGGTTTGTCCTCCATGCCTTGGGAATTCCAACACTTGCTGTCTAGTTACACCTTGGTGTGTAGTGGTTTAGTACTCCAAGCCTAGCTGTTTAGTAGCTTAGTTTTCCAACCCTTGTTGCCTTATTAGTTTAGTTATCCAACCCCTATTGTATATTAGTTTAGTTCTCCTTGTTCTGGTGTGTATTTATTTCTTTCTCCAACCCATCCATGCCCACCCTCAGGGGTTAACGTCTGGTGACGAAGGTTTGAATTCTTGTCGGACCCTACTTCGTCCGGGCCTGGATCAACTAAAAAAAAATTTGGACATGGCTACACATGCTTTTCCCCTCTTGAGTCTGTGAAGATTTGGGTCAGACCTCTGATGCCCTGGAATATAATGTGTGAACAGCTCTGCAGACTCCCCCATCTGTGCTTCCCCATAGTTAGTTGGCCGGTTGGAGAGATGTGATGTGGGTGAAAACAAGGGTTATTGGGGTGCCACCACTGCGGACTGTACTGTGTGTGATGTTAAAGTGGAGGAAGAGGAGCAGAGGCCACTTGATGTAGTGCTTGTCATCTACTAGAGCACATGTTCTTCCTGCCTCTCATCTACAAGGCATACCGCTGTGCGACTGCCAAAGAAAGGGAGTGGAGTCCAGTAATAGAAGTTTTCAAAATGCTGCACAATTGCTCACAGCAGCAAAACAAACCTATTCTCATTTCTGGTATCATACGTGTCTCTCAACCATAAACAGCTATTCAGTACTTTCAAGTCCCTCCTCTGTCCACCAGCTCCCCCTCCCTCTCCTCTCCTCTCATTTCAGCTGAAGACTTAGCCTCATTCTTCAAGCAGAAGATTGACAACATAGGGCAAAACTTTTGTTTAAAGTCCCAACAGCCCATTCACTCTTATAATGACTTAACTCTACTCCTCCAAAACCAGCTTCTCCACCATCACGGAAGATCATCTTTACTCTCCAAATCACATTTCACCATCTGTGAACTTGACCCAATACCATCCCACCTCATTTCAAACTGTACCACAGTCTTCATCCAAAGCCTCCTCTTCAACCTGTCACTAACAACTGGTATATTCCCTCATGATTCAAACATACCTTCATCACACCCATCCTCCAAAAGCCCTCCCTTGACCCATCCTATGTTTAGCTATGGCGCGATCTCACTTCTCCCCTATGCCTCCAAACTACTTGATCAACACATCTATTTTGGACTGTCCTCCCACCTCTCCTGTTCCCTCTTTGACCGCTTACAATCTGGCTTCTGGCCTCACCATTCCACTGAAACTGCCCTGGCTAAAGTCACCACGACCTACAAAGTGCCAAATCCAAGCAAGACTACTCTGTCATCTTCCTCCTAGACCTGTCATCTGCCTTTGACAAAGTAGACCATACCCTCTTACTACAGACTCATCTCTCGACATCACAGACTTTGCCCTGTCTTGGATCTTTTAATGCCTAACTGACAGGACATTAAGTGTCTCCCACTCACACACCACCTCCTCATCTTACCTCCTATGTGTCGGTATCCCCCAAGGTTCAGTTCTAGGACCCAGGCTCTTCTCCATCTTTACCTTCGGCCTGGGACTGCTTATGGTCTCACGGTTTTCAGTATCACCTGATGACACACAGATCTACATCTCTGGACCTAATATCACCTCCTTACTAACCAGAATTCCACAATGTGTGTCCTGTAATTCATCTTTCTTCTCTGCTAGATTTGTAAAAATTAAAATGGATAAAACAGAATGCATCATCTTTCCACCATCTCATTCATCCCCCCCAACTGACCTATCCATCAAAGTGAATGGCTGCCCACTCTCCCCAGTCCCACAAGCTTGACTCTGATCTGTCCTTCAAACATCAGATCCAAGCCCTAACCACTTGCTGCTGACTCAAACTCCAAAGTATCTTGGGGATCCATACATTCCTCAACCATGAATCTAGAAAAACACCAGTGCACGCCCTTATCATCTCCCGCCTCGACTACTACAAGCTACTGCTCCCACTGCTACCACTCTCACACCCCTCCAATCTATCCTAAACTGTGCTGTCTGATTAATCCACCTGTCACCCCACTATTCCCAGGCTTCTCCCCTCTGTCTATCCCTGCGCTAGCTCCCTGTTGCCCAGAGACTCCAGTTGAAAAAGCCTAACTTTGGCATACCAAGCCATCGAAAACCTGTTTCCTCCATACATGTGTGACCTAGTCTCCCTGTACTTGTTACCTGTACGCAGCCTCCCATCCTTCCAAGATCTCCTTCTCTACTTCCCTCTTATCTCTTCTTATCAGAATCGCATACAAGATTTGTCCCATGCATCTCACCTACTGTGTAACGCTGTACCCCAACACATCAGACTGTCGCCTACCGTGGAAACCTTGAAAAGGAAGCTGAAGACCCGTATAAGAAAAAACCTCAAAAAACAATTCCTGAATTGTTGTTTTTTGTTAATTTTACCTCCCAAGAAACGGAATAGAAAGCGATCATAAAACGTCACGTACCCAAAAATGGTACTAATAAAAATGTCAACTCGTCCCGCATAAAACAAGCCATCACATGACTCTGTCGGCCAAAATCTGGAAAAATTATAGCTCTCAAAATATGGCGATGCAAAAACTAGATTTTGCAAAAAAAAGCGTCTTTTAGTGTGTGACAGCTGTCAGTCATAAAAACCCGATATAAATCTGGTATCTCTGTAATCGCACCGACCCGAAGAATAAAGTAATCTAATCAGTTATATCACACTAGGAACGGCTTAAAAAATAAATAAAACCAATTCTTCACCTGCTACTGATTAGTTTATTATGTCTCCCAAAGATCGCAGTAAGGCGCAGAGCCTTACATTTATCCTGCGCTCTGCGCTGAGCACTTACCCCAGAGTTTCCATGTAAATCTCTGAAATATGTGATTCAGCCGGAACCCATGACGGAAGATTACCTGTAATGAGGCAGATATAGGCACTGTGGATGCCGTCTGGCCTGGGATCCCACGGTGTCATTTGTTTTAGGCGTGCATAAAAGTGCGGTTTGCCACAGTTTTGTGCACTTTTGAAAAAAAGGACACCGCTAAACAGAGGCCAGACGGAGTCCAGAGTAACTTTGCTGCCTCATTACAGTGAATGGATCCCGCAGGGGTTTCATCTGAATTACATCACTTGGAAATTTAGATGGAAACCCCGATGTAAGTGCTCAGCCTAGAGCGCCGGATAAATGTTATGTAAAATGTTCCCAATAAAAGCTTCAACTCAGTCCTCAAAAAAAGCTAGTCCCCACTCAGGTCCGTCATCTGTTAAAAATATAAGGGACTTCCAAGTTACTGGTAGCAGAAAGGCTCTGGAAAAGCGAAATGGCCCTTGCCCCCCAAAAGAAATTCAGAAAATTTTGTGCTCCCAAATCCAAATGCCTATTCTACAATAATTTGTTCTCCAATTGTCAAATAGCACTCTGTCCCCCCCAGATCTCGCCGTATGGCTGAGCGGTACGATACAGCCACATATGGGGTATTGACACTTTTAGAAGAAATTGTGTGACACATTTCGGCACCATTTTTACCCATTGCCCTGTGTGAAAATGTAAAATCTGAGGGTAAAACATTTTTTTGTGGTAAAAATATAATTATGCTTTTTTCACTGCCCAATGGTATAAATTTAAAAATTTTAAAATACTCACTACTTCCCTAGATGAATTCCTTGAGAGGTGTAGTTTACAAAATGGGGTCACTTGTGGGGGTTTTTGCTGTTTCGGCATGTCAGCGACTCTTCAAATGTGACATGGTGTCTGCAACCTATCCCAGCCAACATAGCGCTCCTTTCTCTTCCGAATCCTGCCGTACACCAAAGCAGTGGTTTTCCCCCACATATGGGGTATCGGCGTACTCAGGAGAAATTGCACAACAAATTTCATGGTGCAATTTATCCTGTTACCCTTATTATAATGCAAAATTAGGGAATGAAAAACATTTTTTGTGGGAAAAATGTGAAAATTTTATTTTTACGGCTCAATATTATAAACTTCTGTGAAGCGGCTGGGGGTGCAAGGTGCTCACCACACATCTAGATAAGTTCCCTAAGGGGTCTAGTTTCCAAAATGGTGTCACTTGTGGGGGGTTTCCACTGTTTAGGCACATCAGGGGCTCCCCAAATGCAACATGGCATCTGCTAATTATTCAGACAAATTTTACATTCAAAAAGTCTAATGGCGCTCCTTCCCTTCCAAACCCTACAGTGTGCCCAAACAGTGGTTTTCCCTCACATATGGGGTATCAGCGTGCTCAAGAGAAATTGCACAAAAAATTTTGGGGTCCATTTTTTCCTGTTACCCCTGAGAAAATAAAAAAAATTGGGTCTAAAGTATCATTTTTGTGAAAAAAGTTAAATGTTAATTTTTTTCTTCCACATTCCAAAAATTCCTGTGAAGCACCTGAAGGGTTAATAAAGTTCTTGAATGTGGTTTTGAGCACCTTGAGGGGTGCAGTTTTTATAATGGTATCACTTTTGGGTATTTTCTGTCATAAAGACCCCTCAAAGTGACTTCAAATATGATGTGGTCCCTAAAAAAATGTTTTTGTAAATTTTGTTGGAAAAATGAGAAATCACTGGTCAACTTTTAACCCTTATAGCTCCCTAACAAAAAAAAATTTGGGTTCCAAAATTGTGCTGATGTAAAGTAGACATGTGGGAAATGTTGTTTATTAACTATTTTGTGTGACATATCTCTCTGATTTAAGGGCATGAAAATTCAAAGTTTGAAAATTGCAAAATTTTCAAAATTTTTGCCAAATTTCTGATTTTTTCACAAATAAACGCAAGAGATATCGAATAATTTTTACCACTATCATGAAGTACAATATGTCACGAAAAAACATTCTCAGAATCAGGGGGATCCGTTGAAGCGTTCCAGAGTAATTACTTCATAAATTGACAGTGGTCAGAATAGAAAAAATTGGCCCTGTCACGATGGCAAAAACAGGCTCTGGTGCGAAGTGGTTAAAGTACTGCTTATCCACACATTATAAGCTGTGCTTCTTGATGACCTGAAACAAACTACAATGTCCTAAACAATATACAGTATCTTCTGAACAATTAACAAATTTGTCTCAATTATGTGGTACATTCTCTAAATGGGATATAGTCAGCAGTGGGGATCACAAGGATCTGTGTTAGGACCAATTCTTTTTAATATCTTTATTAATGACCTCGTTGATGGGATTGAGAGTAAAGTGTCAGTATTTGCTGATGAGACAAAGCTTTGAGGGATGATAAAAACTGAGCTTGATAGTATAATATTACAAAACGATCTGGATAAGATGTCTGCATGGGCAAACACATGGCATATGAGGTTTAATGCTGGTAAATGTAGAGTAATGTACCTAGGATAGAGTAATCATATTGCTGCATATAGAGTAAATTGAAATATACCAGGGACTACAAAACAGATAAAGGACTTGGATATTCTGGTTACGAGTAAGTGAACATTTGCGCTGATGGGGCCGCTGTCTGTAATGATGCAGCCTGAATCACTCTATACTTTGACAGACATAATTTTTGGCAGTATCCATATAGTTTAGACAAGCACCATGTTTGGTTTACTGCATCTTGGTATGGCCTCGAATAGTTGGATAGTGGCAAAAATTATTTCCTATAGAGCACAATGTGACTGTCTGACTCACTAAAGTCAATAACTCTGTCTGACATTTGTACTGATTCCTGTTTTCCTGGGCTTAAGCTAAACCTCAATGTGAACATAACCTTAAGTGAGACAATGAGGGAAAAGGGGAAACTGGGACAGAAGCCTTCTCGAAAGATAAATAAGAAATGCAATGAATTTTTGGTTTGAAGATGACACACAGCAGCTAAACACCATTTGCTAGCTGTGGTATCACACCATTTGCTAGCTGTGGTATCATACATACAGTGGCTTGCGAAAGTAATAATAATAATTATCATTTTTATTTTTATAGCGCCAACATATTACACAGCATTTTACAATTTTAAGGGGGACTTGTAAAGACAATAAGGACATTACAGAATAAGCATAACTCAGATAGCAAAAACCTGCTGGCAAGTTTACAATCTATGAGGGAGGAGACACAAAATGTAAATGGTAAAATGTACTTACAGTATATTGTACAATACAGCCATAATATACTAAATAGGGTATGCACATAACACTACATGAACTGGTCGCCAGCCAGTATGTGTACAGTACAGACACAGAGGCTATTAAGTGCATGGAGGGTATGAACATGATTTTGAAGAAAGTTTTTTATGAGCCAAACTAGGACAGTTGATAAGTATATTGAGGTGATAGGCCAGTCTAAAGAAATGCGTTTCTAGACCACGTTTAAAACTGTGGGTATTTGGAATTAATCAAATTGTCCTGGGTATTGCATTCCAAAGAATTGGCGTAGCATGCGAGAAGCCTTGGAGACGGGAATGGGAGGTTCAGATTATGAGGGATTTTAGTTTTAAGTCATTAGCAGAACAGAGAGCACGAGTAGGGTGGTAGACTGAGACGAGGGAGGAGATGTAGGGTGGTGTTGAACTGTGGAACTCTTTGTGGGTGAGAGTGATAAATTTATATTGAACTGTGTTGGATGGACAACAATGACTGGTACAGGGAAGAGGCATTGGTGTAGCGGTTGACGAGGAATATGATCCTGGCTGCTGCATTCAGGACGGATTGGAGACGGGAACGTTTAGTAAGAGGGGGACCAATTAGTAAAGAGTTGCAATAGTCCAGACAAGAATAAATAAGAGCTACAGTAAGTTTTTGCCGAGTTAAAGGTAAGAAAAGGTCTAATTCTAGAAATGTTTTTGAGGTGTAGGTGACATGAGCAAGCGAGCGATCGGATTTGAGGAGTGAAGGAAAGATCTGAATCAAAGATGACCCCAAAACAGCGGTCATGTTGCTAGGAAATAATGGTGGAGCCACACACTGAAATGGCAATATTGGGCATAGGTAGGTTAGTGGAGGGAGGAAATATGAGGAGTTCAGTTTTTGACATACTCAGTTTTAGATAGAGGGAGAACATAATGTTAGAGAGAGTGAAAAGACAATTGCTGGTATTTTGTAATAATGCAGGGGTGATGTCAGGAGAAGAGGTGTATAGTTTGGTGTAATCATAATAGAGATGGTACTGAAAAATGAATCTACTGATTGTTTGTCCAATGGGAGCGGTGTACAAGGAGAAAAGGAGGGGGCCTAGAACTGATCCTTGAGGAACCCCGACAGTAAGGGAAAGGGGAGAGGAAGATGGGCCAGAAAAAGACAAATGGAAGGAGCGGTCAGAGAGGTAGGAGGAGAACCAAGAGAGAACAGCGTCCTTGAGCCTGATAGAGAGGAGCATAGTGAGGAGGAGCTGGTAATTCACATTGCAAAATACTGTAGAGAGATCCAGGAGAATCATTAGGGAGCAGTGATCATTATGTTTAGCTGTTATTAGATCATTAGAGACTTTAGTGAGTGCAGTTTCAGTAGCATGTAAAGAGCGGAAACCAGATTATAAAGGGTCAAGAAGAGAGTTATCTGAGAGATAACAGATTAGACTGGAGTGGACCAAGCGTTCCAGAAATTTAGAGATAAAGGGAAGATTGGAGACAGGTCTGTATTTAGCAGCTTAGATCTGGTTGAGGGATGGTTTGTTTAAGTAATGATTGTATGTTGGCATGTTTAAAAGAATAGGGAAAAATACCAGATAAGAGGGAGAGATGAAATATTTTAGTTAGGTGAGTGGTGACAGCCGGGGAAAGGGACTGAAGGAGATGTGAGGGAATAGGGTCACTGGTGCCTGGTCACTTCTTCTTGTGTGACTGGTTTGAAGTCAGAAAGTGAGCAAGTTGCAAAGTAGGAGGCAGGAGAATGCATAACATTAGGAGATTGAGAGAATATTTCCTGTCAGATATGGTCAATTTTTTCTTTGAAATAATTAGCCAGATCATCAGCACTGAGGTTGGTGGTCGGGGCCTGTACTGTTTGATTAAGGAGAGAGTGTAAAGTGTCATTAAGGAAAAGAGTAATTTACGATTGCTGGATAGTGAGGTGATGAGTAGAGATGATCAAACTTTTCAAGGTTCGATTTGGTTCCAATCACCGAATTTCCCGATGTTTGTCGAACGGTTCATCGAGCATATCCAAACCCCATTGAATTCAATGGGAGGCAAAACCAAACACATAGACAACACCTTCAGTGGGGCCCAAAAGCTGCAAAAACAGCTCAAATTAGGTGCAGACTCAAGGAAATGTGACATAAATTGACCCAGAGTACAGATAGTATAATTATTATTACTATTTATTATTATAGCCCCATTTATTCCATGGCGTTTTACATGTGAAAAGGGGTATACATAGCAAACAAAAAGTACAATAATGTTGGACAAAAACGAGTCACCAACTGGTACAGGAGGAGAGAGGACCCTGCCCGCAAGTGCTCACAATCTACAAGGGATGGGTGTGGATATAGAAGATGAGGGTAGAGGTGGTCATTCAGTGGTATGGTGGAGCGAGGTTAACTGCAGGTTGTACTCTTGAGGAAGGTCTTCAGGTTCCTTTTGAAGGTTTCCATGGTAGGCAAGAGTCTGATATGTTGGGGTAGAGAGCTCCAGAGAAGGGGAGATGCAAGGGACGAATCTTGAATGTGATTGTGGGAAGAGGAGATAGGAAGTGTTAAGAGAAGGAGATCATGAAAGGATTGGGGGTTGTGTGCAGGTAAGTACAAGGAGACTAGGTCACCGATGTATGGAGGAGACAGATTTTGGATAGCTTTGTATGACAAAGTTAGAGTTTTGAACTGGAGTCTCTGGGCAACGGAGAGCTAGTGCAGGGATTTAAAAAGGGGAGAAGCCAGGGAATAGGGGATAACAGTTAGATTAGTCGGCCAGCAGAGTTTAGGATAGATTGGAGGGGTGCGAGATTGTTAGAAGGGAGGCCACAGAGCAGGAATTTGCAGTAATTGAGGCGGGAGATGATGAGGGCGTGCACTAGTGTTTTTGCAGATTCTTAATTAAGGAATGTGCGGATTTGGGAAATATTTTTGAGTTGGAGTCGGCAGGAAGTGGAAAGGGCTTGGATCTCAGGTTTGAAGGAGAGATCAGAATCAAGCTTGCGGGACTGGGGAGAATGGGCAGCCATTCGCTTTGCTGGATAGGTCAGTTGGGGGAGTTGAATGAGATGGTGGAAAGATGATGAATTTGGTTTTATCCATGTTAAGATTTAGAAATTTAGCAGAGAAGAAAGATGAAATAGCGGACAGACATTGTGGGATTACGGTTAGTAAGGAGGTGATATCGGTCCAGAGAGGTAGATCTGTGTGTCATCAGCATAGAGGTGATACTGAAAGCCGTGAGACTCTATGAGCTGTTCCAGGCCGAAAGTGTAGAAGTAGGAGAACAGGGGTCCTAGACTTGAAACTTGGGGGACACCAACAGATAGGGGGCGCGATGAGAAGGTGGTGTGTGAGTAGGAGACACTGAATGTCCTGTCTGTTAGATATGAGGAGATCCAAGATAGGGCCAAGCTTGAGATGCTAAGAGATGGGAGAGTCTGTCGTAAGAAGGAATGGTCCACTGTGTCGAATGCAGTTGCCAGGTCCAGGAGGAGGCGGACAAACTAGTGTCGCTTAGATTTTGCAGTTACAGTAGTAGGTCATTGGTGACTTTAGTCAGGGCAGTTTCAGTGGAATGGTGCTGTCGGAAGCCATATTATAAGTGGTCCAAGAGGAAGGAGAGGCGAGAGGACAGTTAAAAATGAATGTGCTGTTCCAGTAGTTTTGAGGAATAGGGGAGAAGTGGTATGGGGCAATAACTAGACACAGAGGATGAGTCAAGGTAGGGCTTTTTGAGGATGGGTGTGATCGAGGTATGTTTGAAGCATGAGGGGAAGGCTGCAGTTGTTAGTGACAGGTTTAAGAGGTGGTTAGGTTTGGGATGAAGACTATGGTAAGGTTTGGAATGAGGTGGGACAGGATTGGGTCAAGTTCACAGGTGGTGAGATGTGATTTGGAGAGTAAACAGGTCAAAGGGGTAACATTTCTCCATGTGAAGAGTGACATATCGGCTCTGGCATGCCAAGGTAATAAGGCTTATTCACAGTGCAATGGTCCTCTGAGAAATTTAATATGCAAATTGCCTCTTCAGAGATGAAGAGGATTTGAGCTCTATTGTGCCACCTATTGGAAGCAGCAATCCTACAAGCCACAATCGACCCTTTAATGAGTCTTGCAATATGACTTAGGATAATAGCCATAGCATATTTACCCCTTAGACCTCAGTCCAGAGCCTCTCACCTAGTCAAATCAGTTCTCACACTTTGTACTGATGAGGTTCAATAGCCCGAAACACCCTGTCTGCAAGCTCAGATTCTGATTTGGCTATTATGCTAAGTCATATTGCAAGACTCGTTAAAGGGTCAATTGTGACTTGTAGGATTGCTGCTTCCAAGAGGTAGCGCTATAGAGTTCAAGTCCTCTTCATCTCTGAAAAGGCAATTTGTATACGAGAGTAAAAAAAAAAGTTAATCTTCCGTGATGGCGGAGAAGCTTGTATGGTAGAGGATAGCTCAGTAGTTATGAGGAGGGACTGTGGAGACTTTATGCAAAAGCTTTGCCTTATGTTTTCAATTGTCTGCTTGAAGAACAAGGCAAAGTCTTCAGCTACGATGAGAGGAGAGGGAGGAGGAGCTGGTGGATGGAGGAGATAATTGAAAGTACTGAATAGCTGTTTAGGGTTGTGAGACACGTATAATATGAGAGATGAGAAGTAGGTTTGTTTTGCTGCAGTGAGTAATTACTCAGCATTTTGACAACTTCTGTTACTGGATGGGTATGCCTTGTAGATGAGGGCAAGAAAGAGCATGTCCTCCAGTGGATGGCAAGCGTTGCATCAACTGGCCCCTCCTCTTCTTCTTCCACCATTACTGAATAGCCGTTTAGGGTTGTGAGAGATGTATGATATCAGAGATGAGTTTGTTTTGCTGCAGTGAGCAATTGTGCAGCATTTTGAAAACTTCTGTTACTGAACTCCACTCCCTTTCTTTGGCAGTCGCACAGCGGTATGCCTTGTAGATGAGAGGCAGGAAGAACATGTGCTCTAGTAGATGACAAGCGCTACATCAAATGGCCTCTGCCCCTCTTCCTCCACCTTAACATCACACACAGTACAGTCCGCAGAGGTGGCACCCCAATTATCCTTGTTTCCCCCACATCACAACTCTCCAACCGCCCAAATAACTGTGGGGAGCCACAGATGGGCGTGTCTGCAGAGCTGTTCACACATTTTATTCCATGGGCATCAGAGGTCTGCTTCAACGATGGACAAAGTAAAGAGGAGGAAAGCATGTGCACTGATGCCCCAAATTGTTTTCAGTTGATCCGGGGCTGGACAAAGTAGTGTCCAAGCTGAATCCAGACCCTCTCACCAGACGTTAACCCCCGGGGTTGAAGGTGATCCTGATGAGACTCAGATACCTGAGGCATATGTGGACTGTACTGTGCTGTCAGGGCAGTAAGAGGAGGAAGGTGACTCTCAGGGCGAGGAGTGGGAGAACAGAGAGGATGATGATGAGGTTGTAGATCCCACTTGGAGTGAACCCAGTTCATGCAGCTGAGTTGCTCAGCAGAGGAGGTGGAGGAGGAGGAAGATGAGGAGGTTGCATTGCAGCTTCCCGCATAGACACAGAGTGATGCAACCATGGCAAGCACTGCATCCTCAGCCAACTCTGGCTGTGGCCAGCAGAGGTCGTGGGTCTGTAGATTGCAGAGGCAGCAGGGGTTGCCTAGCCTGGGCTTTTTTGGAGTCAGCAAAAGATGACCCAACTCACGTTATCTCCCAAGTCTGTAAAAAAATGACTCAATAGAGGCAAAAATTGCAATAATTTGCATACTACATGCGTGAACTGGCACATAATATGCGTTAGTCTGTTAATCTCACTGCACTAAAATGTAGACTAGTGGGCCTCGCCAACCACCGGCCGCCCCATCAACCCCATCTGCCACTTCTTCCTTTTCCGTCTGCCTGCACATCTCTCGCAGTGCTGCAGTTTGTCGTGTTCACCCTACTCCACCCTCTCTCAGCAAAGCAGCCAGCCCTCGGTCCTGTAGTTGTGGTCACGTCATATTGGGGCACTATTTTTCCTTGTTCTGGGACTTGTGGGGTAAGAAAAAAGAATGGAGTCACGGGGACAAAAGCCAGGTGCCTAGCGAAATACCCCGGTTGACGTCTGAGGTGGATGCGTTCCCACTGTGTGTTCTTGCTTGCGACGAGGATGAGACTGTGACCAAGGAGGTCAACCTTTCTGTGTTAGAGGGTCCCGGAGAGAACTTTGGGTCTGCTCAAGTTTGGGACTTGACCTTGAAGGGGGCGTGGGACAATGTTACTGTCTGTAATGGGGTTGCTCAAGAGCCGGGGGCAGACACCAGGTACCCACACTTTGCAGTTCAGGGGGAGCTATTATTCCGGGTGACCAAACTAAGAGGTGAGGAATATAGTAGAACACCTGTTAGTTCCCGGGCCATACCGACAGAGGGTATTAGATATGGCCCACTCACATGTTCTGGGGGGACACCTGGGGGTTGAGAAAACCCAGGAAAGGATAATGAAGAGGTTCTATGGCCAGGATGTTATCGGGAGATCCTAAACTATTCTAGGTCCTGCCCCACCTGCCAGATAACCGTGCCTCCATCCCCCTTCCATAGTCCCTTAGTTCCACTACTGGTGATAGCGTTTCCCTTTGAGAGGATTGCCATGGACCTTATGGGTCCCTTAGTTAAATCATCCCGGGGCCACTAATACATCCTGATGGTCATGGATTATGCGACCCGGTACCCCAAAGCAGTACTCTTAAGGAACTCGTACAGTAAGAGTATAGCCTGGGAACTGGTCCATATTTGTGCTTGGACAAAAGATTTTGTCAGACCAGGGAACTCCCTTCATGAGCAAAGTGATGAAGAATCTCTGCAGAGGCCTTCAGATTGCCCAGATACGGACCTCAGTTTACCATCCACTGAGAGACGGCCTGGTGGAACGCTTTAACAAAACATTCAAAATAATGCTCAGGAAGATCGTTGAAAAGGATGGGCGAGACTGGGACTACTTGCTTCCATTTCAGCTTTTCTCAATCAGAGAAGTCCCTCAAGCCTCCACTGGCTTCTCTCCATTCGAGCTTCTGCATGGCCAGCATCCAAGAGGTCTCCTAGACATCGCCAAGGAAACCTGGGAGGCCGAGGTCATACCCCACCGGAGCATCATCAAACATGTCGAACAGTTGCAGGAGAGAATGATGAAAGCGATGCCCATAGTGAAGGAACATCTCCTCCTGGCGCAGAAAGCCCAGACGAGGGTGTATAACCCGTCAGCAAGGCTGAGACAGGTCCAGCCTGGGGATCGCGTTCTGGTTCTCATCCCCACTGTCAAAAGTAAGTTCCTGGCCAAGTGGCAAGGCCCGTATGAGGTGGTGGAGAAACTCTGTGAAATGAACTACAGAGTCCACCAGCCTGGCTGAAGAAAGCCGCATCAGGTGTACCATGTGAACCTGCTTAAGCCGTGGTGAGATCAGGAACCTGTTGAAGCTCCTTGCCTGGGAGCCACTCCCGGAGGCCAGGTGGAAGATGTCACAATGGCGGAGACTCTATTGCTGGCCCAGAAGCAACAGTGTCGAGAACTATTACAGCGGAATCGTGATCTGTTCTTAGAGTTGCCGGGGCATACACAGGTAGTAGAACATGACGTACTAATAGAGCCGCATATAAAGGTGAACCTGAAACCTTACAGGATTCCTGAAGCACGCAGAGAGGTGATCTCAACCAAGGTGAAAACAATGTTGGACCTCAGGGTGATAGAGGAGTCGAAGAGTGGATGGACGAGTTCCATCGTCCTCGTAACCAAAACCCAATGGGGAGTGGAGGTTTAGAGGCTTAGACCGCCGAGGTATATCACCACCCTGACGAAGGGCTACTGGAAGATCCCCATGTCCCAGGCGGCTAAGGAGAAGATGGCTTTCTCAACACCTGATGGTGTTTCCAATACACTCGGATGCCATTCGGACTGCAGGGGGCCCCAGCCACCTTCCAGAGGGCTATGGATCAGATCCTAGCCCCACATAAGAAGTATGCCACAGCCTACCTTGATGACATTGTTGTCTTTAGTCCAGACTGGGTTAGTCATCTACCTAAGGTGCAGGCGATTCTGGATGCTCTGAGGACGGCGATTTATTATAAATCCAAAAAAGTGTGCCATTGGAAAGGAAGAAGCCAAGTACTTGGGCTATTTCGTTGGGAGAGGCGAAATAAAGCCAAAAGTCAATAAAGTGGAGGCAATACAGAACTGGCGGCAACCGCTCTGAGAGAGTTCCTGGGAATTGTGGGACATTACTGGCGGTTTATCCAAAATTTTGCCATGATGGCCACGCCACTTATGGATCTCCTAAATGGCACCAGTGTCTCTGAAGGATGGCATGCTGGATGGCAGCGTTCTGCTACCATCCAGCCTGCCATCTCAATGCCGTCCCAGCATGGGAGAATTCTCCAGCTCAAGCGGTGACGTCATTTGCCGACACGGCTTGAGCAGGAGAATTCTCCCACGCTGTCAGTGACATGAATGAGGTGAGCTGAGTTCATTGGACATGAACTCGGCTCATCTGGATGCCGTCACAGACAGACACTGAGGAGCTTCACTGAGGAGCTTCTCAGTGTCTGCGGCACTGCAAGCTGGATGGCAGCGTTCTGCTGCGATCCTGCCTGTCATGTAAATGTAGCAGAGCAGAAGCCCTCCTGGGAACCATGGAAAGGTAAGGATGAGGTTGGTTGATTATTTTACTTTTATTGCAGGAGATTGTTGGCTTCAGCTGGAATGGGCGATACGGTAAGTAGAGTTTAATTTAGAACATTAAAGAATTTTGTCTTTATTTCAATTAAAGGACTTTATTCTGGGTGTTTGTGTTTTTTTTAACTTTCACTAAGGGGTTAGTAATGGGGGTGTCTTATAGACGCCTCTCCATTACTAACCTGGACTTGACGTCAGCTGGCATTATAAGCTGACATCAACCCCAACCCTATTACCCCACTGCCACCGCTACAGGGCAGTGGGAAGAGCGAGGCTAAGTGCCAAAATTGGCGCATCCTATGGATGCGCCATTTCTGGGGTGGCTGACGGATGGTGCTTCTAGCCTGGGAGGAGGCCAATATTCATGCCACCCTTCCTGGGCTATTAATACCAGCCCCCAGCTGTCAAACTAGCCTTTGCTAGCTATTAAAATAGGGGGGACCCCACGTCATTTTTTTTTGGGGTCCCCCATTTTAATATCTAGTATAGGCTAGGTATTCAACTGGGGGCTGATATTAGTAGCCTGGGAAGCTCCGTGGGTATTACCCCCTTCCCAGGTTTCAAATACTGTATAGGCCCCAGACGTCTGCTTGACCTCCGCTAGAGACTAAAATTTCGGGGAACCCCACGCCAATTTTTTTTTTAATAAATCCTTTACTTTGACACTAAATGACAAGTACAGTAACCAACACTGTCACTGTACTTATTATATATGTGACTGACATGTTTCTATCTATCTAATCTATGTGTGATGCTCTATTCTTTTTGTTCTAAATTGTCGGGTACTAGCCTGCTAGCCTGTGTGAACTGAACCTACAACTTTTCCCCAACATGTTACATGTTGGGGGTGTAATCACCATTGTGAAGGGAGTGGTTTTGTGTGAATGGCATAGAGAACGGGTGGGAAGTCATTCACCCTACCTCCGCTCAGGGTGTGGCTGAGCAAGTTTAAATGCTCAGGCACTATTTTTTTTCTCTGGTGTGATCTGGAGAGAGAAGTCTCCAGGCTGTGTAGAAGCTAGAGAGCTCCACTAAAGGACTTTGCCTGAACGACTTGTGATACTGAGAGTGGGCAGAACCCGCTCATTTATGGACTGTGCAATACTTTATGTTTTTGTTTTGCCATTACACAGAAAGGGGCGTGTTTATTTTGCTCAATCTGCAGTGCTTATGCCGCTACAATTAACCTGCAGAGGAAACCGTGTCCTGAGTCTACTTCTGGAAGCAGCCGAGTGAGTCCTCTTGCCACAATATATACAGTATATACATATATACATGTGTATATATTGTGACAAAGTCACTGGCAAAGTACTGGAGGGGAGATATGAAGCACTGAGATTAATAGGTACAGTAATAATACATAGGAAAAAAGTTCCAGCACACGAGTGGGTTAATCAGCCATCCTAGTGCTAGGGATTAACACCTGTAGAAAGGAAAGAACTCAGAGGATAAAATCACATCCTTTCAGAGCATTTGGTGTGGGGAAGGCCTGGAGGCAGAAGCTCTGGAGCTGTGTTGTGCATGTTAAGGAAAGCTAAACCTTGGGTTGTTTAGTTCCTGAAGCAGGTCGTTACCCATAGCAACAAGGACTGTGCCATACGTTATGGCTATGATTTGTTTTTCCTGTTAGGCCAGGAAGGCCGTGTTAGTTTTTTCTAACATTGCAGTAGTTTATGCAGTGCTCTTAATAAACTCAGCAAAAATAAAGTCTCCTCTTAACAGTTGTTGAAGAGATGTGTCTGCTGCTAGAACTCTGTGTGGCATTGACCTGGTCTCTAATCTGAGCTGCTGTTAACCTGCAATTTCTGAGGCTGGTGACTCGGATAAACTTATCCTCAGAAGCAGAGGTGACTCTTGGTCTTCCTTTCCTGGGGCGGTCCTCATGTGAGCCAGTTTCTTTGTAGCGCTTGATGGTTTTTGCAACTGCACTTGGGGACACATTCAAAGTTTTCCCAATTTTTCGCACTGACTGACCTTTATTTCTTAAAGTAATGATGTCCACTCGTTTTTCTTTACTTAGCTGTTTTTTCTTGCCATAATACCAATTCTAACAGTCTATTCAGTAGGACTATCAGCTGTGTATCCACCAGACTTCTGCACAGCACAACTGATGGTCCCAACCCCATTTATAAGGCAAGAAATCCCACTTATTAAACCTGACAGGGCATACCTGTGGAGTGAAAACCATTTCCGGTGACTACCTCTTGAAGCTCATCAAGAGAATGCCAAGAGTGTGCAAAGCAGTCATCAAAGCAAAAGGTGGCTACTTTGAAGAACCTAGAATATAAGACATATTTTCAGTTGTTTCACACTTTTTTGTTAACTATATAATTCCACATGTGTTAATTCATAGTTTTGATGCCTTCAGTGTGAATATACAATTTTCATAGTCATGAAAATACAGAAAAATCTTTAAATGAGAAGGTGTGTCCAAACTTTTGGTCTGTACTGTATATATATATATATATATATATACACATATACACATGTATACATATACACAATATGGTTCCTAACGATGACAATGCCAGGAGGAAGTGGGGAGCGAACCTTAGTCTTGCGCACGCCGGTGGTCACTGGAGCGGAAGACTCGCGGGGCCTGCGCACAACATACCTGAACATAGACGGGAGGATAAAGTGCGCCTTGCATAAAAGATAAATTGCACAGGCACGGGATTTGGCTGCGAAACGGCACATCACAGGACACTGTGACGTGCAGGAGAGGGGGAAAAATTATAATTCAAACAGGAGGCGGGGATTTCTTCCCGTCCCCCAAGCGTCAGAAACTTGAAAGAATAAAAAGACATTTTACTGCAACAAGACCTCTGATATGAGGTATATAGGTAAGTATAGATTCACATTTCTATCACCTGTATGCCCATATTAGAGGTCAGATAAGTGCCAGTGGGTGACAGATTCCCTTTAAGAGTGGTTTTCTCCAAGACAGCAGTAAGGCACACAGTGTGCATCGCAGTTCTAGACTTTCAACCCCAGGAACGTTGAGTCGTCAATGCAAAAATATTATCAGCCTTGCAGTCCTGGGGTCCTCACTTCCAACCCCACCAAGGAAAATATCTGCAAGGAGTTTGTATGTTCTCCTCATGTTTGCAAGGGTTTCCTTCGGGTACTCGGGTTTCCGGGTATATCGTGCTCAATATCAATGCCATCAGGGGGATTTGGACCTTTTTGAATTTTGGTCTAGAAAAATGGAAGAATGGCCTTAGCTCACCTGTCATGCCTTGTCATGGCCAGCAGACAGCGTTTTTTTCAGAATTCGTCTTCAGCGCTGCTGGTGGTGGACTGAAAGATAAGCGCGTCCTGCTGTCCCCTGAAAGTGTAATCAGCCTAACTTTATCAAGATGAACAAGTCATGGATCTCCAATGACTTTTGCACCCCAGTCGCAGACTGGGCTGACTAGGCGATGGTGTAGTTGATCTTGCGTTATTGAAGCCTGTGACACTTTTGTTGTGGCTTCTATGCCTGCTGTTGCTACTGCTGTTGATGTTGCTAACTATTTTTTGAAATGTGGAGACTCCAGGTTGGGTCTCCATTTGGTCGGTTGCTTGTAGTGGAAGGGGTGTCAGAGCCTCATTATACTATTTCTACTCTGGGGAAATTGATAATATCTTTAAAGCGCTGTGGAATTAATGGCGCTATATAAGTGAGTAAAATAAATAAATCAATTAAAAATTGATGTCACTTTAGTGGTGTCTGCCCAGAATTTTTAGAAATGTTTGGACTCCAAGTTTGGTCTCCTTCATGAGTGTTGCCTGAATTTGACAGGGCTCTCAGAGCACCAGGCCTACACCTGTCACCCATCCACTAGTTACTGATCAAGCTTTAAGCTAGAAATCCTGGTCCAAGTCCTGTCCCATGGTGAAATGTGGCCTGGTTTCAGGACCACGCTATTAGCACAAACAATTTAGATTATGAAATCAGGACTCCTGGATGGAGCAAAATATTTGCACAAAATAATTAAAAGCTGAAATGTGGCCTGCTTTCTGTAGCACGCTAGTAGCAGAAAGAATTTGGGATTTCAAATATGAACTCTTGTATGGCCAAAAAGATTTACAGCACCAAATATTTTTATGCACAAATGTGGCCTTGTTTCAGGGCCACGTGATTAGCAGAAAGAATTTAGATTTTGAAATGTGGACTCCTGGCTGAAGCAAAAGTAGTAGCACAAAATATTTATATGCAGGACTGCGGCCTGTTTTCTGTAGCACGCTAGTGGCACAAAAACTGTATATTTTGAAATGTGGACTCCTAAATGGAGCATGAAACAATTAAAAGCTGAAATGTGGCCTGCTTTCTGTAGTATGTTAGTAACACAATGAATTTTGATTTTGAAATGTCGACCCCTGGATGGAGCACAATATTAGCAACACAATATGTTATTTTATAATGAGTTATATGCTGAAATGTGCCCTGGAATCTCTGGACCACACCAATCCAAAAAGGATTGATCTGCTGGAAGGTCAATTTCACAGTCACACAGGATCCTATCTATCTGAACTAGCTGACTGACAAGCAACCGCCTAGCTAACTATCTCACTATCCAGTAGCAGCAGCAGCAGGAGCAACCTCTCTGCGCTGTTACACTGACAAAATGGCACCAAAACAACATGTCTGATCTTTATATGGAGAGTGACATTTGATTTCAGCAGCCAATGACATAAGCCCTTGTGTCTGGACCTTGTGGATGGTTCCTGTGCGCTGATTCACTGCTGGAATCTCCACACATAAAGTTAAGAAAAAAAAATTAAGAAAAACAGTATGCCACTCCTCTGACCTCTCCCCGCCCCCTCCCCTCATAAAACATGTCCCCCTTGCACATCATACAGCACCACTTTCCTAGCCAAAGTCCTAAAAAAACACTAGTGGAAATGAGATCATTTACCGCACTTTCGGCGAGTTTTGCAGATTTTGAGTAAATCTCGGGGGTAGTATTGAGCCACCCTAGTAGTGTTCGGGTTCGGTTCAGTGAACACCGGGATGTTCGAGGAACTGTTCGTCGAACACCTTAGAACACTGTAGAACAACGTCGAATACCGTTAAAACTAATGGCAGGCAAACAAAAACACATAGAAAACACCTTCAAAGGTGTCCAAAAGCTGGCAAACTGCTCAGAAGACACTCTCTTTAAAAAAGCCGGCCGGCAATTCAGCATCGGTACCCAACAATTTAGAACAGAAAGAATAGAGCATCACACATAGATTAGATAGATAGAAACATGTCAGTCACATATATAATAAGTACAGTGATAGTGTTGATTACTGTACTTGTCATTTAGTGTTAAAATAAAGGATTTATTTAAAAAAAATTGGCGTGGGCTTCCCCGTAATTTTAGTCTCTAGCAGAGGTTAAGCAGACGGCTGGGGCAGATGTTTGAAGCCTGGGAAGGGGGTAATACCCACGGAGCTTCCCAGGCTACTAATATCAGCCCCCAGCTGAATACCTAGTCTTTACTAGCTATTAAAATGGGGGACCCAAAAAAAATGACGTTGGGTCCCCCCTATTTTAATAGCTAGCAAAGTCTAGGCAGACAGCTGGGGACTGATATTAATAGCCCAGGAAGGGTGCCATGAATATTGGCCCCCTCCCAGGCTGGAAACACCAGCCGTCAGCCATCCCCAGAAATGGCGCATCCATAGGATTTGCCAATTCTGGCACTTAACCTCGCTCTTCCCATTGCCCTGTAGCGGTGGCAGTGGGGTAATAGGGCTGGGGTTGATGTCAGCTTATAATGCCAGCTGACATCAAGCCCAGGTTAGTAATGGAGAAGCGTCTATAAGACACCCCTATTACTAACCCCATAGTCAAAGTTAAAAAAAACACAAACACCCAGAATAAAGTCCTTTAATTGAAATAAAGACACAATTCTTTAATGTTCTAAGTTAAACCATACTTACCGTAACGCCCATTCCAGCTGAAGCCAACGATCTCCTGCAATAAAAGTAAAATAAAAAAATAATCTCATCCTTACCTTTCCATGGTTCCCAGGACGACTCCAGCTCTGCTACATTCACATGACAGGCTGGATCGCAGCCAAATGCTGCCATCCATCTTGCCATACCGCAGACACTGAGAAGCGCAGGCATGCTTGCGCTCCTCAGTGTCTGGCTGTGATGGCATCCAGATGAGCTGAGTTCATGTCCAATGAACTCAGCTCACCTCATGCACGTCAAAGACAGCGTGGGAAAATTCTCCTGCTGAACTCGTCTCATCTGGATGCCGTCACAGCCAGACACTGAGGAGCGCAAGCATGCCTGCGCTTTTCAGTGTCTGCGGCATGGCAAGCTGGATGGCAGCTTTCGGCTGCGATCCAGCCTGTCATGTGAATGTAGCAGAGCTGGAGCCGTCCTGGGAACCATGGAAAGGTAAGGATGAGGTTGGTTTATTATTTTACTTTTATTGCAGAAGACATTGGCTTCAGCTGGAATGGGCATGATGGTAAGTATGGTTTAATTTAGAACATTAAAGAATTGTGTGTTTATTTAAATTAAAGGACTTTATTCTGGGTGTTGTGGTTTTTTTTAAATACTTTACTAGAAATTCATGGCGGTCATGTCTAATATTGGCGTGACCCCATGAATTTCGGGCTTAGGGCCAGCTGATAATACCAAGCTGGCCCTAACCCCTTTATTACCCAGTGAGCCACCGCACCAGGGCCCTGGATGAGTTGGGTACAGCGCCAGAAGATGGCGCTTCTATGAACGCGCCATTTTCCGGGGTGGCTGCGGACTGCAATTTGCAGCGGGGGGGGCCCAGAAAGCTTCGGCCTCCCTGCGCTGCTGATTCCAGCCCCCAGCTGCCTAGTTGTACCTGGCTGGACACAAAAATAGGGCGAAGCCCCATGTATATTTTTTTTAAATTATTTCATGAAATTCATGAAATAATTAAAAAAAGGGCTTCCCTGTATTTTTGTTTCCAGTCATGTCCAATGAACTCAGCTCACCTCATGCATGTCACTGACAGCGTGGGAAAATTCTCCTGCGCTTGTATGAGCGTTAGAGAATTCTCCAGCGTTCACTGCAAGCGCAGGAAAATTTTCCCATGCTGTCAGTGACGTGCATGATGAGGTGAGCTGAGTTCATGTCCAATGAACTCAGCTCACCTCATGCACATCACTGACAGCGTGGGAAAATTCTCCTGCGCTTGCGGTGAGCGTGTGAGAATTCTCCTGCGCTCACGGCAAGCGCAGGAGAATTTTCCCACGCTGTCAGTGACGTGCATGAGGTGAGCTGAGTTCATTGGACATGAACTCGGCTCATCTGGATGCCGTCACAGCCAGACACTGAGGAGCACAAGAATGCCTGCGCTTCTCAGTGTCTGCGGCATGGCAAGCTGGATGGCAGCTTTCGGCTGCGATCCAGCCTGTCATGTGAATGTAGCAGAGCTTGAGCCGACCT
The DNA here is from genome assembly GCF_046119375.1 of Phyllobates terribilis. Lineage (NCBI taxonomy): Eukaryota > Metazoa > Chordata > Amphibia > Anura > Dendrobatidae > Phyllobates > Phyllobates terribilis. The sequence continues at coordinate 794,107,054 of NW_027362761.1, forward strand.
GGGAACCATGGAAAGGTAAGGATGAGGTTGGTTTTTTATTTTACTTTTATTGCAGGAGATCATTGGCTTCAGAAGGAATGGGCGTGATGGTAAGAATGGTTTAATTTAGAACATTAAAGAATTGTGCGTTTATTTCTATTAAAGGACTTTATTCTGGGTGTTTGTGGTTTTTTTTTACTTTGACTATGGGGTTAGTAATGGGGGTGTTTTATAGACGCCTCTCCATTACTAACCTGGGCTTCATGTTAGCTGGCATTATAAGCTGACATTAACCCCAGCCCAATTACCCCACTGCCACCACTACAGGGCAGTGGGAAGAGCGAGGCTAAGTGCCAGAATTGGCGCATCCTATGGATGCGCCATTTCTGGGGCGGCTGACGGCTGGTGTTTCTAGCCTGGGAGGGGGCCAATATTCATGGCACCCTTCCTGGGCTATTAATATCAGCCTCCAGCAGTCTGCCTAGCCTTTGCTAGCTATTAAAATAGGGGGGACGCCACATCATTTTTTTTTGGGTCCCCCATTTTAATAGCTAGTAAAGGCTAGGTATTCAGCTGGGGGCTGATATTAGTAGCCTGGAAAGCTCCGTGGGTATTACCCCCTTCCCAGGCTTCAAACATCTGCCCCAGCCATCTGCTTACCCTCCGCTAGAGACTAAAATTACGGTGAACTCCACGCCAATTTTTTTTAAATAAATCCTTTATTTTAACACTAAATGACAAGTACAGTAATCAACACTATCACTGTACTTATTATATATGTGACTGACATGTTTCTATCTATCTAATCTATGTGTGATGCTCTATTTTTTCTGTTCTAAATTGTCAGGTACCGATGCTGAATTGCCGGCCGGCTTTTTTAAAGAGACGGTGCATGAAAACACTATTATTTTTTTTTTATAAATCCTTTAACACTAAATGACAAGTACAGTAACCAACACTGTCACTGTACTTCTTATATATGTGACTGACATGTTTCTATCTATTTAATATATGTGTTGCTCTATTCTTTCTGTTCTAAATTGTTGGGTACCGGTGTATGCCGCTGCTGAATTGCCGGCTTTTCATGTTTCACTGTGAGCACTGTTCCCATCGATTTGGGCAACCACTGTAATGCCACAACCACCATGGCTGTGGTAATACAGTGAGTGGCAGACAATCTCTGTATGATGTGAAAAAATCCAGTTACGCTTTTGGTGCACGAACAGTTATCGAACATAACCTCGAACAGCCGAATTTTTTGCAAATCATTCGCGTTCGTCGAACGACTCGAACACCGCCCAAAACAGCTCGAATTTGAGATTAGCGAACAGTTCGAGTCGAACACCGCTCATCTCTATTCGGGGGTACAAACATGAATCCAAATGTACAATGTTCATGCCGAATTTTTAATTGGCGAACATTTTCCAATCAAGTTCGCTCATCTCTAGTGATGATGTTGTTAAAGTAGGTTTTTTTGAGAGGTGAAGGGCAGAGTTGTATGTTTTAAGCATAAATTTATAATCGATGAAATCTTCAGCCAGATTGGGTTTTCTCCACAGACGTTCGGCACACCTAGAGCTCCACTGGGGAAAATATGTTTGCAGCATGTGCCAGGGTTGTCGCCATCTGTGCCGAGTTGTTATATGTATAGGAGGTGCAGCTTCATCCAGATCCAGGGCACATTGCAGTCTTTCATTATAATGCTTCAGTGCAGAGTCAGGACATGAGAGGGAAGAGATCAGGGCTAATGATGACTGCAACTTCATGATAAATTTCTGAGTGTTAATGGCACGTATATTTCTATATGTGTGGAAAGTGGGGGTGTCTTGAACGGGGTGACAATTCTTGACAGAGAATGAAAGAAGGTTGAGGTTGTGGTTGAGAGCGGAAGAGGGGAGTTAGTAAAGTCATGTACTGAGCAGAGCCAGGCAAAGATCAGGTTCAGAGTATTCCCATCTTCATGTGTAGGATAGTTGATAAGCTTTGAAAGGCTGAAGGAGGAAGTTAGCGATAAAAGATGAGCGGCAGATGAGGAACGGGGATTGCCAATGGGGATGTTAAAGTCCCCCATGATGAAAGTGGGGATGTCGTAGGATAGAAAGTTTGGCAGCCAGGTGGCAATGTTATCTAGGAACTGACAGGAGGAGCCCGGAAAGCAATACACAACCACCACTTGCAGGGGGAAAGTCTGACATTGTGGGCCTCAAATGAAGGGAAGACAAGGGAGGGTACTGGGAGGATAACCTGAAGAGTACATTTTGTTGAAAGGAGCAGGCCAATACCTCCACCTGATCTGTTGTCAGTAGTGTTGGGCGAACCCGAAAAGTAAAGTTCGGCATCCGTACCGAACATCTATTATTCGGTCCTGGACCCTGGACACGGACTTCCTCCGGAAGTCCGTGTTACTGTTCATGTTACTGTTCGGGCTCGGTTTCGAGTATTTCCTGCTCTGTCACATAAGTGACAGCGCAGGAAACACAGGCTCTGATCGGCGGTAACTGCATTACCGCGATCAGAGCGCTGTGGCATCATGCTGACAGGTGTCAGTATGATGCCACAGCTGTGACAGTGACCCGCGGTAAAAAGCTTACCGCGGGTCATAGGTGCCGGCTGATGGTACTACTACTACCATCAGCCGGCACCTCCTGCCATTGGAAACAGCGAGCATAGGCACCGCTGGATGGGAGCAGTAGTCTGAATGTTAAAAAAAACTAGTTAAAATTAATAAAAAAAATATAAAAAAATAAATAAAACACATTATACTCACCTAAACCTTGTACCCGATGTTCGCCGACCCTGCAAAAAATAAAAAACACCAGTTCAACTCATTGCATGCGTGGGAAAATACTCACCGCGAATGTGGTGACCTGTTTTGCTGGCAATACACTGAGTCACTGTATTGCCGGCAAATGAAAAGAGCAGTCACATACAATGTGGCTCCTCTGTTCATGGGATCTTCATGGGACACTCGTTATTTGGACTGTGGAAAGGTAAGTATGAGGTTGGTTTATTATTTTATTTTTATTACAGTGGACATTGTCTTCAGCTGGAATGGGCGTGACGGTAAGTATGGTTTAATTTACAAAAAGAAAGCAAACACCAGCTCACCCTGACTCAGGTGTCCCAAAGCGCGGAATAGACGAGGAATCACTCGCCAGCAAATTGCAGGAAAAAAGGGAGGAATTCCAGTTTCTGAAGTGCAGCAGATAAAACTTTATTCCATAAAAACAGATTCCATGGTTAAAACAGGATTCGCTTACGAGTTTCGAACGCTCCCTGGTTTAATGGTTTAATTTAGAATATTAAAGGAATACTGTCTTTATTTCAAATAAAATATTTTATACACGGTGTGTATTTTACATTTTACTTACACTATGGGGTTAGTAATGGGGGCGTCTTATAGACGCCTCTCCATTACTAACCTGGGCTTGATGTCACCTGGCATTAGAAGCTGACATCAACCCCAGCTCTATAAACCCACTGCCACCGCTACAGATCAGTGGGTAGAGTGAGGCTAAGTGCCAGAATTGGTGCATCCTATGATGCGCCATTTCTGGGGTGGCTGAGGGCTTCTGTTTCTAGCCTCGAAGGGGCCAATATTCATGGCCCCTTCCTAGGCTCTTAATATCAGCCCCTAGCTGTCTGCATAGCCTTTGCTAGCTGTTAAAATAGGGGGACCCCACGTTGTTGTTTTTTTCGGGTCCCCCATTTTAATAGCAAGTAAAGGCTATGTATACAGCTGGGGGTTGATATTAGTAGCCTGGGAAGCTCCATGGGTATTACCCCTTTCCCAGGCTAAAAACATCCGCCCCAGCTGTCCGCTTTCCCTCTGCTGGTTAATAAAATTATGGGGTACCCCAAGCCATTTTTTTTCCAGAAATTTAGTCATTTATTAATAAATTTCATGAACAGTAAGGTACATACCAAAAGCAAGGATTATATCTATCACATATTTATATCTATCTGTATATCTATATATTATCAATTTATTATCTATATATCTATCCATACATCTATATATCGATCTATTATCTATTTATCAATCCATCTATATATTTTCTGTTGACCTATCTAATCATCTATCTAAGATAGATGGATAGATACAGTATATAGATAGATATATTGATAGATAATAGATCTATAGATAGATAGATATATGGATAGATATATGGATAAATAGTTTTATAGAAAGATAATAGTTAGATATATGGATAGATAGATAGATATATGGAAAGATAATATATAGATAGATAAATAGATAAATAGATAATAGATCAATAGATAGATAGATAGATAGATAGATAGATATGTGGATAGATAAACAGATAGATAGCTAATAGATAAAAATAAAGGGAACACTTAAACAAAAGAATATAACTCCAAGTAAATCAAACTTCTGTGAAATCAAATTGTCCACTTAGGAAGCAACACTGATTGACAATCAATTTCACATGCTGTTGAACAAATGGAATAGACAATAGATGGAAATTATTGGCAATTATCCAGACACCCTAAACAAAAGAGTGGTTCTGCAGGTGGGGACCACAGACCACATCTCAGTACCAATGCTTTCTGGCTGATGTTTTGGTCACTTTTGAATGTTGGTTGTGCTTTCACACTCGTGGTAGCATGAGACGGACTCTACAGCCCACAGAAGTTGCTCAGGTAGTGCAGCTCATCCAGGATGGAACATCAATGCGAGCTGTGGCAAGAAGCTTTGCTGTGTCTGTCAGCGCAGTGTCCAGAGGCTGGAGGCGCTACCAGGAGACATGGAGGGGGCCGTAGGAGGGCAACAACCCAACAGTAGGACCGCTACCTCCGCCTTTGTGCAAGGAGGAACAGGAGGAGCACTGCCAGAGCCCTGCAAAATGACCTCCAGCAGGAAACAAATGTGCATGTGTCTGCACAAACGGTTAGAAACTGACTCCATGAGAGTGGTATGAGGGTCCGACGTCCACAGATGAGGGTTGTGCTCACAGTTCAACACTGTGCAGGACGCTTGGCATTTGACACAGAACACCAGGATTGGCAAAGTCGCCACTAGCACCCTGTGCTCTTCACAGATGAAAGCAAGTTCACACTGAGCACATGTGACAGACGTGACAGAGTCTGGAGACGCCGTGGAGAGCGATCTGCTTCCTGCAACATCTTTCAGCATGACCGGTTTGGCAGTGGGTCAGTAATGGTTTGGGGTGGCATTTCTTTGGAGGGTCGCACAGCCCTCCATGTGCTCACCAGAGGTAGCCTGACTGCCATTAGGTACCTAGGTGAGATTCTCAGACCCCTTGTGAGACCATATGCTGGTGCGGTTGGCCCAGGGCTCCTCCTAATGCAGGACAATGCCAGACCTCATGTGGCTGGAGTGTGTCAGCAGTTCCTGCAAGATGAAGGCATTGAAACTATGGACTGGCCCGCCCGTTCCACAGACCTGAATCCGATTGAGCACATCTGGGACATCATGTCTCGCTCCATCCACCAACATCACGTTGCACCACAGACTGTCCAGGAGTTGGGGATGCTTTAGCCCAGGTCTGGGAGGAGATCCCACAGGAGACCATCCGCAACCTCATCAGAAGCATGCCCAGGCATTGTAGGGAGGTCATACAGGCACATGGAGGCCACACACAATACTGAGCCTCATTTTGACTTGTTTTAAGGATATTACATCAAAGTTGGATCAGCCTGTATTGTGTTTTTCCACTTTAATTTTGGGGGTGACTCCAAATCCAGGCCTCCATTGGTTAATAAATTTGATTTCCATTGATGATTTTTGTGTGATTGTGTTGTAAGCACATTCAACTTTGTACAGAACAAAGTATTCAATGAGAATATTTCATTCATTCAGATCTAGGATGTGTTATTTGAGTCTTCCCTTTTTTTTTTGGAGCAGTGTATATATATACACAGGGTGGGCCATTTATATTGATACACCTAAATAAAATGGGAATGGTTGATGATATTAACTTCCTGTTTGTGGCACATTAGTATATGGGAGGGGGAAAACTTTTCCAGATGAGTGGTGACTATGACGGCCATTTTGAAGTTGGCCATTTTTCTTCCAACTTTTTTATTTTCAATGGGAAGAGGGTCATGTGACACATCAAACTTATTGAGAATTTCATAAGAAAAACAATGGTGTGCTTGGTTTTAACGTAACTTTATTCTTTCATGAGTTATTTACAAGTTTATGACCAATTATAAAATGTGTTCAAAGTGCTGCCCATTGTGTTTGATTGTCAATGCAACCCTCTTCTCCCACTCTTGACACACTGATAGCAACACCGCAGAAAAAATGTTAGCACAGGCTTCCAGCATCCGTTGTTTCAGATGCTGCACAACTCGTATCTTCACAGCATAGACAATTGCCTTCAGAAGACCACAAAGATAAAGTCTATGGGGGTCAGATCAGTCAGGAGACCTTGGTGGCCATTCAACTGGCCCACGACGACCATTCTACTTTCCAGGAAACTGTTCATGTAGGACTGCTCGAACCTGACACCCATAATGTGGTGGTGCACCATCTTGTTGGAAAAACTCAGGGAACGTGCCATCTTCAGTGCATAAAGTGGGCAACACATCATCATGTAGCAATTTCAGATATCCAGTGGCATTGAGGCTTCCACTAATGAAGAATGGCCCCACTATCTTTGTACCCCATATACCACACCATACCATCAATTTTTGATTTCCAACAGTCTTGGAGTGATCTATCCACTGTGAGTTAGTGTCAGACCAATAGCGGTGGTTTTGTTTGTTAACTTCATCATTCACAAAAAAGTTTACCTCATCACTGAACATAATGTTCTGTGTAAACTAAGGGTCCTGTTCCAATTTTTGTTTTGCCCAGTCTGCAAATTCAGTGCGACGATCTGGGTCATCCTCGTTGAGATGCTGCAGCAGCAGGATTTAGTAAGGGTGCCATTTGTGAGTAGCTAATATACGCCGAAGGGATATACGACTGATGCCACTCTCCAGTGACATACAGCGAGTGGGCTTTTGCTGAATGAAGCTAGGACAGCCACTGATATTTCTTCATTAGTAACAGTTTTCTTGTGTGAACATTTTGGTAAATCCAACACTGAACCTGTTTCACGAAATTTGGCAAGCAGTTTGCTAACTGTAGCATGGGATATGGGTGGTCTCGTAGGTTGTCTTGCATTGAAATCTGCTGCAATGACCCAGGTCCTGCGTTCAACAGACATCAGCACAATTTCTATCTGCTCCTCAAGTGTTAACCTCTGCGACATGTCAATAACTGTAAACAAAGAGAAACTTGTAAATAACTCATGAAAGAATAAAGTTACGCTAAAACCAAGTACACCATTGTTTTTCTTATGAAATGCTCAATAAGTTTGATGTGTCACATGACCCTCTCCTCTTCCCATTGAAAAAAAATAAAGTTGGATCCAAAATGGCCGACTTCAAAATGGCTGCCATGAACACCACCCATCTGGAAAAGTTTCCCCCCTCCCATATACTAATGTGCCAAAAACAGGAAGTTGATATCACCAACCATTCCCATTTTATTTAGGTGTATCCATATAAACGGCCCACCCTGTATGTATGGATGGGCCATACCCTTTATGGATATATAAATGGATAGATAAATAGATTTTTAGATAGATAGATAACAGATATATGGATAGATAGATAAATAGATTAATATATATATATGGATAGATAGATAGATAGATAGATAATAGATATATGGATAGAAAAATAGATGATAGATAGATAGATAGTAATGATGAGTAGTGTTGAGCCACCCCCATAGTGTTCGGGTTCGGTTCGGTTCGTCGAACACCGGGATGTTCGAGGAACTGTTCGTCGAACTGTTCGTCGAACACCTTAGAACACCGTCGAACACCGTTAAAACCAATGGCAGGCAAACAAAAACACATAGAAACACATAGAAAACACCTGCAAAGGTGTCCAAAAGCTGACAAACTGCTCAGAAGACACTCTCTTTAAAAAAGCCGGCCGGCAAATTCAGCAGCGGCATACACCGGTACCCGACAATTTAGACAAGAAGGAATAGAGCATCACACATAGATTAGATAGATAGAAACATGTCAGTCACACATATAAGAAGCACAGTGACAGTGTTGGTTACTGCACTTGTCATTTAGTGTAAAGGATTTATTAAAAAAAATATTAGTGTTTTCATGCACCGTCTCTTTAAAAAAGCCGGCCGGCAATTCAGCATCTGTACCCGACAATTTAGAACAGAAAGAATAGAGCTTCACACATAGATTAGATAGATAGAAACATGTCAGTCACATATATAATAAGTACAGTGATAGTGTTGCTTACTGTACTTGTCATTTAGTGTAAAGGATTTATTTAAAAAAATAATAGTGTTTTCATGCACTGTCTCTTTAAAAAAGCCGGCCGGCAATTCAGCAGCGGTACCCGACAATTTAGAACAGAAAGATAGAGCATCACACATAGATTAGATAGATAGAAACATGTCAGTCACATATATATGAAGTACAGTGATAGTGTTGGTTACTGTACTTGTCATTTAGTATTAAAATAAAGGATTTATTATTAAAAAAATTGGCGTGGGGTTCCCCTTAATTTTAGGCTCTAGCGGAGGTTAAGCAGACGGCTGGGGCAGATGTTTGAAGCCTGGGAAGGGGGTAATACCCACGGAGCTTCCCAGGCTACTAATATCAGCCCCCAGCTGAATACATAGCCTTTACTAGCTATTAAAATGGGGGACCCCCCAAAAAAAATGACGTGGGGTCCCCCCTAATTTAATAGCTAGCAAAGGCTAGGCAGACAGCTGGGGGCTGATATTAATAGCCCAGGAAGGGAGCCATGAATATTGGCCCCCTCCCAGGCTAGAAACACCAGCCGTCAGCCGCCCCAGAAATGGCGCATTCATAGGATGCGCCAATTCTGGCACTTAGCCTCGCTCTTCCACGCTGCCCTGGTGCGGTGGCAGGGGGTAATAGGGTTGGGGTTGATGTCAGCTTATAATGCCAGCTGACATCAAGCCCAGGTTAGTAATGGAGAGGCGTCTATAAGACACCCCCATTACTAACCCCATAGTCAAAGTTAAAAAAAACACAAACACCCAGAATGAAGTCCTTTAATTGAAATAAAGACACAGTCCTTTATTGTTCTAAATTAAACCATACTTACCGTCACGCCCATTCCAGCTGAAGCCAACGATCTCCTGCAATAAAAGAAAAATAATAAAGCAACCTCATCCTTACCTTTCCATGGTTCCCACGACAGCTTCAGCTCTGCTACATCGAGATGACAGGCTGGACCGCAGCAGAACGCTGCCATCCAGCCTGTCATCCCGCAGACACTGAGAAGCGCAGGCTTGCTTGCGCTGCTCAGCGTCTCTCTGTGACGACATCCAGATGAGCCGAGTTCATGTCCAATGAACTCGGCTCACCTCATGCACGTCACTGACAGCGTGGGAAAATTCTCACGCTGAAGCGCTGATTGCAGGAGAATTTTCCCACGCTGTCAGTGACGTGCAGGAGGTGAGCTGAGTTCATTGGACATGAGCTCACCTCATGCACATCACTGACAGCGTGGGAGAATTCTCCTGCACTCAGCACTTCAGCGTGAGAATTTTCCCACGCTGTCAGTGACGTGCATGAGGTGAGCCGAGTTCATTGGACATGACCTCGGCTCATCTGGATGCCGTCACAGCGAGACACTGAGGAGCGCAAGCATGCCTGCGCTTCTCAGTGTCTGCGGGATGACAGACTGGATGGCAGCGTTCTGCTGCGGTCCAGCCAGTCATCTCGATGTAGCAGAGCTGAAGCTGTCGTGGGAACCATGGAAAGGTAAGGATGAGGTTGGTTTATTATTTTTCTTTTATTGCAGGAGATCGTTGGCTTCAGCTGGAATGGGTGTGATGGTAAGTATGGTTTAATTTAGAACAATAAAGAATTGTGTCTTTATTTCAATTAAAGGACTTTATTCTGGGTGTTGTGTTTTTTTTAAATACTTTACTAGAAATTCATGGCGGTCATGTCTAATACTGGCGTGACCCCATGAATTTTGGGCTTGGGGCCAGCTGATAATACCAAGCTGGCCCTAACCCCTTTATTACCCAGTGAGCCACCGCACCAGGGCCCTGGATGAGTTGGGTACAGCGCCAGAAGATGGCGCTTCTATGAACGCGCCATTTTCCGGGGTGGCTGCGGACTGCAATTTGTAGCGGGGGGGGGCCCAGAAAGCTTGGGCCTCCCTGCGCTGCAGATTCCAGCCCCCAGCTGCCTAGTTGTACCTGGCTGGACACAAAAATAGGGCGAAGCCCACGTACTTTTTTTTTAATTATTTCATGAAATTCATGAAATAATTAAGAAAAAAAGGCCTTCCCTATATTGTTGTGTCCGGCCAGGTACAAATAGGCAGCTGGTGGTTGGGGGCAGCCCGTTCCTGCCTGCTGTACCTGGCTGGACACAAATATTGTGCGAAGCCCCACTTCAATTTTTTTTAATTATTTCATGAAATTCATGAAATAATTAAGAAAAAAAGGGCTTCCCTATATTGTTGTGTCCGGCCAGGTACAAATAGGCAGCTGGTGGATGGGGGCAGCCCGTTCCTGCCTGCTGTACCTGGCTGGACACAAATATAGTGCGAAGCCCCACTTAAATTTTTTTAAATTATTTCAGGAAATTCATGAAATAATTTTAAAAAAATTGACGTGGGGCTTCGCACTATATTTGTGTCCAGCCAGGTACAGCAGGCAGGAACGGGCTGCCCCCAACCACCAGCTGCCTATTTGTACCTGGCCGGACACAACAATATAGGGAAGGCCTTTTTTCTTAATTATTTCATGAAATAATTTAAAGAAAATTGACGTGGGGCTTCGCCCTGTTTTTGTGTCCAGCCAGGTACAACTAGGCAGCTGGGGGCTGGAATCCGCAGCGCAGGGAGGCCCAAGCTTTCTGGGCCACCCCCGCTGCAAATTGCAGTCCGCAGCCACCCCGGAAAATGGCGCGTTCATAGAAGCGCCATCTTCTGGAGCTGTACCCAACTCATCCAGGGCCCTGATGCGGTGGCTCACTGGGTAATAAAGGGGTTAGGGCCAGCTTGGCATTATCAGCTGGCCCTAAGCCCGAAATTCATGGGGTCACGCCAATATTAGACATGACCACCATGAATTTCTAGTAAAGAATTTAAAAAAAACACAACACCCAGAAAAAAGTCCTTTAATTGAAATAAACACACAATTCTTTATTGTTCTAAATTAAACCATACTTACCATCACGCCCATTCCAGCTGAAGCCAACGATCTCCTGAAATAAAAGAAAAATAATAAAGCAACATCATCCTTACCTTTCCATGGTTCCCATGACAGCTTCAGCTCTGCTACATCGAGATGACAGGCTGGACCGCAGCAGAACGCTGCCATCCAGTATGTCATCCCGCAGACACTGAGAAGCGCAGGCTTGCTTGCGCTCCACAGTGTCTCTCTGTGAGGGCATCCAGATGAGCCGAGTTAATGTCCAATGAACTCGGCTCACCTCATGCACGTCACTGACAGCGTGGGAAAATTCTCCTGCACTCAGCGCTTCAGCGTGGGAGAATTCTCACACTGAAGCGCTGAGTGCAGGAGAATTCTCCCACGCTGTCAGTGACGTGCAGGAGGTGAGCTGAGTTCATTGGACATGAGCTCACCTTATGCACGTCACTGACAGCGTGGGAAAATTCTCCTGCACTCAGCGCTTCAGCTTGAGAATTTTCCCACGCTGTCAGTGACGTGCATGAGGTGAGCCGAGTTCATTGGACATGAACTCGGCTCATCTGGATGTCGTCACAGAGAGACGCTGAGCAGCGCAAGCAAGCCTGCGCTTCTCAGTGTCTGCGGGATGAGAGGCTGGATGGCAGCGTTCTGCTGCGGTCCAGCCTGTCATCTCGATGTAGCAGAGCTGAAGCTGTCGTGGGAACCATGGAAAGGTAAGGATGAGGTTGCTTTATTATTTTTCTTTTATTGCAGGAGATCGTTGGCTTCAGCTGGAATGGGCGTGACGGTAAGTATGGTTTAATTTAGAACAATAAAGGACTGTGTCTTTATTTCAATTAAAGGACTTTATTCTGGGTGTTTGTGTTTTTTTTAACTTTGACTATGGGGTTAGTAATGGGGGTGTCTTATAGACGCCTCTCCATTACTAACCTGGGCTTGATGTCAGCTGGCATTATAAGCTGACATCAACCCCAACCCTATTACCCCCTGCCACCGCACCAGGGCAGCGTGGAAGAGCGAGGCTAAGTGCCAGAATTGGCGCATCCTTTGAATGCGCCATTTCTGGGGCGGCTGACGGCTGGTGTTTCTAGCCTGGGAGGGGGCCAATATTCATGGCTCCCTTCCTGGGCTATTAATATCAGCCGCCAGCTGTCTGCCTAGCCTTTGCTAGCTATTAAATTAGGGGGGACCCCACGTCATTTTTTTTGGGGGGTCCCCCATTTTAATAGCTAGTAAAGGCTATGTATTCAGCTGGGGGCTGATATTAGTAGCCTGGGAAGCTCCGTGGGTATTACCCCCTTCCCAGGCTTCAAACATCTGCCCCAGCCGTCTGCTTAACCTCCGCTAGAGCCTAAAATTAAGGGGAACCCCACGCCAATTTTTTTAATAATAAATCCTTTATTTTAACACTAGATGACAAGTACAGTAACCAACACTATCACTGTACTTCATATATATGTGACTGACATGTTTCTATCTATCTAATCTATGTGTGAAGCTCTATTCTGTCTGTTATAAATTGTCGGGTACCGCTGCTGAATTGCCGGCCGGCTTTTTTAAAGAGACGGTGCATGAAAACACTATTATTTTTTTGGATAAATCCTTTACGCTAAATGACAAGTACAGTAAGCAGCACTTTCACTGTACTTCGTATATATGTGGCTGACATGTTTATATCTATCTAATCTATGTGTGAAGCTCTATTCTTTCGGTTCTAAATTGTCGGGTACAGGTGTATGCCGCTGCTGAATTGCCGGCTTTTCATGTTTCACTGTTGGCACTGTTCCCATCGATTTGGGCAATCACTGTAATGCCACAACCACCATGGCTGTGGCATTACAGTGAGTGGCAGACAATCCATGCAGGACACGCTTTTGGTGCACGAACAGTTATCGAACATAACCTCGAACAGCCGAATTTTTTGCAAATCGTTCGGGTTCGTCGAACAACTCGAACACCGCCCAAAACAGCTCGAATTTGAGATTGGCGAACAGTTCTAGTCGAACACCGCTCATCTCTAATGATGAGCGATCATGCTCTCTACTGCTCGGTGCTCGCCCAAGCATCTCACTGCTCGAGATGCTCGGCGCTCGCCGAGTATTTCCGAGGTTGCTCGGCGGGAGCTCGGGTCGCCTCCCTGCATGTTTGGCGCTCTTTACAGAGCCAATGAACATGCAGGGATTGCATGCCACTCACTGTAATGCCGTAGCCATGTTGATTGTGGCATTACAGTGATTGCCTGGCCGCACAGTGTCATCAGGTCTATATCAGACCTGCACCGCCATGCTCGTCACAGTCACTCCGGAATCAGACAGTGTAGGGAGAGGTGCTGCTGAGCTAGGGAGAGATTTGCTTGTTTCTAGTTAGTGTAGGTGTACAGACTATATTAGAGACACATATCCATCTCAACAAACAGTCCTTCTGAGGACTAATCCATCTGCAGAGATATCAGGCAGGCAGGGTATATAGCAGACTGCAGTGCACATAGCACAAGAGGCTCCATTCCAGTTTTATCTGCTGCTGCTGTTAGATATTTCTAGAAATAGGCCCAGGTCTCAGGGGCCAGGAATAATTTTTTTTTGGATCTTAATCCTCATTATTTGCTTAAAAAGCAATCCAGAGAACACCGTTGTTCTGCGCCATTTGCTTGTTGGCACTGCAGAATACAGCCAGGTCCTTTCCATATTACAGTGCTAAAAATCCAGTCATGTAAAACTGTGGTTTGTCCGTCACGCGGATCACATATAATTGCGCTGAAAATACTGCCATTTCTGGCCTCCATTAAAAATTTGTTTCAGTGTGTCAGTGAAGCAATTGACACCAGTTTGCTGTTCAAAATAGTTACCTACAGGCCAGGTATTTAAAACTGTGTTTTCTCTGTCAAACTGATCACATATATGTTTTCAGAAAATACTGCCATTTCTGGCCTCCATTAAAAATAGTTTTCAGTGTGTTAGTGAAGCAATTGACACCAGATTGCTGGCCAGGTATTTAAAACTGTGGTTTCTCCGTCACACTGGTCACATATAAGTTCGCTCCAAATTCAGTCATTTGTACTGAGCGTGGAATATATTGTCCTCCATTTAAAATGGGCAAGGCACATGGCATGGGACAGGGAACTGGATGTGATGGTGATGGTCCATGCAGAGGCAAAGGCCATGGGCAAGCTGAAATTGTGCCACAACAAACACCCACATGTTCTTGCTCGACCTTCCTGTTCCATTTAATAGGGGACCGCAGAACACCACTATTGAACACAGAGCAGTGTCAAAAGGTTATTGGTTGGATAGCAGATAATGCTTCCAGTCACTTAGCCATCACCACCACCTTGTCTTCCACACGGTAAAGTCTCAGTAGCTGTGAGTCTGGACTGCATATTCCTCACCCTGAACCTCCTTCCTCCCTCCATGCCGAGTGCCCGGAGACAACTGACCCCACACTTGGGCCTCTCGCCCGGTCCATTTGAAACGGAGCAAGGGGAGATCGCATGTAGCTATGCCCAAATATTTGAGCAACCACGGTCACACGAAGGCGACGGTGGGAAAGTGTCACAAGAGGTGGACGATGAGGAAGTGGAAGACGAGGTGGTGGATGATATAGCAACTGACCCAACCTGGCAGGAGGACATGCAGAGCAAGGAGAGCAGCACACAGGGGGAGGGAGGCATAGCACCCCAATAGGCAGGAAGTAGTGTGGTGGCCGCAGACAGGAGGCAGGCAACCGTTCCCCATAACACCAACACAAAGGAAAATGCCAGTACAACTGTTAGGTCTTCCCGAGTCTGGTTGTTTTTTAAAGACTCTGCCGATAACCCCAAAAAGGCCATTTGCACCACCTACCAGGCCAGCATCAGCAGGGTCCAGGCATAGTGTTTGAGGGTGGCACCACTGCTTCTTCCGCTGTTGTGCATGCAAGCAAATCCCCTGTCCATGGTGCATGCGAAGATGCCTCCTGCCCTGCATGCACCTGTCATTGCACACTCTCAAGTAGCAACATCAGGAAGCACGTCCACGTCCTTGTCCCAGCGCACCGTTCAGTTGTCTGTACCCCGGTCCTTGGAATGCAAGCGAAAATACGCAGCCAACGCTCCACAGGCCACACTACTAAATTCCCACATTTCGCAACTTCTTGCGCTAGAAATGTTGCCTTTTAGGCTCGTGGAGACGGAAGAATTCCGCAACCTGATGGCGGCGGCCGTTCCTCAGCACTCGGTCCCCAGCCGCCACTATTTCTCCCGGTGTGCCGTCCCCGCATTACACAAAATAGTAGCCGTGCCCTCAACAACGCAGTTACCGGGAAAGTTCACCTAACTATGGACACATGGACAAGTGCTTGTGGGCACATCTCGCTGACGGCACACTGGGGTAACGTAGTGGAAGTCGGGACCAAGTAAGACCTTGGGATGGAACACGTCCTCCCGATGCCAAGGATCGCAGGCACCTCATCCTCCTCAGCCTCCTCCTCCTCTTCAGCCTCCATCTCCGAAATGACCACATCAGTCACAAGCTGGAAGCACTGCAGCACTGCCTTGGCCAAGTGGCAACAGGCTGTGTTTAAGCTAATATGCTTAAGTGACAAACCGCACAATGCTGAAGAGTTGTGGACAGCTCCCAAAGAGCAGGCAGATCTGTGGCTCACACCGCTGAACCTACAGCCAGGCATGCATGGTCATGTGTGACAATGCCAGAACCTGGTGGCGGCTCTGAGGTGAGGCGAGCTCACACACGTACCATACCTGGCCCGTGTGCTTAACCTCGTGGTTCAGCAATTTCTCAAATCCTACTTAGAGCTGCCGGATCTGCTATTCAAAGTATGCCGCCTGTGTGCCCATTTTAGAAAGTCAGCTACAGCTTTCACTGCCCTTGCCGTGCTTCAGCAGCGTTTGCAGCTCCCGGCTTACAGACTGGTGTGTAATGTCCCCACGCGTTGGAACTCTGCACTGCAGATGTTGGGAAGGATTTGTAAGCAGAAGAGGGCAGTTGTTGAGTATCAGCATCAACAAGGCCATCGGTATTCAGTTCAGACTCCACACATTAGACCTCAGGAGTTGACATGGATGTCAGACATATGTACCATCCTCCAAAACTTTGAGGACTCCACCAAGATGGTGAGCGGCAATGATGCCATAATTAACATCACCATCCCGCTTCTCTGTCTCCTGAAACGCTCTCTGCTCACGATCAAAGAGGATGCATTGCAGGCGGAGCAGGATAAGATGGAGCAAGGAACCATACAGGGTGATTACACACAGCCAAGCCTCATCTCATCCCAACGTGGGTGACAATGAGGAAGAAGAGGAGGAGGAAGGTCAGGAGCTAGTTTCATGCGCTATAGATGGTACTACCTGTACAGCTGCCATACCGTCTGTTCAGCGTGGATGGCCTGAGGACAGAGAGGAGGAAGAGAGCATGATCACTCATCCTCTTGGTGAGGAGGAGGAAATTTTGCCTGTTAGCAGTCTGGCACGCATGGCTGAGTTTATGTTACGCTGCCTTTCCCATGACCCTTACGTTCTCAAAATTTTTGGTGACAGTCATTACTGGTTGGTGATACTTCTAGACCCACGCTACAAGGAGAACTTTATATCTCTTATTCCTGAGGCAGACAGGTCTACAAAAATGGAGCAGTACCAGAAGGCCCTTGGTGTGGAACTATTAAAAAAATTCCCATCTGAAAACGCTGGCGGCATAGTTCGTTGGACAACCAAGGACTACAGGCTAGACAGTCACAACTCCAATACAGCAGAGGCAGGGGAACACTGTCAAAGTTCTGGGAGAATTTTTTCAGCCCCATCCATCGCACAAGCCCTGAGGCGTGGGGTACTCCCACAAAGAGTGCAAAGTTTGGGAAGATGCTGAGGGAGTACCTTGCCGACCATACCAATGTCCTCTGTGATTCCTCTGTGCCTTATAATTATTGGGTATCCAAGGTGGATACGTGGAATGAACTGGCTCTCTACGCCTTGGAGGTCCTGGCCTGCCCTGCCGCCAGCGTTTTATCAGAGCGGGTTTTTAGTGCCGCTGGTGTAATTATAGTCCGTAAGTGAATAATTAGCGTGCACTCAGTCACTACAGAGAGGTGCTGATGGAACAGGCCTGTAGTGCCCGGGTAATGCAGAGGATTAATTCATGGTACACTCATAGGCTAATTGCAGTGTATATTTATTAACAGGCTTAAGAAATAATAGACCAAACCATAGGTGTGAAAGCGACAATATGTGAAGGTGATAGTAGATGTTTCGGCCACAACATAGGCCTTATTCAATACTTTGCTACTGCAAAAAGAGACAAAATATCAGGATATAGTGCAATAAAGCGATAAAAACAGTAAAAATACATATATATCCAGGAAAGGTCAGTTTGTGGAGCATAGACAAAACTAGGAAAATGGGAAATAGAGAAGGAAAATGGGGGGGTGAGGGGGAAGAAAGTGGAGGGAGGATTAAGAGAAGGGGAGGAAGCGGAGAGGGATCAGGTAAGGCGATGAGTATTTACATATATACAATATAAAAAGTATACAAAGCAAGAGTATGTTAGCAAGTACAGCTGGATTAAAGCTTACCTTTGAAGAGGTGTAAATGTATGCCAGGTATCTTAGGTAGGTGCCACCGTATAGTAAGCAACACAAGAGAAAGCTGCAATAATAGGAGGTATATCATAGTCACAAAAAAATTCTGGGAGGTAGAAGAGAGGCAGGTATATGGTACCTTCACTATGGTTCCGTAGGTTGTCTGCCTGTGGGGATCTGAAGTATACATGACAGAGGTTAGAGGAACATGTAGTAGTAGTATCAAGATATGAGGGGCACAAACAGAGATGAGTACCTACGATTTAGAGAAGTCAGACGCTAGTGTGGTAGGACCAGTGGTCCCTGTGCTGGTGGGGCATTCCCACGCCTTGCTGCTGCCAGGTGGTGTGGCTGGACACTGCCTAGGAATATATTTAAGCGCTGTTGCCGCGCGCCAGGCCGGAAGTGCATCATTGGTGGGGGGCGTGGTCTGAGAAGTGACACGTCAGGGTAGGGGAAGCGGCCAAGGGTTGCCAGAGCAGCGAGATGCGGTCTGGTGCTGGCGCGCTGTGTCAGGGGATGCGGTCAGAAGATTGCTGTGGTAACAGTGTAAACAAAGGCGCAGTCTCTTTCTGGCGCTTGTGTAAACAGCAGAAGGAGGGGGAGATTTTAAATGGAAGGAGGGGGAGATTGTAAATAGGGAAAGTGAACTATGGGGGGGAGAATAATGGAAAAAGAGTGTATGGAGGGTGAATGAATGATGGGAATAGGATATATCCAAGGAGGGACATCCTTAGGTAAAGCTAATGGGACAGTTAGTATCTCCAGGGATAAAAGGGGCATGGGTCCGGGCATAATTAATTTTATTAATATTAATTTTAATAATGAACCTGGATAGAGGTATAGGGAGTGAAGGACCGCAGAAGGACCTAATATAAGGGGGGAGAAGATAACAGCATGAGATATTACGCGCATAGCGAGGTGAGGTGGTAGTCACTTACCCAAGGGGTCAGGGAGATCCAGTGGGTCTGTAAAGAGAAGAGAGGCGTTAGTAGATCCTATCTATTTCTCTATTAAGTCCTCTTGGGGACAAGGTCTGGAGAGTGTATATCCAATAGGATTCACGTTGCTTGAGTAATTTAATATGGTTGCCCCCTCGTCTGGGTCTTGCTACATGTTCTATGACCTGAAAGTGAAGTTGGGCCACTGTGTGTCTCGCTTTGGAAAAGTGATTAGGTAATGGGAGCCAGTTTTTGCCACAGCGGATGGTCGATTTATGGCTCGCAATCCGGTCCCGTATATGTTGTGTGGTCTCCCCTACATAGAGGAGTCCGCAAGGGCACTTCACCACATAAATCACAAAATTTGAGTCGCATGTAAAGAATCCTTTGATGAGATAGCTTTTGCCGGTGTTGGGGTGGATAAGGGTATCAGATTTTATAATATTGGAGCAAGCTGCGCAGTTTAAGCATGGGAAGGTCCCGTGGCGGCGAGTACTAAGTAGACACTGTGCCGGGGTTGTGCGTGAGCTCCCCATGTCTGCTCTGACAATTTTGTCTTTGATATTTGGTGCTCTCCAGGTGCACATCAGGGCAGGGGTTGTGAAAGCTGGGATCTCGGGGTATGCTTTCGATAGGAGGGGCCAATGTTTCCTGATAGTGGTATGTATCCTAGGCATCAGAGGGTGATAGGTGTGAACGAAAGGTATACGTTCAGTCTTAACGGTGGGAAGATATGGTTGTCTAGTGTCCAATGCTTTGGTTCTTTCTTGTTCTAAAAGTTGAGCGGGGTAGTGGCATTCTCGAAATTTCTGTGACATGTCCTGAACGCGTTGGGGAAGGATAGCGGGATCTGAAACAATTCTGGTGACCCTATGGAACTGGGAACGGGGGAGACTATTTTTGGTGGCTTTAGTATGACAGCTGGAGTAGTGCAATAGACTATTGCAGTCCGTGGGTGTGGTGAATAATAGTGTTGAGCCACCCCCGTAGTGTTCGAGTTCGGTTCGGTTCGTCGAACACCCGTGTGTTCGCCGAACTGTTCGTCGAACTGTTCGTCGAACACCTTCGAACACCGTTAAAACCAATGGCAGGCAAACAAAAACACATAGAAACACATAGAAAACACCTTCAAAGGTGTCCAAAAGCTGACAAACTGCTCAGAAGACATAACTAACACATGGAAAAGTGACAAGTACATATAGTCATGCGAAAATAAAAGAGGTGGAGGAGTAAAAGGAGGGGGAGACACAGATATAGGCATGTCATGCCCTTCTAAAATCCAAAAAGTGAGAAGCCGACACGGCCAGTCCGCTCCTGCCCGTGCCACCTCCGTGTCGCCGGGTTTGTGCCAGAGCCGCGGTGAACCCTGACGGCCAGCCCCCCTCTCCCAATACTGGTGCCTGTCCGCTGGTGGGTCGAGCGAGCCCCCCTGTGGTGGAGGCAGCTCTAAGCTTTTTAATTTAAATTGTCTCTCTAATTTGAATGAATACACTTTAAATCCATTTACAAGGATCTATTGGAGGGCAAGTCTCATGCCAGCAGCCGCGGTAATTCCAGCTCCAGTAGCGTCCACTAAAGCTGCTGCAGTTAAAAAGCTTTTATAAGGATCGAGCTCGGCTGTCCACCGCAAGGCATCCTACTGCCAGTCCCAGCCCCTATGCCTTGGGGTGCCTCCTGATGCTCTTCACTAAGTATCCCATGGTCCCGAAGCATTTCCTTTGAAAAAATTAAGTGTCTAAACTACAGGTGGTGCAGCTTGCTTAACAGCCGGGATAATCCGCTCACTAGCAGACACTGCTACTAGGCACAAAGTATTTCCTGGGCTAGATGCAGTTAAAAATTTGTAATTAGATACTCTCGTTGGATGCTGAGAAAGCATTCCATAGAGTCTCCTGGCACGCCATATATGATTCTCTTAAAAAGCTTGGGGTAGGGGTCTAGGGGACCCTTTTATAGCCAAAATCACGGCCCTGTATCACAATACGTCACCTAGGCTGAAGATAAATGGAACTGTAGCACCCTGAGGGCTCGGTTGCTACAGACGTATTGCACCTCACCCAGAGGTGTGATATCTCACTCTCAGGTAAGGATGGAGTGTGGATCAGGACCCGACACCTGCATGCATTACACCACATTGCCGTGGGGCAGGGCGACCAATATGCCCCTGAGATGGGCACGACAGTCCCTATCCCTGGCTGGAGTGGGGGGAGGGAATACTGAGGAAGGGGAACCCTGTAGTGCAGGAGCAGGGAGGAAGCAGTTCCTGGGTGCATTGAGAAGGGAGTATAAAAGGTGGGCACCATCTTAGTTCAGTGCAGAGAAGTCTGAGCAGAAGTGGCAGGGAGCAGGGGCTCTGCATGAGCTCTGCTCCGGAGGCGGGCCTAGTAACAGAGGCCCAGGCCTGGAAGAGGGAGAAGGAAGGAAGAGGAGCGGAGAAGGCTCCAGGAACGAGGAATGAAGGGATCCCAGGGGTGCGGACGGGCGAGTCGCCACCGCACGCCCGAATCCACCTGCGTGGAGGGGTCAGGCCAAAGGGGGAGACCGGTCCCCGAACTAGTGGAGGCAGGAAACGACCCTCAGCTAGAAACCGGAGGCTCTGACATTTTATGTGGTGCAGCCCCTCGCTACACCCGCTAGGAAGGCACCACATAGGGTCAGGGAAACTGGCGCCAAGTTTACCAAGAGGAGGCCCGAGGCAGCCGGACAGAAGTGTTGGTAAGAAAGGCCAGACAAAGGACACACAAAGGGGGTCCTGTGAAGTGCTCCAAAGTTATCTGGGAGTTGTCTGAGCCCCTCACCTGGTGAGCACAGTACGACGTGGGCAGCCGTTACCTGCAGACAGTGGTCTGGATAATAAGAACTGTGAGTAAAGGCCCTGAACTGCATCACTGACTCCGTGTCATTACTGCTGCTGCCCTGCACCATCACCCCCATCCTCCGCATACACTGCCCTGAGGCTATACTCCTCCCGTGGGGAGTTATGCTACGCTCTGCTGCACCCACAACACCAGCCTCAGTGGACTGCCCTGTAGCGGCGGTTCACTCTGACCGCAATCCACGGGTGGCGTAGTCGGACATTTAAACATGAAAACCACATAAATAGTTCCGCCACTGGTTTGACCGCCCTGAGCCACGGAACTGGGTCGCCGCCACGAAGACTACAACCACCAGCATCCACCAAAAAGGGTCCGGCTCCGGGTGTCCCAAGGCCCAGGGGGTGCGTCAGAACATTTTCATCACCTTTCACAATCACCAATGGGACAAGGCAGTGATGTCCTCTGTCCCCTCTCTTATACATCCTAGTGACGGAGCACCTGCTCTCATCAATTCGCCATAACCCCAATATTAGGTGGATTGAGGTGGGAGGCACCGAGTACAAGTGCTCTCTATTTGCTGATGATGTCCTAGTATATATCACTCAATCACATATATCCATCCATGCTGTTATGGCTGAAATAGATCACTTTGTTACATGGTAAAATTTTAAAATCAATGCAGCGAAGTCTGAGGCCCTCGATGTCTCCCTCCCCAAATCCATATAGGATTCCATCCAGTCCAACTTTCCCTTTGCCTGGCCCTCACAGGGTATCAAATACTTAGGAATTCCTATTCATAGAGACCTCTCCCGTCTATGTTATCTTAATTTTGGGCCCTTTATTGAACAACTCCATACAGACCACGGTTGGCAAGTTAGAACTGTAAGATTCACTACGTGAACCACTGGTGTTTTGTGGAAAAGCACATGTACACTGCGTTCCAAATTATTATACAAAAAGTGTTTAGGAGTGATAAGGGAAGAATTTGTTTGTTTGTCAGTTAAACTCATTGATGGTGATGTGTGTCAGGGCTCTTTATATCACTGTAAGCAATTGCAGACACCTGTGCTAATTAGTTTGGCAGGTGTGTCCAATGAAAGGCAAGACTACTTAAGAAGGCTCTCTCACATTATTAAGCAGCCTACATTTTCTGCCAAAATGGGAAAGAAAAAGGATGTGTCGGCTGCTGAGAAGCAACAAATTGTGGAGTGTTTAGGTCAAGGCATGACTACAATCAACATTGTGCGATGATCAGGATGAAGTGTCTTGGCAATCAAGAAGTATGTAGCTGATTCACAGTACACACGTGTGCGTGCTGATAAGGGCAAATTGAGGACTCTTTCCTACAGGCAATTACGTCAGGTTGAAAGAGCAGCGGCAAAAAAGCCTTGTCATAGCAGCAGACAAGTTTTTGAAGCTGCTTGTGCCTCCAACGTCCCCCGAACAACAAGATGCAGGGTCCTTCAGAGGTTTGCAGCTGTGCATGCGCCATCCTGTCGACCTCCTCTATCCACTTCACACAAGCAGAAACGGCTCCAGTGGGCCAAACATTACAAGAAGACTGATTTCAAAACTGTTTTGTTCACGGATGAGTGCCGTGCAGCGCTCGATGGTCCAGATGGATGGAGTGGAGGATGGCTGGTTGATGGACACCCCACGCAAACACGGCTACAGCGCCAACAAGGAGGAGGTGGAGTAATGTTTTGGGCTGGAATCATGGGGAGAGAGATTGTCGGCCCCTTTAGGATCCCTGAAGGTGCTAAAGATGAACTCCATAATGTATGTGGATTTTCTCAAACAGCACTTCCTGCCATGGTTCAAGAAGAAGAACCGTGTATTTCACAGCAAGATCATTTTTCTGCATGATAATGCACCATCTCATGCTGCACATAAAACATCTGCATCTCTGGCTGATATGGGCATAAAAGGGGACAAACTTATGGTGTGACCCCCATGCTCCCCTGACCTCTACCCCATTCAGAACCTTTGGAGCATCATTAAAAGGAGTGTCTATGATGGCGGGAGGCAGTTCACATCTAAGCAACAGCTCTGGGAGGGTATTCTGTCCTCATGCAAAACAATTGAAGCAGAAACCATCCAAAACCTGACAAATTCAATGGACGAGAGAGTTCAGAAGCTCCTTTCGAACAAGGGGTCCTATGTGAAAATGTAACATCACCTAGAATAAAGTTTTGAGTTGAAAACTGTTTGATTTCAGTTTCTAACAACCTGCTAATGCTTATAATTTCAAAAATGACCATTTTTTTGGTCTTTATTAAAATGAAAAGGTTGATCGAAAAGTTTGGGGGATCTAAGAGTGTGGCAACCCAGTAGTCATGATTACTTCGAATTATGACAATATGAGGGTCATGCTGCAGGTAGTGCAGCAAGAAGGCACTTATGTGCCTTGCGCATCTCGGAGCCCCAAAATTATTTTCCGGGCTAGATGCAGCTAAAAATTATTTTTAATTTTAAATCTGGTGAAGCTTTAGTATAGATGGCCTAATAGGATCAGTGCTGCACACTGCTACAAAGCCCAAATTATTTTCCAGTCAAGATACAGATAAACATGATTAGTAATTTGAAAGCTTAAAACGGTTGGTAGGGTGATTTTAACCAATCATCAAGCTTTTACTCTCCCCAGGATGACACAGGGGTAGAAAAGTCGTTTCGGATCCATGATTTGTTCATCTTTATGAACGTGAGTCTGTCTACATTATCAGTGGAGAGCCGCGTGCGCTTATCTGTCAGCACACCACCAGCAGCGCTGAACACACGTTCAGACAGAACGCTGGCTGCGGGGCATGACAAGATCTCCAAGGCGTAAGTGGCTAGCTCCGGCCATTTATCCAGATTGGAAGCCCAAAAAGAGCAAGGGTCCAGTGACACAGTCGTGGCTTCAATGTTTACTTGGAGATACTCCTGTACCATCGTCTCTAGGCGTTGACTATGTGTCAGACTTCTTGTCTCCTGTGGCCTTGCAAAGGATGGGCTAAAAAAGTGGTGAAATGATTCCGCAAAATTGATGTTACCAGCAGATACTGTGGTTCTGTTACAGTTTGAGTGCTGAACACTTGACGGTCCCACGGTTGGCAAGTTGGAACTGTGAGATTCACTACGTGCACCACTGGTATTTTGTGGAAAAGCACATGTAAGATTCTGCAACAGTCTCTGCTGATACTCCTGCATGCGTGCATCCCTTTCTATGGCAGGAATAATTTCTGCAAATTTACTTTTGTACCGGGGATCTAACAGTGTGGCAACCCAGTAGTCAGGATTATTTCTAATTCTCACAATTCGAGGGTCATGTTGCAGGTAGTGCAGCAAGAAGGCACTCATGTGTGTTGCGCATCCAGGAGCACCAAGTCCCTGTTGTGTTGGTGGCGAGGTAACAATCATGCTTCCTTCCTCTGTCCTCTCCCCCCAACCTCGCACAACAGAAATGTGATCAAGGTCTCCCTCATCTGATGAGTCTTCCATCAGTTCGTCCTCCACTTCTTCCTGGGCTCCTGCACCTTCCTCACTAGTTTGGCTGCTACCATGCGCCCTGGTAAAACCATCTCCCCCACCCTCACATGCCTGCCGCCTTGGTGCTGCCGACCGTCTGGACCTTGCAGATGTTAGCCCTTCCGCATACAACTCCTCCTCCTCTACTTCCTCCACCTCCTCTTGTGCCACCACCTGACTCCGAATTCTGTTTAACATGTGCTCCAGCATGTAAATCACCGGAATAGTCATGCTGATAATGGCATCGTCAGCACTAAACATCTTCGTCGCCATTTCAAAACTGTGCAGAAGGGTGCATAGGTCCCTGATCTGAGACCACTCATTCAGCGTGATTTGCCCCACCTCTGAATCTCGTTGGCCCAGGCTATACGTCAGAACGTATTGCACCAGGGCTTGTCGGTGCTGCCACAGTCGCTGCAACATGTGCAGAGTTGAATTCCACCGGGTAGGCACATCGCATTTTAGCCGGTGAAGTAGCAGGCCCAACGACTTCTGTAGAGATGTAAGTCGCTGAGCTGCGGGATGCGAACGGCGGAAGTGAGCACACAGCGACCGTGCCCTCTGCAGAAGGCCATCTAGTCTGGGATAGTGGGCTAAAAATTGCTGGACAACCAGGTTCAACACGTGAGCCATACAAGGCACGTGTGTGACATTGCCCCGGCGAAGGGCCGCACCCAGGTTTGCAGCATTGTCGCACACGGCCTTCCCTGGTTTCAGGTCCAGTGGAGACAACCATTCATGAAATTGGTTCTCCAGAGCTGACCACAACTCCTCAGCTGTGTGACTCACATTTCCCAGACATTTCAAAGTAAAAACCGCCTGATGACGTTGAGCCCTACTGCCAGCATAGTAAGGAGGTGTGCAGGATCCCTTCTGCGCAGTTAGAAAGCTTATGGCATGACCAGACAGGCTTTGGGTGCAGGTGGAAGACCGAGAGGAGGTTGAGGAGGCAGAAGCAGTGGAGGAACTTTGACATAAAGAGGATTGACGCACAACTCGTGGGGAACGGCAAGACTTGGACAGCAGCCCCTTGTCCTGCTGTCACCATAGTTACCCAGTGCCCAGTCAGCGACATGTAACGCCCCTGTCCATGCCTACTCGTCCAAGTGTCTGTGGTGAAATGCACCCTGTCACACACAGAGTTTCTCAAAGAAGCGGTGATGTTGTGTGCGACATGCTGGTGGAGCGCAGGCACACCTTTCTTTGAGAAGTAGTGCCGACTGGGCATCTGGTACTGGGGCACTGCGACGGACATAAGGTCTCGAAAATCCTCTGTGTCCACCAGGCGGAAAGGCAGCATTTCTGTAGCCAAGAGCTTGCAGATGGTGAAATTCAACCTCTTAGCTTTCTCATGGCTAGGAGGAAATGGTCTTTTACTTGTCCACATCTGAGGGACCGAGGGCTGGCTATTGTGCTTAGACGGGGTTGATAAGGGTGTCCCCGGCAAACTGCCGGTCTGTGAGGAAGATGCAGGCGGACATGTTAGGTTGCCTTGATCCAAAGGTGGTGCTATCGATGTCGGACAGCGCTCAACACCAGCTGGTGTTACCAC
Source organism: Phyllobates terribilis (assembly GCF_046119375.1). Lineage (NCBI taxonomy): Eukaryota > Metazoa > Chordata > Amphibia > Anura > Dendrobatidae > Phyllobates > Phyllobates terribilis. The sequence continues at coordinate 794,133,637 of NW_027362761.1, forward strand.
CTCCAAAGAAAATGATGACCTGCCAATCACGCTGGCTGTTGCGGGTAAAGAGGTGGCAGGTCTGCGCCCCAAAACAGGTGTGACTGCTGTCCCCCCAGTCACAGAGGATGAAGAGGCCGCGGATGCACAAGATATGGCAGACGGTGATTGGCCCGGCCGGCTAGGCCGCATTGTAGCACACTGAGCTTCCCACTGCAACTTATGCTTCATGTCCATGTGCCGGTTCATGCATGAAGTACTCAAACTATGTATTTTTTGGCCTCTACTTAGCTTTTGCTGACAAATGTTACAGATAACACGAGTTGGGTCATCTTTATCGATCTGAAAAAATGCCCAGGCTATGCAAGGCTTAGCACCCATGCGACCTGAAGAGCCACCACGACTTGTGGTGAGAGGCAGAGTTGTGTTTGAGGATGCAGTTGTTGACGTGCTTCCAGTACTACGTCTCTGTCCAGGAAGGCGCAACCTGACCTCGTCGTCACTAGCATCTTCCTCCACCTCCTCTGCTGACCTCATCTCTTGGCTGACTGTGGGTTGACAGTAAGTGGGATCTCCGACCTCATCATCATCACCCTGTGCGTTATCACACCCGTCGTCCTCAGAGCCAACCTGTTCCTGCCCTGACAAAAAACTAAAGTTGTCGCTCCAATCAGGTATTTGAGTCTTATCATCGTCTTTCTCATTGTCTCCACCAACAGGAGTTACAGTTTGGGAATGAGGGTCTACATTATGGTCAGAACCTTCTGCGTCTGGTCCTGGATCCGACTCATAAAGATTCTGGGCATCAGTGCAGATCATTTCCTCGTCTGGATTCACAGAAGCGCTGGAGTCGACCTCTGATTCCCAGGCTGTAGTATGAGTAAACAGCTCTGCAGACTCAACCATCTGTTCTACCTCATACTCAGACGGGCAGCTGGAGATTTGGGAGCTGTGAGGAAGCAAGTGCGATTTGGGTGACACCTTTGAGGACTGGAGTATTTGTGATGTTGAAGTTGATGTGGAGGAGAGCCCACTTAAAGGAGCACTTGATATACGTTGAAGCACCTGCTGTTTTTGTGCCTCATCTGGAATTTGTAGCGATTGGCGTGGCCGTAAGAAAGGGATCTTATCACATTGTCCGCTAAAAGAAGTAGACATTTTAGTTTGGCTGGAAGATGGTCTTTCTTCTGCAGATGTTACTGTTGCTTTAACACCTACCCCACGGACACAACCTTTTTTCCCCTTCCCAACACGCCTATTCCCCTTTCCACCAGCAGCAGGCCTTTTTCCACTCATTTTGGTGGTTAACTAATTCACAACTCTGGAGTTGTTTGCACAAAAAAACAATGGATGGTAACCGAGCAGAGCTGAGTGCCCAAACTGTGGTATTAGGCCAAAACTATTGGCTGGGTTAGATGCAGAAAAAAATTATTTTGAATTTGCAACCTGATGGAGGTCAGTATAGATGGACTAATACAAATAGTCCCACACACTGCTAGAAGCCCAAATATTTTTTCAGAGGTACTGTAGATGCAGATAAAAATTATTTTTAGTTTGCAACCTGATGGAGGTCAGTATAGATGGACTAATAGACCAAGTCCCACACACTGCTAGAAGCCCAAATATTTTTTCAGAGCTAGATGCAGAAAAAAATTATTTTTAATTTGCAACCTGATGGAGGTCAGTATAGATGGACTAATAGACCAAGTCCCACACACCGCTAGAAGCCCAACTATTTTTTCAGAGCTAGATGCAGAAAAAAATTATATTCAATTTGCAACCTGCTGGAGGTCAGTATAGAAGGACTAATAGAACAAGTCCCACACACTGCTAGAAGCCCAAATATTTTTTCAGAGCTAAATGAAGAAAAAAATTATTTTTAATTTGCAACCTGATGGAGGTCAGTATAGATGGACTAATAGACCAAGTCCCACACACTGCTAGAAGCCCAAATATTTTTTCAGAGCTAGATGCAGAAAAAAATTATTTTTAATTTGCAACCTGATGGAGGTCAGTATAGATGGACTAATAGACCAAGTCCCACACACCGCTAGAAGCCCAAATATTTTTTCAGAGCTAGATGCAGAAAAAAATTATTTTTAATTTGCAACCTGATGGAGGTCAGTATAGATGGACTAATAGACCAAGTCCCACACACTGCTAGAAGCCCAAATATTTTTTCAGAGCTAGATGCAGAAAAAAATTATTTTTAATTTGCAACCTGATGGAGGTCAGTATAGATGGACTAATAGACCAAGTCCCACACACCGCTAGAAGCCCAAATATTTTTTCAGAGCTAGATGCAGAAAAAAATTATTTTTAATTTGCAACCTGATGGAGGTTAGTATAGATGGACTAATAGACCAAGTCCCACACACTGCTAGAAGCCCAAATATTTTTTCAGAGCTAGATGCAGAAAAAAATTATTTTTAATTTGCAACCTGATGGAGGTCAATATAGATGGACTAATAGACCAAGTCCCACACACCGCTAGAAGCCCAACTATTTTTTCAGAGCTAGATGCAGAAAAAAATTATATTCAATTTGCAGCCTGCTGGAGGTCAGTATAGAAGGACTAATAGAACAAGTCCCACACACTGCTAGAAGCCCAAATATTTTTTCAGAGCTAAATGAAGAAAAAAATTATTTTTAATTTGCAACCTGATGGAGGTCAGTATAGATGGACTAATAGACCAAGTCCCACACACTGCTAGAAGCCCAAATATTTTTTCAGAGCTAGATGCAGAAAAAAATTATTTTTAATTTGCAACCTGATGGAGGTCAGTATAGATGGACTAATAGACCAAGTCCCACACACTGCTGGAAGCCCAAATATTTTTTCAGAGCTAGATGCAGAAAAAAATTATTTTTAATTTGCAACCTGATGGAGGTCAGTATAGATGGACTAATAGACCAAGTCCCACACACTGCTAGAAGCCCAAATATTTTTTCGGAGCTAGATGCAGAAAAAAAATATTTTTAATTTGCAACCTGATGGAGGTCAGTATAGATGGACTAATAGACCAAGTCCCACACACCGCTAGAAGCCCAACTATTTTTTCAGAGCTAGATGCAGAAAAAAATTATATTCAATTTGCAACCTGCTGGAGGTCAGTATAGAATGACTAATAGAACAAGTCCCACACACTGCTAGAAGCCCAAATATTTTTTCAGAGCTAAATGAAGAAAAAAATTATTTTTAATTTGCAACCTGATGGAGGTCAGTATAGATGGACTAATAGACCAAGTCCCACACACTGCTAGAAGCCCAAATATTTTTTCAGAGCTAGATGCAGAAAAAAATTATATTCAGTTTGCAACCTGATGGAGGTCAGTATAGATGGACTAATAGAATGATGCTATGCCCAAAAGATTTTACTTCACTAGGTGCAGTAAAAAAATTGGTATTCTATACACAGGTGTTATATCTTGCAACACAGATAGGCTACTCCACTGACTAACACACTCTGCAATAGGCCAAAAAGGTTTAGCTTTGCTAGATTCAGCCAAATGCTGTGAAAAAAACTTGCACAGCACTGGCACAGACCTGCCTGGCAAAAACTGATAGGAACTCATGTAACCTAGTCCTGAAAAGGACTCCAATTACAATTAGTCTTTACTCCCACAATCTATCTATTTAAGAGCACAGACCTCCCTGATAAAAGTCGTAGGAAATGCTGTAACCTAGTCCTTAAAAGGACTGCAATCACAACTATTCCCTACTCCCAAGCTATCTGTATATTTGTGCGAAAATTGGCTTGAAATTAACAAGGTATAGCGCACACAGCAACAGCGGTGCCGTCTAACACGCAGCTGCAGCAGTGAGAAAATGGTGGCGACGGGGAAAATGGCTTGGTCTTATAGGGCAAGGACATGTGACATACACTGCCAATGACACATGCCCTTGCTTGTGTGAAAAAAAGCACTTCGCTCCGTGTGTGCGCTGCTGATAGGCTGACAGATTGCACCTCCCCACTGCAAATGCGGGAAAGAGAAAAAAAAATGGAGATCTTCATTGTTCCTGCAGAGATCCATCCCCTGCCCCTCCCCCCACCCCGCTGTACACTCAAACTGCGTATTAACATTAATTTTCATCATTACTGAGAAAAAATCCAGTTATGATTTTGGTGCACGAACAGTTATCGAACATAACCTCGAACAGCCGAATTTTTCTCAAATTGTTCGTGTTCGCCGAACGGCTCGAACACCGCCCAAAACAGCTCGAATTTGAGATTGGCGAACAGTTCGAGTAGAACAACGCTCATCTCTAGTGAATAAGTTCGTTATAAATCTCCCGTTATCATCATGAATAACCGTACTGTCTAAGAAGGCAATCTGTTTTTTGTCATAATTAAGGGTAAATTGAAGCTCGGGTCTAATGGAATTTTAATGTGTAAAGAAGGTAGTCAATGTCTCAATTGGTCCCAACCAGATGAGGAAGATGTCATCGATGTATCGATGATAAGTGCAGTGTGCCTTGAAAAGGTCATTCGTATAGACAAATTCCTCCTCAAATTTATGCATATAGGCATTAGCGTACGCAGGTGCTACCGGCGGGCCCATTACTGCCCCGCGCTCCTGCATAAAGAAGTCATCCCTAAATAGAAAAAAATTTTCATGGAGAACTAAGGAGAGGAGTGCCAGGCAGAGTTGGACTGATGGAGGTGATAGATTGGATTGTGACAAAAGGTGCGAGGTGGCTTCTAAACCCTTTTCATGTGTTATAGACGTGTAAAGACTGTTGACATCCAAGGTCTTGGGTGGAGTAATCGGGATGTTTCTGACAATATCTGGAAAGACGTTTGTGTCCAGCAAAAAGGTGCATGTTTTTTTGACCAGTGGTGTCAGTATTTTCTCCAAATAGACAGCCAAAGGAGAGAGGATAGAATCGGTGGAGGCCACAATAGGTCGGCCAGGGGGGTTGATCAGTGATTTATGAATTTTAGGTAGAATGTAGAAAACGGGAGTTATCGGATGGGGGTTAGTCAGATATGTCATCATTTTGGAATCGATGACCTTAAGGTCAAGGTATCTGGAAAGAACTGATTGAATTTTGGAATGTATCGTGTTCGTAGGATCAAAATTGATACGACTATAAGTGTCTGTGTCGCCTACCTGGCGGTGAATCTCATTCATGTAGGATATCTGGTCCAAGATGGCCGTGGCGCCCCCTTTGTCAGCTGGTTTGATCACTCTATGTTTGTTATTCTGTAGGCTTTTGAGGGCCTGTTTCTCTTCATTAGTGAGGTTTTGGTGGGAAGGGAAGAAACCTAGGCGCTGTTGGTGTAGCAAGCTTTTGATATCTCTATCAATAAGGGCTATTGTCGTTTCTGTTGCATGGTTAGAATGAGGAGGATTGAATGAGCTCATGTTACGTAGACCCAGTGTGGATATGGAAAGCTCCGGTACAGGGTTGCCCCCTGGTGGAGGTACCCTGTTAACAGAGGTCTTGCTTAGTAGTCCAAAATGCCTTTTAAGACATAAAGATCGGTAAAAACGTTGAAGGTCCTTTTCCAACTGGAATGAGTCCCTGTTGGGCGTCGGACAGAAGGGCAAGCCTTTCTGTAAGACTGAAAGTTCTATGGGAGAGAGGGTATAGCTTGAGATATTTTTCACCAGGTTCGGGATCTTACCTGGGAAAGGGTCATCATCCTTCCGCCTCCTTGATCTCCTTGTGGGTCTGCGTTTCGGTGTCTTCCTTTCCGACTGTTCCAAAAATGGTTGCCACTCTGTCCTGTGGAAGAATTGCTGCCTGAGCTGTAGGAGTTTGGCTTGCGTTGTCCTTCTTGTTGGCGTCGTGCGTGGAAACCCGCAGATGCGCTCCATTGGTAGACCCGATTGTTAAGGTAATCCTCGTTATCACGTTGGAATTTCTGTCTCTTACGTTCTTGAAGGGTTTTTTGATGGTCAGCGAGCATTTTGTCTGTTTTGCTCTTGAGGGTGTTCCACTCGGTAATAGATAGATTGGCGGTGAGTTGAGTCTCAGTAGGGGAAACAGCCTTCTCACTCTCCTTGATGGCTTTCTGTAAGAAATCAACTGTAAGAACAATGATATCAAGAGAACATTTGGTTAGTATTTTCTTAAATTTTTCACAATAGTCCAAGTTGTCAGCAAATAGAGTGGGGCGGAGGTGACTCCTAAGGCCCCTTGGGATTTTTCCTTGTCTATGGTACTCTGTCAACATAACTGCATGCAGGTCATAAGAGACGAATCGCCGTCTCTCTTTTTCGTAATCCCTGCTCCCTATTTCTTCGGAAGGTATCTTGAGAAACTCGTTCGATGCTGAGACTAGTGACAGTATGCTATGACTAGTTGCGTCGTCATATGCCAAGGTGTCTGTTGACATCTGGATGATCGGTGCACACGCTCAAGCAAAAATAATAGTCCATAAGTGGATAATTAGCGTACACTGTAGAGAAGTGCTGATGGAACAGGCCTGTAGTGCCCGGGTAATGCAGAGGATTAATTCATCGCACACTCATAGGCTAATAGCAGTGTATTTTTATTAACAGGCTTAAGAAATAATAGACCAAACCATAGGTGTGAAAGCGACAATATTTAAATCTTAGTGGGATTTTTCCTAAATTTGGTCAGCCGTTTGACTCACTGCATACCCTATAACTGTATAGCAGACTCTCTCCTTTCTAATGGAAACATGTCATACTCGTTACTGTTGCCCTACTCTATGTGTCTTTAAATTGTTAGTGGGGTTTTTCCTAAATTTGGTCAGCCGTTGGACTCACTGCATACCCAATAACTGTATAGCAGACTCTCTCCTTTCTAATGGGAACATGTCGGACTCGTTACTGTGGCCCTGCTCTATGTGTCTTTAAATTCTTAGTGGAGTTTTTCCCATATTTTGGCAGCCCTTGCAGTCACTGCATAAGCAATAACAGTATAGGAGACCCACTCGTTAATAATGGGAACAACAATGCATAGCCAGCTGATGGCTCTCTAACAATAGCGAGGGCCGACTGCTGGCCTTTTAAGAATAGTAAGGGCCGCCTGATGACCCTATAAAAATAAGCTTTGTGACTTTCAGAGTCCCTCCATAATAAATGAAACAGGATGTGCCTGATGATGTGTCACACACCACATTGCCAGATAAGGTTGTAAAATCTTAAATGATATTTCGCGGTGAATGCATTTGTCTTAAAAAATAACGTAAAAAAAAAAACAGTAGGATCTTTCTTTAGTATAAAATACAGAGTCGCCAATGTAACCTCAATGTAATCACATTGTTCAGCTCCTGTATCTCCTCCTCCATCTCCGAAATGACCACATCAGTCACAAGCTGAAAGCACTGTAGCACTGTCTTGGCCAAGCGGCAACAGGCTGTGCTGAAGATAATATGCTTAATGCTTAGGTGACAAACAACCCAGAGCTGCAGATTAGTTGAAAGCTGTAACACAGCAGCCTGATCTGTGGCTCTCACCTCTGAACATACAGCCAGGCATGGTCATGTGTGACCATGGCCGGAACCTGGTGACGGAGAAATGACAGCCGGAGTAGATACAGTTTCTCTCTATGCCAGTCCTTTCACCGATCTAAAGAATATGGCTGTGGTGAAATACAACTCCCACTGAGAAGCTGTTTCAGATAGAAAAACATTTGGCCCACCAGAGGATTTGATTCTGAGAGCTCACCTTTCTCTCCCGCTCAAGAGCCCCATAGCAGCTGCAAAGTTAGCGATATCATGAACTCTCCTCACGTAGAAGCCAAGGCACACCAGAGGATTCTCAGGTGGGACCGTCCAACCCTGCCGAGAAGCAGTCCTGGCTAAGAGAAGTGTGTGGGATGGTTCCGGACACTCTATGGCTGCTTTTTTACTGAGGTGGAAACCCACGCAAACACGGGGAGAACTTACAGAATCCTTGCAGATGTTGTCCTTGCTGGGATTTGAACCTAGGATCCCAGCGCTGCAAGGCTACAGTGCTAACCACTCATCCAATGTGCTGCCATTCACCCTCTGATATCTAACAGGTTGGAGAAACTTGCACCTACTGCCACTCTATCTTTAGGTTCTTTGTGAGAACCTAATGTATTTGGGCAGCCGCTCAGTCTACCAAATAAAATTCCTGAGAAGGAAATTGGGGATTGCTTCGCTACTGGTACTGGGGGCAGTGCTAATACCATGGCGTCGCACCATAGTTTACTGGAAATATTCCAGGCTGGTAGGAGGCAAGCACATTCCCACAGAAAAGTACCAGCAGTAATGTTGTGGGACCCGCGCTTGTAGAAGGCGGAGACAACACTGGGAGAAATAGTGACGGCTGGGGACCGAGTATGGACACCCGGCCGCCGCCAGCATAAGGTTGTGAAAAGCTTATGCCTCCACGAGCCTAAAAGGCCACATTTGAAGTGAAAGCAGCTTTAGAGGACTTCCTGAGAGAAATGACTGCTGGAGTAGATATGGTTTCCCAAGTCCTTTCACCAAGCTAAAGAATATGGCTGTGGTGAAATGCAACTCAGCCAAAAAAGGTGTGGACTGGCTCTGTACCGTCCCTGGCCACATTCACTTGACCACGTGTTTGTGGGTAGGCGGTCCTTCCCAGTAAGTTGACTGGGGAGGGCACAGGTAATGTTGTGGGACCCGTGCTTGTGGAAGGAGGAGACGACACCGGGAGAAACAGCGGCGGCTGGGGACCGAATATGGACACCCGGCCGCCGCCGGCATGAGATTGTGAAAAGCTTCCACCTCCACGAGCCTAAAAGGCCACATTTCAAGGGCAAGCAGCTGCCCAGAAATCTGGCAGTTTAGTATTACTGCCTGTGGGTGGGTGGGTGTCTGGCTGCTTATTTGCGCTTGCATTCTAAGGAATGGGGTAGGCACAACTGAACGCTGCACTGGGACAAGGACCGTGATTGTTGGAAGTCTGCAACGACAGGTGCATGGCAGGAGGCATCTTCGCATGCGCTAAGGATCACTTATGATGAGCACACTTTTAGGCAGTCACCTGGGAGTCAGAAATGCTTCCAGGGGCCTTCCCCATGCTGTTCCCATGTCTTTTCAGCACTGTATGCATGTGTCTGATGATGTGTCACACACCACATGGCCAGATAAGGTTGTAAAATGTTAAAATGACATTTCCCAGTGAATGCATTTGTCTTGGTTGAAAGCAATGCAAAAGATCAAAAACGCAATGTGTGAACATAGCCCAAGGTGTGGAGGAGTATTTTTGTTTTAGGCTATTTATTTTGCCTTAGATACAAGTCATTACCCTGGAAAGGATGTTCCTTAACATATTTCCCAGGAAAATCCATTTTGGATTCGTTTTTGTATGTTTTAAAAGTGGCGTAATACATCTGACAACGTTGTTAACAGCAGTGACCTGGGAGTCAGAAATGCTTCCAGGGGTCTACCCCATGCTGTTCCCATGTCATTTGAGCACTGTTCCCATCGATTTGGGCAATTTTTAGGCCCTCTGCAGACCGCCGGGGGGAGCTGCCTGAAAAATGCTCGAGTTTCCCATAGACTTACATCGGGCTCGTTGCTCGGGTCGAGCACCCAAGTATTCCAATTTGCTCGACCCAGAAACGAGTACCCGAGCAGTTTAGTGCTCGCTCATCACTAATAGATAGATATAAACAGTGGGGAAAATAAGTATTTGATCCCTTGCTGTTTTTGTAAGTTTGTCCACTGACAAATACATGAACAGTCTATAATTTTAAGGGTAGGTTAATTTTAACATTGAGAGATAGAATATCCCCCCCAAAAAATCAAGAAAATCACATTGTATACATTTTATAATTTTTTTTGCATTTTGCAGTGAGAAATAGGTATTTAATCCCTCTGCAAACAACACTTAATACTTTGTAACAAAACCCTTGTTGGCAAGCACAGCAGTCAGACATTTTTTGTATTTGATGATGAGAGTTGCGCACATGTCAGGAGGAATTTTGGTCTACTCCTCTTTGCAGATTACCTCTAAATCACTAAGATTTTGAGGCTGTTGCTTGACAACTCGGAGCTTGCTTCAACTCCCTCCATAAGTTTTCTATGGGATTAAGGTCTGGAGACTGACTAGGCCACTCCATGACCTTATTGTGCTTCTTTTTGAGCCACTCTTTTGTTACCTTGGCTGTATGTTTTGGGTCATTGTCTTGCTGGAAGACCCAGCCACAACCCATCTTCAATGCTCTTACTGAGGGAAAGAGGCTATTGGCCAAAATCTCACAATACATGACCTCATCCATCTTCCCTTCAGTACGGAGCAGTCGTTATATCCCCTTTTCAGAAAACCACCCCCAAAGTATAATGTTTCGCCCATTATGCTTCACTGTTGGGACGATGTTCTTAGGGTTTTATTCATCCTTCTTCTTTCTCCAAACACGGCGAGTTGAGTTAATGCCAAAGAGCTCAAGTTTTGTCTCATCTGACCACAGCACCTTCTCCCAATAACTCACAGAATCATCCTGGTGTTTCTTGGCAAACTTCAGATGGGCCTGCACATGTGCCTTCTTGAATAGGGGGACCTTGCAGGCACTGCAGGAGTTTAAACCTTTAAGGCGTAATGTGTTACCAATGGTTTTCTTGGTGACTGTAACATCCCTGGCGGCGTGCTTGCATAGTGCACCACCTCCCACTATGTAAGACCGCAATCTTACCAGTCAGTCCAGCCTACAAACCTTGCTCCAGTTCATGCTATGTGCATGTCTCTTGACTGACTGTTTAGGGCGGCGGCCCGGTTACTTCCTGATTCTTATAGCTGCTGTGGGCGCACCCCTAATGTGTGTCCAACCTATTGCTGTGAGTCACTGGTTATTTAAACCCCCTCCACCCAGTAGGAGGTGCCTGAGCAACACCTTCACTCAGTTAGTCTTTGCTACTGAATTGCCAGGTCCTGTCCTGTTTCTAGTCTGTTTCTGCCATTTTGGGGGCTGTATACCCAGGCCTGTTACCTGTGACTTCTAGTCTGCTTCCGCCACACTGGGGGCTGTATACCCTGGCTCGTTCTTGTATCTCATTGCAGTAGCAGTTCCTGTCTGAACTGAATCCTAGCCTGTTACCTGTTTGTCTCTATGTCCGTGCATTCCCTTTTCCTGCAGTATCTGAACCTGCACCTAACTCCAACTCGTTGTCTCTGTACTTCTGTTTGTGAGTTTTGTGTCCACTCGCTACTTCATGTGAAGTACCTTGTGTATATCTGGTTCTGCTTGTTCCTGTTCCCTTCCTCCGTATTTTCCTCCTGTGTTCTAGCCATCTTCCTGCATTTTCCTGTCTGTTCCATGTGAACAGAGCCCTGTCCTCTCTGCCTTGTACTCCGCACCTGCGGTTTCACTCCGCTCTGTCTTGCCCACCGCTCCTGCGGTTTCTCTTCGCTCTGACTTGCCCACCGCTCCGGCGGTTTCCCTCTAATCTGCCTTACTCACCGCTCCGGTGGCTCCTCTCTGCTCTGACTTGCCCACCGCCCCGGCGGCTTCCCTCTACTCTGCCTTGCCCACCGCTCCGGCGCTTTCTCTCTGCTCTGCCTTGCTCACTGCACCAGCGGTTTCTCACTGCTCTGACTTGCCCACCGCTCCGGCGGCTTCTCTCTGCTCTGCCTTGCCCACCGCTCAGGCGGCTTCTCTCTGCTCTGCCTTGCCCACCGCACCTGCGGTTTTCGCTCCGCTCTGCTTGCTCACTGCACCAGCAGTTCCTCTCTGCTCTGCCTTGTCCTCCGCTCCGGCGGTTTCACTTTACTCTGCTTGTCTACCGCATCTGCGGCTCTGTACCTGTCTCCCAGTCTGTACTGGACCCTATCCAGCCTGCGCTCCAACCTGCTAGTACCTCCCTGTCTGCACTCCAGCCGTGCTTGCCAGTATCTCCCTGTCTGCATACCAGCCGTACTTGCCAGTACCCACCTGTCTGCATGCCAGATGTGCTTGCCAGTACCCACCTGTCTGCATACCAGCCGTGCTTGCCAGTGCCCACCTGTCTGCATACCAGCCGTGCTTGCCAGTGCCCACCTGTCTGCATACCAGCCGTACTTGCCAGTGCCCACCTGTCTGCATACCACCCGTACTTGCCAATACCCACCTGCCTGTATGCCAGTCTAACCTGCCTGTTCCTGCATTCCCCGGTGTGGGTCAACAACTGTGACTGGGGTCTGACCTGGAGTCGCATCTGGTCTCTCTGCTCGGTTCCTCCTTGGTCCACGGAGTCGACTAAGCCGCCGTGCGACCTTGGTCGGATCGGGTTGATGCTTAGTTACGCCCCTCTAGGCACTCCTCGGTTCATGGTAAAGTGGGATCACTAATCACGCTCACACCAGTCAGTCCAGGCGCGAGCGTAACAGTGACTGTGGTCCAAGCTGCCTTGAGATCATTAACAAGTTCCCCCCGTGTAGCTTTAGGCTGATCTCTCACCTTCCTCATGATGAAGGATACCCCACAAGGTGAGATTGTGCATGGTGCCCCAGATCGATGTCAATTGACAGTCATTTTGTATTTATTCCACTTTCTTACTATTGCACAAATAATTGTCTCCTTCTCACCCAGCGTCTTACTTATGGTTTTGTAGGCCATTCCAGTTTTGTGCAGGTCTATGATCTTGTCCCTGACATCCGTAGAAAGCTCTTTGGTCTTGCCCATGTTGCAGAGGTTAGAATCTGACTGATTAATTGAGTCTGTTGACAGGAGTCTTTTATACAGGTGACTATGTAAGACAGCTGTCTTTAATGCAGGTAACGAGTTGATTAGGAGCGTCAAACTGGTCTGTAGGAGCCAGAACTCATAATAGTTTGTAGGGGATCAAATACTTATTTCTCACTGCAAAATGCAAAAAAAAATATCTAATTTATACAATGTGGTTTTCTTGTTTTTTTTTGCATATTCTATCTCTCAATGTTAAAATTAACGTACCCTTAAAATTATAGACTGTTCATGTCTTTGTCAGTGGGCAAACTTAGAAAAACTGCAAGGGATCAAATCCTTATTTTACCCACTGTATATGGATAGATATATGATAGACAAATAGATTTATAGATAGATAGATAATAGATATATGGATAGATAAATAAATTAATAGATATATGGATAGATAGATACTGTAGATAGATAGATAGATAGATAGATAGATAGATAGATAATAGATATATGGATATATTTATAGATAGATAGATAATATATATAGATAGATAGGTATATGGATAGATATATAGATAATAGATCAATAGATAATAGATAGATATATAAATAGACAGATAGATAGATAGATAGATAGATAGATAGATGGCTTAATATATGGATAATTATATTTATAGATAGATAATAGTTAGATAAATGGATATATAGATATATTGATAGATAGATAAATAGACTAATAGATATATGGATAGCTAGATAGATAATAGATCTTCGGATAGATAGATAGATAGATAGATAGATAGATAATAGCTATATGGATAGATAAATAGATTAATAGATATATGAGTAGATAGATAGATATATATATATATATAGATAATAGATATATGGATAGATAGAGATATGGATAGATAATAGATATCTGGATAATTGATAGATACAGTGCATTGTGAAAGTATTTGGCCCCCTTGAACTTTTCTACCTTTTGCCACTTTTCTGGCTTCAAACAAAGATATAAAATTCTAATTTTTTGGGGAAGAATCAACAACAAGTGGGACACAATCGTGAAGTGGAACAAAATATATTGGATATTTTAAACTTTTTTAACAAATTAAAAACTGAAAAGTGAGTTAATACTTTGTAGCGCCACCTTTTGCTGCGATTACCGCTGCAAGTCGCTTGGGGTATGTCTCTATCAGTTTTGCACATCGAGAGGCTGAAATTCTTGCCCATTCTTCATTGCCAAACAGCTCGAGCTCATTGAGGTTGGATGGAGGGCATTTGTGAACAGCAGTTTTCAGCTCTTTCCACAGATTCCTGATTGGATTCAGGTCTGGACTTTGACTTGGCCATTCTAACACCTGGATACGTTTATTTTTGAACAATTCCATTGTAGATTTTGCTTTATGTTTGGGATCATTGTCTTGTTGGAAGATAAATCTCCATCCCAGTCTCAGGTCTTTTACAGACTCCAACAGGTTTTCTTCCAGAATGGTCCTGTATTTTGCTCCGTCCATCTTCCCATCAATTTTAACCATGGATATCTTTGAGAAATGGCTTTCTTCTTGCCACTCTTCCATAAAGGCCAAATTTGTGCAGTGTACAACTGATTGCTGTCCTATGGACAGACTCTCCCACCTCAGCTGTATATCTCTGCAGTTCATCCAGAGTGATCATGGGCCTTTTGGCTGCATCTCTGATCAGTCTTCTCCTTGTTCAAGATGAAAGTTTAAAGGGACGGCCGGGTCTTGGTAGATTTGCAGTGGTTTGATACTCCATCCATTTCAATATGATCGCTTGCACAGTGCTCCTTGAGATGTTTAAAACTGAGTTCAACTCATTGCAAGTGTGGGAAAATACTCACTGCGCATGCGCAGACCTCATTTGCCGGCAATACACTGAGTCAGTGTATTGTCGGCAAATGAACAGAGCAGTCACATACAGTGTGGTCGCTCTGTTCATGGAATCTTCGTGGGACACTCGTTTTTTGGACTGCGTCAGAAAGGTAAGGATGATGTTACACGCACGCCGCCTAAGTTTATATAGGGGTGAGACGGGTTTCATAAATTTTTTGTAATCCTGGGGGAACCGTTACTCAGGGCGACCATATGCTGAAACTTCTCTCAGGCACACAATGGATTCATTTGCTTGCACAGACACATATGACAAGAGTCCTTCTGAACAATTTAACAGTAACTTTTAATGAATCACGGCCAGTGCAACTTAAATGTCCTTCGAGCAACAGGCTCCAGTAATAACAATACAGTTTCCTTAGCAGCACAGTAGCACACAGTCTTTTCAATAGTACAGTGCAGCACACAGTCCACCCACTAGCACAGCGCTCATATCGGCAATCCTTGGTCCACAGCGTCCCAGGCTTTACCTTTAGTACATTGAGGTACGGGGGCGGGTTGATCCGGTCCTTAGACATGGTGTTCTCTCCTTGCTCCTGCTGAGAAACAGTTCACTCCTTTCTTCACTACTTCCTCCTGTAGTTACCATTAACAACTGAGCGGCAGTTGCAGTGGAAGAGTGTCCCAGGGCCCTAGTCAACCTGGTGAAGAGGTCTCCATCTTTTATGCTCGCTCCCCAAACCAGAACTGACCCTGCTCAATCTCAATGAGGCAGGCCTGGCCACTCCCCCCTAGCTGCACCCTGTTAACCCCTCCGGTTGCTGGATGCTTCTGTACTATGTGTCTGTTCAACACATAGATGTTCGGTAGGGACACCAAACTTTACTGTTCAGGTTCGCCCAACACTAATTGTGATCACTGAAAGGTTGATGGTCTTTATATGGAGGTCAATTAATATGTTTTAGAAAATTTAGACCCCCTGGGCACAGTACTGCTTTTGCTTGGCATATCTGACTTTTCTAATAAAGAACAGGAAATAAGATGATTAGTTGAAGTATTTGACAGCAAACACTGAACAAAGTAAGGAGCTGTGCTGTTCTGCCTTCACTGACAAAGCTGATAACAGATTTATTTTACACACTTTTAGAGCGCCATTAATACCACAGTGCTTTATAGACATCAGCATTGCTGTTTCCAATGGAGATCACAATCCAAACTCTCCATCAGTCTGTCTTTGAAGGAAGGGAGGAAACACACACAAACACGGGGAGAACATATAAACTCAAGTTCTGCACATCAACAATGTTAACCACTGAGCCACCATACTGTCCCTGATCATTGAGGATGTTGGGTGTGAGACCTCACCAATCTAATGGCTGACATATTCTATGAAAAGTTCATCAATATGTTAGTCCTGGACGACCCATTTAAGTTTCCGAATTTGGTGGACTCCTTAATTTTATCTGCTATTTTCTCTGCATTTTTAGGTTTTTTGTTCAACAATTTGTCCTACACTAGCACTCCTGTGGGATCCTGTGAGTATACTTGGCTTCGTATCCACATCAATGAGCTTTGGGCACCCGGGACAATGTCGGCGTTTCACCTGTTGTTCTTACTTGGACCTCTTTTCTTAGATACTAATTGCTGCTTACGGGGAACACCCCAAAATACTTGTCATTTTGGAGATGTTCTAAACCAGTTATCTCCATCTGTACCTGTTCAAACTCACTCAGATCCCTTGACAGGTTCCATTGTTACATGAAAATCAATGATATTCACTTCACTTGCAAATAGTATTAATGTTATGATTGGTTTATGATTGTACTACAGCCAACTAATGTAATGTATAATAACAGAAAACTTGTGAAATTTGCATTTGCTGGTAAAACTAAAATACATTATGAAATACACCAGTGGACATGATAATTTGTTGTCCATTAGATTAATGAAAACAAGTAGGGAATGATCAGTTGTGAAAGCAGCTGCTGTCAGAAAGTACTCTTACCAACAAGAAGTGACAGACCTGAGACTGGACTGTAATTTGTGTTCGAAGAGCTACAGCCAATATCTATCTATAATTAGCAGATTGTTTATTCAGAGTGACTAAACATCTGTAACACCAGCGCAAATTATAATAAAATTATATTACAGTTGGGGTAATAATTATGGAAAACAAAGGGGAATGTATTTGCTGAAATATGATCTACATAAATATAGCGCTGCACTGTGTAACAGTAAAATATACAAATGTGAATAATTTCAAACGTACAAAGATTCAATGATAATTTACTCTGTAAAATCACTCAAAATATTACTAGTTTTCAAATGTATGTAAAAGGGTTGTCCAGGCTTGGGACTAAAGTCTGGAGTCACTTTGATTGAATGCAAACTATTGAATCGTGACAGCTTGCGGTGCGCACGCTATCACGATTCCAGGTAATGCCAGTGCGAGTGGGAAATCACATTACCACATGTATGTTATTTGCATACTTGCATTCACACGCCAACTGCACATGCATGTCTTCTCAATTCACTTCTATGGAGAGAAGCCGAATGCATCTAGTCCGCGCTTGACCACAAGTACGCAAAACGCATATATCTGGTCACGTGATGTCCCACCGTACCGCACACTGTAATGATTCAGCAGTCTATAGTCACATAGGGTGACTGCAGACTTTTGTCCCAAGCCTGGACAATAGCTTTAATAGAAAAATATTGCTATGTCTAGTATAATATATTTGTTTTAGTGTTCTCTCAGTGTTCTTTGAATTTTTTCTCATCCCAGTCTCCAAATGTGTCCTTTGGTACTGAGAAGAAGCTGTTTTAAGTGCATTAATTCTATTGGTTGTTATTAGTGTTGAGCGAGCACTAAAATGCTCGGGTGCTCGAAGCTCGGGGAGAGCTCGCCATGATACTCGGGTGCTCGACCTGAGCAACGAGCCCAATGTTAGTCTGTGGGAGAACCGAGCATTTTTGCTGCGGCACCCCCGGCAGTCTGTAGAAAGCCTAAAAAGTGCCCAAAACGATAGTGACAGTGCTCAAAAGACATGGAGACAGCATGGGCATCACCCCAGGAAGCATTTCTGACCCCTAAGTCACTGCTGTCAACAACGTGGTCAGAGGTATTAAGCCACTTTTACGGGCTCACAATAAAACGTTCAAAAACTAAACTGAAACGGTTATCCTGTGAAATATGTTAAGGAACTTCCTTTCCAGGGTAAAGACTTGTGTATAAGGTAAATAAATAACCAAAAACAATAATACTCCTCCACACCTTGGGCTATGTTCACAAGTAGCATTTTTTATGCGTTTTTGCACTTTTGTATTGCTTTCAACCGTGACAAATGCATTCACCGGGAAATGTCATTTTAACATTTTACAACCTTATCTGGCCATGTGCTGTGTGACACATGCATACAGTGCTGAAAAGACATGGGAACAGCATGGGGAAGACCCCTGGAAGCATCTCTGACACCCAGGTCACTGCCTAAAAGTATGCCCATCAGAAGTGATCCTTTCCGCATCAGAAGATGCAGACTTGCAACTATCCCCGAGCAAGTCCTTGTCCCAGGGCAGTGTTCAATTGTACCTCCCCCATTCATTGCAATGCAAGGGCAAGTATGCAGCCTGCCACCCACCCACCCCCAGGCTGCAATACCATACTGCTAGCTTACTTGCACTTGAAATGGGGCCTTTTAGTTTGGAGGAGGCCGAAGCTGGCAACTACCTCATGGCTGCTTCGGCAGCGAGGTATCCATACTCAGTCCCCAGCCGGCCGCGGCCACACACGGTCCCCAGCCGCCTGGGGGCGGCCGTGTGTCCATAAACGGTCCCCAGCCGCCCCTATTTCTCCTTGGAACATCCCTCCACACTTTTCTTAGCCCGGCCTGCTTTAGGGCAGCATTGGATGAGCCCACCAGAGAACCAGACTCCTCCGGGGGGCCCTGGCTTCTCCAACAGGGGAGTTGAGAGTTCCAAGGTGAGGAGCATGATGATGATGATAGAAGTTAGCATCTGCTTTGTTTTCTTGGAATGCAAGCGCATGTATGTAGTAGCGGCTAGGCCTGAGGTGGTCAGCGTTTTGGCGCATATGCAACCTCCTCCGAGGATTGCTGCATGTTTTCCTGCTACTATCCCAGTTCTATGACTCCCGTTAAAACAAAGCTTCAGGTGATGAATGATGAATGAGGTGGTGGCAAAGGAGAAAGAGCAGGAGAAACAGGGACCATTCACATCAATATCAGGCCAGTCAACCACACATGTCTAGTAGGATATGTTTCTGTACCAAAAGGAGAGGTTCGGCTACACAGTTATAGGGCATGCAGTGAGTGCAATGCCTACCAAAAATTTCGATGCACTCCAATGCCCCTTGGAAGTGACATGGAGGTCAGAGGGCCTTAACTAAACCGTTTTTTCCATTTATAGCAACTGGGTCTCCTGTGCACTGTTGGCCTAAGCAGTGAATGGAAGGCTTTCCAAACATTATGAGGGACCGCAATTCCCCTTGAAACAGACGTGGATTACAGCATACTAAAAACCTTCTACCCATTATTGAGGAGTGGGTCTCAATTAGTGTTCGCCTATGCATTGAAAAGCAAAAGCTGACTAAAATGAGGAGGAAATGCAATGCCCGTTGGAAGAATGGTGGAGTTCGCATTAGCTTAACAAGATGGTATTAATGCCCCTTGGAAGAGACGTGGAGGTTGCAGTAGCTTAACAAGATGGTTTAAATGCCCCTTGGAAGAGACGTGGAGTTCGCAGTAGCTTAACAAGACGGTTTTAATGCCCCTTGGAAGAGTGGTGGAGGTCACAGTAGCTTAACAAGATGGTTTTAATGCCCCTTGGAAGAGACATGGAAGTCGCAGTAGCTTAACAAGACGATTTTAATGCCCCATGGAAGAGTGATGGAGGTCACAGTAGCTTAACAAGATGGTTTTAATGCCCCTTGGAAGAGACATGGAAGTCGCAGTAGCTTAACAAGACGGTTTTAATGCCCCATTCAAGAGTGGTGGAGGTCACAGTAGCTTAACAAGACGGTTTTAATGTCCCTTGGAAGAGACGTGGAGGTTGCAGTGGAATAAAAATACAATATCAATACCCCTGGGAAAAGTGGTGAAGGTCGCATTAGCTTAACAAGACGGTTTAATGCCCCTTGGAAGAGCGGTGGAGGTCGCAGTAGCTTAACAAGATGGTTTTAATGCCCCTTGGAAGAGTGGTGGAGGTCACAGTAGCTGAACAAGACAGCTTTAATGCCCCTTGGAAAAGTGGTGGAGGTCGCAGTAGCTTAACAGGACAGCTTTAAGGCCCCTTGGAAAAGTGGTGGAGGTCGCAGTAGCTTAACAAGACGGTTTTAATGCACCTTGGAAAAGTGGTGGAGGTCGCATTAGCTTAACAATACGGTTTTTATGCCCCTTGGAAGAGACGTGGAAGTGGCAGTAGCTTAACAAGACAGTTCAAATGCCCCTTGGAAGAGATGTGGAGGTCGCAGTAGCTTAACAAGACTGTTTTAATGCCCCTTGGAAGAGACGTGGAGGTTGCAGTAGCTTAACAAGACTGTTTTAATGCCCCTTGGAAGAGTGGTGGAGGTCACAGTAGCTTAACAAGACGGCTTTAATGCCAATTGGAGGAGGGGTGGAGGTCGCAGTAGCTTAACAAGACGGTTTTAATACCCCTTGGAAGAGACATTCAGGTCAGAGTGGTTTAACAAGACGGTTTTAATGCCCCTTGGAAGAGCGGTGGAGGTCGCAGTAGCTTAACAAGACGGTTTTAATGCTCCTTAAAAAAGTGGTGGAGGTCGCAGTAGCTTCACAAGAAAGCTTTAATGCCCCTTGGAAAAGTGGTGGAGGTTGCAGTAGCTTAACAAGACGGTTTTAATGCCCCTTGGAAGAGACGTGGAGGTTGAAGTAGCTTAAGAAGACAGTTTGAATGCCCCTTGGAAGAGACGTGGAGGTCGCAGTAGCTTAACAAGATGGTTTTAATGCCCCTTGGAAGAGACGTGGAGGTCGCAGTTGCTTAACAAGACGTTTTTAATGCCCCTTGGAAGAGTGGTGGTGGTCACAGTATCTTAACAAGACAGTTTTAATGCCCCTTGGAGAAGTGGTGGAGGTCGCAGTAGCTTAACAAGATGGTTTTAATGCCCCTTGGAAGAGACGTGGAGGTCAGAGTGGTGTAACAAGATGGTTTTCATACCCCTTGGAAGAGCGGTGGAGGTCACAGCAGCTTAACAAGACGGTTTTAATGCTCCTTGGAACAGTGGTGGAGGTCACAGTAGCTTAACAAGACGGTTTTAATGCCCCTTAAAAAAGTGGTGGAGGTCGCAGTAGCTTAACAAGAAAGCTTTAATGCCCCTTGGAAAAGTGGTGGAGGTCGCAGTAGCTGAACAAGATGGTTTTAATGCCCCTTGGAAGAGAAGTGGAGGTTGCATTAGCTTAACTAGACGGTTTTAATGCCCCTTGGAAAAGTGGTGGAGGTCGCATTAGCTTAACAAGACGGTTTTAATGCCCCTTGAAAGAGACGTGGAGGTTGCAGTAGCTTAACAAGACGGTTTAAATGCCCCTTGGAAAAGTGGTGGAGGTCGCATTAGCTTAACAAGACGGTTTTAATGCCCCTTGGAAGAGACATGGAGGTTGCAGTAGCTTAACAAGACGGTTTTAATGCCCCTTGGAAGAGTGGTGGAGGTCACAGTAGCTGAACAAGACAGCTTTAATGCCCCTTGGAAAAGAGGTGGAGGTCGCAGTAGCTTAACAAGACAGCTTTAATGCCCCTTGGAAAAGTGGTGGAGGTCGCAGTAGGTTAACAAGACGGTTTTAATGCACCTTGGAAACTTGGTGGAGGTCGCATTAGCTTAACAATACGGTTTTTATGCCCCTTGGAAGAGACGTGGAGGTGGCAGTAGCTTAATAAGACAGTTTAAATGCCCCTTGGAAGAGTGGTGGAGGTCGCAGTAGCTTAACAAGACGGTTTTAATGCCCCTTGGAAGAGACGTGGAGGTTGCAGTAGCTTAACAAGACGGTTTTAATGCCCCTTGGAAGAGTGGTGGAGGTCACAGTAGCTTAACAAGACGGTTTTAATGCCCATTGGAGGAGTGGTGGAGGTCGCAGTAGCTTAACAAGACGGTTTTAATGCCCCGTGGAAGAGACATGGAGGTCAGAGTGGTTTAACAAGACGGTTTTAATGCCCCTTGGAAGAGCGGTGGAGGTCGCAGTAGCTTAACAAGACGGTTTTAATGCTCCTTGGAAGAGTGGTGGAGGTCACAGTAGATTAACAATACAGCTTTAAAGCCCCTTAAAATAGTGGTGGAGGTCGCAGTAGCTTAACAAGAAAGCTTTAATGCCCCTTGGAAGAGTGGTGGAGGTCACAGTAGCTTAACAAGACGGTTTTAATGCCCCTTGGAGAAGTGGTGGAGGTCGCAGTAGCTTAACAAGACGGTTTTAATGCCCCTTGGAAGAGACGTGGAGGTTGAAGTAGCTTAACAAGACAGTTTGAATGCCCCTTGGAAGAGACGTGGAGGTCGCAGTAGCTTAACAAGATGGTTTTAATGCCCCTTGGAAGAGACGTGGAGGTCAGAGATGTTTAACAAGACGGTTTTAATACCCCTTGGAAGAGCGGTGGAGGACGCAGCAGCTTAACAAGACGGTTTTAATGCCCCTTGGAAGTGAAGTGGAGGTTGCATTAGCTTAACAAGATGGTTTTAATGCCCCTTTGAAGAGACGTGGAGGTTGCAGTAGCTTAACAATATCGTTTAAATGACTCTTGGAAGAGACGTGGAAGTTGCAGTAGCTTAACAAAATGGTTTTAATGCCCCTTGGAAAAGTGGTGGAGGTCGCATTAGCTTAACAAGACGGTTTTAATGCCCCTTGAAAGAGACGTGGAGGTTGCAGTAGCTTAACAAGACGGTTTTAATGCCCCTTGGAAAAGTGGTGGAGGTCGCAATAGCTTAGCAAGACGGTTTTAATGCCCCTTGGAAGAGACGTGGAGGTTGCAGTAGCTTAACAAGACGGTTTAAATGCCCCTTGTAGGAGACGTGGAGGTCAGAGTGGTTTAACAAGATGGTTTTAATGCCCCTTACAAGAGCCATGCAGTACAGCATATTAAAAACATTATTCCCATTATTGGGGAGTGGGTCTCCCAGAGTCTTTGCCTATGCCTTCCAAGCAAAAGCTGCCAAAAATTAGGACGGAGGAACTTGCAATGCTGGCAACACGGACCACGGTCACCCTGGTGGTATAGTGGTGGTGGAGGCTGAGGATAAGGAGAAGAGCAAAAAGTAAGCCGAATTGAGGAAGCGTACACCCATGTGTGGGAGTTAAGCGGTGCATGGGAATACACCTCCCGAAATAACACAGTGGATTTGACTTTATGTTACTCTGCTGTCAATTGGTTTTGATGAGAAGTCTGGCCCAATCCAGCCCTTGTTCATTTTGATAAGAGTCAGCTTGTCAGCATTGTCAGTTGACAGGCGAGTGTGCTTATCAGTTATAATTTCCCCAGCGGCACTAAAAACACGCTCCGATAACACGCTAGCGGCAGGGCAGGCCAGGACCTCCAAGGCGTACAGAGCGAGTTCATTCCAAGTGTCCAGCTTGGATACCCAATAATTAAAAGGCACAGAGGAATCACAGAGGATGCTGGTACGGTCGGCAAAGTACTCCCTCACCATCTTTTGAAACTTTCCACTCCTTGTGAGAGCACCCCGCGCCTCAGGGCCTGTAAGCTGGGTGGGTCTCAGAAAACTGTCTAAGAATGTTGACAGTGTTCCCCTGCCTCTGCTGGATTGGAGTTTCGTCTCTCTCGCCTGTACGCCTTTGTTGGTCAACGAACTGCGACCTCTGCCGCTAGCGTGTTCAGATGGGAATTTTTTTAAGAGTTCTGCAGCAAGGGCCTTCCGGTACTGCCCCATTTTTGTAGACCTCTCCACCTCAGGAATAAGAGAGTGAAAGTTCTCCTTGTAGCGGGGGTCTAAAAGTGTCACCAACCAGTAATGACTGTCACCCAACATTTTGGCAACGCGAGGGTCACGGTTAAGGCAGCGTAACATAAAGTCAGCCATGCGTGCCAGACTGGTAATGGGCAAGACGTCCGTGTCCTCACCAAGATGACGACTGACCATGCTCTCCTCCTCCTCCTCCTCCTCCCCCATGTCCTCAGGCCACCCACGCTGAACCGACTGTATGACAGTTGTATAGGTACTACCGTCTGCAGTACATGATACCAGCTCCGGTTCTTCCTCCTCCTCCTCTCCCTCATTGTCCCCCAATGCACGTTGGGATGAGATGAGGCTGGGCTGTGTGTAATCGCCCATTACAGGTTCTTGATCCATCTCATCATACTCTGGCTGCAATGCCTCCTCTTTAATTCTCTGCAGAGAGCATTGCAAAAGACAGACAAGTGGGAGGCTAACGCTAATGATGGCGTCATCACCACTCACCATCTTGGTGGACTCCTCAAAGTTTGTCAAGATGGTACATATGTCAGACATCCAGGTCCACTCCTGAGGTCTTATGTGTGGAGTCTGACCTGAATATCGACGGCCTTGTTGCAGCTGGTACTCCACACCTGCTCTCTTCTGCTCACAAATCCTTTGCAACATGTGGAGGGTAGAGTTCCAACGTGTGGGGACATCACACACCAGTTGGTGTGCAGGAAGCTGCAAACGATGCTGCAACACAGCAAGGGCGGCGGAAGCTGTAGCCAACTTGCGAAAATGAGCTGACAGGCGGTATACTTTGACGAGCAGATCTGGCAACTCGGGGTACGATTTAAGAAACTGCTGAACCACGAGGTTAAGCACATGAGCCAGGCATGGTACGTGTGTGATCTCGCCTTGCCTCAGAGCTGCCACCAGGTTATGGCCATTGTCACACACGACCATGCCTGGATGTAGGTTCAGCGGTTTCAGCCACAGATCTGCCTGCTCTTTCACAGCTGTCCACAACTCACAAGCAGTGTGAGGTTTATCACCTAAGCTTATGAGTTTCAGCACAGCCTGTTGCCGCTTGCCTGAGGCAGTATTGCAGTGCTTCCAGCTTGTAACTCATGTGGTGATATCTAAGATGGAGGCTGAACATGAGGAGGAGGAGGATGATGCGCAGGAGCTGTACACTGTGGGGGCAACTCTGACTGACTGAGTACCGAGAGACGGCCACCGCCATAAGGTTGCGGAAGGATTCCGTCTCCACCAGCCTAAAAGGCAGCATTTTCAATGCAAGCAGTCATGAAATGTGCGAATTTAGGACTGTGGCCTTGGGGGCGTTGGCTGCGAATTTGCGCTTTCGTTCAAAGCTCTGGGATATGGACAATTGAACGCTGCTGTGGGACGTGAACGTGGACGTTGATGCTGTTTCTTGAGAAACTGCCATAACAAGTAAAGACTGAGAGGAGGGGGCATCTTTGCATGCAGTATGGACAGGGGATTGCCTTGCACACACAACAGGGGGTTCTATTACACGCACAACAGCGGAAGAAGCAGTGGTGACACCCGCTGACATTGGTCGTGGACCCTGGGGTTCGCCCCAAAAAGTCGGGTGCTTTGCTGCCATGTGCCTGATCATGCTGGTGGTGGTCAGGCTGGTAGTTTTGTCACCCCTGCTGATGCTGGCATGACAGGTGGTACAAATGGCCTTTTTGGGGTTATCAGCAGTCTTTAAAAAAATTCCAGACTCTGGAAGACCTCCCGATTGTACTGGCAATGTCCCTCGTGTTGGTGTTACGGGGAACTGTTGCCCGCCTTCTGCGTGCGGCCACCACACTGCTTCTTCCTGCCTGTTGGGGTATTCTGCCTCCCTCCCCCTGTGTGCTGCTGGCCTCGCTCTGCGTGTCCTCCTGCCACGTTGGGTCAGTTACTAGATCATCCACCACCTCCTCCTCTTCCACTTGCGCACCATGATCCTCCTCCTCACTTCGTGGCAATTGTGTCTCGTCATCGTTCACCTCTTGTGACAAATTGCCAGCGTCGACTTCCTCTGGCCGTGGCTGTTCAAATATTTGAGCATCGCTACATGGGATCTTCATTTCCACAACTTCAAGCGGAGCAGGCGAGGGGCACAAATATGGAAATGGACCAGTGAACAGCTCTTCAGAGTGTCCAAGTGTGGGATCAGTTGCTGTCTGATGACACTCGGCATGGTGGGAGGAAGGAGCATCAGGGTGAGGAGGAGTATGCGGTCGAGACTCACGGCTACTAAAACTTGACCGTGTGGAAGACAGACCGGAGGTGGTGGTGCCCAGGTAACTGGAAGTATTATCTGCTATCCAATTAATAACCTGCTCACACTGATCAGTTCGCAATCCTGGTGTTGTAGTGTGCTTCCCTAGTAATTCGGTCAAGAAGTGGGAGCGAGAAGATGTGGCTGCTGGTTGTGGCACATTTTCACCTTGGCCACGGCCCCGTCCTCTACACGCACCATCACCAGAACGTCCAGTTCCACGTCCTTTGCCACGCGCCTTGCCCATTGTAAAGGAAGTAAAATAGCTTACACTCGCACTATCAATGGAACAAGGGTAATAAAAAGGAGATAAGAACCGCGGAAGTGGAAAACCACGGTTCTATTTCTCTGGCCTACACCAGAATCTTTTAAACAGATATATTTGTGATTAAACAGACAGGGAGACACTATTACTGTTTTTTTTTACATAAAACAGGCCAAAAGCTGGATAATACAGAGATTTGAACAATGGAACTGCAAAACCACAGTTCTAATTTACTGGCGTATACCAGACTTTTTAAAATAGATATATTTGGGGCTGAACAGTCAGCGACACACTCAAACTGTTTTTTTTATGTAAAAGAGGCCCAAAAGTGGATAATACAGAGATTTTAGCCATGGAACTGCAAAACCACAGTTATAGTTATGTGGCGTACACAAGAATCTTTCAAACAGATATATTTGTGACTGAACAATCAGGGAGACACTATTACTGTTTTTCTTTACGGAAAAAATACCAAAACCTGGACAATACAGAGAGTTGAACCGTGGAACTGCAAAACCACAGTTCTAATTTACTGGCGCATACCAGACTTTTTTATTTAGATATATTTGGGGCTGAACAGTCAGCGACACACTCAAACTGTTTTTTTTATGTAAAAAAGGCCCAAAAGTGGATGATACAGAGATTTGAACCGGGGAACTGCAAAACTACAGTTATAGTTATGTGCCGTACACCAGATCTTTCAAACAGATTTATTTGTGTCTGAACAATCAGTGAGACACTATTAATGTTTTTCTTTACGGAAAAAATACCAGAATCTGGATAAAACAGAGCTTTGAACCGTGGAACTGCAAAACCACAGTTCTATTTTTCTGGCCTACACCAGACTCTTTAAAACAGATATATTGGTGTCTGACCAGTCAGGGAGACACTATTTCTGTTTTATTTTATGGCAAAAAATGCCAAAAGCAGGATAATACAGAGATTTGACCCATGGAACTGCAAAACCACAATTCTATTTTTCTGGCCTACACCAGACTCTTTTAAACAGATATATTGGTGTCTGACCAGTTAGGGAGACACTATTTCTGTTTTTTTTTACGGCAAAAAATGCCCAAAACAGGATATTGTAATGCACACGCCCGGACTGACTGGCGTGTGCGTATTTAGTGGTTCCACTGTGCCATGAACCGGAGAGTGCCTGGAGGGGCGTAACTAAGTATCTGCTCGATCCGACCAAGGTCGCACGACGGCATACGATGCCAGTGCACCAGGGAGGAACCGAGCAGAGGGACCAGGGTCTACTCCAGGTCAGACTCCGGACACGGCTGTTGACCCACACAGGAACAGGCAGGCTAGAGTGCAGGCTGGGTAGGGTCCAGTACAGACTGGGAGATGGGTTCAGAGCCGCAGATGCGGTAATCAAGCAGAGCAAAGCCAAACCGCAGACGCGGTGAACAAGGCCGAGCAGAGCAAAACCGCAGACATGGTGGACAAGGCTGAGCAGAGCGAAACCGCAGACGCGGTAGACAAAGCTGAGACGAGCGAAACCGCAGACGCGGTAGACAAGGCTGAGCAGAGCGAAACCGCAGATGCGGTAGACAAGGATGAGCAGAGCGAAACCGCAGACGCGGTAGACAAGGCTGAGCAGAGCGAAACCGCAGACGCGGTAGACAAGGCTGAGCAGAGCGAAACCGCAGACGCGGTAGACAAGGCTGAGCAGAGCGAAACCGCAGACGCGGTAGACAAGGCTGAGCAGAGCAAAACCGCAGACGCGGTAGACAAGGCTGAGCAGAGCGAAACCACAGACGCGGTAGACAAGGCTGAGCAGAGCGAAACCACAGACGCGGTAGACATGGCTGAGCAGAGCGAAACAGCAGACGCGGTAGACAAGGCTGAGCAGAGCGAAACCGCAGATGCGGTAGACAAGGCTGAACAGAGCGAAACCGCAGACGCAGTGGACAAGGCTGAGCAGAGCGAAACCGCAGACGCGGTGGACAAGGCAAAGCAGGCAGGAACCGCCGAAGCGGTAAGTAAGACTGGACAGAGATAAATCGCCGAAGCGGTGAACAAAGACAAAGCAAAGGGGACAGGTCTCTGTTCACACGGAACAGACTGGAAAAGAAAGGCATAACCAGATACACACAAGGTACTTGCAAAGAAGTACCGAAAGGACTCCAACTTACAAACGGTAGTACAATGACAACAAGTAGAAGTTAGGTGCAGGTTCAGACTCTACAGAAAAAGGGAACAAACGGACATAAAGACAAAACATTTAAGAAGCTAGGAGACAGTTCAGACAAGAACAGTTACTGCAACAAAATGCAAGAACGAGCCTAGGTAAAGCCAAGTGCTGGTTCAGACACTGCAGAAAAAGGGAGCAAACGGACATAAAGACAAAACAGATAAGAAACTAGGAGATAGTTCAGACAAGAACAGTTATTGCAACAAAATGCAGGAACGAGCCTAGGTAAAGCCAAGTGCTGGTTCAGACACTGCAGAAAAAAGGAGCAAACGGACATAAAGACAAAACAGATAAGAAACTAGGAGACAGTTCAGACAAGAACAGTTACTGCACAAAATGCAGGAACGAGTCTAGGTAAAGCCAAGTGCTGGTTCAGACACTGCAGAAAATGGGAACAAACGGACATAAAGATAAAACAGGTAGGAAGCTAGGAGACAGTTCAGACAGGAACTGTACTACAACAAATACAGGAGCGAGTCTGGGTATGCGGCCCCCAGAGGGCGAGACGAACAGGCTAGGAGCGTGTTCAGACAGGCCTGGAAATACAGCCTCCAGGAAGGCAGAGAGACAGCTGGCTAGAGTGCACAGACAGGACACAGTTCAGACACGGGAACTGATACCGTAAGGCAGGAAACATAGACAGGACCTGGCATGTCAGCGACCAGAAGCCAACTGACAGAACAAGGTGCTCAGGCATGGATTCCAAGAAGCATCTGGCTTAAATACCAGGTGACAGACAGCAATAGGCTGAGGACGCATTAGGGGTGTGTCTGCAGCAGCTACAAGAATCAGGAAGTTCGGCGGGCGTCGCCCTAAACAGCAAGAGCAAAGCAAAGCAGACAACATGGAAAGAAGCCAAAGTGGCAGTCTGGACTGGAGATCAAATGCGTGCTCCTGCACAGTGGGAGATGGACCACTATGCAAGGACGCCGCCAGGTATGTTACAGTACCCCCCCTTACGCCCCCTCTTCTTCAGGCCTGCCAGAATCTTCCACAGGGAATTTGAGGGCCAATCCTTCTCTTCAAGGAGATTACTTCTACTGTCCACAGGAAGAGACAAAACTGGTCTCATCTGAGTAGCTAGGATGCTACCTGCTATCCAGCCATCCTCAGCACCAGACGAAACGGGTGGAGTACCAGGAACAGCACACAAGGAAGTCTCTCTCCACTCATTATCAGGTAGTACCCCAGAGGGTTCAGGAGACAACTGGAATTCCTCCGCCGGGTTGGAGGGGTGTAGAGACTCGGGGGTAACCTCTGCTTCGGAGTACACTAGGTCGGACTCACTGGACGAAGCGAGCGAGGTATCAGGTGCAGAGTATAGGAAAGTCTCTGTCCATTCGCTACCAGGTAGCACCCCAAAGGGTTCAGGAGACAACTGAAGGTCCTCCGCCTGTTCGGAGGGGTGTAGAGACTCGGGGGTAACCTCTGCTTCGGAGTACACTAGGTCGGACTCACTGGACGAAGCGGGCGAGGTATCAGGTGCAGAGTATAGGAAAGTCCCTGTCCATTTGCTACCAGGTAGCACCCTGAAGGGTTCAGGAAACAACTGGAGGTCCTCCGCCTGGTTGGAGGGGTGTAGAGACTCGGGGGTAACCTCTGCTTCCGAGTACACTAGGTCGGACTCACTGGACGAAGCGGGCGAGGTATCAGGTGCAGAGTATAGGAAAGTCTCTGTCCATTCGCTACCAGGTAGCACCCCGAAGGGTTCAGGAGACAACAGGAGGTCCTCCGCCTGGTCGGAGGGGTGTAGAGACTCGGGGGTAACCACTGCTTCAGAGTACACTAGGTCGAACTCACTGGACGAAGCGAGCGACGTATCAGGTACTGGGTGTAGGGAAGTCTCTCTCCATTTGTCATCAAGTGGTATCCCGGAGGATTCAGGAGGCAACAGGGGGTCCTCCGCCAGGTTGTAGAGGTGCATGGACTCAGAGGTAATCACTGCTTCGGAGTACCCTTGGACAGGCTCACCGGTCAAAGTGGGCGAAGTATCAGACACCGGGTGCAGGAAGTCCTCCGTGTGGACTCTGGGTGGGCAGCAGTCTCCTCGGGCAGGAGAACTGGTGCGCTACCCACGCACATTACCCGTCGGGGCTGCTCCGGGATACTGGGAAGTGAAGCTTCAGCAGGGACTTCAAGGTTGGGGTCAGGAGGTCTTTGGGAGGACAGACCCTGGCGTGACGGCTTGCCTCTACGCCTAGCACGTCTGGACTGCCTCCTGAGGTTGGAAGAACTATTCCGGTGGGCGTAGTCATCCTGTGTGGATACTGGGTGGGCAGTAGTCTCTTCGGGCAGGAGGACTAGTGCGCTACCCACACACATTACCCATCGGGGCTGCTCTGGGGTATTGGGAAGTGAAGTTTCAGCAGGGGCTTCCGGGTTAGGGTCATCAAAGACCATTAGAAAGGCCACCAGGAAGGCCTGCAGGTCCAGGACGATAGGATCCTGTGCGTCCCATAGGGGGGTGATCCATTTCAAGGCATCACCCGCTAGGTAAGACATCATGAATCCCACCTTAACCCGATCGGTGGGAAAATAAAGAGGGTAGAACTTGAAGTGTAGCAAGCAATGCTCCACAAATGCACGACTCAGTCTTGGATCCCCATAGTACCGTGGCAGATCCGCTGGAACGAGTGCTGATAGATCCATCTGGACGGCTGCATAATTCACCTGGAACTCAGCTGGCAGCAAAAAAAAATAAATAAATTTCTTCTAGATGCATGTATTCGCTGAAAAACGTCTCAGAGAGCGAAGGCTGTGGGGCTCTACGGGAACCATGGCCTGAGCATGCTGTAATGCACACGCCCGGACTGACTGGCGTGTGCGTGTTTAGTGGTTCCACTGTGCCATGAACCGGAAAGTGCCTGGAGGGGCGTAAGTAAGTATCTGCTCGATCCGACCAAGGTCGCACGACGGCATACGACGCCAGTGCACCAGGGAGGAAACGAGCAGAGGGACCAGGGTCTACTCCAGGTCAGACTGCGGACACGGCTGTTGACCCACACCGGGGACTACAGAACAGGCAGGCTAGAGTGCAGGCTGGGTAGGGTCCAGTACAGACTGGGAGACGGGTTCAGAGCCGCAGATGCGGTAATCAAGCAGAGCAAAGAGAAACAGCAGACGCGGTGAAAAAGGCCGAGCAGAGCAAAACCGCAGAAGCGTTAGACAAAGCTGAGCAGAGCGAAACCGCAGACGCGGTAGACAAGACTGATCAGAGCGAAACCACAGACGCGGTAGACAAGGCTGAGCACAGCGAAACCGCAGACGCGGTAGACAAGGCTGAGCAGAGCGAAACCGCAGACGCGGTAGACAAGGCTGAGCAGAGCGAAACCGCAGAGGCGGTAGACAAGGCTGAGCAGAGCGAAACCCCAGACGCGGTAGACAAGGCTGAGCAGAGCGAAACCGCAGACGCGGTAGACAAGGCTGAGCAGAGCGAAACCGCAGACGCGGTAGACAAGGCTGAGCATAGCGAAACCGCAGACACGGTAGACAAGGCTGAGCAGAGCGAAACCGCAGACGCGGTAGACAAGGCTGAGCAGAGCGAATCCGCAGACGCGGTAGACAAGGCTGAGCAGAGCGAAACCGCCGACGCGGTAGACAAGGCTGAGCAGAGCGAAACCGCCGACGCGGTAGACAAGGCTAAGCAGAGCGAAACCGCAGACGCGGTAGACAAGGCTGAGCAGAGCGAAACCGCAGATGCGGTAGACAAGGCTGAGCAGAGCGAAACCGCAGACGCGGTAGACAAGGCTGAGCAGAGCGAAACCGCAGACGCGGTAGACAAGGCTGAGCAGAGCGAAACTGCAGACGCGGTAGACAAGGCAGAGCAGAGCGAAACCGCAGACGCGGTAGACAAGGCTGAGGAGAGCGAAACCGCAGACGCGGTAGACAAGGCTGAGCAGAGCGAAACCGCAGACACGGTAGACAAGGCTGAGCAGAGCGAAACCGCAGACACGGTAGACAAGGCTGAGCAGAGCGAAACCGCAGACGCGGTAGACAAGGCTGAGCAGAGCAAAACCGCAGACGGGGTAGACAAGGCTGAGCAGAGCGAAACCGCAGACGTGGTAGACAAGGCTGAGCAGAGCAAAACTGCAGACGGGGTAGACAAGGCTGAGCAGAGCGAAACCGCAGACGCGGTAGACAAGGCTGAGCAGAGCGAAACCGCAGACGCGGTGGACAAGGCTGAGCAGAGCGAAACCGCAGACGCGGTGGACAAGGCAGAGCAGGCAGGAACCGCCGAAGCGGTAAGTAAGACTAGACAAAGATAAATCGCTGAAGCGGTAAACAAAGACAAAGCAAAGGGGACAGGGCTCTGTTCGCACGGAACAGACTGGAAAAGAAAGTCAGAACCAGATACACACAAGGTACTTGCAAAGAAGTAGCGAAAGGACTCCAACTCACAAACGGAAGTACAATGACAATGAGTAGAAGTTAGGTGCAGGTTCAGACTCTACAGAAAAAGGGAACAAACGGACATAAAGACAAAACAGATAAGAAACTAGGAGACAGTACAGACAAGAACAGTTACTGCAACAAAATGCAAGAACGAGCCTAGGTAAAGCCAAGTGCTGGTTCAGACGCTGCAGAAAAAGGGAGCAAACGGACATAAAGACAAAACAGATAAGAAACTAGGAGACAGTTCAGACAAGAACAGTTACTGCAACAAAATGCAGGAACGAGCCTAGGTAAAGCCAAGTGCTGGTTCAGACACTGCAGAAAAAGGGAGCAAACGGACATAAAGACAAAACAGATAAGAAACTAGGAGATAGTTCAGACAAGAAAAGTTACTGCAACAAAATGCAGGAACGAGCCTAGGTAAAGCCAAGTGCTGGTTCAGACACTGCAGAAAAAGGGAGCAAACGGACATAAAGATAAAACAGGTAGGAAGCTAGGAGACAGTTCAGACAGGAACTGTACTACAAAAAATACAGGAGCGAGTCTGGGTATGCGGCCCCCAGAGGGCGAGACGAACAGGCTAGGAGAGTGTTCAGACAGTCCTGGAAATACAGCCTCCAGGAAGACAGAGAGACAGCTGGCTAGAGTGCACAGACAGGACACAGTTCAGACACGGGTACTGGTACCGTAAGGCAGGAAACATAGACAGGACCTGGCATGTCAGCGACCAGAAGCCAACTGACAGAACAAGATGCTCAGGCATGGATTCCAAGAAGCAGCTGGTTTAAATACCAGGTGACAGACAGCAATTGGCTGAGGACGCATTAGGGGTGTGTCTGCAGCAGCTACAATGATCAGGAAGTTCAGCGGGCGTCACCCTAAACAGCAAGAGCAAAGCAAAGCAGGCAACATGGAAAGAAGCCAAAGTGGCAGTCTGGACTGGAGATTAAATGCGTGCTCCTGCACAGTGGGAGATGGACCACTATGCAAGGACACCGCCAGGTATGTTACAGATATTACAGAGATTTGACCCGTGGAACTGCAAAACCACACTTCTATTTTTCTGGCGTACACCAGATTCTTTTAAACAGATATATTGGTGTCTGACCAGTCAAGGAAACACTGTTACAGTTTTTTTTTTTACGGCAAAAAATGCCAAATGCAGGATAATACAGCGATTTGACCCGTGGAACTGCAAAGCCACAGTTATATCTATGTGGCGTACACCAGACTCTTTTTAACAGATATAATGGTTTCTGACCAGTCAGGGAGACACTATTACTGTTTTTTTTACGGAAAAAATGCCAAAAGCAGGATAGTACAGAGATTTGACCCGTGGAACTGCAAAACCACAGTTATAGATATGTGGCCTACACCAGAATCTTTTAAACAGATATATTTGTGTCTGAACAGTTAGGGAGACTTTATTACTGTTTGTTTTTATGGAAAAAATGCCAAAAGCAGGATAATACAGAGATTTGAACCGTGGAACTGCAAAACCATAGTTCTAGTTATCTGGCCTACACCAGAATCTTTTAAACAGATATATTTGTGTCTGAACATTCAGGGAGACACTATTACTGTTTTTTTTATGGAAAAAATGCCAAAAGTAGGATAATACAGAGATTTGAACCGTGGAACTGCAAAACCACAGTTCTAGTTATCTGGCCTACACCAGAATCTTTTAAACAGATATATTTGTATCTGAACAGTCAGGAAGACACTATTACTGTTTTTTTTTACAGAAAAAAGGCGAAAAGCAGGATAATACAGAGATTTGAACTGTGGAACTGTAAAACCACAGTTATAGTTTTGTGGCCTACACCAGAATCTTTTAAACAGATATATTTGTGTCTGAACAGTCAGGGAGACACTATTACTGTTTTTTTTACGGAAAAAATGCCAAAAGCAGGATAATACAGAGATTTGAACTGTGGAACTGCAAAACCACAGTTCTAGTTATCTGGCCTACACCAGAATCTTTTAAACAGATATATTTGTGTCTGAACAGTCAGCGAGACATTATTACTGTTTTTTTAACGGAAAAAAGGCCGAAAGCAGGATAATACAGAGATTTGAACCGTGGAACTGCAAAACCAAAGTTCTAGTTATCTGGCCTACACCAGAATCTTTTAAACAGATATATTCGTGTCTGAACAGTCACGGACACACTCAATTTTTTTTTTGGGTGTGGGGGGGGAATATACCAAAAGGTTAATAAGACGCGTATTTGTACAGTCTGACTGAGGAAAAAATAAATAAATACAGGATTTAGATGAAAATAAAAAGGATTTTTCCTTGCCCCTGAGACGGAGGATAAGTCTAGAAATTTGACCAGCAGGAGTACACAGGACTGTAATGCAGCGTTTGTTGGTATAACCACTGCGTCTCCTATACAGCCTGCCTGCCTGATATCTGGGATGGATATAAGTCCTGAGAAGGACTGTTTGTTTGATTTGGCAGGCTTTAGAGACCCTACACTACCTATTTCACACTATATATCTCTCCTTAACTCAGCAGCACTGACCCTACACTGTCTGATCCCGGGCGACTGTGTCGAAGATGGCGGCGCCCGGTTTTAAAAACTAGAGGTGACGCTGTGCGGCCAGCGAATCACTGTAATGCCCACAAACAACATGGCTGCGGCATTACAGTGATTGGCTGGCAATCCCTGCATGTTCATTGGCTCTGTAAAAAGCGCCAAACGTGCAGGGCAGAGACCCGAGCTCCCGCCCGAGTAACCCGGAAATGCTCGGTGCTTGCCGAACATCCCGAGTAGTGAGATGCTCGGGCGAGTACCGAGCAGTGTCGAGCATGCTCGCTCAACACTAATTGTCGGTCAATCTATTAGTAAATTACAGGCCTGCTATTTAAAACTGTGGTTCTCTGTCAGACATATCACCTATAAGAGTGTTCCAAAATCAGACATTTCTTCCATTTCCTTTCTGTTGCAGTGTGTCGGGCAAGCTAATCATACTAGGTCTATGTGTAGAATAATATTAGTAGATTGCAGGCCTGCTATTTAAAATCGTGGTTCTCTGTCAAACATATCACCTATAAGAGTGTTCCAAAATCAGACATTTCTTCCATTTTCATTTCGTTGCAGTGTGTCGGTCAAGCTATTCACACTAGTTGTCTGTGAAGAATAGTATTAGTAAATTACAGGCCTGCTATTAAAAATCGTGGTTCTCTGTCAGACGTATCACATATAACTGCGTTTCAAAATCATCCATTTACCGGGAACGTGGAAAATATTGTCCTCCATTAAAAATGGGCAAGATACGTGTCAAGGGACGGGGAAGTGGACATGATGGTGATGGTGCATGCAGAGGCCGAGGCCGTGGGGAAGCTGAAATTGTGCCACAACAAACACCCATGACATTCGACCTTCCTGTCCCAATTACTAGTGGACCGCAGTACACCACTGTTGAACCCAGAGCAGTGTCAAAAGGTTGTTGGTTAGATAGCAGATAATGCTTCCAGTCACTTTGCCACCACCAACACCACTCTGTCTTCCACACGGTCAAGTCTCAGTAGCCGTGATTCTGGACGGCATATTCCTCACCCTGATCCTCCTTCCTCCCACTAATGTCGAGTGCCCGGAGGCAACTGATCCCACACTTGGACACTCCGAAGAGCTGTTCACTTTGACATTTGTAGATTCGGGCCTCTCGCCCAGCCTGCTTCAAGCGAATCAAGAGGAGAACACATATAGTGATGCCCAAATATTTGAGCAGCCACGGTCACATGACGGTGACGGTGGAAAAGTGCAATTACTGTCGCAAGAGGTGGAGGATGATGATGATGAGACACAATTGCCAGTAAGTCAGGAAGAGGACAAGGGTGCAGAAGTGGAGGACGAGGTGGTAGATGATATAGTAACTGACCCAACCTGGCACGGGGACATACAGAGCGAGGACAGCAGCACACAGGGGGAGGGAGGCGTAGCACCACAAGAGGCAGGAAGAAGCAGTGTGGTGGCCACAGACACAAGGCGGGAAAGCGTTCCCGTAACGCCAACATGACGGAAGTTGATATTGCAACTGTTAGGTCTTCCTGAGTCTGGTTATTTTTAAAGACTCTGCAGATAAACCCAAAATGGCCATTTGCACCACCTGCCAGACCAGCATCATCAGGGGTAGAAAAACTAGCAGCCTGACCATCACCAGCATGATCAGACACATTTCAGCAAAGCACTCAACTAAGTGGGCCAAACCCCAAGGTCAAGCAACAGTGTCTGTGGGTGAAACCATAGGTTGTAGCGCTGTTGTGCATGCACGCCAATCCCCTGTCCATTGCGCTTGCCAAGATGCCTCTAGACCTGCACCTGTCATTTAACACTCTCAACTAGCATCATCAACAAGCATGTCGACGTCCTTGTCCCAGC
Source organism: Phyllobates terribilis (assembly GCF_046119375.1). Classification (NCBI taxonomy): domain Eukaryota; kingdom Metazoa; phylum Chordata; class Amphibia; order Anura; family Dendrobatidae; genus Phyllobates; species Phyllobates terribilis. Next base: position 794,170,488 of record NW_027362761.1, read on the forward strand.
TCAGCATTCTGTTGTCTCTGCCCTAGCCCTTGGAACGCAAGTGCAAATACGCAGGCAACGCCCCACAGGCAACACTACTAAATTCACACATTTTGTGAATGCTTGTGCTCGAAATGTTGCATTTTAGGCTGGTGAAGATGGAAGTTTTCCGCAACCTGATGGCGGCGGCTGTCCCTCGGTACTCGGTCCCCAGCCGCCACTATTTCTCTCAGTATGCCATCACCACATTACACGAGCACATGTCCCACCACATTAGTTGTGCCCTCAACAATGCAGTTACTGGGAAAGTCCACCTAACCACGGATACGTGGAAAAATGCTTGTGGGTAGGGATGGTACATCTCGCTGATAGCACACTGGGTTAATATAGTGGAAGCTGGGACCCAGTCGGACCTTGGGACTGAACACAGACGCCGAGGATTGCGGGCCCTGGATCAATCAGGGTTGCCCCACAATCTACAGCTCCTGCACCTCCTCCTCCTCTTCAGCCTCCATCTCCAAAATGACCACATCAGTCACAAGCTGGAAGCACTGCAGCACAGCCTCAGCCAAGCAGCAACAGGCTGTGCTGAAACTAATATGCTTAGGTGACAAACCACACAATGCTGAAGAGTTGTGGACATCCACCCTTGCCATGCCTCAGCAGCATTTGCAGCTTCTAGCTCACCGACTGATTTGCAATATCCCCACATGTTGAAACTCTACATTGCAGATGTTGGGAAGGATTTGTCAGCAGAAGAGGGCAGTTGTTGACTACCAGAGCAGGATGAGATGGAGCATGAACCATACAGGGTTGGGTGACAATGAGGAAGAGGAGGAGGAGGAAGAACAGAAGCTAGTTTGCAGTGCTATAAACGGTACTACCTGCACAAATATCATACCGTCTGTTCAGCGTGGGTGGCCTGAGGACAGGGAGGAGGAGGATGAGGAGGAAAGCATGGTCAGTCGTCCTCTTGGTGAGGACACGGAAGTCTTGCCTCTTTGCAGTCTGGCACACATGACAGAGTTTATGTTACACTGCCTTTCCCATGACCTTCACATTGTCCAAATTTTGGGTGACAGTCATTACTGGTTGGTGACACTTCTTGACCCACGCTACAAGGAGAACTTTGTCTCTTATTCCCACGCTGGACATGCCTAATAAAATGGGGCAGTACCAGAATGCCCTTGCTGCAGAATCATTAAAAAAATTCCCATCTGAAAACGCTGGCGGCAGAGGTCACAGTTCGTTGGACAACCAAGGAATATAGGTGAGAGAGACACAAATGCAATCAAGCAGAGGCAGGGGAACACTGAGAAAATTCTGGGAGAGTTTTCTCAGACCCTCCCATCAAACAGGCTCTGAGGCGCAGGGTACTCTCCCAAGGAGGGAAAAGTTGAGGACAATGGTGAGGGAGTACCTTGCCGACCATACCAACGTCCTCCGTGATTCCTCTGTGCCTTATAATAATTGGCTATCCAAGCTGGACACGTGGCATGAACTGGCTCTCTACGCCTTGGAGGCCCTGGCCTGCCCTGCCGCTAGCGTTTTATCAGAGCGGGTTTTTAGTGCAGCTGGTGGAATTATAACCAATAGGCGCATCCGCCTGTCAACTGAAAATGTTGACAGACTGACTCTTACAAAAATGAACAAGGGCTAGATTGGGAAAGACTTCTCAGTGCTAGAGAATGATAGCAGCGTAACACACTCAAACACACCCGGACATGGGTATACACTTCCTGATTTTGTCTATTTGCTCTTGTCTTCCCCCTTCTCCGCATCCTCATCCTCCACCACCATATCACCAAAATATGTACCATATCAACATATCTACGTCTCTTACAAGGAACATTGGAGTTCCTCCTATTTTTTGGCAGCCATTGCTTCACTGCATAGGCAAACAGTATAGGAGACCCACTTCCTAATAATGGGAACATTGTTTTCAGGAGGCCATCTGACCTCTCCGTCTGTTGCAAGAGGCATTGGAATTCCTCCAAATTTTTGGCAGCCGTTGCAGTCACTGCATAGGCAAACAGTATGGGGGACTCTCTCCTTTGCAATGGGAACATGTCGTTACTGTGGCCCAGGTCTATATGTCTTTAAATTGTTAGTGGGTTTTTTCCTAAATTTTGGCAGTCGTTGGACTCACTGCATACCCTATAACTGTATATCAGACATTCTCCTTTATAGTGGGAACATGTCATTACTGTGGCCCCGTTCTATGGGTCTTTAAATTGTTAGTAGGGTTTTTCCCAAATTTTGACACCCCTTGCAGTCACAGCATGGGCATTACCACTATAGGAGACCCGCTCCTTTATAATGGGAACATTTTTTTTACTGAGACCCTCCTGTATGTTTCTTCAAAGGGGTATTGGGTTGCTTCCAAATTTTTGGCAGCCCTTGCAGTCACTGCATATGCAATAACAGTATAGAAGACCCACTCATTAATAATGGAAACAACAAAGCATAGACGGCTGTCGGCTCTCTAACAATAGCGAGGGCCGACTGCTGGCCCTTTAAGAATAGTAAGGGCCGCGTGATGGCCCTATAAAAATAGGCTTTGTGAATTTCAGAGTCCCACCATCATAAATGAAACAGGATGTGTCTGATGATGTGTCACACACCACATGGCCAGATAAGGTTGTAAAATGTTAAAATGACATTTCCTGATGAATGCATTTGTCTTGGTTGAAAGCAATGCAAAAGTACAAAAATGCATCAAAAACGCTAAGTGTGAACATAGCCCAAGGTGTGGAGGAGCATTTTTGTTTTTGGTTATTTATTTTGCCTTATACACAAGTCATTACCCTGGAAAGGATGTTCCTTAACATATTTCCCAGGAAAATCCATTTTGGTTTCCTTTTTGTATGTTTTATTGTGAGTCTGTAAAAGTGGCGTAATACCTCTTTTGACCTGGGAGTCAGAAATGCTTCCAGGGGTCTTCCCCATGCTGTTCTCATGTCATTTGAGCACTGTTTGCCATCGATTTGGGCAATTTTTAGGCATTCTGCAGACCGCCTGGGGGAGCCGCAGGAAAAATGCTAAAGTTTCCCATAGACTTACATTGGGCACGTTACTCAGACTGACCACTCGAGAATTCCAATTTGCTCGACTCAAACAACAAGTACCGAAGCATTTTAGTGCTCGCTCATCACAACTGCCTAACCATTGTCCAGGCCCTGTATGTAATTATTCACTTCATGTTTACTGCAGCTTTCTTGTTAGCTTTACTATGGTGACTAAGGCATGTTCAGTACTGTCATCTATTATATCTATGGATGGTGGAGGAATTCATGGCAGATGAACCGCTTTATTGGAATGAAACGCATTTTTTGATGCATTTTGATGCATTTTTTCACTTTTGTAATGCTTTCAACCGTGACAAATGCATTCACCAGGAAATGTCATTTTAACATTTTACAACCTTATCTGGCCATGTGGTGTGTGAGACATCATCAGACACATCGTGTTTCATTTATGAAGGAGGGACTCTGAGATTCACAAAGCCTATTTTTAAAGGGCCATCAGGCGGTCTTTACTATTCTTAAAGGGCCAGCAGTTGACCCTCACTATTCTTAGAGAGCCATCAGCCTGCTATGTTTTATTGTTCCCATTACTAAAGAGTGGGTCTCCTATACTGTTATTGTGTATGCAGTGAGTGCCAGGGCTGCCCAAAATTTGTACGCACCCCAATATCACTTTGAAAATTTGGATGCACCCCAATACCCCTTTGAAGAGACTTAGAGGAGGGCCTCCTGAAAACAATATTCCCATTATTAGGAAGTAGGTCTCCCATTGTGTTTGCCTATGCAGTTAATGCAAGGGTTGCCAAAATTTTGGAGGCACTCCAATGCCCCTTAGAAGAGATGTGGAGGTCAGAGGGCCTCCTGAAAACAATGTTCACATTATTAGGAAGTGGGTCTCCCATTGTGTTTGCCTATGCAGTGAATGCAAGAGTTGACAAAAATTTGAAGGCATTACAATGCCCCTTGGAAGAGACGTGGAGGTCAGAGGGCCTCCTGAAAACAATGTTCCCATTATTAGGAAGTGGGTCTCCCATTGTGTTTGCCTATGCAGTGAATGCAAAGGTTGCCAATAATTTGGAGGCACTCTAAATCCCCTTGGAAGAGATGTAGAGGGCCGCATAAAAAAATATTCCCATTAGTAGGAAGTGGGTCTCCCATAGTGTTGGCCTATGCAGTGAATGCAAGGGCTGCCAAAAATTGGGAGGCACTCCAATGCCCCTTGGAAGAGATATAGAGAAGTGCCTCATAAAAAAATGTTCCCATTTGAAAAGAGAGGGCCTTCTATACTTGTAATGCCCATGCACTAAGTGTATGGGCTGACAAACATTTACCCCTGGGGGGTATATATGAACATACCGTATAAAAACATTGTTTACGGGCATCATAAACACCCTTTAAAATTTGATAAGGGTGATATGGTGGTGGAGGACGAGGAGAAGGAGGAGGACAAGAGCAAATAGCCAAAATTAGGAAGCTTATACCCATGTCTGGGTGTGAAAAGGTGCATGGGAATACACCTCCCAAGAAAAGACACTGGATTTGAGTTTATGTTGCGCTGCTATCATTCGGTGGTGTTGAGTAGTCTGGCTCAATCCAGCCCTTGTTCATTTTTATAAGAGTCAGCCTGTCAGCATTTTCAGTTGACAGGCGGATGCGCTTATTAGTTATAATTCCACCAGCGGCACTAAAAACCCGCTCTGATAAAACGCTGGCGTCAGGGCAGGCCAGGACCTCCAAGGCATAGAGAGACCGTTCATTCCATGTATCCAGCTTGGATACCCAATAATTATAACGCACAGCGGACTCACGGAGGACGTTGGTATCGTCGGCAAGGTAATCCCTCAGCATCTTTCCAAACTTTGCACTCCTTGTGAGAGTACCCCGCGCCTCAGGGCCTGTGCGATGGGAGGGGCTGAGAAAACTCTCCCAGATCTTTGACAGTGTTCCCATGCCTCTGCTGGACTGAAGTTGTGTCTCTCTCGCCTGTACTACTTGGTTGTCCAACGAAGTGTGCCCTCTGCCGCCAGCATTTTCAGATGGGAATTTTTTTAATAGTTCCTCAACAAGGGCCTCCTGGTACAGCCCCATTTTTGTAGACCTGTCCGCCTCAGGAATAAGAGATATAAAGTTCTCCTTGTAGCGTGGGTCTAGAAGTGTCACCAACCAGTAATTACTGTCACCCAAAATTTTGAGAACGCGAAGGTCATGGGAAAGGCAGCGTAACATAAACTCAGCCATGCGTGCCAGACTACTAACAGGCAAGACTTTCGTGTTCTCATCAAGAGGATGACTGACCATGCTCTCCTCCTCCTCCTCCTCTCTGTCCTCTGACCATCCATGCTGAACAGACGATATGACAGCTGTGCAGGTAGTACCGTCTATAGCGCATGAAACTAGCTCCTGTCCTTCCTCCTCCTCCTCTTTCTCATTGTCACCCAATCCATGTTGGGATGAGATGAGGCTGGGCTGTGTGTAATCACCCTGCATGGTTCCTTGCTCCATCTCATCGTGCTCCGCCTGCAATGCATCCTCTTTGATTGTGAGCAGAGAGCGTTTCAGAAGACAGATAAGTGGGATGGTGACGCTAATTATGGCATCTTAGCTGCTCACCATCTTGGTGGAGTCCTCAAAATTTTGGAGGATGGTACATATGTCTGACATCCATGTCCACTCCTGAGTTCTTATGTGTGGAGTCTGAACTGAATACCGATGGCCTTGTTGATGCTGGTACTCAACAACTGCCCTCTTCTGCTCACAAATCCTTCCCAACATCTGCAGTGTAGAGTTCCAATGCGTGGGGACATCACACACCAGTTTGTGAGCCGGAAGCTGCAAGCGCTGCTGAAACATGACAAGGGCGATGGAAGCTGTAGGTGACTTTCTAAAATGGGCCCACAGGCGGCGTACTTTAACAAGCAGATCCGGCAATTCCGGGTAGGATTTGAGAAACCGCTGAACCACGAGGTTAAGCACATGGGCCAGGTATGGTACGTGTGTGAGCTCGCCTCACCTCAGAGACGCCACCAGGTTCTGGCCATTGTCACACACGACCATGCCTGGCTGTAGGTTCAGCGGTGTGAGCCACAGATCTGCCTGCTCTTTCAGAGCTGTCCACAACTCTTCAGCATTGTGTGGTTTGTCAAATTTTAAGCAAGATAGTTAAAATATAACATTTATTAGATATACATTAAAATTTTCCTTCAAATAGAAAAACCCTAATGGGCCAAATAGTGAACCCTGGGTCTTCTGAATTACCATCAATGACTAAAGATAGTGTATACATGCAAACCACACCTCAAAATGTCAAATACCAAGTGTGTAGGGTTTAGAAAAATCAACCTCAATGCATCCAGAGCATTGGATTAAACACTACCCTTAATAATATTGGTTGTCAGGGAAAATCAACGAAGCCCCACTGAAAGAATCCTTCAGGTTGTTGTTAAACCAAACAAAATGAAACAATCTCACCCAATCCTAAAGTGCATCATGGCTTAATTCATCCTGGTGTAATGTCATCCTATTATTCATGACCAAAACATTCTGGAGGTATCCTGCTCCCAACGCGTTTCCTCCTAAAGTAGATTCATCAGGGGAGACTGAAAAAGGGACTGAGGGTCTCCACCATTCCAAACAGCCCGTATCCTCCTTTCAAAAGACCCAGGGTTTCACCTGTCACTTCCTACACCATGTCTCCTTTAAACGACACGCCGCTACGTCACTTCCGGTCACATGGGCTGGTATATCCGGTAACTGGAACGCAAACCATCGGATGGAACGCATAGAAATGAGGCGCATCCCAGGCACTCGCAATAGCGCTTCAAAACTACCAGAACCGCCAATCCAAAACTGGACTCCACACAGCGGTGATTAGGGAGGGAGAGACAAAATAAACCACTCTCACAGACACACAGACTGGGAGGTACAATACCCCTCCTCTCCTACATTTTCAGATATATTCGCCACTACAATTATGCAGCAACATATCAGAGAATGGGACCAGATAATTTATAGCAATTCAACTTTTTAGAAAAAAGGAAGCATCCATCGTCCCACACCTTAAGGGTTAAGCATGGCTTCCCACCATAGGGCTTATCTTAACCAGACAACTAAGCAGGCATGAATAGGAGGCTAAAACCAACACGTATTTGTCTGCAAAAAAAACATTTGGAACATTGTCCAAAAGGCTAAACCAAGGGTCTTGCTTAAAATTTGATTAATCTGGTGGTTACCCCGATAGCTTGTTATATATTGATTTTGGGGATGGCAGGTTTTCTAACCACAGGTGTAGATACTAGCAGCTGGGCAACAGAGGTTAAGGAGGTTTCTTCTGATCACGTATTTGTCCAAAAGAGATATACTCCATCTTTCACTGCGGCCTTCAAAGATCTTACTAAATCATTTAAAGATCAAACCACTTCATGGTGGGAGGTACAAACTTTAGAGAGCTATCTGAAGGATGGGATTGTTCCTAAACATTTGAGAATCTCGCTCCAACCCCCCTTTAGATATAAGAACCCTAACCTTTTAAATAGGTGGGAGAAAGAGGCAACAGAATGCTCTTTGAGATTTATGAGGCTGCTCTTGGAGGAAGAGAAGCAGACACTTGTAGCCCTGAACGACTCTCTTAAAACACAAATAGAGATTACCAAAAAAATTGCATCTGAACCCGACTTTGCATCTAAGGAAACTACTTTACAGAATACTCTGGAGAAATTTCAGTACCACTTAAAAGAACGTAAACACAAATGCTTTGTGAGAGATCTTCAAGAGTTTAAAGAGAACAAGGCATATAACTTTCCGACGTATATGGGTTCTAGATATCAAGAGACTGATATTTCGTCCACAGATACAGAAGCTTCTGACCCTGAGATTAGGTACAAATCACAGAGGGGAGGCAAAGGGGTAGAGGCAATAGGAATAGGAACAACAACAGGAGGTCCCCAGTTAGAGGGAATTTTTTAGAAGAGGGGTATTCACTCAGGAGTCGTTTCAACCTGTCCAACCCACAGGGTCTGTAAATAATCTTCAGGTTATTAATCTTTCTTCCAGGACCCTCAGTATTCCTGAGATGGGGGTTTTGAGTAACGGGCTTACTTTCGTACCAACAACTGACTATAAATCATTTGATGCAGTGAAAGATGTAAACCTATTTGTTCGTAAGGTTAAATGGAGGAAACACTTTGTTTGGATGAAGAAACTCACTCGCTCTGATCTGGGGGTATCAGATGATTTATTGGTTGACATTAGGACTCTTTTTGACTTTGGTTTACCAGACCCTAATTTGGAGGGCAGGGGTCCCTTTACTGATTTACAATTGAAAAATACCAATATGCCGCCACCACAGGTTGATGTTGGCCCCATTTGATGTGTTCCTGGACCTGGTCACAGAAGACCTGACCGCCTTGGAAAAAAAAAAAACAAGATACAGATATAATCTGACAAAACTTGAGTCTTTATGTAAATTGGAAGGGGATCAGTCAATTACTATTAAGCCCTCAGATAAAGGGGGTAATGTTGGGGTTAAGGATTCCAGAAATTATCATCAGATGTGCCTGATCATTTTGTGTGATAAGGATTGTTATAGGGTCTTGAGGGGAAATCCCATTGGTGAATATCTGAATGATTTGAAATTGTTGGCATCTGAGGGCCTGACAAGTGGGGTTATTAGTAAGGAAGAATTCGATTTTATCTGCCCTAAATTCCCGATAATGGCCACCTTCTATAGTCTCCCCAAGGTGCATAAGGGGACGAGTCCTTTGAAAGGACACCCTATAGTGGCAGGGGTGGACAGTCATACCCAAAATTTGGGTGTTTATCTTGATAAAATTTTGAGACTATTTGTCATTGGCCTTAATTCACACATTAGAGATACTAGTGATCTATTGAGAAAACTGGACAGTATATCTGTGAATCCTGATGTTATGTTGGCTAGTATTGACGTGGAATCCCTTTATTCATCAATTCCCCATGAAAAGGGCCTAGAGGCGGTGGAATATTTTTTGCACAGCAGAGGATGTCAATTCGCCGACCATAATGAATTTATTAAAAAGTCTATCGAGTTTTGTTTAAATAGAAATGTCTTTCTATTTGATAACCAGTACTTCCACCAGCTCAGGGGGACTGCGATGGGGAGTCCCTATGCCCCATCGTATGCTAATCTTTACCTGGGCTGGTGGGAGGAAACAATTGTGTTTGGGGAACATCCTGTGGAAGGTAGTGAGAGGATTGCCCTATGCATACGGTATATCGATGATATCCTAATTTTTTGGAAGGGGGACTCCATACAATTTGATACCTTTGTGAAAGCGCTCAACAAAAATAGTCTTAACCTGCGGTTTTCATGTGAAGTTGGTATTAATACCTTGCCTTTTCTGGACATCTTGTTATATAAGAAAGAGGATGGTAGTATCTCTACCTCGACATATAGGGGAAAAAAAACAGCCACAAATTCATTGTTGAAATGGGAGAGCAATCACCCCTTGCCCTTGAAGAAAGGGATCCTGAAGGGCCAGTATCTGAGGGTTCGTAGAAACTGTTCAGATGATATGGTTTTTGATCAGCAGGTCTCTGAATTACGGGATAGATTAATTGAAAGAGGGTACTCCAAAAAAGTTCTAGCCAAGGCCTACGAGGAAACTCTGGCGAAGGATCGTATGACTCTTTTTTTATCCATTTCTACAGGATCAGGGAACAAATGACACATGTAGAGTGATTACTACCTACTCAAATAAGGCACATGAAGTTAGAAAAATTCTCCAGAAGCACTGGAAGATCCTTCAGATGGATGAAGACATAGGGAGCTATGTTAAGTCTACCCCACAGATTACATACCGTAGGGGTAGATCCCTTCGAGATAGACTTGTACATAGCCACTATGTTGGTGGAGTGGGTACTGAATGGTTAGATCAACTGGCAAGTGGTGCTTTAAATGTAGTGGATGCGTGGCATGCAAGGTGATCACACAAAGTAAAACTTTTGAGAGTAAAGTGACTGGAGAAATACACTATATCAATTCCTTCATAAATTGTAGATCCAAAGGGATTATTTACAAAGCCACATGTCAATGTAATATCGAATATGTGGGTAAAACGAAAAGAGAACTCAGGAGGCGTATAGGTGAACATTTGCGTGATATCGTTAATAAAAAGAACACACCCCTAGCAAAACATGCCAGCACTATGCATGAGGGCAAAGTTGATTCGGTCAGATTCATAGGTATTGATAAGGTCAAGTTTCCACAGAGAGGTGGGAATTGGGATAAGGCTTTACTTCAAAGAGAGGCCAAATGGATACATTATCTACGTACGCTGGCACCTAGTGGACTGAATGAACAAATCTCATATAAATGTTTTCTATAGGTCGAGGGACCATCTAGGGAAAGGAGTGTAGGGACAGCCGACGTTGAGTGGGGGCACTACTGCGCAGGTCTAGGGTGCCAACCTCCGCTGTCAGGTAGGGATTGGGGCCTAGGGCCTGTGTAGAATAGATCAGGTGTGCCATGCTGTATCCCTTTGGCCTTTTTATGGGGCCACTTTTTTCGCCAGGGTTTCCTTTAGGTATATTTAATTTATTTCTGGTAATGTATCATTTATTAATCTATCCTATGGTGTGTGTTTGTTCTCTTTACCCCGTACTTCAGATGCTGACCCTTGGTTTGGCCTTTTGGATAATGTTCCAAATGTTTTTTTGGCAGAAATATACGTGTTGGTTTTAGCCTCCTATTCATGCCTGCTTAGTTGTCTGGTTAAGATAAGCCCTATGGTGGGAAGCCATGCTTAACCCTTAAGGGGTGGGACGATGGATGCTTCCTTTTTTCTAAAAAGTTGAATTGCTATACATTATCTGGTCCCATTCTCTGATATGTTGCTGCATAATTGTAGTGGCGAATATATCTGAAAATGTAGGAGAAGAGGTGTATTGTACCTCCCAGTCTATGTGTCTGTGAGAGTGGCTTCTTTTGTCTCTCCCTCCCTAATCACCGCTGTGTGGAGTCCAGTTTTGGATCGGCGGTTCTGGTTGCTTTGAAGCGCTATTGCGAGTGCCTGAGATGCGCCTCATTTCTATATGCATGCGTTCCATTTACCGGAAACAGGAAGGACGTCACCGGATGTGATGTCGGCGGGATTCCATATGCGTTCCACCAGATGGTTTGCGTTCCAGATACCGGATATACCAGCCCACGTGACCGGAAGTGACGTAGCGGTGTGTCATTTAGCGCGGCAGTTTAAAGGAGACGCGGTGTAGGTGGAACCCTGGGTCTTTTAAAAGGAGGATAAGGGCTGTTTGAAATGGTGGAGACCCTCAGCCCCCTTATTCAGTCTGCCCCGATGAATCTACTTTAGGAGGAAACGCATTGGGAGCAGGATACCCCCAGAATGTTTTGGTCATGAATAATAGGATGACATTACACCAGGATAAATTAAGCCATGATGCACTGTAGGATTGGGTGAGATTGTTTCATTTTGTTTGGTATAACAACAACCCGAAGGATTCATTCAGTGGGGCTTCGTTGATTTTCCCTGACATAGTCTACGGTACCTTATTGAATAGAGGCCATGTGGGATTTTACTGTATAGTCTATGGAACCTTCTGTGTATAAAGGGCATATGGGAGTTCATTGTATACATAATTTTTTTGAGCGCATACATGGTACCCCTATATGATTGCGATTAAAAATGTTAACCAATATTAGTAAGGGTAGTGTTTAATCCAATGCTCTAGATGCATTGAGGTTGATTTTTCTAAACCCTACACACTTGGTATTTGACATTTTGAGGCGTGGTTTGCATGTATACACTATCATTAGTCATTGATTATTATATATTATTATATATAATAAATGTTATATTTTAACTATCTTGCTTAAAATTTGATTAATCTGGTGGTTACCCCGATAGCTTGTTATATATTGTGCATTTTGTCACCTAAGCATATTAGCTTCAGCACAGCCTGTTGCCGCTTGGCCGAGGCAGTGCTGCAGTTCTTCCAGCTTGTGACTGATGTGGTCATTTCGGAGATGGAGGCTGAGGAGGATGAGGTGCAGGAGCTGTAGACTGTGGGGGCAATCCTGACTGACCTAGGGTCCGCAATCCTTGCCATCGGGAGGATGTGTTCCGTCCCAAGGTCCGACTGGGTCCCGGCTTCCACTATGTTAACCCAATGTGCTGTCAGCGAGATATACCGTCCCTGCCCACAAGCACTTGTTCACGTGTCCGTAGTTAGGTGGACTTTCCCGGTAACTGCGTTGTTGAGGGCATGGCTAATGTTTTGGCACACGTGCTTGTGTATTGCGGGGACGGCACACAGGGAGAAATAGTGGCGGCTGGGGACTGAGTACCGAGGGACGGCCGCCGCCATCAGGTTGCGGAATGCTTCCGTCTCCATGAGCCTAAAAGGCAACATTTCGAGCTCAAGAAATCGTGAAATGTGAGAATTTAGTAGTGTGGCCTGTGGGACGTTGGCTGCGTATTTGTGCTTGCGTTCCAAGGACTGGGGTATGGACAACTGAACACTGCGCTGGGACAAAGACGTGGACGTGCTTCCTGATGCTGCTACTTGAGAATGTGCAACAACAGGTGCAGGGCAGGAGGCATCTTCGCATGCACCATGGACAGGGGATTGGCTTGCATGCACGACAGCGGAAGAAGCAATGGTGCCACCTACAGACACTGTTCCTGGACCCTGGGGTTCGGCCCACAAAGTCGGGTGCTTTGCTGCCATGTGCCTGATCATGCTGGTGGTGGTCAGGCTGGCCGTTTTGCCACCCTTGCTGATGCTTGCCTGGCAGGTGGTGCAAATGGCCTTTTGGGGTTATCGACAAAGTCTTTAAAAAACAACCAGACTCGGGAAGACCTAATAGTTGTACTGGCAACTTCCTTTGTGTTGATACTACAGGGAATGGTTGCCTTCCTTCTGTCTGTGGCCACCACATTGCTTCTTCCTGCCTGTTGGGGTGCTCTGCCTCCATCCCCCTGTGTGCTGCTCTCCTTGCTCTGCATGTCCTCCTGCCAGGTTGGGTCAGTCACTATATGATCAACCACCTCGTATTTCACTTCCACACCCTGGTACTCCTCCTGATTTATGGCAATTGTGTCTCATCATCGTCCACCTCTTTTGACTCTTTCCCACAGTCGCCTTCGTGTGACCGTGGCTGCTCAAATATTTGGGCATCGCTACATGCGATCTCCTCTTGCCCCGCTACAAGTGGACCGGGATAGAGGCCCGAATCTATAAATGGAAAAGGGAACAGCTCTTCAGAGGGTCCAAGTGTGGGATCAGTAGTCTCCGGGAACTCGGCATGGTGGGAGGAAGGAGGATCAGCGTGAGGAATATGCGGTCAAGACTACAGTTGAGCCACCCCCGTAGTGTTCGAGTTCGGTTCGGTTCGTCGAACACCCGTATGTTCGTCGAACTGTTCGTCGAACACCTTCGAACACCGTTAAAATCAATGGCAGGCAAACAAAAACACATAGAAACACATAGAAAACACCTTTAAAGGTGTCCAAAAGCTGACAAACTGCTCAGAAGACACAACTAACACATGGAAAAGTGACAAGTAAAGTGAAAAGAAAAGAGGTGGAGGAGTAAAAGGAGGGGGAGACACAGATATAGGCGTGTCATGCCCTTCTAAAACCAAAAAAGTGCGAAGCTGACACGGCAAGTCCGTTCCTGCCCGTGCGACCTCCGTGTCACCGGGTTTGTGCCAGAGCTGCGGTGGACCCTGACGGCCAGCCCCCCTCTCCCAATACCGGTGCCTGTCCGATGGTGGTTCGAGAGAGCCCCCCTGCGGTGGAGGCAGGTCTAAGCTTTTTATTTTAAATTGTCTCTGTAATTTGAATGAGTACACTTTAAATCCTTTTACAAGGATCTATTGGAGGGCAAGTCTGATGTCAGCAGCCGCAGGAATTCCAGCTCCAGTAGCGTCCACTAAAGCAGCTGCAGTTAAAAAGCTTTTATAAGGATCGAGCTTGGCGGTCCACCGCAAGGCGTCCTACCGCCAGTCCCAGCCCCTGTGCCTTGGGGTGCCTCCCCGATGCTCTTCACTGAGTGTCCCGGGGGCCTGAAGCATTTCCTTTGAAAAAATTAAGTGTTCAAACTACAGGTGGTGTAGCTTGCTTAACAGGTGGGATAATCCGCTGACTAGCAGACACTGCTACTAGGTCCAAAGTATTTCCTGGGCTAGATGCAGTTAAAAATTTGTAATTAGATCTACAGGCGGTGGCTACTTCGCTGACTAGCTGACACTGCTATTAGGCTCAAAGTATTGCCTGGGCTAGATGCAGTTAAAAATTTGTAACTAGATACTCTCGTTGGATGATGAGAAAGCATTCCATAGAGTCTCCTGGCACACCATATATTATTCTCTTAAAAAGTTTGGGGTAGGTGTCTAGGGTACCCTTTTATAGCCGAAATCATGGCCCTGTATCGCAATCCGTCAGCTAGGCTGAAGATAAATGGAACATTTTCATCACCTTTCATAATCACCATTGGGACAAGGCAGGGATGTCGTCTGTCCCCTCTGTTATACATCCTAGTGATGGAGCACCTGCTCTCATCAATTCGCGATAACCCCAATATTAGGTGGATTGAGGTGGGAGGCACTGAGTACAAGTGCTCTGCATTTGCTGATGATGTCCTAGTATATATCACTCAATCACATATATCCATCCCTGCTGTTATGGCTGAAATAGATCACTTTGTTACATGGTCAAATTTTAAAATCAATGCAGCGAAATCTGAGGCCCTCGATGTCTCCCTCCCCAAATCCATGCAAGATTCCATCCAGTCCAACTTTCCCTTTGCCTGGCCATCACAGGGTATCAAATACTTAGGAATTCGTATTCATAGAGACCTCTCCCGTCTATTTTATCTTAATTTTGGGCCCTTTATTGAACAACTCCATAAAGATCGTACTTCTTGGACTGTGAAGGATTTTTCCTGGTTCGGCAGAATAAGTATACTAAACATGTACGTCCTACCTAAACTCTTATACCTCTTCCAAACCATTCCCGTGGTAATTCCCTCAAATTTTTAGAAAAGACTACGCAGTAGCTTTTAGTCTCCCCAGGATGACACAGGTGGGGCAGATGGTGGCTGTCCCGGCCCGCTAGGCCGCATTGTAGCACAGTGAGCTTTGCACTGCAACTTATGCTTCATATCCATGTGACGGTTCATGCATGAAGTACTCAAACTATGGATTTTTTGGCCTCTACTTAGCTTTTGGTGACAAATGTTACAGATAACACGAGTTGGGTCATCCTTAGCGATCAGAAAAAATGCACAGGCTATGCAAGGTTTAGAGCCCATGCGACTCTGCTACTAGCAATACCATCAAATGATTGGCTGGGTTAGATGCAGAGCGTCTGGGTTTGGTTGGGGGTCCCCACAGTCTGATAGGCTAGATGCAGTTAAAAATTCTCATTAGATACACAGGCGGTGCAGCTTGCTTTGCAGCTGGGCTAATACGCCCAAAGTATTGCTAGACTCTATACTAAATAAGGAAGGATTCACTGACTGTGGTGGCCCCTCCGTGGGCCGTGGCGATTGGTGGAGATTTGGTGGATGATTATAGGAGAAAGCTCCTTAATATAGAAAGTTGGTGGATTTATACTTTAAATACACGTGTACCAGCGGGTTTAAACATCAGACATGATTTGATGTATCATTATGAGTGATCATTTATAGATTATTATTATATATATGTTCCTTTTTTCTTCTTTTCTATTTCTTTTTGATTATTTACATTTATATGCATTGTTTCTATGTTATACGATTTTAACATGGTATGTGTGTTTAAATTTCTGATTAACTCAGCCTTGAACAGGTGCATAGCAGTACATGACATATAAATACCACTTCCTTGCTGTTTTTTTGCTATGCAATGATTAAGAACTCGTATATATATTGTGCAGAAAGAAGGGTGAATGTCCGCCCAGGCGGGAGGAAATTGGAGTTTCATAACACATATGGACTGGAGAGGTATTAGAGGCCTGCAATGGCGACAGGTACTAATGGAGATAATCAAGGTAGGGAGAGAGGCAAGAGGTCCGGTCATCTTAGTTATACAGGCCGAGGGAAACGACATAGCTTATCACAAGAGCGCATAACTAATGGCAATATTGAGACTAGACACTGAGCGCTTCAGAGAATTTTTCACAAAACTAACTATAGTATGGTCAGAGATTGTGCCGAGAACGGTATGGCAAGGTGCGTGAGACATCACGGCCATCGAACGGACAAGGCAGGTAATAAATATTCGGATGGAAAAATTTATAAGAGACAGAGGCTGTGTAGTGATACGACACCGACAACTGGAAGGAGATAAAGCAGGCCTCATACGGCCCGACGGTGTTCACTTAATGGATATTGGACTGGACATATTATTGTCAGGACTCCAGGACGGAGTGGAACAAGCGTTAAGAGTGATGGATGGGGGTCGGAGTCCTGCATACGAGTAAGCAGGATCCTCCGTGGCCTGGAAATAGAAAGGACATGTTGGAGAGTTACACTTGTTGGCCAACTTGCCGTTGTGGAGACTGGAGACACAGGGCATGCTGCAACAAGCTGAATTATTTTAGAAATAAAATGCATTTCTAATGGAATGAGTATAAACAGTTAATAAAGCTGTGACAGATCCTCACCCATCCAGTTGTAAGAGTTACATGATTGTATTGTCAATGAAAGGGGGGCGTTAGGGGGCTGAGAGTCTGGGTTTGGCTAGGGGTCCCCACAGTCTGCCTAGGCTAGATGCATTTAAAAATCTTTATTAGATACACAGGCGGTGCAGCTTGCTTCGCAGCTTGGTTACTACGCTGACTAGCAGACACTGAAGCTTTGGAGCAGACCTCTGAGTAAACAGCTCTTCAGACTCAACCATCTGTGTTACCCCAAGTCATAGTGTATGTATTTTCTAACGGTTAAAAGGGGGGGGAAGACCCAACCCACCTCTAACTGACGATGACAACGTCACGTAAAACAAAGCAAGGGGACTCCAAAAAGAGTCTCCATTTTTTCCAAAAATTTTTGGCACAGACACCACTTAAGTGGCATTAATTGCCCCAGAGTTGCTTAAAACGGTTGGTTAGAATGAGTACCACACACTGCTACTATGCCCAAAATTATTTTCCAGACAAGATGCAGCTAAGAATTATTAGTAATTTGCAAGCTGGTGGAGCTTAGTATAGATGGCATAATAGAATGAGTACCGCACATTGCTACAGGCCCAAAATTATTTTCCAGACAAGATGCAGCTAAAAATTATTAGTAATTTGCAAGCTGGTGGAGCTTAGTATAGATGGCATAATAGAATGAGTACCGCACACTGCTACAGGCCCAAAATTATTTTCCAGACAAGATGCAGCTAAAAATTATTAGTAATTTGAAAGCTTAAAACGGTTGGTGAGGTGATTTTACGAAATCCTCTAGCTTTTACTCTCCCCAGGATGACACGGGGGTAGAAAAGTCCTTGCGGATCCATGATTTGTTCATCTTTATGAACGTGAGTCTCTCTACATTCTCAGTGGACAGCCGCGTGGGCTTATCTGTCAGCACACCACCAGCAGCGCTGAACACACGTTCAGAGAGAACGCTGGCTGCGGGACATGACAAGATCTCTAAGGCGTAAGTGGCGAGCTCTGGCCATTTATCCAGATTGGAAGCCCAAAAATGCCCAGTGACACTCTCATGGCTTCGATGTTTACTTGGAGATACTCCTGTTCCATCGTCTCTAGGCGATGACTATGTGTCAGACTTCTTGTCTCCTGTGGCCTTGCAAAGGATGGGCTAGAAAAGCTGTGAAATGATTCCGCAAAATTGCTGTTACCAGCAAATAATGTGTTTCTGTTACGGTTTGAGTGCTGAACACTCGACAGTCCCACGGTGGGCAAGTTAGAACTGTGAGATTCACTACGTGCACCACTGGTGTTTTGTGGAAAAGCACATGTAAGATTCTGCAACAGTCTCTGCTGATACTCCTGCATGCGTGAATCCCTTTCTATGGCAGGAATTATTTCAGAAAATTTACTTTTGTACCGGGGATCTAAGAGTGTGGCAACCCAGTGGTCGGGATTACTTCGAATTCTGACAATCCGAGGATCATGTTGCAGGTAGTGCAGCAAGAAGGCACTTATGTGTCTTGCGCATCCAGGAGCACCAAGTCCCTGTTGTGCTGGTGGTGAGGTAACAATCATGCTTCCTTCCTCTGCCCTCTCCCCCCAACCTCGCACAGCAGAATTATGATCAAGGTCTCCCTCATCTGATGAGTCTTCCATCAGTTCGTCCTCCACTTCTTCCTGGGCTCCTGCACCTTCCTCACTAGTTTGGCTGCTACCATGCGCCCTGGTAAATCCATCTCCCCCACCCTCACATGCCTGTTGCCTTGGTGCTGCCGACCGTCTGGACCATGCAGATGTTAGCCCTTCCGCATACAATTCCTCCTCCTCTACTTCCTCCACCTCCTCTTGTCGCACCACCTGACTCCGAATTCTGTTTAACATGTGCTCCAGCATGTTAATAACCGGAATAATCATGCTGATAATGGCATCGTCAGCACTAATCATCTTCGTCGCCATTTCAAAACTGTGCAGAAGGGTGCATAGGTTCCTGATCTGAGACCACTCCTCCAGCGTGATTTACCCCACCTCTGGATCCCGTTGGCCCAGGCTATACGTCAGAACGTATTGCACCAGGGCTTGTCGGTGCTGCCACAGTCGCTGAAACATGTGCAGAGTTGAAATCCACCGGGTAGGCACATCGCATTTTAGCCGGTGAAGTGGCAGGCCCAACGACTTCTGTAGAGATGTAAGTCGCTGAGTTGCGGGATGCGAACGGCGGAAGTGAGCACACAGCGACGGTGCCCTCTGCAGAAGGCTATCTAGTCTGGGATAGTGGCCTAAAAATTGCTGGACAACCAGGTTCAACACGTGAGCCATACAAGGCACGTGTGTGACATTGCCCCGGCGAAGGGCCGCACCGAGGTTTGCAGCATTGTCGCAAACGGCCTTCCCTGGTTTCAGGTCCAGTGGAGACAACCATTCATGAAACTGGTTCTCCAGAGCTGACCACAACTCCTCAGCTGTGTGACTCACATTTCCCAGACATTTCAAAGTAAAAACCGCCTGATGACGTTGAGCCCTGCTGCCAGCATAGTAAGGAGGTGGGCAGGATCCCATCTGCACAGTTAGAAAGCGTGTGGCATGACCAGACAGGCTTTGGGTGCAGGTGGAGGACCGAGAGGAGGTTGAGTAGGCAGAAACAGTGGAGGAACTTCGAGATAAAGAGGATTGACGCACAACTCGTGGGGACGGCAAGACTTGGACAGCAGCCCCTTGTCCTGCTGTCACCATAGTTACCCAGTGCCCAGTCAGCGACATGTAACGCCCCTGTCCATGCCTACTCGTCCAAGTGTCTGTGGTGAAATGCACCCTGTCACACACAGAGTTTCTCAAAGAAGCAGTGATGTTGTGTGCGACATGCTGGTGGAGCGCAGGCACACCTTTCTTTGAGAAGTAGTGCCGACTGGGCATCTGGTACTGGGGCACTGCGACGGACATAAGGTCTCGAAAATCCTCTGTGTCCACCAGGTGGAACGGCAGCATTTCTGTAGCCAAGAGCTTGCAGATGGTGAAATTCAACCTCTTAGCTTTCTCATTGCTAGGAGGAAATGGTCTTTTACTTGTCCACATCTGAGGGACCGAGGGCTGGCTGTTGTGCTTAGAAGGGGTTGAGAAGGGTGTCCCCGGTAAACTGCCGGTCTGTGAGGAAGATGCAGGCAGAAATGTTAGGTTGCCTTGATCCAAAGGTGGTGCTCTCGATGTCGGAGAGCGCTCAACACCAGCTGGTGTTTCCACCTCCAAAGAAAATGATGACCTGCCAATCACGCTGGCTGTTGCGGGTAAAGAGGTGGCTGGTCTGCATCCCAAAACAGGTGTGACTGCTGTCCCCCCCAGTCACAGAGGATGAAGAGGCCGCGGATGCACAAGATGGGGCAGACGGTGGTTGGCCCGGCCGGCTAGGCCGCATTGTAGCACAGTGAGCTTCCCACTGCAACTTATGCTTCATATCTATGTGACGGTTCATGCATGAAGTACTCAAATTATGGATTTTTTGGCCTCTACTTAGCTATTGGTGACAAATGTTACAGATAACACGAGTTGGGTCACCCTTATCGATCTGAAAAAATGCCCAGGCTATGCAAGGCTTAGCACCCATGTGACCTGAAGTGCCACCACGACTTGTGGTCAGAGGCAGAGTTGGGTTTGAGGATGCAGTTGTTGACATGCTTCCAGTACTACGTCTCTGTCCAGGAAGGCGCAACCTGACCTCGTCGTCACTAGCATCCTCTGTGGGTTGACAGTAAGTGGGATCTGCAACCTCGTCATCATCACCCTGTGTGTTCTCACACCCGTCGTCCTCAGAGCCAACCTCTTCCTGCCCTGACAAAAAACTAAAGTTGTCGCTCCAATCAGGTATTTGAGTCTCATCATCGTCTTCCTTATTGTCTCCACCAACATGAGTTACAGTTTGGGAATGAGGGTCTACATTATGCAGATAAAAATTGCAGATAAAAATTATTTGTAATTTGCAAGCTGGTGGAGCTTAGTATAGATGGACTAAGAATAAGTCCCACACACTGCTACAAGCCCAAAATTATTTTCCGAGCTAGATGCAGCTAAAAACTATTTGTAATTTGCAAGCTGGTGGAGCTTAGTATAGATGGACTAAGAATAAGTCCCACACACTGCTACAAGCCCAAAATTATTTTCCGAGCTAGATGCAGCTAAAAATTATTTGTAATTTGCAAGCTGGTGGAGCTTAGTATAGATGGACTAAGAATAAGTCCCACACACTGCTACAATCCCAAAATTATTTTCAAAGCTAGATGCAGATAAAAATTATTTGTAATTTGCAAGCTGGTGGAGCTTAGTATAGATGGACTAAGAATAAGTCCCACACACTGCTACAAACCCAAAATTATTTTCTGAGCTAGATGCAGATAAAAATTATTTGTAATTTGCAAGCTGGTGGAGCTTAGTATAGATGGACTAAGAATAAGTCCCACACACTGCTACAAGCCCAAAATTATTTTCCGCGCTAGATGCAGCTAAAAATTATTTGTAAGTTGCAAGCTGGTGGAGTTTAGTATAGATGGGCTAAGAATAAGTCCCACACACTGCTACAAGCCCAAAATTATTTTCCGAGCTCGATGCAGGTAAAAATTATTTGTAATTTGCAAGCTGGTGGAGCTTATTATAGATGGACTAAGAATAAGTCCCACACACTGCTACAAGCCCAAAAATATTTTCTGAGCTAGATGCAGATAAAAATTATTTGTAATTTGCAATCTGGTGGAGCTTAGTATAGATGGACTAAGAATACGTCCCACACACTGCTTCAAGCCCAACATTATTTTCAGAGCTAGATGCAGATAAAAATTATTAGTAATTTGAAAGCTGGTGGAGCTTAGTATAGATGGCCTAATAGAATGATGATATGCCCAAAAGGTTTTACTTGGCTAGGTGCAGTATAAAAAATTGTACTCTATACACAGGTTGTGTAGCTTGCAACACAGATACGCTACTCCACTGACTAACACACACTGCAAGAGGCCAAAAAGTATTTGCTTAGCTAGATTCAGCCAAATGCTGTGAAAAACACTTGCACAGCACTGGCACAGACCTGCCTGGCAAAAAGTCCAAGGAAATGCTGTAACCTAGTCCTCAAAAGGACTGCAATTACAATTAGTCCCTACTCCCAACCTATCTATTTAAGAGCACAGACCTGCCTGCTAGAAGTCGTAGGAAATGCTGTAACCTAGTCCTCAAAAGGACTGCAATCACAACTATTCCCTACTCCCAAGCTATCTGCATATTTCTGAGAAAATTGGCTTGAAATTAACACTGAAAGTATAGTGCACACAGCAACAGCGGTGCCGTCTAACACACAGCTGCAGCAGTGAGAAAATGGTGGAGACGGGGAAAATGGCTGGGTCTTACAGGGCAAGGACATGTGACATACACAGCTAATGACACATGCCATTGCTTGTGTGAAAAAAACAGTTCACTCTGTGTGTGCGCTGCTGATAGGCTGACAGATTGCACCTCCCCACTGTAAATGCGGGAAAGAGAAAAAGAAATGGAGATCTTCATTATTTATGCAGAGATCCATCCCCTGCCCCTCCCCCCGCCCCGCTGTACACTCAAACTGCGTATTAACATTGATTATCAGCATTACTGTGAAAAAATCCAGTTATGATTTTGCTGCACGAACAGTTATCGAACATAACCTCGAAAAGCCGGATTTTTTTCAAATCGTTCGTGTTCGCCGATCAGCTCGAACACTGCTCAAAACAGCCCGAATTTGAGATTGGCGAACTGTTCGAGTCGAACACCGCTCATCTCTAGTCAAGACTCACAGCTATTGAGACTTGACCATGTGGAAGACAGGGTGGTGGTGGTGGCTAAGTGACTGGAAGCATTATCCGCTATTCAACCAACAACCTTTTGACACTGCTCTGGGTTCAATAGGGGTGTGCTGCGATCGCCTAGGAATTGGGACAGGAAGGTCGGGCGAGAAGATGTGGTGTTTGTTGTGGCACAATTTCAGCTTGCCCACGGCCTAGTCCTCGGCCTCTGCATGCACCATCACCATCACGTCCAGTTCCCCATCCCTTGCCACGTTTGAACAGCAAACTGGTGTGAATTGCTTCACTAACACACTGAAAGAAATTTTTAATGGAGCCCAGAAATGGCGGTATTTTCTGACAACGTATATGTGATCCGTGTGACGGAGAAACCAGAGTTTTAAATACCTGGCCTGTAGATAGATAGTTTGAACAGCAAACCAGTGTCAAAAACTTCGCTAACACAGTGAAACAAAATTGGAATGGATGCCAAAAAACGTATATGTGATCCGTGTGACGGAGAAAACACAGTTTTAAATAGCTGGATTTCTAGCGCTGTAATATGAAAAGGACCTGGCTGTATTCTGCAGTGCCAACAAGCAAATGGCGCAGAAAAACGGTGTTCTCTGGATTGCTTTTTAAGCAAATAATGTGGATTAAGATCCAATGAAAAGTATTCCTGGCCCCTGAGACCTGGGCCTTTGTATAGAAATATCTAGCAGCAGCAGAAGGCAGAATTGGAATGGAGCCTCTTGTGCTATATGCACTGCAGTCTGCTATATACCCTGCCTGCCTATATACACTGCCTGCCTGATATCTCTGCAGATGGATTAGTAAGTCCTCAGAAGGACTGTTTGCTAAGATGGATATGTGTAATGTACGGTTTTTCTCCCTATACTACATAGTGCACAAGCAAATCTCTCCCTGAGGCAGCAGCACCTCTCCCTACTCTGCCTGATTCCGGAGTGACTGTGAAAAGCACAGCGGCGCCAGGTATGATATAGACCTCATAAGGCCAGCCAATCACTGTAATGCCACAACCAACATGGCTGCGGCATTACAATGAGTGGCAGGCAATCCCTGCATGTTGATTGGCACTCTAAAGAGCACCAAACTTGCAGGGAGGGAACCCGAGCATCTGCCCGAGTATCGGGCGAGTACTTGCGAGTATGCTCGCTCATCACTAGTATCATACTGTGTTTGGGGGCACTTTTGTTGGCATCATACTTTATGTGGGCAATGAAAGAGGGATCTAGGACTTCGGCAGGAGGAAACTTACTATGTAAAGGCTGGAAAGTTGTGAGATATGCTCTTCTGTGACCCCGACAAATATATATATTTTTTTCCTTTTTTTTTTGGAGTGGGGGCCCAATTAGAACTTCTGCTATAGGGTCCCATGATTCCTATGTACTGCCTGCTGGTAAAGTCACTTATCGGAACAAATCATTTACAATGATACAATACAAAGTGATTATGAACCAAATTGATGTAATATTAGAAGAGTGCAGACAACATGCCAGCTTCATTAAGTAACTCCTTTACCACCTTATTATCTGAAACCATTATGTACAACCTAAGCAATTTGTCCAACAAATTACATTTATCTACGAAAACAATACGCTCGATTTCCATTGACAGTATTCACAGCCATTTCATCCATGCTGTGGTGTTTGTCTCTAAGGACATTTTGATGGCATGTCACCCATTCAGAAAAAAAACAATGTTGGATGATATGAATGTCTACTCGCATTATTTCTATGGCAGAATTTTAATGATTCCCATTTGTTCATGATTAACTTGTAGTTTTATTGCAGAAATGAATTGCTTTCTGTGGCAAACAATCATCATTATTAATAGGTCTCGAACAGAATCTGGACAGGAATTTGGAACCTAATCATCTCTTCCTGAATAAAGCAGTCTATTAATTACTAGCAAGCCCTCTGCTAATAGACTTCCAGCAAATGAGGTCACAGCAATCGCAGTCCTGCTTTTGAATAATAGAGATTTAATCTAGAGACTAATAGTGTTTTGAAGAATCAGGTTTTAAAGATCAGACGTGATAATAATTAATTCTTAATTTCGTCCCTTCAAGGATTTGACCTGTGTGAAACATGGAAATCTCAGAAACATGAAAGGATAGATAATGACTTCTCAAAAGACTCAAAGGAAATAGAAAATGTGGGGACTTGGAGACATGTTTGTCCCTGTATAACCTCCACACGGTGACTTGTAACCTAACAGTTTTCTCAGCCGCCAAGATAAATTATGCTCCGTTTACATTGTGCCACCGTTAAATAGTGGGGTGTGTTCAATTAAGATGCTAATTCCCCCACTTTGTACGTTCACTGTTGATAATTTATGAAATATAGCCAAGAAAACTGAGAAATAAATATGCGATGCAAAGAACTTTAAACAAATATTTAGCGATTTGGAGACCAGAGGTTTATAAAAGTTTGAGACAAAATGGCAATAATTTACTGCATATTGTTTTTTCTTCTTCTTTCTTATAAAATGTTGATTTTAGCAGAGGCTGGTTATAAATAAATAAGGTAGACTTTTAGCATAGGCTTGTGCTGTAATTATGCATATGGAGCATCTGCAACGCATGCAATCTAGCAAATTAAGCTAAGTACCAAAGTACTCTTGTTTCCATGACGATATTTAAAGTATTTGGAGATAAAAAAATACAAAAACAAAAGGAGTACAGATAATTCAATATAATATTCACAGCATGGTCGATTCACAGCTGCCTTGATTTAAACTGCTTATAAAGACCATGAAGATGAAGGAATTTAGTGATTTCTTCATTTGGATTAAATGAGGTTACAGATATATTCAACTAGACACCATCCATATATATATCCCTTACACAGGTATCAAGCATAATTCTATATAAATCTGTATTGCTGATTAATTATATATGTACATTATCTGACCCTTCTGTCTACCCTTTGGTTCACTTTTCAAATTTGTCCAGAGAGGTCCACCTAATTTTGAGTTATATTTACCTATAATATAATATATTAATTTTGTGCCCTTTTATATGTCCTGTTCCTCCCCATCCCTCCCCTTTTCATATCATTCCATCTAGATTTATAATATACCATCAACTATCCACAAAAAAAAAATAATAATTACCTGCTGTCCAGGCTGCTTCCATATTATTGAACTCAATTCACCTCACTTTCTGAGCTCAGTGAGGGGACTCCCAGCCCTGATGCAATGTCCTTCTGTTTGATTCGCTGCCTCCTGTTCTACAGGCAGTGAAGTCTGAACCTAGAATTCCCTTCACTCAAACAAGTGTGTTTTTTAATTAAAGGACAATATAAATAAAATTAACACTATTTATACATTAAACAGTCACAAAAAATACGCACCAGTTTTAAAAAAGGTTATGTATGGTTGTCCTGAGGAAGGAGTCGGTGGACTCTGAAACGCGTAGACAATAAACCTACATTTTTATCCATACTAATGGTTTGTCGTGACTCCAGAGAGCGCAGAAACAACTTCCTTTCCCAGCATCTCTCTCTGACATATCCATAGGAAGCTGCAGCATTTGGAGTCCAGGCTTTTTAGGTGTTGTGTCCCACACAACCCTACTAGGTGAGCAGTTTTTAATACTTTTATGTAACATTTATTAATTGGATAAGACCCTATTGTGCTCTTGCATTTTTCCATAAATGATAAACTTGACATTGACTGGTGACATCAATATGATGCAACAAGTTTTTATAAAAATGACAGCTAGATTGCTAATGACGTAACCGACACCACCTTATGGTATGTGGAGTGGGCATCTGTGTTGTTTGTATTTACAGTTCCTCTGCAGACATACAGTGGTGTGAAAAAGTGTTTGCCCCCTTCCTAATTTCTTATTCTTTTGCATGTTTGTCAAACTTAAATGTTTTAGATCACAAAACAAATGTAAATATTTGACAAACACAAGTAAACACTAAATGCAGTTTTTAAATGAAGGTCTTTATGATTAAGGGAAAAAGAAATACAAACCTCGCTCTCATGGTTGTTATAGGAAAACTGGGCCCAGGGCAGGAGCTCTACCCAATCGCTATGGTGAGCGTTGAAAAAGTGCCGAAGAAAGCTGGTAAGGATCTGATTGATGCGTTCCACTTGACCATTGAACTGAGGATGATAAGCAGAAGAGAAATCCAAAGAGACATCGAGCAGCTTGCACGTGGCTCTCCAGAAGCGCAAAGTGAATTGATCTCCGCGATCCGAGACAATGTGGAGGGGTAGGCCGTGAAGACAGAAGATGTGATGGATGAAGTCCTTAGTCAGCACCGATGCAGACGGAAGACCAGGCAGAGGGATGAAGTGGGCCATCTTAGAAAAGCGGTCGGCGACCACCCAAATGACAGTACAGCCGCCAGAAATAGGGAGATTCGTGATAAAGTCCATTGCAATGTGTTGCCAAGGAGCGGAAGGCAAGGGAAGAGGAAGGAGACAGCTGGCTGGAAGGTGCCTGGGAACCTTGTTACGGGCACAAGAGGAACAAGCCGCGACAAAGTCCGCAACATCCTTGCGCTGGGAACGCCACCTGTAATGTCGGGCAACGAGCAGAAAAGTCTTCCTCTAGCCAGCATGACCAGCTAGTTTAGATGAATGGCCCCAGAGTAGAACCTTCTTTTGATCCGGAACCGCTACAAAGGTCTTACCAGGTGGAAGATGAGATAGGTCAAACGGAGCAACAGTTATTACTTTGGAGGGGTCAATGATATGTAGAGGCTCCCCTTCTTGGTCGGTAGACAGGAATGAGCGGGATAGAGCATCGGCTTTAATGTTCTTGTCCGCCGGGCGGTAGTGCAGAATGAAGCAGAATCGGGCAAAGAATAGAGACCACCTGGCCTGACGTGGATTTAGTCTTTGCGCGTTCTGCAAATAAGCGAGATTCTTATGGTCAGTGTAGATGACCATCGGGTGCAGAGCACCCTCAAGCAAATAGCACCACTCCTCCAGCGCTAACTTGATGGCCAGCAGTTCTCGATCTCCTATAGAGAAGTTGCGTTCGGACGAGGAGAAGAGCTTGGAGAAGAATCCACAGGTCACCATTCGCCCGGACGAGGACTTCTGGGTGAGCACTACTCTGGCCCTGGAGGAGGAGGCATCAACCTCTTGGAAGAACTGCTTGTTGCAATCCGGACGGTGTAGCACAGGAGCGGTGGAAAAGGCATGTTTAAGGGAGACAAAGGCCTTCTCCGCCTCGAAAGTCCATTCCCTGGGATTTGCTCCTTTACGGGTGAGCGCAGAGATGGGAGCAGTCCCGGAGGAAAAATGAGGAATGAAGAGGCAGTAATAGTTTGCGAAACCCAGGAATCATTGAATAGTCTTCAACTCCTCTGGTTGGGGCCGCTTTAAGACGGCAGACACCTTCTCGGGATCCATCCGCAGACCAGTCTCGGAGATAATATAACCAAGGAATGGAAAAGAGGTCTGCTCAAAGAGGCATTTCTCATATTTCGCGTACAGGCGATTCTTCGGGAGCCTCAGCAGAACCTGACGAACATCCCCAGGGTGTGAGGACAGATCCGGAGAGAAAACCAAGATATCTTCCAGGTACAACACCACGCAAGAATACAGGAGATCTCGGAAGATGTCGTTAACAAGCTCCTGGAAGACGGCTGGAGCGTTACAGAGACCAAAGGGCATCATGCGGTATTCGTAGTGACCGTCCCGGGTGTTGAATGCAGTCTTCCACTCGTCTCCCTGGCGAATCCGGACCAAATTGGATGTCCCACGAAGATCGAGCTTGGTGAAGATCTTCGTGCCTTTAAGGCGGTCAAACAGCTCCGAGATGAGAGCCAGGGGGGTACTTATTTTTGATGGTAATCTGCTTTAGGCCCCTGTAATCGATACAATGACGTAGAGAGCCGTCTTTCTTCTTTACGAAGAAGAATCCTGCTCCAGCAGGGGAGGTGGATTTCTGGATAAATCCCCTAGCAAGATTCTCCTCTATGTACTCAGACATGGCACAGGTCTCGGCCAGCGATAAGGGGTAGATTCGCCCGCGGGGAGGTGAAGCACCAGGTCGATGCAGCAATCATATTGCCTATAAGGTGGTAGTGTCTCCACTTCCTTTTTGTCAAAGACGTCCGCATAGGACCAGTAGGGTGCCGGCAGGCCACGTAGATTAGCCGGAGTAGATGGGGGTCGAGCAGAACGAACCGGAACCAGACAGGACTCATGGCATTCCTGACCTCAACGGAGCACTTCTCCAGATCTCCAATTCAGGACAGGCTCATGTCTTTGTAACCAGGGTAGACCAAGCAAGAGGGAGTGAGAGAGACCGGAAAGCACATGAAAGGAGATTCTCTCCAAGTGCAGCATTCCCACCTGAAGGGTTACAGGCTCCATGACAAGCAAGATGGTTTCCGGGAGAAGCTTCTCATCCACAGAGGCAACCACCAACGGTTCAGCCAGACGTACGGCAGGAATCTGATAACGCTCCACAACGGCCTGTTGAATAAGGTTCCCAGCAGCTCTGGAATCCAGATGGGCTGTCTCGAAGAAGCGGGTCTCACCACTGGAAATGGAAACAGACAGTGTCCAGGATTTACTCTTGCCTAGGACGACCTCGCCGAGCGGTCCTAGACACTGGAGTTTCCCAGCCTCACCGGGCAGGAATGGATTAGATGCTCTATACTGCCACAATAGAAGCAACTCCCCTCGACTTGGCATGTCTCCAGATGAGACTTGACCATCTTGGTTTGGTCAATTTGCATATTCTCTGATGAACATGCCCGGGGGATTGCTGGTTGCGAGACTGGCCTTTGGAAGGTTGGAGCGAGACGCAGAAATCTTCTCTCCCGGGTCGTCTCCTTAGCACGTTCCAGAAAACGGATGTCAATCCGGGTAGCTAATGACACCAGGTCGTCCAGGGTGGAAGGTATGTCACGACCGGCTAGCTCGTCCTTGATCCGCCCGGAAAGGACCTCCCAAAAGGTGGACACCAGTGCCTCATTATTCCAAGCCAGTTCAGATGCGAGAGTGCGGAAACGCACGGCATAGCATCCCACAGAGAGTCCCTTGACGGAGTCAGAGAAGTGAGGACGCAGTAGACGATCTTCATCCAGGTTCATCGAACACCTTCCGGAAAGCCGCGAGGAAGGACTGGAGATCAGACACCAGAGGATCCCCCACTCCCACAGAGGGTTAAGCCATGCCAATGCCTCTCTGTTGAGGTGAGACATGATGAATGCCACCTTGGCCCAGTCGGAGACAAACTGGTGTGCCAGGAGTTCAAAGTGCAGCGTGCACTGATTTATGAAGCCCCGACATAGGACAGGGTCACAATCAAAACGTGAAGGTGCAGAAAGCCGGGGTCCAAAGCCGGGTGTCACAGCGCCACTGGGTTGAGGTGTAGACGGGGTGGGTGCCGCTCGGCTAGAGACGGACACAGTCGTGGTGGACAGCATGTCCAGGCGGGAGTTGACTGTCCGCAGATAGCACAGGATAGTTTCCTGTTGGGATCGCTGACGAGAGACCTCCTGGTACAGGTCAGAGAGCGAAGGAGCCTGGGAGCCACCGGATTCCATGGCCTGTGCAAACTGTTACAGGTTCGGGTGGTGGAACCTCTGAGCTTCGGTGCAAGGAGGGACCAAAGGGGCGTAACTAAGTGCCTACCCGGACCGACCCAGGTCACACGGCGGCTTAGTCGACTCCGTGAACCAGGGAGGGACTGGGCCGGTGAACCAGGTGCCACTCTGGGACCAACCTTGTGTGAGAGCAGGTGACTCCCACGGGTCAGATGACAGGAGCTGATCGGTACAGCGGATGAGCACGGCAGGAAGGCAGGTGGGTGATCCGGGTAGATAAACAGGCAGGTACGGCAGACAGCCAGACAGGTGCTCCGGGTAGGCAAGCAGGCGGGTACGGAGAATAGCCAGACAGGTGCTCCGGGTAGGCAAGCATGGGACCACGGCAGACAGCCAGACAAGTGCTCCGGGCAGGCAAGCAGGCGGGTACGGCGGATAGCCAGACAGGTGCTCCGGTTAGGCAAGCAGGGCCGCGGCTGGTAAGACAGGCAGGCAGGCACGGGTGATAGACTGGCTGGCGGGCACAGCTGACAGACAGGCTGGTGGGCACGGCTGAAAGACTGGTTAGTGGTCACGGCTGACAGACAGGTTGGCGGACATGGCTGACAGGCAGGCTGACAGGCACAGGGACCTGAGGGCTGAGGAAAGTGTTAGCACACAAAACAACAACCTTGCACAGGCACCTCCATTTTGGAGGAGGTGCCTTATATAAGGGAAGTCCTCAGGCCATTGGCCGGGGACTCTTTAGGACGGCGCACGCGGCCCCTTTAAGAGGGAGGGAGTGCGCGTGCGCACCCTAGGCACGGTGCCCGGAAAGCTGCGCGAGGTGCGCGCCACAGCAGCAGCAGGGGAGCAGGAAGACTCCGGGCCGGGACCGCGGCGGTGAGGGGAACGGCGTGCTACACATGCTATATGTTTCTTATGAATTTTCAATACTCTTTTGAGAACAAGGATCTGAAAAATAGTGGATTTTTGGGACACATTAAGCTTACTATTCCTGTTAATTTGCTTCTGAGAAATATAATTATATATACTATTGTGAGGCTCACCTTGTGAAGTGGACCCAATAAGCATCAGGTCTGGGAGGACACAAAGATTCCTGGCATGGTTGTAACTGGCAGGATGGCACGTGGGGAGCAAGGACGTGACACATGCAGGAAACTCAGGACCAGTAATGCAGGTGTGGTGGAACAAGGATGGTTGCAGAATCAAACCTTTAGAGCACAAATGGTGGAGCACACCAAACACAGGACACTAGAATGTTAATTAGAGATGAGCGGTGTTCGACTCGAACTGTTCGCCAATCTCAAATTCGAGCTGTTTTGGGCGGTGTTTGAGCTGTTTCGCGAACATGAACGATTTGAAAAAAATTTGGCTGTTCGAGGTTATGTTCGATAACTGTTCGTGCACCAAAATCATAACTGGATTTTTTCTCAGTAATGCTGAAAATGAATGTTGATACGCAGTTTGAGTGTACAGCGGGGCGGGGGGAGGGGCAGGGGATGGATCTCTGCAGGAATAATGAAGATTTCCATTTTTTTTTCTCTTTCCCGCATTTACAGTGGAGAGGTGCAGTCTGTCAGCCTATCAGCAGCGCACACACGGAGCAAACTGCTTTTTTTCACTCGAGCAAGGGCATGTGTCATTGGCAATGTATGTCACATGTCCTTGCCCTATAAGACCCAGCCATTTTCCCCGTCGCCACCATTTTCTCACTGCTGCAGCTGCGTGTTGGACGGCACCGCTGTTGCTGTGTGTGCTATACTTTGTTAATTTCAAGCCAATTTTCATACAAATCTACAGATAGCTTGGGAGTAGGGAAGAGTTGTGATTGCAGTCCTTTTAAGGACTAGGTTACATCATTTCATACGACTTTCATCAGGCAGGTCTGTGCTCTTAAATAGATAGGTTGGGAGTAAAAGACTAATTGGAATTGAAGTCCTTTTCAGGGCTAGGCTACTTCAGTTCCTATCACTTTTTGCCAGGCAGGTCTGTGCCAGTGCTGTGCAAGTTTTTTTCACAGCATTTGGCTAAATCTAGCAAAGCAAATCCTTTTTGGCCTATTGCAGAGTGTGTTAGTCAGTGGAGTAGCCTATCTGTGTTGCAAGCTACACCACTTGTGTATAGAATACAACTTTTTTTACTGCACCTAGTGAAGAAAAACCTTTTGGGCATATCATCATTCAATTAGTCCATCTATACTAACCTCCACCAGGTTGCAAATTCAATATAATATTTTTATGCATCAAGCTCTGAAAAATTATTTAGGCTTCTAGCAGTGTGTGGGATTTGTTCTATTAGTCCATCTATACTGACCTCCATCAGGTTGCAAATTCAATATAATTTTTTTCTGCATCTAGCTCTGAAAAAATATTTAGGGCTTCTAGCAGTGTGTGGGACTTGCTCTATTAGTCCATCTATACTGACCTACATCAGGTTGCAAATTCAATATAATTTTTTTCTGCATCTACCTCTGAAAAAATATTTCGGCTTGTAGCAGTGTGTGGGACTTGGTCTATTAGTCCATCTATACTAACCTCCACCAGGTTGCAAATTAAAAATAAATTTTATCTGCATCTAGCTCTAAAAAAATATTTCGGCTTCTAGCAGTGTGTGGGACTTGTTCTATTAGTCCATCTATACTGACCTCCATCAGGTTGCAAATTCAATATAATATTTTTCTGCATCTAGCTCTGAAAAAATATTTAAGCTTCTAGCAGTGTGTGGGACTTGTTCTATTAGTCCATCTATACTGACCTCCATCAGGTTGCAAATTCAATATAATTTTTTTCTGCATCTAGCTCTGAAAAAATATTTCAGCTTCTAGCAGTGTGTGGGACTTGTTCTATTAGTCCATCTATACTGACCTCCATCAGGTTGCAAATTCAATATAATATTTTTCTGCATCTAGCTCTCAAAAAATATTTCAGCTTCTAG
Organism: Phyllobates terribilis; assembly: GCF_046119375.1. Taxonomy (NCBI): domain Eukaryota; kingdom Metazoa; phylum Chordata; class Amphibia; order Anura; family Dendrobatidae; genus Phyllobates; species Phyllobates terribilis. The sequence continues at coordinate 794,203,379 of NW_027362761.1, forward strand.
CAGTGTGTGGGACTTGTTCTATTAGTCCATCTATACTGACCTCCATCAGGTTGCAAATTCAATATAATTTTTTTCTGCATCTAGCTCTGAAAAAATATTTCAGCTTCTAGCAGTGTGTGGGACTTGTTCTATTAGTCCATCTATACTGACCTCCATCAGGTTGCAAATTCAACATAATTTTTTTCTGCATCTAGCTCTGAAAAAATATTTAGGCTTCTAGCAGTGTGTGGGACTTGTTCTATTAGTCCATCTATACTGACCTCCATCAGGTTGCAAATTCAATAAAAAAAATTTCTGCATCTAGCTCTGAAAAAATATTTAGGCTTCTAGCAGTGTGTGGGACTTGGTCTATTAGTCCATCTATACTAACCTTCATCAGGTTGCAGATTAAAAATATTTTTTATCTGCATCTAGCTCTGAAAAAATATTTAGGCTTCTAGCAGTGTGTGGGACTTGTTCTAATAGTCCATCTATACTGACCTCCATCAGGTTGCAAATTCAATATAATTTTTTTCTGCATCTAGCTCTGAAAAAATATTTCAGCTTCTAGCAGTGTGTGGGACTTGTTCTATTAGTCCATCTATACTGACCTCCATCAGGTTGCAAATTCAATATAATATTTTTCTGCATCTAGCTCTGAAAAAATATTTCAGCTTCTAGCAGTGTGTGGGACTTGTTCTATTAGTCCATCTATACTGACCTCCATCAGGTTGCAAATTCAATATAATTTTTTTCTGCATCTAGCTCTGAAAAAATATTTCAGCTTCTAGCAGTGTGTGGGACTTGTTCTATTAGTCCATCTATACTGACCTCCATCAGGTTGCAAATTCAACATAATTTTTTTCTGCATCTAGCTCTGAAAAAATATTTCAGCTTCTAGCAGTGTGTGGGACTTGTTCTATTAGTCCATCTATACTGACCTCCATCAGGTTGCAAATTCAATAAAAAAAATTTCTGCATCTAGCTCTGAAAAAATATTTAGGCTTCTAGCAGTGTGTGGGACTTGGTCTATTAGTCCATCTATACTAACCTCCATCAGGTTGCAGATTAAAAATATTTTTTATCTGCATCTAGCTCTGAAAAAATATTTAGGCTTCTAGCAGTGTGTGGGACTTGTTCTAATAGTCCATCTATACTGACCTCCATCAGGTTGCAAATTCAATATAATTTTTTTCTGCATCTAGCTCTGAAAAAATATTTCAGCTTCTAGCAGTGTGTGGGACTTGTTCTATTAGTCCATCTATACCGACCTCCATCAGGTTGCAAATTCAATATAATTTTTTTCTTCATCTAGCTCTGAAAAAATATTTCGGCTTGTAGCAGTGTGTGGGACTTGTTCTATTAGTCCATCTATACTGACCTCCATCAGGTTGCAAATTCAATATAATTTTTTTCTGCATCTAGTTCTGAAAAAATATTTCAGCTTCTAGCAGTGTGTGGGACTTGGTCTATTAGTCCATCTATACTAACCTCCACCATGTTGCAAATTAAAAATAATTTTTAATCTGCATCTAGATCTGAAAAAATATTTGGGCTTGTAGCAGTGTGTGGTACTCATTGTATTAGGCCATCTATGCCAAGCTCCACCAGCTTTGAAATTAATAATAATTTTTAGCTGCATCTAGCCCTGAAAATAATTTTTCTTCCCAATAGTGGTAGCAATAGAAATATGGGGCGCACGCCTGGCTAACAAAAATATACGCTTCATAACAAAAAACACCAGCCTAGCGCATTGCATTAATAAGATGGCATCATCGTCTCTCCCAGTGCTAGGCCTACTACGCCGGTTAGCATTCCTGTTCCTAAAACACAATGTATGGGTCCGCGCTAGCCACTATGCTGAGGGGTCTAAAGCTGCTGCTAACGCTTTATAACAATTCAATTGGCAGATTTTCACAGAGCTCTTCCCCAGCTCCCACCCATCGGGCAACAGTTGCCCACCCTCCCTATGGGATCTAGTGGCGAATAGTTGATGCCATTAATCAGAGCGTCAGTTGCTCCGTCGACGTGCCAATCATACGGTATGGCATGGGAAGAGTGGACACGACTAGTAGCAGGCAGACGGGTTGACCAATGTGAGCAAGCCAGATCACAAGTCACGATAGAATTTCTCCACCAGCTAATGATGAGGGGCATATCAGGGGCGTCAGCGCAGCGGTGTCTGACCGGAGTAGCATTTCACTTACAACTACTGAATTGGGGAGATGTGACAAAGATTCATCATCAGACAATCCATAAAAGGGTGGAAAAGGGGTCAGCCAAGTCAGGAGTGTAGACGTCCCGTCCCGTGTCACTAAAACTGATTTCTCATATCATATCCCTAACACCATTAACATGACACTCACAATTTGAAGCAACACTACTGTCTACTGCATTTGTGATCGCCTTCTTCGGGGCGCTATGCATAAGCGAATTAGTCCCTCAATCCAAAATTACCACCAGTTGAGGCTTATTACACCAGGATGTAGTCAAGGCCAATAATGCAATACGTCTACGCATACGTCAATCGAAAACGGTTCCAGCGGGCAGGGGCACTTGGGTACTTCTACAACCCACAAACGGTGCACTGAGTCGGGTAACAATAGTAAAAACATATCTAACCATCAGATCACAAAGTAATTTCTTCCTATCACACATTGATGGAACACCATTATCAAGATACCATTTCCAAGCTATATTTAATAAATGCATAACATCGGCAGGGAACCACCCCAAAGATTACGGGACACACTCATTCCGCATAGGCGCAGCCACGGAAGCAGCAAGAGCAGGACTGTCACAAACGGAAGTTCAGAGGATAAGGAGAAGGCGATCCACGTGTTTGGCGAGATACATAAGACCAGTCTTGTTATCCTAACGTGATTTGTTTCTTTTACAGGTGACGCTAAGCCAACAGTGTGGGTGATAGGCCACTCGTATATATATTGGTCAGAAAAAAGGGCGAAAGTCCGCCCAGGTGGGAGGAAATTAGAGTTTCATAACAAATATTTCAACTGGAGAGGTATTAGAGGCCTGCTATGGCCACAGGTACTAATGGAGGTAATCAAGGTAGGGAGAGAAGCAAGAGGTCTGGTCATCTTAGTTATACAGGCCGGGGGAAACAACCTAGGTCATCACAAGATCGCATAACTAATGGCAATAATGAAATTAGAAACTGAGCGCTTCAGAGAATTTTTCACAAAACTAGCTATAGTATGGTCAGAGATTGTGCTGATAGCGGGATTGCAAGGTGCGTGAGACATCACAGCCATCGAACGGACAAGGCGGGTGATAAATATTCGGATGGCAAAATTTAGAAGAGACAGAGGCAGTGTAGTGATACAACACCGACAACTGGAAGGAGATAAAGCAGGCCTCATACGGCCCGACGGTGTTCACTTAATGGATATTGAACTGGACATATTCCTGTCAGGACTCCAGGATGGAGTGGAACAAGAGTTAAGAGTGATGGGTGGGGGTCAGAGTCCTGCATACGAGTACGCAGGATCCTCCGTGGCCTGGAAATAGAAAGGACATGTTGGAGAGTTACACTTGTTGGCCAACTTGCCGGAGTGGAGACCCAGGGCATGCTGCAACAAGCTGAATTATTTTAGAAATAAAATGTCTTTCTAATGGAATGAGTATAAAGAGTTAATAAAGCTGTGACCGATCCTCACCCATCCAGTTGTAAGAGTTACATTATTTTATTGTCAAGGAAAGGGGGGCGGTAGGGGGGCTGAGCGTCTGGGTTTGGTTGGGGGTCCCCACAGTCTGCCTAGGCTAGATGCATTTAAAAATTCTTATTAGATACACAGGCGGTGCAGCTTGCTTCGCAGCTGGGCTACTACGCCCAAAGTATTGCCTAGGCTAGATGCAGTTAAAAATTCTACGCTGACTTGCAGACACTGAAGCTTTGGAGCAGACCTCTGAGTAAACAGCTCTTCAGACTCAACCATCTGTGTTACCCCAAGCCATAGTGTATGTAGTTTCTTACAGTTAAAAGGGGGGGGGGGAGCGACCCAACCCACCTGGAATTGACGAGGCCAACGTCACGTAAGACACAGCAAGTGGACTCCTAAAAGAGTCTCCATTTTTTCCTAAAATTGTGGCACAGACACCACTTAACCCTAGAACGCATACCTGGGGCCTCACAGGCCCGCCCTGTTAATTGTTTTCTATTTTCTACAAGATTACTTTAGTTAGAATTTTGAAACTCTAGGTATTCTTCATGTATATAGTTGTTTGTCATTTGAGTTTGAGTTATTCCATGTTATTTGCACACGGGCCTAAAAGGCTGCAGGTATGTGAAAGTGTAGATTTCTATGGTCATGTGTTCTAGGGTTAAGTGGCATTAATTGCCCCACTGTTGCTTAAAACGGTTGGTGAGGTGATTTTACCAAATCCTCAAGCTTTTAGTCTCCCCAGGATGACACAGGGGTAGAAAAGTCCATGCGAATCCATGATTTGTTCATCTTTATGAAAGTGAGTCTGTCTACATTCTCAGTGGAAAGCCGCGTGCGCTTATCTGTCAGCACACCACCAGCAGCGCTGACCACACGTTCAGAGAGAACGCTGGCTGCAGGGCATGACAAGATCTCCAAGGCGTGAGTGGCGAGCTCCGGCCATTTTTCCAGATTGGAATCCCAAAATGAGCAAGGATCCAGTGACACAGTCATGGCTTCGATGTTCACTTGGAGATACTCCTGTACCATCCTCTCTAGGCGTTGACTATGTGTCAGACTTCTTGTCTCCTGTGGCCTTGCAAAGGATGGTCTAAAAAAGTGGTGAAACCATTCCACAAAATTGCTGTTACCAGCAGATACTGTGTTACTGTTACGGTTTGAGTGATGAAGACTCGACAGTCCCACGGTTGGCAAGTTAGAACTGTGAGATTCACTACGTGAACAACTGGTGTTTTGTGGAAAAGCACACGTAAGATTCTGCAACAGCGTCTGCAGATACTCCTGCATGCTTAAATCCCTTTTTATGGCAGGAATTATTTTGGCAAATTTACTTTTGTACCAGGGATCTAAGAGTGTGGCAACCCAGTAGTCGGGATTACTTCGAATTCTGACAATCCGAGGATCATGTTGCAGGTAGTGCAGCAAGAAGGCACTCATGTGTCTTGCGCATCCAGGAGGACCAAGTCCTTGTTGTGTTGGTAGCGAGGTAAGAATCATGTTTCCTTCCTCTGCCCTCTCCCCCCAACCTCGCGCAACAGAAATGTGATCAAGGTCTCCCTCATCTGATGAGTCTTCCATGCCCATAGCCAGTTCATCCTCCACTTCTTCCTCGGATCCTGCACCTTCCTCAACAGTTTGGCTGCTACCATGCGCCCTGGTTAATCCCTCTCCCCCACCCTCCCATGCCTGCCGCCTTGGTGCTGCCGACCGTCTGGACCTTGGAGATGTTATCCCTTCCGCATACGACTCCTGCTCTACTTCCTCCACCTCCTCTTGTTCCACCACCTGACTCTGAAATCTGTTTAATGTGTGCTCCAGCATGTAAATCACTGGAATAGTCATGCTGATAATGGCATCGTCATCAGCAATAAACATCTTCGTCGCCATTTCAAAACTGTGCAGAAGGGTGTGTGGCGCCCCTGAGGGTTCAGTCGCCACAGAGTTACTGCATCTCACCCAGAGGTGTGGTATCTCACCCTCAGGTAAGGAAGGCGTATGGCTCGGGACCCTAACACCTGCATCCAACACATACCCGCAGTGGGGGTAGGGCGAGATTGCTCCTAAGGGAGAGCACAGTCCCAGGTCCCTAGCAGGCGGGAGGGTCCTATGTAGTGGGTGCTTAGGGGAGCAGCTTAGGGGAGCACATGACAGGGAGAGTATAAATAGGAAGCCATCTTAGAAAGAGCAAGCCAGTCAGAGGAGGAAAAGTGACAGGAGCAGAGGCTCTGCATGAGCTCTGCTCTGGAGGCGGGCCTAGCCTGGGAGGACCAGGACTGAAGGAGAGAAGAGAGGAGTGGGAGCAGGAATGCTCCTGGAACCGAAGGGATCCTAGGGGTACGGGCCGTGCAGAAGGCCATCCATACTCCCGCTGCTACCAGGAGGTAGAGTGGTCAGGCCAGATAAGGGGAACCGGTCCCTCAACTAGCGGAGAAACAACAAGGCTCAACTAGAAACCGGAGGCTGCAGCATTTCATGTACTGCAGGCCAAAGTCCACACCAATCTCACTAAGAAGGTAGCCACATAGGACCCATGGGACGGAACACACGTCGGCCGCCAAGGCCCGAGGATACCGGATAGAAGTGTCACTGGGTGTGAGGTGTATAGAGAAGGCCAGAGAAAGGACACACAGAAGGGGGTCCTGCTAAGTACTCCGGAGCTATCTGGGGGTGGACTGAGCCCCTCACTGAGTACGCACAGCACGACGGGGGAGATTGCTCTGGTACCTGTAATCTGGACTGCAACAACTGTGAGTAAAGATCTTGGGACTGCATCACACGGACTCTGTGTTCATTACTGACTCCCTGCACTACAACCACCATCATCCACCCACACTGCCCTGAAGCTACACTCTTCCTGTGGGGAGTAATAATACCATTGCTGCAAAACCACCAGCTTCAGAGGACTGTTCCGCATCGGCGGCCCCTTTGGCCGCACTCCACAGGTGTCGCAGTCGGACATTATAAAACCCATATATACAAATTACCCTTAGATTGACCGCCCTGGGTCACGGACCGGGTAACCGCCACAGTGACTACAACCCCCAGCGTCTACTGGCCCGGCTCCGGGTACCCCACGGCCCAGGGGGCGCATCAACTTCATAGGTCCCTGATCTGAGACCACTCCTGCAGCGTGATTGGCCCCACCTCTGGATCTCGTTGGCCCAGGCTATACGTCAGAACGTATTGCACCAGGGCTTGTCGGTGCTGCCACAGTCACTGCAACATGTGCAGAATTGAATTCCACAGTGTCGGCACATCACATTTCAGCCGGGGACTGGCAGGCCCAACGACTTCTGTAGAGATGTAAGTCATTGAGCTGCGGGATGCGAACGGCGGAAGTGAGCACACAGCGACCGTGCCCTCTGCAGAAGGCCATCTAGTCTGGGATAGTGGGCTAAAAATTGCTGGACAACCAGGTTCAACACGTGAGCCATACAAGGCATGTGTGTGACATTGCGCCGGCGAAGGGCCGCACCCAGATTTGCAGCATTGTCGCACACGGCCTTGCCTGGTTGCAGGTCCAATGGAGACAACCATTCATGAAACTGGGTCTCCAGAGCTGATCACAAATCCTCAGCTGTGTGACTCACATTTCCCAGACATTTCAAAGTAAACACTGATGCCGTTGAGCCCTGCTGCCAGCATAGTAAGGAGGTGTGCAGGATTCATTCTGCGCAGTTAGAAAGCGGGTGGCATTACCAGACAGGCTGTGGGTGCAGGTGGAGGACCGAGAGGAGGTTGAGGAGGCAGAAGCAGTGGAGGAACTTCGAGATAAAGAGGATTGACGCACAACTCGTGGGGACGGTAAGACTTGGACAGCAGCCCCTTGTCCTGCTGTCACCATAGTTAACCAGTGCCCAGCCAGCGACATGTAACGCCCCTGTCCATGCCTACTCGTCCAAGTATCTGTGGTGAAATGCACCCTGTCACACACAGAGTTTCTCAAAGAAGTGGTGATGTTGTGTGCAACATGCTGGTGGAGCACAGGCACACCTTTCTTTGAGAAGTAGTGCTGACTGGGCATCTGGTACTGGGCCACTGCGACGGACATAAGGTCTCGAAAATCCTATGTGTCCTCCAGGCGGAAAGGCAGCATTTCTGTAGCCAACAGCTTGCGGATGGTGAAATTCAACCTCTTAGCTTTGTCATGGCTAGGAGGAAATGGTCTTTTACTTTTCCACATCTGAGGGACCGAGGGCTGGCTGTTGTGCTTAGAAGGGGTTGAGTAGGGTGTCCCCGGCAAACTGCCGGTCTGTGAGGAAGATGCAGGCGGACATGTTAGGTTGCCTTGATCCAAAGGAGAGCGTCGGAGAGCGCTCAACACCAGCCGGTGTTTCCACTTCCCAATGAACTGACGACCTGCCAATCACACTGGCTGTTGCGGGTAAAGATTTGGCAGGTCTGCATCCAAAAACATGTGTGACTGCTGTCCCCCCAGTCACAGAGGATGAAGAGGCTGCGGATGCACAAGATGGGGCAGACGGTTGTTGGCCCGGCCCGCTAGGCCGCATTGTAGCACAGTGAGCTTCCCACTGCAACTTATGCTTCATATCCATGTGACAGTACATGCATGAAGTACTCAAACTAAGGATTTTTTGGCCTCTACTTAGTTTTTGGTGACAAATATTACAGATAACACGAGTTGGGTCATCCTTATCGATCTAAAAAAATGCCCAGGCTATGCAAGGCTTAGAGCCCATGCGACCTGAAGTGCCACTACGACTTGTGGTCAGAGGCAGAGTTGTGTTTGAGGATGCAGTTGTTGACGTGCTTCCAGTACTCCGTCTCTGTCCAGGAAGGCGCAAACTAACCTCATCGTCAATAGCATCTGTGACGCCCAGCTGCGCTTGTTATCACAGATCCTACAAGAGTGCATTGATGGAATCCTCCTCAAGAGGCCCCCATAAACATTCACACATCTTCACCTTCCAGCTCAGACCAGCAGAGGGAGCCCGTTAGGGATTTAAATAGGGAAGGTGGAGCTAGGCAGTTCAGTTCCTCTGAAGAGTTCCTGCAGTAGAGAAGCCTAAGAGAGGTCAGTCTGCAGTGGAGCTCAGTCTAGTCTAGAGAACTCAGTTAATAGTTCAGCAGTGGAGCACGAGGCTCCTGTTAGCTAGATTCAGGGAGCCCAGTTAGAGCTTAAGGTGTGCCGGAGCCATAAGATCGGTGAAGCGCGGCAAGTTGCCGTTAGTGTGTATAGCCTAGTGAGGGCCCGAGTAGGCCGAAAGCGATGGAGAGTTAGTACATAGGGGCAGAGGAGCTTAACCAGCTCACCCCGAAGCATTTACCGGACACCGGATCCGAGCTTACCGGGATCTCTATGACCCAGTAAGGCATAACCGGAATCCCTGGAGAACTACAAGTCCCAGGATCGCTAATGTGCTGATACCTAACAGAGCCAGGAGACGCTTAGGCCCCGCATACTGGGAGCGTGAACTCCAAGACAAGGCCCTACCACAAGGTCAGCCAGCGCAGGACAGAGACAAAGTTAGGCCTAGCTCCAGGCAGGTCAGAAACTTACTACGCAGAGGCAAGAAACAGGAGTCCCTACACCCGCTCATTGGGGAGGATCCTGATATGCACCCTTCACCCTACAGTGCTCTGGGATGTGCCTGAATTTCCACCAGTAAAAGGTACTGAAGTGACTACCGTGTCAGTTCCCGTTCTTGCTCTGACCCAGCTGGGTCTCGCCTGTCCTGCATTCCCCCTGCATACGCTGCCCTGAGACCTAGCTCCACCTGTGGGGAGCTATACCATCGAGCTGCCTTATCACCGGCCTCAGTGGACTGCTGCAGCGCTGGTGCTTCTCACCAGATACCACAGGTGGCGTCACGAACTCTTATAAAATTAACAATTATCCACCCTTTTAAAGAGTGACCCCAGGGTACAGGCCAGGGAGCCGACCACCGCGACATCCCCAAGGCCAGGCAAAGGCCCGGGTACCGAGTCATCCCCATCCCCTGGGCTAGTCACATCCTCCTCCACCTCCTCTGCTGACCTCATCGACTGGCTGACTGTGGGTTGACATTAAGTGGGATCTCCAACCTCGTCATCATCACCCTGTGTGTTCTCACACCCGTCGTCCTCAGAGCCAACCTCTTCCTGCCCTGACCGAAAAGTCAAGTTGTCGCTCCAATCAGCTATTTGAGTCTCATCATCGTCTTCATCATTGTCTCCACCAACAGGAGTTACAGTTTGGGAACAAGGGTCTACATTATGCTCAGAACCTTCTTCATCTGGACCAGGATCTGACTTATAAAGATTCTGGGCATCAGTGCAGATCATTTCCTCGTCTGGATTAACAGAAGCTCTGGAGCGGACCTCCGTTTCCCAGGCTATAGTATGAGTAAACAGCTGTGCAGACTCAACCATCTGTGCTACCCCATACTCAGACGGGCAGCTGGAGACTTGGGAGCTGTAAGGAAGCAAGTGCGATTGGGGTGACACCTCTGAGGACTGGAGTATTTGTGATGTTGAAGTTGAGATGGAGGAGAGCCCACTTGAAGGAGCACTTGATATCCGTTGAAGCACCTGCTGTTTTTGTGCCTCATCTGGAATTTGTAGCGATGGGCGGGTACGTAAGAAAGGGTTCGTATCACATTGTCCACGAAAAGAAGCAGACATCTTAGTTTGGCTGGAAGATGGTCTTTCTTCTGCAGATGTTACTCCCCCCCCACCGCGGGGGGGCTCGACCTACCAGCAGACAGGCACCAGTATTGGGAGAGGGGGGCTAGCCGTCAGGGTCCACTGCGGCTCTGGCACAAACCCGGCAAAACGGAGGGCGCATGGGCAGGAACGGACTGGCCGTGTCGGCTTTGCACTGTTTTGGTTTTAGAAGGGCATGACATGCCTATATCTGTGTCTCCCCCTCCTTTTACTCCTCCACGTCTTTTATTTTCGCATGACTATATGTACTTGTCACTTTTCCATGTGTTAGTTGTGTCTTCTGGGCAGTTTGTCAGGTTTTGGACACCTTTGAAGGTGTTTTCTATGTGTTTCTATGTGTTTTTGTTTGCCTGCCATTGGTTTTAACGGTGTTCGAAGGTGTTCGACGAACAGTTCGGCGAACATACGGGTGTTCGACGAACCGAACTCGAACACTACGGTGGTGGCTCAACACTAGTGTTAATCTTAAAACACAGGTGTGTATCCTAATGGGCCTTAAGTAGGATTAGGGAAATAATGTCACTGCGCCTCGCTAGGCAACCTGCAAAACCCGAAGTGGAAAACAACAGGTAGCAGAGGACCGAGGTGAATGAAGCAGATCCTAGGATACCCGGGACAGGTGTGTAAAAGTAAAACCTCCCAGATGAGTCAATGACAGCAGAAAGAGATTGCTTAGCATGAAATCTTTCGAGCAATATTGGAGCATTTATGTCCTTTTCTGGCACCCAGCATCTCTCCTCAAGACCGTATCCCTTCCAGTCTATCAAGTAGAAAAGATTTGCATGAACCTTCTTATAGTTCAAAATTTGGTTGATTTCATACTCTGTGTCCAGATCAGAGGCGGAAGCAGGAACAGTCTTGACCATAGGAGAGAATCTATTGTGAACTATCAGACCTAGTAGAGAAACCTGAAAGGCATTAGGGATTTTCAGAGGAAGGGTTCACTGAAATCGGACTGAGAAAAAATCATAGCATGCTGCCATTGTCTAGAGAATCGGATCGCACTCGCCAATGCAAGTCAATGGGTGCGAGAAAAAAAATCGCATGACACACGTACCATGCGTGAGCTGTCCACTTTTTACGCACACATTTCAATGAAAACCCAACATTTCATCAGCCAAGTACAGTAAATTCACAGCCTGAACCGTCCGAATAGAGTAGATAGATAAAAATATGTCAGTGAGATATATAATTAGTTCCGTGTGTGTATAGTTTTCTGTACTTGAATTTAGGAAATAAGAAATAAATTTAAAAAATGGTGTGGGCTCCCTCTTATTTTTACTAACCAGCTAAGGGAAAGGAGACAGCTGTGAGCTGGCCTTATTAGTCTGGGAAGTGGTCAATAACCATGGAGTTTCCCAGCTTATTAATATCAGCTCAGAGCTGTCTGCTTAGCCTTTACCAATTATTAAAAAGGGGGGACCCTAAAAAAATTATGTGGAGTCCCCCCTATTTTTAATTACCAGCAAAGGCTAAGCAGACAGCTGCAGGCCGAGAAGGTCCATGGATTTTGACCTTTTACCAGACTAATAGGATCAGCCCTCAGCCGCCCCAGAAATGGCGCATCCATTAGATGTGCCAATTATGGCGCTTAGCATCAGCTATTTCCTATTGTTGGTTTGTTGGCTATCAGGGTAATGGTTTTGGGGTTGATGTCAGCTGTAAAATGTCTGCTGACAACAAGCACAGGGGTTATTAATGGAGAGGCGTCTGTCAGACACCTCCATTACTAACCCCGTAGTAAAAAGAAAGAAACACACACACAGAAAAGTCCTTTATTTGTAAAAAAAAAAAAAACACTCCCTGATGAATTCCCGGTTTTACCCATTTCTTACCATAAAAAAATCATCAGGGTCTGCCGTAATTGAAATGGAGGTTCCACGACGATCCCCGTCTTCTATGTCCAGTCCATATACTGGAACTGCAGCCACTGCCTATTCTCACACTGCGTAGCGCAAGCACCTGGCTATTGCGACGAGCGGTGACCTCAGTAAGGTTATTGCAGTTCACAGCTGTTGAACTGTGGTAACCTTACTGATGTCACCACTTGCAGCGTGAGAGCTTACTGTGCAGTATAAGAACGGGTAGTAAGCTCCCACGCTGCGACCGGTGAGGTCAGTAAGTTTACCACAGCTCAGTGGCTGTGAATTGTGATAACCTTACTGATGTCACCGCTGATTACAGCAGCTGGCTTCAAAAACCAGAAGTGGCTGCAGCTTCATTCTATGAAACTTTGTTCTCTGAATGGGGCTCCATAGACTGGTCGAAGAAGACGGTGATTGTTGTGGGACCACCATATAGACTTCGGCGGTGCACTGTGGATTTTTTTTTTGGTAATAAATGAGTAAAAGATGGAAATTGTTAGGGAATGCTTTTTACAAATAAAGGACTTCTGTGTGTTTCTTTCTTTTGATTATTGGGCTAGTATGGGGGTGTCTGACAGATGCCCATCCATTAATAACCCCTGGGTTTGATGTCGGCAGACATTACACAGCTGACATCAACCCTAAAACCATTACCCTGATTGCCAATGCACCAGGGCAATCAGCAAGAGCAGAGGCTTTGCGCCAGAATTGGGTCATCTAATGGATATGCCAATTCTGGGGTGGCTGAGGACTGCTCTTATTAGGCTAGGAAAAGGCCAATATCCAAGTACCTTCCCAGCCTATCAATATCAAACAAAAGTACACAGATGAAGCTACTGCGGCACCAGACACAATTTTCACCATGCGATACTCGTGGTCCTTTTAACAGAGTAATAGCACTGCTGCGCCTGTATTTGGTGGTGTTTCCAGAGTAGCACTAATATTTTTTTTACATTTACATTTTTTTACATTTACTAATTTTTTTTACATTTATTTCTAAAAAGCTGCCGGATAAGTTCCACAGAGCTTATTAAATATCTGAAAGCTATCTATTTCTCTCTCTCTTTCTCTGTCTCTATTTATCTACCTATCTATTTAATGATCTATCGATCTATATCTGTATATAAGATTGATTTGTTACTTAGAAAACTAGCTTTAAATTACATAGAGATTACAGTATGTAAAAGATGATGTTAAAAACGCATTGCATATGGATTGCATACGCATGTCATATGTATGTCATACGGATGTTAGTTGAGAAAAATTGCATTGTACCAGCATGACACCCGTCCTACTTTTCTACATCAACATCGAACTGATTTTTTACACGCTAGTGTGACTCCAGCCTAAGGGGTGGTTGAACATGGAAGATGACCAGGTTTATTTGCTCAATAATTTGGAATGGCCCAATCAACTTGGGTGCCATATTTTTGAAACATGTCTTTAAACACATGTTTTAGTGGAAAGCCAAACTTTATCTCCGGAGCAATGTTGGGAACAGGTTGTGAGTATATATCAGCATTATTCTTAGATCTTGCTGCGGCTGTAACTGTAAAGGGCCCTTTCCTATTTAGCTGCTAAAATCGCCTTTCTTCCACCCATAGCCGAGGACTGGAAATTTTGTCACTCAAAGAGACATTTCTCCAACTTGGCATAGAGGTGGTTTTGTCATAGTCTCATTAGAACAGACCAGTCATGAAGGTGGTGAGAGCCAAGTATATGTTCATAGTAAACATCGCTGAGTTTGAATGTTATTTTCTATTTATCACCCACTTTGATGAATATTAGGTTGTAAATGCCACACAGGTCTAACTTAGTGAAGATGGTAGCAACTTTAATCCTGTCTTATTACTCAGAGATGAAGGACAATGGATAATGCTCTTTCAGAGTGATTTTATTCAAGCCCCAATAGATTATGCACAGTTTCAAAGTTCCATCTTTCTTTTTAATGAAGAAGTAACCTGCACTGGCTGGGGATGAAAATTTTTGAATGAATCCCTTCTCTAAGTTCTCCTTAATGTAGGTAGTAGTGATCAGCGAATGTGCTCGCCACTTCTCGGTACTCGTCCGAGCATCACTGTGCTCGACGATCTCGATGCTCGGCGAGTTTTTCCGGGTTCCCTCCCTGCATGCTTGGCGCTCTTTAGAGAGCCAATGAACATGCAGGGATTGCCTGCCATGCACTGTAATCCCGTAGCCATGTTGGTTGTGGGCATTACAGTGATTGGCTGGCCGCACAGCATCATCAGGTCTATCTAAGACCAGGCACCACCAGGCGCGTCACAGTCTACTCCTGAACGAGGCAGTGTAGGGAGAGCTGCTGCTGCATCAGGGAGAGATTTGCTTCTTCATAGTTAGTATAGGTATTCCACAATATATATATATATCCAACTGAACTAACAGTCCTTCTGAGGACTAATCCAGCAGCATATATTCAGTGGTGATAGCAGGAATTAGGCAGGCAGGAAGTGTATGTGGCAGACTGCAATGCATGATACAGTACAAGAGGTTCCATTGAACATCCTGTTAGTATAGGTATTCCACAACGTATATATATACATCTGTACTAACAGTCCTTCTGAGAACTAACCCAGCTGCATATATTCAGTTGTGATAGCAGGAATTAGGCAGGCAGGCAGTGTATGTGGCAGACTCCAGTGCATATAGTGCAAGAGGGTCCATTGAACGCTCCTGCTGCTGCTGTTCTTACAGATATTTGTAGACATAGCCCCAGATATCAGGGGCCAGGGAAATTTTTTTTTTTATCTTAATCCTGGTTATTTGCTTAAAAACAATCCAGAGTACACTATTTTCTGCTCATTTGCTTGTTCTCACTGCAGAATAAAGCCAGATTCGTTCCATATTTCAGAGATAAAAATCCAGAAATTGAAACAGAACATGGAAAATATTGGCCTCCTTTTCCATTCTGTTGCAGTGGGTCGGTCAAGCTATTCACACTAGGTGTCTGTGAAGGATAGTATTAGCAAATTACAGGCCTGCTATTTAAAACCGTGGTTCTCTGCCAGACATAACACCTATAAGAGTGTTCCAAAATCAGACATTGCTTCCATTTTCATTCCGTTGCAGTGTGTCGGTCAAGCTATTCACACTAGGTGTCTGTGAAGGATAGTATAGGAAATTACAGGCCTGCTATTTAAAACCGTGGTTCTCTGTCAGACATAGCACCTATAAGAGTGTTCCAAAAGCTGACATTTCTTCCATTTTCATTCCGTTGCAGTGTGTTGGTCAAGCTATTCACACTAGGTGTCTGTGAAGGATAGTATTAGCAAATTACAGGCATGCTATTTAAAACCGTGGTTCTCTGTCAGACATAACACCTATAAGAGTGTTCCAAAATCTGACATTTCTTCCATTTTCATTCCGTTGCAGTGTGTCGGTCAAGCTATTCACACTAGGTGTCTGTGAAGGATAGTGTTAGCAAATTACAGGCCTGCTATTTAAAATTGTAGTTCTCTGTCAGACGCATCACATATAACTGTGTTTCAAAATCAACCATTTCTTGCGAACGTGGAAAAAAATGGGCAAGGTGTGTGGCAAGGGACGGGGAAGTGGACATGATGGTGAGGGTGCATGCAGAGGCCAAGGACGTGGCCGTGAGCAAGCTAAAATTGTGCCACAACAAACACCCACATCTTGTTGCTCGACCTTCCTGTCCCAATTCCTAGGGGACCGCAGAACATCACTATTGAACACAGAGCAGTGTGAAAAGGTTATTGGTTGGACAGCAGATAATGCTTCCAGTCACTTAGCCATCAACACCACCCTGTCTTCCACACAGTAGCCATGAGTCTGGACCGCATATTCCTCACCCTGATCCTCCTTCCTCCCACCATGCTGAGTGCTCGGAGACAACTGATCCCACACTTGGACACTCAGAAGAGCTGTTCACTTTTCCATTTGTAGATTCGGGCCTCTCGCCAAGCCAACTTCAAGCGAATCAAGAGAAGAATGCGTGTAGCAATGCCCAAATATTGGAGCAGCCATGGTCACAAGAAGGCAACAGTGAGAATGTGCAATTACTGTCACAAGAGGTGGATGATGATGATGATGAGACACAATTGCCAGAAAGTCAGGAAGACGACCAGGGTGCGGAAGTGGAAGACGAGGTGGTGGATGATATAGTAACTGACCCATCCTGGCAGGGGGACATACAGAGCAAGGAAAACAGCACACAAGGAGAGGGATACGTAGCACCACAACAGGCAGAAAGAAGGCAGGAAAACGTTCTTTGTAACGCCAACACGACGGAAGTTGCCAGTACAACTGTTAGGTCTTCACGAGTCTGGTTATTTTTTAAAGACTGTTTAGATAACCCCAAAATGGCCATTTGCACCACCTGCAAGGCCAGCATCAGCAGGAGAAGCATGACTAGCAGCATGACTACCACTAGCATGATCAGACACATGGCAGCAAAGCACCCGACTAAGTTAGCCAAACCCCAGGGTCCAGCAACAGTGTCTGCGGGCAACACCACTGCTTGTTCCACTGTTGTGCGTGCACGCCCATCCCCTGTCCATGGCGCATGCCAAGATGCCTCCAGCCCTGCACCTGTCATTGTACACTCTCAACAAGCACCATCAGCAAGAACATCCACGTCCTTGTCCCAGTGCAGCGTTCAGTTGTCCATACCCCAGTCCTTGGAACACAAGTTCAAATACGCAGCCAATGCCCCACAGGCCACACTACTAAATACACATTTTGCGAATGCTTGAAGTTGAAATGTTGCCTTTTAGGCTCGTGGAGATGGAAGTTTTCCACAACCTGATGGTGGCAGCCGTCCTCTTGGTACTGGATCCCCAGCCACTACTTTTTCTCCCGGTGTGCCGTCCCCACATTACACGAGCACGAGTCCCACAACATTAGACGTGCCCTCAACAACGCAGTTACTGGAAAGTCCACCTAACCACAGACACGTGGACAAGTGCTTGTGGGCAGGGACTGTACATCTCGCTGACGGCACACTGGGTTAAGATAGTGGAAGCCGGGACCCAGTCGAACCTTGGGACCAAACACGTTCTCCCGACACCGAGGATTGCGGGCGCTAGGTCAGAGTTGCCCCCATATTCTACAGCTCCTGCACCTCCTCCTCCTCTTCGGCCTCCATCTCCGAAATGTCCACATCAGTCGCAATCTGGAAGCACTTCAGCACTGCCTCGGCCAAGCGGCAACAGGCTGTGCTGAAGCTAATATGCTTAGGTGACAAAGTGCACAACGCTGAAGAGTTGTGGACAGCTCTGAAAGAGCAGGCAGATCTGTGGCTGACACCGCTGACCCTACAGCCAGGCATGGTCGTGTGTGACAATGGCCAGAACCTGGTGGCGGCTCTGAGGCGAGGCGAGCTCACACACGTACCATGCCTGGCCCACATGCTTAACCTCGTGTTTCAGCATTTTCTCAAAACCCACCCGGATCTGTCGGATCTGCTTGTCAAAGTTCGCCGCCTGTGTGCCCATTTTAGAAGTCTTCTACAGCTTCCGCCTCCCTTGCCGTGCTTCAGCAGCGTTTGCAGCTTCCAGCTCACCGACTGATCTGCAATGTCCCCACGCATTGGAACTCTTGATTGCAGATGTTGAGAAGGCTTTGTGAGAAGAAGAGGGCAGTTGTTGACTACCAGCATCAACAATGCCGTCGGTATTCAGGTCAGACTCCACACATAAAACCTCAGGAGTGAACATGGATGTCAGACATATGTACCATCCTCCAAAACTTTGAGGACTCACCAAGATGATGAGCGGCGATGATGCCATAATTAGCGTCACCATCCCGCTTCTCTGTCTTCTGAAATACTCTCTGCTCACAATTAAGAGGATGCATTGCAGGCGGAGCAGGATGAAATGGACTAAGGAACCATATGAGGTTATTCCACACAGCCCAGCCTCATCTCATCCCAACGTGGATTGGGTGAAAATGAGGAAGAGGAAGATGAGGAGGAGGAAAAACAGGAGCTAGTTTCCTTCACTATAGACGGTACTAACTATACATCTTTCATACCGTCTGTTCAGCGTGGATGGCCTGAGGACAGGGAGGAGGAGGAAGAGGAGGAGGAGGAAGGGGGGGAGCATGGTCAGTCATCCTCTTGGTGAGGACACGGAAGTCTTGCTTCTTTGCAGTCTGGCACACATGGCTGAGTTTATGTTACGCTGCCTTTCCCGTGACCCTCGCGTTGTCCAAATTTTGGGTGACAGTAATTACTGGTTGGTGACACTTCTAGACCCACGCTACAAGGAGAACTTTCTGTCTCTTATTCCCTTGCAGGACAGGCCTAATAAAATGGTGCAGTATGAGAAGGACCTTGTTGAGGAATTATTTAAAAAATTCCCATCTGAAAACGCTGGTGGCAGAGGTCACAGTTCGCTGGACTACCAAGGAGTATAGGCGAGAGAGACACAAATGCAATCGAACACTGTCAAAGTTCTGGGACAGTTTTCTCACACCCTCCCATCGCGCAAGCCATGATGTTCGGGGTGCTCTCTCAAGGAGGAAAAAGTTGAGGAAGATGCTGAGAGAGTACCTTGCCATCCATACCAACATTCTCTGTGATTCCTCTGTGCCTTATAATTATTGGGTATCCAAGCTGGACACGTAGCATGAACTGGCTCTCTACGCCTTGGAGGTCAAGGCCTTCCATGACGCTAGTGTTTTGTTACAGTATTTTTCTAGTGCCGCCAGAATTTTAACCGATAGGCACATCCGCCTGTCAACTGAAAATGCTGACAGGCTGACTCTTAAAAAAATGAACAAGGGGTTGATTGGGCCAGACTTCTCAACTCCATCAAATGATAGCAGCATAACATAAACTCAAATACAGTGTCTTTTTTTTGGGAGGTCTAACTCTATTCCCATGCACCTCTGTCTTTACACCCAGAAATGGGTATACGCTTCCTGATTTTGTCTATTTGCTCTTGTCCTCCTCCTTCTCCGCATCCTCATCCTCCACCACTATATCACCACCATATGTACCATATCAACATATCTACGTTTATTGCAAGGGACATTAGAGTTCCACCAAATTTTTGGAAGCCATTGCTTTACTGCATAGGCAAACACTATGGGAGACCCACTTCCTAATAATGGGAACATTGTTTTCAGGAGGCTCTCTGACCTCTACTTCTCTTGCAAGGGGCATTGGAGCTCCTCCACATTTTTGGCAGCCGTTGCTTCACTGCATAGGCAAACAATATGGGAGACACACTTCCTAATAATAGGAGCATTTTTTGCAAGAGGCCCTCCGACCTCTACGTCTCTTGTATGGGACATTGGAGTTCCTCCAAATTTTTGGTAGCATTTGCAGTCACTGCATACGCAATATCAGTATAGGAGACCCACTCGTTAATAATGGGAGCAACAAAGCATAGCCAACTGCTGGCCCTTTAAGAATTGTAAGGGTCGCCTGATGGCCCTATAAAAATAGTCTTTGTGACTTTCAGAGTCCCTCCATCATAAATGAAACAGGATGTGTCTGATGATGTGTCACACACCACATGGCCAGATAAGGTTGTAAAATGTTGAAATGACATTTTCCCCTGAATGCATTTGTCTTGGTTGAAATCAATGCAAAAGTGCAAAAACGCATCAAAAATGTGTGAACATAGCCCAAGGTGTGGAGGAGCATTTTTGTTTTTGGTTATTTACAGTATTTTGCCTTATATTCAAGTCATTACCCTGAAAAGGATGTTCCTTATCATACTTCCCAGGAAAATCCATTTTGATTTCATTTTTGTATGTTTTATTCTGAGTCCGAAAAAGTGGCGTAATTAATCTGACAAAGTTGTTGACAGCAGTGACCTGGGAGTCAGAAATGCTTCCAGGGATCTTCCCCATGCTGTTCTCATGTAATTTCAGCACTGTCGATTTGGGCAATTTTTAGGCCCTGTGCAGACCGCCTTGGAAAGCCGCCGGAAAGATGCTTAAGTTTCCCATAGACTCGAGCATTCCAATTTGCTCGACTTGAACAACGAGTACCCGAGCATTTTAGTGCTCGCTCATCACTAGTAGGCAGACATTGCTTTAGTCACTCCTAGAGCTAGAAGATAAACTTTTCCTCTGGGTTGTTCCATAACTGGAAGAAGGGAAATAGCACAGTCATATGGACGATAAAGAGGTAGAGTCTCAACCCTTTTCTTGGAGAAAACATCTGTGATGCCCTGATGGGAAGCAGGCAAATTGGAGACAGTTGATGTATGGCACCCCTGCGGGTCCAGTTGCCACAGAGGTACTGCATCTCAGCCAGAGGTGCAATACCCCACTCTCAGGTAAGGAGGGAGCACTACCCGGGACCCACACACCCACATCTAACACAACACCACTTCATTAGGGAAGGGCGAGATTGCTCCTGAGGGAGAGCACAGTCCATGGTCCCTGTCTGGAGGGTGGAAATAAGTGGAGGAGGTGGGTGGAGGAAGTAGTTTAGGGGAGCACTGAAGTAGGAGTATAAAAAGGAAGATGGAAAGATCTAGAAGAGGAGTCTTCTGTTCCAGTGCTTGGAGCAGGAGTTGTGAGTCTGGTCCTGGTAGTGAGAGAGGAAGGGAGAACCGTGGAGGAGTCGGGCCCAGTCAGCGAGGCCCAGGAGGAAAGTGAGGAGAGAAGACCGGAGCAGTGAGGAGGGCTCCAGAGAGAAAGAGAGAAGGGATCCCAGGAGCACGGCGAGTGCAGGATGCCACCCGTGCTCCCGAATTCACGGTGACGTGGAGGGATCAGGCTGCAGTAGAGGACAGGCCCCAGCCTAGTGGAGTACTTTAGGGCTCAGCTAGCAAACTAGAGGTTGCAGTATTTCATGTGCCACATTCCACACTCAATCACCAAAAAGGTGGCCGTATAGGACCAAGGGGACAGACCGGACGTCGCCCGACAAGGCCTGCGGCCACTGGCTGCGGACGCTGGGTGTGAGGCGCAGGGCAGGAGGGCGAGAACCAGTGCAGTGAGATGACCTGGAGAGGTACACAGAAAGGGGTCCCGTTCAAGTGCTCCTGAGATACCTGAGAGTTTGCTGGATCACTTTCCCGGATGACACAGGACGACATGGGTGGTTATAATCCGGCGGTTGTAACCTGGAGCAACTTACCAACTGTGAGTAAAGCCTGAAGACTGCACCTCACTGTGTCCTTGACTAATTGCTGCGTCGCTTGCCCTGCACTACACTGTCCCTGCCGACAATATCTACCTCTTAAAATCACCATACACTGCCCTGGAGCTTAGCTCTGCCCGTGGAGAGCTGAACCAACTCTGCTGTGTCACCATCAGCCCCAGTGGATCTGCACTGCAGCGGCGGCCCCATATAGCCGCATACCACGGGTGGCGTCATCCCCAAATCTTTGTTTCCCTAAATTGACTTTTACTTTTCCTTTATTTGACCGCTCGGGGCCACAGACCGGGTCACTGCCACCGTGACTACCCCGAAAAGGACCGGCCCAGCTACCGAGTACCCCACGGCCCAAGGGGGCGCGTCAGATGTAGAACAGCATTTCAAAGGAGGTGGCTGAGGTAGAGCTTTTAGGCCATTGCGAAAACAAGATGGACAACAAGATGGAGCCCACTAGGTAATCTCGTCAATCGACCATTCAATGAATGCAGCATGCAGTCGTAGGCACGGAAGTCTCAAAATCATCGGGACATCAGAAAGTGGCAAAATTAAAAAATAAATATCCTCAACGTGTAGCGCATCAATCTGAAGAGTAACCTTTTCTGCCTCTAATCATATATGACCATCAGGAATTGCAGAGCCATTTGCAGAGAGTAACCTTAGGTATGTTTGCAAGGAAACAAAAGGAATCTTCAGCCTTTTAGCTAAAGTCCATGAAATTCTCGGCTGCTCCAGAATCAATGAATGCTTGTCCTATGAATACAGAAGAACCAAAGGAAACAGACATAGGCACTAGAGATTAGCGCATGTGCTCGCCACTACTCAGTACTCACCCGAGCATCACTGTGCTTGACAAGCTCGGCGAGTATTTCGTGTTTGCTCGGGTGGGAGCTCGGGTTCCCGCACTGCATGTTTGGCGCTCTTTAGAGAGCCAATGAACATTTAGAGATTGCTTGCCACGCACTGTAATGCCGTAGTCATGTTGGTTATGGGCATTACAGTGATTGGCTGGCCGCACAGCATCATCAGGTCTATATAAGACCTGGTGCCGCTATGCTCATCACAGTCTACCCCGGAATCAGGCAGAGTATGGAGAGCTGTTGCTGAGTCAGGGAGAGATTTACTTGTTTATATTTATATAGGTATTCCACAGCATATCTATATATCCATCTGAACTAACAGTCCTTCTGTGTAGAGATGAGCGAATGTTTCAATATTCGGTTCGGATTACGATCGCCAAATTTGCAATATTCGTCGACTTATTCATTGAAAGTTCGTCGAACGTTACCAAACGCCATAGGATTCAATGGGGGGCAAAAAACCCCGCATACACAACAACTTCAAACGGGCCCAAAAGCTGCCAAAACACATCAAATTAGGAGCAGACACCTGGAAAGTGACATCAATTGACAGAGTACAAGTACTATAATTATTATTACTATTACAGCGACATTTATTCTGTGGCGCTTTACATGTCAAAAGGGGTCACCGACTGGTACAAGAGGAGAGTGGACTCAGCCCGCGAGGGCGCACAAACAATCTACAAGGGATGGGTGAGGGTACAGTAGGTCAGGGTACAGCTAGTCGTGCAGCGGTATGCTGGAATGAGGCTTACCGCAGATTGTATGCTTGTCACAAGAAGTGGGTCTTCAGCTTCCTTTTCAAGGTTTCCACGGTAGGCGACAGTCTGATGTCTTGGGGTACAGCGTTATCACAGTAGGGGAGATGCACGGGACAAATCTGCGGAGAGCCTAAATCACAGCAAGCTTCCAGGAGCTCACAACTGAGCAGATTAACCCCAGCACCGATTAATATGAAGGCGAAAGGCTTCTTTGTAATGACTGCAGGAGTTGGAGGAATAAGACTCTGCGGTCTTCTGGCTCCTCTCTGTCTCGGTTAACCTGTGACTAGTGTTGAGCCACCCCCGTAGTGTTCGAGTTCGGTTCGGTTCGTCGAACACCTGTTTGTTCGCCGAACTGTTCGTCGAACTGTTAGTCGAACACCTTCGAACACCGTTAAAACCAATGGCAGGCAAACAAAAACACATAGAAAACACCTTCAAAGGTGTCCAAAAGCTGACAAACTGCTCAGAAGACACAACTAACACATGGAAAAATGACAAGTACATATAGTCATGCGAAAAGAAAAGAGGTGGAGGAGTAAAAGGAGGGGGAGACACAGATATAGGCATGTCATGCCCTTCTAAAATCCAAAAAGTGAGAAGCCGACACGGCCAGTCCGTTCCTGCCCGTACAACCTCTGTGTCGCCGGGTTTGTGCCAGAGCCGCAGTGGACCCTGACGGCCAGCCCCCCTATCCCAATACTGGTGCCTGTCCGCCGGTGGGTCAAGGCCCCCCACGGTGGGGGGGGGGTAACATCTGCAGAAGAAAGACCATCTTCCAGCCAAACTAAGATGTCGACTTCTTTTCGTGGACAATGTGATACGATCCCATTCTTACGGACACGCCCATCGCTACAAATTCTAAATGAGGCACAAAAACAGCAGGTGCTTCAACAGATATCAAGTGCTCCTTCAAGTGGGCTCTCCATCACCTCAATTTCAACATCACAAATACTCCAGTCCTCAGAGGTGTCACCCCAATTGCACTTGCTTCCTCACAGCTCCCAAGTCTCCAGCTGCCCGTCTGAGTATGGGGTAGCACAGATGGTTGAGTCTGCACAGCTGTTTACTCATACTATAGCCTGGGAAAACAGAGGTCTGCTCCAGAGCTTCTGTTAATCCAGATGAGGAAATGATCTGATCTGATGCCCAGAATCTTTATAAGTCGGATCCAGGACCAGATGAAGAAGGTTCTGAGCATAATGTAGACCCTTGTTCCCAAACTGTAACTCCTGTTGGTGGAGACAATGATGAAGACGATGATGAGACTCAAATACCTAATTGGAGCAACAACTTGACTTTTCGGTCAGGGCAGGAAGAGGTTGGCTCTGAGGACGACGGGTGTGATAACACACAGGGTGATGATGACGAGGTTGGAGATCCCACTTAATGTCAACCCACAGTCAGCCAGTCGATGAGGTCAGCAGAGGAGGTGGAGGAGGATCTGACTAGCCCTGGGGATGGGGATGACTCGGTACCCAGGCATTTGCCTGGCCTTGGGGATGTCGCAGTGGTCGGCTCCCTGGCCCGTACACTGGGGTCTCTCTTTAAAAGGGTGGATAATTGTTAATTTTATGAGTTCATGACGCCACCTGTGGTATCTGGTGACAAGCACCAGCGCTGCAGCAGTCCACTGAGGCCGGTGATAAGGCAGCTCGATGGTATAGCTCCCCACAGGTGGACCTAGGTCTCAGGGCAGATTATGCAGGGGGAATGCAGGACAGGCGAGACCCAGCTGGGTCAGAGCAAGAACGGGAACGGACACGGTAGTCACTTCAGTACCTTTTACTGGTGGAAATTCAGGCACATCCCGGAGCACTGTAGGGTGAAGGGTGCATATCAGGATCCTCCCCAATGAGCGGTTGTAGGGCCTCCTGTTTCTTGCCTCTGCGTAGTAAGTTTCTGACCTGCCTGGAGCTAGGCCTAACTTTGTCTCTGTCCTGCGCTGGCTGACCTTGTGGTAGGGCCTTCTCTTGGAGTTCACATTACCAGTATGCGGGGCCTAAGCGTCTCCTGGCTCTGTTACATATCAGCACCTTAGCGATCCTGGGACTTGTAGTTCTCCAGGGATTCCGGTTATGCCTTACTGGGTCATAGAGATACCGGTAAGCTCGGATCCTGTGTCCGGTAAATGCTTTGGGGTGAGCTGGTTAAGCTCCTCTGCCCCTTATGTACTAACTCGCCACTCGCCTTCGGCCTACTCGGGCCCTCACTAGGCTATACACACTAACGGCAGCTTGCCGCGCTTCACTGATCTTACGGCACCGGCACACCTTAAGATCTATCTGGGCTCCCTGAATCTAGCAAGCAGGAGCCTCGTGCTCCACTGCTGAACTATTAACTGCGTTCTCTAGACTAGACTGAGCTCCACTGCAGACTGACCTCTCTTAGGCTTCTCTACTGCAGGAACTCTTCAGAGGAACTGAACTGCCTAGCTCCACCTTCCCTATTTATATCCCTAACGGGCTCCCTCTGCTGGTCTGAGGTGGAAGGTGGAGATGTGTGAATGTTTATGGGGGCCTCTTGTGCAGGATTCCATCAATGCACTCTTCTAGGATCTGTGATAACAAGCGCAGCGGGGCATCACAGATGCTATTGACGACGAGGTTAGGTTGCGCCTTCCTGAACAGAGACGGAGTACTGGAAGCTTGTCAACAACTGCATCCTCAACCACAACTCTTCCTCTGACCACAAGTCATAGTGGCTCTTCAGGCCACATGGGCTCTAAGCCTTGCATAGCCTGGGCATTTATTCAGATCGATAAGGATGACCCAACTCGTGTTATCTGTAATATTTGTCAGCAAAAGCTAAGTAGAGGCCAAAAAATCCATAGTTTGAGTACTTCATGCATGTACCGTCACATGGATATGAAGCATAAGTTGCAGTGGGAAGCTCACTGTGCTACAATGCGGCCTAGCCGGCTGGGCCAACCACCGTCTGCCCCATCTTGTGCATCCGCAGCCTCTTCATCCTCTGTGACTGGGGGGACAGCAGTCACACATGTTTTTGGACGCAGACCTGCCACCTCTTTACCCGCAACAGCCAGTGTGATTGGCAGGTCGTCAGTTCATTGGGAAGTGGAAACACCTGCTAGTGTTGAGCGCTCTCCGACATCGAGAGCACCACCTTTGGATCAAGGCAACCTAACATGTCCGCCTGCATCTTCCTCACAGACCGGCAGTTTGCCGGGGACACCCTACTCAACACCGTCTAAGCACAACAGCCAGCCCTCGGTCCCTCAGATGTGGAAAAGTAAAAGACCATTTCCTCCTAGCCATGAGAAAGCTAAGAGGTTGAATTTCACCATCTGCAAGCTGTTGGCTACAGAAATGCTGCCTTTCCACCTGGAGGACACAGAGGATTTTCGAGACCTTATGTCCGTCACAGTGCCCCAGTACCAGATGCCCAGTCGGCACTACTTCTCAAAGAAAGGTGTGCCTGCGCTCCACTAGCATGTCGCACACAACATCACCGCTTCTTTGAGAAACTGTGTGTGTGACAGGGTGCACTTCACCACAGACACTTGGACGAGAAGGCATGGACAGGGGCGTTACATGTCGCTGACTGGGCACTGGGTAACTATGGTGACAGCAGGACAAGGGGCTGCTGTCCAAGTCTTACCGTCCCCACGAGTTGTGCGTCAATCCTCTTTATCTCGAAGTTCCTCCACTGCTTCTGCCTCCTCAACCTCCTCTCGGTCCTCCACCTGCACCCAAAGCCTGTCTGGTAATGCCACCTGCTTTCTAACTGCGCAGAAGGAATCCTGCACACCTCCTTACTATGCTGGCAGCAGGGCTCAACGGCATCAGTGTTTACTTTGAAATGTCTGGGAAATGTGAGTCACACAGCTGAGGAGTTGTGGTCAGCTCTGGAGACCCAGTTTCATGAAAGGTTGTCTCCACTGGACCTGCAACCAGGGAAGGCCATGTGCGACAATGCTGCAAACCTGGGTGCGGCACTTCGCTGGGGCAATGTCACACACGTGCCTTGTATGGCTCATGTGTTGAACCTGGTTGTCCAGCAATTTTTAGCCCACTATCCCGGACTAGATGGCCTTCTGCAGAGGGCACGGTCGCTGTGTGCTCACTTCCGCCGTTCGCATCCCGCAGTTCAA
Source organism: Phyllobates terribilis (assembly GCF_046119375.1). Classification (NCBI taxonomy): domain Eukaryota; kingdom Metazoa; phylum Chordata; class Amphibia; order Anura; family Dendrobatidae; genus Phyllobates; species Phyllobates terribilis. Next base: position 794,230,407 of record NW_027362761.1, read on the forward strand.
CGACTTACATCTCTACAGAAGTCGTTGGGCCTGCCAGTTCACCAGCTGAAATGCGATGTGCCGACACGGTGGAATTCAACTCTGCACATGTTGCAGCGACTGTGGCAGTACCGACAAGCCCTGGTGCAATATGTTCTGACGTATAGCCTGGGCCAACGAGATCCAGAGGTGGGGCAAATCACGCTGCAGGAGTGGTCTCAGATCAGGGACCTATGAAGTTGACGCGCCCCCTGGGCCATGGGGTACCCTGAGCCGGGCCGGTAGACGCTGGGGGTTGTAGTCACTGTGGCGGTGATCCAGTCCGTGACCCAGGGCGGTCAATCCAAGGGTAATTTGTATATATGGATTTTATAATGTCTGACTACGCCACCTGTGGATTGCGGCCAAAGGGGCCGTCGCTGCGGAACAGTCCTCTGAAGCTGGTGGTTTTGCAGCAACGGTATTATTACTCACCACAGGAAGAGTGTAGCTTCAGGGCAGTGTGGGTGGATGATGGTGGTTGTAGTGCAGGGAGTCAGTAATGAACACAGAGTCCGTGTGATGCCGTCTCAAGATATTACTCACAGTTGTTGTAGTCCAGATTACAGGTACCAGAGCAATCTCCCCCGTCGTGCTGTGCATACTCAGTGAGGGGCTCAGTCCACCCCCAGATAGCTCCGGAGTACTTAGCAGGACCCCCTTCTGTGTGTCCTTTCTCTGGCCTTCTCCCTGCACCTCACACCCAGTGACACCTCTATCCGGTATCCTCAGGCCTTGGCGGGTGACGTGTGTTCCGTCCCCTGGGTCCTATGTGGCTACCTTCTTAGTGAGACTGGTGTGGACTTTGGCCTGCAGTACATGAAATGCAGCAGCCTCCGGTTTCTAGTTGAGCCTTGCTGTTTCTCCGCTAGTTGAGGGACCGGTTCCCCTTATCTGGCCTGACCCCTCTACCTCCTGGTAGCAGCGGGAGTACGGGTGGCCTTCTGCACGGCCCGTAGCCATAGGGTCCCTTCAGTTCCTTGAGCCTTCCAGCTCCCACTACTCTCTTCTCTCCTTCAGTCCTGGGCCTCCCAGGCTAGGCCCGCCTCCGGAGCAGAGCTCATGCCTAGTCTCTGCTCCTGTCACTTTTCCTCCTCTGTCTGGCTTGCTCTTTCTAAGATGGCTTCCTATTTATACTCTCCTTGTCATGTGCTCCCCTAAGCTTCTCCCCTAAGCACCCACTACATAGGACCCTCAAACCAGCTAGGGACCTGGGACTGTGCTCTCCCTTAGGAGCAATCTCGCCCTACCCCCACTGCGGGTATGTGTTGGATGCAGGAGTCAGGGTCCCGAGCCATACGCCTTCCTTACCTGAGGGTGAGATACCACACCTCTGGGTGAGATGCAGTAACTCTGTGGCGACTGAACCCTCAGGGGCGCCACACACCCTTCTGCACAGTTTTGAAATGGCGACGAAGATGTTTAGTGCTGACGACGATGCCATTATCAGCATGACTATTCCGGTGATTTACATGCTGGAGCACACATTAAACAGAATTCAGAGTCAGGTGGTGGGACAAGAGGAGGTGGAGGAAGTAGAGGAGGAGTCGTATGCGGAAGGGATAACATCTCCAAGGTCCAGATGGTTGGCAGCACCAAGGCGGCAGGCATGGGAGGGTGGGGGAGAGGGATTAACCAGGGCGCATGGTAGCAGCCAAACTGTTGAGGAAGGTGCAAGAGCCGAGGAAGAAGTGGAGGACGAACTGGCGATGGGCATGGAAGACTCATCAGATGAGGGAGACCTTGATCACATTTCTGTTGTGCGAGGTTGGAGGGAGAGGGCAGAGGAAGGAAGCTTGATTCTTACCTCGCTACCAACTAGAGATGAGCGTTGTTCTACTCGAACTGTTCGCCAATCTCAAATTCGAGCTGTTTTGGGCGGTGTTCGAGCCGTTCGGCGAACACGAACAATTTGAGAAAAATTCGGCTGTTCGAGGTAATGTTCGATAACTGTTCGTGCACCAAAATCATAACTGGATTTTTTCTCAGTAATGATGAAAATTAATGTTAATACGCAGTTTGAGTGTATAGCGGGGCGGGGGGAGGGGCAGGGGATGGATCTATGCAGGAACAATGAAGATCTCCATTTTTTTTTTCTCTTTCCCGCATTTACAGTGGGGATGTGCAATCTGTCAGCCTATCAGCAGCGCACACACGGAGCGAAGTGCTTTTTTTCACACAAGCAAGGGCATGTGTCATTGGCAGTGTATGTCACATGTCCTTGCCCTATAAGACCAAGCCATTTTCCCCGTCGCCACCATTTTCTCACTGCTGCAGCTGCGTGTTAGACGGCACCGCTGTTGCTGTGTGCGCTATACCTTGTTAATTTTAAGCCAATTTTCGCACAAATCTACAGATAGCTTGGGAGTAGGGAATAGTTGTGATTGCAGTCCTTTTAAGGACTAGGTTACAGCATTTCCTACGACTTTTATCAGGCAGGTCTGTGCTCTTAAATAGATAGATTGTGGGAGTAAAGACTAATTGTAATTGGAGTCCTTTTCAGGACTAGGTTACATCAGTTCCTATCAGTTTTTGCCAGGCAGGTCTGTGCCAGTGCTGTGCAAGTTTTTTTCACAGCATTTGGCTGAATCTAGCAAAGCTAATCCTTTTTGGCCTATTGCAGAGTGTGTTAGTCAGTGGAGTAGCCTAGCTGTGTTGCAAGATATACCACCTGTGTATAGAATACCAATTTTTTTACTGCACCTAGTGAAGTAAAATCTTTTGGGCATAGCATCATTCTATTAGTCCATCTATACTGACCTCCATCAGGTTGCAAATCGAATATAATTTTTTTCTGCATCTAGCTCTGAAAAAATATTGGGCTTCTAGCTGTGTGTGGGACTTGTTGTATTAGTCCATCTATACTGACCTCCATCAGGTTGCAAACTGAATATATTTTTTTCTGCATCTACCTCTGAAAAATATTGGGCTTCTAGCTGTGTGTGGGACTTGTTCTATTAATCCATCTATACAGACCTCCATCAGGTTGCAAACTGAATATATTTTTTTCTGCATCTACCTCTGAAAAAATATTGGGCTTCTAGCTGTGTGTGGGACTTGTTGTATTAGTCCATCTATACTGACCTCCATCAGGTTGCAAACTGAATATATTTTTTTCTGCATCTACCTCTGAAAAAATATTGGCCTTCTAGCTGTGTGTGGGACTTGTTCTATTAATCCATCTATACAGACCTCCATCAGGTTGCAAACTGAATATATTTTTTTCTGCATCTACCTCTGAAAAAATATTGGGCTTCTAGCTGTGTGTGGGACTTGTTGTATTAGTCCATCTATACTGACCTCCATCAGGTTGCAAACTGAATATATTTTTTTCTGCATCTACCTCTGAAAAAATATTGGGCTTCTAGCTGTGTGTGGGACTTGTTCTATTAATCCATCTATACCGACCTCCATCAGGTTGCAAACTGAATATATTTTTTTCTGCATCTACCTCTGAAAAAATATGTGGCCTTCTAGCAGTGTGTGGGACTTTCTCTATTAGTCCATCTATACTGACCTCCATCAGGTTGCAAACTGAATATAATTTTCTTCTGCATCTAGCTCTGAATAAATATTTGGCCTTCTAGCAGTGTGTGGGACTTTCTCTATTAGTCCATCTATACTGACCTCCATCAGGTTGCAAATAAAAAATAATTTTTATCTGCATCTACAGTACCTCTGAAAAAATATTTGGGCTTCTAGCTGTGTGTGGGACTTGTTCTATTAGTCCATCTATACTGACCTCCATCAGGTTGCAAATTGAATATAATTTTTATCTGCATCTAGCTCTGAAAAAATATTTGGCCTTCTAGCAGTGTGTGGGACTTTCTCTATTAGTCCATCTATACTGACCTCCATCAGGTTGCAAATTGAATATAATTTTTATCTGCATCTAGCTCTGAAAAAATATTTGGCCTTCTAGCAGTCTGTGGGACTTTCTCTATTAGTCCATCTATACTGACCTCCATCAGGTTGCAAATTAAAAATAATTTTTATCTGCATCTACCTCTGAAAAAATATTTGGGCTTCTAGCTGTGTGTGGGACTTGTTCTATTACTCCATCTATACTGACCTCCATCAGGTTACAAACTGAATATATTTTTTTCTGCATCTACCTCTGAAAAAATATTTGGCTTCTAGCTGTGTGTGGGACTTTCTCTATTAGTCCATCTATACTGACTTCCATCAGGTTGCAAATTGAATATAATTTTTATCTGCATCTAGCTCTGAAAAAATATTTGGCCTTCTAGCAGTGTGTGGGACTTTCTCTATTAGTCCATCTATACTGACCTCCATCAGGTTAAAAAATAAAAATAATTTTTATCTGCATCTACAGTACCTCTGAAAAAATATTTGGGCTTCTAGCTGTGTGTGGGACTTGTTCTATTAGTCCATCTATACTGACCTCCATCAGGTTGCAAATTAAAAATAATTTTTATCTGCATCTAGCTCTGAAAAAATATTTGGCCTTCTAGCAGTGTGTGGGACTTTCTCTATTAGTCCATCTATACTGACCTCCATCAGGTTGCAAATTAAAAATAATTTTTATCTGCATCTACCTCTGAAAAAATATTTGGGCTTCTAGCTGTGTGTGGGACTTGTTCTATTAATCCATCTATACAGACCTCCATCAGGTTGTAAACTGAATATAATTTTTTTCTGCATCTTGCTCTGAAAAAATATTTGGCCTTCTAGCAGTGTGTGGGACTTGTTCTATTAGTCCACCTATACTGACCTCCATCAGGTTGCAAATTCAAAATATTTTTTTGTCTGCATCTAGCTCTGAAAAAATATTTGGCCTTCTAGCAGTGTGTGGGACTTTCTCTATTAGTCCATCTATACTGACCTCCATCAGGTTGCAAACTGAATATATTTTTTTTCTGCATCTACCTCTGAAAAAATATTGGGCTTGTTGCTGTGTGTGGGACTTGTTCTATTAATCCATCTATACAGACCTCCATCAGGTTGCAAACTGAATAAAAATTTTTTCTGTATCTACCTCTGAAAAAATATTTGGGCTTCTAGCTGTGTGTGGGACTTGTTCTATTAGTCCATCTATACTGACCTCCATCAGGTTGCAAATTGAATATAATATTTTTCTGCATCTAACCCAGCCAATAGTTTTGGCCTAATACCACAGTTTGGCCACTCAGCTCTGCTCGGTTCCCATCCATTGATTTTTTGTGCAAACAACTCCAGAGTTGTGAATTAGTTAACCACCAAAATGAGTGGAAAAAGGCCTGCTGCTGGTGGAAAGGGGAATAGGTGTGTTGGGAAGGGGAAAAAAGGTTGTGTCCGTGGGGTAGGTGTTAAAGCAACAGTAACATCTGCAGAAGAAAGACCATCTTCCAGCCAAACTAAAATGTCTACTTCTTTTAGCGGACAATGTGATAAGATCCCTTTCTTATGGCCACGCCAATCGCTACAAATTCCAGATGAGGCACAAAAACAGCAGGTGCTTCAACGGATATCAAGTGCTCCTTTAAGTGGGCTCTCCTCCACATCAACTTCAACATCACAAATACTCCAGTCCTCAAAGGTGTCACCCCAATCGCACTTGCTTCCTCACAGCTCCCAAATCTCCAGCTGCCCGTCTGAGTATGAGGTAGAACAGATGGTTGAGTCTGCAGAGCTGTTTACTGATACTATAGCCTGGGAATCAGAGGTCGACTCCAGCGCTTCTGTGAATCCAGACGAGGAAATGATCTGCACTGATGCCCAGAATCTTTATGAGTCGGATCCAGGACCAGACGCAGAAGGTTCTGACCATAATGTAGACCCTCATTCCCAAACTGTAACTCCTGTTGGTGGAGACAATGAGGAAGACGATGATAAGACTCAAATACCTGATTGGAGCGACAACTTTAGTTTTTTGTCAGGGCAGGAACAGGTTGGCTCTGAGGACGACGGGTGTGATAACGCACAGGGTGATGATGATGAGGTTGGAGATCCCACTTACTGTCAACCCACAGTCAGCCAAGAGATGAGGTCAGCAGAGGAGGTGGAGGAAGATGCTAGTGACGACGAGGTCAGGTTGCGCCTTCCTGGACAGAGACGTAGTACTGGAAGCACGTCAACAACTGCATCCTCAAACACAACTCTGCCTCTCACCACAAGTCATGGTGGCTCTTCAGGTCGCATGGGTGCTAAGCCTTGCATAGCCTGGGCATTTTTTCAGATCGATAAAGATGACCCAACTCGTGTTATCTGTAACATTTGTCAGCAAAAGCTAAGTAGAGGCCAAAAAATACATAGTTTGAGTACTTCATGCATGAACCGGCACATGGACATGAAGCATAAGTTGCAGTGGGAAGCTCAGTGTGCTACAATGCAGCCTAGCCGGCCGGGCCAACCACCATCTGCCATATCTTGTGCATCCGCGGCCTCTTCATCCTCTGTGACTGGGGGGACAGCAGTCACACCTGTTTTGGGGCGCAGACCTGCCACCTCTTTACCCGCAACAGCCAGCGTGATTGGCAGGTCATCATTTTCTTTGGAGGTGGTAACACCAGCTGGTGTTGAGCGCTGTCCGACATCGATAGCACCACCTTTGGATCAAGGCAACCTAACATGTCCGCCTGCATCTTCCTCACAGACCGGCAGTTTGCCGGGGACACCCTTATCAACCCCGTCTAAGCACAATAGCCAGCCCTCGGTCCCTCAGACGTGGACAAGTAAAAGACCATTTCTTCCTAGCCATGAGAAAGCTAAGAGGTTGAATTTCACCATCTGCAAGCTCTTGGCTACAGAAATGCTGCCTTTCCGCCTGGTGGACACAGAGGATTTTCGAGACCTTATGTCCGTCGCAGTGCCCCAGTACCAGATGCCCAGTCGGCACTACTTCTCAAAGAAAGGTGTGCCTGCGCTCCACCAGCATGTCGCACACAACATCACCGCTTCTTTGAGAAACTCTGTGTGTGACAGGGTGCATTTCACCACAGACACTTGGACGAGTAGGCATGGACAGGGGCGTTACATGTCGCTGACTCGGCACTGGGTAACTATGGTGACAGCAGGACAAGGGGCTGCTGTCCAAGTCTTGCCGTCCCCATGAGTTGTGCGTCAATCCTCTTTATGTCAAAGTTCCTCCACTGCTTCTGCCTCCTCAACCTCCTCTCGGTCTTCCACCTGCACTCAAAGCCTGTCTGGTCATGCCACAAGCTTTCTAACTGCGCAGAAGGGATCCTGCACACCTCCTTACTATGCTGGCAGTAGGGCTCAACGTCATCAGGCGGTTTTTACATTGAAATGTCTGGGAAATGTGAGTCACACAGCTGAGGAGTTGTGGTCAGCTCTGGAGAACCAATTTCATGAATGGTTGTCTCCACTGGACCTGAAACCAGGGAAGGCCGTGTGCGACAATGCTGCAAACCTGGGTGCGGCCCTTCGCCGGGGCAATGTCACACACGTGCCTTGTATGGCTCACGTGTTGAACCTGGTTGTCCAGCAATTTTTAGCCCACTATCCCAAACTAGATGGCCTTCTGCAGAGGGCACAGTCGCTGTGTGCTCACTTCCGCCGTTCGCATCCCGCAGCTCAGCGACTTACATCTCTACAGAAGTCGTTGGGCCTGCCACTTCACCGGCTAAAATGCGATGTGCCTACCCGGTGGAATTCAACTCGGCACATGTTGCAGCGACTGTGGCAGCACCGACAAGCCCTGGTGCAATACGCTCTGACGTATAGCCTGGGCCAACGAGATCCAGAGGTGGGGCAAATCACGCTGGAGGAGTGGTCTCAGATCAGGGACCTATGCACCCTTCTGCACAGTTTTGAAATGGCGACGAAGATGTTTAGTGCTGACGATGCCATTATCAGCATGACTATTCCGGTGATTTACATGCTGGAGCACATGTTAAACAGAATTCGGAGTCAGGTGGTGGCACAAGAGGAGGTGGAGGAAGTAGAGGAGGAGGAGTTGTATGCGGAAGGGCTAACATCTGCAAGGTCCAGACGGTCGGCAGCACCAAGGCGGCAGGCATGTGAGGGTGGGGGAGATGGTTTTACCAGGGCGCATGGTAGCAGCCAAACTAGTGAGGAAGGTGCAGGAGCCCAGGAAGAAGTGGAGGACGAACTGATGGAAGACTCATCAGATGAGGGAGACCTTGATCACATTTCTGTTGTGCGAGGTTGGGGGGAGAGGACAGAGGAAGGAAGCATGATTGTTACCTCGCCACCAACACAACAGGGACTTGGTGCTCCTGGATGCGCAACACACATGAGTGCCTTCTTGCTGCACTACCTGCAACATGACCCTCGAATTGTGAGAATTAGAAATAATCCTGACTACTGGGTTGCCACACTGTTAGATCCCCGGTACAAAAGTAAATTTGCAGAAATTATTCCTGCCATAGAAAGGGATGCACGCATGCAGGAGTATCAGCAGAGACTGTTGCAGAATCTTACATGTGCTTTTCCACAAAATACCAGTGGTGCACGTAGTGAATCTCACAGTTCCAACTTGCCAACCGTGGGACCGTCAAGTGTTCAGCACTTAAACCGTAACAGAACCACAGTATCTGCTGGTAACATCAATTTTGCGGAATCATTTCACCACTTTTTTAGCCCATCCTTTGCAAGGCCACAGGAGACAAGAAGTCTGACACATAGTCAACGCCTAGAGACGATGGTACAGGAGTATCTCCAAGTAAACATTGAAGCCATGACTGTGTCACTGGACCCTTGCTCTTTTTGGGCTTCCAATCTGGATAAATGGCCGGAGCTAGCCACTTACGCCTTGGAGATCTTGTCATGCCCCGCAGCCAGCGTTCTGTCTGAACGTGTGTTCAGCGCTGCTGGTGGTGTGCTGACAGATAAGCGCACGCGGCTCTCCACTGATAATGTAGACAGACTCACGTTCATAAAGATGAACAAATCATGGATCCGAAACGACTTTTCTACCCCTGTGTCATCCTGGGGAGAGTAAAAGCTTGATGATTGGTTAAAATCACCCTACCAACCGTTTTAATCTTTCAAATTACTAATCATGTTTATCTGTATCTTGGCTGGAAAATAATTTGGGCTTTGTAGCAGTGTGCAGCACTGATTCTATTAGGCCATCTATAATAAGCTCCACCAGATTTAAAATTACTAATCATGTTTATCTGTGTCTTTGACTGGAAAATAATTTGGGCTTTGTAGCAGTGTGCAGCACTGATCCTATTAGGCCATCTATACTAAAGCTTCACCAGATTTAAAATTAATAATAATTTTTAGCTGCATCTAGCCCGGAAAATAATTTTGGGGCTCCGAGATGCGCAAGACACATAAGTGCCTTCTTGCTGCACTACCTGCAGCATGACCCTCATATTGTCAGAATTCGAAGTAATCATGACTACTGGGTTGCCACACTCTTAGATCCCCCAAACTTTTCGTTCAACCTTTTCATTTTAATAAAGACCAAAAAAATGGTCATTTTTGAAATTATAAGCATTAGCAGGTTGTTAGAAACTGAAATCAAACAGTTTTCAACTCAAAACTTTATTCTAGGTGATGTTACATTTTCACATAGGACCCCTTGTTCGAAAGGAGCTTCTGAACTCTCTCGTCCATTGAATTTGTCAGGTTTTGGATGGTTTCTGCTTCAATTGTTTTGCATGAGGACAGAATACCCTCCCAGAGCTGTTGCTTAGATGTGAACTGCCTCCCGCCATCATAGACACTCCTTTTAATGATGCTCCAAAGGTTCTGAATGGGGTAGAGGTCAGGGGAGCATGGGGGTCACACCATAAGTTTGTCCCCTTTTATGCCCATATCAGCCAGAGATGCAGATGTTTTATGTGCAGCATGAGATGGTGCATTATCATGCAAAAAAATGATCTTGCTGTGAAATACACGGTTCTTCTTCTTGAACCATGGCAGGAAGTGCTGTTTGAGAAAATCCACATACATTATGGAGTTCATCTTTAGCGCCTTCAGGTATCCTAAAGGGGCCGACAATCTCTCTCCCCATGATTCCAGCCCAAAACATTACTCCACCTCCTACTTGTTGGCGCTGTAGCCGTGTTTGCGTGGGGTGTCCATCAACCAGCCATCCTCCACTCCATCCATCTGGACCATCGAGCGCTGCACGGCACTCATCCGTGAACAAAACAGTTTTGAAATGAGTCTTCATGTAATGTTTGGCCCACTGGAGCCGTTTCTGCTTGTGTGAAGTGGATAGAGGAGGTCGACAGGATGGATTATGCACAGCTGCAAACCTCTGAAGGACCCTGTATCTTGTTGTTCGGGGGACGGTGGAGGCACCAGCAGCTTCAAAAACTTGTCTGCTGCTATGACAAGGCTTTTTTGCCGCTGCTCTTTCAACCTGACGTAATTGCCTGTAGGAAAGAGTCCTCAATTTGCCCTTATCAGCACGCACACGTGTGTACTGTGAATCAGCTACATACTTCTTGATTGCCAAGACACTTCATCCTGATCATCGCACAATGTTGATTGTAGTCATGCCTTGACCTAAACACTCCACAATTTGTTGCTTCTCAGCAGCCGACACATCCTTTTTCTTTCCCATTTTGGCAGAAAATGTAGGCTGCTTAATAATGTGAGACAGCCTTCTTAAGTAGTCTTGCCTTTCATTGGACACACCTGCCAAACTAATTAGCACAGGTGTCTGCAATTGCTTACAGTGATATAAAGAGCCCTGACACACATCACCATCAATGAGTTTAACTGACAAACAAACAAATTCTTCCCTTATCACTCCTAAACACTTTTTGCATAATAATTTGGAACACAATGTACATGTGCTTTTCCACAAAACACCAGTGGTTCACGTAGTGAATCTTACAGTTCTAACTTGCCAACCGTGGTCTGTATGGAGTTGTTCAATAAACGGCCCAAAATTAAGATAACATAGATTGGAGAGGTCTCTATGAATAGGAATTCCTAAGTATTTGATACCCTGTGAGGGCCAGGCAAAGGGAAAGTTGGACTGGATGGAATCCTATATGGATTTGGGGAGGGAGACATCGAGGGCCTCAGACTTCGCTGCATTGATTTTAAAATTTGACCATGTAACAAAGTGATCTATTTCAGCCATAACAGCATGGATGGATATATGTGATTGAGTGATATATACTAGGACATCATCAGCAAATAGAGAGCACGTGTACTCGGTGCCTCCCACCTCAATCCACCTAATATTGGGGTTATGGCGAATTGATGAGAGCAGGTGCTCCGTCACTAGGATGTATAAGAGAGGGGACAGAGAACATCCCTGCCTTGTCCCATTGGTGATTGTGAAAGGTGATGAAAATGTTCTGACGCGCCCCCTGGGCCTTGGGACACCCGGAGCCGGACCCTTTTTGGTGGATGCAGGTGGTTGTAGTCTCCGTGGCGGCGACCCGGTTCCATGGCTCAGGGCGGTCAAACCAGTGGCGGAACTATTTATGTGGTTTTGATGTTTAAATGTCCAACTACGCCACCCGTGGATTGCGGTCAGAGTGAACCGCCGCTCCAGGGCAGACCGCTGAGGCTGGTGTTGTGGGTGCAGCAGAGCGTAGCATAACTCCCCACGGGAGGAGTATAGCCTCAGGGCAGTGTATGCGGAGGATGGGGGTGATGGTGCAGGGCAGCAGCAGTAACGACACGGAGTCAGTGATGCAGTCCAGGGCCTTTACTCACAGTTCTTATTATCCAGACCACGTCTGCAGGTAACGGCTGCCCACGTCGTACTGTGCTCACCAGGTGAGGGGCTCAGACAACTCCCAGATAACTTTGGAGCGCTTCACAGGACCCCCTTTGTGTGTCCTTTGTCTGGCCTTTCTTACCAACCCTTCTGTCCGGCTGCCTCGGGCCTCCTCTTGGTAAACTTGGCGCCAGTTTCCCTGACCCTATGTGGTGCCTTCCTAGCGGGTGTAGCGAGGGGCTGCGCCACATAAAATGTCACAGCCTCCTGTTTCTAGCTGAGGGTCGTTTCCTGCCTCCACTAGTTTCGGGGACCGGTCTCCCCCTTTGGCCTGACCCCTCCACGGAGGTGGATTCGGGCGTGCGGTGGCGACTCGCCCGTCCGCACCCCTGGGATCCCTTCGTTCCTCGTTCCTGGAGCCTTCTCCGCTCCTCTTCCTTCCTTCTCCCTCTTCCAGGCCTGGGCCTCTGTTACTAGGCCCGCCTCCGGAGCAGAGCTCATGCAGAGCCCCTGCTCCCTGCCACTTCTGCTCAGACTTCTCTGCACTGAACTAAGATGGTGCCCACCTTTTATACTCCCTTCTCAATGCACCCAGGAACTGCTTCCTCCCTGCTCCTGCACTACAGGGTTCCCCTTCCTCAGTGTTCCCTCCCCCCACTCCAGCCAGGGACAGGGACTGTCGTGCCCATCTCAGGGGCATATTGGTCGCCCTGCCCCACGGCAATGTGGTGTAATGCATGCAGGTGTCGGAGCCTGATCCACACTACATCCTTACCTGAGAGTGAGATATCACACCTCTGGGTGAGGTGCAATACCTCTGTAGCAACCGAGCCCTCAGGGTGCTACAGTTCCATTTATCTTCAGCCTAGGTGATGTGTTGCGATACAGGGCCGTGATTTTGGCTATAAAAGGGTCCCCTAGACCCCTACCCCAAGCTTTTTAAGAGAATCATATATGGCGTGCCAGGAGACTCTATGGAATGCTTTCTCAGCATCCAACGAGAGTATCTAATTACAAATTTTTAACTGCATCTAGCCCAGGAAATACTTTGTGCCTAGTAGCAGTGTATGCTAGTTAGCGGATTATCCCGGCTGTTAAGCAAGCTACACCACCTGTAGTTTGGACACTTAATTATTTCAAAGGAAATGCTTCGGGACCACAGGATACTCAGTGAAGAGCATCAGGAGGCACCCCAAGGCATAGGGGCTGGGACTGGCAGTAGGATGCCTTGCGGTGGACAGCCGAGCTCGATCCTTATAAAAGCTTTTTAACTGCAGCAGCTTTAGTGGACGCTACTGGAGCTGGAATTACGCGGCTGCTGGCATGAGACTTGCCCTCCAATAGATCCTTGTAAATGGATTTAAAGTGTATTCATTCAAATTAGAGAGACAATTTAAATTAAAAAGCTTAGAGCTGCCTCCACCACAGGGGGGCTCGCTCGACCCACCAGCGGACAGGCACCAGTATTGGGAGAGGGGGGCTGGCCGTCAGGGTTCACCGCGGCTCTGGCACAAACCCGGCGACGCGGAGGTGGCACGGGCAGGAGCGGACTGAACGTGTCGGCTTCTCACTTTTTGGATTTTAGAAGGGCATGACATGCCTATATCTGTGTCTCCCCCTCCTTTTACTCCTCCATCTCTTTTCTTTTCGCATGACTATATGTACTTGTCACTTTTCCATGTGTTAGTTGTGTCTTCTGAGCAGTTTGTCAGCTTTTGGACACCTTTGAAGGTGTTTTCTATGTGTTTCCATGTGTTTTTGTTTGCCTGCCATTGGTTTTAACGGTGTTCGAAGGTGTTCGACGAACAGTTCGACGAACAGTTCGGCGAACACACGGGTGTTCGACGAACCGAACCGAACTCGAACACTACGGGGGTGGCTCAACACTACTACCAACACAACAAGGACTTGGTACTTCTGGATGCGCAAGACACATGAGTGCCTTCTTGCTGCACTACCTGCAACATGACCCCCGGATTGTCAGAATTCGAAGTAATCCCGACTACTGGGTTGCCATACTCTTAGATCCCCGGTACAAAAGTATATTTGCCGAAATAATTCCTGCCATAAAAAGGTATTGACGAATGCAGGAGTATCTGCAGACGCTGTTGCAGAATCTTACATGTGCTTTTCCACAAAACACCAGTGGTGCACGTAGTGAATCTCACAGTTCTAACTTGCCAACGGTGGGACTGTCGAGTCTTCATCACTCAAACAGTAACAGTAACACAGTATCTGCTGGTAACAGCAATTTTGTGGAATCGTTTCACCACTTTTTTAGACCATCCTTTGCGAGGCCACAGGAGACAAGAAGTCTGACACATAGTCAATGCCTAGAGAGGATGGTACAGGAGAATCTCCAAGTGAACATCGAAGCCATGACTGTGTCACTGGACCCTTGCTCATTTTGGTATTCCAATCTGGAATAATCGCCGGAGCTCGCTACTCACCCCTTGGAGATCTTGTCATGCCATGCAGCCAGCGTTCTCTCTGAACGTGTGGTCAGCGCTGCTGGTGGTGTGCTGACAGATAAGCGCACGCGACTGTCCACTGAGAATGTAGACAGACTCACGTTCATAAAGATGAACAAATCATGGATTCGCAAGGACATTTCTACCCCTGTGTCATCCTTGGGAGACTAAAAGCTTGGGGATTTGGTAAAATCACCTCACCAACCGTTTTAAGCAACAGTGGGGCAATTGATGCCACTTAACCCTAGAACGCATGACCATAAAAATCTACACTTTCACATACCTGGGGCCCTTTAGGCCCGTGTGCAAATAACATGGAATAACTCAAACTCAAATGACAAACAACTATATACATGAAGAATACCTAGAGTTTCAAAATTCTAACTAAAGTAATCTTGCAGAAAATAGAAAACAATTAACTGGGCGGGCCTGCAAGGCCACAGGTATGCGTTCTAGGGTTAAGTGGTGTCTGTGCCACAATTTTGGGAGTCCCCTTGCTGTGTCTTACGTGACGTTGGCATCGTCAATTCCAGGTGGGTTGGGTCGCACCCCTCCCCCTTTTAACTGTAAGAAACTACATACACTATGGCTTGGGGTAACACAGATGGTTGAGTCTGAAGAGCTGTTTACTCAGAGGTCTGCTCCAAATCTTCAGTGTCGGCTAGTCAGCGTAGAATTTTTAACTGCATCTAGCCTAGGCAATACTTTGGGCGTAGTAGCCCAGCTGCGAAGCAAGCTGCACCGCCTGTGTATCTAATAAGAATTTTTAAATGAATCTAGCCTAGGCAGACTGTGGGGACCCCCAAACAAACCCAGACGCTCAGCCCCCCTACCGCCCCCCTTTCATGGACAATACAATAATGTAACTCTTACAACTGGATGGGTGAGGATCGGTCACAGCTTTATTAACTCTTTATACTCATTCCATTAGAAAGGCATTTTATTTCTAAAATAATTCAGCTTGTTGCAGCATGCCCTGGGTCCCCACTCCGGCAAGTTGGCCAACAAGTGTAACTCTCCAACATGTCCTTTCTATTTCCAGGCCACGGAGGATCCAGCGTACTCGTATGCAGGACTCTGACCCCCACCCATCACTCTTAACGCTTGTTCCACTCCGTCCTGGAGTCCTGACAGGAATATGTCCAGTCCAATATCTATTAAGTGAACACCATCGGGCCGTATGAGGCCTGCTTTATCTCCTTTCAGTTGTCGGTGTCGTATCACTACACCGCCTCTGTCTCCTCTAAATTTTGCCATCCGAATATTTATTACCCACCTTGTCCATTCGATGGCCATGATGTCTCGCGCACCTTGCCATACCGCTATCGGCACAATCTCTGACCATACTATAGCTAATTTTGTGAAAAATTCTCTGAAGCGCTCAGTGTCTAGTTTCATTATTGCCATTAGTTATGCGCTCTTGTGATGACCTAGGTTGTTTCCCCCGGCCTGTATAACTAAGATGACCGGACCTCTTGCCTCTCTCCCTACCTTGATTACCTCCATTAGTACCTGTGGCCATAGCAGGCCTCTAATACCTCTCCAGTTGAAATATGTGTTATGAAACTCTAATTTCCTCCCGCCTGGGCGGACTTTCGCCCTTTTTTGTGCCCAATATATATACGAGTGGCCTATCACTCACACTGTTGACTTAGCGTCACCTGTAAAAGAAACAAACCACGTTAGGATAACAAGTCCGGTCTTATGTATCTCGCCAAACACGTGGATCGCCATCTCCCTATCCTCTGAACTTCCGTTTCTGACAGTCCTGCTCTTGCTGCTTCCGTGGCCGCACCTATGCGGAATGAGTGTGTCCCGTAATCTTTGGGGTGGTTCCCTACCGATGTTATGCATATATTAAATATAGCTTGGAACAGGTATCTTGATAATGGCGTTCCATCAATGTGTGATAGGAAGAAATTACTTTGTGATCTGATGGTTAGATATGTTTTTACTATTTTTACCCGACTCAGTGTACCGTTTGTGGGTTGTAGAAGTACCCAAGTACCCCTGCCCGCTGGAACCGTTTTCGATTGGTGTATGCGTAGACGTATTGCATTATTGGCTATGACTACGTCCTGGTGTAATAAGCCTCCACTGGTGGTAATTTTGGATTGAGGGACTAATTCGCTTATACATAGCGCCCCGAAGAAGGCGATCACAAATGCAGTAGACATTAGTGTTGCTTCAAATTGTGAGTGTCATGTTAATGGTGTTAGGGATATGATGTGAGAAATCAGTTTTAGTGACACGGGACGGGACGTCTACATTCCTGACTTGGCTGACCCCTTTTCCACCCTTTTATGGATTGTCTGATGATGAATCTTTGTCACATCTCCCCAATTCAGTAGTTGGAAGTGAAATGCTACTCCGGTCAGACACCGCTGCGCTGACGCTCCTGATATGCCCCTCATCATTAGCTGGTGGAGAAATTCTATGGTGACTTGTGATCTGGCTTGTTCACATTGGTCAACCCGTCTGCCTGCTACTAGTCGTGTCCACTCTTCCCATGCCTTACCGTATGCTTGCCACGTTGACGGGGCAACTGACGCTCTGATTAATGGCATCAACTATTCGCCACTAGATCCCATAGGGAGGGTGGGCAACTGTTGCCCGATGGGTGGGCGTTGTGGAAGAGCTCTGTGAAAATCTGCCAATTGAATTGTTATAAAGCGTTAGCAGCAGCTTTATACCCCTCAGCATAGTGGTTAGCGCAGACCCATACATTGTGTTTTAGGCACAAGAATGCTAGCCTGCGTAGTAGGCCTAGCACTGGGAGAGACGATGATGCCATCTTATTAATGCAGTGCGATAGGCTGGTGTTTTGTGTTATGAAGTGTATATTTTTGTTAGCCAGGCGCGCGCCCCATATTTCTATTGCTACCACTATTGGGAAAAATTATTTTCAGGGCTAGATGCAGCTAAAAATTATTATTAATTTCAAAGCTGGTGGAGCTTGGTATAGATGGCCTAATACAATGAGTCCCACACACTGCTAGAAGCCCTAATATTTTTTCAGAGCTAGATGCAGATAAAAATTATTTTTAATTTGCAACCTGATGGAGGTCAGTGTAGATGGACTAATAGACCAAGTCCCACACACTGCTAGAAGCCCAAATATTTTTTCAGACGTAGATGCAGAAAAAAATTATATTCAATTTGCAACCTAATGGAGGTCAGTATAGATGGACTAATAGAACAAGTCCCACACACTGCTAGAATCCCAAATTTTTTTTCTGAGGTAGATGCAGAAAAAAATGATATTCAGTTTGCAACCTGATGGAGGTCAGTATAGATGGACTAATAGACCAAGTCCCACACACTGCTAGAAGCCCAAATACTTTTTCAGAGCTAGATGCAGATAAAAATTATTTTTAATTTGCAAACTGATGGAGATTGTAACGGGTCTGGGAGGCGGAACCTCTGGGCTACTATACAAGGGAGCGGTCCATGTAAGGGAGCGGGTGGCGACCAGGCAGGCAGTCACAGCAGGTGACCGGGACAGTCTCTGGGTGTACGGGCAGGAGGTCACGGCAAGTGATCAGGGCAGTCTCTGGAAGAACGGGCTGGAGGTCACGGCAAGTGACCGGGGCAGTCTCTGGAAGAACGGGCTGGAGGTCACGGCAAGTGACCGGGGCAGTCTCTAGGTAAAGGGTAGGTACGACCTGTGATGGCTGAACCTCCAGGTAGGCTAGCAAGGCAGATGGAGGATGTGTGCTCCCAGGTGAGCAAGCGAGAGTCTCTGGAATAGCAGGTGGTCACAGCACGTGACGGCGGAGCCTCCAGGTAGGCAAGCAGGCAGGTAGCGGAGAAGCGCTCCCAGGTGAGCGGGCAAGAGTCTCTGGAATAGCTGGTGGTCACAGCACGTGACAGCGGAGCCTCCGGGCAGGCAAGCAGGCAGGTAGCGGAGAAGCGCTCCCAGGTGAGCGGGCAAGCTGGTCCATAGACAGACTGACCGGAGTTGTAAGGCAGACCGTCTGACCTCAGGCAAGCAGGCAGGTAGCTGATGTGCGCTCCCAGGTGAGCGGGCAAGTTGGTCCTTAGACAGACTGACCGGAGTTGTAAGGCAGACCGTCGGACCTCAGGCAGGCAGGCAGGTAACAGGAAATCAGGCAGGATTAGGACAGCAAGCTGGCAGGAATCTGGCAGGTAACTGGCAGGTAACTGGCAACGGGACCTGAGGGCTGAAGCAGAGTAGAACGGTGCAACAACATTGCTCAGGCACCTCCATTTTGGAGGAGGTGCCTTATATATGGTAAAGTCCTCCGGTCATTGGCCGGGGACTCCTTAGGACGGCGCGCGCGGCCCCTTTAAGAGGGAGGGAGGGCGCGCGCGCGCGCCCTAAGCACAGTGGCCGGGAAGGAGCGCGCGCTGCCGGCAGAGCGGGAGAGGGACGCCGGGCACGGAGCAGAGCGGTGAGGGGAACAGCGTCCCTGCCTAGCAGAGGGCAGGGACGCCGGCACTACAGTACCCCCCCCTTTAGGCCCCCCTTTTTTAGGCCAGATAGAAATTTAGCTAGGATGAGAGGGGCATGGATGTTCTCCCGGGGCTCCCACGTTCTCTCCTCAGGACCAAACCCCTTCCAATCTACCAGAAAAAAGGTCTTTCCTCTTACCCTTTTGGTGGCAAGAATGTTCTCTACCTCAAACTCGTCTTCAGCAGAAACCGGAGCAGGAGGCGTACCTGTAGACTTGGAAAAAGAGTTAAGCACCACGGGTTTGAGGAGAGATACATGGAAGGAGTTAGGGATCCGTAAGTTGGCCGGGAGTTTCAATTTATAGGCCACCGGGTTGATCTGACTGATGACCTCCAGAGGACCGATGAACCGAGGCCCTAACTTGTAAGAAGGTATCTTGAGTCGAACATATTTAGATGAGAGCCAGACTTTATCTCCTGGACGAAATTGTGGAGGATCCAGGCGTTTTTTGTCAGCGTGTCTTTTCATACGCTCGGATGACAGAAGGAGTGCGGACCGGGTACTCTCCCACATGGAGGAAAATTTGCTAACGAGAGATTCCGCAGCCGGGTTGTCCACAGAGGTGGAGACAGGAAAAGGAATCCGAGGATGCTGACCAAAGACTACAAAAAACGGGGATTTGGAGGAGGATTCGCTCTCGTGATTATTATAAGAGAACTCGGCCCATGGTAGGAGATCCACCCAGTCAGAATGGTGGGCATTAACGAAGTGCCGGAGGTAACTGGTCAGGTTCTGATTGATCCGCTCCACTTGACCATTGGACTGTGGGTGGTAAGCGGAAGAGAAGTCCAGGGTGACGTCTAGTAGTTTACAAGTGGCTCTCCAGAAACGTGAGGTGAACTGTACCCGACGATCCGACACGATGTGGAGGGGCAGGCCATGAAGACGGAAGATGTGGCGGATAAAGTCTTTAGCCAGCTCGGGTGCAGACGGAAGGCCTGGCAGGGGAATAAAGTGAGCCATCTTGGAAAAGCGGTCAGCGACCACCCAAATGACCGTA
Organism: Phyllobates terribilis; assembly: GCF_046119375.1. Lineage (NCBI taxonomy): Eukaryota > Metazoa > Chordata > Amphibia > Anura > Dendrobatidae > Phyllobates > Phyllobates terribilis. The sequence goes on from NW_027362761.1 coordinate 794,249,999, forward strand.
CAACCGGCAGAGACGGGGAGATCAGTTATAAAGTCCATTGCTATATGCTGCCAGGGGGCAGCAGGTACAGGAAGCGGAAGGAGGCGTCCGGCTGGCAGATGTCTCGGGACTTTGTTGCGGGCGCAGGACACACAGGCAGAAACAAAGTCTATTATGTCCTTGTGCAGGGTAGGCCACCAATAGTGCCGGGCAATAAGCTGGAGGGTCTTTTTCTGACCGGCGTGGCCAGCTAGTTTAGACGAATGGCCCCAGTGTAGGATCTTCTCCCGATCAGGTACTGAAACAAACGTCTTACCGGGAGGGAGACGATTTAGACTCACGGGAGCCACCTGCATTACTCTGGCGGGATCGATGATATGTTTAGGTTCTTCCTCGAGATCGGACACCAGAAAGGATCGGGACAAGGCGTCTGCTTTGACGTTTTTGTCAGCCGGGCGAAAATGAAGAACAAAATCAAAGCGAGCAAAAAACAAGGACCACCGGGCTTGGCGCGGGTTAAGTCTCTGGGCATGCTGGAGGTAAGCCAAGTTCTTGTGGTCAGTGTAAATTATTACCGGATGAAGAGCCCCCTCGAGTAGGTAACGCCACTCCTCCAACGCCAGCTTGATGGCCAATAACTCTCGGTCTCCTATGGAATAGTTGCGCTCAGAAGAGGAGAAGAGTTTGGAGAAGAAGCCACAAGTTACCATTCTCCCGGAAGATGATTTTTGAGTAAGTACCGCTCCGGCTCCAGAGGAGGAGGCGTCAACTTCCAGGAAGAACTGCTTGTTGCCGTCCGAGCGATGCAGCACCGGGGCGGAAGAGAAGGCCTGTTTTAGGGAAAGAAAGGCCTCCTCTGCTTCGGGCGGCCACTCTTTGGGATTAGTACCCTTACGGGTGAGCGCGGAAATTGGGGCAGTCCGGGAAGAGAAGTGCGGGATGAAGAGGCGGTAATAGTTGGCGAAGCCCAGGAACCGTTGAATAGCCTTCAACCCCTCTGGTCGGGGCCATTTCTCGATGGCAGACAGTTTCTCAGGATCCATTTGTAGGCCGGTCTGAGAGATAATGTAGCCCAGAAACGGAAGCGAGGTCTGCTCAAAGAGGCACTTCTCATATTTAGCGTAGAGATGGTTCTGCCTGAGCCTGAGCAGGACCTGACGAACATCCCTCCTGTGAGTCTGGAGATCCGGAGAGAAGACCAAGATGTCGTCCAGGTACACCACTACGCAGGAGTAGAGAAGGTCCCGGAAGATGTCATTGACCAACTCTTGAAAGACGGCAGGAGCGTTACAGAGGCCAAAGGGCATTACCAGATATTCATAGTGGCCGTCCCGGGTGTTGAATGCCGTCTTCCATTCATCCCCCTGACGGATACGAACCAGGTTGTACGCCCCACGGAGGTCCAGTTTGGTGAAGATTCTAGCCCCCCTCAGACGATCAAATAACTCCGGAATGAGCGGAAGGGGGTACTTATTCTTCACCGTGATCTGGTTAAGGCCTCTATAGTCTATACAGGGACGGAGAGAGCCGTCCTTCTTTTTGACGAAAAAGAAGCCTGCTCCCGCCGGGGAGGTAGATTTCCGGATGACTCCCCTGGCCAGATTCTCCTCAATATATTCGGACATCGACCGGGTCTCAGCAGCGGATAATGGATAAATACGCCCACGGGGAGGAGAAGTACCAGGTAACAGGTCGATAGGGCAGTCGTATGGTCTATGAGGGGGTAGTGTCTCTGCCTCCTTTTTATTAAAGACATCAGCATAAGACCAATAAGGAATCGGAAGTCCAGGTAGATTAGCTGGGGTAGGAGAAGGACGGACGGGATGAACGGGAACCAGACAGGTCTTATGGCAGCCCTGTCCCCAGCGAAGGACTTCTCCGGTCTGCCAGTCAAGAACGGGTGCATGTTTCTGGAGCCAAGGTAGGCCTAGCAAGAGGGCGTGAGAGAGTCCAGGCAGAACATGGAAGGAGATACTTTCAGAATGCAGCATTCCCACCTGCAGAGTAATGGATTCGGTGATGAGTTGGATGGGGCGTGGTAAGAGCCCCCCATCCACGGCAGCAACAGACAAGGGTACAGCCAGAGGTTTGGTGGGGATGCGGTATTTCTCTACCAGGGACTGTGAAATAAGATTCCCGGCTGCTCCAGAGTCCAGCTGGGCTAGTTCGAAATAACGGTTCTCCCCGTAGACGATTGAAACTGACAACAGCAGGGATGGAGAGGATTTATTCTTGTCTAGGTGGACCTCTCTGAGCGAACCTAGACACAGGCGTTTCCCGACCTCTCCGGGCAGGCACGGATCCGGTGCTCCTTACTGCCACAGTAGAAGCAGGTCCCCTCGGCACGGCGTAAGTCCTGACGGGTCTTGACCATCTTGGTCTGGTCGACCTGCATAGGCTCAGGAGGGTGTACCTGGTTAGAGACAGAAGGAGTGACGGGTTTCTGAAAAGTAGGAGCTAGACGTGGTAACCTCCTCTCACGGGTGACCTCTCTGGCACGCTCCTGGAACCATAGGTCAATCCGGGTGGCAAGAGTTATTAAGTCATCGAGAGTGGTAGGAATGTCCCGACCGGCAAGTTCATCTTTAATACGGCCGGACAGACCCTCCCAGAAGACGGAAACCAGAGCGTCGTTATCCCAGGCCAGCTCCGAGGCAAGGGTACGGAATCGTATGGCATATTGGCCCACGGTGAGACTTTCCTGACGGAGGCGTAGCAACGATGATGCGGATGAGGTCTTCCGTCCGGGTTCGTCGAAGACTTTCCGGAAAGCCGTGACAAAAGCAGGCAAATTGGACACCAGGGGGTCTCCTCTCTCCCATAGAGGATTTAGCCAGGCCAGGGCCTCCCCGGTGAGATGGGACATGATGAATGCAATTTTGGCTCGGTCGGAGTTAAACTGGTGGGACAATAGTTCAAAGTGCAGGGTGCACTGATTTATGAAGCCCCGAGCCTGGGCTGAGTCGCCTCCGAAGCGAGGAGGTGCAGAAAGCCGAGGTCCGGGGTAGGATATCATGGTGTTAGTGGACAGCGGAGCTGCCGGATTGCGAGACATGGCACTGGCGGAGGTTGTTGGTGGAACAGTCAGAGTGTCCAGGCGAGTATTGACATTCCGCAGGTGACCCAGGATGGACTCCTGTTGGGACCTTTGACGGGACAGTTCATGACACAGGTCCGAGAGCGAGGGAGCTTGGGTGCCACCGGGTTCCATGGCCCGAGCAAACTGTAACGGGTCTGGGAGGCGGAACCTCTGGGCTACTATACAAGGGAGCGGTCCTTGTAAGGGAGCGGGTGGCGACCAGGCAGGCAGTCACAGCAGGTGACCGGGACAGTCTCTGGGTGTACGGGCAGGAGGTCACGGCAAGTGATCAGGGCAGTCTCTGGAAGAACGGGCTGGAGGTCACGGCAAGTGACCGGGGCAGTCTCTGGAAGAACGGGATGGAGGTCACGGCAAGTGACCGGGGCAGTCTCTAGGTAAAGGGTAGGTACGACCTGTGATGGCTGAACCTCCAGGTAGGCTAGCAAGGCAGATGGAGGATGTGTGCTCCCAGGTGAGCAAGCGAGAGTCTCTGGAATAGCAGGTGGTCACAGCACGTGACGGCGGAGCCTCCAGGTAGGCAAGCAGGCAGGTAGCGGAGAAGCGCTCCCAGGTGAGCGGGCAAGAGTCTCTGGAATAGCTGGTGGTCAAAGCACGTGACAGCGGAGCCTCCGGGCAGGCAAGCAGGCAGGTAGCGGAGAAGCGCTCCCAGGTGAGCGGGCAAGCTGGTCCATAGACAGACTGACCGGAGTTGTAAGGCAGACCGTCTGACCTCAGGCAAGCAGGCAGGTAGCTGATGTGCGCTCCCAGGTGAGCGGGCAAGTTGGTCCTTAGACAGACTGACCGGAGTTGTAAGGCAGACCGTCGGACCTCAGGCAGGCAGGCAGGATTAGGACAGCAAGCTGGCAGGAATCTGGCAGGTAACTGGCAGGTAACTGGCAACGGGACCTGAGGGCTGAAGCAGAGTAGAACGGTGCAACAACATTGCTCGGGCACCTCCATTTTGGAGGAGGTGCCTTATATATGGTAAAGTCCTCCGGCCATTGGCCGGGGACTCCTTAGGACGGCGCGCGCGGCCCCTTTAAGAGGGAGGGAGGGCGCGCGCGCGCGCCCTAAGCACGGTGGCCGGGAAGGAGCGCGCGCTGCCGGCAGAGCGGGAGAGGGACGCCGGGCACGGAGCAGAGTGGTGAGGGGAACAGCGTCCCTGCCTAGCAGAGGGCAGGGACGCCGGCACTACAGAGATCAGTATAGATGGACTAATAGACCAAGTCCCACACACTGCTAGAAGCCCAAACATTTTTTCAGAAGTAGATGCAGAAAAAAATGATATTCAATTTGCAACCTGATGGAGGTCAGTATAGATGGACTAATGGAACAAGTCCCACACACTGCTAGAAGCCCAAATATTTTTTCAGAGCTAGATGCAGAATAAAATTATATTGAATTTGCAACCTGGTGTAGGTTAGTATAAATGGACTAATAGAACAAGTCCCACACACTGCTAGAAGCCCAAATATTTTTTCAGAGCTAGATGCAGAAAGAAATGATATTCAATTTGCAACCTGATGGAGGTCAGTATAGATGGACTAATAGACCAAGTCCCACACACTGCTAGAAGCCCAAATACTTTTTCAGAGCTAGATGCAGATAAAGATTATTTTTAATTTGCAACCTGATGGAGATCAGTATAGATGGACTAATAGACCAAGTCCCACACACTGCTAGAAGCCCAAACATTTTTTCAGAAGTAGATGCAGAAAAAAATTATATTCAATTTGCAACCTGATGGAGGTCAGTATAGATGGACTAATAGAACAAGTCCCACACACTGCTAGAAGCCCAAATATTTTCTCAGAGCTAGATGCAGAATAAAATTATATTGAATTTGCAACCTGGTGTAGGTTAGTATAGATGGACTAATAGAACAAGTCCCACACACTGCTAGAAGCCCAGATATTTTTTCAGAGCTAGATGCAGAAAAAAATGATATTCAATTTGCAACCTGATGGAGGTCAGTATAGATGGACTAATAGACCAAGTCCCACACACTGCTAGAAGCCCAAATACTTTTTCAGAGCTAGATGCAGATAAAAATTATTTTTAATTTGCAACCTGATGGAGGTCAGTGTAGATGGACTAATAGACCAAGTCCCACACACTGCTAGAAGCCCAAATATTTTTTCAGAAGTAGATGCAGAAAAAAATTATATTCAATTTGCAACCTGATGGAGGTCAGTATAGATGGACTAATAGAACAAGTCCCACACACTGCTAGAAGCACAATTTTTTTTTCTGAGGTAGATGCAGAAAAAAATGATATTCAATTTGCAACCTGATGGAGGTCAGTATAGATGGACTAATAGAACAAGTCCCACACACAGCTAGAGGCCCAAATATTTTTTCAGAGCTAGATGCAGATACAAATTATTTTTAATTTGCAACCTGATGGAGATCAGTATAGATGGACTAATAGACCAAGTCCCACACACTGCTAGAAGCCCAAACATTTTTTCAGAAGTAGATGCAGAAAAAAATGATATTCAATTTGCAACCTGATGGAGGTCAGTATAGATGGACTAATAGAACAAGTCCCACACACTGCTAGAAGGCCAAATATTTTTTCAGAGGTAGATGCAGATAAAAAATATTTTTAATTTGCAGCCTGATGGAGGTCAGTATAGATGGACTAATAGAGAAAGTCCCACACACTGCTAGAAGGCCAAATATTTTTTCAGAGCTAGATGCAGACAAAAAATTATTTTTAATTTGCAACCTGATGGAGGTCAGTATAGATGGACTAATAGAGAAAGTCCCACACACTGCTAGAAGGCCAAATATTTTTTCAGAGCTAGATGCAGACAAAAAATTATTTTGAATTTGCAACGTGATGGAGGTCAGTATATATGGACTAATAGAACAAGTCCCACACACTGCTAGAAGGCCAAATATTTTTTCAGAGCTAGATGCAGAAAAAAATTATATTCAGTTTGCAACCTGATGGAGGTCAGTATAGATGGACTAATAGAACAAGTCCCACACACTGCTAGAAGCCCAAATATTTTTTCAGAGCTAGATGCAGAAAAAAATTATATTCAATTTGCAACCTGATGGAGGTCAGTATAGATGGACTAATAGAATGATGCTATGCCCAAAAGATTTTACTTCACTAGGTGCAGTAAAAAAATTGGTATTCTATACACAGGTGGTATGTCTTGCAACACAGATAGGCTACTCCACTGACTAACACACTCTGCAATAGGCCAAAAAGGATTAGCTTTGCTAGATTCAGCCAAATGCTGTGAAAAAAACTTGCACAGCACTGGCACAGACCTGCCTGGCAAAAACTGATATGAACTGATGTAACCTAGTCCTGAAAAGGACTGCAATTACAATTAGTCTTTACTCCCACAATCTATCTATTTAAGAGCACAGACCTGCCTGATAAAAGTCGTACGAAATGCTGTAACCTAGTCCTTAAAAGGACTGCAATCACAACTATTCCCTACTCCCAAGCTATCTGTAGATTTGTGCGAAAATTGGCTTGAAATTAACAAGGTATAGCGCACACAGCAACGGCGGTGCCGTCTAACACGCAGTTGCAGCAGTGAGAAAATGGTGGCGACAGGGAAAATGGCTGGGTCTTATAGGACAAGGACATGTGACATACACTGCCAATGACACATGCCCTTGCTTGTGTGAAAATAAGCACTTCGCTCCGTGTGTGCGCTGCTGATAGGCTGACAGATTGCACCTCCCCACTGTAAATGCGGGAAAGAGAAAAAAAAATGGAGTTCTTCATTATTCCTGTAGAGATCCATCCCCTGCCCCTCCCCCCACCCCGCTGTACACTCAAACTGCGTATTAACATTAATTTTCATCATTACTGAGAAAAAATCCAGTTATGATTTTGGTGCACGAACAGTTATCGAACATAACCTCGAACAGCCAAATTTTTCTCAAATCGTTCGTGTTCGCCGAACGGCTCGAACACCGCCCAAAACAGCTCGAATTTGAGATTGGCGAACAGTTCGAGTAGAACAACGCTCATCTCTACCTGTGACACCTTGCAAGCTTCAACACAATGTTCACAAGGTAGACATCAGTGGTGGTTGGTCTCCTAGACAACGAACTAACTCCTTTATGATGATAGAGGACAACATCTGCAAGTAGTTTGTATGTTCTCCCCATGTTTGCGGGGGTTTCCTCCAGGTTCTCCAGTTACCTCCTCAGTAAAAAAGCAGCCATATAGGAGTGTTCACAGTTCAAAAAATTAGGTCCTGACACCACCATTTCCATGGCCAACAGACTGGAGATGGTGGATTTCCACCTCTTAGCTTTGTCATGTGTGGGAGGAAACAATCTTTTACGTGACCATAACTGTGGGACCGAGAGCTGGCTGCAGTGCTGAGAGAGGGTGGAGTATGGTTAAACGGACAAACTGATGGACTGTGAGTGAGGTGCAGGGGGACATGTTATGGTGGATTGAGAAACATGTGGTGTGCTCGGTGAAACAAACACAACAGGCATGTCCGCTTCCATTACAGCTGATGGGCTCTCACTCAGACTGACTGGAGCAGGTAGAGAAGCAGAGGTTCTACGGTGGGAGACCTGTGTGCCAATACTTGGCATGGTAACAGAGGAGGAGGAAGAAGCAGCGGATGCGGTTGATGGGTCAGCTGATGGTTGTTGAGGTCCGCTGGTCTGTATTTTAGTGCAGTGAGATTCCTAGCGTAATGCATGTTGCATGCGCATGTGAAGGTTCATGCATGTAGTAGTCAAATTATTGAACTTTTTCCCTCTACTGAGTTTTTTCTTGCAAAGTGTGCAGATAACGTGAGATGGCTCATCCTTTGCGGTCTCAAAAAAGGCTCAGGCTAGTCAACCCTTGCCATACCTGTGAACTGCAGACCCGTGTCCGCTGCTGGCCACAGCCACAGTTGTGGCTAAGGATTCAGTGCTCCTCGTGCTTGCATCACTCTGTGTCTGTGCCGTAGGGTGGAAGGTAACCTCCTTGTCTTCCTCCTTAACCTCCTCAGATGAGCTACTCGGCTGCGTGACTCTGGGTTCACACCAAGTAGGATCTTAAACCTCATCATCATCCAATATGTTATCCCATTCCTCGCCCTCAGAGTGACCCTTCTCCTCTTGTTGCCCTGACAGCACAGTACAGTCTGCATGAGCCTCAGGTATCTGAGTCTCATCAGGATCACCTCCCTCCCCGGTGGTTAACGTCTGGTGACAAGGGTCAAGAACCTACTCGGATCCTACTCCGTCCTGCCCCGAATCCATCCTAAATAAAGATACTGGAAACAACTTCAGCCCTGGTTCCCTCTTTAAGTGAAGCATCTCTGTGGCTCTATTCTCTAGCCCTAGAGAATCTTCCTCACCAGCGACAGCATATCCGGATCCTATATCTCCCCATGTCCTATCCTTGAGTCCTAGCTTCTTCTGCAGCCTGCAGACAGAATGTGCCCCTGGGTCCTCAATACCTCTGTTGAGTTTCTCCGGCCGGCTAAGGGGACTTTTGAATATGGAACCTTCACTGGTGATCCCACTGTCTGGGGTATGAGGCTCCCGTCTGCCCTAGCAGCCACTATACTCAAGCTGCCCGTATGGTTCTCAGTCCAAACTCTCACTGAATCTTTCTGGAAACTAAGCAGAGATTTTCCTAATGTGCCCACCCTCTGTAGGCTGTCATCACACAACTTTAACCCCTTCACTGTCTGCAATACTGCTGGCAGACTCAACCTGGCATCTGCACCCGGGACAGTGGCATCTTGTGGCTGGTTACCAATACTACAGCCCACAAGGAATTATATCAGAAACAAGCTTAATACACACTCTATGCTTGATCATAGCACTAAGTTCCCCCTCTACTCTACTGACTGGATTATCACAGCTAACCCCTTGATTGGACCTAACGGCAGCTCAGAGAGATCTAACTATGGGAACATTCTCTTTTAACTCTTTTAGTGCCAAAGGAAGGCTACATCCTTCCCTACTACTACACATGGTATAGAATGGGTGAACAGTTCTACAGACTCGCCCATCTGTGGTTCGCTACAGTCAGTTGGGCACTTGGACAGTTGTGACACGGAGAGAAGCAAGGATAATTGGGGTGCCACCTCTGTTGACTGTACTGTGTGTGATGTGGAGGAAGAAGAGGAGGTCCTACTCTTTCTGGCCCTTATCAACAAGGCGTATCGCTGTGTGGCTACCAAAGAAAGGGAGTGGAGTAGCCCATCCAGTATTAGAAATTGTCAGTTGTCTTTGGATAGGACATGACGGTGCTGGTTCACTAGTGCTTTCACTAACATTACCACCTACCCCAGTTAAACCTTGAACACCAAGCCTGTTCCCCCTTTCACCACGACCTCTCTTTTTCCCACTCATGCTGCCCAGATACTGTGGTAGGAGCACGCTATTAGCAAAACAAAATTAGATTTTTTCCTCTGCAACAGCACTTCACACACCTGAATTTCAGCGGCACTATATGACAAGGTAAGATATGGCTTGCTGCATAACGTTACTAACCGAACTATGTATTTTTTTTTACTGCGCCTGTATAACATACGAGATATTCTCCAAACTATTTCAAACTCAGATCTAGCCTGCTGTATCATGTTAGGAACAGCAAAAAATAGATTTTTTGACTCTGCACAAGCTCTGAATACAGATGAATTTCACCGCCACTAAAAGGACTAGCTGGCGTATAGCAGAGTGTAACACGTTTGCCACACAAAAAAAATCTTTTGTGGACTCTGCCTAGCAAGACTAAAAAATCATTTTTTTTACTTTGAAAACAGCTGAGGTTCACTGCCACTAAGATAGTAGGTGGCTTTTAGCAGACTGTATCACGTTTGCCACACAAAAAAAATCTTTGGTGGACTGTGGCTAGCAACAGAAAAAATCTTTTTTTTTACTCTGAAAACAGCTGAAGTTTATCATCACTAACGTAGTAGCTGACATAGCAGTGTGTGACGTTTTCCTACAAGGGATTGCTTGCTTGCTTTATCACATTAGCAAGTGCAAAAATAGATTGAATGTATACTCCTGCATGGAGCACAGATAGTACAACCAGTGCACAACACTGTTCAATGCCATAGGCCCTGCTCTTTCTGTCAGAATCTCAGTAATTGCACAAAAACAAAAAAAGTACTGCAAGGTCAATTGAACAGGTACACAGCACAGGACTTATCTACACTATCTGACTTCCACAGAAGCGCCCATCTATCTAGCTAATATCTCTCATTACATAGGAGCTGTGTGCATGAGGAGTGCCTATCACAAGTGACATGCATAAAATGACGCTGAGGGAACATGGCCGCTTTTGTATATAGAGAGGACATGTGATTTCAGCAGCCAATTGCAGAAACCCTTGTGTCTGGGACACTGTGGATGCTTCCTGCTCTCTGATTGGCTAGCCGTGCTTTCCTGACTTAAAGACCCATGGAAGCATCTCTGACTCCCAGGGCACTGCCTAAAACTATGGTCATCTCATCAGATGTGATCCTATATTACTGCGGTAATAATACAGACATTTTTGGCAACGTGACAAATCTTAAACTCCATTTAAAATGGGCAAGGTGTGTGTCAAGGGACGGGGAAGTGGACGTTATGGTGATGGTTATAGTGCACGCAGAGACCGTGGGCAAGATGAAACTGTGCCTGCTGAGGGAGCACAACAGACACGCATGTCATGTCGGACTACCTTCCTGTCACAATTTCTAGGGGGCCGCGGAACACCACTATTGAAGCCAGAGTAGTGTGAAAAGGTTGTTGGTTGGATAGCAGATAAAGATTCCAGTCAGTTTGCCACCACCACCGCCCTCTGTTCCACATGGTCCAGTCTCAGTAGAGGTGAGTCTGTACTAGAGATGAGCGGTGTTTGACTAGAACTGTTCGCCAATCTCAAATTCGAGCTGTTTTGGGCGGTGTTCGAGTTGTTCGACGAACCCGAATGATTTGCAAAAAATTCGGCTGTTCGAGGTTATGTTCGATAACTGTTCGTGCACCAAAAGCGTGTCCTGCTATCTGGTGCTATTTAGAGCACCAATCATGCAAGGATTGTCTGCCACTCACTGTAATGCCACAGCCATGGTGGTTGTGGCATTACAGTGATTGCCCAAATCGATGGGAACAGTGCCAACAGTGAAACATGAAAAGCCGGCAATTCAGCAGCGGCATACACCGGTACCCGACAATTTAGAACCGAAAGAATAGAGTGTGGCACCCCAGGGGTCTGGTTTTCCACAGTAACAGCAATGTTATGTCTGAGAGCAGGTGGGAGGTCTCTTGGTCAGGGATCCTATGCATGCCACACCTCCTGCCCAGTCCTGGGAGGGGAAGAACTTCCCCTATATAAACCTAGGGCTGAGGCAGGGTGAGTGAGTAGAGAAGAAGCAGAGAAAAGAAGCAAATATAGGAAGAAACAACAGGAGCTCTGTGGGAGCAGTGTTACAAGGAGTCAGGGGCTGGCAGCTGCAGAGCTCGCCCTGACTGAGAAGTTATCACCGGACCCGGAGTCCGAGGCTGTGGGGACTAACTCCTATCCAGCAGCAGAAACCAACCGGCAGGGGATTGCAGGTCCTCTGGCCCAGAAACCCGAAGGCCCCGAGTCACCGGCCATACGGGTGAGCACCACACGGTACACTCAGGGACGTGGGCTACTTATACCCGCCTCTAGCAAGGTAGCCAGAAGAGTATCGCTAGTTTGGGAGGCCTACAACTCCGCCTGGCCAGGGGAGATCCCATCTGCTCAAGGACTGACCAGGCCCCAATCGCTAGCCAGTACTCCGGGAGGGTCTATCTTTGTCACCAGTAAAGACCCTGAACTACACAGTACCGTCTCCGAGTGGTTCCTGCTACCCCCATCATCCACGTCGGCTGCCCTGAGGCCATACCCCTCCCGTTGGGGGTTATACTATCACGCTGCACAATCCTACTACCGGCCTCAGCGGTCTGCCCTGCAGCAGCAGCTCCCTGGCTGCACTCAACGGGTGGCGTAGTCGTCCAACATCTACCGCTAAAACAGCGCCACTTAGTCTGACTCCCTGGGCACGGACCGAATCACCGCCACGAGACTACAACCCTCAACAGATCCGGCTCCGGGTAAGCTCCCGCGTGCGCAACGCAGCGCGACACAGGCCCAGGGGAGCGTCAACTTTTGGCGTAGTCGGCAGGATTTCGTGCCCGCAACCACCGGGTACTGCGTGCCTGAAAAAGACTGTGAAAACTTACCCGTGGTGAAGATTCCCGCCATCCGGCGCAATCTTCCGCTTTCTTCCCGCCATCGGTGGAGTTTTCCCGCCATCCGGCGCCATCTTCGGCCTTCTTCCCGCCATCCGTGGAGTTTTCCCGCCATTGGACGCCATCTTGAGGACGCCGCGCGGGAAGAAGAGGGGCGTGGACTCCGAAAACGCGCGAGAACTGAAGCCCCGCCTCACGTCCGGACGTTGCGTAAGGTCCTGGAAGGAGCCCAGCAGACGCCGACGTCACAGGAGCGCGACGGAAGGTCCTCAACCCTGACGATCCACTGCGGAGCCGCGGCCTACGGAAGAGGATCATCGCAAGGTAGGCCACGGTCCACTAGGGGGGAGAAGGATGTCGGATACGGAGGAGAGCTTCACCGCTCCAACCCCCGCCAGCGCCACCGCTGTTGCGGTCATGCCTTTCACCATGCCCTATATCCCGGGGGCAGCCTGGCTACCCCAGTACTCAGGGGAGTCACATACCCTGCAGGACTTTAGAGAAAAACTGGATAGCCTCTTCCAGGTATACCCCCTCACAGAACAGCAAAAAGTAAGCATCCTGGTGGCCCAATTAACCGGGGCAGCCCAAAGGGAGGTAAAGTCCTGGCCACCTGGGGGGAGGACTGTCGCAGGGATACTAACCCGGCTGAGGGACACCTTTGATACCCGCACCTCAGCCGAGATCAAGCTTAGATTCTACGGGTGCAAACAGCGGGCACATGAGAGTATAAGGGACTATGCCCTGAACCTATAAGAGGCCCTGAGAGCCATTAAGCAGACCGACCCTGACGGCGTGGGAGACGAGGACAGGCTGTTAACTGAACAATTTATAGAGGGTTTATATTGCAATGCCCACCGAACCCAGTTGCGGGCAATGGCCTTACAGGACCCTCATCTGGGATTTGCACAGTTCAAGGACAGAGCCATCCGGGTGCTCCGAGAACCGGCACCAGGTGGCGTTGTGACCCACAGACGCCCCACTACCACCTACCACCAGGAGGCGGCGCCCTTGTCGGCAGGGCCTGTGGGAGCTGATGCGCAGGCTTTGAACAATGACTCGGCTCCAGACCTGCACCATCAGGTCCAAGAGCTAGCTAAAAGCGTTGCTGCGCTAACCCGAACTGTGCAGTCTTTACAGGTTTCCACTCCAGGGAAGATCCAGCTGGCATCCGGACCGGAGGACATCCCGTGGCGTCGACCAAGGAGGACCCCACCGGCCAGAGGAAGACCCAGCGACCGATACAACGAGGACGGACGACCCATCTGCCGCCGCTGTAATCAACCCGGACATATGGCAAGGTACTGTCCTTTAAACTGGCACAACCTAGGGTAGAGGGCCAACCCCTAGGAAAAAGATCATCAGGCCCATCAAACTGGCGCGACAAATATGTGGGAGGACGTCCAGTCTTGCCTGTGGTACTGGATGGCATTCCTATGAGTGCCCTACTGGACACCGGGTCACAGGTCACCACCATCCCGTACGTGCTCTTCAAGCAGTACTGGAATGACTCGGATATTACCCGCTACCCTGACGACGACTTGAGTATCATCGCCAGCAATGGTCAGCCCGTGCCACAGATCGGATTTAAAGAGGTGACCATTAAAATTGGTAGAGTTGAACTGGCAGCACAGGGACTGATCATTGTAGACATTGACAAACACGAGAGTCACCCAAAGATAACTCTAGGAACTAATGTAATTGAAAATTGTCTTGCAGAGGTGATTTTCCTTTTACAGCAGGTTGCCAAGAACGCCAGCTCCGGCGAGCAGCGAGTGCTCCAAAAAGAGATCCGGGCACTGATGCGACGGCAACAGGTGGAACTCTCCGGCGGTGAGATTGGTAGCGTGAGAATGTGTGACCCTTTCCCTATTGCCATGCCCCCAAAAAGTGAAATGATGATTTGGTGCCGGGCAGCTATTGGTCTGAGAGGTAGAGATTACCAGGCAATGGTAGAACCAGTTTACTCAGACAGTAGGCCCACCATCTTGACAGCACGAGGGGTGGTTAATGTACGCCATGGGAGGGTGCCCGTTCGCATAATCAATATCGGGAAGAGGGAAGTGTACCTGCCCCGGTATGCCACGCTAGCCAAATTATATACCATTAACCAAAATGCTATACAATCTGTGGAACCCTTGCCTCCATCTCACCCGGAGGAAGGTAACGGCTCTAAGAAAACAATGGAGGACTGGTGTCAGTAACTACATTTGGGTACTGACTCCACTCCCTCACATCAGAAACAGGGAGTCTATCGGGTGGTTCAAGAGTACGAGAGAGTGTTTAGTAAACACCCGTTAGACTTCGGGCGAGTCAAGGGGGTAGAACACCACATCCCCACGGGAGACCATCCTCCCATAAAAGAGAGGTATCGACCCGTACCCCCTGCACACTACCAACACGCCAAGGGGATGCTTAGAGACATGAAGGAGGCTGGGGTGATCAGGGATAGCTGTAGCCCCTGGGCAGCTCCACTAGTCTTAGTCAAAAAGAAAGACAACACCATGAGGATGTGTGTAGATTACCGGAAAATCAACCGTATCACACACAAGGATGCGTACCCCTTACCAAGGATAGAGAAGTCTTTGGCTGCTTTAAGATCTGCTAACTTCTTCTCTACCTTGGATCTCACTAGTGGGTACTGGCAGGTTCCTGTAGCAGAGGCGGACCGGGAGAAGACCGCATTCACCACCCCGATGGGACTTAGCAAGTTTACCTGCATGCCGTTCGGACTCTGCAACGCACCAGGAACCTTCCAACGATTAATGGAGTGCTGTCTGGGCCATAGAAACTTCGAGACGGTCCTGTTGTACCTGGACGATGTCATCGTATATTCTAAGACTTATGAGGACCACCTGAAACACCTGGCGGAAGTGTTCGAAGCTCTGGCAAGCTACGGCCTAAAGGTGAAACCCTCCAAGTGTCACCTCCTGAAACCAAAGGTGCAGTACCTGGGACACGTGGTGAGCGCTGACGGAGTGGCTCCCGACC
This sequence comes from Phyllobates terribilis, assembly GCF_046119375.1. Classification (NCBI taxonomy): domain Eukaryota; kingdom Metazoa; phylum Chordata; class Amphibia; order Anura; family Dendrobatidae; genus Phyllobates; species Phyllobates terribilis. The sequence goes on from NW_027362761.1 coordinate 794,265,255, forward strand.
CTGATAAGATCACCGCAATTAAGGAATGGCCAAGTCCCTCCAGTGTAAAGGAAGTGCGGCAGTTCCTTGGGTTGGTAGGCTACTACCGCAGGTTCATCCCCGGTTTCACCAAAAAGGCAGCTCCTATGCAGGACCTCCTGATAGGCCAGTCCCGGAAGGCCAAGAACCAGAAGCCGCCCTTCAGATGGGAGAAGTTGGAAGAGGAGTCCTTCCGCCAGCTGAAGATGGCCCTCACGGGGGATGAAATCCTGGCGTACCCGGATTACAGCCAGCCCTTTATCCTCTACACCGACGCAAGTAACATCGGGCTAGGAGCCGTGCTGTCCCAGATCCAGCAGGGGAAAGAACGAGTAATCGCTTACGCCAGCCGAAAACTGCGACCCACCGAGAGAAACCCTGAGAATTACAGCTCATTTAAGCTAGAGTTCCTGGCAGTGGTGTGGGCAGTCACCGAACGCTTTAAGCACTACCTCGCTTCTTCCCGGTTCGTCGTGTACACGGATAACAACCCGTTGACACACCTGGACACAGCAAGACTCGGTGCCCTAGAGCAGAGATGGATGGCCCGTCTGTCCAACTACGAGTTCACAATCAAATACCGGGCAGGACGCTCCAATACCAACGCGGACGCCCTGTCCAGGATGCCGAACCTACAGGACGTAGGAGAAGATCCAGAGGGACTGGAAGAAGTCGAACTCCCTGCGTTCCACCGGCATGGGACTATCCAGTATTCCCACCGGGTAAGGAGTAAGCAAGCCGCTACGTTTAACCCCTTGCCTCACTACAACTGGGAGGAAACGCAAGACAGTGACCCTGCCGTCCGACTGGTGAAGGAGATGCTGACTCGGCCAGAGGCTCGCCTTGACCCAGACGCTCCGGAGGAAGCCAAGCAACTGTGGGCTGAGAAGAGTCGACTGTTCCTTTACAAGGGGAAGTTGTGCCGCAGAATGGTTAACTCCCGGACGCATGAACTAATCTGGCAAGTAGTGGTGCCACGAAGAGACGCAGCCATGGTGATGGAGGCATACCACGACGGGGCTGGACACTTCGGATGGAAGAAGCTGGAGTTCCTGCTGCGCGAGCGGTTCCACTGGGTAGGCATGAGGGGAACCATCGAGAGGTGGTGCAGAGACTGTGGCCCGTGCAACCTAAGAAGGAAGGACCGTGCCATCCAGAAGACTCCCCTGCAGTCCATCGTCACCCGGCAGCCGTTGGAACTGGTAGCCTTGGATCATGTAAAACTGACCCCAAGCAGAAGTGGCTACGTCTACGCACTAACCATCGTGGATCACTACTCCCGGTTCTTGGTTGTCGTCCCCGTCAAGGACTTAACAGCTCGAACAGCAGCGAGAGCCTTCCAGCAGCATTTCTGCCGTCCACACGGGTACCCGGACCAAGTGCTGACGGACCAGGGACCTGCCTTTGAAGCGGAGGTCTTCCAAGAATTCTGCACTCTGTATGGCTGCCGGAAGATAAGGACGACACCCTATCATCCGCAAACTAATGGACTTTGTGAGAAAATGAACCAGGTGGTAATGGATCTTCTGAAAACGTTGCCCCTGGAAGAACGCAGTCTGTGGCCTGAGAAGCTGCCCGATCTGGTGGACCTATACAACCACATCCCGGTAGGTTCCACCAACTGTACCCCGGCTTACCTAATGAGGGCGAGACCTGGTAAGTTACCTGTTGACCTGGAAATGGGAGTCCTGACACCTGAGGACACTTCACCAGAAGCAGACTGGGACACAGAGAGGCAGCAGCAGTACCGGAGAGTACAGGAGAGCGTGGAGCGAAGTCTCTGTCAGGCTAGGGAAAGACAAGAGAAAACTTACAACCAGTATGCTCCCGCTGTTCCCCTGGTTCCCGGAGAGCAGGTCTTGAAGAGAAAAAGACGGCTCCACAAGTTGGACGACCAGTGGGAGAAGGACCCGTACACCGTACTGCCCTCAAGCCACGACAACCCAAAGGTCTGTACCATCAGTAAAGACGGAGGGGAAACCACAACCATTGTATCCCGGGATCACCTGAAGAAGTGTCCCGAACAGCTACGGAACCCTGAAGAGGAACAAGAAGACCCTCGACCCGTAGAGGAAAGGGAAGACATGGTTAATACTGTGCTCGGAGACTTCCCTCGGTCTTGGACTCAAGTCAATGGTGCAGTTGTGGTACCCGTACTCACCTTCCTCCAACCAGCATCCCAAGCACCTACGGAGCAACAGGTAGAGCTGGAAGAACAGCCGGTCCAGGAGGCAGAAGACCCCACACCAGCAGACCAGGAGGATCAACCCTCTGCTTGCAGTGAGCCTGCCATATCCCTAGTGAGCCAAAGGGCCCGTAGACCGCTGCCCAGTTTACCCTTAACAGCTCCTACACCCTGTAGTTCAGGGCCAGACAGTCAGCTCCGTAGGTCCACTAGGGCCACTAGGGGCCAGTTACCCGCACGTTGGAGGATTTGAAGTGTATAAATTGTTTTATTTGTGGTTACCTGTTTATTGTTGCTTGTGTATAATTATGTGTTTCTAGTTATTTTTAGGAGTCCTTGGTGGATTTACCGGGAATCCTTTGTACATAGTTGGAGCGTAACCCAGGACGGACTAAAGACTGTTAAGGACTCGGGGCAGGACAGACCCCTACCTGGTTACGTCTCCCTGTTTTGGTGAAATGGACACCTTGCTTTCTTCAAAGACTGCACCCGGTTACGGACATGCCGTGACCACCTTTATGTGTTTCTTTATTGTTATTGTTATATCTTGTTATGTTTTTCTAAAATATGTTTAGTCCCGGAGTACTAAATTTCACTAGGGGGGAATGTGGCACCCCAGGGGTCTGGTTTTCCACAGTAACAGCAATGTTATGTCTGAGAGCAGGTGGGAGGTCTCTTGGTCAGGGATCCTATGCATGCCACACCTCCTGCCCAGTCCTGGGAGGGGAAGAACTTCCCCTATATAAACCTAGGGCTGAGGCAGGGTGAGTGAGTAGAGAAGAAGCAGAGAAAAGAAGCAAATATAGGAAGAAACAACAGGAGCTCTGTGGGAGCAGTGTTACAAGGAGTCAGGGGCTGGCAGCTGCAGAGCTCGCCCTGACTGAGAAGTTATCACCGGACCCGGAGTCCGAGGCTGTGGGGACTAACTCCTATCCAGCAGCAGAAACCGACCGGCAGGGGATTGCAGGTCCTCTGGCCCAGAAACCCGAAGGCCCCGAGTCACCGGCCATACGGGTGAGCACCACACGGTACAATCAGGGACGTGGGCTACTTATACCCGCCTCTAGCAAGGTAGCCAGAAGAGTATCGTTAGTTTGGGAGGCCTACAACTCCGCCTGGCCAGGGGAGATCCCATCTGCTCAAGGACTGACCAGGCCCCAATCGCTAGCCAGTACTCCGGGAGGGTCTATCTTTGTCACCAGTAAAGACCCTGAACTACACAGTACCGTCTCCGAGTGGTTCCTGCTACCCCCATCATCCACGTCGGCTGCCCTGAGGCCATACCCCTCCCGTTGGGGGTTATACTATCACGCTGCAAAATCCTACCACCGGCCTCAGCGGTCTGCCCTGCAGCACCAGCTCCCTGGCTGCACTCAACGGGTGGCGTAGTCGTCCAACATCTACCGCTAAAACAGCGCCACTTAGTCTGACTCCCTGGGCACGGACCGGATCACCGCCACGAGACTACAACCCTCAACAGATCCGGCAACGGGTAAGCTCCCGCGTGCGCAACGCAGCGCGACACAGGCCCAGGGGCGCGTCAAGAGCTTCACACATAGATTAGATCGATATAAACATGTCAGCCACATATATACGAAGTACAGTGAAAGTGCTGCTTACTGTACTTGTCATTTAGCGTAAAGGATTTATCAAAAAAAATAATAGTGTTTTCATGCACCGTCTCTTTAAAAAAGCCGGCCGACAATTCAGCAGCGGTACCCGACAATTTAGAATAGAAGGAATAGAGAATCACACATAGATTAGATAGATAGAAACATGTCAGTCACATATATATGAAGTACAGTGACAGTGTTGATTTCTGTACTTGTCATTTAGTGTAAAGGATTTATCAAAAAAAATAATAGTGTTTTCATGCACCGTCTCTTTAAAAAAGCCGGCCGGCAATTCAGCATCTGTACCCAACAATTTAGAATAGAAGGAATAGAGAATCACACATAGATTAGATAGATAGAAACATGTCAGTCACATATATATGAAGTACAGTGACAGTGTTGCTTACTGTACTTGTCATTTAGTGTAAAGGATTTATTAAAAAAAATAATAGTGTTTTCATGCACCGTCTCTTTAAGAAAGCCGGCCGGCAATTCAGCATCTGTACCCGACAATTTATAACAGACAGAATAGAGCTTCACACATAGATTAGATAGATAGAAACATGTCAGTCACATATATATGAAGTACAGTGATAGTGTTGGTTACTGTACTTGTCATTTAGTATTAAAATAAAGGATTTATTATTAAAAAAATTGGCGTGGGGTTCCCCTTAATTTTAGGCTCTAGCGGAGGTTAAGCAGACAGCTGGGGCAGATGTTTGAAGCCTGGGAAGGGGGTAATACCCACGGAGCTTCCCAGGCTACTAATATCAGCCCCCAGCTGAATACATAGCCTTTGCTAGATATTAAAATGGGGGACCCCCCCAAAAAAATTACGTGGGGTCCCCCCTAATTTAATAGCTAGCAAAGGCTAGGCAGACAGCTGGGGGCTGATATTAATAGCCCAGGAAGGGAGCCATGAATATTGGCCCCCTCCCAGGCTAGAAACACCAGCCGTCAGCCGCCCCAGAAATGGCGCATTCATAGGATGCGCCAATTCTGGCACTTAGCCTCGCTCTTCCACGCTGCCCTGGTGCGGTGGCAGGGGGTAATAGGGCTGGGGTTGATGTCAGCTTATAATGCCAGCTGACATCAAGCCCAGGTTAGTAATGGAGAGGCGTCTATAAGACACCCCCATTACTAACCCCATAGTCAAAGTTAAAAAAAACACAAACACCCAGAATAAAGTCCTTTAATTGAAATAAAGACACAATTCTTTATTGTTCTAAATTAAACCATACTTACCGTCACGCCCATTCCAGCTGAAGCCAACGATCTCCTGTAATAAAAATAAAATAATAAAGCAACCTCATCTTTACCTTTCCATGGTTCCCACGACAGCTTCAGCTCTGCTACATCGAGATGACAGGCTGGACCGCAGAAGAACGCTGCCATCCAGCCTGTCATCCCGCAGACACTGAGAAGCGCAGGCATGCTTGCGCTCCTCAGTGTCTCGCTGTGACGGCATAAAGATGAGCCGAGGTCATGTCCAATGAACTCGGCTCACCACATGCACGTCACTTACAGCGTGGGAGAATTCTCACGCTGAAGCGCTGAGTGCAGGAGAATTTTCCCACGCTGTCAGTGAGGTGCATGAGGTGGGCTGAGTTCATTGGACATGAGCTCACCTCATGCACGTCACTGACAGCGTGGGAGAATTCTCCTATGTCTAATACTGGCGTGACCCCATGAATTTTGGGCTTGGGGCCAGCTGATAATACCAAGCTGGCCCTAACCCCTTTATTACCCAGTGAGCCACCACACCAGGGCCCTGGATGAGTTGGGAACAGCGCCAGAAGATGGCGCTTCTATGAACGCGCCATTTTTCCGGGGTGGCTGCGGACCGCAATTTGCAGCGGGGGGGGCCCAGAAAGCTTGGGCCTCCCTGCGCTGCAGATTCCAGCCCCCAGCTGCCTAGTTGTACCTGGCTGGACATAAAAATAGGGCGAAGCCCCACGTATTTTTTTTTTAATTATTTCATGAAATTCATGAAATAATTAAGAAAAAAAGGCCTTCCCTATATTGTTGTGTCCGGCCAGGTACAAAAGTCAGCTGGTGGTTGGGGGCAGCCCGTTCCTGCCTGCTGTACCTGGCTGGACACAAATATAGTGCGAAGCCCCACTTCAATTTTTTTTAATTATTTCATGAAATTCATGAAATAATTAAGAAAAAAAGGCCTTCCCTATATTGTTGTGTCCGGCCAGGTACAAATAGTCAGCTGGTGGTTGGGGGCAGCCCGTTCCTGCCTGCTGCACCTGACTGGACACAAATATAGTGCGAAGCCCCACTTCAATTTTTTTAAATTATTTCAGGAAATTCATGAAATAATTAAAAAAAAATTGACGTGGGGCTTCGCACTATATTTGTGTCCAGTCAGGTGCAGCAGGCAGGAACGGGCTGCCCCCAACCACCAGCTGCCTATTTGTACCTGGCCGGACACAACAATATAGGGAAGCCCTTTTTTTCTTAATTATTTCATGAAATAATTTAAAGAAAATTGACGTGGGGCTTCGCCCTGTTTTTGTGTCCAGCCAGGTACAACTAGGCAGCTGGGGACTGGAATCCGCAGCGCAGGGAGGCCCAAGCTTTCTGGGCCACCCCCGCTGCAAATTGCAGTCCGCAGCCACCCCGGAAAATGGCGCGTTCATTATCAGCTGGCCCTAAGCCCAAAATTCATGGGGTCACGCCAATATTAGACATGACCACCATGAATTTCTAGCAAAGTATTTAAAAAAAACACAACACCCAGAAAAAAGTCCTTTAATTGAAATAAACACACAATTCTTTATTGTTCTAAATTAAACCATACTTACCGTCACGCCCATTCCAGCTGAAGCCAACGATCTCCTGAAATAAAAGAAAAATAATAAAGCAACATCATCCTTACCTTTCCATGGTTCCCATGACAGCTTCAGCTCTGCTACATCGAGATGACAGGCTGGACCGCTGCAGAACGCTGCCATCCAGCCTGTCATCCCGCAGACACTGAGAAGCGCAGGCTTGCTTGCGCTCCACAGTGTCTCTCTGTGAGGGCATCCAGATGAGCCGAGTTAATGTCCAATGAACTCGGCTCACCTCATGCACGTCACTGACAGCGTGGGAAAATTCTCCTGCACTCAGCGCTTCAGCGTGGGAGAATTCTCACGCTGAAGCGCTGAGTGCAGGAGAATTCTCCCACGCTGTCAGTGACGTGCAGGAGGAGAGCTGAGTTCATTGGACATGAGCTCACCTTATGCACGTCACTGACAGCGTGGGAGAATTCTCCTGCACTCAGCGCTTCAGCGTGAGAATTTTCCCACGCTGTCAGTGACGTGCATGAGGTGAGCCGAGTTCATTGGACATGAACTAGTCTCATCTTTATGCCGTCACAGCCAGACACTGCAGAGCGCAAGCATGCCTGCGCTTCTCAGTGTCTGCGGGATGACAGGCTGGATGGCAGCGTTCTGCTGCGGTCCAGCCTGTCATCTCAATGTAGCAGAGCTGAAGCTGTCGTGGGAACCATGGAAAGGTAAGGATGATGTTGCTTTATTATTTTTCTTTTATTGCAGGAGATCGTTGGCTTCAGCTGGAATGGGCGTGATGGTAAGTATGGTTTAATTTAGAACAATAAAGGATTGTGTCTTTATTTCAATTAAAGGACTTTATTCTGGGTGTTTGTGTTTTCTTTTAACTTTGACTATGGGGTTAGTAATGGGGGTGTCTTATAGACGCCTCTCCATTACTAACCTGGGCTTGATGTCAGCTGGCATTATAAGCTGACATCAACCCCAGCCCTATTACCCCCTGCCACCGCTACAGGGCAGCGTGGAAGAGCGAGGCTAAGTGCCAGAATTGGCGCATCCTATGAATGCGCCATTTCTGGGGCGGCTGACTGCTGGTGTTTCTAGCCTGGGAGGGGGCCAATATTCATGGCTCCCTTCCTGGGCTATTAATATCAGCCCCCAGCAGTCTGCCTAGCCTTTGCTAGCTATTAAATTAGGGGGGACCCCACGTCATTTTTTGGGGGGGGTCCCCCATTTTAATAGCTAGTAAAGGCTATGTATTCAGCTGGGGGCTCATATTAGTAGCCTGGGAAGCTCCGTGGGTATTACCCCCTTCCCAGGCTTCAAACATCTGCCCCAGCTGTCTGCTTAACCTCCGCTAGAGACTAAAATTAAGGGGAACCCCACGCCAATTTTTTTTAATAATAAATCCTTTATTTTAATACTAAATGACAAGTACAGTAACCAACACTATCACTGTACTTCATATATATGTGACTGACATGTTTCTATCTATCTAATCTATGTGTGAAGCTCTATTCTGTCTGTTCTAAATTGTCGGGTACAGATGCTGAATTGCCGGCCGGCTTTTTTAAAGAGACAGTGCATGAAAACACTATTATATTTTTTAATAAATCCTTTACACTAAATGACAAGTACAGTAAGCAACACTGTCACTGTACTTCATATATATGTGACTGACATGTTTCTATCTATCTAATCTATGTGTGAGGCTCTATTCCTTCTTGTCTAAATTGTCGGGTACCGGTGTATGCCGCTGCTGAATTGCCGGCCGGCTTTTTTAAAGAAAGCGTCTTCTGAGCAGTTTGTCAGCTTTTGGACACCTTTGAAGGTGTTTTCTATGTGTTTCTATGTGTTTTTGTTTGCCTGCCATTGGTTTTAACGGTGTTCGACGGTGTTCTAAGGTGTTCGACGAACAGTTCGACGAATAGTTCCTCGAACATCCCGGTGTTCGACGAACCGAACCGAACCCGAACACTACGGGGGTGGCTCAACACTAGTCTGTACCACATTATTATTATTACTTTATCGCCATTTATTCCATGGCGCTTTACATGTGAAAAAGGGGTATACATCGCAAAAACAATTACAATAATCTTGAACAAAAATGTGACAGCGACTGGTACAGGAGAGGAGAGCACCCTGCCCGCAAGGTCTCATGGTCTACAAGGGATGGGTGAGGATAGAGCTGATCGTGCAGCGGTATGGTGGAGCGAGGGTTACTGCAGGTTGTAGGCTTATCGGAAGAGGTAGGTTTTCAGGCTCCTTTAGAAGGTTTCCATGGTAGGCTAGAGCCTGATATGTTGAGGTAGAGAGTTCCAGAGTAGGGGGGATGCACGGGAGAAATCTTGTATGTGATTGTGGGAAGTGCAGATAAGAGGGGAGTAGAAAAGGAGATCTTATGAGGATCAGAGGTTGCATACAGGTAAGTACCAGGAGACTAGGTCACAGATGTATTGAGGAGACAGGTTGTGGATGGCTTTGCATGCCAAGGTTAGGGTTTTGAATTGTAGTCTCTGGGCAATGGGGAGCCAGTGAAGGGATTGAAAGAGAGGAGAGGCCAGGGAATAGCGAGAGGACAGGTGGATTAGTCGGGCAACAGAGTTTAGGATAGATTGGAGGAATGCGAGAGTGTTAGAAAGGAGGCCACAGAGCAGTAAATTGCAGTTGTCGAGAAAGGGAGATAATGAGGGTGTGCACTAGTGTTTTTGTAAATTTGTGGTTGAGGAATGTGCTTATCCGGGAGATTTTTATTACTTGGAGTCGGCATCTTCCTCACCCTGATCCTCCTTCCTCCCACCATTCCGAGTGCCCTGAGACAAGTGATCCCACAATTGGACACTCCGAAGAGCTGTTTTGTTCATCTTTCCATTTATAGATCCTGGCCTCGCTTGGAAGTGGAAAGAGCTTGGATATGTGGTTTGAAGGAAAGATTAGAGTCCAGGGTTACCCCAAGAGCTGTTCACTTTTCCATCGATAGATTCAGGACTCACCGGCCAGGTTCGAGCAGGGCAACAGAAGATCACATGTAGCAATTTGAGCAGCTATGCTCACCCGAAGGTGATGGTGGGAAAGTGCAATTACTGTCGCAAGAGGTGGATAATGATGAGACACAATGGACAGAAAGTCAGGAAGAGGACAAGGGTGCAGAAGTGGAGGACGAGGTGGTAGATGATATAGTAACTGACCCAACCAGGCAAGGGGACTTGAAGAGCGAGGACCGCAGCAACTAGGGGGGGGAGGCGTAGCACCACAACAGGCAGGAGCAAGCAGTGTGGTGGCTACAGACACAAGGCGGGCAACTGCTCCCCAGAACACCAACAAGATGGAAGTTGCCAATACAACTGTTAGGTCTTCCCGAGTCTGGTTCTTTTTTAAAGACTGTTTAGATAACCCCAAAAAGGCCATTTGCAACATCTGCCAGGCCAGCATCAGCAAGAGCACCAAAACTACCAGCCTGACCACCACCAGCATGCTCAGGCACATGACAGCAAAACGCCCGACTAGCTGGGCCGAACACCAAGGTCTAGAAACAATGTCTGCGGGTGACACCACTGCCTCTTCCACCGTTGTGTGTGCTCACCAATGCCCTGTCCATGGCGCATGTGAAGATGCTTCCCGCCCTGAACCTGTCGTTGCAGACTTGCAATCATCACCATCCACGTCCTTGTCCCTTTGCAGCGTTCAGTTGTGCCTACCACAGTCCTTGGAATGCAAGCTCAAGTATGCAGCCAACCACCCACCGGCCGCGATACCAAACTGCCACATTTCTGGACTGCTTGCACTTGAAATGTTGTCTTTTAGGCTTGCGGAGGCAGAAGTTTCCATAACCTCATGGTGGCGGCCGGCTGTCCATACTCGGTCCCCAGCCACCACTATTTCTCCTGGTATCGCCTCCGCCTTCCACAAGCGTAGGTCCTAGAACATTACCCGTGGCATCCCCAGTGCACTTACTGGGAAGAAGCGCCTAAACACAAACACGTGGACAGGTGAATGTGGCCAGGGATGGTACGGAGCAAGTCCACATTAAAAATGCAGCCATAGAGTGTCCGGGAACCTTCCCACACACTTTTCTTAGCCAGGGCTGCTTCTTGGCAGGAGTTAGACAGGCAGGCAGGGTTTGTGGCAGACTGCAGTGCATACAGCACAAGAGGGTCCATTTCACATTCTGTGTGCTGATGCTGCTGTTACAGATATTTGTAGACATAGCCCCGGATATCAGGGGCCAGGTCTATTTTTTTTTATCTTAATCCTGATTATATGCTTAAAAAGCAATCCAGAGTACACCATTTTTCTGCTACATTTGCTTGTTAGCACTGCAGAATACAGCCAGATCTTTTCCATATTACAGCGATAAAAATCCAGAAATTTGTATTGGACAAGGAAAATATTTGCCTCCATTTACAGTTTGTTGCAGTGTGTCAGTGAAGCTATTCACACGAGGTCGCAGTGAAAAATAGTAACCTACTGGCCAGCTATTTAAAACTGTGGTTTTCCGTCACACTTATCACATATAAGTGCGCTCCAAATTCAGCCATTTCTGGTATCCATTTAAGTTTTGTTGCAGTGTGTCATTGAAGTTATTGACACGAGGTTGCTGTAAAAAATAGTAACTTACAGGTCAGCTATTTAAAACTGTGGTTTTCGGTCACACGTATCACATATAAGTGTGCTCCAAATTCAGCCATTTCTTGCCTCCATTTACAGTTTGTTGCAGTGTGTCAGTGAAGCTATTCACATGAGGTCGCAGTGAAGAATAGCAAGCTACAGGGCCGCTTTTAAAACCGTGGCTGTCCGTCAGATGAATCACATATAACTGTGGTCCAAATTTAGCCATTTCTGGCCTCTATTTACAGTTTGTTGCAGTGTATCAGTGAAGTTATTCACACAAGGTCTCTGTGAAGAATAGTAGCCTACAGGACAGCTATTTAAAACCGTGGTTGTCCGTCAGACGTATCACATATAACTGCGGTCCAAATAAAGCCATTTCTGGCCTCCATGTACAGTTTGTTGCAGTGTGTCAGTAAAGCTATTCACACGAGATCGCTGTGAAGCATAGTAAACTACAAGCCCGCTATTTAAAACCGCGGTTGTCCATCAGACGTATCTCATATTACTGCAGTTCAAATTCAGCCATTTCTAGTGAACGTGGAAAATATTGTCCTCCATATAAAAAGGGCAAGGCGGGTGGCAAGGGACGGGAAAGTAGACATGATGATGATGGTGCATGCAGAGGCCAAGGCCGTGGGCAAGCTGAAATTGTGAATCAACAAACACCCACATCTTTTCGCTCGACCTTCCTGTCCCAATTAATAGGGGACCGCGGAACACCACTTTTGAACACAGAGCAGTGTCAAAAGGTTGTTGGTTGGATTTCAGATAATGCTTCCAGTCACTTTCACCACCACCACCCTGTCTTCCACACGGTCAATTCTCTGTAGCTGTGAGTTTGGACCACATATTCCTCACTCTGATCCTCCTTCCTCCCACCATAAAGAGTGCCTGGAGACAACTGATCCCACACTTGGACACTCAGAAGAGCTGTTCACTTTTCCATTTATATATTCTGGCCTCTTACCCAGACAGCTTCAAGTGGGGCAAGAGGAGAACGCGTGTAGCGATGCCCAAATATTTGAGCAGCCACTGTCACACGAAGGCAATGGTGGGAAAGTGCAAATACTGTCGCAAGAGGTGGATGATGATGATGAGACACAATTGTCAGAAAGTAAGGAGGAGGACCAGGGTGCGGAAGTGAAAGACTAGGTGGTGGATGATATAGTAACTGACCCAACCTGGCAGGGGGACATGCAAAGCGAGGACAGCACCACACAGGGGAAGGGAGGCGTAGCACCACAACAGGCAGGAAGAAGTAGTGTGGTGGTCGCAGACACAAGGCGGGAAAGTATTCCCCGTAACACCAACACGACGGGAGTTGCCAGTAGAACTGTTTGGTCTTCCCGAGTCTGTTTGTTTTTTAAAGACTGCCGATAATCCCAAAAGGACCATTTTCACCATCTGCCAGGCCAGCATCAGCTTGGGTAGCAAAACTAGCAGCGTGACCACCATCAGATTGATCAGGCACATGACAGCAAAGCACCCGACTAGGTGGGCCGAATACCAGGGTCCAGAAACAGTGTCTGCGGGTGACACCACTGCTTCTTCCGCTGTTGTGAGTGCACGCCAATCTCCTGTCCATGGAGCATGCGAAGATGCCTCCCGCCCTGCACCTGTCATTGCACACTCTCAACTAGCACCATCAGCAAGCATTTCCACGTCCTTGTCCCAGCGCCACATTCAGTTGTCTCTACCCCAGTCCTTGGAATGCAAGCGCAAATATGCAGCCAACGCCCCACAGGCCACACTACTAAATTCACACATTTCACGAATGCTTGCACTTGAAATGCTGCTCTTTAGGCTCGTGGAGATGGAAGCTTTCCGCAACCTGATGGTAGCGGCTGTCCCTCGGTACTCGGTCCCCAGCCGCCACTATTTCTCCCGGTGTGCCGTCCCACCATTACACAAGCTTGTGTCCCACAACATTAACCGTGCCCACAACAACGCAGTTACTGGGAAAGTCCACCTAACCACGGACACGAGGACGAGTACTTGTGGGCAGGGACGGTACATCTCGCTGACGGTGCACTGGGTTAATATAGTGGAAGCCCGGACCCAGTCGTACCTTGGGACGGAACACGTCTGCTGAGGATTGCAGGCACTGTGTCAATCAGGGTTGCCCCCACATTCTACAGCTACTGCAACCTTTTCCTCCTCCTCTTCAGCATCCAATTCCGAAATGACCACATCAGTCACAAGCTGGAAGCACTGCTCCACTGCCTCGGCCAAGCGGCAACAGGTTGTGCTGAAGCTAATATGCTTAGGTGACAAACCGCACAATGCTGAAGAGCTCTGGACAGCTCTGAAAGAGCAGGCAGATATGTGGCTGACACCGATGACCCTAAAGCCAGGCACGGTCATGTGTGACAATGGCCGGAACCAGGTGGTGGCTCGGAAGCGAGGCGAGTTTACAAACGTACCATGCCTGGCCCATGTGCTTAACCTCGTAGATCAGCGGTTTATCAAAATCTACTCAGATCTGCCGAATCTTCTTGCCAAAGTATGCCACATGTGTGCCCATTTTAGAAAGTCAGCTACAGCTTCCGCTGCCTTTGCCGTGCTTCAGCACCGTTTGCAGCTTTCAGCTTACCGACTGGTGTGCGATGTCCCCACGGGTTGGAACTCTACATTGCAGATGTTGAGAAGGATTTGTGAGCAGAAGAGGGCAGTTGTTGACTACCAGGATCAACACAGCCATCAGTATTCAGGTCAGACTCCAAACATAAGACCTCTGGAGTGGATATGGATGTCAGACATCGGTACCATCCTCCAAAACATGGAGGACTCCACCAAGATGGTGAGCGGCGATGATGCCATAATTGGTGTCACCATCCCACTTCTCTTTCTTCTGTAACGCTCGCTGCTCAGAATTAAAGAGGCTGCATTGCAGGCGGAGCATGATGAGATGGAGCAAGGAACCATACAGGGTGATTCCACACAGCCCAGTCTCATCTCATACCAACGTGGATTGGGTGACAATGAGAAAGAGGAGGAGGAAGAGGAAGAACCGGAGCTAGTTTCCTGCGCTATAGACGGTACTACCTGCACAACTGTCATACTCACTGTTCAATGTGGATGGCCTGAGGACAGGGAGGAGGAGGATGAGGAGGAAAGCATGGTCAGTTGTCCTCTTGCTGAGGACATGAAAGTCTTGCCTGTTAGCAGTCTGGCACACATGGCAGAGTTTATCTTACGCTGCCTTTTCCGTGACCTTCGAATTGTCCAAATTTTGGGTGACAGTCATTACTGGTTGGTGACACTTGTAGACCCTCGCTACAAGGAGAACTTTATATCTCTTATTCCCGCAGCGGACAGGTCTTATAAAATGGGTCAGTACCAGAATGCCTTTGTTGAGGAATTATTAAAAAATTCCCATCTGAAAACGCTGTCAGCAGAGGTTACAGTTCGCTGGACAATAAAGGAGTACAGGCGAGAGAGACACAAATCCAATCCAGCAGAGGCAGGGGAGCACTGTCAAAGTTCTGGGACAGTTTTCTCAGACCCTTCCATGTACAGGCCCTGATTCGTGGGGTACTATCTCAAGGAGGGAAAAGTTTGGGAAGATGCTGAAGAAGTACCTTTCCCACCGTACCAACATCCTCCATGATTCCTCTGTGCCTTATAATTATTGCATATCCAAGCAGGACATGTGGCATGAACTGACTGTCTACACTTTGGAGGTCCTGGCCTGCCCGACCGCTAGCATTTTGTCAAACCATTTTTTAGTGCCGCCTGTCAACTGAAAATGCTGACAGGCTGACTCTTATAAAAATGAACGAGGGCTGGATTTGGCCAGACCTCTCAACACCACCGAATGATAGCAGCGTAACAAAGTTAAATCCAGTTTTTTTTCTTGGGGAGGTCTATTCCCATGCACCTCTGTCTTCACACCCAGACATGGTTATACGCTTCATGATTTTGTATATTTCCTCTTGTCCTCCTCCATCCTCCACCACCATATCATTCACCACCATATCTACCATATTACCTCCTCTACGTCTCTTGCAAGGGGCATTGGAGTGGCTCCAAATTTTTGGCAACCGTTGCATTCACTGCATCGGTAAACTATGTGGGAGACCCACTTCCTAATATTGGGAACATATTTTTCAGGAGGCCCTCATCTACATCTCTTGTAAGGGGCATTGGATTGCTTCTGTGGCGCCCAGCTGCGCTTGGTACCACAGATCCTAGAGGGGTGCATTAACGGATTCCTCCACAAGAGGCCCCCACAGCACACACACACCTCCACCTTCCACCTCAGACCACCAGAGGGAGCCCGTTAGGGATATAAATAGGGAAGGTGGAGCCAGGCAGCTCAGTGATTCCGCAGTTCCTGCTCAGACACAGAAGGGGTCAGTGTTCAGTCTGCAGAGAGACAGGATGTAGCTGCACGCAGGCTGCTGTGTGAGGCAAGCTTGGCCTACAGCAGCCCTGAAGCCAAGTGGAAGAGAGTAACATAGGGGGCATGAGGAGCTTTACAAGCTCACCCCCAAGCATATACCGGACACCGGGTCCGAGTCTACGTGGATCTTCATGACCAGTAGAAAACAACCGAAACCCCTGGCGAACTACATGTCCCAGGATCCACCAAAGCTGATAGGTACCAGAGTCAGGAATCATGGAGACCCCAAAGAATAGGGAGAGTGATCTCCAACAGAAGGCCCTATCACCAAGTCAGCAGGTGCAGAACAGAAACCAAGTTAGGCCTATCTCCAGGCAGGTCAGAAACTTACCACACAAAGGCAAGAAACAGGAGGCCCTACACCCGCTCACTGGGGAGAATCCAGACGTGCACCCCTCACCCTACAGTGCTCCGGGACGTGCCTGAATTTCCATCAGTAAAAGGTACTGAAGTGACTTTCGTGTGTGCTCCTATTCTTGCTCTGACCCGGCTGGGTCCCCTCTGTCCTGCATCCCCCCTCCTACGCTGCTCTGAGACCCAGCTCCACTTGTGGGGAGCGATACCATCTAAGCTGCCACAACACCAGCCTCAGTGGACAGCTGCAGCACTGGTGATCCTCACCAGACACCACAGGTGGCATCACAAACTTTCATAGAGTTAATAAATAATCCCCTTTTTAAAAGCTGACCCCAGGGTACGGGCCCGGGTGCCGACCACTACGACATCACCAAGGCCAAGCAAAGGCCCGGGTACCGAGTCGTCCCCATCCCCTTGGGCGAATCACTTCCAAATTTTGTCAGCCTTTGTACTCACTGCATACCCTATAACTGTATAGCAGACCCGCTCCTTTCTAATGGAAACATGTGGTTACTGAGGCCCACCTTTATGTGTATTTAAATTGTTATTGGGGTTTTTCCCAAAATTTGTCAGCCTTTGTACTCACTGCATACCCTATAAATGTTTAGCAGACCAGCTCCTTTCTAATGGAAACATGTGGTTACTGTGGCCCACCTCTATGTGTCTTTAAATTATTATAGGGGTTTTTCCTAAATTTTGGCAGCCTTTGTACTCACTGCATACCCTATAACTGTATAGCAGAATCACTCCTTCCTAATGAGAACATGTCGCTACTGAGGCCCACCTCTATGTGTCTTTAAATTGTTATTGGAATTTTTCCCAAATTTTGGCAGCTGTTGGACTCACTGCATACTCTATAACTGTATATCAGAACTGCTCCTTTCCAATAGGAACATGTCATTACTGAGCCCCACCTCTATGTGTCTTTAAATTGTTATTAGGGTTTTTCCCAAATCCCAAATTTTGGCAGCCTTTTTACTCACTGCATATCCTATAACTGTATAGCAGAACCGCTCCTTTCTAATGGGAACATGTCATTACTGAGGCCCACCTCCATCTGTCTTTAAATTGTTATTGGGGTTTTTCCCAAATTTTGGTAGCCGTTGGTCTCACTGCATACCCTATAACTGTATATCAGAACCGCTACTTTCTAATGGGAACATGTCATTACTGAGGCCGTGCTCTATGTGTCTTTAAATTGGTATTGGTGTTTTTCCCAAATTTAGGCAGCCCTTGCAGTCACTGCATGGGCATTACCACTATAGGAGACCCACTCCTTTATAATGGGACATTTTTTTTACTGAGGCCCTCCTATATGTCTCTTCAAAGGGGTATTGGGTTGCATCCAAATTTTTGGCAATCCTTGCAGTCACTGCATATGCAATAACAGTATAGGAGTCCCACTCGTTAATAATGGTAAAAACAAAGCATAGTCGGCTGACGGCTCTCTAACAATAGCGAGGGCCGATTGCTGGCCCTTTAAGAATAGTAAGGGCCGTCTGATGGACCTATAAAAATAGGCTTTGTGATTTTCAGAGTCCCTCCTTCATAAATCAAACAGGATGTGTCTCATCATGTCTCACACACAACATGGCCAGATAAGGTAGTAAAGTGTTAAAATGACATTTACCGGTGAATGTATTTTTCACCGTTGAAAGCAATGCAAAAGTTCAAAAATGCACCAAAAACGCTACGTGTGAACATAGCCCAAGGTGTGGAGGAGCATTTTTGTTTTTGGCTATTTATTTTGCCTTATATACAAGTCAAATGCTTCCATGGTCTTCCCCATGCTGCTCCCATACGATTTGAGCACTGTTCCCATCGATTTGGGCAATTTTTACGCCCTCTGCAGACCGACGGGGGGAGCTGCTGGAAAAATGCTCTAGTTTCCCATAGACTTATATCGGGCTCATTGCTCGAGTCGAGCACTAGAGCATTCCAGTTTGCTCGATTCGAGCAACGAATACCTGAGCATTTTAGTGCTCGCTCATCACTAATAGACACAAGTAAATTATCTTTGGTGCAGGACAGATCTTTCCCATGATGTTATCTCCCTCCTCATCTGAGGTCGGAAGATTCCCTACCTGACCTTCAGTTTGGAACAGTTCACCACACATACAACAATTTCAGCTTAGGTGCTTGGCAGCCAGAACAAGCATGGAAAAATAATCCAATGAAAAGCTGGCTCTCAGTCTTCCTTGAAAGAAACAATGAATGAATAACCCTCACGTGTTGTGGAACTTCTTTCCTTAATCATAGATCTATGATTAAGAAATGTATATCTGGAACGCGTCAGCTGTTGTTCATTTGTTTTTGTGATGTCTAAGCACAAGTATTAAACAATAAAGAATTCTTTCAAGGATTACAGAGTACTGGATTTTCTTGTAATTAAGCAGACAGGACATGAAACTGGATGGCATAATGTCCCACTGAATTATTCCCTTGTTTAAGCTGTAGTATGGAATCTGCAACTGAGTGAACACGACCTGGTTCATCCAACACATTTGACAAAATACAGTCAGGAAGATGGTAGAGAATGCAACACAGGCTCATCCGATTCCCACAATAGTGCAGCCCACGCCAAGGCATCTCCAAACAGTAAAGAAAAAGTATATGCAACTTTGGACCAGTCAAAAAATGAACTGCTAAGGACCCAATTCAAAGTGTATGGTGCTTTGGTTCAGAAAACCCCAGCAGGCCTTTGGATTGCCATTAATATGTGCAGGAGTAGAGATGTTTTCCAAGCGTTGAGTTTTTCAAGTGCATTTTAGCCTATGACAGGAGTTGTGGAGCTGGTGGTAAGACTGCATGAGTCTGAGGCAGTGCATCCATCTAGGCTGAGAGGTTTTGCACAGCCTGAACAAGTTTATGTTGGCTGACAGCAAGTTGCACCACCAGTCCAGGCAAATCGTCCATATCCCATGGTAACAATGTTGTGACTACTGTACCCTTGGTTCCACGGTCTTAGGATTCTGTGATGCTCACGTTGTGAAGTGGACCCACTAAACCCCATATCCAGGAGGGTTCACAGATGCCAGGCATGGTTGCAGCTGGCAGGATGGCACGTGGAGAGCAAGGATGTGGCACAAGCAGGAAACTGAAATGCAGATAACGTTGAATGCAGTGGTGTGGCAGGGAGCTGTCAGCTCCCTGCTGCATTGTTTAACCTTTATGTCTGGGAGTGACTTGGCACAGCAGGCACAATTACATCATTGGATCACGCTTGCTGTGCAGACATAGCCTGCATTGTGCATAGACCAGAGCAGACATTAAGAGAACAGAGGAAGGTGAGCAATTTGCATTTTTTATAATTGTCAGTACTTATGGAGGATATGATGATTTGTGTCGGCATTATAGTGTGAGTTTCAGGGTTGCGGGCCTATTAAACTGTGTGCGGGGGCCTCATAATGTGTTGGGGGCCTTGTGAACTCTCATATTGAGTGGGGGGGCTGTGGTGACCCTCTTACTGTATGGAGGTGTGGCACCCCAGGGGTCTGGTTTCCACAGTAACGGCAATTTTATGTCTGAGAGCAGGTGGGAGGTCTCTTGGTCAGGGATCCTGTGCATGCCACACCTCCTGCCCATTCCTGGGAGGGGAAGAACTTCCCCTGTATAAACCTGGGGCTGAGGCAGGGTTAGAGAGTTGAGAGGGAGAGTTCAGCCAGGAGGGCTGACAGGGAGCTGTGGCTCCGGCTGGGCCCAGCTCCTGGGCCATGCCAGAAGTAGAGAAGAGAAGCAGCATAGGAAGAAACAAAAGGAGCTCTGTGGGAGCAGTGTTACAAAGAGTCAGGGGCTGGCAGCTGCAGAGCTCGCCCTGACTGAGAAGTTATCACCGGACCCGGAGTCCGAGGCTGTGGGGACTAACTCCTACCCAGCAGCAGAAACCGACCGGCAGGGTATTGCAGGTCCTCTGGCCCAGAAACCCGAAGGCACGATCACACGCGTGGGACCAGCACCGCCGTCGTGGAGCGGAAGCTACTAGAAGGCCCCGAGTCACCGGCCATACGGGTGAGCACCACACGGTACACTCAGGGACGTGGGCTACTTATACTCGCTTCTAGCAAGGTCGCCAGAAGAGTATCGTTAGTTTGGGAGGCCTACAACTCCGCCTGGCCAGGGGAGATCCCATCTGCTCAAGGACTGACCAGGCCCCAACCGCTAGCCAGTACTCCGGGAGGGTCTATCTTTGTCACCAGTAAAGACCCTGAACTACACCGCATCGTCTCTGAGTGGTTCCTGCTACCCCCATCATCCACATCGGCTGCCCTGAGGCCATACCCCTCCCGTTGGGGGTTATACTATCACGCTGCACAATCCTACCACCGGCCTCAGCGGTCTGCCCTGCAGCAGCAGCTCCTTAGCTGTACTCAACGGGTGGCGTAGTCGTCCAACATCTACCGCTAATACAGCGCCACTTAGTCTGACTCCCTGGGAACGGACCGGATCACCGCCACGAGACTACAACCCTCAAGAGATCCGGCTCCGGGTAAGCTCCCGCATGCGCAACGCAGCGCGACACAGGCCCAGGGGCGCGTCAACTTTTGGCGTAGTCGGCAGGATCTCGTGCCCGCAACCACCGGGTACTGCGTGCCTGAAAAAGACTGTTCAAACTTACCTGTGGTGAAGATTCCCGCCATCCGGCGCCATCTTCCGCTTCCTTCCCGCCATCGGTGGAGTTTTCCCGCCATCCGGCGCCATCTTCAGCCTTCTTCCCGCCACACGTGGAGTTTTCCCGCCATTGGACGCCATCTTGAGGACGCCGCGCGGGAAGAAGAGGGGCGTGGACTCCGAAAGCGTGCGAGAACTGAAGCCCCGCCTCACGTCCGGACGTTGCGTAAGGTCCTGGAAGGAGCCCAGCAGACGCCGACGTCACAGGAGCGCGACGGAAGGTCCTCAACCCTGACGATCCACTGCAGAGCCGCGGCCTACGGAAAATCGCAAGGTAGGCCACGGTCCACTAGGGAGGAGAAGGATGTCGGATACGGAGGAGAGCTTCACCGCTTCAACCCCCGCCAGCGCCACCGCTGTTGCGGTCATGCCTTTCACCATGCCCTATATCCCGGGGGCAGCCTGGCTACCCCCGTACTCAGGGGAGTCACATACCCTGCATGACTTTAGAGAAAAGCTGGATAGCCTCTTCCAGGTGTACCCCCTCACAGAGGAGCAAAAAGTGAGCATCCTGGTGGCCCAATTAACCGGGGCAGCCCAAAGGGGGGTAAAGTCCTGGCCACCTGGGAAGAGGACTGTCGCAGAGATACTAACCCAGCTAACCGAGGAGGAGCTGCAGTACTACCAATACGAGGAAAGCCAAGAGGACCCGGACGGGTCTGAGGACTACCCTCAGGAGGGAGCACAAAGAGGACATAGCTACTGAAGGGAAGTAGCGTGAATAAAGAGCTGTGAATAGTTACCCGTAAGGGTACAAGGACTGCTGCTAATTAAAATATGGTCCCCGTTGGGATTAGTGAATTGTTCCCCATGTGCCCCTATCCCTTACCAGGCTGAGGACTGTGAGCAGCCATCCCCTATCCCTTACCAGGCTGAGGACTGTGAGCAGCCAATCCTTATCCCCACTGGCCGAGGACTGAGAGCGGCCATATCCTGTAAATAATTATGTGTTTCTAGTAATTTATAGGAGTCCTTGGTGGATTTACCGGGAATCCTTTGTACAGTTAGTGGAGCGTAACCCAGGACGGACTAAAGACTGTTAAGGACTCGGGGCAGGACAGACCCCTACCTGGTTACGTCTCCCTGTTTTGGTGAAATGGACACCTTGCTTTTCTTCAAAGACTGCACCCGGTTGCGGACACGCCGTAACCATCTTTATGTGTTTTTCTTATTGTATTATTATTGTTTATACCTTGTTATGTTTTTCTAAAAATATGTTTAGTCCCGGAGTACTAAATTTCACTAGGGTGGAATGTGGCACCCCAGGGGTCTGGTTTCCACAGTAACGGCAATGTTATGTCTGAGAGCAGGTGGGAGGTCTCTTGGTCAGGGATCCTGTGCATGCCACACCTCCTGCCCATTCCTGGGAGGGGAAGAACTTCCCCTGTATAAACCTGGGGCTGAGGCAGGGTTAGAGAGTTGAGAGGGAGAGTTCAGCCAGGAGGGCTGACAGGGAGCTGTGGCTCCGGCTGGGCCCAGCTCCTGGGCCATGCCAGAAGTAGAGAAGAGAAGCAGCATAGGAAGAAACAAAAGGAGCTCTGTGGGAGCAGTGTTACAAAGAGTCAGGGGCTGGCAGCTGCAGAGCTCGCCCTGACTGAGAAGTTATCACCGGACCCGGAGTCCGAGGCTGTGGGGACTAACTCCTACCCAGCAGCAGAAACCGACCGGCAGGGGATTGCAGGTCCTCTGGCCCAGAAACCCGAAGGCACGGTCACACGCGTGGGACCAGCACCGCCGTCGTGGAGCGGAAGCTACTAGAAGGCCCCGAGTCACCGGCCATACGGGTGAGCACCACACGGTACACTCAGGGACGTGGGCTACTTATACTCGCTTCTAGCAAGGTAGCCAGAAGAGTATCGTTAGTTTGGGAGGCCTACAACTCCGCCTGGCCAGGGGAGATCCCATCTGCTCAAGGACTGACCAGGCCCCAACCGCTAGCCAGTACTCCGGGAGGGTCTATCTTTGTCACCAGTAAAGACCCTGAACTACACCGCATCGTCTCTGAGTGGTTCCTGCTACCCCCATCATCCACGTCGGCTGCCCTGAGGCCATACCCCTCCCATTGGGGGTTATACTATCACGCTGCACAATTCTACCACCGGCCTCAGCGGTTTGCCCTGCAGCAGCAGCTCCTTAGCTGTACTCAACGGGTGGCGTAGTCGTCCAACATCTACCGCTAATACAGCGCCACTTAGTCTGACTCCCTGGGAACGGACCGGATCACCGCCACGAGACTACAACCCTCAAGAGATCCGGCTCCGGGTAAGCTCCCGCATGCGCAACGCAGCGCGACACAGGCCCAGGGGCGCGTCAGAGGCTGCAGGGTCCATCATTTTGTGTGTGGGGGCCCTCATACTGCCTGTGGTGCTGTGGAGATTATCATACTGTTTATAAGGTGCTGTGGGGCCATCATGATATATATACAGAAGCTGTGGGGCCATTGTGCTATATACAAGAGAGCTGGAGGGCCATAATGCTATATATTTGGCAGCTGTGGGGTCATAATGCTATATAGGGAAGCTGTGAGGCCACGATGCTATATATAAAGGAACTGTGGTGTCATCATGCTATGTATATATGGGATCTGTGAGGCCATAATACTATGTTGGGGCACTTTAGGAGCATCATGCTATCGGAGGTATTATACTGTGTCGGGGTTACTGTGGCAGCATAATAATTTGTGTAAGAGGCATTGTGACATCATCATACTTTGCTGGTGGCATTGTGGTGTCATTATACTGTGCGTGTTTGGGGGACTGTGGGGTAAAACTGTGGGAGGGAATACAAAGTGGAGGTATCGTGCAGTATGAGGGGCATTTTTGAGGGCACCATACTCTATAGAGGCCATAAATAAGTATAGCAAGGATTGAGAGCACTAAGGGGCTTAATTACTGTATATCTGCCACCTGCCAGAATATGTATTCCTCTCACCAATTTTAAAAGGTTGAAGGTATGGCCCTGCCTACTCTGACGAATATTTTTTTGTTGCGGTATGGAAAAAAGGGGCCCAATTAGGACTTGCTATGGGGCCCTATGATTTCTGTTGTACCCCACTGTGTTGAATCCAACATGGAAAACATCCATGTGTCTCCATATAAAATAGACAGCCTACATATGTATGGTAGAACCAGATATTCTTTAAGTCATGTATCTCTATTAAGAGCTCTGGGCATGATCAGAACATTTCCCTAACCTCTCCCTCCTAAGCTGTACTTCTAGCTTAGCTTAATTACACAGCCAGTGAGGTGTCATTCATGCAGAAGATGTCGGGAAGCCAGAAGCTAGTGAAATGCCCTGATCATGCCTAGCACACTTCAGTCTCATTTGCACATGATAAAAAAATTTCAGGTATCAAGTGGTGAGTTTTATAAATAAAGGTACAAATTGGCTTATCTTTCAAGAAACTATGTGCCCATATAAGCTATTTGGAGAGGGTTGATCACATTGACAGATTCCCTTTAAATGAAGATATATGTTTTTAATGGAAGTTTTTTTTTCTTCTTGTGTCTTTAACAAACTGCTTATTCTAAGGGGATTTTTAAAATTATTGATACGCCAAGTTTGTAGCTTTGCATTGAGTTGTTGAATATACATAAATATTTATATGCTATTCATGAATATGCACTGGCTTTAGGTACAAAATATTAAGTTTTATAGGCTTTTAGTTCAGTAATTATCAGCATTTTACTTTTTTTGACATTTATTTATATTGGGCTAGAGTTTACATCACTATTCATTAGTTCTGTCATTTTTGGATTCATAAAATGTCCATTTTTATTGTCATCATTGGATGATGGATGGAACGCTTATGCAAACTGATATTTAAAGGAGCTGTAGGGAATAACACGTTAAATATCTCATTAGTGAATTCTGAATAATGATGGGTCCCTTTTTAGGAGTTTAAAAAATTCTAAGAATCAACAAGCTAGAGAGGGAAGTGGCAAAAAGAGCATCTCATTATGAAAGATCCATATTATTCCAACAACTTATTGATTTTAACTACAACTGTGTAATTCTCTATTTCCCATGTGGTGACACTGCAGGGAATTTACACTTGATTATAGCTGATTGCTGGGGAGCAGAACATCCTGTAATCAGCTTATTGTTAGAGAAACTTTCAATGGCTAGGTTCACACTGCCAAGAGGAGTCATCGATAGTTTCATCTTACTAACAAATAAAAAGTGTAGCATGCTTCACTATTTTTTCCATTAAAATGACGGACACCTCAATAGAAAACATGAGCCCCCATTATACCTGGTTCTATTCATTATGCTACGAATCCCTATCCGTCTGAATTACATTTTATTGTTCCAATGATAGCACAGAAAAATGGAACTAAGAACACTAGTGTGAACCTAGGCTAACAAAAAGTTATTGTCCAAAGGGTGAATCCTTTTATATAATTGAAATCAATGTCTGACGGACTGGACAAATTATCGGTAAAGTGAGGCTTGCTTGTATAAAATATCACACTTTTCATCAGCTTTAGTCCAGCTTAAAAGATTCTCATGATTCTAATGTGCAAAATAATGATGAATCTATACGTTTTCTCCTCTGACTTTTTAGTTTTATTTTTGTTTTACATTATGTAATAATGAATAAATGTAAAACAGCTAAAAATAATATTATGTTGAAACATTTTCCTGCCAACTTTCTACTTCTCATAGTATGGGCTTTTGCATAGCTCCGAGAAAAATTCTGACAACCTAAAAGCACACACACAATGTGACAGTGCCTCGATTCACCAAATGAATAACAAAGACTGGAAAGATTAGAGAGGGGAATTGTCTTTTGAATTTATTGGTGTTATGTGCAAGCAAGATTTTTTTTGGTGCCCTTGGAGTTATTCTTAGCTGTTTTATTGTTCGGTGTGGAATCTGAAAAAAAGTTGTGATGAATATGTATTCAGATGCTTCAATACCTGGCATCACAACCAACCAGTGGGATCACGGTTAGCATGCAAATCTTGATTTATGACTGCTGTCACCAAGGTATCCAGCTTAGTCTCCAATGAGAATGTACAATAACCTTTGCTCATTCTGCCGATGTTGATTTTTCTTTTTCTCTCATAGTGAAATGAGATCTATGTCGAAAGCATTTATCTGCCCCATGCACACACTAAACGCTGGCTGTCTAAACATCTTACATCTCTTTCCAGATCTTCTGCCCTCTGGCACTGAAAGAGCAGGTGACCCTCACTCATTGGTATTCTGCTAATGATACGACTGTATAAACCTCAGCTGCTTGGACCCTTGTGAGCAGGTGTAGAATGACCAGTTGGAAATGAGCTGAGACAACTGCTGTAAATAGATTGATGCAATTAAATTTTTCATTACTTACCATGTCGCATATTTTAATTATTTTGGTTTCTCCCTTCTCTAAGGTATAGAGAAATGTAAAAACCGTATATGCTTTAGTAAAAACAGTTCTGTGTTCTTTTTAATATAAATGAGTATGGGAATTCTAATAGAATTTAATTATTTAATATTGTGAACACACGTAATAAACTACTAACAAAAGTTACTAAAAGATATTTTGAGCCAATACTAAAATTGTACTGAAAAATTTTGTATATTCAATATCAGTCCTATGCAAACGCACGGGCATAAGGTCACAAATATTTGAGATATACGGTACATTTGTCAGATCTTATGTGAACTGAATCTAGAAAGTCTTATAACCATTTTGTACTTGTTATTCAGTGCAATTAAATTAAACCACTATAACTTAAATTCTTTGCAAAAAAAATATTTTTAATGAGCTCTTAGGTTGCCAATATATGTCATTTTATGGCAAGTTCCTAGAAATTCATTGGTGTTAAAAAGTCTGTTCTAAATGTTAGAAAATCTTGCTCTACAATTCTTGAATATGTGTAGCAATTTCTTCTGGGAGCCATTAGAAAATAAATAATTTATTTGAGTGGAATTGAATTCTACTCTATTATACAAATAAAATCTGCATTTTTGAGAATAGGTTTTTTGGAAATTTTCTTTGTTCGGATTAAACAAAATGGCAGCCGAAGCGCCTCCATTTAGATTAAGCATAAATGACCAGAAAAAGTAAAAAAAAAAAAAACAAAACTTATATTCATGTGACTGCGCACCTCTGCTGCTTGTTACCTGCCGCCAGATCCTCAGTCACCACTTTCCCCTGTTGCAAGCAGCATCTTTGACCTTTCCACTCCAGGCTGTGACTTTTTGCCAGACACAGGCCACAAAGTACACTGTGCATTGCACGTTGTAACTAGAGATGAGCAAATCGATCCATGAAGGATCGAGTTTCAGTCGAATTCATTAAATTTGCACTTTCACACAAACTTGAACATCTTGAGATTCAATTCTTTGGTAACAGAAAAAAGCTGCCAGGTACCATTTCTTACAATGCTGAAGCATTAAACAGTGGGTTAATGGCATATTGCATTGCCATGCGGTCCTCTACATAATACGGATTATCACACCTTGTACAATGGTGGTCAGTATTTGGGCCATCATAGATCAGTGGTTCTCAGTGGAGCAGTTTGTATGGCAGTCATTTTTCATCTCCAGAGTTACTGAGTAAGCCTCTCCTGTAGAGTGCAGGCTTTTATAGTCAGTGGCATCCTGTCTCTCTCTTTCTCTTACCTGTAGAATATAACTCTTTAGTCAGTGGGGTCACTTCTCTCTTCCTATCTCACTTGTGAATTGTAAGCTCTTATGGTTAATGGGGTCATTTCTCTCTCTCCTTTAAACTCCTAATTCTACTTGATTTTTAGAAAAAAACACAAATACAGATTTTTTTGTAATTCGCTTGTGCATGGATTCAATAAAATGGCAGCCGCTGGCCTCCATTTTTCTGAACCATAATGGACCATTAAAAGGCATGCGTGAGGTCATGGTGCACATCGTGACATCATGACACTGTTGACATCTCATACGCCTGCACACAACTCTCCCCGGTGGCATGACATGGAAGTCTGGCATAGTGCGAGAGTACAGAAGAATCCACTGCGAGAGGTGGGGGATCAGTAGATGAAAGTGGTTGTTACTATTAGAGGAGGCAGAAAGGTGAGCGCAGAATGAGTATAACAATTTTGTTTATTTTATACATATTACGCTTATTATGCTCTGGGGTCTGCATGCTAATTTTGGGCTTGTTACTCAACCACGGCAACCCATTTTTAAAAGCTCCCATTTGTGTGCTAATGTCTCTTCCAGAGGTGGTATGGAGCTCTGTCATGAGCGATGTGACAAAGGATAGGCGATTCTTATATTCCATATCTTTCAGCACTCAGCAGCCTAACTCTGAATTTGGTGATACATGAATAAGCTGTTGTTACTCCTAAATGTTTCCAGTTCACATTTAGAACTTACAGTTGACCAGGACAAATCAGTACTTTAATATACTGACTTTTGACAGTGCCACAATTAAAAGTAGAAAGTTAACAGCAGGAACCAGGTCATCATACCCACAGAGTCCAAGCTCACTTGGATAAATTAATCATCAGTAGAATAGAAGGACAGCATCCAAACTTGAGTGAAGTAAAATTCTGCCAAATACAGTGCAACTGTTCAACAATATCAGTCTTTATCAAGCATGCTTGATAAAGACTGGTATTGTTAAAACGTTGCACTGTATTTGGCTGAATAAAAAGAAGATTTTTTTACTTCACTCAAGTTTGGATGCTGTCCTTCTATTCTACTGAGTGCCACAATTAAAGTCCCAAAGCTCTTCATGATGGCATGTACCACTATTAAAGTTTATCTATGAAGATTGATGGCTATGTTCTTGTTGGCACTTAACACCTTCCCATTATTGGATTGGACTGACTGGAAAATCCAATATCGGTTTCCTGTGTATGATGCATTCACAGGTGCTGAGCCTGCACCATTACTGGCAGATCATGGGTGTGCTACACAGGCAGCATCTGCCTCTAACAGAAGCAAACAGAGCTGAGTTCTGCATGCTGCTGTTCACCCCTTAAAGGAAATCTGCCATATAAAATAACACTATTAACTTGCAGATGTGGGGTTAATCTGCAGCATCGGCACTGAAAGCCCCGCTTCTGTGAGGAATTGCTCTTTATTCTCCCTGTTGTGTTAAGGCTTTCATTCACAGGGATGGCTGTGCATAAAAAGTGGTGGCCTTAACTGACTCAGCTTTAGAGTCGGCTGTCAGTCAGTGCTGGGGGCCTGGTTACAGCCACCACTCTCTATATACCGAGTAGTGACTGAAACCGTGCCGATGCCACCCCTATGACTGGAAGCCAAACGTTGCCGGGTGGAAAACAGTTCATTTGCTTCCATCAAATGGGGCTCTCAGTGTCAACACTGCAAAGTGTAAGAATGCTATTAACCTGGAGATTAACCCCATAACTGCAGGTTAATAGCATTATTTTACAAGACAAGTTCCCTTTAAATGACTGTGGCATTTAAAGCATGTGGTCCAGGGGCACACTATCCACTTGCCCATCAGTCACCCCACGATGTGATCGCAGGGTGCCAATGGATTGTCATGACAGCAGGGGGCATTCTGAAGGCCTCTATGCCTGCCATAACAGTGCTCCTGTTGCTGTGCTTCATAGGAGACCATTATTTTCTCTATAAATGGCAATGCTATTGTAGTGTATAGAACAAGAATTCAGATGATCACTGGTCAATATTGTAAATTGTAATACAGAGAAAACGCACACCAATAGTCACTGTTATGCTGAAATAATTATATTGGACCCTTTACATATCCAATTTGCACACTAGTTTAGTTTTTTGACAAAGGGTGACAATTGTCATAGCAAGATTTCTGATTTTTTAACCTTTTGTATGACTAAAGAAATTTATCAAGTTCCAAATCTGATCTATCAAAATATAAAATTGATAAACTGTATGGTAAAAGCCGTAAAGAGAAAAAAAACTGAAATTCCAGCATGCTGATTTTTAAGATGCTGCTACAAATAAACTAATATATTTGAATGCAATTGAATTCTATTCGAATTTTACAATAATCCGCATATGCTAATGTACGGATTGTTTGTAGTTCACTTCTGCGCTGATTCAGCAAAATAACAGCTGTCTGGCAGCCATCAAAAGGTTAAAAATGTAAAAGCACTCTTATACTCACCTTATTGCTCACCTCTCCAGCCACTCAGCTCCTCACCATCCCCTGTTCAGTCTTCATCACATCTTCTTATCACCGCCACTGGCACTGAAATTCCGACCTCTCCAAGCTCTTCAGGCACTTTCAGCTCTGAACAGGGTTTGGACGGTTCTGCGAGTGCAAGGTCATAATGCAGACCCTAGAGCATAATAAATGTAATGTGTAAAAAATATTACTAGGCTCTGGGGTCTCGAAAGCATAATAAATTACCTTCGTTTTGTAGAGAATAACCACACTACAAATCCAGTTTCCCTGGAAAATCAGCACGATCTGGTGAATTTGAATTTTTGCCAGATTCTCTCATCTATACAAACAATCACAACTAGTGTTGAGCATTCCGATACTGAAATATCGGGTATCGGCTGATATTCACGGTATCGGAATTCCGATACTTAATTCCGATACTTTTACAATATCGAATACCGGAATCGGAAGTTCCTATAATGCCTGCGCTCTGCAGTGTCTCTGAAGTATGACAAGCTGGATGGCAGCGCTCAGCTGAGATCCAGCCTGTCATCAGAATGCCATCCCAGCGTGAGAGAATTCTCCTGATTGTTTAAAAGCCGGCGGGCGGTAAAAAGCCGCCGGCTTTTAAACAATCACACAGCCCCATACTGCTTCCCCGCAGCCTCCCACCCCGATCCTCCGCTCCCCTCGCCACCTCCAATCCCAATCGTAAATTAGGACCGGGCGGGGAGCGCAGCACCAAGGAGCGAAGGACCCAGGCGGGGAAGCCGGCAGTGAAAAGACTTCACCGCCGGCTTTCCCGTTCTGTGCTGCGCTTTCCTGCCGGTTATTTCAAATGAACAGCTGCGGTATCAGGTGATGCCGATCAGCTGTTCATTTGAAGTAGCCGTGGTGCCCTCAGAGGGTTCATGTGAGTTCATGCTTGACTGCATTGCATGAACCCACATGAACTTTCCCACGGCCGCACAGGTCAGCCTCACCTCCCAGACCATCAGACCGGTCATGATTAGTGTGTGTGTGCGGGTGTCTGTGCGTGTGTATGCGAGTGTATGCGGGGTGTGTGTGCGGGGTGTCTGTGCGATGTTTGTGCGGGTGTGCGCGGTGTCTGTGCATACAGGCAGACATAGGCCGATGTGACACTACTACTCCCATCGGCCTATGTCTGTCCCCCGTCCACTCGTGCCAGCAGGATCAGCTCGATGGGAGCAGTAGTTCCCATCAGCCTGATCCTGCTATTTAAATTGCCCTACTGTGTCCCCAATAAATGTTAAATACATGTCATTGGTGGCCAGTGGTTACCTACAATAAATTAGTTCATACATTACCTGTCCCCGCCGATCGCCACCTAAAATAAAGTAAAAAATAAAAAACTACACCTATACTCACCTAGACACCTAATTCCCCGAAGCCATCGATCTCCTGTAATAAAATATAAAATAATAAACCACAACCTTATCCTTACCCCTCCGTAGTAGTCCACGAGTGTCCCACGAAGATCTCCAGTTCAGAGCAGCCACATAGAATGTGACCGCTCTGAACCGCTGCCGCCGCTAGAATGACGGGGCCGTAAGGGTTCACCGGAGTTCAGGCAGCGCTGCTCCGGTTAGCTCCTTTACGGCCCTGCTGTATCGTGAGAAATTCCCACGGTACAGCACTGCCGTAAAGGAGGTCTCCGGAGCAGCGCTGACTGAATGCACTCCGGTGACCTCAGTCAGGGGCTCCCGCTGCTGGGAGCGGACGTGTTCCCGGCAGTGTGAGCTTACAGCAGCCATGCACAGCTGTCACCATCTCCAGATGTGACAGCTGTGCATGGGAGATCAGCGCAGGAACGTGGACAGGTAACTATTATTTTTAGTAAACTAAGAATTAAATAAAATGGTCTGTTTTATTTCAAATAAATTATTTTTTTCTGGGTGTAGTGTGTTTTTTCTTTTTAACACTTTGTAGGTTAGTAATGGGGGTGTCTTATAGACGCCCATCATTACTAACCTGGGCTTCATGGCAGCTGGCGCTGACATGAACCCCACCACTATTACCCCCTGCCACCGCACCAGGGCAGCGTGGAAGAGCGAGGCTAAGTGCCAGAATTGGCGCATCCTATGGATGCGCCATTTCTGGGGCGGCTGATGGCTGGTGTTTCTAGCCTGGGAGGGGGCCATTATTCATGGCACCCTTCCTGGGCTATTAATATCAGCCCCCAGCTGTCTGCCTAGCCTTTGCTAGCTATTAAAATAGGGGGGACCCCACGTCATTTTTTTTGGGGGGGTCCCCCATTTTAATAGCTAGTAAAGGCTAGGTATTCAGCTGGGGGCTGATATTAGTAGCCTGGGAAGCTCCGTGGGTTTTACCCCCTTCCCAGGCTTCAAATATCTGCCCCAGCCGTCTGCTTAACCTCCGCTAGAGACTAAAATTATGGGGGATCCCACGCCATTTTTTTTTTTAAATAAATCCTTTATTTTAACACTGAATGACATTTGAGGAGTTAATAAAGATGCAGTCCCTAAATTATTATTTATTTTTTAATTAATTTTTCCCAAAACTTTTGACGTGGGCTTCGCCATATTTTTGTATGCCAGCCAGGTACAGCATCCAGCTTCTATGAATGCGCCATTTTCCGGGGCGGCTGCGGACTGCAATTTTTAGCGGGGGGGCAGAAAGCTTGGGCCTCCCTGCGCTGCAGATTCCATCCCCCAGCTGCCTAGTTGTACCTGTCTGGACACAAAAATAGGGAGAAGCTCCACGTTTTTTTTTTTTTTAAATATTTCATGAAATTCATGGAATAATTAAGAAAAAAAGGGCTTCCCTATATTGTTGTGTCCAACCAGGTACAAATATGCAGCTGGTGGTTGGGGGCAGCCCGTTCCTGCCTGCTGTACCTGGCTGGACACAAATATAGTGCGAAGCCCCACGTCAATTTTTTTTAATTATTTCAGGAAATTCATGAAATAATTAAAAAAAAATTATGTGGGGCTTCGCCCTATATTTGTGTCCAGTCAGGTACAGCAAGCAGGAACGGGCTGCCCCCAACCACCAGCTGCCTATTTGTACCTAGCCGGACACAACAATATAGGGACGCCCTTTTTTTCTTAATTATTCCATGAATTTCATGAAATAATTAAAAAAAAAATACGTGGGGCTTCGCCCTATTTTTGTGTCCAGCCAGGTACAACTAGGCAGCTGGGGGCTGGAATCTGCAGCGCAGGGAGGCCCAAGCTTTCTGGGCCCCACCCGCTGCAAATTGCAGTCCGCAGCCGCCCCGGAAAATGGCGCGTTCATAGAAGCGCCATCTTCTGGCGCTGTACCCAACTCATCCAGGGCCCTGGTGCGGTGGCTCACTGGGTAATAAATTGGTTAAGGCCAGCTTGGCATTATCAGCTGGCCCTAAGCCCGAAATTCATGGGGTCACGCCAATATTAGACATGACCGCCATGAATTTCTAGTAAAGTATTTAAAAAAAACACAAACACCCAGAAAAAAGTCCTTTAATTGAAATAAAGACACAATTCTTTATTGTTCTAAATTAAACCATACTTACAGTCACGCCCATTCCAGCTGAAGCCAACGATCTCCAGCAATAAAAGAAAAATAATAAAACAACATCATCCTTAACTTTCCATGGTTCCCACGATGGCTCCAGCTCTGCTACATCGAGATGACAGGCTGGACCGCAGCACAACGCTGCCAACCAGCCTGTCATCCCGCAGACACTGAGAAGCACAGGCATGCTTGCGCTCCTCAGTGTCAGGCTGTGACGGCATCCAGATGAGCCGAGTTCATGTCCAATGAACTCAGCTCACCTCATGCACGTCACTGACAGCGTGGGAAAATTCTCCTGCACTCAGCGCTTCAGCGTGAGAATTCTCCCACGCTGTCAGTGACGTGCATGAGGTGCGCAGAGTTCATTGGACATGAACTCGGCTCATCTGGATGCCGTCACAGCCAGACACTGAGGAGCGCAAGCATGCCTGCGCTTCTCAGTGTCTGCGGGATGACAGGCTGGATGGCAGCGTTCTGCTGCGGTCCAGCCTGTCATCTCGATGTAGCAGAGCTGAAGCTGTCGTGGGAGCCATGGAAAGGTAAGGATGATGTTGCTTTATTATTTTACTTTTATTGCAGGAGATCGTTGGCTTCAGCTGGAATGGGCGTGACTGTAAGTATGGTTTAATTTAGAAGAATAAAGAATTGTGTGTTTATTTCAATTAAAGGACTTTTTTCTGGGTGTTTGTGTTTTTTTTAAATACTTTACTAGAAATTCATGGTGGTCATGTCTAATATTGGCGTGACCCCATGAATTTCGGGCTTAGGGCCAGCTGATAATGCCAAGCTGGCCTTAACCCCTTTATTACCCAGTGAGCCACCGCACCAGGGCCCTGGATGAGTTGGGTACAGCGCCAGAAGATGGCGCTTCTATGAACGCGCCATTTTCCGGGGCGGCTGCGGACTGCAATTTGCAGCGGGTGGGGCCCAGAAAGCTTGGGCCTCCCTGCGCTGCAGATTCCAGCCCCCAGCTGCCTAGTTGTACCTGGCTGGACACAAAATTAGGGCGAAGCTCCACGTATTTTTTTTTTAAATTCATGAAATTCATGGAATAATTAAGAAAAAAAGGGCTTCCCTATATTGTTGTGTCCGGCTAGGTACAAATAGGCAGCTGGTGGTTGGGGGCAGCCCGTTCCTGCCTGCTGTACCTGACTGGACACAAATATAGGGCGAAGCCCCACATCAATTTTTTTTAATTATTTCATGAATTTCCTGAAATAATTTAAAAAAAATTGACGTGGGGCTTCGCACTATATTTGTGTCCAGCCAGGTACAGCAGGCAGGAACGGGCTGCCCCCAACCACCAGCTGCCTATTTGTACCTGGTTGGACACAACAATATAGGGAAGCCCTTTTTTTCTTAATTATTCCATGAATTTCATGAAATAACTAAAAAAGAAAATGCGTGGGGCTTCGCCCTATGTTTGTGCCCAGCCAGGTACAACTAGGCAGCTGGGGGCTGGAATCCGCAGCGCAGGGAGACCCAAGCTTTCTGGGCCACCCCCGCTGCAAATTGCAGTCCGCAGCCGCCCCAGAAAATGGCGCGTTCATAGAAGCACCATCTTCTGGCGCTGTACCCAACTCATCCAGGGCCCTGGTGCGGTGGCTCACTGGGTAATAAAGGGGTTAAGGCCAGCTTGGCATTATCAGCTGGCCCTAAGCCCGAAATTCATGGGGTCACGCCAATATTAGACATGACCACCATGAATTTCTAGTAAAGTATTTAAAAAAACACAACACCCAGAATAAAGTCCTTTAATTGAAATAAACACACAATTCTTTATTGTTCTAAATTAAACCATACTTACCATCACGCCCATTCCAGCTGAAGCCAACGATCTCCTGCAATAAAAGTAAAATAATAAAGCAACATCATCCTTACCTTTCCATGGTTCCCAGGACAGCTTCAGCTCTGCTACATCGAGATGACAGGCTGGACCGCAGCAGAACGCTGCCATCCAGCCTGTCATCCCGCAGACACTGAGAAGCGCAGGCATGCTTGCACTCCTCAGTGTCTGGCTGTGACGGCATAAAGATGAGCCGAGGTCATGTCCAATGAACTCAGCTCACCTCATGCACGTCACTGACAGCGTGGGAAAATTCTCACGCTGAAGCGCTGAGTGCAGGAGAATTTTCCCACGCTGTCAGTGACGTGCATGAGGTGAGGTCATGTCCAATGAACTCGGCTCACCTCATGCACGTCACTGACAGCGTGGGAAAATTCTCCTGCACTCAGCGCTTCAGCGTGAGAATTTTCCCACGCTGTCAGTGACGTGCATGAGGTGAGCTGAGTTCATTGGACATGACCTCACCTCATGTATGTCACTGACAGCGTGGGGGAATTCTCACGCTGAAGCGCTGAGTGCAGGAGAATTTTCCCACGCTGTCAGTGACGTGCATGAGGTGAGCTGAGTTCATTGGACATGACCTCGGCTCATCTTTATGCCGTCACAGCCAGACACTGAGGAGTGCAAGCATGCCTGCGCTTCTCAGTGTCTGCGGGATGACAGGCTGAATGGCAGCGTTCTGCTGCGGTCCAGCCTGTCATCTCGATGTAGCAGAGCTGAAGCTGTCGTGGGAGCCATGGAAAGGTAAGGATGAGGTTGCTTTATTATTTTACTTTTATTGCAGGAGATCGTTGGCTTCAGCTGGAATGGGCGTGACGGTAAGTATGGTTTAATTTAGAACAATAAAGAATTGTGTGTTTATTTCAATTAAAGGACTTTATTCTGGGTGTTTGTGTTTTTTTAACTTTCACTATGGGGTTAGTAATGGGGGTGTCTTATAGACGCCTCTCCATTACTAACCTGGGCTTGATGTCAGCTGGCATTATAAGCTGACATCAACCCCAGCCCTATTACGCCCTGCCACCGCTACAGGGCAGTGGGAAGAGCTAGGCTAAGTGCCAGAATTGGCGCATCCTATGGATGCGCCATTTCTGGGGCGGCTGACGGCTGGTGTTTCTAGCCTGGGAGGGGGCCAATATTCATGGCACCCTTCCTGGGCTATTAAAATCAGCCCCCAGCTGTCTGCCTAGCCTTTGCTAGCTATTAAATTAGGGGGGACCCCACGTTATTTTTTTTGGGGGGTTCCCCCATTTTAATAGCTAGTAAAGGCTAGGAATTCAGCTGGGGGCTGATATTAGTAGCCTGGGAAGCTCCGTGGGTATTACCCCCTTCCCAGGCTTCAAACATCTGCCCCAGCCGTCTGCTTAACCTCCGCTAGAGCCTAAAATTAAGGGGAACCCCACGCCAATTTTTTTTTAAATAAATCCTTTATTTTAACACTAAATGACAAGTACAGTAATCAACACTTTCACTGTACTTCATATATATGTGACTGACATGTTTCTATCTATCTAATCTATGTGTGATTCTCTATTCTTTCTATTCTAAATTGTCGGGTACCGCTGCTGAATTGCCGGCCGGCTTTCTTAAAGAGACGGTGCACGAAAACACTAATATTTTTTTAAATAAATCCTTTACACTAAATGACAAGTACAGTAAGCAACACTGTCACTGTACTTCATAGATATGTGACTGACATGTTTCTATCTATCTAATCTATGTGTGAAGCTCTATTCTGTCTGTTATAAATTGTCGGGTACCGCTGCTGAATTGCCGGCCGGCTTTTTTAAAGAGACGGTGCATGAAAACACTAATATTTTTTTAAATAAATCCTTTACACTAAATGACAAGTTCTGTAAGCAACACTGTCACTGTACTTCATATATATGTGACTGACATGGTTCTATCTACCTAATCTATGTGTGAAGCTCTATTCTTTCTGTTGTAAATTGTCGGGTTCCGGTGTATGCGCTGATGAATTGCCGGCTTTTCATGTCATTCTACATTATTCTTAGTTGTTTTACTTCATGTAGAATTAACCTACAAGGAAAGAAAGGGTTTATTTTCATTCCGATATTTGTGTCCCATTGACTTGCATTGGTTTCCGGTATCGGAATCGGCGATATCCGATACTTTTTGGGTATCGGCCCGATCCAATCCGATACGATATTTCCTGATATCGGAAGGTATCGCTCAACACTAATCACAACATGATATCCCAAAATGGTAAATTAAATATTTAGATCATCTTACAAATACAAATCATAACACAGCTTCATCAATGCAAAAATGAAAATTTTATGGGTTTCGAAAAATGGCAACACAAACCAATTATTTGTTTTCTAAATATCCCCCAAATTTTTACAGTTTAAAAAAAAAATCTAATTTAGCATCACCATAATCATATTGTAAAGTCATATTGGCAGGTCATTTTTACTGCACAATCAATGGCAAAAAAAAACAAAAACAAAAAAAATGGCAGAATCTCATTTTTTTCCTACTTTTGGAATGATTTTCCTGTTCTCCAGCACATTATATGTTAAAATTAATGGTGTCAGGTGTCATTCAAAACCACAACTAAAACAGCAAAAAAACAAGCCCTTAAATAAAAAAGTTATGTTTTTTAGAAAAAGAAGAGGTAAAAAAATAGAAGCACAAAAATGAAGGAGGGGGTAAGGTGGCAGATGTTAGGGAAAAGGTAGTTGTTCAGAGATTTAAGCCACATTTTTTGTGCTAAGCTGGCCACATCATAATAAACATAATGAAATGGCTGTAGATTTTAATTAAACATATTTTTTATTTTTTTCATTTCTCATTCAATCACTGTTTACACAGGCAGACTAAAGAAATTGATGCGCATTTAGCATTCTTTACTAGATCGCTCAGTACGCATATGCTGCCATTGTTCTTGGCAATGTGAAAATTATGATCTTTTATGCTGCACAAAAGATCATTTCACTGATGAATGAGCATTTTGATCAGCATCCTGTTTACATGGCAAGATAATTATGAAATGAGCGTTTTGATGATAGAGAATGAAGATCTTGGTGCAATCATTTTTTATTTTCAACTGGCAAGAAAAGGTCCTACCACTTGAGCTTAAGTGGTAGGACCTTTTCTTGCTGTAACAAAATAAAATATTCACTTAATGCATCAAGAACTTAGTTCTTTATCATAATTTAGGTGAAGTTTTTTGCCTCAATTAAAGAGGTTGTCCACTACTTTTACATTGATGGCCTATCCTTAGGATAGGTTATCAATGTCTGATATGCCAGGGTGCAACACCCGGTAACCCCACAGATCAGCTGCTATCGGGTGTCAGTGATGTGCGCCTCTGGCCAGATGTACTTACGTGCCGAGCTGCTGCCTCTACTTGTAGTGTCTGCCACAGGGTACTACACATCCGCCTCCTATACAAATCAATAGGAGGTGGATGTGCAGTACCCATCCGCGGCCACTAAAAGTAGACGGAGCACCTCGGCAAATGAGTACATCCGGCTGCCGCCGGCACCAATAGCAGCTGATCGGCGTGGGTGCCGGGTGTCGGACCCTGGACGATTAGACATTGATGACTTATCCTAAGGATAGGCCATCAATTTAAAACTAGTTCCTTTGCTTAAGCACATGCACTTTAGGAGTAATAATGCCGGTTTCTCCTCCAGAATCTTGATCCTTTAAAGCTATACATGTTCGCTTCCCATGTAATAATGTCCCCCTTCCCAGCTCCTTCTTGAAACAACCTAGTGTTACACGCACGCCGCTAGGTTCAGATAGGGCGAGACGAGTTTCATGAATTCTTTGGAATCCTGGGGGAACTGTTACTCAGGGCTATCATAGGTTGCTGCTTCTCTCAGGCACACAACAGATTCAATTGCTGACCAGACACATCTGATAAGAGTCTTTTTCAACAGTTTAACAGTGGAATTTAATTTGAAGCACAGCCAGTGCAATTCAGGGATATTACAGCAACAATCTTCATTACAGTGCAGTCTGAGTTTCTTGAGCAACTGGCTCCAGTAACAATACAGTAGTTTCTTCACAAGGCACAGTATTACAGTCTCTTCAGTAGCATAATTCAACATAGATTAGATCTCAAAAAACTATTCCAAAAACATAAGTAGTACATATTGGCTAGAGATAGATACATCATATCTCCCCATTTGATTAACATAGGCAAAACTATGCAGTGGATCCCCAATCATAACACCTAAGCTTGGAAAAAATTCAAAAAACCACTGGCAACTATAAAATAACAATCTTTATTCTCAAGGGGAGAAAGCACTGGGTGTGCGAAACGCGCGTTGGGGCGTTTACTGGCACGGGACTAAATTCAGTGACAATCCTTATGGGTAAGTTCAATGGTTTGGGATAGTATTTTTATTTGATGGGAGCAATTCATCATTGCCCTTTTGTGAGCTTGACTATTTAATAATATGGTGCCTTGATCCATGACCTGATCTATATGGCCATTTGTTATTAGCCAACATGGGAGATACTACTGTTATTATCTTATTTAGTCTCTTTTTGTAGGCAGTATTACCCATGGGAACTGAAATCAATCAAAAAAACATTATTATATTTGTCCATGCGTGCCTGTTTGTTTGTTTGTTTGTTTCATCCTTTTCCTCCTTCAAATAATTTTAAAACCTTGTGATTATTTGACAATGATTTTTTTAATCATTATCTATAAATAAAGATTGTTATTTTATAGTTACCAGTGGTTTTTGGAATTTTTTCCAAGCTTAGGAGTATAGATTAGATCTCTTAGCAGCACACTTCTATGCATACACAACCACAGGCTTTTCCTTCACAAGGACACAATAGTACACAGCATTCTTTATCGTGCATGGAGATGGAGGGGGGAGGGTTTGATGAGGGAGATGATCACTGTGATACAATTCCTTCCAGTCCTTATCTTCCTGTCCGATAATACTCTGAACTTTTAGCTCAGGGAGTTTATCTGACCTGTGTTTAGTTTCTCTCCTGATCTGAATCCTGTTCAGTTGCCTTCTGTCAGATCCAGAAAGCACACCACCTTTCGCTTCGGCTTCAGCCAGACTACAATAACAAGTTCCCCACAATCCCCCTGGGGCTCTGCTAAAACACTCCCTGTCTCCTATGACTGTGTTAACCCCTCTCGTTGCTGGATGTTTCTGAAGCACAACACTTCCTGTCTCCTGTGCTTGTGTTATTTGTAACAGTTGCTGGATGCTTTTGAAGCAACAGCACTACTTCTGCATGTCACACTCTTCCCTCCTTTTTGAATGTCGTCCTCGACATTCATCTTAATTGGTCAATCTGACCAATTCTGAGACAGTGGTGAAAGTTGAGTAACTTTATATACAAATTGGCATAACATTTATAAACATTTATAACAACATATTCAACAACCTTTTTCTTGTAGTAATCCTGTAAGAAATAAATAATTAACACAATTAACACAATCAGCATCTCTTCAGCTGGAGCTTTTCGTACATCTTCAACCAGCTATCTCTCTCACTAGGCCTTAACAGTTCTTTGTTTCTACAAAGTCTTTTAAGGAAAATCAAAGCATGAAAACAAGTCTTTCCACCAGGCAACATCTTACATACTGTCTCTCGGTGGTAAATACCACTCCAGAGGGCTTACCTGGCCCGTAGGCAGAGATACCTGTTTCCAGTCGACAGTCCTTGGCATTTGACTCGGTTCACCAAGTATCTCATACGTCAGCATCACGGGCTTCTTCACTTCGAGAGTTGACATCCTTCTGGTGGGTTGTTCCTCAGAGTCCATGGGTGCTTTGGTCATAGGAGTTTCTTCCACCGCACTCATTTCCCATGCTTCCTCAGATGCTCCTGGAGCTGCCTCTGTAAGTTCCTGCACTTCTCTGGAATCGCCTGGTTTCACAAGGTCTGGTAATTCCACTTCTCCTGAGTGTCGAACGGTCTCTCCAGTGACCGGTGTTCGATCATCAGATCTGAATTCGACTTCATCTGCACTCCTTTGTACAAACTCTGGAGCCTCAGGACTTAGTTCACTCTCC
Source organism: Phyllobates terribilis (assembly GCF_046119375.1). Lineage (NCBI taxonomy): Eukaryota > Metazoa > Chordata > Amphibia > Anura > Dendrobatidae > Phyllobates > Phyllobates terribilis. Next base: position 794,306,397 of record NW_027362761.1, read on the forward strand.
TGAGGATGGTACATCTCTCTCCTTGCCGGTCCGAGAAATACAACGGTGTGCTCTTCTTCATCGGAACTTTCAAGGTCACTATCCACCTCCGGAGCTTCAGTCTGTGGTGGTCCCTTAATGGATCTCGGAAGATGTTGGCCTACTTCTGGGAAGTCTTGTGGTGGGAGATAGTCACAGGGTAGTAGTAAATTCCGATGGACTATTCTGGTTTTCTTGTCCCCTCTTTCCAATCAGATTTCATACATTGGATTGTGTAACATACCTGGTGGCGTGCTTGCATAGTGCACCATCTCCCACTATGCAAGATCGCATCTTAACTTTCAGTCCAGTTTGTAAGCCGTGCTCCTGTTTTACTGTGTGCATGCTCTGGTCTGACTGCTTAGGGCGGCAGCCCGGTTACTTCCTGATTCTTGTAGCTGCTGTGGGCACACCCCTAATGCGTCCCCAACTAATTGCTGTGGGTCACTGGATATTTAAACCTCCTTCTCCCTGAAGAAGGTGCCTGAGCAACTCTTACCTTCAGAGGGTTCCTTGCCTCTGATGTGCCAGGTCCCTTTCTGTTTCTTGCCTGTCCGTCAACCTGGGGGCTGTATTCCCAGGCCTGTCTGAACTATCTCTTAGCCTGTTTGTCCGCCTCTCTGGAGGTCGTATACTCAGACTCGCTCCTGTATCTTGTTGCAGTGTCAGATCCTGTCTGAACGCTCTCCTAGCCTGTTTGGCTTTATGTTTGTACCTTCCCTTTTCCTGCAGTATCTGAACCTGCACCTAACTCCAACTCGTTGTCTCTGTACTTCTGTTTGTGAGTTTTGTGTCCACTCGCTACTTCATGTGTAGTACCTTGTGTGTATCTGGTTCTGCTTGTCCCTTTTCCCTTCCTCCGTATCTTCTTCCTGTGTTCTAGCCATCTTCCTGCATTTTCCTGTCTGTTCAATGTGAACAGAGCCCTGTCCTCTCTGCCTTGTCCACCACACCTGCGGTTTCGCTCTGCTCAGCCTTGTCCACCGCACCTGCGGTTTCGCTCTGCTCAGCCTTGTCCACCGCACCTGCGGTTTCTCTCTGCTTAGCCTTGTCCATCGCACCTGCGGTTTTGCTCTGCTCAGCCTTGTCCACCGCACCTGTGGTTTCACTCTGCTCAGCCTTGTCCACCGCACTTGCGGTTTTGCTCTGCTCAGCCTTGTTCCCCGCACCTGTGGTTTCGCTCTGCTCAGCCTTGTCCACCGCACCTGCGGTTTCGCTTTGCTCTGCTTGACTACTGCATCTGCGGCTCTGAACCAGTCTCCCAGTCTGTATTGGACCCTATCCAGCCTGCTCTCCAACCTGCTAGTGTAAAGGACATATTGATACTCATGCTAGAGCAACTCCATTTTGTCTGCTTGCTTTAAAATCATGTTATTATCACTCCTTGCATAACATACATTCTTTCTTTCTCTTCCCATGGAACTTCTCTTACACTAACTTTTTCTCAAAAAAACATTTTGTCAGACACTCTGTTATCTAACTTGTTTAGGCCAGGTTTGACCTTGTAAAATTTCCATAGTGCTTCGAACTAACAATGATAATATGACCATATATGTGTTTCCGTAATAATTATACTAACATTGGTTAGCCTATAATACTGTAGTATGGCTGCAGAGTTGATTGGCTATTAAAATACTAAAAACAATATAAAATGGTAAGCAAAATTAACGGGATCAGAGATTCTTTGAATCCTCCCAATACAGAACATTGTTTCCTTTTGGTTTTCTGTGGATTGCAATCAACATAATAATTTGACACTCACTTGGTCAACCGTGAAGGGATTTTGCCCTCCCTTAACAGTTGGGGCCGTGACTCGGATCCCTAACCAGGGACGCCCCTCCACCTCTGGACGTCCACAAAGAGAGACCTGCCTTCAGCCTCCCCCACTGGAATTGGGACTGATCATCCCCCACAAAAAGCCACGGTAAGTGCAGCAGTTCTTTACTAGTGACACTGACCGTTTGGCATGGTTTCCACATGGTGTGTGGTTGTTTGCAGTATCTCCGGACGTCCTGGTTGGATATAGTCAAAGGTGAGACTATAAGAGGTGTAGTCCCATTAGGGGTCTGATATTATTTAACTTAAAAGCACTATCACCTCGGATTGACAAGTGAATATTGTGTGAATCTTTCTCAGCTTCTGACAAAAAATCCTTAGGAGAGACTGAACATTGTTAGTTTCAGTCGTGGCAGGTGATCGAAGATTGGGTAGGACACGCAAGTAGATATACGTATATCGAGTGTCCGGAGCGCTGCAAAACTGCAAAGCTGCATAGCTGCAAAAGTGCTCCTCCTTTCATTTGTTGTGAAAGAATTCCCCCGACGGGAGGGTTGAGTTAGTAGTGGAACAGCTGGGAGCTCTGGCCAGACTCCGCTGTGCACAAATTAAGGATCTTTTTGTCAGTTGTAGTGATTAATCAATGTTTCCATGGAGCAGAAAGAATTTGTCTCTCCCGGAGGAGGAGAAAAAGAGAGAGCCAGGAGGGAAGAGAGAGAGACAGGAGGGAGAGGATGTGATGAATATCATGATCGGTCGAGAAGGGAAAAGATCTTTTAAGAATGCACCAAAAGTGTTTACGGTGTTAAATTTTCCAGTGGAGGGGAGGTTTCAGCCTGTGTTGTGGGATGAAGGCATCCGGCAGCAAAGGGGTAGATTAGTTGACTGCTGTGGATTGTTGGAAGATGCTGAAAACTTTAGGAAAGTGGCACATGAGATTTGTGATGAAGGATATGTTGAAATAGAGGAGGAGATGAAGCCTGGTTATTTCAATTACTTTTATGTCAAGAAAGGAAAATTATCTAGCACTGTGACAAAAACTGTTTGTTTTGTGTTACAAAATGAAGCTGATGGGGAAAAAGTACAGGAGGAAGTACTTATGTGTCCACAACCCGAATCTAGAACCCCTAAAGAAGCATCCTCTACCCCCACAAATGTAGCAGTACCCCAACCCCTGAATCCGGAAACTGAGCAATTTATACCTTATGAGATTAAATACCCTGCACTTCCCACTGAGAGCCAGCCACCATCATATAACCCAGACGGTTGGCTCTGTAATGTGTGTTGGGTCACTAATCCAGGATGGCGCAGGACGTGCTATAATTGTGAGCGCGTAAATCTGGTGTTGTAGCACCAACCTGCCCATTACTTAACGCTGACGGGGGGTATTATAAACCACTACCCCCACCTGCCCCTGCCATGGTCCATACTCTGTTCAGAGAGACCCAGGGTCCTCTGAACTCTTCCCTATTCACCCTCTCCCAAACTGGGTAAATAGAACATGGACACGAGTATCAGGAGGTGGCGTCTGTTTTACTGAATAGTCCTTCAAATTTCTCCACTATACTGAGAATAGGCATGAGGAGTATACCACAACAGCAGATTGGCATCATTGTAAAAGCAGCAAATGCGAAACTGCAGCATTGGTGCATCCGTGACCATGGTCCATTAAGAGAAGGAGAGGTGATGGCTACAAGAGCCGGACAGCTATCATGTCAGTTTGTTATATACAGTACAGACCAAAAGTTTGGACACACCTTCTCATTTAATGATTTTTCTGTATTTTCATGACTATGAAAATTGTACATTCACACTGAAGGCATCAAAACTATGAATTAACACATGTGGAATTATATACTTAACAAAAAAGTGTGAAACAACTGAAAATATGTCTTATATTCTAGGTTCTTCAAAGTAGCCACCTTTTGCTTTGATGACTGCTTTGCACACTCTTGGCATTCTCTTGATGAGCTTCAAGAGGTAGTCACCGGAAATGGTTTTCACTTCACAGGTGTGCCCTGTCAGGTTTAATAAGTGGGATTTCTTGCCTTATAAATGTGGCTGGGACCATCAGTTGTGTTGTGCAGAAGTCTGATGGCTACACAGCTGATAGTCCTACTGAATAGACTGTTAGAATTTGTATTATGGCAAGAAAAAAGCAGCTAAGTAAAGAAAAACGAGTGGCCATCATTACTTTAAGAAATGAAGGTCAGTCAGTCTGAAAAATTGGGCAAACTTTGAAAGTGTCCCCAAGTGTAGTTGCAAAAACCATCAAGCGCTACAAAGAAACTGGCTCACATGAGGACCTACCCAGGAAAGGAAGACCAAGAGTCACCTCTGCTTCTGAGGATAAGTTTATCCGAGTCACCAGCCTCAGAAATCGCAGGTTAACAGCAGCTCAGATTAGAGACCAGGTCAATGCCACACAGAGTTCTAGCAGCAGACACATCTCTTCAACAACTGTTAAGAGGAGACTTTGTGCAGCAGGCCTTCATGGTAAAATAGCTGCTAGGAAACCACTGCTAAGGACAGGGAACAAGCAGAAGAGACTTGTTTGGGATAAAGAACATAAGGAATGGACATTAGACCAGTGTAAATCTGTGCTTTGGTCTGATGAGTCCAAATTTGAGATCTTTGGTTCCAACCACCGTGTCTTTGTGTGACGCAGAAAAGGTGAACGGATGGACTCTACGTGCCTGGTTCCCACCGTGAAGCATGGAGGAGGAGGTGTGATGATGTGGGGGTGCTTTGCTGGTGACACTGTTGGGGATTTATTCAAAATTGAAGGCATACTGAACCAGCATGGCTACCACAGCATCTTGGAGCGGCATGCTATTCCATCCGGTTTAAGTTTAGTGGGATCATCATTTATTTTTCAACAGGACAGTGACCCCAAACACACCTCCAGGCTGTGTAAGGGCTATTTGACCAAGGGGAAGAGTGATGGGGTGCTACACCAGATGACCTGGCCTTCACAGTCACCAGACCTGAACCCAATCGAGATGGTTTGGGGTGAGCTGGACCGCAGAGTGAAGGCAAAAGGGCCAATAAGTGCTAAGCATCTCTGGGAACTCCTTCAAGATTGTTGGAAGACCATTTCCGGTGACTACCTCTTGAAGCTAATCAAGAGAATGCCAAGAGTGTGCAAAGTAGTCATCAAAGCAAAAGGTGGCTACTTTGAAGAACCTAGAATATAAGACATATTTTCAGCTGTTTCACACTTTTTTGTTAAGTGTATAATTCCATGTGTGTTAATTCATAGTTTTGATGCCTTCAGTGTGAATGTACAATTTTCATAGTTATGAAAATACAAAAAAATCTTTAAATGAGAAGGTGTGTCCAAACTTTTGGTCTGTACTGTATATACTCAGACTCGCTCCTGTATGTTGTTGCAGTGTCAGTTCCTGTCTGAACACTCTCCTAGCCTGTTTGTCTTTATGTTCGTACCTTCCCTTTTCCTGCCATATCTGAACCTGCACATAACTCCAACTCGTTGTCTCTGTACTTCTGTTTGTGAGTTTTGTGTTCACTCGCTACTTCATGTGTAGTACCTTGTGTGTATCTGGTTCTGCTTGTCCCTTTTCCCTTCCTTCATATCTTCCTCCTTTGTTCTAGCTATCTTCCTGCATTTTACTGTCTGTTCCATGTGAACAGAGCCCTGTCCTCTCTGCCTTGTCCACTGCACCAGCGGTTTCGCTCTGCTCAGCCTTGTCCACCGCACCTGCGGTTTCGCTCTGTTCAGCCTTGTCCACCGCACCTGCTGTTTCGCTCTGCTCAGCCTTGTCCACCGCACCTGCGGTTTCGCTCTGCTCATCCATGTCCACCGCACTTGCGGTTTCGCTCTGCTCAGCCTTGTCCACCGCACCTGCAGTTTCGCTCTGCTCAGCCTTGTCCACCGCACCTGGGGTTTCGCTCTGCTCAGCCTTGTCCACCGCACCTGCGGTTTCGCTTTGCTCTGCTTGACTGCCGCATCTGCGGCTCTGAACCAGTCTCCCAGTCTGTATTGGAGCCTATCCAGCCTGCTCTCCAAACTGCTAGTACCCCCCTGTCTGTATACCAGCCTTGCTTGCCAGTGCCCATCTGTATGCCAGCTGTGCTTGCCGGTGCCCACCTGTTTGCATGCCAGCTGTGCTTGCCAATGCCCACCTGCCTGTCTGCCAGTCTAACCTGCCTGTTCCTGCATTTCCCGGTGTGGGTCAACAACTGTGACTGGGGTCTGACCTGGAGTCGCACCTGGTCCCTCTGCTCGGTTCCTCCTTGGTCCCCGGAGTCGACTAAGCCGCCATGCAACCTTGGTCAGATCGGGTTGATACTTAGTTACGCCCCTCCAGGCACTCCTCTGTTCATGGTACAGTGGGATCACTAATCACGCTCACGCCAGTCAGTCCGGGCGCGAGCGTAACAGTTTGCTCAGGCCATGGTTCCCGTTGAGCCCCACGGCCTTTTGCTCTCAGAGACATTTTGAATACTTGTCTGGCGAATACGTGCACCAAAAAAATTTTTTTTTCTCAAGCTACGTCCCAGGCGATTTACGCATCATCCCAAATGGATCTATCTGCACTCGTTCCTGCGGATCCACCACGGTACTATGGGGATCCAAAACGAAGCCGTGCATTTGTGGAGCAATGCATGCTGCATTTCAAGTTCTATGCTCACTATTTTCCTACTGATCAGGTTAAAGTGGCATTTATGATGTCCTACCTAGCGGGTGACGCCTTGAAATGGATCACCCCCCTATGGGAATCATGGGATCTTATCGTCTTTGACCTGCAGGCCTTCCTGGTGGCCTTTCTAATGGTCTTCGATGACCCTAATATTGAAGCCTCTGCTAAAGCTTCCCTTCCCAATATCCCGGAGCAGCCCCGGTGGGTAATGTGTGTGGGTAGCTCATCAGTTCTCCAGCCTGAAGAGACTGCTGCCCACCCAGAATCCACACAGGATGACTACGCTCCGCAGAATACTTCTCCTCCCAACCTCAAGTGTCAGTCCAGACGTGCAAAGCGTAGAGTCAAACCATCACGCCAGGTTCTGTCCTCCCAAAGACCTCCTGTGCCCCAGCCTGTAGAAGCAGCTACCCGCACTGAATCCATGAAGGTTGACCATGTTCGTCAGGCAAAGCAGAAGCCAGAACTCAGTCACAAAATCGGATTGCGGTCCCACTGCGGTGGTTTGGGACCTCCTGACGGTCTTTGTCCAGCAAAGGTTGGAGAATCCCAGGACATTAGGCTTGTAGGAGAGGCTGCCCTTGGCGTTAGTGTTTCCTCTCCACAGATGACCATGACTGTGTCTGTGGCAAGTGAAGGCCTCGGATTAACCGGAAATTTTGGGCTTAAAGCCTTGAAGAGTCAGTGTTTGATTCCCGTCTGAAGACTCCAGAAGCCGGTATGGGCGTTGTCAGTGGAAGGACGAGCCCTACTCAGAAATTGTCAAAATAAGTCTGTACAAATTAAGCTCTAGATTGGAGCATTACACATGAAGAAGCTTACATTCCAGGTGCTGACTGGTTTACCCACAAGTCGTCCAGAGCCGAGAGATCTAGTGCCGGCTCAGGTCTGGAGACCCTGCATGGTGTATCCTCGGGGACTGCTAAGGTACAAGGGGTGTTCAGTTCCCATATCTTCAGGACAGTTAGCAGTTTCTTCTTCTTTTTCACCTGATCTGCTAGTCGCTGACTCGCTGTGCTCTGAAGTCTCCGAAGGAAGAGAAGCGGAGGCAATGTCCCCACACAGTCTCGACGATTGTACCAATGATCTGGCTTCAGGTACCGTCCCGCCTCACAGACATGTCATCTCTGAAACCAGACTTAAGATGGTCCCAAAGCATGGACCCTCCATCTCTAATAAATCTGGCCTTACGTCCATCAAGGCGGTGGATACCTCTAAGTCTCTGCACCCCTCCAACCAGGCGGAGGATCTCCAGTTGCCTCCTGAATCCTCCGTGGTGCTACCTGATAACAAATGGAGAGAGACTTTCTTACACCCTGTACCTGATACCTCGCCCACTTCATCCAGTGAGCTTGACAAAGTATACTTTGAAGCAGTGGTTACTCCCGAGTCTCTGCACTCCTCCAACCAGGTGGAGGACCTCCAGTTGTCTCCTGAATCCTCCGGGGTGCTACCTGATAACAAAGGAAGAGAGACTTTCCTACACCTTGCACTTGGTACGCCACACACTTCATCCAGTAAGCTTGGCAAAGTGTACGTCAAGGCGATGGTTATCCCCGAGTCTCTGCACACCTCCAAGCAGGCGGAGGACCTCCAGTTGTCTCCTGAATCCATCGGGGTGCTATCTGATAACAAATGGAGAGAGACTTTCCTATGTGCTGTTCATGGTACTTCACCCACTTCATCTGCTGCTGAAGATGGCTTGATGGGAGGAAGCATCCTAGTTACCAAGATGATGAGACCAGTTTCGTTTCCTCTAGTGGACAGAAGAGGTAATCCTCTTGAAGAGAAGGATTGGCCTCCAAATTCTCTGCGGAAGACCCTTGCAGGCTTGAAGAAGAGGGGGCGTAAAGGGGGGGTACTGTAACATACCTAGCGGCGTGCTTGCATAGTGCACCATCTCCCACTATGCAAGATCGCATCTTAACATTCAGTCCAGTTTGTAAGCCGTGCTCCTGTTTTACTGTGTGTATGCTCTGGTCTGACTGCTTAGGTCGGCTGCCCGGTTACTTCCTGATTCTTGTAGCTGCTGTGGGCACACCCCTAATGCATCCCCAACCTATTGCTGTTGGTCACTGGATATTTAAACCTCCTTCTCCCAGAAGAAGGTGCCTGAGCAACTCTTAACTTCAGAGGGCTCCTTGCTTCTGATGTGCCAGGTCCCGTTCTGTTTCTTGCCTGTCTGCAAACCAGGGGGCTGTATTCCCAGGCCTGTCTGAACTATCTCTTAGCCTGTTTGAACGCCTCTCTGGGGGCCGTATACTCAGACTCGCTCCTGTATCTTGTTGCAGTGTCAGTTCCTCTCTGAACACACTCCTAGTCTGTTTGGCTTTATGTTCGTACCTTCCCTTTTCCTGCAGTATCTGAACCTGCACTCGTTGTCTCTGTACTTCTGTTTGTGAGTTTTGTGTCCACTCGCTACTTCATGTGTAGTACTTTGTGTGTATCTGGTTCTGCTTGTCCCTTTTCCCTTCCTTGATATCTTCCTCCTGTGTTCTACCATCTTCCTGCATTTTCCTGTCTGTTCCATGCGAACAGAGCCCTGTCCTCTCTGCCTTGTCCACCGCACCTGCGGTTTCGCTCTGCTCAGCCTTGTCTACCGCACCTGCGGTTTCGCTCTGCTCTGCCTTGTCCACCGCACCTGCAGTTTCGCTCTGCTCAGCCTTGTCCACCGCACCTGCGGTTTTGCTCTGCTCAGCCTTGTCCACCGCACCTGCGGTTTCGCTCTGCTCTGCCTTGTCCACCATACCTGTGGTTTCGCTCTGCTCAGCCTTGTCCACCGCACTTGCGGTTTTGCTCTGCTCAGCCTTGTCCACCACACCTGCGGTTTCGCTCTGCTCCGCCTTGTCCACCGCACCTGTGGTTTCGCTCTGCTCAGCCTTGTCCACCACACCTGCGGTTTTGCTCTGCTCAGCCTTGTCCACCGCACCTGCGGTTTCCCTCTGCTCAGCCTTGTCCACTGCACCTGCGGTTTCGCTCTGCTCAGCCTTGTCCACCGCACCTGCGGTTTCGCTTTGCTCTGCTTGACTACTGCATTTGCGGCTCTGAACCAGTCTCCCAGTCTGTATTGGACCCTATCCAGCCTGCGCTCCAACCTGCTTGTACCCCCCTGTCTGCATACCAGCCATGCTTGCCAGTGCCTATCTGTCTGTATGCCAGCTGTGCTTGCTAATGCCCACCTGCCTGTCTGCCTGTCTAACCTGCCTGTTCCTGCATTCCCTGGTGTGGGTCAACAACTGTGACCGGGGTCTGACCTGGAGTCACACCTGGTCCCTCTGCTCGGTCCCTCCTTTGTCCACGGAGTCGACTAAGCTGCCGTGCGACCTTGGTCGGATCGGGTTGATACTTAGTTACGCCCCTCCAGGCACTCCTCGGTTCATGGTACAGTGGGATCACTAATCACGCTCACGCCAGTCAGTCCGGGCGCGAGCTTAACAGATTGTCATAGGCTTTCCTCTTTACGACCACATAGACCTTGTCTTCCCAGTACGTTCTTGACTAGTACCCGGCTTCCCGGTGACAATATTGCTCCATAATATTTTTGATCATAGTACTCCTTACTAGTGATGAGCGAGCATGCTTGCTACTGCTCGGTGCTCGCCCGAGCATCTCACTGCTGCATCAAACGGATCACATATACGTTGTCAGAAAATACTGCCATTTCTGGCCTCCATTAAAAATTTTCTTTAGTGTGTCATTGAAACAATTCACCGCAGATTGCTGTTCAAACTACTTACCTACAGGCCAGGAATTTAAAACTCTGTTTTCTCCATCACACGGATCAGATAAAAGTTCGCTCCAAACTCAGTCATATGTAGTGAGCATGGAAGATATTGTCCTCCATTTAAAATGGGCAAGGCACGTGGCAAGGGACGGGGAACTGGAAGTGATGGTAATGGTGCATGCAGAGGCCGAGGACAAGGCCGTGGGCAAGCCGAAATTGAGCCACAACAAACACCCTCATCTTCCCTCCTGACATTCCTGTCCCAATTTCTAGGCGACCGCAGCACACCACTATTGAACCCAGAGCAGTGTTGCTGGGGGGATAGCGGATAATGCTTCCAGTCACTTAGCACCACCACCACGTTGTCTTCCACATGGTCAAGTCTCAGTAGCTGTGATTCTGGACCACATATTCCTCACCCTGATCCTCCTTCCTCCCACCATGCCGAGTACCCAGAAACAACTGACCCACACTTGGACACTCTGAAGAGCTGTTCTCTTTTCCATTTATATATTCGGGCCTCTCGCCCGGTCCACTTGAAGCGGGGCAAGAGGAGATCGCATGTAGCGATGCCCAAATATTTGAGCAACCACGGTCACACGAAGGTGACGGTGGGAAAGTGTCACAAGAGGTGGACGATGATGAGACACAATTGAAAGAAAGTCAGGAGGAGGACCAGGATGCGGTATTGGAAGACGAGGTGGTGGATGATATAGTAACTGACCCAACCTGGAAGGAGGACACGCAGAGTGAGGACAGCAGCACACAGGGGGAGGGAGGCAGAGCACCGCAAAAGGCAGGAAGAAGCAGTGTGGTGGCCGCAGACAGAAGGCAGGCAACCGTTCCCGGTAACACCAATACGAAGGAAGTTGCCAGAACAACAGTTAGGTCTTCCCGAGTCTGGTTGTTTTTTAAAGACTCTGCCGATAACCGCAAAAAGGCCATTTGCACCACCTGCCTGGCCAGCATCAGCAGGGGTGGCAAAACGACCAGCCTGACCCCCACCAGCATGATCAGGCACATGGCAGCAAAGCACACGACTTTGTGGGCCGAACTCCAGGGTCCAGGAACACTGTCTGCGGGTGGCACCATTGCTTCTTCCGCTGTTGTGCATGCAAGCCAATCCCCTGTCCATGGTGCATTCGAAGACGCCTCCTGCCCTGCACCTGTCGTTGCACACTCTCAAGTAGCAGCATCAGGAAGCACGTCCATGTCCTTGTCCCAGTGCAGCATTCAGTTCTCCATACCCCAGTCCTTGGAGCGCAAGTGCAAATATGCAGCCAGCGCCCCACAGGCCACACTACTAAATTCTCACATTTGACGACTGCTTGCGCTCGAAATGTTGCCTTTTAGGCTCGTGGAGACGGAAGCATTCCGCAACTTGATGGCGGTGGCCGTCCCTCAGTACTCGGTCCCCAGCTGCCACTATTTCTCCTGGTGTGCCGTCCCCGCATTACACAAGCACGTGTCCCAAAACATTAGCCGTGCTCTCAACAACGCAGTCACCGGTAAAGTCCACCTTACCACGAACATGTGGACAAGTGCTTGTGGGCAGGGACGGTACATCTCGCTGACGGCACACTGGGTTAACATAGTGGAAGCCGGGACCCAGTCGGACCTTGGGACGGAACATGTCTTCCCGACGCCAAGGATTACGGGACCTAGTTAAATCAGGGTTGCCCCCACGGTTTACAGCTCCTGCACCTCATCCTCCTCAGCCCCCTCCTCCTCTTCAGCCTCCATCTCCAAAATGACCACATCAGTCACAAGCTGGAAGCACTGCAGCACTGCCTCGGCCAAGGGCCAACAGGCTGTGCTGAAGCTAATATGCTTAGGTGAAAAACGGCACAATGCTGAAGAGTTGTGGACAGCTTTGAAAGAGCTGGCAGATCTGTGGCTCACACCGCTGAACCTACAGCCAGGCATGGTCATATGTGACAATGGCAGGAACCTGGTGGCGGCTCTGAAGCTAGGCGAGCTCATACACGTACCATGTCTGGCCCATGTGCTTAACCTTGTGGTTCAGCGGTTTCTCAAATTCTACCCGGAGCTGCCGGATTTGCTTGTTAAAGTACGCCGCCTGTGTGCCCATTTTAGAAAGTCAGCTACTGCTTCCGCCGCCCTTGCAGTGTTTCAGCAGTGTTTGCAGCTTCTGGCTCACAGACTGGTGTGTGATGTCCCCACGCATTGGAACTCAGATGTTGGGAATGATTTGTGAGCAGAAGAGGGCAGTTGTTGAGTACCAGCATCAGCAAGGCAGTCGGTATTCAGTTCAGACTCCACACATAAGACCTCAGGAGTGGACATGGATGTCAGACATATGTACCATCCTCCAAAACTTTGAGGACTCCACCAAGATGGTGAGCGGCAATGACGCCATAATTCGCGTCACCATCCCGCTTCTCTGTCTTCTGAAACGGTCTTTGCTCACAATCAAAGAGGATGCATTGCAGGCGGAGCACAATGAGATGGAGCAAGGAACCATACAGGGTGATAACACACAGCCAAGCCTCATCTCATCCCAACGTGGATTGGGTGACAAAGAGGAAGAGGAGGAGGAGGAAGGACAGGAGCTAGTTTCATGCACTATAGGCGGTACTACCTGCACAGCTGTCATACCGTCTGTTCAGCGTGGATGGCCAGAGGACAGAGAGGAGGAGGAGGAGGAGGAGGAGAGCATGGTCAGTCATCCTCTTGGTGAGGACACGGAAGTCTTGCCTGTTAGTAGTCTGGCACGCATGGCTGAGATTATAATATGCTGCCTTTCCCATGACCCTTGCGTTCTCAAAATTTTGGGTGACAGTCATTACTGGTTGGTGACACTTCTAGACCCACACTACAAGGAGAACTTTATATCTCTTATTCCTGAGGCAGACAGGTGTACAAAAATGGAGCAGTACCAGAAGGCCCTTGTTGCGGAACTATTAAAAAAATTCCCATCTGAAAACGCTGGCAGCAGAGGGCACACTTCATTGGACAACCAAGGAGTACAGGCGAGAGAGACACAACTTCAATCCAGCAGAGGCAGGGAAACACTCTCAAAGTTCTAGGAGAGTTTTCTCAGACCCTCCCATCACACAGGCCCTGAGGCGCGGGGTACTCTCACAAGGAGTGCAAAGTTTGGAAAGATGCTGAGGGAGTACCTTGCCGACCGTACCAACGTCCTCCGGGATTCCTCTGTGCTTTATAATTATTGGGTATCCAAGCTGGATATGTGGAATAAACTGGCTCTCTATGCCTTGGAGGTCCTGGCCTGCCCTGCCACCAGCGTTTTATCAGAGCGGGTTTTTAGTGCCGTTGGTGGAATTATAACTGATAAGCACATCCGCCTGTCAACTGAAAATGCTGACAGGCTGACTCTTATAAAAATGAACAAGGGCTGGATTGGGCCAGACTTCTCAACACCACCGAATGATAGCAGTATAACATAAACTCAAATCCAGTGTCTTTTCTTGGGAGGTGTATTCCCATGCACCTTTTCACACCCACACATGGGTATATGCTTCCTGATTTTGTCTGTTTGCTCTTGTCCTCCTCCTTCTCCTCATCCTCCACCACCATATCACCAGGGTGACCGTGGTCCGTGATGCAACACCCACATAATTTTTTTAAATGGTGTTCATGATGCAATTTTTATTCAGTATGTTCATGTATACCCCCCAGGGGTAAATGTTTTTCAGCCCATACACTTAGTGCATGGGCATTACAAGTATAGGAGGCCAGCTCCTTTCTAATGGGAACATTTTTTTATGAGGCCCTCCTTCACTTCTCTTCTAAGGGGCATTGAAGTGCCAAGTGCCAACACTATGGGAGACTCACCTTTCTAATGGGAATTTGTCGTTACTGTGGCCTTGCTCTGTGTGTCTTTAAATTCTTAGTGGAGTTTTTCCGAAAAATGTAAGCCGTTGGACTCACTGCATACCCTATAACTGTATAGCAGACCCTCTCCTTTCTAATGGGAACATGTCGTACCTTGTTACTGTGGCCCTGCTCCATATGTCTTTATATTCTTAGTGGGGTTTTTCCTAAAATTGGTCAGCCGTTGGACTCACTGCATACCCTTTAACTGTACAGCAGACTCTCCTTTCTAAATGGAATTTGTCGTTACTGTGGCCCTGCTCTTTGTGACTTTAAATTCTTAGTGTGGTTTTTCCTAAAATTCGTCAGCCGTTGGACTCACTGCATACCCTATAACTGTATAGCAGACCCTCTCCTTTCTAATGGGAACATGTTGTACCTTGTTACTGTGGCCCTGCTCTATGTGTCTTTAAATTCTTAGTGGGGTTTTTCCCAAATTTTGGCAGCCCTTGCAGTCACAGCATGGGCATTACCACTATAGGAGACCCGCTTCTTTATAATGGGAACATTTTTTTTACTGAGACCCTCCTCTATGTCTCTTCAAAGGGGTATTGGGTTGCGTCCAAATTTTTGGCAGCCCTTGCAGTCACTGGATACGCAAGAACAGTATAGGAGACCCACTTGTTAATAATGGGAACAACAAAGCATAGCCGGCTGATGGCTCTCTAACAATAGCTAGGGTCGACAGCTGGCCTTTTAAGAATAGTAAGGGCAGTCTGAGGTCCTTATAAAAATTGGATTTATGACTTTCAGAGTCCCTCCATTATAAATAAAAAAGGATGTGTCTGATGATGTGTCACACACCACTTTGCCAGATAAGGTTGTAAAATGTTAAAATGACATTTCCCGGTGAATGCATTTGTCTTAAAAAATAACGTAAAAAAAACAAAACAATAGGATCTTTCTTTAGTATAAAAAACAATTTCACCAATTTAACCTCAATGTAATCACATTGTTCAGCTCATGCACCTCCTCCTCCAACTCTGAAATGACCACATCAGTCACAAGCTGACAGCACTGCAGCACTGCCTTGGCAAAGCGGCAACAGGCTGTGCTGAAGATAACATGCTTAATGCTTAATTGACAAACCGCCCTGCGCTGCAGAGTTGTTGAAAGCTGTAACACAGCAGCCTGATCTGTGGCTCTCACCGCTGAACATACAGCCAGGCATTGGCGGGTGTGACAATGGGCGGAACATGATGACGGAGAAATGACAGCAGGGGTAGATACGGTTTCCCTCTATGCCAGTCCTTTCGCCAAGCTAAAGAATATGGCTGTAGTGAAATACAACTCCCACTGAGAAGCTGTTTCTGAATGAAAAACATTGTGCCCACCAGAGGATTTGATTCTGAGGGCTAACCTTTCTCACCCGCTCAAGAGCCCCATAGCAACTGCAAAATTAGCGCTATCATGAACTCTCCTGAGGTAGAAGCCAAGGCACACCAGAGGATTCTCTGGTGGGATCGTCCAACCCTGCCGAGAGGCAGTCCTGGCTAAGAAAAGTGTGTGGGAAGGTTCCCAGACACTCTATGGCTGCTTTTTTACTGAGGTGGAGAAACACACAAACACGGGGAGAACATACAAAGTCCTTGCAGATGTTGTCCTTGCTGGGATTTGAACTCAGAATCCCAGTGCTGCAAGGCTTCAGTGCTAACCACTGATCCAATGTGCTGCCGTTCACCCTCTAATATCTAACAGGCTGGAGAAACTTGCACCTACTGCCACTCCATCTTCAGCTCCTTTGTGAGAAAATGTATTTGGGAAGCCACTCAGTCTACCAAATAAAATTCCTGAGAAGGAAATTGGGGATGGCTTCGCTACTGGTACTGGGAACAGTGCTAATACCATGGTGTTGTTCCATAGTTTGCTGGAAATATTCCAGGCTGGTAGGAGGCAAGCAAATTCCCACAGAAAAGTACCAGCAGTAATGTTCAGGCCACATTTCAAGTGCAAGCAGCTTTAGAGGACTTCCTGGGAGAAATGACACGCAGGGTAGATACGGTTTCCCTCTATGCCAGTCCTTTCACCGTGCTAAATACAACTCTTAGCAAAAAAAGTTATGGACTGGCACCGTACCGTCCCTGGCCACATTCACCTGTCCACGTGTTTGTGGTTAGCTGGTCCTTCCCAGTAAGTGCACTGGGGAGGGCACGAGTAATGTTGTGGGACCCGTGCTTGTGGAAGGCGGAGGCGATACCGGGAAATATAGTGGCGGCTGGGGACCGAGTATGGACACCCGGCCGCCGCCGACATGAGGTTGTGAAAAGCTTCCGCCTCCACGAGCTTAAAAGGCCATATTTCAATTGCAAAGAGCTGCCCAGAAATCTGGTAGTATAGTATTGCAGCCTGTGGATGGGTGGCTGCCTGCATACTTGCGCTTGCACTGCACGGAATGGGGTAGGGACAACTGAATGCTGCAGTGGGACAAGGACGTGGACGGTGATTGCTGCAAGTCTGCAATGACAGGTGCATGGCGGGAGGCATCTTCGCATACGCCAAGGATCACTTATGATGTGCACACTTTTAGGCAGTGACCTGGGAGTCAGAGATGCTTCCAGAGGTCTTCCCCATGCTGTTCCCATGTCTTTTCAGCACTGTATGCATGTATCTGATGATGTGTCACACACCACATGGCCAGATAAGGTTGTAAAATGTTAAAATGACATTTCCTGGTGAATGCATTTGTCTTGGTTGAAAGCAATTCAAAAGTGAAAAAACGCATCAAAAACGCTACGTGTGAACATAGCCCAAGTTGTGGAGGAGTATTTTTGTTTTTGGTTATTGATTTTGCCTTATATACAAGTCATTACCCTGGAAAGGATGTTCCTTAACATATTTCCCAGGAAAATCCATTTTGGTTTCGTTTTTGTATGTTTTATTATGAGTCCGTAAAAGTGGCGTAATACTCTGACCACATTGCTGACAGCAGTGATCTGCGAGTCAGAGATGCTTCCACGGGTCTTCCCCATGCTGTTCCCATGTCATTTGAGCACTGTTCCCATCGTTTTGGGCAATTTTTAGGCCCTCTGCAGACCGCCGTTGGGAGCCGCCTGTAAAATGCTCGAGTTTCCCATAGACTTACATTGGGCTCGTTGCTCGAGTTGATCACCCGAGTATTCCAATTTGCTCGACCCAAGCAACGAGTACCCGAGCATTGTAGTGCTCGCTCATCACTACTCCTTACTATTTCTCTGTCCTTGCGTAACCACTTTGGATGTTATGTTGTATACCTCTGCCATCCGTTCCTTCCATTTCTGAACATACTCCGGATACGTTCTGTAAGTCTCTGACACCGGAGTATCGAACATGATGTCAATTGGCAGTCTTGGCGATCGTCCATTCAATAGGAAGAAAGGTGAGTAACCCGCTGCTTCGCTCTTTGTACAGCTACAGGCATGTACCACTTTTGACAGAGAACTCTTCCAGTCTTTCTTCTCATCAGCTGTTAAAGTGCGCAACATCGACAATAATGTCTGGTTAAAATGTTGTCCATTACCCTCTGGGTGATAGGGCGTTGTGTGGGATCTCTGAATTCAACAGTACTTTCTTAGCTTGTCAAAGAGCTGGTTCTCAAATTCTCTTCCTTGGTCGTGGTGTAACCTTGCAGGGAACCCAAACCTCAAAGCAAAATAATTGAAGATCTTCTCTGCCGCTGTTCGACCCGCTTTATTCGTGGTGGCATATGCTTGGGTAAATCGAGTAAAATGGTCCATCACCACCAATATGTTTTCGTAACCACCCTTGCACGTCTCGAGATGTAGAAAGTCTATTGAGATCATCTCAAATGGATAAGTAGTTTGGATGTTGCCCATAGGTGCCCTTGTTGATGTGTTGGGACATTTATCTTTCAGACACCCACACTCCCTGGTCATGTACCTCTCAAAATCTCTCTGCATGTACAGCCAGAAGAAACATTCACGGATCAAGTTGGTTGTCCTTTCCACTCCCTGGTGTCCAATGTTTTCATGGAGTTCTTTGAAGACCAACCTACGGAATACTCTGGGTAGTACTGGCATCTGCCAGTTTTGTCCTCCTTTACGATACAGGATACCGTCTTCACTGAGGTAGAGCTTAATCCATTCTTTAAAACAGATACTCCTGGTGACTCATTATCTCTCTCCTGTTTACTTGGAAACTGAGTTTGGTCCACATAAAGTAGTATTCTACCAATTATTATCTGATCTTCCCATTGTGCTCTATGGATTTTTCCATTTGGTAGTTGTTGAGTGGACAAGGGGTGCTCTTGTTCTCTCGCTTTTATGGTGGTTTCCACTGTCAATGGACACCACACTGGTGTGTCTTCCTCTTGATAAACTTGCACTGCTTGGGTAGTGCTCTCAATTGCTTCCAGACTGACTTCCTCCCTCTGAGCATTCTTGCATGAACTCCTCAGGCTCTAGTGGCATTCTCAACAATCAGTCAGCATCCACATTGCATTTTCCTGGCCTGTGCTTCATGCTGAAGTTGAAGTCAGCTAGTTCAGGGACCCATCTCTGACCCGTTGCATTCAGTTTGGCTGTAGTGAGGACATAGGTCAAAGGGTTGTTGTCGGTGTATACCTCAAACTCTTTGCTGCAGTATAGATGATCTCTAAATTGTTCACAGATAGCCCATTTCAATGCCAGTAACTTCAATTTTCCGGAATGTAGATGGTAATTCTTCTCGGCGTCTGTAAACGTTCTAGAACCGTAACCGATGACTCTCAATTTTCTATCTTGATGCTGATACAGGGCAGCTCCCAGTCCAACTTGAGAAGCGTCACAATGAAGAACAAATGGTAAGTTGAAATTAGGATATCCCAAGATGGGTGGTTTTACCAGGTAGTCTACTAGTTCTACCTATATCTCCTGGTGGTCTGCTTTTCAGAGAATGGGCTGTTGGGACGAAATTGCATTGTTTCTTTTAAGCCCGGTCCTACCCGCATTCTTCTTTTTCTCCGTGGGTGTTGTTGACTCTGTCATCCCCCCAAGAAGAGTTATAGCGGGGAGGCAATCCTGGAGAAGTTCCTAACGTAAGTACGATAGTAGGAGAGAATCCTAAAAACTGCCTCAACGCCCCGACAGTAAAGGGCCACTTGTCTTTTAAGTCCATTACCGGAGAGATTTCTGCTGGGTCCATGGTATATCCTTCTCCGAACACAATTTTCCCTAGAAATCGGACTTGCCTTTTGAACACACTTCTTTGGGGTCAACTTAACTCTGTGTTATTGATATCGCTGTAATACGGTCCTCACGTGTTCAACATACTCCCGAAAGGTTTTGAAGTGTACCACATTGTCATCCAAGTACGGCTGGCAGATATCGTCCCTCAATCCTTCCAAACATGTCTCCATGCTCCTCTGAAATTCTGGTGGAGCTGAACTGAGCCCAAACAGTATGCGGATCCACTCATATAACCCCCACTGTGTAATGAATGCTGTCAAGGGTCTACTGGACTATTCAACAAACCCTTGATGGTATGCTTTACCCCGATCAAGGACAGAGAACAAGGTACTTCCTGATAGGCTATCCAGCATATCTTGAATCTTTGGTATCGGGTGCCTATCAGGTACTGACTTTCGGTTTAGTTCCCGATATTCACAGCAGAGTCTCAACGTACCATCCTTCTTCCTAACACAGACAATAGGAGAGGAATAAGACAACTTCGACTTTTGGACCCAACCTCTGTTGATTAGATCTTGTAAATACTCTTTAACTTCAAGGTGTAATGGTTTTCGGCACAGACATGTGACTTCTGGTTGGGGTCGTGTCTTTCAAATTGATTTTCAATTGCAACAACAGGATACAGCCTTTATCAGAGTCATCTTTAGAGAATGCATAACACTCTTCTCTCAGCATCTGTTTTGCTATCGCTATATCTTCAGCACACAAGTGTTCCAGGGATACTGGGGGATCCCAGAACCCTGAGGTAGGTGGTGCAATTTCCTCCCCTGGGCAACTCCTGTTCCTTGGTGGGGAGACTGAATTCACAGTAGAACCCCGGGGCGGGTCTCACACTGGCTGGATATACCATTTTAACGGTTTCAATGTGACCTAACACAGTCTTTGGATCCAGTCTAATTTCGTGTCTTGTAGTATTCATCACCGGTACTTTCACTCGAGCAAACCCACCAGTAGGAATCATAAGCACAGTCTCACCTTTAACTAGGCCTTCCGGAATTTCTGAGGATTCTTTTGGCACGAACATTCTTTTTTGGACTTTTCTTCCCGGTTCTAACCGGACTCCACACTTCACCCCCACCATTTGGTTTTCAGGGATGATAGTTGGGGGGCAGCCTACCTTGACTTCTTTTAGGTCCATTGTATTCTGTGCTTTCTTTACTCTATGAATCACATTTTCCGCCACGACGTTGAGTATTGCAAGTGATGTGGAAATTGCATCCACCACCAGCGTCCCTGACTTGTGTTTCGTGATGACCTCACTGATTACATTATAACCCAGAATAGGATTCTCTGCCACGCTTAGATCACTGGTCACGACAAAAGGTACCAAAATCTCAATGGTGTTGCTGTTCTTCGTGGCCCTCAGTTGGAAAGTCACTTCCACCCAGCCTATGAAAGGGATTTCGGCCTGGTTGACAGCTTTGCCGTGGAGTTCCACTGGTCCTAACAGTTCTTTTAGCGACCAAAGGCAGGTATGTGACAGGTAGCGCCTTCTCCTTTCTTCATTTAAGAGGCTCGCTTGGGCTCCTGTGTCCCACAGTGATTTTATCAGGAGTTCATCTAGCTGGCACTGTATAAAGCAACTTTCACTGATGAGGCTGACGAGGCTATCTTTACTGACCGAGGAATCCTCCTCCCAGGAGTACATAATTTGACCTGCGCACTGGGCATTAAGTAACTGATGCCCCTGTCACTCTTGCAGCTGTTGTAAACAGGAACACACTTGGGGATAGTACTGACGCAGCAGTTTTACCTCATGTGCCATTCTGGGATTTGGTGAGATTTGGATTGGGTTCTAGGGCCTCCTCCGTGTCGCGGTTACCAGTCGCCCCACACTGGCAACCTCCTGTCTTTTAACCCAAATGACCGTGACCATTGGCATTCCTTGGCATAATGTCCTTCCTCACCACATCTTAGACAGTGGACACACACCATACTCTGATTTCAGAAGACGGGTATCTTCTGTTTTGGAACCCACTCCTGACTCTAAACTAGCTGCCTCATTCATTTTTTCAATTAGGACTTCATCCAGAATGCCAGGATCTTCTAGGTACAGTTTCAGCTGCAGCTTGATGTCTTTGCTGATTAACCCCATTCCCAATGATTTCAAGAACTTCTTCTGGACTAGTCCAGCATTAAACTTCTCCTCCACTTCTACATCTGTGGATACAAACAACAGTCTATCCTTCCGTTCAATTGCTCTGAACAAGAAACTTTGGGGTGATTCATTTTTTTTCTGTGAGAGGTTAATGAGTCGGTGGAACAATTCTGAACAACTCTCTTCTTTATAGTGCCCTTTTAAAATCATCTTCAGCTGTTGCAAGGTCAATTGACTCTTCATTTCTAGCATACTACGGAGGTTCAGTCCTGGGCTGATCTCTTTCACCACCCACTCAACGATCTCATCTGGATGGTAGCCTTTCTGTAAGCCTGCATCGATCTGGTGCAACAAGTTCATATAAGACAGTTTCTCTTTCTGTTCACCCTCTTCAATCTGTCCCAGGATCTTGAATTCTTTCTTAAGGTGATTTGTGGTGTTAGAGAGGACTGTCTTCCTGATTTATCTAACCCGAGCAGGGTAAAGGTTCTGTGTCAGTCTGTCACCCGCTCAGAGGTTTTGGTTGATTCCTGCAGGGCTGTAGTTAGGGCTTTGAATTGTTCTTTCAATTCCTGTAGTTCTGTCTGCGGATCGAGTTTCCTGCTTTTGGTAATTGGTGCCGCCCCTCCATTCTCCAACTTCAACCTGGTTGGAAACTGTAGCACAACAAAGTAACAGTGAAAAACAAGACCTCATAAATAATGAGGGGCATACCACTAAAACATTAGATAAGCAAAGGAAGAACCATAAGTGTTTCAAAAACCCCAGAATACGACGTGGTTAGAACACAATATGATAGCTAAAAAGGTGCAAAACTTTATTTAAATATTTAAGAAGACACACATAGTATAAATTTCATGTATTAACAGACATAACGTGGGCAGATAGGCAACAGAGGGTAGATAGAGACACAGTTGGTATCAAATTTACACTGGACCTATAATAGGTCACATAGTCCAACCCATAAAATCCATTGATCGCAGCAAAAGTGTGCAGGAGAACTTATAGAAACATAGGTCATGTGACCTGTATCAGGTCAAATGTAAACAATCATCAAAATAATCTTTATTTTTATATAGCGCTAACATATTCCGCAGTGCTTTACATACATTATCTTCGCTGTCCCCATCGGGGCTCACAATCTAGATTCCCTATCAGTATGTCTTTGGAGTGTGGGAGGAAACCGGAGACCCCAGAGGAAACCCATGCAAACACGGGGAGAATATACAAACTCCTTGCAGATGTTGTGGGATTTGAACCCAGGACCCCAGTGCTGCAAGGCTGCAGTGCTAACCACTGCGCCAAATCCTGCAACACACAGAAAATACAAATATCACATGGATAAGGTTAAATAAGACATACTTAGTAGAGGTAAAAGGATAACCAACAGTGCCAGGGGAAGCCGCAACACATGTTTCCATACTTCCTCAGGAGGCAGTGGTGGGGTGTGTGGATACAGGGCCTCTTATATATGTGAGCCCTATAGAGAGCAGGTGGATACTGGCCAATGGCGGCGCACAGCGCCGCACAGCAGCGGACATTGGTGACTGGTTGGAAACTGTGTTAGCTCCTGGAGGAATGTCCCCATGACATCTTCAGCTTCTTTCTCCCCAAGCTCATCCATTTTTGCATTAATGGTAGCTAACAGTTGCCTGCGGTTGTGTGCTTTAGAAATCTCTTCTGACATCTTTATATGTTCTGCTACTGTTCTCAATTCTTCACAGGTTAATTGATGAAGCAGCTCACTAATTCTGTCCATTTGTATTTACACATCCATTGCTGCTAGTGAGTTTTCTTTAGGGCTGGTCCACTTTAACTGGTGTAGCAGAGTTGAATTGAGGTGCTGTGCTGCTTTATTTTTCCAGACACTTTTCCTCTTCTCCCTCTGAATGCTAATTCCCGCTCAGGATTCCCCGTACAGGCCACCAATGTTACATGCACGCCGCTAGGTTCTGATAGGGACGAGACGGATTTCATGAATTCTTTGGAATCCTAGGGGAACCGTTACTCAGGGAGACCATAGGCTGCAGCTTCTCTCAGGCACACAATAGATTCAATTGCTGACCAGACATCTGAAGCATGGCCAGTGCAATTCAGGGATATTACAGCAACAATTTTCATTACAATACTGTCTGAGTTTCTTGAGCAACCGGCTCCAGCAACAATATAGTAGTTTCTTCACAAGGAACAGTATTACAGTCTCTTCAGTAGAATAATTCAGCATAGATTAGATCTCTTAGCAGCACACTTCTAAGCATACACAACCACAGGCTTTTCCTTCTAAAGGACACAATAGTACACAGCATTCTTTATCCTGCATGGGGAAGGAGGGGGGAGGGTTTGATGAGGGAGATGATCACTGTGACACAATTCCTTCCAGTTCTTATCTTCTTGCCCAATAATACTCTGCACTGTTAGTTCAGGGAGTTTATCTGACCTGTGTTTAGTTTCTCTCCTGATCTGAATCCTGTTCAGTTGCCTTCTGTCAGATCCAGAAAACACACCACCTATCTCTTCAGCTTCAGCCAGACTACAGTAACAAGTTCCCCACAATCCCCCTGGGGCTCTGCTAAAACACTCCCTGTTTCCTGTGACTGTGTTAACCCCTCTAGTTGCTGGATGCTTCTGAAGCATAACACTCCCTGTCTCCTGTGCTTGTGTTATTTGTAACAGTTGCTGGATACTTTTGAAGCAACAGCACTACTTCTGCATGTCACACTAACCCATTTTGGGCTCCATGCTATAAAATTTTTCCCCATCCTAAGCCCCTTCTGATATAATGTCTCACATCCTGAAATAATGCAATCCATCCTGGTATAATGTTCCCCATGCTGGTATAATGTCCCCCATGCTGGTATAATTTCCCCCATGCTATTATAATGTTCCCCATGCTGGTATAATTTCACCCATGCTGGCATAATGTCCCCCATCCTGGTATAATGTCACTGTCCTGGTATAAAGTCCTCATCCTGATATAATGTCACCCATCGTAATATATTGCCCCCTATTCTGTTATAATGCCCCCCATCCTGGGCCCCTTCCATTCGAGGACACACATTCAGGTGACATTGGCGTTGGCGGGCCCACTTCCCACAAGGGCCTGGTCAGAGGGTGCCTTTATGCCCCTGGTCCCTTGGTTATAGTGGAAATTAGCATACAAAGTTTATAGGCTAAAATTTCAGAAACAAAGATGAGAAGTAAAAAAATATGTTTTATTCCGATCTTCAGCCACTTCACCATGATGTGGCAGATTAGCATATAAAATGTGGCGAACAAAGGGACACTGGAGCTGTGGCTGTTCAGATGGATAGATGATACATAGATTTTTTTATGCTTGCTAATATGGCAACACAAGTTCAGTATTATACCATAATATTGTAGTTTATGCTGCTAATTAGACGACTAATGGATCTAACTTCAAACCATCTCTATGATTACAAACCAACATTTAAATATACGGAACATTAGATAACTAATGGGCTACATGACAGTGACACTGGCTTACTGATAATTGATGCCAAGTGAAGAACTATGTTTAATCTTTGTGACAGTATGTGCTCGCTCGCACATATTGAAATAAAGTTTGCACAAACAACAGAAAATATTACATTTAAATAGAGATCATTGTTTTTGACTATCCACTTCATCCAAATGATGTACAATTACTATTGAGTTCATTTTCACATAGTATTTGTTTTTTTATGATGTTATTTTATTGCATATGTAGTGTATAGTGATTTATGCAGTGCATTCGGTGCTACCGAGTTGCTTTTACTTGTTTCCAGCTCTTCTAAAAAGAAAATCGATCAGTAAGCTTTTGTTTCTTGGATAGCATGATCATACTGTGAATCGGGAACAGCACAGGGAAAATTGAATGTACGGCTTCATTAACTAAGCCATAAAGCAATCAGCTCACAGGCTAGATATGAGAGGAATTACTGTAGTGAGGCAAGTCAGAGCTTGTAGATTTATACTTACAAGATTTGCTCCAAACACCACATGCTTGTTTTCTGAGTTGTTGTTTTGTTGTTTTTATTATATCAAGAGCCTTTTACTGAAGGCTTTGTCCAGCCGATGCTGTGTAATCACAGCATAACACAACAAGCATTTTAGGGTATTTTAAAAAGACAACTGATGGTGTAACCTGCAGTTCCAATTTTGTAACACTTAGTAAACATAGTTGGGAAGCTATGTTATGATTAAATGAGGTTCTAGACCTTTATAAATAAATTTGTTCAATGATAAATAAACAAAAAATAAACCCTTTGGACATTGTGCACTGTTTTCTAGTTCTCAAAGCATGGTAAACAATACAGATGAGTGGATCATTCCACGGTGAACCGAGTTTGAGTCAAATTTTCTGAAACTTGCAGGTTCATGTGAATTCGAAGACTATGCACAAAAAACTTGCCCAGCACCATTTTCCCCACAGGTGAAGCATTAGGGAGAGGGTTAATTTCATTTTGTGTGGCCAGGCGGGCATCTCCATAATTCCCTGCAGCTATATCTTCTAGCAGATTATAATATTTTGTACAGTGGTGGTCAGCACCTGGGTCATTAGTGGTGCCCAGGGGATCACAGTTTGTATGGCAGTCATTTTCCAACTCCAGATTCACTGGATAAGGCTCTTTCTTCTGTAGAGTGTAAGCTCTTATGGTCAGCTGGGTCCTCTCTCTCTTATACTCTTATGGTCAGCGGGGTCCTCTCTTTTTCCTAGAGAGTATAAGCTCTTATGGTCAGCAGGGTCCTTTTTCTCTCCTATAATGTGTTAGCTTTTATGATCAGCGGTGTCATCTCTCTCATATAAAGTGTAAGCTCTAATGGTCAGTGGGGTCCTCTCTCTTTCCTATAGAGTGTAAGCTCTTATGGTCAGCGGGGTACTTTTTCTCCTATAGAGTATAAGCTCTTATGGTCAGTAGGGTCCTTTCTCTCTCCTATAAAGTGTAAGCTTGTGTGATCAGCAGGGTTCTCTCTCTCCTGTAGAGTGTAAGCTCTTATGATTAGTGGGGTCAACTCTCTCCACCTCCTAAAGAATTTAAGCTATTATGGTCAGCAGGGTTTTCTCTCTCTCTGCGACGTGTATTTTCCAAATATTTGCAAGCTTGAGGATCACAGGAATGTATACACCACAAATCAAGTTTTTGGGAAAATCTATCAAAGCCAGCGAATTCGAATTTCTAAAGATCTGCTCATCTATAGTAAATAAGAATGGTTATCATAAATATGTCCATAAACATGCAACATATATGAATAAAATATCAAAATACAGTTTGAATTACAGAAGGATTGTTTAGAACTGAATTAATGGGATTCCAGCTTGCTGTTCAACTGTTCCAAAGAGAAATATACTATGGCCCCAATTCATCAACCAGTTTCTGACAGTTCTATAGCATAAAACTGTTTGAAATTATACAAAATCTTAGCACAATTTGTAGTTATGAAAAAGTTTAGTAATGAGAAGAGGTTCACCAGGAAGTGATGTGGTCGACTCGGGCAACAAGTTCATAAAATTTTATGCCACAAAGTCCAGCAGTACATTTTTTGCAATGGCATATTGCAGCTAGAGGATGTGGCAAATAAATGAAAAGGGTTACTTTTTTTAAAAAAATGTTGTATCTTACTCCATTGCACTGTTTATCAAGAGTGTCATGCAAAACGCCAGTCTTAGTGAATCGGTGCTTGTGCAACCTGTTCCCATGCACAAAAAACTGAGGAAAGTTGGGAGGCAAAAAATAAAAAATAAATAATAGTTTTTTTTTCTTTATTAGATCACATGTAAGGGTGTTCTATCTATGTCTCACAAAACTGGTAGAATAGTATGCAATATGGAACTTTCTGGAGAGTTATGAGAGGTTGACCTATGGCAAACACAATGTTGTCGTCAAAATAACAGCTGAAAATAAAAATGGCAAATTACTATTCAAGCAAAGAGGCCCCCTGTTGTTGGTGCCAGCCCATAAATATGCTGTTGGAATATGGCAAGTTTTAGTCTGGTGACCTGCTGTGATATTGCAATTGGGTTTCCATCTGGTAAACTGTTGTGATATCAAAAACAGGTTTCCGTAGGTAAACTGTTCAAGCATCACAAGTGAATATCATTGTAATGTTGCTGTGACATTTAAACTAGAAATATTTAATACAAGCGTTACAAACAGCAAGTAACGGATCAGTGTTTAAAATTTGTAATACATCACTTGTCTCCATGTCCCACTTTTGATATTGTTAACACCTTTCTCTCATTTTTTACACAATGAGGATATACTGACCATTCCATACTTTCGCTAACCTCTTTACGTACATCCTGCCATACATGCCTCTCATGTTTAGGGAACAAATTTATGGAGTGGGCTCAGAAGCTGTGCCTGATATATGCAGGGCAGATGCAGTGTAATACAGTATATAGCCGGCATATGCCTGTAAGAGCATAACAGCAGCGATCGGCACTAGTCACAATCACCGCTGTCTAATAAGTGCCCCTGTCAATTTAAATAGAATTTAAGTAGCACAACATGATCATAGACTGATAGATCACCATGGCAGCTGGGGGCATGTTGAGGGACCCCGTTACTGCCATTTCGGTACACCTTTGAAGATTACAGACTGAACGTAAAAGGAGACTTTGATTTGATTCGGTTAAAGTCCCTTCGGGAAAGCTAAAAAAAGTTAAATAAATGTTTAAAAAAATAAAAAATAAATTTAAAATATTTAAAATTTAAATTACCCTCTCTTTTCCCAGTTTTAAAACAAAGAAATAAAAAAAATAATAGTAAACATAATTCGTATTTCTGCTTATTTAAAAAAGTTTGAAAAGTCCAGTCTTTCAAAATGTTAAATTATTTAAAACGTACAGTACAGACCAAAAGTTTGGACACACATTCTCATTTAAAGATTTTTCTGTATTTTCATGACTATGAAAATTGTACATTCACACTGAAGGCATCAAAACTATGAATTAACACATGTGGAATTATATACTTAATAAAAAAGTGTGAAACAACTGAAAATATGTCTTATATTTTAGGTTCTTCAAAGTAGCCACCTTTAGCTTTGATGACTGCTTTGCACACTCTTGGCATTCTCTTGATGAGCTTCAAGAGGTAGTCACCGGAAATGAATTTTACTTCACAGGTGTGCCCTGTCAGGTTTAATAAGTGGGATTTCTTGCCTTATAAATGGGGTTGGGACCATCAGTTGTGTTGTGCAGAAGTCTGGCCAGGTCATCTGGCGTAGCACCCCATCACTCTCCTCCTTGGTCAAATAGCCCTTGCATAGCCTGGAGGTGTGTTTTGGGTCATTGTCCTGTTGAATAATAAATGATGGTCCAACTAAACGCAAACCGGATGGAATAGCATGCCGCTGCAAGATGCTGTGGTAGCCATGCTGGTTCAGTATGCCTTCAATTTTGAATAAATCCCCAACAGTGTCACCAGCAAAGAAACCAGGCATGTAGAGTCTATCCGTTCACCTTTTCTGCGTCGCACAAAGACACGGTGGTTGGAACCAAAGATCTCAAATTTGGACTCATCAGACCAAAGCACAGATTTCCACTGGTCTAACGTCCATTCCTTGTGTTCTTTAGCCCAAACAAGTCTCTTCTGCTTGTTGCCTGTCCTTAGCAGTGGTTTCCTAGCAGCTATTTTACCATGAAGGCCTGCTGCACAAAGTCTCCTCTTAACAGTTGTTGTAGAGGTGTGTCTGCTGCTAGAACTCTGTGTGGCATTGACCTGGTCTCTCATTTAAAGATTTTTTCTGTATTTTCATGACTATGAAAATTGTATATTCACACTGAATGCATCAAAACTATGAATTAACACATGTGGAATTATATACTTAACAATAAAGTCTGAAACAACTGAAAATATGTCTTATGTTCTAGGTTCTTCAAAGTAGCCACCTTTTGCTTTGATGACTGCTTTGCACACTCTTGGCATTCTCTTGATGAGCTTCAAGAGGTAGTCACCGGAAATGGTCTTCCAACAATCTTGATGGAGTTCCCAGAGATGCTTAGCACTTGTTGGCCCTTTTGCCTTCACTCTGCGGTCCAGCTCACCCCAAACCATCTCGATTGGGTTCAGGTCTGGTGACTGTGGAGGCCAGGTCATCTGGCGTAGCACCCCACAGCCTGGAGGTGTGTTTAGGGGCATTGTTCTGTTGAAAAATAAATGATGGTCCAACTAAACGCAAACCGGATGGAATAGCATGCCGCTGCACGATGCTGTGGTAGCCATGCTGGTTCAGTATGCCTTCAATCTTGAATAAATCCCCAACAGTGTCACCAGCAAAGCACCCCCACACCATCACACCTCCTCCTCCATGCTTCACGGGGGGAACTAGGCATGTAGAGTCCATCCGCTCACCTTTTCTGCGTAACACAAAGACACGGTGGTTGGAACCAAAGATCTCAAATTTGGACTCATCAGACCAAAGCACAGATTTCCACTGGTCTAATGTCCATTCCTTGTGTTCTTTAGCCCAAACAAGTCTCTTCTGCTTGTTGCCTGTCCTTAGCAGTGGTTTCCTAGCAGCTATTTTACCATGAAGACCTGCTGCACAAAGTCTCCTCTTAACAGTTGTTGTAGAGGTGTGTCTGCTGCTAGAACTCTGTGTGGCATTGACCTGGTCTCTCATTTAAAGATTTTTTCTGTATTTTCATGACTATGAAAATTGTACATTCACACTGAATGCATCAAAACTATGAATTAACACATGTGGAATTATATACTTAACAATAAAGTCTGAAACAACTGAAAATATGTCTTATGTTCTAGGTTCTTCAAAGTAGCCACCTTTTGCTTTGATTTGTAAGCAAAAAAGGATATAGACGTTCATTTCAATATAATATATAAATATCCTTCAGATCTAATGAGGAACCCAAATACACTAAACTAATTCTCATTCCTCATTCTACATTAATAATTTAAATAAAGAGATCAAAATACTCAATATATTTGCTATTTCAAATTTTTATTAATGTTATCACAAGACATACACACACCCCATAAAATCATATTAATAACCCCTAAGACATAGAAAACCCCAATAAAATTGAGGCAGTGTGATCAAAAAGGTATCACTATAAGCACATAGAATTGATGTAGTTCAAAGAGTAGAAGTATAGGATTGTATCAGTAGAGTTCCGAACCTCTTAGTTCCGTGGAATATGCCCCATATCCCTAGTAGATTGTCACAAAACATACATAAATAGAATATATATCCATATATATAGGCTATAAACAAATCATGACATTTACAAGATAATGCAGATTTTTACATAGAGGAATATATTCTCATATAGGATTATCATATAGCATATACAGATTAAATACAAATCCTCATAATTTTAAGGAAAAAGTCCCACTGTACAAGTCATTAGATTACATATAAGTAGAGTATAAATCCTCATAATTTGAGGGATATTTCCCATATATAGACTAATAGGATAGTCTCAGTAGTCACAATGATTACAACCCATATATAAGCCACATAGATTAGTATATAGAACTGGGTGCATATCAACAATCATGAGGATCAGAACAAAATCCTATTCGACAGACAAGTGATACCAACATAGTAATACCCCCAGGGCAGGCATAATACAAACCAATGCCAAAGTGTTGTGAGACCACACTGCCTCGTACCCCAACGCGCGTTTCGCGTGCTGCTTCGTCGGGGGGTACAGAGACAGTGCCACACCTGATATATATATATAGAAAAAATGTGACGCACACCTGTTGTTCCCTATGTGTATTAGGGCGCACGCATGTCGTCCAGGGCACATCGCCATCACTCGGCCGGCGTCCAGGAAGTCGAAGTGCGCATGCGCACATATTGGTTCCTGATAGGACGCCAGTCGAGGGAGGCGAGGCCGCCATGACACGCCACGCGCGCGCACCACACTGGGTCCGTGCACGCTCCATATTAAATCTGGGCAAAGTTGCCCTTAAACCCTATCCATATATAGACGATACAATTGGTAATACACAGTAGATATATCTTAAAGTCCATCACGATGACATTATCTCTCCACTTGATAATTCACATATTGATCCATCCTGCATTGTTGAAGAAAATAAACAAATAATAAAATATATTCCAAGCAAACAAAAAAGAGGAAGATAATAAGTACAGAGTTCTATATCAAAGTAATATCTACAGTAAATAATTATAGGATACTCCTAATATTATTGTATATAATGTACATATCATCACAGATAATTATAAAAATATAATTATAAAAATACAGTACAAAATCATCATAATGAAATATAAATAATTATGTTTTATGAATGGTCAGCATCCCCATAGTAACCATATTGTATATATTGAAAATAAATGACCACAGAGATCAAAGTAATATATTAAGATAGGGAATATAAATAACCAGGAGTGGCAATATCAAAATAATATATCGAGATAGGGAATATAAATAACCAGGAATGGCAATATAGAAGATACAGTGTAGTGGGATAAGGCATAACCGCAACAGTGCCATCATATTCAATCCCATTATGAGAAGTCACACCAGAAATGGCGCAAAGCTCACTGAGTCATTAAGGCCCTTCGGTTTAATTGTATCAAGGATAGTGATCCATTTTACTTCAGTTTTATGTAGCAAATTTTTAGCATCTCCGCCCCTAGCTCCCAATCTGATCTGATCAATTGCTCGAAAGCGCAAGAGGCGCCAATTGCAATTATGCAGTTCTCGAAAGTGCTTAGGGATATTTTTGAGCTTAGCTATTTGCTCCGGGTCTATAATTTTCGCCGCATTTTTTATGTCTCTCAAGTGTTCCAAGACTCTCACACGGAACTCTCTTGATGTTAACCCAACGTAAATTAACTTACATGGGCAGGTCGCCCAGTAGATAACGTCAGTAGAGCGGCAAGTTAGCCACTTGTAAATTCTGAAATTGCGAGTATTTTGGGAGTCATGGAAGGAGAATGCTCTATCTACCTGAGAACAGGCACTGCATGCGCCACATGGGAAACAGCCCCATTTAGGTTTTACATGACCAAAATTAAGGCCCCCAGATATAGGTGGTATATAGTGACTTCTCACTAATATATCATTTAGATTTTTTGATCTTCTAGGGGTCACTAAAGGTCTTGAGGGGATTATGTTTTTTAAGGTGGGATCAGATAGAAGGACAGGCCAGTATCTTGTGAAAATCGCCGACATTTCTCTCCAATGCATATGGTAGGGTGTAATTAGTCTCACCTGTTCATTTTTTTCTTTTGTTTTCTTCTTCAGAAGTTGATCTCTTGAAGTTGTCATTGCTCTGACATAACCCTGTTGAATAACATCAGGGTTATAATTACGGACCTTAAATCGTTTTTTTAATTCCCTAGCTTGACCCTCAAAGAGAACATCCGAGGAACATATTCTCCGAGCCCGGAGGAATTGTCCCGTAGGGATTGATTTAATTACCTGAGGGGGATGAGACGATTTAGCATTTAGTAATGAATTCACTGCTGTTTTCTTCCGGTGGATGTCAGTGGAAATCTGACCATCCTTCCCCCTTGTGATATGTAAATCTAAAAAGTCTATCTCATCAGGGCTCGAGGAATATGTCAGTCTTATGTTCTGCTTGTTCTGGTTCAATTTATTAAGGAAACATTCTAACCGACACTTTTTACCCTGCCACAGCAGGAAAACATCATCGATGAAGCGGACCCAGAGTTGGACCGCTCCATCCTCATGGTCCGGGAAATTGAGATAATGTTCCCAGTACCCCAGGAAGAGGCACGCATATGAGGGCGCACAAGACGCCCCCATAGCCGTGCCCCTCTCCTGTAGGTATATACGATCCTTAAATAGGAAAAAATTATGTGTAAGGACGTATTGTAGTAAGTGGAGTAATAGTTCAATCAATCATTGTTCAATGTTAGTTGAATCTAGAAAGAATTTTACTGCTGTTAAGCCGTCATTATGATTAATAGATGTATAAAGGGACTCCACGTCCGCAGTTACCATGATGATGTCCTCCTCTAATGTCATGTCCTGCAATCTCACCAACAAATCTGTTGAATCTCTGATATATGATGGTAGATTCTGTACCATTGGTTTAAGATAGTAGTCAAGGAATCTACAGACAGGTTCACATAGGCTATTTTTACCAGACACTATGGGACGCCCGGGTGGTTCAAGAGTGTCTTTATGAACCTTTGGGAGAAGGTATAATGTCGGTATAGTAGGGTTTTTAGTGATTAGGCCTTCATATATGGATTTGGGGATAATATTATGGGCCACAGCAGTTTCCAAAATATTGACCAACTCATTACAAAATTTCAATGTAGGGTTCTGCTCAAGTCTCCGATAACATGAAGTATCGGAGAGTTGTCGTAGGGCCTCTCTTTCATATTTTACAGTTGGCCAGATAACAACATTACCCCCTTTATCTGCCCTCTTAATGACAATGTCATTCATAGTTCTTAATTCCTTAAGGGCTATCCTTTGTTTGTAGTTGAGGTTATCATGAGATCTTTGGCTTGGGAGCGTTCTAAGATCTTGTATTACCAATTTTGTAAAAAGCTCAATTGGGGCACAGGCAGCTAAAGGGGGGAAGGCTGTTGATTTTTTCTTACAAAAAGGTGGAAAGTTGGGTATGTCTTCCTGTTCTTTAAGTAAGGAGTCCAAGACTGAAATAGCCTCTTTCTCCTCGGCAGTTGCATTGCGACGAAACTCATCTTGATATTTAGAGAAGTGTCTCTTAAGCATTAATTTACGTCCAAAAAGTTGAACGTCTTTTATGGCCGTAAAACAGTCAAAGTTAGCCACAGGCGAGAAGGTCAACCCTTTTTCCAGTACTTCCAGTTGCTCAATACTGAAGGTTTTGTCAGATAAATTAATTACCTTAAGTTTATCCTGCGTTATCGTTTTTTCCATTGGGGTCCCTGCTTCCTTTTGTAATTCCTGGAGGCTGTATAGCGAGTTTCCATTCGCCTTCCCTGTTCTCTTGGATCTGGATCGTCCTCTGAGGTCTGGCGCATATCCAAAAAATGGACCGCAGAAGAACTATCACTGGAAGACATTGAATCGTGTCTAGATGGAAAATGAGATTTTTGGGCAGCTTGTTGACCATGATGCCATTTATAGACACGTCCATTTTTGTAATCAGTTGTATCACGATGGAATTTTTTCATCTTAAATTGTCTAATTTCTTGCTCCCATCTGTCCAGATCCTTCATAAGTTCTTTATCTAGAGCATCCCATGTTTCTTTAGATAATGACTTTTTCAGTTCTTTTTGAATAGTATCAATTTCTATCTCCTGACCATCCAATTGTTTTTTATCCTGGCCGATTAGAAGTTCAAGCATAGTGCGTGAACAATTCTTACTCGCCTCCTCCCATCGTGATTTAAAATTTGCATCATCTATTGCAAAAGATGGAAATACCTGTATCCCAAGCCAAAGATCTCATGATACCCTCAACTACAAACAAAGGATAGCCCTTAAGGAATTAAGAACTATGAATGACATTGTCATTAAGAGGGCAGATAAAGGGGGTAATGTTGTTATCTGGCCAACTGTAAAATATGAAAGAGAGGCCCTACGACAACTCTCCGATACTTCATGTTATCGGAGACTTGAGCAGAACCCTACATTGAAATTTTGTAATGAGTTGGTCAATATTTTGGAAACTGCTGTGGCCCATAATATTATCCCCAAATCCATATATGAAGGCCTAATCACTAAAAACCCTACTATACCGACATTATACCTTCTCCCAAAGGTTCATAAAGACACTCTTGAACCACCCGGGCGTCCCATAGTGTCTGGTAAAAATAGCCTATGTGAACCTGTCTGTAGATTCCTTGACTACTATCTTAAACCAATGGTACAGAATCTACCATCATATATCAGAGATTCAACAGATTTGTTGGTGAGATTGCAGGACATGACATTAGAGGAGGACATCATCATGGTAACTGCGGACGTGGAGTCCCTTTATACATCTATTAATCATAATGACGGCTTAACAGCAGTAAAATTCTTTCTAGATTCAACTAACATTGAACAACGATTGATTGAACTATTACTCCACTTACTACAATACGTCCTTACACATAATTTTTTCCTATTTAAGGATCGTATATACCTACAGGAGAGGGGCACGGCTATGGGGGCGTCTTGTGCGCCCTCATATGCGTGCCTCTTCCTGGGGTACTGGGAACATTATCTCAATTTCCCGGACCATGAGGATGGAGCGGTCCAACTCTGGGTCCGCTTTATCGATGATGTTTTCCTGCTGTGGCAGGGTAAAAAGTGTCGGTTAGAATGTTTCCTTAATAAATTGAACCAGAACAAGCAGAACATAAGACTGACATATTCCTCGAGCCCTGATGAGATAGACTTTTTAGATTTACATATCACAAGGGGGAAGGATGGTCAGATTTCCACTGACATCCACCGGAAGAAAACAGCAGTGAATTCATTACTAAATGCTAAATCGTCTCATCCCCCTCAGGTAATTAAATCAATCCCTACGGGACAATTCCTCCGGGCTCGGAGAATATGTTCCTCGGATGTTCTCTTTGAGGGTCAAGCTAGGGAATTAAAAAAACGATTTAAGGTCCGTAATTATAACCCTGATGTTATTCAACAGGGTTATGTCAGAGCAATGACAACTTCAAGAGATCAACTTCTGAAGAAGAAAACAAAAGAAAAAAATGAACAGGTGAGACTAATTACACCCTACCATACGCATTGGAGAGAAATGTCGGCGAGTTTCACAAGATACTGGCCTGTCCTTCTATCTGATCCCACCTTAAAAAACATAATCCCCTCAAGACCTTTAGTGACCCCTAGAAGATCAAAAAATCTAAATGATATATTAGTGAGAAGTCACTATATACCACCTATATCTGGGGGCCTTAATTTTGGTCATGTAAAACCTAAATGGGGCTGTTTCCCATGTGGCGCATGCAGTGCCTGTTCTCAGGTAGATAGAGCATTCTCCTTCCATGACTCCCAAAATACTCGCAATTTCAGAATTTACAAGTGGCTAACTTGCCGCTCTACTGACGTTATCTACTGGGCGACCTGCCCATGTAAGTTAATTTACGTTGGGTTAACATCAAGAGAGTTCCGTGTGAGAGTCTTGGAACACTTGAGAGACATAAAAAATGCGGCGAAAATTATAGACCCGGAGCAAATAGCTAAGCTCAAAAATATCCCTAAGCACTTTCGAGAACTGCATAATTGCAATTGGCGCCTCTTGCGCTTTCGAGCAATTGATCAGATCAGATTGGGAGCTAGGGGCGGAGATGCTAAAAATTTGCTACATAAAACTGAAGTAAAATGGATCACTATCCTTGATACAATTAAACCGAAGGGCCTTAATGACTCAGTGAGCTTTGCGCCATTTCTGGTGTGACTTCTCATAATGGGATTGAATATGATGGCACTGTTGCGGTTATGCCTTATCCCACTACACTGTATCTTCTATATTGCCATTCCTGGTTATTTATATTCCCTATCTCGATATATTATTTTGATATTGCCACTCCTGGTTATTTATATTCCCTATCTTAATATATTACTTTGATCTCTGTGGTCATTTATTTTCAATATATACAATATGGTTACTATGGGGATGCTGACCATTCATAAAACATAATTATTTATATTTCATTATGATGATTTTGTACTGTATTTTTATAATTATATTTTTATAATTATCTGTGATGATATGTACATTATATACAATAATATTAGGAGTATCCTATAATTATTTACTGTAGATATTACTTTGATATAGAACTCTGTACTTATTATCTTCCTCTTTTTTGTTTGCTTGGAATATATTTTATTATTTGTTTATTTTCTTCAACAATGCAGGATGGATCAATATGTGAATTATCAAGTGGAGAGATAATGTCATCGTGATGGACTTTAAGATATATCTACTGTGTATTACCAATTGTATCGTCTATATATGGATAGGGTTTAAGGGCAACTTTGCCCAGATTTAATATGGAGCGTGCACGGACCCAGTGTGGTGCGCGCGCGTGGCGTGTCATGGCGGCCTCGCCTCCCTCGACTGGCGTCCTATCAGGAACCGATATGTGCGCATGCGCACTTCGACTTCCTGGACGCCGGCCGAGTGATGGCGATGTGCCCTGGACGACATGCGTGCGCCCTAATACACATAGGGAACAACAGGTGTGCGTCACATTTTTTCTATATATATATATCAGGTGTGGCACTGTCTCTGTACCCCCCGACGAAGCAGCACGCGAAACGCGCGTTGGGGTACGAGGCAGTGTGGTCTCACAACACTTTGGCATTGGTTTGTATTATGCCTGCCCTGGGGGTATTACTA
The DNA here is from genome assembly GCF_046119375.1 of Phyllobates terribilis. NCBI lineage: Eukaryota > Metazoa > Chordata > Amphibia > Anura > Dendrobatidae > Phyllobates > Phyllobates terribilis. Next base: position 794,344,018 of record NW_027362761.1, read on the forward strand.
TGTTGTTATCACTTGTCTGTCGAATAGGATTTTGTTCTGATCCTCATGATTGTTGATATGCACCCAGTTCTATATACTAATCTATGTGGCTTATATATGGGTTGTAATCATTGTGACTACTGAGACTATCCTATTAGTCTATATATGGGAAATATCCCTGAAATTACGAGGATTTATACTCTACTTATATGTAATCTAATGACTTGTACAGTGGGACTTTTTCCTTAAAATTATGAGGATTTGTATTTAATCTGTATATGCTATATGATAATCCTATATGAGAATATATTCCTCTATGTAAAAATCTGCATTATCTTGTAAATGTCATGATTTGTTTATGGCCTATATATATGGATATATATTCTATTTATGTATGTTTTGTGACAATCTACTAGGGATATGGGGCATATTCCACGGAACTAAGAGGTTCGGAACTCTACTGATACAATCCTATACTTCTACTCTTTGAACTACATCAATTCTATGTGCTTATAGTGATACCTTTTTGATCACACTGCCTCAATTTTATTGGGGTTTTCTATGTCTTAGGGGTTATTAATATGATTTTATGGGGTGTGTGTATGTCTTGTGATAACATTAATAAAAATTTGAAATAGCAAATATATTGAGTATTTTGATCTCTTTATTTAAATTATTAATGTAGAATGAGGAATGAGAATTAGTTTAGTGTATTTGGGTTCCTCATTAGATCTGAAGGATATTTATATATTATATTGAAATGAACGTCTATATCCTTTTTTGCTTACAAATAACTGTTTTTTTGGTGGATATAGGTTCTATAATGGACTTTCGTAGTCGAGATGCCAATTGGTCTACAAGGCTTACAGACATTTTTGGGAATGGGGATGCAGCCGTGGGTGAGTCATCATCGCAACAGTGTCATGAATTACAGAATAACCTTAAAAAACTCCTATATAAGCGCACCAGAACTTGGTGGAACAAGGCCTCACTAGAACAGTACCTCAGCAAAGACATTATTCCTAGAGGACTTCGGATACAGGTATTTCCATCTTTTGCAATAGATGATGCAAATTTTAAATCACGATGGGAGGAGGCGAGTAAGAATTGTTCACGCACTATGCTTGAACTTCTAATTGGCCAGGATAAAAAACAATTGGATGGTCAGGAGATAGAAATTGATACTATTCAAAAAGAACTGAAAAAGTCATTATCTAAAGAAACATGGGATGCTCTAGATAAAGAACTTATGAAGGATCTGGACAGATGGGAGCAAGAAATTAGACAATTTAAGATGAAAAAATTCCATCGTGATACAACTGATTACAAAAATGGACGTGTCTATAAATGGCATCATGGTCAACAAGCTGCCCAAAAATCTCATTTTCCATCTAGACACGATTCAATGTCTTCCAGTGATAGTTCTTCTGCGGTCCATTTTTTGGATATGCGCCAGACCTCAGAGGACGATCCAGATCCAAGAGAACAGGGAAGGCGAATGGAAACTCGCTATACAGCCTCCAGGAATTACAAAAGGAAGCAGGGACCCCAATGGAAAAAACGATAACGCAGGATAAACTTAAGGTAATTAATTTATCTGACAAAACCTTCAGTATTGAGCAACTGGAAGTACTGGAAAAAGGGTTGACCTTCTCGCCTGTGGCTAACTTTGACTGTTTTTCGGCCATAAAAGACGTTCAACTTTTTGGACGTAAATTAATGCTTAAGAGACACTTCTCTAAATATCAAGACGAGTTTCGTCGCAATGCAACTGCCGAGGAGAAAGAGGCTATTTCAGTCTTGGACTCCTTACTTAAAGAACAGGAAGACATACCCAACTTTCCACCTTTTTGTAAGAAAAAATCAACAGCCTTCCCCCCTTTAGCTGCCTGTGCCCCAATTGAGCTTTTTACAAAATTGGTAATACAAGATCTTAGAACGCTCCCAAGCCAAAGATCTCATGATAACCTCAACTACAAACAAAGGATAGCCCTTAAGGAATTAAGAACTATGAATGACATTGTCATTAAGAGGGCAGATAAAGGGGGTAATGTTGTTATCTGGCCAACTGTAAAATATGAAAGAGAGGCCCTACGACAACTCTCCGATACTTCATGTTATCGGAGACTTGAGCAGAACCCTACATTGAAATTTTGTAATGAGTTGGTCAATATTTTGGAAACTGCTGTGGCCCATAATATTATCCCCAAATCCATATATGAAGGCCTAATCACTAAAAACCCTACTATACCGACATTATACCTTCTCCCAAAGGTTCATAAAGACACTCTTGAACCACCCGGGCGTCCCATAGTGTCTGGTAAAAATAGCCTATGTGAACCTGTCTGTAGATTCCTTGACTACTATCTTAAACCAATGGTACAGAATCTACCATCATATATCAGAGATTCAACAGATTTGTTGGTGAGATTGCAGGACATGACATTAGAGGAGGACATCATCATGGTAACTGCGGACGTGGAGTCCCTTTATACATCTATTAATCATAATGACGGCTTAACAGCAGTAAAATTCTTTCTAGATTCAACTAACATTGAACAACGATTGATTGAACTATTACTCCACTTACTACAATACGTCCTTACACATAATTTTTTCCTATTTAAGGATCGTATATACCTACAGGAGAGGGGCATGGCTATGGGGGCGTCTTGTGTGCCCTCATATGCGTGCCTCTTCCTGGGGTACTGGGAACATTATCTCAATTTCCCAGACCATGAGGATGGAGCGGTCCAACTCTGGGTCCGCTTCATCGATGATGTTTTCCTGCTGTGGCAGGGTAAAAAGTGTCGGTTAGAATGTTTCCTTAATAAATTGAACCAGAACAAGCAGAACATAAGACTGACATATTCCTCGAGCCCTGATGAGATAGACTTTTTAGATTTACATATCACAAGGGGGAAGGATGGTCAGATTTCCACTGACATCCACCGGAAGAAAACAGCAGTGAATTCATTACTAAATGCTAAATCGTCTCATCCCCCTCAGGTAATTAAATCAATCCCTACGGGACAATTCCTCCGGGCTCGGAGAATATGTTCCTCGGATGTTCTCTTTGAGGGTCAAGCTAGGGAATTAAAAAAACAATTTAAGGTCCGTAATTATAACCCTGATGTTATTCAACAGGGTTATGTCAGAGCAATGACAACTTCAAGAGATCAACTTCTGAAGAAGAAAACAAAAGAAAAAAATGAACAGGTGAGACTAATTACACCCTACCATACGCATTGGAGAGAAATGTCGGCGATTTTCACAAGATACAGGCCTGTCCTTCTATCTGATCCCACCTTAAAAAACATAATCCCCTCAAGACCTTTAGTGACCCCTAGAAGATCAAAAAATCTAAATGATATATTAGTGAGAAGTCACTATATACCACCTATATCTGGGGGCCTTAATTTTGGTCATGTAAAACCTAAATGGGGCTGTTTCCCATGTGGCGCATGCAGTGCCTGTTCTCAGGTAGATAGAGCATTCTCCTTCCATGACTCCCAAAATACTCGCAATTTCAGAATTTACAAGTGGCTAACTTGCCGCTCTACTGACGTTATCTACTGGGCGACCTGCCCATGTAAGTTAATTTACGTTGGGTTAACATCAAGAGAGTTCCGTGTGAGAGTCTTGGAACACTTGAGAGACATAAAAAATGCGGCGAAAATTATAGACCCGGAGCAAATAGCTAAGCTCAAAAATATCCCTAAGCACTTTCGAGAACTGCATAATTGCAATTGGCGCCTCTTGCGCTTTCGAGCAATTGATCAGATCAGATTGGGAGCTAGGGGCGGAGATGCTAAAAATTTGCTACATAAAACTGAAGTAAAATGGATCACTATCCTTGATACAATTAAACCGAAGGGCCTTAATGACTCAGTGAGCTTTGCGCCATTTCTGGTGTGACTTCTCATAATGGGATTGAATATGATGGCACTGTTGCGGTTATGCCTTATCCCACTACACTGTATCTTCTATATTGCCATTCCTGGTTATTTATATTCCCTATCTCGATATATTATTTTGATATTGCCACTCCTGGTTATTTATATTCCCTATCTTAATATATTACTTTGATCTCTGTGGTCATTTATTTTCAATATATACAATATGGTTACTATGGGGATGCTGACCATTCATAAAACATAATTATTTATATTTCATTATGATGATTTTGTACTGTATTTTTATAATTATATTTTTATAATTATCTGTGATGATATGTACATTATATACAATAATATTAGGAGTATCCTATAATTATTTACTGTAGATATTACTTTGATATAGAACTCTGTACTTATTATCTTCCTCTTTTTTGTTTGCTTGGAATATATTTTATTATTTGTTTATTTTCTTCAACAATGCAGGATGGATCAATATGTGAATTATCAAGTGGAGAGATAATGTCATCGTGATGGACTTTAAGATATATCTACTGTGTATTACCAATTGTATCGTCTATATATGGATAGGGTTTAAGGGCAACTTTGCCCAGATTTAATATGGAGCGTGCACGGACCCAGTGTGGTGCGCGCGCGTGGCGTGTCATGGCGGCCTCGCCTCCCTCGACTGGCGTCCTATCAGGAACCGATATGTGCGCATGCGCACTTCGACTTCCTGGACGCCGGCCGAGTGATGGCGATGTGCCCTGGACGACATGCGTGCGCCCTAATACACATAGGGAACAACAGGTGTGCGTCACATTTTTTCTATATATATATATCAGGTGTGGCACTGTCTCTGTACCCCCCGACGAAGCAGCACGCGAAACGCGCGTTGGGGTACGAGGCAGTGTGGTCTCACAACACTTTGGCATTGGTTTGTATTATGCCTGCCCTGGGGGTATTACTATGTTGGTATCACTTGTCTGTCGAATAGGATTTTGTTCTGATCCTCATGATTGTTGATATGCACCCAGTTCTATATACTAATCTATGTGGCTTATATATGGGTTGTAATCATTGTGACTACTGAGACTATCCTATTAGTCTATATATGGGAAATATCCCTCAAATTATGAGGATTTATACTCTACTTATATGTAATCTAATGACTTGTACAGTGGGACTTTTTCCTTAAAATTATGAGGATTTGTATTTAATCTGTATATGCTATATGATAATCCTATATGAGAATATATTCCTCTATGTAAAAATCTGCATTATCTTGTAAATGTCATGATTTGTTTATGGCCTATATATATGGATATATATTCTATTTATGTATGTTTTGTGACAATCTACTAGGGATATGGGGCATATTCCACGGAACTAAGAGGTTCGGAACTCTACTGATACAATCCTATACTTCTACTCTTTGAACTACATCAATTCTATGTGCTTATAGTGATACCTTTTTGATCACACTGCCTCAATTTTATTGGGGTTTTCTATGTCTTAGGGGTTATTAATATGATTTTATGGGGTGTGTGTATGTCTTGTGATAACATTAATAAAAATTTGAAATAGCAAATACATTGAGTATTTTGATCTCTTTATTTAAATTATTAATGTAGAATGAGGAATGAGAATTACCTTTTGCTTTGATGACTGCTTTGCACACTCTTGGCATTCTCTTGATGAGCTTCAAGAGGTAGTCACCGGAAATGGTCTTCCAACAATCTTGATGGAGTTCCCAGAGATGCTTAGCACTTGTTGGCCCTTTTGCCTTCACTCTGCGGTCCAGCTCACCCCAAACCATGTCGATTGGGTTCAGGTCTGGTGATTGTGGAGGCCAGGTCATCTGGCGTAGCACCCCACAGCCTGGAGGTGTGCTTAGGGTCATTATTCTGTTGAAAAATAAATGATGGTCCAACTAAACGCAAACCGGGTGGAATAGCATGCCGCTGCAAGATGCTGTGGTAGCCATGCTGGTTCAGTATGCCTTCAATTTTGAATAAATCCCCAACAGTGTCACCAGCAAAGCACCCCCACACCATCACACCTCCTCCTCCATGCTTCACGGGGGGAACTAGGCATGTAGAGTCCATCCGCTCACCTTTTCTGCGTCGCACAAAGACACGGTGGTTGGAACCAAAGATCTCACATTTGGACTCATCAGACCAAAGCACAGATTTCCACTGGTCTAATGTCCATTCCTTGTGGTCTTTAGCCCAAACAAGTCTCTTCTGCTTGTTGCCTGTCCTTAGCAGTGGTTTCCTAGCAGCTATTTTACCATGCAGGCCTGCTGCACAAAGTCTCCTCTTAACAGTTGTTGAAGAGATGTGTCTGCTGCTAGAACTCTGTGTGGCATTGACCTGGTCTCTAATCTGAGCTGCTGTTAACCTGCAATTTCTGAGGCTGGTGACTCGGATAAACGTATCCTCAGAAGCAGAGGTAACTCTTGGTCTTCCTTTCCTGGGGCGGTCCTTATGTAAGCCAGTTTCTTTGTAGCGCTTGATGGTTTTTGCAACTGCACTTGTGGACACTTTCAAAGTTTGCCCAATTTTTCGGACTGACTGACCTTCATTTCTTAAAGTAATGAAGGCCACTCATTTTTCTTTACTTAGCTGCTTTTTTCTTGCCAAAATAAAAATTCTAACAGTCTATTCAGTAGGACTATCAGCTGTGTATCCACCAGACTTCTGCACAACACAACTGATGGTCCCAACCCCATTTATAAGGCAAGAAATCCCACTTATTAAACCTGACAGGGCACACTTGTGAAGTGAAAACCATTTCCGGTGACTACCTCTTGAAGCTCATCAAGAGAATGCCAAGAGTGTGCAAAGCAGTCATCAAAGCAAAAGGTGGCTACTTTGAAGAACCTAGAATATAAGACATTTTTTCAGTTGTTTCACACTTTTTTGTTAAGTATATAATTCCACATGTGTTAATTCATAGTTTTGATGCCTTCAGTGTGAATGTACAATTTTCATAGTCAGGAAAATGCAGAAAAATCTTTAAATAAGAAGGTGTGTCCAAACTTTTGGTCTGTACTGTAGGTCGGCTCACTTGGCTGCACATAGAGGTAGACACAGGATCACTGTCTCTTTAAATCTTCAGTTGTGTTTTATTAAGAGTAAGGCATAACCACAGCAATGTTAGCAAAACAAACACGACCTTTGCGACCTAACAGGATAAACAAAACATTTAATGGTACAGTCCTTGTTGCTATGGGTAACTGCCCGCTTCAGGAACAGACAACCCATTGTTTAGATTTCCATCACATGACAAAAAACAGTACCAGAGCTTTCACCTCCAGGCCCACCCTATACCAAATGCTCTAAAAGACTAGGAATGTATCCTCTGACTTCCTCCCTCTCTATAGGTGCTTAATCTCCCATCTCTCTATCAGTAAACATGGCTGATTAACCCCTGATCACTTTGTGTGCTGAAACATTTTCTCTATGTTTATATTACTGTAGCTTACAATCTCAGTGCTACATATCTCCTCTCCAGTACTTTGCTAGTGACTTTGTCACAGATACCCCCCTCTGCGCAAAGCCATAGGTTTTGGCACCTTCATTCACCAAACAAGGGAGTCTAAACAGGGCATCTGCGTTATTGTGCAGCTTCCCAGGCTTGTGTTCCACATAAATGATGAAGTCCTGTAGCGCTGAGTTCGAACTCTTGGAATGCCATCTCTGCTTCAAGAGACTATTTGGCCATTGACGTCTTCGTGTCCTTAAGAAGGTCAGTCAGGGGTGCGGCTATCATGGTGAAAATTGGGATATACCATTGTTCCTTGGAACCTGTTCCTTGAAGACCGGTTTCTTCTAATTTTGGACTTCCTCTACCTTATTCACTTGCTTTACTTTGCTTCTTCTGAGGATGTAGCCCAGGTATTTTCCATTCTTTTTCCCGATGGCACACTTCTTTGAGTTTATGGTAAACCCCAGTTTCCTCAGTGCATCCAGCACAGCCTTGACCTTCTGCAGATTACTTCCCCAACCCAGGCTGAGTATCACAATATCGTCGAGGTAAGCTGCCTCGTACTTTTTGTGAGGGGCTAAGAGCCAGTCTATGCCCTCTGGAAAATAGCTGGGTCTCCTTGCAGCCCAAATGGGCTTCTGGTATACTGGAAGCCACCATCAGGTATAAAAAAACCCGTCTTTCTCCTTGTACTTTGATATAGGAGGATTTGCCAGTAGCCCTTTGTTAGGTCCAGAGAGGTGATGTATCTGACTGACCCTAGCTTCTCTATGAATTCATCATTGTGGGGTATTGGATACGCATCCAATTTAGCCCCTCCTTCGAAATCACCTTGTGGCGGGCTTCGGGGATTCTATACGGCTTTTGGTTCTCCTGCACATGTGGTTCCATCAGAATTCCTTGTTCACCAACCTAAGTTCATTTTGACAACTCAGAAAACAGGTCACAGTCCTGCTGAAGCAGTTCTGGGCACTGTTATTCAGGATTGGTGACAGTGTCTCTGCCACAGTGACACCCTTAGTGTCATCTTCTGCTATGTCCAGCCAACATGGAGTTTTAACTTGGTTTCTTTGTGGTCCTGCCTTGATGGATAGCGGCACGAGATGATTTTGGAAGGGAGAGGTGGTAGCAGTTAACTGGCAGGTGGGACAGGACTTGCAATAGCTTAGGATTTCATGGTGACATCTGGGCCAATAGAACCTCCACATGACCTGTTCTTGAGTTTTTTACACCCACAGATGGCCACCCAATACATGTGAATGGGTTCTGTCCAACATCTTTTGTCTATAGGGTCCTGGTACCAACAACTGATCCACTATCTGCTACCTTACCTTAGGAACCCGGTCCAATAAGTCCCCATTCAACATGAAATAGGGAAACCTGGTGTCAGCCCCCGACTCCTGTGCTATGCCATTTATGACTGTTACCTTATTGAATTCTTTTTTTAGAGATAGGTCCCTATGTTGGGTGAACCGAAAATTTTCTCTGGTCACCCCTATCTCAGGAATGTCTGCCTCAGTGGATACTAATTTTTCCTCTTCTCCCATTACACAGAAGATAAACCTGTCAGATTCTGGGGTTGGCGAGATTTTTTTAGGATCAACCCATTCCTTACCTGTGCAATCGAGGTCTCCGCCCCTCCCCCACAAGTACCAAAACAACACAAAGTCCCGGGTTTTTGATAATTGAGTGCAATAAATCCAGAACCACGCCGATCTCATGGGACTCAGTACCTCGGGCCGTTTCAATGACCATTCTAGCCATCGGATAGTCTTTAGCATCCCTATGAATGCAGCGGACACCAACCTTCTTCCCAGGGATCAAATGGAGAGGGAGTGAGGCCCTCACAAGGGTCATCAAACTCCCTGAGTCAAGTAGTCCAGTCATTTGCAGGCCATTCACTTTTACAGGACAAGCTTTGGGCCCGCTTCCAGGTGGATAGTACACACTGCAAGCTGTATATGTGAAAAAGAAACACGGGCAATCCATGCTACTGTCCATTTGCTTGGTGGTCAGGGAACAATGGGCTGCTATATGACCTGGGCCGTGACATCTCCAGCAAATTACATCCCCCAATGAGACTCTTGGCATGACCTCTGCCGCCCCCTTGGACGTTGAACACCCCAACCCCTTTTTATCTCCGCCCATCAGTATGGATTGGGTTGCCTCCCTCAAGGAGCTGTCGACCCCCTGATACCTGTCAACCAGTCCAACCAAGTCATCGGCCTTCCGGGGATCTTCATGGGCAACCCAAGTCTGCATCAGGCTTAGAAGGGAGTGCACGAACCGGTCCATTACAACTTGCTACACCATCTGCGCTGGTGTAGAGAATTCTGGCTGTAACCACATTTGGACGAGGTGCAGCAGATCAAACATTTGGGAGCGAGGGGTTTGTCACAGTGATATGCCCAGCGGTGGACCCGTTGTACCCTGACAGACATTGTCACTAGAGATGAGCGTTGTTCTACTCGAACTGTTCGCCAATCTCAAATTCGAGCTGTTTTGGGCGGTGTTCGAGCCGTTCGGCGAACACGAACAATTTGATAAAAATTCGGCTGTTCGAGGTTATGTTCGATAACTGTTCGTGCACCAAAATCATAACTGGATTTTTTCTCAGTAATGATGAAAATTAATGTTAATACGCAGTTTGAGTGTACAGCGGGGTGGGGGGAGGGGCAGGGGATGGATCTCTGCAGGAACAATGAAGATCTCCATTTTTTTTTCTCTTTCCCGCATTTGCAGTGGGGAGGTGCAATCTGTCAGCCTATCAGCAGCGCACACACGGAGCGAAGTGCTTTTTTTCACACAAGCAAGGGCATGTGTCATTGGCAGTGTATGTCACATGTCCTTGCCCTATAAGACCAAGCCATTTTCCCCGTCGCCACCATTTTCTCACTGCTGCAGCTGCGTGTTAGACGGCACCGCTGTTGCTGTGTGCGCTATACCTTGTTAATTTCAAGCCAATTTTCGCATAAATATACAGATAGCTTGGGAGTAGGGAATAGTTGTGATTGCAGTCCTTTTAAGGACTAGGTTATAGCATTTCCTACGACTTTTATCAGGGAGGTCTGTGCTCTTAAATAGATAGGTTGTGGGAGTAAAGACTAATTGTAATTGGAGTCCTTTTCAGGACTAGGTTACATCAGTTCCTATCAGTTTTTGCCAGGCAGGTCTGTGCCAGTGCTGTGCAAGTTTTTTTCACAGCATTTGGCTGAATCTAGCAAAGCTAATCCTTTTTGGCCTATTGCAGAGTGTGTTAGTCAGTGGAGTAGCCTATCTGTGCTGCAAGATATACCACCTGTGTATAGAATACCAATTTTTTTACTGCACCTAGTGAAGTAAAATCTTTTGGGCATAGCATCATTCTATTAGTCCATCTATACTGACCTCCATCAGGTTGCAAATTAAAACTAATTTTTATCTGCATCTACAGTACCTCTGAAAAAATATTTGGGCTTCTAGCTGTGCGTGGGACTTGTTGTATTAGTCCATCTATACTGACCTCCATCAGGTTGCAAACTGAATATATTTTTTTCTGCATCTACCTCTGAAAAAATATTTGGGCTTCTAGCTGTGTGTGGGTCTTGTTCTATTAATCCATCTATACTGACCTCCATCAGGTTGCAAACTGAATATAATTTTTTTCTGCATCTAGCTCTGAAAAAATATTTGGCCTTCTAGCAGTGTGTCGGACTTTCTCTATTAGTCCATCTGTACTGACCTCCATCAGGTTGCAAATTAAAAATAATTTGTATCTGCATCTACAGTACCTCTGAAAAAATATTTGGGCTTCTAGCTGTGTGTGGGACTTGTTGTATTAGTCCATCTATACTGACCTCCATCAGGTTGCAAATTAAAAATAATTTTTATCTGCATCTACAGTACCTCTGAAAAAATATTTGGGCTTCTAGCTGTGTGTGGGACTTGTTGTATTAGTCCATCTATACTGACCTCCATCAGGTTGCAAACTGAATATATTTTTTTCTGCATCTACCTCTGAAAAAATATTTGGGCTTCTAGCTGTGTGTGGGACTTGTTGTATTAGTCCATCTATACTGACCTCCATCAGGTTGCAAATTAAAAATAATTTGTATCTGCATCTACAGTACCTCTGAAAAAATATTTGGGCTTCTAGCTGTGTGTGGGACTTGTTGTATTAGTCCATCTATACTGACCTCCATCAGGTTGCAAATTAAAAATAATTTGTATCTGCATCTACAGTACCTCTGAAAAAATATTTGGGCTTCTAGCTGTGTGTGGGACTTGTTGTATTAGTCCATCTATACTGACCTCCATCAGGTTGCAAACTGAATATATTTTTTCTGCATCTACCTCTGAAAAAATATTGGGCTTCTAGCTGTGTGTGGGTCTTGTTCTGTTAATCCATCTATACTGACCTCCATCAGGTTGCAAATTAAAAATAATTTATATCTGCATCTACAGTACCTCTGAAAAAATATTTGGGCTTCTAGCTGTGTGTGGGACTTGTTGTATTAGTCCATCTATACTGACCTCCATCAGGTTGCAAACTGAATATATTTTTTTCTGCATCTAACCCAGCCAATAGTTTTGGCCTAATACCACAGTTTGGCCACTCAGCTCTGCTCGGTTACCATCCATTGTTTTTTTGTGCAATCCACTCCAGAGTTGTGAATTAGTTAACCACCAAAATGAGTGGAAAAAGGCCTGCTGCTGGTGGAAAGGGGAATAGGCGTGTTGGGAAGGGGAAAAAAGGTTGTGTCCGTGGGGTAGGTGTTAAAGCAACAGTAACATCTGCAGAAGAAAGACCATCTTCCAGCCAAACTAAAATGTCTACTTCTTTTAGCGGACAATGTGATAAGATCCCTGTCTTACGGCCACGCCAATCGCTACAAATTCCAGATGAGGCACAAAAACAGCAGGTGCTTCAACGGATATCAAGTGCTCCTTTAAGTGGGCTCTCCTCCACATCAACTTCAACATCACAAATACTCCAGTCCTCAAAGGTGTCACCCAAATCGCACTTGCTTCCTCACAGCTCCCAAATCTCCAGCTGCCCGTCTGAGTATGAGGTAGAACAGATGGTTGAGTCTGCAGAGCTGTTTACTCATACTATAGCCTGGGAATCAGAGGTCGACTCCAGCGCTTCTGTGAATCCAGACGAGGAAATGATCTGCACTGATGCCCAGAATCTTTATGAGTCGGATCCAGGACCAGACGCAGAAGGTTCTGACCATAATGTAGACCCTCATTCCCAAACTGTAACTCCTGTTGGTGGAGACAATGAGGAAGACGATGATAAGACTCAAATACCTGATTGGAGCGACAACTTTAGTTTTTTGTCAGGGCAGGAACAGGTTGGCTCTGAGGACGACGGGTGTGATAACACACAGGGTGATGATGATGAGGTTGGAGATCCCACTTACTGTCAACCCACAGTCAGCCAAGAGATGAGGTCAGCAGAGGAGGTGGAGGAAGATGCTAGTGACGACGAGGTCAGGTTGCGCCTTCCTGGACAGAGACGTAGTACTGGAAGCACGTCAACAACTGCATCCTCAAACACAACTCTGCCTCTCACCACAAGTCGTGGTGGCTCTTCAGGTCGCATGGGTGCTAAGCCTTGTATAGCCTGGGCATTTTTTCAGATCGATAAAGATGACCCAACTCGTGTTATCTGTAACATTTGTCAGCAAAAGCTAAGTAGAGGCCAAAAAATACATAGTTTGAGTACTTCATGCATGAACCGGCACATGGACATGAAGCATAAGTTGCAGTGGGAAGCTCAGTGTGCTACAATGCGGCCTAGCCGGCCGGGCCAACCACCGTCTGCCATATCTTGTGCATCCGCGGCCTCTTCATCCTCTGTGACTGGGGGGACAGCAGTCACACCTGTTTTGGGGCGCAGACCTGCCACCTCTTTACCCGCAACAGCCAGCGTGATTGGCAGGTCATCATTTTCTTTGGAGGTGGTAACACCAGCTGGTGTTGAGCGCTGTCCGACATCGATAGCACCACCTTTGGATCAAGGCAACCTAACATGTCCGCCTGCATCTTCCTCACAGACCGGCAGTTTGCCGGGGACACCCTTATCAACCCCGTCTAAGCACAATAGCCAGCCCTCGGTCCCTCAGATGTGGACAAGTAAAAGACCATTTCCTCCTAGCCATGAGAAAGCTAAGAGGTTGAATTTCACCATCTGCAAGCTCTTGGCTACAGAAATGCTGCCTTTCCGCCTGGTGGACACAGAGGATTTTCGAGACCTTATGTCCGTCGCAGTGCCCCAGTACCAGATGCCCAGTCGGCACTACTTCTCAAAGAAAGGTGTGCCTGCGCTCCACCAGCATGTCGCACACAACATCACCGCTTCTTTGAGAAACTCTGTGTGTGACAGGGTGCATTTCACCACAGACACTTGGACGAGTAGGCATGGACAGGGGCGTTACATGTCGCTGACTGGGCACTGGGTAACTATGGTGACAGCAGGACAAAGGGCTGCTGTCCAAGTCTTGCCATCCCCACGAGTTGTGCGTCAATCCTCTTTATGTCAAAGTTCCTCCACTGCTTCTGCCTCCTCAACCTCCTCTCGGTCTTCCACCTGCACCCAAAGCCTGTCTGGTCATGCCACAAGCTTTCTAACTGCGCAGAAGGGATCCTGCACACCTCCTTACTATGCTGGCAGTAGGGCTCAACGTCATCAGGCGGTTTTTACATTGAAATGTCTGGGAAATGTGAGTCACACAGCTGAGGAGTTGTGGTCAGCTCTGGAGAACCAATTTCATGAATGGTTGTCTCCACTGGACCTGAAACCAGGGAAGGCCGTGTGCGACAATGCTGCAAACCTGGGTGCGGCCCTTCGCCGGGGCAATGTCACACACGTGCCTTGTATGGCTCACGTGTTGAACCTGGTTGTCCAGCAATTTTTAGCCCACTATCCCAGACTAGATGGCCTTCTGCAGAGGGCACGGTCGCTGTGTGCTCACTTCTGCCGTTCGCATCCCGCAGCTCAGCGACTTACATCTCTACAGAAGTCGTTGGGCCTGCCACTTCACCGGCTAAAATGCGATGTGCCTACCCGGTGGAATTCAACTCTGCACATGTTGCAGCGACTGTGGCAGCACCGACAAGCCCTGGTGCAATACGTTTTGACGTATAGCCTGGGCCAACGAGATTCAGAGGTGGGGCAAATCACGCTGGAGGAGTGGTCTCAGATCAGGGACCTATGCACCCTTCTGCACAGTTTTGAAATGGCGACGAAGATGTTTAGTGCTGACGATGCCATTATCAGCATGACTATTCCGGTGATTTACATGCTGGAGCACATGTTAAACAGAATTCGGAGTCAGGTGGTGGCACAAGAGGAGGTGGAGGAAGTAGAGGAGGAGGAGTTGTATGCGGAAGGGCTAACATCTGCAAGGTCCAGACGGTCGGCAGCACCAAGGCGGCAGGCATGTGAGGGTGGGGGAGATGGCTTTACCAGGGCGGATGGTAGCAGCCAAACTAGTGAGGAAGGTGCAGGAGCCCAGGAAGAAGTGGAGGACGAACTGATGGAAGACTCATCAGATGAGGGAGACCTTGATCACATTTCTGTTGTGCGAGGTTGGGGGGAGAGGACAGAGGAAGGAAGCATGATTGTTACCTCGCCACCAACACAACAGGGACTTGGTGCTCCTGGATGCGCAACACACATGAGTGCCTTCTTGCTGCACTACCTGCAACATGACCCTCGAATTGTGAGAATTAGAAATAATCCTGACTACTGGGTTGCCACACTGTTAGATCCCCGGTACAAAAGTAAATTTGCAGAAATTATTCCTGCCATAGAAAGGGATGCACGCATGCAGGAGTATCAGCAGAGACTGTTGCAGAATCTTACATGTGCTTTTCCACAAAATACCAGTGGTGCACGTAGTGAATCTCACAGTTCCAACTTGCCAACCGTGGGACCGTCAAGTGTTCAGCACTCAAAGCGTAACAGAACCACAGTATCTGGTGGTAACATCAATTTTGCGGAATCATTTCACCACTTTTTTAGCCCATCCTTTGCAAGGCCACAGGAGACAAGAAGTCTGACACATAGTCAACGCCTAGAGACGATGGTACAGGAGTATCTCCAAGTAAACATTGAAGCCACGACTGTGTCACTGGACCCTTGCTCTTTTTGGGCTTCCAATCTGGATAAATGGCCGGAGCTAGCCACTTACGCCTTGGAGATCTTGTCATGCCCCGCAGCCAGCGTTCTGTCTGAACGTGTGTTCAGCGCTGCTGGTGGTGTGCTGACAGATAAGCGCACGCGGCTCTCCACTGATAATGTAGACAGACTCACGTTCATAAAGATGAACAAATCATGGATCCGAAACAACTTTTCTACCCCTGTGTCATCCTGGGGAGAGTAAAAGCTTGATGATTGTTTAAAATCACCCTACCAACCGTTTTAAGCTTTCAAATTACTAATCATGTTTATCTGTATCTTGACTGGAAAATAATTTGGGCTTTGTAGCAGTGTGCAGCACTGATCCTATTAGGCCATCTATAATAAGCTCCACCAGATTTAAAATTAAAAATAATTTTTAGCTGCATCTAGCCCGGAAAATAATTTTGGGGCTCCGAGATGCGCAAGACACATAAGTGCCTTCTTGCTGCACTACCTGCAGCATGACCCTCATATTGTCAGAATTCGAAGTAATCATGACTACTGGGTTGCCACACTCTTAGATCCCCCAAACTTTTCGATCAACCTTTTCATTTTAATAAAGACCAAAAAAATGGTCATTTTTGAAATTATAAGCATTAGCAGGTTGTTAGAAACTGAAATCAAACAGTTTTCAACTCAAAACTTTATTCTAGGTGATGTTACATTTTCACATAGGACCCCTTGTTCGAAAGGAGCTTCTGAACTCTCTCGTCCATTGAATTTGTGAGGTTTTGGATGGTTTCTGCTTCAATTGTTTTGCATGAGGACAGAATACCCTCCCAGAGCTGTTGCTTAGATGTGAACTGCCTCCCGCCATCATAGACACTCCTTTTAATGATGCTCCAAAGGTTCTGAATGGGGTAGAGGTCAGGGGAGCATGGGGGTCACACCATAAGTTTGTCCCCTTTTATGCCCATATCAGCCAGAGATGCAGATGTTTTATGTGCAGCATGAGATGGTGCATTATCATGCAGAAAAATGATCTTGCTGTGAAATACACGGTTCTTCTTCTTGAACCATGGCAGGAAGTGCTGTTTGAGAAAATCCACATACATTATGGAGTTCATCTTTAGCGCCTTCAGGGATCCTAAAGGGGCCGACAATCTCTCTCCCCATGATTCCAGCCCAAAACATTACTCCACCTCCTCCTTGTTGGCGCTGTAGCCGTGTTTGCGTGGGGTGTCCATCAACCAGCCATCCTCCACTCCATCCATCTGGACCATCGAGCGCTGCACGGCACTCATCCGTGAACAAAACAGTTTTGAAATCAGTCTTCATGTAATGTTTGGCCCACTGGAGCCGTTTCTGCTTGTGTGAAGTGGATAGAGGAGGTCGACAGGATGGCGTATGCACAGCTGCAAACCTCTGAAGGACCCTGCATCTTGTTGTTCGGGGGACGTTGGAGGCACAAGCAGCTTCAAAAACTTGTCTGCTGCTATGACAAGGCTTTTTTGCCGCTGCTCTTTCAACCTGACGTAATTGCCTGTAGGAAAGAGTCCTCAATTTGCCCTTATCAGCACGCACACGTGTGTACTGTGAATCAGCTACATACTTCTTGATTGCCAAGACACTTCATCCTGATCATCGCACAATGTTGATTGTAGTCATGCCTTGACCTAAACACTCCACAATTTGTTGCTTCTCAGCAGCCGACACATCCTTTTTCTTTCCCATTTTGGCAGAAAATGTAGGCTGCTGAATAATGTGAGAGAGCCTTCTTAAGTAGTCTTGCCTTTCATTGGACAGACCTGACAAACTAATTAGCACTGGTGTCTGCAATTGCTTACAGTGATATAAAGAGCCCTGACACACATCACCATCAATGAGTTTAACTGACAAACAAACAAATTCTTCCCTTATCACTCCTAAACACTTTTTGCATAATAATTTGGAACACAGTGTACATGTGCTTTTCCACAAAACACCAGTGGTTCACGTAGTGAATCTTACAGCGCTAACTTGCCAACCGTGGTATGTATGGAGTTGTTCAATAAAGGGCCCAAAATTAAGATAACATAGATGGGAGAGGTCTCTATGAATAGGAATTCCTAAGTATTTAATACCCTGTGAGGGCCAGGCAAAGGGAAAGTTGGACTGGATGGAATCCTATATGGATTTGGGGAGGGAGACATCGAGGGCCTCAGACTTCGCTGCATTGATTTTAAAATTTGACCATGTAACAAAGTGATCTATTTCAGCCATAACAGCATGGATGGATGTATGTGATTGAGTGACATATACTAGGACATCATCAGCAAATAGAGAGCACTTGTACTCGGTGCCTCCCACCTCAATCCACCTAATATTGGGGTTATGGCGAACTGATGAGAGCAGGTGCTCCGTCACTAGGATGTATAAGAGAGGGGACAGAGAACATCCCTGCCTTGTCCCATTGGTGATTGTGAAAGGTGATGAAAATGTTCTGACGCGCCCCCTGGTCCTTGGGACACCCGGAGCCGGACCCTTTTTGGTGGATGCTGGTAGTCTCCGTGGCGGCAACCCGGTTCCGTGGCTCAGGGCGGTCAAACCAGTGGCGGAACTATTTATGTGGTTTTGATGTTTAAATGTCCGACTACGCCACCCGTGGATTGCGGTCAGAGTGAACCGCCGCTCCAGGGCAGACCGCTGAGGCTGGTGTTGTGGGTGCAGCAGAGCGTAGCATAACTCCCCACGGGAGGAGTATAGCCTCAGGGCAGTGTATGCGGAGGATGGGGGTGATGGTGCAGGGCAGCAGCAGTAATGACACGGAGTCAGTGATGCAGTCCAGGGCCTTTACTCACAGTTCTTATTATCCAGACCACGTCTGCAGGTAACGGCTGCCCACGTCGTACTGTGCTCACCAGGTGAGGGGCTCAGACAACTCCCAGATGACTTTGGAGTGCTTCACAGGACCCCCTTTGTGTGTCCTTTGTCTGGCCTTTCTTACCAACCCTTCTGTCCGGCTGCCTCGGGCCTCCTCTTGGTAAACTTGGCGCCAGTTTCCCTGACCCTATGTGGTGCCTTCCTAGCGGGTGTAGCGAGGGGCTGCGCCACATAAAATGTCACAGCCTCCTGTTTCTAGCTGAGGGTCGTTTCCTGCCTCCACTAGTTTCGGGGACCGGTCTCCCCCTTTGGCCTGACCCCTCCACGCAGGTGGATTCTGGCGTGCGGTGGCGACTCGCCCGTCCGCACCCCTGAGATCCCTTCGTTCCTCGTTCCTGGAGCCTTCTCCGCTCCTCTTCCTTCCTTCTCCCTCTTCCAGGCCTGGGCCTCTGTTACTAGGCCCGCCTCCGGAGCAGAGCTCATGCAGAGCCCCTGCTCCCTGCCACTTCTGCTCAGACTTCTCTGCACTGAACTAAGATGGTGCCCACCTTTTATACTCCCTTCTCAATGCACCCAGGAACTGCTTCCTCCCTGCTCCTGCACTACAGGGTTCCCCTTCCTCAGTGTTCCCTCCCCCCACTCCAGCCAGGGACAGGGACTGTCGTGCCCATCTCAGGGGCATATTGGTCGCCCTGCCCCACGGCAATGTGGTGTAATGCATGCAGGTGTCGGGTCCTGATCCACACTACATCCTTACCTGAGAGTGAGATATCACACCTCTGGGTGAGGTGCAATACCTCTGTAGCAACCGAGCCCTCAGGGTGCTACAGTTCCATTTATCTTCAGCCTAGGTGACGTATTGCGATACAGGGCCGTGATTTTGGCTATAAAAGGGTCCCCTAGACCCCTACCCCAAGCTTTTTAAGAGAATCATATATGGCGTGCCAGGAGACTCTATGGAATGCTTTCTCAGCATCCAACGAGAGTATCTAATTACAAATTTTTAACTGCATCTAGCCCAGGAAATACTTTGTGCCTAGTAGCAGGGTCTGCTAGTCAGCGGATTATCCCGGCTGTTAAGCAAGCTACACCACCTGTAGTTTGGACACTTCATTTTTTCAAAGGAAATGCTTCGGGACCACGGGATACTCAGTGAAGAGCATCAGGAGGCACCCCAAGGCATAGGGGCTGGGACTGGCAGTAGGATGCCTTGCGGTGGACAGCCGAGCTCGATCCTTATAAAAGCTTTTTAACTGCAGCAGCTTTAGTGGACGCTACTGGAGCTGGAATTACGCGGCTGCTGGCATGAGACTTGCCCTCCAATAGATCCTTGTAAATGGATTTAAAGTGTATTCATTCAAATTAGAGAGACAATTTAAATTAAAAAGCTTAGAGCTGCCTCCACCACAGGGGGGCTCGCTCGACCCACCAGCGGACAGGCACCAGTATTGGGAGAGGGGGGCTGGCCATCAGGGTTCACCGCGGCTCTGGCACAAACCCGGCGACACGGAGGTGGCACGGGCAGGAGCGGACTGGCCGTGTCGGCTTCTCACTTTTTGGATTTTAGAAGGGCATGACATGCCTATATCTGTGTCTCCCCCTCCTTTTACTCCTCCACCTCTTTTATTTTCGCATGACTATATGTACTTGTCACTTTTCCATGTGTTAGTTATGTCTTCTGAGCAGTTTGTCAGCTTTTGGACACCTTTGAAGGTGTTTTCTATGTGTTTCTATGTGTTTTTGTTTGCCTGCCATTGGTTTTAACGGTGTTCGAAGGTGTTCGTCGAACAGTTCGACGAACAGTTCGGCGAACACACGGGTGTTCGACGAACCGAACCGAACTCGAACACTACGGGGGTGGCTCAACACTACTAAGGAATAGGAGGGAAAAGCTGTCCCTGCACTGAGACTCAGCTTAACCCTACGCTGGGGTGGGTGCCCTATTCCTTATGAATAGCCCCACCAAAACTCCTGCACGGAACTCAAACAAAGACCTGTAGGATGGGCAAAGGGGTTCCTAAAAGATCTAAGGACTGGGAGCAAAAGCAGGAGACATCCTAAAAGAAAAGATAGTTGCAGAAACTAAAATTAAAGGAAACAAAACTGGTGGAACAAGAAGTCCCAGGATAACAATAGTCCAAAGCAAGAAGAACTAAACAAGGCTACTTAGCCAAAGCACGAGTGTTACAACACTGATGTCGAGCAGGGAATGAGAGCCAGGTGCTGAGTAATAAAGGGTGCAGAGATCACGTGACCAAGAAACCCAGCACCAGAGGAAAAGACTAGAAGCCAGCAAACCACAACAAGATGGCCGATAGTAAAACAACATAGATTCTAACAGTACCTCCCCTTTTACTAGGATCCTCCGGATCCTCTAGGCCGAGCCTTGCCAGGAAATCTCCTGTGAAAAGCCTTCATTAGCCTTGAGGCCGAGACATCCTCGGCCTTCACCCAGGAATTATCCTCGAGGCCGAAACCTCTCCAGGACACAAGATGCTGTAATCTTCCACTATGCCACCTGGAATCCAAAATGCGTGAAATCTCAAATTCACCGTCCTCATCAACAGGAGGAACATTAGGCTTTGCCTGCTTATCAGGCGAGTCTGCCTTCTTAAGTAATGACACATGAAACACAGAATTAATCTTCCAGGACTAGGGAATGTCCAACCTCACCACTGCGGAGTTGACAATCTGAACCACTTTGAAAGGACCCATAAATTTAGGCCCCAGTTTTTTAGAAGGAATTTTCAAACGAAGATTCCTAGAGGACAACCAAACCATATCCCCAACAGCAAACAAGGACTCCTTTCTTTTTTTGTCAAAATACCTATTTGATCTCCTGTTAGCCTCTTTAAGGTTCAGGCGTACACTGGTCCAAACCCTCTCCAAATCACCAGAAAAATTGTCGTCCTCCGGTACAGCAGCCCCAACTTTGGAAAATGGACCAAAAGATGGATACCTGCCTGTACAACAACAAAAAAGGAGAACAACCAGCCGAGGAAGAAGTATGATTATTAATGGCAAACTCCGCAAGTGGTAGAAAATCTGACCACATTTCTTGATTGTCTGCCACAAAACATCTCAAAAACTGCTCGATATCCTGATTCTTGCTTTCAGTCTGTCCATTGGACTCTGGATGATAACCCGACGAGAATGACAAATTAATTTTCAATCTGTCACAAAAAGCACGCCAAAAGCGAGCCACAAACTGTGGTCCTCTATCGGAAACAATGTCCGAGGGAACACCATGGAGCCTGACAATCTCCTTCACAAAAGCCTTAGCAAGAGTCTTGGAGCAAGGTAACTTGTTGAACGGAACCAGATGACACATTTTACTAAAACGGTCCACAACAACCCAGATGACAGAAAAACCTTCAGATAAAGGCAGATCGGTGATAAAATCCAGGCAAGGTGCGTCCATGGTGAACTAGAAACTTCCAAGGGGTATAGCAACCCCGCAGCTGGAACATGAGATGCCTTCGACCTAGCGCACACAGAACACTGACGCACCCACTTGATGACTTCCCTTTGCCACCCTGGCCACCAAAAACTCTGACCGATAGACTTCCTAGTTTCCGTAATCTCTGGGTGACCTGCCAACCAAGACGCATGACATTCAACAAACAACACTCTCCTCAAGGCTCTAGGCACAAACAATTTACCACTCGGAGTATTAGTTGGTGCCGCATTCTGAGATCCTAGGATGCTATTCTCCAACTCAGAATCCAATGTGGCCACCACCACCCCTCTCTGCAAAATACACTCCTCCCTCTCAACATTCACCGCTGGAGAGAAACTACGAGACAAAGCGTCAGCCTTAACATTCTTTGTCCCCGGGACAAAGGTTATGGAAAAATTGAACCAGGCAAAAAACAGTGCCCACCTAGCCTGATGGGCATTCAAACGTTTAGCTGCGTCCAGATAAATCAAATTCTTATGATCAGTGAAAACCTGTATAGGATGTTGAGCCCCCTCCAAAAAATGTTGCCAATGCTCGAACGCAAGTTTAATAGCCAACAACTCACGATTCCCAACATCATAGTTGAGCTCTGTCTCAGAAAAGTTTTTTGAAGCGAAAGCACAGGGATGCACCCCATCCTCACCCTCCTGGAACAGAACTGCCCCTACGGCTATAGATGAGGTATCCACCTCAACCAAAAATGGCTTGGTCTCATCCGTCTGGATAAGAACAGGAGTAGAGCAGAACCTCTCCTTGAGATACTCAAAAGCTTCAAGAGTGTATTATCTCTCAGTATCTGAAGAACTTTGCGGACTCTCTGCCAATGAGAGTCAAGATCCGATGAATAAATCAAAATGTCATCCAGATAAACAATAACACTCCTAACGATTAAGGGTCTCAGAATGTCATTGATGAAATTTAGAAAAAATGCAGGGGCGTTAGTAAGCCCAAAAGGCATCACCAAACACTCAAAATGTCCTTCCGGGGTGTTAAAATCTGTCTTCCATTCATCGCCGTCCTTCACCCGCAGCAAATTATATGCTCCACGAAGGTCAATCTTAGAAAACCATTTAGCTCCGGTCAATTGGTTAAACAAATCCGGAATAAGTGGTATCGGGTAAGGATTGCGCACAGTGATCTTATTAATCTCCTGAAAATCCAGACATAGCCTAAGACCCCCATCCTTCTTTTTGACAAAAAAGAACCCAACCGCCACAGAAGACTTAGAGGGTCTTGTGTGACCTGCAGCTAAACTAGTCTGAAAGTACTCCTTCAAAGCCTCCCTCTCAGGAATTGTCAGATTAAACAACAGACTCTTAGGGAGCTTAGCATCAGGGATGAAGTCAATAGTGCAATCGTAATCTCTATGAGGTGGTAAAGCTTTCGACTCCACCTCCGAAAAAAACCCTCCAAAAATCCTGAATGGGTTCAGGTAACTTCCCCTTCACAACAGCCGCAATGTGAACATTACAACACTTACCATAACACCCCTGACCCCAGTATCTTATGGAACCAGGCGACCAGTCCAACAAAGGATTATGCACTTTTAACCAGGGCAACCCCAGGAAGACCGGGGAAGGCAATTTAGCAAGTACAAATAAGTCAATCTGCTCCTGATGTTCCATATTCAAAGTAAGCGGAAACCCAGTGACCTTGCGAAGAATGCTCCCATGCTCCAGGGGAGTATTATGAATCGCCACAACAGGAAAAGGAGACGACAAAGGTTCAGAATCAAACTTATACTCTTCAAGAAATTGTTGATCAATCAAATTAAGTGCAGAACCACAATCCACCATAACCTGAAACTCAATCAAATGACCCTGACAGGTAATATTACCAGGAAAAAACACCCCAGCAGAACGTAAAAACGCAATGAGAACGGGAGTGTTATTTCTACTGACCATTTTTTTTTCTTTCCTTAAGCGAACCTCACATTGCTTTAAAAAATGATCAGCCTTACAGCAATACAAGCAAAGTCCCTCAGAGAACATCCTGTTCCTCTCCTTGGAACGGGATGACCTTGCCCCTACCTGCATAGGTTCCCCAGTGTCGGCAGGAGTATCGGGAGAAACAGAATCCAGCAATACAGGAAACTTCTCCTCATTCTGTCTAGCCCTCAACCTTCTATCCACACGGATAGCTAACTGCATGGCAACTTGCAGAGTATCAGGTGCAGGGAATGGAATGAGCAAATCTTTAACCCTTTCACTCAAGCCTGACAGAAACTGAAACTTGAGTGCAGAGTCGTTCCACCTGACCTCTTGCGACCATCGTCTGAACAGGGTGCAATAACTCTCAGCATCAAGAGAACCCTGTTAAAGACGTCTGAGCTCTGCCTCAGCTGATGTAACCCGATCAGGATCATCATATAGCAAACCCATGGCATCAAAAAATGCCTCCACTGAACTCAAACAATGATCATCAGGAGACAAGGAAAACGACCAGATTTGAGGTTCCTTACGCAATAGAGACATAATAATTCCTACATGCTGTAACCGAAAATACAACAAACAAGCATTTTTAAATGAAAAAAAATCCTGTCATTTCCCTGAGAAACACTCAGGTAATCCTACCTTAGGTTCTTCATAGCGTTCTGCAAGGTATTTACTCACGTACTGCTGAAGATCGGCAACCTCCAGAGTCAACCCTTGCAAGCGTTGAGCAAGCTCCTGGATGGTAACCATACTGAAGTAAATCCAGGAAGAGGAGAGGAAAAGAAAAAAAAAAAAAAACTTTTTTTCTTTTAAACGCGGCAGGACATACTGTTATGTTCTGCAACTTAGAACTAAGGAATAGGAGGGAAAAGCTATCCCTGCACTGAGACTTGGCTTAACCCTACGCTGGGGTGGGTGCTCTATTCCTTATGAATAGCCCCACCGAAAATCCTGCACTGAAGTCAAATGAAGGCCTGTAGGACGGGGAAAAGGGTCACTAAAAGATCTAAGGACTGGGAGCAAAAGCAGGAGACATCCTAACAGAAAAGATAGTTGCAGAAACTAAAATTAAAGGAAACAAAACTGGTGGAACAAGAAGTCCCAGGATAAAATAGTCCAAAGCAAGAAGAACTAAACAAGACTACTTAGCCAGACCACGAGTGTTACAACACTTATGTCCAGCAGGGAATGAGAGCCAGGTGCTGAGTAATAAAGGGTGCAGAGATCACGTGACCAAGAAACCCAGCACCAGAGGAAAAGACTAGAAGCCAGCAAACCACAACAAGATGGCCGATAGTAAAACAACATAGATTCTAACAGCTGTTGTCGGAGCTGATTCTGGTGCTGCTGCTCCCGATGCTGGTGCTGCAGCTGTTGCTGTTGCTCCAGGTGCCGTTGCTGCTGCAGCATCGGGAGCAGTTTAAGCAGCTTACTTGTCTCCTGTTGTGTTAACTGCTGTTGCAGCTGGTGGTGCTAGCTTTCAACCTAGTGCTTGATCAGCTCCTCCATTTTGTCTGACCGCTGTTCCATCCTTACAGCTGCCTTTACCCAGGACATGCAGTCTGTCTACAGCCATCACACTTGCTTCCTGGGGATTTTGCCCGCATTTCTAACACTAACTGTGGTAGATATGCTCACTTGGCTGCACATAGAGGTAGACACTAGTGATGAGCGAGAGCTAAAATGCTGGGGTACTCGTTGTTCGAGTCGAGCAAATTGGAATGCTCGAGTGCTCGCACCAAGTAATGATACCAATATAAGTCTATGGGAAACTCGGGCATTTTTCCGGCGGCTTTCCCCGGCGGTCTGCAGAGGACCTAAAAATTGCCAAAATTGATGGGAACAGTGCTCAAATGACATGGGAACAGAATGGGGAAGACCATGGAAGCATTTCTGACTCCCAGGTCACTTCTGTCAACAACGTTGTCAGAGGTATTACGTCACTTTTATGTACTCACAATAAAACATACAAAAACAAAATGGATATTCCTGGGAAATATGTTAAGGAGCATCCTTTCCAGGGTAATGACTTCTATAAAAGGAAAAATAAATAACCAAGAACAAAAATACTCCTCCACACCTTGGGCTATGTTCACATGTAACGTTTTGGATGCGTTTTTGCACTTTTGCATTGCTTTCAACCAACACAAATGAATTCACCGGAAAATTTAATTTTAACATTTTACAACCTTATCTGGCCATGTGGTGTGTGACACATCATCAGACACATCCTGTTTCATTTCTGATGGAGCGACTCTGAAAGTCACAAAGACTATTTTTATAGGGCCATCAGGCGACCCTTACTATTCTTAAAGGGCCAGCAGTCGGTTATGCTTTGTTGTTCCCATTATTAATAAGTGGGTCTCCTAAACTGTTATTCCGCATGCAGTGACTGCAAGGGCTGCCAAAAATTTGAACGCAACCCAATACCTTTTTGAAGAGACATAGAGGAGGATGTGCCAAAATTTGTGAAAAACCCCACTAACAATTTAAAGACACATACAGCTGGGCCACAGTAAGGAGTATGACATGTTCCCTTTAGAAAGGAGAGGGTTTGGTATTCAGTCATAGGGTATGCAGTGAAGCAATGGCTGCCAAAAATATGGAGGAACTCCAATGCCCCTTGCAAGAGACGTAGAGGTCGGAGGGCCTCCTGCAAAACTGCTCCCATTATTAAAAAGTGTGACTCTCATACTCTTTGCCTGTGCAGTTAAGCAACGGGTGGCAAAAATTTGGAGGAACTCCAATGCCCCTTGCAAGAGACATAGATATGTTGATATGGAACATATGGTGGTGATATGGTGGTAGAGGATGAGGATGCAGGAAGGAGGAGGACAAAAGCAAATAGACAAAATCAAGAAGCGTATACCTATTTCTGGGTGTGAAGACAGAGGTGCATGGGAATAGAATTGGACCTCTAAAAAAAAAGACACTGTACTTAAGTTTATGTTAAACTGCTATCATTTGGTTGTGTTGAGAAGTCTGGCCCAATCCAGCCCTTGTTCAATGTTATGAGAGTCAGCCTGTCAGCATTTTCAGTTGACAGACGGAAGCGCTTATCGGTTATTATTCCACCAGCTGCACTAAAAACCCGCTTGGACAAAACACTAGCAGCAGGACAGGCCAGGACCTCCAAGGCGTAGAGAGTCAGTTCATGCCACATGTCCAGCTTGGTTACCCAATAATTATAAGGCACAGAGGAATCACAAAGGACGTTGGTACGGTCGGCAAAATACTGCCTCACCATCTTCCGAAACTTTTCCTTCCTTGGGAGAATACCCTGCGCCTCAGGGCCTTTGCGATGTGAGGGTCTGAGAAAACTGTCCCAGAACGTTGACAGTGTTCCCCTGCCTCTGCTGGATTGCATTTGTGTCTCTCTTGCCTGTACTCCTTGGTTATCCAACGAACTGTGACCTCTGCCGCCAGCGTTTTCAAATTGGAATTTTTTTAAGAATTCCGCAACAAGGGCCATCTCGTACTGCCCCATTTTATTAGGCCTGTCCTGCATGGCAATAAGAGAAAGGAAGTTCTCTTTGTAACATGGGTCTAGAAGTGTCACCAACCAGTAATGACTGTCAACCAAAATTTGGACTACGCGAGGGTCACGGGAAAGGCAGCGTAACATAAACTCACCCATGTGTGCCAGACTGCAAAGAGGCAAAACTTCCATGTCCTCACCAAGAGGACGACTGACCATGCTATTCTCCTCATCCTCATCCTCTTCCTCCTCCTCCCTGTCCTCAGGCCATCCACGCTGAACAGATGATATGACAGTTGTGCAGGTAGTACCCTCTATAGTGCAGGAAACTAGCTCCTGTTCTTTCTCCTACTCCTCCTCTTCCTCATTGTCACCCAATCCACGTTGGGATGAGATGAAGCTGGGCTGTGTGGAATCTCCCTGTATGGTTCCTTTCTCCATCTCATCGTGCTTCGCCTGCAATGCATCCTCTTTAATTGTGAGCAGTGAGCATTTCAGAAGACAGAGAAGCGGGATGGTGATGCTAATTAAGGCGTCATCGCCACTCACCATCTTGGTGGAGTCCTCAAAGTTTTAGAGGATGGTACAAATGTCTCACATCCATGTGCACTCCTGAGGTTTTATGTGTGGAGTCTGACCTGAATACCGATGGCCTTGTTGATTCTGGTGGTCAACAACTTCCCTCTTCTGCTCAAAAATCCTTTCCAACATCTGCAATGTAGAGTTCCAACACGTGGGGACATCGCAAATCAGTCGATAAGCTGGAAGCTGCAAACACTGCTGAAGCACGGCAAGGGCGGCGTAAGCTGTAGCTGACTTTCTAAAATGGCCACACACGCGGCGTACTTTGACAAGCAGATCTGACAGATCCGGGTAGGTCTTGAGAAACCGCTGAACCACGAGGTGTAGCACAAAGGCCAGGCATGGTACGTGTGTGAGCTCGCCTCGCCTCAGAGCCGCCACCAGGTTCTGGCCATTGTCACACATGACCATGCCTAGCTGTAGGGTCAGAAGTGTCAGCCACAGATCTGCCTGCTGTTTCAGAGTGTCCACAACTCTACAGCTTTGTGCGGTTTTTCACCTAAGCATATTAGCTTCAGCACAGCCTGTTGCCGCTTGGCCGAGGCAGTGCTGCAGTGCTTCCAGCTTGCGACTGATGTGGTCATTTTATTTACAAAAATCCACTTCAATAACGTTGATTCTAATGGCTTTTTAGATTTTAACAGTGCACATTACTAGAAGTGGAAGTGGAAGGTAGATATACCCCATAGTCAATTCTTTCGCATAAGAAAGAATTGTATGAGAGAATCTGATTATGTAGCTCAGTCTAAAATCCTAAAAAGAAAATTTAAGAAAAAAAGGTACCTAAAAAATTTGATAAATGGTGCATAATGGTGCATACAGGGATAACAGAATAAAAACACAGGAGGAATGTCTAAAAGAAAAAAATAGGAAGGGGGATAATCTGACTATTGGTAAAGAAAAAAGCGATGACCACTGGAAA
Source organism: Phyllobates terribilis (assembly GCF_046119375.1). Classification (NCBI taxonomy): domain Eukaryota; kingdom Metazoa; phylum Chordata; class Amphibia; order Anura; family Dendrobatidae; genus Phyllobates; species Phyllobates terribilis. The sequence goes on from NW_027362761.1 coordinate 794,372,733, forward strand.
TTTAATTTTGTTACAACATTCAATAGGGGAAATAAAGTCATAGGAACTGTGCTTTCAAAATATTGGTATATCTTGAAGCGTGACCCTGTTTTGGGAAAACATCTCCTTGATAAACCAGGGATTACATACAGAAGGGGGAAAACTTTGAAAAAATTGGTGGCCCTCAGTAAATTAGAAAACCTGTTGGATTTAAAAAGAAAAAATATTAATAAAAGTAAGAATCAAATTTTATGTAGTGTTTTTCAAGGAACCAGAGTTTTTAAATGCAACTCCAAAAAATGTTGTACCTGTGGGATCCTAGATCACGGGGCTAAAACTATCAAATGCAATAATACCGGTGATGTCTTTGAGATCCCACAAAGACTCACCTGTAGTAGTGATCATGTTGTATATGTCATCACATGCAGTTGCGGTTTGCAATATGTGGGACGCACTGTGCATACACTGCAGTCCCCCATCAATGGACACAGAGATAGAGCAAAAACGGCTTTTTAAAGCATAGTCTCTCAAGGCATCTATTAATCAAACATAACAAAATTTTTTAACTTAAAAGTAACTCCGGTGGAGCAGATACCCTCTGGTGTTGAAAATAGGAATGCTCTTTTAAACTGGAAAGAAACGTTTTGGATATATCGTTAGGGAACATTATATCCAAATGGATTGAATGATATCATAGAGAGAGTTTAAACATTTCTTTTTTAAAAAAATGTTTTGTTTTTTTTTCTTTAGTTTTTTTTCTTGCATCCATGTTGATAAGAATGTGGTTTGAAAGGATGGACCAATTAGTAGGTGTGTTCCTGAACCTGGTCCACACCCCAAATCAAGCTTCTGAGGCTGGGATAAAAGGTTTGCTACTATAAATAAGTGTGAGTGAATTTTATACTAGGAGGATTTGTACTGTGTTTTTATGATACCTGAAGAAAGATGTACAGTACAGACCAAAAGTTTGGACACACCTTCTCATTTAAAGATTTTTCTGTATTTTCATGACTATGAAAATTGTACATTCACACTGAAGGCATCAAAACTATGAATTAACACATGTAGAATTATATACACTACCATTCAAAAGTTTGGGGTCACCCAGACAATTTTGTGTTTTCCATGGAAACTCATACTTTTATTTATCAAATGAGTTGCAAAATGAATAGAAAATATAGTCCAGACATTGACAAGGTTAGAAATAATGATTTTTATTAGAAAGAATAATTTTCTTCTTCAAACTTTGCTTTCGTCAGAGAATGCTCCCTTTGCAGCAATTCCAGCATTGCAGACCTTTGGCATTCTAGATGTTAAGTTGCTGAGGTAATTTCCCCCCATGCTTCCTGAAGCCCCTCCCAGAAGTTGTATTGGCTTGATGGGCACTTTTTGCATACCATACGGTCAAGCATCCACAATGAGGTTGAGATCTGGTGACTGCGCTGGCCACTCCATTACAGATGGAATACCAGCTGCCTGCTTCTTCTCTAAATAGTTCATGCATAATTTGGAAGTGTGCTTTGGGTCATTGTCCTGTTGTGGGATGAAATTGGCTTCAATCAAGCTCAGTCCTCAGGGTATGGCATGGCATTGCAAAAAGAGTGCTAGCCTTCCTTATTCAAAATCCCATTTACCTTGTACAAATCTCCCACTTTACTAGCAACAAAGCAACCCCAGACCATCACATTACCTCCACCATGCTTGACAGATGACGTCAGGCACTCTTCAAGCATCTTTTCAGTTGTTCTGCGTTTCACAAATGTTCTTCTGTGTGATCCAAACACCTCAAACTTTGATTTGTCTGTCCATAAAACTTTTTTCCAATCTTCCGCTGTCCAATGTCTTTTGCCCATATTAATCTTTTCCTTTTATTAGCCAGTCTCAGATATAGCTTTTTCTTTGCCACTTTGCCCAGAAGGCCAGCATCCCGGAGTCGCCTCTTCACTGTAGACGTTGACACTGGCGTTTAGCTTGTACTATTTAAGGAAGCTGCCAGTTGAGTAGCTGTGAGGCGTCGATTTCTCAAGCTAGAGACTCTAATGTACTTGTCTTGTTGCTCAGTTGTGCAGCGGGGCCTCCCACTTCTCTTTCTACTCTGGTTAGAGCCTGTTTGTGCTCTCCTCTGAAGGGAGTAGTACACACCATTGTAGGAAATCTTCAGTTTCTTGGCCACTTCTCGCATGGAATAGCCTTCATTTCTAAGAACAAGAATAGATTGTCGAGTTTCACATGAAAGTTCTCTTTTTCTGGCCATTTTGAGAGTTTCATAGAACAAACAAATGGAATGCTCCAGATTCTCAACTAGCTCAAAGGAAGGTGAATTTTATAGCTTCTCAAATCAGTCAAACCATTTTCAGCTGGGCTAACATACTTGTGCAAGGGTTTTCTAGGGTTATCTAAACATCCATTAGCCTTCTTATGCAGTTAGCAAACACAATGTACCATTAAAACACTGGAGTGGTGGTTGTTGGAAATGGGCCTCTATACACCTATGTAGATATTCCAATAAAAACAAGACGTTTGCAGCTAGAATAGTCATTTAGCACATTAACAATGTAAAGAGTGTATTTCAGATTCATTTAATGTTAGCTTCATTGAAAAAAAATGTGCTTTTCTTTCAAAAATAAGGAAATTCCTAAATGACCCCAAACTTTTGAACGGTAGTGTACTTAACAAAAAAGTGTGAAACAACTGAAAATATGTCTTATGTTCTAGGTTCTTCAAAGTAGCCATCTTTTGCTTTGATGACTACTTTGCACACTCTTGGCATTCTCTTGATAAGCTTCAAGAGGTAGTCACCGGAAATGGTTTTCACTTCACAGGTGTGCCCTGTCAGGTTTAATAAGTGGGATTTCTTGCCTTATAAATGGGGTTGGGATCATCAGTTGTGTTGTGCAGAAGTCTGGTGGATACACAGCTGATAGTCCTACTGAATAGACTGTTAGAATTTGTATTATGGCAAGAAAAAAGCAGCTAAGTAAAGAAAAACGAGTGGCTATCATTACTTTAAGAAATGAAGGTCAGTCAGTGCGAAAAATTGGGAAAACTTTGAAAGTATCCCCAAGTGCAGTTGCAAAAACCATCAAGCGCTACAAAGAAACTGGCTCAGATGAGGACCGCCCCAGGAAAGGAAGACCAAGAGTCACCTCTTCTTCTGAGGATAAGTTTATCCGAGTCACCAGCCTCAGAAATCGCAGGTTAACAGCAGCTCAGATTAGAGACCAGGTCAATGCCACTCAGAGTTCTAGCAGCAGACACATCTCTACAACAACTGTTAAAAGGAGACTTTGTGCAGCAGGCCTTCATGGTAAAATAGCTGCTAGGAAACCACTGCTAAGGACAGGCAACAAGCAGAAGAGTCTTCTTTGGGCTAAAGAACACAAGGAATGGACATTAGACCAGTGGAAATCTGTGCTTTGGTCTGATAAATCCAAATTTGAGATGTTTGGTTCCAACCAACGTGTCTTTGTGCGACGCAGAAAAGGTGAACAGATGGACTCTACATGCCTGGTTCCCACCGTGAAGCATGGAGGAGGAGGTGTGATGGTGTGGGGGTGCTTTGCTGGTGACACTGTTGGGGATTTATTCAAAATTGAAGGCATACTGAACCAGCATGGCTACCACAGCATCTTGCAGCGGCATGCTATTCCATCCGGTTTGCGTTTAGTTGGACCATCATTTATTTTTCAACAGGACAATGACCCCAAGCACACCTCAAGGCTGTGTAAGGGCTATTTGACCAAGAGGGAGAGTGATGGGGTGCTACGCCAGATGACCTGGCCTCCACAGTCACCAGACCTGAACCCAATCGAGATGGTTTGGGGTGAGCTGGACCGCAGAGTGAAGGCAAAAGGGCCAACAAGTGCTAAGCATCTCTGGGAACTCCTTCAAGATTGTTGGAAGACCATTTCCGGTGACTATCTCTTCAAGCTCATCAAGAGAATGCCAAGAGTGTGCAAAGCAGTCATCAAAGCAAAAGGTGGCTACTTTGAAGAACCTAGAATATAAGTCATATTTTCAGTTGTTTCACACTTTTTTGTTAAGTATATAATTCCACATGTGTTTATTCATAGTTTTGTTGCCTTCAGTGTGAATACAATTTTCCTAGTCATGAAAATACAGAAAATCTCGAAATGAGAAGGTGTGTCCAAACTTTTGGTCTGTACTGTATACTGTATTCAAAACTCGTTGTATCTTCTCTATTTTAACTCATCAAATAAAAAAATATAAAATATCATCTTTGGATGTGAGTCCTGGGAACCGCTGCCGTTCATAGGCTGGATATACTCCCCTTGATTTCGAAGATGGAGGCTGAAGAGGAGTAGGTGGAGGAGGAGGTGCAGGAGCTGCAGAATGTGGGGGCAACCCTGATTGACCCAGGGCCCACAATCCTCGGCGTTAGAAGGACGTGTTTCGTCCCTATGTCCGACTGGGTACCGGCTTCCACTATATTAACCCAGTGTGCCGTCAGCGAGATGTACCGTCCCTGCGCACAAGCACTAGTCCACGTGTCCGTGGTTAGGTGGACTTTCCCAGTAACTGCGTTGTTGAGGGAAAGGCTACTGTTGTGGGACACGTGTTCGTGTAATGCGTGGATGGCACACTGGGAGAAATAGTGGCGGCTGGGGACCGAGTACCGAGGGACGGCCACCGCCATCAGGTCGTGGAAAGCTTCCGTCTCCGCGAGCCTAAAAGGCAACAACTTGAGCTCAAGCAGTCGCAAAATGTGTGAATTTAGTAGTGTGGCCTGTGGGGCATTGGCTGCATATTTGTGCTATCGTTCCAAGGACTGGGGTGGGGACAACTGAACGCTGCGCTGGGACAAGGATATGGACATGCTTGCTGATGGTGGTAATTGAGAGTGTTCAATGACAGGTGCAGGGCATGAGGCATCTTGGCATGCGCCATGGACAGGGGATTGGCGTGCACAACAGCGGAGTGAGCAGTGGTGTCACCCACAGACACTGTTGCTGGACCCTGGGGTTCGGCCTACTTAGTCGGGTGCTTTGCTGCCATGTGCCTGATCATGCTGGTGGTGGTCAGGCTGCTAGTTTTGCTACCCCTGCTGATGCTGGCCTGGCAGGTGGTGCAAATGGCCTTTTTGGGGTTATCTGCATAGTCTTTAGAAAATAACCAGACTCGGGAAGACCTAACTATTGCACTGGCAACTTCCGTCGTGTTGGCGTTGCGAGGAACGCTTTCCCGCCTTGTGCCTGAAGCCACCACACTGCTTCTTCCTGTCTGTATGTCCCCCTGCCAGTTTTGGTCAATTACTATATCATCTACCACCTCGTCTTCCACTTCCGCACCCTGGTCCTCCTCCTGACTTTCTTGCAATTGTGTCTCATCATCATCATCATCCACCTCTTGCGACAGTAATTGCACTTTCCCACCGTCGCCTTCATGTGACCGTGGCTGCTCCAATATTTGGGCCTCGCTACACGCATTCTCCTCTTGACTCGCTTGAAGCTGGCTGGGCGAGAGGTCCGAATCTATAAATGGAAAAGTGAACAACTCTTCTGAGTGTCCAAGTGTGGGATCAGTGGTCTCCCGGCAGTCGGCATGGTGGGAGGAAGGAGGATCAGGGTGAGGAATATGCAGTCCAGACTCGCAGCTACTGAGACTTGACCATGTGGAAGGGCGATGGTGGAGGTGGCTAAGTGACTGGAAGCATTATCTGCTATCCAACCAATTACCTTTTGACCTTTTGCTCTGTGTTCAATAGTGGTGTTCTGCGGTCCCCTAGTAATTGGAACAGGAAGGTCGAGTGTTTGTTGTGGCACAATTTCAGCTTGCCCACGGCCACGTCCTCAGCCTCTGCATGCATCATCACCATCACGTCCACTTCCCCGTCCCTTGCCACACACCTTGACCATTTTTAATGGAGGACAATATTTTCCACGTTCACGAGAAATGGCTGATTTTGGAACACAGTTATATGTGATACTTCTGACAGAGAACCACAGTTCTAAATAGCAGCCCTGTATTTTGCTAATACTATCCTTCAGAGACACGTAGTGTGAATAGCTTAACCGGCACACTGCAACGGAATGAAAATGGAAGAAATGTCTGATTTTGGAACAGTCTTATAGGTGTTATGTCTGACACAGAACCACGGCTTTAAATAACAGAACTGTAATTTGCTAATACTATCCTTTACAGACATCTAGTGTGAATAGCTTGACGGACACACTGCAACAGAATGAAAATGAAGAATTGTCTGATTTTGGAACACTCTTATAGGTGTTATGTATGACAGAGAACCTCGGTTTTAAATAGCAGCCCTGTATTTTGCTAATACTTTCCTTCACAGACACCTATTGTGAATAGCTTGACCGACACACTGCAACGGAATGAAATTGAAGAAATGTATGATTTTGGAACACTCTTATAGGTGTTATGTCTGACAGAGAACCACGGTTTTAAATAGCAGCCCTGTATTTTGCTAATACTTTCCTTCACAGACACCTAGTGTGAATAGCTTGACCGACACACTGCAACGGAATGAAATTGAAGAAATGTATGATTTTGGAACACTCTTATAGGTGTTATGTCTGACAGAGAACCACGGTTTTAAATAGCAGCCCTGTAATTTACTAATACTATTCTTCACAGACACCTAGTGTGAATAGCTTGACCGACACACTGCAACAGAATCAGAAAGGAGGCCAATATTTTCCATGTTCAGTTTAAATTTCTGGATTTTTATCGCTGAAATATGGAACAGATCTGGCTTTTTTCTTCAGTGAGAACAAGCAAATGGAGCAGAAACATGGTGCACTCTGGATTGCTTTTTAAGCAAATAACCAGGATTTATATAAAAAAAAAATTTCCCTGGCCCCTGATATCTGGGGCTATGTCTAGAAATATCTGTAAGAAGAGCAGCAGCAGGAACGTTCAATGGACCCTCTTACACTATATGCATTTGTAGTCTGCCACATACACTGCCTGCCTGCTTCACTCCTGCTATCACCACTGAATATATGCAACTGGATTAGTCCCCAGAAAGACTGTTAGTTCAGTTGGATATATTTATATATATGTTGTGGAATACCTATACTAACTATAAAGAAGCAAATCTCTCCCTGACGCAGCAGCAGCAGCTCTCCCTACTCTGCCTGGGTCCAGAGTAGACTGTGACGAGCATGGCGGCGCCCGGTCTTATATACACCAGATGATGATGTACGGCCAGCCAATCACTGTAATGCCCACAACCAACATGGCTACGGCATTACAGTGAGTGGCAGGCAATCCCTGCATGCTCATTGGCTCTCTAAAGAACGCCAAACATGCAGGGAGGGGACCCTATTTCCCGCCCGAGCAACCCGGAAATACTCGCAGAGCGCCAAGCTCGTCGAGCACAGTGATGTTCGGGTGAGTACCGAGCATTGGCGAGCACGTTCGCTCATCACTAGTGTTGATCGAGCACTAAAATGCTCGGGTGCTCGAAGCTCGGGCTGAGCTCATCGTGATACTCAGGTGCTCGACCCGAGCAACCAGCCCAATGTTAGTCTATGGGAGACCCGAGCATTTTTGCGGTCGCACCCCCGGCAGTCTTTTAAAAGCCTAACAAGTGCCCAAAACGATAGTGACAGTGCTCAAATGACATGGGAACAGCATGGGGATCGCCCCAGGAAGCATTTCTGACCCCCAGGTCACTGCTGTCAACAACGTGGTCAGAGGTATTAAGCCACTTTTACGGGCTCACAATATAACGTTCAAAAACAAAACTGAAACTTTTTTCCTGTGAAATATGTTAAGGAATTTCTTTTCCAGGGTAAAGACTTGTGTATAAGGTAAAATAAATAACCAAAAACAAAAATACTCCTCCACACCTTGGGCTATGTTCACAAGTAGCATTTTTTATGCATTTTTGCACTTTTGTATTGCTTTCAACTGTGACAAATGCATTCACCGGGAAATGTCATTTTAACATTTTACAACCTTATCTGGCCATGTGCTGTGTGACACATGCATAAAGTGCTGAAAAGACATGGGAACAACATTGGGAAGACCCCTGGAAGCATCTCTGACACCCAGGTCACTGTCTAAAAGTGTGCCCATCATAAGTGATCCTTGCCGCATCAGAAGATGCAGACTATCCCCGTGCAAGTTCTAGTCCCAGGGCATTGTTCAATTGTACCTCCCCCATTCCTTGCAATACAAGCGCAAGTATGCAGCCTGCCACCCACCCACCCCCAGGCTGCAATACTATACTGCTTGCTTGCACTTGAAATTGGGCTTTTTAGGCATGTGGAGGCGGAATCTGGCCACCATGCCATGGCTGCGTCGGCGGCCTGGTATCCATACTCAGTCCCCAGCCTTCCAAGCAAAAGCTTCCAAAAATTAGGACGGAGCAACTTGCAATGCCCTTTACAAGAGCCATGCAGTACAGCATATTACAAACATAAGTCCCATTATTGGGGAGTGGGTCTCCCATAGGATTTGCTTATGCCTTCCAAGCAAAAGCTTCCAAAAATTAGGACGGAGCAACTTGCAATGCCCCTTACAAGAACCATGCAGTACAGCATATTACAAACATAAGTCCCAATAATGGGGAGTGGGTCTCCCATAGGATCTGCTTATGCCTTCCAAGCAAAAGCTTCCAAAAATTAAGACGGAGCAACTTGCAATGCCCCTTACAAGAGCCATGCAGTACAGCATAATACAAACATAAGTCCCATTATTGGGGAGTGGGTCTCCCATAGGATTTGCTTATGCCTTCCAAGCAAAAGCTTCCAAAAATTAGGATGGAGCAACTTGCAATGCCCCTTACAAGAGCCATGCAGTACAGCATATTACAAACATAAGTCCCATTATTGGGGAGTGGGTCTCCCATAGTATTTGCTTATGCCTTCCAAGCAAAAGCTTCCAAAAATTAGGACGGAGCAACTTGCAATGCCCCTTACAAGAACCATGCAGTACAGCATATTACAAACATAAGTCCCATTATTGGGGAGTGGGTCTCCCATCGGATTTGCTTATGCCTTCCAAGCAAAAGTTTCCAAAAATTAGGACGGAGCAACTTGCAATGCCCCTTACAAGAGCCATGCAGTACACCATATTACAAACATAAGTCCCATTATTGGGGAGTGGGTCTCCCATAGTATTAGCTTATGCCTTCCAAGCAAAAGCTTCCAAAAATTAGGATGGAGCAACTTGCAATGCCCCTTACAAGAACCATTCAGTACAGCATATTACAAACATAAGTCCCAATATTGGGGAGTGGGTCTCCCATAGGATTTGCTTAAGCCTTCCAAGCAAAAGCTTCCGAAAATTAGGGCGGAGCAGCTTGCAATGCCCCTTACAAGAGCCATGCAGTACAGCATATTACAAACATAAGTCCCATTATTGGGGAGTGAGTCTCCCATAGAATTTGCTTATGCCTTCCAAGCAAAAGCTTCCAAAAATTAGGACGGAGCAACTTGCAATGCCCCTTACAAGAGCCATGCAGTACAGCATATTACAAACATAAGTCCCATTATTGGGGAGTGGGTCTCCCATAGGATTTGCTTATGCCTTCCAAGCAAAAGCTGACAAAAATAAGGACGGAGGAATTTGCAATGCTGGCACCATGGTGGTATAGTGGTGGTGGAGGCTGAGGATAAGGAGAAGAACATAAAACAGCCGAAATGAGGAAGCGTATACCCATGTGTGGGTGTGAAGCGGTGCATGTGAATACACCACCCGAAATAACACAGTGGATTTGACTTTATGTTACTCTGCTGTCATTTGGTGGTGATGAGAAGTCTGGCCCAATCCAGCCCTTGTTCATTTTGATAAGGGTCAGCTTGTCAGCATTGTCAGTTGACAGGCGAGTGCGCTTATCAGTTATAATTCCCTCAGCGGCACTAAAAACATGATCCGATAACACGCTAGCGGCAGGGCAGGCCAGGACCTCCAAGGCGTACAGAGCGAGTTCATTCCAAGTGTCCAGCTTGGATACCCAATAATTAAAAGGCACAGAAGAATCATGGAGGACGATGGTACGGTCGGCAAGGTACTCCCTCACCATCTTTTGAAACTTTCCACTCCTTGTGAGAGTACCCCACGCCTCAGGGCCTGTAAACTGGGCGGGTGTCAGAAATCTGTCCCAGAACGTTTACAGTGTTCCCCTGCCTCTGCTGGATTGGAGTTGCATCTCTCTCGCCTGTACGCCTTGGTTGGGGAACGAACTGTGACCTCTGCCGCTAGCGTGTTCAGATGGGAATTTTTTTAAGAGTTCTGCAGCAAGGGCCTTCTGGTACTGCCCCATTTTTGTGGACCTCTCCACCTCAGGAATAAGAGAGTGAAAGTTCTCCTTGTAGCGGGGGTCTAAGTGTGTCACCAACCAGTAATGACTGTCACCCAACATTTTGACAACGTGAGGGTCACGGTTAAGGCAGCGTAACATAAAGTCAGCCATGCGTGCCAGACTGGTAACGGGCAAGATTTCCGTGTCGTCACCAAGATGACGACTTACCATGCTCTCCTCCTCCTCCCCCCTGTCCTCAGGCCACCCACGCTGAACCGACGGTATGACACTTGTACAGGTACTACCGTCTACAGCGCATGATAGCAGCTCCTGTTCTTCCTCCTCCTCCTCTCCCTCATTGTCCCCCAATGCACGTTGGGATGAGATGAGGCTGGGCTGTGTGTAATCGCCCACTACGGCTTCTTGATCCATCTCATCATACTCTGGCTGCAATGCCTCCTCTTTAATTCTCTGCAGAGAGAGTTGCAAAAGACAGACAAGTGGGATGCTGACACTAATGATGGCGTCATCGCCACTCACCATCTTGGTGGCCTCCTCAAAGTTTGTCAGGATGGTACATATGTCAGACATCCAGGTCCACTCCTGAGGTCTTATGTGTGGAGTCTGACCTGAATATCGACGGCCTTGTTGCATCTGGTACTCCACAACTGCTCTCTTCTGCTCACAAATCCTTTGCAACATGTGGAGGGTAGAGTTCCAACGTGTGGGGACATCACACACCAGTCGGTGTGCCGGAAGCTGCAAACGCTGCTGCAACACAGCAAGGGCGGCGGAAGCTGTAGCCGACTTGCCGCTGACAGGCGGCGTACTTTCACGAGCAGATCTGGCAACTCGGGGTACGATTTAAGAAACTGCTGAACCACGAGGTTAAGCGCATGAGCCAGGCATGGTACGTGTGTGATCTCGCCTCGCCTCAGAGCCGCCACCAGGTTACGGCCATTGTCACACACGACCATGCCTGGATGTAGGTTCAGCGGTCTCAGCCACAGATCTGCCTCCTCTTTCACAGCTGTCCACGACTCACAAGCAGTGTGAGGTGTATCACCTAAGCTTATGAGTTTCAGCACAGCCTGTTGCCGCTTGGCGGAGGCAGTACTGCAGTGCTTCCAGCTTGTAACTGATGTGGTGATATCTGAGATGGAGGCTGAACACGAGGAGGAGGAGGAGGATGATGCGCAGGAGCTATACACTGTGGGGGCAACTATGACTGACAAAGGGCCCGCAGTCCTCTGTGTGGGGAGGACTTGTTCCGTCCCAAGGTCCGACTGGGTCCCGGCTTCCACTATGTTTACCCAGTGTGCCGTCAGAGAGATGTACCGTCCCTGGCCACAAGCACTTGTCCATGTGTCCGTTGTCAGGTGGACTCTCCCAGTAACTGCGTTGTTGAGGGCATGGCAGATGCTTTGGGACACGTGCTTGTGTTGTGCGGGGATGGCACACCGGGCAAAATAGTGTCGGCTGGGGACCGAGTACCGAGGTACTGCCACCGCCATAAGATTGCAGAAGGATTCCGTCTCCACCAGCCTAAAAGGCAGCATTTCCAACGCAAGCAGTCGTGAAATGTGCGAATTTAGGACTGTGGCCTGTGGGGTGTTAGCTGCGAATTTCCGCTTTCGTTCAAAGGTCTGGGATATGGACAATTGAACGCTGCGGTGGGACGTGGACGTGGACGTTGATGCTGTTTCTTGAGAAACTGCCATAACAAGTGAAGACTGAGAGGAGGGGGCATCTTTACATGCAGTATGGACAGGGGATTGCCTTGCACACACAACAGGGGGTTCTATTGCATGCACAACAGTGGAAGAAGCAGTGGTGACACCCGCTGACACTGGTCGTGGACCCTGGGTTTCGCCCCACAAAGTCGGGTGCTTTGCTGCCATGTGCCAGATCATGCTGGTGGTGGTCAGGCTGGTAGTTTTGTCACCCCTGCTGATGCTGGCATGGCAGGTGGAACATATGGCCTTTTTGTGGTTATCAGCAGAGTCTTTAAAAAAATTCCAGAATCTAGAAGACCTACCGCTTGTACTGGCAACGTCCCTCGTGTTGGTGTTACGGGGAACGGTTGCCCACCTTCTGTCTGCAGCCACCACACTGCTTCTTCCTGCCTGTTGGGGTACTCTGCCTCTCTCCCCCTGTGTGCTGCTGGCCTCACTCTGCATGTCCTTCTGCCACGTTGGGTCAGTTACTAGATCATCCACCACCACCTCCTCCTCTTCCACTTGCGCACCATGATGCTCCTCCTCACTTCCTGGCAATTGTGTCTCGTCATCATCCACCTCTTGTGACAAATTGCCAGCGTTGACTTCCTGTGGCCGTGGCTGTTCAAATATTTGGGCATCGCTACATGGGATCTCCTCTTCCACCACTTCAAGCGTATCAGGCGAGGGGCACAAATATGGAAATGGACCAGTGAACAGCTCTTCAGAGTGTCCAAGTGTGGGATCAATTGCTGTCTGATGACACTCAGCATGGTGGGAGGAAGGAGCATCAGGGTGAGGAGGAGTATGCGGTCGAGACTCATGGCTACTGACCGTTTGGAGGACAGACCAGAGGTAGTGGTGCCCAGGTAACTGGAAGTATTATCTGCTGTCCAATTAATAACCTGTTCACACTGATCAGTTCTCAATACTGGTGTTGTTCTGTGCTTCCCTAGTAATTCGGTCAAGAAGTGGGAGCGAGAAGATGTGGCTATTGGTTGTGGCACATTTTCACCTTGGCCACGGCCCCGTCCTCTGCACGAACCATCACCAGAACGTCCACTTCCACGTCCCTTGCCACGCGCCTTGCCCATTGTAAAGGAAGTAAAATAGCTTACACTTGCACTATCAGTGGAAAAAGGGCAATAAATAGTAGATTAGAACCGTGGAAGAGGAAAACCACAGTTCTATTTCTCTGGCCTACACCTGACTCTTTTAAACAATCTGAACAATCAAGGAGAAACTATTACTGTTTTCCTTTACGTAAAAAATACCAAAACCTGAATAATAGAGATTTTTTACCATGGGATGGCAAAACCACAGTTATTGTTTACTGGGGTGTTCCAGACTTTTTTTAAATAGATATAATTGCGGCTGAACAGTGAGCGACACACTCAAACTGTGTTTTTTTAGATACCAAAGGCCCAAAACTGGATAGTACAGAGATTTGACCCGTGGAACTGCAAAACCACACTGGGATTTGTCGGGCCTACACCAGACTATTTTCAACTGATATATTTTTGTGTCACAACAGTCAGGAGACACTACTGTTTTTCTTTACAGAAAATATACCAAAACCTGAATAATAGAGATTTTTTACCGTGGGATGGCAAAACCACAGTTATTGTTTACTGGGGTATACCAGACTTTTTTAAATAGATATAATTGCGGCTGAACAGTGAGCGACACGCTCAAACTGTGTTTTTTTAGATACCAAAGGCCCAAAACTGGATAGTACAGAGATTTGACCCGTGGAACTGCAAAACCACATTGGGATTTGTCGGGCCTACACCAGACTATTTTCAACAGATATATTTTTGTGTCACAACAGTCAGGAGACACTACTGTTTTTCTTTACAGAAAATATACCAAAACCTGAATAATAGAGATTTTTTACCGTGGGATGGCAAAACCACAGTTATTGTTTACTGGGGTATACCAGACTTTTTTAAATAGATATAATTGCGGCTGAACAGTGAGCGACACACTCAAACTGTGTTTTTTTAGATACCAAAGGCCCAAAACTGGATAGTACAGAGATTTGACCCGTGGAACTGCAAAACCACATTGGGATTTGTCGGGCCTACACCAGACTATTTTCAACAGATATATTTTTGTGTCACAACAGTCAGGAGACACTACTGTTTTTCTTTACGGAAAATATACCAAAACCGGAATAATAGAGATTTTTTACCGTGGGATGGCAAAACCACAGTTATTGTTTACTGGGGTATACCAGACTTTTTTAAATAGATATAATTGCGGCTGAACAGTGAGCGACACACTCAAACTGTGTTTTTTTAGATACCAAAGACCCAAAACTGGATAGTACAGAGATTTGACCCGTGGAACAGCAAAACCACACTCGGATTTGTCGGGCCTACAACAGACTATTTTCAACAGATATATTTTTGTGTCACAACAGTCAGGAGACACTACTGTTTTTCTTTACGGAAAATATACCAAAACCTGAATAATAGAGATTTTTTACCGTGGGATGGCAAAACCACAGTTATTGTTTACTGGGGTATACCAGACTTTTTGAAATAGATATAATTGCGGCTGAACACACTCAAACTGTTTTTTTTTTAGATACAAATGGCCCAAAAGTGGATAATACAGAGGTTTGAACCGTGAAGTGCAAAACAACACTTCTGTTTCTCTAGCCTACACCTTACTATTTTCAACAGATATATTTGTGTCTGTAAAATCAGAGACACGCTTTTTTTTTGGGGGGGGCACCAAAAGGTTAATAAGACGGGTATTTGTACAGTGTGAAGGAGGAAAAAAAAAGAGGATTTAGATGAAAAAAAAAAAGGATTTTTCCGGTCCCCTGAGACCTGGAGCTAAGTTCAGCAATTTCAGCAACAGGAGCAGCACACAGGACTGTTATGCAGCGTTTGCTGGTATAACCACTGCGTCTCCTATACAGCCTGCCTGCCTGATATCTGGGATGGATATTAGTCCTGAGAAGGACTGTTTGTTTTATCTGGCAGCCTTTACAGACCCTACACTAACTATTTTGCAGGTTATATCTCTCCCTAAATCAGCAGCGCTGTCCCTACACTGTCTGATCTGGAGCGACTGTGTCCAAGATGGCGACGCCCGGTTTTAAATACTCGAGGTGACGCTGTGCGGCCAGCCAATCACTGTAATGCCCACAACCAACATGGCTGCGGCATTACAGTGACTGGCTGGCAATCCCTGCATGTTCATTGGCTCTGTAAAGAGCGCCAAACATGCAGGGCGGAGACCCGAGCTCCCACCCGAGTAACCCAGAAATGCTCGGTGCTCGTCAAACATCCCGAGTAGCGTGATGCTCGGGCGAGTACCGAGCAGTGTCGAGCATGTTCGCTCAACACTACTCATCACTAGTAGACACAGGAACACTGTCTCTTTAAATCTTCTGTTGTGGTTTATTAAGAGTAAGGCATAAACCACAGCAACGTTAGCAAAACAAGCACGGCTCTCCCGGCCTAGCAGGAAAAATAAAACATAATGTATGGCACAGTCCTTGTTGCTACAGGTAACCGCTCACTTCAGGAACAAACAACCCAATGTTTAGCTATCCTCCGACCTCCTCCCTCTCTACAGGTGCTTAATTACCCTAGCAGGAAACATGGCTGATTAACCCCTGATCACTTTCTGTGCTGGAACATTTTCTCTATGCTTATATTACTGTAGCTAACAATATCAGTGCTACATATCTCCCCTCCAGTGCTTTGCTAGTGACTTTGTCACCACTTGTAGATACATTTCCAAAGGGGTATAATTTTTTTAAAAATGGGTCCACTTGAGGGGGGATTCTGCTGTTCTAGCACTTAGGAGCTCTGTATATGGAGTCCGCCTAGTATTCTAGGAAAATCTGCACACCAGGGGTATTTCCACATTCAGCAGAAATTGGGGACAAATATAGGCAAAATTTTTACCCATTTCCCAGAGCAAAAATATAAAATATGGGGCTAAAACAAAATGTTGGTGGTAAAATTGTAATTATTATTTTATTCACTGCCCAATGATATAAAATTCTATTATCCACTTGTGGTGTTAATATGATCACTGCACCCCTAGATGAATTCATTGAAAGATGTACTTTGTAAAATGGGGTCACTTATGGGGGGTTCTGCTATTGTAGCACCTCAGGCGCTCTGCCAATGTGACATGGAACCCTCAAACCGGTCTTAACTCCAATATGGCGCTTTTTCCCTTCTGATCTTTGCAGTGTGCCTCAAAAGTAGTTTTCAACCACATATGGGGCATTGGCGTACTCAGGAGAAATTGCACAATAAATTTGGAGGTCCATTATCTCCTGCTATTCTTGTAAAAATGAAAACATTTGATGCTAAAACAACATTTTTTTTTTTAAATATTTTTTTTCAACAAATCAACATTGAATTCTGTGAAGCACCTGTGGGTTCAAGGTGCTCACCACACATTTAGATTAATTACTTGAGTGGTCTAGTTTCCAAAATGGGGTCACTTGTGGGGGTTTTCCACTGTTTAGGCACATCTCGGGCTCTCCAAACGCAACATGACACCTGTAGAACATTCCATTAAGTATGCGTTCCAAAACGTCACTCCTTTCCTTTCTGAGCCCTGCTGTGCATCCAAACAGTAGTTTCCCCACACATATTGGGTATTTGCGTACTCAGGAGAAATTGCACAACAAATTATTTGGGTCCATTTTCTGCTTTTACCCTTGTGAAAATGAAAAATTTGGGGTTAAACAATATTTTTGTGGGAAAAATGTGATTTTTTTATTTTCACGGCTCTACAATATAAACTTCTGTGAAGTACCTGGGGGTTCAAGATGCTCAGCACAGATCTAGACATGTTCCCTGAGGGGTCCAGTTTCCAAAATGGGGTCACTTGTGGGGTGATTCCACTGTTTAGGCCCCTAAGGGTCTCTGTAAATTTGACAAGGTGTTTGCTAATTATTCCAGCAAATTTTGCATTCAAAATGTCAAATGGCGCTCGTTCCCCTCCAAGCCCTGCTGTGTGCCCAAACAGTAGTTTTCGTCCACATATTGGGAATCGGCGTACTCAGAAGAAATTGCACAACAATTTGTATGGTGCAATTTCTCATGGTACCCTTATGAAAATGCAAAATTTGGGGCTAACCAATATTTTTGTAGGAAAAATGTGATTTTTAACTTTCACAGCTCAACATTATAAACTTCTGTGAAGCACCTGGGGGTTTAAGGTGCTCAACACACATCTAAATAAGTTCCCTGACAGGTTTAGTTTCCAAAATGGTGTCACTTGTGGGCAGTTTACACTGTTTAGGCACATCAGGGTCCCTCCAATCTCAACATGGCGTCCGCTAATTATTCCAGTAAATTTTACATCCAAAGTCAAATGGTGCTACTTCCCTTCCAAGCCCTGCTGTGCGCCCAAACAGCAGTTTTACTCCACATATTGGGAATTGTCGTGCTCAGGAGAAGTTGCACAACAAATTTTGGGATCCATTTTCTCCTATTACCCTTGTGTAAATAAAAAATAGGATCTAATTTAAAATTTTTGTGAAAAAAAGTTAAATGTTCATTTTTTCCTTCCACATTCCATTAACTCTTGTGAAGCACCTTAAGGGTTTATAAACTTCTTGAATGTGGTTTTGATCACCTCAAGGGGTGCAGTTTTTATAATGGTGTCACTTTTGGGTATCTTCTAACATATAGACCCCTCAAAGTCACTTCAAATGTGATATCCCTAAAAAAATGGTTTTGTCAATTTTGGGGGGAAAATGAGAAATCGCTGGTCAACTTTTAACCCTTCTAACTTCCTAGCAAAAAAAATTGTGTTTCAAAAATTGTGCTGATGTAAAGTAGACATGTTGAAAATTTTATTTGTTAACTATTTTGTGTGACATAACTCTCTGAATCAATGGCATACAGTTGTGCAAGTTTACATACCCCGGCAGAATTTTTGCTTTCTTGGCCTTGTTTCAGAGAATATGAATGATAACAAAAAAACTTTTTCTCCACTCATAGTTATTGGTTGGATGAAGCCATTTATTGTCAAACTACTGTGTTTTCTCTTTTTAAATCTTAATGACAACCAAAAACATTCAAATGACCCTGATCAAAAGTTCACATACTCTAGTTCTTAATACTGTGTATTGCCCCCTCTAACATCAATGACAGCTTGAAGTCTTTTGTGGTAGTTGTAGTTGAGGTTCTTTAATTTCTCAGATGGCAAAGCTGCCCATTTTTGTTGGCAAAAAGCCTCCAGTTCCTGTAAATTCCTGGGCTGTCTAGCATGAACTGCTCGCTTGAGATCTCCCCACAGTGGCTCAATGATATTGAGGTCAGGAGACTGATATGGCCACTCTAGAACCATCACTTTGTTCTGCTCTAGCCAATGACAGGTTGACTTGGCCTTGTGTTTTGGATTGTTGTCATGTTGGAACATCCAAGTATGTCCCATGTGCAGCTTCCGGGCTGATAAGTGCAAATTTGCCTCCAGTATTTGCTGATAATGTGCTGCTTTCCTTCAACTTTTACCAAGTTTCCTGTGCCTTTGTAGCACACACATCCCCAAAACATCAGCGATCCACCTCTGTGCTTTACTGTAGGAATGGTGTTCCTTTCATTATAAGTCTTGCTGACCTCTCTCCAAATGTAACATTTATGGTTGTGGCCAAAAGTTCAATTTTGGTCTCATCACTCCATATTACCTTGTTCCAGAAGATTTGAGGCTTGTCTCTGTGCTTTTTGGCATATTATATTGTAGGTGAGATACTTTGTGGCATTTGCGCAGTAATGGCTTTTTTCTGGCTACTCGACCATGCAGCCCATTTTTCTTCAAGTGCCTCCTTATTGTGCATCTTGAAATAGCCACATCGCTAGTTTTCAGAGAGTCCTGAATTTCAGCTGATGTTATTTGTGAGTTTTTCTTTGCATCCCAAACTATTTTCCTGGCAGTTGTGGCTGAAATTTTTGTGGGTCTATCTGACCGTGGTTTGGTTTTTACAGAGCCCTTGATTTTCCATTTGTTAATCACAGTTTGAACTGGCATTATCAATTTCTTGGATATTTTTTTGTATCCCTTTCCTGTGTTATACAGTTCAACTACCTTTTCCCGTAGATCCATTGACAATTCTTTTATTTTCCCCATGACTCACAATCCAGAAACGTCAGTGGCTGGATGAAGGATGCAAGAGTCTCTCTGAATCCCAGAAACTCACTCAGCTTTTATGCACACACTGATTACAAGCAAACAGGTCACAGGTGAGGATGTTACCTTTAGTAGCCATTCAAACCCATTTGTGTCAAATTCTGTGCATGTTATCAGGCCAAAACCACCAGGGTATGTGAACTTTTAATCAAGGTCATTTGGATGTTTTGGGTTGTCATTAAGATTTAAAAAGACAAAACACAGTAGTCTGACAATAAATGGCTTCACCCAACCAATAACCATGAGTGGAGAAAAAGTTTTTTTGCTATCATTCATATTCTCTGAAACAAGGCCAAGAAAGGAAAAATTCTGCTGGGGTAGGTAAACTTTTGAGCACAACTGTAAATATTAAAAGTTTGAAAATTTAGAAAACTGTAACATTTTCGCCAATTTTCCTTTTTTTTTGCAAATATGTGCAAGTCATATTGAAAAACTGTTACCACTCTCATGAAGTACAATATGTCTTCAAAAAACCATCTCAAAATCAGTGCAATCTGTTGAAGTTTTCAAGAGTTATTACCTCATGAAGTGACACTGGTCAGAATTCTAAAATTTGGCCTGGTTATGAAGGTGAAAACAGGCTTGGGAGGTAAAGGGGTTAAACAAAACAATTTTACTTTAGAAATTTCAGATTTTTTTTCTCTACTAAAATAGAAAAAAATATACACAAGTTTGTTATCGGCGTTATTGTTCTGACCTGAAGAATCATGTTGCCCAGTTCTTTTTTAATGCACAATGAATACCGTAAAAGCAAATCTCAAAAAGAATGGCAGAATTGCATTTTTTTTACAATTTCACCCAATTTTTTATCAATTTTTCAGAACATGATATGGTAAAATTAAAGGGTTAATAAATCAAGGTTATGCAAATATTAACCGTACATATAAAGCAAATAAGAGCTATGCAAATTTACAGTATGCAAAACTTTCATTGAACGTTACCCTCTGTTATATTAACCCCTTCCGATCTGAGCCTATTTTCATTTTTGCACTTTCGTGTTTTCTTACTTTTCTTTCAAGAGCCTTATTGCTTTAATTTTCATGTCAACTTAGCCATGGGCTTGTTTTTTGTGGGACAAGTCAGAGTTTTGAATTACACCATTCAGTTTATCATATATTGTCATAGAAAATATTAAAATCTCTTCAGAAACTAGTGAGGGGGGCATATACCTTCCTCCCTCCCTCCTCCCCTCTCTCACTTCCAGTAAGGAGTATGTAATTGGATAATTAGCGTGCACTCAGTCAATATAAGGAGGTGCTGATGGAATGGGCTTGTCGTGCCCGGACAATGCAGAAAATTAATTCATCGCACTTTCATAAAATAGTTGCAGTGTCCATTTATTAACAGGCAAAAATAAACCAAACCATAGGTGTGCAGGCGACAATAAGTGAAGGCGACAGTAGACTTTTTGGCCACAACATAGGCCTTATTCATTAGGTTGCTACTGTGAAAAGAGACAACATGTTAGAATCTGACATAGTAATATACAGTAGAATTCAGAAATAAACATGTCTCCAAGTCAGGTGCGGTAAAGAAAATGGAAAACCGAATAGGAAAAAAAAGGGATGTGGGGGTAAGGGGAAAGAAGAGGGTAAGGGGAAAGAGGAGATAGCGACCGTGGTTAGAAAACCAGGAAATAGGTTTTACATAAATACATATATACATAATATACATTAATATACAGTGAGGGAGTATCATAAGCAATCTGGATGGTAATATCCTTACTTTAGATAAGATATGAACCTAAAGCAGAGATTTGGGTATCTGCCAAAGTATGGGATGGAGAAAATCCAGGGGAGGAGTCCTGAGGAGATAATTTGCATATTCCCACTGCATTTTAGGGTAAGTGAAGAGTCTCCGCAAGCTCAAAGAACACTGGATTTTGGCTGTTGGAGCTGAAAAGAGGACATCGGTAAACCGCGCGCCGCATTTTGAAGCATTTTTTTTAAGCTTTTTTCACTGTTTTCAGAACATTAACAATAAGAACATGGAAGAGTCCAGGAGCCATTTGGTGAGCTGCATATCCTGCTACATGTTCACAGACTTGCCAGTGGAAAAGCCAAACTTCACATGCCAGAAATGCAAGCTTGTGTCCCTGTTGGAGGAAAAGTTGCGAAATCTAGAAGAGAGGTTAACTACCTTGAAAATCATTAAGGAAGGTGAAGAGTTCTTAGACAGAGCAGAATTATCTCTTCATGATTCAGAAAGGGAAGAAATTCAAACTGCACCTGACGAAACAGAGGAATGGAAGCATGTGACCCACAGAAGCCGGAGGATCGAGAGGCAGTCAGCACCCATACTGCTCAGGAACCAGTACCAGGCTCTCTCGCAGGAGCACCATGAAGAAATACAGCAAAATAAGACTTTGCCAGCAATGAATAACCTTGTAAGCCCTCAGAATCCTCCTGGATGGAGAAAGAAGAATGTTGTGAAGAAAAAACAGAGAGTGGTGGTCATGGGGGATTCCCTGTTAAGAGGAACAGAGGCCGCTATCTGCAGACCAGACATAACCTCAAGAGAAATGTGCTGTCTTCCAGGAGCAAAAATTAAAGATGTGTCTGACAGGATATCAAGACTCTTCAGACCTACAGATCACTACCCATTCCTGCTAATACATGTGGGGACACCGCAAGAAAGGACCTGGAAACCATCTGCAGTGACTTTGAAGACTTAGGCAAGAAAGTGAAAGAATTGGGAGCGCAGGTGGTCTTCTCATCCATCCTCCCAGTGGATGGCCATGGAACAATGAGGTGGAATAAGATTCTACAGGTGAACAACTGGCTACGTCGATGGTGCCGTCAACAAGGATTTGGATTTATGGATCACGGAATGAATTACCTATACGATGGACTACTTGCTAGAGATTGGGTGCACCTTACGAAGACTGGAAAACATGTATTTGGAAGTCGCCTTGCTACACTCATCAGAAGAGCTTTAAACTAGAACAATGTGGGAAGGGAAGCAAAAGGCCAGAAAAAGCCATACAGCTGACAAATACTATTGAGATCTCTGCTACTGGAAGTGGAAAAGAAGAACAAAGACAAAACAATTTAAATAATAAAAATATGGGAGGAAGAGAAACCAATCACAAACTAAAATGTTTTTATACAAATGCACAAAGCATGGGCAACAAACAAGGAGAATTGGAACTACTAATGCAGTAAAAGGAATATGATGTCATTGGAATCACTGAAACTTGGTGGGACGATACACATGATTGGAATAAAAGGCTAAAAGGATACAACTTATTTACAAGAAACAGACTTGATAAACGAGGAGGAGGTGTTGCATTGTATGTTAGAAAAGCGTATATCTGCACAGAGATTGAAGCTTCAGAGACTGGGAGTTCTGTGGAAACTGTTTGGGTAAGAATACAAGGAGAGAACAACGGAAAGGACACCATTGTAGGCATTTACTACAGGCCACCTGGGCAAGCTGAAGATATGGATGAACTCTTTATGTATCAAATGACCAAGTTCTCCAAAAAATATGACGTAGTGGTCATGGGAGATTTCAACTATCCAGACATTTGTTGGGAATCTCTCTCAAGTAAAACTAACAGGTCAAGCAAATTCTTATCCTCTCTTGCTGACAACTTTATCTTCCAAAAGGTAGGGGAGAAAACAAGGGGATCTGCTACTTTGGATCTAATCCTTATAAACAGGGAGGAAATGGTTGAGGAGGTAAAGGTGGCTGGGACCCTAGGAGGCAGCGATCATGCTATTATAGAATTTTGGATAACTAGAGGAGGAAGACATGTGAAGACTCAAACTTCAAGGTTAGATTTTAGAAAGGCAGATTTTAAGAGACTCAGAAAGAGAATAGGAGGGATCCAATGGCTGGATGTCCTTAAGGACAAAAATGTCCAGGAAGGATGGGAAATTTTTAAAAATGAGATTCTCAAAGCACAATCGTTAACAATCCCGAAAAGTAGGAAGAATGGGAAGCATTTAAGGAAACCAGGATGGATGAACACAGAACTTAAACACATGCTAAAAAGAAAGAAAGAAATGTTTATTAAATGGAAAGAGGGAGGCATATCTAAAGAAGATTATTATGCAGTCTGCAGATCCTGTAGGGCACGTATCAGGTTAGCTAAAGCTGACAATGAATTAAGGCTTGCAAGAGATGTCAAAAGCAATAAAAAAGGATTTTGGGGGTATGTCAAAAGTAAAAGAAAAGTCAAAGATGCTATTGGATTTTTACAGGATGAAAATGGAGAAATGGTAAGAGAGGATGTTGAGAAGGCCGAACTTTTTAATTCCTATTTTGCATCTGTTTTCTCTCAGAAAGAAAATGTAACATCAACTGATCTTCACTGTCCTTTTAAAGGAATAGAGGAATCCAAGTTATCTGTAAACAGAAAGATTGTGAGGGAATATTTAGCTAACATAAATGAGTTCAAGTCTCCAGGTCCAGATGAATTACACCCCAGAGTACTGAAGGAGATCGTAGAAGAAATTTTAGAACCACTCTCCATAATCTTTGAAAATTCTTGGAGAACAGGTGAAGTCCCAGAAGACTGGAGAAGAGCAAATGTTGTTCCTATCTTCAAAAAGGGGAAGAAGGTGGACCCAGGGAACTATAGGCCGGTGAGTCTGACTTCTATACCAGGAAAGATCTTTGAACAAATTATTAAACAACATGTATGTAAGTACATGGATAAGAATGAAGTGATTAACCAGAGTCAGCATCGGTTTGTAACTAACAAGTCATGTCAGACTAACTTAATTTCCTTCTATGACAGAATCACTGACTGGGTGGATCAGGGAAATGCTGTAGATATAGTATATCTTGACTTCAGCAAAGCATTTGACAAAGTATCTCACACCATCCTTATTGAAAAAATGACCAAGTATGCAATGGACCAGGCAACTGTTAGGTGGATTCATAACTGGCTTAGTGATCGGACTCAAAGGGTGGTTGTAAATGGCTTCACATCCAGCTGGATGAATGTCTCAAGTGGGGTACCACAGGGCTCTGTCCTGGGACCTGTATTGTTCAACATCTTTATCAATGATTTAGATGAAGGAATTGAGGGTAAACTGATTAAATTTGCTGATGACACAAAGCTAGGATGGATAGCTAATACTAGAGAAGAGAGAGAGAGGATTCAAAAAGACCTAAATAAACTGGAGCAGTGAGCAGCAACCAACAGAATGGTTTTTAACAGGGAAAAATGCAAAGTACTACATCTGGGCAATAAAAATGAAAAAAGCATATACAGAATGGGAGGAATAGAGCTAAGCAACAGTACATGTGAAAAAGACTTAGGTATACTAATAGATCATAGACTGAACATGAGTCAACAGTGTGATGCAGCAGCAAAAAAGGCAAATACAATTCTGGGATGTATTAACAGAAGCATACAGTCTAGATCACGTGAAGTCATTATCGGTCTTTACTCCTCTTTGGTCAGACCTCATCTGGAATACTGTGTACAGTTTTGGGCACCACATTTTAAAAAAGACATAGACAAACTGGAGCAAGTTCAGAGAAGAGCGACCAGAATGGTGACTGGTCTGCAAACCATGTCCTATGAGGAACGGTTGCAGGATTTGGGAATGTTTAGCTTGCAAAAAAGAAGACTGAGAGGAGACTTAATAGCTGTCTACAAATATGTCAAGGGCTGTCACATTGTAGAAGGATCATCTTTATTCTCATTTGCACAAGGAAAGACTAGAAGCAATGGGATGAAACTAAATGGGAGGAGACACAGATTAGATATTAGAAAAAACTTTTTGACAGTTAGGGTGATTAATGAGTGGAACAGGCTGCCACGAGAGGTGGTGAGTTCCCCTTCAATGGACGTCTTCAAACAGAGGCTGGACAGACATCTGTCTGAGATGATCTAGTGAATCCTGCATTGAGCAGGGGGTTGGACCAGATGACCCAGGAGGTCCCTTCCAACTCTACCATTCTATGATTCTATGATTCTATGAAATCCAGTAGAAAGGCTATAATGAGATATGCGTCAGTTTCATAGATATATTATGAGAGGGAGAGAAGGCATACATTTGAATGGGTACCTTAACTATGTATCCGCTGCTTGCCAGCCTGAGGGGATCAAAAAGATAAGTGGCAGAGATTAGGGGAGCATAAAATGGTATAGTGAAATAGGGGAGCTTGTCTGATAGTAAGTACCTGCAATTGAGTGAAGACAGTACTCATTGGCTTGTGTTTCAGGGCTGGAGAAGAGACCCATGTGTTGATGTGAAGGAGCGGCGTTCCCATGCCCTGCTGCTGCCAGGTGGTGTGGTAAAGCGCTGTCTAGAGCGCTATTTAACGACCATCATTGAGTGCCAGGCCGGATATGGATCACGGGCGGGGGGTGTGGCACCGGAAGTGAAGCTCCATAATAGTGGATTTGGCATAGGGTTGCTAGGGGAGCATGGTACACAGTGCGATGATGGCGCATGTACACTTCCAGTAAGGAAATAGAAGCTTCAAATCTCCTAGACTTAGACAATGGACATAAAAGAAAAGGAAGTTAGTTATAGTTGGTTAGTGAACTATCTTAATTGATATGTCGGCAGCCCTATTTGAAGTAAAGGACCCCTGCGTACTGACGAGGATATCTTTGGTGGAAGACTGAGATGTATAGAATAGGCAGGAAAAGACTCTTAAGTTTTGAAAGGAATGAAGCGAATATCCAACACCTATTAGAGATAGCTATTTTCCATCCAGGATGCACATTCCTTTCATAAACATATCTTTGGCAGACATGATGTCTCCAAAAGAAAATATTGAATATCAAAGTTTGTATAAATCCAATTGTGATGGGACATACATTTTCGGCTTCAGGGCTAATAGGGGAAGCAGATGCATATTTTTTCCTATTTGTAACTCCTGCCTATAAGCCACAGATAAATAATGGTCAAATCACTCACAACAGCCATGTCATGTTTGGTCTCTGGGCAACGGTAAAATTCCGATAAAAAATATGGCGGCGATCTCAAACTTCTGCTATCATCCGGAGAGGAGTTATCTTATAGCTTGGGAATTTAATAAAATCCTTGAGGGCTGAGGACAGCCCACAACTCAGCCCACGTGAGAGGTGTGGGTGTTACTCAGGTGCTGATAAAAGGTCAAATCAACTTATGATCTGTGTTTATTGCTGAGGAAGATACGTACCAGTGTAGGCTTGATCCAGTTAACCAGACATTTTCCATCGTATTGCTTCCATCCGCCGAGCTGAATCAACTCTGTGATTGGCATAGTAAGTTATTTTGTTAATTCAGTTTGATTTTATGTAACTGTGTATGCTGTATTGTTTTGCCCCCTTTGTAAAATCTTTAGTATATTTTTTTATAAACACTGCCTCATTTTGGATTAAGTATAAAATGTAATAGTTTTGTTTCTTTTGTTCTGTAAACCTTGCCTCGTAGCCATATGCTACCTACCAGGCCTCCAGTCAGCCTGTAAAAATGAATGGCGGTGGCAGCTAATAATCTTTCTTGGGTTATCGTGGAATTAATAGTGACTGTACGGGGGTATATACATATTCCACGTGTTGGAATCGAAGGTGTACATACTATACGCATCACTATTTCCCAATAACCAGCCTATTAGTGGTGACAGCCTGCTGCCTCCTCCTTAATCATCGGCCAATCATGTATTTGTCCGGACAATAGGGGACAGCATAGAACTGTTCGACACAAAGATCACAGAGGGTGGTTCTACGTGACCCTCCCAGAGCTACAATCTTTCACATATACCATAAGGATAAGTGGAAAAAAAATCCAAGTGGTATGAAATAGCGAAACTTCAGGATAGTGCAATAAGTGATGTTAAACTTGCCTAATTTTTAGTTTATATGTCAATGGCTAACAAAAACTCCATGCTTTGTGTCAGCATTTTCTGAAACCAATAACTTTATTTTTTTGCTGATGAAGCTGTATGACATTTTTATCGCTTTTTATTCCATCTTATTAGGGATGTGAGGTGACCAACAAATGCTAATTTTAGCATTTCATTTTTTTTCTTCATGGTGCTTAGTGTATAGGTTAATTTATTTTATACTTTCATATTAAGGACTTCTGTAATTGTGACGATACCAGGTTTGTGCATTTTTGAAATTTTTTTTATTTGTTTATGTTTCAATTGACAAAAGGGGGTGTAAGTTAGATTTTTATATAACACAAAAAAGTTTTAAAATATTTTGAAAAACATGATACAGTGGGTGGGGCACAATTATACACACTTGTACCCGATGTAGGACGTGCATGTATGTCCTTTGTAAGTAAGAGGTTAAAGGTAATTTATATTTTTACCAAAATCTACATAGAATAAACACAGATATTGTTCTGTATTTGAGGCCATTTCCATAGCAGTAAATACATCCTGTGTGTGTTGACACTAGTTTTACAATCTCATTAGTTGATCATAGTGGGAAAAACAATTTATATGATACCAAAAAACTGATCATGTACATTTTGCTTATTTACAAAATTCCTACAGAAGAGTTCATAGTATATCACTCATATTAAAAAAAATCGCTACTGCAGCTTGGAACATAATGATAAGATCATCACAAAAGTTATTTTTTCACTTCTTTATAGCATCAACTTATCCTTATTCAATGTTTTACATCCAGTAATAACTGTACAAGTCATGCCTGATATTTGAAGACTGATTTACCAATAAGCAAATTGCTACCCTTATGCCATTAATATAGAAGAATAATGATGATGATAATATGGATTTTCCAAAATTTTTGGATTGGGCTAAAATATTCTATTGGGTTTCATGACACTGTTTAGGAAAACATGTCATGGTTGCTTGTTATGCATAAAGCTTGCATGCAAATGTTGAATACTTTGATTTCCCCCACTTCCTACTATATTCAAATGCTAAACTGTCAGATAAATAAACTTTTGTTCAGCAAAAAATAAAACCACCCAATGAGGCGAATCTGACTAATGAGGTATAATTGATACATTCAGTAAATTGGCCAATTATTCATGATTTCAACTTGAAGTTATTATTTTTTTTGCACAGAAACAAATATAGGTTTTTAAAAGTCAATTTTAATCTTTTTACAGTGGTTGGTTCCTCTCCCATCTACTACAGCTCTTAAGACTGGAAATCTGATTACTGACATTTTCTTGGATCCTTAGCATAGTTTTTTTTAAGACAAATAATTACACCTGTAGCAATTCTGTCTCTTATTCTTAGTATCATTTAAATAAATATACTGTATACTGTAATAAAAAAACAAACCATCCCATTCACACTCTATGCTAAATTATTTTTCATTTTAGGATAGGCGGCGCTATAGAGTTCAAGTCCTCTTTCTCTCTGAAGAGGCAATTTGCATATTCAATTTCCCAGAGGAGCATTGCGCGGTGAATAAGTCTCCTTACCTTGGCATTTCAGAGCCGGTATGTCACTCTCCACTAGGAGAAACGTTACCCCTTAGACCTCAGCCAGAGCCTCTTACGTAGCCAAATCAGTTCTCATACTTTGCACTCAAGAGGGCCAATAGCCCAAAACACCATGTCTGCAAATTGAGATTCTGATTTGGCTTTTATCCTAAGTCATATTGCACGACTCGTTAAAGGGTTGATTGTGACATGTAGGATTGCCGCTTCCAATCGGTGGCACTATAAAGTTCAAGTACTCTTTCTCTCTGAAGAGTCAATTTGCACATTAAATTTCCCAGAGGAGCATTGCATAGCAAATAAGTCTCCTTACCTTGGAATGCCAGAGCCAGTATGTCACTCTCCACAAGTAGAAACATTACCCCTTAGACCTCAGTCCAGAGCCTCTCATCTAGCCAAATCAGTTCTCATACTTTGCACTGACGAGGACCAATAGCCGGAAACACTGTGTCTGCAAATTGAGATTCTGATTTGGCTGTTATCCTAAATAATATTGTAAAACTCGCTAGAACTTTGATTGTGACCTGTAAGATTGCTGCTTCCAATAGGTGGCGCTACAAAGTTCAAGTCTTCTTTCTCTCTGAAGAGGCAATTTGCATATCATTTTAGGATATTCACTCGGCTGCTCACAGAGGTTGACACAGGAAAATTTCTACTGCTGGTTTATTTAAAACACCGCATAAACCAGTGTACGGTTCAACATAATAAGCGTGACCCTTTCTGGCAGAAATGGGAAAACAAATGATAACGTATAGCACTGCCCGTATGCCTGTGGGGATCTGCCTGCTCAGGGTACAACAACAGGGTTCAGCATAGTTTCACATAAACACTTCTCCGGAGCTCTCTTGCCTCCAGGCACACAGACAGAAAAAAAAATCAGTGCCTGGACATTTAACCTGCAGAACCACACCCTTGGGGTGGAGAACTGGTGAGTAGACATCCCGCCCATCTCTTACAGCTACTCACAAAACAAAACCCAATTCTGTCATGTCGATTAACCCCTCAGCACATAACATGCTGGAGAGAAACTTTTGGATTTCACATCACGGAAGATAGCAATCTTCGTGATACATATCTCCCCTCATATACATTGCCGGTGACCCTGTCAATACATTACAGCATACAATGGATGATTTATTGTTAAAGGAAAGTGTATTAGTCTTCATTCATAGACATATAACCATCTTAGGAATGCTATTGAGCCTCAAGTACCCTTGATTAAATTTCACTACCTTTTTACCAAGCTGGAATTGTCATGTCATGTATTAAATGGCTTCTTCCAAGGCTGCTGATGTTGTTGTTGAGGAATATACTTTGTATTAGGCCTAAAAGGATTAGAACAGCTATGTACACATTAGTCTTCTATTACATATCACCATGGGAACTTTCATGAACAAATCTTGCAGCAAACTCAATCATACACGTTAAATTACTGGCGTATGGTTACTTCTTTTTGTTAACAGCTCATTATGCAAATTGCATTACAAATATTAAAACTCCAGGGCTCAGTTAATGAAGTAGATTCAAAAGTTAGCTGGAAATACCTGTCATATTTTACCTTGAAAAGAGATTTGGCTTTCCCAATCTGTCTTTTGCAGGGAATACAGCAAATATTTTCTTACATCTTAATGAGGTTACATTAGGTAATTTCTGCGAGGATGGAAAAGAATCCATGCTGAGATTGTATCATTTTCTTGGTTTTAAAATTCATAGGCACATTTTACTTTTTGCTTAGATAGTCAAGACTTATTAACCAATTAAAGTAAGACAATCAGTTCTAAAAACGCTTGTTAAAATGCCTGTAATACTTATACCAGCAAGACATTGGAGGCCTGAAAGTTTCAAGACTAACAGAAAAGTTCTAGAACAAACTTCTTAAAGGCATAGATTGAATACTAGCCATTTCTTAGAACACAATATTAAAGGGAACATGTCAAACCACTCTGTGATCTAGTCTCCTGGTACTTACCTGCTCGCAATCTCCTATACTCACAAAATCACCTTCTCTACTCCCCTCTTATCTCCTCTTCCCACAATTGCATGCAAGATTTTTCCCATGCATCCCCCCTACTCTGGAACTCTTTACCCCAACATATCAGGCTCTCACCTACTGTGGAAACCTTCAAAAGGAACCTGAAGGCCTACCTCTTCCGACAAGCCTACAACTTGCAGTAACCCTTGTTCCACTATACCACTGCACGACCAGCGCTACTGTCATCTACTGTATCCTCACCCATTTCTTGTAGACCGTGAGTAAAAGATTATTTTACTTGTTTTTTTTACTATGCATTCCCCTTTCCACATGTAAAGCACTATGGAATAAATGTCATAAATAAAAATAAATAAATAAATATAATAATAAATAATAATAATAATAAAACCAAGAGCGGCATGAATCAGAACCTGGCTGCCTGATTACAGCCAAATATAATTTCCTCTGTAGCACTCCAGTGTTTCAGTGAAAATATAGTTTGTAGATCCGTCAAGGGTTCATAGCTTGAGTTGAGACCAGTCCAGTGATGCATTCAGCCAGCTTCTCCTGGCGCCACTGCAGGTGATTGACAGGCCTTTCTTTATTGAGGGACCTGTCAATCACTTTGAGATTTGCGGAGTAAATCCTACCATAGATGATGCTGGACCAGTCACATTTTCAACAATCATCCATGGTCAGATATTCAGACTTTATTGATGAACTATATATTTTATGCTAATCATATTCATTAACTATATAAATATACCAGGCTACAATCGTGCAGCCAGGCATATTTGCCTTGGTTTGGGCAGCATGAATCGCCTACAAGTTCCCTTTAATATACTCTCATTTACTTTCTAAAATTATCTATTGCAGCCCTGTGCAGAAATTATATCGCTGGGATGAGGAATAGGCAGACTTGGTAGATACTTAGGGAACTATGGGGGAAGTAATGAAAAGGGGAGCTGGAGCTGACAGTCTATACTCCAGATAGTAAAGTGGCTAGAGGATTCTGCATTGGGAGCTGCACATGTGTTGAGCAGGATGGGTGTGAAGGAAAATGAAGAATATGTAATAAGAATGCTAGGGTTTTGGAAGAGGGTGTATTCATCAGGAAATAGTACTCCTGAGTCTAGATGTCACTGTTATAGTGCAATCTACTGTCCTTTTGATTCTCTTTCAGAATATCCACCATATGTGTCCAGTGTTGGTAGATATGTAGGATCAGGAACTCAGTCAGACCACTTGGATCATTTGGAAATGGGCAGTGGTCGAATTTTTTGCTACAATGCAGCCAATAAGGATCAGCACACTAGAAGTGGCTTCTTCTCATCAGCATTCAACACTTAAGGTGGACATTCTGAAATCAACATTATTTTTTTAAATAATTCAATTAAACAAATTGTTAGTTCGTCTGACAGACAAATGATTGTCCATCTAACAGTTTTTGTTACAGATAATTGAAGTGTTTGAAATTCAAATTCACCAGACTCGCTCAATTTTCTAAAGAAATTTTGATCTTCCAGAATGGCTATGTGTCTTAGAAAGATGAATCTTGTCCTTCCAGATTCACGTATGCTCCCAGGAGCCTCTGGTCTACCTGCACTCTTTTTTATGGTTGCTGAGAAGTGATGATGAGAGCTTTGGCATCTAAACACATTTTCTTCTGCCTTTTGCCTGTAAAGGTTTTGACATCCAGAGACGCATATTTAACTATCAACTTACATAAGTCGACATGTTTAATTTGTTATTGGAAATTTATCCTCAAGGTGACGCATTTTTTCAGCCCAATACAAATAAATCTGGACAGTGCTGTTTACGCTGGACATGCATTGGTCAAGCCAAACAGCCCCCTTTGGTCAGGGACTTATCTGCTGATTGTTTTGTTTCACCTAAGGGTTCACTACTATAGCAAATGTACAGTATTCAAAGGTTTTTTTGATATTTCAAAGTTTGAATTTATTTTGGAGACTCTACATTTTTTTCACTTTATGCAGTTGTGTTTTTTCAGGTAGTTAGAGACTCACAAGACAATGAGGACCCACTCTCGTGGGTTGCATTACAATATCCGCCAGCGATTCCCATTATCAAATTTCAAAATAATTATTAATAAAAATGAGTTGTGAAAAAAAATTGTTTGGTTATTACTGTCAATTTTTTCCCATTTGGAATGATTGATATGTTTTTAAAAGCCTGAAATTGGAAGGCAGGACTTTTGTGCAATTTTTCATAGATAAAGCCTAAATAACCTTTTTTATTATTATTTATTTATTTTATTTATTTATATATTATTTATTTATGTTATTATTTTGGGGGAAAACTAATAAATTTGTTGTACAACAACAGAAATATTTGTGTTTTTTTACACCAAATGTCACAATGTGGGAATGTGGGAAATGTGCCTGTTGGCCTCTAGACATGATCATGGAACCATCTGTAATTCCATAACTTTCTATTTCAGGCATGTTGCATTTATTTGTTTAATTTTCAGAATACAAGGTAAGTAAAAAGAACATAGTACAAACACTTCACATGCATTTAAAATGTGTTCTTTGGAAATATCATTCAAAGAACTAAAGAAATCATAAGTATAACTAACGTCCAAACAAATCTTACTTCGCAAATCTCCATAGTTTTTAGAAGGGCATTAATAACTATTATTTTAAATGGTGTACGTCCTGTTAACACTGACACAAACATGTTCAAGAAAGTTAGGTGATTGTGAGCATGTGCAGTAGGAGGCTCCAGTGATAAAAACCTAAACTACAGATTGCCATTCAGAAAGCCAGGAGGGGATTAGTTTGAGCTACCGCTTCTTCTTTCTTGAAAGCTCATGCAATCATCATTAGTATTTGTTCTGGAGATCTTAAAAAGCATGAATCTCCGATGACAGCACATGCTCACAATCCCATGTCCTTACTAGCCCTTTGTAAGGAATTTGTAATGTTCTGACAAAATTTGTAGAAAACATTGTAAAAAAGGGCAAAAAGATAATTGTATTTGACATTTTAATGTATACAAACAAGGAAACTTTAAACATATAAACCAGAATATTTAAAACAATGTTTAGAAAACACATGGTTTGGTTGTAATTGGGATTACAAATTGAAAATATCACCAGGTCTGTGACCTCTTTGTGGGTTGTGACACTGTGAGGTCTTCCCTCTCTGTACTGATGGATGCTGTGGGATGCCTGTGGAGTGATTATAGGAGGAACTTGCTCCTCTGGGGCAAAATGTTGGCGTTAATGATGATGGAGTATGAATCATTAACCCTTTTGGGTGCTTGTTGAGTATTTTGGCGTACTCTGCATTTCTTTTACTGTTGCCATTGCTGCAAGTGTCACGGCTGTTAGACAGCTGTGACACATTCAGGGATTGCCTGTCCGCCTCCACTCGGCTGACACACTCCAGCACTCGCTGGTAAGATTCTAATCTCTTATCTGTTACTACGTAATTCTCATGGCACTGTCCAATGATAATAATACCTGTATTTATACCATACCAATGTCCTGCCTACCTGCACTGCACTTTTGGTAGTAGGAATGATGTAGAATGTGTGTTTTTTCAACTACAGGCCCTTTCATTGTTTGCTGCCATTGTACTTTTACCTACTTTCTTCACTGTGCCGTATCTTTTTGACTTTATTTGTATTTAGATTTAATAAAATTATTTTTGTACCAGCATAACTCCCGGTCCTCCTAGTTTTTCAATCACTGTTAGGAGCTGGTAATATTCTGTGTGACTCGCCCCCTGGGCCGCGTGGGGAACCGGGAACAGGGCCTCTGGTGGGATGCTGGGGGTGGTAGTCTCAGTGTGGCGGCGACCCGGTCCGTGGCTCAGGGTGGTCAAACCAGTGACAGTCTTAGTGTAATAACAAATGTCCGACTACGCCACCCGTGGATTGCGGTCAGTGGGGACCGCCGCTGCGCTGCAGGCCGCTGAGGCTGATGTAAGCACAGCCAAGTATGGGATAACTCCCCACGGGAGAAGTATTGCCTCAGGGCAGCTAGTGTGGAAGATGGGAGTGATGGTGTGAGCGTCCCAGTACTAATGGTGCTGGTGCGGCGATGAAACACAGAGACGTGTGGTGCAGTTCAGGGTCTTTACTGATGGTATAAAGCAGACCCTCCCGGGAGTACTGGTTAGCAGTAGAGGCCTGGTCAGTCTGTGAGCAAGCAGGATCTCCCCCTGTCCAGGTGGAGTTGTAGGCCTCCCCATCTATCTGCACTCTTTCCTGGCTACCTTGCTCTATGCGGGTAGAAGTAGCCCACGTCCCTGAGTATACCGTGTGGTGCTCACCCGTATGGCCGGTGACTTGGGGCCTTCTGTTAGCCTCCGCTCCACGACGGCGGTGCTGGTCCCTTGCTTGTGACTGTGCCTCCGGGCTTCTAAGGCCAGAGGACTCGGTTGGATTCTGCTGCTGGACCTGGATGTCCCCACAGCCTCGGACTCCGTGTCCGGGTTTAGTGTCTTCCGCCAAGGCGAGCTATCTAGCTTCCAGCCTCTGGCTCTCACTCCTGCTCCTACAGAGCTCCTGCTGTATCTTTCCCTCTCCAAGCTCTGACTCTCCTAATCCCGCCCCAGACCCAGTTTATAAGGGCAGATTCCTCCCCTCCCAGGTCTGGGCGGGCAGTGTTGCATGCTTAGGGCTCCTGACCAGAGAAACCTTCCACTTGCTCTCAGACATAATATTTCTATTACTGTGGCAACCAGACCCCTGGGGTGCCACATTCCCCCCTAGTAAATTTTAGTACTCCGGGACTAAACACATTTTTAAAGAAACATAAATACAAGGGTATAAACGATAATACAATAACATATTTACAAGAAGCTTTAGTTCTTTAAAGGTCACGGCGTGTCCGCAACCGGGTGTCCATATCACCCAAGGTGAAGTTTGTGAAACAAGAGGGTGTCCATGTCACCCAAGGTTAAGCTTTAAGCGAAGTAGGGGACCTGTCCAAAGCAAACCCCTTGCGTTGGCCCTAGGCGTGGCTGCAAGGCTGAAGTTAGCTACTTTGGGCCACAAGGAGGCCACGCCAGACAGGTTTTCTCTTCTGCGGCCATCTTTGCAAGAGGCATAGTGTGCAACTATCTACAAGATTGTTCCGGTTATCCAGCGTCCATAACCTGTTAGTCCAAATAAATCTGCAGGGTAACTGAGAAACATAATTAATAACAGGCAACAACAAAAACCATAAACATTTTCAAGAGACAGGTAAATTTACAGTGCATTACTTTATATTTTCCAGCGAGCGGGCATCTGACCTCTAGTGACTCTAGTGGACCTACGGAGCTCACTAACTGGTCCTGCACTACAGGGTGTAGGAGGTGTTGTGGGTAAGCTGGGCAGCTGTGTGCGCACTCTTTGGCTCACTAGGGGCACGGCAGGCTCACTACAAGCAGAGGGTTGATCCTCCTGCGCTGCTGGTGTGGACTCTTCTGCCTCCTGGGCCGGCTGCTCTTCCAGCTCTACCTGGTCTTCTGTAGGCACTTGAGGGGCTGGCTGGAGAAAGGTGAGGATGGGCACCATGATAGCGTTGTTTATTTGTGTCCAGGACCGGGGAAAGTCTCCGAGTACGGTGCTGATCATTTCCTCCTTTTCCTCTACGGGTTGAGGGTCTTCCTGATCTTCATCCATGCTTTGCAACTTCTCGGGGCACTTTTCAGGTGGTCTCTGGAGACAGTGGCTGTGGTCTCTCCTCCATCCTTGCTGATGACGTACACCTTTGGATTATTGTGGCTTGAGGGCAGTACGGTGTACGGGTCCTTTTCCCACTGGTCGTCCAACTTATGGAGCCGCCTTTTTCTTTTCAAGACCTGCTCTCCAGGTACCAGGGGAACAGCGGGAGAATGTTGGTTATAAGTCCTCTCCTGCCTTTCTCTTGATTGACAGAGACTTTGCTCGACGCTCTCCTGTACATTCCGGTACTGCTGCTGCCGTTCTGTATCCCAGTCTGCCTCTGGCGAGGTGTCCTCAGGTGTCAGGACTCCCATATCCAGGTCAATAGGCAGCTTACCAGGTCTTGCTCTCATTAGGTAAGCCGGGGTACAGTTAGTGGAACCTACCGGGATGTGGTTGTACAGGTCCACCAGATCGGGAAGTTTCTCAAGCCACAGGCTGCGTTCTTCCAGGGGCAATGTTTTTAGCAGATCTATCACCACCTGGTTCATCTTTTCGCAGAGTCCGTTGGTCTGCGGGTGATAGGGCGTTGTTCTTATCTTCTTGCAGCCATACAGGTTGCAGAACTCCTGGAAGACCTCTGCTTCGAAGGCTGGTCCTTGGTCTGTCAACACTTGCTCCGGGTACCCGTGTGGACGGCAGAAGTGCTGCTGGAAGGCTCTAGCTGCTGTTTGAGCCGTTAAGTCCTTGACGGGAACCACCACCATGAACCGGGAGTAGTGATCTACGATTGTGAGGGCGTAGACATACCCAGATCTGCTCGGAGCCAGTTTCACATGGTCCAGGGCTACCAGTTCCAGTGGCTGTCTGGTGATGATGGGCTGCAGGGGAGTCTTCTGGCTGGCACGGTCCTTTCTTCTTAGGTTGCATGGGCCACAGTCTCTGCACCACCTCTCGATGGCTACTCTCATGCCTACCCAGTAGAACCGTTCACGCAACAAGTACTCCAGCTTCTTCCATCCAAAATGTCCTGCTCCGTTGTGGTAGGCCTCCAGAACCATAGCCGCGTCTCGTCTTGGGACCACTACCTGCCAGGTCAACTCATGTGTTCGAGAGTTAACCATTCTTCGGCACAGCTTCTCCCTGTAGAGGAACAGCTTACTTTTCTCCTTCCACAGTTGCTTGGTCTCCTCCGGAGCGCCTGGGTCAAGACGGGCATCGGCCTGTGTCAGCATTTCCTTCACCAGACTGACTGTGGGATCACTGTCTTGCGTTTCCGCCCAGCTGTAGTGGTGCATGGGATTGAACGTCACAGAGCGCCTGTCCTTCACACGGTGGGAATACAGGGTAATCCCATGACGGTGGAACGCAGGGAGCTCGACTTCTTCCAGATCTTCGGGATCTTCCCCTATGTCCGGTAAGTTTGTCATTCTAGACAGGGCATCCGCGTTGGCATTTGAGCGTCCTGCCCGGTATTTGATGGTGAATTCATAGTTGGACAGGCGGGCCATCCATCTCTGCTCCAGGGCACCGAGCCTTGCAGTGTTCAGATGTGTCAACGGGTTGTTATCCGTGTACACGGTCCTCCATTGGTTTCTTAGAGCCGTTACCTTTCTCTGGTTGAGATGGAGGCAAGGGTTCCACGGCCTGTACAGAGTTCTGGTTTATGGTGAACAATTTGGCTAGCGTGGCATACCGGGGCAGGTATACTTCTCTCTCCCCGATATTTATGATGCGGACGGGCACCCTCCCATGACGTACATCGACCACCCCCCGTGCTGTCAAAATGGTGGGCCTACTGTCTGAGTAGACGGGTTCTACAATTGCTTGGTAGTCTCTACCTCTTAGACCAATAGCTGCCCAGAACCAAATCATCATCTCACTTTTTGGGGGCATGGCAATAGGGAACGGGTCACACATTCTCACGCTACCTATCTCACCACCAGATAGTTCCACTTGTTGCCGCTTCATCAGTGCCCGGATCTCTTTTGGAGCACACGCTGCTGGCTGGAACTGGCATTCTTGGCAACCTGCTGCAAAATAAGAATCACCTCTGCAAGACAGTTTTCAATTACGTTAGTACCTAGGGTTATTTTTGGGTGACTCTCGCGACGGTCAATGTCCACAATGATCAGTCCTTGTGCCGGCAATTCAACTTTACCGACCTTGATGGTTACTTCTTTAAATCCTATCTGTGGCACGGGCTGACCATTGCTGGCGATAATGCTCAGGTCGTCATCTGGGTAGCGGGTTATGTCCAAGTCATTCCAGTACTGCTTGAAGAGCACGTACGGGATGGTAGTCACCTGTGACCCAGTGTCTAGTAGGGCACTCATAGGAATGCCATCCAGTACCACAGGCAAGACCGGACGTCCCCCTACATATTTGTCACGCCAGCTCGATGGGCCTGATGATCTTAGGCCTGGGGGTTGGCCCTCTACCCCAGGTTGTGCCCGTCTAAATGACAGTACCTTGCCATATGTCCGGGTTGATTGCAGCGGCGGCAGATGGGTCGTCCGTCCTCGTTGTACCTGTTGCTGGGTCTTCCTCTGGCCGGTGGGGTCCTCCTCAGTCGGCGCCATGGGACGTCCTCCGGTCCGGATGCCAGCTGGATCTTTCCTGGAGAAGAGACCTGTAAAGACTGCACAGTTCTGGTTAGCGCGGCAACGCTCTTAGTCAGCTCTTGGACCTGATGGTGCAGGTCTGTAGCCGGGTTATTGTTCAAAGCCTGCGCATCAGCTCCCACAGGCCCTGCAGACAAGGGCGCCGCGTCCTGGTGATAAGTGATAGCAGGGCGCTTGTGGGTCACAGCACCACCTGGTGCCGGTTCTCGGAGCACCCGGATGGCTCTGTCCTTGAACTGTGCAAAGTACAGGTCAGGGTCCTGTAAGGCCATTGCCTGCAACTGGGTTCGGTGGGCATTGCACAGTAGACCCTCAATAAATTGTTCGGTCAACAGCTTGTCTTCATTTCCCACGCAGTCAGGGTCTGCCTGCTTAATGGCTCTTAGGGCCTCTTGTAGGTTTAGAGCATAGTCTCTTATACTTTCATGTGCCCGCTGTTTACACCCGTAAAATCTGAGCTTTATTTCGGCTGAGGTTCGGGTATCAAATGTGTCTTTCAGCCGGGCTATTATTTCTCTGACAGTCCTCTTCTTCCCAGGTGACCAGGACTTTACCTCCCTTTGGGCTGCCCCGAT
Source organism: Phyllobates terribilis (assembly GCF_046119375.1). NCBI lineage: Eukaryota > Metazoa > Chordata > Amphibia > Anura > Dendrobatidae > Phyllobates > Phyllobates terribilis. The sequence continues at coordinate 794,412,016 of NW_027362761.1, forward strand.
TAACTGAGCCACCAGGATGCTTACTTTTTGCTCTTCCGTGAGGGGGTATACCTGGAAGAGGCTATCCAGTCTTTCCCTAAAGTCACTTAGGGTATGTGACTCCCCTGAGTACTGGGGTAGCCAGGTTGCCCCCGGGATATAGGGCATGGTGAATGGCATGACCGCAGCAGCGGTTGCGCTGGCGGCCGGTGTGGCGTTGGAGCTCCCCTCGGTATCCGACATCCTTCTACCCCCCTAGTGGACCGTGGCCTACCTTGTGATGCTCTTCTTCCGTAGGCCGCGGCTCCGCAGTCAATCGTCGGGGTAGAGGACCTGGCGTCGCGCTCCGATGACATCAGCGTCGCTCTTCCTCCCTTCCAGGACCTTGCGCAGCGTCAGTGTGTGGGGCGGAGCTTCGGCTCTCGCGCGCTTTCGGCGTCCATGCCCCTCTTCTTCCCGTGCGGCGTCCCGAAGATGGCGTCCGATGGCGGGAAGCGGCTGCGGATGGCGGGAAGACAGCAGAAGATGGCGGGAAACGACCCAAGATGGCGTCCGATGGCGGGAAACGACTCCGGACGGCGGGAAACTTCGCCACAGGTAAGTACAATAGTCTTTTTCAGGCACGCAGTACCCGGTGGTTGCGGGCACGAAATCCTGCCGACTACGCCAAAGTTGACTCGCCCCCTGGGCCGCGTGGGGAACTGGGAACAGGGCCTCTGGTGGGATGCTAGGGGTGGTAGTCTCAGTGTGGCGGTGACCCGGTCCGTGGCTCAGGGTGGTCAAACCAGTGGCAGTCTTAGTGTAATAACAAATGTCCGACTACGCCACCCGTGGATTGCGGTCAGTGGGGACCGCCGCTGCGCTGCAGGCCGCTGAGGCTGATGTAAGCGCAGCCAAGTATGGGATAACTCCCCACGGGAGAAGTATTGCCTCAGGGCAGCTAGTGTGGATGATGGGAGTGATGGTGTGAGCGTCCCAGTACTAATGGTGCTGGTGCGGCGATGAAACACAGAGACGTGTGGTGCAGTTCAGGGTCTTTACTGATGGTATAAAGCAGACCCTCCCGGGAGTACTGGTTAGCAATAGAGGCCTGATCAGTCTGTGAGCAAGCAGGATCTCCCCCTGGCCAGGTGGAGTTGTAGGCCTCCCCATCTATCTGCACTCTTTCCTGGCTACCTTGCTCTATGCGGGTAGAAGTAGCCCACGTCCCTGAGTATACCGTGTGGTGCTCACCCGTATGGCCGGTGACTTGGGGCCTTCTGTTAGCCTCCGCTTCACGACGGCGGTGCTGGTCTCTTGCTTGTGACCGTGCCTCCGGGCTTCTAAGGTCAGAGGACCTGGAGTCCCCTGCCGGTTGGATTCTGCTGCTGGACCTGGATGTCCCCACAGCCTCGGACTCCGTGTCTGGGTTTAGTGTCTTCAGCCAAGGCGAGCTATCTAGCTTCCAGCCTCTGGCTCTCACTACTGCTCCTACAGAGCTCCTGCTGTATCTTTCCCTCTCCAAGCTCTGACTCTCCCAATCCCGCCCCAGACCCAGTTTATAAGGGCAGATTCCTCCCCTCCCAGGTCTGGGCGGGCAGTATTGCATGCTTAGGGCTCCTGACCAGAGAAACCTCCCACTTACTCTCAGACATAATATTTCTATTACTGTGGCAACCAGACCCCTGGGGTGCCACATGTGCACTATTGCACTATTTAGTTCCAGATGCACTTTTCTATGATTATGCTACTGGCCTATAATGTTTTGATCTCAGAAAAACTGGAAAAAGTTTCCAAGGAAGAATGGATGAAAATCCCTCAAACAAGAATTGAAAGACTCTTGGCTGGCTACAAAAAGTGTTTACAAGCTGTGATACTTGCAAAAAAAATGTGTGCTACTAAGTACTAAGTACTAACAACCATGCAAAGTGCCCAAACTTTTGCATCTGCCCATTTTCCTTTTTGTAATTTTTAAAATGTAAAAAATAACAATATATTTTTTTATTGTCTAAAATACAAAGGAAATGTGTCATCTTTAACTGCTTTTAGACATCATTTTATCTCCAGCTTGCTTAACTGTTCCAAATAAACGTGATTCTAGTCAGTGGTGCCCAAACTTTTACATGCCACTGTATATATACATATTATATAAACTCATAAAATCATAGAATGTTAGAGTTGGAAGGAACCTCCAGGGTCATCTTGTCCAACCCCCTGGTCAATGCAGGATTCACTAAACCATCTCAGATAGATGTCTGTCCAGCCTCGGATTGAAGACTTCCATTGAAGGAGAACTCACCAGCTCTCATGGCAGCCTGTTCCACTTATTGATCACCCTCACTGTCAAAACGTTTTTTCTAATATCTAATCTGTATCTTCTCTTTTTCAGTTTCATTCAATTGCTTCTCTTGTTTCCATGTGCAAATGAGAATAAGGATGATCCCTCTGCACCGTGACATCCTTTCAGATATTTGTAGACAGCTATTAAATCTCCTCTTAGCCTTCTTTTTTTGCAAGCTACACATTCCCAGATCCTTTACTATTCCTCGTAGGACATATTTTTCAGTCCGATCACCATCCTGGTAACTCTTCTATGAACTTGCTCCACTTTTTCGATGTCTTTTTTAAAATGTGGTGCCTAGAACTGGACACAGTATTCAAGATGAGGTATGATGAAGGAGGAGTAGATGGGGATAATTACTTCACATGATCTTGACTGTATGCTTCTCTAATACATCCCAGAACTGTGTTTGCCTTTTTTGCTGCTGCATCACACTGTTGACTCACGTACAGTCTGTGAACTATTAGTATACCCAAGTCCTTTTCACACTTGCTGTTGCTTAGTTCTATTCCTCCCAATCTGTAGATATAATTTCCGGTTTTCTTGCCCAGATGTAGAATCTTGCATTTCTCCCTGTTAAATATGATTCTATTAGTTGCTGCCCATTGTTCAAGCATATCTAGATCCTTCTGAATCCTTTCTCTCTCTTCTGAAGTTTTAAATATCCCTCCTATCTTTGCATCGTCTGCAGATTTTATTAGTTTACCTTCAGTTCCCTTATCTAGGTCAGTTGTAAAAATGTTGAAAAACACTGGGGCCAAGATAGAGACTTGTGGCACCCTATTTGAAACACTCTAACAATTTAAAAACACCCAAAATCCTTTTTTATTTATCTTGGTCTCCCTTGCAAGCCTCACTTCATTACTGGCTTTAGCTCTTCCATCACTTGCCCTGCACTCCCTGCCGACCATATTATATTCTTCTTTAGATATGCCTCCCTCTATCCATTTAATATAAATTTCTTTTCTTCCGTTTTAGCAAGTGTTTAAGTTCTGTGTTCATCCATCCTGGTCTCTTTTAATGCTTCCAATTCTTCTTTTTCGGGATTGTTACTGATTGTGCAGTGAGAATTTCATTTAGGAAAATCTGCCATTCTTCTTGGACATTTCTGTTCTTTAGAACAGGGTTCCCCAACTCCGGTCCTCAAGGCCCACCCACAGGTCATGTTTTCAGGATTTCCTTAGTATTGCTCAGGTGATAATTGTATCACCTGCACAGGCAATAATTCCACCACCTGTGTAATACTAAGGAAATCCTGAAAACATGACCTGTTGGTGGGCCTTGAGGACTGGAGTTGGGGAACCCTGCTTTAGAACATCCAGCCATTGGACCTTTCCTACTTTCTTTCTGAGTTCATTAAAATCTGCATTTCTGCAAGTAGAAACTTTAAAGTCTTCATCCTCTTGAAATCCAAAATTTGAGGATAGCATGATCACTGCCTCCTAAATTCCCAGCCACCTTTGCTTCTTCAACTATTTTCTCCCTTTTGGTAAGAATTAGATAACAGTTGTCAGATCCTCTTGTTCTCTCTTCTACCTGTTGAAAGATAAAGTTGACAGCAAGGGAAGGTAAGAATTTTCTGGATCCATTACTTTTGCCAGAGAGAGATTCCCATAAATATCTCTATAGTTAAAATCTCCCATGATGTCATACACTTGATGCCATTATGTTCTATATTGTTCTGCTGCTGCACATCTTGACCCTGTCCATCATGCTGAACAGTTGTGTCAAAAAGGATTGAGACTGACACAAATGTTGTTTTTCAAAAAGTTTGTTGCTTCAATTTTTATCATCATACTTTGTATTAACTCCAGAGTGCACATATTTTCAGTGATCTTCTCATTAGCTCCGGAGAAAGTGTTAATGAGGACAAGGCATCTGATATCACTCTGTCAGTTTGATTGAATTACAAGAGCAGAACTGAAAAGATGGTAACAAATAGCAAGATTTTGAAACTACTCCTGTCTCTACATCAGGTATAGTATTATTTTCAGTTAGTTATTAAAAGGTAACAACCAAATTTGAGCTTGGTTTATGTTGGTATACATGCAGCACATAAATGCATGTTCACAGTGGCCATAAATGAGAAAAAACCTTCAAGAAGCAAAATGAACATAAAGGCTAAGTGCCCACAATGCAGAAATGTTGCTGATTTTTTCTGCATCTCCCTGGCAGGAAAAATGCATGTGGATTTTACATGCGTTTTCCTGCCAGGTGGAAGCATTTGTCAAGCGTTTTTCACATGCATTTCTGCATGGGGGTTATCAAGCACTTTTCCAGGCGATTTTAGCATCACTTGGAAAAGTGCTTGACAACTTGGTCACACTACATAAATTCATGCAACCGGCATGGATTTATATAGTGTGACCAAGTTAATAGTTAAAAAAAGAATAAAAATGTAAAAAAAAAAAAAAAAAAACATTATACTCAACTTCTGATGGCCCGCGGTCTTCTCTCCGGTGCGTCCGGTCTCTTGTACGGCTCGCGGTGGTGTAAAAGGACCTTCCATGATGTCATTTAGTCATGTGACAGTTCATGTGACCGCTGACGTCGGCGTTCGCGTGACCTGTCACATGACTAAATGATGTCATAGAAGGTTCTTTTACACTATCACTAGCCACCGGGGAGCCAGGACACACCATACAGAAGGTGAGTATAATGAATATTTTTTATTTTAAATTCTTTTTTTTAACAAGTACTATCGAATCCGGGTCTGGATGAGAGTCTCCTCTTCTCCAGACCCGGGTACCATCCGCACATTGAATCGCTTAATATTTGCATGTGCACATGTAGTCATGCGGATATTAAGCGATTCAATGCAAGTCAATGGCGGCAATTACGCCGCGTGTCCGCAAAATTAATGGACATACTGAGGATTTTTCCGCAATGATAATCAGCCGCGGAAATTTCCGCAGTATGTGCACAGCACATGCGGATTATCATTGGGGACCATGGGACACATATTACCAAGCGTTTTTTAAGCGTTTTTGCTGCGGAAATTCAGCTGCACAAAAGCTTGAAAAATGCATAGTGGGAATACAGCCAAACCCTGCGATAAATAAATAAAAAGCATTTACATAAAATGGGGTTCTTAGCAACACTGTTTTTAATATAGCATGAAAGCTATCTCAGCACGGCAAGGTGAAACTATTCAGGATAGTCCAACTCTGTCTGATATTAAAAACCTTACCATGTGTCAAATTTGACCTCAGTGTGTGAATAAGGGCAGACAAAGGACCGGCTTCCAAACTGTGGACACCAGCCAAGGGAAGTTTTTTTTTAAATGTATTTGTCTGCCTTTATTCACATGATGAGGTCATGCATGATATACATGCAGTAGTCACTGAAAGAGGACCTATCAATTCTGAATTTACCACCAAAAATATTAAATACGTCACTGACTGCGGTAGAACAAATGATAAAATATAACTTTTAATTATATATAAAACTAACAATAAACTCAATCCACCGTGCTTGTGTGCAGTCTACCCAAATGTGCCTGCATAAGCAGGACACACCATGGATATTAATAGACCTAAAATGGACAACTAAATGTCCAGCATCCACTCATAATCTATAGAGGTGTTAAACTTACTATCACCTTCTATTCCAAATCCCCAGCTGAAAAGAGAGGGCATAGAAAAAGGGGGAACACAAACCAGAAGGGAGATAAAACACCCCCTTAGTAAAGTGCAATCAATTATATATTGCACAGTAGCCCAAATGCCTAATGTAGAACCTTATCACAGAGCTCTCTAAACATCAATGTAGCCCTCATTCATCCAGAGCACCTTGAACTTTACTACAGGTAACTCCCTCAAATATTAAAGTCTATAACACAGGTTACTGCCTGAAAACTGAATTCTAGCTCCTTTCTTTCACTGCTTCGTTGGTAGCCAGTGAATACTAGTGTAGCTCACACTGCTTCATTCTTAGCAGGGGAGCACATTCATATCACACCTCGACACGTCTCATCCCTTTTTATTACTCATAGGGATACATCTGGAGGCTTATTAGAATATAGTGCATCTATATGTGCACCGGAGCTTCAAATGTACCGGCCACGATATGAGCTCATAGCCATTTGGTAAATTCTAAAAAGTTCATTTTTTTTCTCATTAAAGTACACTCTGCAGCCCATCTTGACTGAAAAGAACAGAAATGTAGACATTTTTGAAAATTTATTAAAAAAGAAAATCTGAAATATCACATGGTCATAAGTATTCAGACCCTTAGCTCAGACACTCATATTTAAATCACATGCTGTCCATTTCCTTGTGATCCTCCTTGAGATGGCTCTACTCATTCACTGGAGTCCATCTGTGTTTAATTAAACTGATAGGACTTGATTTGGAAAGACACACATCTGTCTACAGGGTAGGCCATTTCTATGGATACATCTAAATTAAATGGGAATGGTTGGTGATATCAACTTCCTGTTTGTGGCACATTAGCATGTGGGAGGAGGAAAACTTTTCCAGATGGGTGGTGACCATGGCGGCCATTTTAAAGTCAGCCATTTTGGATCCAACTTTATTTTTTTCAATGGGATGAGGGTCATGTGACACATTTAACTTACTGAGAATTTCATAAGAAAAACAATGGTGTGCTTGGTTTTAACCTTATTTATTCTTTCATGAGTTTTTTACAAGTTTATGACCACTAGTGATGAGCGAGCACTAAAATGCTCGGGTACTCGTTGCTCAGGTCAAGCAAATTGGAATACTCGGGTGCTCGACCCGAGCAACGAGCCCAATGTAAGTCTATGGGAAACTCTAGCATTTTTCAGGCGGCTCCCGCCGGCGGTCTGCAGAGGGCCTAAAAATTGCCCAAATCGACGGGAACAGTGCTCAAATGACATGGAACAGCATGGGGAACACCCCTGGAAGCATTTCTGACTCCCAGGTCACCGCTGTCAACAACATTGTCAGAGTATTATGCCACTTTTACGGACTCACAATAAAACATACAAAAACGAAATCAAAATGGATTTTCCTGGGAAATATGTTAAGGAACATCCTTTCCAGAGTAATGACTTGAATATAAGGCAAAATAAATAACCAAAAACAAAAATATTCCTCCACACCTTGGGCTATGTTCACACGTAGGGTTTTTGATGCTTTTTTGGACTTTTGCATAGCTTTCAATCAAGACAAATGCATTCACTGGGAAATGTCATTTTAAGATTTTACAACCTTATCTGGCCATGTGGTGTGTGACACATCATCAGACACATACATATAGTGCTGAAAAGACATGGGAACAGCATGGGGAAAACTTCTGGAAGCATCTCTGACTCCCAGGTCACTGCCTAAAAGTGTGCCCAAAATAAGTGATCCTTGATGCATGCAAAGATGCCTCCCGCCATGCACCTGTCTTGCAGACTTGCAACAATCACCGTCCACATCCTTGTCCCAGTTGTACCTACCCCATTCCTTGGAATACAAGCGCAAGTATGTAGCCAGCCACCCACCCACTCACAGGCTGCAATACTATACTGCCAAATTTTTGACAGCTGCTTGCACTTGAAATGTGTCCTTTTAGGCTCGTGGAGGTGGAAGCTGTCCACAATCTTATGGCGTCGATGACCGGTTATCCATACTCGGTCCCCAGCTGCCACTATTTGTCCAGGTGTCGTCTCCGCCTTCCACAAGCACGGGTCCCACAACATTACCCGTGCCCTCCCCAGTGCACTTACTGGGAAGTACCGCCTAGCCACAAACACGTTGACAGGTGAATGTGGCCAGGGACGGTACGGAGCCAGTCCACAGCTTTTTTTGCTGAGTTGTATTTCACCACAGCCATATTCTTTAGCTTGGAGAAAGGACTTGGGAAACCATATCTACCCAGCTGTCATTTCTACCAGGAAGTCCTCTGAAGCTGCCTTCACTTGAAATGTGGCCTTTTAGGCTCGGGGAGGTGGAAGCTCTTCATAACTTCGTGCCGGCGGCGGCCGGGTGTCCATACTCGGTCCCCAGCCGCCACTATTTCTCCCGGTATCGTCTCCGCCTTCCACAAGCACAGGTCCCACAACATTATCCGTGCCCTCCCCAGTGCACTTACTGGGAAGGATGGCCTAACCACAAACACGTGGACAGGTGAATGTGGCCAGGAATGGTATGGAGCCAATCCACAGCTTTTTTTGCTCAGTTGTATTTCACCACAGCCATATTCCTTAGCTTGGTGAAAGGACTTAGGAAACCATATCTACCCAGCTGTCATTTCTCCCACGAAGTCCTCTAAAGTTGCTTTTACTTGAAATGTGGCCTTTTAGGCTTGTGGAGGCAGAAGCTTTTCATAATCTCATGCTGGCGGCGGCCGGGTGTCCATACTCGGTCCCCAGCCGCCACTATTTCTCCCGGTATCGTCTCCACCTTCCAAAAGCACGGGTCCCACAACATTACCCGTGCCCTCCCCAGTGCACTTACTGGGAAGGACAGCCTAACCACAAACATATGGACAGGTGAATGTGGCCAGGGATGGTACGGAGCCAGTCCACATCTTTTTTTGCTGAGTTGTATTCCACCACAGCCATATTCTTTAGCTCGGTAAAATGACTGGCATAGAGGGAAATTGTATTTATTCTGGGTGTCATTTCTCCCACGAAGTCCTCTAATGCAGCTTGTTGCAGAAGCAATGGCAGCCTGTCCAACATCAACTTGCACTTGTCGGTGGTGCTTTGACAGACAAACATCTTTCATTGTGCATTTAATGACTACAGAGTTGGGCAATGGCCTGATCTGCAATGCGGTTTGAGAAATAACATGCATAAGCATGTGCGATCCAAGTTAAAAATGCAGTCATAGAGTGTTCGGGAACCTTCCCCCACACTTTTCTTAGCCAGGGCTGTTTCTCGGCAGTGATGGACAGACCCACTAGAAAACCGGAGACTCCTCCGGTGGGCCCTGGCTTCTCCTTCAGGAGAGTTCATAGTGCCAAGGTGAGGCCATGATGATGATAGAGGCCACCATCTGCTTAGTTTTCTGTTACTTGGAATGCAAGCGCAAGTATGCAGCCAGCCACCCACCAACAGGCCGCAATACTAAACTGCCAGATTTCTGGGCAGCTGCTTGCACTTGAAATGTGGCCTTTTAGGCTCTTGGAGGCGGAAGCTTTTCACAACCTCATGTTTCATGCCTCGTGTCCATACTCGGTCCCCAACCGTCACTATTTCTCCCAGTGTTGTCTCCGCCTTCTATAAGCACGGGTCCCTGAACATTACTGCTGGTGCTTTTCTGTGGGAATTTGCTTGCCTCCTACCAGCCTGGAATATTTCCAGTAAGCTATGGTACGACGCCATGGTATTAACACTGCACCCAGTAGCAGTAGCGAAGCCATCCCCAATTTCCTTCTCAGGAATTTTATTTGGTAGACTGAGTGGCTGCCCAAATACATTAGTTTCTCACAAAGTAGCTGAAGATAGAGTGGCAGTAGCTGCAAGTTTCTCCAGCCTGTTAGATATTAGTGGGTGAATGGCAGCACATTGGATTAGTGGTTAGCACTGAAGCCTTGCAGCGCTGGGATCCTGGGTTCAAATCCCAGCAAGGACAACATCTGCAAGGACTTTGTATGTTCTCCCCGTGTTTGCGTGTGTTTCCACCTCAGTTAAAAAGCAGCCATAGAGTGTCCGGGTGTCACGGGTGTGTCGCCACGAAGATCGTCACGATTACACAGCCTGACTTCTCGCAGCTGACTTTTTGGTGCTTTGTGTTTTCGGCAGTGAGGGAGTTAATTCTCTCTCTCTCTGTGCTAGACGAGGTCCAGCCTCGCCCAGCTGCAATCAATGCTGCTGTAGTGAGTCTCCTTCACATGCCTGCTGGTCTGTTTGGGAAGTGTCGGTGAAAGCATTTCATACAGACTTACAGAGCGGATCGTGGTATTTGGAGTTTCTGAGATAAGTGTATTTGGAGTCTTTTTTCCCTTCTTCGCTTTATCATTTATCTCCTTTCCCGTTGGTGTTCCCTCTGTTGTAGTTGTGTAGTTTTTGTATGCAAGGTGGTTTTGGTTTTTCCCTTGTACTGTCTCGTTCGTCTAAGTACTGTGTGTGGGCATATTATTACTTGTCCTCTTTTGTTGTGATCGGGGTCCTTCTCAGGACTAGATTACTTAGGTGCAGGGATCCTCAGGAGGTAGGGGTTACGCTGGCGGCCTGGACCTCTGTACCTTTAACAGTACCTCCAGGTTGAGGGATTAGTCAGGGCCCCAGCTTAGGGTCAGCTTAGGCCCCCTACCTCCAGTATACAGAGACAGCGTGACATTTTCACCGACCCACTTAGTTTTTCTCCAGCTACCATGGATCCAGTAGCCGATCTAGCTCGGCAGTTGCAGAGTTTGTCCATGGAGCTGGCGGACGTTAGGTCCAAGGTTTTGCATCCTCAGGAGCAAGCCGGACCAGAACCTAAAGTAGCTCTCCCTGACAGGTTCACTGGGGGGCGGGACAAGTTTTTTGTTTTCCGGGAGGCATGCAAATTGTACTTTCGGCTGCGGCCTCGGTCATCGGGGAGTGAAGAACAAAGGGTGGGAATTGTCATCTCGCTCCTACAAGGGGACCCACAATCTTGGGCGTTCTCTCTTCCCCCGGGCTCCCCGGCTCTCCAGTCAGTGGATAGGTTTTTCGCTGCTCTGGGACTCGTATATGATGACCCAGATCGGATCTCCCTTGCTGAGTCTAAGTTACGTAGGATCCAGCAGGGAGATCGTCCGGCGGAGGAATTCTGTTCAGAGTTCCGTAGGTGGGCCACAGACACCCAGTGGAATGACCCGGCTCTTAGGAGCCAGTTTTGTCAAGGTTTATCCGACAAATTACAGGATGTGTTGGCACAGTATGACTCTCCCGCGTCACTGGAAGCCGCTATGGCCCTGGCTATTCGCGTTGACAGACGGCTTCGGGAGAGGTGCGGGATAACTCGACCCCCTGTGATGACTCCACCTCCTACAAGGTCCCCTCATATGGTGGTTCCCCTGGTCAGTCCAGAGGAGCCTATGCAATTAGGAGGGACATCATTTCGGGGGAGGGGACCGGTGGTGCGCCATAAGACAGGAAGGTGTTTCTTCTGCGGGAGAAAGGGACATTTTATTGGGGGGTGTCCATCCCGTCCCTTGCAGAGTGAAGAGTCGTCGGAAAACTGTTGATCCCAGGTTGTGTGGTGGACGGCAATCTGGGAGTAGGTATTTTGTCCCTAGGTTCGTCTCAGTTTCTCGTACCGGCGGAGGTGGTGGTGGGTACGAGAACTGAGAGGATATCTGTTCTTCTGGATAGTGGGGCCGGGGCTAATCTGGTTGATGCTCGGTTTGCCCGGGTTCAAGGTATGCGATTGAGTGAGTTGGCTAAACCCATTCCCATATTCTCGATCGATGCCAGGCCTCTCGGTCAGGGAAGTTTTTTGCAAGCTGTGCATGACGTAAAACTTCAAGTGGGGGCGATACATAAAGAACTGTTGTCTTGCTACGTGTTGGAGGGTCTTCCCACTCCTATAGTGTTGGGCCTTCCTTGGTTAACTAAGCATAACCCGGTTATTAATTGGCAAACCAGAGAGATAAGCCAATGGAGTAAATTCTGTAATAAAAACTGCATGAACACGGTCATCGGTGCGGTTACTCCTTGGGTCTTACCTCCATTTCTGGCGGACTTTGAGGATGTATTCTCGGAGAAAGGGTGTCAGGAACTACCTCCTCATCGCGAGTATGACTGTTCTGTAAAATTGCTCCCTGAGGCCAAGTTACCTAAAGCTAGGTTGTATAACCTTTCTGGTCCTGAGAGGCAGGCCATGAAGGATTATATTTCAGAAAGTCTGGCTAAGGGGCATATTAGACCTTCATCTTCACCGGTGGCTGCGGGGTTCTTCTTTGTTAAGAAGAAAGATGGAGGCCTACGCCCTTGCCTGGATTTCCGTGAACTTAATCTGATTACGGTCCGAGATCCGTATCCACTCCCACTTATTCCCGATCTCTTTAATCAGATCGTGGGCGCCAAATGGTTCTCTAAGTTGGATCTCAGGGGGGCGTACAATCTGATTAGGATGAAGGAGGGGGATGAGTGGAAGACGGCGTTTAACACTCCGGAGGGGCATTATGAGAACCTTGTCATGCCATTCGGTCTGACTAATGCCCCGGCGGTGTTCCAACACTTTGTTAATGACATTTTTCGCCGCCTGGTGGGACAGTTTGTTGTCATATATCTGGATGATATCTTAATTTACTCGCCGGATCTGGTGTCTCATCAGGAGCATGTTAGGCAGGTGTTACAGATCTTGCGGGATAATAAACTGTATGCCAAATGGGAAAAGTGTGTGTTCGCCGTACAGGAACTCCAGTTTTTAGGCTTCCTGGTTTCAGCGTCCGGTTTTCGTATGGACCCTGGGAAAGTACGGGCAGTTCTTGAGTGGGATCGGCCAGAGAATCTTAAGGCACTACAACGTTTCCTGGGGTTTGCTAATTATTACCGGAAGTTCATTCGTAATTTCTCGTCCATGGTTAAGCCTCTCACAGACATGACTAAAAAGGGGACGGATTTTTCTAGGTGGTCTGACAAGGCTTGTCTAGCATTCTCCTGCTTGAAAAAATGTTTTGCCTCGGCACCCATACTCATTCAACCTGATGCGTCACAGCCATTCATTGTAGAGGTAGACGCTTCCGAGGTAGGGGTGGGAGCAGTATTGTCACAAGGTTCGTCCCCTGGTAATTGGCATCCGTGCGCCTTTTTCTCTAAAAAATTGTCGTCCGCTGAGAGGAATTACGATGTCGGCAATAGGGAACTCTTGGCCATTAAGTTAGCTTTTGAGGAGTGGCGCCATTTTTTGGAGGGGGCAGTCCATCCGGTCTCCGTCATCACCGATCACAAGAACCTGCTATATCTGGAGTCCGCGAAACGTCTGAATCCCAGACAAGCTAGGTGGTCATTGTTTTTTGCCAGGTTTAATTTTGTCGTTACATATCGTCCTGGGTCAAAAAATGTAAAGGCGGATGCCTTATCTCGCAGTTTCCCTGGGGCCGGGAATACGAACGACCCTATTCCTATCCTTCAGGAAGGGGTGGTGGTTTCGGCAGTATGCTCTGAGCTGGAGGAGGAAGGAGGTATTGGAGGCTCAGGGGGACGCCCCTGTTGGACCTCCGGGGAGACTGTTTGTTCCAGATCAGTTGCGACAAAAGGTGATCGAGGCACACCATAACTCAGTTTTGGCAGGACACCCGGGGAGTAAAGCAACTGTGGATCTCCTCTCGCGTCGGTTTTGGTGGCCTAACTTACATAAGGAGGTGGTAACTTTTGTCGCGTCCTGTGGGGTTTGTGCGCGCTCTAAGACCTCACATACCCGTCCGTCTGGGGCCCTCTTACCTTTGAAGATCCCGGAGCGTCCTTGGACTCATCTGTCTATGGACTTTATTACGGACCTCCCTCCGTCTTCGGGTAAAACGGTCATACTCGTTGTAGTGGACAGGTTCAGCAAGATGGCACATTTTATCGCTCTTCCGGCTCTCCCTAATGCTAAAACTCTTGCGCAGGTGTTCATTGGGGAGATTGTGAGGCTTCACGGGGTACCCTCCGATGTGGTGTCTGATCGGGGGTCTCAGTTTGTGTCCAAGTTCTGGAAGGCGTTTTGTGCACGGCGGGGGATGCATTTGTCATTCTCATCGGCTTTTCACCCTCAGACCAATGGTCAGACGGAACGTATGAACCAGAGCTTGGAGACATATCTCCGGTGTTTTGTGTCAGAGAACCAGGAGGACTGGGCTTCTTTCTTACCTCTGGCAGAGTTTGCTCTTAATAATAGGCGGAGCGAGTCCACTGGTAAGTCCCCGTTTTTTGGGGCATATGGTTTTCACCCCCAGTTTTGTACTTTCAGTAGGGGGGGCTCTTCGGGGGTTCCTGAGGAGGAACGATTTTCCTCATCACTCGCTTCAGTATGGAGAGGGGTGCTGAAGAATCTGAATACTATGGGGAACCGATACAAACGTATGGCTGATAGGAGGAGAGTGTCTGGTCCGGACCTAAGTGTGAACGATCGGGTATGGTTGTCTACCAGGAATATTAAACTTAAGGTTCCCTCCTGGAAACTGGGTCCCAGGTTCATCGGGCCGTACAGAATCAGTTCTATTATTAATCCGGTGGCATTCCGTCTTGACCTCCCCCCTACGTTTAAAATTCACAACGTGTTCCACAGATCGTTGCTTAAGAGGTATGTGGCGCCGGTGGTACCGTCACCTTTACCTCCCCCTCCAGTGGTGGTCAATGGTAACTTGGAGTTCCAGGTATCAAGGGTCATCGATTCACGTTTTAATCGCCGGTCCCTTCAGTACCTGGTTCATTGGAAAGGGTATGGTCCTGAGGAGAGGATGTGGGTTCCTGCGTCGGATATTAACGCAGACCGATTAGTTCGGGCCTTCCACACGACTCACCCGGATAAACCTGGCCCTGAGGGTCCGGAGGCCCCTCGTAGAAGGGGGGGTACTGTCACGGGTGTGTCGCCACGAAGATCGTCACGATTACACAGCCTGACTTCTCGCAGCTGACTTTTTGGTGCTTTGTGTTTTCGGCAGTGAGGGAGTTAATTCTCTCTCTCTCTGTGCTAGACGAGGTCCAGCCTCGCCCAGCTGCAATCAATGCTGCTGTAGTGAGTCTCCTTCAAATGCCTGCTGGTCTGTTTGGGAAGTGTCGGTGAAAGCATTTCATACAGACTTACAGAGCGGATCGTGGTATTTGGAGTTTCTGAGATAAGTGTATTTGGAGTCTTTTTTCCCTTCTTCGCTTTATCATTTATCTCCTTTCCCGTTGGTGTTCCCTCTGTTGTAGTTGTGTAGTTTTTGTATGCAAGGTGGTTTTGGTTTTTCCCTTGTACTGTCTCGTTCGTCTAAGTACTGTGTGTGGGCATATTATTACTTGTCCTCTTTTGTTGTGATCGGGGTCCTTCTCAGGACTAGATTACTTAGGTGCAGGGATCCTCAGGAGGTAGGGGTTACGCTGGCGGCCTGGACCTCTGTACCTTTAACAGTACCTCCAGGTTGAGGGATTAGTCAGGGCCCCAGCTTAGGGTCAGCTTAGACCCCCTACCTCCAGTATACAGAGACAGCGTGACACCGGGAACCTTCTCACACACTTTTCTTAGCCAGGACTGCTTCTCGGCAGGGTTGGACGGTCCCACCAGAGAATCCTCTGGTGTGCCTTGGCTTCTACCTCAGGAGAGTTCATGATAGCGCTAACTTTGCAGCTGCTATGGGGCTCTTGAGCGGGGGGAAAAAGGTGAGTCCTCAGAATCAAATCCTCTGGTGGGCACAATGTTTTTCAATCTGAAACAGCTTCACAGTGGGAGTTGTATTTCACCACAGCCATATTCTTTAGCTCGGTGAAAGGACTGGCAAAGAGGGAAAACGTATCTACTCTGGCTGTAATTTCTCCATCACCAGGTTCCTCCCATTGTCACACACGACCATGCCTGGCTGTATGTTCAGCGGTGAGAGCCACAGATGAGGCTGCTGTGTTACAGCTTTTAACAACTCTGCAGCGCTGGGCGGTTTGTCACCTAAGCATTAAGCATGTTATCTTCAGCACAGCCTGTTGCCGCTTGGCCAAGGCAGTGCTGCAGTGCTTTCAGCTTGTGACTGATGTGGTCATTTCAGAGATGGAGGAGGAGGTTCAGGAGCTGAGCAATGTAATTACATTGAGGTTACATTTGCGACGCTGTTTTTTATACTAAAGAAAGATCCTATTGTTTTTTTATGTTATTTTTTAAGACAAATGCATTCACTGGGAAAAGTCATTTTAACATTTTACAGCCTTATCTGGCAATGTGGTGTGTGACACATCATCAGACACATCCTGTTTCATTTATGATGGAGAGACTCTGAAAGTCATAAAGCTTATTTTATAGGGCCATCAGGCAGCCCTTACTATTCTTAAAAGGCCAGCAGTCGGCCCTCGCTATTGTTTGAGAGCAATCAGCCGGCTAAGTTTTGTTGTTCCCATTATTAAGAAGTTAGTCTATTATACTGTTATTACGTATGCAGTGACTGTAAGGGCTGCCAAAAATTCGGATGCAACCCAATACCCCTTTGAAGAGACATAGAAGAGGGCCTCAGTAAAAAAAATATTCCCATTATAAAGGTTCAGGTCTCCTATAGTGGTAATGCCCATGCTGTGACTACAAGGGCTGCCAAAAATTGGGAAAAACACCACGAACATTTTAAAGATACATAGAGCAGGGCCACAGTAACGAGTACGACATGTTCCTATTAGAAAGGAAAGGGTCATCTATACAGTTATAGGGTATGCAGTGAGTCAAACGGCTGACCAAATTTAGGAAAAACCCCACTAAGAATTTAAAGACACATAGAGCAGGGCCACAGTAACAAGTATGACATGTTCTAATTAGAAAGGAGAGAGTCTGCTATACAGTTAAAGGGTATGCAGTGAGTCCAACGGCTGACCAAATTTAGGAAAAACCCCACTAATAATTTAAAGACACATAGTGCAGGGCCACAGTAACAAGTGCGACATGCTCCCATTAGAAAGGAGAGGGTCTGCTATACAGTTATAGGGTATGCAGTGAGTCCAACAACTGACCAATTTTAGGAAAAACCACACTAAGAATTTAAAGACACATAGAGCAGGGCCACAGTAACAAGTGCGACATGCTCCCTTTAGAAAGGAGAGGGTCTGCTATACAGTTATAGGTTATGCAGTGAGTCCAATGACTGACCAAATTTAGGAAAAATCCCACGAAGGATTTAAAGACACGTAGAGCAGGGCCACAGTGAGAGGTACGATATGTTCCCATCCATCAGAAAGGCGAGAGTCTGCTATACAGTTATAGGGTATGCAGTGAGTCCAACGGCTGACCAAATTCAAGAAAAACCCCACTAACCATTTAAAGACACATAGAGCAGGGCCACAGTGAGAGGTACGATATGTTCCCCTTTAGAAAGGAGAGGGTCTGTAGTGAGTCCAACGGCTGACCAATTTTAGGAAAAACCCCACTAAGAATTTAAATTCACATAGAACAGGGCCACAGTCACAAGTATGACATGTTCCCATTGGAAAGGAGAGTCTGCTATACAGTTATAGGATATGCAGTGAGTCCAACAGCTGACCAAATTTAGCAAAAACCCCTCTAAAAATTTAAAGACACATAGAGCAGGGCCACAGTAACAAGTACGACATGTTCGCATATACTGTAATAGGGTATGAAGTGAGTCCAATGGCTGACCAAATTAAGGAAAAATCCCACTAAAAATTTAAAGACACATAGAGCTTGGCCACAGTAACGACAAATTCCCATTAGAAAGGAGAGGGTATGCTATACAGTTAAAGGGTATGCAGTGAGTCCAACGGCTGACCAAATTTAGGAAAAACCCCACTAACAATTTAAAGACACATAGAGCAGGGCCACAGTAATGAAAAATTCTCATTAGAATGGAGAGGGTCTCCCATATTGTTGGCCTATGCAGTGAATGCAAGTGCTGCCAAAAATTGGTAGGCACTCCATTGCCCCTTGAAAGAGACTTAGAGGGCCTCATAAAAAATGTTCCCATGAGAAAGGAGCGGGTCTCCTATACTTGCAATGCCCAATCACTAAGTGTATGGCCTGACAAACATTTACCTCTTGGGGCTATACTTGAATATACTGTATTTTTTTTTAGGGGCATCATAAACACCCTTTAAAAAAATTATGTGGGTGTTGCATCACGGACCACGGTCACTCTGGTGACATGGTGGTGGAGAAGGAGGATGAGGAGAAGGAGGAGGACAAGAGCAAATAGCCAAAATCAGGAAGCATACACCCATGTGTGGGTGTGAAGAGTTACATGGGAATACACCTCCCTAAAAGAGACACTGAATTTGAGTTTATGTTACGCTGTTATCATTCGGTGGTGTTGAGAAGTGTGGCCTAATCAAGCCCTTGTTCATTTTTATAAGAGTCAGCCTGTCAGCATTTTCAGTTGACAAGCAGATGCGCTTATCAGTTATAATTCCATCAGCAGCACTAAAAACCCGCTCTGATAAAACGCTAGCAGCAGGGAAGCCCAGGACCTCCAAGGCATAGAGAGCTAGCTCATTCCACGTATCCAGCTGGGATACCCAATAATTATAAGCATAGAGGAATCACGGAGGACGTTGTTACGGGTGGCAAGTTACTCTCTCAGCATCTTCCCAAACTTTGCACTCCTTGTGAGAGTACCCCGCACTTCAGGGCCTGTGCAATGGGAGGGTCTGTCTCAGAACGTTGACAGTGTTCCCCTGCCTCTGCTGGATTGAATTTGTGTCTCTCTCGCCTGTACTTCTTGATTGTCCAACTAACTGTGACCTCTGCTGCCAACGTTTTCCTGTCCGCCTCAGGAATAAAAGATATATAGTTCTCCTTGTAGCATGTGTCTAGAGCTGTCGACAATCATTAATGACTGTCACCCAAAATTTTGAGAACGCGAGGGTCATGGGAAAGGCAGCGTAACATAAACTCAGCCATGCGTGCCAGACTGCAAACAGGCAAGACTTCCGTGACCTCACCTAGAGGATGACTGACCATGCTCTCCTCCTCCTCTCTGTCCTCTGGCCATCCACGCTGAACAGACGGTATGACAGTTGTGCAGGTAGTACCATCTGTAGTGCATGAAACTAGCTCCTGTACTTCCTCCTCTTCCTCCTCTTCCTCATTGTCACCCAATCCACGTTGGGATGAGTTGAGGCTGGTCTGTGTGTTATCACCCTGAATGGTTCCTTGCTCCATCTCATCGTGCTCTGCCTGCAACGCATCTTCTTTGATTGTGAGCAGAGAGCATTTCAGAAGACAGAGAAGCGGGATGGTGACGCTAATTATGGCGTCATTGTCGCTCACCAACTTGGTGGAGTCCTCAAAGTTTTGGAGGATGGTACATTTGTCTCACATCCATGTCCTCTCCTGAGGTCTTATGTGTGGAGTGTGAACTCAATACCGACGGCCTTGTTGATGCTGATACTCAACAACTGCCCTCTTCTGCTCACAAATCCTTCCCAACATCTGCAGTGTAATGTTCCAACGCGTGGGGACATCATACACCAGTCTGTGAGCCAGAAGCTGCAAATGCTGCTGAAACATGGCAAGGGCGGCGGAAGCTGTAGGTGACTTTCTAAAATGGGCACACAGGCGGCGTACTTTAACAAGCAGATCCGGCAGCTCCGGATATGATTTGAGAAACCGCTGAACCACAAGGTTAAGCACATGGGCCAGGCATGGTACGTGTGTGAGCTCGCCACGCCTCAGAGCCGCCACCAGGTTCCGGACATTGTCATACACGACCATGCCTGGCTGTAGGTTCAGCAGTGTGAGCCACAAATCTGCCTGCTTTTTCAGAGCTGTCCACAACTCTTCAGCATTGTGCGGTTTGTCACCTAATTATATTAGCTTCAGCACAGCCTGTTGCCGCTTGGCAGAGGCAGTGGTGCAGTGCTTCCAGCTTGTGACTGATGTGGTCATTTCGGAGATGGAGGCTGAAGAGGAGGAGGAGGCTGAGGAGGATGAGATGCAGGAGATGTAGACTGTTGGGGCAACCCTGATTGACCTAGGGCCCGCAATCCTTGGCGTCGGGACGACATGTTCCGTCCCAAGGTATGACTAGGTCCTGGCTTCCACTATGTTAACTCAGTGTGCCGTCAGCGAGATGTACCGTCCCTGCCCACAAGCACTTTTCACGTGTCTGTGGTTAGGTGTACTATCCCAGTAACTGCGTTGTTGAGGACACGGCTAATGTTTTGGGACACGTGCTTGTGTAATGTGGGGACGGCACCCAGGGAAAAATAGTGGCGGCTGGGGACCTAGTACTAAGGGACGGCCGCCGCCATCAGGTTGAGGAATGCTTCCATCTCCACGAGTCTAAAAGGCAACATTTCGAACGCAAGCAGTCTTAAAATGTGGAAATTTAGTACTGTGGCCTGTGGGGAGTTGGCTGCGTATTTGTGCTTGCGTTCCAAGGACTGGGGTATGGACAACTGAACGTTGTGCTGGGACAAGGACGTGGACGTGCTTACTGATACTGCTACTTGAGAGTGTGCAACGACAGGTGCAGGGCAGGAGGCATCTTCGCATGCACCATGGACAGGGGATTGGCTTGCATGCACAACAGCGGAAGAAGCAATGGTGCCACCAGCAGACACTGCTCCTGGACCTTGGGGTTCGGCCCAAAAAGTCAGGTGCTTTGCTGCCATGTGCCTGATCATGCTGGTGGTGGTCAGGCTGCTAGTTTTGCCACCACTGCTGATGCTGGCCTGGCTGCTGGTGCACATGGCCTTTTTGGGGTTATCGGCAGAGTCTTTAAAAGAAAAACAGACTCCGGAAGACCTAATCGTAGTTCTGGCAACTTCCTTTGTGTTGGTGTTACGGGGAAAGGTTGCCTGCCTTCTTTCTGCGGCCACCACACTGCTTCTTCCTGCCTGTTGGGGTGCTCTGCCTCCCTCCCCCTGTGTACTGCTCTCCTCACTTTGCATGTCCTCCTGCCAGGTTGGGTCAGTTACTATGTCATCCACCACCTCGTCTTCCACTTCTCCACTCTGTTCCTCCTCCTGACTTTCTGGCAATTGTGTCTCATCATCGTCCACCTCTTGTGACACTTTCCCACCGTCGCCGTCGTGTGACCGTGGCTTCTGAAATATTTGGGCATTGTTACATGCGATCCCCACTTGCCCCACTTCAAGTGGACCGGGCAAGAGGCCCGAATCTATAAATGGAAAAGTGAATAGCTTTTCGGAGTGTCCAAGTGTGGGATCAGTTGTCTCTGGGCACTCAGCATGGTGGGAGGAAGGAGGTTCAGGGTGAGGAACATGCGGTCCAGACTCACAGCTATTGAGACTTGACCGTGTGGAAGACAAGGTGGTAGTAGTGGCTAAGTGACTGGAAGCATTATCTGCTATTCAACCAATAACCTTTTCACACTGCTCTGTGTTCAATAGTGCTGTTCTGCAGTCCCCTATTAATTGGGACAGGAAGGTCGAGCGAGAAGATGTGGGTGTTTGTTGTGGCACAATTTCAGCTTGCCCACAGCTTCGACTTCTGCATGCACCATCATCACCATCAAGTCCAGTTCCCCGTCCCTTGCCATGTGCCTTGACCATTTTAAATGAAGGACAATATCTTCCACGCTCACAAAAAATAACTGAATTTGAAGTTAACTTATATGTGATCCGTGTGACGGACAAACCACAGCTTTAAATACCTGGCATGTAGGTAACTATTTTGAACAGCAAACTGGTGTCAATTGCTTCACTGACACACTGAAACAAATTTTTAATGGAGGTCAGAAATGGCAGTATTTTCTGAAAACGTATATGTGAACCATGTGACAGAGAAAACACAGTTTTATATACCTGGCCTGTTGGTAATAATTTTGAACAGCAAACCGGTGTCAAAAACATTGCTGACACATTGAAAAAAAAATTTAATGGAGTCCAGAAATGGCAGTATTTTCTGAAAACGTATATGTGATCCGTGTGATGGAGAAAACACAGTTTTAAACACCTGGCCTGTAGGTAACTAATTTGAACAGCAAACTGGTGTCAATTGCTTCACTGACACACTGAAACAAGTTTTTAATGGAGGTTAGAAATGGCAGTATTTTCTGAAAACGTGTATGTGATCTGTTTGATGGAGAAAACACAGTTTTAAATACCTGGCCTGTAGGTAACTATTTTGAACAGCAATTTGGTGTCAATTGCATCACTGACACATTGAAAAATTTTTTAATGGAGGCATTGCATGGCGAATAAGCCTCCTTACCTTGACGTGCCAGAGCTGGTGTGTCACTCTCCATAAGGAGAAACGCTACCCCTTAGACCTCAGTCCAGAGCCTCTCACTTAGCCAAATCAGTTCTCATACTTTGCACTGACGAGGAACAACAGCCCGAAACACTGTGTCTGCAAATTGAGATTCTGATTTGGCTTTTATCCTAAGTCATATTGCATTACTCGTTAAAGGGTTGCTTGTGAATTGTAGGATTGCTACTTCCAATAGGTGGTGCTATAGAGTACAAGTCCTCTTTTTCTCTGAAGAGGCAATTTGCATATTAATGGAGGCCAGAAATGGCAGTATTTTCTGAAAACGGATATGTGATCCGTGTGACGGAGAAAACCCAGTTTTAAATACCTGGCCTGTAGGTAACTACTTTGAACAGCAATCTGGTGTGAATTGCTTCACTGACACACTGAAACAAATCTTTAATGGAGGTCAGAAATGGCAGTATGTTCTGAAAACGTATATGTGATCCGTGTGACGGAGAAAACACAGTTTTAATTACCTGGCCTGTACGTAACTATTTTGAACAGCAATCTGTTGTCAATTGCTTCACTGACAAATTAAAAAAAAATTAATGGAGGACAGAAATGGCAGTACTTTCTGAAAACGTATATGTGATCCGTGTGACGGTGAAAACAAAGTTTTAAATACCTGGCCTGTAGGTAACTATTTTGAACAGCAATCTGGTGTCAATTGCTTCACTGATAAACTGAAACTAATTTTTAATGGAGGTCAGAAATGGCAGTATTTTCTGAAAACGTGTATGTGATCTGTGTGACGGAGAAAACACATTTTTACATACCTGGCCTATAGGTAACTATTTTGAACAGCAATCTGGTGTCAATTGCTTCACTGACACACTGAAACAAATTTTTAATGGAGGTCAGAAATGGCAGTATTTTCTGAAAGCATATATGTGATCTGTTTGATGGAGAAAACACAGTTTTAAATACCTGGCCTGTAGGTACCTATTTTGAACAGTAATCTGGTGTCAATTGCTTCACTGTTACACTGTAACTAATTTTTAATAGAGGCCAGAAATGGCAGTATTTTCTGAAAACGTTTATGTGATCCGTGTGACGGAGAAAATACAGTTTTAAATACCTGGCCTGTAGGCAACTATTTTGAACATGAATCTGGTGTCAATTGCTTCATTGACACCCTGATACAAATTTTTAATGGAGGCCAGAAATGTAAGTATTTTCTGAAAACGTATATTTGATCCTTGTGATGGAGAAAACACAGTTTTAAATTCCTGGCCTGTAGATAACTATTTTGAACAGCAAACCATTGTCAAAAACTTTGCTGACACACTGAAAAAAAAATTTAATGGAGGCCAGAAATGGCAGTATTTTCTGAAAACGTATATGTATCCGGGGGACGGAGAAAACTCAGTTTTAATTAACTGGCCTGTAGGTAACTATTTTGAACAGCAATCTGTTGTCAATTGCTTCACTGTCAAATTTAAAAAAATTTAATGGAGGACAGAAATGGCAGTATTTTCTGAAAACGTACAGTGGTGGCCAAAAGTATTGGCACCCCTGCAATTCTGTCAGATAATACTCAGTTTCTTCCTGAAAATGATTGCAATCACAAATTATTTGGTATTATTTTCTTCATTTAATTTGTCTTCAATGAAAAAACACAAAAAGAATTGTCCTAAAGCCAAATTGGATACAATTCCACACCAAACCTAAAAAAGGGGGTGGACAAAAGTATTGGCACTGTTTGAAAAATCATGTGATGCTTCTCTAATTCATGTAATTAACAGCACCTGTAATTTACCTGTGGCACCTAACAGGTGTTGGCAATAACTAAATCACACTTGCAGCCAGTTAACATGGATTAAAGTTGACTCAACCTCTGTCCTGTAACCTTGTGTGTACCACAGTGAGCATGGAGAAAATAAAGAAGACCAAAGAACTGTCTGAGGACTTGAGAAACCAAATTGTGAGGAAGCATGAGCAATCTCAAGGCTACAAGTCCATCTCCAAAGACCTGAATGTTCCTGTGTCTTCCGTGCGCAGTGTCATCAAGAAGTTTAAAGCCCATGGCACTGTGGCTAACCTCCCTAGATGTGGACGGAAAAGAAAAATTGACGAGAGATTTCAATGCAAGATTGTGCGGATGGTGGATAAAGAACCTCGACTAACATCCAAACAAGTTCAAGCTGCCCTGCAGTCCGAGGGTACAACAGTGTCAACCCGTACTATCCGTCGGCGTCTGAATGAAAAGGGACTGTATGGTAGGATACCCAGGAAGACCCCACTTCTTACCCTGAGACATAAAAGAGCCAGGCTGAAGTTTGCCAAAACTTACCTGAGAAAGCCTAAAAGTTTTGGAAGAATGTTCTCTGGTCAGATGAGACAAAAGTAGAGCTTTTTGGCAAAAAGCATCAACATAGAGTGTACAGGAACAAAAAAGAGGCATTCAAAGAAAAGAACACGGTCCCCACAGTCAAACATGGCGGAGGTCCCCTGATGTTTTGGGGTTTTCCCCCTCCCATATACTAATGTGCCACAAACAGGAAGTTGATATCACCAACCATTCCCATTTAATTTAGGTTTTTCCATATAAATGGCCCACCCTGTATATATGACCTCACAGCTCATAGTGCATGTCAGACCAAATGAGAATCATGAGCTCAAAGGAACTGTCCAAGGAGCTTAGACACAGAATTGTGGCAAGGCACAGATCTGGCCAAGATTACAAAAGAATTTCTGCATTACGCAAGGTTCCTAAAAGCACAGTGGCCTCCATAATCCTTAAATGGAAGAAGTTTGGGACCACCTGAAGTCTTCCTAGACATGGCCGTCCAGCCAAACTGAGCAATCGTGGGAGAAGAGCCTTGTTGAGAGAGGTAAAGAAGCATCCCAAGATCACTGTGGCTGAACTCCAGAGATGCGGTAGGAAGATGGGAGAAAGTTCCACAAAGTCCACTATCACTGCAGCCCTCCACCAGTCAGGCCTTTATGGCAGAGTGGTCCGACGGAAGCCTCTCCTCAGCGCAAGACATATGAAAGCCTGCACTGAGTTTGCTCAAAAACACATGAAGGACTCCCAGACTATGAGAAATAAGATTCTCTGGTCTGATGAGACGAAGATAGAACTTTTTGGTGATAACTAGTGATGAGCGAGCATACTCGCAAGTACTCGGTACTTGCCTGAGCATCTCAGTACTCGAGATGCTCGGAGCTCGCTGAATACTTGCGAGATGCTGGGGCGGATGCTCGGGTCCCCTCCCTGCATGTTTGGCGCTCTTCAGAGCACCAATCAACATGTAGGGTTTGCCTGACACTCATTGTAATGCCGCAGCCATGGTGGTTGTGGCATCACAATGATTGGCTGGCCGCACAGCGTCATCAGGTCTATATCAGACCTGGTGCCGCTGTGCTCATCACAGTCACTCCGGAGTCAGGCAGAGTAGGGAGAGGTGCTGCTGAACTAGGGAGAGATTTGCTTGTGTATTAGGTAGTGTAGGGAGAAAACATGTACATTACACATATCCATCTCAACAAACAGTCCTTCTGAGGGCTAATCCATCTGCAGAGATATCAGGCAGGCAGTGTATATAGGCAGGCAGGCAGTGTATTTAGCAGACTGCAGTGCA
Source organism: Phyllobates terribilis (assembly GCF_046119375.1). Lineage (NCBI taxonomy): Eukaryota > Metazoa > Chordata > Amphibia > Anura > Dendrobatidae > Phyllobates > Phyllobates terribilis. Next base: position 794,437,674 of record NW_027362761.1, read on the forward strand.
TATAGCACAAGAGGCTCCATTCCAGTTCTGCCTTCTGCTGCTGTTAGATATTTCTAGAAATAGGCCCAGGTCTCAGGGGCCAGGAATAATTTTTTGGGGATCTTAATTCCCATTATTTGCTTCAAAAGCAATCCAGAGAACACCGTTTTTCTGTGCCATTTGCTTGGTTGGCACTGCAGAATAAAGCCAGGTCCTTTCCATATTACAGCGCTAAAAATCCATCTATTCAAAACTGTGTTTTCTCCACCACATGGATCACATATACGTTTTCAGAAAATACTGCCATTTTTGGCCTCCATTCATATTTTTTTTAACTGTGTCAGCGATGTTTTTGACACCGGTTTGCTGTTCAAAATAGTTGCCTACAGGCCAAGTATTTAAAACAGGGTTTTCTCCATCACACGATTCATATATACGTTTTCAGAAAATGCAGCCATTTCTTACTTCCATTAAAAATTTGTTTCAGTGTGTCAGTGAAGCAATTGACAACAAATTGCTGTTTAAAATAGTTACCTACAGGCCAGGTATTTAAAACAGTTTTTTCTCCGTCACACGGATCACATATATACATTTTCAGAAAATACTACCATTTCTGACCTCCATTAAAAATTTGTTTCAGTGTATCAGTGAAGCAATTGACACCAGATTGCTGTTCAAAATAGTTACCTACAGGTCATGTATTTAAAACTGTGTTTTCTCCGTCACACGGATCACAAATATGTTTTCAGAAAATACTGCCATTTCTGGCCTCCATTAAATTTTTATTTCAGTGTGTCAGCAAAATTTTTGACACCGGTTTGCTGTTCAAAATAGTTACCTACAGGTCAGGTATTTAAAACTGTGTTTTCTCCGTCACACAGATCACAAATACGTTTTCAGAAAATACAGCCATTTCTAACCTGCATTAAATATTTATTTCAGTGTGTCAGTGAAGCAATTGACACCAGATTGCTGTTCAAAATAGTTACCTACAGGCCAGGTATTTAAACTGTGTTTTCTCCATCACACGGATCACATATACGTTTTCAGAAAATTCTGCCATTTCTGGCCTCCATTAAATCTTTTTTTCAGTGTGTCAGCAAAGTTTTTGACACCGGTTTGCTGTTCAAAATAGTTACCTACAGGCCAGGTATTTAAAACTGTGGTTTCTCCATCACACGGATCACATATAAGTTCGCTCCAAATTCAGTCATTTGTAGTGAGCGTGGAAGATATTGTCCTCCACTTAAAATGTGCAATGCACGTGGCAAGGGACGGGGAACTGGACGTGATGGTGATGAAGCAATGCAGAGGCCGAGTCCAAGGCCGCGGGCAAGCTGAAATTGTGCCACAACAAACACCCACATCTTCTCGCCCGACCTTCCTGTCCCAATACCTAGGGGACCGCAGCACACCACTATTGAACCCAGAGCAGCGTCAAAAGGTTGTTGGTTGGATAGCGGATAATGCTTCCAGTCACTTAGCCACCACCCTGTCTTCCACACAGTCAAATCTCAGAAGCCGTGAGTCTGGACAGCATATTCCTCACCCTGATCCTTCTTCCTCCCACCATGCCGAGTGCCTGGAGACAAATGATCCCACACTTGGACACTCTGAAGAGCTGTTCACTTTTCCATTTATATATTCGGGCCTCTCGCCAGGTCCACTTGAAGCGAGGCAAGAGGATATCGCATGTAGCGATGCCCAAATATTTGAGTAGCCACTGTCACACGAAGGCGATGGTGGGAAAGTGTCAAGAGGTGGACGATGATGAGACACAATTGCCAGAAAGTCAGGAGGAGGACCAGCGTGCGGAAGTGAAAGAAGAGGTGGTGGATAATATAGTAACTGACCCAACCTGGTAGGAAGACATGCAGAGTGAGGAGAGCCGCACACAGGGGGAAGAAGTCAGAGCACCCCAACAGGCAGGAAGAAGCAGTGTGGTGGCCGCAGACAAAAGGCAGGCAACCGTTCCCTGTAACACCAACACGAAGTAAATTGCCAGTACAACTGTTAGGTCTTCGCGAGTCTGGTTGTTTTTTAAAGACTCTGCCGATAACCACAAAAAGGCCATTTGCAACACCTGCCAGGCCAGCATCAGCAGGGGTGGCAAAGCTAGCAGCCTGACCACCACCAGCATGATCAGGCACATGGCAGCAAAGCACCCGACTTTGTGGGTTGAACCCCAGAGTCCAGGAACCATGTCTGAGGGTGGCACCATTGCTTCTTCCACTGTTGTGCATGCAAGCCAATCCCCTGTCCATGGTGTATGCGAAGATGCCTCCTGCCCTGCACCTGTCGTTGCACACTCTCAAGTAGCAGCATCAGGAAGCATGTCCACGTCCTTGTCCCAGCACAGTGTTCAGTTGTCCATACCCCAGTCCTTGGAACACAAGCGCAAATACGCAGCCAACGCCCCACAAGCCACACTACTCAATTCTCACATTTTACGACTGCTTGCGCTTTAAATGTTGCCTTTTAGACTCGTGGAGACGGAAGCATTCCTCAACCTGATGGCGGCAGCCGTCCCTCGGTACTTGGTCCCCAGCCGCCACTATTTTTCCCGATGTGTCGTCCCCCATAACACAAGGATGTGTCCCAAAACATTAGCCGTGCCCTCAACAACGCAGTTACCGGGAAAGTCCACCTAACCACGGACACGTGGACAAGTGCTTGCGGGCAGGGATGGAACATCTCGCTGACGGCACACTGGGTTAACATAGTGGAAGCCGGGACCCAGTCGGACCTTGGGACGGAACACATCGTCCCGATGCCAAGGATTGAGGGCCCTAGGTCAATCAGGGTTTCCCCCACGGTCTACAGCTAGTGCACCTCATCCTCCTCAGCCTCCTCCTCCTCTTAAGCCTCCATCTCTGAAATTACTACATCAGTCGCAAGCTGGAAGCACTGCAGCACTGCCTCGGCCAAGCGGCAACAGGCTGTGCTGAAGCTAATATGCTTAGGTGACAAACCACAAAATGTTGAAGAGTTGTGGACAGCTCTGAGAGAGCAGGCAGATCTGTGGCTCACACCGCTGAACCTAAAGCCAGGCATGATCATGTGTGATAATCGCCAGAACCTGGTGGCGGCTCTGAGACGAGGTGAGCTCACACTTACCATGCCTGGCCCATGTACTTAACCTCATTGTTCAGGAGTTTCTCAAATCCTACCCGGAGCTTACGGATCTTGCCGTGTTTCAGCTGCGTTTGCAGCTTCCGGCTCACAGACTGGTGTGTGATGTCCCCACGCATTGGAACTCTACACTGCAGATGTTGGGAAGGATTTGTGAGCAGAAGAGGGCAGTTGTTGACTACCAGCATCAACAAGACCGTCAGACTCCATACATAAGACCTCAGGAGTGGACATGGATGTCAGACATATGTACCATCCTCCAAAACTTTGAGGACTCCCCCAAGATTATGAGCGGCGATGATGCTTCTCTGTTTTCTGAAATGTTCTCTGCTCACAATCAAAGAGGATGCATTGCAGGAAGAGCATGAAGAGATGGAGCAAGGAACCATACAGGGTGATTACACACAGCCCAGCCTCATCTCATCCCAACGTGGATTGGGGGACAATGAGGAAGAGGAGGAGGAGGAAGAACAGGAGCTAGTTTCATGCGCTATAGACGGTACTACCTGCACAGCTGTTATAACGTCTGTTCAGCGTGGTTGGCCAGAGGACAGAGAGGAGGAGGAGGAAGAGGAGAGCATGGTAAGTCATCCTCTTGGTGAGGACATGGAAGTCTTGCCTGTTAGCAGTCTGGCACGCATGGCTGAGTTTATGTTACGCTGCCTTTCCCATGATCCTCGAGTTCTCAAAATTTTGAGTGACAGTCATTACTGGTTGGTGACACTTCTACACCCACGCTACAAGGAGAACTTTATATCTCTTATTCCTGAGGCGGACAGGTCTACAAAATTGCGGCTGTACCAGAAGGCTCTTGTTGCGGAACTATTAAATAAATTCCCATCTGAAAAGGCTGATGGCAGAGGTCACACTTCATTGGACAACCAAGGAGTACAGGTGAGAGAGACACAACTTCAATCCAGCAGAGGCAGGGGAACACTGTCAAAGTTCTGGGAAAATTTTCTCAGCCCCTCCCACAAGCACTGAGGCGCGGGGTACTCTCACAAGGAGTGCAAAGTTTGGGAAGATACTGAGGGAGTACCTTGCTGACCGTACCAATGTACTCCGTGATTCCTTAGTGCCTTATAATTATTGGGAATCCAAGCTGGATACGTGGAATGAACTGGCTGTCTATGACTTGGAGTTCCTGGCCTGCCCTGCCGCCAGCGTTTTATCAGAGCGGGATTTTTGTGCCATTCGTGGAATTATAACTGATAATCGCATCCGCCTGTCAACTGAAAATGCTGACAGGCTGACTCATAAAAATGAACAAGGGCTGGATTGGGCCAGACTTCTCAACACAACCGAATGATATCAGGGTAACATAAACTCAAATCCAGTGTCTTTTCTTGGGAGCTGTATTCCCATGCACCTTTTCACACCCAGACATGGGTATACGCTTCCTAATTTTGGCTATTTGTTCTTGTCCTCCTCCTTCTCCTCATCCTCCACCACCATATCACCAGGGTGACCGGGGTCCGTGAAGCAACACCCACATAATTTTTTTAAAGGGTGTTTATGATGCCCGTAAAAAAATAAATTTATACAGTATGTTCATGTATACCCCCCAGGGATAAATGTTTGTCAGCCCATACACTTAGAGCATGGGCATTGCAAGTATAAGAGGTCCGCTCCTTTCTAATGTGAACATTTTTTTATGAGGCCCTCCTCCACGTCTTTTCCGAGGGGCATTGGACTGCCTCCAAATTTTTGGCAACCCTTGCATTCACTGCATAGGCAAACACAATGGGAGACCCACTTCCTAATAATGAGACCATTGTTTTCAGGAGGCCCTCTGACCTCCACGTCTCTTCCAAGGGGCATTGGAGTGCCTCCCAATTTTTGGCTGCCCTTGCATTCACTACATAGGCCAACACTATGGGAGACCCACTTCCTAATAATGAGAATATTCTTTTATGAGGCCCCCTACGTCTCTTCCAAGGGGCATTGGAGTGCCTCCAAATTTTTGTCAACCCATGCATTCATTGCATAGGCAAACACAATGGGAGACCCACTTCCTAATAATGGGAACATTGTTTTCAGGAAACCCTCCTCTAAGTCTCTTCAAAGTGGTGTTGGGGTGCGTCCAAATTTTGGGCAGCCCTGCCACTTACTGCATATGCAATAACAGTATAGGAGACCCACTCTTTAGTAATGGGAACAATAAAACATCACCGGCTGATGGCTCTCTAAGAACAGTGAGGGCCGACTGCTGGCCCTTTAAGAATAGTAAAGGCCGCCTAATGGCCCTATAAAAATAGGCTTTGTGACTTACAGAGTCCCTCCTTCATAAATGAAACATGATGTGTCTGATGATATCTCACACACCACATGGCCAGATAAGGTTGTAAAATGTTAAAAATACATTTCCTGGTGAATGCATTTGTCACAGTCGAAAGCAATGCAAAAGTGAAAAAACACATCAAAAACGCTACGTGTGACCATAGCCCAAGGTGTGGAGGAGTATTTTTGTTTTTGGTTATTTATTTTTCTTTATATACAAGTCATTACCCCGGAAAGGATGTTCCTTAACATATTTCCCAGGAAAATCCATTTTGGTTTCGTTTTGGTATGTTTTATTGTGAGTCCGTAAGAGTGGCTTAATACCTCTGACAACGTTGTTGACAGAAGTGACCTGGGAGTCAGAAATGCTTCCAGGGGTCTTCCCCATGCTGTCCCCATGTAATTTGAAACAAAACCTACAAAAGACAAAAGACAAAAATATATCTCATACCCTACCATCATTATATATAAATGTAAAGCAAAGTTGCATAATAAATATAGGGTACTTAGTGAACTATTTTTGATCAAAAAAAGTATACAAGCCGTCCCACCAGCGTCAAGGTGACCCTAAATTGGGACGGTACCCATACTGCCTATATTAAAAACCTTACTGTATATCAAAGTTGAAGCAATGCATATAAAAGGGTAGACAAATAGGACCGGGTCCCAACTCCAGACCACCTAGGCCCGTGGTAAGCTACATATATACCAGTCAGCTCAACAAAGGGGATGCCACACCCTTAAATTGCACAGAATGCAAACAAGACAAAAAACCAGGCAATGTGAACTGAGGTCTAAGATGGTAGACATGCAAGAAATAGGAGCATGTTCACACTAGCAAAAAAGAAACAAAACCTACAAAAGACAAAAGACAAAAATATATCTCATACCCTACCATCATTATATATAAATGTAAAGCAAAGTTGCATAATAAATATAGGGTACTTAGTGAACTATTTTTGATCAAAAAAAGTATACAAGCCGTCTCACCAGCGGCAAGGTGACCCTAAATTGGGACGGTACTTATACTGCCTATATTAAAAACCTTACTGTATATCAAAGTTGAAGCAATGCATATAAAAGGGTAGACAAATAGGACCGGGTCCCAACTCCAGACCACCTAGGCCCGTGGTAAGCTACATATATACCAGTCAGCTCAACAAAGGGGATGCCACACCCTTAAATTGCACAGAATGCAAACAAGACAAAAAACCAGGCAATGTGAACTGAGGTCTAAGATGGTAGACATGCAAGAAATAGGAGCATGTTCACACTAGCAAAAAAGAAACAAAACCTACAAAAGACAAAAATATATCTCATACCCTACCATCATTATATATAAATGTAAAGCAAAGTTGCATAATAAATATAGGGTACTTAGTGAACTATTTTTGATCAAAAAAAGTATACAAGCCGTCCCACCAGCGGCAAGGTGACCCTAAATTGGGACGGTACCTATACTGCCTATATTAAAAACCTTACTGTATATCAAAGTTGAAGCAATGCATATAAAAGGGTAGACAAATAGGACCGGGTCCCAACTCCAGACCACCTAGGCCCGTGGTAAGCTACATATATACCAGTCAGCTCAACAAAGGGGATGCCACACCCTTAAATTGCACAGAATGCAAACAAGACAAAAAACCAGGCAATGTGAACTGAGGTCTAAGATGGTAGACATGCAAGAAATAGGAGCATGTTCACACTAGCAAAAAAGAAACAAAACCTACAAAAGACAAAAGACAAAAATATATCTCATACCCTACCATCATTATATAAAAAATGTAAAGCAAAGTTGCATAATAAATATAGGGTACTTAGTGAACTATTTTTGATCAAAAAAAGTATACAAGCCGTCCCACCAGCGGCAAGGTGACCCTAAATTGGGACGGTACCTATACTGCCTATATTAAAAACCTTACTGTATATCAAAGTTGAAGCAATGCATATAAAAGGGTAGACAAATAGGACCGGGTCCCAACTCCAGACCACCTAGGCCCGTGGTAAGCTACATATATACCAGTCAGCTCAACAAAGGGGATGCCACACCCTTAAATTGCACAGAATGCAAACAAGACAAAAAAACAGGCAATGTGAACTGAGCTCTAAGATGGTAGACATGCAAGAAATAGGAGCATGTTCACACTAGCAAAAAAGAAACAAAACCTACAAAAGACAAAAGACAAAAATATATCTCATACCCTACCATCATTATATATAAATGTAAAGCAAAGTTGCATAATAAATATAGGGTACTTAGTGAACTATTTTTGATCAAAAAAAGTATACAAGCCGTCCCACCAGCGGCAAGGTGACCCTAAATTGGGACGGTACCTATACTGCCTATATTAAAAACCTTACTGTATATCAAAGTTGAAGCAATGCATATAAAAGGGTAGACAAATAGGACCAGGTCCCAACTCCAGACCACCTAGGCCCGTGGTAAGCTACATATATACCAGTCAGCTCAACAAAGGGGATGCCACACCCTTAAATTGCACAGAATGCAAACAAGACAAAAAAACAGGCAATGTGAACTGAGGTCTAAGATGGTAGACATGCAAGAAATAGGAGCATGTTCACACAAGCAAAAAAGAAACAAAACCTACAAAAGACAAAAATATATCTCATACCCTACCATCATTATATATAAATGTAAAGCAAAGTTGCATAATAAATATAGGGTACTTAGTGAACTATTTTTGATCAAAAAAAGTATACAAGCCGTCCCACCAGCGGCAAGGTGACCCTAAATTGGGATGGTACCTATACTGCCTATATTAAAAACCTTACTGTATATCAAAGTTGAAGCAATGCATATAAAAGGGTAGACAAATAGGACCGGGTCCCAACTCCAGACCACCTAGGCCCGTGGTAAGCTACATATATACCAGTCAGCTCAACAAAGGGGATGCCACACCCTTAAATTGCACACAATGCAAACAAGACAAAAAACCAGGCAATGTGAACTGAGGTCTAAGATGGTAGACATGCAAGAAATAGGGGCATGTTCACACTAGCAAAAAAGAAACAAAACCTACAAAAGACAAAAATATATCTCATACCCTACCATCATTATTATAAATGTAAAGCAAAGTTGCATAATAAATATAGGGTACTTAGTGAACTATTTTTGATCAAAAAAAGTATACAAGCCGTCCCACCAGCGGCAAGGTGACCCTAAATTGGGACGGTACCTATACTGCCTATATTAAAAACCTTACTGTATATCAAAGTTGAAGCAATGCATATAAAAGGGTAGACAAATAGGACCGGGTCCCAACTCCAGACCACCTAGGCCCGTGGTAAGCTACATATATACCAGTCAGCTCAACAAAGGGGATGCCACACCCTTAAATTGCACAGAATGCAAACAAGACAAAAAAACAGGCAATGTGAACTGAGGTCTAAGATGGTAGACATGCAAGAAATAGGAGCATGTTCACACTAGCAAAAAAGAAACAAAACCTACAAAAGACAAAAGACAAAAATATATCTCATACCCTACCATCATTATATATAAATGTAAAGCAAAGTTGCATAATAAATATAGGGTACTTAGTGAACTATTTTTGATCAAAAAAAGTATACAAGCCGTCCCACCAGCGGCAAGGTGACCCTAAATTGGGACGGTACCTATACTGCCTATATTAAAAACCTTACTGTATATCAAAGTTGAAGCAATGCATATAAAAGGGTAGACAAATAGGACCGGGTCCCAACTCCAGACCACCTAGGCCCGTGGTAAGCTACATATATACCAGTCAGCTCAACAAAGGGGATGCCACACCCTTAAATTGCACAGAATGCAAACAAGACAAAAAACCAGGCAATGTGAACTGAGGTCTAAGATGGTAGACATGCAAGAAATAGGAGCATGTTCACACTAGCAAAAAAGAAACAAAACCTACAAAAGACAAAAGACAAAAATATATCTCATACCCTACCATCATTATATATAAATGTAAAGCAAAGTTGCATAATAAATATAGGGTACTTAGTGAACTATTTTTGATCAAAAAAAGTATACAAGCCGTCCCACCAGCGGCAAGGTGACCCTAAATTGGGACGGTACCTATACTGCCTATATTAAAAACCTTACTGTATATCAAAGTTGAAGCAATGCATATAAAAGGGTAGACAAATAGGACCGGGTGGTGGGACGGCTTGTATACTTTTTTTGATCAAAAATAGTTCACTAAGTACCCTATATTTATTATGCAACTTTGCTTTACATTTATATATAATGATGGTAGGGTATGAGATATATTTTTGTCTTTTGTCTTTTGTAGGTTTTATTTCTTTTTTGCTAGTGTGAACATGCTCCTATTTCTTGCATGTCTACCATCTTAGACCTCAGTTCACATTGCCTGTTTTTTTGTCTTGTTTGCATTCTGTGCAATTTAAGGGTGTGGCATCCCCTTTGTTGAGCTGACTGGTATATATGTAGCTTACCACGGGCCTAGGTGGTCTGGAGTTGGGACCCGGTCCTATTTGTCTACCCTTTTATATGCATTGCTTCAACTTTGATATACAGTAAGGTTTTTAATATAGGCAGTATAGGTACCGTCCCAATTTAGGGTCACCTTGCCGCTGGTGGGACGGCTTGTATACTTTTTTTGATCAAAAATAGTTCACTAAGTACCCTATATTTATTATGCAACTTTGTTTTACATTTATATATAATGATGGTAGGGTATGAGATATATTTTTGTCTTTTGTCTTTTGTAGGTTTTGTTTCTTTTTTGCTAGTGTGAACATGCTCCTATTTCTTGCATGTCTACCATCTTAGACCTCAGTTCACATTGCCTGGTCCCATGTAATTTGAGCACTGTTTCCATCAATTTGGGCAATTTTTAGGCCCTCTGCAGACCGCCGGGGGGAGCCACCTGAAAAATGCTCGAGTTTCCCATAGACTTACATTGGGCTCGTTGCTCTGGTCGAGCACCCGAGTATTCCAATGTGCTCGACCCGAGCATTTTAGTGCTCGCTCATCACTAGTGATATCTCTAAGCGGTATGTGGGAGAAAACCAGGCACTGCTCATTACCTGCCCAATACAATCCCAACAATGAAACATGCTGGTGGCAGCATCATGCTATGGGGGTGTTTTTCAGCTGCAGGGACAGGATGACTGGTTGCAATTGAAAGAATCATGAATGCGGCCAAGTACAGAGATATCCTGGATGAAAACCTCTTCCAGAGTGCTCTGGACCTCTGACTTGGGCGAAGGTTCACCTTCCAACAAGACAATGAGCCTAAGCACACAGCTAAAACAACAAAGGAGTGGCTTCAGAATAACTCTGTGACCATTTTTGACTGGCCCAGCCAGAGCCCTGACCTAAACCCAATTGAGCATCTCTGGAGAGACCTGAAAATGGCTGTCCACCAACGTTCACCATCCAACCTGATGGAACTGGAGAAAATCTGCAAGGAAGAATGGCAGAGGATCCCCAAATCCAGGTGTTAAAAACTTGTTGCATCATTCCCAAGAAGACTCATGGCTGTGCTAGCTCAAAAGGGTGCTACTACTCATTACTGACCAAAGGGTCTGAAAACTTATGACCTTGTGATATTTCAGTTTTTATTTTTTAGTAATCTTGCAAAAATTTTTACATTTCTATTTTTTTCAGTCAAGATGGGGTGCAGAGTCTACTTTAATGAGAAAAAAATTAACTTTTTAGAATTTACCAAATGGCTGCATTGAAACAAAGAATGAAAAATTTAAAGGGGTCTGGATACTTTCTGTACCCACTGTAAGGTTATCTGCTGTGATTGGAACTAGCAACAGCTTAAAAAACAAAACATAAAAAAATAGTAAAATTGTACAATTGCATTCTTTTTTTAATACCCCCGAAAGTATTAATAACTAACTGGATTAAGACTTAACTGATGAGTTATTGCTTTTAAACCCTTGTTAAAATCCACCATACTCAGGAGTGGATTATAATGAGACAACACCACTCTGGAAGAGGCTGGGGGCATGGTCAGATTGCTCTCATTAAAAATGTTTGCGCCTTTATGGCACTGTACATCACAAGGAAGGGAGCGTTCCTGCAGCTCTTCTACCTGAAATATAAAATAGCAGATTTTGGCTTCTTGTCTAGCGCTTTCTCTGTGACTCAGTCAGCGCAATGACATCATCACCCTGCCTGCGTCATTTAGCAAGTACCCGGCCTATACCTCTGAACGAAGTGACACCACAGGCGATCATTTGGAGACGTAAATGATTCCTTTTTTTAACACAGTGGTGCTGGGCATAATTGGGGAGAGGAGACAGGACATATAATTATAGTGAATTGTGGGGGTAATATTGTTATGTAAAGCACTATACAGAAGGGAAAAAAATTGGCAAGGCATACTACATGATTTCTCAAACACACCGCTCCACCATTGTCATGTGATACATCAGGTAACTGGGGGCGCCACACAGAGGAAAAGGAATAATAGAAACATCTAAACAAATATATATATAGTACAGACCAAAGGTTTGGACACACCTTCTCATTTAAAGATTTTTCTGTATTTTCATGACTTTGAAAATTGTACATTCACACTGAAGGCATCAAAACTATGAATTAACACATGTGGAATTATATACTTAACAAAAAAGTGTGAAACAACTGAAAATATGTCTTATATTCTAGGTACTTCAAAGTAGCCACCTTTTGCTTTGATGACTGCTTTGCACACTCTTGGCATTCTCTTGATGAGCTTCAAGAGGTAGTCACCGGAAATGGTCTTCCAACAATCTTGAAGGAGTTCCCAGATATGCTTAGCACTTGTTGGCCCTTTTGCCTTCACTCTGCGGTCCAGCTCACCCCAAACCATCTCGATTGGGTTCAGGTCTGGTGACTGTGGAGGCCAGGTCATCTGGCGTAGCACCCCATCACTCTCCTCCTTGGTCAAATAGCCCTTACACAGCCTGGAGGTGTGTTTGGGGTCATTGTCCTGTTGAAAAATAAATGATGGTCCAACTAAACGCAAACCGAATGGAATAGCATGCCACTGCAGGAAGCTGTGGTAGCCATGCTAGTTCAGTATGCCTTCAATTTTGAATAAATCCCCAATAGTGTCACCTGCAAAGCACCCCCACACCATCACACCTCCTCCTCCATGCTTCACTGTGGGAACCAGGCATGTAGAGTCCATCCGTTCACCGCTTTTGCGTTGCACAAAGACACGTTGGTTGGAATCAAAGATCTCAAATTTGGACTCATCAGACCAAAGCACAGATTTCCACTGGTCTAATGTCCATTCCTTGTGTTCTTTAGCCCAAACAAGTCTCTTCTGCTTGTTGCCTGTCCTTAGCAGTGGTTTCCTAGCACCTATTTTACCATGAAGGCCTGCTGCACAAAGTCTCCTCTTAACATAGTTACATAGTTAGCAAAGCCGAATAAAGACTTGCGTCCATCAAGTTCGACCTGTAAGTTATGTGGTTGCTAAAGTTGATCCAGAGGAGGGCAAAAACCCCAAATGATTTGGCCAATCTTCACCTAAGGAAAAATGCCCTCCCGACTCTGAAACCAGCAGTCAGAATAAATCCCTGTATTACCTTACTATTTTATTCTATTTTTAAGTATATGCTGAAATCTGCCTGGTATCTAGAAATGCATCCAGTCCCCGCTTGAACTGGTTTAGTGAATCCGACATTACCGTCTCCTCACTCAGTGAATTCCATATTCTCACTGCTCTTACCGTAAAGAACCCCTTCCTATGCTGGTGCTGGAACCTTTTCTCTTCCAGTCTTAGTGAGTGCCCTCTTGTTACCGTAATATCCCTCCTTTTGAACAAATCCCTGGCAAGGTCTCTATACTGTCCCCCAACATATTTGTACACATTTATTATATCCCCCCTCAATCTTCTTTTTTCCAGGCTGAATAGTCCTAGTTTTGCCAACCTCTCTGGGTATTGCAGTCCCTCCATTCCCCTTATTAATTTTGTTGCCCTCCTTTGTACCTTTTCAAGCTCGTTTATATCCTTTCTATATATTGGGGCCCATAACTGAGCACAGTATTCCAAGTGTGGTCTGACCAGTGCTTTGTACAGTGGAAGAACAATGTTCTCATCCTTTGCAGCTATACCTCTTCTGATACATCCCATTACCCTGTTTGCCCTTACAGCGGCGGCCTGACTTTGGGCACTCCAATTTAGTTTACTATCAATTAAGATGCCCAAGTCCTTCTCCATCTCTGAATTCCCCAATGATTTCCCATTCAGTGAGTACTGGTGACTTCCATTTTTCCTTCCCATATGTATGACCTTACATTTCTCCTCATTAAACCTCATTTGCCATTTAATGCTCCACCTACCCAGTTTATCCAAATCCCTCTGTAGGTCTTCACTATCCTCTTTTGTATTAATTGTTTTACATAACTTTGTGTCATCTGCAAATATTGATATTTTACTATTTAACCCGTTGACTATGTCGTTAATAAAGATATTAAATAACATTGGGCCTAGTACAGACCCCTGTGGTTCCCCACTAGTGACGCTTACCCATTCTGAGTATATTCCATTTATAACCACCCTCTGCCTTCTATCCTTTAGCCAGTTAGCTACCCACTTGCAAACATTTTCCCCCACCCCCATCATTCTCATTTTGTATACCAACCTATTATGTGGCACGCTATGGAACGCTTTTGAGAAGTCGAGATACACGACATCCACTGGTTCCCCCTGATCTAATCGAGAGCTAACCTCCTCGTAGAAGTCAATCAGGTTTGTTTGGCAGGAGTGATTCCTCATGAATCCATGTTGGATCGGGGTTAATAGATTATTAGCATCAAGATGCTCCATAATTGCCTCATTAATAAAGCCTTCAAAAATTTTGCCCACAACGGACGTCAGACTCGCCGGCCGACAGTTTCCACTTTTTGCTCCCTTTTTGAATATTGGCACTACATTTGCCTGTCGCCAATCAAGTGGTACAGACCCAGTCTCAACAGAGTCCTTAAATATAAGATATAACGGTCTGTCTATCACATTACTTAGTTCCCTTAGTACCCGTGGGTGTATGCCATCACTTTTTATCGGTCCAATATTATCCAATTTAACCCTATTACTATTTATATACGTAAAGAACAGTTTGGGATTTGATATACTTTCCCTAACAATACGTCTCTCTGTTTCCTCCTTCGCTATTTTTATTTGTTTTTTGCAGGTTCTCGTTTTTTCCTTGTAACACATTAGTGCCTCCTTGCTGTTTTCCTTTTTTAATCTCTTGAATGCCTCTTTTTTGCTATTTAACGCCCCTTTTACGTTCTTATTCAACCATATTGGTTTCCTCTTGTTTCTGGCCCTTGCTGTTGTAGAGATGTGTCTGCTGCTAGAACTCTGTGTGGCATTGACCTGGTCTCTAATATGAGCTGCTGTTAACCTGCGATTTCTGAGGCTGGTGACTCTGATAAACTTATCCTCAGAAGCAGAGGTGACTCTTGGTCTTCCTTTCCTGGGGCGGTCCTCATGTGAGCTAGTTTCTTTGTAGCGCTTGATTTTTTTGCAACTGCACTTGGGGACACATTCAAAGTTTGCCCAATTTTTCAGACTGACTGACCTTCATTTCTTAAAGTAATGATGGCCACTCGTTTTTCTTTACTTAGCTGCTTTTTTCTTGCCATAATACAAATTCTAACAGTCTATTCAGTAGGACTATCAGCTGTGTATCCACCTGACTTCTGCACAACACAACTGATGGTCCCAACCCCATTTATAAGGCAAGAAATCCCACTTATTAAACCTGACAGGGCACACCTGTGAAGTGAAAACCATTTCCGGTGACTACCTCTTGAAGCTCATCAAGAGAATGCCAAGAGTGTGCAAAGCAGTCATCAAAGCAAAAGGTGGCTACTTTGAAGAACCTAGAAGACAAGAGACATATTTTCAGTTGTTTCACACTTTTTTGTTAAGTATATAATTCCACATGTGTTAATTCATAGTTTTGATGCCTTCAGTGTGAATGTACAATTTTCAAAGTCATGAAAATACAGAAAGATCTTTAAATGAGAAGGTGTGTCCAAACTATTGGTCTGTACTGTACATACATATATATTTATAGAAAACATGAAGAAAAAATATAAAAGTTCAAATCACCTCCCTTTTCTTGAAACATGAACAGCTAATCTTTAGAATACTGTAGAACAAATTAACATATTGGGGATTGCTGCATGAGTATTTGTCAGAACTAATAAAACATTAAAATATTTATCCCATCTGATGAATGCCTAGATGGAAAAAAATCAAAATGGCAGAATTACTGTTTTTTGGTCACATCATCTCCCCCCAAAAAATAGAATAAATAGAATAAAAATAGTTCACAAAGTCATAAGGAACATCGCAACTGAACAAATAAAAAAAAAACATTTTTCAAATAAACAAACAAAAAAATACATAAACTTGGTATCCTCACAACTAACTCATAGAACAATATTACCAGTTTAATTTTACCACAAATTAAACGATATAAAACCCAACCTAAACAGCAATGCCAGAATTGTATTTCTTCTGTATTTTTCTGCTGGATTTTTTTCAGTAAATCATACGGTAAAATAATTGTGTTATTCAGAACTACAACTCATCGCTCATACGGCTATAATATTGGAAAAGCAAAAAAAGTTATGACTCTTTGAAGGCAAGGAGAAAAAAAGAAAGTGAAAAAATGAAAAATAACCATCTCCGCTAGAGGTTAACAGTCTATTATATCAAGCAAGTGATTAGAACGTGATCAAAGTTTGTCAAGCATGTATGAATTTATTTTAGCAACAGAGAAGATTAAAAGTTGCCAGAAACCTTCGACATTTCTTTCTGGCTCAAACAACACCTAGCGCTAAAAGACAATAAATTGTTAAGGGATCCCATTGTAGGTAAAAATTTATATTTTATATCTATTTTAAAGAAGCAGACGTGTAAATGTTTTGAGGAAAATTACAAACTTTAGCAGTTCTATGCCTCTTTTAGGTAGTTTACGTAAACTATTTTCCTGATTTACATTAGGTATTCATTGAGCTGGTAAATAAATCCAGTTCATGGTCACAGATTGGAGTGGGACTAAACAGATGGGATAAAATCCCATATGGTGATAGATCAGGCACTAAGCTCACAGCACACTAGCTGACTAGATATCAGAAATGACATATGATAATAGCTCTGCTGTTCAAATGTACATTGAAGAAAAGGATGCTGCATCCTTGACTAAAACATGATTCACACTTTAACCCATTAATTAGATTGTATCTCAAACAACCACATCACCACCAAATTATCTTCTCCAAATGTATCTTTAGAAAATGTAGTAATATAAATTAAGAATAAATATGCTCTATAGAGGAGAGTTTCTAGGGTCTTAAAAGATCATGGGCTTGAGCCACAAGTTCTCCCCATAAACCTCTCCTTCACTTAAAATAAAATTTTATACATAAATTGATGGTTATCATATAACAGTGTTGCTGCTAGACTAAATATTAACTATATTCAAAAACAAGCTATAGCAAAGCACACAAAAAATATCCTATAGCAAAAACACATCTACTGATAACATTATACTAGGCACAAAAACACACTACACCACACCATAACTACTGCCATTATCAATGATTCTCCTATGCACACTACATAGTGACTGAAATCCACCACCAAACTGTTAACAAAAATAAAAAAAATAATGATATTAACATATAGTGGTAGATATCAGTTTTGCAGACAGTATAAGCGATTATAGAACATTAATAAACAGTGACTCACAGTTGACCTTTTTTCTGATTCATTCACTTTTCCACTTTTTACCATTTGGCCCAGACCGCCATGACAACTTCTTCCAGCCACAACTTGTATCTGCAAGGTTTACAGCAACAAAAACCATTTGACTTCTCACATTTCCAGCATTTTCCTAGCTAATATCAAAATACACAAACTTGCCATTTTGTGCCTTTACCTGCTGCATTACACAGTGACCACAAAACATCAACTAATATTCATATGGTCACTACCATCTCCAAATAAAAGTGCTACAGAGTGCCAAAGAATAAAAGTCATTTTTTGTGCCCTAGACTTTAGTGATGTCCTTCCCAGTTATCCTCAAAGAGTAATAGTACTCCTCGAGAGTGCTCTACACAATAGCAGTGTCCACATTTGTACTTTCACACAGCAATGTTCTGTTTTAGGTCAGTTCTGACATTCCACTTGTTTATTCCATTTTAGAATAAGAGAAACAGAGTAAGTGATCTGTTGCATTAGTTATAGTAAGGGTGTTTTCACATTGCATTTCTGCTCCCATTCAGTGGCCCCTTTGGGAGTGTATGCCTACTGGAGGAGTGCACTCAGATGCAGTCTACTACGTCTGAGTGTCTGCCTTCAGTAGGCGTACACTCATGAAAATGATGCACATCAGAGAGCATGTTTTCTCTGTCTGCACCATTACAGTCTATGGTCCTGATGGCGCATATGTCTGATCCCTGTTTTGGACATATGCCCCGACGAGGGCTACTAAGTGCCATGTTAAAGCATCCTAACTGAAGCACAGGGTCACCAAAGATTATTTTCAGGGTCATCTGGTTTCTGTTTATTGTCCGTTTTTTAGAACGGAATAAATAGCGTAGCTACTGGGGAGCAGAGGGTGTGGCTGCCCCGGACCCTGCGCTCTGAGAGGCCCACCTGGGCAGGTTGGGGATAGCTGTGCCTGAAATGTGAGAAGTCAGATGTGTCTTTGTTGTAATCTCTGCAGACGAGTCCTGGCTCAAAGATGTTGCCATGTCGGTCTGGGCCAGATGGAAAAGATGGGAAAAATGAAGAACATCAGCTGTAAGTCACTATCTGTAAATGTACTGTAATCTCTTACATGTTCTGCAGGGCTGGTATCTACCACTATATGGCGTTAATATCAGTGCTGGTCTTTGCATAGAAATTTATTTTAGTAACAGCGTGGTCATCTGCTCAGGTTCTCCTACATCTACTATTAGGGTGCACCACCATAGTTGTAATCAGGGTTACCTGGTTAGGGGCCCACTCAGAAGTTTTGTCCCCACTTAACCAAACCCCTAGCTATGCCCCTGGTCCTAAAAAATTGGACCTAGATGGATAACATAATAATAAATGGGTTCTCTCTGATTCTGTTTGCACAATTGCTGTAACAGATCACTTATTCTGTTAAACAGAACAGACAAATAGAATGTCTCCTGCTACTTCTGGTCTGCCTGCTGCTCGTCTGCCTGCTGCTGCTGCAGGACTGCCAAATGCTGCTAGTCTGCCTGCTGCTGGTATGGTATGGTACGAAGCACAGCCATTATCATTGTGCACTGTGTAAAATCACTGCTTTGCACAGGCTGGAAGAACTCACAGAGCAACTCTAGTAAAAGTTAAATGGCACTGTTGTGCTAAAAAGGATTTAGGAGCCAGGAGGAGAAACTTTTCAGGGATGCACAATGCTGCGTCATGCTGTAAAGAATGAGTGAGCTGTTATGAAACTAGCATGCAACTAGTATGACGCGCCCCTGGGCCTGTGTCGCGCTGCGTTGCGCACGCGGGAGCTTACCCGGAGCCGGATCTCTTGAGGGTTGTAGTCTCGTGGCGGTGATCCGGTCCGTGCCCAGGGAGTCAGACTAAGTGGCGCTGTATTAGCGGTAGATGTTGGACGACTACGCCACCCATTGAGTACAGCTAAGGAGCTGATGCTGCAGGGCAGACCGCTGAGGCCGGTGGTAGGATTGTGCAGCGTGATAGTATAACCCCCAACGGGAGGGGTATGGCCTCAGGGCAGCCGACGTGGATGATGGGGGTAGCAGGAACCACTCGGAGACGGTACGGTGTAGTTCAGGGTCTTTACTGGTGACAAAGATAGACCCTCCCGGAGTACTGGCTAGCGATTGGGGCCTGGTCAGTCCTTGAGCAGATGGGATCTCCCCTGGCCAGGCGGAGTTGTAGGCCTCCCAAACTAACTGTACTCTTGTGGCTACCTTGCTAGAGGCGGGTATAAGTAGCCCACGTCCCTGAGTGTACCGTGTGGTGCTCACCCGTATGGCCGGTGACTCGGGGCCTTCTAGTAGCTTCCGCTCCACGACGGCGGTGCTGGTCCCATGCGTGTGACCGTGCCTTCGGGTTTCTTGGCCAGAGGACCTGGAATCCCCTGCCTGACGGATTCTGCTGCTGGGTAGGAGTTAGTCCCCACAGCCTCGGACTCCGGGTCCGGTAAGAAATCTTCTCAGTCAGGGCGAGCTCTGCAGCTGCCAGCCCCTGACTCCTTGTAACACTGCTCCCACAGAGCTCCTGTTGTTTCTTCCCATAGCTGCTTCTCTTCTCTGTCTCTACTTCTGGCATGGCCCAGGAGCTGGGCCCAGCCGGAGCCACAGCTCCCTGTCAGCCCTCCTGGCTGAACTCTCCCTCTGAACTCTCTAACCCTGCCTCAGCCCCAGGTTTATATAGGGGAAGTTCTTCCCCTCCCAGGACTGGGCAGTAGGTGTGGCATGCATAGGATTCCTGACCAAGAGACCTCCCACCTGCTCTCAGACATAACATTGCTGTTACTGTGGAAACCAGACCCCTGGGGTGCCACATTCCCCCCTAGTGAAATTTAGTACTCCGGGACTAAACATATTTTTAAACATAACAAGGTATAAACAATAATAGTACAATAAGAAAAACATATAAAGATGGTCACGGCGTGTCCGCAACCGGGTGCAGTTTTTGAAGAAAAGCAAGGTGTCCATTTCACCAAAACAGGGAGACGTAACCAGGTAGGGGTCTGTCCTGCCCCGAGCCCTTAACAGTCTTTAGTTCATTCCTAGGTTACGCTCCAACCATGTACAAGGATTCCCGGTAAATCCACCAAGGACTCCTAAAAATAACTAGAAACACATAATTATTTACAAGTAACAGACAGGTGACCACAAATAAAACAATTTAAACACTTCAAATCCTCCAACGTGCGGGTAACTGGCCTCTAGTGGCCCTAGTGGACCTACGGAGCTGACTGTCTAGCCCTGAACTACAGGGTGTAGGAGCTGTCAAGGGTAAACTGGGCAGCTGTCTACCGGCTCTTTGGCTCACTAGGGGTACGGCAGGCTCACTATAAGCAGAGGGTTGATCCTCCTGTTCTGCTTGTGTGGAGTCTTCTGCCTCCTGGACCGGCTGCTCTTCCAGCTCTACCTGTTGCTCCGTAGGCACTTGGGATGCTGGTTGGAGGAACGTGAGGACGGGTACCACAACTGCACCATTGACTTGAGTCCAGGACCGAGGGAAGTCTCCGAGCACAGTACTAACCATATCTTCCCTTTCCTCTACGGGTCGATGGTCTTCTTGTTCCTCTTCAGGGTTCCGTAGCTGTTCAGGACACTTCTTCAGGTGATCCCGAGATACAATGGCTATGGTCTCCCCTCCGTCTTTACTGATGGTACAGACTTTCGGGTTCTCGTGGCTTGAGGGCAGTACGGTGTACGGGTCCTTCTCCCACTGGTCGTCCAACTTGTGGAGCCGTCTTTTCCTCTTCAAGACCTGCTCTCCGGGTACCAGGGGAACAGCGGGAGCATACTGGTTGTAAGTTTTCTCTTGTCTTTCCCTAGCCTGACAGAGACTTCGCTCCACGCTCTCCTGTACTTTCCGGTACTGCTGCTGCCTCTCTGTGTCCCAGTCTGCTTCTGGTGAGGTGTCCTCGGGTGTCAGGACTCCCATTTCCAGGTCAACAGGTAACTTACCAGGTCTCGCCCTCATTAGGTAAGCCGGGGTACAGTTGGTGGAACCTACTGGGATGTGGTTGTATAGGTCCACCAGATCGGGCAGCTTCTCAGGCCACAGACTGCGTTCTTCCAGGGGCAACGTTTTCAGGAGATCCATTACCACCTGGTTCATTTTCTCACAAAGTCCATTAGTTTGCGGATGATAGGGTGTCGTCCTTATCTTCCGGCAGCCATACAGATTGCAGAATTCCTGGAAGACCTCCGCTTCAAAGGCAGGTCCCTGGTCCGTCAGCACTTGGTCCGGGTACCCGTGTGGACGGCAGAAGTGCTGCTGGAAGGCTCTAGCTGCTGTTTGAGCCGTTAAGTCCTTAACGGGGACGACAACCAAGAACCGGGAGTAATGATCCACAATGGTTAACGCGTAGACGTAGCCACTTCTGCTTGGGGTCAGTTTTACATGATCCAAGGCTACCAGTTCCAATGGCTGCCGGGTGACGATGGACTGCAGGGGAGTCTTCTGGCTGGCACGGTCCTTCCTTCTTAGGTTGCACGGGCCACAGTCTCTGCACCACCTCTCGATGGTTCCCCTCATGCCTACCCAGTGGAACCGCCCACGCAGCAGGAACTCCAGCTTCTTCCATCCGAAGTGTCCAGCCCCGTCGTGGTATGCTTCCATCACCATGGCTGCGTCTCTCCGTGGCACCACTACTTGCCAGATTAGTTCATGCGTCCGGGAGTTAACCATTCTGCAGCACAACTTCCCCTTGTAAAGGAACAGTCGACTCTTCTCAGCCCACAGTTGCTTGGCTTCCTCCGGAGCGTCTGGGTCAAGGCGAGCCTCTGGCCGAGTCAGCATCTCCTTCACCAGCCGGACGGCAGGGTCACTGTCTTGCGTTTCCTCCCAGTTGTAGTGAGGCAAGGGGTTAAACGTAGCGGCTTGCTTACTCCTTACCCGATGGGAATACTGGATAGTCCCATGACGGTGGAACGCGGGGAGTTCGACTTCTTCCAGTCCCTCTGGATCTTCTCCTACGTCCGGTAGGTTTGGCATCCTGGACAGGGCGTCCGCGTTGGTATTGGAGCGTCCTGCCCGGTATTTGATTGTGAACTCGTAGTTGGACAGACGGGCCATCCATCTCTGCTCTAGGGCACCGAGTCTTGCCGTGTCCAGGTGTGTCAACGGGTTGTTATCCGTGTACACGGTGAACCAGGAAGAAGCGAGGTAGTGCTTAAAGCGTTCGGTGACTGCCCACACCACTGCCAGGAACTCTAGCTTAAATGAGCTGTAATTCTCAGGGTTTCTTTCGGTGGGTCGCAGTTTTCGGCTGGCGTAAGCGATTACTCGTTCTTTCCCCTGCTGGATCTGGGACAGCACGGCTCCTAGCCCGATGTTACTTGCGTCGGTGTAGAGGATAAAGGGCTGGCTGTAATCAGGGTACGCCAGGATTTCATCCCCCGTGAGGGCCATCTTCAGCTGGCGGAAGGACTCTTCTTCTAACTTCTCCCATCTGAAGGGTGGCTTCTGGTTCTTGGCCTTCCGGGACTGGCCTATCAGGAGGTCCTGCATAGGAGCTGCCTTTTTGGTGAAACCGGGGATGAATCTGCGGTAATAGCCTACCAACCCGAGGAACTGCCGCACTTCCTTTACACTGGAGGGACTTGGCCATTCCTTAATTGCGGTGATCTTATCAGGGTCGGGAGCCACTCCATCAGCGCTCACCACGTGTCCCAGGTACTGCACCTTTGGTTTCAGGAGGTGACACTTGGAGGGTTTCACCTTTAGGCCGTAGCTTGCCAGAGCTTCGAACACTTCCGCCAGGTGTTTCAGGTGGTCCTCATACGTCTTGGAATATACGATGACATCGTCCAGGTACAACAGGACCGTCTCGAAGTTTCTGTGGCCCAGACAGCACTCCATTAATCGTTGGAAGGTTCCTGGTGCATTGCAGAGTCCGAACGGCATGCAGGTAAACTCGCTAAGTCCCATCGGGGTGGTGAATGCGGTCTTCTCCCGGTCCGCCTCTGCTACAGGAACCTGCCAGTACCCACTAGTGAGATCCAAGGTAGAGAAGAAGTTAGCAGATCTTAAAGCAGCCAAAGAGTCCTCTATCCTTGGTAAGGGGTACGCATCCTTGTGTGTGATACGGTTGATTTTCCGGTAATCTACACACATCCTCATGGTGTTGTCTTTCTTTTTGACTAAGACTAGTGGAGCTGCCCAGGGGCTACAGCTATCCCTGATCACCCCAGCCTCCTTCATGTCTCTAAGCATCCCCTTGGCGTGTTGGTAGTGTGCAGGGGGTACGGGTCGATACCTCTCTTTTATGGGAGGATGGTCTCCCGTGGGGATGTGGTGTTCTACCCCCTTGACTCTCCCGAAGTCTAACGGGTGTTTACTAAACACTCTCTCGTACTCTTGAACCACCCGATAGACTCCCTGTTTCTGGTGTGAGGGAGTGGAGTCAGTACCCAAATGTAGTTGCTGACACCAGTCCTCCATTGTTTTCTGAGAGCCGTTACTGTTAGAACCTTGCTGTTAGGTTTTTTTTCCTTTGCTGGTCACATGACCTTGTTGGCCTATTTAATCCTGCTCCGCCCTTCTGGCTTTGCTGGACTTCATTGTATATCTACTTTCTAGCTAGCCTGTGCTCTGTATCTAACTCTGTTAGTTTGCTTGGTCTACGGACCTCTAGGTTCTATCTATTTTGTTTGTTCGTTTGTCTGCTACTATTTCTGTTAGGAGGTGTCCCATATTCCTCCCAGTCCTTAGTACTTGTAGGGATTCCCTCCCCAAATCTATAGGTCTCCGTACAGACTAGATTAGGACTTTAGCAGGTCTGATCGCAGGATCAGGTTCCCTGTTACATCGTAGGGATTCAGCTGAGTCTTATAGTAGGGACAGATCTCCTCTCTTTCCTTAGCTTTGGTAGCAGAACATAACAGTAAGTCCAGCCTGTAAATTCTCTAAGGAAAGATTTTTTTTTGTTCCATCATGGTGTCGGTTCAGGATTTGGCTAAACACCTGCAGGGACTCTCTCTGGAAGTGGCCGAGCTCCGTCAGCACGTGAGTAACTGTCCTGGAGCATATTTCTTGGAGCCTAAGGTATGTTTGCCGGATTTATTTTTTGGTGAACATCGAGAATTTTTTTCATTTAAAAATGCTTGCTTATTGTATTTTCGTTTGAGACCCAAGTCCTCTGGGGATGAATCCCAGCGCGTAGGGTTCATTATGTCACTTTTGCGCAAAGAGCCTCAGGAGTGGGCCTTTTCTTTGCAACCTAGTGATACATGCTTCAGATCAGTGGATAGTTTTTTTTCTGCTTTAGGACTATTATATGATGATCCTGACCGTGTGGCATCAGCTGAGACTGAGTTGAGACGTTTAAAACAAGGATCAGGTAATATGGAAAAATATTGTACACATTTTCGTCGTTGGTCCACTCAAACAGGGTGGAACGATTCTGCTCTGAAAAGTCTATTTCTTGCTGGGCTCAGTGAAAAGGTTAAAGACCTGCTAATTGCTTATCCTACACCTGAGGATTTGCAACAGGCTATGCAATTAGCTATACGGGTGGATAGAAGACTGCGTGCTAGGGTTAATGAGAGCAAATCCTCTGCTATGTCAGTTTCTGGTTATGATAATGTGTGTACTAACAGTGGTGAACCGATGGAGATTGGATCGGTGGCACCTCGCTCTCAAGAAAAACACCGTCGTTTTTCAGAAGGCTTGTGTTTCTATTGCGGGAAATCTGGTCATTTGATTAAAGGCTGTGAGCTTCGTATGAAGAAAGAAAAAAAAATGGTCAGTCATGCCCGTATTGCCTGTTTAAATTCCAAGGGTATATTTTTAGCTGCTTCCACGATTGCTCAGGAAAAATTAATGGAATTTCGGGTGTTTGTTGATTGCGGGTCTACACTGAATGTTATTGATGGGGGATTCGTGGAAAAACTCAATTTAAAACCTGAACCTTTATCATTCCCCATTGCTGTGGTTTCTGTGGATGGCTCCCCTTTGAAGAATATTACTCTCAAGGTCAGTGAATTTCCTCTCACTATTAATGGTGTTCACCATGAGAAATTGGATTTGGTAGTGTTGAATAACTTGCCTTCTCCAGTAATATTGGGATTGCCCTGGTTAAAATTTCACAATCCTGTACTGGATTGGTCTACCAGTGAAATTAAATCCTGGAGCCATAAATGTTATGACAAGTGTTGTAACGGGCGTATTGCAGCTTTGGATAGGGGAGAATTGCCTGTTCCTATTCAGGATTTTTGGAGAGTTTTTTCTGAGAAAGAATCGCAGGTTTTGCCTCCCCATAGAGACTATGATTGTTCTATTGAATTTGTCCCTGGAGCGACTCTTCCTAAAAGTCGTTTATTTAACCTTACTATTCCTGAGAGGAAGGCTTTGGAGGAATACATACAGACAAGTTTGGCCGCCGGTCACATTAGGCCCTCTAAGTCTCCTGTGGCGGTTGGATTTTTTTTTGTAAAAAAAAAGGACGGCGGTTTACGTCCTTGTCTGGATTTTCGTGAGATTAACAAAATTACGGTACGCAATCCTTACCCACTGCCATTGATTCCTGATCTGTTTAACCAGTTATTGGGGGCCAAGTGGTTCTCTAAAATTGACCTTAAGGGGGCATACAATCTGTTGCGCATGAAGGAGGGTGATGAATGGAAGACTGCTTTTAACACTCCTGTGGGTCATTTTGAGAATCTGGTTATGCCTTTTGGTCTTACTAATGCTCCTGCATTTTTTCAGAATCTGATTAATGACATCCTTAGACCTTTGATCGGTAAAAATGTGGTTGTGTATTTGGATGACATTTTGATTTATTCGCCAGATCTGGAGTCTCATTGGCGGAGTGTGCGTGAGGTATTACAGTTATTAATGGACAATTCGCTTTTTGCTAAGCTGGAGAAATGTGAGTTCGCTGTACAGAGAATTAGTTTTTTGGGCTACATTATCTCCAGCAAAGGTTTTGAGATGGATCCGGTTAAGGTTCAGGCTGTGCAGGAATGGCCTAGGCCTATTGGTTTGAAATCGATACAGAGGTTTTTGGGTTTCGCCAATTACTATAGAAAATTCATAAAAAATTTTTCTAGTATTGTCAAACCTCTGACTGATCTCACCAGGAAAGGTGCTGATGCGGTTCAGTGGTCTTCTGAGGCCATTGAAGCTTTTGTGTATCTCAAGGAGAGGTTCACCTCTGCTCCCATCCTTATGCAGCCTGATGTTACTAGGCCGTTTTTGGTTGAGGTTGATGCTTCCTCTGTGGGGGTTGGCGCAGTATTGTCTCAGGATAACGGGGATGGATTACATCCCTGTGCATTTTTTTCAAAAAAATTTTCGGAGACTGAATTGAATTACGATATTGGTAATCGGGAATTATTGGCTATTAAACTCGCATTTGAACACTGGCGCCACTTCTTGGAAGGTGCGGAATTTCCCGTTCAGGTTCTTACGGATCATAAAAATCTGATATATCTTGACGCTGCCAAGCGCCTGAATGCCCGTCAGGCTAGGTGGGCACTGTTTTTCTCGCGGTTTAATTTCTCCGTTACTTACATCCCTGGTACTAAGAATGTTAAGGCGGATGCCTTGTCTCGCAGTTTTTCTCCCATAGTCGGTGCTGAGAAAGAGGAAAACATTTTACAAGAAGGTGTTGTGATAGCTGCTTTAGACTCCGTTTTGGAAGATGAGATTCTTAAAGCTCAGGAGAATGCCCCATCTAACACTCCTCATGGGAGGTTGTTTGTGCCTGGGACCTTTAGGAGAGATTTGTTTGTTGAGTGTCACGAATCTCGGTTGGCAGGTCATCCCGGAATCTCTGAGACCAAGAGACTGGTGGGTCGCAGTTTTTGGTGGCCTGGATGGCAGAAGGAAGTCATTAAGTGGGTGCGCCAATGTACTATATGTGCTAGATCTAAGTCCTCACATACTCCTGCTGCGGGGTTGCTTTGTCCTTTGGAGGTCCCCAGTGCTCCTTGGACACATTTGGCTATGGACTTTATAACTGACCTTCCCCCCTCTGAGGGTTTTACTGTCATCTGGGTGGTCGTGGACCGTTTTAGCAAGATGTGTCACTTGGTTCCCTTCGTCAAACTGCCCTGCGCTAAAACTCTCGCTAAGGCCTTTGTCAAGGAAATTGTCAGACTTCATGGCGTTCCTACTGACATTGTTTCTGATAGGGGTCCTCAGTTCGTGGCTCGTTTTTGGCGTGCCTTTTGTGACAGGTTGGGAATTCATTTGTCGTTTTCGTCCGGATATCATCCTGAATCTAATGGCCAGACAGAAAGGAAAAACCAGGATGTTGAGCAGTTCTTGCGTTGTTTTGTGACAGACAATCAAGAGGGGTGGTCTGAGTTTCTGCCACTTGCCGAATTTGCTCTGAACAATCATACATCTTCTTCTGCTGGTTGTTCGCCTTTTTTTTGTTGTTCTGGGAGACATCCGTCGTTTGGGTCGTTCTCCAAGTTGGGATCTGCCGTGCCTGAGGAGGAGAATTTTTCCGGTGATTTGGAAAGAGTTTGGACGGATGTGCGTGGTAATCTTCAGGAGGCCAACAGAAAATCTAAAGACTACTTTGATAGGAAACGACAGGAGGTTTTGTTCGCTGTTGGTGACATGGTTTGGTTGTCCTCTAGGAATCTGCGGTTGAGGATTCCTTCTAAGAAATTGGGTCCCAAGTTTGTAGGGCCCTTTAAGGTGCTTCAGGTTGTCAACCAATCTGCTGTTAGGTTGGAGGTTCCTACCTCCTGGAGAATTAATCCGGTCTTTCATGTCTCTCTGTTAAAAAAAGCTGTTGTGTCGGATGGTGACGCCTCTGCCTCTGTTCCTCCGGTGGTGGAGGATGGGGAATATGAAATTTCTCGCATCCTTGACTCTAGACGGTATAGAGGTAGTTTGCAGTATCTTGTGGCCTGGAAAGGTTTCGGACCCGAGGATAACTCTTGGGTGAGGTCGGATGATGTTTCCGCGTCCAGACTTATCAGAGCGTTTCACAGGAGATTTCCTGATAAGCCTGGTCCTAGGGGATCCGGAGGATCCTCTTAGAAGGGGGGGTACTGTTAGAACCTTGCTGTTAGGTTTTTTTTCCTTTGCTGGTCACATGACCTTGTTGGCCTATTTAATCCTGCTCCGCCCTTCTGGCTTTGCTGGACTTCATTGTATATCTACTTTCTAGCTAGCCTGTGCTCTGTATCTAACTCTGTTAGTTTGCTTGGTCTACGGACCTCTAGGTTCTATCTATTTTGTTTGTTCGTTTGTCTGCTACTATTTCTGTTAGGAGGTGTCCCATATTCCTCCCAGTCCTTAGTACTTGTAGGGATTCCCTCCCCAAATCTATAGGTCTCCGTACAGACTAGATTAGGACTTTAGCAGGTCTGATCGCAGGATCAGGTTCCCTGTTACATCGTAGGGATTCAGCTGAGTCTTATAGTAGGGACAGATCTCCTCTCTTTCCTTAGCTTTGGTAGCAGAACATAACAGTTACCTTCCTCCGGGGAAGATGGAGGCAAGGGTTCTACGGACTGCATGGAATCTTGATTGATGGTATACAATTTGGCTAGCGTGGCATACCGGGGCAGGTACACTTCCCTCTTCCCGATATTTATTATGCGAACGGGCACCCTCCCATGGCGTACATTGACCACCCCCCGTGCTGTCAAAATGGTGGGCCTACTGTCTGAGTAAACTGGTTCTACCATTGCCTGGTAATCTCTACCTCTCAGACCAATAGCTGCCCGGCACCAAATCATCATTTCACTTTTCGGGGGCATGGCAATAGGGAAAGGGTCACACATTCGCACGCTACCAATCTCACCACCGGAGAGTTCTAGCTGTTGCCGTCGCATAAGTGCCCGGATCTCTTTCTGGAGCACTCGCTGCTGGCCGGAGCTGGCGTTCTTGGCAACCTGCTGTAAAAGGAAAATCACCTCTGCAAGACAATTTTCAATTACATTAGTCCCTAGAGTTATCTTTGGGTGACTCTCGTGTTTGTCAATGTCTACAATGATCAGTCCCTGTGCTGCCAGTTCGACTCTACCGATTTTAATGGTCACCTCTTTAAATCCAATCTGTGGCACGGGCTGACCATTGCTGGCGATGATACTCAAGTCGTCGTCAGGGTAGCGGGTGATATCCGAGTCATTCCAGTACTGCTTGAAGAGCACGTACGGGATGGTGGTGACCTGTGACCCGGTGTCCAGTAGGGCACTCATAGGAATGCCATCCAGTACCACGGGTAAGACTGGACGTCCTCCCACATATTTGTCGCGCCAGTTCGATGGGCCTGGTGATCTTTTTCCTGGGGGTTGGCCCTCTACCCCAGGTTGTGCCAGTTTAAAGG
Organism: Phyllobates terribilis; assembly: GCF_046119375.1. Classification (NCBI taxonomy): domain Eukaryota; kingdom Metazoa; phylum Chordata; class Amphibia; order Anura; family Dendrobatidae; genus Phyllobates; species Phyllobates terribilis. The sequence continues at coordinate 794,467,080 of NW_027362761.1, forward strand.
ACAGTACCTTGCCATATGTCCGGGTTGATTGCAGCGGCGGCAGATGGGTCGTCCGTCCTCGTTGTATCGGTCGCTGGGTCTTCCTCTGGCCGGTGGGGTCCTCCTTGGTCGACGCCACGGGATGTCCTCCAGTCCGGATGCCAGCTGGATCTTCCCTGGAGTGGAAACCTGTAAAGACTGCACAGTTCGGGTTAGCGCAGCAACGCTTTTAGCTAGCTCTTGGACCTGATGGTGCAGGTCTGGAGCCGGGTCACTGTTCAAAGCCTGCGCATCAGCTCCCACAGGCCCTGCCGACAAGGGCGCCGCCTCCTGGTGGTAAGTGGTAGTGGGGCGTCTGGGGGTCACAACGCCACCTGGTGCCGGTTCTCGAAGCACCCGGATGGCTCTGTCCTTGAACTGTGCAAATCCCAGATGAGGGTCCTGTAAGGCCATTGCCCGCAACTGGGTTCGGTGGGCATTGCAATATAAACCCTCTATAAATTGTTCAGTCAACAGCCTGTCCTCGTCTCCCACGCCGTCAGGGTCGGTCTGCTTAATGGCTCTCAGGGCCTCTTGTAGGTTCAGGGCATAGTCCCTTATACTCTCATGTGCCCGCTGTTTGCACCGGTAGAATCTAAGCTTGATCTCGGCTGAGGTGCGGGTATCAAAGGTGTCCCTCAGCCGGGTTAGTATCCCTGCGACAGTCCTCCCCCCAGGTGGCCAGGACTTTACCTCCCTTTGGGCTGCCCCGGTTAATTGGGCCACCAGGATGCTCACTTTTTGCTCCTCTGTGAGGGGGTACACCTGGAAGAGGCTATCCAGCTTTTCTCTAAAGTCATGCAGGGTATGTGACTCCCCTGAGTACTGGGGTAGCCAGGCTGCCCCCGGGATATAGGGCATGGTGAAAGGCATGACCGCAACAGCGGTGGCGCTGGCGGGGGTTGAAGCGGTGAAGCTGTCCTCCGTATCCGGCATCCTTCTCCCCCCTAGTGGACCGTGGCCTACCTTGCGATGATCCTCTTCCGTAGGCCGCGGCTCCGCAGTGGATCGTCAGGGTTGAGGACCTTCCGTCGCGCTCCTGTGACGTCGGCGTCTGCTGGGCTCCTTCCAGGACCTTACGCAACGTCCGGACGTGAGGCGGGGCTTCAGTTCTCGCGCGCTTTCGGAGTCCACGCCCCTCTTCTTCCCGCACGGCGTCCTCAAGATGGCGTCCAATGGCGGGAAAACTCCACGTATGGCGGGAAGAAGGCTGAAGATGGCGCCGGATGGCGGGAAAACTCCACCGATGGCGGGAAGGAAGCGGAAGATGGCGCCGGATGGCGGGAATCTTCACCACAGGTAAGTTTGAACAGTCTTTTTCAGGCACGCAGTACCCGGTGGTTGCGGGCACGAAATCCTGCCGACTACGCCAAAAGTTGACGCGCCCCTGGGCCTGTGTCGCGCTGCGTTGCGCACGCGGGAGCTTACCCGAAGCCGGATCTCTTGAGGGTTGTAGTCTCGTGGCGGTGATCCGGTCCGTGCCCAGGGAGTCAGACTAAGTGGCGCTGTATTAGCGGTAGATGTTGGACGACTACGCCACCCATTGAGTACAGCTAAGGAGCTGATGTTGCAGGGCAGACCGCTGAGGCCGGTGGTAGGATTGTGCAGCGTGATAATATAACCCCCAACGGGAGGGGTATGGCCTCAGGGCAGCCGACGTGGATGATGGGGGTAGCAGGAACCACTCGGAGACGGTACGGTGTAGTTCAGGGTCTTTACTGGTGACAAAGATAGACCCTCCCGGAGTACTGGCTAGCGATTGGGGCCTGGTCAGTCCTTGAGCAGATGGGATCTCACCTGGCCAGGCGGAGTTGTAGGCCTCCCAAACTAACTGTACTCTTCTGGCTACCTTGCTAGAGGCGGGTATAAGTAGCCCACGTCCCTGAGTGTACCGTGTGGTGCTCACCCGTATGGCCGGTGACTCGGGGCCTTCTAGTAGCTTCCGCTCCACGACGGCGGTGCTGGTCCCATGCGTGTGACCGTGCCTTCGGGTTTCTTGGCCAGAGGACCTTGAATCCCCTGCCTGACGGATTCTGCTGCTGGGTAGGAGTTAGTCCCCACAGCCTCGGACTCCGGGTCCGGTAAGAAATCTTCTCAGTCAGGGCAAGCTCTGCAGCTGCCAGCCCCTGACTCCTTGTAACACTGCTCCCACAGAGCTCCTGTTGTTTCTTCCCATAGCTGCTTCTCTTCTCTGTCTCTACTTCTGGCATGGCCCAGGAGCTGGGCCCAGCCGGAGCCACAGCTCCCTGTCAGCCCTCCTGGCTGAACTCTCCCTCTGAACTCTCTAACCCTGCCTCAGCCCCAGGTTTATATAGGGGAAGTTCTTCCCCTCCCAGGACTGGGCAGGAGGTGTGGCATGCATAGGATTCCTGACCAAGAGACCTCCCACCTGCTCTCAGACATAACATTGCTGTTACTGTGGAAACCAGACCCCTGGGGTGCCACAAGTATGCAAATAGAAATTAATTAACACCTTTCTGACATTATCAGTAACAGTATGCTGCGCCATGCTGTAAAGAATGAACTAAATTTTATGAAACTAGTATGCCACTAGAAATTAATTAACCCCTTTCTGACATTATCAGTAACAGTACGTCCCTGTACCCTAGGCCTTATGGACCAGGTACGTACTATTACTAACAATGTGAAGCTGTGCGGGGCAATCGCCGCCGGGTGTGAGCTGACACCCTGTGCTATTTGCCAGGAGCAAGCCTGCACCATTTCGGGCATATTAACCCCGAAATGCTGCGATCAAAGTCAATTGCAGCATTCTGGGTGCAAGGGGAGGTAAGCGCACGCCTCTTACCTTGTTTCCGGAGTCCCGCGCTGTGTCTGCTGGGTCCCGGTCATTGCCATGGTGACCCGATATCATTATGGTCACCAGGCATCATTAAGTTACTTTGATCATGCGCAGGGAAACAATCAAAGTAACTTGTGCCTGTGCAGGGCTGACCTGTGCCTACTGCATCTCTATGCAATGCAAGCAATGAGCCTGCAAAAAATGAAAGTCCCATAGTGGGACAAAGGGTAAAAGTAAAAAAATGTGTCAGAAAGGGAAAAAAATCCCCCAAAAATTTAAAAATATAGAAAAAAAGAACAAACAATGCAAAAAAATAAAAATATACTGTACCCATAATAAATATTATTATGAAAAAAAAACAATAAAAGTACACATATTTGGTATATCCAAAATGACCTAACCTAGAAAACGGTCGCACTAGTTAACTCCTTTAGTGAACACGGTAAAAAACAACAAAAAAAACAAAGCAAAAATTGATGCTTTATCATTATACTGCCAAAAAAAAAATGGAATAAAATGCGATCAAAAAGTGAATGTAAATAAAAATGGTACAGCTGAAAACGTCATCTTGTCCTGCAAAAAACAAGCCACCAAACAGCTCCATCAGCCGAAAATAAAAAGTTATAGCTCTCAGAATAAAGCGATACAAAAAAAATATTTTTTCTATAAAATAGTTTGCATTGTGTAAAAGTAACAAAACATAAAAAACTTTATAAATGTAGTATCGCTGTAAATGTACTCACCCTAAGAATAACACTACATTACCAATTTTACCACATGCAGAACGGCATAGAAAAAAAAAAAACAATTCCTAAATTGTTGGTTTTTGTTTATTCTGCCTCCCAAAAGACAAGATTAGAAAGCAATCAAAAAATGTCATTTGCCCGAAAATTGTACCAATAAAAACATCAACTCGTCAAGCAAAAACAAGCCCTTACATGACTCTGTTGGCCGAAATACAGAAAAATTATTGGAAAAACTAGTCTTTGCAAAAAAAAGCATCTTTTAGTGTGTGACATCTGCCAAACATAAAAACACAATATGAATCTGGTATCACTGTAATCGCACCAACCCGATGAATAAAGTCGTCTAATCACTTATACCACACAAGAAACAGCATAAAAAATAAATTCTAGGGTTAGGGTTGTGCTAGGGTTAGGGTTGTGCTAAGGTTATAATTATGCTAGGGTTAGGGTTGTGCTAGGGTCAGGGTTGGGGTTGTGCTAGAGTTAGGGTTGTGCTACGGTTAGGGTTAGGGTAGGGTTAGGGTTGTGCTAGGGTTACGGTTGTGCTAGGGTTAGGGTTGTGCTACAGTTAGGGTTGTGCTAGGGTAAAGGTTATTGTTGTGCTAGGATTAGGGTTGTGCTAGGGTTAGGGTTGTGCTATGGTTAGAGTTAGGGTTGTGCTAGAGTTAAGGTTGTGCTAGGGTTGGGGCTGTGCTAGGGTTGGGATTGTGCTAGGGTTGGGATTGTGCTAGGGTTGGGATTGTGCTAGGGCTGGGGTTGTATTAGGGTTGGGGTTAGGGTTGTGAAGGGGTTGGGATTTTTTCAAAAGTAAAGAAAAAAAATGATGACGATATGGCGACTAGTGTTGAGCACAAGTGCTTGCTACATGAGTTTGCATCGGGTTTGCACCGAGTATCGCGGGTGTTCGAGTGACATGCTCGAGGGTCTGCCCTATATGTTTCAAGGCTGTTATACAACTAAAAAATCCTCTCAGGGATTGCCTGCCATGCACAAGAGATCCTCGCATGTTTTTTTGGGTGTATAACAACCGTGAAACATGCAGGGCGGGGACTCGAGCATGTCACTTGAGCACCCGCGATACATGGTGCATACTTGAGTACCTGATGCAAACTCAAGTAGCGAGCACTTGCGCTCAAGTCTAATGACAACTTATTCAATATGATGACCTAATGTTATCAAATTCTGTGTCATACCTATGAGTTCAAAATGTTCACTATACCCTTTGATAAAATCCTTGAGGGGTCTAGTTTCCAAAATGGGGTCATTTGTGGGGGGGTTTCCACTGTTTAGGCGCATCAGGGGCTCCTCAAATTCGACATTGCCTCCACTCTCGATTCCAGCCAATTTTGCATTCAAAAAGTCACACAGTGCTCCTTCCCTTCTGAACCCTGCCATGCACCAACACATACTCAGGAGAAATTGCACAACAGTTTAGGGTGTCCATTTTCTCCTCTTACCCTTGTGAAAATAAAAAAATTGGGGCTAAAAGATCACTTTTGTGGAAAAAAATAGATTTTTATATTTTCACTGCTCTACGTTATAAACTTCTGTCAAACACCTGGGAGTTCAAGGTGCTCACCACATATCTAGATAAGTTCTTTGAGGGGTCTAGTTTCCAAGATGGTGTCACTTGTGGGGAGTTTCCACTGTTCATAAAGACCCCTCAAAGTCACTTCAAATGTGATGTGATCCCTAAAAAAATGGTTTTGTAAATTTTGTTGGAAAAATGAGAAATCACTGGTCAACTTTTAATCATTATAACTTCCTAAAAAAAAAATGTTGTTTCCAAAATTGTGCTAATGTAAAGTAGACATGTGGGGAATGTTATTTATTAACTATTTTGTGTGACATATCTCTCTGATTTAAGGGCATGAAAATTAAAATTTTGAAAATTGCTAAATTTTCAACATTTTCGCCAAATTTTTGATTTTTTCACAAATAAACGCAAGCCATATAGAATAAATTTTACCACTATCATGAAGTACAATATGTCACAAAAAAAAATCTCAGAATCAGTGGGATCTATTGAAGCGTTCCAGAGTTATTACCTCAAAAAGGCACAGTGGTCAGTATTGTAAAAATTGGCCTCGCCATTAACATGCAAACCACCTTCAGGGGAAAAGGGTTAATTTTATTTAAAACTCAAAAATGCTAAGTATTTCTAAAGATTTGGGCCAATTCGCTTATGATGTAGACAAAGGCCCCAAATTAAAGTGCCTTGCGACACCCTTGGCCCTATATGAAATACGTACCTGACCAGTTTCCTTTACAACACAGGGTTTAATTTCATAGTAAGCCAATTATTATGTTAGTGTACAATGTGGAAGAAAACCCATACAAGCATGGGACAAACATACAAACTTCATGACAAAAAACAAAAGACAAGGTCAGCACTCTTATAGTATTAAATTAATGTGCAGGTGCACGTATGCTGTGCCCGATATACACAAACAGGTGCTTCTCACAAAATTAGAATATGATCAAAAAGTTAATTTATTTCAGTTCTTCAATACAAAAAGTGAAAATCATTAATTATATAGAGTCATTACAAACAGAGTGGTCTATTTCAAGTGTTTATTTCTGTTAATGTTGATGATTATGGCTTGCAGCCAATGAAAACACAAAAGTCATTATCTCAGTAAATTAGAATACTTTATAACAACAGCTTGAAAAATTTTTTTTAAATACGAAATGCTGGCCTACTGAAATGTATGTTCAGTAAATGCAATTAATACTTGGCCGGGGCTCCTTTTGCATCAATTACTGCCTCAATGCGGCGTGGCATCGAGGTGGTCAGCCTGTGTCACTTCTGAGATGTTATGGAAGCCCAGGTTGCTTTGATAGCAGCCTTCAGCTCGCGTGTATTGTTAGGTCTGGTGTCTCTCATCTTCTTCTTGACAATACCCCATAGATTCTCTTAAGGTCAGGCGAGTTTGCTGGCCAATCAAGCACAGTGATACTGTTGTTTTTAAACCAGGTATTGGTACTTTTGGCAGTGTGGACAGGTGCCAAGTACTGCTGGAGAATGAAATTTCCATCACCAAAAAGCTTGTCGGCAGAGGGAAGCATTTACTGGTAGATGGCTGCGTTGACTTTGTCTTGATTAAACACAGTGGACCTACACTACCATCACTGATTGTGGAAACTGCACACTAGACCTCAAGCAGCTTGGATTGTGTGCCTCTCAACTCTTCCTCCAGACTCTGGGACCTTGATTTCCAAATGAAATGCAAAAGTTATTTTCATCTGAAAGCAACATCTTGAGCATCGGTCCAGGACTTTTTCTCCTTGGCCCAGGTAAGACTTTTCTGGCGTTGTCTATTGGTCATGAGTGGCTTGACACAAGAAATGCGACACTTGTAGCCCATGTCCTGGATACGTCTGTGTGTGGTAGCTCTTTAAGCAGTGACTCCAGCAGCAGTCCTCTCCTTGTGAATCTTCCCCAAATTTTTGAATGGCCTTTTCTTAATCCTTTGAAAGCTGCAGTTATCCCTGTTGGTTGTGCACCTTTTTCTACCACACTTTTTCCTTCTGCTCAACATTCCATTAATATGCTTGGTTACAGCACTCTGTGAACAGCCAGCTTCTTTAGCAATGACCTTTTGTGGCTTGCCCTCCTTATGAAGTGTGTCAATGACTGCCTTCTGGACATCTGTCAAGTCAGCAGTCTTCCCCATGATTGTGGAGCCTACTGAAACAGACTAAGGGGCCTTTTTAAACACGAAGGAAGCCTTTACAGGTGTTTTTTGATAATTATTTTAATTTACTGAGATAATGTCTTTTGTGTTTTCATTGGCTGTAAGCCATAATCATCAACGATAACAAAAATAAACACTTGAAATAGATGACTCTATATAATATATGAGTTTCACTTTTTGTATTGAAGAACTGAAATAAATTAACTTTTTGATGATATTCTAATTTAGTGAGAAGCACCTGTATATACAGTACAGACCAAAAGTTTGGACACACCTTGTCATTTAAAGATTTTTCTGTATTTTCATGACTATGAAAATTGTACATTCACACTGAAGGCATCAAAACTATGAATTAACACATGTGGAATTATATACTTAACAAAAAAGTGTGTAACAACTGAAAATATATCTTATATTCTAGGTTCTTCAAAGTAGCCACCTTTTGCTTTGATGACTGCTTTGCACACTCTTGGCATTCTCTTGATGAGCTTCAAGACGTAGTCACCGGAAATGGTCTTCCAACAATCTTGAAGGAGTTCCCAGAGATGCTTAGCACTTGTTGGCCCTTTTGCCTTCACTCTGCGGTGCAGCTCACCCCAAACCATCTCGATTGGGTTCAGGTCTGGTGACTGTGGAGGCCAGGTCATCTAGCGTAGCACCCCATCACTCTCCTTCTTCGTCAAATAGCCCTTACACAGCCTGTAGGTGTGTTTGGGGTAATTGTCTTGTTGACATATTTTCAGTTGTTTCACACTTTTTTGTTAAGTATATAATTCCACATGTGTTAATTCATAGTTTTGATGCCTTCAGTGTGAATGTACAATTTTCATAGTCATGAAAATACTGAAAAATCTTTAAATGAGAAGGTGTGTCCAAACTTTTTGTCTGTACTATATATACCAACAAAATGCATCAGCACACTGCAAATAATGAAAACATCAATTCAGCAGTTGCTATACATGTAAAAAAGTTGAGGTACTTAGCTCTTTTAATCAAAAAGCAAACACCCACATCTTCTCGCTCAACCTTCCTGTCCTAATTACAAGGGGTTCGCAGTACACCACTATTGGACCCAGAGCAGTGTCAAAAGGTTGTTGATGGGATAGCAGATAATGCTTCCAGTCACTTTGCCACCACCACCACCCTGTCTTTTACAGGGTCAAGTCTCAGTAGCCATGAGTCTGGACCGCAAATTCCTCATCCTGATTCTCCTTCGTCCCACCACGCCGAGTGCCCGGAGATAACTGATCCCACACTTGGACACTCCAAAGAGCTGTTCACTCTTCCATTTGAATATTCGGGCCTCTCAATCAGGCAGCTTCAAGCGAGTCAAGAGCTGAACGCATGTAGCGATGCCCAAATATTGGAGCAGCCATGGTCACACGAAGGCAAAGTGGGAAAGTGCAACTACTGTTGCAGGAGCTGGATGATGATGTTGAGACACAATTGCCAGAAAGTCAGGAAGAGGACCAGGGTGTGTAAGTGAAGACGAGGTGGTGGATAATATAGTAACTGACCCAATCTGGCAAGGGGACATACAGAGCGAGGACAGCAGCACACAGGGGGAGGAAGGCGTAGCACCACAATGGGCAGGAAGAAGCAATGTGGTGGCTGCAGACACAAGGCGAGAAAGCGTTCCTTGCAATGCAACATGACTGAAGTTGCCAGTACAACTGTTAGGTCTTCCCAAATCTGGTTGTTTTTTAAAGACTCTGCAGATAACCCCAAAAAGGCCATTTGCACCCCCTGCCAGGCCAGCATCAGCAGGGGTAGCAAAACTACCAGCCTTTCCACCACCAGCATTATCAGGCACATGGCAGCAAAGCACCCAACTAAGTGGGCCAAACCCCAGGGTCCAGAATCAGTGTCTGCGGGTGACACCACTGCTTCTCCCGCTGTTGTGTGTGCACTCCAATCGCCTGTCCATTGCGCATGCCAAGATGCCTCCAGCCCACACTCTCAACTAGCACCATCAGCAAGCACATCCATGTTCTTGTCCCAGCGCAGTGTTCAGTTGTCCCTACCCCAATCCTTGGAATGCAAGCGCAAATATGCAGCCAATGCCCCACAGGCCACACTACTAAATTCACACATTTCACAAATGTTTGCGCTTGAAATGTTGCCTTTTAGGCTCGTGGAGATGTAAGCTTTCCGCAACCTGATGGCGCTGGCCATCCCTCGGTACTCGGTCCCCAGCTATTTCTCCCGGTGTGCCATCCCCACATTACACGAGCATGTGTCCCACAACATTAGCCGTGGCCTCAACAACACAGTTACTGGGAAAGTCCACCTAACCACGGACACGTGGACAAGTGCTTGTGGGCAGGGACGGAACATCTCGCTGACGGCACACTGGGTTAATAAAGTGGAAGCCGGGACACAGTCGGACGTTGGGACGGAACACGTCCTCCCGACGCCAAGGATTGCAAGCTCTGGGTCAATCAGGGTTGCTACTACATTCTACAGCTCCTGCACCTCCTCCTCCTTCTCCTCTTCAGCCTCCATCTCCGAAATGACCAGTTGCAAGCTGGAAGCACTGCAGCACGGCCTCAGTCTTGCGGCAATAGGCTGTGCTGAAGCTAATATGCTTAGGTGACAAACGGCACAATGCTGAAGAGTTATGGACAGCTCTTAAAGAGCAGTCAGATCTGTGGCTGACACCGCTGAACCTACAGCCAGGCATTGTCGTGTGTGACAATGGCCGGAACCTGCTGGCGGCTCTGTGGCGAGGCGAGCTCACACACATACCATGCCTGGCCCATGTGCATAACCTCGTGGTTCAGTGGTTTCTCAAAACCTACCAGGATCCGACGGATCTGCTTGTCAAAATACGCCACCTGTGTGCCCATTTTAGAAAGTCAGCTACAGCTTCCGTTGCCCTTGCCTTGCTTCAGCAGCATTTGCAGTTTCAAGCTCACCGAGTGAAATGCGATGTCAGTTGTTGACTACCAGCATCAACAGGGCTGTTGGATGTCAGACATATGTACCATTCTCCAAAACTTTGAGGACTCACCAAGATGGTGAACGGCGATGACACCATAATTAGCGTCACCATCCCACTACTCTGTATTCTGAAAAGCTCTCTGCTCACAATCAAAGAGGATTCATTGCAGCCAGAGCACGATGAGATGGAGCAAGGAACCATAAAGGGTGATTACGCACAGCCTAACCTCATCTCATCCCAACGTGGATTGGGTGACAATGAGGAAGAGGATGAGGAGGAGGAAGAACAGGAGCTAGTTTCATGCGCTATAGACAGTACTACCTGCACAACTGTCATACTGTCTGTTCAGCGTGGATGGCCTGAGGACAGAGAGGAGGAGGAAGAGGAGGAGGATGAGGAGGAGAGCATGGTCAGTCGTCCTCTTGGTGAGGACACAGAAGTCTTGCCGCTTTGCAATCTGGCACACATGGCTGAGTTTATGTTACGCTGCCTTTACCGTAAACCTCGCATTGTCCAAATTTTGGTTGACAGTCATTACTGGTTGGTGACACTTCTAGACTCATGCTACAAGGAGAACTTTCTGTCTCTTATTCCCTTGCGGGACAGGCCTAATAAAATGGTGCAGTACGAGAAGGCCCTTGTTGCGGAATTATTTATAAAACTCCCATCTGAAAACGCTGGTGGCATAGGTCACAGTCACAGTTCATTAGAAAACCAAGGAGTGCAGGCGAGAGATACACAAATGCAATCCAGCAGAGGCAGGGGAACATTGTCAAAGTTCTGGGACAGTTTCCTCAGACCCTCCCATCGCACAGGCCCTGAGGCGTGGGGTACTCTCCCAAGGAGGTAAAAGTTTCGGAAGATTGTGAGGGAGTACCTTGCCAAGCGTACCAATGTCCTCCGTGATTCCTCTGTGCCATATAATTATTGGGTATCCAAGCTGGACACGTGGCATGAATTGGCTCTCTACTCCTTGGAGGTCCTGGCCTGCCCTGCCGCTAGCGTTTTGTAAGAGCGGGTTTTTAGTGCCGCTGATGGAATTATAATTGATAAGCGCATCCGTCTATTAACTGAGAATGTTGACAGTTTGACTCTTATAAAAATGAACAAGGGCTGGATTGGGCCAGACTTCTCTAAACTACTGAATGATAGCAGCGTAACATAAACTCAAATCCAGTGTCTTTTTTTGGGAGGTGTATTCCCATGCATCTTTTCACACCCACACATGGGTATAGGCTTCCTGATTTTGGCCATTTGCCCTTGTACTCCTCCTCCTCATCCTCATCCTCCACCACCATATCACCAGGGTGACCGTGGTCTGTGATGCAACACCCACATAATTTTTTTAAAGGGTGTAAATTTTTTTATACAGTATGTAAGGGCGCTTATATATAGGTACTATGCTATGGAATTTTGCGTATGCATTAGACTTTAAGATTCTGGTAGTTATTAGTGATGGGTGAGCACTAAAATGCTCAGGTGCTCGATGGTCGGGTAGAGCAATTTAGAATGCTCAGGTGCTTGACCCGATCAACAAGCCCAATGTTATTCTATGGGAAACTCGGCGGTCTGCAGAGGGCCTAAAAATTGCCCAAATCGATGGGAGCAGTGCTCAAATGACATGGGAACAGCATTGGGAAGACCCCTGGAAGCATTTCTGATTCCCAGGTCAATGTAGTCAACAATGTTGTCAGAGGTATTACGCCACTTTTACGGACTCACAATAAAACATACAAAAACGAAACCAAAATGGATTTTCCTGGGAAATATGTTAAGGAACATCCTTTCTAGGGTAATGACCTGTATATAAGGCAAAATAAATAACCAAAAACAAAAATACTCTTCCACACCTTGGGATATGTTTACATGTAACGTTTTTGATGCGTTTTTGCACTCTTGCATTGCTTTCAACCGTGACAAATGCATTCACCGAGACATGTCATTTTAACATTTTACAACCTTATCTGGCCATGTGGTATGTGAAACATCATCAGACACATCCTGTTTCTTTTATGAAGGAGGGATTGTTAAAGTCACAAACACTATTTTTACAGCCTTACTATTTTAAAAAAGAGCCAGCAGTTGGCTATGTTTTGTTGTTCCCATTATTAAAGAGTGGGTCTCTTATATTGTTATTGCGTATGCAGTGACTGCAAGGGCTGCCAAAAATTTGGATGTACCCCAACACCCCTTTGAAGAGACAAGGAGGAGGGTCTCAGTAAAAAAAATGTTCCCATTATAAAGGAGTGGATCTCCTATAATAGTAATGCCCATGCTGCGACAAAATTTGGGAAAAACCTGACTAACAATTTAAACACACATAAAGCTGGACCAGAGTAACGACATGTTCCCATTAGAAAGGAGAGGGTCTGCTATATAGTTATAGGGGGTATGCAGTGAGTCCAATGGCTGCCAAAATTTAGGAAAAACCCCACTAACAATTTAAAGACACACAGAGCAGGGCCACAGTAACTACATGTTCCCATTAGAAAGGAGAGGGTCTGCTATACAGTTATAGGGTATGCAGTGAGTACAATGGCTGGCAAAATTTAAGAAAAACCATACTAACAATTTAAAGACACATGGAGCTGTGCTACAGTAATGAGTAGGACATGTTCCCATTAAAAAGGAGTGAGTCTCCCATACTGTTTGCCTATGAAGTGAATGCAACGGCTCCAAAAATGTGGAGGAACTCCAGTGTCCTTTGCAAGAGACATAGAGGTCGGAGGGCCTCCTGAAAACAATGTTTCCATTATTAGGAAGTGTGTCTCTCAAACTGTCATACTCTCAGATTGCTAACAGACAAGACTTCCGTGTCCTCACCAAGAGGACGACTGACCATGCTCTCCTTCTCCTCCCTGTCCTCAGGCCATCCACGCTGAACAGACGGTATGACAGTCGTGCAGGTAGTACCATCTATAGCGCATGAAACTAGCTCCTGTTATCCCTCCTCCTCTTCCTCTTCCTCATTGTCACCCAATCCACGTTGGGATGAGATGAGGCTGGGCTGTGTGTAATCACCCTGTATGGTTCCTTGCTCCATCTCATCGTGCTCCACCTGCAATGCATCCTCTTTGATTGAGAGCAGAGAGCATTTCAGAAGACAGTTAAGTGGGATGGTGGTGCTAATTATGGCATCATCACCGCTCACCATCTTGGTGGAGTCCTCAAAGTTTTGGAGGATGGTACAGATGTCTGACATCCATGTCCACTTCTAAGGTTTTATGTGTGGAGTCGGATCTTAAAACCGACGACCTGATTGATGCTGGTAGTCAACAGTTGCCCTCATCTGCTCACAAATCCTTCCCAACATCTGCAGTGTAGAGTTACAATGCGTGGGGACATCAAACACCAGTCGGTGAGCCGGAAGCTGCAAACGCTGCTGAAGCACGGAATGGGTGGTGGAAGCTGTAGCTGACTTTCTAAAATGGGCACACAGGCGGTGTACTTTAACAAGAAGATCCAGCAGCTCCGGGTAGCTTTTGAGAAACTGCTGAACCACGAGGTTAAGCACATGGGCTAGGCATGGTACGTGTGTGAGCTCGCCTCGCCTCAGAGCCGCCACCAAGTTTCGGCCATTGTCACACACGACCATGCCTGGCTGTAGGTTCAGCGGTGTCAGCCACAGATCTGCCTTCTATTTCAGAGCTGTCCACAACTCTTCAGCTTTGTGTGGTTTGTCACCTAAGCATATTAGCTTCAGCACAGTCTGTTGCCGCTTGGCCGAGGCAGTGTTGCAGTGCTTCCAGATTGAGACTGATGTTGTCATTTCAACGATGGAGGCTGAAGAGGAGGAGGAGGCTGAGGAGGATGAGGTGCAGGAGCTGTAGATAGTGGGGGCAACCCGAATGACCTAGAGCCCGCAATCCTCGGCGTCGGAAGGATGTGTTCCATCCCAAGTTTCAACTGGGTCTCGGCTTCCACTATGTTAACCCAGTGTGCCATCAGCGAGATGTACCCGCCCTGCCCACAAGCACTGGTCCACCTGTCCGTGGTTAGGTTGACTTTCCCTGCATTGTTGAGGGCACGGCTAATGTTGTGGGACACGTGCTTGTGTAATGCGGGGACGGCACACCGGGAGAAATAGTGGCAGGTGGGGACCGAGTACTGAGGGATGGCTGCCGCCATCAGGTTGCAGAAAGCTTCCGTCTCCACAAGCCTAAAAGGAAATTTAGTAGTGTGCCTGTGGGGCGTTAGCTGCCTATTTGCGCTTGCATTCTAAAGACTGGAGTATGGACAAATGAACGCTGCGCTGGGACAAGGACGTGCTTGCTAAGGGTGCTAATTGAGAGTGTGCAACAACAGGTGCAGGGTAGAAGGCATCTTCTCATGCACTATGGACAGGGGAATTGGCATGCACGCACAACAGTGTAAGAAGCAGTGGTGTCACCCACAGACACTGTTCCTGGACGCTGGGGTTTGGCCCACAAAGTCGGGTGCTTTGCTGCCATGTGACTGATCATGATGGTGGTGGTCAGGCTGGTAGTTTTGCTACCTCTGCTGATGCTGGCCTGGCAGGTGGTGCAAATGGCCTTTTTGGGGTTATCGGCAGAGTTTTTAAAAAACAACCAGACTCGTTTAGACCTAACAGTTGTACTGGCAACTTCTGTCATGCAGGTGTTACGGGGAACGGTAGCCTGCCTTCTGTCTGCGGCCACCACACTGCTTCTTCCTGCCTGCGGGGGTGCTCTGCCTCCCTCCCCCTGTGTGCTGCTGTCCTCGCTCTGCATGTCCTTCTGCCAGGTTGGGTCAGTTACTATATCATCCACCACCTCGTCTTTCACTTCCGCACCCTGGTCCTCCTCTTGATTTTCTGTCAATTGTGTCTCATCATAATCATCCACCTCTTGCGACAGTAGTTGCACTTTTCTACCGTTGCCTTTGCATGACCATGGCTGCTCCAATATTTGGACATCGCTACATGCGTTCTCCTCTTGACTTGCTTGAAGCTGGCCGTGCGAGAGGCCCGAATATACAAATGGAAGAGTGAACAGCTCTTCAGAGTGTCTAAGTGTGGGATCAGTTGCCTCTGGACACTCGGTATGGTGGGAGGAAGCAGGATCAGGGTGAGGAATATGCGGTCCAGACTCACGGCTACTGAGACTTGACCGTGTGGAAGGCAGTGTGGTGGTGGTGTTGGCTAAGTGACTGGAAATTTCCAGCAGTATAGGGGGTATATAATCAATAACCACTTGATAAATAGATCAAAGCAAAATAGTGGTATAAGAGTTAAAACGTAATCTTTAATAAATTATGTAAATAAAATCCTATATAGGAATAGTGATACAAAGGACTAAAAGATAAATAAACCGGTCACATAGACCAAAGGTTACACAAACTATTGCCAAGTTGACCAAAGATCGGTGGCCTTACCTTCCTAGAACCATCCCTGCCTGAAACATCAAATTTCAGTCTTAGCAGACCATCGGTGGTTAATAATGAGCACACAATTCATACAATAATATTGGAATGATCTCACCAGCCACATCGATAGTTCATGCTTATACAGGGGATAGTTAAATTCAAGCAGGGCGTCAGAACAGCTTCAATCCTCAGCCTTGCATAGTACACCGCTCCCAACGCGTTTCCTTATATTCATAATTCCTCAGGGATGATAAGGGTGTAAAAGACTACCCTAATATCATGGGTGACCGTCGCCAGGCCAAACTCCATACAGGCGACGCAGCTCCTCTATGTTCCCTATTCCATTTAAAGCCACTCGCGTATACCACACGTGGGTACGTCACTTCCGGTTCCCGTTGTTCCACTTCCGGTCCATGGAACGCATACTCCGGCCATGACACGCACACGTCACATCCGGGGCGGACACACAACCTCCCATTGGTGCGGTGCGTGCAAATCGAGGAGGGAGCGTCACGTGGGGTAAATAGTAGCCACACAATAACGCGAAAAAGGGGGGGGACCTCATTTCTAGATACTGACCCCCTTAGACACCTCCAGCCAGGGATAATATCAGCCCAGGATCTCTGGATTCAAAACCTTCGCTACATAAACAAATGCGGGAACAAATAATAACAATGCCACATTTGTACCCAGATGATAAATGACATTTACATCTCAGACAGCAAAAAATGGGAGAAAAAGCAGCAGTTACAAGAGATAGGCATGTCCCAGAAATGTACGTAAGAAGAGGGAAGGGAAAAGAAGAGAGGATAGAACCACAGCCTGTCGGTCCCTAAAAGACCCTACAAGCTGATTCCTACCTGCCAGTGGAGGTTGGCACCCTAATAACCTGCGCAAATGGCGCCCCCACTCCGCGGCGGCTATCCCTATTAGACCCTATACTTAGAGAAAAGATCTAAAGGACAGTTGTTCATTCAACCCATACGGAGACATTGTCTGTAGTTTGTATATCCATTTTGTCTCCCTTTGAAGAATTGATCTATCCCAGTCACCTCCCCTTGGGGGGATGGGGATCTTATCAATCCCCATGAATTGTACCACATTCACATGGTCCGGGTGTGTAGTATTAAAGTGTCTAGCCAAAGGGGTATTTCTTTTCAGCACAATGTCCCGTTGATGTTCGCTCACCCTTCTTCTTAATTCCCTCTTAGTTTTTCCCACATACTCAATTCCACAAACACACGTGGCTTTGTAGACAATTCCTTTGGACCTGCAATTAATGAAATGCTTAATGGAAAAAACCTCACACGTGACATTGCTGGTAAAGTTCTTCCTTGTGCCATCACCTTGCAAGATATACATCCACTACACCTGAAACTACCCCTTAGGGGATTTTGTAGCCAACTTTCATTTTGATGGCCAACATAGTGGCTGTGGACCAGCCGGTCCCTGAGGGATCTCCCCCTTCTGTAGTTGATCAACGGTCTTGAACCCACCATTGTGCCAATATCCTTATCCATCTGGAGAATAGGCCAATATTTTTGCAAAATCTCATGGACCGCATGTGACCTATTGCAGAACGTGGTGATAAATCTACAAATACCATCATCCTCTGTGGATTTAGGGTGTGGGTTCAACAGGGTGGTGCGGTCCCTAGCCAGTGTATCCCCATAAGCTCCGGCAACAATGCTCGCAGGGTACCCCCTCTCTCGGAACCTCTGACATAGGTCATTTGCCTGTCTTTTGAAGGCAGCCACCTCTGAGCAGTTCCTACGGACCCTCATAAATGGTCCCTTAGGGATTCCCCTCTTGAGGGGGGCCGGGTGGTTACTCTCCCACCTTAAGAGGGAATTTGATGCTGTGGTTTTTCTGTAGGTCTCAGTCTCGATGCTTCCATTTGCCCTTTTCTGAATCAAGATATCCAGGAATGGTAATTTCTCTGTGTCAAGTTCAAAAGTGAAGTGGAGGTTCAGGTCATTACGATTCAATCTGACAATGAAATCCTCGAACTGACCTTTGTCTCCCTTCCACAACACAAAGACATCATCAATATACCGAATCCATAGTAGCACACTGTCGCTCCCCTCCACCGGTACATCACCAAAGACAATAGTTTCCTCCCACCAGCCCAGGTAAAGGTTAGCATAAGCTGGGGCACAGGGACTCCCCATTGCTGTACCCCTGAGCTGGTGGAAGTACTTCCCTCCAAACAGGAAAACATTCCTTGTCAGGCAAAATCGAAGAGCTTCCAGGATGAACACATTGTGTCTGTGGAATTGTCTGCCTCTCCCACCCAGAAAAAAATTGTACTGCCTCCATACCCCTCTCATGTGGTAATACAATGATTCAACATCAATGCTAGCTAGTAAGATGTCCGAATCCACCACCATGTTGTCCAAACTCCTAAAGAGGAAATTTGTATCCCCAATAAACAAATTCAGGCCAGTCACGAATGGCCTGAGTACCTTATCCAGATATATCCCCAAATTTGGAGTCAAATTGTTTACGCTCGACATTATGGGCCATCCCTTGAGTGGCCTTAGTCCCTTATGCACCTTCGGTAGACTATAGAAGGTTGCCATCACTGGGTAGTTAGGACAAATAAACTCACATTCTTGCTTACTCAGGACGCCATCACGCATAGCATCACTGGCCATTTGGTTCAGTTCCAGGGCAAATTTCTTAATAGGATTAGTTTCCAACGTGTGATAGCAATCCCTTGCAGTAAGCAGTTTGGTACACATCAGATAATAATCACTCGTATTCATAATCACTAGATTACCACCTTTGTCAGATGGCTTTATAGTGATAGACCGATCTTTCTCAAGGGCAAGAAGGGCTGGCATTTCTTGATGAGAGAAATTATACTTTGACCATCCTGACTGTCTCCCCAGGTTTCTCAGGTCAATAGAGACCATACTCAAAAAGACGTCTAGAGGGCTAAGAGCATTTTGCGGGGGAGGGGCATCCTGGTACTTTTAGACTTAAGGTCAGTGAACGGGCCTCTTCCATCCTGTCTTGGGTCTGGATCATTTAAGTGTAAGAGGGTTCTAATATCCATAAGTAGTTCATCCCGGACTCCTAGCTCTGCACAAGTTTGTTTGTCATTTTTTATAAAATGTTTGCGCAATTTTAACTTACGAATAAACAAATTAATGTCTTTGACTGTATCGAAGGAATCATAATCGGTAGTTGGTACGAAAGATAGGCCCCTATTCAAAACTGCCATCTCTTCTTTTCCCTTCCCTCTTCTTATATGACAATATGGTGTGCGGTCCCTTGCCTTGGTGTCTCCATTTTTATTGTCGGCTCCCTTTACCCCCTGCTCGCCTGCGGGGTTGCTTTAGGGCTTGGGTGATACGTGCATTTCTGGGACATACCTATCTCCTATAACTGCTGCTTTTTCTCCCATTTTTTGCTGTCTGAGACGTATATGCCATTTATCATCTGGGTACAAATGTGGCATTGTTATTATTTTTTTCCTCATTTGTTTACGTAGCCAGGGTTTTGAATCCAGAGATCCTGGGTTGACATTATCCCTGGCTGGAGGTGTCTAAGGGGGTCAGTATCTAGAAATGAGGTCCCCCCCCCCCTTTTTCGCGTTATTGTGTGGCTACTATTTACCCCACGTGATGCTCCCTCCTCGATTTGCACGCGCCGCACCGCACCAATGGGAGGTTGTGTGTCCGCCCCGGATGTGACGTGTGCGTGTCTTGGCCGGAGTATGCGTTCCATGGACCGGAAGTGGAACAACGGGAACCGGAAGTGACGTACCCCCGTGTGGTATACGCGGGTGGCTTTAAATGGAATAGGGAACATAGAGGAGCTGCGCCGCCTGTATGGAGTTTGGGCTGGCGACGGTCACACATGATATTACGGTAGTCTTTACACCCTTATCTCCCCTGAGGAATTATGAATATAAGGAAACGCATTGGGAGCAGTGTACTATGCAAGGCTGAGGATTGAAGCTGTTCTGACGCCCTGCTTGAATTGAACTATCCCCTGTATAAGCATGAACTATCGATGTGGCTGGTGAGATCATTCCAATATTATTGTATGAATTGTGTGCTCATTATTAACCACCGATGGTCTGCTAAGAATGAAATTTGATGTTTCAGGCAGGGATGGTTCTAGGAAGGTTAGGCCACTGATCTTTGGTCGACTTGGCAATAATTTGTGTAACCTTTGGTCTATGTGACCGTTTTTTTTATCTTTTAGTCCTTTATATCACTATTCCTATATAGGATTTTATTTACATAATTTATTACAGGTTACGTTTTAACTCTTATACCACTATTTTGCTTTGATCTAAGTGACTGGAAGCATTATCTGCTATCCAATCAATAACCTTTTCACATTGCTCTGTGTCCAATAGTGGTGTTCTGTTCCCATTAATTGGGACAGGAAGGTCGAGCGAGAAGATGTGGGTGTTTGTTGTGGCACAATTTGAGCTTGCCCACGGCCTCGACCTCTGCATGCACCATCACCATCACCATCACGTCCAATTCCCCGTTCCTTGCCATGCCCATTTTAAATGGAGGACAATATCTTCCACGCTCACTACAAATGGCAGAATTTGGAGCGAACTTATATGTGATTCGTGTGACGGACAAACCACAGTTTTAAATAGCTGGCCTGTAAGTAACTATTTTTAACAGCGCCGACCTCTTGTCAATAAGGTCACTGACACACTGCAACAAAATTTCAATGGAGGCCAGAAATGGCAATATTTTCAACGCAATTATATGTGATCTGTGTGACGGACAAACCACAGTTTTAAATAGCTAGATTTTTAGCGCTGTAATATGGAAAGAACCTGGCTGTATTCTGCAGTGCCAACAAGCAAATGGCGCAGATAAATGGTGTTCTCTGGATTTCTTTATAAGCAAATAATCAGGATTAAGATAAAAAAATATATATTCCTGGCCCCGGATACCTGGGCCTATTTCTACAAATATCTGTAAATGCACAATCAGACAGAACTGGAATGGGCCCTCTTGCTATGTGCACTGCAGTCTGCTATATACCCTGCCTCCCTGCCTAGCACTAATATCTCTGCAGCTGGATTAGTCCTCAGAAGGACTGTTAGTTGAGATGGATATGTGTCTCCAATATAGTTTGGTATACCTACACTAACTAGAAACAAGCAAATCTCTCCATAGCTCAGCAGCAGCTCTCCCTACACTGTCTGATTCCGGAGTGACTGTGACGAGCATGGCGGCTGATATAGACCTGATGACGCTGTGCGGCCAGCCAATCACTGTAATGCCACAACCAACATGGGGGACCCAAGCTCCCGCTGAGCAACCCCGGAAATACTCGGCTAGCGCCAAGCATCTCGAGCAGTGAGGTGCTCGGGCGAGCACCGAACACTAGCGAGCATGCTCGCTCATCACTAGTAGTTATTCATAAGGACCATGTTATGATGATTATCCTATGTAATAATGATATAGATAGAGAACTAACACTGGAGTTGTATCCACTTACATATGAGAGCCATGTCCCTTTAATCAGTTTAGTGACATGCGCAGTATGTTAGGGAAGCAGATTCTAAGTCAAGGATTGTGATTAATGCACATGGCCGCTGACGACACCGCAATGAGAACCGCGTCAAATGACGCTGCCATCCAATGGGTGTTTAGGTAAACAACCGGCCACCTGCCCACATGAGATAGTAAGATCGATGAGTGGCTAGACAGGCACCTATTGGATCCCCTGATGTAGGTAGGTAGCGTTCCTGCTTCTTACAGGTTCCTTAGAATAAGGTATTCTGGGAACAAATGTTTTTATTGATATAATTGGATGGTGCATGAAGAACGGGAGTTGACAAGTGTACCGAAGAGGCAAGCGATTGTTTTCCCCATATTGGGAGACCGAGTGGCTCCCTATGGTCCTGTAGCGCATAAGCAAAAAAAGGTCAGTAGCACATTTTTGTCTTCATTATAGCCCTAACCCCCTGAGGAAGCCCTTGTGGCAAAAGTTGTTGGAGTGGCTATGTGATTGAATTTTTGTGGCATTGTGTATGCCAGTGTGTCAAAGTACAGGCCCAGTTGCCCATTAATGTGAAATCATGAACTACAGTCATGTTTACATATATAGATAGGTTGGAAATGGGTCTAGTTTTCAATGAATAGACTGTCTGTCTTATACAAGTTAAGAGTGACACTGACACGCTGATGTGTTTTTAAATGTTAGTTCACAGGTTATTTATAAAAATTCTGAGGAACTTCAATGCCCCTTGCAAGAGACATAGAGGTTGGAAGGCCACCTGCAAAAAATGCTCCCATTATTAGGAAATGTGTCTCCCATACTATTTGCCTATGCAGTGAAGCAACAGCTGCCAAAAATTTGGAGGAACTCCAATGCCCCTTGCAAGAGACATAGAGGTCAGAGCACCTCCTGAAAACAATGTTCCCATTATTAGGAAGTGTCTCCCATACTGTTTACCTATGCAGTGAAGCAACAGCTGCCAAAACTTTGGAGGAATTCCAATGCCCCTTGCAAGAGACGTAGATATGTTGATATGGTACATATGGTGAGGATATGGTGGAGGATGAAGATGCGAAAAAGAAGGACAAGAGCAAATAGACAAAATCAGGAAGCGTATACTCATGTCTGGGTGTGAAGACAGAGGTGCATGGGGAATAGAGTTAGACCTTCCAGAAAAAGACATTGTATTTGAGTTTATGTTACGCTGCTCTCATTGGGTGATTCTACGGATCTAATGCCTGGACCCGTAGAAGCGTGATAGACACGCGAAAAGGCCGTCGTCCGCAAAAGGCGCCGCTTCCCTGCATTTTTAATGGAAATGGAATAAAAGTAGATTTTATTACATTGGTGTGCCACCTCGCTTTCTTCATGTATGAATATTTTTTGAGTATTCCAAATATACTCTCTTAACACCCCAGCGTGCTCAGATGACACCTTATTTGAGCACATTCGTGCTACACTAGTCGTGAGACTTAAAGTAAGTTGCACACTGCAGAACTATAAAATGCTGATTTCTAAATTAAAACACAGTATAGCTCAAAACCAAAATACAAAGTCATTTAAAAAAATATTACAGAAATTGAATATTTAACCCCTGAATGTTATGGCAAGAGACAAAATGGTCATGGAGGGGGTTGGGAGGGACTTTGAACTGATCTCAGAAATAAAATGTGTTGCATTCCATTTTAAAAGAGACACCATAATCGATATTTGTCTTCATAATTTAAGTACCCACAGAAGGGGGAAAGAGATAATCATCACACAAACAATTCTGCATAATCTGTCATTATATACTTTAACAATTTCTAAATCTAGATAAATGAGATGCAAAGTAACAGACATAAAAAGTTGACTAGTTCAGCTAATGTTGCAATTCAAGAGTAATTGGATAACAGATGCTGCTCATCTATCAACGGTGTATAGTATGCACCTATCTTAATCATTTTGTAAAGAATTAAAACCAATCAGTAAATTCTAAGAAATATAAGAAATGCAGTTAAGAATTTAAACAGATTTATTATTCTCAGAACTTAAATACTCTGGAAAATCTTGCTTGCTGCTTGGAAATATCTGGAAGGATGTCAAGTATAATGCAAGAAATAATTTACAATAATTTACAACATTATATTACACTCCTACAGTTTCTTTGTAGTTTCATGTCTTTTAGTTACTTGTTAATTACTTGGCCAGCCCCAAGTGTAAGCTATTTTATTGCTGATCTTCCCTACATTTTAATGCACATAAAACACAGTGGAAAAGTTCAGGTATGATTCAAGAAAACACTAAATCTCCATGAAGAGTTTGTTTTGAACGATTGCAGCTTGACTCCAAATGCTGAAATATGTTACCAATAGTGATGGACGAGCACTAAAAGGCTCGGGTGCTCGATGCTCAGGTCAAGCAAATTGGAATGATCAGGTGCTCGACTCGAGCAACGAGCCCAATGTAAGTCTACGGGAAACTCGAGCATTTTTCAGGCGGCTCCCCCCGGTGGTCTGCAGAGGGGCTAAAAATTGCCAAATCGATGGGAACAGTGCTCAAATGACATGGGAACAGCATGAGGAAGACCCCTGGAAGCATTTCTGACTCCCAGGTCACTGCAGTCAACAACGTTGTCAGAGGTATTACGCCACTTTTATGGACTCAAAATAAAACATACAAAAACTAAATCAAAATGCATTTTCCTGGGAAATATGTTAAGGAGCATCCTTTCCAGGGTAATAATTTGTATATAAGGCAAAATAAATAACCAAAAACAAAAATACACACCTTGGGCTATGTTCACATGTAGCGTTTTTGATGCGTTTTTGCACTTTTGCTTGCTTTCAACTGTGACAAATGCATTCACCAGGAAATGTCATTTTAACATTTTACAACCTTATCTGGCCATGTGGTGTGTGAGACATAATCAAAAACATCCTGTTTCATTTATGAAGGAGGGACTCTGAAAGTCACAAAGCCTATTTTTATAGGGTCATGAGGCGGCCTTTACTATTCTTAAAGGGCCAGCAGTCAGCCCTCACTATTGTTAGAAAGCCATCAGCCAGCTATGCTTTGTTGTTCCCTTTACTAAAGAGTGGGTCTTCTAAACTGTTATTGCATATGCAGTGAGTGGCAGGGCTGGCCAAAAGTTGGATGCACAACAATACCCCTTTGAAAATTTGGACGCATCCCAATACCCCTTTGAAGAGACTTAGAGGAGGGCCTCCTGAAAACAATGTTCCCATTATTAGGAAGTGGGTCTCCCATTGTGTTTCCCTATGCAGTGAATGCAAGGGCTGCCAAAAATTGGGAGGCACTCCAATGCCTTTTGGAAGAAACGTAGAGGGCCTCCTGAAAACAATGTTCCCATTATTAGGAAGAGGGTCTCCTATAGTGTTTGCCTACTCAGTGAATGCAAGGGCTGCCAAAAATTGGGAGGCACTCCAATGCGCCTTGGAAGAGACGTAGAGGGCCTCATGAAAAAATGTTCCCATTATTAGGAAGTGGGTCTCCCATAGTATTGGCCTATGCAGTGAACGCAAGGGCTGCCAAAAATTGGGAGGCACTCCAATGCACCTTGGAAAAGATGTGGAGGAGTACCTCATAAAAAAATGTTCCCATTAGAAAGGAGCGGGTCTCCTATACTTATAATGCCAATGCACTAAGTGTATGGGCTGACAAACATTTACCCCTGGGGGATATATATGAACATACTGTATAAAAAAAATTTTTTACGGACATCGTAAACACCGTTTAAAAAAATTATGTGGGTGTTGCATCACGGACCACGGTCACCGTGGTGGTGATATGATGGTGGTGGAGGATGAGGAGATGGAGGAAGACAAGAGCAAATAGCTAAAATCAGGAAGCGTATACCCGTGTGTGGGTGTGAAAAGGTGCATGGGAATACACCTCCCAAAAAAAGACACTGGATTTGAGTTTATGTTTAGAGATGAGCGTTGTTCGACTCGAACTGTTCGCCAATCTCAAATTCGAGCTGTTTTGGGCGGTGTTCGAGCCGTTCGGCGAACACGAACGATTTGAGAAAAATTCGGCTGTTCGAGGTTATGTTCGATAACTGTTCGTGCACCAAAATCATAACTGGATTTTTTCTCAGTAATGATGAAAATTAATGTTAATACGCAGTTTGAGTGTACAGCGGGGTGGGGGGAGGGGCAGGGGATAGATCTCTGCAGGAATAATGAAGATCTCCATTTTTTTTTCTCTTTCCCGCATTTACAGTGGGGAGGTGCAATCTGTCAGCCTATCAGCAGCGCACACACGGAGCGAAGTGCTTTTTTTCACACAAGCAAGGGCAGTTGTCATTGGCAGTGTATGTCACATGTCCTTGCCCTATAAGACCAAGCCATTTTCCCCGTCGCCACCATTTTCTCACTGCTGCAGCTGCGTGTTAGACGGCACCGCTGTTGCTGTGTGCGCTATACCTTGTTAATTTCAAGCCAATTTTCGCACAAATCTACAGATAGCTTGGGAGTAGGGAATAGTTGTGATTGCAGTCCTTTTAAGGACTAGGTTACAGCATTTCCTACGACTTTTATCAGGCAGGTCTGTGCTCTTAAATAGATAGATTGTGGGAGTAAAGACTAATTGTAATTGCAGTCCTTTTCAGGACTAGGTTACATCAGTTCCTATCAGTTTTTGCCAGGCAGGTCTGTGCCAGTGCTGTGCAAGTTTTTTTCACAGCATTTGGCTGAATCTAGCAAAGCTAATCCTTTTTGGCCTATTGCAGAGTGTGTTAGTCAGTGGAGTAGCCTATCTGTGTTGCAAGATATACCACCTGTGTATAGAATACCAATTTTTTTACTGCACCTAGTGAAGTAAAATCTTTTGGGCATAGCATCATTCTATTAGTCCATCTATACTGACCTCCATCAGGTTGCAAATTGAATATAATTTTTTTCTGCATCTAGCTCTGAAAAAATATTTGGGCTTCCAGCAGTGTGTGGGACTTGTTCTATTAGTCCATCTATACTGACCTCCATCAGGTTGCAAACTGAATATAATTTTTTTCTGCATCTAGCTCTGAAAAAATATTTGGGCTTCTAGCAGTGTGTGGGACTTGTTCTTTTAGTACATCTATACTGACCTCCATCACGCTGCAAATTCAAAATAATTTTTTGTCTGCATCTAGCTCTGAAAAAATATTTGGCCTTCTAGCAGTGTGTGGGACTTTCTCTATCAGTCCATCTATACTGACCTCCATCAGATTGCAAATTAAAAATAATTTTTATCTGCATCTACCTCTGAAAAAATATTTGGGCTTCTAGCTGTGTGTGGGACTTGTTCTATTAGTCCATCTATACTGACCTCCATCAGGTTGCAAACTGAATATAATTTTTTTCTGCATCTAGCTTTGAAAAAATATTTGGCCTTCTAGCAGTGTGTGGGACTTTCTCTATTAGTCCATCTATACTGACCTCCATCAGGTTGCAAATTCAAAATTATTTTTTGTCTGCATCTAGCTCTGAAAAAATATTTGGCCTTCTAGCAGTGTGTGGGACTTTCTCTATTAGTCCATCTATACTGACCTCCATCAGATTGCAAACTGAATATATTTTTTTTCTGCATCTACCTCTGAAAAAATATTGGGCTTCTAGCTGTGTGTGGGACTTGTTCTATTAATCCATCTATACAGACCTCCATCAGGTTGCAAACTGAATATAATTTTTTTCTGCATCTACCGCTGAAAAAATATTTGGGCTTCTAGCTGTGTGTGGGACTTGTTCTATTAGTCCATCTAAACTGACCTCCATCAGGTTGCAAACTGAATATAATTTTTTTCTGCATCTAGCTCTGAAAAAATATTTGGCCTTCTAGCAGTGTGTGGGACTTTCTCTATTAGTTCATCTATACTGACCTCCATCAGGTTGCAAATTAAAAATAATTTTTATCTGCATCTAGCTCTGAAAAAATATTTGGCCTTCTAGCAGTGTGTGGGACTTTCTCTATTAGTCCATCTATACTGACCTCCATCAGGTTGCAAATTCAAAATAATTTTTTGTCTGCATCTAGCTCTGAAAAAATATTTGGCCTTCTAGCAGTGTGTGGGACTTTCTCTATTTGTTCATCTATACTGACCTCCATCAGGCTGCAAATTAAAAATAATTTTTATCTGCATCTACCTCTGAAAAAATATTTGGCCTTCTAGCTGTGTGTGGGACTTGTTCTATTAGTCCATCTATACTGACCTCCATCAGGTTGCAAACTGAATATAATTTTTTTCTGCATCTAGCTCTGAAAAAATATTTGGCCTTCTAGCCGTGTGTGGGACTTTCTCTATTAGTCCATCTATACTGAACTCCATCAGGTTGCAAATTAAGAATAATTTATATCTGCATCTAGCTCTGAAAAAATATTTGGCCTTCTAGCAGTGTGTGGGACTTTCTCTATTAGTCCATCTATACTGACCTCCATCAGGTTGCAAATTAAAAATAATTTTTTGTCTGCATCTAGCTCTGAAAAAATATTTGGCCTTCTAGCAGTGTGTGGGACTTTCTCTATTAGTCCATCTATACTGACCTCCATCATGTTGCAAACTGAATATATTTTTTTTCTGCATCTACCTCTGAAAAAATATTTGGGCTTCTAGCTGTGTGTAGGACTTGTTCTATTAGTCCATCTATACTGACCTCCATCAGGTTGCAAACTGAATACAATTTTTTTCTGCATCTACCTCTGAAAAAATATTTGGGCTTCTAGCTGTGTGTGGGACTTGTTCTATTAGTCCATCTATACTGACCTCCATCAGGTTGCAAATTCAATATAATTTTTTTCTGCATCTAACCCAGCCAATAGTTTTGGCCTAATACCACAGTTTGGCCACTCAGCTCTGCTCGGTTCCCATCCATTGTTTTTTTGTGCAAACAACTCCAGAGTTGTGAATTAGTTAACCACCAAAATGAGTGGAAAAAGGCCTGCTGCTGGTGGAAAGGGGAATAGGCGTGATGGGAAGGGGAAAAAAGGTTGTGTCCGTGGGGTAGGTGTTAAAGCAACAGTAACATCTGCAGAAGAAAGACCATCTTCCAGCCAAACTAAAATGTCTACTTCTTTTAGCGGACAATGTGATAAGATCCCTTTCTTACGGCCACCCCAATCACTACAAATTCCAGATGAGGCACAAAAACAGCAGGTGCTTCAACGGATATCAAGTGCTCCTTTAAGTGGGCTCTCCTCCACATCAACTTCAACATCACAAATACTCCAGTCCTCAAAGGTGTCACCCCAATCACACTTGCTTCCTCACAGCTCCCAAATCTCCAGCTACCCATCTGAGTATGAGGTAGAACAGATGGTTGAGTCTGCAGAGCTGTTTACTCATACTATAGCCTGGGAATCAGAGGTCGACTCCAGCGCTTCTGTGAATCCAGACGAGGAAATGATCTGCACTCATGCCCAGAATCTTTATGAGTCGGATCCAGGACCAGACGCAGAAGGTTCTGACCATAATGTAGACCCTCATTCCCAAACTGTAACTCCTGTTGGTGGAGACAATGAGGAAGACGATGATGAGACTCAAATACCTGATTGGAGCGAAACTTTAGTTTTTTGTCAGGGCAGGAACAGGTTGGCTCTGAGGACGACGGGTGTGATAACGCACAGGGTGATGATGATGAGGTTGGAGATCCCACTTACTGTCAACCCACAGTCAGCCAAGAGATGAGGTCAGCAGAGGAGGTGGAGGAAGATGCTAGTGACGACGAGGTCAGGTTGCGCCTTCCTGGACAGAGACGTAGTACTGGAAGCACGTCAACAACTGCATCCTCAAACACAACTCTGCCTCTCACCAGAAGTCGTGGTGGCTCTTCAGGTCGCATGGGTGCTAAGCCTTGCATAGCCTGGGCATTTTTTCAGATCGATAAAGATGACCCAACTCCTGTTATCTGTAACATTTGTCAGCAAAAGCTAAGTAGAGGCCAAAAAATACATAGTTTGAGTACTTCATGCATGAACCGGCACATGGACATGAAGCATAAGTTGCAGTGGGAAGCTCAGTGTGCTACAATGCGGCCTAGCCGGCCGGGCCAAGCACCGTCTGCCATATCTTGTGCATCCGCGGCCTCTTCATCCTCTGTGACTGGGGGGACAGCAGTCACACCTGTTTTGGGGCGCAGACCTGCCACCTCTTTACCCGCAACAGCCAGCGTGATTGGCAGGTCATCATTTTCTTTGGAGGTGGTAACACCAGCTGGTGTTGAGCGTTGTCCGACATCGATAGCACCACCTTTGGATCAAGGCAACCTAACATGTCCGCCTGCATCTTCCTCACAGACCGGCAGTTTGCCGGGGACACCCTTATCAACCCCGTCTAAGCACAATAGCCAGCCCTCGGTCCCTCAGATGTGGACAAGTAAAAGACCATTTCCTCCTAGCCATGAGAAAGCTAAGAGGTTGAATTTCACCATCTGCAAGCTCTTGGCTACAGAAATGCTGCCTTTCCGCCTGTTGGACACAGAGGATTTTCGAGACCTTATGTCCGTCGCAGTGCCCCAGTACCAGATGCCCAGTCGGCACTACTTCTCAAAGAAAGGTGTGCCTGCGCTCCACCAGCATGTCGCACACAACATCACCGCTTCTTTGAGAAACTCTGTGTGTGACAGGGTGCATTTCACCACAGACACTTGGACGAGTAGGCATGGACAGGGGCGTTACATGTCGCTGACTGGGCACTGGGTAACTATGGTGACAGCAGGACAAGGGGCTGCTGTCCAAGTCTTGCCGTCCCCACGAGTTGTGAGTCAATCCTCTTTATGTCAAAGTTCCTCCACTGCTTCTGCCTCCTCAACCTCCTCTCGGTCTTCCACCTGCACCCAAAGCCTGTCTGGTCATGCCACAAGCTTTCTAACTGCGCAGAAGGGATCCTGCACACCTCCTTACTATGCTGGCAGTAGGGCTCAACGTCATCAGGCGATTTTTACTTTGAAATGTCTGGGAAATGTGAGTCACACAGCTGAGGAGTTGTGGTCAGCTCTGGAGAACCAATTTCATGAATGGTTGTCTCCACTGGACCTGAAACCAGGGAAGGCCGTGTGCGACAATGCTGCAAACCTGGGTGCGGCCCTTCGCCAGGGCAATGTCACACACGTGCCTTGTATGGCTCACGTGTTGAACCTGGTTGTCCAGCAATTTTTAGCCCACTATCCCAGACTAGATGGCCTTCTGCAGAGGGCACGGTCGCTGTGTGCTCACTTCCGCCGTTCGCATCCCGCAGCTCAGCGACTTACATTTCTACAGAAGTCGTTGGGCCTGCCACTTCACCGGCTAAAATGCGATGTGCCTACCCGGTGGAATTCAACTCTGCACATGTTGCAGTGACTGTGGCAGCACCGACAAGCCCTGGTGCAATACGTTCTGACGTATAGCCTGGGCCAACGAGATCCAGAGGTGGGGCAAATCACGCTGGAGGAGTGGTCTCAGATCAGGGACCTATGCACCCTTCTGCACAGTTTTGAAATGGCGACGAATATGTTTAGTGCTGACGATGCCATTATCAGCATGACTATTCCAGTGATTTACATGCTGGAGCACATGTTAAACAGAATTCGGAGTCAGGTGGTGGCACAAGAGAAGGTGGAGGAAGTAGAGGAGGAGGAGTTGTATGCGGAAGGGCTAACATCTGCAAGGTCCAGACGGTCGACAGCACCAAGGCGGCAGGCATGTGAGGGTGGGGGAGATGGTTTTACCAGGGTGCATGGTAGCATCCAAACTAGTGAGGAAGGTGCAGGAGCCCAGGAAGAAGTGGAGGACGAACTGATGGAAGACTCATCAGATGAGGGAGACCTTGATCACATTTCTGTTGTGCGAGGTTGGGGGGAGAGGACAGAGGAAGGAAGCATGATTGTTACCTCGCCACCAACACAACAGGGACTTGGTGCTCCTGGATGCGCAACACACATGAGTGCCTTCTTGCTGCACTACCTGCAACTTGACCCTCGAATTGTGAGAATTAGAAATAATCCTGACTACTGGGTTGCCACACTGTTAGATCCCCGGTACAAAAGTAAATTTGCAGAAATTATTCCTGCCATAGAAAGGGATGCACGCATGCAGGAGTATCAGCAGAGACTGTTGCAGAATCTTACATGTGCTTTTCCACAAAACACCAGTGGTGCACATAGTGAATCTCACAGTTTCAACTTGCCAACCGTGGGACCGTCAAGTGTTCAGCACTCAAACCGTAACAGAACCACAGTATCTGCTGGTAACATCAATTTTGCGGAATCATTTCACCACTTTTTTAGCCCATCCTTTGCAAGGCCACAGGAGACAAGAAGTCTGACTCATAGTCAACGCCTAGAGACGATGGTACAGGAGTATCTCCAAGTAAACATTGAAGCCATGACTATGTCACTGGACCCTTGCTCTTTTTGGGCTTCCAATCTGGATAAATGGCCGGAGCTAGCCACTTACGCCTTGGAGATCTTGTCATGCCCCGCAGCCAGCGTTCTGTCTGAACGTGTGTTCAGCGGTGCTGGTGGTGTGCTGACAGATAAGCGCACGCGGCTCTCCACTGATAATGTAGACAGACTCACGTTCATAAAGATGAACAAATCATGGATCCGAAACGACTTTTCTACCCCTGTGTCATCCTGGGGAGAGTAAAAGCTTGATGATTGGTTAAAATCACCCTACCAACCGTTTTAAGCTTTCAAATTACTAATCATGTTTATCTGTATCTTGGCTGGAAAATAATTTGGGCTTTGTAGCAGTGTGCAGCACTGATTCTATTAGGCCATCTATAATAAGCTCCACCAGATTTAAAATTACTAATCATGTTTATCTGTATCTTGACTGGGAAATAATTTGGGCTTTGTATCAGTGTGCAGCACTGATCCTATTAGGCCATCTATACTAAGCTCCACCAGATTTAAAATTAATAATAATTTTTAGCTGCATCTAGCCCGTAAAATAATTTTGGGGCTCCGAGATGCGCAAGACACATAAGTGCCTTCTTGCTGCACTACCTGCAACATGACCCTCATATTGTCAGAATTCGAAGTAATCATGACTACTGGGTTGCCACACTCTTAGATCCCCCAAACTTTTCGATCAACCTTTTCATTTTAATAAAGACCAAAAAAATGGTCATTTTTGAAATTATAAGCATTAGCAGGTTATTAGAAACTGAAATCAAACAGTTTTCAACTCAAAACTTTATTCTAGGTGATGTTACATTTTCACATGGGACCCCTTGTTCGAAAGGAGCTTCTGAACTCTCTCGTCCATTGAATTTGTCAGGTTTTGGATGGTTTCTGCTTCAATTGTTTTGCATGAGGACAGAATACCCTCCCAGAGCTGTTGCTTAGATGTGAACTGCCTCCCGCCATCATAGACACTCCTTTTGATGATGCTCCAGAGGTTCTGAATGGGGTAGAGGTCAGGGGAGCATGGGGGTCACACCATAACTTTGTCCCCTTTTATGCCCATATCAGCCAGAGATGCAGATGTTTTATGTGCAGCATGAGATGGTGCATTATCATGCAAAAAAATGATCTTGCTGTGAAATACACGGTTCTTCTTCTTGAACCATGGCAGGAAGTGCTGTTTGAGAAAATCCACATACATTATAGAGTTCATCTTTAGCGCCTTCAGGGATCCAAAAGGGGCCGACAATCTCTCTCCCCATGATTCCAGCCCAAAACATTACTCCACCTCCTCCTTGTTGGCGCTGTAGCCGTGTTTGCGTGGGGTGTCCATCAACCAGCCATCCTCCACTCCATCCATCTGGACCATCAAGCGCTGCACGACACTCATCCGTGAACAAAACAGTTTTGAAATCAGTCTTCATGTAATGTTTGGCCCACTGGAGCCGTTTCTGCTTGTGTGAAGTGGATAGAGGAGGTCGACAGGATGGCGTATGCACAGCTGCAAACCTCTGAAGGACCCTGCATCTTGTTGTTCGGGGGACGTTGGAGGCACCAGCAGCTTCAAAAACTTGTCTGCTGCTATGACAAGGCTTTTTTGCCGCTGCTCTTTTAAACAGACGTAATTGCCTGTAGGAAAGAGTGCTCAATTTGCCCTTATCAGCACGCATACGTGTGTACTGTGAATCAGCTACATACTTCTTGATTGCCAAGACACTTCATCCTGATCATCGCACAATGTTGATTGTAGTCATGCCTTGACCTAAACACTCCACAATTTGTTGCTTCTCAGCAGCCGACACATCCTTTTTCTTTCCCATTTTGGCAGAAAATGTAGGCTGCTTAATAATGTGAGACAGCCTTCTTAAGTAGTCTTGCCTTTCATTGTCTGCAATTGCTTACAGTGATATAAAGAGCCCTGACACACATCACCATCAATGAGTTTAACTGACAAACAAACAAATTCTTCCCTTATCACTTGTAAAAACACTTTTTGCATAATAATTTGGAACACAGTGTACATGTGCTTTTCCACAAAACACCAGTGGTTCACGTAGTGAATCTTACAGTTCTAACTTGCCAACCGTGGTCTGTATGGAGTTGTTCAATAAAGGGCCCAAAATTAAGATAACATAGATGGGAGAGGTCTCTATGAATAGGAATTCCTAAGTATTTGATACCCTGTGAGGGCCAGGCAAAGGGAAAGATGGACTGGATGGAATCCTATATGGATTTGGGGAGGGAGATATCGAGGGCCTCAGACTTCGCTGCATTGATTTTAAAATTTGACCATGTAACAAAGTGATCTATTTCAGCCATAACAGCATGGATGGATATATGTGATTGAGTGATATATACTAGGACATCATCAGCAAATAGAGAGCACTTGTACTCGGTGCCTCCCACCTCAATCCACCTAATATTGGGGTTATTGCGAATTGATGAGAGCAGGTGCTCCGTCACTAGGATGTATAAGAGAGGGGACAGAGGACATCCCTGCCTTGTCCCATTGGTGATTGTGAAAGGTGATGAAAATGTTCTGATGCACCCCCTGGGCCTTGGGACACCCGGAGCCGGACCCTTTTTGGTGGATGCTGGTGGTTGTAGTCTTCGTGGCGGCGACCCGGTTCCGTGGCTCAGGGTGGTCAAACCAGTGGCGGAACTATTTATGTGGTTTTGATGTTTAAATGTCCGACTACGCCACCCGTGGATTGCGGTCAGAGTGAACCGCCGCTGCAGGGCAGACCGCTGAGGCTGGTGTTGTGGGTGCAGCAGAGTGTAGCATAACTCCCCACGGGAGGAGTATAGCCTCAGGGCAGTGTATGCGGAGGATGGGGGTGATGGTGCAGGGCAGCAGCAGTAACGACACGGAGTCAGTGATGCAGTCCAGGGCCTTTACTCACAGTTCTTATTATCCAGACCACGTCTGCAGGTAACGGCTGCCCACGTCGTACTGTGCTCACCAGGTGAGGGGCTCAGACATCTCCCAGATAACTTTGGAGCGCTTCACAGGACCCCCTTTGTGTGTCCTTTGTCTGGCCTTTCTTACCAACCCTTCTGTCCGGCTGCCTCGGGCCTCCTCTTGGTAAACTTGGCGCCAGTTTCCCTGACCCTATGTGCTGCCTTCCTAGCGGGTGTTGCGAGGGGCTGCGCCACATAAAATGTCACAGCCTCCGGTTTCTAGCTGAGGGTCGTTTCCTGCCTCCACTAGTTTCGGGGACCGGTCTCCCCCTTTGGCCTGACCCCTCCACGCAGGTGGATTCGGGCGTGCGGTGGCGACTTGCCCGTCCGCACCCCTGGGATCCCTTCATTCCTCGCTCCTGGAGCCTTCTCCACTCCTCTTCCTTCCTTCTCCCTCTTCCAGGCCTGTGCCTCTGTTACAAGGGCCGCCTCCGGAGCAGAGCTCATGCAGAGCCCCTGCTCCCTGCCACTTCTGCTCAGACTTCTCTGCACTGAACTAAGATGGTGCCCACCTTTTATACTCCCTTCTCAATGCACCCAGGAACTGCTTCCTCCCTGCTCCTGCACTACATGGTTCCCCTTCCTCAGTGTTCCCTCCCCCCACTCCAGCCAGGGACAGGGACTGTCGTGCCCATCTCAGAGGCATATTGGTCGCCCTGCCCACGGCAATGTGGTGTAATGCATGCAGGTGTCGGGTCCTGATCCACACTCCATCCTTACCTGAGAGTGAGATATCACACCTCTGGGTGAGGTGCAATACCTCTGTAGCAACCGAGCCCTCAGGGTGCTACAGTTCCATTTATCTTCAGCCTAGGTGACGTATTGTGATACAGGGCCGTGATTTTGGCTATAAAAGGGTCCCCTAGACCCCTACCCCAAGCTTTTTAAGAGAATCATATATGGCGTGCCAGGAGACTCTATGGAATGCTTTCTCAGCATCCAACGAGAGTATCTAATTACAAATGTTTAACTGCATCTAGCCCAGGAAATACTTTGTGCCTAGTAGCAGTGTCTGCTAGTCAGCGGATTATCCCGGCTGTTAAGCAAGCTACACCACCTGTAGTTTGGACACTTAATTTTTTCAAAGGAAATGCTTCGGGACCACGGGATACTCAGTGAAGAGCATCAGGAGGCACCCCAAGGCATAGGGGCTGGGACTGGCAGTAGGATGCCTTGCGGTGGACAGCCGAGCTCGATCCTTATAAAAGCTTTTTAACTGCAGCAGCTTTAGTGGACGCTACTGGAGCTGGAATTACGCGGCTGCTGGCATGAGACTTGCCCTCCAATAGATCCTTGTAAATGGATTTAAAGTGTATTCATTCAAATTAGAGAGACAATTTAAATTAAAAAGCTTAGAGCTGCCTCCACCACAGGGGGGCTCGCTCGACCCACCAGCGGACAGGCACCAGTATTGGGAGAGGGGGGCTGGCCGTCAGCGTTCACCGCGGCTCTGGCACAAACCCGGCGACACAGAGGTGTCACGGGCAGGAGCGGACTGAACGTGTCGACTTCTCACTTTTTGGATTTTAGAAGGGCATGACATGCCTATATCTGTGTCTCCCCCTCCTTTTACTCCTCCACCTCTTTTCTTTTCGCATGACTATATGTATTTGTCACTTTTCCATGTGTTAGTTGTGTCTTCTGAGCAGTTTGTCAGCTTTTGGACACCTTTGAATGTGTTTTCTATGTGTTTCCATGTGTTTTTGTTTGCCTGCCATTGGTTTTAACGGTGTTCGAAGATGTTCGACGAACAGTTCGGCGAACACACGGGTGTTCGACGAACCGAACTCGAACACTACGGGAGTGGCTCAACACTATTTATGTTACGCTGCTATCATTCGGTGCTGTTGAGAAGTCTGGCCCAATCCAGCCCTTGTTCATTTTTATAAGAGTCACCCTGTCAGCATTTTCAGTTGACAGGCGGATGCGCTTATATCAGTTATAATTCCACCAGTGGCACTAAAGACTCGCTCTGATAAAACGCTAGTGGCAGGGCAGGCCAGGACCCCCAAGGCGTAGATTCAGTTCATTCCACGTGTCCAGTTTGGATACCCAATAATTATAAGGCACAGAGGAATCATGGAGGATGTTGGTACGGTAGACAAGGTACTCCCTCAGCATCTTCCCAAACTTTGCACTCCTTGTGAGAGTACCTCACAACTCAGGCCTGTGCAATGAGAGGGACTGAGAAAACTCTCCCAGAACTTTGACAGTGTTCCCCTACCTCTGCTGGATTGGAGTTGTGTCTCTCTCGGCTGTACTCCTTGGTTGTCCAACGAACACTGACCTCTGCCACCAGCGTTTTCAGATGGGATTTTTTTTAATAGTTCCGCAACAAGGGCCTTCTGGTACTGCTCCAATTTTGTAGATTTGTCCGCCTCAGGAATAAGAACAAAAGGCGCTGCTTCCCTGCATTTTTAATGGAAATGGAATAAAAGAAGATTTTATTACATCGATGTGCCACCTCGCTTTCTTCATGTATGAATTGTGACTTACTTTGTTTCTGGAGGGAGTTGCACCCGATGGTAAGATTGATTGCTCCAGCTGATGAGGTCGAGCTTCTGGAGTCTCTGCACAAGGACTGAGTCGCTGCAGTGCTGGTTGCCTGTGCATTTGTATTTGTACTCGAAAAATATGTTTGCATCACCGCGGCTGTTAGACTGCCGCAACACATTCAGGGATTGCCTAACAAACAGGCAATTCCTGCATGTGTTGCGGTTGTCTAACAGCCGCGAGACATGCCGCTGCGGCAACGCGAACATATTTTTCAAGCATGCCGGAGATACTTTTAACACCCAAGCGTGCTCAGATATCACCTTATCCAAGCACATCGGCGCAACACTACTGTTTTGGCAGCTACATCTCTTTGCATTTTATCACAGACACCTCTAAGGCTATGCTTGGAGTTGTAGTAGAGCTGGTGCAGAGCAATAGACCACTGATTTAGGTGTAACAGTTTTGTAGCAGTTTTCCTTACTACCTGAATACTGATCAAGCTCTTAATTTTACCTGTCTTTCACTTGTGCATTACATTCCCAAAAAAATTAGATATACTCTATAACTTTTGACTAAGGGGTTAGAAATGGAGGTGTCTGACAACTACTACTCTATTACTAACCACAGGGTTTGATGTCACCGACAGCTGCTGACATCAACCTCACAAACCAATTACCCCCATTTCCAACACACCAGGGCAATCAGGAAGAACCGAGGCAAAGCACCAAAACTGGTGCATCTAATAGATGCGCCAATTATGCGGAGGCTGTGGGCTGGTATTTTTAGGCTGGGAAGGGACACATAACCATGAACCTTCCCAGACTATTAATATCAGCCCACAGCTGTCTGCATTGCCTTTGATGGTTATCAAAAATGAAGGGGGCTCCATGTCATTTTTTTAGGGTCCCCCCAATTTTTGATATCCAGCAAAGACAATGCAGACAGCTGTGGGTTGATATTAATAGGCTGGGAAGGTCCATGGTAATCTGGCCCTTCACATTCTGATAATATAAGCCTGCAGCTGTCTGCTTTCCCTTAGCTGGTTATGAAAAATAGGGGATTACGAATACATATCTTATCACTGGGGGTACCACTGCTAAGAACCTCTCTTTTCAATAAAGCTGTGGTCAAGTATGCACTCATATGCTTTAGTTAATACCTATAAAACTGATGGCCATAGACCACTACAGCAGTATAGACATTAATTAGATTGCCAATGCAAATACTTTCCATTTAGACAGGTCATACTCAATGTAAATGCCAATGAAGGGAACTACGGTGATCTGCAACTTATTCCATGTTCTAGTACTTTTGCTTTGATTCCTTAATTAAAAACCCCTACACCAGAACTTGACTTAGGGTCTGTGATCTACAGTGCCTACAAGTAGTATTCAACCCCCTGCAGATTTAGCTGGTTTGATAAGATGCAAATAAGTTAGAGCCTTCAAACTGCAAACGAGAGTAGGTTTTATGAATAGAAGCATAAATCTTACAAACCAAAAAGTTATGTTGCTCAGTTGAATTTTATTAAATTTTAAACATAAAAGTGTGGGTCAATTATTATACAACCCCTATGTTTAATATTTTGTGGAATAACCCTTGTTTGCAATTACAGCTAATAATCGTCTTTTATAAGACCTGATCAGGCCAGCACAGGTCTGTGGAGTTATCTTGGCCCACTCCTCCATGCAGATCTTCTCCAAGTTATCTAGGTTCTTTGGGTGTCTCATGTGGACTTTATTCTTGAGCTCCTTCCACAAGTTTTCAATTGGGTTAAGGTCAGGAGACTGACTAGGCCACTCCAACACCTTGACTTTTTCCCTATTGAACCAGGCCTTGGTTTTCTTGGCTGTGTGCTTTGGGTCGTTGTCTTGTTGGAAGATGAAATTACGACCCATCTTAAGATCCTTGATGGAGGAGCGGAGGTTCTTGGCCAAAATCTCCAGGTAGGCCGTGCTATCCTTCTTCCCATGGATGTGGACCAGATGGCCAAGCCCCTTGGCAGAGAAACAGCCCCACAGCATGATGCTGCCACCACCATGCTTGACTGTAGGGATGGTATTCTTGGGGTCATATGCAGTGCCATCCAGTCTCCAAACGTCACGTGTGTGGTTGGCACCAAAGATCTCGATCTTGGTCTCATCAGACCATAGAACCTTGAACCAGTCTGTCTCAGAGTCCTCCAAGTGATCATGAGCAAACTGTAGACGAGCCTTGACATGACGCTTTGAAAGTAAAGGTACCTTACGGGCTCGTCTGGAACGGAGACCATTGCGGTGGAGTACTTTACTTATGGTATTGACTGAAACCAATGTCCCCACTGCCATGAGATCTTCCCGGAGCTCCTTCCTTGTTGTCCTTGGGTTAGCCTTGACTCTTCGGACAAGCCTGGCCTCGGCACGGGAGGACACTTTCAAAGGCTGTCCTGGCCGTGGAAGGCTAACAGTAGTTCCATAAGCCTTCCACTTATGGATGATGCTCCCAACAGTGGAGACAGGTAAGCCCAACTCCTTGGAAAGGGTTTTGTACCCCTTGCAAGCCTTGTGACCCTCCACGATCTTGTCTCTGATGGCCTTGGAATGCTCCTTTGTCTTTCCCATGTTGACCATGTCTGAGTGCTGTTCACAAGTTTGGGGAGGGTCTTAAATAGTCAGAAAAGGCTGGCAAAAGAGATCTTTAATCCACACATGTGAAGCTCATTATTCTTGGTGCCTGAACTACTTCTTAATACTTTAGGGGGACCAAACAGAATTCTTGTGGTTTGAGGGGTTGAATAATAAATGACACTCTGAATTAACTTTTTACGTTTTAAAAAAAAAAAAAAAAAAAATTGCTGCAGTGCATTTCCCACTTCCAGGCTGATCTACAGTACAAATGTCACAATGCCAAGTTAATTCCGCATGTGTCAACCAGCTAAATCTGCAGGGGGTTGAATACTACTTGTAGGCACTGTATATATTCCATTTCAGTCAAGGTCCTCCTTCCTTGTGGAGGTCTAGGATGAAGATTATGTTGGATTCCTACAGCCCGTGGCTTTAGTCAGTCAGTTTCAATCTTCACACTATATTGCCGGATTTGTTTTATCCTACTCAGGTGCTGCTCTTCTCTTGCTTCTCACCTCAGACTAGCTTTTTTTCACAGTATTATCCTATCCAGTGCTTCAATGAATAACTGCATCTATATCTCTCTATTTAGTAATTTAAAATGACATCATCCTTTTTTTTGTTCACCTTTATTTATTTGTCCAGTGCATATAAGAAATAAGCTAGGCATATTGTTAAAATAAAAAACCCTAAAGAGATGAACAGGAATATAACTTGATGTGCATGCAGTGTGTAAGAACATGGTCACACTGGCCAATCAACAGACAAAACCCAAGATAAACACATAATAAGTATCTCTTCTTCTTAGCCCTTATCCACATGTATGTCACTTGACAAATGGTAAGGTTTTAATATTGAAGCTTAGGACCATCCCGAATAGGGTCACTCTGACGTGGTGGGATAGCTTTTACATTTTTTTTAATCAAATTTATGTTAACTAAGCACCCTATGCTATTTTCATGCACTATTGCAGTTTATTTATTTACAGCAGTGTATTTTCTCATTTTGTTTTTATTTTCGGTTTTGACATTTTTAAAATAGCGTGGATAAAATTTGAAACATTTTGAGCTCCTATGCAGATATGTATTTTGTCTGACCTGCAGTTACACATCCTTACCTTGGTCCCTTACTTACTACTAATATACATTCAGAAACATATTTTGCTGTTATGCTAATCTCTTATAGAGATAGACAGCTATTTAGAAACTTGACAAAGACATTAACATTTTTCCCTGATAAAACAAAAATAAATGTTTATTTGAATTTGGCTTCATAATAGTTTATGGATACTCAGTTTTTTTATGGATTTTCAGTTATGTAACATACCTATAACTAGTTCTGTCCTATTTCTTTGAATTCCAAGGACTAGTCACTGTTTCAAGTAAATAAAAATGTAAAGCAAAGTTGCATAAATTATGAAGGTTAATGATGTTGCATTATTAGGGTAACAAGAATAACATGATTGTTGCAAACCTTTGCACTATTTCCTACTGTGTCATTAATCAAAATTTTCTGTGGGTTAATGGATCAGAATGATAGATTATTAGACAGACTTCATTAAGAAGAGTACACTTGTATCATTAGGTTTGACAATAAACAGTATTCACCAAGTAATTTGATTTATGTGGGTATAAAACATTTACTTTGCTTTTATATGACGACAATAGGAATATGTATTAAAATCATGATTATTACAAGTATGTTTTATGTCATCTAATTAAAGAGGGAGGTCTAACAAATCTTTATCATATTTAGATTTATTTTTATGAATTGGTCTGTTATGCCTTTTAGATATTACTGTATATATTTTCCATCTACATACTTAGTGTCCTATATATATAGGACAGCATCTTGAAATAGTTCTCGTTTGAATGATGCATACTCCATTCAATATTTCCACACATAAAAATATAAAAATAGTTATTTGTCTATGTGGGCTGTGTCTCTAAAGAATTGGCAGTGTGCACTAGGGACAGCAGTGAAGTCAAAGATTTGCAGGCTCTGGATTAATAGAAGCACACACACGAACAGGTTGTATATCTTGCTCAACATCCCAACCTGTGTAACGTGATTATTCGAAAATATGTCATAAAATATCAGAAGAATAAATTCGGTGATGTACGCTTAAGAGTAAGCTACACAAGGAATTAAATTTTTTCATATCATCATAAATAAAAAAAAAAAAGAAATTATCATATTGATTTAAAGGGGTTGATTGGTATTAAACTTTATTAACTCAAAGCTTGGTTTCCTGAAATATCACCATTTGTCTTTGTTGATATGGCTACAGTAGCGATGTCATGTCTAACCAGTGTCAAATTGGGGTGTCTGGGGCTCGCAGGAGAAATTGATCCTCGGGGCCCACTCTACAGCTATATGCAAATACCTGTTAGCCATTATCCTTGTTATAGTGAAGCGTCGACTGTAAATCACAGGCGGCTCCTGCACATTTACTGTGCGCCACCATAACTGGGATGTACAATTACATTAGTTTGCATTAAAGGGGTTCTTTGGTTAAAACAGGTTATCACCGATCCATGGGCACCACAAAATAGGTGATAAGTGATAACTTATTGATCGTTTAGGTTCAAACACTGAAAAATGCACTGATTGGAAGAATGGGGACATTTTGTCCCTGACAGGA
This sequence comes from Phyllobates terribilis, assembly GCF_046119375.1. Taxonomy (NCBI): domain Eukaryota; kingdom Metazoa; phylum Chordata; class Amphibia; order Anura; family Dendrobatidae; genus Phyllobates; species Phyllobates terribilis. Next base: position 794,509,208 of record NW_027362761.1, read on the forward strand.
CACTTAGTTATCCCCATTTTAAAATGCAGCAGCAGGTGGGACATCTGACCGCAGCCTCATTCATTCTCTTTGTGGCTTCCAGAAAAAAACAAGAACAGCCACTGAGGGAATAAATGGATCAGTGGTTAAGTCGCACATGAGCTCCAGTCTAATGGGATAAAAACTCCACATTCTACCAATCGGTGCAGGTCCCAGCAGTCAGACCCCCACTAATCAATAATTTATCACTTATCCTGTTGGTAGGTGATTACTTGTTTTCCCCAGAGAACCCCTGTAAGTGCATCTTATTCCAAGTATTTAATCACTAATGGAAATAAAGAATCTTCTAATTAATATCAGAGAGAACAAATGACCTCCATACACAAAACAATCCACTATACCAACACCAATAGTATCACATACAAGGGAGGAATACTGCCACACCATGACCAGACCACATATTACCACCACATAGTGACCGAATAATACTACATACAAGGGAGAAATACAGTGACACCCGTGACCTGACCACATATTACCACCACATATTGACCAAATAATACCACATACAAGGGAGAAATACCACCACACCGTGACCAGACCAGATATTAACAGCATATAGCGTCCAAATAATTCCCCATCATTGCCATATCCCCCCACCTCCTCCATCATCATTGCCATATCTCCCCCCACCTCCTCCTTCACCATTGCCTTGCCATATCTCCCTCCACCTCCTCCATCACCATTGTCATGCCATATCTCCCCCCACATCCTCCATCACCATTGCCATGACATATCTCCCCCGCCTCCTGCATCACCATTGCCATGCCATATGTCCCCCCACTTCCTCCATCACCATTGCCATGCCATATCTCCCCCCACCTCCTCCATCACCATTGCCATATCTCCTCACCTCCTCCATCATCATTGCCACATCTCTCCCACCTCCTCCATCATTGCCATATCTCCCCCCACCTCCTCCATCATTGCCATATCTCCCCCCCACCTCCTCCATCACCATGCCATGCATATCTCCCCCACCTCCTCCATCACCATTGCCATATCTCCCCCACCTCCTCCATCACCATTGCAAAGCCATATCCCCCCACATCCTCCATCACCATGCCATACATATCTCCCCCACCTCCTCCATCACCATTCCCATATCTTCCCCACCTCCTCCATCACCCTAGCTCTACCTCATCTCCCTCGTCCTCCTCCATCACTGTTGCTCTCCCTCATCTCCCCCCACCTCCTCTATCACCACTATATTAGTTAAAAAAGGAAAAAAAAACAATTACCCTCTCTGCTCGTTCCCCCACAGCATCGTCCTCGGTTTCCTGCCCGGCATCTTTCTCCCTGACACAGGCTCGCGCTGCATGGTGACGTCATCAAGCAGCACGGGCAGGAAGCACAGGACGAATCCCTCCGCTCTGCGGCCATTTTCCTCTCGTCAGATGATGAGGGCAACGATGATTGCCCTCATCAGCCGCACTGCAAGGGCCCCCCCCTCCACCTTTGGGCCCGGTGCAGGTGCACCTGCGGCCATGTTAACCAGCGGGCCCCATGCATTCTGCTCAGGGGCAGCCGAGGACCCGGGTCCTCCGGAGAATTCTCCGGTGTCCCGGTGCACCAGACCGACCTTGCGTCTAACACACATGACTGTTGCAGCTAGTCACTGGGCTCTACACTAATGCAGAGGTAGATGGCACAGGACTGCTAAGCCCAGTGATTGGTTGCAATAGCCATGCACTGTGGACGTGATCTCACTACTCCAGCCTTGTCAATAAAGACTGGAGGAAGAAGTGGCCCGGAGCGGCAGTAGGAAAATAATGATGATTTTTTTTACTTTTAGGGTAGGTTCACACAACCGATGTCTCCACATCCAAGAAAAATGGTCTTATTATTCTGATCAGACTTTGACTAGGCTTTATCAGGGACTGATCAGTGTTTGATCAGAGTGGCATCAGTTTTTTCCGGATGTGTAGAGAAAAAAAATTTCATGTTATCCGAGTGCGGTCCGATTTTTTTTCACCGACCCATAGACTTGCATTGTCAATTTTGATCCATTGCTCAGATAAAAATCAGACATGTTTCTGATTTTTTCCGCAGACCACCCGGTCAATGGAAAAAATCGGACATGCCCAATAGAATGTCATAGGTACGGCTGCTATCCGTGAACACTATGATAATACTCGTATGAGAAAATCAGTCATTATAGATAATACTATAGTATGCATGAACTTCTGATTACGGCAAACATGTGTGACGCCTCTACTCGTAAAGCCCGTGTTTTACCCTGGGTGTTGGGGGACTCGGTGTCGGGCCCCGTGATGGAGAGGTAGGATGCAGCCGTGTCCCGGGCCCGACCCGTGCTCAGGGCCGTCACATTAGAAAGAGATGGTATGGGCTTGTCCGGGTTGAGTGGCTGATTAACGACTATGCCACCAGTGGTGCCTGGTGAAGGGTCACCAGCGCCGCTGCAGTCCGCTGAGGCCTGGTGGTACTGCGGCCAAAGTTCTTACTACTCCCCACAGGCGGAGCAAGGCCTCAGGGCAGAGTGGCAGGATGGAGGGGGTAGTAGTTAAGGAAAAGAGATCCCACATCCCGCGGTGTGGCGCAGAAATAACAGTCCAGGGGCCATATTGGTGAACTTCCAAGGCTTTACTCACTTAGATGGCAAAGGAAGGCGACTCCCTGCTCCCCGCGGAGTCCTGCGGTCACCAGGGACGGGGGTCCGACAACCTCCGAGTATGTACAGCATTCAGTCTCGACCCTACCGCAGAGTGTTCCTGCACTACAGACCAATTCCTTCCTGTCCGTGTGTGTGCAAATAGGCCGGGTTTCCCTCTGAACTCCTCTCAGAACAAGGGTACGGGTGGCAGCTCCGCTCCATCCGATACCCGGTGGGATCCTCAGGGCCTAACCGTGCTTTCCCGTCCAGGACATAGAGTAGCAAGGTCGGATGTCAGGGGCAGGTACCAGTCTTGCAACCGGAGTCCCTCTGAATATATCAGGTTGGTGAGGACAGGTGGCATACACCGCTCCGTCTGCATCCTGCCTGGGATCCATTTGCTGTGGAGCCACACTCTTAAGCTCTGGGCCTTCTTGATCTTGGTCCTTGGCCGGGTTGAGACATTCCTTGTCTACAACCTACCTCTCGTCCCAAGGCCAGGGTACGAGGGCTGTGTCCCTTGCCGGCGCAGGCCCACACAGGATCTGCGCTCCTGGAGGGAGGTCACATTACACACCGTAGTCTGACAGCACAGTACGACCACTAAAAGAGAGACCGAACGACAAGAACCAAGATCAAAGATGGCTTTGAATTAAATATGAAATCTGAAGTGTAACTAACTTGTAAGTCCTCCACTCTCACCCACTAACTCTCTCCCCTCACTCTTGGTTGACCAGTCTCCCTGTAACCAGGGGAGCAGCACCTAGTGCATATTAGCTCCCTCTGGTGGAGAAATGTGGTGTTAGATGCAAAAGGTTGGGTCACGACTATCACACTGGCCTTACCTCAGAGGAGGAACACCACACTCCATTGAAGAAGTGCAGCATCCCTGTGGCTGTCGAACCCTCAGGAGCACCACGTACATGCAATCAGAAATTTGTAAAAAAAATAAAAATAATATATATATATAAATATATATAAAATGAGTATGATGAAGTTGTATATAGTATTGGCCTGAATAATAGACACACTTCCAAAGAGATATACATTCACAAGCATTTGATACCTGTTTATTTAGTTCCGCATACTTAATTCTTGTGGATTTTAATGACATTTTATTCTTCTTTGTGTTTTCCATTTTTATGCAGCTGAATATTACTTTCACATATATACTGCAATATGAAACACACTACATACTGTACAATTTCTTCTCTTTTTTTTACAAATTTTGCTCTCTTTTTGGGCTGACAACATTTATTTCATTAAGCAATTAACCCTGGATTGGCAGTTTAATCATTGTCTTCTTTATAGAACTTAAAAACGCAGGAAAAATGTAAATATAAAATGTAGCAAAATAACAAACGTCACCTGAAACAAATTAAAAATGCTATGAAAAAATGCTTGCAATTCATGGCTTATTTTTAATAAGAATTTAAAAATGACAAGAGTATGGAATAAAAAAAATGTATCTGTGAATAAGATAAACTATAAGTTCTACAAAACAGTATATAATATTAATGTTAAAAACAATTTTTATGTTTTCAAGTAACACTCTTGATTAGATAATTGTAATTTTCTTGCAATGTACGTTGTGCTCATCTTACTTTCTCACTTCAAGCTGGTCATCCTCTATTTAGTGTCTTTGGTTATAGACATTCATACAACAGCAACCATAGCTATGGGAATCGGGGTAAGGAATAGTGTTGAGCCACACCCGTAGTGTTCGAGTTCGGTTCGGTTCGTCGAACACCCGTGTGTTCGCCTAACTGTTCGTCGAACTGTTCGTCGAACACCTTCGAACACCGTTAAAACCAATGGCAGGCAAACAAAAACACATAGAAACACATAGAAAACACCTTCAAAGGTGTCCAAAAGCTGACAAACTGCTCAGAAGACACAACTAACACATGGAAAAGTGACAAGTACATATAGTCATGAGAAAAGAAAAGAGGTGGAGGAGTAAAAGGAGGGGGAGACACAGATATAGGCATGTCATGCCCTTCTAAAATCCAAAAAGTGAGAAGCCGACACGTTCAGTCCGCTCCTGCCCGTGCCACCTCCGTGTCGCCGGGTTTGTGCCAGAGCCGCGGTGAACCCTGACGGCCAGCCCCCCTCTTCCAATACTGGTGCCTGTCCGCTGGTGGGTCGAGCGAGCCCCCCTGTGGTGGAGGCAGCTCTAAGCTTTTTAATTTAAATTGTCTCTCTAATTTGAATGAATACACTTTAAATCCATTTACAAGGATCTATTGGAGGGCAAGTCTCATGCCAGTAGCCGCGTAATTCCAGCTCCAGTAGCGTCCACTAAAGCTGCTGCAGTTAAAAAGCTTTTATAAGGATCTAGCTCGGCTGTCCACCACAAGGCATCCTACTGCCAGTCCCAGCCCCTATGCCTTGGGGTGCCTCCTGATGCTCTTCACTGAGTATCCCGTGGTCCCGAAGCATTTCCTTTGAAAAAATTAAGTGTCCAAACTACAGGTGGTGTAGCTTGCTTAACAGCCGGGATAATCCGCTGACTAGCAGACACTGCTACTAGGCACAAAGTATTTCCTGGGCTAGATGCAGTTAAAAATTTGTAATTAGATACTCTCGTTGGATGCTGAGAAAGCATTCCATAGAGTCTCCTGGCATGCCATATATGATTCTCTTAAAAAGCTTGGGGTAGGGGTCTAGGGGACCCTTTTATAGCCAAAATCACGGCCCTGTATCGCAATACGTAACCTAGGCTGAAGATAAATGGAACTGTAGCACCCTGAGGGCTCGGTTGCTACAGAGGTATTGCACCTCACCCAGAGGTGTGATATCTCACTCTCAGGTAAGGATGGAGTGTGGATCACGACCCGACACCTGCATGCATTACACCACATTGCCGTGGGGCAGGGCGACCAATATGCCCCTGAGATGGGCACGACAGTCCCTGTCCCTGGCTGGAGTGGGGGGAGGGAAAATTGAGGAAGGGGAACCCTGTAGTGCAGGAGCAGGGAGGAAGCAGTTCCTGGGTGCATTGAGAAGGGAGTATAAAAGGTGGGCACCATCTTAGTTCAGTGCAGAGAAGTCTGAGCAGAAGTGGCAGGGAGCAGGGGCTCTGCATGAGCTCTGCTCCGGAGGCGGGCCTAGTAACAGAGGCCCAGGCCTGGAAGAGGGAGAAGGAAGGAAGAGGAGCGGAGAAGGCTCCAGGAACGAGGAACGAAGGGATCCCAGGGGTGCGGACGGGCGAGTCGCCACCGCATGCCCGAATCCACCTGCATGGAGGGGTCAGGCCAAAGGGGGAGACCGGTCCCCGAAACTAGTGGAGGCAGGTAACGACCCTCAGCTAGAAACCGGAGGCTGTGACATTTTATGTGGCGCAGCCCCTCGCTACACCCGCTAGGAGGGCAGCACATAGGGTCAGGGAAACTGGCGCCAAGTTTACCAAGAGGAGGCCCGAGGCAGCCGGACAGAAGGGTTTGTAAGAAAGGCCAGACAAAGGACACACAAAGGGGGTCCTGTGAAGCGCTCCAAAGTTATCTGGGAGTTGTCTGAGCCCCTCACCTGGTGAGCACAGTACGACGTGGGCAGCCGTTACCTGCAGACGTGGTCTGGATAATAAGAACTGTGAGTAAAGGCCCTGGACTGCATCACTGACTCCGTGTCGTTACTGCTGCTGCCCTGCACCATCACCCCCATCCTCCGCATACACTGCCCTGAGGCTATACTCCTCCCGTGGGGAGTTATGCTACACTCTGCTGCACCCACAACACCAGCCTCAGCGGTCTGCCCTGCAGCGGCGGTTCACTCTGACCGCAATCCACAGGTGGCGTAGTCGGACATTTAAACATCAAAACCACATAAATAGTTCCGCCACTGGTTTGACCACCCTGAGCCACGGAACCGGGTCGCCGCCATGAAGACTACAACCACCAGCATCCACCAAAAAGGGTCCGGCTCCCGGTGTCCCAAGGCCCAGGGGGTGCATCAGAACATTTTCATCACCTTTCACAATCACCAATGGGACAAGGCAGGGATGTCCTCTGTCCCCTCTCTTATACATCCTAGTGACGGAGCACCTGCTCTCATCAATTCGCCATAACCCCAATATTAGGTGGCTTGAGGTGGGAGGCACCGAGTACAAGTGCTCTTTATTTGCTGATGATGTACTAGTATATATCACTCAATCACATATATCCATCCATGCTGTTATGGCTGAAATAGATCACTTTGTTACATGGTTAAATTTTAAAATCAATGCAGCGAAGTCTGAGGCCCTCGATGTCTCCCTCCCCAAATCCATATAGGATTCCATCCAGTCCAACTTTCCCTTTGCCTGGCCCTCACAGGGTATCAAATACTTAGGAATTCCTATTCATAGAGACCTCTCCCATCTATGTTATCTTAATGTTGGGCCCTTTATTGAACAACTCCATACAGACCACGGTTGGCAGGTTAGAACTGTAAGATTCACTACGTGAACCACTGGTGTTTTGTGGAAAAGCACATGTACACTGTGTTCCAAATTATTATGCAAAAAGTGTTTAGGAGTGATAAGGGAAGAATTTGTTTGTTTGTCAGTTAAACTCATTGATGGTGATGTGTGTCAGGGCTCTTTATATCACTGTAAGCAATTGCAGACACCTGTGCTAATTAGTTTGGCAGGTGTGTCCAATGAAAGGCAAGACTACTTAAGAAGGCTGTCTCACATTATTAAGCAGCCTACATTTTATGCCAAAATGGGAAAGAAAAAGGATGTCTCAGCTGCTGAGAAGCAACAAATTGTGGAGTGTTTAGGTCAAGGCATGACTACAATCAACATTGTGCGATGATCAGGATGAAGTGTCTTGGCAATCAAGAAGTATGTAGCTGATTCACAGTACACACGTGTGCGTGCTGATAAGGGCAAATTGAGGACTCTTTCCTACAGGCAATTACGTCAGGTTAAAAGAGCAGCGGCAAAAAAGCCTTGTCATAGCAGCAGACAAGTTTTTGAAGCTGCTGGTGCCTCCAACGTCCCCCGAACAACAAGATGCAGGGTCCTTCAGAGGTTTGCAGCTGTGCATATGCCATCCTGTCGACCTCCTCTATCCACTTCACACAAGCAGAAACGGCTCCAGTGGGCCAAACATTACATGGAGACTGATTTCAAAACTGTTTTGTTCACGGATGAGTGCCGTGCAGCGCTCGATGGTCCAGATGGATGGAGTGGAGGATGGCTGGTTGATGGACACCCCACGCAAACACGGCTACAGCGCCAACAAGGATTAGGTGGAGTAATGTTTTGGGCTGGAATCATGGGGAGAGAGATTGTCGGCCCCTTTAGGATCCCTGAAGGCGCTAAAGATGAACTCCATAATGTATGTGGATTTTCTCAAACAGCACTTCCTGCCATGGTTCAAGAAGAAGAACCACAGCAAGATCATTTTTTTGCATGATAATGCACCATCTCATGCTGAACATAAAACATCTGCATCTCTGGCTGATATGGGCATAAAAGGGGACAAAGTTATGGTGTGACCCCCATGCTCCCCTGACCTCTACCCCATTCAGAACCTCTGGAGCATCATCAAAAGGAGTGTCTATGATGGCGGGAGGCAGTTCACATCTAAGCAACAGCTCTGGGAGTGTATTCTGTCCTCATGCAAAACAATTGAAGCAGAAACCATCCAAAACCTGACAAATTCAATGGACGAGAGAGTTCAGAAGCTCCTTTCGAACAAGGGGTCCTATGTGAAAATGTAACATCACCTAGAATAAAGTTTTGAGTTGAAAACTGTTTGATTTCAGTTTGTAATAATCTGCTAATGCTTATAATTTCAAAAATGACCATTTTTTTGGTCTTTATTAAAATGAAAAGGTTGATCGAAAAGTTTGGGGGATCTAAGAGTGTGGCAACCCAGTAGTCATGATTACTTCGAATTCTGACAATATGAGGGTCATGTTGCAGGTAGTGCAGCAAGAAGGCACTTATGTGTCTTGTGCATCTCGGAGCCCCAAAATTATTTTCCGGGCTAGATGCAGCTAAAAATTATTATTAATTTTAAATCTGGTGGAGCTTAGTATAGATGGGCTAATAGGATCAGTGCTGCACACTGCTACAAAGCCCAAATTATTTTCCAGTCAAGATACAGATAAACATGATTAGTAATTTGAAAGCTTAAAACGGTTGGTAGGGTGATTTTAACCAATCATCAAGCTTTTACTCTCCCCAGGATGACACAGGGGTAGAAAAGTCGTTTCGGATCCATGATTTGTTCATCTTTATGAATGTGAGTCTGTCTACATTATCAGTGGAGAGCCGCGTGCGCTTATCTGTCAGCACACCACCAGCAGCGCTGAACACACGTTCAGACAGAACGCTGGCTGCGGGGCATGACAAGATCTCCAAGGCGTAAGTGGCTAGCTCCGGCCATTTATCCAGATTGGAAGCCCAAAAAGAGCAAGGGTCCAGTGACACAGTCATGGCTTCAATGTTTACTTGGAGATACTCCTGTACCATCGTCTCTAGGCGTTGACTATGTGTCAGACTTCTTGTCTCCTGTGGCCTTGCAAAGGATGGGCTAAAAAAGTGGTGAAATGATTCCGCAAAATTGATGTTACCAGCAGATACTGTGGTTCTGTTACGGTTTGAGTGCTGAACACTTGACGGTCCCACGGTTGGCAAGTTGGAACTGTGAGATTCACTACGTGCACCACTGGTGTTTTGTGAAAAAGCACATGTAAGATTCTGCAACAGTCTCTGCTGATACTCCTGCATGCGTGCATCCCTTTCTATGGCAGGAATAATTTCTGCAAATTTACTTTTGTACCGGGGATCTAACAGTGTGGCAACCCAGTAGTCAGGATTATTTCTAATTCTCACAATTCGAGGGTCATGTTGCAGGTAGTGCAGCAAGAAGGCACTCATGTGTGTTGCGCATCCAGGAGCACCAAGTCCCTGTTGTGTTGGTGGCGAGGTAACAATCATGCTTCCTTCCTCTGTCCTCTCCCCCCAACCTCGCACAACAGAAATGTGATCAAGGTCTCCCTCATCTGATGAGTCTTCCATCAGTTCGTCCTCCACTCCTTCCTGGGCTCCTGCACTTTCCTCACTAGTTTGGCTGCTACCATGCGCCCTGGTAAAACCATCTCCCCCACCCTCACATGCCTGCCGCCTTAGTGCTGCCGACCGTCTGGACCTTGCAGATGTTAGCCCTTCCGCATACAACTCCTCCTCCTCTACTTCCTCCACCCCCTCTTGTGCCAACACCTGACTCCGAATTCTGTTTAACATGTGCTCCAGCATGTAAATCACCGGAATAGTCATGCTGATAATGGCATCGTCAGCACTAAACATCTTCGTCGCCATTTCAAAACTGTGCAGAAGGGTGCATAGGTCCCTGATATGAGACCTCTCCTCCAGCGTGATTTGCCCCACCTCCGGATCTCGTTGGCCCAGGCTATACGTCAGAACGTATTGCACCAGGGCTTGTCGGTGCTGCCACAGTCGCTGCAACATGTGCAGAGTTGAATTCCACCGGGTAGGCACATCGCATTTTAGCCGGTGAAGTGGCAGGCCCAACGACTTCTGTAGAGATGTAAGTCGCTGAGCAGTGGAGGAACTTTGACATAAAGAGGATTGACGCACAACTCGTGGGGACGGCAAGACTTGGACAGCAGCCCCTTGTCCTGCTGTCACCATAGTTACCCAGTGCCCAGTCAGCGACATGTAACGCCCCTGTCCATGCCTACTCGTCCAAGTGTCTGTGGTGAAATGCACCCTGTCACACACAGAGTTACTCAAAGAAGCGGTGATGTTGTGTGCGACATGCTGGTGGAGCGCAGGCACACCTTTCTTTGAGAAGTAGTGCCGACTGGGCATCTGGTACTGGGGCACTGCGACGGACATAAGGTCTCGAAAATCCTCTGTGTCCACCAGGCGGAAAGGCAGCATTTCTGTAGCCAAGAGCTTGCAGATGGTGAAATTCAACCTCTTAGCTTTCTCATGGCTAGGAGGAAATGGTCTTTTACTTGTCCACATCTGAGGGACCGAGGGCTGGCTACTGTGCTTAGACGGGGTTGATAAGGGTGTCCCCGGCAAACTGCCGGTCTGTGAGGAAGATGCACGCGGACATGTTAGGTTGCCTTGATCCAAAGGTGGTGCTATCGATGTCGGACAGCGCTCAACACCATCTGGTGTTACCACCTCCTAAGAAAATGATGACCTGCCAATCACGCTGGCTGTTGCGGGTAAAGAGGTGGCAGGTCTGCGCCCCAAAACAGGTGTGACTGCTGTCCCCCCAGTCACAGAGGATGAAGAGGCCGCGGATGCACAAGATATGGCAGACGGTGGTTGGCCCGGCCGGCTAGGCCGCATTGTAGCACACTGAGCTTCCCACTGCAACTTATGCTTCATGTCCATGTGCCGGTTCATGCATGAAGTACTCAAACTATGTATTTTTTGGCCTCTACTTAGCTTTTGCTGACAAATGTTACAGATAACACGAGTTGGGTCATCTTTATCGATCTGAAAAAATGCCCAGGCTATGCAAGGCTTAGCACCCATGCGACCTGAAGAGCCACCACGACTTGTGGTGAGAGGCAGAGTTGTGTTTGAGGATGCAGTTGTTGACGTGCTTCCAGTACTACGTCTCTGTCCAGGAAGGCGCAACCTGACCTTGTCGTCACTAGCATCTTCCTCCACCTCCTCTGCTGACCTCATCTCTTGGCTGACTGTGGGTTGACAGTAAGTGGGATCTCCAACCTCATCATCATCACCCTGTGAGTTATCACACCCGTCGTCCTCAGAGCCAACCTGTTCCTGCCCTGACAAAAAACTAAAGTTGTCGCTCCAATCAGGTATTTGAGTCTCATCATCGTCTTCCTCATTGTCTCCACCAACAGGAGTTACAGTTTGGGAATGAGGGTCCACATTATGGTCAGAACCTTCTGCGTCTGGTCCTGGATCCGATTCATAAAGATTCTGGGCATCAGTGCAGATCATTTCCTCGTCTGGATTAACAGAAGCGCTGGAGTTGACCTCTGATTCCCAGGCTATAGTATGAGTAAACAGCTCTGCAGACTCAACCATCTGTTCTACCTCATACTCAGACGGGCAGCTGGAGATTTTGGAGCTGTGAGGAAGCAAGTGCGTTTGGGGTGACACCTTTGAGGACTGGAGTATTTGTGATGTTGAAGTTGATGTGGAGGAGAGCCCACTTAAAGGAGCACTTTATATCCGTTGAAGCACCTGCTGTTTTTGTGCCTCATCTGGAATTTGTAGCGATTGGCGTGGCCGTAAGAAAGGGATCTTATCACATTGTCCGCTAAAAGAAGTAGACATTTTAGTTTGGCTGGAAGATGGTCTTTCTTCTGCAGATGTTACTGTTGCTTTAACACCTACCCCACGGACACAACCTTTTTTCCCCTTCCCAACACGCCTATTCCCCTTTCCACCAGCAGCAGGCCTTTTTCCACTCATTTTGGTGGTTAACTAATTCACAACTCTGGAGTTGTTTGCACAAAATAACAATGGATGGGAACCGAGCAGAGCTGAGTGGCCAAACTGTGGCATTAGGCCAAAACTATTGGCTGGTTAGATGCAGAAAAAAATTATATTCAATTTGCAACCTGATGGAGGTCAGTATAGATGGACTAATAGAGAAAGTCCCACACACAGCTAGAAGCCCAAATATTTTTTCAGAGGTAGATGCAGAAAAAAAATATATTAAGTTTGCAACCTGATGGAGGTCAGTATAGATGGACTAATAGAGAAAGTCCCACACACTGCTAGAAGGCCAAATATTTTTTCAGAGCTAGATGCAGACAAAAAATTATTTTTAGTTTGCAACCTGATGGAGGTCAGTATAGATGGACTAATAGAACAAGTCCCACACACAGCTAGAAGCCCAAATATTTTTTCAGAGGTAGATGCAGAAAAAAATTATATTCAGTTTGCAACCTGATGGAGGTCTGTATAGATGGATTAATAGAACAAGTCCCACACACAGCTAGAAGCCCAATATTTTTTCAGAGGTAGATGCAGAAAAAAAATATATTCAGTTTGCAACCTGATGGAGGTCAGTATAGATGGACTAATAGAGAAAGTCCCACACACTGCTAGAAGGCCAAATATTTTTTCAGAGCTAGATGCAGACAAAAAATTATTTTTAATTTGCAACCTGATGGAGGTCAGTATAGATGGACTAATAGAGAAAGTCCCACACACTGCTAGAAGGCCAAATATTTTTTCAGAGCTGGATGCAGATAAAAATTATTTTTAATTTGCAACCTGATGGAGGTCAGTATAGATGGACTAATAGAGAAAGTCCCACACACTGCTAGAAGGCCAAATATTTTTTCAGAGCTGGATGCAGATAAAAAATATTTTTAATTTGCAACCTGATGGAGGTCAGTATAGATGGACTAATAGAGAAAGTCCCACACACTGCTAGAAGGCCAAATATTTTTTCAGAGCTAGATGCAGACAAAAAATTATTTTCAGTTTGCAACCTGATGGAGGTCAGTAAAGATGGACTAATAGAACAAGTCCCACACATAGCTAGAAGCCCAAATATTTTTTCAGAGGTAGATGCAGAAAAAAACTATATTCAGTTTGCAACCTGATGGAGGTCTGCATAGATGGATTAATAGAACAAGTCCCACACACAGCTAGAAGCCCAATATTTTTTCAGAGGTAGATGCAGAAAAAAAATATATTCAGTTTGCAACCTGATGGAGGTCAGTATAGATGGACTAATAGAGAAAGTCCCACACACTGCTAGAAGGCCCAATATTTTTTCAGAGGTAGATGCAGAAAAAAATTATATTCAGTTTGCAACCTGATGGAGGTCAGTATAGATGGACTAATAGAACAAGTCCCACACACTGCTAGAAGCCCAAATATTTTTTCAGAGCTAGATGCAGAAAAAAATTATATTCAATTTGCAACCTGATGGAGGTCAGTATAGATGGACTAATAGAATGATGCTATGCCCAAAAGATTTTACTTCACTAGGTGCAGTAAAATAATTGGTATTCTATACACAGGTGGTATATCTTGCAGCACAGATAGGCTACTCCACTGACTAACACACTCTGCAATAGGCCAAAAAGGATTAGCTTTGCTAGATTCAGCCAAATGCTGTGAAAAAAACTTGCACAGCACTGGCACAGACCTGCCTGGCAAAAACTGATAGGAACTGATGTAACCTAGTCCTGAAAAGGACTCCAATTACAATTAGTCTTTACTCCCACAATCTATCTATTTAAGAGCACAGACCTCCCTGATAAAAGTCGTAGGAAATGCTGTAACCTAGTCCTTAAAAGGACTGCAATCACAACTATTCCCTACTCCCAAGCTATCTGTAGATTTGTGCGAAAATTGGCTTGAAATTAACAAGGTATAGCGCACACAGCAACAGCGGTGCCGTCTAACACGCAGCTGCAGCAGTGAGAAAATGGTGGCGACGGGGAAAATGGCTTGGTCTTATAGGGCAAGGACATGTGACATACACTGCCTATGACACATGCCCTTGCTTGTGTGAAAAAAGCACTTCGCTCCGTGTGTGCGCTGCTGATAGGCTGACAGATTGCACCTCCCCACTGTAAATGCGGGAAAGAGAAAAAAAAATGGAGATCTTCATTATTCGTTCAGAGATCCATCCCCTGCCCCTCCCCCCACCCCGCTGTACACTCAAACTGCGTATTAACATTAATTTTCATCATTACTGAGAAAAAATCCAGTTATGATTTTGGTGCACGAACAGTTATCGAACATAACCTCGAACAGCCGAATTTTTCTCAAATCGTTCGTGTTCGCCGAACGGCTCGAACACCGCCCAAAACAGCTCGAATTTGAGATTGGCGAACAGTTCGAGTAAAACAACGCTCATCTCTAGTAAGGAAATATTCAACCACACCGACACCCTGGCAAGATAAAAGTAATCGGACTGACTCCTGCTTATAGTTTATGTTCAATGATAGTCAGATAAATCAGTAGTGTGCTTCCTTAAGGTGCACTCACAGATGTTTTGTCATCATAAATGTTACCTACAAGACTGCAATGATCTAAACAGTTTGTAAAGGATCACAATGAGAGATTCTCACATATTCAGTAGCCCAGTCAAAGAGTGTTCCCACACAGAGCCCTACAGCTAGAACAGTGGTCCCCAATCTTGCTGACCTTGAGAGCTACATTCAGCTCTGAGAGAGGGACACGAGACACACATCCAGACCCCATGAGTAGTAACATCCAGCTCTCGACCCTTTCACACTAGTGACACCCAAAGCCCCCATTACCAGTATAATGACAGCCAAAGCTTTCCCACAGAAATCACACAGAGGCATTATACTTATATCCAGGGATTCCCACCTTACTAACCATTCAGCATTCTCATATCAAACACTCCTACCACACTTCCACATTCAGCATCAATCAACTCCAGGGAAAAGCAATACCATGATATCTCCAGTTTACCATGCTTAATTTATTTCTAAACCACCGAATAAATTATATGCCCATACACGTCTGCTCTTCTGTGTGGAGCTACTCACAAAAGTCACCATCTGGAGACCTTCTCTTCATAGCTGTTTGCTTGATCTGGTGCTAATGCACCAAGATGGCAGACAGCAACGAGCCGCACATCACGGGGCCTCAAACCACATGTTTGAGCTAGAGGATAGTCTGCCCAGAAGTAATCCTATGTGCAGTATCCTCAGCTAGAATCCTACCATGTATGATGCAACAGCTAAAGGAACCTGATAAACAGTGTCCATGCCCGTGTTCACCCCAACACCTACTTCTCTGGGGGAAGATTCCTCCAGGTGATTTTTGAAGAAGTTGATAATCCATGGTGTACAGGCTGAGCTGCTGAAAACAAAGAATATTTTCCAGTAAAGATGAGGATTTTTATTTTCCCAAACGTTTCAGTGGCAGACCGGAGCCTTTTTCAAGAACAAAAAAAACAAAGTCTGGCGCTGAAATGCATAGAAAAATAAAAAACCTTTTCTATGCCGGCCAAGACTCTGTACCAGCAGCTCAGCCTGTACACCATGGATTATCCACTTCTTCAAAAACCATTAGAAAGTGACATACAGTAGGTCTTACCATGCAGGGTCTTGCGTCTCGTTGATGAGTGACAGTGCTCAGCTTTAGGCCATGTTTACATGTTCAGTATTTGGTCAGTATTTTAGATCAGTATTTGTAAGCCAAAACTAGGAGTGGAAGAATCAGAGGAAAAGTATAATAGAAACACGTCACCACTTCTGTATTTATCACCCACTCCTGGTTTTGGCTTAAAAATGCTTATTTAAGATATTGACAAAATACTGAAGGTGTGAACGTGGCCTTAGTCAGTATTCAATTGTATCTGTGCCCTCGGAAAGCAGATACAATGTGAAATAGTGGAGTTTCTATGAAGAAAAAAGGCGCTAAGCATTGTAATAGAGCTACAAAGTCAGATTACTATTATGTAATCGTTATTGATGTAAAATATTAGAAAATTGGCATGATTAAAATCCCAAACATAATTTAAAGTAAGTGTTTATAAATTGACAATTAAAGAAACATTACACTGACTCCAATAAATTGCAATAATGAGCAAACACTCAAGCCGCAAAAAGTGAAGATGTAAATCAAACACCAAAATTGAAAGGCAATTCATGTTCTGCAGAACTAGATAGTCCTGTTTAGAAAAACCTTAAAAAGTGTAGGAATGTGGGAATTTATTAAACAGAAAAATGTAAGCCATGCTAGAACAGGATTTGGAGAAAGTTAATTCTGCAGAGACAAGTTAAACTTTTATTAAAATCAATTACGGTTATGAATCTTTAGCAGAATTACGATGATAATGGCTCAGTAAATCTTTCTAATAAAGTATAGTAAAACAAAGCTTGTGATAAAGCATAGCTTGCCACAGCCGTGCACACTATAAAGTAAATTAAAAGAATAAATTGTTGGTGTCAAAAACACATTTGAATGAGGAATGTTCATAGCCATGGTTGAATTGTTAAATTAGACACATTTTCCTAAGAATTTTTTATGATTAACCAATTAAGTGATTTCTTACTTGAATAATCCCAAATGTAATTATTACTGTTATTTTACACTGGGTAGTTTAAGGAATTCTCCGTGGCAACGTGTGAAGGAATCTAGCTTGTTTCTTATTGTTTTGTCAAATTCCCTAAGAAGTTTTATAAAGCGCTTTATATGGTTTGACTTCAGGAAATCATGTTCGTTAGTAACTTGCTTCTTGACGGCTAATTTTCTGGCAGGATGTTGAATTGGCGAGACCACAGAAAACTATTACCATACTTTGGACTGATATGATGTGGGCTATGGGTTATGTAATGTTGGAGTAATGCTTTTCAATTTAGATTTTACAGGCAAAACCCCCATACACAGTTTTTCAGTTCATTCCCAGTGGTTCCTAATTATATCCTATACATACTGACCAGTGGAAATGCTGAAATCACACAAATTGTGTGGTTATGGCTAGGCCTCGTCCTAAATAAAGTCTCTTTTACTTAAAGGAAAATAAAGTGGGAGAGCTTAAAACAGAGTAGTATGACATGATTCCAATTACTCTACCACAGGAGTGGTCAATTAATTTTTCTGAGGGGCTACACGAGAGACTGTGACTGTTCTGAAGTGCCGAACCAATAGGTTGAAATTCTGCTCAATATTAATATAATTGTATAACTTAATACTGAGCAGAATTAAGTCTGCTGACTCGCAGCTACTGCTGATACATGTTATATAGGTCTTATAGTAACATGTATTCTTATCACTAGCAGCTAATCAAGCTCATATAATTTACTTCTTTTTAAAAAATATATAAATTATATGCTACCTGTTGTTATTCAGCCCTGGTACCTTGATCAGCAGCTCCCCACACAGTATGATATCCCCACAACTCCCCACACAGTATGATGTCCCCACAGGCCCCACACACAGTATGATGTCCCCACAGCCCCCAACACAGTATCATATCCTCACAGCCCCCAACACAGAATGTTGCCCCCTCAGCTCACCAACAATATGATGGCCCCTACACACAGTGTGATTGCTCCACTGATCCCTAACTTAGTGTGATAGCACCCATATACAGTATGATGGCCCCACAGCTCCCCACACAGTATGATGGATCTCACAGCCTTCCACACACATTATGATTTTCTAACAGCCTCCCACATGGTATAATGGTTTTTACAGCCCGACCTGACCAAAATATTTAACCTCTCTCTTTCTTCAGGTATCTTTCCCTCCTCATTTAAACATGCCATCATAATCCCTGTACTTAACAAGCCTTCTCTGGACCTGAACTGCACTGCTAACTACAGACCTGTCTCTAATCTTCCCTTCATCTCTAAACTCCTGGAACGCTTGGTCCACTCCCGTCTAATCCGCTATCTCTCAGATAACTCTCTCCTCGACCGTCTACAATCTGGTTTCCGCTCCTTACACTCCACTGAAACTGCCCTCACTAAAGTATCTAATGATCTACTAACAGCTAACTCCAAAGGTCACTGCTCCCTGCTGATTCTTCTGGATCTCTCTGCTGCATTTGACACTGTGCATCACCAGCTCCTCCTCACTATGCTCCACTCTATAGGCCTCAAGGAAAACATTCTCTCCTGGTTCTCCTCCTACCTCTCTGACCGCTCCTTCACTGTATCTTTTGCTGGCTCCTCTTCCTCTTCTCGTCCCCTTACTATCGGGGTTCCTCAGGGCTCAGTCCTAGGCCCCCTTCTCTTCTCTCTATACACTGCCCTTATTGGACAAACAATCAGCAGATTTGGGTTCCAGTATCATCTCTATGCTGACGACACCCAATTATACACTTCTTCCCCTGACATCACCCCTACCCTAATACAAAATACCAAGGATTGTTTGTCTGCTGTCTCTAACATCATGTCCTCCCTCTATCTTAAACTGAATCTCTCTAAAACTGAACTTCTTGTGTTTCTCCCATCTACTAACCCAACTTTACCTAACATCGAAATTACCTTGGAGGGTTCAACCATATTTCCCAAGCAGCACGCCCGCTGCCTTGGGATCATATTCGACAATAACCTTTCCTTTACTCCCTATATCCGATCACTCACTTGCTTTTGTCACCTGCATCTTAAAAACATCTCCAGAATCCGACCTTTTCTCACCTTTGAAACTGCTAAAACTCTTACTGTCGCTCTTATTCACTCTCGTTTGGACTACTGCAACTCTCTTCTGATCGGTCTCCCTCTTACCAAACTTTCTCCTCTCCAATCAGTCCTGAATGCAGCAGCCAGGGTCGTATTTTTGTCCAGCCGCTTCACCGATGCCTCCATCTTGTGCCAGTCATTACACTGGTTGACCATTCGCTACAGGGTCCAATATAAACTCATCGCTCTCACCCACAAAGCTCTCCACAGTTCTGCACCACCTCATATCTCCTCTCTCATCTCTGTCTGTTACCCTACATGTGCCCTCCGTTCTAAAAATGACCTAACACTAACATCCCCCATAATCTGAGCCTCGCACCTCCGTCTTCAAGACTTCTCTCATGCTGCGCCAGTTCTCTGAAATGCACTACCCCAGGCCATCCGACTGATGCCTTTGCCCCATGTCTTCAAGCGCGCTTTAAAAACCCATCTCTTTAAACAAGCCTACCACCTTAACTACTCAGTAAACTAACTTTCCCCTGTCCCCTCCTTCTAAATATTATTCAGAATCTGCTCCCTACTATTCATCTGTCTCCGCACCCTCCATGCACAAGATAACTGCACTCGAAACTTGAGAATTACACTTAAACACTCTGGCTGATGACCGTATCATGCTGCTTTATATGAAAATCCCTATTTTTTATAATTGCCAGACCTGAAATAACAAGCACTTTTCATCTATTGTGTCCACCTATTGTGTCCCCCCCATTTCCTTGTAGAATGTAAGCTTGTGAGCTGGGACCTCACTCCTAATTTAACTGTTTAAACTGTCTTAAATTGTATTGAATTTATTGTCTGTACATGTCCCCACTTAATTGTAAATTGCTGCGGAATATGTTGGCGCTATATAAATAAAAATTATTATTATTATTATAGTGATGTCATATCGTCTACTGTCTCAGTTGCACATGCTGAATGGTGGAAGAAGGAGCCAACAGCTCCTTCCTTCACCACTGTATTCTTTGCTCTCTGCATCCTGAGGATATAGATAGTGATGATATAGGGACATCAAGCGAGGGAGGATGGCAGCTGTCCAAAGGCTGTGTTCCACTAAAAAATAAGATGCAGTCCTTGGCTTCTCCTCTACCCAATCCTTTTGACTGATAGGTCTCTCCCTATGTACACACCTAAGGAGAGACATGTCAGTCAACTGGAGCTGGGCTGGGAGAAGCAAGGGACTGCATCCAATTATTCACTGGAACATATAGCCTTTGGACAGCTTTTTTAAGTAATACTCCCTGTAATAATTGTTTATTTTTCTAGACATTCATTGGTTGTTGATAAAGAGTGAGCTGATCAGGTAAAATTCAAATTTGCCTATTTTCGCGTATTTTCCTGGGATTCATGGAGAAGTTTTTCTATGGAAATTTAATATACTTTATTATTTTCTGGAATCTCACCAGACCACAGAGCATTATAAACGAAAAAAGTAAAGCATAAAAAAAATCCCTATGCTCACCTCATTCCTCATCGTCAACCATCTGGTCCTCGCTGCATCTTCAGATGGCTGTCACTTGTCCTGAATTCCCCAGGCCTGTCACACAGGGCTAGGATTTACAGGTTTGATGAGGCCTGGAAAGATTCTGTGCATGTGCATGCAAGGTCATGGCACTTACCGTGACATCATGACAATATGTGACCTTTCGCGCGTTTGAACTTTCCCGGGCCCTATCAAAGCCAGACAATGATCTAAAATCAAGAATGGGTGACGATGATTGGCCGAAGAGGTGAGCAGTAAGGCAAGTTTAATGATTTTTTAAACATTTTGCTGAATCCGTACAGAAGCGACTTACAAAAATTATGCATTTTGGCGAATGCAGATTTTTGTAAAATTCAAGTAGAATTCAGTTTGTATAGGTACATCATGTCGATCAGGCGTGGCCCAGGAGCTTTGCATGCACGATCGCTGCTGCGTGCTTAGCTTAAATAATAGTCGAAGCTCGGGTGTTAAAGCCAAGAGGGGTGCCCTCACCTATTGGGGCTGTTTAGCCCCCTAAATGCCATGATCAGTATAGATCACATCATTTAGGCTACTAGAGGGAGGGAGCTCCCTCTCCCTTATGATCGGCACCCTCTGGGTCTGCCAGCTACGATGGCCTGTTAGACCGTGCCAGGAACATGGTCTAAGAGGCATTCTGTCAGTGTAGCACTGAAAGGTATAATGCATCGCAGTGCTGGTGAATTGCAATGTATTATACCAGCGATCAGAGTGATACAAGTTAAAGCCCAATAGAGGGACCAAGTAAAAAAGTAAAAAAAATAAATTGTAAAAATATTTAAAAAAATGAAAAAAATGATCATACCCATAAATATGTATATTTATGTAGAACAAAAATAAACAAAAAAAGAACACATATATCTTCCTCCAGAAAGACCTGATCTATAAAACTGTCACACTAGTTAACCCCTTCAGTGAACACTATAAAAAAAATAAAACCCGTGGCAAAAAAAACTATGATTTTTCATCAAACTGCTAAAAAAGGTGGAATAAAACGTGATGTAAAAGTCAAATATAAACAAAAATGGTATTGCTGAAAACGTCATACAAGTCCATCAGCGGAGAAATAAAAAGTTATAGCTCTCAGAATATAGCGATACAAAAACAAGCAATGCAAAATTAATTATTTTTTCTATTTTATTGTGTAAAAGCGGCAAAACAAGTAAAATGATATAAATGTAGTATCTCTGTAAATGTACCAACCCGAAGAATAAAGATGCCTTATCACTTTTACCACAAGGTAAATGGTATACAAAAAAAAGACTAAAAATAATTCCTGAATTGCTGTTTTTTGTTAATTCGGCTCTCAAAAATCGAAATAAAAAGCCATCAATAGATGTTATGCGTTTGAAAATGGTACCAATAAAAACAATAGCTCGTTCCGCAAAAAACAAGCCTTTACATGACGCTGTCGGCACAAATATAGAAAAATTATAGCTGTCAAAATATGGTGATGCAAAATCTTGTTTTTGCAAAAAAGAGACGTCTTTTAGTGTGTGATAGCAGCCAAACATAAAAACGCTATAAATCTGGTATTGCTGTAATCACACCGATCCGAAGAATACATTTGTCTAATCACTTATACCCATGAGGAATGGCGTAAAAAATAAATAAAACCAATTCTTGACATGCTGTTGATTTGTTCATTCTGCCTCAAAGATCGCAGAAAGGCTCACATTTATCCTGTGCTATACGCTGAGCACTTACACCGGGGTTTCCGTGTAAATCTCTGAAATACATGATTTAGACGGAACCCCTGGTGGAAGATTCCCTATAATGAGGCAGTTGTAGACACTGGATAATGTCTGGCCAATGGGCCAGCGGTGTCCGTCTTTTTAATCATGTATGAAAGCACGGACAGCCTAAGTTTTGTGCACCTCTAAAAAGAAGGACACCAGAGAGCAGAGACCAAATAGAGTCCAGAGTAACTCTGCTGCCTCATAATAGTGAATGGATCCTTCAGGATCATTCAGAAATTTTGATGGAAACCCTGATGTAAGTGTTCAGCATAGAACACAGGATAAATGTGATCCAAAATGTTATGTAAAATGTTCCCAACAAAAGCTTCAACTCAATCCAAAAAAAAAAGCAAGTCCCCACTCTGTTGTGTCATCTGTCAGTGGAAATATTGATGACTTCCACATTAATGGTTCTAAAAGGGCTGTGGTTCCTCGCCCCTATCCCCAAAAGAAATCCAGAAAATTCTGCACTCCCAAATCCAAATGCTACCTTCCCTTCTGAGCCCCACAGGGTGCCTAAACCCTATTTAGCGTCCACATGTTCGGCATTTCTGTAGCGCTGAGAGAAGGCTTAAATTACAGGGTACTTGTCTCCAGAAGCACAAGCTGGGCACTACAATGTACTAGGCACTACAATGTATGGGCACTACAATGACAGATTTGCAATTTTCACTCTGCAACTTCCACTACTGTTTGTTTCTGGAAAACACCCATAGGCTGGAGTCACACTACCGTACAACACGGCCGAGTGCTGTGCGATAAAACATTACATAGCACTCAGATCAGCGATTATTTTTTCATGCCGATTCGACAAGAGAAAACAATCGCAGCATAAGAGATCAAATTTAGGGTTCTTAGTTGCAAATGGCAAGTTTGTGGGAATGTTTAATTATCCCAAATTTTTCTCTTTCATTTCATTTCAAGGACGACAGAGAGAAAAAAAATTGGGAATTCAAATTGATAAGAATGTTCAATTCCTTGACAACAGGACTCAATCTGGATTTATGACTCACTACATGGATTCAACTCACACCTCCACCAGATGGTCTCCAGATAAACATTCCCACAGACTTGCCATTTGCAACTAAAAACCCTAAGGCTGTGTGCCCACTATGCGTTTTTAAGCGTTTCCGCAGCAGCAATTCCGCTGCAGAAACGCTTAAAAAACGCTTGGTAGAAGACCTGCCATGTTTCCCAATGATAATCCGCATGTGCTGTGCACATGCTGCGGAAATTTCCGCTGCGGATTATCATTGCGGAAAAAAACGCAGCACTACCAATTATTTTGCAGAAGCGCTGCATTTTTTATTTACTCAGCCTAATGTTATACAATTCTGTGTATCGCCAGAGGGTTACAAAATGCTCACTATACCCTATATGAATTCCTTTAGAGGTGCGGTTTCCAAAATAGGGTCGCTTGTGGGGGTTTCTGCTGTCTTGGCATGTCAGGAGCTCTTCAAGTGTCACATGGCATCTGCAATCTATTCCAGCCAAAATTGGAGTCCAGAATTCTACTGGCGCTTCTTCCCTGCTGTGTGCCCAAGCAGTAGTTTTATACCACATATTAGGAATTGGTGTACTCAGGAGAAATAACAAATTGTATGGTCTATTTTCTCCTGTTACCCTTGTGAAAAAGAAAAATTTGGGGCGATAGCAACATTTTTGCAGGAAAAACGTATTTTTTCATTTTCATGAAAAATTTGGGGCTAAAAGAACATTTTTGTGGACAAAAATGTGATTTTTTATTTTCATGGTTCAACGTTCTAAATGTCTGTGACGCATTTGCTGGTCCAGGTGATCACCACACCTCTAAATAAATTCCTTGAGGTGTATAGTTTCCAAAATGGGGTCACTTGTGGGGAGAGTCCACTTTTTAAACACATCAGGGGCTCTGAAAACATGATAAGGCTATCTATTCCAGTCCGACGTCCTCCAGCTTCCCTGCTGCTGTTGCGCACAGCTTCCCGGGCACTGTGCTTAGGGCACGCGTGCGCTCCTTCCTTCTTAAAGGGGCCGTGCACCGTACTAAAGAGTCCCCGGCCGATGGCCGGAGGACCACTCCTATTTAAAGCACCGCCTCCAAAATGGAGGTGCCTGTGCAAGGTTGTTGCTTGTGTGCTAACATTCTCCTCAGCCCTCAGGTTCCAGTTCCCACCAGTCTGTCTATCAGCCGTGCCCGCCTGCCAATCAGTCGTGCCTGCCTGCCTATCTTTCAACCGTGCCCGCCAGCCTGTCTACCTGCTGTGCCCGCCTGCTTGCCTACCCGGATCACCCGTCTGGCTACCTGCCATGCTCATCCGCTGTACTTGTCAGCTTCAGCCATCTGACCCGTGGGAGTCGCCTGCTCTCACTCAAGGTCGGTCCCAGAGTGGCACCTGGTCCACCTGCCCGGTTTCTCCCTGGTTCACGGAGTCGACTAAGCCGCCGTGTGGCCAGGGTCGGTCTGAGTTGGCACTTAGTTACGCCCCTCTGGTCCCTCCTTACATCTCAGCACAGAGGTTCCACCACTCGGATCCATAACACGTTGCACAGGCCATGGAACCCGGTGGCTCCCAGGCTCCTTCGCTCTCAGACCTGCACCAAGAGGTCTCTCGCCAGAGATCCCAACAGGATACTATCCTGTCATATCTGCGGACAGTCAACTCCCGCTTGGATACGCTGTACACCCCGACTGTGTCTGCCTCTAACCAAGCGGCACCCGCTCCGGCAACACCTCAACCCAGTGGTGCTGTGGCATCCGGCTTTGGACCCCCGCTTTCTGCACCTCCACATTTTGATGGTGACCCTGTCTTATGTTGGGGCTTCATAAATCAGTGCACGCTGCACTTTGAACTCCTGGCACACCAGTTCACCTCCGACCGGGCCAAGGTGGCATTCCTCATGCCTCACCTCACCGGAGAGACGTTGGCGTGGCTTAACCCTCTGTGGGAGAGAGGGGATCCTCTGGTGTCTGATCTCCAGGCTTTCCTCGTGGCTTTCCGGAAGGTGTTTGATGAGCCCGGACGAAAATCTTCTACTGCCTCCTCACTTCTCCGACTCCGCCAAGGGAGTCTCTCTGTGGGCCAGTATGCCGCGCGTTTTTGAACCCTCGCATCTGAACTTGCCTGGAACAATGAGGCCCTGGTGTCCGCCTTTTGGGAGGGCCTTTACAGACGGATCAAGGATGACCTAGTCGGTCGTGACATTCCTCCCTTCCTGGACGACCTGGTGTCATTAGCTACCCGGATCAACATCGGTTTTCTGGAACGCGCTTAGGAGATGACCCGTGAGAGGAAACTGTCCTGTCTCACAACCTGCACTCCCCCAGGAGTCTTCCCCAGATCCCATGCAAATTGACCAAGTTAAGATGGTCAAGTCCCGCCAGGAGACCCGTCGTGCTGAGGGGAGCTGCTTCTATTGTGGCAATATAGAGCATCAGATCCGCTCTTGCTCGGTGAGACCGGGAAACTCCACTGTCTAGGACCGATCGGAGAGGTTGTCCTAGGCAAGAGTTCTTCCTCTACCCCCTTAATTCTGTCCATTTCTGTTACCAGTGGTGAGACCCGCTTCGAGACTGCCCATCTGGATTCCGGAGCCACTAGGAATCTCATTCAACAGGCCGCTGTGGAGCATTTTCAGATTCCTACTATACGTCTGGCGGATCC
The DNA here is from genome assembly GCF_046119375.1 of Phyllobates terribilis. Classification (NCBI taxonomy): domain Eukaryota; kingdom Metazoa; phylum Chordata; class Amphibia; order Anura; family Dendrobatidae; genus Phyllobates; species Phyllobates terribilis. Next base: position 794,534,891 of record NW_027362761.1, read on the forward strand.
TTTAGCGGTTTCCTCTGTGAATGGAAAGCTTCTCCCTGAAACCATCTTGTTGGCCACGGAGCAGGTAACTCTTCAGGTGGGAATGCTGCACTCGGAGAAGATCTCCTTTTACGTACTGTCCAGTCTCTCTCACCCCCTCTTGCTTGGCCTACCTTGGTTACAGAGACATGAGCCGGTCCTGAATTGGAGCTCGGGTGAGGTGCTCCGTTGGGGTCAGGAATGCCATAAGACCTGTCTGGTTCTGGTTCGTCCTGCTCGACCCCCATCTACTCCGCTAACCTACCTGGCCTGCCAGCACCCTACTGGTCCTATGAGGATGCCTTTAATAAAAAGGAGGCACAGACGCTACCACTTCATAAGCCATATGATTGCACCATCGACCTAATACCTGGTGCTTCACCTTCTCGAGGGCAAATCTACCTCTTGTCACTAGCCGAGACCCGTGCCATGCCTGAATACATTGAAGAAAATCTTGCTAGGGGATTTATCCAGAAATCCACCTCTCCGGCTGGAGCAAGATTCTTTTTCGTCAAAAAGAAAGATGGCTCTATTCGTCCTTGTATCAACTATAGGGGCCTAAACCAGATTACCATCAAAAATAAGTACCCCCTGCCTCTTATCTCGGAGCTGTTTGCCCACCTAAAAGGCGCTAAGATCTTCACTAAGCTCGATCTTTGTGGGGCATACAATCTGGTCCGGATTCACCAGGGAGACGAGTGGAAGACGGCATTCAACACTCGGGATGGTCACTACGAATACCTCGTGATGCCCTTCGGTCTCTGTAATGCTCCAGCCGTCTTCCAGGAGTTAGTGAACGACATCTTCTGAGATCTCCTGTATTCCTGGGTGGTGGTGTACGTGGACGATATCTTGGTGTTCTCCCCTGATCTGCCCTCTCACCGGAGGGATGTTCGTCAGGTTCTGCTGAGGCTCCGGAGGAATCGCCTGTACGCTAAGTACGAGAAATGCCTCTTTGAGCAGACCTCCCTACCATTTCTGGGGTATATCATCTCGGAGACTGGACTTCAGATGGATCCTGAGAAGGTGTCTGCCGTCTTAAAGTGCCCCTGACCTGAGGGGTTGAAGGCTATTCAGCGGTTTCTGGGATTCGCTAACTATTACCGCCTCTTCATTCCTCATTTCTCCTCCCGGACAGCTCCCACCTCTGCTCTTACCCATAAGGGAGCAAATCCCAGGGAGTGGTCTTCCGAGGCAGAGAATGCCTTTATCTCTCTTAAACAAGCCTTCTCCTCCGCTCCTGTGCTTCACCATCCAGATTGCAATAAACAGTTCTTCCTGGAGGTTGACGCCTCTTCCTCCGGAGCCGGAGCAGCGCTCACCCGAAATCCTCGTCCGGGCGAATGGTGACCTGTGGCTTCTTCTCCAAACTCTTCTCCCCGGCCGAGCGCAATTACTCCATAGGAGATCGAGAACTGCTGGCCATCAAATTAGCGCTGGAGGAGTGGCGCTACTTGCTTGAGGGGGCTCTGCACCGGGTGGTCATCTACACTGACCATAAAAACCTCACTTATTTTCAGACCGCCCAAAGACTAAACCAGCGTCAGGCCAGATGGTCTTTGTTCTTTGCTCGATTCTGCTTCAATCTCCATTACCGCCCGGCAGACAAGAACATTAAAGCCGACGCTCTATCCCGCTCTTTTCTGTCTTCCGACCTGGAGGAGGAGCCTCTACACATCATTGACCCCTCCATAATAATGACTGCTGCTCCGTTTGACCTGTCTCATCTACCTCCTGGTAAGACCTTTGTAGCGGCTCAGGATCGGAAGAGGGTCTTACTCTGGGGCCATTCGTCCAAACTGGCTGGCCATGCCGGCCAGAGGAAGACACTTCTGCTCATTGCCCAGCACTATTGGTGGCCCACCCTGCACAAAGATGTTGCGGATTTTGTCGCGGCTTGTATTTCTTGTGCCCATAACAAGATACTTAGGCACCTTCCAGCTGGTCGTCTCCTTTCTCTTCCTGTGCCTTCCGCTCCATGGCAACGTAATGCAATGGATTTCATTACGGATCTTCCTGTATCGGCCGGTTGTACTGTCATTTGGGTGGTCGCCGACCGCTTCTCCAAGATGGCTCACTTTATTCCTCTGCCTGGTCTTCCGTCTGCACCTGTGCTGGCTAAGGACTTCATCCGCCACATCTTCCGTCTCCACTGCTTACCCATCCACATTGTCTCGGACCGAGGAGTTCAGTTCACTTCTCGCTTTTGGAGAGCCACGTGCAAGCTGCTGGATGTCTCTTTGGATTTTTCTTCGGCCTATTATCCTGAGTCCAATGGTCAAGTAGAACGTATCAATCAGATCCTTACCAGTTTTCTTCGGCACTTTGTCAACGCTCACCATAGCGATTGAGTTGAGCTCCTGCCCTGGGCCGAGTTTTCCCAAAACAACCATGTGAGTGAGTCTTCTGCTAAGTCTCCGTATTTTTTGGTCTACGGCTTTCCTCCAAATATGTCCGTCTCACGATGCCATCATACAAGTTGGGTCCGTGGTTCATTGGTCCGTTCGAGATTCTGAACCAAATAAATCCAGTGGCTTATAAGTGGAAACTCCAGGCATCCTTACGGATCCCCAACTCCTTTCACGTGTCTCTCCTCAAACCGGTTGTCCTTAATTCTTTCTCTGACGATCCAGGTACCACTCCAGCTCCAGTCTCCCCTGAGGACGTCTTTGAGGTAGAAAACATTTTGGCCATCAAGAGGGTAAGAGGAAAGACTTTCTTTCTTGTGGATTGGAAGGGGTTTGGCCCTGAGGAGAGATCTTGGGAGCCTAGGGAGAATATTCATGCCCCTCATCTTCTAGAAAAATTTCTTGCGGGCCTAAAGAACAGGGGGCGTAAAGGGAGGGTACTGTAGCATCGGCGTCTCTGCCTCCTGCTGGGCAGAGATGCCATTAACCTCCAACTTCCCTGCTGCTGTTGCGCGCAACTTCCCGGGCACTGTGCTTAGGGTGCGCTCCCTCCCTCTTAAAGGGGCTGCACGCCGTCCTAAAGAGTCCCCGGCCAATGGCCGGAGGACCACTCTTATTTAAAGTACTTCCTCAAAAATGGAGGTGCCTGTGCAAGGTTGTTGTTTGTGTGCTAATGTGGTGCCTCTGCGGGTTCAGTCACCACAGATGTACTGCATCTCACCCAGTGGTGTAGTACCCCACTCTCAGGTAAGGAGGGAGAACTACCCGGGGCCCACACACCTGCATCCAATACACTCCACTTCAGTAGGGAAGGGCGAGATTGCTCCTAAGGGAGAGCACAGTCCCTGGACCCTAGCTGGAGGGTGGAACCATGTAGTGGGTGTGGGTGGAGGAAGTAGATCTGGGGAGCACCGTCAGGAAGAGTATAAGAAGGAGGGGAATCATCTAGAAGTGTCTAGTCCTGTTCAGAAGAGCAGTGTAGGAGGGTCCAGGCTCCTGGTTCCAGTGCTTGGAGTAGGAGCTGAGTGGAGAGAGAGGAGTCGGGCCTAGTCTGACAGGCACAGGAGAGAGAGCGAGAGAGGACGGGAGCAGAAGGAAGGCTCCAGAGACAGAGGGGATCCCAGGGGCACGGTGAGTGAAGAAGCCACCCGTGCGCCTGAATCTACACAGACGTGGAGAGATCAGGCCACAGAAGGGACCAGCCCCTAACTAGTGGAGAACAACCAGGCTCAGCTAGATAACCAGAGGCTGCTGCATTTTCAGGCTGCTGCAGCCAACAGCCACATATACATCACCGAAAAGGTGGCCACATAGGGTCCAGGGGATTGCACGTCGTCCGACAAGACCCGAGGCTACTGGCTTGGGACACTGATTGTGAGGCGCAGGGCAGGAGGGCGAGAGCCAGCACAGGGAAGACGACTGGGAAAGATACATAGAACGGGGTCCCATTTAAGTACTCCTGAGAGACTTGAGAGTTGCAGAACCCCTTCCGTGGAAGACACAGGACGACGTGGGAGGTTGCACACTGGCCCTGGTAACCTGGAGTCTTGAGCAACCGTGAGTAAAACCTAAAGACTGCACCCCACTGTGTAATGGAATTATTGCTGCACCATCACCAGCCCTGCACTACACAGCACCAGCAACATGAGAATAGCTAACAGAAGTCAGCCATACATATAAGTAAACACTAAACCTATTCATAGTAATAGTGGCTGTCAAATTTAGGACCAACTAAAGGACAAATCATTGTATATAACATAAGGGAGAGAGACAACTACGTAGCCTAAATAATGATAATACCATCTATAGCGTGCAAAAAAATGGTCTTTATTATTAAAAATTACAAGCAGATTGGTGTAAGATAAAAACATCAGCAGCAATAACTATATGAAAAAAGAGAGCAAACAGGAAGACTATATGAAGATGCATATGTAGATCATAATTATGTTTAAGGATGACAATATCAATTTGCTAACACATATGCATAAATAACCGGTATGTACAGACACTAAAGTGCTAAGACAGGTAAAGAATGTACTTGTGTACATCTGCATTGTTCTAAAGAACCCACCTACTACATATAAAGTGTTGGTCAATTACCTGTATAGCAGTGTATCAGAAGTCAGACCTGTCAGCCCAACCCCGACGCGTGTTTCGGCGTGGGCCTTTGTCAAGGGGCAATGAATACATCAAGACAGCGTGTACTTAAAAGAGGTTTGTCCAATGATCGTGGGCACCCAAAAAGACTATCTATCACTAAAGGAAGATTAATAGAGAACCGATGTAATTGAATAGGTCTTATAGATTTTTGTTCACCAAAGGCAAATATGTGCATCAGTATAAGCTATATTTATCTATGTGTATAATAGCTAAGTAGCAACAACTTATTGGCACCAGTCGAAGGGAAGAAAAAGGTGGACAACTATATGTTGAAATCATGTCTAATACTAAAGTGAACATACCCTCCAAAAAGAATCTAAGGGACCAAATAAGGGGATAAACATAGCTAATAGTATGCACACATTACACATTCAATAAAGGAAACATCAATACATAAAGTATCACCAACTGTGTAGATATAGGCACCGTGTATCATAAAGGCTTCCCCCATCGGGGGACACTGTCCATTCACCAAGCATAGGGGCCTACATATGTAGCACCCCGAGGACTCGGCTGCTACAGGGGTATTGCACCTCAGACCAGAGGTGTGGTATTCCACTCCCGGGTAAGGATGGAGTGTGGAACTGAGCTCAGTAGGCTGCATGCACTACATACATCCCATTTCCGGGGGACAGACCAATGGTACTCCCACTAGAGAAATGTGCAGGTACGACAGCGTCTGTCCCTGGCTGGAGTGGGAGGGGGGTGGAACATCCCAGTAGTGTAGGGGCAGATAGGGGGAGCAGTCTGGGTAATGCTAGGAGCTCATTGGGTGCAGGTCACCTGAGCTCACACATAGAGGGAGCATATAAGGTGGGAACCATCTTAGAACAGGGTCTTTTGTAGAGGTTTGGTCAGACAAGCAGAGCAGCTCAGCCAGCTCCAAGGCCAAGAGAGTGAGAGAGAGGAGAAAAGAAGGACCCAGAGGGGGAGAAGAGGGAACTCCAAGAACCCAAAATTAGACCAGAGGGTGAAGAGTTGGCACAAGGGTACCGGATCCCAAGCTGGTGGAGGGCACTAATCCTTAGCCAGAGACCGGAGGTCGTGGGCAGGATCTGCCACGACCACCCACTAAATCCACCCGGAAGGCAAACCAAGAATAGGGTCAGGGAACCCAGAGACAAGGGTTTTACCAACAAGAGGCCCGAGGGAGCCGGACTTAGGTGGATCCCTGGTGGGGAAGGCCAGAGAGAAGGACAAGTCAGAAAGGGAGCTCAGGAACACGCTCCAGAATCACCTGGGGGTTGGCCGAGTCCAGGACCTGGTGGACGCAGCACGGCTCGGGTGGTCACTCAAGGCGGAGTGACCAATACAAAAGCAGTAAGTAAAAACCCTGAACTGCACAGCCCGACTCTGAGTTTCATTACCATCCTCACTGCACCTCCACAACCACCATCCTCTGCAACTGACCCCCTGAGGCTATACCCCTCCCGTTGGGGGTTATACTACCTGAGCTGCACACACACCACCAGCCTCAGCGGACCCTGCTGCAGCGGCGGCCGTAGTGACCGCAAATCAACGGGTGGCGTAGTCGACACTAAAGAACATCCAGTAACATCTGTAGGACTGCCACACACTGAGCTTGACACCCTGGGCACGGACCGGGTCACCGCCACTCGGAGACTACAACCCCCATCTGATCCGGCTCCGGGTATCCCCCAAACAACACTGGCCCAGGGGGCGCGTCACATACACGCTAAAATATATGAAACTGCCCATTATACATATATAAAAGATTTCATAACACACAGGATTATATAACCTTCCTTTTGTATCGAAGAATAAAATGGATCCCATCATTGAAGCCGAGAAGAACCCCAGAGAAAACAGCAGTCGAATGCCAACCCATTCAAGGTAGATGTCACAAGACCAAAGGAACTTATAAAAATAAAAGTGAATTAAAAACACATAAAAACAACACATGGCAATAAACTAAGGTGATGTGGGCACAGATCTAAGTTCTAATATAACTGATGATCACAAAAATGGAGCAATGCTCAAGTTCTCATTAAGCCCGGCCGGATGGACAGTGTTGAGAGTCGATATCCACCTGGACTCAAGTTGGGCAAGGCGGTGAGATATTTGTCTGCCACGGATGCCCACCTCAATCAAATCAATTCCCCTCACCCTAAATAAATTGGCATTACTCTGGTGGTATAATTTGAAGTGCCTTGGGATCGTTTTTAAGTTAGAGATATGTCCATATGTTCTGCTGCCGCAGTTATGCCCAAAACGTGTTCCCTTACACGTATTTTAAGCTGACATGTCATAAGTAGTGTTGAGCGAGCATGCTTGACACTGCTCGGTACTCGCCCGAGCATCACGCTACTCGGGATGTTCGGCGAGCACCGAGCATTTCCGGGTTACTCAGGCGGGAGCTCGTGTCTCCGCCCTGCATGTTTGGCGCTCTTTATAGAGCCAATGAACATGCAGGGATTGCCAGCCAGTCACTGTAATGCCGCAGCCATGTTGTTTGTGGGCATTACAGTGATTGGCTGGCCGCACAGCGTCACCTTGAGTATTTAAAACCGGGCGCCGCCATCTTGGACACAGTCGCTCCGGATTAGACAGTGTAGGGACAGCGCTGCTGAGCTAGGGAGAGATTTTTCCTGCGAAATAGTTAGTGTAGGGTCTGTAAAGGCTGCCAGAACAAACAAGCAGTCCTTCTCAGGACTAATATCCATCCCAGATATCAGGCAGGCAGGCAGGCTGTATAGGAGACGCAGTGGTTATACCAGCAAACGCTGCATTACAGTCCTGTGTGCTCCTGTTTCTGAAAATGCTGGACTTAGCTCCAGGTCTCGGGGGCCAGTAAAAATCCTTTTATTTTCATTTAAATCCTCTTTTTTTTTTCCTCCTTCACACTGTACAAATACCCATCTTATTAACCTATTGCTGTCCCCCCCCCCCAAAAAAAAAGTGTGTCTCTGATTTTTCAGACACCAATATATCTGTTAAAAAGAGTCTGGTATAGGCCACAGAAACAGAAGTGTGGTTTTGCATTTCCACGGGTCAAATCTCTGTAGTATCCAGTTTTGGGCCTTTTGTATCTAAAAAAAAACTGTTTGAGTGTGTCGCTCACTGTTCAGCCGCAAATCTATATATTTAAAAAAGTCTGGTATACACCAGTAAATTGTAACTGTGGGTTTGCTGTTCCACGGTAAAAAATCTCTATTATCCTGCTTTTCGCTTTTTTGTCCTTAAAAAAAACCTGTAGTGTCTCCTGACTGTTCTGACACAAAAATATATCTGTTGAAAACAGTCTGTTGTAGGCCCGACAAATCCCAGTGTGGTTTTGCATTTCCATGGGTCAAATCTCTGTAGTATCCAGTTTTGGGCCTTTTGTATAGAAAAAAAAACAGTTTGAGAGTGTCGCTCACTGTTCAGCCGCAAATATATACATTTAAAAAAGTCTGGTATACACCAGTAAATTATAACTGTGGGTTTGCTGTTCCACGGTAAAAAATCTCTATTATCCTGCTTTTCGCTTTTTTTGCCTTAAAAATAAACAGTAGTGTCTCCTGACTGTTCTGACACAAAAATATATCTGTTGAAAATAGTCTGTTGTAGGCCCGACAAATCCCAATAGGGTTTTGCATTTCCACGGGTCAAATCTCTGTAGTATCCAGTTGTGGGCCTTTTGTATCTAAAAAAAAAAACAGTTTGAGTGTGTCGCTCACTGTTCAGCCACAAATCTATATATTTAAAAAAGTCTGGTATACACTAGTAAATTATAACTGTGGGTTTGCTGTTCCACGGGAAAAAATCTCTATTATCCTGCTTTTCGCTTTTTTGGCCTTAAAGAAAAACAGTAGTGTCTCCTGACTGTTCTGACACAAAAATATATCTGTTGAAAATAGTCTGTTGTAAGCCCGACAAATCCCAGCGTGGTTTTGCATTTCCACGGGTCAAATCTCTGTAGTATCCAGTTTTGGGCCTTTTGTATAGAAAAAAAACCCAGTTTGAGTGTGTCGCTCACTGTTTTTCCGCAAATATATATATTAAAAATGTTATGGTGTACCCCAGTAAACAATAACTGGTTTTGCCATTCCATGGTAAAAAATCTCTATTATTCAGGTTTTGGTATTTTATCCGTAAAGAAAAACAGTTATAGTTTATCCCTGATTGTTCTGATTGTTTAAAAGAGTCGGGTGTAGGCCAGAGAAATAGAACTGTGGTTTTCCTCTTCCACGGTTCTAATCTCCTAATTATTACCCTTTTTTCATTGATAGTGCGAGTGTAAGCTATTTTAATTCCTTTACAATGGGCAAGGAGCGTGGCAAGGGACGTGGAAGTTGACGTTCTGGTGATGGTGCGTGCAGAGGACGGGGCCGTGGCCAAGGAGAAAATGTGCCACAACCAACAGCCACATCTTCTCGCTCCCACTTCTTGACCGAATTACTAGGGAAGCACAGAACAACACCAGTATTGCGAACTGATCAGTGTGAAAAGGTTATTAATTGGATAACAGATAATACTTCCAGTTACCTGAGCACCACCACCTCCGGTCTGTCTTCCACACGGTCAAATGTTAGTACCCGTGAGTCTAGACCGCATACTCCTCCTCACCCTGATGCTCCTTTCTCCCACCATGCCGAGTGTCGTCAGACAGCAACTGATCCCACACTTGGACACTCTGAAGAGCTGTTCACTGGTCCATTTCCATATTTGTGCCCCTCGCCTGCTCCACTTGAAGTGGTGGAAGAGGTGATCCCATGCAGCGATGCTCAAATATTTGAACAGCCACGGCCACAGGAAGTCGACGCTGGCAATTTGTCACAAGAGGTGGACGATGATGAGACACAATTGCCAGGAAGTGAGGAGGAGGATCGTGGTGTGCAAGTGGAAGAGGAGGAGGTGGTGGATGATCTAGTAACTGACCCAACGAGGCAAGAGGACATGCAGAGTGAGGCCAGCAGCACACAGGGGGAGGGAGGCAGAGTACCCCAACAGGCAGGAAGAAGCAGTTTGGTGGCCGCACACAGAAGGTGGGCAACCGTTCCCCGTAACACCAACACGAGGGACGTTGCCAGTACAAGCGGTAGGTCTTCCAGAGTCTGGAATTTTTTTAAAGACTCTGCTGATAACCCCAAAAAGGCCATTTGTACCACCTGCCAGGCCAGCATCTGCAGGGGTGACATAACTACCAGCCTGACCACCACCAGCATGATCAGGCACAAGGCAGCAAAGCACCCGACTTTGTGGGGCGAACCCCAGGGTCCACGACCAGTGTCAGGGGGTGTCACCACTGCTTCTTCCGCTGTTGTCCGTGCAATAGAACCCCCTATTGTGTGTGCAAGGATATCCCCTCTCCACACTGCATGTAAAGTGGCCCCCTCCTCTCAGTCTTTACTTGTTATGGCAGTTTCTCAAGAAACAGCATCAGCGTCCACGTCCCACCGCAGCGTTCAATTGTCCATATCCCAGACCTTTGAATGAAAGCGTAAATTCGCAGCTAACGCCCCACAGGTGACAGTCCTAAATTCGCACATTTCACGACTGCTTGCGTTGGAAATGCTGCCTTTTAGGCTGGTGGAGACGGAATCCTTCCGCAACCTTATGGCGTGGCCGTCCCTCGGTACTCGGTCCCCAGCCGACACTATTTTGCCTGGTGTGCCATCCCCGCACTGCACAAGCACGTGTCCCAAAACATGTGCTGTGCCCTCAACAACGCAGTTACTAGGAGAGTCCACCTGACAACGGACACGTGGACAAGTGCTTGTGGCCAGGGATGTTACATCTCCCTGACGGCACACTGGGTAAATATAGTGGAAGCCGGGACCAAGTCGGACCTTGGGACGGAACACATCCTCCCCACACCGAGGATTGCGGGCCCTATGTCAGTCAGAGTTGCCCCCACAGTGTATACCTCCTGAGCATCATCCTCCTCCTCCTCCTCATGCTCAGCCACCATCTCAGATATCACCACATCAGTTACAAGCTGGAAGCACTGCAGTACTGCCTCCGCCAAGCGGCAACAGGCTGTGCTGAAACTCATAAGCTTAGGTGATAAACCTCACACTGCTTGTGAGTTGTGGAAAGCTGTGAAAGAGCAGGCAGATCTGTGGCTGATACCACTGAACCTCCATCCAGGCATGGTCGTGTGTGACAATGGCCGTAACCTGGTGGCTGCTCTGAGGTGAGGCGAGATCACACACGTACCATGCCTGGCTCATGCTATTAACCTCGTGGTTCAGCGGTTTCTTAAATCGTACCACGAGTTGCCAGATCTGTTCATGAAAGTATACCGCCTGTCAGCTCATTTTCACAAGTCGGCAACAGCTTCCGCCGCCCTTGCTGTGTTGCAGCAGCGTTTGCAGCTTCCAGCACACCGACTGGTGTGTGATGTCCCCACACGTTGGAACTCTACCCTCCACATGTTGCTAAGGATTTGTGAGCAGAAGAGAGCAGTTGTGGAGTACCAGCTGCAACAAGGCCATCAATATTCAGGTCAGACTCCACACATAAGACCTCAGGAGTGGACATGGATGTCTGACATATGTACCAACCTGACAAACTTTGAGGAGGCCACCAAGATGGTGAGTGGCGATGACGCCATCATTAGTGTCAGCATCCCACTTGTCTGTCTTTTGCAATGCTCTCTGCAGAGAATTAAAGAGGAGGCATTGCAGCCAGAGTATGATGAGATGGATCAAGAAGCTGTAGCGGGCGATTACACACAGCCCAGCCTTAACTCATCGCAACATGCATTGGGGGACAATGAGGGAGAGGAGGAGGAGGAGGAGGAGGAAGAACAGGAGCTGGTATCATGCGCTGTAGACGGTAGTACCTCTACAACTGTCATACCGTCGGTTCAGCGTGGGTGGCCTGAGGACAGGGGTGGGGGTGGAGGAGGAGAGCATGGTCAGTCATCATCTGGGTGAGGACACGGAAATCTTGCCCGTTACCAGTATGGCACGCATGGCTGACTTTATGTTACGCTGCCTAAACCGTGACCCTCGCGTTGTCAAAATGTTGGGTCACAGTCATTACTGGTTCGTGACACTTGAAGACCCCAGCTACAAGGAGAACTTTCACTCTCTTATTCTTGAGGTGTAGAGGTCTACAAAAATGGGGCAGTACCAGAAGGCCCTTGCTGCAGAACTGTTAAAAAAATTACAATCTGAACACGCTAGCGGCAGAGGTCACAGTTCGTTGTTGCCCAACCAAGGCGTACATGCGAGAGAGACGCAACTCCAATCCAGCAGAGGCAGGGGAACACTGTCAACGTTCTGGGACAGTTTTCTCAGACCCTCCCTTCGGACAGACTCTGAGGCGCGGGGTACTCTCACAAGGAGTGGAAAGTTTCAAAAGATGGTGAGGGAGTACCTTGCCGACCGTACCAGCATCCTCCGTGATTCCTCTGTGCCTTTTAATTATTGGGTATCCAAGCTGGACACTTGGAATGAACTCGCTCTGTATGCCTTGGAAGTCCTGGCCTGCCCTGCCACTAGCGTGTTATCGGAGCGTGTTTTTATTGCCGCTGGGGGAATTATAACTGATAAGCGCACTCGTCTGTCAACTGACAATGCTGACAAGCTGACCCTTATCAAAGTGAGCAAAGGCTGGATTGGGCCAGATTTCTCATTACCACCAAATGACAGCAGAGTAACATAAAGTCAAATCCACTGTGTTATTTAGGGAGGTGTATTCACATGCACCGCTTCACACCCACACATGGGTATACGCTTCCTCATTTCGGCTGTTTTATGTTCTTCTCCTTATCCTCAGCCTCCACCACCATTATACCACCAGGGTGACCGTGGTCCATGTTGCCATTATTGAACGTTCCTCCATCCTGATTTTTGTCAGCTTTTGCTTGGAAGGCATAAGCAAAGACTGTGGGAGACCCACTCCCCAATAATGGGAATAATATTTTTAAGATGCTGTACTGTAAGGCTCTTCCAAGGGGCATTAAAAGATTCTTGTTATACCACTCTGACCTCCAAGTCTCTTGCAAGGGGCATTAAAAGCATCTTGTTATACCATTCTGACCTCCAAGTCTCATGTAAGGGGCATTAAAAGCGTCTTGTTATACCACTCTGACCTCCACGTTTCTTCTGAGGGGCATTAAAAGTATCTTGTTATGACACTCTGACCTCCACGTCTCTTGTAAGGGGCATTAAAAGCGTCTTGTTATACCACTCTGACCTCCACGTGTCTTGTAAGGGGCATTAAAATCGTCTTGTTATACCACTCTGACCTCCACGTCTCTTGTAAGGGGCATTAAAAGCGTCTTGTTATACCACTCTGACCTCCACGTCTCTTCTGAGGGGCATTAAAAGCATCTTGTTATAAGACTCTGACCTCCACGTCTCTTGTAAGGGGAATTAAAAGCATCTTGTTATACCACTCTGACCTCCACGTCTCTTGTAAGGGGCATTAAAAGCGTCTTGTTATACCGCTCTGACCTCCACGTCTCTTGTAAGGGGCATTAAAAGCATCATGTTATAACACTCTGACCTCCATGTCTCTTCTAAGGGGCATTAAAAGCGTCTTGTTATACCACTCTGACATCCATGTCTCTTGTAAGAGGCAATAAAAACGTCTTGTTATACCACTCTGACCTCCATGTCTCTTGCAAGGGGCAATATAAGCTTATTGTTATACGACTCTGACCTCCACGTCTCTTGTAAGGAGCATTAAAAGCATCTTGTTATACCGCTCTGACCTCCACGTCTCTTTTAAGGGGCATTAAAAGCATCTTTTTATAACACTCTTACCTCCACGTCTCTTCTGAGGGGCATTAAAAGCGTTTTGTTACAGCACTCTGACCTCCACGTCTCTTCTGAGGGGCATTAAAAGCGTCTTTTTATACCACTCTGACAATCACGTCTCTTATAAGGGGCATTAAAAGTGTCTTGTTATACCACTCTGACCTCCACATCTCTTCTGAGGGGCATAAAAACCATCTTGTTATACTACTCTGACCTCCACGTCTCTTCTGAGGAGCATTAAAAGCGTCTCGTTATACCACTCTGACCTCTACGTCTCTTGTAAAGTGGCATTAAAAGCATCTTGTTATACCACTCTGACCTCCACGTCTCTTGTAAGGGGCATTAAAAGCGTCTTGTTATACCATTCTGACCTCCACGTCTATTGTAAGGGGCATTACAAGCGTCTTGTTAAACCACTCTGACCTCCACGTCTCTTCTGAGGGGCATTAAAATCATCTTGTTGTACCACTCTGACCTCCACATCTCTTGTAAGGGGCATTAAAAGCATCTTGTTATACCACTCTGACCTCCACGTCTCTTCTGAGGGGCATTAAAAGCATCTTGTTATAACACTCTGACCTCCACGTCTCTTGTAAGGGGCATTAAAAGCGTCTTGTTATAACACTCTCACCTCCACGTCTCTTCTGAGGGGCATTAAAATCGTCTTGTTATACCACTGTGATCTCCACGTCTCTTGTAAGGGGCATTTAAAGCGTCTTGTTATACCACTCTGACCTCCACGTCTCTTCTGAGGCGCACTAAAAGCGTCTTGTTATACCACTCTGACTTTCACGTCTCTTGAAAAGGGGCATTAAAAGCGTCTTGTTATACCACTCTGACCTCCACGTCTCTTGTAAGGGGCATTAAAATCGTCTTGTTATAACACTCTGACCTCAACGTCTCTTGTAAGGGGCATTAAAAGCATCTTGTTATACCACTCTGACCACCACGTCTCTTGTAAGGGGCATTAAAAGCGTCTTGTTATACCACTCTGACCTCCAAGTCTCTTGTAAGGGGCATTAAAAGCGTCTTGTTATACCACTCTGACCTCCAAGTCTCTTGTAAGTGGCATTAAAAGCGTCTTGTTATACCACTAAGACCTCCACGTCTCTTCTGAGGGGCATTAAAAGCATCTTGTTATACCACTCTGACCTCCACGACAATTGTAAGGGGCATTACAAGCGTCTTGTTAAACCACTCTGACCTCCACGTCTCTTCTGAGGGGCATTAAAAGAGTCTTGTTATAACACTCTGACCTCCACGTCTCTTGTAAGGGGCATTAAAAGCGTCTTGTTATAACACTCTCACCTCCCGGTCTCTTCTGAGGGGCATTAAAATCGTCTTGTTATACCACTGTGATCTCCACGTCTCTTGTAAGGGGCATTAAAAGCGTCTTGTTATACCACTCTGACCTCCACGTGTCTTGTAAGGGGCATTAAAATCATCTTGTTATACCACTCTGACCTACACGTCTCTTATAAGGGGCATTAAAAGCATCTTGTTATACCACTAAGACCTCCACGTCTCTTCTGAGGGGCATTAAAAGCATCTTGTTATACCACTCTGACCTCCACGTCTCTTGTAAGGGGCATTAAAAGTGTCTTGTTATTCCACTCTTACCTCCACGTCTCTTCTGAGTGGCATTAAAAGAGTCTTGTTAAAGCACGATGACCTCCACGTCTCTTGTAAGGGGCATTAAAGAATCTTGTTACACCGCTCTGACCTCCATGTCTCTTCTGAGGGGCATTAAAAGCGTTTTGTTATAACACTCTGACCTCCACGTCTCTTCTGAGGGGCATTAAAAGCGTCTTTTTATACCACTCTGACATTCACGTCTCTTATAAGGGGCATTAAAAGTGTCTTGTTATACAACTCTGACCTCCACATCTCTTCGGAGGGGCATTAAAAATGTCTTGTTATAACACTCTGACCTCCATGTCTCTTGTAAGGGGCATTAAAACAGTCTTGTTATATTACTCTGACCTCCACATCTCTTCTGAGGGGCATTAAAAGCGTCTCGTTATACCACTCTGACCTCTACGTCTCTTGTAAAGTGGCAATAAAAGCGTCTTGTTATACCACTCTGACCTCCACGTCTCTTGTAAGGGGCATTAAAAGCGTCTTGTTATAACACTCTGACCTCCACATGTCTTGTAAGGGGCATTAAAAGCATCTTGTTATACCACTAAGACCTCCACGTCTCTTCTGAGGGGCATTAAAAGCATCTTGTTATACCACTCTGACCTCCACGTCTCTTGTAAGGGGCATTAAAAGTGTCATGTTATTCCACTCTGACCTCCACGTCTCTTCTGAGGGGCATTAAAAGCGTCTTGTTTTTAGCACGCTGACCTCCACGTCTCTTGTAAGAGGCATTAAAAGCGTCTTGTTATACCACTCTGACCTCCATGTCTCTTGCAAGGGGCATTATAAGCTTATTGTTATACGACTCTGACCTCCACGTCTCTTGTAAGGGTCATTAAAAGCGTCTTGTTATACCACTAAGACCTCCACGTCTCTTCTGAGGGGCATTAAAAGCTTCTTGTTATACCACTCTGACCTCCACGTCTCTTGTAAGGGGACATTAAAAGTGTCTTGTTATTCCACTCTGACCTCCACGTCTCTTCTGAGGGGCATTAAAAGCGTCTTGTTATAGCACGCTGACCTCCACGTCTCTTCTGAGGGGCATTAAAAGCGTTTTGTTATATCACTCTGACCTCCACGTCTCTTCTCAGGGGCATTAAAAGCGTCTTTTTATACCACTCTGACATTCACGTCTCTTATAAGGGGCATTAAAAGTGTATTGTTATACCACTCTGACCTCCACATCTCTTCGGAGGTGCATTAAAAATGTCTTGTTATAACACTCTGACCTCCATGTCTCTTGTAAGGGGCATTAAAACCGTCTTGTTATACTACTCTGACCTCCAAGTCTCTTCTGAGGGGCATTAAAAGCGTCTCGTTATACCACTCTGACCTCTACGTCTCTTGTAAAGTGGCATTAAAAGCGTCTTGTTATACCACTCTGACCTTCACGTCTATGGTAAGGGGCATTACAAGCATCTTGTTAAACCACTCTGATCTCCACATTTCTTCTGAGGGGCATTAAAAGCATCTTGTCGTACCACTCTGACCTCCACGTCTCTTGTAAGGGGCATTAAAAGCATCTTGCTATACCACTCTGACCTCCATGTCTCTTCTGAGGGGCATTTAAAGAGTCTTGTTATAACACTCTGACCTCCACGTCTCTTGTAAGGGGCATTAAAAGCATCTTGTTATAACACTCTCACCTCCACGTCTCTTCTGAGGGGCATTAAAATCGTCTTGTTATACTACTGTGATCTCCACGTCTCTTGTAAGGGACATTAAAAGCTTCTTGTTAGACCACTCTGACCTCCACGTCTCTTCCGAGGGGCATTAAAAGCATCTTGTTATACCACTCTGACCTCCACGTCTCTTTTAAGGGGCATTAAAAGTATCTTGTTATAACACTCTGACCTCCACGTCTCTTCTGAGGGGCATTAAAATCGTTTTGTTATAACACTCTGACCTCCACGTCTCTCCTGAGGGGCATTAAAAGCGTCTTGTTATACCACTCTGACCTCTAAGGGGCATTAAAATCATCTTGTTATACCACTCTGACCTCCACGTCTCTTGTAAGGGGCATTAAAAGCGTCTTGTTATACCACTCTGACCTCCACGTCTCTTCTGAGGGGCATTAAAAGCATCTTGTTATAACACTCTGACCTCCACATCTCTTATAAGGGGAATTAAAAGCATCTTGTTATACCACTCTGACCTCCACGTCTCTTGTAAGGGGCATTAAAAGCGTATTGTTATACCGCTCTGACTTCCACGTCTCTTGTAAGGGGCATTAAAAGCATCATGTTATAACACTCTGACCTCCATGTCTCTTCTAAGGGGTATTAAAAGCGTCTTGTTATACCACTCTGACATCCATGTCTCTTGTAAGAGGCAATAAAAGCGTCTTGTTATACCACTCTGACCTCAATGTCTCTTGCAAGGGGCATTATAACTTATTGTTATACGACTCTGACCTCCACGTCTCTTTTAAGGGGCATTAAAAGCATCTTTTTATAACACTCTTACCTCCACGTCTCTTCTGAGGGGCATTAAAAGCGTTTTGTTACAGCACTCTGACCTTCACGTCTCTTCTGAGGGGCATTAAAAGCGTCTTTTTATACCACTCTGACAATCACGTCTCTTATAAGGGGCATGAAAAGTGTCTTGTTATACCACTCTGACCTCCAAATCTCTTCTGAGGGGCATTAAAACCATCTTGTTATACTACTCTGACCTCCACGTCTCTTCTGAGGGGCATTAAAAGCGTCTCGTTATATCACTCTGACCTCCACGTCTCTTGTAAGGGGCATTAAAAGCATCTTGTTATACCATTCTGACCTCCACGTCTATTGTAAGGGGCATTACAAGCGTCTTGTTAAACCACTCTGACCTCCACGTCTCTTCTGAGGGGCATTAAAATCATCTTGTTGTACCTCTCTGACCTCCACATCTCTTGTAAGGGGCATTAAAAGCATCTTGTTATACCACTCTGACCTCCACGTCTCTTCTGAGGGGCATTAAAAGCGTCTTGTTATAACACTCTGACCTCCACGTCTCTTGTAAGGGGCATTAAAAGCGTCTTGTTATAACACTCTCACCTCCACGTCTCTTCTGAGGGGCATTAAAATCGTCTTGTTATACCACTGTGATCTCCACGTCTCTTGTAAGGGGCATTAAAAGCGTCTTGTTATACCACTCTGACCTCCACGTCTCTTCTGAGGCGCACTAAAAGCGTCTTGTTATACCACTCTGACCTTCACGTCTCTTGTAAAGGGGCATTAAAAGCGTCTTGTTATACCACTCTGACCTCCATGTCTCTTGTAAGGGGCATTAAAATCGTCTTGTTATAACACTCTGACCTCAACGTCTCTTGTAAGGGGCATTAAAAGCAACTTGTTATACCACTCTGACCTCCACGTCTCTTGTAAGGGGCATTAAAAGCGTCTTGTTATACCACTCTGACCTCCAAGTCTCTTGTAAGGGGCATTAAAAGCGTCTTGTTATACCACTCTGACCTCCATGTCTCTTGTAAGTGGCATTAAAAGCGTCTTGTTATACCACTAAGACCTCCACGTCTCTTCAGAGGGGCATTAAAAGCATCTTGTTATACCACTCTGACCTCCACGTCTCTTGTAAGGGGCATTAAAAGTGTCTTGTTATTCCACTCTGACATCCACGTCTCTTCTGAGGGGCATTAAAAGAGTCTTGTTATAGCACGCTGACCTCCACGTCTCTTGTAAGGGGCATTAAAGAATCTTGTTACACCGCTCTGACCTCCACGTCTCTTTTAAGGGGCATTAAAATCATCTTTTTATAACACTCTGACCTCCACGTCTCTTTTGAGGGGCATTAAAAGCGTTTTGTTATAACACTCTGACCTCCACGTCTCTTCTGAGGGGCATTAAAAGCGTCTTTTTATACCACTCTGACATGCACGTCTCTTATAAGGGGCATTAAAAGTGTCTTGCTATACCACTCTGACCTCCACATCTCTTCGGAGGGGCATTAAAAATGTCTTGTTATAACATTCTGTCCTCCATGTTTCCTGTAAGGGGCATTAAAACCGTCTTGTTATACTACTCTGACCTCCACGTCTCTTCTGAGGGGCATTAAAAGAGTCTCGTTATACCACTCTGACCTCTACGTCTCTTGTAAAGTGGCATTAAAAGCGTCTTGTTATACCACTCTGACCTCCACGTCTATTGTAAGGGGCATTACAAGCGTCTTGTTAAACCACTCTGACCTCCACGTCTCTTCTGAGGGGCATTAAAAGAGTCTTGTTATAACACTCTGACCTCCACGTCTCTTGTAAGGGGCATTAAAAGCGTCTTGTTATTACACTCTCACCTCCCGGTCTCTTCTGAGGGGCATTAAAATCGTCTTTTTATACCACTGTGATCTCCACGTGTCTTGTAAGGGGCATTAAAAGCGTCTTGTTATACCACTCTGACCTCCACGTGTCTTGTAAGGGGCATTAAAATCATCTTGTTATACCACTCTGACCTCCACGTCTCTTGTAAGGGGCATTAAAAGCATCTTGTTATACCACTAAGACCTCCACGTCTCTTCTGAGGGGCATTAAAAGCATCTTGTTATACCACTCTGACCTCCACGTCTCTTGTAAGGGGCATTAAAAGTGTCTTGTTATTCCACTCTTACCTCCACGTCTCTTCTGAGGGGCATTAAAAGAGTCTTGTTAAAGCACGCCGACCTCCACGTCTCTTGTAAGGGTCATTAAAGAATCTTGTTACACCGCTCTGACCTCCACGTCTCTTTTAAGGGGCATTAAAAGCATCTTTTTATAACACTCTGACCTCCATGTCTCTTCTGAGGGGCATTAAAAGCGTTTTGTTATAACACTCTGACCTCCACGTCTCTTCTGAGGGGCATTAAAAGCGTCTTTTTATACCACTCTGACATTCACGTCTCTTATAAGGGGCATTAAAAGTGTCTTGTTATACCACTCTGACCTCCACATCTCTTCGGAGGGGCATTAAAAATGTCTTGTTATAACACTCTGACCTCCATGTCTCTTGTAAGGGGCATTAAAACAGTCTTGTTATATTACTCTGACCTCCACGTCTCTTCTGAGGGGCATTAAAAGCGTCTCGTTATACCACTCTGACCTCTACGTCTCTTGTAAAGTGGCAATAAAAGCGTCTTGTTATACCACTCTGACCTCCACGTCTCTTGTAAGGGGCATTAAAAGCGTCTTGTTATAACACTCTGACCTCCACGTCTCTTGTAAGGGGCATTAAAAGCATCTTGTTATACCACTCTGACCTCCACGTCTCTTGTAAGGGGCATTAAAAGCATCTTGTTATACCACTAAGACCTCCACGTCTCTTCTGAGGGGCATTAAAAGCATCTTGTTATACCACTCTGACCTCCACGTCTCTTGTAAGGGGCATTAAAAGTGTCATGTTATTCCACTCTGACCTCCACGTCTCTTCTGAGGGGCATTAAAAGCGTCTTGTTTTTAGCACGCTGACCTCCACGTCTCTTGTAAGAGGCATTAAAAGCGTCTTGTTATACCACTCTGACATCCATGTCTCTTGCAAGGGGCATTATAAGCTTATTGTTATACGACTCTGACCTACACGTCTCTTGTAAGGGTCATTAAAAGCGTCTTGTTATACCACTAAGACCTCCACGTCTCTTCTGAGGGGCATTAAAAGCTTCTTGTTATACCACTCTGACCTCCACGTCTCTTGTAAGGGGACATTAAAAGTGTCTTGTTATTCCACTCTGACCTCCACGTCTCTTCTGAGGGGCATTAAAAGCGTCTTGTTATAACACTCTGACCTCCACGTCTCTTGTAAGGGGCATTAAAAGCGTCTTGTTATAACACTCTCACCTCCACGTCTCTTCTGAGGGGCATTAAAATCGTCTTGTTATACCACTGTGATCTCCACGTCTCTTGTAAGGGGCATTAAAAGCGTCTTGTTATACCACTCTGACCTCCACGTCTCTTCTGAGGCGCACTAAAAGCGTCTTGTTATACCACTCTGACCTTCACGTCTCTTGTAAAGGGGCATTAAAAGCGTCTTGTTATACCACTCTGACCTCCATGTCTCTTGTAAGGGGCATTAAAATCGTCTTGTTATAACACTCTGACCTCAACGTCTCTTGTAAGGGGCATTAAAAGCAACTTGTTATACCACTCTGACCTCCACGTCTCTTGTAAGGGGCATTAAAAGCGTCTTGTTATACCACTCTGACCTCCAAGTCTCTTGTAAGGGGCATTAAAAGCGTCTTGTTATACCACTCTGACCTCCATGTCTCTTGTAAGTGGCATTAAAAGCGTCTTGTTATACCACTAAGACCTCCACGTCTCTTCAGAGGGGCATTAAAAGCATCTTGTTATACCACTCTGACCTCCACGTCTCTTGTAAGGGGCATTAAAAGTGTCTTGTTATTCCACTCTGACATCCACGTCTCTTCTGAGGGGCATTAAAAGAGTCTTGTTATAGCACGCTGACCTCCACGTCTCTTGTAAGGGGCATTAAAGAATCTTGTTACACCGCTCTGACCTCCACGTCTCTTTTAAGGGGCATTAAAATCATCTTTTTATAACACTCTGACCTCCACGTCTCTTTTGAGGGGCATTAAAAGCGTTTTGTTATAACACTCTGACCTCCACGTCTCTTCTGAGGGGCATTAAAAGCGTCTTTTTATACCACTCTGACATGCACGTCTCTTATAAGGGGCATTAAAAGTGTCTTGCTATACCACTCTGACCTCCACATCTCTTCGGAGGGGCATTAAAAATGTCTTGTTATAACATTCTGTCCTCCATGTTTCCTGTAAGGGGCATTAAAACCGTCTTGTTATACTACTCTGACCTCCACGTCTCTTCTGAGGGGCATTAAAAGAGTCTCGTTATACCACTCTGACCTCTACGTCTCTTGTAAAGTGGCATTAAAAGCGTCTTGTTATACCACTCTGACCTCCACGTCTATTGTAAGGGGCATTACAAGCGTCTTGTTAAACCACTCTGACCTCCACGTCTCTTCTGAGGGGCATTAAAAGAGTCTTGTTATAACACTCTGACCTCCACGTCTCTTGTAAGGGGCATTAAAAGCGTCTTGTTATTACACTCTCACCTCCCGGTCTCTTCTGAGGGGCATTAAAATCGTCTTTTTATACCACTGTGATCTCCACGTGTCTTGTAAGGGGCATTAAAAGCGTCTTGTTATACCACTCTGACCTCCACGTGTCTTGTAAGGGGCATTAAAATCATCTTGTTATACCACTCTGACCTCCACGTCTCTTGTAAGGGGCATTAAAAGCATCTTGTTATACCACTAAGACCTCCACGTCTCTTCTGAGGGGCATTAAAAGCATCTTGTTATACCACTCTGACCTCCACGTCTCTTGTAAGGGGCATTAAAAGTGTCTTGTTATTCCACTCTTACCTCCACGTCTCTTCTGAGGGGCATTAAAAGAGTCTTGTTAAAGCACGCCGACCTCCACGTCTCTTGTAAGGGTCATTAAAGAATCTTGTTACACCGCTCTGACCTCCACGTCTCTTTTAAGGGGCATTAAAAGCATCTTTTTATAACACTCTGACCTCCATGTCTCTTCTGAGGGGCATTAAAAGCGTTTTGTTATAACACTCTGACCTCCACGTCTCTTCTGAGGGGCATTAAAAGCGTCTTTTTATGCCACTCTGACATTCACGTCTCTTATAAGGGGCATTAAAAGTGTCTTGTTATACCACTCTGACCTCCACATCTCTTCGGAGGGGCATTAAAAATGTCTTGTTATAACACTCTGACCTCCATGTCTCTTGTAAGGGGCATTAAAACAGTCTTGTTATATTACTCTGACCTCCACGTCTCTTCTGAGGGGCATTAAAAGCGTCTCGTTATACCACTCTGACCTCTACGTCTCTTGTAAAGTGGCAATAAAAGCGTCTTGTTATACCACTCTGACCTCCACGTCTCTTGTAAGGGGCATTAAAAGCGTCTTGTTATAACACTCTGACCTCCACGTCTCTTGTAAGGGGCATTAAAAGCATCTTGTTATACCACTCTGACCTCCACGTCTCTTGTAAGGGGCATTAAAAGCATCTTGTTATACCACTAAGACCTCCACGTCTCTTCTGAGGGGCATTAAAAGCATCTTGTTATACCACTCTGACCTCCACGTCTCTTGTAAGGGGCATTAAAAGTGTCATGTTATTCCACTCTGACCTCCACGTCTCTTCTGAGGGGCATTAAAAGCGTCTTGTTTTTAGCACGCTGACCTCCACGTCTCTTGTAAGAGGCATTAAAAGCGTCTTGTTATACCACTCTGACCTCCATGTCTCTTGCAAGGGGCATTATAAGCTTATTGTTATACGACTCTGACCTCCACGTCTCTTGTAAGGGTCATTAAAAGCGTCTTGTTATACCACTAAGACCTCCACGTCTCTTCTGAGGGGCATTAAAAGCTTCTTGTTATACCACTCTGACCTCCACGTCTCTTGTAAGGGGACATTAAAAGTGTCTTGTTATTCCACTCTGACCTCCACGTCTCTTCTGAGGGGCATTAAAAGCGTCTTGTTATAGCACGCTGACCTCCACGTCTCTTCTGAGGGGCATTAAAAGCGTTTTGTTATATCACTCTGACCTCCACGTCTCTTCTCAGGGGCATTAAAAGCGTCTTTTTATACCACTCTGACATTCACGTCTCTTATAAGGGGCATTAAAAGTGTCTTGTTATACCACTCTGACCTCCACATCTCTTCGGAGGGGCATTAAAAATGTCTTGTTATAACACTCTGACCTCCACTTCTATTGTAAGGGGCATTACAAGCATCTTGTTAAACCACTCTGACCTCCACGTTTCTTCTGAGGGGCATTAAAAGCATCTTGTTGTACCACTCTGACCTCCACGTTTCTTCTGAGGGGCATTAAAAGCATCTTGTTGTACCACTCTGACCTCCACGTCTCTTCTAAGGGGCATTAAAAGCATCTTGTTATACCACTCTGACCTCCATGTCTCTTCTGAGGGGCATTAAAAGAGTCTTGTTATAACACTCTGACCTCCACGTCTCTTGTAAGGGGCATTAAAAGCATCTTGTTATAACACTCTCACCTCCACGTCTCTTCTGAGGGGCATTAAAATCGTCTTGTTATACTACTGTGATCTCCACGTCTCTTGTAAGGGACATTAAAAGCGTCTTGTTAGACTACTCTGACCTCCACGTCTCTTCCGAGGGGCATTAAAAGCGTCTTGTTATACCACTCTGACCTCCACGTCTCTTCTGAGGGGCATTAAAAGCATCTTGTTATAACACTCTGACCTCCACGTCTCTTGCAAGGGGCATTAAAAGCGTCTTGTTATACCACTCTGACCTCCACGTCTCTTGTAAGGGGCATTAAAAGCGTCATGTTTTACCACTCTGACATCCACTTCTCTTGTAAGGGGCATTATAAGCGTCTTGCTATATGACTCTGACCTCCACGTCTCTTGTAAGGGGCATTAAAAGCATCTTGTTATACCACTCTGACCTCCACATCTCTTTTATGGGGCATTAAAAGTATCTTGTTATAACACTCTGACCTCCACGTCTCTTCTGAGGGGCATTAAAATCGTTTTGTTATAACACTCTGACCTCCACGTCTCTCCTGAGGGGCATTAAAAGCGTCTTTTTATACCACTCTGACATTCACGTCCCTTGTAAGGGGCATTAAAAGTGTCTTGTTATACCACTCTGACCTCCACATCTCTTCTGAGGGGCATTAAAAACATCTTGTTATACTACTCTGACCTCCACGTCTCTTCTGAGGGGAATTAAAAGAGTCTCGTTATACCACTCTGACCTCCATGTCTCTTGCAAGGGGCATTATAAGCTTATTGTTATACGACTCTGACCTCCACATCTCTTGTAAGGGGCATTAAAAGCATCTTGTTATACCGCTCTGACCTCCACGTCTCTTTTAAGGGGCATTAAAAGCATCTTTTTATAACACTCTTACCTCCACGTCCCTTCTGAGGGGCATTAAAATCGTCTTTCTATACCACTTTGACATACACGTCTCTTATAAGGGGCATTAAAAGTGTCTTGTTATAACACTCTGACCTCCACATCTCTTCTGAGGGGCATTAAAAGCGTCTCGTTATACCACTCTGACCTCTACGTCTCTTGTAAAGTGGCATTAAAAGCATCTTGTTATACCACTCTGACCTCCAAGTCTCTTGTAAGGGGCATTAAAAGCGTCTTGTTATACCACTCTGACCTCCACTTCTATTGTAAGGGGCATTACAAGCATCTTGTTAAACCACTCTGACCTCTACGTCTCTTCTGAGGGGCATTAAAAGCATCTTGTTGTACCTCTCTGACCTCCACGTCTCTTGTAAGGGGCATTAAAAGCGTCTTGTTATACCACTCTGACCTCCACGTCTCTTCTGAGGGGCATTAAAAGCGTCTTGTTATAAAACTCTGACCTCCACGTCTCTTGTAAGGGGCATTAAAAGCATCTTGTTATAACACTCTCACCTCCACGTCTCTTCTGAGGGGCATTAAAATCGTCTTGTTATACCACTGTGATCTCCACATCTCTTTTAAGGGGCATTAAAAGCGTCTTGTTATACCACTCTGACCTCCACGTGTCTTGCAAGGGGCATTAAAATCGTCTTGTTATACCACTCTGACCTCCACGTCTCATCTAAGGGCATTAAAAGCGTCTTGTTATACCACTCTGACCTCCACGTCTCTTCTGATGGGCATTAAAAGCATCTTGTTATAACACTCTGACCTCCACGTCTCTTGTAAGGGGCATTAAAAGCATCTTGTTATACCACTCTGACCTCCACGTCTCTTGTAAGCGGCATTAAAAGCATCATGTTATAACACTCTGACCTCCATGTCTCTTCTGAGGGGCATTAAAAGCGTCTTGTTCTACCACTCTGACCTCCATGTCTCTTGTAAGAGGCATTAAAAGCGTCTTGTTATACCACTCTGACCTCCACGTCTCTTGTAAGGGGACATTAAAAGTGTCTTGTTATTCCACTCTGACCTCCACGTCTCTTCTGAGGGGCATTAAAAGCGTCTTGTTATAGCACGCTGACCTCCACGTCTCTTCTGAGGGGCATTAAAAGCGTCTTATTATAACACTCTGACCTCCATGTCTTTTTCAAGAGGCATTAAAAGTGTCTTGTTACACCACTCTGACCTCCACGTCTCTTCTGAGGCGCACTAAAAGCGTCTTGTTATACCACTCTGACCTCCACGTCTCTTGTAAAGGGGCATTAAAAGCGTCTTGTTATACCACTCTGATCTCCACGTCTCTTGTAAGGGGCATTAAAAGCGTCTTGTTATACCACTCTGACCTCCACGTCTCTTGTAAGGGGCATTAAAAGAGTCTTGTTATACCACTCTGACCTCCACGTCTCTTGTAATGGGCATTAAAAGCATCTTGTTATACCACTCTGACCTCCATGTCTCTTCTGAGGGGCATTAAATGCATCTTGTTATACCACTCTGACCTCCACGTCTCTTGTAAGGGGCATTAAAAGTGTCTTGTTATTCCACTCTGACCTCCACGTCTCTTCTGAGGGGCATTAAAAGAGTCTTGTTATAGCACGCTGACCTCCACGTCTCTTGTAAGGGGCATTAAAAGAATCTTGTTATACCGCTCTGACCTCCACGTCTCTTTTAAGGGGCATTAAAAGAATCTTTTTATAATACTCTGACATCCACGTCTCTTCTGAGGGGCATTAAAAGAGTTTTGTTATAACACTCTGACCTCCACGTCTCTTCTGAGGGGCATTAAAAGCGTCTTTTTATACCACTCTGACATTCACGTCTCTTATAAGGGGCATTAAAATTGTCTTGTTATACCACTCTGACCTCCACATCTCTTCGGAGGGGCATTAAAAATGTCTTGTTATAACACTCTGACCTCCATGTCTCTTGTAAGGAGCATTAAAACCGTCTTGTTATACTACTCTGACCTCCACGTCTCTTCTGAGGGGCATTAAAAGCATCTCGTTATACCACTCTGACCTCTACGTCTCTTGTAAAGTGGCAATAAAAGCGTCTTGTTATACCACTCTGACCTCCATGTCTCTTGTAAGGGGCATTAAAAGCGTCTTGTTATAACACTCTGACCTCCACGTCTCTTGTAAGGGGCATTAAAAGCATCTTGTTATACCACTCTGACCTCCACGTCTCTTGTAAGGGG
This sequence comes from Phyllobates terribilis, assembly GCF_046119375.1. Lineage (NCBI taxonomy): Eukaryota > Metazoa > Chordata > Amphibia > Anura > Dendrobatidae > Phyllobates > Phyllobates terribilis. The sequence continues at coordinate 794,561,951 of NW_027362761.1, forward strand.
CATTAAAAGCATCTTGTTATACCACTCTGACCTCCACATCTCTTGTAAGGGGCATTAAAAGCGTCTTGTTATATCACTCTGACCTCCACGTCCCTTGTAAGGGGCATTAAAAGCGTCTTGTTATACCACTCTGACCTCCATGTCTCTTGCAAGGGGCATTATAAGCTTATTGTTATACGACTCTGACCTCCACGTCTCTTGTATGTGGCATTAAAAGCATCTTGTTATTCCACTAAGACCTCCACGTCTCTTCTAAGGGGCATTAAAAGCATCTTGTTATACCACTCTGACCTCCACGTCTCTTGTAAGGGGCATTAAAAGCGTCTCGTTATACCACTCTGACCTCTACGTTTCTTGTAAAGTGGCATTAAAAGCGTCTTGTTATATCACTCTGACCTCCACGTCCCTTGTAAGGGGCATTAAAAGCGTCTTGTTATACCACTCTGACCTCCATGTCTCTTGCAAGGGGCATTATAAGCTTATTGTTATACGACTCTGACCTCCACGTCTCTTGTATGTGGCATTAAAAGCGTCTTATTATTCCACTAAGACCTCCACGTCTCTTCTAAGGGGCATTAAAAGCATCTTGTTATACCACTCTGACCTCCACTTCTCTTGTAAGGGGACATTAAAAGTGTCTTGTTATTCCACTCTGACCTCCACGTCTCTTCTGAGGGGCATTAAAAGCATCTTGTTATAGCACGCTGACCTCTACGTCTCTTGTAAGGGGCATTAAAAGCATCTTGTTATACCTCTCTGACCTCCACGTCTCTTCTGAGGGGCATTAAAAGCGTTTTGTTATATCACTCTAACCTCCACGTCTCTTCTGAGGGGCATTAAAAGCTTCTTTTTATGCCACTCTGACATTCACGTCTCTTAAAAGGGGCTTTAAAAGTGTCTTGTTATACCACTCTGACCTCCACATCTCTTCGGAGGGGCATTAGAAATGTCTTGTTATAACACTCTGACCTCCATGTCTCTTGTAAGGGGCATTATAAACGTCTTGTTATACTACTCTGACCTCCACGTCTCTTCTGAGGGGCATTAAAAGCGTCTCGTTATACCACTCTGACCTCTACGTTTCTTGTAAAGTGGCATTAAAAGCGTCTTGTTATACCACTCTGACCTCCACGTCTATTGTAAGGGGCATTACAAGCATCTTGTTAAACCACTCTGACCTCCACGTCTCTTCTGAGGGGCATTAAAAGCATCTTGTTGTACCTCTCTGACGTCCACGACTCTTGTAAGGGGCATTAAAAGCGTCTTGTTATACCACTCTGACCTCCACGTCTCTTCTGAGGGGCATTAAAAGCATCTTGTTATAACACTCTGACCTCCACGTCTCTTGTAAGGGGCATTAAAAGCGTCTTGTTATACCACTCTGACCTCCACGTCTCTTCTGAGGGGCATTAAAAGCGTCTTGTTATACCACTCTGACCTCCACGTCTCTTGTAAGGGGCATTAAAAGCGTCTTGTTATAGCACGCTGACCTCCACGTCTCTTGTAAGGTGCATTAAAAGCGTCTTGTTATACCACTCTGACCTCCATGTCTCTTGCAAGGGGCATTATAAGCTTATTGTTATAAGACTCTGACCTCCACGTCTCTTGTAAGGGGCATTAAAAGCATCTTGTTATACCGCTCTGACCTCCACGTCTCTTTTAAGGGGCATTAAAAGCATCTTTTAATAACACTCTTACCTTCACGTCTCTTCTGAGGGGCATTAAAAGCGTTTTGTTATAACACTCTGACCTTCACGTCTCTTCTGAGGGGCATTAAAAGCGTCTTTCTATACCACTCTGACATTCACGTCTCTTATAAGGGGCATTAAAAGTGTCTTGTTATAACACTCTGACCTCCACATCTCTTCTGAGGGGCATTAAAACCGTCTTGTTATACTACTCTGACCTCCACGTCTCTTCTGAGGGGCATTAAAAGCGTCTCATTATACCACTCTGACCTCCACGTCTCTTGTAAGGGGCATTAAAAGCGTCTTGTTATACGACTCTGACCTCCACGTCTCTTGTAAGGGGCATTAAAAGCATCTTGTTATACCACTCTGACCTCCACTTCTCTTGTAAGGGGCATTATAAGCGTCTTGCTATATGACTCTGACCTCCACGTCTCTTGTAAGGGGCATTAAAAGCATCTTTTTATAACACTCTGACCTCCACGTCTCTTCTGAGGGGCATTAAAAGCGTTTTGTTATAACACTCTGACCTCCACGTCTCTTCTGAGGGGCATTAAAATCGTCTTTCTATACCACTCTGACATTCACGTCTCTTATAAGGGGCATTAAAAGTGTCTTGTTATAACACTCTGACCTCCACATCTCTTCTGAGGGGCATTAAAACCGACTTGTTATACTACTCTGACCTCCACGTCTCTTCTGAGGGGCAATAAAAGCGTCTCGTTATACCACTCTGACCTCTACGTCTCTTGTAAAGTGGCATTAAAAGCATCTTGTTATACCACTCTGACCTCCACGTCTCTTGTAAGGGGCATTAAAAGCGTCTTGTTATACCACTCTGACCTCCACGTCTATTGTAAGGGGAATTACAAGCATCTTGTTAAACCACTCTGACCTCTACGTCTATTCTGAGGGCATTAAAAGCATCTTGTTGTACCTCTCTGACCTCCACGTCACTTGTAAGGGGCATTTAAAGCGTCTTGTTATACCACTCTGACCTCCACGTCTCTTCTGAGGGGCATTTAAAGCGTCTTGTTATAACACTCTGACCTCCACGTCTCTTGTAAGCGGCATTAAAAGCGTCTTGTTATAACACTCTCACCTCCACGTCTCTTCTGAGGGGCATTAAAATCATCTTGTTATACCACTGTGATCTCCACGTCTCTTTTAAGGGGCATTAAAAGCGTCTTGTTATACCACTCTGACCTCCACGTGTCTTGTAAGGGGCATTAAAATCGTCTTTTTATACCACTCTGACGTCCGCGTCTCTTCTAAGGGGCATTAAAAGAGTCTTGTTATACCACTCTGACCTCCACGTCTCTTCTGAGGGGCATTAAAAGCATCTTGTTATACCACTCTGACCTCCATGTCTCTTGTAAGGGGCATTAAAAGTGTCTTGTTATTCCACTCTGTCCTCCACGTCTCTTCTGAGGGGCATTAAAAGAGTCTTGTTATAGCACGCTGACCTCCACGTCTCTTGTAAGGGGCATTAAAAGAATCTTGTTATACCGCTCTGACCTCCACGTCTCTTTTAAGGGGCATTAAAAGCATCTTTTTATAACACTCTGACATCCACGTCTCTTCTGAGGGGCATTAAAAGAGTTTTGTTATAACACTCTGACCTCCACGTCTCTTCTGAGGGGCATTAAAAGCGTCTTTTTATACCACTCTGACATTCACGTCTCTTATAAGGGGCATTAAAATTGTCTTGTTATACCACTCTGACCTCCACATCTCTTCGGAGGGGAATTAAAAATGTCTTGTTATATCACTCTGACCTCCATGTCTCTTGTAAGGGGCATTAAAAGCGTCTTGTTATACCACTCTGACCTCCACGTCAATTGTAAGGGGAATTACAAGCATCTTGTTAAACCACTCTGACCTCTACGTCTCTTCTGAGGGGCATTAAAAGCATCTTGTTGTACCTCTCTGACCTCCACGTCACTTGTAAGGGGCATTAAAAGCATCTTGTTATACCACTCTGACCTCCACGTCTCTTCTGAGGGGCATTAAAAGCGTATTGTTATAACACTCTGACCTCCAGGTCTCTTGTAAGCGGCATTAAAAGCGTCTTGTGATAACACTCTCACCTCCACGTCTCTTCTGAGGGGCATTAAAATCGTCTTGTTATACCACTGTGATCTCCACGTCTCTTTTAAGGGGCATTAAAAGCGTCTTGTTATACCACTCTGACCTCCACGTGTCTTGTAAGGGGCATTAAAATCGTCTTTTTATACCACTCTGACGTCCACGTCTCTTCTAAGGGGCATTAAAAGAGTCTTGTTATACCACTCTGACCTCCACGTCTCTTCTGAGGGGCATTAAAAGCATCTTGTTATACCACTCTGACCTCCATGTCTCTTGTAAGGGGCATTAAAAGTGTCTTGTTATTCCACTCTGTCCTCCACGTCTCTTCTGAGGGGCATTAAAAGAGTCTTGTTATAGCACGCTGACCTCCACGTCTCTTGTAAGGGGCATTAAAAGAATCTTGTTATACCGCTCTGACCTCCACGTCTCTTTTAAGGGGCATTAAAAGCATCTTTTTATAACACTCTGACATCCACGTCTCTTCTGAGGGGCATTAAAAGAGTTTTGTTATAACACTCTGACCTCCACGTCTCTTCTGAGGGGCATTAAAAGCGTCTTTTTATACCACTCTGACATTCACGTCTCTTATAAGGGGCATTAAAATTGTCTTGTTATACCACTCTGACCTCCACATCTCTTCGGAGGGGAATTAAAAATGTCTTGTTATAACACTCTGACCTCCATGTCTCTTGTAAGGGGCATTAAAACCGTCTTGTTATACTACTCTGACCTCCACGTCTCTTCTGAGGGGCATTAAAAGCATCTCGTTATACCACTCTGACCTCTACGTCTCTTGTAAAGTGGCAATAAAAGCGTCTTGTTATACCACTCTGACCTCCACGTCTCTTGTAAGGGGCATTAAAAGCATCTTGTTATACCACTCTGACCTCCACGTCTCTTGTAATGGACATTAAAAGCATCTTGTTATACCACTCTGACCTCCATGTCTCTTCTGAGGGGCATTAAAAGCATCTTTTTATACCACTCTGACCTCCACGTCTCTTGTAAGGGGCATTAAAAGTGTCTTGTTATTCCACTCTGACCTCCACGTCTCTTCTGAGGGGCATTAAAAGAGTCTTGTTATAGCACGCTGACCTCCACGTCTCTTGTAAGGGGCATTAAAAGCGTCTTGTTATACCACTCTGACCTCCACGTCTCTTCTGAGGGGCATTAAAAGCATCTTGTTATAACACTTTGACCTCCACGTCTCTTTTAAGGGGCATTAAAAGCGTCTTGTTATACCACTCTGACCTCCACGTCTCTTCTGAGGGGCATTAAAAGCGTCTTTTTATACCACTCTGACATACACGTCTCTTGTAAGGGGCATTAAAAGTGTCTTGTTATACCACTCTGACCTCCACATCTCTTCTGAGGGGCATTAAAAACGTCTTGTTATACTACTCTGACATCCACGTCTCTTCTGAGGGGCATTAAAAGCGTCTCGTTATACCACTCTAACCTCTACGTCTCTTGTAAAGTGGCATTAAAAGCGTCTTGTTATACCACTCTGACCTCCACGTCTCTCCTGAGGGGCATTAAAAGCGTCTTGTTATAACACTCTGACCTCCACATCTCTTGTAAGGGGCCTTAAAAGCGTCTTGTTATGCCACTCTGACCTCCACGTCTCTTCTGAGGCGCAATAAAAGCAACTTGTTATACCACTCTGACCTCCACGTCTCTTGTAAGGGGGCATTAAAAGCATCTTGTTATACCACTCTGACCTCCACTTCTCTTGTAAGGGGCATTAAAAACGTCTTGTTATACCACTCTGACCTCCACGTCTCTTGTAAGGGGCATTAAAAGCGTCTTGTTATACCACTCTGACCTCCACGTCTCTTCTGAGGGGCATTAAAAGCGTCTTGTTATACCAATCTGACCACCACGTCTCTTGTAATGGGCATTAAAATCGTCTCGTTATAACACTCTGACCTCCACGTCTCTTGTAAGGGGCATTAAAAGCATCTTGTTTTACCACTCTGATCTCCAGGTCTCTTGTAAGGGGCATTAAAAGCATCTTGTTATACCACTCTGACCTCCACGTCTCTTATGAGGGGCACTAAAAGTGTCTTGTTATACCACTCTGACCTCCACGTCTCTTGTAAGGGGCATTAAAACCGTCTTGTTATACCACTCTGACCTCCACGTCTCTTGTAAGGGGCATTAAAAGCATCTTGTTATAACACTCTGACCTCCGCGTCTCTTGTAAGGGGCATTAAAAGCGTCTTGTTGTACCACTCTGACCTCCACGTCTCTTCAGAGAGGCATTAAAAGCATCTTGTTATAACACTCTGACCTACACGTCTCTTGTAAGGGGCATTAAAAGCATCTTGCTTTACCACTCTGACCTCCAGGTCTCTTGTAAGAGGCATTAAAAGCATCTTGTTATACCACTCTGACCTCCACGTCTCTTATGAGGGGCATTAAAAGTGTCTTGTTATACCACTCTGACCTCCGCGTCTCTTGTAAGGGGCATTAAAAGCGTCTTGTTGTACCACTCTGACCTCCACGTCTCTTCTGAGAGGCATTAAAAGCATCTTGTTATAACACTGTGACCTACACTTCTCATCTGAGGGGCATTAAAAGCGTCTTGTTATACCACTCTTACCTCCATGTCTCTTGTAAGGGGCATTAAAAGCGTCTTGTTATTCCACTCTGACCTCCATGTCTCTTCTGAGGGGCATTAAAAGCATCTTGTTGTAACACGCTGACCTCCACGTCTCTTGTAAGGGGCATTAAAAGTGTCTTGTTATACCACTCTGACATCCACGTCTCTTGTAAGGGGCATTAAAATTGTCTTGTTATACGACTCTGAACTCCACGTCTCTTGTAAGGTGTTTTAAAGACATCTTGTTATACCGCGCTGAACACCACGTCTCTTTTAAGGGGCATTAAAAGCCTATTATTATAACACTCTGACTCCACGTCACTTCTGAGGGGCATTAAAAGCATTTTGTTATAACACTCTGACCTCCACATCTCTTCTAAGGGGCATTAAAAGCGTCTTGTTATAACACTCTGACCTCCATGTCTCTTGTAATGGGCATTAAAACCGTCTTGTTAAACTACTCTGACCTCCACGTCTCTTCTGAGGGGCATTAAAAGCTTCTTGTTATACCACTCTGACTTCTACGTCTCTTGTAAAGTGGCATTTAAAGCGTCTTGTTATTCCACTCTAACCTCCACGTCTATTGTAAGGGGCATTAAAAGCGTCTTGTTATACCACTCTGACCTCCACGTCTATTTTAAGGGGCATTACAAGCGTCTTGTTATACCACTCTGACCTTCACGTCTCTTCTGAGGGGCATTAAAAGCGTATTTTTATATCACTGTGATTTCCACGTCTCTTGTAAGGGGCATTAAAAGTGTCTTGTTAAACCACTCTGACCTCCACGTCTCTTCCGAGGGGCATTAAAAGCGTCTTGTTATACCACTCTGACCTCCACATCTCTTCTGAGTGGCCTTAAAAGCGTCTTGTTATAACACTCTGACCTCCACGTCTCTTCTGAGGGGCATTAAAAGCGTCTTGTTATGCCACTCTGACCTCCACGTCTCTTCTGAGGGGCCTTAAAGCGTCATGTTATACCACTCTGACCTCCACGTCTCTTCTGAGTTGCATTAAAAGTGTCTTGTTATGCCTCTCTGACCTCTAAGTCTCTTGTAAAGGGGCATGAAAAGCGTCTTGTTATACCACTCTGACCTTCACGTCTCTTGTAAGGGGCATTAAAAGCATCTTGTTATACCACTCTGACCTCCACGTCTCTCGTAAGGGGCATTAAAAACGTCTTGTTATACCACTCTGACCTCCACGTCTCTTCTGAAGGGCATTAAAAGCATCTTGTTATACCACTCTGACCTCCACGTCTCTTCTGAAGGGCATTAAAAGCGTCTTGTTATAACACTCTGACCTCCATGTCTCTTTTAAGGGGCATTAAAAGTGTCTTGTTATAACACTCTCGACACCACGTCTCTTCTGAGGGGCATTAAAAGCGTCTTGTTTTACCACTCTGACCTCCACGTCTCTTGTAAGGGGCATTAAAAGCGTCTTGTAAAACCACTCTGACCTCCACGTCTCTTGTAAGGGGCATTAAAAGCGTCTTGTTATACCACCCTGACCTCCACGGCTCTTCTGAGGGGCATTAAAAGCGTCTTGTTATACCACTCTGACCTCTACGTCTCTTGTAAAGGGGCATGAAAAGCATCTTGTTATACCACTCTGACCTCCACGTCTCTTGTAAGGGGCATTAAAAGCATCTTGTTATACCGCGCTGACCTCCACGTCTCTTTTAAGGGGCATTAAAAGCATATTTTTATAACACTCTGACCTCCACGTCACTTCTGAGTGGCATTAAAAACATTTTGTTATAACACTCTGACCTCCACGTCTCTTCTGAGGGGCATTAAAAGCGTCATTTTATATCATTGTGATCTCCACGTCTCTTGTAAAGGGGCATTAAAAGTGTCTTGTTAAACCACTCTGACCTCCACGTCTCTTCCAAGGGGCATTAAAAGCGTCTTGTTATACCACTCTGACCTCCACGTCTCTTCTGAGGGGCCTTAAAAGCGTCTTGTTATAACACTCTGACCTCCACGTCTCTTCTGAGGGGAATTAAAAGCATCTTGTTATGCCACTCTGACCTCCACGTCTCTTCTGAGGGGCCTTAAAAGCGTCATGTTATACCACTCTGACCTCCACGTCTCTTCTGAGGGGCATTCAAAGTGTCTTGTTATGCCTCTCTCACCTCTAAGTCTCTTGTAAAGGGTCATGAAAAGCGTCTTGTTATACCACTCTGACCTCCACGTCTCTTGTAAGGGGCATTAAAAGCATCTTGTTATACCACTCTGACCTCCACGTTTCTCGTAAGGGGCATTAAAAACGTCTTGTTATACCACTCTGACCTCCACGTCTCTTCTGAGGGGCATTAAAAGCATCTTGTTATACCACTCTGACCTCCACGTCTCTTCTGAGGGGCATTAAAAGCGTCTTGTTATAACACTCTGACCTCCATGTCTCTTTTAAGGGGCATTAAAAGCGTCTTGTTATAACACTCTCGACTCCACGTCTGTTCTGAGGGGCATTAAAAGCGTCTTGTCTTACCACTCTGACCTCCACGTCTCTTGTAAGGGGCATTAAAAGCGTCTTATAAAGCCACTCTGACCTCCACGTCTCTTGTAAGGGGCCTTGAAAGCGTCTTCTTATACCACCCTGACCTCCACGTCTCTTCTGAGGGGCATTATAAGCGTCTTGTTATACCACTCTGACCTCTACGTCTCTTGTAAAGGGGCATGAAAAGCATCTTGTTATACCACTCTGACCTCCCCGCCTCTTGTAAGGGGCATTAAAAGTGTCTTGTTATTCCACCCTGACCTCCACGTCTCTTCTGAGGGGCATTAAAAGCGTCTTGTTATACCACTCTAACCTCTACATCTCTTGTAAAGGGGCATGAAAAGCATCTTGTTATACCACTCTGACCTCCACGTCTCTTGTATGGGGCATTAAAAGTGTCTTGTTATACGACTCTGACCTCCACGTCTCTTGTAAGGGGCATTAAAGACATCTTGTTATACCGCGCTGACCTCCACGTCTCTTTTAAGTGGCATTAAAAGCATTTTGTTATAACACTCTGACCTCCACGTCTCTTCTGAGGGTCATTAAAAGCGTGTTTTTGCACCACTCTGACCTCCACGTCTCTTATAAGGGGCATTAAAAGTGTCTTGTTATACGACTCTGACCTCCACATCTCTTCTAAGGGGCATTAAAAACGTCTTGTTATAACACTCTAACCTCCATGTCTCTTGTAAGGGGCATTAAAAGAGTCTTGTTAAACCACTCTGACCTCCACATCTCTTCCGAGGGGCATTAAAAGCGTCTTGTTATACCACTCTGACGTCCACGTCTCTTCTGGGGGGCCTTAAAAGCATCTTGTTATAACACTCTGACCTCCACGTCTCTTGTAAGGGGCATTAAAACCGTCTTGTTATACCACTCTGACCTTCACGTCTCTTCTGAGGGGCATTAAAAGCGTTTCGTTATACCACTCTGACCTCTACGTCTCTTGTAAAGTGGCTTTAAAAGCGTTTTGTTATACCACTCTGACCTCCACGTCTCTTGTAAGGGGCATTAAAAGCGTCTTGTTATACCACTCTGACCTCCACGTCTCTTTTAAGGGGCATTACAAGCATTTTCTTATACCACTCTGACCTCCACGTCTCTTCTGAGGGGCATTAAAAGCATCTTGTTATTCCACTCTGACCTCCACGTCTCTTGAAAGGGTCATTAAAAGCATCTTGTTATACCACTCTGATGTCCACGTCTCTTTCAAGAAGCATTAAAAGCGTCTTGTTATAACACTCTGACCTCCACGTCTCTTCTGAGGGGCATTAAAAGCGTCATGTTATAACACTCTGACCTCCAGGTCTCTTGTAAAGGGGCATTAAAAGAGTCTTGTTATACCACTCTGACCTCTACGTCTCTTGTAAAGGGGCATTAAAAGCATCTTGTTATACCACTCTGACCTCCACGTCTCTTGTAAGGGGCATTAAAAGCGTCTTGTTATACCACTCTGACCTCCACGTCTCTTCTGAGGGGCATTAAAAGCGTCTTGTTATACCACTCTGACCTCTAAGTCTCTTGTAAAGGGGCATGAAAAGCGTCTTGTTATACCACTCTGACCTCCACATCTCTTGTAAGGGGCATTAAAAGCGTCTTGTTATACCACTCTGACCTCCACGTCTCTTGTATGGGGCATTAAAAGCTTCTTGTTATCCCACTCTGACCTCTACGTCTCTTGTAAAGGGGCATTAAAAGCTTCTTGTTATACCACTCTGACCTCCACGTCTCTTGTAAGCGGCATTAAAAGCATCTTGTTATACCACTCTGACCTCCACGTCTCTTGTAAGGGGCATTAAAAGCGTCTTGTAATACCAATCCGACCTCCATGTCTCTTGTAATGGGCATTAAAAGCGTATTGTTAAACCAGTCTGACCTCCACGTCTCTTCTGAGGGGCATTAAAAGCATCTTGTTATACCACTCTGACCTCTACATCTCTTGTAAAGGGGCATGAAAAGCATCTTGTTATACCACTCTGACCTCCACGTCTCTTCTAAGAGACATTAAAAGCGTATTGTTATACCACTCTGACCTCCACGTCTCTTGTAAGGGGCATTAAAAGCATCTTGTTATACCACTCTGACCTCCACGTCTCTTCTGAGGGGCATTAAAATCGTCTTGTTATACCACTCTGACCTCCACGTCTCTTCCGAGGGGCATTAAAAGCATCTTGTTATACCACTCTGACCTCCACGTCTCTTCTGAGGGGCATTAAAAGCATCTTGTTATAACAATCTGACCTCCACGTCTCTTGTAAGGGGCATTAAAACCGTCTTGTTATACCACTCTGACCTCCACTTCTCTTCCGAGGGGCATTAAAAGTGTCTTGTTATAACACTCTGACCTCCACGTCTCTTGTATCGGGTATTAAAACCGTCTTTTTATACCACTCTGACCTCCACGTCTCTTCTGAGGGGCATTAAAAGAGTCTTGTTATACTACTCTGACCTCTACGTCTCTTGTAAAGGGGCGTTAAAAGTGTTTTGTTATACCACTCTGACCTCCACGTCTCTTGTAAGGATCATTAAAAGCATCTTGTTATACCACTCCGACCTCCACGTCTCTTGTAAGGGGCATTAAAAGCGTCTTGTTAAGCTACTGGGACCTCCACGACTCTTCGAACGGGCATTGCATTTCCTCAAAATTTTTGGAAGCTTTTACTTGGAAGGCATAAGCAAATACTATGGGAGACCCACTCCCCAATAATGGGACTTATGTTTGTAATATGCTGTACTGCATGGCTCTTGTAAGAGGCATTGCAAGTTGCTCCGTCCTAACTTTTGGAAGCTTTTGCTTGGAAGGCATAAGCAAATACTATGGGAGACTCACTCCCCAATAATGGGACTAATGTTTGTAATATGCTGTACTGCATGGCTCTTGTAAGAGGCACTGCAAGTTGCTCCGTCCTAATTTTTGGAAGCTTTTGTTTGGAAGCCATAAGCTAATACTATGGGAGACCCACTCCCCAATAATGGGACTAATGTTTGTAATATGCTGTACTGCATGGCTCTTGTAAGAGGCATTGCAAGTTGCTCCGTCCTAATTTTTGGAAGCTTTTGCTTGGAAGGCATAAGCAAATACTATTGGAGACCCACTCCCCAATAATGGGACTAATGTTTGTAATTTGCTCTACTGCATGGCTCTTGTAAGGGGCATTGCAAGTTGCTCCGTTCTAATTTTTGGAAGCTTTTGCTTGGAAGGCATAAGCAAATACTATGAGAGACCCACTCCCCAATAATGGGACTAATGTTTGTAATATGCTGCACTGCATGGCTCTTGTAAGAGGCATTGCAAGTTGCTCCGTCCTAATTTTTGGAAGCTTTTGCTTGGAAGGCATAAGCAAATACTATGGGAGACCCACTCCCCAATAATGGGACTAATGTTTGTAATATGCTGTACTGCATGGCTCTTGTAAGGGGCATTAAAATCTTCTTGTTAAGCTACTGTGACCTCCACGTCTCTTCCGAGGTGCATTTATACTATCTTGTTAAGCTACTGTGACCTCAACGTCTATTTCACGGGGTATTGATATTGTCTTTTTATTCCACTGTAACTTCCACCACTCTTCCAAGGGGCATTTAAACCTTCTTGTTAAGCTATTGTTACCTCAACGTCTATTCCATGGGGCATTGATATTGTCTTTTTATTCCACTGTAACTTCCACCACTCTTCCAAGGGGCATTAAAACCGTCTTGTTAAGCTTCTGTGACCTCAACGTCTATTCCACGGGGCATTGATATTGTCTTTTTATTCCACTGTAACTTCCACCACTCTTCCAAGGGGCATTAAAACCGTCTTGTTAAGCTACTGTGACCTCCACATCTCTTCCAAGGGGCATTGAAATGTTGTTTTTAATTACCTTACCTCTAATCTCCACGACTCTTCCAACGGGCTTTGCATTTCCTCCTAATTTTAGTCAGCTTTTGCTTTTCCATGCAAAGGTGAAAACTAAGGGAGACACACTCCCCAATAATGGGTAGAAGGTTTTTAGTACACTATAATCCTCGTCTGTTTCAAGGGGCATTGCAGTTCCTCATAATTTTTGGAAAGCCTTCCATTCACTGCTTAGGCCAACAGTGCACAGGAGACCCAGTTGCTATAAATGGAAAAAAACTATTTAGTTAAGGCCCTCTGACCTCCATGTCATTTCCAAGGGGCATTGGAGTGCCTCAAAATTTTTGGTAGGCATTGCACTCACTGTATGCCCTATAACTGTGTAGCTGAACCGCTCCTTTTGTTACAGAAACATATCCTACAAGACATATGTGGTTGACTGGCCTGATATTGATGTGAATGGTCCCTGTTCCTCCTGCTCTTTCTCCTTTGCCACTATCTCATCCATCATTTATCACCTGAAGCTTTGTTTTAACGGGAGTCATAGAACTTGGATAGTAGCAGGAAAACATCCAGCAATCCTCGGAGGAGGTAGGATATGCGCCAAAACTGTGACCACCTCAGGCCTAGCCGCTACTACATACATGCGCTTGCATTCCATGAAAACAAAGCAGATGCTAACTTCTATCATCATCATGCTCCTCACCTTGGCACAAACAACTCCCCTGATGGAGAAGCCAGGGCCCACAGAAGGAGTCGGGTTCTCTGGTGGGCTCGTCCAATGCTGCCCTAAAGCAGGCCAGTCTAAGAAAAGTCTGTGTGGATGTTCCGCGGAGAAATCGGGGCGGCTGTGGACCGTTTATGGACACCCGGCCGCCCCCAGGCGGCTGGGGACCGTGTGTGGACACCCGGCCGCCGGGCGGCTGGGGAGTGAGTATGGATACCCCGCTGCCGAAGCAGCCATGAGGTTGTGGCCAGATTCGGCCTCCTCAAAACTAAAATTTCAAGTGCAAGCTAGCAGTATGATATTGCAGCCTGGGGGTGGGTGTGTGGCAGGCTGCATACTTGCTCTTGCATTGCAAGGAATGGGGGAGGTACAATTGAACACTGCCCTGGGAAAAGGACTTGCACAGGGATAGTTGCAAGTCTGCATCTTCTGATGCGGCAAGGATCACTTCTGATGGGCACACTTTTAGGCAGTGACCTGGGAGTCAGAGTTGCTTCCAGGGGTCTTCCCCATGCTGTCCCCATGTCTTTTCAGCACTGTATGCATGTGTCACACAGCACATGGCCAGATAAGGTTGTAAAATGTTAAAATGACATTTCCCGGTGAATGCATTTGTCACAGTTGAAAGCAATACAAAAGTGCAAAAATGCATAAAAAATGCTACTTGTGAACATAGACCAAGGTGTGGAGGAGTATTTTTGTTTTTGGTTATTTATTTTACCTTATGCACAAGTCTTTAACCTGGAAAAGAAATTACTTCACATATTTCACAGGAAAAAAGTTTCACTTTCGTTTTTGAACGTTTGAACGTTGTTGACAACAGTGACCTGGGGGTTAGAAATGCTTCCTGGGGCGATCCCCATGCTGTCCCCATGTCATTTGAGCACTGTCACTATCGTTTTGGGCACTTTTTAGGCTTTCTACAGACTGCCGGGGGTGCCGCCACAAAAATGCACGGGTCTCCCATAGACTAACATTGGGCTCGTTGCTCGGGTCGAGCACCCGAGTATCACGGCGAGCTCGGGCCGAGCTTCGAGCACCCGAGCATTTTAGTGCTCGTTCAACACTAGTTGTAAGTCCTACATAAATTAACCAACACGGGAATGTAGCATAATAAATTACGTTTTTCCATAGACATGTAATGTGTTTTTTTATCTTGTAATTAATAGTTCCACTAGAATCAGAAAACTCAGTGCAGCGTTCCACATTGGGACACGCCACACTGAACGCATCCCCGTTTCTTAGTGACACCATCCAAAAATGTCGCTACAGGTTCACCCACAAAGTGGCTTCTCACCAGACGATCACGGAGGTTCCTAGATCGTCTAAACACAATGGCAGGTGTCTCAGGTATAAATTTTGAGATTATTGAATCCGCCTTCAAAATTGGCCATGCTTTACATAGCACATCCCTGATTGCAGGGACTTGTGAATGATATTTAGTAATGAATCTCACTAGGTCGCCATCCTTGGTGTTGCGAGAACCATACAGAAGATTATGGCGAGATGCATCCTTGGCCCTGTGGTATGCTCTTTAAATCATCCTGGATGGACGCTTGTCTTTTTTCGGCCTAATAAACTATATCCTATGACTGTACCCTCTATTATAGAACCTATTTTCAAGGCCTGATTTTCAAAATCTTGGTCGGTGGAGCACATCCTGCGTAAACGCAGGAACTGCCCCACAGGAACAGATTGGACCATATGTTTAGGGTGTGAAGCATATTGGTAGATGTAGGCTTCCTATATATATTGGTCTGTATTGCATTCTCGTTATCTCTCCTAAGCGTAACATCCAAAAAGACCACCTTATTTGGATCATATTCGTATGTAATATGGACATTTAGGTCATTAACATTTAGGCCAGACATAAAAATTTCCAACTGTTGGGCATAGCCCTGCCAGATCAGTAATATGTCATCGATACAAGAGAGGATGCGGTCCATCGACGAGCCCCGATCTGACAGGAGGAGGTCCCTCTCCCACAGCCCCAGGAACAGGTTGAGGGACTTAAGGCCGCCCTCATAGATGTTCCCTGGTGCTGCAGGAAGAAGGACTCCTTAAAAATGAAAAAGTTATGTGTCAAGGTGAATTCTAATAGCTCAATCACCAATTGGCGAATGGTGACTGGTAAATTAGAACTATCAAGGAAAAACTTTGTTGCCCTTAGACCATCATTATGCCTTATGTTTGTATACAGGGATTCTACATCTGCCGTTACCATCAATACATCAGGTTCCATATCGACCTCATCAACCCTCCGTAATAAATCCACTGTATCCTTCAAAAATGAAGGGAGATCCTCAACTAAGGGCTGCAATTTAGAATCAATCCACTTATTCACGTGCTCCAAATAATTGCCCCTTCCAGATATGATGGATGACGGTATCTTACCATTTTCAGTTGTATTATGTTCAACAGATAGCTCTTCCAATGTCCTTAGGGCCAATTGTTCCTCCTCTGTAGGAAACAATTTATGGAGATCATCAATATAGAAATGGCGTTTAAAAATCAATGACCGTGCAAAAATGTGTAGGTCTTTTATGGCGGTAAAACTATCGAACCCAGAGGATGGGGAAAAAGACAGACCCTTACTAAGTAGGGAACGATCACCAGCAGAAAGACTATGCTTACTTAGGTTAATTACCTTGTTATTCCTCTTTTTCTTATCTGCTGCTTGGAAATCATGTCATTTATAGGGATGGTAGTTATATTTGACTCACCCCCTGGGCCGTGGGGTACCCGGAACCGGGCTTCTGTGCGATGCTGGGGGTAGTAGTGGCAACCCAATCCCGTGGCTTAGGGTGGTCAGACCAAATTGTGGCAGTCTATTTATCAGTGTTTTGAATGTCCGACTACGCCACCCGTGGATTGCGGTCAGGGATAACCGCCGCTGCAGGGCAGGCCACTGGGGCTGGTGTTGGTGTGCAGCACAGAGGTAGAATAACTCCCCACGGGAGGAGTGTAGCCCCAGGGTAGTGTAGGTGGATGTTGGGGGTGATAGTTCCATCCGCGACGGTCAGAATGCAGTGTCCGCTTAAACAATTCAGGGTCTTTATTATAACAGATGGTAATGACCCAACAACAGTACCGGCTAGAAGGGGGCCTGGATGTCTGAGAACACTCGGGAAGCCCCTCTGGTCAGGGTGAGGGTGTAGGCCTACCATGCTCTCTAAGCTCTTTCTGACTATTTCCCCCTTTAGTGGTAAAATAGCCTACGTCCCTGAGCATGCCGTATACTCTCACCCGTATGGCTTGCAACTTGGGCTCCTTTTACCTCTGGCCTCTCTTGGCTTTGCTGGTCCCTTCTGTTGTGGCGGAGCCTCCGGGCTTTTTAGGCCAAAGGACATGAAATCCCTCGTGGATTGGTTCTCTGCTGCTGGACTTAGAGTCTTTACAGCCTCGGACCCCAATGTCCGGTAGATTATTCTCCCTTTCTGCCAGGACAGGCTCTCGGCGCTGTACGTCCCTGGCTAGCAGTTCCTCCACTGCCTCACGACCTCCTCAGCTACAGCTGAACTGTCCCTCCTTCTCTGGGACTAGTCTCACTCCTGAGCTAGGTCATCCAGTTCTCTCTAACCCTGCCCCCAGTTCCAGCTTTTATAGGGGCAGCCAGCTCCCCCTACTGGCCTGGGACAGGAGGTGCTGTATGCTAATTGTCCCTAACCAGGGAACCTCCCTCCTGCTCTCAGACACAGCCTTTATTATTTGTGGCATCCAGGCCTGGGGTGACACATATTCACGTTGTTTCAGGGAGTTACCATACCGCGTAACCATAGACGTAGTCGAAGCATCTAATATATCACTCTGAGATGACATAGAGGTAACAGATGTTGTATGGGAAGATGACGTGCACGGCGAAGGTGCTTGTCTCCAACGGTATACTGTCTTGGATTGATAGTCCCTTATATCCCGATTGAGTTTGGTAGTTTGAATCTCATTAATTTTTTTCACCGTAACGTCCATAGTATTGTCAATCTGAATATCAAAAGCCTGTATTTTTTCAGATGGACAATTGGATCTGAGAGCGATCTGTGCCGCATCAATCAATTTATCCATATTTATAATGGCAGAGTGTTGGATTCCACTAAAAGTTGCATGAAGATATTAGAGCAATTACTGCATGCTTCTTCCCATTTCACAATAAATATTTTGTCATCTACCAAAACGGTGGGTGTAACACATACCCGGAGCCCTCTAGGGATCAGTTTACATTTCATATATTTTTCCAAAAATGCTCGGTTCCACCAGAGCTTAGTCCTTTTAATTAGTAAGGATTGAATTGTAGAGAATTGATCCTCCCATTTGTGATCACCAGTTATTTGAGCACCACCATTATCAACACCAAAGACCTGCTCAACCTGGGAGAGCCAAGCTTTCTCCTTGGCTTTATAGTCCATTTCTGAAGTAGAACCTGTGTAAAACACAGCAAATGCAAGATAAGAATAGCTAACAGAAATCAGCCAAACATATAAGTAAACACTAAATTTATTCATAGTAATAGTGGCTGTCAAATTTAGGACCAACTAAAGGACAAAACATTATATATAACATAAGGGAGAGAGACGACTACGTCGCCTAAATAATGATAATCCCGCCCATAGCGTGCAAAAAAATGGTTATTATTATTAAAAATTACAAGCAGATTGGTGTAAGATAAAAACATCAGCAGCAATTGCTATATGAAAAAAGAGAGCAAACAGGAAGACTATATGAAGATGCATGTGTAGATCATAATTATGTTTAAGGATGACAATATCAATTTGCTAACACATATGCATAAATAACCGGTATGTACAGACACTAAAGTGCTAAGACAGGTAAAGAATGTACTTGTGTACATCTGCATTGTTCTAAAGAACCCACCTACTACATATAAAGTGTTGGTCATTTACCTGTATAGCAGTGTATCAGAAGTCAGACCTGTCAGCTCAACCCCGACGCACGTTTCGGCGTGGGCCTTTGTCAAGGGGCAATGAATACATGAAGACAGCGTGTATTTAAAAGAGGTTTGTCCAATGATCGTGTGGCAAATCACGGGTTAATCATGTTAGTGACCACCCTGGAAGTAACGTCCGTTGTTACAGTGACGCGGTGAGACTAACTAGGGATGCCGGATGTGTACCGGAAATGACGCAAGCGTCGTCATGGTAACCGGGACACTCCGCGGCGTCGGCATCAATACTGAATGGCAGGGGCAGAAGCACCACACGCCAGACAGCACTAGAGATGCCGAAAGCCAGAGGAGGAACCAGGACCATGGCGCGCATGCATACTGGCCACAGGTGACACCCAAGAAGACTATATCAGCTAGATAACCAGAGGCTGCTGCATTTTCAGGGTGCTGCAGCCAACAGCCACAATTAGATCACTGAAAAGGTGGCCGCATAGGGTCCAGGGCATTGCACGTCGTCCGACAAGACCCGAGGCTACTGGCTTGGGACACTGATTGTGAGGCGCAGGGCAGGAGGGCGAGAGCCAGCACAGGGAAGATGACCGGGAAAGATACATAGAACAGGGTCCCGTTTAAGTACTCCTGAGAGACTTGAGAGTTGCTGAACCCCTTCCGTGGAGGACACAGGATGACGTGGGAGGTTACACACTGGCCCTGGTAACTTGGAGTCTTGAACAACCGTAAGTAAAACCTAAAGACTGCACCCCACTGTGTCCTGGAATTATTGCTGCGCCATCACCAGCCCTGCACTACACAGCACCAGCAAAATCTACCTCATACCATTCTACATATACTGCCCTGGAGATTAGCTCTGCCTGTGGAGAGCTGAACCAACTCTCCAGTGGATCTGCACCGCAGCAGCGGACCCATATAGCCGCATACCACAGGTGACGTCACGAACATTATCTCTAAGAACTTTATTCCCCTTTCACTTTTCACTTTTATTGACCACCCTGGGTCACGGACCGGGTCACTGCCACCGTGACATCCCCAGCACCGACCGGCCCGGCTACCGAGTACCCCACGGCCCAGGGGGTGCGTCACTAACACTCTCCTCAACCCTCAGTTTCCAGTGCCCGCCTGCCTATCAGCCATGCCCGCCTGCCTATCAGCCGTGCCCACCAGTCTGTCTATCAGCCGTGCCCGCCTGCCTGTCTATGAGCCGTGCCCACCTGCCTATCAGCCGTGCCCGCCAGCCTGTCTATCAGCCGTGCCCGCCTGCCTATCTATCAGACAAGCCCAACAGCCTGTCTTACTGCTGTGCCAGCCTGCTTGCCTACCCGGATCACCTGTCTGGCTACCTGCCGTGCCCGCCTGCTTGCCTACCCGGATCACCCGTTTGGCTACCTGCCATGCTCATCCGCTGTACCTGTCAGCTTCAGTCATCTGACCCGGGGGGAGTCACCTGCTCTCACTCAAGGTCAGTCCCAGAGTGGCACCTGGTCCCCCTGCCCGGTCCCTCCCTGGTTCATGGAGTCGACTAAGCCGCCGTGTGGCCAGGGTCGGTCCGAGTTGGCACTTAGTTACGCCCCTCTGATCCCTCCTTGCATCTCAGCACAGAGGTTCAACCACCCGGATCCATACCAACAACAAATTGTCTGCTCCATTTTCTCCTTTTAACCTTTTGAAAATGAAAAAACTTCTTAAATGTGGTTTTGAGCACTTTGAGGGTTAAAGTTTTTAAACTATAAAATGATATATTTGTGCTCAGACTGCTGTCACTCACTGAGAGGTAGACCCCTCTCCCACCAATGTTGTGTGCTGCTCAATTCGTCCGATTACAGTTCCCAGATCAAAAGTAGCAAGCTAGAATCATAACAGAGGACTATAAGACCCACATGGAGCTATGCTTGCAGAAGTAGGGCAGGTAACAGAAATTTAGAATATTGATATTTAGGAAGACTTAGGACATATGAAAGGGGGTAAAATTAATAGTGAAAAACCTCTTTAAGGGGTCCATATACTGAATGAACTGACTATTAAGGTGTCTCTACACTGAATAATAATAGTAATAATAATATTTACAGTTGAAACCAGAAGTTTACATACACTATATAAAAAGACACCTATGTATGTTTTTCTCAATATCTGACATGAAATCAGAATAAACCTTTCCCGTTTTAGGTAAATTAGGATTACCAAAATGTTTAATATTTGCCAATAATCAGAGAAAGAGAATGTTTTAAGGCATTTTTATTACTTGCTGCAAAGTCAAAAGTTTATATACATTTCATTAGTATTTGGTACCATTGCCCTTAAACTGAGTGACCTGGGTCAAACATTTGGGATATCCTTCCACAAGCTTCTCACAATAGTTGGTCGGAATTTGGGCCCATTCCTCCTGACAAAACTGGTGTAACTGATCCAGGTTTGAAGGTCGCCTTGCTCGCACCTGCCTTTTCAGCTCTGCCCATAAATTTTCAATAGGATTGAGATCAGGGCTTTGTGATGGCCACTCCAAAACATTGACTTTGTTATCCTTAAGCCACTTTGTTACGATTTTGGCAGTACGCTTTGGGTCATTGTTAATTTGGAAGACCCACTTCCCCACAAACTTTAACTTCCTGGCTGATGTCTTGAGATGTTGCTTCAGTATTGCCACATAATCTTCTCTTCACATGATGCCATCTATTTTGTAAAGTGCACCAGTCCCTCCTGCAGCAAAACAACCCCAAACCTGATGCTGCCACTAGAGATGAGCGGTGTTCGACTAGAACTGTTCGCCAATCTCAAATTCGAGCTGTTTTGGGCGGTGTTCGAGTTGTTCGACGAACCCGAATGATTTGCAAAAAATTCGGCTGTTCGAGGTTATGTTCGATAACTGTTCGTGCACCAAAAGCGTGTCCTGCATGTCTGGCGCTATTTAGAGCACCAATCATGCAGGGATTGTCTGCCACTCACTGTAATGCCACAGCCATGGTGGTTGTGGCATTAGAGTGATTGCCCAAATCGATGGGAACTGTGCTCACAGTGAAACATGAAAAGCCGGCAATTCAGCAGCGGCGTACACCGGTACCCGACAATTTAGAACCGAAAGAATAGAGCTTCACACATAGATTAGATAGATAGAAACATGTCAGTCACATATATAAGAAGTACAGTGACAGTGTTGCTTACTGTACTTGTCATTTAGTGTAAAGGATTTATTAAAAAAATATATTAGTGTTTTCATGCACCGTCTCTTTAAAAAAGCCGGCCGGCAATTCAGCAGCGGTACCCGACAATTTAGAATGGAAGGAATAGAGAATCACACATAGATTAGATAGATAGAAACATGTCAGTCACACATATAAGAAGTACAGTGACAGTGTTGATTACTGTACTTGCCATTTAGTGTAAAGGATTTATTAAAAAAAATATTAGTGTTTTCATGCACCGTCTCTTTAAAAAAGCCGGCCGGCAATTCAGCAGCGGTACCCGAAAATTTAGAATGGAAGGAATAGAAAATCACACATAGATTAGATAGATAGAAACATGTCAGTCACATATATATGAAGTACAGTGACAGTGTTGATTACTGTACTTGTCATTTAGTGTTAAAATAAAGGATTTATTTAAAAAAAAATTGGCGTGGGGTTCCCCGTAATTTTAGGCTCTAGCGGAGGTTAAGCAGACAGCTGGGGCAGATGTTTGAAGCCTGGGAAGGGGTAATACCCACGGAGCTTCCCAGGCTACTAATATCAGCCCCCAGCTGAATGCCTAGCCTTTACTAGCTATTAAAATGGGGGACCCCCCCAAAAAATTGACGTGGGGTCCCCCCTATTTTAATAGCTAGCAAAGGCTAGGCAGACAGCTGGGGGCTGATATTAATAGCCCAGGAAGGGTGCCATGAATATTGGCACCCTCCCAGGCTAGAAACACCAGCCGTCAGCCGCCCCAGAAATGACACATCCATAGGATGCGCCAATTCTGGCACTTAGCCTCGCTCTTCCCACTGCCCTGTAGCGGTGGCAGTGGGGTAATAGGGCTGGGGTTGATGTCAGCTTATAATGCCAGCTGACATCAAGCCCAGGTTAGTAATGGAGAGGCGTCTATAAGACACCCCCATTACTAACCCCGTAGTCAAAGTTAAAAAAAAACACAAACACCCAGAATAAAGTCCTTTAATTGAAATAAAGACACAATTCTTTATTGTTCTAAATTAAACCATACTTACAATCACGCCCATTCCAGCTGAAGCCAACGATCCCCTGCAATAAAAGAAAAATAATAAAGCAACATCATCCTTACCTTTCCATGGTTCCCACGACAGCTTCAGCTCTGCTACATCGAGATGACAGGCTGGACCGCAGCAGAACGCTGCCATCCAGCCTGTCATCCCGCAGACACTGAGAAGCGCAGGCTTGCTTGCGCTCCTCAGCGTCTCTCTGTGACGGCATCCAAATGAGCCGAGTTCATGTCCAATGAACTCGGCACACCTCATGCACGTCACTGACAGCGTGGGAAAATTCTCACGCTGAAGCGCTGAGTGCAGGAGAATTATCCCACGCTGTCAGTGACGTGCATGAGGTGAGCTCATGTCCAATGAACTCAGTTCACCTCATGCACGTCACTGACAGCGTGGGAAAATTCTCCTGCACTCAGCGCTTCAGCGTGAGAATTCTCCCACGCTGAAGCGCTGAGTGCAGGAGAATTTTCCCACGCTGTCAGTGACGTGCATGAGGTGAGCCGAGTTCATTGGACATTATCTCGGCTCATCTGGATGCCCTCACAGAGAGACACTGTGGAGCGCAAGCAAGCCTGCGCTCCTCAGTGTCTTCGGGATGACAGGCTGGATGGCAGCGTTCTGTTGCGGTCCAGCCTGTCATCTCGATGTAGCAGAGCTGAAGCTGTCATGGGAACCATGGAAAGGTAAGGATGATGTTGCTTTATTATTTTTCTTTTATTTCAGGAGATCGTCGGCTTCAGCTGGAATGGGCGTGACGGTAAGTATGGTTTAATTTAGAACAATAAAGAATTGTGTGTTTATTTCAATTAAAGGACTTTTTTCTTGGTGTTGTGTTTTTTTTAAATACTTTACTAGAAATTCATGGTGGTCATGTCTAATATTGGCGTGACCCCATGAATTTCGGGCTGATAATGCCAAGCTGGCCCTAACCCCTTCATTTCCCAGTGAGCCACCGCACCAGGGCCCTGGATGAGTTGGGTACAGCACCAGAAGATGGCGCTTCTATGAACGCGCCATTTTCCGGGGTGGCTGCGGACTGCAATTTGCAGCGGGGGTGGCCCAGAAAGCTTGGTCCTCCCTGCGCTGCGGATTCCAGCCCCCAGCTGCCTAGTTATACCTGGCTGGACACAAAAACAGGGCGAAGCCCCACGTCAATTTTCTTTAAATTATTTCATGAAATATTTAAGAAAAAAAGGGCTTCCCTACATTGTTGTGTCCGGCCAGGTACAAAAAGGCAGCTGTTGGTTGGGGGCAGCCCGTTCCTGCCTGCTGTACCTGGCTGGACACAAATATAGTGCGAAGCCCCACGTCAATTTTTTTTTAATTATTTCATGAAATAATTAAAAAAAAAAGGTCTTCCCTATATTGTTGTGTCCGGCCAGGTACAAATAGGCAGCTGGTGGTTGGGGGCAGCCCGTTCCTGCCTGCTGCACCTGACTGGACGCAAGTATAGTGCGAAGCCCCACGTCAATTTTTTTTTAATTATTTCATGAATTTCCTGAAATAATTAAAAAAATTGAAGTGGGGCTTCGCACTATATTTGTGTCCAGCCAGATACAGCAGGCAGGAACGGGCTGCCCCCAACCACCAGCTGCCTATTTGTACCTGGCCGGACACAACAATATAGGGAAGGCCTTTTTTTCTTAACTATTTCATGAATTTCCTGAAATAATTAAAAAAAATTGAAGTGGGGCTTCACACTATATTTGTGTCCAGCCAGGTACAGCAGGCAGGAACGGGCTGCCCCCAACCACCAGCTGCCTATTTGTACCTGGCCGGACACAACAATATAGAGAAGGCCTTTTTTTCTTAATTATTTCATGAATTTCATGAAATAATTAAAAAAAAAATACGTGGGGCTTCGCCCTATTTTTGTGTCCAGCCAGGTACAACTAGGCAGCTGGGGGCTGGAATCTGCAGCGCAGGGAGGCCCAAGCTTTCTGGGCCCCCCCCCCGCTGCAAATTGCAGTCCGCAGCCACCCCGGAAAATGGCGTGTTCATAGAAGCGCCATCTTCTGGCGCTGTACCCAACTCATCCAGGGCCCTGGTGCGGTGGCTCATTGGGTAATAAAGGGGTGAGGGCCAGCTTGGTATTATCAGCTGGCCCTAAGCCCAAAATTCATGGGGTCACGCCAGTATTAGACATGACCGCCATGAATTTCTAGTAAAGTATTTAAAAAAAACACAACACCCAGAATAAAGTCCTTTAATTGAAATAAAGACACAATTCTTTATTGTTCTAAATTAAACCATACTTTCCATCACGCCCATTCCAGCTGAAGCCAATGATCTCCTGAAATAAAAGAAAAATAATAAACCAACATCATCCTTACCTTTCCATGGTTCCCATGACAGCTTCAGCTCTGCTACATCGAGATGGCTGGCTGGACTGCAGCAGAACGCTGCCATCCAGCCTGTCATCCCGCAGACACTGAGAAGAGCAGGCATGCTTGCGCTCCTCAGTGTCTCTCTGTGACGGCATCCAGATGAGCCGAGGTCATGTCCAATGAACTCGGCTCACCTCATGCACGTCACTGACAGCGTGGGAAAATTCTCACGCTGAAGCGCTGAGTGCAGGAGAATTCTCCCACGCTGTCAGTGACTTGCATGAGGTGAGCTCATGTCCAATGAACTCAGCTCACCTCATGCACGTCACTGACAGCGTGGGAAAATTCTCCTGCACTCAGCGCTTCAGCGTGAGAATTTTCCCACGCTGTCAGTGACGTGCATGAGGTGAACTGAGTTCATTGGACATGAGCTCACCTCATGCACGTCACTGACAGCGTGGGAGAATTCTCCTGCACTCAGCGCTTCAGCGTGAGAATTTTCCCACGCTGTCAGTGACGTGCATGAGGTGAGTTCATGTCCAATGATCTCAGCTCACCTCATGTACGTCACTGACAGCATGGGAAAATTCTCCTGCACTCAGCGCTTCAGCGTGAGAATTCTCCCACGCTGAAGCGCTGAGTGCAGGAGAATTTTCCCACGCTGTCAGTGACGTGCATGAGGTGAGCCGAGTTCATTGGACATGACCTCTGCTCTGCTGCGGTCCAGCCTGTCATCTCGATGTAGCAGAGCTGGAGCTGTCCTGGGAACCATCGAAAGGTAAGGATGATGTTGGTTTATTATTTTATTTTTATTGCAGGAGATCGTTGGCTTCAGCTGGAATGGGCGTGACGGTAAGTATGGTTTAATTTAGAACAATAAAGAATTGTGTGTTTATTTCAATTAAAGGACTTTATTCTGGGTGTTTGTGTTTTTTTTAACTTTCACTATGGGGTTAGTAATGGGGGTGTCTTATAGATGCCTCTCCATTACTAACCTGGGCTTGATGTCAGCTGGCATTATAAGCTGACATCAACCCCAGCCCTATTACCCCACTGCCACCGCTACAGGGCAGTGGGAAGAGCGAGGCTAAGTGCCAGAATTGGCGCATCCTATGGATGCGCCATTTCTGGGGCGGCTGACGGCTGGTGTTTCTAGCCTGGGAGGGGGCCAATATTCATGGCACCCTTCCTGAGCTATTAATATCAGCCCCCAGCTGTCTGCCTAGCCTTTGCTAGCTATTAAAATAGGGGGGACCCCACGTCATTTAATAGCTAGTAAAGGCTAGGTATTCAGCTGGGGGCTGATATTAGTAGCCTGGGAAGCTCCGTGGGTATTACCCTCTTCCCAGGCTTCAAACATCTGCCCCAGCCGTCTGCTTAACCTCCGCTAGAGACTAAAATTACGGGGAACCCCACGCCAATTTTTTTTTACTAAATCCTTTATTTTAACACTAAATGACAAGTACAGTAATCAACACTATCACTGTACTTATTATATATCTGACTGACATGTTTCTATCTATCTAATCTATGTGTGATGCTCTATCTTTCTGTTCTAAATTGTTGAGTACAGATGCTGAATTGCCGGCCGGCTTTTTTAAAGAAACGGTGCATGAAAACACTATTATTTTTTTAAATAAATCCTTTACACTAAATGACAAGTACAGTAAGCAACACTGTCACTGTACTTATTATTTATGTGACTGACATGTTTCTATCTATCTAATCTATGTGTGATGCTCTATTCCTTCTTGTCTAAATTGTCGGGTACCGGTGTATGCCGCTGCTGAATTTGCCGGCCGGCTTTTTTAAAGAGAGTGTCTTCTGAGCAGGTGTTTTCTATGTGTTTTTGTTTGCCTGCCATTGGTTTTAACGGTGTTCGACGGTGTTCTAAGGTGTTCGACGAACAGTTCGACGAACAGTTCCTCGAACATCCCGGTGTTCAACGAACCGAACCCGAACACTATGGGGGTGGCTCAACACTAGCTGCCACCCTCGTATTTCACAGTTGAGATGGTGTTTTTAGGCTTCCAAGCTTCACCCTTTTTCCTCCAAACGTAACAATGGTCTCCAAAAATTAAGATATTTGTTCCTTTTTGCATTTGCAACATTAATCTGGCTTTTTTATGTTTCTTTTGGAGTAATGGCTTCTTTTTCGCAAAGTGGCCTTTCAGCCCATGTTGATACAGTACTCGTTTCACTATGAATATTGACACGATCTTACTAGCTTCCACCATCATCTTTATAAGGTCTTTTGCTTTTGTCCTTGGGTTGATATGCACATGTTGGACCAAAGCACGTTCATCTTTGGGACACAGAGCCCATCTCCTTCCTGAGCGGTATGATGGCTGGACATTCCCATCTTGTTTGTACTTGCATATAATTGTTTGTACAGATGAACAAGGCACCATCGGGTATCTTGAAATTCTACCCAAGGATAAGCCAGACTTGTGCAAGTCCAAAATTCTCTTCCTGATATCTTGACTGATTTCTTTAGACTTTCCTTGATTCTACACAAAGAAGCAGTATGTTTCAGGTGTGCATTAAAATACATCCACAGGTGTGTCTCTAATTAACTCAGATGTTGCCAAAAATCCTATCAGAAGCTTCCAAACACATGACATCATCATACGAGCCGTCCAGAATTGTTTAAAGGCATAGTAATCTTAGTGTATGTAAACTTTTGACTTTGCAGTAAGTAATAAAAATGCCTTCAAACATTCTCTCTCTTTCATTATTCTGGCAACATTATGGTAATCCTAATTGACCTAAGCTGGGAAAGGTTTATTCTGATTTCATGTCAGATATTGAGAAAAACTTGCATACGTGTCTTTTTATATAGTGTATGAAAACTTCTGGTTTCAACTGTATATAGCGCCAACATATTCCACAGCACTTTACAATTTAGCTGGGACCTGTACAGATAATAAAGACAATACAAAGTAACGCATAGTTCAACAGTTACAGGGAGAGTGAGAGCCCTGCAATAGGTAAAAAGTGCTTATCATGTATGGTCCATCCATCATTATTGGGCATTTCAAAAAGCTGCATGATCCAGTCATCAACCAATATCTGTCTAAGCACAGTTACCAAGTGATTTTGGGTACATGTAGAGAAAGATCAGTAGCAGTGATGAGCGAGCATGCTCGCTACTGCTCGGTGCTCGCCCGAGCATCTCACTGCTCGAGATGCTCGGATCTCGCCGAGTATTTCTTGGTTGTTCGGGTGGGAACTCGGGTCCCCTCCCTGCATGTTTGGCGCTCTTTAGAGAGCCAATAAACATGCAGGGATTGCCTTCCATGCACTGTAATCCCGTAGCAATGTTGGTTGTGGGCATTACAGTGATTGGCTGGCCGCACAGCATCATCAGGTCTATATCAGACCTGGCGCCGCCATGCTCGTCACAGTCACTCCGGATCAGACAGTGTAGGGAGAGCTGCTGCTGCATTAGGGAGAGATTTGATTGTGTATTAGGTAGTGTAGGGAGAAAAAAAGTACATTACACATATCCATCTTAACAAACAGTCCTTCTGAGGGTTAATCTATCTGCAGTGATATCAGGCAGGTAGGGTGTATAGGCAGGCAGTGTATATAGCATACTGCAGTGCATATAGCACAAGAGGCTCCATTCCAATTCTGCCTTCTGCTGCTGTCAGATATTTCTATACAAAGGCCCAGGTCTCAGGGGCCAGGAATACTTTTCTTTGGATATTATTCCTCATTATTTGCTTAAAAAGCAATCCAGAGAACACCGTTTTTCTGCGCCATTTGCTTGTGTAGGGAGAGGGGCTGCTGCGTCAGGGACAGATTTGCTTGTGTATTAGGTAGTGTAGGGACAAAAAACGTACATTACACATATACATCTTAACAAACAGTCCTTCTGAGGACAAATCCATCTGCAGAGATATCAGGCAGGCAGGGTGTATAGGCAAGCAGTGTATATAGCAGACTGCAGTGCATATAGCACAAAAGGATCCATTCCAATTCTGCCTTCAGCTGCTGTTAGATATTTCTATACAAAGGCCCAGGTCTCAGGGGCCAGGAATACTTTTCCTTGGATCTTAATCCTCATTGTTTGCTTAAAAAGCAATCCAGAGAACACCATTTTTTCTGCGCCATTTGCTTGTTGGCACTGCAGAATACAGCCAGGTCCTTTCCATATTAGAGTGCTAGAAATCCAGCTATTTAAAACTGTGTTTTCTCCATCAAACGGATCACATATACGTTGTCAGAAAATACTGCCATTTCTGGCCTCCATTAAAAATTTCCTTTAGTGTGTCAGTGAAGCAATTCACACCAGTTTGCTATTCAAGCTACTTACCTACAGGCCAGGTATTTAAAACTCTGTTTTCTCCATCACACGGATCACATATAAGTTCGCTCCAAACTCAGCGATTTGTAGTGAGCGTGGAAGATACTGTTCTCCAGTATGGAGATGGTGATGGTGATGGTGCATGCAGAGGCCCGAGGACAAGGCCGTGGGCAAGCCGAAATTGTGCCACAACAAACACCCACATCTTTTCGCCTGACCTTCCAGTCCCAATTTCTAGGGGACCGCAGCACACAACTATTGAACCCAGAGCAGTGTCAAAAGGTTATTGGTTGGATAGAGGATAATGCTTCCAGTTACTTAGCCACCACCACCACCACCCTGACTTCCACACTGTCAAGTCTCAGTAGCCGTGAGTCTGGACCGCATATTCCTCACCATGATCCTCCTTCCTCCCACCTTGCCGAGTACCCAGAGACAACTGATCCCACACTTGGACACTCTGAAGAGCTGTTCACTTTTCCATTTATAGATTTGGGCCTCTCGCCCGTTGCACTTGAAGCGGGGCAAGAGGAGATCGCGTGTAGCGATGCCTAAATATTTGAGAAACCACGGTCACACGAAGAAGGCGATGGTGGGAAAGTGTCACAAGAGGTGGACGATGATGAGACACAATTGCCAGAAAGTCAGGAGGAGGACCAGGGAGCAGAAGTGGAAAATGAGGTTGTGGATGATATAGTAACTGACCCAACCTGGCAGGAGGACATGCAGAGCGAGGACAGCAGCACACAGGGGGAGGGAGGCAGAGCACCCCAACTGGCAGGAAGAAGCAGTGTGGTGGCCACAGACAGAAGGAAGGCAACCGTTTCCACTAACACTAACACGAAGGAAGTTGGCAGTACAATCGTTAGGTCTTCCCGAGTCTGGTTGTTTTTTAAAGACTCTGCCGATAACCCCCAAAAGGCCATTTGCACCACCTGCCAGGCCAGCATCAGCAGGGGTGGCAAAACGACCAGCCTGACCACCACCAGCATGATCATTCACATGGCAGCAAAGCACCCGACTTTGTGGGCTGAACTCCAGGGTCCAGGAACAGTGTCTGCGGGTGGCACCATTGCTTCTTCTGCTGTTGTACATGCAAGCCAATCCCCTATCCATGGTTCATGCAAAGACGCCTCCTCCCCTGCACCTATCATTGCACACTCTCAAGTAGCAGCATCAGGAAGCACGTCCTTGTCCCAGCGCAGTGTTCAGTTGCCCACACCCCAGTCCTTGGAATGCAAGCGCAAATATGCAGCCAACGCCCCACAGGCCACACTACTAAATTCTCACATTTAGCGACTGTTTGCGCTTGAAATGTTGCTTTTTAGGCTCGTGGAAACGGAAGCATTCCGCAACATGATGGCGGCGGCCGTGTCTCGGTACTCGGTGCCAGCCGCCACTATTTCTCCCGGTGTGCCGTCCCCGCATTACACAAGCACGTGTCCCAAAACAAAAGCCGTGCCCTCAACAACGCAGTTACAGGAAAAGTCCTCCTAACCACGGACAAATGGACAAGTGCTTGTGGGCAGGGACGGTACAGCTCGCTGACGGCACACTAGGTTAACATAGTGGAAGCCGGGACCCAGTCGGACCTTGGGACGGAACACGTCCTCCCGACGCCAAGGATTGCGAGCCCTCGGTCAATCAGGGTTGCCCCCACGGTCTACAGCTCCTGCATCTCATCCTCCTCAGCATCCTCCTCCTCTTCAGCCTCCATCTCCAAAATGACCACATCAGTCACAAGCTGGAAGCACTGCAGCACTGCCTTGGCCAAGCGGCAACAGGCTGTGCTGAAGCTAATATGCTTAGGTGAAAAACCGCACAATGCTGAAGAGTTGTGGACAGCTCTTAAAGAGCAGGCAGATCTGTGGCTCACAACGCTGAACTACAGCCAGGCATGGTCGTGTGTGACAATGGCCAGAACCTGGTGGCAGCTCTGAGGCAAGGCGAGCTCACACACGTACCATGCCTGGCCCATGTGCTTAACCTCGTGGTTCAGCCGTGTCTCAAATCCTACCCGGAGCTTCCAGATCTGCTTGTTAAAGTATGTCGCCTGTGTGCCCATTTTAGAGAGTCAGCTACAGCTTCCGCCGCCCTTGCAGTGTTTCAGCAGTGTTTGCAGCTGCCGGCTCACAGACTGGTGTGTGATGTCACCATGCATTGGAACTCTACACTGCAGATGTTGGGAAGGATTTGTGAGCAGAAGAGGGCAGTTGGTGAGTACAAGCATCAACAAGGCCATCGGTATTCAGTTCAGACTCCACAAATAAGACCTCAGGAGTGGACATGGATGTCAGACATATGTACCATCCTCCAAAACTTTGAGGACTCCACCAAGATGGTGAGCGGCAATGACGCCATAATTAGCGTCACCATCCGGCTACTCTGTCTTCTGAAACGCTCTCTACTCACAATCAAAGAGGATGCATTGCAGGCGGAGCACGATGAGATGGAGCAAGGAACCATACAGGGTGATTACACACAGCCAAGCCTCATCTCATCCCAACATGGATTGGGTGACAATGAGGAAGAGGAGGAGGAGGTAGAAGGACAGGAGCTAGTTTCATGCACTATAGACGGTACTACCTGCACAGCTGTCATATCGTCTGTTCAGCGTGGATGGCCAGAGGACAGAGAAAAGGAGGAGGAGGAGAGCATGGGCAGTCATCCTCTTGGTGAGGACACGGAAGTCTTGCCTGTTATTAGCCTGACACGCATGGCTGAGTTTATGTTACGCTGCCTTTCCCATGACCCTCGCATTCTCAAAATTTTGACTTACAGTCATGACTGGGTGGTGACACTTCTAGATCCACGCTACAAGGAGATCTTTATATCTCTTATTCCTGAGGCATACAGGTCTACAAAAATGGGGCTGTACCAGAAGGCCCTTGTTGCGGAACTATTAAAAAAATTCCCATCTGAAAACGCTGGCGGCAGAAGGCATACTTCGTTGGACAACCAAGGAGTACAGGCAAGAGAGACACAACTTCAATCCAGCAGAGGCAGGGGAACACTGTTAAAGTTCTGGGAGAGTTTTCTCAGACCCTCCCATCGCACAGGCCCTGAGACGTGGGGTACTCTCACAAGGAGTGTAAGGTTTGGGAAGATGCTGAGGGAGTACCATGCTGACTCTACCAACGTCCTCCGTTATTCCTCTGTGCCTTATAATTATTGAGTATCCAAGCTGGATACGTGGAATGAACTGGCTCTCTATGCCTTGGAGGTCCTGGCCGGCCTTGCCGCCAGCGTTTTACCATAGCGGGTTTTTAGTGCCGCTGGTGGAATTATAACTGATAAGCGCATCCCCCTGTCAACTGAAAATGCTGACAGGCTGACTCTTATAAAAATGAACAAGGGCTGGATTGGGCCAGACCACCACCGAATGATAGCAGCATAACATAAACTCAAATCCAGTGTCTTTTCTTGGGAGGTGTATTTTCATACACCTTTTCACACCCACACATGGGTATACGCTTCCTGATTTTGGCTATTTGCTCTTGTCTTCCTCCTTCTCCTCAATCTCCACCACCATATCACCAGGGTGACCATGGTCCATGATGCAACACCCACATAATTTTTTTAAAGGGTGTTTATGATGCCCTTATGATGCCTGTAAAAAAAATTTTTTATTCTGTATGTTCATGTATACCCCCAGGGGTAAATATTTGTCAGCCCATACACTTTGTGCATGGGCATTACAAGTATAGGAGGCCCGCTCCTTTCTAATGGGAACATTTTTTTATGAGGCCCTCCTCCACGTCTCTTCCAAGGGTCATTGAAGTACCTCCAAATTTTTGGCAGCCCTTGCATTCACTGCATAGGCCAACACTATGGGAGACTCTCTCCTTTCTAATGGGAATTTGTCGATTCTGTGGCCCTGCTCTATGTATCTTTAAATTCTTAGTGGGTTTTTTCCTAAAATTGGTCAGCCGTTGGACTCACTGCATGCCCTATAACTGTATAGCAGACTCTCTCCTTTCTAATGGGTATTTGTCGTTACTGTGGCCCTGCTCTATGTGTCTTTAAATTCTTAGTGGGGTTTTTCCTAAATTTGGTCAGCTGTTGGTCTCACTGCATACCCTGTAACTGTATAGCAGACCCTCTCCTTTCTAATGAGAACATGTCATACCTTGTTACTGTGGTCCTGCTCTGTGTGAATTTAAATTCTTAGTGGGGTTTTTCCTAAAATTGGTCAGCCGTTGGACTCACTGCATACCCTATAACTGTATAGAAGACTCTCTCCTTTCTAAATGGAATTTGTCGTTACTGTGGCCCTGCTCTATGTGTCTTTAAATTCTTAGTGGTGTTTTTCCCAAATTTTGGCAACCCTTGCAGTCACAGCATGGGCATTACCACTATAGGAGACCCCCTCCTTTATAATGGGAACATTTTTTTTACTGAGACCCTCCTCTATGTCTCTTCAAAGGGGTGTTGGTTTGCGTCCAAATTTTTGGCAGCCCTTGCAGTCACTGGATACACAATAACAGTATAGGAGACCCACTTGTTAATAATAAGAACAACAAAGCATAGCCGGCTGATGGCTCTCTAACAATAGCTAGGGCCGTCTGCTGGCCTTTTAAGAATAGTAAGGGCCGTCTAATGGCCCTATAAAAATAGGTTTTATGACTTTCAGAGTCCCTCCATCATAAATAAAACAGGATATGTCTGATGATGTTTCACACACCACATTGCCAGATAAGGTTGTAAAATGTTAAAATGACATTTCCCGGTGAATGCATTTGTCTTAAAAAATAACGTAAAAAAACCAAAACAATAGGATCTTTCTATAGTATAAAAAACAGCGTCACCAATTTAACCTCAATGTAATCACATTGTTCAGCTCATGCACCTCCTCCTCCATCTCCGAAATGACTACATCAGTCACAAGCTGACAGCACGGTTTCCCTCTATGCCAGTTCTTTCACTGAGCTAAAGAATATGGCTGTGGTGAAATATAACTCCCACTGAGAAGCTGTTTCAGATTGAAAAACATTGTGCCCACCAGAGGATTTAATTCTGAGGGATAACCTTTCCCATCTGCTCAAGAGCCCCATAGCAGCTGCAAATTTAGCGCTATCATGAACTCTCCTGAGGTAGAAGAGAAGACACACCAGAGGATTCTCTGGTGGGACCATTCAACCCTGCTGAGAAGCAGTCCTGGCTAAGAAAAGTGTGTGGGAAAGTTCCCGGACACTCTATTTTTACTGAGGAAGAAACACACACAAACACAAGGAGAACATAAAAAGTCCTTGCAGAATTTGTCCTTCTGGGATTTGAACCCAGGATCCCAGCGCTGCAATGCTTCAGTGCTAACCACTGATCCAATGTGCTGCCGTTCACCCTCTAACATCTAACAGGCTGGAGAAACTTGCACCTACTGCCACTCTATCTTCAGCTCCTTTGTGAGAAAATGTATTTGGGCAGCCACTCAGTCTACCAAATAAAATTCCTGAGAAGGAAATTGGGGATTGCTTCGCTACTGGTACTGGGGGCAGTGCTAATACCATGGCATCGTACAATAGTTTGCTGGAAATATTCCAGGCTGGTAGGAGGCAAGCAAATTCCCACAGAAAAGTACCAGCAGTAATGTTCAGGCCACATTTCAAGTGCAAGCAGCTTTAGAGGACTTCCTGGGAGAAATGACATGCAGGGTAGATACGGTTTCCCTCTATGCCAGTCCTTTCACCAAGCTAAATACAACTCTCAGCAAAAAAAAGTTGTGAACTGGCTCCGTACCGTCCCTGGCCACATTCACCTGTCCACGTGTTTGTGGTTAGGCAGTCCTTCCCAGTAAGTGCACTGGCGAGGGCACGGGTAATGTGGTGGGACCCGTGCTTGTGGAAGGTGGTGGCGATACCGGGAAATATAGTGGCAGCTTGGGACCGAGTATGGACACCCGGCCGCCACCAGCATGAGGTTATGAAAAGCTTCCGCCTCCACGAGCCTAAAAGGACACATTTCAAGTGCAAGCAGCTGTCAAAAATTTGGTAGTATAGTATTGCAGCCTGTGGGTGGGTAGCTGCCAGCATACTTGCGCTTGCATTCCAAGGAATGGGGTAGGGACAACTGAATGCTGCAGTGGGACAAGGACGTGGACAGTGATTGTTGCAAGTCTGCAACGACAGGTGCATGGCGGGAGGCATCTTCGCATGCGCCAAGGATCACTTATGATGGGCACACTTTTAGGCAGCGACCTGGGAGTCAGAGATGCTTCCAGAGGTCTTCCCCACGCTGTTCCCATGTCTTTTCAGCACTGTATGCATGTGTCTGATGATGATTCATACACCACATGGCCAGTTAAGGTTGTAAAATGTTAAAATGACATTTCCTGGTGAATGCATTTGTCTTGGTTAAAAGCAATGCAAAAGTGCAAAAACGCATCAAAAATGCTACGTGTGAACATAGCCCAAGTTGTGGAGGAGTATTTTTGATTTTGCCTATTTATTTTGCCTTATATACAAGTCATTACCCTGGAAAGGATGTTCCTTAACATATTTCCCAGGAAAATCTATTTTGGTTTTGTTTTTGTATGTTTTATTGTGAGTCCGTAAAAGTAGCATAATACTCTGACCACATTGTTGACAGCAGTGATCTTGGAGTCAAAGATGCTTCCAGGGGTCTTCCCCATGCTGTTCCTATGTCATTTGAGCACTGTTCCCATCGATTTGGGCAATTTTTAGGCCCTCTGCAGACCGCCGGGGGGAGCCGCCTGAAAAATGCTCGAGTTTCCCATAGACTTACATAGGGCTCGTTGCTCGGGTCGAGCACCCGACTATTCCAATTTGCTGGACCCGAGCAATGAGTACCCGAGCATTTTAGTGCTCGCTCATCACTAGGAATGGCCAGAGTCTGAGGAAAATTTAGAAAGAGGGAACTGTGAAAAGTTAGATTTGTGAAATGAGGTGATAGGCTTGTCTAAAGAGATATGTTTTTAAAGCACTACAATACAATAATGTTGTGGCTAGGTATTAGACTGGTGCAGTGCATACCAGAAAATTGTCATAGCATGAGAGAAGTCTTGGAGTCGGTGGTACAAGGTTCAGATTATGGATGATGTTAGTCTCAGATCAGTTGCAGAACGGAGAGTATGGGTAAGGTGGTAAACAGAAATGAGGGAGGAGATATATGGTGCTGCAGGACTGTGGAGAGCTTTGTGGTTGAGAGAGATACATTTGCATTGTATTCTGTAACGAATGGGCAACCAGTGCAATGTCTGGCACAAGGTAGAGGCATCAATGTAGTGACTGGACAGAAATAAGACCTTGGTTGCTACATTCAGGATTGATTGTAGAGGAGAAAATTTGGTTAGAGGGAGACCAATGAGTAGAGAGTTGAAGTAGCCCAGACGAAAATAAATAAGAGGGACAGGAAGAGTTTTTGCAGTTTAAAAGGTGAGAAAAGGGTAGATTCTGGAGATGTTTTTAAGATGCAAGTAACTTGAGCGAGTGAGCTATTGGATATAGGGAATAAAGGAAAGTTCTCTGTTAAATATCATCCCCAGATTGGGAGCGTGCTGCTGGGCAGTTATGGTTCAACCACCCAAGACAATTGCAATATTTGGTATAGGTAGGTTAGTAGAGGGAGAAAACAAGAGAAGTTCAGTTTTGGAAAGATTCAATCTCAGATAGAGGGAGGACATGATTTTAGAGACAGCATACAGACAATACCTGGTATTTTGTATTAAGTGTAAAGCGGTGGAGTTCACACCGTGCAGTAACTGAGGCAATGACCCAAGCAAGTCCAACATAAGCAGCTTTTATTCAGCAGACTCACGGGTAAACAGAAAAGTCCTCCGGTTCGCAGCCGGGTTAACACAAGTCCATAACAACGGTTACCGGGGGCAAGGGGCCGGGCCGTTCAGAGCCTGACGGGTGCAGAGCCTTCCCAGGCGTGGGTTCAGCTACTCACAGGTCCGCGTGAGCTTTCCTGCTATGTTCCTAGCAGGTCGCAACACTGAAAACCACTAACCCTTAGTGCAGGGTTTTTAAAGGACCTGTGGCAAGAGGCACTGGAAAACCTGGGTTGGAGGGAGGAGGCTGCCCCACTGCCTTCCTGTAGCCTCCTCCAAGAAATGAAGGCCCTGCCGGGTTTTACTTAATCTGCCTTAGCCAGGTAGTCTGACCAGACCAATGCTCACCTTCATTGCTGCATTGCAGCCGCAGCTGTGTCTGTGACTGACATGCACTCCAACAGGTTTAATAGGTTTCTATACACATTCTGGGGGATATATAATGTCCCTCGTATACGATACCGGTCATTGCCTCACATATCCCCCCCTTTGTTCAAACTTGTGGGGTTGAACATTTGTCACCATACAGGGTGCCCGGGACAGGGCATCCACATTTGCCTGCGACTTCCCAGGGTGATGTTCTACAGAGAAACTGAAATTTTGCAGTGACAGAAACCAACTGGTGACTCATGCATTCCTCTCCTTGGCGTTCCTCATCCACACCAAGGGTGAGTGGTCAGTCACCAAGCGGAACTGATGCCCGAGTAAATAATAACGTAGCGATTCCAAGGCCCACTTAATAGCCAAACACTCCTTCTCTACCACGCTATAGTATTTCTCTGCCGGGATAAGCTTTCTACTCAAGTAGGTGACCGGGTGCTCTTCACCATTCACTTTTTGTGACAGTATCGCCCCTAGGCCTACCTCCGAGGCATCTGTCTGTACAATGAAGGTTTCCTTGAAGTTGGGGCTGATGAGGACCGGCTGTCCACACAGGGCCAATTTCATGGACTGAAAGGCTTCTTCTGCCTGAGGGTTCCACCGAACCATTACCGATTTTTTTCCTTTCAAGAGATCGGTCAGGGCCACCGTTCTCCCAGCAAAATTAGGTATAAACCGGCGGTAATACCGAAGGATGCCAAGGAACGCCCTCACCTGCTTTATACTTGACGGTTTAGGCCAGTTTTTTATGGCGTCAACTTTATTGATTTGGGGCTTGATAATTCCTCGGCCAATCACATACCCCAAATATCGGGCTTCCTCTAGCCCTATCACTCATTTTTTGGGGTTTGCCGTTAACCCCGTGGCTCTGAGAAAATCCATCACCGCTTGTACCTGGGATAGGTGCGTATGCCAGTCGGTGCTAAAGATGATAATATCATCTAGATACACGGACGCATACTCCTGATGAGGCTTGAGCACTATGTCCATCAGCCTCTGGAATGTAGCCGGGGCCCCATGTAACCCAAAAGGTAAGACCACATAGTGATATAGACCCTCCGGAGTTATGAAGGCAGTCTTTTCCTTCGCCAATTCGTGAGAGGTACCTGCCAGTAACCCTTGGTGAGATTGAGAGTGGTAAAGTACTGGGCCTGCCCCAGTCTCTCAATCAGCTCATCCACCCTGGGTATTGGATAAAGGTCAAACTTCGACACTTCATTTAATTTCCGGAAGTCATTACAGAAGCGTAACGATCCATCTGGTTTCGGGATCAGTAAGATGGGGCTAGCCCACTCACTCCGTGATTCCTCGATGACGCCAAACTGGAGCATTTGTTCTACCTCAGTCGTGATGTCTTGCCTCCGGGTCTCGGGTACCCGGTACGGTCTCAATAGTACCCTTACCCCAGGTTTGGTGACAATGACGTGTTGGAGAACCGTACTCCTACCCGGTAGCTCTGAGAACACGTCGGTATTCCCCAGCACCAGCGAGGAAGCTTCCCGTCGCTGCTGTTTAGTGAGAGCATCACTTATCCTGACCTCTTCCCCGTACGCATCCCTAGCTGAAGGTGGAGAACTCTCTGACGGCATGCCCGAAGTGACGTGTGTAACTAAACACTCTCGATCTTTCCAAGGTTTTAGCAGGTTT
Organism: Phyllobates terribilis; assembly: GCF_046119375.1. Taxonomy (NCBI): domain Eukaryota; kingdom Metazoa; phylum Chordata; class Amphibia; order Anura; family Dendrobatidae; genus Phyllobates; species Phyllobates terribilis. The sequence goes on from NW_027362761.1 coordinate 794,600,974, forward strand.
ACATGATAATGCTGCTCCGGTTTCCTCCTTCCGGGCTGATACACCCGGTAATTTATCTCCCCCACCTTTTCTCGAACTTCATATGGCCCTTGCCACTTGGCCATGAGCTTACTCTCGGCTGTGGGTACAAGTACTAACACCCGATCGCCCTTGTTAAAAGCCCTGACCGTGGCTCTTTTATTATATGTGCGCCTCTGTGCTGCCTGGGCATCTAACAGATGTTCTTTCACGATAGGCATGAACGCCGCAATCCGGTCCTGCATACTAGCCACATGTTCAATTATACTCCTATGTGGAGTTGGCTCTTGTTCCCATGTCTCTTTGGCTACGTCCAACAGACCCCTAGGGTGTCTGCCGTACAATAACTCAAAGAGAGAGAACCCTGTGGAAGCCTGGGGTACCTCACAGATGGCGAATATCAAATAGGGTAGCAACATGTCCCAATCCCTTCCATCCTTAGAAACTACCTTTTTTAACATGGTCTTGAGGGTTTTATTGAACCGTTCTACTAGCCCGTCGGTCTGAGAGTGGTACACCGAGGTGCGCAATTGTTTTATTTTCAGCAGTTTGTACAGTTCCCTCATCACCTTGGACATAAAAGGGGTCCCTTGATCCGTCAGGATCTCCTTAGGTAGCCTAAGGCAACAGAACATGGCAAACAGCTCCCGTGCAATCAGTTTTGCCGAGGTGTGGCGTAGCTGTGACACCCCAGGGGTCTGGTTGCCACAGTGATAGAGATATTACGTCTGAGAGCAGGTGGGAGGTCCTTTGGTCAGGGATCCTGTGCATGCCACACCTCCTGCCCAGTCTTGGGAGGGGAAGGACTTCCCCTATATAAACCTGGGGCTGAGGCAGGGTAGGGAGTTCTGAGAGGAGAAGACAGGGAGCAGAGCTGCTCTATGGGCTCTGCTCCACAGGCAGGCCCTGTCCAGGGGCCTGAGCCTGGAGACAAGGAGAGTGGAGACAAGAAGCAGCATAGGAAACAGGAGAGTTCCAAGGAGTCAGGGGCTGGCAGCTGCAGCGCTCGCCCTGACTAAGAAGATTCTTTACCGGACCCGGAGTCCGAGGCTGTGGGGACTAACTTCTACCCAGCAGCAGAATCCGTCAGGCAGGGGATTTCAGGTCCTCTGGCCCAGAAGCCCGAAGGCACGGTCACACGCGTGGGACCAGCACCGCCATCGTGGAGCGGAAGCCATTAGAAGGCCCCGAGTCACCGGCCATACGGGTGAGCACCACACGGTACACTCAGGGACGTGGGCTACTTACATCAGCTTCTAGCAAGGTAGCCAGAAGAGTACAGTCAGTTTGTGAGGCCTACAACTACGCCTGGCCAGGGGAGATCCCATCTGCTCAAAGACTGACCAGGCCCCGTTTGCTAGCAAGTACTCCGGGAGGGTCTATCGTTGTTACCAGTAAAGACCCTGAACTACACCGTACCGTCTCTGAGTGGTTCCTGCTACCCCCATCATCCACGTCGGCTGCCCTGAGGCCATACCCCTCCCGTTGGGGGTTATACTATCACGCTGCACAATCCTACCACCGGCCTCAGCGGTCTGCCCTGCAGCAGCAGCTCCCTGGCTGCACTCAACGGGTGGCGTAGTCATCAACTATTTACTACTAATAGACTGCCGTCTAGTTTGACTCCCTGGGCACGGACCGGGTCACCGCCACGAGACTACAACCCTCCACTGATCCGGCTCCGGGTAGGCTCCCGCATGCGCAACGCAGCGCGACACAGGCCCAGGGGCGCGTCAACTTTGGCGTAGTCGGCAGGATTTCGTGCCCGCAACCACCGGGTACTGCGTGCCTGAAAAAGAGACTTTTCAAACTTACCAATGGTGAAGATTCCCGCCATCCGGCGCCATCTTCTGCCTTCTTCCCGCCATCCGAGGAGTTTTCCCGCCATCCGGCGCCATCTTCTGCCTTCTTCCCGCCATCCGAGGAGTTTTCCCGCCATCCGGCGCCATCTTGGAGACGCCGCGCGGGAAGAAGAGGGGTGTGGACTCCGAAAGCGCGCGAGAACTGAAGCCCCGCCTCACGTCCGGACGTTGCGTAAGGTCCTGGAAGGAGCCCAGCAGACGCCGACGTCACAGGAGCGCGACGCCAGGTCCTCTACCCCGACGATTGACTGCGGAGCCGCGGCCTACGGAAGAGGATCTCCGGAAGGTAGGCCACGGTCCACTAGGGGGGAGGAGGACACCAGGAACGGACAGCAAGATGGCGGACCGGCAGCAGACTAAGCTGCCCAGCATCGGCAGTGCCCCAGTCGTCGCCGGCCCCGACCAGCTCCGGGAGAAGATGCGTGACGCAGGAGCGGTCGCGGGAGCAGGTAAGAGGAGTCTCCCTGTCCCGGACGCTGCCAGCGTCAGCCTGCTCCCGGGCCCCCTGGTGGAGCCGCCGATTCCGGGCGCTGCAGACACCGACCTGCTCCAACCCCCGCAACAAGCCCTGCGGCCAAGCCCTCCAGCCCTGGGCACTACCACCACCAGCCCGCGCCCAGGCCCAAAGTTGCACCCTCTGACCCCGGGCGTCATCAACGGCGACGCTCTCCACGCCTGGTCGCAAGGCCTGAACTCCCCAGGTGCAAAAGGACTGTACGCCCTCCACGTTAACCAAGGAGGAGCTGCAGTACTACCAATACGAGGAAAGCCAAGAGGACCCAGACGGGTCTGAAGCCTACACACAAGAAGGAGCAGGAGGATGCCGTTACTGAAGTACGGTAAAGTGGAACTGTACATAGTTACCCGTAGAGGTACTTGTGTTGCTAATTAAAATATGGTCCCCGTTGGGACAAGTGTGAACTGTTCCCGTGTGTCCCCTATCCTTAACCAGGCTGAGGACTGTGAGCAGCCATCCCATCTCCCCACAGGCTGAGGACTGTGAGCAGCCAATCCTTATCCCCACTGGCCGAGGACTGAGAGCGGCCATATCTTGTAAATATTATGTGTTTCCAGTTATTTATAGGAGTCCTTGGTGGATTTACCGGGAATCCTTTGTACAGTTAGTGGAGCGTAACCCAGGATGGACTAAAAGACTGTTAAGGACTCGGGGTAGGACAGACCCCTACCTGGTTACGTCTCCCTGTTTTGGTGAAATGGACACCTTGCTTTTCAAAACTGCACCCGGTTGCGGACACGCCGTAACCATCTTATGTGTTTCCTTATTGTAATGTTATTGTTTATACTTTGTTATGTTACAAAAATATGTTTAGTCCCGGAGTACTAAATTTCACTAGGGGGGAATGTGACACCCCAGGGGTCTGGTTGCCACAGTGATAGAGATATTACGTCTGAGAGCAGGTGGGAGGTCCTTTGGTCAGGGATCCTGTGCATGCCACACCTCCTGCCCAGTCTTGGGAGGGGAAGGACTTCCCCTATATAAACCTGGGGCTGAGGCAGGGTAGGGAGTTCTGAGAGGAGAAGACAGGGAGCAGAGCTGCTCTATGGGCTCTGCTCCACAGGGAGGCCCTGTCCAGGGGCCTGAGCCTGGAGACAAGGAGAGTGGAGACAAGAAGCAGCATAGGAAACAGGAGAGTTCCAAGGAGTCAGGGGCTGGCAGCTGCAGCGCTCGCCCTGACTAAGAAGATTCTTTACCGGACCCGGAGTCCGAGGCTGTGGGGACTAACTTCTACCCAGCAGCAGAATCCGTCAGGCAGGGGATTTCAGGTCCTCTGGCCCAGAAGCCCGAAGGCACGGTCACACGCGTGGGACCAGCACCGCCATCGTGGAGCGGAAGCCATTAGAAGGCCCCGAGTCACCGGCCATACGGGTGAGCACCACACGGTACACTCAGGGACGTGGGCTACTTACATCAGCTTCTAGCAAGGTAGCCAGAAGAGTACAGTCAGTTTGTGAGGCCTACAACTACGCCTGGCCAGGGGAGATCCCATCTGCTCAAAGACTGACCAGGCCCCGTTTGCTAGCAAGTACTCCGGGAGGGTCTATCGTTGTTACCAGTAAAGACCCTGAACTACACCGTACCGTCTCTGAGTGGTTCCTGCTACCCCCATCATCCACGTCGGCTGCCCTGAGGCCATACCCCTCCCGTTGGGGGTTATACTATCACGCTGCACAATCCTACCACCGGCCTCAGCGGTCTGCCCTGCAGCAGCAGCTCCCTGGCTGCACTCAACGGGTGGCGTAGTCATCAACTATTTACTACTAATAGACTGCCGTCTAGTTTGACTCCCTGGGCACGGACCGGGTCACCGCCACGAGACTACAACCCTCCACTGATCCGGCTCCGGGTAGGCTCCCGCATGCGCAACGCAGCGCGACACAGGCCCAGGGGCGCGTCATAGCGGTATAGCCTCCGGGTACCGGGTGGCATAGTCGACAACCACAAGTATATGTTGGTGGCCACGAGCGGATTTTACAATGGGCCCTACCAAGTCCATTGCAATCCGTTCAAAAGGTACCTCTATCACTGGCAGAGGTACCAATGGGCTACGGAAACTTGCAGTGGGTGTGGTCAGCTGACATTCGGGGAAGGATTCACAGTCCTTTTGGACCTCCGCGTAAATCCCAGGCCAAAAGAGCCACTTCAAGATACACTCTTGCGTCTTTTTGACCCCTAAGTGTCCACCCAGCAAGTGTGTGTGTGCCATCTCCATAACCGCCCGACGGTACAACTGAGGTATGACTAACTGTTCCACAACCTCATCCCAGTTTTTATCCACTCTATAGAGCAACTCATTGTTGACTACCATGCGTGGCAATACAGTATCTGCACCGGGTTGTTGAGCTACGCCATTTACCTCTAACACCCTCTCCCGCGCCCTAGTCAGGGTGGGATCCTGTAATTAAGCTGTCCCAAACGTACCCCGGGGCACTTCCAGCTCAGGGATTGACGGGGTCTCCTCAACCTCACCTGCCAGCACCTCTAGGGGAAATCTATCGTTGTTTCCAGAACAGGGGCAAGTCTCTTCCCAACACAGTCCCATAGGGAAGAGTTTTTACCACCCCCACCACATGTTTCTTGTCGCCACATGGAGTGGACAAAACTACCTCTGCGGTCAGGTACTCTCGGAGGTCCCCATGGATACACACAACCCCGACTATCTGTCCACAGGGGTTGTCTCCTGCCACCAGTGACCCATGTACCAAAGTCACTTGGCTCCCAGAGTCTAGGAGAACCTCCGTGGGGTACCCATTAACCAGTACCTGGCACAGTTGGGGTTCACTCTCCGGGGGGGTCGGCACTGGCAGTGTAGATGGTCTGGTGATACATTGAGATCCAGCGGTTATACCCGCAGTCCATGGGCTCCGTAGTCAGGGGGCAGTGAGCAACCACATGTCCAAGCCCCTGACACCGCCAGCACCTAATGATGGAGGTACTGTTAGTTCTTATGACCGTTTGGGAGGGAACCGGTCTCTGGTCACTTTCACTCTGGGGTACCCCTTCAGCACTGGTACGGTGCTGACTGTCCTCAGCAGAGGGTCGCGACCCCTTTCCCAGTTCCTGGGTTGGCAGGGACCGGTGTGACAGCCGCAAGGGGGCAGAGTCCCGTATAAAGTCCTGAGTGGCCGTGTAGTGCTTGATCAGGCTGACCACCTGATCGAGAATGCCGGAGTTCCCTTGCCCCACCCAACGTTGGACAGCGGCCGGCAGAGTCTTCACCAGCCGGTCAACCACCAACCTCTCCATCTGGGCTGGAGTCAAAGTCTCAGGCTGGAGCCACCTCTTTACCAGCTGCAGAAGGTCATAAACCTGAGACCAGGCAGGTCGGATCTCCACAAAGGCCCATGAAAATATGCTCTGAGCCCTCACGTATGTATTGACCCTCAGTCGGGCAAGGATCTCACCTTTGAGCCTCTGGCAGTCCTGGGTGTCCTCCCGACTGAAGTCGAAGTAGGCCTTCTGGGCAGCGCCGACCAAAAATGGTGCCACCACTTCTGCCCACTGGCCGGCTGGTAGGTTTTCCCGCTCTGTCGTGCATTCATAGATGGTAAGGAAGGCTTCCAAGTCATCCTTCGGTCCCATCTTCCTCAGCGCTGAGAGAACCTTGTCCCTGGCCTCTCGATGTTCCGGGGCTGCTGCCGTCTGAGTCTCCCGCAGGGCTGTGAACTGCTGCACGATCAGTTCATTGGTGTGATGCTGCTGCTTGAGCTGCTCTTGCTGCTGCTTGAACTGCTCCTGCTGTTGCCACTGCGTGAGGACCAATTGCCTTAACAGCTCCTCCATTTTGTCCACGGGGCTGGGCAGAAAGGTGGCCGGCCGGATTGTGGTCATGCAGCTGCCGGTGGGGTATGCCTCAGTCACAATGCCTGCATTCTCCACCAAGCTGTAAGGCGGTGGTGTTCACACCTTGCAGTAACTGAGGCAGTGACCCAAGCAAGTCCAACATAAGCAGACTCACGGGTAAACAGAAAAGTCCTCCGGTTCGCAGCCGGGTTAACACAAGTCCATAACAACGGTTGCCGGGGGCAACGGCAGCTCCGGGCCGCTCAGAGCCTGACGGGTGCAGAGCCTTCCCAGGCGTGGGTTCAGCTACTCACAGGTCCGCCAAGCTTTCCTGCTATGCTCCTAGCAGGTCCCAACACTGAAAACCACTAACCCTTAGTGCAGGGTTTTTAAAGGACCTGTGGCAAGAGCCACTGGAAAACCTGGGTTGGAGGGAGGAGGCTGCCCACTGCCTTCCTGTAGCCTCCTCCAAGAAATGAAGGCCCTGCCGGGTTTTACTTAATCTGCCTTAGCCAGGTAGTCTGACTAGACCAATGCTCACCTTCTTTGCTGCATTGCAGCCGCAGCTGTGTCTGTGACTGACATGCACTTCAACAGGCTTAATAGGTCTCTGTACACATTCTGGTGGATATATAACGTCCCTCGTATACAATCCCGGTCACTGCCTCACATAAGGTAAGGGTGAAGTCAGGGGTAGAGGTGTATAATTGGGTATCATTAGTATAGAAATGATAGTCTAAACAATCTGATGATGGTTTGTCCAATAAGGTAGTGTATAGAAAAAAGAGGCGAGGACTGATCCTTGTGAAAAGAAACTCAGATAGTAATGGGAAGGCAGCAAGTGATACAGTAAAGGAGTGGTCAGAGAAGTAGGAAGAGAGCCAGGAGAGAATGGTGTCCGTGGGGCCAATAGACCGGAGCATAGTGAGGAGGAGCTGGTGATCCACAATGTCAAATGCTGAAGAGAGATCCAGGGAATCAGCAAGAAGTAGTGCCCATTAGATTTAGCTGTTAGTAGATCTTTAGAGATTTCATAAGGGCAGTTTCAGTAAAGTGTAAAGAGTGGAAACTGGATTGTGAAGGGTCAAGAAGAGAGTTATCTGAGAGATAGCGGAGTAAACAAGAGTGGACCAAGCATTCCAGGAATTTAAAAATAAAGGGAAGGTTAGAGAAAGGCGGAGGGATTTTTTTTTAGTAAATGGGCTGTGACTGCGTTTTTGAATGAAGACGGAACGATACCGGAAGAAAGAGAGAGGTTAAATATTTTATTTAGGATGCGGTGACAGCTGGGGAGTGGGACTAAAGGAGATGTGAGGGAATAAAGTTACTGATGCAGGATGTAAGGCGAGAAAAAGCGAGGAGCCTTAGGTTGTGTGCCCACGATGCGTTTTTTAAGCGTTTACGCAGCGGCAAAAATGCTGCAGAAACGCTTAAAAAACACATGGTAGAAGGCCTGCCATGTTCCCCAATGATAATCCGCATGTGCTGTGCACATGCTGCGGAAATTTCCGCTGCGGATTATCATTGCGGAAAAAAACGCAGCACTACCAATTATTTTGCGGAAGTGCTGCTTTTTCGCCGCCATTGACTTGCATTAGAAAGCATGTATTCCACTTCACTAGATAAGCACATGCGGAATACATGCGTTCAATGTGCGGATGGTACCCAGGTCTAGAGGAGAGGAGACTCTCTTCCGGACCGGGGTACCATAGAAAACTGTAAAAAAAAGAATAAAATAAAAAATAAACATTATACTTACCTTCTGACGGCCCGCTGTGCGCTCCTCCTCCCTTGCCGGCAGATCGCGATGGACTGGAGGACCTGCGCTGACGTCATAGTCATGTGACGGCAGGTCCTTCAGTGCAGCGTACCGCGATCTGCCGGCAGCCAGGATGGAGGGAAGCAAGACTGCGCAGGCCACCGGAAGTTAAGTATAAATTTATTTTTTTTAATTTTAAACATTCTTTCGGTCACAGTATATAAATCCATGCCGGTTTATATAGTGTGACCAAGTTGACAAGCACTTTCCAAGTGATGCTAAAATCACTAGGAAAGCACTTGTCAACCCGCATGCGGAAATGTATGTGAAGAGCGCTTCACATCCGCATGTCTCTGGCAGGAAAAACGCATGTACAATCCGCATGCGTTTTTTTCTGCCAAGGAGATGCAGAAACGCTCAGGAAAAATCCGGAGCATTTCTGCATCGTGGGCACATAGCCTTATACCTTCTTCTAATGTAACATGTTCAAAGGTGGAAAATGAGGGAAGGGGATCCCGGCAATGACAATGACAATGAAACAGAGGTGCTGTATTGGCCGCCACAGTCAACAGACCTCAACCCAATCGAACACTTGTGGGTAGAGTTGAAGGAAAAGCTGTATACATACCCAAGTGTGTTGACAAGTATGATACATACAGTACCTAGGATCAGATTTTGGTTGAGACATGTTTGAATCTTATCAAGAGCATGTCCAGAAGGATTCAGGCAGTATTGAAAGCCAAAGGTGGATTTACAAAATACTAATAAAATAATAAAAATTTTAATTTAAAATTTTAGGAGCAAAACAGTAACAATGCATTGACGTGACAAGAATCTGCATAACTAATAATTATTGTTGAGCCACCTCCGTAGTGTTCGAGTTCGGTTCGGTTCGTCGAACACCCGTATGTTCGCCGAACTGTTCGTCGAACTGTTCGTCGAATACCTTCGAACACCGTTAAAACCAATGGCAGGCAAACAAAAACACATAGAAACACATAGAAAACACATAGAAAACACTTCAAAGGTGTCCAAAAGCTGACAAACTGCTCAGAAGACGCAACTAACACATGGAAAAGTGATAAGTACATATAGTCATGCGAAAAGAAAAGAGGTGGAGGAGTAAAAGGAGGGGGAGACACAGATATAGGCATGTCATGCCCTTCTAAAACCAAAAAAGTGCGAAGCCAACACGGCCAGTCCGTTCCTGCCCGTGCGCCCTCCGTGTCGCCGGGTTTGTGCCAGAGCTGCGGTGGACCCTGACGGCCAGCCCCCCTCTCCTAATACTGGTGCCTGTCCGCTGGTGGGTTGAGCGAGCCCCCCTGTGGTGGAGGCAGGTCTAATCTTTTTAATTTAAATTGTCTCTCTAATTTGAATGAGTACACTTTAAATCCTTTTACAAGGATCTATTGGAGGGCAAGTCTCATGCCAGCAGCCGCGGTAATTCCAGCTCCAGTAGCGTCCACTAAAGCTGCTGCAGTTAAAAAGCTTTTATAAGGATCGAGCTTGGCGGTCCACCGCAAGGCGTCCAACCACCAGTCCCAGCCCCTGTGCCTTGGGGTGCCTCCCCGATGCTCTTCACTGAGTGTCCCGGGGGCCCAAAGCATTTCCTTGAAAAAATTAAGTGTCCAAACTATTGGTGGTGTAGCTTGCTTAACAGCTGGGTTAATCCGCTGACTAGCAGACACTGCTACTAGGCCCAAAGTATTGCTTGGGCTAGATGCAGTTAAAAATTTGTAATTAGATACTCTCGTTGGATGCTGAGAAAGCATTCCATAGAGTCTCCTGGCACGCCATATATTATTCTCTTAAAAAGCTTGGGGTAGGGGACCCTTTTATAGCCAAAATCATGGCCCTGTATCGCAATCTGTCAGCTAGGCTGAAGATAAATGGAACATTATCATCACCTTTCATAATCACCAATGGGACAAGGCAGGGATGTCCTCTGTCCCCTCTCTTATACATCCTAGTGATGGAGCACCTGCTCTCATCAATTCATTATAACCCCAATATTAGGGGGATTGAGGTGGGAGGCACCGAGTACAAGTGCTCTGGATTTGCTGATGATGTCCTTTGGTGAGGTGATTTTCCAAAATCCTCAAGCTTTTAGTCTCCCCAGAATGACACAGGTGGGGCAGATGGTGGTTGTCCCGGCCCGCTAGGGCGCATTGTAGCACAGTGAGCTTCGCACTGCAACTTATGTTTCATATCCATGTGACGGTTCATGCATGAAGTACTCAAGCTATGGATTTTTTGGCCTCTACTTAGCTTTTGGTGACAAATGTTACAGATAACATGAGTTGGGTCATTCTTATCGATCTGAAAAAATGCACAGGCTATGCAAGGTTTAGAGCCCATGCGACTCTGTTTCTAGCAATACTATCAAATGATTGGCTGGGTTAGATGCAGAGTGTCTGGGTTTGGTTGGGGGTCCCCACAGTCTGCCTAGGCTAGATGCAGTTAAAAATTATTATTAGACACACAGGCGGTGCAGCTTGCTTCGCAGCTGGGCTAATACGCCTAAAGTATTGGTAGACTCTATACTAAATAAGGAAGGATTCACTGACTGCGGTGGCCCCTCCGTGGGCCGTTGCCGCCCCTCCGTGGGCCGTGGTGATTGGTGGAGATTTGGTGGATGATTATAGGAGAAAGCTCCTTAATAGAGAAAGTTGGTGGATTTATACTTTAAATACACGTGTACCAGCGGGTTTAAACATCAGACATGATTTGATGTATCATTATGAATGATCATTTATAGATTATTATTATATATATGTTCCTTTTTTCTTCTTTTCTTTTTCTTTTGGATTATTTACATTTATATGCGTTGTTTCTATGCTATACGATTTTAACATGGTATGTGTGTTTAAATTTCTGATTAATTCAGCCTTGAACAGGTGCATAGCAGGACATGACATATAAATACCACTTCCTTGCTGTTTTTTTGCTATGCAATGATTAAGAACGTTTAGTTCGAAAAGCGTTTGCTGTTCTTCTCCAAGGTGGACTTTTAAAATATTTTTTGTATGACCCAATAAAAAGTGGATTTTAGAAGATTTGTTCAGCTGGATCTTCCTGGTTCCTCATGTTCGTCTGGTAGCACTCCTGGCTCCGTGCTGTTGATCTTCTAGGTGGGTGAGCTAATTTTTTCCTTTCTTTTTCTGTCATGTGGCGATTGGTCATCCACTTTCGCTGCCCCTTACTCAACGAATTCACAAACATCTCCCGTCGATTTGGAGTCCCATTATGTCCAACCAAAAACATAGGCCCCACAACTAAAAAAAATTGTTCTTAGGCTTCGAAATCGACACCACAGCAAGGTTGTTCTGCCTCACATGGGAAAAAATACCAAAACATTACACCTGATCTAGGTTTTTCGAGTAGTATGGAAAGTAACACTACAGCAGATGCAAGTATTACTAGGTCTCCTCATGTTTGCGAGCCGGGTGATGCCAGTCGGAAGGGTTTTTTTTCTTCATTTATCGCCCACAACAAAAGGGGCATCTAAACCGAGTCATACAATCAGAATCAGCAGGCAGCTACGGGCGGACTTAGAGGTATGGAAAACCTTCTTATAATCATTCAACGGTCACACGTTATTTATGTCAGCAGAACAGTCCAACATTCAACTAAGATTATTCCCCGGGGGCAGCAGAATCAGGCGGATATGCAGCGATACTAAATAACCAATGGTGCACAAGCTTATGGCCTCCGTATTGGGCAGAACAAGTGCTGACAAAAAACAGACAGTCCTGGAACTGTTTCCAATTGTGGTAGCAATAGAAATATGGGGCGCGCGCCTGGCTAACAAAAATATACTCTTCATAACAAAAAACACCAGCCTAGCGCACTTCATTAATAATATGGCATCATCGTCTCTCCCAGTGCTAGGCCTACTACGCCGGCTAGCATTCCTGTGCCTAAAACACATTGTATGGGTCCGCGCTAGCCACGATGCTGAGGGGTCTAACGCTGCTGCTAATATCACAATTCACAATTCAATTGGCAGATTTTCACAGAGCTCCTCCCCAACGCCCACCCATCGGGCAACAGTTGCCCAGCCTCCCTATGGGATCTAGTGGAGAATAGTTGATGCCATTAATCAGAGCTTCAGTTGCCCCGTCGATGTGGCAAGCATACGGTAAGGCATGGGAAGAGTGGACACGACTAGTAGCAGGCAGACGGTTTGACCAATGAGAACAAGCCAGATTACAAGTCACCATAGAATTTCTCCACCAGCTAAAGATGAGGGGCATATCAGGGGTGTCAGCGCAGCGGTGGCTAACCGGAGTAGCATTTCACTTCCAACTACTGAATTGGGGACATGTGACAAAGAGATTCATGATCATCAGACAATCCATAAAAGGGTGGAAAAGGGGTCAGCCAAGTCAGGAGTGTAGACGTCCCGTCCCGTGTCACTAAAACTGATTTCTCACATCATATCCCTAACACCATTAACATGATACTCACAATTCGAAGCAACACTACTGTCTACTGTATTTGCGATCGCCTTCTTCGGGGCGCTATGCATAAGTGAATTAGTCCCTCAATCCAAAATTAACACCAGTGGAGGCTTATTACATCAGGATGTAGTCATAGCCAATAATGCAATACGTCTACGCATACACCAATCGAAAACGGTTCCAGCAGGCAGGGGCACTTGGGTACATCTACAACCCACAAATGGTACGCTGAGTCGGGTAACAATAGTAAAAACATATATAACCATCAGATCACAAAGTAATTTCTTCCTATCACACATTGATGGAACGCCATTATCAAGATACCAATTCCAAGCTATATTTAATAAATGCATAACATCGGCAGGGAACCACCCCAAAGATTATGGGACACACTCATTCCGCATAGGCGCGGCCACGGAAGCAGCAAGAGCAGGACTGTCACAAACGAAAGTTCAGAGGATAGGAAGATGGCGATCCACGTGTTTGGCAAGATATATAAGACCGGACTTGTTATCCTAACGTGGTTTGTTTCATTTACAAGTGACGCTAAGCCAATAGTGTGGGTGATAGGCCACTCGTATATATATTGTGCAGAAAAAAGGGCGATAGTCTGCCCAGGCGGGAGAAAATTTGAGTTTCATAATACATATTTGAACTGGAGAGGTATTAGAGGCCTGCTATGGACACAGGTACTAATGAAGGTAATCAAGGTAGGGAGAGAGGCAAGAGGTCCAGTCATCTTAGTTATACAGGCCGGGGGAAACAACCTAGATTATCACAAGAGCACATAGCTAATAGCAATAATGAAACTAGACACTGAGCGCTTCAGAGAATTTTTCACAAAAATAGTCAGAGATTGTGTCGAGCGCGGTATGGCAAGATGCCCCAGACATCACGGCCATCGAACGGACAAGGCGGCTAATAAATATTTGGATGGCAAAATTTATAAGAGACAGAGGCGGACAACTGGAAGGAGACAATGTTGGAGAGTTACACTTGTTGGCCAACTTGCCGTTGTGGAGACTGGAGACACAGGGCATGCTGCAAGAAGCTGAATTATTTTAGAAATAAAATGCCTTTCTAAAGTAATGAGTATAAACAGTTAATAAAGTTGTGACCGATCCTCACCCATCCAGTTGTAAGAGTTACATGATTGTATTGTCAATGAAAGGGGGGCGGTAGGGGGCTGAGCGTCTGGGTTTGGTTGGGGGTCACCACTAGTGTTGAGCCACCCCCGTAGTGTTCGAGTTCGGTTCGTCGAACACCCATATGTTCGCCGAACTGTTCGTCGAACTGTTCATCGAACACCGTTAAAACCAATGGCAGGCAAACAAAAATACATAGAAACACATAGAAAACACCTTCAAAGGTGTCCAAAACCTGACAAACTGCTCAGAAGACACAACTAACACATGGAAAAGTGACAAGCACATATAGTCATGCGAAAAGAAAAGAGGTGGAGGAGTAAAAGGAGGGGGAGACACAGATATAGGCATGTCATGCCCTTCTAAAACCAAAAAAGTGCGAAGCCGACACAGCCAGTCCGTTCCTGCCCGTGCGACCTCCGTGTCGCCAGGTTTGTGCAAGAGCTGCGGTGGACCCTGACGGACAGCCCCCCTCTCTCAATACTGGTGCCTGTCCGCTGGTGGGTCGGGCCCCCCCGCGGTGGGGGGGAGTAACATCTGCAGAAGAAAGACCATCTTCAAGCCAAACTAAGATGTCTACTTCTTTTCGTGGACATTGTGATACGATCCCTTTCTTACGGACACGCCCATCGCTACAAATTCCAGATGAGGCACAAAAACAGCAGGTGCTTCAACGGATATCAAGTGCTCCTTCAAGTGGGCTCTTCTCCACCTCAACTTCAACATCACAAATACTCCAGTCCTCAGAGGTGTCACCCCAATCGCACTTGCTTCCTCACAGCTCCCAAGTCTCCAGCTGCCCGTCTGAGTATGGGGTAACACAGATGGTTGAGTCTGCACAGCTGTTTACTCATACTATAGCCTGGGAAACGGAGGTCTGCTCCAGAGCTTCTGTTAATCCAGACGAGGAAATGATCTGCACTGATGCCCAGAATCTTTATGAGTCGGATCCAGGACCAGATGAAGAAGGTTCTGAGCATGATGTAGACCCTCGTTCCCAAACTGTAACTCCTGTTGGTGGAGACAATGATGAAGACGATGATGAGACTCAAATACCTGATTGGAGCGACAACTTGACTTTTCGGTCAGGGCAGGAAGAGGTTGGCCCTGAGGACGACGGGTGTGAGAACACACAAGGTGATGATGACGAGGTTGGAGATCCCACTTACTGTCAACCTACAGTCAGCCAGTCGATGAGGTCAGCAGAGGAGGTGGAGGAGGATGTGACTAGCCCAGGGGATGGGGATGACTCGGTACGCGGGCCTTTGCCTGACCTTTGGGATGTCGCTGTGGTCGGCTCCCGGGCCCGTACCCTGGGGTCAGTCTTTAAAATGGTGGATAATTGTTAATTTTATAAGAGTTCGTGACGCCACCTGTGGTATCTGGTGAGAAGCACCAGCGCTGCAGTAGTCCACTGAGGCCGGTGATAAGGCAGCTCGATGGTATAGCTCCCCACAGGTGGAGCTAGGCCTCAGAAAAGCATATGCAGGGGGAATGCAGGACAGTCGAGACCCAACTGGGTCAGAGCAAGAACGGGAATGGACACGGTAGTCACTTCAGTACCTTTTACTGGTGGAAATTCAGGCACATCCCGGAGCACTGTAGGGTGAAGGGTGCATATCAGGATCCTCCCCAATGAGCGGGTGTAGGGCCTCCTGTTTCTTGCCTCTGCGTAGTAAGTTTCTGACCTGCCTGCAGCTAGGCCTAACTTTGTCTCTGTCCTGCGCTGGCTGACCTTGTGGTAGGGCCTTGTCTTGGAGTTCACGCTCCCAGTATGCGGGGCCTAAGTGTCTCCTGGCTCTGTTACGTATCAGCACCTTAGCGATCCTGGGACTTGTAGTTCTTCAGGGATTCCGGTTATGCCTTACTGGGTCATAGAGATCCCGGTAAGCTCGGATCCGGTGTCCGGTAAGTGCTTCGGGGTGAGCTGGTTAAGCTCCTCTGCCCCCTATGTACTAACTCTCCACTCACCTTCGGCCTACTCGGGCCCTCACTAGGCTATACACACTAACGGCAACTTGCCGCGCTTCACAGATCTTATGGCGGCGGCACACCTTAAACTCTAACTGGGCTCCCTGAATCTAGCTATAAGGAGCCTCGTGCTCCACTGCTGAACTATTAACTGAGTTCTCTAGACTAGACTGAGCTCCACTGCAGACTGACCTCTCTTAGGCTTCTCTACTGCAGGAACTCTTCAGAGGAACTGAACTGCCTAGCTCCACCTTCCCTATTTATATTCCTAAAGGGCTCCCTCTGCTGGTCTGAGGTGGAAGGTGGAGATGTGTGAATGTTTCTGGGGGCCTCTTGTGGAGGATTCCATCAATGCACTCTTCTAGGATCTGTGATACCAAGCGCAGCTGGGCGTCACAGATGCTATTGACGACGAGGTTAGTTTGCACCTTCCTGGACAGAGACGGAGTACTGGAAGCACGTCAACAACTGCATCCTCAACCACAACTCTGCCTCTGACCACAAGTCGTAGTGGCTCTTCAGGTCGCATGGGCTCTAAGACTTGCATAGCCTGGGTATTTTTTCAGATCGATAAGGATGACCCAACTCGTGTTATCTGTAATATTTGTCACCAAAAGCTAAGTAGAGGCCAAAAAATCCATAGTTTGAGTACTTCATGCATGAACCGTCACATGGATATGAAGCATAAGTTGCAGTGGGAAGCTCACTGTGCTACAATGCGGCCTAGCGGGCCGTGCCAAACACCGTCTGCCCCATCTTGTGCATCCGCGGCCTCTTCATCCTCTGTGACTGGGGGGACAGCAGTCACACATGTATTTGGACGCAGACCTGCCACCTCTTTACCCGCAACAGCCAGTGTGATTGGCAGGTCATCATTTCATTTGGAAGTGGAAACACCAGCAGGTGTTGAGCGCTCTCCGACATCGAGGGCACCACCTTTGGATCAAGGCAACCTAACTTTTCCGCCTGCATCTTCCTCACAGACCGGCAAGTTTGTCGGGGACACGCTACTCAACCCCGTCTAAGCACAACAGCCAGCCCTCGGTCCCTCAGATGTGGACAAGTAAAAGACCATTTCCTCCTAGCCATGACAAAGCTAAGAGGTTGAATTTCACCATCTGCAAGCTGTTGGCTACAGAAATGCTGCCTTTCAGCCTGGTGGACACAGAGGATTTTCGAGACCTTATGTCCGTCGCAGTGCCCCAGTACCAGATGCCCAGTCGGCACTACTTCTCAAAGAAAGGTGTGCCTGCACTCCACCAGCATGTCGCACACAACATCACCGCTTCTTTGAGAAACTCTGTGTGTGACAGGGTGCATTTCACCACAGACACTTGGGCGAGCAAGCATGGACAGGGGCGTTACATGTCACTGACTGGGCACTGGGTAACTATGGTGACAGCAGGACAAGGGGCTGCTGTCCAACTCTTGCCGTCCCCACGAGTTGTACGTCAATCCTCCTTATCTAGAAGTTCCTCCACTGCTTCTGCCTCCTCAACCTCCTCTCGGTCCTCCACCTGCACCCAAAGCCTGTCTGGTAATGCCACCCACTTTCTAACTGCACAGAAGGAATCCTGCACACCTCCTTGCTATGCTGGCAGCAGGGTTCAACGGCATCAGGTGGTGTTTACTTTGAAATGTCTGGGAAATGTGAGTCACGCAGCTGAGTAGTTGTGGTCAGCTCTGGAGACCCAGTTTCATGAATGGTTGTCTCCACTGGACCTGCAACCAGGGAAGGCCGTGTGCGAAAATGCTGCAAACCTGGGTGCGGCCCTTCGCCGGGGCAATGTCACACATGTGCCTTGTATGGCTCACGTGTTGAACCTGGTTGTCCAGCAATTTTTAGCCCACTATCCCAGACTAGATGGCCTTCTGCAGAGGGCACGGTCGCTGTGTGCTCACTTCCGCCGTTCGCATCAATCTCTACAGAAGTCGTTGGGCCTGCCAGTTCACCGGCTGAAATACGATGTGCCGACACGGTGGAATTCAACTCTGCACATGTTGCAGCGACTGTGGCAGCACCGACAAGCCCTGGTGCAATACGTTCTGACTTATAGTCTGGGCCAACGAGATCCAGAGGTGGGTCAAATCACGCTGCAGGAGTGGTCTCAGATCAGGGACCTATGAAGTTGACGCGCCCCCTGGGCTGTGGGGTACCCGGAGCCGGGCCGGTAGATGCTGGGGGTTGTAGTCACTGTGGCGGTGACCCGGTCCGTGACCCAGGGCGGTCAATCCATGGGTAATTTGTATATATGGGTTTTATAATGTCCGACTATGCCACCTGTGGAGTGCGGCCAAAGGGGCCGCCACGGTGGAACAGTCCTCTGAAGCAGGTGGTTTTGCAGCAATGGTATTATTACTCCCCACAGGAAGAGTGTAGCTTCAGGGCAGTGTGGGTGGATGATGGTGGTTGTAGTGCAGGGAGTCAGTAATGAACACAGAGTCCGTGTGATGCAGTCCCAAGATCTTTACTCACAGTTGTTGCAGTCCAGATTACAGGTACCAGAGCAATCTCCCCCGTCGTGCTGTGCGTACTCAGTGAGGGGCCCAGTCCACCCCCAGATAGCTCCGGAGTACTTAGAAGGACCTCCTTCTGTGTGTCCTTTCTCTGGCCTTCTCCCTGCACCTCACACCCAGTGACACTTCTATCCGGTATCCTCGGGCCTTGGCGGGTGACGTGTGTACCATCCCCTGGGTCCTATGAGGCTACCTTCTTAGTGAGAATGGTGTGGACTTTGGCATGCAGTACATGAAATGCTGCAGCCTCCGGTTTCTAGTTGAGCCTTGCTGTTTCTCCGTTAGTTGAGGGACCGGTTCGCCTTATCTGGCCTGACCCCTCTACCTCCTGGTAGCAGCGGGCGTACGGGTGGCCTTCTGCAAGGCCCATACCCCTAGAGTCCCTTCGGTTCCTGGAGCATTCCTGCTCCCACTCCTCTCTTCTCTCCTTCAGTCCTGGGCCTCCCAGGCTAGGCCCGCCTCCGGAGCAGAGGTCATGCAGAGCCTCTGCTCCTGTCACTTCTCCTCCTCTGACTGGCTTGCTCTTTCTAAGATGGCTTCCTATTTATACTCTCTCTGTCATGTGCTCCCCTAATCTGCTTTCTACACCCACACCCACTACATAGGACCCTCCCACCAGCTAGGGACCTGGGACTGTGCTCTCCCTTAGGAGCAATCTCGTCCTACCCCCACTGCGGGTATGTGCTGGATGCAGGTGTTAGGGTCCCGAGCCATACTCCTTCCTTACCTGAGGGTGAGATACCACACCTCTGGGTGAGATGCAGTACCTCTGTGGCGACTGAACCCTCAGGGGCGCCACACACCCTTCTGCACAGTTTTGAAATGGCGACGAAGATGTTTAGTGCTGACGACTATGCCATTATCAGCATGACTATTCTTGTGATTTACATGCTGGAGCACACGTTAAACAGAATTCAGAGTCAGGTGGTGGGACAAGAGGAGGTGGAGGAAGTAGAGGAGGAGTCGTATGCGGAAGGGATAACATCCCCAAGGTCCAGACGGTCGGCAGCACCCAGGCGGCAGGCATGGGAGGGTGGGGCAGAGGGATTAATCAGGGTGCATGGTAGCAGCCAAACTGTTGAGGAAGCTGCAGAAGCCGAGGAAGAAGTGGAGGACGAACTAGCGATGGGCATGTAAGACTCATCAGATGAGGGAGACCTTGATCACATTTCTGTTGTGCGAGGTTGGGGGGAGAGGGCAGAGGAAGGAAGCATGATTCTTACCTCGCTACCAACACAACAAGGACTCCTAGATGCGCAAGACACATGAGTGCCTTCTTGCTGCACTACCTGCAACATGACCCTCGGATTGTCAGAATTCGAAGTAATCCCGACTACTGGGTTGCCACACTCTTAGATCCACGGTACAAAAGTAAATTTGCCGAAATAATTCCTGCCATAGAAAGGGATTCACGCATGCAAGAGTATCAGCAGAGGCTGTTGCAGAATCTTACATGTGCTTTTCCACAAAACACCAGTGGTGCACGTAGTGACTCTCACAGTTCTAACTTGCAAACCATGGGACTGTCGAGTCTTCATCACTCAAACCATAACAGTAACACAGTATCTGCTGGTAACAGCAATTTTGTTGAATCATTTCACCACTTTTTTAGACCATCCTTTGCAAGGCCACAGGAGACAAGAAGTCTGACACATAGTCAACGTCTAGAGAGGATGGTACAGGAGTATCTCCAAGTGAACATCGAAGCTATGACTGTGTCACTGGACCCTTGCTCATTTTGGGCTTCCAATCTGGAAAAATGGCCGGAGCTCGCCACTCATGCCTTGGAGATCTTGTCATGCCCTGCAGCCAGCGTTCTCTCTGAACGTGTGTTCAGCGCTGCTGGTGGTGTGCTGACAGATAAGCGCACGCGGCAGTCCACTGAGAATGTAGACAGACTCACGTTCATAAAGATGAACAAATCATGGATCCGCAAGGACTTTTCTACCCCTGTATCATCCTGGGGAGACTAAAAGCTTGAGGATTTGGTAAAATCACCTCACCAACCGTTTTAAGCAACTCTGGGGCAATTGATGCCACTTAAGTGGTGTCTGTGCCACAATTTTTGGAAAAAATGGAGACTCTTTTTGAGTCCCCTTGCTGTGATTTACGTGACGTTGGCATCGTCAATTCCAGGTGGGTTGGGTCGCTCACCCCCCCCTTTTAACTGTAAGAAACTACATACACTATGGTTTGGGGTAACACAGATGTTTGAGTCTGAAGAGCTGTTTACTCAGAGGTCTGCTCCAAAGCTTCAGTGTCTGCTAGTCAGCGTAGAATTTTTAACTGCACCTAGCCTAGGCAATACTTTGGGCGTAGTAGCCCAGCTGCGAAGCAAGCTGCACCGCCTGTGTATCTAATAAGAATTTTTAAATGCATCTCGTCTAGGCAGACTGTGGGGACCCCCAACCAAACCCAGACGCTCAGCCCCCCTACCGCCCCCCTTTCCTTGACAATACAATAATGTAACTCTTACAACTGGACGGGTGAGGATCGGTCACAGCTTTATTAACTCTTTATACTCATTCCATTAGAAAGGCATTTTATTTCTAAAATAATTCAGCTTGTTGCAGCATGCCCTGTGTCTCCACACCGGCAAGTTGGCCAACAACTGTAACTCTCCAACATGTCCTTTCTATTTTCAGGCCACGGAGGATCCTGCGTACTCGTATGCAGGACTCTGACCCCCATCCATCACTCTTAACGCTAGTTCCACTCCGTCCTGGAGTCCTGACAGGAATATGTCCAGTCCAATATCCATTAAGTGAACACCGTCGGGCCATATGAGGCCTGCTTTATCTCCTTCCAGTTGTCGGTGTTGTATCACTACACTGCCTCTGTCTCTTCTAAATTTTGCCATCCGAATATTTATTACCCGCCTTGTCCGGTCGATGGCCGTGATGTCGCGCGCACCTTGCCTTACCGCTATTGGCACAATCTCTGACCATACTATAGTTAGTTCTGTGAAAAATTCTATGAAGTGCTCAGTGTCTAGTTTCATTATTGCCATTAGTTATGCGCTCTTGTGATGACCTAGGTCGTTTCCCCGGGCCTGTTTAACTAAGATGACTGGACCTGTTGCCTCTTTCCCTACCTTGATTACCTCCATTAGTACCTGTGGCCATAGCAGGCCTCTAATACCTCTCCAGTTGAAATATGTTTTATGAAACTCGAATTTCCTCCCGCCTGGGCGGACTTTCGCCCTTTTTTCTGCCCAATATATATGCGAGTGGCCTATCACCCACACTGTTGGCTTAGCGTCACCTGTAAAAGAAACAAACCACATTAGGATAACAAGTCCGGTCTTATGTATCCCGCCAAACACGTGGATCGCCATCTCCCTATCCTCTGAACTTCCGTTTCTGACAGACCTGCTCTTGCTGCTTCCGTGGCCACGCCTATGCGGAATGAGTGTGTCCCATAATCTTTGGGGTGGTTCCCTGCCGATGTTATGCATTTATTAAATATAGCTTGGAACTGGTATCTTGCTAATGGCGTTCCATCAATGTGTGATAGGAAGAAATTACTTTGTGATCTGATGGTTATATATGTTTTTACTATTGTTACCTGACTCAGTGTACCGTTTGTGGGTTGTAGAAGTACCCAAATGCCCCTGCCCGCTGGAACCGTTTTCCATTGGCGTATGCGTAGACTTATTGCATTATTGGCTATGACTACGTCCTGGTGTAATAAGCCTCCACTGGTGGTAATTTTGGATTGAGGGACTAATTCGCTTATGTATAGCGCCCCGAAGAAGGCGATCAAAAATGCAGTAGACAGTAGTGTTGCTTCAAATTGTGAGTGTCATGATAATGGTGTTAGGGATATTATGTGAGAAATCAGTTTTAGTGACACGGGATGGGAAGTCTACACTCCTAACTTGGCTGACCCCTTTTCCACCCTTTTATGGATTGTCTGATGATGAATCTCTTTGTCACATGTCCCCAATTCAGTAGTTGGAAGTGAAATGCTACTCCGGTCAGACACCGCTGCGCTGACGCCCCTGATATGCCCCTCATCATTAGCTGGTGGAGAAATTGTATGGTAACTTGTAATCTGGCTTGTTCACATTGGTCAACCCGTCTGCCTGCTACTAGTCGTGTCCACTCTTCCCATGCCTTACCGTATGCTTGCCACGTCGACGGGGCAACTGATGCTCTGATTAATGGCATCAACTATTCGCCACTAGATCCCATTGAATTGTGATAAAGCGTTAGCAACAGCTTTAGACCCCTCAGCATCGTGGCTAGCGCGGACCCATGCATTGTGTTTTAGGCACAGGAATGCTAGCCGGCGTAGACGGGAGAGACGATGATGCCATCTTATTAATGCAGTGCGCTAGGCTGGTGTTTTTTGTTATGAAGCGAATATTTTTGTTAGCCAGGAGCGCGCCCCATATTTCTATTGCTACCACTATTTGGAAGAAAAAAAAAATTCCGGGCTAGATGCAGTTAAAAATTATTAGTAATTTCAAAGCTGGTGGAGCTTGGTATAGATGGCCTAATACAATGAGTACCACACAGTGCTACTATGCCCAAAATTATTTTCCAGGCAAGATGCAGCTAAAAATGATTAGTAATTTGAAAGCTGGTGGAGCTTAGTATAGATGGCCTAATAGAATGAGTACCACACACAGCTAATATGCCCAAAATTAGTTTACAGGCAAGATGCAGCTAAAAATTATTTTGAATTTGCAACCTGGAGGAGGTTAGTATAGATGGACTAATAGAACAAGTCCCACACACTGCTACAAGCCCAAGCCCAAATATTTTTCAGAGCTAGATGCAGATAAAAATTATTTTGAATTTGCAACCTGGTGGAGGTTAGTATGGATGGACTAATAGAACAAGTCCCACACACTGCTACAAGCCGAAGCCCAAATATTTTTTCAGAGCTAGATGCAGATAAAAATTATTTTGAATTTGAAACCTGGTAGAGTTTAGTATAGATGGACTAATAGAACAAGTCCGACACACTGCTACAAGCCGAAGCCCAAATATTTTTTCAGAGATAGATGCAGATAAAAATTATTTTGAATTTGCATCCTGGTGGAGGTTAGTATAGATGGACTAATAGAACAAGTCCCACACACTGCTACAAGCCGAAGCCCAAATATTTTTTCAGAGCTAGATGCAGATAAAAATTATTTTGAATTTGCAACCTGGTGGAGGTTAGTATAGATGGACTAATAGAACAAGTCCCACACACTGCTACAAGCCCAAGCCCAAATATTTTTTCAGAGCTAGATGCAGATAAAAATTATTTTGAATTTGCAATCTGGTGGAGGTTAGTATAGTTGAACTAATAGAACAAGTCCCACACACTGCTAAAAGCCAAAGCCCAAATATATTTTCACAGCTATATGCAGATAAAAATTATTTTAAATTTGCAACCTGGTGGAGGTTAGTATAGATGGACTAATAGAACAAGTCCCACACACTGCTACAAGCTGAAGCCCAAATATTTTTTCAGAGCTAGATGCTGATAAAAATTATTTTGAATTTGAAACCTGGTGGAGGTTAGTATAGTTGGACTAATAGAACAAGTCGCACACACTGCTACAAGCCCAAATATTTTTTCAGAGCTAGATGCAGATAAAAATTATTTTAAATTTGCAACCTGGTGGAGGTTAGTATAGATGGACTAATAGAACAAGTCCCACACACTGCTACAAGCCCAAGCCCAAATATTTATTCATAGCTAGATGCAGATAAAAATTCTTTTGAATTTGCAACCTGGTGGAGGTTAGTATAGATGGACTAATAGAACAAGTCCCACACACTGCTACAAGCCGAAGCCCAAATATTTTTTCAGAGCTAGATGCAGATAAAAATTATTTTGAATTTGCAACCTGGTGGAGGTTAGTATAGATGGACTAATAGAACAAGTCCAACACACTGCTACAAGCCGAAGCCCAAATATTTTTTCAGAGCTACATGCAGATAAAAATTATTTTGAATTTGCAACCTTGTGAAGGTTAGTATAGATGGACTAATAGAACAAGTCCCATACACTGCTACAAGCCCAAGCCCAAATATTTTTACAGAGCTAGATGCAGATTAAAATTATTTTGAATTTGCAACCTTGTGGAGGTTAGTATAGATGGACTAATAGAACAAGTCCCACACACTGCTACAAGCCCAAGCCCAAATATTTATTCATAGCTAGATGCAGATAAAAATTATTTTGAATTTTCAACCTGGTGGAGGTTAGTTTAGATGGACTAATAGAACAAGTCCCATACACTGCTACAAGCCCAAGCCCAAATATTTTTTCAGAGCTAGATGCAGATAAAAATTCTTTTGAATTTGCAACCTGGTGGAGGTTAGTATAGATGGACTAATAGAACAAGTCCCACACACTGCTACAAGCCCAAGCCCAAATATTTATTCATAGCTAGATGCAGATAAAAATTATTTTGAATTTTCAACCTGGTGGAGGTTAGTTTAGATGGACTAATAGAACAAGTTCCACACACTGCTACAAGCCGAAGCTCAAATATTTTTTCAGAGCTAGATGCAGATAAAAATTCTTTTGAATTTGCAACCTGGTGGAGGTTAGTATAGATGGACTAATAGAACAAGTCCCACACACTGCTACTGTTAGAACCCTCCAGTTAGTTTTTTCTATTTTGCTGGTCACATGACTTTTTGCCTATTTAATCCAGCTCCGCCCTCCTGGCCTTGCTTGACTTCAGTGTTACATTTACTCTTAAGCTAGCCAGGTGCTTTGTACCTTACTCTGTAGTTTGCTTGGTCTTTTAACCACTAGTACTTCTGTTTGTTTGTTTGTCTTTGCTCTGCTACAATTTCTGCTAGGAGGTGTCCAACTATATCCCAGTCCTTAGTTCTTGTAGGGACCCCTCCCTTATATCTATATGTCTGCATTCAGACTAGCCGAGGACTTAGGCGGGTCTGTTCACAAGGAACAGGTCCCCTGCTGCATCGTAGTGAATCAGCTTAGTCCTATTGTAGGGACTGTTTTCCTATCTTTCCTTAGTGTTTGTAGCAGTTCATGGTAAACGGCAAGATTTTTTTTCCTTTAAAAATTCTTGTTTATTATATTTTCGTTTAAGACCCAGATCCTCGGGGAATGAATCACAGCACATTGGGTTTATAATGTCACTTTTGCGCAAAGAACCACAGGGATGGGCCTTTTCTCTACAACCTAATGATCCGTGTTTTAGATCTGTGGAAGATTTTTTTTCTGCTATGGGGTTGTTGTATGATGATCCTGATCGAGTCTCATCTGCTGAAACTGAATTAAGACGTTTGAAGCAGGGATCAGGTGATGTGGAAAATTATTGTACATACTTCAGAAGATGGTCGGCTGAAGTGGAATGGAATGACTCAGCATTGAAATGTTTGTTTCTTGATGGTCTAGGTGAAAGGGTTAAGGATCTGCTGATTGCCTTCCCAAAACCTGGAACCTTGCAGGAGGCAATGCAATTAGCCATACGTGTGGACAGGAGACTGCGTGCTAGGAGTAATGAAGAGAAATCGACTGCTATGGCAGCTCCTAGTTTTCAGAGGGTCTGTTCGGAGGGTGGAGAACCGATGGAGATTGGGGCGATGTCACCCCACTCTCAGGAAAAGGACCGCAGGTTTGCTAAAGGATTTTGTGTTTTTATTGCGGTAAATCTGACCACTTTATTAAGAACTGTGTGCTTCATTTGAACAAAGAAAAAAAAAAGAGGTCAGTTACGCCCGCATAGCTTGTTTAAACTCAAAAGGAGTATTTCTTTCTGGAAGCACCTCATTCCAGGAGGAGTTGATTGAATTTCGGGTATTTGTGGATTGTGATTCTACACTCAATGTGATTGATGAGGGTTTTTTGGAAAAATTTAAATTATAATCCAAACTTTTGTCATCTCCTATTTCTGTGGTTGCTGTTGATGGCTCTTCCTTGAAAGGTATTACTCACAAGGTTTTTGAATTTCCCCTCACCATTAATGGTATTCACCAAGAGAATTTGGATTTGGCGGTATTAAATAATTTGCCTGCTCCAGTGGTTTTGGGGTTACCTTGGTTAAAATTGCACAATCCTGTACTGGACTGGTCTACCAATGAAATTAAGTCTTGGAGTCCTAAGTGTTATGATAGATGTTGTAACGGTCGCATTGCTGCTGTGGAAAGAGGGGAATTACCTGTACCTATTCAGGATTTTTGGAAGGTTTTTTCTGAGGAGGAGTCGCAAGTTTTGCCTCCTCATAGGGACTATGATTGTACTATTGAGTTTGTCCCTGGAGCAACTCTTCCCAAGAGTCGCTTATTTAATCTTACTATCCCTGAGAGAAAGGCCTTGGAGGAATACATACAGACAAGCTTGGCCGCCAGTCACATTAGACCTTCTAAGTCACCTGTGGCTGTTGGATTTTTTTTTGTAAAAAAAAAGGACGGCGGTTTACGTCCATGTCTGGACTTTCGCGAAATTAATAAAATTACAGTACGCAATTCCTACCCACTGCCATTAATTCCTGACTTGTTCAACCAGTTAGTGGGGGCCAAGTGGTTCTCTAAGATTGATCTCCGGGGGCATACAATTTGTTATGTATGAAGGAAGGTGATGAGTGGAAAACTGCTTTTAACACTCCAGTGGGTCATTTTGAGAATCTGGTTATGCCCTTTGGTCTTACCTACGCACCAGCGTTTTTTCAGAACCTTATTAATGACATCCTAAGACCGTTGATCGGTTAGAATGTGGTGGTGTATTTGGATGACATTTTGATTTTTGCGCCGGATCTGGAGTCTCATTGGCAGAGCATACGTGAGGTATTGCAATTGTTAAGCGACAATTCGCTTTTTGCTAAGCTGGAGAAATGTGAGTTCGCTGTGCAGAGAATTAGTTTTTTGGGCTACATTATCTCCAGCGAGGGCTTTGAGATGGACCCAGTGAAGGTTCAGGTGGTGCAGGAATGGCCTAGGCCTATTGGTTTGAAACAATACAGAGATTTTTGGGTTTTGCCAATTATTACAGAAAATTCATTAAGAATTTTTCTATAATTGTTAAGCCACTGACCGATCTCACCAGGAAAGGTGCGAATACGGTTCAGTGGACTACTGAGGCCATTGAAGCTTTTGTGTATCTCAAGGAGAGGTTCAGTTCTGCCCCCATCCTTATGCAGCCTGATGAGACCAAGCCTTTTTTGGTGGAGGTTGATGCTTCTTCGGTGGGGGTCGGTGCTGTTTTGTCTCAGGAAAACAAGGATGGAGTACATCCCTGTGCTTTTTTTTCAAAAAAATTTTCTGAGACCGAACTTAATTACGATGTCGGTAATCGGGAATTGCTGGCGATTAAACTCGCATTTGAACATTGGCGTCATCTCTTGGAAGGTGCTAAATTTCCCATTCAGGTTTTTACTGATCATAAGAATCTGATCTATCTTGATGCTGCCAAGCGCTTGAATGCCCGTCAAGCTAGGTGGGCACTTTTTTTTTCGCGGTTTAATTTTTCTGTTACTTACATCCCGGGTACCAAGAATGTAAAAGCTGATGCTTTATCTCGCAGTTTTTCTCCCATGGTTGGTACCGAGGAGGAGGAGAGCATTTTACAGGAAGGTGTTGTGATAGCAGCATTGGACTCCGTTTTGGAAGATGGGATTCTGAAAGCCCAGAAGGATGCCCCATCTAACACTCCCCATGGGAGGTTGTTTGTGCCTAGGAACTTTAGGAGAGATTTGTTTGTGAAGTGTCATGAGTCTCGGTTGGCAGGTCATCCAGGAATTTCGGAGACTAAGAGACTTGTAGGTCGCAGTTTTTGGTTTCCTGGGTGGCAGAAGGAAGTCATTAAGTGGGTGCGTCAATGTACTGTGTGTGCTAGATCTAAGTCTTCACATGCTCCTGCTGCGGGGATGCTTTGCCCTCTGGAGGTTCCTAGTGCACCTTGGACGCATCTTGCTATGGATTTTATTACTGACCTTCCTGCCTCTGAGGGTTTCACTGTTATCTGGGTGGTCGTGGACCGTTTTAGCAAGATGTGTCATTTGGTTCCCTTCATCAAACTGCCCTGTGCCAAGACACTCGCTAAGGCTTTTGTTAAAGAAATTGTCAGACTCCATGGCGTTCCTGCCGACATTGTTTCCGATAGGGGACCTCAGTTCGTGGCTTGTTTTTGGTGTGCCTTTTGTGACAGGTTGGGAGTTCATTTGTAATTTTCATCTGGATATCATCCTGAGTCTAATGGACAGACAGAAAGAAAGAACCAGGATGTTGAACAGTTTTTGCATTGTTTTGTGGCTGACAATCAAGAGGGGTGGTCTGAGTTTCTGCCACTGGCTGAATTTGCTCTTAACAACCATACATCCTCTTCTGCTGGGTGTTCTCCTTTTTTTTGTTGTACTGGGAGACATCCGTCGTTTGGGTCATTCTCCAATTTGGTATCGGCTGTGCCGGAGGAGGAGAATTTTTCCGGTGATTTAGAGAGAGTTTGGACTGATGTACGTCGTAACCTTCAAGAGGCTAACAAAAAATCCAAGAGGTACTTTGACAGGAAACGTCAAGAGGTTTTGCTTACTGTTGGTGACATGGTTTGGTTGTCCTCTAGGAATCTGCGGTTGAGGATTCCTTCTAAGAAATTGGGCCCGAAGTTTGTGGGTCCGTTTAAGGTGCTTCAGGCAGTTAACTAATCTGCTGTTAGGTTGGAGGTTCCTACCTCCTGGAAGATTAATCCGGTGTTTCATGTTTCCTTATTGAAGAAAGCTGATGTTTCTGATAGGGACGCCGCTGTCTCTGTTCCTCCGGTGGAGGAAGATGGTGAATATGAAATTTCTCGCATTCTTAATTCTAGATGGCATAGAGGGAGATTGCAGTATCTCGTCGCTTGGAAAGGTTTCGGTCCCGAGGATAACTCCTGGGTAAGGGCGAATGATGTCTCTGCTCCTAGACTTGTTGGAGCGTTTCACAGGAGGTTTCCTGATAAACCTGGGCCTGGAGGATCCGGAGGATCCTCATAGAAGAGGGGGTACTGTTAGAACCCTCCTGTTAGTTTTTTCTATTTTGCTGGTCGCATGACTTTTTGCCTATTTAATCCAGCTCCGCCCTCCTGGCCTTGCTGGACTTCAGTGTTACATTTACTCTTAAGCTAGCCATGTGCTTTGTACCTTACTCTGTAGTTTGCTTGGTCTTTTGACTACTAGTACTTATGTTTGTTTGTTTGTCTTTGCTCTGCTACAATTTCTGCTAGGAGGTGTCCAACTATATCCCAGTCCTTTATTCTTGTAGGGACCCCTCCCTTATATCTATAGGTCTGCGTTCAGACTAGCCGAGGACTTAGGCGGGTCTGTTCACAAGGAACAGGTCCCCCGCTGCATCGTAGGGAATCAGCTTAGTCCTATTGTAGGGACAGCTACAAGCCCAAGCCCAAATATTTTTTCAGAGCTAGATGCAGATAAAAATTATTTTGAATTTGCAACCTGGTGGAGGTTAGTATAGATGGACTAATAGAACAAGTCCCACACACTGCTACAAGCCCAAGCCCAAATATTTATTCATAGCTAGATGCAGATAAAAATTATTTTGAATTTGAAACCTGGTAAAATTAGTATAGATGGACTAATAGAACATGTCCCACACACTGCTACAAGCCAAAGCCCAAATATTTTTTCATAGCTAGATGCAGATAAAAATTATTTTGAATTTGCAACCT
Source organism: Phyllobates terribilis (assembly GCF_046119375.1). Classification (NCBI taxonomy): domain Eukaryota; kingdom Metazoa; phylum Chordata; class Amphibia; order Anura; family Dendrobatidae; genus Phyllobates; species Phyllobates terribilis. The sequence goes on from NW_027362761.1 coordinate 794,630,655, forward strand.
GGTGGAGGTTAGTATAGATGGACTAATAGAAAAAGTCCCACACACTGCTACAAGCCGAAATATTTTTTCAGACCTAGATGCAGATAAAAATTATTTTGAATTTGCAACCTGGTGGAGGTTAGTAGAGATGGACTAATAGAATGATGCTATGCCCAAAAGGTTTTTTCTTCACTAGGTGCAGTAAAAAAATTGGTATTCTATACACAGGTGGTGTAGCTTGCAACACAGATAGGCTACTCCACTGACTAACACACACTGCAAGAGGCAAAAAAAGATTTGCTTTGCTAAATTTAGCCAAATGCTGTGAAAAAAACTTGCACAGCACTAAAACAGACCTGCCTGGCAAAAAGTGATAGGAACTGATGTAACCTAGCCCTCAAAAGGACTGCAATTACAATTAGTCTTTACTCCCTACCTATCTAGTTAAGAGAACAGACCTGCCTGATAAAAGTCGTAGGAAATGACGTAACCTAGTCCTTAAAAGGACTGCAATCACAACTATTCCCTACTCCCAAGCTATCTGTAGATTTGTGCGAAAATTGTCTTGAAATTAACAAAGTATAGCACACACAGCAACAGCGGTGCCGTCTAACACGCAGCTGCAGCAGTGAGAAAATGGTGGCGACGGGGAAAATGGCTGGGTCTTATAGGGCAAGGACATGTGACATACACTGCCAATGACACATGCCCTTGCTTGTGTGAAAAAAAGCAGTTCGCTCCGTGTGTGCGCTGCTGATAGGCTGAAAGATTGCACCTCCCCACTGCAAATGCAGGAAAGAGAAAAAAAAATGGAGATCTTCATTATTTATGCAGAGATCCATCCCCTGCCCCTCCCCCCGCCCCACTGTACACTCAAACTGTGTATTAACATTAATTTTCAGCATTACTGAGAAAAAATCCAGTTATGATTTTGTTGCACGAACAGTTATCGAACATAACCTCGAACAGCCGAATTTTTTTCAAATTGTTCGTGTTCGCCGAATGGCTCGAACGCCGCCCAAAACAGCTCGAATTTGAGATTGGCGAACAGTTCGAGTCGAACACGGCTCATCTCTAGTCACCACAGTCTGCCTAGGCTATATGCAGTTAAAAATCATTATTAGATACACAGGCGGTGCAGCTTGCTTCGCAGCTGGGATACTATGCTGACTAGCAGACACTGAAGCTTTAGAGCAGACCTCTGAGTAAACAGCTCTTCAGCCTCAACCATCTTTGTTACCTCAAGCCATAGTGTATGTAGTTTCTTACGGTTAAAAGGTAGGGGGGGAGACCCAACCCACCTGTAATTGACGATGCCAACGTCACGTAAAATACAGCAAGGGGACTCCAAAAAGAGTCTCCATTTTTTCCAAAAATTTGGGGCACAAACACCACTTAAGTGGCATCAATTGCCCCAGAGTTGCTTAAAACGGTTGGTGAGGTGATTTTAACAAATCCTCAAGCTTTTACTCTTCCCAGGATGACACATTGGTAGAAAAGTCCTTGCAGATCCATGATTTGTTCATCTTTATGAACGTGAGTCTGTCTACATTGTCAGTGGACAGCCGCGTGCGCTTATCTGTCAGCACACCACCAGCAGAGCTGAACACACGTTCAGAGAGAACAAAAATTATTATTAATTTGAAAGCTGGTGGAGCTTAGTATAGATGGCCTAATAGAATGAGTACCACACACTGCTACTATGCCCAAAATTATTTTCCAGACAAAATGCAGCTAAAAATTCTTAGTAATTTGAAAGCTGGTGGGGCTTAGTATAGATGGCCTAATAGAATGAGTACCACACACTGCTACAGGCCCAAAATTATTTCCAGGCAAGATGCAGCTAAAAATTATTAGTAATTTGAAAGCTGGTGCAGCTTAGTATAGATGGCCTAATAGAATGAGTACCACACACTGCTACAGGCCCAAAATTATTTTCCGGGCTAGATGCAGCTAAAAATTATTAGTAATTTGAAAGCTTAAAACGGTTGGTGAGGTGATTTTAACAAATCCTCAAGCTTTTACTCTCCCCAGGATGACACAGGGGTAGAAAAGTCCTTGCGGATCCATGATTTGTTCATCTATATGAACGTGAGTCTGTCTACATTGTCAGTGGACAGCTGCGTGCGCTTATCTGTCAGCACACCACCAGCAGAGCTGAACACACTTTCAGAGAGAACGCTGGCTGCAGGGCATGACAAGATCTCCAAGGCGTGAGTATCGAGCTCCGGCCATTTATCCAGATTGGAAGCCCAAAAAGAGCAAGGGTCCAGTGACACAGTCATGGCTTCAATGTTCACTTGGAGATACTCCTGTACCATCGTCTCTAGGCGTTGACTATGTGTCAGACTTCTTGTCTCCTGTGGCCTTGCAAAGGATGGGCTAAGAAAGTGGTGAAAGGATTCCGCAAAATTGCTGTTACCAGCAGATACTGTGTTTCTGTTACGGTTTGATTGCTGAAGACTCGACAGTCCCACGGTTGGCAAGTTAGAACTGTGAGATTCACTACGTACACCACTGGTGTTTTGTGGAAAAGCACATGTAAGATTCTGCAACAGTCTCTGCTGATACTCCTGCATGCGTGAATCCCTTTCTATGGCAGGAATTATTTCGGCAAATTTACTTTTGTACCGGGGATCTAAGAGTGTGGCAACCCAGTAGTCAGGATTATTTCAAATTCTGACAATTCGAGGGTCATGTTGCAGGTAGTGCAGCAAGAAGGCACTCATGTGTCTTGCGCATCCAGGAGCACCAAGTCCCTGTTGTGTTGGTGGCGAGGTAAGAATCATGCTTCCTTCCTCTGCCCTCTCCCCCAAACCTCGCAATACAGAAATGTGATCAAGGTCTCCCTCATCTGATGAGTCTTCCATGCCCATCACCAGTTCGTCCTCCACTTCTTCCTGGGCTCCTGCACCTTCCTCACTAGTCTGGCTACTACCATGCGCCCTGGTTAATCCCTCTCCCCCACCCTCACATGCCTGCCGCCTTGGTGCTGCCGACCGTCTGGACCTTGCAGATGTTAGCCCTTCCGCATGCAACTTCTTCTCCTCTACTTCCTCCACCTCTTCTTGTCCCACCACCTGACTCCGAATTCTGTTTAACGTGTGCAGCTAAAAATTATTGGTAATTTGAAAGCTGGTGAAGCTTAGTATAGATGGCCTAATAGAATGAGTACCACACACTGCTACAGGCCCAAAATTATTTTCCAGGCAAGATGCAGCTAAAAATTATTAGTAATTTGATAGCTGGTGGAGCTTAGTATAGATGGCCTAATAGAATGAGTACCACACACTGCTACAGGCCCAAAATTATTTTCCAGGCAAGATGCAGCTAAAAATTATTAGTAATTTGATAGCTGGTGGAGCTTAGTATAGATGGCCTAATAGAATGAGTACCACACACTGCTAATATGCCCAAAAGGTTTTACTTGGCTAGGTGCAGTAAAAAAATTGTATTACATACACAGGTGGTATAGCTTGCAACACAGATAGGCTACTCCACTGACTAACACACACTGCAAGAGGCCCAAAAGGATTTGCTTAGCTAGATTTAGCCAAATGCTGTGAAAAACACTTGCACAGCACTAAAACAGACCTGCCTGGCAAAAAGTGATAGGAACTGATGTAACCTAGCCCTCAAAAGGGCTGCAATTACAACTAGTCACTACTCCCAACCTATCTGTCTATTTAAGAGCACAGACCTGCCTGCTAAAAGTCATAGGAAATGCTGTAACCTAGCCCTCAAAAGGGCTGCAAATAGAACTAGTCCCTACTCCCAAGCTATCTGTCTATTTCAGATAAAACTCGCTTGCAATTCACACAGTTATACTGTATAGCGCACACACAGCAGCAGCCGTGCCGTCTAACACTCAGCTGCAGCAGTGAGAAAATGGTGGGGACGGGGAAAATGGCTGGGTCTTATAGGGCAAGGACATGTGACATACACAGCCAATGACACATGCCCTTGCTTGTGTGAAAAAAAGCACTTTGTTCCATGTGTGCACTGCTGATAGGCTGACTGACTGCACCTCCCCACTGTAAATACGGGAAAGAGAAAAAAAAATGGAGATCTTAATTATTTCTGCAGAGATCCATCCCATGCCCCTCCCCCCACTCAAACTGTGTATTAACATTGATTATCAGCATTACTGTGAAAAAATCCAGTTACGATTTTGGTGCACGAACAGTTATCGAACATAACCTCGAACAGCCGGATTTTTTTCAAATCATTCGGGTTCGTCGAACGGCTCCAACACCGCCCAAAACAGCTCGAATTTGAGATTGGCGAACAGTTCGATTCGAACACCGCTCATCTCTACTAATAATATGCTAAATAGTTGCAAGTCAAATTTATATATGAGATAGCCAAGATGATTGTTTATAAAATGATGGTAGTCTCACGTTTGAAGCAGCAATGCATGACGAGATATGGAGCTTGAAAGTCAAAAGTTCAAAACATTTTATCCTTTTGGTCATCAGTGTATTACTGTCCAGCAGTCAAAGGGCCTCACACTCTGAAATGCTATGGATTAAAAAATACAAAGACCAAATTTATTAAAGTTTTAAGCTTTAATATAAAAAATACAGTGCTTACAAGAAAAAGTATCAAAAGAGAAACATACAGCACCACACAAATAAACAAAACAGTTCTAAAATAAAAATGGAGATATAACAGAAATACCTAAACGTTTCCATCTAAATGTATTCTTCTGTTTACTTGAGGGTACAAGAAAGAGTTTATTGACCACATCTAGCAGAAGCTGACCCCCACATGCAAACAACTCTCCATTGTTTAACGCATCTGTGGCGCCACTGAGAGTTCGGTCGCCACAGAGGTACTGCATCTCACCCAGAGGTGTGGTATCTCACTCTCAGGTATGGAAGGAGTACAGCCCGGGACCCTAACACCTGCATCCAACACATTCCACTTCAGTGGGGGGAGGGCGAGATTGCTCCTAAGGGAGAGCACAGTCCCTGGTCCCTAGCTGAAGGGTGGAACTATGTAGCGGGTGTGGGTGGAGGAAGCAGTTTAGGGGAGCACATGAAAGGAAGGTATAAATAGAGAGGCCATCTTGTTTAGAGGGAGGAGATCAGGTCAGTCTACAGTGAGAGGAGATGGGAGCAGGAGCTCTGTAGGAGCTCTGCTCAGGGAGGAGAGCCTGAGGAGAGGCCCAAGACTGAAGGAGAAGGAGAGGAGCAGGAAGGGCTCCAGGAATGGGGAAGGGACCCCAGGGGTACGGGCAGTGCTGGAGGCCACCCGTACGCCCGAATCTACCAGGAGGTGAAGGGGTCAGGCCACGCAAAGGGGACCGGTCCCTCAACTAGCGGAGTACTTTATGTCTCAACTAGAAACCGGAGGCAGCAGTATTTCAAGTCCTGCAGCCAACAGTCCATATCAGTCTCACCAAGAAGGTAGCCATAGAGGACCCAGGGGACGGAACAGATGTCGACCGACAAGGCCCGCGGGTACCGGATTGGGATACTAGGTATGAGGTGCAGGGAGACGGCCAGAGAGAACACACAGAAGGGGGTCCCGCTAAGTACTCCGGAGATATCTGAGGGTTGACTGAACCCCTCCCTGAGTAAGCGCAGCACGACGAGGCAAGTTACACTGGTACCTGTAATTTGGACTGCAACAACCGTGAGTAAAGACCCTGAAGACTGCACCCCATCGTCTCTGTGATTATTATCTGCGCCATCACCCCTGCACTACAACGCCAAGCATCACCTATAATATCTACAACATCTCTACACTGCCCTGGAGTTAAGCTCTGCCTGTGGAGAGCTGAACCAACCCTGCTGCACCAACATCAGTTCCAGAGGTTCTGCACAGCAGCGGCGGCTCCATATAGCCGCATACCACAGGTGGCGTCACGAACTATATATTTAAAACTATAAAATCCCCTGTAAATATTCCCCTTTTGAATGACTGCCCTGGGTCACGGACCGGGTCACCGCAACTGTGACATCTCCCCAAGCAACGACCGGCCTGGCACCGAGTATCCCCACGGCCCAGGGGTCACGTCACATCATTGTGTCCTGGGCTCAAATTTCCAGGATGGCTTAGATTGTAATATTGAAATCACTAGCCTGCAGCTGGACCTTGGGCTAATAAGGGGCGAGCATCTTTCATATAAAATGCCATGTTTCTTCAAACTGTGCCCCTCCCTATAGCAGATAGGAAATGTCCAGCCTAGCCACTAAAGACCGTCTCTCTAAGCTTTTAAGTTCTTGCTCACCAGGTCAAGGTGTCAGGAATACCACTATGTAGTCTGTGAAACCCTCCCTTGGTTCTGAGTTCCTGTAATAAGAGTACATAGAGCTTATGCTGTGCCCTTTGTGTAGTGTCAGTCATGGCTGACTTAATCTAATGTTACTTGACTGATGTTATTGTAACGACCGGAACGCCGGTCGAATGTGTATAAGGGATACGGCGCTGCTATGAATGACTCCGACCTCGTATAGTGGCAAATAACTTTCTTTATACTGGTCACACAAATGAAAGGGTTAAATAACTCTACAAAATATGGGCCATAACAGCCACTAACACAAAATACAAGTTATGCAGCCCGAGAGAGCCCAAGTGCCAATCTCGCGGGAATGAGCCAAACTACCCCTGGGCTATGCCGCTCCCACCCTTATTCAGTACAGGGCCTACCCAGGATGTTACTGTGGATGTGGCATGTGGTCCTCCCAGGAATATAACCTTACACCCCCCTCCCACACTAATACAATGGGATCTGGGTAGCCTTGTTTTCCCCTAAGAGAACACTCATATATATATTTAGCCAACGCGTTACCTATACAGTGTACAGTTTCTCTTCCTACAAGAGCAAAGAGAAATCTCTCAGACTTAATAAACAAACTGTTAACAAACTAAACCTTTTATTAGACCCTGATATCTGGTCACAGGGTTTGTTAAGCTTCTCCTTCTCACCAAGCTCTTCAGTACATTCAGGTGTAAGCAGGAATTAGAATCATTCTCAGTCTCAAAGTGTAGTTCACAACACGGCTCCTTTGTAGTATCCACATACACAGAATCTTAGTATGTCAGATCCTTCACAATCTTTGGATCAAGCCTGATCAGTCCATCAGCAGTGATATACACCAGGCAGTTCTCAGCACTACTGGAATCACTAACTAGCTTTCCCTAACTGACTACACAGTTGGTGACCGGTCACATATCTCAGTTACTCACAAGGCACAGCTTCTTCTTGGACACACCGTCTGGCTGCAGTCTGTACAAGTTCCCAAACGTCCCCCTGGGGATCAGACATGTCTCGTCTCCTCGGAGGACTTCCTTGTTCTGTGTTTCCCGGGCTTTTTTACAGATCCCTGGGCTTTTTCTTTACTTGTTTCTTTCTGACCCCTAATGGCCGGACTAAGTCATTGCAGGAGAAATTTATACTGTCAATAATATGAACTCATTACTATAAAGACATCACAACACGTTACATTATAATTTTCCTTACAGATAAATATAAGAGATACAAGAGATATATGCACGGAGACCAAAGGTGTCCAACTTGACCCACTAAAGGGTGCAATATTTAATTCAAAATTCTGTTACACAGCCATGAAGTCTCTACGCATGCCCAAACCAAAATAATATCATTTTATGCCCAAAATATCAACAAACTGTTCTTATGATAACAATTTGCCCTTCAGCTACAGACTAGAAGTCTCTATGTCCTAAATCATTGATTTTCAAAACATTTTACACAGTTAAACAGAGAAATTAACAACGCAGTATACACAAAATCTAAGCTAAAAACAAAATTAGCATATACCGTATTTTTCGGGCTATAAGACGCACCGGACCATAAGACTAACCTAGGTTTTAGAGGAGAAAAAAAAAAGCAAAAAATGTTGTCATGATGCACTGTTATGGGGATTGGGTCTGCTGCTGACACTGTTATAGGGATAAGGTCCTCCAATTCTGTATCTATTTCCCCCATCCTTGTATATATGGTCCCCCTTCCTGTTATGTGTGGCCCCTATCCCCATCCTAGTATGCATGGCACCCCTCATCTCCATCCTGGTATGCATGGCACCCCTCATCCCCATCCTGGTATGCATGGCACCCCAATCCCCCTTCCTGGTATGTATGGCACCACTCATCCCTCATCCTGGTATGTATGGCACCCCTCATTCCTCATCCTGGTATGCATGGCACCCCTCATCCTGGTATTCATGGCACACCTCATCCTGGTATGATTGGCACTCCTCATCCTGGTATGCTTGGCACCCCTCATCCTGGTATGCATTGGCACCCTTCATCACTCATCCTGGTATGCATGGCACCCCTCATCCTGGTATGCTTGGCACCCCTCATCCTGGTATGCTTGGCACCCCTCATCCTGGTATGCTGGGCACCCCTCATCCTGGTATGCATGGCAGCCTTCATCCTGGTATGCATTTCACCCCTCATTCTGGTATGCATTTCACCCCTCATCTTGGTATGCATTGCACCCCTCATACTGGCATGCATGGCACCCCTCATACTGGCATGCATGGCACCTCTCATACTGGTATGCTTGGCACCTCTCATACTGGTATGCTTGGCACCCCTCATCCTGGTATGCATGGCACCCCTCATCCTGGTATGCATGGCACCCCTCATACTGGTATGTATTGTATACATACCCAAGTGTGTCAACAAGTATGATATATACCTAGGATCAGATTTTGGTTGACACATGTTTGAATCTTATGAAGAGCATGTCCTGAAAGATTCAGGCAGTGTTGAAAGCCAAAGGTGGATTTACAAAATACTAATAAAATAATAAAAATTAAAATTTTGATTTTTAGGAGCAAAACAGTAACAATGCAGTGACGTGACAAGAATCTGCATAACTAATAATATGCTAAATAGTTGCAAGTTAAATTTATGTATGAGATAGCCAAGATGATTGTTTATAAAATGATGGTAGTCTCACATTTGAAGCAGCAATGGATGACGAGATATGAAGCTTGAAAGTCAAAAGTTCAAAACATTTTATCCTTTTGGTCATCAGTGTAATACTGTCCAGAAGTCAAAGGGCCTCACACTCTCTGAAATGCTATGGATTAAAAAATACAAAGACCAAACTTATTAAAGTGTTAAGCTTTAATATAAAAAATATAGTGCTTACAAGAAAAGGTATCAAAAGAGAAATATACAGCGCCACACAAATAAACAAAACAGTTCTAAAATAAAAATGGAGATATAACAGAAATACCAAAACGTTTCCATCTAAATGTATTCTTCTGTTTACTTGAGGGTAGAAGAAAGAGTTTATTGACCACATGTAGCAGAAGCTGACCCCCACAAGCGAACAACTTTCCATTGTTTATCGCATCTTTGAGTCCTGGGCTCAAATTTCCAGGATGGCTTAGATTGTAATATTGAAATCACTGGCCTGCAACTGGACCTTGGGCTAATTAGGGGCGAGTATCTTTCATATAAAATGCCATGTTTCTTCCAACTGTGCCCCTCCCTATAGCAGATAGGAAATGTCCAGCCTAGCCACTAAAGACCATCTCTCTAAGCTTTTAAGTTCTTGCTCACCAGGTCGAGGTGTCAGAAATACCACTCAGTAGTCTGTATAATTTTCCTTACAGATAAATATAAGAGATACAAGAGATATATGCACGGATACCATAGGTGTCCAACTTGACCCACTAAAGGGTGCAATATTTAATTCAAAATTCTGTTACACAGCCATGAAGTCTCTACGCATGCCCAAACCAAAATAATATCATTTTATGCCCAAAATATCAACAAACTGTTCTTATGATAACAATTTGCCCTTCAGCTACAGACTAGAAGTCTCTATGTCCTAAATCATCGATTTTCAAAACATTTTGCACAGTTAAACAGAGAAATTTGCGACGCAGTATACACAAAATCTAAGATAAAAACAAAATTAGCATATACCGTATTTTTTGGACTATAAGACGCATCGGACCATAACACTAACCTAGGTTTTAGAGGAGAAAAAAAGGAAAAGCAAAAAATGTTGTCATGATGCACTGTTATGGGGGATGGAGTCTGCTGCTGACACTGTTATAGGGATAATGTCCTCCAATTCGGTATCTATATCCCCCATCCTGGTATATATGGTCCCCCTTCCTGTTATGAGTGGCCCCAATCCCCATCCTGGTATGCATGGCACCCCTCATGTCCATCCTGGTATGCATGGCACCCCTCATCCCCATCCTGGTATGCATAGCACCCCAATCGCCCATCCTGGTATGTATGGCACCCCTCCTCCCTCATCCTGATATGTATGGCACCGCTCATTCCTCATCCTGGTATGCATGGCACCCCTCATCCTGGTATTCATGGCACCCCTCAACCTGGTATGCATGGAAACCCTCAACCTGGTATGCATGGCACCCCTCATACTGGTATGATTGGCACCCCTCATCCTGGTATGCTTGGCACCCCTCATCCTGGTATGCTTGGCACCCCTCATCCTGGTATGCATGGCACCCTTCATCCTGGTATGCATTTCACCCCTCTTTCTGGTATGCATTTCACCCCTCATGTTGGTATGTATGGCACCCCTCATACTAGTATGCATGGCAACACTCATCCTGGTATGCTTGGCACCCCTCATACTGGTATGCATGGCACCCCTCATCCTGGTATGCATGGCACCGCTCATCCTGGTATGCATGGCACCGCTCATCCTGGTATGCTTGACACCCCTCATCCTGGTATGATTGGCACCCCTCACCCTGATATGCTTGGCACGCCTCAACCTGGTATGCATGGCACCTCTCATCCTGGTATGCATAGCACCCCTCATCCCCATCACACTACACAAAAAAAACGATGCTACTCACCTTCCTTCCCTCTGCTCCAGTGCTGCGTGCTACTCTGCTGCCAGAGGCTGATCTCAACGTGTGAGCCGAGCATGACGTCACTGCCTTGTGCCCTCACATGGTGAGATGAGCTGCTGGAATAGTCACTGCTCCCCACGCCTGGACTATGGGCGTGGGGAGTAGTTACTATTCACTCTCCTTAATAGCGAGCACACACTATAGCCACAGCAGCGGCTCCTGCAGCAGCTGGGCAATTGCGTGTGCCCGCTAGTAAAGAGCATGAATTTCACTACTCCCAACGCCCATGGGCGTGAAGAGGAGTGAATATTCATGCTCTTTTATAGCAGGCATATATGACCGCCGAGCCAATGCAGGAGCCGCGGCTGCTGCTGACATTGTACGCCTGCTATTAAGGAGAATGAAAATTCACTGCTCTGCACGCCCATGGGCGTGAGGAGCATTGAATATTCATTTTATTTTAGCAATGGGCACATGGAAGAGCTTTAGCCGCCGGCTCCTGCCTCCTGTGCCCTGCTCCTCCGCCGCTCCCACTCTCCCCACCACCCACAGCAAGAGTACAATGTATAGCAGATTCAGACTATAAGACACCCCCCCCCCCCCACTTTCCTAAAATTTTCCAAAATTTGGGGGGGGGGGGGAGTGAGTCTTATAGTCTGAAAAATACTGTACCCTGTGGTAAGTAAATAAATAGTAACAGTACATGTAAATAACATAGGGTACTTAGTTAACACTATTTTGATAAAAAAAAATAAAAGCCATCCCACTGCGACAAGATATACCCAATCAGGACTGTTCTATCTCTAGAATTTAAACCTCACCTTATGTCAGCTGACCTCAATATTGATGAAGGCAGGGAAGGACCCAGATCCGACTGTCCAGACACCTGCTCATGGGTACCTATATAGATAAAATGCCTAGCTTAAAAAGGAGGAGCCATACCCCTGTTTGCACAAAGTACATGAAACTACAGAAAAACCAAGGAAATGATCCAAACATAAGTTGGTATAAGTACAATGTGTAGGAGCATGCTCACACTGAGGCCATTTAATAAACTAAACCTAAGATAAAAACAAAATGAACTTATACCCTGTATTAAGTAGATAAATAGTAATAGTACATGTAAACAGCATAAGGTACTTAGTTAACACTATTTTGATCAAAAAAGCGTAAAAGCCATCCCACCACGACAAGGTGTACCCAATCAGGATGGTCCTATATCTAGTATTAAAACCTCACGCTAATCATATTGGCAACTTATAGATTACTAGCTATTGAACCTGTTCTACTCCCGGGTAGTGAGCATTTTTATTGGTATATGGTCTCCCATGCTGGTATGTGCTCCCTCCCTCCTGGTATTTGTGCTGCCCCCATCCTGTCCCCACCAACCTATCCTGGTATGCATGGCACCCCTCATCCCCATTCTGGTATGCATGGCACCCCTCACCCCCAATCCTGGTATGCATGGCACCCCTCACCCCCAATCCTGGTATGCATGGCACCCCATCACTCATCCCTATCCTGGTATGTATGGTTTCCCCCATCCTGGTATGCATGGCCCCTCATCCGAATCCTGGTATGCATGGCACTCCGCATCCCTATCCTGGTATGCATGGCCACTCATCTAAATCCTGGTATGCATGGCACCCCTCATCCCCAATCCCGGTATTCATGGCACCCCTCATCCCAAAACCTGGTATGCATGGCACCCCTCATCCCCAACACTGGTATGCATGGCACTCCTCATCCCCAATCCTGGCATGCATGGCACCCCTCATGCCCAATCCTGGTATGCATGGCAACCCTCACGCCCAATCCTGGTATGCATGGCACCCCTCATGCCCAATTCTGGTATGCATGGCACCCCTCAAGCCTAATCCTGGTATGCATGGCACCCCTCATCTCCAATCCCGGTATGCATGGCACCACTCATCCTCAATCCCGGTATGCTGGCACCCCTCATCCCCAATCCCGGTATGCATGGCACCCCTCATCCCCAATCCTGGTATGCATGGCACCCCTAATCCCCAATCTTGGTATGCTTGGCTCCCTCATCCGCAATCCTGGTATGCATGGCACCCCTCATCCACAATCCTGGTATGCATGGCACCCCCCATCCCCAATCCTGGTATGCATGGCACCCCTCATACCCAATCCTGGCATGCATGGCTCCCTTATCCCCAATCCTGGTATGCATGGCTCCCTCATCCCCAATCCTGATATGCATGGCACCCCTCATCCCCAATCCTGGTATGCATGGCACCCCTCATCCCCAATCCTGGTATGCATGGCTCCCTCATCCCCAATCCTGATATGCATGGCACCCCTCATCCTCAATCCCGGTATGCATGGCACCCCTCATCCCCAATCCCGGTATGCATGGCACCCCTCATCCCCAATCCCGGTATGCATGGCACCCCTCATGCCCAATCCTGGTATGCATGGCAACCCTCACGCCCAATCCTGGTATGCATGGCACCCCTCATGCCCAATCCTGGTATGCATGGCACCCCTCAAGCCTAATCCTGGTATGCATGGCACCCCTCATCTCCAATCCCGGTATGCATGGCACCACTCATCCTCAATCCCGGTATGCTGGCACCCCTCATCCCCAATCTCGGTATGCATGGCACCCCTCATCCCCAATCCTGGTATGCATGGCACCCCTAATCCCGAATCTTGGTATGCTTGGCTCCCTCATCTGCAATCCTGGTATGCATGGCACCCCTCATCCACAATCCTGGTATGCATGGCACCCCCCATCCCCAATCCTGGTATGCATGGCACCCCTCATACCCAATCCTGGCATGCATGGCTCCCTTATCCCCAATCCTGGTATGCATGGCTCCCTCATCCCCAATCCTGATATGCATGGCACCCCTCATCCCCAATCCTGGTATGCATGGCACCCCTCATCCCCAATCCTGGTATGCATGGCTCCCTCATCCCCAATCCTGATATGCATGGCACCCCTCATCCTCAATCCCGGTATGCATGGCACCCCTCATCCCCAATCCCGGTATGCATGGCACCCCTCATCCCCAATCCCGGTATGCATGGCACCCCTCATCCCCAATCTTGGTATGCACGGCTCCCTCATCCCCAATCCTGGTATGCATGACACCCCTCATCCTCAATCCTGGTATGCATGGCACCCCTCATCCCCAATCCTGGTATGCATGGCACCCCTCATCCCCAATCCTGGTATGCATGGCTCCCTCATCCCCAATCCTGGTATGCATGGCTCCCTCATCCCCAATCCTGGTATGCATGGCTCCCCTCATCCCCAATCCTGGTATGCATGGCTCCCCTCATCCCCAATCCTGGTATGCATGGCACCCCTCATCCCCAATCCTGATATGTGTTAGAGCCCTCCTGTTAGTTTTTTCTATCTTGTGTTTTGCGGTCACGTGACCATCTGCCAATATATTCCAGCTCCGCCCTTCTGGCTTTGCTGGACTTCAGTGTTGTTTGACTGTCTTGCTAGCCTGGTGCTTCGGTGCCTATCTCTGTCAGTTCGCTTGGTCCTCTGGGACCTCTAGTACTTTTTGTCAGTTTGTCTTTTGTGTTCTACAACAACTTCTGTTTTGTAGGTGTCCCATATTTGTCCCAGTCCTTAGTTCTTTTAGGGACCCCTCCCTTAATTCTATAGGTCTTCGTTCAGACGAGCCGAGGACGAAGGCGGGTCTGTTCACTAGGAACAGGCAGCCCGCTACATCGTAAGGATTCAGCTTAGCCTTACTGTAGGGACAGCTTTCCCTTATCTTTCCTTAGTTCTTGTTGCAGATCATAATAGTAAGTCCAGCCCAAACAAAAAAAACTTAAGGAAAGATATTTGGGGATCAGTATGGTTTCCGTCCAGGAGTTGGCTCAAAGCTTGCAAGGATTGTCTCTGGAGGTGGCCGAGCTCCAGCAACAAGTGAGTAGCTGTTCTGGAAAGCATTCTGTCGAACCCAAGGTAGGACTGCCTGATGTTTTTTGTGGTAAACAGCAAGATTTTTTTCCTTTAAAAATGCTTGTTTGTTATATTTTCGTTTTGAGACCAAGATCCTCTGGGAATGAATCACAGCGCATTGGTTTTATTATGTCACTTTTGTGCCAGGAACCACAGGGGTGGGCCTTTTCTCTCCAACCTAATGATCCAAGTTTGGGGTCTGTTGAGGAATTTTTTTCTGCTATGGGTCTATTATATGACGATCCTGATCGAATCTCATTTGCTGAATCAGAACTTAGACGTTTGAATCAGGGGTCAGATGATGTTGAAAATTATTGCACACACTTCAGGAGATGCGCCTCAGAAGTTAAATGGAATGATTCTGCGCTGAGATGTTTATTTCTTGCTGATCTGAGTGAAAGGGTTAAGGATTTGCTAATTGCATTCCCTGCACCTGAGACACTGCAGGAGGCTATGCAGTTAGCTGTTCGTATAGACAGGAGACTGAGGTCCAGGGTGAATGATGTAAAAACTCCTGTAACGTCAGGTCCTAGTTCCCAGAAAATATGCTCTGACAGCGGAGAATCAATGGAGGTGGGGGCAATGTCACTCTGCTCTCAGGAAAGAGACCAGAGATTCGCCGAAGGTTTGTGTCTTTATTGTGGTAAAGCTGACCATTTGATTAAGTATTGTGAGCGTCGTTTAAGTAAAGAAAAAAAAAATGTCAGTTACGCCCGTATAGCTTGTTTACGCTCTGCAGGAGTATTTCTTTCTGGGAGTACCACTCTGCAGGGAGATTTGATTGAATTTCAGGTATTTGTGGATTGTGGTTCAACACTTAATGTGATTGATAAAGGGTTTTTGGAAAACCTTAAATTGAAATCCAAACCTTTGTCATCACCTATTTCTTTGGTTGCAATTGATAACACTCCTTTGAAATGTATTACTCACAAGACTGCTGCATTTTCCCTCACTATCAATGGAGTTCACCAAGAAATTTTGGACTTGGTTGTTTTGGATAATTTGCCCTCTCCAGTTGTTCTAGGATTGCCTTGGTTAAAACTGCACAATCCTTTATTGGACTGGTCTACTAATGTGATTGGAGTCTGAAGTGCTATGATAAATGTTGTAATGGTCGCATTTCAGCTGTGGTAAAAGGGGAATTACCTGTACTTATTCAAGATTTTTGGAGGTTTTTTTCGGAGGAAGAGTCGCAAGTTTTACCTCCTCAAAGGGATTATGATTGCGCCATTGAGCTTGTTCCGGGTGCTACTCTTCCCAAAAGTCACTTGTTTAATTTGACTATCCCTGAAAGAAAGGCTTTGAAGGAGTACATAGAGACTAGCCTGGCTGCTGGTCACATTAGACCTTCTAAGTCGCCGGTGGCAGTTGGATTCTTCTTTGTTAAAAAAAAAGGATGGCGGTTTACGTCCATGTCTGGATTTTCATGAAATTAATAAGATTACCGTACGCAATTCCTACCCATTGCCGTTAATTCCTGACTTGTTTAACGAGTTAGTGGGAGCCAAGTGGTTCTCCAAAATTGATCTCCGGGGGGCATACAATTTGTTACGAGTGAAGGAGGGTGATGAATGGAAAACTGCTTTTAACACTCCGGTAGGTCATTTTGAGAATCTGGTGATGCCTTTTGGTCTTACAAATACGTATTTGAGACCCTTCTGACTAGCCGATCCACAGCCTGCAGCCCCTGGTAAGAGTACCATTTCATCCATGTCAATTCTTAATGACACATTTCCCCTGCTACTCAGCAAATAAGGGAATAGAGGGTACTTTACTCTCTCTTGTAGGGGGAATCTGCTTAAATGTTTTGTCATTTGCAAAACTTTATATTAATTGAAAACATGCACGCAGCACCTTATATAACAAGCTCTGTCTGACTGCTTCTTAGCAGTGCACTACATAGTGTGCCACCACATGGCCAGTCTAATAATAGCCTGTTAATCCTGACACTATCATGTATTTTCTTAAATTATAGGCTTATTATATATATTTTTATAACTTGTTGCCTCATTTGTCAGGAATTATGGGTGCATTGCTTTTCATCTTTATGGTGTTTTGTTTTCTTTTACTTGCAAATTTATGTGAACTTGACTAAGTATTTAGTACTCAAGCAGGCCTTGCTCAGCCAGATCGGATATTTCATTGTCTACCTTGCTTTTCACTTTGATGTTTTGGGCTTTATTTTTAAACGAATGTTTCAATAAAATATGTATTCTTTTCTAAACCATGATGACTCTGTTCTTCTCTTGTTAAAAAATGTTGTTTTTGAGTCGGTATAGAAGGGTGTTTGGGGGGATTTTGTTCCACCGCTTACACCCATTTTCTGACATTTGGGTTATTCTTCTAACCCTATCCTTATGCAGCTTGATGAGACCAAGCCTTTTTTGGTCGAGGTCGATGCTTCATCGGTGGGGGTCGGAGCAATTTTGTCTCAGGAGAACAAGGGTGGAGTACATCCTTGTGCCTTCTTTTCGAGGAAATTTTCAGAAACCGAACTGAATTATGATGTTGGAAATCGGGAGTTGCTGGCTATTAAACTTGCATTTGAACATTGGCGTCATTTTTTGGAAGGCGCTAGATTTCTTATTCAGGTTTTCACAGATCATAAGAATTTGATCTATCTGGATGCTGCCAAGCGCTTGAATGCCCGTCAAGCTAGGTGGGCACTTTTTTTTTCTCGGTTTCATTTTTCTGTTACCTATATCCCTGGTACTAAGAATGTTAAAGCCGATGCTTTATCTCGCAGTTTCTCTACTACGGTCGGTGCCGAGGAGGAGTAGAGCATTTTACAGAAAGGAGTTGTGGTGGCGGCTTTGGACTCCGTCTTGGAGAATGGGATTCTGAAAGCTCAAGATGATGCTCCATCTAACACTCCTCATGGGAGATTGTTCGCGCCTAGAGCCTTTAGGAGAGATTTGTTTGTGGAGTGTCACGAGTCTCGGTTGGCAGGTCATCCAGGAATTTCGGAAACTAAGAGACTTATCAGTCACCGTTTTTGGTGGCCTGGATGGCAGAGGGAAGTCATCAAGTGGGTGCATCAGTGTACTGTGTGTGCTTGGTCAAAGGCTTCACATACTCCTGCTGCGGGGTTGCTTTGCCCTCTGGAAGTTCCTAGCGCGCCTTGGATGCATCTCACTATGGATTTTATTACTGATCTTCCTGTGTTCGAGGGTTTTACTGTCATCTGGGTGGTCGTGGACCGTTTTAGTAAGATGTGTCACTTGGTTCCATTCATTAAGTTGCCCTGCGCCAAGACACTCGCAAAGGCGTTTGTTAAGGAGATTGTCAAACTCCATGGTGTTCCCACAGATATTGTTTCTGATAGAGGACCTCAGTTTGTGGCTCTCTTTTGGGGTGCTTTTTGTGACAGGTTGGGAGTCCATTTGTCATTTTCGTCTGGTTATCATCCTGAGTCTAATGGACAGACTGAAAGAAAGAACCAGGATGTTGAACAGTTTTTGCGTTGTTTTGTGGCAGACAATCAAGAGGTGTGGTCTGAGTTTCTGCCTCTCGCAGAATTTACTCTTAACAATCATACATCCTCCTCTGCTGGGTGTTCTCCTTTTTTTGTTGTACTGGGAGACATCCATCTTTTGGTTCGCTCTCCAAATTAGGGTTGGCTGTGCCGGAGGAGGAGAATTTTTCCTGTGATTTGGAGAGAGTTTGGACTAATGTACGTTGCTACCTTCAAGAGGCTAACAAGAAATCCAAGAAATATTTTGACAGGAAACGTAAAGAGGTTTTGTTTACTGTGGGTGACATGGTTTGGTTGTCCTCGAAGAACCTGCGGTTGAGGATTCCCTCTAAAAAACTAGGTCCTAAGTTTGTGGGTCCATTTAAAGTGCTTCAGGTTGTTAACCCGTCTGCTGTTAGGTTGGATGTCCCTACTTCCTGGAAGATTAATCCTGTGTTTCATGTTTCCTTGTTGAAAAAGGCTGACGTTTCTGATAGGGACGCCACTATCACAGTTCCTCCTGTGGTGGAAGACGGCGAATTTGAGATTTCGCGTATCTTGAATTCTAGATGGCATAGAGGGAGATTACAGTATCTTGTCGCCTGGAAGGTTTTCGGTCCCGAAGACAACTCCTGGGTAAGGACGGATGATGTCTCTGCTCCTAGGCTTGTTAAAGCTTTCCACAGGAGGTTTCCAGATAGGCCTGGGCCTGGAGGATCCGGAGGATCCTCATAAAAGAGGGGGTACTGTTAGAACCCTCCTGTTAGTTTTTTCTATCTTGTGTTTTGCGGTCACGTGACCATCTGCCTATATATTCCAGCTCCGCCCTTCTGGCTTTGCTGGACTTCAGTGTTGTTTGACTGTCTTGCTAGCCTGGTGCTTCGGTGCCTATCTCTGTCAGTTCGCTTGGTCCTCTGGGACCTCTAGTACTTTTTGTCAGTTTGTCTTTTGTGTTCTACAGCAACTTCTGTTTAGGAGGTGTCCCATTTTTGTCCCTGTCCTTAGTTCTTTTAGGGACCCCTCCCTTAATTCTATTCGTTCAGACTAGCCGAGGACGAAGGTAGGTCTGTTCACTAGGAACAGGCAGCCCGCTACATCGTAGGGATTCAGCTTAGTCTTACTGTAGGGACAGCTTTCCCTTATCTTTCCTTAGTTCTTGTTGCAGATCATAACAATATGCATGGCACCCCTCATCCCCAATCCTGGTATGCGTGGTACCCCGCATTCCTATCCTGGTATGTATGGTACCCCTTATCCCTATTCTGGTATTCATGGCACTCCTCACCCCCCAATCCTGGTATGCATGTTTCCCTCACCCCTCAATCCTGGTATGCATGGTCCCCTCACCCCCCCAATCCTGGTATGCATGGTCCCCTCACCCCCCAATCCTGGTATACATGGGCCTCTCATCCCCCAATAATGGTATGTGTGGTACCCCTCATCCTGGTATGCGTGGTCCCCTCACCCTCCAATCATGGTATGTGTGGTACTTCTCACCCCCCAATCCTTGTATGCATGGTCCCCTCACCCCCCAATCCTGGTAAGTGTGGTACCCCTCACCCCCAATCCTGGTATGCGTGGTATCCCTCACCCCCCAATCCTGGCATGCATGGTCCCCTCACCCCCAAATCCTGGTATGTATGGTACCCCTCACCCCCCAATCCTGGTATGCATGGTCCCCTCACCCCCCAATCCTGTTATGTGTGGTAGCCCTCACCCCCCAATCCTTGTTTGCATGGTCTCCTCACCCCCCAATCCTGGTATGTGTGGTACCCCTCACCCCCCAATCCTGGTATGTGTGGTACCCCTCACCCCCCAATCCTGGTATGCATGGTCCCCTCACCCCGCAATTCTGGTATGCATGTTACCCTCAACCCCCAATCCTGGTATGCATGGTCCCCTCACCTCCCCATCATGGTATGCATGGTCCCCTCACCCCCAACTCCTGGTATGTGTGGCCCCCTCACCCCCCAATCCTAGTATGTGTGGCCTACTCATCCCTTTCACACTGTACACACATACAATACAAAAAAATAAACATCTATGCTCACCTTTGTTCTCTGTCCTCCAGCGCTGCTGCGTCCTGTTCTGCCGGAGGCCGGGGGAGGAGTGCAGTGCCGGAGCACTGCACTGTCTGGCGCCATTTTGCTGAAAACACGCTGTAAATGTGTCTTCAGTAAAATGGCGCCGGATAGCGCTATGCGCATGCGCCCATCCGACGCCTCACTCCTGCCCTGGTCTCCAGCGAAGAGAGATGACGCGGCAACGCTCATCCCGGTCAGGTAAGTATATAAGTATGGCGCCGGAGATCGCGGTATGCTTTCAATGCCAACACATACCGCGATCTCTGGTGCCATGCACACTCCTCTTACCTGTAACGGCTGGATGCCTGCTTCTGTCTGGAGCCAGACTGCGCGTCGCGCATGCGCAGTTTGTCGAGGCTTCAGACAGAGACACACATCCACGGTTATATTATAGATTATAATATCTACAAGGTGGGCCATTTATATGGATACACCTAAATAAAATGGGAATGGTTGGTGATATCAACTTCCTGTTTGTGGCACATTAGTATATGGGAGGAGGGAAACTTTTCCAGATGGGTGGTGACCATGGTGACCATGGTGGCCATTTTGAAGTCGGCCATTTTAGATCCAAATTTATATTTTTCAATGGGAAGAGGGTCATGTGACACATCAAACCTATTGAGAATTTCATAAGAAAAACAATGGTGTGCTTGGTTTTAACGTAACTTTATTCTTTCATGACTTATTTAAAAGTGTATGACCACTTATAAATGTGTTCAAAGTGCTGCCCATTGTGTTGGATTGTCAATGCAACCCTCTTCTCCCACTCTTGACACACTGACAGCAACACCACAGAAGAAATGCTAGCACAGGCTTACTGTATCCGTTGTTTCAGATGCTGCACATCTCGTATCTTCACAGCATAGACAATTGCCTTCAGATGACAGCAAAGATAAAAGTCTAAGGGGGTCAGATCGGGAGACCATGGTGGCCATTCAACTGGCCCACAATGACCAATCCACTTTCCAGGAAACTGTTCATGTAGGAATACTTGGACCTGACACCTATAATGTGGTGATGCACCATCTTGTTGGAAAAACTCAGGGAACCTGCCATCTTCAGTGCATTAAGAGGGCAATACATTATCATGTAGCAATTTCTGATATCCAGTGGCATTGAGGTTTTCATTGATGAAGAATGGCCCCACTATTTTTGTACCCCATATACCACACCATACCATCAATTTTTGTGTTCCAACAGTCTTGGAGGGATCTATCCACTGTGGGTTAGTGTCAGACCAATAGCGGTGGTTTTGTTTGTTAACTTCACCATTCACAAAAAAGTTTGCCTCATCACTGAACACAATGTTCTGTGTAAACTGAGGTTCCTGTTCCAATTTTTGTTTTGCCCATTCTGCAAATTCAGTGCACCGATCTTGGTCATCCTCGTTGAGATGCTGCAGCAGCTGGATTTTGTAAGGATGCCATTTGTGAGTAGCTAATATCCGCCAAAGGGATGTTCGACTGATGACACTGTATAGTGACATGCGGCGAGTGATACGCTGTGGGCTCTTGCTGAATGAAGCTAGGACAGCCACTGATGTTTCTTCATTAGTGACAGTTTTCTTGGGTCCACATTTTTGCAAATCCAAGACTGAACCTGTTTCACGAAATTTGGCAAGCAGTTTGCTAACTGTAGCATGGGAGATTGATGGCCTCGTAGGGAGTCTTGCATTGAAATCTGCTGCAATGACCCGGGTACTGCGTTCACCAGACATCAACACAATTTCTATCAGCTCCTCACGTGTTAACCTCTGTGACATGTCAATGGCTGTAAACAAAGAGAAACTTGTAAATAACTCAGGAAAGAATAAAGTTATGTTAGAACCAAGCACACCATTGTTTTTCTTATGAAATTCTCAATAAGTTTGATGTGTCACATGACCCTCTTCCCACTGAAAAAATTAAGGTTGGATCCAAAATGGCCGACTTCAAAATGGCTGCCATGGTCACCACCCATCTGGAAAAGTTTTCCCCCTCCCATATACTAATGTGCCACAAACGGGAAATTGATATCACCAACCATTCCCATTTTATTTAGGTGTATCCATATAAATGGACCACCCTGTATATTGATTATTTTCTTTATCACTTGGATTTCTCGGATAAGTAACTCGTGTGACCACATAAGTACTTTTTAACTGCTGTCACAGAATAATGTGCAGCTTTAAAAGACAACAATGCTTACAGACTTTTAAAAATTAAACATCATATTTTTTTTGTGCAGAAATGTAAATGGCTTCCTATTTTTTGCACACTACTGAGTTATTGGGTCTTTTTATTCAGTATGTATTCCTAGGATGTATAATAAAAAGCTTTATTAATATATTTACTACATACATTGTCCTCTCCATATTGTAGAGTTAAAATGTTTATGGTCACCAGAGTCCTCTCTTTCATTCCCATAAAGTGCAACCTCTTATGGTCAGTACGTTTTCTCTCTCCCCCACTCATCCCTACCCTTAATTACTCATGTTCTTCTTTTTGGGGACTAATATATAAGTTCTTATATAATTCTTATACTTCAGTCCTCACACTAACTAATGCATTTGAGTAGTGAGAGTACATAGCAAGGGAAATTCTAGTACTATGATTTAACCAAATGTTATATTAGTTAAATAGTTAGTAGTGATTGTTATGTTCTGCAACTCAGAACTAAGGAATAGGAGGAAAAAGCTGTCCCTGCACTGAGACTCAGCTTTAGAGATGAGCGTTGTTCGCCAATCTCAAATTCGAGCTGTTTTGGGCGGTGTTCGAGCCGTTCAGCGAACACGAACAATTTGAAAAAAATTCGGCTGTTCGAGGTTATGTTCGATAACTGTTCGTGCACCAAAATCATAACTGGATTTTTTCTCAGTAATGCTGAAAATTAATGTTAATACGCAGTTTGAGTGTTCAGCGGGGTGGGGGGAGGGGCAGGGGATGGATCTCTGCAGGAATAATGAAGATCTCCATTTTTTTTTCTCTTTCCCGCATTTGCAGTGGGGAGGTGCAGTCTGTCAGCCTATCAGCAGAGCACACACGGAGCGAACTGCTTTTTTTAACACAAGCAAGTGCATGTGTCATTGGCAGTGTATGTCACATGTCCTTGCCCTATAAGACCCAGCCATTTTCCCCGTTGCCACCATTTTCTCACTGCTGCAGCTGCGTGTTAGACGGCACCGCTGTTGCTGTGTGCGCTATACCTTGTTAATTTAAAGCCAATTTTCGCACAAATCTACAGATAGCTTGGGAGTAGGGAAGAGTTGTGATTGCAGTCCTTTTAAGGACTAGGTTACAGCATTTCCTACGACTTTTATCAGGCAGGTCTGTGCTCTTAAATAGATAGGTTGGGAGTAAAGACTAATTGTAATTGCAGTCCTTTTCAGGACTAAGTTACATCAGTTCCTATCAGTTTTTGCCAGGCAGGTCTGTGCCAGTGCTGTGCAAGTTTTTTTCACAGCATTTGGCTAAATCTAGCAAAGCTAATCCTTTTTGGCCTATTGCAGAGTGTGTTAGTCAGTGGAGTAGCCTATCTGTGTTGCAAGCTACACCACCTGTGTATAGAATACCAATTTTTTTACTGCACCTAGTGAAGTAAAACCTTTTGGGCATAGCATCATCCTATTAGTCCATCTATACTGACCTCCATAAGGTTGCAAATTGAATATAATTTTTTTCTGCATCTAGCTCTGAAAAAATATTTGGGCTTCTAGCAGTGTGTGGGACTTGGTCTATTAGTCCATCTATACTGACCTCCATCAGGTTGCAAATTAAAAATAATTTTTTTCTGCATCTAGCTCTGAAAAAATATTTGGGCTTCTAGCAGTGTGTGCGACTTGTTCTATTAGTCCATCTATACTGACCTCCATCAGGTTGCAAATTGAATATAATTTTTTCTGCATCTAGCTCTGAAAAAATATTTGGGCTTCTAGCAGTGTGTGGGACTTGGTCTATTAGTCCATCTATTCTGACCTCCATCAGGTTGCAAATTAAAATTATTTTTTTCTTCATCTAGCTCTGAAAAAATATTTGGGCTTCTAGCAGTGTGTGGGACTTGTTCTATTAGTCCATCTATACTGACCTCCATCAGGTTGCAAACTGAATATAATTTTTTTCTGCATCTAGCTCTGAAAAAATATTTGGCCTTCTAGCAGTGTGTGGGACTTGGTCTATTAGTCCATCTATACTGACCTCCATCAGGTTGCAAATTAAAAATAATTTTTTGTCTGCATCTAGCTCTGAAAAAATATTTGGCCTTCTAGCAGTGTGTGGGACTTTCTCTATTAGTCCATCTATACTGACCTCCATCAGGTTGCAAATTCAAAATAATTTTTTTTCTGCATCTAGCTCTGAAAAAATATTTGGCCATCTAGCAGTGTGTGGGACTTTCTCTATTAGTCCATCTATACTGACCTCCATCAGGCTGCAAATTAAAAATAATTTTTATCTGCATCTACCTCTGAAAAAATATTTGGCCTTCTAGCTGTGTGTGGGACTTGTTCTATTAGTCCATCTATACTGACCTCCATCATGTGGACAAGTAAAAGACCATTTCCTCCTAGCCATGAGAAAGCTAAGAGGTTGAATTTCACCATCTGCAAGCTCTTGGCTACAGAAATGCTGCCTTTCCGCCTGGTGGACACAGAGGATTTTCGAGACATTATGTCCGTCGCAGTGCCCCAATACCAGATGCCCAGTCGGCACTACTTCTCAAAGAAAGATGTGCCTGCGCTCCACCAGCATGTCGCACACAACATCACCGCTTCTTTGAGAAACTCTGTGTGTGACAGGGTGCATTTCACCACAGACACTTGGACGAGTAGGCATGGACAGGGGCGTTACATGTCGCTGACTGGGCACTGGGTAACTATGGTGACAGCAGGACAAGGGGCTGCTGTCCAAGTCTTGCCGTCCCCACGAGTTGTGCGTCAATCCTCTTTATCTCAAAGTTCCTCCACTGCTTCTGCCTCCTCAACCTCCTCTCGGTCCTCCACCTGCACCCAAAGCCTGTCTGGTCATGCCACAAGCTTTCTAACTGCGCAGAAGGGATCCTGCACACCTCCTTACTATGCTGGCAGTAGGGCTCAACGTCATCAGGCGGTTTTTACTTTGAAATATCTGGGAAATGTGAGTCACACAGCTGGGGAGTTGTGGTCAGCTCTAGAGAACCAATTCCATGAATGGTTCTCTCCACTGGACCTGAAACCAGGGAAGGCCGTGTGCGACAATGCTGCAAACCTGGGTGCGGCCCTTCGCCAGGGCAATATCACACACGTGCCTTGTATGGCTCACGTGTTGAACCTGGTTGTCCAGCAATTTTTAGCCCACTATCCCGGACTAGATGGCCTTCTGCAGAGGGCACAGTTGCTGTGTGCTCACTTCCGCCGTTCGCATCCCGCAGCTCAGCGACTTACATCTCTACAGAAGTCGTTGGGCCTGCCACTTCACAGGCTAAAATGCGATGTGCCTACCCGGTGGAATTAAACTCTGCACATGTTGCAGCAACTGTGGCAGCACCGACAAGCCCTGGTGCAATACGTTCTGACGTATAGCCTGGGCCAACGAGATCCAGAGGTGGGGCAAATCACGCTGGAGGAGTGGTCTCAGATCAGGGACCTATGCACCCTTCTGCACAGTTTTGAAATGGCGACGAAGATGTTTAGTGCTGACGATGCCATTATCAGCATTACTATTCCGGTGATTTACATGCTGGAGCACATGTTAAACAGAATTCGGAGTCAAGTGGTTGCACAAGAGGAGGTGGAGGAAGTAGAGGAGGAGGAGTTGTATGCGGAAGGGCTAACATCTGCAAGGTCCAGACGGTCGGCAGCACCAAGGCGGCAGGCATGTGAGGGTGGGGGAGATGGTTTTATCAGGGCGCATGGTAGCAGCCAAACTAGTGAGGTAAGTGCAGGAGCCCAGGAAGAAGTGGAGGACGAACTGATGGAAGACTCATCAGATGAGGGAGACCTTGATCACATTTCTGTTGTGCGAGGTTGGGGGGAGAGGGCAGAGGAAGGAAGTATGATTGTTACCTCGCCACCAACACAACAGGGACTTGGTGCTCCTGGATGCGCAAGACACATGAGTGCCTTCTTGCTGCACTACCTGCAACATGATCCTCGAATTGCGAGAATTAGTAATAATCCTGACTACTGGGTTGCCACACTGTTAGATCCCCGGTACAAAAGTAAATTTGCAGAAATTATTCCTGCCATAGAAAGGGATGCGCACATGCAGGAGTATCAGCAGAGACTGTTGCAGAATCTTACATGTGCTTTTCCACAAAACACCAGTGGTGCACGTAGTGAATCTCACAGTTCCAACTTGCCAACCGTGGGACCGTCGAGTGTTCAGCACTCAAACTGTAACAGAAACACAGTATCTGCTGGTAACATCAATTTTGCGGAATCATTTCACCACTTTTTTAGCCCATCCTTTGCAAGGCCACAGGAGACAAGAAGTCTGACACATAGTCAACGCCTAGAGACGATGGTACAGGAGTATCTCCAAGTAAACATTGAAGCCATGACTGTGTCACTGGACCCTTGCTCTTTTTGGGCTTCCAATCTGCATAAATGGCCAGAGCTAGCCACTTACGCCTTGGCGATCTTGTCTTGCCCCACAGCCAGCGTTCTGTCTGAACGTGTGTTCAGCGCTGCTGGTGGTGTGCTGACAGATAAGCGTACGCGGCTCTCCACTGATAATGTAGACAGACTCACGTTCATAAAGATGAACAAATCATGGATCCGAAACGACTTTTCTACCCCTGTGTCATCCTGGGGAGAGTAAAAGCTTGATGATTGGTTAAAATCACCTCACCAACCATTTTAAGCTTTCAAATTACTAATCATGTTTATCTGTATCTTGGCTGGAAAATAATTTGGGCTTTGTAGCAGTGTGCAGCACTGATTCTAATAGGCCATCTATACTAAGCTCCACCAGATTTAAAATTACTAATCATGTTTATCTGTATCTTGGCTTGAAAATAATTTGAGCTTTGTAGCAGTGTGCAGTACTGATTCTATTAGGCCATCTATACTAAGCTCCACCAGATTTAAAATTAATAATAATTTTTAGCTGCATCTAGCCCGGAAAATAATTTTGGGGCTCCGAGATGCGCAAGACATATAAGTGCCTTCTTGCTGCACTACCTGCAACATGACCCTCAGATTGTCAGAATTCGAAGTAATCCTGACTACTGGGTTGCCACACTCTTAGATCCCCCACACTCTTCGATCAACCTTTTCATTTTAATAAAGACCAAAAAAATGGTCATTTTTTGAAATTCTAAGCATTAGCAGGTTATTAGAAACTGAAATCAAACAGTTTTCAAGTCAAAACTTTATTCTAGGTGATGTTACATTTGCACGTAGGACCCCTTGTTCGAAAGGAGCTTCTGAACTCTCTCGTTCATTGAATTTGTCAGGTTTTAGATGGTTTCTGCTTCAATTGTTTTGCATGAGGACAGAATACCCTCCCAGAGCTGTTGCTTAGACGTGAACTGCCTCCCGCCATCATAGACACTCCTTTTGATGATGCTCCAAAGGTTCTGAATGGGGTAGAGGTCAGGGGAGCATGGGGTCACAGCATAAGTTTGTCCCCTTTTATGCCCATATCAGCCAGAGATGCAGATGTGTTATGTGCAGAATGAGACGGTGCATTATCATGCATAAAAATGATCTTGCTGTGGAATACACGGTTCTTCTTCTTGAACCATGGCAGGAAGTGCTGTTTGAGAAACTCCACATACATTATGGAGTTCATCTTTACCCCTTCAGGGATCCTAAAGGGGCCGACAATCTCTCTCCTCTTGATTCCAGCCCAAAACATTACTCCACCTCCTCCTTGTTGGTGCTGTAGTCGTGTTTGCGTGAGGTGTCCATCCACCAGCCATCCTCCACTCCATCCATCTGGACCATCGAGCGTTGCACGGCACTTATCCGTGAACAAAACAGTTTTGAAATCAGTCTTCATGTAATGTTTGGCCCACTGGAGCCGTTTCTGCTTGTGTGAAGTGGATAGAGGAGGTCGACAGGATGGCGTACGCACAGCTTCAAACCTCTGAAGGACCCTGCATCTTGTTGTTTGGGGGACGTTGGAGGCACCAGCAGCTTCAAAAACTTGTCTGCTGCTATGACAAGGCTTTTTTGCCGCTGCTCTTTTAACCTGACGTAATTCCCTGTAGGAAAGAGTCCTCAATTTGCCCTTATCAGCATGCACACGTGTGTACTGTGAATCAGCTACATACTTCTTGATTGCCAAGACACTTCATCCTGATCATCGCACAATGTTGATTGTAGTCATGCCTTGACCTAAACACTCCACAATTTGTTGCTTCTCAGCAGCCGACACATCCTTTTTCTTTCCCATTTTGGCAGAAAATGTAGGCTGCTTAATAATGTGGGACAGCCTTCTTAAGTAGTCTTGCCTTTCATTGGACACACCTGCCAAATTAATTAGCACAGGTGTCTGCAATTGCTTACAGTGATATAAAGAGCCCTGACACATATCACCATCAATGAGTTTAACTGACAAACAAACAAATTCTTCCCTTATCACTCCTAAACACTTTTTGCATAATAATTTGGAACATAGTGTACACAGTGTACACTTTTCCACAAAACACCAGTGGTTCACGTAGTGAATCTTAGAGTTCTAACTTGCCAACCGTGGTCTGTATGGAGTTGTTCAATAAAGGGCCCAAAATTAAGATAACATAGACGGGAGAGGTCTCTATGAATAGGAATTCCTAAGTATTTGATACCCTGTGAGGGCCAGGCAAAGAGAAAGTTGGACTGGATGGAATCCTGTATGGATTTTGGGAGGGAGATATCGAGGGCCTCAGACTTCGCTGCATTGATTTTAAAATTTGACCATGTAACAAAGTGATCTATTTCAGCCATAACAGCAGGGATGGATATATGTGATTGAGTGATATATACTATGACATCATCAGCAAATAGAGAGCACTTGTACTCGGTGCCTCCCACCTCAATCCACCTAATATTGGGGTTATGGCGAATTGATGAGAGCAGGTGCTCCGTCACTAGGATGTATAAGAGAGGGGACAGAGGACATCCCTGCCTTGTCCCATTGGTGATTATGAAAGGTGATGAAAATGTTCTGATGCGCCCCCTGGGCCTTGGGACACCCGGAGCCGGACCCTTTTTGGTGGATGCTGGTGATTGTAGTCTCCGTGGCGGCGACCCGGTTTCGTGGCTCAGGGCGGTCAAACCAGTGGCGGAACTATTTATGTGGTTTTGATGTTTAAACGTCCGACTATGCCACCCGTGGATTGCGGTCAGAGTGAACCGCCGTTGCAGGGCAGACCGCTGAGGCTGGTGTTGTGGGTGCAGCAGAGCGTAGCATAACTCCCCACGGGAGGAGTATAGCCTCAGGGCAGTGTTTGTGGAGGATGGGGGTGATGGTGCAGGGCAGCAGCAGTAACGACACGGAGTCAGTGATGCAGTCCAGGGCCTTTACTCACAGTTCTTATTATCCAGACCACTTCTGCAGGTAACGGCTGCCCACGTCATACTGTGCTTACCAGTTGAGGGGCTCAGACAACTCCCAGATAACTTTGGAGCGCTTCACAGGACCCCCTTTGTGTGTCCTTTGTCTGGCCTTTCTTACCAACGCTTCTGTCCGGCTGCCTCGGGCCTCCTCTTGGTAAACTTGGCGCCAGTTTCCCTGACCCTATGTGGTGCCTTCCTAGCGGGTGTAGCGAGGGGCTGCGCCACATAAAATGTCACAGCCTCCGGTTTCTAGCTGAAGGTCATTTCGGGGACCGGTCTCCCCCTTTGGCCTGACCCCTCCACGCAGGTGGATTCAGCGTGCGGTGGCGACTCGCCCGTCCGCACCCCTGGGATCCCTTCGTTTCTCGTTCCTGGAGCCTTCTCCGCTCCTCTTCTTTCCTTCTCCCTTTTACAGGCCAGGGCCTCTGTTACTAAGCCCGCCTCCGGAGCAGAGCTCATGCAGAGCCCCTGCTCCCTGTCACTTCTGCTCAGACTTCTCTGCGCTGAACTAAGAAGGTGCCCACCTTTTATACTTCCTTCTCAATGCACCCAGGAACTGCTTCCTCCCTGCTCCTGCACTACAGGGTTCCCCTTCCTCAGTGGTCCCTCCCCCCACTCCAGCCAGGGACAGGGTCTGTCGTGCCCATCTCAGAGGCATATTGGTTGCCTTGCCCCACGGCAATGTGGTGTAATGCATGCAGGTGTCGGGGTACTGATCCACACTCCATCCTTACCTGAGAGTGACATATCACACCTCTGGGTGAGGTGCAATACCTCTGTAGCAACCAAGCCCTCGGGGTGCTACAGTTCCATTTATCTTCAGCCTAGGTGACGTATTGCGATACAGGGTCGTGATTTTGGCTATAAAAGGGTCCCCTAGACCCCTACCCGAAGCATTTTAAGAGAATAATATATGGCGTGCCAGGAGACTCTATGGAATGCTTTCTCAGCATCCAACGAGAGTATCTAATTACAAATTTTTAACTGCATCTAGCCCAGGAAATACTTTGTGCCTACTTAGTAGCAGTGTCTGCTAGTCAGCGGATTATCCCAGCTGTTAAGCAAGCTACACCACCTCTAGTTTGAACACTTAATTTTTTCAAAGGAAATGCTTCAGGACCCCGGGATACTCAGTGAAGAGCATCAGGAGGCACCCCAAGGCATAGGGGCTGGGACTGGCGGTAGGACGCCTTGCGGTGGACCGCCGAGCTCGATCCTTATAAAAGCTTTCTAACTGTAGCAGCTTTAGTGGACGCTACTGGATCTGGAATTACGCGGCTGCTGGCATGAGACTTGCCCTCCAATAGATCCTTGTAAAAGGATTTAAAGTGTATTCATTCAAATTAGAGAGACAATTTAAATTAAAAAGCTTAGACCTGCCTCCACCACAGGGGGCTCGCTCGACCCACCAGCGGACAGGCACCAGTATTGGGAGAGGGGGGCTGGCCGTCAGGGTCCACCGCGGCTCTGGCACAAACCCGGCGACACGGAGGTGGCACGGGCAGGAACGGACTGGCCGTGTCGTCTTCTCACTTTTTGGATCTTAGAAGGGCATGACATGCCTATATCTGTGTCTCCCCCTCCTTTTACTCCTCCACCTCTTTTCTTTTCGCATGACTATATGTACTTGTCACTTTTCCATGTGTTAGTTATGTCTTCTGAGCAGTTTGTCAGCATTTGGACAACTTTGAAGGTGTTTTCTATGTGTTTCTATGTGTTTTTGTTTACCTGCCATTGGTTTTAACGGTGTTCGAAGGTGTTCGACGAACAGTTCTACCAACAGTTCGGCGAACACAAGGGTGTTCGACGAACCGAACCGAACTCGAACACTACGGGGGTGGCTCAACACTACTCAGCTTTACCCTACACTGTGGTGGGTGCACTATTCCTTATGAATAGCCCCACCGAAACTCCTGCACTGAACTCAAACGAAGACCTGTAGGAAGGGGAAAGGGGTCCCTAAAAGATCTAAGGACTGGGAGCAAAAGCAGGAGACCTCCTAACTGAAAAGTTAGTTGCAGAAATGAAAATTAAAGGAAACAAAACAGGTGGAACAAGAAGTCCCAGGATAACAATAGTCCAAAGCAAGAAGAAATAAACAAGGCTACTTAGCCAGAGCACGAGCGTTACAACACTGATGTCCAGCGGGGGATGTGAGCCAGGTGCTGAGTAATAAAGAGTGCAGAGATCACGTGACCAAGAAACCCAGCACCAGAGGAAAAGACTATAAGCCAGCAAACCATAACAAGATGGCCGATAGTAAAACAAAATAAATTCTAACAGTACCTCCCCTTTTACGAGGATCCTCCGGATCCTCTAGGCCGAGCCTTAACCAGGAAATCTCCTGTGAAAATCATTAATTAGCCTTTAGGCCGAGACGTCCTCGGCCTTCACCCAGGAATTATCCTTGGGGCCGAAACCTCTCCAGGACACAAGATACTGTAATCTTACTCTATGCCACCTGGAATCCAAAATGCGAGAAATCTCAAATTCACCGTCCTCATCAACAGGAGGAACAGTAGGCTTTGCCAGCTTATCAGACGTGTCCACCTTCTTAAGTAACGACGCATGAAACACAGAATTAATCCTCCAGGACGAGGGAATGCCCAACCTCACCACTGCCGAGTTGACAATCTGAACCACTTTGAAAGGATCCACAAATTTAGGACCCAGTTTTTCAGAAGGAATTTTCAAACGAAGATTCCTAGAGGACAACCAAACCAAATCCCCAACAGGAAACAAGGACTCTTTCTTTTTTTTGTCAAAATACCTTCTTGATCTCCTGTTAGCCTCTTTAAGGTTCAAGCGTACACTGGTCCAAACCCTCTCCAAATCACAAGAAAAATTGTCCTCCTCCGGTACAGCAGCCTCAACTTTGGAAAATGGACCAAAAGATGGATACCTACCAGTAGAACAAAAAAAAAGGAGAACAACCAGGTGAGGAAGAAGTATGATTATTAAGGGAAATTCTGACCACATTTCCTGATAGTCTGCCACAAAACATCTCAAAAACTGCTCGACATCCTGGTTCTTGCATTCAGTCTGTCCATTGGACTCTGTATGTATTCTCCGATGAGAGTGACAAATGAATTTTCAATCTGTCACAAAAATCACGCCAAAAGCGAGCTACAAACTGTGGTCATCTATCGGAAATAATGTCCGTGGGAACACCATGGAGCCTGACAATCTCCTTCACAAAAGCCTTAGCAAGAGTCTTGGCGCAAGGTAACTTGTTGAACGGAACCAGATGACACATTTTTAGTGTTGAGCAAGCATGCTCGACACTGCTCGTTACTCGCCCGAGCATCTCACTACTCAGGATGTTCAGCGAGCACCGAGAATTTCCGGGTTACTCGGGCGGGAGCTCGGGTCCCCGCCCTGTACGTTTGGCGCTCTTTACAGAGCCAATGAACATGCAGGGATTGCCAGCCAGTCACTGTAATGCCGCAGCCATGTTGGTTGTGGGCATTACAGTGATTGGCTGACCGCACAGCGACACCTCGAGTATTTAAAAATGGGCTCTGCCATCTTGGACACAGTCGCTCCGGATCAGACAGTGTAGAGAGGGTGCTGCTGAGTTAGGGAGAGATATATAGTGCGAAATAGGTAGTGTAGGGTCTCTAAAGCCTGCCAAAGCAAGCAAACAGTCCTTCTCAGGACAAATATCCATCCCAGATATCAGGCAGGCAGGCAGGCAGACTGTATAGGAGACGCAGTGGTTATACCAGCAAGCGCTGCATTACAGTCCTGCGTGCTCCTGTTGGTCAAATTGCTAGACTTATCCCCCGGTCTCAGGGGCCAGGAAAAATCCTTTTTTTTTTTCATCTAAATACTGTATTTTTTTTTTTTCCTCAGTCAGACTGTACAAATACGCGTCTTATTAACTTTTTGGTATCCCCCCCCCCCCACAAAAAAAAAAATTTAGTGTGTCTGTGACTGTTCAGACTCCAATATATCTCTTTAAAAAAGTCTGGTGTAGGCCAGAAAAATAGAACTGTGGTTTTGCAGTTCCACGGGTCAAATCTCTGTATTATCCTGCTTTTGGCATTTTTTGCCGTAAAAAAAAAACTGTAATAGTGTCTCCCTGACTGTTCAGACACCAATATATCTGTTTAAAAGAGTCTGGTGTATGCCACATAACTATAACTGTGGTTTTGCAGTACCAAGGGTCAAATCTCTGTATTATCCTGCTTTTGGCATTTTTTGCCGTAAAAAAAAGCTGTAATAGTGTCTCCCTCACTGTTCAGACACAAATATATCTGTTTGAAAGATTTCTTTGTACGCCACATAACTATAACTGTGGTTTTGCAGCTCCACGGGTAAAATCTCTGTATTATCCTGCTTTTGGCATTTTTTGCCATAAAAATAACTGTAATAATGTCTCCCTGACTGTTCAGACACCAATATATATCTGTTTAAAAAAGTCTGGTGTAGGCCAGAAAAATGGAACTGTGGTTTTGCAGTTCCACGGTCAAATCTCTGTATTATCCTGCTTTTGGCATTTTTTGCCGTAAAAAAAACTGTAATAGTGTCTCCCTGACTGTTCAGATAGAAATATATCTGTTTGAAAGATTCTGGTGTACGCCACATAACTATAACTGTGGTTTTGCAGTTCCACTGGTCAAATCTCTGTATTATCCTGGTTTTGGCATTTTTTGCCGTGAAAAAAAACTGTAACAGTGTCTCCCTGACTGTTCATACACCAATATATCTGTTTAAAAGAGTCTGGTGTAGGACAGAAAAATAGAACTGTGGTTTTGCCGTTCCACGGGTCAAATCTCTGTATTAGACTGCTTTTGGCATTTTTTGCTGTAAAAAAACTGTAAGAGAGTCTCCCTGACTGTTCAGACACAAATATATCTGTTTGAAAGATTCTGGTGTACGCCACATAACTATAACTGTGGTTTTGCAGTTCCACGGGTCAAATCTCTGTATTATCTTGCTTTTGGCATTTTTTGCCATAAAAAAACTGTAAAAGTGTCTCCCTGACTGTTCAGACACCAATATATCTGTTTAAAGAGTCTGGTGTAGGCCAGAAAAATAGAACTGTGGTTTTGCAGTTCCGCGGGTCAAATCTCTGTATTATTCTGCTTTTGGCATTTTTTGCCATTAAAAAAAAACAGTTTGAGTGTGTCGCTGACTGTTTTGCCCCAAATATATCTATTTAAAAAAGTCTGGTATACGCCAGTAAATTAGAACTGTGGTTTTGCAGTTCCACGGTTCAAATCTCTACATTTTCCAGCATTTGGCCTGTTTTACGTAAAAAAAAAACAGTAATAGTGTCTCCCTGTCTGTTCAGTCACAAATATATCTGTTTAAAAGATTCTGGTGTAGGCCAGACAAATAGAACTGTGGTTTTCCTCTTCCATGGTTCTAATCTCCTTTTTATTACCTTTTTTCCATTGATAGTGCGAGTGTAAGCTATTCTACTTCATTTACAATGGGCAAGGCGCGTGGCAAGGGACGTGGAACTGGACGTTCTGGTGATGGTGCGTGTAGAGGACGGGGCCGTGGCCAAGGTGAAAATGTGCCACAACCAACAGCCACATCTTCTCGCTCCCACTTCATGACCAAATTACTAGGGAAGCACACTACAACACCAGTAATGCGAACTGATCAGTGTGAACAGGTTATTAATTGGATAGCAGATAATACTTCCAGTTACCTGGGCACCACCACCTCCGGTCTGTCTTCCACACGGTCAAGTTTTAGTAGCCGTGAGTCTCGACCGCATACTCCTCCTCACCCTGATGCTCCTTCCTCCCACCATGCCGAGTGTCGTCAGACAGCAACTGATCCCACACTTGGACACTCTGAAGAGGTGTTCACTGGCCCATTTCCATATTTGTGCCCCTCGCCTGCTCCGCTTGAAGTGGTGGAAGAGGAGATCCCATGTAGCGATGCCCAAATATTTGAACAGCCACGGCCACAGGAAGTCGACGCTGGCAATTTGTCACAAGAGGTGGACGATGACGAGACACAATTGCCACAAAGTGAGGAGGAGGATCGTGGTGCGCAAGTGGAGGAGGAGGAGGTGATGGATGATATAGTAATTGACCAAACATGGCAGGAGGACACGCAGAGCGAGGCCAGCAGCACACAGGGGGAGGGAGGCAGAGTACCCCAACAGGCAGGAAGAAGCAGTGTGGTGGCCACACACAAAAGGCGGGCAACAATTCCCCGTTACACCAACAAGAGTGACATTGCCAGTACAATCGGTAGGTTTTCCAAAGTCTGGAATTTTTTTTAAAGACTCTGCTGATAACCCCAAAAAGGCCATTTGTACCACCTGCCAGGCCAGCATCAGCAGGGGTGACAAAACTACCAGCCTGACCACCACCAGCATGATCAGGCACATGGCAGCAAAGCAGCCGACTTTGTGGGGCAAACCCCAGGGTCCAAGACCAGTGTCAGCGGGTGTCACCACTGCTTCTTCCGCTGTTGTGCATGTAATAGAACCCCCTGTTGTGGATGCAAGGCAATCCCCTGTCCATACTGCATGCAAAGATCCCCCTCCTCTCAGTCTTCACTAGCTATGGCAGTTTCTCAAGAAACAGCATCAACGTCCACGTCCAAGTCTCACCGCAGCGATCAATTGTCCATATCCCAGACCTTTGAACGAAAGCAAAAATTTGCAGCCAACGCCCCACAGGCCACAGTCCTAAATTCGCACATTTCATGACTGCTTGCATTGGAAATGCTGCCTTTTAGGCTGGTGGAGACGGAATCCTTCCGCAACTTTATGGCGGTGGCCGTCCCTCAGTACTCGGTCCCCAGCTGATACTATTTTGCCCGGTGTCCCATCCCCGCACTACACAAGCACGTGTCCCAAAATATCTGCTGTGCCCTCAATAACGCAGTTACTGGGAGAGTCCACTTGACAACGAACACGTGGACAAGTGCTTGTGGCCAGGGACAGTACATCTCCCTGACAGCACACTGGGTAAACATAGTGGAAGCCGGGACCCAGTCGGACCTTGGGACGGAACACATCCTCCCCACACCGAGGATTGCGGGTCCTATCGCAGTCAGAGTTGCCCCAACAGTGTACAGCTCCTGCGCATCATCCTCCTCCTCCTCATGTTCAGCCTCTATCTCAGATATCACTACATTAGTTACAAGCTGGAAGCGCTGCAGTACTGCCTCAGCCAAGCGGCAACAGGCTGTGCTGAAACTCATAAGCTTAGGTGACAAACCTCACACTGCTTGTGAGTTGTGGACAGCTGTGAAAGAGCAGGCAGATCTGTGGCTGAGACCACTGAACCTACATCCAGGCATGGTCGTGTGTGACAATGGCCGCAACCTGGTGGCGGCTCTGAGGCGAGGCGAGATCACACACGTACCATGTCTGGCTCATGTGCTTAACCTCGTGGTTCAGTGGTTTCTTAAATCGTACCCCGAGTTTCCAGATCTGCTCGTCAAAGTACGCCGCCTGTCCGCTCATTTTTGCAAGTCGGCTACAGCTTCCGCCGCCCTTGCTGTGTTGCAGCAGCGTTTTCAGCTTCCAGCACACTGACTGGTGTGTGGTGTCCCCACTCGTTGGAACTCTACCCTCCACATGTTGCAAAGCATTTGTGAGCAGAAGAGAGCATTTGTGGAGTAACAGCTGCAACAAGGCCATTGATATTCAGGTCAGACTCCACACATAAGACCTCAGGAGTGGAACTGGATGTCTGACATATGTACCATCCTGACTAACTTTGAGGAGTCCACCAAGATGGTGAGTGGCGATGATGCCATCATTAGCGTAAGCATCCCACTTGTTTGTCTTTTGCAACGCTCTCTGCAGAGAATTAAAGAGGAGGCATTGCAGCCAGAGTATGATGAGATGGACCAAGAACCCGTAATGGGAGATTACACACAGCCCAGCCTCATCTCATCCCAACGTGCATTGGGGGACAATGAGGGAGAGGAGAAGCAGGAGGAAAAACAGGAGCTGGTATCATGCGCTGTAGACGGTAGTACCTGTACAACTTTCATACAGTCGGTTCATGTGGGTGGCCTGAGGACAGGGGGGAGGAGGAGGGGGAGGAGAGCATGGTCAGTCGTCATCTTGGTGAGGACACGGAAGTCTTGCCCATTACCAGTCTGGCACGCATGGCTGACTTTATGTTACGCTGCCTTAACCGTGACCCTCGCGTTGTCAAAATGTTGAGTGACAGTCATTACTGGTTGGTGACACTTTTAGACCCCCGCTACAAGGAGAGCTTTCACTGTCTTATTCCTGAGGTGGAGAGGTCTACAAAATGGGGCAGTACCAGAAGGCCCTTGCTGCAGAACTGTTAAAAAAATTCCCATCTGAACACGCTAGCGGCAGAGGTCACAGTTCGTTGCCCAACCAATCCAGCCGAGGCAGGGGAACACTGTCAATGTTCTGGGACAGTTTTCTGAGACCCGCCCAGCTTAAAGGCCCTGAGGCGTGGGGTACTCTCACAAGGAGTGGAAAGTTTCAAAAGATGGTGAGGGAGTACCTTGCCGAACGTACCAGCGTCCTTCGTGATTCCTCTGTAACTTTTAATTATTGGGTATCCAAGCAGGACACTTGGAATGAACTCACTCTGTATGCCTTGGAGGTCCTGGCCTGCCCTGCCGCT
This sequence comes from Phyllobates terribilis, assembly GCF_046119375.1. Classification (NCBI taxonomy): domain Eukaryota; kingdom Metazoa; phylum Chordata; class Amphibia; order Anura; family Dendrobatidae; genus Phyllobates; species Phyllobates terribilis. The sequence continues at coordinate 794,669,052 of NW_027362761.1, forward strand.
AACGTGTTATCGGAGAGTGTTTTTAGTGCCGCTGGGGGAATTCTAACTGATAAGCGCACTCGCCTGTCAACTGACAATGCTGACAAGCTGACCCTTATCAAAATGAACAAGGGCTGGATTGGGCCAGACTTCTCATCACCACCAAATTACAGCAAAGTAACAAAGTCAAATCCACTGTGTTATTTTGGAAGGTGTATTCCCATGCACCACTTCACACCCACAAATGGGTATACTCTTCCTCATTTCGGCTGTATTTTGCTCTTCTCCTTATCCTCAGCCTCCACCACCACTATACCACCAGGGTGACCGTGGTCCGTGTTGCCAGCATTGCAAGTTCCTCCATCCTAATGTTTGGCAGCTTATGCTTGGAAGGCATAGGCAAAGACTATGGGAGACCCACTCCCCAATAATGGGAATAATGTTTTTAATATGCTGTACTGCATGGCTCTTGTAAGGGGCATGAAAACCGTCTTTTTTAGCTACTGCGACCTCCACCACTTTTCCCAGGGGCATTGAAATTGTCTTGTTATTCCACTGCAACCTCAATGTCTCTTTCAAGGGGCATTAAAACTGTCTTGTTAAGCTACTGCGACCTCCACATCTCTTCCAAGGGGCATTAAAACTGTCTTGTTAAGCTACTGCGACCTCCACATCTCTTCCAAGGGGCATTAAATCCATCTTGTTAAGCTACTGCGACCTCCACGTCTCTTCCAAGGGACATTAAATCCATCTTGTTAAGCTACTGCGACCTCCACGTCTCTTCCAAGGAGCACTAAAACCATCTTGTTAAGCTACTGCGACCTCCACCACTTTTCCAAAGGGCATTAAAACAGTCTTGTTAAGCTACTGCGACCTCCACCACTTTTCCAAGGGACATTGATATTGTCCTTTTATTCCACTGAGACCTCCACGTCTCTTCCAAGGGGCATTAAAACCATGTTGTTTAGCTACTGCGACCTCCACGTCTCTTCCAAGAGGCATTAAAACCGTCTTTTTAAGCTACGGCGACCTCCACGTCTCTTCCAAGGGGCATTAAAACGGTCTTGTTAAGCTACTGTGACCTCCACCACTTTTCCAAGGTACATTGATATTGTCTTTTTATTCCACTGCTACCTCCACCATTCTTCCAAAGGGCATTGCATTTCCTCCTAATTTTAGTAAACTTTTGCTTTTCAATGCATAGGCGAACACTAAGGGAGAACCCACTCCCCAATAATGGGTAGAAGGTTTTTAGTATACTGTAATCCACGTCTGTTTCAAATGGCATTGCAGTTCCTCATAATTTTTGGAAAGCCTTCCATTCACTGCTTAGGCCAACAGTGCACAGGAGACCCAGTTGCTATAAATGGTAAAAACGGTTTAGTTAAGGCCGACTGACCTCCATGTCGCTTCTAAGGGGCATTGGAGTGCCTCGAAATTTTTGGTAGGCATTGCACTCACTGCATGCCCTTTAACTGTGTAGCCGAACCGCTCCTTTTGGTACAGATACATATCCTACAAGACATGTGTGGTTGACTGGCATGATATTGATGTGAATGGTCCCTGTTCCTCCTGCTCTTTCTCCTTTGCCACCACCTAATCCATCATTCATCACCTGAAGCTTTGTTTTAATGGGAGTCATAGAACTGGGATAGTAGCAGGAAAACATCCAGCAATCCTCGGAGGAGGTAGGATATGCGCCAAAACGCTGACCACCTCAGGCCTCTAGCCGCTACTACAAACATGCGCTTGCATTCCAAGAAAACAAAGCAGACGCTAACTTCTATCATCATTATCATGCTTCTCACCTTGGCACTCTCAACTCCCCTGATGGAGAAGCCAGGGCCCACCGGAGGAGTCTGGTTATCTGGTGGGCTCGTCCAATGCTGCCCTAAAGCAGGACAGGCTAAGAAAAGTGTGGGGGAACTTCCAAGGAGAAATAGGGGCGGCTGGGGATCGAGTATGGACACCCGGCCACCCCCTGGAGGCTGGGGACCGAGCGTGGACAACCGGCCACCGGGCAGCTGGGGACTGAGTATAGAGACCTCACTGCCGAAGCAGCCATGAGGTAGTGGCCAGCTTCGGCCTCCTCCAAACTAAAAGGCCCCATTTCAAGTGCAAGTTAGCAGTATGGTATTGCAGCCTGGGGGTAGGTGGGTGGCAGGCTGCATACTTGCACTTGCATTGCAAGGAATGGGGGAGGTACAATTGAACACTGGCCTGGGACAACGACTTGCACGGGGATAGTTGCAAGTCTGCATCTTCTGATGCGGAAAGGATCACTTATGATGGGCACACTTTTAGGCAGTGACCTGGGTGTCAGAGATGCTTCCAGGGGTCTTCCCCATGCTGTTCCCATGTCTTTTCAGCACTGTATGCACATGGCAAGATAAGATTGTAAAATGTTAAAATGACATTTCCCGGTGAATGCATTTGTCACGGTTGATAGCAATACAAAAGTGCATAAACTCATAAAAAATGCTACTTGTGAACATAGCCCAAGGTGTGGAGGAGTATTTTTGTTTTTGGTTATTTATTTTACCTTATACACAAGTCTTTACCCTGGAAAGGAAGTTCCTTAACATATTTCACAGGAAAACCATTTCAGTTTAGTTTTTGAACGTTTTATTGTGAGCCCGTAAAAGTGGCTTAATACCTCTGACCACGTTGCTGACAGCAGTGACCTGGGGGTCAGAAATGCTTCCTGGGGCGATGCCCATGCTGTCCCCATGTCTTTTGAACACTGTCACTATCGTTTTGGGCACTTTTTAGGCTTTGTACAGACTTGCGGGGGTGCCGCCGCAAAAATGCTCGGGTCTCCCATAGACTAACATTGGGCTCGTTGCTCGGGTCGAGCACCCGAGTATCACAGTGAGCTCGGCCCGAGCTTCGAGCACCCGAGCATTTTAGTGCTCGCTCAGCACTACACATTTAACTAAACCGGTCCACAACAACCCAGATGATAGAAAAACCCTCCGATAAAGGCAGATTAGTGATAAAATCCATGGCAAGGTGCGTCCATGGTAAACTAAGAACTTCCAAGGGGCACACCAACCCCCCAGCCGGAGCGTGAGAGGCCTTCGACCTAGCGCACACAGAACACTGACGCACCCACTTGATGACTTCCCTTTGCCACCCTGGACACCAGAAACTCTGACCAATAGACTTCCCAGTTTCCGAAATCCCTGGGTGACCCACCAACCGAGACTCATGACATTCAACAAACAACGCTCTCCTCAAGGCTCTAAGCACAAACAATTTACCACACAGATTGTTAGTTGGTGTCGCACTCTGAGCTCCAAGGATGCTATTCTCCAACTCAGAATCCAATGCGGCCACCACCACCCCTCTCTGCAAAATACACTCCTCCTTCTCAGCATTCACCGCTGGAGAGAAACTACAAGACAAAGCGTCAGCTTTAACATTCTTTGACCCCGGGACAAAGGTTATGGAAAAATTGAACTGGGAAAAAAACAGTGCCCACTTAGCCTGATGGGCATTCAAATGTTTAGCTGCGTCCAGATAAATCAAATTCTTATGATCAGTGAAAACCTGTGTAGGATGTCGAGCCCCCTCCAAAAAATGTCGCCAATGCTCTAACGCGAGTTTAATAGCCAACAACTCATGATTCCCAACATCATAGTTGAGCTCTGTCTCTGAAAATTTTTTTGAAAAGAAAGCACAGAGATACACCCCATCCTCACCCTCCTGGGACAGAACTGCCCCTATACCTATAGATGAGGCATCCACCTCAACCAAAAATGGCTTGGTCTCATCCGTCTGGATAAGAACAGGAGCAGAGCTGAACCTCTCCTTGAGATACTCAAAAGCTTCAATAGCCTCAGTGGACCAGTGGACTGTATTAGCACCCTTCTTGGTAAGATCAGTAATGGGTTTAGCGATGACAGAGAAATTCTTTATGAATTTCCTGTAATAATTGGCAAACCCCAAAAACCTCTGTACGGACTTCAAACCCTCAGGTCTCGGCCATTCCAGCACAGCCTGAACTTTCACCAGGTCCATCTCTAAACCATCACAAGAGACAAAGTAACCCAAAAAACTAATTTTCTGAACAACAAACTGACACTTCTTCAATTTAGCAAAGAGTGTGTTGTCTCTCAGAATCTGAAGAACTTTGCGGACTCTCTGCCAATGAGACTGAAGATCTGATGAATAAATCAAAATGTCATCCAGATAAACAATAACACTCCTAACGATCAAGGGTCTCAGAATGTCATTGGTGAAATTTTGAAAAAATGCAGGAGCATTAGTAAGCCCAAAAGGCATCACCAAACACTCAAAATGTCCTTCCGGGGTGTTAAAAGCTGTCTTCCATTTATCTGCATACTTCACCCGCAGCAAATTATATGCCCCACGAAGGTCAATCTTAGAAAACCATTTAGCTCCGGTCAATTGGTTAAACAAATCCGGAATAAGTGGTAACGGGTAAGGATTGCGCACATTGATCCTATTAATCTCCCGAAAATCCAGACATGGCATAAGACCCTCATCCTTCTTTTTGACAAAAAAGAACCCAACTGCCACAGGAGACTTAGAGAGTCTTATGTGACCTGCAGCTAAACTAGTCTGAAGGCACTCCTTCAAAGCCTCCCTCTTGGGAATTGTCAGATTAAAGAACCGACTCTTAGGGAGCTTAGCATCAGGGACGAAATCAATAGCGCAATCGTAATCTCTATGAGGTGGTAAAGCTTTTGACTCCACCTCCGAAAAAACCCTCCAAAAATCCTGAATGGGTTCATGTAACTCCCCCTTCACAGCAGCCGCAATGTGAACATTACAAAACTTACCATAACACCCCTGACCCCAGGATCTTATGAAACCAGGCGACCAGTCCAGCAAAGGATTATGCACTTTTAACCAGGGCAACCCCAGGACGACCGAGGAAGGCAACTTAGCAAGTACAAATAAGTCAATCTGCTCCTGATGTTCCATATTCATAGTAAGAGGAAACCCAGTGACCTTTCAAAGAATTCTCTCATGCTCCAGGGGAGTATTATGAATCGCCACCACAGGAAAAGGAGATGACAAAGGTTCAGAATCAAACTTATATTTTTCAAGAAATTGCTGATCAATCAAATTAAGTGCAGAACCACAATCCACCATAACCTGAAACTCAATCAAATGACCCTGACAGATGGTATTACCAGGAAAAAACACCCTAGCAGAATGTAAAAATGCAATGCAAACAGGAGGGTTATTTCTACTGACCATTTTTTTTTTCTTTCCTTAAGCGAACCTCACAATGCTTTTAAAAATTATCAGCCATACAGCAATACAAGCAATGTCCCTCAGAGAACCTGCTGTCCCTCTCCTTGGAGCGGGATGACATTGCCCTGACCTGTATAGGTTCCCCAGTGTCGGCAGGAATATCGTGAAAAACAGAATCCAGCAATACAAGAAACTTCTCCTCATTCTGTCTAGCCCTCAACCTTCTATCCACAAGGATAGCTAACTGCATGGCAACTTGCAGGGTATCAGGTGAAGGGAATGCAATGAGCAAATCTTTAACCCTTTTACTCAAGCCTGCCAGAAACTGAAACTTGAGTGCAGGGTCGTTCCACCTGACCTCTGCAGACCATCGTCTGAACAGAGAGCAATAACTCTCAGTTTCAAGAGAACCCTGTTTGAGACGTCTGAGGTCTGCCTCAGCTGATGTAACCTGATCAGGATCATCATATAGCAAACCCATGGTATCAAAAAATGCCTCCACAGAACTCAAACAATGATCATCAGAAGACAAGGAAAACGCAATAGAGACATATTAATTCCTACACGCTGTAGTTCACTACCAGAAGATCTAGGTCTGAGCCGAAAATACAACAAACAAGCATTTTTAAATGAAAAAAAATTTTGTTGTTTCCCCGAGAAACACTCAGGTATTCCTACCTTAGGTTCTTCATAGCGTTTTGCAGGGTATTTACTCACGTACTGCTGAAGTTCGGCAACCTCCAGAGTCAACCCTTGCATGCATTGAGCAAGCTCCTGGATGGTAACCATACTGAAGAAAATCCAGGAAGAGGAGAGGAGAAGAAAAAAAAAAACTTTTTTTTTTTTTTTTTTTATAAACGCGGCTGGACATACTGTTATGTTCTGCAACTTAGAACTAAGGAATAGGAGGGAAAAGCTGTCCCTGCACTGAGACTCAGCTTTACCCTATGCTGGGGTGGGTGACCTATTCTTTATGAATATCCCCACCGAAACTCCTGCACTGAACTCAAATGAAGACTTGTAGGAAGGGGAAAGGGGTCCCTAAAAGATCTAAGGACTGGAAGCAAAAGCAGGAGACCTCCTAACAGAAAAGTTAGTTGCAGAAACGAAAATTAAAGGAAACAAAACTGGTGGAACAAGAAGTCTCAGGATAACAATAGTCAAAAGCAAGAAGAACTAAACAAGGCTACTTAGCCAGAGCACGAGCGTTACAACACTCATGTTCAGCGGGGGATGGGAGCCAGGTGCTGAGTAATAAAGAGCGCAGAGATCACGTGACAAAGAAACCTAGCACCAGAGGAAAAGACTAGAAGCCAGCAAACCACAACAAGATGGCCGATAGTAAAACAAAATAGATTCTAACAGTGATGAGCGAGCATGCTCGTTACTCGAGATTTACGAGCATGCTCGGGTGTTTTCCGAGTATCTTCAGCGCGCTTGGCCGTTATGCTTTAGTCACGCTGTGTGCATGATTTGCGGCTGTTTGACAGCTTTAATACATATGAGGAATGCCTGTATCTTAGGCATTCCTCACATGTATTAAAGCTGTCAAACAGTTGCAAATCATGCGCACGGAGTGACTAAAACATAACAGCAGAGCAAGCTGAAGATATTCGGCGAGCACCCGAGCATGCTCGCCGAAAGGTGTAACAGAACATACTCGCTCATCACTGCTAGTTAGTGAAAAACATTAACTCCTTCATAGCTTGTCAAATGTTTCCTCTTAAAGGGCTTAGCAATGTCAATGTTTATAGAACTCATACCTTTTGATATTCACAAAACCAAAGCTGTTCTGTAATAGTATGCTTGTCATAGATAGTACAGTTGCTAGAATCCACTTCTTATTAAGGCAAAGAAACAAAATTCAGCTTTCCTAGAGGCAATTGTGCAAAGCTTGTGCTTTAACTCACATTATCTAGAATGAAAAAAGAATTAAAGTTCAAACCCCAATAGGCTGCTTATACCAGGAGTACATGAACAAAATTCGAGGAAGGAAATAATTGCATTGTAAAATTGCTCTGCTGAATCTCTTTTGTTCTGCCATTGGTTAAAGGAGAAGTCTCTAAACTTATTATGACCTAGAAACTGCATTACCCAACTGTCCCTGCAGCCCTAATTAGTTGCAGAAACAGAGTATTTTACAGCATAACCTTCAAATCATCTCTTTGAATTTTCTCTGTGGTTCTAAATCTCATTTCTATCCCAAGTGTTTCGCTTGTCTCATCTCATAGAGTTAATGAAACAACTCAATCAAGAAGCTGGATTCTTACACAAACTGATTTATGTTCAAATATGGAAAAACTATTCTTAAAATATCTATAGGGGACGGCTTTGGTGGTTGAGCTATTGATCATTTTCAGATTAATATGATATACTACATACCATGAAATTAACTAGATGTCATTTTCTAATGAAAAAAAGTCAGAATAACAATTAACAAGCCTGTCCAAAGAAGTGGGAATATTGTGATATGAAACATTCTGAAAAAAAATGATAGGTCTTTACTAGTGTTGAGCGAGCACTAAAATGCTCGGGTGCTCGAAGCTCGGGCCGAACTCGCCGTGATACTCGGGTGCTCGACCCGAGCAACGAGCCCAATGTTAGTCTATGGGAGACTTGAGCATTTTTGCGGTGGCACCCCCGGCAGTCTTTTAAAAGCCTAACAAGTGCCCAAAACGATAGTGACAGTGCTCAAATGACATGGGGACAGCATGGGGATCGCCCCAGGAAGCATTTCTGACCCCCAGGTCACTGCTGTCAACAACGTGGTCAGAGGTATTAAGCCACTTTTACAGGCTCACAATAAAACGTTTAAAAACGAAAGTGAAACTTTTTTCCTCTGAAATATGTTAAGGAACATCCTTTCCAGGGTAAAGACTTGTGTATAAGTTAAAATAAATGACCAAAAACAAAAATACTCCTCCACACCTTCGGCTATGTTCACAAGTAGCATTTTTTATGCGTTTTTGCACTTTTGTATTGCTTTTAACTATGACAAATTCATTCACCGTGAAATGTCATTTTAACATTTTACAACCTTATCTGGCCATGTGCTGTGCGACACATGCATAAAGTGCTGAAAAGACAAGGGAACAGCATGGGGAAGACCCCTGGAAGCATCTCTGACTCCCAGGTCACTGTCTAAAAGTGTGCCCATCATAAGTGATCCTTACCGCATCAGAAGATGCAGACTTGCAACTATCCCCATGCAAGTTCTAGTCCCAGGGCAGTGTTCAATTGTACCTCCCCCATTCCTTGCAATACAAGCTCAAGTATGCAGCCAGCCACCCACCCACCCCCAGGCTGCAATACCATACTGCTTGCTTGCTTGAACTTGAAATTGGGCCTTTTAGGCATGTGGAGGCTGAATCTGGCCACCACGTCATGGCTGTGTTGGCGGCCTGGTATCCATACTCAGTCCCCAGCCGCCCGGCGGCCGGGTGTCCATACTCGGTCCCCAGCCGCCCCATGGCCGGGTGTCCACACACGGTTCCCAGCCGCCTGGGGGCAGCCGGGTGTCCATAAACGGTCCCCAGCCGCCCCTATTTCTCCTTGGAACATCCCCCCACACACTTTTCTTAGCCCGGCCTGCTTTAGGCAGCATTGGACGAGCCCACCAGAGAACCAGACTCCTCCGGTGGGCCCTGACTTCTCCATCGGTGGAGTTGAGAGTGCCAAGGTGAGGAGCATGATGATGATGACAGAAGTTAGCATCTGCTATGTTTTCTTTTAATGCAAGTGTAAGTGTGCAGCCTGCCACCCCCCACCCCCAGACTGCAATTCCATACTGCTAGCTTGCACTTGAAATGGGGCCTTTTAGTTTGGAGGAGGCCGAAGCTGGCCACTACCTCATGGCTGCTTCGGCAGCGAGGTATCCATACTCAGTCCCCAGCTGCCAATATTTGTCCTGGTGTGCCTTATACATAAGATTAAGTGCGTATACCAAGACATTACCTGTGCCCTCCCCAGTGCATTTAGTGGGAAGGGGAGCCTATTCCGCTGTAGTGTGTGCATGCCAAACCCCTGTTCATGGTACATGCGAAGATGCCTCCCACCTTGCACCTGTCATTGCAGACTTGCAACTATCCCCATTCAAGTCCTTGTCCCAGGGCAGTGTTCAATTGTACCTCTCCCATTCCTTGCAATGCAAGCGCAAGTATGCAGCCTGCCACCCACCCACCCCCAGGCTGCAATACCATACTGCTTGCACTTTAAATTGGGCCTTTTAGGCATGTGGAGGTGGAATCTGGCCACCACGCCATGGCTGTGTCAGCGGCCTGGTATCCATACTCAGTCCCCAGCCGCCCGGTGGCCGGGTGTCCCCGCTTGCTCCCCAGCCTCCAGGGGGTAAACAGGTGTCCATACTCGGTCCCCAGCCACCCCTATTTGTCCCAGTAACCTTTCCCACAATTTTCTTAGCCTGGCCTGCTTTAGGGCAGCATTGCCGAGCCCACCGGACTATCAGACTCCTCCGGTGGGCCCTGGCTTCTCCATCAGGGGAGTTGAGAGTGCCAAGGTGAGGAGCATGATGAGGATGATAGAAGTTAGCATCTGCTTTGTTTTGTTGTAATGCAAGCGCATGTATGTAGTAGCGGCTAGGCCTGAGGTGGTCAGCGTTTTGGCGCATATCCTACCTCCTCCGAGGATTGCTGGATGTTTTCCTGCTACTATCCAAGTTCTATTACTCCCGTTAAAACAAAGCTTCAGGTGATAAATGATGGATGAGGTAGTGGCAAAGGAGAAAGAGCAGGAGGAACAGGGACCATTCACATCAATATCAGGCCAGTCAACCAGATATGTCTTGTAGGATATGTTTCTGTAACAAAAGGAGCGGTTCGGCTACACAGTTATAGGGCATACAGTGAGTGCAATGCTTACCAAAAATTTCGAGCCACTCCAATGACCCTTGGAAATGACATGGAGGTCAGAGGGCGTTAACTAAACCTTTTTTTCCATTTATAGCAACTGGGTCTCCCGTGCACTGTTGGCCTAAGCAGTGAATGGAAGGCTATCCAAAAATTATGAGGAACTGCAATGCCCCTTACAAGAGCCATGTGTGGCACCCCAGGGGTCTGGTCACCACAGTAATAGAGATATTATGTCGGAGAGCGAATGGGAGGTTTCCTGGTCAGGATCCCTTAAACATGCAACATCCTCCTGCCCCAATCCTGGGAGGGGAGAATTCTGCCCTTATAAACTGGATCTGGGGCGGGGTTGAGTGAGTCAGAGAACAGTCAGAGTCAGAGTGAGAGCAAGGGAAAGTAACAGCAAGGAGCTCTGTAGGAGCTAGGAGCTAAAGACCAGGGGCTGGAAACCGAGCAGAGCTCGCCCTGGCAGAAGACAATAGGAACCGGACACAGGAGTCCGAAGCTGTGAGGACTTATATATCCAGCAGCAGAAACCAGCCGGCAGGGGATTTCAGGTCCTCTGGCCATAGAAGCCCGGAGGCTCAGTCACAAGCAAGGGACCAGCACCGCCGTCATGGAGCGGAGGCTAACAGAAGGCCCCAAGTCACCAGCCATACGGGTGAGCACTACACAGTACACTCAGGGACGTGGGGTACTTCTACCCGCTTACAGCAAGGTAGCCAGGAAGAGTGCAGACAGACGGGGAGGCCTACAACTCCACCTGGCCAGGGGAACTCCTGCTTGCTTACAGACTGACCAGGCCTCTTATGCTAGCCAGTAATCCCGGGAGGGTCTACCTTATAATCATCAGTAAAGACCCTGAACTGCACTGCAAAGACTCTGAGTCATTCCTGCTGTGCTTGTGCACCATCACCCCCATCATCCACACTCACTGCCCTGAGGCTATACTCCTCCCGAGGGGAGTTATCCCATTCTATGCTGCGCACACAACACCAGCCTCAGCGGTCTGCCTCGCAGCGGTGGTACTCCCTGACCGCAATCCACGGGTGGCGCAGTCGGACAATTAACCTCAAAACCTAAGAAAGACTGCCATTGGTTTGACCAGCCTGAGCCACGGGACCGGGTCACCGCCACAGAGACTACAGACCCCAGAGACCCGGCACCGGGTATCCCACACACGTGTACACACGGCCCAGGGGGCGCGTCACATGCGGTAAAGCATATTACAAACATAAGTCCCATTATTGGGGAGTGGGTGTCCCATGGTATTTGCTTATGCTTTCCAAGCAAAAGCTGCCAAAAATTAGGACGGAGCAACTTGCAATGCCCCTTACAAGAGCCATGCAGTACAGCATATTACAATCATAAGTCCCATTATTGGGGAGTTGGTGTCCCATCGTATTTGCTTATGCTTTCCCAGCAAAAGCTGCCAAAAATTAGGACGGAGCAACTTGCAAGGCCCCTTACAAGAGCCATGCAGGACAGCATATTACAAACATAAGTCCAATTATTGGGGAGTGGGTGTCCCATAGTATTTGCTTATGCTTTCCCAGCAAAAGCTGCCAAAAATTAGGACGGAGCAACTTGCAATGCCCGTTACAAGAGCCATGCCGTACAGCATATTACAAACATAAGTCCCATTATTGGGGAGTGGGTGTCCCATAGTATTTTCTTATGCTTTCCCAGCAAAAGTTGCCAAAAATTAGGATGGAGCAACTTGCAATGCCCCTTACAAGAGCCATGCAGTACAGCATATTACAAACATAAGTCCCATTATTGGGGAGTGGGTGTCCCATAGTATTTGCTTATGCTTTCCCAGCAAAAGCTGCCAAAAATTAGGACGGAGCAACTTGCAATGCCCCTTACAAGAGCCATGCAGTACAGCATATTACAAACATGAGTCCCATTATTGGGGAGTGGGTGTCCCATAGTATTTGCTTATGCTTTCCCAGCAAAAGCTGCCAATAATTAGGACGGAGCAACTTGCAATGCCCCTTACAAGAGCCATGCAGTACAGCATATTACAAACATAAGTCCCATTATTGGGGAGTGGGTCTCCCATAGTATTTGCTTATGCTTTCCAAGCAAAAGCTGCCAAAAATTAGGATGGAGCAACTTGAAATGCCCCTTACAAGAGCCATGCAGTACAGCATATTACAAACATAAGTCCCATTATTGGGGAGTGGGTGTCCCATAGTATTTGCTTATGCTTTCCCAGCAAAAGCTGCCAAAAATTAGGACGGAGCAACTTTCAATGCCCCTTACAAGAGCCATGCAGTACAGCATATTACAAACATAAGTCCCATTATTGGGGAGTGGGTGTCCCATAGTATTTGCTTATGCTTTCCCAGCAAAAGCTGCCAAAAATTAGAACAGAGCAACTTGCAATGCCCCTTACAAGAGCCATGGAGTACAGCATATTACAAATATTACAAACATAAGTCCCATTATTGGGGAGTGGGTGTCCCATAGTATTTGCTTATGGTTTCCCAGCAAAAGCTGCCAAAAATTTGGAAGGAGCAACTTGCAATGCCCCTTACAAGAGCCATTCAGTACAACATATTACAAACATAAGTCCCATTATTGGGGAGTGGGTCTCCCATAGTATTTGCTTATGCCTTCCAAGCAAAAGCTGCCAAAAATTAGGACGGAGCAACTTGCAATGCCCCTTACAAGAGCCATGCAGTACAGCATATTACAAACATAAGTCCCATTATTGGGGAGTGGGTGTCCCATAGTATTTGCTTATGCTTTCCCAGCAAAAGCTGCCAAAAATTAGGACGGAGCAACTAGCAATGCCCCTTACAAGAGCCATGCAGTACAGCATATTACAAACATAAGTCCCATTATTGGGGAGTGGGTGTCCCATAGTATTTGCTTATGCTTTCCCAGCAAAAGCTGCCAAAAATTAGGACGGAGCAACTTGCAATGCCCCTTACAAGAGCCATGCAGTACAGCATATTACAAACATAAGTCACATTATTGGGGAGTGGGTGTCCCATAGTATTTTCTTATGCTTTCCCAGCAAAAGCTGCCAAAAATTAGGACGGAGCAACTTGCAACGCCCCTTACAAGAGCCATGCAGTACAGCATATTACAAACATAAGTCCAATTATTGGGGAGTGGGTGTCCCATAGTATTTGCTTATGCTTTCCCAGCAAAAGCTACCAAAAATTAGGACGGAGCAACTTGCAATGCCCCTTACAAGAGCCATGCAGTACAGCATATTACAAACATAAGTCCCATTATTGGGGAGTGGGTGTCCCATAGTATTTGCTTATGCTTTCCCAGCAAAAGCTGCCAAAAATTAGGACGGAGCAACTTGCAATGCCCCTTACAAGAGCCATGCAGTACAGCATATTACAAACATAAGTCCCATTATTGGGGAGTGGGTGTCCCATAGTATTTGCTTATGCCTTCCAAGCAAAAGCTGCCAAAAATAAGGACGGAGGAACTTGCAATGCTGGCACCCTGGTGGTATAGTGGTGGTGGAGGCTGAGGATAAGGAGAAGAAGATTAAACAGCCGAATCGAGGAAGCGTATACCCATGTGTGGGTGTGAAGCAGTGCATGTGAATACACCTCCCGAAATAACACAGTGGATTTGACTTTATGTTACTCTGCTGTCATTTGGTGGTGATGAGAAGTCTGGCCCAATCCAGCCCTTGTTCAGTTTGATAAGGGTCAGCTTGTCAGCATTGTCAGTTGACAGGCGAGTGCGCTTATCAGTTATAATTCCCCCTGCGGCACTAAAAACACGCTCCGATAACTCGCTAGCGGCAGGGCAGGCCTGGACCTCCAAGGCGTACAGAGCGAGTTCATTCCAAGTGTCCAGCTTGGATACCCAATAATTAAAAGGCACAGAGGAATCATGGAGGACGCTGGTACAATCAGCAAGGTACTCCCTCACCATCTTTTGAAACTTTCCACTCCTTGTGAGAGTACCCCGCGCCTCAGGGCCTGTAAGCTGGGAGGGTGTCAGAAAACTGTCCCAGAACGTTGACAGTGTTCCCCTGCCTCTGCTGGATTGGAGTTGCATCTCTCTCGCCTGTACGCCTTGGTTGGGCAACGAACTGTGACCTCTGCCGCTAGCGTGTTCAGATGGGAATTTTTTTAAGAGTTCTGCAGCAAGGGCCTTCTGGTATTGCCCCAATTTTGTAGACCTCTCAACCTCAGGAATAAGAGAGTGAAAGTTCTCCTTGTAGCGGGCGTCTACAAGTGTCACCAACCAGTAATGACTGTCACCCAACATTTTGACAATGCCAGGGTCACAGTTAAGGCAGCGTAACATAAAGTCAGCCATGCGTGCTAGACTGGTAATGGGCAAGATTTCCGTGTCCTCACCAAGATGACGACTGACCATGCTCTCCTCCTCCTCCTCCTCTTCCTCCTCCCCCCTGTCCTCAGGCCATCCACGCTGAACCGACGGTATGACACTTGTACAGGTACTACCGTCTACAACGCATGATAGCAGCTCCTGTTCTTCCTCCTCCTCCTCCTCTCCCTCATTGTCCCCCAATGCACATTGGGATGAGATGAGGCTGGGCTGTGTGTAATCGCCCGCTACGTCTTCTTGATCCATCTCATCATACTCTGGCTGCAATGCCTCCTCTTTAATTCTCTGCAGAGAGCGTTGCAAAAGACAGACAAGTGGGATGCTGACACTAATGATGGCGTCATCGCCACTCACCATCTTGGTGGCCTCCTCAAAGTTTGTCAGGATGGTACATATGTCAGACATCCAGGTCCACTCCTGAGGTCTTATGTGTGGAGTCTGACCTGAATATCGACAGCCTTGTTGCAGCTGGTACTCCTCAACTGCTATCTTCTGCTCACAAATCCTTTGCAACATGTGGAGGGTAGAGTTCCAACGTGTGGGGACATCACACACCAGTCGGTGTGCCGGAAGCTGCAAACGCTGCTGCAACACAGCAAGGGCGGCGGAAGCTGTAGCCGACTTGCGAAA
Source organism: Phyllobates terribilis (assembly GCF_046119375.1). Taxonomy (NCBI): domain Eukaryota; kingdom Metazoa; phylum Chordata; class Amphibia; order Anura; family Dendrobatidae; genus Phyllobates; species Phyllobates terribilis. The sequence goes on from NW_027362761.1 coordinate 794,684,093, forward strand.
ATGAACAGGCGGCGTACTTTCACGAGCAGATCTGGCAACTCGGGGTACGATTTAAGAAACCGCTGAACCACGAGGTTAAGCACATGAGCCAGGCATGGTACGTGTGTGATCTCACGTCTCCTCAGAGCAGCCACCAGGTTACGGGCAATGTCACACACGACCATGCCGGGATGTAGGTTCAGCGGTCTCAGCCACAGATCTGCCTGCTCTTTCACAGCTGTCCACAACTCACAAGCAGTGTGAGGTTTATCACCTAAGCTTATGAGTTTCAGCACAGCCTGTTGCCGCTTGGCGGAGGCAGTACTGCAATGCTTCCAGCTTGTAACTGATGTGGTGATATCTGAGATGGAGGCTGAACATGAGGAGGAGGAGGAGGAGGAGTATGCGCAGGAGCTGTACACTGTGGGGGCAACTCTGACTGACATAGGGCCCGCGATCCTCGGTGTGGGGAGGATGAGTTCCGTCCCAAGGTCCGACTGGGTCCCGGCTTCCACTATGTTTACCCAGTGTGCCATCAGAGAGATGTACCGTCCCTGGCCACAAGCACTTGTCCACGTGTCCGTTGTCAGGTGGACTCTCCCAGTAACTGCGTTGTTGAGGGCACGGCAGATGCTTTGGGACACGTGCTTGTGTAGTGCGGGGATGGCACACCGGGCAAAATAGTGTCAGCTGGGGACCGAGTACCGAGGGACGGCCACCGCCATAAGATTGCGGAAGGATTCGGTCTCCACCAGCCTAAAAGGCAGCATTTCCAATGCAAGCAGTCGTGAAATGTGCGAATTTAGGACTGTGGCCTGTGGGGCGTTAGCTGCGAATTTCCGCTTTCGTTCAAAGGTCTGGGATATGGACAATTGAACGCTGCGGTGGGACATGGACGTTGATGCTGTTTCTTGAGAAACTGCCATAACAAGTGAAGACTGAGAGGAGGGGGCATCTTTACATACAGTATGGACAGGGGATTGCCTTGCACACACAACAGGGGGTTCTATTGCACGCACAACAGTGGAAGAAGCATGGTGACACCCGCTGACACTGGTCGTGGACCCTGGGTTTCGCCCCACAAAGTCGGGTGCTTTGCTGCCATGTGCCTGATCATGCTGGTGGTGGTCAGGCTGGTAGTTTTGTCACCCCTGCTGATGCTGGCATGGCAGGTGGAACATATGGCCTTTTTGGGGTTATCAGCAGAGTATTTAAAAAAATTCCAGACTCTGGAAGACCTACCGCTTGTACTGGCAACGTCCCTCGTGTTGGTGTTACGGGGAACGGTTGCCTGCCTTCTGTCTGCGGCCACCACACTGCTTCTTCCTGCCTGTTGGGGTACTCTGCTTCCCTCCCCCTGTGTGCTGCTGGCCTCACTCTGCATGTCCTCCTTCCACGTTGGGTCAGTTACTAGATCATCCACCACCTACTCCTCTTCCACTTGCGCACCACGATCCTCCTCCTCACTTCCTGGCAATTGTGTCTCGTCATCGTCCACCTCTTGTGAAAGATTGCCAACGTCGACTTCCTGTGGCCGTGGCTGTTCAAATATTTGGGCATCGCAACATGGGATCTCCTCTTCCACCACTTCAAGCGTATCAGGCGAGGGGCACAAATATGGAAATGGACCAGTGAACAGCTCTTCAGAGTGTCCAACTGTGGGATCACTTGCTGTCTGACGACACTCGGCATGGTGGGAGGAAGGAGCATCAGGGTGAGGAGGAGAATGCGGTCGAGACTCACGGCTACTAAGAGTTGACCGTGTGGAAGACAGACCGGAGGTGGTGGTGCCCAGGTAACTGGAAGTATTATCTGCTATCCAATTAATAACCTGTTCACACTGATCTGTTCTCAATACTGGTGTTGTTCTGTGCTTCCCTAGTAATTCGGTCAAGAAGTGGGAGCGATAAGATGTGGCTGTTGGTTGTGGCACATTTTCACCTTGGCCACGTCCCCGTCCTCTGCACGAACCATCACCAGAACGTCCACTTCCACATCCCTTGCCACGCGCCTTGCCCATTGTAAATGAAGTAAAATAGCTTACACTTGCACTATCAATGGAAAAAGGGTAATAAAGAGTAGATTATAACCGTGGAAGAGGAAAACCACAGTTATTGTTTACTGGGGTATACCACACTTTTTTAAATAGAGATATTTGCGGCTGAACAGTGAGCGACACACTCAAACTGCTTTTTTTTTAGATACCAAAGGTCCAAAACTGGATAGTACAGCGATTTGACCCGTGGAACTGCGAAACCACACTGGGATGTCGGGCCTACACAAGACTATTTTCAACAGATATATTTTTGTGTCACAACAGTCAGGAGACACTACTGTTTTTCTTTACGGAAAAAACTACCAAAAGCTGAATAATAGAGATTTTTTACCGTGGGATGGCAAAACCACAGTTATTGTTTACTGGGGTATACCACACTTTTTTAAATAGAGATATTTGCAGCTGAACAGTGAGCGACACACTCAAACTGCTTTTTTTTTAGATACCAAAGGCCCAAAACTGGATAGTACAGCGATTTGACCCGTGGAACTGCGAAACCACACTGGGATGTCGGGCCTACACAAGACTATTTTCAACAGATATATTTTTGTGTCACAACAGTCAGGAGACACTACTGTTTTTCTTTACGGAAAAAACTACCAAAACCTGAATAATAGAGATTTTTTACCGTGGGATGGCAAAACCACAGTTATTGTTTACTGGGGTATACCACACTTTTTTAAATAGAGATATTTGCGGCTGAACAGTGAGCGACACACTCAAACTGCTTTTTTTTTAGATACCAAAGGTCCAAAACTGGATAGTACAGCGATTTGACCCGTGGAACTGCGAAACCACACTGGGATGTCGGGCCTACACAAGACTATTTTCAACAGATATATTTTTGTGTCACAACAGTCAGGAGACACTACTGTTTTTCTTTACGGAAAAAACTACCAAAAGCTGAATAATAGAGATTTTTTACCGTGGGATGGCAAAACCACAGTTATTGTTTACTGTGGTATACCACACTTTTTTAAATAGAGATATTTGCAGCTGAACAGTGAGCGACACACTCAAACTGCTTTTTTTTTAGATACCAAAGGCCCAAAACTGGATAGTACAGCGATTTGACCCGTGGAACTGCGAAACCACACTGGGATGTCGGGCCTACACAAGACTATTTTCAACAGATATATTTTTGTGTCACAACAGTCAGGAGACACTACTGTTTTTCTTTACGGAAAAAACTACCAAAACCTGAATAATAGAGATTTTTTACCGTGGGATGGCAAAACCACAGTTATTGTTTACTGGGGTATACCACACTTTTTTAAATAGAGATATTTGCGGCTGAACAGTGAGCGACACACTCAAACTGCTTTTTTTTTAGATACCAAAGGTCCAAAACTGGATAGTACAGCGATTTGACCCGTGGAACTGCAAAACCACACTGGGATGTCGGGCCTACACAAGACTATTTTCAACAGATATATTTTTGTGTCACAACAGTCAGGAGACACTACTGTTTTTCTTTACGGAAAAAACTACCAAAACCTGAATAATAGAGATTTTTTACCGTGGGATGGCAAAACCACAGTTATTGTTTACTGGGGTATACCACACTTTTTTAAATAGAGATATTTGCGGCTGAACAGTGAGCGACACACTCAAACTGCTTTTTTTTTAGATACCAGAGGCCCAAAACAGGATAGTACAGCGATTTGACCCGTGGAACTGCGAAACCACACTGGGATGTCGGGCCTACACAAGACTATTTTCAACAGATATATTTTTGTGTCACAACATTCAGGACACACTACTTTATTTCTTTACGGAAAAAACTACCAAAACCTGAATAATAGAGATTTTTTACCGTGGGATGGCAAAACCACAGTTATTGCTTACTGGGGTATACCACACTTTTTTAAATAGAGATATTTGCGGCTGAACAGTGAGCGACACACTCAAACTGCTTTTTTTTTAGATACCAAAACTGGATAGTACAGCGATTTGACCCGTGGAACTGCGAAACCACACTGGGATGTCGGGCCTACACAAGACTATTTTCAACAGATATATTTTTGTGTCACAACAGTCAGGAGACACTACTGTTTTTCTTTACGGAAAAAACTACCAAAACCTGAATAATAGAGATTTTTTACCGTGGGATGGCAAAACCACAGTTATTGTTTACTGGGGTATACCACACTTTTTTAAATAGAGATATTTGCGGCTGAACAGTGAGCGACACACTCAAACTGCTTTTTTTTAGATACCAAAGGTCCAAAACTGGATAGTACAGCGATTTGACCCGTGGAACTGCGAAACCACACTGGGATGTCGGGCCTACACAAGACTATTTTCAACAGATATATTTTTGTGTCACAACAGTCAGGAGACACTACTGTTTTTCTTTACGGAAAAAACTACCAAAAGCTGAATAATAGAGATTTTTTACCGTGGGATGGCAAAACCACAGTTATTGTTTACTGGGGTATACCACACTTTTTAAATAGAGATATTTGCAGCTGAACAGTGAGCGACACACTCAAACTGCTTTTTTTTTAGATACCAAAGGCCCAAAACTGGATAGTACAGCGATTTGACCCGTGGAATTGCGAAACCACACTGGGATGTCGGGCCTACACAAGACTATTTTCAACAGATATATTTTTGTGTCACAACAGTCAGGAGACACTACTGTTTTTCTTTACGGAAAAAACTACCAAAACCTGAATAATAGAGATTTTTTACCGTGGGATGGCAAAACCACAGTTATTGTTTACTGGGGTATACCACACTTTTTTAAATAGAGATATTTGCGGCTGAACAGTGAGCGACACACTCAAACTGCTTTTTTTTTAGATACCAGAGGCCCAAAACTGGATAGTACAGCGATTTGACCAGTGGAACTGCGAAACCACACTGGGATGTCGGGCCTACACAAGACTATTTTCAACAGATATATTTTTGTGTCACAACATTCAGGAGACACTACTGTTTTTCTTTACGGAAAAAACTACCAAAACCTGAATAATAGAGATTTTTTACCGTGGGATGGCAAAACCACAGTTATTGCTTACTGGGGTATACCACACTTTTTTAAATAGAGATATTTGCGGCTGAACAGTGAGCGACACACTCAAACTGCTTTTTTTTTAGATACCAAAACTGGATAGTACAGCGATTTGACCCGTGGAACTGCAAAACCACACTGGGATGTCAGGCCTACACAAGACTATTTTCAACAGATATATTTTTGTGTCACAACAGTCAGGAGACACTACTGTTTTTCTTTACGGAAAAAACTACCAAAACCTGAATAATAGAGATTTTTTACCGTGCGATGGCAAAACCACAGTTATTGTTTACTGGGGTATTCCACACTTTTTTAAATAGAGATATTTGCGGCTGAACAGTGAGCGACACAGTCAAACTGCTTTTTTTTAGATACCGAAGGCCCAAAACTGGATAGTACAGCGATTTGACCCGTGGAACTGCGAAACCACACTGGGATGTCTGGCCTACACAAGACTATTTTCAACAGATATATTTTTGTGTCACAACAGTCAGGAGACACTACTGTTTTTCTTTACGGAAAAAACTACCAAAACCTGAATAATAGAGATTTTTTACCGTGGGATGGCAAAACCACAGTTATTGTTTACTGGGGTATACCACACTTTTTTAAGTAGAGATATTTGCGGCTGAACAGTGAGCGACACACTCAAACTGTTTTTTTTTTTAGATACAAATGGCCCAAAATGGATAGTACAGAGGTTTGAACTGTTTAAGTGCAAAACCACACTTCTCTCTAGCCTACACCAGACTATTTTCAACAGTTATATTTGTGTCTGAAAAATCAGAGACACGCTTTTTTTTGGGGGGGGGGACACACCAAAAGGTTAATAAGACGGGTATTTGTACAGTGTGAAGGAGGAAAAAAATGGAGGTTTTAGATGAAAAAATAAGGATTTTTCCTGGCCCCCGACACCTGGTGCTAAGTCCAGCAATTTCAGCAACAGGAGCACACACGACTGTAATGCAGCGTTTGCTGGTATAACCACTGTGTCTCCTATACAGCCTGCCTGCCTGGTATCTGGGATGGATATTAGTCCTGAAAAGGACTGTTTGTTTGTTCTGGCAGCCTTTACAGACCCTACACTAACTATTTTGCAGTTTATATCTCTCCCTAAATCAGCAGCGCTGTCCCTACACTGTCTAATCCGGAGCGACTGTGTCCAAGATGGCGGCGCCCCGTTTTAAATACTCGAGGTGACGGTGTGCAGCCAGCAAATCACTGTAATGCCCACAACCAACATGGCTGCAGCATTACAGTGACTGGCTGGCAATCCCTGCATGTTCATTGGCTCTGTAAAGAGCGCCAAACATGCAGGGCGGAGACCCGAGCTCCCGCCCGAGTAACCCGGAAAGGCTCGGTGCTCGCCGAACATCCCGAGTAGCGTGATGCTCGGGCGAGTACCGAGCAGTGTCGAGCATGTTCGCTCAACACTAGTCTTTACTCTTCATCAGTGTTTTATTTTTAAAATCAGTTTACATTACACAATTTATATTCTTTGAAATCGTGTGATATTAAAATAAGACACCACAGCGTATTTCTTAAGAACTTTTCAGATGATTAAACTCGAAATTCAAACCATGTTCATGATGTAGGTTTAATGTGGCAATTTGACAATGCTGATACATCAGTCCTGCAACTGAAACTGTTGTTGATAACAGCAGATTGCCAGGAGCGGCTGCATATTTAGCTTAATTCAAGCAAGTTATATACAGTATGCCTATAGAGCTTAAATGATTATGTTCATTATTTCCTTTTAAGAGGTGAGAGACCTATCAGAGTACCTGTTACTTAGAATATTATGTCAAATTTACAGGAAGCATGTAAAACCAAAAGAGTAGAACAGATTGACATATAGTTGAGCAAGAAAAGATTCAGCAAAACTTGTATTTTATTAATTGAAATTCCTGCCCTGCAAAAATTGGCTATCCTATTCATATATTGGCTGTTTATACACAAATCACTATCAGTTGCTAAGTAGGACCACACAATGGACTCCTGAGCATGAAATAAGCAGGGATTTAAATATATAAATTACAAATTATAATGAATCTTTTCCCATAAAGCTATATACCAATCCACTCGGTTTGTCCAGCTCTATACGCACAAATAAAATGGTATGTTCACTGTGACAAAGTCCCTTTTAAGGTTTTCTCTTAGGATAAGCACTGTGATGTCATCGTGGTATCTATGTTGCAGATTTCAACTTTCAGCAGAATCATTCAACATTTAAACATTGTGGAAGATTAAACTGTTTTACTTGGGACAAACTCAGCAGGAAATATCTGGTCATCACAACATGGAAGATTTCAGGAAAGAACTGACGCGAACAAAAACTTGAGATGTCATACAATCAAGTCCAAGAGGAACTATTACATAGATCAACAAGCTATAAAGGGGTTATCCAGGATTTTCCTTATTTTTCTCTGTGGAGCTAAGAACTTACAGGCAGGTAATTGTTAACCCTTTCACGACCATTAACATACAGGTATGTCATCGACAGTGTACCTGCCTTTGATGTGGGCTCACACAAAGATCCACCCACAGCTGTTAACCAGTTAAATGCCGCTGTCAATCACTTAACATGTGCAGACACTAATCATGTCATTGAACCCGCCTGTCACGTGTTCACGGGTCTCCGATGGGTTGTTATGACAGCTGGCGGTCTGCTGAATATCCCCGTGCCTGTAATCACTTCGGCCCCTGGCCAGCGTTCATAGGAGATTGTGATTTCTGCTATACATAGCAGTGCTGTATAGCACGGGCGAAAGGAGTATCGCAGCTTCAACTCTCCTAAGGGGACTATTAAAAACAGTAAAAAGTAAAGAAAAAAGTTTTAAGATATATTAAGAAAATAGAAGAAAAAACAAAAAAGTTCAAATCACCCCCTTTTGCCCCATTAAAAATAAAACGAATAAAAATACATATATCTTGTAATGCCACATTCAGAAATGTCCGATCTATCAAAATATCAAATAAATTAATCCGATTGGTAAACGACATAAAGAGAAAAAAATCAAAACTCCAGAATTACGTTTTTTTGGTCACTGCAACATTGCAATAAAATGGAATAAGAGGCGACCAAAACATTATATCTATCCCAAAATGGTTTCAGTAAAAATGTCAGCTCAGGGCGCAAAAAAAAAGGAAATACTGAAAATGTGATGTGTCGGTGGGCCGTGAAGTCGGGGTTTGGGAAACGCTGCTCATGCATAAGCCTTGTACACGCCCAACAATCCCTTCTATATGCTATATGTTATATTCTATAAGCCAGAGCAGAGAACTACCACCATACTCAAGCGTGCAAGTGCCATTGTTTTCTGTGTACTCATATTAAACACTTCTACTTCAATATTTTTAATTTAAGTTTTTATTTTTTTGGTAGTAACAAGGGAGCATGTGTCCAAAAAGATAGACTACATCTAAAAACAGAACAAAGAAATATGCCCTTCTGAACTAACATACTGAACACAGAAAACATGAGTAGAGAAATCCCTCTGGTACATATGTGGTTAAACAGTGAGTTGCAAAATGTGACAAATATATTTTATCTAGCATTAGAAGTTACTTCTGTGGCAGTTTCATAAGCTTTATAATAGGAGGAAATATCTTCCAGCACATATCTCCAATTCAGCTGGATGACCTTAGACCTACAGTAATTGTTTGTTTGTGATGGGTGCGTCTCTTTGTTTGTGTCATTTAAAGTTTCTAACAAAAAGCAATATCCAGATATGGCATCTTAATTGTTTCTTCCACCTTATATACTGTATTTTGTAACTTTCAGACACCACTTGGAAGCAGATGTGTATATATCATCTAAAGGAAGGAACCTAGGAAAGATTAAATAAAAAACAGCGTTCTAATTTATAAAATTGATTTTTTTCTACTTTTGATATAAAAAAAATTTCAAGAAATAAAAGAGAAGTAAAAAGAAACTCTACCTCCGATTTCCAATGAACATTAAAATGGCAGCAAAATATAGATCTGCAAAAAAGTTGATTATATTTCTTTGGCTCAATCTTCCGCTGTAGAAACCATACCTTCTCATATATGTCCTAGTCCATATTTTTGTATACGATTAAATTGAAATGCTCATTTCACTGCACTTTTTGGCAAAAGTTTACCTATTAAAGTCTCTAGGTATGTCAGTATATACACAATGGCTGGAAACCAATAATATGATGTGAATTAACACAAATTATATATTTCTTTTTATTAAATATTCCATAACTTATATTACATTTACCAACATATGAAAGACTGTCCTGGATCAATAGTCAAACTTTTAAGTAATAGTAAACTAATCGAAAACTTTGCAATTTAAACTTACAGGCCATGCAATGGTCCGCTTGGAAATTAAATATGCAAATTGTCTCTTCAGAGATGAATAGGACTTAAACTCTAGTGCCACCTATTGGAGATAATAATTTTAAAAGGTAATAATGATCCTTTATTGAGACTTGGCACATAACTGAGGATAAAAGCCAAACCAGACACTATTTACAGACACGAATTTCGGGGTGTTATTCAGCTAAATTAGATCTCATGCTTTACACTGAGGAGGGACACCCTCCTCAGTGTAAAGCATGAGATCTAATTTGGCTGAATAAGAGGCCTTTGATGGGAGAATCAGGGGTAACGTCTCCCCTTGTGGAGAGTGCAGGCCAGCAAAAGAAGACTTATAGCCTATGCAATGCTCCTCTGGAAATTAAATATGCAAATTGTATCTTTAGAGAAGAATAAAACCTGAACTCTAGTGCCACCAATTGGAAGCAGAACTCTTAAAATGCTATATTGACCCTTGACGAGCTTTGCAACATAACTTTGCGACATAACTTTGGATAAAATACAAACCAGGTACTCTATTTGCAGATAACTATTTCAGGGTGTTGCAGAATAAGACCTGAACTTTACTGTCATCTATTGGAAGCAGAACTCTTAAAAGTCTACATTGACCCTTTAACAAGCTTTGCCACATGACTTACATTAAAAGCCAAACCAACAGAGTGTCTGGTTTAGCTTTCATCTTAAGTCATGTGGCAAGGCTTGCTAACCCCTTCCCGATATTTGCGGTGTATATACGACATGGTTTGAAAGTACTGCCCCGCTTCTGGCAGTTTAACCCCCTAAATGCTGCGATCGATATTGAGCTCCTTCTCCCCTCTGATTGACACCCTCATGATGTCATTTTGAGGGCCCGATTGTTGCCATAGTGGCCCAATGTCGTCATGACGACATCTGGGTCACCAGACCATGGCAAGCCCCTTAAACCATGCGTGGAGGATGGTGTAAGGGGCTTGTGTCAGTGCAGTATTGTTAAGCACTATGGCGTCTCACCACTTAAAAGAAATTTACCAAATTCTGCATTACCAAATCCAAATTACTATTACTCTTATTCACTCTCGTCTGGAATACTACAACTCTCTTCAGATCGGTATCCCTGTAAGCAATTTTCTCCTCTACAATCCATCCTGAATGCGGCAGCCAGGGTCAAATTTTTGTCCAGCCACTTCACCGATACCTCTACCCTGTGCCAGTTACTGCACTGGTTACCTATTCGCTATAGAGACCAATATAAACTCATCTCTCTCACCCACAAAGCTCTCCACAGTTCTGCATCACCCTATATCTCCTCCCTCATTTCTGTTTATCACCCTACCCGTGTCCTCAAATCTGCAACTGATCTAGGACTGACATCTTCTATAATCCGAACCTCGCACCTCAGTCTCCAAGATTTCTCTTGTGCTGTGCCAGTCTACTGGAATGCACTACTCCAAATAATCAGACTATTATCTAGCCCCCATGTTTTAAGCATGCTTTAAAAACACATCTCTTTAGACAGGCTTACCACCTTAACTCACTAACCTAACTCTCCCCTGTTCCCTCTTTCTAAATGGTAATCATAATCTGCTCCTATTCATGTCTCCACATCCTCCATGCAGCCAATAGCACACAATAAGTGCACTTAAACAGATACTGTCTGATGACCGGATCATCCAGCTTTATATGAAAACCCTTATTTATTATAATGATGGCAGAACCGTACATAACAGGACATTCTACCTATTGTGTCCCTCCTATTTCCTTATAGAATGTAACCTTGTGAGCAGGGCCCTCACTCCTCCTGTAACTCTTGAAATGTGTTACATTGTATTGTTTTTATTGTCTGTACATATCCCCACTTAATTGTAAAGGGCTGCAAAATACGCTAGCGCTATATCAATAAAAAATATTATTATATTATTGTTATTTCATTTAAACATTCAGGTTTAGTGCTTTAAATTTTACAGTTGGTAAGGAATGCTGTGGAAAAAAAACTATGTAGATGCTCCAGCAGCCTATCTGAAAACTAAAACCTGCTAGATACTATAATATATAATTTCCTCATAGTCTATCTGCTGTAGCTGAACATTACTTTTGAGTATAGCAAGAGCAATTTTTCTACCATTAGGGAATTGAATATAATGCAATTCTCTGATATATTAGTTTGTGAATACTTTCACATTATTTTCTGCAGTGTTAATTGTAGTCTAAAATAGAACAGTGTTTTTCATTAATTTTAAGTTTATACACTAAAGTACATATATTAACATACACAAATGCACGATGCATCAGTTAAGTGGTCAAATGCAGTTAAAATTCAGGTGTGCAATGTAACCTTTCTTAATATGTAGAAAGGAAAAATGAGAAACTGTAATCTTATTTGGTTGAAAAGAAAAACATCTTTGAAGTAGGTTTCAAGGGAGCTTATTAACCTCATTAGAAAACTGTAAGAAATTTCCCCAGCAATGGTAATAGTCTTTTCATATTACACTGAATATTTTATATTCATATAATATATTTCCCTTTAGTCTGAGCAAAGGTTCAGGAAGCAACATGGGTATACCTAATGAAAAAATACGGTTCCCACAATTCAATTTGACTCGTATTTTTCAGGCACAAGTACAATTGAAGCCCTGACCACCGGCACTTCCGGATCAGGGCAATGTTACCTACATTATCAGATAATCTGCTCACACTGATAATGTAATTTCCTTTGCTGAATAGGAGGAGAAGACTGTTCTAAGGTATGACAAGTGACAATATGGACAGGGGGGCAGGGGGGATATGTGACGAAGCCGTAAGGTGAAACGCGCGTTGAGACACTCAGCTGATCCCTCTTTTGAGCTCCACAATCATTCAGCATTATGACCCAAGGTATGGCAATTATGCTGCTTTGCTGCTGACATGTATAGCTTCATATAACCCTCTAATGGCATACTGTCTTTGTAGCTGTTTTCTATCTTTACTTAGAGTATGCTGCTGTATTATGTCGGCTAATTCCTTTTGCTAATACACCACATCGGATATTACTTAACCACTGAGTATCACGGCTTTCTAAATCTTTAACGACTGTGCCCTGGGGGTTTCTTTTAGAGATCTATTCAGATTAGACTATTCTATCCCCACCAGTTAGGATTATTCCATCGGCATTTGTTTTCCTAGGGTTATTATCACTACCCTTGGAAGATCTTGTCTCTTAGTTAAGCAATTGCGCATACCATTTTATGTGTTCAAACTTTCTGATGCCACTTATATTTAGGTTTTCTACACTGCTCAAAAAAATAAAGGGAACACTTAAACAATAGTGTTGAGTGAGCACTAAAATGCTCGGGTGCTTGAAGCTTGGGCCGAGCTCGCCGTGAAACTCGGGTGCTCGACCCGAGCAACGAGCCCAATGTTAGTCTATGGGAGACCCGAGCATTTTTGCGGCGGCACCCCTGGCAGTCTTTTAAAAGCCTAACAAGTGCCCAAAACGATAGTGACAGTGCTCAAATGACATGAGGACAGCATGGGGATCGCCTCAGGAAGCATTTCTGACCCCCAGGTCACTGCTGTCAACAAAGTGGTCAGAGGTATTAAGCCACTTTTAAGGGTTCACAGTAAAAGGTTCAAAAACGAAACTGAAACTGCTTTCCTGTGAAATATGTTAAGGAAGTTCAATTCCAGGGTAAAGACTTGTGTATAAGGTAAAATAAATAACCCCCCAAAAAAATACTCCTCCACACCTTGGGCTATGTTCACAAGTAGCATTTTTTATGCGTTTATGCACTTTTGTAATGCTTTCAACTGTGACAACCGGGAAAAGTCATTTTAACATTTTACAACCTTATCTGGCCATGTGCTGTGTGACACATGTATACAGTGCTTAAAAGACATGGTAACAGCATGGGGAAGATCCCTGGAAGCATCTCTGACACCCAGGTCACTGCCTAAAAGTGTGTCCATCAGAAGTCATCCTTGCCGCATCAGAAGTTGCAGACTTGCAACTATCCCCGTGCAAGTTCTTGTCCCAGGGCACTGTTCAATTGTAGCTCCCCCATTCCTTGCAATGCAAGCGCAAATATGCAGCCAACCACCCACCCACCCCCAGGCTGCAATACCATACGGCTAGCTTGCTTGCACTTGAAATAGGGCCTTTTAGGCATGTGGAGGCGGAATCTGGCCACCACGTCATTGCTGCGTTGGCGGCCTGGAATCCATACTCAGTCCCCAGCCGCCCAGCGGCCAGGTGTCCACACACGGTCCCCAGCCGCCTGGGGGCGGCCTGGAATCCATACTCAGTCCCCAGCCGCCCCTATTTCTCCTTGGAACTTCCCCCCCACACACTTTTCTTAGCCCGGCCTGCTTTAGGGCAGCATTGGACAAGCCCACCAAAGAATCAGACTCCTCCGGTGGGCCCTGGCTTCTCCATCAGGGGAGTTGAGAGTGCCAAGGTGAGGAGCATGATGATGATGATAGAAGTTAGTATCTGCTTTGTTTTCTTGTAATGCAAGCGCATGTATGTGGTAGCGGCTAGGCCTGAGGTGGTCAGCGTTTTTGCGCATATCCTACCTCCTCCGAGGATTGCTGGATGTTTTCCCGCTACTATCCCAGTTCTATGACTCCCGTTAAAACAAAGCTTCAGGTGATAAATGATGGATGAGGCAGTGGCAAAGGAGAAAGAGCAGGAGGAACAGGGACCATTCGCATCAATATCAGGCCAGTCAACCACATATGTCTTGTAGGAAATGTTTCTGTAACAAAAGGAGTGGTTTGGTTACACAGTTATAGGGCATAAAGTGAGTGCAATGCCTACCAAAAATTTTGAGGCACTCCAATGCCCCTTGGAAATGACATAGAGGTCAGAGGGCCTTAACTAAACCATTTTTTCCATTTATAGCAACTGGGTCTCCTGTGCACTGTTGGCCTAAGCAGTGAATGGAAGGCTTTCCAAAACTGATGAGGAACTGCAATGCCCCTTGAAACAGACGTGGATTACAGCGTACTAAAAACCTTCTACCTATTATTGGGGAGTGGGTCTCCCTTAGTTTTCGCCTTTGCATTGAAAAGCAAAAGCTGACTAAAATTAGGAGGAAATGCAATGCCCGCTGGAAGAGTTGTGGAGGTTAGAGGTAATTAAAAACAACATTTCAATTCCCCTTGGAAGAGCTGTGGAGTTCAAAGTGGTTTAAGAAGACGCTTTTAATGCCCCTTTGAAGAGACGTGGAGGTCACAGTAGCTTAACAAGATGGTTTTAATGCCCCTCGGAAAAGTGGTGGAGGTCGCAGTAGCTTAACAAGACGGTTTTAATGCCCCTGCAGTACAGCATATTACAAACATTATTCCAATTATTGGGGAGTGTGTCTCCCATATTCTTTGCTTATGCCTTCCAAGCAAAAGCTGCCAAAAATTAGGACGGAGGAACTTGCAATACCCCTTACAAGAGCCATGCAGTACAGCATATCACAAACATTTTTCCCATTATTGGGGAGTGTGTCTCCCATAGTCTTTGCTTATGCCTTCCAAGCAAAAGCTGCCAAAAATTAGGACGGAGGAACTTGCAATGCCCCTTACAAGAGCCATGCAGTACAGCATATTACAAACAATATTCCCATTATTGGGGAGTGGGGATCCCATAGTATTTGCTTATGCCTTCCAAGCAAAAGCTGCCAAAAATTAGGACGGAGGAACTTGCAATGCCTCTTACAAGAGCCATGCAGTACAGCATATTACAAACATTATTCCCATTATTGGGAAGTGGGTCTCCCATAGTCTTTGCTTATGCCTTCCAAGCAAAAGCTGACAAAAATTAGGACGGAGGAACTAGCAATGCCCCTTACAAGAGCCTTGCAGTACAGCATATTACAAACAATATTCCCATTATTGGGGAGTGGGGATCCCATAATATTTGCTTATGCCTTCCAAGCAAAAGCTGCCAAAAGTTAGGACGGAGGAACTTGCAATGCCTCTTACAAGAGCCATGCAGTATAGCATATTACAAACATTATTCCCATTATTGGGGAGTGGGTCTCCCATAGTCTTAGCTTATGCCTTCCAAGCAAAAGCTGACAAAAATTAGGAGGAAATGCAATGCCCGTTCGAAGAGTCGTGGAGGTTAGAGTTAATTAAAAAGAACATTTCAATGCCCCTTGGAAGAGCTCTCAAGTTCAGAGTGGTTTAACAAGACGCTTTTAATGCACCTCGGAAAAGTGAACGAAGTCCCAGTAGCTTAACAAGATGCTTTTAATGCCCCTCGGAAAAGTGGTGGAGGTCACAGTAGCTTAACAAGACGATTTTAATGCCCCTCGGAAAAGTGGTGGAGGTCCCAGTAGCTTAACAAGATGCTTTTAATGCCCCTCGGAAAAGTGGTGGAGGTCACAGTAGCTTAACAAGACAGTTTTAATTCCCCTTGGAAGAGACGTGGAGATCAGAGTGGTTTAACAAGACGATTTTAATGCCCCTTGGAAGAGACGTGGAGTTCAGAGTGGTTTAACAAGATGCTATTAATGCCCCTCGGAAAAGTGGTGGAGGTCACAGTAGCTTAAGAAGACGCTTTTAATGCCCCTCAGAAGAGACATGGAGGTCCCAGTAGCTTAACAAGATGCTTTTAATGCCCCTCGGAAAAGTGGTGGTGGTCACAGTAGCTTAACAAGACGCTTTTAATGCCCCTCGGAAAAGTGGTGGAGGTCCCAATAGCTTAACAAGATGCTTTTAATGCCCCTCGGAAAAGTGGTGGAGGTCCCAGTAGCTTAACAAGATGGTTTTAATGCCCCTCAGAAAAGTGGAGAAGGACCCAGTAGCTTAACAAGACACTTCTAATGCCCCTCGGAAAAGTGGTGGAGGTCACAGTACCTTAACAAGACGCTTTTAATGCCCCTCAGAAGAGACGTGGACGTCCCAGTAGCTTAACAAGACGGTTTTAATGCCCCTCGGTAAGGTAGTGGAGGTCCCAGGAGCTTAACAAGATGCTTTAAATGCCTCTCAGAAAAGTGGTGGAGGTCACAGTAGCTTAACAAGATGCTTTTAATGCCCCTTGGAAAAGTGGTGGAGGTCGCAGTAGCTTAACAAGACGCTTTTAATGCCCCTTGGAAGAGAAGTGGAGTTCAGAGTGGTTTAACAAGACGGTTTTAATGCCCCTTGGAAGAGATGTGGAGGTCACAGTAGCTTAAAAAGACACTTTTAATGCCCCTTGGAAGAGACGTGAAGTTGAGAGTGGTTTAACATGATGGTTTCAATGCCCCTTGGAAGAGACGTGGAGGTCACAGTAGCTTAGCAAGACGGTTTTGATTCCCCTTGGAAGAGACGTGGAGTTCATAGTGGTTTAACAAGTTGATTTTAATGCCCCTTGGAAGAGATGTGGAGTTCCGAGTGGTTTAACAAGGCGCTTTTAATGCACCTCAGAAAAGTGGTGGAGGTCACAGTAGCTTAACAAGATGCTTTTAATGCCCCTCAGAAGATACGTGGAGGTCCCAGTAGCTTAACAAGATGCTTTTAATGCCCCTTTTAAAAGTGTTGGAGGTCACAGTAGCCTAACAAGACACTTTTAATGCCCCTCGGAAAAGTGGTGGAGGTCACAGTAGCTTAACAAGATGCTTTTAATGACCCTTGGAAAAGTGGTGGAGGTCACAGTAGCTTAACAAAACGCTTTTAATGCTCCTTGCAAGAGACGTGGAGTTCAGAGTGGTTTAACAAGATGGTTTAAATGCCCCTTGGAAGAGACGTGGAGGACACAGTAGCTCAACAAGACGGTTTTAATTCCCCTTGGAAGAGACGTGGAGTACAGAGTGGTCTAAAAAGACGGATTTGATGCCCCTTGGAAGAGACGTGGAGGTAACAGTAGCTTAACAAGACGATTTTAATGCCCCTTGGAAGAGACGTGGAGTTCAGAGTGGCTTAACAAGACAGTTTTAATGCCCCTTGGAAGAGACGTGGAGGTCACAGTAGCTTAACAAGACGGTTTTAATTCCCCTTGGAAGAGACGTGGAGTACAGAGTGGTTTAACAAGACGATTTTAATGCCCCTTGGAAGAGACATGAAGTTCAGAGTAGTTTAACAAGACGCTTTTAATGCCCCTCGGAAAAGAGGTGGAGGTCACAGTAGCTTAACAAGACACTTTTAATGCCCTTTAGAAGAGATGTGGAGGTCCTAGTAGCTCAGCAAGACACTTTTAATGCCCCTCGGAAAAGTGGTGGAGGTCACAGTAACTTAACACGACGCTTTTAATGCCCCTCGGAAAAGTGGTGGAGGTCACAGTAGCTTAACAAGACGCTTTTAATGCCCCTCGGAAAAGTGGTGGAGGTCCCAGAAGCTTAACAAGACGGTTTTAATGCCCCTCGGAAAAGTGGTGGAGGTCACATTAGCTTAAAAAGACGCTTTTAATGCCCCTCCGAAAAGTGGGGGAGTTCACAGTAGCTTAACAAGACGCTTTTAATGCCCCTCAGAAGAGACATGGAGGTCCCAGTAGCTTAACAAGACGCTTTTAATGCCCCTCGGAAAAGTGGTGGAGGTCCCAGTAGCTTAACAAGATGCTTTTAATGCCCCTCGGAAAAGAGGTGGAGGTCACAGTAACTTAACAGGATGCTTTTATTGCCCCTTGGAAAATTGCAGGAGGTCACAGTACCTTAACAAGATGATTTTAATGCCTCTCGGAAAAGTGGTGGAGGTCGCAGTAGCATAACAAGACGCTTTTAATGCCCCTTGAAAGAGACGTGGAGTTCAGAGTGGTTTAACAAGACGATTTTAATGCCCCTTGGAAGAGACGTGGAGTTCAGAGTGGTTTAACAAGACGGTTTTAATGTCCCTTGGAAGAGACGTGGAGGTCACAGTAGCTTAACTGGACGGTTTTAATTCCCCTTGGAAGAGAAGTGGAGTTCAGAGTGGTTTAACAAGATGATTTTAATGCCCCTTGGAAGAGACATGGAGTTCAGAGTGGTCTAACAAGACACCTTTAATGCCCCTCGGAAAAGTGGTGGAGGTCACAGTAGCTTAACAAGACGCTTTAAATGCCCCTCAGAAGAGACGTGGAGGTCCCAGTAGCTTAACAAGACGCTTTTAATGCCCCTCGGAAAAGTGGTGGAGGTCACAATAACTTAACAAGATGCTTTTAGAGCCCCTCGGAAAAGTGGTGGAGGTCACAGTAGCTTAACAAGATGCATTTAATGCCCCTCGGAAAAGTGGTGGAGGTCCCAGTAGCTTAACAAGATGGTTTTAATGCCCCTCGGAAAAGTGGTGGAGGTCCCAGTAGCTTAACAAGACACTTTTAATGCCCCTCGGAAAAGAGGTGGAGGTCACAGTACCTTAACAAGACGCTTTTATTGCCCCTTGGAAAAGTGGAGGAGGTCACAGTGGCTTAACAAGACGCTTTTAATGCCCCTCGGAAAAGTGGTGGAGGTCGCAGTAGCTTTACAAGACGATTTTAATGCCCCTTGGAAGAGACGTGCAGTTCAGAGTGGTTTAACAAGACGGTTTTAATGCCCCTTGGAAGAGACGTGGAGGTCACAGTAGCTTAACAAGACGATTTTAATGCCCCTTGGAAGAGACGTGGAGTTCAGAGTGGTTTAACAAGACGATTTTAATGCCCCTTGGCAGAGACGTGGAGTTCAGAGTGGTTTAACAAGATGCTTTTAATGCCCTTTGGAAGAGACGTGGAGGTCACAGTAGCTTAACAGGATGGTTTTAATTCCCCTTGGAAGAGACGTGGAGTTCAGAGTGGTTTAACAAGATGATTTTAATGCCCCTTGGAAGAGACATGGAGTTCAGAGTTGTTTAACAAGACGCTTTTAATACCCCTTGGAAAAGTGGTGGAGGTCACAGTAGCTTAACAAGACGCTTTTAATGCCCCTCAGAAGAGACATGGATGTCCCAGTAGCTTAACAAGATGCTTTTAATGCCCCTCGGAAAAGTGGTGGAGGTCCCAGTAGCTTAACAAGATGCTTTCAATGCCCCTCGGAAATGAGGTGGAGGTCACATTAACTTGACAAGATGCTTTTATTGCCCCTTGGAAAAGTGGTGGAGGTCGCAGTAGCTTAACAAGACGCTTTTAATGCCCCTTGGAAGAGACGTGGATTCCAGAGTGGTTTAACAAGACGATTTTAATGCCCCTTGGAAGAGACGTGGAGGTCACAGTAGCTTAACAGGACGGTTTTAATTCCCCTTGGAAGAGACGTGGAGTTCAGAGTGGTTTAATAAGACGATTTTAATGCCCCTTGGAAGAGACATGGAGTACAGAGTGGTATAACAAGACGCTTTTAATGCCCCTCGGAAAAGTGGTGGAGGTCACAGTAGCTTAACAAGAAGCTTTTAATGCCCCTCAGAAGAGACGTGGAGGACCCAGTAGCTTAACAAGCTGCTTTTAATGCCCCTCGGAAAAGTGGTGGAGGTCACAGTAACTTAAGATGCTTTTAATGCCCCTCGGAAAAGTGGTGGAGGTCACAGTAACTTAACAAGACGCTTTTAATGCCCCTCGGCAAAGTGGTGGAGGTCCCAGTAGCTTAACAAGATGCTTTTAATACCCCTCCGAAGAGACGTGGAGGTCCCAGTAGCCTAACAAGAGGCTTTTAATGCCTCTCGGAAAAGTGCTGGATGTCACAGTAACTTAACAAGATGCTTTTAATGCCCCTCGGAAAAGTGGTGGAGGTCACAGTAGCTTAACAAGACGATTTTAATGCACCTCAGAAGAGACGTGGAGGTCCCAGTAGCTTAACAAGACACTTTTAATGCCCCTCGGAAAAGTGGTGGAGGTCACAGTAGCTTAACAAGACACTTTTATTGCCCCTCGGAAAAGTGGTGGAGGTCGCAGTAGCTTAACCAGACGCTTTTAATGCCCCTTACAAGAGCCATACAGTACAGCATCTTAAAAATATTATTCCCATTAAAAGGGAGTGGGTCTCCCACAGTCTTTGCTTATGCCTTCCAAGCAAAAGCTGACAAAAATAAAGACGGAGGAAATATCAATAATTGCAACACGGACCACGGTCACCCTGGTGGTATAGTGGTAGTGGAGGCTGAGGATAAGGAGAAGAACATAAAACAGCCAAAATGAGGAAGCGTATACCCATGTGTGGGTGTGAAGCGGTGCATGTGAATACACCTCCCGAAAAAACACAGTGGATTTGACTTTATGTTACTCTGCTGTCATTTGGTGGTGATGAGAAGTCTGGCCCAATCCAGCCCTTGTTCATTTTGATAAGGGTCAGCTCGTCAGCTTTGTCAGTTGACAGGCGAGTGCGCTTATCAGTTATAATTCCCCAAGCGGCACTAAAAGCACGATCCGATAACACGCTAGCGGCAGGGCAGGCCAGGACCTCCAAGGCATACAGAGCGAGTTCATTCCAAGTGTCCAATAATTAAAAGGCACAGAGGAATCACGGAGGACGCTGGTGCGGTCAGCAAGGTACTCCCTCACCATCTTTTGAAACTTTCCACTCCTTGTGAGAGTACCCCGCGCCTCAGGGCCTGTAAGCTGGGCAGGTCTCAGAAAACTGTCCCAGAAAGTTGACAGTGTTCCCCTGCCTCTGCTGGATTGGAGTTGCCTCTCTCTCGCTTGTACACCTTGGTTGGTCAACGAACTGTGACCTCTGCTGCTAGCGTGTTCAGATGGGAATTTTTTTTTAACAGTTCTGCTGCAAGGGCCTTCTGGTACTGCCCCATTTTTGTAGACCTCTCCACCTCAGGAATAAGAGAGTGAAAGTTCTCCTAGTAGCGGGGGTCTAAAAGTGTCACCAACCATTAATGACTGGCGTCCAACATTTTGACAACGCTAGGGTCACGGTTAAGGCAGAGTAACATAAAGTAAGCCATGCGTGCCAGACTGGTAACGGGCAAGACTTCCGTGCTGACCATGCTCTCCTCCTCCCCCCCCCCTGTCCTCAGGCCACCCATGCTGAACCGACGGTATGACAGTTGTACAAGTGCTACCGTCTACAGCGCATGATACAAGCTCCTGTTCTTCCTCCTCCTCCTCCTCTCCCTCATTGTCCCCCAATGCACGTTGGGATGAGATGAGGCTGAGCTGTGTGTAATCGACCGCTATGGCTTCTTGATCCATCTCATCATACTCTGGCTGCAATGCCTCCTCTTTAATTCTCTGCAGAGAGTGTTGCAAAAGACAGAAAAGTGGAATGCTGACGCTAATGATGGCGTCATCGCCACGCACCATCTGGGTGTACTCCTCAAAGTTTGTCAAGATGGTACAGATGTCAGACATCCAGGTCCACTCCTGAGGTCTTATGTGTGGAGTCTGACCTGAATATCGACTGCTTTGTTGCAGCTGGTACTCCACAACTGTTCTCTTCTGCTCACAAATCCTTTGCAAAATGTGGAGGATAGAGTTCCAACGTGTGGGGACATCACACACCAGCCAGTGTGACGGAAGCTGCAAACGCTGCTGCAACACAGCAAGGGCGGCGGAAGCTGTAGCCGACTTGCGAAAATGAGCTGACAGGCGGCGTACTTTGACGAGCAGATCTGGAAACTCGGGGTACGATTTAAGAAACCGCTGAACCACGGGGTTAAGCACATGAGCCAGGCATGGTACGTGTGTGATCTAGCCTCGCCTCAGAGCCGCCACCAGGTTATGGCCATTGTCACACACGACCATGCCTGGATGTAGGTTCAGCGGTCTCAGCCACAGATCTGCCTGCTCTTTCACAGCTGTCCACAACTCACAAGCAGTGCGAGGTTTCTCACCTAAGCTTAGGAGTTTCTGCACAGTCTTTTGCTGCTTGGCGGAGTCAGTACTGCAGTGCTTCCAGCTTTTAACTGATGTGGTGATATCTGAGATGGAGGCTGAACATGAGGAGGAGGAGGAGGATGATGCGCAGGAGCTGTACACTGTGGGGGCAACTCTGACTGACATAGGGCCCGCAATCCTCGGTGTGGGAAGGATGTGTTCCGTCCCAAGTTCCAACTGGGTCCCGGCTTCCACTATGTTTACCCAGTGTGCTGTCAGGGAGATGTACCGTCCCTGGACACAAGCACTTGTCCACGTGACAGTTGTCAGGTGGACTCTCCCAGTAACTGCATTGTTGAGGGCACGGCAGATGTTTTGGGACACGTGCTTGTGTAGTGCGGGGATGGCACACCGGGCAAAATAGTGGGACCGAGTACCGAGGGACGGCCACCGCCATTAGGTTGCGGAAGGATTGCGTCTCCACCAGCCTAAAAGGCAGCATTTCCAACGCAAGCAGTCGTGAAATGTGCGAATTTGGAACTGTGGCCTGTGGGGCGTTAGCTGCGAATTTCCGCTTTCGTTCAAATGTCTGGGATATGGACAATTGAACGCTGCGGTGGGACGTGGACATGGACGTTGATGCTGTTTCTTGAGAAACTGCCATATCAAGTGAAGACTTAGAGGAGGGGGCATCTTTGCATGCAGTATGGACAGGGGATTGCCTTGCACACACAACAGGGGGTTCTATTGCACGCACAACAGTGGAAGAAGCAGTGGTGACACCAGCTAACACTGGTCGTGGACCCTGGGGTTCGCCCCACAAAGTCTGGTGCTTTGCTGACATGTGCCTGATCATGCTGGTGGTGGGCAGGCTGGTAGTTTTGTCACCCCTGCTGATGCTGGCATGGCAGGTGGTACAAATGACCTTTTTGGGGTTATCAGCAGAGTCTTTAAAAAAATTCCAGACTCTGGAAGACCTACCGCTTATACTGGCAAAGTCCCTCGTGTTGGTGCTACGAGGAACGGTTGCCTGCCTTCTGTCTGCGGCCACCACACTGCTTATTCCTGCCTGTTGGGGTACTCTGCCTCCCTCCCTCTGTGTGCTGCTGGCCTCACTCTGCATGTCCTCCTGCCACGTTGGGTCAGTTACTAGATCATCCACCACCTCCTCCTCTTCCACTTGCGCACCACGATCCTCCTCCTCACTTCCTGGCAATTGTGTCTTGTCATCGTCCATCTCTTGGGACAAATTGCCAACGTCGACTTCCTATGGCCGTGGCTGTTCAAATATTTGGGCATCGCTACCTGGGTTCTCCTCTTCCACCACTTCAAGCGTAGCAGGCGAGGGGCACAAATCTGGAAATGGACCAGTGAACAGCTCTTCAGAGTGTCCAAGTGTGGAATCAGTTGCTGTCTGACGACACTCGTCATGGTGGGAGGAAGGAGCATCAGGGTGAGGAGGAGTATGCAGTCGAGACTCACGGCTACTAAGAGTCGACCATGTGGAAGACAGGCCAAGGGTGGTGGTGCCCAGGTGACTGGAAGTATTATCTGCTATCCAATTGATAACCTGTTCACACTGATCAGTTCACAATACTGGTGTTGTTCTGTGCTTCCCTGGTAATTCGGTCAAGAAGTGGGAGCGAGAAGATGTGGCTGTTGGTTGTGGCACATTTTCACCTTGGCCACGGCCCCATCCTCTGCACGCACCATCACCAGAACGTCCAGTTCCACATCCCTTGCCACGCGCTTTGCCCATTGTAAAGTAAGTAAAATAGCTTACAATCGCACTATCAATGGATAAAGGGTAATAAAAAGTAGATTAGAATCGTGGAAGAGGAAAACCACTGTTCTATTTCTCTGGCCTACACCCGACTCTTTTAAACAATCTGAACAATCAGGGTGAAAATATTACTGTTTTTCTTTACGGAAAAAATACCAAAAGCTGAATAATAGAGGTTTATTACCGTGGAACAGGAAAACCACAGTTATAATTTACTGGTGTATGTAGAGCAGACTTTTTTAAATATATATATTTGTGGCTGAACAGTGAGCGACACACTCAAACTGTATTTTTTAGATACAAATGGCCCAAAAGTGGATAATACAGAGATTTGAACCGTGGAACTACAAAACCACACTTGTATTTCTCGGGCCTACACAAGACTATTTTCAACAGATATATTTGTGTCTGAACAATCAGGAGACACTATTATTTCTTTTTTACGGCCATATATTGCGAAAAGCAGGATAATACAGAGATTTGACCCGTGGAACTGCAAAACCACACTTGTATTTCTCGGGCCTACACCAGACTATATTCAACAGATATATTTGTGTCTGAACAATCTATTTATTTTTACGGCAAATAATGCTAAAAGCAGGATAATAGAGATTTTTTACCGTGGAACAGCAAAACCACAGTTAAAACTTACTAGTGTATACCAGACTTTTTTAAATATATATATATATTTGCGGCTGAAGAGTGAGCGACACACTTAAGTGGATAATACAGAGGTTTGAACCGTGGAACTGCAAAACCACACTTGTATTTCTCGGGCCTACACCAGACTATTTTCAACAGATATATTTGTGTCTGAACAATCAGGAGACACTATTTATTTTTTACGGCAAAAAATGCCAAAAACAGGATAATAGAGATTTTTTACCGTGGAACAGCAAAACCACAGTTATAATTTACTGGTGTATACAAGACTTTTTTAAATATATATATTTGCGGCTGAACAGTGAGCGACACACTCAAACTGTTTTTTTTTAGATACAAATGGCCCATGGAACTGCAAAACCACACTGGTATTTCTCAGGCCTACAGCAGACTATTTTCAACAGATATATTTGTGTCTTAACAATCAGGAGACACTATTTATTTTTTTACGGCAAAAAGTGCCAAAAGCAGGATAACAGAGATTATTTTACTGTGGAACAGCAAAACCACAGTTACAATTTACTGGTGTATACCAGAATTTTTTAAATATATATATACAGTACAGACCAAAAGGTTGGACACACCTTCTCATTTAAAGATTTTTCTGTATTTTCATGACTTTGAAAATTGTACATTCACACTGAAGGGATCAAAACTATGAATTAACACATGTGGAATTATATACTTAACAAAAAAGTGTGAAACAACTGAAAATATGTCTTATATTCTAGGTTCTTCAAAGAAGCCACCTTTTGCTTTGATGACTGCTTTGCACACTCTTGGAATTCTCTTGATGAGCTTCAAGAGGTAGTCACCGGAAATGGATTTCACTTCACAGGTGTGCCCTGTCAGGTTTAACCCTAGAACGCATGACCATAAAAATGGGTATTTTCAAAAAAGAGTTGTTATACCGAAAATGCCTGTAACATAAAAATAAATGAACAACTGGAAATGACAAACAACTATATAACTGAGAAATACCTAGAATTTCAAAATTCTAACAAAAGAAATCTTGCAGAAAATAGAAAACAATTAACAGGGCAGGCCTGCGAGGCTCCAGGTATGCGTTCTAGGGTTAATAAGTGGGATTTCTTGCCTTATAAATGAGGTTGGGACCATCCGTTGTGTTGTGCAGAAGTCAGGTGGATACACAGCTGATAGTCCTACTGAATAGACTGTTAGAATTTGTATTACGGCAAGAAAAAAGCAGCAAAGTAAAGAAAACGAGTGGCCATCATTACTTTAAGAAATGAAGGTCAGTCAGTCCAAAAAATTGGGCAAACTTTGAAAGTGTCCCCAAGTGCAGTTGTAAAAACCATCAAGCGCTTCAAAGAAACTGGCTCACATGAGGACCGCCCCAGGAAAGGAAGACCAAGAGTCACCTCTGCTTCTGAGGATAAGTTTATCCGAGTCACCAGCCTCAGAAATCGCAGGTTAACAGCAGCTCAGATTAGAGACCAGGTCAATGCCACACAGAGTTCTAGCAGCATACACATCTCTACAACAACTGTTAAGAGGAGACTTTGTGCAGCAGCCCTTCATGTAAAATAGCTGCTAGGAAACCACTGCTAAGGACAGACAACAAGCAGAAGAGACTTGTTTGGGCTAAAGAACACAAGGAATGGACATCAGACCAGTGGAAATCTGTGCTTTGGTCTGATGAGTCCAAATTTGAGATCTTTGGTTCCAACCACCGTGTCTTTGTGTGACGCAGAAAAGGTGAACAGATGGACTCTACATGCCTGGTTCCCACCGTGAAGCACAGAGGAGGAGGTGTGATGGTGTGGGGGTGCTTTGCTGGTGACACTGTTGGGGATTTATTCAAAATTGAAAGCATACTGAACCAGCATGGCTGCCACAGCATCTTCCAGCGGCATGCTATTCCATCCGGTTTGTGTTTAGTTGGACCATCATTTATTTTTCAACAGGACAATGACCCAAACACACCTCCAGGCTGTGTAAGGGCTATTTGACCAAGAAGGAGAGTGATGGGGTGCTACGCCAGATGACCTGGCCTCCACAGTCACCAGACCTGAACCCAATCGAGATGGTTTGGGGTGAGTTGACCGCAGAGTGAAGGCAAAAGGGTCAACAAGTGCTAAGCATCTCTGGGAACTCCTTCAAGATTGTTGGAAGACCATTTCCAGTGACTACCTCTTGAAGCTCATCAAGAGAATGCCAAGAGTGTGCAAAGCAGTCATCAAAGCAAAAGGTGGCTACTTTGAAGAACATAGAATATAAGACATATTTTCAGTTGTTTCACACATTTTTGCTAATTATATAATTCCACATGTGTTAATTCATAGTTTTGATGCCTTCAGTGTGAATGTGCAATTTTCAAAGTCATGAAAATACAGAAAAATCTTTAAATGAGAAGGTGTGTCCAAACTTTTGGTCTGTACTGTATTTGCGGCTGAACAGTGAGCGACACACTCAAACTGTTTTTTTTTAGATACAAATGGCCCAAAAGTGGATAATACAGAGGTTTGAACCGTGGAACTGCAAAACCACACTTGTATTTCTCGGGCCTACACCAGACTATTTTCAACAGATATATTTGTGTCTGAACAATCAGGAGACACTATTTATTTTTTACGGCAAAAACTGCCAAAAACAGGATAATAGAGATTTTTTACCATGGAACAGCAAAACCACTGTTATAATTTACTGGTGTATACCAGACTTTTTTAAATATATATATTTGCGGCTGAACAGTGAGCGACACACTCAAACAGTTTTTTTTAGATACAAATGTTCCATGGAACTGCAAAACAGCTCTTGCATTTCTCGGGCCTACACCAGACTATTTTCAACAGATATATTTGTGTCTGAACAATCAGGAGACACTATTTATTTTTTACGGCTAAAAATGCCAAAAACAGGATAATAGAGATTTTTTACCATGGAACAGCAAAACCACAGGTATCATTTACTGGTGTATACCAGACTTTTCTAAATATATATATTTGCGGCTGAACAGTGAGCGACACACTCAAACAGTTTTTTTTAGATACAAATGACCCAAAAGTGGATAATACAGAGGTTTGAAACGTGGAACTGCAAAACCACACTTGTATTTCTCAGGCCTACACCAGACTATTTTCAACAGATATATTTGTGTCTGAAAAATCAGAGACAGACTTTTTTTTTTTTGGGGGGGGGGGTGTTAGGAGGGCGGTTGCAGACAACTTTAATATAATGGAACGCAACCGACCCCTGGGTCCGCGATGCAGCCCGGTGGACTGGTGCCGAACACTTTCCGGGTGGAAAGGAAAGCAACCAACTTAAATGTAAAACCCTTCCGTGTTTCTGCACACTGGAACGGGTATAGCAATTCGCACTATCTCCGTTAACAGCACGAGAGATAGGCGGAGAAAAACTATCTGTAGTCCTGTTACAGCACAGGGACTACAGTGGCGGCGCTAGGATGCGTGTGTGACTACGCCGACGGGTACACGTGCCTCCAGCCGGCGTGCTACCGGACTGAAGGGTACTACTCCACGTGGCTGACAGGCGATAGCCGTGGATAGGACGTCTGCAGACTGCTCGGGGTGTTAGGTGACCCCTTTGGCAGAGCCAGACTGCTAGATGAAACTACCTGCCTCTATGGAACTAGCCTGCCGGACAGAAACTACGTGGAGCACAGTCATCCACACACAGCAACACTTGCTCAATGTTCAGAGCGCACCGCCATGTTTGTGGGCGGGCCTTTTAAAGACTAAGCCCTGCCCACCGACACGCCATTGGTGACGCCACCCGTGGACCAATCAGGCGGTGCCAGGTCACCGGGTCAGGTGGGTGCCAAACCACCAATCACTATCCGCCAGGTCACGGGCATGCTCAGTGCGGCAAATCCTGGACTTAGACTCCAAGCACCCTGTCTCCCTCTGCAACCTATGCTTAACATTGCTAGGTACCAATACACAGGAGACAATCTGTATGTCTCGTGGACCAGCTAGGTATTGGGGCTGATGGCAATGTTGAGCAGCATCAGCCTTGGCTGGACTGAAATGGGAAACCACAGAAGGTCTTGGACCCATTTCAAATCCAGCCACAGACTGATGCTTAACAAAGGGGGGACACCAAAAGATTAATGACAGTTATTTGTACAGTGTGAAGGAGGAAAAAAAAAGAGGATTTAGATAAAAAAAAAAAAGTTTTTTCCTGGCCCACGAGACCTGGAGCTAAGTCTAGCAATTTCAGCAACAGGAGCACACAGGACTGTAATGCAGCGTTTGCTGGTATAACCCCACTGCGTCTCCTATACAGCCTGCCTGTTTGCCTGCTATCTGGGATGAATATTAGTCCTGAGAAGGACTGTTTGTTTGATCTGGCAGCCTTTACAGACCCTACACTAACTATTTCGCAGGATATATCTCTCCCTAAATCAGCAGCGCTGTCCCTACACTGTCTGATCCGGAGAGACTGTGTCCAAGATGGCGGCGCCCGATTATAAAGACTCGAGCTGACGCTGTGCGGCCAGCCAATCACTGTAATGCCCACAAACAACATGGCTGAGGCATTACAGTGACTGGCTGGCAATCCCTGCATGTTCATTGGCTCTGTAAAGAGCGACAAACATGCAGGGCAGAGACCCGAGCTCCCGCCTGTGTAACCTAGAAATGCTCGATGCTCACCGAACATCCCGAGTAGCGTGATGCTTGGGGGAGTACAAAGCAGTGTCGAGCATGCTCGCTCAACACTATTAAACAACAGAATATAACTCCAAGTAAATCAAACTTGTGTGAAATCAAACTGTCCACTTAGGAAGCAACACTGATTAACAATCAATTTCACATGCTGTTGTGCAAATGAAATTGACAATAAATGGAAATTATTGGCAATTATCAAGACACACTCAATAAAGGAGTGGTTCTGCAGGTGAGGACCACAGACCACATCTCAGTACCAATGCTTTCTGGCTGATGTTTTGGTCACTTTTGAATGTTGGTTGTGCTTTCACACTCGTGGTAGCAGGAGATCGACTCTACAACCCACAGAAGTTGCTCAGGTAGTGCAGCTCATCCAGAATGGCACATCAATGTGAGCTGTGTCAAGAAGGTTTGCTGAGTCTATCAGTGTAGTGTCCAGAGTAGTGTTGAGTGTAGCGCCGGCGTCCCTGCCCTCTGCTAGGCAGGGACGCTGTTCCCCTCACCCCTCTGCTCCGAGCCCGGCGTCCTCCTCCCGCTCTGCTGGCAGCGCGCGCTCCTTCCCGGCCACTGTGCTTAGGGCACGCGCGCTCCCTCCCTCTTAAAGGGGCCGCGCGCGCCGTCCTAAGGAGTCCCCGGCCAATGGCCGGAGGACTTCACCATATATAAGGCACCTCCTCCAAAATGGAGGTGCCCGAGCAATGTTGTTGCACTGTTCACTACTCTGCTTCAGCCCTCAGGTCCCGTTGCCAGTTACCTGCCAGTTACCTGCCAGCTGCCGGCTCTTCACCCGGTAATAATTTACACTGACCACAGGAACTTGGCTTACCTCCAGCATGCCCAGAGACTTAACCCGCGCCAAGCTCGGTGGTCCTTGTTTTTTGCTCGCTTTGATTTTATTCTTCATTTTCGCCCGGCTGACAAAAACATCAAGGCGGACGCCTTGTCCCGATCCTTTCTGGTGTCTGATCTCGAGGAAGAACCGAAACACATCATCGATCCCGCCAGAGTAATGCAGGCGGCTCCCGTGAGTCTAAATCGTCTCCCTCCCGGTAAGACGTTCGTATCAGTACCTGATCGGGAGAAGATCCTACACTGGGGTCACTCGTTTAAACTAGCTGGCCACGCCGGTCAGAAAAAGACCCTCCAGCTTATTACCCGGCACTACTGGTGGCCTACCCTGCACAAGGACATAATAGACTTTGTTTCTGCCTGTGTGTCCTGCGCCCGCAACAAGGTTCCGAGACATCTGCCAGCCGGTCGCCTCCTTCCGCTCCCAGTACCTGCTGCCCCCTGGCAGCATATAGCAATGGACTTTATAACTGATCTCCCCGTCTCTGCCGGTTGTACGGTCATTTGGGTGGTCGCTGACCGCTTTTCCAAGATGGCTCATTTCGTTCCCCTGCCAGGCCTCCCGTCTGCACCCGAGCTGGCTAAAGACTTTATCCGCCACATCTTCCGTCTTCATGGCCTGCCCCTCCACATCGTGTCGGATCGTGGGGTACAGTTCACCTCACGCTTCTGGAGAGCCACTTGTAAACTGCTAGACGTCACCCTGGACTTCTCCTCCGCTTACCACCCACAGTCTAATGGGCAAGTGGAGCGGATCAATCAGAACCTGACCAGTTACCTCCGGCACTTCGTTAATGCCCACCATTCAGACTGGGTGGATCTACTGCCATGGGCCGAATTTTCTTACAACAATCACGAGAGCGAATCTTCCTCCAAATCCCCGTTTTTTGTTGTCTTCGGTCAGCATCCTCGGATCCCATTTCCCGTCTCCACCTCGGTGGACAATCCGGCTGCGGAATCTCTTGTTAACAAATTTTCCTCCATATGGGAGAGTACCCGATCCGCACTCCTTCTGTCATCCGAGCGTATGAAAAGACATGCTGACAAAAAACGTCTGGATCCTCCTCAATTCCGTCCAGGGGATAAGGTCTGGCTCTCGTCCAAGTATGTCCGGCTCAAGATTCCTTCCTATAAGTTAGGGCCTCGGTTCATCGGTCCTCTGGAGGTCATCAGTCAGATCAACCCGGTGGCCTATAAATTGAAACTCCCGGCCAACTTGCGGATCCCTAACTCCTTCCATGTATCTTTCCTCAAACCTGTGGTACTTAACTCTTTTTCCAAGTCTACAGGTACGCCTCCTGCTCCGGTTTCCGCTCAAAACGAATTTGAGGTAGAGAACATTCTGGCCACCAAAAGGGTAAGAGGGAAGACCTTTTTTCTAGTAGATTGGAAGGGGTTTGGTCCTGAAGAGAGAACGTGGGAGCCCCAGGAGAACATCCATGCCCCTCTCATCCTAGCTAAATTTCTCTCTGGCCTAAAAAAGGGGGGGCCTAAAGGGGGGGGTACTGTAGCGCCGGCGTCCCTGCCCTCTGCTAGGCAGGGACGCTGTTCCCCTCACCCCTCTGCTCCGAGCCCGGCGTCATCCTCCCGCTCTGCTGGCAGCGCGCGCTCCTTCCCGGCCACTGTGCTTAGGGCGCGCGCGCGCTCCCTCCCTCTTAAAGGGGCCGCGCGCACTGTCCTAAGGAGTCCCCGGCCAATGGCCGGAGGACTTCACCATATATAAGGCACCTCCTCCAAAATGGAGGTGCCCGAGCAATGTTGTTGCACTGTTCACTACTCTGCTTCAACCCTCAGGTCCCGTTGCCAGTTACCTGCCAGTTACCTGCCAGAAACCTGCCAGTTTGCTGTCGGTTTCCTGCCTGACATTCCTCCTACCTGCTTGCTAGCCTGAGGTCCGACGGTCTGCCTTCCTACTCCTGTCAGTCTGTCTATGGACCAGCTTGCCCGCTCACCTGGGAGCGCACATCTGCTACCTGCCTGCTAGCCTACCTGAAGGCTCCGCCGTCACGTGCTGTGACCACCTGCCATTCCAGAGACTCCTGCCCGCTCACCTGGGAGCGCTCATCTGCTGCCTGTCTGTTGGCCTACCTGGAGGCTCCGCCGTCACGTGCTGTGACCACCTGCCATTCCAGAGACTCCTGCCCGCTCACCTGGGAGCGCTCATCTGCTGCCTGTCTGTTGGCCTACCTGGAGGCTCCGCCATCACATGCTGTGACCACCCGTTTATCCAGAGACTCTGGCTTGCTCACCTGAGAACACACATCTACCATCTGCCTGCTAGCCTACCTGGAGGCTCAGCCATCACAGGTCGTACCTACCCTTTACCCAGAGACTGCCCCGGTCACTTGCCGTGACCTCCTGCCCGTTCATCCTGAGACTGCCCCGGTCACTTGCCGTGACCCCCTGCCCGTTCATCCAGAGACTGCCCCGGTTACTTGCCGTGACCCCCTGCCCGTTCATCCAGAGACTGCCCCGGTCACTTGCCGTGACCCCCTGCCCGTTCATCCAGAGACTACCCCGGTCACTTGCCGTGACCTCCAGCCCGTTCACCCAGAGACTGTCCCGGTCACCTGCTGTGACTGCCTGCCCGTCTTCCCTGGTCGCCACCCGCTCCCTTACAAGGACCGCGCCCTTGTATAGTAGCTCAGAGGTTCCGCCTCCCAGACCCGTTACATTGAGCCACCCCGGTAGTGTTTGGGTTCGGTTCGGTTCGTCGAACACCGGGATGTTCGTGGAACTGTTCGTCGAACACCGTCGAACACCGTTAAAACCAATGGCAGGCAAACAAAAACCCATAGAAACACATAGAAAACACCTTCAAAGGTGTCCAAAAGCTGACAAACTGGTCAGAGGACACTCTCTTTAAAAAAGCCGGCCAGCAATTCAGCAGCGGCATACACCGGTACCCGACAATTTAGACAAGAAGGAATAGAGCATCACACATAGATTAGATAGAAACATGTCAGTCACATATATAAAAAGTACAGTGACAGTGTTGCTTACTGTACTTGTCATTTAGTGTTAAAGGATTTATTAAGAAAAATATTAGTGTTTTCATGCACCGTCTCTTTAAAAAAGCCGGCCGGCAATTGAGTAGCGGTACCCGACAATTTATAACAGAAATAATAGAGCATCACACATAGATTAGATAGATAGAAACATGTCAGTCACATATATAATAAGTACAGTGATAGTGTTGATTACTGTGCTTGTCATTTAGTGTTAAAATAAAGGATTTATTAAAAAAAAAATTGCCGTGAGGTTCCCCGTAATTTTAGTCTCTAGCGGAGGTTAAGCAGACGGCTGGGGCAGATGTTTGAAGCCTGGGAAGGGGGTAATACCCACGGAGCTTCCCAGGCTACTAATATCAGCCCCCAGCTGAATACCTAGCCTTTACTAGCTATTAAAATGGGGGACCCCCAAAAAAATGATGTGGGGTCCCCCCTATTTTAATAGCTAGCAAAGGCTAGGCAGACAGCTGGGGGCTGATATTAATAGCCCAGGAAGGGTGCCATGAATATTGGCCCCCTCCCAGGCTAGAAATACCAGCCGTCAGCTGCCCCAGAAATGGCGCATCCATAGGATGCGCCAATTCTGGCGCTTAGCCTCGCTCTTCCCACTGCCCGGTAGCGGTGGCAGTGGGGTAATAGGGCTGGGGTTGATGTCAGCTTATAATGCCAGCTGACATCAAGCCCAGGTTAGTAATGGAGAGGCGTCTATAAGACACCCCCATTACTAACCCCATAGTCAAAGTTAAAAAAAAACCACAAACACCCAGAATAAAGTCCTTTAATTGAAATAAAGACACAATTCTTTATTGTTCTAAATTAAACCATACTTACCATCACGCCCATTCCAGCTGAAGCCAACGATCTCCTGCAATAAAAGTAAAATAATAAAGCAACCTCATCCTTACCTTTCCATGGTTCCCACGACAGCTCCAGCTCTGCTACATTCACATGACAGGCTTGACCGCAGCCGAAATCTGCCATCCTGCTTGCCATGCGGCAGACACTGAGAAGCGCAGGCATGCTTGTGCTCCTCAGTGTCTGGCTGTGATGGCATAAAGATGAGCCGAGGTCATGTCCAATGAACTCAGCTCACCTCATGCACATCACTGACAGAGTGGGAAAATTCTCCTGCGCATGCGGTGAGTGCAGGAGAATTTTCCCACGCTGTCAGTGACGTGCATGAGGTGAGCTCATTGTCCAATGAACTCGGCTCACCTCATGCACGTCACTGACAGCGTGGGAAAATTCTCAGCGCTCAGCGCTTCAGCAGGAGAATTCTCCCACGCTGGGATGGCATTGAGATGACAGGCTGGATCACAGCTGAGCGCTGCCATCCAGCTTGTCATCCTGCAGAGACACTGCAGAGCGTAAGCATGCCTGCGCTTCTCAGTGTCTGCTGCATGGCAAGCTGGATGGCAGCGTTCTGCTGCGGTCCAGCCTGTCATGTGAATGTAGCAGAGCTGAAGCTGTCGTGGGAACCATGGAAAGGTAAGGATGATGTTGCTTTATTATTTTACATTTATTGCAGGAGATCGTTGGCTTCAGCTGGAATGGGCGTGATGATAAGTATGGTTCAATTTAGAACAATAAAGAATTGTGTCTTTATTTCAATTAAAGGACTTTATTCTGGATGTTTGTGGTTTTTTTTTAACTTTGACTATGGGGTTAGTAATGGGGGTGTCTTATAGACACCTCTCCATTACTAACCTGGGCTTGAGGTCAGCTGATATTATAAGCTAACATCAACCCCAACGCTATTACCCCACTACCACCACTACAGGGCAGTGGGAAGAGCAAGGCTAAGTGCCCGAATTGGCGCATCCTATGGATGCGCCATTTCTGGGGCGGCTGATGGCTGGTGTTTCTAGCCGGGGAGGGGGCCAATATTCATGGCACCCTTCCTGGGCTATTAATATCAGCCCCCAGCTGTCTGCCTAGCCTTTGCTAGCTATTAAAATAGGGGGGACCCCACATCGTTTTTTTGGGGGTCCCCCATTTTAATAGCTAGTAAAGGCTAGGCATTCAGCTGGGGGCTGATATTAGTAGCCTGGGAAGCTCCGTGGGTATTACCCCCTTCCCAGGCTTCAAACATCTGCCCCAGCCGTCTGCTTAACCTCCGCTAGAGACTAAAATTATGGGGAACCCCACGCCATTTTTTTTTTAATAAATCCTTTAGTTTAACACTAAATGACAAGTGCAGTAATCAACACAGTCACTGTACTTATTATATATGTGACTGACATGTTTCTACTATCTAATCTATGTGTGATGCTCTATTCTTTCTGTTATAAATTGTCGGGTACCGATGCTGAATTACTGGCCGGCTTTTTTAAAGAGACGGTGCATGAAAACACTAATATTTTTTTTATAAATCCTTTAACACTAAATGACAAGTACAGTAACCAACACTGTCACTGCACTTCTTATATATGTGACTGACATGTTTCTATCTATCTAATCTATGTGTGATACTCTATTCATTCATTGTTCTAAATTGTCGGGTACTGGTGTATGCCTCTACTGAATTGCCGGCTTTTCATGTTTCACTGTGAGCACTGTTCCCATCGATTTAGGCAACCACTGTAATGCCACAACCACCATGGCTGTGGCATTACAGTGAGTGGCAGACAATCCCTGCATGATTGGTGCTCTAAATAGCGCCAGACATGCAGGACACGCTTTTGTTGCACGAACAGTTATCGAACATAACCTCGAACAGCCGAATTTTTTGCAAATTGTTTGCGTTTGTCGAGCGGTTCGAACGCCGCCCAAAACAGCTCGAATTTGAGATTGGCGAACAGTTCTAGTCGAACACCGCTCATCTCTAGTCCAGAGGCAGGAAGCGCTACCAGGAGACATGCCAGTACACCAGGAGACGTGGAGGGGGCCGTAGGAGGGCAACAACCTAGCAGCAGGAACGCTACCTCCGCCTTTGTGCAAGGAGGAACAGGAAGAGCACTGCCAGAGCCCTGCAAAATGACCTCCAGCAGGCCACAAATGTACATGTGTCTGCATAAATGGTTAGAAACCGACTCCATGAGGGTGGTATGAGAGGCCGACGTCCACAGATAGGGGTTGTGATCACAGCCCAACACTGTGCAGGACGCTTGGCATTTGCCACAGAACGCCAAGATTGGCAAAGTCGCCACGGGCACCCTGTGCTCTTCACAGATGAAAGCAGGTTCACACTGAGCACATGTGACAAACGTGACAGAGTCTGGAGACGCCGTGGAGAGCGATCTGCTGCCTGCAGTGGGATTGGGATGATCCCCATTTGTGACTCTAGACCCCTTACGTAGTGAGCCTGCCTGTCTTTGGATTCCCCAGTATGGGTAATTTACTATGTCTGGTTTCCCAAGGGATTTTTTGACCACTTGGTACCTCTCTACCAGACCCACGAGGTCGTCTGCGTTTCGAGGGTCACCCTGGGCAACCCAGATCTGCACCAGCCTGGGTAGTGAATGGATGAACCTGTCCATGACCACATGCTCAACCATCTGGGTAGGAGGGGAAGAATCTGGCTGCAGCCACTTCTGGACTAGATGTAGAAAGTGAAACATCTGTGAGGGGGGAGGTTTGTCACCAGTATATGCCCAGTGGTGGACACTTTGCGCTCTGACCGACATAGTCACTCCTGAGCGTGCCAATATATCTGTTTTTAGCTTAGCATACTCCTGCACATTCTGTAGGGCCAGGTCATAGTAGGCCTTTTGGGGT
The DNA here is from genome assembly GCF_046119375.1 of Phyllobates terribilis. Taxonomy (NCBI): domain Eukaryota; kingdom Metazoa; phylum Chordata; class Amphibia; order Anura; family Dendrobatidae; genus Phyllobates; species Phyllobates terribilis. The sequence goes on from NW_027362761.1 coordinate 794,720,797, forward strand.
TCATCTGTTAAATAGGGGGCCGCACCTCCGCCCACTGCTTTGGCGGCAGCTTTTCCCGCTCTGCTACCCTCTCAAAAACAGTCAAAAATGCCTCAACATCGTCCCCTGGGGTCATCTTTTTCATCGCTCGCCTTATCGCCTTCCGGATGCAGGAGACATCACATGGAGTTGGGGGAGGGACGGTTTATCTGGAGTGGATTTTCTCTGCCAGGAGATCCATCTGCCGTTATTGTTGTTGGAGCTGCTGTATCAGGAGCAATCGTGTAGTAATGTCTATCCTGGATTTAGTAACAGAAGCATAATATATTATCACATACTCTTATGTGTCTTTTTTGATTACAGGACCCAGAGATGTGGGTTGTTCTATTGGGCCTCACTGATGATTTTGACTCAGATTCTCTTATATATTACTGTATACACTAACTTAACACACCAGTCGTGCAGCATCTCGTTATTGTGTACATGGTTATATGATTGTATATGTATGGATTTTGAAATGTTATATTATTTTCTATATAGATCCTTGTCCCTGATGAAAATCATGTTATGATTGTAACGATTGTCGGATGTTTTTGTGGATCTAATCAATAAAAGAATATTACTTTATCATCATCTTCTTGTCTTTTCACTTTTTGTGTACTATTCTGTATCTTGTCTGTTTCCGCCACCCTGGGGGCTGAGTACCCAGGCCGGTTACCTGTATCTGTGACTTCTAGTCTGTTCCGCCAACCTGGGGGCTGTATACCCAGGCGCGTTGCCTGTATCTGTGACTTCTGGTCTGTTTCCGCCACCCTGGGGGCTGAGTTCCCAGGCTCGCTCCTGCATCTTGATCCTAGTTCAGTTCCTGTCTGAACAGTGTCCTAGCCCGTTACTTGTTTGTCTTTATGTTCGTATCTTTCCTTTTCCTGCAGTGTCTGAACCTGCACCTAACTCCAACTCGTTGTCTCTGTACTTCTGTTTGTGAGGTTAGTGTACACTCGATACTTCATTGTATGCACTTTGTGTGTATCAGCTTTGCTTGTCTACCGCACCTGCGGTTTTGCTCTGCTCTGCTTGTCTACCGCACCTGCGGGTTTTGCTCTGCTCTGCTTGTCTACCGCACTTGCGGGTTTTGCTCTGCTCTGCTTGTCTACCGCACCTGCGGGTTTTGCTCTGCTCTGCTTGTCTATCGCACCTGCGGGTTTTGCTCTGCTCTGCTTGTCTACCGCACCTGTGGGTTTTCCTCTGCTCTGCTTGTCTACCACACCTGCGGGTTTTGCTCTGCTCTGCTTGTCTACCGCACTTGAGGATTTGCTCTGCTCTGCTTGTCTACCGCACTTGCGGGTATTGCTCTGCTCTGCTTGTCTACCGCACTTGCGGGTTTTGCTCTGCTCTGCTTGTCTACCGCACCTGCGGGTTTTGCTCTGCTCTGCTTGTCTACATCACCTGCGGCTCTGTTCCTGTATCCAAGTCTGTACTGGTCCCTATCTTGCCTGCATTCCTACCTGCCAGTACCCACCTGTCTGTATACCAGCCGTGCCTGCCAGTATCCACCTGTCTGCATACCAGCCGTGCCTGCCAGTACCCACCTGTCAGTATGCCAGCCTAACCTGCCTGTTCCTGCATTCCCCGGCGTGGGTCAACAGCTGTGACCGGGGTCTGACCTGGAGTAGCACCTGGTCTCTCTGCTCGGTTCCTCCCTGGTTCACGGAGTCGACTGAGCCGCCGTGCGACCTTGGTCGGACCGAGTTGATACTTAGTCACACCCCTCCAGGCACTCCTCGGTTCATGGTGCAGTGGGATCATTAACCACGTTCACGCCAGTCTGTCCGGGCGTGTGCGTAACAGTTTGCTCAGACCATGGTCCCAGTTGAGCCCTACGGCCCTTCGTTCTCGGAGACATTTGAATTCTTGTCTGGCGAATACGTGCGCTAAGGAAAATTTTTTCCCAAGCTGAGGTCCAGGCGATTTACGCACCAGCCCAAATGGAGCTATCAGCACTCTTTCCTGCGGATCCACCACGGTACTATGGGGATACAAAACAAAGCCGTGTGTTTGTGGAGAAATGTATACTGCATTTCAAATTTTATGCTCACTATTTTCCCACTGATTGAGTTAAAGCAGCATTTATGATGTCCTACTTAGCGGGTGATACCTTGATTTGGATCACCTTCCTATGGGAAGCATAGGATCCCATCGTCTCTGACCTGCAGGCCTTCCTGGTGGCCTTTCTAATGGTCTTCGATGACCCTAACCCTGAGGCTTCTGCTAAAGCTTCCCTTCCCAATATTCTGGAGCAGTCCCGATAGGTGATGTGTGTAGGTAGCATACTAGCTCTCCAGTCTGAAGAGACTGCTGCCCACACAGAATCCACACAGGATGACAATGCTCCACAGAATACTTATCTTTCCAACCTCAAGAGGAAGTCCAGACGTGCAAGGAGTAGAGGTAAACCGTCACGTCAGTTTCTATCCTCCCAAAGACCTCCTGTTTCCCAGCCTGTAGAGGCAGCTACCCGCACAGAATCCATGAAGAATGACCATGTTCGTCAGGCAAAGCTGAGGCCGGAACTCAGTCACAAAATCGGATTGCGGTCCCGCTGTGGTTGTTTGGGACACCCTGATGGTCTTTGTCCAGCAAAGGTTGGAGAATCCCAAGACGTTAGGCCTGTAGGAGAGGCTGCCCTTGGCGTTAGTGTTTCCTCTCCACAGATGACCGTGACTGTCTCCGTGGCAAGTGAAGGCCTCGGATTAACCGGAAGTTTCGGACGTAAAGCCTTGAAGAGTCGGTGTCTGATTCCCATCCGACAACTCCAGAATCCGGTTTGGGCATTGTCAGCGGAAGGACGAGCCCTACTCAGAAACAGTCAAAATATGTCTGTACAAATTAAGCTCCAGATTGGAGCATTACACATGAAGAAGTTCACATTCCAGGTGCTGTCTGGTTTACCAACAGGTTGTCTAGAGCCGAGAGATCTAGTGCCCGCTCAGGTCTGGAGATCCTGCATGGTGTTTCCTGGGGGACTGCTGAGGTACAAGGGGTGTCCAGTCCCCATATCTTCAGGACAGTCAGCAGTGTCTTCTTCTTCTTCACCAGATCTGCTAGTCGCTGACTCGCTGTGCGCTGAAGTCTCCGAAGGAAGGGATGCGGAGGCATTGTCCGCACACAGTCTCGATGATTGTACCAATGATCTGGCTTCAGGTACTGCCCCGCCTTGCAGACATGTCATCTCAAAAACCAGACTGAAGTTGGTACCTAAGCAAGGATCCTCCATCTCTAATAAATCTGGCAATAAGTCCATCAAGGCAGTGGCTACGTCCAAGTTTCTGCACACCTCCAATCAGACGGAGGACTTCCAGGTGTCTCCTGAATCCTGCGGGGTGCTACCTGATAACAAATGGTGAGAGACTATTCTGCACCCTGTACCTGGTACTTCACCCACTTCATCCAGCAAGCTTGGCAAAGTGTATGTCAAGGCGGTGGTTACCACCGAGTCTCTGCACCCCTCCAACCCGGTGGAGGATCTCCAGTTGTCCCGTGAATCCTTTGGGGTGCTATCCGATATTAACAAATGGAGAGAGACTTTCCTGTGTCCTGTTTCTGGAACTTCACTCACTTCATCTGTTGCTGAGGATGGCTCGATGGGAGGAAGCATCCTAGTCACCAAGATGGTGAGACCAGTTCCGTTCCCTCTAGTGGACAGAAGAGGTAATCATCTTGAAGAGAAGGATCGGCCTCCAAATTCTCTGCAAAAAATCTTTGCAGGCTTGAAGAAGAGGGGGTTTAAAGGGTATAAAGGGTACTGTAACATGCCTGGCGGCGTGCTGGCATGGCTTACCACCTCCCACCATGCAAGACCGCCATCTTACCTATCAGTCCAGGCTGCACACTTTGCTCCAGTACCTGCTGTGTGCCTTTCTCTTGTCTGATTGCTTAGGGCGGCGGCGCGGTTACTGCCTGATTCTTATAGTTACTGTGTGCGCACTCCTAATGCGTCTCCAGCTTATTGTTGTGAGTCACTGGATACTTAATCCCCCTCTACCCAGTAGGAGGCGCCTGAGAAACACTTTCTTTCGGTGTGTTCTGTGCAACTGAGTTGCCATGTCCTGTTCTGTATCTTGTCTGTTTCCGCCACCCTGGGGGCTGAGTACCCAGGCCTGTTACCTGTATCTGTGACTTCTAGTCTGGTCCGCTTCTCTGGGGGCTGTATACCCAGGCCCGTTGCCTGTATCTGTGACTTCTAGTTTGTTTCTGCCACCCTGGGGGCTGAGTTTCCAGGCTCGTTCCTGTATCTTGTTCCTGGTTCAGTTCCTGTCTGAACCGTGTCCTAGCCCACTACTTGTTTGTCTTTATGTTCGTATCTTTCCTTTCCCTGCAGTGTCTAAACCTGCACCTAACCCCAACTTGTTGTCTCTGTACTTCTGTTTGAAAGTTTAGGGTCCACTCGCTACTTCATTGTAAGTACCTTGTGTGTATCTGCTCTGCTTGTCTACCGCACCTGTGGGTTTTGCTCTGCTCTGCTTGTCTACCGCACTTGTGGGTTTTGCTCTTCTCTGCTTGTCTACCGCACTTGCGCGTTTTGCTCTGCTTGTCTACCCCACTTGCGGGTTTTGCTCTGCTCTGCTTGTCTACCACACCTGCGGGTTTTGCTCTGCTTGTCTACCACACTTGTGGGTTTTGCTCTGCTCTGCTTGTCTACCGCACCTGCAGGTTTTGCTCTGCTCTGCTTGTCTACCGCACCTGCGGGTTTTGCTCTGCTTTGCTTGTCTACCCCACTTGCGGGTTTTGCTCTGCTCTGCTTGTCTACCTCACTTGTGGGTTTTGCTCTTCTCTGCTTGTCCACCGCACTTGCGGGTTTTGCTCTGCTTGTCTACCCCACGTGCGGGTTTTGCTCTGCTCTGCTTGTCTACCGCACCTGCGGGTTTTGCTCTGCTTGTCTACCGCACTTGTGGGTTTTGCTCTGCTCTGCTTGTCTACCGCACCTGCGGGTTTTGCTCTGCTTTGCTTGTCTACCCCACTTGCGGGTTTTGCTCTGCTCTGCTTGTCTACCGCACTTGTGGGTTTTGCTCTTCTCTGCTTGTCTACCGCACTTGCGGGTTTTGCTCTGCTTGTCTACCCCACTTGCGGGTTTTGCTCTGCTCTGCTTGTCTACCACACCTGCGGGTTTTGCTCTGCTTGTCTACCACACTTGTGGGTTTTGCTCTGCTCTGCTTGTCTACCGCACCTGCAGGTTTTGCTCTGCTCTGCTTGTCTACCGCACCTGCGGGTTTTGCTCTGCTTTGCTTGTCTACCCCACTTGCGGGTTTTGCTCTGCTCTGCTTGTCTACCGCACTTGTGGGTTTTGCTCTTCTCTGCTTGTCTACCGCACTTGCGGGCTTTGCTCTGCTTGTCTACCCCACTTGCGGGTTTTGCTCTGCTCTGCTTGTCTACCGCACCTGCGGGTTTTGCTCTGCTTGTCTACCGCACTTGTGGGTTTTGCTCTGCTCTGCTTGTCTATCGCACCTGCGGGTTTTGCTCTGCTTTGCTTGTCTACCCCACTTGCGGGTTTTGCTCTGCTCTGCTTGTCTACCGCACTTGTGGGTTTTGCTCTTCTCTGCTTGTCTACCGCACTTGCGGGTTTTGCTCTGCTTGTCTACCCCACTTGCGGGTTTTGCTCTGCTCTGCTTGTCTACCGCACCTGCGGGTTTTGCTCTGCTTGTCTACCACACTTGTGGGTTTTGCTCTGCTCTGCTTGTCTACCGCACCTGCAGGTTTTGCTCTGCTCTGCTTGTCTACCCCACTTGCGGGTTTTGCCCTGCTCTGCTTGTCTACCGCACCTGCGGGTTTTGCTCTGCTCTGCTTGTCTACCGCACTTGCGGGTTTTGCTCTGCTCTGCTTGTCTACCGCATTTGTGGGTTTTGCTCTGCTCTGCTTGTCTACCGCACCTGCGGGTTTTGCTCTGCTCTGCTTGTCTACCGCACTTGTGGGTTTTGCTCTTCTCTGCTTGTCTACCGCACTTGCGGGTTTTGCTCTGCTTGTCTACCCCACTTGCGGGTTTTGCTCTGCTCTGCTTGTCTACCACACCTGCGGGTTTTGCTCTGCTTGTCTACCGCACATGTGGGTTTTGCTCTGCTCTGCTTGTCTACCGCACCTGCAGGTTTTGCTCTGCTCTGCTTGTCTACCGCACCTGCGGGTTTTGCTCTGCTTGTCTACCGCACATGTGGGTTTTGCTCTGCTCTGCTTGTCTACCGCACCTGCAGGTTTTGCTCTGCTCTGCTTGTCTACCGCACCTGCGGGTTTTGCTCTGCTTTGCTTGTCTACCCCACTTGCGGGTTTTGCTCTGCTCTGCTTGTCTACCGCACCTGCGGGTTTTGCTCTGCTCTGCTTGTCTGCCGCACCTGCGGGTTTTGCTCTGCTCTGCTTGTCTACCGCACATGAGGGTTTTGCTCTGCTCTGCTTGTCTACCGCACCTGCGGGTTTTGCTCTGTTCTGCTTGTCTACCTCACCTGCGGGTTTTCCTGTGCTCTGCTTGTCTACCGCACCTGTGGCTCTGTTCCTGTATCCCAGTCTGTACTGGTCCCTATCCTGCCTGCGTTCCTACCTGCCAATATCCACCTGTCTGTATACCAGCCGTGCCTGCCAGTATCCACCTGTCTGCACACCAGCTGTGCCTGCCAGTACCCACCTGTCTGCATACCAGCCATGCCTGCCAGTACCCACCTGTCAGTATGCCAGCCTAACCTGCCTGTTCCTGCATTCCCCGGTGTGGGTCAACAGCTGTGACCGGGGTCTGACCTGGAGTAGCACCTGGTCTCTCTGCTCGGTTCTTCCCTGGTTCACGGAGTCGACTGAGGTGCCGTGCGACCTTGGTCGGACCGAGTTGATACTTAGTCACACCCCTCCAGGCACTCCTCGGTTCATGGTCCAGTGGGATCACTAACCACGTTCACGCCAGTCTGTCCGGGCGTGTGCGTAACACCATTCAGGTAAAGTCCCTTTGTGGAGCTCTCTAGCTTCCACACACAGCCTGCAGACTTCACTCTGCAGATCACACCAGAGATCTGGTGCTCTTAATCCTGATTATTTGCTTAAAAAGCAATACAGTGCTCCATTTTTCTGCTCCATTTGCTTGTTAGCAGAATACAGGCAGATGTTTTTTGATTTTATTCATATTGCTGCAATGTGTAAGCAGAGAATCTTTTCCATCATCATTCGTGATCCCAAATTACTGCGGTAATAATCATGACATTTTTTGCAGCGTGCCAAATACTCCACTCCATTTAAAGTCAGCCATCTGTGTTTTATTGAACCTATTCACACTTGGTCGCTGACCAATACAATACTACAAGGCCACAGCCAAAAACCGTGGTCATCACACGTCATCGCATATTATTACGGTAATAATTCAGACATTTTATGGAGCATGCCAAATATTACACTCCATTTAAAATGGTAAGCGCACGTGGCAAGGGACAGGGAAGTGGACCTGATGGTGATGGTGCATGCAGAGGCCGAGGCCGAGGCCGTGGGCAAGATGAAACTGTGCCTGCTGAGGGAGCACAGCAAACACCCACATCATGTCGAACTACCTTCCTATTCCAATTACTAGGGGGCCACGGAACACCACTCTTGATGCCAGAGCAGTATGAAAAGGTTGTTGGTTGAATAGCAGATAATGCATCCAGTCACTTTGCCACCACCACCACCCTGTCATCCACACTCTCAAGTCGCAGTAGCCGTGAGTCTGAACCACATATTCCTCACCCTGATCCTCCTTCCTCCCTCCATGCCGAGTGCCTGGAGACAACTGATCCCACACTTGGATACTCCGAAGAGATGTTCACTTTTCCACTTATAGATTCGGGCCTCTCGCCCGGCCAGCTTCAAGCAGGGCAAGAAGAGATCGCATATAGTGATGCCCAAGTAATTGAGCTGCCACGGTCACATGAAGGCGACAGTGGGAAAGTACAATTACTGTTGCAAGAACTGGATAATGAAGAGACACAGTAGGAAGAACAGGGTGCGGAAGTGGAAGACGAGGTGGTGGACGATGAAGTCACTGACGCAACCTGGCAAGGTGACATGCAGAGCGAGGAAAACAGCACATAGGGGGAGGGAGGTGTAGCAACACAACAGGTCAGGAACAAGCAGAAGTTGCCAGTACAACTGTTAGGTCTTTCCTTGTCTAGTTCTTTTTTAAAGACTGTTTAGATAACCCCAAAAAGGCCATTTGCCACATCTGCCAGGTCAGCATCAGCAGGGGTAGCAAGACTACCAGCCTGACCACCACCAGCATGCTCAAGCACATGACAGCAAAGCACCCAACTAAGTGGGGTGAAGGCCAGGGTCCAGAAACAGTGTCTAAGGGTGATAACACTGCTTGTTTCACTGTTGTGCCTGCACGCCAATCCCCTGTTCATGGCGCATGCGAAGATGCCTCCCGCCCTGTACCTGTCATTGCACACTTGCAACTACCACCATCAGCAACCACATTCACATCCTTGTCCCAGAGCAGTGTTCCGTTGTCCCTACCCCAGTCTTTTGAACGCAAGTGCAAATATGCAGCCAACACCCCACAGGCCACACTACTAAACTCACACATTTCTCTAATGCTTGTACTCGAAATGTTGCCTTTTATGCTCGTGGAGAAGGAAGCTTTCCGCAACCTGATGGCGGCGGCCGTCTCTCCGTACTCGGTCCCCAGCCGAGGATTGCAGGCCCTGAGTCAATCAGGGTTGCCCCCACATTCTACAGCTCCTGCACCTCCTCCTCAGCCTCCATCTCCAAAATGACCACATCAGTCGGAAGCTGGAAGCACTGCAGCACTGCCTCAGCAAAGCGGCAACAGGCACTGCTGAAGTTTATATGCTTAGGGGACAAACCGCACACCGCTGCAGAGTAGTTTACAACTGTAACAGAGCCAGCAGATCTGTGGCTGTCATTGCTGAACCTACAATCAGGAATGGTCATGTGTGACAATGGTCGGAACCTGGTGGCGGTTCTGAAGCAAGGCAATCTCACACACATACCATGCTTTGCCCATGTGATCAACCTAGTGGTTCAGCGGTGTCTCAAAACCTACCCGGATCTGTCTGATCTGCTTGTCAAAGTACGCCACATGTGTGCCCATTTCAGAAAGTCACCTACAGCTTCCGCCGCCCTTGTCGCGCTTCAGCAGCATTTGCAGCTTTCAGCTCACCCACTGGTGTGCGATGTCACCACGCATTGGAACTCAACCTTGCAGATGTTGGAAAGGATTTGTGAGCATCAGAGGGCAGTTGTTGAGTACCAGCTCCAACAAGCCCGTCGGTATTCAGGTCACCCTCCACACATAACAACTGAGGAGTGAGCATGGATGTCAGACATCTGTGTCATCCTCCAAAACTTTGAGGACTCCACCAAGATGGTGAGCGGCGATGACGCCATAATTAGCGTCACCATCCCGCTTCTCTGTCTTCTGAAACGTTCGCTGCTCACAATTAAAGAAGAGGCATTGCAGGCGCAGCACGATGATATGGAGCAAGGAACCATACAGGGTGATGCCACACAGCCCAGCCTCATCTCATCCCAATATGTATTGGGAGCTAATGGGCCGCAGGTGTATTGGTCAAACCAAAAAGGCATAACCAGATTCTGGAAATGTCCTTCCTGGGTATGTAACGCTGTCTTCCATTCTTCCCCTTATCTGATTCTAACCAGATTGTAGGTTCCCCTTAAATCCAACTTGGAGAATACCTTTGCTCCCACAACCTGGCTGAACAAATCAGGAATCAGAGGAAGAGGGTATGGATCACAGATAGTAATTTGATTTAATTCCCAGAAATCTAAACAGGGACGTAGACTGCCATCTTTATTCTTCACAAAGAAAACCCTGCTGCCATGGGCGAAGATAAGGGTCTGATATGTCCCTTCTCCAGACTTTCCACAATGAAATCCTTCATGGCTTGTCTGTCAGGGCCAGAAAGATTATACAGTCTGGACTTCGGTAGTTTAGCTCCGGGGGTCAGGTTAATAGGACTTAATAAGCACGATGAGGATGCAAATCTTGACACCCCTTCTAAAAAAAAAGTCCTCAAAACCAGACAGAAAAGCAGGTAATATTTCCATAAAGACAGTAGCAATGGAAATATCTAGACAGTTCTCATGGCAGTAATGTTCCCATTCAATAATCTCCCCGGCTTGCTAATCCACCAACAGATTATGTTTAACAAGCCACAGTATACCCAAGACAATCGGAGTGGGAAGATTGTCCAGCACATAGCAAGGGATGATTTCACAATGAACTGACCCCACCCTCAGTTTTACATTATTTACAATCTGAGTTAATGATTTCTGTGCAAGTGACGCCGAGTCAATGGCAAATATGGAAATAGGTTCAGCTAAAGCACAGCAAGCAAGACCATGAGTTTTCACAAACTCAGCATCAACCATGCTGACTCCGGTTCCACTGTTAACAAACGCAGAAAGTTTTTCGGTTTTGCTCTCTAGCACCACCTCTGCTGTCAGGACAAAGCGGAAACTGCAGTTTGGCCACAAATGTACTCCTTGTTTATCAAACTCCAGACTACCAAGAGTTAATTGAGTCTCCTTTTGTTTAGGAATTGAAGGACAGGTCCCAAAAATGTGTCCCTTTCTCCCTCAAAAAAAAACATACGCCTCTTTTCTTGCGAATCTTCGGGGAGATGTATGATGTAGAGAGACCCCCTAACTGCATGGGTTCCTCCACCTCCCCCAGTACCAGTTCAAACCCAGACCGTTCCCCTGGCAGAGGTACACAACCCCGACAAGAAGGCCCCAAAGAAGGTGGTCGCACCCGTCTATCCCGAAGGCGTCTATCAAGACGAATGGCCAAAGAAATGGCAGCCTCCAAGGACTGAGGGGTTTCATATACAGCCAAGGCATCTTTCAACCTTTCAGTAAGCCCCTCACAAAATTGGCTTCTAAGGGCTGAGTCATTCCATTTGGAATCTGTTGCCCATCTTCGGAATTCCGAACTGTATGTTTCCACTGACCGAATGCCCTGCTGAAGGCGACGTAGCCTAGACTTAGCCAAGGCGACTCGGTCAGCATCATCATAGAAAAGGGCCAGAGCTCCGAAAAACCCTTCCACGGATTGGAGACAAACCGAGTCCTGCGGTAACAAAAATGCCCATGACTGAGGTACGCCCTGCAATAGAGAGATCACAATACCAACCAGTTGCTCCTCATTATCGGAGGAGTAGGGACAAAGTTTAAATACAATTTGCATGCCTCCTTAAATACAAAAAACTTGTTCCTACCTCCTGAAAACCTGTCCGGGAGGGCTACCTTGGGTTCAGTCTGGACAGGCCTACCAGCAGAGACCCACCATATTGGCAACCTGTAGCCACTGATGCTGCTGCTGAACCGGAGGTCATTCACCTCCAGAGACAGACAACGGAACTGCTTTGCGAGCGCTGCATCTGAACCCATACCAAGGGAGAAAGGAAAAAAAAAAAAGGTGCACACACAAAAACACACAAAGAAAAAAAAAAATGTCAGTTCCCTTTTTTTTTTTTTCTTTTCAAAATGCGCTTGGCCGGTTATAACGTCACGGCAGGTGTAGGAAAGACTAGTGCAACACAGAGGGAAAAGAGGAAAGGGAGCCCAGACACTAGGGAAAGGGGGAAGTGGAGGCCTCCTAGTCTGGTCTAGCATCACCCTGTCTCAACTATCGTCCCTATATTGCCTCTTCAACAATCACCGCAAGCGTGCCTCACCCTACTCTCCCTGTCTTAAAGCTACGGCTAAGGATGGGAGGAGATGAGCACTAGTCAACCTCCGCTAAACTCTATAGACAACAAGGGTAGACAAAACGGGAAAAACGGCTTAGCTTTAGATGAACTCTAAATAAGCACACGGCGTCAAGCTCCAGAGAGGACGAAGTACTGCTCCTGCTAAGCTTCACAAGTAGACATAGATATAGCCGGCGACTCACTCTCAGACACACCAGGAATATATACACCCAGGCCAGAGAGCTAATTAGCAAGAGAGAGGTAGCCGCTCGGTCCTAAAGACAGCCTCTATCTAAGAAGCTGTCTGCAATGCCAAACATAGAGAACTACTGCAACCCACTGCAGGGCGACTGTCCGTCATCTCCGACACACCCATGACACAATGTGTGTGATGAGCAGTGGCGTAATAGTATAAATGTGACTGGATAGGATGAGAACCTCCACACGCTGATTACTCAAAGTGGACAGGCACGCAGTGATTCATTGACTCTGCAAGCTTATACAAGTATCAGCAGCAGACTCACTGGGGGAGGCTTGTAGGTGGGATTGTGGTTGTTCTTGACTATAAAGGGCAGTAATTCTACTGTAACGAAATGTGAAAGGAATCAGAGTGGATACATAACTGAGGTATGTACTAGCAAGCTTTTTAGTTCTCCATGTTTAACACATGATGTGTTGAAGGTATTCACACAAATGAATTAATGCTTGAATTTATTAATTGCACAAATATTTAATAAGTGGAAGAAGGCATGAATCAATCCTGAAATGGTGTAACATTTTAATAAGAGAAGGTGTATGAGTGAATTCAACATGATATTCAACATGCACTACCTTGCAATACAAGATTTAAAGATGTAATTGCAGAAAAGAACTAGGGACTGTATGAAAAGTGGGCTTATTTAGCATCTCTATAATTTATCCTTGGGCCCAAAGGACTCTTGTTCCACCAATAGCGAAGAGTCTTCCTCTTAACTAAGAAGTTACCATACATTTTTTTTATCCACAATTGATTTTGCTTTGAATAATAGTAATGTTTTATTGTACATTTTTAGTTATATTCACACGCAGTGCTAAGTCAAAAAAATTGAGGCAAGATTTCATTAGATCCAGCAAGTGGACATAGACTAGGACATCTGTCTCATGGGAAGGACAAAATGTGAATTTATTATTAGAGCATGATGACAAGAAGAGAACACACACATATTTGTCAAAAAGCATATGATAAAAAATGAACAAACCAGAATGAATGAAAAAGTGTGTGTAATGTTTTAGTTTTCTAAATTGGGGTTTATAAATACAAGGCAATTTTTCAAGTTAACATGTGTGAATTCAAGTTCAAGGACTGTCCTTTGCTAGGCCAGAGGAGATCGTGGACCTTCCCTAGTGAAACCTGCAAGATGACAAGGATTAATACCAATCTTTTGACAGACTCCCATAGGCAATAGCCATGCTTATCATTTATTTTACTGTCCTAGAACAAGAATTGCCTTAGGCTTATTGTTTTCATTAATAGGCTAAAATACGTGTTATTTTGAAGCCATAATCTGTGTAATATTGATGGTTACACACAAGATTTATAATGTCCCAAAGCTGATAACATTACAATGTGGTCTGCCCAATACTGTCTTGTATTTTATTTTACTAGTTAGCAGACTGATAAACGACTTTCAGTTTTTCTCTGAAAAGTTTTCAAAGTTTCTGCTGAAGAAAATATAGAAGAATAAGATTTTCTGGTGTGTGAAATAATGAATTAATTTCAGATGTAATGCTTTTCACTAGTGTTGAGCGAGCATGCTCGATACTGCTCGGTATTCGCCCGAGCATCTCACTACTCGGGATGTTCGGCGAACACCGAGCATTTTCGGGTTACTCGGGCGGGAGCTTGGGTCTCCGCCCTGCATGTTTGGCGCTCTTTACAGAGCCAATGAACATGCAGGGATTGCCAGCCAGTCACTGTAATGCCGCAGCCATGTTGGTTGTGGGCATTACAGTGATTGGCTGGCCGCACAGCGTCACCTCGAGTAGTTAAAACCGGGCGCCGCCATCTTGGACACAGTCGCTCCGGATCAGACAGTGTAGGGAGAGTGCTGCTGAGCTAGGGAGAGATTTATACTGAGAAATCGGCAGAGTAGGGTCTCTAAACCCTGCCAGATAAAACAAACAGTCCTTCTCAGGACAAATATCAATCCCAGATATCAGGCAGACAGGCTGTATAGGAGATGCAGTGGTTATACCAACAAACACTGCATTACAGTCCTGTGTGCTCCTGCTGGTCAAATTTCTAAACTTAGCCCCAGGTCTCAGGGGCCAGGAAAAATCCTTTTTTCTTCATCTAAATCCTCTTTTTTTTTTTTTTTCCCCCAGTCAGACTGTATAAATACCCGTCTTATTAACCTTTTGGTATTTTCTCCTCAAAAAAAAAAAAATTGAGTGTGTCTGTGAGTGTTCAGACACAAATATATCTGTTTAGAAGAGTTTGGTTTCGGCCAGATAACTAGAACTGTGGTTTTGCAGTTCCACGGTTCAAATCTCTGTATTATCCACTTTTTTGCCTTTTTTCCATAAAAAAAAAACAGTTTAACAGTCTCGGTGACTGTTCAGACACAAATATATATTTTTAAAAAAGACTGGTATACACCAGGAAAATAGAACTGTGGTTTTCCTCTTCCATGGTTCAAATCTGGGTGTAATCCACCTTTTTTCCTTTTTTCCATAAAAAAATAGTTTGAGTGTCTCGCTGACTGTTCAGACACAAATATACCTGTTTAAAAGATTCTGGTGCAGGCCAGAGAACTAGAACTGTGGTTTTCCTCTTCCACGATTCAAATCTGGGTGTAATCCACCTTTTTGCCTTTTTTACATAAAAAAATAGTTTGAGTGTCTCGCTGACTGTTCAGACACAAATATATATGTTTAAAATATTCTGGTGTAGGCCAGAGAACTAGAACTGTGGTTTTCCTCTTCCACGGTTCTAATCTACTTTTTATTACCCTTTTGCCATTGATAGTGCAAGTGTAAGCTATTTTACTTCATTTACAATGGGCAAGGCGCGTGGCAAGGGACGTGGAACTGAACGTTCTGGTGATGGTGCGTGCAGAGGACGGGGCCGTGGCCAAGGTGAAAATGTGCCACAACCAACAGCCACATCTTCTCGCTCCCAGTTCTTGACCGAATTACTAGGGAAGCACACAACAACACCACTATTGCAAACTGATCAGTGTGAACAGGTTATTAATTGGATAGCAGATAATACTTCCAGTCACCTGGGCACCACCACCTCCGGTCTGTCTTCCACACGGTCAAGTCTTAGTAGCCGTGAGTCTCGACCACATATTCCTCCTCACCCTGATGCTCCTTCCTCCCACCATGTCGAGTGTCGTCAGACAGCAACTGATCCCACAGTTGGACACTCTGAGCTGTTCACTGGTACATTTCCATATTTGGGCCCCTCGCCTGCTCCGCTTGAAGTGATGGAAGAGGAGATCCCATGTAGCGTTGCCCAAATATTTGAACAGCCACGGCCACAGGAAGGTGACACTGGCAATTTGTCACAAGAGGAGGACTGTGGTGCGGAAGTGGAATAGGAGGAGGTGGTGGATGATCGAGTAACTGACCCAATGTGGCAGGAGGACACGCAGAGCGAGGCCAGCAGCACACAAGGGGAGGGAGGCAGAGTACACCAACAAGCAGGAAGAAGCAGTGTGGTGGCCGCAGACAGAAGGAGGGCAACCGTTCCCCGTAACACCAACACGAGGGACGTTGCCAGTACAAGCGGTAGGTCTTCCAGAGTCTGGAATTTTTTTAAAGACTCTGCTGATAACCCTAAAAAGGCCATTTGTACCACCTGCCAGGCCAGCATCAGCAGGGGTGACAAAACTACCATTCCGACCACCACCAGCATAATCAGGCACATGTCAGCAAAGGACCCGACTTTGTGGGGCGAACCCCAAGGTCCACAACCAGCGTCAGCGGGTGTCACCACTGCTTCTTCCGCTGTTGTGCGTGTAAGAGAACCCCCTGTTGTGTGTGCAAGGCAATCCCCTGTCCATACTGCATGCAAAGATGCCCCCTCCTCTCAGTCTTCACTTGTTATGGCAGTTTCTCAAGAAACAGCATCAAAGTCCACGTCCACGTCCCACCGCAGCGTTCAATTGTCCATATCCCAGAGCTTTGAACGAAAGCGCAAATTCGCAGCCAACGCCCCACAGGCCATAATCCTAAATTCGCACATTTCACGACTGCTTGCGTTGGAAATGCTGCCTTTAGGCTGGTGGAGATGGAATCCTTCTGCAACATTATAGCTGAGGCCGTCCCTCGGTACTCGGTCCCCAGCCGACACTATTTTGACCGGCGTGCCATCCCAGCACTACACAAGCACGTGTCCGAAAACATCTGCCTTGCCCTCAACAATGGAGTTACTGGGAGAGTCCACCTGACAACGGACACGTGGACAAGTGCTTGTGGCCAGGGATGGTACATCTCCCTGATGGCACACTGGGTAAACATAGTGGAAGCCGGGACCCAGTCGGACCTTGGGACGGAACACATCCTCCCCACACCGAGGATTGCGGACCCTATGTCAGTCAGAGTTGCCCCCACAGTGTACAGCTCCTGCTCATCATCCTCCTCCTCATGTTCAGCCTCCATGTCAGATATCACCACATCAGCTACAAGCTGGAAGCACTGCAGTACTGCCTCAGCCAAGCGGCAACAGGCTGTGCTTAAACTCATAAGCTTAGGTGATAAACCTCACACTGCTTGTGAGTTGTGGACAGCTGTGAAAGAGCAGGCAGTTCTGTGGCTAAAACTGCTGAACCTACATCCAGGCATGGTCGTGTGTGACAATGGCCGTAACCTGGTGGCGGCTCTGAGGCGAGGCGAGATCACACACGTACCATGCCTGGCTCATGTGCTTAACCTCGTGGTTCAGCGGTTTCTTAGATCGTACCCCGAGTTGCCAGATCTGCTCGTCAAAGTACGCCGCCTGTCAGCTCATTTTCGGAAGTCGGCTACAGCTTCCGCCGCCCTTGCTGTGTTGCAGCAGCGTTTGCAGCTTCCTGCACACCGACTGGTGTGTGATGTCCCCACACATTGGAAGTCTACCCCCCACATGTTGCAAAGGATTTGTGAGCAGAAAAGAACAGTTGTGGAGTACCAGCTGCAACAAGGCCGTCGATATTCAGGTCAGACTCCACACATAAGACCTCAGGAGTGGAACTGGATGTCTGACATATGTACCATCCTGACAAACTTTGAGGAGTCCACCAAGATGGTGAGTGGAGATGACGCCATCATTACCATCAGCATCCCACTTGTCTATCTTTTGCAACGCTCTCTGCAGAGAATTAAAGAGGAGGCATTGCAGCCAGAGTATAATGAGATGGATCAAGAAGCCGTAGCAGGCGATTACACACAGCCCAGCCTCATCTCATCCCAACGTGCATTGGGGGACAATGAGGGAGAGGAGGAGGAGGAGGAAAAAGAACAGGAGCTGGTTTCATGCGCTGTAGACGGTAGTACCTGTACAACTGTCATACAGTCGGTTCAGCGTGGGTGGCCTGAGGACATGGGGGAGGAGGAGGAGAGCATGGTCAGTCGTCATCTTGGTGAGGACACGGAAGTCTTGCCCATTACCAGTCTGGCACGCATGGCTGACTTTATTTTACGCTGCCTTAACCGTGACCCTCGAGTTGTCAAAATGTTGGGTGACAGTCATTACTGTTTGGTGACACTTTTAAACCCCTGCTACAAGGAGAACTTTCACTCTCTTATTCCTGAGGTGGAGAGGTCTACAAAAATGGGGCAGTACCAGAAGGCCCTTGCTGCAGAACTGTTAAAAAAATTCCCATCTGAACACGCTAGCGGCAGAGGTCACAGTTCGTTGCCCAACCAAGGCGTACAGGCGAGAGAAATGCAACTCCAATCCAGCAGAGGCAGGATAACACTGTCAACGTTCTGGGACAGTTTTCTGAGACCCGCCCAGCTTACAGGCCCTGAGGCGCGGGGTACTCTCACAAGGAGTGGAAAGTTTCAAAAGATGGTGAGGGAGTACCTTGCCAACCGTACCAGCGTCCTCCGTGATTCCTCTGTGCCTTTTAATTATTGGGTATCCAAGCTGGACACTTGGAATGAACTCTCTCTATACGCCTTGGAGGTCCTGGCCTACCCTGCCGCTAGCGTGTTATCAGAGCGTGTTTTTAGTGCCGCTGGGGGAATTATAACTGTTAAGAGCACTCGCCTGTCAACTGACAATGCTGACAAGCTGACCCTTATCAAAATGAAAAAGGGCTGGATTGGGCCAGACTTCTCATCACCACCAAATGACAGCAGAATAACATAAAGTCAAATCCACTGTGCCATTTCGGGAAGTGTATTCCCATGCACCGCTTCACACCCACACATGGGTATACGCTTCCTCATTTCAGCTGTTTCTTGCTCTTCTCCTTATCCTCAGCCTCCACCACCACTATACCACCACGTTGACCGTGGTCCGTGTTGCCAGCATTGCAAGTTCCTCCATCCTAATTTTTGGCAGCTTTTGCTTGGAAGGCATTGGCAAAGACAATGGGAGACCAACTCCCCAATAATTGGAATAATGTTTTTAATATGCTGTACTGCATGGCTCTTGTAAGGGACATTGCAAGTTCCTTCGTCCTAATTATTAGCAGCTTTTGCTTGGAAGGCATAGACAAAGACTATAGGAGACCCACTCCCCAAAAATGGGAATAATGTTTTTAATATGCTGTACTGCATGGCTCTTGTAAGGGGCATTGCAAGTTCCTCTGTCCTAATTTTTGGCAGCTTTTGCTTGGAAGGCATAGGCAAAGACTATGGGAGACCCACTCCCCAATAATGGGAATAATGTTTTTAATATGCTGTACTGCATAGCTCTTGTAAGGTGCATTAAAATCGTCTTGTTAAGCTACTGTGACCTCCACGTCTCTTCCAAGGGTCATTGTTATCATCTTTTTATTCCACTGGGACCTTCACGTCTCTTCCAAGGGGCATTGATATTGTCTTTTGATTCCACTGTAACCTCCACCACTCTTCCAAGGGGCATTGTTATTGTCTTTTTATTCCACTGCGACCTCCACGTCTTTTCCAAGGGGCATTAAAACCATCTTGTTAAGCTACTGTGACCTCCACGTCTCTTCCACAGGGCATTGATATTGTCTTTTTATTCCACTGTAACCTCCACCACTCTTCCAAGGGGCATTAAAACCATCTTGTTAAGCTACTGTGACCTCCACATCTCTTCCAAGGGGCATTAAAACCGTCTTGATAAACCACTCTGAACTCCACAGATCTTCCAAGGGGCATTGAAATTTTGTTTTTAATTACCTCTAACCCCCACGACTCTGCCAAAGGGCATTAAATTTCCTCCTAATTTTAGTCAGCTTTTGCTTTTCAATGCATAGGCGAACACTAAGGGAGACCTACTCCCCAATAATCGGTAGAAGGTTTTTAGCACGCTGTAATCCATGTCTGTTTCAAGGAGCATTGCAGTTCCTCATAATTTTTGGAAAGCCTTCCATTCACTGCTTAGGCCAACAGTGTACAGGAGACTCAGTTGCTATAAATGGGAAAAATGGTTTAGTTAAGGCCCTTTGACCTCCATGTCACTTCCAAGGGGCATTTTAGTGCCTCGAAATTTTTGGTACGCATTGCACTCACTGTATGCCCTATAACTGTGTAGCCGAACTGCTCCTTTTGGTACAGAAACATATCCTACAAGACATGTGTGGTTGACTGGCCTGATATTGATGTGAATGGTCCCTGTTCCTCCTGCTCTTTCTCCTTTGCCACCAACTCATCCATCATTCATCACCTGAAGCTTTGTTTTAACGGGAGTCATAGAACTGGGATAGTAGCAGGAAAACATCCAGAAATCCTTGGAGGAGGTAGGATATGCGCCAAAACCCTGACCACCTCAGGCCTAGCCGCTACTACATACATGCGCTTGCATTCCAAGGAACAGAAAGCTAAGGATATGGATGGCCTCATGATCATGAATAATTTACTCGTTGTGTAGGAGGCCGACCACTGCTGCTGTCTACCTTCTGAACTTTGTGTTGAAGCCTGATTGACCCAGGACCCGCAATCCTCTATGTCTGGAGGACGTGTTGCATCCCAGTGTCCAACTGTGTCCCGGCTTCCACAATATTAACCCAGTGTGAAGGCGTCAGTGAGATGGACCATCCCTGGCCACATTCACTTGTCCACGTGTTTGTGGTTAGGCTGTCCATCCCACTAAATGCACTGGGGAGTACACAGGTAATGTTTTGGTATGCATGCTTGTGTATAAGGCGCACCGGGACAAATAGGGGCAGCTGGGGACCGAGTATGGACTCCCGGCCGCACCCTGGCGGCTGGGGACCGAGCGTGGACTCCCGGCCGCCGGGCGGCTAGGGACTAAGTATGGATACCAAGACACCGACGCAGCCATGACGTGGTGGCCAGATACCGCCTCCACATGTCTAAAAGGCCCAATTTCAAGTGCAAGCAAGCAAGCAATATGGTATTGCATCCTGGGGGTGGGTGGGTGGCAGGCTGCATACTTGAAATGCATTGCAAGGAATGGGGGAGGTACAATGGAACACTGCCCAGGGACAAGGACTTGAATGGGGACAGTTGCAAGTCTGCAACGACAGGTGCTGGGCGGGAGGCATCTTCGCATGTGCCCTGAACAGGGGGTTGGCGTGCACACACTACAGCGGAATAGGCTGTCCTTCCCACTAAATACACTGGGGAAGGCACATGTAATGTTTTGGTATGCGCGCTTGTGCACCGGGACAAATAGGGGCGGCTGGGGACCAAGTGTGGAGACCCGGCCGCCGGGCGGCTGGGGACTGAGTATGGATACCAGGCCGCCGACACAGCCATGACAAGTTTGCTGGCGTCTGCCTACACAAGCCTAAAAGGCCTCATTTCAAGTGTAAGCAAGGTAGCAGTATGGTATTGCAGCCTGGGGGTGGGTGGGTGGCAGGCTGCACACTTACGCTTGCATTCCAAGAAAACAAAGCAGATGCTAACTTCTATCATCATCATCATGCTCCTCACCTTGGCACTCTCAACTCCCCTGATGGAGAAGCCAGGGCCCACCGGAGGAGTCTGGTTGTCTGGTGGGCTTATCCAATGCTGCCCTAAAGCAAGCCAGGCTAAGAAAAGTGTGGGGAAGGTTACCGGGACAAATAGTGGCAGCAGGGGACGGAGTATGGAGATCTGGCTGCCGAAGCAGCCATGAGGTAGTGGCCAGCTTCGGCCTCCTCCAAACTAAAAGGCCCCATTTCAAGTGCAAGCTAGCAGTATAGTATTGCAGCCTGCGGGTGGGTGGGTGGTTGGCTGCATATTTGCGCTTGCATTGCAAGGAACGGAGGAGGTACAATTGAACACTGCCCTGGGACAAGGACTTGCACGGGGAAAGTTACAAGTCTGCATCTTCTGATGCGGAAAGGATCACTTCTGATGGGCACACTTTTAGGCAGTGACCTGGGTGTCAGAGATGCTTCCAGGGGTCTTCCCCATGCTGTTCCCATATCTTTTCAGCGCTGTATGCATGTGTCACACAGCACATGGCCAGATAAGGTTGTAAAATGTTAAAATGACATTTCCCGGTGAATGCATTTGTCACGGTTGAAAGCAATACAAAAGTGCAAAAACGCATAAAAAATGCTACTTGTGAACATAGCCCAAGGTGTGGAGGAGTATTTTTTTTTGGGTTATTTATTTTACCTTATACACAAGTCTTTACCCTGGAAAGGATGTTCCTTAACATATTTCACAGGAAAGCCGTTTCAGTTTCGTTTTTGAACGTTTTATTGTGAGCCCGTAAAAGTGGCTTAATACTTCTGACCACGTTGTTGACAGCAGTGACCTGGGGGTCAGAAATGCTTCCTGGGGGAATCCCCATGCTGTCTCCATGTCATATGAGCACTGTCACTATCGTTTTGGGCACTTTTTAGGCTTTCTACAGACTGCCGGGGGTGCCGCCGCAAAAATGCTCGGGTGTCCCATAGACTGACATTGGGCTCGTTGCTCGGGTCGAGCATCCGAGTATCACGGTGAGCTCGGTCCGAGCTTCGAGCACCTGAGCATTTTAGTGCTCACTCAACACTACTTTTCACCATTACTTTATTGATTGTTTAGTTTTTGTCTGTTCCAGGAGACTAAGCTTAGATTACATATTCTATTTTATACTTACTAGCTAATTATAAATAAGCTCACTATGTGCCACATTATGACAAGCATTCTGGTCATGCTAAATGTTCTTGTAGATCAATGCCACTGTGCCTGTGTGATCTTGAGTGGGGCAACATACGCAGCCTCAGTCCTGCTCCAACTGTAGCGATTACCAGGGCTATTTGACCTTCTCAATCAAAAGCCAGTCAAAAAAATCAATATATTTTTACAATAAATAAACTTTTTTAAATACAATTCATAATAAAAATAATATACTCACATTTGATTACATTTATTGGACAGATTATTACATTTGTAAAGTTATGATTTTTGCAAAGATTAGTGTATGCTGTAAAAATATAAATTAATGAACTAATAAAAAGTACAGTGTAATTACTTTTTTCTTCTGCATTTTTGCTGAAATAAAAACAAATAAAATGCTATTGTGTATGTACCAAATCATGTCTATATTGAACAAACAAAAAGAAGTTAAGACTACCTGAATGCAAAAAAATGTTCGTGTTCTCAACATCAAAATTGGACTGGTCTTCAAAGGGATAAATACTACTATCACTGATGATAATAATAACAATAGGTATAGGCTTTTTGCTGTAAGTGATTGTGTAGTCACTAGCCTGTTCCAACCCAAAAGAGAACTCCCTTGGTGATATGGGGAATAAGAAGGCACAAAAAAACTAATATGCATATAAAACAGTAGCTCTCACTTCCTCCAGATATATGTGATTTGTCCGGAGGTGTGAAGAGTGAAGCCAGCACTGGGATCATGTGACATAACAATGTCACACGATCCCTGGGAGAGCTAGTACCAACACTGTTGGAATGGCCCTGACACTGGATGTGAGTATAGATGTTATTATTTTATAAGTGGGAAACATAGGGATTCAGAAAGGGTTGTCCGAGTAGTGGACAACCTCATAAAGTAAATCGGAAATCATGTCGCGCGCAATTACTATAAGAGCTCAGCTATATATTAAGCATGCATATCTAAATTATTTTAATTCATACTATACTTCTTCCGATTAAGTAGAGTTAACAAAAACGGAATCAGTCAATACTAAAGAGATATTCCCAGTTTGTATAGCAGATGCTGCTCCCACCAATCTTCAAAGAAATGCATGTTATTTCAGAAAAGTAAAGGGGTCATCATTGAGTTTCTCTAGCTGTTTTTTACCAAATCATTCATGTGTGTGCAAATTTCTCTTACAGATGTACAACTCCAATTTCAAAAAAGTTGGGACTGTGTAGAATATAATAAAAACAGGAATGCAATGATTTGGAAATTTCACAGCTAGATTTTATACAAAACATAATATATAATACAAATCATAAGATGAAAGTTAGGCATTTTACCATTTCACTGGAACAAATTATCTCATTTAGAATTTGATGGCAACAACACATTTTAAAACACTTGGGACAGGGTTAACAAAAGGTTGGAAAAGTAAGTAATGAAAAACAACTGGTGGGTCAATTTTCAACAAAGTCACATGGCTGTGTATAAAAAGAACATATAAGTAGAAGAAAAGTCTCTTAGAAGCGAAAATGGTCACAAATGCTGCCATGTTCTTTGGGCCAAAGTTAAAATGGACTGAGACAAAATGTAAAACTGTTCTGTGGTCAGATGAATCAAAATTTGAAATTGTATATGTAAACCACAGAAGCTGTGTCCTTCGGACTCAAGAAGAGAGGAACCATCCAGCTTGTTATCAGCATACAGTTCAAAAGTCTGCATCTCTGATGGTATGAGGTAACAGTGATACCTATGGCATGGGCAGATTATATATCTTCAAAGGCACTGTCAATGCTGAGCATTACATAGAGGTATTAGAGCAACATATACTCCCATCTAGTCCTCTATTTCAGGGAAGGACTTGCATATTTCAGTAAGGTGATGCTAAACCACATACTGCATCTATCACAACAGTCTAACTTCACAGATGAAGGCATCAGGTGATGATGAACTGGCCACCTACAGTTTAGACCTTTTGTTCTGCCCCTTATGGCAAATTACAATAATAAAATTATTGTTCTCACTTTAATAAGCTGTAATTCTCTGTTAGTGACGTCTAATGTTGTAATAGCTCCATCTGGTGATGTTTAATTGTATTACATGTTGTTTTTCTGTAAATCTGTCACTTGCATTGTGGAAGAAACCAATGTATTTTACGTAGGAACGTCCTGGTGAAGCAGTCATTTTGTAAGAAGCAGTCTAGCAGAACAGTTGTTTAAAACTTTCTCCTGCATTATGTTACTAAAACTCCATTATCCTGGATAAGATATATCTGGTAATGGAACTATTTCTGTTCTATGGTATTGTGTATTCAGAACTGTTGTTAAATCAGACGGTGATTGTTACTAAGTCATGTGTTCACATGTACAAGCTCCATCTTGCTGTATGCTTTCACTGTTAATTGTAAATGTCATAGTTATGTGATACTGTAAGTACAATACTTATACCTGTTATTTGTATTCTTATAGTTTTCTCACACATCCGTACATTTCAATTCTATACATCCATCTGTTAAACAATAAACAAGTTAGACTACAGAGAAAAGTCTGCTTATTTTGGAAGACAGAGAATCATAGAATCATAGAATGGTAGAGTTGGAGGGGACCTCCTGGGTCATCTGGTCCAACCCCCTGCTCAAAGCAGGATTCACTAAATCATCTCAGACAGATGTCTGTCCAGCCTCTGTTTGAAGACGTCCATTGAAGGGGAACTCACCACCTCTCGTGGCAGCCTGTTCCACTCATTAATCACCCTAACTGTCAAAAAGTTTTTTCTAATATCTAATCTGTGTCTCCTCCCATTTAGTTTCATCCCATTGCTTCTAGTCTTTCCTTGTGCAAATGAGAATAAAGATGATCCTTCTACAATGTGACAGCCCTTGACATATTTGTAGACAGCTATTAAGTCTCCTCTCAGTCTTCTTTTTTGCAAGCTAAACATTCCCAAATCCTGCAACCGTTCCTCATAGGACAGGGTTTGCAGACCAGTCACCATTCTGGTCGCTCTTCTCTGAACTTGCTCCAGTTTGTCTATGTCTTTTTTAAAATGTGGTGCCCAAAACTGTACACAGTATTCCAGATGAGGTCTGACCAAAGAGGAGTAAAGACCGATAATGACTTCACGTGATCTAGACTGTATGCTTCTGTTAATACATCCCAGAATTGTATTTGCCTTTTTTGCTGCTGCATCACACTGTTGACTCATGTTCAGTCTATGATCTATTAGTATACCTAAGTCTTTTTCACATGTACTGTTGCTTAGCTCTATTCCTCCCATTCTGTATATGCTTTTTTCATTTTTATTGCCCAGATGTAGTACTTTGCATTTTTCCCTGTTAAAAATCATTCTGTTGGTTGCTGCCCACTGCTCCAGTTTATTTAGGTCTTTTTGAATCCTCTCTCTCTCTTCTCTAGTATTAGCTATCCCTCCTAGCTTTGTGTCATCAGCAAATTTAATCAGTTTACCCTCAATTCCTTCATCTAAATCATTGATAAAGATGTTGAACAATACAGGTCCCAGGACGGAGCCCTGTGGTACCCCACTTGAGACATTCATCCAGCTGGATGTGAAGCCATTTACAACCACCCTTTGAGTCCAATCACTAAGCCAGTTATGAATCCACCTAACAGTTGCCTGGTCCATTGCATACTTGGTCATTTTTTCAATAAGGATGGTGTGAGGTACTTTGTCAAATGCTTTGCTGAAGTCAAGATATACTATATCTACAGCATTTCCCTGATCCACCCAGTCAGTGATTCTGTCATAGAAGGAAATTAAGTTAGTCTGACATGACTTGTTAGTTACAAACCCATGCTGACTCTGGTTAATCACTTCATTCTTATCCAGGTACTTACATACATGTTGTTTAATAATTTGTTCAAAGATCTTTCCTGGTATAGAAGTCAGACTCACCGGCCTATAGTTCCCTGGGTCCACCTTCTTCCCCTTTTTGAAGATAGGAACAACATTTGCTCTTCTCCAGTCTTCTGGGACTTCTCCTGTTCTCCAAGAATTTTCAAAGATTATGCAGAGTGGTTCTAAAATTTCTTCTACGATCTCCTTCAGTACTCTGGGGTGTAATTCATCTGGACCTGGAGACTTGAACTCATTTATGTTAGCTAAATATTCCCTCACAATCTTTCTGTTTACAGATAACTTGGATTCTTCTATTCCTTTAAAAGGACAGTGAAGATCAGTTGATGTTACATTTTCTTTCTGAGAGAAAACAGATGCAAAATAGGAATTAAAAAGTTTGGCCTTCTCAACATCCTCTCTTACCATTTCTCCATTTTCATCCTGTAAAAATCCTATAGCATCTTTGACTTTTCTTTTACTTTTGACATACCCCCAAAATCCTTTTTTATTGCTTTTGACATCTCTTGCAAGCCTTAATTCATTGTCAGCTTTAGCTAACCTGATACGTGCCCTGCAGGATATGCAGACTGCATTATAATCTTCTTTAGATATGCCTCCCTCTTTCCATTTAATAAACATTTCTTTCTTTCTTTTTAGCATGTGTTTAAGTTCTGTGTTCATCCATCCTGGTTTCCTTAAATGCTTCCCATTCTTCCTACTTTTCGGGATTGTTAACGATTGTGCTTTGAGAATCTCATTTTTAAAAATTTCCCATCCTTCCTGGACATTTTTGTCCTTAAGGACATCCAGCCATTGGATCCCTCCTATTCTCTTTCTGAGTCTCTTAAAATCTGCCTTTCTAAAATCTAACCTTGAAGTTTGAGTCTTCACATGTCTTCCTCCCTAGTTATCCAAAATTCTATAATAGCATGATCGCTGCCTCCTAGGGTCCCAGCCACCTTTACCTCCTCAACCATTTCCTCCCTGTTTATAAGGATTAGATCCAAAGTAGCAGATCCCCTTGTTTTCTCCCCTACCTTTTGGAAGATAAAGTTGTCAGCAAGAGAGGATAAGAATTTGCTTGACCTGTTAGTTTTACTTGAGAGAGATTCCCAACAAATGTCTGGATAGTTGAAATCTCCCATGACCACTACGTCATATTTTTTGGAGAAGGTTTATGCTGTAAGTCAGATTGCACACGTGAGAATGTGTAAGAAGACAGTACACCTTTCACCAATAGAAATCAATTAGCGCATTATGAAACAAAAAATCCAGCAAAGACCCAGGATTGTTGAGCAGCTAGAATCCTACATCAGACAAGAATGGGACAAATTTCCTTTCCCTAAACTCTAGCAATTGGTCTCCTCATTTCGCAGACATTTACAGACTGTTGTAAAAAGAAAAGGGGATGCTACACAATAGAAGATATGGTCCTGTCCCAACCTTTTTGAGATGTTGTGTTGTCATTAATTTCTAAATCATTTATTTATTTTTTAGAAATTTAAATGGAAAAATGTCTGACTTTCACCTTCTGATATATGTTCTATCCTCTGTTGTGAATATAATATGGATGTAAGAGTTTTATAAATCATTACATTTTTGTTTTCTTTACCTTTTACATTAAGGCATCAGTTGTTTGTCAAAGGAGACAGGAAAGAGATCAGATGTCATCAACTGATGTGTCTCATTCGAAAGGGGTCATCTTTAAGAGAACCCTTTTAATGTTCAATTAAATTATAAATGACAATTTTAACATTTTTTTTAATGTATGTCATTGTCAAATGAATGAAGCAGCGTGTTAAGGGAAGCGGTTGCAGACAACTTTATTTAATGGAACGCAACCGACCCCGGGGTCCGCGATGCAGCCAAGAGGACTGCTGCCGAACACTCTCCGGGTGGAAAGGCAAAGCGACAACTAAACAGATAACCTGTCCGTGTTAACAGCACACCGGACCAGGTAAAGCGGTATGCTCTATCTCCGTTAACTGCACGGAGGAGAGAGAGACCGGTGACGCACCTAACAATTATCTTAGCCCTTCGTGTTTAAGGCACACAGAAGGGTAAGACGGTTCGCACAATCTCCAAGAACCACAGGGAGACGTGCGACCATGGGAACAGCAGTAGCCCTGTCTTTGATACAGGCGCTACGCTATGGGGATTGGCGCTAAAGCGGTTCACACAATCTCCAAGAACCGCAGGGAGACGTGTGACCGGACTATGAGCAGTAGCCCTGTCTTCGGTACAGGCGCTACGCTAAAGGAGACGGCGCTAGCGTGCGGGTGTGATTCCCGCCGGGTATTCGAGCACTCAGCCGGCATGCTACCGGACTGAGCAAACCCACTCTATTTAGCTCACAGGCGGCTCGGGGTGTAAGGTGAACCCCCTGGTTAGAGCCAGTCAGCGAGGCGAAGCTACCTGCCTACTTTCTCTACCTGCCTAGCTAAAGCTATGGCTCTTCGAGGAGCCCAGAGTAAGCGTGCACACCACAAACAGCTAGCTCAAATGATCTGAGCGCGCCGCCATGTTTGTGGGCGGGCCTTTTAAAGACTAAGCCCTGCCCAGCGATGCGCTATTGGTGACGTTACCCGTGGACCAATCAGGGAGTGCCAGGTCACCGAGTCAGGTGGGTGCTAACCCACCAATCATGATCCGTGAGGTCACGGACATGCTCAGTGCGGCGAATCCTGGACTTAGACTCCACGAGCCCTGTCTCCCTCTGCAGCCTATGCTTAACACTGCTAGGCACAAACGCCTGGGAGACAATCTGCAGGGCTCATGGACCGACGCCTAACACAGCGCATACACAGTTATAGCCGAAAGTGTCCCAGAAAATTATTGGAATTATACATATTTCATTATACACATGTTTTTTTCCTTTGTGTGTATTGGAACATCACAACAAAACAGAGAAAAAAGGCAAATTTAACACAATTACACACAAAACCCCAAAAATGGGCCAGGCAAAATTGTTGGCACCCTCAACTTAATATTTGGTTGCACACCCTTTGGAATAAATAACTGTAACTAATCACTTCCTATAATCATCAACAAGCTTCTTACGCCTCTCAACTGAAATTTTAGACCACTCTTCTTTTGCAAACTGCTGCAGGTCTCTCATATTTGAAGAGTGCCTTCTCCCAACAGCAATTTTAAGATCTTTCCACAGGTGTTTGATGGGTTTTAGATCTGGACTCATTGCTGGCCACTTCAGAGCTCTCCAGTGCTTTGTTTCCATCCATTCCTGGGTGCTTCTTGAAATATGTTTGGGGTCATTGTCCTGCTGGAAGACCCATGACCTAGAGCACAAACCCAGCTTTCTGACACTGAGCACTACATTGTGACCCATAATCCCTTGGTGATCTTCAGATTTCATCATACTTTGCACACAGTCATGGCACCCCGTGCCAGAGGCAGCAATAGAACCCCAAAACATCTTTGAACTTCCACCATATTTAACTGTACTGTGTTCTTTTTTTTGTAGGCCTCATTCCGTTTTCATTAAAAAGTAGAATGATGTGCTTACAAAAACGCTACAGTACAGACCAAAAGTTTGGACACACCTTCTCATTTAAAGATTTTTCTGTATTTTCATGACTTTGAAAATTGTACATTCACACTGAAGGCATCAAAACTATGAATTAACACATGTGGAATTATATACTTAACAAAAAAGTGTGAAACAACTGAAAATATGTCTTATATTCTAGGTTCTTCAAAGTAGCCACCTTTTGCTTTGATGACTGCTTTGCACACTCTTGGCATTCTCTTGAAACTCATCAAGAGTCACCGGAAATGGTTTTCACTTCCCAGGTGTGCCCTGTCAGGTTTAATAAGTGGGATTTCTTGACTTATAAATGGGGTTGGGACCATCAGTTGTGTTGTGCAGAAGTCTGGTGGATACACAGCTGATAGTCCTACTGAATAGACTGTTAGAATTTGTATTATGGCAAGAAAAAAGCAGCTAAGTAAAGAAAAACAAGTGGCCATCATTACTTTAAGAAATGAAGGTCAGTCAGTCCAAGATATTGGGAAAACTTTGAAAGTGTCCCCAAGTGCAGTTGCAAAAACCATCAAGCGCTACAAAGAAACTGGCACACATGAGGACCGCCCCAGGAAAGGACGACCAAGAGTCACCTCTGCTTCTGAGGATAAGTTTATCCGAGTCACCAGCCTCATAAATTGCAGGTTAACAGCAGCTCAGATTAAAGACCAGGTCAATGCCACACAGAATTCTAGCAGCAGACACATCTCTACAACAACTGTTAAGGGGAGACTTTGTGCAGCAGGCCTTCATGGTAAAATAGCTGCTAGGAAACCACTGCTAAGGACAGGCATCAAGCAGAAGAGACTTGTTTGGGCTAAAGAACACAAGGAATGGACATTAGACCAGTGGAAATCTGTGCTTTGGTCTGATGAGTCCAAATTTGAGATCTTTGGTTCCAACCACCGTGTCTTTGTGGGACGCAGAAAAGGTGAGCGGATGGACTCTACATGCCTGGTTCCCACCGTGAAGCATGGAGGAGGAGGTGTGATGGTGTGGGGGTGCTTTGCTGGTGACACTGTTGGGGATTTATTCAAAATTGAAGGCATACTGAACCAGCATGGCTACCACAGCATCTTGCAGCGGCATGCTATTCCATCCGGTTTGCGTTTAGTTGGACCATCATTTATTTTTCAACAGGACAATGACCCCAAACACACCTCCAGGCTGTGTAAGGGCTATGTGACCAGGAAGGAGAGTGATATGATGGGGTGCTACGCCAGATGATCTGGCCTCCACAGTCACCAGAACTGAACCCAATCGAGATGGTTTGGGGTGAGCTGGACCGCAGAGTGAAGGCAAAAGGGTCAACAAGTGCTAAGCATCTCTGGGAACTCCTTCAAGATTGTTGGAAGACCATTTCCGGTGACTACCTCTTGAAGCTCATCAAGAAAATGCCAAGAGTGTGCAAAGCAGTCATCAAAGCAAAAGGTGGCTACTTTGAAGAACCTAGAATATAAGACATATTTTCAGTTGTTTCACACTTTCTTGTTAAGTATATAATTCCACATGTGTTAATTCATAGTTTTGATGCATTCAGTGTGAATGTACAATTTTCATAGTCATGAAAATACAGAAAAATCTTTAAATGAGAAGGTGTGTCCAAACTTTTGGTCTGTACTGTATATCTTTGTCATTTCTGTCCACAAGATGCTTTCCCATTAGAATTTTGGCTTACTCACATACATTTTGGCAAACTGCACTCTAACTTTTTTATGTCTCTTTGTCAACAGTGGGGTCTTCCTGGGTCTCCTGCCATAGCCTTTAATTTCATTCAAATGTTGATGGATATTTCGCCCTTACACTGATGTACCCAGAATCAGCAGGACAGCTTGAATTTCTTTAGAACTTGATTGGGGCTGCTTATCCACTAACCGGACTATCCTGTGTTGCAAACCTTTGATCAATTTTTCTCTGCCATCCATGTACAGGGAGATTAGTTACACTGCCATTGGTTGTAAACGTCGTGATTATGTTGCATGGTCAAAGGAACATCAAGATCTCTAGAGATGGACTTGTTAACTTGAGATTGTTGATATTTTTCATCAATTTTGGTTCTGAAGTCCTCAAATAGTTCTCTTCTCTTTATGTTCTCCATGCTTAGTGTGGCACACACAGACACAAAATGCAAATATTGAGTCAACTTCTCCTCTTTATATCTGGTTTCAGGTGTGATTTTCATATTGCCAACACCTGTTACTTGCCACAGTTGGGTTTGAACGAGCATCAATGCTTGAAACAAAGTTGTTTATCCATAATTTTGGAAAGGTGCCAACAATTTTGTCTGGCCCATTTTGAGGGTTTTAGTATCAAATTATGATCAATTTGTCTTTTTTTCTCTGTTTTGTGTTGTGTTGTTCCAATACACACAAAGGAAATAAACATGTGTTTAACAAAACATGTGTAATTGCAATAATTTTGTGGGAGAAATTTTCTGTAACAATTTCAAAGGTGCTAACACTTACTGCCATGACTGTAGCAAAAATCAAATATATTTGTTTTTTATCACATATGGTAAAAACATCACATATGTCATGTTTACAATGTATATGTTTTTTTTACCATGTATTACCGTACAGAGTTTGAACATCACATTTTTAGAGCCAGAAAGAATGAAGTGTCCAATTTTCTTATTTTATGTTTTTCAGTCTAAGAATATTTAGATAATTGTGCCACCAAGCAAAAAAAGTCTCCAGTAGACAGATATAACACATACCGTGTTTATTGTTAAAGGCGACTATCTTTAGTGTATCACTGATGCCCTTATGGAAGGTGTGCCTTATCTACCCAAGATCACAGACTGAATAGAGCAGAAATGTTACCTTTGAACTTGTTATAAATCCAATCTTCTCTGAGACGACACACTGAGAAGTGTCAGAATGGAAAATGAAAATTAGTGATATCATTTGTGCAGTGAAAGCCTGAGGGCTTTTCGGCTCAAGTTCTTCTTCAAGCAGTGTTAATGACATACCCTTCATTTCAATCATAAGCACATTAATACATTTTAATATTTGACTTTTGCATGCTGATTTAACTGCACCTTTAAATCTCCAAATACACAAAACAATGTAACTCCGCAGGAAGTACATGATTTTTACAAAACTGTGCATGATATGTCCTGACACACTGTTTTTTATTAGACCAGCTTGTGTCAATTATTTAGGTTTTTACTATATTTTCATATTTCTGAAATTATTTAATTTCAAGCCATTTACTTTATATTTTTTGTCAAAGCTTTGACCAAATATAAAATGCTAAATACTACTATATGTATAGCATTTTATCATTATGAACTCAATTCCAAGAAGTAACTGTACTTTTAAGCAAAGAATGTAAAATGAAAGTCAGCACATTTTCAGCTCACACTTTACAATGTAGAAATCTATGGGCTTGATTCATAATTTGTGGGGTTTTTTAGTCAATCTTCTTTTTTTGTCTAGTAGTATTTGTAGCTGTTTTTTGCCTAAATTCATCAATATGGCACATGTGGTTAATGACTTTTTGCATAAAGCAAAAAATTGTCTTTTTTTTCTGTTACTAGTGTTGAGTGAGCACTAAAATGCTCGGGTGCTCGAAGCTCAGGCCGAGCTCGCCGTGATACTCGGGTGCTCGACCCGAGCAATGAGCCCAATGTTAGTCTATGGAAGACCCGAGCATTTTTGCGGCAGCACCCCCGGAAGTCTGTAGAAAGCCTAAAAAGTGCCCAAAACGATAGTGACAGTGCTCAAAAGACATGGGGACAGCATGGGCATCGCCCCAGGAAGCATTTATGACCCCAAGGTCACTGCTATCAACAACGTGGTCAGAGGTATTAAGCCACTTTTACGGGCTCACAATAAAACGTTCAAAAACTAAACTGAAACGGTTTTCCTGTGAAATATGTTAAGGAACTTCCTTTCCAGGGTAAAGACTTGTGTATAAGGTAAAATAAATAACCAAAAACAAAAATACTCCTCCACACCTTGGGCTATGTTCACAAGTAGCATTTTTTATGCGTTTTTGCACTTTTGTATTGCTTTCAACCGTGACAAATGCATTCACCGGGAAATGTCATTTTAACATTTTACAACCTTATCTGGCCATGTGCTGTGTGACACATGCATACAGTGCTGAAAAGACATGGGAACAGCATGGGGAAGACCCCTGGAAGAATCTCTGACACCCAGGTCACTGCCTAAAAGTGTGCCCATCAGAAGTGATCCTTTCCACATCAGAAGATGCAGACTTGCAACTATCCCGGTGCAAGTCCTTGTCCCAGAGCAGTGTTCAATTGTACCTCCTCCATTCCTTTGCAATGCAAGCGCAAGTATACAGCCTGCCACCCACCCACCCCCAGGCTGCAATACCATACTGCTAGCTTGCACTTGAAATGGGGCCTTTTAGTTTGGAGGAGGCCGAAGTTGGCCACTACCTCATGGCTGCTTTGGCAGTGAGGTATCCATACTCAGTTCCCAGCCGCCCGGTGGCCGGGTGTCCACACACGGTCCCCAGCCACCTGGGGGCGGCTGGGTGTCCATAAACGTTCCCCAGCCACCCCTATTTCTCCTTGGAACTTCCCCCCACACTTTTCTTAGCCCGGCCTGCTTTAGGGCAGCATTGCACGAGCCCACCAGAGAACCAGACTCCTCTGGTGGGGTCTGGCTTCTCCATCAGGGGAGCTGAG
This sequence comes from Phyllobates terribilis, assembly GCF_046119375.1. NCBI lineage: Eukaryota > Metazoa > Chordata > Amphibia > Anura > Dendrobatidae > Phyllobates > Phyllobates terribilis. Next base: position 794,754,777 of record NW_027362761.1, read on the forward strand.
AATGCCAAGGTGAGGAGCATGATGATGATGATAGAAGTTAGCATCTGCTTTGTTTTCTTAGAATGCAAGTGTAAGTGTGCAACCTGACACCCACCCACCCCCAGGCTGCAATACCATACTGATAACTTGCTTGCACTTGAAATTGGGTCTTTTAGGCATGTGGAGGCAGACGCCGGCCACCATGTCCTGGCTGCGTCGGCGGCCTGGTATCCATACTCAGTCCCCAGCTGCCCAGCATCCGGGTGTCCACGCTCGGTCCCCAGCCGCCAGGGGGCGACCGGGTGTCCACACACAGTCCCCAGCTGCCTGGGGGCGGCCGGGTGTCCATAAACGGTCCCCGGCCGCCCCTATTTCTCCTTGGAACTTCCCCCCACACTTTTCTTAGCCTGGCCTGCTTTAGGGCAGCATTGGATGAGCCCACCAGAGAACCAGACTCCTCCGGTGGACCCTGGCTTATCCATCAGGGGAGTTGAGAGTGCCAAGGTGAGGAGCATGGTGATGATGATAGAAGTTAGCATCTGCTTTGTTTTCTTGGAATACAAGAACATGTATGTAGTAGCGGCTAGGCCTGAGGTGGTCAGCGTTTTGGTGCATATCCTACCTCCTCCGAGGATTGCTGGATGTTTTCCTACTACTATCCCAGTTCTATGACTCCCGATAAAACAAAGCTTCAGGTGATGAATGATGGATGAGGTGGTGGCAAAGGAGAAAGAGCAGGATGAACAGGGACCATTCACATCAATATCAGGCCAGTCAACCACACATGTCTTGTAGGATATGTTTCTGTACCAAAAGGAGCGGTTTGGCTACACAGTTAAAGGGCATGCAGTGAGTGCAATGCCTACCAAAAATTTTGAGGCACTCCAATGCCCCTTGGAAGTGACATGAAGGTCAGAGGGCCTTAACTAAACCGTTTTTTCCATTTATAGCAACTGGGTCTCCTGTGCACTGTTGGCCTAAGCAGTGAATGGAAGGCTTTCCAAAAATTATGAGGGACTGCAATGCCCCTTAAAACAGATGAGGATTACAGCATACTAAAAACCTTCTACCCATTATTGGGGGGTGGGTCTCCCTTAGTGTTCGCCTATGCATTGAAAAGCAAAAGCTGACTAAAATTAGGAGGAAAAGCAATGCCCGTTGGAAGAATGGTGGAGGTCGCAGTGGAATAAAAAGACAATATCAATTACCCTTGGAAAAGTGGTGGAGGTCGCAGTAGCTTAACAAGATGGTTTTAATGCCCCTTGGAAGAATGGTGGAGGTCGCAGTGGAATGAAAAGACAATATCAATGCCCCTTGAAAAAGTGGTGGAGGTCGCAGAAGCTTAACAAGAAGGTTTTAATGCATCTGGGAAAAGTGGTGGAGGTCGCAATAGCTTAACAAGACGGTTTTAATGCCCCTGGGAAAAGTGGTGGGGGTCGCAGTAGCTTAACAAGAAGGTTTTAATGCATCTGGGAAAAGTGGTGGAGGTCGCAATAGCTTAACAAGACGGTTTTAATGCCCCTTGGAAGAGATGTGGAGGTCGCAGTGGAATGAAAAGACAATATCAATGCCCCTGGGAAAAGTGGTGGAGGTCGCAGTAGCTTAACAAGACAGTTTTAATGCCCCTTGGAAGAGACATGGAGGTTGCAGTAGCTTAACAATACGGTTTTAATGCCCCATGGAAGAGACGCGTGGAGGTCGTAGTAGCTTAACAAGATGGTTTAATTGCCCCTGGGAAAAGTGGTGGAGGTCGCAGTAGCTTAACAAGACGGTTTTAATGCCCCTTGGAAGAAGGGTGGAGGTCGCAGTGGAATAAAGACAATATCAATGCCCCTTGCAAAAGTGGTGGAGGTCGCAGTAGCTTAACAAGACGGTTTTAATGCCCCTTGGAAGAATGGTGGAGTTCACAGTGGAATAAAAAGACAATATCAATGCCCCTTGAAAAAGTGGTGGAGGTCGCAGTAGCTTAACAAGATGGTTTTAATGCCCCTTGGAAGAGACGAGGAGGTCGCAGTGGAATAAAAAGACAATATCAATGCCCCTGGAAAAAGTGGTGAAGGTCGCAGTAGCTTAACACGATGGTTTTAATGCCCCTTGGAAGAATGGTGGAGGTCGCAGTGGAATAAAAAGACAATATCAATGCCCCTTGAAATAGTGGTGGAGGTCGCAGTAGCTTAACAAGACGGTTTTAATGCCCCTTGGAAGAATGGTGGAGTTCGCAGAGGAATAAAAAGACAATATCAATGCCCCTTGAAAAAGTGGTGGAGGTCGCAGTAGCTTAACAAGACTGTTTTAATGCCCCTGGGAAAAGTGGTGGAGGTCGCAGTAGCTTAACAAGACGGTTCTAATGCCCCTTGGATGAGACGAGGAGGTTGCAGTGGAATAAAAAGACAATATCAATGCCGCTGGGAAAAGTGGTGGAGGTCGCAGAAGCTTAACAAGATGGTTTTAATGCCCCTTGGAAGAATGGTGGAGGTCGCAGTGGAATGAAAAGACAATATCAATGCCCCTTGAAAAAGTAGTGGAGGTCGCAGTAGCTTAACAAGACGGTTTTCATGCCCCTGGGGAAAGTGGTGGAGGTCGCAGTAGCTTAATAAGAAGGTTTTAATGCACCGGGGAAAAGTGGTGGAGGTTGCAATAGCTTAACAAGACGGTTTTATTGCCTCTTGGAAGAGATGTGGAGGTCGCAGTGGAATGAAAAGACAATATCAATGCCCCTGGGAAAAGTTGTGGAGGTCGCAGTAGCTTAGCAAGACTGTTTTAATGCCCCTTGGAAGAGACTTGGAGGTTGCAGTAGCTTAACAATACGGTTTTAATGCCCCTTGGAAGAGACGCGTGGAGGTCGCAATAGCTTAACAAGACAGTTTTAATGCCCCTTGGAAGAATGGTGGAGGTCGCAGTGGAATAAAAAGACAATATCAATGCCCCTGGGAAAAGTGGTGGAGGTCGCAGTAGCTTAACAAGACAGTTTTATTGCCCCTGGGAATAGTGGTGGAGGTCGCAGTAGCTTAACAAGACGGTTTTAATGCCCCTTAGAAGAATGGTGGAGGTCGCAGTGGAATAAAAAGACAATATCAATGCCCCTTGAAAAAGTGGTGGAGGTCGCAGTAGCTTAACAAGACGGTTTTAATGCCCCTTGGAAGAATGGTGGAGATCGCAGTGGAATAAAAAGACAATATCAATGCCCCTTGAAAAAGTGGTGGAGGTCGCAGTAGCTTAACAAGACTGTTTTAATGCCCCTGGGAAAGGTGGTGGAGGTCACAGTAGCTTAACAAGACAGTTTTAATGCCCGTTGGAAGAGACGAGGAGGTCGCAGTGGAATAAAAAGACAATATCAATGCCCCTGGAAAAAGTGGTGGAGGTCGCAGTAGCTTAACAAGATGGTTTTAATGCCCCTTGGAAGAATGGTGGAAGTCGCAGTGGAATAAAAAGACAATATCAATGCCCCTTGAAAAAGTGGTGGAGGTTGCAGTAGCTTAACAAGATGGTTTTAATGCCCCTTGGAAGAATGGTGGAGGTCGCAGTGGAATGAAAAGACAATATCAATGCCCCTTGAAAAAGTAGTGGAGGTCGCAGTAGCTTAACAAGACGGTTTTCATGCCCCTGGGGAAAGTGGTGGAGGTCGCAGTAGCTTAATAAGAAGGTTTTAATGCACCGGGGAAAAGTGGTGGAGGTCGCAATAGCTTAACAAGACGGTTTTATTGCCTCTTGGAAGAGATGTGGAGGTCGCAGTGGAATGAAAAGACAATATCAATGCCCCTGGGAAAAGTTGTGGAAGTCGCAGTAGCTTAGCAAGACTGTTTTAATGCCCCTTGGAAGAGACTTGGAGGTTGCAGTAGCTTAACAATACGGTTTTAATGCCCCTTGGAAGAGACGCGTGGAGGTCGCAATAGCTTAACAAGACAGTTTTAATGCCCCTTGGAAGAATGGTGGAGGTCGCAGTGGAATAAAAAGACAATATCAATGCCCCTGGGAAAAGTGGTGGAGGTCGCAGTAGCTTAACAAGACAGTTTTATTGCCCCTGGGAATAGTGGTGGAGGTCGCAGTAGCTTAACAAGACGGTTTTAATGCCCCTTAGAAGAATGGTGGAGGTCGCAGTGGAATAAAAAGACAATATCAATGCCCCTTGAAAAAGTGGTGGAGGTCGCAGTAGCTTAACAAGACGGTTTTAATGCCCATTGGAAGAATGGTGGAGATCGCAGTGGAATAAAAAGACAATATCAATGCCCCTTGAAAAAGTGGTGGAGTTCGCAGTAGCTTAACAAGACTGTTTTAATGCCCCTGGGAAAGGTGGTGGAGGTCACAGTAGCTTAACAAGACAGTTTTAATGCCCCTTGGAAGAGACGAGGAGGTCGCAGTGGAATAAAAAGACAATATCAATGCCCCTGGAAAAAGTGGTGGAGGTCGCAGTAGCTTAACAAGATGGTTTTAATGCCCCTTGGAAGAATGGTGGAAGTCGCAGTGGAATAAAAAGACAATATCAATGCCCCTTGAAAAAGTGGTGGAGGTTGCAGTAGCTTAACAAGATGGTTTTAATGCCCCTTGGAAGAATGGTGGAGTTCGCAGTGGAATAAAAAGTCAATATCAATGCCCCTTGAAAAAGTGGTGGAGGTCGCAGTAGCTTAACAAGACTGTTTTAATGCCCCTTGGAAAAGTGGTGGAGGTAGCAGTAGCTTAACAAAATGGTTTTAATGCCCCTTGGAAGAGACGTGGATGTCGCAGTAGCTTAAAATAACGGTTTTAATGCACCTTGGAAGAGACATGGAGGTCGCAGTAGCTTAACAAGACGGTTTTAATGCCCCTTGGAAGAGACGTGGAGGTTGCAGTAACTTAACAAGATGATTGTAATGCCCCTTGGAAAAGACGTGGAGGTCGCAGTAGCTTAACAAGATGGTTTTAATGCCCCTTGGAACAATGGTGGAGGTCGGAGTGGAATAAAAAGACAATATCAATGCCCCTGGGAAAAGTGGTGGAGGTCACAGTAGCTTAACTAGACGGTTTTCATGCCCCTTACAAGAGCCATGCAGTACAGCATATTAAAAACATTATTCCCATTATTGGGGAGTGGGTCTCCCATAGTCTTTGCCTAGGCCTTCCAAGCAAAAACTGCCAAAAATTAGGATGGAGGAACTTGCAATGCTGGCAACACGGACCATGGTCACCCTAGTGGTATAGTGGTGGTGGAGGCTGAGGATAAGGAGAAGAGCAAAATACAGCCGAAATGAGGAAGCGTATACCCATGTGTGGGTGTGAAGCGGTGCATGGGAATACACCTCCCGAAATAACACAGTGGATTTGACTTTATGTTACTTTGCTGTCATTTGGTGGGGATGATAAGTCTGGCCCAATCCAGCCCCTGTTCATTTTGATATGGGTCAGCTTGTCAGCATTGTCAGTTGACAGGTGAGTGCGCTTATCAGTTATAATTCCCCCAGTGGCACTAAAAACACGCTCCGATAACACGCTAGCGACAGGGCAGGCCAGGACCTCCAAGGCATGCAGAGCGAGTTCATTCCAAGTGTCCAGCTTGGATACATAATAATTAAAAGGCACAGAGGAATCACGGAGGACACTGGTACGGTCGGCAAGGTACTCCCTCACCATCTTTTGAAACTTTCCACTCCTTGTGAGAGTACCTCGAGCCTCAGGGTCTGTAATCTGGGCGGGTCTCAGAAAACAGTCCCAGAATGTTGACAGTGTTCTCCTGCCTCTGCTGGATTGGAGTTGCGCATCTCTCACCTGTACGCCTTAGTTGGTCAACGAACTGTGACCTCTGCCGCTAGCGTGTTCAGATGGGAATTTTTTTAACAGTTCTGCAGCAAGGGCCTTCTGGTACTGCCACATTTTTGTAGACCTCTCCACCTCAGGAATAAGAGAGTGAATGTTCTCCTTGTAGCGAAGGTCTAAAAGTGTCACCAACCAGTAATGACTGTCACCCAACATTTTGACAACGCGAGGGTCACGGTTAAGGCAGCGTCACATAAAGTCAGCCACGCATGCCAGACTGGTAACGGGCAAAACTTCCGTGTCCTCACCAAGATGACGACTGACCATGCTCTCCTCCTCCTTCTCCTCCTCCCCCCTGTCCTCAGGCCACCCATGCTGAACCGACTGTATGACAGTTGTACAGGTACTACCGTCTACAGCGCATGATACCAGCTCCTGTTCTTCCTCCTCCTCCTCCTCTCCCTCATTGTCCCCCAATGCACGTTGGGATGAGATGAAGCTGGGCTGTGTGTAATCGTCCATTACGGGTTCTTTATCCATCTCATCATACTCTGGCTGCAATGCCTCCTCTTTTATTCTCTGCAGAGAGCGTTGCAAAAGACAGAATAGTGGGATGCTGACGCTAATGATGGCGTCATCGCCACTCATCATCTTGGTGGACTCCTCAAAGTTTGTCAGGATGGTACATATGTCAGACATCCAGGTCCACTTCTGAGGTCTTATCTGTTGAGTCTGACCTGAATATCGATGGCCTTGTTGCAGCTGGTACTCCACAACTGCTCTGTTCTGCTCACAAATTCTTTGCAACATGTGGAGGGTAGAGTTCCAACGTGTGGGGACATCACACACCAGTTCGTGTGCCGGAAGCTGCAAACGCTGCTGCAACACAGCAAGGGCGGCGGAAGCTGTAGCCGACTTGCGAAAATGAGCTGACAGGAGGCGTACTTTGACGAGCAGGTCTGGCAACTCGGGGTACGATTTAAGAAACTGCTGAACCACGAGGTTAAGCACATGAGCCAGGCATGGTACGTGTGTGATCTCGCCTCGCCTCAGAGCCGCCACCAGATTGCGGCCATTGTCACACACGACCATGCCTGGATGCAGGTTCAGCGGTCTCAGCCACAGATCTGCCTGCTCTTTCACAGCTGTCCACAACTCACAAGCAGTGTGAGGTTTATCACCTAAGCTTATGAGTTTCAGCACAGCCTGTTGCCGCTTGGCTGAGGCAGTACTGCAGTGCTTCCAGCTTGTAACTGATGTGGTGATATCTGAGATGGAGGCTGAACATGAGGAGGAGGAGGAGGAGGAGTATGCGCAGGAGCTGTACACTGTGGGGGCAACTCTGACTGACATAGGGCCCGCAATCCTCGGTGTGGGAGGATGTTTTCCGTCCCAAGGTCCGACTGGGTCCCCGCTTCCACTATGTTTACCCAGTGAGCTGTCAGGGAGATGTACCGTCCCTGGCCCCATTTTGAAAACTAGACCCCCCAGGGAACTTATCTAGATGGGTGGTGAGCAATTTGAACCCCCAGGTGCTTCACAAATTAATCTGTAAAAATGAAAAAAGAAAATTTTTCTGGAAATGTTTTTAATTTCCATTTTTCCGAATCAATTTGTGATGTACCTGGGAGTTCACAATGCTCACCACCCATCTAGATAAGTTCCCTGGGGGGTGTAGTTTCCAAAATGGGGTCACTTGTGGGGAGCTCCAATTTTTAGGCACACAGGGGTTCTCCAAACGCAACATGGCGTCCGCTAACAATTTGAGCCGATTTTCCATTCAATTTGTTAGGAGAGTCCCTGTGTGCCTAAACAGTGCAGCTTCCCCACAAGTGACCCCATTTTTGAACTCCCAGGTGCTTCACAAATTAATCCGTAAAATGAAAAAATAATTTTTTGGTGGAAATTTTTTTTTTTTCATTTTTAGGGATTCATTTGTGAAGCACCTGGGGGTTCAAAATTCTCACCACCCATCTAGATAAGTTCCCTGCGGGATCTAGTTTCCAAAATTGGGTCACTTGTGGGGGAGCTCCACTGTTTAGGCATACAGGGGCTCTCCAAACACGACATGGTGTTCGCTAACAAATTGGAACCATGTTGCGTTTGGAGAGCCCCTGTGTGCCTAAACATTGGAGCTCCCCCACAAGTGACCCCATTTTGGAAACTAGACCCCCCAGGGAACATATCTAGATGTATAGTGAGCACCCCCAGGTGCTTAACAAATTGTGTAGTGTATGTCAGGTTGGTGTGCGGTGTGGTATAGTGTAGTGTATACACCACACACACACAAACAACCTCACATACGCTACAACACACACACCAACCTGACAAAGGTTGGTGTGTGTGTTGTAGTGTACGTGAGGTTGTTGTGTGTGTGTGTGATGTTGTGTATGTCATGCTAGTGTGGGTGAGTTCTGTAGGGAAGGTCAGGATCTGTTTAGTCTGGGGACATGTGATGAATTTTGAAGCATTCATTCAAACACAGTCCCGGTTTGTCAGGACATGTTTCACATTAGAAACGGGTGACCTTTCTTATCCCCCTTTTATGGCAGACCCGGAACCTTTTTCTAACTGTGACCTCACCGGGAAAATGTTGCCCTGTTACCACACGGGAGACTCGAGTTCCAGGGGCGTGCTTCTTCTTCACCTCTAAAAATCAGGGCCTTTATCACCGCCTCCTGGAAGTTGAGGAAGGTGTTGGTGGTCTGGCCTGCACATCGTGATAGCACGTATGCGTTATACAGTGCCATTTTTGAACGATGTGCACAGCCAGTTTTTTATACCAGACTTTCGCCTTCCGCATCGCACTGTAGGGCTGAAGGACTTGATCAGAAAGATCAACTCCCCCCATGTGTTTGTTGTACCCCAGGGCACAGTCCGTTATGTGGACCGGTGCTGGGGTGCCTCTAATGGTGGTGGCAGTGGTGCCGGGACCATGGATTGTGGTCAAGGAAAAGACGTCCCTTTTGTCTTTGAACTTCACCACAACCATGTTGCCGCTACATTGGGCTCGGCTCTCACCCTTTGGGAGAGGCAGCTCAATTAGCGTCAAAGGGAGACCCCTCTGGGTTCTGCGCACAGTACCGCAAGCGGCGGTAGCTCTGGCAGAGAGGGACTGAAATAGTGGGATGCTTGTGTAAAAGTTATCAACGTATAGATGATAACCTTTATCAAGCAGTGGGCGGATCAAATCCCACACTATTTTCCCACTTACCTTCAGAGCAGGTGTCACGCTGTCTCTGTATACTGGAGGTAGGGGGCCTAAGCTGACCCTAAGCTGGGGCCCTGACTAATCCCTCAACCTGGAGGTACTGTTAAAGGTACAGAGGTCCAGGCCGCCAGCGTAACCCCTACCTCCTGAGGATCCCTGCACCTAAGTAATCTAGTCCTGAGAAGGACCCCGATCACAACAAAAGAGGACAAGTAATAATATGCCCACACACAGTACTTAGACGAACGAGACAGTACAAGGGAAAAACCAAAACCACCTTGCATACAAAAACTACACAACTACAACAGAGGGAACACCAACGGGAAAGGAGATAAATGATAAAGCGAGGAAGGGAAAAAAGACTCCAAATACACTTATCTCAGAAACTCCAAATACCACGATCCGCTCTGTAAGTCTGTATGAAATGCTTTCACCGACACTTCCCAAACAGACCAGCAGGCATTTGAAGGAGACTCACTACAGCAGCATTGATTGCAGCTGGGCGAGGCTGGACCTCGTCTGGCACAGAGAGAGAGAGAATTAACTCCCTCACTGCCGAAAACACAAAGCACCAAAAAGTCAGCTGCGAGAAGTCAGGCTGTGTAATCGTGACGATCTTCGTGGCGACACACCCGTGACAGTACCCCCCCTTCTACGAGGGGCCTCCGGACCCTCAGGGCCAGGTTTATCCGGGTGAGTCGTGTGGAAGGCCCGAACTAATCGGTCTGCGTTAATATCCGACGCAGGAACCCACATCCTCTCCTCAGGACCATACCCTTTCCAATGAACCAGGTACTGAAGGGACCGGCGATTAAAACGTGAATCGATGACCCTTGATACCTGGAACTCCAAGTTACCATTGACCACCACTGGAGGGGGAGGTAAAGGTGACGGTACCACCGGCGCCACATACCTCTTAAGCAACGATCTGTGGAACACGTTGTGAATTTTAAACGTAGGGGGGAGGTCAAGACGGAATGCCACCGGATTAATAATAGAACTGATTCTGTACGGCCCGATGAACCTGGGACCCAGTTTCCAGGAGGGAACCTTAAGTTTTATATTCCTGGTAGACAACCATACCCGATCGTTCACACTTAGGTCCGGACCAGACACTCTCCTCCTATCAGCCATACGTTTGTATCGGTTCCCCATAGTATTCAGATTCTTCAGCACCCCTCTCCATACTGAAGCGAGTGATGAGGAAAATCGTTCCTCCTCAGGAACCCCCGAAGAGCCCCCCCTACTGAAAGTACAAAACTGGGGGTGAAAACCATATGCCCCAAAAAACGGGGACTTACCAGTGGACTCGCTCCGCCTATTATTAAGAGCAAACTCTGCCAGAGGTAAGAAAGAAGCCCAGTCCTCCTGGTTCTCTGACACAAAACACCGGAGATATGTCTCCAAGCTCTGATTCATACGTTCCGTCTGACCATTGGTCTGAGGATGAAAAGCCGATGAGAACGATAAATGCATCCCCCGCCGTGCACAAAACGCCTTCCAGAACTTGGACACAAACTGAGACCCCCGATCAGACACCACATCGGAGGGTACCCCGTGAAGCCTCACAATCTCCCCAATGAACACCTGCGCAAGAGTTTTAGCATTAGGGAGAGCCGGAAGAGCGATAAAATGTGCCATCTTGCTGAACCTGTCCACTACAACGAGTATGACCGTTTTACCCGAAGACGGAGGGAGGTCCGTAATAAAGTCCATAGACAGATGAGTCCAAGGACGCTCCGGGATCTTCAAAGGTAAGAGGGCCCCAGACGGACGGGTATGTGAGGTCTTAGAGCGCGCACAAACCCCACAGGACGCGACAAAAGTTACCACCTCCTTATGTAAGTTAGGCCACCAAAACCGACGCGAGAGGAGATCCACAGTTGCTTTACTCCCCGGGTGTCCTGCCAAAACTGAGTTATGGTGTGCCTCGATCACCTTTTGTCGCAACTGATCTGGAACAAACAGTATCCCCGGAGGTCCAACAGGGGCATCCCCCTGAGCCTCCAATACCTCCTCCTCCAGCTCAGAGCATACTGCCGAAACCACCACCCCCTCCTGAAGGATAGGAATCGGGTCGTCCGTATTCCCGGCCCCAGGGAAACTGCGAGATAAGGCATCCGCCTTTACATTTTTTGACCCAGGACGATATGTAACGACAAAATTAAACCTGGTAAAAAACAATGACCACCTAGCTTGTCTGGGATTCAGACGTTTCGCGGACTCCAGATATAGCAGGTTCTTGTGATCGGTGATGACGGTGACCGGATGGACTGCCCCCTCCAAAAAATGGCGCCACTCCTCAAAAGCTAACTTAATGGCCAAGAGTTCCCTATTGCCGACATCGTAATTCCTCTCAGCGGACGACAATTTTTTAGAGAAAAAGGCGCACGGATGCCACTTACCAGGGGACGAACCTTGTGACAATACTGCTCCCACCCCTACCTCGGAAGCGTCTACCTCTACAATGAATGGCTGTGACGCATCAGGTTGAATGAGTATGGGTGCCGAGGCAAAACATTTTTTCAAGGAGGAGAATGCTTGACAAGCCTTGTCAGACCACCTAGAAAAATCCGTCCCCTTTTTAGTCATGTCTGTGAGAGGCTTAACCATGGACGAGAAATTACGAATGAACTTCCGGTAATAATTAGCAAACCCCAGGAAACGTTGTAGTGCCTTAAGATTCTCTGGCCGATCCCACTCAAGAACTGCCCGCACTTTCCCAGGGTCCATACGAAAACCGGACGCTGAAACCAGGAAGCCTAAAAACTGGAGTTCCTGTACGGCGAACACACACTTTTCCCATTTGGCATACAGTTTATTATCCCGCAAGATCTGTAACACCTGCCTAACGTGCTCCTGATGAGACACCAGATCCGGCGAGTAAATTAAGATATCATCCAGATATATGACAACAAACTGTCCCACCAGGCGGCGAAAAATGTCATTAACAAAGTGTTGGAACACCGCCGGGGCATTAGTCAGACCGAATGGCATGACAAGGTTCTCATAATGCCCCTCCGGAGTGTTAAACGCCGTCTTCCACTCATCCCCCTCCTTCATCCTAATCAGATTGTACGCCCCCCTGAGATCCAACTTAGAGAACCATTTGGCGCCCACGATCTGATTAAAGAGATCGGGAATAAGTGGGAGTGGATACGGATCTCGGACCGTAATCCGATTAAGTTCACGGAAATCCAGGCAAGGGCGTAGGCCTCCATCTTTCTTCTTAACAAAGAAGAACCCCGCAGCCACCGGTGAAGATGAAGGTCTAATATGCCCCTTAGCCAGACTTTCTGAAATATAATCCTTCATGGCCTGCCTCTCAGGACCAGAAAGGTTATACAACCTAGCTTTAGGTAACTTGGCCTCAGGGAGCAATTTTACAGAACAGTCATACTCGCGATGAGGAGGTAGTTCCTGACACCCTTTCTCCGAGAATACATCCTCAAAGTCCGCCAGAAATGGAGGTAAGACCCAAGGAGTAACCGCACCGATGACAGTGTTCATGCAGTTTTTATTACAGAATTTACTCCATTGGCTTATCTCTCTGGTTTGCCAATTAATAACCGGGTTATGCTTAGTTAACCAAGGAAGGCCCAACACTATAGGAGTGGGAAGACCCTCCAACACGTAGCAAGACAACAGTTCTTTATGTATCGCCCCCACTTGAAGTTTTACGTCATGCACAGCTTGCAAAAAACTTCCCTGACCGAGAGGCCTGGCATCGATCGAGAATATGGGGATGGGTTTAGCCAACTCACTCAATCGCATACCTTGAACCCGGGCAAACCGAGCATCAGCCAGATTAGCCCCGGCCCCACTATCCAGAAGAACAGATATCCTCTCAGTTCTCGTACCCACCACCACCTCCGCCGGTACGAGAAACTGAGACGAACCTAGGGACGAAATACCTACTCCCAGATTGCCGTCCACCACACAACCTGGGATCAACAGTTTTCCGACGACTCTTCACTCTGCAAGGGACGGGATGGACACCCCCCAATAAAATGTCCCTTTCTCCCGCAGAAGAAACACCTTCCTGTCTTATGGCGCACCACCGGTCCCCTCCCCCGAAATGATGTCCCTCCTAATTGCATAGGCTCCTCTGGACTGACCAGGGGAACCACCATATGAGGGGACCTTGTAGGAGGTGGAGTCATCACAGGGGGTCGAGTTATCCCGCACCTCTCCCGAAGCCGTCTGTCAATGCGAATAGCCAGGGCCATAGCGGCTTCCAGTGACGCGGGAGAGTCATACTGTGCCAACACATCCTGTAATTTGTCGGATAAACCTTGACAAAACTGGCTCCTAAGAGCCGGGTCATTCCACTGGGTGTCCGTGGCCCACCTACGGAACTACGAACAGAATTCCTCCGCCGGACGATCTCCCTGCTGGATCCTACGTAACTTAGACTCAGCAAGGGAGATCCGATCTGGGTCATCATATACGAGTCCCAGAGCAGCGAAAAACCTATCCACTGACTGGAGAGCCGGGGAGCCCGGGGGAAGAGAGAACGCCCAAGATTGTGGGTCCCCTTGTAGGAGCGAGATGACAATTCCCACCCTTTGTTCTTCACTCCCCGATGACCGAGGCCGCAGCCGAAAGTACAATTTGCATGCCTCCCGGAAAACAAAAAACTTGTCCCGCCCCCCAGTGAACCTGTCAGGGAGAGCTACTTTAGGTTCTGGTCCGGCTTGCTCCTGAGGATGCAAAACCTTGGACCTAACGTCCGCCAGCTCCATGGACAAACTCTGCAACTGCCGAGCTAGACCGGCTACTGGATCCATGGTAGCTGGAGAAAAACTAAGTGGGTCGGTGAAAATGTCACGCTGTCTCTGTATACTGGAGGTAGGGGGCCTAAGCTGACCCTAAGCTGGGGCCCTGACTAATCCCTCAACCTGGAGGTACTGTTAAAGGTACAGAGGTCCAGGCCGCCAGCGTAACCCCTACCTCCTGAGGATCCCTGCACCTAAGTAATCTAGTCCTGAGAAGGACCCCGATCACAGCAAAAGAGGACAAGTAATAATATGCCCACACACAGTACTTAGACGAACGAGACAGTACAAGGGAAAAACCAAAACCACCTTGCATACAAAAACTACACAACTACAACAGAGGGAACACCAACGGGAAAGGAGATAAATGATAAAGCGAGGAAGGGAAAAAAGACTCCAAATACACTTATCTCAGAAACTCCAAATACCACGATCCGCTCTGTAAGTCTGTATGAAATGCTTTCACCGACACTTCCCAAACAGACCAGCAGGCATTTGAAGGAGACTCACTACAGCAGCATTGATTGCAGCTGGGCGAGGCTGGACCTCGTCTGGCACAGAGAGAGAGAGAATTAACTCCCTCACTGCCGAAAACACAAAGCACCAAAAAGTCAGCTGCGAGAAGTCAGGCTGTGTAATCGTGACGATCTTCGTGGCGACACACCCGTGACAGCAGGTGGACATTCTGGGGGCTGGATCCTCGAATCCTTTCCTTCGTACACTCTAAAGCTGTGAGTGTACCCTGAGGCACTCTCGCACAGCTTGTAGGGTTTTATTCCGTACCTCGCCCTCTTACTGGGCAGGTATTTTCGGAATTGAAGCCGCCCTTTGAAGTGGATGAGGGATTCATCCACAGAAATTTCCCTTTGGGGAACGTACACTTCAGCAAACTTGTTGCTGAAGTGTTTGATGACCGGACGAATTTTGAACAGTCTGTCAAAATTCGGGTCATCGCAGGGAAGGCTGTCCGCATTATCCCTGAAATGTAAAAATTTGTGAATGACCTCAAATCTTTTGCGGCTCATCACCATTCCGAACACTGGAGTTTGATATAAAATATCAGTACTCCAGTATTGGCGGATTTCTGGTTTCTTCACATTCCCCATGTGAAGTACCAGTCCCCAATATTTCAACATTTCAACTGAGTCAACGGGACTCCAAGTAGAAAACATTGAATTTGGGTTTGCAGCCAAAAATTGTTGGGCATAGATATTGGTCTGCTCCACCATGAGACTGACTATGGCCTCAGAGAAATAGACTTTGAAAAAGTCTATTTCCCTGAGGTTTGCTGTCTCAAACTGGATTCTTGATTGGAGAAGGAAATCAGGAATCCGTGGGGTGTAATTTTCAGGGACGGGGGTCCACACTGGGGCCCTGGTGCTAGGTTGGGTGTGACTAGCACCAGGTGGAGGGTTACTCACAGATGGCTGTGGGTCTTCTTCCACGGACTCCGGACGATGTCTTGACCTCTGACGTCGTCTCGGTGCCGGCTCAGTGTCACTGGAGGAGGAAGAATGGGAGGAATAGAGGAACGTGGGGTCCTCTCCCTCACTATCTACTTCGGAGGCAATAATAGAATATGCCTCCTCAGCTGTGTATGCCCTAGACTGGGTTGAGCGGGACGGGCGGGACATTTTGTGTGCTGTGTGCAAAAAAAAAAAATCTAAATTTTATTATTAGTGTGAGTGTACGTGTGTGTATGTGTGAGTGCTTGGTGTAAACTTCTGCAATCAGGTGTAGGGGACTGTCAGGCGTAGGGGACTGTCAGGTGTAGGGGACTTTCAGGCGTAGGGGGCGCACTCAGGCACACGGGGCGCACTCAGGCACACGGAGCGCACTCAGGCACACGGGGTGCAGGAGGGGGCGCACTCAGGCAAACGGGGCGCACTCAGGCACACGGGGCGCACTCAGGCACATGGGCCACACAAAGGCACACGGGGCGCAGGAGGGGGCGCACTCAGGCACACGGGGCGCACTCAGGCACACGGAGCACAGGAGGAGGAGCACTCAGGCACACGGGGCGCACTCAAGCACACGGGGCGTACTCAAGCACACGGGGCGCACTCAGGCACACGGGTGGAGTCAGGCACACGGGGCGCAGGAGGGGGCAAGCTGAGTCGTAGAAGGGGGCAGAAAGGGGGGGCAGGAAGCCGGCAGTAACAGCAGCAGGGGGGGTGATCACTGGGGCAGAAGGGGGCAGAAAGGGGGGCAGGAGCCGACAGCAGCAAGGGGGGTAGGAGGCCAGCAGCAGCAGGGGGGGTTGATGACTGGGTTGGGGGGTGATCACTGGGGATGGGAGGGTGATCACTGGGGACTGGGGGGGTGATCACTGAGGACTGGGGGGCTGATCACTGGGGACTGGGGGTGATCACTGGGGACTGGGGGGGTGATTACTGGGGACGGGGGGGTGATCACTGGGACAGGGGGGTGATCAATGGGACAGGGGGATGATCACTGGTACAGGGGGGATGATCGGTGATCACAGGCGCAGGGGATTTACGGTAAGCCTGCTGCTGCCTGTGATCACCCTACACCGGCTGGCAGAAGGAGAGCACCAGCCAGTGGATGAAGATGTGGGAGAGGGAGCGGAGGGAGCGGTAGGAAATTGGACTGGGGTGGAGGGGGGGTGGTAGGGGATGGAGGGGGGGGTCGTGGCTAAGTAGGGGCTGGAGTCAGACAAGGGGGGAAATAATTACCAGCGGTGACAGCGTCGGCAATGGGGGGCGGCGGATCGCTGGCGGCGGGGGTCGCTGGCGGGTCGCTGGCGGGTCTGGGGTCGACGTTGGCGGCGGGTAACCAAACTCCTCAGCTTCCAAGGATGGGATGAAAGCTGCGGAGTTTGATTAGCCATAGAAAACATCCTCCTCCACATCTGATTAGAGGGCTAGCGTCACATGGACAATAGCCCCAATCAGATTTGGGGGGGGACAGAGGTGACACTCCCCCCAGCCAATGGCTGATGCTATAAGCATCAGACCATGTCCAGATTGTAAATATTTCACCAATTTTCATTGGTGAAATATTTCATTCCGATTGGCAGTTTCACTAAAAGTGAAAGTGAAACTGCCAATCGGAGGGGTCCTAGGCACGGGGGGGTTAATCCACCCCCCGTGGGGTCAACTTCAGGTTGTCTAGTTGCATCAGCAACTGTGACACCTGAGTGACCCCGCTCACACGCGCTGCAGGGGCGCGATCCCTTCATGTTACAGAAGCTGTGACATGGGTCGGGAACGCACCGATTTCCATGTCACAGACGCTGTGACACGGGTCGGCAACGCACCGATTTCCATGTCACAGACGCTGTGACACGGGTCGGGAAGGGGTTAATACGCTGTAAGACCAAAGAGCTGTCTAAGGACACCAGGAACAAAAATTGTAGACCTGCACAAGGCTGGGATGGGCTGCAGGACAATTGGCAAGCAGCTTGGTGAGAAGGCAACAACTGTTGGCACAATTATTAGAAAATGGAAGAAACACAAGATGACTGTCAATCTTCCTCGGTGTAGGGCTCCATGCAAGATCTCGCCTCTTGGGGTAAGGATGATTCAGAGGAAGGTCAGGAATCATCCCAGAACTACACAGGTGAACCAGTTTAATGACCAGAAGAGAGTTGGGACCACAGGCTCAAACATTACCTTTAGTAACACACTATGCCGTCATGGATTAATATCCTGCAGGGCACACAAGGTCCCCTTGCTCACTCCAGCACATGTCTAGGCCCATTTGAAGTTTGCCAATGACCATCTGGATGATCCAGAGGAGGTATGGGAGAAAGTCATCTGGTCAGATGAGACGAAAATAGAACTTTTTGGTATCAACTCCACTCACTGTGATTGGAGGAAGAAGAAGGATGAGTACAACACCAAGAATATCGTTTCAACCGTGAAACATGGTGGGAGAAATATCATACTTTGGGGGTGAATTTCTGCAAAGGGGACAGGATGACTGCACAGAATTGAAGGGAGGATGGATGCATGTATCACAAAATTTTGGCTGAGTCTTCCAGCATGACAATGACCCGAAACACACAGCCGGGGCAACTAAGGAGTGGCTCCGTAAGAAGCATTTCAAGGTCCTGGAGTGGCCAAGCCAGTATCCCAACCTGAACCCAATAGAAAATCTTTGGAGGGAACTGAAGCTCCAAAACCTGAAAATCCAGGAGAAGATCTGTATGGAGGAGTTGGCCAAAATCCCTCCTGCACTGAGTGCGAACTCTGTCAAAATCTACTGTAAACATCTGATCTCTGCAATTGCAAACAAAGATTTCTGTACCAAATATTAAGTTCTGTTTTTCTATGGTATCAAATACTTATTTCATGCAATAAAATGCAAATGAATGTAAAAAATCATACAATGTGATTTTCTGGATTTTTTTTAAGATTCTGTCTCTCACAGTTGAAGTGTACCTACGATAAAAATTACAGACCTCTCCATTCTTTGTAGGTTGGAAAACTTGCAAAAGCGTCAGTGTATCAAATACTATTTTCCCTACTGTATATAACTCTAATTTCCACTGGTAAAACATCAGATGTCTAGGTGGCAGTCCAGTGGTGTCCAGACATGTTCCAGCATATCCTAGGTTATGGGCTCCACTTTTTCAGTGATGTGCTGTCTCAGGTTGATTCACTATTGTTGCGCTGGCATCCAGGATTGCCAGATTTAACACCCTATGACTTCTTTCTGTGGTCCTAAATCAAGGATTCAGTGCATCTGCCTCCCCAATCACAGTGGATGAATGAGCTGAAACAACACATCACTGAAACAGTGCAGTCCATATCCGAGGATGCACTGCAAGCATTTGGACTACCACCTAGACATGCTGTCTCACTGATGGAAATTGCTGAACCTAAGGCTACAGCCCCACTATCAGTATTCGGTCAGTATTTTTTCTCAAGAGTGGGATCCAAAACCAGGAGTGGGTGGTAAATGCAGAATTGGTGCACTCGTTTCTATTATCCCTTTTCTCTGATTGTTTCCCACCTGGTATTGGCTCCCACTCCTGAGAAAAAATACTGACCGAATACTGACCAAATACTGATAGTGGGGCCGTGGCCTTAGTAGTGTGTAGACAGAACTTGGATAGATAGTGCGTCTTTTCATGTTAATAAATTTGTGTTATATTCTCTTACTTATGAATTTCAAGGCTTTAGCTTTGTACCATTTTTTTAAATCACCCAATTTTATCAGATTTGATACCTTTAACCCCTTTACCCCTAAGCCTGTTTTGCACCTTCATGACCATGCCAAATTTTACAATTCTGACCAGTGTCAATTTATGTGGTAATAACTTTGAAATGCTTCAACAGATTCCACTGGTTCTGAGATTGTTCTTCATGAGGTAAGGTACGTCATGATAGTAGTAAATTTTGTTCAATATAACTTGCGTTTGTGAAAAAAATGGAAATTTGCCAAAAATTTTACAATCTTCAAACTTTTAATTTTTATGTTCTTAAACCAGAGAGTTACAGTATGTCACAAAAAAAAGTTAATAAATAACATTTACCACATAATTACTAAGTACCTTAAAAAAGGAGTACAGTGACGCTGGTAGGTGGTCTAATAGTCCTGCTGCAAATTGGGGAGCTAACCACAAATTGGAGAAATCACAATAAAACACGAATGAGGTAATTTGCGCTGGACTACGAGAATGTAAGAAGGAGTAAGAAATGATAAGATTAAAAAGTATATTTTATTAGGATAAAATGACATACACTGGGGGAATAAAATAGTAAATACTAGAATAAGATACGAGAAGGGGATGTAGAAGATGGTCCTGATTCCAGGGACGGAGTCCTGTTTTGGATCAAAACATACCAAAGGGCTTGAATAGCGAGATCGAGCTCTTTGCATTTCAATGATCTCCATATCAGCATCCCCTATATAAAGGACCACTTACAGCAACAGGACCATCCCTGATGAAGGAAGCCGAATGCCTCCGAAATGCGTAGGAATTTTGGTCCTCCTGCTGCTCCGTCTTCAGCCTGTCACGTGAGGATCACGTGACTGTGACGTCACGCAGGTCCTGCACTGCTAATGCGCCAGGATCATCGAGAGCACGAGTCACCGGCCGGGACTCTTCTCTACAACGCGCTGCTCCAGCTGCACCAACCACTCACCCCACCACCACACGGGCTCTACCACCCGACGAGGTACCCTCAAGCAGGTAAGCCACCCACCGGCAATTTACCAGCCGCATCCTGAGACCATCCACCACAGCAAAAGAAGGTATGACCTTCTGATATGGAACTGCAATTGTGCCTATAGACTTGCAGACTGCAGCAAAGCTAACGCCACCTGCTGTCTCCATCAGAATCAGGGTATTAACACACATTCCCCTGCTACATCTCAGGCACCACTAAAGCCACAGTATTTACCAGCAAACTTCTGCACAAGTGCTGTGCATTGCACCAAGTGCACATTGGGGCTACCACCACAAGCATATCTGACCACGGGATTAGATTTGAATTGCTTACCACATGCACACATTAACCCCAACATCTATTTTATGCAAGTAGGTATTCTGTCCAGGTCTCATATCCACAGAATTGAAATTTATGAGACCACCTACCTATAATCCATCTGCCTTCTCTATCTAGGTTATAAAAGGGGCCATACCACCTCGCTTACCACTCTTGTACCAACCTCCCATCCACTCCTAGGAGGTCCAGGAACACTGCCCTGTCAGCCAGGTACGGTCACCTATAACCACCAGGTCTGCATCACCTATTTTTAATCTTATCCTTGTGTTCTCTCCTCTAGCATTCCCCTCAGTTGGATCCACAACACCTTACGGGACCGTTCCACCGTATTGAGTACCTAGACCAGCCCCAGGTACAAACACTGAATCCCAGATCCAACCATTTTGTAAGACCCACCTTCCTCTTTTTCATTCAAGGAATATCACCACCTCAACCTAAACTGACTTCTATGTGACCCATCTACCAACCACTTCTAACACCAATTTGATCCAAAACAGGACTCCGTCCCTGGAATCAGGACCATCTTTTACATCCCCTTCTTGTATCTTATTCTAGTATTTACCATTTTATTCCCCAGTGTATGTCATTTTATCCTAATAAAATATACTTTTTAATCTTATCACTTCTTACTCCTTCTTACATTCTAGTAGTCCAGCGCAAATTACCTCATTCGTGTTTTATTGTGATATCAACATTCACCACATGTCAACTTTACATCAGCACAATTTTTGAAACATAATTTTTTTGTTACAAAGTTAGAAGGATTAAAAGTTGACCAGCGATTTCTCATTTTTCCAACAAAATTTGCAAAAACATTTTTTAGGGATCACATCACATTTGAAATTACTGTGGGGGGATCATATTACAGAAAATACCCAAAGGTGACACCATTCTAAAAACTTCACCCACCAAAGCCCTAAAAACCACATTCAAGTAGCTTATTACCCCCTCAGGTGCATCAGAGGAATTAATGCAATCTGGAAGAAAAAAAATTTACTTTTTTTCACAAAAATTTTATTTTAGCCCCAAATTTTACACTTTCACAAGGGTATCTGGAGAATATTAATGTGTTGTGCATATTCTCCTGAGTATGCTGATACCCCATATGTGGAATAAAACTGCTGTTTGGGCACACGGCAGAGCTCTGAAGGGAAGGAGCACCATTTGACTTTTTGAATGCAAAATTTGCTGAAATCAAAAGCGGACGTCATGTCGCATTTGGAGAGCAGCTGATTTGCCTAAACAGTCGAAAGCCCCTACAAGTGACCCTATTTTGGAAACTAAACCTCTCAGTGAATATATCTAGATGTGGGATGAGCACCTTGAACCCCAAGGTGCTTCACAGAAGTTTATAACGTAGAGCTGTGAAAATAAAAAGTCACATTTTTCCCACAAAAAATGTTCTTTTAGCCCCAAATTTTGCATTTTCACAAGGATGACAGGAGAAGATGCACTATACAATTTGTTTTGAAATTTCTCGTGAGTACGCCAATACCCCATATGTGGAGGAGAATTCCTGTATGGGCACACAGCAGGGCTTGGGAAGGCAAGTAGCGCCGTTTAACTTTTTGAGCGCAAAATTGGCTGGAATTATTAGAGGACACCATTTCGGGTTTGGAGAGCACCTGATGTGCCTAAACAGTGGAAACCCCCCCAAAAGTGATGCCATTTTGGAAACTAGATCCCTCAAGGAATTTAGCTAGGTGTGTGTTGAGCTCTTTGAACCCCCAGGTGCTTCACAGAAGTATATACTGTGGAACTGTGAAAATGAAAAAACAAATATTTCCCTCAAAAATGTTGGTTTTGCCCCAATTGTTTTATTTTCACAAGGGTAATAAGGGAAAATGGACCATACAATTTGCTGAGCAATTTCTACTGAGTATGCAGATACCCCATATGTGGTCGAAAACTCAGCTCAGAAGGGAAGAAGGGCCATATTGGAGTACATATTTTGCTGGAATGGTATGAGGGTGCCATGTCACATTGGCAAATCCCCTAAGGTGCCAACATAGCAGAAACCCCCCCATAAGTGAGGTCATTTTGCAAACTACATCTCTCAATGAATTAATCTAGGGGTACAGTGATCGAGGAAGAAAGAATAATTACATTTTTACAGCTAAAATGTTGTTTTAGCCCCAATTTTTTTAATTTTATAAGGGGTAATAATAAAAAATGGGCCCCTCACTTTGTGTGCAATTTTTCCTGAGTACACCTTAGTATGCCAATACCCTACATATATTCGGGAACTAGTTTTGAGGCACAGTGCAAAACTCAGAAGGGAAGGAGTGCCATAATTTAGTGCAGATTTTACTGTTATGGTTTGCAGGTGCCATTACCCACTAGAGGAGACCCTGAGGTACCAGAAAAGTGGAACCCCCCATAAGTGACCCCATTTTACAAACAAATCCTCTCAATTAATTAATCTTAGGGTGCAGTGATCACATTGAAACCACGGCTGTGTCACAGAATTTTATGCCATTGGGCAGTGAATAAATAATTATTACATTTTTATCACAAAAACATTTTTTAGCCACAGGTTGCACATTTTCACACAGGAAAATGGGTAAAAGTGGCACCAAAATTTTAATGTGGAAATAATTCATATGTGGCTGTACTGTACTGCTTAGCCACACAGCGAGACTCGGGAGAGATGGAGCGCTATTTGTCTCCTGGAGCACAGATTTTCCTACTGTAGAATAGTTTGAAGACTATTCCCAGTGAAGACATACCTCTTACCACCTTCAGTCTATTTAAATGCCATCCCTAATGAGTATTGACTTCTCATCTTCCTCTTCAACACCACAGCATTTATCAGATGAAGGTCCATGTGGACAAAAACATTATCCACTAGCTGTTGATCCACGGACAGTAAATAAATTCACCTTGTTTTGCAACATATCCTTTTGAGTGCCGAGTTTCATTAGTACTATTCTAAGGATAGGTCATCAATTAAAGTAGTGGTTGACCTCTTTAATAGTGTTGAGCGAGCATGCTCGACACTGCTCGTTACTCGCCAGAGCATCTCACTACTCGGGATGTTCGGCGAGCACCGAGCATTTCCAGGTTACTCGGGCAGGAGCTCGGGTCTCCGCCCTGCACGTTTGGCGCGCTTTACAGAGCCAATGAACATGCAGGGATTGCCAGCCAGTCACTGTAATGCAGCAGCCATGTTGTTTGTGGTCATTACAGTGATTGGCTGGCCGCACAGCGTCACCTCGAGTATTTAAAACCGGGCGCCGCCATCTTGGACACAGTCGCTCCGGATCAGCCAGTGTAGGGTCAGTGCTGCTGAGCTAGGGAGAGATTTATACTCCGAAAAAGTTAGTGTAGGGTCTCTAAAGCCTGCCAAATCAAACAAACAGTCCTTCTCAGGACTAATATCCATCCCAGATATCAGGCAGGCAGGCTGTATAGAAGACGCAGTTGTTATACCAGCAAACGCTGCATTACAGTCCTGTGTGCTCCTGTTGGTCAAATTGCTAGACTTATCCCCCAGTCTCAGGGGCCAGGAAAAATCCTTTTTTTTCCATCAAAAACCTTCTTTTTTTTTTCCCTCAGTCAGACTGTACAAATACGCATCTTATTAACCTTTTGGTATTTTTTCCCCCAAAAAAAATATTGAGTGTGTCTGTGACTGTTCAGACACCAATATATCTGTTTAAAAGAGTCTGTTGTAGGCCAGAAAAATAGAACTGTGGTTTTGCAGTTCCACGGGTCAAATCTCTGTATTATCCTGCTTTTGGCATTTTTTGCCATAAAAAAAAACTGTAATAGTGTCTCCCTCCCTGACTGGTCAGACACCAAGATATCCGTTTAAAAGATTCTGGTGTACGCCATATTACTATAACTGTGGTTTTGCAGTTCCACTGGTCAAATCTCTGTATTATCCTGCTTTTGGCATTTTTTGCTGTAAAAAAAAATGTAATAGTGTCTCCCTGACTGGTCAGACACCAATATATCTGTTTAACCATTTCGCACCAGAGCCTGTTTTTCCCTTCGTGACCGGGCCAATTTTTTCAATTCTGACCACTGTCACTTTATGAAGTAATTACTTTGGAACGCTTCAACGTATTCCCCTGATTCTGAGACTGTTTTTTCATGACATATTGTACTTCATGATAGTGGTAAAATTTCTTCGATATAACTTGCATTTATTTTCATGCCCTTAAATCAGAGAGATATGTCACACAAAATGGTTAATAAATAACATTTCCCACAAGTCTACTTTACATCAGCACAATTTTGGAACCAAAATTTTTTTTTGTTAGGAAGCTATAAGGGTTAAAAGTTGACCAGCGATTTCTCATTTTTACAACAAAATTTACAAAAACATTTTTTTAGGGACCACATCATATTTGAAGTCACTTTGAGGGGTCTTTATGACAGAAAATACCCAAAAGTGACACCATTCTAAAAACTGCACCCCTCAAGGTGCTCAAAACCACATTCAAGAACTTTATTAACCCTTCAGGTGCTTCACAGGAACTTTTGGAATGTGGAAGAAAAAAATTAACATTTAACTTTTTTCACAAAAATGTTACTTTAGACCCAATTTTTTTTATTTTCACAGGGGTAACAGGAAAAAATGGACCCCAAATTTTTTTGTGCTCTTGAGCGTGCTGATACCCCATATGTGAGGGAAAACCACTGTTTGGGCACACTGCAGGGTTCGGAAGGGAAGGAGCGCCATTAGACTTTTTGAATGTAAAATTTGTCTGAATAATTAGCAGACGCCATGTTGCGTTTGGAGAGCTCCTGATGTGCCTAAACAGTGGAAACCCCCCACAAGTGACACCATTTTGGAAACTAGACCCCTTAGGGAACTTATCTAGATGTGTGGTGAGCACCTTGAACCCCCAGCTGCTTCACAGAAGTTTATAATATTGAGCCGTAAAAATAAAATTTTCACATTTTTCCCACAAAAAATGTTTTTCATTCCCTAGTTTTGCATTATCATAAGGGTAACAGGATAAATTGCACCATGAAATTTGTTGTGCAATTTCTCCTGAGTATGCCGATACCCCATATGTGGGGGAAAACCACTGCTTTGGTGTAAGGCAGGGTTCGGAAGAGAAAGGAGCGCTATGTTGGCTGGGATAGGTGGCAGACTCCATGTCACATTTGAAGAGTCGCTGACATGCCGAAACAGCAGAAACCCCCACAAGTGACCCCATTTTGTAAACTACACCTCTCAAGGAATTCATCTAGGGAAGTAGTGAGTATTTTTAATTTTTTAAATTTATACCATTGGGCAGTGAAAAAAGCATAATTATAATTTTTACCACAAAAAAATGTTTTACCCTCAGATTTTACATTTTCACACAGGGCAATGGGTAAAAATGGTGCCGAAATGTGTCATACAATTTCTTCTAAAAGTGGCAATACCCCATATGTGGCTGTATCGTACCGCTCAGCCATACGGCAAGATCTGGGGGGGACGGAGTGCTATTTGACAATTGGAGAACAAATTATTGTAGAATAGGCATTTGGATTTGGGAGCACAAAAGTTTCTGAATTTCTTTTGGGGGGCAAGGGCCATTTCGCTTTTCCAGAGCCTTTCTGCTACCAGTAACTTGGAAGTCCCTTATATTTTTAACAGATGACGGACCTGAGTGGGGACTAGCTTTTTTTGAGGACTGAGTTGAAGCTTTTATTGGGAACATTTTACGTAACATTTATCCGGCGTTCTAGGCTGAGCACTTACATCGGGGTTTCCATCTAAATTTCCAAGTGATGTAATTCAGATGAAACCCCTGCGGGATCCATTCACTGTAATGAGGCAGCAGAGTTACTCTGGACTCCGTCTGGCCTCTGTTTAGCGGTGTCCTTTTTTTCAGAAGTGCACAAAACTGTGGCCAACCGCACTTTTATGCACGCCTAAAACAAATGACACCGTGGGATCCCAGGCTAAACGGCGTCCACAGTGGCCTATATCTGCCTCATTACAGGGAATCTTCCATCATGGGTTAAGACTGAATCACGTATTTCAGAGATTTACACGGAAACTCTGGTGTAAGCGCTTAGTGCAGAGCGCAGGATCAATGTGAGCAGAGCCTTACTGCGATCTTTGGGAGACATAATAAACAAATAAGTAGCAGGTGAAGAATTGGTTTTATTTATTTTTTACGCCGTTCCTAGTGTGATATAACTGATTAGATTACTTTATTCTTCGGGTCGGTGCGATTACAGAGATACCAGATTTATATCGGGTTTTTATGACTGACAGCTGTCACACACTAAAAGACGCTTTTTTTTGCAAAATCTAGTTTTTGTATCACCATATTTTGAGAGCTATAATTTTTCCATATTTCGGCCGACAGAGTCATGTGATGGCTTGTTTTTTGCGGGACGAGTTGACATTTTTATTGGTACCATTTTTGGGTACGTGACATTTTTTGATCGCTTTCTATTCCGTTTTTTGGGAGGTAAAATTAACAAAAGCCAACAATTCATTAATAGTTTTTTTAAGTTTTTTTTTATGCCGTTCTGCGTGTGGTAAAAGTGATCAGGCAGCGTTATTCTTCGGGTCAGTACGTTTACAGCGATACTACACTTACTGTATTTTTTTTATGTTTTGGCGCTTTTACACAATAAAACAATTTTATAGAAAAAAATATTTTTTTTGCATTGCTTTATTCTGAGCGCTATAACTTTTTTATTTTTCGGCTGATGGAGCTGTATGGCAGCTATTTTTTTTGCAGAACAAGATGACGTTTTCAGTGGTACTATTTTTATTTCCATTTTGCTTTTTGATCGCATTTTTTTCTACTTTTTGTTTGGCGATATGCTGAAAAAGCATATTTTTTTGCTCCGTTTTTTATTTATTTTTATTACGGTGTGCACAGAAGGAGTTAATTAGTGTGACAGTTTTATAGCTCGGGTTGTTTCGGACACGGCGATACCAAATATGTGTACTTTTTTTGGTTTTGTAAAAATATACGGATTTATTGGTTTAATATTTTATTTCTTTATTTTTATTTATTTTGTGATTTTTTTTTTAACAGTTTAAAAACATTTTTTTTTACTTTTTTTCACATTTTCACTTAGTCCCTGTATGGGACATTAATTTTTATTTTTCTGATCACTGATCTCATGTAATGTAATAGACATGTATTACATTACATGAGATCTTCGCTGACTGTTTCACAGTCAGAGTCTCCTGCCTGGCTTCAGCTGCAGGCTGAGCCAGGCAGGACACCATATATGGCAGATCTGGAGGCGGTCATGTGACCTCCAGCTGCCATAGCAACCCCAGGTCCTGGAAGGTATCAGGGGTCGTCGGAGAGGTAAGTAAGACGACCCCCTCTCCTCTGTCTATCTTCTATATGCCGCGATCACTATAGATCGTGGCATATGGAACATAGCAAAGGGTTAACATCACTGGGACCTGATCCAATCAGGTCCCGATGATGTCCCCTGTCAGAGCTAACGCTCTGCACCGGAATCGCAGCGCTTGCAGGACCCTGGGGGTCCTGAGCGCTGCGAGACCACACACCGTTTTTAAACGTCGGCGCTGCACAGAGCCCAGCAAGCACCGACGTTTATCTACAGTGGGCGGTCGGGAACCAGTTAAAAGATTCTGGTGTATGCCACATAACTATAACTGTGATTTTGCAGTTCCACGGGTCAAATCTCTGTATAATCCTGCTTTTGCCATTTTATGCCGTAAAAAAAAAAAAATAGTGTCTCCCTGACTGGTCAGACACCAATATATCTGTTTAAAAGGTTCTGGTGTATGCCACATAACTATGGTTTTGCAGTTCCATGGGTCAAATCTCTGTTTTATCCTGCTTTTGGCATTTTTTGCCATAAAAAAAACTGTAATAGTGTCTCCCTGACTGGTCAGACACCAATATATCTGTTTAAAAAAGTTTGGTGTCGGCCAGAGAAATAGAACTGTGGTTTTGCAGTTCCACGGGTCAAATCTCTGTATTATCCTGGTTTTGGCCTGTTTTACGTAAAAAAAAACAGTAATAGTGTCTCCCTGTCTGTTCAGTCACAAATATACGTTATCTGTTTAAAAGATTCTGGTGTAGGCCAGACAAATAGAACTGTGGTTTTCCTCTTCCACGGTTCTAATCTCCTTTATATTACCCTTTTTCCATTGATAGTGTGAGTGTAAGCTATTTTACTTCATTTACAATGGTCAAGGCGCGTGGCAAGGGACTTGGAACTGGACGTTCTGGTGATGGTGCGTGTAGAGGACGGGGCCGTGGCCAAGGTGAAAATGTGCCACAACCAACAGCCACATCTTCTCGCTCCCACTTCTTGACCGAATTACTAGGGAAGCACACTACAACACCAGTATTGCTAACTGATCAGTGTGAACAGGTTATTAATTGGATAGCAGATAATACTTCCAGTTACCTGGGCTCCACCACCCCCGGTCTGTCTTCTACATGGTCAAGTTTTAGTAGCCGTGAGTCTCGACCGCATACTCCTCCTCACTCTGAAGAGCTGTTCACTGGTCCATTTCCATATTTGTGCCTCTCGCCTGCTCCGCTTGAAGTGGTGGAAGAGGAGATCCCATTTAGCGATGCCCAAATATTTGAACAGCCATGGCCACAGGAAGTCGACGCTGGCAATTTGTCACAAGAGGTGGACGATGACGAGACACAATTGCCACGAAGTGAGGAGGAGGATCGTGGTGCACAAGTGGAAGAGGAGGAGGTGGTGGATGATCTAGTAACTGACCCAACGTGGCAGGAGGATACGCAGAGTGAGGCCAGCAGCACACAGGGGGAGGGAGGCAGAGTACCCCAACAGGCAGTAAGAAGCAGTGTGGTGACCGCACACAGAAGGAGGGCAACAGCTTCTCGTAACACCAACACGAGGGACGTTGCCAATACAACAGACTGTGCTGATAAACCCAAAAAGGCCATTTGTACCACCTGCCATGCCAGCATCAGCAGGGGTGACAAAACTACCAGCCTGACCACCACCAGCATGATCAGGCACATGGCAGCAAAGCACCCGACTTTGTGGGGCGAACCCCAGGGTCCACGACCAGTGTCAGCGGGTGTCACCACTGCTTCTTCCGCTGTTATGGCAGTTTCTCAAGAAACAGCATCAACGTCCACGTCCACGTCCCACCGCAGCGTTCAATTGTCCATATCCCAGAGCTTTGAACGAAAGCGCAAATTCGCACATTTCACAACTGCTTGCGTTGGAAATGCTGCCTTTTAGGCTGGTGGAGATGGAATCCTTCTGCAACCTTATGACGGTGGCCGTCCCTCGGTACTCGGTCCCCAGCCGACACTATTTTGCCCGGTGTGCCATTCCCGCACTACACAAGCACGTGTCCCAAAACATCTGCCGTGCTCTCAACAACGCAGTTACTGGGAGAGTCCACCTAACAAAGCACACGTGGACAAGTGCTTGTGGCCAGGGACGGTACATCTCCCTGACTGCACACTGGGTAAACATAGTGGAAGCCGGGACCCAGTCAGACCTTGGGACGGAACACATCCTCCCCACACCGAGGAATGCGGGCCCTATGTCAGTCAGAGTTGCCCCCACAGTGTACAACTCCTGCGCATCATCCTCCTCCTCCTCCTTAAGTCCAGCCTCCATCTCAGATATCACCACATCAGTTACAAGCTGGAAGCACTGCAGTACTGCCTCCGCTAAGCGGCAACAGGCTGTGCTGAAACTCATAAGCTTATGTGATAAACCTCACAATGCTTGTGAGTTGTGGACAGCTGTGAAAGAGCAGGCAGATCTGTGGCTGAGACCGCTGAACCTACATCCAGGCATGGTCGTGTGTGACAATGGCAATAACCTGGTGGCGGCTCTGAGGCGAGGCGAGATCACACAAATACCATGCCTAGCTCATGTGCTTAACCTCGTGGTTCAGCGGCTACTTAAATCGTACCCCGAGTTGCCAGATCTGCTCGTCAAAGTACGCCGCCTGTCAGCTCATTGTCGCAAGTCGGCTACAGCTTCCGCCGCCCTTGCTGTGTTGCAGCAGCGTTTGCAGCTTCTGGCACACCGACTGGTGTGTGATGTCCCCACACATTGGAACTCTACCCTCCACATGTTGCAAAGGATTTGTGAGCAGAAGAGAGCAGTTGTGGAGTACCAGCTGCAACAAGGCCGTCGATATTCAGGTCAGACTCCACACATAAGACCTCAGGAGTGGACCTGGATGTTTGACATATGTACCATCCTGACAAACTTTGAGGAGTCCATCAAGATGGTGAGTAGCGATGACGCCATCATTAGCGTCAGCATTCCACTTGTCTGTCTTTTGCAACGCTCTCTGCAGAGAATTAAAGAGGAAGCATTGCAGCCAGAGTATAATGAGATAGATCAAGAACCCATAATTTGCGATTACACACAGCCCAGCCTCATCTCATCCCAACGTGCATTGGGGGACAATGAGAGAGAGGAGGAGGAAGAACAGGAGCTGGTATCATGCGCTGTAGACGGTAGTACATGTCCAACTGTCATACAGTCGGTTCAGCGTGGGTGGCCTGAGGACAGGGGGGAGGAGGAGGAGGAGGAGAGCATGGTCAGTAGTCATCTTGGTGAGGACACGGAAGTCTTGCCCGTTACCAGTCTTGCACACATGGCTGACTTTATGTTACGCTGCCTTAACCGTGACCCTCGCGTTGTCAAAATGTTGGGTGACAGTCATTACTGGTTGGTGACACTTTTAGACCCCCCGCTACAAGGAGAACTTTCACTCTCTTATTCCTGAGGTGGAGAGGTCTACAAAAATGGGGCAGTACCAGAAGGCCCTTGCTGCAGTACTGTTAAAAAAATTCCCATCTGAACATGATAGCAGCAGAGGTCACAGTTCGTTGACCAACCAAGGCGTACAAGTGAGAGAGACGCAACTCCAATCCAGCAGAGGCAGGGGAACACTGTCAACATTCTGGGACTGTTTTCTGAGATACCGCGTGCAAGTGCCGCACACACTCATTCTACGGATCAGGGGACCTTATACCAGGCTCTCACACAGCCCATTGCTGCCCCATTATAAGTACCATAGATAGTCAGTTTACTGACGAAGGTCTTTGAGACCGAAACGTTTATTTTGTAAATGAATGGACTATTAATATTTTCACTTCTCTGACCAGAATTTGAGTGCCGAGGTTATTTATATATGTTTTCTGAGACCCGCCCAGCTTACAGGCCCTGAGGCGCGGGGTACTCTCACAAGTAGAGATGAGCGGTGTTCGACTAGAACTGTTCGCCAATCTCAAATTCGAGCTGAGTTGTTCGACGAACCGAACGATTTGCAAAAAATTCGGCTGTTCGAGGTTATGTTCGATAACTGTTCGTGCACCAAAAGCTTGTCCAGCATGTCTGGCGCTATTTAGAGCACCAATCATGCAGGGATTGTCTGCCACTCACTGTAATGCCACAGCCATGGTGGTTGTGGCATTACAGTGATTGCCCAAATCGATGGGAACAGTGCCAACAGTGAAACATGAAAAGCCGGCAATTCAGCAGCGGCATACACCGGTACCCGACAATTTAGAACCGAGAGAATAGAGCTTCACAAATAGATTAGATCGATAGAAGCATGTCAGCCACATATATATGAAGTACAGTGACAGTGTTGCTTACTGTACTTGTCATTTAGTGTAAAGGATTTATTAAAAAAAATAATAGTGTTTTCATGCACCGTCTCTTTAAAGAAGCCGGCCGGCAATTCAGCAGCGGTACCCGACAATTTGGAATAGAAAGAATAGAGAATCACACATAGATTAGATAGATAGAAACATGTCAGTCACATATATATGAAGTACAGTGACAGTGTTGCTTACTGTACTTGTCATTTAGTGTAAAGGATTTATTAAAAAAAATAATAGTGTTTTCATGCACTGTCTCTTTAAAAAAGCCGGCCGGCATTTCAGCAGCGGTACCCGACAATTTAGAATAGAAAGAATAGAGAATCACACATAGATTAGATAGATAGAAACATGTCAGTCACATATATATGAAGTACAGTGACAGTGTTGCTTACTGTACTTGTCATTTAGTGTAAAGGATTTATTAAAAAAAATAATAGTGTTTTCATGCACTGTCTCTTTATAAAAAGCCTGCGGCATTTCAGCATCTGTACCCGACAATTTAGAATAGAAGGAATAGAGCATCACACATAGATTAGATAGATAGAAACATGTCAGTCACATATATAAGAAGTACAGTGTTAGTGTTGATTACTGTACTTGTCATTTAGTGTTAAAATAAAGGATTTATTTTAAAAAAATGGCGTGGGGTTCCCCTTAATTTTAGTCTCTAGCGGAGGTTAAGCAGACGGCTGGGGCAGATGTTTGAAGCCTGGGAAGGGGGTAATACCCACGGAGCTTCCCAGGCTACTAATATCAGCCCCCAGCTGAATACCTAGCCTTTACTAGCTATTAAAATGGGGGACCCCCCCAAAAAAATGACGTGGGGTCCCCCTATTTTAATAGCTAGCAAAGGCTAGGCAGACAGCTGGGGGCTGATATTAATAGCCCAGGAAGGGTGCCATGAATATTGGCCCCCTCCCAGGCTAGAAACACCAGCCGTCAGCCGCCCCAGAAATGGCGCATCCATAGGATGCGCCAATTCTGGCACTTAGCCTCGCTCTTCCCACTGCCCTGTAGCTGTGGCAGTGGGGTAATAGGACTGGGGTTCATGTCAGCTTATAATGCCAGCTGACATCAAGCCCAGGTTAGTAATGGAGAGGCGTCTATAAGACACCCCCATTACTAACCTCATAGTCAAAGTTAAAAGAAAACACAAACACCCAGAATAAAATCCTTTAATTGAAATAAAGACACAATCCTTTATTGTTCTAAATTAAACCATACTTACCGTCACGCCATTCCAGCTGAAGCCAACGATCTCCTGCAATAAAAGTAAAATAATAAAGCAACCTCATCCTTACCTTTCCATGGTTCCCACGACAGCTTCAGCTCTGCTACATCGAGATGACAGGCTGGACTTGCTGTACCTGGCTGGACACAAATATAGGACGAAGCCCCACATCAATTTTTTTTTAAATTATTTCATGAAACTGGATGGTGGCCCGATTCTAACGCATCCGGTATTCTAGAATATGTTTGCGGCAGACCCGGCGCAATCAGCAGAGCGGTGTTTAAATTTAGCGCCAAAATCGCTGACTGGTCGCGGCCAGCAACCGCGACCAATCAGCAAAGCGGTGTTGAAATTTGGCGACTATATCACTGATTGGTCACCGCTGGCGGTCGCGACTAATCAGCAGAGCGGGGTTTAAATTTTGCGCCAATAATGCTGATAGGTTGTGGTCGCGACCAATCAGCAAAGCGGTGTTTAAATTTGGCGCCAATAATGGTGATTGGTCACGACCTCGACCATTCAGCAGAGCGGTGTTTAAATTTGGCGGCAACAATGTTGATTAGTCGCGGCCGGCGGTCGCGACCAATCAGCAGAGCGGGGTTTAAATTTGGCGCCAATAATGCTGATTGGTCGCAATCGCCGGCCGCGACCAATCAGCAGAGCGGTGTTTAAATTTGGCGTCAAAATCGCTGATTGGTCGCGGAAGGCAACTGTGACCAATCAGCCGAGCAGGGTTTAAATTTGGCGCCAATACTACTGATTGGTCGCGGACGACGACCGCGATCAATCAGCAGAGCGGTGTTTAAATTTGGCGCCAATAATGCTGATTAGTCGCGGCCGGCATCCGCGACCAATTAGCAGAGCGGGGTTTAAATTTGGCGCCAATCTCGCTGATTGGTCGCGGCTGGAGTCCGCGACCAATCAGCAGAGTGTTGTTTAAATTTGGCGCCAATCTCACTGATTGGACGCGTCTGGCGTCCGCGACCAATCAGCAGAGCGTTGTTTAAATTTGGCGCCAAGCTCGCTGATTGGTCGCGGCCTCTATTTAAATGTGGCGCCCAAATCGGTGATTGGTCGCGGGCAGCGTCCGCGACCAATCAGCAGAGCGGTGTTTAACTTTAGCACCAAGATCACTGATTGGTCGCGTGCGGAGAGCACGACCAATCAGCTAATCGTATTGGTGAGGACCGGGGAGCGCCGCTGCCTGGTCTGATACTTCCGTTGCGAGAAGCCGGGAGATGAGCGACTGCTCGCAGCAGAAGTATCCCGACCAGCAGCGCCGCTCCCCGGTCCTCCCTTGACACCCTAGCTGCTGATGTCCCCACAGTATCCGCATGGTGTTACAAAGATCCGGACATTTGTGTTAAAAATCGCTGATTGGTCGCTGGCGCTGCCCACGACCAATCACCGATTTGGGCGCCAAATTTAAATATCGGCCGCAACCAATCACCAATCTTGGCTCCACATTTAAACACCGCTGTGCTGATTGGTCGCCGACGCTGGGCGCGACCAATCACCGATTTTGGCGCCACATTTAAATAGCGTCCGCGACCAATCAGTACAGCGGTGTTTAAATGTGGAGCCAAGATGGGTGATTGGTCGCGGAGGATATTTAAATTTGGCGCCCAAATCGGTGATTGGTCGCGGCTGATATTTAAATTTGGCGCCCAAATCGGTGATTGGTCGCGGTCTTGGCGCGCGACCAATCACTGATCTTGCCGCCAAAGTTAAACACTACCGTGCTGATTGGTCGCGGACACTGCCCGCGACCAATCACCGATTTGTGCGCCAAATTTAACTATCAGCCTTATGCACGTCACTGACAGCGTGGGAAAATTCTCCTGCACTCAGCGCTTCAGCGTGAGAATTCTCCCACGCTGTCAGTGACATACATGAGGTGAGCTGAGTTCATTGGACATGACCTCACCTCATGCACGTCACTGACAGCGTGGGAAAATTCTCACGCTGAAGCGCTGAATGCAGGAGAATTCTCCCACGCTGTCAGTGACGTGCATGAGATGCGCCGAGTTCATTGGACATGAACTCGGCTCATCTTTATGCCGTCACAGTGAGACACTGAGGAGCGCAAGCATGCCTGCGCTTCTCAGTGTCTGCGGGATGACAGGCTGGATGGCAGCGTTCTGCAGGTCCAGCCTGTCATCTCGATGTAGCAGAGCTGGAGCTGTCCTGGGAACCATGGAAAGGTAAGGATGAGGTTGCTTTATTATTTTTCTTTTATTGCAGGAGATCGTTGGCTTCAGCTGGAATGGGCGTGGTGGTAAGTATGGTTTAATTTAGAACAATAAAGAATTGTGTGTTTATTTCAATTAAAGGATTTTATTCTGGGTGTTTGTGTTTTTTTGTAACTTTGACTATGGGGTTAGTAATGGGGGTGTCTTATAGACGCCTCTCCATTACTAACCTGGGCTTGATGTCAGCTGGCATTATAAGCTGACATCAACCCCAGCCCTATTACCCCACTGCCACCGCTACAGGGCAGTGGGAAGAGCGAGGCTAAGTGCCAGAATTGGCGCATCCTATGGATGCGCCATTTCTGGGGCAGCTGACGGCTGGTGTTTCTAGCCTGGGAGGGGGCCAATATTCATGGTACCCTTCCTGGGCTATTAATATCAGCCCCCAGCTGTCTGCCTAGCCTTTGCTAGCTATTAAAATAGGGGGGACCCCACGTCATTTTTTTGGGGGGGTCCCCCATTTTAATAGCTAGTAAAGGCTAGGTATTCAGCTGGGGGCTGATATTAGTAGCCTGGGAAGCTCCGTGGGTATTACCCCCTTCCCAGGCTTCAAACATCTGCCCCAGCCGTCTGCTTAACCTCCGCTAGAGACTAAAATTACGGGGACCCCCACGCCAAATTTTTTTTTAATAAATCCTTTATTTTAACACTAAATGACAAGTACAGTAATCAACACTGTCACTGTACTTCTTATATATGTGACTGACATGTTTCTATCTATCTAATCTATGTGTGATGCTCTATCTTTCTGTTCTAAATTGTCGGGTACAGATGCTGAATTGCCGGCCGGCTTTTTTAAAGAGACGGTGCATGAAAACACTATTATTTTTTTTAATAAATCCTTTACACTAAATGACAAGTACAGTAAGCAACACTGTCACTGTACTTCATATATATGTGACCCACACGTTTCTATCTATCTAATCTATGTGTGATTCTCTATTCCTTCTATTCTAAATTATCGGGTACAGATACTGAATTGCCTGCCGGCTTTTTTAATGAGACAGTGCATGAAAACACTATTATTTTTTTTAATAAATCCTTTACACTAAATTACAAGTACAGTAAGCAACACTGTCACTGTACTTCATATATATGTGACTGACATGTTTCTATCTATCTAATCTATGTGTGATTCTTTATTCTTTCTATTCTAAATTGTCGGGTACTGATTTTGCCAGCCGGCTTTTTTAAAGAGACAGTGCATGAAAACACTATTATTTTTTTAAATAAATCCTTTACACTAAATGACAAGTACAGTAACCAACACTATCACTGTACTTATTATATATGTGACTGGCATGTTTATATCTATCTATGTGTGAAGCTCTATTCTTTCTGTTATAAATTGTCGGGTACCGCTGCTGAATTGCCGGCCGGCTTTTTTAAAGAGACGGTGCACGAAAACACTATTATTTTTTTAAATAAATCCTTTACACTAAATGACAAGTACAATAAGCAACACTGTCACTGTGCTTCTTATATGTGTGACTGACATGTTTCTATCTATCTAATCTATGTGTGATGCTCTATTCCTTCTTGTCTAAATTGTCGGGTACCGGTGTATGCCGCTGCTGAATTGCCGGCCGGCTTTTTTAAAGAGAGCGTCTTCTGAGCAGTTTGTCAGCTTTTTGACACCTTTGAAGGTGTTTTCTATGTGTTTCTATGTGTTTTTGTTTGCCTGCCATTGGTTTTAACGGTGTTCGACGGTGTTCTAAGGTGTTCGACGAACAGTTCGACGAACAGTTCCTCGAACATCCCGGTGTTCGACGAACCGAACCGAACCCGAACACTACGGGGGTGGCCCAACACTACTCACAAGGAGCGGAAAGTTTCAAAAGATGGTGAGGGAGTACCTTGCCGACCGTACCAGCGTCCTCCGTAATTCCTCTGTGCCTTTTAATTATTGGGTATCCAAGCTGGACACTTGGAATGAACTCGCTCTGTATGCCTTAGAGGTCCTGGCCTGCCCTGCCACTAGCGTGTTATCGGAGCGCGTTTTTAGTGCCGCTGGGGGAATTATAACTGATAAGCGCACTCGCCTGTCAACTGACAATGCTGACAAGCTGACCCTTATCAAAATGAACAAGGGCTGGATTGAGCCAAATTTCTCATCACCACCAAATGACAGCAGAGTAACATAAAGTCAAATCCACTGTGCTATTTCGGGAGGTGTATTCCCATGCACCGCTTCACACCCACACATGGGTATACGCTTCCTCATTTCGGCTGTATTTTGCTCTTCTCTTTATCCTCAGCCTCCGCCACCACTATACCACCAGAGTGACCGTGGTCCGTGTTGCCAGCATTGCAAGTTCCTCCATCCTAATTTTTGGCAGCTTTTGCTTGGAAGGCCTAGGCAAAGACTATAGGAGACCCACTCCCCAATAATGGGAATAATGTTTTTAATATGCTGTACTGCATGGCTCTTTTAAGGGGCATGAAAACTGTCTTGTTAAGCTACTGCGATCTCCACCACTTTTCCCAGAGGCATGGATATTGTCTTTTTATTCCACTGCGACCTCCAAGTCTCTTCCAAGGAGCATTAAAACCGTCTTTTTATTCCACTGCGACCTCCAAGTCTCGTCCAAGGGGCTTTAAAACCGTCTTGTTAAGCTACTGCAACCTCCACCACTTTTCCCAGGGGCATTAAAACCGTCTTGTTAAGCTACTGCAACATCCACCACTTTTTCAAGGGCCATTAAAACCGTCTTGTTAAGCTACTGCGACCTCCACCACTTTTTCAAGGGGCATTGATATTGTCTTTTTATTCCACTGTGACCTCCACCTTTCATCCAAGGGGCATTAAAACTGTCTTGTTAAGCTACTATGACCTCCACCACTTTTTCAAGGGGCATTGATATTGTCTTTTTATTCCACTGCGACCTCAACCATTCTTCCAACGGGCATTGTATTTCCTCCTAATTTTAGTCAGCTTTTGCTTTTCAATGCATAGGCGAACACTAAGGGAGACCCACTCCCCAATAATGGGTAGAAGGTTTTTAGTATGCTGTAATCCATGTCTCTTTCAAGGGGCATTGCAGTTCCTCATAATTTTTGGAAAGCCTTCCATTCACTGCTTAGGCCAACAGTGCACAGGAGACCCAGTTGCTATAAATGGAAAAAAAGGTTTAGTTAAGGCTCTCTGACCTCCATGTCACTTCCAAGGGGCATTGGAGTTCCACAAAATTTTTGGTAGGCATTGCACTCACTGCATGCCCTATAACTGTGTGCCACAAAATTTTTGGTAGGCATTGCACTCACTGCATGCCCTATAACTGTGTAGCCGAACTGCTTCTTTTGGTACAGAAACATATCCTACAAGACATGTGTGGTTAACTGGCCTGATATTGATGTGAATGGTCCCTGTTCCTTCTGCTCTTTCTCCTTTTCCACCACCTCATCCATCATTCATCACCTGAAGCTTTGTTTTAACGGGAGTCATAGAACTGGGATAGTAGCAGGAAAACATCCAGCAATCCTCGGAGGAGGCAGGATATGCGCCAAAACGCTGACCACCTCAGGCCTAGCCGCTACTACATACATGCGTTTGCATTCCAAGAAAACAAAGCAGACGCTAACTTCTATAATCATCATGTTCCTCACCTTGGCACTCTCAACTCCCCTGATGGAGAAGCCAGGGCCCACCGGAGGAGTCTGGTTCTCTGTTGGGTTCGTCCAATGCTGCCCTAAAGCAGGCCAGGCTAAGAAAAGTGTGGGGGAACTTCCAAGGAAAAATAGGGGCGGCTGGGGACCGTTTATGGACACATGGCTGCCCCCAGGCAGCTGGGGACCGTGTGTGGACACCCAGCCGCGGTGTGGCTGGGGACCGAGTATGGACACCCGGCCGCCCCCTGGCGGCTGGGAACAAGCGTGGACAACCGGCCGCCGGGCGGCTGGGGACTGAGTATGGATACCTCGCTGCAAAAGCAGCCATGAGGTAGTGGCCAGCTTCAGCCTCCTCCAAACTAAAAGGCCCCATTTCAATTGCAAGCTAGCAGTATGGTATTTCAGCCTGGGGGTGGGTGGGTGGCAGGTTGCACACTTACGCTTGCATTCCAAGAAAACAAGGCAGATGCTAACTTCTATCATCATTATCATGTTCCTCACCTTGGCACTCTCAACTCCCCTGATGGAGAAGCCAGGGCCCACCGGAGGAGTCTGGTTCTCTGGTAGGCTCGTCCAATGCTGCCCTAAAGCAGGCCAGACTAAGAAAAGTGTGGGGGAACTTCCAAGGAGAAATAGGGGTGGCTGGGGACCGTTTATGGACATCCGGCTGTCCCCAGGCAGCTGGGGACCATGTGTGGACTCCCGGCCGCGGGGCGGCTGGGGACCAAATATGGACACCCGGCCGCCCCCTGGTGGCTGGGGACCTAGCGTGGACCCCCGGCCGCCGGGCGGCTGGGGACTGAGTATGGATACCTCACTGCCAAAGCAGCCATGAGGTAGTGGCCAGCTTCGGCCTCCTCCAAACTAAAAGGCCCCATTTCAAATGCAAGCTAGCAGTATGGTATTGCAGTCTGGGGGTGGGTGGGTGGCAGGCTGCATACTTGCGCTTGCATTGCAAGGAATGGGGGAGGTCCAATTGAACACTGCCCTGGGACAAGGACTTGCACGGGGATAGTTGCAAGTCTGCATCTTCTGATGCGGTAAGGATCACTTCTGATGGGCACACTTTTAGGCAGTGACCTGGGTGTCAGAGATGCTTCCAGGGGTCTTCCCCAAGCTGTTCCCATGTCTTTTCAGCACTGTATGCATGTGTTACACAGCACATGGCCAGATAAGATTGTAAAATGTTAAAATGACATTTCCAGGTGAATGTATTTGTCACGGTTGATACCAATACAAAAGTGCAAAAACGCATAAAAAATGCTACTTGTGAACATAGCCCAAGGTGTGGAGGAGTATTTTTGTTTTTGGTTATTTATTTTACCTTATACACAAGTCTTTACCCTGGAAAGGAAGTTCCTTAACATATTTCACAGGAAAACCGTTTCAGTTTCGTTTTTTAACGTTTTATTGTGAGCCCGTAAAAGTGGCTTAATACCTCTGACCACATTGTTGACAGCAGTGACCTGGGGGTCAGAAATGCTTCCTGGGGTGAGGCCTATGCTGTCCCCATGTCTTTTGAGCACTGTCACTATCTTTTTGGGCACTTTTTAGGCTTTCTACAGACTGCCGGGGGTGCCGACGCAAAAATGCTCGGGTCTCCCATAGACTAACATTGGGCTCGTTGCTCGGGTCGAGCACCCGAGTATCACAGTGAGCTCGGCCCGATCTTCGAGCACCCGAGCATTTTAGTGCTCGCTCAACACTACTCTTTAATTATCTCTTCTATCTTATGAGATGATGCTTCATCATGCTGGAAAAAGAATTGTTCATCATCATCATTTTGCTCCTGGATCATTGGGAGAAGTTACTAGCATGTCTGGATACTAATTTTTCTTCATTGCAGT
Source organism: Phyllobates terribilis (assembly GCF_046119375.1). Lineage (NCBI taxonomy): Eukaryota > Metazoa > Chordata > Amphibia > Anura > Dendrobatidae > Phyllobates > Phyllobates terribilis. The sequence goes on from NW_027362761.1 coordinate 794,795,475, forward strand.
GTTTTTAGGTTAAATTGTGAATGAACCCATTTGCTTGTACATATGAAAAACAACCCCATTTATGAATGGTCTCAGGATGCTTTACATTTAGCATGACACAGGTTTCATGTTAGTACATCAGAGACTCCATTTGCATTTGCCTCAGTGTGTGGACAGTAGCACTGACACCTGCCTGCTGCCAATAAGCTTCTAGTCTTAAGTGAGATAACTTTTTATGACAAATTATCATGATGGTGGATTGTGAGTTATGGTAACTAGTGATGAGTGAGCACTAAAATACTTGGGTACTCGTTGCTCGGGTTGAGCAAATTGGAATACTCGGGTGCTCGACCCGAGCAACGAGCCCAATGTAAGTCTATGGTAAACTCGAGCATTTTTCCGGCGGCTCCCCCCGGCGGTCTGCAGAGGGCCTAAAAATTGCCCAAATCAATGGGAACAGTGCTCAAATGACATGGGAACAGCATGGGGAAGACCCCTGGAAGCATCTCTGACTCCCAGATCACTTCTGTCACTTTTACGCCACTTTTTAGAGCATTTTTTTTAGAGTATTATGCCACTTTTACGGACTCACAATAAATCATACAAAAACGAAACCAAAATGGATTTTCCTGGGAAATATGGTAAGGAACATCCTTTCCAAGGTAATGACTTGTATATAAGGCAAAATAAATAACCACAAACAAAAATACTCCTGTTATGATAGGCTACAAGCACTAAGGAAAGACAGGAGATCTGTCCCTACAATAGAACTAAGCTAGATCCCTACGATGTAACGGGGAACCTGATCCTGCGATCAGACCCGCTAAAGTCCTCAGCTAGTCTGAATGAAGACCTACAGATGTGAGGGAGGGATCCCTACAAGTACTAGGGACTGGGAGAAAGATGGACACCTCCTAGCAGAAATTGTAGCAGTAAAAGACAAACACACAACATAGAACATAAAGGTCAAAAAGACCTAGCTAAACTGACTGAGAAAGGTTACAAAGCACCTGGCTAGCTTAACAGTAGAAATTACAATGAAGTCCAGCATGGCCAGAAGGGCGGAGCAGGATTAAATAGGCAAAAAGTTCATGTGACCAGCAAAATAGAAAAAACCTAACAGGAGAGTTCTAACAGTACCCCCACTTCCAAGAGGATCCTCCAGATCCCCTAGGACCAGGCTTATCAGGAAACCTCTTGTGAAACGCTCTGACAAGTCTTGAAGCAGAAAAATCATCCGCCCTCACCCATGAGTTATCCTTGGGACCGAAACCCTTCCAAGCGACGAGATACTGCAAACTCCCCCTATACCATCTAGAATTAAGGATGCGGGAAATTTCATATTCCCCGTCCTCCACCACCGGAGGAACAGTGGCAGTGGCGTCTCTATCTGATACATCAGCTTTTTTCAATAGAGAAACATGAAACACTGGATTAATCTTCCAGGAGGTAGGAACCTCCAACCTAACAGCAGATTGGTTAACTACCTGAAGCACCTTAAAGGGCCCTACAAACTTGGGATCCTCAACCGCAGATTCTTAGAGGACAACCAAACCATGTCACCAACCGTAAACAAAACCTCTTGACGTTTCCTGTCAAAGTACCTCTTAGATTTTTTGTTAGCCTCCTGAAGATTACCACGCACATCCGTCCAAACTCTCTCCAAATCACCGGAAAACCTCTCCTCCTCAGGCACAGCCGATACCAATTTGGAGAATGACCCAAAAGATGGATGTCTCCCAGAACAACAAAAAAAAGGCGAACACCCAGCAGAAGAGGATGTATGGTTGTTAAGAGCAAATTCAGCAAGCGGCAGAAACTCGGACCACCCCTCTTGATTGTCTGCCACAAAACAACGCAAGAACTGTTCAACATCCTGATTCTTCCTTTCTGTCTGGCCATTAGACTCAGGATGATATCCAGATGAAAACGACAAATGAACTCCCAACCTGTCACAAAAGGCACACCAAAAACGAGCCACGAACTGAGGTCCCCTATCAGAAACAATGTCAGTAGGGACACCATGGAGTCTGACAATTTCCTTGACAAAGGCCTTAGCGAGTGTCTTAGCGCAGGATAGTTTGATGAAGGGAACCAAGTGACACATCTTGCTAAAATGGTCCACGACCACCCAGATGACCGTGAAACCCTCAGGGGAGGGAAGGTCAGTAATTAAGTCCATAGCCAGATGTGTCCAAGGTGCACTAGGAACCTCCAGAGGGCAAAGCAACCCCGCAGCAGGAGTATGAGAAGACTTAGATCTAGCACACACAGTACATTGGCGCACCCACTTAATGACTTCCTTCTGCCATCCAGGCCACCAAAAACTGCGACCCACAAGTCTCTTGGTCTCAGAAATTCCTGGATGACCTGCCAACAAATCTCTCCTAAAGGTCCTAGGCACAAACAACCTCCCATGGGGAGTGTTAGATGGGGCATTCTCCTGTGCTTTAAGAATCTCATCTTCCAAAACGGAGTCCAATGCAGAAATCACAACCCCGTTCTTGTAAAATGCTCTCCTCCTCCTCAGCACCGACCATGGGAGAAAAGCTGCGAGACAACGCATCAGCTTTAACATTCTTGGTACCCAGGATGTAAGTAACGGAAAAATTAAACCGCGAAAAAAAAAGTGCCCACCTAACTTGACGGGCATTCAAGCGCTTGGCAGCATCAAGATAGAACAGATTTTTATGATCAGTGAAAACCTGAATGGGAAATTCAGCACCTTCCAAGAGATGACGCCAGTGTTCAAATGCGAGTTTAATAGCCAGCAATTCCCGATTACCAATATCGTAATTAAGTTCAGTCTCAGAAAATTTTTTTGAAAAAAAGGCACAGGGATGTACTCCATCCTTGTTTTCCTGAGACAACACCGCACCAACCCCCACAGAAGAAGCATCAACCTCAACCAAAAACGGCTTAGTCACATCAGGCTGCATAAGGATGGGGGAGAGCTGAACCTCTCCTTTAGAAACACAAACGCCTCAATGGCCTCAGTAGTCCACTGAACCGTATTAGCACCTTTCCTGGTGAGATCGGTCAGTGGTTTAACAATAATAGAAACATTTTTAATGAATTTTCTGTAATAATTGGCGAAACCCAAAAACCTCTGTATCGATTTCAAACCAATAGGCCTTGGCCATTCCTGCACAGCTTGAACTTTCACCGGGTCCATCTCAAAGCCCTCGCTGGAGATAATGTAGCCCATAAAACTAATTCTCTGTACAGCGAACTCACATTTCTCTAGCTTAGCAAAAAGCGAATTGTCAATTAATAACTGTAATACCTCACGTACGCTCCGCCAATGAGACTCCAGATCAGGCGAATAAATCAAAATGTCATCCAAATACACAACCACATTTTTGCCGATCAAAGGTCTAAGGATGTCATTAATAAGATTCTGAAAAAATGCTGGTGCATTGGTAAGACCAAAAGGCTTAACCAGATTCTCAAAATGACCCACAGGAGTGTTAAAAGCAGTCTTCCATTCATCACCCTCCTTTATGCGCAACAAATTGCATGCCCCCCGGAGATCAATTTTAGAGAACCACTTGGCCCCCACTAACTGGTTAAACAAATCAGGAATCAATGGCAGTGGGTAGGGATTACGTACAGTAATTTTGTTAATCTCGCGAAAGTCCAGACAAGGACGTAAACCGCCGTCCTTTTTTTTAACAAAAAAAAATCCAACAGCCACAGGTGACTTAGAGGGTCTGATATGACCAGCGGCCAAGCTCGTCTGTATGTATTCCTCCAAAGCCTTTCTCTCAGGAATAGTAAGATTAAATAAACGACTTTTAGGAAGAGTCGCTCCAGGGACAAATTCAATGGTACAATCATAGTCTCTATGGGGAGGCAAAATTTGCGACTCCTCCTCAGAAAAAACTTTCCAAAAATCCTGAATAGGTACAGGTAATTCCCCTTTATCCACAGCAGCAATGCACCCGTTACAACACTTGTCATAACACTTAGGGCTCCAGGACTTAATTTCATTAGTAGACCAATCCAGTACAGGATTGTGCAATTTTAACCAGGGTAACCCCAAAATTACTGGAGAAGGCAAATTATTTAATACTACCAAATCCAAATTTTCTTGGTGAATACCATTAATAGTGAGGGGAAATTCATAAACCTTGTGCGTAACACATCTCAAGGGAGAGCCATCGACAGAAACCACGGCAATAGGGGATGACAAAGGTTTGGGTTTTAATTTAAGTTTTTCCAAGAATCCCCCATCAATCACATTCAGAGTAGAACCACAATCCACAAATACCCGAAATTCAATTAATTATTCCTGAGCTGCAGTAGTAGCAGAAAGAAATACCCCCTTAGTGTTTAAACAGGCTATACGGGCGTAACTGACCTTTTTTTTTTTTTCTTTGTTCATACGAAGTACACAGTTCTAAATGAAATGGTCAGATTTTCCGCAATAAAAGCACAAACCTTCAGAAAACCTGCGGTCTTTTTCCTGAGAGCGGGGTGACATCGCCCCAATCTCCATCGGCTCTCCAATGTCAGTACAGACCCTCTCAAGACTAGGAGCTGACATGGCAAAGGATTTACTCTCATTAACCCTTGCACGCAGTCTCCTGTCCACCCGTATAGCTAATCGCATCGCCTCCAGCAAGTTTCCAGGTGTAGGATAAGCAATAAGCAGATCCTTAACCCTTTCACCTAGCCCAGCAAGAAACAAACTTTTCTGAGCTGAATCGTTCCACCCCACCTGAGCAGACCACCGACGGAAGTGAGTACAATAATTTTCCACATTACCTGATCCCTGTCTCAAAAGTCTCAATTCCGTCTCAGCTGATGAGACACGATCAGGATCATCATACAACAACCCCAAAGCAGAAAAAAAACTATCCATTGATCTGAAGCACGGATCACTAGGTTGGAGAGAAAAGGCCCATCCCTGAGGTTCTTTGCGCAAAAGTGACATTATGAACCCGATGCGCTGTGATTCATCACCAGAGGATCTGGGTCTCAAACGAAAATACAATAAACAAGCATTTTTAAAGGAAAAAAAAATCTTGTTGCTCACCAAAAAATAAATCAGGCAATCGTACCTTTGGCTCCACAAAATGCGCTCCAGAACAGCTACTCACGTGTTGTTGGAGCTCGGCCACCTCCAGAGAGAGTCCCTGCAGGCGTTGAGCCAAATCCTGAACCGACACCATGATGGAAACTGGAGGTCTTTCCTTAGAGATATTTTTAGGCTGGACTTACTGTTATGATAGGCTACAAGCACTAAGGAAAGACAGGAGATCTGTCCCTACAATAGAACTAAGCTAGATCCCTACGATGTAACGGGGAACCTGATCCTGCGATCAGACCCGCTAAAGTCCTCAGCTAGTCTGAACGAAGACCTATAGATGTGAGGGAGGGATCCCTACAAGAACTAGGGACTGGGAGAAAGATGGATACCTCCTAGCAGAAATTGTAGCAGTAAAAGACAAACACACAACATAGAACATAAAGGTCAAAAAGACCTAGCTAAACTGACTGAGAAAGGTTACAAAGCACCTGGCTAGCTTAACAGTAGAAATTACAATGAAGTCCAGCATGGCCAGAAGGGCGAAGCAGGATTAAATAGGCAAAAAGGTCATGTGACCAGCAAAATAGAAAAAACCTAACAGGAGAGTTCTAACAACTCCTCCACACCTTGGGCTATGTTGACATGTAGCATTTTTTATGCGCTTTTACACTTTTGCATTGCTTTCAACCAAGACAAATGCATTCACCGGGAAATGTCATTTTAACATTTTACAACCTTATCTGGCCATGTGGTGTGTGACACATCATTAGACACATGCATACAGTGCTGAAAAGACATGGGAACAGCATGGGGAAGACCTCTGGAAGCATCTCTGACTCTCAGGTCATTGCCTAAAAGTGTGCCCATCATAAGTGATCCTTGGCGTATGCGAAGATGCCTCCCGCCATGCACCTGTCATTGCAGACTTGCAACAATTACTGTCCACGTCCTTGTCCCAGTGCAGCGTTCAGTTGTCCCTACCCCATTCCTTGGAATGCAAGCGCAAGTATGCAGCCAGCCACCCACCCACCCACAGGCTGCAATACTATACTGCCAAATTGTTGACAGCTGCTTGCACTTGAAATGTGGCCTTTTAGGCTCATGGAGGTGGAAGATTTTCAAAACCTCATGCCGGCGGCGGCCGGGTGTCCATACTCGGTCCCCAGCCGCCACTGTTTCTCCCCATGTCATCTCCGATTTCCACAAGCACGGGTCCCACAACATTACCTGTGCCCTCCACAGTGTACTTACTGGGAAGGACCGCCTACCCACAAACACTTGGACAGGTGATTGTGGCCAGGGACGGTACGGAGCCAGTCCACAGCTTTTTTTGGTGAGTTGTATTTCACCACAGCCATATTCTTTAGCTTGGTGAAAGGACTTGGGAAACCATATCTATCCAGCTGTCATTTCTCCCAGGAAGTCCTCTAAAGCTGCTTTCACTTGAAATGTGGCCTTTTAGGCTCGAGTATGCGGAAGTTTTTCATAACCTCATGCCGGCGGCAGCTGGATGTCCATACTCGGTCCCCAGCCGCCACTGTTTTTCCCGGTTTCGTCTCCGCCATCCACAAGCACGGGTCCCACAAACATTACCCGTGCCTTCCCCAGTGCACTAACTTGGAAGGACCGCCTAACCACAAACACGTGGACAGGTGAATGTGGCCAGGGACGGTACGGAGCCAGTCCACAGCTTTTTTTGCTGAGTTGTATTTCACCACAACCATACCATATTCTTTAGCTCGGTGAAAAGACTGGCATAGAGGGAAACTGTATCTACTCTGGGTGTCATTTCTCCCAGGAAGTCCTCTAAAGCAGCTTTTGCAGAAGCAATGGCAGCCCGTCCAACATCAACTTGCACTTCTCGGTGGTTCTTTGACACACCAACATCTTTCTTTGCGCATTTAATTTCATGAATACAGCGTTGGGCAATGGCCTGATCTGCTATCCGGTTTGAGAAATAACATGCATAAGCACGTCCGATTCACATTAAAAAAACAGCCATAGAGTGTCCGGGAACCTTCACCCGCAGATTTCTTTGCCAGGGCTGCTTCTCGACTCCCAGATCACTGCTGTCAACAACATTGCTAGAGTATTACGCCACTTTTACGGACTCACAATAAAATATACAAAAACGAAACCAAAATGGATTTTCCTGGGAAATATGTTAAGGAACATCCTTTCCAGGGTAATGACTTGTATATAAGGCAAAATAAATAACCACAAACAAAAATACTCCTCCACACCTTGGGCTATGTTGACATGTACTGTTTTTGATGCGTTTTTACACTTTTGCATTGCTTTCAACCAAGACAAATGCATTCACCGGGAAAAGTCATTTTAACGTTTTACAACCTTATCTGGCCATGTAGTGTGTGACACATCATCAGACACAAGCATACAGTGCTGAAAAGACATGGGAACAGCATGGGGAAGACCTCTGGAAGCATCTCTGACTCCCAGGTCATTGCCAAAAAGTGTGCCCATCATAAGTGATCCTTGGCGCATGCGAAGATGCCTCCCGCCATGCACCTGTCATTGCAGACTTGCAACAATTACTGTCCACGTCCTTGTCCCAGTGCAGCGTTCAGTTGTCCCTACCCCATTCCTTGGAATGCAAGCGCAAGTATGCAGCCAGCCACCCACCCACCCACAGGCTGCAATACTATACTGCCAAATTTTTGATAGCTGCTTGCACTTGAAATGTGGCCTTTTAGGCTCATGGAGGCGGAAGATTTTCATAACCTCATGCCGGCGGCGGCCAGGTGTCCATACTCGGTCCCCAGCCGCCACTGTTTCTCCCCGTGTCATCTCCGCCTTCCACAAGTACGGGTCCCACAACATTACCCGTGCCCTCCCCAGTGCACTTACTGGGAAGGACTGCCTAACCACAAACACGTGGACAGGTGAATGTGGCCAGGGACGGTACGGAGCCAGTCCACAGCTTTTTTTGCTGAGTTGTATTTCACCACAGCCAAATTCTTTAGCTTGGTGAAAGGACTTGGGAAACCATATCTACCCAGCTGTCATTTCTCCCAGGAAGTCCTCTAAAGCTGCTTTCACTTGAAATGTGGCCTTTTAGGCTCATGGAGGAGGAAGCTTTTCATAACCTCATGCCGGCGGCGGCTGGATGTCCATACTCGGTCCCCAGCCGCCACTGTTTCTCCCGGTGTTGTCTCCGCCTTCCACAAGCACGGGTCCCACAACATTACCCATGCCCTCCCCAGTGCACTTGCTGGGAAGGACCGCCTAACCACAAACACGTGGACAGGTGAATGTGGCCAGGGACGGTACGGAGCCAATCCACAGCTTTTTTTGCTGAGTTGTATTTCACCACAACCATATCCTTTAGCTCGGTGAAAGGACTGGCATAGAGGGAAACTGTATCTACTCTGGATGTCATTTCTCCCAGGAAGTCCTCTAAAGCTGCTTTTGCAGAAGCAATGGCAGCTCGTCCAACATCAACTCGCACTTCTCGGTGGTTCTTTGACACACAAACATCTTTCTTTGCGCATTTAATTTCATGAATACAGAGTTGGGCAATGGCCTGATCTGCAATCCGGTTTGAGAAATAACATGCATAAGCACGTCCGATCCACATTAAAAAAACAGCCATAGAGTGTCCGGGAACCTTCACCCACACATTTCTTAGCCAGGGCTGCTTCTCGGCAGGGTTGGACAGACCCACCAGAAAACCGGAGACTCCTCCGGTGGGCCCTGGCTTCTCCTTCAGGAGAGTTCATAGTGCCGAGGTGAGGCTATGATGATGATAGAGGCCACCATCTGCTTAGTTTTCTTTTACTTGGAATGCAAGCGCATGTATGCAGCCAGCCAACAGGCTTCAATACTAAACTGCCAGATTTCTGGGCAGCTGATTGCACTTGAAATGGGGCCTTTTAGGCTCGTGGAGTCGGAAGCTTTTCACAGCCTTATGCCGGCGGCGGCCGGGTGTCAATACTCGGTCCCCAGCCGCCACCATTTCCCCCGGTATCGTCTCCGCCTTCAACAAGCATGGGTCCCACAACATTACCCGTGCCCTCCCCAGTGAACTTACTGGGAAGTACCGCCTACCCACAAACACGTGGTCAAGTGAATGTGGCCAGGGACGGTATGGAGCCAGTCCACAGCTTTTTTTGCTGAGTTGTATTTCACCACAGCCATATTCTTTATCTTGGTGAAAGGACTTGGGAAACCATATCTACTCCAGCTGTCATTTCTCCCAGGAAGTCCTCTAAAGCTGCTTTCACTTGAAATGTGGGCTTTTAGGCTGGTGGAGGCAGAAGCTTTTCACAACCTCATGTCTCGTGTCCATACTCGGTCCCCAGCCGCCACTATTTCTCGTGGTGTTGTCTCCGCCTTCTACAAGCGCGGGTCCCTGAACATTACTGCTGGTACTTTTCTGTGAGAATCTGCTTGCCTCCTACCAGCCTGGAATATTTCCAGTAAACTATGGTACGACACCATGGTATTAGCACTGCCCCCAGTACCAGTAGCGAAGCCTTCCCCAATTTCCTTCTCAGGAATTTTATTTGGTAGACTGAGTGGCTGCCCAAATACATTAGTTTCTCACAAAGGAGCTGAAGATAGAGTGGCAGTAGGTGCAAGTTTCTCCAGCCTGTTAGATATTAGAGAGTGAACGGCAGCACATTGGATCAGTGGTTAGCACTGAAGCCCTGCAGCGCTGGGATCCTGGGTTCAAATCCTAGCAAGGACAACATCTGCATGGACTTTGTATGTTCTCCCCGTGTTTGCATGGGTTTCCACCTCAGTTAAAAAAGCAGCCATAGAGTGTCCGGGAACCTTCCCACACACTTTTCTTAGCCAGGACTGCTTCTTGGCAGAGTTGGACGGTCCCACCAGAGAATCCTCTGGTGTGCCCTGGCTTCTAAATCAGGAGAGTTCCTGATAGCGCTAACTTTGCAGCTGCTATGGGGCTCTTGAGCAGGGGAGAAAGGTGAGCCCTCAGAATCAAATCCTCTGGTGGGCACAATGTTTTTCAATCTGAAACAGCTTCTCCATGGGAGTTGTACTTCACCACAGCCATATTCTTTAGCTCGGTGAAAGGACTGGCATAGAGGAAAACAGTATCTACTCAGGCTGTCATTTCTCCGTCACCGGGTTCCGCCCATTGTCAAACGACCATGCCTGGCAGTATATTCAGCGGTGAGAGCCACAGAACAAGCTGCTGTGTTACAGCTTTCAACAACTCTGCAGCGCTGGGCGGTTTGTCACCTAAGCATTAAGCTTCAGGCAAGGCAGTGCTGCAGTGCTTTCAGCTTGTGACTGATGTGGTCATTTCGGAGATGGAGGAGGAGGTGCAGGAGCTGAACAATGTGATTACATTGAGGTTACATTGGCGACTCTGTTTTTATACTAAAGAAAGATCCTACTGTTTTATTTTGTTACATTATTTTTTAAGGCAAATGCATTCACTGGGAAATGTCATTTTAACATTTTAAAACCTTATCTGGCAATGTGGTGTGTGACACATCATCAGACACATCCTGTTTCATTGATGATGGAGGGACTCTGAAAGACACATAGAGCAGGGCCACAGTAACGAGTACGACATGTTCCCATTAGAAAGGAGAGAGTCTGCTATACAGTTATATGGTACACAGTGAGTCTAACGGCTGACCAAATTTAGGAAAAACCCCACTAAGAAATTAAAGACACATAGAGCAGGGCCAAAGTAATGACAAATACCCATTAGAAAGGAGTGAGTCTGCTATACAGTTATAGGGTATGCAGTGAGTCTAACGGCTGACCAAATTTAGGAAAAACCCCACTAAGAATTTAAAGACACATAGAGCAGGGTCACAGTAACAAGTACAACATGTTTCATTAGAAAGGAGAGGGTCTGCTATACAGTTATAGGGTATGCAGTGAGTCTAATGGCTGACCAAATTTAGGAAAAACCCCGCTAAGAAATTAAAGACACATAGAGCAGGGCCACAGTAACGACAAATTCCCATTAGAGAGGAGAGAGTCTCCTATACAGTTATAGGGCATGCAGTGTGTCTAACAGCTGACAAAATTTAGGAAAAACCCCACTAAGAAATTAACCAAATTGACCAAATTTAGGAAAAACCCCACTAAGAATTTAAAGACACATAGAGCAGGGTCACAGTAACAAGTACAACATGTTCCCATTAGAAAGGAGAGGGTCTGCTAAACAGTTATAGGGTATGCAGTGAGTCAAACGGCTGATGAAATTTAGGAAAAAGCCCACTAAGAAATTAAAGACACATAGAGCAGGGCCACAGTAACGACAAATTCCCATTAGAGAGGAGAGAGTCTGCTATACAGTTATAGGGTATGCAGTGAGTCTAACAGCTGGCAAAATTTAGGAAAAACCCCACTAAGAAATTAACCAAATTGACCAAATTTAGGAAAAACCCCGCTAAGAATTTAAAGACACATAGAGCAGGGCCACAGTAACAAGTACGACATGTTCCCATTAGAAAGGAGAGGGTCTGCTATACAGTTATAGGGTTTGCAGTTTGTCCAACGGCTGACCAAATTTAGGAAAAACCCAACTAACAATTTTTAATGTCTATTGCCTTGCCCATTTTAAATGGAGGACAGCTTTTCCACGTTCACTACAAATGACTGAGTTTGGTGCGAACTTACAGTTATATGAAAAAGTTTGGGCACCCCTATTAATCTTAAGCTTAATGTTTTATAAAAATTGGTGTTTTGGCAACAGCTATTTCAGTTTGATATATGTAATAACTGTTGGACACAGTAATGTTTCTGCCTTGAAATGAGGTTTATTGTACTAACAGAAAATGTGCAATCTGCATTCAAACAAAATTTGACAGGTGCATAAGTATGGGCACCTCACCAGAAAAGTGACATTAATATTTAGTAGATCCTCCTTTTGCAAAAATAACAGCCTCTAGTCGCTTCCTGTAGCTTTTAAAGATTTCCTGGATCCTGGATGAAGGTATTTTTGACCATTCCTCTTTACAAAACAATTCCAGTTCAGTTAAGTTTGATGGTCGCCGAGCATGGACAGCCCTCTTCAAATGATCCCACAGATGTTCAATGATATTCAGGTCTGGGGACTGGGATGGCCATTCCAGAACATTGTAATTGTTCCTCTGCATGAATGCCTGAGTAGATTTGGAGCGGTGTTTTGGATCATTGTCTTGCTGAAAGATCCATCCCTTGCGTAACTTCAACTTTGTCACTGATTCTTGAACATTATTGTCAAGAATCTGCTGATACTGAGTGGAATCCATGCGTCCCTCAACTTTAACAAGATTCCCGGTGCCGGCATTGGCCACACAGCCCCAAAGCATGATGGAACCTCCACCAAATTTTACTGTGGGTAGCAAGTGTTTTTCTTGGAATGCTGTGTTTTTTTGCCGCCATGCATAACGCCTTTTTGTATGACCAAACAACTCAATCTTGGTTTCATCAGTCCACAGGACCTTCTTCCAAAAATAAATTGGCTTCTCCAAATGTGCTTTTGCATACCTCAGCCGACTCTGTTTGTGGCGTGCTTGCAGAAACGGCTTCTTTCGCATCACTCTCCCATACAGCTTCTCCTTGTGCAAAGTGCGTTGTATAGTTGACCGATGCACAGTGACACCATCTGCAGCAAGCTGATGCTGCAGCTCTCTGGAGGTGGTCTGAGGATTGTCCTTGACTGATCTCACCATTCTTCTTCTCTGCCTTTCTGATGTTTTTCTTGGCCTGCCACTTCTGGCCTTAACAAGAACTGTCCCTGTGTTCTTCCATTTCCTTACTATGTTCCTCACAGTGGAAACTGACAGGTTAAATCTCTGAGACAGCTTTTTGTATCCTTCCCCTGAACAACTATGTTGAATAATCTTTGTTTTCAGATCATTTGACAGTTGTTTTTAGGAGCCCATGATGCCACTCTTCAGAGGAGATTCAAACAGGAGAACAACTTGCAAGTGGCCACTTTAAGTAGCTTTTCTCATGATTTCATACACCTGGCTATGAAGTTCAAAGCTCAATGAGGTTACAAAACCAAAAAAAGTGCTTTAGTAAGTCAGTAAAAAGTAGGTAGGAGTATTTAAAACAATAAAATGATAAGGGTGCCCATACTTATGCACCTGTCAAATTTTGTTTGAATGCAGATTGCACATTTTCTGTTAGTACAATAAACCTCATTTCAAGGCAGACACATTACTGTGTCCAACAGTTATTACATATATCAAACTGAAATAGCTGTTGCAAAAACACCAATTTTTATAAAACATTAAGCTTAAGATTAATAGGGGTGCCCAAACTTTTTCATATAACTGTATATGTGATCCATGTGATGGAGAAAACAGAGTTTTAAATACCTGGCCTGTAGGTAAGTAGTTTGAACAGCAAACTGGTGTGCATTGCTTCACTGACACACTGAAAGAAATTTTTAATGGAGACCAGACATGGCAGTATTTTCTGACAATGTATATGTGATCCGTGTCACGGAGAAAACAGAGTTTTAAATACCTGGCCTGTAGGTAAGTTGCTTGAACAGCAAACTGGTGTGAATTGCTTCACTGACACACTAAAAGAAATATTTAATGGAGGCCAGAAATGGCAGTATTTTCTGACAACGTATATGTGATCCATTTGATGGAGAAAACACAGTTTTAAATAGCTGGATTTCTAGAGCTGTAATATGCAAAGGACCTGTCTGTATTCTGCCGTGCCAACAAGCAAATGGCGCAGAAAAACTGTGTTCTCTGGATTGCTTTTTAAGCAAATAATGAGGATAAAAATCCAAAAAAAAGTATTCCTGGCCCCTGAGACCTGGGCCTTTGTATCGAAATATCTAACAGCCACGGAAGGCAGCATTGGAATGGAGCCTCTTGAACTATATGCACTGCAGTCTGCTATATACCCTGCCAGCCTGCCTATATACACTGCCTGCCTGATATCTCTGCAGATGGATTAGTTAGTTCTCAAAAGGACTGTTTATTAATATGGATATGTGTAATGTACGGTTTTTCTCCCTACACTACCTAATACACAAGCAAATCTCTCCCTGACGCAGCAGCACCTCTTCCTACTCTGCCTGATTCCGGAGTGACTGTGACAAGCATGGCGGCGCCAGGTCTGATATAGACCTGATGACGCTGTGCGGCCAGCCATTCACTGTAATGCCACAACTAGCATGGCTACGGCATTACAGTAAGCAGCAGGCAATCCCTGCATGCTCATTGGCTCTCTAAAGAGCGCCAAACATGCAAGGAGGAGTCCCGAGCTCCCACCGAGCAACCCCAGAAATACTCGGCCAGCGCCGAGCATCTCGAGCAGTGAGATGCTCGGGCGAGCACCGAGCAGTAGAAAGCATGCTCGCTCATCACTAATGGTAACCTTTGCTATATCTGTAATTCGCCAATAGTTTAGAGTGTAAAGTGTGATTTACCAGGGGAACTCAGAAGTCAGAGGAGATAGAGTTCCTGAAGTGAGCCTAGGTTCATCAGACCTCTTCAAACTGTAAAATGCTACCTAAGTTCTTTGCACAAGGCTTTTTGCAAAACAAATATGATGGCAGCGCTCAGCTTACTGTACTTGTCATTTAGTGTTAAAGGATTTATTAAAAAAAATAATAGTGTTTTCATGCACCGTCTCTTTGAAAAAGCCGGCCGGCATTTCAGCATCGGTACCCGACAATTTAGAATAGAAAGAATAGAGCATCACACATAGATTAGATACATAGAAACATGTCAGTCACATATATAAGAAGTACAGTGATAGTGTTGATTACTGTACTTGTCATTTTGTGTTAAAATAAAGGATTTATTAAAAAAAAAATTGGCGTGGGGTTCCCCATAGTTTTAGTCTCTAGCGGAGGTTAAGCAGATGGCTGGGGCAGATGTTTGAAGCCTGGGAAGGGGGTTAAACCCACGGAGCTTCCCAGGCTACTAATATCAGCCCCCAGCTGAATACCTAGCCTTTACTAGCTATTAAAATGGGGGACCCCCAAAAAAATGACGTGGGGTCCCCCCTATTTTAATAGCTAGCAAAGGCTAGGCAGACAGCTGGGAGCTGATATTAATAGCCCAGGAAGGGTGCCATGAATATTGGCCCCCTCCCAGGCTAGAAACACCAGCCGTCAGCCGCCCCAGAAATGGCGCATCCTTAGGATGCGCCAATTCTGGCACTTAGCCTCGCTCTTCCCACAGGCATGCTTGCGCTCTGCAGTGTCTCTGAAGGATGACAAGCTGGATGGCAGCGCTCAGCTGCGATCCAGCCTGTCATCTCAATGCCATCCCAGTGTGGGAGAATTCTCCTGCTGAAGCGCTGAGCGCAGGAGAATTCTCCCATGCTGTCAGTGACGTGCATGAGGTGAGCTGAGTTCATTGGACATGACCTTGGCGGAGAGCAAGCATGTCTGCGCTTCTCAGTGTCTGCGGCATGGCAAGCTGGATGGATTTCGGCTGCGATCCAGCCTGTCATGTGAATGTAGCAGAGCTGGAGCCATCGTGGGAACCATGGAAAGGTAAGGATGATGTTGGTTTATTATTTTACTTTATTCTGGGTGGTTGTGGTTTTTTTTTAACTTTGACTATGCGGTTAGTAATGGGTGTGTCTTATAGACGCCTCTCCATTACTAACCTGGGCTTTATGTCAGCTGGCATTATAAGCTAACATCAACCCCAGCCCTATTACCCCACTGCCACCGCTACAGGGCAGTGGAAAGAGCGAGGCTAAGTGCCAGAATTGGCGCATCCTATGGATGCGCCATTTCTGGGGCGGCTGACGGCAGGTGTTTCTAGCCTGGGAGGGGGCCAATATTCATGGCACCCTTCCTGGGCTATTAATATCAGCCCCCAGCTGTCTGTCTAGCCTTTGCTAGCTATTAAAATAGGGGGGGACCCCACGTCATTTTTTTGGGGGTCCCCCATTTTAATAGCTAGTAAAGGCTAGGTATTCAGCTGGGGGCTGATATTAGTAGCCTGGGAAGCTCCGTGGGTATTACCCTCTTCCCAGGCTTCCAACATCTGCCCCAGCCGTCTGCTTAACCTCCGCTAGAGACTAAAATTACGGGGAACCCCACGCCAATTTTTTTTTTGATAAATCCTTTAGTTTAACACTAAATGACAAGTACAGTAATCAACACTATCGCTGTACTTATTATATATGTGACTGACATGTTTCTATGTATCTAATCTATGTGTGATGCTCTATTCTTTCTATTCTAAATTGTCGGTACCGATGCTGAATTGCCAGCCGGCTTTTTTAAAGAGACGGTGTATGAAAACACTATTATTTTTTTTAATAAATCTTTTAACACTAAATGACAAGTACAGTAAGCAACACTGTCACTGTACTTCTTATATATGTGACTGACATGTTTCTATCTATCTAATCTATGTGTGATGCTCTATTCTTTCTATTCTAAATTGTCGGGTACCGATGCTGAATTGCCAGCCGGCTTTTTTAAAGAGTCGGTGCATGAAAACACTATTATTTTTTTTAATAAATCCTTTAACACTAAATGACAAGTACAGTAAGCAACACTGCCACCGTACTTCTTATATATGTGACTGACATGTTTCTATCTATCTAATCTTTGTGTGATGCTCTATTCTTTCTGTTATAAATTGTCGGGTACCGGTGTATGCCGCTGCTGAATTGTTTTCATGTAATACATTCTACGTTATTCTTAGTTGTTTTCCTTCATGTAGTATTAACCTACAAGGAAAGAAAGGGTTTATTTTCATTCCGATATTTGTGTCCCATTGACTTGTCCAATCCGATCCGATATTTCCCGATATCGGAAGGTATTGCTCAACACTAATGATAATCCCTAAGATGTCATAGCTGCAGGGCATAGTGGGGAGCAACACAAAAAGAAATTACCCGTCTCCCTAATGCTTCAACAGTGTGTAAAATGGCATGTTTGGGGGGTTTTGTTTGCAAGCCGCGAATGTTCAAATTCGAGGGAAACCACCAATTTCTGGAAATAGGAGAGGATGCACAAATCTGTCCGCTCATCTCTAAATAATTATTTGCTCTGGATTTGGCAATATGATGCAAAAAAATTAGACAATTATAGAAAATATGATTGTGTATACTTAAAAATGAAGTTGCTCCTAATGTACAGCAAGAAAATATTTCCATAATGATATAGCAAAATACTACCTAGTAACTGTGAAATAATTAATCCATCGTTATGAGATGACCAGAAAATTTTCTGTTTTTGCACATTTGCTTTTTCGTCCTCTTCTTCCAAGAGCCACGATTTTTATATTTTATAGTTTATTTTGTTTGTGTCACCATTATGAGAGCCATAATGTTTTTGACGCGCCCCCCCTGGGCCGTGGGGTACTCGGTGCCGGGCCGGTCATTGCTAGGGGAGATGTCACAGTGGCAGTGACCCGGTCCGTGACCCAGGGCGGTCAATCAAAAGGGGAATATTTACAGGGGATTTATAGTTCTTGTATAGAGTTTGTGACGCCACCTGTGGTATGCGGCTATATGGAGCTGCTGTTGCGGAGCAGGTCCTCTGGAGCTGTTGTTAATGCAGCAGAATTGGTTTAGCTCTCCACAGGTAGAGCTTAGCTCCAGGGCAGTGTAGATGTTGCTGTTATGGAAGTAGCACTCGTGGTGCAGTATAGTGGAGGGGGTGATGGTGCAGCAGTAATAATTGGCAGAGACAGTGGGGTGCAGTCTTCAGAGTTTACTCACAGTTGTTAAGTTCCTCAGGTTGCACTTTCCGGATTATGACCTCCCACACCGCGCTGCGTTCACCAGGCAAGGGTTCAGCAAACTCCCAGGTGTTTCAAGAGTGCCTGACAGGACCCATTCTATAAGCCCTTCTCAGCCGTCTTCCTGCGCTGGCCCTCACCCTTCTTGCCCTGCGTCTCGCCAAACAATGTCCCAAGCCAGTATCCTCGGATCTTTCTGGGCAACCTGGAGTTCCCTGGATCCTATGTGGTTACCTTTTTGGCGACTTGAATGCGGATGTGGCAACTGCACCCTGAAAGTACAGAAGCCTCCGGTTTCCAGTTGAACTTTGTAATTCTCACTGATTAGGGGCCGGTCCCCTCTGCGGCTCGATCCCTCCACCGCCTGATAGATTCGGAGCGTACGGGTGACCTCCAGCACTGCCCGTACCCCTGGGATCCCTTCTTCGTTCCTGGAGCCTTTCTCATGTTCCTCTCCTCCTCAGTCTGTCCTGGGCCTCTCTGGCTAGGCCATCCTCCTCCTGAGCAGAGCTCCTGCAGAGCTCCTGCTCCCTCTACTTCTCCTCTCAGACTGAACACACTGACCGACTACACACCCAAGATGGCTTCTCTCTATATACTATCCCTTACAAGTGTTCCCCTGATTTACTACCTCCACCCACACCCACTACATGGTTCCCCCTACTTTTGTTCCCCCACTCCAGCCAGGGACAGGACTCAGCAGGGAAGCGATGCATCTTGCCCCTCCTGCTGGTCTGGAGTAGTGTAGTGTTGGATGCAGGTGTTAGGGTCTCGGGCAGCACTCTATCCTTACCTGAGAGTGAGATACCACACCTCTGGATGAGATGCAGTACCTCTGTGGCGACTGAACCCTCAGGGGTGCCACATTTTAAATTTTCCATTGATGGAGCTGTATGAGGTCCTGATCTTTTGCGTGGCAAAATTATGAGTTTATTGCTACCATTTTTGGTACATATGTAAATTTAATTGCTTTTTTTTCTTTACAGTGTTGTATCATACATGTTCCAATATTTTATTTGATAGATCAGACTTTTATGAATGCAGAGATACCTAATATGCTTTTTTTGTTCTTTCTTTGTTTTAAACTGGGAAAGGGGGGTGATGTGAATTCATACATTTAAAAACATTTTTTTTACTTTATTTTTTCGTTTTCTCGGGACAGTAGAACCTGGGATCATTTGAGTGCTTTATCTTTATTCTACAATACCATAGTATTGCATTATATGGAAAAACTACAAATTTCCTATATAGTCCAGACTGTGTTTATGTAACATCCCTGGCGGCGTGCTGGCATGGCTTACCACCTCCCACCATGCAAGACCGCCATCTTACCTATCAATCCAGGCTGCATACTTTGCTCCAGTACCTGCTGTGTCTCTTGTCTGATTGCTTAGGGTGGCGGCATGGCTACTGCCTGATTCTTATAGCTACTGTGTGCGCACTCCTAATGCTTCCCCAGCCTATTTCTGTGAGTCACTGGATACTTAAACCCCCTCCACCCAGTAGGGAGTGCCTGAGCAACACTTTCATTCAGTGTGTTCTGTGCAACTGAGTTGCCAGGTCCTGTCCGGTATCTTGTCGGTTTCCGCCCCTGGGGGCTGTATACCCAGGCCTTTTCTGTGATTTCTAGTCTGTCTCCGCCACCCTGGGGGCTGAGTTCCCAGGCTCGCTGCTGTATCTTATTCCTGGTTCAGTTCCTGTCTGAACTGTGTCCTAGACCGTTATCTGTTTCTCTCTATGTCCGAACCTTCTCTTTTCCTGCAGTGTCTGAACCTGCACCTAACTCCAACTTGTTGTCTCTGAACTTCTGTTTGTGAGTTTTGTGTACACTCGCTACTTCATTGTAAGTACATTGTGTGTATCTGGTTCTGCTTGTTCACCGCACCTGCGGTTTTCCTCTGCTCTGCTTGCTCACCGCAGCTGCGGTTTCGCTCTGCTCTGCTTGTTCACCGCACCTGCGGTTTCACTCTGCTATGCTTGTTCACCGCACCTGCGTTTTTGCTCTGCTCTGCTTGTCCACTGCACCTGCGGTCTCGCTCTGCTTGCTCACCGCACCTGCGGTTTTGCTCTGCCCTGCTTGTTCACTGCACTTGTAGTTTCGCTCTGCTCTGCTTGTTCACCGCACCTGCATTTTTGCTCTGCTCTGCTTGTCCACCGCACCGGCGGTTTCGCTCTGCTTTCTCACCGCACCTGCGGTTTTGCTCTGCCCTGCTTGTTCACTGTACTTGCAGTTTCGCTCTGCTCTGCTTGTTCACCGCACCTGCGGTTTTGCTCTGCTCTGCTTATTCACCGCACCTGTGGTTTCGCTCTGCTCTGCTTGTTCACCACACCTGCAGTTTTGCTCTGCTCAGCTTGTTCACCACACCTGCGGTTTCGCTCTGCTCAGCTTGTTCACCGCACCTGCGGGTTTTGCTCTGCTCTGCTTGTCTACCGCACCTGTGGGTTTTGCTCTGCTCTGCTTGTTTACCGCACCTGCGGGCTTTTCTCTGCTTGTCTACCGCACCTGCGGGTTTTGCTCTGCTCTGCTTGTCTACCGCATCTGCGGGTTTTGCTCTGCTCAGCTTGTCTACCGCATCTGCGGGTTTTGCTCTGCTCTGCTTGTCTACCGCACCTGCGGGTTTTGCTCTGCTCTGCTTATCTACCGCAACTGTGGGTTTTCCTCTGCTCTGCTTGTCTACCGCACCTGCAGGTTTTGCTCTTCTCTGCTTGTCTACCTCACCTGCGGTTTTGCTCTGCTCTGCTTGTCTACCGCGCCTGCAGGTTTTGCTCTGCTCTGCTTGTCTACCTCACCTGCTGGTTTTGCTCTGCTCTGCTTGTCTACCACACCTGAGGGTTTTGCTCTGCTCTGCTTGACTACGGCACCTGCAGGTTTTGCTCTGCTCTGCTTGTCTACCTCACCTGCTGGTTTTGCTCTGCTCTGCTTGTCTACCACACCTCCGGGTTTTGCTCTCTTCTGCTTGTTCACCACACCTGCGGTTTCGCTCTTCTCAGCTTGTTCACCGCACCTGCGGGTTTCGCTGTGTTCTGCTTGTTTACTGCACCTGCGGGTTTTGCTCTGCTCTGCTTGTCTACGGCACCAGCAGGTTTTGTTCTGCTCTGCTTTTTTACCGCACCTGCGGGCTTTGCTCTGCTCTGCTTGTCTACTGCACATGCGGGTTTTGCTCTGCTCTGCTTGTTTACTGCACCTGCGGGCTTTGCTCTGCTCTGCTTGTCTACCGCACCTGCGGGTTTTGCTCTGCTTTACTTGTCTACCGCACCTGCGGGTTTTGCTCTGCTCTGCTTGTCTACCACACCTGCGGGTTTTGCTCTGCTTTACCTGTCTACCGCACCTGCGGGTTTTGCTCTGCTCTGCTTGTCTACCACACCTGCGGGTTTTGCTCTGCTCTGCTTGTCTACCGCACCTGCGGGTTTTGCTCTGCTTTACTTGTCTACCGCACCTGCGGGTTTTGCTCTGCTCTGCTTGTCTACCACACCTGGGGGTTTTGCTCTGCTCTGCTTGTCTACGGCACCAGCAGGTTTTGTTCTGCTCTGCTTTTTTACCGCACCTGCGGGCTTTGCTCTGCTCTGCTTGTCTACCGCATCTTCGGGTTTTGCTCTGCTCTGCTTGTCTACCGCACCTGCGGGTTTTGCTCTGCTCTGCTTGTCTACCGCACCTGCGGGTTTTGCTCTGCTTTACTTGTCTACCACTCCTGCGGGTTTTGCTCTGCTCTGCTTGTCTACCGCACCTGCGGGTTTTGCTCTGCTCTGCTTGTCTGCTGCTCCTGCGGCTCCGTTCCTGTATCCCAGTCAATACTGATCCCTATCCTGCCTGTGTTCCTACCTGCCAGTGCCCGCCTGTCTGCATGCCAGCCGTGCCTGCCAGTGCCCACCTGTCTATATGCCAGCCTAACCTGCCTGTTCCTGCATTCCCCGGTGTGGGTCAACAGCTGTGACCGGGGTCTGACCTGGAGTAGCACCAGGTCCCTCTGCTCAGTTCCTCCCTGGTTCACGGAGTCAATTGAGCCGCCATGTGACCTTGGTTGGACAGAGTTGATACTTAGTTACGCCCCTCCAGGCACTCCTCGGTTCATGGTCTAGTGCAGGGGTCTCAAACACGCGGCCCTGATGCTGCTTTATGCGGCCCGCAGGCACAGACCCCTTGACGATCCCGACCTGGTCCAGGAGGAGCCGCCGACAGCAGCGCTGAATTGCCACACAGAGACTGTTTCCCATCACTGCATTTCCAATGCCAGCCGCCGGCCAATCAGAGGCCAGCAGCTGATATCTGCGTGTCGGCGCAGCGAGTATGACGTCATTGCCATATGCAGATGTCAGCTGCTGGCCTCTGATTGGCCGGCGGCTGACATTGAAAATGCTGTGCTGGGAGACGGTCTCTGTGCGGCAATGCAGCGCTGCTGTCGGCGGCTCCTCCTGGACCAGGTCGGGATCGTCAAGGGGTCGGACTCTGTGGTGCCTGCGGGCCACATCTGCAGGAAGGCCGCCGAGGGAACGGAGGACAGGTGAGAATCATCTTTTTTTTTTTCTATTTTATGTGTGTGAAGAACAGCACAGGGGGCACAGTGCCACAGGATGGGGACCTGGTTGGGGCACATAGCCACAGGATGGGGACCTGGATGGGGCACAGAGCCACAGGATGGGAACCTGGATGGGGCACATTAGTACAAGATGGGGACTTGGATGGGGAACATTACTACAAGATGTTTTCCATTATTACTATATGATGCTAATTGTAAGACAATATTACTGTATGTGGCCAATTGGGGGAAATAAAATTGTAAAAAAAATAAAA
Source organism: Phyllobates terribilis (assembly GCF_046119375.1). Taxonomy (NCBI): domain Eukaryota; kingdom Metazoa; phylum Chordata; class Amphibia; order Anura; family Dendrobatidae; genus Phyllobates; species Phyllobates terribilis. The sequence goes on from NW_027362761.1 coordinate 794,817,961, forward strand.
AATAAAATAAAGCATGAAAAAATATTGAGCACTAAAAATGCTGTTTTATATGTAAACTAAAGTAAACACAAAAAAGTGCACGTTTATTATCGCCACATCCATAACGACCCAAGCCATAAAAAAATAAACACGGCAAAAATGTTCAAAAGGTGTATACAAAAAAAATGGTATCACTAAAAATGTCACATTGAACAAAGAATGCGGCCCCCCAAATTCAAATTTTTTCCATGTGCGGCCCATATACCCAGCCGAGTTTGAGACCCCTGGTCTAGTGGGATCATTAACCACGCTCACGCTAGTCAGTGCGGGCACCAGGGTAACATTTTGCTCAGGCCATGGTCCCCGTTGAGCCCCATGGCCCTTCGCTCTCGGAGACATTAGAATACTTGTCTGGCGAATATGTGCACCAAGGAAAACTTTTCTCTCAAACTGAGGTTCAGGCGATTTATGCACCAGCCCAAATGGAGCTATCAGTACTCGTTCCTGCGGATCCACCACGGTACTATGGGGATCCAAAATAAAGTGTGCATTTGTGGAGCAATGTATGCTGCATTTCAAATTCTATGCTCACTATTTTCCCACTGATCGGGTTAAAGTAGCATTCGTGATGTCCTACTTAGCGGGTGATGCCTTGAATTGGATCACCCCCTACGGGAAGCATGGGATCCTATTGTCTCTGATCTGCAGGCCTTCCTGGTGGCCTTTCTAATGGTCTTCGATGACCCTAACCTTGAGGCTTCTGCTAAAGCTTCCTTTCCCAATATCCTGGAGCAGTCCCGATGGGTGATGCATGTAGGTAGCCCACCAGCTCTCCAGCCTGAAGAGACTGCCACCCACACAGAATCCACACAGGATGACAATGCTCCACAGAATACTTCTCTTCCCAACCTCAAGAGGCATTCCAGACGTGCAAGGCGTAGAGGTAACCCGTCACGCCAGGTTCTGTCCACCCAAAGACCACCTGTTCCCCAGCCTGTTGAGTCAGCTACCTGCACAGAATCCATGAAGGATGACTATGTTCGTCAGGCAAAGCAGAGGACAGAACTCAGTCACAAAATCGGATTACGGTCCCACTGCAGTTGTTTGGGACACCCTGATGGTCTCTGTCCAGCGAAGGTTGCAGAATCCCAAGACATTAGGCCTGTAGGAGAGTCTGCCCTTGGCGTGAGTGTTTCCTCTCCACAGATGACCGTGACTGTCTCCGTGGCAAGTGAAGGCCTCGGATTAACCCGAAGTTTTGGGCGTAAAGCCTTGAAGAGTCTGTGTCTGATTCCCGTCCGACAACTCCAGAATCCGGTTTGGGCATTGTCAGCAGAAGGACGAGCCCTACTTAGAAACAGTCAAAATATGTCTGTACAAATTAAGCTCCAGATTGGAGCATTACACATGAAGAAGTTCACATTCCAGGTGCTGTCTGGTTAACCCACAGGTCGCCCAGAGCCGAGAGATCTAGTGCCCGCTCAGGTCTGGAGATCCTGCATGGTGTTTCCTTGGGGACTGCTGAGGTACAAGGGGTGTCCAGTCCCCATATCTTCAGGACAGCAGTGTCTTCTTCTTCTTCTTCTTCAGATCTGCTAGTTGCTGACTCGCTGTGCGCTGAAGTCTCCGAAGGAAGGGAAGCGGAGGCATTGTCCCCACACAGTCTAGACGATTGTACCAATCATCTGGCTTTAGGCTCCGCCCCGCCTTGCAGATGTTTCATCTCAGAAACGAGACTGAAGTTGGCCCCTAAGCAAGGATCCTCCATCTCTAACAAATCTGGCAATAAGTCCATCAAGGCGGTGGCTACCTCCAAGTCTCTGCACCCCTCCAACCAGGCGGAGGACCTCCAGTTGCCTCCTGAATCCTCATGGGTGCTATCTGATAACAAATGGAGAGAGACTTTTCTGCACCCTGTACCTGGTACTTCGCCCACTTCATCCAGTAAGCTTGGCAAAGTGTACATCAAAGCGGTGGTTACCCCCAAGTCTCTGCACCCCTCCAACCCGGTGGTGGATCTCCAGTTGTCCCGTGAATCTTTTGGGGTGCTATCCGATATTAACAAATAGAGAGAGACTTTCTTGTGTCTTGTTCCTGGTACTTCACTCACTTCATCTGTTGCTGAGGATGGCTCAAAGGGAGGAAGCATCCTAGTCACCAAGATGGTGAAACCAGTTTCGTTCCCTCTAGTGGACAGAAGAGGTAATCTTCTTGAAGAGAAGGATCGGCCTCCAAATTCTCTGCAGAAATTCCTTGCAGGCTTGAAGAAGAGGGGGCGTAAAGGGGGGGTACTGTAACATCTCTGGCGGCGTGCTGGCATGGCTTACCACCTCCCACCATGCAAGACCGCCATCTTACCTATCAATCCAGGCTGCACACTTTGCTCCAGTACCTGCTGTGTCTCTTGTCTGATTGCTTAGGCCGGCAGCGCGGCTACTGCCTGATTCTTATAGTTACTGCGTGCGCACTCCTAATGCCTTCCCAGCCTATTGCTGTGAGTCACTGGATACTTAAACCCCCTCTACTTAGTAGGCGGTGCCTGAGCAACACTTTCATTCAGTGTGTTCTATGCAACTGAGTTGTGATGTTCTGTCCTGTATCTTGTCTGTTTCCGCCCCTGGGGGCTGTATACTCAGGCCTGTTCTGTGACTTCTAGTCTGTCTTCGCCACCCTGGGGGCTGAGCTCCCAGGCTCATTCCTATATCTTATTACTGGTTCAGTTCCTGTCTGAACTGTGTACTAGCCCGTTATCTGTTTCTCTCTATGTCCGAACCTTCTCTTTTCCTGCAGTGTCTGAACCTGCACCTAACTCCAATTCGTTGTCTCTGAACTTATGTTTGAGAGTTTTGTGTACACTCGCTACTTCATTGTAAGTACCTTGTGTGTATCTGGTTCTGCTTGTTCACCGCACCTGCGGTTTCGTCTGCTCTGCTTGTTCACCGCACCTGTGGTTTCGCTATGCTCTGCTTGTTCACCACACCTGCGGTTTCGCTCTGCTCTGCTTGTTTACCGCACCTGCGGTTTTGCTCTGCTCTGCTTGTACACCGCACCTGCGGTCTCGCTCCGCTCTGCTTGTCCACCGCACCGGCGGTTTCGCTCTGCTCCGCTCTGCTTGTTCACCGCACCTGCGGCTTCGCTCTGCTCTGCTTGTTCACTGCACCTGCGGTTTCGCTCTGCTCAGCTTGTTCACCGCACCTGCGGTTTCACTCTGCTCAGCTTGTTCACCGCACCTGCGGTTTTGCTCTGCTCAGCTTGTTCACCGCACCTGCGGGTTTTGCTCTGCTTGTTTACCGCACCTTTGGGTTTTGCTCTGCTCTGCTTGTCTACCGCACCTGCGCGTTTTGCTCTGCTCTGCTTGTCTACCTCAACTGCGGGTTTTGCTCTGTTCTGCTTGTCTACCACATCTGCGGGTTTCTCTCTGCTCTGCTTGTCTACCGCATCTGCGGGTTTTGCTCTGCTCTGCTTGTCTACCGCACCTGCGGGTTTTGCTCTGCTCTGCTTGTCTACTGCACCTGCGGGTTTTGCTCTGCTCTGCTTGTCTACCACACCTGCGGGTTTTGCTCTGCTCTGCTTGTCTACAGCACCTGTGGGTTTTGCTCTGCTCTGCTTATCTACCGCAACTGCGGGTTTTGCTCTGCTCTGCTTGTCTACCCGATCTACGGGTTTTGCTCTGCTCTGCTTGTCTACCACTCCTTTGGCTCCATTCCTGTGTCCCAGTCTGTTCTGGTCCCTATCCTGCCTGCGTTCCTACCTGCCATTACCCTCCTGTCTGCATTCCAGCTGTGCCTGCCAGTGCCCACCTATCTTCATGCCAGCCGTGCCTGCTAGTGCCCACCTGTCTTCATGCCAGCCGTGCCTGCCAGTGCCCACCTGTCTACATGCCAGCCATGCCTGCCAATATCCATCTCTCTGCATGCCAGTCGTGCCTGCCAGTGCCCACCTGTCTACATGCCAGCCATGCCTGCCAATATCCATCTGTCTGCATGCCAGTCGTGCCTGCCAGTGCCCACCTGTCTGCATGCCAGTCGTGCCTGCCAATGCCCACCTGTCTATATGCCAGCCTAACCTGCCTGTTCCTGCATTCCCTGGTGTGGGTCAACAGCTGTGACCGGGGTCTGACCTGGAGTAGCACCTGGTCCCTCTGCTCGGTTCCTCCCTGGTTCACGGAGACGACTGAGCCGCCATGTGACCTTGGTCAGACCGAGTTGATACTTAGTTACGCCCCTCCAGGAACTCCTCAGTTCATGGTCCAGTGGGATCACTAACCACGCTCACGCCAGTCAGTCCGGGCGCCAGCGTAACAGTTTAGGATTCACATGAGTACCAACACAGGAATCATGAGGGCCTGCAGTAGAACTCGACTGTCATGCCATCTTATTGGCTCTCTGAGAGCGCATCATGCGGAAGCTGATGGGCTCCCAAAACGTTCTGCCCTTGGAATCATTGGCTTAAGTAATTTTGTCAGTCTTCATAACAGTAGCATTTAAAGGGCTAAAGGGTTCTGAATGGAACTAGCTCCAGTCGCTGCTATTAGAGGTGGTTACTGGCTGTACAATGCATTGTATGCATTGTATGGAGCTCCTGAGACCATTCCATATACCAGCACCCAACACAAGACGCATCACTACATCCTATGACAGGAATAGTTAATATACTACTGTAAAGTGCGCGAGAGCAGTAGTCATGACCGAGCTGCTGTCTGGTTATGCCCTGGCACTTTACAGACAAATGGTGGCCCAGTCCCAGTGTGCTATCAGGTGTGGGGTGCATCACACTCCCTTGCAGGACTCAGGCATCCGCTGCCTCCAGGCATACGTCCTCAGGAGCTGCCGCACACAATTTAGAGGACACCAAGTTCTTTACAACAGGCAAACGTTTACTGGTCTGTTCAAGTTCATCAGGTGTTGACATGTGTGATAGGGCACCGCATTTCTTGTTTCTTCCTTCTTTAGTACGCTACCTGTTCAGCTCTAAAACTCGTTTGTCCTGGACTATCCCCAAGCCCACTGACTCCATCAGTCTCAGGGTTTTCCTGTCCACTTTAGCAGTGCATTCAGGACCGGCTACCAGCCCTTCATGTGGTTCCACATCCACCGACTTTGAGATGTCGGAAGTCCAGGCTCTCTCCATGGTACCTGAACCGAGTGCTAGGCTCTAGACATTACAGGAATGTCCACAAGGGATATCAGTATGGCCTCCCACTGCCTAGAAAGACTGGCACATGCTGCGCCTAGCAGCCCACAGCACCCGAACTTGACCTTGTCACTGCACTTTCCTACCTAACTCATGAGCAGGAAATGCCTACCTTTTACTAACACTAGTCCCCACCCACTGAGCTAGTTCTATCATTAACTATGTCCTATCCTATAGCCTACAAATAAAGTAGCACTCTGTAACGCTACAGTATGCAGACATGAAATATATGAAATTTGAATTGCATTACTGCTCTAGAAAATAGAAATAATTGAGAATTCTTGGCGCATAAATTGGCCAATTCATGTGTACCTGGCAGCCATGGTAAGGCGACTCTCGTTGCTTGGAACCTATCTAGTGTGAATCCTCTCTTATACTGAAGTCTACATATATATAAGAAGTTGAGATCCTGCTATAATTAAAACCGCCAGAGGCTTAGGGGTGGAGTGCTCAGTCAGAAAGCCTATGTATACAAATATCAAAAGACTGACCGTCACTTCATTAACAGAAAACTGGTCTGTACAGGTGCTTACTAAGAGTAGCCATCTCCCTATATAACCAGCAAATAAAGTAGCACTCTGTAGCGCTACAGTATGCAGACATGAAATATATGAAATTTGAATTGCATCACTGCTCTAGAAAATAGAAATAATTGAGAATTCTTAGCGCATAAATTGGCCAATTCATGTGTACCTGGCAACCATGGTACGGTGACTCTCGTTGCTGGGAACCTATCTAGTATTAATCCTCTCTTAGACTGAAGTCTACATGTATATGGGAAGGTAGGATCTTGCTATAATTAAAACTGCCTGAGGCTTTGGGGTGGAGTGTTCAGTCAGAAAGCCTATGTATACAAATATCAAAAGACTGACTGCACTTCCAAAACAGAAAACTGGTGTGTACAGCTGCTTACTAAGAGTAGCGCGATTGTAGTCTTCAGGGACAGGAATAAGGTAAGACAGTCCACATCCCTACACTACTGTTACTGTATATAGTTCTCATATTCTGTAGTTATAAATATATGCATCATATATATAAATATTAAATAAGGAGAGGCACAGTGAGACATTTTGTTATTTACTACATACAGGAGCTTCTCACAAAATTAGAATATCATCAAAAAGTTAATTTATTTCAGTTCTTCAATACAAAAAGTGAAAATCATGCATATATCATATAGCGTCATTATAAACAGAGTGATCTATTTCAAGTGTTTGTTTCTGTTAATGTTGATGATTATGGCTTACAGCCAATGAAAACACAAAAGTCATTATCTCAGTAAATTAGAATAATTAACAAAAAACACCTGCAAAGGCTTCCGAAGCATTTAAAAAGGTCCCTTAGTCTGTTTCAGTAGGCTCCACAATCATGGGGAAGACTGCTGACTTGACAGATGTCCAGAAGGCAGTGATTGACACACTCTACAAGGCGGGTAAGTCAAAAAAGGTCATTGCTAAAGAAGCTGGCTGTTCACAGAGTGCAGTATCCAAGCATATTAATGGAAAGTTGAGTGGAAGGAAAAAGTGTGGTACAAAAAGGTGCACAAGCAACCGGGATAACCGCAGCCTTGAAAGAATTGTTAAGAGAAGGCCACTCAAAAATTTGGGGGAGATTCACAAGGAGTGTACTGCTGCTGGAGTCATTGCTTCAAGAGCCACCACACAGACGTATCCAGGACATGGGTTACAAGTGTTGCATTCCTTGTGTCAAGCCACTCATGACCAATAGACAACACCAGAAACGTCTTGGGCCAATGAGAAAAAGACCTGGACTGTTGCTCAGTGGTCCAAGGTGTTGTTTTCAGATGAAAGTAAATTTGGATATCATTTGGAAACCAAGGTCCCAGAGTCTGAAGGAAAAGTGGAGAGGCACACAATCCAAGCTGCTTGAGGTCTAGTGTGAAGTTTCCACAATCAGTGATGGTTTGGGGAGCCATGTCATCGGGTGGTGTAGGTCCACTGTGTTTAATCGAGACCAAAGTCAGCGCAGCCGTCTACCAGGAAATTTTAGAGCACTTCATGCTTCTCTCTGCCGGCAAGCTTTTTGAAGATGGAAATTTCATTCTCCAGCATGACTTGGCACCTGTCCACACTGCCAAAAGTACCAATACTTGGTTTAAAAACAACAGTACCACTGTGCTTGATTGGCCAGCAAACTAGCCCAACCTTAACCCCATAGAGAATCTATGGGGTATTGTCAAGAGGAAGATGAGAGATACCAGACCCAACAATGCAGACAAGCTGAAGGCTGATATCAAAGCAACCTGGGCTTCCATAACACCTCAGCAGTGACACAGGCTGATCGCCTCCATGCCATGCTGCACTGATGCAGTAATTGATGCAAAAGGAGCCCCGACCTAGTATTGAGTGCATTTACTGAACATACATTTCAGTAGGCCAACATTTCGGATTTTAAAAACATTTTTCAAGCTCGTGTTATAAAGTATTCTAATTTACTGAGATAATGACTTTCGTGTTTTCATTGGCTGTAAGCCAAAATCATCAACATTAACAGAAATAAACACTTGAAATAGCTCAGTCTGTTTGTAATGACTCTATATAATATATGTGTTTCACTTTTTGTATTGAAGAACTGAAATAAATTAACTTTTTGATTATATTCTAATTTTGTGAGAAGCACCTGTATAAATACTATATTATAGTACTTATACAGGTGCTATACTATAATATACACTATATAGTGTATAAACATGGGAAAAAATGCAATTTCAGCTCTATGCCAAGTGGAGAAATGTAGCAACAAATCCATCCAATGATTGTTAGACACCTCCATGCCGGTTTAATCGAGAGAAAAATTAAAGTAACATAAAAGTTGGGATCCAGCACTAATTGAAAAGATGAAAAACATTATTTTATTTCCATCTTAATAAAAATCATATGAAAAAATGGAACTCGAGACGCATATGATCACTTTGCATCTTTCAAACTTGCATGAGTCCTTAGTCATAGTAATGCTTCAGATTTATCATGTTGATTGTGTTTAATTTTCAAGTCTACTCTACAGTTAAAGAGGGGGGTGGTCTCGAAATGTGACGCCATTCCTGGGCTATTTTAAAATATAAATTATTTTGAATTATATCTGAAGCATTGCTAGGATTATAGACCTATAGGAGTTCAAAATACGTAAAGCGGCTATATGTATCCTGCGTTCCATTTTTACATGTGATTTTTTTTACTGAAATGAAAATAAAATAATATTTTTAAGTTTTCAATTAGTGCTAATACACAAACATTTACCATAAATGTTATGTGTATATCCCTTATATATGGCTGAACTCATGACAATGCAAATTACCAACATTATCATAACAAATGTCTGTCCCTGTGCACATAACCTCCATTAACTCTTTTTTTAAAGGTTGAATATGAGAATCAGTACTATGTGACCATATGACATGTCTAGTATGGCATTCACATGCATGTCAAGAAATTGAAATTAATGACATTTTACTTTCTGACTTGCTGAACTAAGTATTTAATGCCCTCGGTGATCTTCTTGCAGTTAATATCTTAATAGTGAAATGAAAATGAAAAAACAGACAGCTAGCGAATGTATTGTGTCTTAAGGAATGCATCTTCGGTGTTGGTTCTTGAAGATGGATGAATTTATTTTTTAATTGTATTGAGCAATTAGAATTACATTTGCAGATATTATAAGCTTCTCATTGGCATATATATATATATATATATATATATATTTCCCTCAGGTCTGAAAAAAAATATAGTTTTGCATTTCAATCCCCATATCCTTGAAGAGATTGAAATTACTGTGTAAGTCATTCCTGTGCCATAATGGTTTCAGTAAGGCATCCGGGTCCACAGAGTTTCTAATTGTCTAGCTGCAAAATGTTGCTTAGGTTCTATTATTTTAATAGTGAGGAATGCATTGGGGATCATTGGTTAATAGAGGCCACTTCCCAGCAGCTATGTAAGCTTTCCTATTTTTTTTTTCATTCACAGTATGCAGAGAAAAAATTAAATGGCCATTTGATATACACCACTGCAGAAACTAGAATTGATTTTTTTTATTTTAAATTATATTCATTTCTCACTTCAATTTCTAATAGCTGTCCTAAAGTGATGTCTATAATGCCACCTGAGAGATGAAGTGCCGACATATTTGCGCACATTAGCTGCTGATTGACTATATGTCATTCAAGAATCTCAAAGATTCACTCTGTATCTTGGGGCAAGATGTTTATTCTAACTTCTCTGAACAATGTGGCAAAGACCTTGGAAAAATAATGTGAGCATAAATGGTGAAATTAAATTAAAATTTATTTTTTGAAAAAGCTATTCTCTTAAGAATATTTCAGTCTAACAAAAGAACTGATAGATGAAGTACTTACTAACTGGTCAGGAACACAAGAGTTTGAAGGGGTTTTCCAAGTTGATTGGTACCCACTAACAGGATGGCAAAATATTTTTAACCCGTTCCTGGCAAAGTCAGTTTTCACCTTTCTGAGCAGGAGAAATTTTTCAAATGTAATATGTCAATTTATGTGGTAATTGCTCTGGAATTTTTGTACATATCCCAGTGACTCTGAGAAAGTTTATTTGCAGCAAATTGTACTTTATGATAGTGGTAAATGTAGGTCGATTAAACTTGCATCTATTTATGAAAATATTGGAAATGTGGCAAAAATGTTAAAAAAATTAAAATTTTAAAAATTAGAATTTTTCTGGCCTTAAAACACATACGACACAACATAAAATAGTTAGCAAAAGGAAACATTTACCTCGTGTCTACTTTATTCCAGTATCAATTTTGAAATTACTTTTTTTTTAGTTAGGGTGTTAGAAAGATTTGAAGTTTAGCAGCAATTTTTATATTTTTTTCAATGAAATTTACAAAACCTGTTTGTTTTGGACCACTTTTTCACTTTTGAATTTATATCGAGGGACCTATATGTCATAAATCCGCCAGACAAGACCGAATTTTAAAAACTGCACTCTTCAGTTATTCAAACCAGTATTCAAGAAGTTTAACTCTTCAGGTGCATCACAGGAATTAAGGAATTAAGTGGAATGAAAAAATATTTTTTTTTTACTAAGATGTTAATATAACCCAAAATTTTTCATCTTCACAAAGTATAATTGGAAAAAATGTACACTGCAATTTTTTCTAAATATGGTAAAAGTACATGTGTGGTTGCAAACTACTACATGGAAGGGCTTAGAAGGGAGGGAGTGCTATTTCACTTTTATTTTGGTAAATTTATCTTGATTAGATTGCAGGGCTTCTGAGGTGCCAAAACAGAAGAAACTACAACAAGTGACCCCTTTAAACCCCTAGCGACCTCCAATATGCCTTAAAGCGGTGGCCGTTAAGGGGACTTATTCCTGATCACTGTTTTAAAATGGCAGTCAGGAATAAGTGAATAGCGCCCCACTGTGGGCAAAATTCCAGCAAATGACAGCTGTACATGACAGCAGACACACTGCAGTATCCAGCCCGGCTGGTTTTGGAACCGATCAGAGCCGATTAACCCCTTAAGCACAGCTGTCGATTGCAGCAGTGGTATCTAAGTGGTTAAAAGGAGGTTAAAAGACACCCAATGGCAGGGTCGTCCCCATCGGCGCTCGTAATTGAGGGTGCTAATCATTGCCATTGTACCCTGACGTCATCTGATTACCCCAGGGTATGGAGGTTTATAGGATCCTGCTATAAGCCGTGTCTTACAGGTTGCATCAGTGAGACACTGACAAGTCTCAGCCACTGCAGTACATGAATACTGCAATGCATGAGACCAGCAATCAAAGGGAAGAATATACATGTCCCCCAGTGGGAATAAGTGAAAAAGTGAAAAAAGTTAAATAAAATGTGTAAAAAAGTACAAAAAAAATAATGTGCACATAAATGACGAAAAGCTCATTTTGCTGCTAAAAACGTGTTTGTGTTAAAACAAAAATAAACAAAAAAGTACACATAATTGGTATCGCCGCGTCTGGAATGACCCAATCTGTAAAACTGACGCATTATTTGTTCCATTTGGCAAACATCATAAAAAAATTAAAAATGCGCCAAAAATGACGCTTTTTTCATCATTCTAACTGTTAGGAGGGCGGTTGCAGACAACTTTATTATAATGGAACGCAACCGACCCCGTGGTCCGCGATGCAGCCTGGAGGACTGATGCCGAACACTTTCCGGGTGGAAAGTAAAGCAACCAACTTAAATGATAAACCCTTCCGTGTTACTGCACACAGGAATGGGTATAGCCGTTCGCTCTATCTCCGTTAACAGCACGGGAGATGTGCGACCGGGAAACTATTTGTAGCCCTGTTACTGCACAGGGACTACACTGGCGGTGCTAGGATGCGTGTGTGACTACGCCGACGGGTACACGTGCCTCCAGCCGGCGTGATACCGGACTGAAGAGTACTACTCCACGTGGCAGACAGGTGATAGCCGTGAATAGGATGTCTTCAGGCTGCTCGGGGTGTTAGGCGACCCCTTTGGCAGAGCCAGACTGCTAGACGAGGCTACCTGCCTACTTTCACTACTTGGAGCACAGTAGTCCACACACAGCTACATTTGCTCAATGATCTGAGCGCGCCGCCATGTTTGTGGGCAGGCCTTTTAAAGACTAAGCCCTGCCCACCGACGCGCCATTGGTGACGCCACCCTTGGACAAATCAGGCGGTGCCAGGTCACCGGGTCAGGTGGGTGCCAAACCACCAATCATGATCCGCCAGGTCACGGGCATGCTCAGTGCGGCGAATCCTGGACTTAGACTCCAAAAGCCCTGTCTCCCTCCGCAACCTATGCTTAACATTGATAGGCACAAATACCCTGGAGACAATTTGTACATCTTGTGGACCAGCTAGGTGTTGGGGCTGATGATGATGCTGAGCAGCATCAGCCCTGGCTGGATCAAAATGGGAGACCACCGAAGGCTCTCGACCAATTTTGAATCCAGCAACAGACTGACACCTAACACACAAAATATTCAATGAAAAGTGATGAAAAAATTGGGTGAAACAAATGGTATGAATGAAAACACCAAACTGTCCCACAAAGAACAAGCCCTAATATGACTCATTCAGCAAAAAAATAAAAAAGTTACAGCTCTCAGAATATGGCAATGCAAAAACAAATCCTGATATCGCTGTAAGCGCATCGATCCAAAGAATGAATTGCATTTATCACTTTTACCACATGGTGAACAGCGCAAAAAAAAAAAAACATTAGTTGAATTGCTTGTTTTTGTTAATTCTGAGTCTAAAAAATCTAAATAAAAAGTGATCAAAAAAACATTATTTGCCCCAAAATGATGGAAAAAATTTTTCCAACTCATCAAGCAAAAATTAAGCCTTCATATAGCTCTGTTTGCCAAAAAATAAAAATGTTACAGCTCTCAGAATATCAGTCCAACAATAGAGAGTAATTAGTGACTCTGTGTCCACCAAACTAAACAAACCTATGAATATGACACATAGTCAATATAATATAATAAGATTTTTCATTTTATTAAAGAAAAAAATTAAAACACCAAAAAGGTACAATTAGGAAAACAATGCCCAAGAACAACAGACATCCGGGGATTATCTGGTATAGAATCACAAAGAGACACCGATCTCAAATTACAGAGTTAATCATAGGGCTAACGGGTCATATAGTGCATAATATAAAGTGCATGGTGCAATAAATATTTTCCCAATTAGGTATAAAGACACTAGCAAATGTTAAGGTAAAGAATTATACACTGCCTATGTGAACACAGTGAAGCACGTAGCTAAAAGTGTGAAGCCCGTCTATTGTGAGAAAAAGGGGATTTTTAAGGCAACTATGAGCCTAAAACCCCTGGCAAAAATTATGGAATCACCGGGCTCGGAGGATGTTCATTCAGTTGTTTAATGTTGTTTAAAAAAAGCAGATCACTGACATGGCACAAAACTAAAGTCATTTCAAATGGCAACTTTAGGGCTTTAACCCTCCGTCACATACAATAGGCCTGACAGGCACATCTCTTTTACTTTCATTTCTCCTTCCTCACCAGATTGTGAGGAAATCCCCTCCCTCCAGGTAGTCTCCTGTCTCTAGCAGCTCTGTGAAACCTCATACCACAGTTGGATTGCAGAGCTTCAGGAGGACAGATATAACTGCGCTAATCTCTCAGGCTCATTGTATGTGAACACGTCACACTCAATAAGGTTGGTATTTTATGTTTTTATTCATCACAATTGTTTATTTAGCTTGTTTTATGAATGTATAACACAAAGTGTGAGGATATTTCATAGAAATAAGGCCGATTAAAAAAGAAAGTGTGCTGCTCAGGCATATACAGTAGTTCCCTAACACATATTCCTTCTCTTGCTTCAGATTATCTGCTGAAATGGAGAGGAAAATGTACAATTTATCAAAAAACCTTGATGTTGAGGAACTAACAAACATGCTGTTAGATGATGCAGACCCCACACAGAATGAGGACTTAGGAGAGGAAAGTGAGATTGATTCTCATGATGAGGTGGAAGTATGTGAAGTGGATTCTGAAACAGAGCAAGATGGTGACAGTGATGAGGATGAAGATGTAGAATCTTATTATATGGGAAAAGATAAAAAAAAACCAATGGAACAAGAAGCCACTCCAGAAATAACGTAGGGAACCTCAAAACATTATTACTCACCTTCCTGCAGTTATAGGAACTGCAAGTAATGCAAAAACTGCAGTTGAATGCTGGAATAGTTTATTCACAGATGACATTCTGGACTCTATTGTCACATATACCAACCAATATATAGACATTATAAAGGACAAGTTCATCTGCAACAGAACCATCAAGGCCACAGATGAAATAGAACTGCGTGCTTTTTTTGGATTATTATACCTTGCAGGAGCTTATAGGGCAAATAGACAAAGTTTGGAGGAACTTTGGAGTAAAGATGGGGATGGAGTTGAAAAATTTGGCCTTGGTATGTCCATAAACAGATTCAAGCTTCTAATTCGTTGCCTTTGGTTTGACGACAGAACTACCCAAACCGAACGTAAAACACATGACCGACTTGCTCCAATTCGTGATATATTCCCAAAATTTGTTGAAAACTGTAAAAAAAGCTATTGCCCTGGGGAGAATCTCACTATTGACGAAATGCTCCCTGGTTTTCGTGGTAAATGTGCCTTTCGTCAATATATTCCATCAAAGCCTAACAAATATGGAATAAAAATGTATGCCCTTGTGGATGCCAGTAAGACCTACACTTACAACCTGGAAGTTTATGCAGGAAAACAACCAGAAGGTCCTTACTGTGTCAGCAACAAACCCATTGATGTTGTAAAAAGACTGGCTGAGCCCTTATTTGGATCGAGTCGCAATATAACAGCTGACAATTGGTTTTCAAATTGTGATCTGATTGATTATCTGAAAATGCAGAAGCTTTTGTGGCACCCCAGGGGTCTGGTTTCCACAGTAACAGCAATGTTATGTCTGAGAGCAGGTGGGAGGTCTCTTGGTCAGGAATCCTATGCATGCCACACCTCCTGCCCAGTCCTGGGAGGGGAAGAACTTCCCCTATATAAACCTGGGGCTGAGGCAGGGTTAGGGAGTTCAGAGGGAGAGTTCAGCCAGGAGGGCTGACAGGGAGCTGTGGCTCCGGCTGGGCCCAGCTCCTGGGCCATGCCAGAAGTAGAGACAGAGAAGAGAAGCAGCTATGGGAAGAAACAACAGGAGCTCTGTGGGAGCAGTGTTACAAGGAGTCAGGGGCTGGCAGCTGCAGAGCTCGCCCTGACTGAGAAGCTATCACCGGACCCGGAGTCCGAGGCTGTGGGGACTAACTCCTATCCAGCAGCAGAAACCGACCGGCAGGGGATTTCAGGTCCTCTGGCCAAGAAACCCGAAGGCACAGTCACACGCGTGGGACCAGCACCGCCGTCGTGGAGCGGAAGCTACTAGAAGGACCCGAGTCACCGGCCATACGGGTGAGCACCACACGGTACACTCAGGGACGTGGGCTACTTATACCCGCCTCTAGCAAGGTAGCCAGAAGAGTACAGTTAGTTTGGGAGGCCTACAACTCCGCCTGGCCAGGGGAGATCCCATCTGCTCAAGGACTGACCAGGCCCCAATCGCTAGCCAGTACTCCGGGAGGGTCTATCTTTGTCACCAGTAAAGACCCTGAACTACACCGTACCGTCTCCGAGTGGTTCCTGCTACCCCCATCATCCACGTCGGCTGCCCTGAGGCCATACCCCTCCCGTTGGGGGTGATACTATCACGCTGCACAATCCTACCACCGGCCTCAGCGGTCTGCCCTGCAGCGGCAGCTCCTTCGCTGCATTCAACGGGTGGCGTAGTCGTACAACATCTACCGCTAATACAGCGCCACTTAGTCTGACTCCCTGGGCACGGACCGGATCACCGCCACGAGACTACAACCCTCAAAAGATCCGGCTCCGGGTAAGCTCCCGCGTGCGCAACGCAGCGCGACACAGGCCCAGGGGCGCGTCAACTTTTGGGGTAGTCGGCAGGATTTCGTGCCCGCAACCACCGGGTACTGCGTGCCTGAAAAGACTGTTCAAACTTACCAGTGGTGAAGATTCCCGCCATCCGGCACCATCTTCAGCCTTCCTCCCGCCATCGGTGAAGATTCCCGCCATCCGGCGCCATTTTCAGCCTTCTTCCCGCCTTCCGTGGAGTTTTCCCGCTGTTGGACGCCATCTTGAAGACGCCGCGCGGGAAGAAGAGGGGCGTGGACTCCAAAAGCATGCGAGAACTGAAGCCCCGCCTCACGTCCGGACGTTGCGTAAGGTCCTGGAAGGAGCCCAGCAGACGCCGACGTCACAGGAGCGCGACGGAAGGTCCTCGACCCTGACGATCCACTGCGGAGCCGCGGCCTACAGAAGAGGATCATCGCAAGGTAGGCCACGGTCCACTAGGGGGGAGGAAGATGTCGGATACGGAGGAGAGCTTCACTGCCTCAACCCCCGCCAGCGCCAGCGCTGCTGCAGTCATGCCTTTTACCATGCCCTATATCCCGGGAGCAGCCTGGCTACCCCAATACTCAGGGGAGTCACATACCCTGAATGACTTTAGTGAAAAGCTGGATAGCCTCTTCCAGGTGTACCCCCTCACAGAAGAGCAAAAAGTGAGCATCCTGGTGGCCCAATTAACCGGGGCAGCCCAAAGGGAGGTAAAGTCCTGGCCACCTGGGAGGAGGACTGTCGCAGAGATACTAACCCAGCTAACCGAGGAGGAGCTGCAGTACTACCAATACGAGGAAAGCCAAGAGGACCCGGTCGGGTCTGAGGACTACCCTCAGGAGGGAGCACAAAGAGGACATAGCTACTGAAGGGAAGTAGCGTGAATAAAGAGCTGTAAATAGTTACCCGTAAGGGTACAAGGACTGCTGCTAATTAAAATATGGTCCCCGTTGGGATTAGTGAATTGTTCCCCATGTGCCCCTATCTTAAACCAGGCTGAGGACTGTGAGCAGCCATTCCTTATCCCCACTGGCCGAGGACTGAGAGCGGCCATATCCTGTAAATAATTATGTGTTTCTAGTAATTTATGGGAGTCTTTGGTGGATTTACCGGGAATCCTTGTACATGGTTGGCGCGTAACCTAGGAATGGACTAAAGACTGTTAAGGACTCGGGGCAGGACAGACCCCTACCTGGTTACGTCTCCCTGTTTTGGTGAAATGGACACCTTGCTTTTCTTCAAAGACTGCACCCGGTTGCGGACACGCCGTAACCATCTTTATGTGTTTTTCTTATTGTATTATTATTGTTTATACCTTGTTATGTTTTTCTAAAAATATGTTTAGTCCCGGAGTACTAAATTTCACTAGGGGGGAATGTGGCACCCCAGGGGTCTGGTTTCCACAGTAACAGCAATGTTATGTCTGAGAGCAGGTGGGAGGTCTCTTGGTCAGGAATCCTATGCATGCCACACCTCCTGCCCAGTCCTGGGAGGGGAAGAACTTCCCCTATATAAACCTGGGGCTGAGGCAGGGTTAGGGAGTTCAGAGGGAGAGTTCAGCCAGGAGGGCTGACAGGGAGCTGTGGCTCCGGCTGGGCCCAGCTCCTGGGCCATGCCAGAAGTAGAGACAGAGAAGAGAAGCAGCTATGGGAAGAAACAACAGGAGCTCTGTGGGAGCAGTGTTACAAGGAGTCAGGGTCTGGCAGCTGCAGAGCTCGCCCTGACTGAGAAGCTATCACCGGACCCGGAGTCCGAGGCTGTGGGGACTAACTCCTATCCAGCAGCAGAAACCGACCGGCAGGGGATTTCAGGTCCTCTGGCCAAGAAACCCGAAGGCACGGTCACACGCGTGGGACCAGCACCGCCGTCGTGGAGCGGAAGCTACTAGAAGGCCCCGAGTCACCGGCCATACGGGTGAGCACCACACGGTACACTCAGGGACGTGGGCTACTTATACCCGCCTCTAGCAAGGTAGCCAGAAGAGTACAGTTAGTTTGGGAGGCCTACAACTCCGCCTGGCCAGGGGAGATCCCATCTGCTCAAGGACTGACCAGGCCCCAATCGCTAGCCAGTACTCCGGGAGGGTCTATCTTTGTCACCAGTAAAGACCCTGAACTACACCGTACCGTCTCCGAGTGGTTCCTGCTACCCCCATCATCCACGTCGGCTGCCCTGAGGCCATACCCCTCCCGTTGGGGGTGATACTATCATGCTGCACAATCCTACCACCGGCCTCAGCGGTCTGCCCTGCAGCGGCAGCTCCTTCGCTGCATTCAACGGGTGGCGTAGTCGTACAACATCTACCGCTAATACAGCGCCACTTAGTCTGACTCCCTGGGCACGGACCGGATCACCGCCACGAGACTACAACCCTCAAAAGATCCGGCTCCGGGTAAGCTCCCGCGTGCGCAACGCAGCGCGACACAGGCCCAGGGGCGCGTCACTTTCATATGTCGGAACTGTAAGAAAAAATAAAAAAGAATTGCCTACACAGTTTGTAAGTGTGAAAGGGAGACAACAGTACAGCAGTATGTTTGCATTCCATAATGGAAAGGTTTTGGTTTCCTATGTACCACAAGCAAAAAAAATTGTACTTCTTCTATCAACACTTCATGATGATGATGCCATCGATCCTGGGACTGAGGCACAAAAAAAACAGAGATAATTACATTTTATAATGCAACCAAAGGGGGTGTTGATACAGCTGATCAGATGTGCTCAACTTTCAACGTCAGCAGAAACACCAAACGCTGGCCAATGGTCATATTTTTTGCTATGTTGAATTTGGGTGGTATAAATTCATAAGTCATTTACCTTGAAAACAAGCTTGAACCACTCCGTAGACGATTCTATCTGGAAAAATTTGCCCATGAACTAGTGCTTGGAGAGCTACGCAGGAGAAGTATGAAAACAATTGGTATCCCCTCTCGCCTTCAAGTTCAGCTCAAAAGATTCCGCCCAGAAGATGATAGTGAAAATTCACCACCTGCACCACCTCCCAAAAAAAGGATATGCACCACCTGCACCACGGAAAGCGGAATCAGAAGGCTTTCTAATTATGAATGTCACAAATGTCATAATGCAATCTGCCTGACACATGCAAAAATGATGTGTAATTCTTGCTCTTTGCTCTGCAAGTGTAATTTTTCTGGGGAAACTTCAGGATCTAATTCTGATTGAATATGTATTTAATAGTACTTAAGGTACCTTAAAATTAAGTTTGTTTCCATAAATTTTCTTTGTAGAGTTTTTTCACAGAGTCAAACTGGGGACTATTTGGCGGGAGTTTTGAAATGTTTGTATTTCAGAGTTATTAGTTTTATGTTAAGTAAATGGGTTTTTTTTGCACCTGATTATGTGTAGTCTCTTTTATTACATCCCTATGAAGGTCACTGATCACTTTTAGAGCACTGAAATTGCAAACATTAGATATTATAGGTATTTTTCTAGCCTGCGCCTGACAGTAACATTGTATGTGAACTCGTTAGAACCGATATTGTATGTGACGGAGGGTTAAAAAACACTAAAAGAAATCAAGATAAAAATGTGGTACTCACTAAGGGTAATTTTTTTCAGACCCATGCAGAGGGAAAAAATTATGGAATCACTCAATTCTGAGGAAAAAATTATGGAATCACCCTGTAAATTTTCATTTCCAAAACTAACAACTGCATCAAATTAGATCTGCTCATTAGTCTGCATCTAAAAAGGAGTGATCACACCTTGGAGAGCTGTTGCACCAAGTGGACTGACATGAATCATGGCTCCAACACGAGAGATGTCAATTGAAACAAAGGAGAGGATTATCAAACTCTTAAAAGAAGGTAAATCATCAAGCAATGTTGCAAAAGATGTTGGTTGTTCACAGTCAACTGTGTCTAAAATCTGGACCAAATACAAACAACATGGGAAGGTTGTTAAAGGCAAACATACTGGTAGACCAAGGACGACATCAAAGTGTCAAGACCGGAAACTTAAAGCAATATGTCTCCAAAACAGGAAATGCACAACAGAAAAATTGAGGAACGAATGGGAGGAAACTGTAGTCAATGTCTGTGACCGAACTGTAAGAAACTGCCTAAAGGAAATGGGATTTACATACAGAAAAGCTAAACATAAGTCATCATTAACACCTAAACAGAAAAAAACAAGGTTACAATGGGCTAAGGAAAAGCAATCGTGGACTGTGGATGACTGGAGGATGAAAGTCATATTCAGTGATGAATCGCGAATCTGCTTTGGGCAAGGTGATGATGCTGGAACTTTTGTTTGGTGCCGTTCCAATGAGATTTATAAAGATGACTGCATGAAGAGAACATGCAAATTTCCAGTCATTGATGATATGGGGCTGCATGTCAGGTAAAGGCACTGGGGAGATGGCTGTCATTACATCTTCAATAAATGCCCAAGTTTACATTGATATTTTGGGCAGTTTTCTTATCCCATCAATTGAAAGGATGTTTGGGGATGATGACTTCATTTTTCAAGATGATAATGCATCCTGCCATAGAGCAAAAACTGTGAAAACATTCCTTGAAAGAAGACACATAAGGTCAATGTCATGGCCTGCAAATAGTCCAGATCTCAATCCAATTGAAAATCTTTGGTGGAAGTTGAAGAAAATGGTCCATGACAAGGCTCCAACCTGCAAAGCTGATCTAGCAACAGCAATCAGAGAAAGTTGGAGCCAGATTGATGAAGAGTACTGTTTGTCACTCATTAAGTCCATGCCTCAGAGACTGCAAGCTGTTATTAAAGCCAGAGGTGGTGTAACAAAATACTAGTGATGTATTGGAGTGTTAATTTGTGTGTTTTTTTTTTCATGATTCCATATTTTTTTTCCTCAGAATTGAGTGATTCCATAATTTTTTCCCTCTGCTTGGTCTGAAAAAAATTACCCTTACTGAGTACTATATTTTTAATCTTGATTTCTTTTAGTGTTTCTTAAAGCCCTAGAGTTTCCATTTGAAATGACTTTAGTTTTGTGCCATGTCAGTGATCTACTTTTATTTAACAACATTAAACAACTGAATGAACATCCTCCGAGCCCGGTGATTTCATAATTTTTGCCAGGGGTTGTACGTATGTGAATAGATGTGTCATACAGATCCAAGTGTCATTGTGTCACCCCAGGCCTGGATGCCACAAATATTAAAGGCTGTGTCTGAGAGCAGGAGGGAGGTTCCCTGGTCAGGGACCATTAGCTCGCAGCACCTCCTGTCCCAGGCGAGTAGGGGGAGCAGGCTGCCCCTATAAAAGCCTGAACTGAGGGCAGGGTTAAAGAGACCAGGACCCACTTCTGAAGCTTCCAGAAGGGTTCCCAGAAGAAAGGGACAGGTCAGCAGCAGCTGAGGAGTCCGGGAGGCAGAGGAGCAGCAGTGAGTCAGGTACAGAGGTGACGAGAGCCGGTCCTGGCTGAGAAAGAACTACACAACCGGACACTGGGGTCCGAGGCTGTCAGGGTTGCAAGCCCTGCAGCAGAGAACCAACCCGCAAGGGATTTCACGTTCCTTGGCATAAGAAGCCTGGAGGCTCCGCCACACAGAGGGACTGGTACAGCACGGAGAAGGGCAGAGAGAGAACGGTAGGCCTACCCACTCACCCTGACCAGTGGGGCTCGCCCGAATGCTCTCTAACACCCTTGCCCATTCCTACCCTGTACTCCTGTTGGGTCATTAGTACTAACTACAATAAAGACCCTGGACTGTTTGAAGCAGAATCTGAACCCTTATTATTGCGGCCTGCACCATCACCCCCAGCATCCTATTACACTGCCCTGAGGCTACACTCTTCCCGTGGGGAGTTATCCTATCCCTGTGCTGCATACCAACATCAGCCTCAGCGGTCTGCCTTGCAGCGGCAGTCATCCCTGACCGTAATCCACGGGTGGCATAGTCGGACATTCAAAACCTTACAAATAGACTGCCACAGCATTTTGTCTGACCACCCTGAGCCACGGGATCGGGTCGCCACTACTACCCCCAACATTGCACTGAAGCCCGGTTCCGGGTGCCCCACGGCCCAGGGGGCGAGTCAGCTTTGGCGTAGTAGGCAGGATTGTGACCAACCCGCCACAAACGGGTATTGCGTGCCTGAAAAAGACTGTACACATACCTTAAAAAGAGATTTCCCGCCATCTTCAGTCGTTTCCCGCCATCTTCAGCCGTTTTCCCGCCATCTTCAGCCGTTTTCCCGCCATCAGATGCCATCTTCGGGACGCCGCGCAGGAAGAAGAGGGGCATGGAAGTCCAAAAAGCGCGAGACCTGAAGCCTCGCCCTACGCACTGACGCTGCGCAAGGTCCTGGAAGGAGCGAGAGCGACACTGACGTCACCAGGACGCGACACAAGGTCCTCGCCCGGAGCAGCACCAGCGGAGCCGTGGCCTATGGAAGAGGATCAACAGAAGGTAGGCCACGCTTAACTAGGGGGGAGGAAGAAGACGGACGCGGAGGAACCTTCTACCACCAGCGTGGCGGCAGCAGCGGTGATGCCGTTCTCCATGCCCTACATCCCCGGAGCAGCCTGGCTGCCCCAATACTCGGGGGAATCCCATACATTAACTGACTTTAAGGAAAGACTGCACAGTTTATTTAAAGTTTATCCCCTGACAGAAGAACAGAAAGTGAGCATTCTGACGGGGCAGCTAACCGGTGCAGCCCAGCGGGAAGTGAAATCATGGTCAGATGAGGAGAAAAGGACTGTAAAGGACATTCTGACCCGGCTGCGGAGTACCTTTGATACCCGTACCTCAGCAGAAATCAAAATGCGGTTCTATGGCTGTAAGCAGCGAGCCCAAGATAGTATCAGAGACTATGCCTTGAACCTGCAAGAAGCTCTGGGAGTAATTAAACAAGCTGACCCTGGCAGCGTGCAGGACACCGATAAACTGTTGACTGACCAGTTCATAGAAGGTCTGCTGTCCAGCGCCTACAGAACCCAGCTGCGCCTCATGGCCCTACAGAACCCCGATTTGACTTTTGCGCAGTTCAAGGATAGAGCCATCCGGGTGCTCCGAGAACCCGCACCAAGTGGCGCTGTAGCTTCCCGGCGCCCTGCCAACACTTACCACCAGGGGGCGGCGCCCTACCCCGCAGACCTTATGGGGGCTGATGCACAGGCCCTAAATCCATCCCAGCCTGCAACCCTGCACCATCAGGTCCAAGAGCTAACAAAGAGTGTGGCTGCATTGACCAGGACCGTACAGTCGTTGCAGGTGGAACCGTCAAGACCAATCAAGCTGGTTTCCAGTCCGGAGGATGTCCCGTGGCGTTGACAGAGGAGGATCCCGTCGTTCAGAGGGAGGCCCGCCGACCGTTACACTGAGGATGGACAGCCGATTTGCTGCCGTTGCAGTCAGCCAGGACACATAGCAAGGTACTGTACTTTAAATGGGTGCGACCTGGGGCAGAGGGCCAACCCCCAGGCATAAGTTCATCAGGCCCGTCTAATTGGCGTGATAAGTACGTGGGGGGACGCCCTGTCTTTCCCGTAGTGCTGGACGGTATCCCCATGAGTGCCCTACTGGACACCGGGTCTCAAGTGACTACCATCCCCTATGTACTTTTCAAGCAGTACTGGAGTGACACTGATATAACTCGTTACCCAGACAGTGACTTGAGCATCTTCGCCAGCAATGGTCAGCCCATGCCGCAGGTGGGGTTCAGAGAGATGACTATCAAGATTGGTAAGGTTGAACTGCCAGCACAGGGAGTGATCATTGTGGACATTGACCGTCGTGAAAGTCACCCTAAAATAACCTTGGGTACTAATGTGATTGAAAACTGTCTTTCAGAAGTAATTGTGATTTTGCAGCAGGTGACGATGAATGCGAGCCCAAGCCAACAGAGGGTCCTCCAGAAAGAGATAAGAGCCCTGATGAGACAGCAACAGGTAGAACTGTCTGGTGGTGAGATCGGTAGAGTGAGGATGAGCGACCCGTTCCCCATTGCCATGCCTCCCAAAAGTGAAATGATGATCTGGTGTCGGACTGCAATCGGGTTAAGAGGGAGAGACTACCAAGCCATGGTAGAACCCGTGTACTCAGACAGCAGGCCCACCATTTTGACAGCCAGGGGGGTGGTTGATGTCCGCCATGGAAGGGTGCCCGTCCGGATCTTAAACATCGGGGAAAGGGAAGTACACTTGCCCCGGTACGCTACACTAGCCAAATTGTTTGCCGTCGAACACAATGCTATCAGGGTCGTTGAACCCTTGCCTCCATCTCCCCAGGTGGATGATAATGGGTCCCAGAAACACAAGGAGGACTGGTGCCAGAAACTCCACGTGGGTGCTGACTCCACTCCCTCGCACCAAAAACAAGGAGTCTACAAGGTGGTTCAGGAGTATGAGAGAATTTTTAATAAGCACCCGCTAGACTTCGGCCGAGTAAAGGGAGTGGAACACCACATCCCCACGGGGAGCCACCCACCAATAAAAGAGAGGCACAGACCTGTACCCCCTGCACATTATCAGAATGCAAAGGGCATGCTGAGAGAAATGAAAGAAGCTGGGGTCATTAGATATAGCTGTAGCCCCTGGGCAGCCCCCTTGGTTCTGGTAAAAAAAAAAGACGGTACCATGAGAATGTGTGTGGACTATAGACGAATCAATCGTATCACCCATAAAGATGCGTACCCATTACCTAGGGTAGTGGAGTCTTTAGCCGCACTAAAATCAGCTAATTTCTTCTCTACTTTGGACCTTACTAGCGGGTACTGGCAGGTTCCTGTGGCAGAGGCTGACAAGGAGAAAACCGCCTTCACCACCCCGATGGGATTGAGTGAATTTAACTGTATGCCCTTCGGGCTCTGCAACGCACCAAGGACCTTCCAGAGGCTGATGGAATGCTGTCTAGGGCACCGAAACTTCGAGACGGTCCTACTTTACCTGGATGATGTGATTGTCTATTCGAAGACTTACGAGGAACATCTAAAGAACCTGGCCGAGGTGTTCGAAGCCCTGGCAGGCTATGGCCTGAAGGTGAAACCCTCAAAGTGTCACCTGTTGAAACCGGAGGTCCAGTACCTAGGACACGTGGTGAGTGCAGAAGGAGTAGCACCCGACCCCGACAAAGTTACAGCCATCTAGAGCTGGCCAAGCCCCTCTAACATCAAAGAAGTGAGGCAATTCCTCGGGTTGGTGGGCTACTACCGAAGGTTAATCCCCTCGTTCACAAAGATGGCAGCTCCAATGCAGGACCTCCTGATAGGTCAATCCAAGAACAGAAGCCAAAAGCCACCCTTCAAGTGGGACAAGCCGGAAGAGGAGTCCTTCCACCAGTTGAAGATGGCCCTCACGGGGGATGAGATCCTGGCCTACCCTGATTATGGCCAGCCTTTTATTCTCCACACAGACGCCAGTAATGTGGGGCTGGGAGCCGTACTAACACAAAACCAACAGGGCAGAGAAAGGGTGATCGCGTATGCCAGCCGGAAGCTGAGGCCCACTGAAAGAAACCCGGATAATTACAGCTCCTTCAAGCTAGAATTCTTGGCAGTGGTGTGGGCCGTCACAGAATGGTTTAAGCACTACCTGGCCTCTGCAAAGTTCACTGTGTACACGGACAACAACCCGCTGACACACCTGGACAATGCAAAACTAGGTGCCCTAGAACAGCGGTGGATGGCCCAGCTATCCAATTATGACTTCACCATCAAATACCGGCAGGCAGAACCAAAGCCAACGCAGACGCTCTATCAAGAATGCCCCACCTACCTGAAGGAGAGGAAGACTCGGAAGAGCTGGAGGAAGTAGAGCTCCCTGCGTTCCACCGGTATGGGGCCACTCAGTATTCTCACCAGGTAAGAGACAAAGACCTAACCACAGTCATGTTCAACCCCTTACCCCACCACGGCTGGGCTGAAACGCAAGATAGTGACCCTGCAATACGCCTGGTGAAAGACCTGTTAACCCAGGCAGACGCTAGCCCTGGCCCGGACGCTCCAGAGGAAGCCAAGCAGATATGGAAGGAGAAAAGCAGGCTATTCCTCTATGAGGGTAAGCTGTGCAGAAGGCTTGTCAACCACCGGACGCACGAGCTGACCTGGCAGATAGTGGTCCCAAGGCGAGATGCAGCGATGGTCCTGGAGGCCTACCATGACAGAGTGGGACACTTCGGGTGGAAGAAACTGGAGTTCCTACTGAGAGAGCGGTTCTACTGGATCGGTATGAGAGGGGCCATAGAGAAGTGGAGCAGGGACTGCGGCCCATGCCACCTCAGAAGGAAGGACCGTGCCAGCCAGAAGACACCCTTGAGGCCCATCGTCACCAGGCAGCCTCTTGAGCTAGTAGCTCTGGACCATGTGAAGTTGGCTCCAAGTCGGTCCGGCTACATCTATGCCCTCATGATTGTGGACCATTACTCCCGGTTCTTGGAGGTGGTCCCGGTTAAAGACCTGACAGCCCAAACAGCGGCCAGAGCCTTCCAGCAACACTTCTGCCGTCCACACGGGTATCCGGAACAGGTCTTGACAGATCAAGGTCCAGCGTTTGAGGCTGAAGTATTCCAGGAGTTCTGTGACCTCTACGGCTGTAGGAAGATCCAGACAACGCCTTACCACCCGCAAACCAACGGGCTGTGCGAGAAAATGAATAATCTCGTCATTGATCTCCTCAAAACGTTGCCCCTGGAAGAACGCAGCCTGTGGCCGGAGAAGCTGCCAGACCTGATTGACTTGTACAACCATATCCTGGTGTGAATGCTACAAATTGCACCCCGGCTTACCTGATGCGAGCAAGACCAGGTAAGCTGCCTATAGACCTGGAGATGGGAGTCCTGACAACCGAGGACACCTCCCTAGATGCGGACTGGGATACGGAAAGGCGGCTACAGTACAAGAAGGTACAGGAGAGTGTGGAGAGGAGTCTGGCTCAAGCGAGAGAAAAGCAAGAGAGGCTCTTCAACCAACACGCCCCTGCTGGTCCCCTGGAACCTGGTGAGCAGGTCCTGAAGCGGAAGAGAAGGCTTCACAAGCTGGGCGACCAGTGGGAGAGAGACCCGTACACAGTACTGCAGTCCGACCACAACAACCCGAAGGTATGTGTGATTACCAAGGATGGAGGAGAAACAACTAGCACCGTCTCAAGAGACCACCTAAAACGGTGCCCCGAGCAACTGCAGAGTCCAAGTGAAGATCAAGATGACCTTGAACCCGCAGAGGACAAGGAAGAAATCGATAGTGGTACCCGTCCTGCACTTCCTTCAACCTACCCAGCAGGAGCCTACAGGAGAGCAGGAAGAACAAGAAGAAGAAGCAGCCCCAGAGGCAGAAGAGCCCTTGCCAGCAGCCCAGGAGAGTCAACCCTCTGCTGACAGTGAGCCTGCCATGCCTGCAGTAAGCCAAAGAACCAGCAGACAGCTGCCTGCCCTGCCTGTAAACCAGGCTAGTAGCTGTACCATTAATACTAGTGGGGAAAGCCAGGTTAGACCACCACCAGAAAGTGGGTTACGGAGGTCAACCCGGAGCACTAGGGGTCAAATACCAGCTCGCTGGAAGATCTAAATGTATAATGTATATATTTAATGTGTTATGTTTGTACCCTGGTTATTAATAATGTTTCTCCAGTTTTCCTAGATGCAATGGACTGACAGGTTATGGACAGTGAATAACCGGAACTACCATGTAGATAGTTGCACCTGGTGCCCTCTTGTGAAGTTGGCCATAGAAGAAAAACCTGTCCGGCGTGGCCTCCTTGTGGTCCAAAGTAGGTAGCTCAGCCATGCCGCCACTCCCAAGGCCAGGAACTTGGGGTTTATAGGGACAGGTCTCCACATCGCTCAAAAACTTCGCCTTATTGGGTGAAATGGACACCCGGTCACGGATCATACTGTGACCCTCTTCTTTTGTCGGTGATATGGACACCCTGTCACGGACCACACTGTGACCTAAAGAACTCAATATGTGGTGTTGTTTATTATTTCTTTCCCTGTTGTGTTTATGGTCATGCATTTATACCCTGTATTTGTGTTTCTTGTTTAGTCCCGGAGTACTAAAATTTACTAGGGGGGAATGTGTCACCCCAGGCCTGGATACCACAAATATTAAAGGCTGTGTCTGAGAGCAGGAGGGAGGTTCCCTGGTCAGGGACCATTAGCATGCAGCACCTCCTGTCCCAGGCGAGTAGGGGGAGCAGGCTGCCCCTATAAAAGCTGGAACTGAGGGCAGGGTTAGAGAGACCAGGACCCACTTCTGAAGCTTCCAGAAGGGTTCCCAGAGGAAAGGGACAGGTCAGCAGCAGCTGAGGAGCATCAGTGAGCCAGGGACAGAGGCGACGAGAGCCGGTCCAGGCTGAGAGAGAACTACACAACCGGACACTGGGGTCCGAGGCTGTCAGGGTTGCAAGCCCTGCAGCAGAGAACCAACCCGCAAGGGATTTCACGTTCTTTGGCCTAAGAAGCCTGGAGGCTCCGCCACACAGAGGGACCGGTACAGCACGGAGAAGCAACAGGTACCTAAGGCCTGAGTTGCAAGCCATAAAGGCGTAGTACACGGCCAGCTCAGGGACGTGGGCTATCACACCACGAAAAGGGGGATAGTCAGCAAGGGCAGAGAGAGAACGGTAGGCCTACCCACTCACCCTGACCAGTGGGGCTCGCCCGAATGCTCTCAGACACCCAGGCCCATTCCTACCCTGTACTCCTGTTGGGTCATTAGTACTAACTACAATAAAGACCCTGGACTGTTTGAAGCAGAATCTGAACCCTTATTATTGTGGCCTGCACCATCACCCCCAGCATCCTATTACACTGCCCTGAGGCTACACTCTTCCGGTGGGGAGTTATCCTATCCCTGTGCTGCATACCAACATCAGACTCAGCGGTCTGCCTTGCAGCGGCGGTCATCCCTGACCGTAATCCACGGGTGGCATAGTCGAACATTCAAAACCTTACAAATAGACTGCCACAGCATTTGGTCTGACCTCCCTGAGCCACAGAATCGGGTCGCCACTACTACCCCCAACATTGCACTGAAGCCCGGTTCCGGGTGCCCCACGGCCCAGGGGGCGAGTCATCATCATAATAGAATGATAGTACAGTAAGAGTACCTGCCAGTCCCACAGAGTCCGCAGGGATCCAACGCGCGTTTCGCCGATGGCTTTAATGAGGATGTTTTCCTCGATTAGCTCTCAGAATATGGCAAGGAAAAAAACTATTTTTTTATTAAAAAAAAGCATTTTAACCGTGTGATAGCACCAAACCATAAAAAACCTGATATAAATCTGATATCGCTATAATCGTACCGACCCGATGATGAAGCATCTTATTACTAATACCGTACGGTGAAACGCGCAAAAATAATAAAAATAAACATTCTTGTACTGCTGTCTAAATGTTTATTGTACCTCCCAAAATTCAGATCAAGACTGGCTCACATTTATCCTGTGCTCTCCACTGAGAGCTTTCATCAAGGTTTCTGTATAAGTCTCCAAAATGCGATTCAGACAAAACTGCTGACCAAACCACTCACTTACGGCAGATTGAGTCACTTTGGACTCTGTTTTGGCAATGTCCCATTATTTTAGGTGTCTTTTTACCGCACAAGTGTGGTCGTCCACCATTAGGTGAATGCCTAAAAAGGTGGGTTACCAGTGGAACAGATGCCAAATGGACTCCAAAGTGAATCCATCTGCCTCATTATAGTGAGTGATTCCGTCGGGGGTTTCGTCTGAATCGCATTTTTGTGGGATTTACACAG
Source organism: Phyllobates terribilis (assembly GCF_046119375.1). Lineage (NCBI taxonomy): Eukaryota > Metazoa > Chordata > Amphibia > Anura > Dendrobatidae > Phyllobates > Phyllobates terribilis. The sequence goes on from NW_027362761.1 coordinate 794,847,269, forward strand.
AAACCTCGACTTAAGTGCTCAGCGTAGACTTAAAGTATGTGATCCTAGCCTTATTCTGGAAGTGATCAAAAAATATTATGCTCCTCAAAATGTTACCAAGAAAAACTTATCCCGCACAAAACCAGCCCCCACTCAGGTCCATCATCTAACACTGGAAATATTGGGGGTTTCCACGTTACTGGTAGAACAAAGACTCTGGTATAGCAAAATGGCTCCCACCCCTATCAAATAAAACCCAGTGCGCTCTCAAATCCAAATACTCTCTCCTTCTGAGCCCCACTCTGCCTAAATCGCAGTAAGCGGCCACATGTTTGGCATTATTGTCGAGGCGAAATTCCAATTAACAATTTACGGGGTGCGTGTCTCCATAATCATAAACTGGGTACAATGTATGGGGAACTACAATATATGGGGGCACTACACTGTATAGGTACACAAAGTGTAGGCACTAAACTGGCATCTTTGCAATTCTCCTGAAAAAAAGCCTTACTTGGATGCTGCAAAATACTGTAGTCTCTGCAGCCATAGATGAATCCATTTAGAGGTGCAATTTCTTCAGTGTGGTCACTTTGTTTTTTTTCTGCTGTTCTGGCACCTTAGGGCTCTGCAGATGTTGCCCGCAAACTATTCTAGGGCTCCAAAACCCAAATAACACTCCTTCCATCTCAGCCCTGACATGTGCCAAAGAATAGTTTCCAATGATATATAGGGCATCACCGTGTTTGGGAGAAATTGCGCAATAAATTGTGAGGTCTAGTTTCACCTATTAACCCTTGGGTAACTGACAAATTTGCAATAAAAAAAATAAATTTTTACCACTAAAATATTATATTTCCACTTCCCAACGTTATAAAATTCTGTGAGGCACCTGTGCATTCAAAATATTCACTACACCCCTAGATGAAATCCTTAAGTAGTCAAGCTTCCAATATGGGGTCACTTGTGAGGGTTTCTGCTGTTCTGGCACCTCAGGGTCTTGGCTAATGAAGCCTACAACCTTATTCAAACGGAATCTGCATTCTAAAAGCCTGCCGTGTGCTCAAAACGTAATATATAGCCACTAGAGATGAGCGTTGTTCTACTCGAACTGTTCGCCAATCTCAAATTCGAGCTGTTTTGGGCGGTGTTCGAGCCGTTCGGCGAACACGAACAATTTGAGAAAAATTCGGCTGTTCGAGGTTATGTTCGATAACTGTTCGTGCACCAAAATCATAACTGGATTTTTTCTCAGTAATGATGAAAATTAATGTTAATACGCAGTTTGAGTGTACAGCGGGGTGGGGGGAGGGGCAGGGGATGGATCTCTGCAGGAACAATGAAGATCTCCATTTTTTTTTCTCTTTCCCGCATTTGCAGTGGGGAGGTGCAATCTGTCAGCCTATCAGCAGCGCACACACGGAGCGAAGTGCTTTTTTTCACACAAGCAAGGGCATGTGTCATTGGCAGTGTATGTCACATGTCCTTGCCCTATAAGACCAAGCCATTTTCCCCGTCGCCACCATTTTCTCACTGCTGCAGCTGCGTGTTAGACGGCACCGCTGTTGCTGTGTGCGCTATACCTTGTTAATTTCAAGCCAATTTTCGCACAAATCTACAGATAGCTTGGGAGTAGGGAATAGTTGTGATTGCAGTCCTTTTAAGGACTAGGTTACAGCATTTCCTACGACTTTTATCAGGCAGGTCTGTGCTCTTAAATAGATAGATTGTGGGAGTAAAGACTAATTGTAATTGGAGTCCTTTTCAGGACTAGGTTACATCAGTTCCTATCAGTTTTTGCCAGGCAGGTCTGTGCCAGTGCTGTGCAAGTTTTTTTCACAGCATTTGGCTGAATCTAGCAAAGCTAATCCTTTTTGGCCTATTGCAGAGTGTGTTAGTCAGTGGAGTAGCCTATCTGTGTTGCAAGATATACCACCAGTGTATAGAATACCAATTTTTTTACTGCACCTAGTGAAGTAAAATCTTTTGGGCATACCATCATTCTATTAGTCCATCTATACTGACCTCCATCAGGTTGCAAATTGAATATAATTTTTTTCTGCATCTAGCTCTGAAAAAATATTGGGCTTCTAGCTGTGTGTGGGACTTGTTCTATTAATCCATCTATACAGACCTCCATCAGGTTGCAAACTGAATATATTTTTTTCTGCATCTACCTCTGAAAAAATATTGGGCTTCTAGCTGTGTGTGGGACTTGTTCTATTAATCCATCTATACAGACCTCCATCAGGTTGCAAACTGAATATATTTTTTTCTGCATCTACCTCTGAAAAAATATTGGGCTTCTAGCTGTGTGTGGGACTTGTTGTATTAGTCCATCTATACTGACCTCCATCAGGTTGCAAACTGAATATATTTTTTTCTGCATCTACCTCTGAAAAAATATTGGGCTTCTAGCTGTGTGTGGGACTTGTTGTATTAGTCCATCTATACTGACCTCCATCAGGTTGCAAACTGAATATATTTTTTTCTGCATCTACCTCTGAAAAAATATTGGGCTTCTAGCTGTGTGTGGGACTTGTTCTATTAATCCATCTATACAGACCTCCATCAGGTTGCAAACTGAATATATTTTTTTCTGCATCTAGCTCTGAAAAAATATTGGGCGTCTAGCTGTGTGTGGGACTTGTTCTATTAATCCATCTATACAGACCTCCATCAGGTTGCAAACTGAATATATTTTTTTCTGCATCTACCTCTGAAAAAATATTGGGCTTCTAGCTGTGTGTGGGACTTGTTCTATTAATCCATCTATACAGACCTCCATCAGGTTGCAAACTGAATATATTTTTTTCTGCATCTAGCTCTGAAAAAATATTGGGCTTCTAGCTGTGTGTGGGACTTGTTCTATTAATCCATCTATACAGACCGCCATCAGGTTGCAAACTGAATATATTTTTTTCTGCATCTACCTCTGCAAAAATATTGGGCTTCTAGCTGTGTGTGGGACTTGTTCTATTAATCCATCTATACAGACCTCCATCAGGTTGCAAACTGAATATATTTTTTTTCTGCATCTACCTCTGAAAAAATATTGGGCTTCTAGGTGTGTGTGGGACTTGGTGTGTTAGTCCATCTATACTGACCTCCATCAGGTTGCAAACTGAATATATTTTTTTCTGCATCTACCTCTGAAAAAATATTGGACTTCTAGCTGTGTGTGGGACTTGTTCTATTAATCCATCTATACAGACCTCCATCAGGTTGCAAACGGAATATATTTTTTTCTGCATCTACCTCTGAAAAAATATTGGGCTTCTAGCTGTGTGTGGGACTTGTTCTATTAATCCATCTATACAGACCTCCATCAGGTTGCAAACTGAATATATTTTTTTCTGCATCTACCTCTGAAAAAATATTGGGCTTCTAGCTGTGTGTGGGACTTGTTCTATTAATCCATCTATACAGACCTCCATCAGGTTGCAAATTGAATATATTTTTTTCTGCATCTAGCTCTGATAAAATATTGGGCTTCTAGCTGTGTGTGGGACTTGTTCTATTAATCCATCTATACAGACCTCCATCAGGTTGCAAACTGAATATATTTTTTTTCTGCATCTACCTCTGAAAAAATATTGGGCATCTAGCTGTGTGTGGGACTTGTTGTATTAGTCCATCTATACTGACCTCCATCAGGTTGCAAACTGAATATATTTTTTTCTGCATCTACCTCTGAAAAAATATTGGGCTTCTAGCTGTGTGTGGGACTTGTTCTATTAATCCATCTATACAGACCTCCATCAGGTTGCAAACTGAATATATTTTTTTCTGCATCTACCTCTGAAAAAATATTGGGCTTCTAGCTGTGTGTGGGACTTGTTCTATTAATCCATCTATACAGACCTCCATCAGGTTGCAAACTGAATATATTTTTTTCTGCATCTACCTCTGAAAAAATATTGGGCTTCTAGCTGTGTGTGGGACTTGTCCTATTAATCCATCTATACAGACCTCCATCAGGTTGCAAACTGAATATATTTTTTTTCTGCATCTACCTCTGAAAAAATATTGGGCTTCTAGCTGTGTGTGGGACTTGTTCTATTAATCCATCTATACAGACCTCCATCAGGTTGCAAACTGAATATATTTTTTTCTGCATCTACCTCTGAAAAAATATTGGGCTTCTAGCTGTGTGTGGGACTTGTTCTATTAATCCATCTATACAGACCTCCATCAGGTTGCAAACTGAATATATTTTTTTCTGCATCTACCTCTGAAAAAATATTGGGCTTCTAGCTGTGTGTGGGACTTGTTCTATTAATCCATCTATACAGACCTCCATCAGGTTGCAAACTGAATATATTTTTTTCTGCATCTACCTCTGAAAAAATATTGGGCTTCTAGCTGTGTGTGGGACTTGTTCTATTAATCCATCTATACAGACCTCCATCAGGTTGCAAACTGAATATATTTTTTTCTGCATCTACCTCTGAAAAAATATTGGGCTTCTAGCTGTGTGTGGGACTTGTTGTATTAGTCCATCTATACTGACCTCCATCAGGTTGCAAACTGAATATATTTTTTTCTGCATCTACCTCTGAAAAAATATTGGGCTTCTAGCTGTGTGTGGGACTTGTTGTATTAGTCCATCTATACTGACCTCCATCAGGTTGCAAACTGAATATATTTTTTTCTGCATCTACCTCTGAAAAAATATTGGGCTTCTAGCTGTGTGTGGGACTTGTTGTATTAGTCCATCTGTACTGACCTCCATCAGGTTGCAAACTGAATATATTTTTTTCTGCATCTACCTCTGAAAAAATATTGGGCTTCTAGCTGTGTGTGGGACTTGTTCTATTAATCCATCTATACAGACCTCCATCAGGTTGCAAACTGAATATATTTTTTTCTGCATCTAGCTCTGAAAAAATATTGGGCTTCTAGCTGTGTGTGTGACTTGTTCTATTAATCCATCTATACAGACCTCCATCAGGTTGCAAACTGAATATATTTTTTTCTGCATCTACCTCTGAAAAAATATTGGGCTTCTAGCTGTGTGTGGGACTTGTTCTATTAATCCATCTATACAGACCTCCATCAGGTTGCAAACTGAATATATTTTTTTCTGCATCTAGCTCTGAAAAAATATTGGGCTTCTAGCTGTGTGTGGGACTTGTTCTATTAATCCATCTATACAGACCTCCACCAGGTTGCAAACTGAATATATTTTTTTTCTGCATCTACCTCTGAAAAAATATTGGGCTTCTAGCTGTTTGTGGGACTTGTTGTATTAGTCCATCTATACTGACCTCCATCAGGTTGCAAACTGAATATATTTTTTTCTGCATCTACCTCTGAAAAAATATTGGGCTTCTAGTTGTGTGTGGGACTTGTTCTATTAATCCATCTATACAGACCTCCATCAGGTTGCAAACTGAATATATTTTTTTCTGCATCTACCTCTGAAAAAATATTGGGCTTCTAGCTGTGTGTGGGACTTGTTCTATTAATCCATCTATACAGACCTCCATCAGGCTGCAAACTGAATATATTTTTTTCTGCATCTACCTCTGAAAAAATATTGGGCTTCTAGCTGTGTGTGGGACTTGTTCTATTAATCCATCTATACAGACCTCCATCAGGTTGCAAACTGAATATATATTTTTTCTGCATCTACCTCTGAAAAAATATTGGGCTTCTAGCTGTGTGTGGGACTTGTTGTATTAGTCCATCTATACTGACCTCCATCAGGTTGCAAACTGAATATATTTTTTTCTGCATCTACCTCTGAAAAAATATTGGGCTTCTAGCTGTGTGTGGGACTTGTTCTATTAATCCATCTATACAGACCTCCATCAGGTTGCAAACTGAATATATTTTTTTCTGCATCTACCTCTGAAAAAATATTGGGCTTCTAGCTGTGTGTGGGACTTGTTCTATTAATCCATCTATACAGACCTCCATCAGGTTGCAAACTGAATATATTTTTTTCTGCATCTACCTCTGAAAAAATATTGGGCTTCTAGCTGTGTGTGTGACTTGTTCTATTAATCCATCTATACAGACCTCCATCAGGTTGCAAACTGAATATATTTTTTTCTGCATCTACCTCTGAAAAAATATTGGGCTTCTAGCTGTGTGTGGGACTTGTTCTATTAATCCATCTATACAGACCTCCATCAGGTTGCAAACTGAATATATTTTTTTCTGCATCTAGCTCTGAAAAAATATTGGGCTTCTAGCTGTGTGTGGGACTTGTTCTATTAATCCATCTATACAGACCTCCACCAGGTTGCAAACTGAATATATTTTTTTTCTGCATCTACCTCTGAAAAAATATTGGGCTTCTAGCTGTTTGTGGGACTTGTTGTATTAGTCCATCTATACTGACCTCCATCAGGTTGCAAACTGAATATATTTTTTTCTGCATCTACCTCTGAAAAAATATTGGGCTTCTAGCTGTGTGTGGGACTTGTTCTATTAATCCATCTATACAGACCTCCATCAGGTTGCAAACTGAATATATTTTTTTCTGCATCTACCTCTGAAAAAATATTGGGCTTCTAGCTGTGTGTGGGACTTGTTCTATTAATCCATCTATACAGACCTCCATCAGGCTGCAAACTGAATATATTTTTTTCTGCATCTACCTCTGAAAAAATATTGGGCTTCTAGCTGTGTGTGGGACTTGTTCTATTAATCCATCTATACAGACCTCCATCAGGTTGCAAACTGAATATATTTTTTTTCTGCATCTACCTCTGAAAAAATATTGGGCTTCTAGCTGTGTGTGGGACTTGTTGTATTAGTCCATCTATACTGACCTCCATCAGGTTGCAAACTGAATATATTTTTTTCTGCATCTACCTCTGAAAAAATATTGGGCTTCTAGCTGTGTGTGGGACTTGTTCTATTAATCCATCTATACAGACCTCCATCAGGTTGCAAACTGAATATATTTTTTTCTGCATCTACCTCTGAAAAAATATTGGGCTTCTAGCTGTGTGTGGGACTTGTTCTATTAATCCATCTATACAGACCTCCATCAGGTTGCAAACTGAATATATTTTTTTCTGCATCTACCTCTGAAAAAATATTGGGCTTCTAGCTGTGTGTGTGACTTGTTCTATTAATCCATCTATACAGACCTCCATCAGGTTGCAAACTGAATATATTTTTTTCTGCATCTACCTCTGAAAAAATATTGGGCTTCTAGCTGTGTGTGGGACTTGTTCTATTAATCCATCTATACAGACCTCCATCAGGTTGCAAACTGAATATATTTTTTTCTGCATCTAGCTCTGAAAAAATATTGGGCTTCTAGCTGTGTGTGGGACTTGTTCTATTAATCCATCTATACAGACCTCCACCAGGTTGCAAACTGAATATATTTTTTTTCTGCATCTACCTCTGAAAAAATATTGGGCTTCTAGCTGTTTGTGGGACTTGTTGTATTAGTCCATCTATACTGACCTCCATCAGGTTGCAAACTGAATATATTTTTTTCTGCATCTACCTCTGAAAAAATATTGGGCTTCTAGCTGTGTGTGGGACTTGTTCTATTAATCCATCTATACAGACCTCCATCAGGTTGCAAACTGAATATATTTTTTTCTGCATCTACCTCTGAAAAAATATTGGGCTTCTAGCTGTGTGTGGGACTTGTTCTATTAATCCATCTATACAGACCTCCATCAGGCTGCAAACTGAATATATTTTTTTCTGCATCTACCTCTGAAAAAATATTGGGCTTCTAGCTGTGTGTGGGACTTGTTCTATTAATCCATCTATACAGACCTCCATCAGGTTGCAAACTGAATATATTTTTTTTCTGCATCTACCTCTGAAAAAATATTGGGCTTCTAGCTGTGTGTGGGACTTGTTGTATTAGTCCATCTATACTGACCTCCATCAGGTTGCAAACTGAATATATTTTTTTCTGCATCTACCTCTGAAAAAATATTGGGCTTCTAGCTGTGTGTGGGACTTGTTCTATTAATCCATCTATACAGACCTCCATCAGGTTGCAAACTGAATATATTTTTTTCTGCATCTACCTCTGAAAAAATATTGGGCTTCTAGCTGTGTGTGGGACTTGTTCTATTAATCCATCTATACAGACCTCCATCAGGTTGCAAACTGAATATATTTTTTCTGCATCTACCTCTGAAAAAATATTGGGCTTCTAGCTGTGTGTTGGACTTGTTCTATTAATCCATCTATACAGACCTCCATCAGGTTGCAAACTGAATATATTTTTTTCTGCATCTACCTCTGAAAAAATATTGGGCTTCTAGCTGTGTGTGGGACTTGTTCTATTAATTAATCTATACAGACCTCCATCAGGTTGCAAACTGAATATATTTTTTTCTGCATCTACCTCTGAAAAAATATTGGGCTTCTAGCTGTGTGTGGGACTTGTTCTATTAATCCATCTATACAGACGTCCATCAAGTTGCAAACTGAATATATTTTTTTCTGCATCTACCTCTGAAAAAATATTGGGCTTCTAGCTGTGTGTGGGACTTGTTCTATTAATCCATCTATACAGACCTCCATCAGGTTGCAAACTGAATATATTTTTTTCTGCATCTACCTCTGAAAAAATATTGGGCTTCTAGCTGTGTGTGGGACTTATTGTATTAGTCCATCTATACTGACCTCCATCAGGTTGCAAACTGAATATATTTTTTTCTGCATCTACCTCTGAAAAAATATTGGGCTTCTAGCTGTGTGTGGGACTTGTTCTATTAATCCATCTATACAGACCTCCATCAGGTTGCAAACGGAATATATTTTTTTCTGCATCTACCTCTGAAAAAATATTGGGCTTCTAGCTGTGTGTGGGACTTGTTCTATTAATCCATCTATACAGACCTCCATCAGGTTGCAAACTGAATATATTTTTTTCTGCATCTACCTCTGAAAAAATATTGGGCTTCTAACTGTGTGTGGGACTTGTTCTATTAATCCATCTATACAGACCTCCATCAGGTTGCAAATTGAATATATTTTTTTCTGCATCTAGCTCTGAAAAAATATTGGGCTTCTAGCTGTGTGTGGGACTTGTTCTATTAATCCATCTATACAGACCTCCATCAGGTTGCAAACTGAATATATTTTTTTTCTGCATCTACCTCTGAAAAAATATTCGGCATCTAGCTGTGTGTGGGACTTGTTGTATTAGTCCATCTATACTGACCTCCATCAGGTTGCAAACTGAATATATTTTTTTCTGCATCTAGCTCTGAAAAAATATTGGGCTTCTAGCTGTGTGTGGGACTTGTTCTATTAATCCATCTATACAGACCTCCACCAGGTTGCAAACTGAATATATTTTTTTTCTGCATCTACCTCTGAAAAAATATTGGGCTTCTAGCTGTTTGTGGGACTTGTTGTATTAGTCCATCTATACTGACCTCCATCAGGTTGCAAACTGAATATATTTTTTTCTGCATCTACCTCTGAAAAAATATTGGGCTTCTAGCTGTGTGTGGGACTTGTTCTATTAATCCATCTATACAGACCTCCATCAGGTTGCAAACTGAATATATTTTTTTCTGCATCTACCTCTGAAAAAATATTGGGCTTCTAGCTGTGTGTGGGACTTGTTCTATTAATCCATCTATACAGACCTCCATCAGGCTGCAAACTGAATATATTTTTTTCTGCATCTACCTCTGAAAAAATATTGGGCTTCTAGCTGTGTGTGGGACTTGTTCTATTAATCCATCTATACAGACCTCCATCAGGTTGCAAACTGAATATATTTTTTTTCTGCATCTACCTCTGAAAAAATATTGGGCTTCTAGCTGTGTGTGGGACTTGTTGTATTAGTCCATCTATACTGACCTCCATCAGGTTGCAAACTGAATATATTTTTTTCTGCATCTACCTCTGAAAAAATATTGGGCTTCTAGCTGTGTGTGGGACTTGTTCTATTAATCCATCTATACAGACCTCCATCAGGTTGCAAACTGAATATATTTTTTTCTGCATCTACCTCTGAAAAAATATTGGGCTTCTAGCTGTGTGTGGGACTTGTTCTATTAATCCATCTATACAGACCTCCATCAGGTTGCAAACTGAATATATTTTTTTCTGCATCTACCTCTGAAAAAATATTGGGCTTCTAGCTGTGTGTGTGACTTGTTCTATTAATCCATCTATACAGACCTCCATCAGGTTGCAAACTGAATATATTTTTTTCTGCATCTACCTCTGAAAAAATATTGGGCTTCTAGCTGTGTGTGGGACTTGTTCTATTAATCCATCTATACAGACCTCCATCAGGTTGCAAACTGAATATATTTTTTTCTGCATCTAGCTCTGAAAAAATATTGGGCTTCTAGCTGTGTGTGGGACTTGTTCTATTAATCCATCTATACAGACCTCCACCAGGTTGCAAACTGAATATATTTTTTTTCTGCATCTACCTCTGAAAAAATATTGGGCTTCTAGCTGTTTGTGGGACTTGTTGTATTAGTCCATCTATACTGACCTCCATCAGGTTGCAAACTGAATATATTTTTTTCTGCATCTACCTCTGAAAAAATATTGGGCTTCTAGCTTTGTGTGGGACTTGTTCTATTAATCCATCTATACAGACCTCCATCAGGTTGCAAACTGAATATATTTTTTTCTGCATCTACCTCTGAAAAAATATTGGGCTTCTAGCTGTGTGTGGGACTTGTTCTATTAATCCATCTATACAGACCTCCATCAGGCTGCAAACTGAATATATTTTTTTGTGCATCTACCTCTGAAAAAATATTGGGCTTCTAGCTGTGTGTGGGACTTGTTCTATTAATCCATCTATACAGACCTCCATCAGGTTGCAAACTGAATATATTTTTTTTCTGCATCTACCTCTGAAAAAATATTGGGCTTCTAGCTGTGTGTGGGACTTGTTGTATTAGTCCATCTATACTGACCTCCATCAGGTTGCAAAGTGAATATATTTTTTTCTGCATCTACCTCTGAAAAAATATTGGGCTTCTAGCTGTGTGTGGGACTTGTTCTATTAATCCATCTATACAGACCTCCATCAGGTTGCAAACTGAATATATTTTTTTCTGCATCTACCTCTGAAAAAATATTGGGCTTCTAGCTGTGTGTGGGACTTGTTCTATTAATCCATCTATACAGACCTCCATCAGGTTGCAAACTGAATATATTTTTTCTGCATCTACCTCTGAAAAAATATTGGGCTTCTAGCTGTGTGTTGGACTTGTTCTATTAATCCATCTATACAGACCTCCATCAGGTTGCAAACTGAATATATTTTTTTCTGCATCTACCTCTGAAAAAATATTGGGCTTCTAGCTGTGTGTGGGACTTGTTCTATTAATTAATCTATACAGACCTCCATCAGGTTGCAAACTGAATATATTTTTTTCTGCATCTACCTCTGAAAAAATATTGGGCTTCTAGCTGTGTGTGGGACTTGTTCTATTAATCCATCTATACAGACGTCCATCAGGTTGCAAACTGAATATATTTTTTTCTGCATCTACCTCTGAAAAAATATTGGGCTTCTAGCTGTGTGTGGGACTTGTTCTATTAATCCATCTATACAGACCTCCATCAGGTTGCAAACTGAATATATTTTTTTCTGCATCTACCTCTGAAAAAATATTGGGCTTCTAGCTGTGTGTGGGACTTATTGTATTAGTCCATCTATACTGACCTCCATCAGGTTGCAAACTGAATATATTTTTTTCTGCATCTACCTCTGAAAAAATATTGGGCTTCTAGCTGTGTGTGGGACTTGTTCTATTAATCCATCTATACAGACCTCCATCAGGTTGCAAACGGAATATATTTTTTTCTGCATCTACCTCTGAAAAAATATTGGGCTTCTAGCTGTGTGTGGGACTTGTTCTATTAATCCATCTATACAGACCTCCATCAGGTTGCAAACTGAATATATTTTTTTCTGCATCTACCTCTGAAAAAATATTGGGCTTCTAACTGTGTGTGGGACTTGTTCTATTAATCCATCTATACAGACCTCCATCAGGTTGCAAATTGAATATATTTTTTTCTGCATCTAGCTCTGAAAAAATATTGGGCTTCTAGCTGTGTGTGGGACTTGTTCTATTAATCCATCTATACAGACCTCCATCAGGTTGCAAACTGAATATATTTTTTTTCTGCATCTACCTCTGAAAAAATATTGGGCATCTAGCTGTGTGTGGGACTTGTTGTATTAGTCCATCTATACTGACCTCCATCAGGTTGCAAACTGAATATATTTTTTTCTGCATCTACCTCTGAAAAAATATTGGGCTTCTAGCTGTGTGTGGGACTTGTTCTATTAATCCATCTATACAGACCTCCATCAGGTTGCAAACTGAATATATTTTTTTCTGCATCTACCTCTGAAAAAATATTGGGCTTCTAGCTGTGTGTGGGACTTGTTCTATTAATCCATCTATACAGACCTCCATCAGGTTGCAAACTGAATATATTTTTTTCTGCATCTACCTCTGAAAAAATATTGGGCTTCTAGCTGTGTGTGGGACTTGTCCTATTAATCCATCTATACAGACCTCCATCAGGTTGCAAACTGAATATATTTTTTTTCTGCATCTACCTCTGAAAAAATATTGGGCTTCTAGCTGTGTGTGGGACTTGTTCTATTAATCCATCTATACAGACCTCCATCAGGTTGCAAACTGAATATATTTTTTTCTGCATCTACCTCTGAAAAAATATTGGGCTTCTAGCTGTGTGTGGGACTTGTTCTATTAATCCATCTATACAGACCTCCATCAGGTTGCAAACTGAATATATTTTTTTCTGCATCTACCTCTGAAAAAATATTGGGCTTCTAGCTGTGTGTGGGACTTGTTCTATTAATCCATCTATACAGACCTCCATCAGGTTGCAAACTGAATATATTTTTTTCTGCATCTACCTCTGAAAAAATATTGGGCTTCTAGCTGTGTGTGGGACTTGTTCTATTAATCCATCTATACTGACCTCCATCAGGTTGCAAACTGAATATATTTTTTTCTGCATCTACCTCTGAAAAAATATTGGGCTTCTAGCTGTGTGTGGGACTTGTTCTATTAATCCATCTATACAGACCTCCATCAGGTTGCAAACGGAATATATTTTTTTCTGCATCTACCTCTGAAAAAATATTGGGCTTCTAGCTGTGTGTGGGACTTGTTCTATTAATCCATCTATACAGACCTCCATCAGGTTGCAAACTGAATATATTTTTTTCTGCATCTACCTCTGAAAAAATATTGGGCTTCTAGCTGTGTGTGGGACTTGTTCTATTAATCCATCTATACAGACCTCCATCAGGTTGCAAATTGAATATATTTTTTTCTGCATCTAGCTCTGAAAAAATATTGGGCTTCTAGCTGTGTGTGGGACTTGTTCTATTAATCCATCTATACAGACCTCCATCAGGTTGCAAACTGAATATATTTTTTTTCTGCATCTACCTCTGAAAAAATATTGGGCATCTAGCTGTGTGTGGGACTTGTTGTATTAGTCCATCTATACTGACCTCCATCAGGTTGCAAACTGAATATATTTTTTTCTGCATCTACCTCTGAAAAAATATTGGGCTTCTAGCTGTGTGTGGGACTTGTTCTAGTAATCCATCTATACAGACCTCCATCAGGTTGCAAACTGAATATATTTTTTTCTGCATCTACCTCTGAAAAAATATTGGGCTTCTAGCTGTGTGTGGGACTTGTTCTATTAATCCATCTATACAGACCTCCATCAGGTTGCAAACTGAATATATTTTTTTCTGCATCTACCTCTGAAAAAATATTGGGCTTCTAGCTGTGTGTGGGACTTGTTCTATTAATCCATCTATACAGACCTCCATCAGGTTGCAAACTGAATATATTTTTTTCTGCATCTACCTCTGAAAAAATATTGGGCTTCTAGCTGTGTGTGGGACTTGTTCTATTAATCCATCTATACAGACCTCCATCAGGTTGCAAACTGAATATATTTTTTTCTGCATCTACCTCTGAAAAAATATTGGGCTTCTAGCTGTGTGTGGGACTTGTTCTATTAATCCATCTATACAGACCTCCATCAGGTTGCAAACTGAATATATTTTTTTCTGCATCTACCTCTGAAAAAATATTGGGCTTCTAGCTGTGTGTGGGACTTGTTGTATTAGTCCATCTATACTGACCTCCATCAGGTTGCAAACTGAATATATTTTTTTCTGCATCTACCTCTGAAAAAATATTGGGCTTCTAGCTGTGTGTGGGACTTGTTGTATTAGTCCATCTATACTGACCTCCATCAGGTTGCAAACTGAATATATTTTTTTCTGCATCTACCTCTGAAAAAATATTGGGCTTCTAGCTGTGTGTGGGACTTGTTGTATTAGTCCATCTATACTGACCTCCATCAGGTTGCAAACTGAATATATTTTTTTCTGCATCTACCTCTGAAAAAATATTGGGCTTCTAGCTGTGTGTGGGACTTGTTCTATTAATCCATCTATACAGACCTCCATCAGGTTGCAAACTGAATATATTTTTTTCTGCATCTAGCTCTGAAAAAATATTGGGCTTCTAGCTGTGTGTGTGACTTGTTCTATTAATCCATCTATACAGACCTCCATCAGGTTGCAAACTGAATATATTTTTTTCTGCATCTACCTCTGAAAAAATATTGGGCTTCTAGCTGTGTGTGGGACTTGTTCTATTAATCCATCTATACAGACCTCCATCAGGTTGCAAACTGAATATATTTTTTTCTGCATCTAGCTCTGAAAAAATATTGGGCTTCTAGCTGTGTGTGGGACTTGTTCTATTAATCCATCTATACAGACCTCCATCAGGTTGCAAACTGAATATATTTTTTTTCTGCATCTACCTCTGAAAAAATATTGGGCTTCTAGCTGTTTGTGGGACTTGTTGTATTAGTCCATCTATACTGACCTCCATCAGGTTGCAAACTGAATATATTTTTTTCTGCATCTACCTCTGAAAAAATATTGGGCTTCTAGCTGTGTGTGGGACTTGTTCTATTAATCCATCTATACAGACCTCCATCAGGTTGCAAACTGAATATATTTTTTTCTGCATCTACCTCTGAAAAAATATTGGGCTTCTAGCTGTGTGTGGGACTTGTTCTATTAATCCATCTATACAGACCTCCATCAGGCTGCAAACTGAATATATTTTTTTCTGCATCTACCTCTGAAAAAATATTGGGCTTCTAGCTGTGTGTGGGACTTGTTCTATTAATCCATCTATACAGACCTCCATCAGGTTGCAAACTGAATATATTTTTTTTCTGCATCTACCTCTGAAAAAATATTGGGCTTCTAGCTGTGTGTGGGACTTGTTGTATTAGTCCATCTATACTGACCTCCATCAGGTTGCAAACTGAATATATTTTTTTCTGCATCTACCTCTGAAAAAATATTGGGCTTCTAGCTGTGTGTGGGACTTGTTCTATTAATCCATCTATACAGACCTCCATCAGGTTGCAAACTGAATATATTTTTTTCTGCATCTACCTCTGAAAAAATATTGGGCTTCTAGCTGTGTGTGGGACTTGTTCTATTAATCCATCTATACAGACCTCCATCAGGTTGCAAACTGAATATATTTTTTTCTGCATCTACCTCTGAAAAAATATTGGGCTTCTAGCTGTGTGTGGGACTTGTTCTATTAATCCATCTATACAGACCTCCATCAGGTTGCAAACTGAATATATTTTTTCTGCATCTACCTCTGAAAAAAATATTGGGCTTCTAGCTGTGTGTGGGACTTGTTCTATTAATCCATCTATACAGACCTCCATCAGGTTGCAAACTGAATATATTTTTTTCTGCATCTACCTCTGAAAAAATATTGGGCTTCTAGCTGTGTGTGGGACTTGTTCTATTAATCCATCTATACAGACCTCCATCAGGTTGCAAACTGAATATATTTTTTTCTGCATCTACCTCTGAAAAAATATTGGGCTTCTAGCTGTGTGTGGGACTTGTTCTATTAATCCATCTATACAGACGTCCATCAGGTTGCAAACTGAATATATTTTTTTCTGCATCTACCTCTGAAAAAATATTGGGCTTCTAGCTGTGTGTGGGACTTGTTCTATTAATCCATCTATACAGACCTCCATCAGGTTGCAAACTGAATATATTTTTTTCTGCATCTACCTCTGAAAAAATATTGGGCTTCTAGCTGTGTGTGGGACTTATTGTATTAGTCCATCTATACTGACCTCCATCAGGTTGCAAACTGAATATATTTTTTTCTGCATCTACCTCTGAAAAAATATTGGGCTTCTAGCTGTGTGTGGGACTTGTTCTATTAATCCATCTATACAGACCTCCATCAGGTTGCAAATTGAATATAATTTTTTTCTGCATCTAACCCAGCCAATAGTTTTGGCCTAATACCACAGTTTGGCCACTCAGCTCTGCTCGGTTCCCATCTTTTGTTTTTTTGTGCAAACAACTCCAGAGTTGTGAATGTGTTAACCACCAAAATGAGTGGAAAAAGGCCTGCTGCTGGTGGAAAGGGGAATAGGCGTGTTGGGAAGGGGAAAAAAGGTTGTGTCCGTGGGGTAGGTGTTAAAGCAACAGTAACATCTGCAGAAGAAAGACCATCTTCCAGCCAAACTAAAATGTCTACTTCTTTTAGCGGACAATGTGATAAGATCCCTTTCTTACGGCCACGCCAATCGCTACAAATTCCAGATGAGGCACAAAAACAGCAGGTGCACCAACGGATATCAAGTGCTCCTTTAAGTGGGCTCTCCTCCACATCAACTTCAACATCAAAAATACTCCAGTCCTCAAAGGTGTCACCCCAATCGCACTTGCTTCCTCACAGCTCCCAAATCTCCAGCTGCCCGTCTGAGTATGAGGTAGAACAGATGGTTGAGTCTGCAGAGCTGTTTACTCATACTATAGCCTGGGAATCAGAGGTCGACTCCAGCGCTTCTGTGAATCCAGACGAGGAAATGATCTGCACTGATGCCCAGAATCTTTATGAGTCGGATCCAGGACCAGACACAGAAGGTTCTGACCATAATGTAGACCCTCATTCCCAAACTGTAACTCCTGTTGGTGGAGACAATGAGGAAGACGATGATAAGACTCAAATACCTGATTGGAGCGACAACTTTAGTTTTTTGTCAGGGCAGGAACAGGTTGGCTCTGAGGACGACGGGTGTGATAACGCACAGGGTGATGATGATGAGGTTGGAGATCCCACTTACTGTCAACCCACAGTCAGCCAAGAGATGAGGTCAGCAGAGGAGGTGGAGGAAGATGCTAGTGACGACGAGGTCAGGTTGCGCCTTCCTGGACAGAGACGTAGTACTGGAAGCACATCAACAACTGCATCCTCAAACACAACTCTGCCTCTCACCACAAGTCGTGGTGGCTCTTCAGGTCCAGCTCGCATGGGTGCTAAGCCTTGCATAGCCTGGGCATTTTTTCAGATCGATAAAGATGACCCAACTCGTGTTATCTGTAGCATTTGTCAGCAAAAGCTAAGTAGAGGCCAAAAAATACATAGTTTGAGTACTTCATGCATGAACCGGCACATGGACATGAAGCATAAGTTGCAGTGGGAAGCTCAGTGTGCTACAATGCGGCCTAGCCGGACGGGCCAACCACCGTCTGCCATATCTTGTGCATCCGCGGCCTCTTCATCCTCTGTGACTGGGGGGACAGCAGTCACACCTGTTTTGGGGCGCAGACCTGCCACCTCTTTACCCGTAACAGCCAGCGTGATTGGCAGGTCATCATTTTCTTTGGAGGTGGTAACACCAGCTGGTGTTGAGCGCTGTCCGACATCGATAGCACCACCTTTGGATCAAGGCAACCTAACATGTCCACCTGCATCTTCCTCACAGACCGGCAGTTTGCCGGGGACACCCTTATCAACCCCGTCTAAGCACAATAGCCAGCCCTCGGTCCCTCAGATGTGGACAAGTAAAAGACCATTTCCTCCTAGCCATGAGAAAGCTAAGAGGTTGAATTTCACCATCTGCAAGCTCTTGGCTACAGAAATGCTGCCTTTCCGCCTGGTGGACACAGAGGATTTTCGAGACCTTATGTCCGTCGCAGTGCCCCAGTACCAGATGCCCAGTCGGCACTACTTCTCAAAGAAAGGTGTGCCTGCGCTCCACCAGCATGTCGCACACAACATCACCGCTTCTTTGAGAAACTCTGTGTGTGACAGGGTGCATTTCACCACAGACACTTGGACGAGTAGGCATGGACAGGGGCGTTACATGTCGCTGACTGGGCACTGGGTAACTATGGTGACAGCAGGACAAGGGGCTGCTGTCCAAGTCTTGCCGTCCCCACGAGTTGTGCGTCAATCCTCTTTATGTCAAAGTTCCTCCACTGCTTCTGCCTCCTCAACCTCCTCTCGGTCTTCCACCTGCACCCAAAGCCTGTCTGGTCATGCCACAAGCTTTCTAACTGCGCAGAAGGGATCCTGCACACCTCCTTACTATGCTGGCAATAGGGCTCAACGTCATCAGGCGGTTTTTACATTGAAATGTCTGGGAAATGTGAGTCACACAGCTGAGGAGTTGTGGTCAGCTCTGGAGAACCAATTTCATGAATGGTTGTCTCCACTGGACCTGAAACCAGGGAAGGCCGTGTGCGACAATGCTGCAAACCTGGGTGCGGCCCTTCGCCGGGGCAATGTCACACACGTGCCTTGTATGGCTCACGTGTTGAACCTGGTTGTCCAGCAATTTTTAGCCCACTATCCCAGACTAGATGGCCTTCTGCAGAGGGCACGGTCGCTGTGTGCTCACTTCCGCCGTTCGCATCCCGCAGCTCAGCGACTTACATCTCTACAGAAGTCGTTGGGCCTGCCACTTCACCGGCTAAAATGCGATGTGCCTACCCGGTGGAATTCAACTCTGCACATGTTGCAGCGACTGTGGCAGCACCGACAAGCCCTGGTGCAATACGTTCTGACGTATAGCTTGGGCCAACGAGATTCAGAGGTGGGGCAAATCACGCTGGAGGAGTGGTCTCAGATCAGGGACCTATGCACCCTTCTGCACAGTTTTGAAATGGCGACGAAGATGTTTAGTGCTAATGATGCCATTATCAGCATGACTATTCCGGTGATTTACATGCTGGAGCACATGTTAAACAGAATTCGGAGTCAGGTGGTGGCACAAGAGGAGGTGGAGGAAGTAGAGGAGGAGGAGTTGTATGCGGAAGGGCTAACATCTGCAAGGTCCAGACGGTCGGCAGCACCAAGGCGGCAGGCATGTGAGGGTGGGGGAGATGGTTTTACCAGGGCGCATGGTAGCAGCCAAACTAGTGAGGAAGGTGCAGGAGCCCAGGAAGAAGTGGAGGACGAACTGATGGAAGACTCATCAGATGAGGGAGACCTTGATCACATTTCTGTTGTGCGAGGTTGGGGGGAGAGGACAAAGGAAGGAAGCATGATTGTTACCTCGCCACCAACACAACAGGGACTTGGTGCTCCTGGATGCGCAACACACATGAGTGCCTTCTTGCTGCACTACCTGCAACATGACCCTCGAATTGTGAGAATTAGAAATAATCCTGACTACTGGGTTGCCACACTGTTAGATCCCCGGTACAAAAGTAAATTTGCAGAAATTATTCCTGCCATAGAAAGGGATGCACGCATGCAGGAGTATCAGCAGAGACTGTTGCAGAATCTTACATGTGCTTTTCCACAAAATACCAGTGGTGCACGTAGTGAATCTCACAGTTCCAACTTGTCAACCGTGGGACCGTCAAGTGTTCAGCACTCAAACCGTAACAGAACCACAGTATCTGCTGGTAACATCAATTTTGCGGAATCATTTCACCACTTTTTTAGCCCATCCTTTGCAAGGCCACAGGAGACAAGAAGTCTGACACATAGTCAACGCCTAGAGACGATGGTACAGGAGTATCTCCAAGTAAACATTGAAGCCACGACTGTGTCACTGGACCCTTGCTCTTTTTGGGCTTCCAATCTGGATAAATGGCCGGAGCTAGCCACTTACGCCTTGGAGATCTTGTCATGCCCCGCAGCCAGCGTTCTGTCTGAACGTGTGTTCAGCGCTGCTGGTGGTGTGCTGACAGATAAGCGCACGCGGCTCTCCACTGATAATGTAGACAGACTCACGTTCATAAAGATGAACAAATCATGGATCCGAAACGACTTTTCTACCCCTGTGTCATCCTGGGGAGAGTAAAAGCTTGATGATTGGTTAAAATCACCCTACCAACCATTTTAAGCTTTCAAATTACTAATCATGTTTATCTGTATCTTGGCTGGAAAATAATTTGGGCTTTGTAGCAGTGTGCAGCACTGATTCTATTAGGCCATCTATACTAAAGCTTCACCAGATTTAAAATTAATAATAATTTTTAGCTGCATCTAGCCCGGAAAATAATTTTGGGGCTCCGAGATGCGCAAGACACATAAGTGCCTTCTTGCTGCACTACCTGCAGCATGACCCTCATATTGTCAGAATTCGAAGTAATCATGACTACTGGGTTGCCACACTCTTAGATCCCCCAAACTTTTCGATCAACCTTTTCATTTTAATAAAGACCAAAAAAATGGTCATTTTTGAAATTATAAGCATTAGCAGGTTGTTAGAAACTGAAATTAAACAGTTTTCAACTCAAAACTTTATTCTAGGTGATGTTACATTTTCACATAGCACCCCTTGTTCGAAAGGAGCTTCTTAACTCTCTCGTCCATTGAATTTGTCAGGTTTTGGATGGTTTCTGCCTCAATTGTTTTGCATGAGGACAGAATACCCTCCCAGAGCTGTTGCTTAGATGTGAACTGCCTCCCGCCATCATAGACACTCCTTTTAATGATGCTCCAAAGGTTCTGAATGGGGTACAGGTCAGGGGAGCATGGGGGTCACACCATAAGTTTGTCCCCTTTTATGCCCATATCAGTCAGAGATGCAGATGTTTTATGTGCAGCATGAGATGGTGCATTATCATGCAGAAAAATGATCTTGCTGTGAAATACACGGTTCTTCTTCTTGAACCATGGCAGGAAGTGCTGTTTGAGAAAATCCACATACATTATGGAGTTCATCTTTAGCGCCTTCAGGGATCCTAAAGGGGCCGACAATCTCTCTCCCCATGATTCCAGCCCAAAACATTACTCCACCTCCTCTTTGTTGGCGCTATAGCCGTGTTTGCGTGGGGTGTCCATCAACCAGCCATCCTCCACTCCATCCATCTGGACCATCGAGCGCTGCACGGCACTCATCCGTGAACAAAACAGTTTTGAAATCAGTCTTCATGTAATGTTTGGCCCACTGGAGCCGTTTCTGCTTGTGTGAAGTGGATAGAGGAGGTTGACAGGATGGCGTATGCACAGCTACAAGCCTCTGAAGGACCCTGCATCTTGTTGTTCGGGGGACGTTGGAGGCACAAGCAGCTTCAAAAACTTGTCTGCTGCTATGACAAGGCTTTTTTGCCGCTGCTCTTTCAACCTGACGTAATTGCCTGTAGGAAAGAGTCCTCAATTTGCCCTTATCAGCACGCACACGTGTGTACTGTGAATCAGCTACATACTTCTTGATTGCCAAGACACTTCATCCTGATCATCGCACAATGTTGATTGTAGTCATGCCTTGACCTAAACACTCCACAATTTGTTGCCTCTCAGCAGCCGACACATCCTTTTTCTTTCCCATTTTGGCAGAAAATGTAGGCTGCTTAATAATGTGAGACAACCTTCTTAAGTAGTCTTGCCTTTCATTGGACACACCTGCCAAACTAATTAGCACAGGTGTCTGCAATTGCTTACAGTGATATAAAGAGCCCTGACACACATCACCATCAATGAGTTTAACTGACAAACAAACAAATTCTTCCCTTATCACTCCTAAACACTTTTTGCATAATAATTTGGAACGCAGTGTACATGTGCTTTTCCACAAAATACCAGTGGTTCACGTAGTGAATCTTACAGTTCTAACTTGCCAACCGTGGTCTGTATGGAGTTGTTCAATAAAGGGCCCAAAATTAAGATAACATAGATGGGAGAGGTCTCTATGAATAGGAATTCCTAAGTATTTGATACCCTGTGAGGGCCAGGCAAAGGGAAAGTTGGACTGGATGGAATCCTATATGGATTTGGGGAGGGAGACATCAAGGGCCTCAGACTTCGCTGCATTGATTTTAAAATTTGACCATGTAACAAAGTGATCTATTTCAGCCATAACAGCATGGATGGATATATGTGATTGAGTGATATATACTAGGACATCATCAGCAAATAGAGAGCACTTGTACTCGGTGCCTCCCACCTCAATCCACCTAATAATGGGGTTATGGCGAATTGATGAGAGCAGGTGCTCCGTCACTAGGATGTATAAGAGAGGGGAAAGAGGACATCCCTGCCTTGTCCCATTGGTGATTGTGAAAGGTGATGAAAATGTTCTGATGCACCCCCTGGGCCTTGGGACACCCAGAGCCGGACCCTTTTTGGTGGATGCTGGTGGTTGTAGTCTTCGTGGCGGCGACCCGGTTCCGTGGCTCAGGGTGGTCAAACCAGTGGCGGAACTATTTATGTGGTTTTGATGTTTAAATGTCCGACTACGCCACCCGTGGATTGCGGTCAGAGTGAACCGCCGCTGCAGGGCAGACCGCTGAGGCTGGTGTTGTGGGTGCAGCAGAGCATAGCATAACTCCCAACGGGAGGAGTATAGCCTCAGGGCAGTGTATGCGGAGGATGGGGGTGATGGTGCAGGGCAGCAGCAGTAACGACACGGAGTCAGTGATGCAGTCCAGGGCCTTTACTCACAGTTCTTATTATCCAGACCACGTCTGCAGGTAACGGCTGCCCACGTCGTACTGTGCTCACCAGGTGAGGGGCTCAGACAACTCCCAGATAACTTTGGAGCGCTTCACAGGACCCCCTTTGTGTGTCCTTTGTCTGGCCTTTCTTACCAACCCTTCTGTCCGGCTGCCTCGGGCCTCCTCTTGGTGAACTTGGCGCCAGTTTCCCTGACCCTATGTGGTGCCTTCCTAGCGGGTGTAGCGAGGGGCTGCGCCACATAAAATGTCACAGCCTCCGGTTTCTAGCTGAGGGTCGTTTCCTGCCTCCACTAGTTTCGGGGACCGGTCTCCCCCTTTGGCCTGACCCCTCCACGCAGGTGGATTCGGGCGTGCGGTGGCGACTCGCCCGTCCGCACCCCTGGGATCCCTTCAGTCCTCGTTCCTGGAGCCTTCTCCGCTCCTCTTCCTTCCTTCTCCCTCTTCCAGGCCTGGGCCTCTGTTACTAGGCCCGCCTCCGGAGCAGAGCTCATGCAGAGCCCCTGCTCCCTGCCACTTCTGCTCAGACTTCTCTGCACTGAACTAAGATGGTGCCCACCTTTTATACTCCCTTCTCAATGCACCCAGGAACTGCTTCCTCCCTGCTCCTGCACTACAGGGTTCCCCTTCCTCAGTGTTCCCTCCCCCCACTCCAGCCAGGGACAGGGACTGTCGTGCCCATCTCAGAGGCATATTGGTCGCCCTGCCCCACGGCAATGTGGTGTAATGAATGCAGGTGTCGGGTCCTGATCCACACTCCATCCTTACCTGAGAGTGAGATATCACACCTCTGGGTGAGGTGCAATACCTCTGTAGCAACCGAGCCCTCAGGGTGCTACAGTTACATTTATCTTCAGCCTAGGTGACGTATTGTGATACAGGGCCGTGATTTTGGCTATAAAAGGGTCCCCTAGACCCCTACCCCAAGCTACAAATATTTAACTGCATCTAGCCCAGGAAATACTTTGTGCCTAGTAGCAGTGTCTGCTAGTCAGCGGATTATCCCGGCTGTTAAGCAAGCTACACCACCTGTAGTTTAGACACTTAATTTTTTCAAAGGAAATGCTTCGGGACCATGGGATACTCAGTGAAGAGCATCAGGAGGCACCCCAAGGCATAGGGGCTGGGACTGGCAGTAGGATGCCTTGCGGTGGACAGCCGAGCTCGATCCTTATAAAAGCTTTTTAACTGCAGCAGCTTTAGTGGACGCTACTGGAGCTGGAATTACGCGGCTGCTGGCATGAGACTTGCCCTCCAATAGATCCTTGTAAATGGATTTAAAGTGTATTCATTCAAATTAGAGAGACAATTTAAATTAAAAAGCTTAGAGCTGCCTCCACCACAGGGGGGCTCGCTCGACCCACCAGCGGACAGGCACCAGTATTGGGAGAGGGGGGCTGGCCATCAGGGTTCACCGCGGCTCTGGCACAAACCCGGCGACACGGAGGTGGCACGGGCAGGAGCGGACTGGCCGTGTCGGCTTCTCACTTTTTGGATTTTAGAAGGGCATGACATGCCTATATCTGTGTCTCCCCCTCCTTTTACTCCTCCACCTCTTTTATTTTCGCATGACTATATGTACTTGTCACTTTTCCATGTGTTAGTTATGTCTTCTGAGCAGTTTGTCAGCTTTTGGACACCTTTGAAGGTGTTTTCTATGTGTTTCTATGTGTTTTTGTTTGCCTGCCATTGGTTTTAACGGTGTTCGAAGGTGTTTGACGAACAGTTCGACGAACAGTTCGGCGAACACACGGGTATTCGACGAACCGAACCGAACTCGAACACTACGGGGGTGGCTCAACACTAATAGCCACATATGGGGTACTGCCACATTCAATAAATATTGCATAACAAATTATGGTGTCCATTTCCTCCTATTACTCCTCGTAGAAATTATAAACTTCCTGCTAAAACAGTATTTTAGTGTAAAAAAATGTAATCTTTTGTTTTCACATCTAAATATTATAAAGTTTTGTGAATAACCTGTAGGTTAAAAATGTGCAGTACACCAGTAGATGAATTCTTTGAGGGGTCTAGTTTCCAAAATGCAGTCATTTGCGTTTTTTTTTTGCTGTTTTGTCATGACATTCACAATCTATTCCAGACAAATTTACGCTTCAAAAATCAAATAGTGCTCTTTCCTTTCTAAGCCCTGTCATATGCCCAAACAGCAGTTTTTGACCACCTATGGGGTATCTTTGTGCTCGGAAGAAATTGCGTAACAAATTATGTGCTCCACATTTTCCTGTTATCCATTGTGAAAATGACAAATTTGGGACTAAAACAACAGTTTAGCAGAAAAAAAAATAATTTTTGTTTTTACAACCACATTTTAGAAAGTTGTGTGATGCACCTATGGGTTCAATAAACATACCCCTAGATGAATTCCTTGATGGGTCTAGTTTTTAAAATGGGTTCACTTGTGGGGGTTTCTGCTGTTTTGGTACCTCAGGAGTAGTGTTGAGCCACCCCCGTAGTGTTCGGGTTCGGTTCCGTTCGTCGAGCACCGGGATGTTCGAGGAACTGTTCGTCGAACTGTTCGTCGAACACCTTAGAACACCGTCGAACACCGTTAAAACCAATGGCAGGCAAACAAAAACACATAGGAACACATAGAAAACACCTTCAAAGGTGTCCAAAAGCTGACAAACTGCTCAGAAGACGCTTTCTTTAAAAAAGCCGGCCGGCAATTCAGCAGCGGCATACACCGGTACCCGACAATTTAGACATGAAGGAATAGAGCATCACACATAGATTAGATAGATAGAAACATGTCAGTCACATATATATGAAGTACAGTGACAGTGTTGCTTACTGTACTTGTCATTTAGTGTAAAGGATTTATTAAAAAAATATAATAGTGTTTTCGTGCACCGTCTCTTTAAAAAAGCCGGCCGGCAATTCAGCAGCGGTACCCGACAATTTATAACAGACAGAATAGAGCTTCACACATAGATTAGATAGATAGAAATATGTCAGTCACATATATATGAAGTACTGTGACAGTGTTGCTTACTGTACTTGTCATTTACTGCAAAGGATTTATTAAAAAAAATAATAGTGTTTTCATGCACCGTCTCTTTAAAAAAGCCAGCCAGCAATTCAGCATCTGTACCCGACAATTTATAACAGACAGAATAGAGCTTCACACATAGATTAGATAGATAGAAACATGTCAGTCACATATATAATAAGTACAGTGACAGTGTTGGTTACTGTACTTGTCATTTAGTATTAAAATAAAGGATTTATTATTAAAAAAAATTGGCGTGAGGTTCCCCGTAATTTTAGTCTCTAGCGGAGGTTAAGCAGACAGCTGGGGCAGATGTTTGAAGCCTGGGAAGGGGGTAATACCCACGGAGCTTCCCAGGCTACTAATATCAGCCCCCAGCTGAATACCTAGCCTTTACTAGCTATTAAAATGGAGGACCCCCCCAAAAAAATGACGTGGGGTCCCCCCTAATTTAATAGCTAGCAAAGGCTAGGCAGACAGCTGGGGGCTGATATTAATAGCCCAGGAAGGGAGCCATGAATATTGGCCCCCTCCCAGGCTAGAAACACCAGCCCTCAGCCGCCCCAGAAATGGCGCATCCATAGGATGCGCCAATTCTGGCACTTAGCCTCGCTCTTCCACGCTGCCCTGGTGCGGTGGCAGGGGGTAATAGGGTTGGGGTTGATGTCAGCTTATAATGCCAGCTGACATCAAGCCCAGGTTAGTAATGGAGAGGCGTCTATAAGACACCCCCATTACTAACCCCATAGTCAAAGTTAAAAAAAAAACACAAACACCCAGAATAAAGTCCTTTAATTGAAATAAAGACACAATTCTTTATTGTTCTAAATTAAACCATACTTACCATCACGCCCATTCCAGCTGAAGCCAACGATCTCCTGCAATAAAAGAAAAATAATAAAGCAACCTCATCCTTACCTTTCCATGGTTCCCAGGACAGCTCCAGCTCTGCTACATCGAGATGACAGGCTGGACCGCAGCAGAACGCTGCCATCCAGCTTGCCATGCCGCACACACTGAGAAGCGCAGGCTTGCTTGCGCTCCTCAGTGTCTGACTGTGACGGCATCCAGATGAGCCGACAATGAACTCGGCTCACCTCATGTACGTCACTGACAGCGTGGGAAAATTCTCCTGCACTCAGCGCTTCAGCGTGAGAATTTTCCCACGCTGTCAGTGACGTGCATGAGGTGAGCCGAGTTCATTGGACATGACCTCGGCTCATCTGGATGCCGTCACAGCCAAACACTGAGTAGCGCAAGCATGCCTGCGCTTCTCAGTGTCTGCGGGATGACAGGCTGGATGGCAGCGTTCTGCTGCGGTCCAGCCTGTCATCTCGATGTAGCAGAGCTGAAGCTGTCGTGGGAGCCATGGAAAGGTAAGGATGATGTTGCTTTATTATTTTTCTTTTATTGCAGGAGATCGTTGGCTTCAGCTGGAATGGGCGTGACGGTAAGTATGGTTTAATTTAGAACAATAAAGGAATGTGTCTTTATTTCAATTAAAGGACTTTATTCTGGGTGTTTGTGTTTTTTTTTAACTTTGACTATGGGGTTAGTAATGGGGGTGTCTTAAAGACGCCTCTCCATTACTAACCTGGGCTTGATGTCAGCTGGCATTATAGGCTGACATCAACCCCAACCCTATTACCCCCTGCCACCGCACCAGGGCAGCGTGGAAGAGCGAGGCTAAGTGCCAGAATTGGCGCATCCTATGGATGCGCCATTTCTGGGGCGGCTGACGGCTGGTGTTTCTAGCCTGGGAGGGGGCCAATATTCATGGTTCCCTTCCTGGGCTATTAATATCAGCCCCCAGCTGTCTGCCTAGCCTTTGCTAGCTATTAAATTAGGGGGGACCCCACGTCATTTTTTTGGGGGGTCCCCCATTTTAATAGCTAGTAAAGGCTAGGTATTCAGCTGGGGGCTGATATTAGTAGTCTGGGAAGCTCCGTGGGTATTACCCCCTTCCCAGGCTTCAAACATCTGCCCCAGCTGTCTGCTTAACCTCCGCTAGAGACTAAAATTACGGGGAACCCCACGCCAATTTTTTTTAATAATAAATCCTTTATTTTAATACTAAATGACAAGTACAGTAACCAACACTGTCACTGTACTTATTATATATGTGACTGACATGTTTCTATCTATCTAATCTATGTGTGAAGCTCTATTCTGTCTGTTATAAATTGTCGGGTACAGATGCTGAATTGCCGGCCGGCTTTTTTAAAGAGACGGTGCATGAAAACACTATTATTTTTTTTAATAAATCCTTTGCAGTAAAGGACAAGTACAGTAAGCAACACTGTCACAGTACTTCATATATATGTGACTGACATGTTTCTATCTATCTAATCTATGTGTGAAGCTCTATTCTGTCTGTTATAAATTGTCGGGTACCGCTGCTGATTTGCCGGCCGGCTTTTTTAAAGAGACGGTGCACGAAAACACTATTATATTTTTTAATAAATCCTTTACACTAAATGACAAGTACAGTAAGCAACACTGTCACTGTACTTCGTATATATGTGGCTGACATGTTTCTATCTATCTAATCTATGTGTGATTCTCTATTCCTTCTATTCTAAATTGTCGGATACAGATGCTGAATTGCCGGCCGGCTTTTTTAAAGAGACGGTGCATGAAAACACTATTATTTTTTTTGATAAATCCTTTACACTAAATGACAAGTACAGTAAGCAACACTGTCACTGTGCTTCTTATATGTGTGACTGACATGTTTCTATCTATCTAATCTATGTGTGATTCTCTATTCTTTCTGTTCTAAATTGTCGGGTACCAGTGTATGCCGCTGCTGAATTGCCGGCTTTTCATGTTTCACTGTGAGCACTGTTCCCATCGATTTGGGCAATCACTGTAATGCCACAACCACCATGGCTGTGGCATTACAGTGAGTGGCAGACAATCCCTGCATGATTGGTGCTCTAAATAGCGCCAGACATGCAGGACACGCTTTTGGTGCACGAACAGTTATCGAACATAACCTCGAACAGCCGAATTTTTTGCAAATCGTTCGGGTTCGTCGAACAACTCGAACACCGCCCAAAACAGCTCGAATTTGAGATTGGCGAACAGTTCTAGTCGAACACCGCTCATCTCTACTCAGGAGCTCTACAAATGAGACATAGTGTCTGCAATTTTGGTCTAAGTGTCGGATCAAAATGGACAATGCAAGTCTATGGGTCCATGAAAAAATAGGACAGTACTCGGAGAAGGTGGAGAAACCTTTTAATTTTTCTCTCCATGTCTGAGAAAAACTGATGCCATTCTGATCAGAATAATTTAACCATTTTTCTTTGATGTGGAGAGACCTTACGTTCTGACTGATACTCCACTATATCAATACACCCCTATATTCGCCGCTGGTGCAGTCCCGGTGTTGTCACATTAACGTCAGTGGTGATGTTACGTCAGGGGTGATGTCACATCAACAGTGTGCGTCACCACTCTAGTCAGCAACTGGCTGACTGGAGAGGTGAAGCATTGACTTGATTGATCTAGTCACAACACAGGGACTGCAACGGCGGTGGGAAGTTGACGCTGGCTCCTTGGGGTGTGTGAAGGAGTATTTGATGAGCTTGTTTTATGTATTTTTTACACTTTGGGGACTGCTTTACTGTAAATGGGCATTCCCCTTTAGAGAGAACCTGTCATGTAAAATAACGCTATTAACCTGCACATATGGGATTAATCTGAAGGTTAATAGTGTTCTGACACTGTGTAGCTGCGGCACTGAGAGTCGCACCGCCAGGAGAAAATTAACTTTATTCCCCCGGCAATGTTCTGCATTCAGTCACAGGGGCGGCAACGGTGCAGCTTCAGTCACAGCTCAGTGTGTAGATAGCGGTGGTTGTAATCGCACTACCGGCACTGACTAACAGCCAGTTCAGCATTAGAGTCGGCGGTCAGTCAGTGCGAGAGTGTGGTTACAGACGTGGTTTTCTATACAAAGATCAGTGACAAAAGCCAGGCTGGCTCTGCCACTGTGACTAAAAGAGCTAAGCTGCCAGGAGAAATAAATTTAATTTCCTTCCGGCAGTGGGGTTTTCAGTGTCGGTGCCGCACGGTGTCAGAACGCTATTAACCTGCAGATTAACCCTGTATCTGCAGGTAAATAGAATTTTTTTTACATGACAGGTTCCCTTTAATATGATGGCGCTTAGGGCTGTTCAGCATGGTTGCGTGGCTGCATGTACTGTTTATCTGGATGGATGGCGGCTTTACACTGCAGTATTGTGCCTATGAAGCAGTCAACCGCAAGCCACCAAGCAGGAGCTACAGGTTGGGGATACCTGCTGTATTGCATGCGCAAAAAGATGGCAAACTGTTGGGAAAGATACCAGCTGGAGTCCAAGGTGACTCAATCTACCTTATTATAATGAATGGTTCGATCATGATGTAGTCTGAATCCTATTTTTAGTTTAGAGTTAAGTGCTCAGTGTATTTTGTGATTGTGCACAAGTCATTTTGCTATTGTGCACAAGTTAAGTGCACTTAGTATTTTGTTATTGCCTTCTATTCCGATTATTGTTGGGCAGAATGAACAAAAAATAGAAATTCAAGAATTGTTTTCTTTTTTTTGCTACGTCATTTACTGTGCGGTATAAACGATAACATAACTTTTTTATTCATGCAAGTACAATTACAGAAATACTAAATTTATTTATGTCTTTTTTGTCTTCCTACTTTTGAACACTAAGAACAATATTGTAGAAAAAAAAAAGTTTACATAGTGCCATATTTTGAGAGCTATACATTTTTAAGTTTTCTACTGACAGATTAGTGGGGGCTAGTTTTTTGTGGTACTAGAATGACATTTTCAGTGATACTGTTTTTCTTTTTCATATGATTGCATTTTGATCCACTTTTTTTGCAATGGAACAAAGGAAAAACAATGGTTATACCAAGATTTTTTTTTTACATTGTTCACTTTACCTGTCTTGCCTCCAACCTGTAATAATGTCCACCATCCTGGCCCCTTTTTTTAAAGAGGTTGTCCACTACTTTTACATTATTGGTCTATCCTTAGGATTGGTCATCAATGTCTGATCGGCCGGAATAGGCGGATGTGCAGTAACAAGCTCTGGCCACTACAAGTAGATCACTAGCTCCACAAGTACATAAATATTTCTGGTCGGCGGCCGCTGCCACAGCCACCGATAACAGCTGTGTAGGAACCCGGACGATCAGACATTGATGACCTATCCTAAGGTCATCAATGTAAAAGTAGTGGACAACCTCTTTGATAATGTCCTTAATCCTGGCCCCAATCCTGTAAAAATGTTCCCCTTCCTGAACCCTAACCTGTTATAATGTCCCCCATTCTATAATAATGTCTCCCATCCTATAATTATGTCCTACATCCTTGCCCATTCCTTTAAAATTGTCAACCATCTTCGCCCCATCCTGTAATAATAACCATCATCCTGGGCCCCTTCCTGTAATAATATCACCCTCCCTGGGCCCTACCTATAATAATGTCTCCCAACCTGGATAATTTCTTATAATAATGTCCCCCATCTTGTAATATTTACCCCAGTCATGGCCCCCATCCTGTAATAATGTCCCTGATCCTGGCCCCCATCCAGTAATAATGTTCCATGCCTGGGTTATTTCCTGTAATATTATCTTCCGTCCTGTTCCCTTCCTGAAATAATATTCCCTTTCCTGGCCCCCATTCTTTTATAATATCCCCCAACCTGGACCTCCATTCTGTAATAATGTCACCTGTCCTGGGCCCCTCCCTATAATAAAGTCCCTTGTTCTGGGCCCTTTCTTTAATAATGCCCCCATCCTGGGCTTCTTGCTATAATAATGATGTCCCCTGTCCTGGACCCTATTCTGTAATATTGTCCTCAGTCATGTCCTTTATCCAGGTGCTCTTCTCCAAAACATTTAAAAAAAAAAGATTCTTCTCATCTGTCCTTGTTGCCATGGCGATAATTGTCTCCTTCCTACTCCATGGTCGGTTCAAGAAGGGTGAGTGGTGCATGACAATGACATAATGCGCCACCCATGTCAGGTACGCCAATGTCAGGGGCCGGACCCTGATTGAAGGCGGCTGGTTTAGCTGTAGTTCGCGGAGCTGCAATACATTTCAACTGAATTTATATCTGGGAATGTACAGTCAGGTAAAACCGATGCTGGTGGGCCCCCTAGTTCTATGGGCCTGCTGCGGTCGAACCCTCTCTAACAGTGTTTGTTACACCCCTGCTTGTGCTTCCACCAAAGCTGCAGCTGTTGTATTCTATACTCCAACATCCCTTCAAAGGCCACAGCCCTACTATCAGTATTTGGTCAGTATTCGGTCAGTATTTTTTCTCAGGATTGGGAGCCAAAACCATGTGAGGAACAATCATAGAAAAGGTATAATAGAAACAAGTCACCAATTCTGCATTTATCACCCACTCCTGGTTTCGGCTCCCACACCTGAGAAAAAATACTGACCGAATACTAACCAAATACTGATAGTGGGGCCGTGGCCTTTTGTTGACTTCAGCATTTCCATCAGTGTCATCAAATTATCTTTTGCATCCATTGACACATTTTGTTTTTGCAGATAATTTATTACGTCTATACTGTGTGGATATAATTATTGTGTCCTTGTGTGCAAAATGTCAGCTGTTCTTTTGCTGTGCTGAAAAGATATTAATGTTTATCCACTTTGACAATGTTTATCACCGGCTTTTCATCCAAAGATTAACTTAGAATTTTTCAAGTATTTTAGCTGCCTTATGCTTTATGGATAACAATCCTCCTTCTAGACTACATTCTGTCCAACTTTACTGTGAAACATAAGGATTCCATGTTTAAGAAACTTATGCTTTTATTCTGCTTCCATCAGCAAGATAGACTGTTTCCTTGTTATATACAGTTGTGCTCAAAAGTTTTCCTTTCTTGGCCTTGTTTCAGAGAATATGAATGATAACAAAAAAAAGTTTTCTCCACTCATGCTTATTGGTTGGGTGAAGCCATTTATTGTCAAACTACTGTGTTTTGTCTTTTTAAATCTTAATGACAACCAAAAAAATCCAAATGACCCTGATCAAAAGTTCACATACCCTGGTGATTTTGGACTAATAACATGCACAGAATTTAACAGAAATGGGTTTGAATGGCTACTAAAGGTAACATCCTCACCTGTGACCTGTTTGCTTGTAATCAGTGTGTGTGCATAAAAGCTGAGTGAGTTTCTGGGATCCAGACAGACTCTTGCATCTTTCATCCAGTCACTGACGTTTCTGGATTGTGAGTCATGGGAAGAGCAAATGAATTGTCAACGGATCTACGGGAAAAGGTAGTTGAACTGTATAACACAGGAAAAGGATACAAAAAAATATCCAAGAAATTGATAATGCCAGTCAGCAGCATTCAAACTGTGATTAACAAATGGAAAATCAGGGGCTCTGTAAAAACCAAACCACGGTCAGGTAGACCCACAAAAATTTCGGCCACAACTGGCAGGAAAATTGTTCGGGATGGAAAGAAAAACCCACAAATAACATCAGCTGAAATTCAGGACTCTCTGAAAACTAGCGGTGTGGCTGCTTCAAGATGCACAATTAGGCTGCGTGCCCACGATGCCCACGAAACGCATCAAAAACGCTTGGTAATCCGCACCCCATGGTCGCCAATGGCATTCCGCAATATCAATGCACATGCTGCGGATTTTTCCGCAGCGTTTCTGCAGCGCTCAAAAATCCGCAGCATGTTCATTAATTTTGCGGAAACGCAGCGGAATGGCCGCCATTGACTTGCATTGGGACGCTTCAAATCCGCAAATATGTAAAAATACTTGCGGAATTGAAGCGCATTTGATGCGGTCTTGTACCACAAAACCGCAGCAAATAGGAAGTGACCTCACAATTGGGCGCTCCAGCCATCCCATGAGCATCCCATGAGCATCCCATAATCCAGGAAGATGAGAATCCCATAGTATTCCCGTCTGTCAGGATCATGGCTGCTCATCTGGGATGGTACAAGCACATGAATCTGAACGTGGGCTTCATGATTAGTGTGGTAAGTGTCTGTATGTGTCTGTATGTGTCTGTGTGGGGTCTGTGTGGGGTCTGTGTAGAAGACTACTACTCCCATCGGCCTATGTCTGTCCCCCGTCCACTAGTGCCAGCAGGAGCAGCTCGATGGGAGCAGTACTTCCCATCAGCCTGCTCCTGCTTTAAAATGTGCCCCAAAATTAAATTATAGCCCCCATATATTATTGGCCCTATTCCTAATCCTTTTTTTTTTTTTTTGGAGGGTGCCATGATATTCCCTTTAGATATGTATATACATATATATATATATATATATATATATATATATGTATATATATATATACAAACTTTTGTTTTTATTTATTTATTTTATTATTTTTTTATTGTCCCCAAGATTATTTACTGTCCCTTTTTTTTTTCATTGGTGGCCAGTGGTTACCTATGAAAATTAAATCATTACCTGTCCCCGCCGATCGCCACCTAAAATAAAGTAAAAAATAAAAAAATACACCTATACTCACCTAGACACCTAATTCCCCGAAGCCATCGAACTCCTGTAATAAAATATAAAATAATAAACCACAACCTTATCCTTACCCCTCCGTAGTAGTCCACGAGTGTCCCACGATGATCTCCAGTTTAGAGCAGCCATATAAAATGTGACCGCTCAAAACCACTGCTGCCGCTACAATGACAGGCCCGTAACGCAGCCCCGCGGGTTCGCCGGAGTTCAGGCAGCACTGCTGTAAAGGAGGTCACCGGAGCAGCACTGACTGAATGCACTCCGGTGACCTCAGTCAGGGGCTCACGCTGCCGGGAGCGGACGTGTTCCCGGTAGTGTGAGCATACAGCAGCCATGCACAGCTGTCACCATCTCCAGATGTGACAGCTGTGCATGGGAGATCAGCGCAGGAACGTGGACAGGTAACTATTTTTTTTTTAGCAAACTAAGAATTAAATAAAATGGTGTGTTTTATTTCAAATACATTTTTTTTTTCTGGGTGTATTGTGTGTTTTTTCTTTTTAACACTTTGTAGGTTAGTAATGGGGGTGTCTTATAGACGCCCATCATTACTAACCTGGGCTTCAAGGCAGCTGGCGCTGACATGAACCCCACCACTATTACCCCCTGCCACCGCACCAGGGCAGCATGGAAGAGTGAGGCTAAGCGCCAGATTTGGCGCACAAATAAGATGCGCCAAATCTGGGGCGGCTGAGGGCTGATATTATAGCCTGGGAGGGGGCCTACAACCATGGCCCCTTTCTTGGCTATTAATATCAGGTCGCAGCTGTCTGCCTAGCCTTTGCTGGCTACAACTTATAGGGGGACCCCATGTCATTTTTTTTGTGGGGGTCCCCCTGTACAATGGCCAGCAAAGGCTAAGCTAACTGCTGCGGGCTGGTATTAAAAGCAAGGGAAGGGGCCATGGTTATTGCCTACTTCCCAGACTATAACATCAGCCCTCAACCGTCTGCTTTCCCTCTGCTAGTTATTAAAACTATGCGGGAGCCCACGTTTGTTTTTTTAAATTATTTATTGAACTGAAAGATTATTGGACAGCGTATGTAGTTTCATTGACTCAAAGCTCCTGCATACGCTGTAAGGTTAATTTCTCACGTCCACATATCCACATTACTACAGATATGTGTGACCGAGCATGCTTTGGAATGGGTCTGTGTGTGGGTCTCCTGTATGTGTGTAAAATGGCATCACCACTCGTCCCGGAGATTGACGTGTGAAAGAACCGTACAATATAGGTGAGGGGTTGGTGTTGGTGTGTGCATAGATATCGCCATATGTTTTGCGTGTGTGTGTGAATGTTTATTTATTTATTTTTTTTCTTTATTACTCTTTTTTTCCACCCTTTTTTTAAAGAAAAAATATTCACAGACGTTATGTTATTCACTATAGATTGAAAAATATCCCGAATTGTGGGACCGCGCAAGCGACTTGTATAAAGACAAGCAGAAAAAAAAGGACGCCTGGGCCTCTGTCTTGCGGGAAATCTATCCCCAATGGGTCAATGCAGATCCTGATGCCCAAGAGGAAATTAGTAAGTATTGATTTTTACCTTTATTTTTATATCTATTTCTAATTGCATTTTTGTTGTTAAAGCAGTTAATAAATTGTTTTTGTTTTGTTATTGCAGTGTGTGATGTGAAAAGTCGATGGCAATCGGTCACCGACCGGCTGGTGAAGTATCACCAGACGGTGAAAAGTGGCGCATCGCCACGAAAACGCAGAGTACCTTTTGCAGATGAGCTTGCGTTCATGCTAACCAGCAGGAGTTTGCGGAGGTAATTTCGCAATAAATAGTAATTGAAATGTTTAAAAAAATGTGGTATTAACAGTATTTTTTACCTTTTCTTTTATACAGAACTGAAGGCAACATCAGTGCCCCATCAACACAAACCGACACAAGAACGGATGAGGTAGAGGAGGAATTCCATCCAATTTTACAGCTTTCGTCGCCGGAGACATCTGCTTATGCCACTGATGGTTGTCCCGCAAGTTCTTCTGTAACTCAAGCGGACGTCGACACTGGTTTGGGGACTGCTGCTCCTGGTCCAAGCGCTGCCGGTAGCTCTACTGGTGATGTGTCGAGGCCCACTGGGAGGGGGTCTGCTTCTGCTCGTCCCGTGGCATTGAGAAGGGCGACCAAAAAAAAGGCCAAAAGCCACGAGGGTGCGACTAGTCTGTTTGAGGCCCTGACTAAACGTACCCTCAGTCTTGTGGAAAGGACATGGCAGGAGGATCCCCTGGATTTATTTGGCTTATCCATAGCTGGCCGCATCAGATCCATGCCACGAGAGAAGCAGAACATTTACATTACTGCAGCAAATGCTCTGTTAATGGCGATTGATGGGGCATCAGTTATGCCCTCACCCCCAGCCATAGTTCATGTCATACATAATTTGTTCAATCCCAGTGTGCCTCCACCACCACCAGCAGCAGCAACACAGTGTTTTGATTAGGTTAAAGCATACCGGCCCGAAAAATACAAAGGAAGTTATGGTCGCCAAATGGCCCCTGGTGGCTCATCTTTTCTCAGAGGACCATCTCCAAATGCCAGTTTTACCCAAGAAATGTTTTCTGGGTACGGCTTCGAGCAACAATTTCATAACTTATAGTTTAACCATTTACCCCTCCCTGTCATCATTTTTGGACCATAGCAAATACAGGCAGCACCTGTAGGTTGTTAGATACACAATTTTTTAGAGAATAAGTTAACAAACACCTTTTCTTGTGGTCACCTATACCAGGCTTCAGGCGTAGGGGAATGTAATAAAAGGTGTTTAGTTTTATATAATTAAACAACCTACAGGTGCTGCCCATATTTTATGGCCCTAAACTGATGACAGGACAGCTCTGCCGTACCAAATGTGATATTTATTACCAAGTTATGGGCAATGTTTGTCCAAATAAATGTTCTCTAAAGTTTGTTGTTTTCTGTTTAAAAAATATTTAAAGTTATTCTATATTATTTATTAAAAAAAATTGGTTAATCTATGTGTTCATTTTACTTTTCAAGTGTATATGTGGTTGGATTGGGTTTAACTGAAAAAGTGGTCCCCCGATCTGCGCTCACAATAGCGCAGGTCAGAGGAACTCTAAATGTTTATTTTTTTTCAACTAACTACTCTACGTGTGTGGTCAGCTGTATGCAGTCGTTTTTAAATTAGAAATATACTTTGATATTTTTGACCACAACTAAGTTTTGGATGGATACTACTCTCAACACTGCTTTTTGCTAGTTCTGCTCTTTGCTCAAGCAAATAACAATGGTGAGGGATGACTTTAGCAGACAGTACTTGGGAAGAGCGCTCTAGGTAGTAAAGCTAATTTCCAGGCACTGATACTTGTGGGTTGTTCACTTTTGCGTTGACGTTTGGTCCTAAAACAATACGTAGAAGGTGGCAATTCAAGAAATATTGGAGACAAATTAAAATGTAAACAAAATGTATTTATTATTTAAAAAAAAATTTTTTAACATTTTTATGAAAAAAAAAATGAAGACAGGAAGTTCTTCTTTACTGTTCATCAGATCTTCTCTGCTGGTCAGGCTGCTCAACACCAGTATAGGAGTATTGCCATTGCACGGCACCTTCAGCACTCATGAAGTAGTCAGCGAAGGTTTCTCTCATCCTGGCACCAGAGTTGGATGTCCTTCCCTGACCAGAGTTGACAACTGTAATTAATTCTCACATGTTTGCCATCAACAACACCAATGCAGTTGGGGAAATTGGCCACAGTTTGAAAGCCTGCTGCGACCTGCAGCCAAGTCTCCTCGGTTGGGGAAGGCATCACAATGGGCTGCAACTTCTGCCAGATGACGCTACATGTGCACCTCACAATTCTGGAAATGGTGGACTTACGAACCCGAAATTGGAGGTGCAGTGATGTATAGCGCTCTCCTGTGGCCAAAAACCTGAAAAGGAAAAATATATAATTAGAAAAGCCAGAAAAAGAAATACAAGCCAACAGTAATTCTCCATTATTGATTACTCTGTAAAAAATTACTGACTTTATTACAAAATACTATTCCAGCAATGGGCGCGTTTTTTGTTTTTTTTTTGGGGGGGGGTTGGACACACATTTTAGTAGTTGTTTTTTCAGCTTTTGTTTGCTCTTGAGTTCACACATATCAATTCTATTGTTTTCATTTTGTCTGTGTTTGCCTATGATGTTTGCTCTACAGTTCACACATCAGTGACCTTTTCAATCTGATCTGTGTGCATGCTGATCTCATGGTCAAGCCAAAATTAGGTACACAGACACAGGGGAGCCATCGCCACAGGGTGACTAACTAACTAATAAGTTTCTGCGGTATGAGTGATGACAGTTTCCAGACATACCGGAGACAAGAGACATAATGATTGCTATTACTTTATTCTTAATTTTTACAGGTGGGGACACACTACTAACCTCCCCCATCATGGTCTCTGCTGGTGCTGAGCACAGTGCCAGTAGAGAACCATGATGAGGGCAGCGTTCAACACCGACTCCTGTGATTATCGATTGTAGTGCTGACTCGCAGAAGTCCGTCCATGTGATCCAGGTGCAGCACACGTAACGCACACAACTACAACACGGAAAACACACACGACACACGGGGAACGGATCTCTAGAACATTTTTTGTGAAGGTGCTGGAGATATGTGTACATGTGAAACTGGCTATGGATGATAAATGCAGAATTGCTGAGGTGTTTCTATTATAAAAATGTACTATTGTCCTAAATCGGAGAAAAAAATACCAGCTGAACAACATAATGTGGAAATACTGAATCAATAATTTTTCTGGCCATGGCAGCATATGTTTCTTAGATCTAAAAAATATATATATATATATATATATATATATATATATATATATATAACATTCAACTTACCGCAAGGTGATGAGCAGCCTTTCCTCAGCAGAGATGGCCTTTCGCATTACGGTGTCCTGGTAGTCCAGGTAAGGAGAAATAAGGCTTAGCAGCCGATCAAACGCAGTAATGGTCAGACGGCAAAACTGTTGAAATTTTTCTGGAAAACTTTAGTAAAAAAAAAAGGATTAAAATATAATTTTGTAACATAGTATACAAGCAAAACCTTAAAAAAAATGGTATACACGTGTGACATTATACTTTATTAACATATATCTTACCTCCTTAAATCCTGGTAAAGAACATTGAAGTGGCCCTTGTCCGCCCGCTCATGCAAGATAGGGTGCACCCACATCTTTTTTGGTCGTCTTCTCCTCCTTAACCGCTCCTATAGAACAATATAGGTTAGTACACACACTACATACAAATAATGTAACACAAAAAAACATCTACTTTATATTACCTGCTCAACGTAGTAGTGCATGAGATTAATGAAAGTCATCAGCAAAAGGCATTGTCTGCTGCGCCGCAGGGGCTGAAATTCCTCTGGCATCTTTCCTATTACAAAAAGCAAAATGGTGAAGAGGGTTTGAACTAGGAAATGACATCAGAATTTCCCCCTTTTTTTTTTTTTTTCAATAACTTTATTTGGTCTCAAAAACGCTTTAAATATGCAACAAAAACGCAAGTAAAATATGCATGCAAAAACGCGTCAAAAACGCACCCAAAAAGGGAGATGCAGAAACGCTGCAGAAATTTTCGGCTTCATTTCTGCATCGTGGGCACATAGCCTAAGGAGGCACTTGAAGAAAAATGGGCTGCATGGTCGAGTCACCAGAAAAAATCCATTACTGCGCAAATGCCACAAAGTATCTCGCCTACAATACGCCAAACAGCACAGAGACAAGTCTCAAAACTTCTGGAACAAGGTAATTTGGAGTGATGAGACCAAAATTGAACTTTTTGGCCACAACCATAAACGATACATTTGGAGAGATTCCAGCTATTTATCGCTTTCTGGATTGCTTGGTGTAGTTTTGATAGAATCCCTGTTTTCTCTGCAGTAGATATAGCAGTGGTCAGAATACTGAGTTGTGTATAACCCCACTCACGTTCCTGAATGATAAAACCACAAACTTCCAATGCAATGTCAGCAAACTACCAATCAGTGGTGGGGCGAGGTTACACAGATCAGTTGATATGGCTTGAACTTGACACCTAGTCCTTCAGTGATAATCTCCGGCTGATAAAACATTGATTGCATTGAAACTACTGCACACAGCCCAGTAAGTGATACATCCCTGCAATCAGGTTTTCTGCCCCTACATTATACTGCTCTCAGATTACATAGCAAAAACCTGCAGATAGTTTCCTTTCAAATTTACGTTTTTTCACTTTAAAGGTGTCATCCAAATATCTGCAGATGGACCAGAGACTGAAGTGATCCTTTTGTTTAGTCTTTTTCAGAAATTATTTCTGCTATTCTGTTTCCATATTATACAATCTTTTTTAAGTCTCTCTGTTTGTGGCATCTAAAACATGATCTAGTTTCCTCTTTCTTTGCCCTACAAGTTTGTTTCTTCTCTAATATTCATCTAATAACCTGGCTTTCTTTACAAATCATAGTGTCACCCATGTCTCTAGTGTGTGAATCAGTGTTGTTTATGTGTCAGGTCTACAGTAATGCAATATAAGAGCAACATGGCTGTCTTTTATATCTTCACCCAAATATCATGATCCTTTCTGGCATTACAATAATTTGCTTCTGCATGAGTTTTTCCATGTCTCATTGTATACATTATATTATAATATAATAATATTGTATTATTTACTTAGCAGAATCAACTTGCAATTTAGACCATTGTATAAATGCAACACTTTCATTACATGCTACATGCTTTCAGCAGTGTTCTTATGTGTTATGTGGATCAGTTGATATCTTCCACTATTAAAGAGGTTGTCCACTACTAGTACAACCCTTTCTCATTCTCCATGTTAAGCACCGCTAAAATAAAAACACCTACCACTCACCTCCCATGCCGGCATTGTTCCAGCGGTGTGGGCACACAGGGCTCACGTGAGGTTCTTATGTCACATGAGCCCTGCGCCAAATCAGCATTGGCGTTACTGTCCTCACCTTCAAACAAATCAAACATAAAGAGGAAGTCAGAGAGCCCTAGCTTCCTGATGATGTTCCTCGAAGGCGGGGACAGTGAAGTTGGCGCTGATTGGGCGCGGGCTCATGTGATTTAACAGCTTCACGTGAGCCCCAGGATGGTACCACATAACAAAAAATAATTCATCAAATGATAAAACCTACAACTTCCAAAAAAGAATTGATATCCTATCTATTTATCCTATCATACACATGTTAGGTAAAATTCCTTTTGGAAATTATAGGTCTTATCATTTCATGAATACTCAGGGTTACTAAGGTAATTTATATGTTCATAACTTTCCCTATTTATTTGTTATGTGGTGCCATCTACTGGCTAATTGATATATTTATATTTTAATTTGCATTTTTCAATTAATTGACTTGAATTGACACTAAATTTGTTAATAAATTGTCTTTTGGGGATTGCTGTTCATAGAATATAAGACTTCCCATGAAAATAAGCTCTAGCGCATCTTTTGGAGCAAAAAACAAGACCCAGTCTTGTTGTCGGAGAGACACGGCATTTAAATGATTAACAGTCACGCACAAATAACTGTGTAGCAACTGTATCTTTTTTTAGCATTGAAGATATTGGAAACGGATCATTAGGCTGCGTGCCCACTATGCGTTTTTCAAGCGTTTTTGCCAAGGAATTTCCGCAGCCAAAACGCTTAAAAAACACTTGGTAATACGTGCTCCATGGTCCCCAATGATAATCCGCATGTGCTATGCACATGCTGCGGAAATTTCCGCTGCGGATTATCATTGTGGAAAAATCTACAGCATGTCCATTAATTTTGCGAACACGCGGCGTAATTGCCACCATTGACATGTGCACATGCCGATATTAAGCAATTCAATGTGCGGACGGTACCCGGGTCCAGAGAAGAGGAGACTCTCATCCAGACCCGGGTACCATAGTACCTGTTAAAAAAAAGAATTTAAAATAAAAAATATACATTATACTCACCTTCTGATGGCCCCCAGTATCCTGTATGGTGCGTCTTAGCTCCCTGGCGGCTCACTATGGTGTAAAAGGACCTTCCATGATGTCATTCAGTCATTCTGACGTCGGCGGTCGCGTGACCTGTCACATGACTAAATGACGTCATAGAAGGTCCTTTTACACCACCGCGAGCCGTGCAAGAGACCAGATGCACCGGAGAGAAGACCAGGGGCCATCGGAAGATGAGTATAATGTTTTTTGTTTTTTGACCATCTTTATTCTTTTTTTAACTATTAACTTGGTCACACTATATAAATCCATGCATGGATTTATATAGTGTGACCAAGTTCTCAAGCGCTTTTCCAAGTGATGCTAAAATCATGTTTAAGTTTTCAGTCAAGAGTAGAGATGAGCGAACATTTCAATGTTCGATTCGGAAATATTCTGCGAATATTT
This sequence comes from Phyllobates terribilis, assembly GCF_046119375.1. Classification (NCBI taxonomy): domain Eukaryota; kingdom Metazoa; phylum Chordata; class Amphibia; order Anura; family Dendrobatidae; genus Phyllobates; species Phyllobates terribilis. The sequence continues at coordinate 794,889,960 of NW_027362761.1, forward strand.
AAAAACTTGCCGAATTTATTCGCCTAATGTTCGTCGAACATTTCCTAACACCATAGAATTCAATGGGGGAGGCGACAAAAAAAACACATATACAACACGTTCAAATGGGTCCAAAAGCGGCAAAAACACATCAAATTTGGGGTAGACACCAGGAAAGTGCCATCAATTGACCCAGAGTACAAGTACTATATTTATTATAACTATTACAGCGACATTTATTCCGTGGCGCTTTACATGTGTAAATGGGTCACTGACTGGTACAAGAGGAGAGAGGACCCTGCCCATGAGGGTGCACAAACAATCTACAAGGGATGGGTGAGGATACAGTAGGTCAGGGTACAGCTAGTCTTGCAGCGGTATGCTGGAGCGAGGGTTACCGCAGATTGTACGCTTGTCAGAAGAAGTGGGTTTTCAGCTTCCTTTTCAAGGTTTCCACGGTAGGCGACAGTCTGATGTGTTGGGGTACAGCATTACAAAGTAGGGGAGATGCGCAGGACAAATCTGCTGAGAGCCTAAATCACGGTAAGCTTCCAGGAGCTCACAACTAACCCCTGCACTGATTAATATGAATCTGAAAGGCTGCTAATGAGTGCAGGAGTGGGAGGAATCAGACACTGCGGTCTTCTGGCTCCTCTCTGTCACGGTAAACCCGTGACACCTTACAAGCTTCAACACAACATTCAAAGGTAGACAGCAGCGGTTAGACAAAGAGCTAACTCCTTTATGATGATAGAGCCCACCATCCCCTTAGCTTGCTGCTTGTACTTTTCTATGGGAATGAGCTCGTCTACAACCAGCCTGGAATATTTCCAGTGAATTATGGCACGATGCCATGGTATTAGCAGAGCACCCAGTACCAGATGCGAAGCCCTGCACAATTTCCTTCTCAGGAATTTTATTTGGTAGACTGAGTGGCTGTCCAAATATTAGTTTGTCACACAGAAGCTGAAGACACGGAGTGGCAGTAGGTGCAAGTTTCTCCAGCATGTTAGATATCATATCCGGGAGAACAGAGAGAGCAGCATGGTGGCTCAGTTGTTAGCACTGCAGGCTTGCAGCGCTGGAGTCCTGGGTTCAAATCCCACCAAGGATAACATCTGCAAGTAGTTTGTATGTTTTCCCCGTGTTTGCAGGGGTTTCCCCCAGGTTCTACGGTTTCCTCCTCAGTAAAAAAGCAGCCATGCAGAAGTGATCATAGTTCAAAAAATTAGGGCACGACACCACCATTTCCGTGGCCAACAGATCGGAAATGGTGGAGTTCAACCTCTTATCTTTGTCATGTGTAGGAGGAAAAAATCTTTAACGTGACCACAACTGTGGGATCGAGGGCTGGCTGCAGTGCTGAGAAAGGGTGGAGTACGGTGAAACGGACAAACTGCTGGACCGTGACTGATGTGCAGGCGCAGATGTTACGGTGGATTGAGAAACATGTGGTGTGCTTGGTGAAACAAACACAGCAGGCATGTCCACTTCCTTTACAGCTGACGGGCTCTCACTCAGCCTGACTGGAGCGGGTAGTGAACAGGAGGTTCTGCGGTGGGAGACCTGCATGACAATACTTAGCATGGTAACAGAGGAGGAGGAAAAAGCAGCGGATGCGGTTGATGGTTGTTGAGGTCCGCATTTCAGCGCGGTGAGATTCCCAGCATAACCCATGTTGTTTGAGCATGTGAAGGTTCATGCATGTAGTAGTCAAATTATGGCAGTTTTTTATTGCAAAGTTTACAGATAACCTGAGTTGGCTCATCCCTTGCGGTGACAAAAAAGGACTAGGCTAGGAAAACCTCGCTACCCCTGCGAGCTGCAGACCCACAACCGCTGCTGGCCACAGCCACAGTTGTGGCTAAGGATGCAGTTATCCTCATGCTTGCATCACTCCGTGTAGGGCGAAACGTAACCTCCTTGTCTTCCTCCTACACCTCCTCAGATGAGCTACTCAGCTGCACGACTCTGGGTTCACACCAAGTAGGAACTTCAACCTCGTCATCATCCAATATGTTATCCCATTCCTCGCCCTTAGAGTGATCCTTCTCCTCTTGTTGCCCTGACAGTACTGTACAGTCCGCATGAGCCTCAGGTATCTGAGTCTCATCAGGATCACCTCCCTCCCCGGTGGTTAACATCTGATGACGAGGGTCAGGAACCTGCTCGGACCCTACTTCATTCTGCCCCAAATACAATCGAAAAAAATTTTGGGCATCGGTGCAGATGCTTTCCTCCTCTTGACTCTGTGAATGTTTGGAGTACACTTCTGATAACTATGGTATAGAATGGGTGAACAGTTCTACACTCGCCTATCTCTGTTTCCCAACAGTCAGTTGGGCAGTTGAGACATGGGGCGAAGCAAGGGTAATTGGGGTGCCACTTCTGTGGACTGTACTGTGTGTGATGTTGAGGTGGAGGAAGAAGAGGAGAGGCTACTTGAAGCATCACTTGCCATCCATTAGAGCACCTGCTCTTTCTGGCCCTTATCAACAAGGCATATCGCTGTGCAGCTGCCAAAGAAAGGGAGTGGAGAGGCCCATCCAGTAACAGAAGTTGTCAGTTGTCAGATAGGACATGATGGTGTTGGTTCACTAGTGCTTTCACTAACATTACCAGTTACCCCACGTATACCTCGAACACGAAGCCTATTCCCCCTTACACCATGACCTCTTTTTTTCCCACAAATATTGCTCAGATAATGTGATAGGAGCATGCTATTAGCAAAACAAAATTAGATTTTTTCCTCTGCAACAGCACTGCACACACCTGAATTTCAGTGGCACTAAATGACAAGGTAAGATATGGCTTGTTGTATAACGTTACTAACAGAAGAAAGTATTTTTTTAGTGTGGATGAGACCTGTATAACATAGGAGATATTCTCCAAACTATTTAAATCTGAGATGTTCCTGCTGTATAACGTTAGGAACCGAACAAAGTATTATTTAAGTGTGGATGAGGCCTGTATAACATACGAGATATCACGTTTGCGACACAAAAAAATCTTTGGTGGACTGGGGCTAGCAACAGAAAAAATATATTTTTTTACTCTGAAAACAGCTGAAGTTCATCTCCACTAGCGTAGTAGCTGACTTATAGCAGAGTGCAGGGCTGCCATCAGGGCATTACTGCCCTTACTGGAGTATGGGGCCCGGTGAGCAGAGAGGGCCCAGTCGGGGCCCCGTTCTTCTGCTCACCGGGCCCAAGCGGCAGCATTCTGCCGATTCCTCGGACGCAGGATCACTTTAAATCTATTGCCGTGCTGGAAGCTTCCTGCACGCCAATAGTTAACAGCTGCTGACTAATCACAGTTATTGGCCGGTGGCTGATGACAGCACGCATGTCACTGGTGTACGATGTCACCGCCATGCGCCAGCAATCGTGCTTCCAACGATGGCAGAGCAGGACACCACGGGAGCGCCGCAATGTAAGAAGAGACTTTTTTTTTTCTAAAGCCGCACCAAGACAGGATGGGGAACATTGGGGCAGCCGCAAAAAACAAGGCGGAAGGATGAAAACATATGGGACATTGGGGGTAGAAAACATGGGGGCAGAATGTGACACATTGGGGACAGAATGGAAACATGGGGGCAGAAAGGGAGACATTGGCGGCAGAATGGGAGACATTGGGAGCAGAATGGGAGACATTGGGGGTAGAATGGAGAAGCATGGGGCAGGATGGAGAGACATGGGGGCAGGATGAGACAATGGGGGCAGGATGGAGACACTGCGGGCATGATGGAGACATTGCGGGTAGGATGGAGACATTGGGGAAGGATGAAAACATGGGGCAAAATGGAGACATGGGGCAGAATAGAGACGATGGGGCAGGATGGAGACAATGGGGGAAGGATGGAGACATTAGGGGCAGGATGAAGACATTGGGGGCAGGATGAAGACATTGGGGGCAGAATGGAGACATGGGGCCAGGATGTGGGACATTATTACTGTAGGGGCTAATTATGGAGACATGGAGGCAGGATGGAGACAATGGTGGCAAGATGGAGACGTAGAGCAGGATGTGGGACATTATTACTGTAGGGGCTAATTTTGGAGACATGGGGGCAGGATGGAGACAATGGTGGCAGGATGGAAACAATGGGGGCAGGATGTGGGACATTATTACTGTAGGGGCTAATTAAAGGATATTATTACTGCTGTGATGTATTATATTTTTAAAGATACTGTTTTCAGTGAGGGGGGTCCTGTTACTGTGCAGGGCAACACTATGTCCCTTTTTTCCTTCATGTGGTGTAGTGTAGAAGTTGGGAAAAAATGGGGAATCTGCTCTGTAAGCTGCTCTAGATAACTGTGTTATTTTATGCAGAGACGAGTCCGGGCTGGAAGAAGTGATGGCGGTCTGCGCTGGATGAAGGGGAAAAGCGAAGATGAAGGACTTCACCTAGAGACCTCACTGGTGAGTCAGTGTGTTATCTGTACACTAACACTATACACTGTATACTATACACAGGGCTCCTATGTATAATGGTACTTAAGGTAATATTAGTATTCTGTTTTTTATTGATGATCAGTATTGTAGTATTTGGTCACTATGTGGTGGAAATATCTGATCTGGTTGTGGTGTGGCAGTATTTGTCCCTTGTATGTAGTATTATTCGGTCACTATGTGGTGGTAATATGTGGTCTGGTCATGGTGTAGCGGTATTTGTTCCTTGTATGTGGTATTATTCGGTCACTATGTGGTGGTAATATGTGGTCCGGTCATAGTGTGGTGGTATTTATCTCTTACATATGGTATTATTGGTAATTTTAAAAAAATGTACAGTATGTGACACATTCCCATAAATAAAAATAGACATCAAAGAGTATTGGGTATTATAAGAAATGCTTAAGAGGTTAGAGTAGAGTAGGGTCCGGCCAAAAGAGTCTCCTTGTCGTAGTGGCGGCTTAAAAAATCTTTTGGCCAAAACAAAAGCTGCTGGCTATATATGTGATCTGGTGTTCAGTGGGAACTGTTAATGTGGGATGTGGTGCAGAAAGTAGAGAATTTCCAAGAGTGGGCGGTGGGACTGCGGAACATTCGAGGGGTGGAGGCGGAGCTGGGGTGGAGCCTGGGCGGAATCTCAAACGGGCCCAAAAATTTTGCCAGTGTGGGGCCCCAAATTTCCTAGTGGCAGCCCTGATCCTGCCCCCTCAGTAAGCAGAAAGCTGAGAGGCAAAGGAGCAGTGTGCTAAAGATGTCAGCAAGTTTTTGTTAGCCATCTATATCACTTTCTGGGCTGCTTGCTGCCAGTTTTGATAAAATCACTGTTTTATCTGCTGCAGATCTACCAGTTCTCTGAATGCTGAGTTCTATATAACCTCAACCAAACCACTGATTTGTAGTTTTCATTGTGCATAGACAGAATGCCTCCATCATTGGTTGGTGCATGATTGGACTACCTAGCAGCAGGTTTACTAGACCTCTAGTGATAATCTCCTGCAGATAAAGCAGTGATTTTATCAAAACTAAAGCAAGCAGACTAGTAAGTAATACATCCCTGGAATCAGGGTCTCTGATCCTATATTATCCTGCTCTCAGTTTAGCTGGCTAAAATCTGGTGACAGATTCACTTTAAAGCCATACCGGAAACCTGGCGTATCAAAAATGATTTTTACCTGCACATATCATAATAATAATGTGACATGCAGAAGTAGTGCTGTTGCTTCAAAAGCATCCAGCAACTGTTACAAATAACACAAGCACAGGAGACAGGAAGTGTTGTGCTTCAGAAACATCCAGCAACTAGAGGGGTTAACACAGTCACAGGAGACAGAGAGAGTTTTAGCAGAGTCCCAGGGGGATTGTGGGGAACTTGTTATTGTTGTCTGGCTGAAGCCGAAGAGAAAGGTGGTGTGTTATCTGGATCTGACAGAAGGCAACTGAACAGGATTCAGATCAGGAGAGAAACTAAACTCAGGTCAGATAAACTCCCTGAACTAACAGTGCAGAGTATTATCGGGCAGGAAGATAAGGACTGACATTTCTATCTTGTCATTAAAGCCAGTGGGACCCTGAGCTTAAGTGTGGAGGATCCACCTGGCTTCTCTTCTAAGTAGGAGTTTGTGCAAATCCCCACCTTGCGGAGGTAGTTTGACCTGCTCTATACCTGCAAATCTCAGCACACGTGGATTCCCTGCATGGCAATCCCAAATGTGCTGGATTAGCCTTTGTGGATCCTTTCTGGATTGTATTGAATTGAAGTGTTTTCGGAAATGGATAAATATGTATGGTTTTTCCTATATAATAAAAACCACATGGGCAAAAGATTAAGTATACAACATAATTAGTGTGGCAAGAGATAAAATCCTGTACCTTGTGACAAATACTTCCAATTTTTTTTTGTCCGGTGATATTGGCAAAAATTACAATTGTCACATTTGAAGTTTCTCTTTGAGGAATTTCTTACTAACCAATTCCTCGCGTAGAAGCGCAAGTAGGCATGAAATGGCCGTCGTCAGACAGGTGTACCTCTTACTCCCTTGCTTACTGTTTTAACATGAAGCAATAAAGAAGAGTGTTTTTACATACCGGTGAGCGCTGTCTGTCTCTTATATATTTTTTTGCAATTGGTGGAACTGTTTCTTTTGACAAGCACCCAGTGTATGTGGGAGAGGTGTGTGCTCTGCAGACTGGGGAGCGCTGAAAGCGCAACAGTGCAGTGGTGCCGTTTTTTTTCTGCATGAATTGTCAGTTGTAATCACTCCTCAGGTCATTGATTAACAGTCTGCTCTGAAGTGTGTGTGTGGAGAGCAAGTTGTCAATCAAAGTGCAGAGGAGCGATAGCAGCCGCGATCACCGTGTAGTGAGCGGTGACTGTTACAGCTCCCTGCTCCACCGCTGATGACAGGAAACAAGTGGCTGAAGGGATAATATAATTTCATTTTCTCCCTGTAGCCGTCACTGCAGTAAACTGCTTACAAGATTTTAATCTCTATTTATCTGGAGATGCATTTCAGCTAATGGAGTTGGGGATTTGGTCAGGATTAATGTTGTCCTCAATGCAGAGAAATACAGGCAAATACTTACCCATCATGCAATACCATAAGTGAGGCATGTGCTTGGCCCCAAATTTATTCTGCAGCAGGACAGTGATCCCAAACACACAGCCAATGTCATTAAAATCTATCTTCAGCATAAAGAAGGACATGGAATCCTATAAGTTAAGATTTGGCCCCACAGAGCCCTGATCTCAATATCATAAAGTCTGCGTGGGATTGCATGAAAAGACATAAAGATTTGCACAAGCCTACATCCGCAGGAGATCTGTGGTTAGTTCTCCAAGATGTTTGGAACATGTTTGCAACAACGTCCCTGCAGAGTTCCCACTAAAACTGTCTGCAAGTGTACCTATGAGAATAGATGCTTTTATGCTTTTTTGAAGGCAAAGGGCGGTCACATTAAATAAACTATTAACTAGCGATGGGTGAGCTTGCTCGGCACTGCTTGATACTCCATCAACCATAAGGTTGAGAGAGAAAGTCCGTCCTCCGGAAAAATGCTGGAGATTCACATTCACTTCCATTATGCTCGCTACTTGAGTCGAACATGTCCGACATGCTCGATTCGAGTACCGAGTAATTGAGCATTTCAGTGCTCGATCAACACTACTATTAATGCTTTTATTTGTGAAAGTATTCTTACTTTGCAGCATTTTTTCCACACATGCCTACATTTTTGCACAGTACGGTATATTAGCCAGTTAGCACAGGTCAGGAAAACCATTGGTCAGGGGTGAGCATGGTTAATATTTCATGGATTTATGAATGTGGCCTTAGGCTGATCTTGTTCTGCTTCCAATTCCTACTAGGAATGTTCCTATTTCTAATATAGGAAAGAGAGGGAGTTTAGGGGAAGTCAGCACAAAGGTGTATGGAGGCCACATTATTTCCCCCTACATCATATAAAAAATGTGAAAATATCAGTTTAGAAGCTAAAAGTCTTTTAGTTATAAAAATTATATATCCCGTACACCTGGCTGCCCACTGTTCCTGCGTGGTGACTGCCATCTCACATATGAGGTTTGTCCATCACCTGTTGTATTGGATAGCCACCAAGGACATCACTTTGGATAAGAGTCTCCTATTAGAAGGTTTGCTTTGGCTTATATTGACAGCTGTCATGGAGAGGAAAGAAGCAGATTTAGGACAGTCCTGGCTTAATAGATTGCCTGCGTATATACAGGTGCATCTCACAAAATAAGAATATCATCAAAAATGTAATTTATTTCAGTTCTTCTATACAGAAAGTGAAACTCATATATTATATAGAGTCATTACAAACAGAGTGATCTATTTCAAGTGTTTATTTCTGTTAATGTTGATGATTATGGCTTACAGCCAATTAAAACACAAAAGTCATTGTCTCAGTAAATTAGAATACTTTATAACACCAGAGAAGATGTTTTTAAAATCCGAAATGTTGGTCTACTGAAATGTATGTTCAGTAAATGCCCTCAATACTTGGTCGGAGCTCCTTTTGCATCAATTACAGCATCAATGCGGCGTGGCATGGAGGTGATCATCCTGTGACACTGCTGAGGTGTTATGGAAGCCCAGGTTGCTTTGATAGCAGCCTTCAGCTCGTCTGCATTGTTGGATCTGGTGTCTCTCATCTTCCTCTTGACAATACCCCATAGATTTTCTATGGGTTTAAGGTCAGGCGAGTTTGCTGGCCAATCAAGCACAGTGATACTGTTGTTTTTAAACCAGGTATTGGTACTTTTGGCAATGTGGACAGGTGCCAAGTCCTGCTGGAGAATGAAATTTTCATCTCCAAAAAGCTTGTCGGCAGAGGGAAGCATGAAGTGCTCTAAAATTTCCTGGGCAGACTTTGGTCTTGATAAAACACAGTGGACCTACACCAGCAGATGACATGGCCTCCCAATCATCACTGATTGTGAAAACTTCACATTAGACCTCAGGCAGCTTGGTTTGTGCACCTCTCCACTCTTCCTCCAGACTCTGGGACCTTGATTTCCAAATGAAAATTGGAACTCTGGAACCTTGTGGAGTGTGTCAGTGACTGCCTTCTGGATATCTGTCAAGTCAGCAGTCTTCCCCATGATTGTGGAGCCTACTGAAACAGACTAAGGGACCTTTTTAAAGTCGTAGGAAGCCTTTGCAGGTGTTTTTGTTAATTATTTTAATTTATTGAGATAATGACTTTTGTGTTTTCATTGGCTGTAAGCCATAATCATCAACATTAACAGAAATAAACACTTGAAATAGATCACTCTGATTGTAATGACTCTGTATAATATATGAGTTTCACATTTTGCATTGAAGAACTGAAATAAATTTCATTTTTGATGATATTCTAATTTAGTGAGATGCACCTGTATATGACCGGTTTTATGAGATCAGCTCTGCCTCAATTCCAGAGGCCAAATATGTCACATCAGAAAGTAGAGACTAAAGCGTTACTACAGACACCAAATTCCAACTCCTATAACCAGAAAAAGTATTTTATTATGTAATTCATTGTGGTGGCGCATAAAGGAACAACAGAGAGGTCAACCTGGAAATGCTCTTCATAGGGTGGTCAATGAGCAGGAGATCAAAGCAAAAATGGAAGTGGCTTATTGAAAGATGTAGCTTTAATAAAAGTCCCCTAACTTAATTCAGACTCTAAATTATAGCAATCACACTCTAATAGAAGTTATGTGACTTTGCAGCTAACTTTTATTAAAGTGAGGAAAGTCATAGCCATTAATTTGCATCACTTTATGGTCAGGACAGCACAGCTATCCATCTTCTACTTCTGTTGTAGAACTTCAGATATTCTGGAAATTGTAGTTTTACAACTAAACACAACCCAGAGGTCCTCAATCCAATAAAAGCACAATAATAATGCCAATTCTACCTTATATTATGTACTGTAGTATGGTGGGTATTACTGGTGCAGCACCCCCACCAAAGATTCTCTAGAAACAGGGTAATGTCTATATCTCAATGGGTGAGGGAGGCTGACCTCATGTGAGACCAGTGAGCGAACATGTCTGTAACTGAATGGATCACTATAGGAAGATGATGTTGATTGTAGTTGCATGGTTTATATAATTCTGGCATCCCTTATGTCTACCAAGCCAAAGGGAAAAACTCATTTGACTGCATTACTCTTGATCACGTGCTTTACATTTTGTAAATATATAATAAATATTATATTACCGAGCTTCTCTAATATAAAGTACAAATAGAGGTAGAAAATAAGTTATTTCATGATTACACAGAAAACATTTTTTTTGCCACGTTTATATTCTAATAGTGTTTTCTTCTTATCTGCAGCATCACTTCTCTGGAGTGGAGTCATTTATGAATGTATTCTGGATTACGGGGATCTGATGGCAGCCATTTGTGGCAGTCAAATAACGTCAATGAGATATAAGTTTAAATCGTTATCTGAGAAAAGTTTTGTTGATGTAAAAGTTTTGTTTCATGAACAATTTCCTAGTTTTGTGGCTTCAAGGATAAAAGAAAACAAAACGTGGTGTTTCAGAGGAACGTAAAAACCTCATCAGGCAGATACTTGTGAAAAAATGTCTCCTCAACTCCACATTTGGCAATTGGAATAGTTCCCTTGATCAACGTCCGTCTTCAAAATCTAGCAGCCATAATCTGTAATATGATATTTTTGAATAAAGTCATTCAGGCCCTCCTTGGATGTTTTTTTTTTTTTTTTTAAAGTATCTTTATTGAAATTTTCCAACAATTTTTTTAACAAACATAATACATAATCAAAACAGCTTTAAATAAAAAAAAAAACACACAAAAGAGAGTGGAATGGGAAGGGAGGGAGGGGAGGAGGAAATAGGAAAGGGGAAAACTAGACAGTCGTCATCTTCATAATAATACATAGAAAGAAAACATCTCTCTTTGAGTACTCTGACAGCATAGTCATTTCTATTGCTCATTACATAAATCCCAGTCTGTCTCACTAGTTCTCTAGACGGAAGTCCTTGAATTTTTTAGTGATTCAACCATTACAACATCATGAGACAGAGAGTTTCATAATCTCACTGCTCGTACAGTAAAGACATCTGTGATGAGGATTAAACCTTCTTTCCTCTAGACGTAGAGGATGTAAATAGATCTCTGTACTGTACCGTTATATATTTATACATTGTCATAAGATCACCACTATACCTACCAAATTTAATAATCTATCTTGGTAATGCAGTCCATCCATTCCCGGTGTAGCTCAGCTATGTCCTTCTTATACACTGGAGCCCAAAATTGTACACAGTATTCTAAGTGTGGCCGGACTAGTGACCTGAATACAGATACAACTAGGATCTTGTCATGAGCATTTATGCCTTTTTTAACAAGTCCCATGATTTTACTTGCCTTGATAACAACTATAATAAACTTAAATCTTTTTCATCGACAGTTCTATCCAGTGTTTTATTATTTTGTAAATAATTGTACATTTTGTTTCCTTGGCCCAATTGCATGACCTTACATTTATCAATATTATACTTTAATGGCTATTTATTGGCCCAAGCCTCCATCTTTCCCTAATTCTTCTGTAGAATTACATTATTTCTGTGTTGATTACCTATCAGCGCTTAGTATCATCTGCAAATATTGAAATTCTACTCCGTATGTCTGAAGTCATTATTAAATATATTAAAAAGAAGAGAGCCCAAGACAGACCCCCTGTGGAATCACGCTGTTAACTGTGAGCCATTCAGAGTAGGTTCCATTAATAATATTTTTTTTTCTTATTGCTGGGCAAGTTTACCAATTTACATATTATATATTTGAAAAGTCCAGAAACATGACATCCACAAAATTACCCAGGTCCAGTCTGTAATTTAACTCATGCTGAGAAAATATTGAGCTTCTGGCAAATTGCAGCAGGCTTCATTACATGCTTTATTATAGGCAATGATTCTAAGTTTCTATCGGGTCAAACCAGTAACATGGGATATGGTGCTGCAAAGAAAACTCTATGGCGGTACACTGAGCTCTGTAGTACTGTGCCAGAGGAATTCCAATTGCCTGTGTACAGCCTGCAAAACTGAGAGTGACTTTTAGAATGTTGGAAGGAGGCCAGAACATTGTTTAATTTCCAGTTTCCATGATTGCTTGCCCATCTTATAAGCAATGATAGAAACCAGTGTGGAATGGGGCAAGGGAGATAACTACCACTCCATGACTAGTTCACCTGCCTAAAAGAGGATTTCCACCTATAACATTAATAGTATATTGATTAGATACTACATCAATGATCTGTGGAGGGTGTAACCACTGTGATCTCATCAATCCCAAGAATAAGGGGTCGTATTGGTAGTTGAAGAAGCACATAGGCCCCTTTGGTTTCTTCACTATACAGCACCAATTAGAACAAAGCACTGTGATATAAAATGCAACACATTTACAGCTGGTGCATTCCATATACATAGTGAGATTAGGAGTGGGCTTACCTTGACCAAAAGGAGTACATTATATAATTAAAAATCCCTCCATTCTTGAGAACAGAGAGGATATTTAACGAGAGTTAAATTGCAAAGTTACTTGTTTTTACAAGACTTTGGAATTTTATTCATTTTAGAAAATAAAACAACCCCTATAATCATTATATGAAAGGTTATCCCAGTTTTAATAAACTAAATTTTGAGATCTTTTTAATTTAAAAGACATTTTTTAAGGTCAGGAAAATTGAAACATCCAGTCATTAAAAATCATCCTATAAAACAGCAGCTACCTCTTGAAGCTCATCAAGAGAATGCCAAGAGTGTGCACAGCAGTCATCAAAGCAAAAGGTGGCTACTTTGAAGAACCTAGAATATAAGACATATTTTCAGTTGTTTCACACTTTTTTGTTAAGTATATAATTCCACATGTGTTAATTCATAGTTTTGATGCCTTCAGTGTGAATGTACAATTTTCAAAGTCATGAAAATACAAAAAAATATATATAAATATACACTACAAGTCTCACATTGATAACGCCCCCTTTCATTTAAAGTAAGGTCTAGTGGCCGATTCTCAGGGAGGGGTATATCTGGCCCATAGATATTAAAAGCTAATTTACATATTAAGAATGACACGGATTTCTCTGGAGAAAGATATTGAATTGCAGATATCAAGGTATCATTTTATTCATCCTCATATAGACAGCTTAGGAGGGTTGATCTTAAAGACGGATTTCATTTAATATATGATCTAGACCCGGAGTACCCCATGCACCCCCCATTCTTTTAGGAAACCACAGTGACAATGAAACTATTCAAAGTAGGAAATACAGAAGTACAGACATAACAATTTGGCCACAATTCAACATATAGTTTATGCCATAAATCTGACATAAAACACTCTGAAAAGACACAAAAGTTTTGCGTAACACGAGAATGGCTTTTTTAGCCAGCTCTACCACAATAACAAGTATTATTTTATTTCTTTATTTTCTCAAACTGTCAACATTTCCATAATTTTTCTATATTATTAAGTCCTATTAAATCTTGAAATGAAATATAGGCACCACTGCAAACTCAGATATACCAGCCATATTAGCTAAACCACCATAATTAGATTTTTTTTAATATCACATTAAAAGAAAACCCATCCATGAATTTCTATATTTATATGCATCCTAGATGCCACTCATGATGCTTACAATACAGTATAAGTGGCAAAGCAGGTATATGAAGCACCAACATGGCAGGTGTCAACTGAAGATTCCATGTGCTGTCCAGAGGTCATGTGACTGGCATGCGGTCAACTGCCGTTTACTTTCCAACTGTCAATGGTAGCGAGTGGAGGATAGTTGGTTTGATTGACGAAAGTTTTACAAAATGACGTCTAGTGGACAAAAAAACAATGAGAAGATGAGAGAAGACGATGAGAAGATGAAGACAGAAGAGATGAAGAAAAGAAATGAGAAGAGGAAGAGAGGAGAAGACAGCCTGGAGGAAGACATCAAGAAGAAGAGGATTGGATCCAACGCCAGAGAGTTGGAGGATGAGGAGCCAAGAGCAGGTAAGGGTCACATTCAAGTGTCATCTACAATGTGGTGGTAGTTCTAGATCTATTGTAAATGTTCCCATATAAACTACTAGGTACTGAACCCATTCTATGCCAAGGTGGTGAGCATTTTTATTGGTACATTTCTGTAATTTTTTTTTAAAGACATTTTTGTCTGCAAACTAGCACATACAGTGTCTTCAATAAAATGGAGCCAGGGATTGCAGTATGTGCGCGTGCTGACTCCAGCTCCATGGGGATAATGGCGATGGGTGGTGCATGCATACTGCTATGTTGATGTTGTAGTACATTACTTCAATAAAATGGTGCCAGAGTCAGCGCTTGCGCATACCGCGATCTCCGGCGCCATTTTATTGAAGACAAATCCTATTATATGCTCCCCCTGCCTGGTATATGCTCCCCCAGCCTGGTCCTCCATCCTATTATATGCTCCCCCATTCTGGTATATGCCCCACATCCTGATCACCCATCCTGTTATATGCTCCCCCATCCAGGTATATGCCCCCCATCCTGGTCCCCCATCCTATTATATGCTCCCCCATCCTGGTACATGCCCCCCATCCTGGTCCCCCATCCTATTATATGCTCCCCCATCCTGGTATTTGTTCCCCCATCCTGCCTGTGGTGCTATTGTTCCATACATACAAACAACAACAAAAAACAACAAACAATCTTACTCACCTTTCCCCCGCTCCCCTGCAGTGCGTCATCTGTGTTAAGTATTTAAATAAAATGGCTCCGGAGTCAGCGCGTACGTATACCACGTTATCTGGTGCCATTTTGTTGAAGACACTGCATGTGCGAATTTGTCTTCAATAAAATGGCATCAGAGATCGCGGTATGCCCAGGCACTGACTCTGGTGCCACACTCCTCCTCCACTTTTGTTCGCCAGAGATCGCTAACTCCGGCGCCACACTCTGACTCGTCTATTAACGCTGGATGCGTCCTCCTGAGGCGCAGCCTATACTGGCTTCAGACAGAAGTACGCATCGAGCGTTATATTATAGATATAAAGAATTTTATTCAAGTCCCATGTATTAGATATTACTATATGTAAATGTAGATATTAATGACATCGTTATTATTACAAAGCCTTGGTCATACATTGCAGTGAGGGTGAGGATTTTATAGTGCGGTTTATCTCAGTGGCCGGAAGGTCCTTATATACTTTATAGCTTTGTTAGTAACAGGAAAGTAAAAAGTGACAGTTTCCCATCAGAACTTCAGGTAGAAATTAAGTTAATGTCTGAAATGTGGGAAATAATCAAAAAAAATTCCTGTTTTATTAATGAAGCTCAGACCCTATTCCATGAAATACTTTTATGTAGTTTTGATGTAAATTTGAAAAGTGTCATAAAAATGCGACAGCACTATGTGAATATTTGGTAAAAGGTTCTGGGCAGGTCATATGATGATATGGGCCCAACCAATAGACTGCTAGTTAGTATGGTGCACTACACGTAACAGTGTGACCTGCACCTTATAAAAGCCGTGTCTGTGTGCAATTATAATGCTGTACTATTGTAACCTGCCCTAGTATGAGTAGTTACAGCCTTTCTCCATAATATGATGTGTACACAAGGCCTTTGATAATATAGGTAGAGCTAGAAATGTAACATATACAGTGGTACTTGACAGTTTGCGAACCTTTCATAATTTTCCATATTTCTGCATAAATTTGACCTAAAACTACATTAGATTGTCTTAAAAGTAAATAAAGAGAACCAAATAAAACACAAAAGTAAAAATTAATAACTTTTTTCATTTTTGAAATGAGGAAAATGATGCAATTATTAAATATCTGTGAGAGACGGATTTGTAATCTTTTACATCCTTGTAAGCATCAACAACTTCTGAATTCCTCAGAAATCTCCTTTGTTCATGCTATGATACACTTCCCCTAACATCTTGTAACGATTATGCTTTGATACATCTCTGTTCTTTAAATGAAATGGGTCACCCACTCACATTTGATTGTCATCCCATTGGTTGAAAATCCAAACTGTAATAATTTCACCTTCAAATCTTCTAATCCTGAAGGTTCACATACTTTTGCCACTCACAAACTTGGCTAATTTTCCTCATTTAAAAATGACAAAGGCCTAATATTTTTGATTCATTCATTTTATTTCGGTTCTCTATCTACTCTTAGGACTTTTGTGAAAATCTGACGTAGTTTTAGGTCAAATTTATGTAGAAATATTGAAAATTCTGAATGATTCACAAACTGGCAAGCACCACTGTATAATAGCCATTTTATTTTTTTCACATACATTTATATACTCCACTTAAAAATGAGTTAAGCAGCTTTCTAAAGGCTATTTTCACAATCTCTACTTTCCTCATTACATTTCGTACTAGTAAACTAATGCTATATCCCTTATTTTATTCTTTTAGGACCCAGCACCGCTATAACACCCACATCAAACACCCAACTTTTCATCAACGGGTTCACGTTCCATCAGGTGCTGGGTGAAGGCAGCTTTGGCCAAGTAAGTATTACACTCGGTAGATGCCAGTTATATTATACAGCCGGCAGGTGTCTCTAACAGAAGTGGCCGGAGCTGAACTCTGATCACTGCTGTTAACCATTTAGATGCTACTGTTAATTTTTGACAGCAACTCTTAAATAGAGCGGTGGCCAGTGTCCATGCACCCTGTATGCTATCGGCCCCCCACAACACAATCACGAGGTATCGTTGAGTTACTATGGTAGCAAAGCTTGCTGAAGTCCACCATCGTTCACATCTTTGTACTCCTGTGAAGCCCACCATAAGCTGAACTTCACAGGAGACCTCTGTTTTCACTATTTACTGCAATAGAGCAATCAAACGATTTCAGGTTTAAGTCCCCTAAGAGGTCTAAAAAATAAGGTACAAAATTTAAAAAAAAATTCAAGAATATAAAAAAAAAATATTAAAAAAATCCATGCAGGTTTGTTATCGCTGTGATTATATTGAGCTGGAGAATTATGTTTCCATAATGCAAACTCTGTAAAAACAAATCCAAAAGAATAAAGGCAAAATTACATTTTTTATACAGTTTCATCACATTTGGAATTTTATCATGTTTTTCAGTACTTCATATGGTACAATGAATGGTGTCATTCAAAAACTACTAATTGTCTAGCAAAAAACAAGTCTTCATATGGCTATGTCAATGGAAAAATAAAAAGCTATGGCATTTGGAATAGGGAAAGGAAAAAACAAAAGACAAAAATGAAAAATTAACCCATCATTAAGGGGATGAATACTTAATTTTCCCCTTTGACTTTTTTAATGCTTATTTTCCCTGTGTTTTTATCAGGTAGCGCTGGCATCTGTCCGTGGCCAAAACATCTTCAATGCCATTAAGATCATTGAGAAACAGGACAATGCCAAAGCCTTACAGCGAGAGAGGCGGATACTCCTGGCGGCCAGAGACTGTCCATTTTTGAGTCATCTGGATGCCGCTTTGGAGTCTCAGGTACAGAGGAGTCTCCTTGCTCCAGTCATCTTTTCCAAGAAAAGCATGTACTACTGTACATGTAGCCAGAAGTAATATCTGTATATTGTGATTTATTTCCAGAGCCAAGCCTATTTTATCATGGAGTATTTGTCCGGTGGCAGCCTTGAGTCTCTTATTGAAATGAGCGGCAGATTGAACATCGAAACTACACGGCGAGTATCTAACAATGAAACAAATTGTAAAATAGAAAGAAATATTCTGACACTGGAAGGAAATAAGGGAATTTTTAAAGGCAGGCAACACACAGTAACTCATGCCATCCGAAAAAATCTCTCTACATGCATTACATCACAGTTTTTTCCTCCACATAAGACATATATGTGTGTGTTATGCTCATGTTGTTCTTCTGATTGTATGGAGAGGTTTAGTGTTTAATACTGTATCTGGTATCTTTCGTGGTCTATGGAGATACTTATAGATTTATTACTGACACAAAATTATCCTCTATCCTGATGATCTGACCACTAGGACCCTCACCGATTCCAACAATAAGACCCTAATAATACCATATCAGAATGCGGCACACCACCGCTCTATTCATTCTTTAAGGGACTGACAGAGAAATCAAAATGGAGTAGTTTGCATGCAAGACCACTGCATTTTAGAGCTCTCTGGATTTATGGAAATCCCACCCCTTGGACCCCCATCAATTAGAAAGTTACCACCTATTCTATGGGTAGGTGATAACTTTCAATGTTGGGAATAACCCTTTAGGTTTAACTATGCAGTCAATTGGTTATATTAGAGATTATAATTTAAGTTTTCACTTTCTGCATGATTTAATGTTATTGATGCTAATTAGTCTCCTTTTTCCATCAGGTTTATCACAGCAGAATTAATTTGTGGCCTCCAGTTCCTCCACGGGCATGGCATCGCCCATCGGTAAGAAAAAATTATTTATTTTGTCTTGGGAACGTCATTGATATCCATGGGCTATGTCTGCTACTGCAGCTTAGGTCTATTCACTTGAATGAGACTAAGCGCCAATACCAGATATAGCCATGGACAAGAGTGGTGCTATTTATACAGATAGATGCTATGTATCCAGTGTAACTCAGATAATGAAAACTGTTGTCTGAGTAGTCAGGTTCAGGAATGATCTCTACCATAAATGATGCAGCTTTTTACCAGTCTCCTCTTCTTCTGCTCCTTATCACCTTTCAGATGTGTCTTGTGGTTATGTGTGAAAACCAAGTAATACATTTTCTTTTTTCTTTGCAGAGACATTAAACTAGCCAACATCATGCTGGATAAAGATGGTCACGCCCGAATTATAGATCTTGGGGTGGCGAAAGACGGTCTGACCGCGTCCAGTAAGATCTATGGACGGACGGGAACTTTCCGCTACATGGCCCCAGAGGTTCTCCTGGATAAATCATACAGCGTAGCAGTAGACTGGTGGAGCCTGGGGATAATGGTGTCCAAAATGTCATCTGGACGTTCCCCATTTTACAACGGGCCTCAGAAGCAAGCTGTCTACAAGTCAATTACCACCGAGAAGTTAAAATTTCCAACATGGCTAGAGGTAGACGTGAAAAATCTAATAAAGAAGCTGCTACGGAAGAATCCAGAGAGGCGCCTTGGTGTGTCAGGGAACATCAGAGACCACCCATTTTTCGGGACCATCTGTTGGGAGGAACTGGAGCAGAGGAGAGCACAGCCTCCTTTTATACCTTTCCATGTAAGTGAAGACTTATTACAAAAAGATTTTAGGATTTACACACTATGACTAGTGTTGAGCCACCCCCGTAGTGTTCGAGTTCGGTTCGGTTCGTCGAACACCCGTGTGTTCGCCGAACTGTTCGTCGAACTGTTCGTCGAACACCTTCGAACACCGTTAAAACCAATGGCAGGCAAACAAAAACACATAGAAACACATAGAAAACACCTTCAAAGGTGTCCAAAAGCTGACAAACTGCTCAGAAGACACAACTAACACATGGAAAAGTGACAAGTACATATAGTCATGCGAAAAGAAAAGAGGTGGAGGAGTAAAAGGAGGGGGAGACACAGATATAGGCATGTCATGCCCTTCTAAAATCCAAAAAGTGAGAAGCCGAGACGGCCAGTCCGCTCCTGCCCGTGCCACCTCCGTGTCGCCGGGTTTGTGCCAGAGCCGCGGTGAACCCTGACGGCCAGCCCCCCTCTCCCAATACTGGTGCCTGTCCGCTGGTGGGTCGAGAGAGCCCCCTTGTGGTGGAGGCAGCTCTAAGCTTTTTAATTTAAATTGTCCCTCTAATTTGAATGAATACACTTTAAATCCATTTACAAGGATCTATTGGAGGGCAAGTCTCATGCCAGCAGCCGCGTAATTCCAGCTCCAGTAGCGTCCACTAAAGCTGCTGCAGTTAAAAAGCTTTTATAAGGATCGAGCTCGGCTGTCCACCGCAAGGCATCCTAGTGCCAGTCCCAGCCCCTATGCCTTGGGGTGCCTCCTGATGCTCTTCACTAAGTATCCCGTGGTCCCGAAGCATTTCCTTTGAAAAAATTAAGTGTCCAAACTACAGGTGGTGTAGCTTGCTTAACAGCCGGGATAATCCGCTGACTAGCAGACACTGCTACTAGGCACAAAGTATTTCCTGGGCTAGATGCAGTTAAAAATTTGTAAGTAGATACTCTCATTGGATGCTGAGAAAGCATTCCATAGAGTCTCCTGGCACGCCATATATGATTCTCTTAAAAAGCTTGGGGTAGGGGTCTAGGGGACCCTTTTATAGCCAAAATCACGGCCCTGTATCACAATACGTCACCTAGGCTGAAGATAAATGGAACTGTAGCACCGAGGGCTCGGTTGCTACAGACGTATTGCACCTCACCCAGAGGTGTGATATCTCACTCTCAGATAAGGATGGAGTGTGGATCAGGACCCGACACCTGCATGCATTACACCACATTGCCGTGGGGCAGGGCGACCAATATGCCCCTGAGATGGGCACGACAGTCCCTGTCCCTGGCTGGAGTGGGGGGAGGGAACACTGAGGAAGGGGAACCCTGCAGTGCAGGAGCAGGGAGGAAGCAGTTCCTGGGTGCATTGAGAAGGGAGTATAAAAGGTGGGCACCATCTTAGTTCAGTGCAGAGAAGTCTGAGCAGAAGTGGCAGGGAGCAGGGGCTCTGCATGAGCTCTGCTCCGGAGGCGGGCCTAGTAACAGAGGCCCAGGCCTGCAAGAGGGAGAAGGAAGGAAGAGGAGCGGAGAAGGCTCCAGGAACGAGGAATAAAGGGATCCCAGGGGTGCGGACGGGCGAGTCGCCACCGCACGCCCGAATCCACCTGCGTGGAGGGGTCAGGCCAAAGGGGGAGACCGGTCCCCGAACTAGTGGAGGCAGGAAACGACCCTCAGCTAGAAACCGGAGGCTCTGACATTTTATGTGGCGCAGCCCCTTGCTCCACCTGCTAGGAAGGCACCACATAGGGTCAGGGAAACTGGCGCCAAGTTTACCAAGAGGAGGCCCGAGGCAGCCGGACAGAAGTGTTGGTAAGAAAGGCCAGACAAAGGACACACAAAGGGGGTCCTGTGAAGCGCTCCAAAGTTATCTGGGAGTTGTCTGAGCCCCTCACCTGGTGAGCACAGTACGACGTGGGCAGCCGTTACCTGCAGACGTGGTCTGGATAATAAGAACTGTGAGTAAAGGCCCTGAACTGCATCACTGACTCCGTGTCGTTACTGCTGCTGCCCTGCACCATCACCCCCATCCTCCGCATACACTGCCCTGAGGCTATACTCCTCCCGTGGGGAGTTATGCTATGCTCTGCTGCACCCACAACACCAGCCTTAGCGGTCTGCCCTGTAGCGGCGGTTCACTCTGACCGCAATCCACGGGTGGCGTAGTCGGACATTTAAACATCAAAAACCACATAAATAGTTCCGCCACTGGTTTGACCGCCCTGAGCCACGGAACCGGATCGCCGCCACGAAGACTACAACCACCAGCATCCACCAAAAAGGGTCCGGCTCCGGGTGTCTCAAGGCCCAGGGGGTGCGTCAGAACATTTTCATCACCTTTCACAATCACCAATGGGACAAGGCAGGGATGTCCTCTGTCCCCTCTCTTATACATCCTAGTGACGGAGCACCTGCTCTCATCAATTCGCCATAACCCCAATATTAGGTGGATTGAGGTGGGAGGCACCGAGTACAAGTGCTCTCTATTTGCTGATGATGTCCTAGTATATATCACTCAATCACATATATCCATCCCTACTGTTATGGCTGAAATAGATCACTTTGTTACATGGTAAAATTTTAAAATCAATGCAGCGAAGTCTGAGGCCCTCGATGTCTCCCTCCCTAAATCCATATAGGATTCCATCCAGTCCAACTTTCCCTTTGCCTGGCCCTCACAGGGTATCAAATACTTAGG
Source organism: Phyllobates terribilis (assembly GCF_046119375.1). NCBI lineage: Eukaryota > Metazoa > Chordata > Amphibia > Anura > Dendrobatidae > Phyllobates > Phyllobates terribilis. The sequence goes on from NW_027362761.1 coordinate 794,911,801, forward strand.
AATTCCTATTCATAGAGACCTCTCCCATCTATGTTATCTTAATTTTGGGCCCTTTATTGAACAATTCCATACAGACCACGGTTGGCAAGTTAGAACTGTAAGATTCACTACGTGAACCACTGGTGTTTTGTGGAAAAGCACATGTACACCGCGTTCCAAATTATTATGCAAAAAGTGTTTAGGAGTGATAAGGGAAGAATTTGTTTGTTTGTCAGTTAAACTCATTGATGGTGATGTGTGTCAGGGCTCTTTATATCACTGTAAGCAATTGCAGACACCTGTGCTAATTAGTTTGGCAGGTGTGTCCAATGAAAGGCAAGACTACTTAAGAAGGCTCTCTCACATTATTAAGCAGCCTACATTTTCTGCCAAAATGGGAAAGAAAAAGGATGTGTCGGCTGCTGAGAAGCAACAAATTGTGGAGTGTTTAGGTCAAGGCATGACTACAATCAACATTGTGCGATGATCAGGATGAAGTGTCTTGGCAATCAAGAAGTATGTAGCTGATTCACAGTACACACGTGTGCGTGCTGATAAGGGCAAATTGAGGACTCTTTCCTACAGGCAATTACGTCAGGTTGAAAGAGCAGCGGCAAAAAAGCCTTGTCATAGCAGCAGACAAGTTTTTGAAGCTGCTTGTGCCTCCAACGTCCCCCGAACAACAAGATGCAGGGTCCTTCAGAGGTTTGCAGCTGTGCATACGCCATCCTGTCGACCTCCTCTATCCACTTCACACAAGCAGAAACGGCTCCAGTGGGCCAAACATTACATGAAGACTGATTTCAAAACTGTTTTGTTCACGGATGAGTGCCGTGCAGCGCTCGATGGTCCAGATGAATGGAGTGGAGGATGGCTGGTTGATGGACACCCCACGCAAACACGGCTACAGCGCCAACAAGGAGGAGCTGGAGTAATGTTTTGGGCTGGAATCATGGGGAGAGAGATTGTCGGCCCCTTTAGGATCCCTGAAGGCGCTAAAGATGAACTCCATAATGTATGTGGATTTTCTCAAACAGCACTTCCTGCCATGGTTCAAGAAGAAGAACCGTGTATTTCACAGCAAGATCATTTTTCTGCATGATAATGCACCATCTCATGCTGCACATAAAACATCTGCATCTCTGGCTGATATGGGCATAAAAGGGGACAAACTTATGGTGTGACCCCCATGCTCCCCTGACCTCTACCCCATTCAGAACCTTTGGAGCATCATTAAAAGGAGTGTCTATGATGGCGGGAGGCAGTTCACATCTAAGCAACAGCTCTGGGAGGGTATTCTGTCCTCATGCAAAACAATTGAAGCAGAAACCATCCAAAACCTGACAAATTCAATGGACGAGAGAGTTCAGAAGCTCCTTTCGAACAAGGGGTCCTATGTGAAAATGTAACATCACCTAGAATAAAGTTTTGAGTTGAAAACTGTTTGATTTCAGTTTCTAACAACCTGCTAATGCTTATAATTTCAAAAATGACCATTTTTTTGGTCTTTATTAAAATGAAAAGGTTGATCGAAAAGTTTGGGGGATCTAAGAGTGTGGCAACCCAGTAGTCATGATTACTTCGAATTCTGACAATATGAGGGTCATGCTGCAGGTAGTGCAGCAAGAAGGCACTTATGTGTCTTGCGCATCTCGGAGCCCCAAAATTATTTTCCGGGCTAGATGCAGCTAAAAATTATTTTTAATTTTAAATCTGGTGAAGCTTATTATAGATGGCCTAATAGGATCAGTGCTGCACACTGCTACAAAGCCCAAATTATTTTCCAGTCAAGATACAGATAAACATGATTAGTAATTTGAAAGCTTAAAACGGTTGGTAGGGTGATTTTAACCAATCATCAAGCTTTTACTCTCCCCAGGATGACACAGGGGTAGAAAAGTCGTTTTGGATCCATGATTTGTTCATCTTTATGAATGTGAGTCTGTCTACATTATCAGTGGAGAGCCGCGTGCGCTTATCTGTCAGCACACCACCAGCAGCGCTGAACACACGTTCAGACAGAACGCTGGCTGCGGGGCATGACAAGATCTCCAAGGTGTAAGTGGCTAGCTCCGGCCATTTATCCAGATTGGAAGCCCAAAAAGAGCAAGGGTCCAGTGACACAGTCGTGGCTTCAATGTTTACTTGGAGATACTCCTGTACCATCGTCTCTAGGCGTTGACTATGTGTCAGACTTCTTGTCTCCTGTGGCCTTGCAAAGGATGGGCTAAAAAAGTGGTGAAATGATTCCGCAAAATTGATGTTACCAGCAGATACTGTGGTTCTGTTACGGTTTGAGTGCTGAACACTTGACGGTCCCACGGTTGGCAAGTTGGAACTGTGAGATTCACTACGTGCACCACTGGTATTTTGTGGAAAAGCACATGTAAGATTCTGCAACAGTCTCTGCTGATACTCCTGCATGCGTGCATCCCTTTCTATGGCAGGAATAATTTCTGCAAATTTACTTTTGTACCGGGGATCTAACAGTGTGGCAACCCAGTAGTCAGGATTATTTCTAATTCTCACAATTCGAGGGTCATGTTGCAGGTAGTGCAGCAAGAAGGCACTCATGTGTGTTGCGCATCCAGGAGCACCAAGTCCCTGTTGTGTTGGTGGCGAGGAAACAATCATGCTTCCTTCCTCTGTCCTCTCCCCCCAACCTCGCACAACAGAAATGTGATCAAGGTCTCCCTCATCTGATGAGTCTTCCATCAGTTCGTCCTCCACTTCTTCCTGGGCTCCTGCACCTTCCTCACTAGTTTGGCTACTACCATGCGCCCTGGTAAAATCATCTCCCCCACCCTCACATGCCTGCCGCCTTGGTGCTGCCGACCGTCTGGACCTTGCAGATGTTAGCCCTTCCGCATACAACTCCTCCTCCTCTACTTCCTCCACCTCCTCTTGTGCCACCACCTGACTCCGAATTCTGTTTAACATGTGCTCCAGCATGTAAATCACCGGAATAGTCATGCTGATAATGGCATCGTCAGCACTAAACATCTTCGTCGCCATTTCAAAACTGTGCAGAAGGGTGCATAGGTCCCTGATCTGAGACCACTCCTCCAGCGTGATTTGCCCCACCTCTGAATCTCGTTGGCCCAGGCTATACGTCAGAACGTATTGCACCAGGGCTTGTCGGTGCTGCCACAGTCGCTGCAACATGTGCAGAGTTGAATTCCACCGGGTAGGCACATCGCATTTTAGCCGGTGAAGTGGCAGGCCCAACGACTTCTGTAGAGATGTAAGTCGCTGAGCTGCGGGATGCGAACGGCGGAAGTGAGCACACAGCGACCGTGCCCTCTGCAGAAGGCCATCTAGTCTGGGATAGTGGGCTAAAAATTGCTGGACAACCAGGTTCAACACGTGAGCCATACAAGGCACGTGTGTGACATTGCCCCGGCGAAGGGCCGCACCCAGGTTTGCAGCATTGTCGCACACGGCCTTCCCTGGTTTCAGGTCCAGTGGAGACAACCATTCATGAAATTGGTTCTCCAGAGCTGACCACAACTGCTCAGCTGTGTGACTCACATTTCCCAGACATTTCAATGTAAAAACCGCCTGATGACGTTGAGCCCTACTGCCAGCATAGTAAGGAGGTGTGCAGGATCCCTTCTGCGCAGTTAGAAAGCTTGTGGCATGACCAGACAGGCTTTGGGTGCAGGTGGAAGACCGAGAGGATGTTGAGGAGGCAGAAGCAGTGGAGGAACTTTGACATAAAGAGGATTGACGCACAACTCGTGGGGACGGCAAGACTTGGACAGCAGCCCCTTGTCCTGCTGTCACCATAGTTACCCAGTGCCCAGTCAGCGACATGTAACGCCCCTGTCCATGCCTACTCGTCCAAGTGTCTGTGGTGAAATGCACCCTGTCACACACAGAGTTTCTCAAAGAAGCGGTGATGTTGTGTGCGACATGCTGGTGGAGCGCAGGCACACCTTTCTTTGAGAAGTAGTGCCGACTGGGCATCTGGTACTGGGGCACTGCGACGGACATAAGGTCTCGAAAATCCTCTGTGTCCACCAGGCGGAAAGGCAGCATTTCTGTAGCCAAGAGCTTGCAGATGGTGAAATTCAACCTCTTAGCTTTCTCATGGCTAGGAGGAAATGGTCTTTTACTTGTCCACATCTGAGGGACCGAGGGCTGGCTATTGTGCTTAGACGGGGTTGATAAGGGTGTCCCCGGCAAACTGCCGGTCTGTGAGGAAGATGCAGGCGGACATGTTAGGTTGCCTTGATCCAAAGGTGGTGCTATCGATGTCGGACAGCGCTCAAGACCAGCTGGTGTTACCACCTCCAAAGAAAATGATGACCTGCCAATCACGCTGGCTGTTGCGGGTAAAGAGGTGGCAGGTCTGCGCCCCAAAACAGGTGTGACTGCTGTCCCCCCAGTCACAGAGGATGAAGAGGCCGCGGATGCACAAGATATGGCAGACGGTGGTTGGCCCGGCCGGCTAGACCGCATTGTAGCACACTGAGCTTCCCACTGCAACTTATGCTTCATGTCCATGTGCCGGTTCATGCATGAAGTACTCAAACTATGTATTTTTTGGCCTCTACTTAGCTTTTGCTGACAAATGTTACAGATAACACGAGTTGGGTCATCTTTATCGATCTGAAAAAATGCCCAGGCTATGCAAGGCTTAGCACCCATGCGACCTGAAGAGCCACCACGACTTGTGGTGAGAGGCAGAGTTGTGTTTGAGGATGCAGTTGTTGACGTGCTTCCAGTACTACGTCTCTGTCCAGGAAGGCGCAACCTGACCTCGTCGTCACTAGCATCTTCCTCCACCTCCTCTGCTGACCTCATCTCTTGGCTGACTGTGGGTTGACAGTAAGTGGGATCTCCGACCTCATCATCATCACCCTGTGCGTTATCACACCCGTCGTCCTCAGAGCCAACCTGTTCCTGCCCTGACAAAAAACTAAAGTTGTCGCTCCAATCAGGTATTTGAGTCTTATCATCGTCTTCCTCATTGTCTCCACCAACAGGAGTTACAGTTTGGGAATGAGGGTCTACATTATGGTCAGAACCTTCTGCGTCTGGTCCTGGATCCGACTCATAAAGATTCTGGGCATCAGTGCAGATCATTTCCTCGTCTGGATTCACAGAAGCGCTGGAGTCGACCTCTGATTCCCAGGCTATAGTATGAGTAAACAGCTCTGCAGACTCAACCATCTGTTCTACCTCATACTCAGACGGGCAGCTGGAGATTTGGGAGCTGTGAGGAAGCAAGTGCGATTTGGGTGACACCTTTGAGGACTGGAGTATTTGTGATGTTGAAGTTGATGTGGAGGAGAGCCCACTTAAAGGAGCACTTGATATCCGTTGAAGCACCTGCTGTTTTTGTGCCTCATCTGGAATTTGTAGCGATTGGCGTGGCCGTAAGAAAGGGATCTTATCACATTGTCCGCTAAAAGAAGTAGACATTTTAGTTTGGCTGGAAGATGGTCTTTCTTCTGCACCTACCCCACGGACACAACCTTTTTTCCCCTTCCCAACACGCCTATTCCCCTTTCCACCAGCAGCAGGCCTTTTTCCACTCATTTTGGTGGTTAACTAATTCACAACTCTGGAGTTGTTTGCACAAAAAAACAATGGATGGTAACCGAGCAGAGCTGAGTGGCCAAACTGTGGTATTAGGCCAAAACTATTGGCTGGGTTAGATGCAGAAAAAAATTATTTTTAATTTGCAACCTGATGGAGGTCAGTATAGATGGACTAATAGACCAAGTCCCACACACTGCTAGAAGCCCAAATATATTTTCAGAGCTAGATGCAGAAAAAAATTATATTCAATTTGCAACCTGCTGGACGTCAGTATAGAAGGACTAATAGAACAAGTCCCACACACTGCTAGAAGCCCAAATATTTTTTCAGAGCTAAATGAAGAAAAAAATTATTTTTAATTTGCAACCTGATGGAGGTCAGTATAGATGGACTAATAGACCAAGTCCCACACACTGCTAGAAGCCCAAATATTTTTTCAGAGCTAGATGCAGAAGAAAATTATTTTTAATTTGCAACCTGATGGAGGTCAGTATAGATGGACTAATAGACCAAGTCCCACACACCGCTAGAAGCCCAAATATTTTTTCAGAGCTAGATGTAGAAAATTTTTTTATTCAATTTGCAACCTGATGGAGGTCAGTATAGATGGACTAATAGACCAAGTCCCACACACTGCTAGAAGCCCAAATATTTTTTCAGAGCTAGATGCAGAAAAAAATTATTTTTAATTTGCAACCTGATGGAGGTCAGTATAGATGGACTAATAGACCAAGTCCCACACACTGCTAGAAGCCCAAATATTTTTTCAGAGCTAGATGCAGAAAAAAATTATTTTTAATTTGCAACTTGATGGAGGTCAGTATAGATGGACTAATAGAACAAGTCCCACACGCTGCTAGAAGCCCAAATATTTTTTCAGAGATAAATGAAGAAAAAAATTATTTTTAATTTGCAACCTGATGGAGGTCAGTATAGATGGACTAATAGACCAAGTCCCACACACTGCTAGAAGCCCAAATATTTTTTCAGAGCTAGATGCAGAAAAAAATTATTTTTAATTTGCAACCTGATGGAGGTCAGTATAGATGGACTAATAGACCAAGTCCCACACACCGCTAGAAGCCCAAATATTTTTTCAGAGCTAGATGCAGAAAAAAATTATATTCAATTTGCAACCTGCTGGAGGTCAGTATAGAAGGACTAATAGAACAAGTCCCACACACTGCTAGAAGCCCAAATATTTTTTCAGAGCTAAATGAAGAAAAAAATTATTTTTAATTTGCAACCTGATGGAGGTCAGTATAGATGGACTAATAGACCAAGTCCCACACACTGCTAGAAGCCCAAATATTTTTTCAGAGCTAGATGCAGAAAAAAATTATATTCAGTTTGCAACCTGATGGAGGTCAGTATAGATGGACTAATAGAATGATGCTATGCCCAAAAGATTTTACTTCACTAGGTGCAGTAAAAAAATTGGTATTCTATACACAGGTGGTATATCTTGCAACACAGATAGGCTACTCCACTGACTAACACACTCTGCAATAGGCCAAAAAGGATTAGCTTTGCTAGATTCAGCCAAATGCTGTGAAAAAAACTTGCACAGCACTGGCACAGACCTGCCTGGCAAAAACTGATAGGAACTGATGTAACCTAGTCCTGAAAAGGACTCCAATTACAATTAGTCTTTACTCCCACAATCTATCTATTTAAGAGCACAGACCTGCCTGATAAAAGTCGTAGGAAATGCTGTAACCTAGTCCTTAAAAGGACTGCAATCACAACTATTCCCTACTCCCAAGCTATCTGTATATTTGTGCGAAAATTGGCTTGAAATTAACAAGGTATAGCGCACACAGCAACAGCGGTGCCGTCTAACACGCAGCTGCAGCAGTGAGAAAATGGTGGCGACGGGGAAAATGGCTTGGTCTTATAGGGCAAGGACATGTGACATACACTGCCAATCACACATGCCCTTGCTTGTGTGAAAAAAAGCACTTCGCTCCGTGTGTGCGCTGCTGATAGGCTGACAGATTGCACCTCCCCACTGCAAATGCGGGAAAAAGAAAAAAAAATGGAGATCTTCATTGTTCCTGCAGAGATCCATCCCCTGCCCCTCCCCCCGCCCCGCTGTACACTCAAACTGCGTATTAACATTAATTTTCATCATTACTGAGAAAAAATCCAGTTATGATTTTGGTGCACGAACAGTTATCGAACATAACCTCGAACAGCCGAATTTTTCTCAAATTGTTCGTGTTCGCCGACCGGCTCGAACACCGCCCAAAACAGCTCGAATTTGAGATTGGCGAACAGTTCGAGTAGAACAACGCTCATCTCTAACTATGACCATAACCATTGTTAGCAATATGAGAATACTTACAGGAACTGTGTACTTATATTAAATATTACTTAACAGAATATAGCAAGTATTGATGCAGATGCTGAAGATGTCTAATGCCTGAGCACTATCATATTGATTTTTTTTATATCTCTGTACACTTCTTTCTCTTGCAGCATGTTCTGGAGTGAACCATCTGGATTGGCCGGAAGATGAACCAGCTCTTCACCCTGTGTCTGACTTATACTTTTTGTCATCAAGCTGGACATAGTAGGATGAACCCGCGCCACCTGCCCAGGACTGCGTGCCTCCTCCGCCCGCTGCTTGTGTGCCGGACCTTGGCTTACTCTGGACTACGACTCTCTCTGCTGATTTAGTGCCATGAATAACACCATATTGCTGCCCCAGTCTCTCTCTTGGCTCTGAATCCTCTGACCTTTGGCATGACATCGACATCTCTTGAAGACATCGATTCCTTTAGCTCTGAAGAATTATTTCTGTATTTTGAGCTACGACCAGCAAGTCCAGGATACTTACCAACACATAGTCTTGGAGACAGATTTCTACACTTCATGCTGTGGGTATGACGTGAGTATTAACATGGGTATTTGATCCAGGGAATATTTTCCAGCTGCCATATTTGGTGTCAGGAAGGATTGTTTTCCCCCTTATATCAGGACAAATTGGCAGATGTCATAAAGGGGTTTTTTCTTTCCTTCCTCTAGATCAACACAGCTACCCCCCACCATTCACCCACTCCCCTACAATTACTTAGTAAATGATTCAGTGACTAGTCTGACTGCCATGCGTGGAATCAGGAAGGAATTTTTCCTCAATTGAATCTGAATTGGCCAATGGTTCAATGAGGTTTTTTCGCCTTCCTCTGGATTAATGAAATGTATTATAGTAGTTAATCCAGGGAACTAGTCTGACTTTCCTAAGTGAAGTTGGGAAGGAATTTTTTCCCATTCCCCTGAATCAATAAAAGTCAGTGGATCTAAAATATTCCTAACATTTATCAAACTACATGCCTCCAACCGAGCCATTAATAAAATTTTCTAATTTCCACCCTATGACTTGTGTACCTGCTTTTATTTTTATTGACTAGCCATATTCTGCTCTGAGTTGTATTTCTTAGTTAAGTTTCTTCTTTTTACATACTATAATTAAAAAAGTGACCATGAGAATCTATCATTAACCCTGGGTCAGCCGCATCTCCGGCACTCCAGAGTTCAGGCGCATTACACCTGACAGGCACAGGTTAGAGAACGACCTGTAATATCTAATTAACTAAATTTCTGGGTTCTAGAAGTAATCAGTGACATTCATAGGGATGTATTACAAGAGAGTACAGAAAATCATATGCAAAAAAAAATGTAATAACCATAAACATAATAAAACAAAAAGTACCCAAATTTCACAACTACAGCCAAATAGCCTCCAGTTCTCAGGGTATAACCATTACTAAACATTAAAATTAGGAGAAAACGTAATTGTAAGTCACTTAGATGCTACTGGAATAATATTCACTCAGATTAAGACGTTAAAAGTTCAGCAGAAGAAACACATTGGCAGAGAGAAAAGCAAGGTTGGCCGATCATATTATCATATCATATCAGAGATAATTATTACATGTTCGGGCGCAATGTGCCTGAGTGGCCATTTCTAAGAATACCCTCTTATTTGTAAGAAAACCCTACTTATTTCTATGAAATATCCACACACTTTGTATTATTCATTCATAAAACAAGCAAAATAATCAATTGTAATGAAAAAACCCCAGAAAGCACGGAACCTTCAAAAGTGAGAACCTTCAGGCACAATGAGCCTGAGAGGCCTTCTCTCTGTAAGGACTGTGGTAAAACTGAGGGGGGTTTCAAGCAACACCTTAAGATAGGAAGGTACTGGGAGGAGTGGGATCTCCAGGTGCCTTGGAGAGGATGGGGAAACAAAAATATGTGATTTGTGCCTGTGAGGCCTATTGTGCCCGACGCAGGGTTAAGAAGATCTATATCAGGGGCGGGCTGAGCTGGGGGGCAGAGGGGCAAATGCCCTGGGCCGGTCTTCTTGTAATTGTTCAGGTTCACCCAGCTTTCAAGTGCCTCTGCACTATTGTAACACTCTTTAAATCTCCTGCAGTCCCATCACAATCTGTAAGATGCTACTGTGATGGAACACAGGTGATTTAATGCAAGATACAGCACAGTTGAGGCACCATGCGGTTGACCTAAGCATGCCTCATCGGCACTGTACCTTTGAATTTCCTGCCTCATCAGGAAGACTAGGACGTGCGCACGCAGAGGCACACTGCACATATTTTGGGACAAGCTTATTCCTGCCTCCAGGTGAGGAGCAACAGGATCAGGGGATGGAACGAGCTGCAGATGCAGAAGAATGCTGCATAAGTATGCAGGGGCTGAAGAGCGATTAACTGTATATGGAGGCAGTATATAGGGGCTGAGGAGAGATATAGATGTAGCGCCCCGAGGGCTCGGTCGCTACAGAGGTATTGCACCTCTGCCAGAGGTGTGATATTCCACTCCCGGGTAAGGATGGAGTATAGACCAGGGCTCAGGTAGCTGCATGCAGCACACACACCCCATTTCCGAGGGACAGCTCAACGGTGCTCCCATTAGACAGTAATGCAGGCACGACAGACCATGTCCCTGGCTGGAGTGGGGAGGGGGGAGGAAAACCCGGTGATGTAGGAGCAGGAGGGGACGGTTCCTGAGCGTAGGTAGAAGCTCATTGGTTGCTGGTCACCTGGGCTCATGTTCTAGAGGGAAGTATAAAAGGTGGGCACCATCTTAGATCAGTGTTCAGTCAGAGAGAAATACAGTGGAGAGGTGAGCGGGAGCGGGGGCTCTGTGGGAGCTCTGCTCAGAGGCAGGCCTAGAGAAAAGGCCGGGGCCTGAGAAGAGAAGGAACAGGAAAGAGAAAGAAGTGGCCAAGAAACAGAAGGGCTCAGGAACAAGAAGGTGGAAGGGACCCTAAGGACCAACGTGAATCGGGTGACGGGTCAGGCAAGAAGAGGGTACCGGATCCCAATTTGGTGGAAGCTTATAATGTTCAGCCAAGAACCGGAGGTTTTCGACCATCACTTGGTGCGACCCCTTGCTAAACCTTGCTAGGAAGGCATACCATATAGGGTAGCGGGAAACAGGGCCCACATTTGCCCGCATAGACCCGCGGGAGCTGGACAAAAGCTTGGTCACTGGCGGGGCATGAGCCAAAGGAAGGATAGGAAGGAGCTCTGAACCATACTCCTGAAGTGCCTGGGGGTTGACCGAGTCCCTCACCTGGTGGACACCGCACGGCTTGGGTGGTCACTGCTTGCGCTGAAGTGACCCGGAGCATATGAACTGTGAGTAAAAGACATTGGACTGCAGTACATTGTCTGTGTACTCCTTGCTCCTCCAGCACTACCGGCACTGGGACTCTCTGCACCATCACCCCCACCATCCTCTACACTGCCCTGGGGCTGCACTCTTCCCGTGGGGAGTAACACTACCTCAGCTGCAAACACCATCAGCCTCAGCGGTCTGCCTTGCAGCGGCGGTTCATAATTGCCGCAATCCACGGGTGGCGTAGTCAGACATTACCTACCGCACATAGCAGACTGCCACTGGTCTGACCACCCTGAGCCACGGAACCGGGTCGCCGCTACTACTCCCAGCATTGCCCTGAAGCCCAGTTCCGAGTGCCCCATGGCCCAGGGGGCGAGTCAGCTTTGGCGTAGTCGGCAGGATTGTGACCAACCCGCCACAAAGGGTATTGTGCGCCTGAAAAGAGACTGTTTTATCGAATTGAATGTGTTGAAAAATGGCGCCCGCCCTAGCAGAACGGACGCCATAATGTGCGCGCCAAAAGACAACAGGAGGCTACCTCCCATCGTGGTCCAGGTCCCAGAATGGTGCCAAAGAAGGAGCCCGCCCCTACTAGCCATGAGTGCGGGTGTGGAGATGTCCATCAACGTGGGGGGGCTGCCCTGAAAGTGATTGTCACCAAGTTGCCCCAGGACCACCCCCAATGGGGGTGGGAAAGGAAGAAAACTTTGGGGCAGGGCGCGGTCTGGATCAGTCTAGACAGACCGCACCCGGGAATGGAGGAAGCACTCAGCAGCACCAATACCTTGACCCGGAGCCTGCTGCAGGCTGAACCGCCATGCAGCCTGGCGGAGATCCTGGCGCAGCTCCCCAGAGATCCGGAGCGTGCGCAAGCTGCACTGGAAGACCTGGATCGGAGGATGGTCCGGGCGCAGCGGGATGCGCTTGCCGGGTGGAGAGATGAAGTGGCCCGGCAGGCTGGAACCCGCCAGCGGCAGGCATCACCCGCACCCCGGAGTACGCCTGCCTCTGAGGACAGTGAAGGAGGAGTGAAGGCCAGAGACGACTCCGCGGAGGAAGCCACGAGGACTGAGGCAGGTAAAGGGGACGTTACCACCCCAGGCCCAGCAGCTGCAAGCCTGCTCCAGCCACCCGTTACAGAGCCCGAAGCCCCACTCACCGTACCTGTTGCCACGCCGTCACTACTCCCGGCTAGGCCTCAAGCGGCAGGAGCCGCGGCCACGCCCCGCCCTGCGCCACGCCCCCCGACCTCGGGCGCGGTGAAGAAAGAGGCGTCACCGGCCGGGTCGCAAGGCCTAGTGAACCCGGGCGCCGTTACCCCACCAGCGTCCCCCTCCCGGACTGGGCCGCCACCGGGCACAACCGGAAGACCCCCGGCCTGGTTGCAAGGCCGAGTGCCCCCGGGCACTGCTCCCAAACCGGGGCCATCCGCTATACCACCGCTGGGCGCGGACCTGTTTGCCCAGCACACCGGTCTGGATGGACTGCCGTTGGTGTGGCCGGCCGAGCTGGTCAGCGGTCGACCATGGAAGACCCAGCCCCCGCGTGAGCCCCTGATACCTGCTCTGGAGCCCGTAGAAGTCACCTTGCCCCCACTAGAGAACGCCCAATTTGAGTGGGACCCCACTGGCGAAAACCTAATGGGGTTTACTCAGGAGACCCGGGCAGACGCAGCCTGCCGTCTGGAGTCCTGTCGTCAGCAGCTGGTGACCTTTGAGCGGGAAAGGCGAGAAAGGCGCGTTAGGGAAGAGCGGCTTCAGGCCCAAAGTGCCGAGCAGAAACGCAAGGCTCGTCAAGACCCCCGAGCCGCCCGCGGTCTCCGAGCCACCGGGACCATGATAAAGTTCCAGATGGAGAATGGCTGGGGCTTTATAAGGGACCTGGAAACCGCCGGTGACGTCTTTGTGACCCGCAGGGACGTCGAAAGCCATCTGCCAGAGGGACACCGTGGACGTGACATATACCCTGGTGATGTGGTCACCTATACCCGGCACAAGGGCGCCAAAGGACCGTACGCCCTCCATGTCCACCGGCTTACCGAGGGGGAACTGCAGCACTACGGCTACGAGGAAAGCCAAGAGGACCCAGACTGGTCTGAAGACTATCCTGAGGAAGGTGCGCAAGGAGGACACCGCTACTGAAAAGTGGCAGCGCACAAGTGTAAATAGTTACCCGTCAGGGTAAAGGAACTGTTATGAGACTGTTACCTGTGTGAAAGTTGCCCCATCCCCTAAGTAACCTGGCTGGGGACTGAGAACAGCCATCCCTCTTCCCTTACCTGGCTGAGGACTGAGAGGAGCCATTCCCCCTTTTCCAACCGGCTGAGGACTGGGAACGGCCAATTCCCTGTAAATAGTTGCGCTTCCTAAAGCGCCCCCTACTGGTTTTATAACAAGACTGTAACGTCTACCTCGGGACAGAGAGTCCCTCATGTTTAAAAGTTTACTGAAGTTTTTGCACTTAAAAGAAGATTGAACACCTGGTCACAAGTTGCCCAGCGGCCAGAGTTCAAGAATGGAAGTGCATTGAGGTGAAGGGTACATTGCTGGAAAAGGAAGAAAAAAAAAAAAAAAAACTCTTTAAATCTCTTAGTTTGAGAGTGTGAACGAGCTGCGTGTGTCCGGAGCGTAAGTGCGAACAAAAGTAAGTGTGTGACTTGTTTTTCAGTGAAGAGGTATTTGGGAATCCTGCAGAAAATACCTGTGTGAATTGCGGTGAGTGCTGCATTGTGACCTGCTGAGTGCTTTTCTACCTGTTTAGATTTATTGGGCTTTTTAAAACCTATTTTCTCACTACAGTTTTAGTTTCTTAGTTTACTACCTGTGTATTTAAGGGTTAACTACATTGCACTAAAATCCTGAGGTGTAGATTTACTCACAAGGGGTTAATTAAGGGGAAGGGGTCATAATTAAGGGTTTATAAGGGGCAGCTGGTTGGACATCAAGTCCTTTGGAAGTGCATTGAGGTGAAGGGTACATTGCTGGAAAAGGAAGAAAAAAAAAAAAAAAAACTCTTTAAATCTCTTAGTTTGCGAGTGTGAACGAGCTGCGTGTGTTCGGAGCGTAAGTGCGAACGAAAGTATGTGTGTGACTTGTTTTTCAGTGACTTTGGATTCAGGGAGTTTGGAAGGGAGGACTTAGGACTGAATTGCTGACTGTATTTCATTCTTTCTTTACTTTACTTTTTACTTAATTAATCCACCTGACCTACTTATCTGATTCCCCCATCCATACTTGATACATAACTGATCCCCCGCCGATATCTAATTGATACACTTGCACATCCCTAATTGATCCCCGTCCATACACCTATATATAAATAATTGTGTTTTCTACTTGTATATATATACTGACTGTATCCCCATATTTAGAATGACGTCCATTTTGGCCGGAGCCGTGCAGTGTACATCTTGCGCAATGTATGCATTCCGTGAGCAACCGCTCGAGGATCCATACTGCTGCGAGAGATGTGAGCATATCATGCACTTGGAAGCCCAAATTCTGGATCTAAGTGCTCAGATAGCGGTACTGAGGAGCATCGACAACATGGAACGGAGTTTGCTGCTCACCGAGCAGACACTAAATGGGTCAATACTGGGGATGGAGCATAGAGGGGAAGTGCAGGCTGAACAGGCAGGGAGCTGGATAACAGTTAGGAGGGATAGAGGGAAGAAGTATAGGAAGGCTGGTTCAGAACCGGCATTATTGGAGCACGACAGATCCTCTGACCGCCGGGGGAGTGTATGCTCCAGTAATGAGGGGGAGGGGGGAAGTGTAGGGCAGGCAAGACAGGTTCTGGTAGTGGGTGACTCTATTATTAGGGGGACAGACAGGGCAATCTGTCACAAAGACAGACCGTTATATCTTATATTTAAGGACTCTGTTGAGACTGGGTCTGTGCCACTTGATTGGCGACAGGCGAATGTAGTGCCAATATTCAAAAAGGGAGCGAAAAGTGACGCCGGAAACTATCGGCCGGTGAGTCTGACGTCCGTTGTGGGCAAAATTTTTGAAAGCTTCATTAAAGAGGCAATTACGGAGCATCTTGATGCTAATAATCTTTTAATCCCGAACCAACATGGATTCATGAGGAATCGCTCCTGCCAAACAAACCTGATTGACTTCTACGAGGAGGTTAGCTCTCGAGTAGATCAGGGGGAACCAGTGGATGTCGTGTATCTCGACTTCTCAAAAGCGTTCGATATCATGCCACATAATAGGTTGGTATACAAAATGAGAATGATGGGGCTGGGGGAAAATGTCTGCAAGTGGGTAGCTAACTGGCTAAAGGATAGAAGGCAGAGGGTGGTTATAAATGGAATATACTCAGAATGGGTAAGCGTCACTAGTGGGGTACCACAGGGGTCTGTACTAGGCCCAATGTTATTTAATATCTTTATTAACGACATAGTCAACGGGATAAATAGTAAAATATCAATATTTGCAGATGACACAAAGTTATGTAAAACAATTAATACAAAAGAGGACAGTGCAGACCTACAGAGGGATTTGGATAAGCTGGGTAGTTGGAGCATTAAATGGCAAATGAGGTTTAACGAGGAGAAATGTAAGGTCATACATATGGGAAGGAAAAATGGAAGTCACCAGTACTCACTGAATGGGAAATCATTGGGGAATTCAGAGATGGAGAAGGACTTGGGCATCTTGATTGATAGCAAACTAAATTGGAGTGCCCAAAGTCAGGCCGCTGCTGTAAGGGCAAACAGGGTAATGGGATGTATCAGAAGAGGTATAGCTGCAAAGGATGAGACCATTGTTCTTCCACTGTACAAAGCATTGATCAGACCACACTTGGAATACTGTGCTCAGTTATGGGCCCCAATATATAGAAAGGATATAAATGAGCTTGAAAAGGTACAAAGGAGGGCAACAAAATTAATAAAGGGAATGGAGGGACTGCAATACCCAGAGAGGTTGGCAAAACTAGAACTATTCAGCCTGGAAAAGAGAAGGTTGAGGGGGGACATAATAAATGTGTACAAATATGTTAGGGGACAGTATAGAGATCTTGCCCGGGATTTGTTCAAAAGGAGGGATATTACGGTAACAAGAGGGCACTCACTAAGACTGGAAGAGAAAAGGTTTCAGCACCAGCATAGGAAGGGGTTCTTTACGGTAAGAGCAGTGAGAATATGGAATTCACTGAGTGAGGAGACGGTAATGTCGGATTCACTACACCAGTTCAAGCGGGGACTGGATGCATTTCTAGATACCAGGCAGATTTCAGCATATACTTAAAAATAAAATAAAATAGTAGGTTGATACAGGGATTTATTCTGACTGCTGGTTTCAGAGTCGGAAGGGAATTTTTCCTCAGGTGAAGATTGGCCAAATCATTTGGGGTTTTTGCCCTCCTCTGGATCAACTTTTGCAATTACAGAACTAACAGGTCGAACTTGATGGACGCAAGTCTTTATTCGGCTTTACAAACTATGTTTACAAACTATGTTAATGTGTTTTGAAAATGCTTTTCTTGCAAATGTTTTATGTAGAAAAAGTTTTATATGCTGCTAAATAATAATGTGAAAGTTTTCTATAATGTATTGGTGACAAAAGAGTTCCGGAGGCATTAGCAAAGTGTTTTACAATAGTGTAACAAGTGAGGAAAGTGTTTCCCATGAAGGGAATTGAACTGTGTCGTCCGTTTTCTAATGTGAAAAGTTTTGAAAAGTTTTGCATGTCCTGTACTTAATTGTTTTTGCTCTGTTCCAGCCCGAGGACATGCTGTGCTTTACCGGGGGGGAATGTAGCGCCCCGAGGGCTCGGTCGCTACAGAGGTATTGCACCTCTGCCAGAGGTGTGATATTCCACTCCCGGGTAAGGATGGAGTATGGACCAGGGCTCAGGTAGCTGCATGCAGCACACACACCCCATTTCCGAGGGACAGCTCAACGGTGCTCCCATTAGACAGTAATGCAGGCACGACAGACCATGTCCCTGGCTGGAGTGGGGAGGGGGGAGGAAAACCCGGTGATGTAGGAGCAGGAGGGGATGGTTCCTGAGCGTAGGTAGGAGCTCATTGGTTGCTGGTCACCTGGGCTCATGTTCTAGAGGGAAGTATAAAAGGTGGGCACCATCTTAGATCAGTGTTCAGTCAGAGAGAAATACAGTGGAGAGGTGAGCGGGAGCGGGGGCTCTGTGGGAGCTCTGCTCAGAGGCAGGCCTAGAGAAAAGGCCGGGGCCTGAGAAGAGAAGGAACAGGAAAGGGAAAGAAGTGGCCAAGAAACAGAAGGGCTCAGGAACAAGAAGGTGGAAGGGACCCTAAGGACCAACGTGAATCGGGTGATGGGTCAGGCAAGAAGAGGGTACCGGATCCCAATTTGGTGGAAGCTAATAATCTTCAGCCAGGAACCGGAGGTCGCGACTATCACTTGGTGCGACCCCTTGCTAAACCTTGCTAGGAAGGCATACCATATAGGGTAGCGGGAAGCGGGGCCCACGTTTGCCCGCATAGACCCGCGGGAGCTGGACAAAAGCTTGGTCACTGGCGGGGCATGAGCCAAAGGAAGGATAGGAAGGAGCTCTGAACCATACTCCTGAAGTGCCTGGGGGTTGACCGAGTCCCTCACCTGGTGGACACCGCACGGCTTGGGTGGTCACTGCTTGCGCTGAAGTGACCCGGAGCATATGAACTGTGAGTAAAAGAGGAGAAGATCATAGGAAAAAGTACAATGTATTATCAGTACACCAGTGGAGGTCAGGTGACCGGAAGTGAGAGTGCGCGCGGGGTGTGAGCACGTGGGCTGTGGTGTGGCTGTGGTGAGCGGCGTGCGGCGGGTGGCGTGGTCCGACTTGGCTCGCGGTCCTCCGGCGAGGGAGCCAGGCGGAGGTGACCGAGTGGACCGGGAGGACCGGTAGGAGGGACCGGGGGGACGAGCGAAAGAGAGCGCTGTGATAGCGTGCAGCGCCGGCCGGCGGAGGGCGCCTGGTGGTGGTGACCAGGAGGTGACCAGGAGGACCGGTAAGAGGCGACCGGAGGGGCGAGCGCGCTGTGATAGCGTGCAGCGTCCCTAGAGGAGGTGAGTGAGGGGCAGGAGGCCGCGATAAGGGGCCCTACTGAACCCGAGTGTGTACTGTACTGTATTGTATTTGTATTTGTATTGTAATTGTATTATATTTAAGTGCTCCCCCCCCCCCGGCCTTATTTAAATTAATCCCCTGTCCATATTTGATCGATCTCCCCCCTATCCATATTTAATACAACTCCCCTGGCCACCTTTAGTGATCCCCCCGTCCATATTTAATTGATCACCCCCTGTCCATATTTAAATTGATCCCCCTGATCACCCCCCGTCCATATTTAACTGATCCCCCTGACCACATTTAAATTGACCCCCCCATCCTCATTTAATTGATCCCCCCGACCACCCCCAGTCCATTTTAAATTGATCCCCTGGACCACATTTAACTGATTGATCCCCCCCAGCCCATAATCAATTGATCCCCCTTGACCATATTTAATAGATTCCCCCTGTCCACTTTTACTGATCCGCCAGTCCCTATTTACTTGCCTTATCCCCATCCATATTTAATTAACCCCCTGTCCATAATTAATTGATTGATTCCCCAGTCCACAATTAATTATTTCCCCAGTCCATATTTATTGATCCCCAGTCCATAGTTAATTGACACACCGTCCATACTTAATTAATCCACCTGACCTACTCAGCTGATTTCCCCGTCCATGCTTAATTGATACTTAATTGATCCCCCGTCCATACCTAACTGATCCCCCGCTGATATCTAATTGATACACTTGCACATCCCTAATTGATCCCCGTCCATACACCTATATATAAATAATTGTGTTTTGTACTTGTATATATATACTGACTGTATCCCCATATTTAGAATGACGTCCATGTTAGCCGGAGCCGTGCAGTGTACATCTTGCGCAATGTATGCATTCCGTGAGCTACCGCTCGAGGATCCATACTGCTGCGAGAGATGTGAGCATATCATGCACTTGGAAGCCCAAATTCTGGATCTAAGTGCTCAGATAGCGATACTGAGGAGCATCGACAACATGGAACGGAGTTTGCTGCTCACCGAGCAGACACTCAATGGGTCAATACTGGGGGTGCAGCATAGAGGGGAAGTGCAGGCTGAACAGGCAGGGAGCTGGATAACAGTTAGGAGGGATAGAGGGAAGAAGTATAGGAAGGCTGGTTCAGAACCGGCATTATTGGAGCACGACAGATCCTCTGACCACCGGGGGAGTGTATGCTCCATTAATGAGGGGGAGGGGGGAAGTGTAGGGCAGGCAAGACAGGTCCTGGTAGTGGGTAACTCTATTATTAGGGGGACAGACAGGGCAATCTGTCACAAAGACCGGGATCGCCGAACGGTGTGCTGCCTCCCTGGCGCTCGAGTCCGGCACATCGCGGATCGGGTTGACAGGTTACTGGGTGGGGCTGGCGAAGACCCAGCGGTCATGGTCCACATCGGCACCAATGACAAAGTGAGTGGTAGATGGAGGGTCCTTAAAAATGATTTCAGGGACCTAGGTAGGAAGCTTAGGGCAAGGACCTCCAAGGTAGTTTTCTCAGAAATACTACCAATCCCGCGAGCCACACAGGAGCGCCAACGGGAAGTTAGGGAGGTGAATAAGTGGCTAAAGAGTTGGTGCAAGGCAGAAGGGTTTGGGTTCATGGAGAACTGGGCCGACTTCGTGGTCGGCTACAGGCTCTACCGTAGGGACGGGCTGCACCTCAATGGGGAGGGTGCAGCGGTGCTGGGGAAGAAGATGGCTAATAGGTTGGAGGAGTATTTAAACTAGAGATGGGGGGGAAACCAAGGAAATAGGTGGGATGTGAGGCAAGCAAGGGGGAAGGGGAGAAGTGAATATAATGAGGGTGGAGAGGGGGGTGGGGATAGTACACTTAGATCGTTAGAGAAGAATAGGATGCTAAATAACCCTAAAGTTTTATCTTGCATGCTGACCAGCGCAAGAGGCCTGACCAATAAGGCGGATGAGCTGCAGGCGCTTATATTGGAGGAGAGGTATGACATCGTAGGTATAACAGAGACTTGGTTAGACGATAGCTACGACTGGGCAGTAAATTTATTAGATTATAGTTTATTTAGAAGGGACCGGAAACAGGGGAAAGGCGGAGGAGTCTGCTTATATGTAAAGTCATGTCTAAAGCCCAGACTAAGGGAAGATATAGGAGAGGGAGAAGAGGGGGTCGAGTCCATGTGGGTAGAGATAGAGGGGGCAAAAAATAATAATAAAATATTACTGGGGGTCTGCTATAAGCCACCAAATATAACAGAGGAGAATGAGAATCTGCTATTAGGACAAATAGACAAAGTAGCAAAACATAATGAAGTGATTGTAATGGGGGATTTCAACTACCCGGATATTGACTGGGAAACAGAAACCTGTAGATCTCAGAAAGAAAAAAGGTTCTTGACAAATATTAAGGATAATTATCTCTCCCAACTAGTGCAGGAACCAACGAGAGGGAAGGCCGTGTTGGACTTAATATTGACTAATAGGCGTGATAGAATAACTGAGGTACAGATAGGGGGGCACCTAGGTAATAGCGATCATAATATTATCGATTTCAAAATGCCCTTCAGTATGGTTATCAAAAAGGGAACAACAAAAACATTAAACTTTAGGAGGGCGAAGTTTGATCAGCTGATAGAAAACCTTCAAGTTATTGACTGGGACAAAGTTCTTAATCAAAGGAATACGAATAGTAAATGGGAAACCTTCAAAAGAATTCTGAATACTCAGTGCGAGAGATATATACCGTATGGGAATAAAAGGGCCAGAAATAACAGGAAACCAATATGGTTGAACAAGAACGTAAAAGGGGAGTTAAATAGCAAAAAAGAGGCATTCAAGAGATTAAAACAGGAAAACAGTAAGGAGGCACTAAAGTGTTACAAGGAAAAAACGAGAACCTGCAAAAACAAATAAAAATAGCGAAGGAGGAAACAGAGAGACGTATTGCTAGGGAAAGTAGATCAAATCCCAAACTGTTCTTTACGTATATAAATAGTAAAAGGATTAAATCGGATAATATTGGACCGATAAAAAGTGATGAAGGCAAAATCATAGAGAAAGAAGAGGATAAAGCTAATCTATTAAATTATTTTTTTTGACAACTTTCACAAAGGAAATAGAACTAACAGGCGAAATGAGAAGTGACAAACTTAATCTTCCACTAAGTATGACAAATCTAACCCAAGTTGGGGTACAGAAACGCCTCAGTAACATTAAAATAAACAAATCACCAGGACCTGATGGCATACACCCACGGGTACTAAGGGAACTAAGTAATGTGATTGACAGACCGTTATATCTTATATTTAAGGACTCTGTTGAGACTGGGTCTGTACCACTTGATTGGCGACAGGCCAAAAAGGGAGCAAAAAGTGACGCCGGCAACTATCGGCCGGTGAGTCTGACGTCCGTTGTGGGCAAAATTTTTGAAAGCTTCATTAAAGAGGCGATTACGCAGCATCTTGATGCTAATAATCTTTTAACCCCGAACCAACATGGATTCATGAGGAATCGCTCCTGCCAAACAAACCTGATTGACTTCTACGAGGAGGTTAGCTCTCGAGTAGATCAGGGGGAACCAGTGGATGTCGTGTATCTCGACTTCTCAAAAGCGTTCGATAGCGTGCCACATAATTGGTTGGTATACAAAATGAGAATGATGGGGCTGTGGGAAAATGTCTGCAAATGGGTAGTTAACTGGCTAAGGGATAGAAGGCAGAGGGTGGTTATAAATGGAATATACTCAGATTGGGTAAGCGTCACAAGTGGGGTACCACAGGGGTCTGTACTAGGCCCAATGTTATTTAATATCTTTATTAACGACATAGTCAACGGGATAAATAGTAAAATATCAATATTTGCAGATGACACAAAGTTATGTAAAACAATTAATACAAAAGAGGACAGTGCAGACCTACAGAGGGATTTGGATAAGCTGGGTAGGTGGAGCATTAAATGGTAAATGAGGTTTAATGAGGAGAAATGTAAGGTCATACATATGGGAAGGAAAAATGGAAGTCACCAGTACTCACTGAATGGGAAATCATTGGGGAATTCAGAGATGGAGAAGGACTTGGGCATCTTGATTGATAGCAAACTAAATTGGAGTGCCCAAAGTCAGGCCGCTGCTGTAAGGGCAAACAGGGTAATGGGATGTATCAGAAGAGGTATAGCTGCAAAGGATGAGAACATTGTTCTTCCACTGTACAAAGCACTGGTCAGACCACACTTGGAATACTGTGCTCAGTTATGGGCCCCAATATATAGAAAGGATATAAATGAGCTTGAAAAGGTACAAAGGAGGGCAACAAAATTAATAAAGGGAATGGAATGACTGCAATACCCAGAGAGGTTGTTAAAACTAGGACTATTCAGCCTGGAAAAGAGAAGGTTGAGGGGGGACATAATAAATGTGTACAAATATGTTAGGGGACAGTATAGAGATGTTGCCCGGGATTTGTTCAAAAGGAGGGATATTACGGTAACAAGAGGGCATTCACTAAGACTGGAAGAGAAAATGTTTCAGCAGCAGCATAGGAAGGGGTTCTTTACGGTAAAAGCAGTGAGAATATGGAATTCACTGAGTGAGGAGACGGTAATGTCGGATTCACTACACCAGTTCATGCGGGGACTGGATGCATTTCTAGATACCAGGCAGATTTCAGCGTATACTTAAAAATAAAATAAAATAGTAGGTTGATACAGGGATTTATTCTGACTGCTGGTTTCAGAGTCGGGAGGGAATTTTTCCTCAGGTGAAGACTGGCTAAATCATTTGGGGTTTTTGCCCTCCTCTGGATCAACTTTAGCAATTACAGAACTAACAGGTCGAACTTGATGGACGCAAGTCTTTATTCGGCTTTACAAACTATGTTACTATGTTACTATGTAAAAGACATTGGACTGCAGTACGTTGTCTGTGTACTCCTTGCTCCTCCAGCACTACCGGCACTGGGACTCTCTGCACCATCACCCCCACCATCCTATACACTGCCCTGGGGCTGCACTCTTCCCGTGGGGAGTAACACTACCTCAGCTGCAAACACCATCAGCCTCTGTGGTCTGCCTTGCAGCGGCGGTTCATAATAGCCGCAATCCACGGGTGGCGTAGTCGGACATTACCTACCGCACATAGCAAACTGCCATTGGTCTGACCACCCTGAGCCACGGAACCGGGTCGCCACTACTACTCCCAGCATTGCCCTGAAGCCCGGTTCCGAGTGCCCCACGGCCCAGGTGGGAGTCATAGAGATATACTGCAAATGGAGGTTCCAAGGTAGTAGAGGATCCAGCACACGTGGGTGCATTCCAAAATTGTTGATAATATCTTCGTCAGTATATATTCTGTAAAAATATTAGGCAAACATTTTGCCTAATCTTTTTCCAGAATACACACTGATGAAGAAGTCTTTGACAATTTCGGAATACACTCACGTGTGCTGGATCCCCTACTGCCTTGATTTCTGTGATTTCTGGCCGATAGGAGGGTGAACTGAATAATTTTTCTCTTCCTTTTTATGATTGCGTATGGAGGCTGTATACAGGGGCTGATGAGTATGTACAACATCTGGAGGATATATACTGGGGCTGTGGAACAATATACTTGTTATGGAGGCTGGATACAGTGGTTAGGAGAATGTTCTGCTTACAGAGGCTGTATATAGGGGCTGAGGAATGATGTACTGAACATGGAGGATGTATTCAGGGGGAGGAGCATGTACTATGGATGGAGGCTGTATACAAGGGCTGAAGTGCAATGTACTACATATGGAGACTGTATACATGATCTGATGAGCGATGATCTTCATATATAGGCTGTGTACAGGGGCCGAGGAGCAAGACCTGCATATGTAGTTGTATACAGGTGT
Organism: Phyllobates terribilis; assembly: GCF_046119375.1. NCBI lineage: Eukaryota > Metazoa > Chordata > Amphibia > Anura > Dendrobatidae > Phyllobates > Phyllobates terribilis. The sequence continues at coordinate 794,935,887 of NW_027362761.1, forward strand.
AACACGGGTACTTTAGATGCAGTGACACAGAAACACAGAGCAGCCAGTACAGGGTTAATAAACAGGGGAGGTTTATGATAACAGGGTCAATCTCCACGCAGGGAGTAACAGGGGAAAACATGGGGAAAAACAAGGGAAGTAGCAGGTAAAAGTCTATAACTGACAGTTCACAGTTTAACTAGATGTAGCAGAGTCGAACCGGTTGTAATCGACAGATTTTACACTTAGCTGACTCTTATCCTTCACAAGGCAGTTGCCAGCTGATGCCGGTGTTGCTTTCTTCAGGCTTCCCCGCCCAAACAATGCTCCGTCTTCTGGCGGAAGCGGGCGGTCTCCGGTTTTACCCGCTGAGCCCCTAGTCCATAACACGGCACCTCACGTGCTCGGCTCCAAGGAACCTGCGTCTCTTCTCCCTCTAGTCGGCTTGACTCCTCCGGTCCACTGCACTTCGGATCTTGCTCCAAGTACTGGAGCCAGGAGCCTGGACCCTCTCACACTGATCTGCTGAGCGCGACTCTCCTGCCGCTTTCCCACGCAAAAGTCCTTGTCTCCCCCTCTCTCTAGCCATGCCACCAGTTTCCCGGTCACCTGACCTCCCAGCTTTCACTCTGGACACGCCCCCAGCTTCCTAGCCACCTGACTCCTGTGCTCGCAGTCTGTCTTCCCCCTGCAACCAGAGGTACGGCCTTGGCAGTTCCGGATCCCTTGTTCTGAAAGTACTTACACCCCAGTCTTCCCCCTTACACAGGGGCTACGTAGTAATGTACTGTAAATAGAGCCTGTACACAAGTGCTGAGGATCATGTACTGCATATGGAGGCTGTATACTGAGGCTGAGGAGCAGTGCCCTACATATCAACACTTTATACAGGGATGAGGAATGATATTCTGCATATGGGGCTGTATACAGGGGATGTGGAGTGATATACTGCATCTGAAGGCTGAATATATAGGCTGAGGAGCGATGAACTACACACAGATACTATACTGGAGCTTTCTACAGATGCTGAGGAACTATGTACTACATTTAAAGATTGTATACAGGGGCTGAGGAATGATGTACTGCAGATGGAGGCTGTATACAGGAGCTGAGGAATGATGTACTAAATATGGAGGATGTATACAGGAGGGAGGAGCATGTACTACAGATGGAGGCTGTGTACAGGAGCTGAGGAGCGATGAACTACACATGGATACTGTACTGGGGCTTTTACAAATGCTGAGGAACTATATACTACATATGGAGATTGTATACAGGGGCTGAGGAATGATGATAATGTACTGCACATGGAGGCTGTATGCAGAGCCTGAGGAGCGCTGTATGGCCCATGGAGGCTATATACCAGGACTGAGGAGGGTTGTACTACATATGGAATCTAATAAAGGGATATATGACATTATGATGTCCCCATAGTTCCCCCACACACAGTATGGTGGTCCCCCATACTCAGTGTTATGGTCCCCACTCAATATGATTCCACCACAACCCTTACTCAGTATGATGGTCCCCACACCTCCTCACAAAGTATAATGGACCCCACAACCCTTTACTCAGTATAATTGCGCCACAGTCTCCCACTCAGCATGATGTCCCACAGCCCCTCACTCAGTATGATTGCCCCTCTCCACCTTCAAGGTTTTTCGAGCTGGATTTTTACTTGGTAGTGGTAAATGTGGATGCTTTACAATGTTCGTAACTATAGATAACATATTTATTACATAATTTATGCAACTGGAGGACATTGCAGGATCCTACCTACCCATAAATGCAGGCTTCAGCCTAGGAGAGGATTCACATCAGATAGGTTCCCAGAAACAGGAGATCGCATTGTCGTTGGCTGCTGGGCATGCATGAATCGGCCAAATTATGTGCTAAGCTTCTCCCTTTTTTTCTTATTATCTAGAGCAGTAATGCAATTCAAATTTCATGTTTACATGCTACAGTGCTAGAGAGTGCAACTTTATTTGTTTGTTATGTATAGAGATGACTACTCTTAATTTGCACCTGTACACACCAGTATTCTGTTTGGAAGTAACAGTCAGTCTTTTTGTTATTTGTATATTGGCTTTCTGACTGAGGACTCCACCCACCAGCCCGTGGCAGTTTTAATTCAAATGTCATATATTTCATGTTTACATGCTATAGCACTACAGAGTGCAACGTTATTTCTATGTCACTGCAGACTTGTGAATCCTCACATTGTGTGCACTGCGCACTGTTAAGATTCTCTGGTGCCGGCGCCAGAAGCGGGTGCTCATGTGGCGCCCCATGGGCCGGGTGCCACAGTAGTGTTGCCTCCTTCACCGGAGGTGATATTACGCTTGGAAGCAGGAGGAGCTCCCCACGTCAAGTAAACCCCACATGCACACACAGGTTCTGATCCCTGACCTGAAGGGGGAGCTCTACACCTTATTTTGGGGAGCTGCCTTTTCTGGTTGGGGGGAGGAGTTAGTCAGTGAGTGTGAGAGGGAAGGGAGAAGGGGAGAAAGCAGCAGAGAGAGAAGGAGATAGTTCTGGGGAGCAGAACACATGAAGAGCTCACCCCAGGCAGCGGAGTAGAGTATGTCAGAGTCCTGGGTTGTACAGGAATTGCACGTCCCGGCAACCAAATTTGGGGGACAGGAGACTGCAAGTTTTCTGGCCACAAGCAGAAGCCCGGCAGCACAGCGACATAACTAGAGCCTGGAGCTGCACCCAAGACGACAGTACCCATTATAGGTTCGCACCGCCTGCTAGTACGGAGCTTAGGGCAGGAGTGAAGAAAAGGAACCACATGATAGCTCACAGGCAGCGGGGCCCACAATGGAGAAGCGCAGCAGGCAGGCCTCCAAACACACCTGACGGGGTGGACTCCGATTCCTCCCAGGCTGACCGGACCCTCCTGGACCTAGTGACCAGTGCCCCGGACTAAACAACTTTTTCTGCAGTAAAGGTAACCGGACTGTATTTTTTGTGTCTGTCTTCTTCTGCGCCTCCCCGCAACTGTGCTATCACCGCAACTCTCATCACTGCTGCCGCCCTGCTCTCTGCACCCTGGTTCCTAGCCGCCATCCTTCATATCAGCTTTCTCAGTCCCTGGGGGTCCGCTTCGCCTGTGGGAAGTGTTTAATCTCAGCTGCTATACCATCTATCCCCCAGGGTCCACACAGCAGCGCTGGTCATCCCTGACCAGGCACCACAGGTGGCTTCACATAAAGACTTTGAATCCCCTGTAAATACTTCCTTCATCTTCTCGACCAGGGCCACAGAGCTAGGCCACTGCCACTGTGACCTTCCTGAAAGATTGCCGGCTCGGCTACCGAGTACCCTAGGCCCTTATGGTCGCTGCAACTGGCGTCACGAACAGGATTTACGGACCCCGTTAACCAGGTGCTGTGTGCCACAAAGACTGTGTATAACTGTATAAACCGCAGCCATTACTGTAGCACATGCGGAGTTAATGATATGTGGGGTGTCCCAACGTAGGCGGAGCGTCAGAAATGGCACCAAAATAGGCCCCTCCTACTTGCATAGACTCTATCAGAGTTGTCTGTCACTCAGGTTGAAAGGTGCCAGCCTTCCTCTTTGCATCAAACTGAGGTGGGGAGATTTTCGCCTCCCCCTGCAGAGGGCTGTGTGATCCCATCCATCCCAGCTGCTGCAGCCCTGTGAATACAACACAACTGTGAGAAGCTGTGCAGCAAAAGTGTGGCTGTACAGTGGCCAGCAGAGCAGTCTCGGTGACTGGCTGTGCAAGGAGCGACGATATAAGCATCCGGAGCAGTGAGTCCTCCCCCGGCAAGGGTGAACAAGGGGGGGAGAAAGATGCCCAACTTAGGCGAAGCTCCATCAGCAAGTGCTGCCGCAGCCCCCATAATGCCACTGTCTATACCATATACTGTATCCCAGGAGCGGCCTGGTTACCACAATACTTAGGGGAGTCGCATACCCTTAGCGATTTCAAAGCCTGTTTGACGTTTACCCCTTGGCCGAAGGGCAGAAGGTCAGCATCCTAATCGGTCAGCTAACTGGTACCGCGCAGAGCGAAGTCAAGTCCTGGCCGGACACTGATAAAGGGACAGTCAAGCACATCTTAACAAAGCTTCAAGACACTTTTGATACCCGCGGCAGAAATAAAAATGCGGTTCTTTGGCTGCAAACAAAGGGTGCAGGACAGTGTGAGAGACTATGCCCTCAACCTTCAGGAGGCGCTGCGAGCCATTAAGCAGATTGATCCTGACAGCGTGCAGGAGGAGGACAGGCTATTAACAGAGTAATTTATAGAAGGACTGCTGTCTACCATGCATAAGACCCAATTGCTTATAATGTCCTTACAAAACCCTGACATGAAATTTGCTCAATTTAAGGACAGGGCAATCCGTGTGCTACGAGAGACGACCCTTAGCGATACCGCGACCACTAAACGCCCAGCAATACTCTACCACCAGGAGGCAGTGTATTTGCCCCAGTAACCTGTTGGGGCTGATGCCCTGACACTGAGTAACGAACCCTCTGCAGACTTACGCCTATAGGTACAAGAATTAACCAGAAGTGTGGCTGCGTTGGCAAAAACAGTGCAGTCTCTGCAAGTGTCTTCCCCTACAAAGAAGATCCAGCTGGCCTCGAGTCCGGATGACCTGCCATGGCGACGACCGGAGAGGATCCCATCCACCCGCATCAAAAAAAGAGGCACCGACTGCTACAACCCGACTGGGCGGCCCATCTGCCGACACTGCGACAAGGTGGGTCAAATCGCAAGGTGGTGTCCGTTAAACGAACGACCCCTGGGGCAGAGGACCAACCCCCAGGAGTAAAGCAACCTGGTCCATGCAACTGGAGGGACAAAGTACATAGGGGGGCAGCCGATCCTGCCCGTCATTATTAATGGCATTCCATTGAACGCTCTCTTGGACACTGGTTCCCAAGTGACCACGATGCCTCATATCCTTTACGAACGCTATTGGGCTGACACTGACCTTACCCATCGCCCTGATGATGACTTGACTATAGTAGTAAGTAACGGTCAGCCCTTGCCTCAGGTGGGGTATAAAGAGGTGACCATTAAGGTGGGGAGAGTGGAACTTGAATCGCAGGGTTTGATAATTGTGGATATTGCTAAATGTGAATGCCATCCCATGATCACCCTAGGTACAAACATTATTGAAAACTGTCTTAGTGAGATAATTGTGTTGTTACAGCAGGTAGCTGAAACTGCCAACTCGGGACAACAGCAAGCCCTGCACAAAGAGATTAGAGCACTAATGCAAAGACAACAGGTAGAGTTGTCCGGTGGAGAGATTGGCAGCTTAAGGGTGAGTGACCCGTACCCCATTGTGCTACCCCCCAAGAGTGAAATGATGATATGGTGTAGGGCAGCCATGGACATCAGAGGCCAAGACTACCAGGCCTTGTTAGAGCCTGTTTACTCTGACAGCAGACTCACTATCCTGACAGCCCGAGAGGTGGTGGATGTCAGAAAGGGGAGGGTACCCATACGAGTATTAAATTGTGGGGAAAAAGAGGCCAACTTACCCAAGTATGCTACAGTAGCCAAGCTCTTTACTGTTAGTAATAACGCAATCCAGGCAGTAGAACCCGTGGACCCGTCTGAAACGACGGAGGACAACGGCTCCTCAGGACGGTTATCAGAAACTGCACATTGGTACTGATTCCACCCCTTCACATTAGAAAGATAGGGTCTACCGGGTAGTCCAGGAATACGAAAGGGTATTCAGTAGTGTTGAGCCACACCCGTAGTGTTCGGGTTCGGTTCGGTTCGTCGAACACCGGAATGTTCGTGGAACTGTTCGTCGAACACCTTAGAACACCGTCGAACACCGTTAAAACCAATGGCAGGCAAAAAAAAAACACATAGAAACACATAGAAAACACAAAGGTGTTCAAAAGCTGACAAACTGCTCAGAAGACACTCTCTTTAAAAAAGCCGGCCGGCAATTCAGCAGCGGCATACACCGGTACCCGACAATTTAGACAAGAAGTAATAGAGCATCACACATAGATTAGATAGATAGAAACATGTCAGTCACATATATAAGAAGTACAGTGACAGTATTGGTTACTGTACTTGTCATTTAGTGTTAAAGGATTTATTAAAAAAAATAATAGTGTTTTGATGCACCGTCTCTTTAAAAAAGCCGGCGGCAATTCAGCATCGGTACCCGACAATTTATAACAGAAAGAATAGAGCATCACACATAGATTAGATACATAGAAACATGTCAGTCACATATATAATAAGTACAGTAGCAGAGCTGAAGCCGTCGTGGGAACCATGGAAAGGTAAGGATGATGTTGCTTTATTATTTTACTTTTATTGCAGGAGATCGTTGGCTTCAGCTGGAATGGGCGTGATGGTAAGTATGGTTTAATTTAGAACAATAAAGAATTGTGTGTTTATTTCAATTAAAGGACTTTATTCTGGGTGTTTGTGTTTTTTTAACTTTGACTATGGGGTTAGTAATGGGGGTGTCTTATAGACGCCTCTCCATTACTAACCTGGGCTTGATGTCAGCTGGCATTATAAGCTGACATCAACCCCAGCCCTATTACCCCACTGCCACCGCTACAGGGCAGTGGGAAGAGCGAGGCTAAGTGCCAGAATTGGCGCATCCTATAGATGCGCCATTTCTGGGGTGGCTGACGGCTGGTGCTTCTAGCATGGGAGGGGGACAATTTTCATGGCACCCTTCCTGGGCTATTAATATCAGCCCCCAGCTGTCTGCCTAGCCTTTGCTAGCTATTAAAATAAGGGGAACCCCACGTCATTTTTTTTTGGGTCCCCCATTTTAATAGCTAGTAAAGGCTAGGTATTCAGCTGGGGGCTGATATTAGTAGCCTGGGAAGCTCCGTGGGTATTAACCCCTTCCCAGGCTTCAAACATCTGCCTCAGCCGTCTGCTTAACCTCCGCTAGAGACTAAAATTACGGGGAACCCCACGCCAATTTTTTTTTTAATAAATCCTTTATTTTAACACTAAATGACAAGTACAGTAATCAACACTATCACTGTACTTCTTATATATGTGACTGACATGTTTCTATCTATCTAATCTATGTGTGATGCTCTATTCTTTCTGTTATAAATTGTCGGGTACCGAAGCTGAATTGCCGCCGGCTTTTTTAAAGAGACGGTGCATCAAAACACTATTATTTTTTTTAATAAATCCTTTAACACTAAATGACAAGTACAGTAACCAACACTGTCACTGTACTTCTTATATATGTGACTGACATGTTTCTATCTATCTAATCTATGTGTGATGCTCTATTACTTCTTGTCTAAATTGTCGGGTACCGGTGTATGCCGCTGCTGAATTGCCGGCTTTTCATGTTTCACTGTGAGCACTGTTCCCATCGATTTGGGCAACCACTGTAATGCCACAACCACCATGGCTGTGGCATTACAGTGAGTGGCAGACAATCCCTGCATGATTGGTGCTCTAAATAGCGCCAGACATGCAGGACACGCTTTTGGTGCACGAACAGTTATCGAACATAACCTCGAACAGCCGAATTTTTTGCAAATCGTTCGCGTTCGTCGAACGACTCGAACACCGCCCAAAACAGCTCGAATTTGAGATTGGCGAACAGTTCTAGTCGAACACCGCTCATCTCTAGTATTCAGTAAGAACCCCCTGGATTTTGGGCAAGTAAAAGGGATCCAACACCATATCCCTACGGGGGACCACCCCCCTATTAAAGAGAGATACCGTCCTGTCCCTCTGGCTCACTACCAATGTGCCAAGACCATGTTGTGAAAAATGAAAGAGGCAGGAGTAATAAGGGATAGTTGTAGCCCCTGGGCAGCCCCCTTGGTACTAGTCAAAAAGAAGGATGGTACCATGCATATGTGCGTTGACTATAGGCAGATCAATCGCATCACCCATAAAGACGCCTATCCCTTGCCGTGTATTGAGGAGTCGTTAGCTGCCCTGAAATCAGCTAAATGCTTCTCGACCCTAGATCTCACCAGTGGGTACTGGCAGGTTCCCGTTGCAGAGGCAGGCAAGGAGAAGACCGCATTCACTACACCAATGGGCTTATGCGAGTTCAACTGTATGCCATTTGGACCGTGCAACACCCCTGGAACGTTCCAGAGGTCAATGGAGTGTTGCCTTGGGCATAAGAACTTCAAAACGGTACTGTTATACCTGGACGATGTCATTGTCTATTCCAGAACCTGTGAAGACCATTTGAAGCACCTGGCTGAGGTATTCGAAGCCCTATCCAACTTTGGTCTCAAGGTGAAGCCGTCCAAATGTCATCTCCTGAAACCCAAGGTACAATACCTAGGCCATGTTGTGAGCACAGAAGGTGTGTCACCAGATCCGGATAAGGTCACCGTCATCAAAGACTGGCAGAAGCCAAGTATCATTCGTGAGGTACGACAATTTCTAGGGTTGGTTGGCTATTACAGATGATTCATCAAGGGCTTTACCAAGATAGCCGCTCCCCTTCAGGACCTCTTGGTGGGCCACTCCAAAAGTGCGAAGACCAAGAGCTCTCCGATTGAGTGGGACGACAGGGTGGAAGAATCCTTCAACCGCTTGAAGCTAGCTCTCACGGGAGATGAAATTCTGGCTTACCCCGACTACAGTCAGCCGTTTATCCTGTATACAGATGCTAGCAAAGTTGGGTTGGAAGCCGTGTTGTCTCAAATGCAGAAAGACAAAGAAAGGGTCATTGCCTATGCCAGTAGGAAGCTTCGCCCTACCGAAAGGAACCCCACCAACTACAGTTCCTTCAAGCTGGAGTTCAAACACTACCTCGCCTCCTCCAGATTTACAGTCTTCACGGATAACAACCCGCTGACGCACCTGGAGACTGCGAAGCTTGGTGCCCTAGAACAATGATGGATGGCTCGGCTGTCTAACTATGAGTTTCTGATAAAACATCGGACGGGAAACAAGAACGCCAATGCCGATGCTTTGTCCCACATGCCGAACTTACCAGACTTGGGAGAAGATTTGGAAGACCTCGAAGAAATTGAGATGCCGGCCTTCCACCACCAGGGTGCTTCCCAATGCTCCCATTGTGTGAAAAACAAGCAGTCAGCCGTTCAAGAAGTCTCTTTCAACCCATTGCCCCACGATGGATGGGCAGAAGCGCAGGACAGTGACCCGGCCGTCCGCATGGTGAAAGAACTGCTGAGCCAAGCCAATTCATCCCCAGGACCAGATGCACCACAAAAAGCCTTGCAGCTGTGGAAGGAGAGAGCCAAGTTATTCTTTTATGAAGGTAAATTGTGCAGAAGAACCATCAACTCCAGCACGCACGAGCTGGTATGGCATATAGTGGTTCCAAATAAGGATGTGCCAATGGTCCTGGAAGCTTACCACGACAGGGCAGGACACTTCGGGTGGAAGAAGTTGGAGGACCTGATCCGTGAGCATTTCTTCTGGATGGGCATGAGAAGTTCCATCGAGAGGTGGTGTAGAGAGTGTGGCCCATGCAATCTAAGAAGAAGAGATCGTGGTAGCCAGAGAGCCCCATTACAACCCATCATCACAAGACAACCACTTGAAATCGTGGCCCTGGACCATGTGAAGCTGTCTCCGAGTTGGTCGAGATACACCAACGCCTTAACAATTGCAGACCACTACTCCCGTTTCCTAGTGGTTGTACCAGTCAAGGACCAAACGGCGAGGACAGCTGCTAAAGCCTTTCAAGAGCACTTCTGTCTACCTCATGGTTATCCTGAGCAAGACCTAACAGACCAAGGCCAGGCTTTTGTAGTGGAGATATTTCAAGAATTCTGCAACCTGTACGGCTCTAAGAAAATTCGGACAACACCTTATCACCCACAAACCAATGGTCTGTGCGAAAAGATGAAACAGGTTGTGATTGACCTGTTGAAAACCAGACCTCTGGAAGAGCGCAACCGGTGGCCCGAGAAGTTACCAGACTTGGTGGACCTGTACAATCACATTCCAGTGAATTCGACCAACTGTATCCCAGTCTACCTTATGTGAGCAAGACCAGATAAACTTCCCATCGACCTGGACATTGGTGTCCTAACACAAGCAGCAGTACAGCCAGAAACAGATTGGGACACTGAAAGACAGCTACAGTACCGTAAAGTCCAACAGTGCATGGAAGAGAGTCTATTGCGAGCCAGACAGAAACAAGAGAAAGATTACAATCAGCAAGCCCCTGCCTCTCACTTGTCACCAGGAGAACAGGTGCTGAAAAGAAAGCGGAGAACTCATAAGCTGGATGACCAGTGGGAGGCTGAGCCGTATACCATCTTGCCCTCTCACTTTGATAACAGTAAAGTTTGCCTCATTCCTAAAGTTGGAGGGAGAACTTCTGCGACTCTATCCAGAGACTACCTGAAGGTGTGCCCAGATCAACTGCGTGAAAGAGGTAGAGGTCAAGACACTCCTCAACAGATAGAAGAGGTTGAAGGGAAGGTTCACACCGTATTAGGAGAATTTCTTCAGTCTTGGACTCAGGTGAACCAGGCAGTGGTGGTACCAGTCTTGACATTTACACCGATGACTACACGAGAAACAGCAGAGACCTTGGGTCCTCGTGAAGACCAGTTGGCCCCAGGAACAGATGCCTCATCAGCAGCGGATCAGGAAACTTTACCCCCTGCTAGAGCTAGCGGTGAATCTGTTGTGCCCATGGTGAGTCAAAGAGGTCGTAGAAGACTACAAAGCTTACCTGTTGTACGTCATGCTAACCGTAGTGTAGTCCACAGTGAGCCTACCACACCTGCAGTAGACACCTCAGATCAAGAAAGGTCAACAGAACCACCAGTGTTACGTAGATCGCAGTGTAGTACACTAGGTCAGACCCCAGTTTGTTACAAGCATGGTTTCTAGAGTATTATAAGAGATAGCAGATGTACATATTAAGTTAAAATGTTGAAAAAGCTTGTGCCCACCCGGACTAAGTAATGTGAGACCCAGTAATCACTATACGTAAACTACCTACAGAGACTACTGTATAAATTTCTAAGCTAAACTAAATAAGTGTACATACTAACCTGTTAATGGACAATTGGGCCATAGGACTAGGTGTGGCCAGGACAATGAAAAAACAAAAGGGTGGTTCGCATCCAACCCTGACCTCTAAAAAAACGTCGGCGTGGCCGAATAACAAGGTCAAACCATGGCCTTTGTGCCCTGTAGTCACTCCCAGGGACGAAGTTTGAGGTGGTTTGGGGCGGTTTCCACCGAGCTGCGCTACAAACCTGTGAGGTACCGCACCGGATAGGCGTTATCATAGGCACCTTGTTGAATGGTTTATATTTTGCATTTTACTTTTCTTTTTTTGCATTGTACTTTTTGCATTCTTGATAATAATGTATCGTATATTATTAATAATAATAATAAAAATAATTGTCATATATTTCTTAATAATGTATATTAAGAAATGCGCCTCCCCAAAAGGGAAGAAATTGTTCATCGTTAACTTGTACCCTTATGTCTTTACAGTCTGGGACGTACTGTGCTTCACTAGGGGAAAATGTGGCGCCCCATGGGCCGGTTGCCACAGTAGTGTTGCCTTCTTTACTGGAGGTGATATTACGCTTGGAAGAAGGAGGAGCTCCCCACGTCAGGTAAACCCCACATGGGCTCACAGGTTCTGATCCCTGACCTGAAGGGGGAGCTCTACACCCTATTTTGGGGAGCTGCCTTTTCTGATTGGGGGGAGGAGTTAGTCAGTGAGTGTGGGAGGGAAGGGAGAGGGGGAGAAATCAGCAGAGAAAGAAGGAGATAGTTCTCGGGAGCAGAGCACGTGAAGAGCTCACCCCAGGCAGTAGAGGACGCCAGAGTCCTGGGTTGTACAGGGATTGCATGTCCCGGCAACCGAATCTGGGGGACAGGAGACTGCAAGTTTTCTGGCCACAAGCAGAAGCCCGGCAGCACAGCTGCATAACTAGAGCCTGGAGCTGCATCCAAGACGGCAGTACACATTATAGGTTCGCACCGCCTGCTAGTACGGAGTTTAGGGCAGGAGTGAAGAAAAGGAACCACATGATAGCTCACAGGCAGCGGGGCCCGCAATGGTGAAGCGCAGCAGGCAGGCCTCCAAACACACCTGACGGGGTGGACTCCGTTTGTTTCCAGGCTGACCGGACCCTCCTGGACCTAGTGACCAGTGCCCCGGACTCCACAGCTTTCTCTGCAGTAAAGGTAACCGGACTGCATTCTTTGTGTGTCTTCTTCTGCACCTCCCCGCAGCTGTGCTACTGCCGCAACTACCATCACTGCTGCCGCCCTGCTCTCTGCACCCTGGTTCCCTAGCCGCCATCCTTCATATCAGCTTTCTCAGTCCCTGGGGTCCGCTTCGCCTGTGGGAAGTGTTTCATCTCAGCTGCTATACCATCTATCCCCCAGGGTCCACACAGCTGCGCTGGTCATCCCTGACCAGGCACAACAGGAGGCGTCACATAAAGACTATGAATCCCCTGTAAATACTTCCTTCATCTGCTTGGCCAGGGCCACGGAGCTGGGCCACTGCCACTGTGACCTTCCTGAAAGACTGCCGGCCCGGCTACCGAGTACCCTAGGCCCTTATGGTCGCTGCACTCATATCACCACAAGTATGCAATATGCATAATTCCGGTCACATTCTGACTAGATGTTCGCAGTCTAGCTCAGTGCAGGACTATTGAACAAGGCCGGAAATAGTCTAGTCAGAATGTGGCCAGGAGTATGCATATCGCATACTTGCAGTCACACGACTGCCAGCTCCTGGCACCGGTGCCAAATAATCCTCACAGCACGCAGTGCACACAATGTGAGGATCCACCAGTCTGCAGTCACACAGAGTGACTGCAGATTTGTAGCATAAGACCAGACAACCCCTTTAAGAGGAACTTCAGAGGTAAAGGACAGGTAGACGTAGTTGTGTATGATACAATGAGAGGTTTGGTTATGCAAGTGAATATTAACAGAGTCAGAACAAGGGATAGAGGGAGTGGGTGGTTGTCTGGAGTGAAATTAAAAGGGGCACAATTTGTGGATTAAAATGAAAAAAACTGTTTGTCTTTAAAGTACTCATACAGCCAATCTGCAACCTGGCAGGTGATTTATGCTGCTCTGTCTGAAGGTAGAATATAATCGGTTTTCTAAGTAAAAAAAGCAGAGAAAATCCTGAAAGGCTTCCAAAGAGAGATAGGAAGAGTCCTGATTACACCACCTATATACAAGTATATGGACCCGCAGAAGCACTAGTTAGAGCGTAAAACAGCTGTCATCCACTTTCATTCCCCACTCTACCTGCATCCCACTGTTTTTACCTGCATAATGAAATAAAGGACAATTGATTTTATGAAAAGGTGAGTGCAGCTTTTCACTATTCTTTTTTTGGATTTATTTTCACGTATGTAAAGCTGCCACCTCAAGTTCATATTATGTGTATCTGCCTATAACAAACAGGTGGGGTCATTATTTGTTCATTAGGTGGTGCAGGCTTTCCTCTTTACTACATATACAAGTATTGGCAGCTGTGTAACTCTGTGAATAGAGAAGATTGTACATTTACCTGTATGGGGAAAGAAAAAGAATCCAACACTTTCAAAGATGCAAGGAATATTTCAGATTTCATCAGAATTGTAATCCAACAATTGAAATCAGTGATGTTTCGGTCAACAAGACCATCTTCAGATAGATTGCAGACAGTATACTGCGTGGAATTGCGCTATGCGGTATAGGGATATGCTGTCCCGGAGATTTGCTCTGGCATCTTTGAGAGTGACGGATTCTTTTTCTTTTCTGAATACATGGAGTGGTATCCTATCCGGGCACTGTGTCTTTATACAGAGTGATGTATATCTTAGCTATATATTTTCCTTTATGGGCACTGAAATAAGGACCCTTTCATTTTCTCCTAGAGGTCTCATCAGAATTTACCATGCTCGAGCTCATTATCTCTCCCACTGTTATACCTTTATCTTAAAAATTACTTGACAGGTTCACTTTATAACTGAGTTGTTCCTTTGTAGAAGGAATTGGCAAACAATGGTTTGGGGTTGGGATACATTTTAAACCCATGTTTGGGAAACAACATGATTTGTTCTCATTTCAGGGAAGAGAACTGAGAGGCAAAGGAAGGAACTATAACATTTTCCACAATCTACTGTAATTGTTATGGATGATGCTCTTGGAAAAGTAAGGTCTTATTAGAAATTATTCTTTTTGTCCTATGTTTCATTGTTACACTCTAATAAACTTATACTGTAAATGTTTAGACTCCTACAGAAGACAATGCCTGTGTGTGTTGACAGGCTCACAAGTTTAAGAAAAATATTCTAACATTTTAGGCACAGAAACATTACAGATGGTGAAAGCAATAAGTACAACTTTATTGAGGTTACTCAAAGAGTTATAAAATTGTAATTTGCAAATTAAAACTGTTTGGAGACAATTTTTAAGCTAAAATACTTTTGATTTTCAAATACTTATAAAAAATATATGCATGTACAAATCTCATTTATAATTCACAGTATGAACACCACAACTGACAACTATTGCAATACACAAGTATTTATCTAGAAACCTTGTATTAAGTCTTTGCTCATATAAGTGTTAAGGCTTCCATAAGTAACAGAGCAAACCAGCATAATGGATCCAATACATTTAGTTCTTAAAATTAAAAAATTGGATCCACCAGTCCATCAGTGTTTTCAATGACAAGAATGGTGCTGGAAATGAAATTTTAAAACATCTAAAACACAAAAACAAACAGAAGAGAACACAGCAGCAGTGTGAACAGAGCCTTAAACCCCCTTACACATTAGATAGCTGTCAGATGAACTATTGTTTGGCAAAGAACTATCACCCCCGACTCCTTCATACGTAGGATGCTCGACTTGGTTGAGTGCTCGTTTGCTCTCCTGGATGACAAAAGGAATGGCTATTGGAAATCTAATATGCTGAATCCTTCTCTCCCCAACATCATCTCAGTCGACCAACTTTAGTATAATGTATATGGGGGCCTTAAGTGCTAAAGCGTAAATTGAAGATTTGTAAGATCATCCATGACAAGATAAATTAACATTAGTGATGAGCGAACGTGCTCACTGCTCGAGATGCTTGGCACTCTGCGAGTATTTCCTGGTTGCTCGGGCAGGAGCTCGGGTCCCCGCCCTGCATGTTTGGCGCTCTTTAGAGAACCAATGAACATGCAGGGATTTCCTGCCACACACTGTAATGCCGTAGCCATGTTGGTTGTGGCATTACAGTGATTGGCTAGCTGAACAGCATCATCAGGTCTATATAAGACCTGGCGCCGCCATGCTCGTCACAGTCTACCCCTACATCTATATATATACATCTGAACTAACAGTCCTTCTGAGGACTAATCCAGCTGCATCTATTCAGTGGTGACAGCAGGAGTTAGGCAGGCAGTGTATGTGGCAGACGGCAGTGCATATAGCAAGAGTTTCCATTCAACGTCCTGTTAATCTAGGTATTCCACAACATATATATATACTGTATATCAGAGTAAGGCAGGCAGTGTATGTGGCAGACTGCAGTGCATACAGCACAAGAGGCTTCATTCCAGTTCTGTCTGCTGCTGCTGCTGCTGTTACAGATATTTCTATAAATAGCCCCAGGTATCAAGGGCCAAGTATAATTTTTTTTTATCTTAATCCTGATTATTTGCTTAAAAAGCAATCCAGAGAATACTGTTTTTCTGCTCCATTTGCTTGTTGCCACTGCCGAATACAGTCAGATCCTTTTCATATTACAGCAATAAAAATCCAGAAATTTGTAGTGAACGTGGAAAATATTGGCCTCCATTTAAATTTTTTTGCAGTGTGTTAGTGAAGTTATTGACACCTGGTTGCTGTGAAAAATAGTAACCTACAGGCCAGCTATTTAAAACTGTGGGTTTCCGTCACACATATCACATATAAGTTCGCTCCAAATTCAGCCATTTCTGGCCTCTATTTAAATTTTGTTGCAGTGTGTTAGTGAAGTTATTGACACCAGGTTGCTGTGAAAAATAGTAACCTACAGGCCAGCTATTTAAAACTGTGGGTTTCTGTCACACGTATCACATATAAGTTCGCTCCAAATTCAGCCATTTCTGGTATCCATTTAAATTTTGTTGCAGTGTGTTAGTGAAGTTATTGACACCAGGTCACTGTGAAAAATAGTAACCTACAGGCCAGCTATTTAAAACTGTGGTTTTCCATCACACGTATCACATATAAGTTCGCTCCAAATTCAGCCATTTCTGGCCTCCATTTAAATTTTGTTGCAGTGTGTTAGTGAAGTTATTGACACGAGGTTACTGTGAAAAATAGTAACCTACAGGCCAGCTATTTAAAACTGTGGGCTTCCGTCACACGTATCACATATAAATTCGCTCCAAATTCAGCCATTTCTGGTATCCATTTAAATTTTGTTGAAGTGTGTTAGTGAAGTTATTGACACAAGGTCGCTGTGAGAAATAGTAACCTACAGGCCATCTATTTAAATCTGTGGTTTTCCGGCACACGTATCACATATCACTGCTGTTCAAATCCAGTCATTTGTAATGAACATGGAAAATATTGTCCTCCATTTAAAATGTGCAAGGCACATGGCAAGGGACGGGGAAGTGTTCGTGATGGTGCATGCAGAGGACGAGGCCGAGGCCATGGGCAAGCTGAAATTGTGCCACAACAAACACCCACATCTTGTCGCTCAACCTTCCTGTCCCAATTAATAGGGGACCGCAGACCACCACTATTGAACACAGAGTAGTGTGAAAAGGTTATTGGTTGGATAGCAGATAATGCTTCTAGTCACTTAGCCACCACCACCACACTGTCTTCCACACTGTCAAGTCTCAGTAACCGTAAGTCTGGACTGCATATTCCTCACCCTGATCCTCCTTCGTCCCACCATGCCGAGTGCCCGGAGACAACTGATTCCACACTTGGACACTCCGAAGAGCTGTTCACTTTTCCATTTATAGATTCAGGCCTCTCGCCCGGTCCTCTTGAAGGTGGGCAAGAGGAGATCGCATGTAGCGATGCCAAAATATTTGAGCTGCCACGGTCACACGAAGGCGACGGTGGGAAACTCTCACAAGAGGTGGATAATGATGAGACACAATTGCCAGAAAGTCAGGAGGAGGACCAGGGTGCAGAAGTGGAAGATGAGGTGGTGGACGATGAAGTCACTGACCCAACCTGGCAAGGTGACATGCAGAGCGAGGATAGCAGCACACAGGGGGATGGAGGCGAAGCACCACAACAGGCAAGAACAAGCAGTGTGGTGGCCACAGACAGAAGGCGGGCAACTGTTCCTCGTAACATCAACATGACGGAAGTTGCCAGTACAACTGTTAGGTCTTCCGAGTCTGGTTGTTTTTAAAAGACTCTGCCGATAACCCCAAAAAGGCCATTTGCACCACCTGCCAGGCCAGCATCAGAAGGGGTAGCAAAACTACCAGCCTGACCACCACCAGCATGATCAGGCACATGGCACAAAGCATCCGACTAAGTGGGCAGAACCCCAGGGTCCAGCAACAGTGTCTGCGGGTGACACCACTGCTTGTTCCGCTGTTGTGTGTGCATGCCAATCCCCTGTCCATGGCGCATGCCAAGATGCCTCCCGTCCTGCACCTGTCGTTGAACACTCTCAACTTGCACCATCAGCAAGCACGTCCACTCCCTTGTCCCAGCGCAGAGTTCAGTTGTCCCTACCCCTGTCCTTGGAACGCAAGCGCAAATACGCAGCTAACACCCACAGGCCACACTATTAAATTCACACATTTGGCGAATGCTTGCACTCGAAATGCTGCCTTTTGTAACATCCCTGGCGGCGTGCTTGCATGGTGCACCACCTCCCATCATGCAAGACCGCAATCTTACCTGTCAGTCCATACTGCACCATTTGCTCCAGCACCTGCTGTGTCCATGTCTCTTGCCTGATTGCTTAGGGCGTCAGCACGGCTTTCTGCTTGTTTCTTATAGCTACTGTGTGCACAGTCCTAATGCGTCCCCAGCCTATTGCTGTGAGTCACTGGATACTTAAACCCCCTCCACCCAGTAGGAGGTGCCTGAGCAACACTTTCACTCAGTTTGTCTTTTGCAACTGAGTTGCCAGGTCCTGTCCTGTATCTTGTCTGTTCAGCCACCCTGGGAGCTGAGTACCCAGGGACGCTACCTGTATCTCTGACTTCTAGTCTGTTTCCGCCACCCTGGGGACTGAGTTCTCAGGATCGTTTCTGTATCTTGTTCCTGGTTCAGTTCCTGTCTGAACAGTGTCCTAGCCCGTTGCCTGTTTGTCTCTATGTCCGAACCTTCCCTTTTCCTGCAGTGTCTGAACCTGCTCCTAACTCCAACTCATTGTCTCTGTACTTCAGTTTGTGAGTTTTGTGTCCACTCGCTACTTCATTGTAAGTACCTTGTGTGTATCTGGTTCTGCTTGTCCCCTTTCCCTGCCTCCTTATCTACCTCCTTGTGTTTTAACTATCTTCCTGTATTTTCCAGTCTGTTCCATGCGAACAGAGCCCTGTCCTGTCTGCCTGCACCTTCTGCTCTGCTCCGCTCTGCTTGCTCACCGCACCTGCGGTTTTGCTCCGCTCTGCTTGTTCACCGCACCCGCGGTTTTGCTCCGCTCTATTTGTTCACCGCACCTGCGGTTTTGCTCCGCTCTGCTTGTTCACCGCACCTGCGGTTTTGCTCCGCTCCGCTTGTTCACCGCACCTGCGGTTTTGCTCCGCTCCGCTTGTTCACCGCACCTGCGGTTCCGCTCTGCTCTGCTTGTTCACCGCACCTGCGGTTTTGCTCTGCTCTGCTTGTTCACCGCACCTGCGGTTTTGCCCCGCTCTGTTTGTTCACCGCTCCGGCGGTTCTGCTCTGCTTGTTCATCGCACCTGCGGTTTCGCCCTGCTGTTTGTTCACCGCTCCGGCGGTTCTGCTCTGCTTGCTCACCGCACCTGCGGTGTCGCCCTGCTCTGTTTGTTCAATGCTCCGGCGGTTCTGCTATGCTTGTTCACCGCTCCGGCGGTTCTACTCTGCTTGCTCACCGCACCTGCGGTTTCACCCTGCTCTGTTTGTTCACCGCTCCAGTGGTTCTGCTCTGCTTGTTCACCGCATCTGCGGTTTCGCTCTGCTCTGCTGTCCCAGTCTGTACTGGTCCCTATCCTGCCTACGTTCCTACCTGCCAGTACCCGCCGGTCTGCATACCAGCCGTGCCCGCCAGTGTCCACCTGTCTGCATGCCAGCCGTGCCTGCCAGTCCCCACCTGTCTGCATACCAGCCGTGCCTGCCAATACCCAACTGCCTTCATACCAGCCATGCCAGCCAGTACCCACCTGTCTGTATGCCAGCCTAACCTGCCTGTTCCTGCATTCCCCGGTGTGGGTCAACAACTGTGACCGGGGTCTGACCTGGAGTAGCACCTGGTCCCTCTGCTCGGTTCCTCCCTGGTTCACGGAGTTGACTGAGCCGCCGTGTGACCTTGGTCGGACCGAGTTGATATTTAGTTACGCCCCTGCAGACACTCCTCGGTTCATGGTACAGTAGGATCACTAATCAAGCTCACGCCAGTCAGTCTGGGTGCGAGCCTAACACCTTTTAGATCCGTGGAGACTGAAGCTTTCCGCAACCTGATGGCAGCAGCCGTCCCTCGGTACTCGGTCCCCAGCCTCCACTATTTCTCCCGGTGTGTCGTCCCCGCATTACACAAGCACGTGTCCCACAACATTAGCCGTGCCCTCAACAATGCAGATACTGGGAAAGTCCACCTAACCTCGGACACATGGACATGTGCTTGTGGGCAGGGATGGTACATATCGCTGACGGCACACTGGGTTTACATAGTGGAAGCCGGGACCCAGTCCGACCTTGGGATGGAACACATCCTCCCGACACCGAGGATTGTGGGCCCTAGGTCAATCAGGGTATCCCCCACAGTCTACAGCTCCTGCACCTCATCCTCCTCAGTCTCCTCCTCCTCTTCAGCCTCCATCTCCAAAATGACCACATTAGTCACAAGATGGAATCACTGCAGCACTGCCTCAGCCAAGCGGCAACAGGCTGTGCTGAAGCTAATATGCTTAGGTGAAAAAACACACAATGCTAAAGAGTTGTGGACAGATCTGAAAGAGCAGGCAGATCTGTGGCTGACATCACTGAACCTACACCCAGGCATGGTCATGTGTGACAATGGCCTTAACCTGGTGGCGGCTCTGAGGTGAGGTGAGCTCACACATGTACCATGCCTGGCACATGTGCTTAACCTCGTGGTTCAGCGGTTTCTCAAAACCTACCCGGAGCTGCTGGATCTGCTTGTCAAAGTACGCCACCTGTGTGCCCACTTTGGAAAGTCAGCTACAGCTTCCGCCGCCCTTGCTGTGCTTCAGCAGCGTTTGCAGTTTCCGGCTCACCGACTGGTGTGTGATGTCCCCACGCATTGGAACGCTACACTGCAGATGTTGGGAAGGATTTGTGAGCAGAAGAGGGCACTTGTTGATTACCAGCATCAACAAGGCCATCGGTATTCAGTTCAGAATCCACACATGAGACCTCAGGAGTGGACATGGATGTCAGACATACATACCATCCTCCAAAACTTTGAGGACTCCACCAAGATGGTGAGCGGGGATGACGCCATAATTAGCAGCACCATCCCACTTCTCTGTCTTCTGAAACGTTCTCTGCTCACAATCAAAGAGGATGCATTGCAGGCGGAGCATGATGAGATGGCGCAAGGAACCATACAGGGTGATTACACATAGCCCCGCCTTATCTCATCCCAATGTGGATTGGGTGACAATGAGGAAGAGGAGGAGAAGGAGGAAGAAGAACAGGAGCTAGTTTCATGCACTATAGATGGTACTACCTGCACAACTGTCATACCGTCTTTTCAGCATGGATGACCTGATGACAGGGGGGAGGAGGAGGAGCGCATGGTCAGTCATCCTCTTGGTGAGGACACGGAAGTAGTGCCTCTTTGCAGTCTAGCACACATGGCTGAGCTTATGTTACTCTGCCTTTCCCGTGACCCTCACGTTGTCGAAATTTTGGGTGACAGTTATTACTGGTTGGTGACGCTTGTAGACCCACACTACAGGGAGAACTTTCTGTCTCTTTTTCCCATGCAAGACAGGCCTAATAAAATGGTGCAGTACGAGAAGGCCCTTATTGCGGAATTATTAAAAAAATTCCCATCTGAAAACGCTGGCTGCAGAGGTCACAGTTCATTGGACAACCGAGGAGTACAGGCGAGAGAGCCACAAATGCAATCTAGCAGAGGCAGGGGAACACTGTCAAAGTTCTGGGACAGTTTTCTCAGGCCCTCCAATAGCACAGGCCCTGAGGCGCAAGGTACTCTAACAAGGAGTGCAAAGTTTCGGAAGATGGTGAGGGAGTACCTTGCCGAATGTACCAACGTCCTCCGTGATTCCTCTGTGCCTTATAATTATTGGGTATCAAAGCTGGACACGTGGCATGAACTGGCTTTCTATTCCTTAGAGGTCCTCGCCTCCCCTGCCGCTAGCATTTTGTCAAAGCGGGTTTTTAGTGCCGCCGGTAGAATTATAACCGATGGGCGCATCCGCCCAGCGTCGGACTGGAGTACATTGGACCCACCAGAGAAAATATTTCTTTGGGCCCACTACGTAGCTATATAGAAATAAATACAAGACCACCAATTGTGTGGTAACATGCTAATATCAAGGTATAATATAAGTTAGTACACTTCTTATTGTTATAGAAAGAGCTGGTGCCCACATTTTGATGCAAACTCAATGATAAATGTCCCCTGATGTGTAATAACAGCTAAACCAATGTTTTATAGCACCAGCTTAGTGGATGGGATTTCATGACATCTCATCCATACGCTGAAAAAATCCAGAGCGTGAATTAACCGATGCTGTGAATTTCACATGAACAATGTGTCAATATACTCTGCGGATATTCACCACTGACTTCATCCTTTGCAATACAAAAGGATCAAGTCAGGCTACGTTCCCACAGAATGAAGCCGCTGCTGCCCCGACGCTGCAGTAGAGCAGCAGCACATCCGCCCTCATTATGCTAATGAGCGGCAACATTTTTTTTTCTCCTGCGGACTTTCCTCATAGATGTTAGTCTATGGGGAAAGTCCACATGTAGACCCGCAAGAGAAATTGACATGCTGCGGGTCTGAAAGATGTGCTGCATGTCAGAATCCATGGGTAATCCACAGCCTGAGTTGCACACATAGTGGACATGGGATTTATAGAAATCCAATCCACTATGCTGTAACATATGGCCGCTGCAGTTTTGATGCTGCATAACGCGCATCGTCAAAACCGCAGAGAATCCTGAACGTGGGAACATAGCCTCAATGGTAAAGGTGCACCAGCAGTAAACACAGCAATATCTGCACAATATCTGTGTGGATATTACCGCTGTTAATTTGCTGTGGGATTTCCATTGTAGATATTCTGCAGCAAATGCATTATGTGAATGTATCCACTAATAGTGGTGGGGGCCCTAAATCACTTATGTATGGGATTATTACTAGTGATATCAAAAAAAAGCTTTCCCTTACTTAAATCTCTCTGCCACATTTAAGGCCATACCTTCTTATGAAGGGCCTCATTTTGTTAGTAGTGAGGAAAAAAAACTTCTAGTAAGTAAGGGGTGATAGAAGGAGATGGGGCTAAGTCAGTCAGGAGTGATAGAGGGAGAGGGGGCTAAGTCAGTCAGGGGTGATAGAGGGAGAGGGGGCTAAGTCAGTCAGGGGTGATAGATGGAGAGGGGGCTAAATCAGTCAGGGGTGATAGAGGGAGAGAGGGCTAAGTCAATCAGGGTTAATAGAAGGAGATGGGGCTAAGTCAGTCAGGGGTGATAGAGAGAGGGGGCTAAGTCAGTCAGGGGTGATAGATGGAGAGGGGCTAAATCAGTCAGGGGTGATAGAGGGAGAGAGGGCTAAGTCAATCAGGGGTGATAGAAGGAGATGGGGCTAAGTCAGTCAGGGGTGATAGAGAGAGGGGACTAAGTCAGTCATGGGTGATAAAGGGAGAGGGGGCTAAGTCAGTCAGGGGTGATAGAGGGAGAGGGGGCTAAGTCAGTCAGGGGTGATAGAGGGAGAGGGGGCTAAGCCAGTCAGGGGTGATAGAGGGAGATGGGGCTAAGTCAGGCAGGGGTGATAGAGGGAGAGAGGGCTAAGTCAATCAGGGGTGATAGAAGGAGATGGGGCTAAGTCAGTCAGGAGTGATAGAGAGAGGGGGCTAAGTCAGTCAGGAGTGATAGAGGGAGAGGGGGCTAAGTCAGGGGTAATAGAGGGAGAGGGGGCTCAGCCAGGGGTGATAGAGGGGGAGGGGGCTCAGTCAGGGGTGATAGAGGGAGAGGGGGCTCAGTCTGGGGTGATACAGGGAGAGGGGGCTCAGTCAGGGGTGATACAGGGAGAGGGGGATCAGTTAGGGGTGCAGTCAGGTGTGATACAGGGAGGGGGTACAGCAAGGGGTGATATGGGAGAGGGGTTACTGTCAGGGGTGATATGGGAGAGGGGTTACTGGGTTACTGTCAGGGGTGATGCGGGGTAAGGGTGCAGTTAGGGGTAATATAGGGGGATCGGGATCAGTTAGGGGGTGCAGCCAGGGGTGATATGGGAGACTGGTTGCTGTCAGGGATGATAGATGGGGAAAAGCCTCAGTAATAGGTGATCAGGGGGATGGGGTGCACTGTGCAGTCAGTCAGGGGTGAAAGGGGTGATGAGGGAATAGGGCCCTCATTTATCCCAAAGTAACCTAACCCCTTCCCCCTCTATCATCCCTGACTAAAGGCCCCCCATTTGCATTTACTCACTGGTAGGCAGGCAGCTGTAACAGGGAGTCATCTATCTCCCTCTTCTGCCAGTGTTTACACTGTGGGGGAGAGGTGAATGCTTTGTAAATCAGAATACAGCTCATTACCAGAGCTGTGCTTCCCAGCCAATGAGGACATAAACAAAGCTGGCTGGAAAAGAGCTTATCAAGAGCTGCACACTCTCCCTGCTGCTTCAATGCAGGGAAGAGCAGTGACATAACAAGCGATCAGGGCGCAGCAGCACTGACTTACAACTAGTGCTCCATGGTCTGCAGCAGGGGAGCAGATCCTCAGTGTGATCAGTGACACGCACACTGTGCTCTCCAGGTTTGTTTAATTATGGAAGGAGCTGCAAGGAGTAGTGAAGTACTGCTCGCGGCTCCTCCCAGAGTAACTTGGGAGACCACAGCGCACGCATCACTGATCACACTGAGGACCCGCTCCCTTGCTGCAGACTGCAGCACACACTAGTTGTAAGTAACAGAGCGCTTTTGCGCCCTGATAGCTTTTTATTTCACCGCGTTCAGTAAGAGCATTGCTGGTACATGTGATGTATGTTCACTGTGCCAGCAGATGTCGGTGCCTGGGCACACCGGAGGATTCTCCTGTCCCCCGGTGGGCCGGTCCGAACCTGCATCCGTCTGTCAACTGAAAATGCTGAAAGGCTGACTCTTATGAAAATGAACAAGGGCTGAATTGGGTCAGACTTCTCAACACCACCGAATGATAGCAGCGCAACATAAACTCAACTACAGTGTCTTTTTTTGGGGAGGGCTAACTCTATTTCCATCCACTTTGTCTTCACACCCAGACATGGGTATACGCTTCCTGATTTTGTCTATTTGCTCTTCTCAACATATCTATGTCTCTTGTAAGGGGCATTGGAATTCATCCAAATTTTTTGCAGCTGTTGCTTCACTGCATAGGCAAACAGTATGGGAGACCCACTTCCTAATAATGGGAACATTGTTTTTAGGAGGCTCTCTGACCTCTACGTCTCTTACAAGGGGCATTGGAGTTCCTCCAAATTTTTGGCAGCCTTTGCAGTCATTGCATACGCAAGAACAGTATAGGAGACCCACTCACTAATAATGGGAACAACAAAGCATAGCAGGCTGATGGCTCTCTAACAATAGCGAGGGCCGACTGCTGGCCCTTTAAGAATAGTAATGGCTGCCTGATGGCCCTATAAAAATAGGCTTTGTGACTTTCAGAGTCCCTCCATCATAAATGAAGCAGGATGTGCCTGATGATGTGTCACACACATGGCCAGATAGGGTTGTAAAATGTTAAAATGACATTTCCTGGTGAATGCATTTGTCTTAAAAAATAACACAAAAAAAAACAACACAGTAGGATCTTTCTTTAGTATAAAAACCAGAGTCGCCAATGTAGCCTCAATGTAATCACATTGTTCAGCTCCTGTACTTCCTCCTCCAGTTCGGCCTCCATCTCTGAAATTACCACATCAGTCACAAGCTGAAAGCACTGCAGCACTGCCTTGACCAAGCAGCAACAGGCTGTGCTGAAGATAACATGCTTAATGCTTAGGTGACAAACCACCCAGCGCTGCAGAGTTGTTGAAATCTGTAACACAGCAGCCTGATCTGTGGCTCTTACCGCTGAACATACAGCCAGGCATCATGTGTGACAATGGGCGGAACCTGGTGACGGAGAAATGACAGCCGAAGTAGATACGGTTTCCCAAAAGTCAGCCCTTTCACCGAACTAAAAAATATGGCTGTGGTGAAATACAACTCACCGACAAGCTGTGGACTGGCTCTGTACCGTCCCTGGCTACATTCACTTGTCCACGTGTTTGTGGTTAGGCGGTCCTTCCCAGTAAGTACACTGGGGAGGGCATGGGTAATGTTGTGGGAACCGTGCTTGTGAAAGGCGGAGACGACACCAGGAGAAATAGTGGCGGCTGGGGACCGAGTATGGACACTCGGTTGCCGCCGCCATGAGGTTGGGGACAGCTTCCGCCTCCACTAGCCTAAAACGCCACATTTCAGGTGCAAGCAGCTTTAGAGGACTTCCTGGGAGAAATGACTGCTGGAGTAGATACGGTTTCCCAAGTCCTTTCACAAAGAATATGGCTGTGGTGACATGCAAAAAAAACTGTGGACTGGCTCCATACCGTCCCTGGCCACACTCGCCTGTCCACGTGTTTGTGGTTAGGCGGTTCTTCTCAGTAAGTGCCCTGGGAAGGGCACGGGTAATGTTGTGGGACCCGTGCTTGTGGAAGGCGGAGATGACACCGGGAGAAACAGTGGCGGCTGGGGACCGAGTATGCACATCCAGCCGCCGCCGGCATGAGGTTATGAAAAGCTTCCGCCTCCATGAGCTAAAAAGGCCACATTTCAAGTGAAAGCAGCTTTAGAGGACTTCCTGGGAGAAATGACAGCTGGGTAGATATGGTTTCCCAAGTCCTTTCACCAAGCTAAAGAATATGGCTATGGTGAAATACAACTCAGCAAAAAAACCTGTGGACTGGCTCCATACCATCCCTGGCCACATTCACTTGACCACGTGTTTGTGGTTAGGCAGTCCTTCCCAGTAAGTGCACTGGGGAGGGAACGGGTAATGTTGTGGGATACGTGCTTGTGGAAGGCAGAGATGACACTGGGAGAAATAATGGCGGCTGGGGACCGAGTATGGACACCCAGCTGCCATGAGGTTGTGGACAGCTTCTGCCTCCATGAGCCTAAAAGGCCACATTTCAAGTGCAAGCTGCTGTCAAAAATTTGCCAGTACAGTATTGCAGCCTGTGGGTGGGTGGCTGGCTGGCTTCATACTTGCGCTTGCATTCCAAGGAATGGGATAGGGACAACTGAACGCTGTGCTGGGACAAGGACAGTGATTTTTGCAAGTCTGCAATGACAGGTGCATGGCGGGAGGCATCTTCGCATGCATCAAGGATCACTTATGATGGGCACACTTTTAGGCAGTGACCTGGGAGTCAGAGATGCTTCCAGGGGTCTTCCCCATGCTGTTCCCATGTCTTTTCAGCACTGTATGCATGTGTCTGATGATGTGTCACACCACATGGCAAGATAAGGTTGTAAAATGTTAAAATGACATATCCCAGTGAATGCATTTGTCTTGGGTGAAAGCAATGCAAAAGTGCAAAAAGGCATCAAAAACGCTATGTGTGAACATAGCCCAAGGTGTGGAGGAGCATTTTTGTTTTTGGTTATTTATTTTGCCTTATATACAAGTCATTACCCTGGAAAGGATGTTCCTTAACATATTTCCCAAGAAAATCCATTTTGTTTTTGTTTTTGTATGTTTCCATAAACGTGGCGTAATAGCTTTGACAACATTGTTGACAGCAGTGACCTGGGAGTCAGAAATGCTTCCATGGGTCTTCCCCGTGCTGTTCCCATGTCATTTGAGCACTGTTCCTATCGATTTGGGCAATTTTTAGTCTCTCTGCAGACCGTCGGGGGGAGCCGACTAAAAATGCTCGCGTTTCCCATAGACTTACATTGGGCTCGTTACTTGATCAGAGCACTCGAGCATTCCAATTTGCTCAACTCGAACAACGAGGACACGAGCATTTTAGTGCTCCCTCATCACTAATTAACATGTAATAAAGCAACTAGTACTGTCAATAATAAGTATTACCTGTTTCATATGCAGAGATGTTTTAGCATGTTTATCTCTTAAAAGGATTCTGTCAGCACAGAATGACTGTTTAATCTAAGTACAGGCGCTTGGTGCACCCTTGGTGTTGCCAAACATTTAAGTGCACATTCCCACCTGATTGTTTTCCTTCTATCTCTGTCATTTTTTTATTGCCAACTCTGGTTTTTTAAAGCCAGAGAAGGGCAGAGATAGATGGAAAACAAGTAGGTGGGAAGGTACACTTAAATGTTTGGCCACACCAAGGGTGCACCAAGCGCTTGTACTTAGCTTGAACAGTCATTCTGTGTTCACAGAGTCCCTTTGATAATGCTTGTCATTCACAAACAGATTTTCTTTTAGTATAACTGATATTAATAACCGATACAAAATTCTGTTTCAGAAAATTCTTCTCTGCTGTTTCTTAGCTAGGTGTCCATTAATGACTATAATTTTTGAAAACTGAATGGGAAAGATATAACTAAGCGATGATATGTTGTGTATAGGGAGTGATGTGTCAGTCATAAGAATATATATGACCAATGAATGATATGCTCAGTGGACTGGTCAATATTTCAGACAGTCTTTAAAGAGATGAAAATAATAAAAAACACTTTTCACATAGATTTTATGGCAGCATAAACCATCAGGATCAAGAAAATAAATAAAAAATTCTACAGATATTGTTTATCAATTACTTATCGGTAGAAACAAAAGTCTCTAAAACAGCTCATCTTACCCGCCGTCAATCATCCCCAGGTGCTCGGCTCCTCGAGTAAAGGTATGGATCCAAGATAAGAAAAAAATGCTGATTCTCTTTCTTCTATTTAAAACATTTTATTCTGTATTTTTCTTCATGTAACATGAAAAAACTTCACAAAGGCATGTTAAATGGCTGACACGTTTCGGGCTGTATAATGAATAGATAATTTTAAATAGAAGAAACAGAGAGTCTGCATTTTTTCTGATATTATTGATTATTCATCTGCTTATTTTACACTGGTCAATTACCATTTCCAATCATTCAGGAATAGCAAACTAAGGAGGAAAATTGACCTGTGTGAACAAGCCCCTTATCAAAGTGAATTCTACAGTATTTTCCACCCATTTACCAAGGTATTATACATTACAATGACTATGGAGCAACTGAAGTATAACAGTAATTGTTCACTGTTCATGAAGATAAAGCAAAGGAAATATTTATTGATTCTAGGTAATAATCACAAGTTCACATTACAAAGTTTATTCTTGTATGCTTTGTAGTTTTGCTCGTTACTCTTGGTTTTGTTTCTTTATTCTGCCAAAGGGATAATAAGAATAAGTACATTCATGTCTTTATGGCATAGATATTATATTAGTTATAGACAAATAAGATAAAATAATCAGGCCAAGTACAAAGTGATCTAACCTGTAACAAGATATACATTTCAGTCGCTCTTCCACCAGAGCCGTAACATGAAGGTCTTGGGCACCAATGCAAAGTATATATCAGTGCCCTCACCTATAGTGCCACATTTGTAACACTGGTGCTTTCCTGTGATCCAGAGCTACACCCCTATCTCCCACCCTCTCCAGCATGGTGGCATATAGCTTAATACTGCAGCTCGCAGTATTGGGAACCTCGGTTTAGAATTAGTTAATAAGACTTGTGTGCTTGTTCTCCCTGTGTTTGTGTGATATGTTAATTGGTGCTAGTGAGCGTCTAAAATACAAAAATTAAAATATAGACTCTGCAGTGGAGTCATGATCACTGATACTCAAGCAAACGTTTGTACAAATTGAAAATTGTAGTTTACTGTTACATCATGCTATGCGTTATGTAGACAAAATCACCTCCCAATGCAGATATATGTTAAGAGTAACCATACTTTCAACTGACCTTTCAGAATAAACTGTACTTTAAGCGTACATGAGAAATAAGACTATTTTTGTATGTGTTTTAGATTCATGTTGACATCTGTAAAACTGCAAGTAGTGGTTTATGCTGAAATACACATTAAAATCGATCTACTTACTGCATTAGACGAGGTAACATGTTTTTAAACCACTTTGCTTCGGCATCAATGCATACAAGTTGATCAGCCTTTATTGTTACTCTAGAAGAGAATTCTGTAGCATTAATCTGGAGTGCTAATCACATTGTATTTATCTGAGTAAGGGAAGTCAGGGAGTCAGACAGCTCTAAAACTCTGTCCAGGATCGCAACGTAATGCTTGGACTTGGCGGTGGCTCTACTAATCCGAGCTGCATAAAAATACATGCTGACTCTAAGCTTAATAGCATTATTTAGATAAAATAGGGAAGCAATTTTAAAAAATATATATAGATATCCTAAATCCTCTCTTATGGCCACATTAGAACTCCCAGTATGAGCTTTAGATTCACAGCCAAGAACGAACCCAAAGACCTCTTAGTCACATAAGTATATTTGCCACTTGGGCCCAGGAATGTTAAGTTATGGCTCTGCTTCCATCTAAATATAGATAACTGATGGACTGAGTCATAATATGGCCATATACACAGAGCCTGAGGCTCCATCCTCATATTGCAGCCAGCACGTGGCAAAAACCACTGAGTTTTTAAATAATTTGCTAAGTGGCTGCGCTGTTTTTCCGGCAATGCCACACTCTTACCCACAAAACTGCGTGGACCATGATAGTTAAAGGGAATCTGTTAGCAGATTTTTGCTATGGAATCTGATATCAAGATAATTAGAAAAAAATCCCATGTGCATGATTAGTTATTCAAAATTGGATCATTATAGATCATTAGTGCATATAAGGGGAATTCAAATACTCCTTAAAGAATGTATATTGATAGGAGGAACAACAGGGAGTAGTTTAAAAATATCAACTTTATTGAATGCAGTTTAAATCCAGAAAAAGTGGACAAGAGATAGACTACATGGTAACATGAAAATTCCAGGTACAGACCAAAGATCCCAATCCATATAATTGAATGGTAATCCCTCAAAATGATATAATCATGGGGCAGGTAAAGGGGTGCAAAAATAGATATTTAATCAATTTTGCCCTGTATTCCTAGAATAGTAATTGCACCCTAATTTACCGCTACAAGGTTCAATAAGAGCGATCCTTACCCATAGTGGCAAGGAGAGTATGACCCGGGGTGTGGAGGCTGAAAATGCTGCGCCCCTACACACGTTTTGCTTCGCGACCTGTCGCGTGCCAATTAACGTTATCTGCACACTTTCTAATAAAAAACTCAGTAGAGGGAAAAAGTGCAATAATTTGACTACTACATGCATGAACCTTCACATGCGCAATCAACATGCGTTACGCTGGGAATCTCACTGCGTTAAAATGCAGACCAGCGAACTTCAGCAACCATCAGCTGCCCCATCAACCGCATCCGCTGCTTCTTTCTCCTCCACTGTTACCATGCCAAGTATTGGCACGCAGGTCGACCACCGCAAAACTTCTGGTTCTCTACCCGCTCCAGTCAGGATGAGTGAGAACCCGTCAGCTGTAACGGAAGCGGACATGCCTGCTGTGTTTGTTTCACCGAGCACACCATTGTTTCTCAATCCACCGTAACATCTCCGCCTGCACCTCACTCACGGTTCACCAGTTTGTCCGTTTCACCGTACTCTGCCCTCTCTCAGCACTGCAGCCCGCCCTCGGTCCCCCAGGTGTGGTCACATAAAAGACTGTTTCCTCCCATGCATGACAAAGCTAAGAGGTGGAACTCCTCCATGGCCAATCTGTTGGCCACGGAAATAGTGGTGTCAGGCCCTAATTTTTTAAACTGTCAACACTCCTGTATGGCTGCTTTTTTACTGAGGAGGTAACCAGAGAACCTGGAGGAAACCCCTGCAAACACGGGGAGAACATACAAACTACTTGCAGATGTTGTCCTCGACCATCATAAAGGAGTTAGCTCGTTGTCTAGGAGACCATCCACCGCTGCTGTCTACCTTGTGTACATTGTGTTGAAGCTTGCAAGGTGTCACGAGTTTACCGTGACAGAGAGGAGCCAGAAGTCCGCAGCGTCTGATTCCTCCCACTCTTGCACTCATTAGAAATAAGCCTTTCGCCTTCATATTAATCGGTGCAGGGGTTAATCTGCTCAGTTGTGAGCTCCAGGAAGATTAACGTGATTTAGGCTCTCGACAGATTTGTCCCATGCATCTCCCCTACTGTGATAACGCTGTACCCCAACAAATCAGACTGTCGCCTACCGTGGAAACCTTGAAAAGAAAGCTGAAGACCCACTTCTTGGGACAAGCGTACAATCTGCGGTAAGCCTCACTCCAGCATACCGCTGCACAACTAGCTGTACCCTGACCTACTGTACTCTCACCCATCCCTTGTAGATTGTTTGTGCGCCCTTACGGGTAGGGTCCTCTCTCCTCTTGTACCAGTCGGTGACCCTTTTAGACATGAAACGCGCGAAGGAATAAATGTCGCTGTAATAGTAATAATAATTATAATACTTGTACTCTGGGCCAATTGATGGCACTTTCCAGGTGTCTACCCTTAATTTGATTTGTTTTGGCAGCTTTTGGGCCCTTTTGAAGGTGTTGTGTATGCATTTTTTTTTGCCCTTCATTGAACCGTATGGCATTCGGTAATGTTCGACCAACATTCGACAAATATATTGGCGAATATTGCAAATTAGGCGATCGTAATCCGAATCGAATATTGAAACATTCGCTCATCTCTACTATCCCATGCAAAACATATTAATGTATTTAATAGGAAAAACACTAGAAAAGTAAGAATGACTGAAACTGTATATAACGTATACACTGTGTTCCAAATTATTATGCAAATAATATTTTCTCAGATTTTCCCAAATTACCTATATGAATTGCAGTCATTGTAATTTTCCAGTTAAATAACTATTAGAGTACAATTGAAAGGTTTTTGTACAAACTGCCTATGATAACAGTATATTTTTTAAAAAATAAAAAACTCAAACTGCACTCAAAATGCATGTTCCAAATTATTATGCACAGCAGAGTTTTCAACCTTTTCATTTTAATAAAGAACAAAAAAATGGTCATTTTTTAAATTATACGCATTAGCAGGTTATTACAAACTGAAATCAAACAGTTTTCAACTCAAAACTTTATTCTAGGTGATGTTACATTTGCACACAGGACCGCTTGTTCGAAAGGAGCTTCTGAACTCTCTCGACCATTGAATTTGTCAGGTTTTGGATGGTTTCTGCTTCAATTGTTTTGCATGAGGACAGAATACCCTCCCAGAGCTGTTGCTTAGATGTGAACTGTCTCCCGCCATCATAGACACTCCTTTTGATGATGCTCCAGAGGTTCTCAATGGGGTTGAGGTCAGGGGAGCATGGGTGCCACACCATAAGTTTGTCCCCTTTTATGCCCATAGCAGCCAAGGTACGAAGACACTTTTTTTTGTTTTTTAAAGCCGCACTAGGATAGGATGGGGAACATTGGGGGCAGCTGAGAAAACATGGGGGCAGGATGAAAACATGGGGGACATTGGGGGCAGGATGAAAACATGGTGGCAGAATGAGAGACACGGGGGGGCAGGATGGAGAGACATGGGGGGGCAGAATGGATATGGGGCAGAATGGAGATATGGTGCAGAATGGAGACATGGGGCAGAATGGAAACATGGGGCAGAATGTAAGACATGGGGGGCAGGATGGAGTAACATGGGGGCAGGATAGAGAGACATGGGGGCAGAATGGAGGAGCAGAATGGAGACATGGGGCAGAATGGAGACATGGGGGCAGAATGGAGACATGGGGGGCAGGATGGAGAGAAATGGGGACAAGATGGAGACATGGGGTAGGATGTGGGACATTATTACTGTAGGGGCTAATTATGGAGACAATGGGGGCAGGATGGAGACATGGGGGCAAGATGTGGAACATTATTACTGTAGGGGCTAAGTATGGAGACAATGGGGGCAGGATGGAGATATGGGGCAAGATGTGGGACATTATTACTGTAGGGGCTAATTATAGAGACAATAGGGGCAGGATGGAGACATGGGGCAAGATGTGGGACATTATTACTGTAGGGGCTAATTAAAGGATATTATTACTGCTGTGATGTATGCTATTTTTGAGGATACTGTTTTCAGTGAGGGGGGGTCCTGTTACTGTGCAGGATGGCACTATATCACTTTTTTTCTTCATCTGGTGTAGTGTAGAAGTTTGGAAAAATTGGGGAACGTGTTCTGTATGCGCTCCTCTAGATAACTGTGTTATTTTATGCAGAGACGAGTCCTGGCTGGAAGAAGTGATGGCGGTCTATGCTGGATGAAGAGGAAAAGCGAAGCTGAAAGACTTCAACTAGAGACATCACTGGTGAGTCAGTGTGTGATCTGTACACTGGCACTGTACACTGTACACTGTATACTATGTACAGAGATCCTGTATATAATGGTACTTATGGTAATATGTGGTCCGGTCATGGTGTGGCAGTATTTGTCCCTTGTATGTGGTATTATTTGGTCACTATGTGGTGCTAATATGTGATATGGTCACAGTGTGGTGGTATTTATTCCTTGTCTGTGGTACTATTGGTAATGTGACACATTCCCATAAATAAAAATATACCTAAAAGAGTATTGGGTATTATAAGAAATGTTTAATAGGTTAGAGTAGAGTAGGCCCGGCCAGAAGAGTCTCCTTGTCTTGGTGGAGGCTTAAAAAATATTTTGGCCAAAACAAAAGCTGCTGGCTATATATGTGATATGGTGTTCAATGGGAACTATTAATGTGAAGATGTGGTACAGAAAGTAGAGCTTTTTCCAAGAGTGGGCGGTGGGACTGTGGAACCTTTCGAGGGGTGGAGGCGGAGCTAGGGTGGAGGCAGAGTTGAAGTGGAGCCTGGGCGGAGTCTCAAGGGAGCCTGAAAATTTTGCCAGTATGGGGCCCTGAAATTCCTAGTGGCAGCCCTGGCAGAGTGTATCACGTTTGCCACACAAAAAAATTTTTTTTGGACTCTGCCTAGCAAGAGAAAAATCTGTTTTTTTACTCTGAAAACAGCTGAACTTCAACACCACTAAAATAATAGGTGGCTTTTAGCGGAGTGTATCACGTTTGCAACACAAAACAATCTTTGGTAGACTCTGGCTAGCAAGAGAAAAAATCTATTTTTTTACTGTGCATACAGCTGAATTTCACCCACCAAAAAATTACAAAGTGGGCTGCTATAGCAGATGAAAAAAAAAAGTTTTTTGTGCTCTGCACTGAGATGCTCTACAGAGTCTGCATACAGCTCAATTTAAACCCCACAAAATCAAAAGGTGGGCTACAAGGGCTTGCTTGCTTGGTTTATCACATTGGCACATGAAAAACCGATTTAAATCATACTCCTGCATGGAGCACAATACAAGCAGTGCACAACACAGTTCTATGGCATGGGCCCTGCTGCTTCTGTCAGAATCTCAGTAATTGCACAAGGAAAAAAAAGTGCTGCAACATCGATTGAACAGGTACAACAGTACGGGACTTATCTACACTATCTGACTTCCACACAAGTGCCCATCTATCTAGCTAAAATCTCTCAGTACACGGAGCAGGACTGTCTGGCAGCAGAGACATGCGTAAAACGGCGCTGAGGGAACATGTCCACTCTTTATATAGAGAGGACATGTGATTTCAGCAGCCAAAGGCAGAAGCTCTTGTGTCTGGACAGTGTGGATGCTTCCTGAGCTCTAATTGGCTAGCCGTGCTTTCCTGAATTAAAGTTACAGCCTACAGGATAAAAAAAAAAAAAAGATTACAAGCGCGCCTCTGATCTGACCTGTTCTGAGCTTTCCCCAGCGCCTCCACTCATTTAACACGTCCCCCCGCTCATCATAAACAGGCACTATGCTAACCAAACTGTTCAAAACGCTGTGGTTGCCCCGTAATCACTTTCCCGCATTTATTGTCCGAATGTTGCCGATTTTCCCGAATTTAAGAAATTTTGCTCGCCTTTCCAATCATGAATCCGAATGTGCCATATTTAAAGAAGTTGTCCAGTACTTTAGGTTACCCCCCCCAATGTATCACCCCGGGGCCCCTAAGGATTTTTGTAATTAGCTTATGTTGCAGATACTGCCTGTGAGCAGCGCTATCCTTGGCCGCTCACAGGCATCATGTGACCACACGCTGACTTCACGACAAGTGAGGTGTGACTCAGCGCTGGGGTGCCTGTGGTAGCTGCTAGGTTGTGGGCGGAGTTACCCCCACATCACACCCAGCACCCACCTCGCACTTTCCCAATGAACCAATGAATGGGGAGAGGCAGAACGTGCGGTGGATGCCGGGTGTGAACTTTTTTGCCATAATTCCAAAAGGTATGCCTCACAAAAAGCCAATAGTAGGCAGCACAAAAAAAAAACAACATACCCACTGAGAAGTCTGGTTGACGCAGCATTATACTTTGGGGCTGTTTTTTGGTAGCTTCAATGGGAGTATTAGTGAAGATGGAGAAATTTATGAATAGTTCCAAAAATTTGTACATTTTGCAAAAAAACCTTAATGCCTCTGCTAAAAAGCTGAAGATGAACTTTATCTTTCAGCATAACAACAACTGTAAGCATATCTACAATCAACAAAAAAATTACTTTTCCAAGGTCAAAGTTTTGGCAAATCTGTGGGTTGACCTAGAGAGGGCTGTACACAGGAGATTTCCTTGCAGTCTATCATATTTGGAGCACTACTGTAAGGATGATTGCCAATTCTAGAAGTGCCATGCTGATAGGCTCCTACTCAAAAAGACTGAATGCTATCATAATTTCAAATGTTACTTCAACAAAGTATTAGTTTAAGGCTGTGCATATTTATGCAGCCACATTATTTTAGTTTTCTACTTTTTTCCACCAGAAAACATTTCCATTTATTTTCAAATTGAATTGTACAGATTATAGGTGAGATGGAAAAAGTTCAGAACTTATTCTCCTTGGTATGATTTTTTTCATGACAAAAACCTGGCATTTTATCAGGGGTTTGTAGACTTTTTTATCCACTGCAAGTAAGCAAATTAATACTACACAAACTAAAATAATACTTGGGACATACAGCGATGATTATCTTCTTCATCACAATGGAGGATTACAGTAAGAAAAACTCACAAGCAATTGAAGGAGATTACACAGTACAGTGTAAACCAACTCTAACAACACAGCACCATCTTCTGACCCTCTACAATAGTTACAGCTGTAGGATTCTCCAATGTAAATACTTTTCTACCCAAAAAAAACAAAAGTACTTAAGGAACGATACCTTTATTGGCTAACCAGAAAAATTATATTTGTAAGCTTTCAAAGTATAGACGCTCCTACACTGAGACAAGTTTACAAGTGAATGACTAAGACAAGAGCACAATATTTAAGAGATGTAACAACAGGACATAGGGTGATGCCTCCTAAAGATAAGCCAAAGTTATAAAATGAAGGTGTTTTTTTTACAAATGGAGGAGGGGTGGGAGTGATAGCTTAAGGTCCCCCAACACACATTAGACTAACGTCAGCTAAGCCTGCCAATATCAACGGGTTTGGCTGATGGTCTAATGTGTAAGGGAGCACTGGCTGACAGATGGTCAGGAGACATGTCTATTGCAAACATCCGATTTCATACTTCTCATCGCAGTGTTCTCTCTGAGATAAGCCGCTGGCCAATGTGTGAGTCAGTGTCTTTCTCATAGACCACACAGAAACCCTCAACTGAGCGGGTTTTCCTGTGTGTTGGAGAGTCGGTTGAGATGGCTGTCGGCCTAATGATCAGCCTAAGCCTCGTTTGACAGCCATCTAATGTATATGTCAAGTAGTGTTAGGCGAACCCTAACAGTAAAGTTCGGCGCCCGTACCGAACATCTACTGTTCGGTCCCGGACCCGAACACGGACTTCCTCTGGAAGTGCTCGGGTTCGGGTGTTTCCCGCAGTGTCACTTGCGTGACAGCGCAGGAAGCACAGCCTCTGATCAGCGGTAATTGCATTACCACAATCAGAGCATTGTGGCATCGTGCTGACAGATGTTAGCATGATGTCACAGCTATGACAGTGACCTGGTTTCCCATGCTGTAACTTGTGTGACAGAGCAGGAAACAAAGGCTCTGATTGGCTTTAATTGCATTACCACGATCAGAGCACTGTGGCATGCGTGTCAGCATGATGCCACAGCTGTGACAGTGACCCCTGGTAAAAAGCTTATGCGGTAAAAAGCAAATGAGGTCTGCGCATGCGCAGTGAGTATTTTCCCACACTTGCAATAATAATAATAATAATAATAATAGTTTATTTTTATAGCGCCAACATATTCCGCAGCACTTTACAAATTTTAGGGGGGGACTTATACAGACAATACAGAATAAGCATATCTCATATCGAACGGAGTGAGGGCCCTGCTCGCGAGCTTACAGTCTATGAGGAAGTGGGGGAGACACAAAAGGTAAAAAGTACATATATTGTATAATGCAGCCTTGATATACTGAATAGGATAAATAATAATACATGGACTGGTCGCCAGCCAGTATGTGTGCAGTCCTGACAGAGGCTTTTATGTGCATGGTTGGTTTGAACCCGAAGTTGAAGAAGATTTTAATATGGGGGAAAGCTGGGTTGGACAGAGTGTGTTTAGGTGATACGCCAGTCTAAAGAAATGTGTTTTTAGGGTTCGCTTGAAACTGTGGGTATTGGGAATTAATCGAACTGTCCTGGGTAGTGCATTCCAGAGAATTGGCGCAGCACGCGAGAAATCTTGGAGACGGGAGTGGGAAGTTCGGATTATGGAGGATTTTAGTTTCAAGTCATTTGCAGAACGGAGGGCACGTGTAGGGTGGTAGACTGAGACAAGGGAGGAGATGTAGGGGGGTACTGAAGCATGGAGCGCTTTGTGGGTAAGCGTGATAAGTTTAAAACGAACTCTATATTGGATGGGCAACCAATGCAATGACTGGCACAGGGAAGAGGCATCTGAGTAGCGGTTGGCGAGGAATATGATCCTGGCTGCTGCGTTCAGGACGGATTGGAGAGGGGAGAGTTTAGTAAGAGGGAGACCGATTAGTAGAGCGTTGCAATAGTCAAGACGAGAATGAATAAGAGCGACAGTAAGAGTTTTTGCCGAGTCAAAGGTGAGAAAAGTCCTGATTCTTGAGATGTTTTTGAGGTGTAGATGACATGAACGAGCGAGTGATTTGATGTGAGGAGTGAAAGAAAGATCTGAATCAAAAATGACCCCAAGACAGCGGGCTTGTAGCTGGGGAGTAATGGTTGAGCCACAAACGGAGATGGCAATATCGGGCACAGGTAGATTAATGGAGGGAGGAAAGACGAGTAGTTCAGTTTTTGACAGATTCAGTTTTAGGTAGAGGGAGGACATAATGTTAGACACAGCAGAAAGACAATCACTGGTCTTTTGTAGTAATGCAGGGGTGATGTCCGGAGCAGAGGTGTATAATTGGGTGTCATCAGCATAGAGATGGTACTGAAAACCGAATCTACTGATTGTCCAATAGGAGCGGTGTATAAGGAGAAAAGAAGGGGGCCTAGGACTGATCCTTGAGGAACCCCGACAGTAAGAGGAAGTAGGGAGGAGGAGGAGCCGGCAAAAGACACAGAGAAGGAGCGGTCAGAGAGATAAGAGGAGAACCAGGAGAGAACCGTGTCCTTGAGGCCAATAGTGCGGAGCATAGTGAGGAGGAGCTGGTGATCCACAGTGTCAAATGCTGCAGAGAGATCCAGGAGAATCAGCAGGGAGTAGTGACCATTAGATTTAGCTGTTAGTAGATCATTAGAGACTTTAGTGAGGGCAGTTTCAGTAGAATGTAAAGAGCGGAAACCAGATTGTAAAGGGTCAAGAAGAGAGTTGTCTGAGAGATAGCGGATTAGACGGGAGTGGACCAGGCGTTCCAGGAGTTTAGAGATAAAGGGAAGATTGGAAACAGGTCTGTAGTTGGCCGTGCAGTTCTGGTCGAGGGATGGTTTTTTAAGTAATGGTTGTATGCTGGCGTGTTTAAAAGAAGAGGGAAAGATACCAGATGAGAGGGAAAGGTTGAAAATTTTAGTTAGGTGAGAGGTGACAGCTGGAGCAAGGGACTGAAGGAGATGTGAGGGAATAGGGTCGCTGGTGCAGGTGGTAGGGCGAGAAGATGCAAGGAGCCTGATCACTTCATCTTCCGTGACTGGTTCGAAGTCAGAAAATGAGCAAGATACAATGTGGCGGGGGGGAGCATGCATAACATTTGGGGATTGGGAGAAAATTTCCTGTCGGATATGGTCAATTTTTTCTTTGAAATAGTTAGCCAGATCGTCAGCGCTGAGGTCGGTGGTCGGGGCCTGTGCTGTTTGATTGAGGAGAGAATGAAACGTGTCAAAGAGTCGTTTAGGATTATTGGAAAGTGAGATGATGAGGTTGTTAAAGTAGGTTTGTTTGGAGAGGTGAAGGGCAGAGTTATATGTTTTCAGCATAAATTTATAGTGGAGGAAATCTTCGGGCAGATTTGATTTTCTCCACAGCCGTTCAGCGCACCTGGAGTACCTCTGGAGAAGACGTGTTTGAGGCGTGTGCCAGGGTTGTCGCCGTCTATACCGAATTGTTCTTTGTGTAGGAGGTGCGGCTTCATCCAGGGCGCATAGCATTATTTTGTTATAATGCTTCAATGCAGATTCGGGACATGAGAGGGAGGAGATTGGGGCCAATGATGATTGCAACCTTTTTATAAATTTCTGGGTGTTAATGGCGCGTAAATTTCTATAAGTGTGGACGGTGGGAGTGTCTTGAGTAAAGTCACAGTTCTTGACAGAGAATGAAAGAAGATTATGGTCAGAGAGTGGAAGGGGAGAGTTAGTAAAGTCATGTACTGAGCAAAGCCGGGAGAAGATCAGGTCCAATGTGTTCCCGTCCTCATGTGTAGGAGAATTAGCAAGCTGTGAAAGGCCGAAGGAGGAGGTTAATGATAAAAGATGCGTGGCAGATGGGGAAAGAGGATCGCCAATTGGGATGTTAAAGTCTCCCATGATTATCGTGGGGATGTCGCAGGATAGAAAATTTGTAAGCCAGGCAGCAAAGTGATCCAGGAATTGACGGGGGGACCTGGGGGGCGATAGACAACCGCCACTCGCAGGGAGAAGGGCCGGTAGAGTCTGACTGTGTGGGCCTCAAAGGACGGGAAGATAAGGGAGGGTACAGGGGGGATAACCTGAAAAGTACATTTTGTTGAAAGAAGCAGACCAACACCTCCACCTGATCTGTTGTCAGGTCGCGGGGTATGAGAGAAATGTAGGCCACCATAGGAGAGAGCTGCAGCGGCGGTGGTGTCCGACTGCTGGATCCAGGTTTCAGTGAGAGCCAGAAGGTTGAGGGAATTAGAGAGGAAAAAGTCATGGATGTAAGAGAGTTTATTACAAGCTGAGCGTGCATTCCAAAGGGCACAGTTGAATGAGACAGAAGATATGCAGGGAATATTAATGAGATTAGCAGGGTTTCTGAATGTAACAGGGAAAGAGTTAGTGTTATTATTACTGGAGGGTCCTGGGTTGGGAGAAATATCACCTGCGACTAATAGAAGGAAGATACAGAGAGTGAGCAGATGATTGAGTGATTTGTGAGAGCGTTTCCTGCGTTGTATGGTGGGAATGAATGGATCTGCGTGGTATAACATTGTGAAGAGAGCATGACAACTGTACATAGGAGAAGAGAGGAGTGAGGGATTAATATGGATGAAGTGTGCCGCATTTGTGGGTGAACGGTGAATGTGGATGATTGTAGCAACCAGAGTATAAATGGCACAGATACAAATGGTGAATACTGTTTGCCAAAAAGATGACCTGGAAGCAAGTTTGTTTAATTGTCTTGCATGTCTTACCTGTCTCCTGCCCTGTCCAACTGCCATTTTCTAACTGCCAGGGCACTTTGCTAAATTATGGCACTTCGATAAAGTATGCATAAATGCTATATGCATAAATGCCCCCGCATAAATGCCTCCCCTTAACTAAGTCTCAATATATAAGGACGTATCTGCTTAGATCTGCACAGATTTAACTCATTAACAATCAATCACTAGCTTAAAAGACAACAGGAGACCATAAAGTGCAGGGAAAAAAAAACAAAAAAAAACAGACTAGTAAACTCGGCATGGATCATAAACTCTTAAAGTAAGTGTGATGACCTTTAAGTATCATGGAATAAAAAAGCTAGAGGAGTGAAAAATATATACCAGAAATTGATAGGCTGCAGAGCATTGCATGGAGATATAATGCAGTTTTCAGGACAGATCACACAAGCAGTGAAAAATATATACCAGAAATTGATAGGCTGCAGAGCATTGCATGGAGATATAATGCAGTTTTCAGGACAGATCACACAAGCAGTGAAAAATATATACCAGAAATTGATAGGCTGCAGAGCATTGCATGGAGATATAATGCAGTTTTCAGGACAGATCACACAAGCAGTGAAAAATATATACCAGAAATTGATAGGCTGCAGAGCATTGCATGGAGATATAATGCAGTTTTCAGGACAGATCACACAAGCAGTGAAAAATATATACCAGAAATTGATAGGCTGCAGAGCATTGCATGGAGATATAATGCAGTTTTCAGGACAGATCACACAAGCAGTGAAAAATA
Source organism: Phyllobates terribilis (assembly GCF_046119375.1). Lineage (NCBI taxonomy): Eukaryota > Metazoa > Chordata > Amphibia > Anura > Dendrobatidae > Phyllobates > Phyllobates terribilis. The sequence continues at coordinate 794,977,845 of NW_027362761.1, forward strand.
TATACCAGAAATTGATAGGCTGCAGAGCATTGCATGGAGATATAATGCAGTTTTCAGGACAGATCACACAAGCAGTGAAAAATATATACCAGAAATTGATAGGCTGCAGAGCATTGCATGGAGATATAATGCAGTTTTCAGGACAGATCACACAAGCAGTGAAAAATATATACCAGAAATTGATAGGCTGCAGAGCATTGCATGGAGATATAATGCAGTTTTCAGGACAGATCACACAAGCAGTGAAAAATATATACCAGAAATTGATAGGCTGCAGAGCATTGCATGGAGATATAATGCAGTTTTCAGGACAGATCACACAAGCAGTGAAAAATATATACCTGTAAGAAGAGAAGAAAGATGAATATTAGCAATGCCATTTTCTAACTGCCAGGGCACTTTGCTAAATTATGGCACTTCGATAAAGTATGCATAAATGCTATATGCATAAATGCCCCCGTTCAACTCATTGCATGCGTAGGAAAATGCTCACTGCGCATGCGATGGCCTGTTTTTCTGGCAATACAGAGTCAATGTATTGCTGGCAAATGAACGGAGCAGTCACATACAATGTGGCTGCTCTGTTCATGGGATCTTCATGGGACACTCGTTATTTGGACTGCGGAAAGGTAAGGATGAGGTTGGATTATTATTTTATTTTTATTACAGGGGACGTTGGCTTCAGCTGGAATGGGCATGACGGTAAGTATTGTTTAATTTAGAATATTAAAGGAATACTGTCTTGATTTCAAATAAAATATTTTATACACAGTGTGGGTGTTTTTATTTTACATTTTACTTACACTATGATGTTAGTAATGGGGGCGTCTTATAGACGCCTCTCCATTACTAACCTGAGCTTGATGTCAGCTGGCATTATAAGCTGACATCAACCCCTACCCTATAGCATCACTGCCACCGCTACAGGGCAGTGGGTATAGCAAGGCTAAGTGCCAGAACTGGCGCCTCCTACGGAGTTGCCATTTCTGGGGTGGCTGAAGGCTCCTGTTTCTAGTCTTGGAGGGCGCCAATATTCATGGTCCCTTCCTAGCTTATTAATATCAGCCCCCAGCTGTCTGCATAGCCTTTGCTAGCTGTTAAAATTTAGCCAGTTAACCAGGCTATGTATACAGCTGGGGGTTCATATTAGTAGTCTGGGAAGCTCCATGGGTATTACCCCCTTCCCAGGCTAAAAACATCCGCCCCAGCTGTCCGCTTTCCCTCTGCTGGTTAATAAAATGACAGGGGACCCCACGCCATTTTTTTTCCAGAAATTTACTAATTTATTAATAAATGACATGAACAGTAAGGTACACTTTGAATGCGTCCCCAAGTGCAGTTGCAAAAACCATCAAGCGCTACAAAGAAACTGGCTCACATGAGGACCGCCCCAGGAAAGGAAGACCAAGAGTCACCTCTGCTTCTGAGGATAAGTTTATCCGAGTCACCAGTGTGACGCTCGCAGCCCTGCCCTGGGAAGATGGGGGATACTCGGAGCCGGGTCAGATGTTGAGGGGGATGCAGTCGTGGCCTGGACCCGTTCCGTGCCCAGGGCCGTCACATTAAAAAAGGATGTAAGGGCTTTCAGGGTTGAGTGGTACTTGTCGACTACGCCACCTGTGGTGTCTGGTGATGAGCCACCAGCGCCGCTAGCAGTCCGCTGAGGCCCAGTGTCATGGCGGCTAGAGTCCTCGCTGCTCCCTACAGGCGGAGCAGGGCCTCAGGGCAGGCGACGCAGGAAAGAGGGGAGGTAGAAGTAGTGCGGGGAGTACGGGCACCGCGTCGCGTGGTATGGCACGTAATGAACAGTCCGGAGGCCATAGGGGTGAACTTCCAAGGCTTTACTCACTCAGATGTATTAGCGGGAAGGCGACTCCCTGCTCCTCGCGGAGTCCTGCGGCCACCAGGGACGGGGGTCCGACTACCTCCTAGGACGTCCAGTGTTCGGTAGCGACCCTACACCAGAGTGTTCCTGCACTACAGACTTCACCCTTTCCCGTCTGTGCGTGTGTAGTAGATAGGCCGGGTCTCCCTCTGAGCTCCTCTCAGGTATAGGGCTCGGGTGGCAATTCCTCTCCATAAGAGGCCCGGCGGGATCCTCAGGGCCTAACCGGGCTTTCCCGTCCTGGACGTAGAGTACGAGGTCGGGTGTCGGGGGCCGGTACCCCTCTTGCAGCCGGAATCCCTCTGAATAGATCAGGTAGGCGAGGACAGGTGGCGTGCTCCGCTCCGTCTGCATCCTCCCCGGGACCCATTTGCTAGGGAGCCACACTCTAAAGCTCACGGGCCTTCTTGATCCTGTTCCTTGGCCGGGTTGAGACATTCCTTGTCTGCAACCTACCTCTCGTCCCGCAGACCGGGGTACGAGGGCTGTGTCCCATGCCGGTGCAGGCCCACACAGGATCCGCGCTCCCGGAGGGAAGTCACTTTACACACAGTATTTTGACAACACAGAACGACCACTTGACAGTCAGACTGCCAGAGACCACACAGGTCAGATGGACCGAAAGAACCAAAAAGGAACGAAGGACCAGAAGAACCAAAAGGACTGAAGGACCAAGATTAAAGATGGCATTCTATTAAATATGAAATTTGAAGTGTCACTGACTAACTGCTCCTCCACCCACACCCACTAACTGGTTCCTACCACTTTGTGTTCCCCAGTCTCCCTGTAACCAGGGGAGCAGCACCTAGTGCATACCAGCTCCCTCTGGTGGAAATGTGGTGTTGGATGCAAAAGGCTAGATCACTACAATCACACTGGCCTTACCTCAGAGGAGGAACACCACACTCCATTGAAAAAGTGCAGCATTCCTGTGGCGGTCGAACCCTCAGGGGCGCCACAATCAGCCTCAGAAATCGCAGGTTAACAGCAGCTCAGATTAGAGACCAGGTCAATGCCACACAGAGTTCTAGCAGCAGACACATCTCTACAACAACTGTTAAGAGGAGACTTTGTGTAGCAGGCCTTCATAGTAAAATAGCTGCTAGGAAACCACTGCTAAGGACAGACAACAAGCAGAAGAGACTTGTTTGGGCTAAAGAACACAAGGAATGGACATTAGACCAGTGGAAATATGTGCTTTGGTCTGATGAGTCCAAATTTGAGATCTTTGGTTCCAACCACCGTGTCTTTGTGCGATGCAGAAAAGGTGAACGGATGGACTCTACATGCCTGGTTCCCACCGTGAAGCATGGAGGAGGAGGTGTGATGGTGTGGGGGTGCTTTGCTAGTGACACTGTTGTGGATTTATTCAAAATTGAAGGCATACTGAACCAGCATGGCTACCACAGCATCTTGCAGCGGCATGCTATTCCATCCGGTTTGCGTTTAGTTGGACCATCATTTATTTTTCAACAGGACAATGACCCCAAACACACCTCCAGGCTGTGTAAGGGCTATTTGACCAAAAAGGAGAGTGATGGGGTGCTACGCCAGATGACCTGGCCTCCACAGTCACCAGACCTGAACCCAATTGTAGCGTCGGCGTCCCTGCCTCCTGCTAGGCAGGGACGCTGTTTCCCTCACCTCTCCGCTCCGTGCCCGGCGTCCTCCTCCCGCTCTGCTGGCAGCGCGCGCTGCTTCCCGGCCACTGTGCTTAGAGCACGCGCGCGCGCTCCCCCTCTCTTAAAGGGGCCGCGCGCGCCGTCCTAAGGAGTCCCCGGCCAATGGCCGGAGGACCTCACCATATATAAGGCACCTCCTCCAAAATGGAGGTGCCCGAGCAATGTTGTTGCAAAGCCTTCACTCTGCTTCAGCCCTCAGGTCCCGTTACCAGTTACCTGCCAGATTCCTGCCTGTTACCTGCCAGTCACCTGCCAGATTCCTGCCTGTTACCTGCCAGTCACCTGCCAGATTCCTGCTTGATACCTGCCTGATATCCGCTTACCTGCTTGCAAGCCTGCGGTCCGACGGTCTGCCTTCCGACATCTGTCAGTCTGTCTATGGACCAGCCTGCCCGCTCACCTGGGAGCGCTCACCTGCTACCTGCCTGCTAGCCTACCTGGAGGCTCTGCCGTCACTTGCCGTGACCACCTGCCAGTCCAGAGACTCTTGCCCGCTCTCCTTGGAGCGCTCACCTGCTACCTGCCTGCTAGCCTACCTGGAGGCTCTGCCGTCACTTGCCGTGACCACCTGCCAGTCCAGAGACTCTTGCCCGCTCACCTGGGAGCGCTCACCTGCTACCTGCCTGTTAGCCTACCTGGAGGCTCTGCCGTCACTTGCTGTGACCACCTGCCTGTCCAGAGACTCTTGCCCGCTCACCTGGGAGCGTCCACCTGCTACATGTCTGCTAGTCTATCCAGAGACTGTCCCTGTCACTTGCTGTGACTACCTGCCCTTCTACCCAGAGACTGTCCCTGTCATTTGCCGTGACTACCTGCCCGTCTTCCCTGGGAGCCACCCGCTTCCTTACAAGAATCGCCCCCTTGTATAGTTGCTCAGAGGTTCCGCCTCCCAGACCCGTTACAGTTTGATCGGGCCATGGAACCCGGTGGCACCCAAGCTCCCTCGCTCTCGGACCTCTGTCATGAACTGTCCCGTCAGAGGTCCCAACAGGAGTCCATCCTGAGTCATCTGCGGAATGTCAACTCTCGCCTGGACACTCTGACTGCTCCACCAGCAACCACCACTAGTGTCATGACTCGCAGCCCGGCAGCGCCGCTGCCCACCAATACCATGGCATCTTGCCCCGGACCCCGGTTTTCTGCACCTCCTCGCTTCGGAGGCGACCCCGCTCAAGCTCGGGGCTTCATAAACCAGTGCACCCTGCGCTTTGAACTCCTGTCCCACCAGTTTATCTCCGACCGGGCCAAAGTAGCCTTCATCATGTCCCATCTCACGGGGGAGGCACTGGCTTGGCTAAATCCTCTATGGGAGAGAGGAGACCCCCTGGTGTCCAACCTGTCAGCCTTTCTCACGGCTTTCCGGAAAGTCTTCGACGAACCCGGACGGAGGACCTCATCCGCATCATCTCTGCTACGCCTCCATCAAGGAAATCTCACCGTGGGCCAATATGCCATACGGTTCCGTACCCTTGCTTCAGAGCTGGCCTGGGATAACGACGCCCTGGTGTCTGTCTTTTGGGAGGGTCTGTCCGGCCGTATTAAGGATGAACTCGCCGGTCGGGACATACCTACCACTCTCGACGACTTAATAACTCTTGCCACCCGGATTGACATCCGGTTCCAGGAACGCGCCAAAGAGGTCACCCGTGAGAGGAGGTTTCCACGTCTAGCCCCTACCTTTCAGAAACCTGTCACTTCTCCCGCTACTCCCCAGGCGCACTCACCCGAGCCTATGCAGGTCGACCAGACCAAGATGGTCAAAACCCGTCAAGAGTTACGCCGTGCCGAGGGGAGCTGCTTCTACTGTGGCAGTAAGAAGCACCGGATCCGTTCCTGCCCGGAGAGGTCGAGAAACGCCTGTGTCTAGGATCGCTCAGAGAGGTCGTCCTAGACAAGAGTAAACCCTCTCCATCTCTGTTGCTGTCGGTCTCTATCATCTGCGGGGAGAACCGTTATTTTGAACTAGCCCAACTTGACTCTGGAGCTGCCGGAAATCTCATTTCTCAGTCTCTGGTAGAGAAATACCGCATTCCCACCAAACCTCTAGCTGTACCCTTATCTATCGCTGCCGTGGATGGGGGCCTCTTACCACATCCCATCCAACTCATCACCGAATCCATAACCCTGCAGGTGGGAATGCTGCACTCTGAGAGCATCTCCTTTCATGTTCTGCCTGGACTCTCTCACGCCCTTTTACTAGGCCTACCTTGGCTTCAGAGACATGCACCCGTGCTTGATTGGCAGACCGGAGAAGTTCTTCGCTGGGGACAGGACTGCCATAAGACTTGTTTAGTTCCCGTCCATCCTTCTCCTACTCCAGCCAATCTACCTGGTCTTCCGGCTCCTTATTGGTCGTATGCGGACGTCTTTAATAAAAAGGAGGCAGAGACATTACCCCCTCATAGACCATACGACAGCCCAATCGACCTGATGCCCGGCACTACTCCTCCCCGTGGGCGCATTTACCCTTTGTCCGCTGCTGAGACCCGATCCATGTCAGAATATATTGAGGAGAATCTGGCCTGGGGATTCATCCGGAAATCTACTTCCCCGGCGGGAGCAGGCTTCTTCTTCGTCAAAAAGAAGGACGGCTCACTCCGTCCCTGTATAGACTATAGAGGCCTTAACCAGATCACGGTGAAGAATAAATACCCCGTTCCGCTCATTCTGGAATTATTTAACCGTCTGAGGGGGGCTAGAATCTTCACCAAGCTGGACCTCCGTGGGGCGTATAACCTGGTCCGTATCCATCAGGGGGATGAATGGAAGACGGCATTCAACACCCGGGACGGTCACTATGAATACCTGGTAATGCCCTTCGGTCTCTGTAACGCTCCCGCCGTCTTTCAAGAGTTGGTCAATGACATCTTCCGGGACCTTCTCTACTCCTGCGTAGTGGTGTACCTGGACGACATCGTGGTCTTCTCTCCGGATCTCCCCACACACCGGAGGGATGTTCGTCAGGTTCTGCTCAGGCTCAGGCAGAACCACCTCTACGCTAAATATGAGAAGTGCCTCTTTGAGCAGACCTCGCTTCCGTTTTTGGGCTACATAATTTCTCAGACCGGCCTACGAATGGATCCTGAGAAACTGTCTGCCATCGAGAAGTGGCCTCGACCAGAGGGGTTGAAGGCTATTCAGCGGTTCCTGGGCTTCGCCAACTACTACCGCCTCTTCATACCGCACTTCTCTTCCCGGACTGCCCCAATCTCTGCGCTCACCCGTAAGGGCACTAATCCCAGAGAATGGCCGCCCAAAGCAGAGGAAGCCTTTCTTTCCTTAAAACAGGCTTTCTCTTCCGCCCCGGTGCTGCATCGCCTGGACGGCAACAAGCAATTCTTCCTGGAAGTTGACGCCTCCTCCTCTGGAGCCGGAGCGGTACTTACCCAAAAATCGTCTTCCGGGAGAATGGTAACTTGCGGCTTCTTCTCCAAACTCTTCTCCTCTTCCGAGCGCAACTATTCTATAGGAAACCGAGAGTTATTGGCCATTAAGCTGGCATTGGAGGAGTGGCGTTACCTGCTCGAGGGGGCTCTTCACCCGGTAATAATTTACACGGACCACAAGAACTTGGCTTACCTCCAGAGTGCCCAGAGGCTTAACCCGCGCCAAGCCCGGTGGTCCTTGTTTTTTGCTCGCTTTGATTTTGTTCTTCATTTTCGCCTGGCTGACAAAAACATCAAAGCTGACGCCTTGTCCCGATCCTTCCTGGTGTCTGATCTTGAGGAGGAACCTAAACACATCATCGATCCCGCCAGAGTAATGCAGGTGGCCCCCCGTGAGTCTAGATCGTCTCCCTCCCGGTAAGACGTTCGTAACGGTACCTGATCGGGAGAAGATCCTACACTGGGGTCACTCATCTAAGCTTGCTGGCCACGCCGGTCAGAAAAAGACCCTCCAGCTTATCACCCGGCACTACTGGTGGCCTACCCTGCACAAGGACGTAATAGACTTTGTTTCTGCCTGTGTGTCCTGCGCCCGCAACAAGGTTCCGAGACATCTGCCAGCCGGTCGCCTCCTTCCTCTTCCAGTACCTGCTGCCCCCTGGCAGCATATAGCTATGGACTTCATAACAGATCTCCCTGTCTCTGCCGGTTGTACGGTCATTTGGGTGGTCGCTGACCGCTTTTCCAAAATGGCTCATTTCATTCCCCTGCCAGGCCTCCCGTCTGCACCCGAGCTGGCTAAAGACTTTATCCGCCACATCTTCCGACTCCATGGCCTGCCCCTCCACATCGTGTCGAATCGTGGGGTTCAGTTCACCTCACGCTTCTGGAGAGCCACATGTAAGCTGCTAGACGTCACCCTGGACTTCTCCGCATACCACCCACAGTCCAATGGTCAAGTGGAGCGGATCAAACAGATCCTGACCAGTTACCTCCGGCACTTCGTTAATGCCCACCATTCAGACTGGGTGGACCTCCTGCCATGGGCCGAATTCTCTTACAATAATCACGAGAGCGAATCTTCCTCCAAATCCCCGTTTTTTGTAGTCTTCGGTCAGCATCCTCGGATCCCATTTCCCGTCTCCACCTCGGTGGACAATCCGGCTGCGGAATCTCTCGTTAGCAAATTTTCCTCCATTTGGGAGAGTACCCGATCCGCACTCCTTCAGTCGTCCGAGCGGATGAAAAAACACGCTGACAAAAAAGGCCTGGATCCTCCACAATTCCGTCCCCGAGATAAAGTCTGGCTCTCGTCCAAGTATGTCCGGCTCAAGATTCCTTCCTACAAGTTAGGGCCTCGGTTCATCGGCCCACTGGAAGTTATCAAACAAATCAACCCAGTGGCCTATAAATTGAAACTCCCGGCCAACTTGCGGATCCCTAACTCTTTCCATGTATCTCTCCTCAAACCCGTGGTACTTAACTCTTTTTCCAAGTCTACAGGTACGCCTCCTGCTCCGGTTTCCGCTGAAAACGAGTTTGAGGTAGAGAACATTCTGGCCACCAAAAGGGTAAGAGGAAAAACCTTTTTTCTGGTAGATTGGAAGGGGTTTGGTCCTGAGGAGAGAACGTGGGAGCCCCGGGAGAACATCCATGCCCCTCTCATTCTTGATAAATTTCTGTCTGGCCTAAAAAAGGGGGGGCCTAAAGGGGGGGTACTGTAGCGTCGGCATCCCTGCCTCCTGCTAGGCACGGACGCTGTTCCCCTCACCTCTCCGCTCCGTGCCCGGCGTCCTCCTCCCGCTCTGCTGGCAGCGCGCGCTGCTTCCCGGCCACTGTGCTTAGGGCGCGCGCGCGCTCCCCCTCTCTTAAAGGGGCCGCACGCGCCGTCCTAAGGAGTCCCCGGCCAATGGCCGGAGGACCTCACCATATATAAGGCACCTCCTCCAAAATGGAGGTGCCCGAGCAATGTTGTTGCAAAGCCTTCACTCTGCTTCAGCCCTCAGGTCCCGTTACCAGTTACCTGCCAGTCACCTGCCAGATTCCTGCCTGTTACCTGCCAGTCACCTGCCAGATTCCTGCCTGTTACCTGCCTGATATCCGCTTACCTGCTTGCAAGCCTGCGGTCCGACGGTCTGCCTTCCGACACCTGTCAGTCTGTCTATGGACCAGCCTGCCCGCTCACCTGGGAGCGCTCACCTGCTACCTGCCTGCTAGCCTACCTGGAGGCTCTGCCGTCACTTGCAGTGACCACCTGCCAGTCCAGAGACTCTTGTCCGCTCACCTGGGAGCACTCACCTGCTACCTGCCTGCTAGCCTACCTGGAGGCTCTGCCGTCACTTGCCGTGACCACCTGCCAGTCCAGAGACTCTTGCCCGCTCACCTGGGAGCGCTCACCTGCTACCTGCCTGTTAGCCTACCTGGAGGCTCTGCCGTCACTTGCTGTGACCACATGCCCGTCCAGAGACTCTTGCCCGCTCACCTGGGAGCGTCCACCTGCTACATGTCTGCTAGTCTACCCAGAGACTGTCCCTATCACTTGCTGTGACTACCTACCCTTCTACCCAGAGACTGTCCCTGTCACTTGCCGTGACTACCTGCCCGTCTTCCCTGGGAGCCACCCGCTTCCTTACAAGGATCGCCCCCTTGTATAGTTGCTCAGAGGTTCCGCCTCCCAGACCCGTTACACCAATCGAGATGGTTTGGGGTCAGCTTGACCGCAGAGTGAAGGTAAAAGGGTCAACAAGTGCTAAGCATTTCTGGGAACTCCTTCAAGATTGTTGGAAGACCATTTCCGGTGACTACCTCTTGAAGGTCATCAAGAGAATGCCAAGAGTGTGCAAAACAGTCATCAAAGCAAAAGGTGGCTACTTTGAAGAACCTAGAATATAAGACATATTTTCAGTTGTTTCACACTTTTTTGTTAAGTATATAATTCCACATGTGTTAATTCATAGTTTTGATGCCTTCAGTGTGAATGTACAATTTTCATAGTCATGAAAATTCATAAAAATCTTTAAATGAGGTGTGTCCAAACTTTTGGTCTTTGCTGTATCTATTTATCCACATATCTATTATCTATCTATCTATCTATATATCTATCCATATATCTATTATCTATATATCTATCAAGAAATCTATCCATATATATTGTAATGCACACGCCCGGACTGACTGGCGTGTGCGTGTTTATGCAGTGATTCCACTGTGCAATGAACCGGAGAGTGCCTGGAGGGGCGTAACTAAGTATCTGCCCTATCCGACCAAGGTCGCACAATGGCATACGACGCCAGTGCACCAGGGAGGAACCGAGCAGAGGAACCAGGGTCTACTCCAGGTCAGACTCCGGACACGGCTGTTGACCCACACCGGGAAATACAGGAACAGGCAGACTAGAGCGCAGGCTGGGTAGGGTTCAGTACAGACTGGGAGACAAATTCGAAACCGCAGACGCGGCGGACAGGGCAGAGCAAAGCGAAAACCGCAGACGCGGCGGACAGAGCTGAGCAAAGCGAAAACCGCAGACGCGGCGGACAGAGCTGAGCAAAGCGAAAACCGCAGACGCGGCGGACAGAGCTGAGCAAAGCGAAAACCGCAGACACGGCGGACAGAGCTGAGCAAAGAGAAAACCGCAGACGCGGCGGACAGGGCTGAGCAAAGCGAAAACCGCAGACGCGGCGGACAGAGCTGAGCAAAGCGAAAACCGCAGACGCGGCGGACAGAGCTGAGCAAGCGAAAACCGCAGACGCGGTGGACAGAGCTGAGTAAAGCGAAAACCGCAGACGCGGCGGACAGAGCTGAGCAAAGCGAAAACCGCAGACGCGGCGGACAGAGCTGAGCAAAGCGAAAAAAGCAGACGCGGCGGACAGAGCTGAGCAAAGCGAAAACCACAGACGCGGCGGACAGAGCTGAGCAAAGCGAAAACCGCTGACGTGGCGGACAGAGCTGAGCAAAGCGAAAACCGCAGACGCGGCGGACAGAGCTGAGCAAAGCGAAAACCGCAGACGCGGCGGACAGAGCTGAGCAAAGCGAAAACCGCAGACGCGGCGGACAGAGCTGAGCAAAGCGAAAACCGCAGACGCGGCGGACAGAGCTGAGCAAAGCGAAAACCGCAGACGCGGCGGACAGAGCTGAGCAAAGCGAAAAAAGCAGACGCGGCGGACAGAGCTGAGCAAAGCGAAAACCACAGACGCGGCGGACAGAGCTGAGCAAAGCGAAAACCGCTGACGTGGCGGACAGAGCTGAGCAAAGCGAAAACCGCAGACGCGGCGGACAGAGCTGAGCAAAGCGAAAACCGCAGACGCGGCGGACAGAGCTGAGCAAAGCGAAAACCGCAGACGCGGCGGACAGAGCTGAGCAAAGCGAAAACCGCAGACGCGGCGGACAGAGCTGAGCAAAGCGAAAACCGCAGACGCGGCGGACAGAGCTGAGCAAAGCGAAAACCGCAGACGCGGTGGGGACAGGGCTCTGTACACACGGAACAGACTAGAAGGGAAAGGCAGAACCAGATACCCACAGGGTACTTGCAGAGAAGTAGCGAGTGGAACACAAACTCACAAACGGAAGTACAGTGACAACGAGCAGGAGTTAGGTACGAGTTCAGACTCTGCAGAAAAAGGGAAAGTACACACATAGAGAAAAACAAAACAGGCTAGGAGAGTATTCAGTCAAGAACAGACACAGCAGCAAGATACAGGAGCGGGTTCACACAGGCCTGGAAATACAGCCTCCAGGATAGGCAGAAGACAACAGGCTAGAAGATAATACAGACAGGACACAGTTCAGGCACGGGAACTGATACCGAAGGCAGGAAACATAAACGGGACCTGGCATATCAGTGACCAAAGGCCAACTGACAGAACACAATGCTCAGGCAGGGATTCATTGGAGCAGCTGGGTTAAATACCAGATGGCAGACAGCAATAGGCTGAGGAAGCACAAGGGGTGTGCCTGCAGCAGGTACAAAAAGCAGGAAGTGATCGGGCGCCGCCCTTAAGCAGCAGACACAGAGGCAAACAGACAGCATGGAGGGAAGCCAGGCTAGCAAACTGGACTGGAGATCAAGTGCGCGCTCTTGCACAGTGGGAGATGGACCACTATGCAAGGACGCCGCCAGGTATGTTACAGTACCCCCCCCTTACGCCCCCTCTTCTTCAGGCCTGCCAGAATGTTCCGCAGGGAATTCGAGGGCCAATCCTTTACTTCAAGGAGATCACTTCCACTGTCCACCGGAAAAACTGGTCTCCTCTGGTTAGCTAGGATGCTACCTCCTATCCAGCCATCCTCAGCAACAGACGAAACGGGTGGAGTACCAGGAATAGCACACAAGGAAGTCTCTCTCCACTTATTATCAGGTAGCACCCCAGAGGGTTCAGGAGACAACTGAAAGCCCTCCGACGGGTTGGAGGGGTGCAGAGACTCGAGAGTATCCTCTGCTTCGGGGTACATCTTGTCAAGCTCACAGGATGAAATGGGCGAGGTATCAGGTACAAGGTGTAGAAAAGTCACTGTCTCTTTGTTATCAGGTGGTACCCCGGAGGATTCAGGAAACAACTGGGGGTCCTCCGCCAGGTCGGAAGAGTGCAGAGACTCGGGGGTAACCTCTGCTTCGGAGTACACTAGGTCGGACTCACTGGAAGAAGCGGGCGAGGTATCAGGTACCGAGTATAGGAGAGTCTCTGTCCATTCGCTATCAGGTAGCACCCCGAAGGGTTCAGGAGACAACTGGAGGTCCTCCGCCTGGTCAGAGGGGTGTAGAGACTCGGGGATAACCTCTGCTTCGGAGTACACTAGGTCGGACTCACTGGAAGAAGCGGGCGAGGTATCAGGTACCGAGTATAGGAGAGTCTCTGTCCATTCGCTATCAGGTAGCACCCCGAAGGGTTCAGGAGACAACTGGAGGTCCTCCGCCTGGTCGGTGGGGTGTAGAGACTCGGGGATGACCTCTGCTTCGGAGTACACTTGTTCAGACTCACTGGATGAAGCAGCCGAGGTATCAGGTACCGAGTATAGGAGAGTCTCTGTCCATTCGCTATCAGGTAGCACCCCGAAGGGTTCAGGAGACAACTGGAGGTCCTCCGCCTGGTCGGAGGGGTGTAGAGACTCGGGGGTAACCTCTGCTTCAGAGTACACTAGGTCGGACTCACTGAATGAAGCGGGCGAGGTATCAGATCCAGGATATAGGTAAGTCTCTGTCCATTCACCACCAGGTGGCACCCCGAAGGGTTCTGGAGACAACTGGAGGTACTCCGCCTGGTCGGAGGGGTGTAGAGACTCAGGAGTAACCTCTGCTTCGGAGTACACTAGGTTGGACTCACTGGACGAAGCGAGCAAGGTATCAGGTACAGAGTATAAGAGAGTCTCTGTCCTTTCGCTACCAGGTAGCACCCCGAAGGGCTCAGGAGACAACTGGAGGTCCTCCGCCAGGTCGGAGGGGTGAAGAGACTCATGGGTAACCTCTGCTTCGGAGTACACTAGGTCGGACTCACTGGATGAAGCAGCCGAGGTATCAGGTACCGAGTATAGGAAAGTCTCTGTCCATTCGCTACCAGGTAGCACCCCAAAGGGTTCAAGAGACAACTGGATCGGAGGGGTGTAGAGACTCGGGGGTAACCTCTGCTTCGGAGAACACTAGGTCGGACTCACTGGACGAAGCGGGCGAGGTAACAGGTGCAGAGTATAGGGAAGTCTCTCTCCAATAGTCATCAAGTGGTATCCCGGGGGATTCAGGAGGCAATAGGGGGTCCTCCGGTGTGGATTCTGGGTGGGCAGCAGTCTCTTCGGGCAGGAGAACTGGTGCACTACCCACGCACATTACCCGTTGGGGCTTCTCCGGGATACAGGGAGATGAAGCTTCAGTAGGGACTTCAAAGTTAGGGTCAGGAGGTCTCAGGGAGGACAGACCCTGGCGTGATGGCTTGCCTCTACGTCTAGCACGTCTGGACTGCCTCTTGAGGTTGGGAGAAGTATTCCGGAGAGTGTAGTCACCCTGTGAGGATTCTGGGTGAGCAGTAGTCTCATTGGGCTGGAGGACTATTGTGCTACCCACACACATTACCCATCGGGGCTGCTCCGGGATATTGGGAAGTGAAGCTTCAACAGGAGCCTCCGGGTTAGGATCATCGAAGACCATTAGAAAAGCCACCAGGAAGGCCATTATGTCCAGGACGATAGGATCCTGTGCGTCCCATAGGGGGGTGATCCAATTCAAGGCATCACCCGCTAGGTAAGACATCATGAATCCCACCTTAGCCCGATCTGTGGGAAAACATAGAGGGTAGAACTTGAAGTGTAGCATGCATTGCTCCACAAATGCACGACTCTGTCTTGGATCCCCATAGTAACGTGGTGGATCCGCAGGAACGAGTGCAGAAAGATCCATCTGGACGGGTGCGTAATTCGCCTGGAACTCAGCTAAGGAAAAAAAAAAAAAATTGTATTTATTTATTTTTAATGCACGTATTCGCTGGAAAACGTCTCAGAGAGCGAAGGCCGTGGGGCTCAACGGGAACCATGGCCTGAGCATGCTGTAAAGCACACGCCCGGACTGACTGGCGTGTGCGTGTTTATGTAGTGATTCCACTGTGCAATGAACCGAAGAGTGCCTGGAGGGGCGTAACTAAGTATCTGCCCGATCCGACCAAGGTCGCACGACGGCATACGACGCCAGTGCACCAGGGAGGAACCGAGCAGAGGAACCAGGGTCTACTCCAGGTCAGATTCCGGACACGGCTGTTGACCCACACCGGGGCGGGGAATACAGGAACAGGCAGACTAGAGCGCAGGCTGGGTAGGGTCCAGTACAGACTGGGAGACAAATTCGAAACTGCAGACGCGGCGGACAGGGCAGAGCAAAGCGAAAACCGCAGACGCGGCGGACAGAGCTGAGCAAAGCGAAAACCGCAGACGCGGCGGACAGAGCTGAGCAAAGCGAAAACCGCAGACGCGGCGGACAGAGCTGAGCAAAGCGAAAACCGCAGACGCGGCGGACAGAGCTGAGCAAAGCGAAAACCGCAGACGAGGTGGACAGAGCTGAGCAAAGCGAAAACCGCAGACGCGGCAGACAGAGCTGAGCAAAGCGAAAACCGCAGACGCGGCGGACAGAGCTGAGCAAAGCGAAAACCGCAGACGCGGCGGACAGAGCTGAGCAAAGCGAAAACCGCAGACGTGGCGGACAGAGCTGAGCAAAGCGAAAACCGCAGGCGCGGCGGACAGAGCTGAGCAAAGCGAAAACCGCAGACGCGGTGGGGACAGGGCTCTGTACACACGGAACAGACTAGAAGGGAAAGGCAGAACCAGATACCCACAGGGTACTTGCAGAGAAGTAGCGAGTGGACCACAAACTCACAAACGGAAGTACAGTGACAACGAGCAGGAGTTAGGTACGAGTTCAGACTCTGCAGAAAAAGGGAAAGTACACACATAGAGAAAAACAAAACAGGTTAGGAGAGTATTCAGACAAGAACAGACACAGCAGCAAGATACAGGAGCAGGTTCACACAGGCCTGGAAATACAGCCTCCAGGATAGGCAGAAGACAACAGGCTAGAAAATAATACAGACAGGACACAGTTCAGACACGGGAACTGATACAGAAGGCAGGAAACATAAACGGGACCTGGCATATCAGTGACCAAAGGCCAACTGACAGAACACAATGCTCAGGCAGGGATTCATTGGAGCAGCTGGGTTAAATACCAGATGGCAGACAGCAATAGGCTGAGGACGCACAGGGGGTGTGCCTGCAGCAGGTACAAAAAGCAGGAAGTGATCGGGCGCCGCCCTTAAGCAGCAGACACAGAGGCAAACAGACAGCATGGAGGGAAGCCAGGCTAGCAAACTGGACTGGAGATCAAGTGCGCACTCTTGCACAGTGGGAGATGGACCACTATGCAAGGACGCCGCCACGTATGTTACATATATATTATCCATTTATCTATCTATCTATCTATCCATACAATGGGTACGGAAAGTATTCAGATCCCTTTACATTTTTCACTCTTTATTTCATTGCAGCCATTTGATAAATTCTAAAAAGTTCATTTTTTTCTCATTAAAGTACACTCTGCACCCCATCTTGACTGAAAAAAAGCAGAAATATAGACATTTTTGCAAATTTATTAAAAAAGAAAAACTGAAATATCACATGGTCATAAGTATTCAGACCCTTTGCTCAGTATTGAGTAGAAGCACCCTTTTGAGCTAGTACAGCCATGAATCTTCTTGGGAATGATGCAACAAGTTTTTCACACCTGGATTTGGGGATCCTCTGCCATTCTTCCTTGCAGATCCTCTCCAGTTCCGTCAGGTTGGAAAACGAACGTTGGTGGACAGCCATTTTCAGGTCTCTCCAGAGATGCTCAATTGGTTTTAGGTCAGGGCTCAGGCTGGGCCAGTCAACAATGGTCACAGAATTGTTCTGAAGCCACTCCTTTGTTATTTTAGCTGTGTGCTTAGGGTCATTCTCTTGTTGGAAGATGAATTTTCGGCCAAGTCTGAGGTCCAGAGCACTCTGGAAGAGGTTTCCATCCAGGATATCTCTGTACTTGGCCACATTCATGTTTCCTTCAATTACAACCAGTCGTCCTGTCCCTGCATCTGAGAAACACTCCCATAGCATGATGCTGCCACCACAGTGTTTCACTGTTGGGATTGTATTGGGCAGGTGGTGAGCAGTGCCTGGTTTACTCCACACATACTGCTTAGAATTATCACCAAAAAGTTCTATCTTCATCTCATCAGACCAGAAAATCTTATTTCTCATCGTCTGGGAGTCCTTCATGTGTTTTTGAGCAAACTCTATGCAGGTTTTCATATGTCTTGCACCGAGGAGAGGCTTCCATCGGGCCACTCTGCCATAAAGGCCCAACTGGTGGAGGGCTGCAGTGATAGTTGACTTTGTGGAACTTTCTCCCATCTCCCTACTGCATCTCTGGAGCTCATCCACAGTGATCTTGGGGTTCTTCTTTACCTCTCTCACCAAGGCTCTTCTCCCACGATTGCTCAGTTTTGCTGGATGACTAGGTCTAGGAAGACTTCTGGTGGTCCTAAACTTCTTACATTTAAGGATTATGGAGGCCACTGTGCTCTTAGAAACCTTGAGTAATGCAGAATTCTTTTGTAACCTTGGCCAGATCTGTGTCTTGCCATAATTCTGTCTCTGAGCTCCTTGGGCAGTTCCTTTGAGTTCATGATTCTCATTTGGTCTGACATGCACTGTGAGCTGTGAGGTCTTATATAGACAGGTGTTTGCCTTTCCAAATCAAGTCCTAACAGTTTAATTAAACACAGCTGGACTCCAATGAAGTAGTAGAACCATCTCAAGGAGGATCACAAGGAAATGGACAGTATGTGACTTAAATATGAATGTCTGAACAAAGGGTCTGAATACTTATGACCATGTGATATTTCAGTTTTTCTTTTTTAATACAGTTGCAAAAATTTCTACATTTCTGTTTTTTTTCAGTCAAGATGGGGTGCAGAGTGTACTTTAATGAGAAATAAAATGAACTTTTTAGAATTTACCAAATGGCTGCAATAAAACAAAGAGTGAAAAATGTAAAGGGATCTGAATACTTTCCGTACCCACTGTATATCTATTAATCTATTTATCGATCTATCCATATATCTATCTATCCATATATCTATTATCTATCTATATATCTATCCATATACAGTACAGACCAAAAGTTTGGACACACCTTCTCATTTAAAGATTTTTCTGTATTTTCATGACTATAAAAATTGTACATTCACACTGAAGGCATCAAAACTATGAATTAACACACGTGGAATTATATACTTAACAAAAAAGTGTGAAACAACTGAAAATATGTCTTATATTCTAGGTTCTTCAAAGTAGCCACCTTTTGCTTTGATGACTGCTTTGCACACTCTTGGCATTCTCTTGATGAGCTTCAAAAGGGCGTGACGGTAAGTATTGTTTAATCGCCTGATTTAACAGAG
Organism: Phyllobates terribilis; assembly: GCF_046119375.1. Classification (NCBI taxonomy): domain Eukaryota; kingdom Metazoa; phylum Chordata; class Amphibia; order Anura; family Dendrobatidae; genus Phyllobates; species Phyllobates terribilis. Next base: position 794,995,762 of record NW_027362761.1, read on the forward strand.
CCAGATTTTTTCCTTTTGGGCCATTTAAACAGACAGGTGTACAGTAACAAGTCATGAACATTACAGGCACTCTGAGAGAACATACAGCGAGAGATTCAGGCTATGACCCCAGACACCCTGTGGAATACATTCAACAATATGGAACAGCGCGTGCAGGTGTGCTTAGATGTGAACAGTGGACATTTTAAGCACCTGCTTTAAAACATCAGTTTCTCATGAACCAAGGTGTGTACAGTTCAAATTTCAGTACAAAAGATTGTCGCTTTTAGAAGTTGCCGCAATAGAAATGAAACGATAGATGTCCATAAGTTAAGTTATGTGTAATAAGGAGAAATGACACATGAAAAAAGTATTGAACACAAGAAGAAAACGAGGTGCAAAAAGCCATGGAAAGCCATGACACCAGCTGAAATCTATCAGTTATTAGACAGCAATCCTGCCAGTGAAAAATAATATCAGCTGGTTTAACTGATGGCCTATCAAAAGGTGTCTCATTACCAAGGTACCACGCAAGAAACATGTCACAATGGGTAAAACTAGTGTGCTGTCTCAAGACCTTCACAACCTTATTGTTGCAAAACATACTGACGGCATTGGTTACAAAAGAATTTCTAAAGTACTGAAGGTTTCAGTGATCACTGTTGGGGCCATAATCCGGTAGTGGAAAGAACATCATGTCACCATAAACTAGCCACGACCCAATGATTCCCTCAAGATTTCAAATAGAGGTATGAAAAGAATTACCCGAAGAGCCGCTCAAGAACCAAGGGCCACCCGTGGAGAGCTTCAGAAAGACCTGGAATATGCTGGAACAATTGTTTCAAAGAAAACTATAAGTAATGCACTCAAACTTCATGGCCTGTATGCATGTTCTCCACGCATGACTTCTTTGCTGGACAAAAAGCATGTTCAAGCACGCTTAATGTTTGACCAACAACATTTAGTCAAGACTGTGCACTCCTTAGATGCCATAATACACACAATGTTTGGAGGACAAAAAGCATTGTATATCACTAGAGATAAGCGAACATTTTGATGTTCGGGTTTGTCGACTAAACCCGAACATCAAAAAAAGGTTTGTGTTCGAGCACCTGAGCCCTAAAGAGAACCTTAAAGAGGCCCCGAAAAGTAGTTTGGTAAGCAGGGGCTTTGATCTGCAGTAACATAGGTACCGCCAGTCACAGTGCTGCGGGATCACTCTGTCAGATGTCAGCATGATAAAGCAGCTCTGACAGTGATTTGCGGTAAAAAGTTTACCACGGGTCACAGGTGCCGGCTGATGAGTCTACTTCTCCCATCAGCCAGCGCCTGCTGTCACTGTTAACAGCAAGCGCTAGTGTCGCTGAAGAGAGGAGTAGTCTCTCATCAGCCGTTGCCTGTGCTGAAAGTAAAAAAAAAGTTAAAATTAGTAAATAATTATTTAAATAAAAATAGAAAACACATTATACTCAAACACATAATCCCCGATGCCCATGTCACCAGTAATAATCATATACGCACAATAACTTTGACTTTGTTATCCTTAAGCCACTTTGTTACTATTTTGGCAGTATGCTTTGGGTCATTTTCCATTTGGAAGACTCATTTCTGCTCAAGCTTTAACTTCCTGGCTGATATCTTGAGATATTGCTTCAGTATTGCCACATAATCTTCTTTTTTCATGATGCCATCTATTTTGTGAAGTGCACTAGTCCCACCTGCAGCAAAACAACCCCACATGATGCTGCCACCACCGTGTTTCACAGTTGGGATGGTGTTTTTAGGCTTCCACGCTGCTCCCTTTTTCCTCCAAATGTAACGATGGTCATTATGCCCAAAAAGTTTAATTTTATTTTCATCAGATCATAGAGCACATCTCCAAAAATTAAGGTCTTTGTTCCTGTGTGCATTTTCAAACATTAATCTGGCTTTTTTATGTTTCTTTGGGAGTAATGGCTTCTTCCTGGCAGAGTGGCCTTTCAGCCCATGTTGATACAGTACTCGTTTCACTCTGGATATTAACACAATCTTACCAGCTTCCGCAAGGTCTTTTGCTTTTTTCCTTGGGTTGATATGCACGTGTCGGACCAAATCACATTCATCTCTGGGACACAGAACGCGTCTTCTTCCTGATATCTTGGCTGATTTCTTTAGACTTTCCCATGATGCTACATAAAGAAGCACAGCAGTGTGTTTCAGGTGTGCATTAAAATACATCCACAGGTGTTTCTCTAATTAACTCATATGTTGCCAAAAAAAACTATCCAAACACATGACATCATCATATGGGCAGTCCAGAATTGTTTAAAGGCATAGTAATCTTAGTAATCTTTCTAATAAGTGAGTTCACCATATATTAAGGGACTGCGCTAAGTATAATAAGGGAGTAGTACACAATAAACTAAGGGACTGCACTATACATAATAAAGCCACATTCCTGTATCCATTTTAAGTGTTAGTGTGCTGCCTAATTTTTTTTTTTCTCAGAGAGCTCACAGACCCATTGCGTATGTCCTATTCTGAGTCTCATAATCGGATCAGAAATGGACATGTTCTGAGTCTCACAGATCCCATTCTCGGATCTGTAATTTTCATAAATATATGAATGGATATATAAAACACTATGATAAAAAAATCTGGCAGCACACGCACATATCACGTATCAAATGTGAGAATGTGACTTAAGGGAGGTTGTTTTACAAAAAACAGAATTATTGCTACTCATACAGTACAGATACAGAAAAATATTTACAACCAGGGACTTACAGCAGACGTCTCAACTGATTTAGAGTTGTTTTTTGTTGTTTCTTCTCCATCTGGTCAGTCTTTATGTCAACATGTTCCAGCTGTGACTTGTCTTGTCACACTGATTACCGCAGCCCTGAAAATAACAAGGTAATATACACTGTATATATACATTTGTCTCCCGATTAAAAAAAATCCCCACACTGCACCCCTAACTAAAAATATATACCCCAGCATTACCTTAACCCCTTTCTAACGTGGAGCGTAATAGTACGTCCCACGTCAGATCCCCCTGTTTGGTGCTTGCTCCGATGCTAATCCCACACCTTTCCGGGCACATGTCAGCTGATCTATACAGCTGACATGTGCCCGCAACAGCCTCGGGTGGAATAGCGATCCAGCTGTTAACTAGATAAATGCCGCTGTTAATCTCTGACAGCGGCATTTAACTTGCGCTTCCGAGAAAGTGCGTCATAGGCCCCACCATTGGCAACCCTGTCACAAGATCACGGGTCGCCGATGGATCGGCATGAGTTCCCAGGGTCTGCAGGAGACCCCTGTGGTTGTCACTGCAAGATTGCTAGGCGGCGTTCATAGCAAGTGAGCAAATCTGCTACACACAGGCGACCTGCTCATCATCCGTGGGTAGTACCGAAGAACAGACAAGTGCTGCTTATAGTGTCACATGAAGACTATTGAAACATGCAAATAGTATAAAAAAATTAAAAAAAATAAAAGTTTAAATCACTCCTCTTTTGCCCCATTCAAAATAAAACAGTAAAAAAAAACACACATTCAGATATTTGGTATCGCCGCATTCAGAATCGCCCGATCTATCAATATAAAAAAAGAATTAATCCGATTGGTAAATGGCGTAAAATTCTAAACACCAGAATTATGTTTTTTTGGTCGCCGCAATATTGCAATAAAATGCAATAACGGGCAATCAAAACATCGTACCTACCCCAAAACGGTATCAATAAAAAGCTTGGCGCGCAACAAATAAGCCCTCACCTGGCCCCAGATCACGAAAAATGGAGATGCTATGGGTCTCGGAAAATATATATTTTTGTAAGCAAAATTTGGATTTTTTTTTCACCACTTAAATAAAAAAGGACCTATACATGTTTGGTATTTACAAACTCATAATGACCTGGAGAATAAGAATGGCAGGTCAGTTTTATCATTCACTGAATGTGGTAGAACAAAGAAAAAAAACAACTGTGGAATTGCACTTTTTTTGCAATTTCACCGCACTTGGAATTTTGTCCCCATTTTCCAGTACATGACATGGTAAAACCAGTGTGAGTACAACTTGTCCCGCAAAAAAATAAGCCCTCACACGGCCATATTGCCAAAAAAAATAAAAAGGTTATGGCTCTGGGAACAAGGGGAGCAAAAAACGAAAACGCAAAAATGGAAAATGTCATGAAGGGGTTAATCTACATAAGCCACACACCATTCAAAATATTAATTGAAAAGCCAGCATTGTGCCCCTCACTAACTATAATTTCTGTAGCCCAATAAATCTAAATGAATCAGTCACTGAGACTTTCCCCTCAATTCATTTTGTGCGTACGTTACATTTTTGTTGCGCTTTTTCTGCATGGATTTGTTGGGGAAAATATACTGCTTTTTACAGTACAAGCAAAGTGAAGGATTTCTGAATTCTCATGCACACATTACTTATTTTTTCTTTGCAGATTTGCCGCAGATTAAAATCTGCATAATTTCAATTCTTGCTGTGTTTTTGCATCTTATTTAACCCATACTATTGACTGGGGAAAAATCTGCAACAAAAACGCATGTTAAAAAAAACATGGCAAAATTGCATATTTTATGCAGCATTTTCCTGCCAAAATATCTGAATTTTCTGCTGCAAATCCTGAACGGGTGCACTTACCCTTAGTCCCTGTTCTGTGTCAACTCCCCCTCATTCATTATAATTAGTGTTGAGCGAAGTTGTTAGGCGAATGTTTGAAAGTTTCAAATTCGGCACGACTATGGCACATTCGGATTCGTGAATGCAAAGGCGAGCAAATTTTCTAAAAGTTTGATGAATTTGCAAAGAACCGCGTATACAGGGCAACCACGGCGTTTCGAACCATTTTGCTAGCATAGTGGAAGTGTATGATGAGCGGTGACATGTGCCAGGTGACTGTGGGGGCTGTGGAGAGCTTAGAACAGGTCAGATCAGCGGCGCACTGGTTTTTTTTTTCCTGTGAGCGGTAACTTTAACTGAGGAAAGCGCGGCCAGCCAATCATAGCGCAGGAAGCATCTACACTGTCCAGACATAAGGGCTTCTGCAATTGGCTGCAGAAATCGCATGTCCTCTCAATATAAAAAGCGGCTTTGTTCCCTCGGCGCCATTATATCCATGTCACTGCTGGAGACAGACGCAGCTCAGTGTTCTCCTGTGTAATGAGAGATATTAGCTAGATAGATGGGCACTTGTGTGGTAGTCAGATTGTGTAGATAATTCCTGGCCTGTGTACCTCTGCAACCGCTGGTGCAGCACATTTTTGGTGTTCTTGTGCAAGTACTGAGATTCTGACAGAAACAGAGGGCCCATGCCATACAATAGTGCTGTGCACCGCTGGTATAGAGCTCCATGTCTCACTATACCTTGAATCTTTTTTTTGCACTTGCTTATGTGATCAAGCAAGTGCAGTGCACCTTTTCATTTAGTGGGGTTGAAATTGTGCTCTGCGCAGTCTGCAGAGCTTCTTATTGCAGAGCACAAAATCTGTTTTTTTTCTGCTGCTATTGTGATATTGAAAGCTGCGTGCACTAAAGTTTTTTTTAGTGTCACATAATATTTTAGTGGAGTTGAACTTCAGGTGGTTTCAGGGTAAAAAATAAATTTTTTCTCTTGCTACGCCCAGTCCAAAAAATATTTTTTCCTGTGCCAAAAGTCATACAGTGCTATAAGCCAGCTACTAGGTCAGTGGCAGTCAAATTCAGCTTGTATGCACAGTCAAGCCTATATATATTTTTGGTTGGCAGGCAGAGTCCACCAAAGGTTTTTTACTGTGGCAAAGTTGATCCAGTCTACTAAAAGGCAGATCCTATTTTAGTGGCGTTGAACTTGTCCTGGTTTCACAATAAAAAAAAAAAAAACTTCTCTTAGTAGGCCCAGCCCAAAAAATATTTTTTCCTGTGCCAAAAGTCATACAGTGCTATAAGCCAGCTACTACGTCAGTGGAGGGCAAAGTCAGCTGGACGCAGAGCTTATGCAGAGTAACCTAAAAATATTTTTTGCTCTGAGTAAAGTGATACAGCTGGCTAGATCTTGGTTTGAAATATTTTGTAGCATATATTCTACAGTTATATGAAAAAGTTTGGGCACCCCTATTAATCTTAAGCTTAATGTTTTATAAAAATTGGTGTTTTTGCAACAGCTATTTCAGTTTGATATATGTAATAACTGTTGGACACAGTAATGTTTCTGCCTTGAAATGAGGTTTATTGTACTAACAGAAAATGTGCAATCTGCATTCAAACAAAATTTGACAGGTGCATAAGTATGGGCACCCTTATCATTTTATTGTTTTAAATACTCCTACCTACTTTTTACTGACTTACTAAAGCACTTTTTTTGGTTTTGTAACCTCATTGAGCTTTGAACTTCATAGCCAGGTGTATGAAATCATGAGAAAAGCTACTTAAAGTGGCCACTTGCAAGTTGTTCTCCTGTTTGAATCTCCTCTGAAGAGTGGCATCATGGGCTCCTAAAAACAACTGTCAAATGATCTGAAAACAAAGATTATTCAACATAGTTGTTCAGGGGAAGGATACAAAAAGCTGTCTCAGAGATTTAACCTGTCAGTTTCCACTGTGAGGAACATAGTAAGGAAATGGAAGAACACAGGGACAGTTCTTGTTAAGGCCAGAAGTGGCAGGCCAAGAAAAACATCAGAAAGGCAGAGAAGAAGAATGGTGAGATCAGTCAAGGACAATCCTCAGACCACCTCCAGAGAGCTGCAGCATCAGCTTGCTGCAGATGGTGTCACTGTGCATCGGTCAACTATACAACGCACTTTGCACAAGGAGAAGCTGTATGGGAGAGTGATGCGAAAGAAGCCGTTTCTGCAAGCACGCCACAAACAGAGTCGGCTGAGGTATGCAAAAGCACATTTGGAGAAGCCAATTTATTTTTGGAAGAAGGTCCTGTGGACTGATGAAACCAAGATTGAGTTGTTTGGTCATACAAAAAGGCGTTATGCATGGCGGCAAAAAAACACAGCATTCCAAGAAAAACACTTGCTACCCACAGTAAAATTTGGTGGAGGTTCCATCATGCTTTGGGGCTGTGTGGCCAATGCCGGCACCGGGAATCTTGTTAAAGTTGAGGGACGCATGGATTCCACTCAGTATCAGCAGATTCTTGACAATAATGTTCAAGAATCAGTGACAAAGTTGAAGTTACGCAAGGGATGGATCTTTCAGCAAGACAATGATCCAAAACACCGCTCCAAATCTACTCAGGCATTCATGCAGAGGAACAATTACAATGTTCTGGAATGGCCATCCCAGTCCCCAGACCTGAATATCATTGAACATCTGTGGGATCATTTGAAGAGGGCTGTCCATGCTCGGCGACCATCAAACTTAACTGAACTGGAATTGTTTTGTAAAGAGGAATGGTCAAAAATACCTTCATCCAGGATCCAGGAAATCTTTAAAAGCTACAGGAAGCGACTAGAGGCTGTTATTTTTGCAAAAGGAGGATCTACTAAATATTAATGTCACTTTTCTGGTGAGGTGCCCATACTTATGCACCTGTCAAATTTTGTTTGAATGCAGATTGCACATTTTCTGTTAGTACAATAAACCTCATTTCAAGGCAGAAACATTACTGTGTCCAACAGTTATTACATATATCAAACTGAAATAGCTGTTGCAAAAACACCAATTTTTATAAAACATTAAGCTTAAGATTAATAGGGGTGCCCAAACTTTTTCATATAACTGTATGTCATACTGGCCTCATCCACATTCAAAAAAAAATGTTTTTCTGTTCCTAAAGTTATACAGCAGGGGACATCCCAGTTTGAAATTGCTTGGAGAATATCTCGTAGGTTTTATCGCAGGTCATATCTTACCTTGTAATTTAGTGTCGCTGAAATTCAGGTGTGTGATGAGCTATTGCACAGGAAAAAAACATATTTTTCTTTAGCTAATTGCGTGCTCCTACCACTGTATCTGACCAACATGAGTGGGAAAAAGAGAGGGCGTGGTGGGAGGGGGAATAGGCTTGGTGTTCAAGGTGTACGTGGGGTACGTGGTAATGTTAGTGAAAGCACTAGTGAACCAACACAAACAGGTCCAAAGACCACTAACAACTTATGTTAGTGGACGGCCTACTGCATTCCCTTCTTTTGGCAGCCACACAGCGATATGCCTTGTTGATAAGGCCCAGAAAGAGCAGGTGCTCCAGTGGATGGCAACCTCTGCTTCCAGTGCCCTCTCCTCTTCTTCCTCCACCTCAACATCACACTCAGTACAGTCCACAGAGGTGGCACCCCAATTACCCATGCTTCCCCCCGCGTCACAACTGGCCAACTGCCCAACTGACTGTAGCGAACCACAGATGGGCGAGTGTGTAGAACGCTTCACCCATTTTACACCATGGGCATCAGAAGTGAACTCCAAACAGTCACAGAGTCAAGAGGAGGAAAGCATCTGCACCGATGCCCAAAATTTTTTTAGCTTGGATTCGGGGCAGGATGAAGTAGGGTCCGAGCAGGTTCCTAACCCTCATCACCAGACCTTAAAAGCAGGGGAGGGAGGTGATCCCGATGAGACTCAGATACCTGAGGCTCATGCGGACTGTACTGTGCTGTCGGAGCAACAAGAGGAGATGGGTCACTCTGAGGGCAAGGAATGGAATACCACATTGGATGATGACGAGGTTGAAGATCCTACTTGGTGTGAACCCAAAGTCACGCAGCCGAGCAGCTCATCTGAGGAGGTGGAGGAGGAAGACGAGTAGGTTACATTTTGCCTTACGGTGCAGTCACCGAGTGATGCAAGCAATAGGAGCACAACATCCTTAACCACAACCTGTGGCCAGCAGTAGTCACAGGTCTGCAGCTCGCAGGGGCAGCAAGGGTTGCCTAGCAAGGGCCTTTTTTTCACTGCAAAGGATGAGCCAACTCACGTTATCTGCAAACTTTGTGATAAAAAACTCAGTAGAGGGAAAAACTGCAATAATTTGACTACTACATGCATGAACGGTCACATACTCAAACAACATTCTTAATGCTGGGAATCTTACTGTGCTGAAATGCGGACCAGCGCACCTCAACAACCATCAGCTGCCCCATCAAATGCATCCGCTGCTTCTTCCTCCTCCTCTATTACTGTGCCAAGTATTGTCACGTAGGTCTCCCATCGCAGAAACTCCGGTTCTTTACCCACTCCAGTCAGGCTGAGTGACAGCCCGTCAGCTGTAACAGTAGCGGACACACCTGCTGTGTTTGTTTCACCGAGCACACCGCATGTTTCTCAATCCACCGTAACATCTGCACCTCACTCACGCTCGAACATTTTTTCCGGTTCACCATACTCCACCCTATCTCAGCACCTGGGTCCCGCAGTTGTAGTCTCGTAAAAGATTGTTTCTTCCTACGCATGACAAAGCTAAGAGATTGAACTCCACCATCTCCAATCTGTTGGCCAAGGAAATGCCGCCTTTCCACCTGGTAGATACAGACGGTTTCCGAAAACTGATGGTCGCCGCAGTCCCCCAGTACCAGTTGCCCAGTCGCCATTACTTCTCTAAGAAAGCTGTGCCTGCGCTACACCAGCATGTTGCAGACAACATCACCAGTTCCTTTTCTAAATCTACATATGCCAGGGTGCATTTCACCACAGACACCTGGACAAGTAAGCATGGCCAAGGGCGTTACATCTCGTTGACTGGGTACTGGGTGACTCTGGTGGCTGTGGGGGCAGGCGGGGAGAAGGGGCTGCTCCACAAATCTTGGAATCCCCAAGGCTTGCAGAAAAAACTTCTGTACTTCCCACTTCCTCTGCTGCTTCGGCATCCTCCACCTCCACTAGGGCCTCCACCTGCGCACTCAACCTCTGCCTTAACGAGACACGTGTTTCAAGGATGCGGAGCGAATACACACCACCTCCATACTGCGCAGTCAGGGCTCACCATAATCAGGCAGTCTTCAAATTAATATGCCTTGGATATCGCAGTCATACAGGTGAAGAGTTGTGGGCAGCTCTCCAGGCTCAGTTTGGGCAATGGCTGACTCCGCTGAACCTAGAGCCAGGGAAGGTCGCGTGCAATAATGGTGCGAACCTGTTAGCGGCCTTAGGCCGAGGCAAGCTCGCACACGAGCCTTGCATGGCTCACGTCCTCAACCTGGTGGTACAGTGATTTCTCCACCACTATCCTGGCCTGGATGAGCTGCTTCACAAGGTACGGAAGCTGTGTGCTCACTTCCGCCGTTCGCACCCCTCATGTCATCGACTTGCATCGATACAGAGGTCTTTGTCCATGCCAGTTAACAGGTTGATCTGCAATGTGCCGTCGCGGTGGAATTCTACTCTACACATGTTGCAGCGACTGTGCCAGCAGCAACGAGCTCTAACACAGTATGCCTTGATGTATAGCTTGGGACAACGCAGTACGGACTTGGGGCATATCACTTTGCGGAGTGGGAACAGATTTAGGACCTCTGCACCCATCTGCACGGTTTTGAAATGGCTACTAAACTGGTTAGCGCTGACAATGCCATCATCAGCATCACTATCCCGGTCATATACATGCTGGAGCAACTTTGAATAACCTGCAGCAGGAGATGGTGGCCCCGGAAGAAGAGGAGGATGCGAAAGGGATACCAATGTCTCAAATTTCCAGACTGTCGCCACACAGGCGGATGCCAAGTGAAGGTGGATTACAGCGATCGAGGGGGTTTGGTGATACCAGGCAAACTGTTAGTGAAGGTGCAAGAGCTGGGGAACTAATGGAGGAGGAAGAGGTGATGGGCGAGCAGCTGTCAGAGGATGAAGAGGATAATCATCCCCTCTCGTTTGAACATGGTTGGCAGGAGGGGACGGAGGAAACAAGCATCAGTGTTACGCAGCCCACAATAGAGCCTGGCTTTGGACCTCCTGGAAGAGCCCGTCATATGAGTGCCTTCTTGATGCACTATCTACAACATGATACCCGTATAGTTGGGATTCAAAATAATGCTGACTATTGGGTTGCCACTCTGTTAGATCCACAATATAAGAGTCAATTTTGCCAGATGCTTCCCGCCCTGGAAAGGGACCCGCTTATGTTGGAGTATCGAAACAAGCTTTTAAGCAACCTTAATAGAGGTTTTCCCCCAGATAATAGTGAGGCGCACAGTGTGCATCGCAGCTGTAGTCTTTCAACCTCCAGTAAGTCAGTTCGTCAACACCAAAACATTAGCAGCAGCTGAGTAAGTGGCAGAAGCAATTTCTGGGAGTCTTTTCACACATTTTTTGCACCAGCTCATGCACTACAGAGTACAAGTCTGACACATGGTGAACGACTGGAGAAGATGGTGCCGGAGTATCTAGAGTTCAATATCAATACCATCAGGGAGGGTTTGAACCCTTTTACATTTTGGTCTTCAAAAATGGATGAATTGCCTGAGCTCGCCTCTCACGCCTTGGAGGTTTTATCATGCCCGGCAGCCAGCGTTCTCTCTGTATGTGTATTCAGCGCTGCTGGTAGTGTCTTGACGGATAAGCGCACCCGGCTATCCCCTGAAAGTATAGACCGCCTAACTTTCATCAAGATGAACAAGTCATGGATCTCCAAGGACTTTTGCACCCAAATTGCAGAATGTACAGAGTAGGCGATGTTATCATTTTGAGTGTGCTGCATTGATCTCTTGAAATTGCAGTCTGTGATATGGCTTTTGTGCCTGCTCTCGCTGCTGCTGCCGGTTTTAGGCCCTAATTTTGGGAAATGTGGAGAATTCTGCTTGTGTCTCCTTCCATTGGGTTGGCTGTAGTGTGACAGGTTTGGGTCTGCGTTAAACTACTTGTAGTCTGATGACATTGATGCCACTTTGGTGGTGTTAGGCCCTCATTTACGGCAATGTGAACACTCCTGGTTAGGTCTCCATCTCCTGGGTTGGCTGTACTGGAAGAGGTGTGGGTCTTATTTACACTATTTCTACAGCAGTGAAATTGATGCCACTTTGATGGCGTCTGCCACTAATTTTTTTAAATGTGGGTAATCCTGATTGGGTCTCCATCTATTGGGTTGGCTGTAGTGGAACCTTCCTGTTCTGCAGTATAAATTGTGTAAAGTTGCGTACCAGTCCTTCCTGCACTCCTGATACAGACTCTACCTGCTACACTCCTGATACAGACTTTGCCTGCTGCACTCTGATACAGACTCTGCCTGCTGCACTCCTGATGCAGACTCTCCCTGCTGCACTCCTGATACAGACTCTGCCTGCTGCACTCTGATAGAGACTTTGCCTGCTGCACTCTGATACAGACTCTGCTTGCTGCACTCTGATACAGACTCTGCTTGCTGCACTCTGATACAGACTCTGCCTGCTGCACTCCTGATACAGACTCTGCCTGCTGCACTCCTGATATAGAGTCTGCCTGCTGCAATCTGATACAGACTCTGCCTACATCACTCTGATACAGACTCTGCCTGCTGCACTCTGATACAGACTCTGCCTGCCGCACTCTGATACAGACTTTGCCTGCTGCACTCCTGATACAGACTCTGCCTGCTGCACTCCTGATACAGACTCTGCCTGCTGCACTCTGATATAGACTCTCCCTGCTGCACTCCTGATACAGACTCCGCCTGCTGCACTCTGATACAGACTCTGCCTGCTGCACTCCTGATGCAGACTCTGCCTGCTGCACTCCTGATACAGACTCTCCCTGCTGCACTCCTGATACAGACTCTGCCTGCTGCACTCTGATAGAGACTTTGCCTGCTGCACTCTGATAGAGACTCTGCTTGCTGCACTCTGATACAGACTCTGCTTGCTGCACTCTGATACAGACTCTGCCTGCTGCACTCCTGATACAGACTCTGTCTGCTGCACTCCTGATATAGAGTCTGCCTGCTGCAATCTGATACAGACTCTCCCTGCTGCACTCCTGATACAGACTCTGCTTGCTGCACTACTGATACAGATTTTGCCTGCTGCACTCTGATACAGACTCTGCCTGTTGCACTCTGATACAGACTCTGCCTGCTGCACTCTGATACAGACTCTTCCTGCTGCACTCTGATACAGACTCTGCCTGCTGCACCATCTAGTCTGTCCTACTGGGTCCAGCTGCTGCGCGTCCTGGAGTGGCATCTGGCGTTAATCAGGAGCCAAGTCTAACCTCACCATCAGAGGCTCTAGTGAAAAGTCTGGTGCTCGCTTAGTCACGCCATTCCAGGCTCTTAAGGGTCCGTGGCACATTGGGTCCACAAACCACGTCCATGACTGTTAGGAGGGAGGTTGCACACAACTTTAATATAATGGAACGCAACCGACCCCGGGGTCCGCGATGCAGCCTGGAGGACGGCTGCCGAACACTTTCCAGGTGGAAAGTAAAGCAACCAACTTAAATGGCAAACCCTTCGTGTTACTGCACACAGGAACGGGTATAGCGGTTCGCTCTATCTCAGTTAGCAGCACAAGAGATAGGCGGAGAAAAACTATCTGTAGTTCTGTTACATCACAGGGACTACAGTGGCGGCGCTAGGATGCGTGTGTGACTACGCCGATGGGTACACGTGCCTCCAGCCGGCGTGCTACCGGACTGAAGGGTACTACTCCATGTGGCTGACAGGCGATAGCCGTGGATAGGACGTCTGCAGGCTGCTCGGGGTGTTAGACGACCCCTTTGGCAGAGCCAGGCTGCTAGACAAAACTACCTGCCTCTATGGAGCTAGCCTGCCTCTATGGAACTAGCCTGCCTGACAGAAACTACTCGTGGAACACAGTCGTCCACACAATCGCATCACTGCTCAATGATCAGAGCGCGCCACCATGTTTGTGGGCGGGCCTTTTAAAGACTAAGCCCTGCCCACCGACGCGCCATTGGTGACGCCACCCATGGACCAATCAGGCGGTGCAAGGTCACCGAGTCAGGTGGGTGCCAAACCACCAATCATGAGCAGGTCACGGGCATGCTCAGTGCGGCAAATCCTGGACTTAGACTCCAAACGCCCTGTCTCCCTCCGCAACCCATGCTTAACATTGCTAGGTACCAATACACAGGAGATAATCTGTATGTATTATGGACCAGCTAGGAGTTGGGGCTGATGACGATGCTGAGCAGCATCAGCCCCACCTGAACTGAAATGGTAGACCACAGAAGGTCCTGGGCCCATTTCAAACCCAGCCACAGACCAACACCTAACATTGACAGTGCACCCTCGCAGGCAGGGTCCTCTCCCCTGTTGTACCAGTTGGTGACTCCTTTTGACATGTAAAGCGCAACTGAATAAATGTCGTTGTCACAGTAATAATAATTATAGTACTTGTACTCTGTGTCAATTGATGGCACTTCCCTGGTGTCTACACCTAATTTGATTAGTTTTAGCAGCTTTTGGTCCCATTTCTAGGTGATGTATATGCATTTTTTTGGTCCCCTCATTGACACCTAAGGGATTCGGAAATGTTCGGCGAATAAATTCGGCGAATATCAATTTGTTTCGCAAACTTTTCCGAACCGAACATTGGAATGTTCGCTCATGCCTAAAAGTCATTGATAGCGTCATAATGAATTAGAGGATGGGATAAGATGTTACCAGGGTATTATAATAAACTGTGAGGTGAAAGAGGATGCTATGAGGAACTTAGCAAAATTTGGACCTAGGCTCCCACCTGCATGTTGGTCAAATGTATGGACCCTTGGGGTGTCCTAGATAGTATAAAGACATATGTGTTCATTTCCCATATAGTAATGATCCACATCTTGGTGTAATGTCCCCCTTCCTGGACCCCATGCTATACTAATGTCCCCCATCCTGGTCTCCTCCTTTGTATAACATCCCCCATCCTGAACCCCTTCATGGTAAAATGTCCCCCATTCTCGGCTCCTTTTTGGTATAATGTCCCCCATCCTGGTCCCCTTCATAGCAAAATGTACCCCATCTTGTGCCCCGTAATAGTAAAATGTCCCCCATCATGGGCTCCTTCTTGGTAAAATTTCTCCCATCTTGAGCTCCTTCTAGTAATAATGTTCCCTATTTTTCTTCAATACATTTTAAAAAAATTGTTGCTTTCTTACCTTCTCACCTTCTTCTGCTCCCATGACATGCGGCATCATCTTCAACAGCAGCCAACACAGAAGCCAGCAGGCTGACGTCAGTGTATTGCAATGCAGAAAGCAGAGGGTCTCTGCACTGCAAAACATTCCAGCTGAATGTGCATCCTCAGATGTCCCTCCGCCACCTCGGGACACCGGTGTACTAGCTTTACGCTGTTAAACTGGCCACATTTTAGAGGCTGCAGAGCTTTAAAAAAATGTAAAATTGATTTCATTTTTCATTGCCGTTGTGAAGATATTAGTTTTTAAAATTTAGATTTTAATATACGATTAGTCTACGGAGACGATATCAAAGATTATCTCTCAGGAAAAAGAAGCACCTTTAGCTCGTCATGGAAAGCATCAAGGAAAATTAAGGTTAAGTGCACAAGTAGCATTTTTTATGCGTTTTTGCTGCGGTTTTTCGCCATGGAAACGCAGCGAAAACACTATATAATCCGTCTGCCAGGTATTGCAATGGTAATCCTGATGTGCTGTGCACATGATGCGGAGTTTTCCGCTCAGAATTACCATTGCGGAAAAAAACGCAGCACGTCCATTGTGCACACGTTTCCGCCGCGAATTCGAGCTCATTGACTTTAATTGAAGCGCAGAAAATTCACAGGTATAGCTGATCGCTCATGTGACCTCACCGTGGGAACATTCTCAAGAATATTCCCACCAGTACTGGTGGTAAGCTCACTGGGGCTGATCAGCTGATCTTCAGCTGATGAACCCCAGTGACCTCACTCCAGCAGCAATGTATGCTGACAGGAGTGATTTTACACTCTTCATTGCTGTCTTCTACAGCAGTGACATCAGTGATTGCTGATGTCACTGCTGTGGAAGTGACCCAGATCGCCAAGGGACAATCGTTGGCGGTAATCGTGGACTGCGTCGTGACGGCGTACAGGTGAGAGATATAGTTGTTTGTTTTCTTACTTTTTTTTCAGAAGATCAAGGAATTCGGGGACTGAGAGAAAAATATATATATATATTTTTTTTTTAAAACTGTGTGTTTTTTATTTCATTAAAATACTTTTTTCTGGCTGTGTATTTATTGAAAAAGCGGCGAACACTTTACTACGCGGTTAGTAATGGGGGCGTCTTATAGACACTCTCCATTACTAACATGGGATTCACATGAGCCGCCAATAGAAGGCTGACATGAATCCCAACCCCATTACCCCACTCGCCACCGCTAAAGGGCAGTGGGAAGAGCGGAGGCTAAGTGCCAGATTTGGCTCATCTTATGGATGCGCCATTTATGGGACTGCTGAGGGGTGATATTATTAGCCACGGAGGGGGCTAGTAGCCAGTAAAGGCTAAGCAAACAACTGTGGGCTGATATTAATAGCCAGGGAACATTGTTGGCCAATACCCCTTCCCCGGCTGCTAATATCAGCCCCCAGTGGTCGGCTTTCCCTCTGCTGGTTATAAAAATGACGTGGGAGCCCACACCATTTTTTTTTTTCAATTTTAGGTTCTGTGCCCATGATTCAGACAGCGCTTTGGATGCATATTTTTTGCTGCGTCCAAAACGTTGCATTCTATTGAATGCAGGTAAATCCCCATGTGTTCACTGAACTATGGGTATTTTCCACATTCAATACATTCTAGTGGTCAAATTTCTGTTGCAGAGACTAGAGACTTCACAAGTGAATTTGACATGCTGCGGTCTTGAAAGACGCTCCACATGTCAGTGTACACGGGTGATTTGCATCCTCTGATGCACGGATAGTGGACATGGGATTTCTAGAGATCCCATCCACTATGCTGTAACATCTGGACACTGCAGGTTTGATGCTGTATAAACACGCAGAGTCAAACCTGCAGCGGCTCCTGATCATGACAACGTACCCAAACTCACCCGCCGCATGTCAATATCTGTAGTGGACACGCTAGTCTCCACTGCAGACTTTGACCGATTGAAGTGTCATTATATGCGGTGGATTCACATGTACCAACAACAAAAGTGCAACATTAGAACACCACGTTTTGGACGCAGCAAAAATATGCTGCATCCAAAGCACTGCTTGTTGCTGTTCGTGGGGACATAGAGGCTAACGAAACAGCTGTGAGCTGTTAATTATAGTCAGGACCCATGTTTTCCTAATGGCACCTTCCTAAGCTAAAAGTAACTGCTTACAGCTGCCCTAGATATTACATGAATGGAAATGCTAATGAAGATTGGGTGAATGGGATCAGCTGACACCTAGCTCTTTTGTTTGGTGATGACAAGGTGTCAATCAGACTCTTTCATCACCAAACCTAACTAAAGTAAATTAAACAGTTAAATAAACACACAGACACAGAGTAAACACATTATTTGAAATACAACAGACACATTCTTTAATCATTTAAATTAACCAATATACTCACCCCAGTTTTGACGATAATCCAAGGGTTTAAGCAATGTCTCACCAAATACCTTTATTTAGCTCCAAAAATCATTCATTGATGTACAAGAATGTCTAAAAAAAAAGCTTCAAAAACCGCATCAAAAATGTGTCAAAAACACGGCAAAAATGCGGCAAAACTGCATGGTTTTTCTGCAGCGCTTTTCCTGCCAAGGAGATGCACAATTTCTGCTTCAAATCCTGGACGTGCGCACATAACCTAAAAAAGTTATTGGCCTTAGAATAGAGTAACAATTTTTTTTTTTTCATGTGAAAAAGTAGAACAACGAAAAAATACAGTATATAAGATTCATATTTTCGTTAGTGCGTCAACCTTCAGAATAACATTAACATGTCAATTATGCTAAATGAGCATGATCAGAAATGATATGGTACAATGTAACATACCTGGCGGCGTCCTTGCATAGTGGTCCATCTCCCACTGTGCAAGAGCGCGCACTTGATCTCCAGTCCAGAATGTCTCTCTGGCTTCCCTCCATGCTGTCTGTTTGTGTCTGTTTCTGCTGCTTAAGGGCGGCGCCCGATCACTTCCTGCTTTTTGTACCTGCTGTGGGTCACACCCCTTGTGAGTCCTCAGCCTATTGCTGTCTGTCACCTGGTATATAACTCAGCTGCTCCAATCAATCCCTGCCTGAGCATAGTGTTTCATTCAGTGTGTGCTTGCACTCTGAAGGTGCCAGGTCCCGTTCTGTGTTTCTCTTGTCTGCCTATCCTGGAGGCTGTATTTCCAGGCCTGTCTGAACACGCTCCTAGCCTGTTCCTCCCGCCTTCTAGGGGCCGATTACCTAGACCCGCTCCTGTATCTTGTCTGTCCTGTCTGAACACGCTCCTAGCCTGTTCCCCCCGCCTTCTAGGGGCCGATTACCTAGACCCGCTCCTGTATCTTGTCTGTCCTGTCTGAACACGCTCCTAGCCTGTTCCTCCCGCCTTCTAGGGGCCGATTACCTAGACCCGCTCCTGTATCTTGTCTGTCCTGTCTGAACACGCTCCTTGCCTGTTTGTTCCGCCTCTCTGGGGGCCGTATTCCCAGACCCGCTCCTGTATCCCGCTGCAGTGTCGGTCTCTTCCGTACACTCAGTTCCAGTCTGAACTCTCTCCTATCCTTTACCTGTTTTGCCTCTATGTCCGTTCCTTTCCTTTTTCTGCAGAGTCTGAACTCGTTCCTAACTCCTGCTTGTTGTCTCTGTACTCCCGTTTGTGAGTTTGTGGTCCACTTGCTACTTCACTGCAAATACCCTGTGGGTATCTGGCTCTGCCTTTCCCTTCCTGTCTGTTCCGTGTGAACAGAGCCCTGTCCCCCCTGCTCAGCCTTGCCTGCTCTGACTCCTTTGCTCACCGCTCCGGCGGTTCTAGCCTGCTCTGACTCCTTTGCTCACCGCTCCGGCGATTCTAGCCTGCTCTGACTCCTTTGCTCACCGCTCCGGCGGTTCTAGCCTGCTCTGACTTCTTTTGCTCACCGCTCCGGCGGTTCTAGCCTGCTCTGACTTCTTTTCTCACCGCTCCGGCGGTTCTAGCCTGCTCTGACTCCTTTGCTCAACACTCCGGCGGTTCTAGCCTGCTCTGACTCCTTTGCTCACCGCTTCGGCGGTTCTAGCCTGCTCTGACTCCTTTGCTCACCGCTCCGGCGGTTCTAGACTGCTCTGACTCCTTTGCTTACCACTCCGGTGGTTCTAGCCTGCTCTGACTCCTTTGCTCGCTGCTCCGGCAGTCTCGCTCAGCTCTGACCCTTTGCTCACCGCTCCTGGCGGTCTCGTCCTGCTCTGCTCTTGCTCACCGCTCCAGGCGGTCTCGTCCTGCTCTACTCTTGCTCACCACTCCAGGCGGTCTCGTCCTGCTCTACTCTTGCTCACCGCTCCAGGCGGTCTCGTCCTGCTTTACTCTTGCTCACTGCTCCGGCAGTCTCGCTCAGCTCTGACCCTTTGCTCACCGCTCCTGGCGGCCTTGTCCTGCTCTACTCTTGCTCACCGCTCCAGGCGGTCTTGTCCTGCCCTGTTCTCGCTCACCTCTCTGGGCGGCCTCACTCTGCTGTGTTTGTCCGCCACATCTGTGGTTCTGTTCCTGAGTCCCAGTGTGTACTGGGTCCTATCCCGCCAGTGTCCCTACCTGCTAGTGCCTCCCTGTCTGCACTCTAGCTGTGCTTGCCTGTACCCCTCTGCCTGTATTGTTCCTGAGTCCCAGTGTGTACTGGGTCCTATCCCGCCTGTGTTCCTACCTGCTAGTGCCTCCCTGTCTGCACTCTAGCTGTGCTTGCCTGTACCCGCCTGCCTGCATACCCGCCTGCCTGCATACCAGTCGTGCCTGCCTATACCCACCAGTCTGTGCGCCAGCCTACCAGCCTGTTCCTGTATTCCCCTGTGTGGGTCAACAGCCGTGTCCGGGGTCTGTCCTGGAGTAGCACCTGGTCCCTCTGCTCGGTTCCTCCTTGGTGCACTGGCGTCGTATGCCGTCGTGCGACCCTGGTCGGATCGGGTGAATACCTAGTTACGCCCCTCCAGGCATTCACTCTCCGGCACGGTCCAGTGGAATCACACGCACACGCCACTCAGCCCGGGCGTGTGCATTACAGCATGCTCAGGCCATGGTTCCCGTTGAGCCCCACGGCCTTCGCTCTCTGAGAAGTTTTCCAGCAAATACATGCATTAAAAATAAATAAATACATTTTTTTTTCCCTTTAGCTGAGTTCCAGGCGAATTACGCACGAGTCCAGATGGATCTATCTGCTCTCGTTCCTGCGGATCCGCTACGTTATTATGGGGATCCAAGACAAAGTCGTGCATTTGTGGAGCAATGCATGCTACACTTCAAGTTCTACCCTCTATGTTTTCCCACCGATCGGGTTAAGGTGGCATTCATTATGTCTTACCTGGCGGGTGATGCCTTGGAATGGATCAACCCCCTATATGAAACACAGGATCCGATCCTCCTGGACCTAATGGCCTTCCTGGTGGCCTTTTTAATGGTCTTCGATGATCCTAACCCGGAGGCTCCTGCTGAAGCTTCACTTCCCAATATCCCGGAGCAGCCCCAATGGGTAATGTGTGTGGGTAGCGCAATAGTCCTCCAGCCCAATGAGACTACTGCCCACCCAGAATCCTCACAGGGTGACTACGCTTTCCGGAATACTTCTCCCAACCTCAAGAGGCAGTCCAGACGTGCTAGGCGTAGAGGCAAGCCGTCACGCCAGGGTCTGTCCTCCCTGAGACCTCCTGACCCCAACCTTGAAGTCCCTACTGAAGCTTCATCTCCCTGTATCCCGGAGAAGCCCCAACGGGTAATGTGCGTGGGTAGTGCACCAGTTCTCCTGCCCGAAGAGACTTCTGCCCATCCAGACTCCACACAGGGGAACTTCCTGCACCCGGCATCAGATGCTTCACCCACTTTAACCGGTGTGCATGTCCAAGGATGCTCCAAAGCTGTGGTTACCTCAGAGTCTGTGCACCTCTACTACCTGGCGGAGGACCCCCTGTTGCCTCCTGAATCCTCCGGGATACCACTCGATGACAAACGGAGAGAGACTTCTCTACACCCGGTACTCGATACTTTGTCCGCTTCGTCCTGTGAGCCTGACAATGGGTACCCCAAAGTGGTAGTTACCCCCGAGTCTCTACACCCCTCCGACCAGGCGGAGGACCTCCAGTTGTCTCCTGAACCCTTCGGAGTGCTACCCAGTAGCGAAAGGACAGAGACTCTCCTATACTCTGTACCTGATACCTCGCTCGCTTCGTCCAGTGAGTCCGACCTAGTGTACTCTGAAGCAGATGTTTTCTCTGAGCCTCTGCACTCTTCTGACCCGGCGGAGGACCTCCAGTTGTTTCCTGAATCCTCCGGGGTACCACCTGATAACAAAGAGACAGTGACTTTTCCTCATTATGTACCTGATAACCCGTCTATTTCTTCCTGTGAGCTTGACAAGATGTACCTCGAAGCAGAGATTACCCCCAAGTCTCTGTCCCCCTCCAACCCGGTGGAGGACTTCCAGTTGTCTCCTGTACCCTCTGGGGTGCCACCTGAAAATATGTGGAGAGAGACTTCCTTGTGTGCTGTTCCTGGTACTCCACCCGTTTCGTCTGTTGCTGAGGATGGCTGGATGGGAGGTAGCATCCTAGCTACCCAGAGGAGACCAGTTTTTCCGGTGGACAGTGGAAGTGATCTCTTCGAAGTGAAGAATTGGCCCTCGAATTCCCTGCGGAAGATTCTGGCAGGCCTGAAGAAGAGGGGGCGTAAGGGGGGGGTACTGTAACATACCTGGCGGCGTCCTTGCATAGTGGTCCATCTCCCACTGTGCAAGAGCGCGCACTTGATCTCCAGTCCAGAATGTCTCTCTGGCTTCCCTCCATGCTGTCTGTTTGTGTCTGTTTCTGCTGCTTAAGGGCGGCGCCCGATCACTTCCTGCTTTTTGTACCTGCTGTGGGTCACACCCCTTGTGCGTCCTCAGCCTATTGCTGTCTGTCACCTGGTATATAACTCAGCTGCTCCAATCAATCCCTGCTCTGACTCCTTTGCTTACCGCTCCGGCGGTTCTAGCCTGCTCTGACTCCTTTGCTCGCTGCTCCGGCAGTCTCGCTCAGCTCTGACCCTTTGCTCACCGCTCCTGGCGGTCTCGTCCTGCTCTGCTCTTGCTCACCGCTCCAGGCGGTCTCGTCCTGCTCTACTCTTGCTCACCGCTCCAGGCGGTCTCGTCCTGCTCTACTCTTGCTCACCGCTCCAGGCGGTCTCGTCCTGCTTTACTCTTGCTCACTGCTCTGGCAGTCTCGCTCAGCTCTGACCCTTTGCTCACCGCTCCTGGTGGCCTTGTCCTGCTCTACTCTTGCTCACCGCTCCAGGCGGTCTTGTCCTGCCCTGTTCTCGCTCACCTCTCTGGGCGGCCTCACTCTGCTGTGTTTGTCCGCCAAATCTGTGGTTCTGTTCCTGAGTCCCAGTGTGTACTGGGTCCTATCCCGCCAGTGTCCCTACCTGCTAGTGCCTCCCTGTCTGCACTCTAGCTGTGCTTGCCTGTACCCCTCTGCCTGTATTGTTCCTGAGTCCCAGTGTGTACTGGGTCCTATCCCGCCTGTGTTCCTACCTGCTAGTGCCTCCCTGTCTGCATTCTAGCTGTGCTTGCCTGTACCCGCCTGCCTGCATACCCGCCTGCCTGCATACCAGTCGTGCCTGCCTATACCCACCAGTCTGTGCGCCAGCCTACCAGCCTGTTCCTGTATTCCCCTGTGTGGGTCAACAGCCGTGTCCGGGGTCTGTCCTGGAGTAGCACCTGGTCCCTCTGCTCGGTTCCTCCTTGGTGCACTGGCGTCGTATGCCGTCGTGCGACCCTGGTCGGATCGGGTGAATACCTAGTTACGCTACTCCAGGCATTCACTCTCCGGCACGGTCCAGTGGAATCACACGCACACGCCGCTCAGCCCGGGCGTGTGCATTACACACAATATTGTGAGGGGATGTGCCCAGGAGTTGGGACAAAGTGGAAGAAACTGAAGGGATAGTGGCTAAGCTTAAAGCGCACCTGTCAGCAGGATTGTGCTCAGTAAACTATGTACACTGTCACGTGGGTGACATTACACATTACAGGCTCCCACCTGGAAGTGTTTTCCCTTGTTGTGCGGGGCTCCTTTGCACAACAGGACCAGGTGAGTGGTCACAACATCCTCCCCCTTCACCCCCCCCCAAACCTCAGGCTCTTCACCATTGGCGCTCCAACTGCTTTTGTTTTCCTACTTCAGATTGCATGTCATTCTTAAGCTGCATGCACGGGGAAGGGGGCATGTTGGGGGGCTTTCACAGGGAAGGGGACATGTTGGAGGGGCTTTTACAGGGAAGGGGACATGTTGGGGGGCTTTCATAGGGAAGGGGGCATGTTGGGGGGGCTTTCACAGGGAAGGTGGGAATGTTGGGGGGCTTTCATAGGGAAAGGGGCATGTTGGGGGGCTTTCACAGGGAAGGGGGGGCATGTTGGGGGGCTTTCGCAGGAAAGGGGGGCATGGTGGGGGGCTTTCGCGGGGAAATCGCCACTGCTACTTATATAGGGCTGCGTATTGAGATGGCTTTCACAGTAAAAGGGTTTGTTACTTGAGTGGGGCTGCATGGAGAAGGTGATGAGGGGCTGTGCGAAGGAGGGGGGGTGATGTGGAGGGGCTGTGTGGAGGAGGAGGGTGATGTGGAGGGGCCTTGTGGAAGAGGGGGGTGGGAAGAGGGCGGACATGACATAATGAATAGGGGCAGAGGGTGCATGTAAATAAAATGAATCAGGGGAGCAGGAGGTACAGAGTAGGGGGCGTTGAGAATGCAGGAGTGTGACTGGTAAAAAATTGGGGGAAACAGTACAGGTTCTAATTCATTTATATATTTATTAGGTGGGGAAAGTAGGTATTTACAGTTAGTGGGGGCACAGTGGTGGATTACAATTTATATTTGGAATGGTGGGTTGCATAATGGCTGATTATATATTAATGGTGGGTGTACATCTGTATTCAGCTGTGTAATGTAGAAGTTGGGGAATGTGCTCTAGATAACTGTGTGTTATTTTATGCAGAGACGAGTCCTGGCTGGAAGGAGTGATGGCAGTCTGAGCTGGATGTAGGAGAAAAGCAAAGATGAAGGACTCCACCTAGAGACTTCATCGGTGAGTCAGTGTGTTATCTGTACAGTGACACTATACACTATATTCTATGTACAGGGCTGCTGTGTATAATGTTACAGGTGATCACTGTATTACCTGTGCACTATATACAGATCTCCTGTGTATAATGTCATCAGTGATCACTGTATTACCTGTACACTGACACTATATACAGAGCTCCTGTGTATAATGTCACTGGTGATCACTGTATTACCTGTACACTTACATTATACACTGAATACCATGTACAGAGCTCCCATGTATAATGGCACTTATGGTAATATTAGTATTTTTTTTTTTTTATTAATGATCGGTATTATAGTATTCGGTCACTATGTGGTGGTAATATGTGGTCCAGTCATGGTGTGGCGGTATTTGTTCCTTGTATGTGGTATTATTCGATGACAATGTGGTGGTAATATGTGGTCTAGTCACGTTGTGGCGGTATTTGTTCCTTGTACGTGGTATTATTCGGTTACAATATAGTGGCAATATGTGGTCTAGTCATGGTGTGGCTGTATTTGTTCCTTGTATGTGATATTATTCGGTCACTATGTGGTGGTAATATGTGATCTAGTCATGGTGTGGTGGTATTTCATCTTGTATGTGGTATTATTGGTCATTTTAAAAAATGTATATGACACATTCCCTTAAAGAAAAAGAAATAAAAATATACCTAAAAAAGAGTATTTGATATTTTAAGAAATTTTTAATAGGTTAGAGTAGAGAAGGACCAAGCCAGAAGAGACTACCTTGTCGAGGCGGCTTTAAAAATCTTTTGGCTAAAACAAAAGCTGCTGGTTATGTATGTGATCTGGTGTTCACTGGGAACTGGTAATGTGTGATTGGTGACGACGTGGTGCAGAAGTGGAGTTTTTCCAAGAGTGGGTGGTGGGATTGTAGAAGGTTCGAGGGATGGAGGCGGAGCTAGGGTGGAGCCTGGGCGGAGTCTCAAGGGGGCCAGAAAATTTTGCCAGTATGGGGCCCTGAATTTACTGGTGGAAGCCCTGATACTGCCCCCTGAGAAAGCAGAAAGCCGAGAGGCAAGGGAGCAGTGTGCTCATGAAGAAAGAAGGTGGGTCATTTTTTTTAAAGGGAATCTGTCACCAAGTTTTTGTTAACCATCTGTATCACTTACTGGGCTGCTTGCTGCCAGTTTTGATAAACTCACTGAGCTGGGGTGGAGTCTGGGCTGAGTCTCAAGTGGGCCCGAAAATTTTGCCAGTATGGGGCACTGAAATTCTTGGTGGCAGACCTGATAAGGACAGATGGTTAAAGGGGAAATTTGCATATTGGCTGCAATTTATTAACGTATAATCAAGGGCATAACTTTGGAATGGAGGGACACAAAAAAAAAAAAAAGCTGTAATAAAATCAGTGGAGCAGCGGCAATTGTAAGAGCTACTCAGTTTAAAGCCACATTCACACGTTCAGTATTTGGTCAGTATTTTACATCAGTATTTGTAAGCCAAAACCAGGAGTGGGTGATAAATACAGAAGTGGTGACGTGTTTCTATTATACTTTTCCTCTGATTGTTCCACTCCTGGTTTTGACTTACAAATACTCATGTAAAATACTGACAAAATACTGAACATGTGAATGTGGTCTACATAGAAAAATCCATAGACAGGTAATTTTTAACAGTGAGCTATCACAGCAAGGGCGGACATACCATTGGTGTAACCTGGCCAGCCGCACAGGGGCCTTGTAGGTGAGGGAGACCATTTCCTCCTTCAAAGTAGGTGGAATTGTGCATTATAATGAGATATTGGACTGAAAAGGGCCCATATATAGTTCTTGCACAGGATCCCTCTTCATACAGAGTAGAATTTCAATATTTGCAGATGATATTAAGCTTTTCTAAGTAATCAACACAAAAGAGGATAATTCAATATTACAGAGGGATTTATGTAAACTGGAGGCTTTGGCAAAGAAATGGGAAGTGAAGTTTATAATAAATAAATAGAAGGTCATGCAATTTGTCCAAGGAAATAAAATGAATAATTATGTACTTAATAGTAAAATACTGCATAAAAGTGTCACTGAAAAAGACTTAAGTGTATTAGTGACCAGTGTAAGGCAGCTGCTGCCAAGCCAAATAAAATCAGTGGAAATACTAAAAGAGGAAAAGATGCTCATGACAAGAATAGATTGGTCTCTGTGCAAGTCACTAGTGTAGTCACACTTAGAATACTGTGTATAAGGAGGACAAAGCTGAACTAAGGCAGATTCAGAGAAGATCGACTAAGATTATTAAGGGAATAGAGGACTATAATACCAAGACAGATCAAACTTGGAGCTATTGGGTTTGGAAACAAAAAGGCTTAGGGGCGATCTTATTTCAATGTACAGATATATGAAGGCACTGGTGGGCACAAACAGGAGAGAGTCCCTATGCAAGAACAGTATATGGACCTTTAGTTGTCCAAAAGCCCATTATAATGCACAATTCTGCCTGCTTCGGAGGTGGAAATGGGCTCCCTTAACCCTTGGACCACTGTGCGGCTGCACAGGTTTCATGAATGTAAAGTCTGCCCCTGTTTGAAGGGACAGTAAAGAGATTATTCTAATAATCTTTTTACACTTAGGCCTGCGACGGTGACAAGAGGGCATCCTCTTTGTCTAGAGGAAAGAAGGTTTAATCATAATCACAGACGCGGATTCTTTACTGTAAGAGCAGTGAGACTATGGAACTCTCTGCCGCATGGTGTTGTAATGGTTGATTCACTACTAAAGTTCAAGGAGGGCCTGGATGCCTTTCTTGTAAGAGTAAATATTACAGGCTATGGGTACTAAATTCTGTGATGGGACATTGATACCAGCTGCATACCTCCCAACTTTTGAAGAACAGAAAGAGGGACAAATCACGCGGCAGCATAGAGCGTCATGCCAACTTTTGGCAACAACCCAATCCACCCCCATTTACCATTTCTTTTTACCCTGGCAGGAGATGTGAGAGGCGCACTGGTAGTGAGGGAAATTCAGCAGATGCCCGAGACCGCAGGGCGTAGACTCAAATCAAGGACTGTCCACTGTATCAAGGACAGTTGGGACTAGAGATGAGCGGATGGATTCATGGGTCTCTGGTCCAGTGTCTAGATCAGTGCTACCTGGCGGCTGGAAGGGAGGCCACAAATCTCTTACCTTCCGGCATTCCTGGTGCGGCTTTTGATTAGTCAGGTTGGCGTGATGTCATCTGTGCGTCCTGTTCATCTCTTGTTGGGACCTGTGGATTTATTTTTTGTTCATTCACAGTGGCAGCCACCAGGACTTTCTAATATTTACATAATTTCACTTCAGGCCTTTTTGTGTCTTTAAGGCCGTGTTCACACGTGTGTTTTTTGTTTTCTGCAGATGTCTGCACCAAACTACTCAATAGCAATCTTCTCCATCTTATTTGATGCATTTTTGGTGCAGATGTGAAGCCAAGTTTTTAATGTGATTTTTATAGTACAGAAAAGCTTTGATTCTGCACTTAAAAAACTAACTGCAGTTTTTTACATATGGTTTTTGTAGGCTCCACATAGAAGCATCCAGAAAAAAAAAAGCATCAAAACCGCACAGTTCAGCTGCGTCTTTGGGCGCACAGCGGGCGCCTTTTTTGTTACTGTAGTTTTTATTAAGGATTTTTTACATAAATGGGGTAAAGAAAAGGGGGAGACATATTATAAATACACAGTAATATAGAAGCCAAAAGAACAAAATAAAAGCGAAAAAGCAAAATTTAAAGGGAGTTAAGAATGAGAAGAGGGATGGAAAAATATGGTTTATTAAGGAAAATGGGAAAAAGGGAAAAAGGAAAAATTAAAGGGATAGAAGGAAAATTAAAAAGATTGGTATGTACAGGATAGGGGTTACGAGACACATATAAGATACCTTATATATACATTTAAGAGGTAGGAGGGGAAGAAAAGGAATGGGAAAGGCAAGGAAAGAAAAGGGAAAGGAAGACCACCTGTAAAAACAGGTGGAGAAACAAGCATATAGATAAATACTAACTTTTAAATATTGTAAAATACTGTTTGTTGAATTCTAATAGCGGGTGCATTTTTTCATGAAATCATATGCACTTTGCTTGCACAGTTAAACACAGCAGAATTTTTGTGCAAACAAAAGCAGCAGAAAACACGCAGCATTTTCATTGCATATGACCAAGGTCTAAATCTCAAAGCAAAGTGGATGTGATTCCATAAATTCTCATCTCTCTGTGTTCTGAAGACGCTGCTGAACTCCGGTTTTGGTGCATTTTTTCTTTAAAGGCTTCTTCTGAAAAAAACGCATGAAGAAAAAACTGCTGTTGCATTTTTAAGTGCAGAGTCAAAGCTTTTCTGTACTATTAAAAAGTGTTAAAAACTCTGCTTCATATCTGCCCCAAAATCGCATCAAATAAGAGGGAAAACGCATAAAAGAAATGCAGCAAATACGCAATAATCAGAGAAGATTGTTATTGGGACGTGTGGTGCAGACACTTGCAGAAAAAAAGCAGCAAAAAAACGCAGCATTACGTAATGTGTGAACATGGTCGCAGCATTACCGTTTTATTACATTTTTTATGGATTTAATAGAGAAAAAATATCAATCACACCATTTTTTTTACATAATTTACCGATCACCATAAATAATCTGATCGCTGTGTTGTGCAGGTCGTTACAATTACAGGGACACCAAATATGTCCATGCTATTTGCTGGTTAGCGATGTTTATTATTTTTTTAAAAAATGCATTAAAGTGACAATATTTTTTTCATTATCAAATGTTTTTCATTATTATTTTTTAGTAATTTTATAGGATGAAAAAATCTTTCATTCTGCCTGTAGAGCAAAAATACATACATTGTACAAAGCAATGTATTTCTATCAGTATAATCTGCCTGCTGTTCAGATCAAGTACACAAAATGCTCCTCTTTATATCATCAGGGCTTGTGGCTCAGCAGCTTATGATACAAGGAACTATTTATTTATTTAATTTACTCACTTATACAGTGTCATGAATTCCCCAGCATTTTATTGACTTCAACATCGCTGTCCCCATTGGGACTCACAATCTAAATTCCCTATCAGTATGTGTAATAATATCACCTGTCCTGGGCCCCTTCCTGTAATAAAGTTCCTTGTCCTGGGCCCTTTCTTTAATAATTTCCCCCATTCTGGGCTTCTTCCTATAATAATGATGTCCCCTGTCCTGCACCCTATTCTGTAATATTGTCCCCAGTGGTGTCCCTTATCCAGGTGCTCTTCTCCAAAAAAGATTCTTCTCATCTGTCCTTGCTCCCATGGCAAGAAGCGTCTCCTTCCTGCTGCATGGCAGGTTCAAGAAGGGTGAGTGGTGCATGACAATGACATCATGCGCCACTCATGTCAGGCACGGCGATGTCAGCTGCTGGACACTGATTGAGGCTGAGTTCACACGATGCGTATTTAATGCGTTTCCGCGGCGTTTTTGCAGTTGCGGAAACGCCGCGGAAACGCATTAAAAACGCATGGTAGAAGGGCAGCAATGTTCCCCAATTGAAATCCGCATGTGCTGTGCCCATGATGCGGATTTTTCCGCAGCGTAAACGCTGCGGTCAAAAATCCGCAGCATGTCAATTAATTTTGCAGAAAACGCTGCTCTTTTGCCGCCATTGACTTGCATTAGACCGCATGGAATCCGCATCACTGTATATGCTGATGCGCTTTTCATGCGGTCTAATGTGCGGATGGTACCCGGGTGTGGATGAGAGGACTCTCATCCAGATCCAGGTACCATTAAAAAAAAAAGAATAAAATAAAAAATATATATATTCTCACCTTCTGACGGCCCGCGCAGCGCTCCTGCTTGGTTCCCGGCACTTCGGGGTTGAATGAAGAAGGACCTTCGCTGACGTCAGAGTCATGTGACGGGTCACGTGACGCTGACGTCGGAAGGTCCTAAAGTCTTCACTGCCGGCAGCCGGGACCGAGCGAAGCAGGACACCTGGGGCCATCAGAGGGTAAAGTATATATTTATTTTTTATTTTTTGACATTCACACACTATATAAATCCATGCCGGTTGCATGGATTTATATAGTGTGAAGTTGACAAGCACTTTCCAAGTGATGCTAAAATCGCTTGGGAAGCGCTTGTCAACCCGCATGCGGAAATGAAAGTGAAGACCGCTTCATTTACGCATGTCCCTGGCAGGAAACCGCATGTACAATCCGCATGTACAATCCGCATGCGTTTTTTCCTGCCAGAGAGATGCAGAAACGCTCAGGAAAAAATCCTGAGCATTTCTGCATCGTGTGCACATACCCTGAAGGCGGCTTGTTTAGCTGTTGTGGTGCGTGGAGCCGCAATACATTTCAATGGAATTAGTATCCGGGAATGTACAATTATTTAAAGCACTGGTGGGCCCCCTGATGCTATGGGCCTGGTGCGGTCGCACCCTCTGTAACAGTGTTTGTTACACCCCTGGTTGTGTTTCCACCAAAGATGCAGCTGTTGTATTCTATACTCCAACTCCCCTTCAAAGGCCACATTCCCGCTTTCAGTATTTGGTCAGTATTCGGTCAGTATTATTTCTCAGAAGTGGGAGCCAAAACCAGGTGAGGAACAATCAGAGAAAAGGTATAATAGAAACAATTCTGCATTTATCACCCAGTCCTGTTTTGGCTCCCACCACTGAGAAAAAATACTGACCAAATACTGATAGTGGGGCCATGGCCAAATGCTTGCTATGTGAATCCACCTTTACTAGCTCTATATGAAAGCTAAAGTATGGTGGCCAGACTGATAAATAAATCACACTAGAGATAAGGGAATAGATTACAGTGGAATTGAATTCTGTTGGTATTTTACTAAAATCTGCATTCACCAAAATGATCAGGGGCCTCTATGACAGAAGACCCCTAAAAGTCAGTGACATACAGCTAATAATGCTGGCACCAGGCCCCATCACCTATCTGGCATCACACTTTCAAATGTATCTGTATTTTAGCTGCAGATACAGTTAAGTGCAATGATGGAAGAGAGCCACCAGCTCCCTCTTTCTTTGTCTCCCTGTGTGTCTGAGCTCTGACAACTCAGTACAGCAGGAGCAATGACATCACTACATCTCGCCCCTCGTGTACACCTTCAGACCACATGCTGCAGAGGCAGAGACCGGATCAGCATGGGAATGGGAAGAGGTGAGTATTTTTTTTTTAAATCAATGAGCACATTGTTGGGGCCAACATACTGTTTGGAGGGCTATGTGGGGGGTTAATATAGTATTTGTGTAACATCCCTGGAGGCTTGCTGGCATGGCTTACCACCTCCCACCATGCAATACCGCCATCTTACCTATCAGTTCAGGCTGCACACTTTGCTCCAGTACCTGCTGTGTCTCTTGTCTGATTGCTTAGGGTGGCGCCGCGGTTACTACCTGATTCTTATAGTTACTGTGTGCGCACTCCTAATGCGTCCCCAGCCTATTGTTGTGATACTTAAACCCCCTCCACCCAGTAGGAGGTGCCAGAGCAACACTTTCTTTCAGTGTGTTCTGTGCTATTGAGTTGCCAGGTCCTGTCCTGTATCTTGCTGTTTCTGCCACCCTGGGGGCTGTATACCCAGGCCTGTTGCCTGTATCTGTGACTTCTAGTCTGTTCCACCACCCTGGGGGCTGAGTTCCCAGGCTCATTCCTGTATCTTGTTCCTTGTTCAGTTCCTGTCTGAACTGTGTCCTAGCCCGTTACCTGTTTATCTCTATGTCCGTATCTTCCCTTTTCCTGCAGTGTCTGAACTTGCACCTAACTCCAACTCATTGTCTCTGTACTTCTGTTTGTGAGTTTTGTGTACACTCGCTACTTCATTGTAAGTACCTTGTGTGTATCTGGTTCTGCTTGTTCACCGCACCTGCGGTTTCGCTCTGCTCAGCTTATTCACCGCACCTGCGGTTTCGCTCTGCTCTGCTTGTTCACCGCACCTGCAGTTTCGCTCTGCTCTACTTGTTCACCGCACCTGTGGTTTTGCTCTGTTCTGCTTGTCCACCGCACCTGCGGCTTCGCTCCGCTCTGCTTGTCCACCGCACCGGCGGTTTCGCTCTGCTCTGCTTGTTCACCGCACCTGCGGTTTCGCTCTGCTCTGCTTTTTCACCGCACCTGCAATATCTCTCTGCTCTGCTTGTTCACTGCACCTGTGGTTTTGCTCTGCTCAGCCTGTTCACCGCACCTGCAGTTTCACTCTGCTCTGCTTGTTCACCGCACCTGCAGTTTCGCTCTGCTCTACTAGTTCACCGCACCTGCGGTTTTGCTCTGCTCTGCTTGTCCACCGCACCGGCGGTTTCATTCTGCTCTGCTTGTTCACCGCACCTGCGGTTTCACTCTGCTCTGCTTGTTCACTGCATCTGCGGTTTCGCTGTGCTCTGCTTGTTCACTGCATCTGTGGTTTCGCTCTGCTCTGCTTGTCCACCGCACCTGCGGTTTCGCTCTGCTCTGCCCCGCTTGTCCTCCACGCCTGCGGTTCTGCTCTGCTAGTCCACCGCACCCACGGCTCTGTTCCTGTATCCCCGCGACCCTTCGCTCTCGGAGACATTTGAATCCTTGTCTGGCGAACACGTGCACCAAGGAAAAAATTTTTCTCAAGCTGAAGTACAGGCAATTTATGCACCAGCCCAAATGGAACTATCAGCACTCGTTCCTGCAGATCCACCACGGTACTATGGGGATCCAAAACAAAGCCGTGCATTTGTGGAGCAATGCATGCTGCATTACAAATTCTATGCTCACTATTTTCCCACTGATCGGGTTAAAGTAGCATTTCTGATGTCCTACCTAGCGGGTGATGTCTTGAATTGAATCACCCCCCTATGGGAAGCATGGGATCCTATCGTCTCTGACCTGCAGGCCTTCCTGGTGGCCTTTCTAATGGTCTTCGATGACCCTAACCCTGAAGCTTCTGCTAAAGCTTCCCTTCCCAATATCCTGGAGCAGTCCCGATGGGTGATGCGTGTAGGTAGCCCACCAGTTGCCCAGCCAGAAGAGGCTGCTGCCCACACAGAATCCACACAGGATGACAATGGTCCACAGAATACTTCTCTTCCCAACCTCAAAAGGCAGTCCAGACGTGCAAGGCGTAGAGGTAAACCGTCACGCCAGGTTCTATTCTCCCAAAGACCTCCTGTTTCCCAGCCTGTAGAGGCAGCTACCCACACCGAATCCATGAAGGATGACCATTTTCGTCAGGCAAAGCAGAGGCCGTAACTCAGTCACAAAATCGGATTGCGGTCCTGGTGCGGTTGTTTGGGACACCCTGACGGTCTTTGTCCAGCGAAGGTTGGAGAATCCCTAGACATTAGGCCTGTAGGAGAGGCTGCCCTTGGTGTTAGTGTTTCCGCACCACAGATGACTGTGACTGTCTCCGTGGCAAGTGAAGGCCTCTGATTAACCGGAAGTTTCGGGCATAAAGCATTGAAGAGTCGGTGTCTGATTCCCATCCGACAACTCGAGAATCCGGTTTGGGCATTGTCAGCGGAAGGACGAGCCCTACTCAGAAACAGTCAAAATATGTCTGTACAAATTAAGCTCCAGATTGGAGCATTACACATGAAGAAGTTCACATTCCAGGTGCTGTCTGGTTTACCCACAGGTCGTCTAGAGCCGAGAGATCTAGTGCCTGCTCAGGTCTGGAGATCCTGCATGGTGTTTCCTGGTGGACTGCTGAGGTACAAGGGGTGTCCAGTCCCCATATCTTCAGGACTGTCAGCAGTGTCTTCTTCTTCTTCTTCACCAGATCTGCTAGTCGCTGACTCGCTGTGCGCTGAAGTCTCCGAAGGAAGGGAAATGGAGGCATTGTCCCCACACAGTCTTGACGATTGTACCAATGATATGGCTTCAGATACCATCCCGCCTCGCAGACGTGTCTTCTCAGAAACCAGACTGAAGTTGGTCCCTAAGAAAGGATCCTCCATCTCTAATAAATCTGGAAATAAGTCCATCAAGGCGGTGGCTACCTCCAAGTCTCTGCACCCCTCCAACCAGGCGGAGGACTTCCAGTTGCCCCCTGAATCCTCTGGGGTGCTACCTGATAAAAAATGGAGAGAGACTTTTCTGCACCCTGTACCTGGTACTTCGCCCACTTCATCCAGTAAGCTTGGCAAAGTGTGCATCAAGGCGGTGGTTACCCCCGAGTCTCTGCACCCCTCCAACCCGGTGGAGGATCTCCAGTTGTCCCGTGAATCCTTTGGGGTGCTACCCGATATTAACAAATGGAGAGAGACTTTCCTGTGTCCTATTACTGGTACTTTACTCAGTTCATCTGTTGCTGAGGATGGCTCGATGGGAGGAAGCATCTTAGTCACAAAGATGGTGAGACCAGTTTCATTCCCTCTAGTGGACAGAAGAGGTAATCTTCTTGAAGAGAAGGATCGGCCTCCAAATTCTCTGCAGAAAATCCTTGCAGGCTTGAAGAAGAGGGGGCGTAAATGGTGGGGTACTGTAACATCCCTGGCGGCGTGCAGGCATGGCTTACCACCTCCCACCATGCAAGACCGCCATCTTACCTATCAGTCCAGGCTGCACTCTTTTCTCCAGTACCTGCTGTGTCTCTTGTCTGATTGCTTAGGGTGGTGGCGCGGTTACTGCCTGATTCTTATAGTTACTGTGTGCGCACTCCTAATGCGTCCCCAGCCTATTGTTGTGAGTCACTGGATACTTAAACTCCCTCCACCCAGTAGGAGGTGCCTGAGCAACACTTTCTTTCAGTGTGCTCTGTGCAACTGAGTTGCCAGGTCCTGTCCTGCATCTTGTCTGTTTCCGCCACCTTGGGGGCTGTATACTCAGGCCTGTTGCCTGTATCTGTGACTTCTAGTCTGTTTCCGCCACCCTGGGGGCTGAGTTCCCAGGCTCGTTCCTGTATCTTGTTCCTGTTTCAGTTACTGTCTGAACTGTGTCCTAGCCCATTACCTGTTTGCCTCTATGTCCGTATCTTCCCTCTTCCTGCAGTGTCTGAACTTGCACCTAACTCCAACTCGTTGTCTCTGTGCTTCTGTTTGTGAGTTTTGTGTACACTCGCTACTTCATTATAAGTACCTTGTGTGTATCTGGTTCTGCTTGTTCACCACACCTGCAGTTTCGCTCTGCTCAGCTTGTTCACCGCACCTGTGGTTCCGCTCTGCTCTGCTTGTTCACCGCACCTGCGGTTTCGCTCTGCTCTACTTGTTCACCACACCTGCGGTTTTGCTCTGTTCTGCTTGTCCACCACACCGGCGGTTTCGCTCTGCTCTGCTTGTCTACCGCACCTACGGTTTCGCTCTGCTCTGCTTTTCCACTGCATCTGCGGTTTCGCTCTGCTCTGCTTGTTCACTGCACTGCGGTTTCACTCTGCTCTGGTTGTCCACCGCACCTGTGGTTTCACTCTGCTCTGCCCCGCTTGTCCTCCGCGCCTGTGGTTCTGCTCTGCTGGTCCACTGCACCCGTGGCTCTGTTCCTGTATCCCAGTCTGTACTGGTCCCTATCAGCCTGCATTCATACCTGCCAGTATCTGCCAGTCTGCATTCCAGCCATGCCTGCCAGTACCCGCCTGTCTGCATACCAGCCGTGACTGCCAGTACCCGCCTGTCTACATACCAGCCGTGCCTGCCAGTACCCACCTGTCTGCATACCAGCTGTGCCTGCCCGTTCCTGCATTCCCCAGTGTGGGTCAACAGCTGTGACCCGAGTCTGACCTGGAGTAGCACCTGGTCCCTCTGCTCGGTTCTTCCCTGGTTCACGGAGTCGACTGAGCCGCCGTGCGACCTTAGTCGGACCGAGTTGATACTTAGTCACGCCCCTCCAGGCACTCCTCGGTTCATGATCAAGTGGGATCACTAACCACGCTCACGCCAGTTAGTTCCGGCGTGAGCGTAACAATTTGTAGGGCTATGTGAAGGTGATTATACTTTTTAGAGGTTGCATGGAGGCGATCATACTGTGTGAAGGTGTGTGGGGGCCATTATACTGTATGGAGGGCTGTGTGTGGGGCCATCATATTGTGTGGAGGTCTGTGAGTGTCATCACTGTGTGGGAGGACTGTGTAGGGGCCATCATACAATGTATGAGGGACTGTTATGATCTGCAACATGTACTAAGGAAAGATAGGGGAAAGCTGTCCCTACAGTAAGACTAAGCTGAATCCCTATGATGTAGCGGGCTGCCTGTTCCTTGCGAACAGACCCGCCTTAGTCCTCAGCTAGTCTGAATGAAGACCTATAGAATTAAGGGAGGGGTCCCTAAAAGAACTAAGGACTGGAACAAAAAATGGGACACCTCCTACACAGAAGTTGTTGCAGAACACAAAAAGACAAGCTGACAAAAAGTACTAGAGGTCCCAGAGGACCAAGCGAACTTGACAGAGAAAGGCACAGAAGCACCAGGCTAGAGAGGCAGTAAAACACTGAAGTCCAGCACAGCCAGTAGGACGGAGCTGGAATATAAAGGCAGATGGTCACGTGACCGCAAACCACAAGATAGAAAAAACAAACAGGAGGGTTCTAACAGGGCTTTGTGGGCATCATTCTGTGTTGGGGTCAGTGTGGGGGTATCAGACTGTGCTTGTGGAGGGTACTGTGGAAGAATTCACTGTGGGGTTATCATACTGTGTTTTGATGGGCACTTTTGTTGGCATCATGCATTATGGAGTTATAAGTGTGTGGGAACATATCCAGGCACCGGCTGAGCTTTGATTTTCCTTTGGCCATCGATGTGGTGCATGAGAGCGGCGACTAGACAAATCACCGGAGCTTCTTGATGATGCTCGCGATCATTTAAACCAGCTTTTGACCTCATGGTAGGTGGGGACTTCTGGCTTGCGCTGATCTTCTGCCATAAGATGGGTGGTGAAGGTGAGTATGCGTTCTGGCGTCTTATTTTTCTTTTTCGATTTTCTAAGCTCTTCACCTATATATACTTGCCTCTGGCAATCTGGATTACCAGTGTTAGTTTCATACTGCCTGGTGTGGAGTGGAGGTGTCGGTTGTTGGTAGAGGGATTTGGAGTGTTGATATGTGACTGTTGTTTGGTGTATAGGCATTGTTCATAGATATGCTATTTGTCAGCAGCCAACTGTGGATAGGTTTGAACCCACAACTGTAATATTTTAAATGGAGTTTAATATTTTACACGCTCACAAAAATTGCTGGATTATTGGGGCAGTTATATGGGATAACATCTGATGTCGACGGTTTCAGGCAGTCACCTAATAGTATGGCATTTGTCAGCAACCAAGTGTCAATTGGTTCAACAAAACACAGCTGGCTGACTTTAAATGGAGTGGAATATTTGGCACGCTCCACAAAATTTCTGCATTATTACAGCAGTCATATAGATCACGTGCGTCTGATCATTGAAAAAAGTTCCTCTGTTTCCAAAATATAGTAATGTGAATAAAACTAAAAAAATCTGGCTGTATTCTGCGAACAAGCAAATGGAGCTGTAAAATGGTGTACACTGACACACTGCTACAAAAGGTAAATGGAGGACAATATTTTCCACATTCACTACAAATGGCTGATTTTGGAATGCAGTTATATGTGATACGTCTGATGGACAACCAAGGTTTTAAATACTACACATGCTACGCAACCGCCGCTGATGGGAGAAGTAATTGAAAATTAAAGTAAAAAAAAGTTAAAATAAATAAATATTTAAATAAAAATAATAAACACATTATACTCACCTACCACTTACCTGCACCTTGACTCCGATGTTCTTGTCCCCTGTAAAAAATAAAAAAACACTATATACTCACCATACAGCTAATCCCTGAAGCCATGGTCACCTGCAATAAAGGTAAAATAATAAACCAACCTCATCCTCACCTGTCCGCCGTAGTCCATATACAGAGTGTCCCACAACGATTTCAGTGATAGCACGGCCACATCCAGAGACGTGACTATCCTATCAGGCAGCGGGCGATACACTGACAGGAGCGCTATGGCTCCCGCAGTGTATCACGAGAAGCTGCTGGCTGAGGTCACTGGAGTTCAAACAGCTGATGATCAGTTGAGAGCTCCGGTGATCTCACTTATGGCATTAGTGCTGTGTGGAAATTTTCCCATGCAGCACTAATGCTGTAAGTGAGATTACTGGAGTGCTCAGCTGATCTTCAACTCTTTGAACTTAAGTGACCTCACCCCTGCAGCACATCACTACACATTGACAGGAGTGATTACAGTCCTGTCAGTGTATATAGTGCTGTCTTCTACAGCAGTCACATCAGTGATTGCTGATGTGCCTGCTGTAGAAATGACCCGGATCGCCGTGGGATACTGGGATTATGTCATGCCGGCAGACTGGTGAGGTATAGGGTTGTTTTTTCTTTTGTTTCTAACAGGAGGCAAGGGATTCGGGGACTAAACGAATAATAAATAAATTATTAAAACCATGTGGAAATTTACTTAAATAAAATACTTTATTCCGGCTGTGTCTTTATTGAAAAAACATCAAAACCCTTTACTATGGGGTTAGTAATGGGGCCGTCTTATAGACGCCTCTCCATTACTAACCTGGTCTTCATGTCAGCCGCCAATACAAGGCTCACGTGAACCCCACCCTATTACCCCACTTGCCACTGCTATATGGCAATGGGAAGAGCGAGGCTAAGTGCCTGATTTGGTGCATCTTATGGATGCGCCGTTTCTGGGTCCGCTGAGGGCTGATGTTATTAGCCTAGGAGGGGGCTAGGATCCATGGCCCCTTCCCTGGCTATTAATATCAGCTCACAGCTGTCTGTTTAGCCTTTGCTGGTTAGATTTTATAGGGGGACCCTAAGTCAATTTTTTTCTGGGGTCCCCCTATAATTTAGCCAGTAAAGGCTAAACAAACAGCTGTGAGTTTTTATTAATAGCCAGGGATCATCTTTGGTTAATGGCCCCTTCCCCGGCTAGTAATATCAGCCCCCAGTGGTCGGCTTTCCCTCTGCTCACTATGAAAATGACGTGTGAGCCCACCCCATTTTTTTATTTAATTTATATGAATTCCCATCCCCACTGTGCTTGTTTTTGACGCTGTGTAAACTCACCCGCAGCATGTCAACTTCTGTAGCGGAGATGCAAGTCTCCACTGAAGATTTTGACCGATTGAAATGTCATTACATGTGGTGGATCCGCATGTACTGACAAAACAAGTGCGGCATTAGAACGCAGCGTTTCGAACACATCAAAAGCACTCACTCTTGGTCCTACAATAATCCAAGGGTTAGGGTATGTGCACACGATAGGGACAAGCAGCGTTTTGGACGCAGCATACTTTATGCTGCGTCCAAAGCACTGCGTTCTGTTGAACGCAGGTGAATCCCCATGTGTTCATTGAACCATGCGGATTCACCGCATTCAGTACATTGTACAGATCAGATTTCTCTTGCGAAGACTAGCGACTCCGCAAGAGAAAATGACATGGTGCGGTCTTGAAAGACGCGCTGCATGTCTGTGTCTGCAATTGATCTACGGGCACAGATGAACTCATAGTGGACATGGGATTTCTACAAATCCCATCCACTATGCTGAAACATCTAGCCGCTGAGGGTTTGATGCTGCATAAGCATGTGCTGACAGAGTCCCTTTAAAGCATCTTTCTTATCTAAAGTCTTATAACCGATACACTAATAAAAAAACTAATAACACGTAATTGATAAAAAAAATATAATTCGTTATTTTAATTATTTATTAATTTAAAAAAAATTCATATACTGTATACACAAAAAAAAACCAATGGGGAACACAAAACCCACCTAAAGAACATAAACATAAAAACAAAAAGAACTAACAGAAGGAACATAAAAAAGACACAACCAATAATAGAAAACAGATGTAATTATAAATATCTGTAATAAATATTATCATCAATTATTATTGTGGCACCCCAGCTCTGGTCGCCACAGTGGCAGCAATGTCATGTCTGAGAGCAGGTGGGAGGTTCCCTGGTTGGGGACAATTAGCATGCAGCACCTCCTGCCTCAGTCCAGGGAGGGGAGAAATCTGCCCTTTATAAACTGGATCTGGGGCGGGGTTAGAGAGACCAGCCAGAGAAAAGTTCCAGACAAGTTGCAGATAGGGACAGGTCAGCAGCAGGCTGAGGAGTCCCTGTGGGCAGAGGAGGAACACGAGGCCAGGAGGGGAGCTAGAAGAGCTCATCCTGGCTAGAGACTTAGAAAGCCGGACACTGGAGTCCGAGGCTGTGAGGGTTATAAGCCCAGCAGCAGAAAACCACCACGCAGGGGACTTCAAGTTCTCTGGCCCAAGGAAGCCCAGAGGCTCAGCCACACGAGAGGGACCACTACTGCCCCAGAGAGGTGAGAAGTACGGAAGGCCCGAGTCGCCAGTCATACGGGTGATAACAACACGGTACACTCAGAGACGTGGGCTACCACTACACTACAGCAGGATAGCCAAGTAAGAGTGAAGTCAGCACGGTAGGCCTACAAACTCCCCCTGACCAGCAGGATTTCCCTGTTGCTCTCAGACTGACCAGGCCTCCATTGTTAACCTGTATTCCGGACGGGTCCCTTAATACCACCAACAGTAAAGACCCTGAATTTCATGACAGACTCCGTGTGGTTACTGCTGCTCCCACGCACCATCACCACCAACATCCCTATTTACTGCCCTGAGGCTATACTCCTCCCGTGGGGAGTTGTACTATCCTCTGCTGCACCCACAACACCAGCCTCAGCGGTCTGCCCTACAGCGGCGGTTCACTCTGACCGCAATCCACGGGTGGCGTAGTCGGACATTCAGCAAATAGACTGCCATTTGGTTTGACCGCCCTGGGCACAGACCGGATCGCTGCCACGGAGACTACAACCCCCCAGCATCCACAAGAGGTCCGGTTCCGGGTATCCCCACACACACACGGCCAAGGGGGCGCTTTATTATCTCAGCACAGGAACATTTTTTCAAACACATCCAATTGTGGAACTTATTATTAATCAGAGATCTATTGATTAATATGTTGAATAAAATTAACTTTGTTCTTGGGAAAACCCCTCTAACCCCTTCACGACCAATGCCTTTGATGCGGGCTCACTAACAGCGGCATTTAACACGTGGGGGCAAGAAAGTGTGTCATTGATCCAGCCCATCGGCATGCTCATCATGTAAATGCGGTGCGCCGATGAGTTGTCATGACAGTTGAGGGTCTGCTGAAGACGCCCATGCCTGTCATCACCGTCCTCCTGTGAACGCCTGCCTGTGGCCGGAGTTGATAGGAGATCGTGATTTTTGCTATACATAGCAGTACTGAAGCACTGCTAAGTATAGCACAGGTGATCACATGATCGCAGCTTCAAGTCGCCTAAGGGGAAGACAATAAAAAGTAAAAAAAAGTTTTAAAAATATTAAAAAAATATAAAATATGCAAAAGTTCAAATCACCCCCCTTTTTGCCCCATTAAAGACAAAACAATTAATAAAACAACAACACATATTTGGTATCGCAGAATTCAGAAATGTCCGTTCTATCAAAATATAAAATAAATTAATCTGATTGGTAAACGGCCCAATGAGAAAAAAAATCAAAAGACCAGAATTACTTTTTTTTGGTCGCCGCAGCATTGCAATTAAATGCAATAAAAGGTAATCAAAACATTGTACCTATCCCAAAATGGTAAGGGAAAAACAAAACCGAAAAAAGGAAAATCGCCTGGGGGTGAAGGGATTAAACATTGTGGTTCCTATCAGGCCAGCTTATTGATATACCAGCCTCCCATTCAGGCTGTAGAAAGTTGCACTTTTTTCAGTAAAGAAATTACATACTTTAAGCCGCCACAAGTGACGAATGTTCATCCTTCATGTCTCCCACTTTAATAAGATATATTTCTGCTTGATACTATTTCCATATTGCTGTGTTATAGTTTGATATGTATGCTTTAATAATTTATAGTTGTAGAACACAGCTATAAAGCGTACATACCCTATGCTATCCCCGACTTCCTAATTATTTAGCAGTTCACTGGTAATCAGCAGAAGTTCCTTCATCCAAGAAGCGTTTCTCTAGTCCCTCGTCTTGCATTAAATAAAGTATCTGTAGTTTGAGCTGTTTTACCCTGAGGCTTCTGATACATTTTCTCTTTCATCCTAGTAGTCTGCTGCTGCTATAAAGCTTCGCTTTCAATCATTCTGACAGATTTTGTATTTCATTTCTGGCATTCTAGAGGTTATCCAAGGGTCAGGTCCTCCCATAACCAAAGTGGATTAATGTTATCAAATGTTTAATTAAAAGAAGCTCAAAACAGGATTTACGATTAAAACTTGTCCTGGCTATAAAGATATACTTACACTCAAAAATGAGTATGGCAATTAAAGGACTAAGTAAATACAGTCGAAGAAAATATATATCTTTCACCAAGTGATAAACAAATATGTGGACTAGTATAGAAAGGTATAATTTTATGAGGTCTACAGCTAATGTTTGAATAGGTAGGCCATCAATGGTAGACTGGAAGGGTCTGACTGCCAGAATTAAGACCCATTCACACAAGAGTAGTGTTTTCTCTAAAAATATGCACACACAGCATCATCTAGATGAGGGGTTATGGGGCAAATTTTATGAGATGAAGACACCTAAGGAAACGCCTGCATCTTTTTTGATGTTTTAGGCTATGTGCCCACGATGTAGAAACACTCCGGATTTTTCCTGAGCGTTTCTGCATCTCCCTGGCAGAAAAAAAAGCATGCGGATTGTACATGCGGATTGTACATGCGGATTGTACATGCATTTTTCCTGCCAGGGCCAAGCGGATGTGAAGCGTTCTTCACATGCATTTCCACATGTGGGTTGACAAGCGCTTTCCAGGCGATTTTAGCATCACTTGGAAAGTGCTTGACAACTTGGTCACACTATATAAATCCATGCAACCAGCATGGATTTATATAGTGTGACCCCAAAGAATGGTTAAAAATAAAAAAATAAATCTACGGCAGAATGCGGTACACTGAAGGACCTGCCGACGTCAGCATCGCGTGACCTGTCACACGACTATGACGTCAGCTCAGGTCCTTCAGTCCAAAGCGATCTGCCGGCATGGGAGGACGAGCGCAGCGGGGGCCATCAGAAGGTAAATATAATTACATTTATTTTTTATTTTATTGTTTTTTTCACAGGTTCTATGGTACCCGGGTCCAGAGGAGAGTCTCCTGTCCTCCACACCCGGGTACCATCCACACATTGGAATGCATGGAATGCGCATCTACATATACAGTGATGCGGAATCCATGCGTTCCAATGCAAGTCAATAGCAGCGAAAATGCAGTGCTTCGGCAAAATAATTGGTAGCGCAGCGTTTTTTTACGCAATGATAATCCGCAGCAGAAATTTCCACAGCACATGCGGATTATCATTGGGGAACATGGCAGGCCTTCTACCATGCGCTTTTTAAGCGTTTCTGCAGCGTTTTTGCCGCTGCGGAAATGCTTAAAAAACGCATCTTGGGCACACAGCCTATTTATAGTAATTTTTTGGAATGCCTTTGGCTGGCGGCTTTTTATTTAAACTTGTATTGAATAAGCTAGTGAGTGGCGCCTAAAGAATGATGAAGTCACTTCTATTAACCACTTTGTGTATTTGGAAACTTGAAGCTGTTTAAAGAAGCTCAAAAGACTGAACAGATGCACAGCGAGTCGTAATGCACATGTTCATTCTTTTTAGTGTTTATTTAGTGCTTTTTCAGGCCGGTTATGGAATGGACCCACCACAATAAGATGTGGTCTGCATATACCCTAACTATACACTCTGGAATTCAAATAAAGTAAAATAACTATCCCAAAAGTATTTCTACTTATCTGCAGGGTTTGGACTTTTCAACCCTATAATTTCCTTTCCAAAGTACCAAAGACACGCAAGAAGTCTTTCTCCATCATGCCCACAACTAGGAGCAAGTGGGTTTGGGAAAAGATAACAGTATATTCAGATTCATTGCAGATCATTGGTGAGGGATTTACTGTATAATACATGTATACAGGGTTTTGAAAACCTCATCCATATGTACAGGAAAACAAGCATACAATTCATGGCATGCGGCAAATTTTGTAAAAAAAAATTCTCCTCTAGAAATTTCTTGTTTTTTTTTTACAATCACTATCTGCTTCGATATCTGTTGCTGCTTCAATCATTTTAAAATTCTCATTCAGCTGTTAAAACTACATTAGCTGCAAGTGAAGGGAAAATAAACTGCAATATTCGGAGTCGGCAGCAGCTAATAGAAAATGTACAGAACTGCAGTGTTCCCATACATACATTGTTTACATTCAAAGCCAAAGCAGCAGATGTCATCTGATCAGTGGGGGTGCCGTGTGTCGAATTCCACTTACTGTACCTGTCAAAAGTTTAGACACACCTGTTCATACAATGGTTTTCCATGCTCCTATTGGAATGTGCACATTGTAGATTCAGACTGAAGGCCACAAAATAACAAAGGAACAAATATGGAAACAAGTAGTAAAAGGAACTCATATGGAAATATCTAGTAAAGAAACACATAAAATAAGCCAGAATATGTCTTAAATCTTAGACTCCTCAAAGTACCCCCCATTAACTCTGATGGCTAGAGATGAGCGGATCAAGTTTGATATGAATTTTCTGAAACTCGGTCTCACTCTAATTTGAACATTTTGAGAAAAAAAACTTCCCTGTGACCATTTCCTATCATAAAGCAAGTTAAAGTCATTGCATGACCATACGGGTTTCACCATAATGCCCTGCAGCTATGGCATCTTACAGATTATCATATCTTGTACAGTGATGGCCAGTACCTGGGCCATCAAAGATCAATGGTTCCAAGCAGAGCACAGTTTTAACGGCAGAGTTGTTCTGCATCTTCAGAGACACTGTGTAAGTCTT
This sequence comes from Phyllobates terribilis, assembly GCF_046119375.1. Taxonomy (NCBI): domain Eukaryota; kingdom Metazoa; phylum Chordata; class Amphibia; order Anura; family Dendrobatidae; genus Phyllobates; species Phyllobates terribilis. The sequence goes on from NW_027362761.1 coordinate 795,040,604, forward strand.
TCTCTCCTGTAAAGTGTAATCTCTTATGGTCAGCAAGGTCCTCTTTATCTCTCTCTGTGTCTCTTTCTCATATAGAGTAAGCTCTTATGGTCAGCAAGGACCTTTCTCTCTCTTTCTCCTGTAGAGTATAAGCTCTTATGGTCGACAGTATCCACTCTCTCCTGTAGAGTGTAATCACTTATGCTCAGCAGGGTTCTCTCTTTCTTCTCTAGAGTTTAACCTCATATGCTCAATGGAGCTGTCCCTCTCTTGTAGAGTCTAAGCTCTTATACTCAGCACTATTCTCTCTTTATCTCTCCAGTAGAGTGTAAGCTCTTATGATCAGCAGGGTTCACTCTTTCTCTTCTTCCAGACATGTATTTTACTAGCAATTACACTTTCCAGTTCTGAGATTTGTATCAAATTTGTGGGGGGGGGGGGATTCGGCATAGTTAGTGAATTCAGATTTCAAAAGATTCACTTATCTCTACTGATGACACATCCTTAACATTCACTCAAGCATCTTCATCAGGTAGTCACTTGGAATGTTTTTTCCGACAGTCTTGAGAGAGTCCCCTGATATCCTATGCACCTGTTGGCCGCTTTGCCTCAACTCATCCCAAACCATCCCAATAGGGTTGAGATCAGGTGAATATGTCATGTCATCTAAAGCAGCAGTCCATCCCTCTCCTTCTTGGTCACATAGTCCTTACATAACCTGGAGGTGTATTTTGGGTCATTTGTCACGGGTGTGTCAGAGGTGACAGACAGTGGTCCTGCAGATGTTTGCAGGAGATCTCTACGTTTGGCATTACAAACATCTTCCTAGAGGCCGGCTGTCTCTAGGACCCAGCGCCTATCTCCCGCTGGCTAATTAGCTCCCTGGCCTGGGTGTATAACTACCTGGTGTGTCTGAGAGGGAGGTGCCAGCAATATTCATTACTACTTTTGAGGCTTAGCAAGAGCAGTACTTTGTCCTCTATAGAGCTTGAGGCCGTGTGCGCATTTGTTTGGAGTTGTCTAAAGCTAAGCAATTCCCCCGTTTGTCTACCTTTGTTGTCTATAGAGTTTAGTGGAGATCGACTAGTGCTCATCTCCTTCCTTCCCTAGCCTTAGCCATATGCCAGGGAAAGTCAGGGAGAGGCACACGTGCAGCGATTGTTGAAGAGCCAATATAGGGACGGTAGTTGAGATGGGGTACACTAGTCCAGACTAGGAGATCTCCACTTTCCCTAGTGTCTGGGCTCCCTTTCCCTCTTCCCTCTGTGTTGCACTAGTTTTTCCCACACCTTGCGTGACATCATTGTCCTGTTGTAACACAAATGATGATTCAGCCAAATGCAAACCAGATGGTATGGCATGTCGTTCTAGAATGCTGTGGTTGACATGCTATTTAAGTGTGCTGTGAATTTAAAATAAATCATCTACTGTGTCAGAGGACAAGCACACTTCCCTCCATGCTTCATGTTGGGCACCACAACAGTAGAAACTATCTGCTCACTTTTTCTACTAGAACCCTTGAATTTTGACTCATCAAAACACAGTACAGATTTTCACTGCTCAGTCCTTGTTTTGCTTAATCGAAACAAGTCTGTTCTCGTTTGTGGTCCTCTGCAGTAATCCAACCTTAAAGACGTGCTTCTCGCAGTCTCCTCTGGATAGTTGATGTTGAGATGTGTCTGCTATTTGATGTCTATGCATCATTTATAAGGGATGTTTTCTGAGGTGCTATCAATTTGCTGTTTCTTAGACTGGTAACTCTGATGAACTTATCCCTGCAACATACAGTTAGGTCCAGAAATATTTGGACAGTGACCAAATCTTCGTGATTTGGGCTCTGCATGCCACTATTTTTTACTGAAAAATGAAACAACTGAGATGCAATTGAATTATAGACTTTCAGATTTAATTAACAAGGTTGGACAAAAATATCCTGTAAAACGTTTAGGAATTGCAACCATTTTTCTACAAAGCCTCCTCATATCAGGGGCTCAAATGTAATTGGACAAATTAACTTTACAATAAATAAAATATTATTTTTTAATATTTTGTAGAGAATCCTTTGCAGGCAATAGCTGCCTAAAGTCTGAAAGCCATGGACATCACCAAACACCGGGTTTTCTCCTTCGTGATGCTTTGCAAGGCCTTTACTGCAGCTGACTTCAGATGTTGCTTGTTTGTGGGTCTTTCTGTCTTAAGTTTTGTCTTAAGCATGTGAGTTGAGTTCTGGTAATTGACTTGGCCATTGCAGCATGCTCCACTTTTTTTCCTTAAAAAAAACCTCATGGGTTGCTTTTGCAGTATGTTTTGGGTCATTGTCCATTTGTACTGTGAAGTGCCATGTGATCAATCTTGCTGCATTTGGTAGAAACTGAGCAGAAAGTATAGCCCTTGTAAGGCAGCGCTAGTCATCATACTGGGGTTACTCGCTGCGTCAATCAATGCACACGTCTTTACGTATTTTCTCACAATGCTGCAGTTTATTACTTCATAAGCCACAGTTCGCCGGGTCCAACTCCGTGGCACGCCGACACACATTAACACAATGTTCATGAGCCAAGTGGCACACAGGCCCACTTGCTCCAGGTTACAGCTTACGGCAAGGTAAAAATAGCAATGTTCATATCACAATGTCCATATAGCACAGGGTATTACCTTTGCCGGGTTTAGCTGTCTCAGTCCATTAAGCTTGCCACCACTGTGGCTTTGTGGCTTCCCAGGTAGGGGTCTCTAGCCGTCGTCCCCTCATAGGCTACTGGTATGTCTTCCACACTTAACATCCAGCCTGCGCCTTTCAGGGTTCCTCAACAAGCCGGCTCTCCCTCAAAGGCCACTGGCATCCACGCACAGGATCCGGGCTCGGCCTTTCAGGCTGCCAGGCTTCACTCTCGGCCTCACTAGGCCTCTCACAAACGGTGTCCCACACACACGGAGCACAGGCCTCACGCCTCACACCGAACACACCTGTCTCAAATCACCAGGGTTTATATATCCTGTGCACAGACACCCACATACTGACAGGACCTTGCTGATGTCACAGTCATGTGATCAGTCAGCTGTGTGTATAGGTCCTGTGTGCTGTCCCAGTCATGTGTACAGAGCTTTACTGTGCATACAGGACCTGTGTGATGTCACAGTCATGTGACCAGTCAGTTAAAGGGGAAGGTACATGGTCAGGTAAAACACATCCTGGACCTTTTACAGTAATGCTAGCAAGCTGCTGCATTACATATCCCCCCCCTCTGTTCAAACTTGTGGGGTTGGACACATAATATATACAATAACATTATAACCCCCAGCTCACATAGAGACCATGTACTTTACAATTGTGCTACTCAGCCCCTGGAACCTTAGTCAACGACATTAGCCCATTCCTTAGGGACCTACCATTTGTCACTGTCACTGACTTCGTCAGGTCACCTTTCCGGGTCGTAACCTTGCCAGGTCTCCCCCGCTCCCAGCGGTCAGTCATAATCTTGTCAGACCTCCCCCGCTCCCAGCGGTCAGCCATACAGCGGTGTGACTCACATGCCCTGGTATCTAAGGTCCGGTTCGACTCCGTACTGTCCCGTCCTCTATGGGGTCGTTTGTATGGGCTGCTCAAACCTGAGTTACTGGAGGTCTCACTACCTCTAAACCCACGCCCACTACTCTCAGGACATCTTGAAAGGTCCCTAACTCCAGCTGTAGCAGTTCTGTTATTTAGGGGGCCCTTTCTCTGTCGGGTCTCACTATTTCTAGACGGCTTCCATCTTCTGCTGCTCAGATGATGCTGTCTATCTACTCGCAGTCTAGCGAGATTCAATTGTTCTACCTCCTGCAGGTAGGTCACTCGGTACTCAATCAGCATGCGTATATATTCTAGGCTTTCTTCTGTTCCTACAGCGGAGAAGGACACCATGCCGTCTTCGTCTGGTATCCAGTCCTGATGATCACGGGGACTGCTTACTTTCACACCAGACTTCTTGACCATCATCTGCATGGCTCGACCGCTTCTCCCAATGAGCTTTCTCACCAGAACATGAGGCACCCGGATGACCTCTTCACGCATACTGTGAGCTTTCCTCATCAGTTCCAGTTGTCTAACGGCTTGTTCCGTCTTCAACCGGAGAAACCGCTTCGTGCGAATACATCGCCAATGCATATCACTTAGGATCGCCACCCTCTTCACTGTGACTTCGGTCATGGACAGAACCACCAGCTGTTTAGCTTCGGAGGTCAAGTACACCTTACAGGCTCCCACAGCCTTCTTAAACTCTTCATGCACGGACTCACGGGTGCATTCTTCCCTCAAATCCTCGGGTACATCTACGAGGCATTTGTACCAAGACGTTTCGGTCTCAGCAGTGGTTTCCAGACGATCAACCAGCTCAGGGTTCAGGGACAACTGACTTTCAGCTTCTTCCGCCTGTATGCTTACCCTGAGCTGACTCACAGCTACAAATTCACGAATTTTCGTCTTGACCACTTCCACTTCATATTTATCTTCTGTTACTCTGCTCTTAGCTCTCCTCAGGTCCACCTTCTCATGGTACAAGGGAGTGAGTACAACGTGTTTGCCCTTTTCCTTCTCCAAGGAGGCCTCGCTCACCGAGTGATACTTTGTCAGGCGACTTTTGAGCCCGGAAACCTCTACCTCTAGTTCCGTCACTCGCCTCTCAGCGGCCCGTCTCTGAAGCTCTTCCTGCTTCAACTGCTCTTTTAACAGTAGAGTTCTCTCAGACCTCTCTTGCTTCAAATGGGCCTGAAGCAATTCCTTGAGCTCCCTGATCTCGGCTCTTACTTCCACCGAATCATCCAAGCTCGCATCACTCGAGGAGGTATCTGCTTCACACCTCCCCTCAACAGCGGCCAACTCCTGGCCCTGTCTGTGGCTTCTCCGATGGACTCCTCCATCTTTTTCTGCTCAGCTTCCATCTTGCTGACTGTTTCTTTAAGGCACTTCTCCGCCCTCTGGAGAGTTTCACAGGACATCTGTAGCTCCTTCACCTGAACTTCCAGACCTAGGGTCTTTCCACGGAGATAATCATTCTCCTCACGGGTCTCTTGCAGAGTGGTCTCACCCACTTGGCACACTTGCTCTGCACCCGCCTTATCCTCCTCTAGTTTTTCTTTTACCTTGAGGAGATCCTCATAATCTCTCTTAAGTTGTTGCAGTTCCATACCAAACTTTTCATCACACTCCTTCTTGGAGTCACACAGCTCCTGGTTGAACTGTTCATGCAGTCGTTCTAGGTTTTGTTCACGCCCAGCAACTTCATGCTGCAGCGCCTCTTTGAGGGCAGACAGCTCTAACTGTACCAGGGAGAAGCGATCTTTCACCTCGCATAACTCATCTTCACACACCGCTTTGTCAATCTGTAATTGAAAAACCTCCTCCTTGATTTTGCGGCGGTCCTCCTTAATTCCGTAGAACATTTCCTTCCAATGGTTAATTTCCGAGTTGCTTCCCTCCATGTCTCGCTGCCAGTTCCTCATAACCTGGTATATTTTCTGCTGCTCAGACTCCAGGTTCAGCTGGTCTGAGGACACGTTCCCCAGGTTTCCACATAACTGCTGCACGTCAATCTGACTCTGCGGCCTGATAGGTTCCAGCTCTTGGTCATGACTGGCCGCCTCCCCTTTCAGGGCTGTCGGATCCTGACTCGTCAGTCTCAGTACCGTACCGGAGGTTGCTACTGGCAACGTCATCTCCTCTTCTACCTCTAAAGGAGGATCCACACTTGAAGCATAGGCACACAGTACTATATTCTCTTTATTTTCATTTTCAGGGAGTACTACCGGAGCAACCTTTTTGTGGCCCTTGCGCCGTCGACGACGAGAGGGGGACTCTCTCCCCTCGTCTAGCCCCTCCTGACTGAACTCACTTTTTACTTTCATAGTGTCACAGTCAGCTACTTGGTCTGTGTCACTCCCCATGGTGTTGTGGACTAACAGGTCACCTCCCACTTTGACGTCACCCCCTTCTACTGGAGTTACCCCGTTATCAACGGTCACATTGTCATTTTTAGGAGGTACCAACCCACAACCAGTAACAATTTTCAGTTTTCTACACTCCACACTCTTGTGAAAATCCGCCCCTTTTTTAGACTCCGCCCCCTTTTTAACAACCACACCGGCAGGGTAATTTTTACACAAAAAATCAGCAGTAGTCTTAGGACTCAGTTCACAACATCTCTTACCACCTCCCCGGGCACTCTGGGACAACACTGGCGCCCCCGGAGAGTCCATAGAACGATCCACTGCCGCCATTCCATATGGTGCCCTCAGCTCCTGCGGTTCCTGCACCATGTCCAGTAAAAGTTTCCCAAATACCTGCTCCGGTCCCAACCGGCCCTTCAACCGCTCAACAGCTCCAGACAGATCTGCTGCTTTGCTCACAGCCATCGCGGTACGCTGTTCACACTAGCACTTCACCACTCTCCCGGAAAAATATTCGTGGCCCCACCGAGACACCGCAAACCAGGTTTGAGTGCGACAATAAGCTTCGCAACCCCGCCGAGTTGCCGCAAGATGCTTTATCCACACTCGTCGTCCTGTGCCGTTGACGCTAGCAACAGGGTTGTCGTTGCCGCTAGCAACTGGGCTGCCGTTGCCCGCATTCTCCACCATATGTAAGGCAGCGCTAGTCATCATGCTGGGGTTACTCGCTTCGCTGCGTCAATCAATGCACACGTGCAATGTCTTTACGTATTTTCTCACAATGCTGCAGTTTATTACTTCATAAGCCACAGTTCGCTGGGTCCAACTCCGTGGCACGCCGACACACATTAACACAATGTTCATGAGCTAAGTGGCACACAGGCCCACTTACTCCAGGTTACAGCTTACGGCAAGGTAAAAATAGCAATGTTCATATCACAATGTCCATATAGCACAGGGTATTACCTTTGCCGGGTTTAGCTGTCTCAGTCCATTAGGCTTGCCACCACTGTGGCTTTGTGGCTTCCCAGGTAGGGGTCTCTAGCCGTCGTCCCCTCGTAGGCTACTGGTATGTCTTCCACACTTGACATCCAGCCTGCGCTTTTCAGGGTTCCTCAACAAGCCGGCTCTCCCTCAAAGGCCACTGGCATCCACGCACAGGATCCGGGCTCGGCCTTTCAGGCTGCCAGGCTTCACTCTCGGCCTCACTAGGCCTCACACGAACGGTGTCCCACACACACGGAGCACAGGCCTCACGCCTCACACCGAACACACCTGTCTCAAATCACCAGGGTTTATATATCCTGTGCACAGACACCCACATACTGACAGGACCTTGCTGATGTCACAGTCATGTGATCAGTCAGCTGTGTGTATAGGTCCTGTGTGCTGTCCCAGTCATGTGTACAGAGCTTTACTGTGCATACAGGACCTGTGTGATGTCACAGTCATGTGACCAGTCAGTTAAAGGGGAAGGTACATGGTCAGGTAAAACACATCCTGGACCTTTTACAGTAATGCTAGCAAGCTGCTGCATTACACCCTGTACAGAATTCATCCGACTGCTTCTGTCTTCAGTCACATCAATATACACTAATGACCCAGTACCACTGAAGCCATGCATGCCCATGCCATCACACTGTCTTCACCATGTTTCAGAGGATGTGGTGTACTTTGGATCATGAGTCGTTCCATGCCTTCTCCAAACTTTCTTCTTCCCATCATTTCATATGTCCAAAGAATGCTTTTCCAGAACTGGGCTGGCTGTTATGATCTGCAACAAGTACTAAGTAAAGAAAGGGGAAAGCTATCCCTACAGTAAGACTAAGCTGAATCCCTAAGATGTAGCGGGCTGCCTGTGCCTTGCGAACAGACCCGCCTTAGTCCTCGGCTAGTCTGAACGAAGACCTATAGCATAAAGGGGAGGGGTCCCTAAAAGAACTAAGGACTGGAACAAAAATGGGACACCTCCTTAACAGAGAAAGTTGTTGCAGAACACAAAAAGATAAACTGACAAAAAGGTACTTGAGGTCCTAGAAGGACGAAGCAAACTGACAGAGAAGGCACAGAAGCACCTGGCTAGCAAAACAGTCAAACAACACTGAAGTCCAGCACAGCCAAAAGGGCGGAGCTGGAATATAAAGGCAGAGGGTCAGGTGACCACAAAACACAAGATGGAAAAAACAAACAGGAGGGTTCTAACAGTACCCCCTCTTTTATGAGGATCCTCCGTATCCTCCAGGCCCAAGCCTATCCGGAAACCTCTTGTGGAAAGCTCTAACAAGCCTAGGATCAGAGACATCATACGCCCTTACCCAGGAGTTATCTTCGGGACCGAAACCCTTCCAGGACACGAGATACTGTAATCTCCCTCTATGCCATCTAGAATTCAAGATACAAGAAATTTCATATTTGCCGTCTTCCACCATAGGAGGAACTGTGACAGTGGCATCCCTATCTGATACATCAGCCTTTTTCAACAAGGAAACATGAAACACAGGATTAATCTTCCAGGAAGTAGGGACATCCAACCTAACCGCAGATGGGTTAACAACCTGAAGCACTTTAAATGGACCCACAAACTTAGGACCCAGTTTTTTAGAGGGAATCCTCAAGTTCCTTGAGGACAAGTAAACCATGTCACCCACAGTAAACACAACCTCCTTACGTTTCCTGTCAAAATACTTCTTGGACTTCTTGTTAGCCTCTTGAAGGTTGCAACGTACATTAGTCCAAACTCTCTCTAAATCACCAGAAAAATTCTCCTCCTCCGGCACCGCCGACCCTAATATGGAGAACGAACCAAAAGACGGATGTCTCCCAGTACAACAAAAAAAAGGAGAACACCCAGCTGAGGAGGATGTATGATTGTTAAGAGCAAATTCTGCGAGAGGCAGAAACTCAGACCACACCTCTTGATTGTCAGCCACAAAACAACGCAAAAACTGTTCTACATCCTGGTTCTTTCTTTCAGTCTGTCCATTAGACTCAGGATGATACCCAGACGAAAATGACAAAAAGGTACTAGAGGTCCCAGAAGGACCAAGCGAACTGACAGAGAAGGCACAGAAGCACCTGGCTAGCAAAACAGTCAAACAACACTGAAGTCCAGCACAGCCAAAAGGGCGTAGCTGGAATATAATGGCAGATGGTCACGTGACCGCAAAACACAAGATGGAAAACACAAACAGGTGGGTTCTAACACTGGCTTCTTTAGATTTTTTTTGGCAAAGTTTTATCTGGTCTTTCTATGTTTACGGTTGATTAATGGTTTTGCACCTTGTGGTGAACCCTATCATATTTGCTCTCATGAAGTCTCATGAAGTCTTCTCTTTATGGTAGAATTAGATACTGAAACATCTACTTTCTGAAGAGTCTTCTTCACTGAGGTGGATGTTGTGAAGGTATTTTTCTTCAACATGGAAATGATTCTACGATCATGCACCACTGTTGTTTTCAGTGGCTGTCCAGGCCTTTTTGCTTTCCCAAGCTCACCAGTGCGCTCTTGTTTTTGCAGAATGTGCCAAACTGTTGATTTGGCCGCTCCAAACAGCTATCTGTCTGATGGATTTCTTCTTTTTGTTCAGCATAATGATGGTCTGTTTGACAGGGAATCAGCTCCAGACCTTTAAACTACTTGATAGATTAATGAGAGCATAGCCCATGCAGCCCATTATAAAGCTTTTGAGATAATTGCCAATTACTTTTGGTCCCTTTAAAAAGAGGCAGCTACATATTGAAGAGCTGTAATTCCTAAATCCTTACTTCAATTATGATGGGAATACCTTCAAATTATACCTGAGAGTCTGGATTTTAAAACCATATTGATTATATAACTTTATCTTGAATATGTTTTGGTTAACAGCTAAAATGCCAAAACTAGTGTTACGTCCAAATATTTCTGGAGCTAACTATAGATAATTCTTGGTCTTCCTTTACTGGGGTGGTCCTCATGAGAGACAGTTTCATCATAGCAATTCATGGTTGCATGACTGGACTTAACGGGGTTGTCCACTACTAGGACAACCCCTTCTTGATCTAAATGTTCGGCCCCAATAAAATAAAAAAGCCTATACCCCCCTCCAGTGCCGGCACTGTTCCAGCGGTGTTGGCACTCATGGTTCCGAGGCTCGTTGTGGTTGTTGTGACAAGTGAGTCAGGCACCCAATCAGCACCAGAGTTACTGTCCCCGCCTTTTGTCAAATTGAACATGAAGAGAAAGTATGGATTGCAGCTGATCTCTGAATTCCTCATCATGTTCAATTTGTACGAAGGTGGGGACAGTGACGCCAGTGCTTTTTTGGGCTCCTGGCTCACGTGTTACAACAGCCGCACGAGAGCCCTGGGACTGCGAGTGCCGACACGATTGGAACGGTGCCAGAACAGGAGGTGAGCATACGTTTTTTTTTTATTATATTAGGACCAAGCTTGGGGTATGACAAGGAGTTGTCAAAGTAGTGGACAACTTCTTTAAGGATACTTTCAAGGATCTAGTAATTTTCTGGAATGAATGCCATTTATATCTTACAGTAATGATGGACTGTCGTTACTCTTTGCTCAGTTGAGTGGTTCTTGACCTATTCTGGCATTAAACAGTTGTGGAATAGTGCTCAGCATTTTATGGTACTGTGTGTGGACCAACACTGCCTGTGCAATACAAACCTCCCATTCACAAACACTTTTTGAAGGTTGATAATTTCTCAAATGAATGGTTGATGAGACATGCCTGTTCACTGGAAGCTCTTTCAGGTGACTACCTGATGGAGCTGCTGGACAGAATGCCAAAGGTGTATAAAAGTGTTATCAGAGTAAATGGGCATACATTGAGGAATCTAATGTTTAGCATGTAGTCTGGTTTGTCTCACATGTGTTTCTTTAATCCTTCTTTCCATGTGTGTTATTTTGTGGTTTTGCTGCCTTAAGTCTAAATCTACAATATGCACATTCCAATAACAACAAGGAAAATCATTGCATGGCCATGTATGTCAAAGCTCTTGACTGTACTATATATTGTTGACCTATCTTATCTTTTTTACCACCCGTTTAAGCATCACAGTATAACTAAAAAAACAATTAAACTTCAGGGATGATGATTTCAAAACTGCAAATTGCTTTTCTTCTATTACTGTGACCAGGGCCGGCTCCAGGTTTTTCTGGGCCCCGGGAGAAAGAGTCTCAGTGGGCCCCTTTAACACATACCACAATTCATGATGCATAGATACCGCAGAGAAATATATATATAGTGCAATGTCGAAGATTTCAGTGATTTCACTGACTTGTTACATTACATGAGTTACATGACAGGAGCCATGGCAATAACTAACCCAGTGACCCCACATAATGGAGATGGGCACCACTGGGTGGTCAGTGCAGGAGAAGGGGCCACATTCCAATATACCCCTCCTCTGGATCAGCAAACTGTCACCATCATCACCAACATCCTTGCCCCTTACTTCTCTGCCATTTCTCACAGGACTTCGTGTTTATACTGCAGTGCTGACAGGAGCAGGCAGTAACTCATACAGCGACCCCACATAGTGGAGATGGCACCACTGGGTGGTCAGTGCCAGGAAAAGGGGCCACATTACAATATATATAGCCCTCCTATGGATCAGCAGATTGTCAACAACATCCCTGCCCCTTCCTTCTCAGCCATACCACACAGTCAGGGCCAGGGTTTCCTACAAGATGTTGCAGTGCTGACTGCACGTCTTATGTAATGTCTAGACTATATATAGATATATGATGATGTCATAGTCACATCATCATGTATCTATATATAGACATTACATAAGACGTGCAGTCTCTGACACATAAAGTAATTTTACCGGTGATGGTTGCTGGCTGGCGCTTGAATCCCGAGGAGCTCAAGCTCGGAGGACGCACCTAGGCTGAAGGCAGCGCATGCACTGTAGTCAAGAAGGTGTCGGCCTCTGCATCAGCCTGGATGTCGGCCAGCGCATGCACTCTGCGACACTCGATAGCCGGAGCCGGGAGGCTAAGGATGCATCTGCATGAACACTGGAGAGGATCTGCCGGCCGGCGGTAACCCAGGATGCTGCGGGCGGCACTCACATAGCAACCGAGGTGAGTGGGCCCCCCCCGCTGTCCATGGCCCCGGCACTTGCCCGGGTGCGCCGGGTGCTGACGCTGGCCCTGACTGTGACGGAGGTGGATGTGGACCTACTGCACCACGGTCCGGGTTTACCCTGGAGGAGCCTGACTACTGGTCTCAGAATATGACAACACAATTTTTTTTTTTTTTTTACAAATTTCAGATTTTTTTCACTACTTAAATATAGAAAAAAAAGATATAAGTTTAATATCGGTGTAATCACACTGACCTGTAAAAATACGCTACCAGGTCAATTTTTACTGCACAATAAATGCTATAAAAACACAATCCAAAAAACTGTACAATTGTAGTTTTTCCACAATACCACACACACGCAACTTTTTCCCATTTCTCAGTACTGATTCAGTCAAATGAATGGAATCACTTATCAGTTATGTCTCTTTGAAGAAATGGAGGAAGAAAAAATAAATGGTTGGTTTTGAAGAGTTTAACAGAAATGTTTAGTTTATAGATCTGTATAAAGATGTGAATGTCATACAATTATTACGTTTATAATGTTTAGCTTATTATAGTATACAATATGTATGTATGAAGTGTAGTAGTAGTCTGATTTCCGTGAAAAGAATTTAAGGATACAATAGTGCCCTCTTGTGGATCTTTGGATTACATCTAACAAATGTCACTTACACCACACGCAGAAGTGTGCACCAACTTACAAAACATATTTGCGTGCTTGAATACTCACCTTAAGGGTATACTCACACGAACATATAAAAAATCGGCCTGATTCTCATCCAGGAAAGTATGATTTTTCCATTACAGTTTCCTATGCTACAGAATTCTAATGTATCCGTAATGATCGCATGCCATACTGATGGTCTGTAAGGCATCCAAGGCATCCATTCCTATCATGCTGTAGTTTTTTTCTCATGCCGAATACAGTTGAGAAAAAATTAGCAGATCTGCACTGCCTCATTGAAGTAAAGAAAAAGGGCAGAAGTCAAAAGGTTGGTGCATTGATATCAATAAATTAATAAAGCAAATAATAATGAAGGCACCACAAACAAGAGTGAAACAGGCTGCAAAACACCTGGTAAAGCAGAAAAACCTACAAAAATTGGTGCAGCCAAAATGAGTAGATATAAATATGAATTTATTGAGATAATTACCGTACGTTACAGTTAATAAAAGGCAAGTGTATTAACATAGCAAGCACACTAGAGGGCGACAAAGCACAGCAGGAGGAAGGTTGAAGAGGATAATCTAAAATAGTACCTAAGACTAGGTGATAAATGAATGAAGAAAGGAAGAGGGGATAGGTGGCAAATCAATCAAGACTAATGTAAGTAATGAGTAACAGACAAATCACATGCAGCAAATAAATAAATGGAACAAGTGTTCAGCAAAGTAAAACCACATAGGTAGGTCAGTGAAAACCAATATAAAACACCACCTTACTCATAAATTCCTCCTGCTGAAATGGCGCCAGCCGTGTTTCAGCTCAAGTCAGGGGGGGTGAATGCCTCATTGAATGACACTGACGGAGTGCAATCTGATTTTTTATCGGATTGCACTCTTCCAATTTATACGCAAGTGTGAGCGAACTCTAAAGACCAGATAAGCATGATACTGATATTTATTGAAATGTCTAATATCAAAGGTAGTTTAACTGCTCCACTTTATACATTTAGTTCTTTAGCATTTAGAATTTCTTAATTACTAGCATTATAATATCAAGTAGGAAATATAAAATAAAATATAAAAGTCTACAAGTCATATTAGCAGTTCCACAACCCTAGCAATTAGAAAACAGCAGATGGATGAAATAGTGAGGGGTCTCCTCAACAGAGCAGCTGCTTCTCTTCCACTCTGCTCTGTTGACCGGGCATGACTGCCCAATTGCAGAGAGCCGGCTGTCAATTAGCATGACGTCGTCAGTTACGCTACATTGACAGACCAGTCGGAAAAAGAAGAGCTGCTTCGTTGACGTGGAGCAGCTGAACCGCTGGCAGAAGCGGCCTGCGACCGCTCTGACCCAGTGCTGTTTAGAAATGGCAGATACTTGCCCTTGTTAGAAACTACCTGCCTTTTAGTTTTTAAGCCCATAGTAAAAAAAATAGTCCTGGACAACCCCTTTAAGCCAATTTCTCTTTAGTCATTAGCAACTTTTAGGCACCACCTCTAGCACTCACAGTAGCAAGCTGTGACTACACTGGCTTCTCCATAGAGTAACTGTGTGAGACTGAAAGGGACAATTTTACAAGGTCTGATTGTCCACTCATTTACATATTCATCTGAATGGCTACTAGTTCTAAATTTAGATAGCTGTTATAGCTAAGGACTAGAAAAGTTGCACCAGAAATTATATGGTGGCTGTGTTTTAAGAAGTGGTTAATTATTTGGGGTAGCCTTTTTAAGTCAATAAAAGACAACACTCAGGTATCCCTAAGAAGATGGTCAATAATCACCTTTGCATTGAGAAATATTGCAGAGCAAAGAGCCATTGGCACCCTGCTCCACTACTTACTCTTGAGGCCACACACTAATTTAGGTGCTGATGATGTCAGTATCCTACTGCATGGAGGCAAAGTAACATCACTTCATCCCGCCACCTATGATGATGGCACAGAGAGAAGGGAGTCCTACCTAACTGTGGCAACATGCCGCTATCACAACTAGGTCGGACTTTCTCTTCTTTGTGCCATCATTGTAGGTGGTGGAATGCAGTGAGTGTCAGCCGATTTCTTTTGTTTTCAGGGGTGCAAAGGGTGCTGTAATAATTGCTGAGTAGAGACATAAAAGAATGTATTATCACTGAATGTGTTTATTAAAAGGGGCATTATTATTGAGTGGGGACATAAAGGGGCCATTATTACTAGGGGGGCATAAAAGGCGGCATTATCACTGTGTAGCGTCATAAAAGAGGGAATTATCACTAGTGGAGGAATGAAAGAGATCATTTATACTTAGCATTAATACTGAGTGGCGCTATAAATTGGGACATTATCACTGAGTGGAGAATTAAATGGAACGTTAATACTCAATGGGGACATAAAAAGGGGCATTATTGCAAAGTAGGTGCCTTAAAGACAGCTTTATTACTGTGTTGAGAAACAGTGGGGATGCTCTACAACTGTGTGGTGCACTAAGGCCACGACCCCCCTATCAGTATTTGATCAGTATTCGGTCAGTATTTTTCTCAGGAGTGGAAGCCAAAACCAGGAGTGGGTGATAAATGCAGAATTGGTGACTTGTTTCTATTAGACCTTTTCTCTGATTGTTCCTCACCTGGTTTTGGCTCCCACTCCTGAGAAAAAATACTGACCAAATACTGATTAAATACTGATAGTGGGGCCGTGGCCTAAGGGAAAAAGTAGGAAGAGTGCCATATTTTGCAGAGAAATATCATGGCTGGAAGAAGTTCTAATGACAAAGTGCTGTGGTCAGCTATTCCTGTCACTCCCATAGAAAATTCTGGGACCTATTATGAGAAAACATCTCTAAAGGAAAATACCAGGTGCCGTTTATTTAAAAAAAAATGAATAAACTGTGCTTTATCCACCCTCGCTGTCATGCAGTTCTGAATCTCAACCACTGTTCGGTGTTTCTTATTCTATGGACCACTGAAGTGATGATTACAGTACTGCAGCCAGTCAGTGAGCTCAGTGGCCCATTCCGAGTAGGAGCATGAGCCTCTTAGAGCCGCTGAGCTCACTGATTGTCTGCATCAATGCCAAAGTGAAATCATTGCTGCAGACAATAGCAATCATTTAGAGCGGAGACTCTGTGCTGGGCCCGGGGAGTGGTATTAAAGTACAGTTGTTTGTTTTTAAAACCAAATTGGGTCTGGAAACTTTCTTTAAGGTGGGCCAATTTTGGGTCCTTAGGCAAACCTTTATTTTTTTGTTCAATTGTCATTGCCGCATTCCAAGAGCAATCTTCTTTTTTTCAGCAATATTGTTGTTTGAGGGCTTAATTTTGGGGAGAAAAATTGTATTTGTCAAGGTATAATGCAGGTGCCGGAATGCAACACACAGAGACACAAGGCAAGGACAGCCGAAGATGATTATAAACTATATATATATATATAACAGGTATTCTGAACAAGGTGATAACAACAAGGGTATTGAACGGTAATTTGAAATATTAGCAAAATATGAAGTCTCTCAAAGTAATGTGGTACACCCAGTCAGGGGAGTCACCACGTCAGTTCTTTATCTCTGTATATGGCCCTAGCAGGGGTCACCGGTTATTCCCGCTCGGCCGAAAGTCTTTTCTGGACAAAATCAATTAAAGCAAGTTTAGCTTTTTCCACCCCAACTGCTCCTCTCCCAACCTGAGTACCTAAACCCAACTGGCCCCGGTACCGTGAGTGAACAGTAGAAGTGACAGCCCTGTTCACATATGCAGCTCTTCTGCTTCCACTGGCGTGATTTTCCTGGCTCAGCAGTCTCCGAACTCCTCTCTTCCTTGCCGTTGGAGGCAGTCTCTCAAGACGTGGATAGGGGGATCCAGACCTCGTCTGTCGGCGGGCGACATCAGGTTCCGCGAACTCACTCAGCACCGCAAGCAGGTTCCTACTCTCCTCAGTAGGCACAGCACTCGGGTCACATCTGTGAGGGATCCGGAGCCCATCCACCAGCGCCCGGCTGTGGCACCTCGCAGGCCTCTGGCTTAGGCCTGCCACGCGGGGCTTCTAAACACGCAGGGAGCACGTCTGCTCCTCTCTGCTGCTTGGCACCAAAAACCCCTCAGGCTTGGCGCGCTGGCCTCTTGTACCTTGGAACTCCTTCCTAGAAGTCACCTGACTGGGTCCAGCGTCTAAACCTGCTCCCTCTTCAACTTCTCTTGTACATCTCGGTTCCGCATGACTGTGCCTGACCAGCAGATGGCAATCTCTCTCTATCTTTGAAGCATCCTGTAAGAATCCTCTTAGAGGCTCTTTTGTCTCCATTACAAATGCATCATTATAGGTTACATATAACTTGTAACTAACTTTTATTAAAGGGAGTCTGTCAGCACAAAGCAACTGTTCAAACCAAGCACAGCATCTGACAGAGGACATACCACTAATAAAAATTAATTTTTTTTAGTGTCAGAATCTGTGTTAACTAGAAACTTTTCTTTATTCAGATATGCTAAATTAACTAAACTGATAAGTCACACCTAGGGTGCACTGAGCACTAGAGATGAGCGAACATTCGCTGAATTTATTCGTCGAATGTTCGTCGAACATTACCGAACACCATAGGATTCAATGGGGGGACACAAAAAAGCATATACAACACCTTCAAACGGGCCCAAAAGCTGCCAAAACACATAAAATAAGAGGTAGACACCGGGAAGGTGCCATCAATTGACCCAGAGTACAAGTACTATAATTATTATTACCATTACAGCGACATTTATTCCATGGTGGCGCGCTACATGTGAAAAGGGGTCACCGACTGGTACAAGAGGAAAGCAGACCCTGCCCGCAAGGGTGAACAAACAATGTACAAGGGATGGGTGAGGGTACAGTAGGTCAGGGTACAGCTAGACGTGCAGTGGTATGCTGGAGCGAGGGTTATCGCAGATTGTACTCTTGTCACAGGAAGTGGGTCTTCAGCTTCCTTTTCAAGGTTTCAACGGCAGGCGACAGTCTGATGTGTTGGGGTACAGAGTTACACAGTAGGGGAGATGCACGGGACAAATCTTGTATGCGATCGTGGCAAGAAGAGATAAGAGGGAAGTAGAGAAGGAGATCTTGGAAGGATGAGAGGTTGCGTGCAGGTTACTCATACAGGGAGACTAGGTCACACATGTATGGAGGAGACAGGTTTTCGATGGCTTGGTATGCCAAAGTTAGGCTTTGCAACTGGAGTCTCTGGGCAACAGGGAGCCAGCGCAGGGATTGACAGAGGGGAGAAGCCTGGGAATAGCGGGGTGACAGGTGGATTAATCAGCCAGAACAGTTTAGGATAGATTGGAGCGGTGCGAGTGGTAGAAGAGAGGGCACAGAGCAGGAGCTTGTAGTAGTTGAGGCAGGAGATGATGAGGGCGTGCACTGGTGTTTTTCTAGATTCATGGTTGAGGAATGTGCGGATTCCCGATATACTTTGGACTTGGAGTCAGCAGCAAGTGGAAAGGGCTTGGATCTGACGCTTGAAGGACAGATCAGAGTCAAACTTGCAGGACTGGGGAGAGTGGGCAGCAGTTCACTTTGATGGATAGGTCAGTTGGGGTGGGATGAATGAGATGGTGGAAAGATGATGCATTCTGTTTTATCCATGTTAATTTTTACAAATCTAGCAGAGAAGAAAGATAAAATACAGGACACACATTGTGGGATTCTGGTTAGTAAGGAGGTGATATCAGGTCCAGAGAGGCAGATATGTGTGTCATCAGCATAGAGGTGATACTGAAAGCCGTGAGACTATGAGCTGTCCCAGGCCGAAGTTGTAGATGGAGAAGAGCTGGGTCCTACAACTGAACCTTGGGGGACACCGACACATAGGGGGTGAGATGAGGAGGTGGTGTGTGAGTGGGAGACACTGAATGTCTTGTCAGTTAGGTATGAAAAGATCCAAGACAAGGCCAAGTCTGTGATGCCGAGAGATGAGAGTCTATAGTAGGAGGGTATGGTTTACTGTGTCAAAGGCAGATGACAGGTCAAGGAGGAGGAGGACAAAGTAGTCTTGCTTGAATTTGGCAGTTAGTGAGTCGTTGGTGACTCACTAACTAAACTAAGCAGGGCAGTTTCAGTGGAATGGTGAGCCGGAAGCCAGATTGTAAGCAGTCAAAGAGGGAGCAGGAGGAGAGGTGGGAGGACAGTTCAAAATAGACGTGTTGATCCAGTAGTTTGGAGGCATAGGGGAGAAGTGAGATGGGGCGATAGCTAAACATAGGATGGGTCAAGGGATGGCTTTTGGATGATGGGTGTGATCGTGGTATGTTTGAATCATGAGAGGAAGATGCCAGTTGTTAGTGACAGGTTGAAGAGGAGGGTTAGGCTTGGGATGAAGACTGTGATACAGTTTGGAATGAGGAGGGATGGTATTGGGTCAAGTTCACAGGTGGTGAGATGTGATTTGGAGAGTAGAGATGATCTTCCATGATGGCGGAGAAGCTGGTTTTGGAGGAGGAGAGTTGAGTAGTTTTGAGAAGGGGCTGTTGGGACTTTAAGCTTTGCCCAATTTTGTCAATCTTTTGCTTGAAGAATGAGGCTAAGTCTTCAGCTGAGATAAGAGGAGAGGGAGGGGGAGCTGGTGAACAGAGGAGGGACTTAAAAGTACTGAATAGTTGTTCAGGGTTGTGAAACACCTTTGATATGACAGATGAGAAGTAGGTTTGTTTTGCTGCAGTGAGCAATTCAAAAGCATTCTTAAAACTTCTGTTACTGGACTCCACTCCCTTTCTTTGGCAGTCGAACAGCAGTACGCCTTGTAGATAAGGGGCAGGAAGAACATGTGCTCGAGTAGATGACAAGCGCTGCATCAAGTGACCTCTGCTCCTCTTCCTCCTTCTTAACATCACACACAGTATAGTCCTCAGAGGTGACACCCCAATTACCTTTTTTTTCACCCACGTCAAAACTCTCCAACTGGCCAACTGACTGTGGGGAAGAACAGATGGGGGAGTCTGCAGAGCTGTTCACACATTCTATTCCGGGGCATCAGAGGTCTGATCCAAAGCTTCACAGACTCAAGAGGTGGAAAGCATATGTAGTGATGCCCAAAATTTTTTTCAGGTGATCAGGGTCCGAGAAGAATCTAAACCCTCGTCACCAGACGTTAACCCCTGGGGGTGGGCAGGGATGGGTTGGAGAAAGAAATAAATACACCAGAACATGGAGAACTAAACTAATAAACAGCAGGGGTTGGAAAACTAAACTGCTAAACAGCTAAGGTTGGAGAAAGAAACAAATACACACCAGAGCATAAAGAACTAAACTAATAAAAAACAGGGGTTGGAGAACTAAACTGATAAGACAACAGGGGTTGGAGAACTAAACTACTAAACAGCAAAGGTTGGAGAATGAAACAAATACATACCAGAACATGTGACGTGCCCCCGGGGCAATGGGGTACTCGGCAGCCGGGCCTATGGATGCTGGTGGGGGATATCACGGTGGCTGGCCCGGTCCGTGGCCCAGGGGGGTCAATAAAAAGGGGGATTTTTCTACACTGTGTTCCAAATTATTATGCAAATAATATTTTCTCAGATTTTCCCAAATTACCTATATGAAATGCAGTCATTGTAATTTTCCAGTCAAATAACTATTAGAGTACAATTGAAAGGTTTTTGTACAAACTGCCTATGATAACAGTATATTTTTAAAAAAAAATAAAAACTCAAACTGCACTCAAAATGCATGTTCCAAATTATTATGCACAGCAGAGTTTTCAACCTTTTCATTTTAATAAAGAACAAAAAAATGGATATTTTTGAAATTATAAGCATTAGCAGGTTACTACAAACAATCAGTTTTCAACTCAAAACTTTATTCTAGGTGATGTTACATTTGCACATAGGACCCCTTGTTCGAAAGGAGCTTCTGAACTCTCTCGTCCATTGAATTTGTCAAGTTTTGGATGGTTTCTGCTTCAATTGTTATGTATGAGGACAGAATACCCTCCCAGAGCTGTTGCTTAGATGTGAACTGCCTCCCGCCATCATAGACACTCCTTTTGATGATGCTCCAGAGGTTCTCAATAGGGTTGAGGTCAGGGGAGCATGGGTGCCACACCATAAGTTTGTCCCCTTTTATGCCCATAGCAGCCAGAGATGCTGATGTGTTATGTGCAGCATGAGACGCGGCATTATCATGCATGAAATGATCTCGATGGTCCAGATGGATGGAGTGGAGGATGGATAGTTGATGGACACCCCATGCAAACACGGCTACGGCGCTAACAAGGAGGAGGTGGAGTAATGTTTTGGGCTGGAATCATGGGGAGAGAGATTGTCGGCCCTTTTAGTATTCCTGAAGGGGTAAAGATGAACTCCATAATGTATGCTGAGTTTCTCAAACAGCACTTCCATCCATGGTTCAAGAAGAAGAACCGTGCATTCCGCAGCAAGATCATTTTCATGCATGATAATGCCCCGTCTCATGCTGCACATAACACATCTGCATCTCTGGCTGCTATGGGCATAAAAGGGGACAAAGTTATGGTGTGGCACCAATGCTCCCCTGACCTCTACCCCATTGAGAACCTCTGGAGCATCATCAAAAGGACTGTCTATGATGGCGGGAGGCAGTTCACATCTAAGCAACAGCTCTGGGAGGGTATTCTGTCCTCATGCAACACAATTGAAGCAGAAACCATCCAAAACCTGACAAATTCAATGGACGAGAGAGTTCAGAAGCTCCTTTCGAACAAGGGGTCCTATGTGCAAATGTAACATCACCTAGAATAAAGTTTTGAGTTGAAAACTGTTTGATTTCAGTTTGTAATAACCTGCTAATGCTTATAATTTCAAAAATGACCATTTTTTTGTTCTTTATTAAAATGAAAAGGTTGAAAACTCTGCTGTGCATAATAATTTGGAACATGCATTTTGAGTGCAGCTTGAGTTTTTTATTTTTTAAAAAATATACTGTTATCATAGGCAGCTTGTACAAAAACCTTTCAATTGTACTCTAATAGTTATTTGACTGGAAAATTACAATGACTTCAATTCATATAGGTAATTTGGGAAAATCTGAGAAAATATTATTTGCATAATAATTTGGAACACAGTGTATTTATAGTGGAATTTATAAAGTTTGTGACGCCACCTGTGGAATGCGGCCAAAGGGAGACGCCATTGCGGAGCTGTCCTCTGAAGCTGATGTTACTACAGCAGGAATGGTGTGGCTCTCCACAGGAAGAGCTAGCTCCAGGGCAGTGTGAAAATTGTTGGTTGTGCTGGGCGTTGTAGTGCAGGGGGAAAGATGACGCAGCTGAAATAATGGACGGAGGCAGTGCGGTGCAGTCATCCGAGTCTTTACTCACAGTTCTCATATACGTTCCACTGATACACTGCGCGGGTGCCAGCCTCCCATGTCGAGCTGCGTTCCCCAGACCGGGGGTTCAGCTCTTCCTCAGGTAGGTTAAGAGCACCTGACGGAACCCCGCTTTCTTATGTTCCTCTCTAGACCGACTTCACGCTGGGTCTTCTCCCTCCTGCCCTGCGCTTCCCCACTCACAGTCCCGCTCGGGTGCTCTGAAGTCCCTCTGGGCAACTTGGAGTTCCCGGACCTGCTTGACCCTCACGGTGAATAAGATGAGGCTTTGGCAACTGCACTATAAAAACCAGAAGCCTCTGGTTTTTCCAGCCGAGACCAGGAGTAACACGGCTGGTCCAGGGGCCGGTCCACTTCTTGCGGCCTGATCCCTCTGTCTTCTGACAGATTCGGGGCGTACGGGTGCTGTCCTGCACTCGCAGTACCCCCTGGGATCCCTTCAATAGAATGGAGCCTTACTCCTCTGCTCCCCTCCTGAGCCTCTAGCACTAGGCCCCACTTGTGGGGCAGAGCTCCTAAAGAGACTCTGCTCCCAGACTGCCTTCGACTGACTGCTCTACTCAACTGACTTGCCACCCTAAGATGGCTTCCCTTTTTATACCTCCTCCTATGGTGCTCCCCTACTCTACTTCCTCCACCCACACCCACTACTGGTTCCCCCTACCTTTGGGTTCCCCCCACTCCAGCCAGGGACAGGGCTCAGCAGGAAAGACATTGCATCTTGCCCTTCCTGCCAGCCTTGAGCAGTGTAGTGTTGAACAGAGGCTGGACAGACATCTGTCTGAGATGATCTAGTGAATCCTGCTTTGAGCAGGGGGTTGGACCAGATGACCCAGGAGGTCCCTTCCAACTCTACCATTCTATGATTCTATGATTCTATGAATGTGGGTGTTGGGATTCCGGGCAGCACTCCCTCCTTACCTGAGAGAAGGAGACACCACTAGTGTTGAGCCACCCCCGTAGTGTTCGAGTTCGGTTCGGTTCGTCGAACACCCGTGAGTTCGCCGAACTATTCGTCGAACTGTTCGTCGAACACCTTCGAACACCGTTAAAACCAATGGCAGGCAAACAAAAACACATAGAAACACATAGAAAACACCTTCAAAGGTGTCCAAAAGCTGACAAACTGCTCAGAAGACACAACTAACACATGGAAAAGTGACAAGTACATATAGTCATGCGAAAAGAAAAGAGGTGGAGGAGTAAAAGGAGGGGGAGACACAGATATAGGCATGTCATGCCCTTCTAAAATCCAAAAAGTGAGAAGCCGACACGTTCAGTCCGCTCCTACCCGTGCCACCTCCGTGTCGCCGGGTTTGTGCCAGAGCCGCGGTGAACCCTGATGGCCAGCCCCCCTCTCCCAATACTGGTGCCTGTCCGCTGGTGGGTCGAGCGAGCCCCCCTGTGGTGGAGGCAGCTCTAAGCTTTTTAATTTAAATTGTCTCTCTAATTTGAATGAATACACTTTAAATCCATTTACAAGGATCTATTGGAGGGCAAGTCTCATGCCAGCAGCCGCGTAATTCCAGCTCCAGTAGCGTCCACTAAAGCTGCTGCAGTTAAAAAGCTTTTATAAGGATCGAGCTCGGCTGTCCACCGCAAGGCATCCTACTGCCAGTCCCAGCCCCTATGCCTTGGGGTGCCTCCTGATGCTCTTCACTGAGTATCCCGTGGTCCCGAAGCATTTCCTTTGAAAAAATTAAGTGTCCAAACTACAGGTGGTGTAGCTTGCTTAACAGCCGGGATAATCCGCTGACTAGCAGACACTGCTACTAGGCACAAAGTATTTCCTGGGCTAGATGCAGTTAAAAATTTGTAATTAGATACTCTCGTTGGATGCTGAGAAAGCATTCCATAGAGTCTCCTGGCACGCCATATATGATTCTCTTAAAAAGCTTGGGGTAGGGGTCTAGGGGACCCTTTTATAGCCAAAATCACGGCCCTGTATCACAATACGTCACCTAGGCTGAAGATAAATGGAACTGTAGCACCCTGAGGGCTCGGTTGCTACAGAGGTATTGCACCTCACCCAGAGGTGTGATATCTCACTCTCAGGTAAGGATGGAGTGTGGATCAGGACCCGACACCTGCATGCATTACACCACATTGCCGTGGGGCAGGGCGACCAATATGCCTCTGAGATGGGCACGACAGTCCCTGTCCCTGGCTGGAGTGGGGGGAGGGAACACTGAGGAAGGGGAACCCTGTAGTGCAGGAGCAGGAAGGAAGCAGTTCCTGGGTGCATTGAGAAGGGAGTATAAAAGGTGGGCACCATCTTAGTTCAGTGCAGAGAAGTCTGAGCAGAAGTGGCAGGGAGCAGGGGCTCTGCATGAGCTCTGCTCCGGAGGCGGGCCTAGTAACAGAGGCCCAGGCCTGGAAGACGGAGAAGAAAGGAAGAGGAGCGGAGAAGGCTCCAGGAACGAGGAATGAAGGGATCCCAGGGGTGCGGACGGGCGAGTCACCACCGCACGCCCGAATCCACCTGCGTGGAGGGGTCAGGCCAAAGGGGGAGACCGGTCCCCGAAACTAGTGGAGGCAGGAAACGACCCTCAGCTAGAAACCGGAGGCTGTGACATTTTATGTGGCGCAGCCCCTCGCTACACCCGCTAGGAAGGCACCACATAGGGTTAGGGAAACTGGCGCCAAGTTTACCAAGAGGAGGTCCGAGGCAGCCGGACAGAAGGGTTGGTAAGAAAGGCCAGACAAAGTACACACAAAGGGGATCCTGTGAAGCGCTCCAAAGTTATCTGGGAGTTGTCTGAGCCCCTCACCTGGTGAGCACAGTACGACGTGGGCAGCCGTTACCTTCAGACGTGGTCTGGATAATAAGAACTGTGAGTAAAGGCCCTGGACTGCATCACTGACTCCGTGTCGTTACTGCTACTGCCCTGCACCATCACCCCCATCCTCCGCATACACTGCCCTGAGGCTATACTCCTCCCGTGGGGAGTTATGCTACGCTCTGCTGCACCCACAACAACAGCCTCAGCGGTCTGCCCTGCAGCGGCGGTTCACTCTGACCGCAATCCACGGGTGGCGTAGTCGGACATTTAAACATCAAAACTACATAAATAGTTCCGCCACTGGTTTGACCACCCTGAGCCACGGAACCGGGTCGCCGCCACGAAGACTACAACCACCAGCATCCACCAAAAAGGTTCCGGCTACGGGTGTCCCAAGGCCCAGGGGGTGCATCAGAACATTTTCATCACCTTTCACAATCACCAATGGGACAAGGCAGGGATGTCCTCTGTCCCCTCTCTTATACATCCTAGTGACGGAGCACCTGCTCTCATCAATTCGCCATAACCCCAATATTAGGTGGATTGAGGTGGGAGGCACCGAGTACAAGTGCTCTCTATTTGCTGATGATGTCCTAGTATATATCACTCAATCATATATATCCATCCATGCTGTTATGGCTGAAATAGATCACTTTGTTACATGGTCAAATTTTAAAATCAATGCAGCGAAGTCTGAGGCCCTCGATGTCTCCCTCCCCAAATCCATATAGGATTCCATCCAGTCCAACTTTCCCTTTGCCTGGCCCTCACAGGGTATCAAATACTTAGGAATTCCTATTCATAGAGACCTCTCCCATCTATGTTATCTTAATTTTGGGCCCTTTATTGAACAACTCCATACAGACCACGGTTGGCAAGTTAGAACTGTAAGATTCACTACGTGAACCACTGGTGTTTTGTGGAAAAGCACATGTACACTGTGTTCCAAATTATTATGCAAAAAGTGTTTAGGAGTGATAAGGGAAGAATTTGTTTGTTTGTCAGTTAAACTCATTGATGGTGATGTGTGTCAGGGCTCTTTATATCACTGTAAGCAATTGAAGACACCTGTGCTAATTAGTTTGGCAGGTGTGTCCAATGAAAGGCAAGACTACTTAAGAAGGCTGTCTCACATTATTAAGCAGCCTACATTTTCTGCCAAAATGGGAAAGAAAAAGGATGTGTCGGCTGCTGAGAAGCAACAAATTGTGGAGTGTTTAGGTCAAGGCATGACTACAATCAACATTGTGCGATGATCAGGATGAAGTGTCTTGGCAATCAAGAAGTATGTAGCTGATTCACAGTACACACGTGTGCGTGCTGATAAGGGCAAATTGAGGACTCTTTCCTACAGGCAATTACGTCAGGTTAAAAGAGCAGCGGCAAAAAAGCCTTGTCATAGCAGCAGACAAGTTTTTGAAGCTGCTGGTGCCTCCAACGTCCCCCGAACAACAAGATGCAGGGTCCTTCAGAGGTTTGCAGCTGTGCATACGCCATCCTGTCGACCTCCTCTATCCACTTCACACAAGCAGAAACGGCTCCAGTGGGCTAAACATTACATGAAGACTGATTTCAAAACTATTTTGTTCACGGATGAGTGCCGTGCAGCGCTCGATGGTCCAGATGGATGGAGTGGAGGATGGCTGGTTGATGGACACCCCACGCAAACACGGCTACAGCGCCAACAAGGAGGAGGTGGAGTAATGTTTTGGGCTGGAATCATGGGGAGAGAGATTGTCGGCCCCTTTAGGATCCCTGAAGGCGCTAAAGATGAACTCCATAATGTATGTGGATTTTCTCAAACAGCACTTCCTGCCATGGTTCAAGAAGAAGAACCGTGTATTTCACAGCAAGATCATTTTTTTGCATGATAATGCACCATCTCATGCTGCACATAAAACATCTGCATCTCTGGCTGATATGGGCATAAAAGGGAATAAACTTGTGGTGTGACCCCCATGCTCCCCTGACCTCTACCCCATTCAGAACCTCTGGAGCATCATCAAAAGGAGTGTCTATGATGGCGGGAGGCAGTTCACATCTAAGCAACAGCTCTGGGAGGGTATTCTGTCCTCATGCAAAACAATTGAAGCAGAAACCATCCAAAACCTGACAAATTCAATGGACGAGAGAGTTCAGAAGCTCCTTTCGAACAAGGGGTCCTATGTGAAAATGTAACATCACCTAGAATAAAGTTTTGAGTTGAAAACTGTTTGATTTCAGTTTCTAATAACCTGCTAATGCTTATAATTTCAAAAATGACAATTTTTTTGGTCTTTATTAAAATGAAAAGGTTGATCGAAAAGTTTGGGGTATCTAAGAGTGTGGCAACCCAGTAGTCATGATTACTTCGAATTCTGACAATATGAGGGTCATGTTGCAGGTAGTGCAGCAAGAAGGCACTTATGTGTCTTGCGCATCTCGGAGCCCCAAAATTATTTTCCGGGCTAGATTCTGCTAAAAATTATTATTAATTTTAAATCTGGTGGAGCTTAGTATAGATGGCCTAATAGGATCAGTGCTGCACACTGCTACAAAGCCCAAATTATTTTCCAGCCAAGATACAGATAAACATGATTAGTAATTTTAAATCTGGTGGAGCTTATTTTAGATGGCCTAATAGAATCAGTGCTGCACACTGCTACAAAGCCCAAATTATTTTCCAGCCAAGATACAGATAAACATGATTAGTAATTTGAAAGCTTAAAACGGTTGGTAGGGTGATTTTAACCAATCATCAAGCTTTTACTCTCCCCAGGATGACACAGGGGTAGAAAAGTCGTTTCGGATCCATGATTTGTTCATCTTTATGAACGTGAGTCTGTCTACATTATCAGTGGAGAGCCGCGTGCGCTTATCTGTCAGCACACCACCAGCAGCACTGAACACACGTTCAGACAGAACGCTGGCTGCGGGGCATGACAAGATCTCCAAGGCGTAAGTGGCTAACTCCGGCCATTTATCCAGATTGGAAGCCCAAAAAGAGCAAGGGTCCAGTGACACAGTCATGGCTTCAATGTTTACTTGGAGATACTCCTGTACCATCGTCTCTAGGCGTTGACTATGTGTCAGACTTCTTGTCTCCTGTGGCCTTGCAAAGGATGGGCTAAAAAAGTGGTGAAATGATTCCGCAAAATTGATGTTACCAGCAGATACTGTGGTTCTGTTACGGTTTGAGTGCTGAACACTTGACGGTCCCACGGTTGGCAAGTTGGAACTGTGAGATTCACTACGTGCACCACTGGTGTTTTGTGGAAAAGCACATGTAAGATTCTGCAACAGTCTCTGCTGATACTCCTGCATGCGTGCATCCCTTTCTATGGCAGGAATAATTTCGGCAAATTTACTTTTGTACCGGGGATCTAACAGTGTGGCAACCCAGTAGTCAGGATTATTTCTAATTCTCACAATTCGAGGGTCATGTTGCAGGTAGTGCAGCAAGAAGGCACTCATGTGTGTTGCGCATCCAGGAGCACCAAGTCCCTGTTGTGTTGGTGGCGAGGTAACAATCATGCTTCCTTCCTCTGTCCTCTCCCCCAAACCTCGCACAACAGAAATGTGATCAAGGTCTCCCTCATCTGATGAGTCTTCCATCAGTTCGTCCTCCACTTCTTCCTGGGCTCCTGCACCTTCCTCACTAGTTTGGCTGCTACCATGCGCCCTGGTAAAACCATCTCCCCCACCCTCACATGCCTGCCGCCTTGGTGCTGCCGACCGTTTGGATCTTGCAGATGTTAGCCCTTCCGCATACAACTCCTCCTCCTCTACTTCCTCCACCTCCTCTTGTGCCACCACCTGACTCCGAATTCTGTTTAACATGTGCTCCAGCATGTAAATCACCGGAATAGTCATGCTGATAATGGCATCGTAAGCACTAAACATCTTCGTCGCCATTTCAAAACTGTGCAGAAGGGTGCATAGGTCCCTGATCTGAGACCACTCCTCCAGCGTGATTTGCCCCACCTCTGGATCTCGTTGGCCCAGGCTATACATCAGAACGTATTGCACCAGGGCTTGTCGGTGCTGCCACAGTCGCTGCAACATGTGCAGAGTTGAATTCCACCGGGTAGGCACATCGCATTTTAGCCGGTGAAGTGGCAGGCCCAACGACTTCTGTAGAGATGTAAGTCGCTGAGCTGCGGGATGCGAATGGCGGAAGTGAGCACACAGCGACCGTGCCCTCTGCAGAAGGCCATCTAGTCTGGGATAGTGGGCTAAAAATTGCTCGACAACCAGGTTCAACACGTGAGCCATACAAGGCACGTGTGTGACATTGCCCCGGCGAAGGGCCGCACCCAGGTTTGCAGCATTGTCGCACACGGCCTTCCCTGGTTTCAGGTCCAGTGGAGACAACCATTCATGAAATTGGTTCTCCAGAGCTGACCACAACTCCTCAGCTGTGTGACTCACATTTCCCAGACATTTCAAAGTAAAAACCGCCTGATGACGTTGAGCCCTACTGCCAGCATAGTAAGGAGGTGTGCAGGATCCCTTCTGCGCAGTTAGAAAGCTTGTGGCATGACCAGACAGGCTTTGGGTGCAGGTGGAAGACCGAGAGGAGGTTGAGGAGGCAGAAGCAGTGGAGGAACTTTGACATAAAGAGGATTGACGCACAACTCGTGGGGACGGCAAGACTTGGACAGCAGCCCCTTGTCCTGCTGTCACCATAGTTACCCAGTGCCCAGTCAGCGACATGTAACGCCCCTGTCCATGCCTACTCGTCCAAGTGTCTGTGGTGAAATGCACCCTGTCACACACAGAGTTTCTCAAAGAAGCGGTGATGTTGTGTGCGACATGCTGGTGGAGCGCAGGCACACCTTTCTTTGAGAAGTAGTGCCGACTGGGCATCTGGTACTGGGGCACTGCGACGGACATAAGGTCTCGAAAATCCTCTGTGTCCACCA
This sequence comes from Phyllobates terribilis, assembly GCF_046119375.1. Lineage (NCBI taxonomy): Eukaryota > Metazoa > Chordata > Amphibia > Anura > Dendrobatidae > Phyllobates > Phyllobates terribilis. Next base: position 795,070,259 of record NW_027362761.1, read on the forward strand.
GGCGGAAAGGCAACATTTCTGTAGCCAAGAGCTTGCAGATGGTGAAATTCAACCTCTTAGCTTTCTCATGGCTAGGAGGAAATGGTCTTTTACTTGTCCACATCTGAGGGACCGAGGGCTGGCTATTGTGCTTAGACGGGGTTGATAAGCGTGTCCCCGGCAAACTGCCGGTCTGTGAGGAAGATGCAGGCGGACATGTTAGGTTGCCTTGATCCAAAGGTGGTGCTATCGATGTCGGACAGCGCTCAACACCAGCTGCTGTTACCACCTCCAAAGAAAATGATGACCTGCCAATCACGCTGGCTGTTGCGGGTAAAGAGGTGGCAGGTCTGCGCCCCAAAACAGGTGTGACTGCTTTTCCCCCCAGTCACAGAGGATGAAGAGGCCGCGGATGCACAAGATATGGCAGACGGTGGTTGGCCCGGCCGGCTAGGCCGCATTGTAGCACACTGAGCTTCCCACTGCAACTTATGCTTCATGTCCATGTGCCGGTTCATGCATGAAGTACTCAAACCATGTATTTTTTGGCCTCTACTTAGCTTTTGCTGACAAATGTTACAGATAACACGAGTTGGGTCATCTTTATCGATCTGAAAAAATGCCCAGGCTATGCAAGGCTTAGCACCCATGCGACCTGAAGAGCCACCACGACTTGTGGTGAGAGGCGGAGTTGTGTTTGAGGATGCAGTTGTTGACGTGCTTCCAGTACTACGTCTCTGTCCAGGAAGGCGCAACCTGACCTCGTCGTCACTAGCATCTTCCTCCACCTCCTCTGCTGACCTCATCTCTTGGCTGACTGTGGGTTGACAGTAAGTGGGATCTCCAACCTCATCATCATCACCCTGTGCGTTATCACACCCGTCGTCCTCAGAGCCAACCTGTTCCTGCCCTGACAAAAAACTAAAGTTGTCGCTCCAATCAGGTATTTGAGTCTCATCATCGTCTTCCTCATTGTCTCCACCAACAGGAGTTACAGTTTGGGAATGAGGGTCTACATTATGGTCAGAACCTTCTGCGTTTGGTCCTGGATCCGACTCATAAAGATTCTGGGCATCAGTGCAGATCATTTCCTCGTCTGGATTCACAGAAGCGCTGGAGTCGACCTCTGATTCCCAGGCTATAGTATGAGTAAACAGCTCTGCAGACTCAACCATCTGTTCTACCTCATACTCAGACGGGCAGCTGGAGATTTGGGAGCTGTGAGGAAGCAAGTGCGATTGGGGTGACACCTTTGAGGACTGGAGTATTTGTGATGTTGAAGTTGATGTGGAGGAGAGCCCACTTAAAGGAGCACTTGATATCCGTTGAAGCACCTGCTGTTTTTGTGCCTCATCTGGAATTTGTAGCGATTGACGTGGCCGTAAGAAAGGGATCTTATCACATTGTCCGCTAAAAGAAGTAGACATTTTAGTTTGGCTGGAAGATGGTCTTTCTTCTGCAGATGTTACTGTTGCTTTAACACCTACCCCACGGACACAACCTTTTTTCCCCTTCCCAACACGCCTATTCCCCTTTCCACCAGCAGCAGGCCTTTTTCCACTCATTTTGGTGGTTAACTAATTCACAACTCTGGAGTTGTTTGCACAAAAAAACAATGGATGGGAACCGAGCAGAGCTGAGTGGCCAAACTGTGGTATTAGGCCAAAACTATTGGCTGGGTTAGATGCAGAAAAAAATTATATTCGATTTGCAACCTGATGGAGGTCAGTATAGATGGACTAATAGAACAAGTCCCACACACAGCTAGAAGCCCAAATATTTTTTCAGAGGTAGATGCAGAAAAAAAATATATTCAGTTTGCAACCTGATGGAGGTCAGTATAGATGGACTAATAGAGAAAGTCCCACACACTGCTAGAAGGCCAAATATTTTTTCAGAGCTAGATGCAGATAAAAATTATTTTTAATTTGCAACCTGATGGAGGTCAGTATAGATGGACTAACAGAGAAAGTCCCACACACTGCTAGAAGGCCAAATATTTTTTCAGAGGTAGATGCAGAAAAAAATTATATTCAGTTTGCAACCTGATGGAGGTCTGTATAGATGGATTAATAGAACAAGTCCCACACACAGCTAGAAGCCCAATATTTTTTCAGAGGTAGATGCAGAAAAAAATATATTCTGTTTGCAACCTGATGGAGGTCAGTATAGATGGACTAATAGAGAAAGTCCCACACACTGCTAGAAGGCCAAATATTTTTTCAGAGGTAGATGCAGACAAAAAATTATTTTTAATTTGCAACCTGATGGAGGTCAGTATAGATGGACTAATAGAGAAAGTCCCACACAATGCTAGAAGGCCAAATATTTTTTCAGAGCTAGATGCAGATAAAAATTATTTTTAATTTGCAACCTGATGTAGGTCAGTATAGATGGACTAATAGAGAAAGTCCCACACACTACTAGAAGGCCAAATATTTTTTCAGAGCTAGATGCAGAAAAAAATTATATTCAGTTTGCAACCTGATGGAGGTCAGTATAGATGGACTAATAGAACAAGTCCCACACACAGCTAGAAGCCCAAATATTTTTTCAGAGGTAGATGCAGATAAAAATTATTTTTAATTTGCAACCTGATGGAGGTCAGTATAGATGGACTAATAGAGAAAGTCCCACACACTGCTAGAAGGCCAAATATTTTTTCAGAGCTAGATGCAGAAAAAAATTATATTCAGTTTGCAACCTGATGGAGGTCTGTATAGATGGACTAATAGAACAAGTCCCACACACAGCTAGAAGCCCAAATATTTTTTCAGAGGTAGATGCAGAAAAAAATTATATTCAGTTTACAACCTGATGGAGGTCTGTATAGATGGATTAATAGAACAAGTCCCACACACAGCTAGAAGCCCAATATTTTTTCAGAGGTAGATGCAGAAAAAAAATATATTCAGTTTGCAACCTGATGGAGGTCAGTATAGATGGACTAATAGAGAAAGTCCCACACACTGCTAGAAGGCCAAATATTTTTTCAGAGCTAGATGCAGACAAAAAATTATTTTTAATTTGCAACCTGATGGAGGTCAGTATAGATGGACTAATAGAGAAAGTCCCACACACTGCTAGAAGGCCAAATATTTTTTCATAGCTAGATGCAGATAAAAATTATTTTTAATTTGCAACCTGATGGAGGTCAGTATAGATGGACTAATAGAGAACGTCCCACAAACTACTAGAAGGCCAAATATTTTTTCAGAGCTAGATGCAGAAAAAAATTATATTCAGTTTGCAACCTGATGGAGGTCAGTATAGATGGACTAATAGAACAAGTCCCACACACAGCTAGAAGCCCAAATATTTTTTCAGAGGTAGATGCAGATAAAAATTATTTTTAATTTGCAACCTGATGGAGGTCAGTATAGATGGACTAACAGAGAAAGTCCCACACACTGCTAGAAGGCCAAAAATTTTTTCAGAGCTAGATGCAGATAAAAATTATTTTTAATTTGCAACCTGATGGAGGTCAGTATAGATGGACTAACAGAGAAAGTCCCACACACTGCTAGAAGGCCAAATATTTTTTCAGAGCTAGATGCAGAAAAAAATTATATTCAGTTTGCAACCTGATGGAGGTCTGTATAGATGGATTAATAGAACAAGTCCCACACACAGCTAGAAGCCCAATATTTTTTCAGAGGTAGATGCAGAAAAAAAATATATTCAGTTTGCAACCTGATGGAGGTCTGTATAGATGGATTAATAGAACAAGTCCCACACACAGCTAGAAGCCCAATATTTTTTCAGAGGTAGATGCAGAAAAAAAATATATTCAGTTTGCAACCTGATGGAGGTCAGTATAGATGGACTAATAGAGAAAGTCCCACACACTGCTAGAAGGCCAAATATTTTTTCAGAGCTAGATGCAGAAAAAAATTATATTCAGTTTGCAACCTGATGGAGGTCAGTATAGATGGACTAATAGAACAAGTCCCACACACAGCTAGAAGCCCAAATATTTTTTCAGAGGTAGATGCAGATAAAAATTATTTTTAATTTGCAACCTGATGGAGGTCAGTATAGATGGACTAATAGAGAAAGTCCCACACACTGCTAGAAGGCCAAATATTTTTTCAGAGCTAGATGCAGATAAAAATTATTTTTAATTTGCAACCTGATGGAGGTCAGTATAGATGGACTAATAGAGAAAGTCCCACACACTGCTAGAAGGCCAAATATTTTTTCAGAGCTAGATGCAGAAAAAAATTATATTCAGTTTGCAACCTGATGGAGGTCAGTATAGATGGACTAATAGAACAAGTCCCACACACAGCTAGAAGCCCAAATATTTTTTCAGAGGTAGATGCAGATAAAAATTATTTTTAATTTGCAACCTGATGGAGGTCAGTATAGATGGACTAATCGAGAAAGTCCCACACACAGCTAGAAGCCCAATATTTTTTCAGAGGTAGATGCAGAAAAAAAATATATTCAGTTTGCAACCTGATGGAGGTCTGTATAGATGGATTAATAGAACAAGTCCCACACACAGCTAGAAGCCCAATATTTTTTCAGAGGTAGATGCAGAAAAAAAATATATTCAGTTTGCAACCTGATGGAGGTCAGTATAGATGGACTAATAGAGAAAGTCCCACACACTGCTAGAAGGCCAAATATTTTTTCAGAGCTAGATGCAGAAAAAAATTATATTCAGTTTGCAACCTGATGGAGGTCAGTATAGATGGACTAATAGAACAAGTCCCACACACAGCTAGAAGCCCAAATATTTTTTCAGAGGTAGATGCAGATAAAAATTATTTTTAATTTGCAACCTGATGGAGGTCAGTATAGATGGACTAATAGAGAAAGTCCCACACACTGCTAGAAGGCCAAATATTTTTTCAGAGCTAGATGCAGATAAAAATTATTTTTAATTTGCAACCTGATGGAGGTCAGTATAGATGGACTAATAGAGAAAGTCCCACACACTGCTAGAAGGCCAAATATTTTTTCAGAGCTAGATGCAGAAAAAAATTATATTCAGTTTGCAACCTGATGGAGGTCAGTATAGATGGACTAATAGAACAAGTCCCACACACAGCTAGAAGCCCAAATATTTTTTCAGAGGTAGATGCAGATAAAAATTATTTTTAATTTGCAACCTGATGGAGGTCATTATAGATGGACTAATCGAGAAAGTCCCACACACTGCTAGAAGGCCAAATATTTTTTCAGAGCTAGATGCAGAAAAAAATTATATTCAGTTTGCAACCTGATGGAGGTCAGTATAGATGGACTAATAGAACAAGTCCCACACACTGCTAGAAGCCCAAATATTTTTTCAGAGCTAGATGCAGAAAAAAATTATATTCAATTTGCAACCTGATGGAGGTCAGTATAGATGGACTAATAGAATGATGCTATGCCCAAAAGATTTTACTTCACTAGGTGCAGTAAAAAAATTGGTATTCTATACACAGGTGGTATATCTTGCAACACAGATAGGCTACTCCACTGACTAACACACTCTGCAATAGGCCAAAAAGGATTAGCTTTGCTAGATTCAGCCAAATGTTGTGAAAAAAACTTGCACAGCACTGGCACAGACCTGCCTGGCAAAAACTGATAGGAACTGATGTAACCTAGTCCTGAAAAGGACTGCAATTACAATTAGTCTTTACTCCCACAATCTATCTATTTAAGAGCACAGACCTGCCTGATAAAAGTCGTAGGAAATGCTGTAACCTAGTCCTTAAAAGGACTGCAATCACAACTATTCCCTACTCCCAAGCTATCTGTAGATTTGTGCGAAAATTGGCTTGAAATTAACAAGGTATAGCGCACACAGCAACAGCGGTGCCGTCTAACACGCAGCTGCAGCAGTGAGAAAATGGTGGCGACGGGGAAAATGGCTTGGTCTTATAGGGCAAGGACATGTGACATACACTGCCAATGACACATGCCCTTGCTTGTGTGAAAAACAGCAGTTCGCTCCGTGTGTGCGCTGCTGATAGGCTGACAGACTGCACCTCCCCACTGCAAATGCGGGAAAGAGAAAAAAAAATGGAGATCTTCATTATTCCTGCAGAGATCCATCCCCTGCCCCTCCCCCCACCCCGCTGTACACTCAAACTGCGTATTAACATTAATTTTCATCATTACTGAGAAAAAATCCAGTTATGATTTTGGTGCACGAACAGTTATCGAACATAACCTCGAACAGCCGAATTTTTCTCAAATCGTTCGTGTTCGCCGAACGGCTCGAACACCGCCCAAAACAGCTCGAATTTGAGATTGGCGAACAGTTCGAGTAGAACAACGCTCATCTCTAGACACCACACCTCTGGGTTAGGTGCAGTACCTCTGTGGCTACTGAACCCTCAGGGGCGCCACACATGGAGAACTAAACTAATAGAAAACAGGGGTTGGAGAACTAAACTAATAAGACAACAGGGGTTGGAAAACTAACCTTCTAAACAGCTAGGGTTGGAGAACTAAACCACTACACACCAGGAGATGGAGAACTAAACCAATAGACACCAAGGTGTCACTAGACAGCAAGTGTTGGAATCCCCAAGGCTTGGGGGACAAACCTTTGTATCTAACACTTCCTCCAGTGCTTCTGCAACCTCCACCTCCTCTACGGACTCCACCTGCGCCCTCAACCTCTGCCTTAATGAGACACACGTTCCAACAGTGCAGAAAGAACCCCCCCCCACCTCCCTACTGCACAGCCAGGGCTCACTGCAATCAGGCAATGTTAAAATGAATATGCTTGGAGATCGCAGTCATACAGCTGAAGAGTTGTGGACAGCTCTCCAGGCCGAGTTTGAGCAATGGCTGTCTCCACTGAACCTGGAACAAGGGAAGGCCATGTGCGATAACGGTGCAAACCTGGTGCCGTTCCTACACCGGGGCAACCTCAGACACGTGTCTCGCATCCTCAACCTGATGGTACAGTAATTTCTCCGCCACTATTCTGGCCTGGAAACGCTGCTGCGGAAACCATGGTCTCTGCGTGCTCACTTAAAACTATAAAAATGAGCAGGATCTTTAGTATAAAAGCCAGACTACTAAACAGCAAGCAAATTCCTTAATGATGATAGAAGCCACCATCTCCTTAGCTTCCTGGTATTTTTCTGTGAGAATGAGCTTGTCTCCAACCAGCCAGGAATATCCAGTGAATGGCATGCCACGGTTTGGTATTAGCACCCAGTACCGGAAGCAAAGCCATCGACAATTTCTGTACCTCAGGAATTTTATTTGGTAGACTGGCTGAGCAAACATTAGGAGCTGAAGACACTGATTTTCAGTAGGTGCAAGTATCTCCAGCATGACCTGTTTGTTATTGTTAGATATCAGAGGGAGAACATAACTGGGCTTTGCCAAGGTGCCATATTGCATCTTAAGTCTTATAAACCCTGCACTTGCGTCCTTACATTCTACAGGATGGTGGGGAAGGAGACTGTAGGTTGTGGAGTTGCATTAGTTCCGGTGGTGTTGAGGTGGCAGCGAGGCAATGGCAGGCTGTAGGCTGTCTTGAAGAGATGGGTTTTCAGGTTGTGTCTGAAGGATCCGATTGTGGTGGCTAATCAGACGTGTTAAGGCACAGAATTCCAGAGGATGGGGAATATTTGGTAGAAGTATTGGAGGCGATTGGTTGAGGAACAAATAAGTGTGGAGAGAAGGAGGTCTTGGGAGGACCGGAGATTACGTAAGGGAAAATATCGGCAAATTAGTTCAGAGATGTACGGAGAAGAAAGGTTATGGATGGCTTTGTACGTCAGTGTTCGTAGTTTGAACTGGATACGCTGGACAATTGGGAGCCAGTGAAGGGATCTCAATCTTATGGATTGTTGGAGCCAGTCCACAGTAAAAAAAAGCAGCCATAGAGTTACCGGAACCTTCCCACAGACTTTTCTTAGCCAGGGCTGCTTCTCGGCTGGGGCTAGACTCTTCCGGTGGGCCCTGCTTCTCCATCAGGAGAGTTCATAGTGCAAACCTTGCTGGTTGTGATGATGATGAGGCCATCCATCTCCTTAGTTTTCTGGTACTTGGAATGCAAGCGCAAGTATGCAGCCAGCCACCCACCCACACACAGGCCGCAATACTAAGCTGGCACATTTCTGGACAGCTGCTTGCGCTTGAAATGTTGCCTTTTAGGCTCGTGGAGGCGAAAGCTTTACACAACTTCATGGTGGCAGCCGGGTCTCCATACTCAGTCCCCAGCCACCACTATTGCTCCCGGTGTCATCCCTGCCTTCCACAAGCTTGGGTCCCAGAACTTTACTAGTGCCCTCCCCAGTGCACTTAGTGGGAAGGACCACCTAACCACAAACACGTGGACAAGTGAATTTGGCCAGGGACGGTACATCTCACTGGAGCCAGGCCACAGGAAAAAAGCAGACATAGAGTGTCTGGGAACCTTTCCACCGACTTTTCTTAGCCAGGGCTGCTTCTCGGCTGGGTTGGACGGGCCCACCAGAGAACCGGAGACTCCTCTGGTGGGCCCTGGCTTCTCCTTTAGGAGAGTTCACAGCACAAACAAAGCAGCTGCTATGGGGCTCTTTAGCCTCTTAGAATCAAATCCTCTGGTGGGCCCAATGTTCTTCAGTCTGACACTGCTTCTTGTGAGAGTTGTATTTCACCACAGCCATATTCTTTAGCTCAATGAAAGGACTGACATAGAGGGAAACCGTATCTACTCTGGCTCTCATTTCTCCCAGGAAGTCCTCTAATGCAGCTGTTGCATAAGCAATGGCAGCCCATCCAACATCAGCTCACACTTCTCAGTGGTGCTTAATCACAGACAAAGATCTTTCCTTACACTTTAAATTTAATCACTACAGGGTTGGACAATGGCCTGATCTGCATCGCATTTTGAGAAATAACGTGCATAAGCAAAGCCACGGTTTAGACCACTGAAGGTCATTAAGTGAAACACGTAGAACTTTCCCACAGACTGAAAGAGGGGTATCAAGGCTTCCAAGACAGCCAAAAGTTCCCTGTCCTCCCCAAGAGGATGACTGTCCATGTTCTCCTCTCATCCTCCTCCTTCTCCTCATTATCACCCAATCTGCATTGAGATGAGATGAGGCTTGGCTGCATAGTTCCTTGCTCTGCCTGCAATGCCTCCTCTTTAACTGTGAGCACAGAGCATTTCAGTAGACAGAGAAGCGGGATGGTGACGCTAATTATGGCGTCATCGCCGCTCACCATCTTGGTGGAGTCCTCAAAGTTTTGGAGGATGGCACAGATTTCAGACATCCATGTACACTCATCAGTAGTGTTGAGCCACCCCCGTAGTGTTCGAGTTCGGTTCGGTTCGTCGAACACCCGAGTGTTCGCCGAACTGTTCGTCGAACTGTTCGTCGAACACCTTCGAACACCGTTAAAACCAATGGCAGGCAAACAAAAACACATAGAAACACATAGAAAACACCTTCAAAGGTGTCCAAAAGCTGACAAACTGCTCAGAAGACATAACTAACACATGGAAAAGTGAAAAGTACATATAGTCATGTGAAAATAAAAGAGGTGGAGGAGTAAAAGGAGGGGGAGACACAGATATAGGCATGTCATGCCCTTCTAAAATCCAAAAAGTGAGAAGCCGACACGGCCAGTCCGCTCCTGCCCGTGCCACCTCCGTGTCGCCGGGTTTGTGCCAGAGCCGCGGTGAACCCTGACGGCCAGCCCCCCTCTCCCAATACTGGTGCCTGTCCGCTGGTGGGTCGAGCGAGCCCCCCTGTGGTGGAGGCAGCTCTAAGCTTTTTAATTTAAATTGTCTCTCTAATTTGAATGAATACACTTTAAATCCATTTACAAGGATCTATTGGAGGGCAAGTCTCATGCCAGCAGCCGCGTAATTCCAGCTCCAGTAGCGTCCACTAAAGCTGCTGCAGTTAAAAAGCTTTTATAAGGATCGAGCTCGGCTGTCCACCGCAAGGCATCCTACTGCCAGTCCCAGCCCCTATGCCTTGGGGTGCCTCCTGATGCTCTTCACTAAGTATCCCATGGTCCCAAATCATTTCCTTTGAAAAAATTAAGTGTCTAAACTACAGGTGGTGTAGCTTGCTTAATAGCCGGGATAATCTGCTGACTAGTAGACACTGCTATTAGGCACAAAGTATTTCCTGGGCTAGATGCAGTTAAAAATTTGTAATTAGATACTCTCGTTGGATGCTGAGAAAGCATTCCATAGAGTCTCCTGGCACGCCATATATGATTCTCTTAAAAAGCTTGGGGTAGGGGTCTAGGGGACCCTTTTATAGCCAAAATCACGGCCCTGTATCGCAATACGTCACCTAGGCTGAAGATAAATGGAACTGTAGCACCCTGAGGGCTCGGTTGCTACAGACGTATTGCACCTCACCCAGAGGTGTGATATCTCACTCTCAGGTAAGGATGGAGTGTGGATCAGGACCCGACACCTGCATGCATTACACCACATTGCCGTGGGGCAGGGCGACCAATATGCCCCTGAGATGGGCACGACAGTCCCTGTCCCTGGCTGGAGTGGGGGGAGGGAACACTGAGGAAGGGGAACCCTGTAGTGCAGGAGCAGGGAGGAAGCAGTTCCTGGGTGCATTGAGAAGGGAGTATAAAAGGTGGGCACCATCTTAGTTCAGTGCAGAGAAGTCTGAGCAGAAGTGGCAGGGAGCAGGGGCTCTGCATGAGCTCTGCTCCGGAGGCGGGCCTAGTAACAGAGGCCCAGGCCTGGAAGAGGGAGAAGGAAGGAAGAGGAGCGGAGAAGGCTCCAGGAACGAGGAATGAAGGGATCCCAGGGGTGCGGACGGGGTAGTCGCCACCGCACGCCCGAATCCACCTGCGTGGAGGGGTCAGGCCAAAGGGGGAGACCGGTCCCCGAACTAGTGGAGGCAGGAAACGACCCTCAGCTAGAAACCGGAGGCTCTGACATTTTATGTGGCGCAGCCCCTCGCTACACCCGCTAGGAAGGCACCACATAGGGTCAGGGAAACTGGCGCCAAGTTTACCAAGAGGAGGCCCGAGGCAGCCGGACAGAAGTGTTGGTAAGAAAGGCCAGACAAAGGACACACAAAGGGGGTCCTGTGAAGTGCTCCAAAGTTATCTGGGAGTTGTCTGAGCCCCTCACCTGGTGAGCACAGTACGACGTGGGCAGCCGTTACCTGCAGACGTGGTCTGGATAATAAGAACTGTGAGTAAAGGCCCTGGACTGCATAACTGACTCCGTGTCGTTACTGCTGCTGCCCTGCACCATCACCCCCATCCTCCGCATACACTGCCCTGAGGCTATACTCCTCCCGTGGGGAGTTATGCTACGCTCTGCTGCACCCACAACACCAGCCTCAGCGGTCTGCCCTGTAGCAGCGGTTCACTCTGACCACAATCCACGGGTGGCGTAGTCGGACATTTAAACATCAAAACCACATAAATAGTTCCGCCACTGGTTTGACCGCCCTGAGCCACGGAACCGGGTCGCCGCCACGAAGACTACAACCACCAGCATCCACCAAAAAGGGTCCGGCTCCGGGTGTCCCAAGGCCCAGGGGGTGCGTCAGAACATTTTCATCACCTTTCACAATCACCAATGGGACAAGGCAGGGATGTCCTCTGTCCCCTCTCTTATACATCCTAGTGACGGAGCACCTGCTCTCATCAATTCGCCATAACCCCAATATTAGGTGGATTGAGGTGGGAGGCACCGAGTACAAGTGCTCTCTATTTGCTGATGATATCCTAGTATATATCACTCAATCACATATATCCATCCCTGCTGTTATGGCTGAAATAGATCACTTTGTTACATGGTCAAATTTTAAAATCAATGCAGCGAAGTCTGAGGCCCTCGATGTCTCCCTCCCCAAATCCATATAGGATTCCATCCAGTCCAACTTTCCCTTTGCCTGTCCCTCACAGGGTATCAAATACTTAGGAATTCCTATTCATAGAGACCTCTCCCATCTATGTTATCTTAATTTTGGGCCCTTTATTGAACAACTCCATACAGACCACGGTTGGCAAGTTAGAACTGTAAGATTCACTACGTGAACCGCTGGTGTTTTGTGGAAAAGCACATGTACACTGCGTTCCAAATTATTATGCAAAAAGTGTTTAGGAGTGATAAGGGAAGAATTTGTTTGTTTGTCAGTTAAACTCATTGATGGTGATGTGTGTCAGGGCTCTTTATATCACTGTAAGCAATTGCAGACACCTGTGCTAATTAGTTTGGCAGGTGTGTCCAATGAAAGGCAAGACTACTTAAGAAGGCTCTCTCACATTATTAAGCAGCCTACATTTTCTGCCAAAATGGGAAAGAAAAAGGATGTGTCGGCTGCTGAGAAGCAACAAATTGTGGAGTGTTTAGGTCAAGGCATGACTACAATCAACATTGTGCGATGATCAGGATGAAGTGTCTTGGCAATCAAGAAGTATGTAGCTGATTCACAGTACACACGTGTGCGTGCTGATAAGGGCAAATTGAGGACTCTTTCCTACAGGCAATTACGTCAGGTTGAAAGAGCAGCGGCAAAAAAGCCTTGTCATAGCAGCAGGCAAGTTTTTGAAGCTGCTTGTGCCTCCAACGTCCCCCGAACAACAAGATGCAGGGTCCTTCAGAGGTTTGCAGCTGTGCATACGCCATCCTGTCGACCTCCTCTATCCACTTCACACAAGCAGAAACGGCTCCAGTGGGCCAAACATTACATGAAGACTGATTTCAAAACAGTTTTGTTCACGGATGAGTGCCGTGCAGCGCTCGATGGTCCAGATGGATGGAGTGGAGGATGGCTGGTTGATGGACACCCCACGCAAACACGGCTACAGCGCCAACAAGGAGGAGGTGGAGTAATGTTTTGGGCTGGAATCATGGGGAGAGAGATTGTCGGCCCCTTTAGGATCCCTGAAGGCGCTAAAGATGAACTCCATAATGTATGTGGATTTTCTCAAACAGCACTTCCTGCCATGGTTCAAGAAGAAGAACCGTGTATTTCACAGCAAGATCATTTTTCTGCATGATAATGCACCATCTCATGCTGCACATAAAACATCTGCATCTCTGGCTGATATGGGCATAAAAGGGGACAAACTTATGGTGTGACCCCCATGCTCCCCTGACCTCTACCCTATTCAGAACCTTTGGAGCATCATTAAAAGGAGTGTCTATGATGGCGGGAGGCAGTTCACATCTAAGCAACAGCTCTGGGAGGGTATTCTGTCCTCATGCAAAACAATTGAAGCAGAAACCATCCAAAACCTGACAAATTCAATGGACGAGAGAGTTCAGAAGCTCCTTTCGAACAAGGGGTCCTATGTGAAAATGTAACATTACCTAGAATAAAGTTTTGAGTTGAAAACTGTTTGATTTCAGTTTCTAACAACCTGCTAATGCTTATAATTTCAAAAATGACCATTTTTTTGGTCTTTATTAAAATGAAAAGGTTGATCGAAAAGTTTGGGGGATCTAAGAGTGTGGCAACCCAGTAGTCATGATTACTTCGAATTCTGACAATATGAGGGTCATGCTGCAGGTAGTGCAGCAAGAAGGCACTTATGTGTCTTGCGCATCTCGGAGCCCCAAAATTATTTTCCGGGCTAGATGCAGCTAAAAATTATTTTTAATTTTAAATCTGGTGAAGCTTTAGTATAAATGGCCTAATAGGATCAGTGCTGCACACTGCTACAAAGCCCAAATTATTTTCCAGTCAAGATACAGATAAACATGATTAGTAATTTGAAAGCTTAAAACGGTTGGTAGGGTGATTTTAACCAATCATCAAGCTTTTACTCTCCCCAGGATGACACAGGGGTAGAAAAGTCGTTTCGGATCCATGATTTGTTCATCTTTATGAATGTGAGTCTGTCTACATTATCAGTGGAGAGCCGCGTGCGCTTATCTGTCAGCACACCACCAACAGCGCTGAACACACGTTCAGACAGAACGCTGGCTGCGGGGCATGACAAGATCTCCAAGGCGTAAGTGGCTAGCTCCGGCCATTTATCCAGATTGGAAGCCCAAAAAGAGCAAGGGTCCAGTGACACAGTCGTGGCTTCAATGTTTACTTGGAGATACTCCTGTACCATCGTCTCTAGGCGTTGACTATGTGTCAGACTTCTTGTCTCCTGTGGCCTTGCAAAGGATGGGCTAAAAAAGTGGTGAAATGATTCCGCAAAATTGATGTTACCAGCAGATACTGTGGTTCTGTTACGGTTTGAGTGCTGAACACTTGACGGTCCCACGGTTGGCAAGTTGGAACTGTGAGATTCACTACGTGCACCACTGGTATTTTGTGGAAAAGCACATGTAAGATTCTGCAACAGTCTCTGCTGATACTCCTGCATGCGTGCATGCTTTTCTATGGCAGGAATAATTTCTGCAAATTTACTTTTGTACCGGGGATCTAACAGTGTGGCAACCCAGTAGTCAGGATTATTTCTAATTCTCACAATTCGAGGGTCATGTTGCAGGTAGTGCACCAAGAAGGCACTCATGTGTGTTGCGCACCCAGGAGCACCAAGTCCCTGTTGTGTTGGTGGCGAGGTAACAATCATGCTTCCTTCCTCTGTCCTCTCCCCCCAACCTCGCACAACAGAAATGTGATCAAGGTCTCCCTCATCTGATGAGTCTTCCATCAGTTCGTCCTCCACTTCTTCCTGGGCTCCTGCACCTTCCTCACTAGTTTGGCTGCTACCATGCGCCCTGGTAAAACCATCTCCCCCACCCTCACATGCCTGCCGCCTTGGTGCTGCCGACCGTCTGGACCTTGCAGATGTTAGCCCTTCCGCATACAACTCCTCCTCCTCTACTTCCTCTTCCTCCTCTTGTGCCACCACCTGACTCCGAATTCTGTTTAACATGTGCTCCAGCATGTAAATCACCGGAATAGTCATGCTGATAATGGCATCGTCAGCACTAAACATCTTCGTCGCCATTTCAAAACTGTGCAGAAGGGTGCATAGATCCCTGATCTGAGACCACTCCTCCAGCGTGATTTGCCCCACCTCTGAATCTCGTTGGCCCAGGCTATACGTCAGAACGTATTGCACCAGGGCTTGTCGGTGCTGCCACAGTCGCTGCAACATGTGCAGAGTTGAATTCCACCGGGTAGGCACATCGCATTTTAGCCGGTGAAGTGGCAGGCCCAACGACTTCTGTAGAGATGTAAGTCGCTGAGCTGCGGGATGCGAACGGCGGAAGTGAGCACACAGCGACCGTGCCCTCTGCAGAAGGCCATCTAGTCTGGGATAGTGGGCTAAAAATTGCTGGACAACCAGGTTCAACACGTGAGCCATACAAGGCACGTGTGTGACATTGCCCCGGCGAGGGGCCGCACCCAGGTTTGCAGCATTGTCGCACACGGCCTTCCCTGGTTTCAGGTCCAGTGGAGACAACCATTCATGAAATTGGTTCTCCAGAGCTGACCACAACTCCTCAGCTGTGTGACTCACATTTCCCAGACATTTTAATGTAAAAACCGCCTGATGACGTTGAGCCCTACTGCCAGCATAGTAAGGAGGTGTGCAGGATCCCTTCTGCGCAGTTAGAAAGCTTGTGGCATGACCAGACAGGCTTTGGGTGCAGGTGGAAGACCGAGAGGAGGTTGAGGAGGCAGAAGCAGTGGAGGAACTTTGACATAAAGAGGATTGACGCACAACTCGTGGGGACGGCAAGACTTGGACAGCAGCCCCTTGTCCTGCTGTCACCATAGTTACCCAGTGCCCAGTCAGCGACATGTAACGCCCCTGTCCATGCCTACTCGTCCAAGTGTCTGTGGTGAAATGCACCCTGTCACACACAGAGTTTCTCAAAGAAGCGGTGATGTTGTGTGCGACATGCTGGTGGAGCGCACGCACACCTTTCTTTGAGAAGTAGTGCCGACTGGGCATCTGGTACTGGGGCACTGCGACGGACATAAGGTCTCGAAAATCCTCTGTGTCCACCAGGCGGAAAGGCAGCATTTCTGTAGCCAAGAGCTTGCAGATGGTGAAATTCAACCTCTTAGCTTTCTCATGGCTAGGAGGAAATGGTCTTTTACTTGTCCACATCTGAGGGACCGAGGGCTGGCTATTGTGCTTAGACGGGGTTGATAAGGGTGTCCCCGGCAAACTGTCGGTCTGTGAGGAAGATGCAGGCGGACATGTTAGGTTGCCTTGATCCAAAGGTGGTGCTATCGATGTCGGACAGCGCTCAACACCAGCTGGTGTTCCCACCTCCAAAGAAAATGATGACCTGCCAATCACGCTGGCTGTTGCGGGAAAAGAGGTGGCAGGTCTGCGCCCCAAAACAGGTGTGACTGCTGTCCCCCCAGTCACAGAGGATGAAGAGGCCGCGGATGCACAAGATATGGCAGACGGTGGTTGGCCCGGCCGGCTAGGCCGCACTGTACCACACTGAGCTTCCCACTGCAACTTATGCTTCATGTCCATGTGCCGGTTCATGCATGAAGTACTCAAACTATGTATTTTTTGGCCTCTACTTAGCTTTTGCTGACAAATGTTACAGATAACACGAGTTGGGTCATCTTTATCGATCTGAAAAAATGCCCAGGCTATGCAAGGCTTAGCACCCATGCGACCTGAAGAGCCACCACGACTTGTGGTGAGAGGCGGAGTTGTGTTTGAGGATGCAGTTGTTGACGTGCTTCCAGTACTACATCTCTGTCCAGGAAGGCGCAACCTGACCTCGTCGTCACTAGCATCTTCCTCCACCTCCTCTGCTGACCTCATCTCTTGGCTGACTGTGGGTTGACAGTAAGTGGGATCTCCAACCTCATCATCATCACCCTGTGTGTTATCACACCCGTCGTCCTCAGAGCCAACCTGTTCCTGCCCTGACAAAAAAACTAAAGTTGTCGCTCCAATCAGGTATTTGAGTCTTATCATCGTCTTCCTCATTGTCTCCACCAACAGGAGTTACAGTTTGGGAATGAGGGTCTACATTATGGTCAGAACCTTCTGCGTCTGGTCCTGGATCCGACTCATAAAGATTCTGGGCATCAGTGCAGATCATTTCCTCGTCTGGATTCACAGAAGCGCTGGAGTCGACCTCTGATTCCCAGGCTATAGTATGAGTAAACAGCTCTGCAGACTCAACCATCTGTTCTACCTCATACTCAGACGGGCAGCTGGAGATTTGGGAGCTGTGAGGAAGCAAGTGCTATTTGGGTGACACCTTTGAGGACTGGAGTATTTGTGATGTTGAAGTTGATGTGGAGGAGAGCCCACTTAAAGGAGCACTTGATATCCGTTGAAGCACCTGCTGTTTTTGTGCCTCATCTGGAATTTGTAGCGATTGGCGTGGCCGTAAGAAAGGGATCTTATCACATTGTCCGCTAAAAGAAGTAGACGTTTTAGTTTGGCTGGAAGATGGTCTTTCTTCTGCAGATGTTACTGTTGCTTTAACACCTACCCCACGGACACAACCTTTTTTCCCCTTCCCAACACGCCTATTCCCCTTTCCACCAGCAGCAGGCCTTTTTCCACTCATTTTGGTGGTTAACTAATTCACAACTCTGGAGTTGTTTGCACAAAAAAACAATGGATGGTAACCGAGCAGAGCTGAGTGGCCAAACTGTGGTATTAGGCCAAAACTATTGGCTGGGTTAGATGCAGAAAAAAATTATATTCGATTTGCAACCTGATGGAGGTCAGTATAGATGGACTAATACAACAAGTCCCACACACAGCTAGAAGCCCAATATTTTTTCAGAGGTAGATGCAGAAAAAAATATATTCAGTTTGCAACCTGATGGAGGTCAGTATAGATGGACTAATACAACAAGTCCCACACACAGCTAGAAGCCCAAATATTTTTTCAGAGGTACTGTAGATGCAGATAAAAATTATTTTTAATTTGCAACCTGATGGAGGTCAGTATAGATGGACTAATAGAGAAAGTCCGACACACTGCTAGAAGGCCAAATATTTTTTCAGAGCTAGACGCAGAAAAAAATTATATTCAGTTTGCAACCTGATGGAGGTCTGTATAGATGGATTAATAGAACAAGACCCACACACAGCTAGAAGCCCAATATTTTTTCAGAGGTAGATGCAGAAAAAAATATATTCAGTTTGCAACCTGATGGAGGTCAGTATAGGTGGACTAATAGAACAAGTCCCACACACTGCTAGAAGGCCAAATATTTTTTCAGAGCTAGATGCAGAAAAAAATTATATTCAGTTTGCAACCTGATGGAGGTCAGTATAGATGGATTAATAGAACAAGACCCACACACAGCTAGAAGCCCAATATTTTTTCAGAGCTAGATGCAGAAAAAAATTATATTCAGTTTGCAACCTGATGGAGGTCAGTATAGATGGATTAATAGAACAAGACCCATACACAGCTAGAAGCCCAATATTTTTTCAGAGGTAGATGCAGAAAAAAATATATTCAGTTTGCAACCTGATGGAGGTCAGTATAGATGGACTAATACAACAAGTCCCACACACAGCTAGAAGCCCAATATTTTTTCAGAGGTAGATGCAGAAAAAAATATATTCAGTTTGCAACCTGATGGAGGTCAGTATAGATGGACTAATACAACAAGTCCCACACACAGCTAGAAGCCCAATATTTTTTCAGAGGTAGATGCAGAAAAAAATATATTCAGTTTGCAACCTGATGGAGGTCAGTATAGATGGACTAATACAACAAGTCCCACACACAGCTAGAAGCCCAAATATTTTTTCAGAGGTACTGTAGATGCAGATAAAAATTATTTTTAATTTGCAACCTGATGGAGGTCAGTATAGATGGACTAATAGAGAAAGTCCGACACACTACTAGAAGGCCAAATATTTTTTCAGAGCTAGATGCAGAAAAAAATTATATTCAGTTTGCAACCTGATGGAGGTCAGTATAGATGGATTAATAGAACAAGACCCACACACAGCTAGAAGCCCAATATTTTTTCAGAGGTAGATGCAGAAAAAAATATATTCAGTTTGCAACCTGATGGAGGTCATTATAGATGGACTAATACAACAAGTCCCACACACAGATAGAAGCCCAATATTTTTTCAGAGGTAGATGCAGAAAAAAATATATTCAGTTTGCAACCTGATGGAGGTCAGTATAAGTGGACTAATAGAACAAGTCCCACACACTGCTAGAAGGCCAAATATTTTTTCAGAGCTAGATGCAGAAAAAAATTATATTCAGTTTGCAACCTGATGGAGGTCAGTATAGATGGATTAATAGAACAAGACCCACACACAGCTAGAAGCCCAATATTTTTTCAGAGGTAGATGCAGAAAAAAATTATATTCAGTTTGCAACCTGATGGAGGTCAGTATAGATGGATTAATAGAACAAGACCCACACACAGCTAGAAGCCCAAATATTTTTTCAGAGCTAGATGCAGAAAAAAATTATATTCAGTTTGCAACCTGATGGAGGTCAGTATAGATGGATTAATAGAACAAGACCCACACACAGCTAGAAGCCCAATATTTTTTCAGAGGTAGATGCAGAAAAAAATTATATTCAGTTTGCAACCTGATGGAGGTCAGTATAGATGGATTAATAGAACAAGACCCACACACAGCTAGAAGCCCAATATTTTTTCAGAGCTAGATGCAGAAAAAAATTATATTCAGTTTGCAACCTGATGGAGGTCAGTATAGATGGATTAATAGAACAAGACCCACACACAGCTAGAAGCCCAATATTTTTTCAGAGCTAGATACAGAAAAAAATTAGATTCAGTTTGCAACCTGATGGAGGTCAGTATAGATGGACTAATAGAATGATGCTATGCCCAAAAGATTTTACTTCACTAGGTGCAGTAAAAAAATTGGTATTCTATACACAGGTGGTATATCTTGCAACACAGATAGGCTACTCCACTGACTAACACACTCTGCAATAGGCCAAAAAGGATTAGCTTTGCTAGATTCAGCCAAATGCTGTGAAAAAAACTTGCACAGCACTGGCACAGACCTGCCTGGCAAAAACTGATAGGAACTGATGTAACCTAGTCCTGAAAAGGACTCAAATTACAATTAGTCTTTACTCCCACAACCTATCTATTTAAGAGCACAGACCTGCCTGATAAAAGTCGTAGGAAATGCTGTAACCTAGTCCTTAAAAGGACTGCAATCACAACTATTCCCTACTCCCAATCTATCTGTATATTTGTGCGAAAATTGGCTTGAAATTAACAAGGTATAGCGCACACAGCAACAGCGGTGCCGTCTAACACGCAGCTGCAGCAGTGAGAAAATGGTGGCGACGGGGAAAATGGCTTGGTCTTATAGGGCAAGGACATGTGACATACACTGCCAATGACGCATGCCCTTGCTTGTGTGAAAAAAAGCACTTCGCTCCGTGTGTGCGCTGCTGATAGGCTGACAGATTGCACCTCCCCACTTTAAATGCGGGAAAGAGAAAAAAAAATGGAGATCTTCATTATTCCTGCAGAGATCCATCCCCTGCCCCTCCCCCCACCCCGCTGTACACTCAAACTGCGTATTAACATTAATTTTCATCATTACTGAGAAAAAATCCAGTTATGATTTTGGTGCACGAACAGTTATCGAACATAACCTCGAACAGCCGAATTTTTCTCAAATTGTTCGTGTTCGCCGAACGGCTCGAACACCGCCCAAAACAGCTCGAATTTGAGATTGGCGAACAGTTCGAGTAGAACAACGCTCATCTCTACTCATCAGCTCTTATGTGCGTAGGCTGACCTGAATGCCGATGGGCGTGTTGAAGCTGGTACTCAACAAGTGCCCTCTGCTGCTCACAAATCCTTCCCAACATCTGCAATGTTGATTTCCAACATGTGGTGACATCGCAGAGCAATCGGTGAGCTAGAATCTGCAAATGCTGCTGAAGCACTGCCAGGGTGGTGGAAGCTATGGCTGACTTTCTGAAATGGGCACACACGTGTTGTACAAGCAGCTCTGGCAGATCTGGGAAGGTTTTGAGAAACCACTGAACCAATAAGTTGAGCACATTTAGTGCTCTCTCATTACTAATGTGTACTCCTGTATGAAGAACAATATCAACACCGAAAAATTAAAACATGAAATATAGCCTGCTTTATATACTAAGGTACTAAGAAAACCAATTTTGATTATATCTTGTGTACCCTTTTAACAAAAATATCTGCACCAAAGAATTAATTTCACTAGAGTAGAAGTAGTATAATTGTGACTGACAGCTAAACCCAATAGATGGAGACCCAATCAGGATTCTCCACATTTCCAAAAATTAGTGACAGACAGCAGAAAAGTGGCATCAATTTCACCAAAGTAGAAGTAGTTTAATGGAGACAGAAACCCCTTCTACTACAGCCAAACCCAATAGATGGAGACCCAGTTAGGATTCTCCACATTTCCAAAAATTAGTAGCAGACACCAGCAAAGTGGCATCAATTTCACCAGAGTAGAAGTCGTTTAATGGAGAAAGAAACCTCTTTCATTACAGCCAAACCCAATAGATGGAGACCCAATCAGGATTCCCCACATTTCCAAAAATTAGTGGCAGACAGCAGCATCAATTTCAGTACAGTAGAAATTGTAGAATTAGGAACGACACCTCTTCCACTACAGCCAACCGAGTAGATGGAGACTCAATTAGAAGTGTTTACATTTCCCTAAATCAGGGCCTAACACCACCAAAATGGCATCAATTTCACCAGAGTTTAAGTAGTATAATGGGGACCGACACCGCTTCCACTACAGCCAACCCAGCAGATGGAGACATAATCAGAACTGTTCACATTTAAAAAAAGTTAGGGCCTAAGACCACCATTTCCGTGGCCTACAGATTGGAGATGGTGGAGTTCAATCTCTTAGCTTTGTCATGTGTAGGAGTAAACAATCTTTTAAGTGACAACTGTGAGACTGAGGCCTGGCTGCAGTGCTGAGAGAGGGCAGCATACGGTGAAATGGACAAATGGCTAGACCGTGAGTGATGTGCAGGCGGAGATGTTACGGTGGATTGAGAAACATGTGGTGTGCTCAGTGAAACAAACACAGCAGGCATATCGGCTTCTGTTACAGCTGACGGGCTCTCACTCAGCCTGACTGGAGCGAGTATACAACTGTAGGTTCTGCGGTTGGAGACCCCCTGCATAACAATACTTGGCACGGTAATGGAGGAGGAGGAAGAAGCAGCAGATGCGTTTGATGGGGCGGCTGATGGTTGTTTATTGAAAACCAATTTTGAGTTTATCATGTTTGTGTACCCCTTTGTGGAGAACAATATCTGCACCAAATAATTAATTTCACTACAATATGACTATACAAATAGATGGAGAGCAAAACCTCTTCCACTACAACCAACCCAGGAGATGGAGACCTAACCAGGAGTATTCACATTACCCTAAATTAGGGACTAACACCAACAAAGTGGCATTAATTTACTAGAGTAGAAGTAGTATAATGGAGACATAAACCTCTTCCACTACAGCCAAACCCAATAGATGGAGAGTGAGACCCAATCAGGATTGTCCACATTTAAGAAAATTAGTGGCAGACACCAGCAAAGTGGCATCAATTTCACCAGGGTAGAAGTAGTTTAATGGAGACAGAAACCTCTTCCACTACAGCCAAACCCAATAGATGGAGAGTAGTGATGATTGAGCACTAAAATGCTCTGGTACTCGTTGATCGGGTCAAGCAACTTGGAATGCTCGAGTGCTCAGTCCGAGTAACGAGCCCAATGTAATTCTATGGGAAACTCAAGCATTTTTCCGGCAGCCCTCCGGTGGTCTGCAGAGGGCTTAAAAATTGCCCAAATCGAAGAAAAAAGTGCTCAAATGACATGGGAACAGCATGGGGAAGACCCCAGAAGCACCTCTGACTCCCAGGTCACTGCTGTCACAACGTTGTCAGAAGTATTACGCCACTTTTACGGATTCACAATAAAACATACAAAAACAAAACCAAAATGGATTTTCCTGGGAAAAAAAGTTAAGGAACATCCTTTCCAGGGTAATGACTTGTATATAAGGCAAAATAAATATCCAAAAACAAAAATGCTCCTCCACACCTTGGGCTATCTTTACACATAGCGTTTTTGATGCGTTTTTGCACATTTGCATTGCTTTCAACGATGAAAAATACACTGCTCAAAAAAATAAAGGGAACACTTAAACAACACAATGTAACTCCAAGTCAATAACACTTCTGTGAAATCTACCTGTCCAGTTATGAAGCAACACTGATTGTGAATCAATTTCTCCTGCTGTTGTGCAAATGGAACAGACAACTGGTAGAAATGATACCCCCTATAAAGGAGTGGTTCTGCAGGTGGTGACCACAGACCATTTCTCTGTAATCATCCTTTTTGGCTCTTGTTTTGGTCACTTTTTCATTTTGCCATTGCTCTCACCCCTAGAGGTACAGTAGCATGAGGGGGTGTCTACAGTACAACCCACAGAAGTTGCTCAAGTAGTGCAGTTCATCCAGGATGGCACATCAGTGCGAGCTGTGGCAAGAAGGGTAGCTGTGTCTGTCTGCACAGTGTCCAGAGCATGGAGCAGATACCAGGAGATGTGGAGGGAGCCATAGGAGGGCAACAACCCAGCAGCAGGTCCGTTACCTCCTCCTTTGTGCAAGGAGGAACAGTAGGAGCACTGCCAGAGCCCTGCAAAATGACCTCCAGCAGGCCACAAATGTGCATGTGTCTGCACAAACGGTTAGAAACCGACTCCATGAGGGTGGTATGAGGGCCCAACGTCCACAGATGGGGGTTGTGCTCACAGCCCAACACTGTGCAGGACGCTTGGCATTTGCCAAAGAACACCAGGATTGGCAAAGTCGCCACTTCACAGATGAAAGCAGGTTCACACTGAGCACATGTGACAGATGTGACAGAGTCTGGAGATGCCGTGGAGAGTAATCTGCTGCCTGCAACATCCTTCAGCATGACCGGATTGGCAGTGGGTCAGTAATGGTGTGGGGTGGCATTTCTTTTGAGGGCCGCACAGCCCACCATGTGCTCACCAGAGGTAGCCTGGCTGCCATTAGGTACCGAGATGAGATCCTCAGACCTCTTGTGAGACCATATGCTGGTGCAGTTGGCCCTGGGTTCCTCCTAATGCAGGACAATGCCAGACCTCATGTGGCTGGAGTGTGTCAGCTGTTCCTGCTAGATGAAGGCATTGAAGCTATGGACTGGCCAATTCATGCCACGTGTCCAGCTTGGATACCCAATAATTATAAGCACAGAAGAACCAAGGAGGATGTTGGTACGGTCAGCAAGTTACTCCTTCAGCATCTTCTGAAACTTTTTCCTCCTTGTGAGAGTACCCTGAGCCTCAGGCCCTGTGCGAAGGGAGGGTCTGAGAAAACTGTCCCAGAACTTTGACAGTGTTCCCCTGCCTCTGCGGGATTGCATTTGTGCCTCTCTCGCCTGTACTTCTTGGTTGTCCAACGAACTGTGACTTCTGCAGCCAGCGTTTTCAGATGGGAATTTTTTTAATAATTCCGCAACAAGGGCATTCTGGTACTGCCCCATTTTATTAGGCCTGTCCTGCAAGGGAATAAGAGGCAGAAAGTTCTCCTTGTAGCATGGGTCTAGAAGTGTCATCAACCAGTAATGACTGTCACATAAAATTTGGACAACGCGAGGGTACGGGAAAGGCAGCGTAACATAAACTCATCCATGAGTGCCAGACTGCAAAGAGGCAGGACTTCCATGTCCTCACCAACAGGACGACTGACCATGCTCTCCTCCTCATCCTCCTCCTCTTCCTCCTCCTCCCTGTCCTCAGGCCATCCACGCTGAACAGACGGTATGACAGTTTTGCAGGTAGTACAATCTATAGCGCAGGAAACTAGCTTCTGTTCTCCTCCTCCTCCTCTTCCTCATTGTCACCCAATCCACGTTGGGATGAGATGAGGCTGGACTGTGTGGAATCACCCTGTATGGTTCCTTGCTCCATCTCATTGTGCTCCGCCTGCAATGCATCCTCTTTAATTGTGAGCAGAGAGCGTTTCAGAAAACAGAGAAGTGGGATGATGATGAATTATGTTCATTTTCATAAGAGTCAACCTGTCAGTATTTTCAGTTGACAGGCGGATGCGCCTATCGGTTATAATTCCACCGGCGGCATTAAAAACCTGCTCTGACAAAACGCTAGCGGCAGGGCAGGCCAGGACCTCCAAGGTGTAGATCGCCACTCACCATCTTGGTGGACTCCTCAAAGGTTTGGAGTATGGTACAGAAGTCTGACATCCATTTCAAACCCTGAGGTCTTATATGTGGAGTCTGACCTGAATACCGATGGCCGTGTTTTTGCTGGTAGTCAACAACTGCCCTCTTCTGCTCACAAATCCTTCCCAACATCTGCAATGTAGAGTTCCAACGCATGGGGACATCGCACACACGTCGGTGAGCTGGAAGCTGCAAATGCTGCTGAAGCACGGCAAGGACGGCGGAAGCTGTAACTAACTTTCTAAAATGGGCACAAACGCGGCGTACTTTGACAAGCAGATGCGACAGATCTGGGTAGGTTTTGAGAAACCGCTGAACCACGAGGTTAAGCACATGGGCCAGGCATGGTACGTGTGTGAGCTCGTCTTGCTTCAGAGCCGCCACCAGATTCCGGCCATTTTCACACACGACCATGCCTGGCTGTGGGGTCAGCGGTGTCAGCCACAGATCTGCCTGCTTTTTCAGAGCTGTCCACAACTCTTCAGCGGTGTGTCACCTAAGCATATTAGCTTCAGCACAGCCTGTTGCCGATTGTGGTCCTTTTGGAGATGGAAGCAGAAGAGGAGGAGGAGGTGCAGGAGCTATAGAATGTGGGGGCAACCCTAATAGACCCAGGGCCCGCAATCCTCGGCGTCGGGAGGATGTGTTCCGTCCCAAGGTCCGACTGGGTCCCAGCTTCCACTATATTAACCCAGTGTGCCATCAGCGAGATGTACCATCCCTGCCCACAAGCATTTGTCCACGAGTCCGTGGTTAGGTGGACTTTCCCAGTAACTGCATTGTTGAGAGCACGGCTAATGCTGTGGGACACGTGCTCGTGTAGTGCGGAGACGGTACACCGGGAGAAATAGTGGTGGCTGGGGACCGAATACCAAGGGATGGCCGCCGCCATCAGGTTGCGGAAAGCTTCCGTCTCCACGAGCCTAAAAGGCAACATTTCGAGCGCAAGCAGTTGCGAAATGTATGAAGTTAGTAGTGTGGCCTGTGGGCCGTTGGCTGCGTATTTGCGCTTGCTGCCTTGTGCCTGATCATGCTAGTGGTGGTCAGGCTGCTAGTTTTGCTACCCCTGCTGATGCTGGCCTGGCAGGTGGTGCAAATGGCCTTTTTGGGGTTATCTGTAGAGTGTTTAAAAAACAACCAGACTCGGGAAGACCTAACAGTTGTACTGGCAACTTCCATCGTGTTGGTGTTACGGGAAACGCTTTCCCGCCTTGTGTCTGTGGCCACCACACTGCTTCTTCCTGCCTGTTGTGGTGCTACGCCTCTCTCCCCCTGTGTGCTGCTGTCCTCGTTCTGCATGTACCCCTGCCAGGTTGAGTCAGTTACTATATCATCCACCACCTCATCTTCCACTTCCGTCTCTGGTCCTCCTCCTGACTATCTGGCAATTGTGTCTCATCATCATCATCCATCTCTTGTGACAGTGATTGCTCTTTCCCACTGTTGCCTTCATGTGACCATGGCTGCTCAAATATTTGGGCATCGCTACACACATTCTCCTCTTGACTCACTTGAAGCTGGCTGGGCGAGAGGCCTGAATCTACAAATGGAAAAGTAAACAGTTCTTCTTAGTGTCCAAGTGTGGGATCAGTTGTCTCTGGGCACTCAGTATGGTGGGAGGAAGGAGAATCAGGGTGAGCAATATGAGTTACAAGCTTCCCGGCTACTGAGACTTGACCACGTGGAACACAGGGTGGTAGTGGTGGTGGCAAAGTGACTGGAAGCATTATCTGCTATCCAACCAACAACCCTTTGACATTGCTCTGAGTTCAATAGTGGTGTCCCCTAGCAATTGGGACAGGAAGGTCGAGTGACAAGATGTGGGCGTTTGTTGTGGCACAATTTCAGCTAGCCCACGGCCTCGGCCTCTGTGTACACCATCACGTCCAACTCCCCGTTCCTTGCCACGCACCTTGCCCATTTTAAACGGAGGACAATATTTTCCACGTTCACTAAAAATGGCTGATTTTTGAAAACAGTTATATGTGATACGTCTGACAGAGAACCACAGTTTTAAATAGCAGGTGTAATGCACACGCCCGGACTGACTGGCGTGTGCGTGTATATGTAGTGATTCCACTGGACCGTACCGGAGAGTGAATGCCTGGAGGGGCGTAACTAAGTATCCACCCGATCCGACCAAGGTCGCACGACGGCATACGACGCCAGTGCACCAAGGAGGAACCGAGCAGAGGGACCAGGTGCTATTCCAGGTCAGACCCCGGACACGGCTGTTGACCCACACCGGGGAATACAGGAACAGGCAGGTTAGGCTAGCACACAGACTGGTGGGTATAGGCAGACACGGCAGATATGCAGACGGGTGGATGCAGGCAAGCACGACTGGTATGCAGGCAGGGAGGTACTGGCAGGTATGACAGGTTGGAGCACAGAGTGGATAGGACCCAGTACAGACTGGGACTCAGGAACAGAACCGCAGATGCAGTGGACAAACACAGCAGAGTGAGGCCGCCCGGAGCGGCGAGCAAGAGCAGAGCAAGACGAGACCGCCTGGAGCGGTGAGCGAGAGTAGAGCAGGACGAGGCCACCTGGAGCGGTGAGCAAAGGGTCAGAGCAGAGCGAGACTGCCGGAGCAGTGAGCAAAGGGTCAGAGCAGAGCGAGACTGCCGGAGCAGTGAGCAAAGGGTCAGAGCAGAGCGAGACTGCCGAAGCAGTGAGCAAAGGGTCAGAGCAGAGCGAGACTGCAGGAGCAGTGAGCAAAGGGTCAGAGCAGAGCGAGACTGCCGGAGCAGTGAGCAAAGGGTCAGAGCACAGCGAGACTGCCGGAGCAATGAGCAAAGGGTCAGAGCAGAGCAAGACTGCTGGAGCAGTGAGCAAAGGGTCAGAGCAGAGCAAGACTGCCGGAGCAGTGAGCAAAGGGTCAGAGCAGAGCGAGACTGCCGGAGCAGTGAGCAAAGGGTCAGAGCAGAGCGAGACTGCTGGAGCAGTGAGCAAAGGGTCAGAGCAGAGCGAGACTGCCGGAGCAGTGAGCAAAGGGTGAGAGCAGAGCGAGACTGCCGGAGCAGTGAGCTAAGGGTCAGAGCAGAGCGAGACTGCCGAAGCAGTGAGCAAAGGGTCAGAGCAGAGCGAGACTGCGGGAGCAGTGAGCAAAGGGTCAGAGCACAGCGAGACTGCCGGAGCAGTGAGCAATGGGTCAGAGCAGAGCAAGACTGCCGGAGCAGTGAGCAAAGGGTCAGAGCAGAGCAAGACTGCCGGAGCAGTGAGCAAAGGGTCAGAGCAGAGCGAGACTGTCGGAGCAGTGAGCAAAGGGTCAGAGCAGAGCGAGACTGCCGGAGCAGTGAGCAAAGGGTCAGAGCAGAGCGAGACTGCCGGAGCAGTGAGCAAAGGGTCAGAGCAGAGCGATACTGCCGGATCAGTGAGCAAAGGGTCAGAGCAGAGCAAGACCGCCTGGAGCAGTGAGCAAGGCAGAGCAGGCAAGAACGCCTGGAGCGGTGAGCAAGGCAGAGCAGGCAAGAACTGCCGGAGCGGTGAGCAAGGCAGAGCAGGCAAGAACCGCCGGAGCGGTGAGCAAGGCAGAGCAGGCAAGAACCGCCTGAGTAGTGAGCAAGGCAGAGCAGGCAAGAACCGCCGGAGCGGTGAGCAAGGCAGAGCAGGCAAGAACCGCCGGAGCGGTGAACAAGGCAGAGCAGGCAGAAACCGCCGGAGCGGCGAGCAAGGCAGGGCAGAGGAGACAGGGCTCTGTTCACACAGAACAGACTGGAAGGGAAAGGCAGAACCAGATACACACAAGATACTTGCAATGAAGTAGCGAGTGGACTCTAAACTCACAAACGGAAGTACAGCGACAACGAGTAGGAGTTAGGTGCAGGTTCAGACTCTGCAGAAAAAGGGAAGGTACGGTCATAGAGAAAAACAGGAGACAGGTTAGGAGACAGTTCAGACAGGAACTGTTACTGCAACAAATACAGGAACGAGCCAAGGTAAAGCCAAGTGCTGGTTCAGACAATGCAGGAGAAAGGGAAGGTACGGACATAGAGAAAAACAGGAAGCAGGTTAGGAGACAGTTCAGACAGGAACTGTTACTGAAGCGAGATACAGGAGCGAGTCTGGGTATTCTGCCCCCAGAGAGCGGGACGAACAGGCTAAGAGCGTGTTCACACGGGCCTGGAATTACAGCCTCCAGGAAAGGCAGAAAGACAGCTGGCTAGAGAGCACAGACAGGACACAGTTCAGACACGGGAACTGATACCGCAAGGCAGGAAACAAAGACAGGACCTGGCACAACAGTGACTAGAAGCCAACTGAAAGAACAAGATGCTCAGGCATGAATTCCAAGGAGGAGCTGGTTTAAATACCAGGTGACAGACAGCAATAGGCTGAGGACGCATTAGGGGTGTGTCTGCAGCAGCTACAAGAAACAGGAAGTTCGGCGGGCATCGCCCTAAGCAGCCAGAGCAGAGCAAAGCAGACAGTATGGAAAGAAGCCAGAGTGGCAGTCTGGACTGGAAATCAAGTGCGCGCTCTTGCACAGTGGGAGATGGACCACTATGCAAGGACGCCGCCAGGTATGTTACAGTACCCCCCCCTTACTCTCCCTCTTCTTCAGTCCAGCCAGAATCTTCTGCAGGGAATTTGAGGGCCAATCCTTCTGTTCAAGGAGATTACTTCTACTGTCCACAGGAAGAGACAAAACTGGTCTCATCTGGGTAGCTAGGATGCTACCTCCTATCCAGCCATCCTCAGCACCAGACGAAACGGGTGGAGTACCAGAAACAGCACACAAGGAAGTCTCTCTCCACCTATTATCAGGTAGCACCCCAGAGGGTTCAGGAGACAACTGGAAGTCCTCCGCCGGGTTGGAGGGGTGCAGAGACTCGGGGGTAACCTCTGCTTCGGGGTACATCTTGTCAAGCTCACAGGATGAAATGGGCGAGGTATCAGGTACAAGGTGTAGAAAAGTCACTGTCCGTTTGTTATCTGGTGGTACCCCGGAGGATTCAGTATCAGGTGCAGAGTATAGGAAAGTCTCTGTCCATTCGCTACCAGGTAGCACCCTGAAGGGTTCAGGAGACAACTGGAGGTCCTCCGCCTGGTCGGAGGGGTGTAGAGACTCGGGGGTAACCTCTGCTTCGGAGTACACTAGGTCGGACTCACTGGACGAAGTATCAGGTACCGGGTGTAGGGAAGTCTCTCTCCATTTGTCATCAAGTGGTATCCCGGAGGATTCAGGAGGCAACAGGGGGTCCTCCGACAGGTTGTAGAGGTGCACGGACTCGGAAGTAACGGAAGTAATCACTGCTTCGGAGTACCCTTGGACAGGCTCACCGGGTAAAGTGGGTGAAGTATCAGATACCGGGTGCAGGAAGTCCTCCTGTGTGGATTCTGGGTGGGCAGCAGTCTCTTCGGGCAGGAGAACTGGTGTGCTACCCACGCACATTACCCGTCGGGGCTGCTCCGAGATACTGGGAAGTGAAGCTTCTGCAGGGACTTCAAGGTTGGGGTCAGGAGGTCTTTGGGAGGACAGACCCTGGCGTGACGGCTTGCCTCTACGCCTAGCACGTCTGGACTGCCTCTTGAGGTTGGGAGAAGTATTCCGGAGAGCGTAGTCATCCTGTGTGGATTCTGGGTGGGCAGTAGTCTCTTCGGGCAGGAGGACTAGTGCGCTACCCACACACATTACCCATCGGGGCTGCTCCGGGATATTGGGAAGTGAAGCTTCAGCAGGGGCTTCCGGGTTAGGGTCATCGAAGACCATTAGAAAGGCTACCAGGAAGGCCTGCAGGTCCAGGACGATAGGATCCTGTGCGTCCCATCGGGGGGCGATCCATTTCAAGTTACATAGTTACATAGTTACATAGTTTATAAGGCCGAAAAAAAGACAAGCGTCCATCCAGTTCAGCCTATGTCTTGTGCACTGCAGCTATTCCGCAGCATTGATCCAGGTTAAGGCAAAAAAAAAACATGCGGTATAGGCCAATTTACATCATTGAGGAAAAATTCACTTCCCGACACCAATCTGGCAGTCACATTAAATCTCTGGATTAATTAACTAAGCATAAGATGTAATTTTATTGTTCTCAAGAAAGGCATCCAGGCCTCTCTTGAACTCATTAAGTGAGTTGGACATCACCACTTCCTCTCTCAGAGAGTTCCAGAGTCTCACGGCTCTGACCGTAAAGAATCCCCTTCTATGCTGGTGCAGAAACCTCCTTTCCTCCAGACGCATAGTGTGCCCCCTCGTCTTTGTCACCATCCTTGGTATAAACAGGTCATGGGAGAGATCTCTGTACTGCCCCCTGATGTATTTATACATGTTTATGAGGTCTCCCCTAAGCCTTCTCTTTTCCAACGTAAATAGGCCTAATTTTGACAACCTCTCTGGGTATTCTAGTCCCTCCATTCCCTTTATTACCTTAGTCGCCCTCCTTTGTACCCTCTCTAGCTCCAATATGTCTTTCCTGAGCACCGGAGACCAGAACTGTGCACAATATTCTAAGTGCGGCCTTACCAGCGCTTTATACAGAGGAAGAATAATGTTCTCATCATATGCCCCTATTCCTCTTCTGATGCATGCCATGACTCTATTTGCCTTCGCAGCTGCTGCCTGACACTGGGCACTCCAATTTAATTTGCTATTAACCAAGACACCCAGGTCCTTCTGCATGTCAGATTTCCCCAACGGTTTCCCATTTAATATGTATGGGTGACTGCTGTTTTTCTTTCCCATGTGCATGACCTTACATTTATCGGCATTGAACCACATTTGCCACTTTTTGGCCCAACTCCCCAATTTATCTAAATCCTCCTGTAGCTGTGTCCTATCCTCATCTGTATTAACTACTTTACAAAGTTTAGTATCATCTGCAAATATTGCTATTTTACTATGCAACCCTTCCACTAGATCATTAATAAATATATTAAATAATATAGGGCCCAAGACAGACCCTTGAGGCACCCCGCTAGTAACCCTGACACACCCTGAGCTTACTCCATTGATAACCACCCTCTGCTTTCTATCACTCAGCCAGCTATTTACCCACTTGCACACATTATCCTCCAGACCAAGTATTCTAATTTTATATACCAACCTTTTGTGTGGCACGGTATCAAACGCTTTGGAGAAGTCAAGGTATACAACATCCACTGACTCTCCCCGGTCCAGCTGTGAGCTCACCTCCTCGTAGAAGGCCATCAGGTTTGTTTGGCAGGAGCGATCCCTCATGAATCCATGTTGATAAGGAGTTATACAGTTATTATCATTAAGATATTCTACAATAGCATCTCTAAGAAATCCTTCAAACAATTTACCCACAACAGACGTTAAGCTGACTGGTCTATAGTTCCCAGGGTCACTTTTAGACCCTTTTTTGAATATTGGTACCACATTTGCTTGGCGCCAGTCTAGTGGGACAGTCCCTGTCCATAAAGAGTGCTTGAATATAAGATACAGCGGTCTGTCTATCACATTACTTAATTCTTTTAGTACCCGGGGGTGTATGCCATCTGGGCCTGGTGACTTGTCTATTTTGATATTATTTAGGCATTTCTGAACTTCCTCCTGGGTTAGGTGGGTGATATTTAGCGGAGGGTTTACTTTATCACTCTGCATTTCCTCCGATAAATTGTTTTCTTTTGTGAAAACAGTGGAGAAGAAGCTATTGAGTAGGTTTGCTTTACCCTCATCGCCCTCTATGATTTTACCCAGGTTATTCTTCAATGGGCCAACTCCATCAGTTTTAATCCTTTTACTGTTTATATAGTTTATATAGTTAAAGAACAGTTTGGGATTCGTTTTACTTTCCTTGGCAATTAGTCTCTCTGTCTCCTCTTTAGCTATTCTTATTTGTTTCTTACAGATTTTGTTTTTTTCCCTATAAGATATTAGCGCTTCCTCGCTGCCTTCTTGTTTAAGTTTACCGGAAGCCCTTTTTTTGTTTTTCATTGCCCTCTTCACTTCCTTATTTAGCCACATTGGCTTCCTCCTATTCCTAGCCCTTTTATTCCCGTAAGGTATGTACCTTCTACAGTGACTATGTAGGACTGTTTTGAAAATTTCCCATTTTCTATCCGTGCTCCTATTACTGAAGATACTATCCCAGTCTATAAGGTGAAGGGCATCTCTTAGCTGATCAAACTTTGCCCTCCTGAAGTTCAGTGTTTTTGTGACTCCCTTGCTGGGCTCCCTACTGAAGCACATGTGGAATTGTATAATGTTGTGGTCACTATTTCCCAGGTGCTCCCCGACCAGCACCTCAGTTATTCTGTCTGGCCTGTTAGTTAATATTAAGTCTAAAAGGGCCGTCCCTCTAGTTGGTTCCTGCACAAGTTGTGACAAATAATTGTCTTTGATAATTGACAGAAACCTGTTTCCTTTCTGAGATCTACAGCTTTCGGTTTCCCAGTCTATATCGGGGTAGTTGAAGTCCCCCATAATAATCACCTCGTTATTTTTTGCTGCTTCGTCTATTTGTCTCATTAATAGACTTTCCGTGGCTTCTGCTATATTTGGTGGTTTATAACAGACTCCTATGATAATTTTAATATTGTTTTTTGCCCCATGTATCTCCACCCATAAGGACTCGACCTCCTCATTTCCCTCCCATACATCCTCCCATATTGTAGGCTTTCGACACGTCTTTACATATAGACAGACTCCACCCCCTTTCCGACTTCTTCGATCCCTTCTAAACAGACTGTAACCGTGTAAGTTAACTGCCCAGTCATAGCTTTCATCTAACCATGTCTCGGTTATTCCCACTATGTCATAGTTACCTGTAGATATTTCTGCTTCCAGTTCATCCATCTTGTTTGTCAGGCTCCTGGCATTTGCTAGCACGCAGTTTACACGATTTTGTTTTGTTCCAATCTTCTCCCTGTGGATTGTATTAGAAATTTTCTTACCTCCCTTCCAAGTATCTTGTCTTGGACCTTCTTTGTCGCACTTCATATCTTTCATTAGTATGTTCTCTGGTTGCATGTTCGTGTCCGGCGTTTTTCTTCCCATCCCCTCTTCTTCTAGTTTCAAGGCATCACCCGCTAGGTAAGACATCACGAATCCCACCTTAACCCGATCGGTGGGAAAATAAAGAGGGTAGAACTTGAAGTGTAGCATGCATTGCTCCACAAATGCACGACTCTGTCTTGGATCCCCATAGTACCGTGGCGGATCCGCAGGAACGGGTGCAGAAAGCTCCATCTGGACGGGTCTGTAATTCGCCTGGAACTCAGCTAGTAGCAAAAAATAAATAAATTTCTTCTAGATGCACGTATTCGCTGGAAAACGTCTCAGAGAGCGAAGGCCGTGGGGCTCAACAGGAACCATGGCCTGAGCATGCTGTAATGCACACGCCCGGACTGACTGGCATGTGCGTGTATATGTAGTGATTCCACTGGACCGTACCGGAGAGTGAATGCCTGGAGGGGCGTAACTAAGTATCCACCCGATCCGACCAAGGTCGCACGATGCCATACGAAGCCAGTGCACCAAGGAGGAACCGAGCAGAGGGACCAGGTGCTACTCCAGGTCAGACCCCGGACACGGCTGTTGACCCACATCGGGGAATACAGGAACAGGCAGGTTAGGCTGGCACACAGACTGGTGGGTATAGGCAGACACGGCTGGTATGCAGACAGGCGGATGCAGGCAAGCACAACTGGTATGCAGGCAGGGAGGTACTAGCAGGTACGACAGGTTGGAGCACAGAGTGGATAGGATCCAGTACAGACTGGGACTCAGGAAAAGAACCGCAGATGCGGTGGACAAACACAGCAGAGTGAGGCCGCCCGGAGCGGCGAGCAAGAGCAGAGCAAGACGAGACCGCCTGGAGCGGTGAGCGAGAGTAGAGCAGGATGAGGCCGCCTGGAGTGGTGAGCAAAGGGTCAGAGCAGAGCGAGACTTCCGGAGCAGTGAGCAAAGGGTCAGAGCAGAGTGAGACTGCCGGAGCAGTGAGCAAAGGGTCAGAGCAGAGCGAGACTGCCGGAGCAGTGAGCAAAGGGTCAGAGCAGAGCGAGACTGCCAGAGCAGTGAGCAAAGGGTCAGAGCAGAGCGAGACTGCCGGAGCAGTGAGCAAAGGGTCAGAGCAGAGCGAGACTGCCGGAGCAGTGAGCAAAGGGTCAGAGTAGAGCGAGACCGCCTGGAGCGGTGAGCAAGGCAGAGCAGGCAAGAACGCCTGGAGCGGTGAGCAAGGCAGAGCAGGCAAGAACTGCCGGAGCGGTGAGCAAGGCGGAGCAGGCAAGAACCACCGGAGCGGTGAGCAAGGCAGAGAAGGCAAGAACCGCCGGAGCAATGAGCAAGGCAGAGCAGGCAAGAACCGCCGGAGCGGTGAGCAAGGCAGAGCAGGCAAGAACTGCCGGAGCGGTGAGCAAGGCAGAGCAGGCAAGAACCGCTGGAGCGGTGAACAAGGCAGAGCAGGCAGAAACCGCCGGAGCGGCGAGCAAGGCAGGGCAGAGGGGACAGGGCTCTGTTCACACGGAACAGACTGGAAGGGAAAGGCAGAACCAGATACACACAAGATACTTGCAATGAAGTAGCGAAGTAGCAGAAAGACAGCTGGCTAGAGAGCACAGACAGGACACAGTTCAGACATGGGAACTGATACCGCAAGGCAGGAAACAAAGACAGGACCTGGCACAAGAGTGACTAGAAGCCAACTGAACGAACAAGATGCTCAGGCATGGATTCCAAGGAGGAGCTGGTTTAAATACCAGGTGACAGACAACAATAGGCTGAGGACGCATTAGGGGTGTGTCTGCAGCAGCTACAAGAAACAGGAAGTTCGGCGGGCGTCGCCCTAAGCAGCCAGAGCAGAGCAAAGCAGACAGTATGGAAAGAAGCCAGAGTGGCAGTCTGGACTGGAAATCAAGTGCGCACTCTTGCACAGTGGGAGATGGACCACTATGCAAGGACGCCGCCAGGTATGTTACAGCAGGCCTTTAATTTACTAATACTATTCTTCACAGAGACCTAGTGTGAATAGCTTGACCGACACACTGCAAAGAAATGGAAGGCAGAAATGGCTGATTTTGGAACCCAGTTATATGTGATACGTCTGACAGAGAACCACAGTTTTAAATATCAGGCCTATAATGTACTAATACTATTCTTCACAGAGACCTAGTGTGAATAGCTTGACTGACACACTGCAATGAAATGGAAGGCAGAAATGGCTGATTTTGGAACACAGTTATATGTGAGATAAGTCTGACAGAGAACCACAGTTTTAAATAGCAGGCCTGTAGCTTAGTAATACTATTCTTCTCAGAAACTTAGTGTGAATAGCTTGACTGACACACTGCAACAAAATGAAAATATAAGCCAATATTTTTTACGTTCAGTTCAAATTTCTGGATTTTTATCACTGAAATATGGAAAATATCTGGCTGTATTCTGCAGTGCTAACAAGCAAATGGAGCAGAAAAAAAATGTATTCTGGATTGCTATTTAAGCAAATAATCAGGATTAAGATTAAAAAAATTGGCCCTGGTCCCTGATATATGGGGCTATGTCTATATGTCTACAAATACACTGCTCAAAAAAATAAAGGGAACACTCAAATAACACATCCTAGATCTGAATGAATGAAATATTCTCATTGAATACTTTGTTCTGTAGTACAGGCTGATCCAACTTTGATGTAATGTCCTTAAAACAAGTAAAAATCAGGCTCAGTATTGTGTGTGGCCTCCACGTGCCTGTATGACCTCCCTACAGCGCCTGGGCATGCTCCTGATGAGGTTGCGGATGGTCTCCTGTGGGATCTCCTCCCAGACCTGGACTAAAGCATCCGCCAACTCCTGGACAGTCTGTGGTGCAAGGTGACATTGGTGAATGGAGAGAGACATGATGTCCCAGATGTGCTCAATCGGATTCAGGTCTGAGGAACGGGCCGGCCAGTCCATAGCTTCAATGCCTTCATCTTGCAGGAACTGCTGACACACTCCAGCCACATGAGGTCTGGCATTGTCCTGCATTAGGAGGAACCCAGGGCCAACCGCACCAGCATATGGTCTCACAAGGGGTCTGAGGATCTCATCTTGGTACCTAATGGCAGTCAGGCTACCTCTGGCGAGCACATGGAAGGCTGTGCGGCTCTCCAAAGAAATGCCACCCCACATCATTACTAACCCACTGCCAAACCCGTCATGCTGAAGGATGTTGCAGGCTGCAGATCGCTCTCCATGGCGTCTCCAGACTCTGTCACGTCTGTCACATGTGCTCAGTGTGAACCTGCTTTCATCTGTAAAGTGCACAGGGCGCCAGTGGCGACTTTGCCAATCCTGGTGTTCGGTGGCAAATGCCAAGCGTCCTTCTCGGTGTTGGGCTGTGAGCACAACCCCCATATGTGGATGTCCCTCATACCACCCTCATGGAGTCGGTTTTTAACCGTTTGTGCAGACACATGCACATTTGTGGCCTGCTGGAGGTCATTTTGCAGGGCTCTGCCAGTGCTCCTCCTGTTCCTCCTTGCACAAAGGCGGAGGTAGCGGTCCTGCTGCTGGGTTGTTGCCCTCCTACGGCCCCCTCCATCTGGGACATCATGTCTCACTCAATCCACCAACGTTACGTTGCACCACAGACTGTCCAGGAGTTGGCGGATGCTTTAGTCCAGGTCTGGGAGGAGATTCCACAGGAGACCATCCGCAACCTCATCAGGAGCATGCCCAGGCATTGTAGGGAGGTCATACAGAGACGAGGAGGCTATACACAATACTGAGCCTCATTTTGACTTGTTTTAAGGACATAACATCAAAGTTGGATCAGCCTGTAGTGTGTTTTTCCACTTTAATTTTGGGGGTGACTCCAAATCCAGGCCTCCATTGGTAAATAAATTTGATTTCCATTGATGATTTTTGTGTGATTTTGTTGTCAGCACATTCAACTTCATAGAGAACAAAGTATTCAATGAGAATATTTCATTCATTCAGATCTAGGATGTCTTATTTGAGTGTTCCCTTTATTTTTTTGAGCAGTGTATATGTCAGAACAGAAGCAGCAGACAGAACGTTCAATGGACCCTATTGTGCTGTATCATGCACTGCAGTCTGCCACATACACTGCCTGCCTGCCTAACTCCTATCACCTTCACCACTGAAAATATGCACCTGGATTAGTCCTTAGAAGGACTGTTAGTTCAGATGGATATATATATGTTGTGGAATACCTATACTAACTATAAGCAGCTTTCCCTACTCAGCCTGGTTCCGGGGTAGATTGTGACGAGCATAGCGGTGCCAGGTCTTATATAGACCTGATGACGCTGTGCGGACAGCCAATCACTTTAATGCCCACAACCAACATGGCTACGGCATTACAGTGCATGGTAAGCAATCCCTGCATGTTCATTGGCTCTCTAAAGAGCGCCAAACATGCAGGGCGGTGACCCGAGTTCCCGCCCGAGCAACCCGGAAATACTCAGCGAGTACCAAGCAGTGGCGAGCACGTTCGCTCATCACTAATGGAGACCCAATCAGGATTCTCCACATTTCCAAAAATTAGTGGCAGACACCAGCAAAGTGGCATCAATTTCACCAGAGTAGAAGTAGTTTAATGGAAACAGAAACCTCTTCCACTACAGCCAAACCCAATAGATGGAGACCCAATCAGGAGTTCCCACATTTCCAAAAATTAGTGGCAGACACCAGCAAAGTGGCATCAATTTCAGTACACTAGAAATTGTAAAATTAGGAACGACACCTTTTCCACTACAGCCAACCCAGTAAATGGTGACTCAATCAGAAGTGTATACATTTCCCTAAATTAGGGCCTAACACCACCAAAGTGGCATCAACTTCACCAGAGTAGATGTAGTTTAATGCAGACAGAAACCACTTCCACTACAGCCAAACCTAATAGATGGAGACCCAATCAAGATTCTCCACATTTCCAAAAATTAGTGGCAGACACCAGCAAAGTGGCATTAATTTCACTACAGTAGAAATTGTAGAATTACGAACCAAAACCTATTCCACTACAGCCAACCCAGCAGATGGAGACTCAATCAGAAGTGTTTACATTTCCCTAAATTAGGGTGTCTAACACCACCAAAGTGGCATCAACTTCACCAGAGTAGAAGTAGTTTAATGGAGACAGAAACCTCTTCCACTACAGCCAAACCCAATAGATGGAGACCCAATCAGGATTCTCCACATTTCCAAAAATTAGTGGCAGACACCAGCAAAGTGGCATTAATTTCACTACAGTAGAAATTGTAGAATTACGAACCAAAACCTCTTCCACTACATTCAACCCAGCAGATGGAGACTCAAATCAGAAGTGCACGATTCTCTCCAGTCGTTCACCACGTGTCAGACTTGTACTCTGTTGTGCAGGTGCATGAGCTGGTCTAAACAATGTGTGAAAGGACTTACAGAAATTGCTTCTGCCACTTACACTACTGCTGCTAATATTTTGGCGTTAACGAATTAACGTGCCTGAGGTTGGAAGTGTAGAGCTGCGATGAACTCTGTGTGCCTCACTGCTGGCTTTGGGAAAACCTATGTTAAGGTGATGTAAAAGCGTGTTTTGATACTCCAGCATTCGCGGGTCCCTTTCCACGGCAGGAAGCATCAGGCAAAATTTACTCTTATAACGTGGATCTAACAGAGTGACAACCCAGTAGTCAGCACTATTTAGAATCATAATTATACGGGGATCATGTTGCAGATAGTACAGCAAGAATGCACTCATAAGTCAGCCTCTTTCCTGAGGTTCAAGCCCATGCTGTTTTAGTGCCTGGGTAATTCTGATGCTTTTTTCCTCCGTCCCCTCCTGCCAAACTAGAACAGAGAGGGGATGATTATCCTCTTCATGTTCTGATTATTGCTCGCCCATCACCTCTTCCTCTTCCATTTGTTCCTTGCCTTCACTAACACCTTCACTAACAGTTTTTCTGGTATCGCCAACCCCCCTTGGTCGCAGTTAACCACCCTCCCTTGGCACCCTGAGATGTACCCTAGTGTATGACGTTAGTAACAGAAGAAATTATTTTTTTAGTGTGGATGAGGCCTGTATAACATAGGAGACATGCTACGAACAATTTCAAACTGAGATGTCCCTTACTGTATCATATTAGTAACAGAAGAAAGTATTTTTTATTGTTGATGAGGCCTGTATAACATACGAGATATTCTACAAAATAATTCAAACTGAGATATCCCCTGCTGTATAACATTAGGAATTGAAGAAAGTATTTTTTGACTATGGATGAGGCCTGTATAACATAGAATATATCCTCCAAGATACAAACTCAGATCTAGCCTGCAGTATCACGTTCATAGATTTATTTCCTCTGCATGAGCTCTGCATACAGCTGAATTTCACTGCCTTTAAAATAATAGGTGGCTTTTAGCAAAGTGTATCACGTTTGCGACACAAAAAAATCTTTTGTGGACTCTGCCAACCAACAGAAAAAAAAATCTATTTTGTAACTCTGAAAACAGCTGAGGTTCACCGCCACTAAGATAGTAGGTATCTTTTAGCAGAGTGTATCACGTTTGCCACACAAAATAATCTTTGGTGGACTGTGGCTAACAACAGGAAAAATATTTTTTTTTACTCTGAAAACAGCTGAAGTTCACTGCCACTAGTGTAGTAGCTGACATATAGCAGAGTGTATGACATTTGCCACACAAAAAAATCTTTGGTGGACTCGGTCTAGCAAGATAAAAAAATCTATTTTTTTACTCTGAAAACAGCTGAAGTTCACCACTACTAATGTAGTAACTGACATATAGCAGAGTGTATGACGTTTGCGACACAAAAAAAACTTTTGTGGGCTCTGCCTGCCAACAGAAAAAAAAATGTTTTACTGTGCATACAGCTGAAGTTCACACACCAAAAAAATGACAAACTGGGCTGTGAGGAGCTGTCCACTTTCTAAAGACTATGATACTTTTCCAACAACGGACCACCATTTTTGTTAATATTATTATTGTGTTTTATTAGTGATTAACTTGCTATGTTTTATATAGTTCTGCTAACTTGTCAGTATGTGCACTAGATTCACTTGTAAAATGTCCAGCATTCCACTAATCTGTATCTCAGGAGTATCTAACCATTGTTCCAATAGCCAATAATCTCATTAGGGGAGTGTAGATTGTAGACACAGTGGAGCCGTCACCACAGGGGGTCTTACATGCAGTCTCAGATGAAGGCTTCTAGAATATTCTTCATTGTTTAGCGAACAGTGAATGTTTAAGGGGGAGGTTGTGATCACTTCTGACCTGGGAGGGGACTGATCCCAGTGGAAGAAAGGACAGACATGTTTTAGGAGAGTTGTGTGGAAGGATTGAAGGAAGAGGATGGAGACCGTGGACTTGGAAGGATGAATGGATAAACATGTTACCATTATGGATTATGTCGTTTGGATTTACACTTTCTTAAAAGGACTGCTGCTACTGGATACCTGTGCTTTCATCGTTTTATCTGCCGTCTAGAGGATCATGGACTGTGGCTACAGACTATACTGGCTGGAGATACGAAATCTGTGGGCCAACCAAAAGTTGGGAGACAGTGAGTATGGCCTTATACAAAGCCAGTGGAACTACTGAACCCAGATGGGGAATTTGAGGACTGAGAGAACTGTTTTTTGGCCATTTACCTGGAATTGCTTATTACCATGGCTGTGATCAATAAAATATTGTTGCATCGTTAATCTGCCTAGGTGATTACTTACAACCCACAACCTCGGATCTTTACATGGGCTAACACAGCTTGCACTATCATATTAGCAAATGAAAAAAAAAATTTTTTGTGCTCTGCTCTCAGAAGCTCTGCAATGACAAGCTCTGCAGAGAGCTGAATTTTAACCCCACAAAATCAAAAAGTGGCCTACAAGTGCTTGATTGCTTTATCACAATAGCAAGTGCAAAAATAGATTGAAGGTATACTCCTGCATGGAGCACAGTACAACCGGTGCACAACACTGTTCTATGGCATAGGCCCAGGTCTTTCTGTCTGAATTTCAGTAATTGCACAAAAAAAAAAATGTGCTGCAAGGTCGTATAAACAGAAACACAGGAAAGGACTTATATATACTATCTGACTTCCAAACTGTAACATCCCTAGCGGCATGCTTGCATGGTGCACCACCTCCCACCATGCAAGACCGCAATCTTACCTGTCAGTCCATGCTGCACTCTTTGCTCCAGTACCTGCTGTGTCCATGTCTCTTGTCTGATTGCTCAGGGCGTCAGCGTGGTTTTCTGCTTGTTTCTTATAGCTACTGTGTGCACAATCCTAATGTGTCCCCAGCCTATTGCTGTGAGTCACTGGATACTTAAACCCCCTCCACCCAGTAGGAGGTCCCTGAGCAACACTTTCACTCAGTTTGTCTTTTGCAACTGAGTTGCCAGGTCCTGTCCTGTATCTAGTCTGTTCTGCCACCCTAGGGGCTGAGTACCCAGGGTCGCTACCTGTATCTCTGACTTCTAGTCTGTTTCCGCCACCCTGGGGGCTGAGTTCCCAGGCTCGTTCCTGTATCTTGTTCCCAGTTCAGTTCCTGTCTGAACAGTGTCCTAGCCCGTTATTTGTTTCTCTCTATGTCCGTACCTTCCCTTTTCCTGCAGTGTCTGAACCTGCACCTAACTCCAACTCATTGTCTCTGTACTTCTGTTTGTGAGTTTTGTGTCCACTCGCTACTTCATTGTAAGTACCTTGTGTATATCTAGTTCTGCTTGTCCCCTTTCCCAGCCTCCGTATCTACCTCCTGTGTTCTAACAATCTTCCAGTATTTTCCAGTCTGTTCCATGTGAACAGAGCCCTGTCCTGTCTGCCTTCACCTTCTGCTCTGTTCTGCTTTGCTTGTTCACCGCTCTGGTGGTTCCGCTCTTCCCGCTTGTTTACCGCACCTGCGGTTCTGATCTGCTCTGCTTGTTCACCGCTCCGGCGGTTCCGCTCTGTTCCACTTGTTT
Organism: Phyllobates terribilis; assembly: GCF_046119375.1. Lineage (NCBI taxonomy): Eukaryota > Metazoa > Chordata > Amphibia > Anura > Dendrobatidae > Phyllobates > Phyllobates terribilis. The sequence goes on from NW_027362761.1 coordinate 795,113,220, forward strand.
ACCGCACCTGCGGTTCTGTTCAGCTCTGCTTATTCACCGCTCCGGCGGTTCCGCTCTGCTCTGCTTGTTTACCGCACCTGCGGTTTTGCTCTGCTCTGCTTGTTCACCGCTCCTGCGGTTTTGCTCCGCTCTGCTTGTTCACCGCACCTGTGGTTTTGCTCCGCTCTGCTTGTTCACCGCACCTGCGGTTTTTCTCCGCTCTGCTTATTCACCGCACCTGCGGTTTTGCTCCGCTCTGCTTGTTCACCGCTCCTGCGGTTTTGCTCTGCTAGTCCACCGCACCTGCGGCTCTGTTACTATATCCCAGTCTGTACTGGTCCCTATCCAGCCTGCATTCATACCTGCCAGTATTTGCATGTCTGCATTCCAGCCGTGCCTGTCAGCACCCGCCTGTCTGCATACCAGTCGTGCCTGCCAGTACCCACCTGCCTTCATACCAGCCGTGCCTGCTAAGTACCCACCTGCGGTTGACACGCCCCCTGGGCCGTGAGGGTACCCGGTGCCGGGCCGGTAGATGTTGGGGGTGATATCACGGTGGCTGGCCCGGTCCGTGGCCCAGGGCGGTCAACAAAAAGAGGATATTTTTATAGGGGATTTGTAAAGTTCGTGACGCCACCTGTGGAATGCGGCTAAAGGGAGCCGCCGCTGCGGAGCAGTCCTCTGGAGCTGGTGTTACGGCAGCAGGGATGGTGTGGCTCTCCACAGGTAGAGCTAGCTCCAGGGCAATGTAGGGGTAGATAGTGGATGCTGATGAGAGACGGCAGGACGGTCCCGGAGGAAAGACGGACACTCACACAGGGGTAAGCTTCAGTACCTTTACTGGTGATGATGCAGGCACAGTCCAGGGTACTCCGGACGAAGGTTGCACTTTTGGACTCTCCCCAGTGAGCGGGTGTAGGGCCTCCTGATCCGTTGCTTCCTCTTGCTAAGCTTCTGACCTGCCTGGAGCTAGGCCTAGCTTGATTACTGTCTCTCTCCTGCACCTGCTGACCTTGTGGCAGGGCCTTCTCTTGGAGATCACTCTCCCTGGATGCTGGGGCCTCCGTGACTCCTAGCCCTGGTACTGTAGTCAGCGTTTGGTAAACCTGGGACCTGTAGTCCTCCAGGGGTTCCGGTGGTCCCTACTGGGTATAAAGGGACCCCGTAGGCGCGGACCCGGTGTCCGGTATATATCTCAGGGTGAGCCTGGTATGCTCCTCTGCCCCCTCGCTACTTCTTCCTTCTCCTCTCGCCTTCGGCCACACTCAGGGCACTCACTTGACTTCACCTTGTGCTGTAGGCCTTGGCTCGCCTAAGCACAGCAGCCAGCGTGCTGCCTTTTCGCTGCTCTCTGAGCGTCAGCACGCTCTATGCTCACAGACTGAACTCTGACTGAGCTCCAAACTAAAACTAAACTGAGCCGCCTGGCTCCACCCTCCCTATATATATCCCTAACGGGCTCCCTCTGCTGGTCTGAGGTGGTAGGGTGGGAATGTATGAGGGCCTCTTGTGGAGAAGTCCATCCATGCACCTTTCTGGGTTCTGTGGCACCAATGCGCAGCAGGGCGCCACATCCCCCCCTAGTAAAACTCAGTACTCCTGGACTGAAGCATTTTTCTCAAAACAGGTTAAACAATAACATTTCTTCCCTTTATGGGAGGCACTTTTCTTGAACGTTACAGGTAACATTATAGTACAATAATATAAAGTATCTTCAGAGTTTCTCAAGTAAATGGTGTCCATCTCACCGGTGAAAGAACATGAGGAACATGAGGGACCCGCCTGAAAACCCTCAACGTAGGCCCTGGGCGTGACTACAGGGCATAGGTGATCAAGGTGCTGGACCACGTCTTCGGCCACGCCAAACGGGTTTTTGTTCCGTGGTCACTTAAGGGGCACTCCAGGGAGTGCAACTATGTACATGACAGTTTTTGGGCTGCTCACAGTCCTCAGCTGCCAAGTCCTTTATATATATACCCTTACGGGTAACTAAATGCAATGAGAAGTGTCCATGTCACATAAATTGTCCATTAGCAAGGCAAAATAAATCAATAAATAAATACATGAAATTATTACAAGAACATACCCTACGGGGTAACTATTTATACTGTCAGTGTTTCTCTATTTACTCTCTATACCTGACAGGGGTCTGGCCTTTTGTGCTACGCGATGACCTACGTAGTACTGGGATGCGTGTAGTATGGATGCTTGCGCTATTTTCCACTCTATCAGCTCTATGTGTTGGTGGACTGCAAAACTGCCTTAACCTCTCTACGGGACTGGCAAGTATACCATTGGCTGGGCCTTCTTCCTCTTCTTCAGCCGGTGATCCTTCTTGAGCAGGCTCTTCTGGGGCACTTACAGGTCTTACTTGCAGTGGAGGGTCTTCTGGCTGTTGGCAGAAGTGTATCACAGGTATTATTACAGCTCCATCTAGTTGAGGCCAATCTGACGGTAAATCTCCTAAGTCAGTATGGAGTGCTTCTTCTTTAGGCTCCTCCGGTACGGTGAGAGGCACTTCCTCCTGGGGCTTCAACAGACTTGGGCACAACTTCAGATGGTCTCTCGATACTGTTCCAGTTGTTCTTCCTCCGTCTTTGCTAATTAGACAGGTTTTCCTTTTGTCGAATCTGGAATTCAACACAGTGTAAGGTTCTCTTTCCCACTGGTCGTCAAGTTTGTGGTTTCTCCTTTTTCGTTTTAGCACAACTTCTCCAGGTGTCAAGGGTTTGGCTGGTGCACTCTTGTTGTACTGTGCTTCCTGTTTATCTCTTACCCTATTCAGACTGTCTTCGACACAGGCCTGTACTCTCCTGTACTGCTCCTGTCGCGTCGTGTCCCAGTCTTCAGTGGACATATCTGCTTCGTGTTCTACTACTCCAAGCTCCAGGTCCATGGGCACGCTGTAGTACAATTGGTGGAACTCACAGGTATGTGATGTAGCATCGGCTTCTCTGCCCCGTACTAGGCAGAGACGCCGTCCCTCTCACCTCCCCGCTCCTGGCGCGGCGTCCTCCAGCGCTTCTCTCCCCGCTGCTTCCTGCACGCGCTCCTTCCCCGGCAGTGTGCTTAGGGTGCGCGCGCGCGTGCTCCCCCTCTCTTAAAGGGACCGCGCGCGCCGTCCTAAGGAGTCCCCGGCCAATTCCCGGAGGACCTCCCATATATAAGGCACCTCCTCCAAAATGGAGGTGCCCGAGCAATGTTGTTGCAAAGCCTTCACTCTGCTTCAGCCCTCAGGTCCCGTTACCAGTTACCTGCCAGTCATCTGCCAGATTCCTGCTTGTTACCTGCCAGTCACCTGCCAGATTCCTGCCTGTTACCTGCCAGTCACCTGCCAGATTCCTGCTTGATACCTGCCTGATATCCGCTTACCTGCTTGCAAGCCTGCGGTCCGACGGTCTGCCTTCCGACACCTGTCAGTCTGTCTATGGACCAGCCTGCCCGCTCACCTGGGAGCGCTCACCTACTACCTGTCTGCTAGCCTACCTGGAGGCTCTGCCGTCATGTGCTGTGACCACCTGCCTGTCCAGAGACTCTTGCCCGCTCACCTGGGAGCGCTCACCTGCTACCTGCCTGCTAGCCTATCTGGAGGCTCCGCCGTCACGTGCTGTGACCACCTGCCTGTCCAGAGACTCTTGCCCGCTCACCTGGGAGCGTCCACCTGCTACCTGCCTGCTAGCCTACCTGGAGGCTCTGCCGTCACTTGCCGTGACCACCCGCCTGTCAAGAGACTGTCCCCGTCACTTGCCGTGACCTCCTGCCCTTCTACCCAGAGACTGTCCCCGTTACTAGCCATGACTACCTGCCCGCCTTCCCTGGGAGCCACCCGCTTCCTTACAAGGACTGCCCCCTTGTATAGTTGCTCAGAGGTTCCACCTCCCAGACCCGTTACATGTGATCGTACAGATCTACCAGGTCAGGTAGTTTGTCTGGCCACTGATTTCTCTCCTCTAGCGGTAAAGTCTTCAAAAGGTCGATGACTATGTTATTCATATTTTCACATAACCCATTGGTTTGGGGGTGGTACGGTGTAGTACGGATCTTCTTACACCCGTACAGATGGCAGAACTCCTTGAACAATTCGGCTTCAAAGGCAGGGCCTTGATCCATCAGCACCTGCTCCGGGTATCCATGGGGCCTGCAGAAGTAAGCTTGAAACGTCTTTGCCGCAGTCTCTGCCATCAGATCCTTGATGGGGGCGACCACCAGGAACCGGGAGTAGTGATCCACTATGGTCAAGGCATAGGAGTATCCTGACCTGCTGGGTGACAGCTTGACGTGATCCAAGACAACGATCTCCAAAGGTCGAGTTGTCTTGATGGGCTGCATGGGGTGCCTTCTGGCTGCTGTAGTGTTTTCTTCTGAGGCTACAGGGTCCACAATCCCGGCACCATCTCTCTATGGAACTGCGCATTCCAACCCAATTAAACCGACTCTTCAGCAGGGTTTCTAGCTTCTTCCAGCCAAAGTTCCCCGCTTGATCGTGGAAGGCCTCCAACACCATCTGGATGTCTGTCCTGGGCACTACTATCTGCCATACCATCTCATGGGTCCTGGGGTTGACATACCTTCAGTACAGCTTCTCTCTATAGATGAACTGCCGGCTTCTCTCATTCCACAGTTGCTTGGCTTGCGGAGGAGCGTCCTTCTCCAGGGAGGATCCTTCCTGGGTTATCAGTTCTTTAATACGGCTGACAATTGGGTCGCTGTCCTGGGTCGCCTTCCAACTGTGATGAGGTAAAGGGTTTAGTGTCTTACCACGATACCTCCTGGAGGTGCGCTGCTCGTGGACCATCCCATTTCTGTGGAAGGCAGGTAGCTCAATCTCCTCCAGGTCATCCAATTCTTCTTCAGTGTCCGCCTGTTGAGGCATTCTGGATAGGGCATCGGCGTTGGCGTTCTTGTGGCCTGCACGGTACTTGATGGTGAACTGATAGTTTGACAGTCGGGCCATCCAACGCTGTTCCATGGCTCCCAACTTGGCTGTCTCTAGATGCGTCAAGGGGTTGTTGTCAGTATAGGCTGTGAACTTACTGGAGGCCAGGTAGTGCTTGAATCATTCAGTGATGGCCCAGACCAAGGTCAGGAACTCCAACTTGAAGGAGCTATAGTTTTCCAGATTCCTCTTGGTAGGACGAAGCTTCCTGCTTGCATAGGCAATCACCTTCTCTTTGCCATACTGCTTCTGACTCAACACAGCTCCTAGTCCCTCGTTGCTGGCATCAGGGTACAGCAGGAAAGGTTGGCTGTAGTCAGGGTAGGCCAGGATTTCTTTGCCAGTCAGGATCTCTTTCATCACTGCAAAGGACTCAGTCTGTTCTTTACCCCACTGGAAGGGGGGGGTTTGCCTCTGTTGGACTGTCCTACCAGGAGATCTTGCAAAGGCGCTGCCTTCTTGGTGTAGTCCTTTACAAATCTCTGGTAATACCCGACCAGTCCCAGGAACTGACGTACCTCCTTGAGATTCTTCGGTTCCGGCCATTTCTGGATGGCAGTGACCTTCTCTCGGTCTGGTGCTACTCCTTCTGGACTGACGATGTGCCCCAGGTACTGAACCTTCTGTTTGAGCAGGTGGCACTTGGAAGGCTTCAATTTCATCCCATACCGGGACAGCGACTCAAATACCTCCGCCAGGTGCTTCAAATGGTCCTCATACGTCTTGGAGTACACTATCACGTCATCCAGGTATAGCAGCACGGTCTCGAAGTTACGGTGTCCCAAACAGCGCTCCATCAATCTCTGGAACGTTCCAGGGGCGTTGCAGAGTCCGAACGGCATACTGTTGAACTCGCAGAGTCCCATCGGGGTAGTGAAGGCCGTCTTCTCCCGGTCCTCCTCAGCAACTGCTACTTGCCAGTACCCACTAGTGAGGTCAAGGGTAGAGAAGACAGACTTTAGTGCTGCCAGGGATTCCTCTATACGGGGCAAAGGGTATGCATCTTTATGTGTTATGCGGTTTACCTGTCGGTAATCTACACACATCCTCATGCTTCCATCCTTTTTCCTGACCAGGACCAGGGGAGCTGCCCAGGCGCTAAAGCTATCTCTTATTACCTCTGCCTTCTTCATGTCATGCAACAATTCCTTCGCTTTCTGGTAGTGTGCTGGTGGTATGGGCCTGTAACGTTCTTTGATGGGTGGATGGTCACCTGTGGGTATATGGTGTTGTACCCCTTTAATCCTCCCGAAATCAAGTGGGTGCTTGCTGAATACTCCCTCGTATTCCTGAACCACCCTGTGTACACCCTGTTTCTGATGGACAGGAGTGGCGTCAGTCCCAACATGGAGCTGTTGACACCAATCCCCGACCTGGGTTTCCGAGTCGTTATCCTCCACTCTGTCTGGTGAGGTTAAGGACTCCACTGTGTGGATAGCGTTGTTATTTACAGTGTACAATCTGGCAACAGTGGCATATCGTGGTAATTTGACTTCATCCTCTCCATAGTTTAGGAGGCGTACGGGCATCCTCCTATTGCGTACATCCACTACCCCTCTGGCAGATAAGAGTGTAGGTCTATGTTCCGAGCTAAGGGGCTCTACTACCGCCTGCTAGCTCTGTCCTCTGAGACCTATTGCTGCTCTACACCAAATCAGAATTTCACTCATCGGGGGAATCACAATGGGTATCGGGTCTGTCACCCGTACATTATCAATTTCACCACCTGTTAGCTTTACCTGTTGCTGGTACATAAGGGCTCGTATCTCTTTCTGGAGCACCCTCCTCTGCCCTGGTTTGGCAGTTTCGGCCATCTGTTGGAGCAAGAACAACACTTCTCCCAGTTACCAACAATATTTGTGCCAAGTACCATATACAAGTCTGTATCACCAGGCTTAGTCTCTACTACAATTAGTCCCTGATCCTTCAGTTCCACTCTTCCCACCTTTACTGCCACATCCCTAACCCCGACTGGGTTAAGGGGAAGGCCATTGGAGGCATACACGGAAAGGTTTGGATCTGGCGGGTGAAGTTCGTCTATGGACCATGACCTTTTGTAGAGGACATCAGGCATGATGGTTACCTGAGATCCAGTGTCCAGCAGGGCAGGTGTCGTGATGCCGTCCAGCACAATGGACAGGAAAGGTCTTCTTCCCACGAACCGGTGGTACCAGTTTGATGGGCCTGGTTGGTCTACCCCTGGGTGTCGGCCCTTGGCCCCAGGGTTTTCTCGTTTAAAGGACAGTTCTGCGCTGTGTGGCCTGCCTTGTGGCAGCGGTAGCAGACGAGTTCCTTTGGAGGGCAGCGTTGGTCGCTGGTCCTCCCACGGGGTGGCGTTGCTCTCCTTTTTCTCCTCATCCAGGGGACATCCTCAGGGCTGTCGGATAGCAGGATCCTTCCTTCTGTCTCGGGCTCCGTCCGTAGCTTCAGGGCGCTCATGACAGTGGTTAGAGTTTTGCTTAACTGACGCACTTCAGAGCGCAGGCTGTCCAGCTCACTAGGGGGCGCTGCTTGCACCTTGGCTTCAGCAGTCAACGAGGGAACGGTGGACACTGCGGGCACTGGGGTGGCCCCACCCTGGTAACCTTGGATAGGAGTATCTGTTGTTTCCAGGGGCTGCAGACCCTTTATAGCCATGTCCTTAAGGGTGTCAAAGGTGGCATCTGGATGATCTAAGGCACACCACCATACAGTTCTGCTCTCCTCCTGGGACCTCAAACCCCGGATGAACTGTTCCGTCAGCATTTTATTTTCATTTTGTATGCTGGCTGGACTAACCTGTTTCAGGGCCCGCAGGGCTTCCTGTAAGCGCCAGGCGTAGTCCTGGACACTGTCCTCAGGTTTCTGGACACAGTGGTAGAACCTTATCCGGAGATCTGTCTCAGTGCGGTTTTCAAACACAGTTTGCAGTCTCTTAAAGATGATGGATACTGATTCCTGGTCTGCGGCTGGCCAGGTTTCAACTTCCCGCTCTGCGGCACCAGTCAATTGTCCCAGCACAACAGCAGCTCTCTGCTTACCAGTCATGGAATACATGTCCAGTACACCGCTTATTTTTCTCTTGAATCCAGACAGGGTGTCTGGTTTGCCATTATACTGGGGAATCCATTTCGCTCCAGGGATATACGGCAGGGCCATGGGTATCAACGGGGTCACGACCCCTGCTCGTGGAGCGGCCGCTCCGGCCTGTGCAGCGCCGGGCGCAGGTTGGGCATCAGGAGCATTAACCGGTGCTCCGGCGGCTTGCTGGTCGTCGGCCATGATTGCGCCCCCCTAGTAAACCGTAGCCTACCTTCTTCACTTCTTATCAGGTAGGCCGCAGTTCTGCGGGCGACGGTCTTCTTCCAGGACCTTGCGTCGCTCGAGTCTGACTTCAGAGCGCTCACTGGACTCCTTCCAGGACCTGACGCTTCCTGCTTCGGGGTCAGGGGAGGGGCGTGTCCTGGGCTTCGCGCGCTTTAGCAGTTACGCCTCCCAGGTTCCCGCGGTTACGCCCTTCTTCTTCCCGAGCTGAAGCGCGATAATGGCGGCGATCCTCACCACAGTTTAACACACAGTTCAGTTCAATAAAGGCGCACAGTAACCGGTGGCAACGGGCACGAGATCTTGTTCGTGACGCCAGGTTTGACGCGCCTCCTGGGCCGTGAGGGTACCCGGTGCCGGGCCGGTAGATGCTGGGGGTGATATTACGGTGGCTGTCCCGGTCCATGGCCCAGGGCGGTCAACAAAAAGGGGATATTTTTATAGGGGATTTGTAAAGTTCGTGACGCCACCTGTGGAATGCGGCTAAAGGGAGCCGCCGCTGCAGAGCAGTCCTCTGGAGCTGGTGTTACGGCAGCAGGGATGGTGTGGCTCTCCACAGGTAGAGCTAGCTCCAGGGCAGTGTAGCGGTAGATGTTGGATGCTGGTGAGAGACGGCAGGACGGTCCCGGAGGAAAGACGGACACTCACACGGGGGTAAGCTTCAGTACCTTTACTGGTGATGATGCAGGCACGGTCCAGGGTACTCCGGACGAAGGGTGCACTTTTGGACTCTCCCCAGTGAGCGGGTGTAGGGCCTCCTGATCCGTTGCTTCCTCTTGCTAAGCTTCTGACCTGCCTGGAGCTAGGCCTAGCTTGATTACTGTCTCTCTCCTGCACCTGCTGACCTGGTGGTAGGGCCTTCTCATGGAGATCACTCTCCCTGGGCGCTGGGGCCTCCGTGACTCCTAGCCCTGGTACTGTAGTCAGCGTTTGGTAAACCTGGGACCTGTAGTCCTCCAGGGGTTCCGGTGGTCCCTACTGGGTATAAAGGGACCCCGTAGGCGCGGACCCAGTGTCCGGTATATATCTCGGGGTGAGCCTGGTATGCTCCTCTGCCCCCTCGCTACTTCTTCCTTCTCCTCTCGCCTTCGGCCACACTCAGGGCCCTCACTAGGCTTCACCTTGTGCTGTAGGCCTTGGCTCGCCTAAGCACGGCAGCCAGCATGCTGCCTCTTCGCTGCTCTCTGAGCGTCAGCACGCTCTATGCTCACAGACTGAACTCTGACTGAGCTCCAAACTAAAACTAAACTGAGCTGCCTGGCTCCACCCTCCCTATATATATCCCTAATGGGGTCACTCTGCTGGTCTGAAGTGGTAGGGTGGAGGTGTGTGAATGTGTGAGGGCCTCTTGTGGAGAAGTCCATCCATGCACCCTTCTGGGTTCTGTGGCACCAATGCGCAGCAGAGCGCCACACCGTCATACCAGCCGTGCCTGCCAGTACCCACCTGTCTGCATACCAGCTAACCTGCCTATTCCTGCATTCCCCGGTGTGGGTCAACAGCTGTGACCGGGGTCTGACCTGGAGTAGCACCTGGTCCCTCTGCTCGGTTCCTCCCTGGTTCACGGAGTCGACTGAGCCGCCGTGCGACCTTGGTCGGACCGGGTTGATACTTAGTTACGCCCCTCCAGGCACTCCTCGGTTCATGGTCCAGTGGGATCACTAATCACGCTCACCCTAGTCAGTCCGGGCTCGAGCGTAACAGTTTGCTCAGGCCATGGTTCCCGTTGAGCCCCACTGCACTTCGCATTTGAATCCTTGTCTGGTGAATACGTGCACCAAGAAAAAAATTTTTCTCAAGCTGAGGTCCAAGCGATTTACGCACCAGCCCAAATGGAGCTATCAGCACTCGTTCCTGCGGATCCACCACGGTACTATGGGGATCCAAAACAAAGCCGTGCGTTTGTGGAGCAATGTATGCTGCATTTCAAATTCTATGCTCACGATTTTCCCACTGATCATGTGAAAGTAGCATTCATGATGTCCTACCTAGCGGGTGATGCCTTGAAATGCATCACCCCCCTATGGGAAGCATGGGATCCTATCATCTTTGACCTGCAGGCCTTCCTGGTGGCCTTTCTAATGGTCTTCGATGACCCTAACCCTGAGGCTTCTGCTAAAGCTTCCCTTCCCAGTATCCCGGAGCAGCCCCGATGGGTAATGTGTGTAGGTAGCCTACCAGTTCTCCAGCCTGAAGAGACTGCTGCCCACACAGAATCCACACAGGATGACAATGCTCCACAGAATGCTTTCCTTCCCAACCTCAAGAGGCAGTCCAGACGTGCAAGGCGTAGAGGTAAACTGTCACGCCAGGTTCTGTCCTCCCAAAGACCTCCTGTTCCCCAGCCTGTAGAGGCAGCTCTCCGCACAGAATTCACGAAGGATGACTATGTTCGTCAGGCAAAGCAGAGGCCAGAACTCAGTCACAAAATCGGATTGCGGTCCAGCTGCGGTTGTTTGGGACACCCTGACAGTCTTTGTCCAGCGAAAGTTGGAGAATCCCAAGACATTAGGCCTGTAGGAGAGGCTGCCCTTGGCGTTAGTGTTTCCTCTCCACAGATGACCACGACTGTCTCCATTGCAAGTGAAGGCCTCGGATTAACCGGAAGTTTCGGGCTTAAAGCCTTGAAGAGTCGGTGTTTGATTCCCGTCCGACAACTCCAGAAGCCGGTTTGGGCATTGTCAGCAGAAGGATGAGCCCTACTCAGAAACAGTCAAAATATGTCTGTACAAATTAAGCTCCAGATTGGAGCATTACACATGAAGAAGTTCACATTCCAGGTGCTGTCTGGTTTACCCACAGGTCGTCCAGAGCCGAGAGATCTAGTGCCCGCTCAGGTCTGGAGATCCTGCATGGTGTTTCCTGGGGGACTGTTGAGGTGCAAGGGGTGTCCAGTCCCCATATCTGCAGGACAGTCAGCAGTTTCTTCTTCTTCTTCACCAAATCTGCTAGTCGCTGACTCGCTGTGTGCTGAAGTCTCTGAAGGAAGGGAAGCGGAGGCATTGTCCCCAAACAGTCTCGACGATTGTACCAATGATCTGGCTTTAGGCACCGCCCCGCCTCGCAGACGTGTCATCTCAGAAACCAGACTGAGGTTGGTCCCTAAGCAAGGATCCTCCATCTCTAACAAATCTGGCAATAAGTCCATCAAGGCGGTGGCTACCTCCAAGTCTCTGCACCCCTTCAACCAGGTGGAGGACTTCCAGTTGTCTCCTGAATCCTCCGGGGTGCTACCTGATAACAAATGGAAAGACACTTTTCTGCACACTGTACCTGATACTTCGCCCACTTCATCCAGTAAGCTTGGCAAAGTGTACGTCAAGGCGGTGGTTTCCCCCAAGTCTCTGCACCCCTCCAACACGGTGGAGGATCTCCAGTTGTCTCGTGAATCCTTTGGGGTGCTACCCGATATTGATAAGTGGAGAGAGACTTTCTGGTGTCCTGTTCCTGGTACCTCGCCCATTTCATCTGTTGCTGAGGATGGCCCGATGGAAGGAAGCATCCTAGTTACCAAGATGATGAGACCAGCTTTGTTCCCTCTAGTGGACAGAAGAGGAGATCTTCTTGAGGAGAAGGATCGGCCTCCAAATTCTCTGCGAAAATCCTTGCTGGCTGGAGGAAGAGGCGGCGTAAAGGGGGGGTACTGTAACATCCCTGGCGGCGTGCTTGCATGGTGCACCACCTCCCACCATGCAAGACCGCAATCCTACCTGTCAGTCCATGCTGCAGTCTTTGCTCCAGTACCTGCTGTGTCCATGTCTCTTGTCTGATTGCTTAGGGCGTCGGCGCGCCTTTCTGCTTATTTCTTATAGCTACTGTGTGCACAGTCCTAATGCGTCCCCAGCCTATTGCTGTGAGTCACTGGATACTTAAACCCCCTCCACCCAGTAGGAGGTGCCTGAGCAACACTTTCACTCAGTTTGTCTTTTGCAACTGAGTTGCCAGGTCCTGTCCTGTATCTAGTCTGTTCTGCCACCCTGGGGGCTGAGTACCCAGGGCCGCTACCTGTATCTCTGACTTCTAGTCTGTTTCCGTCACCCTGGGGGCTGAGTTCACAGGCTCGTTCCTGTATCTTGTTCCTGGTTCAGTTCCTGTCTGAACAGTGTCCTAGCCCGTTACTTGTTTCTCTCTATGTCCGTACCTTCCCTTTTCCTGCAGTGTCTGAACCTGCACCTAACTCCAACTCGTTGTCTCTGTACTTCTGTTTGTGAGTTTTGTGTCCACTCGCTACTTCATTGTAAGTACCTTGTGTGTATCTGGTTCTGCTTGTCCCCTTTCCCAGCCTCCGTATCTACCTCCTCTGTTCTAACCATCTTCCTGTATTTTCCAGTCTGTTCCATGTGAACAGAGCCCTGTCCTGTCTGCCTTCACCTTCTGCTCTGCTCTGCTCTGCTTGTTCACCGCTCCGGTGGTTCCGCTCTTCCCGCTTGTTTACCGCACCTGCGGTTCTGTTCTGCTCTGCTTGTTCACCGCTCCGGCGGTTCCGCTCTGCTCCGCTTGTTTACCGCACCTGCGGTTCTGTTCTGCTCTGCTTGTTCACCGCTCCAGCGGTTCCGCTCTGTTCCCCTTGTTTACCGCACCTGCGGTTCTGTTCTGCTGTGCTTGTTCACCTCTCTGGCGGTTCCGCTCTTCTCCGCTTGTTTACCGCACCTGCGGTTTTGCTCCGCTCTGCTTGTTCACCGCACCTGCGGTTTTGCTCCGCTCTGCTTGTTCACCACACCTGCGGTTTTGCTCCGCTCTGCTTGTTCACCACATCTGCGGTTTTGCTCCGCTCTGCTTGATCACCGCACCTGCGGTTTTGCTCCGCTCTGCTTGTTCACCGCTCCTGCAGTTTTGCTCCGCTCTGCTTGTTCACCGCTCCTGCGGTTTTGCTCTGCTCTGCTTGTTCACTGCACCTGCGGTTTTGCTCCGCTCTGCTTGTTCACCGCTCCTGCGGTTTTGCTCTGCTAGTCCACCGCACCTGCGGCTCTGTTCCTATATCCCAGTCTGTACTGGTCCCTATCCAGCCTGCGTTCATACCTGCCTGTACCCACCTGCCTTCATACCAGCCGTGCCTGCTAAGTACCCACCTTGCGTCATACCAGCCGTGCCTGCCAGTACCCACCTGTCTGCATACCAGCTAACCTGCCTGTTCCTGCATTCCCCTGTGTGGACAGTGTGGATGCTTCCTGTGCTCTGATTGGCTAGCCGCACTTTTCTGACTTAAAGATACCGCCAACAGGAAAAATAAAAATTACAAGCGCGCCGCTGATCTGACCTGTTCTAAGCTATCACCAGCCCCCCACTCATCTACCACATCCCCCCGCTCATCATACACAAGCACTATGCTAGTATAACAGTTAAAAACGCTGTAGTTGTCCCGCAATCATGTTCCCGCATTTTTTTGCCGAACATTGCCGATTTTTACCAAATTTAAGTAATTTTGCTCACATTTCCAATCACATATCCGAATGTGCCATATTCATGTCGAATTTAAATTGTAAGATTGGATTTTGAACAAATTCGCTCATCACTACTGAGCACATGATTACCATTGTTAATCATGTGCTCAATGCACCCTAGGTGTGACTAATAAGTTTAGCGCATCTATGCCAACTTTTTTTTCCATCTATCTCTGCCATATTTGGACTCTTGTAAGGTCGGAGGTGTCAATCAAGGAGGATCAGTCAAGGAGGAGGACATCATTAGCGTAATTAAATAAGAACAATTTAGGCAAACACAGCAACCGACTAAGACATGAAAAGTACAATATTTATTAGTGCTATGTCCCCTACAAGGTGCTGTGCTGGGTTTGAACAGTCATTTTCTACTGAAAGACTCCGTCCTTTAATTCCTTGAGAGAAGGAACAGAAAAAAGTGTGCTTATTTTTTTACATTATATATTTTACACTGTTTATGGTGGTGCACAAATAAAGCATTTACTTCTTTCTATGGGTCAGTACTATGATATAGTTTTATTTAAATTTTATTACTTTTGTATAATAAATTCACTGAAAAAAATATTTGCATTATGGGCTCACTTGAAAAGGAGAATTCTCTAAGCTATAGGTCTGGGTAAGCAGTATGGACCGGAGGTGATGACACAGCGGAACTTGACTTTCTGGACCACAAATGTATCAGCAAGGACTAGTACAGCACAGTATTGAGGACAGTAGATTAGCAAGCGGAGCTGGAAGTGCTAAATGCAGCAGAACCAGATATGCAAATTGACAAAGAGATGTATAGGCAAACTGGTAACTTGCTTGCTGAGTTGAGGTTACAGGAATAGCAAGAGAGCAATTGTGGATAACATCAGGATAGCAGAGACAAGCTTGTTAATATAACTTGACACAGCAGAACTGAAAATCTGAAAATACAATAATATGAGAAATTGCAGCCCAGAGCTTAGAAGTAGTAACTGGTTGCTGAATTGCAGACAGAAGTAGCTGGGAAAATAAATAGACACTTGACTGGAGCAAAGTTAAAAGGAAGATGAAGATGACTCCAGGAAAAGCACATGGTGGCAGAATGCAATACTTCCTGAATACTCAGGTAATGGGAAGTCACCTGAGCTGGCTTTAAAAAGACAAGGAAAATCAATGGGTTTCTTTTGGGGGGTGGCAGCCATAGTGCTTTTCCAAAGCCTTTGTGCTACCAATAATGTGGAAGCTCCCTAAATTTCCATTGCCAGATGACAGAACTGAGTAGGGGCTTGATTTTTTTGTGGATTGAGATGAAGCTCTTGTTGGTAACATTTTACATAACATATTGGATCTCATTTACCCTGTGCTCTACACTGAGCACTTCCATCGGAGTTTCCATCTAAATTTCCTAATGACATGATTCAGATGAAACCCCCGAGGGATCCATTCACTATAACGAGGCAGCAGTGTTAGTCTGGCCTCCATCTGGCCTCTGTTCAATGGTCTCCTTCTTTTCAGAGGTATATAAAACTGTGGTTGACTGCGCTTTTATGCACGCTTAAAAAGACAGACACCCGCGAATCATAGGCTAGACAGCATCCACAGTGTCTCCATCTGCCTCATTACAGTGAATCTTCCACAGGGGGTTCCATCTAAATCATGTATTTCAGAGATTTACACGGAAACCCCTGTGTAAGCACTCAGCTTAGAAAGCAGGATAAAATTGAGCCGAGCCTTACTGCGATCTTTGGGAGGCAGAATGAACAAATCAACAGCAGGTCAAGAATTGGCTGTATTTATTTTTCTATGCTGTTCCTCGTGTGGTATAAGTGATTATACAACTTTATTCTTTGGGTCGGTGCAATGCAATTACAGTGATACCAGATTGATTGCTTTTTTTGCAAAAATAAGTCTTTGCATCACAGTATTTTGCGAGCTATCATTTTTCAGTATATAAGCCAACAGTAATGTTAGGGATTGTTTTTTGCAGGATGAGTTAACTATTTAGAGGTACTATTTTTGGGCATATTTGGGTTTTTGATCAACCCCTACATACAACTTCTTTTCATTAAATTAGAGTATCATGAAAAAGTTAATTTATTTCAGTTCTTCAATTAAAAAAGTGAAACTCATATATTATATAGAGTCATTACAAACATAGTGATCTATTTTAAGTGTTTATTTCTGTTAATGTTGATGATTATAGCTTACAGCTAATGAAAACACGAAAGTCATTATCTCAGTAAATTAGAATAATTAACAAAAAACATCTGCAAAGGCTTCCTAAGTGTTTAAATAGGTCTCTTAGTCTGTTTCAGTAGGCTCCATAATCATGAGGAAGACTGCTGACTTGACAGATGTCCAGAAGGCAGTCATTGACACACTCCACAAGGAGGGTAAGCCACAAAAGGTCATTGCTAAAGAAACTGGCTGTTCACAGAGTGCTGTATCCAAGCATATTAATGGAAAGTTGAGTGGAAGTAAAAAGTGAGGTAGTAAAAAGGTGCACAAGCAACCACAATAACCGCAGCCTTGAAAGGATTGTTAAGAAAAGGCCATTCAAAAATTTGGGGGAGATTCACAAGGAGTGGACTGCTGCTGGAGTCATTGCTTCAAGAGCCACCACACACAGACATATCCAGGACATGGACTACAAGTGTCACATTCCTTGTGTCAAGCCACTCATGACCAATAGACAGCACCTGAAGCGTCTTACCTGGGCCAAGGAGAAAAAGACATGGACTGTGCTCAGTGGTCCAAGGTGTTGTTTCAGATGAAAGTAAATTTTGCATTTCATTTGGAAATCAAGGTCCCAGAGTCTGGAGGAAGAGAGGAGAGGCACAGAATCCAAGCTGCTTGAGGTCTAGTGTGAAGTTTCCACAATCAGTGATGGTTTGGGGTGCCATGTCATCTGCTGTGCAGGTCCACTGTGTTTTATCAAGACCAAAGTCAGCACAGCTGTCTACCAGGACATTTTAGAGCACTTCATGCTTCTCTCTGTCGATAAGCTTTTTGGAGATGGAAATTTCATTTTCCAGCAGGACTTGGCACCTATCCACACTGCCAAAACTACCAATACCTGGTTTAAAAACAACAGTATCACTGTGCTTGATTGGCCAGCAAACTCGCCTGACCTTAACCCCATAGATATGGGGTATTGTAAAGAGGAAGAGGAGAGACACCAGACCTAACAATGCAGACGAGCTGAAGGCTGCTATCAAAGCAACCTGGGCTTCCATAACATCTCAGTAGTGCCATAGGCTGATTGCGTCCATGCCACACCGCATTGATGCAGTAATTGATGCAAAAGGAGCCCCGACCAAGTATTGAGTGCATTTACTGAACATACATTTCAGTAGGCCAACATTTCGGATTTTAAAAACATTTTTCAAGCTGTTGTTATAAAGTATTCTAATTTACTGAGATAATGACTTTTGTGTTTCCATTGGCTGAAAGCCATAACCATCAACATTAACAGAAATAAACACTTGAAATAGATCACTCTGTTTGTAATGACTCTATATAATATATGAGCTTCACTTTTTGTATTGAAGAACTGAAATAAATTAACTTTTTGATGATATTCTAATTTAGTGAGAATCACTTGTATAATAGATTTGCACCCTTTAGGGCCTTTCATGTGGCATTAAAGTGTGTTTGGTAGAGCTGCACGAACCGGAACTGTAACGTTCGGGGTTTGTACCAGACACCTAGTGTCCGGTGCTGAACTCCGAACACGGACTTCTCCCGGAAGTCCGTTTTAGTGTTTGGAGTACAGATGCTCATCTTCAAAAATTTTTTTTAATGTAATCCACTTCCCACATTTTTTGGATTCATTCCAAAATGTGTCCTTTTTTGAGGGATTCTATGTTATTTTAAGTCATTTACCTATCCAAATTTGTTTGCAGGGCACTTGTCCTGCTTTTACCCCCATTTATCTTTCTTTTGCAGCCACCTTGCCTTTATTCTGACCATTTTAGAGCCATTTTAAAGCACCAAAGTTCGGGTCGATATTGACTTCTATCGGGTTCGGGGTCAAGTTTGTATACCGAACCAAACTTTTAACTCTAGTTCAGCCGAACCCATTGAACCGGAACATCCACGAGTCCGCTCATCCCGACTAGGATCCCTTCCCAAGAACTGTAAACCACCAAGACGATATTCTGGCTGGGTTCTTCACATAGTGTTGGGCTAAGTTTGCAAGAGCATATAAAAAAATCATCCAATTTTCATCCAGAAAGAACAGACTATTTTCTCCCTTGTTTTATACATCAACAGTTAAAATGTATAAAACCAGATAATTTTCTATATTAGGAATTGCAATGTATCTGTAAAAATCGGATGGTATATCGGATCTGAATTTTTTGCGCATCCATAGACATGAATGGGTGAGTCTCATTCAAAATATGGAAGATAACAGTGCATCCTGTGCTGTGATTTTTTTACGCTAATATTCACTGTCATCTCAGCAGCCTAATTGAATCACATTGATCCCAGGACTGTCTGTCTGAGGTCAGTTTTTTTTACAGACAGCACTCGGACAATAATAGGTTAGTGTGAACGTACCCTTGCTATGATAAAGGAGAAAGGGGATGTCAATCTTTGGAGACAATTTTTTTATTTGCATGTATATGAGCAAAAAATAATTTTTACATTTGCGTTTCATTAAAAGTTTTGCACCATATGCCTTTTCAGGACTATTTATTTCTTGCATTGTTTTGCATTGGCAAACTTCAGACGGGCCTGCACATGTGCCTTCTTGAGCAGGGGGACCTTGCGGGCATTGCAGGATTTTAACCCTTTAAGGAGTAATGTGTTACCAATGATTTTCTTGGTGACGGTGGTCCCAGCTGCCTGGAGATCATTATCAAGTTTCCCCCGTGTAGTTTTAAGCTGATCTCTCACCTTGCTCATGATCAAGGATACCCCACGAGGTGAGATTTTGCATGGTGCCCCAGATCGATGTCGATTGATAGTCATTTTGCATTTCTTCCATTTTCTTACTATTGCACCAACAGTTGTCTCCTTCTCACCCAGCATCTTACTTATGTTTTGTAGCCCATTCCAGCTTTGTGCAGGTCTATGATCTTGTCCCTGACATCATTAGAAAGATCTTTGGTCTTGCCCATGTTGTAGAGGTTAGAGTCTGACTGATTAATTGAATCTGTGGACAGGAGTCTTTCATACAGGTGACTATGTTAGACAGCTGTCTTTAATGCAGGTTACGAGTTGATTAGGAGCGTCTAACTGGTCTGTGTGAGCCAGAACTCATAATGGTTTGTAGGGGATCAAATACTTATTTCTCACTGCAAAATGCAAATAAATTTATCTAATTTATACAATGTGATTTTCTTGATTTTTTTTTGGGATATTCTCTCTCTCAATGTTAAAATTAACTTACCCTTAAAATTATAGACTGTTCATGTCTTTGTCAGTGGGCAAACTTACAAAAACAGCAAGAGATCAAATACTTATTTGCCCCACTGTAGCCCATACAAGGCAAACAGTGCAAAATTGTTAATTAAGCACAACTGTAAAAATTATTTTGGCTCCAAATACATTCAATCAAAAAAATGTAATAAGAAAAAATTATTTTTCACAATAAGGCTGGAGTCACACGAGTGTATCAAAATTCGGACCCATTCTCATTCCGGAGAGCTGGACGAGTGATCTCCATATGATAATCCATGTGTAATGCAAATACATTATTTTTCGTACATGTATCCATATGCCATCCATACACACGTGGTCAAAATTGTTGGTACCCCTCGTTTAATGAAAGAAAAACCCACAATGGTCACAGAAATAACTTGAATCACAGGTGTCTACAATCTTTTAATCAGTCAGTAGGCCTGAATATAGGGCTACAGATACTCACTGTGCTGTTTGGTGACATGGTGTGTACCACACTCAACCAGAGGAAGCAAAGGAAAGAGTTGTCTCAGGAGATTAGAAAGAAAATTATAGACAAGCATGTTAAAGGTAAAGGTCATAAGACCATCTCCAAGCAGCTTGATGTTCCTGTGACTACAGTTGCACATATTATTCAGAAATTTAAGATCCATGGGACTGTAGTCAACCTCCCTGGACGTGGTCGCAGGAGGAAAATTGATGACAAGTCAAAGAGACGGATAATATTAATGGTAGCAAAAGAGCCCAGGATAACTTCTAAAGAGATTAAAGGTGAACTTCAAGCGATTCAAAGTAGACTTCATGGGAGACCACCAAGGAGAACACCATTGTTGAAAAAAAATCATAAAAAAGCCAGACTGGAATTTGCCAAACTACATGTTGACAAGCCACAAAGCTTCTGGGAGAATGTCCTATGGATAGATGAGACAAAAATGGAAGTTTTTGGCAAGGCACATAAGCTCTATGTTCACAGATGGAAAAATTAAGCATATCAAGAAAAGAACACTGTCCCTACTGTGAAACATGGTGGAAGCTCTGTTATGTTCTGGGGCTGCTTTGCTGCATCTGGCACAGGATGTCTTGAATCTGTGCAGGGTACAATGAAATCTCAAGACTATCAAGGGATTCTAGAGAGAAATGTGCTGTCCAGTGTCAGAAAGCTTGGTCTCAGTCGCAGGTCATGGGTCTTGCAACAGGATAATGACCCAAAAAACACCCAAGAATGGCTAAGAGGAAAACATTGGACTATTCTGAAGTGGCCTTCTATGAGCCCTGACCTAAATCCTATTGAGCATTTTTGGAAAGAGCTGAAACATGCCGTCCAGAAAAGGCAACCTTCAAACACGAGACAACTGGAGCAGTTTGCTCATAAGGAGTGGGCCAAAATACCTGTCGAGAGGTGCAGAAGTCTCATTGACAGGTACAGGAATCATTTGATTGCAGTGATTGCCTCAAAAGGTTGTTCAACAAAATATTAAGTTAAGAGTACCATTATTTCTGTCCAGGCCTATTTCATGAGTTTATTTTTTTTTTAAATTCCGAGGAAGCAGGGTTGAAAAGCAATGACTGACTTTCATTTGTTCATTTTCATAGATTTTTTATTTATTATTACTTTTGTCAGATTTAAGTTATTTCTGTGACCATTGTGGGTTTTTCTTTCATTAATTGGGGGGTACCGACAATTTTGACCACGTGTGTATGTCATCCGTATGCAATGCAATTTTCAACATGTGTTTTCAATTAAAAACACCAATAACTTAAGGTCCTGATTGCTTGAAAACCTATAAAAATAAACTCTACAAAGACCCACATTGGGAGCTTAGCCATATTGTTGGGATATCCCCTTGAATATTACCCTTGAGGCTTGTTTTCTTCTGAGTGTTTGTCCAAAATATGTCTTTCCACCTCACATTCAACCAAACTGAGTGAGCCCTTCTCCGCTGGGTATTGTGTCCCCAGTTTGGGGAGCGCTACCCAGTTATCATGGATCAGAGAAGGCGGCGCTGACTCTGGGTCAATCCACTCCTCAGCCCACGAGCCACAAAAGGCCACTTCCGGTGGCTATATGGGGAGCTATGCAGGCATTCAGGCAAGTTCTTTGCGTACTACCGTATGAGCCTGCAGACATTTCATCATCTTTTGGAAGAAGTCAGACCTGGAATAACCTACCAAATATTATGCAAATTGCCTCTTCAGCTACAAAGAGGACTTGAACTCTAAAGCGCCACCTATTGGAAGCAGCAATCCTACCAAATCCTTCCAAATAATAACATTCAGTGATGAGTTTCTGCCGAGGAGCGACGTTTGATTACCCTGGGGTAAGTAAGCAATGCCTTTTTTTGTTTAAAATTAGGTTGGACCATCTAACTTTTTAAGCTGCTTCAATGCTCTGTGCTTAAATTGTCATAATTCCTTTTATAACTAAATATAGCATGAGGGTTTGACCTTATTATGTTCTGGTAATATTTGTGATGGTGCAGTAGATCAAAATTGAAAGGCCCCTATGGCTTCCAACATTAGAAAAATGTGCCATGTGTCTGTTTAGACTACTTGCCTTTAAGAAGGCACCATACTTTTTTTAACCAAACCAGCGCTGTTTGGTCACTTCAAAGCAACCAGTATGATGTTGCTTGTTAGCTAATGTTACCTTACATGTGTACATGTTTATTGGTGTCCAAATCTAGCTTAATCCCTCTTTTGCTTCTCAATGATGTGTGTTTGCCCTAGCATTTGTGTATTCCTGTTGGGAAGGTATGCTTATCTCATTTCTTCCAATTTGCCATTGTGGTAGTGTTAAATATATATTTCACCGCTTACTACATAGAAAGTGCAAGACTGTCCCTCACAAACTGTTGAAGTTCCTCCCAGACCCTGCCTTACATCTTGCTAAATTAATGTTGACTAAAAGGCAGAATGCTTTTGTTCCCCGAGTGGCAAATGTGTACCTATAAGCATTTATAGATGATTTTAACAGCTAATGTGGCTTACTTTCCTTGTTTTCCTATAGGTTTCTATCCATTGAACTTTCTTATGCAGCACTTCATATAGAGTTCATCCTGGGCAGCTCAACAATCTGCAAAATTGTCTAAGCAACAAGATACATACATCAGTAAAGCCATAGGTTTCCACCTCAAATGCCTGTTCCCCAACTGCATCGGAGTCCTGGATGGGAAACACATCCGTGTCAAAAAGCCGACAATCTCAGGGTCCCCATATTACAATTACAAACAGTACTTTTCTGTGGTGCTGTTTAGAGATGAGAGTTGTTCTACTCGAACTGTTCGCCAATCTCAAATTCGAGCTGTTTTGGGCGGTGTTCGAGCCGTTCGGCGAACACGCACAATTTGAGAAAAATTCGGCTGTTCGAGGTTATGTTCGATAACTGTTCGTGCACCAAAATCATAACTGGATTTTTTCTCAGTAATGATGAAAATTAATGTTAATACGCAGTTTGAGTGTACAGCGGGGTGGGGGGAGGGGCAGGGGATGGATCTCTGCAGGAACAATGAAGATCTCCATTTTTTTTTTCTCTTTCCCGCATTTACAGTGGGGAGGTGCAATCTGTCAGCCTATCAGCAGCGCACACACGGAGCGAAGTGCTTTTTTTCACAAAAGCAAGGGCATGTGTCATTGGCAGTGTATGTCACATGTCCTTGCCCTATAAGACCAAGCCATTTTCCCCGTCGCCACCATTTTCTCACTGCTGCAGCTGCGTGTTAGACGGCACCGCTGTTGCTGTGTGCGCTATACCTTGTTAATTTCAAGCCAATTTTCGCACAAATCTACAGATAGCTTGGGAGTAGGGAATAGTTGTGATTGCAGTCCTTTTAAGGACTAGGTTACAGCATTTCCTACGACTTTTATCAGGCAGGTCTGTGCTCTTAAATAGATAGATTGTGGGAGTAAAGACTAATTGTAATTGGAGTCCTTTTCAGGACTAGGTTACATCAGTTCCTATCAGTTTTTGCCAGGCAGGTCTGTGCCAGTGCTGTGCAAGTTTTTTTCACAGCATTTGGCTGAATCTAGCAAAGCTAATCCTTTTTGGCCTATTGCAGAGTGTGTTAGTCAGTGGAGTAGCCTATCTGTGTTGCAAGATATACCAGCTGTGTATAGAATACCAATTTTTTTACTGCACCTAGTGAAGTAAAATCTTTTGGGCATAGCATCATTCTATTAGTCCATCTATACTGACCTCCATCAGGTTGCAAATTGAATATCATTTTTTTCTGCATCTAGCTCTGAAAAATTTTGGGCTTCTAGCTGTGTGTGGGACTTGTTGTATTAGTCCATCTATACTGCCCTCCATCAGGTTGCAAACTGAATATATTTTTTTCTGCATCTACCTCTGAAAAAATATTGGGCTTCTAGCTGTGTGTGGGACTTGTTCTATTAATCCATCTATACAGACCTCCATCAGGTTGCAAACTGAATATATTTTTTTCTGCATCTACCTCTGAAAAAATATTGGGCTTCTAGCTGTGTGTGGGACTTGTTGTATTAGTCCATCTATACTGACCTCCATCAGGTTGCAAACTAAATGTATTTTTTTCTGCATCTACCTCTGAAAAAATATTGGGCTTCTAGCTGTGTGTGGGACTTGTTCTATTAATCCATCTATACAGACCTCCATCAGGTTGCAAACTGAATATATTTTTTTCTGCATCTACCTCTGAAAAAATATTGGGCTTCTAGCTGTGTGTGGGACTTGTTGTATTAGTCCATCTATACTGACCTCCATCAGGTTGCAAACTGAATATATTTTTTTCTGCATCTACCTCTGAAAAAATATTGGGCTTCTAGCTGTGTGTGGGACTTGTTCTATTAATCCATCTATACAGACCTCCATCAGGTTGCAAACTGAATATATTTTTTTCTGCATCTACCTCTGAAAAAATATGTGGCCTTCTAGCAGTGTGTGGGACTTTCTCTATTAGTCCATCTATACTGACCTCCATCAGGTTGCAAACTGAATATAATTTTTTTCTGCATCTAGCTCTGAAAAAATATTTGGCCTTCTAGCAGTGTGTGGGACTTTCTCTATTAGTCCATCTATACTGACCTCCATCAGGTTGCAAACTAAATATAATTTTTTTCTGCATCTAGCTCTGAAAAAAATATTTGGCCTTCTAGCAGTGTGTGGGACTTTCTCTATTAGTCCATCTATACTGACCTCCATCAGGTTGCAAATTAAAAATAATTTTTATCTGCATCTACAGTACCTCTGAAAAAAAATTTGGGCTTCTAGCTGTGTGTGGGACTTGTTCTATTAGTCCATCTATACTGACCTCCATCAGGTTGCAAATTGAATATAATTTTTATCTGCATCTAGCTCTGAAAAAATATTTGGCCTTCTAGCAGTGTGTGGGACTTTCTCTATTAGTCCATCTATACTGACCTCCATCAGGTTGCAAATTGAATATAATTTTTATCTGCATCTAGCTCTGAAAAAATATTTGGCCTTCTAGCAGTGTGTGGGACTTTCTCGATTGGTCCATCTATACTGACCTCCATCAGGTTGCAAATTAAAAATAATTTTTATCTGCATCTACCTCTGAAAAAATATTTGGGCTTCTAGCTGTGTGTGGGACTTGTTCTATTACTCCATCTATACTGACCTCCATCAGGTTGCAAACTGAATATATTTTTTTCTGCATCTACCTCTGAAAAAATATTGGGCTTCTAGCTGTGTGTGGGACTTGTTCTATTACTCCATCTATACTGACCTCCATCAGGTTGCAAATTAAAAATAATTTTTATCTGCATCTACAGTACCTCTGAGAAAATATTTGGGCTTCTAGCTGTGTGTGGGACTTGTTCTATTAGTCCATCTATACTGACCTCCATCAGGTTGCAAATTGAATATAATTTTTATCTGCATCTAGCTCTGAAAAAATATTTGGCCTTCTAGCAGTGTGTGGGACTTTCTCTATTAGTCCATCTATACTGACCTCCATCAGGTTGCAAATTGAATATAATTTTTATCTGCATCTAGCTCTGAAAAAATATTTGGCCTTCTAGCAGTGTGTGGGACTTTCTCTATTAGTTCATCTATACTGACCTCCATCAGGTTGCAAATTAAAAATAATTTTTATCTGCATCTACAGTACCTCTGAAAAAATATTTGGGCTTCTAGCTGTGTGTGGGACTTGTTCTATTAGTCCATCTATACTGACCTCCATCAGGTTGCAAATTAAAAATAATTTTTATCTGCATCTAGCTCTGAAAAAATATTTGGCCTTCTAGCAGTGTGTGGGACTTTCTCTATTAGTCCATCTATACTGACCTCCATCAGGTTGCAAATTAAAAATAATTTTTATCTGCATCTACCTCTGAAAAAATATTTGGGCTTCTAGCTGTGTGTGGGACTTGTTCTATTAATCCATCTATACAGACCTCCATCAGGTTGCAAACTGAATATAATTTTTTTCTGCATCTAGCTCTGAAAAAATATTTGGCCTTCTAGCAGTGTGTGGGACTTGTTCTATTAGTCCACCTATACTGACCTCCATCAGGTTGCAAATTCAAAATAAATTTTGTCTGCATCTAGCTCTGAAAAAATATTTGGCCTTCTAGCAGTGTGTGGGACTTTCTCTATTAGTCCATCTATACTGACCTCCATCAGGTTGCAAACTGAATATATTTTTTTTCTGCATCTACCTCTGAAAAAAATATTGGGCTTGTAGCTGTGTGTGGGACTTGTTCTATTAATCCATCTATACAGACCTCCATCAGGTTGCAAACTGAATAAAAAAAATTTCTGCATCTACCTCTGAAAAAATATTTGGGCTTCTAGCTGTGTGTGGGACTTGTTCTATTAGTCCATCTATACTGACCTCCATCAGGTTGCAAATTGAATATAATTTTTTTCTGCATCTAACCCAGCCAATAGTTTTGGCCTAATACCACAGTTTGGCCACTCAGCTCTGTTCGGTTCCCATCCATTGTGTTTTTGTGCAAACAACTCCAGAGTTGTGAATTAGTTCACCACCAAAATGAGTGGAAAAAGGCCTGCTGCTGGTGGAAAGGGGAATAGGCATGTTGGGAAGGGGAAAAAAGGTTGTGTCCGTGGGGTAGGTGTTAAAGCAACAGTAACATCTGCAGAAGAAAGACCATCTTCCAGCCAAACTAAAATGTCTACTTCTTTTAGCGGACAATGTGATAAGATCCCTTTCTTACGGCCACGCCAATCGCTACAAATTCCAGATGAGGCACAAAAACAGCAGGTGCTTCAACGGATATCAAGTGCTCCTTTAAGTGGTCTCTCCTCCACATCAACTTCAACATCACAAATACTCCAGTCCTCAAAGGTGTCACCCCAATCGCACTTGCTTCCTCACAGCTCCCAAATCTCCAGCTGCCCGTCTGAGTATGAGGTAGAACAGATGGTTGAGTCTGCAGAGCTGTTTACTCATACTATAGCCTGGGAATCAGAGGTCGACTCCAGCGCTTCTGTGAATCCAGACGAGGAAATGATCTGCACTGATGCCCAGAATCTTTATGAGTCGGATCCAGGACCAGACGCAGAAGGTTCTGACCATAATGTAGACCCTCATTCCCAAACTGTAACTCCTGTTGGTGGAGACAATGAGGAAGACGATGATAAGACTCAAATACCTGATTGGAGCGACAACTTTAGTTTTTTGTCAGGGCAGGAACAGGTTGGCTCTGAGGACGACGGGTGTGATAACGCACAGGGTGATGATGATGAGGTTGGAGATCCCACTTACTGTCAACCCACAGTCAGCCAAGAGATGAGGTCAGCAGAGGAGGTGGAGGAAGATGCTAGTGACGACGAGGTCAGGTTGCGCCTTCCTGGACAGAGACGTAGTACTGGAAGTACGTCAACAACTGCATCCTCAAACACAACTCTGCCTCTCACCACAAGTCGTGGTGGCTCTTCAGGTC
Source organism: Phyllobates terribilis (assembly GCF_046119375.1). Classification (NCBI taxonomy): domain Eukaryota; kingdom Metazoa; phylum Chordata; class Amphibia; order Anura; family Dendrobatidae; genus Phyllobates; species Phyllobates terribilis. The sequence goes on from NW_027362761.1 coordinate 795,140,157, forward strand.
GCATGGGTGCTAAGCCTTGCATAGCCTGGGCATTTTTTCAGATCGATAAAGATGACCCAACTCGTGTTATCTGTAACATTTGTCAGCAAAAGCTAAGTAGAGGCCAAAAAAGACATAGTTTGAGTACTTCATGCATGAACCGGCACATGGACATGAAGCATAAGTTGCAGTGGGAAGCTCAGTGTGCTACAATGCGGCCTAGCCGGCCGGGCCAACCACCGTCTGCCATATCTTGTGCATCCGCGGCCTCTTCATCCTCTGTGACTGGGGGGACAGCAGTCACACCTGTTTTGGGGCGCAGACCTGCCACCTCTTTACCCGCAACAGCCAGCGTGATTGGCAGGTCATCATTTTCTTTGGAGGTGGTAACACCAGCTGGTGTTGAGCGCTGTCCGACATCGATAGCACCACCTTTGGATCAAGGCAACCTAACATGTCCGCCTGCATCTTCCTCACAGACCGGCAGTTTGCCGGGGACACCCTTATCAACCCCGTCTAAGCACAATAGCCAGCCCTCTGTCCCTCAGATGTGGACAAGTAAAAGACCATTTCCTCCTAGCCATGAGAAAGCTAAGAGGTTGAATTTCACCATCTGCAAGCTCTTGGCTACAGAAATGCTGCCTTTCCGCCTGGTGGACACAGAGGATTTTCGAGACCTTATGTCCATCGCAGTGCCCCAGTACCAGATGCCCAGTCGGCACTACTTCTCAAAGAAAGGTGTGCCTGCGCTCCACCAGCATGTCGCACACAACATCACCGCTTCTTTGAGAAACTGTGTGTGTGACAGGGTGCATTTCACCACAGACACTTGGACGAGTAGGCATGGACAGGGGCGTTACATGTCGCTGACTGGGCACTGGGTAACTATGGTGACAGCAGGACAAGGGGCTGCTGTCCAAGTCTTGCCGTCCCCACGAGTTGTGTGTCAATCCTCTTTATGTCAAAGTTCCTCCACTGCTTCTGCCTCCTCAACCTCCTCTCGGTCTTCCACCTGCACTCAAAGCCTGTCTGGTCATGCCACAAGCTTTCTAACTGCGCAGAAGGGATCCTGCACACCTCCTTACTATGCTGGCAGTAGGGCTCAACGTCATCAGGCGGTTTTTACATTGAAATGTCTGGGAAATGTGAGTCACACAGCTGAGGAGTTGTGGTCAGCTCTGGAGAACCAATTTCATGAATGGTTGTCTCCACTGGACCTGAAACCAGGGAAGGCCGTGTGCGACAATGCTGCAAACCTGGGTGCGGCCCTTCGCCGGGGCAATGTCACACACGTGCCTTGTATGGCTCACGTGTTGAACCTGGTTGTCCAGCAATTTTTAGTCCACTATCCCAGACTAGATGGCCTTCTGCAGAGGGCACGGTCGCTGTGTGCTCACTTCCGCCGTTCGCATCCCGCAGCTCAGCGACTTACATCTCTACAGAAGTCGTTGGGCCTGCCACTTCACCGGCTAAAATGCGATGTGCCTACCCGGTGGAATTCAACTCTGCACATGTTGCAGCGACTGTGGCAGCACCGACAAGCCCTGGTGCAATACGTTCTGACGTATAGCCTGGGCCAACGAGATCCAGAGGTGGGGCAAATCACGCTGGAGGAGTGGTCTCAGATCAGGGACCTATGCACCCTTCTGCACAGTTTTGAAATGGCGACGAAGATGTTTAGTGCTGACGATGCCATTATCAGCATGACTATTCCGGTGATTTACATGCTGGAGCACATGTTAAACAGAATTCGGAGTCAGGTGGTGGCACAAGAGGAGGTGGAGGAAGTAGAGGAGGAGGAGTTGTATGCGGAAGGGCTAACATCTGCAAGGTCCAGACGGTCGGCATCACCAAGGCGGCAGGCATGTGAGGGTGGGGGAGATGGTTTTACCAGGGCGCATGGTAGCAGCCAAACTAGTGAGGAAGGTGCAGGAGCCCAGGAAGAAGTGGAGGACGAACTGATGGAAGACTCATCAGATGAGGGAGACCTTGATCACATTTCTGTTGTGCGAGGTTGGGGGGAGAGGACAGAGGAAAGAAGCATGATTGCTACCTCGCCACCAACACAACAGGGACTTGGTGCTCCTGGATGCGCAACACACATGAGTGCCTTCTTGCTGCACTACCTGCAACATGACCCTCGAATTGTGAGAATTAGAAATAATCCTGACTACTGGGTTGCCACACTGTTAGATCCCCGGTACAAAAGTAAATTTGCAGAAATTATTCCTGCCATAGAAAGGGATGCACGCATGCAGGAGTATCAGCAGAGACTGTTGCAGAATCTTACATGTGCTTTTCCACAAAATACCAGTGGTGCACGTAGTGAATCTCACAGTTCCAACTTGCCAACCGTGGGACCGTCAAGTGTTCAGCACTCAAACCGTAACAGAACCACAGTATCTGCTGGTAACATCAATTTTGCGGAATCATTTCACCACTTTTTTAGCCCATCCTTTGCAAGGCCACAGGAGACAAGAAGTCTGACACATAGTCAACGGCTAGAGACGATGGTACAGGAATATCTCCAAGTAAACATTGAAGCCATGACTGTGTCACTGGACCCTTGCTCTTTTTGGGCTTCCAATCTGGATAAATGGCCGGAGCTAGCCACTTACGCCTTGGAGATCTTGTCATGCCCCGCAGCCAGCGTTCTGTCTGAACGTGTGTTCAGCGCTGCTGGTGGTGTGCTGACAGATAAGCGCACGTGGCTCTCCACTGATAATGTACACAGACTCACGTTCATAAAGATGAACAAATCATGGATCTGAAACGACTTTTCTACCCCTGTGTCATCCTGGGGAGAGTAAAAGCTTGATGATTGGTTAAAATCACCCTACCAACCGTTTTAAGCTTTCAAATTACTAATCATGTTTATCTGTATCTTGGCTGGAAAATAATTTGGGCTTTGTAGCAGTGTGCAGCACTGATTCTATTAGGCCATCTATAATAAGCTCCACCAGATTTAAAATTACTAATCATGTTTATCTGTATCTTGACTGGAAAATAATTTGGGCTTTGTAGCAGTGTGCAGCACTGATCCTATTAGGCCATCTATACTAAAGCTTCACCAGATTTAAAATTAATAAGAATTTTTAGCAGAATCTAGCCCGGAAAATAATTTTGGGGCTCCGAGATGCGCAAGACACATAAGTGCCTTCTTGCTGCACTACCTGCAGCATGACCCATATATTGTCAGAATTCGAAGTAATCATGACTACTGGGTTGCCACACTCTTAGATCCCCCAAACTTTTCGATCAACCTTTTCATTTTAATAAAGACCAAAAAAATGGTCATTTTTGAAATTATAAGCATTAGCAGGTTGTTAGAAACTGAAATCAAACAGTTTTCAACTCAAAACTTTATTCTAGGTGATGTTACATTTTCACATAGGACCCCTTGTTCGAAAGGAGCTTCTGAACTCTCTCGTCCATTGAATTTGTCAGGTTTTGGATGGTTTCTGCTTCAATTGTTTTGCATGAGGACAGAATACCCTCCCAGAGCTGTTGCTTAGATGTGAACTGCCTCCCGCCATCATAGACACTCCTTTTAATGATGCTCCAAAGGTTCTGAATGGGGTAGAGGTCAGGGGAGCATGGGGGTCACACCATAAGTTTGTCCCCTTTTATGCCCATATCAGCCAGAGATGCAGATGTTTTATGTGCAGCATGAGATGGTGCATTAGCATGCAAAAAAATGATCTTGCTGTGAAATACACGGTTCTTCTTCTTGACCCATGGCAGGAAGTGCTGTTTGAGAAAATCCACATACATTATGGAGTTCATCTTTAGCGCCTTCAGGGATCCTAAAGGGGCCGACAATCTCTCTCCCCATGATTCCAGCCCAAAACATTACTCCACCTCCTCCTTGTTGGCGCTGTAGCCGTGTTAGCGTGGGGTGTCCATCAACCAGCCATCCTCCACTCCATCCATCTGGACCATCGAGCGCTGCATGGCACTCATCCGTGAACAAAACAGTTTTGAAATCAGTCTTCATGTAATGTTTGGCCCACTGGAGCCGTTTCTGCTTGTGTGAAGTGGATAGAGGAGGTCAACAGGATGGCGTATGCACAGCTGCAAACCTCTGAAGGACCCTGCATCTTGTTGTTCGGGGGACGTTGGAGGCACCAGCAGCTTCAAAAACTTGTCTGCTGCTATGACAAGGCTTTTTTGCCGCTGCTCTTTCAACCTGACGTAATTGCCTGTAGGAAAGAGTCCTCAATTTGCCCTTATCAGCACGCACACGTGTGTACTGTGAATCAGCTACATACTTCTTGATTGCCAAGACACTTCATCCTGATCATCGCACAATGTTGATTGTAGTCATGCCTTGACCTAAACACTCCACAATTTGTTGCTTCTCAGCAGCCGACACATCCTTTTTCTTTCCCATTTTGGCAGAAAATGTAGGCTGCTTAATAATGTGAGACAGCCTTCTTAAGTAGTCTTGCCTTTCATTGGACACACCTGCCAAACTAATTAGCACAGGTGTCTGCAATTGCTTACAGTGATATAAAGAGCCCTGACACACATCACCATCAATGAGTTTAACTGACAAACAAACAAATTCTTCCCTTATCACTCCTAAACACTTTTTGCATAATAATTTGGAACACAGTGTACATGTGCTTTTCCACAAAACACCAGTGGTTCACGTACTGAATCTTACAGTTCTAACTTGCCAACCGTGGTCTGTATGGAGTTGTTCAATAAAGGGCCCAAAATTAAGATAACATAGATGGGAGAGGTCTCTATGAATAGGAATTCCTAAGTATTTGATACCCTGTGAGGGCCAGGCAAAGGGAAAGTTGGACTGGATGGAATCCTATATGGATTTGGGGAGGGAGACATCGAGGGCCTCAGACTTCGCTGCATTGATTTTAAAATTTGACCATGTAACAAAGTGATCTATTTCAGCCATAACAGCATGGATGGATATATGTGATTGAGTGATATATACTAGGACATCATCAGCAAATAGAGAGCACTTGTACTCGGTGCCTCCCACCTCAATCCACCTAATATTGGGGTTATGGCGAATTGATGAGAGCAGGTGCTCCGTCACTAGGATGTATAAGAGAGGGGACAGAGAACATCCCTGCCTTGTCCCATTGGTGATTGTGAAAGGTGATGAAAATATTCTGACGCGCCCCCTGGGCCTTGGGACACCCGGAGCCGGACCCTTTTTGGTGGATGCTGGTGGTTGTAGTCTCCGTGGCGGCGACCCGGTTCCGTGGCTCAGGGCGGTCAAACCAGTGGCGGAACTATTTATGTGGTTTTGATGTTTAAATGTCCGACTACGCCACCCGTGGATTGCGGTCAGAGTGAACCGCCGCTCCAGGGCAGACCGCTGAGGCTGGTGTTGTGGGTGCAGCAGAGCGTAGCATAACTCCCCACGGGAGGAGTATAGCCTCAGGGCAGTGTATGCGGAGGATGGGGGTGATGGTGCAGGGCAGCAGCAGTAACGACACGGAGTCAGTGATGCAGTCCAGGGCCTTTACTCACAGTTCTTATTATCCAGACCACGTCTGCAGGTAACGGCTGCCCACGTCGTACTGTGCTCACCAGGTGAGGGGCTCAGACAGCTCCCAGATAACTTTGGAGCGCTTCACAGGACCCCCTTTGTGTGTCCTTTGTCTGGCCTTTCTTACCAACCCTTCTGTCCGGCTGCCTCGGGCCTCCTCTTGGTAAACTTGGCGCCAGTTTCCCTGACCCTATGTGGTGCCTTCCTAGCGGGTGTAGCGAGGGGCTGCGCCACATAAAATGTCACAGCCTCCTGTTTCTAGCTGAGGGTCGTTTCCTGCCTCCACTAGTTTCGGGGACCGGTCTCCCCCTTTGGCCTGACCCCTCCACGCAGGTGGATTCGGGCGTGCGGTGGCGACTCGCCCGTCCGCACCCCTGGGATTCCTTCGTTCCTCGTTCCTGGAGCCTTCTCCACTCCTCTTCCTTCCTTCTCCCTCTTCCAGGCCTGGGCCTCTGTTACTAGGCCCGCCTCCGGAGCAGAGCTCATGCAGAGCCCCTGCTCCCTGCCACTTCTGCTCAGACTTCTCTGCACTGAACTAAGATGGTGCCCACCTTTTATACTCCCTTCTCAATGCACCCAGGAACTGCTTCCTCCCTGCTCCTGCACTACAGGGTTCCCCTTCCTCAGTGTTCCCTCCCCCCACTCCAGCCAGGGACAGGGACTGTCGTGCCCATCTCAGGGGCATATTGGTCGCCCTGCCCCACGGCAATGTGGTGTAATGCATGCAGGTGTCGGGTCCTGATCCACACTACATCTTTACCTGAGAGTGAGATATCACACCTCTGGGTGAGGTGCAATACTTCTGTAGCAACCGAGCCCTCAGGGTGCTACAGTTCCATTTATCTTCAGCCTAGGTGACGTAGTGCGATACAGGGCCGTGATTTTGGCTATAAAAGGGTCCCCTAGACCCCTACCCCAAGCTTTTTAAGAGAATCATATATGGCGTGCCAGGAGACTCTATGGAATGCTTTCTCAGCATCCAACGAGAGTATCTAATTACAAATTTTTAACTGCATCTAGCCCAGGAAATACTTTGTGCCTAGTAGCAGTGTCTGCTAGTGTCACGGGTGTGTCGCCACGAAGATCGTCACGATTACACAGCCTGACTTCTCGCAGCTGACTTTTTGGTGCTTTGTGTTTTTCGGCAGTGAGGGAGTTAATTTTCTCTCTCTCTGTGCTAGACGAGGTCCAGCCTCGCCCAGCTGCAATCAATGCTGCTGTAGTGAGACTCCTTCAAATGCCTGCTGGTCTGTTTGGGAAGTGTCGGTGAAAGCATTTCATGCAGACTAACAGAGCGGATCGTGGTATTTGGAGTTTCAGAGATAAGTGTATTTGGAGTGTTTTTTCCCTTCCTCGCTTTATCATTTATCTCCTTTCCCGTTGGTGTTCCCTCTGTTGTAGTTGTGTAGTTTTTGTATGCAAGGTGGTTTTGGTTTTTCCCTTGTACTGTCTCATTCGTCTAAGTACTGTGTGTGGGCATATTATTACTTGTCCCCTTTTGTTGTGATCGGGGTCCTTCTCAGGACTAGATTACTTAGGTGCAGGGATCCTCAGGAGGTAGGGGTTACGCTGGTGGCCTGGACTTCTGTACCTTTAACAGTACCTCCAGGTTGAGGGATTAGTCAGGGCCCCAGCTTAGGGTCAGCTTAGGCCCCCTACCTCCAGTATACAGAGACAGCGTGACATTTTCACCGACCCACTTAGTTTTTCTCCAGCTACCATGGATCCAGTAGCCGGTCTAGCTCGGCAGTTGCAGAGTTTGTCCATGGAGCTGGCGGACGTTAGGTCCAAGGTTTTGTATCCTCAGGAGCAAGCCGGACCAGAACCTAAAGTAGCTCTCCCTGACAGGTTCACTGGGGGGCGGGACAAGTTTTTTGTTTTCCGGGAGGCATGCAAGTTGTACTTTCGGCTGCGGCCTCGGTCATCGGGGAGTGAAGAACAAAGGGTGGGAATTGTCATCTCGCTCCTACAAGGGGACCCACAATCTTGGGCGTTCTCTCTTCCCCCGGGCTCCCCGGCTCTCCAGTCAGTGGATAGGTTTTTCGCTGCTCTGGGACTCGTATATGATGACCCAGATCGGATCTCCCTTGCTGAGTCTAAGTTACGTAGGATCCAGCAGGGAGATCGTCCGGCGGAGGAATTCTGTTCGGAGTTCCGTAGGTGGGCCACGGACACCCAGTGGAATGACCCGGCTCTTAGGAGCCAGTTTTCTCAAGGTTTATCCGACAAATTACAGGATGTGTTGGCACAGTATGACTCTCCCGCGTCACTGGAAGCCGCTATGGCCCTTGCTATTCGCGTTGACAGACGGCTTCGGGAGAGGTGCGGGATAACTCTACCCCCTGTGATGACTCCACCTCCTACAAGGTCCCCTCATATGGTGGTTCCCCTGGTCAGTCCAGAAGAGCCTATGCAATTAGGAGGGACATCATTTCGGGGGAGGGGACCGGTGGTGCGCCATAAGACAGGATGGTGTTTCTTCTGCGGGAGAAAGGGACATTTTATTGGGGGGTGTCCATCCCGTCCCTTGCAGAGTGAAGAGTCGTCGGAAAACTGTTGATCCCAGGTTGTGTGGTGGACGGCAATCTGGGAGTAGGTATTTCGTCCCTAGGTTCGTCTCAGTTTCTCGTACCGGCGGAGGTGGTGGTGGGTACGAGAACTGAGAGGATATCTGTTCTTCTGGATAGTGGGGCCGGGGCTAATCTGGTTGATGCTCGGTTTGCCCGAGTTCAAGGTATGCGATTGAGTGAGTTGGCTAAACCCATCCCCATATTCTCGATCGATGCCAGGCCTCTCGGTCAGGGAAGTTTTTTGCAAGCTGTGCATGACGTAAAACTTCAAGTGGGGGCGATACATAAAGAACTGTTGTCTTGCTACGTGTTGGAGGGTCTTCCCACTCCTATAGTGTTGGGCCTTCCTTGGTTAACTAAGCATAACCCGGTTATTAATTGGCAAACCAGAGAGATAAGCCAATGGAGTAAATTCTGTAATAAAAACTGCATGAACACGGTCATCGGTGCGGTTACTCCTTGGGTCTTACCTCCATTTCTGGCGGACTTTGAGGATGTATTCTCGGAGAAAGGGTGTCAGGAACTACCTCCTCATCGCGAGTATGACTGTTCTGTAAAACTGCTCCCTGAGGCCAAGTTACCTAAAGCTAGGTTGTATAACCTTTCTGGTCCTGAGAGGCAGGCCATGAAGGATTATATTTCAGAAAGTCTGGCTAAGGGGCATATTAGACCTTCATCTTCACCGGTGGCTGCGGGGTTCTTCTTTGTTAAGAAGAAAGATGGAGGCCTACGCCCTTGCCTGGATTTCCGTGAACTTAATCGGATTACGGTCCGAGATACGTATCCGCTCCCACTTATTCCCGATCTCTTTAATCAGATCGTGGGCGCCAAATGGTTCTCTAAGTTGGATCTCAGGGGGGCGTACAATCTGATTAGGATGAAGGAGGGGGATGAGTGGAAGACGGCGTTTAACACTCCGGAGGGGCATTATGAGAACCTTGTCATGCCATTCAGTCTGACTAATGCCCCGGCGGTGTTCCAACACTTTGTTAATGACATTTTTCGCCGCCTGGTGGGACAGTTTGTTGTCATATATCTGGATGATATCTTAATTTACTCGCCGGATCTGGTGTCTCATCAGGAGCACGTTAGGCAGGTGTTACAGATCTTGCGGGATAATAAACTGTATGCCAAATGGGAAAAGTGTGTGTTCGCCGTACAGGAACTCCAGTTTTTAGGCTTCCTGGTTTCAGTGTCTGGTTTTCGTATGGAACCTGGGAAAGTGCGGGCAGTTCTTGAGTGGGATCGGCCAGAGAATCTTAAGGCACTACAACGTTTCCTGGGGTTTGCTAATTATTACCGGAAGTTCATTCGTAATTTCTCGTCCATGGTTAAGCCTCTCACAGACATGACTAGAAAGGGGACGGATTTTTCTAGGTGGTCTGACAAGGCTTGTCAAGCATTCTCCTCCTTGAAAAAATGTTTTGCCTCGGCACCCATACTCATTCAACCTGATGCGTCACAGCCATTCATTGTAGAGGTAGACGCTTCCGAGGTAGGGGTGGGAGCAGTATTGTCACAGGGTTCGTCCCCTGGTAAGTGGCATCCTTTTTCTCTAAAAAATTGTCGTCCGCTGAGAGGAATTACGATGTCGGCAATAGGGAACTCTTGGCCATTAAGTTAGCTTTTGAGGAGTGGCGCCATTTTTTGGAGGGGGCAGTCCATCCGGTCACCGTCATCACCGATCACAAGAACCTGCTATATCTGGAGTCCGCGAAACGTCTGAATCCCAGACAAGCTAGGTGGTCATTGTTTTTTACCAGGTTTAATTTTGTCGTTACATATCGTCCTGGGTCAAAAAATGTAAAGGCGGATGCCTTATCTCGTAGTTTCCCTGGGGCCGGGAATACGGACGACCCGATTCCTATCCTTCAGGAGGGGGTGGTGGTTTCGGCAGTATGCTCTGAGCTGGAGGAGGAGGTATTGGAGGCTCAGGGGGACGCCCCTGTTGGACCTCCGGGGAGACTGTTTGTTCCAGATCAGTTGCGACAAAAGGTGATCGAGGCACACCATAACTCAGTTTTTGCAGGACACCCGGGGAGTAAAGCAACTGTGGATCTCCTCTCGCGTCGGTTTTGGTGGCCTAACTTACATAAGGAGGTGGTAACTTTTGTCGCGTCCTGTGGGGTTTGTGCGCGCTCTAAGACCTCACATACCCGTCCGTCTGGGGCCCTCTTACCTTTGAAGATCCCGGAGCGTCCTTGGACTCATCTGTCTATGGACTTTATTACGGACCTCCCTCCGTCTTCGGGTAAAACGGTCATACTCGTTGTAGTGGACAGGTTCAGCAAGATGGCACATTTTATCGCTCTTCCGGCTCTCCCTAATGCTAAAACTCTTGCGCAGGTGTTCATTGGGGAGATTGTGAGGCTTCACGGGGTACCCTCCGAGGTGGTGTCTGATCGGGGGTCTCAGTTTGTGTCCAAGTTCTGGAAGGCGTTTTGTGCACGGCGGGGGATGCATTTGTCATTCTCATCGGCTTTTCATCCTCAGACCAATGGTCAGATGGAACGTATGAACCAGAGCTTGGAGACATATCTCCGGTGTTTTGTGTCAGATAACCAGGAGGACTGGGCTTCTTTCTTACCTCTGGCAGAGTTTGCTCTTAATAATAGGCGGAGCGAGTCCACTGGTAAGTCCCCGTTTTTTGGGGCATATGGTTTTCACCCCCAGTTTTGTACTTTCAGTAGGGGGGGCTCTTCGGGGGTTCCTGAGGAGGAACGATTTTCCTCATCACTCGCTTCAGTATGGAGAGGGGTGCTGAAGAATCTGAATACTATGGGGAACCGATACAAACGTATGGCTGATAGGAGGAGAGTGTCTGGTCCGGACCTAAGTGTGAACGATCGGGTATGGTTGTCTACCAGGAATATAAAACTTAAGGTTCCCTCCTGGAAACTGGGTCCCAGGTTCATCGGGCCGTACAGAATCAGTTCTATTATTAATCCGGTGGCATTCCGTCTTGACCTCCCCCCTACGTTTAAAATTCACAACGTGTTCCACAGATCGTTGCTTAAGAGGTATGTGGCGCCGGTGGTACCGTCACCTTTACCTCCCCCTCCAGTGGTGGTCAATGGTAACTTGGAGTTCCAGGTATCGAGGGTCATCGATTCACGCTTTAATCGCCGGTCCCTTCAGTACCTGGTTCATTGGAAAGGGTATGGTCCTGAGGAGAGGATGTGGGTTCCTGCGTCGGATATTAACGCAGACCGATTAGTTTGGGCCTTCCACACGACTCACCCGGATACACCTGGCCCTGAGGGTCCGGAAGCCCCTCGTAGAAGGGGGGGTACTGTCACAGGTGTGTCGCCACGAAGATCGTCACGATTACACAGCCTGACTTCTCGCAGCTGACTTTTTGGTGCTTTGTGTTTTTCGGCAGTGAGGGAGTTAATTCTCTCTCTCTCTGTGCTAGACGAGGTCCAGCCTCGCCCAGCTGCAATCAATGCTGCTGTAGTGAGACTCCTTCAAATGCCTGCTGGTCTGTTTGGGAAGTGTCGGTGAAAGCATTTCATGCAGACTAACAGAGCGGATCGTGGTATTTGGAGTTTCAGAGATAAGTGTATTTGGAGTGTTTTTTCCCTTCCTCGCTTTATCATTTATCTCCTTTCCCGTTGGTGTTCCCTCTGTTGTAGTTGTGTAGTTTTTGTATGCAAGGTGGTTTTGGTTTTTCCCTTGTACTGTCTCGTTCGTCTAAGTACTGTGTGTGGGCATATTATTACTTGTCCCCTTTTGTTGTGATCGGGGTCCTTCTCAGGACTAGATTACTTAGGTGCAGGGATCCTCAGGAGGTAGGGGTTACGCTGGCGGCCTGGACCTCTGTACCTTTAACAGTACCTCCAGGTTGAGGGATTAGTCAGGGCCCCAGCTTAGGGTCAGCTTAGGCCCCCTACCTCCAGTATACAGAGACAGCGTGACAGCTAGTCAGTGGATTATCCCGGCTGTTAAGCAAGCTACACCACCTGTAGTTTGGACACTTAATTTTTTCAAAGGAAATGCTTCGGGACCACGGGATACTCAGTGAAGAGCATCAGGAGGCACCCCAAGGCATAGGGGCTGGGACTGGCAGTAGGATGCCTTGCGGTGGACAGCCGAGCTCGATCCTTATAAAAGCTTTTTAACTGCAGCAGCTTTAGTGGACGCTACTGGAGCTGGAATTACGCGGCTGCTGGCATGAGACTTGCCCTCCAATAGATCCTTGTAAATGGATTTAAAGTGTATTCATTCAAATTAGAGAGACAATTTAAATTAAAAAGCTTAGAGCTGCCTCCACCACAGGGGGGCTCGCTCGACCCACCAGCGGACAGGCACCAGTATTGGGAGAGGGGGGCTGGCCGTCAGGGTTCACCGCGGCTCTGGCACAAACCCGGCGACGCGGAGGTGGCACGGGCAGGAGCGGACTGAACGTGTCGGCTTCTCACTTTTTGGATTTTAGAAGGGCATGACATGCCTATATCTGTGTCTCCCCCTCCTTTTACTCCTCCACCTCTTTTCTTTTCGCATGACTATATGTACTTGTCACTTTTCCATGTGTTAGTTGTGTCTTCTGAGCAGTTTGTCAGCTTTTGGACACCTTTGAAGGTGTTTTCTATGTGTTTCTATGTGTTTTTGTTTGCCTGCCATTGGTTTTAACGGTGTTCGAAGGTGTTCGACGAACAGTTCGACGAACAGTTCGGCGAACACACGGGTGTTCGACGAACCGAACCGAACTCGAACACTACGGGGGTGGCTCAACACTAGTGCTGTTGGCCTTGGTTGATAACACATACAGGTTTGTAATTGTTGATATTGGGGCCTATGGAAGAACTGGAGATTCAAGAACCTTCAATTCTTCCTTAATGGGTCAGTAGCTTAAGACTAATGACTTGTGTGTCCCACTACCAAGGGTTCTACCTGGTACCAGGGGTGAGCCAGCACCTAATGTAGTGCTTGGGGATGAGGCCTTCCAGTTAACATGTCATGTTTTGAGGTTCTATCCACTTCGAAGTCTGAACCACCATCGTCACATTTTTAATAATCGCCTATCATGAGCAAGGCAAGTGGTCGAGTGCGCTTTTGGCATTCTGTGTGCAAAATGGTGCGCAAAATGAAGGGTACTGATGCCTGCCCTCCAACTGAGGAGCACAATGTCAATTGCGTAATAAAGGAATGTGTGATCCTCCATAATTTTATCCGGAAATACGAATGTTCTGAAGATGCTGTTGAAGATGGAGACCACGGACCCCAGAAATTAAAGTTCAAGACATGTTTACATGTAAATTCCCTGGCAAGAGTCCACAGTTGCTTTGCCATAATTATTTCATGTATTTTCGCCTTATAAAGTTGTGTTAAAGGGGTTTTCCCATGAACAAAAGTTCATTTTAATCAATGGCTGTGTCTGATCGTGTATGGAAAGAAAGCAAAAGACAATACAGACATTACAGCATGTGGATCACATCTGATTCTTTTTGTGAGGTAAAAAATGTCACTGCCTGTTTTAAACAACAATTTACTTCAAAGAAAGAATCAGCTGTGATCTCCTGCTGTAATGTCTGTATACTCTTTTGCTTCCTCCCTGCCCAGGAGATGTGGTATGATCAGACCATGTTCCCTACATGGTCAGACAGAGCCATTGATTAAAATGAACTTGTTTTTGTGGGAAATCCCCTTTAAATCATCTTTATGAGTTTTAGAATCCACACCATAATTGTCACCTGCAAATAAATCAAACAACACAAGCTACTTTTCCATAACATTTTATTTTAACAAAACATTAGCCAACATGTCACACTGTAGCATATTACAAATATGTGGAAAACTAGAAAAAAGGACACTCGTGTCACAAAAATGTCAGGCGCAAATAGGGGCAAAAAATATATATTACAAATTATGGTAGGTGGATGGGGATGGGGGATGAGGAGCTGGATTGGTGGTAGCATGAGATTGGGTTGCTGGCAGAGGTTTGGAGACTAAGGATGAGGTGAAGGGAAAAGGATTGAAGCCAGGATTGCTTGGTTGTGGCTATTGGGGCAGATGGTATTGCTGACTTTGGTACATACAGTGAAGGAAATAATTATGTGATCCTTTGCTGTTTTTGTAAGTTTGCCCACTGACAAATACATGAACAGTCTAGAATTTTAAGGGTAGGTTAATTTTAGCATTGAGAGATAGAATATCCAAAAAAAAATAAAAAATCAAGAAAATCACATTGTATAAATTAGATACATTTATTTGCATCTTGCAGTGAGAAATAAGTATTTGATCCCCTACAAACCATTATGAGTTCTGACTCCTACAGACCAGTTAGACACTCCTAAATAATCAGTTCGTTACCTGCATTAAAGACAGCTGTCTTACATAGTCACCTGTATAAAAGACTCCTATCCACAGACTCAATTAATCAGTCAGACTCTAACCTCTACAACATAGGCTAGACCAAAGAGCTTTCTAAGGATGTCAGGGACAAGATCATAGACCTGCACAAAGCTGGAATGGGCTACAAAACCATAAGTAAGACGCTGGGTGAGAAGGAGACAACTGTTGGTGCAATAGTAAGAAAATGGAAGAAATACAAAATGACTGTCAATCGACATTGATCTGGGGCACCATGCAAAATCTCACCTTGAGGGGTATCCTTGATCATGAGGAAGGTGGGAGATCAACCTAAAACTATACGGGGGAACTTGTTAACGATCTCAAGGCAGCTGGGACCACAGTCACCAAGAAAACCATTGGTAACACATTACACCTTAAAGGTTTAAAATCCTGCAGTGCCCGCAAGGTCCCCCCTCTCAAGAAGACACATGTGCAGACCCGCCTGAAGTTTGCCAATGAACACCTGGATGATTCTGAGAGTTATTGGGAGAAGGTGCTGTGGTCAGATGAGACAAAAATTGAGCTCCTTGACATTAACTCAACTCGTCATGTTTGGAGGAAGAAGAAGGATGAGTACAAATCTAAGAACATCGTCCCAAACGTGAAGCATGGCGCAGGAAACATTATACTTTGGGGGTGCTTTTCTGCAAAGGGGACATGACGACTGCACCATACTAAAGGGAAGATGGTTGGGGTCATGTATCGTGAGATGTTGGCCAACAATCTCCTTCCCTCAGTAAGAGCATTGAAGATGGGTTGTGGCTGGGTCTTCCTGAAAGACAATAACCCAAAACATACAGCCAAGGCAACAAAGGAGTGGCTCAAAAAGAAGCTCAGTAAGGTCATGGAGTGGCCTAGCCAGTCTCCAGACCTTAATCCCATAGAAAATTTATGGAGGGAGTTGAAGCTCCGAGTTGCCAAGCGACTCAAAATCTTAATGATTTAGAGATGGTCTGCAAAGATGAGTGGACCAAAATTCCTCCTGACGTGTGCGCAAACCTCATCATCAACTACAAACAATGTCTGACTGCTGTGCTTGCCAACAAGGCCATTACAGCCTCCCCTACACACAATATTATTCCCATCACAAAGTATTAGGTTTCCCACAGCCCCCACACACAGAATGATGTCCCCAACACGGTATGAAGGCCTCCTACACAGTATGATAGCCCCCACAGCCCTCAACCACAGTATGATGTCTCTAATTCATATTGAGATTTAGACGCACAGGCGGAATAGTGAAGCAGTTAGCTGATGGAAACCTGTTCCACCATTCTATTTAATGCTAGGTGTTCTCCAAAGAGGACTCCCAGAAATTACCTCCACATAGAACTTATGACTGTTCCATCCAGCTCATTGAGGGGGTAAAGTTACCTAAGGGCAGAATTTTTAACCTGTCAGAACCGGAGAGTCAAGAAATGAGGGAATATATTCAGGAAAAATTTAAAAATGGGTTCATCTGCCCTTCTAAATCCCCGATTGGAGCAGGGTTCTTTTTTGTGGCCAAAAGGATGGCGTACATTGACTATCGTGAGCTCAATCGCATAACTGTACTTAATCCGTACCCTCCTCCACTCATCCCTGACCTCTTTAACCAACTGGTGGGGGCAAGTTAGTTTACTAAGCTGGATCTCCTCTGGGCTTATAATCTTGTTCGCATCAAGGAGGGGATGAGTGGAAACCAGCCTTCAATACCCGCGAGGGTCATTATGAGTATTGTGTCATGCCCTTTGGGCTCTGCAATGCTCCAGCTGTGTTTCAAGCTCTTGTAAATTATATTTTCCGTGATCTTTTGGGTATTTGTGTTATTGTTTACATTGATGAGATCCTCATCTTCTCTAGGGACCTGGTTGCACATAGGGACCATGTGCGGACTGTCCTGAAAATATTGGAGGATCATTTTCTTTATGCCAAAAAAGAAAAATGTATTTTTTAAGAGCAGGAGTTGGGGTTCCTGGCACTCATTCTGTCTCCCACGGGGTTTCGGATGGACCCCAAGAAAGTGAGGGTGGTGTTGGAGTGGGCACAACCAGTTAACCCCAAGGGATTGCAATGTTTCTTGGGTTGTGCCAATTATTACCGGAGGTTTATTAAGGGTTTTTCCAAGGTGGTGAAACCTCTCACTGATCTTACCCATAAGGAGACAGATGTGTCTAATTGGGGACCTGAGGCCATTAAGGCCTTTAATACTCTTAAGAAGGCCTTTTCCTTCGCTCCAGTTTTGGCCCAGCCTGATGTCAATAAGCCTTTTGTGGTAGAAGTGGATGCCTCTGAGGTAGGGGTGGGAGTGGCCCTGCAGCAAATCAGACGCCGCTAATGGACCACCTCAATTTCATTTTCTTTGGATGTAACTGACATTCAGAGGAAGTTAGGGAGCAGCAGCTCTTCTTCTGGCTTTCAGTTTTGTCTTAAGAACGTGAGCATGAATTGGCTCATTAGCGGCCGCTGATTGACTATAGGGCTCACGTGACGTAACAAAGTTTCTGTTTTACCCAGCAGCTATTTTAACAATCTATATGGACTTGATCATTTTACCAGTGTATCTCATTTAGCTTTTATTGTTTCACATATGAACTGCTTTGAAAACACTATGTTTAAAGTATATAATCCATTTACTATTAAATAAATTGCACCTTACTTTATTTTGTACACAGTGTTCACTTAGCAATTAAGAGACTCCTTTCGAAGGATTTCTTATTAGAGTCAATAATTGGCTACTGTTTGTATATGTGGTATTGCATATATCCTTCCATACAGTGGTATTTGCAAGCGCGGTAGTGTTACATAATTATCTAGTAACAGAAATAAATAACCTAAGTCACACACTGCATAACTGAATGAAATTACCCATCACAGTACATCATTTTGTAAAACACATGGTATTATTTTATTTTCCAGGAGATGGTGCTGTTTTACTGTTTAAGATGCAAACTATTTCCAGGCAGCTTCCATTCAGACAACTGTGCAGCATTATCTATGTAATACCTTTTAATGGCCAACTAAGAAGGTGATGACAAATGGCAAGCTTTTCAAACTACTTAGGTCTCAATATCTGAAGTGTCTCATATTAATACATAGTAGGACATAGAAATAGTGCAGTTAATAAGGGATGTGAAGCAGAACTATTAATATGGGAAGGAGAGAGACAATTGTGGCAGTAAATAGCATAACATTTCATAGGTAAGGAGTGTGAAGGTTTTATTGTCCGCTGATGGAAATCTGAACCATGGTTCCTTCATCATTTTGCTCATATATATGTGATTCTTAAAAAGGTTGTTCACAGTGACTGCAGCGCTGACGTAATGTTGACAGCACAGCAACCAATCACTGAGCCCAGTGACTCTGCCTGTGCAGATGGAATGTCACTCTCAGACATCAGTGATTGCCCTGGACCCGGTGAGGGTGAGTAAAGCATGGTTTTCCTATTTTAGAACAAACTGTACCCAGAGACTGGGATTTTTTGAAAGGGGACAACCCTATTAGGATATTGTGTTAAATGTTGAATTTATGCTCTCTTTGAAAACTTTACTAGGTTTCACAGCATTCCAAAAATCACAAAGAACTCAAGCTGTTCACAGAAATATAGATCACATTTATGTGATTTAGATCTTCAGACAAATTGTCCGTGAAAAAAGTCCACGTGTATCACTTAACTATTTGTGCTTTAGGGCATGGAACCTGAGCTTTCATAGTGGTCAGATAACATCACTAGCTTGTAATATGCATTATGCACAGACAGCTCTACATAAAACCCATGATAATGATGGATGACATCAGGCAAACATCTTTGTACCTTGTTAGTCATTAGATAGATAAAATAATAATAAAAAATAATGCCTAACTTAAAAAGAAAAAGTGACATCAATAGCATGTTTTGGACTGTTCATCAGGCATAGTTTAACACAACATCTTAATGTCCCCGAAGCTCTCTCCAGTATAGTGTCCCCACAGCCCCCACACACAGTATGATGCTCCCACAGTCTCTCCATACACTATGATGCCCCCACAGTGACTCCCACATAATGTGAAGCCCACACACTGACCCAGACACTGCATGATGGTCCCCACAAAGTACAATGGCCCCACACTATATGACAGCCTCCATAACCCCTCACACAGTATAATTTTTCCTCACAGTCTGATGCCCCCCCCCCCACCACCCAGACTACACATATACTATGATGGGCCGCACACAGTATCATGTTACACAGTATTATGGCCCACACACAGTATCAGGACCCTCCTCAACATATCATGGCCATTACAGCCTCCCCTACACACAATATTATTCCCATCACAAAGTATTAGGTTTCCCACAGCCCCTCCACACACATAATGATGTCCCCAACACAGTATGAAGGCCTCCTACACAGTATGATAGCCCCCACAGCCCTCAACACACAGTATGATGTCTCTAATTCATATTGAGATTTAGACGATCAAGCTGAATAGTGAAGCGGTTAGCTGATGGAAACCTGTTCCACCATTCTATTTAATCCTTTCTATATCTGAAGATGCGGATACTGTTGAAATTATTTATTTATGTCTTTTTGTATTCCAGTTCTAATGCAAATGTATATAACTTTATTTCCATTAAGCGCTAAAGACTTGAAATACAATTACTTAAAAAATGCTAGATTGCAAAAATAAAATATCATAACCAAAAGGGTATAAAAAAAAGTTAAAGGAAAAAAAAACACACAAAACACTGACCAAGGCAAGAAGGGGTTAAAACGATGCTAAGTACATTCAAGACTGCAGGGGCCTGTTTACATTTCTAACACCATGTCTATGTCTGAAAAAAGAGACCTGCTACTTCAATGCATAGATGCATAGAACATACTAAAGGTATAATTGAATTCATATTGGATGATTTTAATCTCTGAACCAAGCCAAGCCACCCGGTCAAAGGCAAGACCAAACCACAAGGCCAAAGGCGAAACCAAGCCACATGGCAGAAGGCAAGATCAAACCACAAGATAGAAGGCAAGACCAAACTACGAGGCCAAAGGTTAGATTGAGCAACGAGCAACAATGCAGAAAAGATTCACCATGCCATGAGGCAGAGACAGATGGCAGAATCTCAACCATAAAACAGCAGTCTGAACAACAGCCATGAAACAGCAGGCCAAACAACAACCATGAAACAGCAAGCTGAACACCAAACATGAGGCAAGATGTAATTGACGCGCCCCCTGGGCCGTGTGGGGAACCCGGAACCGGGTCTTTTGTGGGATGCTGTGGGGTTGTAGTCTCCGCGTGGCGGTGACCCGGTCCGTGGCTCAGGGCGGTAAAACCAAATGGCAGTCTATAAACTGAATGTCCGACTACCCCACCCGTGGATTGCGGTCAGAATGAACCGCCGCTGCAGGGCAGACCGCTGAGGCTGGTGTTGGGAGTGCAGCAGGGGATAGTATAACTCCCCACGGGAGGAGTGTAGCCTCAGGGCAGCAAGTGTGGATGTTGGGGGTGATGGTGCGCGGGAGCAGCAGTAACGACACAGAGTCCTGTAATGCAGTCCAGAATATTTACTCACAGTTCTTTATCCACGTTACTACAGCTGGTCAAAACGTCCCATGTCGCACTGTGTTCACCAGGTGAGGGGCTCGGCCTACTCCCAGATAACTTTGGAGTGTTTCACAGGACCCCCTTTGTGTGTCCTTTCTCTGGCCTGTCATACCCCGCCAGTGACCTCGCTTCTGTCCGGCTGCCTCGGGCCTTCTCTGGTAAACCTTGGCACCAGTTTCCCTGACCCTATATGGTGCCTTCCTAGCGGGTGTAGCGAGGGGCTGCGCCATGTGAAATGTCACAGCCTCCGGTTTCTAGCTGAGGGTAGTTCCCCGCCTCCACTAGTTTCGGGGACCGGTCTCCCCCTTTGGCCTGACCCTTCTACGCAGGTAGATTCGGGCGTGCGGTGGCGACTCGCCGGTCCACACCCCTGGGGTCCCTTCGTTCCTTGTTCCTGGAGGCTCCTCTGCTCCTCTTCCTTCCTTCTCCTTCCTTCTGCTTCCTCCAGGCTCCGGCCTCTCTCTTAGGCCTGCCTGCGGAGCAGAGCCCATGCAGAGCCTCTGCTCCCACCTCCTGCTCTCTCTTCTTTCTGTCTGAACTAACCACCGAACTAAGATGGTGCCCACCTTTTATACCTCCCTCTAGGTACACCCAGGAACTGCCCTCTCCCTCCTATGCACTACAGGGTCCCCCCTTCCTCGGTGTTCCCTCCCTCCACTCCAGCCGGGGACAGGGACTGTCGTGCTCTACTTGGAGCATATCGGTCGCCCTGCCCCCCGGAAATGTGGTGTAATGCATGCAGGTGTCAGGGTCCTGATCCACACTCCATCCTTACCTGGAAGTGAAATATCGCACATCTGGTTGAGATGCAATACCTCTGTAGCGGCCGAACCCTCGGGGCGCTACATAATGGAGGCAAGATATCTAGACTGCTACAAACTAACAAATGCGTGTTTTTCTCAATATCTCACATGAAATTAGAGTAAACCTTTCCCGTTTTAGGTCAATTAGGATTACCATAATTTTTAATATTTGCCAAATGCCAGAATAATGAGAGAGAGACAATGTTTTAAGGCATTTTTATTTCTTACTGCAAAGTCAAAAGTTTACATACATTTCATTAGTATTTGGTACCATTGACCTTAAACTGAATGACTTGGGTCAAACATTTGGGATATCCTTCCACAAACTTCTCACAATAGTTGGTCGGAATTTGGGCCCATTCCTCCTGGTGTAACTGATCCAGGTTTGAGCGTCGTCTTGCTCGCACTTGCCTTTTCAGCTTTGCCCATAAATTTTCAATAGGATTGACATCGAGACTTTGTGATGGTAACTCCAAAACATTGACTTTGTTATCCTTAAGCTAATTTGTTACCATTTTGGCAGTATGCTTCAGGTCATTTCCCATTTGGAAAACCCATTTCCGCCCAAGCTTTAACTTCCTGGCTGATGTCTTGAGATGTTCCTTCATTATTGCCATATAATCTTCTTTTCTCATGATGCTATCTATTTTGTGAAGTGCACCAGTCCCTCCTGCAGCAAAACAACCCCACAACATTAAGCTGCCACCCCCATGTTTCACAGTTGGGATGGTGTTTTTAGGCTTGCAAGATTCTCCCTTTTTCCTCCAAACATAACAATGGTCATTATGCCCAAAAAGTTCAATTTTAGTTTCATCAGACCACAGGACATGTCTCCAAAAATTAAGCTCTGTGTTCCTATGTGCATTTGCAAACATTAATCTGGCTTTTTTATGTTTCTTTTGGAGTAATGGCTTCTTCCTGGCAGAGTGGCCTTTCAGCCCATGTTGATACAGTACTCGTTTCACTGTGGATATTGACACAATCTTACCAGCTTCCATAATCATCTTCACAAGGTGTTTTGCTTTTGTCTTTGGGTTGATATGCACATGTCGGATGAAAGCACATTCACCTGTGGGACACAGAACCCATCTTCTTCCTGAGCGGTATGATGGCTGGACATTCCCATCTTGTTTGTACTTGCATATAATTTTTTGTACGGATGAACGAGGCACCTTCAGGTATCTTGAAATCATACCCAAGGATGAGCCAGACTTGTGCAAGTCCACAATTCTCTTCCTGATATCTTGGCTGATTTCTTTAGACTTTCCCATGATGCTACACAAAGAAGCAGTGTGTTTCAGGTGTGCATTAAAATACATCCATAGGTGTGTCTCTAATTATCTCAAATGTTGCCAAATAACCTAATAGAAGCTTCCAAACACATGACATCATCATATGGGCAGTCCATAATTGTTTAAACGCATAGTAATCTTAGTGTATGTAAAATTTTGACTTCGCAGTAGGTAATAAAAATGCCTTAAGGCTGGGTGCCCGCGTCGCGTTTTTCAAGCGTTTATGCTGCGGAATTTCCGCAGCGTAAACGCTTGTGAAACGCTAGGTAATCCGCACCCCATGGTCCTCAAGGGGATTCCGCATGTTCTATGCACATGCTGCGGATTTTTCCACAGCATTTATGCTGCGCATGTCATTTAATTTTGCGGAAGCGCAGCGGAATGGCCGCCATTGACTTGCATCGAGACGCATAGAATGCGCGTCTGTACATTTGACAAGCGGATTCTATATGCGTTTCAATGTGCGGATGGTACCCAAGTCTGGAGGAGAGAAGACTCTCATCCAGACCTGGGTACCATTGTACCTGTAAAAGAAAGAATAAAATAATAAATAAAGTTTATGCTCACCTTTCCGAAGGCTTCTCTGCATGCCGGCATCGCTGAAGGACCTTCGGTGACATCACAGTCATGTGACCGCAGGCCCTTCACCGCTCTGTCTCGCGATATGCCGGCAGCCGGGAACCAGACAGGAACGAGCGCTGCAGCCACGCCGGGGCATCGGGGGTAAGTATAGCTTTATTTTATTTTATTTTTACGGTTCACACTGTATAAATCCATGCTGTTTGCATGGATTTATACAGTGTGACCTAGTTGTCAAGCACTTTCCAAGTGATGCTATCACCTGGAAAGCGCTTGTCAATCTGCATGCGGAAACGCTTGTGAATGCGCATGTGGATCCGCATGTATTCTGCAGGAAAAACGCATGCACAATCTGCATGCGTTTTTTCTGCCAGGGAGATGCAGAAATGCTGCAGAAATTTTCTGCTTCATTTCTGCATCGTGGGCACATAGCCTAAAACATTCTCTCTCTCATATTCTGGCATTTGGCAAATATTAACAATTATGGTAATCCTAATTGGCCTACATTTAGCAAAAGCGTCATCATATGAGCCAACGTCTAAGTTCAGATTAGTCCATTTTTTTATTTAATTTTCACATATATTTATTGCAGGTTGCTGGGAATGATAACTCGGACAGCCTCGGACCCCAATGTCCGGTTAGATTGATTCTCTGCCAGGACCGGCTCTCGTCGCCTCTGTCCCTGGCTGGCAGTCTCTCCTCTGCCTCATGGACTCCTCAGCTGCTGCTGACCTGTCCCTTCCTCTAAGAAACCATTCTGGTCACTTCAGAAGTGGGTTCTGGTCTCTCTAACCCTGCCCCAGTTCCAGCTTTTATAGGGCAGCCAGCTCCCCCTACTGGCCTGGGACAGGAGGTGCTGCATGCTAATTGTCCCTAACCAGGGAACCTCCCTCCTGCTCTCAGATGCAGATTAATCACATTTGTGGCAACCAGGCCTGGGGTGCCACATTCCCCCCTAGTAAAAGTTAGTACTCCGTGACTAAGCCTTTTTGGCAAAAACAACCGGGTAACATATGCACGACCATAAACACAACATTAATAATTGGCAACAAACAAAACACAATTGAATTCTATAGGTCACAGTGTGGTCTGTGACCGGGTGTCCATGTCACTTAAACAGGTAAGGCTCAAACCGGGTGGGGATCTATCCTAACCCCCAAGTCCTTAACAGTCTTTGCTTGGACAGTCTTTCTTCCGCGGTTGAGCTTTAAAAGGAGGCACCTTGTGCAATTATTTACAAGCAGTCCCGGTTACTCAAAGTTCATAACCTGTTAGTCCATTTGTCACTAGGAGAAACTAGAAAAGCATAATTACTGGTCATGAAATTAACTTTTGTAAACTTTTTCAACATTAGGCATCATTTACAGGAAAATATATACAGGTCTCACTATTGGCACATCCTATATTTTCCAGCGCAAGGGTATCTGTCCCCTAGTGCTCCGGGTTGACCTACATAACCCACTGTCTGGTGGTGGTCTAACCTGGCTCTCTTCACTCTTATTGGGGGTACAGATACTTGCAGGGCCTACAGGTAGGTCAGGCAGCTGTCTGCGCGTCCTTTGGCTTACCGCAGGCATGGCAGGCTCACTATCAGCAGAGGACTGACTCTCCTGGGCTGCTGGTATGGACTCTTCTGCCTCCGGGGCTGCTTGTTCTTCCGACTCTTCCTGCTCTCCTGTAGGTTCTTGCTGGTTTGGTTGAAGGAAGGTAAGGACGGGTACCACTATGGCGTTGTTAATTTGAGTCCAGGACCGGGGGAACTCTCCGAGGACCGTGCTGACCATTTCTTCCTTGTCCACTGCGGGTTCAAGGCTATCCTGGTCTTCACCAGCACTCTGTAGCTGCTCGGGTCACCTTTTCAGGTGGTCTCTGGAAACAGTGGTGGTGGTTTCTCCTCCATCCTTGCTGATTACACACACCTTCGAACTGTCATGGTTGGAAGGCAGCACCGTGTACGGGTCCTTCTCCCACTGGTCATCCAGCTTGTGGAGCCTCCTCTTCCTCTTTAGGACCTGTTCTCCAGGTACCAGGGGACCAGCAGGTGCGTGTTGGTTGAAGAGCCTCTCCTGCTTCTCTCTCGCCTGGGATAAGCTCCTCTCCACTCTCTCCTGTACCTTCTTGTACTGCTGCCTCCTTTCCGTGTCCCAGTCTGCTTCTGGGGAGGTGTCCTCGTGTGTCAGGACTCCCATCTCCAAGTCCATCGGCAGCTTACCAGGTCTTGCTCGCATTAGGTAAGCCGGGGTGAAGTTAGTAGAACCCACCGGGATATGATTACACAAGTCGATTAGATCTGGCAGCTTCTCAGGCCACAGGCAACGTTTTGAGCAGGTCTATGACGACCTGGTTCATTTTCTCACACATCCCGTTGGTCTGGGGGTGGTAAGGCATCGTCCGTATCTTCTTACAGCCGTAGAGGTTGCAGAACTCTTGGAAGACTTCAGCCTCAAACGCTGGACCTTGGTCTGTCAATACCTGCTCCGGGTACCCGTGTGGACGGCAGAAGTGTTGCTGGAAGGCGCGGGCTGCCATTAGCGCTGTCAAGCCTTTAACAGGAACCACCACTAGGAACCGGGAGTAATGGTCCACAATCGTGAGGGCATAGATGTAGCCGGACTGGCTTGGAGCCAACTTCACGTGGTCTAGTGTGTAACATACCTGGCGGCGTCCTTGCATGGTGGTCCATCTCCCACTGTGCAAGAGCGCGCACTTGATCTCCAGTCCAGAATGTCTCTCTGGCTTCCCTCCTTGCTGTCTGTTTGTCTGTTTTGGCTGCATAGGGCGACGCCCGCTGAACTTCCTGTTTCTTGTACCTGCTGCGGACACGCCCCTGTTGCACCTTCAGCCTATTGCTGTCCATCTTTGGGTATTTATACCACCTTCTTCCTCAAGATGGCGCCTGAGCATTGTGTCCTGTCAGTCAGCTTTTTGTCTCTGACATGCCAGGTCCTATCCTGTTTTCCTGCCTGTTTTCCAGTTCTGTGTCTGAACTGTGGTCTGTTCTTGTGAACACGCTTCTTGCCTGTTCTTTCGCCTTCTAGGGGCCGTATTCCTAGATCTGCCTGTCTGTGCCTTGCGGTATCTGTTCCCGTCTGAACAGAGTCCTGTTTGTGTCCCTGCCTTGCGGTATCTGTTCCTGTCTGAACGGAGTCCTGTCTATTTCTCCTGTCTTGCAGTATCTGTTCCCGTGTCTGAACTGAGTCCTGTCTATGTCTCCTGCCTTGCGGTATCAGTTCCCGTGTCTGAACTGAGTCCTGTCTGTGTACTCTTGCCTGCTGCCTTTCCTGGAGGCTGTATTTCCAGGCCTG
The DNA here is from genome assembly GCF_046119375.1 of Phyllobates terribilis. Classification (NCBI taxonomy): domain Eukaryota; kingdom Metazoa; phylum Chordata; class Amphibia; order Anura; family Dendrobatidae; genus Phyllobates; species Phyllobates terribilis. The sequence continues at coordinate 795,166,131 of NW_027362761.1, forward strand.
TCTGAACACGCTCCTAGCCTGTTCCTCCCGCCTTCTAGGGGCCGATTACCTAGATCCGTTCCTGTATCTTGTCTGTCCTGTCTGAACACGCTCCTTGCTTGTTCGTCCCGCCTCTCTGGGGGCCGTATTCCCAGACCCGCTCCTGTATCCCACTGCAGTGTCGGTCTCTTCCGTACACTCAGTTCCAGTCTGAACTCTCTCCTATCCTTTACCTGTTTTGCCTCTATGTCCGTTCCTTTCCTTTTTCTGCAGAGTCTGAACTCGTACCTAACTCCTGCTTGTTGTCTCTGTACTCCCGTTTGTGAGTTTGTGGTCCCCTCGCTACTTCACTGCAAGTACCCTGTGGGTATCTGGCTCTGCCTTTCCCTTCCTGTCTGTTCCGTGTGAACAGAGCCCTGTCCGTCCTGCTCTGACTCCTTGCTCACTGCTCCGGCAGCCTTGCTCCGCTCTTACCCTTTTGCTCACTGCTCCGGCAGTCCTGTCCTGCCCTGCTTCTGCCCGCTGCTCCGGCAGTCCTGTCCTGCCCTGCTTCTGCCCGCTGCTCCGGCAGTCCTGTCCTGCCCTGCTTCTGCCCGCTGCTCCGGCAGTCCTGTCCTGCCCTGCTTCTGCCCGCTGCTCCGGCAGTCCTGTCCTGCCCTGCTTCTGCCCGCTGCTCCGGCAGTCCTGTCCTGCCCTGCTTCTGCCCGCTGCTCCGGCAGTCCTGTCCTGCCCTGCTTCTGCCCGCTGCTCCGGCAGTCCTGTCCTGCCCTGCTTCTGCTCGCTGCTCCTGCAGCCCCGTCCTGCTCTGTTCTTGCCCACCGCTTTGGGCGTTCCCTCTCTGCTGTGGTTGTCTACCGCATCTGCGGTTCTGTGACCCAGTCTGTACTGGGTCTTAACCTTTCTGTGCTCCAGCCCGTCCTTTCGGCCAGTACCTCCCTGCCTGCATACTCGCCTGTATCCACCCATCTGCATACCTGCCGTGTTTGCTTACATCCACCAGTCTGTGCCAGCCTAACCTGCCTGTTCCAGTAATCCCAGTGTGGGTCAACCCCCGTGTCCGGAGTTTGACCTGGAGTAGCACCTGGTCCCTCCGCCCGGTTTCTCCCTGGTGCACTGGCGTCGTATGCTGTCGTGCCACCTTGGTCGGATCGGCCAGATACTTAGTCACGCCCCTCCAGGCACTCTCCGGTCCATGGTCCAGTGGAACCACAACACCCGCACACGCCAGTCAGTCCGGGCGTGTGCATAACAGCATGCTCAAGCCATGGTTCCCGTTGAGCCCCACGGCCTTCGCTCTCTGAGAAGTTTTCCAGCGAATACATGCATTAAAAATAAATAAATAAAATTTATTTATTTTTTTTTCTCAGCTGAGTTCCAGGCGAATTACGCACCCGTCCAGATGGATCTATCTGCTCTCGTTCCTGCGGATCCGCCACGTTACTATGGGGATCCAAGACAAAGTCGTGCATTTGTGGAGCAATGCATGCTACATTTCAAGTTCTACCCTCTATGTTTTCCCACCGATCGGGTTAAGGTGGCATTCATTATGTCTTACCTGGCGGGTGATGCCTTGGAATGGATCAACCCCCTATATGAAACACAGGATCCGATCCTCCTGGACCTAATGGCCTTCCTGGTGGCCTTTCTAATGGTCTTCGATGATCCTAACCCGGAGGCTCCTGCTGAAGCTTCACCTCCCAATATCCCGGAGCAGCCCCGATGGGTAATGTGTGTGGGTAGCGCAATAGTCCTCCAGCCCAATGAGACTACTGCCCACCCAGAATCCTCACAGGGTGACTACGCTTTCCGGAATACTTCTCCCAACCTCAAGAGGCAGTCCAGACGTGCTAGACGTAGAGGCAAGCCGTCACGCCAGGGTCTGTCCTCCCTGAGACCTCCTGACCCCAACCTTGAAGTCCCTACTGAAGCTTCATCTCCCTGTATCCCGGAGAAGCCCCAACGGGTAATGTGCGTGGGTAGTGCTCCGATTCTCCTGCCCGAAGAGACTTCTGCCCATCCAGACTCCACACAGGAGAACTTCCTGCACCCGGCATCAGATGCTTCACCCACTTTAACCGGTGTGCATGTCCAAGGATGCTCCAAAGCTGTGGTTACCTCTGAGTCTGTGCACCTCTACTACCTGGCGGAGGACCCCCTGTTGCCTCCTGAATCCTCCGGGATACCACTCGATGACAAATGGAGAGAGACTTCTCTACACTCGGTACTCGATACTTTGTCCGCTTCGTCCTGTGAGCCTGACAATGGGTACCCCAAAGTGGTAGTTACCCCCGAGTCTCTACACCCCTCCGACCAGGCGGAGGACCTCCAGTTGTCTCCAGAACCCTTCGGGGTGCTACCTGGTAGCGAAAGGACAGAGACTCTCCTTTACTCTGTACCTGATACCTCGCTCGCTTCGTCCAGTGAGTCCAACCTAGTGTACTCCGAAGCAGAGGTTACTCCCGAGTCTCTACACCCCTCCGACCAGGAGGAGGACCTCCAGTTGTCTCCAGAACCCTTCGGGGTGCCACCTGGTGGTGAATGGACAGAGACTTTCCTATATCCTGGATCTGATACCTCGCTTGCTTCGTCCAGTGAGTCCGACCTTGTGTACTCTGAAGCAGAGGTTATCCTTGAGTCTCTACACCCCTCTGACCAGGCGGAGGACCTCCAGTTGTCTCCAGAACCCTTCGGGGTGCCACCTGGTGGTGAATGGACAGAGACTTTCCTATACTCGGTACCCGATACCTCGCCTGCTTCCTCCAGTGAGTCCGACCTAGTGTACTCTGAAGCAGATGTTTTCTCTGAGCCTCTGCACTCTTCTGACCCGGCGGAGGACCTCCAGTTGTTTCCTGAATTCTCCGGGGTACCACCAGATAATAAAGAGACAGTGACTTTTCCTCATTATGTACCTGATAACCCGTCTATTTCTTCCTGTGAGCTTGACAAGATGTACCTCGAAGCAGAGATTACCCCCAAGTCTCTGTCCCCCTCCAACCCGGTGAGGGACTTCCAGTTGTCTCCTGTACCCTCTGGGGTGCCACCTGAAAATATGTGGAGAGAGACTTCCTTGTGTGCTGTTCCTGGTACTCCACCCGTTTCGTCTGTTGCTAAGGATGGCTGGATAGGAGGTAGCATCCTAGCTAACCAGATGAGATCAATTTTTCCTGTGGACAGTGGAAGTGATCTCCTTGAAGTGAACGACTGGTCCTCGAATTCCCTGCGGAAGATTCTGGCAGGCCTGAAGAAGAGGGGGCGTAAGGGGGGGGGTACTGTAACATACCTGGCGGCGTCCTTGCATGGTGGTCCATCTCCCACTGTGCAAGAGCGCGCACTTGATCTCCAGTCCAGAATGTCTCTCTGGCTTCCCTCCTTGCTGTCTGTTTGTCTGTTTTGGCTGCATAGGGCGACGCCCGCTGAACTTCCTGTTTCTTGTACCTGCTGCGGACACGCCCCTGTTGCACCTTCAGCCTATTGCTGTCCATCTTTGGGTATTTATACCACCTTCTTCCTCAAGATGGCGCCTGAGCATTGTGTCCTGTCAGTCGGCTTTTTGTCTCTGACATGCCAGGTCCTATCCTGTTTTCCTGCCTGTTTTCCAGTTCTGTGTCTGAACTGTGGTCTGTTCTTGTGAACACGCTTCTTGCCTGTTCTTTCGCCTTCTAGGGGCCGTATTCCTAGATCTGCCTGTCTGTGCCTTGCGGTATCTGTTCCCGTCTGAACAGAGTCCTGTTTGTGTCCCTGCCTTGCGGTATCTGTTCCTGTCTGAACTGAGTCCTGTCTATTTCTCCTGTCTTGCAGTATCTGTTCCCGTGTCTGAACTGAGTCCTGTCTATGTCTCCTGCCTTGCGGTATCAGTTCCCGTGTCTGAACTGAGTCCTGTCTGTGTACTCTTGCCTGCTGCCTTTCCTGGAGGCTGTATTTCCAGGCCTGTCTGAACACGCTCCTAGCCTGTTCCTCCCGCCTTCTAGGGGCCGATTACCTAGATCCGTTCCTGTATCTTGTCTGTCCTGTCTGAACACGCTCCTTGCTTGTTCGTCCCGCCTCTCTGGGGGCCGTATTCCCAGACCCGCTCCTGTATCCCACTGCAGTGTCGGTCTCTTCCGTACACTCAGTTCCAGTCTGAACTCTCTCCTATCCTTTACCTGTTTTGCCTCTATGTCCGTTCCTTTCCTTTTTCTGCAGAGTCTGAACTCGTACCTAACTCCTGCTTGTTGTCTCTGTACTCCCGTTTGTGAGTTTGTGGTCCCCTCGCTACTTCACTGCAAGTACCCTGTGGGTATCTGGCTCTGCCTTTCCCTTCCTGTCTGTTCCGTGTGAACAGAGCCCTGTCCGTCCTGCTCTGACTCCTTGCTCACTGCTCCGGCAGCCTTGCTCCGCTCTTACCCTTTTGCTCACTGCTCCGGCAGTCCTGTCCTGCCCTGCTTCTGCCCGCTGCTCCGGCAGTCCTGTCCTGCCCTGCTTCTGCCCGCTGCTCCGGCAGTCCTGTCCTGCCCTGCTTCTGCCCGCTGCTCCGGCAGTCCTGTCCTGCCCTGCTTCTGCCCGCTGCTCCGGCAGTCCTGTCCTGCCCTGCTTCTGCCCGCTGCTCCGGCAGTCCTGTCCTGCCCTGCTTCTGCTCGCTGCTCCTGCAGCCCCGTCCTGCTCTGTTCTTGCCCACCGCTTTGGGCGTTCCCTCTCTGCTGTGGTTGTCTACCGCATCTGCGGTTCTGTGACCCAGTCTGTACTGGGTCTTAACCTTTCTGTGCTCCAGCCCGTCCTTTCGGCCAGTACCTCCCTGCCTGCATACTCGCCTGTATCCACCCATCTGCATACCTGCCGTGTTTGCTTACATCCACCAGTCTGTGCCAGCCTAACCTGCCTGTTCCAGTAATCCCAGTGTGGGTCAACCCCCGTGTCCGGAGTTTGACCTGGAGTAGCACCTGGTCCCTCCGCCCGGTTTCTCCCTGGTGCACTGGCGTCGTATGCCGTCGTGCCACCTTGGTCGGATCGGCCAGATACTTAGTCACGCCCCTCCAGGCACTCTCCGGTCCATGGTCCAGTGGAACCACAACACCCGCACACGCCAGTCAGTCTGGGCGTGTGCATAACAGCGTGCTACCAGCTCGAGAGGCTGCCTGGTGATAATCGGCCTCAAAGGAGTCTTCTGGCTGGTACGATCCTTCCTTCTGAGGTTACAGGGGCCGCATTCTCTGCACCATCTCTCTATGGCCCCTCCCATACCTATCCAGAAGAACCGCTCACATAACAGGAACTCCAGTTTCTTCCACCCGAAGTGTCCTGCTCTGTCGTGGTAGGCCTCCAGGACCATGACCGCATCTCGCCTTGGGACTACTACCTGCCAGGTTAACTCGTGTGTCCGGTGGTTGACAAGCCTTCTGCACAGCTTCCCCTCATAGAGGAATAGCCTGCTCTTCTCCTTCCACAGCTGCTTAGATTTCTCAGGGGCATCCGGATCGGAGTAGGCATCTGCCTGAGTCAGCATTTCCTTCACCAAGCGAACTGCAGGGTCACTATCCTGCATTTCAGCCCAGCCGTGGTGAGGTAAGGGATTGAACATGACGGTGGTTGAGTCTTTGTCTCTTACACGGTGGGAGGACTGAGTGGCCCCATACCGGTGGAATACAGGGAGCTCTATTTCCTCCAGCTCTTCTGGATCTTCTCCCTCATCAGGTAAGTGGGGCATTCTCGATAGGGCATCTGCATTGGCATTGGCTCGGCCTGCCCGGTACTTGATTGTGAAGTCATAGTTTGATAGCCGGGCCATCCATTGCTGCTCTAAGGCACCAAGTCTTGCAGTGTCCAGGTGCGTCAATGGATTATTGTCCGTGTATACTGTGAACTTAGCAGAGGCCAGGTAATGTTTAAAGCGTTCCGTTACGGCCCACACCACGGCCAAGAACTCCAGTTTGAAGGAGCTGTAATTCTCCGGGTTTCTCTCGGTGGGCCTCAGTTTCCGGCTGGCGTACGTAATCACCCTTTCTCTGCCCTGTTGGTTCTGTGACAGTACGTCTGTGTGGAGGATAAAAGGCTGGCCATAATCGGGGTAGGCCAGGATTTCATCCCCTGTGAGGGCCATCTTCAGCTGGCGGAAGGACTCCTCTTCCAGCTTGTCCCACTTGAAGGGTGGCTTTTGGCTTCTGGTCTTAGATTGTCCTATCAGGAGGTCCTGCATAGGGGCTGCCATCTTGGTGAACCCGGGGATAAACCTGCGGTAGTAGCCCACCAAACCGAGGAACTGACACACTTCTTTTATGTTAGAGGGGCTTGGCCAGTTCTTTATTGCTGTGATCTTGTCAGGGTCGGGGGCTACTCCTTCTGCACTCACCACGTGTCCTAGGTACTGTACCTTCGGCTTTAACAGATGGCACTTGGATGGTTTTACTTTCATGCCAAAGCCTGACAGGGCCTCTAACACCTCTGCCAGGTGTTTTAGATGGTCCTCGTAAGTCTTTGAATAGACAATAACATCGTCCAAGTAGAGTAGGACCGTTTCAAAATTTTTGTGTCCAAGGCAGCATTCCATCAACGTCTGGAAGGTCCCTGGTGCGTTGCAGAGCCCGAACAGCATACAGTTGAATTCACTGAGTCACATCGGGGTGGTGAAGGCGGTCTTCTCCTTGTCAGCCTCTGCCACAGGAACCTGCCAGTACCCGCTAGTAAGATCCAAAGTAGAGAAGAAGTTAAATGATTTTAGTGCGGCTAAAGACTCCTCTATCCTAAGCAATGAGTACGCGTCTTTATGGGTAATACGATTAACCTTTCTATAATCCACGCACATTCTCATGGTACCGTCTTTCTTTTTTACCAGAACTAAGGGAGCTGCCCATGGGCTACAGCTGTCTCTAATGACCCCAGCTTCTTTCATTTCTCTCAGCATGCCCTTTGCGTTCTGATAGTGTGCAGGGGGTACAGGTCTGTATCTCTCTTTTATTGGTGGGTGGCTTCCCATGGGGATGTGGTGTTCTACCCCTTTTACTCTGCCGAAGTCTAGCGGGTGCTTACTAAAGATTCTCTCGTACTCCTGAACCACCCGGTAGACTCCTTGTTTTTGGTGCAGGGGGGTGGAGTCAGCACCCACATGGAGTTTCTGGCACCAGTCCTCCTTGTGTTTCTGGGAGCCATTATCCTCCACCGGGGGAGATGGAGGCAAGGGTTCCACAACCCTGAGAGCATTGTGTTCGACAGCAAACAATTTGGCTAGTGTAGCGTACCGGGGCAAGTGTACTTCCATTTCTCCAATGTTTAAGATACGGACGGGCACCCTCCCATGGCGGACATCAACCACCCCCCGGGCTGTCAAAATGGTGGGCCTGCTGTCTGAGTACACGGGTTCTACCATGGCTTGGTAGTCTCTTCCTCTTAACCTGATTGCAGTCCGACACCAGATCATCATTTCACTTTTGGGAGGCATGGCGATGGGGAACGGGTCGCTCATCCTCACGCTACCGATCTCACCACCAGACAGTTCTACTTGTTGCCGTCACATCAGGGCTCTTATCTCTTTCTGGAGGACCCTCTGTTGGCTGGAGCTAGCATTCATCGCCACCTGCTGTAAAATTACAATTATCTCTGAAAGACAATTTTCAATCACGTTAGTACCCAAAGTTATTTTAGGGTGACTTTCACGATGGTCAATGTCCACAATAATCATCCCCTGTGCCGGCAGTTCAACTTTACCAATCTTGAAGGTCACCTCTTTGAACCCCACCTGCGGCACGGGTTGGCCATTGCTGGCGATGATGCTCAAGTCATTGTCTGGATAGCGGGTTATATCAGTGTCACTCCAATACTGCTTGAAAAGTACATAGGGGATGGTAGTCACTTGGGACCCGGTGTCCAGCAGTGCACTCATGGGGATACCGTCCAGCACTACGGGTAAAACCGGGCGTCCCCCCACGTACTTATCACGCCAATTAGACGGGCCTGGTGACCTTATGCCTGGGGGTTGGCCCTCTGCCCCAGGTCAGACCCGTTTAAAGTACAGTACCTGGCTTTGTGTCCTGGCTGGTTGCAACGGCGGCAAATCGGCTGTCCATCCTCAGTGTAGCGGTCTGTGCGCCTCCCTCTGAACGACGGGATCCTCCTCTGTCGACGCCACGGGACATCCTCCGGACTGGAAGCCAGCTCGATTGGTCCTGACGGGTCCATCTGTAACGACTGTACGGTCCTGGTCAATGCAGCAACACTCTTTGTTAGTTCTTGGACCTGATGGTGCAGGTTTGCAGGCGGGGATGGGTTTAGGGCCTGCGCATCAGCCCCCACAAGGTCTGCAGGGTAGGGCGCCGCCTCCTGGTGGTAAGTGATGGCAGGGCGCCGGGAAGCTACAGCGCCACCTGGTGCGGGTTCTTGGAGCACACGGATGGCCCTATCTTTAAACTGTGCAAAAGTCAAATCGGGGTTCTGTAGGGCCATGAGGCGCAGCTGGGTTCTGTGGACACTGGACAGCAGACCTTCTATGAACTGTTCAGTCAATAGTTTATCTGTATCCTGCACGCTGCCAGAGTCAGCTTGTTTGATTGCTCTCAGGGCTTCTTGCAAGTTTAAGGCATAGTCTCTGATACTATCTTGGGCCCGCTGCTTACATCCATAGAACCGCATTTTGATTTCTGCTGAGGTACGGGTATCCAAGGTGTCCCGTAGATGGGTCAGAACCCCCTTTACAGTCCTTTTCTCATCAGCTGTCCAAGACTTTACCTCCCGCTGGGCCGCACCAATTAACTGCCCTATCAGTATGCTTACTTTCTTTTCTTCTGTCAGGGGATAAACTTTGAATAAGCTATACAGTCTTTCTTTAAAGTCGCTCAAGGTATGCGACTCGCCGACATACTGTGGCAGCCAGGCCGCTCCGGGGATATAGGGCATAGAAAACGGCTACGCTGGCGGTAGAGGGTCCCTCCGCTTCCGACATCTTCCTCCCCCTAGTTAACCATGGCCTACCTTCCCACGATCCTCTTCTGTAGGCCGCGGATCCGCTCGCGATGCTCTGGGTGAGGACTTTGCATCGCGGGGTGATGACATCGGCGTCCGCTGGATCTCCTTCCAGGACCTTGCGCAGCGTCTGGACGTAGGGCGGGGCTTCAGGTCTCGCGCGGTTTTGGTGTCCACGCCCCTTTTCTTCCCGCGCGGCGTCCCGAAGATGGCGCCTTTTGGCGGGAAACGGCCCCGAATGGCAGGAAACTTCACTCAGGTAAATATAAAGTATTTTCAGGCACGCAATACCCGTTTGTGGCGGGTTGGTCACAATCCTGCCGACTACGCCAAAGCTGACTCACCCCCTGGGCCGTGGGGTACTCGAAACCTGGTCTTCTGGTGTACGGTGCTGATGGGGGTAGTAGTGGCAACCCGGTCCCGTGGCTCAGGGTGGTCAGACCAATGTTGTGGCAGCCTATTTATAGATTTGTGAATGTCCGACTACGCCACCCGTGGATTGCGGTCAGGGATAACCGCCGCTGCTAGGCAGACCGCTGAGGCTGGTGTTGGTGTGCAGCTCAAGGGTAGGATAACTCCCCACGGGAGGAGTGTGGCCTCAGGGCAGTGTAGGTGGATGCTGGGGGTGATAGTGCCGGCAGCAATATTAAAAGTTCAGAGTCCGTTTCAAAACGTTTCTGGGTCTTTATTGTAGATGTTATTAATGACCCAACAGTAGTACTGGTTAGGAATGGGCCTGGGTGTCTGAAAGCATTCGGGGGAGCCCCACTGGTCAGGGTGAGTGTGTAGGCCTACCGTTCTCTCTCTGCTCTTTCTGACTATCCCCCTCTTCGTGGTGTAATAGCCCACGTCCCTGAGCTTGCCGTGTGCTTCTCGCCTGTATGGCTTGCGACTTGGGCCTTGGGTACCTTTTGCTTTCTTCTCGCTGTACTGGTCCCTCTGTGTGGCTGAGCCTCCATGCTTCTTAGGCCAAGGGACCTGAAATCCCTCGCGGGTTGGTTCTTTGCTGCTGGGAATGATAACCCGGACGGCTCTCGTCGCCTCTGTCCCTGGCTTGCAGTCTCTCCTCTGCCTCATGGACTCCTCAGCTGCTGCTGACCTGTCCCTTCCTCTAAGAAACCCTTCTGGTCACTTCAGAAGTGGGTTCTGGTCTCTCTAACCCTGCCCCAGTTCCAGCTTTTATAGGGCAGCCAGCTCCCACTACTGGCCTGGGACAGGAGGTGCTGCATGCTAATTGTCCCTAACCAGGGACCCTCCCTCCTGCTCTCAGACGCAGATTAATCACATTTGTGGCAACCAGGCCTGGGGTGCCACATTTGCACCCCACAACAGCTATAATTTTGATTCAAAATTGTATGACCATTGGTCACGATGGGTGGATAGTTTTGGCCATGTGCAGGTACCAGCCCATGGGGTCTCATCTTAAAACCTGTATGAGTTTTCAAAAGTCATTGAGCAGCAACTCAAGTTACAAGTGGTAATAATAACTGTTAAAATAATTTTCACTACCTATAAAATGTAACGTAGATGGAATTAAAACCAATTTTGTCGGGCCATCAGTTAGCATATATTTATTTTTATTTCATTTTATAGATAAATAAAAAAGTAAGCAACCAGACATATCTGATGGATTTTATATTTAGAAATGCTTTTTCGGATAACTTGTATAGATATATTGCATATTATGGGTCTTCCTTTTACCAATGTGTTCCCTTCTCATGAGGCATAGCAACTTACTGTTCCCATAGCCGCACAATGCATACATTCTATGAAAAAAAGGAGTAGAGAGGATTGAACCCTTGCACTTTACTATTTTTGTTTCTTTGCAGTCTGTTGTCTTTAATCTGGGATTGACTATACAAACTGTTTAATGACAAGAGCAGAGGAATTAGAGCAAAATCTTTGGCATTAAATGGGAATGACAGATGAAGTGTAAAGCACATTACTAAAGGCCACAAACAATCTAAAAATAAGCAACTTTGGACCAAATGTTTCTTTTTGAACAAGAACAATTCTAAGCAGAATTACAGAAAACTTTCTTCTTCAACTCTGTCCAGCAGAGATAGGGCACAGACCATTGACAACCTGATAATGACCGTCTAATATACCAATATCCATCTGGCATATAAAATCCACTTGGATGTAGGAGATGGAGTTGTTTTTTTTTTTTTTAAAAAGAAAATGTAGTCATAATGAGATCTCTACTCACTTATTATTCACGTAAGAAAACAAAGATGTAATAATAACAAACCCGCTGGTTAATACACATGCTAGTCAATCAATGACTTCAAAGTTAATCTTGCTTTACTGAACATGATCTACTTGTCTGCAGGTCATCTCTACAATCTTGAATAGGGGTTCTGATGTCAGGCAATAAAACATGTCACCTTGAACTAAATACTCATCTTGATTTATATAGTGCAGGTGTCTTAAGCTCATCAGAACTAAATAGTACAAACTTTTCTCACACTCCAGTGCATTCAAACATTTAGAGAGTTCAAGAGCACATGCAATCTCTAGTAGTGATAATATTTAATAAAATGTTGAAAATCTCCAGATATTGTCTTAGTTATATGAATTCAAGTGAATTGGAGATAAACTTTATAAAAAAAAAAATATTTTTGCTTGTGTCTCCATTTTCCGATACCTGTAACGTTTTCATTTTTCGGGATATGGGGCTGTATGAGGACTTATTTTTGTACCTTAAGCATGTTTTTACTGATACCATTTTGGGGGTAGATAAGATGTTTTTATTGCCTCTTATTACATTTTATTGCAATGTTGTGATGGCCAAAATAACGTAATTCTGGCGTTTAGATTTTTTTCTATCGTTGCGTCGTCAACAGATCGTATTAATATACTTTATATTTTTAGTGATCAGACTTGTACGAACGCCGCGATACTAAAGATGTGTATTTTTTTTTAATTGTTATATTTTTAATGGGGTGATCCCCCACAATCAAGTCACTGGTGCACCAAGGGCGCACCAACCTCTCAGCGCATGTTTAACGTCTCTGTCAGAGATTGACAACGGCATTTAGCAGGTTAACAATGGCTGTTAAAGGCACATAATGTGTGATCAGTCATCATTTGCCGGGAAGGAAGGAAAGCTTGGCCATTTATTTTATTTCTTTTTTTATACATAAATATTACTGATAAAACGCTGATGGTAAAGACTGAAACACTGACTAAACACTGATGAAAGTCGGATGAAAAAAATTGATGACACCTGGACCCTTATTGGCTTATGTGAAAAATCACTGATGTCTTATTGAGGTCTAATGATCACAACAGGATCACATGTTTTAGTTTTAAATGCCAAACTTAATAAATTGAGGGCTTATTTTGCAATATGTTGTGTAGAGTTTGGCTAAACTGTGGTCAAGATTATGTGGCCTCTATAAATATAAAAGTTAAACAATGAAGAGATACGGCAAGGAAGATATTTTTTTTTGTGGGGGGACCTGCTATGGGGCCCCGTGATTTCTATGTACACCCCTGAATGTAAGCATATACAAGTCCAAGCAATATGTCCAATAAAAAAGCTTATAGAAAGGCACATTGCACACATAAATTGAAAAAAGAAAAACAGGACAGTAAAATGGAATAAGAAGTTGAGAAACAAGATCCCATATGTATTCTGTAGGTCCAGCCCAAAATTAGATTACACAAGAAAATCTGTTGAGTCTGACTAATCCAAAATCGATAGTCGACATGTGCCATCATTCGGCTCTATAGTCAGTTTGAATGAAACTAGTAATCAGTCTGTGGAAACCCTTTGGCATCTTGAAACCCTGATTTAAAATATGAACACATTAAGGCAGCTATACCATATACTGTATGTTAGATAGTTCCCAACTGGCCATGGCCATGGAGAGTGGCTTGTGGACAAACCTTACCAAACTAAATAGGACCATGTACCAGTGTAAAATATTCTTGAAACCTATTTCCACTAGATATAGAGTTATAACATAGAATTATGCCAAAAGAAAATACACTATTTGTCACGGGTAACGCAGGAGAGATCACGCAGATCCCACCGCTGCAACCAAATTGTCAGGGAGATGCAACTCTGCAGCCTTCAATCGTCAGGACAATTACGCAATTTACTGACGAGTGATGGATGAGGCCATGGCTGCTTCCATTACTAGGCCGGTTATTGGGGAACTCACAGTGAGTATTTAATATATACTGTATATACCTCCAATACCAACTCACAGAATCCGTATATATATATATACTGTATATATATATATATATATATATATATATATATATACTGTATATACTGTATGTATATATATACAGTACAGACCAAAAGTTTGGACACACCTTCTCATTTAAAGATTTTTCTGTATTTTCATGACATTGAAAATTGTACATTCACACTGAAGGCATCAAAACTATGAATTAACACATGTGGAATTATATATTTAACAAAAAAGTGTGAAACAACTGAAAATATGTCTTATATTCTAGGTTCTTCAAAGTAGCCACCTTTTGCTTTGATGACTGCTTTGCACACTCTTGGCATTCTCTTGATGAGCTTCAAGTGGTAGTCACCGGAAATGGTTTTCACTTCACAGGTGTGCCCTGTCAGGTTTAATAAGTGGGATTTCTTGCCTTATAAATGGGGTTGGGACCATCAGTTGTGTTGTGCAGAAGTCTGGTGGATACACAGCTGATAGTACTACTGAATAGACTGTTAGAATTTGTATTATGGCAAGAAAAAAAGCAGCTAAGTAAAGAAAAACGAGTGGCCATCATTACTTTAAGAAATGAAGTCCGAAAAATTGGGAAAACTTTGAAAGTGTCCCCAAGTGCAGTTGCAAAAACCATCAAGCGCTACAAAGAAACTGGCTCACATGAGGACCACCCCAGGAAAGGAAGACCAAGAGTCACCTCTGCTTCTGAGGATAAGTTTATCTGAGTCACCAGCCTCAGAAATCGCAGGTTAACAGCAGCTCAGATTAGAGACCAGGTCAATGCCACACAGAGTTCTAGCAGCAGACACATCTCTTCAACAACTGTTAAGAGGAGACTTTGTGCAGCAGGCCTTCATGGTAAAATAGCTACTAGGAAACCACTGCTAAGGACAGGCAACAAGCAGAAGAGACTTGTTTGGGCTAAAGAACACAAGGAATGGACATTAGACCAGTGGAAATCTGTGCTTTGGTCTGATGAGTCCAAATTTGAGATCTTTGGTTCCAACCACCGTGTCTTTGTGCGACGCAGAAAAGGTGAACGGATGGACTCTACAAGCCTGGTTCCCACCGTGAAGCATGGAGGAGGAGGTGTGATGGTGTGGGGGTGCTTTGCTGGTGACACTGTTGGGGATTTATTCAAAATTGAAGGCATACTGAACCAGCATGGCTACCACAGCATCTTGCAGCGGCATGCTATTCCATCCGGTTTGCGTTTAGTTGGACCATCATTTATTTTTCAACATGACAATGACCCCAAACACACCTCCAGGCTGTGTAAGGGCTATTTGACCAAGAAGGAGAGTGATGGGGTGCTACACCAGATGACCTGGCCTCCACAGTCAACAGACCTGAACCCAATCGAGATGGTTTGGGGTGAGCTGGACCGCAGAGTGAAGGCAAAAGGGCCAACAAGTGCTAAGCATTTCTGGGAACTCCTTCAAGATTGTTGGAAGACCATTTCCGGTGACTACCACTTGAAGCTCATCAAGAGAATGCCAAGAGTGTACAAAGCAGTCATCAAAGCAAAAGGTGGCTACTTTGAAGAACCTAGAATATAAGACATATTTTCAGTTGTTTCACACTTTTTTGTTAAGTATATAATTCCACATGTGTTAATTCATAGTTTTGATGCCTTCAGTGTGAATGTACAATTTTCATAGTCATGAAAATACAGAAAAATCTTTAAATGAGAAGGTGTGTCCAAACTTTTCGTCTGTACTGTATATATATATATATATATATATATATATATACCCCAATACGATCACTGCCAACTCCACAATAAGAAAAGAAAGGAACTACTAGCTGCCACCTCAAATCATTTATACAGCCAATTGGACACTTGTTACAGGTAGTGTATGGCTTTTCTCTTTTCAGATGAAGAGGAACAGAGCTATTAAAATTTATACAGTATATTTAATCTGGAAAGGTAGGCAGTGTTTATAAAAATATACAAAAAATGTTACAAAAAGGGAACAAACAATACGGTATATACAATTATGTAACATAAAAAAAAGATTAACGAAAGAGAAGTACTGAACCTGATGGTGCAGGAATGGCTCTTATCTTTATGGAGGCAAGCACTCTGATTGGGAAAATGGAACACTCTCACAGAGAACTGTGTCTTCCAGAAATGAACCATAACAGAAACCCAAACTCTGATTTTTATTAGATCAAGGTTACACCTACATACCTCCTCTTGGTGAGCTCATATGGGGAGCTGGTCGTGGGAAGTGCTAGGTCTTTTATCAGATTATGAGATCCCCAACTTTCAGGATATCTTCACCCCTTAAGGTCCCAGGAGTGAGATATCATTATCATGTTTGCTATCACGATTTTACCTTTCTTTAAAGAGAAAGCATGGCATGAATAGCATCATCCATCTGTACGATATTAAGTTGGAGACATTTGGCTGGCATTACGATGATGTCAGTGAATACGTTATGTTTGTCCCTTCTCTACGGTGCTAAATATATATCTCCCATAAATATCAGATCAATGCAAACCCTAATATTCATCACTGGCCACTGGCTCCAGGAAGTCTGCAACCAGTGCTTTGAACAGAGGAAGCTCTTGCCTCGGAAGTGTACTTCTCCTCCTCTAAATATACGAATCATAGCCTTGGTGTAATTATCTGGTCACTTCAGGAGGTCCTACTTCAATGGAGGATGAAGTGTCAGCTACCTATCAATTCCCCAGTTATAATTAGTTTCTCACTTCCCCAGTCATAATTAATCCCATATGTTCAATGTGAGGGTGATATGTCTTCTCTCTGGAGATGTCTTTATAGATTTCATTTTTTCTCTACGACACTATTATTCTTCTTCACAATAAGAAGGTCAGTCTTCCAAACAAACAGTACATAAAATGTGGTATGTCAGTGTAAACTCCATGATAAATGGAACCCTAGAAATTCAACTGCCTCTTCCATAACAGCAAATATATAAAAAAAATCTTAAAATCAGTCCAAATGGGAACAGTAGGTTATTAAAGAGGACATCTATCTTGTAGTAAATAATTGTGATCCCTATAATATAACAAGTTAGGAACTTGTCTTAGCATTCTGTGTTGTGCTGTTTCTCTGCTATTCCTCCTTAAAATTTCAACTGTATGTTACCAGATGGTGGCGTCGCACTACACATCTGACACAGTCCATTCAATATTTGCAATGGCAGAAAGCATACGGGCACATTCCTTTGACATAGTTAGTGGTAATACCCAGTTGTCAACTTATTCAGAAATTTGTGGAAGGTGTAAAAGAGAAATGGTCCAAAATTGTTATATTACAAGGAATAGAAGTATTTCATAAAACTAACATGCCAAGAGGGCTGAAGATTTAAACATTAAAGGGGGTTCCTGGTATTACCTCATATGTTGCTTAATAAATTTAAAGAGGTTATCCAGGACATTCTTGAATTTCATGTGGCAATATACTGTAGATGCAAGATCCTAACAGTACATCATACACACATTGTCAGGATTCCTCTCCATTGCTTTGCTACAAGCCATCGTCATGTAACCAATCTCCTTCCGAATTTCACTAGGTCTGATCTCAGGTCAACTAGTGTGCAGACTAATTTTTTCCAGTACCAAAAATAATTGCAACATCATAAGTGACATAATGACTCTTCAGAGGCAGATCTTCTTGTCAGCTTCTCTGCTTCCTCTGTGGCGCAATCATGCAATTCAAATTCTGCCTCACGTACAGGCACCTGCGCAGCAGAAAAAAAAAACCTGGAGTCTGAACTGAAACGTAAATTGATGTGCATGCAAAATGTAGATGCATGTTCACATAAGGCCACTAGACAGAGAAAAACCAAAGACAAGCAAAATACCCAAATAACTGGAAGTAAATGGATAAATCGCAAGTGCATAAAAATAATGATAAATAATAAAGGGTATTTAGTTAACATAATTTTGATCAAAATAATGTAAAAGCCATCCCACCACGTCACGGCAACCCTTATGGGACAGTCCTAACTCTAATATTAAAACCTTACCATTTGTCAAATGAAATTCATATGGATAAGGGCAGAGAGACTGAACCCTAGTAGAAGCATGGACCTGAGAATGAACCTTTCAGCTCAGACAAAGGGCGGCCACACCCTTATATGCACTGAAGCACACTAAACTACAAAGAAAAAACCTGGGAGTCTGAACTGAAACGTAAATTGATGTGCATGCAAAATGTAGATGCATGTTCACATAAGGCCACTAGACAGAGAAAAACCAAAGACAAGCAAAATACCCAAATAACTGGAAGTAAATGGATAAATCGCAAGTGCATAAAAATAATGATAAATAATAAAGGGTATTTATTTAACATAATTTTGATCAAAAAAGTAGCAGAAGCTGCAGGTTTCGCACAATGTTAGCGAGCCTGCTTATATTATTACTAGCTATTGAACCCGTTCTATGCCTGGGTGGCGAGCATTTTAATTGGTATATGGTCTCCCATCTTGGTATTTGTGCTGCCCCCATCCTGGTATTTGTGCTGCCCCCATCCTGGTATTTGTGCTCCCCAATCCTGTTCCCCCATTGTGTTATGTGCTGCCCTCATCCTATCCTGGTATGCATGGCACCCCTCATCCCAATCCTGGTATGCATGGCACCCCTCATCCCCAATCCTGGTATGCATGGCACCCCCATCCCCAATCCTGGTACGCATGGCACTGGCACCCATCATCACCAATCCTGGTACGCATGGCACCTCTCATCCCCAATCCTGGTACGCATGGCACCCCTCATCCCCAATCCAGGTATGCATGGCACCCCTCATCCCCAATCCTGGTACGCATGGCACCCCTCATCCCCAATCCTGGTATGCATGGCACCCCTCATCCCCAATCCTGGTACGCATGGCACCCCTCATTCCCAATCCTGGTATGCATGCAACCCCTCACCCCCAATTCTGGTATGCATGGCACCTCTCATCCCCAATCCTGGTATGCATGGCACCACTCATTCCCAATCCTAGTATGCATGGCACTCCTCATCCCCAGTCCTGGTATGCATGGCACCCCTCATCCCCAGTCCTGGTATGCATGGCACCCCATCCATTATCCTGGTATGCATGGCACCCCATCCCTTATCCTGGTAGGCATGGTACCCCTCATCCCTATTCTGGTATGCATGGTACCCCTCGTCCTGGTATGCATGGCACCCCATCCCTCATCCTGGTATGTATGGTACCCCACATTCCAATCCTGGTATGCATGGCACCCCATCTCTCATCCTGGTATCCATGGCCCCCTCATCCCAAATTTGGTATACATGGCACCCCTCATCACAATCCTGGTATGTATGGCACCCCTCATCCCCCAATCCTGGTATGTATGGTACCCAATTCCTCATCCTGGTATGCATGGCTTCCTCATCCCCCAATCCTGGTATGAATGGCACCCAATCCCTTATCCTGGTATGCATGGCTTCCCCATCTCCAATCCTGGTATGCATGGCACCCCATCCCTCATCCTGGTATGTATGGTACCCCTCATCCTGGTATGCATGGCACCTCATCCCTTATCCTGGTATGCATGATACCCCGCATCACTATTCAGGTATGTATGGTACCCCTCATCCTGGTTTACATGGCACCCCTCAACCCAATTCTGGTATGTATGGCACCCCTCATCCTCCAATCCTGGTATGTATGGATCCTTCATCCCTATCCTGGTATGCATGGCACTCCTCATCCCCCAATCCTAGTATGCATGGCACCCCATCCATTATCCTGGTATGCATGGCACCCCATCCCTTATCCTGGTAGGCATGGTACCCCTCATCCCTATTCTGGTATGCATGGTACCCCTCGTCCTGGTATGCATGGCACCCCATCCCTCATCCTGGTATGTATGGTACCCCACATTCCAATCCTGGTATGCATGGCACCCCATCACTCATCCTGGTATCCATGGCCCCCTCATCCCAAATTTGGTATACATGGCACCCCTCATCACAATCCTGGTATGTATGGCACCCCTCATCCCCCAATCCTGGTATGTATGGTACCCAATTCCTCATCCTGGTATGCATGGATTCCTCATCCCCCAATCCTGGTATGCATGGCACCCAATCCCTTATCCTGGTATGCATGGCTTCCCCATCTCCAATCCTGGTATGCATGGCACCCCATCCCTCATCCTGGTATGTATGGTACCCCTCATCCTGGTATGCATGGCACCTCATCCCTTATCCTGGTATGCATGGTACCCCGCATCACTATTCAGGTATATATGGTACACCTCATCCTGGTTTACATGGCACCCCTCAACCCAATTCTGGTATGTATGGCACCCCTCATCCTCCAATCCTGGTATGTATGGATCCTTCATCCCTATCCTGGTATGCATGGCACTCCTCATCCCCCAATCCTAGTATGCATGGCACCCCATCCATTATCCTGGTATGCATGGCACCCCATCCCTTATCCTGGTAGGCATGGTACCCCTCATCCCTATTCTGGTATGCATGGTACCCCTCATCCTGGTATGCATGGCACCCCATCCCTCATCCTGGTATGTATGGTACCCCACATTCCTATCCTGGTATGCATGGTACCCCTCATTCCCAATGCTGGTATGCACGGCACCTCTCACCCCCCAATCCTGGTATGCATGGTCTCCTCACCCCCCAATACTGGTAAGCATGGTCCCCTCACCCCCCAATCCTGGTATGCATGGTCCCCTAACCCCCCAATCCTGGTATGCATGGTACGCCCTCATCCCTATACTGGTATGCATGGTCCCCTCACCCCCCCCAATCCTGGTATGTGTGGTACACCTCATCCTGGTATGCATAGCAGCCCATTCCTCATCCTGGTATACATGGTCCCATAACCCCCCAATCCTGGCATGCATGGTCTCCCCCTCACCGCCCAATCCTGGTATACATGATACCCCCTCATCCTCCAATCCTGGTATGCATGGTACCCCTCCTCCCCCAATCCTGGTATGCATGGCACCCCTCATACCCCAATCCTGGTATGCATGGCACCCCTCACCCCCAATCCTGGTATGCATGGTCCTCTCACCCCCCAATCCTGGTATGCATGGTCCACCAATCCTGGTATGCATACCACCCCTCACCCTCCAATCCTGGTATGCATGGCACCCCTCATTCCCAATGCTGGTATTCATGCCACTCCTCACCCCCCAATCCTGGTATGCATGGCACACTCACCCCCCAATCCTGGTATGCATGGTCCCCTCACCCCCCCAGTCCTGGTATGCATGGTACCCCCTCACCCCCCAATCCTGGTATGCATGGCACCCCTCACCCCCAATGCTGGTATGCATGGGCCCCTCACGCCCCAATCCTGGTATGTATGAGCCCCTCACCCCTCAATCCTGGGATGTATGGTACCCTCACCCCCCAATCCTGGTATGCATGGTCCCTTCACCCCCCAATCCTGGTATGCATGGTCCCCTAACCCCCCAATCCTGGTATGCATGGTACGCCCTCATCCCTATACTGGTATGCATGGTCCCCTCACCCCCCCAATCCTGGTATGTGTGGTACACCTCATCCTGGTATGCATAGCAGCCCATTCCTCATCCTGGTATGCATGGTCCCATAACCCCCCAATCCTGGCATGCATGGTCTCCCCCTCACCGCCCAATCCTGGTATGCATGATACCCCATCATCCTCCAATCCTTGTATGCATGGTACCCCTCCTCCCCCAATCCTGGTATGCATGGCACCCCTCATCCCCCAATCCTGGTATGCATGGCACCCCTCACCCCCAATCCTGGTATGCATGGTCCTCTCACCCCCCAATCCTGGTATGCATGGTCCACCAATCCTGGTATGCATACCACCCCTCACCCTCCAATCCTGGTATGCATGGCACCCCTCATTCCCAATGCTGGTATGCATGCCACTCCTCACCCCCCAATCCTGGTATGCATGGCCCACTCACCCCCCAATCCTGGTATGTATGGTCCCCTCACCCCCCAGTCCTGGTATGCATGGTACCCCCTCACCCCCCAATCCTGGTATGCATGGCACCCCTCACCCCCAATGCTGGTATGCATGGGCCCCTCACGCTTCAATCCTGGTATGTATGGGCCCCTCACCCCTCAATCCTGGTATGTATGGTACCCTCACCCCTCAATCCTGGTATGCATGGTCTCCTCACCCCCCAATCCAGGTGTGCATGGCATCCCTCAACCCCTAATCCTGGTTTGTGTGGCCCCCTCACCCCCCAATCCTGGTATGCATGGCACCCCTCACCCCATAATCCTGGTATGCATGGTCCCCTCACCTCCCAATCCTGGTATGCATGGCACCCCTCACCCTCCAATCCTGGTATGCATAGCACCCCTCAGCCCCCAATCCTGGTATGTATGGCACCCCTCACCCCCCAATCCTGGTATGCATGGCACCCCTCACCCCTATCACGCTGCACACATACAAAAAAATAAACACTTATACTCACCTTTCTTCCCTGTGCTCCCGCGCTGCGTCCAGTTCTGCCGGAGGCCGGGGAAGGAGTGCGGTGCCGTGCGTGCCAATACTGCGTTGTCCAGCGCCATTTTGGTGAAGACACACTGCAAATGTAAAATGGCGCCAGATAGAGCTATGCGCATGCACTGATTCCGACGCCTCACTCCTTCCCCGGTCTCCGACGAGAAGAGAGGCACCGCGGCAACGCTCCACACGGTCAGGTAAGTATGTAAGTATGGCGCCGGAGATCGCGGTATGCGTTCAATGTCTACGCATACCACGATCTCCAGGGCCATACACTCCTCTTACCTGTAACGTCTCCATGCGTTCTTCTGTCTGGAGCCAGACTGCGCAGGCGTGTCGCACTTGCGCAGTCTATAAAGGCTTCAGACAGAGTTATGCATCTCCAGTTATATTATAGATTGCTCATGTGTGAGTCATGTAGTAACACATCACCCAATCCACTGGCAGACACAGACAGAAGATGGCCCCTGTGCAAGAACAATATATGTGTCTTTTGCAGTCCAATAGCTCTTCATAATGCACAACTCCAACTGCCTCTTCGCCCCTTAAAACTTGGGACCCTGGTGGCATCAATATGTCTGCTCTGATCCAATCCTATGTATACTATAAGGTGGCCACTAAGAATGGAGTGCGTGGGTAGAGAGGAGGACAGGAACGTAGCTAGGGTGAAAAAGATACAACTCTCAGTGAGGACAGTGCAACGAATTATGGCTAGAAAGAAGCATCGGAATCTACTTGTACAGCAGAGATGTCAAACTCAAATACACAAAGGGTCAAAATTAAAAACATGGACAAAGTCGCGGGCCAACCTTGATATTTCTTAAAAAAAAAACGTAATATTTGGTGGGGTCACAGAGGAGGATATCTCACAACTTTGCAGCCCTTAGTAATTTTCCTCCTATTGAAGTCCCTAGATTGCCCTTTCATTGCCCCCATAAAGTGTGATGCCAACAAAAGTGCCCTCCAAGCACAGTATTATACCCCCCACAGTAAATTCCTCCACAGTATCCTCCACACGTATGGTATGATGACCCTACTGTACCCCCTCCCCTCAGCACCCCTGGCAAAGTATGGTGACCCCAACATAGTATGATGCCCCAACTATGATCCCCATACAGTCTTCCACACAGTATAATAGGCACCACATAGTCCTCCATACAGAATAATGTCCCCACATAGTCCTCCATACAGAATAATGGCCCCACATCATCCTCCACATGGCATCACGGGCCAAATATAATCACCATGGGGCCAAATTTGGCCCACGGACCTGAGTTTGGCATGTGTGCTGTACAGGAAGAGGAACCTGTAAACATCCAAAATACAGCACTGAAGCAAAATTCAAGGAAAGGAAAGGTATAGGAAAAAAAATATGATAGTCTTATTAATCACAGAACAGCACAGATTAGTTTATGGAAAACAATTTAGTTGGGAGTCAGAAAACCTCTTTAATGTATTATTACTTTTGCTTTTATAAGTTAGCTGGTTAGATTTTATGGATTTTTTATTCTTTCATATTGATGTACAGACTACTAGCGCTGCTATTCCCAGGCTCCCGAACTGAACCATGGTGTATATTATCTCACAGAAGACAGTAGGGATAGTCATACCACACACATTGATGCATCAGCTAAAAGGTAACATAATCCTCTCATCAGTCTTTAATTCCGATTTTTGTCAAATTGCATATGGCTTTGAAGTTGACATAAAACCTGTCTTTATATGTGAAGAGGTAAATACTTTACTGTGACTAATGAGCTAATAATTGCTTTTAATGCATTAAACATTTGATGAGTGATAGAAGTATTATCATGTATGTCACATTTTCATCAGAAAATAGGAGATAACCACTCATAACAAGTTGTAATTTAGATTTAAGAGCGAAGACATCCCATAATATGCATTTATAAAATCTTGTTGTAATCTTGTTATAATCTGTAACCCTGAGGTTTAATTTACCTTAATGTCTCAAGTGTATATATATATATATATATATATATATATATATATATATATGTATATATATATATATATACATGTATATATACAGTACAGACCAAAAGTTTGGACACACCTTCTCATTTAAAGATTTTTCTGTATTTTCATAACTATGAAAATTGTACATTCACACTGAAGGCATCAAAACTATGAATTAACACATGTGGAATTATATACTTAACAAAAAAGTGTGAAACAACTGAAAATATGTCTTATATTCTAGGTTCTTCAAAGTAGCCACCTTTTGCTTTGATGACTGCTTTGCACACTCTTGGCATTCTCTTGATGAGCTTCAAGAGGTAGTCACCAGAAATGGTCTTCCAACAATCTTGAAGGAGATCTGAGAGATGCTTAGCACTTGTTGGCCCTTTTGCCTACACTCGGTGGTCCAGCTCACCCCAAACCATCTCGATTGGGTTCAGGTCTGGTGACTGTGGAGGCCAGGTCATCTGGCGTAGCACCCCATCACTCTCCTTCTTGGTCAAATAGCCCTTACACAGCCTGGAGGTGTGTTTGGGGTCATTGTCCTGTTGAAAAATAAATGATGGTCCAACTAAATGCAAACCGGATGGAACCTAATGCCGCTGCAAGATGTTGTGGTAGCCATGCTGGTTCAGTATGCCTTCAATTTTGAATAAATCCCCAACAGTGTCACCAGCAAAGCATCCCCACACCATCACTCCTCCTCCTCCATGCTTCACGGCGGGAACCAGGCATGTGGAGTCCATCCGTTCACCTTTTCTGCATCGCACAAAGACACGGTGGTTGGAACCAAAGATCTCAAATTTGGACTCATCAGACCAAAGCACAGATTTCCACTGATCTAATGTCCATTCCTTGTGTTCTTTAGCCCAAACAAGTCTCTTCTGCTTGTTGCCTGTCCTTAGCAGTGGTTTCCTAGCAGCTATTTTACCAAGAAGGCCTGCTGCACAAAGTCTCCTCTTAACAGTTGTTGTAGAGGTGTGTCTGCTGCTAGAACTCTGTGTGGCATTGACCTGGTCCTCTTAACAGTTGTTGTAGAGGTGTGTCTGCTGCTAGAACTCTGTGTGGCATTGACCTGGTCTTTCTTAAAGTAATGATGGCCACTCTTTTTTCTTTACTTAGCTGCTTTTTTCTTGCCATAATACAAATTATAACAGTCTATTCAGTAGGACTATCAGCTGTGTATCCACCAGACTTCAGCACAACTCAACTGATGGTCCCAACCCCATTTATAAGACAAGAAATCCCACTTATTAAACCTGACAGGGCACACCTGTGAAGTGAAAACCGTTTCCGGTGACTACCTCTTGAAGCTCATCAAGAGAATGCCAAGAGTGTGCAAAGTACTCATCAAAGCAAAAGGTGGCTACTTTGAAGAACCTAGAATATAAGACATATTTTCAGTTGTTTCACACATTTTTCTTAAGTATATAATTCCACATGTGTTAATTCATAGTTTTGATGCCTTCAGTGTGAATGTACAATTTTCATAGTCATGAAAATACAGAATAATCTTTAAATGAGAAGGTGTGTCCAAACTTTTGGTCTGTACTGTATATATACAACCCCTGGCAAAAATTATGGAATCACCGGCTCAGAGGATGTTCATTCAGCTGTTTAATGTTGTTGAAAAAAAGCAGATCACAAACATGGCACAAAACTAAAGTAATTTCAAATGGCAACTTTATGGCTTTAAGAAACACTAAAAGAAATCAAGATAAAAAATGTGATACTCAGTAAGGGTAATTTTTTTCAGACCAAGCAGAGGGAAAAAATTATGGAATCACTCAATTCCGAGGAAAAAATTATGGAATCATGAAAAACAAACACACAAAAGAACACTCCAATACATCTCTAGTATTTTGTTGCACCACCTCTGGCTTTAATAACAGCTTGCAGTCTCTGAGGCATGGACTTAATGAGTGACAAACAGTACTCTTCATCAATCTGGCTCCAACTTTCTCTGATTGCTGTTGCCAGATCAGCTTTGCAGGTTGGAGCCTTGTAATGGACCATTTTCTTCAACTTCCACCAAAGATTTTCAATTGGATTGAGATCCGGACTATTTGCAGGCCATGACATTGACCTTATGTGTCTTCTTTCAAGGAATGTTTTCACAGTTTTTGCTCTATGGCAGGATGCATTATCATCTTGAAAAATGATGCCATCATCCCCAAACATCCTTTCAATTGATGGGATAAGAAAACTGTCCAAAATATCAATGTAAACTTGGGCATTTATTGAAGATGTAATGACAGCCATCTCCCCAGTGCCTTTACCTGACATGCAGCCCCATATCATCAATGACTGTGGAAATTTGCATGTTCTCTTCATGCAGTCATCTTTATAAATCTCATTGGAACGGCACCAAACAAAAGTTCCAGAATCTTCACCTTGCCCAATGCAGATTTGCGATTCATCACTGAATATGACTTTCATCCAGTCATCCACAGTCCACAATTGCTTTTCCTTAGCCCATTGTAACCTTATTTTTTTCTGTTTAGGTGTTAATGATGGCTTTTGTTTAGCTTTTCTGTATGTAAATCCCATTTCCTTTTGGAGGTTTCTTACAGTTCGGTCACAGACATTGACTCCATTTTCCTCCCGTTCGTTCCTCATTTGTTTTGTTGTGCATTTCCTGTTTTGGAGACATATTGCTTTAAGTTTCCGGTCTTGACGCTTTGATGTCTTCCTTGGTCTACCAGTATGTTTGCCTTTAACAACCTTCCCATGTTGTTTGTATTTTGTCCAGATTTTAGACACAGCTGACTGTGATCAACCAACATCTTTTGCAACATTGCCTTGTGATGATGATTTACCTTCTTTTAAGAATTTGATAATCCTCTCCTTTGCTTCAATTGACATCTCTAGTGTTGGAGCCATGGATTCATGTCAGTCCACTTGTTGCAACAGCTCTCCAAGGTGTGATCACTCCTTTTTAGATGCAGACTAACGAGCAGATCTAATTTGATGTAGGTGTTAGTTTTGGAAATGAAAATTTACAGGGTGATTCCATAATTTTTCCTCAGAATTGAGTGATTCCATAATTTTTTGACTCTGCTTGGTCTGAAAAAAATTACCCTTACTGAGCACCACATTTTTTATCTTGATTTTTTTAGTGTTTCTTAAAGCCCTAAAGTTGCCATTTGAAATGACTTTAGTTTTGTGCCATGTCTGTGATCTGCTTTTTTTCAACAACATTAAACAACTGAATGAACATCCTCCGAGCCCGGTGATTCCATAATTTTTGCCAGGGGTTGTATGTATATATATACTGTATATATATATACAGGCAGTCCCCAGGTTACGAACTAGATACATTCTACAGCTTTGTTCATAACCCGGATATGTATGCAAGTTGGAAAAGGGTTGGAAAAAAAATAAAAGTAATGATCACCTTACTGCTGACCACTCTGACAGCCACGCTGCTCATCTTCCTGCTCTCCTCTTTCCATCTTTGGATATGCTGCATCTTACGGATGCCGGAAAGGCTGAGAGTGATTTCAGAATATTAGGCTATATTTTTTTTGTTTTTACATCCGACGTTCGTAACTACGGGTCACATGTAAGTCGGATGTTAATAAGTCAGAGACTCCCTTTATATATATTTATATTTGTATCTGCTTGTATTTATTTCTTAATATTACAGTTTCTGAAATGATTGATATGGTCAGTGTTATTGATTTATCTATAGCTGACAGAGCTATAGCCTAAAGTTTCATCAGTTTCCCAACAGTCATGACCTGTTTGCAATTTACATATTGTTTCTGAAAAAAAGATAGTAATTTTTTAAAAATATGACATTGATTTCTTTGAAATAAACATATGCCACTGTGCGTTACATCAGTCTACATGTTTGTGCTATATTATTGCGGCAGTGCACCTCAAATGCTGATTTGCCATTTGCGACATATGTATGTATTTTGACAAGAGGAGGGGAATCTCTCAATTACCCCTTTTGGACACCTGTGGTGTGATTGTTGACTGCATAAGGATTGCCCATCAGTGGGAACCACATGCCTGCCATATCTTTCAGCCTATTTGGTCACGCTCAACACTGACAATCATGATATTTTATAAGACTGAAATATCAGAGAATTGCTATTCCAGACGCTTTTTAAAGGGAATATGTCAATAAAATCAACCCCCAAAACAGCATATATAGGCATGCAGGTCTTTGAAATGTAAGTTCATACATACCTTTATATCTTTTATCTGTTGCTTCATTTCTGAGAAATCAGCATTTAATTAATGTGCAAATGAGGCATTGAATGCTATTGGTGTGACAAAGCACTCCCTGAGTCTCTGCCTCCCAAGGTAGTTTCAACACCCAGCACAAGTTTCTTTAGCTTGATTGATAGCTCAGTGTATGACTTCCTTGCCTGGCACATGAAGACACACAGACTGAATTTCTAATCAAGCTAAACAGACTGGTGCTAGATGGGGAAACAACCAAGGGAGGCAGAGCCTCCTTAAAGGCCCTGTAATACCCAGAGCACTTAATGCCTCATTTGCATATAAATGAAAACAATGATTTCTCAGAATTGCAGCAACAGATAGAAGATATAAAGGTGTTGATGGATTTAGCTTTTAAAGAAATGAGTGCTCATATATGTGGATTGGGGGGAGGTTGATCTTACTGACAGATAGAGGATACATATTTTTACTAGCATATGAAAACCAACAAGAGATTTTTTTTTAAATTAGGAGTGAATATTACAAAGCATTCTAAAGAAGAGCAATTCTTATGCAGCTGTAGTTAATTTAAAGTGACATTTCCATTTGAAAGATTTTTAAATTATTCTACCTTGAAATATCTCAAAACCACAATGTGGAATGTCAAGTGGTTATTCAGTATTTTGTGAGAATGGCATCTCCGACATATTGCATTCTTTACCTCTCTACATTCCAAACCAAATGCCATAATCTCATGAGATCCTTACACAATTGTCTTACTAAACTCAAGTAACAATTGGAATGATCGTACAAGTACTGTCACTTATGCAAGGTAAAAATGCTTTCTGTGTAAGCTCAGACATTTGTGGCATTTGAAAAATATCAATGGAAACTATTGGCTCTATTAGTCACAATGGTCACAATAGGAATATTTATTCTAAAATTGCATCTCTGTTTATCTAAGAGCAACACAATTACAAATTCTCAGCTATACAGGTCTTCTGATGAAAGTCAAGGAAGAAATAGGCCTGTATTCAAAAGCTTCAGTGTCTATGTGATTATTCCATTAATGGTTATGCTTTTTTGTTATCTTTTTTTTTACTGCAGTAACTACTCCATGATTCTTGAAGGAAGGGTTATTCCAGCTGTACTCACTTCTGCAATGGATCATGACTTTACATATACAGATGCCTACCGGACTGTATTGCTGATAGGCAAATATCAAACACCTGTCCCGTTTATTCTTGCCACAGGTAATCTAAACCACTCGTAAAGGGGTATTCCCATCTGAAAGATCCTATCCCAATATGTAGCTGGTGTAATAATAATAATATTAGCAAATACCTCCAATTAGAAATGTAGTATAGTTTTTCTGATTCTCTATGTCTCTTTCCTCATGTGCAGGCATTGTAGGACCTTAGGTATCCATGGTTACGACCACTGATATAGTGACAGCTAGTTGCTAGTGGTTGTAACCATGGATACCTAAGGTCCTGCAATACCTGAGACATAACAAATCAGAAAAACTATACTACATATCTAATTGGAGGTATTTACTATTATTATTATTACACCTACTAAATATTGGGATAGGATCTTGGAGATGGGAATACACCTTTTAGGTCTCCTTTACACCTAAAAACCGTAAATACAAAGCAGCCTTCCACTCATACCCCATCTCTTACAAGCTCTCTAGCTAGGTCCACCACCTACAATCTACACTCCCCAATTCATGATTTTGTCTCTAGGCAACATTTCAAGGTTACATGACAACCAGACCTCATTGGTCTTTAACAGCCTGCAAAGGTTCTCCTAACCCCAGTACAGGGTTTAGGCTTACCACTTTCATCCACACTGGTTCTCCACTGGCTGCTCATTCCTACAGTCACAGCAGACTAATAGAACTAAACATATGGACTGACAGCCATTAACATTCAGGTGGAAGCCCATACAGAACTCTTGAAGACCTGGTTCCTCCTTTACTTGGCGCAACTCTATTAGCCCCAATTCATTAATGGTCAATTGCAAGCTCACTATCCACTTCAATGCTAACTGACTATGCCTTCCTTGGCAAAATAGCCAACACATCTTAATCTCAGATTTCATTGCTTGGATACAACTAGCATTCTCTTCACACAGCTCCTCACAGACCCTGGTATCACAAATGTTAGCACCTAATCTATCAATTCAATTCAGCAACTTTCCAGTAGCTCTCTGTCTCACTGCAGAGGGACAAGCCACTCCCGATGACCAAGGTGTGGGTCTGTTATCTGCTCCAACCTACAATATTCAGGTTTAGCGCACTCCACCTAATGATGCCACACCCCTTTAAAGGGAACCTGCCACCTCAGAAAACGCTATTTATCTGCAAATATATGGTTACTCTGCAGGTAAATAGCATTACAATGCAGCCAAGCAGCTTTAGTGAAAGTGCGGCTATCAGAAGAAAATGATCTTATTTTTTCCTGGAAGCCACTAGCTGTCAGTCATTGCAGAGTGCACAGAGCTGCTACAGTCACCACACACTGCACTGTTCACTATACTGCCATCGGTGGCTGGAAGCACACCCCGTCCCTTTGACATCTTGCTCTGTAGCGCATCTGTGCACAGGGAGCTGTCTCTTGGCAAATTTTAGGCTTTTATAAGTAACAAACAGCACAAAAGATACGTGAAAGTCTTTTACAAGATATTAATTTAACCCCTTTCTGATATACTATGTAATAATACGTCCCTATGCCATGGGCCTTATGGACCAGGTACGTATTATTATGACATGGAGATCATGCCCTCACAGAGGCTGTGCATGCGCAATCGCCACTGGGTGTCAGCTGATTCTGACAGCTGACATCCGGCACTCGGTGCCAGGAGCAGTCCCACACCACTCCCGACACATTAACCCCTGAAATGCTGCGATCGAAGTCGATCACAGCATTTCGGGAGCAGGCAGAGGGAAGACAGCTCCTTTTGTCTTGGATCGCCTGTTATACAGGCCTCATCCACAGTAAAAAAAATACTTTGTTCGGTTCCTAACACTATACAGCAGGAATATCTCAGTTTGAAATAGTTTGGAGAATATCTCCTATCTCATACAGGCGTCATCCACAGTAAAAAAATACTTTGGTTCCCAACATTATACAGCAGGGACATCTCAGTTTGAAATAGTTTGGAGAATATCTTGTATGTTATACAGGCCTCATCCACAGTAAAAAAATACTTTGTTTGGTTCCTAACGTTATACAGCAGGGACATCTCAGTTTGAAATCGTTTGGAGAATATCTCCTATGTTCTCCAAGCATCATCCACAGTAAAAAAAATACTTTGTTCGGTTCCTAACACTATATAGCAGGAACATCTCAGTCTGAAATAGTTTGGAGAATATCTCCTATGTTATACAGGCCTCATCCACAGTAAAAAATACTTTGTTTTGTTCCTAATTAGAGATGAGCGGTGTTCGACTAGAACTGTTCGCCAATCTCAAATTCGAGCTGTTTTGGGCGGTGTTCGAGTCGTTCGACGAACGCGAACGATTTGCAAAAAATTCGGCTGTTCGAGGTTATGTTCGATAACTGTTCGTGCACCAAAAGCGTAACTGGATTTTTTCACATCATGCAGGGATTGCCTGCCTCTCACTGTAATGCCACAGCCATGGTGGTTGTGGCATTACAGTGGTTGCCCAAATCGATGGGAACAGTGCTCACAGTGAAACATGAAAAGCCGGCAATTCATCAGCGGCATACACCGGTACCCAACAATTTAGAACAGAAAGAATAGAGCATCACACATAGATTAGATAGAAACATGTCAGTTACATATATAAGAAGTACAGTGACAGTGTTGGTTACTGTACTTGTCATTTAGTGTTAAAGGATTTATTAAAAATAATAATAGTGTTTTCATGCACAGTCTCTTTAAAAAAGCCGGCCGGCAATTCAGCATCGGTACCCGACAATTTAGAACAGATAGAATAGAGCATCACACATAGATTAAATAGATAGAAACATGTCAGTCACATATATAATAAGTACAGTGATAGTGTTGATTACTGTACTTGTCATTTAGTGTTAAAATAAAGGATTTATTAAAAAAAAATTGGCGTGGGATTCCCCGTAATTTTAGTCTCTAGCGGAGGTTAAGTAGACGGCTGGGGCAGATGTTTGAAGCCTGGGAAGGGGGTAATACCCACGGAGCTTCCCAGGCTACTAATATCAGCCCCCAGCTGAATACCTAGCCTTTACTAGCTATTAAAATGGGGGACCCAAAAAAAAAATGACGTGGGGTCCCCCCTATTTTAATAGCTAGCAAAGGCTAGGCAGACAGCTGGGGGCTGATATTAATAGCCCAGGAAGGGTGCCATGAATATTGGCCCCCTCCCAGGCTAGAAACACCAGCCGTCAGCCGCCCCAGAAATGGCGCATCCATAGGATGCGCCAATTCTGGCACTTAGCCTCGCTCTTCCCACTGCCCTGTAGCGGTGGCAGTGGGGTAATGGGGCTGGGGTTGATGTCAGCTTATAATGCCAGCTGACATCAAGCCCAGGTTAGTAATGGAGATGCGTATATAAGACACCCCCATTACTAACCCCATAGTCAAAGTTAAAAAAAACACAAACACCCAGTGTAAAGTCCTTTAATTGAAATAAAGACACATTCCTTTAATGTTCTAAATTAACCCATACTTACCATCACGATCATTCCAGCTGAAGCCAACGATCTCCTGCAATAAAAGTAAAATAATAAACCAACCTCATCCTTACCTTTCCATGGTTCCCAGGATGGCTCCAGCTCTGCTACATTCACATGACAGGCTGGATCGCAGCAGAAAGCTGCCATCCAGCTTGCCATGCCACAGACACTGAGAAGCGCAGGCATGCTGGCACTCCTCAGTGTTTCGCTGTGACGGTATCCAGATGAGCCGAGTTCATGTCCAATAAACCTAGCTCACCTCATGCACGTCACTGACAGCGTGGGAAAATTGTCCTGACAGCATGGGAGAATTCTCCTGCGCTTGTCGTGAG
Organism: Phyllobates terribilis; assembly: GCF_046119375.1. Classification (NCBI taxonomy): domain Eukaryota; kingdom Metazoa; phylum Chordata; class Amphibia; order Anura; family Dendrobatidae; genus Phyllobates; species Phyllobates terribilis. The sequence continues at coordinate 795,198,883 of NW_027362761.1, forward strand.
CGCAGGTGAATTCTCTCACGCACACTGCATGCGCAGGAGAATTCTCCCACGCTGTCAGTGACGTGCATGAGGTGAGCTGAGTTCATTGGACATGAACTCGGCTCATCTGGATGCCGTCACAGCCAGACACTGAGGAGTGCAAGCATGCCTGCGCTTCTCAGTGTCTGCGATTGCAAGCTGGATGGCAGCTTTCGGCTGCGATCCAGCCTGTCATGTGAATGTAGCAGAGCTGGAGCCATCCTGGGAACCATGGAAAGGTAAGGATGAGATTGGTTTATTATTTTACTTTTATGCCTAGCCTTTGCTAGCTATTAAAATATGGGGAACCCCACGTCATTTTTTTTTGGGTCCCCCATTTTAATAGCTAGTAAAGGCTAGGTATTCAGCTGGGGGGCTGATATTAGTAGCCTGGGAAGCTCCGTGGGTTTTACCCCCTTCCCAGGCTTTAAACATCTGCCCCAGCCGTCTGCTTAACCTCCGCTAGAGACTAAAATTACGGGGAACCCCACGCCAATTTTTTTTTTTTATAAATCCTTTATTTTAACACTAAATGTCAAGTACAGTAATCAACACTGTCACTGTACTTATTATGTATGTGACTGACATGTTTCTACCTATCTAATTTATGTGTGATGCTCTACTCTTTCTGTTCTAAATTGTCGGGTACCGATGCTGAATTTCCGGCCGGCTTTTCTAAAGAGACGGTGCATCAAAACACTATTATTTTTTTTAATAAATCCTTTAACACTAAATGACAAGTACAGTAACCAAGACTGTCACTGTACTTATTATTTATGTGACTGACGTGTTTCTATCTATCTAATCTATGTGTGATGCTCTATTCTTTCTGTTCTAAATTGTCGGGTACCGATGCTGAATTGCCGGTCGGCTTTTTTAAAGAGAGTGTCTTCTGAGCAGTTTGTCAGCTTTTGGACACCTTTGAAGGTGTTTTCTATGTGTTTTTGTTTGCCTGCCATTGGTTTTAACGGTGTTCGACGGTGTTCGACAGTGTTCTAAGGTGTTCGACGAGCAGTTCCACGAACATCCCGGTGTTCGACGAACCGAACCGAACCCGAACACTACGGGGGTGGCTCAACACTATTCCTAATGTTATACAGCAGGGACATCTCAGTTTGAAATAGTTTGGAGAATATCTCCTATGTTATACAGGCGTCATCCACAGTAAAAAAAATAATAATTTGTTCGGTTCTTAACAATATACAGCAGGAACATCTCAGTTTGAAATAGTTAGGAGAATATCTCCTATGTTATACAGGCATCATCCACAATAAAAAAAATACTTTGTTTGGTTCCTAACACTATACAGCAGGAACATCTCTGTCTGAAATTGTTTGGAGAATATTGTCTATGTTATACAGGCCTCATCCACAGTAAAAAATACTTTGTTTGGTTCCTAATGTTATACAGCAGGGACATCTCAGTTTGAAATAGTTTGGAGAATATCTCCTGTGTTATACAGGTGTCATCCACACTAAAAAAATACTTTGCTTGGTTCCTAACACTATACAGCAGGAACATCTCAGTTTGAAATAGTTTGGAGAATATCTCCTATGTTATACAGGCGTCATCCACAGTAAAAAAAATACTTTGTTCGGTTAGTAACGTTATACAGCAAGCCATATCTTACCTTGTCACCTAGTGCAGCTGAAATTCAGGTGTGTGCAGCGCTGTTGCAGAGGAAGAAATCTAATTTTGTTTTGCTAATAGCGTGCTCCTACCACAGTATCTGAGCACCATGAGTGGGAAAAAGAGAGGTCGTGGTGGAAGGGGGAGTAGGCTTGGTGTTCAAGGTATACGTGGGGTAGGTGGTAATGTTAGTGAAAGCACTAGTGAACAAACACCATCATGTCCTAGCCAAAGACAACTGACAACTTCTGTTACTGGATGGGCTATTCCACTCCCTTTCTTTGGCAGCCGCACAGCGATACGCCTTGTTGATAAGGGCCAGAAAGAGCAGGTGCTCCAGTGGATGGCAAGTGCTGATTCAAGTGGCCTCTCCTCTTCTTCCTCCACCTCAACATCACACACAGTACAGTCCACAGATGTGGCACATCAATTACCCTTGTTTCCCCCGTGTCACAACTGTCCAAGTGCCAAACTGACTGTAGCGAACTACAGATGGGCGAGTCTGTAGAACTGTTCACCCATTCTATACCATGGGCATCAGAAGTGTACTCCAAACATTCACAGAGTCAAGAAGAAGAGGAAAGCATCTACACCGACGCCCAAATTTTTTTTAGGTTGAATTTGGGGCAGGGCGGAGTAGGATCCGAGCAGGTTCCTGACCCTCATCACCAGACGTTAACGACTGGGGAGGGAGGTGATCCTGATGAGACTCATATCTGAGGCTCATGCGAACTGTACTGTGCTATCAGGGCAAGAAGAGGAGGAGGGTGACTCTGAGGGAGAGGAATGGGATAACACATTGATGATGATAAGGTTGAACATCAAACTTGGTGTGAACCCAGAGGCACGCAGCTGAGTAGCTCATCTGCGGAGGTGGAGGATGGAGACGAGGAGGTTACGTTGCGTCCTATGGTGCAGACACAGAGTGATGCAAGCACGAGGAGCACTGCATCCTTAGCCACAATGACAATGTGGCAATGACAAGCAGGTCACGAGTCTGCAGCTCGCAGGGGAGGCAAGGGTTGCCCGCCTGGGCCTTTTGAGACCGCAAAGGATGAGCCAACTCACGTTATCTATAAACTTTGAGATAAAAAACTCAGTAGAGGGAAAAAGTGCAATAATTTGACTAGTACAACCCCTGGAAAAAAATTATGGAATCACCGGGCTCGGAGGATGTTCATTCAGTTGTTTAATGTTGTTGAAAAAAAGCAGATCACAGACATGGCACAAAACTAAAGTCATTTCAAATGACAACTTTAGGGCTTTAAGAAACACTAAAAGAAATCAAGATAAAAAATGTGGTACTCATTAAGGGTAATTTTTTTCAGACCAAGCAGAGGGAAAATATTATGGAATCACTCAATTCTGAGGAAAAAATTATGGAATCATGAAAAACAAACACACAAAAGAACACTCCAATACATCACTAGTATTTTGTTGCACCACATCTGGCTTTAATAACAGCTTGCAGCTTCTGAGGCATGGACTTAATGAGTGACAAACAGTACTCTTCATCAATCTGGCTCCAAATTTCTCTGATTGCTGTTGCCAGATCAGCTTTGCAGGTTGGAGCCTTGTCATGGACCATTTTCTTCAACTTCCACCAAAGATTTTCAATTGGATTGAGATCTGGACTATTTGCAGGCCATGACATTGACCTTATGTGTCTACTTTCAAGGAATTTTTTCACAGTTTTTGCTCTATGGCAGGATGAATTATCATCTTGAAAAATGATGCCATCATCCCCAATCATCCTTTCAATTGATGGGATAAGAAAACTGTCCAAAATATCAATGTAAACTTGTGAATTTATTGAAGATGTAATGACAGTCATCTCCCCAGTGCCTTTACTTGACATGCAGCCCCATGTCATCAATGACTGTGGAAATTTGCATGTTCTCTTCATGCAGTCATCTTTATAAATCTTATTGGAACGGCACCAAACAAAAGTTCCAGCATCATCACCTTGCCCAATGCAGATTCGCGATTCATCACTGAATATGACTTTCATCCAGTCATTCACAGTCCACGATTGCTTTTCCTTAGCCCATTGTAACCTTGTTTATTTCTGCTTAGGTGTTAATGATGGCTTATGTTTAGCTTTTCTGTATGTAATTCCCATTTCCTTTAGGCGGTTTCTTACAGTTCGGTCACAGACATTGACTCCAGTTTCCTCCCATTCGTTCCTCATTTGTTTTATTGTGCTTTTCCTGTTTTGGAGACATATTGCTTTAAGTTTCCAGTCTTGACTCTTTGATGTCTTCCTTGGTCTACCAGTATGTTTGCCTTTAACAACCTTCCCATGTTGTTTGTATTTGGTCCAGATTTAAGACACAGCTGACTGTGAATAACCAACATCTTTTGCAACATTGCGTGATGATTTACGTTCTTTTAAGAGTTTGATAATCATCTCCTTTGTTTCAATTGACATCTCTCGTGTTGGAGCCATGATTCATGTCAGTCCACTTGATGCAACAGCTCTCCAAGGTGTGATCACTCCTTTTTAGATGCAGACTAATGAGCAGATCTAATTTGATACAGGTGTTAGTTTTGGAAATGAAAATTTACAGGGTGATTCCATAATTTTTTCCTCAGAATTGAGTGATTCCATAATTTTTTCCCTCTGCTTGGTCTGAAAAAAATTACCCTTACTGAGTACCACATTTTTAATCTTGATTTCTTTTAGTGTTTCTTAAAGCCATAAAGTTGCCATTTGAAATGACTTTAGTTTTGTGCCAAGACTTTGATCTGCTTTTTTTCAACAACATTAAACAACTGAATGAACATCCTCCGAGCCCGGTGATTCCATAATTTTTGCCAGGGGGGGTTGTACATGCATGAAACTTCACATGCGCAATCAACATGCGTTACTCTGGCAATCTCACTGCAATAAAATACTGACCAGCGGAGCTCAACAACCATCAGCTGCCCCATCAACCGCATCCGCTGCTTCTTCCTCTTCCTCTGTTACCGTGCCAAGTATAGGCACGCAGGTCTCCCACCGCAAAACTTCTGATTCTCTACCTGCTGCAGTCAGGCTGAGTGAGAGCCCGTCAGCTGTAACGGAAGCGGACATGCCTGCTGTGTTTGTTTCACCGAGGACGCCACATGTTTCTCGATCCACCGTAACATCTCCGCCTGCACCTCACTCACGGTCTAGCAGTTTGTCACCGTACTCCGCCCTCTCTCAGCACTGCAGCCAACTCTCGGTCCCACAGTTCACATAAAAGATTGTTTCCTCCCACACATGAAAAAGCTAAGAGGTGGAATTCCTCCATCTCCAATCTGTTGGCCAGGGAAATGGTGGTGTCAGGCCCTAATTTTTTGAACTGTGAACACTCCTGTAGGGCTGCTTTTTTTACTGAAGAGGTAACCGGAGAACCTTGAGGAAACCCCCGCAAACACGTACAGAACATACAAACTACTTGCAGATGTTGTCCTCTACCATCATAAAGGAGTTAGCTCATTGTCTAGGAGACAGACCACCACTGCTGCCTACCTTGTGAACATTGTGTTGAAGCTTGCAAGGTGTCATGGGTTTACCGTGACAGAGAGGAGCCAGAAGACCACAGTGTCTGATTCCTTCCACTACTGCAGTCATTAGAAAGAAGCCTTTTGCCTTCATATTAATCGGTGCAGGGGTTAATCTGCTCACTTGTGAGCTCCTGGAAGCAAAACGTGATTTAGGCTCTCGATAGATTTGTCCCGTGCATCTCCCCTACTGTGATAACGCTGTACCCCAACAAATTAGACTGTCGCCTACCGTGGAAAACCTTGAAAAGGAAGCTGAAGACCCACTTCTTGTGACAAGCGTACAATCTGCGGTTAGGCTCACTCCAGCATACCGCTGCACGACTAGCTGTACCCTGACCTACTGTACCCTCACCTATCCCTTGTAGATTGTTTGTGCGCCCTGGTGGGCAGGGTCCTTTCTCCTCTTTTACCAGTCGGTGACCCCTTTTGACATGTAAAGCGCCACGGAATAAATGTCGCTGTAATAGTAATAATAATTATAGTACTTGTACTCTGGGTCAATTGATGGCACTTTCCAGGTGTCTACCACTAATTTGATGTGTTTTGGCAGCTTTTGGGCCCGTTTGAAGGTGTTGTGCATGCATTTTTTTTTCCCCCCATTGAATCCTATGGCGTTTGGTAACGTTCGGCGAACATTCGACGAATAAATCGGCGAATATTGCAAATTCGGTGATTGTAATCCGAATCGAATATTGAAACATTTGCTCATCTCCACTAGAAACCACCTAGTCACCCAGTCATTCTTCCCCTTCCTTTTCCTCATCCATCTCAGGAGCGCATGATCTGACACTAGCCTGAGCTTCAGACCTAACAGGTAGTACCTCAGCTTGTCGATTACCCATTTGGTGGCCAAGCACTCTTTCTCTACGATGGCATAGTTCTTTTCACAGGAGGAGAGTTTACTACTCAGGAACAGGACTGGATGTACATCCCCATCTATTTCCTGGGAAGACACAGCTCCCAAACCGACCTCGGAGGCATCCGTCTGAACCACGAACTCCAGAAGTCAGGTGCAACCAAGAACGGCTGTTTACATAAGGTGGGCCTGTCATCTTCGCTTCAGGGGACCATTTGAACATCGACGTCTTCGTGCCCTTAAGAAGATCAGTCAGGGGGGCAGCTATCATGGCGAAATCTGGGATAAATCACCTATAGTATCCCACAATTCCCAGAAACAACCGAACTTGCTTCAATTTTGGATTGCCTCCACCTTATTTACTAGCAGCTTTATTTTGCCCCTGCCGACGATGTAGCCCAAGTATTTTGCCTCTTCTTTCCCCATGGCGCACTTCTTTGGGTTTATGGTAAACCTTGCCTTTCTCAGTGCATCCAGTACCGCCTGGACCTTCTGCAGGTGACTTCTCTAATCCGGGCTGAAGATCACGATGTCGTCCAGATAAGCTGCGGCGTACTTTTTGTGACAGACTAGGTCCTCTGAAAGGTAGCTGGGGCTCCCTGCAGCCAGAACGGCATCCTGGTGTACTGAAAGCACCTGTCAGGAGTAGAGAAGGCTGCCTTCTCCTTGGCACTTGAGGACAGGAGAATTTGCCAGTACCCTTTCGTTAGTTCCAAGGTGGTGATATATCTGGCTGACCCTAGCCTCTCAATGAGATCATCGACCCGGGCCATCGGATATACATTGAACTTGGACACCTCATTCAGCTTCCTGTAGTCTGTACAGACACTGCCCATCTGGCTTTGGCACAAGGACAATGGGGCTGGACCAGCTGCTTTTTGACTCCTCGATGATGCCCAGGCTCAACATTCTCCTCACCTCCTTGGAGATCACCTCGCGGCGGACTTTGGGAATCTGATACGGCTTTTGGCTCAACCTCACATGCGGTTCCGTCAGGATTTCATGCGCCACAACCTGCATACAACCTGGCAGCTCCAATGACAGGTCCCTGTTCCGCTGAAGCAGCTCTTGGCACTGTTGTTCCTGGACCGGTGACAGTGTTTCTGCCACTGTGACATCCTCAACCTTGGCTTCAGAATGGGCCTCCAGGCACTTAGTTTCCACTGGCTCCCTGTCTCACCATGGTTTGATAAGGTTACTGTGGTACACCTGGTATGGCTTTCTTCTCCCTGGTTGCTGGACCTTATAGTTGACATCACTCAATTTTTCGACCACTTTGTATGGCCCTTGCCACTTGGCCAGGAACTTACTTTCCACTGTGGGGATTAACACCAACACCCGGTCTCCAGGGATAAACTGTCTTAGTCTAGCTGACTGATTGTAGACTCTTGCCTGGGCCTCTTGCGCTTGAAGGAGACTCTCCATCACAATCAGCATCACCCTCGCGATCCGGTCCTGCATCTGAGCTACATGCTCAATGACACTCCGGTGGGGTGTTACCTTGGCTTACCAGGTCCCCTTCGCAATTTCCGGAATTCCCCGTGGGTGCTGTCCATAAAGCAGCTCGTAGGGTGAGAACCCTGTAGAGGCCTGTGGGACTTCTCTAATGGAGAACAGTAGGTACAGTAGTAGGCAGTCCCAGTCTCAGTCATCCTTCTCCACAACCTTCTTAAGCATGGACTTCAGGTTCTTATTGAACCTCTCTACCAGGCCGTCTGTCTGAAGATGGTACACTGATGTCCAGAGTTGGGTAATTTGGAGAGCCTTACACAACTCCCTCATTACTTAGGACATAAAAGAAGTCCGCTGATCTGTCAGGATCTCCTTCGGCAGGCCCATCCAGGAGAAGATATGGACTTGCTCTCGCACTATACTCCTGGCAGAGGAGTTTCTCCCCCCTTGGGACCTCGGACTTCCTCCAGTGGTGGCTTCTGGGTACCGTGTTGCATAGTCCAACACCACCAAGATGTATTGGTGTCCCCTGGCGGACTTAACAAAGGGCCCTATAAGGTCCATGGCAATTTGGTCAAATGGGACCTCTATAATGGGTAACGGGACCAGGGGACTGCGGAAATGGGACACGGAAGCAGTTAACTGACACGTAGGACAGGACCGACAATAATTAACAACCTCCCAATGGCACCCAGGCCAGTAGAACCTTTTAAGGACCCGCTCTTGGGTTTTTTCTACTCCCAGATGCCCCTTCAAGACATGAAAATGGGCTAGGCCTAGTACCCTACAACTATAGGGTCCTGGTACTAACAGCTGCTCTAATACTTCCCCTCTCTGTTTAGTGACCCGATATAGCAAATACTCATTAATGGCAAAATAAGGAACCCTGGTGTCAGCCCCCGGCTCTTGGGCAACCCCATTTATCACAGTCACATTGTCCCATGCCCCTTTTAACATAATGTCCTCCATTTGAGCAGTCTCAAAATTCCCCCTAGAAACCCTCAATCCAGGAATCTCTTCCTCCTGGGTCACTGTCTCCTCCTCGTCACCAGCAAGGACACACAGAGGGAACTCATCCACCTCCAACTGCAATAGGGATTCTTCATGGGAGAACTGGTTCTGGCCGGAGTTAGTGGGCACCCCTGCCTTTCCCCACAAATTCTAGAACATGCTGAAGTCCTGCCCGATTATCAGTGGGTGTAGCAAGTCTCTGACTACCCCGACCTCATGGCACTCAGTTCCGTAATTCATTTTTATTGTCACTTGGGCGACAGGGTAGTCCTTGGCATCCCATTGGATACAGCGGATGCCCACGTGTTTTAAGGGGATCAACTGGTGGGGGAGTGTGGCCCTTATCAGAGTCACCAAACTTACCGAGTCCAAAAGTCCCAACACCAGTACCCTATTTATGTTCACGGGACATGACTGTGGCCCCTCACTGGGGCTGATAGTCCACACTGCAGACAGGGTATGCAAAGTACGAACAGCGCCTTCCTACGCAGCAGTCCATCTGCTCGGAGGACATAGGACAATGGGCGGCTATGTGTCCAGGACCATGACATCTCCAGAAGAGCAAGTCTTTCTCCCAGTATGGGGATGCAGCACCACCCAACTTCCTTAGGGACTTCTCGACCACTTGGTATCTTTCTAAGAGGCCGACCAGGTCATCAGCATTCCAGGGGTCTCCCTGCACAACCCAGGTCTGCACCGGCCTGGGGAGGGAGTGAATAAATCTGTCCATTACAACTCACTCTACTATTTGGGCAGGGGTGGAGGACTCCGGCTGCAACCACTTCTGTACCAGATGCAGCAGATCGAACATTTGGGAGCAAGGGGTTTATCACTGCAATATGCCCAGTGGTGGACCTTTTGAGCTCAGACAGACATAGTGACCCCTGAGCGTGCCAGGATTTCAGATATTTAGTTTAGAATACTCCTGTGTATCCTGTAAGGCCAGGTCATAATAAGCCTTCTGGGGCTCACCAGTTAGATATGGGGCCAGCACCTCTGCTCCACTGCTCTGGAGGCTGCTTTTCACACTCTGCTACCCATTCAAAAACAGTAAAAAATGTCTCAACATCATCCCCAGGGGTCATCTTTTGCATGACTCGCCTTACCGCTTTCCGGATATATGAGGACATATGTTGGGCAAGGGGCTGCCGGCCTTACACGAAATGCCTCTGCGAGCAACTCCATCTGTTGCTGCTGCTGTTAGAGCTGGTCTTGTTGCTGCTGCTGCTGTTGGTGGATCTGTTGCATAAGCAGCTTGCTTGTCTCCTGCTGGGCTAGCACCAGGTGCTTAATCAGGTCCTCCATGCTGTCTGTCGACGTTTCCTGGCTTATGGCTACCTTTACCCAGGACATGCGGTTTGTCCTCAGTCGCTACACGTGCCTCCTTGCCCGCATTCTCCACCACCTGTGGTAGATCAGCTCTCTTAGCTGCACGCGGAGGTAGACACAGGAACGCTGTTGCTTTAAATTTCTCAGTGGTTTATTAAGATGCGGCATAAACCACTTTGAGTCCATCAAAACAAACAGGCCTTTCTTGTCATAAAGGGGTAAACAAAAGAAAAATAGATAACACAGTCCAGAGGCCTGTGGGGATCCACCCACACAGTGTTAGCAAATCACACATGGTTCAGGTCAGTACAACCAAAAACTCCTTTCTCTAGAGCTAGCCTCTCCAGATACACTGAACAACTAATGCCTCAGCAGGTTGCCAATTTAACCCCTTTACCCCCGAAGGTGGATTGCACATTAATGACCAGGCCAATTTTATACAATTCTGACCACTGTCACTTTATGAGGTCTGGAATGCTTCAACGGATTTTCGTGACATATTGTGCTTCATGATAGTAGTAAAATTTGATATGACTTGCGTTTATTTGTGAAAAAAATCAGAAATTTGGTGAAAATTTAGAACATTTCACAATTTTTAAAATTTTCATTTTCATGCCCTTAAATCAGAGAGATATGTCACACAAAATAGTCAATAAATAACATTTCCCACATGTCTAATTTACATCAGCACAATTTTGGAACCAAAATTTTTTTGGGTTAGAAAGTTGTAAGAGTTAAAAATTGACCAGCGATTTCTCATTTTTCCAAAATAATTTACAAAACGATTTTTTTAGGGACCACATCACATTTGAAGTGACTTTGAGGGGCCTTTATGACAGAAAATACCCAAAAGTGACACCATTCTAAAAACTACACCCCTCAAGATGCTCAAAAACACATTCAAGAAGTTTATTAACCCTTCAGGTGCTTCTCAGGAATGTTACTTGAGACCACTTTTTTTTTATTCGCAAGAGTAATAGAAAAAAATGGACCCCAAAATTTGTTGTGCAATTTCTCCTGAGCACGCAGATACCCCATTTGTGGGTGAAAACCACTGTCTGGGCACACTGCAGGGTTCGGAAGGGAAGGAGTGCCATTTGACTTTTTGAATGTAAAATTTGCTTGAATAATTAGTGGACGCCATGTTGCGTTTGCGGAGCCCCTGATGTGCCTAAACAGTATAAAACCCCCACAAGTGACATTATTTTGGAAACTAGACCACTCAGGGAACTTATCTAGATGTGTGGTGAGCACCTTGAACCCCCAAGTGCTTCACAGAAGTTTATAACATTGAGCTGTAAAAATAAAATTTTTACATTTTTCCCACAAAAATGTTTTTTAGCCTACAATTTTGCATTTTCATAAGGGTAACAAGAGAAATTGCACCATACCATTTGTTGTGCAATTTCTCCTGAGTAAGTCGATATCTAGATGTGTGGTGAGCACCCTGAACCCCCAGGTGCTTCACAGAAGTTTATAACATGGAGCCATGAAAATAAAAAAATCTAACTTTTTCCACAAAAATGATCTTTTAGCCTCAATTTTTTTATTTTCACAAGGGTAAGAGGAGAAAATGGACACCAGAAACTGTTGTGCAATTTCTTTTGATTACGTCGATACCCCATATGTGGGGAAAATACACTGTTTGGGCGCACGGCAGGGTTCAGAAGGGAAGGGGCACTGTGTGACTTTTTGAACGCAAAATTGTCTGGAATCAAGAGCAGACGTCATGTCGCGTTTGGAGAGCCCCTGATGCGCCTAAATAGTGGAAACCCCCACAAGTGACTCCATTTTGGAAACTAGACCCCTCACGGATTTTATCAAGGGGTATAGTAAACATTTTGAAACCAGAGGTACGACACAAAATTTGATAACATTAGGTCATCATATTGAATAAGTTGTCATTAGTCTTGAGCACAAGTGCTCACTACTTGAGTTTGCATCGGGTAATTGGGTATGCACCATGTATCGCGGGTGCTCGAGTGACATGCTCGAGTCACCGACCGTCATGTTTCACGGTTGTTAGACACCCAAAAAAAAACATGCGGGGATCGCTCGGGCATGGCAGGCAATCTACGCAAGGTTTTTTTGGCTGCGAAGCATATGGGGTGGAGACTTGAGAATGTCACTCGAGCGCTCGCGATACTCGGTGCATAACCGAACACCCGATGCAAACTCAAGTAGTGAGCACTTGCGCTCAACACTAGTCGCCATATCGTCATCATTTTTTTTTCTTTACTTTTGAAAAAATCCCAACCTCAACACAACCCTAACCCAAACCCTAACCCTAGCACAACCCTAAGCTTAGCACAGCCCTAACCCTAACCCTAGCACAACCCCAACCCTAGCACAACCCTAACCCTATCACAACCCTAAGCCTAGCACAGCCCTAACCCTAGCACAACCCTAAACCTAACCCTATCAAAACCCTAACCCTAGCAAAACCCTAATCCTAGCACAATCCTAAACCTAACCCTAACACAACCCTAATCCTAGCATAACCCTAAGCCTAGCACAGCCCTAACCCTAGTACAACCCTAACCCTAGCACAACCCTAACCCTAGCACAACCCTAACCCTAGCACAACCCTAACATAACCCTAACCCTAGCATAGCCCTAACCCTAGCACAACCTTAACCCTAGCACAGCCCTAACCCTAACCCTAGCACAACCCTAACCCTAGCACAACCCTAATCCTAGCACAATGCTAACCCTTGCACAACCCTAACCCTAGCACAACCATAACCCTAACCCTAGCACAACCCTAATCATAGCACAATGCTAACCCTTGCACAACCCTAACCCTTGCACAACCCTAACCCTAGCACAACCATAACCCTAACCCTAGCACAACCCTAACCCTAACACAACCCTAACCCTAGAGTTTATTTTTTACGCTGGTATAAGTGATTAGACGACTTCATTCTTTGGGTCGGTGTGATTACAGTGATGCCAGATTCATATCGGGTTTTTATGTTTGGCAGCTGTCACACACTAAAAGACGCCTTTTTTTGCAAAGATTAGTTTTTGCAATAATTTTTCCATATTTCAACCGACAGAGTCATGTAAGGGCTTGTTTTTTGTGGGACAAGTTGACGTTTTTATTGGTACCATTTTCAGGCACATGACTTTTTTGACCGCTTTCTATTCCGATTTTTGGGAGGCAGAATAAACAAAAACCAACAATTCAGGAATTTTTGGGTTTTTTTTTTTTATGCTGCTCCGCGTGTGGTAAAATTGATAAAGTAGCTTTATTTTTCGGGTCAGTACGTTTACAGCGATACCACCTTTATATCGTTTTTTTATGTTTTGACACTTTTACACAATAAAATCTGTTTTAGAGAAAAAAAATCATTTTTTTGTATCGCTTTATTCTGAGAGCTATAACTTTTAAATTTTTTGACTGATGGAGCTGTATGGCAGCTTGTTTTTTGCGGGACAAGATGAAGTTTTCAGCGGTACCATTTTTATTTATGTTTGTCTTTTTGATCACGTTTTATTCCATTTTATTTTGCGGTATGATGATAAAGCATCGTTTTTTTGCTTCATTTTTTGTTTATTTTCTTTACCATGCTTACTAAAGGGGTTAGCTAGTGGGACAGTTTTATAGGTCAGGTTGTTCCAGACTCAGCGACACCAAATATGTGTACTTTTAGTGTTTTTTTTTTTTTTGGATTAGTTTTTTGGATTAGTTTTTCTTTTTTTTAAAGATTTCTCCAATTTTTTAAAATTGTTTTTCACTTTCTGACACTTTTTTTTACTTTTACACTTTATCCCACTATGGGACTTTCATTTTTTTCAGGCTGATCACTCGCTATGCTATGCAGCCTGTCAACCCTGCACAGGCACAAGTTAGTTAGAGCATGCACTGAGCATGATCTAACTAATTTGCTGATGCCTGGTGACCTGGATGTTGTCATGACGACATCGAGTCACCATGGCAACTACCAGGACCCTGCACAGACAGCGCGGGACGCCGGAGACAAGGTAAGAGGGTCGCGCTTACCTCCCCTTGCTCCTGGAATGCTGCAATCTACTTCGATCGCAGCACTTTGGGGGTTAATGTGTCGGGAGCGGTGTGGGACCGCTTCTGGCACATAGCACAGGGTGTCAGCTGTGAGAATCAGCTGATACCAGGCGGCGATCGCCCCACACAGCTTATGTGCGAGCGTGATCACATTGTGCATAATAGTACGTACCTGGTCGAATAGGCCCAGGGCACAGGGACGTACTATTACTGACAATGTCAGAAAGGGGTTAAACCCCAGACCACACTCTGGGGTGGAGATATGGTGAATGACCTCCCACCCACTTTATGGTTGTTCACAAAAACCCAGCCCTTTTAAAATGGCTGTTTAACCCCTTGCACTAATTAGTGTGCTTTAGCAAACTTCTGGGTTTTAAACCACTGAAGCTAATAGCCTCATTAAAACATACCTCCCCTCCAGCACATTGCCAGTGACTTTGTCACAGGGGGTAATATACATAGTGATGTCAGATTATAGGGGTAACATACACATTGATGTCACAATACAGGGGTAATATACATAGTGATGTCACAGCGCAGGGGTAAGATACATAGTGATATTACAGCCAATTGGTAATATATATTATGGTGTCACATTGCAGAGAAAATAAACACAACAATGTCACACAGAGAGTGTGGGTTTTGTATTTTTATAAGCAGACTGTTAGGCGTCAGGCTTTTGCTGGATGCTAAATGGGTCTCCCATTCTGGTTGAGCTGAGGCTGATGCTGCTCAGCAAAGTCATCAGTAGAGATGAGCGTTGTTCTACTCGAACTGTTCGCCAATCTCAAATTCGAGCTGTTTTGGGCGGTGTTCGAGCCGGTCGGCGAACACGAACAATTTGAGAAAAATTCGGCTGTTCGAGGTTATGTTCGATAACTGTTCGTGCACCAAAATCATAACTGGATTTTTTCTCAGTAATGATGAAAATTAATGTTAATACGCAGTTTGAGTGTACAGCGGGGCGGGGGGAGGGGCAGGGGATGGATCTCTGCAGGAACAATGAAGATCTCCATTTTTTTTTCTCTTTCCCGCATTTGCAGTGGGGAGGTGCAATCTGTCAGCCTATCAGCAGCGCACACACGGAGCGAAGTGCTTTTTTTCACACAAGCAAGGGCATGTGTGATTGGCAGTGTATGTCACATGTCCTTGCCCTATAAGACCAAGCCATTTTCCCCGTCGCCACCATTTTCTCACTGCTGCAGCTGCGTGTTAGACGGCACCGCTGTTGCTGTGTGCGCTATACCTTGTTAATTTCAAGCCAATTTTCGCACAAATATACAGATAGCTTGGGAGTAGGGAATAGTTGTGATTGCAGTCCTTTTAAGGACTAGGTTACAGCATTTCCTACGACTTTTATCAGGCAGGTCTGTGCTCTTAAATAGATAGATTGTGGGAGTAAAGACTAATTGTAATTGGAGTCCTTTTCAGGACTAGGTTACATCAGTTCCTATCAGTTTTTGCCAGGCAGGTCTGTGCCAGTGCTGTGCAAGTTTTTTTCACAGCATTTGGCTGAATCTAGCAAAGCTAATCCTTTTTGGCCTATTGCAGAGTGTGTTAGTCAGTGGAGTAGCCTATCTGTGTTGCAAGATATACCACCTGTGTATAGAATACCAATTTTTTTACTGCACCTAGTGAAGTAAAATCTTTTGGGCATAGCATCATTCTATTAGTCCATCTATACTGACCTCCATCAGGTTGCAAACTGAATATAATTTTTTTCTGCATCTAGCTCTGAAAAAATATTTGGGCTTCTAGCAGTGTGTCGGACTTGTTCTATTAGTCCTTCTATACTGACCTCCAGCAGGTTGCAAATTGAATATAATTTTTTTCTGCATCTAGCTCTGAAAAAATATTTGGGCTTCTAGCGGTGTGTGGGACTTGGTCTATTAGTCCATCTATACTGACCTCCATCAGGTTGCAAATTAAAAATAATTTTTTTCTGCATCTAGCTCTGAAAAAATATTTGGGCTTCTAGCGGTGTGTGGGACTTGGTCTATTAGTCCATCTATACTGACCTCCATCAGGTTGCAAATTAAAAATAATTTTTTTCTGCATCTAGCTCTGAAAAAATATTTGGGCTTCTAGCAGTGTGTGGGACTTGGTCTATTAGTCCATCTATACTGACCTCCATCAGGTTGCAAATTGAATAAAAAAAATTTCTGCATCTAGCTCTGAAAAAATATTTGGGCTTCTAGCGGTGTGTGGGACTTGGTCTATTAGTCCATCTATACTGACCTCCATCAGGTTGCAAATTAAAAATAATTTTTTTCTGCATCTAACCCAGCCAATAGTTTTGGCCTAATACCACAGTTTGGCCACTCAGCTCTGCTCGGTTACCATCCATTGTTTTTTTGTGCAAACAACTCCAGAGTTGTGAATTAGTTAACCACCAAAATGAGTGGAAAAAGGCCTGCTGCTGGTGGAAATGGGAATAGGCGTGTTGGGAAGGGGAAAAAAGGTTGTGTCCGTGGGGTAGGTGCAGAAGAAAGACCATCTTCCAGCCAAACTAAAATGTCTACTTCTTTTAGCGGACAATGTGATAAGATCCCTTTCTTACGGCCACGCCAATCGCTACAAATTCCAGATGAGGCACAAAAACAGCAGGTGCTTCAACGGATATCAAGTGCTCCTTTAAGTGGGCTCTCCTCCACATCAACTTCAACATCACAAATACTCCAGTCCTCAAAGGTGTCACCCAAATCGCACTTGCTTCCTCACAGCTCCCAAATCTCCAGCTGCCCGTCTGAGTATGAGGTAGAACAGATGGTTGAGTCTGCAGAGCTGTTTACTCATACTATAGCCTGGGAATCAGAGGTCGACTCCAGCGCTTCTGTGAATCCAGACGAGGAAATGATCTGCACTGATGCCCAGAATCTTTATGAGTCGGATCCAGGACCAGACGCAGAAGGTTCTGACCATAATGTAGACCCTCATTCCCAAACTGTAACTCCTGTTGGTGGAGACAATGAGGAAGACGATGATAAGACTCAAATACCTGATTGGAGCGACAACTTTAGTTTTTTGTCAGGGCAGGAACAGGTTGGCTCTGAGGACGACGGGTGTGATAACGCACAGGGTGATGATGATGAGGTCGGAGATCCCACTTACTGTCAACCCACAGTCAGCCAAGAGATGAGGTCAGCAGAGGAGGTGGAGGAAGATGCTAGTGACGACGAGGTCAGGTTGCGCCTTCCTGGACAGAGACGTAGTACTGGAAGCACGTCAACAACTGCATCTGTTAGAACCTTGCTGTTAGTTTTTTTTTCCTTTGCTGGTCACATGACCTTGTTGGCCTATTTAATCCTGCTCCGCCCTTCTGGCTTTGCTGGACTTCATTGTATATCTACTTTCTAGCTAGCCTGTGCTCTGTGTCTTGCTCTGTTAGTTTGCTTGGTTTACTGACCTCTATGTTCTTTATATTTTGTTTGTTCGTCTGTCTGCTACTATTTCTGTTAGGAGGTGTCCCATATTCCTCCCAGTCCTTAGTACTTGTAGGGATTCCTCCCCCACATCTATAGGTCTTCGTACAGACTAGCTTAGGACTTTAGCAGGTCTGATCGCAGGATCAGGTTCCCTGTTACATCGTAGGGATTCAGCTGAGTTCTATCGTAGGGACAGATCTCCTCTCTTTCCTTAGCTCTGGTAGCAGAACATAACAGTAAGTCCAGCCAGCAAATTCTCTAAGGAAAGATTTTTCTGTTCCATCATGGTGTCGGTTCAGGATTTGGCTCATCGCCTGCAGGGACTCTCTCTGGAAGTGGCCGAGCTCCGTCAGCACGTGAGTAACTGTTCTGGAGCACATTTCTTGGAGCCTAAGGTATGTTTGCCGGATTTATTTTTTGGTGAACATCGAGAATTTTTTTCATTTAAAAATGCTTGCTTATTGTATTTTCGTTTGAGACCCAAGTCCTCTGGGGATGAATCCCAGCGCGTAGGGTTCATAATGTCACTTTTGCGCAAAGAGCCTCAGGAGTGGGCCTTTTCTTTGCAACCTAGTGATACATGCTTCAGATCAGTGGATAGTTTTTTTTCTGCTTTAGCACTATTATATGATGATCCTGACCGTGTCGCATCAGCTGAGACTGAGTTGAGACGTTTAAAGCAAGGATCAGGTAATGTCGAAAAATATTGTACACATTTTCGTCGTTGGTCCACTCAAACAGGGTGGAACGATTCTGCTCTGAAAAGTCTATTTCTTGCTGTGCTCAGTGAAAGGGTTAAAGACCTGCTAATTGCTTATCCTACACCTGAGGATTTGCAACAGGCTATGCAATTAGCTATACGGGTGGATAGAAGACTGCGTGCTAGGGTTAATGAGAGCAAATCCTCTGCTATGTCAGTTTCTGGTTATGATAATGTGTGTACTAACAGTGGTGAACCGATGGAGATTGGATCGGTGGCACCTCGCTCTCAAGAAAAAGACCGTCGTTTTTCGAAAGGCTTGTGTTTCTATTGCGGAAAATCTGGTCATTTGATTAAAGGCTGTGAGCTTCGTATGAAGAAAGAAAAAAAAATGGTCAGTCATGCCCGTATTGCCTGTTTAAATTCCAAGGGTGTATTTTTAGCTGCTTCCACGATTGCTCAGGAAAAATTAATGGAATTTCGGGTGTTTGTTGATTGCGGGTCTACACTGAATGTAATTGATGGGGGATTCGTGGAAAAACTCAATTTAAAACCTGAACCTTTATCATCCCCCATTGCTGTGGTTTCTGTGGATGGCTCCCCTTTGAAGAATATTACTCTCAAGGTCTGTGAATTTCCTCTCACTATTAATGGTGTTCACCATGAGAAATTGGATTTGGTAGTGTTGAATAACTTGCCTTCTCCAGTAATATTGGGATTGCCCTGGTTAAAATGTCACAATCCTGTACTGGATTGGTCTACCAGTGAAATTAAATCCTGGAGCCATAAATGTTATGACAAGTGCTGTAACGGGCGTATTGCAGCTTTGGATAGGGGAGAATTGCCTGTTCCTATTCAGGATTTTTGGAGAGTTTTTTCTGAGAAGGAATCGCAGGTTTTGCCTCCCCATAGAGACTATGATTGTTCTATTGAATTTGTCCCTGGAGCGACTCTTCCTAAAAGTCGTTTATTTAACCTTACTATTCCTGAGAGGAAGGCTTTGGAAGAATACATACAGACAAGTTTGGCCGCCGGTCACATTAGGCCCTCTAAGTCTCCTGTGGCGGTTGGATTTTTTTTTGTAAAAAAAAAGGACGGCGGTTTACGTCCTTGTCTGGATTTTCGTGAGATTAACAAAATTACGGTACGCAATCCTTACCCACTGCCATTGATTCCTGATCTGTTTAACCAGTTATTGGGGGCCAAGTGGTTCTCTAAAATTGACCTTAAGGGGGCATACAATCTGTTGCGCATGAAGGAGGGTGATGAATGGAAGACTGCTTTTAACACTCCTGTGGGTCATTTTGAGAATCTGGTTATGCCTTTTGGTCTTACTAATGCTCCTGCATTTTTTCAGAATCTGATTAATGACATCCTTAGAACTTTGATCGGTAAAAATGTGGTTGTGTATTTGGATGACATTTTGATTTATTCGCCAGATCTGGAGTCTCATTGGCGGAGCGTGCGTGAGGTATTACAGTTATTAATGGACAATTCGCTTTTTGCTAAGCTGGAGAAATGTGAGTTCGCTGTACAGAGAATTAGTTTTTTGGGCTACATTATCTCCAGCAAAGGTTTTGAGATGGATCCGGTTAAGGTTCAGGCTGTGCAGGAATGGCCTAGGCCTATTGGTTTGAAATCGATACAGAGGTTTTTGGGTTTCGCCAATTACTATAGAAAATTCATAAAAAAATTTTCTAGTATTGTCAAACCTCTGACTGATCTCACCAGGAAAGGTGCTGATGCGGTTCAGTGGTCTTCTGAGGCCATTGAAGCTTTTGTGTATCTCAAGGAGAGGTTCACCTCTGCTCCCATCCTTATGCAGCCTGATGTTACTAGGCCGTTTTTGGTTGAGGTTGATGCTTCCTCTGTGGGGGTTGGCGCAGTATTGTCTCAGGATAACGGGGATGGATTACATCCCTGTGCCTTTTTTTCAAAAAAATTTTCGGAGACTGAATTGAATTACGATATTGGTAATCGGGAATTATTGGCTATTAAACTCGCATTTGAACACTGGCGCCACTTCTTGGAAGGTGCGGAATTTCCCGTTCAGGTTCTTACGGATCATAAAAATCTGATATATCTTGACGCTGCCAAGCGCCTGAATGCCCGTCAGGCTAGGTGGGCACTGTTTTTCTCGCGGTTTAATTTCTCCGTTACTTACATCCCTGGTACTAAGAATGTTAAGGCGGATGCCTTGTCTCGCAGTTTTTCTCCCATAGTCGGTGCTGAGAAAGAGGAAAACATTTTACAAGAAGGTGTTGTGATAGCTGCTTTAGACTCCGTTTTGGAAGATGAGATTCTTAAAGCTCAGGAGAATGCCCCATCTAACACTCCTCATGGGAGGTTGTTTGTGCCTGGGACCTTTAGGAGAGATTTGTTTGTTGAGTGTCACGAATCTCGGTTGGCAGGTCATCCCGGAATCTCTGAGACCAAGAGACTGGTGGGTCGCAGTTTTTGGTGGCCTGGATGGCAGAAGGAAGTCATTAAGTGGGTACGCCAATGTACTGTATGTGCTAGATCTAAGTCCTCACATACTCCTGCTGCGGGGTTGCTTTGTCCTTTGGAGGTCCCCAGTGCTCCTTGGACACATTTGGCTATGGACTTTATAACTGACCTTCCCCCCTCTGAGGGTTTTACTGTCATCTGGGTGGTCGTGGACCGTTTTAGTAAGATGTGTCACTTGGTTCCCTTCATCAAACTGCCCTGCGCTAAAACTCTCGCTAAGGCCTTTGTCAAGGAAATTGTCAGACTTCATGGCGTTCCTACTGACATTGTTTCTGATAGGGGTCCTCAGTTCGTGGCTCGTTTTTGGCGTGCCTTTTGTGACAGGTTGGGAATTCATTTGTCGTTTTCGTCCGGATATCATCCTGAATCTAATGTCCAGACAGAAAGGAAAAACCAGGATGTTGAGCAGTTCTTGCGTTGTTTTGTGGCAGACAATCAAGAGGGGTGGTCTGAGTTTCTGCCACTTGCCGAATTTGCCCTGAACAATCATACATCTTCTTCTGCTGGTTGTTCGCCTTTTTTTTGTTGTTCTGGGAGACATCCGTCGTTTGGGTCGTTCTCCAAGTTGGGATCTGCCGTGCCTGAGGAGGAGAATTTTTCCGGTGATTTGGAAAGAGTTTGGACGGATGTGCGTGGTAATCTTCAGGAGGCCAACAGAAAATCTAAAGACTACTTTGATAGGAAACGACAGGAGGTTTTGTTCGCTGTTGGTGACATGGTTTGGTTGTCCTCTAGGAATCTGCGGTTGAGGATTCCTTCTAAGAAATTGGGTCCCAAGTTTGTAGGGCCCTTTAAGGTGCTTCAGGTTGTCAACCAATCTGCTGTTAGGTTGGAGGTTCCTACCTCCTGGAGAATTAATCCGGTCTTTCATGTCTCTCTGTTAAAAAAAGCTGTTGTGTCGGATGGTGACGCCTCTGCCTCTGTTCCTCCGGTGGTGGAGGACGGGGAATATGAAATTTCTCGCATCCTTGACTCTAGACGGTATAGAGGTAGTTTGCAGTATCTTGTGGCCTGGAGAGGTTTCGGACCCGAGGATAACTCTTGGGTGAGGTCAGATGATGTTTCCGCGTCCAGACTTATCAGAGCGTTTCACAGGAGATTTCCTGATAAGCCTGGTCCTAGGGGATCCGGAGGATCCTCTTAGAAGGGGGGGTACTGTTAGAACCTTGCTGTTAGTTTTTTTTTCCTTTGCTGGTCACATGACCTTGTTGGCCTATTTAATCCTGCTCCGCCCTTCTGGCTTTGCTGGACTTCATTGTATATCTACTTTCTAGCTAGCCTGTGCTCTGTGTCTTGCTCTGTTAGTTTGCTTGGTTTACTGACCTCTATGTTCTTTATATTTTGTTTGTTCGTCTGTCTGCTACTATTTCTGTTAGGAGGTGTCCCATATTCCTCCCAGTCCTTAGTACTTGTAGGGATTCCTCCCCCACATCTATAGGTCTTCGTACAGACTAGCTTAGGACTTTAGCAGGTCTGATCGCAGGATCAGGTTCCCTGTTACATCGTAGGGATTCAGCTGAGTTCTATCGTAGGGACAGATCTCCTCTCTTTCCTTAGCTCTGGTAGCAGAACATAACAGCATCCTCAAACACAACTCTGCCTCTCACCACAAGTCGTGGTGGCTCTTCAGGTCGCATGGGTGCTAAGCCTTGCATAGCCTGGGCATTTTTTCAGATCGATAAAGATGACCCAACTCGTGTTATCTGTAACATTTGTCAGCAAAAGCTAAGTAGAGGCCAAAAAATACATAGTTTGAGTACTTCATGCATGAACCGGCACATGGACATGAAGCATAAGTTGCAGTGGGAAGCTCAGTGTGCTACAATGCGGTCTAGCCGGCCGGGCCAACCACCGTCTGCCATATCTTGTGCATCCGCGGCCTCTTCATCCTCTGTGACTGGGGGGACAGCAGTCACACCTGTTTTGGGGCGCAGACCTGCCACCTCTTTACCCGCAACAGCCAGCGTGATTGGCAGGTCATCATTTTCTTTGGAGGTGGTAACACCAGCTGGTCTTGAGCGCTGTCCGACATCGATAGCACCACCTTTGGATCAAGGCAACCTAACATGTCCGCCTGCATCTTCCTCACAGACCGGCAGTTTGCCGGGGACACCCTTATCAACCCCGTCTAAGCACAATAGCCAGCCCTCGGTCCCTCAGATGTGGACAAGTAAAAGACCATTTCCTCCTAGCCATGAGAAAGCTAAGAGGTTGAATTTCACCATCTGCAAGCTCTTGGCTACAGAAATGCTGCCTTTCCGCCTGGTGGACACAGAGGATTTTCGAGACCTTATGTCCGTCGCAGTGCCCCAGTACCAGATGCCCAGTCAGCACTACTTCTCAAAGAAAGGTGTGCCTGCGCTCCACCAGCATGTCGCACACAACATCACCGCTTCTTTGAGAAACTCTGTGTGTGACAGGGTGCATTTCACCACAGACACTTGGACGAGTAGGCATGGACAGGGGCTTTACATGTCGCTGACTGGGCACTGGGTAACTATGGTGACAGCAGGACAAGGGGCTGCTGTCCAAGTCTTGCCGTCCCCACGAGTTGTGCGTCAATCCTCTTTATGTCATTTTTCCTCCACTGCTTCTGCCTCCTCAACCTCCTCTCGGTCTTCCACCTGCACCCAAAGCCTGTCTGGTCATGCCACAAGCTTTCTAACTGCGCAGAAGGGATCCTGCACACCTCCTTACTATGCTGGCAGTAGGGCTCAACGTCATCAGGCGGTTTTTACATTGAAATGTCTGGGAAATGTGAGTCACACAGCTGAGGAGTTGTGGTCAGCTCTGGAGAACCAATTTCATGAATGGTTGTCTCCACTGGACCTGAAACCAGGGAAGGCCGTGTGCGACAATGCTGCAAACCTGGGTGCGGCCCTTCGCCGGGGCAATGTCACACACGTGCCTTGTATGGCTCACGTGTTGAACCTGGTTGTCCAGCAATTTTTAGCCCACTATCCCAGACTAGATGGCCTTCTGCAGAGGGCACGGTCGCTGTGTGCTCACTTCCGCCGTTCGCATCCCGCAGCTCAGCGACTTACATCTCTACAGAAGTCGTTGGGCCTGCCACTTCACCGGCTAAAATGCGATGTGCCTACCCGGTGGAATTCAACTCTGCACATGTTGCAGCGACTGTGGCAGCACCGACAAGCCCTGGTGCAATACGTTCTGACGTATAGCCTGGGCCAACGAGATTCAGAGGTGGGGCAAATCACGCTGGAGGAGTGGTCTCAGATCAGGGACCTATGCACCCTTCTGCACAGTTTTGAAATGGCGACGAAGATGTTTAGTGCTGACGATGCCATTATCAGCATGACTATTCCGGTGATTTACATGCTGGAGCACATGTTAAACAGAATTCGGAGTCAGGTGGTGGCACAAGAGGAGGTGGAGGAAGTAGAGGAGGAGGAGTTGTATGCGGAAGGGCTAACATCTGCAAGGTCCAGACGGTCGGCAGCACCAGGGCGGCAGGCATGTGAGGGTGGGGGAGATGATTTTACCAGGGCGCATGGTAGCAGCCAAACTAGTGAGGAAGGTGCAGGAGCCCAGGAAGAAGTGGAGGACGAACTGATGGAAGACTCATCAGATGAGGGAGACCTTGATCACATTTCTGTTGTGCGAGGTTGGGGGGAGAGGACAGAGGAAGGAAGCATGATTGTTACCTCGCCACCAACACAACAGGGACTTGGTGCTCCTGGATGCGCAACACACATGAGTGCCTTCTTGCTGCACTACCTGCAACATGACCCTCGAATTGTGAGAATTAGAAATAATCCTGACTACTGGGTTGCCACACTGTTAGATCCCCGGTACAAAAGTAAATTTGCAGAAATTATTCCTGCCATAGAAAAGGATGCACGCATGCAGGAGTATCAGCAGAGACTGTTGCAGAATCTTACATGTGCTTTTCCACAAAATACCAGTGGTCCACGTAGTGAATCTCACAGTTCCAACTTGCCAACCGTGGGACCGTCAAGTGTTCAGCACTCAAACCGTAACAGAACCACAGTATCTGCTGGTAACATCAATTTTGCAGAATCATTTCACCACTTTTTTAGCCCATCCTTTGCAAGGCCACAGGAGACAAGAAGTCTGACACATAGTCAACGCCTAGAGACGATGGTACAGGAGTATCTCCAAGTAAACATTGAAGCCACGACTGTGTCACTGGACCCTTGCTCTTTTTGGGCTTCCAATCTGGATAAATGGCCGGAGCTAGCCACTTACGCCTTGGAGATCTTGTCATGCCCCGCAGCCAGCGTTCTGTCTGAACGTGTGTTCAGCGCTGCTGGTGGTGTGCTGACAGATAAGCGCACGCGGCTCTCCACTGATAATGTAGACAGACTCACGTTCATAAAGATGAACAAATCATGGATCCGAAACGACTTTTCTACCCCTGTGTCATCCTGGGGAGAGTAAAAGCTTGATGATTGGTTAAAATCACCCTACCAACCGTTTTAAGCTTTCAAATTACTAATCATGTTTATCTGTATCTTGACTGGAAAATAATTTGGGCTTTGTAGCAGTGTGCAGCACTGATCCTATTAGGCCATCTATAATAAGCTTCACCAGATTTAAAATTAAAAATAATTTTTAGCTGCATCTAGCCCGGAAAATAATTTTGGGGCTCCGAGATGCGCAAGACACATAAGTGCCTTCTTGCTGCACTACCTGCAGCATGACCCTCATATTGTCAGAATTCGAAGTAATCATGACTACTGGGTTGCCACACTCTTAGATCCCCCAAACTTTTCGATCAACCTTTTCATTTTAATAAAGACCAAAAAAATGGTCATTTTTGAAATTATAAGCATTAGCAGGTTGTTAGAAACTGAAATCAAACAGTTTTCAACTCAAAACTTTATTCTAGGTGATGTTACATTTTCACATAGGACCCCTTGTTCGAAAGGAGCTTCTGAACTCTCTCGTCCATTGAATTTGTCAGGTTTTGGATGTCAGGTTTTGGATGGTTTCTGCTTCAATTGTTTTGCATGAGGACAGAATACCCTCCCAGAGCTGTTGCTTAGATGTGAACTGCCTCCCGCCATCATAGACACTCCTTTTAATGATGCTCCAAAGGTTCTGAATGGGGTAGAGGTCAGGGGAGCATGGGGGTCACACCATAAGTTTGTCCCCTTTTATGCCCATATCAGCCAGAGATGCAGATGTTTTATGTGCAGCATGAGATGGTGCATTATCATGCAGAAAAATGATCTTGCTGTGAAATACACGGTTCTTCTTCTTGAACCATGGCAGGAAGTGCTGTTTGAGAAAATCCACATACATTATGGAGTTCATCTTTAGCGCCTTCAGGGATCCTAAAGGGGCCGACAATCTCTCTCCCCATGATTCCAGCGCAAAACATTACTCCACCTCCTCCTTGTTGGCGCTGTAGCCGTGTTTGCGTGGGGTGTCCATCAACCAGCCATCCTCCACTCCATTCATCTGGACCATCGAGCGCTGCACGGCACTCATCCGTGAACAAAACAGTTTTCAAATCAGTCTTCATGTAATGTTTGGCCCACTGGAGCCGTTTCTGCTTGTGTGAAGTGGATAGAGGAGGTCGACAGGATGGCGTATGCACAGCTGCAAACCTCTGAAGGACCCTGCATCTTGTTGTTCGGGGGACGTTGGAGGCACAAGCAGCTTCAAAAACTTGTCTGCTGCTATGACAAGGCTTTTTTGCCGCTGCTCTTTCAACCTGACGTAATTGCCTGTAGGAAAGAGTCCTCAATTTGCCCTTATCAGCACGCACACGTGTGTACTGTGAATCAGCTACATACTTCTTGATTGCCAAGACACTTCATCCTGATCATCGCACAATGTTGATTGTAGTCATGCCTTGACCTAAACACTCCACAATTTGTTGCTTCTCAGCAGCCGACACATCCTTTTTCTTTCCCATTTTGGCAGAAAATGTAGGCTGCTTAATAATGTGAGAGAGCCTTCTTAAGTAGTCTTGCCTTTCATTGGACACACCTGCCAAACTAATTAGCACAGGTGTCTGCAATTGCTTACAGTGATATAAAGAGCCCTGACACACATCACCATCAATGAGTTTAACTGACAAACAAACAAATTCTTCCCTTATCACTCCTAAACACTTTTTGCATAATAATTTGGAACGCGGTGTACATGTGCTTTTCCACAAAACACCAGTGGTTCACGTAGTGAATCTTACAGTTCTAACTTGCCAACCGTGGTCTGTATGGAATTGTTCAATAAAGGGCCCAAAATTAAGATAACATAGATGGGAGAGGTCTCTATGAATAGGAATTCCTAAGTATTTGATACCCTGTGAGGGCCAGGCAAAGGGAAAGTTGGACTGGATGGAATCCTATATGGATTTAGGGAGGGAGACATCGAGGGCCTCAGACTTCGCTGCATTGATTTTAAAATTTTACCATGTAACAAAGTGATCTATTTCAGCCATAACAGCAGGGATGGATATATGTGATTGAGTGATATATACTAGGACATCATCAGCAAATAGAGAGCACTTGTACTCGGTGCCTCCCACCTCAATCCACCTAATATTGGGGTTATGGCGAATTGATGAGAGCAGGTGCTCCGTCACTAGGATGTATAAGAGAGGGGACAGAGGACATCCCTGCCTTGTCCCATTGGTGATTGTGAAAGGTGATGAAAATGTTCTGACGCACCCCCTGGGCCTTGGGACACCCCGAGCCGGACCCTTTTTGGTGGATGCTGGTGGTTGTAGTCTTCGTGGCGGCGATCCGGTTCCGTGGCTCAGGGCGGTCAAACCAGTGGCGGAACTATTTATGTGGTTTTGATGTTTAAATGTCCGACTACGCCACCCGTGGATTGCGGTCAGAGTGAACCGCCGCTACAGGGCAGAAAGCTAAGGCTGGTGTTGTGGGTGCAGCAGAGCGTAGCATAACTCCCCACGGGAGGAGTATAGCCTCAGGGCAGTGTATGCGGAGGATGGGGGTGATGGTGCAGTGCAGCAGCAGTAACGACACGGAGTCAGTGATGCAGTTCAGGGCCTTTACTCACAGTTCTTATTATCCAGACCACGTCTGCAGGTAACGGCTGCCCACGTCGTACTGTGCTCACCAGGTGAGGGGCTCAGACAACTCCCAGATAACTTTGGAGCGCTTCACAGGACCCCCTTTGTGTGTCCTTTGTCTGGCCTTTCTTACCAACACTTCTGTCCGGCTGCCTCGGGCCTCCTCTTGGTAAACTTGGCGCCAGTTTCCCTGACCCTATGTGGTGCCTTCCTAGCGGGTGGAGCAAGGGGCTGCGCCACATAAAATGTCAGAGCCTCCGGTTTCTAGCTGAGGGTCGTTTCCTGCCTCCACTAGTTCGGGGACCGGTCTCCCCCTTTGGCCTGACCCCTCCACGCAGGTGGATTCGGGCATGCGGTGGCGACTCGCCCGTCCGCACCCCTGGGATCCCTTCATTCCTCGTTCCTGGAGCCTTCTCCGCTCCTCTTCCTTCCTTCTCCCTCTTGCAGGCCTGGGCCTCTGTTACTAGGCCCGCCTCCGGAGCAGAGCTCATGCAGAGCCCCTGCTCCCTGCCACTTCTGCTCAGACTTCTCTGCACTGAACTAAGATGGTGCCCACCTTTTATACTCCCTTCTCAATGCACCCAGGAACTGGTTCCTCCCTGCTCCTGCACTGCAGGGTTCCCCTTCCTCAGTGTTCCCTCCCCCCACTCCAGCCAGGGACAGGGACTGTCGTGCCCATCTCAGGGGCATATTGGTCGCCCTGCCCCACGGCAATGTGGTGTAATGCATGCAGGTGTCGGGTCCTGATCCACACTCCATCCTTATCTGAGAGTGAGATATCACACCTCTGGGTGAGGTGCAATACGTCTGTAGCAACCGAGCCCTCGGTGCTACAGTTCCATTTATCTTCAGCCTAGGTGACGTATTGTGATACAGGGCCGTGATTTTGGCTATAAAAGGGTCCCCTAGACCCCTACCCCAAGCTTTTTAAGAGAATCATATATGGCGTGCCAGGAGACTCTATGGAATGCTTTCTCAGCATCCAACGAGAGTATCTACTTACAAATTTTTAACTGCATCTAGCCCAGGAAATACTTTGTGCCTAGTAGCAGTGTCTGCTAGTCAGCGGATTATCCCGGCTGTTAAGCAAGCTACACCACCTGTAGTTTGGACACTTAATTTTTTCAAAGGAAATGCTTCGGGACCACGGGATACTTAGTGAAGAGCATCAGGAGGCACCCCAAGGCATAGGGGCTGGGACTGGCACTAGGATGCCTTGCGGTGGACAGCCGAGCTCGATCCTTATAAAAGCTTTTTAACTGCAGCAGCTTTAGTGGACGCTACTGGAGCTGGAATTACGCGGCTGCTGGCATGAGACTTGCCCTCCAATAGATCCTTGTAAATGGATTTAAAGTGTATTCATTCAAATTAGAGGGACAATTTAAATTAAAAAGCTTAGAGCTGCCTCCACCACAGGGGGGCTCTCTCGACCCACCAGCGGACAGGCACCAGTATTGGGAGAGGGGGGCTGGCCGTCAGGGTTCACCGCGGCTCTGGCACAAACCCGGCGACACGGAGGTGGCACGGGCAGGAGCGGACTGGCCGTCTCGGCTTCTCACTTTTTGGATTTTAGAAGGGCATGACATGCCTATATCTGTGTCTCCCCCTCCTTTTACTCCTCCACCTCTTTTCTTTTCGCATGACTATATGTACTTGTCACTTTTCCATGTGTTAGTTGTGTCTTCTGAGCAGTTTGTCAGCTTTTGGACACCTTTGAAGGTGTTTTCTATGTGTTTCTATGTGTTTTTGTTTGCCTGCCATTGGTTTTAACGGTGTTCGAAGGTGTTCGACGAACAGTTCGACGAACAGTTCGGCGAACACACGGGTGTTCGACGAACCGAACCGAACTCGAACACTACGGGGGTGGCTCAACACTAGTCATCAGTCCCAATGCCTAGCTGGTCCACGAGACGTACAGGTTGTCTCTTGGGTCTTTGTTCCTAGCAACATGAAGGATAGGTTGCAGAGGGAGGCAGGGCTGTTAAAGCCTAAGTCCAGGATTCTCTGTACTGAGCATGCCCGTGACATGGCGGACCGTGATTGGTGGTTTGGGAGTCAGCTGATCCGGTGACCTGGCACCGCCTGATTGGTCGTGGGTGACGTCACCAATGGTGCGACGGTGGGCAGGGCTTAATCTTTAAAAAGCCCGCCCTCAAACATGGCGGCGCGCTCTGATCATTGAGCTGTGATGGTGTTGCGTGGATGCTTGGTCTCTTGGGCTCCAAGTGTGCTTTAGTTTCTGGCAGGCAGGTTTAGTGGAAATAGGCAGGCTTAGATGAAATAGGCAGGTAGCTTCATCTGACAGTCTGGCTCCGACAAAGGGGTCGCCTTACACCCCGAGCAGTCTGCAGACACCCTATTCCCGGTACCAACTGTAAGCCATGTGGAGAGATTCTCCTCAGTCCGGTAGCACGCCGGCTGGGAGCACGTATTCACCAGCGTGAGTCACACACGCATCCTAGCGCCAACTGTGTAGTCCCTGTGCTGCAACAGGACTACAGATACATTATTTATCGCACATCTCTCGTGCAGTTAACGGAGATAGTGCGAATCCCTATTCCCGCTCCGGTGTGCTGTAACATGGAGGGGATTGTTATTTAAGTTGGTTGTTTTACTTTCTCACCCGGAAGGTGTTCGGCCGCAGTCCACCAGGCTGCATCGCGGACCTCGGGTTCGGTTGCTTTCCATTATTTAATAAAGTTGTTTGCAACCGTCCCCTTAACACAAACATTGTATATTAATACTTATCTACTCCCGTGCTCTGAGAGAAGATCATGAGAAGATCATGTACAGTATTTTTCAAACTATAAGATGCACTTTTTCCCCTCCAAATTTGGAAGGAAAATGAGGGGTGCGTCTTATAGTCTGAATGTAGCTTACGAGGGGTGGCGGCAGCGGTGGAGCGGGGTCACAGAAGGCAGGATCGCTGCTGCAGGAAGCCAGCGGCGGCAGGAGTTGGGCGATGCTGTGGGCCTTGGGCTAGAAAGAGGGGTGTCCCGGCAGTGCAAGACAGGAGCCAATGACAAGCCGACATCTCAATCTGCACATGCGCTGCCACCGCCGTCATTTTCCAGTAGCCCATTGTTGGGACATCAATGGTTCTTGTCTCACATCACCATGACACCGCCTCCTCCCAGCCTAGGGCCCACAGCATTGCCCCACCCCTGCCGTCTCCGGCTTCCTGCAGTGGTGACCCTCCTGAGATCTTTATATCTGATAACAGCAATGGAAAAATAAATCCAGTTCCTGGTGTAAGGAACGCTTCAGCTGGCAAGTAAAATAAAGTACTGGTCTCATTTATGCCAATATTGGGAACAGTCTGAGTAATGTCCCTTTCCCTTTCTATTTATTAATTTACTTATCCTTGCACATATTCACAATTTAAGTTGTAATCATAATGTAGCATTTTTCAATAATAGACCAGCCTTTTTGAAGTGCATAAAAAAGCATTTACTTGTTTTATCTTTTTGTTATTGTGACAACTGTGCACAATTTCTCTGCTGCGCTCAAGTTTTTGACTGTTCTATTTACTAAAGATTGTGGCATTTTTGAGTTATAATTGTGTTACGCTCTGGTATAATTTCCCTAATTTTTAAAGGGAATCAGTCAGCAGGATTTCACTTCCTAAACTATAAATATATGCAAATGTAGCCTTAGCCTCAATTGTATATCAATTCAAACTCTAATTTCTCAGCAATGGACAAACAGACTGTCTAGGTTAAGGTATTGCGCCTGCACCTATAAATGTTTGAGGGATGAAATCCTACTGACAGATTCCCTTTAAACCTGCACAATCTGACTCACAGCTAGGTTACACTATTTTTTCATCTTATGTCTTGTTTTATGAAGTTTATCTTCTTTAACACAATTTATTGCAACACAAAAGGCATAACGAACTAAAGCATAACAAGTTGTCTAAAATACAAGCCAAATGGCCACAGATTGCTGTCCCAGCCAGACAGATAAGTCGAGTTGTCATATAACATCCCAGCACAATGACAGGATTACAATGTGATATCAGTGCACTACATCATTAAGTCAGATTAGATGACAAGTTGTTTTGTATCAATCACACAGTGCAGTGAAAAAGTAAGAGCTGATGAAGGAAAAGGTCCTGTATTGCTAATGGAGTGCTTTGTCTTCTTTACTACTTTGCCATCACCTTTGACTTAAGATTTGGGGACTTCAAAGTGGAATGCCATGTAAAGAATAGCAGCTGGTGTCTGGTTTGTCAACGGTGTCCGAGAAAAAGACAAAGTTTATAATATCTAACAAGTTCTCATTAGATTTAGAAGTAATTTCTCTAATTAGTGAGTCCCATGTTACATTTTTCTTTCAGCATTTATAGGATATTAGAAGCAACATTTGGAGAAAACAGATGTTTCATGTGAACTTTGTCTTAATGTACATTTCTAAGCCCACAATGGAGTAACAGTAATTATATTCCATAAATAACGTGAGTAAAGCTAGGCTCACACATATTTGTCTGCAGACATATGACATATGCGTTGGATGTAAAAGCTAAAAATGTGTGCAAACATAAGCCATGCATTGACCTACGTTTGCCAAAATTTAGACGGATAGATTTAACATGTACCTGTATTATACTATACCTCCAAATATGCCTGTATATAATTTTTAATGAAAAAATAATAATTTTTTGTTCATAACTAGTTTTTACTGGTTTAGATAGCCACATTCATTTTGCTTTTGGTGTCAACTGTGTGAGGTGCAAAGGTTTGTGTCTAAAGGAATATGCCCTACAAAGAAAAAATGTACAGTACAGACCAAAAGTTTGGACACACCTTCTCATTTAAAGAATTTTCTGTATTTTCATGACTATGAAAATTGTACATTCACACTGAAATGGTCTTCTAACAATCTTGAAGGAGTTCCCAGAGATGATTAGCACTTGTTGGCCCTTTTGCCTTCACTCTGCGGTCCAGCTCACCCCAAACCATCTCAATTGGGTTCAGGTCTGGTGACTGTGGAGGCCAGGTCATCTGGCATAGCACCCCATCACTCTCCTTCTTGGTCAAATAGCCCTTACACAGCCTGGAGGTGTGTTTGGGGTCATTATCCTGTTGAAAAATAAATGATGGTCCAACTAAACGCAAACCGGATGGAATAGCATGCAGCTGCAAGATGCTGTGGTAGCCATGCTGGTTCAGTATGCCTTCAATTTTGAATAAATCCCCAACAGTGTCACCAGCAAAGCACCCCCACACCATCACACCTCCTCCTCCATGCTTCACGGTGGGAACCAGGCATATAGAGTCAATCCATTCACCTTTTCTGCATCGCACAAAGACACAATGGTTGGAACCAAAGATCTCAAATTTGGACTCATCAGACCAAAGCACAGATTTCCACTGGTCTAATGTCCATTCCTTGTGTTCTTTAGCCCAAACAAGTGTCTTCTGCTTGTTGCCTGTCCTTAGCAGTGGTTTCCTAGCAGCTATTTTACCATGAAGGCCTGCTGCACAAAGTCTCCTCTTAACAGTTGTTGTAGAGATGTGTCTGCTGCTAGAACTCTGTGTGGCATTGACCTGGTCTCTAATCTGAGCTGCTGTTAACCTGTGATTTCTGAGGCTGGTGACTCGGATAAACTTATCCTCAGAAGCAGAGGTGACTCTTGGTCTTCCTTTCCTGGGGCGGTCCTCATGTGAGCCAGTTTCTTTTCAGCGCTTGATGGTTTTTGCAACTGCACTTGGGGACACTTTCAAAGTTTGCCCAATTTTTCGGACTGACTGACCTTCATTTCTTAAAGTAATGATGGTCACTTGTTTTCCTTTTCTTAGCTGATTTTTCGTGCCATAATACAAATTCTAACAGTCTATTCAGTAGGACTATCAGCTGTGTATCCACCTGACTTCTGCACAACACAACTGATGGTCCCAACCCCATTTATAAGGCAAGAAATCCCACTTATTAAACCTGACAGGGCACACCTGTGAAGTGAAAACCATTTCCGGTGACTACCTCTTGAAGCTCATCAAGAGAATGCCAAGAGTGTGCAAAGCAGTCATCAAAGCAAAAGGTAGCTACTTTGAAGAACCTAGAATATAAGACATATTTTCAGTTGTTTCACACTTTTTTGTTAAGTATATAATTCCACATGTGTTAATTCATAGTTTTGATGCCTTCAGTGTGAATGTACAATTTTCAAAGTCATGAAAATACAGAAAAATCTTTAAATGAGAAGGTGTGTCCAAACTTTTGGTCTGTACTGTATATAGACAAATAATGCAAAAGTATATCAATCTTTATTAGTAATTATATAAACAAGGATTTAAAAACATGAAAAACACCTGAAAGATGGTGACAAAAACATCGGAGAAGATAACAGATTTGTAATTTGTAAAGACATTTTACAAAAATGGTTTAAAATCATGGAGTTTACAATGAAGATAATATGAGGGCAGTATACATTCACAAAATTGAATCATTCATTGAAGACTCAATGAAAAATAAACAATTAATGAAGTCAAAAAAGGTCCAAGGAGTATTCTGAACTCATGAATGATAATAAATATAGTAAGTAATTATAACCAATTCATTAAATAAATCAAGATTATGTGATAATAGATGATAAATGATGATTAGAGTTGAGCCACCCCCGTAGTGTTCGGGTTCGGTTCGGTTCGTCGAACACCAGTGTGTACATCGAACTGTTCGTCGAACTGTTCGTCGAACACCGTCGAACACCGTTAAAACCAATGGCAGGCCAACAAAAACACATAGAAAACACCTTCAAAGGTGTCCAAAAGCTGACAAACTGCTCAGAAGACACAACTAACACATGGAAAAGTGACAAGTACTTATAGTCATGCGAAAAGAAAAGAGGTGGAGGAGTAAAAGGAGGGGGAGACACAGATATAGGCATGTCATGCCCTTCTAAAATCAAGAAAGGCTGGAGTAAAAATCTACAATCAGCCTACCAACACCCAGACGTCGTGACAAGAAAATTAAAAAAATAAATATCTTTAGGTAGAATGGCGGTTCCATTCAGAACACTTTCCTTACAAGACGTAGTGGTATCCCCGTTGTGAGTTGTGCCAAAAACGGAACCCAATACATTCGGACTAATCCACCATTTGTCATATCCAAGGGGCAGGTCAGGAAACGACAACATCGACGCGGAACCAAGTACAGTAGTATATACTGTACATCCTTTGACAAGGCAATCAGGCGGAGCAAGAAGTTGGGAAGGGTCACCCTAATGGCCAAAACAGACATTGATGCGGCGTTCCGGTTACTTACTACCTGTGTCTCCGAATAGTGTCCACCTATTGGGCTGCTTCTGGGTTGGAGCATACTATATAGATCGCTGTTTGCCCATGGGGTGGTCCCGATCCTGCTCACTATTTGAGGCGTTTAGTTGCTTCCTCGAATGGGTTGTAATGGATGTTTCTAAGGGGGCACATATTATCCATTACCTCAACAACTTCTTATGCCTGGGCCCAAAAGATTCGCCACAGTGTGAATACACGCGGTAGTCCACCTGTGAGAAGGAAAAAGCTGGAGGGAGAGCGGACACCACAGAGCCGAGGGGTTAGATGGAGAACAGAAGAAGGAAAGAGGGCGAGGGAGGTAAGGGAATACAGTGGAAGGCCGACCTGAGCTCCCCCATGTTCCTGCTGGGCGGGGAACAGCCCTGGGAAGAAAAGCCGCTTGCACATCCCTTTGAGGTTACGGGCGCGAGCGGGCAGAGGGACTACGCTGGAGTGCGAAGCCGACACGGCCAGTCCTTTCCTGCCCGTGAGACCTCCGTGTCGCCGGGTTTGTGCCAGAGCCGCGGTGGACCCTGACGGCCAGCCCCCCTCTCCCAATACTGGTGCCTGTCCGCTGGTGGGTCGAGCCCCCCGGTGGTGGAGGTAGGTCTAAGCTCTGTAATTTAAATTGGCTCTGTAATTTGAATGAGTACACTTTAAATCCTTTTACAAGGATCTATTGGAGGGCAAGTCTCATGCCAGCAGCCACGGTTGCAGGAGGAGGAAGAGGTGGAGCCTGCCGTGTGCTGCTGTGTTTGGTGTGTGGAGAGAGCTCCTGGGAAGGGAGGTTTTGCCTTTGCCATCTGGGACTTTTTGTCTGCCCCCTTCCCAGGAAAGGAGGCTTGCTGTGGGATTGGCCTCCGGGGCTGGGCCCCCAGCTCCTGCCCCCCGGTCCAAGCCGGCGGGGGGCAGGAGGAATACCATCGTGGCTGGGATGACCAGGTCCGGAAAAGGCAAGGCGTCCGGCATGAAGACCAGAGGGACCCCCGAGGCCACGGCCGCGGCAGCTCCTCCCCCCGGAGGTAGGCCGAGTACGTGCAGGGGTGCTGCAGCGGTGCCCCCTAATTGGGGCACCAAGGTGGCGAAGGAGTCCACTGTCATCTATGGCTCCCGCATCCATGCGCACCTCTGCGAGTATGAGGACGCCTCTAGGAAGCTAAAATCCCTCTGGGGGGAGTTGAGGGTAGCTCAGGAGAGGTCCGACAGGGCCTCTAGCAGCAAGAAGCCTGAGCTATCTGCCGCGGTCAGGAGGATTAAGAAGGCCATCCAGGAGGTGGAGAACCGGCGGTGTACCATCCTGGCCGGCAGCGGGCCATTCAGAGAAAAGTTGGAGAACGACGACCGGTTCAGAGCCATGGCCGGTGGATCTCTGGAGGGGTCACGGAGCTCCAGCCAGGTGGTGGCGGTGGAGGATGAGGAGGAAGAGGACTGTGAGGAGGAGGTTGCACCCTACCCGCCATCTGGTGGCCTGGTAAGTGATCTCCAGGCATCGCATAGCGGGATAGCCCCTCAGCAGATGGCTCTCCCGTCTGACTCTAGCCCTTCAGAGGGCAGCGGGAGCGAAGGGTAGGATGAGGATGGTGGTAGTACTAGTGAGGGGGGCTGCCTCGTCATGAAGCAGATCAGGCAGATTGAGTCCCCGGTACGTTTTAACCAGCTGACGTTCGGGGATGAGATCTGCGAGGACGAGGCAACCGGGAGGGGGATGAAGAGGAAAGCGAAGAGAGCTATGAAAAAGAAAACATCGGTAACACATAAATTTGTGTATGTCCCCCTCTCTGGGGCCCCCCGGTCCCGTTGTGCGGCACCCGCCACCCACCCCGGCTCGGGCCCTGATGTGGGTCTGCAGCGAGGGGGCGGGGAGACTATAGGCCATGGTACGCAGAGCGCCGCCTCTGTTTGTAGTAATGAAGGTGGTGTGTCGGATGTGTCTGACATGGAGCATGGCACGGAGGGCGGCCCGGCGGCGGGCAAAAACCATGGTGGTGCTCAGGCTGGGTCCCCTGTGAGAGAGGGGGCTGGCCTGGCACCTGGTGTGCCTGCTGGCATGCGGGGGGCGGCGAGCGTAACTGCCGCTGCCACCTGCTCTGCTGGCGGCACACCGGCAGCCAGGGCCGCATCTCCGGCGGCGTGTGCTGGGAAAGTGTCTGGGTCCCTCACTCACGGATCCGTTAAATCTGGATCACTTTTGGGGACCCAGGCATCCGGTAAGGCATCTGGCGGGGCAAAAAGTGCGGGGCCTGCAGCTCCGGCAGAGCCGGTTCGTAAAAGGAAGGTGGTGGGGCCTGCTCCCCCGGCGGGGTCCGTGGCGAAGTCGGGGCCCCCGGCGCAGGGGCCCAGTAAGGGGTCGGCGCTGAGGGCTCTGCCGCCGGTGGATGCCGAGGGGGAGTGGCCTAGCCTGGGGCCGGCCGCCGGAGTTGCTGTGGCCAAGCTCTTTGTGGCTAAGGGAGTGACGGTGGGGGGAGCTGTGCCTCCGGGAATTGATGCCGCTGGATCAGGGACCCCCGAGAGTAGACCCGGCTCCGGGCCGGTTTTAGGGGTCCCGTCGCGGCCATTTTTGGGGGGCGTGGCCTCCCTGGCGTCCCCCACCCATGTGGGAGTGGCCACGGAGGGCCGCACTGTGCTGCCGGGTGCAGGGGGTGTGGCTTCACAGGTGGGGGCCGCCCATGTAGGAGTGGCCACAGTGAGCAGTACTGTGCTGCCAGGCGCTGGGGGCGTGGCTTCCCGAGCCGGGTCTGCCCATGTGGGCGTGGCCACGCCCGGGGGCGGGGCTTAGCGCCGGCGCCGGTGGCTGCTCCTGGAGCAACAGACACCACAGCTGCGGCCAGTGCCAGTGTGGGGGCTGCCGCTGTAGCTGATGCGGGTGCCTGTGTGCCGGGGTCCGCTGTGTCTGGGGGCTTACCTGGGGCAGGGGATCCGGCACTGCGGGTATCCAGGAAAGCTGCAGCAGGGCTGGATGGTGCAGTGGGAGGAGCTACACCTGGCTCTCTTCCTGCCAGTAAATCAGGAAGCTCCAGGTATGCTGGGAGCAGTGGTGCTGCACTGCTTAAGTCCTGCAGTGTGGTGCTTGATAGGCCAGCAGCATTAAAAGTGAACCCCCTGGCAGGGAAGATGCCACCAGCAGGCGGCAGTACTGGCAACACAAGTAATATGGACGGTGGTAGTGAAACTGTGCCCAGAAAGTGTACACAAAAAAAGAAAAACATTGACCCCGGTGCACATGGGAGTGGGAGCGGGGCGAGTGGGGTGATTGTAGACACAAATGGGGATGGTGTGGGTACGAATGTGGCTGTGGCTGGGGATGCAAATGGTGGGGTGTCTGCGGTAGGGTGCGTAAATGGAGTGTCTGTTGGTAGCGGGGAGCACGGGGGGGGGGGGGACTGGTCCATCTGCTCCCCCGGCCGCGAGCCCCCGGAGTTTTGCGGGGGTAGTGGCTGGGGCCTCGGGGTCCTCTCAGGGGGTTTCCTCGCCTCTGGACCTCAGGGACGGTGACTTGCGACGCCGTTTTCTGGAGGCCCTCAAGAAGGGAGAACGGACGATCACAGTAGAGGAAAGAGAGGTGGATCTGGCCTTTTGGCTGGACAGGCATGGCCAGGCTGCCTTCCAAGATAAAAGGGAGGGGGAAACAGTGTGGTCCCTCCCGACAGCCGGGCAGGGGGTGGCCAGGAGGAATGTAGTCCGTCTTCGGTGGAGGGGTAGTGAAGCGTGCCCGCCTAGAGCGAGGGTCGTGGAGCTCCTCCTGAAGATGGACTTCAGGGCAATTGACATCTTTGCCCTGATCCATCCTTTTGGTACCTCCATCTTTGACATCAGTTTTGTTCGGCCGGAGGGCTTAGAGCTTTTCTGGTCGAATTTTGAACTGGTGAAGGGGGAGCCCGGCTGGCGAGACTTTGCCGTACAGGCGGTGTCTCGCCAAAATGGCGTAAAGAGGGTGACCGTTCTAACAAATAACGAGTCACTCTCAGGGATCGATATTATGACGTGGCTTTCTCGTTATGGGGAAGTCACAGAGGTCCCAAAGAAGAACAGGGACGAGTTTGGCATTTGGTCAGGGGGCTGGACCTTCATGATGAAATTGAAGGTTTCAGGTGGTACTGTCACTCACATCCCCTCCTCGGCATTCCTGGGGAGGGACAGGATCCTGATCTTCTACCAGGGGCAGCCGAAGGTCTGCCACAGGTGCGGTGACCCCCGCCACTTCAGCGCGGGCTGCAAGGTGCAGAAATGTGCCTTGTGTGGCGGGGTAGGTCATCTGGCCGCGGCCTGTGGTGACATTAGATGTCACCTGTGTGGTGATCTAGGTCACCCGTATAGCCGCTGCCCACATTCCTTTTCCAACACCATCTCTGGTCAGGCGGAGGAGGGCCGCGGGGGGGTTCCCAGTGGTTCATCTTCTGCTGGAACTGGAGGTGGGGGCGGGAGGGGAGTTGAGGGGTCAGGGAGGAAAGGCGAGGCAAATACACCTGCCCACCAGTGGCAACAGGTGAGGCGCCGAAGGGACAGGGGGCAGGATAAGCCCCAGGCGACTGGGGTGATGACTGTCCCCTCCCCGGAGGTTGCAGCCGGAGCCTCTGAGGCCCTGGGGGAAAAGGCGGTGAGCGAGGAGATCAGGAGGATGGAGAGGGAGGAGGCGGCTGCTTCCGATAACTCCTCCCAGTATGAAAGTCTGGATGAGGAGGTGGTGGAGCAGCCAAAAAAATCAGGTGACAAAAGTACCAGTAGTCGGAGGAAAAAGAACAGGAAAAGGGTAAAAAAAACTAAAGCCCCCCCCCCCTTGACCACTACGGTGCCTACGGAAGGGCTCACCGGCTCCCCTCTGATCCCCCTCTCCAATCGGTTCCAAGCCCTCGATGACTCTGCTGTGTCGGAGGTTGGGGGTAAGGAGCCGGAGACAACATCTGGGGTGCCTTCAGGGGGCGGCGGGGTCTGTCCCCCGGGGGACTCGGCTGCCCCTGGGGGGGGGACTGCCCCGGGGTCTGGAGGCGAGGAAACCTGTGCTAGGAAGGAAGTGTCCGATGCTGGAGGGGCGGGTATGGACACCTCGGTATCCCTAAAGAGGAGGGGTGACTCGGGCTCCTCCTCAGAAGGCGAGAGGAAAAAGGGGGGTACGGGGAAAAAGAAGGCCATCTAACTCAATCACCCATGATGGCAGAACCTACCCCGTTGACTCTGGCGTCGATTAATGTCGCCAGTATAAAGTCAGATGCGGCCAGATTTACGGCCTTTGATTTTTTCACCCGAGTTGAGGCTGACATTTTATTTTTGCAGGAGACCAGACTAACGGACATGGGGGCCATTTATAAAGCAAAGAGGGAGTGGAGGTGTGGGCCCTCATACTGGTCTCTTGCGGCCGAGCCGTATAGCGGGGTAGCGGTCCTTTTTAAGGCCGCTTCGGTGGAATGCAGACGGGTGATTGAGGTAGAAATGGGGAGGTGCTTGGTTCTTGACGTCTTCATGAGGGGACAGGAGCTCCGGCTCATTAATATCTACGGCCCGCAATCTAAGTGGGACCGTAAATGTCTCTTCCTGAAGGTCAAGCCCTATCTTTTTACAAGCCGGCAGGTGGTCTTCGGTGGGGATTTTAACACTGTAACTAGATCCCGTGATAGGGGAGGCCCCGGAGACCGGCTGGCTTATGATAGCATAGCCCTGAATAGCATAGCAAGTGAAGCTCGCCTGGTGGATGTCCACATCCGGCACACCCCAGGTCACGGGGGTTTCACCTTTCATAGGGGTAGCAGTAGGTCTAGGATAGATAGGTTTTATTTAAAGGAGGAGGCCGTCTCTTCTGCAGTGTCCGCTGTGGAGGTGGAATTCTCCGATCACTGTTTCATTTTCTTTTCCTTGAATGTTACAGAGACCCCCCGGATGGGGAGAGGCCTGTGGAAGCTGAATTCGTCCCTGTTGGAAGAAGCTGATGTAAGACAATCCTTTGAGGAATTTCTTCAGAGCC
This sequence comes from Phyllobates terribilis, assembly GCF_046119375.1. Lineage (NCBI taxonomy): Eukaryota > Metazoa > Chordata > Amphibia > Anura > Dendrobatidae > Phyllobates > Phyllobates terribilis. Next base: position 795,239,632 of record NW_027362761.1, read on the forward strand.
AGGTACCTCTCTTGGGTCTCTGTAGTACTAAGTCTGAGTGGTGGGAGATCTTCAAAAGAAGGGTTGCAAGGTTCTTCCGTCAGCTCTCGAGCCTCAGGTGCCTGGACAGGCACCGCCTGTATCGGGATCTGGGGAGGAAACTCGAGCAGCTCGTCTCGACTGGAGGGGACCGTGAGGAAGTCTCTAGGGTGAAGGCCTTGCTCAAGGGGTGCCAGTATGATAGGCACACATCCTTGGTTTTTGAGAGGGATTTCGGGAGGTACCGCTCGCCCGACCCTTACAGGAACTGCAGGATGTCAGTGAGTTGTAAGGTGGTAACAGGACTGATCGACAGTACGGGGTCCCTGAACAGATCCAAATCAGGGATCCTGGAGGTGGTCAGATCCTTCTACTCGCACCTCTTGGGGGGGAGGGAACCTGATCGGGATGAGATGTCGGCTTTCCTGGCTGAAACCATCCCTGAGCCAGGGGATGACCCCTCTCTTCATGTTTTGGTGGAAGCAATCAGGGAAGAGGAAGTGAGACGGGCGGTTGATGGGCTCCGGCCCAAAAAGTCGCCTGGTCCGGATGGCTTAACATCCGAGTTTTACAAGACTTTTAGGGACTCCTTGGTCCCCCTCTTGACTGAGGTGTTTAATGAGTGTCTCTCCTCGGACGCTCTGCCCAGTTCAATGAGGAAGTCAGCCCTGATTATTCTGTCAAAGGGTAAAGACTCGTCACGTATTGAGAATTGGCGTCCCATAGCGCTTCTCAATACGGACCGAAAGGTTCTGGCAAAGGTGCTTTTTAATCGGTTGGTGAAATTTGCGCCCCGGCTCCTTTCGGGGGCCCAGCACTGCTCTGTTCCAGGCCGCAGCACATTTAGTGCTGTGCTCGGTGTCCGAGAGGCAGTGGAGCAGAGCAGGTCAGGTCACTGGAAGGGGTACTTGCTGTCCTTAGACCAGGCGAAAGCCTTTGACCGGGTTAACCACGAGTACCTCTGGTCCGTCCTTCTGAGGTACGGTCTGCCCGGGAGGTTTGTTGATTGGTTGAGAGTTTTATACAATGGGGCAGAGACTTTTCCACTTGTGAACGGTTGGGTCGGACCCCCTTTTGAGGTGAAGTCTGGTGTCCGCCAGGGCTGTCCACTGAGCCCACTGTTATACGTATTTGCGATTGACCCCCTTCTAAGGAGGGTGGAGCGTGGACCGTTGGTGGGAGTCGGGATGGACCAGGTGGAGCCAGATGCCACCTTGAGGGTAGTGGCGTACGCCGATGACGTTTCCCTTTTTGTAACCTCGAGGGGGGAGGCAGATTGGGTCATGTCTGAGGTTGAGCGCTACTCGGTGGCATCCGGGTCCATGATCAACCGGGATAAGTGTGAAAGTCTCTGGCTGGGAGGGGGAGATCCTAGTTTTGATCTCCCGGACACTCTTCCAGGGCCTCAGGCCACAGCAAAAATACTAGGCATCAGTTTCGGCCCGGGGGACTACCCCCAGCAAAACTGGGAGGGCAGACTTAAGATTGCTGCCCAGAAGGTGGATCAGTGGAAGGGCTGGTCCTTGACCCTGAGGGAAAGGGTTAGCCTGGCCAAAGGGTATTTGCTTCCTTTACTAATATACCTGGGCAGTGTCTGCATCTTGCCAGAGCCTCTTTGGACACGGGTCTACAGCCTGTTCTTTCAACTATTATGGGGGAATAGGCTGAACCTAATCAGGAGGGAGGTCACGTACCGCACGAGGAGACTTGGAGGGTTGGGTATGGTCAACCCAGTGGTGTTCCTAGTAAACACCTTTATTAAGGCAAACATCGCCAACCTCTGGTTAGAGAGGGCTCCTCCGTGGGTATTCTCCTGTAGGGGGTGGTTTCGGCCTTTCTTCCAGGAATGGGAGACAGGAGGGCAGGTGAAGGACCTTCGAACGCCTCATGGGCATCTTCCGGCTTATGCTACCCCGGTTCTGAAGGTGATCCGTCGGTGGGGTCTGGGAGTGTGGGAGATCAGGACCTTGTCAAGGAGGTTACTTGACAATAGGGTCCTGTTGACCCACTTTCAGAAGCCCCTGGCGCTCAAGGATTGCCCAAGCCGGGATCTGGAGGTAGGGCTTGGGTTATTGAACTCTAAACGGATCCCCTTGAAGTTTTGGGACTTGGCTTGGCGCTGCTTCCATGGGAGACTGTATGTGAGGGACAACCTGAAGTACAGGAACTCTGATGACCGGGATTGTCCCCGCGAGGAGTGTGGCGGCATGCTTGAGAGCATGGAGCACTTCCTGCTTCGGTGTCCCTTTAATACAGAGGTCTACAGTAGGGTGGGTGCTTCCATTGGCTGGCCCAGGCTGGCAGGCCTTTCCTATGCGGAGTGGGCCTATGGGGCATTCAGGTCCCTGGGTGGCCGAGATCGGGGCACTGTTTTCTTAGTTAGCTTAGTGACTAGGTTTTACACGTGGAACGCGCGGTGCTTAGTGTCCACCCAGCAGAAAGCCCTCCCCCGGGAAGAGGTGATTAGGAACATCCTGGGTGACCTGGAAAAAGTGCGCTCGCTGGAGTATGAGAGGCTGGGTGCAGGGAGGGCTTCCCTTCTATGGAGGGGGTTCTCATTCAATGTGCCCTAGGGAGAGTTAGGTTATGCGTGTCTGTGATAGGGTGAGTTAATCTCCTTCTATACTTTACTTTTTTTTTTTTTTGTAGGGTCAGGTCGTTGTGTAGGGTCAGGGAGGGACAGACAGGGACAGTCATCAGGGATAGGTAGTTTAGTATTAGGTTGGTAGTGAGGGTCAGTGAGGGACAGGTAGGGACAGGTAGGGAAAGATTGGTAGGGCGCTAGGGACAGGTTGTTTTTTTTTTTTTTTTTTTTTTTTTTTTTCTTTTTCTTTTCTTTAATAGGGAGGGACAGGGTGTTGTGTGTTAGATTAGGGTGAGAGCCTCTGTAGTCTCCAGTTTCCTGGTGGTGGGCTGCTCCCCTCACATTGTAGTTTTTTGTTTTGCGGTATTGGAATCGGAATATAGGGCTTGCAAGCACTGAACTTGGGTCTGATTTTTGATTTATGGTTGGTTCTTTGTGGTTTGAAATTATCATGTTACTGCTAATGTTAAAACAGACTTTTTATGTTGTGTATTGTATGTATATGTGTATTATATGTATATATATGTGTATTGCGCGTGGGGGGATGTAGTTTTAGGTTGGGTGGGGGGTTTCGGGGGGAGGGGGAAGGGGTGTTTTTATAAAAAAAAAAAAAAAAAGAAAAATGGACATCCTGCGGGATGCGGGAAAGGGACCCTTTTTGCGCGTAAATGGCCACAAACTTTCATGGGACCTTGTTGGTGTTAAGAGGCCACAGACTTTCGTGGGACCTTGGGTGTTTAAAAATGGTGGTGGGGAAAAAAAAAAAAAAATATTCTGTGTAGAGTGTTAGTTTTGGCCAGGTGGCCCATCTCTTATTTTTTGCGGTGGGCCGGTTATTTAGTTTTCCATTTTGGGGTTAGGTGTGAATGTGCAGGTATGAATGTTGCAGATGTTAGGGGTCTTGTGCGCTTAAGGGCGTGGCCTGGCTGGTAGGTACGGAAGGTCTTCCCTTGCTGGGGGGTCTTTTGGAAAGAACGAAGACGTTTTGTGTTTCGTGTCAAGTGTCATGTGTTAGTTTGTTGGACTCTATATAATTTTTGGATTTGGGCTATGTCTTGCTGGGGTTTTTTGCTTTTCTTGTATAATGTTTGTATTTGTGGTTTATATTTGTGTTTTGTTTTTGTGTTTTTGTACTTTTATATAAAATAAAAAAAAGAGTTCCAGCTCCAGTAGCGTCCACTAAAGCTGCTGCAGTTCAAAAGCTTTTATAAGGATCGAGCTTGGCGGTCCACCGCAAGGTGTGCTACCGCCAGTCCCAGCCCCTTTGCCTTGGGGCGCCTCCCCGATGCTCTTCACTGAGTGTCCCGGGGGCCCGAAGCATTTCCTTTGAAAAAATTAAGTGTCCAAACCACAGGTGGTGTAGCTTGCTTAACAGCTGGGATACTCCGCTGACTAGCAGACACTGCTACTAGGCCCAAAGTATTGCCTGGGCTAGATGCAGTTAAAAATTTGTAATTAGATCTACAGTCGGTGGCTACTCCGCTGACTAGCAGACACTGAAGCTTTGGAGCAGACCTCTGATTCCCAGGCTATAGTATGAGTAAACAGCTCTTCAGACTCAACCATCTGTGTTACCCCAAGCCATAGTGTATGTAGTTTCTTACGGTTAAAAGGGGGGGGAGACCCGACGCACCTGGAATTGACGATGCCAACGTCATGTAAAACACAGCAAGGGGACTCCAAAAAGAGTCTCCATTTTTTCCAAAAATTGTGACACAGACACCACTTAAGTGGCATCAATTGTCCCAGAGTTGCTTAAAATGGCTGGTGAGGTGATTTTCCAAAATCCTCAAGTTTTTAGTCTCCCCAGGATGACACAGGTGGGGCAGATGGTGGTTGGCCCGGCCCGCTAGGCTGCATCGTAGCACAGTGAGCTTCGCACTGCAACTTATGCTTCATATCCATGTGACGGTTCAAGCATAAAGTACTCAAACTATTGTTTTTTTGGCCCTACTTAGCTCTTGGTGACAAATGTTACAGATAACATGAGTTGGGTCATCCTTAGCGATCTCAAAAAATGCCCAGGCTAAGCAAGGTTTAGAGCCCATGCGACACTGCTACTAGCAATACTAGCAAATGATTGACTGGGTTAGATGCAGTAAAAAATTGTTATTAGATACACAGGCGGTGCAGCTGGGCTACTACGCCCAAAGTATTGCCTGTGCTAGATGCAGTTAAAAATTCTTATTAGATACACAGGCGGTGTAGCTTGCATCAGTGGAGGCTTATTACACCAGGACGTAGTCATAGCCAATAATGCAATACGTCTACGCATATGCAAATCGAAAACGGTTCCAGCGGGCAGGGGCACTTGGGTACTTCTACAACCCACAAACGGTACACTGAGTCGGGTAACAATAGTAAAAACATATATAACCATCAGATCACAAAGTAATTTCTTCCTATCACACATTGATGGAACGCCATTATCAAGATACCAGTTCCAAGCTATATTTAATAAATGCCTAACATCGGCAGGGAACCACCGCAAAGATTACGGGACACACTCATTCCGCATAGGTGCGGCTACAGAAGCAGCAAGAGCAGGACTGTCAGAAACGGAAGTTCAGAGGATAGGGAGATGGCTATCCACGTGTTTGGCGAGATACATAAGACTGGACTTGTTATTAGTGTTGAGCATTCCGATACTGAAATATCGGGTATCGACCGATATTCACGGTATCGGAGTTCCGATACTGAGTTCCGATACTTTTACAATATCGAATACCGGAATCGGAAGTTCCCATAATGCCTGCGCTCTGCCGTGTCTCTGAAGGATGACAAGCTGGATGGCAGCGCTCAGCTTACTGTACTTGTCATTTAGTGTAAAGGATTTATTAAAAAAAACAATAGTGTTTTCGTGCACCGTCTCTTAAAAAAAGCCGGCCGGCAATTCAGCAGCGGCATACACCGGTACCCGACAATTTAGAATAGAAAGAATAGAGCATCACACATAGATTAGATAGATAAAACATGTCAGTCACATATATATGAAGTACAGTGACAATGTTGCTTACTGTACTTGTCATTTAGTGTAAAGGATTTATTTAAAAAATATTAGTGTTTTCATGCACCGTCTCTTTAAAAAAGCCGGTCGGCAATTCAGCAGCGGTACCCGACAATTTAGAATAGAAAGAATAGAGCATCACACATAGATTAGATAGATAGAAACATGTCAGTCACATATATAAGAAGTACAGTGACAGTGTTGGTTACTGTACTTGTCATTTAGTGTTAAAATAAAGGATTTATTTAAAAAAAAATTGGCGTGGGGTTCCCCGTAATTTTAGTCTCTAGCGGAGGTTAAGCAGACAGCTGGGGCAGATGTTTGAAGCCTGGGAAGGGGGTAATACCCACGGAGCTTCCCAGGCTACTGATATCAGCCCCCAGCTGAATACCTAGCCTTTACTAGCTATTAAAATGAGGGACCCCCCAAAAAAATGACGTGGGGTCCCCCCTATTTTAATAGCTAGCAAAGGCTAGGCAGACAGCTGGGGGCTGATATTAATAGCTCAGGAAGGGTGCCATGAATATTGGCCCCCTCCCTGGCTAGAAACACCAGCCGTCAGCCACCCCAGAAATGGCGCATCCATAGGATGCGCCAATTCTGGCACTTAGCCTCGCTCTTCCCACTGCCCTGTAGCGGTGGCAGTGGGGTAATAGGGCTGGGGTTGATGTCAGCTTATAATGCCAGTTGACATCAAGCCCAAGTTAGTAATGGAGAGGCATCTATAAGACACCCCCATTACTAACCCCATAGTCAAAGTTAAAAAAAAAACACAAACACCCAGAATAAAGTCCTTTAATTGAAATAAAGACACAATTCTTTATTGTTCTAAATTAAACCATTCTTACCATCACGCCCATTCCAGCTGAAGCCAACGATCTCCTGCAACAAAAGTAAAATAATAAAGCAACATCATCCTTACCTTTCCATGGTTCCCACGACAGCTTCAGCTCTGCTACATTCACATGACAGGCTGGATCGCTGCAGAAAGCTGCCATCCAGCTTGCCATGCCGCAGACACTGAGAAGCGCAGGCATGCTTGCGCTCCTCAGTGTCTCGCTGTGACGGCATCCAGATGACCCGAGTTCATGTCCAATGAACTCAGCTCACCTCATGCACGTCACTGACAGCATGGGAGAATTCTCCTGCTGAAGCGCTGAGTGCAGGAGAATTTTCCCACGCTATCAGTGACGTGCATGAGGTGAGTTCATGTCCAGTGAACTCAGCTCACCTCATGCACGTCACTGACAGCGTGGGAGAATTTCAGGAAATTCATGAAATAATTAAAAAAAAATTGACGTGGGGCTTCGCACTATATTTGTGTCCAGTCAGGTACAGCAGGCAGGAACTGGCTGCCCCCAACCACCAGCTGCCTATTTGTACCTGGCCGGACACAACAATATAGGGAAGCCCTTTTTTTTTAATTATTTCATGAAATAATTAAAAAACAATTGACGTGGGGCTTCGCACTATATTTGTGTCCAGTCAGGTACAGCAGGCAGGAACGGGCTGCCCCCAACCACCAGTTAAGCCAACAGTGTGGGTGATAGGCCACTCGTATATATATTGGGCAGAAAAAAGGGCGAAAGTCCGCCCAGGCTGGAGGAAGTTAGAGTTTCATAACACATATTTCAACTGGAGAGGTATTAGAGGCCTGCAATGGCCACAGGTACTAATGTAGGTAATCAAGGTAGGGAGAGAGGTAAGAGGTCCAGTCATCTTAGTTATACAGGCCGGGGGAAACGACCTAGGTCATCACAAGAGCGCATAACTAATGGCAATAATAAAACTAGACACTGAGCGCTTCAGAGAATTTTTCACAAAACTAACTATAGTATGGTCAGAGATTGTGCCGATAGCGGTGTGGCAAGGTGCGCGAGACATCACGGCCATCGAACGGACAAGGCGGGTAATAAATATTCGGATGGCAAAATTTAGAAGAGACAGAGGCGGTGTAGTGATACGACACCGACAACTGGAAGGAGATAAAGCATGGCCTCATACGGCCCGACGGTGTTCACTTAATGGATATTGGACTGGACATATTCCTGTCAGGACTCCAGGACGGAGTGGAACAAGCGTTAAGAGTGATGGATGGGGGTCAGAGTCATGCATACGAGTACGCAGGATCCTCCGTGGCCTGGAAATAGAAAGCACATGTTGGAGAGTTACACTTGTTGGCCAACTTGCCGGTGTGGAGACACAAGGCATGCGGCAACAAGCTGAATTATTTTAGAAATAAAATGCCTTTCTAATGGAATGAGTATAAAGAGTTAATGAAGCTGTGACCGATCCTCACCCATCCAGTTGTAAGAGTTACATTATTGTATTGTCAAGGAAAGTCTGCCTAGGCTAGATGCAGTTAAAAATTCTTATTAGATACACAGGCGGTGCAGCTTGCTTCGCAGCTGGACTACTACGCCCAAAGTATTGCCTGGGCTAAATGCAATTAAAAAATCTTAGATACACAGGCGGTGCAGCTTGCTTCACAGGTGGGCTACTATGCCCAAAGTATTGCCTAGGCTAGATGCAGTTAAAAATTCTTATTAGATACACAGGCGGTGTAGCTTGCTTCAGAGCTGGGCTACTACGCTGACTAGCAGACACTGAAGCTTTGGAGCAGACCTCTGAGTAAACAGCTCTTCAGACTCAACCATCTGTGTTACCCCAAGCCATAATGTATGTAGTTTCTTACGGTTAAAAGGGGGGGGGAGCGACCCAACCCACCTGGAATTGACGATGCCAACGTCATGTAAAACACAGCAAGGGGACTCCAAAAAGAGTCTCCATTTTTTCCAAAAATTGTGGCACAGACACCACTTAAGTGGCATCAATTGCCCCAGAGTTGTTTAAAACGGTTGGTGAGGTGATTTTACCAAATCCTCAAGCTTTTAGTCTCCCCAGGATGACACAGGGGTAGAAAAGTCCTTACGGATCCATGATTTGTTCATCTTTATGAACGTGAGTTTGTCTACATTCTTAGTGGACAGCCGCGTGCGCTTATCTGTCAGCACACCGCCAGCAGCGCTGAACACATGTTCAGAGAGAACGCTGGCTGCAGGGCATGACAAGATCTCCAAGGCGTGAGTGGTGAGCTCTGGCCATTTTTCCAGATTGGAAGCCCAAAATGAGCAAGGGTCCAGTGACACAGTCATGGCTTCGATGTTCACTTGGAGATACTCCTGTACCATCCTCTCTAGGCGTTGACTATGTGTCAGACTTCTTGTCTCCTGTGGCCTTGCAAAGGATGGTCTAAAAAAGTGGTGAAACAATTCCACAAAATTGCTGTTACCAGCAGATACTGTGTTACTGTTACAGTTTGAGTGATGAAGACTCGACAGTCCCACAGTTGGCAAGTTAGAACTGTGAGATTCACTACGTGCACCACTGGTGTTTTGTGGAAAAGCACATGTAAGATTCTGCAACAGCCTCTGCTGATACTCCTGCATGCGTGAATCCCTTTCTATGGCAGGAATTATTTTGGCAAATTTACTTTTGTACCGGGGATCTAAGAGTGTGGCAACCCAGTAGTCGGGATTACTTCGAATTCTGACAATCCGAGGGTCATGTTGCAGGTAGTGCAGCAAGAAGGCACTCATGTGTCTTGCGCATCCAGGAGGACCAAGTCCTTGTTGTGTTGGTAGCGAGGTAAGAATCATGCTTCCTTCCTCTGCCCTCTACCCCCAACCTCGCACAACAGAAATGTGATCAAGGTCTCCCTCATCTGATGTCTTCCATGCCCATTGCCAGTTCGTCTTCCACTTCTTCCTCGGCTCCTGCACCTTCCTCAACAGTTTGGCTGCTACCATGCGCCCTGGTTAATCCCTCTCCCCCACCCTCCCATGCCTGCCGCCTTGGTGCTGCCGACCGTCTGGACCTTGGAGATGTTATCCCTTCCGCATACGACTCTTCCTCTACTTCCTCCACCTCCTCTTGTCCCACCACCTGACTCCGAATTCTTTTTAACGTGTGCTCCAGCATGTAAATCACCGTACTAGTCATGCTGATAATGGCATCGTCAGCACTAAACATCTTCGTCGCCATTTCAAAACTGTGCAGAAGGTCCCTGATCTGAGACCACTCCTGCAGCGTGATTTGCCCCACCTCTGGATCTCGTTGGCCCAGACTATACGTCAGAACGTATTGCACCAGGGCTTGTCGGTGCTGCCACAGTCGCTGCAACATGTGCAGAGTTGAATTCCACCATGTCGGCACATCGCATTTCAGCCGGTGGACTGGCAGGCCCAACGGCTTCTGTAGAGATGTAAGTCGTTGAGCTGCGGGATGCGAATGGCGGAAGTGAGCACACAGCGACCGTGCCTTCTGCAGAAGGCCATCTTGTCTGGGATAGTGGGCTAAAAATTGCTGGACAACCAGGTTCAACACGTGAGCCATACAAGGCACGTGTGTGATACTGCCCCGGCGAAGGGCCGCACCCAGATTTGCAGCATTGTCGCACACGGCCTTCCCTGGTTGTAGGTCCAGTGGAGACAACCATTCATGAAACTGGGTCTCCAGAGCTGACCACAACTCCTCAGCTGTGTGACTCACATTTCCCAGACATTTCAAAGTAAACACCGCCTGATGCCGTTGAGCCCTGCTGCCAGCATAGTAAGGAGGTGTGCAGGATTCCTTCTGCGCAGTTAGAAAGTGGGTGGCATTACTAGGCAGGCTTTGGGTGCAGGTGGAGGACCGAGAGGAGGTTGAGGAGGCAGAAGCAGTGGAGGAACTTCTAAATAAAGAGGATTGACGCACAACTTGTGGGGACGGCAAGACTTGGACAGCATCCCCTTGTCCTGCTGTCACCATAGTTACCCAGTGCCCAGTCAGCGACATGTAACGCCCCTGTCCATGCCTACTCGTCCAAGTGTCTGTGGTGAAATGCACCCTGTCACACACAGAGTTTCTCAAAGAAGCGGTGATGTTGTGTGCGACATGCTGGTGTAGCGCAGGCACACCTTTCTTTGAGAAGTAGTGCCGACTGGGCATCTGGTACTGGGGCACTGCGACGGACATAAGGTCTCGAAAATCCTCTGTGTCCACCAGGCGGAAAGGCAGCATTTCTGTAGCCAACAGCTTGCAGATGGTGAAATTCAACCTCTTGGCTTTGTCATGGCTAGGAGGAAATGGTCTTTTACTTGTCCACATCTGAGGGACCAAGGGCTGGCTGTTGTGCTTAGACGGGGTTGAGTAGGGTGTCCCCGGCAAACTGCCGGTCTGTGAGGAAGATGCAGGTGGAAAAGTTAGGTTGCCTTGATCCAAAGGCGGTGCTATCGATGTCGGCGAGCGCTCAACACCAGCTGGTGTTTCCACTTCCAAATGAAATGATGACCTGCCAATCACACTGGCTGTTGCGGGTAAAGAGGTGGCAGGTCTGCATCCAAAAACATGTGTGACTGCTGTCCCCCAGTCACAGAGGATGAAGAGGCTGCGGATGCACAAGATGGTGCAGACGGTGGTTGGCCCGGCCCTCTAGGCCGCATTGTAGCACAGTGAGCTTCCCACTGCAACTTATGCTTCATATTCATGTGACGGTTCATGCATGAAGTACTCAAACTATGGATTTTTTGGCCTCTACTCAGCTTTTGGTGACAAATATTACAGATAACACGAGTTGGGTCATACTTATTGATCTGAAAAATTGCCCAGGCTATGCAAGGCTTAGAGCCCATGCGACCTGAAGAGCCACCACGACTTGTGGTCAGAGGCAGAGTTGTGGTTGAGGATGCAGTTGTTGACGTGCTTCCAGTACTCCGTCTCTGTCCAGGAAGGCGCAACCTAACCTCGTCGTCAATAGCATCCTCCTCCACCTCCTCTGCTGACCTCATCGACTGGCTGACTGTGGGTTGACAGTAAGTGGGACCTCCAACCTCGTCATCATCACCCTGTGTGTTCTCACACCCGTCGTCCTCAGAGCCAACCTCTTCCTGCCCTGACCGAAAAGTCAAGTTGTCGCTCCAATCAGGTATTTGAGTCTCATCATCGTCTTCCTCATTGTCTCCACCAACAGGAGTTACAGTTTGGGAACGAGGGTCTACATTATGCTCAGAACCTTCTTCATCTGGTCCTGGATCCGACTCATAAAGATTCTGGGCATCAGTGCAGATCATTTCCTCGTCTGGATCAACAGAAGCTCTGGAGCAGACCTCCGTTTCCCAGGCTATAGTATGAGTAAACAGCTCTGCAGACTCAACCATCTGTGTTACCCCATACTCAGACGGGCAGCTGGAGACTTGGGAGCTGTGAGGAAGCAAGTGCGATTGGGGTGACACCTCTGAGGACTGGAGTATTTGTGATGTTGAAGTTGAGGTGGAGAGCCCACTTGAAGGAGCACTTGATATCCTTTAAAGCACCTGCTGTTTTTGTGCCTCATCTGGAATTTGTAGCGATGGGTGTGTCCGTAAGAAAGGGATCGTATCACATTGTCCACGAAAAGAAGTAAACATCTTAGTTTGGCTGGAAGATAGTCTTTCTTCTGCAGATGTTACTGTTGCTTTAACACCTACCCCACGGACACAACCTTTTTTTCCCTTTCCAACACGCCTATTCTCCTTTCCACCAGCAGCAGGCCTTTTGCCACTCATTTTGGTGGTTAACTTATTGACAACTCTGTAGTTGTTTGCACAAAAAACAATGGATGGAAACCGAGCAGAGCTGAGTGGCCAAACTGTGGTACTAGCCCAAAAGGATTGGCTGGGTTAGATGCAGTAAAACAATTTTATTAGATACAAAGGTGGTGTAGCTTGGTACAGATGGGCTACTACAATGAGTAACAGACACTGCTACAGGCCCAAAAGGATTTACTGGGCTAGATGCAGTAAAAAATTGTTATTAAATACAACGGTGGTGTAGCTTGGTACAGATGGGCTACTCCAATGAGTAGCAGACACTGCTACTATGCCCAAAAGGTTTTACTTGGCTAGGTGCAGTAAAAAATTGGTATTAGATACACAGGTGGTGTAGCTTGCAACACAGATAGGCTACTCCACTGACTAACACACAATGCTAGAGGCCCAAAAGGATTGGCTTAGCTAGATTTACCCAAATGCTGTGAAAAACACTTGCACAGCACTGGCACAGACCTGCCTGGCAAAAAATGCTAGGAAATGCTGTAACCTAGCCCTCAAAGGGGCTGCAATTACAACTAGTCCCTACTCCCTAAACCTATCTGTCTATTTAAGAGCAAATTCGCTTGCAATTCACACAGTTACAAAGTATAGCGCCCACAGCAGCAGCGGTGCCGTCTAACACTCAGCTGCAGCAGTGAGAAAATGGTGGTGATGGGGAAAATGGCTGGGTCTTATAGGGCAAGGACATGTGACATACACGGCCAATGACACATGCCCTTGCTTGTGTGAAAAAAAAGCACTTCGCTGCGTGTGTGCGCTGCTGATAGGCTGACAGACTGCACCTCCCCACTGTAAATGCGGGAAAGAAAAAAAAATGGAGATCGGCATTATTTCTGCAGAGATCCATCCCCTGCCCCTCCCCCCGCCCACTCTACACTGAAACTGTCTATTAACATTGATTAACAGTATTACTGTGAAAAAATCCAGTTACGATTTTGGTGCACGAACAGTTATCGAACATAACCTCGAACAGCTGGATTTTTTGCAAATCGTTCGGGTTCGTGGAACGGCTCGAACACCGCCCAAAACAGCTCGAATTTGAGATTGGCGAACAGTTCGAGTCGAACAACGCTCATCTCTAGTGATGATAAACAAATTAATTTCATCAAATATCATGATTGCTGACTCAAAAGAAGGGTAAGTAAGTAAGAATCAAAGAAAGTAAGAATAAGAAGGCCAAAATCATAAGTGTTAATAAATATAACAAATAGTTATAAGCATTTAATTGAAGAAGGCCAAAATAACTAATAAATCACAAGTCATTGTAGTTCAACTAATTTAAACAAACCCCAGAAAGAATGAATAAAAATCTATGGTTCACAATATATAAAAGAATAAAAGAATTACCCTTAGTTGTCTCCTCTTGCCGGAATGGCGACAGTCCCAACACATGTTTTGATGAGAGCCTTTGAAATGATAATGCTGCCTACTGCACTTTAGGTTTGCTCTTTACATGAGGATATCTCAACTTCACTTAGAAGCCATTTGGCAAGTTACTATGATATTTCAGAATATAATTCTTTGGAGAATATAATTCCACTGTCAAATTCAGTTGGGTATTACATCACTATAGTAGCCTATTTGGAGAAAACAGGAACTCTAGTGCCACCTATTGTAAGTAACAATCCTAAAACTCAATATCGACCCCTTAAAGGACTTTGCCACATGACTTAGCATGCAAAGTCAAATGAAAAGCAAAACCAGAAACACAATTTGCAGACTTGTAATTCGAGGTATCCTATTCCCAAGTCATGTAGCAAAGCCCTTTAAAGGGTCAATATTGATGTTTAGGATTGCTACCTCCAATATGTGGCAGCAGAGTTCCTGTCCTCTTCCTCTCTGAAAAGACTGCTTGCATATTTAAATTTCTAGGGGAGCATTGCCTGATCTTTAGGTTTCCCAAAGCCGACTCTAAGGTGCTCTCGGTATGGAGACACTTTACCCTTTAGATCAGGGGGAGGCCATTAATTTTCATGAAGGGCCACATGAGACATGGTGACTGTTGCAGAAGGCCAAACTAATGTTTTGAAATTAATTCTGTTCAATATTAACATATTATTAATATTTGATCATATTAATATTCATTTTATTGTTTTTTATTGAGGAGATCAAAATCATATAATTTACTGACTTTATAAAGTTTATAAAAAGCAGTAAATCATTCTGCTCCTTTTATTCAGCCCTTGTACCAGGATTACCAGCTCCCCAAAAACAGTATGATGTCCCGACAGCACCACACACAGTATGATGCCCCTACAGCCCCAAACACTGTATGATGATACCCATAGCCCCGCAGTTAGTATGAGCCCCTAACAGACACAGTATGATCTCTCCACCATAGTATGATTCCCGACAGCCCCCAACACAGTATGATGGCTTCCACGGCTCCCCACATAGTATGATAGCCCATACAGCCCCTATAAAGTATGATCCTACACACAGAAATATGACACACATGCAGTATGATCCCCTACTGCTCCTAATATACAGAATGATGACCCTCACAGTATGATTCATCATAGCCCCCAACACATTATGATGTCCATCATAGCCCCCAGATAGTATGCTGGCCCCCACAGCTCCCTATAAACAGTATGATGGTCCTTAAGGTACCCAACTTTGTATGTTCCTCCACTGCCCTCAAACAAAGTCCGATGATCCCCACAGTATGATTCCCCACAGCTTCCCAACACAATATGATGTCCCTCACAGCACCCCAACACAGTATGATCCCACACAACTCCAAAATACAAAATGATGACACCCATAATCCCTTAAACACCGAATGATGATCAACACAGTATGATCTCTCACAGCCCCCAACACATTATGATTTCCACCACAGCCCCCAGACATTATAATGGCCCTCAGCCCCATCTACACAGTATGATGGTCTCTAATGTCTCCCATACAGTATGAACACAGAATGATGACCCTCACAATATGATCCTCAACAGCCCAAAATACGATATGATTTTACACAATATATTTTAATATTTTGCACAAATAAAGTGAGAATTAATTTTTATTGGAGACTTTTCCCACTTTTTCTTTAGGTATTTTCTGGTATTTATTGAATTCTCTGATGTATTTGATATTATTGAATGTTACTGCCCTAGCTTAAGTCTGTTCTCAACCTAAGCAGTGAACTCTATGATGATATGCGCCACCAAACCATGACTGCCACTCGAGAATGCCATGCACTGCAGTCTGCCATACTCTACTCTGAAGCACCCCATACACAGGCCGGCAAACAATCGAATGGGTATGGGAGAGCTGGACAATTTATTGTTGGCATAAATATATATCCGATATATCCGATTTTGGACATCGGATCGTATTATCTTCTTTAGATTTCAGCCACTATCAGACATACCTCTCATAGAGAACACAGGAGCACTCGGCCGAACGAGCACTCCTGTTTATGGGAGATACAGCCGAGATGGCTAGTGGCTAAGCGATCGTCTGACAGTCTTCTTTTTTTTTTAATCAGATAAATTTTTGTTAACGAAATTAAAAAAAAGAAACAGAGTCCAGACATTACAATGAGGTCACATAATTTCAATTACAGTGCATCCCCTCCCTCCCTTATAAAAACATCAACAACAAATATTCAGAAGTACATCCTCCTTTCGGGATCATCATCTCTCCACCCACGGTGTCCACAATGCATTGAACGTTTTTTCCCTTTTTTTTGGCATAAATAACTTTTTCCATATTTACACTAAAGTCCGATTGTCTAAAAAATTCTTGTATCGTCGGCGGTTCTTCACTTATCCAATGCCTGCCTATTAATTTACATGTGTAGCGCCCCGAGGGTTTGGCCGCTACAAGGGTATTGCACCTCAGTCCAGAAGTGTGATATTCCACTCCCGGGTAAGGATGGAGTATGGACCAGGGCTCAGTTAGCTGCATACAGCACACACACCCCATTTCCGAGGGACAGCTCAACGGTGCTCCCACTAGACAGAAGTGCAGGCACGACCGACTATGTCCCTGCCTGGAGTGGGGAGGGGGGTGGAACACCCAGTGCTGTAGGGGCAGATAGGGGTTGGTTCCTGAGCGTAGATAGGAGCTCATTGGTTGCTGGTCACCTGGGCTCATGGTCAGAGGGAGGTATAAAAGGTGGGCACCATCTTAGAACAGTGTTCAGTCTGTGAGGAGAGGAGAGCTGACAGGGAGCAGCAGCTCAGGCTGAGTGCTGCTCCAGAGGCAGGCCTAGAGAAGAGGCCAGAGCCTGAGAGGAGAAGGAGAAGTGGGCCTGGAGAAGAGGCCAAGGGAAGGAGGAGAAGACAGAACAGGAAAGAAGGAGAAGAGAGAGAGAAACAGAAGGGCTCAGAAACAAGAAGGTGGAAGGGACCCTAAGAACCCACAAGAATTCAGGGTGAAGGGTCAGGCAGATTAAGGGTACCGGATCCCAAGTTGGTGGAGGAGAAACTACCCTCAGCCAAAGACCGGTCGTCGTGATCATTTATTGGTGCGACACCTCATCAAACCTGCTAGGAAGGCACCATATAGGACAGCGGAGGACGGGGCCCACGTTTACCCGCACAAGTCCGCAGCAGCTGGACAAAAGTGGGTCACTGGTGAGGCAGGCCAGAGAAAGGATTAAAGGGGTTCCTGTGCCATGCTCCTGAACTGCCTGGGAGTTGACCGAGCCCCTCACCTGGTGGACGCAGCACGGCTCGGGCAGTCATTCCCTGCAGAAGTGACTTGGATATTAACCGTGAGTAAAGACCCTGGACTGCAGTACGTTGTCTGTGTGCTTTTTCGCTCCTCCGGCACTACCGGTACTGGGACTCTCACCACCATCACTCCCACCATCCACTACACTGCCCTGGGGCCGCACTCTTCCCGTGGGGAGTCACACTCTTCCCGTGGGGAGTCACACTACCCTAGCTGCACACCTCATCAGCCCCAGCGGTCTGCATGCAGCGGCGGTTCCTAATAACCGCAATCCACGGGTGGCGTAGTCGGACATTATCTGAAGCACGTAGCAGACTACCATTGGCCTGACCACCCTGAGCCCCGGGACCGGGCCGCCACTACTACTACCCCCATCGTTCCCCTATCGCCCGGATCCACGTGCCCCACGGCCCAGGGGGCGAGTCACATGCAATGTATAACAACTTAGCTATCGCCAATTTGAACTGATTTTGAATATGGATCTCCTCCACATAACCTAAAATACCAGCCACAGGATCCCTCTCAATTCTACAGTCATACACTCCCTCTATAGTATTAATAACCTCTGTCCAGTATGAGTCTTGTCTGAAGCACTACCACAACATATGAAAGATCCCGGCCCCATCAGCCTGACAACGAGGGCATTCAGAAGTTTGTCTCAGTCCTGCCCTATATAGTCTTTCAGGGGTCCTGTATACTCTATAGAGCACATATACACTGCTCAAAAAAATAAAGGGAACACTCAAATAATACATCCTAGATCTGAATGAATGAAATATTCTCATTGAATACTTTGTTCTGTAGAAAGTTGAATGTGCTGACAACAAAATCACACAAAAATCATCAATGGAAATCAAATTTATTAACCAATGGAGGCCTGGATTTGGAGTCACCCCCAAAATTAAAGTGGAAAAACACACTACAGGCTGATCGAACTTTGATGTAATGTCCTTAAAACAAGTCAAAATGAGGCTCAGTATTGTGTGTGGCCTCCACGTGCCTGTGACGCGTCCCCTGGGCCGTGGGGTACTCAATGCCGGGCCGGTCATTGCTTGGGGAGATGTCACAGTGAGGGTGACCCGGTCCGTGACCCAGGGCGGTCAGTAAAAGGGGGATTTTATAGTTTTTATGTATGCAATTCGTGACGCCACCTGTGGTATGCGGCTATAGGTAGCCGCCGCTGCAGCGCAGGTCCTCTGAAGCTGGTGTTTAATGCAGCAGAGTTGGTTTGGCTCTCCACAGGTAGAGCTTAGCTCCAGGGCAGTGTAGATGTTGTAGTGAAGTAGATGATGCTGGGTGATGTAGTGCAGGGATGATGGCGCAGTTAATAATCAGTCCACAACTCAATGGCGGTTTCCTCTTATGTTTACTTGCGGTGGTTAGGCAGACTGGGACACGGGTGCTGGCTAGAAGTGGAAGTCCGGGCAGCCTGGAAGCAAGTAAGGAATCCACCTTGCCAGGTGGAGTTGTAGGCCTTCCCTTTTGCACTAATCTCTCTGGCCCTGCTGCTTGTAGCTGCGCTGTGGCCCTCGTCCCTCAGTCCTTGTGCTCACCCGTATGGCAGGCAGCTCGGGCCTTGCTGATGCGTCGCTCCCACGTGGCGGTGCTGGGCCCTGCAGTGCTGCTGAGCCTCCGGGCATCTGGTGGGGCCAGGAGACCTGCAGTCTCCTGCCCTCCGGTTTCTGCTGCTGGGCCTTCGGTGCCCCACAACCTCGGACTCCGGTATCCGATCCTTCCGTGCTCCTATCCTCAGGGGTGAACTGCCGTGCAGCTCCACTTCCTCGGTCCTTCCTCTTCAACATCCTGTATTCAACTCCTCTCACTAAGTCTAACTAACCCTGCCTCCAGATCCCAGTTGCTAAGGGGAGGAGCTCCCCTTGCTGGTCTGGAGCCAGGAACGTGTTGCATGTTAGTATACCTGACTAGGGGACCCCTGCTTGCTTCCAGGCATGGCATCACCTCTTGTGAGGGAGGCAATGCCACTGTGGCAACCGGACTCCTGGGGTGCCACACCTGTATGACCTCCCTACAACGCCTGGGCATGCTCCTGATGAGGTTGCGGATGGTCTCCTGTGGGATCTCCTCCCAGACCTGAACTAAAGCATCCGCCAATTCCTGGACAGTCTGTGGTGCAACGTGACGTTGGTGGATGGAGCGAGACATGATGTCCCAGATGTGCTCAATCGGATTCAGGTCTGGGGAACGGGCGGGCCAGTCCATAGCTTCAATGCCTTCATCTTGCAGGAACTGCTGACACACTCCAGCCACATGAGGTCTGGCATTGTCCTGCATTAGGAGGAACCCAGGGCCAACCGCACCAGCATATGGTCTCACAAGGGGTCTGGCGAGCACATGGAGGGCTGTGCGGCCCTCCAAAGAAATGCCACCCCACACCATTACTGACCCACTGCCAAATCGGTCATGCTGAAGGAAGTTGCAGGCAGCAGATGGCTCTCCACGGCGTCCCCCAGACTCTGTCACGTCTGTCACATGTGCTCAGTGTGAACTTGCTTTCAGCTGTGAAGAGCACAGGGCGCCAGTGGCGACTTTGCCAATCCTGGTGTTCTGTGGCAAATGCCAAACATCCTGCACGGTGTTGGGCTGTGAGCACAACCCCCATCTGTGGACGTCGGGCCCTCATACAACCCTCATGGAGTCGGTTTCTAACCGTTTGTGCAGACACATGCACATTTGTGGCCTGCTGGAGGTCATTTTGCAGGGCTCTGGCAGTGCTCCTCCTGTTCTTCCTTGCACAAAGGCGGAGGTAGCAGTCCTACTGCTGGGTTGTTGCCCTCCTATGGCCCCCTCCATGTCTCCTGGTGTACTGGCCTGTCTCCTGGTAGCGCCTCCAGCCTCTGGACACTACGCTGACAGACACAGCAAACCTTCTTGCCACAGCTCGTATTGATGTGCCATCCTGGATGAGCTGCACTATCTGAGCAACTTCTGTGGGTTGTAGAGTCTGTCTCATGCTACCACGAGTGTGAAAGCACAACCAACATTCAAAACTGACCAAAACATCAGCCAGAAAGCATTGGTACTGAGATGTGGTCTGTGGTCCCCACCTGCAGAAACACTCCTTTATTGAGTGTGTCTTGATAATTGCCAATAATTTCCATCTATTGTCTATTCCATTTGCACAACAGCATGTGAAATTGATTGTCAATCAGTGTTGCTTCCTAAGTGGACAGTTTGATTTCACAGAAGTTTGATTCACTTGGAGTTATATTCTGTTGTTTAAGTGTTCCCTTTATTTTTTTGAGCAGTGTATTTGTGAGAGTCTACCTGGCTCACTCAGTGACAATTGGGGTATATATTCCATAATCGCCTCCCACTTATCCTCTTCTATCGGTCCCAATTCGTCTTCCCACTTTTCTTTAGCCTTAATCGGGTAATTGATTAACCACTTCGCGCCAGAGCCTGTTTTTGCCTTCGTGACCGGGCCAATTTTTTCAATTCTGACCACTGTCACTTTATGAGGTAATTACTCTGGAACGCTTCAACGGATCCCCCTGATTCTGAGATTGTTTTTTTTGAGACATATTGTACTTCATGATAGTGGTAAAATTTCTTCGATATCACTTGCGTTTATTTGTGAAAAAATCGGAAATTTGGCGAAAATTTTGAAAATTTTGCAATTTTCAAACTTTGAATTTTCATGCCCTTTAATCAGAGATATATGTCACACAAAATAGTTAATAAATAACATTTCCCACATGTCTACTTCACATCAGCACAATTTTGGAACCAAAATTTTTTTTTGTTAGAAAGCTATAAGGGTTAAAAGTTGACCAGTGATTTCTCATTTTTACAACAAAATTTACAAAAACATTTTTTTAGGGACCACATCTTATTTGAAGTGACTTTGAGGAGCCTTTATGACAGAAAATACCCAAAAGTGATACCATTCTAAAAACTGCACCCCTAAAGGTGCTCAAAACCACATTCAAGAAGTTTATTAACCCTTCAGGTGCTTCACAGGAATTTTTGGAATGTGGAAGAAAACAATGAACATTTAACTTTTTTTCACAAAACTGCTACTTTAACCTCAAATTTTTAATTTTCACAAGGGCAGCCAGAAAAAATGGACCCCAAAATGTGTTGTGCAATTTCTCCTGAGCATGCTGATACCCCATATGTGGTGCAAAACCACTGTTTGGGCGCACGGCATGGCTCGGAAGGTAAGGAGCGCCATTTGACTTTTGGAATGGAAATTTGACTGGAATCGATAGCGGTTGCCATGTTGCATTTAGAGAGCCCCTGAGGTGCCTAAACAGAGGAAACCCCCAACAAGTCACCCCATTTTGGAAACTAGACCCCTCAAGGAACTTATCTAGGTGTGTGGTGAGCACCTTGAACCCCCAGGGGCTTCACAGAATTTTATAATGTTGAAGTGTGAAAATAAAAAAACACATTTTTAACACAAAACTGCTACTTTAGCCTCAAATTTTTAATTTTCACAAGGGCAGCCACAAAAAATGGACCCCAAAATGTGTTGTGCAATTTCTCCTGAGCACGCTGATACCCCATATGTGGTGCAAAGCCACTGTTTGGGCGCACGGCATGGCTCGGAAGGTAAGGAGAGCCATTTGACTTTTGGAATGGAAATTTGACTGGAATGGATAGCGGACGCCATGTTGCATTTGGAGAGCCCCTGAGGTGCCTAAACAGAGGAAACCCACAACAAGTGACCGAATTTTACAATCTACTCCTCTGTATAAATTAATCTAGTGGTGGGAAAATAAGTAGATAGGTAAATGGTCACTAAACCCATAGAAGAATTCCCACAGAGGTGTCATTTCCATAATGGGGTCACTTCAGGGGGGATTATGCTGTTCTGGCACTTTTCAGAGTACCAGAGCTAAAGAATCCCCCCTGAAGTGACCCCATTTTGGAAATGACACCCCTCTGGGAATTCATCTATGGGTTTAGTGACCATTTTAACTCAATGGATGATTTCCAGAAACAAGCACGCAATGGAAGGTTTAGATTCTGGAGAACCCCCCCCCCCTGGAAATTAAGTGAGCTCTACTCGAATGTGTCATTCACTAAATGAACCAAATGTTTGAATGACAAATTGGGATACATTTTTACAGTTTAAAAACGTGGTTCTGTGTGGAAGATTTTAAAGTAGTCAGTGACGCATAAGGCTGGCAATGCTGGGCATTGTGGGCAATAGTAGCGGGTATCACGCCTCATTCCTCTCTTAGTACATACACGACATCTTTTCTGGGGGTTCCTTCTTGTTTCCGTTGCTGGAATAAGTGCAATAAAATGTCGCTCAGTGAGTCTTTTCACATCCTCAGATTCTAATGGATGAGCGGGGCTAACACTTTGAAAGACAAGATTTTAAATTACCTTTTCTTGATAATCAAGAAAAGGATCTGAATTTCCTGCTTTTTTGTACAACACAAAAGAATTGTATGTGGCCACCTGAAACAAATAAATAACCAACTTTTTATACCAGGTATAGAACTTTCTTGATACCTGGTATGGCTGTAGAACCTGGTCTACAAGGTCCACACCCCCCATGTGTTTGTTGTAGTCAATGACTGACACAGGTTTTTGCTTCGGAGTGGTGGATCCTAGTTCTACAGTGGCCCTTGTGGCATCTGTGTGGATTGAGCTGAGGACAAAAATATCCCTCTTATCCCTATATTTCAGGGCAAGCAGCTCTCCGTTGCGTACAGCCCCTGACTGCCCCTTTTGAAACTTTTGGTTGACCAATAGTTGTGGAAACCCCTGACGGTTTTTACGGATGGTCCCACAAGCCCCGATGTTGTGTTCAACCAGACTTTTAAATAGGGGTATGCTGGTGTAATAATTGTCCACATATAAATTGTAGCCTTTTTGAAAAAATGGACTTATCAGCTCCCAAACAATTTTTCCAGATGTCCCCAGATAAGTAGGGCATCCTGGTGGGTTTAGTTGGCTATCTTTCCCCTCATACAGTATATGCGAAAAGCGGATGTGTATCCGGTTGAACTTTTGCACATTTTATAGAGCTTTATTCCAAACCTTGCCCTTTTAGATGGGATAAATTGCTTGAGGTGCAGTCTTCCTTTGAATTTTACAAGGGACTCATCTATAGAAATATTTTGTGTTGGGGTGTAGAGGCTTAAGAATTTTTCTGACAAATTTTCAATGATGGGTCTAATTTTATATAACCTGTCATGTTCTGGGGCATTTCTGGGCAGGCATTGACTAATGTCGTTAAAATGCCAAAACCGCATGAGCATTTCATAACGGGTCCTAGGCAGAACGACTGAAAACATAGGGGTGGCTTGAACAGGGTGGTTGGACCAGTAGGATCGAATGCTCGGTTTTTTAACAAGCCCCATGGCAAATGTAAGTCCTAAAAAAAATTTTATTTCCGGGACATTAGTTGGTGTCCATAAATTTGCCCTAGCATAGTAAGATCGGGGATTCTGGCTTATGAATTGGGATGCATATAAACTTGTTTGCACGACAATATGCTCTAGCAAGCTGTCTGTAAAAAACAAATTAAAAAAATGAATTGGTCCGAAATCTTCCACCTCCACATTTATACCAGGAATGGCGTTGAAATCAGGGCTGAATGGAGCAGCCGAATCCGAAGCCTCCCATCTGGGAAATGCTAGATCATGTGGCAACGCCCCTTGTACACTGGCGTGCGCCAATTCACTAGTATCAGGGACAGCGCTTGTACTGGGCAGTGTTCCCTGATTTGGAGACGTTTCTCCAGTAGCGCTATTTGCCCCTATTGCTGTACTGGTCCTTGGGCTTGAGGATGGAACAGAATCACTGCTCATTTCTGAGCTCTCAGTGTCGCCGCTACTAAAGCCCTCAAAATCCATATCTCCATCTGAGATTGCACTGTCATCAGTGTCAGAACATAGCAGGGCATACACCTCTTCTGCGGTATAAGTCTGACGGGCCATTTTATTTTTATATTTTTTGACTGGACTGAACGGACCGGACTGAAAGGACGGGACCGGACTGGACTGACCGGACTGGACTGACCGGACTGGACTGACCGGACTGGACTGACCGGACTGATCTGACAGGACTGACTGACCTGACAGGACTGATTGACCTGACAGGACTGACTGATCTGACAGGACTGACTGATCTGACAGGACTGACTGACTGATCTGACAGGACTGACTGGACTGATCTGACAGGACTGACTGACTGACAGGACTGACTGATCTGACAGGACTGATTGACTGACAGATCTGACAGGACTGACTGACTGGACTGATCTGACAGGACTGACTGACTGACAGGACTGACTGATCTGACAGGACTGACTGACTGACAGATCTGACAGGACTGACTGACTGACAGATCTGACAGGACTGACTGACTGATCTGACAGGACTGACAGGACTGACTGACTGATCTGACAGGACTGACTGACTGGACTGACTGACTGATCTGACAGGACTGACTGACTGATCTGACAGGACTGACAAACCCTAACTCTTACTTTCTTTTTTATTTTATTTTTTTCACTTTTACTGTGGCAAGGCTGACAGCTCTTGTCACAGTGTTTCTCCTCTGCTCTCTCACTGAGATCGGAGGAGAAACAATGTATTTATCAGGCAGATCGCCCGGGAAAGTTTGTTGCTAAAACAAACTTCCCTGGTGATCTCTCTGATTGGCTGGTGTGACGCTGATATCGAGACCTGAGCCAATCAGGTCTCGATGATGTCAGAGGTCACAGCAACGGGATCCCCGCCGCTGGCAGGTATGTGGGGGGTCCCGATCGCCGACCACCGGCTGTCACTATCTTTTAAATGCCGCGATCGCTATGGATCGCGGCATCTAGAAGATAGGAACAGGTTAACATCATGGGGACCTGAGCGCTGCGGGACCACCCACCGTTTTTAAACGTCGGCGCTGCACAGAGCCCAGGCAGCGCCGACGTTTATGTACAGTGGGCGGTCGGGAACCGGTTAACAAAGGTGTGCATTAAGTCCTTATAAATACCTGACATAACTCCTTTTGTTCCCCCATCACTACACACATAGTCCACCAATATGTCTTTTTTGACCCTCATAGAAACTATCTTACCCTGCGCTATGTAAGCGTGACAGAACTGTTTATACTGGAATCTACACATCTCAGATAACTCATATTCCTCATGTAGTTTCTCAAAAGTCACTAGTCCTCGCAAGTCCTGTAATTGGGCCATGTATTGAATTCCTTTCCTCAGTTTTTAAATTCCCCCATTTTGTCAAACTCCGGCAGTTTTTCATTTTGCCATATAGGGGAATAATTAGTCAGGGCCTCCACTCGCCTGATCCTTTTAATCTCCTCCCATACCTTGTGTATCAGGGCCAGAGTGGGGCATGACAGTCCCAGTTTCCTAAAACTACCCGCCTCCAGTCCTTGAACAAAAGAATCTCTCCCAGTACCCGAGTCAATATCCACCACACTGATCCGGTGCCCTCTGTCTCTCCTCATCCCCTCAGCTGTTGACCCTGAGCGGCTGGATAGTAAATCCACGGGCTCGGGAGTGCCAGCCCCCCCTCATCTTTGGGCCTCTGTAATATTTCCAATCTAATCCTTGGTTGTTTTTTCCCCCATGCAAGATCCCTAAATATTATTATTATTATTATTTATTATTATAGCGCCATTTATTCCATGGCGCTTTACATGTGATAGGGATATACATAGCAAAAACATTTACATAATCTTAACAAAACAAGTCAGCGACTGATACAGGAGGAGCGAGGACCCTGCCCGCGAGGGCTCACAGTCTACAAATATAGAATTGATTGTATGGAACCACCATTTGGGGGGGCATATAGGGACATTGTGCAGCACGTACAGAACCTGGGGCATCAGCACCATTTTAATCAGATTTGTCCTTCCCACCACTGATAGATGTAATCTACACCACGCCCCCACTTTGCTTCTGAACTTACCCAGTAGTGGGATCAGATTCAGGTCTATATAGCTCGAGAGCGGGAGCGATACCTGAATGCCCAGGTACTTGAACTGCCACACAACCGCCAACCTACTACCATCCCCCTCTATCCTAAGGTCTTCACCACTACTGTCCACAGATAGAATGTTGGATTTCTCCCAATTAATTTCCGGGCCTGACATAGCCCCAAATCTCCCAAGGATGCTGCTCATCACATCCCGCAAGGACTCATCAGGGTCTTCCAGGAAAAGCAGCACATCATCTGCGTATAAAGTTATTGTTTTTTATTTTTCCTCTATAGATCCATATTTATACCCCTTGACCGAGGCTGCCTTTCTAATTGTCTGCGCCAAGGGCTCCACTGCCAACGCAAAAAGCAGCGGAGACAGCAGACACAGCAGACACCCCTGTCTGCTCCCCCTATGAAGAGCGAATTGTCTAAATGTCTGCCCATTCACCCTGACCCTAGCAGTTGGGGATGTGTACAAGTACAACAGCCGTATCCACGATATGAAGGTTGGTCCAAATCCCAATCACTCCAACACCTTCCAAAGAAAGCTCCATTCGACGCTGTTGAATGCTTTACATGCATCCAACGACACTACCACCCTACGACCCCCATTATCTGACGGCAGCTGCAGATTAAAGAAAAGTCTGCGTATGTTTATTGCTGTAGACCTATCCAGCATAAATCCGGATTGATCGGGGTGGATAAGGTCTTGCACCACACTCACCAATTGGTTAGCCATAATTTCAGACAGAATTTTTACATCCACCGTCAGCAACGAAATGGGCCTGTAGGACTCTGCCAACTTCAGGTCTCTACCTTCCTTAGGGATGACCACTACCACAGCCTCCCTCATGGACAATGGCAGTGCACCACATTCCAAAGCCTCCTCGAAGCCCGCCTTTAGCCTAGGTGCTACCATCTTAACCAACTGTTTAGAGATCTCACCCGGGAGTCTGTCCGCCCCTGGAGCCCTATTATTTGTCATAGACATTATAGCTGTTTCAACCTCCTCCTGTGTTAGAGGCTCTTCCAGTCTCCTCCTGTCACTCTCTGCAATCCTAGGGAGTCCCACCGCCCCAAGAAACCCTTCAATCTCTGCTGATGAGGCTCCTGATTCAGAAGAATATAGCTGCTCATAAAACCATCTAAAATCTTCCAGTATATTCTCCGTATCCACCACCTCCGTCCACTCTTCCGTCTTCAGCTTGTATACAAATGAGGATTTCCTCTGTGCTGCCGCCACTACTGATAGCAAATACCCCACCCTTTCACCCTTATCGTAGAATTCTGTCTTCTGGAAAACTCTTTTCCTCTCTACTCTCTTTATATATAGTTCGTTGACTCCCTTCTGAGCTTCCTTGAGCCCGTTCTGACTCTCCACTGATGGGTTCACTATCAGTTCCCTTTCTGCCCTTTCTAAAGCCTCAATCACTGCCCTGTCTTCCGATCTAGTTTTAGACTTACATCTAGAAATTTATCGAAACAGAAGACCCCTGAAATATGCCTTCATGGCATCCCACACCACTCGCCTATCAGCACTACCTTTATTGATCTGCCAATATTCGTCTAACTCCCCCTTTATTGCTTCCATATTAATATGTTCCAGCCATAGTGGATGGAGCCTTCTCCCGCACCCCTGTCTAGGTCTCCCCCCCCATCTTTTTAATAAGCAGCTCCAGAGGTTTATGGTCCGAGAACAATCTCGGGACATATTCCACTCCACAAATCAATTGTGTAAACAATTCATTACCCAGCGCCAAATAAATTTGCGAGAGAGATCCATGAGTAGCAGAGTAGCAGGAGCAACACACCACATCCTCATTCCTTACCCTCCACAGGTCTACCATTCCGAGCTCTTTCACATAGTTCCCAAATTATGTCAATTTCCGGCCACCTTTTCCTATTCCCTGTTTATGCCTATCCCATCCCTTACCCATCACATTATTAAAATCGCCAATAATTAATAACGGTAGTGCCATGTCCCTTTTGTACAACTCTATCACCTCCTGGATCTTCTTCCCGAGAATTACAGTTCTGTGCAAAGAACTGTAATTTATGCAAGTTGTAAGGTTTTACATATCTACTAAAGCCTTTTCAACAGTTCATGCACTTTATTCCTGGCATAAAAGACCTTTAAACTTGTTCTTAACAAATGTGCAGTGGATGATGACACATGACACTGTAATGCTCCTCAGGGTCACAATAGGTCACAGTTTAAGACAATTAATGTCGTTCATATTAAATATGTCAGTTGTAAATGACAGACCTACTGATTGATACTTTTCACAATTTGTGCAAAACCTGGTTTAGCATATGCAAAAAAGCGTACCAAACTACCTTGAAATCTTCATTTCATTTTCATTTCAGTTTTATTTCCAAAGTTTATAGAAATGGGAGAATGTTTTGTTAACAATAAAAAATATTATGATTTAACAGTCCTCAGTGGTTGATACCTTTTAATGGCTAACTGAAAAGATGGCAACAAATTTCAACCTTTCGAGACTACTCAGGTCTCTTCATCAGGCATAGAATAACACAAAATCTGAAGAATAACATATTTATACACAACAGGGCACAAGAATAATGCAATAGATGAGACAAGTGACGTAAAGCAGAACTATGAGTGTTAGGCGTCGGGTGTTGGCTGGATCTGAAATTGGGTCAGAATCATCAGCGGATTCTGTGGTCTCCCATTCTGGTCCAGCCAGGGAAGATGCTGCTCAGCATCGCCATTGGTCCCAACGCCTAGCTAGTGCACGAAATGTACAAGCTGTCTCTTGGGTCTTTGTTCCTAGTAGTGTTAAGCATAGGTTGCGAAGGGGAACAGGGCTGCTACAGTCTAAGTCCAGGGTGCACTGCACTGAGCATGCACGTGACATGGCGGACCGTGATTGGTGGTTTGGTGTCAGCTGATCCAGTGACCTGGTACCGCCTGATTGGCCGCGGGTGACATCATCAGTAGTGCGACCAATAATGCGACTGTGGGCAGGGCTTAGTCTTTAAATAGCCCGACCACAAGCATGGCGGTGCACTCTGATCATTCCGTTTAGGTTGTGTTCTTGGGTGGACGCTTGTCTGTTTGGGCTCCACGTGCTCCCTAGCTGCTCTCTCCGTGACCTGCCGATGCCAGAGTTTGCTCGGCTGATTAGCACAGGTCGCTTAGGCAGGCTCCACGTACTCCCTAGATGATCTCTCCGTGACCTGCCAATGCCAGAGTTCGCTTGGCTGATTAGCACAGGTCGCTAAGACAGGCTTAGATGTGCTTAGGCAGGTAGTTCCCGTTTAACAGTCTGGCTCCGGCAAGGGGGTTGCTATACACCCCGAGCAGACTGCGGGTTCCGTATCCCTGGCCCCGCCTGTTAACCACTTGGAGAGTTGCTCCGCAGGCCGGTCACACACCAGCTGGAAGCACATACACTCCGGCGTGAGTCACACACACTTCCTAGCGCCTGCTGCGTAGTCTCTGTGCAATCAACAGAGTTACGGCTACGTTATTTGTCACACATCTCCCGTGCAGTTAACAGAGATAGTGCGAATCCTTTCCCTTCCCGGTGTGTAGTAACACTGGAGGGATTTATACTTTAGTTGGTTGTTTTACATTCTTTCCCGGTGGGTGTTCGGCCGCAGTCTTCTAGGCTGCATCGCGGACCCCGGGTTCGGTTGCTTTCCATTTTAATAAAGTTGTTGCAACCGTCCCCTTAACAGTATCAGAGTGCCAGGGTCTAGCCGAACATGGCTGACAACCAGCAACTGCAGCGCTATATACAACAACTTGAGGCCAGACTTAGGACTCTGGAACAAACTGTCTCGGTTGCTGATCTCACTGCAGTAGCTACCCAGGCAGCTTCACAGGTGGCTAATCTTGTCAACACGGCTGCAGTGAATGCTGCGGCAGCTGCTATTGCCCCATTACCCCGTTTTGCCCTCCCGGAAAAAAATTCTGGTGACAGCAGATCCTGCAGAGCTTTTATTAATCTGTGCTCCATTCAGTTAGAGATGATGGAGGCACGGTTCCCCTCCGAAAGGGCCAAAGTGGGTTTTGTCATCTTGTTACTTTCTCACAGGGCTATGGAGTGGGCTACCCCTTTGTGGGAGCGGAATGACCCGGTAGTGGCTAATGCGGGTCTCTTTCTTAGAGCCATAAAGAGTGTTTTCCTAGGTCTTCAGGTCATGCATGATACAGCTCTTAAGCTTCTTAAGTTGGTCCAGGTTTCGGCCACCGCCAGCCACTATGCCATCCAGTTCAGAACCTTAGCGGCTGAATTGGATTGGTCTGAGTGGTCGCTAATCCAGGTGTTCTGGAAGGGTCTGGCTGGGCATATTAAAGATGCTGTAGCTACCAGAGAGATTCCAACCTCTCTGGAAGAGTTAATCACTCTCGCTAACCGAATAGATTTGCGTCATGCAGAACGCAAGTTAGAGCTGGAGGTGTCCAGATCTCGGTTTCGAATGGCACCTTCATTCTCTATACCTATTCCTGACCCGGAGTCTGAGGCTATAGATATATCCCGGACTAAGTCTAGGTCCCCTCGTTTCCGACCAGCACATCTCTTGAAATATCCCATTAATAAGGGTTCCAAGCGATCGGGAAACGAATGCGTCTAACTGCCGTTGGAGGAGGTGTGTAGATTCTGGAGCTTCTTCCTCCAAATTATTGTATGAGGTGACGTTGTGTCGCGCCCCCTGGGCCGTGTGTGTAGGGGAAATACCCGGAGCCGGGTCGCTGTATAATGCTGGGGGTTGTAGTCTCCGTGGCGGCGACCCGGTCCCGTGGCTCAGGGTGGTCAAACCAGTGGCAGTCTATTTATGTGATTTTTATGATTAAATGTCCGACTACACCACCCGTGGATTGCGGTCACTGAGAACCGCCGCTGCGTGGCAGACCGCTGAGGCTGATGTTGTGTGCACAGCAGAGGGTAGTATAACTCCCCACGGGAGGAGTATAGCCTCAGGGCAATGCTAGCAGATGATGGGGGTGATGGTGCGCGGGAGCAGCAGTAATGACTCAGAGTCCAGTGATGCAGTCCAGGGTCTTTACTCACAGTTTTACACTCCAAGCCACTTTTGCAGATTATGGCTGCCCACGTCGTGCTGTGCTCACCAGGTGAGGGGCTCGGCCAACTACCAGGTACCTTTGGAGTGCTTTTCAGGAACCCCTTCATGTGTCCTTTCTCTGGCCTGTCATACCCCACAATTGACCACGTTTCTGTCCAGCTGCCTCGGGCCTTGGCGGGCAAACGTATGTTCCGTTTCCCTGGGTCCTATGTGGTGCCTTCCTAACGGGTGTAGTGAGGGGCCGTGCATGTACAATGCCACGGCCTCCGGTTACTAGCTGAGGGTAGTTGCTCTCCTCCACTAGATGAGGGATCCGGTTCCCTTTTCTTGGCCTGACCCCCCTACTCTGGTAGCGGCGGGCGTGCGGTGGCGGCTGGCCGGTCTACACCCCTGGGGTCCCTTCAGTCTTCTCTTAGAGCTTCCTCCATTCTTCTTCCTTCCCTCCTTCTCCTTCTGTTTCCTCCCTCCAGGCTCAGGCCTTAAGACTTGGCCTGCCTGCAGAGCAGAGCCCATGCAGAGCCTCTGCTCCCTCTCACTTGCTACTACTTTCTCTCTGACTCTAAGATGGTGCTCTCCTATACAGTGCACTCGGGATCTACTCTCCCCACCCACACACTACCGGGTTCCCCCTCTCTAGGTGTTCCCTCCACCCACTCCAGCCAGGGACAGGGACAGTTGTGCTCACACCCGGGAGCATCGTCGCCCTGTCCCCCGGAAATGTGGTGTAGTGCATGTGGGTGTTAGGGTCCTGAGCCACACTCCATCCTTACCTGGAAGTGAGATACCACACCTCTGGGTGAGATGCAATACCTCTGTAGCAACCGAACCCTCGGGGCGCTACAGTTGCTCTTCGGAACAACCACGGTTACTGCCAAGGCGTGGGTGGATTCTGGCGCCGATGGCAATTTTTTGTCATCAACGCTTGCCCTGAAGCACGCCATTCCTATGAAGTTACTGCCAAAACCAATGAACATTAGGGTAGTCAACGGTTCACTGCTGGACACGCAAAACACGCACCAGTCGATTCCCCTCACCATGTTGTTTCCTCAGGGTCACCGGGAGGTTATCTCCTTTCTTATTATTCCCGGTGGATTGGATGAGGTGCTATTGGGTCTTCCATGGCTACGATATCACACTCCACACATTGACTGGAATACGGGGAGAATTTCTTCCTGGGGTGAGAATTGTGTTTCTCAGTGTATGGTTACAGCCAACCGGAGAGTAGTCTCAGAGCCTTCTACCGACTTGGCCGCTCTTCCTGTGCAATATCAGTGTTTTGCGGATTTCTTTTCCAAAAAGGCTGCAGAGACTTTACCTCCCCACCGACCGTATGACTGTCCTATTGATTTGGCCCCCGACACGGAGCCTCCTCGCGGTAGGGTTTATCCTCTGTCTGTCCCCGAGAACCAGGCCATGTCAGATTATATCAAAGAGAACCTGGCCCGGGGGTTTATCAGAAAATTGGTCTCTCCTGCTGGAGAGGGGATTTTCTTCGTCCAGAAGAAAGAGGGTGATTTACGTCCCTGCATTGATTACAGAGGACTAAATGCCATCACCATCAATAATAAATACCCTCTGCCCCTTATTTCTGAACTGTTTAACAGGTTGCGAGGGGCTAACATCTTCACAAGATTGGACCTGCGAGGGGCATATAATCTCGTGCGAATCCGTGAGGGTGACGAGTGGAAAACGGCTTTTAACACTCGTGATGGTCATTATGAGTACCTCGTCATGCCCTTCGGGTTATGCAATGCCCCCGCTGTTTTTCAGGATTTTGTCAACGATATCTTTCGAGATTTGCTGCTATCATCCGTGGTAGTCTATCTTGATGACATTCTTATATTTTCCCCGGACCTCTCCACACACAGAGAGGGATGTTCGCAGAGTTTTAAAACGTTTGCGTGCGAATTCTCTGTATTGTAAGCTGGAGTAATGCCAGTTCGAACGGGAGTCTCTACCGTTCCTGGGTTACATCGTATCCAGTAAGGGATTGGCCATGGACCTGACGCGCCCCTGGGCCTGCTGCTTCGCGCGGCATCGCGCGCACGGGGAAGCTTACCCGGATCCGGATCAGATGGGGGTAGTAGTCTCGTGGCGGTGACCCGGTCCGTGCCCAGGGAGTCAAACTGAGTGGCTGAGTAGTAGCAGTAGATGTTGGACGACTACGCCACCCGTTGAATGCAGCTTTAGGGCCGCCGCTGCAGGACAGTCCGCTGAGGCCGGTGTTATAGTTGTGCAGCGTAGATGGTATAACCCCCAACGGGAGGGGTACGGCCTCAGGGCAGATAGTGTAGAGATGATGATGGTAGTGATGGTGCGGTAAGGAGGCACAGAGACGTGGGATGCAGTTTCAGGGTTTTTACTCACAGGTGTTGCTCCGGTCACTCCGGCCTTGAGTGACCACCCGAGTCGTGCTGCGTCCACCAGGTGCGGGACTCGGCCAACCCCCAGGCAAGTCCAGAGCGTGGTCCTGAGCTCCCTTCTCGTCCTTCCTACAGGCCGTCCTCACCAGGGACCCACCTATGTCCAGCTTCCTCGGGCCTTATGGGGCAAAACCTCTCTCCGGTTTTCCTGACCCTATGTGGCGTGCCTTCCCGGTGGATATGGCGAGGGGTCGCGCCAAAACTTGTCCACGACCTCCGGTTCCTGGCTAAGGATGGTTTGCCTCCACCAGCTTGGGATCCGGTACCCTTTACTGCCAACCCTTCACCCTTTTTGGTCTCTTCTGGGATCTCAGGGTTCCCTCTTGTCCTGCGTCTCCGGGCCTTTCTTCCTCCTCCTCTCCACTACAGGCCTGGCCCTGGAGCTGGGCCCAGCCGGAGCCACAGCTCCCTGTCAGCCCTCTCTCTAAACTCGCTGACTGAACTCTCTGAACTCTCCCTGTTCCTAGATGGTGCCCACCTTATATACTCCCTTTATGTGTGAGCCCAGGTGACTAGCACCCAATGGGCTCCTACCTCTATGCCCAGAGCCCCTCCCCTATCTGCCCCTACACTACTGGGATGTTCCACCCCCCTCCCCACTCCAGCCAGGGACAGACACTGTCGTACCTGCACATTCACCTAGTGGGAGTACCATTGATCTGTCCCCCGGAAATGGGGTGAATGTAGTGCATGCAGCTACTGAGCTCAGTCCCACACTCCATCCTTACCCGGGAGTGGAATACCACACCTCTGGTTTGAGGTGCAATACCCCTGTAGCAGCCGAGCCCTCGGGGTGCTACAGACCCACAAAAGTTGGTGGCGGTACAGAACTGGAAGGAGTCCCATTCCCTTAATGCAGTGCAACGCTTCATGGGGTTTGTCAACTACTACCGGCAGTTCATACCACACTTTTCCACACTGGTGGCTACTTTGGCCGCTTTAACCATGAAGTGTGCCAATTAGTGTTGAGCGAGCATGCTCGACACTGCTCGCTACTCGCCCGAGCATCTCACTACTTGGGATGTTCGGCGAGCACCGAGCATTTCCGGGTTACTCCGGCGGGAGCTCGGGTCTCCGCCCTGCACGTTTGGCGCTCTTTACAGAGCCAGTGTACATGCAGGGATTGCCAGCCAGTCACTGGAATGCTGCAGCCATGTTGTTTGTGGGCATTACAGTGACTGGCTGGACGCACAGCGTCACTTCGAGTATTTAAAACAGGGCGCCGCCATCTTGGACACAGTCGCTCCGGATCAGACAATGTAGGGAGAGTGCTGCTGAGTTAGGGAGAGATATATAGTGCGAAATAGGTAGCGTAGGGTCTCTAAAGCCTGCCAAATCAAACAAACAGTCCTTCTCAGGACTAATATCCATCCCAGATATCAGGCAGGCAGGCTGTATAGGAGACGCAGTGGTTATACCAGCAAATGCTGCATTACAGTCCTGTGTGCTCCTGTTGGTCAAATTGCTAGACTTATCCCCCGGTCTCAGGGGCCAGGAAAAATCCTTTTTTTTTTCATCTAAATCCTGTATTTTTTTTTTCATCAGTCAGACTGTACAAATACGTGTCTTATTAACCTTTTGGTATTCCCTCCCCCCCCAAAAAAAAAAATTGAGTGTGTCTGTGACTGTTCAGACACCAATATATCTGTTTAAAAGAGTCTGGTGTAGGCCAGAGAAATAGAACTGTGGTTTTGCAGTTCCACGGGTCAAATCTCTGCATTATCCTGCTTTTGGCATTTTTTGCCATAAAAAAAACAGTAAGGCTATGTGCCCACGATGCAGAAATGCTCAGGATTTTTTCCTGAGTGTTTCTGCATCTCCCTGGCAGAAAAAAACGCATGCGGATTGTACATGCGTTTTCCTGCCAGGGACATGCGGAAGTGAAGCATTTGTGGCACCCCAGGGGTCTGGTTACCACAGTAATAGAGATATTATGTCTGAGAGCAAGTGGGAGGTTTCTCTGGTCAGGAGCCCTAAGTATGCAACACGGCCCACCCAGACCTGGGAGGGGAGGAATCTGCCCTTATAAACTGGGTCTGGGGCGGGATTAGTGAGTGAAGTCCCAGACAGAGACGCAGTCAGGTCTGGAGGACAGCAGACACAGGGAAAGTGACAACAGGAGCTTTGTAGGAGCAGGAGCGAGTGCCAGAGGCTGGAAGCTAGATAGGTCGCCTTGGCTGAAGACACTAAACCCGGACATGGAGTCCGAGGCTGTGGGGACATCCAGGTCCAGCAGCAGAATCCAACCGGCAGGGGATTCCATGTCCTCTAGCCTTAGAAGCCCGGAGGCACGGTCACAAGCAAGGGACCAGCACCGCCATCGTGAAGCGGAGGCTAATGGAAGGCCCCAAGTCACCGGCCATACGGGTGAGCACGACACGGTATACTCAGGGACGTGGGCTACTTCTATCCGCATAGAGCAAGGTAGCCAGGAAAGAGTGCAGATAGTCGGGGAGGCCTACAACTCCACCTGGCCAGGGGAGATCCTGCTTGCTCACAGACTGACCAGGCCTCTACTGCTAACCAGTACTCCCGGGAGGGTCTGCTTTATACCATCAGTAAAGACCCTGAACTGCACCACACGTCTCTGTGTTTCATCGCCGCACCAGCACCATTACTACTGGGACGCTCACATCATCACTCCCATCATCCACACTAGCTGCCCTGAGGCAATACTTCTCCCGTGGGGAGTTATCCCATACTCGGCTGCGCAAACAACATCAGCCTCAGCGGTCTGCAGCGCAGCGGCGGTCCCCACTGACCGCAATCCACGGGTGGCGTAGTCGGACAATTACAATACCAATAGACTGCCACTGGTTTGACCGCCCTGGGCACGGACCGGGTCACCGCCACGGAGGACTACAACCCCCAGCGATCCGACTCCGGGTATCCCCTGCACAACACTGGCCCAGGGGGCGCGTCAACTTTGGCGTAGTCGGCAGGATTTCGTGCCCGCAACCACCGGGTACTGCGCGCCTGAAAAAGACTTTTATACTTACCTGTGGTGAAGTTTCCCGCCGTCCGGAGTCGTTTCCCGCCGCCTTCTGCCGTCTTCCCGCCATCCGCAGCTGCTTCCCGCCTTCGGACGCCATCTTCGGGACGCCGCACGGGAAGAAGAGGGGCGTGGACGCCAAAAGCGCGCGAGATCCGAAGCTCCGCCCCATGCTCCGCCCCACGCACTGACGCTGCGCAAGGTCCTGGAAGGGAGGAAGAGCGACGCTGACATCATCAGAGCGCGACGCCAGGTCCTCAACACCAACGATCGACTGCGAAGCCGCGGCCTACGGAAGAAGAGCATCGCAAGGTAGGCCACGGTCCACTAGGGGGGAAGGAGGATGTCAGACACCGAGGGGAGCTCCACCGCCACACCGGCCGCCAGCGCAACCGCTGCTGCGGTCATGCCATTCACAATGCCCTATATCTCGGGGGCAACCTGGCTACCCCAGTACTCAGGGGAGTCACATACCCTGAGTGACTTTAGGAAAAGACTTGATAGCCTCTTCCAGGTATACCCCCTCACAGAAGAGCAAAAAGTGAGCATTCTGGTGGCCCAGTTAATCGGGGCAGCCCAAAGGGAGGTAAAGTCCTGGTCACCTGGGAAGAAGAGGACTGTCAGAGAGATACTAGCCCGGCTGAAAGACACATTTGACACCCGCACCTCAGCCGAGATAAAACTAAGATTTTACGGGTGCAAACAACGGGCACATGAAAGTATAAGGGACTATGCTCTAAACTTACAAGAGGCCCTAAGAGCCATTAGACAGGCAGACCCTGACAGCGTGGGAAATGAAGACAAGCTGTTGACCGAACAATTTATTGAGGGTCTACTGTGCAATGCCCACCGAACCCAGTTGCAGGCAATGGCCTTACAGGACCCTGACCTGGACTTTGCACAGTTCAAGGACAGAGCCATCCGGGTGCTCCGAGAACCGGCACCAGGTGGCGCTGTGACCCACAGGCGCCCTGCTATCACTTATCACCAGGACGCGGCGCCCTTGTCTGCAGGGCCTGTGGGAGCTGATGCGCAGGCTTTGAACAATAACCCGGCTACAGACCTGCACCATCAGGTCCAAGAGCTGACTAAGAGCGTTGCCGCGCTAATCAGAACTGTGCAGTCATTACAGGTCTCTTCTCCAGGAAAGATCCAGCTGGCATCCGGACCGGAGGACGTCCCGTGGCGCCGACTGAGGAGGACCCCACCGGCCAGAGGAAGACCCAGCGACAGATACAACGAGGACGGATGACCCATCTGCCGCCGCTGCAATCAACCCGGACATATGGCGAGGTACTGTCATTTAAACGGGCACAACCTGGGGTAGAGGGCCAACCCCCAGTCATAAGATCATCAGGCCCATCGAACTGGCGTGACAAATACGTAGGGGGACGTCCAGTTTGCCTGTGGTACTGGATGGCATTCCTATGAGTGCCCTACTAGACACCGGGTCATAGGTCACCACCATCCCGTACGTGCTCTTCAAGCGGTACTGGAATGACTCGGACATAACCCGCTACCCAGATGACGACCTGAGCATTATCGCCAGCAATGGTCAGCTCGTGCCACAGATAGGATTTAAGGAAGTGACCATCAAGGTCGGTAAAGTTGAACTGCTGGCACAAGGACTTATCATTGTGGACATTGACCGTCGCGAGAGTCACCCAAAAATAACCCTAGGTACTAACGTAATTGAAAACTGTCTTGCAGAGGTGATTCTTATTTTGCAGCAGGTTGCCAAGAACGCCAGTTCCAGCCAGCAACGTGTGCTCCAAAAAGAGATCCGGGCACTGATGAATTGCAACAGGTGGAATTATCTGGTGGTGAGATAGGTAGCGTGAGAATGTGTGACCCTATTGCCATGCCCCCAAAAAGTGAGATGATGATTTGGTGCCGGGCAGCTATTGGTCTAAGAGGTAGAGACTACCAAGCAATGGTCGAACCCGTCTACTCAGACAGTAGGCCCACCATTTTGACAGCACAGGGGGTGGTCGATGTACGCCATGGGAGGGTGCCCGTCCGCATCATAAATATCGGGGAGAGAGAAGTATACCTGCCCCGGTATGCCACGCTAGCCAAATTGTTCACCGCCAACCAGAACTCTGTACAGGCCGTGGAACCCTTGCCTCCATCTCAACCAGAGGAAGGTAACGGCTCTAAGAAACCAATGGAGGACTGGTGTCAGCAACTGCATTTGGGTACTGACTCCACTCCCTCACACCAAAAACAGGGAGTCTACCGGGTGGTTCAAGAGTACGAGAGAGTGTTTAGTAAACACCCGCTAGACTTCGGGCGAGTAAAGGGGGTAGAACATCACATCCCAACGGGAGACCATCCTCCCATAAAGGAGAGATACCGACCCGTACCCCCTGCACACTATCAACACGCCAAGGGGATGCTAAAAGACATGAAGGAGGCTGGGGTAATTAGGGACAGCTGTAGCCCCTAGGCAGCTCCACTAGTCTTAGTGAAAAAGAAAGACAACACCATGAGAATGTGTGTAGACTACAGGAAGGTCAACCGTATCACACACAAAGATGCGTACCTGTTACCAAGGATAGAAGAGTCCTTAGCTGCATTAAAATCTGCTAACTTCTTCTCTACTTTGGATCTCACTAGCGGGTACTGGCAGGTTCCTGTAGCAGAGGCGGACCGGGAGAAGACCACATTCACCACCCCGATGGGACTCAGCGAATTTAACTGTATGCCGTTCGGGCTCCGCAACGCACCAGGAACCTTCCAACGGTTGATGGAATGCTGTCTGGGACACCGGAACTTCGAGACGGTCCTATTATACCTGAACGATGTCATCGTTTATTCCAAGACCTATGAGGACCATCTGGAACACCTGGCAGAAGTGTTTGAAGCCCTGGCAAACTATGGCCTAAAGGTAAAACCGTCAAAGTGTCATCTACTGAAGCCAAAGGTACAGTACCTGGGACACGTGGTGAGTGCTGACGGAGTAGCCCCTGACCCTGACAAGATCACCGTGATTAAGGACTGGCCAAGACCATCCAGCATAAAGGAAGTGCGGCAGTTCCTTGGGTTGGTAGGCTACTACCGAAGATTCATTCCCGGTTTTACCAAGAAGGCAGCTCCTATGCAGGACCTCCTGATAGGCCAGTCCAGGAAGGCCAAAAACCAGAAGCCACCCTTCAAATGGGAAAAGCTGGAAGAGGAGTCCTTCCGCCAGCTGAAGATGGCCCTCACGGGGGATGAAATCCTGGCGTACCCTGATTACAGCCAGCCCTTTATCCTCCACACGGACGCAAGCAACATCGGGCTAGGAGCCGTACTGTCCCAGATCCAGCAGGGGAGAGAACGGGTAATTGCTTACGCCAGCTGAAAACTGCGACCCACGGAAAGAAACCCTGAGAATTACAGCTCGTTCAAGCTAGAGTTCCTGGCAATGGTGTGGGCAGTAACCAAACGTTTTAAGCATTACCTTGCCTCTTCCAGGTTCACCGTGTACACGGACAACAACCCGTTGACGCACCTGGACACTGCAAGACTGGGTGCCCTGGAGCAGAGATGGATGGCCCGCCTGTCCAATTTTGAGTTCACGATCAAGTACCGGGCAGGACACTCCAATACCAATGCGGACGCCCTGTCCAGGATGCCAAACCTACCGGACGAAGGGGAGGATCCAGAAGAATTGGAAGAGATCGAACTCCCTGCGTTCCACCGTCATGGGATTACCCAGTATTCCCACCGTGTGAGGGGCCAGCGATCCGCTATGTTCAACCCCTTACCCCACTACAACTGGGCGGAGACGCAAGACAGTGACCCCGCAGTCCGTCTGGTGAAGGAGATGCTGACCCAGGCTGACGCCCGCCTGGACCCAGACGCTCCGGAAGAGACCAAGCAACTGTGGACGGAGAAGAGCAGACTGTTCCTCTACAAGGAGAAGTTGCGCCGCAGAATGATCAATTCCTGGACACATGAGCTGATCTGGCAGGTGGTGGTACCGAGACGGGACGCAGCTATGGTGCTGGAGGCCTACCACAATGGGGCAGGGCACTTCGGATGGAAGAAGCTGGAGTTTCTGCTGCGTGAACGGTTCTACTGGATAGGCATGAGAGGAGCCATTGAGAGGTGGTGTAGAGACTGTGGCCCGTGCAATCTAAGAAGAAGGGAAGCCAGAGGACTCCCCTGCAGCCCATCATCACCAGGCAGCCGCTGGAACTGGTCGCTCTGGACCATGTTAAACTGGCTCCAAGCAGAAGCGGGTATGTCTACGCCCTAACCATCGTGGATCACTACTCCCGGTTCTTGGTGGTGGTCCCTGTCAAAGACCTGACGGCTCAGACAGCAGCCAGAGACTTCCAGCTGCACTTCTGCCGCCCACACGGGTACCCGGACTAAGTGCTGACGGACCAAGGACTAGCCTTCGAAGCGGAGGTCTTCCAGGAGTTCTGCAACCTGTATGGCTGCAAGAAGATAAGAACAACGCCCTATCACCCGCAAACCAATGGACTCTGCGAGAAGATGAACCAGGTGGTGATAGATCTGCTAAAAACATTGCCCCTGGAAGAACGCAGTCTGTGGCCTGAGAAACTGCCCGATCTGGTGGACCTGTATAACCACATCCCGGTAGGTTCCACCAACTGTACCCCGGCTTACCTAATGCGAGCAAGACCTGGTAAGCTGCCTGTTGACCTGGATATGGGAGTCCTGATACCCGAGGACACCTCGCCAGAGACAGACTGGGATACAGAACGGCAGCAACAGTACCGGAAAGTACAGGAGAGCGTCGAGCGAAGTCTCTGTCAATCAAGAGAAAGGCAGGAGAGGACTTATAACCAACATGCTCCCGCTGTTCCCCTGGTACCTGGAGAGCAGGTCTTGAAAAGAAAAAGGCGGCTCCATAAGTTGGACGACCAGTGGGAAAAGGACCCGTACACCATACTGCCCTCAAGCCACAATAATCCAAAGGTGTACGTCATCAGCAAGGATGGAGGAGAGACCACAGCCACTGTCTCCAGAGACCACCTGAAAAAGTGCCCCGAGAAGTTGCAAAGCACGGATGAAGATCAGGAAGACCCTCAACCCGTAGAGAAAAAGGAGGAAATTATCAGCACCATACTCGGAGACTTTCCCCGGTCCTGGACACAAGTAAACAACGCTATCGTGGTGCCCGTCCTCACCTTTCTCCAGCCAGCCCCTCAAGTGCCTACAGAAGACCAGGTAGAGATGGAAGAGCAGCCGGCCCAGGAGGCAGAAAAGTCCACACCAGCAGCCCAGGAGGATCAACCCTCTGCTAGTAGTGAGCCTGCCGTGCCCCTAGTGAGCCAAAGAGTGCGCAGACAGCTGCCCAGCTTACCCATAACACCTCCTACACCCTGTAGTGCAGGACCAGTTAGTGAGCTCCGTAGGTCCACTAGAATCACTAGAGGTCAGATGCCCGCTCGCTGGAAAATATAAAATAATGCACTGTAAATTTACCTGTTTCTTGAAAATGTTTATGGTTTTTGTTGTTGCCTGTTACTAATTATGTTTCTCAGTTACCCTGCAGATTTCTATGGACTAACAGGTTATGGACACTGGATAACCGGAACAATTCTTGTAGATAGTTGCACCTTGGTGCCTCTTGCGAAGACGGCCATGGAAGAGAAAACCTGTCTGGCGTGGCCTCCTTGCGGCCCAAAGTAGCTAGCTCCAGCCGTGCAGCCACGCCCAGGGCCAACGCAAGGGGTTTGCTTTGGACAGGTCCCCTACTTCGCTTAAAACTTCACCTTGGGTGATGTGGACACCCGGTTGCGGACACGCCGTGACCTTTAAAGAACTAAGGCTTCTTGTAAATATGTTATTGTATTATTGTTATACCCTGCATTTATGTTTCTTTAAAAATGTGTTTAGTCCCGGAGTACTAAAATTTACTAGGGGGGAATGTGGCACCCCAGGGGTCTGGTTACCACAGTAATAGAGATATTATGTCTGAGAACAAGTGGGAGGTTTCTCTGGTCAGGAGCACTAAGCATGCAACACGGCCCACCCAGACCTGGGAGGGGAGGAATCTGCCCTTATAAACTGGGTCTGGGGCGGGATTAGTGAGTGAAGTCCCAGACAGAGACGCAGTCAGGTCTGGAGGACAGCAGACACAGGGAAAGTGACAACAGGAGCTCTGTAGGAGCAGGAGCGAGTGCCAGAGGCTGGAAGCTAGATAGCTCGCCTTGGCTGAAGACACTAAACCCGGACACGGAGTCCGAGGCTGTGGGGACATCCAGGTCCAGCAGCAGAATCCAACCGGCAGGGGATTCCATGTCCTCTGGCCTTAGAAGCCCGGAGGCACGGTCACAAGCAAGGGACCAGCACCGCCATCGTGAAGCGGAGGCTAATGGAAGGCCCGAAGTAAC
This sequence comes from Phyllobates terribilis, assembly GCF_046119375.1. Lineage (NCBI taxonomy): Eukaryota > Metazoa > Chordata > Amphibia > Anura > Dendrobatidae > Phyllobates > Phyllobates terribilis. The sequence continues at coordinate 795,282,309 of NW_027362761.1, forward strand.
TGGCCATACGGGTGAGCACCACACGGTATACTCAGGGACGTGGGCTACTTCTACCCGCATAGAGCAAGGTAGCCAGGAAAGAGTGCAGATAGTCGGGGAGGCCTACAACTCCACCTTGCCAGGGGAGATCCTGCTTGCTCACAGACTGACCTGGCCTCTACTGCTAACCAGTACTCCCGGGAGGGTCTGCTTTATACCATCAGTAAAGACCCTGAACTGCACCACACGTCTCTGTGTTTCATCGCCGCACCAGCACCATTACTACTGGGACGCTCACACCATCACTCCCATCATCCACACTAGCTGCCCTGAGGCAATACTTCTCCCGTGGGGAGTTATCCCATACTCGGCTGCGCAAACAACATCAGCCTCAGCGGTCTGCAGCGCAGCGGCGGTCCCCACTGACCGCAATCCACGGGTGGCGTAGTCGGACAATTACAATACCAATAGACTGCCACTGGTTTGACCGCCCTGGGCACGGACCGGATCACCGCCACGGAGGACTATAACCCCCAGCGATCCGGCTCCGGGTATCCCCTGCACAACACTGGCCCAGGGGGCGCGTCACATTCTTCACTTGCATTTCCGCATGCGGGTTGACAAGCGCTTTCCAAGCGATTTTAGCATCACTTGGAAAGTGCTTGTCAACTTGGTCACACTATATAAATCCATGCAAACAGCATGGATTTATATAGTGTGACCGATAGAATGTCAAAAAATAAAAAAATAAATATATACTTACCCTCCGATGGCCCGCGCTGTCTTGCTTCACCGTCCCGACTGCCGGCAGCGGTGGATTGAAGGACCTGCTGACGTCAGCGTCGCGTGACCTGTCACATGACTCTGACGTCAGCGCAGGTCCTTCATTCCATCGCGAAGTGCCGGGAAGCAAGGAGGAGCGCACCGCGGGCCGCCAGAAGGTAAGTATATATTTATTTTTTATTTTATTCTTTTTTTTACAGCTTTTTTAATGGTACCTGGGTGTGGATGAAACTCTCCTCTCCTCTACACCTGGGTATCATCTGCACATTAGAACACGCCAATTATGCAAGTACAGATGCAATCTTGCGGAATTGGCGCGTTCTAATGCAAGTCAATGACAGCGAAAACGCAGCACTTCCGCAAAATAATTGGTAGTGCTGCGTTTTTTTCACAGCACATGCGGATTATCATTGGGGGACATGGCAGGCCTTCTACCAAGCATTTTTTTAAGTGTTTCTGCAGCGTTTTTGCCGCTGCGGAAACACTTAAAAAAAGCATCGTGGGCACACAGCCTTATAGTGTCTCCCTGACTGTTCAGACACAAATATATCTGTTTAAAAGAGTCTGGTGTAGGCCAGAGAAATAGAACTGTGGTTTTGCAGTTCCACGGGTCAAATCTCTGTATTATCCTGCTTTTGGCATTTTTTGCCGTAAAAAAAAACTGTAATAGTGTCTCCCTGACTGTTCAGACACCAATATATCTGTTTAAAAGAGTCTGGTGTAGGCCAGAGAAATAGAACTGTGGTTTTGCAATTCCACTGGTCAAATCTCTGTATTATCCTGCTTTTGGCATTTTTTCCGTAAAAAAAAACTGTAATAGTGTCTCCCTGACTGCTCAGACACCAATATATCTGTTTAAAAGAGTCTGGTGTAGGCCAGAGAAATTGAACGGTGGTTTTCCTCTTCCACGGTTCTAATCTCCTTTTTATTACCCTTTTTCCATTGATAGTGCGAGTGTAAGCTATTTTACTTCATTTACAATGGGCAAGGCGCGTGGCAAGGGACGTGGAACTGGACGTTCTGGTGATGGTGCGTGTAGAGGACGGGGCCGTGGCCAAGGTGAAAATGTGCCACAACCAACAGCCACATCTTCTCGCTCCCACTTCTTGACCGAATTACTAGGGAAGCACACTACAACACCAGTATTGCGAACTGATCAGTGTGAACAGGCACCACCACCTCTGGTCTGGCTTCCACATGGTCAAGTTTTAGCAGCCGTGAGTCTCGACCGCATACTCTTCCTCACCCTGATGCTCCTTCCTCCCACCATGCCGAGTGTCGTCAGACAGCAACTGATCCCACACTTGGACACTCTGAAGAGCTGTTCACTGGTCCATTTCCATATTTGTGCCCCTCGCCTGCTCCGCTTGAAGTGGTGGAAGAGGAGATCCCATGTAGCAATGCCCAAATATCTGAACAGCCACGGCCTCAGGAAGTCGACGCTGGCAATTTGTCACAAGAGGTGGACGATGACGAGACGCAATTTCCACGAAGTGAGGAGGAGGATCGTGGTGCACAAGTTGAAGAGGAGGAGGTGGTGGATGATCTAGTAACTGACTCAACGTGGCAGGAGGACATGCAGAGCGAGGCCAGCAGCACACAGGGGGAGGGAGGCAGTACCCCAACAGGCAGGAAGAAGCAGTGTGGTGGCCGCACACAGAAGGCGGCCAACAGTTCCCCATAACACCAACACGAGGGACATTGCCAGTACAACCGGTAGGTCTTCCAGAGTCTGGAATTTTTTAAAGACTCTGCTGATAACCCCAAAGATGCCATTTGTACCACCTGCCATGCCAGCATCAGCAGGGGTGACAAAACTACCAGCCTGACCACCACCAGCATGATCAGGCACATGTCAGCAAAGCACCCGACTTTGTGGGGCGAACCCTAGGGTCCACGACCAGTGTCAGCGGGTGTCACCACTGCTTCTTCCGCTGTTGTGCGTGTAATAGAACCCCCTGTTGTGCGTGCAAGGCAATCCCCTGTCCAAACTGCAAGCAAAGATGCCCCCTCCTCTCAGTCTTCACTTGTTATGGCAGTTTCTCAAGAAACAGCATCAACGTCCACGTCCACGTCCCACCACAGTGTTCAATTGTCCCTATCCCAGAGCTCTGATCGAAAGCGCAAATTCGCAGCCAACGCCCCACAGGCCACAGTCCTAAATTCGCACATTTCACGACTGCTTGCGTTGGAAATGCTGCCTTTTAGGCTGGTGGAGACGGAATCCTTCCGCAACCTTATGCCGGTGGCCGTCCCTCGGTACTCGGTCCCCAGCCTACACTATTTTGCCCGGTGTGCCATTCCCGCACTACACAAGCACGTGTCCCAAAACAACGCAGTTACTGGGAGAGTCCAACTGACAACGGACACGTGGACAAGTGCTTGTGGCCAGGGACGGTACATCTCCCTGACGGCACACTGGGTAAACATAGTGGAAGCCGGGACCCAGTCGGACCTTAGGATGGAACACATCCTCCCCACACCGAGGATTGCGGGCCCTACGTCAGTCAGAGTTGCCCCCACAGTGTACAGCTCCTGCGCATCATCCTCCTCCTCCTCCTCATGTTCAGCCTCCATCTCAGATATCACCACATCAGTTACCAGCTGGAAGCACTGCAGTACTGCCTCAGCCAAGCGGCAACAGGCTGTGCTGAAACTCATAAGCTTAGGTGATAAACCTCACACTGCTTGTGAGTTGTGGACAGCTGTGAAAGAGCAGGCAGATCTGTGGCTGCGACCGCTGAACCTACATCCAGACATGGTCGTGTGTGACAATGGCCGTACCCTGGTGGCGGCTCTGAGGTGAGGCGAGATCACACATGTACCATGCCTGGCTCATGTGCTTAACCTCGTGGTTCAGCAGTTTCTTAAATCGTACCCTGAGTTGCCAGATCTGCTCATTAAAGTATGCCGCCTGTCAGCTCATTTTCGGAAGTCGGCTACAGCTTCTGCCGCCCTTGCTGTGTTGCAGCAGCGTTTGCAGCTTCCGGCACACAGACTGATGTGTGATGTCCCCACACGTTGGAACTCTACCCTCCACATGTTGCAAAGGATTTGTGAGCAGAAGAGAGCAGATGTGGAGTACCAGCTGCAACAAGGCCGTCGATATTCAGGTCAGACTCCACACATAAGACCTCAGGAGTGGACCTGGATGTCTGACATATGTACCATCCTGACAAACTTTGAGGAGTCCACCAAGATGGTGAGTGGCGATGACGCCATCATTAGCGTCAGCATCCCACTTGTCTGTCTTTTGCAATGCTCTCTGCAGAGAATTAAAGAGGAGGCATTACAGCCAGAGTATGATGAGATGGATCAAGAAGCCGTAATGGGCGATTACACACAGCCCAGCCTCATCTCATCCCAATGTGCATTGGGGGACAATGAGGGAGAGGAGGAGGAGGAGGAGGAAGAACAGGAGCTGGTATCATGCGCTGTAGACGGTAGTACCTGTACAACTGTCATACTGTCGGTTCAGCGTGGGTGGCCTGAGGACGGGGGGGGGGAGGAGAGCATGGTCAGACGTCATCTTGGTGAGGACACGGAAGTCTTGCCCGTTACCAGTCTGGCACGCATGGCTGACTTTATTTTACGCTGCCTTAACTGTGACCCTTGCGTTGTCAAAATGTTGGGTGACAGTCATTACTGGTTGGTGACACTTTTAGATACCCGCTACAAGGAGAACTTTCACTCTCTTATTCCTGAGGTGGAGAGGTCTACAAAAATGTGGCAGTACCAGAAGGCCCTTGTTGCAGAACTGTTAAAAAAATTCCCATCTGAACACGCTAGCGGCAGAGGTCACAGTTCGTTGACCAACCAAGGCGTACAGGCGAGAGAGACGCAACTCCAATCCAGCAGAGGCAGGGGAACACTGTCAACATTCTGGGACAGTTGTCTGAGACCCGCCCAGCTTACAGGCCCTGAGGCGCGGGGTACTCTCACGAGGAGTGGAAAGTTTCAAAAGATGGTGAGGGAGTACCTTGCCGACCGTACCAGCGTCCTCCATGATTCCTCTGTGCCTTTTAATTATTGGGTATCCAAGCTGGACACTTGGAATGAACTCGCTCTGTACGCCTTGGAGGTCCTGGCCTGCCCTGCCGCTAGCATGTTATCGGAGCGTGTTTTTAGTGCCGCTGGGGGAATTATAACTGATAAGTGCACTCGCCTGTCAAATGACAATGCTGACAAGCTGACCCTTATCAAAATGAACAAGGGCTGGATTGAGCCAGACTTCTCATCACCACCAAATGACAGCAGAGTAACATAAAGTCAAATCCACTGTGTTATTTCGGGAGGTGTATTCCCATGCACCGCTTCACACCCACACATGGGTATACGCTTCCTCATTTCGGCTGTATTTTGCTCTTCTCCTTATCCTCAGCCTCCACCACCACTATACCACCAGGGTGACCGTGGTCCGTGTTGCCAGCATTGAAAGTTCCTCTGTCCTAATTTTTGGCAGCTTTTGCTTGGAAGGCATAGGCAAAGACTATGGGAGACCCACTCCCCAATAATGGGAATAATGTTTTTAATAAGCTGTACTGCATGGCTCTTGTTTGCCAGCATTGCAAGTTCCTCCGTCCTAATTTTTGGCAGCTTTTGCTTGGAAGGCATAGGCAAAGACTATGGGAGACCCACTCCCCAATAATGGGAATAATGTTTTTAATATGCTGTACTGCATGGCTCTTGTAAGGGGCATGAAAACCGTCTTGTTATGCTACTCTGAACTCCACGTCTCTTCCAAGGGGCATTAAAACCATCTTGTTAAGCTACTGCGACCTCCACCACTTTTCCAAAGGGAATTGCTATTGTTTTTTAATTCCACTGCGACCTCCACCATTCTTCCAAGGGGCATTAAAACCATCTTGTTAAGCTACTGCGACCTCCACCACTTTTCCAAGGGGCATTCATATTGTCTTTTTATTCCACTGCGACCTCCATCACTTTTCCATGGGGCATTAGAACCGTCTTGTTAAGCTACTGCGACCTCTATCACTTTTCCAAGGGGCATTAAAACTGTCTTGTTAAGCTACTGCGACCTCCACCACTTTTCCAAGGGGCATTAAAAGCGTCTTGTTAAGCTACTGCTACCTCCATCACTTTTCCAAGGGGCATTGATATTGTCTTTTTATTCCACTGCGACCTCCATCATTCTTCCAGGGGGCATTAAAACCGTCATGTTAAGCTACTGCGACCTCCACCACTTTTCCAAGTGGCATTGATATTGTCTTTTTATTCCACTGCGACCTCCACCATTCTTCCAAGGGGCATTAAAACCGTCTTGCTAAGCTACTGCGACCTCCACATCTCTTCCAAGGGGCATTAAAACCATCTTGTTAAGCTACTGCGACAACGACCACTTTTCCAAGGGGCCTTAAATCCATCTTGTTAAGCTACTGCGACCTCCACCACTTTACCAAGGGGCATTAAAAGTGTCTTGTTAAGCTACTGCGACCTCCACGTCTCTTCCAAGGGGCATTAAAACCGTCTTGTTAAGCTACTGCGACCTCCACCACTTTTCCAAGGGGCATTAAAACCGTCTTGTTAAGCTACTGCGACCTCCACCTCTTTTCCAAGGGGCATTAAAAGCATTTTGTTAAGCTACTGCAACCTCCACGTCTCTTCCAAGGGGCATTAAAACCGTCTTGTTAAGCTACTGCGACCTCCACGTCTCTTCCAAGGGTCATTAAAACCGTCTTGTTAAGCCACTGCGACCTCCACGTCTTTTCCAAGGGGCATTGAAACCGTCTTGCTAAACCACTCTGAACTCCACGTCTCTTCCAAAGGGCATTAAAACCGTCTTGTTAAACCACTCTGAACTCCACAGCTCTTCCAAGGGGCTTTGAAATGTTGTTTTTAATTAACTGTAACCTTCACGACTCTTCCAACGGGCAATGCATTTCCTCCTAATTTTAGTCAGCTTTTGCTTTTCAATGCATAGGCGAACACTAACGGAGACCCACTCCCCAATAATGGGTAGAAGGATTTTAGTATGCTGTAATCCACGTCTGTTTCAAGGGGCATTGCAGTTCCTCATAATTTTTGGAAAGTCTTCCATTCACTGCTTAGGCCAACAGCGCACAGGAGACCCAGTTGCTATAAATGGAAAAAACGGTTTAGTTAAGGCCCTCTGACCTCCATGTCACTTCCAAGGGGCATTGTAGTGCCTCAAAATTTTTGGTAGGCACTGTATGCCCTATAACTGTGTAGCCGAACCGCTCCTTTTGGTACAGAAACATATCCTACAAGACATGTGTGGTTGACTAGCCTGATATTGATGTGAATGGTCCCTGTTCCTCCTGCTCTTTCTCCTTTGCTACCACCTCATCCATCATTCATCACCTGAAGCTTTGTTTTAACGGGAGTCATAGAACTGGGATAGTAGCAGGAAAACATCCAGCAATCCTCGGAGGAGGTAGGATTTGCGCCAAAACGCTGACCACCTCAGGCCTAGCCGCTACTACATACATGCGCTTGCATTCCAAGAAAACTAAGCAGATGCTAACTTCTATCATCATCATCATGCTCCTCACCTTGGCACTCTCAACTCCCCTGATGGAGAAGCCAGGGTCCACCGGAGGAGTCTGGTTCTTTGGTGGGCTCGTCCAATGCTGCCCTAAAGCAGGCCAGGTTAAGAAAGGTGTGGGGGAAGTTGACAGGAGAAATAGGGGCGGCTGGGGACCGTTTATGGACGCCCAGCCGCCCTCAGGCAGCTGGGGACTGTGTGTGGACACCCGGCCGCCGACGCAGCCATAAAATGGTGGCCAGCGTCTGCCTCCACATGCCTAAAAGGCCCAATTTCAAGTGCAAGCAAGCTAGCAGTAAGGTATTGCAGCCTGGGGGTGGGTGGGTGGCAGGTTGCACACTTACGCTTGCATTCCAAGAAAACAAAGCAGATGCTAACTTCTATCATCATCATGCTCCTCACCTTGGCACTCTCAACTCGCCTGATGGAGAAGCCAGGGCCCACCGGAGGAGTCTGGTTCTCTGGTGGGCTCATCCAATGCTGCCCTAAAGCAGGCCAGGCTAATAAAAGTGTGGGGGAAGTTCCCAGGAGAAATAGGGGCGGCTGCGGACCGTTTATGGACACCCGGCCGCCCCTAGGCGGCTGGGGACCGTGTGTGGATACCCGGCCGCGGGGCGGCTGGGGACTGATTATGGACACCCGGCCCCCCCTGGCGGCTGGGGACCGAGCGTGGACACCCGTCCGCTGGGCGGCTGGGGACTGAGTATGGATACCTCGCTGCTGAAGCAGCCATGAGGTAGTGGCCAGCTTCGGCCTCCTCCAAACTAAAAGGCCCCATTTCAAGTGCAAGCTAGCAGTATGGTATTTCAGCCTGGGGGTGGGTGGGTGGCAAGCTGCATACTTGCGCTTGCATTGCAAGGAATGGGGGAGGTACAACTTCCCTGGGACAAGGACTTGCACGGGGATAGTTGCAAGTCTGCATCTTCTGATGCGGCAAGGATCACTTCTGATGGGCACACTTTTAGGCAGTGACCTGGGTGTCAGAGATGCTTCCAGGGGTCTTCCCAATGCTGTTCCCATGTCTTTTCAGCACTGTATGCATGTGTCACACAGCACATGGCCAGATAAGATTGTAAAATGTTAAAATGACATTTCCCGGTGAATGCATTTGTCACGGTTGAAAGCAATACTAAAGTGCAAAAACGCATAAAAAATGCTACTTGTGAACATAGCCCAAGGTGTGGAGGAGTATTTTTGTTTTTGGTAATTTATTTTACCTTATACACAAGTCTTCACCCTGGAAAGGAAGTTCCTTAACATATTTCACAGGAAAACCGTTTCAGTTTCGTTTTTGAACGTTTTATTGTGAGCCCGTAAAAGTGGTTTAATGCCTCTGACCACGTTGTTGACAGCAGTGACCTGGGGGTTAGAAATGCTTCCTGGGGCGATCCCCATGCTGTCCCCATGTCATTTGAACACTGTCACTATCGTTTTGGGCACTTTTTAGGCTTTCTACAGACTGCTGGGGGTGCCGCTGCAAAAATGCTCGGGTCTCCCATAGACTAACATTGGGCTCATTGCTAGGGTCGAGCACCCGAGTATCATGGTGAGCTCGGCCCGAGCTTCGAGCACCCGAGCATTTTAGTGCTCGCTCAACACTAGTGCCAATCCCAAGAATCAAGAATAGGTCTAAAGAGACATCCGGGAGATTAAATCCTATTTTTCTAGAGCTCCCATTCTCCATCGTCCGGATGTTGACAGACCATTCTTCCTGGAAGTCGACGAAGCTGACTCGCCCCCTGGGCCGTGGGGCACTCGCATCCGGGCAATAGGGGAACGATGGGGGTAGTAGTGGCGACCCGGTCCGTGGCTCAGGGTGGTCAGACCAGTGGTAGTCCCTTTAGAAGTTTTAAGTGATGTCCGACTACGCCACCCGTGGATTGCGGTTATTAGGAACCGCCGCTGCAAGGCAGACCGCTGGGGCTGATGATGTATGCAGCGGGGATAGTGTGACTCCCCACGGGAAGAGTGCGGCCCCAGGGCAGTATAATGGAAGATGGGGGTGATGGTGCAGGACGTCCCAGTACCGTTAGTGCTGGAGGAGCAAGGAGCACACAGACAACAGGTTGCAGTCCAGGGTCTTTACTAGAACAGGTGAACTGACCCACAAACAGTCCCGGCTAGGAGGGGACCTGGATGTCTGAGAGCAATTGGGAAATTGGCCCTGGTCAGGGTGAGGGTGTAGGCCTACCGTGCTCTCTGCGCTCCTTCTGGCTATCTCCTCCTGATAGGGTAACAGCCCACGGTCCCAAGCTCACCGTGTATTCTCACCTGTATGGCCTGCAACGTGGGTTCCTTTCTGCTCCCGGCCTGGTACGGCTTTGCTGGTCCCTTCTGTTGTGGCAGAGCCTCTGGGCTTCTTAGGCCAAGGAACATACAGTCCCCTGCGGACTGGTTATCTGCTGCAGGATGTGGAATCCTCACAGCCTCAGACACCAAAGTCTGGTAAAATGGAGTTCTTTGTCTGCCAAGACAGGCTCACTTCGCCTCTTGTCTCTGGCTTGTGGCTCTCCTACTGCCACACTTCCTCTTAGGGTGCAATACAACTGTCTGTCCCTGCTGTCGGACACCTCTTTCTTCAGACACAGGTTGTCCAGTTCTCTCTAACCCTGCCCCCAGTTCCAGCTTTTATAGGGGCAGCCTGCTCCCCCTACTGACCTGAGACAGGAGGTATTGCATGCTAATGTTCCCCTGACTAGAGAACCTCCCCCTTGCTCTCAGACACAGCTTTATTATATTTGTGGCATCCAGGCCAGGGTGACACACTTCCTCTGTAGGAACAGGAGCTGTTCTCTCTCAAAAGAACGAACGGGGTCGTAGAAAACCTTGTTTTTACTTCTCCAAGACCTTCTCTCCAGCAGAGAGGAATTACACGATTGGGGACAAAGAATTACTTGCTATTAAAATGGCTTTTTTGGAGCGGAGGTACCTCTTGGAGGAGCTAAATACCCTTTCAAGGTATATTCCGATCATAAGAATCTCTCGTACCTACAGACGGCGTAGCGTCTTAACCCGAGGCACGCCCTTTTCTTTTCCCGATTCAATTTTTCCATTCACTTTCTAAAAGGGGAGAAGAACCCTCGGGCGGATGCTTTGTCCCTGTCTATGTATACGGCTGAGGACAAGGACGAACCCAGGCTTATCGTTCCTCCGGAGAGTATGCGGACGGTGGCTCCGGTGTCCCTAAACCAGGTTCCTCCCGGGAGGACGTTCGTTCCTCCTAACCTACAAAATGAGGTGCTCTCCTGGGCACATGCCTCTAAGATCGGAGGTCATGTTGGGGTCAAACTTACCACAGAGTTTCTCCAACGGTCTTATTGGTGGCCTCGGTTGCCCCAGGACGTTAAGGAATATGTTCAAGCGTGTGTCTCCTGTGTGAGAAATAAACCATCCCGTCAGAGGCCGGCTGGTCTTCTTCATCCGTTACCTGTGGCGGATAGATCTTGGGAACTGGTTGGGATGAATTTCGTTGTTGAGTTACCTAAGTCCTAGGGAAACACGACAATATGGGTGGTTTCTGACCATTTTTCTAAGATGGTTCACCTGGTTCCTCTTCCTAGGGTTCCTTCTTCCCAGGTTATGCCATCACTGTTCATTCGTCATGTTTTCCGTCTACACGGAATGCCTGATAGGATCGTCTGTGATCGGGGTCCACAGTTTACCTCTCGGTTCTGGAGAGAATTGTGTAATTTGCTTAGCATTGAACTGAATTTTTCTACAGCCTATCACCCGGAGACCAATGGTCTGGTGGAACGCACTAACCAGACGCTTGTGACATACTTGCGCCATTTCATTTCTGCCAGCCGTAATGATTGGGCGATATTCCTTCCTTGGGCAGAGTTTGCTCTAAACAACGCAGTGGCGGATTCCACAGGTCAGACTCCATTTCTTCTGAATAATGGCCAGCATCCTCGCGTCCCGGTTCCTATGCCAGTTTCCTCTGTGGAACCTGGGGTCAGAGATTGGGCTCTGGAGACGCGGGAGGTTTGGGACCATACCCAGGATGCTATATTGGCTTCCAAGAATCGGATGAGAGAGTCAGCTGACACTCATCGCCGTCCAGCCCCCGTATTCAGGGGGCTGGACTCGCGGCTCGCAATATCAGAGGACACGGGGAATCTGCTAAGTTTGCCCCCAGTTTTACTGGTCCGTTCAAAATTTTGGGCCAGGTAAACCCCGTAGTGTACCGTTTACAGTTACCACGACACCTGAAGATTCACGACACTTTTAATGTGTCGCTCCTTAAGCCCGTTCGCCTGACAAAATTCTCTGAATCCCAACCTGCTTCAGACACCAGGGGTGATGATCTCAAGGTACAGGCAATTGTGGGGTCTAAGATGGTTCGTGGGAAAAAATATTACCTGGTACACTGGAGGGGTCATGGATCTGAGGATTGCTCCTGGGAACCGGTGGACCACATTCATGCTCCTCTGCTCATTGAGGAATATGAGCGTCAAGTAGAGGGGGATGTCAGAAGGGGGATAATGTTAGGCATAGAATAACACAAAATCTGAAGAATAACATATTTATACACAACAGGGCACAAGAATAATGCAATAGATGAGACAAGTGACGTGAAGCAGAACTATGAGTTTTAGGTGTTGGGTGTTGGCTGGATCTGAAATTGGGTCAGAATCATCAGTGGATTCTGTGGTCTCCCATTCTGGTCTAGCCAGGGAAGATGCTGCTCAGCATTACCATCAGTCCCAATGCCTAGCTAGTGCACAAGATGCACAAGCTGTCTCTCAGGTCTTTGTTCCTAGTAGTGTTAAGCATAGGTTGCAGAGGGGAACAGGGCTGCTACAGTCTAAGTCCAGGGTGCACTGCACTGAGCATGCCCGTGACATGGCAGACCGTGATTGGTGGTTTGCTGTCAGCTGATCCAGTGACCTGGTACCGCCTGATTTGCCGCGTGTGATGTCATCAGTAGTGCGACCAATAATGCAACTGTGGGCAGGGCTTAGTCTTTAAATAGCCCGACCACAAGCATGGCGGTGCGCTCTGATCATTCCGTTTAGGTTGTGTTTTTGTGTGGACGCTTGTCTGTTTGGGCTCCACGTGCTCCCTAGCTGCTCTCTCCGTGACCTGCCGATGCCAGAGTTTGCTCGGCTGATTAGCACAGGTCGCTTAGGCAGGCTTAGATGTGCTTAGGCAGGTAGTTCCCGTTTGGCAGTCTGGCTCCGGCAAGGGGGTTGCTATACACTCCGAGCAGACTGCGGGTTCCGTATCCCTGGCCCCACCTGTTAACCACTTGGAGAGTTACTCCGCAGGCCGGTCACACACCGGCTGGGAGCACGTACACTCCGGCGTGAGTCACACACACTTCCTAGCACCTGCTGCGTAGTCTCTGTGCAGTCAACAGAGCTACGGCTACGTTATTTGTCGCACATCTCCCATGCAGTTAACGGAGATAGTGAGAATCCTTTCCCGTCCTGGTGTGTAGTAACACTGGAGGGATTTATACTTTAGTTGGTTATTTTACATTCTTTCCCGGTGGGTGTTCGGCCGCAGTCTTCTAGGCTGCATCGCGGACCCCGGGTTCGCTTGCTTTCCATTTTAATAAAGTTGTTGCAACCATCCCCTTAACAATGAGTATGGGAGGGGGAGAAAGAGTTGTGGCCATAAATATTGGAGCAGTTCATAGATAAGGAGTGTGAAAGTTTTATTGTCCTGTGATTGAGGTCTGGTCCAGGGTTCTGATGCCCCAACAGGTCTGAGGAGCACATTCCTTAATAGGAGTAGAATAACATAAAATCCATGTGGCACATTCATTCCTGCACTGAGTGTGTCAAAGGTTGTCATGAGTTTGTATTCCCAAACTTTTTGTCTCTCTGAGATTTGAAGTTACATTTTAATACCAGTAACTTCATGTCCATGATGCTGTAATCAGGGATACAAAAATGTTTGGCCACAGGTAGATCTATTCTTTTTTCTTTTATTGTGTGGCGATGAGAATTCACCCTTGTTCTAAGTTTTTGTCCTGTCTCCCCAACATACAGACCCCCAGATGGACATTTGTTACATATAATTAAGTACACTACATTAGATGTGATGCTGCTGAAAGTACCTGAGATCTTGTAGTCCTGATGTGAGTTGGGGATCTTTATCTTGTCCGTGGTCATTATAAATGGACAGGTTTTACACTATTTTTGGTTGCAAAGAAAGGTTCCTATAGCTGTTGGAGAGGACAAGGAGCTTCTGACAATGATGCTTATTAGATTTGGGGGCTGCTTAAAACACTGAAGTGGGGGGGCTGGAAATATGGATTGTAATCAAGCATCTTTTTGTAGTAAAGTTTGTAGTTTACATGCAGCTCCCCTTAGCACCTTTGGATTGTAGGTGACTACTAGAGGCACCCAGTTGCGTTCTTGTTTAGTTTTGTAATGTAGGAGATGATTCCTTGATATTCTAGTGGCTATTGCAATCTGGTTTTGAATTGTATGGATTCCCTGCCCTGATTCAATAAGGTCTTTCTGAGGCCACCAAGGTGTTTGTCTCTATCCATAAGGTTGGAACATATCTGATTGTATCTAATAGCTTAGCTGTAGACAATAGAATTTTTTATGTCTTTTGGATGAAAACTGTCCCATTTAATGTATGTTGGATCGTCAATCAGCTTCTGGTACAGAGTCGTCTCTATTTCATTGTTTTGTAGCTTAATGATTGTGTCCAAAAAGTTAACTTCAGCACAGGAGTAGTTGAGTGTTAGGTTTTTTCTCAGGAGTGGGAGTCAAAACCAGGTGAGGAACAATCAGAGAAAAGGTATAATAGAAACAAGTGCACTGATTCTACATTTATCACCCACTCCTGGATTTGGCTCACACTCCTGAGAAAAAATAGTGACCAAAATACTGATAGTGGGGCCGTGGCCTTAGGTTGATGGTGGGCAAATTGGTTCCTTTTGTGGGAGGCCCCATTGCTGCTAGTTTATTCAAAAGGTTCATTGTGTCCAGAATGTAGCTGGGTGTATCTTTTACCAGGGGTTAAAGAATACCCTCTACCCATCCAGAAATTTGCTCAGCAAGGGTGCCCACATGAAATAATTGGTCTTCCTCGATTTCCAGATTTGAAGATTTTGAGAATCATATAGAATGTCCGTATTCTTGGACTCTCTGTTATCAGGCTCTTATGGATTCGTCAGGCAGACAAGATACCAACTTGTTTAGTTCCTTGTAATAGTCCTGTGTAGGGTCAGACTCCAATTTTTAGTAGTAGCGTGTGTTCATCAGTTGTCTATTTGCTTCCTTCATGTAGTCTGATGTGTCCATCATCACTATTGCACCACCCTTGTCAGTAGGCTTAATCATTCCTTTGTTGGTTTTTAAAGATTGTATGGCCTTTCTCTCCTGGGTACTGATGTTGTATGCTTGTCTCCTGATTGTGTCTATGATCAAGGATTTTACCAAATGTCTGAAGAAGTCTAGGTCTAAGGGGTAACTTTTCTCCGTATGGAGAGTGACACACCAGCTCTTGCACGTCAAGGTAAGGAGGCTTATTCGCCATGCAATGCTCCTCTGGGAAATTTAATATGCAAATTGCCTCTTCAGAGAAAAAGAGGACTTGTAGCGCCACCTATTGTAAGCAGCAATCCTACAAGTCACAATCAACCCTTTAACGAGTCATGCAATATGACTTAGGATAAAAGCCAAATCAGAATCTCAATTTGCAGACACGGTGTTTTGGGCTGTTGGCCCTCATCAGTGCAAAGTATGAGAACTGATTTGGCTAGGTGAGAGGCTCTGGACTGAATTTGTCAGGAATTCCAACACACAGGCGAGACTACACCGGGGAGATCACGCAATATCTCGACCAGTGAGCGTATGGCATCAAACCTCGGGGATTCCAAAGCCTGGAATCCGTGTTTAATACCCTCCATACGGTCACTGTCAGCTTCACGATAGCCCAATTATTATTAATATTCGCTGCCACCACCGGCCGAGTTTGAAATATAATACAGGCCTGGCCGGACGCCTGCGTTTTGGTAGCGTATATGGCTTCGGGGAAGGGAACGATTACAGAACAAAAGAAACAGAACTATTAAATTTTATATTTAATCCAAAAGGGAGGCAGTGTTTAGGAAAAATATATACAAGGATGTTACAAAGGAGACATTAAAATACATAGGCAGTTACATAAAATAAACAGGGTAAAAAGAAGATAACTTACACTATACGATCACGGAGACAATTCAATATAGGTGGAGGAAGGGCTCCCCAGTTGGATCATACTGTTATTGAACAGGACCCGTTGCTTATAATTCTAATTCCCCCCTGGCAATGAGAAGGAGTCTATATATTTATCCAAATGAGGGTTGCATCCAGGTGGAGATGTCCAGTCTGACCTCTTCTTGGTTGTCAAGATTCGCCTTCCTTCAGCCCGGGTGGGTTCTGAATCTTCTGTATCATTGAAATATTCTGTAACGGGTCTGGGAGGCGGAACCTCTGAGCAACTTATACAAGGGGGCAGTCCTTGTAAGGAAGCGGGTGGCGACCAGGGAAGACAGGCAGGCAGTCACAGCAGGTGACCGGGACAGTCTCTGGGCAAACGGGCAGGAGATCACGGCAAGTGACCGGGACAGTCTCTGGGTAAACGGGCAGGAGGTCACAGCAAGTGACCGGGACAGTCTCTGGGTAAACGGGCAGGAGGTCACGGCAAGTGACCGGGGCAGTCTCTGGGTAAACAGGCAGGAGGTCACGGCAAGTGACCGGGGCAGTCTCTGGGTAAACGGACAGGTACGACCTGTGACGGCTGAACCTCCAGGTAGGCTAGCAGGCAGATGGCAGATGAGTGCTCCCAGGTGAGCAGGCAAGAGTCTCTGGATTGGCAGGTGGTCACAGCACGTGACGGCGGAGCCTCCAGGTAGGCTAACAGGCAGGTAGCAGATGAGCGCTCCCAGGTGAGCAGGCAAGAGTCTCTGGACTGGCAGGTGGTCACAGCACGTGATGGCGGAGCCTCCAGGTAGGCTAACAGGCAGGTAGCAGATGAGCGCTCCCAGGTGAGCGGGCAAGAGTCTCTGGACTGGCAGGTGGTCACGGCACGTGACGACGGAGCCTCCAGGTAGGCTAACAGGCAGGTAGCAGATGAGCGCTCCCAGGTGAGCAGGCAAGAGTCTCTGGACTGGCAGGTGGTCACAGCACGTGATGGCGGAGCCTCCAGGTAGGCTAGCAGACAGGTAGCAGGTGAGCGCTCCCAGGTGAGCGGGTAAGCTGGTCCATAGACAGACTGACAGGTGTCGGAAGGCAGACCGTCGGACCTCAGGCTAGCAAGCAGGAAAGCGGATTACAGGCAGCAAACTGGCAGGAAACTGGCAGGCAACAGGCAGGTAACAGGCAGGTAACAGGCAGGTAACAGGCAGGTAACAGGCAACGGGACCTGAGGGCTGAAGCAGAGTAGTGAACAGTGCAACAACATTGCTCGGGCACCTCCATTTTGGAGGAGGTGCCTTATATATGGAGGGATCCTCCGGCCATTGGCCGGGGACTCCTTAGGGCGACGCGCGCGTCCCCTTTAAGAGAGGGGGAGCGCGCGCGCCCTAAGCACAGTGACCGGGGGAGAGCGGGCGCTGCAAGCAGAGCGGGAGGAAGCCGCCGGGCACGGAGCAGAGAGGTGAGGGGAACAGCGTCCCTGCCTAGCAGGAGGCAGGGACGCCGACGCTACAGTACCCCCCCTTTAGGCCCCCCCTTTTTTAGGCCAGACAGAAATTTAGCAAGGATGAGAGGGGCATGGATGTTCTCCCGGGGCTCCCATGTTCTCTCCTCAGGACCAAACCCCTTCCAATCTACCAGAAAAAAGGTTTTTCCTCTTACCCTTTTGGTGGCCAGAATGTTCTCTACCTCAAACTCGTCTTCAGCAGAAACTGGAGCAGGAGGCGTACCTGTAGACTTGGAAAAGGAGTTAAGTACCACGGGTTTGAGAAGAGATACACGGAAGGAGTTAGGGATCCGTAAGTTGGCCGGGAGTTTCAATTTATAGGCTACCTGCATTACTCTGACGGGATCGATGATGTGTTTAGGCTCCTCCTCAAGATCAGACACCAGAAAGGATCGGGACAGGGCGTCAGCTTTGATGTTTTTGTCAGCCGGACGAAAATGAAGAATGAAATCAAAGCGGGCAAAAAACAAAGACCACCGGGCTTGGCGCGGGTTAAGTCTCTGGGCGCTCTGGAGATATGGCAAGTTCTTGTGGTCAGTGTAAATTATTACCGGGTGGAGAGCCCCCTCGAGCAGGTAACGCCACTCCTCCAGTGCCATCTTAATGGCCAACAATTCTCGGTCTCCTATAGAATAATTGCGCTCAGAAGAGGAGAAAAGTTTGGAGAAAAAGCCGCAGGTTACCTTTCTTCCGGAAGAAGATTTTTGGGTAAGTACCGCCCCAGCTCCGGAGGAGGAGGCGTCAACTTCTAGAAAGAATTGTTTGTTGCCGTCCGGGCGATGCAGCACCGAGGCGGAGAGGAAGGCCTGTTTTAAGGAAAGAAATGCCTCCTCTGCTTCGGGCTGCCATTCTCTGGGGTTCGTACCTTTACGGGTGAGAGCAGAGATAGGGGCGGTCCGGGAAGAGAAGTGCGGTATGAACAGGCGTTAATAGTTGGCGAAGCCCAGGAACCGCTGAATAGCCTTCAACCCCTCTGGTCGGGGCCACTTCTGGATGGCAGACAGTTTCTCTGGATCCATTTGTAGACCTGTCTGAGAGATTATGTAGCCCAGAAATGGAAGAGAGGTCTGCTCAAAGATGCACTTCTCATATTTAGCGTAGAGGTGGTTCTGCCTGAGCAGGACCTGACGAACGTCCCTCCGGTGAGTAGGAAGATCCGGAGAGAAGACCAAGATATCGTCCAGGTACACCACCACGCAGGAGTAGAGAAGATCACGGAAGATGTCATTGACCAACTCTTGAAAGACGGCAGGAGCGTTACAGAGACCGAAGGGCATCACAAGGTACTCATAGTGGCCGTCCCAGGTATTGAATGCCGTCTTCCATTCACCCCCCTGACGGATACGGACCAGGTTATATGCCCCACGGAGATCCAGTTTGGTGAAGATTCTAGCCCCCCTCAGACGGTCAAATAATTCAGGAATAAGCGGAAGGGGGTATTTATTCTTCACAGTAATCTGGTTTAGGCCTCTATAGTCTATACATGGACGGAGTGAGCCGTCCTTCTTTTTGACAAAGAAGAAGCCTGCTCCCGCCGGGGAGGTAGATTTCCGGATAAATCCCCGGGCCAGGTTCTCCTCAATATATTCAGACACGGACCGGGTTTCAGCAGCGGACAAAGGGTAGATTCGCCCACGGGGAGGAGTAGAGCCGGGCATCAGGTCGATTGGGCAGTCGTATGGTCTATGAGGAGGTAAAGTCTATGCCTCTTTTTTATTGAGGACATCCGCATAAGACCAATAGGGAACCGGAAGACCGGGCAGATTGGCTGGGGTAGGAGAAGGACGGGCAGGACGAACGGGAACTAGACAAGTCTTATGGCAGTCCTGTCCCCAGCGAAGGACCTCTCCGGTCTGCCAGTCAAGCACGGGTGCATGTCTCTGGAGCCAAGGCAGGCCAAGCAAGAGGGCGTGAGAGAGTCCAGGCAGAACATGAAAGGAGATGCTCTCAGAATGCAGCATTCCCACCTGTAGAGTCAGAGATTCGGTGATGAGTTGAATGGGATGTGGTAAGAGGCCGCCATCCACGGCGGCGACAGATAAAGGTACGGCCAGAGGTTTGGTGGGAATGTGGTATTTTTCTACCAGGGATTGAGAGATGAGATTTCCAGCAGCTCCAGAGTCAAATTGAGCCAGTTCAAAATAGCGGTTCTCTCCGCAGAAGATAGAAACAGACAGCATCAGGGATGGAGAGGGTTTACTTTTGTCTAGGGCGACCTCTCTGAGCGATCCTAGACACAGGCGTTTCCCGACCTCTCAGGGCAGGAACGGATCCGGTGCTCCTTACTGCCACAGTAGAAACAGCTCCCCTCGGCACGGCGTAAGTCTTGACGGGTCTTGACCATCTTGGTCTGGTCGACCTGTATAGGCTCAGGTGAATGTGCCTGGAGAGTGACGGGTCTCTGGAAGGTAGGGACTAGACGTGGAATCCTCCTTTCACGGGTGACCTCCCTAGCGCGCTCCTGGAACCGGATGTCAATCCGGGTGGCAAGTGTAATCAAGTCGTCGAGAGTGGTAGGAATGTCCCGACCGGCGAGTTCATCTTTAATACGGCCGGACAGACCCTCCCAGAAGACGGACACCAGGGCGTCGTTATCCCAGGCCAGCTCCGAAGCAAGGGTACGGAACCGTATGGCATATTGGCCCACGGTGAGACTCCCTTGACGGAGGCGTAGCAGAGATGAGGCGGATGAGGTCCTCCGTCCGGGTTCGTCGAAGACCTTCCAGAAAGCAGTGAGAAAGGCTGGCAGGTCGGACACCAGAGGGTCTCCTCTCTCCCATAGAGGATTTAGCCAAGCCAGTGCTTCTCCCGTGAGATGGGACATGATGAAGGCTACTTTGGCCCGGTCGGAATTAAACTGGTGGGACTGGTGTTCAAAGTGCAGGGTGCACTGGTTAATGAAGCCCCGAGCTTGAGCGGAGTCGCCTCCGAAGCGAGGAGGTGCAGAAAGCCGGATTCCAGAGCAGGATACTATGGTATTGGTGGTTGCTGGTGGGGCAGTCAAAGTGTCCAGGCGAGTATTGACATTCCGCAGGTGACCCAGGATGGACTCCTGTTGGGACCTCTGTCGGGACAGTTCATGACAAAGGTCCGAGAGCGAGGGAGCTTGGGTGCCACCGGGTTCCATGGCCCGAGCAAACT
The DNA here is from genome assembly GCF_046119375.1 of Phyllobates terribilis. NCBI lineage: Eukaryota > Metazoa > Chordata > Amphibia > Anura > Dendrobatidae > Phyllobates > Phyllobates terribilis. Next base: position 795,302,389 of record NW_027362761.1, read on the forward strand.
GTAACGGGTCTGGGAGGCGGAACCTCTGAGCGGGACAGTCTCTGGGCAAACGGGCAGGAGATCACGGCAAGTGACCGGGACAGTCTCTGGGTAAACGGGCAGGAGGTCACGGCAAGTAACCGGGGCAGTCTCTGGGTAAACGGGCAGGAGGTCACGGCAAGTGACCGGGCAGTCTCTGGGTAAACGGACAGGTACGACCTGTGACGGCTGAGCCTCCAGGTAGGCTAGCAGGCAGATGGCAGATGAGTGCTCCCAGGTGAGCAGGCAAGAGTCTCTGGATTGGCAGGTGGTCACAGCACGTGACGGCGGAGCCTCCAGGTAGGCTAACAGGCAGGTAGCAGATGAGCACTGCCAGGTGAGCAGGCAAGAGTCTCTGGACTGGCAGGTGGTCACAGCACGTGACGGCGGAGCCTCCAGGTAGGCTAACAGGCAGGTAGCAGATGAGCGCTCCCAGGTGAGCGGGCAAGAGTCTCTGGACTGGCAGGTGGTCACGGCACGTGACGACGGAGCCTCCAGGTAGGCTAACAGGCAGGTAGCAGATGAGCGCTCCCAGGTGAGCAGGCAAGAGTCTCTGGACTGGCAGGTGGTCACAGCACGTGACGGCGGAGCCTCCAGGTAGGCTAGCAGACAGGTAGCAGGTGAGCGCTCCCAGGTGAGCGGGTAAGCTGGTCCATAGACAGACTGACAGGTGTCGGAAGGCAGACCGTCGGACCTCAGGCTAGCAAGCAGGAAAGCGGATGACAGGCAGCAAACTGGCAGGAAACTGGCAGGCAACTGGCAGACAACTGGCAGGCAACTGGCAGGTAACAGGCAGGTAACAGGCAACGGGACCTGAGGGCTGAAGCAGAGTAGTGAACAGTGCAACAACATTGCTCGGGCACCTCCATTTTGGAGGAGGTGCCTTATATATGGAGGGATCCTCCGGCCATTGGCCGGGGACTCCTTAGGGCGACGCGCACGGCCCCTTTAAGAGAGGGGGAGCGCGCGCACGCGCGCACCCTAAGCACAGTGACCGGGGGAGAGCGGGCGCTGCAAGCAGAGCGGGAGGAAGCCGCCGGGCACGGAGCAGAGAGGTGAGGGGAACAGCGTCCCTGCCTAGCAGGAGGCAGGGACGCCGACGCTACATATTCCCTCAGGCACTGTCTCCTGAAGTAATTTTCCATATCACTGCAGAGTTCAGTTTTATCTAGGGCCTTAGTAGGACAAAATGAAAGTCCTCTAGAAAGCACGGCCAGCTCCACTTTGTTGGGTTTATAATCTGAAAGATTGATAATACAGTTAGATGCTTCTGTGTCTGGAATGGAGTAGTTGTCCAAGTTGTCAGGTCTTGGCTTTGTTTTGTAACTGTTTGTATAGAATCCTGAATTGAGGCGCAATCTATGTAGTTTCTTTTCTTTGTTATGAATCAGAAGTGTCCAGAGTTTGTTGTAGCATTCTTGTAATTTTGCTCTGTGTTTTCTGTAAGTGTTTTCCTCCAAGTTTTAAATTGCCCTTGGACTTTACTCTTGATGCTGTAGAAGCCATGCAAGAGGTGGTTCCTTAGTCTCTCAGAAGTCCTGTGGCAAAGGTTTTGTGCATAATGAGTATTGTAGGTATAAAGAATTGGATTTGTAATCCAGAGTCCTTTGGGAATTAGCTTCTCCTTTGTGCATTTGGATAAGAGAAAAATGTCGCTGTCCAATTATGCATGTTTCTTCGGAAGTGGCTTTAGTTCCATAAAGATGCGTTACATTCTCGTATCCTCCATTTTGATACAGGAAAAAGATATCTTTGTACCGTGTTAGCCAATAGATAGAAAAATATTAAGATTTGAGAGTCCTCAGTGGTTGAAACCTTTTAATGGCTAACTGAAAAGATGGTAACAAATTGCAAGCTTTTGAGATTACTCAAGCCTCTTCATCAGGCATAGAATAAAACAAAATCTGAAGAATCACATATTTATACACAACAGGGCAAAAGAATAATGCAATAGATGAGACAAGTGACGTGAAGCAGAACTATAAGTATGGGAGGGGTGAGAAAGAGTTGTGGCCGTAAATATTTTTCTATCTACTGGCTAACATGGTACAAAGATCTTTCCTCAGAGTCCTGGGGAAATCTGGAAATGAATTATCTACATTTTATTGGCAGTGTTGCAGATTTTAGCCTTCAGCACTGTAACTGAGTTTTATTCGTGTCTCGTCTGTTTCCACTGTGGCCATTGGGCAGTGTGACGATACAGCGTAAAATCTTAATTAGCCAGACGATTCGATTTGATAATCCAAGAGAAATACCTTATTATGTTTTATTAGAGCTTGCCGGCTGTGTTTTATTAATGTTCTGCTTGCTTGTCAGTTTATGTACACTAATTTAACTTGTAAAGTGTTCAGCATTCCACTGATCTCATTAGTATTGCAGAAGCTTCTAACCGTTGTTCAAAAATCATCCAGGCACATTGTGTAAGTGTTGAAAGAAGATCCGGCGGAGCCTTCACCACAGGGAGTCTCACATGTAGACCAAGGTGATGTGGTCGACCTGAGAAAGATACCTCCACTAATGCACACCTAGCTTTGGGGGGGAGAGTGAGAGTAGTTCTGCCATTCAGGGGGCTGAGCCCAGAGAAGCAGAAGGGACATGTGTTTTTGTAGCAGTCAGACTTGAAACAGAGATTGGAGAAAGACTTTAGAAGGAGAATGAGAGACATCCTTCAGGACAGCAGATGGATTGCATGGCATTACCCAAATAGGCACAAATTTGTATTCTAAATGATTCAAGTCTAAGGGTATCGATCCTGACTGAAAAGATTCAGATCTGCTCCATTTGACCATCAGAGAGACCATGGATACATTTTGGGGAGACCAGGAGAGGACGAAGAAGTCACCTGGCCCCATGGATATGTTGTTTGGGATTGCCAGGAGGGACCCACTGGTCGCCTGCAACCCAGAGAGACATTCAGAGAAGCCAGATTGGGAACCACTGGTCATCTGGCCCCATGGAAACTCTCGGAGAGGCCAGGTTGGGACCCTTGGGTCTCCTGGTCTTGTACCTCGATGGACTGCTAGCTTCCTAAGCTTGCCGTTACCTCCTCTCTGTGGGGGCCCGCAAGAAGTGGGGAGCCACTGGTTGAGGTAGTTGGCCCTGGAAGTCTTCAAAGTCGCAGCTGTTCTATCTCAGGCGGGTGGAGAAGGAAGGGTAAGATTGTGTAATGTTGTACCATCTTGGGTATTTGCTGAGACTGTTCTGTGTGTTTATTGTCTGCTTTGTGGTTCAATAAAGTATTGCCTCACTGTTTTATCCTCACCCTGAGTAGCGTTACGCCTGCGGAAGACCCCGGATCTTCACAGGCAGCAACGCGATTTTGTTGCTGGCGACTTGTGACAGATATAGTGCTGTTTTTTTCATGGAACTTTTGATGCCGCTTAATAGGGAAGCTATGGGGTTAATTTTGGTTTGGTTTTTATCACTCCTTCTAGAAAGTCCTCGGTGAGACTGTTAGCTATTTAAATCCCTGAAGCTCTGACTTCCACTAACAGTTAATATTTCTTCTTACCAGGTCTATAGGTCAGATATGTGCTCCTGTTGTGTCATCCTAATTTATTGTGTTCTTTGACTATCAGCTTGTATTTTGACCATCCACTTGATTCCTGATTTTGTTTCTGACATGACCACTTGGGATGGACCCCAGGTGACCACCCTTCTTGCCGCCAACTTGCTCCACCAAGGGTCCTTGTGTAAGACCAGATCCATGAAAAAGTGGCTTGCATTAAGCTAGTCTGTGGAAGTGTGTCACCCCAGGCCTGGATGCCACAAATTTTAAAGGCTGTGTCTGAGAGCAGGAGGGAGGTTCCCTGGTTAGGGACAATTAGCATGCAGCACCTCCTGTCCCAGGCCAGTAGGGGGAGCAGGCTGCCCTATAAAAGCTGGAACTGGGGCAGGGTTAGAGGGACCTGAACCCACTTCTGAAGTGACCAGAAGGGTTCCTTAGAGGAAGGGACAGGTCAGCAGCAGCTGAGGAGTCCGTGAGGCAGAGGAGGAACTGCAGGCCAGGGACAGAGGCAACGAGAGCCGGACCTGGCAAAGAATTAATCTAACCGGACATTGGGGTCCGAGGCTGTAAAGACGCTAAATCCAGCAGCAGAGAACCAATCTGCGGGGGATTTCATGTCCTTTGGCCAAAGAAGCCCGGAGGCTCCGCCACAACAGAAGGGACCAGCAAAGCCAAGAGAGGCCAGAGGTAAAAGGAGCCCAAGTTGTAAGCCATATGGGTGAGAATACACGGCACGCTCAGACACGTGGGCTATTTTACCACTAAAGGCGGAAATAGTCAGAAAGAGCTTAGAGAGCACGGTAGGCCTACACCCTCACCCTGACCAGAGGGGCTTCCCGAGTGTTCTCAGACATCCAGGCCCTCTTCTAGCCGGTACTGTTGTTGGGTCATTACCATCTGTTACAATAAAGACCCTGAACTGTTTAAGCGGACTCTGCATTCTGACTATCGCGTCCGGAACTATCACCCCCAACATCCACCTACACTGCCCTGGGGCTACACTCCTCCCGTGGGGAGTTATACCATTCCTGTGCTGCTCACCAACACCATCCCTAGCGGTCTGTCCTGCAGCGGCGGTTATCCCTGACCGCAATCCACGGGTGGCGTAGTCGGACTTTCACATTCACAAATCTATAAATAGACTGCCACAACATTGGTCTGACCACCCTGAGCCATGGGACCGGGTTGCCACTACTACCCCCATCAGCACCGTACACCAGAAGACCCGGTTTCGAGTACCCCACGGCCAAGAGGGCGAGTCAGCTTTGGCGTAGTCGGCAGGATTCTGACCAACCCGCCACAAACGGGTATTGCGTGCCTGAAAAGACTTTATACTTACCTGAGTGAAGTTTCCCGCCATTCGGGGCCGTTTCCCGCCAAAAGGCACCATCTTCGGGACGCCGCGCTGGAAGAAGAGGGGCATGAACACCAAAAGCGCGTGAGACCTGAAGCCCCGCCCTACGTCCGGACGCTGCGCAAGGTCCTGGAAGGAGAGAGAGTGACGCTGACGTCACCAGGACGCGACGCAAGGTCCTCGCCCAGAGCAGCGCTAGCGGAACCGCGGCCTACGGAAGAGGATCAACGGAAGGTAGGCCACGGTTAACTAGGGGGGAGGAAGATGTCGGACGTGGAGGGACCCTCTACTACCAGCGTAGCCCCTGCAGCTGTGATGCCGTTGTCCATGCCCTATATCCCCGGGGCGGCCTGGCTGCCCCAGTATGCCGGTGAGTCGCCAGCTGAGGAGAGAAGGACTGTAAAGGACATTTTGGCCCAGCTGCGGGGTACCTTTGACACCCGCACCTCCGCTGAAATTAAAATGCGGTTCTACGGATGTAAGCAGCGGACACAGGACAGCATCAGAGATTATGCCCTAAATTTACAGGAAGCCTTGGGGGCAATTAAGCAAGCTGACCCTGGCAGCATGCAGGATACAGATAAACTATTGACTGACCATTTCATAGAAGGTCTGCTTTCCAGTGCCCACAGAACCCAGCTGCGCCTCATGGACCTACAGAACCCCGATTTGACTTTTGCACAGTTCAAAGATAGGGCCATCCGGGTGCTCCGAGATCCCGCACCAGGTGGCGCTGTAGCTTCCCGGCGCCCTGCCAACACTTACCACCAGGGGGCGGCGCCCTACCCTGCAGACCTTGTGGGGGCTGATGCGCAGGCCCTAAACCCATCCCCGCCTGCAAACCTGCACCATCAGGTCCAAGAACTAACAAAGAGTGTTGCTGCATTGACCAGGACCGTACAGTCGTTACAGAAGGACCCGTCAGGACCAATCAAGCTGACTTCCAGTCCAGAGGATGTCCCGTGGCGTCGATGGAGGAGGATCCCGTCATTCAGAGGGAGGCCCACCGACCGTTAGACTGAGGATGGACAGCCGATTTGCGGCCGTTGCGGCCAACCGGGACACATAGCCAGGTACTGTACTTTAAACGGGTCCGACCTGGGGCAGAGGGCCAACCCCCAGGCATAAGGTCATCAGGCCCGTCTAATTGGCGCGATAAGTACGTGGGGGGGCGCCCGGTTTTACCCGTAGTGCTGGACGGTATCCCCCTCAGTGCACTGCTGGACACCGGGTCCCAAGTGACTACCATCCCCTATGTACTTTTCAAGCGGTACTGGAGTGACACTGATATACCCGTTATCCAGACGATGACTTGAGCATCATCGCCAGCAATGGCCAACCCGTGCCGCAGGTGGGGTTCAGAGAGATGACCATTAAGATTGGTAAAGTTGAACTGCCGGCACAGGGAGTGATTATTGTGGACATTGACAGTCGAGAAAGTCACCCTAAAATAACCTTGAGTACTAACGTGATTGAAAATTGTCTTTCTGAAGTAATTGTAATTTTGCAGCAGGTGGCGATGAATGCGAGTTCCAGCCAACAGAGAGTCCTCCAGAAAGAGATAAGAGCTCTGATGAGACGACAACAGGTAGAACTGTCTGGTGGTGAGATCGGTAGCGTGAGGATGAGTGACCCGTTCCCCATTTCCATGCCTCCCAAAAGTGAAATGATGATCTGGTGTCGGACTGCAATCGGGTTGAGAGGAAGAGACTACCAAGCCATGGTAGAACCCGTGTACTCAGACAGCAGGCCCACCATTTTGACAGCCCGGGGGGTGGTTGATGTCCGTCATGGGAGGGTGCCCGTTCGCATTCTCAACATTGGGAAAAGGGAAGTACATTTACCCAGGTACGCTACACTTGCCAAATTGTTTGCTGTCGAACACAATGCTCTAAGGGTCGTGGAGCCCTTGCCTCCATCTACCCCGGTGGAGGATAATGGCTCCCAGAAACACAAGGAGGACTGGTGCCAGAAACTCCATGTGGGTGCTGACTCCACTCCCCTGCACCAAAAACAAGGAGTCTACCGGGTGGTGAGAGAATCTTTAGTAAGCACCCGCTGGACTTCGGCAGAGTGAAAGGGGTAGAACACCACATCCCCATGGGGAGCCACCCACCAATAAAAGAAAGATACAGACCTGTACCCCCCGCACACTATCAGAACGCAAAGGGCATGCTGAGAGAAATGAAAGAAGCCGGGGTCATTAGAGACAGTTGTAGCCCCTGGGCAGCCCCCTTGGTTCTGGTAAAAAAGAAAGACGGTACCATGAGAATGTGCGTGGACTATAGACAAGTCAATCATATCACCCATAAAGTCGCATACCCGTTACCTAGAATAGAGGAGTCTTTAGCAGCCCTAAAATCAGCTAATTTCTTCTCTACTTTGGACCTTACTAGCGGGTACTGGCAGGTTCCTGTGGCAGAGGCTGACAAGGAGAAGACCGCCTTCACCACCCCGATGGGATTAAGCGAATTCAACTGTATGCCCTTCAGGCTCTGCAACGCACCCGGGACCTTCCAGAGGCTGACGGAATGCTGCCTAGGGCACCGAAACTTTGAGACGGTCCTACTTTACTTGGACGACATGATTGTATATTCGAAGACCTACAAGGACCATCTAAAACACCTGGCAGAGGTGTTCGAAGCCCTGGCAGGCTATGGCCTGAAAGTGAAACCCTCCAAATGTCACCTGTTGAAACCAAAGGTACAGTACCTGGGGCACGTGGTGAGTGCTGAGGGAGTAGCCCCCGACCCCGACAACAGCCATCAAGAGCTGGCCAATCCCCTCTAACATCAAAGAAGTGAGGCAATTCCTCGGGTTGGTAGGCTACTACCGAAGGTTCATCCCCGGGTTCACTAAGATGGCAGCTCCAATGCAGGACCTCCTGATAGGTCTGTCTAAATCCAGAAGTCACAAGCCACCCTTCAAGTGGGATAAGTTGGAAGAGGATTCCTTCCGCCAGCTGAAAATGGCCCTCACGGGGGATAAAATTCTGGCCTACCCTGATTATGGCCAGCCTTTTATCCTCCACACCGATGCCAGTAATGTGGAGCTAGGAGCCATACTGTCCCAAAACCAACAGGGCAGGGAACGAGTGATAGCGTATGCCAGCCGGAAGCTGAGGCCCACTGAAAGAAACCCGGAGAATTACAGCTCCTTCAAGCTAGAATTCTTGGCAGTGGTGTGGGCCGTCACAGAACGGTTTAAACATTACCTGGCCTCCGTAAAGTTCACTGTGTACACGGACAACAATCCGTTGACACATCTCGACAATGCTAGACTTGGTGCCCTAGAGCAGCGGTGGATGGCTCGGCTGTCAAATTATGACTTCACAATCAAATACCGAGCGGGCCGAACCAATGCCAACGTAGACGCACTATCAAGAATGCCTCACTTACCCGACAGGGAAGAAGATCCAGAAGAGCTGGAGGAGGTGGAGCTCCCTGCGTTCCACCGGTATGGGGCCACTCAGTATTCTCACCGAGTAAGAGACAAAGACCTAACCACCGTCATGTTCAACCCCTTACCCCACCACGGCTGGGCTGAAATGCAAGATGGTGACCCTGCAATTCGCCTGGTGAAAGACATGTTAACCCAGGCAGACGCTAGCCCTGGCCTGGACGCTCCAGAGGAAGCCAAGCAGTTATGGAAGGAGAAAAGCAGGCTATTCTTCTACAAAGGTAAGCTGTGCAGAAGGCTTGTTAACCACCAGACGCACGAGCTGACCTGGCAAGTAGTGGTCCCAAGACGAGATGCAGCAATGGTCCTGGAGGCCTACCATGACAGAGCGGGACACTTCGGTTGGAAGAAACTAGAGTTCCTACTGAGAGAACGGTTCTTCTGGATCGGTATGAGAGGGGCCATAGAGAAGTGGTGCAGGGACTGCGGCCCATGTAACCTCAGAAGGAAGGATCGTACCAGCCAGAAGACACCCTTGAGGCTCATTGTCACCAGGCAGCCTCTTGAGCTGGTAGCTCTGGACCATGTAAAATTGGCTCCAAGCCGGTCGGGCTACGTCTATGCCCTGACAATAGTGGATCACTATTCCCGGTTCCTGGTGGTGGTTCCTGTTAAAGACTTGACAGCCCAAACAGCGGCCAGAGCCTTCCAACAACACTTCTGCCGTCCACACGGGTATCCGGAACAGGTCTTGATAGATCAAGGTTCAGCGTTTGAGGCGGAAATCTTCCAGGAGTTCTGCAACCTCTACGGCTGTAAGAAGATTCGGACAACGCCTTACCACCCGGAAACCAACGGGCTGTGTGAGAAAATGAATAATTTCGTCATTGATCTCCTCAAGACGTTGCCCCTGGAAGAACGCAGCCTGTGGCCGGAGAAGCTGCCAGACCTGATAGACTTATACAACCATATCCCGGTGAATGCTACAAATTGCACCCCGGCTTACCTGATGATAGCAAGACCAAGTAAGCTGCCGATAGACCTGGAGATGGGAGTCCTGACACCCGAGGACACCTCCCCAGATGCGGACTGGGATACGGAACGGCGGCTACAGTACAAGAAGGTACAGGAGAGCGTGGAGAGGAGCCTGGCTCAAGCAAGAGAAAAGCAAGAGAGGCTCTTCAACCAACATGCCCCTGCTGGTCCCCTGGAACCTGGCGAGCAGGTCCTGAAATGGAAGAGAAAGCTTCACAAGCTAGATGACCAGTGGGAGAGAGATCCGTACACAGTACTGCCGTCCAACCACGACAACTCGAAGGTATGTGTAATTACCAAGGATGGAGGAGAAACCACTAGCACCGTCTCCAGAGACTACCTAAAAAGGTGCCCCAAGCCACTACAGAGTGCAGGAGAAGATCAAGATGACCTTGAACCCGAAGAGGACAAGGAAGAAATGATCAGCACAGTTCTTGGAGAGTTTCCCCGGCCCTGGACTCGGATAAATGATGCAATAGTGGTACCCGTCCTACACTTCCTTCAACCAACCCAGCAAGAACCTACAGGAGAGCAGGAAGAGTCAGAAGAACAAGCAGCCCCAGAGGCAGAAGAACCCATGCCAGCAGCCCAGGAGAGTCAACCCTCTGCTGACAGTGAGCCTGCCATGCCTGCGGTAAGCCAAAGGACCCGCAGACAGCTGCCTGCACTGCCTGCAGACCCAGCTAGTAGCTGTACCCTTAATGCTAGTGTGTCACCCTGGCCTGGATGCCACAAATGTTTAATAAAGCTGTGTCTGAGAGCAAGGGGGAGGTTCTCTGGTCAGGGACCATCAGCATGCAGCACCTCCTGTCCCAGGCCAGTAGGGGGAGTAGGCTGCCCCTATAAAAGCTGGAACTGGGGGCAGGCTTAGAGAGTTCTGGACGACCTGTCTCTGGAGTGAGAGGTGTCCCAGAGAAGGGAGAGCCAGTTCAGCTGAGGCTGAGGAGGACGAGTGGCAGTAGAGGAGCCACAAGCCAGGGACGGAAGGCGAGGGGAGCCTGTCCTGGCTGAGAGAGAAACTGAACTACCGGACTTTGGTGTCCGAGGCTGTTAGGATTCCAAGTCCTACAGCAAATAACCAGTCCGCAGGGGATTGTATGTCCCTTGGCCTAAGAAGCCCGGAGGTTCCGCCACAGCAGAAGGGACCAGCAAAGCTGCACCAGGCCAAGAATAGAAAGGAACCCAAGTTGCAAGCCATACGGGCGAGAAGACACACCCAGCTCAGGAACGTGGGCTGTTACACCACCAGGAGGGAAATAGCCAGAAAGAGCGCAGAGAATATGGTAGGCCTTCACCGTCACCCTGACCAGGGCCAGCTTCCCACTTGTTCTCAGACATCCAGGCCCCCTCCTAGCCGGGACTGTTTTTGGGTCATCTCACCTGTTCTAATAAAGACCCTGAACTGTTTAAGAGGCCTCCGTCTCCTGGCTATTGCGATCGGAATCATCCCCTCCATCATCCATCTATATACTGCCCTGGGGCCACACTCCTCCCGTGGGGAGTTATACTACTTAGTGCTGCACACCTACTTCTGCCCCAGCGGCCTGCACTGCAGCGGCGGTTAACCCTGACCGCAATCCACGGGTGGCATAGTCGGACATTTAAAGCCCTACAAATAGACTGCCACAACGTTTGGTCTGACCACCCTGAGCCACGGACCGGGTTGCCACTACTACCCCCATTATTGCCCTGTTGCCCCGGCTCCGAGTGCCCCACGGCCCAGGGGACGAGTCAGATTTGGCGTAGTCGGCAGGATTGTGACCAACCCGCCACAAATGGGTATTGCTCGCCTGAAAAAGACTGTACACGTACCTTGAAAAGAGGCTTCCCGCCATCCGGAGCCGTTTCCCGCCATCTTCAGTCGCCTCCCGCCATCTTCAGCCGTTTTCCCGCCATCGGACGCCATCTTCAGGACACCGCGCGGGAAGAAGAGGGGCGTGGACGTCCAAACCGCGCGAGACCTGAAGCTCCGCCCTACGCACCGACGCTGCGTAAGGTCCTGGAAGGGAGAGAGAGCGACGCTGACGTCACCAGGACGCGACGCAAGGTCCTTGCCCGGAGCAGCACCAGCAGAGCCGTGGCCTACAGAAGAGGACCGTCGGAAGGTAGGCCACGGTTAACTAGGGGGGAGGAAGATGACGGACGCGGAGGGACCTTCTACCACCAGCGTGGCTGCAGCAGCGGTGATGCCGTTCTCTATTCCCTACATCCCCGGAGCAGCCTGGCTGCCCCAATACTCAGGGGAATCCCATACATTGACTGACTTTAAAGAAGGACTGCACAGTTTATTTAAAGTTTATCCCCTGACAGAAGAACAAAAAGTGAGCATTCTGACGGGGCAGCTAACCGGTGCAGCCCAGCGGGAGGTGAAATCCTGGTCAGATGAGGAGAAAAGGACAGTAAAGGACATTCTGACCCGGCTGCGGAGTACCTTTGTTACCCGTACCTCAGCAGAGATTAAAATGCGTTATATGGCTGTAAGCAGCGAGCCCAGGATAGTATCAGAGACTATGCCTTGAACCTGCAAGAAGCCCTGAGAGCTATCAAACAAGCTGACCCAGGTAGCGTGCAGGACACCGATAAGCTGTTAACTGACCAGTTCATAGAAGGTCTGCTGTCCAGCGCCCACAGGACCCAGCTGCGCCTCATGGCATTACAGAACCCCGATTTGACTTTTGCGCAGTTCAAGGATAGGGCCATCCGGGTGCTCCGAGAACCCCCACCAAGTGGCGCTGTAACTTCCCGGCGCCCTGCCATTACTTAACACCAGGGGGTGGCGCCCTACCCTGCAGGCCTTGTGGGGGCTGATGCGCAGGTCTCAAGCCCATCCCCGCCTGCAGACCTGCACCATCAGGTCCAGGAACTAACCAGAAGTGTTGCTGCATTGACCAGGACCGTACAGTCGTTACAGGTGGACCCGTCAGGACCCATCAAGCTGGCTTCCAGTCCAGAGGATGTCCCATGGTGTCGACAGAGGAGGATCCCGCCATTCAGAGGGAGGCCCGCCGACCGCTACACTGAGGATGGACAGCCGATTTGCCACCATTGCAGTCAGCCAGGACACCTAGCAAGGTACTGTACTTTAAATGGGTCCGACCTGGGGCAGAGGGCCAACCCCCAGGCATAAGGTCACCAGGCTCGTCTAATTGGCATGATAAGTACGTGGGGGGAAGCCCGGTCTTACCCGTAGTGCTGGACGGTATCCCCATGAGTGCACTGCTGGACACCGGGTCTCAAGTGACTACCATCCCCTACGTACTTTTCAAGCGGTACTGGAATGACGCGGATATAACCAGTTATCCAGATGATGACTTAAGCATCATCGCCAGCAATGGCCAACCTGTGCCGCAAGTGGGGTTCAGAGAGATGACCATCAAGATTGGTAAAGTTGAACTGCCGGCACAGGGAGTGATCATTGTGGACATTGATCGCCGTGAGAGTCACCCTAAAATAACTGTGGGTACCAACGTGATTGAAAACTGTCTTTCAGAAGAAATTATGATTTTGCAGCAGGTGTGGATTAATGCTCGTTCCAGCCAACAGAGAGTCCTCAACAAAGAGATAAAGGCTCTGATGAGACGGCAGCAGGTAGAACTGTCTGGTGGTGAGATTGGTAGCGTAAGAATGAGTGACCCATTCCCCATTTCCATGCCTCCTAAAAGTGAAATGATGATCTGGTGTCGGACTGCAATCGGGTTGAGAGGCAGAGACTACCAAGCCATGGTAGAACCCGTGTACTCAGACAGCAGGCCCACCATTTTGAGAGCCCGGGGGGTGGTTGATGTCCATCATGGGAGGGTGCCCGTTTGCATTCTCAACATTGGGGAGAGGGAGGTACACTTACCCAGGTACGCTACACTTGCCAAACTGTTTGCTGTTGAACACAAAGCTATCAGGGCCGTGGAACCTTTGCCTCCATCTCCACAGGCGGAGGGTAATGGCTCCCAGAAACAAAAGGAGGACTAGTGCCAGAAACTCCACATGGGTGCTGACTCCACTCCCCTGCACCAAAAACAAGGAGTCTACCAGGTGGTTCAGGAGTACGAGAGAATTTTTAGTAAACACCCGCTAGACTTCGGCCGAGTAAAGGGAGTGGAACACCACATCCCCACGGGGAGCCACCCACCAATAAAAGAGAGGCACAGACGTGTACAAGCTGCACATTATCAGAACGCAAAGGGCATGCTAAGAGAAATGAAAGAAGCTGGCGTCATTAGAGATAGCTGTAGCCCCTGGGCAGCCCCCTTGGTTCTGGTAAAAAAGAAAGACGGTACCATGAGAATGTGCATGGACTATAGACAAATCAACCGTATCACCCAAAAAGACGCGTATCCGTTACCTAGGATAGAGGAGTCCTTGGCCGCCCTAAAATCAGCTAACTTCTTCTCTACTTTGGACCTTACTAGCGGGTACTGGCAGGTTCCTGTGGCAGAGGCTGACAAGGAGAAGACCGCCTTCACCACCCCGATGGGACTGAGCGAGTTCAACTGTATGCCCTTCAGGCTCTGCAATGCACCAGGGACCTTCCAGAGGCTGATGGAATGCTGTCTAGGGCACCGAAACTTTGAGACGGTCCTATTTTACCTGGACGACGTGATCGTCTATTCGAAGACCTATGAGGACCATCTAAAACACCTGGCAGAGGTGTTCGAAGCCCTGGCAGACTATGGCATGAAGGTGAAACCATCAAAGTGTCACCTGTTGAAACCGAAGCTCCAGTACCTAGGGCACGTGGTGAGTGCAGAAGGAGTAGCCCCCGACCCTGACAAGGTCACAGTAATCAAGAGCTGGCCAAGCCCCTCAAACATCAAGGAAGTGAGGCAGTTCCTCGGGTTGGTAGGCTACTACCGAAGGTTCATCCCCGGGTTCACTAAGATGGCAGTTCGAATGCAGGACCTCCTGATAGGTCAATCCAAATCCAGAAGTCAAAAGCCACCCTTCAAGTGGGACAAGCCGGAAGAGGAGTCCTTCCGCCAGTTGAAGATGGCCCTCACGGGGGATGAGATCCTGGCCTACCCCGATTATGGCCAGCCTTTTATCCTCCACACAGACGCCAGTAATGTGGGGCTGGGAGCCGTGCTGTCACAAAACCAACAGGGCAGAGAAATGGTGATCGCATATGCCAGCCGGAAGCTGAGGCCCACTGAAAGAAACCCGGAGAATTACAGCTCCTTCAATCTAGAATTCTTGGCAGTGGTGTGGGCCATCACAGAATGGTTTAAGCATTACCTGGCCTCCGCAAAGTTCACTGTGTACACAGACAACAACCCGCTGACACACCTGGACAATGCAAGACTAGGTGCCCTAGAGCAGCAGTGGATGGCGCGACTCTCGAATTATGACTTCACGATCAGGTACGGGCAGGCAGAACCAATGCCAACGCTGACGCCCTATCAAGAATGCCTCACTTACCTGACAGAGGCGAAGACCCAGAAGAGCTGGAGGAGGTAGAACTCCCTGCGTTTCACCGGTATGGAGCCACTCAATACTCCCACCGCGTGAAGGAGGAAGACTTAACAACCATCATGATCAATCCCCTACCTCACCACAGCTGGGTCGAGACCCAAGATAGTGACCCTGCGATCCGCATGGTGAAAGACCTGCTGACCCGGGAAGACGCCCGTCTAAATCCGGATGCTCCAGAGGAAGCCAAGCAGCTATGGAAAGAGAAGAGCAGGCTGTTCCTCTATGAAGGTAAGCTGTGCAGGAGACTCGTCAACCACCGGACGTACGAGCTGACCTGGCAAGTCGTGGTCCCAAGGCGAGATGCAGCTATGGTCCTGGAGGCTTACCATGACAGAGCAGGGCACTTCGGCTGGAAGAAACTGGAGTTGCTGCTAAGAGGACGGTTCTTCTGGATCGGCATGAGAGGGGCTGTAGAGAAGTGGTGCAGAGACTGTGGCCCTTGTAATCTAAGGAGGAAGGACCGCACCAGCCAGAAGACACCCTTGAGGCCCATCGTCACCAAGCAGCCTCTTGAGCTGGTAGCTCTGGACCACATCAAATTGGCTCCAAGCCGGTCAGTATACATTTATGCCCTGACAATCGTGGACCACTATTCCCGATTTCTAGTGGTGGTCCCTGTAAAAGACTTGACAGCTCAAACGGCGGCCAGAGCCTTCCAGCAACACTTCTGCCGCCCACACGGGTATCCGGAACAGGTCCTGACAGACCAGGGTCCAGCGTTTGAGGCTGAAATCTTCCAAGAGTTCTGCAACCTCTATGGCTGTAAGAAGATTCGGACAATGCATTACCACCCACAAACCAATGGGATGTGTGAGAAAATGAACAATATAGTCATTGATCTCCTGAAGACGTTGCCCCTGGAGGAACGCAGCCTGTGGCCGGAAAAACTGCCGGACCTGATAGACTTATACAACCATATCCCGGTGAATGCTACAAACTGCACCCCGGCTTACCTGATGCGAGCCAGACCAGGTAAGCTGCCCATAGACCTGGAGATGGGAGTCCTAACACCCGAGGACACCTCCTCAGATGCGGACTGGGATACGGAAAGGCGACTGCAGTACAAGAAGGTACAGGAGAGTGTGGAGAAAAGCCTGGCCCAGGTGAGAGAAAGGCAAGAGAGACTCTTCAACCAACAGCCCCTGCTGGTCCCCTAGAACCTGGTGAGCAGGTCCTGAAGCGAAGGAGAAGGCTACACAAGCTGGACGACCAGTGGGAAAGGGAACTCTACACAGTACTGCAGTCTGATCACGACAACCCGAAGGTGTGCGTGATCACCAAGGATGGAGGAGAAACCACTAGTACTGTCTTCAGAGACCACCTAAAAAGGTGCCCCGAGCAACTACAGAGTGCAGAAGAGGATCAAAGTGACCTTGAACCCGCAGGGGACAAGGAAGAGATGATCAGCACAGTTCTTGGGGAGTTCCCTCAGTCCTGGACTCGAATAAATGATGCCATAGTGGTACCCGTCCTGCATTTCCTGCAACCAATTCAGCAACAACCTACACTAGAGCAGGAAGGTGAAGAAGAACAAGCAGCCCCAGAGGCAGAAGAGCCTGTACCAGCAGCCCAGGAGAGTCAACCCTCTGCTGACAGTGAGCCTGCCATGCCTGCGGTAAGCCAGAGGACCCGCAGACAGCTGCCTGCCCTGCCTGTAAGTCTAGCCAGTGATTG
This sequence comes from Phyllobates terribilis, assembly GCF_046119375.1. Classification (NCBI taxonomy): domain Eukaryota; kingdom Metazoa; phylum Chordata; class Amphibia; order Anura; family Dendrobatidae; genus Phyllobates; species Phyllobates terribilis. The sequence continues at coordinate 795,318,843 of NW_027362761.1, forward strand.
CACCCCGAGCGCTAGTGAGAAAAGCCAGGTTAGACCATCACCAGACAGTGGGTTACGTAGGTCAACCCGGAGCATCAAGGGGCAAATACCAGCTCGCTGGAGAGTGTAGGGTGTGATAGCAAATGTAAATAGCCTGCAAAATGTTGAATTGTTTAAAATATAATTGCATGACCAGTAACTACGCGTTTTCTCAGTTTCTTTCAGTTAATACATGGACTAACAGGTTATGGACTGTGAGTAACTGAGACTTTCCTGTAAATACGTTTGGAGCTTAACCAACGGAAGGAACAAGGACTGTCAAACACTTGGGGCTACGGCAGACCCCCCACCTGGTTAAAGCTCCCCATTGTTGTTGGTGAGATGGACACCCGATCACAGACCACACTGTGACCTTAAGAACTCAACCTGTGCGTTGTTTGTTTCTACCTGCCTTATAATGTTTTTGTGGTCATGCATATTACTCTTGTTTCTTGTTTAGTCCCGGAGTACTAAATTTTACTAGGGGGGAATGTGTCACCCTGGCCTGGATGACATAAATGTTTAATAAAGCTGTGTCTGAGAGCAAGGGGGAGGTTCTCTGGTCAGGGACCATTAGCATGTAGCACCTCCTGTCTCAGGCCAGTAGGGGGAGCAGGCTGCCCCTATAAAAGCTGGAACTGGGGGCAGGGTTAGAGAGTTCTGGACGACCTGTCTCTGGAGTGAGAGGTGTCCCAGAGAAGGGAGAGCCAGTTCAGCTGAGGCTGAGGAGGACGAGTGGCAGTAGAGGAGCCACAAGCCAGGGATGGAAGGCGAGGGGAGCCTGTCCTGGCTGAGAGAGAAACTGAACTACCGGACTTTGGTGTCCGAGGCTGTTAGGATTCCAAGTCCTACAGCAAATAACCAGTCCGCAGGGGATTGTATGTCCCTTGGCCTAAGAAGCCCGGAGGTTCCGCCACAGCAGAAGGGACCAGCAAAGCTGCACCAGGCCAAGAATAGAAAGGAACCCAAGTTGCAAGCCATACAGGCGAGAAGACACGCCGAGCTCAGGAACGTGGGCTGTTACACCACCAGGAGGGAAATAGCCAGAAAGAGCGCAGAGAATATGGTAGGCCTTCACCCTCACCCTGACCAGGGCCAGCTTCCCACTTGTTCTCAGACATCCAGGTCCCCTCCTAGCCGGGACTGTTTTTGGGTCGTCTCACCTGTTCTAATAAAGACCCTGAACTGTTTAAGAGGCCTCCGTCTCCTGGCTATTGCGATCGGAATCATCCCCTCCATCATCCATCTATATACTGCCCTGGGGCCACACTCCTCCCGTGGGGAGTTATACTACTTAGTGCTGCACACATACATCTGCCCCAGCGGCCTGGACTGCAGCGGCGGTTTACCCTGACCGCAATCCATGGGTGGCGTAGTCGGACATTTAAAACCCTACAAATAGACTGCCACAACGTTTGGTCTGACCACCCTGAGCCACGGACTGGGTTGCCACTACTACCCCCATTATTGCCCTGTTGCCCGGCTCCGAGTGCCCCATGGCCCAGGGGGTGAGTCACTAGTGGGGAAAGCCAGGTTAGACCACCACCAGACAGTGGGTTACGCAGGTCAACAACGAGCACTAGGGGGCAGATGCCCGCTCGCTGGAAAATATGGGGTGTATTAAGAACTGTAAATAACCCTTATAAATAATTGTCAAATGTTGAAATGTTTGAAAAGTTAATTGCATGATCAGTGATTATGTGTTTCAGTTTCTTTCAGTTGACTATATGGACTAACAGGTTATGAACTTTGAGTAACCGGGACTGCTTGTAAATAATTGCACAAAGTGCCTCCTTTTGAAGCTTAACCGAGGAATGAATAAAGACTGTCAAGGACTCGGGGCTAGGACAGACCCCCACCTGGTTTAAGCTCCCTTTTGCTGGTGATATGGACACCCGGTCACAGACCACACTGTGACCTAAAGAACTCAATTGTGTTTTGTTTGTTGCCATGTATTAATGTTGTGTTTATGGTCGTGCATATGTTACCCGGTTGTTTTTGGCCAAAAAGGCTCAGTCCCGGAGTACTAAACTTTTACTAGGGGGGAATGTGTCACCCCAGGCCTGGATGCCACAAATATTAAAGGCTGTGTCTGAGAGCAGGAGGGAGGTTCCCTGGTTAGGGACAATTAGCATGCAGCACCTCCTGTCCCAGGCCAGTAGGGGGAGCAGGCTGCCCTATAAAAGCTGGAACTGGGGCAGGGTTAGAGGGACCAGAACCCACTTCTGAAGTGACCAGAAGGGTTCCTTAGAGGAAGGGACAGGTCAGCAGCAGCTGAGGAGTCCGTGAGGCAGAGGAGGAACTGCAGGCCAGGGACAGAGGCGACGAGAGCCGGTCCTGGCAAAGAATTAATCTAACCGGACATTGGGGTCCGAGGCTGTAAAGACTCTAAATCCAGCAGCAGAGAACCAATCTGCGGGGGATTTCATGTTCTTTGGCCTAAGAAGCCCGGAGGCTCCGCCACAACAGAAGGGACCAGCAAAGCCAAGAGAGGCCAGAAGTAAAAGGAGCCCAAGTTGCAAGCCATACGGGTGAGAATACACGGCACGCTCAGGCACGTGGGCTATTTTACCACTAAAGGAGGAAATAGTCAGAAAGAGCTTAGAGAGCACGGTAGGCCTACTCCCTCACCCTGACCAGAGGGGCTTCCCGAGTGTTCTCAGACATCCAGGCCCTCTTCTAGCCGGTACTGTTGTTGGGTCATTACCATCTGTTACAATAAAGACCCTGAACTGTTTAAGCGGACTCTGCATTCTGACCATCGCGGCCGGAACTATCACCCCCAACATCCACCTACACTGCCCTGGGGCTACATTCCTCCCGTGGGGAGTTATACCATTCCTGTGCTGCTCACCAACACCAGCCCTAGCGGTCTGTCCTGCAGCGGCGGTTATCCCTGACCGCAATCCACGGGTGGCATAGTCGGACTTTCACATTCACAAATCTATAAATAGACTGCCACAACATTGGTCTGACCACCCTGAGCCACGGGACCGGGTTGCCACTACTACCCCCATCAGCACCGTACACCAGAAGACCCGGTTTCGAGTACCCCACGGCCCAGGGGGCGAGTCAGAAGCTCTATTAAAAGCTGTCAAGCTTCCATGAACAGTGCTATCATGACAAGCACAATCATTCAGCACTCAGAAATGGTGGGAGAATGAATCGTTTGAGACATATAACAACCATTGTATTCATCACCACATGGAGGACTACAGAAAGAGAACAAGACAAACAATAGTTGTCATACAACATAGTCTAGAACATAGCATTATCTGTTATCAGCTAAAGAGAATCCCTCCACAGCATAACTATAATGGTGCACTGTCTGAGGAATGCTGATAGCTCTTATTAGGGCTTTCATGGACAGACTATGTACAAGCCACTATGTTTAACTGGTTCCACAGGAAACCTTGTACAGGTCAGGGACCATAAGTTATGTGTATGGAGTGGCTGCTGGAGTGAGCTGGCAGAAAGAAGTGTCATATCCAGGAGGTTAAAGTCAGGGACAAATTCATTGGACAGACATGTGGTCAAGAAGCTGCTGAGATCAGTGATGAAAATAAAACAAGATGAGCAGGAGCACGGTAACATGATTATAAACCAGGGTAAGTATAACATAACTGGCAGCTAAAAGTAACTGTTGAGGGTTTACATAGAGAGAATCCTTGCCCTAGGCTGTAAGGAGTCAATTACAACAGAAAATAGGCAGCCTGGTGCAAGACATACACATCCTATTTGGGCAGGACCACAAGTCCCAGTCAAACTAATGTAAAGAGATCTAATCTGCACTGAATTATGCTACTGAAGAGACTGATGTTACTGTGCCTGCAGTATTAGACTGTACTGTAATGAAGATTGTTTCTGTAATATCCCTGAATCGCACTAGCCGTGCTTCACATTAAATTCCACTGTTAAACTGATGAAAAAGACTCTTGTCAGATGTGTCTGGTCAGCAACTGAATCTATCGTGTGCCTGAGAGAAGCTGCAGCCTATGGTCGCCCTGAGTAATGGTTCCCCCAGGATTCCAATGAATTCATGAAACCTGTCTTGCCCTATCTGAACCTAGTGGCGTGCGTGTAACATTGGTGGCCCGTATGGGGAGTCCTGAGCAGGAATTAGCGTGTAGAGGGAGAAGAGAAAAAGTGTCTAGAAAAACACAGCAGCACAGCACCTCAACTCAATTCTGCTACACCAGTTAAAGGGGACCATCCCTAAAGAAAACTCACTAGCAGCAATGGATGTGGAAATACAAATGGACAGAATTAGTGAGCTGTTTCTTCAGTTAACCTGTGAAGAATTGAGAACAGTAGCAGAACATATAAAGATGTCAGAAGAACAGATTTCTAAAGCACACAACCGCAGGCAGCTATTAGCTGCTATTAATGCAAAAATGGATGAGCTGGGGGACAAAGAAGCTGAAGAAGTCATGGGGACTTTCCTCCAGGAGCTAACACAGTTTCTAACCAGGTTGAAGTTGGAGGATGAAGGGGCGGCACCAATTACCAAAAGCGGGAACCTCCGTCCACAGACTGAACTACAGGAATTGAAAGAACAATTCAAAGCCCTAACAACACCCCTGCAGGAATCGACCAAAATCTCTGACAGACTCTGAATGGATGACAGAACCTTTAACCTGCTCAGGTTAGATAAATCAGGAAGACAGTCCTCTCTAACACCACAAATCACCATAAGGAAAGAATTCAAGATCCTGGGACAGATTGGAGAGTGTGAACAGAAAGAGAAACTGTCTTATATGAACTTGTTGCACCAGATCGATGCAGGCTTACAGAAAGGCTACCAGCCAGATAAGATCGTTGAGGGGGTGGTGAAAGCGATCAGCCCAGGACTGAACCTCCGTAGTATGCTAGAAAATGAAGAGTCAATTGACCTTGCAACAGCTGAAGATGATTTTAAAAGGGCACTATAAAGAAGAGAGTATTTCAGAATTGTTCCACCGACTCATTAACCTCTCACAGAAAAATAATGAATCACCCCAAAGTTTCTTGTTATGAGAAAATGAACTGAAGGATAGATTGTTGTTTACATTCAGAGATGTAGAAGTGGAGGAGAAGTTTGATGCTGGACTAGTCCAGAAGAAGTTCTTGAGATCATTGGGAATGGGGTTAATCAGCAAAGACATCAAGTTGCAGCTGAAACAGTACCTAGAAGATCCTGGCTTTCTGGACGAAGTCCTAATTGAAAAAATGAATGAGGCAGCTGGTTTGGAGTCAGAGAGTGAACAAGAGTTAAAGAAAGGCTCTGCTCCTAAAATCACCAAAATGAGTCCGCTGAAGCTGGACTGTGTTATGTCACATCGAAACCGTTAAAACAGTATATCCCGCCAGTGTGAGACCCGCCCAGGGGTCTACCGTGAATTCAGTCTCCCCACCAAGGAACAAGAGTTCCCAGGGGAAGAAATTGCACAACCCACTTCGGGGTCCTGGGATCCCCCAGTAGCCCTGGAACACTTGTGTGATGAAGATCGAGGGGTAGCAAAACAGATGCTGAGAGAAGAGTGTCATGCTTTCTCCAAAGATGACTCCGAGATAGGCCGAATCCCGTCATTGCAATTGAAAATCAAAAAGACACGACCCCAGTAACCAGAAGTTACATGTCTGTGCCGAAACCATTACACCGTGAAGTGAAAGAGTATTTACCAGATCTAATCAACAGTGGTTGGGTCCAAAAGTCGAAGTCGTCTTATTCCTCTCCTATTGTTTTTGTTAGGAAGAAGGACGATACATTGAGACTCTGCTGTGATTATCGGGAACTAAACCGAAAGTCAGTACCTGATCGGCACCTGATACCAAAGATTCAAGATATGCTGGATAGCTTATCAGGAAGTACCTGGTTCTCTATCCTCGATCAGGGTAAAGTTGAAGAGTCTTTGGGTTTGTTGAAGAGTCCTGTAGACCTTTGACAGCATTCATCACACTGTGGGGGTTATATGAGTGGATCCGCATACAGTTTGAGCTCAGTTCAGCTCCAGCAGAATTCCAAAGGAGCATGGAGATATGTTTAGAAGGATTGAGGGACGATATCTGCCATCCGTACTTGGATGACAATGTGGTATGCAGCAAAACCTTCCGGGAGCATGTTGAACACGTGAGGACCGTATTACAGCGGTATCAACAACACAGAGTTAAGTTGACCCCAAAGAAGTGTGAACTGTTCAAAAGGCAAGTCCAATTTCTAGGGAAAATTGTGTCCGGAGAAGGATATACCATGGACCCAGCAGAAATCGCTCCGGTACTGGCCTTAAAAGACAAGCAGCCCTCTACTGTCGGGGAGTTGAGGCAAATATTAGGATTCCTCTCCTACTATCATACTTGGGATCGGAACTTCTCCAGGATTGCCGCCCCACTATACCTCCTCTTGGGGGAGACGACAGAGTCAACAACACCCACAGAGAAAAAGAAGAACGCGGGTAGGACCGGGCTTAAGAGAAACAACACCATTTCATCCCAACAGCCCATTCTCTTGACAGCAGACCACAAGGAGGTATTGGAAGAACTAGTAGACTACTTGGTAAAACCACCCACATTGAGCTATCCTGATTTCAACTTGCCATTTGTTCTTCATTGTGACGCTTCTCAAGTTGGACTGGGAGCTGCCCTGTATCAGCAACAAGATGGAAAATTGAGAGTCATTGGTTACGGTTCTAGAACGCTGACAGACGCCGAGAAGAATTATCATCTACATTCCGGAAAATTAGAGTTCCTGGCATTGAAATGGGCTATCTATGAATGATTTAGAGATTATCTCTACTACAACAAAGAGTTTGAGGTATACACTGACAACAACCCTTTGACCTATGTCCAAACTGAATGCAATGGGTCAAAGATGGGTCACTGAACTAGCGGACTTCAATTTCAGCATCAAGTACAGGCCAGGAAAATGCAATGCGGATGCTGATGGATTGTCGAGAATGCCACTAGAGCCTGAGGAGTTCATGCAAGAATGGTCAGAGGAAGTCAGTCTGGAAGCAATTGAGAGCACTACCCAAGCAGTATAAGCTTATCATGAGGAAGACACACCATTGTGGTGTCCGTTGACGATGGAAACCACCATAAAAGCGAGAGAACAAGATCACCCCCTGTCGATTCAACAACTACCAAAAGGAAAAAACTATAGAGCACAACGGGAAGATCAGATAATTGGTAGAATACTACTTTATGTGGACCAAAATCAGTTTCCAAGTAAACGGGAGAGAGACAATGAGTCACCAGCAGTATCTGTTTTAGTTAGAGAATGGATGAAGCTCTACCTCAGTGAAGATGGCATCCTGTATCATAAAGGAGGACAAAACTGGTAGCTGGTACTACCCAGAGTATTCCGTAGGTTGGTCTTCAAAGAACTCCATGAAAACATGGAACACCTGGGAGTGGAAAGGACAACAAACTTGATCCGTGAATGTTTCTTCTGGCCGTACATGCAGAGAGATATTGAGAGGTACGTGATCAGGGAGTGTGCTTGTCTGAAAGATAAACATCCCAACACATCAACTGGGGCACCTATGGGCAACATCCAAACTATGTATCCGTTTGAGATGGTCTCAATAGACTTTTTACATCTCGAGACGTGCAAGGGTGGTTACGAATACATCTTGGTCGTGATGGACCATTTTACTCGATTTTCTCAAGCATATACCACCACCAATAAAGCGGGTAGAACAGTGGCAGAGAAGATCTTCAATGATTCTGCTTTGAGGTTTGGGTTCCCCATGAGGTTACACCACGACCAAGGAAGAGAATTTGAGAACCATCTCTTTACCAAGCTAGGAAAGTACTGTAGAATTCAGAGATCCCACACAACGCCCTATCACCCAGAGGGTAATGGACAAGTGGAACGTTTTAACCGGACATTATTGTCGATGTTGCGCAGTTTAACAGCTGACGAGAAGACTAGAAGACTTCTCTGTCAAAAGTGGTACATGCCTATAACTGTACAAAGAGCGATGCAACGGGTTACTCACCCTTCTTCCTATTGTATGGACTATCGCCAAGTCAGCCAATCGACATCATGTTCGATACTCCGGTGTCAGAGACTTACAGAACGTATCCGGAGTACGTTTGGAAATGGAAGGAACGGATGGCAGAGGCATACAACATAGCATCCAAAGTGGTTACGCAAGGACAGAGCAAGAGTAAGGAGTACTATGATAGGAAATGTTATGGAGCAGAATTGGCACCAGGAAGCCAGGTGCTAGTCAAGAACGTACGTGAGAAAGGCGGTCCAGGAAAACTTTGTTCGTACTGGGAAGACAAGGTGTATATGGTCGTAAGGAGGAAAGCAGATGACAGCCCATTTTAGGAAATCCAATTGGGAAAGGGAGACAAGAAAAACAGAATAGTCCATTGGAATTTACTACTTCCCTGTGATTATCTCCCACCACAACTAGACTTCCCAGAAGTAGACCGACATCTTCCGAGATTGACTAAGGGACTACCACAGACTGAAGCTCCAAAGATGAATAGTGACCTTGAAAGTTCAGATGAAGAAGAACACACCATTGTATTTCTTGGACCGGCAAGGAGAAGGATGTACCATCCACAGGAGAGTGAACTAAGTCCCGAGGCTCCGGATTTTGTACCAAGGAGTACAGTTGAAGTCCAATTCAGATCTGATGATCGGACACCGGCCCCTGAAGAGACCGGTCAACACTCAGGAGGAGCGGAATTACCAGACCATGCGGAAACAAGTGATTCAGGAGAATTACAGGAACTTACAGAGGCAGCTCCAAGAGCATCTGAGGAAGCATGCGAAATGAGGAACAATCCACCAGGAGGATGTCGACTCGAGAAGTGAGGAGACACTTGGTGAACCGAGTCAAGTGCCAAAGACTGTCGACTGGAAACAGGTATCTCTGCCTACGGACCAGGTAAGCCCACTGGAGTGGTATTCACCACCGAGAGGCAGTGTGGAAGATGTTGCCTGGTGGAAAGACTTGTTTTCATGCTTTGATTTTCCTTAAAAGATTTTGTAGAAACAAAGAGCTGGTTGAAGACATATGATTGTTTTAATTGTGTTAATTGTTTATTTCTTACAGGCGTCCTACAAGAAAAAGGTCATAAGAATAGGTTGTTATCAATGTTTATGAACGTTATACCAATTTGACAATGCCAATTTTTATATAAAGTTATTTAACTTTCACCACTGGCTCAGAATTGGTCAGATTGACCATTTAAGACGAATGCCGAGGATGACATTCAAAAAGGAGAGAAGAGTGTGTCATGCATAAGTAGTGCTGTTGCTTCAAAAGCATCCAGCAACTATTAGAAGTAACATAAGCACAGGAGACAGGAAGTGTTGTGCTCCAGAAGCATCCAGCAACTAGAGGGGTTAACACAGTCACAGAAGACAGGGAGTGTTTTATCAGAGCGCCAGGGGGATTGTGGGAAGTTGTTTACTGTCTGGCTGGAGCCGAAGAGAAAGGTGGTGTGTGATCTGTATCTCACAGAAGGCAAGGGAACAGAATTCAGGTCAGAAGGGAAGCTAAATACAGGTCAGATAGACTCCCTGAGCTAACAGTGTGGAGTATTATCAGGCAGAAAGATAAGGACTGGAAGGAATCATGTCATAGGGATCTTCTCCCTCATCAAACCCTCCCCCCCTCCATCTCCATGCAGGATAAAAAAGCTGTGTACTATTGAGTCCTTGTGAAGGAAAAGCCCGTGGTTGTGTATGTATAGAAGTGTTCTGCTAAGAGATCTAATCTGCACTGAATTATGCTACTGAAGAGACTGACGTTACTGTGCCTGCTTTATTAAACTGTACTGTAATGAAGATTGTTGCTGTAATATCCCTGAATCGCACTGGCCGTGCTTCAGATTAAATTCCAGTGTTAAACTGTTGAAAAAGACTCCTGTCAGATGTGTCTGGTCAGCAATGAATCTATCGTGTGCCTGAGAGAAGCTGCAGCCTATGGTCGCCCTGAGTAACGGTTCTCGCAGGATTCCAACGAATTCATGAAACCCGTCTTGCCTTATCTGAACCTAGCGGCATGCGTGTAACACCAGGAAACAAATCTGAACAAGGTATGGCGGTAACTAAATATTACAAAGTTAAACCAGGCAGATGAAGATGAAAAGATGAAGTTAACAATAAATGAGATTAAATAAGATACCTGAATGCTACAAATTGTTAGAAGCGGTTCCAGAACCTGCATCAAAGAATGGGACACGACATACAGTGGGGAAAATAAGTATTTGATACAAGTTTTCCCACCTACAAAGAATGTAGAGGACTGTCATTTTGTAGGCATCGTAGGTACACTTCAACTGTGAGAGATAGAATCTAAACAGAAAAGCACATTGTATGATTTTTACATAATTAAATTGCATTTTATTGCATGAAATAAGAATTTGATCACCTACCAACCAGCAAGAGTTCTGGCTCTCACAGACCTGTTAGTTTTTCTTTAAGAAGCACTCCTACCCTGCACCCATTACCTGTATTAATTGCACCTGTTTAAACTCGTTACCTGTATAAAAGACACCTGTCCACACACTCAATCAATCACACTTCAACCTCTCCACCATGGCAAAGAACTGTCTAAGGACACCAGGGACAAAATTATAGACCTGCACAAGGCTGGGATGGGCCACATGGCAATAGGCAAGAGGCAGGTTGAGAAGGCAACAACTGTTGACACAATTATTAGAAAATGGAAGAAACACAAGATGACTGTCACTCTTCATCGGTCTGGGGCTCCATGCAAGATCTCGCCTCGTGGGGTAAGGATGATTCTGAGAAAGATCAGGAATCAGCCCAGAACTACATGGGTAGAACCTGGTCAATGACTTGAAGAGAGCTGGGACCACAGTCTCAAACATTAACATTAGTAACACACTATGCAGTCATGGAATAAAATCCTGCAGGGCGCACAAGGTCCCTCTGCTCACATCAGCTCACATGTCCAGGCCTGTTTGTCACTGACCATCTGGATGATCCAGAGGAGGTATGGGAGAAAGTCATGTCGTCAGATGAGACCAAAATAGAACTTTTTGGTAGCTACTCCACTTGCCATATTTGGAGGAAGAAGAAGGAAGAGTACAACCCTAAGAACACCGTCTCAACAGTGAAGCATGGTGGGGAAAACATCATACTTTGGGGGTGCTTTTCTGGAAAAGGGACAGGATGAATGCACCATGTTGAAGGGAGTATGGATGGGGTCATGTATCACAAGATTTTAGCCAACATCCGCCTTCCCTCAGTAAGAGAACTGAAGATGGGTCGTGGCTGGGTCTTCCAGCATTACAATGACCCAAAACACACAGCCAGGGCAACTAAAGAGTGGCTCCGTAAGAAACATTTCAAGGTTATGGAGTGGACTAGCCAGTCTCCAGACCTGAACCCAACAGAAAATCTTTAGAGGGAGCTGAAACTCAATGTTGCCCTGTGACAGCCCCGAAACTTGAAAGATCTGGAGAAGATCTGTATGGAGGAGTGGGCCAAAATTCCCGCTGCAGTGTGTGCAAACCTGGTCAAGAACTACAGGAAACGTCTGACCTCTAATTGCAAACAAATGTTTCTGTACCAAATATTAAGTTCTGTTGTTCTATTGTATCAAATACTTATTTCATGCAATAAAATGCAAATTAATTATGTAAAAATCATACAATATGATTTTCTGGATTTTTTTTTTAGATTCTGTGTCTCACAGTTCAAGTGTACATATGATAAAATTACAGACCTCTCCATTCTTTGTAGGTGGGAAAACTTGCAGTGTATCAAATACTTATTTTGCTCACTGTATGACATACCAGTATGTCATATGTTGGGAAGGAGTAAATGCCCTTTTAGAAACTCTTTAACCCCTTAATAACATCTGACGTACTAATACGCGTCTGTGCCCTGGGACTTAAGAGCCAGACCCGTATTAGTACGTCATCGCGATCGCGCGCGCACACAGGCTGTGCGGGCGCGATCGCCGCCGGGTGTCAGCTGATAGTACCGGGTGTCAGCTGTGACAATGTGCAGGGAGCGGTCCTGCACCGCTCCCAGCACATTAACCCCTGCGATGCTGCGATCGAAGTCGATCGCAGCCGATCGCAGCATTGTGGGGGCAAGGGGAGGTGATCGCAGATACTCACCTCCTCTTCCGGCTTCCAGCGCTGTCTGCAAAGGCTTCCCGGGTGTTGCCATGATGACCTGATGTCGTCATGACAACATCCGGGTCACCAGACAGCAGGAAGATTGTTTGGACATGCGCAGTGCATCTCCAAACAATCTTCTCACTGTGCAGCGCTGATAGCCTGTATGACACAGGGATGGTGCTGCATTCCTGTGCCATGCAGGCGATCAGAGAAAAAAAAAGTGAAAGTCCCATAGTGGGACAAAGTAATAAAGTATAAAAACTGTCAGTAAGTGAAAAAAAAAAAAATATATATATATATATATATAAAAATAAATAAATAAAATAATCCACCAAAAATAAAAATATAATGTACCCATCAATAAATATTATTATAAAAAAAAACAAAAAAAACAATAAAAGTACACATATTTGGTATCGCCGCGTCCGGAACAACCTGACCTATAAAACTGTCCCACTAGTTAACCCCTTCAGTGAACACGGTAAAAAAAAAAAAAAAAACGAAGCAAAAAACAATGCTTTATCACCATACCGCCAAATAAAAAATGGAATAACACGCGATCAAAAAGATGAATATAAATAAAAATGGTACCGCTGAAAACGTCATCTCGTCCCGCAAAAAACAAGCTGACATACAGCTCCATCAGCTGAAAAATAAAAAAGTTATAGCTCTCAGAATAAAGCTATGCTAAAAAATATTTTTTTCTATAAAATTGCTTTTATTATGTAAAAGTGCAAAACATAGAAAAACAATATAAATGTGGTGCCGCTGTAAACGTACTGACCCGAAGAATAAAGCTGCCTTATCACTTTTACCACACGCGGAACAGAATAAAAAAAAAAAAAAAAACAATTCCTGAATTGTTGGTTTTTGTTTATTCTGCCTCCCAAAAATCGGAATAGAAAGCGATCAAAAAATGTCACGTGCCTGAAAATGGCACCAATAACAACGTCAACTCATCCCGCAAAAAACGAGCCGTCACATGACTGTCTGCCAAAATCTGGAAAAATTATAGCTCTCAAAATATGGCGATGCAAAAACTAGATTTTACAAAAAATGCGTCTTTTTGTGTGTGACAGCTGTTAGTCATAAAAACCCCATATGATTCTGGTATTGCTGTAATCACACCGACCTGAAGAATAAAGTCGTCTAATCACTTATACCGCACGAGGAACGGCGTCAAAAATAAACTCTTGGGTTAGGATTGGGCTTGGGTTAGGGCTGGGTTTGGGGTTAGGGTTGTGCTAGGGTTAGGGTTGCGCTAGGGTTAGGGTTGTGCTAGGGTTAGGGTTGTGCTACGGTTAGGGTTGTGCTACGGTTAGGGTTGTGCTACGGTTAGGGTTGTGCTACGGTTAGGGTTGTGCTACGGTTAGGGCTGGGGTTGGGGTTAGGGTTGGGGTTAGGGTTGTGATGGGGTTGGGATTTTTTTCAAAAGTAAGAAAAAAGATGACGATATGGCGACTAGTGTTGAGCGCAAGTGCTCGCTACTTGAGTTTGCATCGGGTGCTCTGGTATGCATTGAGTATCGTGGGTATTTGAGTGACATGCTCGAGTCTCTGCCCCATATGCTTCGCGGCCAAAATTTTGGAAACTAGACCCCCCAAGGCACCTATCTAGATTCATAGTGAGCACTTGGAACCCCCAGGTGTTTCACAAATTGATTCATAAATATGAAAAAGTGTTTTTCTTTCACTTTTTCATTTTTACGAATCAATTTGTGAAGCACCTGGGGGTTCCAAGTGCTCACTATGCATCTAAATAGGTGCCTTGGGGTGTCTAGTTTCCAAAATGGGGTCACTTGTGGGGGAGCTCCAATGTTTGGGCACACAGGGGCTCTCCAAACGCAACATGATGTCCGCTAACAATTTGAGCCAACAATTTGCTAGCGGATACCATGTTGCATTTGGAGAGTCCCTGTGTGCCCAAACATTGGAGCTCCCCCACAAGTGACCCCATTTTGGAAACTAGACCCCCCAAGGCACCTATCTAGATTCATAGTGAGCACTTGGAACCCCCAGGTGTTTCACAAATTGATTCATAAATATGAAAAAGTGTTTTTTTTTTCACTTTTTCATTTTTACGAATCAATTTGTGAAGCACCTGGGGGTTCCAAGTGTTCACTATGCATCTAGATAGGTGCCTTGGGGTGTCTAGTTTCCAAAATGGGGTCACATGTGGGGGAGCTCCAAAGTTTGGGCACACAGGGGCTCTCCAAACGCGACATGGTGTCCGCTAGCAAATTGAATGGAAAATCGGCTCAAATTGTTAGCGGACGCCATGTTGCGTTTGGAGAGCCCCTGTGTGCCCAAACATTGGAGCTCCCCCACAAGTGACCCCATTTTGGAAACTAGACCCCCCAAGGCACCTATCTAGATGCATAGTGAGCACTTGGAACCCCAAGGTGCTTCACAAATTGATTCGTAAAAATGAAAAAGTGAAAAAAAAAACACTTTTTCATATTTATGAATCAATTTGTGAAACACCTGGGGGTTCCAAGTGCTCACTATGCATCTAGATAGGTGCCTTGGGGGGTCTAGTTTCCAAAATGGGGTCACTTGTGGGGGAGCTCCAATGTTTGGGCACACAGGGGCTCTCCAAACGCAACTTGGTGTCCGCTAACAATTTGAGCCGATTTTCCATTCAATTTGTTAGCGGATACCATGTTGCATTTGGAGAGTCCCTGTGTGCCCAAACATTGGAGCTCTCCCACAAGTCAAGTGACCCCATTTTGGAAACTAGACCCCCCAAGGCACCTATCTAGATGCATAGTGAACACTTGGAACCCCCAGGTGCTTCACAAATTGATTCATAAAAATGAAAAAGTGTTTTTTTTTTCACTTTTTCATTTTTACGAATCAATTTGTGAAGCACCTGGGGGTTCCAAGTGCTTACTATGCATCTAGATACGTGCCTTGGGGGGTCTAGTTTCCAAAATGGGGTCACTTGTGGGGGAGCTCCAATGTTTGGGCACACAGGGGCTCTCCAAACACAACATGGCGTCCGCTAATTATTCAAGCAAATTTTACAATCAAAAAGTCAAATGGCGCTCCTTCCCTTCCGAGCCCTGCCGTGCGCCCAAAAAGTGTTTTTTCCCCACATATTGGGTATCTGCGTGCCCAGGGGAAATTGCACAACAAATTTTGGGGTCCATTTTTTCTTGTTACCTCTGTGAAAATAAAAAAAAAATTGGGTCTAAAGTAACATTTTTGTGAAAAAAGTTAAATGTTCATTTTTTTCTTCCACATTCAAAAAATTCCTGTGAAGCACCTGAAGGGTTAATAAAGTTCTTGAATGTGGTTTTGAGCACCTTGAGGGGTGCAGTTTTTAGAATGGTGTCACTTTTGGGTATTTTCTGTCATAAAGACCTCTCAAAGTGACTTCAAATGTGATGTGGTCCCTAAAAAAATGGTTTTGTAAATTTTGTTGGAAAAATGAGAAATCGCTGGTCAACTTTTAACCCTTATAGCTCCCTAACAAAAAAAAAATTTGATTCCAAAATTGTGCTGATGTAAAGTAGACATGTGGGAAATGTTATTTATTAACTCTTTTGTGTGACATATCTCTCTGATTTAAGGGCATAAAAATTCAAATTTTGAAAATTGCAAAATTTTCTAAATTTTCGCCAAATTTTCGTTTTTGTCACAAATAAACGCAAGTGATATCGACGAAATTTTACCACAATCATGAAGTACAATATGTCACGAAAAAACAGTCTCAGAATCAGGGGGATCCGTTGAAGCGTTCCAGAGTAATTACCTCATAAAGTGACAGTGGTCAGAATTGTAAAAATTGGCCTGGTCATTAACGTGCAAACCACCCTCGGGGCTTAAGGGGTTAACAAGCATTTTGTATCATCATTCTTCTGATTTTTAGAACAGAACATGAAGAAATAAAAAAACGGGTCATATGGTCACTACAGAGCTCATGTATGACAAACACGGTCCATGATCATGCTGCTCCCCTTCTGGACCATCTAATGTGAACTGAAATAGGATCTGCGAGTGCCAGCTCCGCTTCACAGCTGCTGTAGTAATTAATAATTGAAGAACAATTTACTAATGTCAACAGCAAGACACCAGCAATTAACTTTATTATCTATAAAAGCAATGGGAAAGTGAGCTGTATTTTCTGAAATTCTCATTGGGGACATATAAAGCTCTATGTGATCAGGCAGCACTTTTATTGCAATTTTCCTTCCTCCCAAAGACCTCATTAGGCTTAAATAATGTGTAGTTTGTCTTTTTAACATTTTGCTGGATGTGCATTTGCCAGCGTCTGACATTTACTTGCTACATTGCCAAGGCACTAATGCATTTGGCAACTATTTTGTTCCACTTGGTGCCTTAGTTGGATTTTTATTACGTTGTGTGAAATTTGACAAAAAAGAGGGAAGTCAAATTGAGTATGGTACCCTGACTATAACCAAAGGCAGCATGATCCATTTTAAAGGGAATCTGTCACCCCCTGGGACTTATCTGACCTCTAATATGGGCATACAGGTGATAGAAATGTAAATCTATACATACCTGTATGCCTCATATTAGAGGTTTGGTTGCTTTGAAAAGTCTTTTTAATAAATCTGTTTTTCCACTCTTGCCGCCCGAGGGACGCGAAGAAATTCCCGCCTACTTACTTAATTTCAATATTCCTCCCTCCCCTGCAGGTCACAGTACCCCATGACATGTAGTTTTGTTTTGCAGACCCCTGCAGTGCTCTAGTGCGCAGGCGCCGGGGAGTCACTGTGGCTTCCTCTCCAGTGACCTCCGGCGTGCACAACAATAAGGTTTGCTCCCCACTTCCTCCCGGCATCCTGATAGTTAGGAACCATATTGTATATACAGTATGTATACACGTGTATATGTATATACATACATATATATCGATATACACATATACAGTATATGTATGTATATACAGTACATATACACGTGTATACATGTATACAATATGGTTGCTAACTATCAGGATGTGTCAGCCTTGCTGAATGGTGGCATAATGCTATGACACGCAGCTCAGTGTCTTTTCTGGAAACCAGGCTGAATGGCTTTCCCTCAGCTGGTTAATAAAAATTATGGTGGACCCCACGCAATTTTTTCCCTTAATTTATTTATTTATTACTTAAATACATGAACAGTAAGATACACACGCAAAGCACTGATTATATATCTCACTCACATATTTCTATATATTTATCTACCTATATATGTATTGAAGAATATTTACTTTGAAAACTATCTTTAACCCCTTTACCACGTTGGACATATGAGTACATCCAAGGTGGTATCCCTGCACTCCATGCGGGCTCCGGCACTGAGCCCGTATGTTACCGGGCACATGACAGCTGATATGATCAGCTATCATGTGCCCCTAACAGCCGCGGGTGGAATTGCGATCCACCCGCGGCTGTTAACATGTTAAATGCCGCTGTCAATTTCTGACAGTGGCATTTAACATCGCAACACCGGAAGCACGTCACTACTCCCGTCCATCGTTGCCCATGTCACAATTATACGGGTCACCGATGGGTTGGCATGACAACCCAGGGTCTGCAGGAGACCCCTGTGGTTGTCATTGCCGGGATGCTATGAACTTCGCCCAGGCGATCACAGCTTCTAGTCTCCCATGGAAACTATTGAAGCATGGGAAAAGTAAAAAAAAATGTTTTTAAAAAAATGTAAAAAAATATAAAAATTCAAATCACCCCCCTTTTGCCCCATTCAAAATAAAACACACAAAAAAAATCAAATATATACATATTTGGTATCGCCGTGTTCAGAATCGCCGGATTTATCAATATCCTCCGAAAAATGGAGACGCTACTTTTGAATTTTTTTTCACCACTTAAATAAAAAAAAACTATACATGTTTGATATCTAGGAACTCGTAATGACCTGGGGAATCATAATGACCAGTCAGTTTTAGCATTTAGTGAACATGGTAAAAAAAAAAAACAATTGTGGAATTGCACTTTTTTTGCAATTTCATCGCACTTTGATTTTTTTTCCCATTTCCCAGTACACGATATGGTAAAACCAATGGTGTTGTCTTTAAAAAGTACAACTTGTCCTGCAAAAAACAAGCCCTCACATGGCCATATTGACAGAAAAAAAATGAGTTATGGCTCTGGGAAGACAAGGAGCAAAAAACAAAAACCCAAGGTTGCAAATGGTTAAATGACAGAGAATTACTCTATGTAAAAGCTAATGTTAAAATCGCATTGTATATGGATTGAATACGTATGTCATACAGATATCATACGGATGCTAGGTGAGAAAGATCGCATTGTACTCGAATGACACTCACATGACACTTGCATTACACTCGTCCCACTTTTCAGGAACAACATCGGACCGATTTTATTAACACAAATGGGTATGAGCCCTTAGCTCAGAAAGCTAACCCCACACATACCACAGCTTTCTGTGTACATTGTCTATTGACACTAAACTGCTTATCAGAGAAGGGGAACGTGATCAGACCAGGGCTCACGTGAGCTGTAGTTCAGGCAGTGATAATCTCCTGGTGATAAAACATTAATTGTATGGAAACAACAGCACAGAGCCTAATAAGTGGCACATCCTTGAAATCTGTGTCTCAGCTCCTACCTCATGTTGTCTTCAGATTGCATAGCAAAAACCTGTTGACAGATTCCTCTTAAAGAATAAAAATTAATCATAGAATCATAGAATGTTCGAGTAGTTGGAAGGGACCTCCAGGGTCATCGTGTCCAACCCCCTGCTCAGTGCAGTATTCACTAAACCATCTCAGACAGATGTCTGTCCAGCCTCTGTTTGAAGACTTCCATTGAAGGAGAACTCACCATAAGTCTTGTGTCTGATTATTGAGTCTGATTATTTTAACCCCTTTACAACCCATGACGTCTTAGTACGCACATTTGCGTACCCCCCGTTCAGTGACGGCTGCTGCGCTGAGCCCTCACAGAACCGTGCATATGTCAGCTGATTCTTACATGTGCCCGCAACAGCCGCGGGTGGAATCGCGATCCACCCGCGGCTGTTAACATGTTAAATGCCGCTGTCAATCTCCGACAGCGGCATTTAACGCGCGCTTCCGGGTTGCGGGTCATAAGCCCCGCCCATCGGCGACCCCGTCACATGATCGCGGGTCACCGATGGGTGGGCATGACAACCCAGGGTCTGCAGCAGACGCCTGTGGTTGTCATGATCTGGTCGCTATGAGCGCCACCTAGTGGTCGGCGCTCATAGCACAGGACCATTTCTGCTGCATGCAGGGGATCTGCTGGTCCCCTGTATGTAGCAGAGCCAATCAGACAACTGCTGCTTCTAGTCTCCTATGGAGACTATTGAAGCATGCAGTAAGTGAAAAAAAAAAGTTTTTAAAAATATAAAAAAAAAAATATATATATATAAAAGTTTAAATCACCCCCCTTTCACCCCATTCAAAATAAAATATTAAAAAAAAAACCTACATAGACATATTTGGTATTGACGCGTTCAGAATCGCCCCATCAATATAAAAAAAGAATTAATCTGATCTGATCGGTAAACGGTGTAACGAGAAAAAAAATTCTAAACGCCAGAATTACGTTTTTTGGTTGCCGCAAATTGCACTAAAATGCAATAACGGGCGATCAAAACTTCGGATCTACCCCAAAATGTTATCAATAAAAACGTCAGCCCGGCGCGCAAAAAATAAGCCCTCACCCAGCCCTAGATCACGAAAACTGGAGAAGCTACAGGTCTCGGAAAATGGCGCTATTTTTTTTTACCAAATTTTTGAATTTTTTTTCACCACTTAAATATAAAAGAACCTATACATGTTTGGTGTCTACGAACTCGTAATGACCTGGAGAATAAGAATGGCAGGTCAGTTTTAGCATTCAGTGAACGTGGTAAAAAAAATAAATAAAAAACAACTGTGGTATTGCACTTTTTTTGCAATTTTACCGCACTTGGAATTTTTTTCCTGTTTTCCCGTACATGATATGGTAAAACTAGTAATGGCGTTGAAAAGTACAACTCATCCCGCAAAAAATAAGCCCTCACACGGCCATATTGGCCAAAAAATAAAAATGCTATGGCTCTGGGAACAAGGGGAGCAAAAAACGAAAAAGCAAAAACAACAAAACCCAAGGTTGCAAAAGGGTCAATCTTTACTCCATTCCATGTGTAAGTTTCTTCCTGGCTTCTGCCCATCTTCTCTCCTGAAAAAACTATTTTGCTCTGTCTGTGCATCATACATATGACGCGCCCCTGGGCCTGTGTCGCGCTGCGTTGCGCACGTGGGAGCTTACCCGGAGCCGGATCTCTTGAGGGTTGTAGTCTCGTGGCGGTGATCCGGTCCGTGCCCAGGGAGTCAGACTAAGTGGCGCTGTATCAGCGGTAGATGTTGGACGACTACGCCACCCGTTGAGTACAGCTAAGGAGCTGCTGCTGCAGGGCAGACCGCTGAGGCCGGTGGTAGGATGGTGCAGCGTGATAGCATAACCCCCAACGGGAGGGGTATGGCCTCAGGGCAGCCGACGTGGACGATGGGGGTAGCAGGAACCACTCGGAGACGGTACGGTGTAGTTCAGGATTTACTGGTGACAAAGATAGACCCTCCCGGAGTACTGGCTAGCGATTGGGGCCTGGTCAGTCCTTGAGCAGATGGGATCTCCCCTGGCCAGGCGGAGTTGTAGGCCTCCCAAACTGACTGTACTCTTCTGGCTACCTTGCTAGAGGCGGGTATAAGTAGCCCACGTCCCTGAGTGTACCGTGTGGTGCTCACCCGTATGGCCGGTGACTCGGGGCCTTCTAGTAGCTTCCGCTCCACGACGGCGGTGCTGGTCCCACGCGTGTGACCGTGCCTTCGGGTTTCTGGGCCAGAGGACCTGCAATCCCCTGCCGGTCGGTTTCTGCTGCTCGATAGGAGTTAGTCCCCACAGCCTCGGACTCCGGGTCCGGTGAGAAATCTTCTCAGTCAGGGCGAGCTCTGCAGCTGCCAGCCCCTGACTCCTTGTTGCACTGCTCCTACAGAGCTCCTGTAGTTTCTTCCTATGCTGCTTCTCTTCTCTACCTCTTCTCTACTCACTAACCCTGCCTCAGCCCTAGGTTTATATAGGGGAAGTTCTTCCCCTCCCAGGACTGGGCAGGAGGTGTGGCATGCATAGGATCCCTGACCAAGAGACCTCCCACCTGCTCTCAGACGTAATATCTCTATCACTGTGGCAACCAGACCCCTGGGGTGTCACACATATTCTCCCTCTTGGAGTGGAGTTGGGACAACCTTAATGACTGTTAACCAAGCTTTATCGAAGGCTACGACCTTTTATTTTTTTTTCCTTTTTTTGTAAAAAAGCTTCCTAATGTCCATCTTTGCTAGGCCTAATTGACATAAATTGTTTTGTAATTTTATTTCATTGTAATGTTTAATGGGACTGTTTTTCGGATACAATCCATGGGCTTGGCCCCGGGTCCAGCTTTTTTTTTTTTAGAAAATATTGCATTTAAATGATTGGCTATGACTGTCCATTTAATATATGGATGGCATAGGTCTGCTACAGCAAGATATACATTTTTGTGAGCCAATCTCACGTCTAAATAATAAAGGGGGCTGCCAAACAAGTGACAACTTTTTATGATGCTCATAATAGTGCCATTGTTAAAGAGGTCTTTTTACCAGATTTTTCATGTTGAGCTGGACACACGACATAATAGCGACTGCAGAGCGGAATAAAACTTTTTTTTTATTTTTTTTATTTTGCCTCTCAATTGTGGAAATTTTTTAGCAATCAAAGTATTTGGCACCTAATGAGTTAACTAAGTCCAAATGGGTGTTATAGGATAGCTACTAATACACAAGGCAGAAGTGCATGTGCCCCCAGTGAAAAGTATCTGATAACACTCACTGGGACTTAACTAAAGTTAACTCATTAGGTGCCAACTACATTGATTGCTAATATCTTCACAACGGGAGGTGAAATTAAAAACAAAGCAAAAAATAAGGTTATTCCACTCTGCAGTCACTATTACATCGTGTGCCTAGTCCTACATGTGAAATTTAATGAAAATTAAAAAAATAATGATTTAAACTGTGTATTGAATGCATGTGTATATATAGTTCAAATACTTTTTGATAGCTATTTTAGCTTTGGCTATTTTATACATACTTGTATAAAGATTCCAATGTGCTGCAAATCAAGGTAGGGCATCCAATATGACTATTAGTTTATTCATTTAAAATTCTTGTTCATTTTTGTTTAGTAGTTCAGTGGGTGGTCTTGTTCACACATTGCAGTTTTACAGTGACAGCAAAGTGAATGAGATTTCTGAAATCTCATGCATACTTTCTTTGCAGATTTGAACCATCAAATTGTTTTATTTTTTTTTTCAAATCTGCAGCATTTCAATTCTTTCACTGTTTTTGCAGTGTTTTCCTCCATTCAAATAAATGCGTAAAAAAATGCACATATTTAACTCGGCATTTTTCTTTCAAACACCCTGTTTTTGGCTGCCGAAAAATCTGCCGCGAAAATTCAAGGTGTGCACATAACTTTACTCAGTAAGGCTATGTGCCCACGTAGCGCTTTTCAAGCGTTTATGCTGCGGAATTTCCGCAGCGGAAACGCTTGTAAAACGCTAGGTAATCCGCACCCCATGGTCCCCAAGGGGATTCCGCATGTTCTATGCACATGCTGCGGATTTTTCCGCAGCGTTTATGCTGCGTACAAAAATCCGCAGCATGTCATTTAATTTTGCGGAAGTGCAGCGGAACTCCCGCCATTGACTTGCATTGAGACGCACAGAAACCGCGACTGTACATTTTTACAAGCGGCTTCTATGCGTCTCTATGTGCGGATGGTACCCAGTTCTGGAGGAGAGGAGACTCTCCTCCAGACCTGGGTACCATTGTACCTGTAAAAAAAGAATAAAATAACAAATAAAGTTTATATTCACCTGTCCGGCGTCTTCTCTCTGAATGCCAGCAGCGCTAAAGGACCTTCGGTGACGTCACAGTCATGTGACCGCAGGCCCTTCACCGCTCTGTCTCGCGATATGCCGGCAGCCGGGAACCAGCCAGGAAGCAGCGCTGCAGCCACGCCGGGGCCTCGGGGGTGAGTATAGCTTTATTTGTTTTAATTTTTACGGTTCACACTGTATAAATCCATGCTGTTTGCATGGATTTATACAGTGTGACCTAGTTGTCAAGCACTTTCCAAGTGATGCTATCGCCTGGAAAGTGCTTGTCAATCTGCATGCGGAAACGCATGTGAACCCGCATGTGGATCCGCATGTATTCTGCAGGAAAAACGCATGCACAATCTGCATGCATTTTTTTCTGCCAGGGAGATGCAGAAATGCTGCAGAAATTTTCTGCTTCATTTCTGCATCGTGGGCACATAGCCTCACTCACAGCTCTCACTGTATGAGTATGCATACAGTGATAGCTGTCAATCCCTAATTCGGACTGCCTATTTGACTACTAAACTCTAAATGAGTAAGGTTTACATACAGTTGAAACCAGAAGTTTACATACACTATATAAATATACACATCGGCTTGTTTTTCTCAGTATTTGAAATGAAATCAGAATAAACCTTTCCCATTTTAGGTCAACTAGGATTACCATAATTTTTAATATTTGCCAAATGCCAGAATAATAAGAGAGAGAGGATGTGTTAAGGCATTTTTATTACTTACTGCAGAGTCAAAAGTTTACATTCACTAAGATTACTATGCCTTTAAACAATTCTGGACTGCCCATATGATGATGTTATGTGTTTGGAAGCTTCTGATAGTTTTTTTGGCAACATGTGAGTTAATTAGAGACGCACTTGTGGATGTATTTAAATGCACACCTGAAACACACTGCTTCTTTGTGTAGCATCATGGGAAAGTCTAAAGAAATCAGCCAAGATATCAGGAAGAGAATTGTGGACTTGCACAAGTCTGGCTCATCCTTGAATACAATTTCAAGATACCTGAAGGTGCCTCGTTCATCTGTACAAACAATTATATGTAAGTACAAACAAGATGGGAATGTCCAGCCATCATACCGCATCAGGAAGGAGACAGGTTCTGCGTCCCAGAGATGAACGTACTTTAGTCCAACATGTGCATATCAAACCAAGGACTAAAGCAAAAGGCCTTGTGAAGATGATGATGGAAGCTAGTAAGATTGTGTCTATAACCAAAGTACCACAGTAAAATGAGTAATGTATCAACATGGGCTGAAAGGCCATTCTGCCAGGAAGAAGTCATTACTAGTGTTGAGCCACCCCCGTAGTGTTCGAGTTCGGTTCGGTTCGTCGAACACCCGTGTGTTCGCCGAACTGTTCGTCGAACTGTTCGTCGAACACCTTCGAACACCGTTAAAACCAATGGCAGGCAAACAAAAACACATAGAAACACATAGAAAACACCTTCAAAGGTGTCCAAAAGCTGACAAACTGCTCAGAAGACATAACTAACACATGGAAAAGTGACAAGTACATATAGTCATGCGAAAATAAAAGAGGTGGAGGAGTAAAAGGAGGGGGAGACACAGATATAGGCATGTCATGCCCTTCTAAAATCCAAAAAGTGAGAAGCCGACACGGCCAGTCCGCTCCTGCCCGTGCCACCTCCGTGTCGCCGGGTTTGTGCCAGAGTCGCGGTGAACCCTGACGGCCAGCCCCCCTCTCCCAATACTGGTGCCTGTCCGCTGGTGGGTCGAGCGAGCCCCCCTGTGGTGGAGGCAGCTCTAAGCTTTTTAATTTAAATTGTCTCTCTAATTTGAATGAATACACTTTAAATCCATTTACAAGGATCTATTGGAGGGCAAGTCTCATGCCAGCAGCCGCGGTAATTCCAGCTCCAGTAGCGTCCACTAAAGCTGCTGCAGTTAAAAAGCTTTTATAAGGATCGAGCTCGGCTGTCCACCGCAAGGCATCCTACTGCCAGTCCCAGCCCCTATGCCTTGGGGTGCCTCCTGATGCTCTTCACTAAGTATCCCATGGTCCCGAAGCATTTCCTTTGAAAAAATTAAGTGTCTAAACTACAAGTGGTGCAGCTTGCTTAACAGCCGGGATAATCCGCTCACTAGCAGACACTGCTACTAGGCACAAAGTATTTCCTGGGCTAGATGCAGTTAAAAATTTGTAATTAGATACTCTCGTTGGATGCTGAGAAAGCATTCCATAGAGTCTCCTGGCACGCCATATATGATTCTCTTAAAAAGCTTGGGGTAGGGGTCTAGGGGACCCTTTTATAGCCAAAATCACGGCCCTGTATCGCAATACGTCACCTAGGCTGAAGATAAATGGAACTGTAGCACCCTGAGGGCTCGGTTGCTACAGACGTATTGCACCTCACCCAGAGGTGTGATATCTCACTCTCAGGTAAGGATGGAGTGTGGATCAGGACCCGACACCTGCATGCATTACACCACATTGCCGTGGGGCAGGGCGACCAATATGCCCCTGAGATGGGCACGACAGTCCCTGTCCCTGGCTGGAGTGGGGGGAGGGAACACTGAGGAAGGGGAACCCTGTAGTGCAGGAGCAGGGAGGAAGCAGTTCCTGGGTGCATTGAGAAGGGAGTATAAAAGGTGGGCACCATCTTAGTTCAGTGCAGAGAAGTCTGAGCAGAAGTGGCAGGGAGCAGGGGCTCTGCATGAGCTCTGCTCCGGAGGCGGGCCTAGTAACAGAGGCCCAGGCCTGGAAGAGGGAGAAGGAAGGAAGAGGAGCGGAGAAGGCTCCAGGAACGAGGAATGAAGGGATCCCAGGGGTGCGGACGGGCGAGTCGCCACCGCACGCCCGAATCCACCTGCGTGGAGGGGTCAGGCCAAAGGGGGAGACCGGTCCCCGAACTAGTGGAGGCAGGAAACGACCCTCAGCTAGAAACCGGAGGCTCTGACATTTTATGTGGCGCAGCCCCTCGCTACACTCGCTAGGAAGGCACCACATAGGGTCAGGGAAACTGGCGCCAAGTTTACCAAGAGGAGGCCCGAGGCAGCCGGACAGAAGTGTTGGTAAGAAAGGCCAGACAAAGGACACACAAAGGGGGTCCTGTGAAGTGCTCCAAAGTTATCTGGGAGTTGTCTGAGCCCCTCACCTGGTGAGCACAGTACGACGTGGGCAGCCGTTACCTGCAGACGTGGTCTGGATAATAAGAACTGTGAGTAAAGGCCCTGAACTGCATCACTGACTCCGTGTCGTTACTGCTGCTGCCCTGCACCATCACCCCCATCCTCCGCATACACTGCCCTGAGGCTATACTCCTCCCGTGGGGAGTTATGCTACGCTCTGCTGCACCCACAACACCAGCCTCAGTGGTCTGCCCTGTAGCGGCGGTTCACTCTGACCGCAATCCACGGGTGGCGTAGTCGGACATTTAAACATGAAAACCACATAAATAGTTCCGCCACTGGTTTGACCGCCCTGAGCCACGGAACCGGGTCGCCGCCACGAAGACTACAACCACCAGCATCCACCAAAAAGGGTCCGGCTCCGGGTGTCCCAAGGCCCAGGGGGTGCGTCAGAACATTTTCATCACCTTTCACAATCACCAATGGGACAAGGCAGTGATGTCCTCTGTCCCCTCTCTTATACATCCTAGTGACGGAGCACCTGCTCTCATCAATTCGCCATAACCCCAATATTAGGTGGATTGAGGTGGGAGGCACCGAGTACAAGTGCTCTCTATTTGCTGATGATGTCCTAGTATATATCACTCAATCACATATATCCATCCATGCTGTTATGGCTGAAATAGATCACTTTGTTACATGGTAAAATTTTAAAATCAATGCAGCGAAGTCTGAGGCCCTCGATGTCTCCCTTCCCAAATCCATATAGGATTCCATCCAGTCCAACTTTCCCTTTGCCTGGCCCTCACAGGGTATCAAATACTT
Organism: Phyllobates terribilis; assembly: GCF_046119375.1. Classification (NCBI taxonomy): domain Eukaryota; kingdom Metazoa; phylum Chordata; class Amphibia; order Anura; family Dendrobatidae; genus Phyllobates; species Phyllobates terribilis. The sequence continues at coordinate 795,345,819 of NW_027362761.1, forward strand.
AGGAATTCCTATTCATAGAGACCTCTCCCATCTATGTTATCTTAATTTTGGGCCCTTTATTGAACAACTCCATACAGACCACGGTTGGCAAGTTAGAACTGTAAGATTCACTATGTGAACCACTGGTGTTTTGTGGAAAAGCACATGTACACTGCGTTCCAAATTATTATACAAAAAGTGTTTAGGAGTGATAAGGGAAGAATTTGTTTGTTTGTCAGTTAAACTCATTGATGGTGATGTGTGTCAGGGCTCTTTATATCACTGTAAGCAATTGCAGACACCTGTGCTAATTAGTTTGGCAGGTGTGTCCAATGAAAGGCAAGACTACTTAAGAAGGCTCTCTCACATTATTAAGCAGCCTACATTTTCTGCCAAAATGGGAAAGAAAAAGGATGTGTCGGCTGCTGAGAAGCAACAAATTGTGGAGTGTTTAGGTCAAGGCATGACTACAATCAACATTGTGCGATGATCAGGATGAAGTGTCTTGGCAATCAAGAAGTATGTAGCTGATTCACAGTACACACGTGTGCGTGCTGATAAGGGCAAATTGAGGACTCTTTCCTACAGGCAATTACGTCAGGTTGAAAGAGCAGCGGCAAAAAAGCCTTGTCATAGCAGCAGACAAGTTTTTGAAGCTGCTTGTGCCTCCAACGTCCCCCGAACAACAAGATGCAGGGTCCTTCAGAGGTTTGCAGCTGTGCATGCGCCATCCTGTCGACCTCCTCTATCCACTTCACACAAGCAGAAACGGCTCCAGTGGGCCAAACATTACATGAAGACTGATTTCAAAACTGTTTTGTTCACGGATGAGTGCCGTGCAGCGCTCGATGGTCCAGATGGATGGAGTGGAGGATGGCTGGTTGATGGACACCCCACGCAAACACGGCTACAGCGCCAACAAGGAGGAGGTGGAGTAATGTTTTGGGCTGGAATCATGGGGAGAGAGATTGTCGGCCCCTTTAGGATCCCTGAAGGCGCTAAAGATGAACTCCATAATGTATGTGGATTTTCTCAAACAGCACTTCCTGCCATGGTTCAAGAAGAAGAACCGTGTATTTCACAGCAAGATCATTTTTCTGCATGATAATGCACCATCTCATGCTGCACATAAAACATCTGCATCTCTGGCTGATATGGGCATAAAAGGGGACAAACTTATGGTGTGACCCCCATGCTCCCCTGACCTCTACCCCATTCAGAACCTTTGGAGCATCATTAAAAGGAGTGTCTATGATGGCGGGAGGCAGTTCACATCTAAGCAACAGCTCTGGGAGGGTATTCTGTCCTCATGCAAAACAATTGAAGCAGAAACCATCCAAAACCTGACAAATTCAATGGACGAGAGAGTTCAGAAGCTCCTTTCGAACAAGGGGTCCTATGTGAAAATGTAACATCACCTAGAATAAAGTTTTGAGTTGAAAACTGTTTGATTTCAGTTTCTAACAACCTGCTAATGCTTATAATTTCAAAAATGACCATTTTTTTGGTCTTTATTAAAATGAAAAGGTTGATCGAAAAGTTTGGGGGATCTAAGAGTGTGGCAACCCAGTAGTCATGATTACTTCGAATTCTGACAATATGAGGGTCATGCTGCAGGTAGTGCAGCAAGAAGGCACTTATGTGCCTTGCGCATCTCGGAGCCCCAAAATTATTTTCCGGGCTAGATGCAGCTAAAAATTATTTTTAATTTTAAATCTGGTGAAGCTTTAGTATAGATGGCCTAATAGGATCAGTGCTGCACACTGCTACAAAGCCCAAATTATTTTCCAGTCAAGATACAGATAAACATGATTAGTAATTTGAAAGCTTAAAACGGTTGGTAGGGTGATTTTAACCAATCATCAAGCTTTTACTCTCCCCAGGATGACACAGGGGTAGAAAAGTCGTTTCGGATCCATGATTTGTTCATCTTTATGAACGTGAGTCTGTCTACATTATCAGTGGAGAGCCGCGTGCGCTTATCTGTCAGCACACCACCAGCAGCGCTGAACACACGTTCAGACAGAACGCTGGCTGCGGGGCATGACAAGATCTCCAAGGCGTAAGTGGCTAGCTCCGGCCATTTATCCAGATTGGAAGCCCAAAAAGAGCAAGGGTCCAGTGACACAGTCGTGGCTTCAATGTTTACTTGGAGATACTCCTGTACCATCGTCTCTAGGCGTTGACTATGTGTCAGACTTCTTGTCTCCTGTGGCCTTGCAAAGGATGGGCTAAAAAAGTGGTGAAATGATTCCGCAAAATTGATGTTACCAGCAGATACTGTGGTTCTGTTACGGTTTGAGTGCTGAACACTTGACGGTCCCACGGTTGGCAAGTTGGAACTGTGAGATTCACTACGTGCACCACTGGTATTTTGTGGAAAAGCACATGTAAGATTCTGCAACAGTCTCTGCTGATACTCCTGCATGCGTGCATCCCTTTCTATGGCAGGAATAATTTCTGCAAATTTACTTTTGTACCGGGGATCTAACAGTGTGGCAACCCAGTAGTCAGGATTATTTCTAATTCTCACAATTCGAGGGTCATGTTGCAGGTAGTGCAGCAAGAAGGCACTCATGTGTGTTGCGCATCCAGGAGCACCAAGTCCCTGTTGTGTTGGTGGCGAGGTAACAATCATGCTTCCTTCCTCTGTCCTCTCCCCCCAACCTCGCACAACAGAAATGTGATCAAGGTCTCCCTCATCTGATGAGTCTTCCATCAGTTCGTCCTCCACTTCTTCCTGGGCTCCTGCACCTTCCTCACTAGTTTGGCTGCTACCATGTGCCCTGGTAAAACCATCTCCCCCACCCTCACATGCCTGCCGCCTTGGTGCTGCCGACCGTCTGGACCTTGCAGATGTTAGCCCTTCCGCATACAACTCCTCCTCCTCTACTTCCTCCACCTCCTCTTGTGCCACCACCTGACTCCGAATTCTGTTTAACATGTGCTCCAGCATGTAAATCACCGGAATAGTCATGCTGATAATGGCATCGTCAGCACTAAACATCTTCGTCGCCATTTCAAAACTGTGCAGAAGGGTGCATAGGTCCCTGATCTGAGACCTCTCCTCCAGCGTGATTTGCCCCACCTCTGAATCTCGTTGGCCCAGGCTATACGTCAGAACGTATTGCACCAGGCTTGTCGGTGCTGCCACAGTCGCTGCAACATGTGCAGAGTTGAATTCCACCGGGTAGGCACATCGCATTTTAGCCGGTGAAGTGGCAGGCCCAACGACTTCTGTAGAGATGTAAGTCGCTGAGCTGCGGGATGCGAACGGCGGAAGTGAGCACACAGCGACCGTGCCCTCTGCAGAAGGCCATCTAGTCTGGGATAGTGGGCTAAAAATTGCTGGACAACCAGGTTCAACACGTGAGCCATACAAGGCACGTGTGTGACATTGCCCCGGCGAAGGGCCGCACCCAGGTTTGCAGCATTGTCGCACACGGCCTTCCCTGGTTTCAGGTCCAGTGGAGACAACCATTCATGAAATTGGTTCTCCAGAGCTGACCACAACTCCTCAGCTGTGTGACTCACATTTCCCAGACATTTCAATGTAAAAACCGCCTGATGACGTTGAGCCCTACTGCCAGCATAGTAAGGAGGTGTGCAGGATCCCTTCTGCGCAGTTAGAAAGCTTGTGGCATGACCAGACAGGCTTTGGGTGCAGGTGGAAGACCGAGAGGAGGTTGAGGAGGCAGAAGCAGTGGAGGAACTTTGACATAAAGAGGATTGACGCACAACTCGTGGGGACGGCAAGACTTGGACAGCAGCCCCTTGTCCTGCTGTCACCATAGTTACCCAGTGCCCAGTCAGCGACATGTAACGCCCCTGTCCATGCCTACTCGTCCAAGTGTCTGTGGTGAAATGCACCCTGTCACACACAGAGTTTCTCAAAGAAGCGGTGATGTTGTGTGCGACATGCTGGTGGAGCGCAGGCACACCTTTCTTTGAGAAGTAGTGCCGACTGGGCATCTGGTACTGGGGCACTGCGACGGACATAAGGTCTCGAAAATCCTCTGTGTCCACCAGGCGGAAAGGCAGCATTTCTGTAGCCAAGAGCTTGCAGATGGTGAAATTCAACCTCTTAGCTTTCTCATGGCTAGGAGGAAATGGTCTTTTACTTGTCCACATCTGAGGGACCGAGGGCTGGCTATTGTGCTTAGACGGGGTTGATAAGGGTGTCCCCGGCAAACTGCCGGTCTGTGAGGAAGATGCAGGCGGACATGTTAGGTTGCCTTGATCCAAAGGTGGTGCTATCGATGTCGGACAGCGCTCAACACCAGCTGGTGTTACCACCTCCAAAGAAAATGATGACCTGCCAATCACGCTGGCTGTTGCGGGTAAAGAGGTGGCAGGTCTGCGCCCCAAAACAGGTGTGACTGCTGTCCCCCCAGTCACAGAGGATGAAGAGGCCGCGGATGCACAAGATATGGCAGACGGTGATTGGCCCGGCCGGCTAGGCCGCATTGTAGCACACTGAGCTTCCCACTGCAACTTATGCTTCATGTCCATGTGCCGGTTCATGCATGAAGTACTCAAACTATGTATTTTTTGGCCTCTACTTAGCTTTTGCTGACAAATGTTACAGATAACACGAGTTGGGTCATCTTTATCGATCTGAAAAAATGCCCAGGCTATGCAAGGCTTAGCACCCATGCGACCTGAAGAGCCACCACGACTTGTGGTGAGAGGCAGAGTTGTGTTTGAGGATGCAGTTGTTGACGTGCTTCCAGTACTACGTCTCTGTCCAGGAAGGCGCAACCTGACCTCGTCGTCACTAGCATCTTCCTCCACCTCCTCTGCTGACCTCATCTCTTGGCTGACTGTGGGTTGACAGTAAGTGGGATCTCCGACCTCATCATCATCACCCTGTGCGTTATCACACCCGTCGTCCTCAGAGCCAACCTGTTCCTGCCCTGACAAAAAACTAAAGTTGTCGCTCCAATCAGGTATTTGAGTCTTATCATCGTCTTCCTCATTGTCTCCACCAACAGGAGTTACAGTTTGGGAATGAGGGTCTACATTATGGTCAGAACCTTCTGCGTCTGGTCCTGGATCCGACTCATAAAGATTCTGGGCATCAGTGCAGATCATTTCCTCGTCTGGATTCACAGAAGCGCTGGAGTTGACCTCTGATTCCCAGGCTATAGTATGAGTAAACAGCTCTGCAGACTCAACCATCTGTTCTACCTCATACTCAGATGGGCAGCTGGAGATTTGGGAGCTGTGAGGAAGCAAGTGCGATTTGGGTGACACCTTTGAGGACTGGAGTATTTGTGATGTTGAAGTTGATGTGGAGGAGAGCCCACTTAAAGGAGCACTTGATATCCGTTGAAGCACCTGCTGTTTTTGTGCCTCATCTGGAATTTGTAGCGATTGGCGTGGCCGTAAGAAAGGGATCTTATCACATTGTCCGCTAAAAGAAGTAGACATTTTAGTTTGGCTGGAAGATGGTCTTTCTTCTGCAGATGTTACTGTTGCTTTAACACCTACCCCACGGACACAACCTTTTTTCCCCTTACCAACACGCCTATTCCCCTTTCCACCAGCAGCAGGCCTTTTTCCACTCATTTTGGTGGTTAACTAATTCACAACTCTGGAGTTGTTTGCACAAAAAAACAATGGATGGTAACCGAGCAGAGCTGAGTGGCCAAACTGTGGTATTAGGCCAAAACTATTGGCTGGGTTAGATGCAGAAAAAAATTATTTTGAATTTGCAACCTGATGGAGGTCAGTATAGATGGACTAATACAAATAGTCCCACACACAGCTAGAAGCCCAAATATTTTTTCAGAGGTACTGTAGATGCAGACAAAAATGAGTTTTAATTTGCAACCTGATGGAGGTCAGTATAGATGGACTAATAGACCAAGTCCGACACACTACTAGAAGCCCAAATATTTTTTCAGAGCTAAATGAAGAAAAAAATTATTTTTAATTTGCAACCTGATGGAGGTCAGTATAGATGGACTAATAGACCAAGTCCCACACACTGCTAGAAGCCCAAATATTTTTTCAGAGCTAGATGCAGAAAAAAATTATTTTTAATTTGCAACCTGATGGAGGTCAGTATAGATGGACTAATAGACCAAGTCGCACACACCGCTAGAAGCCCAACTATTTTTTCAGAGCTAGATGCAGAAAAAAATTATATTCAATTTGCAACCTGCTGGAGGTCAGTATAGAAGGACTAATAGAACAAGTCCCACACAATGCTAGAAGCCCAAATATTTTTTCAGAGCTAAATGAAGAAAAAAATTATTTTTAATTTGCAACCTGATGGAGGTCAGTATAGATGGACTAATAGACCAAGTCCCACACACTGCTAGAAGCCCAAATATTTTTTCAGAGCTAGATGCAGAAAAAAATTATTTTTAATTTGCAACCTGATGGAGGTCAGTATAGATGGACTAATAGACCAAGTCCCACACACCGCTAGAAGCCCAAATATTTTTTCAGAGCTAGATGCAGAAAAAAATTATTTTTAATTTGCAACCTGATGGAGGTCAGTATAGATGGACTAATAGACCAAGTCCCACACACCGCTAGAAGCCCAAATATTTTTTCAGAGCTAGATGCAGAAAAAAATTATTTTTAATTTGCAACCTGATGGAGGTCAGTATAGATGGACTAATAGACCAAGTCCCACACACCGCTAGAAGCCCAAATATTTTTTCAGAGCTAGATGCAGAAAAAAATTATTTTTAATTTGCAACCTGATGGAGGTCAGTATAGATGGACTAATAGACCAAGTCCCACACACCGCTAGAAGCCCAAATATTTTTTCAGAGCTAGATGCAGAAAAAAATTATTTTTAATTTGCAACCTGATGGAGGTCAGTATAGATGGACTAATAGACCAAGTCCCACACACTGCTAGAAGCCCAAATATTTTTTCAGAGCTAGATGCAGAAAAAAATTATTTTTAATTTGCAACCTGATGGAGGTCAGTATAGATGGACTAATAGAACAAGTCCCACACACCGCTAGAAGCCCAACTATTTTTTCAGAGCTAGATGCAGAAAAAAATTATATTCAATTTGCAACCTGCTGGAGGTCAGTATAGAAGGACTAATAGAACAAGTCCCACACACTGCTAGAAGCCCAAATATTTTTTCAGAGCTAGATGCAGAAAAAAATGATTTTTAATTTGCAACCTGATAGAGGTCAGTATAGATGGACTAATAGACCAAGTCCCACACACCGCTAGAAGCCCAAATATTTTTTCAGAGCTAGATGCAGAAAAAAATTATTTTTAATTTGCAACCTGATGGAGGTCAGTATAGATGGACTAATAGACCAAGTCCCACACACCGCTAGAAGCCCAACTATTTTTTCAGAGCTAGATGCAGAAAAAAATTATATTCAATTTGCAACCTGCTGGAGGTCAGTATAGAAGGACTAATAGAACAAGTCCCACACACTGCTAGAAGCCCAAATATTTTTTCAGAGCTAAATGAAGAAAAAAATTATTTTTAATTTGCAACCTGATGGAGGTCAGTATAGATGGACTAATAGACCAAGTCCCACACACTGCTAGAAGCCCAAATATTTTTTCAGAGCTAGATGCAGAAAAAAATTATATTCAGTTTGCAACCTGATGGAGGTCAGTATAGATGGACTAATAGAATGATGCTATGCCCAAAAGATTTTACTTCACTAGGTGCAGTAAAAAAATTGGTATTCTATACACAGGTGTTATATCTTGCAACACAGATAGGCTACTCCACTGACTAACACACTCTGCAATAGGCCAAAAAGGATTAGCTTTGCTAGATTCAGCCAAATGCTATGAAAAAAACTTGCACAGCACTGGCACAGACCTGCCTGGCAAAAACTGATAGGAACTCATGTAACCTAGTCCTGAAAAGGACTCCAATTACAATTAGTCTTTACTCCCACAACCTATCTATTTAAGAGCACAGACCTCCCTGATAAAAGTCGTAGGAAATGCTGTAACCTAGTCCTTAAAAGGACTGCAATCACAACTATTCCCTACTCCCAAGCTATCTGTATATTTGTGCGAAAATTGGCTTGAAATTAACAAGGTATAGCGCACACAGCAACAGCGGTGCCGTCTAACACGCAGCTGCAGCAGTGAGAAAATGGTGGCGACGGGGAAAATGGCTTGGTCTTATAGGGCAAGGACATGTGACATACACTGCCAATGACACATGCCCTTGCTTGTGTGAAAAAAAGCACTTCGCTCCGTGTGTGCGCTGCTGATAGGCTGACAGATTGCACCTCCCCACTGCAAATGCGGGAAAGAGAAAAAAAAATGGAGATCTTCATTGTTCCTGCAGAGATCCATCCCCTGCCCCTCCCCCCACCCCGCTGTACACTCAAACTGCGTATTAACATTAATTTTCATCATTACTGAGAAAAAATCCAGTTATGATTTTGGTGCACGAACAGTTATCGAACATAACCTCGAACAGCCGAATTTTTCTCAAATTGTTCGTGTTCGCCGAACGGCTCGAACACCGCCCAAAACAGCTCGAATTTGAGATTGGCGAACAGTTCGAGTAGAACAACGCTCATCTCTAGTCATTACTCCAAAAGAAACATAAAAAAGCCAGATTAATGTTTGCAAATGCACACAGGAACAAAGACCTTAATTTTTGGAGACACGTCCTGTGGTCTGATGAAACTAAAATTGAACTTTTTGAAACGTTTGGAGGAAAAAGGAAGAAGCATGGAAACCTAAGAGCACCATCCCAACTGTGAAACATGGGGGTGGCAGCATCATGTTGTGGGGTTGTTTTGCTGGCATCATGAGAAAAGAAGATTATGTGGCAAAACTGAAGCAACATTTCATGACTTCAGCCAGGAAGTTAAAGCTTGGGCTGAAATGGGTCTTCTAAATGGACAATGACCCGAAGCATACTGCCAAAATGGTAACAAAGTGACTTAAGAATAACAAAGTCGATGTTTTGGAGTGGCCATCACAAAGCCCTGATCTCAATCCTATTGAAAATTTATGGCCAAAGTTGAAAAGGCAGGTGCAAGCAAGGCGACCTCCAAACCTGGATCAGTTACACCAGTTTTGTCAGCAGGAATGGGCCCAAATTCTGACCAACTATTGTGAGAAGCTTGTGGAAGGATATCCCAAACGTTTGACCCAAGTCATTCAGTTTAAGGGCAATGGTACCAAATACTAATGAAATGTGTGTAAACTTTTGACATTGCAGTAAGTAATAAAATGCCTTAAAACATTCTCTCTCTCTCTCATTATTCTGACATTTGGCAAATATTAAAAATAATGGTAATCCTAATTAACCTAAAACGGGAAAGGTTTATTCTGACTTCATGTCATATATTGAGAAAAACATGAATATGTGTCTTTTTATATACTGTATGTAAACTTCTGGTTTCAACTGTACATAAATTAGTAGTCACTGACTCTTTTCCCATAAAATTGCATATCAATCTGTTCTGCTCATTTTGCTTTAACCCCTTAGTGACGTGGCCAAATAACTCTGGAATGCTTCAACATATTCTAGAAATTTTGAGAGTGTTTTTTCGTGAGACATTTTAGTTTGTGTTAGTGGTAAATTTAGGTCAATATTTTTTGCATTTATTTATAAAAATATCAGATATTTGACAAGAATTTCAAAAAAATTGCAATTTTCAAACTTTGAATGATTATCCCTTGAATCCAAATAGTCATACCCCAGAAAATAGCTAATAAGTAACATTTCCCTCATGTCTGCTTTACATTAGCACCATCGGTAAAATGTTCTTTTATTTTGTTAGGATGTTAGAAGCTTTAAAACTGTAGCAGCAATTTTACATTTTTTCAAGCAAATTTACAAAACGTATTTTTCTGGACTTACTCAGATTTGAATTGACTTTTGGGGTTCTATATACTGGAAAAAGAAAACCTTATATCATTATAAAAACAGCCCCCTTTAACATATTCAAAACTGCTTTTGGGCACTTTATTAACCCTTCAGGTGCTTTTCAGGAATTTATGTAAAGTGGCATGACAGGAAAGAAAAATGCTATTTTTGCTACATAAAATGTAAAAAAGGTCACTATAGCCGGCAGACTCTAAGGTCGTTATTTGACCATAGATTGCCATGGCAACCATCAGGACCACAAAATCATGATCTCAGTGTGCCAATGGCGTTAAAGAGGTAGCCCCCACACTTTGTTAACCATTTAGATGCTGTAGTCTTTATTGACAGCAGCATCTAAGGGTTAAACTGCCATAGTTGGTGCCCATCGTGCTGATGCAGCAGAGTGCCATCTATAGTATACAGCTGCTGCATTTTCACCTGTCGGAGTTGCTATTCTCTTAGATCTCATGTCAGTAAAAGATGCATTGGTGGTCATTAAGGGGTTAAAACATGCTGTCTACAGATCAGATGGCATTTTCAGACTGACAGGTTCCCTTTAAACTATATGATTTTCTAAATTTATTGTCTTCCGGGATTTAAAACTTTAACGCCCTTTAATGGGGACTAAAGCAGCTTAGTCATACTCATTGTACTTATCATTTATTATTGTTATAGTTCTAAAGCATAAGTGTTTTGGAGATTCAGAAAAATATGCCACCAAACAGGTTTTTCGAAGTAATGTCAACCCCAATTACAACAATCAATGAACATCCGTAGACAATATTCCACTAAATAAGTTTCTGAGCATGGCCTCTTCAATCTATTTGTCAGAACATGGCTTATCTGAAGGATATTATGTTTTACCAAGGAAGGACAGTGCTAAAATAGAACAAAACCAACATCTTTAATAAGACGTTAAGCAGGACATTGTGACCAACTCCAACTTCAAAGGGGTTAATTAATTTAAAGTTTGTACAGTTACTGCTAATCTTTGGCACTGTGAAATAACAAAGGCGACTATTCAAGACTTTCTTTGCCATTGGCAAAATTCCCTATGTATCAGTGGCAGATTAAAGCTGCTTTGAATTAGAGGTATTGTCAGTAATGGAAGCAGGCTCCCTCAGCATCGCTTTCTAGAGCCCTACGTTTCCTGTAATGCTGTGAACAGAAAACCTAATATCAGCTTTAGATCTGTACAATGCCCTTCTGTTAAATGGCTTATACATTAATGCTCCTAAAATAGTCATCTTTTGTGGTGTTTGGTATTTTATTAAAATGCATAAAGCCGTCTTGAATTTTATGACTGAATGGAAACAAAGGAGAAAAAATGGCTAACTGGGGCTAGCTATTTCCAGCAAGGTTTCAGCTCATTATTGACTTTCTCACACAACTATATAATTTATTTTCAGAATTTTTGTGATTTCATAATATAAAATAAGTTTGTATTATTTAAATATTTAAATCAGAACTAATATTATTGCAATAAATAATGAATGTTTGGCTTAAATGAAAAAATATGAGTCTAATAACATTCTAGCTGACTTGACAAAAACAATATTTTGTCTTAAAGAAGTGCGCACACTGTCACAATTTCCTGATATTTTCAGTACGATCGGTCACATGGTTTATTCAGCCTCTCATTCAGCTTCCCTCAATAGAAGTGAATTGAGAGAAGCCGAATGCATTTAGTGGGCAGATGACCGCATATATACAAATCGCATACATGTGGACATGTGACCGCTCATTGGCATTAGCAATATGGGAGAATCATGACATCGTGCATACTGCACGCTGTCATGATTTAGAAGCCAAGTTGTAAGGTGCCCAGGGCAGTAGCTGTGGGTGAGCTGCTGCTCCTCCAAGCCCTGGCACTTTACAAACACACAGTGTCAAAGTCCATATGTGTTGTGCTATGAAGCTTGCTTTGCATTCACTTGTAGGCTAGAGGTCTCCGCTGCATGCACTTCCTCATGTCCAGGACCAGCCGCACACATCAGGGGAAATACGGTTTGTTTCAACAAGGTCAACTTTACTGGACAGTTCAAGTGCATCAGTCTTTACCATGCAGTATCGGGCACAGCACCCACCGGCTCCAGTTCCATCAACACAGTACATTTCAAACCTTTGCTTACATTCAGCTCAAACAGTCGGTTACCGGATCCGGGTGGTGGAACCTCTGTGCTGGGGTGCAAGGAGGGACCAGAGGGGCGTAACTAGGTATCAACTCGGACTGACCAAGGTCGCACGGCGGCTCAATCGACTCCGTGAACCAGGGAAGGACCAAGCAGAGGGACCAGGTGCTACTCTGGGCCAGTCCTTGTATGAGAGCAGGTGACTCCCACGGGTCAGAAGGCAGGGACTGACCGGTACAGCAGATGAGCATGGCAGGCAGGCTGACGGGTGATCTGGGAAGATGGACTGGCAGACACCACGGGTAACTGGCAGGAGCCTCCAGGTACGCAGGCTGGTAGGCACGGCAGGTAACAAGCAGGAGCCTCCAGGTAGGCTGGCTGGTAGACACGGCAGGTAACTGGTACGTTCTCCGGGTAGGCAGGCTAGCCTGGCCCATAGACAGACTGGCGGGTTGGACCGTAGGCAGACTTCGGGCTGGAGAGTGTAATGCACACGCCCGGGCTGAGTGGCGTGTGCGTATATATGTAGTGATTCCACTGGACCGTGCCGGAGAGTGAATGCCTGGAGGGGCGTAACTAAGTATCCACTCTATCTGACCAGGGTCGCACGACGGCATACGACGCCAGTGCACCAAGGAGGAACCGAGCAGAGGGACCAGGTGCTACTCCAGGACAGACCCCGGACACGGCTGTTGACCCACACAGGGGAATACAGGAACAGGCGGGTTAGGCTGGCACACAGACTGTTGGGTATAGGCAGACATGGCTGGTATGCAGACTGGCGGATGTTGGTAGGTATGACAGGTTGGAGCACCGAGTCTAGGTATGCGGCCCCTAGAAGGCGGAACGAACAGGCTAGGAGCGTGTTCAGACAGGAACAAGCAAGATACAGGAACGGGTCTAGGTATGCGGCCCCTAGAAGGTGGAAAGAACAGGCTAGGAGCGTGTTCACACTGGCCTGGAAATACAGCCTCCAGGATAGGCAGAAGACAACAGACTAGAAGATAGTTCAGACAGGACACAGTTCAGACACGGGAACTGATACCGCAAGGCAGGAAACATAGACAGGACCTGGCACGTTAAAGACAGAACACAACTGACAGAACACAATGCTCAGGCATGGATTCCAGGGAGGAGCTGGGTTAAATACCAGGTGACAGACAGCAATAGGCTGAGGACGCACAAGGGGTGTGCCTGCAGCAGCTACAAGAAGCAGGAAGTGATCGGACGCCGCCTTTAAGCAGCAGAAACATAGGCAAGCAGACAGCATGGAGGGAAGCCAGGCTAGCAGACTGGACTGGAGATCAAGTGCGAGCTCTTGCACAGTGGGAGATGGACCACTATGCAAGGACGCCGCCAGGTATGTTACAGTACCCCCCTCCTTACGCCCCCTCTTCTTCAGGCCTGCCAGAATGTTCCGCAGGGAATTCGAGGGCCAATCCTTCACTTCAAGGAGATCACTTCCACTGTCCACAGGAAAAACTGGTCTCATCTGAGTAGCTAGGATGCTACCTCCTATCCAGCCAACCTCAGCAACAGATGAAACGGGTGGAGTACTAGGAACAGCACACAAGGAAGTCTATCTCCACTTATTATCAGGTAGCACCCCAGAGGGTTCAGGAGACAACTGGAAGTCCTCTGCCGGGTTGGAGGGGTGCAGAGACTCGGGAGTAACCTCTGCTTCGGAGTACACTAGGTCGGATTCGCTGGAAGAAGCGGGCGAGGTATCAGGTACCGAGTATAGGAGAGTCCCTGTCCATTCGCTATCAGGTAGCACCCCGAAGGGTTCAGGAGACAACTGGAGGTCCTCCGCCTGGTCGGAGGGGTGTAGAGACTCGGGGATAACCTCTGCTTCGGAGTACACTAGGTCAGACTCACTGGACGAAGCAGGCGAGGTATCAGGTACAGAGTATAGGGAAGACTCTGTCCATTCGCTACCAGGTAGCACCCCAAAGGGTTCTGGAGACAACTGGAGGTCCTCCGCCTGGTCGGAGGGGTGTAGAGACTCGGGGATAACCTCTGGTTCGGAGTACACTTGGACAGGCTCACCGGTTAAAGTGGGTGAAGCATCAGATACCGGGTGCAGGAAGTCCTCCTGTGTGGATTCTAGGTGGGCAGAAGTCTCTTCGGGCAGGAGAACTGGTGCGCTACCCACGCACATTACCCGTCGGGGCTGCTCCGGGATACAGGGAAGTGAAGCTTCAGCAGGGACTTCAAGGTTGGGGTCAGGAGGTCTTTGGGAGGACAGACCTTGGCGTGACGGCTTGCCTCTACGCCTAGCACGTCTGGACTGCCTCTTGAGGTTGGGAGAAGTATTCCGGAGAGCGTAGTCATCCTGTGTGGATTCTGGGTGGGCAGTAGTCTCTTCGGGCAGGAGGACTAGTGCGCTACCCACACACATTACCCAACGGGGCTGCTCCGGGTTATTGGGAAGTGAAGCTTCAGCAGGAGCCTCTGGATTAGGGTCATCGAAGACCATTAGAAAGGCCACCAGGAAGGCCATTATGTCCAGGACGATAGGATCCTGTGCGTCCCATAGGGGGGTGATCCATTTCAAGGCATCACCCGCTAGGTAAGACATCATGAATCCCACCTTAACCCGATCGGTGGGAAAACAAAGAGGGTAGAACTTGAAGTGTATCAAGCATTGCTCCACAAATGCACGACTCTGTCTTGGATCCCCATAGTACCGTGGCGGATCAGCAGGAACGAGTGCAGAAAGTTCCATCTGGACGGGTAATTCGCCTGGAACTCAGCTAAAGAAAAATTTTTTTATTTTATTTTTTTAATTTTTTTTTAATGCACGTATTCGCTGGAAAACGTCTCAGAGAGCGAAGGCCGTGGGGCTCAACGGGAACCATGGCCTGAGCATGCTGTAATGCACACGCCCGGGCTGAGTTGCGTGTGCGTGTATATGTAGTGATTTCACTGGACCGTGCCGGAGAGTGAATGCCTGAAGGGGCGTAACTAAGTATCCACCCGATCCAACCAGGGTCGCACGACGGCATGCGACGCCAGTGCACCAAGGAGGAACCGAGCAGAGGGACCAGGTGCTACTCCAGGACAGACCCCGGACATGGCTGTTGACCCACACAGGGGAATACAGGAACAGGCAGGTTAGGCTGGCACACAGACTGCTGGGTATAGGCAGACATGGCTGGTATGCAGACTGGCGGATGTTGGTAGGTATGACAGGTTGGAGAACCGAGTGGATAAGACCCAGTACAGACTGACTCAGGAACAGAACCGCAGATGCGGTGGACAAACACAGCAGAGTGAGGCCGCCCAAAGCGGCGAGCAAGAGCAGAACAAGACGAGACCACCTGGAGCGGTGAGCGAGAGAAGAGCAGGACAAGGCCGCCTGGAGAGGTGAGCGAGAGAGGAGCAGGACGAGACTGCCGGAGCAGCGAGCAAAGGGTCAGAGAAGAGCGAGACTGCCGGAGCAGCGAGCAAAGGGTCAGAGCAGAGTGAGACTGCCGGAGCAGCGAGCAAAGGGTCAGAGCAGAGCGAGTCTGCCGGAGCAGCGAGCAAAGGGTCAGAGCAGAGCGAGACTGCCGGAGCAGCGAGCAAAGGGTCAGAGCTGAGCGAGACTGCCGGAGCAGCGAGCAAAGGGTCAGAGCAGAGAGAGACTGCCGGAGCAGCGAGCAAAGGGTCAGAGCAGAGCGAGACTGCCGGAGCAGCGAGCAAAGGGTCAGAGCAGAGCGAGACTGCCGGAGCAGCAAGCAAAGGGTCAGAGCAGAGCGAGACTGCCGGAGCAGCGAGCAAAGGGTCAGAGCAGAGCGAGACTGCCGGAGCAGCGAGCAAAGGGTCAGAGCAGAGCGAGACTGCCGGAGTAGCGAGCAAAGGGTCAGAGCAGAACCAGGTACACACAAGATACTTGCAATGAAGTAGCGAGTGGAGTCTAAACTCACAAACGGGAGTACAGGGACAACGAGTATGAGTTAGGTACGGGATCAGATTCTGCAGGAAAAGGGAAGTGTAAGGCAGCACTAGTCATCATAGTGGGGGATACTCGCTGCACCGGGTAAATCAAAGCACACCAGCAATGTCCTTCCAGTATTTCACAACGCTGCAGTTTATTGCACTTCATAAACCACAGTTCACCGGGTCCAACTCAGTGGCACTCCGACACACATATATATATATAATGTTCACGAGCCAAGTGGCAGACCGGCCCACTTGCTCCAGGTACAGCCTTCAGCAAGGTAATAACATAGCAATGTCCATATTAATGTCCATATAACACAGGGTATTACCTTTGCCGGGTTTAGCTGCTGCAGTCCATTAGGCTTGCCACCACTGTGGCTTTGCGGCTTCCCAGGTAGGGGTCTCCAGCCGTCGTTCCCTCAAAGGCCACTGACATCCACACAGGATCCAGGCTCTGACTTTCAGTACTCTTAATCCGCCACCACTGTGGCTTTGCGGCTTCCCAGGTCGGGGTCTCTAGCCGTCGTTCCCTCAAAGGCCACTGACATCCACACAGGATCCAGGCTTTGCCTTTCAGAACTCTTCCTCAAGCCTCTGCCTTCCAAGGCCACTAGCATCCACACAGGATCCAGTCTCGACCTTTCAGGCACCAGGCTTCACTCGGCCTCACTAGGCCTCACACGGTCGGTGTCCCACACACACGGGAACAGGCCTTACGCCTCTCTCACAGAACACACCTGTCTCCCATCAAGCAGGGTTTATATATGCATCCCGTGCACACACACACACACATACTGACAGGACCTTGCTGATGTCACAGTCATGTGATCAGACAGACATGCTGTGAGTGCAGGACCTGTGCTATGTCACAGTCATGTGACCAGTCACCTGAGGGGGAAGGTACATGGTCAGGTAAAACACATCCTGGACCATTACCGTAATGCCAGCAAGTCACTGCATTACATATCCCCCCCCCCCTCTGTTCAAACTTGTGGGGTTGAACACATAATATACACAATCACTATAACCCCCAGCTCACATAGAGACCATGTACTTTACAATTGTGCTACTCAGCCCCTGGAACATTAGTCAACGACATTAGCCCATTCCTTAGGGACCTACCATTTGTCACTGTCACTGACTTCGTCGGGTCACCTTTTCCGGGTCGTAAGCTTGTCAGAGCTCCCCCGCTCCCAGCGGTCAGTTGTAATCTTGTCAGGTCTCCCCCACTCCCAGCGGTCAGTCATACAGCGGTGTGACTCACATGCCCTGGTATCTAAGGTCCGGTTCGACTCCGTACTGTCCTGTCCTCTATTGGGTCGTTTGTATGGGCTGCTCAAACCTGAGCTACTGGAGGTCTCACTACCTCTAAACCCACGCCCACTACTCTCAGGACATCTTGAAAGGTCCCTAACTCCAGCTATAGCTGTTCTGTTATTTAAGGGGCCCTTTCTCTGTCTGGTCTCATAATTTCTAGACGGCTGCCATCTTCTGCTACTCAGATGATGCTGTCTATCCACTCGCAGTCTAGCGAGATTCAACTGTTCTACCTCTCGCAGGTAGGTCACTCGGTACTCCAACAGCATGCGCATATATCCCAGGCTTTCTTCTGTTCCTACAACGGAGAATGATACCATGCCGTCTACGTCTGGTATCCAGTCCTGACGATCACGTGGACTGCTTACTTTCACCACACCAGACTTCTTGACCATCATCTGCATGGCTCGACCATTTCTCCCAATGAGCTTCCTCACCAGAACATGAGGCACCCGGATGACCTCTTCACGCATATTGTGAGCTTTCCTCCTCAACTCCAGTTGTCTAACGGCTTGTTCCGTCTTCAACCGGAGAAACCACTTTGTGCGAATACATCGCCAGTGCATGTCACTTAGGATAGCCACCCTCTTCACTGTGACTTCAGTCGTGGACAGGACCACCAGCTGTTTAGCTTCTGAGGTCAAGTACACCTTACAGGCTCCCACGGCCTTCTTAAACTCCTCATGCACGGACTCACTGGTGCATTCTTCCCTCAAATCCTCGGGCACATCTACGAGGCACTTGTACCAAGACGTTTCGGTCTCACCAGTGGTTTCCATACGATCAACCAGCTCAGGGTTCAGGGACAACTCACTTTCAGCTTCTTCCCCCTTTACGCTTCCCCTGAGCTGACTCACAACTACAAAGTCACCAATTTTCGTCTTGACCACTTCCATCTCATATTTATCTGTGGTTAACACTCTCTTAGCTCTCCTCAGGCCCACCCTCTCTTGGTATAAGGGAGTGAGTGCAACGTGTTCGCCCTTTTCCTTCTCCAAGAAGGCCTCGTTCACTGAGTGATACTTTGTCAGGCGACTTTTGAGCCTGGAAACTTTGTCCTCTAGCTCCGCCAATCGCCTCTCAGCGGCCCGTCTCTGAAGCTCCTCTTGCTTCCAATGGGTTTGTAGCGACTCCTTGATCTCGGCTCCTACATCCACCGAATCATCCGAGCTCACATCACTCGAGGAGGTATCTGCTTCATACCTCCCATCACCAGCAGCCCACTCCTAGCCCTGGTCTGTGGCTTCTCCGATACACTCCTCCATCTGCTTCTGCTCAGCCTCCATCTGGCTGAGCCTTTCCTTAAGGCACGTCTCTGCCCTCTGGAGATTATCACAGAACGTCTGCAGCTCCTTCACCTGAGCTTCCAGACCTAAGGTCTTTCTGCGGAGATCACCATTTTCATTACGGGTGTCCTGCAGAGTGGTCTCAACCACTTGGCGTATGTGATCTGCATCCACCTTATCATCCTCTAGTTTTCCTTTAACCCTGAGGAGATCCTCATAGTCTCTCTTGATTTGTTGCAGTTCCCTATTGAGCTTTTCACCATATTCCTTCTTGGAGTCACATAGCTTCCGGTTGAACTGTTCGCGCAGTCGTTTTAGGTTTTGGTCACGTCCGGAAACTTCAACCTGCAGCGCCTCTTTTAAGGCAGACAGCTCTCTATCCCTCTGGTGTAGTCCCTCATCCAGCTTTTGCTTCACTTGTATCATCTCTGCGTGTACCAGGAAGAACCTATCTTTCAACTCGCACAGCTCATCTTCAAACTCCGCTTTGTCAAGTCCCAACTGAAAAACCTCCTCTTTATTTCTCTGGAACTTTTCCTTACAATTGTTGACTTCCTTTCTGTTTTCCTCCAGTTCTCGCTGCAAGTTCCTCACAACCTGGTTTATTTTCTGCCGTTCAGACTCCAGGCCCAGCTGGTCTGAGGACACGTTCTCCAGGTTTCCACATAGTTGCTGCACGTCACCCTGACACGGCTGCCTGATAGGCTCCAGCTCTTGGTCACGACTGGCCGCCTCCTCTTTCAGGGCTGTCAGATCCTTCTGACTTGGTACTGTATGGAGGTTGCTACTGGCAACGTCACCTCCTCTTCTGCCTCGGAAGGAGGATCCACCCTTGAAACAAAGGCACACCGTACTACATTTTCCTCATTTTCACTTTCAGCCAAGTCTACAGGAGCAACCTTTTTGTGGCCCTTGCGCCGTCTACGAGATGGGGACTTTCTCACCTCGTCTAGCCCCTCCTGACTGACCTCTCCTTCTACTTTCGTAGTGTCACCGTCAGCTACGGGATCTGTGTCACTCCCCATGGTGTTCTGGACTAGCAGGTCACCTCCCACTTTGACGTCACCCCCTTCTACTGGAGCTACTGCCCGTTTTTTAGACTCCGCCCCCTTTTTAACAACCACACCGGCAGGCGAATTTTTACAAGAAAAATCAACAGTAGTCTTAGGACTCAGTTCACAACAGCTCTTACCACCTCCCCGGGCACTCTGGGACAACAATGGCGCCCCCGGAGAGTTCACAGAATGGTCCACTGCCGCCTTTCTATATGGTGCCCACAGCTCCTGCGATTCCTGCACCATGTCCTGTAAAAGTTTCTCAAATACCTGCTGTGAGTCCTGTCGCTGTTTCTCAAATGCCTGCTGTGAGTCCTGTAGCTGTTTCTCAAATACCTGCTGTGAGTCCTGTCGCTGTTTCTCAAATGCCTGCTGCTGCGACACCACCAGGCATTTCAAACGCTAAACAGCTTCAGACTCATTTGCGGCTTCTTTCACAGCCATCTTTAACAGCTCCTGCAATTCTTCAGGACACTCCATTATGCCGAAGAGCGATTGCACACAGTCATCTAACTCCTTCTCCATTCCATCTGGAGATACTGCACCATTCATGGCCATCACGGTACACACTAGACACTTTACACCGCTCTCCCCGAAAATTTTCGTGGCCCCGCCAAGCCACAGCAAATCCGGATTTGAGTGCGACGACAACCTTCGCAACCCCGCCGAGTTGCAGCCAGATGCTTTAAACTTCGTGAGCCCCGCCGAGCCACAGCAAACCAAGTTTGAGTGCGATGATAACCTTCGCAACCCCGCCGAGTTGCAGCCAGATGCTTTAATTCACACTCGTCGTCCTGTGCCGTTGCCCCTAGCAACCGGGCTGCAGTTGCCTCAAGCAACCAGACTGCAGTTGCCCCTAGCAACCGGGTTGTCGTTGCCGCTAGCAACCGGGCTGCAGTTGCCCGCATTCTCCACCATATGTAAGGCAGCACTAGTCATCATAGTGGGGGATACTCGCTGCACCGGGTAAATCAAAGCACACCAGCAATGTCCTTCCGGTATTTCACAACGCTGAAGTTTACTGCTCTTTATAAACCACAGTTCACCGGGTCCAACTCAGTGGCACGCCGACACACATATATATATAATGTTCACGAGCCAAGTGGCAGACCGGCCCACTTGCTCCAGGTACAGCCTTCAGCAAGGTAATAACATAGCAATGTCCATATTAATGTCCATATAACACAGGGTATTACCTTTGCCGGGTTTAGCTGCTGCAGTCCATTAGGCTTGCCACCACTGTGGCTTTGCGGCTTCCCAGGTAGAGGTCTCCAGCCCTCGTTCCCTCAAAGGCCACTAACATCCACACAGGATCCAGGCTCTGCCTTTCAGGACTCTTAATCCGCCACCACTGTGGCTTTGCGGCTTCCCAGGTGGGGGTCTCTAGCTGTCATTCCCTCAAAGGCCACTGACATCCACACAGGATCCAGGCTTTGCCTTTCAGGACTCTTCCTCAAGCCTCTGCCTTCCAAGGCCACTAGCATCCACACAGGATCCAGTCTCGACCTTTCAGTCACCAGGCTTCACTCGGCCTCACTAGGCCTCACACAGTCGGTGTCCCACAGACACGGGAACAGGCCTTACGCCTCTCTCACAGAACACACCTGTCTCCCATCAAGCAGGGTTTATATATGCATCCCGTGCACACACACACACATACTGACAGGACCTTGCTGATGTCACAGTCATGTGATCAGGCAGACATTCTGTGTGCGCAGGACCTGTGCTACGTCACAGTCATGTGACCAGTCACCTGAGGGGGAAGGTACATGGTCAGGTAAAACACATCCTGGACCATTACCGTAATGCCAGCAAGTCGCTGCATTACAGAAGGTACGAACATAGAGAAAAACAGGTAACAGGCTAAGAGAGTATTCAGACAAGAACAGACACAGCAGCAAGATACAAGAGCGGGTCTAGGTATGCGGCCCCTAGAAGGCGGAACGAACAGGCTAGGAGCGTGTTCAGACAGGAACAGGCAAGATACAGGAACGGGTCTAGGTATGCGGCCCCTAGAAGGCGGAAAGAACAGGCTAGGAGCGTGTTCACACTGGCCTGGAAATACAGCCTCCAGGATAGGCAGAAGACAACAGACTAGAAGATAGTTCAGACAGGACACAGTTCAGACACGGGAACTGATACCGCAAGGCAGGAAACATAGACAGGACCTGGCACGTCAGAGACAGAACACAACTGACAGAACACAATGCTCAGGCATGGATTCCAGGGAGGAGCTGGGTTAAATACCAGGTGACAGACAGCAATAGGCTGAGGACGCACAAGGGGTGTTCCTGCAGCAGCTACAAGAAGCAGGAAGTGATCGGGCACTGCCCTTAAGCAGCAGAAACAGAGGCAAGCAGACAGCATGGAGGGAAGCCAGGCTAGCAGCCTTGACTGGAGATCAAGTGCGCGCTCTTGCACAGTGGGAGATGGACCACTATGCAAGGACGCCGCCAGGTATGTTACAGAGAGTGTGCTTTGCTGGCGGAGACAGGTAGCTGGTAAAGGCTCCGGATAAGCGGACTGGCCAAGCCCATAGACAGACTGGCGGACTGGGCTGAAAGCAGACTATCGGGCTGGACTGGTAGTCAGGCTGGCGGACTAGACTGGGAGTCAGGCTAATGGACTGGACTGGTAGTCAGACTGGCAGCGGGACCTGAGGGCTGAAGCAGAGTTAGTACACAGAGCTACAACCTTGCATGGGCACCTCCATTTTGGAGGTGCCTTTTATATGAGAAGTCCTCCGGCCATTGGTCACACGCGGCCCCTTTAAGAGGAAGGGAGCGCGCGCGCCCTAAGCACAGTGCCCGGGAAGCTGCACGCTCTGGCAGCAGCAGGAGAGCCAGAAGACGCCGGGCCAGGAGCACGGCGGTAAGGGGGACTGGGCGTCTCTGCCTGTCAGGGGGCAGAGACACCGATGCTACACAGTCCCTACTTTAAGAGCTCCTGTTAGCCCTAGGGTCTCCCCATCCAGCAGCATTCCCGAAATTCATTACATTCCCTTCACACGTCTTCCCGTCTGGCTTCCTCTGTATAGAAGGGATTAAGGAACACTCCTCAGAGCCTAGTTTGGGCCGTAGGCCCCAGAAGTTGCAGGAAAGTCCACAGGAAATTTGGTATGACCTCATGCTGCCAGAACTATATGTACGCCGCGTGGCTGCAGCCCACTGCACCTTGAACTTGATCTTGACACGAATCTCACACTTACTCTAGCTACCTAACCAGGAAGTAGTTCCCCTTTTTACTTACCCCTCCCCATCTTGGGCTGGTCCCAAACATTTAACTATTTCCTACACTATTCCTATCACTATACACTAATAAGGCCCACAATTACCTATCTTGCTCTGTCACTGCTTTCGGCCCTAAACCCTTACCTATATCTAATCCTATGCTTACCCTACACCTGAGATGAATGTACCAGTGTTACCTTAGGCGTTACCTTACAGTACCCACACAGCAGCATCAGTACTGTCACACTGTACATTACTTATATTACACTTGACAATTCACATTTCACATTGCACAATAAAACGCAATAAAACTGCATGTCAGTATTCACACTACACAATTTGTTGTCTTCAGGGACAAGTATATGACAGTCTCTGTCACACCTTTACATCTGCAGTTACATAAAGTAACTGCAGACTTTGCCTTCAAACCTGGGCAACCCCTTTAATATCCTAAAAAATAAAACATTCATGTAATTTTTTCCAATTGCAATAATGGGAAACCTACTTGTATATCCTACATATCAGAGCTGAATTTGTCATGGAACTGTTTTCATTTTTTTTAAAGCAGATATAATGCTTGTGACGCACCCCTGGGCCACACTTGTACTTTTAACATAGACAACTATATTTTTAACAAAGCACTCCCATTAAGTTTTTTATTCATTAAATGTGTGTATGTGTGCATGTAATGTAGTGTGAGTGTATTTATATACTCACCTACCGCCGCTTTCTCCAGAGCCGTTCTTTTCCTCTTCTCAGTGATGTCACCTTAATTCAGACTAGCCCACTCACTCTATGTGCTATGCGTGAGTTGAAAGTCTCTTTTACAATGTAAATCTATGGATCCTTGTTCTGACACTCCGTAGACTTAGTTACATAGCTACATAGGTTGAATAAGACCTAGGTTCATGAAGTTCTACCTTTCTCCTCCAATTGTACATTTTGTCCCTTATTTAACTATAACCCACAATGTTATGTGTATCGAAAAAATCATCCAGCCACTTTTTAAAAGCTGTTATAGTGTCTGCCATTACTACCTCTAGCTGTAAGGCATTCCACAGTCTGACTGCTTTGACTGTAAAGAACCCTTTCCTATTTAGCTGCCAGAATCACCTTTCTTCCACCCGTAATGAGTGTCCCTTGGTTCTTAGTATGGTCTTTGGAAGGAATAAGTCATGTGCCAGTTGTCATGGGTATGTCAGATGTAACAGACAGTAGCTCTTCATCTGGCTGCACAAGGTCACTCCATTTGGCATTGCAGACGCCTTCTTAATCCTTCTGACTTTTGGACCCAGCGGCAACCTCTCTCCTGCTCTGATTGACACACCCTGTGTCAATAGTCACCGGTGATATTCTCAATTTCCCTTGTGAAGGCTTGGAGCTGTAGCAGCTTCCTCTCTGGTGCCCTTGGAGGACGTTTGGGGTTGTCTTTCTGGTGTCTGCTCAAGCTAAGTTTTCCCCCTTTGTTTGTCTCCCTGGGGACGTCCATGTGCAGGACCTCATGGTGGCCACCTTGTTGATTAGGTAATAAGATTTGTGAGGCTTCACAAGTTATATACTGATATATACCTATGAATTGCTAATATTGATCTCTTCTTGGTGTGCCCATTATCTTGTTTTTTATCCATATGAGGATTTGATTTATAAATATGTGGTCCTTGCACATGTGGTACGAGATTTGGTGTTGTTGTTTTTATGCACACATATCTGTTTTTTGTCCATCTCTCTTCAATTATCCTGTTTAATAAAGATTTATATTTTTATATATTACAATTGACCTATAGATCGTCCTTTTTTGCTCTTGAGCTCCTCCTTACTGTAGTTATATAGTGACGATTGGTCTATGTTTATAAGTCCATGGGCAGAGTAATACGATGGATCTTAGTAATTTTAGCTATATGCTTTTGATATGGGTTACGATCATAATTGGTTGTAATATTATGCCCTTTTCTAATAGATATTCTAATACTCTATTTCCCTTGTGAAGGCTTGGAGCTATAGCAGTCGGCTAGCTTCCTCTCTGATGCCCTTGGAGGACATTTGGTGTTGTCTCTCTGGTGTCTGCTCAAGCTAAGTTTTCCCCCCTTTGTTTGTCTCCCTTGTTGTCTTTAGTTTATAGTGGGGACTGTCCAGTGCTCAGCTCCCCTCCCTATCTGGGGCCTAGCTTTAGGGATATACAGGGCTTAGGTTTCCTGCTCGGCGATCTTGGCTTCCTTCCCCTCATCCCTCTGTGTTGCACTTAGTCTTTCCCATACTGATCTCCTCTGAGGCGTCTTTTTTCTAAGCTAAACAAGCCCAACTTTTTCAACCTCACATCATATGAGAGGCCTTCCATCCATTGTAATAATCTAGTTGCCCACCTTTGAACTGACTCTAACTTTTATATCCTTTTTAAAATGTGGAGCCCAAAACTGGATCCCATATTCCAGATGAGGCCTCACCAGTTATTTATAAAGGGGTAACAGTATGTTGGTACCAAGGGATTTTATCTCTCTTTTTATACATTCTAAAATCATATTCTCTTTTGTGGCCACTGCTAGACATTGAGTACTGCTGCTCAGCTTACTTGTAACCATAATACCCAAGTCCTTCTCTTGGTCTGTAGTCCTGAGTATACGCCCATTTAATGTATATGCAGCAATAAAAAAAATCAAAATTTTGTTCCAGCTTCCATCGTGTGCAAGAAGAATTTATTGGTAAAATGGCAATTCCATAAGAAGAAATCTAGGCATAGCAACGTGTTTCAAATGCAATATGCATTCTTTGTCAAAGTGTGCTTTGACAAAGAACACATATTGCATTTGAAGCGAGTTGCTATGCCTATATTTCTTCTTATGAAATTGCCATTTTACCAATAAATTCTTCTTGCACACGATGGAAGCTGGAACAAAATTTTGATTTTTGTTCTGTTCATGCAAGTGGTCCCTTGTGTTCCATGCTCCAGGACACCTAGGACTGTGGGTGCATATGCAGCAATAGGATTACTCCGTCCTAGGTGCATTACTCTACATTTATCTACATTAAAGCTCATCTGCCAAGTGTTAGCCCATTCAGATGTCTTATCCAGATCGTTTTGCAATATTGTAACGTCAAGTTTAATATCCTATATAGTTTGGTGTCATCAGCAAAGACTGACTTTACTCTCCATCCCATCCCCAAGGTCATTAATAAAGAGGTTAAAAAGAATCGATCCTAGCACAGATCCCTGCTGTCCCCACTGCTGACTATATCCCATTTAGAGAATGTACTATTAATAACGACCCTTTATTTCCTATCATTTAGCCAATTCCTTACCTATCTGCATAATGTTTCCCCTAGTCCCTGCTTCTGTAGCTTCAGTATAAGGCTGTTTTATGGTACAGTATCAAATGCCTTTGCAAAGTCCAGATAAATCACATCAGCCGCATGACCAACATCCAAATTTGCACTTATCTCCTCATAGAACCCCAACATGTTGGTTAGACACGACCTATTTTGGATGATTATCTTTTATTATATTATTCTCTGCGATATAACTCTGTAGGTCATCTTTTATGATGCCCTCAAAAACTTTGTACACTACCGATGTCAGCCTTACTGTACGGTAGTTACCTGGATCCTCCTTCTTACCTTTCTTAAATATTGGTACCACATTGGCCATCCTCCAATCCTGTGGCACTACCCCTGTTGCAAGAGAGTCTAAGAATATCAGATACAGCGGTCTTACTGAGCTTAATTCCCTCGGTATCCGTGGATGAATACCATCTGGGCCAGGGGATTTGTCAATGTTTCATTTGCTCAGACACAGGCGTACTTCTTTTTGTGGTAAACTAGTTATATTGTAAAAGCCACTTTTGGGTCACAAAGAAACCAAGAGACTCTGAACAGCAGTGACTTCACTTAAAAGAGAATGGAGAGAGATGCCGTAGATGAATATATTGATACACTCACTACATTACATGCATATATACACACATTTAACCCCATCATGACATGGTGATTTTCCGTTTTTCAAGTTTAATTTTTTCTTCCCTTTCCTCCAAGAGCCATAACTTTTTAAATTTTTTCGTCTACACAGCCAACTGAGGGCTTGTTTTTTGCGGGACAAGTTGTATTTTTGAGTAACGTCATTCATTCTATCACATAGTGTACTGGAAAACAGGAAACAAATTCCAAGAGCGCTGAAATTGCAAAAAAAAAGGGCAACTCCACAATTGTTTTTTGGGTTTTTTATTTACCATGTTCACTATAGAGTAATAATGGCCTGGCAAAATTATTTTCCTGGTCAGTATGAGTGCGTAAATACCAAACATGTATAGTTTTTTCATTTTGTATTATTATTAAGTGATGAAAAAAAATTCAGAAATTTGTAAAAAAAAATTTGCTTCCAAGGTCTGTAACGTTTTTATTTTTTTGGATATGGGGCTGTGTGAGGGCTTATTTTTGCACCCTAATCTGATGTTTTTACTGATACCATTTTTGGGTAGATACCATGTTTTGATCGCCTCTTATTACACTTTATTGCAATATTGCGTTGGCCAAAAAAAAAACAAATTTTGGCATTTTGATTTTTTTTCTCTTTAAAAATTCAGCTATAACAAATATGTATCTTTTTTCATCTTTTTTTAATTGTTTTTTTTAATGGGGCAAAAGGGGGGTGATGTGAACTTTTGCCTTTTTTTCATATTTTTTTAAAAACTTTATTTTTTTAAACTTTTTAATGTATTTAATAGTTCCTTTAGGGACTTGATGCTGCGATCATTTGATGGCTTCTACAATACATAACAGTGCATCAGCACTGCTATGTATAGAGAAAATCACCATCTCCTATGGCCACGGGCTGGCTTTCACAGGAGAATCATAATGACAGGAATGCGGGTCATCAACAGGCCCCCGGCTGTTATGACAAGATCACGTCAATGACATGCCCCCTTGCCGGAGCATGCTGAATGCCGCTATCAGAGATTGTTAAAGGCACGCGTTGGCTGATTAAATTATGGCAGGGACACAACATATGACGTACATGCACGTCATATGTCGTAAAGGGGTTAATGAATAATAAACTTAATAGGATTGCTTCTTTAATACAGTCTATTTTCAGTTATTCATTAGTGAACACTATTTACCAGCCTTAATCCCGGCAATTTTATTATTATTATTTATTTATAGAGAACCATTGATTCCTTGGTGCTGTACATGAGGAGAGGTTATTCAAGATAAAAATATAGATTACAGAGAACACACTAACAATGACAGACTGGTATAGAAAGGACGGCCTTGGCCTTGAGGGCTTACAGTCTACCGATTAAGTGTTCTATATGGTAGAGTTGATGCTGATTTACCTTTTGAGTAATGGTATATATATACAATCTATACCATTGGTAAGGGAACATT
The DNA here is from genome assembly GCF_046119375.1 of Phyllobates terribilis. Taxonomy (NCBI): domain Eukaryota; kingdom Metazoa; phylum Chordata; class Amphibia; order Anura; family Dendrobatidae; genus Phyllobates; species Phyllobates terribilis. The sequence goes on from NW_027362761.1 coordinate 795,373,959, forward strand.
CTGATCAGAGGTCTTCGGATTGACCCGTTGCAGAACAACTTCCAGTACATTTCCTGAAATTCACAGGTCCCAGTGAATTTGAACAATATGTGATTTGATTTGTGAAGATCACAAAGATAAAGAAATACTTGGAACCATTACACACAGTGCTGAAGATTGCAGAGAGCAGGCTCATGATGGAGGCTTCCCCATAATGCCTTGCAACTGTCACATCACATGGTATAGCACATCTAATCAGTGGAGAATAGAACAGGGACTATAAAAGATGTGTGCAGAGAAAGGACCAACCATTTTAGCATTTTACAGCCTAGGGATAGGTCAGGTTACAGCCCATAATTACAGATAGGAATACACCGCGTGCAGAATTATTAGGCAAATGTGTATTTTGATCACTTCGATACTTTTTATACATGTTGTCCTACTCCAAGCTGCATAGGCTTGAGAGCCAACTACCAATTAAGTAAATCTGGTGATGTGCATCTCTGTAATGAGGAGGGGTGTTGGCTAATGACATTAACACCCTATATGAGGTGTGCTTAATTATTAGGCAACTTCCTTTCGTTTGGCAAAATGGGTCAGAAGAGAGTTTTGACGGGCTCTGAAAAGTCCAAAATTGTGAGATGTCTTGCAGAGGGATGCAGCAGTCTTGAAATTTCCAAACTTTTGAAGCGTGATCACCGAACAATCAAGAGTTTCATGGGAAATAGCCAACAGGGTCGCAAGAAGCGTGTTGGCCAAAAAAGGCGCCAAATAACTGCCCATGAATTGAGGAAAATCAAGCATGAAGCTGCCAAGATGCCATTCGCCACTAGTTTTGCCATATTTCAGAGCTGCAACGTTACTGGAGTATCAAAAAGCACAAGGTGTGCGATACTCAGGGACATGGCCAAGGTAAGGAAGGCTGAAAAACGACCACCTTTGAGCAAGAAACATAAGATAAAACATCAAGAATGGGCCAAGAAATATCTTAAGACTGATTTTTCAAAGGTTTTATGGACTGATGAAATGAGAGTTACTCTCGATGGGCCAGATGGATGGGCCAGAGGCTGGATCAATAAAGGGCAGAGAGCTCCACTCCGATTCAGACGCCAGCAAGGTTGAGGTGGGGTACTGGTATGGGCTGGTATCATCAAAGATGAATTTGTGGGACCTTTTCGGGTTGAGGATGGAGTGAAGCTCAACTCCCAGACCTACTGCCAGTTTCTGGAAGACAACTTCTTCAAGCAGTGGTACAGGAAGATGAACGGTATCGTTCAAGAAAAACATGATTTTCATGCAGGACAATGCTCCATCACATGCATCCAACTACTCCACAGCGTGGCTGGCCAGTAAAGGTCTAAAAGAAGAAAAAATAATGACATGGCCCCCTTGTTCACCTGATCTGAACCCCATAGAGAACCTGTGGTCCATCATAAAATGTGAGATGTACAGGGAGGGAAAACAGTACACCTCTCGGAACAGTGTCTGGGAGGCTGTCGTGGCTGCTGCACGCAATGTTGATCAAAAACAGATCAAGCAACTGACAGAATCTATGGATGGAAGGCTGTTGAGTGTCATCATAAAGAAAGGTGGCTATACTGATCACTAATTTTTTTTGTTTTTGTTTTTTCATGTCAGAAATGTTTATTTCTAAATTTTGTGCACTGATATTGGTTTACCTGGTGAAAATAAACAAGTGAGATGGGATTATATTTGGTTTTTATTAAGTTGCCTAATAATTCTGCACAGTAATAGTTAACTGCACAAACAGATATCTTCCTAAAATAGCCAAATCTATAAAAATCCCACTCCAACTTCCAAAAATATTAAGCTTGGAGTCTTTTGGGTTGATTGAGAACATAGTTATTGATCAATAATAAAAATAATCCTCTAAAATACAACTTGCCTAATAATTCTGCACACAGTGCAGAAAGGCCTAATTTAGAGTGTGACAAATAACTACAATGGTGAAGAGCACTGAAAATAGAAGCAACAGTCCTAGGCCACGTGCACACATTGAGTATTTGGGGAGTTTTTTACCTCAGTATCTGTAAGCCAAAACCAGGAGTGGGTGATAAATACAGAAGTGGTGATGTGTTTCTATTATACTTTTCCTCTGATTGTTCCACTCTTGAATTTGGCTTATAAATATGGAGATAAAAAACTGACCAAATACTGAGCTTGTGCACGTGGCCTTAGTCTGTGAGTAATAATACAAATATTCAAGTGATTGGGAGGTTCAGGACCAGCAGAGTCAGTGATTCTTGGAGGCAGGTCCTGGATGTAGCACACAGCCATTACCTGCTCAGTATAGGGCAGGCTCACCCCGTGAGCCCACACCATACACCCGCTTCCGACTTGCAACATGTAAAGCGGATGCCATGAAGGGGATAGTACCCCTCTGTTCTAATTTTGCTACTAAAGAAATATCCTGAATCCAGTGCTTTTGTGTGGGAGAAAGTCTGCTTCCTGGCCTTTAAAGGGGTTGTTCCATCCAAATCGATTTGTCTGCAGTCATTCTGTGTGACTGCAGATTTATGAATCCCCCCAGAGCAAACACTGTGCACTGCGGGGATTCGCCGGTATGAGTCTCGAGACCGGAGGGTATATATATGCTAGTGGGCATGATCTCACTCCATATACTTCTATTGCAGCCCCATGCTATATTTTTTTGCACTTCCTTTTTTGTAATTTTTTCCCTTTTTTTATACATTTATTTCTTAAAGTAATAAAAGAACTCCACATTCCAGAAATTTAAATTCAACTCTCTACCTCGCAAAGTGTGCATATTGTAAAAAAAATGTTTTTATTTTTTGCACACTTCCTTGTGTAATAATTAGTGTTGAGCGAGCACTAAAATGCTCGGGTGCTCGAAGCTCGGGCCGAGCTCGCCGTGATACTCGGGTGCTCGACCCGAGCAACGAGCCCAATGTTAGTCTATGGGAGACTCGAGCATTTTTGCGGTGGCACCTCCGGCAGTCTTTTAAAACCCTAACAAGTGCCCAAAACGATAGTGACAGTGCTCAAGTGACATGGGGACAGCATGGGGATCGCCCCAGGAAGCATTTCTGCCCCCCAGGTCACTGCTGTCAACAACGTGGTCAGAGGTATTAAGCCACTTTTACGGGCTCACAATAAAACGTTCAAAAACGAAAGTGAAACTTTTTTCCTGTGAAATATGTTAAGGAAGTTCCTTTCCAGGGAAAAGACTTGTGTAAAAGTTAAAATAAATCACCAAAAACAAAAATACTCCTCCACACCTTCGGCTATGTTCTCAAGTTGCATTTTTTATGCGTTTTTGCACTTTTGTAGTGCTTTCAACTATGACAAATGCATTCACCGGGAAATGTCATTTTAACATTTTACAACCTTATCTGGCCATGTGCTGTGTGACACATGCATAAAGTGCTGAAAAGACATGGGAACAGCATGGTGAAGACCCCTGGAAGCATCTCTGACTCCCAGGTCACTGTCTAAAAAAAGTGTGCCCATCATAAGTGATCCTTGCCGCATCAGAAGATGCAGACTTGCAACTATCCCCATGCAAGTTCTAGTCCCAGGGCAGTGTTCAATTGTACCTCCCCCATTCCTTGCAACACAAGCGCAAGTATGCAGCCTGCCACCCACCCACCCCCAGGCTGCAATACCATACTGCTTGCTTGCTTGAACTTGAAATTGGGCCTTTTAGGCATGTGGAGGCGGAATCTGGCCACCACATCATGGCTGTGTTGGCGGCCTGGAATCCATACTCGGTCCCCAGCCGCCCGGCGGCCGGGTGTCCATACTTGGTCCCCAGCCGCCCCGCGGCCGGGTGTCCACACATGGTCCCCAGCCGCCTGGGGGGCAGCCGGGTGTCCATAAACGGTCCCCAGCCGCCCCTATTTCTCCTTGGAACATCCCCCCACACACTTTTCTTAGCCCGGCCTGCTTTAGGCAGCATTGGACGAGCCCACCAGAGAACCAGACTCCTCCGGTGGGCCCTGACTTCTCCATCGGTGGAGTTGAGAGTGCCAAGGTGAGGAGCATGATGATGATGACAGAAGTTAGCATCTGCTATGTTTTCTTTTAATGCAAGTGTAAGTGTGCAGCCTGCCACCCACCCACCCCCAGACTGCAATTCCATACTGCTAGCTTGCAATTGAAATGGGGCCTTTTAGTTTGGAGGAGGCCGAAGCTGGCCACTACCTCATGGCTGCTTCGGCAGCGAGGTATCCATACTCAGTCCCCAGCCGCCCCTATTTGTCCTGGTGTGCCTTATACATAAGATTAAGCGCGTATACCAAAACATTACCTGTGCCCTCCCCAGTGCATTTAGTGGGAAGGAGAGCCTATTCCGCTGTAGTGTGTGCATGCCAAACCCCTGTTCATGGCACATGCAAAGATGCCTCCCACCTTGCACCTGTCGCTGCAGACTTGCAACTATCCCCATTCAAGTCCTTGTCCCAGGGCAGTGTTCAATTGTACCTCTCCCATTCCTTGCAATGCAAGCGCAAGTATGCAGCCTGCCACCCACCCACCCACCCCCAGGCTGCAATACCATACTGCTTGCTTGCACTTTAAATTGGGCCTTTTAGGCATGTGGAGGCGGAATCTGGCCACCACGCCATGGCTGTGTCGGTGGCCTGGTATCCATACTCAGTCCCCAGCTGCCTGGTGGCCGGGTGTCCCCGCTTGCTCCCCAGCCTCCAGGGGGTGGCTGGGTGTCCATACTCGGTCCCCAGCCACCCCTATTTGTCCCCAGCCACCCCTATTGTGCTTTAGGACAGCATTGGCCGAGCCCACTGGACTATCAGACTCCTCCGGTGGGCCCTGGCTTCTCCATCAGGGGAGTTGAGAGTGCCAAGGTGAGGAGCATGATGAGGATGATAGAAGTTAGCATCTGCTTTGTTTTGTTGTAATGCAAGCGCATGTATGTAGTAGCGGCTAGGCCTGAGGTGGTCAGCGTTTTGGCGCATATCCTACCTCCTCCGAGGATTGCTGGATGTTTTCCTGCTACTATCCAAGTTCTATGACTCCCGTTAAAACAAAGCTTCAGGTGATAAATGATGGATGAGGTAGTGGCAAAGGAGAAAGAGCAGGAGGAACAGGGACCATTCACATCAATATCAGGCCAGTCAACCAGATATGTCTTGTAGGATATGTTTCTGTAACAAAAGGAGCGGTTCGGCTACACAGTTATAGGGCATACAGTGAGTGCAATGCCTACCAAAAATTTCGAGGCACTCCAATGCCCCTTGGAAATGACATGGAGGTCAGAGGGCGTTAACTAAACCTTTTTTTCCATTTAGAGCAACTGGGTCTCCTGTGCACTGTTGGCCTAAGCAGTGAATGGAAGGCTTTCCAAAAATTATGAGGAACTGCAATGCCCCTTACAAGAGCCATGTGTGGCACCCCAGGGGTCTGGTCACCACAGTAATAGAGATATTACGTCGGAGAGCAAGTGGGAGGTTTCCTGGTCAGGATCCCTTAAACATGCAACATCTTCCTGCCCCAGTCCTGAGAGGGGAGAATTCTGCCCTTATAAACTGGATCTGGGGCGGGGTTGAGTGAGTCAGAGAACAGAGAACAGTCAGAGTCAGAGTGAGAGCAAGGGAAAGTAACAGCAAGGAGCTCTGTAGGAGCTAGGAGCTAAAGACCAGGGGCTGGAAGCTGAGCAGAGCTCGCCCTGGAAGAAGACAATAGGAACCGGACACAGGAGTCCGAGGCTGTGAGGACTTATATATCCAGCAGCAGAAACCAGCCGGCAGGGGATTTCAGGTCCTCTGGCCATAGAAGCCCGGAGGCTCAGTCACAAGCAAGGGACCAGCACCGCCGTCGTGGAGCAGAGGCTAACAGAAGGCCCCAAGTCACCAGCCATACGGGTGAGCACTACACGGTACACTCAGGGACATGGGCTACTTCTACCCGCTTACAGCAAGGTAGCCAGGAACAGTGCAGACAGACGGGGAGGCCTACAACTCCACCTGGCCAGGGGAACTCCTGCTTGCTCACAGACTGACCAGGCCTCTTATGCTAGCCAGTACTCCCGGGAGGGTCTACCTTATAATCATCAGTAAAGACCCTGAACTGCACTGCAAAGACTCTGAGTTGTTCCTGCTGCGCTCGTGCACCATCACCCCCATCATCCACACTCACTGCCCTGAGGCTATACTCCTCCCGTGGGGAGTTATCCCATTCTCTGCTGCGCACACAACACCAGCCTCAGCGGTCTGCCTCGCAGCGGTGGTACTCCCTGACCGCAATCCACGGGTGGCGCAGTCGAACAATTAACCTCAAAACCTAAGAAAGACAGCCACTGGTTTGACCAGCCTGAGGCACGGGACCGGGTCACCGCCACGGAGACTACAGACCCCAGAGACCCGGCACCGGGTATCCCACACACGTGTACACACGGCCCAGGGGGCGCGTCACATGCAGTACAGCATATTACAAACATAAGTCTCATTATTGGGGAGTGGGTATCCCATAGTATTTGCTTATGCCTTGCAAGCAAAAGCTGCCAAAAATTAGGACGGAGCAACTTGCAATGCCCCTTACAAGAGCCATGCAGTACAGCATATTACAAACATAAGTCCCATTATTGTGGAGTGGGTCTCCCATAGTATTTGCTTATGCCTTGCAAGCAAAAGCTGCCAAAAATTAGGACGGAGCAACTTGCAATGCCCCTTACAAGAGCCATGCAGTACAGCATATTACAAACATAAGTCCCATTATTGTGGAGTGGGTCTCCCATAGTATTTGCTTATGCCTTGCAAGCAAAAGCTGCCAAAAATTAGGACGGAGCAACTTGCAATGCCCCTTACAAGAGCCATGCAATACAGCATATTACAAACATAAGTCCCATTATTGGGGAGTGGGTCTCCCTTAGTATTTGCTTATGCCTTGCAAGCAAAAGCTGCCAAAAATTAGGACGAAGCAACTTGCAATGCCCCTTACAAGAGCCATGCAGTACAGCATATTACAAACATAAGTCCCATTATTGGGGAGTGGGTCTCCCATAGTATTTGCTTATGCCTTGCAAGCAAAAGCTGCCAAAAATTAGGACGGAGCAACTTGCAATGCCCCTTACAAGAGCCATGCAGTACAGCATATTACAAACATAAGTCCCATTATTGGGGAGTGGGTGTCCCATAGTATTTGCTTATGCCTTGCAAGCAAAAGCTGCCAAAAATTAGGACGGAGCAACTTGCAATGCCCCTTACAAGAGCCATGCAATACAACATATTACAAACATAAGTCCCATTATTGGGGAGTGGGTGTCCCATAGTATTTGCTTATGCCTTGCAAGCAAAAGCTGCCAAAAATAAGGACGGAGGAACTTGCAATGCTGGCACCCTGGTGGTATAGTGGTGGTGGAGGCTGAGGATAAGGAGAAGAAGATAAAACAGCCGAAACGAGGAAGCGTATACCCATGTGTGGGTGTGAAGCGGTGCATGTGAATACACCTCCCGAAATAACACAGTGGATTTGACTTTATGTTACTCTGCTGTCATTTGGTGGTGATGAGAAGTCTGGCCCAATCCAGCCCTTGTTCATTTTGATAAGGGTCAGCTTGTCAGCATTGTCAGTTGACAGGCGAGTGCGCTTATCAGTTATAATTCCCCCAGCGGCACTAAAAACACGCTCCGATAACACGCTAGCGGCAGGGCAGGCCTGGACCTCCAAGGCGTATAGAGCGAGTTCATTCCAAGTGTCCAGCTTGGATACCCAATAATTAAAAGGCACAGAGGAATCACGGAGGACGCTGGTACGGTCGGCAAGGTACTCCCTCACCATCTTTTGAAACTTTCCATTCCTTGTGAGAGTACCCCGCGCCTCAGGGCCTGTAAGCTGGGCGGGTGTCAGAAAACTGTCCCAGAAAGTTGACAGTGTTCCCCTGCCTCTGCTGGATTGTAGTTGCATCTCTCTCGCCTATACGCCTTGGTTGGGCAACGAACTGTGACCTCTGCCGACAGCGTGTTCAGATGGGAATTTTTTTAAGAGTTCTGTAGCAAGGGCCTTCTGGTACTGCCCCATTTTTGTAGACCTCTCCACCTCAGGAATAAGAGAGTGAAAGTTCTCCTTGTAGCGTTGGTCTACAAGTGTCACCAACCAGTAATGACTGTCACCCAACATTTTGACAACGCGAGGGTCACGGTTAAGGCAGCGTAACATAAAGTCAGCCATGCGTGCCAGACTGGTAACGGGCAAGATTTCCGTGTCCTCACCAAGATGACGACTGACCATGCTCTCCTCCTCCTCCTCTTCCTCCTCCCCCCTGTCCTCAGGCCACCCACGCTAAACCGACGGTATGACACTTGTACAGGTACTACCGTCTACAACGCATGATAGCAGCTCCTGTTCTTCCTCCTCCTCCTCCTCCTCCTCTCCCTCATTGTCCCCCAATGCACGTTGGGATGAGATGAGGCTGGGCTGTGTGTAATCGCCCGCTACGGCTTCTTGATCCATCTCATCATACTCTGGCTGCAATGCCTCCTCTTTAATTCTCTGCAGAGAGCGCTGCAAAAGACAGACAAATGGGATGCTGACACTAATGATGGCGTCATCACCACTCACCATCTTGGTGGCCTCCTCAAAGTTTGTCAGGATGGTACATATGTCAGACATCCAGGTCCACTCCTGAGGTCTTATGTGTGGAGTCTGACCTGAATATCGACGGCCTTGTTGTAGCTGGTACTCCACAATAGAGATGAGCGTTGTTCTACTCGAACTGTTCGCCAATCTCAAATTCGAGCTGTTTTGGGCGGTGTTCGAGCCGTTCGGCGAACAGGAACAATTTGAGAAAAATTCGGCTGTTCGAGGTTATGTTCGATAACTGTTCGTGCACCAAAATCATAACTGGATTTTTTCTCAGTAATGATGAAAATTAATGTTAATACGCAGTTTGAGTGTACAGCGGGGTGGGGGGAGGGGCAGGGGATGGATCTCTGCAGGAACAATGAAGATCTCCATTTTTTTTTCTCTTTCCCGCATTTGCAGTGGGGAGGTGCAATCTGTCAGCCTATCAGCAGCGCACACACGGAGCGAAGTGCTTTTTTTCACACAAGCAAGGGCATGTGTCATTGGCAGTGTATGTCACATGTCCTTGCCCTATAAGACCAAGCCATTTTCCCCGTCGCCACCATTTTCTCACTGCTGCAGCTGCGTGTTAGACGGCACCGCTGTTGCTGTGTGCGCTATACCTTGTTAATTTCAAGCCAATTTTCGCACAAATATACAGATAGCTTGGGAGTAGGGAATAGTTGTGATTGCAGTCCTTTTAAGGACTAGGTTACAGCATTTCCTACGACTTTTATCAGGGAGGTCTGTGCTCTTAAATAGATAGGTTGTGGGAGTAAAGACTAATTGTAATTGGAGTCCTTTTCAGGACTAGGTTACATGAGTTCCTATCAGTTTTTGCCAGGCAGGTCTGTGCCAGTGCTGTGCAAGTTTTTTTCACAGCATTTGGCTGAATCTAGCAAAGCTAATCCTTTTTGGCCTATTGCAGAGTGTGTTAGTCAGTGGAGTAGCCTATCTGTGTTGCAAGATATAACACCTGTGTATAGAATACCAATTTTTTTACTGCACCTAGTGAAGTAAAATCTTTTGGGCATAGCATCATTCTATTAGTCCATCTATACTGACCTCCATCAGGTTGCAAACTGAATATAATTTTTTTCTGCATCTAGCTCTGAAAAAATATTTGGGCTTCTAGCAGTGTGTGGGACTTGGTCTATTAGTCCATCTATACTGACCTCCATCAGGTTGCAAATTAAAAATAATTTTTTTCTTCATTTAGCTCTGAAAAAATATTTGGGCTTCTAGCAGTGTGTGGGACTTGTTCTATTAGTCCTTCTATACTGACCTCCAGCAGGTTGCAAATTGAATATAATTTTTTTCTGCATCTAGCTCTGAAAAAATAGTTGGGCTTCTAGCGGTGTGTGGGACTTGGTCTATTAGTCCATCTATACTGACCTCCATCAGGTTGCAAATTAAAAATATTTTTTTTCTGCATCTAGCTCTGAAAAAATATTTGGGCTTCTAGCAGTGTGTGGGACTTGGTCTATTAGTCCATCTATACTGACCTCCATCAGGTTGCAAATTAAAAATAATTTTTTTCTTCATTTAGCTCTGAAAAATATTTGGGCTTCTAGCAGTGTGTGGGACTTGTTCTATTAGTCCTTCTATACTGACCTCCAGCAGGTTGCAAATTGAATATAATTTTTTTCTGCATCTAGCTCTGAAAAAATAGTTGGGCTTCTAGCGGTGTGTGGGACTTGGTCTATTAGTCCATCTATACTGACCTCCATCAGGTTGCAAATTAAAAATAATTTTTTTCTGCATCTAGCTCTGAAAAAATATTTGGGCTTCTAGCAGTGTGTGGGACTTGGTCTATTAGTCCATCTATACTGACCTCCATCAGGTTGCAAATTAAAAATAATTTTTTTCTGCATCTAGCTCTGAAAAAATATTTGGGCTTCTAGCGGTGTGTGGGACTTGGTCTATTAGTCCATCTATACTGACCTCCATCAGGTTGCAAATTAAAAATAATTTTTTTCTGCATCTAGCTCTGAAAAAATATTTGGGCTTCTAGCAGTGTGTGGGACTTGGTCTATTAGTCCATCTATACTGACCTCCATCAGGTTGCAAATTAAAAATAATTTTTTTCTGCATCTAGCTCTGAAAAAATATTTGGGCTTCTAGCGGTGTGTGGGACTTGGTCTATTAGTCCATCTATACTGACCTCCATCAGGTTGCAAATTAAAAATAATTTTTTTCTGCATCTAGCTCTGAAAAAATATTTGGGCTTCTAGCAGTGTGTGGGACTTGGTCTATTAGTCCATCTATACTGACCTCCATCAGGTTGCAAATTAAAAATAATTTTTTTCTTCATTTAGCTCTGAAAAAATATTTGGGCTTCTAGCAGTGTGTGGGACTTGTTCTATTAGTCCTTCTATACTGACCTCCAGCAGGTTGCAAATTGAATATAATTTTTTTCTGCATCTAGCTCTGAAAAAATAGTTGGGCTTCTAGCGGTGTGTGGGACTTGGTCTATTAGTCCATCTATACTGACCTCCATCAGGTTGCAAATTAAAAATAATTTTTTTCTGCATCTAGCTCTGAAAAAATATTTGGGCTTCTAGCAGTGTGTGGGACTTGGTCTATTAGTCCATCTATACTGACCTCCATCAGGTTGCAAATTAAAAATAATTTTTTTCTGCATCTAGCTCTGAAAAAATATTTGGGCTTCTAGCAGTGTGTGGGACTTGGTCTATTAGTCCATCTATACTGACCTCCATCAGGTTGCAAATTAAAAATAATTTTTTTCTGCATCTAGCTCTGAAAAAATATTTGGGCTTCTAGCGGTGTGTGGGACTTGGTCTATTAGTCCATCTATACTGACCTCCATCAGGTTGCAAATTAAAAATAATTTTTTTCTGCATCTAGCTCTGAAAAAATATTTGGGCTTCTAGCAGTGTGTGGGACTTGGTCTATTAGTCCATCTATACTGACCTCCATCAGGTTGCAAATTAAAAATAATTTTTTTCTTCATTTAGCTCTGAAAAAATATTTGGGCTTCTAGCAGTGTGTGGGACTTGTTCTATTAGTCCTTCTATACTGACCTCCAGCAGGTTGCAAATTGAATATAATTTTTTTCTGCATCTAGCTCTGAAAAAATAGTTGGGCTTCTAGCGGTGTGTGGGACTTGGTCTATTAGTCCATCTATACTGACCTCCATCAGGTTGCAAATTAAAAATAATTTTTTTCTGCATGTAGCTCTGAAAAAATATTTGGGCTTCTAGCAGTGTGTGGGACTTGGTCTATTAGTCCATCTATACTGACCTCCATCAGGTTGCAAATTAAAAATAATTTTTATCTGCATCTACAGTACCTCTGAAAAAATATTTGGGCTTCTAGCAGTGTGTGGGACTATTTGTATTAGTCCATCTATACTGACCTCCATCAGGTTGCAAATTCAAAATAATTTTTTTCTGCATCTAACCCAGCCAATAGTTTTGGCCTAATACCACAGTTTGGCCACTCAGCTCTGCTCGGTTACCATCCATTGTTTTTTTGTGCAAACAACTCCAGAGTTGTGAATTAGTTAACCACCAAAATGAGTGGAAAAAGGCCTGCTGCTGGTGGAAAGGGGAATAGGCGTGTTGGGAAGGGGAAAAAAGGTTGTGTCCGTGGGGTAGGTGTTAAAGCAACAGTAACATCTGCAGAAGAAAGACCATCTTCCAGCCAAACTAAAATGTCTACTTTTGGCGGACAATGTGATAAGATCCCTTTCTTACGGCCACGCCAATCGCTACAAATTCCAGATGAGGCACAAAAACAGCAGGTGCTTCAATGGATATCAAGTGCTCCTTTAAGTGGGCTCTCCTCCACATCAACTTCAACATCACAAATACTCCAGTCCTCAAAGGTGTCACCCAAATCGCACTTGCTTCCTCACAGCTCCCAAATCTCCAGCTGCCCGTCTGAGTATGAGGTAGAACAGATGGTTGAGTCTGCAGAGCTGTTTACTCATACTATAGCCTGGGAATCAGAGGTCGACTCCAGCGCTTCTGTGAATCCAGACGAGGAAATGATCTGCACTGATGCCCAGAATCTTTATGAGTCGGATCCAGGACCAGACGCAGAAGGTTCTGACCATAATGTAGACCCTCATTCCCAAACTGTAACTCCTGTTGGTGGAGACAATGAGGAAGACGATGATAAGACTCAAATACCTGATTGGAGCGACAACTTTAGTTTTTTGTCAGGGCAGGAACAGGTTGGCTCTGAGGACGACGGGTGTGATAACGCACAGGGTGATGATGATGAGGTCGGAGATCCCACTTACTGTCAACCCACAGTCAGCCAAGAGATGAGGTCAGCAGAGGAGGTGGAGGAAGATGCTAGTGACGACGAGGTCAGGTTGCGCCTTCCTGGACAGAGATATAGTACTGGAAGCACGTCAACAACTGCATCCTCAAACACAACTCTGCCTCTCACAACAAGTCGTGGTGGCTCTTCAGGTCGCATGGGTGCTAAGCCTTGCATAGCCTGGGCATTTTTTCAGATCGATAAAGATGACCCAACTCGTGTTATCTGTAACATTTGTCAGCAAAAGCTAAGTAGAGGCCAAAAAATACATAGTTTGAGTACTTCATGCATGAACCGGCACATGGACATGAAGCATAAGTTGCAGTGGGAAGCTCAGTGTGCTACAATGCGGCCTAGCCGGCCGGGCCAATCACCGTCTGCCATATCTTGTGCATCCGCGGCCTCTTCATCCTCTGTGACTGGGGGGACAGCAGTCACACCTGTTTTGGGGCGCAGACCTGCCACCTCTTTACCCGCAACAGCCAGCGTGATTGGCAGGTCATCATTTTCTTTGGAGGTGGTAACACCAGCTGGTGTTGAGCGCTGTCCGACATCGATAGCACCACCTTTGGATCAAGGCAACCTAACATGTCCGCCTGCATCTTCCTCACAGACCGGCAGTTTGCCGGGGACACCCGTATCAACCCCGTCTAAGCACAATAGCCAGCCCTCGGTCCCTCAGATGTGGACAAGTAAAAGACCATTTCCTCCTAGCCATGAGAAAGCTAAGAGGTTGAATTTCACCATCTGCAAGCTCTTGGCTACAGAAATGCTGCCTTTCCGCCTGGTGGACACAGAGGATTTTCGAGACCTTATGTCCGTCGCAGTGCCCCAGTACCAGATGCCCAGTCGGCACTACTTCTCAAAGAAAGGTGTGCCTGCGCTCCACCAGCATGTCGCACACAACATCACCGCTTCTTTGAGAAACTCTGTGTGTGACAGGGTGCATTTCACCACAGACACTTGGACGAGTAGGCATGGACAGGGGCGTTACATGTCGCTGACTGGGCACTGGGTAACTATGGTGACAGCAGGACAAGGGGCTGCTGTCCAAGTCTTGCCGTCCCCACGAGTTGTGCGTCAATCCTCTTTATGTCAAAGTTCCTCCCCTGCTTCTGCCTCCTCAACCTCCTCTCGGTCTTCCACCTGCACCCAAAGCCTGTCTGGTCATGCCACAAGCTTTCTAACTGCGCAGAAGGGATCCTGCACACCTCCTTACTATGCTGGCAGTAGGGCTCAACGTCATCAGGCGGTTTTTACATTGAAATGTCTGGGAAATGTGAGTCACACAGCTCAGGAGTTGTGGTCAGCTCTGGAGAACCAATTTCATGAATGGTTGTCTCCACTGGACCTGAAACCAGGGAAGGCCGTGTGCGACAATGCTGCAAACCTGGGTGCGGCCCTTCGCCGGGGCAATGTCACACACGTGCCTTGTATGGCTCACGTGTTGAACCTGGTTGTCCAGCAATTTTTAGCCCACTATCCCAGACTAGATGGCCTTCTGCAGAGGGCACGGTCGCTGTGTGCTCACTTCCGCCGTTCGCATCCCGCAGCTCAGCGACTTACATCTCTACAGAAGTCGTTGGGCCTGCCACTTCACCGGCTAAAATGCGATGTGCCTACCCGGTGGAATTCAACTCTGCACATGTTGCAGCGACTGTGGCAGCACTGACAAGCCCTGGTGCAATACGTTCTGACGTATAGCCTGGGCCAACGAGATTCAGAGGTGGGGCAAATCACGCTGGAGGAGTGGTCTCAGATCAGGGACCTATGCACCCTTCTGCACAGTTTTGAAATGGCGACGAAGATGTTTAGTGCTGACGATGCCATTATCAGCATGACTATTCCGGTGATTTACATGCTGGAGCACATGTTAAACAGAATTCGGAGTCAGGTGGTGGCACAAGAGGAGGTGGAGGAAGTAGAGGAGGAGGAGTTGTATGCGGAAGGGCTAACATCTGCAAGGTCCAGACGGTCGGCAGCACCAAGGCGGCAGGCATGTGAGGGTGGGGAGATGGTTTTACCAGGGCGCATGGTAGCAGCCAAACTAGTGAGGAAGGTGCAGGAGCCCAGGAAGAAGTGGAGGACGAACTGATGGAAGACTCATCAGATGAGGGAGACCTTGATCACATTTCTGTTGTGCGAGGTTGGGGGGAGAGGACAGAGGAAGGAAGCATGATTGTTACCTCGCCACCAACACAACAGGGACTTGGTGCTCCTGGATGCGCAACACACATGAGTGCCTTCTTGCTGCACTACCTGCAACATGACCCTCGAATTGTGAGAATTAGAAATAATCCTGACTACTGGGTTGCCACACTGTTAGATCCCCGGTACAAAAGTAAATTTGCAGAAATTATTCCTGCCATAGAAAGGGATGCACGCATGCAGGAGTATCAGCAGAGACTGTTGCAGAATCTTACATGTGCTTTTCCACAAAATACCAGTGGTGCACGTAGTGAATCTCACAGTTCCAACTTGCCAACCGTGGGACCGTCAAGTGTTCAGCACTCAAACCGTAACAGAACCACAATATCTGCTGGTAACATCAATTTTGCGGAATCATTTCACCACTTTTTTAGCCCATCCTTTGCAAGGCCACAGGAGACAAGAAGTCTGACACATAGTCAACGCCTAGAGACGATGGTACAGGAGTATCTCCAAGTAAACATTGAAGCCACGACTGTGTCACTGGACCCTTGCTCTTTTTGGGCTTCCAATCTGGATAAATGGCCGGAGCTAGCCACTTACGCCTTGGAGATCTTGTCATGCCCCGCAGCCAGCGTTCTGTCTGAACGTGTGTTCAGCGCTGCTGGTGGTGTGCTGACAGATAAGCGCACGCGGCTCTCCACTGATAATGTAGACAGACTCACGTTCATAAAGATGAACAAATCATGGATCCGAAACGACTTTTCTACCCCTGTGTCATCCTGGGGAGAGTAAAAGCTTGATGATTGGTTAAAATCACCCTACCAACCGTTTTAAGCTTTCAAATTACTAATCATGTTTATCTGTATCTTGACTGGAAAATAATTTGGGCTTTGTAGCAGTGTGCAGCACTGATCCTATTAGGCCATCTATACTAAAGCTTCACCAGATTTAAAATTAAAAATAATTTTTAGCTGCATCTAGCCCGGAAAATAATTTTGGGGCTCCGAGATGCGCAAGGCACATAAGTGCCTTCTTGCTGCACTACCTGCTTCATGACCCTCATATTGTCAGAATTCGAAGTAATCATGACTTCTGGGTTGCCACACTCTTAGATCCCCCAAACTTTTCGATCAACCTTTTCATTTTAATAAAGACCAAAAAAATGGTCATTTTTGAAATTATAAGCATTAGCAGGTTGTTAGAAACTGAAATCAAACAGTTTTCAACTCAAAACTTTATTCTAGGTGATGTTACATTTTCACATAGGACCCCTTGTTCGAAAGGAGCTTCTGAACTCTCTCGTCCATTGAATTTGTCAGGTTTTGGATGGTTTCTGCTTCAATTGTTTTGCATGAGGACAGAATACCCTCCCAGAGCTGTTGCTTAGATGTGAACTGCCTCCCGCCATCATAGACACTCCTTTTAATGATGCTCCAAAGGTTCTGAATGGGGTAGAGGTCAGGGGAGCATGGGGGTCACACCATAAGTTTGTCCCCTTTTATGCCCATATCAGCCAGAGATGCAGATGTTTTATGTGCAGCATGAGATGGTGCATTATCATGCAGAAAAATGATCTTGCTGTGAAATACACGGTTCTTCTTCTGGAACCATGGCAGGAAGTGCTGTTTGAGAAAATCCACATACATTATGGAGTTCATCTTTAGCGCCTTCAGGGATCCTAAAGGGGCCGACAATCTCTCTCCCCATGATTCCAGCCCAAAACATTACTCCACCTCCTCCTTGTTGGCGCTGTAGCCGTGTTTGCGTGGGGTGTCCATCAACCAGCCATCCTCCACTCCATCCATCTGGACCATCGAGCGCTGCACGGCACTCATCCGTGAACAAAACAGTTTTGAAATCAGTCTTCATGTAATGTTTGGCCCACTGGAGCCGTTTCTGCTTGTGTGAAGTGGATAGAGGAGGTCGACAGGATGGCGCATGCACAGCTGCAAACCTCTGAAGGACCCTGTATCTTGTTGTTCGGGGGACGTTGGAGGCACAAGCAGCTTCAAAAACTTGTCTGCTGCTATGACAAGGCTTTTTTGCCGCTGCTCTTTCAACCTGACGTAATTGCCTGTAGGAAAGAGTCCTCAATTTGCCCTTATCAGCACGCACACGTGTGTACTGTGAATCAGCTACATACTTCTTGATTGCCAAGACACTTCATCCTGATCATCGCACAATGTTGATTGTAGTCATGCCTTGACCTAAACACTCCACAATTTGTTGCTTCTCAGCAGCCGACACATCCTTTTTCTTTCCCATTTTGGCAGAAAATGTAGGCTGCTTAATAATGTGAGACAGCCTTCTTAAGTAGTCTTGCCTTTCATTGGACACACCTGCCAAACTAATTAGCACAGGTGTCTGCAATTGCTTACAGTGATATAAAGAGCCCTGACACACATCACCATCAATGAGTTTAACTGACAAACAAACAAATTCTTCCCTTATCACTCCTAAACACTTTTTGTATAATAATTTGGAACGCAGTGTACATGTGCTTTTCCACAAAACACCAGTGGTTCACGTAGTGAATCTTACAGTTCTAACTTGCCAACCGTGGTCTGTATGGAGTTGTTCAATAAAGGGCCCAAAATTAAGATAACATAGATGGGAGAGGTCTCTATGAATAGGAATTCCTAAGTATTTGATACCCTGTGAGGGCCAGGCAAAGGGAAAGTTGGACTGGATGGAATCCTATATGGATTTGGGGAGGGAGACATCGAGGGCCTCAGAGTTCAATGCATTGATTTTAAAATTTTACCATGTAACAAAGTGATCTATTTCAGCCATAACAGCATGGATGGATATATGTGATTGAGTGATATATACTAGGACATCATCAGCAAATAGAGAGCACTTGTACTCGGTGCCTCCCACCTCAATCCACCTAATATTGGGGTTATGGCGAATTGATGAGAGCAGGTGCTCCGTCACTAGGATGTATAAGAGAGGGGACAGAGGACATCACTGCCTTGTCCCATTGGTGATTGTGAAAGGTGATGAAAATGTTCTGACGCACCCCCTGGGCCTTGGGACACCCGGAGCCGGACCCTTTTTGGTGGATGCTGGTGGTTGTAGTCTTCGTGGCGGCGACCCAGTTCCGTGGCTCAGGGTGGTCAAACCAGTGGCGGAACTATTTATGTGGTTTTCATGTTTAAATGTCCGACTACGCCACCCGTGGATTGCGGTCAGAGTAAACCGCCGCTACAGGGCAGACCACTGAGGCTGGTGTTGTGGGTGCAGCAGAGCGTAGCATAACTCCCCACGAGAGGAGTATAGCCTCAGGGCAGTGTATGCGGAGGATGGGGGTGATGGTGCAGGGCAGCAGCAGTAACGACACGGAGTCAGTGATGCAGTTCAGGGCCTTTACTCACAGTTCTTATTATCCAGACCACGTCTGCAGGTAACGGCTGCCCACGTCGTACTGTGCTCACCAGGTGAGGGGCTCAGACAACTCCCAGATAACTTTGGAGCACTTCACAGGACCCCCTATGTGTGTCCTTTGTCTGGCCTTTCTTACCAACACTTCTGTCCGGCTGCCTCGGGCCTCCTCTTGGTAAACTTGGCGCCAGTTTCCCTGACCCTATGTGGTGCCTTCCTAGCGGGTGTAGCGAGGGGCTGCGCCACATAAAATGTCAGAGCCTCCGGTTTCTAGCTGAGGGTCGTTTCCTGCCTCCACTAGTTCGGGGACCGGTCTCCCCCTTTGGCCTGACCCCTCCACGCAGGTGGATTCGGGCGTGCGGTGGCGACTCGCCCGTCCGCACCCCTGGGATCCCTTCATTCCTCGTTCCTGGAGCCTTCTCCGCTCCTCTTCCTTCCTTCTCCCTCTTCCAGGCCTGGGCCTCTGTTACTAGGCCCGCCTCCGGAGCAGAGCTCATGCAGAGCCCCTGCTCCCTGCCACTTCTGCTCAGACTTCTCTGCACTGAACTAAGATGGTGCCCACCTTTTATACTCCCTTCTCAATGCACCCAGGAACTGCTTCCTCCCTGCTCCTGCACTACAGGGTTCCCCTTCCTCAGTGTTCCCTCCCCCCACTCCAGCCAGGGACAGGGACTGTCGTGCCCATCTCAGGGGCATATTGGTCGCCCTGCCCCACGGCAATGTGGTGTAATGCATGCAGGTGTCGGGTCCTGATCCACACTCCATCCTTACCTGAGAGTGAGATATCACACCTCTGGGTGAGGTGCAATACGTCTGTAGCAACCGAGCCCTCAGGGTGCTACAGTTCCATTTATCTTCAGCCTAGGTGACGTATTGCGATACAGGGCCGTGATTTTGGCTATAAAAGGGTCCCCTAGACCCCTACCCCAAGCTTTTTAAGAGAATCATATATGGCGTGCCAGGAGACTCTATGGAATGCTTTCTCAGCATCCAACGAGAGTATCTAATTACAAATTTTTAACTGCATCTAGCCCAGGAAATACTTTGTGCCTAGTAGCAGTGTCTGCTAGTGAGCGGATTATCCCGGCTGTTAAGCAAGCTGCACCACCTGTAGTTTAGACACTTAATTTTTTCAAAGGAAATGCTTCGGGACCATGGGATACTTAGTGAAGAGCATCAGGAGGCACCCCAAGGCATAGGGGCTGGGACTGGCAGTAGGATGCCTTGCGGTGGACAGCCGAGCTCGATCCTTATAAAAGCTTTTTAACTGCAGCAGCTTTAGTGGACGCTACTGGAGCTGGAATTACCGCGGCTGCTGGCATGAGACTTGCCCTCCAATAGATCCTTGTAAATGGATTTAAAGTGTATTCATTCAAATTAGAGAGACAATTTAAATTAAAAAGCTTAGAGCTGCCTCCACCACAGGGGGGCTCGCTCGACCCACCAGCGGACAGGCACCAGTATTGGGAGAGGGGGGCTGGCCGTCAGGGTTCACCGCGGCTCTGGCACAAACCCGGCGACACGGAGGTGGCACGGGCAGGAGCGGACTGGCCGTGTCGGCTTCTCACTTTTTGGATTTTAGAAGGGCATGACATGCCTATATCTGTGTCTCCCCCTCCTTTTACTCCTCCACCTCTTTTATTTTCGCATGACTATATGTACTTGTCACTTTTCCATGTGTTAGTTATGTCTTCTGAGCAGTTTGTCAGCTTTTGGACACCTTTGAAGGTGTTTTCTATGTGTTTCTATGTGTTTTTGTTTGCCTGCCATTGGTTTTAACGGTGTTCGAAGGTGTTCGACGAACAGTTCGACGAACAGTTCGGCGAACACACGGGTGTTCGACGAACCGAACCGAACTCGAACACTACGGGGGTGGCTCAACACTACTCCACAACTGCTCTCTTCTGCTCACAAATCCTTTGCAACATGTGGAGGCTAGAGTTCCAACGTGTGGGGACATCACACACCAGTCGGTGTGCCGGAAGCTGCAAACGCTGCTGCAACACAGCAAGGGCGGTGGAAGCTGTAGCCGACTTGCAAAAATGAGCTGACAGGCGGCGTACTTTCACGAGCAGATCTGGCAACTCGGGGTATGATTTAAGAAACCACTGAACCACGAGTTTAAGCACCTGAGCCAGGTATGGTACGTGTGTGACCTCACCTCGCCTCAGAGCCGCCACCAGGTTACGGCCATTGTCACACACGACCATGCCGGGATGTAGGTTCAGCGGTCTCAGCCACAGATCTGCCTGCTCTTTCACAGCTGTCCACAACTCACAAGCAGTGTGAGGTTTATCACCTAAGCTTATGAGTTTCAGCACAGCCTGTTGCCGCTTGGCGGAGGCAGTACTGCAATGCTTCCAGCTTGTAACTGATGTGGTGATATCTGAGATGGAGGCTGAACATGAGGAGGAGGAAGAGGAGGATGCGCAGGAGCTGTACACTGTGGGGGCAACTCTGACTGACATAGGGCCCGCAATCCTCGGTGTGGGGAGGATGTGTTCCGTCCCAAGGTCCGACTGGGTCCCGGCTTCCACTATGTTTACCCAGTGTGCCATCAGAGAGATGTACCGTCCCTGGCCACAAGCACTTGTCCACGTGTCCGTTGTCAGGTGGACTCTCCCAGTAACTGCGTTGTTGAGGGCACGGCAGATGCTTTGGGACACGTGCTTGTGTAGTGCGGGGATGGCACACTGGGCAAAATAGTGTCGGCTGGGGACCGAGTACCGAGGGACGGCCACCGCCATAAGATTGCGGAAGGATTCCGTCTCCACCAGCCTAAAAGGCAGCATTTCCAACGCAAGCAGTCGTGAAATGTGCGAATTTAGGACTGTGGCCTGTGGGGCGTTAGCTGCGAATTTCCGCTTTCGTTCAAAGGTCTGGGATATGGACAATTGAACGCTGCGGTGGGACGTGGACGTGGACGTTGATGCTGTTTCTTGAGAAACTGCCATAACAAGTGAAGACTGAGAGGAGGGGGCATCTTTACATGCAGTATGGACAGGGGATTGCCTTGCACACACAACAGGGGGTTCTATTGCACGCACAACAGTGGAAGAAGCAGTGGTGACACCCGCTGACACTGGTCGTGGACCCTGGGTTTCGCCCCACAAAGTCGGGTGCTTTGCTGCCATGTGCCTGATCATGCTGGTGGTGGTCAGGCTGGTAGTTTTGTCACCCCTGCTGATGCTGGCATGGCAGGTGGAACATATGGCCTTTTTGGGGTTATCAGCAGAGTCTTTAAAAAAATTCCAGACTCTGGAAGACCTACCGCTTGTACTGGCAACGTCCCTCGTGTTGGTGTTACGGGGAATGGTTGCCTGCCTTCTGTCTGCGGCCACCACACTGCTTCTTCCTGCCTGTTGGGGTACTCTGCCTCCCTCCCCCTGTGTGCTGCTGGCCTCACTCTGCATGTCCTCCTTCCACGTTGGGTCAGTTACTAGATCATCCACCACCTCCTCCTCTTCCACTTGCGCACCACGATCCTCCTCCTCACTTCCTGGCAATTGTGTCTCGTCATCGTCCACCTCTTGTGACAGATTGCCAACGTCGACTTCCTGTGGCCGTGGCTGTTCAAATATTTGGGCATCGCAACATGGGATCTCTTCTTCCACCACTTCAAGCGTATCAGGCGAGGGGCCCAAATATGGAAATGGACCAGTGAACAGCTCTTCAGAGTGTCCAAGTGTGGGATCACTTGCTGTCTGACGAGACTCGGCATGGTGGGAGGAAGGAGCATCAGGGTGAGGAGGAGTATGCGGTCGAGACTCACGGCTACTAAGAGTTGACCGTGTGGAAGACAGACCGGAGGTGGTGGTACCCAGGTAACTGGAAGTATTATCTGCTATCCAATTAATAACCTATTCACACTGATCAGTTCTCAATACTGGTGTTGTTCTGTGCTTCCCTAGTAATTCGGTCAAGAAGTGGGAGCGAGAAGATGTGGCTGTTGGTTGTGGCACATTTTCACCTTGGCCACGGCCCCGTCCTCTGCACGAACCATCACCAGAACGTCCACTTCCACGTCCCTTGCCACGCGCCTTGCCCATTGTAAATGAAGTAAAATAGCTTACACTTGCACTATCAATGGAAAAAGGGTAATAAAGAGTAGATTAGAACCGTGGAAGAGGAAAACCACAGTTATTGTTTACTGGGGTATACCACACTTTTTTAAATAGAGATATTTGCGTCTGAACAGTGAGCGACACACTCAAACTGCTTTTTTTTTAGATACCAAAGGCCCAAAACTGGATAGTACAGCGATTTGACCCGTGGAACTGCGAAACCACACTGGGATGTCGGGCCTACACAAGACTATTTTCAACAGATATATTTTTGTGTCACAACAGTCAGGAGACACTGCTGTTTTTCTTTACGGAAAATATACCAAAACCTGAATAATAGAGATTTTTTACCGTCGGATGGCAAAACCACAGTTATTGTTTACTGGGGTATACCACACTTTTTTAAATAGAGATATTTGCGGCTGAACAGTGAGTGACACACTCAAACTGTTTTTTTTTTTAAATACAAATGGCCCAAAATGGATAATACAGAGGTTTGAACCGTGGAAGTGCAAAACAACACTTCTGTTTCTCTAGCCTACACCAGATTATTTTCAACAGTTATATTTGTGTCTGAAAAATCAGAGACACGCTTTTTTTTGGGGGGGGGGACACCAAAAGGTTAATAACATGGGTATTTGTACAGTGTGAAGGAGGGGAAAAAAAGGAGGATTTAGATGAAAAAAAAAAAGATTTTTCCTGGCCCCCGACACCTGGTGCTAAGTCCAGCAATTTCAGCAACAGGACCACACAGGACTGTAATGCAGCATTTGCTGGTATAACCACTGTGTCTCCTATACAGCCTGCCTGCCTGGTATCTGGGATGGATATTAGTCCTGAAAAGGACTGTTTGTTTGTTCTGGCAGCCTTTACAGACCCTACACTAACTATTTCGCAGTTTATAACTCTCCCTAAATCAGCAGCGCTGTCACTACACTGTCTAATCCGGAGCGACTGTGTCCAAGATGGCGGCGCCCGGTTTTAAATACTCGAGGTGACGCTGTGCAGCCAGCCAATCACTGTAATGCCCACAACCAACATGGCTGCAGCATTACAGTGACTGGCTGGCAATACCTGCATGTTCATTAGCTCTGTAAAGAGCGCCAAACATGCAGGGCGGAGACCCGAGCTCCCGCCCGAGTAACCCGGAAATGCTCGGTGCTCGCCGAACATCCCGAGTAGCGTGATGCTCGGGCGAGTACCGAGCAGTGTCGAGCATGTTCGCTCAACACTAGTAATAATCCAATATTATACACATACATGCCACCCAAATACAAGTGCTAGTTTTTGAAACATGAGCCAACCTAGCCTCACCACGTGTAAAATAAAAGTCACAGTTCCTTTCATTTGCACGGCCTGTGTATATGTGGCGCCCCTGAGGGTTCGACCGCCATAGGGATGCTGCACTTCTCTAATGGAGTGTAGTGTTCCTCCTCTGAGGTAAACACAGTGTGTTGATCAGGACCCAACCTCCACATCCAACACCACATTTTCTCCACCAGAGGGGGCTAGAATGCACTAAGTGCTGCCCTCCTGGTTACAGGGAGACTGGGGAACCAAGAGCTAGGGGAACCATTTAGTGGGTGTGGGTGGAGGACTCACATTTTAGTGACACTTTAAATTTCATATTTAATAAAAAGCCATCTTGGTTCATGGTCTTTTGATGGTTCTTTTGACTGTCTTTGTATGGTGATCTCCCTCCCTGAGCGTGGACCCTGTGTGGGCCTGCAGAGGATGGAGACAAGGCCCTCGTAACTTAGCCTTTGGGTCGAGGGGCAGGTTGCAAAACCCCCTAATGACACCGCTACCCGCACCACCAGTCACCTGGCCGGAGGCTGAGGAGTCGGCCTGGGACAACCAGGGGGGGTACCTGATGGGCTTCCCCCGGGAGATCCGGGCTGAAGCGCAGAGGAGGAGTCAGCGGTGTAGTGAGCAGATACTCCAACTCGCTCGGGAGCAACGCCAAAGGGAGATCCGCTGCGAGCGCCTCGAGGTACGGGCCACAGCTGCTAAATCCCGGGCCCGTCAGGAAGAGGCAACCCGTCCCAGTCCCCATGTGGAAGGGCAAGTCGTCTGCTTCCACCATGAGGCGGGGTTGGGGTTCATCAGGAGTCCCCAGCACGAGGATGACATGTTTGTCAGCAGGCGGGACGTCGAGCCGCGGTTAAGGAAGTGACACCCTGGCCGGAACCTCTTCCCGGGCGATGTAGTAACGTACTCTCGCCACCAGGGGGTGCGTGGGTGGTACGCCCTGGATGTCCACAAAGTGTCCGGGAGCGATGCCCCCTCGCGCTTGACCTCAGGGGACCGGTCAGCCTCCGTCGTGAGGAAAGAGCCTTTTCCCAGGAGGGAACCCGAGATTTAAGCAGCCCCGGCGGTTGTAACATGTTCATAGTTAATATGTTGACATTTATATTTTGATTTATTATCCCGGTTTCTAGAGACATGTGTCCCTGCGGACTTGCAGCAGACAGACTCCTTTCTTGTATATAGTTTGCATCTCTTTAGGTGCTCCATATTGGTTTTATGCAAAACCGCGTATATATGTCTACCTCAAGATCTCAGAAGGAAAACCTGTCAGGGTGGCTCTCTGGGAGGTCCAACTCAGGATCTTCATGCCCTGCAGCCACCCCAGGGCCCACGTTGAGGGTTTGGGACAGGTCCCTCGCACTTCTGAACTGACTCTGAGTCTTTGCACCTTAACCCGTCAGTCTGCACATGATGTCTCTGGAAAATGCTAGCACTTTTATAATTGTATACTTTTGTACTTTTATAATATATTGTTATATTTGCAACGTTCAAGAAGATGTGCC
Organism: Phyllobates terribilis; assembly: GCF_046119375.1. Classification (NCBI taxonomy): domain Eukaryota; kingdom Metazoa; phylum Chordata; class Amphibia; order Anura; family Dendrobatidae; genus Phyllobates; species Phyllobates terribilis. The sequence continues at coordinate 795,399,202 of NW_027362761.1, forward strand.
TCCCATAAAGGGAAGATAGTTTATGGTTATATAAAAAGAAAATTTCCTGGGTGTTACTTTCTTGCAGCCCGCGGACGTGCTGTGTTTCACCAGCTGGGAATGTGGCGCCCCTGATGGTTCGACCGCCACAGGGATGCTGCACTTCTCTAATGGAGTGTAGTGTTCCTCCTCTGAGGTAAGAACAGTGTGTTGATCAGGACCCAACCTCCACATCCAACACCACATTTTCTCCACCAGAGGGGGCTAGAATGCACTAAGTGCTGCCCTCCTGGTTACAGGGAGACTGAGGAACCAAGAGCTAGGGGAACCATTTAGTGGGTGTGGGTGGAGGACTCACATTTTAGTGACACTTTAAATTTCATATTTAATAAAAAGCCATCTTGGTTCATGGTCTTTTGATGGTTCTTTTGACTGTCTTTGTATGGTGATCTCCCTCCCTGATCGTGGACCCTGTGTGGGCCTGCAGAGGATGGAGACACGGCCCTCGTACCTTAGCCTTTGGGTCGAGGGGCAGGTTGCAGATAATGAATGTTTCAACCCGGTCAAGGACCATGACCAAGAAGGCCCGGAGCTTAAGAGTGTAGCTCCATAGCAAATGGATCCCAGGGAGGATGCAGACGGAGCTGTATACGCCACCTGTCCTCGCCCACCTGATATATTCAGAGGGAGTCCGGCTGCAAGAGGGGTACCGGCCCCCGACACCCGACCTTGCTACTCCACGTCCTGGTCGGGAAAGCCCGATAGGCCCTGAGGATCCCACCGGGTATCGGAAGGAGCGGAGCTGCCACCCGTGCCCTTTTTCTGAGAGGAGTTCAGAGGGAGACCCGGCCTATCTACACACACAGACAGGAAAGGATACAGTCTGTAGTTCAGGAACACTCTGGTGCGGGGTCCTGATCTAATGCTGGACTTACTCGGAGGTTGTTGGACCCCCGTTCCTGGTGACCGCAGAACCCCACGAGGAGCAGGGAGTCACCTTCCTTCTGCCATCTTTTATGTGAGTAAAGCCTTGGAAGTTCACCCCTATGGCCTCCGGACTCTTTATTCTGCACTACACCGCACGACGCAGCAACCGGTCTCCTCTACTACTACCCCCTCCGTCCTGTCTCTCTGCCCTGAGGCCTTACTTCGCCTGTGGGGAGTAGTAACATCGTCGGCTGCCCTAAAACCAGGCCTCAGCGGACTGCGGCAGCGCTGGTGGCCTTCACCAGGTGCCACAGGTGGCGTAGTCGTAATCAGCCACTCAACCCGGATAAGCCCACACCATCCTTTTTAAATTGTGACGGCCTGAGCACGGAGCAGGTCCGGGCCACGGCTGCACCCCATCTCTCCATCACAGGACCCGACTCCGAGTCCCCCATCTCCCAGGGTAAAGAAAAGGGCTTTCGAGTAGAGGCGTCACATATAAACACCAGCAAGGCAGGCATCTGCACCCAAAAAAGGGATAATATTTGGACTGTTTTTCCAATTTAAGTTGCCTAAAAGTCTGACGCTGCAGTGTGTAGTTAAATAGACTGCTGGTTACCACTAGTTACCAACCTTTTTCTCCTCATCAGATAGGTTAGAATCATTTGGAAATTAATAAGGCTGTGTTTGCATTAAAGAGCTCAAAAGGGGTTCAATACAATCCTAAGGGTGCTTTCACATTGCGTTTAGTACACATTTGATGGCCCTGTTACAGCATACGTCCGAACTCCTCTGAAAAACGGGATTCGGACGTAAGCGGCGTCGTGGCCATAGGCTATAATGGTACCAGTAGAGCAAACGAGCGCTCTGCCGTGCATCATTTTCAAGCGTGTACGCCTACTGGAGGCAGACACTCAAACACAGTCTACTATGCCTGAGTGTCAGCCTCCAGTAGGCGAACAGGCTCGAAAATGATGCACGGCAGAGCGCAGGTTCACTCGGTGACACCATTATAGACTATGGCCCTGTCGGTGAATACGTCTGAATTCCGTTTTGCGGGGAGGAGGGGTTAGGACATATGCACCGACGGGGCCACCGAGCGTGTACTAAATGCGATTTAAAAGCACCCTTAGAGACCTCAGTGTTAAACATATCTTTTCTGGGTATTAGAGGTTCAGCAGAATTGAATATCAAGAAAAATTCATTTGCCACTGACAATCTAATTTTTGGGGAAAATTCGTTGAAGCTGGTGAATTCAAATATCAAGGGCTGTGCTCATCTCCAATTCTGATAGCAGCCTGCTTCACTATCATTGCCATGAAAATTTGTTACATTGAGTAAGATTTTTTTTAACTATTCTTGGCTCTGAAGTTCATAATTGGAGCAGATTTTATTTAAATCTTTTAGATGTCAAATCTAAAGTGAGGGTTTTCCTATTATTATATTAACTAGAGCTTTGCCAACTGTACGTCTGGAAACTGGATGGTAAAGGTATTATGCAGCCATGAATAATGTCCACTCATGTGTTCCCTTCTCCAAGAGTTGTAGGTGAATTACATGTTACAGGGATATTGGTCCTGGAAGGTAACATCTAAATACTTATCCATTTCCCTTAAACATTCGTTCAGTGTTATGTTATTGGCTGGAACTAAATAAAAGTCTTATTCAACATGAAAATTGGAAAATAAATGTATAATATGTGTATTAAAGATAGTCAATTTCGTGCATGTCTCCTTAAAATTTTCATGTGTGTCGTGCGTTTTCTCCTATTAAAGCAGCAGAATGTATCAAGCCCTGCATATTCCATCCAATGAGTTTAGTTTATCTCTGACAGCTATAGATCTGTCCGAATAGTATGAAATGCATTGAATTCGTCCAAACCAGTAGATTTAAGGTCAACCAGCTTTCAGCATTAAAGGACAAGAGTTACAGCAATTATGGGACTTATAATTGGACTTATGGCACAAATCATGTGTTAGAAATGACAAGTGCAATGCCCCCATAACTACAGGGAGTAATAGTGGCACTATTGCTAGTATTCCTTGCTTTAGTGAGCCTAAACAAATTATTTTATAGTCCTTTTATATGGTAATATATGCAGAGGTGTAACTGGCCCAAGGCAGAATCTGTAAAAAGACCCACCTATACCACAGGGTATTTCACTAAATTGATGGGATAGAGGTGGGCCACTTACTTTAGGTAGCAAATGCATTCCACGTCATATTTTAGTAAGGTAATATAATGTAAAGTCATAGTTTATCTTTTTATGTTTTTTTCTTTGCTGAGAATTTTAAGATGGTGCAAAGCTGACTTCAATTATATTGATAAATCAGTAATTACTCATTCATACAATTGGCTCTGATTTTGGTGTTCCTATTTACCATGCAAAGTTACAATTTCACACTATATTATGATGTAGTGAATGTTCACACAGGTCATATCATTAATTTATTTATTTATTAATTCACTTTTATAGTGCAGGATGAGTGATACCAGGGCCGCCCTCTGATGATGACTGGGATAGAAGCAGGAATTGCGGCAGCGGCCGTGAAAGATGTGGACGGCAGGCACAGATGAAGTGATGAAGTGTGGCGGCACCCACTCAAGCTGTGGTCACTTCTTCATCACTCCCCACAGTGCTCCACAATATAATGGCCCCACATAGTGCTCCACAGTATAATGGCCCCACATAGTGCTCCACGGTATAATGGCCCCACATAGTGCTCCACAGTATAATGGCCCTCACATAGTGCTCCACAGTATAATGGCCCCACATAGTGCTCCACAGTATAATGGCCCCACATAGTGCTCCACAGTATAATGGCCCCACATAGTGCTCCACAGTATAATGGCCCCACATAGTGCTCCACAGTATAATGGCCCCACATAGTGCTCCACAGTATAATGGCCCCACATAGTGCTCCACAGTATAATGGCCCCACATAGTGCTCCACAGTATAATGGCCCCACATAGTGCTCCACAGTATAATGGCCCCACATAGTGCTCCACAGTATAATGGCCCCACATAGTGCGCCACAGTATAATGGTCCCATATAGTGCTCCACAGTATAATGGCCCTCACATAGTGCTCCACAGTATAATGGCCCTCACATAGTGCTCCACAGTATAATGGCCCCACATAGTGCTCCACAGTATAATGGCCCCACATAGTGCTCCACAGTATAATGGCCCCACATAGTGCTCCACAGTATAATGGCCCCACATAGTGCTCCACAGTATAATGGCCCCACATAGTGCTCCACAGTATAATGGCCCTCACATAGTGCTCCACAGTATAATGGCCCTCACATAGTGCTCCACAGTATAATGGCCCCACATAGTGCGCCACAGTATAATGGTCCCACATAGTGCTCCACAGTATAATGGCCCTCACATAGTGCTCCAAAGTATAATGGCCCCACATAGTGCTCCACAGTATAATGGCCCCACATAGTGCTCCACAGTATAATGGCCCCACATAGTGCTCCACAGTATAATGGCCCCACATAGTGCTCCACAGTATAATGGCCCCACACAGTGCTCCACAGTATAATGGCCCCACATAGTGCTCCACAGTATAATGGCCCCACATAGTGCTCCACAGTATAATGGCCCCACATAGTGCTCCACAGTATAATGGCCCCACATAGTGCTCCACAGTATAATGGCCCCACATAGTGCTCCACAGTATAATGGCCCCACATAGTGCTCCACAGTATAATGGCCCCACATAGAGCTCCATACAGTATAATGGCCCTCACATAGTGCTCCACAGTATAATGGCCCCACATAGTGCTCCATGGTATAAAGGCCACTCAAAGTTTGCCACAAAAACCTAGTGTACAACTAGCTCACATTACGACTGCAGTAAATTGGGGCTGGATCTGCTCACGTGTGTGAAGTCACCCTCTCCTCCCCTTTTGGGTGTTAGCAACAGGATAAGAAAGGATAAAGTTTCGAATCACAGTGCAGAGCCATTTTGTAGGTGACTGCAAAATGATACTGATAAGTAGACATTGTCACCGAGGTCAGCGCTGATTCTCTTAGTTGGTGCTGCTCGATGTATCATACACTGGAGTTAGATACGTGGAGTGTATCACGTGCTGCAATTAGATAACGCTTAGACTAACACATGCTGGGATTAGATGCAGGGCTAAGTGAAGCTTATCACATGATGGTATTAGATATTGGGCTCGGTGGAGTGTATCACACAGGATGGGATTAGATACGTGGTATCTAATGTAGGTAATATGTGACACCGCACCATCCACTTCTATGCGAGCAGTGATGTAATGCGTGACGCCGCTCCATCCACTTCTATAGGAGAAGTGGTGTAATGTATGACCCCGGTCCGTCCACTTCTATGAGAGCAGTTGTGTAATGTGTTACCTCGCTCTGTCTACATCTATTCAAACAGTAGTGTAATGTGTGACCCCGTTTCATCCACTACATTACTACTCCCAGTATAATGGCCCCACACAGTGCTCCACAGTATAATGGCCTCAAATAATGTATTATACAGTATAACAACCCACGTAGTGTTCCATAGTAAAATGGCCCCAAGTAGTGCATCATACAGTGTAATGGCCCCATATAGTCACCATGATGGGCATTACATACACAGCTCTGCTATGTCACAGCTGTGTCAGAGTGTTTAGAGCACAGCAGTGTGATGATTTCTCTGCAGTGCTGAACACGGCGGTGAGCGGGGATTTGCAGCCTGTATTATACTACTGATGTCAGGCTGCGATCACCGCTCCCCACTGCCGATATTCACCACGGACCTCCACTCCCTGGCACCTCCTCTCCCCGGCAGCTCCTGTCACCACATGCACTGAGCAGTGTGAGCAGTGAGAGGGGGAAACTGGAGCTTGCAGCTTCTCTCGGGACTTCAAAAAAATGGAGCCCATCTCCTCCCACAGCTGTGACCTGGACAGCCCAGGGAGCGTGCCCAGGTCACAGCAGGAGGCAGTCATAAAGGAGATGTGGTCTGAGAGTGACCGCAGACTCCTATGTACAGGGGCTGCCATATTTGAAGTGTGTAACTGTTGTTACACACCAACAAATGCAAATGGCAGCCCCCAGTGGTTGAATAAAAAAATAAAAAAAACTGTTAAAACAGTGAATTTAATTTTGTGTTAAAAATAATTGATTATATAATCAATAATTATTAATGCAAAAATAAAAATCGTATCGCCTTCCCTTTGATACCTGTAACAATTGTAAGATCATCATCTCTTAGAACTATTGTAATATATTTCTTTATAATACATTTAATACATGGAACTTTGCACTTTATGGGGAAAACGTATTTACCCCATTGCACTCCATTGTTGTTCCTCATTGCCAGATTTTGTTGTAATGGATCGCTCAGCAAGGCTGACAAAGAAACCAAGCAGTGCATGCCGAAAGTTTAAAACCTCCAAGCCGAGAATTTTCTATTTTTAGTTCTATAGTTCTATGGCCGCAGAAACAGTTATTGGTATTGATACCCTAACCTAGTTGCGTTGTTCCTATGCTGGTTTATGAATATTTACTGTTGCTGCTATGTTCTGCTCCTGACCATTTTTATAAATCACTCAATAGTGACCTGGTTCTGTTTGGACTCTCTGACTACCCGCTCGTCTGCTTACCTATTTGTGTGAAGCTTATCTTCATTACTGACCTCAGCTTGGCTTACTGGAATATTTTGTAGTCTTGGACCTTGGATTTAGGAAAATTGCAATGACTCACCCCCATCTAAGATCAGACCTCACTACTTGGTCTTCATCTCTGGCTTAGGTACTTGCTAAGATTTTGAAAATCCACTATAAGGTTATGTGAACAAGAATTCTTTTTCAGGCAGATTTCATGTGCAGCCCATCTGAAAAAGTGCTAAAAAAAAATCTTAAAAAGTATGAGCATATCCAAAGCAAAGTCAAAACGACTTGCGGTGTATATAATCCGTCTTTTGCCACTTCTTTTAACTGCTTCAATCTTCAAAAGCTGTTAAGTAGCTAAAAGAAGCAACTCGTCAATTCCTATGGTGGCTTCAGCTTGTAAGAATCCACTATTTTATATATACACTGTGTTCCAAATTATTATGCAAATAATATTTTCTCAGATTTTCCCAAATTACCTATATGAATTGCAGTCATTGTAATTTTCCAGTCAAATAACTATTAGAGTACAATTGAAAGGTTTTTGTACAAACTGCCTATGATAACAGTATATTTAAAAAAATAAAAAACTCAAACTGCACTCAAAATGCATGTTCCAAATTATTATGCACAGCAGAGTTTTCAACCTTTTCATTTTAACCGCTTCCCGACCGCCCACTGTAGATAAACGTCCGCGCTGCCTGGGCTCTGTGCAGCGCGGACGTTTAAAAACGGTGGGTGGTCCCGCAGCGCTCAGGACCCCCAGGGTCCTGCAAGCGCTGCAGGAGCGGTGCAGAGCGATAGCTCTGACAGGGAACATCATCGGGACCTGATGGGATCAGGTCCCAGTGATGTTAACCCTTTGCTGTCTTCTATATGCCGCGATCTATAGTGATCGCGGCATATAGAAGACAGCAGGAGGAGAGGGGGTCATCCACTTACCTCTCCGACGACCCCTGATACCTTCCAGGACCTTGGGTTGCTATGGCAGCTGGAGGTCACATGACCGCCTCCAGCTCTGCCATATATGGTGTCCTGCCTGGCTCAGCCTGCAGCTGAAGCCAGGCAGGAGACTCTGACTGTGAAACAGTCAGTGAAGATCTCATGTAATGTAATATATGTCTATTACATTACATGAGATCAGGGATCAGAAAAATAAAAATTAATGTCCCATACAGGGACTAAGTAAAAATGTAAAAAAAAGTAAAAAAAAAATGTTTTGAAACTGTTAAAAAAAAAATACAAAATAAATTAAAATAAATAAAATATTAAACCGATAAATCCGTATATTTATGCAAAAATAAAAAAAGTACACATATTTGGAATCACCGCGTCCGAAACAACCCGAGCTATAAAACTGTCACACTAATTAACTCCTTCTGTGCACACTGTAATAAAAATAAATAAAAAACGGAGCAAAAAACTATGCTTTTTCCTCATATCGCAAAACAAAAAGTGGAAAAAAATGCGATCAAAAAGCAAAATGGAAATAAAAATGGTACCGCTGAAAACGTCATCTTGTTCCGCAAAAAGAAGCCACCATACAGCTCCATCAGCTGAAAAATAAAAAAGTTATAGCGCTCAGAATAAAGCAATGCAAAAAAAATATTTTTTCTATAAAATTGTTTTATTGTGTAAAAGCGCCAAAACATAAAAAAAATATACAGTAAGTGTAGTATCGCTGTAAACGTACTGACCCGAAGAATAACGCTGCCTGATCACTTTTACCTCACGCAGAACGGCATAAAAAAAAACCCTCAAAAAACAATTCCTGAATTGTTGGTTTTTGTTAATTTTACCTCCCAAAAAACGGAATAGACAGCGATCAAAAAATGTCCCGTACCCAAAAATGGTACCAATAAAAATGTCAACTCGTCCCGCAAAAAACAAGCCATCACATGACTCTGTCGGCCGAAATATGGAAAAATTATAGCTCTCAAAATATGGCGATGCAAAAACTAGATTTTGCAAAAAAAAGCGTCTCTTAGTGTGTGACAGCTGTCAGTCATAAAAACCCGATATAAATCTGGTATCTCTGTAATTGCACCGACCCGAAGAATAAAGTAATCTAATCAGTTATATCACACTAGGAACGGCGTAAAAAAATAAATAAAACCAATTCTTCACCTGCTACTGATTTGTTTATTATGTCTCCCAAAGATAGCAGTATGGCTCGGCACACATTTATCCTGCGCTCTGCGCTGAGCACTTACGCCAGAGTTTCCGTGTAAATCTCTGAAATATGTGATTCAGCCGGAACCCATGACGGAAGATTCCCTGTAATGAGGCAGATATAGGCCACTGTGGATGCCGTCTGGCCTGTGATCCCACGGTGTTATTTGTTTTAGGCGTGCATAAAAGTGCGGTTGGCCACAGTTTTGTGCACTTCTGAAAAAAGAGGCCAGACGGAGTCCAGAGTAACTCTGCTGCCTCATTACAGTGAATGGATCCCGCAGGGGTTTCATCTGAATTACATCACTTGGAAATTTAGATGGAAACCCCGATGTAAGTGCTCAGCCTAGAGCGCCGGATAAATGTTACGTAAAATGTTCCCAATAAAAGCTTCAACTCAGTCCTCAAAAAAAGCTAGTCCCCACTCAGGTCCATCATCTGTTAAAAATATAAGGGACTTCCAAGTTACTGGTAGCAGAAAGGCTCTGGAAAAGCAAAATGGCCCTTGCCCCCCAAAAGAAATTCAGAAAATTTTGTGCTCCCAAATCCAAATGCCTATTCTACAATAATTTGTTCTCCAATTGTCAAATAGCGCTCCGTCCCCCCCAGATCTCGCAGTATGGCTGAGCGGTATGATACAGCCACATATGGGGTATTGCCACTTTTAGAAGAAATTGTGTGACACATTTCGGCACCATTTTTACCCATTGCCCTGTGTGAAAATGTAAAATCTGAGGGTAAAACATTTTTTTGTGGTAAAAATATAATTATGCTTTTTTCACTGCCCAATGGTATAAATTTAAAAATTAAAAAATACTCACTACTTCCATAGATGAATTCCTTGAGAGGTGTAGTTTACAAAATGGGGTCACTTGTGGGGGTTTCTGCTGTTTCGGCATGTCAGCGACTCTTCAAATGTGACATGGTGTCTGCAACCTATCCCAGCCAACATAGCGCTCCTTTCTCTTCCGAACCCTACCGTACACCAAAGCAGTGGTTTTCCCCCACATATGGGGTATCAGCGTACTCAGGAGAAATTGTACAACAAATTTCATGGTGCAATTTATCCTGTTACCCTTATGATAATGCAAAATTAGGGAATGAAAAACATTTTTTGTGGGAAAAATGTGAAAATTTTATTTTTATGGCTCAATATTATAAACCTCTGTGAAGCAGCTGGGGGTGCAAGGTGCTCACAACACATCTAGATAAGTTCCCTAAGGGGTCTAGTTTCCAAAATGGTGGCACATGTGGGGGGTTTCCACTGTTTAGGAACATCAGGGGCTCTCCAAACGCAACATGGCGTCTGCTAATTATTCAGACAAATTTTACATTCAAAAAGTCTAATGGCGCTCCTTCCTTTCCGAACCCTGCAGTGCCCCCAAACAGTGGTTTTCCCTCACAGCGCGCTCAAGAGAAATTGCACAAAAAATTTTGGGGTCCATTTTTTCCTGTTACCCCTGTGAAAATAAAAAAAAATGGGTCTAAAGTAACATTTTTGTGAAAAAAGTTAAATGTTCATTTTTTTCTTCCACATTCCAAAAATTCCTGTGAAGCACCTGAAGGGTTAATAAAGTTCTTGAATGTGGTTTTGAGCACCTTGAGGGGTGCAGTTTTTAGAATGGTGTCACTTTTGGGTATTTTCTGTCATAAAGACCCCTCAAAGTGACTTCAAATATGATGTGGTCCATAAAAAAATGTTTTTGTAAATTTTGTTAGAAAAATGAGAAATCGCTGGTCAACTTTTAACCCTTATAGCTCCCTAACAAAAAAATATTTTGGTTCCAAAATTGTGCTGATGTAAAGTAGACATGTGGGAAATGTTATTTATTAACTATTTTGTGTGACATATCTCTCTGATTTAAGGGCATGAAAATTCTAAGTTTGAAAATTGCAAAATTTTCAACATTTTTGCCAAATTTCCGATTTTTTCACAAATAAACGCAAGTGATATCAAAGAAATTTTACCACTATCATGAAGTACAATATGTCACAAAAAAACCTTCTCAGAATCAGGGGAATCCGTTGAAGCATTCCAGAGTAATTACTTCATAAAGTGACAGTGGTCAGAATTGAAAAAATTGGCCCGGTCACGAAGGCAAAAACAGGCTCTGGGGCGAAGTGGTTAATAAAGAACAAAAAAATGGTCATTTTTGAAATTATATGCATTAGCAGGTTATTACAAACTGAAATCAAACAGTTTTCAACTCAAAACTTTATTCTAGGTGATGTTACATTTGCTCATAGGACCGCTTGTTCGAAAGGAGCTTCTGAACTCTCTCGTCCATTGAATTTGTCAGGTTTTGGATGGTTTCTGCTTCAATTGTTTTGCATGAGGACAGAATACCCTCCCAGAGCTGTTGCTTAGATGTGAACTGCCTCCCGCCATCATAGACACTCCTTTTGATGATGCTCCAGAGGTTCTCAATGGGGTTGAGGTCAGGGGAGCATGGGTGCCACACCATAAGTTTGTCCCCTTTTATGCCCATAGCAGCCAGAGATGCAGATGTGTTATGTGCAGCATGAGACGGGGCACCAATTCTGGCGCTTATCCATGGCCCTTTCCTAGCCTAATAATATCATCCCACAGCTGTCTGCCTAGCCTTTGCTAGTTATTAATTATAGGGGGCATGCATTTTTTTCACTTATTCATTTATTTATTACTGAAATATATGTTCAGTAAGCTACACATGCAAAGCACTGATTATATATCTCACTCACATATTTCTATCTATGTATCTATCTATGTTTTTAAGAATATTAAATTTGAAAACTATTTAAAACTTTAAATGACATACAGAATAACTCTGTGTAAAAGCTCATATTAAAATCGCATTGCATATGGATTGCATTCGGATGTCATTTGGATGCTAGGTGATAAAAATCGCATTGTACTCACATGACACTCACATGACACTCACATGACACTCACCTGACTTTTCAGGAACAACATTAGACCAACTTAATTAACGATGATGGGTATGAGTCTGTAAGCACGTTTCTTTCACAGTAAGAAGCTTTTTCACACACATCGTTTCCAACCCTATCCTTTCTCTGTAGGCTACTCCAGGGTCCTGCAGCTTATCTGTTTCGTCCTATGCGGCCACAATTCAGCTTCTATGCCACAGTCCTGATCAATGAGTCTTTCCACTTGCTCAGCGGCTTCGCGTCCTATCATTATGAACACCCTGGATCCACTGCTCAGGCATCTAATCCAATAACTCCTTGCGGAAGGTCACTCAACCTCATCAGTAATTCTGTTCATGCTCTCACTATCTCTGTCCGTACGCCTTTTTATGCTGTGGATCACCCCAGCAGTAGCACTGCATTACTCTCCAACTCCTACCTAACTCTATCCAGGAAGCACAGTCCTTTTGATATCACTAAGCCCCCCCTGTGGGCTAGTCCCAACACTTAACTACTTCTGACCCTGCTGTCTGTTGCTGGGTTAAACTTCCTTACACTACACACTATGCATATTATACTAACAATACTTAGCACATTCTATACATTACACAGGCAAACGCTGCAATGCAGATGTCACGATATATATAAATACGCATGACATAATACACATGACTCAATTGATGTCTTCAAGGGTAGTAATGCGACAGCATAGTCCACCACTCTTACTGGTGGGAAAAATGTTTTTGAAATAATGGTCTCAATTCATTAACAGACTTTCATTTTTCATGCTAGTCTTGATGAGGGGGTGGATTGGAGGCTGAGGTGCCTGATTCATTAAGAAACTCACGCCTCTTAATGAATCAGGTGGGGCGCTAAGTGGCATTTGACTCCTTGTGCTCCTTGCCACAAATCTTACTCCATTCATGGACAGAAAAAAAGTGATGGTTGCCACACCCTATCCTTTTCTGTCCTGGCCTAGTTCCGACAAAGTGGGTAGATCTGGGACAAGGAAGGGTGTGGCCACTTCCACTCATCAAGTGGAGAAAATGGCATGAAAATCGCAAAAATTGCAAAATGTTTGCACAGCCTCACGTTACGCAAAAAAAATTCAACTTTTCATTGCTTTTTACTCCAGAATTCTGGAATAAAAGATTTCATGACATTTTCGTCTCATATTTTGGCTTTCAGCCCCAAATGTTGCCACATGATGATCTCTCCATTTAGGACATCCACATCTTGCGCACAGGCGATATGCACATACGCAGATTTGGCCAGTACTTTGCATTTTTGTGTCAAATATCTGTATGACAATACTGACATGTTGTAGAAATATGGACTACATAAGAATAGCTACATTGACTTACACTGACTATTAAGAAGCATTGTCATACAGAACTTAAGAACATGACGTGAATGAAGTCTAAATATGTCTGCAAATGTCAGTGAATCAAGTGAATGAAACGACTATTTCATTGCAAAGGAATTTACAAAAATGTTTTACATGTGTGCTTGTGTAGGTGCAAATCTAATAACATGATGGGTCTCATGTTAACCCATAGAGTCATCAGCATATGTTCTTTAATCTTTTGCCCTTGTGATTCTTCTAGGAGGAACCATACAATGATTAGCTGTGAAAACAATTGAAGATTATTTTGCTTCAGGCTGGTTTCTATAAATAATCGGATTTTGAGTGCATATTTTTCACGCTGTGCTATTTAACCAATGAACTGCATGTCATAATAATGCATAATATGTTTAGTAACAAGATACAAGGTGCACAGATGTGTCAAACTGTCAAATACCCAATCTCCAGTGTATAATATTTCCTAACATAAGCTTACTTCTGGGTCCAACAAGAGACAAAAACCGCAGCATCAAAAATGTGATAAAAATGTATGTAAAAAAACGCACTCAAAAACGCAATGAAAAAAACCCAAATAACCTAATTTACATAACAAGTGCAGAAATGGTGCGGAAAACTGCAACATCGAAAAACTCACCAAATACTCATCGTGGGAACATAGGCTTGTACTCCACGTGTAAGAAAAGTGATTTTTGAGATGAGTGATTTGCTCGCTCATCAGGTGATCAGCAACGATTACCGTAATACAAGCGTGTATGAATGGACTATAACTGTGCAAATGTCTATCTCTATCTCCTTATTTGTGATTTCCTAGTCAACTAGAGCTTGTCTTTCCAATTTGCGGCATATAACAAACATCAGTTCTACTGAAGAATTGACATCACTGACATTTAGTACAATACTGCTCAAACAGTTAATTATTTTGAAATAGATGAGGCATTTCTTGTACTAGTTTTCATGAATTAAAGGATTTAAATTCTTCTCATTTCTTTCTGCCATTGCCTTATAAATGCAAGGAACAATTAAATACTAGTATTTATTTATTTATTTTACTCACTTATATAGTGCCATTAATTCCACAGCGCTTTACAGACATTATGGGCACTGTCCCCATTCTCCCACAGGGAGAACATACAAACTCCTTGCAGATGTTGTCCTTGGTGGGATTTGAACATAGGACCCCAGAGCTGCAAGGCTGCAGTGCTAACCACTGAGCCACCGTTTTGCCCAATAGAGTCCATTTATTTGATCTGGTTTCTCATACTGAATGAGGGTCACTGACACTGCTGTACTTTTGCCTTTATACTTTCAGATGGCTGTGTCCCCTTCTTTTAGGAATTCTTATGCACATTAGTACAAGTATATTAAACTTTGTCGAGGATTATTCCAACTACTTTGGTCTATGCTCTCACTTTAGATGTAACTGACATTCAGAGGCAGTCAGAGAGCAGAAGCAGTTCTCACTTCTTCTGGATGTCAGGTCCATCCAAAGTAAGTGAGAGTGAAGTGGCCGCTGATTAGGTGCAGGGTCCATGTGATATGTAATACAAAAAGAAAGCATAAAAGGGTGTTATGTCTGAGATTATTTTGATTTCTAACCCAAAAGTAAGGGACCTATAATAAAATAATTGTACTGTGGACTAACGAAGTGAACAAATGAAAAAGAAAAAGAAAAAAACTTTGCAGAAAAGTCCAAGGGATCATTTAAAAAAGTTGTAATTTTATTAATAATTGTAAGCAAAAATAATGGATAACAGACACAGGACTAATTAAAAACATAGCGGTAGAGTGGCACCAGAAAAAGAGTGTGGTCAGTAATGATAATAAAACAGCAAAAAACCCTATATAACTTCAGTTGGTAATCTTGTCAAATATGACATATAGTATAAGGGAAATCAAAATAGCCACCAAAACATACATGCATATAACACCTAATAGGTACTTACATCAGCTGTGGATTGAGCATACTCATCAATGGCGCACACCCTGATGCGCGTTTCGGCATGGCTGCTTTCGTCAGGGGGTGACAAAGGCAGTCGTGCCGAAACGCGCATCAGGGTGTGCGCCATTGACGAGTGTGCTCAATCCACAGCTGATGTAAGTACTATTAGATGTTACATGCATGTATGTTTTTTGCAAAACTTGTTACGAACTGTTCTTGCCGTGCACTTCATCCCAGCTGCCATTTGCCATTCCTTTTGTAAGTCACTTGATGTCATCTTGCGATGCTGAGTGACATTCGAATAAAATGATGGTCATCCCGGTAAGTGGAGAGTCGCTTTCGCCCTCTGCCGGTCTGTAGCTTTGTTGTCCCCAATGTTGTCTGCTGCTTGACCTTATTGTAATGGACGGTCGTCTTTGAAATTTTAATGATGGAGGCAACATGACGCTCACTGTATCCCTCTGCTACTAAAGCCAGAATTGAACCCTCCTTTTCCTCACTCAAGACTTTTCTTTTCAACTCCTTTGGCATGGTTAAACGTTATTTTTTCATTCAAATTACTTTTGTTCTAATCCTAGCATTTGTTTTGCCATCCAGCTTGTCCTATTGCAAGAGGATTGTGAAGACCAAGGCAGTGTTTTTTATACTTTCCCTCTTTACATAAGATTTGGTTCAGGTGATCACGTAATCAGAAGCACATTAAGTAGAATGAGGTGGACTTTGGTTGGAATTCAACTGACACTGGAATGGAATGGCTGTCAGACATGTAGAGATGGTGATTTTTAGAAAACTGTGCAGTGGTCTCTTAATTTTTGCCAGGGCTGTATATCGACAATATGAGTGGAGCATGGGCGAAACAGCATGTGGCTATGCCTGCTGCTCAAATTTATTATAAAAGTTAGGCCACTTTAGTGGTGCATTTCAATCCAGGAATGTCTTCCAGTTCATGACACCACTTAATGAATTAGGTGCATCTTACAATTGGCATGCGCCTCTGTGCACCACCCTAGAAATTTTAATCTGAAGTAAGATTTCTGGCATAAGTTATACCACCGCTGAACATGAATTAGGCAGGCTGACCATGCCCGCCATCTCACCCACTCTTTGGCGGAGCTGCCTTGACTTGAAAACTCCAAGAGTCACAGCAAAAATGTTGTGACTTTTCAAAATGTCTTACGTCAGAAAACTAGGGTAAACAATTTAATGAATTAGTCCCTAAGTCTTTTGGTGGGTATGCCTCAATCAGTCAGATCTAGAATGAGTCTCCGGCAAAATAAAAAGTGAATCGCAAAACGGCCAGAAGCAGCCAACCATACTGATTAGAGTACATGTATGCAGAGAGCATAATCCAATGAGAAGCAAAACAAAAAGCCAATCTGGCTCTGCAGTTACTGTGTCTGCACACTTGGCTCTGCTACAAAAAGATACCTGCCCGTATACCCTGCTCCTTCAGTTTCACCAGTCCATCTGTGGCGCCCCTGAGGGTTCGACCGCCACAAGGATGCTGCACCTCTTCAATGGGGTGTGGTGTTCCTCCTTTGAGGTAAGAACGGTGCAATGATCAGGACCCAACCTCCACATCCAACACCACACTTCTCCCACCAGAGAGTGCTAGTAGGCACTAGAGTGCTGCCCCTACTGGAAAAAGGGAGACTGGGGAACCAAGAGATACACTTAATTTTTCATATTTAATAAACAGCCATCTTGGGCTCATGGTTCTTTGATTGTGATCTCCATCCCTGAACGTGGCTTCTGGATGAACCTGCAGCGGATGGAGACGCGGCCCTCGTACCCTGGCCTTGAGTCGAAGGGCAGGTTGGAGTAAACTAATGTCTCAAACCTGGTCAAGGACCATGACCAAGAAGGCCTGGAGCTTAGGAGTGTAGCTCCACCGCAAAAGGATCCCAGGGGGATGCAGACGGAGCGGTATACGCCACCTGTCCTCGCTATTCTGGCTTAGTCAGAGGGATTCCGACTGCAAGAGGGGTACCGGCCCCCGACACCTGACTCTGCTACTCTACGTCCTAGTCAGGGAAGCTCGGCAGGCCCTGAGGATCCCACGGGGTAACGGAAGGAGCGGAACTGCCACCCGTACCCTTTTTCTGAGCGTAGTCCAGAGGGAGACCCAGCCTATCTACACACAGACAGGAAAGGACTCGGTCTGAAGTCTAGGAACACTCTGGTGCGGGGTCCTGATTAAGCACTTGAATTACTCGGAGGTTGTCGGACCCCGTCCCTGGTGACCGCAGAACTCCGTGAGGAGCAGGGAGAAGCCTTGCAGCTGTACTCTCCACCGTGAGTAAAAACCCTGGAAGTCAACCCCTATGGCCTCCGGACTCTTCATTTCTGCACTGCACCGCACCACGTAGCACCAGACCTCCTACACTATGACCCCCTCCATCCTTGTCTCAGCCCTGAGGCCCTGCTCCACCTGTGGAGAGTAGTATCAACGACGGCTGCTACAACATCCCGCCTCAGAGGACTGCAGCAGCGCTGGTGGCGTTCACTAGGTACAACAGGTGGCATAGTCGATAGCAACCACTCAACCCTGTAAGCCCATTACTTTTATGTGACGGCCCTGGGCACGGAACGGGTCCAGGCCACGACTGTTTCCCCCAACATCTGACCCGGCTCCGAGTACCCCCATCTTCCCAGGGTAGGCCTGTGAGCGTCACACATCTGATTACCCAGCTTCACTGTATCTCTGCATCAATGCCCCTGGTCCGAGCTGTCCATCCAGACCTATGGCTTAGTGAATCCACCTCTCCAGGTGAGCCATAACACATATTTACAGAGTCTGACCAGTAGATAGCTGCATTAGTTGTCTGTGACATAGTGGGAGCAAGACAGTGTCTGGTGATGTCACTATTTCTGAGCACATATCTCCTGTCTTGTGTCCCTTGTGTCTATGCAGCATGAAAAACAATTACTGCAAAACTTCAAACCAGTGATCAGAGGTGGGAGAAGGCGGATGACCTGAAAAATTCCGAAGATTACCTGCAGAAATGGCAAAAGCTTCAGCAAATAAGCAATACATGACTTGGAGAAGGTATCATAATGTATGTACTTTTTAATAGACCAAATCTGATTTACTGTCACTCTACTGTAACGTTTGATGTGCTCAACAGACCACGTTGGCGTAGATATGTCTTTGGTAAACTTACATTAATTAATTTCATAAATAGCAATTCCTGATATCAAAACAAAATCTCCATTTGACAGCAGGAGCATAAATGACAAGCTCTGGTGAAAATGCAGAAAAATGTCTATAGAATTAACCCATTCATGCCATGGCCATTTTCCTTTTTTTTTCTTTTTTTATTTACTCCCCTTCTTCCAAGAACCATAACTTTTTTAGTTTTCATCTTATCATGTGATGCACTGGAAAGTGGGAAAAAAAATTCCAAGTGCGTTGGAATTGCAAAAAAAGGGCAATTTCACAATTATTTTGTTTTTTTTATATTTATCATGTTCACTACACGGTAAAACTGACCTAGTAATATGATTCTCCAGGCAAGTACGTGTACGGAGATACCAAACATGCATAGTTTTCTTTTTTATTTAAGTGATGAAAAAAAAATTGGAAAGTTTAAAAAAACAAAACGTTTTTGTGTCGCCATTTTCTGAGACCTGTGATATGGGATATGGGGCTGCGTGAGAGCTTATTTTTTGTGCCCACAGCTGACGTTTTTACTGATAACATTTTGGCGGTAGATACAATGTTTTTTATCACCTCTTATTGCATCTTATTACAATGTTGTGCCTACCAAAAAAAACCATAATTCTGGCATTTAGATTTTTTCTCTCATTACGCCGTTTATAGTATTAATTTATTTTACTGTATATTTTGATAGATCAGACTTTGACGAACACAGTGATGCAAAATATGTGTATTTTTTAACTGTTTTATTTTTAATGGGACAAATTGGGGGTGATTTGAACTTTTGTGTTTTTTTTTTTTTTTTATATTTTTAAAAACATTTTTTTTACTTTTTATTGTAGTCCCCTTGGGTGACTTAAAGCGGTGATCATCTGATCACTTGTACTATATATAGCAATGCATAATCACTGCTATGAATAGAGAAAATCACAATCTCCTTTGAACGCTGGTTGAACAATGGCTAAATGCTCTCTTTCACAGAAGGATTTTAATGACAGACATGGGGGTCTTGAACAGACCCCCAACTGTCATGGCAAACCATTGGCGCTCCGAGATCGGCAGGTGGAGTGATATGCCCCCCCGCAAGTAAAATGCCACTGTCAGAGATTGACAGTAGGATTTAACAGGCGTGCAAGTCTGCATCAAAGTCAGACAGCCGGCATATGATGTACCAGTACATCATATGTCAGTAAGGGGTTAAGGCAGTTAATAAGCAGCCTGACTTTCCCAACATAATTTACCTTTATAGAGCGAATCAAATGGTATGAGAAAAATTAAGCATCTCTAATTCAAGGGTGTCTGTCAACTTTTACGTTTTATATAATTAACAAATGGTTTGGGACAATAGCCAAATGTATATAACAGAGCTAAAGATTCCAATATTATATAATGAGCAATTCAATGATGAAGCCAGATAAACAGTGGAAACTTTAATTGTTAGAGTGCTGAGCTGTAAAATGATAATCATGGAAGTTTATGGTCTGTTATGGCTAACCTGTTAAGGGCAGATTAGCCAAATCATAAATCTGGATAAGTAGCCCAGAATGGAGGACTTTAAGCGCTGAGAAACAGCGGAGGTAACAAGCTAGATGGCACATGGAATACCAGAGCTGGATTCGCAAGCTGGCAACTAGAGCACCATGGAACTGAAGATAGGAGTATACAATACGGCACATGGAACACCATGTAACTAGGGAAGGAGGATGGCATGTAGATCAGCGGAGCTGAATATGGTGAACAACACATGGAACAGTGTGGAATAGTGAAGCTGGATATACAGGGTGGGACAAGGAACGGTGGAGCTGAATAAACTGGATGCCATGTGGAACAGCATGGAACAGTGGAGCCTAATATGCAAGCATGCACCTTGATACTGCAGAGCCAAGTATGTGGACAGACACTTTGGAACAGTAGAACCATGGAAGCAGAGAGACACATTGATATGGCAGAGCTGAGTGTGCGGACAGGCACCTTGAAACAGTAGAGCAGAGTATGCAGTCAAGCACATTATTACAGCAGAGTTGAGTGTGCAGGCTAGCAGAGATGAATTTCCTTTGAGGTACACTTTGAAGAAACTGGAGCAAAGTTGGGCAGTCTAGTGGCTAAGCAGAGATGGTGGTAACGTGGTAGCAGCATGTGTTTTCTACCTAAATACTCAAGCGGCATGCTAACCTAAAATGGCATTGGAGAGTGACATCAGAGGTGCGCACCGGATTACCATAGTAACCCAACGTGCAAGAGATCAGAGAGAGCCAGCCACCGGGGAAGCTAGGTGTAGAGCCTGGCAGTGGAGCCTGGACAGATGATCCTCAATTACCTCTGTATATCTCTAAGTTTAATCTATATTAATCCATGTCCTCTCATATGTTGCATTATAAAACCATTCTCCTTAAGTGGAGGATATTGTACTCCTTAATTTTCTGCAGGAAATATATTATAACATTTCAAAATTATGTTTTTTAAACTGACCTACATACTTAATATACATGATGATTTTATGTTGAACAGAATCTAACCAACCAGGTAGAAAAATAGAGGTGCTGCTTAAAAAGGAAGGCTATAAAGAATGCCAAGACTGAAGAGTAGGAAAATGCAGAGAACAGCACTTTTTCAGCTGATTACTGGAAGGAACAGCAGTCAATGATATGTCAGTCGGAATGGGGCTCCTTTGTCATTCTGTTCCTAAGTTACAATGCTACTCGTCTATTTTGAACATACAATGTGTTCATCCGACGGAAAAGGCTGATTAGCACATTTTATCCTGCAGGTTCTCGTGACTAACACAGCCTCTTTGTTCAGTTGCTAAGTGCCCCTCTCATTTACACGTCTACTAATTTTTGTCTTTACATACCAGATTTTTCTACTAGGACTGTTTTGCCACAGTCACAAATTCCTACAGACACTGAAAACAGCGGACATACTGTTCTGTAACCCCTTTCTTCCTCACAGCTGCAGGATGTGCTCCGAGGCTGTCGGACGGCATACAGTACCAGAACAGGAAGAGCTTGTGCAAAATGCTATGAGAACAAACAGGAATTCAAATCTTGTCCTCATCATATTTGTTTAATTTTAAGCTACATTGCATGTATCCAATGAAAAAAATGGACTACATACTTCGACCTTTTTCAGTCCTTTTAATGTCTGGCACAGTGTATAAACAGTTTATGTAAGCAATTAATATTGGGGGTTTTCCCTGCCTTAGAAACATGACTGCAATGTCAACCAACAGTTATATTATCATGTCTAATAAATTAAAGGAAGCAAGCAAGTTTCCTCCTCAATTTTTGAATTAAGCATTAAACAATATAATCCCAAAAATTATTTATAACTAGAGATAAGCAAATCAATTTTATGCAAATCAATTTTCTCATGAACTTTATGAAATGTGAAGACTCTGTCAATACAAATAATTTACGATTCAATTCACCAAAAAAATGCCTGCATCTATTTTACGTATTTCCGAAGATTGCGCCAGCCACAGAATGATAGCATGACCTGAGGTGTGACCGCTTGGGCTATTATAGCCTGTATAAAAGCAAAAGCAGGGAATTCTGCAGCCATTTTAGGGAAATTTAGGAGAGTGAGCAAAAGTCAGAGGTTACAGCTCAACAATAGATATAGGAAGAGAAAGCCTTAAACGTTGCACTAATACTCCAGAAGGTATTTTGTTGTACACCTTGTAAGGCAGCACTAGTCATCATAATGGGGAATACTCGCTTTGCTGCGACAATCAATGCACACGTGCAATGTTTTCCGTTTTTAAACAATGTTCAGCAGTTTATTACTTCATAAACCACAAGTTTATGAAGGCCTGCGACGTGGGTTCCTTTCTGCTCCCAGCCTTGTAGGGCTTTGCTGGTCCCTTCTGTTGTGGCAGGGCCTCCAGGCTTCTTAGGCCAAGGAATATACAGTCCCTTGCGGACTGGTTCTCTGCTGGGGGATGTGGAATCCTTCCAGCCTCAGACACCAAAGTCTGGTAGATTAAGTCTGTTATCTGCCAAGACAGGCTCTCTTCGCCTCTTGTCTCTGGCTTGTGGCTCTCCTCCTGCCACACTTCCTCTTAGGTTACAATGCAACTGTCTGTCCCTGCTCTGCTGAGACACGTCTCAGTCCTGAGACAGGTCATCTGGTTCTCTCTAACCCTGCCCCCAGCACCAGCTTTTATAGGGGCAGCCAGCTCCCCCTACTGGCCTGAGACAGGAGGCATTGCATGCTAATGTTCCCCTGACTAGAGAACCTCCCCCCTGCTCTCAGACACAGCTTTAATTACACTTGTGGCATTCAGGCCAGGGTGACACATTCCCCCCTAGTGAAATTTAGTACTCTGGGGCTAAACAATAAACAAAGACAATATGCATAACAATAAAAGATTAATAGACAGACGACGCACAAATTGAGTTCTTAAGGTCACAGTGTGGCCTGTGACCGGGTGTCCATATCACCAACACAACGGGGAGCCTTAACCAGGTGGGGGTCTGTCCTACCCCAAGTCCTTCACAGTCTTAGTTCATTCCTGGGTTAGGCTCCAAACGCAGTCAATACAAAGGTCCCGGTTATAAAAAGTCCATAACCTTTGAGTCCTTACGGTAGCTGCAAGAAACTGAAACAGAGTATTACCAAACATGCATGTAACTTTGCAAACGATTCAACATTTGGCAACAGGGTTATTTACAATTTTAGTGGGCTCTATATTTTCCAGCGAGCGGGTATCTGCCCCTTTGTGCTCCTGGTTGACCTACGTAGCCCACTGTCTGGTGGTGGACCAACCTAGCTTTCCCCACTAGCGTTAGGGGTACAGCTACCAGCTGGGTGTACAGGTAGGGCAGGCAGCTGTCTGCGGGTCCTTTGGCTTACCGCAGGCATGGCAGGCTCACTGTCAGCAGAGGGTTGACTCTCCTGGGCTGCTGGTACAGGCTCTTCTGCTTCTGGAACCGCTTGCTCCTCTTCACCTTCCGGCTCTGGTGTTGGTTGTTGCTGTGCCGGTTGCAGGAAATGCAGGATGGGTACCCCTATGGCATCATTTATGCGAGTCCAGGACTGAGGGAACTCTCCGAGAACGGTGCTGATCATTTCTTCCTTGTCCTCTGCGGGTTCAAGGTCACTCTGATCCTCTTCTGCACTACGGAGTTGCTCGGGGCACCTTTTGAGGTGGTCTCTGGAGACGACACTAGTGGTTTCTCCCCCGTCCTTGGTGATTACGCACACCTTTGGGTTGTCGTGGTCAGACTGCAGTACGGTGTAGGGTTCCCTTTTCCCACTGGTCGTCCAACTTATGTAGCCTTCTCTTCCGCTTCAGGACCTGCTCACCAGGTTCTAGGGGACCAGCAGGGGCGTGTTGGTTGAAGAGTCTTTCTTGCCTTTCTCTCACCTGGGCCAAGCTCCTCTCCACACTCTCCTGTACCTTCTTGTACTGCAGTTGCCTTTCCGTATCCCAGTCCGCATCCGGGGAGGTGTCCTCAGGTATTAGGACTCCCATCTCCAGGTCTACGGGCAGCTTACCTGGTCTGGCTCGCATCAGGTAAGCCGGGGTGCAGTTTGTAGTATTCACCGGGATATTGTTGTATAGGTCTATCAGGTCCGGCAGTTTTTCTCCGTGTGGACGGCAGAAATATTGCTGGAAGGCTCTGGCCGCTGTTTGGGCTGTCAAGTCCTTTACCGGGACCACCACTAGAAAACGGGAATAGTGGTCCACGATTGTAAGGGCATAGATGTATCCAGACTGGCTTGGAGCCAATTTGACGTGGTCCAGAGCTACCAGCTCAAGAGGCTGCGTGGTGACGATGGGCCTCAAGGGTGTCTTCTGGCTGGTGTGGTCCTTCCTCCTTAGGTGACAAGGGCCACAGTCTCTGCACCATTTTTCTACAGCTCCTCTCATGCCGACCCAAAAGAACCTTCCTCTTAGCAGGAACTCCAGTTTCTTCCAACCGAAGTGCCCCGCTCTGTCATGGTAAGCCCCCAGGACCATAGCTGCATCCCGCCTTGGGACCACGACTTGCCAGGTCAGCTCGTGCGTCCGGTGGTTGACAATCCTTCTGCACAACTTGCCTTCGTAGAGGAACAGCTTGCTCTTTTCTTTCCATAGCTGCTTGGCTTCCTCTGGGGCATCCGGATCCATGCGGGCGTCTTCCTGGGTCAGCAGATCTTTCACCAGGCGGATGGCAGGGTCACTATCTTGGGTCTCGGCCCAGCTGTGGTGAGGTAGGGGATTGATCATCACGGTTGTTAGATCCTCCTCCTTCACGCGGTGGGAGTATTTAGTGGCTCCATACCGGTGAAACGCGGGGAGTTCTACCTCCTCCAGCTCTTCTGGGTCTTCGTCACCTTCAGGTAAGTGAGGCATTCTTGATAGGGCGTCCGTGTTGGCATTGGTTTTGCCTGCCCGGTACTTGATCACGAAGTCATAGTTGGAGAGACGGGCCATCCACCGCTGTTCCAGGGCACCTAGTCTTGCATTGTCCAGGTGTGTCAACGGGTTGTTGTCCGTGTACACGGTGAACTTTGCGGAGGCCAGGTAATGCTTGAAGCGTTCCGTCACGGCCCACACCACCGCCAAGAATTCTAGCTTGAAGAAGCTGTAATTCTCCGGGTTCCTCTCGGTGGGTCTCAGCTTCCGGCTGGCGTACGCGATCACCCTTTCTCTGCCCTGCTGGTTTTGGGACAGTACGGCTCCCAGTCCCACATTACTGGCATCTGTGTGGAGAATGAAAGGCTGGCCATAATCAGGGTAGGCCAGGATCTCGTCCCCTGTGAGGGCCATCTTTAGCTGGCGGAAGGACTCCTCTTCCGGTTTATCCCACTTGAAGGGCGGCTTTTGGCTCCTGGACTTAGACTGTCCGATCAGGAGGTCCTGCATAGGAGCTGCCATCTTGGTGAACCCGGGGATGAATCTTCGGTAGTAGCCTACCAACCCGAGAAACTGTCTCACCTCTTTGATGTTCGAGGGGCTTGGCCAGCTCTTGATTGCCGTGACCTTGTCAGGGTCGGGGGCCACTCCTTCCGCGCTTACCACGTGCCCTAGGTACTGGACCTTTGGTTTCAGCAGGTGACACTTCGATGGTTTCACCTTCAGGCCATAGCCTGCCAGGGCTTCGAACACCTCAGCCAGGTGTTTGAGATGGTCCTCGTAGGTCTTCGAATAGACGATCACGTCGTCCAGGTAAAGGAGGACCGTCTCGAAGTTTCGGTGCCCTAGACAGCATTCCATCAGCTGCTGGAAGGTCCCTGGTGCGTTGCAGAGCCCGAAAGGCATACAGTTGAATTCGCTCAGTCCCATCGGGGTGGTGAAGGCGGTCTTCTCCTTGTCAGCCTCTGCCACAGGAACCTGCCAGTACCCGCTAGTAAGGTCCAAAGTAGAAAAGAAGTTAGCTGATTTTAGTGCGGCTAAAGACTCCTCTATTCTAGGCAGCGGATATGCGTCTTTGTGAGTGATACGGTTGATTTGTCTATAGTCGACGCACATTCTCATGGTGCCGTCTTTCTTTTTGACCAGAACCAAGGGGGCTGCCCAGGGGCTACAGCTGTCTCTAATGACCCCAGCCTCTTTCATTTCTCTTAGCATGCCCTTGGCATTCTGATAATGTGCAGGGGGTACAGGTCGGTGTCTTTCTTTTATCCGTGGGTGGCTCCCTGTGGGGATGTGGTGTTCTATCCCTTTTACTCTGCCGAAGTCTAGCGGGTGCTTACTAAAGACTCTCTCGTACTCCTGTACCACCCGGTAGACTCCTTGTTTTTGGTGCAGGGGAGTGGAGTCAGCACCCACATGGAGTTTCTGGCACCAGTCCTCCTTTTGTTTCTGGGAGCCATTACCCTCCGCCTGTGGAGATGGAGGCAAGGGTTCCACGGCCCTGATAGCTTTGTGTTCGACAACAAACAGTTTGGCAAGTGTAGTGTACCTGGGTAAGTGTACCTCCCTCTCCCCAATGTTGAGGATGCGGACGGGCACCCTCCCATGACGGACATCAACCACCCCCCGGGCTGTCAAAATGGTGGGCCTGCTGTCTGAGTACACGGGTTCTACCATGGCTTGGTAGTCTCTACCTCTCAACCCGATTGCAGTCCGACACCAGATCATCATTTCACTTTTGGGAGGCATGGAAATGGGGAATGGGTCACTCAGTCTTACGCTACCGATCTCACCACCAGACAGTTCTACCTGCTGCCGTCTCATCAGGGCTTTTATCTCCTTGTTGAGGACCCTCTGTTGGCTGGAACTAGCATTCACCGCCACCTGTTGTAGAATTACAATTACCTCTGAAAGACAATTTTCAATTATATTAGTACCCACAGTTATTTTAGGGTGACTTTCATGACGGTCAATGTCCACAATAATCACTCCCTGTGCCGGCAGTTCAACTTTACCAATTTTAATGGTCATCTCCTTGAACCCCATCTGCGGCACGGGTAAGCCATTACTGGCGATGATGCTCAAGTTACTGTCTGGATACAGTGTGATATCAGCATCAGTCCAATACTGCTTAAAAAGTACATAAGGGATTGTGGTTACTTGCGACCCAGTATCCAGCAAGGCGCTCATGGGGATACCGTCCAGCACCACGGGTAAAACCGGGCGCCCCCCAACGTACTTATTACGCCAATTGTAAGGGCCTGGTGATCTTATGCCTGGGGGTTAGCCCTCTGCCCCAGGTTGGACCCGTTTAAATTACAGTACCTGGAAATGTGTCCGGGCTGGTTGCATCGACTGCAAATGGGCTGTCCATCCTCTGCGTAGCGGTCTGTGGGCCTCCCTCGGAACGACGGGATCCTCCTCTGTCGATGCCACGGGACATCCTCCGGACTTGAAGCCAGCTCGATGGGTCTTGACGGGTCCACTTGCAATGCCTGGACGGTCCTGGTCAACGCCGCGACGCTCCTGGTCAGCTCCTGGACTTGGTGGTGCAGGTCTTTCGACGGGGCTTGGTTCAGGGCCTGTGCATCAGCCTCCACGGAGTCCATAGAGGAGGGCGACGTCTCCTGGTGGTAAGTGATAGCAAGGCGCCGGGGGTTTATAGCGCCACTGGTTGCAGATTCACGGAGCACCCTTATGGCCCTGTCCCTGAATTGGGCAAAGGTCAGATCAGGGTTCTGAAAGAACATGAGGCGCAGCTGGGTCCTGTGGGCGCTAGACAGCAGACCTTCTATGAACTGTTCTGTTAGGAGCTTATCCGTTTCCTGCACGCTGCCAGGGTCAGTTTGTTGAATAGCCCTCAAGGCTTCCTGCAGATTTAGGGCATAGTCTCTGATGCTGTCCTGTGCCCGCAGCTTACATCCATAGAACCTCATTTTAATCTCAGCAGAGGTACGTGTGTCAAAGGTACCCCGCAGCCGGGCCAGAATACCCTTCACAGTCCTTTTCTCCTCAGTGGGCCATGATTTTACCTCCCTTTGGGCAGCGCCAGTTAACTGCCCTGTTAGTATGCTGACCTTCTGTTCCTCTGTCAGGGGGTAAACGTGGAACAAACTGTATAGCCTTTCCTTGAAGTCAGTTAGGGCATGGGGCTCCCCTGAGTATTTGGGCAGCCAGGCCGCTCCAGGGATGTAGGGCAGGGAAAAGGGCATCACCGCTGCTGCAGCTGCGATGGTGGTAGTGGGTGCCTCTGTGTCCGACATCTTCCTCCCCCCTAGTTAAGCGTGGCCTACCTTCCGACGATCCTCTTCTGTAGGCCGCGGCTCCGCTGCTGCTGCTATGGACGAGGACCTGGCGTCGCGTCCTGATGACGTCAGCGTCGCTCTCTCTCCCTTCCAGGACCTTGCGCAGCGTCGGTGCGTGGGGCGGAGCTTCGGATCTCGCGCGGTTTTGATGTCCACGCCCCTCTTCTTCCCGCGCGGCGTCCTGAAGATGGCGTCCGATGGCGGGAAACAGCTGCGGATGGCGGGAAGACGGCAGAAGACGGCGGGAAACGGTCCAAGATGGCGTCTGATGGCGGGAATCGGCTCCTGATGGCCGGAAACGACTCTGGACGGCGGGAAACTTTGCCACAGGTAAGTTACAAAAGTCTTTTTCAGGCACGCAGTACCCGGTGGTTGCGGGCACGAAATCCTGCCGACTACGCCAAAGCTGACTCGCCCCCGTTTTTAAACAATGTTCAGCAGTTTATTACTTCATAAACCACAAGTCCACACAGTTCATCTTAGTCCGCCACTGGCATGTTTACACACATAAACACAATGTTCATGAGCCTAGTGGCACACCGGCCCACTTGCTCCAGGTTACAGCTGACTCGCCTCCTGGGCCGTGGGGCACTCGGATCCGGGCAGTGGGGGAACGATGGGAGTAGTAGTGGCAACCCGGTTCCATGGCTCAGGGTGGTCAGGCCAGTGGTAGTCTGTTATGTGCTGTTGGTTTTGTACGACTACGCCACCCGTGGATTTGCGGTCATCAGGAACCGCCGCTGCAGGGCAGACCGCTGGGGCTGATGATGTATGCAGCTGGGATGGTGTGACTCCCCACGGGAAGAGTGCGGCCCCAGGGCAGTGTAGTGGATGGTGGCAGTGATGGTAGTGAGAGTCCCGGTGCTGATAGTGCTGGAGGAGCAAGGAGCACACAGACAACAAGTTGCAGTCCAGGGTCTTTACTGAAACAGGTAAACTGACCCATAAACAGTCCCAGCTAGGAGGGGACCTGGATGTCTGAGAGCAACGGGGAAATTGGCCCTGGTCAGGGTGAGGGTGTAGGCCTACCGTGCTTTCTGCGCTCCTTCTGGCTATCTCCTCGTTATAGGGTAACAGCCCACGTTTCAAAGCTTTCCGTGTATTCTCGCCTGTATGGCCTGCGACGTGGGTTCCTTTCTGCTCCCAGCCTTGTACGGCTTTGCTGGTCCCTTCTGTTGTGGCAGGGCCTCCAGGCTTCTTAGACCAAGGAATATACAGTCCCTTGCGGACTGGTTCTCTACTGGGGGATGTGGAATCCTTCCAGCCTCAGACACCAAAGTCTGGTAGATTAAGTCTGTTATCTGCCAAGACAGGCTTTCTTCGCCTCTTGTCTCTGGCTTGTGGCTCTCCTCCTGCCACACTTCCTCTTAGGTTACAATGCAACTGTCTGTCCCTGCTCTGCTGAGACACGTCTCAGTCCTGAGACAGGTCATCTGGTTCTCTCTAACCCTGCCCCCAGCACCAGCTTTTATAGGGGCAGCCAGCTCCCCCTACTGGCCTGAGACAGGAGGCATTGCATGCTAATGTTCCCCTGACTAGAGAACCTCCCCCCTGCTCTCAGACACAGCTTTAATTACACTTGTGGCATCCAGGCCAGGGTGACACACAGCTTACGGCAAGGTAAAAATAGCAATGTTCATATCACAATGTCCATATAGCACAGGGTATTACCTTTGCCGGGTTTAGCTGCTGCAGTCCATTACGCTTGCCACCACTGTGGCTTGGTGGCTTCCCAGGTAGGGGTCTCTAGCCGTCGTCCCCTCTTAGGCTACTGGTATGTCTTCCACACTTGACATCCAGCCTGCGCCTTTCAGGGTTCCTCAACAAGCCAACTCTCCCTCAAAGGCCACTGGCATCCACACACAGGATCCGGGCTCGGCCTTTCAGGCTGCCAGGCTTCACTCTCGGCCTCACTAGGCCTCTCACAAACGGTGTCCCACAAACACGGAGCACAGGCCTCACACCGAACACACCTGTCTCAAATTAAGCAGGGTTTATATATGCTGTGCACAGACAGCCACATACTGACAGGACCTTGCTGATGTCACAGTCATGTGATCAGTCAGCTGTGTGTATAGGTCCTGTGTGCTGTCCCAGTCATGTGTACAGAGCTTTACTGTGCATACAGGACCTGTGTGATGTCACAGTCATGTGACCAGTCAGTTAAAGGGGAAGGTACATGGTCCGGTAAACACATCCTGGACCATTTACAGTAATGCTAGCAAGCTGCTGCATTACAACCTGCAGTAGTATAAAAGATTGGTGTAGTAGTCTTCAAATAATACAAAGGAGGAGAGAGCGATAAGAGAGATGCTAGGAGCAGCTGTGTCCGACTATGTGATTAAAAAGTGATAAGGTGTAGCTGACATTTGTTCAGCTGCATTTAAATGACAATTACATATTATTTCCTAAAAAGCAGCAGCAAGGCAGCTCATTTTTTTACAGAAAAAAAAATCTGAAATCAGTGTCAGTCAGAGACGATGTACTTTCTTGCCACTAGTGACTGTTCTTGCAGTCTTGCAGTTTTTTTTATTTCTTGTGCAATCCTTTTTGTGAAGGGCGGGGATGATTATTTTTTAAAAAAAAGAAAATTCCCTAAAATCCAGATATTAAATTGTTTATGAAGTGTGTGTGTCATTATTCTTTTGCACATCGGTTTAACTAGTGAAATTTTACATCCATACACGACACACCAATAGAGTGCCTTGTTGTAGATGTTGGATTTTGGATGTGTCCCTGCCTAGAATTGCTTACTATGTAATTTGTGGAAAGGCAGTAGAATTTTGTTAAATTTAAAATGCCAAAAATGTAGACATTTAACTGTTTGCACATTTTTTTCACCACTTAAATTAAAAAAAACTATACATGTTTTGTATCTTGTGTAATCGTACTGACCTGGAAAATCATATTGCCAGGTCAGCTTTACCGTACAGTGAACGTGGTAAATAAAAAAAAATAATTGTGAAATTGTAATTTCAAGTCACTTGGAATTTTTTTTCCCGCTTTCTAGTGTATCACATGATAAAATGAATGGTGTTGTTCTAAAGCACAACTTGCCCCTCAAAAAGCAAGCCCTCATATGGCTATGTGCATGGAATAATGAAATAAATAAATAAAGTTATGGCTCTTGGAAGAAGGGGAGGAAAAAATTAAATCTAAAAAACTGAAAATAGCCCAGTCATGAAGGGGTTAAGTGACCGCCGATCGGCAAACATGTTGATGATCGGCAGTCATATAACGCCCGCCAGTCAGGTGGAATAAACTCCACATCACAATGATTAGACATTCATTAGAAGTCAACTAAAGTCATCAGTGCTTATCTAATCAAATACTTAGTGAGGGAGTCAAGGAAAGATTGATAAATGATTTCTTTGACTATATAAATTAGAGACACTAAACAACTAACTGATAGCTATACTAGGTTCATGACTTCATGGTCTAGTTGCATTGGTTTTATGTAGAATATTTAATAAGCAGTGGCAGTGGAGTCAGGTACAGGGAGACAATGGACTAACCTCAATTGAGAAAGGAAACAGAAAACCAGAGGTTAATTTTAACTTGTGACTGACCTGTAATACAACTTCCTTTTTGGGAATTTATCAAAACACTTACTCCCATCCTGGAAACTAGGAAACCTGATCTAAAGTGAAAATCTTAACAGGAATCATTTAACTTCTCTTTTACTCATATCACAAATACAGTACCTAATCTTAGAAATACTGTAGCTCCCTGCGATCATATTACCTTTAATGAATGAAACATAATTTAAATTAAAAGAGGAGAAACTAATAGTTTGGAGCATTTAAGGGGAACCTGTCACCAGGCCACCACCTTTAATGCCTCTTTTACAACAGTCTAGCAAGCTATACAGTATATAAAACGGCAACCCCCTCTGCACATCCCAAAAATTACATTTCATAATCCCCCTATACGGCTGTATCTAGTCTTGAGTTCACTCCTGTGCATGGGAGAGTTGACTGAAATGGCTGCTGGCCAAAGCATCGTTCAGCCAACAGCCATTTAAAATGTATGGCCAGCCTTAAACAGTGCAATTTTAGAGTACACAGTCTAAAAATGAACCATATTTATCAAAGTGGTTCATGCTGTTTGTTCAATGTGTCTAATTTTTAGACTTTCTAATTTAAGTTCACATCCCCTATTAATCAGCTTATTATGTGCCAGAAATGTGCACCACAATTTTGGCGCATAGTGTTTCATGTTTGACCATTCCCCTTTTTCAGTAAAAACATGCTTCCTCATTGGACATGTCCTACAAAGTGTGTAAAACAGGTAATAAATATGCTGGAAGTCATAAGAAATGTATGATGCAAATTACTCCATAATTTTGGTGCATTTAGCCTAATAAACATGTCCCATTAATATGCCATCACTTAATTGCAAAGATCAGGATAAAATGAATTTTAGCCTTTATATACTATATCATTGGGCAGCCATGTTACAGCTTGCATTGTAGGACCACACACATCTCTGACAGGACATAAATCATCTACTGATCTTAGATAACACATTTTATCTGTAGGGTGCTAAAATTACACATGCTAATGTTTTCACAGCTACAACCAGACATTTACAAGAAGAATGCATCTTATCACAGTTCAGGTAATGTGACTGAGGGTGTGAACATAGCTCCCGCCATCCTGGCTTGTCAGGGATCTGTCCTGACTTCTAATACTCACCTCATTTCTCTCCAAAGTCTTCATCGTAGCTCCTCCTCCTCTTACATCATTTAAATTAATCTATTCAATTTTTCTCCAGTCTCCCTGAGACTCAAACTCACAACACCATGTTCACAGGCAGCAACCCTAATTATAAGCCACCGCCCACAATGATGTAGACAGGCGAATTTGGTAATCTTGAGCTATATTGCAGCCAGTGAACCCAGAAGCAGATTATACATAGAGATACATCTGTACATAGCAATGTATTGCTATATACTTTGTATATACAGTCAGTCAGACTCTACCGGCCCCTCTCCCTGTGAGTGGCAGTTGTCTATCGCCCTCCAGATCCCTCCCATCAGTTCCTGGATCACTTTGCTGCCTGGCTTCCAAATTTTCTATCCTGCGACATCCCCACTCTAATCATGGGAGATTTTAACATCCCAATTGGTGATTCTCTTTCCCCATCTGCCACTCATCTTTTATCGCTAACCTCCTCCTTCAGCCTTTCACAGCTTGTTAATTCTCCTACACATGAAGACGGGAACACATTGGACCTGATCATCTCCCAGATTTGCTCAGTACATGACTTTACTAACTTTCCCCTTCCACTCTCTGACCATAATCTTCTTTCATTCTCTGTCAAGAACTGTGACTCTACTCAAGAAACCCCCACTTTCCACACTTATAGAAATATATGCGCCATTAACACCCAGAAATTTATGAAAAAGTTGCAGTCATCATTGGCCCCAATCTCCTCCCTCTCATGTCCCGACTCTGCATTGAAGCATTATAATGAAATATTGCTATGCGCCCTGGATGAAGCTGCACCTCCTACACAAAGAACAATTCGGCATAGATGGCGACAACCCTGGCACACGCCTCAAACATGTCTTCTCCAGCGGTGCTCCAGGAGCGCTGAACGGCTGTGGAGAAAATCTAATTTGCCCGAAGATTTCCTCCATTATAAATTTATGCTGAAAACATATAACTCTGTCCTTCATCTCTCCAAACAAACCTACTTTAACAACCTCATCATCTCACTTTCCAATAATCCTAAACGCCACCGATCTCAGGGCTGACGAGTGGCGATCTGGCCAATTATTTCAAAGAAAAAATTGACCATATCCGACAGGAAATTTTCTCCCAATCCCCAAATGTTATGCATGCTCTGCCCACCCACATTGAATGTTACTCACTTTCTGACTTAGAACCAGTCACGGAAGATGAAGTGATCAGGCTCCTTGCATCTTCTCACCCTACCACCTGTACCAGTGACCCTATTCCCTCACATCTCCTTCAGTCCCTTTCTCCAGCTGTCACCGATCACCTAACTAAAATTTTCAACCTCTCCCTCTCATCTGGTATCTTTCCTTCTTCTTTTAAACACGCCAGCATACATCCATTACTTAAAAAACATCCCTTGACCAGAACTGCATGGCCAACTACAGACCTGTTTCCAATCTTCCCTTTATCTCTAAACTCCTGGAATGCCTGGTCCATTCCTGTCTAATCCGCTATCTCTCAGACAACCCTCTTCTTAACCCTTTACAATCTGGTTTCCGCTCTTTACATTCTATTGAAACTCCCCTCACTAAAGTGTCTAATGATCTACTAACAGCTAAATCTAGTGGTCACTACTCCCTGCTGATTCTCCTGGATCTCTCTGCATCATTCGACACTGTGGATCACCAGCTCCTTCTCACTATGCTCCGCACTATTGGCCTCAAGGACACTGTTCTCTCCTGGTTCTCCTCCTATCTCTCTGACGGCTCCTTCTCTGTGTCTTTTGCCGGCTCCTCCTCCTCTCTCCTTCCCCTTACTGTCGGGGTTCCTCAAGGATCAGTCCTAGGCCCCCTTCTTTTCTCCTTATACACCGCTCCTATTGGACAAACAATCAGCAGATTCGGTTTTCAGTACCATCTCTATGCTGATGACACCCAATTATACACCTCTGCTCCGGACATCACCCCTGCATTATTACAAAAGACCAGTGATTGTCTTTCTGCTGTTTCTAACATTATGTCCTCCCTCTATCTAAAACTGAATCTGTCAAAAACTGAGCTACTCCTATTTCCTCCCTCCACTAACCTACCTGTGCCCGATATTGCCACTCCCGTTAGTGGCTCAACCATTACTCCCCAGCAACAAGCACGCTGTCTTGGGGTCATTTTGGATTCAGATCTTTCCTTCACTCCTCACATCAAATCACTTGCTCGTTCATGTCATCTACACCTCAAAAACATCTCAAGAATCAGGACTTTTTTCACCTTTGACTGGGCAAAAACTCTTACTGTAGCTCTTATTCATTCTCGTCTCGATTATTGCAATTCTCTACTAATCGGTCTCCATCTTAATAAACTCTTCCCTCTCCAATCCGTCCTTAACGCAGCAGCCAGGATCATATTCCTCGCCAACCGCTACACCGATGCCTCTTCCCTGTGCCATTCATTGCATTGGGTGCGCATCCAATATAGAGTTCAATATAAACTTATCACGCTTACCCACAAAGCACTCCATGCTTCAGCACCGCCATACACCTCCTCCCTTGTCTCAGTCTACCACCCTAGACGTGCCCTCCGTTCTGCCAATGACTTAAAATTAAAATCCTCCATAATCCGAACTTCCCACTCCTGTCTCCAAGATTTCTCGCGTGCTGCGCCAATTCTTTGCAATGCACTACCCAGGACAGTTCGATTAATTCCCAATACGCACAGTTTCAAGCGGACACTAAAAACCCATTTCTGTAGACTGGCGTATCGCCTCAACACACTATCTATCTATACCAGTTTTGGCCCATATTAAAATCTTCTTCAATTTCAGGTTCATACCATCCATGCACTTAATAGCCTCTGTCAGGACTGTATACATACTGGCTGGCGACCAGTCCATGTATTATTATTTATCCTATTTAGTATCAAGGCTGCATTATACAATATATGCAATGCAAAAAAAAGGGAGCATGGACCGCACCTCCAAAAATCATACATTTGATCTAATGCCTCTCGGCAAAAATATATATAACTGAACGTGAGGTTCTTAGTTTAACATTCTGATCAGACTGTATGAAGCCCACTGCCACGTCACGGCAAACCTCGTAGTGGGTCCTAACATTTCCTACCTGAACGGGAGTGGAGCCGTGCGCCAACCACCGCCACAGCGAAAATGCACCAGCAGGGCGGGCGGCCTGGTGCCTCACAGCACCCATGCTGCAAGGCCGAGTCCCCATGATTCCAGGCCGCGCCGCCCCACAAGCTCAAAACCACAGCAACAATGGCCGACACACTGCACCAACACCACATGAAAGGAGCATTGTAGCTCACCTTCCTCAAGCTCTCAAGTGAGAGCAAAAATAGGCTAGACCCTCTTTGCAGTCTCCTGCTAATTAAAATCGCCTGTGCCAAATGGGAGGAGTGCTGGTCCAAGAAAGGGAAAAGAATATGCAATGCAAAAAAAAGGGAGCATGGACTGCACCTCCAAAAATCATACATTTGATCGGCAAAAATATATATAACTGAACATGAGGTACTTAGTTTAACATTCTGATCAGACTGTATGAAGCCCACTGCCACGTCACGGTAAACCTCGTAGTGGGTCCTAACATTTCCTACCTGTACATTTTACCTTTTGTGTCTCCCCCATTTCCTCATAGACTGTAAGCTTGCAAGCAGGGCCCTCACTCCTTTCGATATGAGATATGCTTATTCTGCATTGTCTGTATAAGTCCCCCCTAAAATTGTAAAGTGCTGCGGTATATGTTGGTGCTATAAAAATAAAAATTATTGCTATTATTATTATTATTATTATTATTATTGTTATTATTACTAGAGGTGATGAAAAAGTCAAATTTTTTTGTTACTGTAAAACTAAACAATTACAAAAATGTAATTTTCTCCTTTTTTGTGAGTCTCCCTGGGACTCAAACCCACCACCTCTATAATTGCAGGCAGAAGCTAAATTTTTTGAGCCACAGGCTCCAGTGATGTCACTGGAAGAATTTTGTATATTTGAGCTGTATTTCAAGCAATGACTTCTCAGGCAGATCATACTGATTCATAAAGATACATCTGTACAAGGCAGTGTATTTCTATTGTGGTAGATTTGCTCACTTGACTGCACATATACAGTACAGACCAAAAGTTTGGACACAACTTCTCATTTAAAGATTTTTCTGTATTTTCATGACTTTGAAAATTGTACATTCACACAGAAGGCATCAAAACTATGAATTAACATGTGTGGAATTATATACTTAACAAAAAAGTGTGAAACAACTGAAAATATGTCTTATATTCTAGGTTCTTCAAAGTAGACACCTTTTGCTTTGATGACTGCTTTGCACACTCTTGGCATTCTCTTGATGAGTTTCAAGAGGTAGTCACTGGAAATGGTCGTCCAACAATCTTGAAGGAGTTCCCAGAGATGCTTAGCACTTGTGGGCCCTTTTGCTTTCACTCTGCGGTCCAGCTCACCCCAAACCATCTCGATTGGGTTCAGGTCTGGAGACTGTGGAGGCCAGGTCATCAGACGTAGCACTCCATCACTCTCCTTCTTGGTCAAATAACCCTTACACAGCCTGGAGGTGTGTTTGTTGTCATTGTCCTGTTGAAAAATAAATGATGGTCCAACTAAACGCAAACCGGATGGAATAGCATGCCGCTGCAAGATGCTATGGTAGCCATGCTGGTTCAGTATGCCTTCAATTTTGAATAAATCCCCAACAGTGTCACCAGCAAAGCACCCCCACACCATCACACCTTCTCCTCCATGCTTCACGGTGGGAACCAGGCATGTAGAGTCCATCCGTTCACCTTTTCTGCTTCGCACAAAGATACGGTGGTTGGAACCAAGGATCTCAAATTTGGACTCATCAGACCAAAGCACAGATTTCCACTGGTCTATTGTCCATTCCTTGTGTTCTTTAGCCCAAACAAGTCTCTTCTGCTTGTTGCCTATCCTTAGCAGTGGTTTCCTAGCAGCTATTTTACCATGTAGGCCTGCTGCACAAAGTCTCCTCTAACAGTTGTTGTAGAGATGTGTCTGCTGCTAGAACTCTGTGTGGCATTGACCTGGTCTCTAATCTGAGCTGCTGTTAACCTGCGATTTCTGAGGCTGGTGACTCGGATAAACTTATCCTCAGAAGCAGAGGTGACTCTTGGTCTTCCTTTCCTGGGGCGGTCCTCCTGTGAGCCAGTTTCTTTGTAGCGCTTGATGGTTTTTGCAACTGCATTTGGGGACACTTTCAAAGTTTGCCCAATTTTTCGGACTGACTGACCTTCATTTCTTAAAGTAATGATGCCCACTAGTTTTTCTTTACTTAGCTGTTTTTTTCTTGCCATAATACAAATTCTAACAGTCTATTCAGTAGGACTATCAGCTGTGTATCCACCAGACTTCTGCCCAACACAAATGATGGTCCCAACCCCATTTATAAGGCAAGAAATCCAACTTATTAAACCTGACAGGGCACACCTGTGAAGTGAAAACCATTTCCGGTGACTACCTCTTGAAGCTCATCAAGAGAATGCCAAGAGTGTGCAAAGCAGTCATCAAAGCAAAAGGTGGCTACTTTGAAGAACCTAGAATATAAGACATATTTTCAGTTATTTCACACTTTTTTGTTAAGTATATAATTCCACACGTGTTAATTCATAGTT
Organism: Phyllobates terribilis; assembly: GCF_046119375.1. Classification (NCBI taxonomy): domain Eukaryota; kingdom Metazoa; phylum Chordata; class Amphibia; order Anura; family Dendrobatidae; genus Phyllobates; species Phyllobates terribilis. The sequence goes on from NW_027362761.1 coordinate 795,437,276, forward strand.
TTGATGCCTTCTGTGTGAATGTACAATTTTAGTCATGAAAATACAGAAAAGTCTTTAAATGAGAAGGTGTGTCCAAACTTTTGGTCTGTACTGTATGTACACAGCAACACTGTCTCTTTAAACCTTCTGTGGTTTATTAAAAACACTGCATAAACCATGGCAACCATGGCAAGGGTGACTAAAAGTCATTGTGATTCTGATTCTTATGATGTGTGACTTCTTTTGAAGTCACACATCAGACTCACACATCAAAATCAAACATCATTTGAATTTGGCTTACTTGCAGTCTGTGCATAAGTCCCAATGAGTTTTAGACAAGTTTGCACTGAAAATCATATAACCAAATAGAACTCCTCAGATTTTACCACTGAGTTTATAACTCAGTGGTTAGTGCACTGGCTTTGGGATACAGAATTTTGGGTTCAAGTCACATCAGCGAACAGTTACTTTTTCTTTTTATTATTATTCTAGTTTTAAAAGTCACTTGTCAAAATTGTCGTCAGAATCATTTGTCAAAATCACTTGTCAGAATCACTTGTCAGAATCACTCATCAAAATCACTTGTCAAAATCATTTGTCAGAATCACTTGTCAGAATCACTCATCAAAATCATTTGTCAGAATCACTCATCAAAATCACTTGTCAGAATCATTTGTCAAAATCGCTTGTCAGAATCACTTGTCAGAATCACTCATCAAAATCACTTGTCAGAATCACTCATCAAAATCATTTGTCAAAATCACTTGTCAGAATCACTTCTCAGACAGGGTATTTAGCCTCAAACTGACATCATTCTGATGTTTGATTTTGATATCTGATCATGTCCTAAAATGGACACTGTAATCCTATGCAAATGCTGCCTTTATCTGAATAAACCCAAAGTCCCAATTACTAAAGGCAACCTCTACAAACACCCACATGTACTATTAATGAAATTGCTTGTGGAACATATCAGAAAAATATAATGTATAGTTAGGTCCCCGATTCTATCAAGTGTTAAAAATGGGACACCTGACCCATCACACATGGATATGTCTAAGATGGGAAAATCCCTTAACCACTCATAAGAAAATAACGTGACACATGTGGATTTGAAATCAACATCATCATGGTGTATAAACAGTACATTTGATAGGACATTTGATCCATTTAAATCAGGGATGTCAAACTCAAACACACAGAGGGCTAAAATTAAAAATTTGGACAAAGTTGCGGGCCAACCAGGAAACAGTATAATGGCCCCCACAAAGTCCTCCATACAAAATAATAGGACCCACGTAGTTCTATATATGTTATAATGGCCCCACATAGTCCTCCATACAGAATATTGGGCCCCACATAGTCCGCTACACAGTATAATGGGCTGCACATAGGCCTCCATACAGCATTATGGCCACCACATAGTCCTCCATACAGAATAATGGGCCCCACATAGTCCTCCATACAGAATAATGGCCCCACATAGGGGTGGTGGTTCTGGTGTCGCGGGCCATATAAAACCACCATATGGGTCAGATTTGGCCCATGGGCTAGAGTTTGACATGTATGATTTAAATGGATGATTATTAACAGTTCACATGTATAGTAGTCATCTGTTTGAACCTATCCAGTAAGCAAATATGGATCTGTTTCAAATGTAAGAAAAACGGATGGCAATTTAACTGACCCATTTTCCTTAGATTTCATTGTTAAAAAAAGGATCAATAGGAATCACTTTTTTCAGCTGGACAAAAAAAGGTGTGTCTGCATTAGATAACAATTACTGGATCGTTGGACATGTCTAGTTAGCTTAACTAAAAGTGCGGCTATTGGGAAAAAATTTACTTATTTGCTCCCTTGAGTCACCGGCTGTCAGTCACGTGGGTATATGTGAAGTGGCTACATTAACCACTTATAGCACAATCACTATACTGTGAGCAGTGACTGTAAGCATGCTCTGGAACTTTGACAGCTCACTCTGCAGTACATCTGTGCAGAGTGAGGTGTCAATCAAAGTGCCAGGGCATGCTTAAAACCGCCGATTATAGTATAGTGAGGAGTGCAGTGTGCGTTGACTATAATGGCTCCATGCATGCACTCATGACTGAAATGACCAAAAGTTTGCAATGCATTATACCTGCAGTCAAAGTGAAAAAAAGTGAAAGTCCCATAGAGGGACTAAGTAAAAAAGTAAAAAAAAAAAATTACAAGATAATAAAAAAATATATATTACACTGATAAATACACATTTTTATGTAAAACATATAAAATAAACAAAAAAGGTACACAAATTTGGTATCGCCGCATCTTGCAAAAAACAAGCCACCATACAGCTCCATCAGTGGAAAAACTAAAAAGTTATAGCTCTCAGAATACAGCAATGCAAGTGGAAAAACTAAAAAGTTAAAGCTCTCAGAATACAGCAATGCAAAAATAATAATTTTTACTATACGTTTTTATTGTGTAGAAGTGCAAAAACAAAATTACATAAATGTGGTATCGATGTAATCGTACTAACCCAAAAAATAAAGTTGACTTATCAATTTTACCACATGCAAAACAGCATAAAAAAGCCCAAAAAACAATTCCTGAATTGCTGGTTTTTGTTCATTCTGCCTCCCAAAAATCGGAATAGAAAGCGATCAAATTTTTTTATGTACCTGACAATGGTACCAATAAAAACGTCAACTCGTCCCGCAATAAACAAGCCCTCACATGACTCTGTTGGTAGAAATATGGAAAAATTATAGCTTTTTTTTTTTTTGCGAAAAAAAGCGTCTTTTAGTTTGTGACATCAGCCCAATATAAAAAAAGATATAAATCTGTAATCGCTGTAATCGCACCGACCCGAAGTATAAAGCTGTCTAATCACTTATACAGTACGAGGAACAGCATAAAAAATAAATAAAAAATAAAAACAATTCTTCACCTGCAGTTGATTTGTTCATTCTACCTCTCAAAGATCGCAGTAAGGCTCAATATACATTTATCCTGTGCTCTGCACGGAGCACTTACACCAGGGTTTCGGTGTAAGTCTCAGAAATACATGATTCAGACGGAAGCCCCAGACGAAGATTCCCTAAAAAGAGGCAGATGGAGGCCCTGTGCACACTGTCTGGCCTGTGATCAGGCGGTGTCCATCTTTTTAAGGGTGTATAAAAGTGCTGTTGGCCACAGTTTTGTGCACTTCTGAAAAGAATGACACTGCTGAACAGAGGCCAGACTGAGTCCAGAGTAACTCTGCTGCCTCATTATAGTGAATGGATCCCTCGGAGCTTTCATCTGAATCACGTCATTCAGAGATTTAGATGGAAACCCCAATGTAAGTGCTCAGCGTAGAGCACCAGATAAATGTGATCCCAAATGTTATGTAAAATGTTCCCAACAAAAGCTTTAACAGAATTTCCGCAGCATTTTTGTTGCCAAGAGGTGCAGAACTTTGCAGAAATGCTGCAAAAAGTTCTGCAAGCAAATACTGATTGTGCGCACATACTCTAATGGTAAAATCTGCAGTACAATATGACGCTCCTTCCCTTCTGAGCTTTGCACTGTGCCTCAAAAGTAGTTCCCAATTACATGTAGGGGATTGGCATAATCAGGAGAAATTGCACAACAAACTGTGAGGTCCATTTTTCCTATTAGCCCTTATAAAAATTAAAAATTTGGGGCTAAAACATTTTAGCTGTAAAAATGTAATTATTATTTCTTCACCGCCCAATGGTATAAATTTCTGTGAGGCACATGTGGTGTCAACATGCTCACGGCACCCCTAGAAGAATTTGTTAAGAGGTGTAGTTGGTAAAATGATGTCACTTCTGCTGTTCTGGCACCTAAGGGGCTCTGCTAATGTGACATGGCACCCTCAAACCATTCCAGCAAAATTTGAACTCCAATATGGCGCTTCTTTCCTTCTGAGCTTCGCATTGGTCATCAAAAGTAGTTTTTGACCACATATGAGGTATTGGCGCACTAAGGAGAAATTGCACAACAAATTTTAGGGTTCATTTTCTCCTGTTACCCTTTTGAAAATAAAAAAATTGGGGCTAAAAGAAAATTTTGGAGGGAAAAATGTGATTTTATTTATTTTCATGGCTCAACGTTATAAACATTTGTAAAGCACCTGGGGGTTCAAGGTGCTCACCACACATATAGATACTGTATTTTTCAGACTATAGGACAAACTGGACCATAAGACGCACCCCAAATTTTGGGGTGGAAAATAGGAAAAAAAATATTTTTTATAAGATGGGGGTCCATCTTATAGTCTGAATAGATATCTTACCTGGGAGGTGGTGGAGCGGGTACTCGTTAGAGTCGAGCAAATTGGAATGCTCGAGTGCTTGGACCGAGTAACGAGCCTAATGTAAGTCTATGGGAAAATCAAGCATTTTTCCGGCGGCTCCCCCCTGCGGTCTGCAGAGGGCCTAAAAATTGCCCAAATCGATGGGAACAGTGATCAAATTACATGGGAATAGTATGGGGAAGACCCCTGGAAGCATTTCTGACTCCCAGGTCCTGCTATCAAAAACATTGTCAGAGGTATTACGCCACTTTTAGGTACTCACAATAAAACATACAAAAACTAAACCAAAATGGATTTTCCTGGGAAAGATGTTAAGGAACATCCTTTCCAGGGTATTGACTTGTATATAAGGCAAAATAAATATACAAAAACAAAAATGCTCCTTCACACCATGGGTTATGTTCACACGTAGCGTTTTTGATGCGTTTTTTCACTTTTGCATTGCTTTCAACCAAGACAAATGCATTCACCGGGAAATGTCATTTTAACAGTTTACAACCTTATCTTGCCATGTGATGTGTGACACATCACATCAGACACATCCTGTTTCATTTATGATGGAGGGACTCTGAAAGTCACAAAGACTATTTTTATAGGGCCATCAGGCGGCCTTTACTATTCTTAAAGAGCCAGCAGTCGGCTATACTTTGTTGTTCCCATTATTAATGAGTGGGTCTCCTAAACTGTTACTGCGTTTGCAGTGAAGTAATGGCTGCCAAAAATTTGGATGAACTCAAATGCCCCTTGCAACAGACGTAGAGGTCGGAGGGCCTTCTGAAAACAATGTTCCCATTATTAGGGAATGTGTCTCCCAAACTCTTTGCCTATGCAGTAAAGCAACAGCTGCCAAACATTTGGAGGAAATCCAATGCCCCTTGCAAGAGATGCAGAGGTCGGAGGGCCTCCTGCAAAAAATGCTCCCATTATTAGGAACTGTGTCTCCCATACTGTTTGCCAAGCAGTAAAGCAACGGCTGCCAAAAATTTGGAGGAACTCTAATGCCACTTGCAAGAGACGTAGAGGTCGGAGGGCCTCCTGAAAACTATGTTCCCACTATTAAGAAGTGGATCTCCCATATTGTTTGCCAATGCAGTGAAGCAACGGCTGCCAAAAATTTGGAGGAACTCCAATGTCCCTTGCAACAGACATAGATATGTTGATATGGTACATATGGTGGTGATGTGGTGGAGGATGAGGATGTGGAGAAGGAGGAGGACAAGAGCAAATGGACAAAATCAGGAAGCGTATACCTATGTCTGGATGTGAAGACAGAGGTGCATGGGAATAGAGTTAGACCTCCCCAAAAAAAGACACTGTATTTGAGTTTATGTTACAATGCTATCATTCGGTGGTGTTGAGAAGTCCGGCCCAATCCAGCCCTTGTTCATTTTTATAAGAGTCAGCCTGTCAGCATTTTCAGTTGACAGGCGGATGCGCCTATCGGTTATAATTCCACCGGCGGCACTAAAAACCCGCTCTGACAAAACGCTAGCAGCAGGGCAGGCCAGGGCCTCCAAGACGTAGAGAGCCAGTTCATACCACATGTCCAGCTTGGATACCCAATAATTATAAGGCACAGAGGAATCATGGAGGACATTAGCATGGTCGGCAATGTACTCTCAGCATCTTGCGCAACTTTTCCCTCCTTGAGAGTGTACCCAACGCATCAGGGTTTGTGCGATGGGAGGGTCTGAGAAAACTGTCCCAGAACTTTGACAGTGTTCCTCTGCCTTTGCTCGATTGCATTTGTTTCTCTCTCGCCTGTACTCCTTGGTTGTCCAACGAACTGTGACCTCTGCCGCCAGCGTTTTCCGATGGGAATTTTTTTAATAATTTCGCAACAAGGGCCTTCTTGTACTGCACCATTTTATTAGGCCTGTCCTGCAAGGGAATAAGAGACAGAAAGTTCTCCTTGTGGCATAGGTCTAGAAGTGTCACCAACCAATAATGACTGTCACCCAAAATTTGGACAACGCGAGGGTCACGGGAAAGGCAGCGTAACATAAACTCAGCCATGTGTGTCAGACTGCAAAGAGGCAAGACTTCCGTGTCCTCACCAAGAGGATGACTCACCATGCTCTCCTCCTCATCCTCCTCCTCCTTCCTGTCCTCAGGCCATCTACGCTGACCAGACAGTATGACAGTTGTGCAGGTAGTATTGTCTATAGCACAGGAAATTAGCTCCTATTCTTTCTCGTCCTCCTCCTCCTCTTCTTCATTGTTACCCAATCCACGTTGGGATGAGATGAGGCTGGACCGTGTGGAATCACCCTGTATGGTTCCTTGCTCCATTTTATTGTGCGCCACCTGCAATGCATCCTCTTTAATTGTGAGCAGAGAGCATTTTAGAAGACAGAGAAGCGGGATGGTGACGCTAATTATGGCATCATCGCCGCTCACCATCTTGGTGGAGTCCTCAAATTTTGGAGGATGGTACAGATGTCTGACATCCAGGTCGACTCCTGAGATTTTATATTTGTGGTCTGACCTGAATACCGACAGCCTTGTTGATGCTGGTAGTCAACAACTGCCTTCTTCTGCTCACAAATCCCTTCCAACATCTGCAATGTAGAGTTCCAAAGCGTGGGGACATCGCAGATCAGTCGGTGAGCTGGAAGCTGCAAACGCTGCTGAAGCATGGCAAGGGCGGTGGTCATTTCGGAGATGGAGGCTAAAGATGAGGAGGAGGTCCAGGAGCTGAAGAATGTGGTGGCAACCATGATTGACCCGGGGCCCGCAATCCTTGGCGTCGGGAGGACGTGTTCCACCACAAGGTCCGACTGTTTCCCGGCTTCCGCTATATTAACCCAGTGTGCCGTCAGCAAGATGTACCGTCCCTGCCCACAAGCACTTCTCCACGTGTCCGTGGTTAGGTGGACGTTCCCAGTAACTGCGTTGTTGAGGGCAAGTCTAATGTTGTGGGACACTTGCTCATGTAATGCGGGGACGGCATACCGGGAGAAATAGTGGCGGCTGGGGACCAAGTACCAAGGGACGGCCGCCGCCATCAGGTTGCGGAAAGCTTCCGTCTCCACGAGCCTAAAAGGCAACATTTCAAGCGCAAGCATTCACGAAATGTGTGAATTAGGAGTGTGGCCTGTGGGGCGTTGGCTGCATATTTGCACTTTTGTTCCAAGGACTGGGGTAGGGACAATTGAATGCTGCGTTGGGACAAGGATGTGGACATGTTTGCTGATGGTGCTAATTGAGAGTGTGCAACGACAGGTGCAGGGCAGGAGGCATCTTGGCATGCGCCATGGACAGGGGATTGGCGTGCACGCACAACAGCGGGACAAGCAGTGGTGTCACCCACAGATAATGTTGCTGGACCCTGGGGTTCGGCCCCCTAAGTCGGTTGCTTTGCTGCCATGTGCCTGATCATGCTGGTGGTGGTCAGGCTGCCAGTTTTGGTACCCCTGCTGATGCTGGCCTGGCAGGTGGTGCAAATGGCCTTTTTGGGGTTATCTACAGAGTCTTTAAAAAATAACCAGACTCAGGAAGACCTAACAGTTGTACTGGCAACTTCCGTCATGTTGGCGTTACGAGGAATGCTTTCCCGCCTTGTGCTTGTGGCCTCCACACTGCTCCTTCCTGCCTGTTGTGGTGCTACGCCTCCCCCCCCCCTGTGTGCTGCTGTCCTTGCTCTGTGTGTCCCCCTGCCAGGTTTTGTCAGTTACTATATCATCCACCACCTCGTCTTCCACGCACACTGGTCCTCCTCCTGACTTTCTGGCAATTGTGTCTCATCATCATCATCATCGTCCAGCTCTTGCGACAGTAATTGCACTTCTCACCGTCGCCTTCATGTGATCGTGGCTGCTCCAATATTTGGTCATGGCTACACTCGTTCAACTCGCTTGAAGCTGGCATGGTGAGAGGCCAGAATCAACAAATGGAAAAGTGAACAGCTCTTCTGAGTGTCGAAGTGTGGGATCAGTTGTCTCCGGGCACTCGACATGGTGGGAGGAAGGAGGATCAGGGTGAGGAATATGCGGTCCAGACTCACGGCTACTGAGACTTGACTGTGCGGAAGACAGGGTGGTGGTGGTGGTGGTGGCTAAGTGACTGGAAGCATTATCTGCTATCCAACCAATAACCTTTTGACACTGCTCTGTGTTCAATAGTGGTGTTTTGCGGTCCCCTATTATTTGGGACAGGAAGGTCGAGCAACAAGATGTGGGTGTTTGTTGTGGCACAATTTCAGCTTGCCCATGGCCACGTCCTCGGCCTCGGGCTCTACATGCACCATCACCATCATGTCCATTTCCCCGTCCCTTGCCAAACACCTTGCCCATTTTTAATGGAGGACAATATTTTACACATTCACGAAAAATGGCTGATTTTGGAATGCAGTTATATGTGATACATCAGACAGAAAACCACAATTTTAAAAAGCAGGCCGGTAACTTCCTAATACTATCTTTCACAGACACCTAGTGTGAATAGCTGGACCGACACACTGCAATGGAATGAAAATGGAATAAATGTCTAATTTTGGAACACTCTAATAGGTATTATGTCTGACAGAGAACCACGGGTTTAAATAGCAGGCCTGTAATTTGTTAATACTATCCTTCACAGATACCTAGTGTGAATAGCTTGACCGACACACTGCAATGGAATGAAAATGGAAGAAATGTCAGATTTTGGAACACTCTTATAGGTGTTATGTCTGATGGAGAACCACGGTTTTAAATAGCAGGCCTTTAATTTGCTAATACTATCCTTCACAGACACCTAGTGTGAATAGCTTGACTGACAGGTTCAAGGCGACTGGGAGGCGTAGCACCACAACAGGCAGGAAGAAGTAGTGTGGTGGCTGCAGACACAAGGTGGGAAAGCGTTCCTCACAATGCCAACACAACGGAAGTTGCCAGTACAACTGTTAGGTCTTCGCGAGTCTGGTTATTTTTTAAAGACTCTGCAGATAACCCCAAAAAGGCCATTTGCACCACCTGCCAGGCCACCACCAGCATGATCAGGCACATGGCAGCAAAGCACCTGACATAGTGGGCCGAACCCCAGGGTCCAGCAACAGTATCTGTGGATGACACCACTGCTTGTCCAGCTGTTGGCAGCAAAGCACCCGACTACATTCTACATTCTACAGCTCCTGCACCTCCTCCTCCTCTTCAACATCCATCTCTGAAATGACCACATCAGTCGCAAGCTAGAAGCACTGCAGCACTGCCTCGGCCAAGCGGCAACAGGCTGTGCTGAAGCTAATATGCTTAGGTGACAAACCACACAAAGCTGAAGACTTGTGGATAGCTCTGAAAGAGCAGGCAGATCTGTGGCTGACACCGCTGACCCTACGGCCAGGCATTGTCGTGTGTGACAATGGGCGGAATCTGGTGGCGGCACTGAGGCGAGGCGGGCTCACACACGTACCATGCCTGGCCCATGTTCTTAACCTCGTGGTTCAGTGGTTTCTCAAAACCTACCCAGATCTGCTGGATCTGCTTGTCAAAGTAAGCCGCCTGTGTGCCAATTTTAGAAAGTCAGCTGCAGCTTCTGCCTCCCTTGTCGGATCTGCTGGATCTGCTTTTCAAAGTGCACCGCCAGTGTGCCCATTTTAGAAAGTCAGCGGCAGCTTCCACCGCCCTTTCCATGCTTCAGCAGCGTTTGCATGTTCCAGCTCACTGACTGATCTGCGATGTCCCCACGCATTGGAATTCTACATTGCAGATGTTGGGAAGAATTTGTGAGCAGAAGAGGGCAGTTTTTGACTACCAGCATCAACAAGGCTGTCAGTATTCAGGTCAGACTCCACACATAAGACCTCAGTAGTGGACATGGATGTCAGACATCTGTGCCATCCTCCAAAACTTTGAGGACTCCACCAAGATGATGAGCGGCAATGATGCCATAATTAGCGTCACCATCCTGCTTCTCTGTCTTCTGAAACGCTCCCTGCTGTCAATTAAAGAGGATGCATTGCAGGCGGAGCACGATGAGATGGAGCAATGAACCATACAGGGTGATTACACAGCCCAGCCTCATCTCATCCCAACGTGGATTGGGTGACAATGAGGAAGAGGAGAAGGAGGAAGAACAGGAGCTATTTTCCTGCGCTATAGACAGTACTACCTGCATAACTGTCATACCGTATGTTCAGTGTGGATGGCCTGAGCACAGGGAGGAGGAAGAAGAGGAGGAGGATGAGAGTATGGTCAGTCGTCCTCTTGGTGATGACACGGAAGTCTTGCCTCTTTGCAGTCTGGCACACATGGCTGAATTTATGTTGCGCTGCCTTTCCCGTGACCCTCACGTTGTCCAAATTTTGTGTGATAGTCATTACTGGTTGGTGACGCTTCTAGACCCATCCTACAGGGAGAACTTTCTGTCTCTTATTCCCTTGCAGGACAGGCCTAATAAAATGGTGCAGTATGAGAAGGCCCTTGTTGTGGAATTATTAAAAAAATTCCCATCTGAAAACACTGGCGGCAGAGGTCACAGTTCGTTGGACCACCAAGGAGTACCGGCGAGAGAGCCACAAATGCAATCCAGCAGAGGCAGGGGAACACTGTCAAAGTTCTGGGACAGTTTTCTCAGACCCTCCCATCGCACAAGCCCTGAGGCGCGGGGTACTCTCCAAGCACTGTGTTATGATCTGCAACAAGTACTAAGGAAAGATAGGGGAAAGCTGTCCCTACAGTAAGACTAAGCTGAATCCCTATGATGTAGCGGGCTGCCTGTTCCTAGTGAACAGACCCGCCTTAGTCCTCGGCTAGTCTGAACGAAGACCTATAGAATTAAGGGAGGGGTTCCTAAAAGAACTAAGGACTGGGACAAAAAAGGGACACCTCCTAAACAGAAGTTGTTGCAGAACACAAAAAGACAAACTGACAAAAAGTACTAGAGGTCCCAGAGGACCAAGCGAACTTGACAGAGAAAGGCACAGAAGCACAAGGCTAGAGAGACAGTAGAACACTGAAGTCTAGCACAGCCAGAAGGGCGGAGCTGGAATATAAAGGCAGACGGTCACATGACCGCAAACCACAAGATAGAAAAAACAAACAGGAGGGTTCTAACACAGTGCAAAGTTTCGGAAGATGATGAGGGAGTACCTTGTCGACCGTACCACCGTCCTCTGTGCCTTATAATTATTGGGTATCCAAGCTGGACACGTGGCATGAACTGGCTGTCTGCCATAGAGGTCCTGGCCTGCCCTGCCGCTAGCGTTTTGTCAGAGCGGTTTTTAGTGCCGCCGGTGGAATTATAACCGATAGGCGCATCCGACTGTCAACTGAAAAAGCTTATAGGCTGACTCTTATAAAAATGAACAAGGGCTGGATTGGGCCAGACTTCTCAACACCACTGAATGATAGCAGCGTAACATAAACTCAACTACAATGTCTTTTTTTTGGTTGGCCTAAATCTATTCCCATGCACCTCTGTCTTCACACCCAGACATGGGTATACGCTTCCTGATTTTGTCTATTTGCTCTTGTCCTCCTCCTTCTCCGCATCCTCATCCTCCTCCACCATATCACCACCATATGTACCATATCAACATATCTACGTCTCTTGCAAGGGGCATTGGAGTTCCTCCAAAGTTTTGGCAGCCGTTGCTTCACTGCATAGGCAAACAGTATGGCAGACCCACTTCCTAATAATGGGAACATTGTTTTCAGGAGGCCCTCTGACCTCTACGTCTTTTGCAAGGGGCATTGGAGTTCCTTCAAATTTTTAGCAGCCATTGCTTCACTGCATAGGCAAACAGTATGGGAGACCCAGTTCCTAATAATGGGAACATCGTTTTCAGGAGGCCCTCCGACCTCTACGTCTCTTGCAAGGGGTATTTGAGTTCCGTCAAATTTTTGGCAACCGTTGCATTCACTGCATACCATTTAACTGTATAGCAGACCGTCTCCTTTCTAATGGGAACATGTCATTACTGTTGCCCAGCTCTATGTGTCTTTAAATTGTTAGTAGGGTTTTTCCTAAATTTTGGTAGCCATTTCACTCACTGCATACCCTATAACTGAATAGCAGACCCTCTCCTTTCTAATGGGAACATGTCGTACTCGTTACTGTGGCCCAGCTCTATGTGACTTTAAATTGTTAGTGGGGTTTTCCCCAAATTTTGGCAGCCCTTGCAGTCACAGCATGGGCATTACCACTATAGGAGATCAGCTCCTTTATAATGGGAACATTTTTTTTACTGAGAACATTCCTCTATGTCTCTTCAAAGGGGAATTGAGTTGCGTCCAAATTTTTGGCAGCCCTTGCAGTCACTGCATACGCAATAACAGTATAGGAGACCCACTCATTAATAATGGGAACAACAAAGCATAGCCGTCTGATGGCTCTCTAACAATAGCGAGGGCCGACTGCTGGCCCTTTAAGAATAGTAAGGGCCTCCTGATGACCCTATAAAAATAGGCTTTGTGACTTTCAGAATCCCTCCATCATAAATGAAACAGGATGTGTCTGATGATGACACACCACATGGTCAGATAAGGTAGTAAAATGTTAAAATGACATTTCCTGGTGAATGCATTTGTCTTGGTTAAAAGCAATGCAAAAGTGCAAAAACGCATCAAAAACGCTATATGTGAACATAACCCAAGGTGTGGAGTAGCATTTTTGTTTTTGGTTATTTATTTTGACTTATATAGAAGTCATTACCCTGGAAAGTAAGTTCCTTAACATAATTCCCAGGAAAATCCATTTTGGTTTAGTTTTTGTATGTTTTATTATGAGTACGTAAAAGTGGCATAATACTCTGACAACGTTGTTGACAGCAGTGACCTGGGAGTCAGAAATGCTTCCAGGGGTCTTCCTAATGCTGTTCTCATGTCATTTGAGCACTGTTCCCATCGATTTGAGCAATTTTTAGGCCCTCTGCAGACTGTTGTGGGGAGCCACCGGAAAAATGCTCGAGTTTTCCATAGACTTACATTGGGCTCGTTACTCGATCCGAGCACCTGAGTATTCCAATTTGCTTGACCCGAACAACGCGTACCCGAGCATTTTAGTGCTCGCTCATCACTATTAAATACATGTACAGTAACCAACACACGCAAAGCACTGATTATATATCTCATGGTCATCTATCTCTATCTTTCCACATTTAACACCTAAATATCTGTAATTTCTATTCAGCGCTCTATTCCAGTATGTGTCACATGGATGGTGCACACGGATGGCACACAGATACCACACGAATGACACACACGTACATGGACACGGATAGCACCGGTAGGGTTTTTTCTAGTACCGGAAATATCAGGACGTGTGAAGAAGGCCTCATGCCAATATCTGCTTCTTTAAAGGGAATCTATCACCAGGTTTTTGCCACCTAATCTGAGAGCAGCATTTAGTAGGTGCAGAGACCCTGATTCCAGCGATGTGTCACTTACTGGTCTGCTTAGTGTAGTCTTGATATTTATCACCAGGAGATTATTACTAGAGGACTAGTAAACCTGCTGCCATGAGGCCAAGCATATTCATGAGGTCTGTATAACCCCACCCCCACCACTGATTGGCAGCTTTCAGCCTATGCACAGTGTACACAGAAATCAGTGGTGTGGGTGGTGATATACATAGTTCAACATTCAGAGAATTGTTAGATATGTAGCAGATAAAACAAGGATTTTATCAAAATGGCAGCAAGGAGCTCAGCAAGTTATACAGTGCTGGGATCAGGGTCTCTGCACCTACTTAATGCTGCCCTAAGGGTATGTGCACACGATGCAGAAATGAAGCAGAAAATTTCTGCATCATTTCTGCATCTCCCTGGCAGAAAAAACGCATGCAGATTGTGCATGCGTTTTTCCTGCAGAATACATGCGGATCCACATGCAGATTCACATGCGTTTCCGCATGCAGATTGACAAGCGCTTTCCAGGCGATTTTAGCATCACCTGGAAAGTGCTTGATAACTAGGTCACACTATATAAATCCATGCAAACAGCATGGATTTATATAGTGTGACCCGAGAGAGTGTATATACTTACCTTCTGATGGCCCGCGCTGTCCTGCTCAATCTGTTCTCCCTCGCCGGCAACTTTGAATTGAAAGACCTGCCGACGTCAGCGTCACGTGATCCGTCACATGACTATGACGTCACCGCAGGTCCTACAACTCACTGCAAGTGCCGGGAACCAAGAAGGAGCGCTGCGCGGGCCGACAGAAGGTAAGAATACATTTATTTTTTATTTTATTCTTCTTTTTACAGCTTTTTTAATGGTACCTGGGTGTGGATGAGACTCTCCTCTCCTCCACACCAGGGTACCATCCGCACATTAGAACGCACCAATTACGCAAGTACAAATGCTGTCTTGCGGAATTGGCGCGTTCTAATGCAAGTCAATGGCGGCGAAATCGCCGCGTTTCCGCAAAATTAATTGACATGCTGCGGATTTTTGACCGCAGCGTTAACGCTGCGGAAAAATCCGCATCATGGGCACAGCACATGCGGATTTCCATTAGGGAACATTGCTGCCCTTCTACCATGCGTTTTTCATGCGTTTCCGCGGCGTTTACGCAACTGCAAAAACGCCGCGGAAACGCATGAAATACGCATCGTGTGAACACAGCCTAAGATGGGGTAGCAAAAACCTGTTGACAGATTATCAGACTGGGTTTGTATAGAATTTGCTTTTTGCACAGTGAAAAAGCCAAGACTAAAGTCATGCCCTGTATCATTATAAGGTCTAATCACTGTTAAACCTTTGAATGGAGCTTGTACTCATGTTAGTAGGTAATTGAGGAACACAGATGAAACTTGGAAACTTTTACTGTTATAAGCATGTGCCAAATAGAAAACAAAGGTGGAAAGGTGAAAACCCATCTTTTAATGGCTTAGTTGGCATATTTTGTAGCACTCTCTAAACAGGACTGACTCACCAGTGACATCACCGGTGGCTTCTTTCTCACATATGTCTTAGAAATGCTTCATGAGTCATCCCTTAAAAAGCACAAAACATCAAATCCTACTTTTCCCACAAGTTGCTTTTGATCCCTACCCCTACTCAATAGTCTACGTTGGTGGTATGCAAATGAGTGTGAAAAATCTATCACTTTTGTAATTACTCAGTAGTACCACGCATCTGAAGCAAGCCATGCTAACTCTGCTGACATTTTAGTATTATTTTGGAATAATTTCTTGTACTCATATGGGACAATTACACAAGACTTGTATATGTGGCACACTGCTGTTCACAGGTACCACAGGATCCAAAAGGGTGCATGGACGGACTTCTCCACAAGAGGCCCTCACTACAAACAAACACCTCCACCCTTCCACCTCATACCACCATAGGGAGCCCAGATAGGAATATAAATATATGGAGGGTGAAGCCAAGCAGTTAGTTGTTTTAGTCAGAGAGTGTGCTGCCACTGAGAGCAGTGAAGACGCAGCACGTCTGCTGCTGTATTGAGGACCCCGAGTGTGGCTGGAGGCAAGGAGGAGAGGAGAGAGGAGTTGAGGGGGCAGAGGAGCATCATAGGCTTACCCCAAGACACAAACCGGACACCGGGTCCATGCCTACAGGGTCCGGCATACCAGGAGGACTACAAGTCCCTGGTCAACCTGAAGCTAAACCCTTGACAGGACTAGGAACCATGAAGGCCCCGGCATCCAGGGATAGTGGTTGCCAGAAAAAGGTCCTACTACCAAGCGACAGGTGAAGGATCAGCACGACACAGAAGCTAGGCCCAGTTGCAGGCTGGCCAGGAGCTTAGAGAGAGGGAGACATGGACCAGGAGGCCTTATACCCGCTCACTGGGGAGAAGTCCTGAAGTGCACCCTTCCTACCGAGTACCTGACATCCGCACCACTAAAGGTACTGAAGTGAATCTCCTGTCTCTGTCAGTTACTCCTGCTGCGCCATCTCCCCTGCACTGCAAGCCCCAGCATCACCACCATGTGTACCTACACTGCCCCGGGGGCCCGCTCCGCCTGTGGGGAGCAGAAACATCGCAGCTGCCATCCCATCACCCCCCGGAGGTCTGCAGCAGCGCCAGTAACCATTACCGGAAACCACAGGTGGCGTTACGAGACAAATTGTACACTAAAACCCCTTTTTAAAGAGAGACCCAGAGTACGGGCCCGGGAGCCAACTGCCGTGACCTCCTAAACAAGGTAAAAGGCCAGGGTACTGAGTCCCCTATATTCCCCCTGGGTGACATCTCTCTTTCCTGGCGTCACGAACAGGATTTCATGCCCGTTGCCACCGGGTACTGTGTGCCGTATTTGAACTGTATATGAGCTGTGGTGAACAACATGGCCGCCATTACCGCGCCGCTGCGCGGGAAGAAGAGGGGCGTAACCACGGGAACCAGAGAGGCGTGACTGTTGGAAGCGCGCGAAGCTCAAGCCCCGCCTCACGCTCTGACGCAGCACCAGGAAGCGTCAGGTCGTGGAAGGAGACCGTCGTCTGCGGAGCTGCGGCCTACCCGAAAAAGGAAAAGAAGGTAGGCTACGGTTTACTAGGGGGGGCGCAACCATGGCCGAAGACCAGCAACACACCGGAGCACCGGTTAAGGCTCCTGATGCTCAACTTGCGCCCGGCACTGCTCAGGCCGGAGCGGCCGTCCCACCAGCAGGGGTCATGACTCCATTAATACCCATGGCCCTGCCGTATATCCCTGGAGCAAAATGGCTTCCCCAGTATGACGGCAAACCAGACACCCTGTCTGGATTCAAAAGGAAAATATGCGGTATACTGGATATGTACTCAATGACTGGTAAATAGAGAGCCGCTGTTGTGCTGGGACAATTGACTGGTGCCGCAGAGCGGGAAGTTGAAACCTGGCCAGCCGCAGACCAGGAATCAGTATCCATTATCTTTAAGAGACTGCAAACTGTGTTTGAAAACCGCACTGAGACAGATCTCCGGATGAGGTTCTACCATTGTGCCCAGAAACTTGAGGACAGTATCCGGGACTATGCCTGGCGCTTACAGGAAGCCCTGCGGGACCTGAAACAGGTTAGTCCAGCCAGCATACATGGTGAGGACAAAATGCTGACAGAACAGTTCATCTGGGGATTGAGGTCCCAGGAGGAGGACAGAACCGTACGGTGGTGGTGGTCCTTAGATCATCCAAATGCCACCTTTGACGCCCTGAAGGACATGGCTATTAAGGGTCTGCAGCCCCTGGAACCATCAGATACTGCTATCCAGCATTACCAGGGTGGGGCCACCCCAGTCCCCGCAGCACCCACTGCTCCTTCATTAACGGCTGAAACAAAAATGCAAACAGTGCCCCCTAGCGAGCTGGACAGCCTGAGCTCTGAAGTGCGTCAGATAGGTAAAACCCTGACCACTGTCCTGAGCGCCCTGCAGCTACAGATGGAGCCCGAGCCGGAAGGAAGGATCCTACTCGCCGACAGTCCTGAGGATGTCCCCTGGATGAGGAGGAGGAGGAGGACAACGCCACCCCGTAGGAGGACAACGCCACCCCATGGGAGGACCAACGACCAACGTCGTCCTCCAGGAGACTTCATCTGCTACCGTTGCCACAAGGCAGGCCACACCGCGCGGGACTGTCTTTTAAACGGGTAAACCCTGGGGCCAAGGGCCGACACCCAGGAGTAAATCAACCAGGCCCATCAAGCTGGTACGACCAGTTTTTAGGAGGAAGGCCTTTCCTGTCCATCGCGCTGGACGGCATTACTGGACACCGGCTCACAGGTAACCATCATACCTGATGTCCTCTACAAAAGTTTCTGGTCCATAGATGAACTCCATCTGCCAGCCCCGAACCTCTCTGTGTATGCCTCTAACGGCCTTCCTCTTAACCTAGTAGGGGTTAAGGACGTGACAGTGAAGGTGGGGAGAGTGGAACTAAAGGACCAAGCACTAATTGTTATAGACTCTAACCCTGGTGATACCAATCCGTATATGATACTTGGTACAAATATTGTTGGTAACTGTTTGGGAGAAGTGTTGTTTTTACTCCAACAGATTGCTGACACTGCCAAACCAGGGCAGAGGAAGGTGCTCCAGAAAGAAATTCGAGCCCTCCTGTACCAGCAACAGGTAAAACTAACAGGTGGTGAGATTGGTAATGTATGGGTGACAGACCCAATACCCATTGTGATTCCCCCAATGAGTGAAATGCTGATTTGGTGTAGGGCAGCAATAGGTCTCAAGGGACAGAACTACCAGGTGGCAGTGGAGCCCATTAGCTCAGAGCACAGACCTACACTCCTAACTGCTAGAGGGGTAGTTGATGTGGGCAATGGGAGGGTACCCGTACGTCTCCTAAATTGTGGGGAGGAGGAAGTTAAATTGCCAAGATACGCCACTGTTGCCAGATTGTATACTGTGAATAATGATGCCATACACACAGTGGAATCCTTGACCCCACCAGATAAAGTGGAGGACAATGACTCCGAAGCTCAGCTGGAGGATTGGTTACAACAGCTTCATGTTGGGACTGACGCCACCCCTGTCCATCAGAAACACGGTGTTTACAGGGTGGTTCAGGAACACCCACTTGATTTTGGAAGGGTTAAAGGGGTACAACACCACATACCCACTGGTAACCATCCCCCGATTAAGGAGCGTTACAGACCCATACCACCAGCACATTACCAAAAAGCCAAGGAAATGTTGCATGACATGAAAAAGGCAGGGGTAGTAAGGGATAGCTGTAGCCCCTGGGCAGCTCCCCTGGTCCTGGTCAGAAAGAAGGACGGTAGCATGAGGATTTGTGTAGATTATAGACAAATTAATCGTATAACACATACAGATGCATACCCTTTGCCCCGTATAGAGGAATCCCTGGCTGCACTAAAATCTGCCAATTACTTCTCTATATTGGATCTCACTAGCGGGTACTGGCAAATCTCTGTTGCTGAGGAAGACCGGGAGAAGACAGCCTTCACCACCCCGATGGGATTATGCGAGTTCAACAGTATGCCATTTGGGCTCTGCAATGCCCCCGGAACGTTCCAGAGGCTGATGGAGTGTTGCTTGGGACACCGGAACTTTGGGACAGTACTACTATACCTGGATGACGTTATCGTGTACTCGAGGACATATGAAGACCATCTGAAGCACCTGGCGGAGGTATTTGAAGCATTGTCCCGGTATGGGATGAAACTAAAACCTTCTAAGTGCCACCTGCTCAAACAGAAGGTTCAGTACCTGGGACACGTAGTCAGCTCAGAGGGAGCAGCACCAGACCCGGAGAAGGTCACTGCCATCCAGAAGTAGCCTGAACCAAGAAACATCAAAGAAGTACGGCAATTCCTGGGACTGGTCGGGTACTATAGGAGGTTCATAAAGGACTATACCAAAAATGCAGCACCTCTACAAGATCTCCTGGTAGGACAGTCCAAAAGAGGAAAAAGTCCCCCGTTCCAGTGGGGCAAAGAGCAGACTGAGTCCTTTGCATCAATGAAGGAAATCCTAACCGGTGAAGAAATCCTGGCTTACCCTGACTACAGCCAGCCTTTCCTGTTGTACACCGACGCCAGCAACGAGGGACTGGGAGCTGTGTTGTCCCAGAAGCAAAATGGCAGAGAAAAGGTAATTGCGTATGCCAGTAGGAAGCTTTGCCCTACTGAGAGGAACCCGGAGAATTACAGTTCCTTCAAGCTGGAGTTCCTGGACTTGGTTTGGGCTATCACTGAAAGATTCAAGCATTACCTAGCCTCAACTAAATTCACAGCCTTTACCGACAATAATCCCTTGACACACCTGGAGACAGCCAGGTTGGGAGCCATGGAACAGCGTTGGCTGGCCAGACTGTCGAATTATCAGTTCACAATCAAGTACCGGGCAGGTCACAAGAACACCAATGCAGATGCCCTGTCAAGGATGCCCCACCAGTCCGACACCGAGGATGAAGTGGATGATCTCGAAGAAATTGAACTACCTGCTTTCCACAGAAATGGATTGGTCCACAAGCAACGCGCCTCCAGAAGATGTCATGGTAGGACGCCAAACCCTCTACATCATCGCAGCTGGAAGTAGACCCAGGACAGTGACCCGGTTGTCAGCCTCATCAAAAGACTGATAAACCAAGAAGGTTCTCATCTGGCGAAGGATGCTCCTCCACAAGCCAAGCACCTGTGGAATGAGAGAAGCCGGCTGTTCATCCACAGAGAGAAGCTGTGCAGAAGGTATGTCAACCCCAAGACCCATGAAATGGTGTGGCAGATTGTTGTACCCAGGATGGATATCCAGATGGTGTTGGAGGCCTACCACGATCAAGTAGGTCACTTTGGCTGGAAGAAGCTGGAAACCCTGCTGAAGGACCGGTTCTATTGGGTTTGAATACGGAGCTCCATAGAAAGGTGGTGCCGGAATTGTGGGCCCTGTAGCCTTAGAAGAAAAGACTACGGCAGCCATAAAGCACACTTGCAGTCCATCAAAACAACTAAACCCCTGGAAATTTTTTGCTCTGAATCATGTCAAACTGTCACCCAGCAGATCAGGCTACTCCTATGCCCTGACCATGGTGGATCACTATTCCCGGTTCATGGTGGTAACCCCTGTCAAGGACCTGAAAGCGGAAACTGCGGCAAGAACGTTCCAAGCCTACTTCTGCAGACCCCATGGATATCCGGAAAAGGTGCTCACAGATCAAGGCCCTGCTTTCGAAGCTGAGCTATTCAAGGAATTCTGCCACCTGTATGGATGCAAGAAGATCCGGACTACGCCATATCATCCGCAGACCAACGGTATGTGCGAGAAAATGAACAACATCGTTATAAACCTGTTGAAAACCCTACTCTTGGAAGAAAGGAACCAGTGGCCAGAAAAGCTACCTGACCTAGTGGACCTGTATAACCACATACCCATGAGTTCTACAAATTGTACCCCAGCGTACCTCATGAGAGCAAGACCTGGAAAATTGCCCATGGACCTGGAACTCAGAGTGGTAGAACCTGCTGCAGATATGTCCACTGAAGATTGGGACACAAGTCGGCAAGAGCAGTACAGGAAGGTACAGGCCTGTGTCGAAGACAGTCTAAACAAGGTGAGGGAAAGACAGGAAGAGCAGTACAATAAACATGCACCAGCAGAACCCTTGGCACCTGGAGAGATAGTGCTAAAGCGGAAAAGAAGAGGTCACAAGCTCGATGACCAGTGGGAAAGAGACCCCTACACTGTGCTAAACTCCAGATTTGACAACAGTAAAACCTGCCTGATTAGTAAGGATGGAGGTAAGACAACCGCAACAGTCTCAAGAGTCCACTTGAAGGTGTGCACAGGTCTACTGAAGACAACGGAGGAAGAAGTACCTCCTATAGCACCGGAAGAACCCAAGGAAGATGTGCTTCACACAGTTCTAGGAGATTTCCCTGCGGACTGGCCTCAACTTGATGGAGCAGTTATTATACCAGTAATACACTTCTATCAACCACAAGAAGAACCTGTGAGCGCCCTGGAAGAACCTGCTCAGGAACAGGAAGAGTCCCCAGTAAGAGGAGAATCACCCGTTGAAGCAGAGCCTGAAGGCCCAGTGAACAGTGCACTTGCCAGTCCCATAGAGAGATTAAGGCAGTTCTACAATCTACCAGCACATACACCTGATAGATTAGTAGAGAGTGCATGCGCAGACACCAGTATCACCCCAGTGCTACGTAGGTCCACACGCAGCACACAAGGACAAATCCCTGCCAGGTTTAGGGAATAATCACAAAGTGCCTAAATTGTAAATAGTTACCCAGTAGGGTATTGCATATTGTTTATTATGTAAACTGGAATTAACATGTGCCTTTAGTTACCCGTCAGGGTACAAAGACTTGTAGGCTGAGGACTGTGAGCAGCCAAAAACTATCATGTAAATAGTTGCACTTATCAAAGTGCCCCCTTTATTTGACCACAGAACAAAAACCCGTTTGGCGTGGCCGAAGATGTGGTCCAGCACCTGGATCACTTATGCCCTGTAGCCATGCCCAGGGCATACGTTGAGGGTTTTCAGGCGGGTCCCTCATGTTTCTCATGTTCTTTCATCGGTGAAATGGACACCAGGTTACGGGACTTACTGTAACTTTATTATTGTTATTATAATTATTGTTATTGTTGTAACCTGTTACAAAATGCTTCAGTCCAGGAGTACTGAATTGTACTAGGGGGGAATGTGGCACCCTGCTGTTCACAGGTACCACAGACCCAAAAGGGTGCATGGATGGACTTCTCCACAAGAGGCCCTCGTTACAAACAAACACCTCCACCCTTCCACCTCATACCACCAGAGGGAGCCCTGTTAGGAATATATATATTTGGAGGGTGGAGCCAGGCAGCTCAGTTAGTAGTTCAGAGAGTGTGCTGCCACTGAGAGCAGTGAAGACGCAGCACGTCTTCTGCTGTATTGAGGGCCCCGAGTGTGGCCGGAGGCAAGGAGGAGAGGAGAGAGGAGTTGAGGGGGCAGAGGAGCATCATAGGCTCACCCCAAGACACAAACCGGACACCGGGTCCGCGACTACAGGGTCCTTTATACCCAGTAGGGATCACCGGCATACCAGGAGGACTACAAGTCCCTGGTCGACCTGAAGCTAAACCCTTGACAGGACTAGGAACCACAAAGGCCCCAGCGTCCAGGGATAGTGGTTGCCAGAAAAAGGTCCTACTACCAAGCGACAGGTGAAGGAACAGCACGACACAGAAGCTAGGCCCAGTTGCAGGCTGGCCAGGAGCTTAGAGAGAGGGAGACACGGACCAGGAGGCCTTATACCTGCTCACTGGGGAGAAGTCCTGAAGTGCACCCTTCCTACCGAGTACCCTGGACCGTACCTGACATCCGCAACAGTAAAGGTACTGAAGTGAATCTCCTGTCTCTGTCAGTTACTCCTGCTGCGCCATCTCTCCTGCACTGCAAGCCCCAGCATCACCACCATTTGCACCTACACTGCCCCGGGGATCCTCTCCGCCGGTGGGGAGCAGAAACATCCCAGCTGCCATCCCATCACCCCCCAGAGGTCTGCTGCAGCGCCGGTAACCATTACCGGAAACCACAGGTGGCGTCACGAGACAAACTGTATACTAAAACCCCTTTTTAAAGAGAGACCCAGAGTACGGGCCCGGGAGCCGACTGCCGTGACCTCCTAAACAAGGTAAAAGGCCCAGGTACCGAGTCCCCTATATCCCCCTGGGTGACACACACCCTTCCTACCGAGTACCCTGGACCGTACCTGACATCCGCACCAGTAAAGGTACTGAAGTGAATCCCCTGTCTCTTTCAGTTACTCCTGCTGCGCCGTCTCCCCTGCACTGCAAGCCCCAGCATCACCACCATTTGCACCTACATTGCCCGGGGGCCCGCTCCGCCTGTGGGGAGCAGAAACATCCCTGCTGCCATCCCATCACCCCTCGGAGGTCTGCAGCAGCGCCGGTAACCATTATCGGAAACCACAGGTGGCGTCACGAGACAAACTGTACACTAAAACCCCTTTTTAAAGAGAGACCCAGAGTACGGGCCCGGGAGCCGACTGCTGTGATCTCCTAAGCTAGGTAAAAGGCCCGGGTACCGAGTCCCCTATATTCCCCCTGGGTGACACATATATGAAGAACATAGGTTTGCTGCTTGAATCAACTCCACAATTCAGCAACTGGTCTCTTCTGTATGTCTATCATGACTAGCATAGTGTCATCGGCATAATCATATGACTAGTTACATGGGTTATACTTTCTAACTTTTTCTTTTGAGTTGAAATGTGTGGAATTTTATATTTGGGTTTTATATTTCTTTTTATCAGACAGAATAATTTATTTTGCTCTAAGACATAACACTCTGTGATGACCACTGCAGGGCAAAAAGTGAATATCTATCCATCCGTATATTAAAAAAGAAAAAAAAGAAAGCAGCACTGTGGTAAGGGTGGGTGCAAACCTCCAGGCCCCTACTTTTAGTCCTCCAACAATATAGTTAAAAAAAAAACAATTAGCAATACTCAAATATAAAAAAAAATGTATTTACCCATATCTGAGGGATGGTTCGACTTTAAATGTGCAACTTATTGTGTACGTTTTCACTGTTTGAGAAAGAGAAAACATTTTTCAGATAGCATTGAAGTTACAACACCAAGAAGGAAAACTCATGGAATACTGGAAATCACAGGATCAATAGGAATGTGAAGGGAGTGGTTCGGTGCCTAAAATGTTCTTTTAAAATACCTATCTTTACACCCTAAGCACTTTTGTAATTAGTTTTATTATACAATACCCTACACTTCTCCCTATCTAGCTAATCCCTAAATGTGTTTTTTTGACTCCGCTTCCTGTGATGTTTTGTTTAAGAAGAGTCTCAAGGAGGAAGTCACAGGAGGCTGGAGCTGCACTCACTTCCCTGCAGCGTCTATCATCCCTCCTGGAACATTATGCATTGCTTACTACAGTTTCTTGCATCGCCAACTTCTGAAGATGTTCTGTATTCATCAAGATAGAATCCATGGAAGATGTGAAAGCAGCACCAGCACTCTGCTTCTATCTCCATCACCGCTGCTTCTGACTGTGAAAGAAGAAATGATCAAGGGCGGAAATAAAAGCAGTGAGTGACACCAGCGCCACCTCCTGATGACAATTCATTTAAGGGTGGTGCTAGTAGTGCTAGTGTCATTTACACATCTTCTATCACCACCTGTCACCTATCTGTGGGACAGTGCTGGTGTCACTCGATTCTTCTGTCTCTGCCCACCGACAACATCTTCTTTCACAGTTAGAAGCTGTGGCAGCAGTGATAGAAGCAGAGTGTGGGTACTGAGCTCACTTCTCCCATAGATTCTATCACCATGACCATTCTGTCACCTTGTATAGGGTGTTCAGTACCTGGGCCACCACAGATCAGCGGTTTCCAGTGGAGAACAGTTTGTACAGCAGAGTCGTTTTCCTTCTCTAGAGCCACTGAGTAAGTCTCTCTCTCTTATAGAGTGTAAGATCTTATGGGTAATGGGGTCCTCTTTTCTTTCTCCAGTAGAGTATAAGGTCTTATGGTTAACGGGGTCCTCTCCTCTCCTGGAGACTGTAAGCTCTTAAGGTTAGCAGGCTCCTCTCTTTCTCTCTCCTGTAAAGTGTAAGCTCATGTGGTCAACTGTGTTTTCTGAGCAATTACAAGCTTTCCTGTATTTAGATTCAAATTAATTTATTCGCCACAAATAGAATTGTTGGGAAAAATAGGCGAATTTGAATTTTAAAAGATACGCTCACCTCTACTAAAGACGCTTGGGAGGCTCTCCAGAATAAAGTTATTGCTTATGTAGTTAAGTTATCTCAAGGCTTTATCTCCTACTTTTTCCTGGTGGTTAAGGAAACCATTGCTCATTGCTGGAATTGAAATAGAATTGCATTAAAAAAAAGTCAAAAGACGCCACTTTTGGTATTTGTTCATCTGTGCCACACATTGCATACCAAACCTCTACCTATTGATTGCCCTATCAAGTGTAACACCTCTTCTCCCCTTCCATCTCTCCTCTCGCCCTAACTATTTCATGTATTTTCTTATTCCTACAGTTCTAACTGGATCTCCTTATAGTTGTTGTTTTCGGAGGCCATGACTGCCAGTATAAAATGGAAAACTCTTCTTTTCTTTCTGTGGCGCCCCTGCGGGTTCAGTCACCACAGAGGTACTGCATCTCACCCAGAGGTGTGGTATCTCACTCTCAGGTAAGGAAGGGGTACTGCCCGGGAACCTAATACCTGCATCCAACACTACACTACTCCAGACCAGCAGGAGGGGCAAGATGCGTCGCTTCTCTGCTGAGCCCTGTCCCTGGCTTCAGTGGGGGAACCAAAGTAGGGGGAACCATGTAGTGGGTGTGGGTGGAGGAAGTAAATCAAGGGAGCACTTGTTAGGAATAATATAAAGAGGGAAGCCATCTTGGGTGTGAGAGTTCAGTCAGAGGAGGATAGTGAGAGGAGCAGAAGCTCTGTAGGAGCTCTGCTCAAGAGGAGGGCCTAGCCAGAGAGGCCCAAGACTGAAGAGAGAGAGGAGCAGGAGAAAGGCTCCAGGAACGTGGAAGGGACCCCAAGGGTACGGGTAGTGCTGGAGGCCACCCGTATGCCCGAATCTGCCAGGAGGTGGAGGGGTCAGGTCGCACAGAGGGGACCGGTCCCTAAACTAGCAGAGATCTTTAAGCCTCAACTAGGAAACCGGAGACTGCAGTATTTCAGATACTGTAGCCAAAAGCCACATCTAATCACCAGAAAGGTGGCCATAGAGGACCCAGGGGACAGAGAAGACGTTGCCTGGCAAGGTCAGTGGCCACTGGCCTGAGACACTGAGTGTGAGGTGCAGGGAGACGGCCAGAAGGAACACACAGAAGGGGGTCCCGTTACGTACTCCGGAGAGACCTGGGAGTTTGCTGAACCCCTCCCTGAGTAAGCATAGGACGCCGTGGGAAGTTACTCTAGTACTGGTAACTGGAAGTCTAAGACACCGTGAGTAAACCCTGAGGACTGCACCTTACTGTCTCCGTGATCATTATTTGCGCCATCACCTGAGCCATACTGCCCAGCATCACCCACATCTACAACATTTACACTGCCCTGGAGCTAAGCTCTACCTGTGGAGAGCTAAACCAACTCTGCTGCATTTACACCAGCTCCAGAGGACCTGCTCCACAGCGGTGGCTCCCTTTAGCAGCATACCACAGGTGGCGTCACGAACTGTACATAAAAACTTTAATTCCCCTGTAAATATTCCACTTTGATTGACCACCCTGGGTCACGGACTGGGTCACCGCCACTGTGACATCTCCCTTAGTAACGACCGGCCAGGCACCGAGTACCCCACGGTCCAGGGGTCGCGTCATTGCCATTTTTTTTCGTAAAATTATCAGTTCCTAGAGATCTCGTGATATTATCTTGACTTGTCAAGTGACTGTTCATATATTGATAATTTGATCACAATTGAATCCCAATTCTTTTGTTTTTTTTCTGTGCTATCAATGTTTATTCAAAATGTAATAAAAAAAGTTTAAGAAATGATAATGTAGAATTCATAAGTAAACTATACATGTAGAGAATAGTAAAAAAAAGTAGTGATATGATAAATGTACTCCACTGCATAAAACAATAGTAATAAAGCTGCCTTAAGTATGATTTATTAGTCAGACTAGATACTTAGCTGAAATGTAATTTTCCCACAACTATCCAGAAGATCATGGGTGAAGAAGCCTCGGTATGGCTCCTTGCGGATTCATTCTAATATCCTTATCTGTTATTTGAGGCATATTTTCACTCTTACATTTAATCACTGTACATTAACATCCATATAAACCCCAAGTCTATTACATACTTGTAAATCATAAGCTTCATAATTCACATAATTAACTACTAAGCACGGAATCTTTTTATTTACTAGATACCACTAAAGGCTATAATTTATAACAATGAAAAAGTTTCACTCAGGATCAACGTGTGCAAAGAAGTCTTTCAGTAATTAGCCATTAGTTTGATTTAGTGTCTTGCTCATATCTTCTTTTAATTATTAATATAAATAATAAAGGGAGGAAAGGGGGTTTGAATGTTGGCTTTTCTCCATTGTGTTGTAGCACCATATAATGGGGGGCACTGCTCATAGTCGCCTATCAGCTATAAAAAAAAATGGCAGCCATGAACAAGCTTGTCACTAGCTACTCTGTTTACCTGATCCCAAGGACTGTCCTGTCCTTCACCCTTTAAGGGGTTGTCCTGTCTAAAACTAAATGTCTGTAGTCACTCTATGGTTATGGCAAACCAAATTTATATACAGGGTGGTCCAAAAGTAGGTGGACAGAAGGTGTAATAAGGTTATGAAGGGGGAGATTTATCAAACACTAAATTGCAGCCGCCTGTCTGGATCATCCTCCAATAAACCATGAATTAGACGTGGACGATAAGCTTTCCACCCAATAGATTTCAGGATTTGCATGATAGAAGCTCGTGAAATTCCCAATTCCAAAGATGCTCTTCTTGTGGACTTTTTGGGGGTCTGAACAAATGTTTAAGCAACAAGTTGTTTATTATCTTCTGTACAGACTGTTTTGGGTCGACCAGTTTTTGGAGCATTAACCCCTTAAGCCCCGCGGGTGGTTTGCACGTTAATGACCGGGCCAATTTTTACAATTCTGACCACTGTCACTTTATGAGGTAATTACTCTGCAACGCTTCAACGGATCCCCCTGATTCTGAGATTGTTTTTTCGTGACATATTGTACTTCATGATTGTGGAAAAATTTCTTCGATATCACTTGCGTTTATTTGTGAAAAAAACGGAAATTTGGCGAAAATTTTGAAAATTTTGCAATTTTCAAAATTTGAATTTTTAAGCCCTGAAATCAGAGCGATATGTCACACAAAAGAGTTAATAAATAACATTTCCCACATGTCTACTTTACATCAGCACAATTTTGGAACCAAAATTTTTTTTTGTTAGGGAGCTATAAGGGTTAAAAGTTGACCAGCGATTTCTCATTTTTCCAACAAAATTTACAAAACCATTTTTTTAGGGACCACATCACATTTGAAGTCACTTGGAGAGGTCTTTTTGACAGAAAATACCCAAAAGTGACACCATTCTAAAAACTGCACCCCTCAAGGTGCTCAAAACCACATTCAAGAACTTTATTAACCCTTCAGGTGCTTCACAGGAATTTTTTGAATGTGGAAGAAAAAAATGAACATTTAACTTTTTTCACAAAAATGTTACTTTAGACCCAATTTTTTTTATTTTCACAGGGGTAACAAGAAAAAATGGACCCCAAAATTTGTTGTGCAATTTCCCCTGGGCACGCAGATACCCAATATTTGGGAAAAAAACACTGTTTGGGCGCACGGCAGGCTCGGAAGGGAAGGAGCGCCATTTGACTTTTTGATTGTAAAATTTGCTTGAATAATTAGCGGACGCCATGTTGTGTTTGGAGAGCCCCTGTGTGCCCAAACTTTGGAGCTCCCCCACAAGTGACCCCATTTTGGAAACTAGACCCCCCAAGGCACCTTTCTAGATGCATAGTGAGCACTTGGAACCCCCAGGTGCTTCACAAATTGATTCGTAAAAATGAAAAAGTGAAAAAAAAAACACTTTTTCATTTTTACGAATCAATTTGTGAAGCAC
This sequence comes from Phyllobates terribilis, assembly GCF_046119375.1. NCBI lineage: Eukaryota > Metazoa > Chordata > Amphibia > Anura > Dendrobatidae > Phyllobates > Phyllobates terribilis. The sequence continues at coordinate 795,466,560 of NW_027362761.1, forward strand.
CTAGGGGTTCCAAGTGCTCACTATGCATCTAGATAGGTGCCTTGGGGGGTCTAGTTTCCAAAATGGGGTCACTTGTGGGGGAGCTCCAATGTTTGGACACACAGGGACTCTCTAAATACAACATGGTATCCGCTAACAAATTGAATGGAAAATCGGCTCAAATTGTTAGCGGACACCACATTGCGTTTGGAGAGCCCCTCTGTGCCCAAACTTTGGAGCTCCCCCACAAGTGACCCCATTTTGGAAACTAGACCCCCCAAGGCACCTTTTTAGATGCATAGTGAGCACTTGGAACCCCCAGGTGCTTCACAAATTGATTCGTAAAAATGAAAAAGTGAAAAAAAAAACACTTTTTCATTTTTACGAATCAATTTGTGAAGCACCTAGGGGTTCCAAGTGCTCACTATGCATCTAGATAGGTGCCTTGGGGGGTCTAGTTTCCAAAATGGGGTCACTTGTGGGGGAGCTCCAATGTTTGGGCACACAGGGACTCTCTAAATGCAACATGGTATCCGCTAACAAATTGAATGGAAAATCGGCTCAAATTGTTAGCGGACACCACATTGCGTTTGGAGAGCCCCTCTGTGCCCAAACTTTGGAGCTCCCCCACAAGTGACCCCATTTTGGAAACTAGACCCCCCAAGGCACCTTTTTAGATGCATAGTGAGCACTTGGAACCCCCAGGTGCTTCACAAATTGATTCGTAATAATGAAAAAGTGAAAAAGAAACACTTTTTCATTTTTATGAATCAATTTGTGAAACACCTGGGGTTCCAAGTGCTCACTATGCATCTAAATAGGTGCCTTGGGGGGTCTAGTTTCCAAAATGGGGTCACTTGTGGGGGAGCTCCAATGTTTGGGCACACAGGGACTCTCCAAATGCAACATGATATCCGCTAACAAATTGAGCCGACAATTTGTTAGCGGATATCATGTTGCATTTGGAGAGTCCCTGTGTGCCCAAACATTGGAGCTCCCCCACAAGTGACCCCATTTTGGAAACTAGACCCCCCAAGGCACCTATCTAGATTCATAGTGAGCACTTGGAACCCCAGGTGCTTCACAAATTGATTCATAAAAATGAAAAAGTGTTTTTTTTTTCACTTTTTCATTTTTACGAATCAATTTGTGAAGCACCTGGGGGTTCCAAGTGCTCACTATGCATCTAGATAGGTGCCTTGGGGGGTCTAGTTTCCAAAATGGGGTCACTTGTGGGGGAGCTCCAATGTTTGGGCACACAGGGACTCTCCAAACGCAACATGGCGTCCGCTAACAATTTGAGCCGATTTTCCATTCAATTTGTTAGCGGACACCATGTCGCGTTTGGAGAGCCCGTGATGTGCCTAAACAGTGGAGCTCCCCCACAAGTGTCCCCATTTTGGAAACTATACCCCTCAAGGATTTTATTAAGGTGTATAGTGAACATTTTGAACCCAGAGGTACGGCACAGAATTTGTTTACATTAGGTCATCATATTGAATAAGTTGTCATTATTCTTGAGCGCAAGTGCTCGCTACTTGAGTTTGCATCGGGTACTCAGGTATGCACCATGTACAGCGTGTGCTCGAGTGACATGCTCGAGTCCCTGCTCCGCATGTTTCACGGTTATTAGACACCCAAAAAAAACATGCGGGGATCACTCGTGCATGGCAGGCAATCCCCGTAAAGTTTTTTGGCCGCGAAGAATATGGGGCAGAGACTCGAGCATGTCACTCAAATACCCACGATACTCAATGCATACCAGAGCACCCGATGCAAACTCAAGTAGCGAGCACTTGCTCTCAACACTAGTCGCCATATCGTCATCTTTTTTTCTTACTTTTGAAAAAAATCCCAACCCCAGCCCTAACCCTAGCACAACCCTAGCCCTATCACAACCCTAGCCCTAGCACAACCCTAGCCCTAGCACAACCCTAGCCCCAGCACAACCCTAGCCCCAGCACAACCCTAGCCCCAAACCCAGCCCTAACCCTAGCCCAATCCTAACCCAAGAGTTTATTTTTGACGCCGTTCCTTGTGCGGTATAAGTGATTAGACGACTTTATTCTTCGGGTCGGTGTGATTGCAGCAATGCCAGAATCATATGGGGTTTTTATGACTGACAGCTGTCACACACTAAAAGACGCATTTTTTGTAAAATCTAGTTTTTGCATCGCCATATTTTGAGAGCTATAATTTTTCCAGATTTTGGCAGACAGTCATGTGACGGCTCGTTTTTTGCGGGATGACTTGACGTTGTTATTGGTGCCATTTTCAGGCACGTGACATTTTTTGATCGCTTTCTATTCCGATTTTTGGGAGGCAGAATAAACAAAAACCAACAATTCAGGAATTGTTTTTTTTTTTGTTTTTTTTTTATTCTGTTCCGCGTGTGGTAAAATTGATGAGGTAGCTTTATTCTTCGGGTCAGTACGTTTACAGCGGTACCACATTTGTATCATTTTTCTATGTTTTGGCGCTTATACACAATAAAAGCTATTTTATAGAAAAAAATATTTTTTAGCATCGCTTTATTCTGAGAGCTAGAACTTTTTTATTTTTCGGCTGATGGAGCTGTTTGGTGGCTTGTTTTTTGCGGGACGAGATGACTTTTCAGCGGTATCATTTTTATTTATATGCGTCTTTTTGATCGCGTGTTATTCCACTTTTTGTTTGGCGGTATGGTGATAAAGCATTGTTTTTTGCTTCGTTTTTTTTTTTTTTTTTTTTTTACCGTGTTCACTGAAGGGGTTAACTAGTGGGACAGTTTTATAGGTCAGGTTGTTCCGGACGCGGCGATACCAAATATGTGTACTTTTATTGTTTTTTTTTTGTTTTTTTTATAATAATATTTATTGATGGGTATATTATATTTTTATTTTTGGTGTATTATTTTTTTTATTTTTTTATAATATTTTTGCACATTTTTTTTTTTTTTTTCCACTTTCACACAGTTTATACACTTTATTACTTTGTCCCACTCTGGGACTTTCACTTTTTTTTTTCTGATCGCCTGCATGGCACAGGAATGAAGCACCATCCCTATGCCATGAAGGCTGTCAGAAGTGCACAGTGTGAAGATTGCTTGGAGATGCACTGCGCATGCCCAAGCAATCTTCCTGCTCTCTGGTGACCCGGATGTTGTCATGACGACATCGGGTCGTCATGGCAACACCCGGGAAGCCTTTGCAGACTGCGCTGGAAGCCGGAAGAGGAGGTGAGTATCGCCGATCACCTCCCCTTGCCCCCGCAATGCCTCGATCGACTTCAATCGACTTCGATCGCAGCATCGCGGGGGTTAATGTGCTGGGAGCGGTGCAGGACCGCTCCCTGCACATAGTACCGGGTGTCAGCTGTGACAATCAGCTGACACCCGGCGGCGATCGCGCCCGCACAGCCTGTGTGCGAGCGCGATCGCCATGACGTACTAATACGGGTCTGGCTCTTAAATCCCAGGGCACAGACGCGTATTAGTATGTCAGATGTTATTAAGGGGTTAAAGATTGAGCCAGTGGCATTGAATTTGTCACGAATGCGGTAAATGGTTTGTCTCTTTGGGGCTTGAGTACCAAATGTTTCAACCCGATTTGCTCTAACGGTTTCTGCATTTTGAGATTTCTAATACTCTGTTAAAATCCATTTTCTTTGATCTGTATTTAAATTATTTGCCATTATGTGTTATCTGAATTATCTGAAAAGAAAACAGATTTGGGGGAGATCTAGCTGTGAAAACTAGATCTGTGAAACTGGCTCACTTGCCCTTAGCAACCAATCAGATTCCACCTTTCATTTTCCAAAGAGTCTGTGAGGAAAGAAAAGTGGAATCTGATTGGTTGCTAAGGGCAACTGAGCCAGTTTCACTTTACACCATGTTTGATAAATTTATCTCCCCCCACCTCATTACCTTATTACACTTTCTGTCCACCTACTTTTGGACCACCCTGCATTTTTCATTGTTTTACTCTTTTTGCACAATAAATATACTTTAAAAAAATAATTTTTTTTTTTTGTGTTGCACTTTCTGTGAACAATAACAAAAATTATTTTCATTTGACAAAACTATATACAGATTTTTTCTGGTCTATCTGTAGTTTTCAATGATACCATCTATGAGTAGCTAATAGCTACGACATTTTCATCTTGTTTATTCGATTTTTGGGGAGGTGAAGTTAACAAAAAGTAGCAATTTTCATTTTATCTTATTTATTTTTTTAAATTTTCACCACATGATATAATTGACATGTTAATCCATGGGTTGTTGAGATTATGGTGATATCAAATTTTTAGCTTTATACTTTTGCCAAATTAAAAACTTTTCTGTGTCATTATCTTTTTAGAGGATGTTTTTTTAGAGATGACCACACCCATGGATGTGTGGGTTCGTTGGGTTCGGTTGAACTGGCTTCCAAAGTTCGGTTCGGGCATCAGAACTTGACCTGAACTTAACCTCGAACCCAAATCCAATAGAAGTAAATGGGGACCCGATTTTTGGTGTTGGAAAATGGCTGTAAAATGGTCATAGTAAGGGCTAGGGGGCTGCAAAAGGAAGCAAAATGGGGGTGTGGCGCCCTTCAATAGTGCCACAGATCCTAGAGGGGTGCATTAAAGGATTTCTCCACAAGAGGCCGCTCACAGCATACACACACCTCCACCCTACCTCAGACCACCAGAGGGAGCCCGGATAGGGATATAAATAAGGAGGGTGGAGTTAGGCAGTTCAGTTCTCCTCAGGAAGTGAGTGGAGACAGAGAACAGAGTTCCTGCTGACAGGCAGAGAGGAACAAAGTCTGCTTAGGGAACAGAGTCAGTTCCAGCAGCAAGCTCACGTTAGTGAGCTAGGAGCGTTGCTGATGCTCAGAGAGCGGCAGAAGAGGCAGCCAACTAACTGCCAATGTGTATAGCCTAGTGAGGGCCCGAGTAGGCCGAAGGCTAGAGGAGTGAATAGCATTGGGGGCAGAGGAGCTTTACCAGCTCACCCCAGAAAGCATCTACCGGACACCGGGTCTGTATACCCCCCTGTAGAGACAACCGGAGACCCCTGGAAGACTTCAGATCCCAGGATCACCCAAGAGCTGATACCTAACAGAGCCAGGAGTCACGCAGGCCCCGCAAGCTGGGAGAGTGCTCTCCAAAAGAAGGCCCTACCACAAGGTCAGCCGGTGCAGGACAGAAACCAAGTTAGGCCTAGCTCCAGGCAGGTCAGAAACTTACTACAGAGAGGCAAGAAACAGGAGGCCATACACCCGCCCACTGGGGAGAATCCGGACATGCACCCCTCACCCTACAGTGCTCCGGGGTGTCCCTGAACTAATTCCAGTAAAGGTACAGAAGTGACTTTCTTTTGTGTTCCCATTCTTGCTCTGACCCGGCTGGGTCCCCTCTGTCCTGCATCACCCCTCCTGCGCTGCCCTGAGGCCCTGCTCCACCTATGGGAAGCGATACCATCTAAGCTGCCACAACACCGGCCTCAGCGGACTGCCGCAGCGCTGGTGACCCTCACCAGACACCACAGGTGGCGTCACGAACTTTGACATATCTATTCCCCTTTTTCAAGAGAGACCCCAGGGTACAGGCCTGGGAGCCGACCTCCGCGACATCCCCCAAGACCAGGCATCAAGGCCCAGGCGCCGAGTAGTCCCCACCCCCTGGGCGCCACAGGGGTAAGAGCAGGACAATTGCCCAGCAAACAAATGTGGATAGGAAAATTACTTAAAACAACATAGAATAAAAAAATAAATGAATAATCTTGAACCAGGAGGTGGAGGTCCAAGTGAAGGAAGAGGTGGCGGTGGACGTGGCATTGTAGGTGGAAGAGGTGGAGGAAGAGGTAGCCAATACTATTTTTATGGGGTTTTCTGTTTTTTTTTTTGCTTTTTTTAATTTTTTTAGGGACAAGTCTAAAAATAACATATAGTAAAAAATAATAATCTTGAACCATGATGCAGAGGTCCAAGTGGAGGAGGAGGTTGAAGAGGAGGTGGGGATGGAAGAGGCGGTGGAGGAGGAGGTAGCCAAAACAGTTTTTGTTTTTTTGGGGTTTTGTTTTGAATTTTGTTAGTGAAATGACTAAAAATAACATTGATTAAAAAAACAATCTTAGAACCAGGATGCGGAGGTCCAAATTGAGGAGGAGGTGGAGATGGATGTGGTGTTGTAAATGGAAAAAGCGGAGGAGGAGGTAGACAACACTGTTTTTGCTTTGTTTTTGTTTTTTAAATGTGTGGAGGCAGCAAACATTGGGAATGGCAAATAGAATGAACAAACTGCTGTAGACTATAACAATAGCTGGGTGCGGTGGGTCTACTTCTTTAGTCACCCAAAGGTAGTGACAAGTTCTATGAGAGACACGCCTGGTTCATTTTAATGAACGTGAGCTCGCCCTTGTTGGCTGTGGACAGGCAGATGCGCCTGTCTGTAATCACAGTGGACAGGCAGATGCGCCTGTCTGTAATCACACCCCCTGCCATGCTAAACACACGTTCCGACAGTACAATTGCCACAGGGCAGGCCAGCAACTCCAAGGCGTAAATGACAAGCTCAGGCCATGTGTCCAATTTTCCTCCCCCTCATCATCCTCCAAAACTGTCCCCTGGATGGACAGTTGTGTACCTGGCCGCTGTTGGTGTAGGAGGCCCACTCATTGGTGGTGAAGTGGTGTTGTTCCGCAGAGCAAGTTATCCGTGTGTGCTGCAGTTGAAACTCCAATATTGCCTGCTGCTGCTCACACAGGCGATGAGCGGAAAGGCAGAAGTGATGCTGCAGTGCAGATAGGTGAGCAGCAGCAGGGTGAGAACGTCAAAAGCACGCACAGATGGCCCACACTTTCAGCAGCAGCTCTGACATATAAAAGTTTTCACCTATTATCGCACATCACCAGGCCGGACTTGAGGTTCAGGGGCACCAACCACTCATCGGTCTGTTGCTTGATCCCCGTCCACAGCTCCTACACGGTGCAGGATCTTTCCCCCAAACAGATGAGTTTCAGAACAGCCTGCTGTCATTTCTCCCTGGCTGTTCTGAAGTTGGTGGTGCAGGTGTTATGCTGAATGGATTAAGAGGCAGTGGAGGAAGTGAAGTTGGAGGAGAAGGCAACATGGACAGAGAAATGTTCAGCAATCCTCGGTGGTGGTAGGACATGCGCCAGAATGCCTTTTGACTCAGGCCCAGCTGCCACTATATTTACCCAGTGGACATTTAGGGAGATATAACGTCCCTGGCCATGCTCACTGGTGCACATATCAGTGGTTATGTGGACCTTGCCACTGATGGAGTAGCTCAGTGAAAAGCTGGTTTTGTCCGCAACATGTGTGTGCAGGGCAGGGATGGCCCGCCTGAAAAAGTAGTGGCAGCTGGGAAGTATGTACTGTGGGACAGCCACCGCCATCAGTTTTTTAAAACTGTCCTTCTCCACCAGCTGGAATGGCAGCATTTCAAAGGCTAGGAATTTTGAAATGCTGTCAGCCAGGAACAGGACTCGTGGGTGGGTAGGAGAATACTTTCACTTTCTCTCCAGTGTTTTTATTGGATGGAGAGCTAAATGCTACCATGGGATGCGTGTTCAGATGCTCGGTGACACTGCTGGTGGTGGTGCTGTCACATCCTTTCTTTGCAGGGAGCCAGGTGGCCCTGTTCATCGTGAGCAGGAGGAAGAGGCAAAGACCACAGCAGAAGAGGGAGCACCAGGCTGTTACAGCACTGTGCACCAGGCTGTTATGGCCCTCTACACCAGGCTGTTACTGCACTGTGCACTAGGGTGTTCGGGCAGGCTGCACCAGTCTGTTATTGCACTCTACACCACACTGTACTGGCACTGTGCACCAGGCTGTTAGGACAGGCTGCACCAGGCTGTTATGGCACTCTACACCAGGCTGTTATGGCACTCTACACCAGGCTGTTATGGCACTGTGCACTAAGCTGTTATGGCACGCTGCACCAGGCTGTTATAGCACTATACACCAGGCTGTTATGGCACTGTGCACTAAGCTGTTATAGCACGCTGCACCAGGCTGTCAGGGCACGCTGCACCAGTCTGTTATTGCACTCGACACCAGGCTGTTATGGCACCGTGCACCAGGCTGTTATGCCACTGCACCAGGCTGTTATGGCACTGTGCACCAGGCTATTAGGGCAGGCTACACAAGGCTGTTATAGCACTCTATACCAGGCTGTTATGGCACTGTGCACCAGGCTGTTATGGCCCTCTACACCAGGCTGTTACAGCACTGTGCACAAGGCTGTTAGGACAGGCTGCACCAGGCTGTTATGGCACACTGCACCAGTCTGTTAGGACAGGCTGCACCAGGCTGTTATGGCACACTGCACCAGGCTGTTATGGCACTCTACACCAGGTTGTTATAAGCACTGTGCACCAGGCTGTTAGGGCAAACTGCACCAGTCTGTTATTGCACTCTACACCAGGCTGTTATGGCACTGTGCACCAGGCTGTTAGGGCATTCTGCACCAGGCTGTAGTGGCACTCTGCACCTGGCTGTTATGGCACTCTGCACCAGGCTGATAGGGCAGGCTGCACCAGGCTGTTAGAGCACACTGCACCAGGCTGTTATGGCACTGTGCACCAGGCTGTTTGGGCACGCTGCACCAGGTGGTTATGGCACACTGCACAGGTTGTTATGGTACTTTACACCAGGCTGTTATAGCACTGGGCACCAGGCTGTTAGGGTAGACTGCACCAGGCTGTTAGGGTAGACAGCACCAGGCTGTTATTGCACTATACTCCAGGTTTTTATGGCACTGTGCACCAGGCTGTTAGGACAGGCTGCACCGGGCTGTTATGGCACTGTGCACCTGACTGTTATGGCACTCTGCACCAGGCTGTTATGGCACTCTGTACCAGTTAGGGCAGGCTACACCAGGCTGTTAGAGCACGCTGCATCAGGCTGTTATGGCACTCTACACCAGACTGTTATGGCACTGTGCACCAGGCTGTTAGGGCAGGCAGCACCAGGCTGTTATTGCATTCTGCACAAGGCTGTTATGGCACTGTGCACCAGGCTGTTCTGGTAGGCTACACCAGGCTGTAATGGCATTCTGCAACTGACTGTTATGGCACTCTGCACCAGGCTGTTAGGGCAGGCTGCACCAGGCTGTTATAGCACACTGCACAAGGCTGTTATGGCACTCTACACCAGGCTGTTATGGCACTGTGCATCAGTTTGTTAGGGCACACTACACTAGGCTGTTATGGCACTCTGTAGAAGGCTGTTATGACACTCTGCACCAGTTAGGGCAGGCTACACCAGGCTGTTATGGCACTGTGCACCAGGCTGCTCACTCAACCAGGAAATATGGGCAGCTCTGAACAAATACTGGAGTATTCTCCGCCTTGACCATACACTATCTAAACACATTACGGAGAATCAGGCAATAACCTATTGACAATCACGTGACCTCAAGGATATTCTGGTAAAATGCCATCTTAAAAAACAGACAAGAAATTTGGGTCAATGGGCCCCAGCTCGGGATGTCGTCCATGCGGCTCACATGTTGCATGCCCTAATATTGAGACTATAAACTCCTTTACAGACTCATCTGGGAAGAATGTCTATAAAATCACTCACACTCTTTCTTGAATGTCCATTGGTGTTATTAATTGTGCAAGCTGTCGCTGTCGCAAGATGTACATTGGTCTCACTTTGCGTGAGTTACAAAGAAGAACTCGTGAACATGTCTTGGAATTTAACGCGGCTAAGGATGTTGAAGACATTACGACACTTAAGACCTAACCACGCCATTTTATACTCTTTCACAAGTGTGACTCTTCTCTTTTCAAGGTAATGGGGATAGATAGAATTTTGATTGATGAGAGAGGGGGAGATTGGAAGAAACTGTTAGCCCAGAGAGAGGTAAAATGAATAACAGTACTTGACACTATGGCCCCAAGGGGTCTGAATGAGACACTTAGTTAGTACAATATGTGTATTTGATGAGGTTTCTTTTGGTTTGCTTTAAAATATGTTTGTTCTTATTAATAATACGTTTTATTTGTCTGTTTGTTTTAGGTTTTATATTGATATCTACAGACTGGATTTCTGACAGACTATTTATGTTTCTTTATATTTCGGTTCCCATGCATGCATGTATATACAATATATACAATTTTGTATCTCTTCCCATCTTATTATTATATTATATTATTTTATTATTTCATTATTATTTATTTATTTATTTTCTATTTATAAATTTGTATCTCACATAATTTATTTATTTCTCTTTTTTCACTATTATATTTATTGTGAAGACCCGGGGTCTTCCGTAGGCATAATACCACTCAGACAACACGGGGTGAGGGTAAAACAGTGTAGCAATACTTTATTGAACCACAAAACAGGCAATAAACAGATAGAACAGTCCCAGTAAATACCCAAGATGGTACAACATTACACAGTCTCACCCTCCTGGGATAGAACAACTGCGACTTTGGGACTTCCAGGGCCAACTACCTCAACCAGTGGCCCCCCGCTTTTGGCGGGCTCCCACCAAGAGGAAAGTAGCGGCAAGCTTAGGAAGCTGACAATCCATCAAGGTACAAGGCCAGGAGACCTGAGGGTCCCACCCTGGCCTCTCCCAGAGATTCCATGGGGCCAGATGATCGGCTGGTCCCAATCTGGCTTCTCCGAATGTCTCCATGGGTTCCATGCAATCGGAGGGTCCCACCTGGGATAGAACAACTGTGACTTTGGGACTTCCAGGGTCAACTACCTCAACCAGCTGCCCCCCACTTTTGGCGGGTCCCAAACCAAGAGGAAAGTAGCGGCAAGCTTAGGAAGCTGACAGTCCATCGAGTTACAAGGCCAGGAGACCCAAGGGTCCCGCCCTGGCCACTCCGAGAGTTTCCATGGCACCGACTGGTCCCAATCTGGCAACTCCGAATGTCTCCATTGGTTCCAGACGATCGGAGAGTCCCGCCTGCCAACCCTAAACAACATATCCATGGGGCCAGGTGATTTCTTCGTCCCAATCTGGACTCCCCAAATGTATCCATGGGTTCTCTGATGGTCAATGGAGAAGATCCGTATCTTTCCAGTCAGGGCCATATACCCTTAGGCTGGAATCATGTAGAATCCAAATCTGTGTCTCTTTGTATAAAGCCATGCAACCAAACTGATGGTCTGAAGAGAGTGTGATCTTTGATTCTCCTTGTAAACTCTCTTTCAATTCTCTGTTTCAAATTTTCCTGCTACAGAGGCATATGTTCCTTAAATAGTCCACAACTATTACACAAGGTTCAGGTCTCATTGTTTGAGCATTCAATCAACCCACACAGCCGGCATAGCAGAGGGCTCTTTAAATCAAAATCTAGCTGGCTTTAGTATAATATGCAATTAGCATAGTAACAAACATCATTGTTTCAGAACCAAGAGAAGACAACAATCAGGTTTGTACAAATACTGGTCTGTCCTTCTTGACCAGCCACAGAAATACACATATATTTACAAGTCAACACAAACACAATAGTGCATTTCTCTTGACTTAACAACTCTAGATCTCTGGCTGATTAAGATTAGAAGCTGTGCCATCACGTTTATAAATATATATTTCCATATGGTTAGATCACTTTTATATTATATTTAATTACATATATTTAGATTCACACACATACACTGTGTCAGCACTGTCACTTTTGATTCACATTTTTTTTTTATAGTTGGGAGGACACTTCTGATGTGGCGTTCATTTGGTAATGCATTTGCGTCCCACTGTGGAACACTTCATACTTCTGGTTTCTACCCAGACAGTTGCGTTCCACTTTGGAGCGCAAAGCACTTCCGGTTTGATATAACGCTTGCGATCCAAGGCAGAACGCAACGTACGTCCGGTCCGATGTCATATTCGGTCTGGAGGTCTGCACGAGACGCGCTCCTGGATACAGATATCCGCCGAGCTTCACTATCCATGCATGGGTCAGTGACTGATTAAACTGTCTGATTGGTCCATCAATAGATAAATATCCAGTCTTCACATCCCTGAATCACTTCTCTTGTGAAATCCACAGACGAAGCGCGCTTCGGGAAATAGTTTATGGTTTAAGGTCAGTATGACACTATAATATGCTTTATCATGTCTCTTATATGGGTCACTGCATACACTTGCCACCTTTGAATCTGATATTTATCTATTGACTGCGAATTGTTTAGTCTCACTATGGTATGACGTGCACAGGGACTATAGATGTGTTATCATCTGTTCCTGCACTGATGCACTTTGTGCACATACCTTTGTTGGTATTATTATTCTTTGTCATCGCATACCAAATTAGATATACACATTTGGTTGTATTCATGTATTGCATCTTATATAGATCCTCCTCCTCTTTTTATTCACAGTAGAACATGTATGCATATATTTGCATGATATAGCAATTACCTATTTGATGACATTGGATGTATATATACTGTAGTTTTCAATTTATTTGTGGTAATTTCCCCCCTGTCATGTTTTTATATATTTTCATATTTAATAAAGATTAACGACCATATTGTATTTACGATATTTTGTGTAGTAATTCTAAGTTAATTTAGGTGTTGCTTACCTGATATATTTCTCCTGACATCTTACCGGAAATATGTTTAATAGCTGATCTGCATTAGAGTAGGGCTTTGATCTGTGACTACAATTTAACAGCAATTCATACACTGAGTCCGTGATAATCTAAGAAACACCATCTGTTTCATCATTGGTTCAAATTGTTTCTCCATTCACCATCCGCAATTCTGCTTCATCTGATGGCCTTTTACAGGCTTAGTAGGGAGTCAATGAATGGAGAGCAGATTTTTGTTATAGCAGGCATAGAATAATTGTAAGGACGAAATACTAAACCACAAAAAAGATGATTATCTGGTTACTGTGACATATAAACTGAGACAAATCATTGTTTTTAAGCTAAATCCATGGGCAGAACCTACACACAGAAAAACTATTGGATAGATCTGCACTAGTGTTGAGCGAGTATGTTCTATTAACCCTTTCGCCGAGTATGCTCGGGCCGAGCTCCGAGTATTTATAGCTGCTCGGTGATATGGTTGAATCGCTCCCGTGTGCATGATTTGCGACTCTTTGACAGTTTTATTACATGTGAGGAATGTGTAAGAAATAGACATTCCTCACATGTAATAAAGCTGTCAAACAGTTGCAAATCATGCACAAGTGAGCGATTCAACCATATAACTGAGCAGCTGTAAATACTCGGAGCTCGGCCGAGTATACTTGGACAGAATATACTCGCTCAACCCTAATCTGCACCTCTTTAACTATGCATTGCTTTTATAGTGCACAGCGCTTTTCACACATCATCATCTCTGTCCTCATTGGAGCTCACAATCTAAACTCCCCATCCTTATGTTGATTAGAGTGTGGGAGGAAACTGGAGGAAACCCATACAAACACAATTAGCACATACAAACTCCTTGGAGATGTTGCCCTTGGTAGGATTTGAACGCAGGACCCCAGTGCTTCAAAGCAACAGAGCTAACCACTGAGCCATCATGCTATCCATCTTCAATCCACTCCATTTGATGAAAGCACACTATTGGCCAAAATATTATTTAAATTAGAATTATATAATCTTCATGTAACGTATAAAGTTCTGGGCATATCACTATGAGAGTCAATTTATGCTTATTTCTAGATGCCTACTTAAACGTCTTTTTAGAGAATAAAATATCTACATAGCAGCAATAGTACTTCAGTTCTTTAGAAAATCACATATTTGGAAGCAGATTCCGTAATATGACAGTTGTACAGACTTGTCTTGTGCTCTCTTTTTATTTTTTCTCCATGAACATGACTTGGTAAAATGACATGTACATGATATGTCTGACTGATAAAAGACTAGAAACGTGTTTTTATCAGGTTTTAACCTGCACATTCCATTCCCCTGTGCCAGTTGTGGGTGTAGCCTGGAAGGTTACCCACACATAGATTAATCCTACTTCACTCACAAATTTCATACCTAAAAACATGATCTGTTGATGAAATGTGGATTTAAAAAAATCCAGGTGGGAACAAAACAATCTTCTCTGTAAGTACATTTATGAAAGATATCTATGACTACACAGAGAAATGTATGAGAAAACTTTAATCTCATGCAGTCATGCAAAGTGTTGTAGAAATTACTGGCATAGAAAAAAACGTAATTTTTTTCTGTAAATATCTTTTGATCAACAGGAGGCACATTTCTTCAAAAATTTGCCATACATGTCTTCAGTAGATTAAAAATGATGCAAGTTTCCCATAATTGCAGAGAATGTTACTTTGCTAAATGACTACAGCAAGTGATCCCAGATGTATTTTATTATAGATGGTGCTCATGAACCCTGTTTTGTTAGAACTCAATTGTCAAGTCTGAACCAAGGCCCTTTAAAGACTCCTCATTTGCTTTGGTGAGCTATTTAGACCCTGGTACTATGAGAATCAGAAATTCCTTAGTTTCAAGTTTGATGTCTGTCTGTTTATTCTAAATTTACATTTTATTAAAAAAGGAGGAAAGAATAAGATAAACACTGGCTGGCTGCATGTCGCTATGAATCAACGTTCCTCTGGAGAATTCTGCTTCCTCACAGGATAACCAAATAGTTAAGAAATTTTCCATGAAACTTTAAATTCAAGAATTTGTATTCTTTTTTCTCATGCAATTAAGCAGTGGTTTCCTGCTCCTTTATATCCTCTGGAGAATATTGTCATGAATATCTGGAGTTAATTTTAAAATCAGAAGCAGAGGAGATAAAATTAGACACAACTTCATATAAACCCCCTCTCCCTGCTACTCATGAGTTTATACACAGTCATGGCCACAAGTTTTGAGATTGACACAAATTTTGGTTTTCAGAACATTGCTGCTTCAGTTTTTAAAATAGCAATTTATATTAATCTATATTGTTATAAAGAGTGATCAGATGAATTGCAAATGTAAATCAACCATTTATCAGATCATCAAGAACTTCAAAAAGAAAGGTTCAATTGCTGTGGAGAAGGCTTCAGGGTGCCCAATAAAGTCCTGGAAGTCCCAGGATCACCTCCGAAAGAGAATTCAGCTATTTGATTGGTTCAACACTAGTGCTGAGATTTCTCAGGAATGCTGGCTGGTAGGGGTCATATGGAGGCTTTTGGAAATGGACCTGGTGTCAAGAAGGGCAGCAAAAAGCCACTTCTCTCCAAGAAAAAACAAGGACAAGTTGACATTCTGCACAAAGTAGAGGGATTGGACTGCAGAAGATTGGGGTAAAGATAATTTCTCTGGTGAAACCCCCTCCAGACTGTTTGGGACATCTGGAAGAATGATTGTCTGGAGAAGAAAAGGTGAGCGCTACTGACTCGCCCCCAGGGCTGTGGGGCACTCGGAGCCGGGCAATAGGGAGACGTTGGGGGGTAGTAGTGGCCGCCCGGTTCCGTGGCTCAGGGTGGTCAGGCCAGTGGTAGTCTGCTATGTGCTGTGATAATGTCCAACTACGCCACCCGTGGTTCGCGGTCAGAGTTAACTGCCGCTGCAGTGCAGACCGCTGGGGCTGATGTAGATATGCAGCAATGAATGGCTTGACTCCCCACGGGAGGAGTATAACCCCAGGGCAGTGCAGGGATGTTGGGAGTAGTGATGGTGGTGGGAGAGTCCCGGTACCGTTAGTGCTGGAGGAGCGAAAAAGCACACAGACAACGTACTGCAGTCCAGGGTCTTTACTCACAGTTAATATCCAAGTCACTTCAGCTGGTAATGACTGCCCGAGCCGTGCTGCGTCCACCAGGTTAGGGGCTCGGTCAACCCCCAGGCAGTTCAGGAATATGGCACTGGACCCCCTTCTTTCCTTTCTCTGGCCTGCCTCACCAGTGACCCACTTTTGTCCAGCTGCCGCGGACCTGCGCAGGTAAACGTGGGCCCTGTTCCCCGCTGTCCTATATGGTGCCTTCCTAGCAGGTTTGATGAGGTGTCGCACCAATAAATGATTACGACCTCTGGTCTTTGGCTGAGGGTTGTTTCTCCTCCACCAACTTGGGATCCGGTACCCTTAATCTGCCTGACCCTTCACCCGATATTCTTGTGGGTTCTTAGGGTCCCTTCCACCTTCTTGTTTCTGAGCCTCTCCACACTTTGGATACCTCTCTTCCTGCTTCTGTTCCTTTCTGTTCCTTTCTGTTCCTTTCTTCTTTCTCATGGAGCTGGGCTGAGACGAAACCACTGCTCCCCTTCACCTCCCCTCGGCCTCTCACTAGGCCCACTCCTGAGTAGAGCTCCTACAGAGCCTCTACTCCCTGTCTTCTCCTCTCACTGAACAGACTGTCTCCCTGTTCTAAGATGGTGCCCACCTTTTACACCTCCCCAAAGAGTGTAAGCCCAGGCGACCAGCAAACAATGAGCTCCCTCCCACGCTCAGAAACCAACCCCTATCTGCTCCTACATCAATAGGTATTCCTCCCCCCTCCCCACTCCAGCCAGGGACATGGTCTGTCGTACCTGCATTTCTGTCTAATGGGAGTACCGTTGAACTTTCCCTCGGAAATGGGGTGAGTGTGCGGTATGCAGCTAACTGAGCCCTGGTCCACACTCCATCCTTACCCGGGAGTGGAATATCACACCTCTGGCAGAGGTGCAATACCCCTGTAGCGGCCGAGCCCTCGGGGCGCTACACTACCATGATTCCTTTGTCATGCCAACAGTAAAGCATCCAGAGACCATTCATATATGGAGCTACTTTTCATCCAAGGAAGTGGACAATTTTGCCTGATACCACTTCCAAGAATAAATAATAGTATCTAAACATCCTCCAAGACCAACTCCTCCCAATGAACCAGGAGAAATTCGGAGAGGAACAATGTTTTTTCAAGTATGAAGAAACACCATGTTAGAAGGCAAAAGTGATAACTAAGTGGCTCAGAGAACAAAACATTGTAATTTTGGCCGATTTTTACAATTCTGACCACTGTCACTTTATGAGGTAATTACTCTGGAACGCTTCAACGGATCCCCCTGATTCTGAGACTGTTTTTTTCGTGACATATTGTACTTCATTATTGTGGCAAAATTTCTTCGATATCACTTGCGTTTATTTGTGAAAAAAATGGAAATTTGGCGAAAATTTTGAAAATTTAGCAATTTTCAAAATTTGAAATTTTATGCCCTTAAATCAGAGAGATTTGTCACACAAAAGAGTTAATAAATAACATTTCCCACATGTTTACTTTACATCAGCACAATTTTGGAACCCAAATTTTTTTTGTTAGGGAGCTATAAGGGTTAAAAGTTGACCAGCGATTTCTCATTTTTCCAACAAAATTTACAAAACCATTTTTCTAGGGACCACATCACATTTGAAGTCACTTTGAGAGGTCTTTATGACAGAAAATACCCAAAAGTGACACCATTCTAAAACTGCACCCCTCAAGGTGCTCAAAACCACATTCAAGAACTTTATTAACCCTTCAGGTGCTTCACAGGAATTTTTGGAATGTGGAAGAAAAAAATTAACATTTAACTTTTTTCACAAAAATGTCACTTTAAACCCAATTTTTTTTATTTTCGCAGGGGTAACAGGAAAAAATGGACCCCAAAATTTGTTGTGCAATTTCCCCTGGGCACGCAGATACCCCATATGTGGAGAAAAAACACTGTTTGGGCGCACGGCAGGGCTCGGAAGGGAAGGAGCGCCATTTCAATTTTCGATTGTAAAATTTGCTTGAATAATTAGCGGACGCCATGTTGCGTTTGGAGAGCCCCTGATGTGCCTAAACAGTGGAAACCCCCCACAAGTGACCCCATTTTGGAAACTAGACCCCCTGGGAACTTATCTAGATGGGTGGTGAGCATTTTGAACCCCCAGGTGCTTCACAAATTAATCCGTAAAAATGAAAAAGTATTTTTTTTTCCAGTTTTTCATTTTTACGAATCAATTTGTGAAGCACTTGGGGGTTCCAAGTGCTCACTATGCATGTAGATAGGTGCCTTGGGGGGTCTAATTTCCAAAATGGGGTCACTTGTGGGGGAGCTCCAATGTTTAGGCACACAGGGGCTCTCCAAACGCAACATGGTGTCCGCTAACAAATTGAATGGAAAATCGGCTCAAACTGTTAGCGGACACCATGTTGCGTTTGGAGAGCCCCTGTGTGCCTAAACATTGGAGCTCCCCCACAAGTGACCCCATTTTGGAAACTAGACCCCCCAAGGCACCTATCTAGATGCATAGTGAGCACTTGGAACCCCCAGGTGCTTCACAAATTAATCCGTAAAAATAAAAAGTGTTTTTTTTTTTCACTTTTTCATTTTTACGAATCAATTTTTGAAACACCTGGGGGTTCCAAGTGCTCACTATGCATCTAGATAGGTGCCTTGGGGGTCTAGTTTCCAAAATGGGGTCACTTGTGGGGGAGCTCCAATGTTTAGGCACACAGGGGCTCTCCAAACGTGACATGGTGTCCGCTAACAAATTGGAACCATGTCGCGTTTGGAGAGCCCCTGTGTGTCTAAACATTGGAGCTCCCCCATAAGTGACCCCATTTTGGAAACTAGACCCCTCAAGGATTTTATCAAGGGGTATAGTGAACATTTTGAACCCAGAGGTACGACAGAGAATTTGATAACATTAGGTCATCATATTGAATAAGTTGTCATTAGTCTTGAGCGCAAGTGCTCGCTACTTGAGTTTGCATCGGGTACTCAGGTATGCACCATGTACTGCGTGTGCTCGAGTGACATGCTCGAGTCCCTGCCCCGCATGTTTCACGGTTATTAGACACCCAAAAAAAACATGCAGGGATCGCTCGTGCATGGCAGGCAATCCCCGCAAAGTCACTCAAATACCCACGATACTCAATGCATACCAGAGCACCCGATGCAAACTCAAGTAGCGAGCACTTGCACTCAACACTAGTCGCCATATCGTCATCTTTTTTTCTTACTTTTGAAAAAAATCCCAACCCCAACCCTAACCCCAACCCCACCCCTAACCCTAGCACAACCTTAACCCTAGCACAACCCTAACCCGAGAGTTTATTTTTTACGCCGTTCCTCGTGTGGTATAAGTGATTAGACGACTTTATTCTTTGGGTCGGTGCAATTACAGTGATACCAGAATCATATGGGGTTTTTATGATTAACAGCTGTCACACACTAAAAGATGCATTTTTTGTAAAATCAAGTTTTTGCATCGCCATATTTTGAGAGCTATAATTTTTCCATATTTTGGCAGACAGAGTCATGTTATGGCTTGTTTTTTGCGGGATGAGTTGACGTTGTTATTGGTGCCATTTTCAGGCACATGACATTTTTTGATCGCTTTCTATTCCGATTTTTGGGAGGCAGAATAAACAAAAAACAACAATTCAGGAATTGTTTTTTTTGTTTTTTTTTTATTCTGTTCCGCGTGTGGTAAAATTGATAAGGTAGCTTTATTCTTTGGGTCAGTACGTTTACAACGGTACCACATTTATATTGTTTTTCTATGTTTTGGCGCTTTTACACAATAAAAGCTATTTTATAGAAAAAATTATTTTTTTGCATTGCTTTATTCTGAGAGCTATAACGTTTTGAGTTTTCGGATGATGGAGCTGTATGGTGGCTTGTTTTTTGCGGGACAAGATGACGTTTTCAGTTGTACCATTTTTATTTATATTCATTTTTTTGATCGCGTGTTATTCCATTTTTTGTTTGGTGGTATGATGATAAAGCATTGTTTTTTGCTTTGTTTTTTTTACCGTGTTGACTGAAGGGGTTAACTAGTGGGACAGTTTTATAGGTCAGGTCATTCGGGATGCGGCGATACCAAATATGTGTACTTTTATTGTTTGTGTGCTTTTTTTTCATAATAATATTTATTGATGGGTACATTATATTTTTATTTTTGGTGGATTATTTTTTTTATTTTTTTTTAAATATTTTTACAATTTTTTTTTTCACTTTCTGGGAGTTTTTACACTTTTTTACTTTGTCCCACTCTGGGACTTTAACTTTTTTTATTCTGATTGCCTGCACAGCATAGGGATGGAGCACCATCCCTTTGCTACGCAGGCAGTCAGCGCTGCACAGTGAGAACAATGTGTGGTCGTGCACTGCGCATGACCAAACAATGTTCCTGCTGCCTGGTGACTCGGATGTTGTCATGACATCGGGTCGTCATGGCAACACCCGGGAAGCCGCGTCAGACAGCGCTGGAGGCCGGAAGAGGACGTGAGTATACCGATCACTTCCCCTTGCCACCGCAATGCTGCGATCGACTTCGATCGCAGCATTGCGGGGGTTAATGTGCCGGGAGAGGTGCGGGACCACTCCCTGCACATAGTACCGGGTGTCAGCTGTGACAATCAGCTGACACCCGGCGGCGATCGCGCCCGCACAGCCTGTGTGCGCGCACGATCGCGATGACGTACTAATACGGGTCAGGCTCTTAAAGCCCAGGGCACTGACGCATATTAATACGTCATGGGCTGTAAAGGGGTTAATCAGGATAAGGCCCAGAAGCTGATATCCAGCATGCCGCTGTAAATATTGAGTCTTTACAAAAACTTGATGTATTTGTCAATGAAACTTGAAAAACATATATAATGCTTATAATTGTACTACAGTAACCATAGAAACATCTGACTAAAAGCACTGAAACAGGAAACTTTCGGAAATTCAAAATTGGTGTCAGTCTCAAAATTTTGTTGCAAAGCAGAAGATTTTTGGTTCTTGGAGCACTATGCTGACGTTTTATTGTGGTACTATCTGTATTCTGCAGATATATTGCACTTGTATGGAAGGGTGTCTGATGTGCTGGGGGGAGAAAATTTTAGTAGGGATGCATTTAAACTAGCAAAGAGGAGGAGGACAAGGCAGAAATTAAAGGGGTAGGCAGGTTACAGGGAGCCAGATTTTATTAAAGGAAGCAGAAGTGGACCATGGGGGAGGATTATGTAAGTGGATAGGGGGATCCATGTGTTCCAACAAACAGTGAAAACACTGTGCTCGTTTTTCTGAAAGTAAATGTGGGGAAATGGATGGAAACCTAAAGTGCTTGTTCAGAAATAATAGAAGTCTGGCAAGTAAATTGGAAAAACTTGAGGCTTTGATACAGGAGGAACACATTGACATGTTTTGTGTTGCTTCACATAAGTTGGCTGTAAATCTTCCTGGTTTTATGCTCTTTTGGAAAGACAGGGCAAATGGAAAAAAGGAGGAATATGTCTGTATGCTAAGAGTGATATGAAATCGAGTGTGACAAAGGCAATAGGAGAGGAAGGTTGTGAGGATGTTGAAACTCTGAGGGTGGCATTATGTAAGTGCCAGAGGACGGTAGCCATGGTCAAGCTGCTGCTCCATGACGCCCCGGCACTTTGCAGGAAAATCGTGTCCCAGTCCTAGTGTGCTATCTCGTGTAGGGTGCACTTCACTCACTTGTAGGCCGCAGGCCTCCGCTGCCTTCAATTCTCCATATTCAGGAACAGCCGCACATAATTCAGTGGACACCCGGTTCATTTCAATACATAAAAGTTTACTGGACAGTTAATGTACATCAGATTGTATCACACAGTATTGGACACAGCACCCTGTTTCTTGTTTCAGTAATATAGTACATATCCCACTTTACTTTCCGTTTTTCCTGAACTATCCCTATATTCACTGATCCTGTCAGATCCAGGGAATTCCCGTTCAGTCCCACAGTATATCTGAGATCCATTATCTTTCCCTCACGTGGTTCCATATCCATCTTCCTGTATACGGAAGGGGTTAAGTTGCACTCCACAGCACCTGTATCGAGCCTTAGGCTCCGGATGTTGCAGGAATGTCTGCAGGGAGTCTTGTAAGACCTCATACCGCCCAGAACACTTTTTGCTCGCTTCTGCTACCAGCCCAATGCACCTTGAACTTCACACTGTCACTTAGCAAATGAACTCTTCTATAGAAACAGGAAGCAGTCTCCTTTTTACTGGCCTTAACCCCTCCCACTATGAGCTAGACCAAACACTTAACTATATCTATCTATGCATCCTGTTGCTGGACAGATCTCCCTTACAAACACTATGTATCTTATAACAGTATGCACTAAGCATATTACACTTGCAATTCTTATCACACTCCATCTTATGTCCTAAATCCTAATCTATATCTTACCCTATGCTGTATACTACTAACTATCTATCTTTATCCTAAGCACTAAACTATGTCTTACCTTGTGCTTACCCTATGCATATTCTGCACTATACACTACCCACATTGTACTCTTTACATTACATATACGCTGTACGTTACCATAACACAATACATCGCAATTCACATCATATCACATGACTACCTAACACATCTATATATAAAAATGCATAACACATTACGCGACTGTTGTCTTCAGGGACAGGAAACACCCATACAATTACATAACGAGTTAAACACTGAAAAAATTATTTTCGGTGTAATCTATAGACCCCCCAAACATTGGTTGCATTATAAGACGGTGCAATCTACACAGGCTGCTACAATAGTGATTTTGGGAGATTTTACCTACTCAGATATTGACTGTGGTCATGGCTATGTTTCAACTTCAAAGTGGAGAAAATGCCTCAGCTTGTTGCAGGATCATTTTATTGGCCAGCTTGTAAAAGACTAGTTAAAAGATTGTTGGAAATGTGACTGTTTTCAAAAACCTTGGTAGCAGATACTACAATATAATCTAAGATTGCTTACACTGTAAAAAAAAACATACTTGGTCAGGGAGGGCAAAAACAATTGACCGTTTACAGCCAACCCGGGTTCCCATTATTAAAATGCCCCTCCCATCTTCCAGCACTCACCTTTTCCCACCAAATAAAAACACTGCACCTGTATTTCTTTGGATAAATTTGGCCACAGCGGCCATTTTATTAACAAACAACATTAACATTTTAACAGTGTTATAAAATAAATAAGAAGGAAGGGTCCTTGGAGTTCAAAAATAGATTTGCCATAAATTAAACTAAACTCGAACCGCCATATTACCCTCAACAGTTCATCACTAGAGATGAGCGTTGTTCGACTCGAACTGTTCGCCAATCTCAAATTCGAGGTGTTTTATGAGGCGTTCGAGCCGTTCGGCGAACACGAACGATTTGAAAAAAATTCGGCTGTTCGAGGTTATGTTCGATAACTGTTCGTGCACCAAAATCATAACTGGATTTTTTCTCAGTAATGATGAAAATTAATGTTAATACGCAGTTTGAGTGTACAGTGGGGTGGGGGGAGGGGCAGGGGATGGATCTCTGCAGGAATAATGAAGATCTCCATTTTTTTTTCTCTTTCCCGCATTTACAGTGGGGAGGTGCAATCTGTCAGCCTATCAGCAGCGCACACACAGAGCGAACTGCTTTTTTTCACACAAGCAAGGGCATGTGTCATTGGCAGTGTATGTCACATGTCCTTGCCCTATAAGACCCAGCCATTTTCCCCGTCGCCACCATTTTCTCACTGCTGCAGCTGTGTGTTAGACCGCACCGCTGTTGCTGTGTGCGCTATACCTTGTTAATTTCAAGCCAATTTTCGCACAAATATACAGATAGCTTGGGAGTAGGGAATAGTTGTGATTGCAGTCCTTTTAAGGACTAGGTTACAGCATTTCCTACGACTTTTATCAGGCAGATTTGTGCTCTTAAATAGATAGGTTGGGAGTAAAGACTAATTGTAATTGCAGTCCTTTTCAGGACTAAGTTACATCAGTTCCTATCAGTTTTTGCCAGGCAGGTCTGTGCCAGTGCTGTGCAAGTTTTTTTCACAGCATTTGGCTAAATCTAGGAAAGCTAATCCTTTTTGGCCTATTGCAGAGTGTGTTAGTCAGTGGAGTAGCCTATCTGTGTTGCAAGCTATACCACCTGTGTATAGAATACCAATTTTTTTACTGCACCTTGTGAAGTAAAACCTTTTGGGCATAGCATCATTCTATTAGTCCATCTATACTGACCTCCATCAGGTTGCAAATTGAATATAATTTTTTTCTGCATCTAGCTCTGAAAAAATATTTGGGCTTCTAGCAGTGTGTGGGACTTGTTCTATTAGTCCATCTATGCTGACCTCCATCAGGTTGCAAATTGAATATAATTTTTTTCTACATCTAGCTCTGAAAAAATATTTGGGCTTCTAGCAGTGTGTGGGACTTAGTCTATTAGTCCATCTATACTGACCTCCATCAGGTTGCAAATTAAAAATATTTTTTTTCTGCATCTAGCTCTGAAAAAATATTTGGGCTTCTAGCAGTGTGTGGGACTTGTTCTATTAGTCCATCTATACTGACCTCCATCAGGTTGCAAATTGAATATAATTTTTTTCTGCATCTAGCTCTGAAAAAATATTTGGGCTTCTAGCAGTGTGTGGGACTTGGTCTATTAGTCCATCTATACTGACCTCCATCAGGTTGCGAATTGAATATAATTTTTTTCTGCATCTAACCCCGCCAATAGTTTTGGCCTAATACCACAGTTTGGCCACTCAGCTCTGCTCGGTTCCCATCCATTGTTTTTTTGTGCAAACAACTCCAGAGTTGTGAATTAGTTAACCACCAAAATGAGTGGAAAAAGGCCTGCTGCTGGTGGAAAGGGGAATAGGCGTGTTGGGAAGGGGAAAAAAGGTTGTGTCCGTGGGGTAGGTGTTAAAGCAACAGTAACATCTGCAGAAGAAAGACCATCTTCCAGCCAAACTAAAATGTCTACTTCTTTTAGCGGACAATGTGATAAGATCCCTTTCTTACGGCCACGCCAATCGCTACAAATTCCAGATGAGGCACAAAAACAGCAGGTGCTTCAACGGATATCAAGTGCTCCTTTAAGTGGGCTCTCCTCCACATCAACTTCAACATCACAAATACTCCAGTCCTCAAAGGTGTCACCCCAATCGCACTTGCTTCCTCACAGCTCCCAAATCTCCAGCTGCCCGTCTGAGTATGAGGTAGAACAGATGGTTGAGTCTGCAGAGCTGTTTACTCATACTATAGCCTGGGAATCAGAGGTCGGCTCCAGCGCTTCTGTGAATCCAGACGAGGAAATGATCTGCACTGATGCCCAGAATCTTTATGAGTCGGATCCAGGACCAGACACTGAAGGTTCTGACCATAATGTAGACCCTCATTCCCAAACTGTAACTCCTGTTGGTGGAGACAATGAGGAAGACGATGATGAGACTCAAATACCTGATTGGAGCGACAACTTTAGTTTTTTGTCAGGGCAGGAACAGGTTGGCTCTGAGGACGACGGGTATGATAACGCACAGGGTGATGATGATGAGGTTGGAGATCCCACTTACTGTCAACCCACAGTCAGCCAAGAGATGAGGTCAGCAGAGGAGGTGGAGGAGAATGCTAGTGACGACGAGGTCAAGTTGCGCCTTCCTGGACAGAGACGTAGTACTGGAAGCACGTCAACAACTGCATCCTCAAACACAACTCTGCCTCTCACCACAAGTCGTGGTGGCTCTTCAGGTCGCATGGGTGCTAAGCCTTGCATAGCCTGGGCATTTTTTCAGATCGATAAAGATGACCCAACTCGTGTTATCTGTAACATTTGTCAGCAAAAGCTAAGTAGAGGCCAAAAAATACATAGTTTGAGTACTTCATGCATGAACCGGCACATGGACATGAAGCATAAGTTGCAGTGGGAAGCTCACTGTGCTACAATGCAGCCTAGCCGGCCGGGCCAACCACCGTCTGCCATATCTTGTGCATCTGCGGCCTCTTCATACTCTGTGACTGGGGGGACAGCAGTCCTGCCACCTCTTTACCCGCAACAGCAGCGTGATTGGCAGTTCATCATTTTCTTTGGAGGTGGTAACACCAGCTGGTGTTGAGCGCTGTCCGACATCGATAGCACCACCTTTGAATCAAAGCAACCTAACATGTCCGCCTGCATCTTCCTCACAGACCGGCAGTTTGCCGGGGACACCCTTATCAACCCCGTCTAAGCACAATAGCCAGCCCTCGGTCCCTCAGATGTGGCCAAGTAAAAGACCATTTCCTCCTAGCCATGAGAAAGCTAAGAGGTTGAATTTCACCATCTGCAAGCTCTTGGCTACAGAAATGCTGCCTTTCCGCCTGGTGGACACAGAGGATTTTCGAGACCTTATGTCCGTCGCAGTGCCCCAGTACCAGATGCTAAGTCGGCACTACTTCTCAAAGAAAGGTGTGCCTGCGCTCCACCAGCATGTCGCACACAACATCACCGCTTCTTTGAGAAACTCTGTGTGTGACAGGGTGCATTTCACCACAGACACTTGGACGAGTAGGCATGGACAGGGGCGTTACATGTCGCTGACTGGGCACTGGGTAACTATGGTGACAGCAGGACAAGGGGCTGCTGTCCAAGTCTTGCCGTCCCCACGAGTTGTGCGTCAATCCTCTTTATCTCAAAGTTCCTCCACTGCTTCTGCCTCCTCAACCTCCTCTCGGTCCTCCACCTGCACCCAAAGCCTGTCTAGTCATGCCACAAGCTTTCTAACTGCGCAGAAGGGATCCTGCACACCTCCTTACTATGCTGGCAGTAGGGCTCAACGTCATCAGGCGGTTTTTACTTTGAAATGTCTGGGAAATGTGAGTCACACAGCTGAGGAGTTGTGGTCAGCTCTGGAGAACCAATTTCATGAGTGGTTGTCTCCACTGGACCTGAAACCAGGGAAGGCCGTGTGCGACAATGCTGCAAACCTGGGTGCGGCCCTTCGCCGGGGCAATGTCACACACTCTGCCTTGTATTGCTCACGTGTTGAACCTGGTTGTCCAGCAATTTTTAGCCCACTATCCCGGACTAGATGGCCTTCTGCAGAGGGCATGGTCGCTGTGTGCTCACTTCCGCCGTTCGCATCCCGCAGCTCAGCGACTTACATCTCTACAGAAGTCATTGGGCCTGCCACTTCACCGGCTAAGATGTGCCTACCCGGTGGAATTCAACTCTGCACATGTTGCAGCGACTGTGGCAGCACCGACAAGCCCTGGTGCAATACATTCTGACGTATAGCCTGGGCCAACGAGATCCAGAGGTGGGGCAAATCACGCTGGAGGAGTGGTCTCAGATCAGGGACCTATGCACCCTTCTGCACAGTTTTGAAATGGCGACGAAGATGTTTAGTGCTGACGATGCCATTATCAGCATGACTATTCCGGTGATTTACATGCTGGAGCACATGTTAAACAGAATTCGGAGTCAGGTGGTAGCACAAGAGGAGGTGGAGGAAGTAGAGGAGGAGGAGTTGTATGCGGAAGGGCTAACGTCTGCAAGGTCCAGACGGTCGGCAGCACCAAGGCGGCAGGCATGTGAGGGTGGGGGAGATGGTTTTACCAGGGCGCATGGTAGCAGCCAAACTAGTGAGGAAGGTGCAGGAGCCCAGGAAGAAGTGGAGGACGAACTGATGGAAAACTCATCAGATGAGGGAGACCTTGATCACATTTCTGTTGTGCGAGGTTGGGGGGAGAGGACAGAGGAAGGAAGCATGATTGTTACCTCGCCACCAACACAACAGGGACTTGGTGCTCCTGGATGCACAAGACACATGAGTGCCTTCTTGCTGCACTACCTGCAACATGACCCTCGAATTGTGAGAATTAGAAATAATCCTGACTACTGGGTTGCCACACTGTTAGATCCCCGGTACAAAAGTAAATTTGCAGAAATTATTCCTGCCATAGAAAGGGACGCACGCATGCAGGAGTATCAGCAGAGACTGTTGCAGAATCTTACATGTGCTTTTCCACAAAACACCAGTGGTGCACGTAGTGAATCTCACAGTTCCAACTTGCCAACCCTGGGACAGTCGAGTGTTCAGCACTCAAACCGTAACAGAAACACAGTATCTGCTGGTAACATCAATTTTGCGGAATCATTTCACCACTTTTTTAGCCCATCCTTTGCAAGGGCACAGGAGACAAGAAGTCTGACACATAGTCAACGCCTAGAGACGATGGTACAGGAGTATCTCCAAGTAAACATTGAAGCCATGACTGTGTCACTGGACCCTTGCTCTTTTTGGGCTTCCAATCTGGATAAATGGCCGGAGCTAGCCACTTACGCCTTGGAGATCCTGTCATGCCCCGCAGCCAGCGTTCTGTCTGAACGTGTGTTCAGAGCTGGTGTGCTGACAGATAAGTGCACGCGGCTCTCCACTGATAATGTAGACAGACTCACGTTCATAAAGATGAACAAATCATGGATCCGAAACGACTTTTCTACCCCTGTGTCATCCTGGGGAGAGTAAAAGCTTGATGATTGGTTAAAATCACCTCACCAACCGTTTTAAGCTTTCAAATTACTAATCACGTTTATCTGTATCTTGGCTGGAAAATAATTTTGGCTTTGTAGCAGTGTGCAGCACTGATTCTAATAGGCCATCTATACTAAGCTCCACAAGATTTAAAATTACTAATCATGTTTATCTGTATCTTGGCTGGAAAATAATTTGGGCTTTGTAGCAGTGTGCAGTACTGATTCTATTAGGCCATCTATACTAAGCTCCACCAGATTTAAAATTACTAATCATGTTTATCTGTATCTTGGCTGGAAAATAATTTGGGCTTTGTAGCAATGTGCAGTACTGATTCTATTAGGCCATCTATACTAAGCTCCACCAGATTTAAAATTAATAATAATTTTTAGCTGCATCTAGCCCGGAAAATAATTTTGGGGCTCCGAGATGCGCAAGACACATAAGTGCCTTCTTGCTGCACTACCTGCAACATGACCCTCAAATTGTCAGAATTCGAAGTAATCCTGACTACTGGGTTGCCACACACTTAGATCTTCCACACTCTTCGATCAACCTTTTCATTTTAATAAAGACAAAAAAAATGGTCATTTTTGAAATTATAAGCATTAGCAGGTTATTAGAAACTGAAATCAAACAGTTTTCAACTCAAAACTTTATTCTAGGTGATGTTACATTTTCACATAGGACCCCTTGTTCGAAAGGAGCTTCTGAACTCTCTCGTCCATTGAATTTTGTCAGGTTTTGGATGGTTTCTGCTTCAATTGTTTTGCATGAGGACAGAATACCCTCCCAGAGCTGTTGCTTAGATGTGAACTGCCTCCCGCCATCATAGACACTCCTTTTGATGATGCTCCAGAGGTTCTGAATGGGGTAGAGGTCAGGGGAGCATGGGGGTCACACCATAAGTTTGTCCCCTTTTATGCCCATATCAGCCAGAGATGCAGATGTGTTATGTGCAGCATGAGACGGTGCATTATCATGCATAAAAATGATCTTGCTGTGGAATACACGGTTCTTCTTCTTGAACCATGGCAGGAAGTGCTGTTTGAGAAACTCCACATACATTATGGAGTTCATCTTTACCCCTTCAGGGATCCTAAAGGGGCCGACAATCTCTCTCCCCATGATTCCAGCCCAAAACATTACTCCACCTCCTCCTTGTTGGCGCTGTAGCCGTGTTTGCGTGAGGTGTCCATCAACCAGCCATCCTCCACTCCATCCATCTGGACCATCGAGCGTTGCACGGCACTCATCCGTGAACAAAACAGTTTTGAAATCAGTCTTCATGTAATGTTTGGCCCACTGGAGCCGTTTCTGCTTGTGTGAAGTGGATAGAGGAGGTCGACAGGATGGCGTACGCACAGCTGCAAACCTCTGAAGGACCCTGCATCTTGTTGTTCGGGGGACGTTGGAGGCACCAGCAGCTTCAAAAACTTGTCTGCTGCTATGACAAGGCTTTTTTGCCGCTGCTCTTTTAACCTGACGTAATTGCCTGTAGGAAAGAGTCCTCAATTTGCCCTTATCAGCACGCACACGTGTGTACTGTGAATCAGCTACATACTTCTTGATTGCCAAGACACTTCATCCTGATCATCGCACAATGTTGATTGTAGTCATGCCTTGACCTAAACACTCCACAATTTGTTGCTTCTCAGCAGCCGACACATCCTTTTTCTTTCCCATTTTGGCAGAAAATGTAGGCTGCTTAATAATGTGGGACGGCCTTCTTAAGTAGTCTTGCCTTTCATTGGACACACCTGCCAAACTAATTAGCACAGGTGTCTGCAATTGCTTACAGTGATATAATTAGCCCTGACACACATCACCATCAATGAGTTTAACTGACAAACAAACAAATTCTTCCCTTATCACTCCTAAACACTTTTTGCATAATAATTTGGAACACAGTGTACATGTGCTTTTCCACAAAACACCAGTGGTTCACGTAGTGAATCTTACAGTTCTAACTTGCCAACCGTGGTCTGTATGGAGTTGTTCAATAAAGGGCCCAAAATTAAGATAACATAGACGGGAGAGGTCTCTATGAATAGGAATTCCTAAGTATTTGATACCCTGTGAGGGCCAGGCAAAGGGAAAGTTGGACTGGATGGAATCCTGTATGGATTTGGGGAGGGAGACATCGAGGGCCTCAGACTTCGCTGCATTGATTTTAAAATTTGACCATGTAACAAAGTGATCTATTTCAGTCATAACAGCAGGGATGGATATATGTGATTGAGTGATATATACTAGGACATCATCAGCAAATAGAGAGCACTTGTACTCGGTGCCTCCCACCTCAATCCACCTAATATTGGGGTTATGGCGAATTGATGAGAGCAGGTGCTCCGTCACTAGGATGTATAAGAGAGGGGACAGAGGACATCCCTGCCTTGTCCCATTGGTGATTATGAAAGGTGATGAAAATGTTCTGACGCGCCCCCTGGGCCTTGGGACACCCGGAGCCGGACCCTTTTTGGTGGATGCTGGTGGTTGTAGTCTCCGTGGCGGCGACCCGGTTCCATGGCTCAGGGCGGTCAAACCAGTGGCGGAATTATTTATGTGGTTTTGATGTTTAAATGTCCGACTACGCCACCCATGGATTGCGGTCAGAGTGAACCGCCGCTGCAGGGCAGACCGCTGAAGCTGGTGTTGTGGGTGCAGCAGAGCGTAGCATAACTCCCCACGGGAGGAGTATAGCCTCAGGGCAGTGTATGCGGAGGATGGGGGTGATGGTGCAGGGCAGCAGCAGTAACGACACGGAGTCAGTAATGCAGTCCAGGGCCTTTACTCACAGTACTTATTAACCAGACCACTTCTGCAGGTAACGGCTGCCCACGTCGTACTGTGCTCACCAGGTGAGGGGCTCAGACAACTCCCAGATAACTTTGGAGCGCTTCACAGGACCCCCGTTGTGTGTCCTTTGTTTGGCCTTTCTTACCAACCCTTCTGTCCGGCTGCCTCGGGCCTCCTCTTGGTAAACTTGGCGCCAGTTTCCCTGACCCTATGTGGTGCCTTCCTAGCGGGTGTAGCGAGGGGCTGCGCCACATAAAATGTCACAGCCTCCGGTTTCTAGCTGAGGGTCGTTTCCCGCCTCCACTAGTTTCGGGGACCGGTCTCCCCCTTTGGCCTGACCACTCCACGCAGGTGGATTCGGGCGTGCGGTGGCGACTCGCCCGTCCGCACCCCTGGGATCCCTTCGTTCCTCGTTCCTGGAGCCTTCTCTGCTCCTCTTCCTTCCTTCTCCCTCTTCCAGGCCTGGGCCTATGTTACTAGGCCCACCTCCAGAGCAGAGCTCATGCAGAGCCCCTGCTCCCTGTCACTTCTGCTCAGACTTCCCTGCACTGAACTAAGATGGTGCCCACCTTTTATACTCCCTTCTCAATGCACCCAGGAACTGCTTCCTCCCTGCTTCTGCACTACAGGGTTCCCCTTCCTCAGTGTTCCCTCCCCCCACTCCAGCCAGGGACAGGGACTGTCGTGCCCATCTTAGGGGCATATTGGTCGCCCTGCCCCACGGCAATGTGGTGTAATGCATGCAGGTGTCGGGTCCTGATCCACACTCCATCCTTACCTGAGAGTGAGATATAACACCTCTGGGTGAGGTGCAATACCTCTGTAGCAACCGAGCCCTCAGGGTGCTACAGTTCCATTTATCTTCAGCCTAGGTGATGTATTGCGATACAGGGCCGTGATTTTGGCTATAAAAGGGTCCCCTAGACCCCTACCCCAAGCTTTTTAAGAGAATAATATATGGCGTGCCAGGAGACTCTATGGAATGCTTTCTCAGCATCCAACGAGAGTATCTAATTACAAATTTTTAACTGCATCTAGCCCAGGAAATACTTTGTGCCTAGTAGCAGTGTCTGCTAGTCAGCGGATTATCCCGGCTGTTAAGCAAGCTACACCACCTGTAGTTTGGACACTTAATTTTTTCAAAGGAAATGCTTCGGGACCACGGGATACTCAGTGAAGAGCATCAGGAGGCACCCCAAGCCATAGGGGCTTGGACTGGCGGTAGGATGCCTTGCGGTGGACAGCCGAGCTCGATCCTTATAAAAGCTTTTTAACTGCAGCAGCTTTAGTGGACGCTACTGGAGCTGGAATTACGCGGCTGCTGGCATGAGACTTGCCCTCCAATAGATCCTTGTAAAAGGATTTAAAGTGTATTCATTCAAATTAGAGAGACAATTTAAATTAAAAAGCTTAGAGCTGCCTCCACCACAGGGGGGCTCGCTCGACCCACCAGCGGACAGGCACCAGTATTGGGAGAGGGGGGGCTGGCCGTCAGGGTTAAACCGCGGCTCTGGCACAAACCCGGCGACACGGAGGTGGCACGGGCAGGAGCGGACTGGCCGTGTCGACTTCTCACTTTTTGGATTTTAGAAGGGCATGACATGCCTATATCTGTGTCTCCCCCTCCTTTTACTCCTCCACCTCTTTTGTTTTCGCATGGCTATATGTACTTGTCACTTTTCCATGTGTTAGTTATGTCTTCTGAGCAGTTTGTCAGCTTTTGGACACCTTTGAAGGTGTTTTCTATGTGTTTCTATGTGTTTTTGTTTGCCTGCCATTGGTTTTAACGGTGTTCGAAGGTGTTCGACGAACAGTTCGACGAACAGTTCGGCGAACACAAGGGTGTTTGACGAACCGAACCGAACTCGAACACTACGGGGGTGGCTCAACACTATTCATCACCAGCTCAAGGGCACCAAAAGCTCCCAGGGTAAAACCCCGTCCAGAGCCCAAAACCAAATGGCAGATCATCCCACTCAAATTAACCTACTGCCTGTAATTTTACCAAATTCTTTCCACCGACAGTTCTGCACCAACTCCAAGAACCCCATCCCCAGCCAAACGCGAACAGCCCTGACGCTCACACGCTCGAACGCTCACACCCCCGTTCCTGGACTCAAAACCTAATATGGCTCTATTCAACTTCACTTGCGCCCTATTAATCCCCATCACTGATCTAGCCTCTCTCCATTTTTGCCTTGGCACAATGTCGGACCAAACCGTCAAAACCCCAGGAAAAGACGTCCATAACCTTAAAAAATCATAAAGAATGTCCCTAATTAATTCCCTAACAGGGCGAGCCCTCAGATCATTCCCACCCATATGTACCACCAAAATATATCAGCGTTCTGTCCAAACGAGCTGCCTTATGAAATTCAGGCAGCACCCTTCTCCACACGATCCCCCTAAAGCCGAGCAACAGAATCACCACTTGCTCTCTGCTAAATCACAATTGCCTACCGTCTGGCCTCACGTCCGCCTGCAGCGCCCCCCAGTGGACAAAGGAGTGTCCCAGAATCCATGCTAACAACGGAACGCCACCTGCAACTAACAACCACAAGGTATTCAACACTTATCAAGATAAAACAAATCCAGCCCCCCCTACCTAATGCCGTACATAAGACAAATAACGATCAGAATTCCACCTCCCGATACGTTTTATCACATCCTTGCCTAAACCCAAACCATCCACTTCTGACGCCGCGCCAATTCTGAAAGTGTCAAGGTAAAATATATATATTAGAGAAAATCGATTAGTTTCTTTTAATAGATTACCTAATCAGTGTGAATCAATATAGAGATGCTGGAATAATCTATGTGTATGTATGTATGCAAATGTGTATATGCACATGGATTATGTTAATAGTTAATGAATATATAACTAATAGCTTCTATTCTTATTGTAGATACGAACAACTAAATGATTTCCTGGGAATGACGTAAGCATGTGCACAGCTGATAACAGAGAGATTCTTGTCGAGTTGGCAAAGATGGCGCTGAGAGACGAACTCACCCCTCCCATCGGAATTCATAAGGTGTTACTGAGGTCAAAAGATACATGGACGAACAAATTACAGCATGCCGAGTTATCAGAAAAGAGCAATAAATTTTAATACACTGTGTTCCAAATTATTATGCAAATAATATTTTCTCAGATTTTCCCAAATTACCTATATGAATTGCAGTCATTGTAATTTTCCAGTCAAATAACTATTAGAGTACAATTGAAAGGTTTTTGTACAAACTGACTATGATAACAGTATATTTTTAAAAAAATAAAAAACTCAAACTGCACTCAAAATGCATGTTCCAAATTATTATGCACAGCAGAGTTTTCAACCTTTTCATTTTAATAAAGAACAAAAAAAATGGTCATTTTTGAAATTATAAGCATTAGCAGGTTATTACAAACTGAAATCAAACAGTTTTCAACTCAAAACTTTATTCTACGTGATGTTACATTTGCACATAGGACCCCTTGTTCCAAAGGAGCTTCTGAACTCTCTCGTCCATTGAATTTGTCAGGTTTTGGATGGTTTCTGCTTTAATTGTTTTGCATGAGGACAGAATACCCTCCCAGAGCTGTTGCTTAGATGTGAACTGCCTCCCGCCATCATAGACACTCCTTTTGATGATGCTCCAGAGGTTCTCAATGGGGTTGAGGTCAGGGGAGCATGGGTGCCACACTATAAGTTTGTCCCCTTTTATGCCCATAGCAGCCAGAGATGCAGATGTGTTATGTGCAGCATGAGACGGGGCATTACCATGCATGAAAATGATCTTACTGCGGAATGCACGGTTCTTCTTCTTGAACCATGGAAGGAAGTGCTGTTTGAGAAACTCAACATACATTATGGAGTTCATCTTTACCCCTTCAGGGATCCTAAAAGGGCCGACAATCTCTCTCCCCATGATTCCAGCCCAAAACATTACTCCACCTCCTCCTTGTTAGCGCCGTAGCCGTGTTTGCATGGGGTGTCCATCAACCAGCCATCCTCCACTCCATCCATCTGGACCATCGAGATCATTTCATGCATGTGTTAGAACTCTCCTGTTAGGTTTTTTTTAGTTTGCTGGTCACATGACCATTTTTGCCTATTTAATCCGGCTCCGCCCTCCTGGTCTTGCTGGACTTCATTGTATTTACTACTCTTGAGCTAGCTTGGTGCTCTGTTGCCGTTCTCTGTTAGTTTTGCTAGGTCTTCTGACCTCTATGCTTTTTGTTGTGTGTTTGTCTTTGACTGCTACTATTTCTGCTAGGAGGTGTCCAACTTATCCCAGTCCCTAGTTCTTGTAGGGATCCCTCCCTCACATCTATAGGTCTTCGTTCAGACTAGCCGAGGACTTTAGCGGGTCTGATCGCAGGATCAGGTTCCCCGTTACATCGTAGGGATCTAGTTTAGTTCTATTGTAGGGACAGTTCTCCTGTCTTTCCTTAGTCCCTGTAGCAGATCATAACAGTAAGTCCAGCCCTAAAAGAAAAAAAAAATTTTCTCTAAGGAAAGACCTCCAGTTTTCCATCATGGTCTCGGTTCAAGATTTGGCTCAACGCTTGCAGGGACTCTCTCTGGAGGTGGCCAAGCTCCAACAACACGTGAGTAGCTGTTCTGGAGCACATTTTGTGGAACCAAAGGTACGTCTGCCTGATTTATTTTTTGGCGAACAACAAGATTTTTTTTCTTTGAAAAATGCTTGTTTATTGTATTTTCGTTTGAGACCCGGATCCTCTGGTGATGAATCACAGCGCATAGGGTTCATAATGTCACTTTTGCGCAAAGATCCTCAGGGATGGGCCTTCTCTCTCCAACCTAGTGATCCGTGCTTTAGATCAGTGGATAGTTTTTTTTCTGCTTTGGGTTTGTTGTATGATGATCCTGATCGTGTCTCATCTGCTGAGTCTGAATTGAGACGTTTGAGGCAGGGATCAGGTAATGTGGAAAAATATTGTTCTCACTTCCGTCGGTGGTCTGCCCAGGTGGGGTGGAACGATTCAGCTTTGAAAAGCTTGTTTCTTGCAGGGCTAGGTGAAAGAGTTAAGGATTTACTGATTGCTTATCCCACACCGGGAAACTTTCAGGAGGCTATGCAATTAGCTATACGGGTGGACAGGAGACTGCGTGCAAGGGTTAATGAGAGCAAATCCTCTGCTATATCAGCTCCCAGTCTTGAGAGGGTCTGTGCTGACAATGGAGAGCCGATGGAGATTGGGGCGATGCCACCCCGCTCTCAGGAAAAAGATCGCAGGTTTTCTGAAGGCTTGTGCTTCTATTGTGGAAATTCTGGTCATTTTATTAAGAACTGTGTGCTTCGTTTGAAGAAAGAAAAAAAATGGTCAGTTATGCCCGTATTGCCTGTTTAAATTCTAAGGGAGTATTCCTATCTGCCACTACTGCTGCTCAGGATGAATTAATTGAATTTCGGGTATTTGTGGATTGTGGTTCTACTCTGAATGTGATTGATGGGGGATTCTTGGAAAAACTTAGATTAGAACCTAAAACTTTGTCATCCCCTATTGCTGTGGTTTCTGTTGATGGCTCTCCCTTGAAGAGTGTCACTCATAAGGTCTGTGAATTTCCCCTCACTATTAATGGTATTCACCAAGAAAATTTGGATTTGGTGGTATTGGATAATTTGCCTTCTCCAGTAATATTGGGGTTACCCTGGTTAAAATTGCACAATCCTGTACTGGATTGGTCTACCAATGAAATTAAGTCCTGGAGCCCTAAGTGTTATGACAAGTGTTGTAACGGATGTATTGCTGCTGTGGATAAAGGGGAATTGCCTGTACCTATTCAGGATTTTTGGAGAGTTTTTTCTGAGGAGGAGTCACAAATTTTGCCTCCCCATAGAGACTATGATTGTACCATTGAATTTGTCCCTGGAGCGACTCTTCCTAAAAGTCGTTTATTTAATCTTACTATTCCTGAGAGAAAGGCTTTGGAGGAATACATACAGACAAGCTTGGCCGCCGGTCACATTAGGCCTTCCAAGTCTCCTGTGGCTGTTGGATTTTTTTTTGTAAAAAAATAAGATGGCGGTTTACGTCCTTGTCTGGACTTTCGTGAGATTAATAAAATTACTGTACGCAATCCTTACCCACTGCCATTGATTCCTAATTTATTTAACCAGTTAGTGGGGGCCAAGTGGTTCTCTAAAATTGATCTCGGGGGGGCATACAATTTGTTGCGCATGAAGGAGGGTGATGAATGGAAGACTGCTTTTAACACTCCTGTGGGTCATTTTGAGAATCTGGTTATGACTTTTGGTCTTACCAATGCTCCAGCATTTTTTCAGAATCTTATTAATGACATCCTTAGACCTTTAATCGGCAAAAATGTGGTTGTGTATTTGGATGACTTTCTGATTTATTCGCCTGATCTGGAGTCTCATTGGCGGAGCGTACGTGAGGTATTACAGTTATTAATGGACAATTCGCTTTTTGCTAAGCTGGAGAAATGTGAGTTCGCTGTACAGAGAATTAGTTTTTTGGGCTACATTATCTCCAGTGAAGGTTTTGAGATGGACCCGGTTAAAGTTCAAGCTGTGCAGGAATGGCCTAGGCCTATTGGTTTGAAATCGATACAGAGGTTTTTGGGTTTCGCCAATTATTACAGAAAATTCATAAAAAAAATTTCTATTATTGTCAAACCGCTGACCGATCTCACCAGGAAAGGTGCTAATGCGGTTCAGTGGACTTCTGAGGCCATTGAAGCTTTTGTGTTTCTAAAGGAGAGGTTCACCTCTGCTCCCATCCTTATGCAGCCTGATGTGACTAAGCCGTTTTTGGTTGAGGTTGATGCTTCTTCGGTGGGGGTCGGTGCGGTGTTGTCTCAGGAAAACAAGGATGGAGTACATCCCTGTGCCTTTTTTTCAAAAAAAATTTTCTGAGACTGAACTTAATTACGATATTGGTAATCGGGAATTGCTGGCGATTAAACTCGCATTTGAACACTGGCGTCACCTCTTGGAAGGTGCTGAATTTCCCATTCAGGTTTTCACTGATCATAAAAATCTGATCTATCTTGATGCTGCCAAGCGCTTGAATGCCCGTCAGGCTAGGTGGGCACTTTTTTTCTCGCGGTTTAATTTTTCCATTACTTACATCCCGGGTACCAAGAATGTTAAAGCGGATGCTTTGTCTCGCAGCTTTTCTCCCATGGTCGGTGTTGAGGAGGAAGAGGAGAGCATTTTACAAGAAGGTGTTGTGATTGCTGCTTTGGACTCCATTTTAGAGGATGAGATTCTTAAAGCTCAGGAGAATGCCCCATCTAACACTCCCCATGGGAGGTTGTTTGTGCCTAGGACCTTTAGGAGAGATTTGTTTGTTGAGTGTCATGAGTCTCGGTTGGCAGGTCATTCAGGAATTTCTGAGACCAAGAAACTTGTGGGTCGCAGTTTTTGGTGGCCTGGATGGCAGAAGGAAGTCATTAAGTGGGTGCGCCAATGTACTGTGTGTGCTAGATCCAAGTCTTCGCATGCTCCTGCTGCGGGGTTGCTTTGCCCTCTGGAGGTTCCTAGTGCACCTTGGACACATCTGGCTATGGACTTTATTACTGACTGTCCCCCCTCTGAAGGTTTCACGGTCATCTGGGTGGTCGTGGACCGTTTTAGCAAGATGTGTCACTTGGTTCCCTTCATCAAACTGCCTTGCGCTAAGACACTCGCTAAGGCCTTTGTCAAGGAAATTGTCAGACTACATGGTGTTCCTACTGACATTGTTTCTGATAGGGGACCTCAGTTCGTAGCTTGTTTTTGGCATGCCTTTTGTGACAGGTTGGGAGTTCATTTGTCGTTTTCATCTGGATATCATCCTGAGTCTAATGGCCAGACAGAAAGGAAGAACCAGGATGTTGAGCAGTTCTTGCGTTGTTTTGTGGCAGACAATCAAGAGGGGTGGTCTGAGTTTCTGCCACTTGCTGAATTTGCTCTTAACAACCATACATCCTCTTCTGCTGGGTGTTCGCCTTTTTTTTGTTGTTCTGGGAGACATCCGTCTTTTGGGTCATTCTCCAAATTGGTTTCGGCTGTGCCTGAGGAGGAGAGTTTTTCCGGTGATTTGGAGAGAGTTTGGACGGATGTGCATGGTAATCTTCAGGAGGCTAACAAAAAATCTAAGAGGTACTTTGATAGGAAACGGCAAGAGGTTTTGTTTGCTGTTGGTGACATGGTTTGGTTGTCCTCTAAGAATCTGCGATTGAGGATTCCTTCTAAAAAATTGGGTCCCAAGTTTGTAGGGCCCTTTAAGGTGCTTCAGATAGTTAACCAATCTGCTGTTAGGTTGGAGGTTCCTACGTCCTGGAAGATTAACCCGGTGTTTCATGTTTCTCTGTTGAAAAAATCTGATGTATCTGATGGTGACGCCTCTGCCACTGTTCCTCCGGTGGTGGAGGACGGGGAATATGAAATTTCCCGCATCCTAAATTCTAGACGGTATAGAGGGAGTTTGCAGTATCTCGTCGCTTGGAAGGGTTTCAGACCTGAGGATAACTCATGGGTGAGGGCGGATGATGTTTCTGCTTCCAGACTTGTCAGAGCGTTTCACAGGAGGTTTCCTGGTAAGCCTGGGCCTAGGGGATCCGGAGGATCCTCTTAGAAGAGGGGGTACTGTTAGAACTCTCCTGTTAGGTTTTTTTTAGTTTGCTGGTCACATGACCATTTTTGCCTATTTAATCCGGCTCCGCCCTCCTGGTCTTGCTGGACTTCATTGTATTTACTACTCTTGAGCTAGCTTGGTGCTCTGTTGCCGTTCTCTGTTAGTTTTGCTAGGTCTTCTGACCTCTATGCTTTTTGTTGTGTGTTTGTCTTTGACTGCTATTATTTCTGCTAGGAGGTGTCCAACTTATCCCAGTCCCTAGTTCTTGTAGGGATCCCTCCCTCACATCTATAGGTCTTCGTTCAGACTAGCCGAGGACTTTAGCGGGTCTGATCGTAGGATCAGGTTCCCCGTTACATCGTAGGGATCTAGTTTAGTTCTATTGTAGGGACAGTTCTCCTGTCTTTCCTTAGTCCCTGTAGCAGATCATAACAGCATGATAATGCATGCTGCACATAACACATCTGCATCTTTGGCTGCTATGGGCATAAAAGGGGACAAACTTATGGTGTGGCACCCATGCTCCCCTGACCTCAATCCCATTGAGAACCTCTGGAGCATTATCAAAAGGAGTGTCTATGAAGGCGGGAGGCAGTTCACATCTAAGCAACAGCTCTGGGAGGGTATTCTGTCCTCATGCAAAACAATTAAAGCAGAAACCATCCAAAACCTGATAAATTCAATGGACGAGAGAGTTCAGAAGCTCCTTTCGAACAAGGGGTCCTATGTGCAAATGTAATATCACCTAGAATAAAGTTTTGAGTTGAAAACTGTTTTATTTCAGTTTGTAATAACCTGCTAATGCTTATAATTTCAAAAATGACCATTTTTTTTGTTCTTTATTAAAATGAAAAGGTTGAAAACTCTGCTGTGCATAATAATTTGGAACATGCATTTTGAGTGCAGTTTGAGTTTTTTATTTTTTTAAAAATATACTGTTATCATAGCCAGTTTGTACAAAAATCTTTCAATTGTACTCTAATAGTTATTTGACTGGAAAATTACAATGACTGCAATTCATATAGGTAATTTGGGAAAATCTGAGAAAAATTATTGCATAATAATTTGAACACAGTGTAATCCCACCTAGAAGGAAAATGCTATTTAACCCCATGTCTACGTAATAAAGTATGCCATCTGCGTGGTTCAGTCTCTGAGTGAAGTTTTTCAACCAGATTAGCAGATTTGGTTAATTAGCTTCTCTGCATGCACTCGGACATCTTTAATTTGGAGGAGAGCAGTTACCTAGTATATCTTAAATTGGTGAAACCTTCACAAAAGAATGTGACCTGTAGACCTCAGGGGAGAGGCCCAACTCTCAAACTCCTTTTTTAAATACCGCTATGAATTTGAAAACATGACAAAAACTCACCATTTTCATGGCATAATAAGGGGCCCACTCGCCCGAACCAAACCTGCCAATATGCCACTAGATATTTTCTTGGGCACATGAAAGCCCCATTCACCTCACCCAATACCACCCGCCTGCCTCTGCCCAATTGATCCATCTTCCCACATCTGATCAAAAATTCAGTACCAGTCGCCCAACATCTCACATCCTCTGCAAACAAGCCCCCAACCCTATTCCTGCTCGGTGCAACTAAATCGCCTAGTCTGAGCGCCCCAAAAAACGCCAATGAAAAAGCTAACCTAAACAGTGTAGCTTCAAAAACTGAACAGCATATCCTATCTAACACTAAACCCAACCTTTCCAAAATGCTAAAAGACACCGGTCTTCGTTTATCTAAAATCTTACCTTCTCTCCTAAAGCCCCTAAGTGCTTGCTTCACTAAAATGGACTTTGTAACATCCTTTACCCCTTGTAATTTAAAACCGAATGCAAGTCCTGCAACAAATTTACCAACTTTCGCCACAGACCAA
Source organism: Phyllobates terribilis (assembly GCF_046119375.1). Taxonomy (NCBI): domain Eukaryota; kingdom Metazoa; phylum Chordata; class Amphibia; order Anura; family Dendrobatidae; genus Phyllobates; species Phyllobates terribilis. The sequence goes on from NW_027362761.1 coordinate 795,507,989, forward strand.
CCAATCTCCGCTGCCCTACCTATAAGAAACAACACCGCCATCATTCTATCATCGTCGTTCTCCACCAAGCCCCACTGCAGTATCCAACTTTGCCATACTCGCCACGATGCCTCGTATGATGACCAGGTCTGCCTTGTAATGGACTCCTGAATTAACCGTCCTGCTCTTCCATAACCAGCTGCCACAGACGCGAAGGGCATTCCTGTCCCACGTCCTCTGCCTCTGGAGCTAGTGCCCGGAAACGATCCCACTGGAAATGAGACAAGGCATCTGCGATGGAATTTTGTACACCTGGAACATGGACTGCCGTAATCCAAGCGTTCAAATTGAGACAACAGAGAACTAGCTCTCTCCGCAGCCTAATCACTGGAGGAGACAAGGCAGACAAGCTTTTAATTACAGACACGACTCCCATATTATCTCAATGAAACCGAATTCTCCTGGTCGCAAAACACTCCCCCCAAATTGAAACCGCAACAACAATAGGAAATAGCTCCAAAAATGCCAGGTTCCTCGTAAAACCCCTTTATTTCCACAAACTTGGCCATTCTCCAACACTCCAACATTCCAGTAGGCCCCGTAACCCGCACCTCCAGCGGCATCTGTAGAAATCTCACAATCAAAACGACCTGCCATTATAATTTTCCAAAAACAACTTCCAAACCTTCAAATCCTCCTTGTGGTCTTTATTTAAACTAATGAAATGATGCGGCGCACGCACTCCTGCCGTCGCACAACCTGCGACAAAAAATTCTGCCCATCGGCATAATCCTGCATGCAAAATTCAAACGACCTAGCAGTGATTGCAACTCTTTTAATGTCACCTTATGCAACCTCCTGACTCTATCCACTTCTTGCTTGAGCAGACTCAATTTATCGTCTGGCAACCGACACTCCATCCTTTCTGAGTCAATTGATATGCCCAAAAAACTTAAAATGGTGCAAGGTCCTTCTGTTTTTTCTATTGACAATGGTACGCCAAAATGCTCCGCTATCCACACCATAGTTCCTAACAAATTCCTACACAACAACGATTGTGGAGGACCTATAAACAAAAAGTCATCCAAATAATGAATGACCGATTGAACTGATGCCATGTCCCTCACCACCCATTCCAAAAAGGTACTAAACGAAATTGCGCAACCCATTGGCAAACACCTATCCACGTAATATTTCCCTTTCCAAAAACAACCTAGCAATGGGATGCTATCTGGGTGAACTGGCAGCAACCTAAAAGCCGACTCGATATCAGTCTTAGCTAGCAAAGAACCTGGCCCATATCTCCGCACCCATTGCACCGCCGCATCGAATGATGTATACTCAACCGAACACAATTCTTGTGCAATGCCATCATTCACAGAAAGCCCCTTCGGGTATGACAAATGCTGAATCAAACGAAACTTATTCAGCTCTTTCTTGGGAACAACCCCCAAGGGAGAAATAATAACCTTGCTGCTAGGTAATTCCTGAAACGGTCCGGCCATTCTACCCAATTCAACCACTTTTGCCAACTTCGCACTAACCACTTCCAGATGAAGGGAAGCCGACATCAAATTCTTAACAGAAAAAGGAACATCGTGACTAGGTGAAGGAATTCTAAAACCTTCCAAAAAAACATCCGAAATGACCTTAGCCTTCAACTGATCTGAATATCTACTTAGAAAGGGGGCCATCTTGTGAAGCCTCAACGGAGTCACCCCCTTGACCGGTACCCACTGGCAGCTTTCCTTTACCCTTCTTAAAGCATTTAGATGCCCCATGTGAGCTTCCGTTACAATGGGAGCACACATGCTTGAATTTGCAGGAGTTCCCGTACTTGCATTGGCCATCATTAAATTGCCAACAAGTCCCTGTTTCCTTCTTAGTGCTCTGTGCCCCCTGGCTACCTCACCCCCCCTTTGTCCTGCCGATTTGTTCCCACTGCTGTTGCTCCCGTGAAAGGACTGCCCATACCTCACCGGAGCCATAACCTTTAGCCAAAGTCCTATGTCTTTTTGATCCCACCTAATCTCCGGACGGACTGCCTTCCTCTGCTGGAATTGCTCGTCGTATCGTAACCATGTCTGGCCCCCATACGTACGATGAGCCTCCCCAATAGAATCTAGGTAACAAAATAAACCTGAGCAATTATCCGGAGCTTTTTCTCCAATGACGCTAGCCATTATTGCAAAAGCTAGCAACCAATTGACAAACGTCTGAGGAATCAACCTCCACCTATGCTTCTCTTCCTACTCTTTTTTACTGTCGTCTTTTTTCCCCTTGTCCAAATTTAATTTTTCAAGAGGAAGAAGGGAGAAAATTTCAACATATTCATCCCGCCAGATTTTTTCTTTAACTTCTTTCTTCAAGTGTGCCTCCAACGGCCCCTCAAAGCACACATATACCTCCCCCTTTGCCCTATCATCCAATTTTACGGCATCCGCTTTATCCTTTTCTGTCTGCACGGACACCAATATGCCCGAAGGTGCCCCCTCTACACACCCCACCGACCATGCCGATTCACTTCCCACCTGCGGCACAACCGTTTGACTAGGTAACCAAGCCCCTACCGGCGATAACCCTGCCTCACTGGCTCCACCACCGTCTATTCTTGCCAGGAATTGCGACATGCTCGCTAAAATATCCCTGAGCCCCACGACATTTACCCCGCTGGGCCCTGTCAACTGCCTATCCCCCACCCCTTCCACAAACGACCCCGGGGGCAACAAACCGTACATAGATGCATACTCACCGAGCTGCGCAGGTGCTGTGTCCCCGCCAGACGTACATCCTGAATCCTGTTGGTTACTTGAGTCGTCTCGATCCAACCCGTTTTCCGATTCTCCAGACTCTTGCTGCTGCTCAAGGCCCGTGCCCCTGGCCTCCGCGTCACCAGGGGACACCTGAGCATGTGCTGATGCCACCACGGATCGTCTTCCACCCGTCACTGCGCAGGTCCTCCCTGCCGCCCGTGGCCCTCCGTGACCTCTAGACTCCCCAGCCCGGTCTGTGCCACCCCGTGGATAACTGCCAGGCAGCTCCATGCTGCTCCCCGCTGCTCTGCTACCCTGGATCTGGTTACTAGGGCCAGGCAGCAGGTCTTCAAACTGCTGCTGCCTGCCCGTAGAAACACTGTGCTGTCCTCCCATGTTGCTTGATCTAACAGGAACCCCGACTGGAACATTGCCAGGTGTGCCTGCCGAGCTGCTGCTCCCTCTGGCCCCCTTCCTTTGAATCACCCACTGCCGAGAACCGTTGCCAGCTCTTATTGGGGGTGACAGCATTGTTGGTGCAGACTACTTCCTGTGCAGCCCGGTCACATGCCCCAGGCACAGGAAATGACGCAGGCCGCACTTCCCTTGAAGCCCCACCCCCTGAGTGGTGACGCGGCTGTGGTGCGGGCCTTGCTTCCGGCGCAGCCCCGACTTTGGTACTGCGGCGCACCACCGGACCAGGCCGCACTTTTGGTTGGACTGCGACCCTCTGACAACAGCACCTGCAGGCCGGCCGGGCGGATTTCTGCCATGGCAGGCGCAGTGGCGAGGGATTCCGCTGCCATGTTCACCTGACGCAGGGTCCCCTGAGGGGCTCTGCAGTCTGCGCCTGCTGCGTGCGGACATCTCAGGTGAGAGCCTCTCGGGGGCAGCGTTCTCCTTGCTCTCCTTCCTGACCCCGATGGCAGTTCTTCGGCCCTGACATTACCCAGCAACTCTGACAGCTGGGACTCCAACCACCCTCCACGCCTGGATCGAGCTGCGTCCCGTAGCCTGTTAATCAGGGAGTCCACCATCTCCGTTACGCCCGGTCAGTGTCCACAATTGATAGGTGATTGGGTAATTTGCTACTTCTCCTGTGTATTTTCACTAGTGAAAAAAGGTGGTGGGGGGATGGTTACTTTCTCTTCTGACTCCCCTGCCAGACTGTTAATTTTCCCGCACTTTCTTTAATATACCCGCTCCTCTTTCAATGCCCGCCCCTCTCCACCCTAATACGCAATCCTGATCCCTTAGATTTAAAAATTGCACCCTCCTGGCCAATGACAGTCATGTGGTGCTTTCTTCTATCTGCACTTGCCTCCAGCCCCCTTCTTGATTTAAAATAGGCAAAATTTCCCAGGTTGAAGGTTGTGCTTCATGGCATTGACTGGGAGCAGGCCATCTTGTCTCAATTCCCAGTGCGGTTTCAACACCCCTCGCATCAGAGATCGCTGTGATTGTCCGGTCAAATGCGGCTAGCCAATCGCTGCAGTAAAGCATTTAAAACAAATGAAAATGCTTTTAACATTGGTAGTCAGTGCTGATTGGTCGATCTGCGCAAACCAACCAATTTCAGCTAAATGGTGACATTTAAATTATTGTTATCAGTCTGCACATCTCCATTCCAGTCAGGAATGATGTGCAGAGCAGTTATGTTACTCCTATGTTGCCGTTTGCCGCTGAGACTTATAGTGCTGTTCTTCCAGAGTTTTTGCTGCTCCTGCTGCTGCTGTACTCTTGTTGTGCGCAGAAATGAGAGAGGCCTCCTTAGGTCGCTAATTGGGCAGCTGCTCACAAAGGGTGAGAACAGAGTCCAATGTAGCAACAACATGCTGATGGTCAAGTAAAAGGACAAGAGGGATGTTCTTTTCTTGACCACAATACATGGTGATGACACTACCCTCACCGCTGTACGAGGTACATCTACACAGATACCCAAGCCAGAATGTGTCCTGGAGTACAATAAGAACATGGGGAAGTTGATCTCTCTAACCGTGCACATCGTACAGATGGCAATGCATAACGCTTACATGATATCACAATGTGCAAGCAATATGGGGACTTTCCTTCAGTTTAAGGAGGTATTGATCAAGGCCCTAATATTTGGAAGTCAGGAAGGAGAGAGCCCCAGTACCTCTGGAACTAAAGGTGCCAGGACCAACTTTTTTGGACCCCCTTGAGACCTAATCCAGGCTCAACCCCAGCTCCACCTCCACACCTCAAACCTTTCACAGTCCCACAGCCCACTCTATGGAAAACTCCACTTCTGCCCCACATCCTCACCAATCACACATTAACAGTTCCCATCGAACATCAGATCACATACATAGCCATCAGCTTTTGTTTTATGTCCCCATCCTGCCCCCATATGTCTCCATCCTGCCCCCCATATGTCTCCCCATATTGCAAATTTCAATTCCCCCCCAAAAAAATGTTTCTCCTTACCTGGCCGTGGTCCAGTGGTGTCTTCTTCATCAACTATTTGAGGCGCGAACAGGGTCCCCCTCCTCACCAGGCCCCATACGCCAGAAAGGGCAGTGATGCCCTGATGGCGGCCTTGCCTGACAATGCATAAAAGATTGTTTCAAAATGTACAACTCATCCATGGATTGCTAAATTGATTTACTCTAACTTACTCTTATTGCACAAACTGATGTACTCTATACAACTTACATATCCAAACCTGATGTACTCTACACAACGCACATACTGTATGCCAATTTGATGTACTGTACACAACTTACATATGCCAAGCTGATGTACTCTACATAACTTACATATGTCAACCTGATGTACTCTACACAACTTACTCATGCCAACATGATGTACTCTACATGACTCACATAAGTCAACACATTGTAAAATTCACATGCCAGAACAAAACCAGATCAATTCCAATATAGGGTCATTTGTGGGGGGTTTCTAGTGTTTTGGCACCTCAAGAATTCTTCAAATGCGCACTGGCACTCGCAAACTCCTTTTTGAGCTCAGAAGTATGCCCAAACAGAAGTTTTCCACCACATATGGAGTATCAGCATACTCAGGAGAAATACAAATTTTGGGGTCCATTTTCTCTTGTCACCCTTGTCAAAATTAAAAAAAATTGGGGCTAAAGCAACATTTTTGTGGAAAAAATAAAATTTTTCATTTTCAAGGTTCAACGTAAAATTCTGTAAAGCACCTGTGGGTTCAAGGTGATCACCACATGTCTAGATAAATTTATTGAGGGGTTTAGTCTCCAAAATGTGGTCAATTGTGGGGTGTTTCCACTGTTTAGGCACATTAGGGGCGCTCCAAATGCAACATGATGCCCGCAGACCATTACATCAAAGACTGCGTTCTAAAACGTCACTCCTTCCTTTCAGAGCTTGACAGTGTGTCCAAACAGTAGTTTCCCACCACATATGGGATATTCTTGTACTCAGGAAAACTTGTAGAACATATTTTTAGGTCCATTTTCTCTTGATACCCTTGTGAAAATGAAAATATTTGGAGCTAAAGCAATATTTTTGTGGGAAAAATGTGATTTTTTATTTTCACGGCTCAATGTTATAAAATTCTGTGAAGCGTGTGGGGGTTCAAGATGCTCACCACACATCTAGATAAATTCCTTGAGGAGACTAGTTTGCAAAATGGAGTCACATGTGGAGGGTTTCCACTGTTTAGGCACATCAGGGGCTCTGCAAACACGAAGTGGCGTTCATTATCAATTTCAACCAATTTTGCGTTTTAAAAGTCAAATGGTGCTCCTTTGCTTCTGAGACCTGCCGTGTACCAAAACAGTAGTTTTCTACCACATATAGGGTACCGGTGTACTCAGGAGAACTTGCTCAACAAATTTTATAGTCCATTTTCTCCTGTTACTCTTGTGAAAATAAACAAAACATTTTTGTGGGAAATGTGATTTTTTAATTTTCACGGTTCAACGTTATATAATTCTGTGAAGCACCTGGGGGTTCAAGGTGCCCACCACACTTATAGATAAATTCCTTGTGGGTAGTGTTGAGCCACCCCCGTAGTGTTCGAGTTCGGTTCTGTTCGTCGAACACCCGTGTGTTCGCCGAACTGTTCGTCGAACTGTTCGTCGAACACCTTCGAACACCGTTAAAACCAATGGCAGGCAAACAAAAACACATAGAAACACATAGAAAACACCTTCAAAGGTGTCCAAAAGCTGACAAACTGCTCAGAACACATAACTAACACATGGAAAAGTGACAAGTACATATAGTCATGCGAAAATAAAAGAGGTGGAGGAGTAAAAGGAGGGGGAGACACAGATATAGGCATGTCATGCCCTTCTAAAATCCAAAAAGTGAGAAGCCGACACGGCCAGTCCGCTCATGCCCGTGCCACCTCCATGTCGCCGGGTTTGTGCCAGAGCCGCGGTGAACCCTGACGGCCAGCCCCCCTCTCCCAATACTGGTGCCTGTCCGCTGGTGGGTCGAGCGAGCCCCCCTGTGGTGGAGGCAGCTCTAAGCTTTTTAATTTAAATTGTCTCTCTAATTTGAATGAATACACTTTAAATCCATTTACAAGGATCTATTGGAGGGCAAGTCTCATGCCAGCAGCCGCGGTAATTCCAGCTCCAGTAGCGTCCACTAAAGCTGCTGCAGTTAAAAAGCTTTTATAAGGATCGAGCTCGGCTGTCCACCGCAAGGCATCCTACTGCCAGTCCCAGCCCCTATGCCTTGGGGTGCCTCCTGATGCTCTTCACTAAGTATCCCATGGTCCCGAAGCATTTCCTTTGAAAAAATTAAGTGTCTAAACTACAGGTGGTGCAGCTTGCTTAACAGCCGGGATAATCCGCTCACTAGCAGACACTGCTACTAGGCACAAAGTATTTCCTGGGCTAGATGCAGTTAAAAATTTGTAATTAGATACTCTCGTTGGATGCTGAGAAAGCATTCCATAGAGTCTCCTGGCACGCCATATATGATTCTCTTAAAAAGCTTGGGGTAGGGGTCTAGGGGACCCTTTTATAGCCAAAATCACGGCCCTGTATCGCAATACGTCACCTAGGCTGAAGATAAATGGAACTGTAGCACCCTGAGGGCTCGGTTGCTACAGACGTATTGCACCTCACCCAGAGGTGTGATATCTCACTCTCAGGTAAGGATGGAGTGTGGATCAGGACCCGACACCTGCATGCATTACACCACATTGCCGTGGGGCAGGGCGACCAATATGCCCCTGAGATGGGCACAACAGTCCCTGTCCCTGGCTGGAGTGGGGGGAGGGAACACTGAGGAAGGGGAACCCTGTAGTGCAGGAGCAGGGAGGAAGCAGTTCCTGGGTGCATTGAGAAGGGAGTATAAAAGGTGGGCACCATCTTAGTTCAGTGCAGAGAAGTCTGAGCAGAAGTGGCAGGGAGCAGGGGCTCTGCATGAGCTCTGCTCCGGAGGCGGGCCTAGTAACAGAGGCCCAGGCCTGGAAGAGGGAGAAGGAAGGAAGAGGAGCGGAGAAGGCTCCAGGAACGAGGAATGAAGGGATCCCAGGGGTGCGGACGGGCGAGTCGCCACCGCACGCCCGAATCCACCTGCGTGGAGGGGTCAGGCCAAAGGGGGAGACCGGTCCCCGAACTAGTGGAGGCAGGAAACAACCCTCAGCTAGAAACCGGAGGCTCTGACATTTTATGTGGCGCAGCCCCTCGCTACACCCGCTAGGAAGGCACCACATAGGGTCAGGGAAACTGGCGCCAAGTTTACCAAGAGGAGGCCCGAGGCAGCCGGACAGAAGTGTTGGTAAGAAAGGCCAGACAAAGGACACACAAAGGGGGTCCTGTGAAGTGCTCCAAAGTTATCTGGGAGTTGTCTGAGCCCCTCACCTGGTGAGCACAGTACGACGTGGGCAGCCGTTACCTGCAGACGTGGTCTGGATAATAAGAACTGTGAGTAAAGGCCCTGAACTGCATCACTGACTCCGTGTCGTTACTGCTGCTGCCCTGCACCATCACCCCCATCCTCCGCATACACTGCCCTGAGGCTATACTCCTCCCGTGGGGAGTTATGCTACGCTCTGCTGCACCCACAACACCAGCCTCAGTGGTCTGCCCTGTAGCGGCGGTTCACTCTGACCGCAATCCACGGGTGGTGTAGTCGGACATTTAAACATGAAAACCACATAAATAGTTCCGCCACTGGTTTGACCGCCCTGAGCCACGGAACTGGGTCGCCGCCACGAAGACTACAACCACCAGCATCCACCAAAAAGGGTCCGGCTCCGGGTGTCCCAAGGCCCAGGGGGTGCGTCAGAACATTTTCATCACCTTTCACAATCACCAATGGGACAAGGCAGTGATGTCCTCTGTCCCCTCTCTTATACATCCTAGTGACGGAGCACCTGCTCTCATCAATTCGCCATAACCCCAATATTAGGTGGATTGAGGTGGGAGGCACCGAGTACAAGTGCTCTCTATTTGCTGATGATGTCCTAGTATATATCACTCAATCACATATATCCATCCATGCTGTTATGGCTGAAATAGATCACTTTGTTACATGGTCAAATTTTAAAATCAATGCAGCGAAGTCTGAGGCCCTCGATGTCTCCCTCCCCAAATCCATATAGGATTCCATCCAGTCCAACTTTCCCTTTGCCTGGCCCTCACAGGGTATCAAATACTTAGGAATTCCTATTCATAGAGACCTCTCCCATCTATGTTATCTTAATTTTGGGCCCTTTATTGAACAACTCCATACAGACCACGGTTGGCAAGTTAGAACTGTAAGATTCACTACGTGAACCACTGGTGTTTTGTGGAAAAGCACATGTACACTGCGTTCCAAATTATTATACAAAAAGTGTTTAGGAGTGATAAGGGAAGAATTTGTTTGTTTGTCAGTTAAACTCATTGATGGTGATGTGTGTCAGGGCTCTTTATATCACTGTAAGCAATTGCAGACACCTGTGCTAATTAGTTTGGCAGGTGTGTCCAATGAAAGGCAAGACTACTTAAGAAGGCTCTCTCACATTATTAAGCAGCCTACATTTTCTGCCAAAATGGGAAAGAAAAAGGATGTGTCGGCTGCTGAGAAGCAACAAATTGTGGAGTGTTTAGGTCAAGGCATGACTACAATCAACATTGTGCGATGATCAGGATGAAGTGTCTTGGCAATCAAGAAGTATGTAGCTGATTCACAGTACACACGTGTGCGTGCTGATAAGGGCAAATTGAGGACTCTTTTCTACAGGCAATTACGTCAGGTTGAAAGAGCAGCGGCAAAAAAGCCTTGTCATAGCAGCAGACAAGTTTTTGAAGCTGCTTGTGCCTCCAACGTCCCCCGAACAACAAGATGCAGGGTCCTTCAGAGGTTTGCAGCTGTGCATGCGCCATCCTGTCGACCTCCTCTATCCACTTCACACAAGCAGAAACGGCTCCAGTGGGCCAAACATTACATGAAGACTGATTTCAAAACTGTTTTGTTCACGGATGAGTGCCGTGCAGCACTCGATGGTCCAGATGGATGGAGTGGAGGATGGCTGGTTGATGGACACCCCACGCAAACACGGCTACAGCGCCAACAAGGAGGAGGTGGAGTAATGTTTTGGGCTGGAATCATGGGGAGAGAGATTGTCGGCCCCTTTAGGATCCCTGAAGGCGCTAAAGATGAACTCCATAATGTATGTGGATTTTCTCAAACAGCACTTCCTGCCATGGTTCAAGAAGAAGAACCGTGTATTTCACAGCAAGATCATTTTTCTGCATGATAATGCACCATCTCATGCTGCACATAAAACATCTGCATCTCTGGCTGATATGGGCATAAAAGGGGACAAACTTATGGTGTGACCCCCATGCTCCCCTGACCTCTACCCCATTCAGAACCTTTGGAGCATCATTAAAAGGAGTGTCTATGATGGCGGGAGGCAGTTCACATCTAAGCAACAGCTCTGGGAGGGTATTCTGTCCTCATGCAAAACAATTGAAGCAGAAACCATCCAAAACCTGACAAATTCAATGGACGAGAGAGTTCAGAAGCTCCTTTCGAACAAGGGGTCCTATGTGAAAATGTAACATCACCTAGAATAAAGTTTTGAGTTGAAAACTGTTTGATTTCAGTTTCTAACAACCTGCTAATGCTTATAATTTCAAAAATGACCATTTTTTTGGTCTTTATTAAAATGAAAAGGTTGATCGAAAAGTTTGGGGGATCTAAGAGTGTGGCAACCCAGTAGTCATGATTACTTCGAATTCTGACAATATGAGGGTCATGCTGCAGGTAGTGCAGCAAGAAGGCACTTATGTGCCTTGCGCATCTCGGAGCCCCAAAATTATTTTCCGGGCTAGATGCAGCTAAAAATTATTTTTAATTTTAAATCTGGTGAAGCTTTAGTATAGATGGCCTAATAGGATCAGTGCTGCACACTGCTACAAAGCCCAAATTATTTTCCAGTCAAGATACAGATAAACATGATTAGTAATTTGAAAGCTTAAAACGGTTGGTAGGGTGATTTTAACCAATCATCAAGCTTTTACTCTCCCCAGGATGACACAGGGGTAGAAAAGTCGTTTCGGATCCATGATTTGTTCATCTTTATGAACGTGAGTCTGTCTACATTATCAGTGGAGAGCCGCGTGCGCTTATCTGTCAGCACACCACCAGCAGCGCTGAACACACGTTCAGACAGAACGCTGGCTGCGGGGCATGACAAGATCTCCAAGGCGTATGTGGCTAGCTCCGGCCATTTATCCAGATTGGAAGCCCAAAAAGAGCAAGGGTCCAGTGACACAGTCGTGGCTTCAATGTTTACTTGGAGATACTCCTGTACCATCGTCTCTAGGCGTTGACTATGTGTCAGACTTCTTGTCTCCTGTGGCCTTGCAAAGGATGGGCTAAAAAAGTGGTGAAATGATTCCACAAAATTGATGTTACCAGCAGATACTGTGGTTCTGTTACGGTTTGAGTGCTGAACACTTGACGGTCCCACGGTTGGCAAGTTGGAACTGTGAGATTCACTACGTGCACCACTGGTATTTTGTGGAAAAGCACATGTAAGATTCTGCAACAGTCTCTGCTGATACTCCTGCATGCGTGCATCCCTTTCTATGGCAGGAATAATTTCTGCAAATTTACTTTTGTACCGGGGATCTAACAGTGTGGCAACCCAGTAGTCAGGATTATTTCTAATTCTCACAATTCGAGGGTCATGTTGCAGGTAGTGCAGCAAGAAGGCACTCATGTGTGTTGCGCATCCAGGAGCACCAAGTCCCTGTTGTGTTGGTGGCGAGGTAACAATCATGCTTCCTTCCTCTGTCCTCTCCCCCCAACCTCGCACAACAGAAATGTGATCAAGGTCTCCCTCATCTGATGAGTCTTCCATCAGTTCGTCCTCCACTTCTTTCTGGGCTCCTGCACCTTCCTCACTAGTTTGGCTGCTACCATGCGCCCTGGTAAAACCATCTCCCCCACCCTCACATGCCTGCCGCCTTGGTGCTGCCGACCGTCTGGACCTTGCAGATGTTAGCCCTTCCGCATACAACTCCTCCTCCTCTACTTCCTCCACCTCCTCTTGTGCCACCACCTGACTCCGAATTCTGTTTAACATGTGCTCCAGCATGTAAATCACCGGAATAGTCATGCTGATAATGGCATCGTCAGCACTAAACATCTTCGTCGCCATTTCAAAACTGTGCAGAAGGGTGCATAGGTCCCTGATCTGAGACCACTCCTCCAGCGTGATTTGCCCCACCTCTGAATCTCGTTGGCCCAGGCTATACGTCAGAACGTATTGCACCAGGGCTTGTCGGTGCTGCCACAGTCGCTGCAACATGTGCAGAGTTGAATTCCACCGGGTAGGCACATCGCATTTTAGCCGGTGAAGTGGCAGGCCCAACGACTTCTGTAGAGATGTAACTCGCTGAGCTGCGGGATGCGAACGGCGGAAGTGAGCACACAGCGACCGTGCCCTCTGCAGAAGGCCATCTAGTCTGGGATAGTGGGCTAAAAATTGCTGGACAACCAGGTTCAACACGTGAGCCATACAAGGCACGTGTGTGACATTGCCCCGGCGAAGGGCCGCACCCAGGTTTGCAGCATTGTCGCACACGGCCTTCCCTGGTTTCAGGTCCAGTGGAGACAACCATTCATGAAATTGGTTCTCCAGAGCTGACCACAACTCCTCAGCTGTGTGACTCACATTTCCCAGACATTTCAATGTAAAAACCGCCTGATGACGTTGAGCCCTACTGCCAGCATAGTAAGGAGGTGTGCAGGATCCCTTCTGCGCAGTTAGAAAGCTTGTGGCATGACCAGACAGGCTTTGGGTGCAGGTGGAAGACCGAGAGGAGGTTGAGGAGGCAGAAGCAGTGGAGGAACTTTGACATAAAGAGGATTGACGCACAACTCGTGGGGACGGCAAGACTTGGACAGCAGCCCCTTGTCCTGCTGTCACCATAGTTACCCAGTGCCCAGTCAGCGACATGTAACGCCCCTGTCCATGCCTACTCGTCCAAGTGTCTGTGGTGAAATGCACCCTGTCACACACAGAGTTTCTCAAAGAAGCGGTGATGTTGTGTGCGACATGCTGGTGGAGCGCAGGCACACCTTTCTTTGAGAAGTAGTGCCGACTGGGCATCTGGTACTGGGGCACTGCGACGGACATAAGGTCTCGAAAATCCTCTGTGTCCACCAGGCGGAAAGGCAGCATTTCTGTAGCCAAGAGCTTGCAGATGGTGAAATTCAACCTCTTAGCTTTCTCATGGCTAGGAGGAAATGGTCTTTTACTTGTCCACATCTGAGGGACCGAGGGCTGGCTATTGTGCTTAGACGGGGTTGATAAGGGTGTCCCCGGCAAACTGCCGGTCTGTGAGGAAGATGCAGGCGGACATGTTAGGTTGCCTTGATCCAAAGGTGGTGCTATCGATGTCGGACAGCGCTCAACACCAGCTGGTGTTACCACCTCCAAAGAAAATGATGACCTGCCAATCACGCTGGCTGTTGCGGGTAAAGAGGTGGCAGGTCTGCACCCCAAAACAGGTGTGACTGCTGTCCCCCCAGTCACAGAGGATGAAGAGGCCGCGGATGCACAAGATATGGCAGACGGTGATTGGCCCGGCCGGCTAGGCCGCATTGTAGCACACTGAGCTTCCCACTGCAACTTATGCTTCATGTCCATGTGCCGGTTCATGCATGAAGTACTCAAACTATGTATTTTTTGGCCTCTACTTAGCTTTTGCTGACAAATGTTACAGATAACACGAGTTGGGTCATCTTTATCGATCTGAAAAAATGCCCAGGCTATGCAAGGCTTAGCACCCATGCGACCTGAAGAGCCACCACGACTTGTGGTGAGAGGCAGAGTTGTGTTTGAGGATGCAGTTGTTGACGTGCTTCCAGTACTACGTCTCTGTCCAGGAAGGCGCAACCTGACCTCGTCGTCACTAGCATCTTCCTCCACCTCCTCTGCTGACCTCATCTCTTGGCTGACTGTGGGTTGACAGTAAGTGGGATCTCCGACCTCATCATCATCACCCTGTGCGTTATCACACCCGTCGTCCTCAGAGCCAACCTGTTCCTGCCCTGACAAAAAACTAAAGTTGTCGCTCCAATCAGGTATTTGAGTCTTATCATCGTCTTCCTCATTGTCTCCACCAACAGGAGTTACAGTTTGGGAATGAGGGTCTACATTATGGTCAGAACCTTCTGCGTCTGGTCCTGGATCCGACTCATAAAGATTCTGGGCATCAGTGCAGATCATTTCCTCGTCTGGATTCACAGAAGCGCTGGAGTCGACCTCTGATTCCCAGGGTATAGTATGAGTAAACAGCTCTGCAGACTCAACCATCTGTTCTACCTCATACTCAGACGGGCAGCTGGAGATTTGGGAGCTGTGAGGAAGCAAGTGCGATTTGGGTGACACCTTTGAGGACTGGAGTATTTGTGATGTTGAAGTTGATGTGGAGGAGAGCCCACTTAAAGGAGCACTTGATATCCGTTGAAGCACCTGCTGTTTTTGTGCCTCATCTGGAATTTGTAGCGATTGGCGTGGCCGTAAGAAAGGGATCTTATCACATTGTCCGCTAAAAGAAGTAGACATTTTAGTTTGGCTGGAAGATGGTCTTTCTTCTGCAGATGTTACTGTTGCTTTAACACCTACCCCACGGACACAACCTTTTTTCCCCTTCCCAACACGCCTATTCCCCTTTCCACCAGCAGCAGGCCTTTTTCCACTCATTTTGGTGGTTAACTAATTCACAACTCTGGAGTTGTTTGCACAAAAAAACAATGGATGGTAACCGAGCAGAGCTGAGTGGCCAAACTGTGGTATTAGGCCAAAACTATTGGCTGGGTTAGATGCAGAAAAAAATTATTTTGAATTTGCAACCTGATGGAGGTCAGTATAGATGGACTAATACAAATAGTCCCACACACTGCTAGAAGCCCAAATATTTTTTCAGAGGTACTGTAGATGCAGATAAAAATTATTTTTAATTTGCAACCTGATGGAGGTCAGTATAGATGGACTAATAGACCAAGTCCCACACACTGCTAGAAGCCCAAATATTTTTTCAGGGCTAGATGCAGAAAAAAATTATTTTTAATTTGCAACCTGATGGAGGTCAGTATAGATGGACTAATAGACCAAGTCCCACACACCGCTAGAAGCCCAACTATTTTTTCAGAGCTAGATGCAGAAAAAAATTATATTCAATTTGCAACCTGCTGGAGGTCAGTATAGAAGGACTAATAGAACAAGTCCCACACACTGCTAGAAGCCCTAATATTTTTTCAGAGCTAAATGAAGAAAAAAATTATTTTGAATTTGCAACCTGATGGAGGTCAGTATAGATGGACTAATAGACCAAGTCCCACACACTGCTAGAAGCCCAAATATTTTTTCAGAGCTAGATGCAGAAAAAAATTATTTTTAATTTGCAACCTGATGGAGGTCAGTATAGATGGACTAATAGACCAAGTCCCACACACCGCTAGAAGCCCAAATATTTTTTCAGAGCTAGATGCAGAAAAAAATTATTTTTAATTTGCAACCTGATGGAGGTCAGTATAGATGGACTAATAGACCAAGTCCCACACACTGCTAGAAGCCCAAATATTTTTTCAGAGCTAGATGCAGAAAAAAATTATTTTTAATTTGCAACCTGATGGAGGTCAGTATAGATGGACTAATAGACCAAGTCCCACACACCGCTAGAAGCCCAAATATTTTTTCAGAGCTAGATGCAGAAAAAAATTATTTTTAATTTGCAACCTGATGGAGGTCAGTATAGATGGACTAATAGACCAAGTCCCACACACTGCTAGAAGCCCAAATATTTTTTCAGAGCTAGATGCAGAAAAAAATTATTTTTAATTTGCAACCTGATGGAGGTCAGTATAGATGGACTAATAGACCAAGTCCCACACACCGCTAGAAGCCCAAATATTTTTTCAGAGCTAGATGCAGAAAAATTTTTTTTTTAATTTGCAACCTGATGGTGGTCAGTATAGATGGACTAATAGACCAAGTCCCACACACTGCTAGAAGCCCAAATATTTTTTCAGAGCTAGATGCAGAAAAAAATTATTTTTAATTTGCAACCTGATGGAGGTCAGTATAGATGGACTAATAGACCAAGTCCCACACACCGCTAGAAGCCCAACTATTTTTTCAGAGCTAGATGCAGAAAAAAATTATATTCAATTTGCAACCTGCTGGAGGTCAGTATAGAAGGACTAATAGAACAAGTCCCACACACTGCTAGAAGCCCAAATATTTTTTCAGAGCTAAATGAAGAAAAAAATTATTTTTAATTTGCAACCTGATGGAGGTCAGTATAGATGGACTAATAGACCAAGTCCCACACACTGCTAGAAGCCCAAATATTTTTTCAGAGCTAGATGCAGAAAAAAATTATATTCAGTTTGCAACCTGATGGAGGTCAGTATAGATGGACTAATAGAATGATGCTATGCCCAAAAGATTTTACTTCACTAGGTGCAGTAAAAAAATTGGTATTCTATACACAGGTGTTATATCTTGCAACACAGATAGGCTACTCCACTGACTAACACACTCTGCAATAGGCCAAAAAGGATTAGCTTTGCTAGATTCAGCCAAATGCTGCGAAAAAAACTTGCACAGCACTGGCACAGACCTGCCTGGCAAAAACTGATAGGAACTCATGTAACCTAGTCCTGAAAAGGACTCCAATTACAATTAGTCTTTACTCCCACAACCTATCTATTTAAGAGCACAGACCTCCCTGATAAAAGTCGTAGGAAATGCTGTAACCTAGTCCTTAAAAGGACTGCAATCACAACTATTCCCTACTCCCAAGCTATCTGTATATTTGTGCGAAAATTGGCTTGAAATTAACAAGGTATAGCGCACACAGCAACAGCGGTGCCGTCTAACACGCAGCTGCAGCAGTGAGAAAATGGTGGCGACGGGGAAAATGGCTTGGTCTTATAGGGCAAGGACATGTGACATACACTGCCAATGACACATGCCCTTGCTTGTGTGAAAAAAAGCACTTCGCTCCGTGTGTGCGCTGCTGATAGGCTGACAGATTGCACCTCCCCACTGCAAATGCGGGAAAGAGAAAAAAAAATGGAGATCTTCATTGTTCCTGCAGAGATCCATCCCCTGCCCCTCCCCCCACCCCGCTGTACACTCAAACTGCGTATTAACATTAATTTTCATCATTACTGAGAAAAAATCCAGTTATGATTTTGGTGCACGAACAGTTATCGAACATAACCTCGAACAGCCGAATTTTTCTCAAATTGTTCGTGTTCGCCGAACGGCTCGAACACCGCCCAAAACAGCTCAAATTTGAGATTGGCGAACAGTTCGAGTAGAACAACGCTCATCTCTACTTGTGGGTTCTAGTTTCTACTGTTTAGGCAAATGCTTTAATTCCTGTGAAGCAACTAAAGGATTTATAAACTTCTTAAATTTGTTTTTGAGCACTTTGTGGAGTGCAGTTTTTAGAATGGTAACACTTTTGGGTTTTTTCTGTCATATAGGCTCCACAAAGTCACTTCAAATATGATGTAGTCCCTAAAAAAATTGGTTTTGTAAATTGGAAAAATAAGGAATTTCTGATAATCTTTTAACCCTTCTAACTTCCTAACAAAAAAATGATGTTTCAAAAGTAATGCTGATGTAAAGTAGACATGTGTTAAATGTTATTTATTAACTATTTTGTGTGACATAACTCTCTGGTTTATGGGCATAAACACTGAAAATTTGAAAATTGCAAAATTTTAAATATTTTCGCCAAAATTCTGATATTTTTACAAATAAATGTAAAAAAATTCGACCTAATTTTACCACTAACATGTAGTATAATTTGTCACAATAAAACAGTCTCAGAATCACTGGGATTTGTTGAAGCATTCCAGAGTTATTACCGCATAAAGTGGCACTGGTCAGAAATGTAAAATTTGGCCTGATCAGGAAGGTGAAAACAGGCTCGGGGGTGAAAAAGTTAAACATTCATAACTTTCCCTGCATTTGTCTGTAATTTTTATTTGATTCCACCTTATTCTCTTTTTCTTTCACTTTCTCTATTAATGCCCTCCTTATTATTTTTTATTTTTTATTTCTGTCCTTATCTTATTTTTTCTATAACATATTACCTTTTTATCATCTTATTTTTATCTCTGGCACTTACCGATTTGTTTTCTATATTCTAGGGAACCCCCACCCATCCCCTCTCATACCTGGGATTTCATTTCTCATCTTTCTCCATTTCCTGCAGTGAAGGTCTGGCGAACAGGAAGTAACATTTATGCTAACCAAGCCAACCACTACGTCACACCCCTTGGAGCCACTGATGCCCACATCCTAATGACGTCTGGATCACAGTACACACTCATCTCGGAAGTTTTCATTTTCACCAGTCTATTTAAAGGGAACCAGTCACGTGGTTTTTCTCCATATAAGGTATGGCCACCACTAGTAGAGCCTTTTTTACAGCATATTGCATGCTGTAAAAAAGGCCCTAATGGTGGTGGTCGAACTTTACATGAGAAAAACTTGGTGACAGGTTCCCTTTAAAGAAGCACTCCTATCAAAATTTTTATCCTCTTAATATATCGCAGTCTTCATATTATATAGCTCTGTGTTTGTACAATTGGTCATTTTGCCCTTCTACCCAGCTAATTCTTTTCTTTTCTATTAGGTCTATGACATCACGTGATTAAAAACTGACTAGCTGAATCCTTCTAAGCTCTATATTGAAACAGGAGGTTAATTTTCACAGTAGGAGTCATGAGTCATTGCAAAAATCCCTGACGGGGGGAGAGGATGGAGCAGCTGGGTCAGGAGTTGAAGAGGTGAATGATAAATGCAGGGAGAAGAGACTTCCTGTTTCAACATAGCGCAAAGCGAAGAATTAGCTGGGTAGAAAGATGAAATGAGCAATTGTATGTACACAGTGCTATATAATATGATGACTTCAATATGTTAAGAGGATAAAAAGTTTCATGGGAGTGCTGCTTTAAACTAACTAGGCAGCAGGATACATGGGGGCACATCATTTGGCTGATACCCATTCTCTTTCCTGAGCAAAGTGATCATGCATCGGGAAAGCTCAAAGAGCCCTGACGCCTGCTCACTGCAGTACTTTACTCTTCCCTGGTCAGGACAGAGAAGTACGTCTGCACAGGAGTGCGATGCCGGGGACACTGTGTGGATAAAATAGGACGCAGCACCCACATGAAGCACAGAAGGAAGACGGCATCCATCGCAAGAAGAGAGGAGGTACCGGACCAAGACAGCGATGCCCATTGGACTCGACTGCCCATAGGTGAGTATAATAAAAGGTGTTTTCCTTATTTTCTAGGCTGGATTGGGAGCATATATGCAGCATATAAGAATGCTGTATATGGGATGAAAGGTGGTGGCCTTATATCACATGGGACAAACCTGGTGACAGATTCCCTTTAACCTTGGTTTCCCTCTGTTGTTCTTTTTTTAGTACTACTCCCTGGACAGTATAATATTTTAGGTATCCTGCGTTATTTATATATAAATAAATAATATAAAAAACTATACAGTGGTGTGAAAAAGTGTTTGCCCTTTCCTGTTTGGATTTCTTTTTCCCTTAATAATAAAGACCTTCATTTAAAAACTGCATTTTGTGTTTACTTGTGTTATCTTTGTCTAATATTTAAATTTGTTTTGTGATCTGAAACATTTAAGTGTGACAAACATGCAAAAATATAAGAAATCAGGACGGAGAAAACACTTTTTCACACCACTGTATGTGTGACTTAGCCATTTTTGCATATATGTTTCTCATATTTTTCCTTTGTATATGTGTATTATATTGTTCCAATTTTGTTTTTGTTTTTTTCATCTATTCTTTAGTCTGAGGAAGGTCTTCTTGTTAGACCAAAACATCATAATAATCTGGATTGCGGTTTCAATAAAATTAAACTTTCTTCATTGCACATCCGGCGGAGTCCCGGATTTCTTTTTGTATCCTATCCATGTAAACACTCCCTTTAAAGAAATTAATTAGAAATTCAACCACTTAACAATTTACTTGTTGGCATGATTATGGCTTGGTGCTATAAATCGTGAAGTTTAAATATGTATCTGTCTAAATAATGCAAATTTTTAGCAACTTCAGGAGTTCAAAGAAAATCATTAGTCTATGAAGAAATAAATAAATGAACACTCCTATAGTGTATTTGGGATCATGAATACCATAATTTGTACAAAGATGGACAGTTTTTACTTATTGTATTACATAGTTACATAGTTAATACTGTTGAAAAAAGACAAGTGTCCATCACGTTCAACCAAGGGATGGGAAAGAATAAAGGGAAGGGGCACGTGTACAACCACAACGCATGATCCAGTCCACACGAAAAGAGCTAATCTTTCCCTCCTAATCCCAAATATCAATCCACTGAATCAGACAGTCAGAAAAAAGAACTTTACACATTTACATTATTTGTTATTTTCTTCAAAACACATCTAAAACTTTTTTGAAACTATCAATGGGTCGCACTGTGACCAAAAAAAAATTCTTTCACCCCAATACTGACACTAACATCACCTCACTATTATTTCAGTACCGAATGCAATAGGGATAATTGGAAGAGTAAGGTTAATGTCCGAAGCATACTAATACTACCGGGATAGGAAGGTCCATGGATATTGTTGGTCCCTTTCTACCCAAAAAATACAGGCCAATGGCCATCCCACCGGCCGTCTATCATACTAGATGGTCCACTTCTGACAAAAAACTGGGTCAGTCGCATACTCCTAAGGCATTAAGTACTGTGGTAATAGTGAGAAGGAGGGTTTGTGTCAGCCTAGTTAGTGACAAAAAATAAGCTGTCTGACACCAAACCCCGAGAAATAGTAATGGCAGGGATGGACATACCATTGGTGCAACCTGCGCAGCCACACAGGGGCCCAAGAGGAAAAGGGGCCCACTTCCACTTCCAAAGTAGCAAGCAGTTTCTCTCACTGACATATAAAGGGGCCCGCTTCAGTCAGTGTTCGCCACTGCGTAATGGAAAAGTGGCTTTGAGACCTCTACATTACTAAAAGTAGTATTAAAGTAAAAAGCTGAAAAAATATAAATACTGGAGGAAAAAAAATCATTCCCTAACACCAATCCTTCTTGTCTTTTCACTGTGTAATCCAATTGGAGTAATAAACGAAAATACATCTTTTAATATTTATGTTAAAACACACAAAACAAAAAACTAAATATAAAATCCCACAGGGCCAAATCTTATATACAACGTTGGATGTGTCCTTCTGTCTGAAGCCTGCGGCGCCTGTGCAGTGTGGCATCGGAGTTAGCACGTGTGCATACCGCACTATGGCGCCATTTTATTGAACAGTGTCTTCAATAAATTGCCACCGTAATGTGGACGCCAACGTCGCCAACACCAGCTCCTACTTCAGCTGGATGTGAGTCCTCGGATGCATAGCCAGCTGAAGTGTATTGCAGCGCACAAACTTGCCGTGGCGATACACGCTGCCGGCCAATCAGAGGTCAGCAACTGACATCGGTGTGCACTTAACTGGGTGTATGGCTGTGACATCATGCCCCTCGTCGCTTGGATGCTGAAGTCAGCTGCTGGCTTCAGAAGACAAAAATGCGTTACAGCAGAGCGGGGGAAAGGTGAGTAGGAGCGTTTATTTTATTTTTTTCTAAATGTATTGCACAACAGCAGCACAGGCAGGATGGGGACATATACAAGGATGGGGGATATAAACCAGGATGGGGTGCATATTCAAGGATGTGGGGCATATACAAGGTTGGGGGATATATACCAGGATGGGGTGCATAAACTAGGATGGGGGGCCATATACCAGGATGGGGGAGCATATACCAGGATGGGGGCATCGACAAGGATGGGGGGCAAATACAAGAATGGGGGCATATACAAGGATTGGGGGCATATACAAGGATGGTGGGCATATACAAGGATGCCCAAGCATATACCAGAATGGAGGAGCATATACAAGGATGGGGTGCATATACAAGGATAGGGGGCATATGCAAGGATGGAGGATATATACCAGGATGGTGAAAATATACCAGGAAGGGGGCCATGGGCAGTACGGTGGCTCAGTGGTTAGCACTGCAGTCTTGCAGCGTTGGGGTCCTGGATTCAAATCCCACCAAGGACAACATCTGCAAGGAGTTTATATGTTCTTCCCGTGTTTGCGTGGGTTTCCTCCGGGTTCTCCGGTTTCCTCCCACACTCCAAAGACATACTCATAGGGAATCTAGATTGTGAGCCACGATGGGGACAGTGCCCATAATGTCTGTCAAGCGCTGTGGAATTAATGGCACTATATAAGTGAGTGAAATAAAATAATATACACAACACATTTAGTGGGCACCGCTGAATGATAAACTGAAAAAATGCACAAAGGGGTGCTATAGTAAACCCACCCTAGGAATCAATTAGTAGAAGGAAGAAAAAAGGGCGTAGGGTAAACAAAAGACCATGCACTCCCAGATATAATGCAAGATATAAAAAAAAATGTATTAATAGTACATCAGCAACACACAAACAAACACATTTTTTTAAAAACACTTAAAACACATGACTTGTGTAGAAAATATACAGATACAAGAGGTATGGGAAAATAACCCAAATATACAGAGAACCTCTAAACTTTGTAGGCACTGTGAAAAAACATCTATTAATTGAATCCAGATAGAAAACAATACCTAAGGTCACTGACCACTGGATCAATATATTAATAAACAATCAATATTTGCAGTAAAAAACGTGGTCTTGGCAGATGAAAGCATTATATTAACCCCTTAAGCCCCGGAGCATTTTCCGTTTTTGCATTTTCGTTTTTGCTCCCCTTGTTCCCAGAGCCATAGCTTTTTTATTTTTTGGTCAATATGGCCGTGTGAGGGCTTATTTTTTGCGGGATGAGTTGTACCTTTCAACGCCATTACTAGTTTTACCATATCCTGTACGGGAAAACGGGAAAAAAATTCCAAGTGCGGTAAAATTGCAAAAAAAGTGCAATACCACAGTTGTTTTTTATTTTTATTTTTTACCACGTTCACTGAATGCTAAAACTGACCTGCCCTTCTTATTCTACAGGTCATTACGAGTTCATAGACACCAAACATGTATAGGTTCTTTTATATTTAAGTGGTGAAAAAAATTCCAAAATTTGGTAAAAAAAAATTTAAAAAATAGCGCCATTTTCTAAGACCCTTAGCGTCTCCATTTTTCGTGATCTGGGGCTGGTTGATGGCTTATTTTTTGCGTGCCGGGCTGACGTTTTTATTGATAACATTTGGGGTAGATCCGATGTTTTGATCGCCCGTTATTGCATTTTATTGCAATTTTGCAGCGACCAAAAAACGTAATTCTGACGTTTAGAATTTTTTTCTCGTTATGCCGTTTACCGATCGGATTAATTCTTTTTTTATATTGATAGATCGGGCGATTCTGACTGAGGCGATACCAAATATGTGTATGTGTTTTTTTTTTATATATATATTTTATTTTGAATGGGGCGAAAGGGGGGTGATTTAAACTTTTATATTTTTTTATTTTTTTTTATATTTTTAAAAACTTTTTTTTTTTACTTTTTGCATGCTTCTATAGTCTCCATAGGAGACTAGAAGCAGCAACTATCCGATCGCCTCTGCTACATACAGGGGACGAGCAGGTCCCCTGCATGCAGCAGAAATGGTCCTGTGCTATGAGCGCCGACCACTAGGTGGCGATCATAGCGACAAGATCATGACAACCACAGGCATCTGCTGCAGACCCTGGGTTGTCATGCACGCCCATCGGCGACCCGCGATCACGTGACGGGGTCGCCGGTGGGCGGGGCTTATGACGCGCTACCCGGAAGCGCGCGTTAAATGCTGCTGTCGGAGATTGACAGCGGCATTTAACATGTTAACAGCCGCGGGTGGATCGCGATTCCACCCGCGGCTGTTGCGGGCACATGTCAGCTGTAAGAATCAGCTGACATGTGCTCCGTTCAGTGAGGGCTCAGCGCAGCAGCCCTCACTGAACGGGGGGATCGCAAATATGCGTACTAATACGTCCCCGGTAAGTAAGGGGTTAAGGATTAATGCATATAGTTATCTACAAAGTGAATGGACCCAACGCGTGTCTCTGCTCACCAGCAGCTTCGTCAGGGGTAATGAGGTAGTGTGAAACTCATGTTTAAATACCCAGGATCAAAGGAGCATGTGGCCATTCTCAGGTGTAATGAGTGAGAGGGAAAAGGCATTTTCGGTCCTGGTACAGGTGTGCGTACCAGGACACAAACCGTGCGATGTACATGAACCGCCATAGAGGCAGCAGTGGTATAAATAAACCGCCATAGAAATAGCAGCCGGAAATGCCATGCGTCCCACCGTGTATCGCGGTGGAACGCAACCGGAAATGACGCGCTAACGTCACTCCCGGTCTCCTTGTGTCTAGAGCACTTGCGTTCCACATGCTGGCCGCAATGCAACGCAAGCAAGGCGGCATGATGAATAACACCGCAATTCAGTATAATAAAGGAGAGGGAAGAAGAAAAAGAAAAAGAAAAGATAGAAGGGGATGGCGCGTCCGCCAGGTGAGCAAAAAGTGTGTATACACAACATTTATACAGAAGAAAAATATATAAACAAAAATAGAAAATCAAAAATTCAAAATAAGCAAAAAATAATAAAAAATAAATAAATAAATAAAATAAAAAAAATTAAAAAAATGTAAAAAATAAATGGAGAATGAAAAGTGTAAAAATGTGAAAGAACACGAAACACATACGAAGGGACAATACAAAAAATAATACAAAAAATTAAAAATAAAAAAACACACTCATAGTGTGAGTATAAATAAATACCCCAGAAGAGAAAAACGTAAAAATAAATAAATAAATAAATGTAATAAGTGTATACCTACCATCGGGAACCAAGAAATAAAATTAAAACTCAGTCAACTGATTTGATAAGTCAGACGCAACAGAAATGGGTTATACTGTTAGGAGAAATATATATTAAGCCCAAAAAAAAAAACTTAAATTTTTTTTTTTTCTCTCCTTTTCCTTTTCCCCCCTTCCCTTGCTTTCCCCTTTCCCCTTTTCCCCCTTTCCTTCCCTTCCCTTTCCTTTTGAAAAATGACCATTAGACAAACAAGTAATGTGTATAGAATACATGAAAAAAGATCAATGGTCAAGTAGCCCAAGAAGGAAACCAGAGAACATCTAATTGAGATACCCCGTGAATGAGAGGTCCTCATTAATTCCCTTAGGGGCAGCGGAATCTAGCGAGAAAATCCATCTAGACTCCAATCTCAACAGATCATTAGTATAATCCATTTTGCGGAAGTTAGGCTGGATCTTCTGCAAGCCTATAACATGCAGATATTTAGGATTAGCCGAATGAAAGTGTAAAAAATGTGATGCCACAGACGTGATTACCCGACCTTTTCTTAGATCCTGCTCCGCAAGGTTAATATTAGAAATATGTTGTTGTACCCTTTTCCGTAGCTGTTGGGAAGTTTGCCCCACGTATATGTTGGGACAGGTAAATCTCAGAGCATAAATTACATTCGATGTTCTACAGTTGATGTAATCCCTCAGGGGATACTGTTGATTGTCTCCTGGGTTTATCAGAGTGGGTCCTGGTAAGATATGTGGACACACAGAGCAATCACCACATGGAAAGGTGCCCCTAAGACGTGTCCCTCCAGAAGTGTTATATGTGGGGCATGTGTAGTGGCTCCTAACAAGTTTGTCCCTAAGACCGGGCGCACATCTAGCCGTCAAAAGTGGTCGTTCAGGTATCAAACCTGATACACATTTATCTGTTCTCAGGATATCCCAGTGCCTACAAAAAAGTTTATTAAGTTGACTCCATTGGTTATTAAACTGGGTGATGAATCTAATTTGATTGTCGTCCGATTTAGCATGAGACTGCAACAAAGTTTCACGAGGTTTAGCCAAGATCTTCTGATGAGCCCAAGAGACCACGGCCTTAGGGTAACCCCGTTGACGGAATCTCATGGACAAGTCTCTGGCCTCATTTCTATAATCATCATGGATGGTGCAATTCCTCTTAATCCTTGAAAATTGTCCAATAGGTATCCCATTCTTTAGACTCCGAGGATGGAAGCTATTATAATGTAGGAGACTGTTAGCTGCCGTCACTTTTCTATACAATTTAGTCATGAGAATGTTGTCCTTTACTTTAATCTCCAAATCTAAAAAATTAACTGAAACAGAGGCAATTTCATAAGTCAAATGAATATTTAAATTATTATTATTTAACTCCTCAATGAATGTCAGTGCTTCCAACTCGGTGCCGGTCCAGATGACAAAAATGTCATCTATGAACCGAAACCATCTAAAAATATATTTTCGAAAACCCATTGAGGGGTACACGTGCTCACCCTCCCACCAACCCATGAAAAGGTTGGCAAAGAAAGGCGCACAACGTGCACCCATCACGGTACCAGACACCTGACGGTAAAAATTACGATCGAAAACAAAATAGTTGTGCGTTAATACAAAATTCAAGAGATCAAAAATTAAAAGGCTGTGCGCATGATTACCTCCATGGGTGGAGTCAAAAAAGTGTAGCACTGCTGTTAGTCCATCCTGATGTTTAATATTCGAGTAAAGGGATTCCACATCTATGGTTATCAGGAGTACCTGGTTAGGCAGGGTAAGAGAGTCCAGGATCTGGATCAAGTGCAATGAGTCTCTAAGATAAGATGGTAGATTAGATACAAACGGTTGCAAGAAGTAGTCCACATAGATACACGTCCTCTCACTGACACTGACAATACCAGCTACAATAGGCCTTCCTGGGGGACATTCCAAGTTCTTGTGGACTTTTGGCAGGATATAAAAAGTAGGTACAATCGATTTTTTTACAAACATGTATTCCTTTTCTTGTTTAGTAATAATACCCATACTAAATGCCCTCAACAGTAAATTTTCCAATTTAGATGAAAAGACCAGTGTGGGATCAGAGGGAAGTTTGTGATAATAATTGGTATTGTTCATTTGCCTATGCACCTCAGAGATATACATATCCCTGGGCCACAGTACAATATTGCCCCCTTTGTCGGCTTCTTTAATCAAAAAATCCTGATTCTTTTGTAGGTCAATAAGGGCCCATTTTTCCTGGGATGATAAATTCTGATGAGTGGTGACATTGGCGGGGAGTCCCTTAATCTTGTTTTTCATGACTTCAAAAAACGTAGAGACTGCAGGAACCATGGATAAAGCCGGTAACACCCTGAAAGGCAGTCGGTGTGGAAACTTTTGCCTACCTGGGTGTGACTGGTTCTCCTGCAGAAGCCCCAATAGATCCGACAAAACCTGTCTATCAGTGGGAGAAGACAGGCCTACCGCCAGATCAGGTTTGCTGTAAATCACCTTAAAAATAATCTTCCTGCAAAATAAATACAAGTCTTTCAGTAGGGTAAATTTGTCAACAGTAGCCATAGGAGAAAAAGTGAGCCCTTTTTGTAATACTGACCTTTCAGAAGAGGTAAGGACATGTGAGGTAAGGTTGACAATTTGAAGCTGAGAATTAACTGGGTCTAATATTTGTGTCTCCTCCTGTTCGTTCTGGTGGTAATCAGTTTTTTGTGCTTGAGGCCTGGTTTTCTGTTTGCGTCTACCGCGTTTCGTCCTCCATCGGTATCACTCGTTTCCATGCTTAAAAAATCACTATTGCCCATACTAGTTGTTGATGGTATTTCATTGTATCTCCCTGATGTTGGGATTCCCCCTATGTCTCCACTTAAATATCTGGCTCTTGTCATAGTCATTTTTATCACGGGTAAGTTTACTCCTCTTTCTATCCATGATATCTTTATCAAGGCGGTCTATAATCTCCCTCAGGTTAGCTTGGAATGGCAGTACCAACTTGGCCTGATCATACTTGGCCATTTGATTCTCAAGCCCCTTGATGCGGGTTTTCAATGTTTGAAATAGCTCCCTATCATGTTGCAATAGTAAATTAATCAAGATATTGGAGCATTGTGTTAGGCCAGTCTCCTATACAGCTTTAAAATTAGGAGACGCCTCCCACGCTGGGAAAATTTGGACCCGTAATCCCCGTGGTACAATGGATAATCTCTGGTATTCCTCCAGGCTGGAAATATTCCACCAAACCCTTGTGATTGACTTATGTGTATCCGTTAAATCCCGTGCAAGGGCATTAAAATCATTATCCTCCACTGGCGCCGTATGTGGGAAGATAGTCAAATTCTGCTTACTCCAGGCCGCTTCCCTGGTATCAAAGTCAAAAGCCATATCCCACAAGAAATGGTCACAATTATAGAAGAAACAAATCTAGAACGAAATATAAACAAAGAATAATAGTAATAAAGAGAAAATGTATTATCACAAAAAATACTCTAATGCATGCCGCCACCCAGAAAAATCAGGAACTCTGATAATCGAACTAGATATACACAACACATTTATCGGGCACCGCTCAATGATAAACTGAAAAAATGCACAAAGGGGTGCTATAATAAACTCACGCTAGGAATCAATTAGTATAAGGAAGAATAAAGGGCGTAGGACAAACAAAAGACCATGCACTCCCAGATATAATGCAAGATATAAAAAAAAAATTTTATTAATAGTACATCAGCAACACACAAACCAACTAATTTTTTAAAAAAACACTTAAAACACATGACTTGTGTAGAAAATATACAGATACCAGAGCTATGGGAAAATAACCCAAAAATACAGAGAACCTCTAAACTTTGTAGGCACTGTGAAAAAACGTCTATTAATTGAATCCAGATAGAAAACAATACCTAAGGTCACTGACCACTGGATCAATATATTAATAAACAAAGTATATTTATTTATACTCACACTATGAGTGTGTTTTTTTATTTTTCATTTTTTGTATTATTTTTTGTATTGTCCCTTCGTATGTGTTTCGTGTTCTTTCACATTTTTACACTTTTCATTCTCCATTTATTTTTTCAATTTTTTTATTTTTTATTTTTATTTTTTTAATTTATTTATTTTTTTATTTTTATTTTTTGCTTATTTTGAATTTTTGATTTTCCATTTTTGTTTATATATTTTTCTACTGTATAAATGTTGTGCATACACACTTTTTGCTCACCTGGCGGACGCGCCATCCCCTTCTATCTTTTCTCTTTCTTTTTCTTCTTCCCTCTCCTTTATTATACTGAATTGTGGTGTTATTCATCATGTCGCCTTGCTTGCGTTCCACTGCGGCCAGCATGTGGAACGCAAGTGCTCTAGACACAAGGAGACCGGGAGTGACGTTAGCGCGTCATTTCCAGTTGCGTTCCACCGCGATACACGGTGGAACGCATGGCATTTCCGGCTGCTATTTCTTAAGGCGGTTTATTTATATCGCTGCTGCCTCTATGGCGGTTCATCTACACCGCACGGTTTGTGTCCTGGTACGCACACCTGTACCAGGACCGCAAATGCCTTTTCCCTCTCACTCATTACACCTGAGAATGGCCACATGCTCCTTTGATCCTGGGTATTTAAACATGAGTTTCACACTACCTCATTACCCCTGACGAAGCTGCTGGTGAGCAGCGACACGCGTTGGGTCCATTCACTTTGTAGGTAACTATATGCATTAATCCTTAATATAATGCTTTCATCTGCCAAGACCACGTTTTTTACTGCAAATATTGATTGTTTATTAATATATTGATCCAGTGGTCAGTGACCTTGTTTTCTATCTGGATTCAATTAATAGACGTTTTTTCACAATGCCTACAAAGTTTAGAGGTTCTCTGTATTTTTGGGTTATTTTCCCATACCTTTTGTATCTGTATATTTTCTACACAAGTCATGTGTTTTAAGTGTTTTTAAAAAAAAAATTTTGTTTGTGTGTTGCTGATGTACTATTAATAATTTTTTTTTTGATATCTTGCATTATATCTGTGAGTGCATGGTCTTTTGTTTGCCCTACGCCCTTTTTTCTTCCTTATACTAAAATAAAATAATAATAATAATAATATACAAGGATGGGGGGACATATAGCAGGATGAAGGGACATATACCAGGATGAGACCATATACCAGGATGAGGGGCCATATACCAGGATGAGTGTGCATATTCCCATATGCCAGGATGGAGGGACATATACCAGGATGGGAAAACATATAACAGGATGGGGGGACATAAACCAGGATAGGGGAACATACGCCAGGATGGGGATGCGGGAACATACACCAATATCAGGGAACATACAGCAGGATGGGGGAACATATACAAGGATGAGGCCATATACCAGAATAAGGGACATATACCAGGATGAAGGACATGTAGCAGAATGGAGGGGCCATATACCAGGATGAGGGTGCATATGCCAGGATGGAGGGACATATACCAGAATGGGAAAACATATACCAGGATGAGGGGACATATACCATGATTGGGGAACATACACCAGGATGGGGGAAAATACGCCAGGTTGGGGATGGGGGAATATATACGAGGATGGGCGAACATATACCAGAATGGGAGAACATATATTAGGATGAAGGGACACATGCGAGGATGGAGGGCCATATACCAGGATGAGGCCATATATCAGGTGAGGGACATATACCAGGATGAGGGACATATACCAGGATGGAGGGGCCATATACCAGGATAAGGGTGTATATGCCAGGATGGAGGGACATATACCAGGATGGGGGAACATACAGCAGGATGGGGGCACAAATACGCCAGGATGGGGGACATATGCCAGGATTAGAGAACATATACCAGGATGGGGTAACATACACCAGGATGCGGGAACATATACCAGGATGAAGGGACATATTCCAGGATGGGGGAACATATGCAAGGATGGGGGGACATATACCGGTTTGGGGGACATATACCAGGATGGATGGTCACATGCTAGGATCGGGAGAGCATATACCAGAATGGGGGTAGCACATACCAGAATGGGGAAGCATATTCCTTTATATCTGTAGTCTGGTACCACTGCTGCTGTCTGTGGCTGCACTTTGTTGCCCCTGCTTGCTCTCTGTTGCCCCTGCCTGCTCTCTGTTGCCCCTGCCTGCTCTCTGCTGCCCCCGTCTGCTCTCTGCTGCCCCGCCTGCTCTCTGTATGAGTTGTTTTTTTTTAAACTAAAACCTCACGATTCAGGTTAAATTGCCGTGTTAGAGCTTTGAGATAAATAAGTGGGTTTTGGGTTGCAGTTTGGGCACTTGGTCTCTAGAAGGTTCGCCATCACTGTTGCAGAACATTACTTCAATAAAAGGGCGCCGGAGTCAGCGAGTGCGCTTACTGCGATCTCCGGCTCCATTTTATTGAATAAACTGTATATGCGAATCCGCAGACACAGTGTCTTCAAAAAAATGACGTAAAATTAAAAATGTACCAATAAAAATAGTCGCCACACGGGCGTAGAATAATTTAATAATAATAATTTTTATAGCGCCAACATATTCCGCAGCACTTTCCAATTTTAGGGGGGGACTTATACAGGCAACACAGACATTACAGAATAAGCATAACTCATATCAAAAGGAGTGAGGGCCCTGCTCGCAAGCTTACAGAATGGGTTCAATAGCTATTATTATTATTATTACTTATTTATATAGCACCATTGATTCCATGGTGCTGTACATGAGAACGGGTTACATACAAAATAAAGATATCACTTACAGTAACAACTAAACAATTATAGACTGGTACAGAGGGAGGAGGACCCTGCCCTTGCAGGCTTACATTCTACAGGATGGTGGGGAAGGAGACAGTAGGTGGGGGGTTGCAGCAGCTCCAGTGTTGGTGAGGCGCAGGTCCGGTATTGGTAAGGCAGAAGCTCCAGTGGTGTTGCGGAGGCAGCGGGGTCATGGCAGGCTGCAGGCTTTCTCGAAGAGTTGGGTTTTCATGTTCCATCTGAAGGATCAGAGTGTGGTGGATAGTCGGACGTGTTGGGGCACAGAACTCCAGAGGATGGGGGATATTCGGGAGAAGTTTTGGAGGTGATTGGGTGAGAAATGAATAAATGTGGAGGACAGAAGAAGGTCTTGGGAGGACCGGAGATTACGTGAGGGAAAATATTGGGACATTAGTTCAGAGATGTATGGAGGAGAAAGGTTATGGATGGCTTTGTAGGTCAGTGTTAGTAGTTTGAATTGGATACGCTGGGGGAGTGGAAGCCAGTGAAGAGATTTGCAGAGGAGTAACGAGGAGAGAGAGAACGGATTGGAGAGGTGCGAGAGTGTTAGCAGGTAGGCCACAGAGGAGGATGTTGCAGTAGTCCAGGCGGGAGATGATGAAGGCATGCACAAGCAATTTAGTAGATTAAGAGTTGAGGAAAGGACGGATTCTGGAAATATTTTTGAGCTGGAGGCGACAAGAGGTGGAAAGAGCTTGGATGTGTGGTTTGAAGGACAGGGCAGAGTCAAGGGTTACTCCGAGGCAGCGGATGTCCGGTACAGGGGAAAGCGTGATGTCATTTATTGTGATAGATACATCAGGTAGGGAAGATACGCAAGATGGAGGAAAGATGATGAGTTCAGTTTTGTCCACATTGAGCTTGAGGAAGCAAAAGGAAAAGAAGGAGGATATGGCTGATAGACACTCTGGGACTCTGGACAGCAGAGAGGTGACATCTGGGCCAGAGAGGTAGATCTGAGTGTCATCAGCGCATAGGTGATACTGGAAGCCATGGGAATTTATGAGTTGTCCCAGGCCAAGGGTATAGATGGAGAAGAGTAGGGGTTCTAGGACAGAGCCTTGAGGGACTCCAACAGAAAGAAGGTGGGATGAGGAGGTAGTGTGGGAGTGGGAGATGCTAAATGTGCGGTTGGAAAGGTATGAGGAGATCCAGGATAGGGCAAGGTCTTTGACGCCAAAGGAAGAGAGGATATGTAGTAGGAGGCAGTGGTCAACTGTGTCAAAGGCAGAGGACAGATCAAGAAGGAGGAGTATAGAGAATTGTCTGTTAGCTTTGGCTGTAAGTAGGTCATTAGTAATTTTGGTCAGGGCAGTTTCAGTGGAATGATGGGGATGGAAACCAGATTGTAGGTTGTCAAAGAGCAAGTTAGAGGAGAGATGTGAGGAAAGTTTAGCGTGAACATGTTGCTCAAGGAGATTGGAAGCAAATGAGAGCAGTGATATGGGGCGATAAGTTGACATAGCAGTTGAGTCGAGGGATGGCTTTTTGAGGATAGGCGTGATTGTGGCATGTTTGAAAGCAGAAGGGAAGGTACCAGTTGTTAGTGATAGGTTGAAGAGGTGGGTTAAGGCCGGGATCAGTGTGGTAGTGAGGTTGGGGAGGAGGTGGGATGGGATGTGGTCGAGTGCACAAGTGGTGAGGTGCGATTTGGAGAAGAGGCGAGTAAGCTCTCCTTCAGTGATGTTGGAGAGGGAGGTTATAGGGGAAGGGCATTGGTCTGGTATACAAAGGGGTTGTAGTAGTTGAACAATAAAGACTTGCCTTGTTTGGTCAATCTTATTTTTGAAGTGTGTGGCAAAGTCCTCAGCAGAGATGAGGGAGGTCGGAGGGGGCAGTGGAGGGCAGAGGAGGGAGTTAAAAGTGTTGAATAACTGTTTGGGATTGTAGGATAAGGAACATACAAGAGTTGTGAAGTAGACTTGTTTAGCAGAGGTGAAGGCTGATTTGAAAGTGAGTGTTGCTTGTTTGAATGCAGTGAAGTCATCATGTGAATGTGTTTTCTTCCAATGCCGCTCTTCAACACTGGACACTTGCCGAAGCTTTTTAGTGAAGTTATTGTGCCATAGTTGTCTATTAATTTGTCACACTCTGCCATGCACGAGAGGGGCAACTGCATCAATAGCTGATGCGAGAGTGGCATTGTAGAAGGCAGTGTCTGTGTCATGGTGTGAAGATATGGATGTCAGTGGTAGAATAGAGTCAGAGAGTGTGTGAGTGTCTAGATGTGCAAGTTTTCTGCGAGGGTGTGCTAGTAGCTGGACATGGGTGACAGGAGAGGAGGACAGGGATGAGAATGTGAGTAGATGGTGGTCAGATAGGGGGAGAAGGGAGGTTGTGAAGTTAGCTAGGAAGCAGAGACGGGTGAAGATAAAGTCTAATGTATGTCCATCTGTGTGGGGGGCTGACGAGGACCACTGAGTAAGTCCAAAAGATGAAGTAAGTGACAGGAGTTTGGAGGCTGGTGATTGGTGGGTGTCAATGGGGATGTTGAAGTCGCCCATGATGATGATGGGAATGTCAGCAAAGAGAAAGTGAAGAAGCCAGGGGGAGAATTGGTCAATAAATGCAGTGACCAGGCCCGGAGGTCGGTATATGACGGCCACTTGGAGGTTGGAGGGAGAGTAGACGCTGTCAGAGTGGACTTCAAAAGTAGGGAGAATAAGGGAAGGTAGAGGTGGGATTGGGTTAAAGGTGTGTAGAGTCCAGGGGATGGGGAGGACTCGGCGCCCGGGCCTCGTTGATAGTTTCAAGGGATGTCGCGGTAGTCGGCTCCCGGGCCCGTACTCTGGGCCTCTCTTTTAAAAGGGTGGATAATTATAGATAAAAGTTTGTGATGCCACCTGTGGTGTCGGGTGAGAATCACCAGCGCTGCGGCAGCCCTCTGAGGCCAGTGTTAGGGCAGCTTGCGTGGTATAGCTTCCCACAGGTGGAGCTAGGCCTCAGGGCAGCGGGGATGTAAGGATGCAGGACAGATATGACCCAGCCGGGTCGGAGCAAGAACAGGGACAGAGACGATAGTCACTTCAGTATCTTTTACTGATGGAAGTTCAGGCACACTCCGGAGCACTGTAGGGTGAAGGGTGCATTTCAGGATCCTCCCCAGTGAGCGGGTATAGGGCCTCCCGTTTCTTGCCTTTGTGTAGTAAGTTTCTGACCTGCCTGAAGCTAGGCCTAACTTGGTTTCTGTTCTGCACCGGCTGACTTTGTGGTAGGGCCTTCTCTTGGAGTACGCGCTCCCAGCTTGCGGGGCCTCCGTGACTCCTGGCTCTGTTACTTATCAGCTCTTGGGTGATCCTGGGACCTGAAGTCTTCCAGGGGTCTCCGTTTGTCTCTACAGGGTGATATACGACCCTGTAGACGCGGACCCGGTGTCCGGTATATGTTTTCTGGGGTGAGCTTGTACAGCTCCTCTGCCCCCAATGCTACATACTCCTCTAGCCTTCGGCCTACTCGGGGCCTTCCCTATTTATATCCCTAACGGGCTCCCTCTGGTGGTCTGAGGTGGAAGGTGGAGGTGTGTGTATGCTGTGGGGGCCTCTTGTGGAGGAATTCGTTCATGCACCCTTCCAGGATCTGTGGTACCAAGCGCAGCTGGGCACCACAGGTGCGGTTGTTAGAAAGGAGAAGACCCACTCCTCCACCATTTCTGTTGCCAGGGTGAGGAGTGTGGGTGAAGTGGAGGCCGCCGTAACACAGCGCTGCAGGGGAGGCAGTGTCAGAGGGTGTCAGCCATGTTTCGGTGAGGCCCAGGAAGGAGAAATTGCGGGAGGTAAAGAGGTCATGAATCACTTGGAGCTTATTGCAGACAGAGTGGGCATTCCAGAGTGCTCCACAGAGAGGGAGCAGGGGGGTGGACGTCATGGGGACGGGTTTTAGGTAGCAGAGGTTGCGGTAGTTAATTTTTGGTTTGGAGCGATTGGATGGGGAATAAGTGGGAAGTGGCAGCTGTGGGGGTCCAGGATTAGGGGATATGTCGCCAGCAGTCATGAGAAGCAGAGAGAGGGAGAGCAGGTGGGAGAAGGCGAATCGCCGGCTTGTTTTGTGTTTTGGTAGGATAGATCTAAGGTTGAAGAGCAGGATGGCAGATGAGGTCAGGTGGGGAGGTAAGAGGGACGGAGAGATGATTATTTGGTTAAAGGGTGCTGGGGCTTGGGGATAGCGATGGAGAGTGAGGCTTAGTAGAGCAAAAACTGTAAGAGCATATGTTAGCATAGTGAAAGGATAGGAGTAGGTTCAAAGAAAAGCTGGGAAAATGTGATAAGTAGTGCTTACTGTTCCCTTCTGGTCTCTTCTGGTTTATTCTTGGTATATTCCTTTAATAATAATACACTTGTTGCAGATACACAGACCATAGTCATCAAACCTATCTGTGCACATTTATACATCTATGATTAGACCAGGTGTGAGCAGAGGGGAATCAGAGAATCATAGCAGGGGTTAATTAAGATAGAGCTAATGTGGGCGTATTACTTGCTATAGAACAAGGACTGCAGACAGGCCAAAATGGATAGATAGTGAGGTGTGAATGGGGATCAAAGGATTACAGGAAATTACAACTAGGAAAATATACTGGGAGACACAGATACACAGGTGTGAATTGAGTG
The DNA here is from genome assembly GCF_046119375.1 of Phyllobates terribilis. Lineage (NCBI taxonomy): Eukaryota > Metazoa > Chordata > Amphibia > Anura > Dendrobatidae > Phyllobates > Phyllobates terribilis. Next base: position 795,544,471 of record NW_027362761.1, read on the forward strand.
CTATGATTATGAGGGATGTTACAAGAATTAACAGACAGAAACCAAGACAGACAGATTAATATAACAGGGATCAATGAATACAGCAGATATTGGATGCAGGAGACATACCTGTGGATGAAACAGATGGATTGTCAGATCAGAATTGGAGGTAATCGTGAATAGTATATACCATGGAATTACATTTTTGCCATTCCTGGTATATTCCTTTAATAGTAATACACTTATTGCCGATACACTTGCTGCAGATACACAGAGTTTGTATATAATAGTTTAGTACAACCCAAGTATTAGATATTAGTGACATAATAAGACACAGCCTATAGATATTAGGGACAACTGCCTTAATCATAGAACCATAGCACCCTAGAGATCAAGATACAGGTGCATCTCACTAAAATAGAATATTATCAAAAAGTTAATTTATTTCAGTTCTTCAATACAAAAAGTGAAACTCCTATATTATATAGAGTCATTACAAACAGAGTGATCTATTTCAAGTGTTTATTTCTGTTAATGTTGATGATTATGGCTTACAGCCAATGAAAACACAAAAGTCATTATCTCAGTAAATTAGAATACTTTATAACAACAGCTTTAAAAATGTTTTTAAAATCAGAAATGTTGGCCTACTGAAATGTATGTTCAGTAAATGCACTCAGTACTTGGTCGGGGCTCCTTTTGCATCACCCCATCCAAGTAATCATAGAGTGGAGGCTTGACCGCATACAATACTCCTCGCACATAAACCAGTGACACTTGTCAGGCGACAGATACATACATAAGCGTCACAGCTACGTCGATCAATGGGGATCAAGCGTGTCATAGACACGCATAAGCATTGCAGGGTATTAGGTCAGCAATCAGAGCAGGGAAATGTGATGTCCCATCCTGGGAACAGGTCAAAAAGTAAAAAAAAAGGTTTAAAGAATTGTAAAAATATTTTAAAAAATCACAAAATAAAGAACAAAAAAATAAAAGAAATATTAGGCTATGTGCCCACGATGCAGAAATGCTGCATATTTTTTACGCTTCTCCCTGGCAGGAAAAATGCATGCGGATTTTACATGCGTTTTTCCCGCCAGGTAGAAGCGTTTGTCAAGCATTTTTGCATGCATTTCTGCATGCGGGTTATCAAGCGCTTTTCCAAGCGATTTTAGCATCACTTGGAAAAGTGCTTGACAACTTGGCCACACTATATAAATCCATGCAAACGGCATGGATTTATATAGTGTGACCAAGTAATAGTTTAAAAAAAAGAATAAGAATGGTGAAAAATAAAAAATAACGATTATACTCTCCCGATGGCCCGCGGTCTCCCCGGTGTCTCGCGGTGGTGTGAAGGACCTGCGATGACGTCACTGAGTCATGTGACAGGTCACGTGACCGCCGACGTCAGCGGTCACGTGACCTGTCACATGACTCAATGACGTCATGTCAGGTCCTCACACCACCGCGAGCCGCCCAACACACCGCACGCATCGCTGAGGAGGCCGGGGGACATCGGAAGGTAAGTATAATCTTTATTTTTTATTTTATTCTTTTTTTAACAGGTACTATGGTACCCAGGTCTGGATGAGAGTCTCCTCTCCTCTAGACCTGGGTACCATCCGCACATTGAACCGTGTGATATCCGCTTGTGCAGATATGCGGATGCGGATGTCACGCGGTCCAGTGCAAGTCAATGGCGGCGATTACGCTGCGTGTCCGCAAAATTAATGGACATGCTGCGTATTGTTCTGCAATAATAATCCGCAGCGGAAATTTCTGCAGCAGCACACAGGCGGATTATCATTGGGGACAATGGGGCACGTATTGCCAAGCGTTTTTTAAGCGTTTTCGCTGCAGAAATTCCGCAGCAAAAACGCTTGAAAAATGCATAGTGGGCACGCAGCCTCATACCAATAAAAACATATGTTTATTTAAAAACAAAAATAAAAAACTAAAGTACACATATTTGGAATCGGCGAGTCCTTAAGTGAAAAACGGAAAAAAAAAAATGTAGCAAAAAACTTTTTCATGATGCCACTGAAAAAAGTGAAATAAAACGGTATAGCTGAAAACGACATCTTGTCCCTCAAAAATCAAGCCACCCTACATCTCCATCAGCAGAAAAATATAAAAAACTATAGCTCTCAGAATATAGCGATGCATAATCGTACTAACCTGAATAATAAAGCTGTCTTATGAATTTTACAACACAGTGAACAGCATAAAAAAAAGTATTGAATTGGTCATTTTCGTGAATTCTGCCTCCCAAAAATCGGTTTAGAAAGCGATCAAAAAATGTTACGTGCCCAAAAATTGTGTCAATAAAAACGTGAACTCATCCCACAAAAATCAAGCCGTCACGTGACTCTGTTGGCAGAAATAAAGAAAAATTATATCTCTCAAAATATGGCGATGCAAAAACTTTCTTTTGCAAAAAAAAAAACGTTTTCTAGTGTGCAATAGTTGCCAAACATAACAAACTATATCAATCTGGAATTGCTGTAATGGCACTGACCCAAAAGAATAAAGTCGCCTAATCACTTATACTGCACGAGGAACGGCATAAAAAATAACTGAAACCAATTCTTGACCTGTTGTTGATTTGTTGATTCTCCCTCACAAAGATCAAGGCTCAGCTCACATTTATCCTGTGCTCTACGCTGAGTGCTTACACTGGGGTTTCCGTGTAAATCTCTGAAATACGTGATTCGGACGGAGCCCCCAATGGAAGATTCAATGTAATGACAGATGGAGACAATGTGGACGTCGTCTGGCCTGTGATCTAGCAGTGTCTGTCTTTTTAAGCGTGCATAAAAGCGCAGTCGACTACAGGTTTGTGCACCTTCGAAAAGAAGGACACCACTGAACAGAGGCCAGACGGACTCCAGAGAAACTCTGCTGCTTCATTACAGTGAATGGATCCCTCGGGGGTTTCATCAGAATCACGTCATTTGGAGATTTAGGGCTCATACCCATATGTGTTCAAAAAAAGTTTCGATATCTGGACCGAAAAAACGGACGAGTGTCATGCGAGAACAATGCGATTTTTAAAACGGAAAATCCGTATGTCATCTGTATGTCATGCATATGCAATCCTTATGGGATGTGTTTTTCACAGGAGATATAAATGCATAATCAAACTTGATTTGTAGGTAATTGTAGTGTGCTATCCCTATATAAATTCTTTAGCAACATGAGTGATGCTGAGTAGGCATGAGCGAACATTTTAATGTTCAGTTCGGAAAAGTTTGCCGAACAAATTGATATTGGCCGAATTTATTTGTCGAATATTCATCGAACATTTCCGAAGTCAGGAGTCAATGGGGGGGGACCAAAAAAATGCATAGAGAACACCTAGAAATGGGACCAAAAGCTGCCAAAACACATCAAATTAGGTGTAGACACCAGGGAAGTGCCATCAATTGACCCAGAGTACAAGTACAGGGTGGGCCATTTATATGGATACACCTAAATAAAATGAGAATGGTTGGTGATATCAACTTCCTGTTTGTGGGCACATTAGTATATGGGAGGGGGGAAACTTTTCCAGATGGGAGGTGACCATGGCGGCCATTTTGAAGTTGGCCATTTTGGATCCAACTTTATTTTTTTCACTGGGAAGAGGGTCATGTGACACATCAAACTTATTGAGAATTTCATAAGAAAAACAACGGTGTGTTTGGTTTTAACGTAACTTTATTCTTTCATGAGTTATTTACAAGTTTCTCTTTGTTTACAGCCATTGACATGTCGCAGAGGTTAACACGTCGTGAGGAGCGGATAGAAATTGTGTTGATGTTTGGTGAACGCAGTGCTCGGGTCATTGCAGTAGACTTCAATGCAAGACACCCTACAATACCACCCATCTCCCATGCTACAGTTAGCAAACTGCTTGCCAAATTTCGTGAAACAGGTTCAGTGTTGGATTTGCCAAAATGTGGACGCAAGAAAACTGTCACTAATGAAGAAACATCAGTGGCTGTCCTAGCTTCATTCAGCAAGAGCCCACAGCGTAGCACTCGCCGCATGTCACTGGAGAGTGGCATCAGTCGAACATCCCTTCGGCGGATATTAGCTACTCACAAATGGCACCCTTACAAAATCCAGCTGCTGCAGCATCTCAACGAGGATGACCCAGATCGGCACACTGAATTTGCAGAATGGGCAAAGCAAAAATTGGAACAGGACCCTCAGTTTACACAGAACATTATGTTCAGTGATGAGGCAAACTTTTTTGTGAATGGTGAAGTTAACAAACAAAACCACCGCTATTGGTCTGACACTAACACACAGTGGATAGATCTCTCCAAGACTGTTGGAACACAAAATTGATGGTATGGTGTGGTATATGGGGTACAAAGATAGTAGGTCCATTCTTCATCAGTGGAAATCTCAATGCCAATGGATATCTGAAATTACGACATGATGATGTGTTGCCCTCTTTATGCGCTGAAGATGGCAAGTTCCCTGAGTTTTTCCAACAAGATGGTGCACTACCACATTATGGGTGTCAGGTCCGAGCATTCCTACATGAACAGTTTCCTGGAAAGTGGATTGGTCATCGTGGGCCAGTTGAATGGCCACCAAGGTCTCCCGATCTGACCCCCTTAGACTTTTATATTTGGGGTCATCTGAAGGCAATTGTCTATGCTGTGAAGATGCGAGATGTGCAGCATCTGAAACAACGGATACTGGAAGCCTGTGCTAGCATTTCTTCTGCGGTGTTGCTATCAGTGTGTCAAGAGCGGGAGAAGAGGGTTGCATTGACAATCCAACACAATGGGCAGCACTTTGAACACATTTTATAAGTGGTCATAAACTTGTAAATAACTCATGAAAGAATAAAGTTACGTTAAAACCAAGCACACCATTGTTTTTCTTATGAAAGTTTGATGTGTCACATGACCCTCTTCCCAGTGAAAAAAATAAAGTTGGATCCAAAATGACTGACTTCAAAATGGCCACCATGGTCCCCACCCATCTGGAAAAGTTTTCCCCCTCCCATATACTAATGTGCCACAAACAGGAAGTTGATATCACCAACCATTCACATTTTATTTAGGTGTATCCATATAAATGGCCCACCCTGTGCTATAATTATTATTACTGTGACAGCCACATTTATTCAGTTGTGCTTTACATGTCAAAAGGGGTCACCGACTGGTACAACAGGAGAGAGGACCCTGCCTGCGAGAGCGCACTGTCACGGACGTGGTTTGTTTTGTCATTCAAAAGAGTAATTTATAAAACCAATGGATGAATTTAACGTCAAGTTATAAGCTTTTATTTACATAACATGGATAAGCGACATAACTTCTGTCAGGGAGTGTAGAGCCTCTGATGGTGAGGTTAGACTTGGCTCCCGGTGAACGCCAGGTGCCTCTCCAGGACAGACCAAAGGACGTGCAGCAGCTGGACCCAGTAGGACAGACTAGATGGGCAAAGTCTGTATCAGGAGTGCAGCAGGCAGAGTCTGTATCAGGAGTGCAGCAGGCAGAGTCTGTATCAGGAGTGCAGCAGGCAGAGTCTGTATCAGAGTGCAGCAGGCAGAGTCTGTATCAGAGTGCAGCAGACAGAGTCTGTATGAGGAGTGCAGCAGGCTGAGTCTGTATGAGGAGTGCAGCAGGCAGAGTCTGTATGAGGAGTGCAGTAGGCAAAGTCTGTATGAGGAGTGCAGCAGGCAGAGTCTGTATCAGGAGTGCAGCAGACAGAGTCTGTATGAGGAGTGCAGTAGGCAGAGTCTGTATGAGGAGTGCAGCAGGCAGAGTCTGTATCAGAAGTGCAACAGGCCAAGTCTGTATCAGGAGTGCACCAGGCAGAGTCTGTATCAGGAGTGCACCAGGCAGAGTCTGTATCAGGAGTGCAGCAGGCAGAGTCTGTATCAGGAGTGCAGCAGGCAGAGTCTGTAACAGAGTACAGCAGGCAGAGTCTATATCAGGAGTGCAGCAGGCAGAGTCTGTATCAAGAGTGCAGCAAGGACTGGTACGCAACCTTACACAACTTAGACTGCAGAACAGGAAGGTTCCCCTACAGCCAACCCAACAGATGGAGACCCAATCAGGATTCCCCACATTTAAAAAAAATTGTATCAGATGTCAGCAAAGTGGCATCAATTTCACTACTGTAAAAATAGTGTAAATAAGACCCAAACCTCTTCCAGTACAGCCAACCCAGAAGATGGAGACCTAACCAGGAGTGTTCACATTGCCCTAAATGAGGGCACAACACCACCGAAGTGGCATCAATGTCATCAAACTACAAGTAGTTTAAAGCAGACCCATACATGTCCCACTACTGCCAACCCAGGAGATGCAGACTCAATCGGAAGTGTTTACATTTAAAAAAATAGGGCCTAAGACCACCATTTCCGTGGCCAACAGATTGGAGATGGTGGAGTTCAACCTCTTAGCTTTGTCATGTGTAGGATGAAACAATCTTTTACGTGACCACAACAGCGGGATTGAGGGCTGGCTGCAGTGCTGAGAGACGTCAGAGTACGGTGAAACGGACAAACCGATAAACCGTGAGTGAGGTGCAGGCGGAGATGTTACGGTGGATTGAGAAACGTGTGGTGTGCTCAGGGAAACAAACACAGCATGCATGTCTGCTTCACTTACAGCTGACGGGCTGTCACTCAGCCTAACTGCAGCGGGTATACAGCTGGTTCTGTCGGACACCTGCGTGACAGAACTTGGCATGGTAACAGAGGAGGAGGAAGAAGCAGCAGAGGTGTTTGATTAGGCAGCTAATGGTTGTTTATTGAAAATCAATTTAGAGTTTATTACGTTTGCGTACCCATTTGGGGAGAACAATATCTGCACCAAAGGCTCAATTTCACTACAGTATAACTATAGAAATGCATGGAGACCAAAACCTCTTCCACTACAGTCAACCCAATGGATGAAGACCCATTCAGGATTCCCCACATTTCCAAAAATTAGCGGCAGACGCCAACAAAGTGTAATCAGTTTCACTACAGTAGAAATAGTGTAAATGAGACCCACATCTCTTCCAGTACAGACAATCCAAGAGATGGAGACCTAACCAGGAGTGTTCACATTGCCCTAAATGAGGGCCTAACACCACCGAAGTGGCATCAATTTCACTAGAGTATAAGTATTGCAAAGGAGGCCGAAACCAGTTCCACTACAGCCAACCCAATAGATGGAGACCCAATCATGATTCTCCACATTTCAAAAAAATACTGGCAGACACTAGCAATGTCTAATCAATTTCACTACAGTAGAAATAGTGTAAATAAGACCCACACCTCTTCCAGTACAGCAAACCCAGGAGGTGGAGACCTAACCAGGAGTGTTCACATTGCCCTAAATGAGGGCCTAACACCACCGAAGTGGCATCAATTTCACTAGAGTATAAGTATTGTAAAGATGGCCAAAAGCACTTCCTCTACAGCCAACCCAATAGATGGAGACTAGAGATGAGCGTTGTTCTACTCGAACTGTTCGCCAATCTCAAATTCTAGCTGTTTTGGGCGGTGTTCGAGCCGTTCGGCGAACACGAACAATTTGAGAAAAATTCGGCTGTTCGAGGTTATGTTCGATAACTGTTCGTGCACCAAAATCATAACTGGATTTTTTCTCAGTAATGATGAAAATTAATGTTAATACGCAGTTTGAGTGTACAGTGGGGTGGGGGGAGGGGCAGGGGATGGATCTCTGCAGGAACAATGAAGATCTCCATTTTTTTTTCTCTTTCCCGCATTTGCAGTGGGGAGGTGCAATCTGTCAGCCTATCAGCAGCGCACACACGGAGCGAAGTGCTTTTTTTCACACAAGCAAGGGCATGTGTCATTGGCAGTGTATGTCACATGTCCTTGCCCTATAAGACCAAGCCATTTTCCCCGTCGCCACCATTTTCTCACTGCTGCAGCTGCGTGTTAGACGGCACCGCTGTTGCTGTGTGCGCTATACCTTGTTAATTTCAAGCAAATTTTCGCACAAATATACAGATAGCTTGGGAGTAGGGAATAGTTGTGATTGCAGTCCTTTTAAGGACTAGGTTACAGCATTTCCTACGACTTTTATCAGGGAGGTCTGTGCTCTTAAATAGATAGGTTGTGGGAGTAAAGACTAATTGTAATTGGAGTCCTTTTCAGGACTAGGTTACATGAGTTCCTATCAGTTTTTGCCAGGCAGGTCTGTGCCAGTGCTGTGCAAGTTTTTTTCACAGCATTTGGCTGAATCTAGCAAAGCTAATCCTTTTTGGCCTATTGCAGAGTGTGTTAGTCAGTGGAGTAGCCTATCTGTGTTGCAAGATATAACACCTGTGTATAGAATACCAATTTTTTTACTGCACCTAGTGAAGTAAAATCTTTTGGGCATAGCATCATTCTATTAGTCCATCTATACTGACCTCCATCAGGTTGCAAACTGAATATAATTTTTTTCTGCATCTAGCTCTGAAAAAATATTTGGGCTTCTAGCAGTGTGTGGGACTTGGTCTATTAGTCCATCTATACTGACCTCCATCAGGTTGCAAATTAAAAATAATTTTTTTCTTCATTTAGCTCTGAAAAAATATTTGGGCTTCTAGCAGTGGGTGAGACTTGTTCTATTAGTCCTTCTATACTGACCTCCAGCAGGTTGCAAATCGAATATAATTTTTTTCTGCATCTAGCTCTGAAAAAATAGTTGGGCTTCTAGCGGTGTGTGGGACTTGGTCTATTAGTCCATCTATACTGACCTCCATCAGGTTGCAAATTAAAAATATTTTTTTTCTGCATCTAGCTCTGAAAAAATATTTGGGCTTCTAGCAGTGTGTGGGACTTGGTCTATTAGTCCATCTATACTGACCTCCATCAGGTTGCAAATTAAAAATAATTTTTTTCTGCATCTAGCTCTGAAAAAATATTTGGGCTTCTAGCAGTGTGTGGGACTTGGTCTATTAGTCCATCTATACTGACCTCCATCAGGTTGCAAATTAAAAATAATTTTTTTCTGCATCTAGCTCTGAAAAAATATTTGGGCTTCTAGCAGTGTGTGGGACTTGGTCTATTAGTCCATCTATACTGACCTCCATCAGGTTGCAAATTAGAAATAATTTTTTTCTTCATTTGGCTCTGAAAAAATATTTGGGCTTCTAGCAGTGTGTGGGACTTGTTCTATTAGTCCTTCTATACTGACCTCCAGCAGGTTGCAAATTGAATATAATTTTTTTCTGCATCTAGCTCTGAAAAAATAGTTGGGCTTCTAGCGGTGTGTGGGACTTGGTCTATTAGTCCATCTATACTGACCTCCATCAGGTTGCAAATTAAAAATAATTTTTTTCTGCATCTAGCTCTGAAAAAATATTTGGGCTTCTAGCAGTGTGTGGGACTTGGTCTATTAGTCCATCTATACTGACCTCCATCAGGTTGCAAATTAAAAATAATTTTTTTCTGCATCTAGCTCTGAAAAAATATTTGGGCTTCTAGCGGTGTGTGGGACTTGGTCTATTAGTCCATCTATACTGACCTCCATCAGGTTGCAAATTAAAAATAATTTTTTTCTGCATCTAGCTCTGAAAAAATATTTGGGCTTCTAGCAGTGTGTGGGACTTGGTCTATTAGTCCATCTATACTGACCTCCATCAGGTTGCAAATTAAAAATAATTTTTTTCTGCATCTAGCTCTGAAAAAATATTTGGGCTTCTAGCGGTGTGTGGGACTTGGTCTATTAGTCCATCTATACTGACCTCCATCAGGTTGCAAATTAAAAATAATTTTTTTCTGCATCTAGCTCTGAAAAAATATTTGGGCTTCTAGCAGTGTGTGGGACTTGGTCTATTAGTCCATCTATACTGACCTCCATCAGGTTGCAGATTAAAAATAATTTTTTTCTTCATTTAGCTCTGAAAAAATATTTGGGCTTCTAGCAGTGTGTGGGACTTGTTCTATTAGTCCTTCTATACTGACCTCCAGCAGGTTGCAAATTGAATATAATTTTTTTCTGCATCTAGCTCTGAAAAAATAGTTGGGCTTCTGGCGGTGTGTGGGACTTGGTCTATTAGTCCATCTATACTGACCTCCATCAGGTTGCAAATTAAAAATAATTTTTTTCTGCATCTAGCTCTGAAAAAATATTTGGGCTTCTAGCAGTGTGTGGGACTTGGTCTATTAGTCCATCTATACTGACCTCCATCAGGTTGCAAATTAAAAATAATTTTTATCTGCATCTACAGTACCTCTGAAAAAATATTTGGGCTTCTAGCAGTGTGTGGGACTATTTGTATTAGTCCATCTATACTGACCTCCATCAGGTTGCAAATTCAAAATAATTTTTTTCTGCATCTAACCCAGCCAATAGTTTTGGCCTAATACCACAGTTTGGCCACTCAGCTCTGCTCGGTTACCATCCATTGTTTTTTTGTGCAAACAACTCCAGAGTTGTGAATTAGTTAACCACCAAAATGAGTGGAAAAAGGCCTGCTGCTGGTGGAAAGGGGAATAGGCGTGTTGGGAAGGGGAAAAAAGGTTGTGTCCGTGGGGTAGGTGTTAAAGCAACAGTAACATCTGCAGAAGAAAGACCATCTTCCAGCCAAACTAAAATGTCTACTTCTTTTAGCGGACAAAGTGATAAGATCCCTTTCTTACGGCCACGCCAATCGCTACAAATTCCAGATGAGGCACAAAAACAGCAGGTGCTTCAACGGATATCAAGTGCTCCTTTAAGTGGGCTCTCCTCCACATCAACTTCAACATCACAAATACTCCAGTCCTCAAAGGTGTCACCCAAATCGCACTTGCTTCCTCACAGCTCCCAAATCTCCAGCTGCCCGTCTGAGTATGAGGTAGAACAGATGGTTGAGTCTGCAGAGCTGTTTACTCATACTATAGCCTGGGAATCAGAGGTCGACTCCAGCGCTTCTGTGAATCCAGACGAGGAAATGATCTGCACTGATGCCCAGAATCTTTATGAGTCGGATCCAGGACCAGACGCAGAAGGTTCTGACCATAATGTAGACCCTCATTCCCAAACTGTAACTCCTGTTGGTGGAGACAATGAGGAAGACGATGATAAGACTCAAATACCTGATTGGAGCGACAACTTTAGTTTTTTGTCAGGGCAGGAACAGGTTGGCTCTGAGGACGACGGGTGTGATAACGCACAGGGTGATGATGATGAGGTCGGAGATCCCACTTACTGTCAACCCACAGTCAGCCAAGAGATGAGGTCAGCAGAGGAGGTGGAGGAAGATGCTAGTGACGACGAGGTCAGGTTGCGCCTTCCTGGACAGAGACGTAGTACTGGAAGCACGTCAACAACTGCATCCTCAAACACAACTCTGCCTCTCACCACAAGTCGTGGTGGCTCTTCAGGTCGCATGGGTGCTAAGCGTTGCATAGCCTGGGTATTTTTTCAGATCGATAAAGATGACCCAACTCGTGTTATCTGTAACATTTTTCAGCAAAAGCTAAGTAGAGGCCAAAAAATACATAGTTTGAGTACTTCATGCATGAACCGGCACATGGACATGAAGCATAAGTTGCAGTGGGAAGCTCAGTGTGCTACAATGCGGCCTAGCCGGCCGGGCCAATCACCGTCTGCCATATCTTGTGCATCCGCGGCCTCTTCATCCTCTGTGACTGGGGGGACAGCAGTCACACCTGTTTTGGGGCGCAGACCTGCCACCTCTTTACCCGCAACAGCCAGCGTGATTGGCAGGTCATCATTTTCTTTGGAGGTGGTAACACCAGCTGGTGTTGAGCGCTGTCCGACATCGATAGCACCACCTTTGGATCAAGGCAACCTAACATGTCCGCCTGCATCTTCCTCACAGACCGGCAGTTTGCCGGGGACACCCTTATCAACCCCGTCTAAGCACAATAGCCAGCCCTCGGTCCCTCAGATGTGGACAAGTAAAAGACCATTTCCTCCTAGCCATGAGAAAGCTAAGAGGTTGAATTTCACCATCTGCAAGCTCTTGGCTATAGAAATGCTGCCTTTCCGCCTGGTGGACACAGAGGATTTTCGAGACCTTATGTCCGTCGCAGTGCCCCAGTACCAGATGCCCAGTCGGCACTACTTCTCAAAGAAAGGTGTGCCTGCGCTCCACCAGCATGTCGCACACAACATCACCGCTTCTTTGAGAAACTCTGTGTGTGACAGGGTGCATTTCACCACAGACACTTGGACGAGTAGGCATGGACAGGGGCGTTACATGTCGCTGACTGGGCACTGGGTAACTATGGTGACAGCAGGACAAGGGGCTGCTGTCCAAGTCTTGCCGTCCCCACGAGTTGTGCGTCAATCCTCTTTATGTCAAAGTTCCTCCACTGCTTCTGCCTCCTCAACCTCCTCTCGGTCTTCCACCTGCACCCAAAGCCTGTCTGGTCATGCCACAAGCTTTCTAACTGCGCAGAAGGGATCCTGCACACCTCCTTACTATGCTGGCAGTAGGGCTCAACGTCATCAGGCGGTTTTTACATTGAAATGTCTGGGAAATGTGAGTCACACAGCTGAGGAGTTGTGGTCAGCTCTGGAGAACCAATTTCATGAATGGTTGTCTCCACTGGACCTGAAACCAGGGAAGGCCGTGTGCGACAATGCTGCAAACCTGGGTGCGGCCCTTCGCCGGGGCAATGTCACACACGTGCCTTGTATGGCTCACGTGTTGAACCTGGTTGTCCAGTAATTTTTAGCCCACTATCCCAGACTAGATGGCCTTCTGCAGAGGGCACGGTCGCTGTGTGCTCACTTCCGCCGTTCGCATCCCGCAGCTCAGCGACTTACATCTCTACAGAAGTCGTTGGGCCTGCCACTTCACCGGCTAAAATGCGATGTGCCTACCCGGTGGAATTCAACTCTGCACATGTTGCAGCGACTGTGGCAGCACCGACAAGCCCTGGTGCAATACGTTCTGACGTATAGCCTGGGCCAACGAGATTCAGAGGTGGGGCAAATCACGCTGGAGGAGTGGTCTCAGATCAGGGACCTATGCACCCTTCTGCACAGTTTTGAAATGGCGACGAAGATGTTTAGTGCTGACGATGCCATTATCAGCATGACTATTCCGGTGATTTACATGCTGGAGCACATGTTAAACAGAATTCGGAGTCAGGTGGTGGCACAAGAGGAGGTGGAGGAAGTAGAGGAGGAGGAGTTGTATGCGGAAGGGCTAACATCTGCAAGGTCCAGACGGTCGGCAGCACCAAGGCGGCAGGCATGTGAGGGTGGGGGAGATGGTTTTACCAGAGCGCATGGTAGCAGCCAAACTAGTGAGGAAGGTGCAGGAGCCCAGGAAGAAGTGGAGGACGAACTGATGGAAGACTCATCAGATGAGGGAGACCTTGATCACATTTCTGTTGTGCGAGGTTGGGGGGAGAGGACAGAGGAAGGAAGCATGATTGTTACCTCGCCACCAACACAACAGGGACTTGGTGCTCCTGGATGCGCAACACACATGAGTGCCTTCTTGCTGCACTACCTGCAACATGACCCTCGAATTGTGAGAATTAGAAATAATCCTGACTACTGGGTTGCCACACTGTTAGATCCCCGGTACAAAAGTAAATTTGCAGAAATTATTCCTGCCATAGAAAGGGATGCACCCATGCAGGAGTATCAGCAGAGACTGTTGCAGAATCTTACATGTGCTTTTCCACAAAATACCAGTGGTGCACGTAGTGAATCTCACAGTTCCAACTTGCCAACCGTGGGACCGTCAAGTGTTCAGCACTCAAACCGTAACAGAACCACAGTATCTGCTGGTAACATCAATTTTGCGGAATCATTTCACCACTTTTTTAGCCCATCCTTTGCAAGGCCACAGGAGACAAGAAGTCTGACACATAGTCAACGCCTAGAGACGATGGTACAGGAGTATCTCCAAGTAAACATTGAAGCCACGACTGTGTCACTGGACCCTTGCTCTTTTTGGGCTTCCAATCTGGATAAATGGCCGGAGCTAGCCACTTACGCCTTGGAGATCTTGTCATGCCCCGCAGCCAGCGTTCTGTCTGAACGTGTGTTCAGCGCTGCTGGTGGTGTGCTGACAGATAAGCGCACGCGGCTCTCCACTGATAATGTAGACAGACTCACGTTCATAAAGATGAACAAATCATGGATCCGAAACGACTTTTCTACCCCTGTGTCATCCTGGGGAGAGTAAAAGCTTGATGATTGGTTAAAATCACCCTACCAACCGTTTTAAGCTTTCAAATTACTAATCATGTTTATCTGTATCTTGACTGGAAAATAATTTGGGCTTTGTAGCAGTGTGCAGCACTGATCCTATTAGGCCATCTATACTAAAGCTTCACCAGATTTAAAATTAAAAATAATTTTTAGCTGCATCTAGCCCGGAAAATAATTTTGGGGCTCCGAGATGCGCAAGGCACATAAGTGCCTTCTTGCTGCACTACCTGCAGCATGACCCTCATATTGTCAGAATTCGAAGTAATCATGACTACTGGGTTGCCACACTCTTAGATCCCCCAAACTTTTCGATCAACCTTTTCATTTTAATAAAGACCAAAAAAATGGTCATTTTTGAAATTATAAGCATTAGCAGGTTGTTAGAAACTGAAATCAAACAGTTTTCAACTCAAAACTTTATTCTAGGTGATGTTACATTTTCACATAGGACCCCTTGTTCGAAAGGAGCTTCTGAACTCTCTCGTCCATTGAATTTGTCAGGTTTTGGATGGTTTCTGCTTCAATTGTTTTGCATGAGGACAGAATACCCTCCCAGAGCTGTTGCTTAGATGTGAACTGCCTCCCGCCATCATAGACACTCCTTTTAATGATGCTCCAAAGGTTCTGAATGGGGTAGAGGTCAGGGGAGCATGGGGGTCACACCATAAGTTTGTCCCCTTTTATGCCCATATCAGCCAGAGATGCAGATGTTTTATGTGCAGCATGAGATGGTGCATTATCATGCAGAAAAATGATCTTGCTGTGAAATACACGGTTCTTCTTCTTGAACCATGGCAGGAAGTGCTGTTTGAGAAAATCCACATACATTATGGAGTTCATCTTTAGCGCCTTCAGGGATCCTAAAGGGGCCGGCAATATCTCTCCCCATGATTCCAGCCCAAAACATTACTCCACCTCCTCCTTGTTGGCGCTGTAGCCGTGTTTGCGTGGGGTGTCCATCAACCAGCCATCCTCCACTCCATCCATCTGGACCATCGAGCGCTGCACAGCACTCATCCGTGAACAAAACAGTTTTGAAATCAGTCTTCATGTAATGTTTGGCCCACTGGAGCCGTTTCTGCTTGTGTGAAGTGGATAGAGGAGGTCGACAGGATGGCGCATGCACAGCTGCAAACCTCTGAAGGACCCTGCATCTTGTTGTTCGGGGGACGTTGGAGGCACAAGCAGCTTCAAAAACTTGTCTGCTGCTATGACAAGGCTTTTTTGCCGCTGCTCTTTCAACCTGACGTAATTGCCTGTAGGAAAGAGTCCTCAATTTGCCCTTATCAGCACGCACACGTGTGTACTGTGAATCAGCTACATACTTCTTGATTGCCAAGACACTTCATCCTGATCATCGCACAATGTTGATTGTAGTCATGCCTTGACCTAAACACTCCACAATTTGTTGCTTCTCAGCAGCCGACACATCCTTTTTCTTTCCCATTTTGGCAGAAAATGTAGGCTGCTTAATAATGTGAGAGAGCCGTCTTAAGTAGTCTTGCCTTTCATTGGACACACCTGCCAAACTAATTAGCACAGGTGTCTGCAATTGCTTACAGTGATATAAAGAGCCCTGACACACATCACCATCAATGAGTTTAACTGACAAACAAACAAATTCTTCCCTTATCACTCCTAAACACTTTTTGTATAATAATTTGGAACGCAGTGTACATGTGCTTTTCCACAAAACACCAGTGGTTCACGTAGTGAATCTTACAGTTCTAACTTGCCAACCGTGGTCTGTATGGAGTTGTTCAATAAAGGGCCCAAAATTAAGATAACATAGATGGGAGAGGGCTCTATGAATAGGAATTCCTAAGTATTTGATACCCTGTGAGGGCCAGGCAAAGGGAAAGTTGGACTGGATGGAATCCTATATGGATTTGGGGAGGGAGACATCGAGGGCCTCAGACTTCGCTGCATTGATTTTAAAATTTTACCATGTAACAAAGTGATCTATTTCAGCCATAACAGCATGGATGGATATATGTGATTGAGTGATATATACTAGGACATCATCAGCAAATAGAGAGCACTTGTACTCGGTGCCTCCCACCTCAATCCACCTAATATTGGGGTTATGGCGAATTGATGAGAGCAGGTGCTCCGTCACTAGGATGTATAAGAGAGGGGACAGAGGACATCACTGCCTTGTCCCATTGGTGATTGTGAAAGGTGATGAAAATGTTCTGACGCACCCCCTGGGCCTTGGGACACCCGGAGCCGGACCCTTTTTGGTGGATGCTGGTGGTTGTAGTCTTCGTGGCGGCGACCCAGTTCCGTGGCTCAGGGCGGTCAAACCAGTGGCGGAACTATTTATGTGGTTTTCATGTTTAAATGTCCGACTACGCCACCCGTGGATTGCGGTCAGAGTGAACCGCCGCTACAGGGCAGACCACTGAGGCTGGTGTTGTGGGTGCAGCAGAGCGTAGCATAACTCCCCACGGGAGGAGTATAGCCTCAGGGCAGTGTATGCGGAGGATGGGGGTGATGGTGCAGGGCAGCAGCAGTAACGACACGGAGTCAGTGATGCAGTTCAGGGCCTTTACTCACAGTTCTTATTATCCAGACCACGTCTGCAGGTAACGGCTGCCCACGTCGTACTGTGCTCACCAGGTGAGGGGCTCAGACAACTCCCAGATAACTTTGGAGCACTTCACAGGACCCCCTTTGTGTGTCCTTTGTCTGGCCTTTCTTACCAACACTTCTGTCCGGCTGCCTCGGGCCTCCTCTTGGTAAACTTGGCGCCAGTTTCCCTGACCCTATGTGGTGCCTTCCTAGCGGGTGTAGCGAGGGGCTGCGCCACATAAAATGTCAGAGCCTCCGGTTTCTAGCTGAGGGTCGTTTCCTGCCTCCACTAGTTCGGGGACCGGTCTCCCCCTTTGGCCTGACCCCTCCACGCAGGTGGATTCGGGCGTGCGGTGGCGACTCGCCCGTCCGCACCCCTGGGATCCCTTCATTCCTCGTTCCTGGAGCCTTCTCCGCTCCTCTTCCTTCCTTCTCCCTCTTCCAGGCCTGGGCCTCTGTTACTAGGCCCGCCTCCGGAGCAGAGCTCATGCAGAGCCCCTGCTCCCTGCCACTTCTGCTCAGACTTCTCTGCACTGAACTAAGATGGTGCCCACCTTTTATACTCCCTTCTCAATGCACCCAGGAACTGCTTCCTCCCTGCTCCTGCACTACAGGGTTCCCCTTCCTCAGTGTTCCCTCCCCCCACTCCAGCCAGGGACAGGGACTGTCGTGCCCATCTCAGGGGCATATTGGTCGCCCTGCCCCACGGCAATGTGGTGTAATGCATGCAGGTGTCGGGTCCTGATCCACACTCCATCCTTACCTGAGAGTGAGATATCACACCTCTGGGTGAGGTGCAATACGTCTGTAGCAACCGAGCCCTCAGGGTGCTACAGTTCCATTTATCTTCAGCCTAGGTGACGTATTGCGATACAGGGCCGTGATTTTGGCTATAAAAGGGTCCCCTAGACCCCTACCCCAAGCTTTTTAAGAGAATCATATATGGCGTGCCAGGAGACTCTATGGAATGCTTTCTCAGCATCCAACGAGAGTATCTAATTACAAATTTTTAACTGCATCTAGCCCAGGAAATACTTTGTGCCTAGTAGCAGTGTCTGCTAGTGAGCGGATTATCCCGGCTGTTAAGCAAGCTGCACCACCTGTAGTTTAGACACTTAATTTTTTCAAAGGAAATGCTTCGGGACCATGGGATACTTAGTGAAGAGCATCAGGAGGCACCCCAAGGCATAGGGGCTGGGACTGGCAGTAGGATGCCTTGCGGTGGACAGCCGAGCTCGATCCTTATAAAAGCTTTTTAACTGCAGCAGCTTTAGTGGACGCTACTGGAGCTGGAATTACCGCGGCTGCTGGCATGAGACTTGCCCTCCAATAGATCCTTGTAAATGGATTTAAAGTGTATTCATTCAAATTAGAGAGACAATTTAAATTAAAAAGCTTAGAGCTGCCTCCACCACAGGGGGGCTCGCTCGACCCACCAGCGGACAGGCACCAGTATTGGGAGAGGGGGGCTGGCCGTCAGGGTTCACCGCGGCTCTGGCACAAACCCGGCGACACGGAGGTGGCACGGGCAGGAGCGGACTGGCCGTGTCGGCTTCTCACTTTTTGGATTTTAGAAGGGCATGACATGCCTATATCTGTGTCTCCCCCTCCTTTTACTCCTCCACCTCTTTTATTTTCGCATGACTATATGTACTTGTCACTTTTCCATGTGTTAGTTATGTCTTCTGAGCAGTTTGTCAGCTTTTGGACACCTTTGAAGGTGTTTTCTATGTGTTTCTATGTGTTTTTGTTTGCCTGCCATTGGTTTTAACGGTGTTCGAAGGTGTTCGACGAACAGTTCGATGAACAGTTCGGCGAACACACGGGTGTTCGACGAACCGAACCTAACTCGAACACTACGGGGGTGGCTCAACACTAATGGAGACCCAATCATGATTCTCCACATTTCAAAAGATTTGTGGCAGACACTAGCAATGTCTAATCAATTTCACTGCAGTAGAAATAGTGTCATCAATGTCATCAGACTACAAGTAGTTTAACGCAAACCAAAACCTGTCCCACTACAGCCTTTCCAATGGATGGAGACACAATCAGAATTCCCAACATTTCCCAACATTAGGGCCTAAAACCTGCAGCAGCGCAGCAAGAGCAGGCACAGAAGCCATATCACAGACTGCAATTTGAAGAGATCAATGCAGCACACTGAAAACGACAACATCACCCACTCTGTACAGTCTGCAATTGGGGTGCAAACGTCCTTGGAGATCCATGACTTGTTCATCTTGATGAAAGTTAGGCGGTCTACACTTTCAGGGGACAGCCGGGTGCGCTAATCCATCAAGACACTACCAGCAGTGCTGAAGATGCATTCAGAGAGAACGCTGGCTGCCGGGCATGATCAAACCTCCAAGGCGTGAGAGGCGAGCTCAGGCCATTCATCCATTTTTGAAGACCAAAATGTAAAAGGGTCCAAACCCTCCCTGATGGTATTGATATTGAACTCTAGATACTCCTCCACCATCCTCTCCAGTCGTTCACCACGTGTCAGACTTATACTCTGTTGTGCTGGTGCACGAGCTGGTGTAAAAAATGTGTGAAAGGACTCTCAGAAATTGCTTCTGCCACTTACTCTGCTGCTGCTAATGTTTTGGCGTTGACTAACTGACGTGCCGGAGGTTGAAAGACTACAGCTGCGATTCACACTGTGTGCCTCACTGTTATCTTGGGGAAAACCTCTATTAAGGTTGCATGAAAGCTTGTTTCGATACTCCAACATAAGCAGGTCCCTTTCCAGGGCGGGAAGCATCTGGCAAAATTGACTCTTATAACGTGGATCTAACAGAGTGGCAACCCAGTAGTCAGCATTATTTCGAATCCTAAGTATACGGGGATTATGTTGCAGATAGTACATCAAGAAGGCACTCATATGTTGGGCTCTTACAGGAGGTTCAAAGCCAGGCTGTATTGTGGGCTGTGTAACACTGATGCTTGTTTCCTCCGTCCCCTCCTGCCAACCACATTCAAATGAGAGGGGATGATTATCTTCTTCATCCTCTGACAGCTGTTCGCCCATCACCTCTTCCTCCTCCATTAGTTCCTCAGCTCTTGCACCTTCACTAACAGTTTGCCTGGTATCACCAAACCGCCTTGATAGAGGTAATCCACCTTCACTTGGCATCCGCCTGTGAGACGACAGTCTGGAAATTTGAGACATTGATATCCCTTCCGCATCTTCCTCTTCTTCTGGGGCCACTACCTCCTGCCACTGGTTATTCAAAGTTTGCTCCTGCATGTACAGTATATGATCGGAATAGTGATTCTGATGATGGCATCGTCAGCGCTAACCCGTTTAGTAGCCATTTCAAACCCGTGCTGAAGGGTGCAGAGGTCCTTAATCTGTTCCCACTCCGCAAACGTGATATGCCTCAAGTCCGTACTGCGTTGCCCCAAGCTATACCTCATGACATACTGCGTCAGATCTCGTTGCTGCTGGGACAGTCGCTGCAACGTGTGCAAAGTAGAATTCCACCGTGTCGGCACATCGCAGATCAAGCTGTTAACTGGCACGGACAAAGACCTCTGTATTGTTGCAAGTCGATGACATGAGGGATGCGAATGGCGGAAGTGAGCACACAGCTTCCGTACTTTGTGAAGCAGCTCATCCAGGCCAGGATAGTGGCGGAGAAATCGCTGTACCACGAGGTTGAGCACGTGAGCCATGCAAGACACATGTGCGAGCTTGCCTCGGCCTAGGGCCGCTAACAGGTTCGCACCATTATCGCACACGGCCTTTCTTTGCTCTAGGTTCAGCGGAGACAGCCATTGCTCAAACTGAGCCTGGAGAGCTGCCCACAACTCTTCACCTGTATGACTGTGATCTCCAAGGCATATTAATTTGAAGACTGCCTGATTACGGTGAGCCCTGACTGCGCAGTACGGAGGTGGTGTGTATTCGCTCCGCACCCTTGGAACGCATGTCTCTTTAAGGCAGAGGTTGAGTGCGCAGGTGGAGGCCCTAGAGGAGGTGGAGGATGAAGAAGCAGCGGATGAAGAGGGAAATACAGAGGTTTCTTCTGCAAGCCTTGGGGATTCCAAGATTTGTGGAGCAGACCATTCCCTGTCTGCCCCCACAGCCACCAGAGTCACCCAGTGCCCAGTCAGCGAGATGTAACGCCCTTGGCCATGCTTACTCGTCCAGGTGTCTGTGGTGAAATGCACCCTGGCACACGTAGATTTAGACAAGGAACGGGTGATGTTATCTGCAACATGTTGGTGTAGCGCAGGCACAGCTTTCTTAGAGAAGTAATGGCAACTGGGCAACTGGTACTGGGGGATTGCGATGGCCATCAGTTTTCGGAAACCATCTGTATCTACCAGGCGGAAAGGCAGCATTTCCGTGGCCAACAGATTGGAGATGGTGGAGTTCAACCTCTTAGCTTTGTCATGCGTAGGATGAAACAATCTTTTACGTGACCACAACTGCGGGACAGAGGGGTGGCTAAGGTTCTGAGAGAGGGCGGAGTATGGTGAACCGGAAAAACTGGTGGAGTGTGAGTGAGGTACAGATGTTGCGGTGAATTGAGAAACATGAACTGTGCTCGGTGGAACAAACACAGCAGGCGTGTCTGCTTCCGTTACAGCTGACGGGCTATCACTCAGCCTGACTGTAGTGAGTAAAGAACCGGAGTTTCTATGATGGGAGACCTGCATGACAATACTTGGCACGGTAACAGAGGAGGAGGAAGAAGCAGCGGATGTGTTTGATGGGGCAGCTGATGGTTGTTGAGGTGCGCTGGTCCGCATTTCAGTAAGATTCCCAGCGTAAAGAATGTTGTTTAAGCATGTGAACATTCATGCATGCAGTTGTCAAATTATTGCAGTTTTTCCCTGTACTGAGTTTTTTATCGCAAAGTTTGCAGATAACGAGAGTTGGCTCATCCTTTGCAGTGACAAAAAAGGCCCACGCTAGGCAACCCTTGCTGCCCCTGCGAGCTGCAGACCCGTGACCGCTGCTGGCCACAGCCACAGTTGTGGCTAAGGATGCAGTGCTCCTCGTGCTTGCATCACTCTGTGTCTGCGCCGTAGGGCAGAAAGTAACTTCCTCGTCTTCCTCCTCCACCTCCTCAGATGAGCTACTCGGCTGCGTGACTCTGGGTTAACACCAAGTAGGATCTTCAACCTCATCATCATCCAATGTGTTATCCCATTCCTCGCCCTCAGAGTGACCCCTCTCCTCTTGTTGCCCTGACAGCACAGAACAGTCCGCATGAGCCTCAGGTATCTGAGTCTAATCGGGATCACCTCTCTCCCCTGCGCTTAACGTCTAGTGACGAGGGTTAGGAACCTGCTCGGACCCTACGTCGTCATGCCCTGAATCCAAGCTAAAAAAATTGTTGGCATCGGTGCAGATGCTTTCCTCCCCTTGACTCTGTGACTGTTTGGAGTACAATTCTGATGCCCATGGTGTAGAATGGGTGAAGAGTTCTACAGACTCACCCATCTGTAGTTCACTACAGTCAGTTGGGCAGTTGGCCAGTTGTGACGAGGGGGGAAGCATGGGCTATTGGGGTGCCACCTCTGTGGACTGTACTGCGTGTGATGTTGATGTTGAGGAAGAAGAGGAGAGGGCACTGGAAGCAGAGCTTTCCATCCACTGGAGCACCTGCTCTTTCTGGGCCTTATCAACAAGGCATATCGCTGTGCGGCTGCCAAAGGAAGGGAGTGCAGTAGGCCGTCCACTAACATAAGTTGTCAGTTGTCTTTGGATAGGACCTGTTTGTGTTGGTTCACTAGTGCTTTCATTAACATTACCACGTACCCCACGTACACCTTGCACACCAAGCCTACTCCCCCATCCACTATGCCCTCTCTTTTTCTCACTCATCTTGGTCAGATACAGTGGTAGGAGCACGTAATTAACTAAAGAAAAATATGTTTTTTTCCTGTGCAATTGCTCAGCACACACCTGAATTTCAGCGACACTAAATGACAAGGTAAGATATGGCCTGCCGTATAATGTTACAAACAGACAAAAGAAATTTGTTAGTGTACATGAGGCCGATAAAACCTACGAGATATTCTCCAAACAATTTCAAACTGAGATGTCCCCTGCTGTATTACTTTAGAAAAAGAAGACATTTTTTTTTGGGAATGTGGATGAGGCCAGTATGACATAGAATATATGCTCCAAAATATTTCAAACTCAGATATAGCCAGCTGCATCACTTTACACAAAGCAAAAAATATTTTTGGGTTACTCTGCATAAGCTCTGTGTCCAGCTGACTTTGACCGCCACTGACGTAGTAGCTGGCTTATAGCACTGCATGACTTTTGGCACAGGAAAAAATATGTTTTGGACTGGGCCTTAGTAAGAGAAGTTTTTTTTTTTTTTACTGTGAAACCAGGACAAGTTCAACGCCATTAAAATAGGATCTGCCTTTTAGTAGACAGGATCAACTATGCCACAGTAAGGCTGCGTGCCCACTATGCGTTTTTCAAGCGTTTTTGTCGTGGAATTTCGCAGCGAAAACGCTTATAAACGCTTGGTAATACGTGCCCCATGGTCCCCAATGATAATCCGCATGTGCAGTGCACATGCTGTGGAAATTTCCGCTGCGGATTATCATTGCGGAAAAATACGCAGCTTGTCCATTAATTTTGCGGACACTCAGCGTAATCGCCGCCTTTGACTTGCATTGGACCGCGTCACATCCGCATGACTACATCTGTACATGCGGATATCACACGGTTCAATGTGCGGATGGTACCCAGGTCTGGAGGAGAGGAGACTCTCATCCAGACCCCGGTACCATAGAACCTGTTAAAAAAAGAATTTAAAATAAAAAATAAAGATTACTTACCATCTGATGTACTCCCGGGGTTTTCTGCCCTCCGTCTGGTCTGCTGTATGGGTCGCGGTGTTGTGAAGGACCTGCCATGACGTCATTGAGTCATGTGGCCTGTCACATGACTCAATGACGTCACCGCAGGTCCTTCACACCACCGCGAGCTGCCCAAGACACCAGACGCAGCGGAGAAAACACCGGGAGGACATCGGACGGTAAGTATAACTTTTTTTTTTTTTTTTTTACCGTTCTTATTCTTTTTCTTTTTAACTAACTTGGTGACACTACTATAAATCCATGCCGGTTGTATGGATTTATATAGTGTGACCAAGTTGTTAAGCACTTTTCCAAGTGATGCTAAAATTGCTTGGAAAGCGCTTGATAACCCGCATGCAGAAATGCATGCAAAAACGCTTGACAAACGCTTCTACCTGGAGGGAAAACGCATGTAAAATCTGTATGCGTTTTTCCTGCCAGGGAGAAGCGGAAAAAATATGCAGCATTTCTGCATCATGGGCACATAGCCTAAAAAACCTTTGGTGGACTCTGCCTGCCAACCAAAAATATATATTGGTTTGACTGTGCATACAAGCTGAATTTGACCGCCACTGAGGTAGTAGCTGGCTTATAGCACTGTATGACTTTTGGCACAGGAAAAAATATTTTTTGGACTGGGCGCAGCAAGATAAAAAATGTATATTTTTTACTCTGAAACCATCTGAAGTTCAACGCCACTAAAATAGTATCTGACACTAAAAAAAACTTTAGTGCACGCAGCTTTCAATATCACAATAGCAACAGAAAAAAAAAAACAGATTTTGTGCTCTGCAATAAGAAGCTCTGCAGACTGTGCAGAGCACAATTTCAACCCCACTAAATGAAAAGGTGCACTGCGCTTGCTTGATCACATTAGCAAGTGCAAAACAAGATTCGAGGTATACTGAGACATGGAGCTCTATACCAGCGGTGCACAGCACTATTGTATGGCATGGGCCCTCTGTTTCTGTCAGAATCTCAGTACTTGCACAAGAACACCAAAAATGTGCTGCACCAGCGGTTGCAGAGGTACACAGGCCAGGAATTATCTACACTATCTGACTACCACACAAGTGCCCATCTATGTAGCTAATATCTCTCATTACACAGGAGAACACTGAGCTGCGTCTGTCTCCAGCAGTGACATGGATATAATGGTGCTGAGGGAACATGGCCGCTTTTTATATTGAGAGGACATGTGATTTCTGCAGCCAATTGCAGAAGCCCTTATGTCTGGACAGTGTAGATGCTTCCTGCGCTATGATTGGCTGGCCGCGCTTTCCTCAGTTAAAGTTACCGCCCACAGAAAAAAAAAACAGTGCGCCGCTGATCTGACCTGTTCTAAGCTCTCCACAGCCCCCACAGTCACCTGGCACATGTCACCGCTCATCATACACTTCCACTATGCTAGCAAAACTGTTCAAAACGCCCTGGTTGCCCTGTATTCGCGGTCCCGCGCAAATTCGTTGAACTTTTCCGATTTTAAGAAAATTTGCTTGCCTTTGCAATCACGAATCCGAATGTGCCATATTCGTGACAAATTTTAAACTCTAGAACATTTGCCGAACAAATTCGCTCAACACTAATGCTGAGCACATCCATATATTCATCAGGACTGAATTGTCAGATTTTTCTTTTTGGCCTGCTGGCATTAACACCAAGGAAGTATGGCTGCTATGAATCTGACTTTGGATCCTACTGAGGAGCTCCTATTTAACTGGGTGTTATCCCGGGAGTATGGGGTTGGATATTCCCCTGCTGTTGCTCCGAGAAGCAGGTGTAGATTTTGAGTGCATCTACTCCTCACCCAGCGTCCTGCAAGAGGGCATTTTTCCAGGCTCTATACACATCTACGCAGGCATCCTGACAAATTTATGGCCTACACAAGAATGTATATGTGGCACCCCAGGGGTCTGGTTTCCACAGTAATGTAGTGTTATGTCTGAGAGCAGGTGGGAGGTCCTTTGGTCAGGGATCCTGTGCATGCCACACCTCCTGCCCAGTCTTGGGAGGGGAAGAACTTCCCCTATAAAAACCTAGGGCTGAGGCAGGGTTAGTGAGTAGAGAAGAAGTAGAGACGAGAAACAGTCATAGGAAGAAACAGCAGAAGCTCAGTGGGAGCAATACTACTACGAGTCAGGGGCTGGCAGCTGCAGAGCTCGCCCTGACTGAGAAGCTTTCTTACCGGACCCGGCGTCCGAGGCTGTGGGGACTAACTCTTACCCAGCAGCAGAAG
Source organism: Phyllobates terribilis (assembly GCF_046119375.1). Lineage (NCBI taxonomy): Eukaryota > Metazoa > Chordata > Amphibia > Anura > Dendrobatidae > Phyllobates > Phyllobates terribilis. The sequence goes on from NW_027362761.1 coordinate 795,570,250, forward strand.
CCGACCGGCAGGGGATTTCAGGTCCTCAGGCCCAGAAACCCGAAGGCACGGTCACACGCGTGGGACCAGCACCGCCATCGTGGAGCGGAAGCCATTAGAAGGCCCCGAGTCACCGGCCATACGGGTGAGCACCACACGGTACACTCAGGGACGTGGGCTACTTATATCCGCTTCTAGCAAGGTAGCCAGAAGAGTACAGTCAGTTTGGGAGGCCTACAACTCCGCCTGGCCAGGGGAGATCCCATCTGCTCAAGGACTGACCAGGCCCCGTTCGCTAGCAAGTACTCCGGGAGGGTCTATCGTTGTTACCAGTAAAGACCCTGAATTACACCGCACCGTCTCTGAGTGGTTCCTGCTACCCCCATCTTCCACGTCGGCTGCCCTGAGGCCATACCCCTCCCGTTGGGGGTTATACTATCACGCTGCACAATTCTACACCGGCCTCAGCGGTCTGCCCTGCAGCGGCAGCTCCATAGCTGCAAATCAACAGGTGGCGTAGTCGACACTCAAATAACATCTATCAAGACTGCCACACACTGAGTTTGACTCCCTGGGCACGGACCGGGTCCCCGCCACTCGGAGACTACAACCCTCATCTGATCCGGTTCCGGGTAAGCCCCCGTGCGCGAGACGCTGCGCGACACAGCAGGCCCAGGGGCGCGTCAACTTTGGCGTAGTCGGCAGGATTTCGTGCCCGCAACCACCGGGTACTGCGTGCCTGAAAAAGAGACTTTTAAAACTTACCATCCGTGAAGTTTTCCCGCTATCGGTGAAGATTCCCGCCATCCGGCGCCATTTTCAGCCTTCTTCCCGCCATCTGTGAAGATTCCCGCCATCCGGCGCCATCTTCAGCCTTCTTCCCGCCATCCGTGGAGTTTTCCCGCCGTTGGATGCCATCTTGAGGACGCCGCGCGGGAAGAAGAGGGGCGTGGACTCCGAAAAGCCCGCGAGAACTGAAGCCCCGCCTCACGTCCGGACGTTGCGTAAGGTCCTGGAAGGAGCCCAGCAGACGCCGACGTCACCGGAGCGCGACGGAAGGTCCTCAACCCTGACGATCCACTGCGGAGCCGCGGCCTACGGAAGAGGATCATCGCAAGGTAGGCCACGGTCCACTAGGGGGGGGAAGGATGTCGGATACGGAGGAGAGCTTCACCGCTTCAACCCCCGCCAGCGCCACCGCTGTCGCGGTCATGCCTTTCACCATGCCCTATATCCCGGGGGCAGCCTGGCTACCCCAGTACTCAGGGGAGTCACATACCCTGCAGGACTTTAGAGAAAGGCTGGATAGCCTCTTCCAGGTGTACCCCCTCACAGAGGAGCAAAAAGTGAGCATCCTGGTGGCCCAATTAACCGGAGCAGCCCGAAGGGAGGTAAAGTCCTGGCCACCTGGGGGGAGGACTGTCGCAGGGATACTAACCCGGCTGAGGGACACCTTTGATACCCGCACCTCAGCCGAGATCAAGCTTAGATTCTACGGGTGCAAACAGCGGTCCCATGAGAGTATAAGGGACTATGCCCTGAACCTACAAGAGGCCCTGAGAGCCGTTAAGCAGACCGACCCTGACGGCGTGGGAGACGAGGACAGGCTGTTGACTGAACAATTTATAGAGGGTTTATATTGCAATGCCCACCGAACCCAGTTGCGGGCAATGGCCCTACAGGACCCTCATCTGGGATTTGCACAGTTCAAGGACAGAGCCATCCGGGTGCTCCGAGAACCGGCACCGGATGGCGTTGTGACCCACAGGCGCCCAGCTATCACTTACCACCAGGAGGCGGCGCCCTTGTCGGCAGGGCCTGTAGGGGCTGATGCGCAGGCTTTGAACAATGACCCGGCTCCAGACCTGCACCATCAGGTCCAAGAGCTAGCTAAAAGCGTTGCTGCGTTAACCCGAACTGTGCAGTCTTTACAGGCTTCCACTCCAGGGAAGATCCAGCTGGCATCCGGACCGGAGAACATCCCGTGGCGTCGACCAAGGAGGACCCCACCGGCCAGAGGAAGACCCAGTGACCGGTACAACGAGGACGGACGACCCATCTGCCGCCGCTGCAATCAACCCGGACATATGGCAAGGTACTGTCCTTTAAACTGGCACAACCTGGGGGTAGAGGGCCAACCCCCAGGAAAAAGATCACCAGGCCCATCGAACTGGCGCGACAAATATGTCCAGTCTTGCCTGTGGTACTGGATGGCATCCCTATGAGTGCCCTACTAGACACCGGGTCACAGGTCACCACCATCCCGTACGTGCTCTTCAAGCAGTACTGGAATGACTCGGATATAACCCGCTACCCTGACGACGACTTGAGTATCATCGCCAGCAATGGTCAGCCCGTGCCACAGATCGGATTTAAAGAGGCGACCATTAAAATTGGTAGAGTCGAACTAGCAGCACAGGGACTGATTATTGTAGACATTGACAAACACGAGAGTCACCCAAAGATAACGCTAGGAACTAATGTAATTGAAAATTGTCTTGCAGAGGTGATTTTCCTTTTACAACAGGTTGCCAAGAACGCCAGCTCCGGCGAGCAGCGGGTGCTCCAGAAAGAGATCCGGGCACTGATGCGACGGCAACAGGTGGAACTCTCCGGCGGTGAGATTGGTAGCGTAAGAATGTGTGACCCTTTTCCTATTGCCATGCCCCCAAAAAGTGAAATGATGATTTGGTGCCGGGCAGCTATTGGTCTGAGAGGTAGGGATTACCAGGCAATGGTAGAACCAGTTTACTCGGACAGTAGGCCCACCATTTTGACAGCACGGGGGGTGGTTGATGTACGCCATGGGAGGGTGCCACATATACGTTCACTTAAATATAAATATTATTTTCATTTTAGGTTTCTTGCAACGGTAGAATCTTATGCTGCCCTTCTTGGTCGAACAACCATTTCCAATATTGTGAAATACACCTGTTCACAAATCCAGGATCTCCTTAAGGAGAAAGTCATGCCGGAGCCAACCCCTGAACACTGGGAACGGATCGCATTAGGAATGTACCAGAGTTGTCAGTTTTTCAATTGTCTGGGTGCTTTAGATGGGAAGCACATGACGCGCCCCCTGGGCCGTCAGGTACCCGGTTCCGGGCCGGTGTATGCTGAGGAATGTCACAGTGGCGGTGACCCAGGGCGGTCAATTAAAGGGGTTATATTTACAGGGGATTTTTATAGTTTATATTAAAGTTTGTGACGCCACCTGTGGAATGCGGCTAAAAGGAGCCGCCGCTGCGGAGCAGTCCTCTGAAGCTGATGTTACTGCAGCAGGGATGGTGTAGCTCTCCACAGGAAGAGCTAGCACCAGGGCAGTGTAGATGTTGCAGGTTGTGCTGGGCGTTGTAGTGCAGGGGTTGATGGTGCAGCAAGAAACACAGAGACAAAGAAGTGCAGTCCCAGGGTCTTTACTCACAGTTGTTGCAGTCCAGATTACAGGGATCCATGTAACTGCCCTCATCGTCCTGTGTTTACTCAGGGAGGGGTTCGGTCTACCCCCAGGTAACTCCGGAGTACTTAGCAAGACCCCCTTCTGTGTGTCCTCGCTCTCTGGCCTTCTTCCTGCACCTCACACCTAGTATCTCCAATCTGGTACACGCGGGTCTTGGCGGGCGACGTCTGTTCCGTCCCCTGGGTCCTATATGGCTACCTTCTCCATGAGACTGGCGTGGACTTGTGGCTACAGGACATAAAGTACTGCAGCCTCCGGTTTCTAGTTGGGCATAAAGTCCTCTGCTAGTTGAGGGACCGGTTCCCTTTGGGTGGCCTGACCCCTCCACCTCCTGGTAGATTCGGGCGTACAGGTGGTCTTCTGCACGGCTCGTACCCCTGGGGTCTTTTCTTGGTTCCTGCAGCCTTTCTCCTGCTCCCTCTCCTCTCTTCTTTCCTTTTCTTCAGACTTGGGCCTCACTGGCTAGGCCCGCCTCTGGAGCAGAGCTCCTGCAGAGCCTCTGCTCCCCTCACTTCTCCTCCTCTGTCTGAACCCGAACTCCAACTCACTCTCTAAGATGGCTTCCCTTTTTATACCTTCCTCTCCTGTGCTCCCCTGAGCTACTTTCTCCACCCACACCCACTACATGGTTCCCCCTCTCTAGGTTCCCCTCCACTCCAGCCAGGGACCAGGGACTGTGCTCTCCCTTAGGAGCAATCTCGCCCTGCCCTGCTGAAGTGGACGTGTTGGATGCAGGTGTTAGGGTCCTGAGCTGTACTCCTTCCTTACCTGACAGTGAGATGCCACATCTCTGGCTGAGATGCAACAACTCTGTGGTGACCGAACCCTCAAGGGCGCCACACACATCCGGGTCAAGAAGCCGCCGAACTCAGGGTCCAAATATTACAATTATAATCAATTTTTTTTCACTAGTGCTTTTGGCATTAGTTGACAGTAACTACAATTTTATAATTGGAGATATTGGGGCCTATGGAAGAACTGGAGATTCTCGAATCTTCAGTTCTTCCTTAATGGGTTAGCGGCTTAAGGACAATCAAATGGGTGTGCCACCCCAAGGAGTCTTCCTGCTTCAGGTGGTCAGCCAGTTCCTTTTGTAACAGTGGCTGATGAAGCTTCTCAACTTACTCGTTATGTCATGAGGCCGTATCCTCGACTGAATCTTGACAGACGTCGTAGGATATTTAATTACAGGCTTACTCGGGCACGGCGTCTGGTTGAATGTGCCTTGAACGCAAAATAGAGGGTATTGCTTAATGCCCTCCAGTTAAGTGAGCAAAATGTCAATGGTATCATTAAGGCCTGTGTAATCCCACACAATTTTACCCATATCCACGATTCGCCTATGTCTGTGGATGCTGAGGGAGAATTGGCTAACAATCCTGGTCCAGTTGCACAGGCTTTGTGCAGATGTAGGGATTTTGTCATATCAGGTATAACATAATATTGATCTTGATTATGACTTTAGTTATAATAATCAGGATATGTGAAATATTTATTTATTAAAAATCATGTACTCAATGCACACATCCCTTATTAAATCAAAAGACAAATTTTGTCATAACACAACTATAATTATTGTTTTATTTTTGAACAAAATGTATTTACCTTTTACAATTCTTGCCTAATATTAACAACTAGATGGTGGCCCGATTCTAACGCATCGGGTATTCTAGAATATGTATGCGGCCGACCGGGCGCGACTAATCAGCAAAGCAGTGTTTAAATGGGCTGTGCACTACTTTAAATTAACCCCCCAATGTATACCCCCGGGGCCCCTAATGAATTTTGTAATTACGTCATGTTGTCAATACTGCTTGTGACAACATCGCTGACCACGCACAGCCAGCACGTAATACCCCCGGGTGCAGCCGGCTCTTGCTTCCGCTTACATCACGACTATTTGCTTCTGCAGCCAGGGGTCTCCTGTTCCGTGTACCACGGTGAATGAAACGTGACAGAAGTACGTCACACTTTGACTGACAGAACGTGTTCACTGAACGTGACAGAAGTACATCACACTCTGACTGACCGTGTTTAGTAAACGTGACTGAACTATGTCGCACTGTGACTGACAGAACGTATTCATTAAACGTGACAGAAGTACATCACACACTGTGACTGACAAAACATGTTCAGTACGTCATGGGCAGTTGGTGAGTCACATGACCACATGGGCGGAGTCAGCCCTGCTATCTCCCGACTTGTTCTGAAATCCCGCATTGCTGATTGTCCGCGGCCGGACCAATCAGTGACGCGGGATTTCCTGGACGGACAGACAGACGGGATAAGCCGATTATATAGTAGATCAGGCTATGTAACAACGATGTAGAAATGCTGCATATTTTTTCCGCTTCTCCCTGGCATGGGAGGGATGGCCCCCGGTATTTTCTTCGCTCCGTCCGGTCTCCCCGGTGTCTCGCGGTGGTGTGAATGGACCTACGATGACGTCATTGAGTCATGTGACAGGTCACGCGACCGCAGACATCAGCAGTCGCGTGACCTGTCACATGACTAAATGATGTCATGGCAGGTCCTCACACCACCGCAAGCCCAACCAGAGACTGGACGCATCGCTGAGGAGGCCGGGGGACATCAGAAGGTAAGTATAATCTTTATTTTTTATTTTAAATTCTTTTTTTACAGGTTCTATGGTACCCAAGTCTGGAGGAGAGTCTCCTCTTCTCCAGCCCCGGGTATTATCCGCACATTGAAACGCTTAATAGCCGTGTGTGCAAATGTGCTGACACGGATATTAAGCGTTTCAATGCAAGTCAATGGCGGCAATTATTATCCACAAAATTAATGGACATGCTGCATATTTTTCCTCAATGATAATCCGCAGCGGAAATTTTCGCAGCATGAGCACAGCACATGCGGACTATCATTGGGAACCATGGGGCACATATTACCAAGCATTTTTTAAGCGTTTTCGCTGCGGAAATTCCTTGGCAAAAACGCTTGAAAAATGCATAGTGGGCACGCAGCCTTACACTTAATTATAACTGAAAAAATCAATGATGTGATGTGGAGGGTGGTGTGGAGGATGTTTGGCGTCCGGGGGGTTGTTGTGGGCTTGTAGGCAATGGCACAATGTTTGCATGGCATGGATGGGGGTGTGTTTTGTGTTTCTTGGCTGTGCCCATAAGCAGCATATGGCCAACCAGGAGCATTTTCAGAACGCCAGCAGGCTCTTTGTCTGCGATGCCCAATAAAGTAGCCTTGCTGATGAGCACCATGATGCCAGCCTTCAACTTGGCCATAAAATTGAGTATGGGTGGTTTGTGGGCCATGGTAGGAATGCTCACCATACAAATAACCTTGTGCAGGACCACATGATGGATGCATTGCTAGGTGTCTATGTGGTTGCATAGAGGATTGGTGGTAAGGAACGCTATGATGTTCTGTGGTTGGGAGATGGCCAATGGTGCTCTGCTGACCTATGTCTATAGTTTGCCCACTGGTTTGAGTATGGTCTGACTCAGTATGCTAAACAGTAGAAGATGGAGGGTGTCCAGAGGCAGAAGAAGATGGACCTGGTGAAGACACAATGCTGGATGTTAGTTGCCTCAGTTTGGGTTTGATGTGTACTTTCAATATATGCAAAAATGTGGCGTGGGGAATTTGGTTAGATAGCAGCATTGAGAACGTGTAAGATGGCTGATTTTGTTGCCATTTTTAATTGTGGTGGGATTTGGCGTAGATGCTGAGCCAAACTTCGGCAAAATGCTTCCTCACCATCGTCTGATATTATTCGGAATATGTAGTCCATAACGCGACTATTAGTCTGACATCTGATAACTTGGTTTCGCTGCTCCCTCCTTCGTCGAAGTCGCCGTGGTACTGCAGTCCCCTGGGGGGAGATATCAAGGGCCAGGGTTGGGCTGCTGCTTCTGGCCTGCTCCTCTTGCTTGGTCGCAACTTGACCTTGTGACGCTGGGACAGACTCCTCCTCCACAGATGGGCCAGGAACATCCTCCTCGGATGGTCCTGAAACTTCCAGTTAAGACTGGCCAGGTTCGGCATCAGAGGCTGGGTCACATTCCCATAAGTTAGATTCCGTTCTATATGAGAGATTGTAACATATTAAAAAAAGAACTCATTGTAAGTTATTTATTTGTGGTCAAACAACATTTTTTAAATCAGATTAAACTTACGGTCTTAAGTGCATGATTGGTGGCAAAAAATTCAACCGGCTCATGTAGAGATATGGCCTTTTTTTTCCACCTCCTGCACCACTTTTCTGGTGATGCTGACACTCCCTCCTATATTTATCGCGACAGCTTTGGCATCTCTGTCACATCATTCACTGTAAAAAAAAATGTACATGTTGGTAGTGACATGTGTACAATGACACATAATGGCACTTTAAAATTTAATAAAGAAATGGGGGGCAGACCTAGCACCACACTAAATTTATGCTATATATTTGTGCCAATGTCCCCATAAATGCAAAAGAGCAAAATAAAGGAAAATTGGGACAACTCAAGGGCACCAAATATAATAAATAATCAGATATAGGAATGATAATATATAAATATATGCAAAATTTTATTATTCTCAAGACATAGAAAATAGAACATTCTTATAAAAAAACATGTTTAAAAAACACATAGGACAAAAAACAGAAAGAAAAAATCACCCAAAAAAAAGAAAAGGGAAAAAAATGATAAATAAGCATAGCAATAATATATCATAAATCTGTGCACAATCGATATATATCAATAATGATGGTACATAATTCCAAATATCACTAGAGCATATATGGCATGATACAAATAAATAAATTAATCAAGGAGCATAGTAAATATATAAGCTCCACTATCTAAGCCCATAAATGAATCAAGTATATAATAATAATAATAATATAGGAATAAAGACAGTACCAAATAAATAGTAGAGATGCACAGAGAAAAGGAAAAAGAAGTATAAATAACCTACGCGTTACGCCAAATGTTTATGGCTCCATCAGGGGTGTAATGACACATAATGGCACTTTAAAATTTGTCAAGGGGCAAGGTTTCAGTTAAAAAGCTAAAAACAAGCAAAACATATACAAAATAAAAAAAAGGACATTCATATTTAGTGACGATAAACACTCATTCCCATTTGGATAACTGGAGTACTTTCGGCATAAGTTGGAAACAATTGCCGACATATGTATGTCCACAATGCATCCTTTACATTCCTATTTTGATATTTGAAGTCCTGTGGATACCACAATTCGGGCCTCTCCTGCACCAATACCAACAGCATCTCGACGTTAATAGAACAAGACATGGCCAAATCTTCATGTTAGTAAATTCTGTGGAGGTGTGTCACATGGAATGCTTTCTAACAGGATTTTAAACCAATCCTCCCAACACTTCTCTGTGTGTCACTTTCTGTCATGGGATGATTTATGTGGTTTTTTTTTCAATTCTGTAACTACATTCTGTAAAAAATGGACGGCATACGAATGGTCCGTAAGCTGTCCGTTTTTTTCTCACACCCATTGACTTGCATTGGCGAGGATCGTCCGATATATGCAGCAAATCACAGCATGCAGTCCGATTTCAGCTGAGAGAAAAATCGCAGATGCGATGTGCCTCATTGATTAACATTGGTTAGAGTACAATACGATTTTTTATTGGATTGCACTCATTCGTTTTTCTCGCAAATGAGTATGAGCCCTTAGATGGAAGCATCAATGTAAGTGCTCAGAGTAGAGCACAGGATAAACGTGATCCCAAATGTTATGTAAAATGTTCCCAATAAAAGCTTCAATTCAATCCACAAAAAAAGCAAGTCCCCACTCAGGTCCGTCATCTGTTAACGGAAATATAGGTGTCTTCCACATTACTGGTAGTACAAAGGCTCTGGAAAAGTGAAATGGCTCCAAAATATATCCAACGAATTGTGCTCTCCCAAATCAAAATGCCCCCCTCCCTTTGGAGCCTAGTGTGCCTCAACCACATACAGCGTTCACATGTTTGGCATTTCTGTATCGATGAGAGCTCGCCTAATTTCCGGGTGCATGTCTCCAGAAGCATGAGCTATACACAACGTACTGACTACTACAATGTACTGGTCACTACAATGGCAATTTGCAATTTTCACTTAGCAACATCCAATGCTTCTTGTTTCTGGAAAACACCCATGGAGTCAAAATTGTCACTACACCTGTAGATAAATCCCCAAAGGGGTATAATTTCAAAAATGGGGTCACTTGAGGGGGGTTCTGCTCTTCAAGCACTTAGGAGCTCTGTATATGGAGTCTGAAAACTATTCTAGGAAAATCTGCACTCCAGGAGGCAAATAGCTCTCCGATCCTCCAGAGTCTCGCCGTATTGCTAAGCACTACTCTACAGCCACATATGGGGTATTTCTGCATTCAGCAGAAATTGTGGGACACATTTTGGTGCCATTTTTACCCATTTCCCTTTGTGAAAAAGTAAAATCTGGGGCTAAAACAAAATTTTTGTGTAAAAATTTAATTATCTTTTCTTCATTGCCCAATGGTATAAAATTCTGTGACACACCTGTGGTGTCAATATGATCACTGCACCCCTAGATGAATTCATTGAGAGGTGTAGTTTGTAAAATGGGGTCTTTTATGAAGTGGTTCTGATGTCCTGGCATCTCAGGGGCTCTGTCAATCTGACATGGCACCCTCAAACCAGTCCAGCAAAATCTGAACTCCAATATGGCGCTCTTTTCCTTCTGAGCTTTGCACTGTGCCTCAAAAGTAGTTTCTGACCACATATGGGTTATCAGCATACTCAGGAGAAATTTCACAACAAATTTTGGGGTCCATTTTCTCCTGCTATTCTTGTGAAAATGAAACATTTGGGGGCTAAAACAACATTTTTATAGGAAAAATACTTTTTTTCATTTTCACAGATCAACGTTGTAAAGTTCTGTGAAGCACCTGGGGGTTCAAGGTGCTCACCACACATCTAGATAAATTCCTTGAAGGGTCTAGTTTCCAAAATGGGGTGACTTGTGGGGGTTTTTCACTGTTTAGACACATCAGGGGCTCTCCAAATGCGACTTGACTACTGCAGACCTTTTCATCAAAGTCTGAGTTCCAAAACGTCACTCGTTCTCTGAGTACTGCCAAGGCCCAAACAGTAGTTTACCCCCCCATATGGGGCATCTCTGTATTCAAGAGAAATTTTACAATAAATTTTGAGTTCCAAATTCTCCTGTTACCCTTGTGACAATAAAACATTTGGGGCTAAAACAACATTTTTGTGGGAAAAAAGTTTAATTTATTATTTTTAAGTCTCAACATTATAAACATTTTTTAAAGCACTTGGGAGTTCAAATTGCTTACCAGATACATTCCTTGATGGGTCTAGTTTCCAAAATGGGGTCACTTGTGGGCGGTTTCCACTGTTTAGGCACATCAGGGACTCTCCAAATGCAACATGGCTCTTGCTAATTATTCCAGCAAATTTTGTATTAAAAAAGTCAAATGGCGTTCCTTCCCTTCCAAGCCCTGCTGTCCACCCAAACAGTAGTTTTCCTCCACCTATTGGGTATTGGCATACTCATGAGAAATTGCACAACAAATTGTATGGTGCAATTTCTCCTGTTACCCTTATGAAAATGCTAAATTTGTGGCTAAAAATATTTTTTGGGAAAAATGTGTTTTTTTTATTTTCACGGCTCAATGTTATAAACTTCTGTGAAGCACCTGGGGGTTCACGGTGCTCACCACACATCTAGATAAGTTCCCTGAGGGGTCTAGTCATTTTACATAAAAAAAAAGTCAAATGGAGCTCCTCTCCTTCCGTGCTCTGCCGTGTGCCCAAACAGTGTTTTTTCCCCACAAATTTTGTATTGGCCTGCTTAGGAGAAATTGCAAAACAAATTTGGGGTCAACTTTTTCCTGTTACCCTTACAAAAATAATAAAAATTTGGGTGTAAATTAAATTTTTTGTGAAAAAAAGTTAAATGTTCATATTTTCCTTTCACATTCCATTAATTCATGTGAAGCACCTGAAGGGTTAATAAACTTATTGAATGTGGTTTTGAATGCTTTGAAAGGGTGCAGTTTTTAGAATGGTGCCACTTTTGGGTATTTTCTGTCATAAAGGCCCCTCAAAGTGACTTCAAATGTGATGTGGTCTCTAAAAAAATGGTTTTTAAATTTCGTTGGAAAAATGAGAAACCGCTGGTCAACTTTTATCGCTTCTAACTTTCGAACAAATAAAAATTATGATTCAAGAACTGTGCTCATGTAAAGTAGACATGTGGAAAATGTTATTTATTAACTATTTTGTGTGACATAACTCTCTGATTTACGGGCAAAACAATTATAAGTTTGAAAATTGCAAAATATTAAAAATTTTTGGCAGATTTCCATTTTTATTTTTTTTTCACAAATAAGCCTAAGTCATATCGAATAAATTTTACCACTATCATGAAGTACAATGTGTCACTAGAAAACAATCTCAGAATCAGTGGGATCAGTTGAAGTGTTCTAGAGTTACCACATAAAGTGACAGTGGTCAGAATTGTAAATTTGATCTGGTCATGAAGGTGAAAACATTCTTGGGGAATAAGAGGGTTAAGGGCATAAAAATTAAAATTGTGAAAATTGCGAAATTTTCATCAAAATTCCAACATTTTCACAAATAAACCAAAATTATCAGCCTAAATTTACCACTAGCATAAAGTACAACATGTCACAAAAAAAAACAATCTCGGAATCACTGGGAAACGTTGAAGCGTTCCAGAGTTATTACCTCATAAAGTGACGCTGGTCAGAATTGAAAAAATTGGCGTGGTCTGGAAGGTGAAAAAAGGCTTTTGGTTTGAAGGAGTTAATTATATTATCTCATTAACCAGGTTCACTCGTGTTCTCGTAAAGTGCCAGAGACATTCTGTACACTGCATTGATACAAGTAGCCAGCACTTACAAGAGACTTGAGCAGCATTTTCCAGCCAATGATCTCTAAGTGAGTTTTTTCTTTAACTTGAAGTCCATGGACAGATCATAACAGTTGGTCATCTGTTACATCATATATTAAAGAATCTGTTTTTTGCACTGCACATGACCAGAAGGTTAAAGGTATTCAGAGACACCTCAAATAAAATTAGATCCCTTACAAATGGAACAAATGGAACAAAAATGGATGTAAAGCAGAAACCAAAGAATCTGCTTTTAAACAGATCAATTTTTTTTAAGACGGATCTGTTCAAAAGCAAAAACTTTGATTTCCATTTGGCATCCATTTTTGTTGTGCTTGTAATGCATCTGTGTATTATTAATACTTAATCCATTACAGATGGATTACAACTGGAAATGTGAACAAAGCCTTAGCAATAAAGAAAGGGAGGGAAAACCATAAAAACACTGAATGAACATTACATACAGTGTGTGCCATCAAGAAGAAGAACAGTTAAGCCCGCCATACACATGAGATGGCTGTTGGACAAATAATGCATTAGCCAATCGTTCGGCTAGCAGACATCTCAGCCTGCATTCTCATTCAAAGAAGTGCTCTTTTGGCCAAGCTCTTTTTGTTCTCCGAGAGAGAGAAGAATGGTTGCCTATGTGCATTGAATGATCTGTTACAGATCGCTCAGTGAGCATCATTAACCACTGTCTGCCTCTGTAAACAAGCTATTACACCATGTAAACTATGTAAAAGAACCTTAAAACTACAATAAAGAGCTTGAAATGAGTTGGATACACTCCTAAGAGACCTCAGAGTGTTATACACTTTTTATCGGTGCTTTTGAGGTACTTGCAATTCGCCACTAATTGATTCTCTGCAAATCATAATTTTGTGAAAAATTAGGCAAACCTAGTGTATTTGAATTTCAAAAGGTTTGCTCATGTCTAACTATTATACTATAAATGCAACCAACTCATCTACGCTAAAAATCACATTAAGGTGTATGGAAATAATAATATGGTGTCTAAATGGATTGAAAGGATTTCCTATCACCCTCTAAACTAAGGAATATTTCTCAGCCCATCCTATCAAATCACCACTGATTATTATCAAGTTTCTTTCCATTCTGACTCGTATATATGTCAGGACTAGACTCTGTACCTTATCAGCATAACACAACAGAGGTATGAATGGTCTAGATAGACATCTAAGGTATCTTACATCATTTCTCATGTAAAAACAATAAAATGCATGCATAGGTTATTTTACCATATGAAGACATACTATATGCAGAATGCCTGGATTATGCTTTGGATAGTCCATGCTGAGCTACAGAAGTATCACTTACACCCAATACACAACCTTCAGAAATGTTCTTTTAATTGTATAATCGTCACAGACTGTGGCCCCAAGCACATTTATTCTCCACTTGCATCATGCTGCTGAACAACAGAATGTAGTGTCATTTATTGCATTGACTCATGTTGAAGATAAAGAACTTTTCTTACTGCCAGTGTCAAACAAGGCCTATAAATCACTTCACCACAATGTATTGGCCTGCTTAGGAGAAATTGCACAACAAATTTGGGGTCCACTTTTTCCTGTTACCCTTACAAATATAATAAAAATTTGGGTGTAAATTAAATTTTTTGTGAAAAAAAGTTAAATGTTCATATTTTCCTTCCACATTCCATTAATTCATGTGAAGCACCTGAAGGGTTAATAAACTTATTGAATGTGGTTTTGAATGCTTTGAAAAGGTGCAGTTTTTAGAATGGTGCCACTTTTGGGTATTTTCTGTCATAAAGGCCCCTCAAAGTGACTTCAAATGTCATGTGGTCCCTAAAAAAAATGGTTTGTAAATTTTGTTGGAAAAATGAGAAATTGCTGGTCAACTTTTAACGCTTCTAACTTCCGAACAAATAAATATCATAATTCAAGAACTGTGCTGATGTAAAGTAGACATGTGGGAAATGTTATTTATTAACTATTTTGTGTGACATATCTCTCTGATTTAAGGGCAAAAGAATTATAAGTTTGAAAATTGCAAAATATTAAAATTCTTTGCCAAATTTCCATAAATTTTTTTTTTCACACATAAACCTAAGTCATATCAAATAAATTTTACCACTACCATGAAGTACAATATGTCACGAGAAAACAGTCTCAGAATCAGTGGGATCCGTTGAAGCGTTCTAGAGTTGCCACATAAAGTGACACTGGTCAGAATTGTAAATTTGATCTGGTCATGAAGGTGAAAACAGTCTTGGGGGATAAGAGGGTTAAGGGCATAAAAATTAAAATTGTGAAAATTGCGAAATTTTCAACATTTTCATCAAAATTCCAACATTTTCATAAATAAACCAAAATTATCAGCCTAAATTTACCACTAACATAAAGTACAATATGTCACAAAAAAAACAATCTCGGAATCACTGGGAAACGTTGAAGCATTCCAGAGTTATTAGCTCATAAAGTGACGCTGGTCAGAGTTGAAAAAATTGGCGTGGTCTGGAAGGTGAAAACAGGCTTTTGGTTTGAAGGAGTTAATTATATTATCTCATTAACCAGGTTCACTCGTGTTCTCGTAAAGTGCCAGAGACATTCTGTACACTGCATTGATACAAGTAGCCAGCACTTACAAGAGACTTGAGCGGCATTTTCCAGCCAATGATCTCTAAGTGAGTTTTTTCTTTAACTTGAAGTCCATGGACAGATCATAACGGATGGTCATCTGTTACATCATATATTAAAGAATCTGTTTTTTGCACTGCACATGACCAGAAGGTTAGAGGTATTCAGAGACACCTCAAATAAAATTAGATCCCTTACAAATGGAACAAATGGAACAAAAATGGATGTAAAGCAGAAACCAAAGAATCTGTTTTTAAACAGATCAATTTTTTTTAAGACGGATCTGTTCAAAAGCAAAAACTTTGATTTCCATTTGGCATCCATTTTTGTTGTGCTTGTAATGCATCTGTGTATTATTAATACTTAATCCATTACAGATGGATTACAACTGGAAATGTGAACAAAGCCTTAGCAATAAAGAAAGGGAGGGAAAACCATAAAAACACTGAATGAACATTACATACAGTGTGTGCCATCAAGAAGAAGAACAGTTAAGCCCGCCATACACATGAGATGGCTGTTGGACGAATAATGCATTAGCCAATCGTTCGGCTAGCAGACATCTCAGCCTGCATTCTCATTCAAAGAAGTGCTCTTTTGGCCAAGCTCATTTTGTTCTCCGAGAGAGAGAAGAATGGTTGCCTATGTGCATTGAATGATCAGTTACAGATCGCTCAGTGAGCATCATTAACCACTGTCTGCCTCTGTAAACAAGCTATTACACCATGTAAACCATGTAAAAGAACCTTAAAACTACAATAAAGAGCTTGAAATGAGTTGGATACACTCCTAGGAGACCTCAGAGTGTTATACACTTTTTATCGGTGCTTTTGAGGTACTTGCAATTCGCCACTAATTGATTCTCTGCAAATCATATTTTTGTGAAAAATGAGGCAAACCTAGTGTATTTGAATTTCAAAAGGTTCGCTCATGTCTAACTATTATACTATAAATGCAACCAACTCATCTATGCTAAAAATCACATTAAGGTGTATGGAAATAATAATATGGTGTCTAAATGGATTGAAAGAATTTCCTATCACCCTCTAAACTAAGGAATATTTCTCAGCCCATCCTATCAAATCACCACTGATTGTTATCAAGTTTCTTTCCATTCTGACTCGTATATATGTCAGGACTAGACTCTGTACCTTAGCAGCATAACACAACAGAGGTATGAATGGTCTAGATAGACATCTAAGGTATCTTACATCATTTCTCATGTAAAAACAATAAAATGCATGCATAGGTTATTTTACCATATGAAGACATACTATATGCAGAATGCCTGGATTATGCTTTGGATAGTCCATGCTGAGCTACAGAAGTATCACTTACACCCAATACACAACCTTCAGAAATGTTCTTTTAATTGTATAATCGTCACAGACTGTGGCCCCAAGCACATTTATTCTCCACTTGCATCATGCTGCTGAACAACAGAATGTAGTGTCATTTATTGCATTGACTCATGTTGAAGATAAAGAACTTTTCTTACTGCCAGTGTCAAACAAGGCCTATAAATCACTTCACCACAATGGAACCGAGTCTGGCGTGTGTGACAAAGGCAGAGGACCAAATAAATGTCTCCTTGTATTCTGAGATAAACAGGTCTGGGTAAACACTAAAATATGAAAGTCATGACTACAGCCATTTTACTATTACTGTATCCTGGCTATGGATGAAAATGACAGCTAGACCCATCCTATAAATGTAGCATTTTTATACATGTAGTATTGGAAATATGATTGCTAGGATTAGAGTATGTCAAAGATTTAAGGATCCTATTACATGGATTGATAAACTGCTGTAACAAGCACTGATTGTTAATAAAATAAGTATATTATACACTCCTAAAAACTGAAATTGCAACAGCAAGAAGGAAAAGTCATGGAATTATGGAAATCACAGGATCAATTGACATGTCAATGATATGCAAATGATGAAAAAATGGAAACAACAGTTAGTCATTTTTGAATATGAGCATATTGACCAGAAATGAGGTTGTCTAAAGAATGTTTTGCTATGCTGAATGCACTTCGACACACAAATCATCAACATCCACTGCTGGCAGTGTAACATGGTGCGGGCGGTAGCCGTGTGCAAGATACCCATCTGTTGCGCCCTGACATGTTACATGAAGGTTGGGGTCCTGGCTGGGTGTGTGGGGTTGTGCTGTGAGGGTGCTATGCCCATGCAGGCCGCATGTAACCGATGACCCTAGTTTGCCAGGACCAGATGTTAACCAGTTCATGAAAGGAGACCACTAGTTCTTAACAAATGAAGCTATACTAAACAGCCATTGAGTGGCAACTATGTACACAGGATAGCAGGTACACAACTTCTCGCACATTTCTTCATCAGCACAGAGCATCTCAATACACAGTCTCGTCACTTCCTTTGCCTCACACATTCCTGTCTCCACAGGTCTCATTTCCTTCACCACCACCCAGCTTAACACCACAGTACAGTCTGTTAAAGTCATTCCGTGTTTTCCATTGTGCTGTATACATCTTCTCCTTTACAGTGGTTTGCATTACTCTGATGAAGGTCTTGTTTGACCGAAACGTTAAATAAACGTTAAATAAAATAAAATTTGTGCTTTGGACCACTTACAACTTACACTTACACAACTTACAACTATCTATATCATCATTTCATTTCTCTAAAGAAGTGCCGTGATTCCGAATGCAAGTAGAGTGATGTGTTCTGTGTGGCTGTGAAAACCAGACTGAGCCTGCATTTCCCAAAGTAGTTGGCAGTGCAAGCGTGGCACAGCCTAGCATAGACATAAGTCATAGGAGAGGGTTCAGAAATACTAGGGTCCAGGTTCGCTTGCTGCCTCTCCTCGTATAGTTACCCCTGTTATGCTGTGCATATGATATATAGGGTTAGGTTGTAGAATTATGAATATGTTATATTGTGAATATGATTAGTAAAATTAGGTTGTAGCACACTTTGTGAATATGTAGTACTGTGAATATATTTCTAAAATTATATTGTAGCATTGTGTAATTCTAAAACAACTGTTATTTCCTGTTATATATTAGCATTTTTCAGTTTCTTGGCAGATGTAATACCAGATATTAGTAAAATATTTTATATGAATATACATTTTATTTTGATTTGTGCTGTGAACAATCAAGCAAGTATTTTCTTTACTGCCTCAGGGAAGAGATTACCCAGAATTATCCTGTAGACAGCAGTTCTGTGACTTATAACTTGATATAGATGCACAAAGTGTGTAGCTACAACAAAGCAATCTGCCCCAGGACAAGCACATGTACTGCATATACCATTATGAAAAAGCTCCTTGTTTCATCACACAATGTGTCATTTTACACTGTCTTCTTGTACTGAAATCTATGTGCATGCATTTCTGTGTCTTACTATAATCATGTCACTGTATAACATTTCCTGACATCAGACCCAAACAAATCTCAGAATGGAAAGACTGTCTAACACCACTAGCAAAATTGATTGACAGATTTCTGTCTACACTGAGCATAAGAAAAAAATGCTGAACAGCGGCATGTTGGGGTAGAAAGTAATGGAATATTGAGGACTGCATAGCTGGAACTCATCACTAGTGTTGAGCATTCCGATACTGAAATATCGGGTATCGGCCGATATTCGCGGTATCGGAATTCCGATACTTAATTCCGATACTTTTACAATATCGAATACCGGAATCGGAAGTTCCCATAATGCCTGCGCTCTGCAGTGTCTCTGAAGGATGACAAGCTGGATGGCAGCGCTCAGCTGAGATCCAGCCTGTCATCAGAATGTCATCCCAGCGTGAGAGAATTCTCCTGATTGTTTATAAGCCGGCGGGCGGTAAAAAGCCGCCGGCTTTTAAACAATCACACGGCCCCATACTGCTTCCCGGCAGCCTCCCACCCCGATCCTCCGCTCCTCTCGCCACCTCCAATCCCAATCGTAAGTTAGGACCGGGCGGGGAGCGCAGCACCAAGGAGCGGGGAGCGAAGGAGCGGGGAGCGAAGGACCCGGGCGGGGAAGCCGGCAGTGAAAAGACTTCACCGCCGGCTTTCCCGTTCTGTGCTGCGCTTTCCCGCCGGTTATTTCAAATGAACAGCTGAAATAGGTACAAATAGGCAGCTGGTGGTTGGGGGCAGCCCGTTGCTGCCTGCTGTACCTGGCTGGACCCAAATATAGTGCGAAGCCAAACGTCAATTTTTTTTAATTATTTCAGGAAATTCATGAAATAATTTAAAAAAAAATTGATGTGGGGCTTCGCCCTATATTTGTGTCCAGCCAGGTACAGCAGGCAGGAACGGGCTGCGCCCAACCACCAGCTGCCTATTTGTACCTGGCCGGACACAACAATATAGGGAAGCCCTTTTTTTTAAAAATTATTTCATGAAATAATTAAAAAAAAATTGACGTGGGGCTTCGCACTATATTTGTGTCCAGCCAGGTACAGCAGGCAGCAACGGGCTGCCCCCAACCACCAGCTGCCTATTTGTACCTGGCCGGACACAACAATATAGGGAAGCCCTTTTTTTTTTTTAAATTATTTCATGAAATAATTTAAAAAAAATTGACGTGGGGCTTCGCACTATTTTTGTGTCCAGCCAGGTACAACTAGGCAGCTGGGGGCTGGAATCTGCAGCGCAGGGAGACCCAAGCTTTCTGGGCCCCACCCGCTGCAAATTGCAGTCCGCAGCCGCCCCGGAAAATGGCGCGTTCATAGAAGCGCCATCTTCTGGCGCTGTACCCAACTCATCCAGGGCCCTGGTGCGGTGGCTCACTGGGTAATAAAGGGGTTAAGGCCAGCTTGGCATTATCAGCTGGCCCTAAGCCCGAAATTCATGGGGTCATGCCAATATTAGACATGACCACCATGAATTTCTAGTAAAGTATTTAAAAAAAACACAACACCCAGAATAAAGTCCTTTAATTTAAATAAAGACACAATTCTTTATTGTTCTAAATTAAACTATACTTACCATCACGCCCATTCCAGCTGAAGCCAACGATCTCCTGCAATAAAAGTAAAATAATAAACCAACCTCATCCTTACCTTTCCATGGTTCCCACGACGGCTTCAGCTCTGCTACATCGAGATGACAGGCTGGACCGCAGCAGAACGCTGCCATCCAGCCTGTCACCCCGCGGACACTGAGAAGCGCAGGCTTGCTTGTGCTCCTCAGTGTCTCTCTGTGACGGCATCCAGATGAGCCGAATTCATGTCCAATGAACTCGGCTCACCTCATGCACGTCACTGACAGCGTGGGAAAATTCTCACGCTGAAGCGCTGAGTGCAGGAGAATTTTCCCACGCTGTCAGTGACGTGAATGAGGTGAGGTCATGTCCAATGAACTCAGCTCACATCATGCACGTCACTGACAGCGTGGGAAAATTCTCACGCTGAAGCGCTGAGTGCAGGAGAATTTTCCCACGCTGTCAGTGACGTGCATGAGGTGAGGTCATGTCCATTGAACTCGGCTCACCTCATGCACATCACTGACAGCGTGGGAGAATTCTCCTGCACTCAGCGCTTCAGCGTGAGAATTCTCCCACGCTTTCAGTGACGTGCATGAGGTGAGCTGAGTTCATTGGACATGACCTCACCTCATGCACGTCACTGACAGCGTGGGAAAATTCTCACGCTGAAGCGCTGAGTGCAGGAGAATTCTCCCACGCTGTCAGTGACGTGCATGAGGTGAGCCGAGTTCATTGTCGGCTCATCTGGATGCCGTCACAGAGAGACACTGAGGAGCGCAAGCATGCCTGCGCTTCTCAGTGTCTGCGGGATGACAGGCTGGATGGCAGCGTTCTGCTGCGGTCCAGCCTGTCATCTCGATGTAGCAGAGCTGGAGCCATCGTGGGAACCATGGAAAGGTAAGGATGAGGTTGCTTTATTATTTTTCTTTTATTGCAGGAGATCGTTGGCTTCAGCTGGAATGGGCGTGATGGTAAGTGGAGTTTAATTTAGAACAATTAAGAATTGTGTGTTTATTTCAATTAAAGGACTTTATTCTGGGTGTTTGTGTTTTTTTTTTAACTTTGACTATGGGGTTAGTAATGGGGGTGTCTTATAGACGCCTCTCCATTACTAACCTGGGCTTGATGTCAGCTGGCATTATAAACTGACATCAACCCCAGCCCTATTACCCCACTGCCACGGCTACAGGGCAGTGGGAAGAGCGAGGCTAAGTGCCAGAATTGGCGCATCCTATGGATGCGCCATTTCTGGGGCGGCTGACGGCTGGTGTTTCTAGCCTGGGAGGGGGCCAATATTCATGGCTCCCTTCCTGGGCTATTAATATCAGCCCCCAGCTGTCTGCCTAGCCTTTGCTAGCTATTAAATTAGGGGGGACCCCACGTCATTTTTTGGGGGGGGTCCCCCATTTTAATAGCTAGTAAAGGCTATGTATTCAGCTGGGGACTGATATTAGTAGCCTGGGAAGCTCCGTGGGTATTACCCCCTTCCCAGGCTTCAAACATCTGCCCTAGCTGTCTGCTTAACCTCCGCTAGAGACTAAAATTAAGGGGAACCCCACGCCAATTTTTTTTTAAATAAATCCTTTATTTTAACATTAAATGACAAGTACAGTAATCAACACTGTCACTGTACTTCATATATATGTGACTGACATGTTTCTATCTATCTAATCTATGTATGATTCTCTATTCCTTCTATTCTAAATTGTCGGGTACAGATGCTGAATTGCCGGCCGGCTTTCTTAAAGAGACGGTGCATGAAAACACTATTATTTTTTTAAATAAATCCTTTACACTAAATGACAAGTACAGTAACCAACACTGTCACTGTACTTCATATATATGTGACTGACATGGTTCTATCTATCTAATCTATGTGTGAAGCTCTATTCTGTCTGTTATAAATTGTCGGGTACCGCTGCTGAATTGCCAGCCGGCTTTTTTAAAGAGACGGTGCATGAAAACACTATTATTTTTTTTAATAAATCCTTTACACTAAATGACAAGTACAGTAAGCAACACTGTCACTGTACTTCATATATATGTGACTGACATGTTTCTATCTATCTAATCTATGTGTGAAGCTCTATTCTTTCTGTTCTAAATTGTCAGGTACCGGTGTATGCCGCTGCTGAATTGCCGGCTTTTCGCATAATACATTCTACATTATTCTTAGTTGTTTTACTTCATGTAGAATTAACCTACAAGGAAAGAAAGGGTTTATTTTCATTCCGATATTAGTGTCCCATTGACTTGCATTGGTTTCCGGTATCGGAATCGGCGATATCCGATACTTTTTGAGTATCGGTCCGATCCAATCCGATACGATATTTCCTGATATCGGAAGGTATCGCTCAACACTACTCATCACATAGAGGACTAGCAGAGCTATCGCAGATAAAAAGGAGTTTTATCAAAACTACAGCAGGAAGCCCAGTAAGCTGGAATGCAGTTTTCATTTTTTGCAAACTTGCTGAGAGATTCTCTTTACTACATTGTTCTAACCCTTATGGCACTGGTTAGTCATTACAAGTACCTTAAATTTTTAACACCACAAGAAAGATTATCTTTGTTGATGTTTATTGGTTAACAAAAAGTAAAATTTCTTCGCCTGTATTCAAAATTTGTCCCATTGCTATAATAGTACCATTACGATTATACAGTCATGGCTGAAAGTGTTGGCACCCTTGAAATGAAGCATTTCTCCAAGAAAATTATTGGAATTACACATGTTTTGTTATACACATGTTTATTTCCTTTGTGTGCATTGGAACAACACAAAAAATTTCACACAAAACCCCAAAAATGGACAAAATTGTTGGTACCCTCAACTTAATATTTGGTTGCACACCCTTTGGAATAAATAGCTGCAATCGATCGCTTCCTATAACCATCAACAAGCTTCTTACAACTCTCAACTGGATTTTTTGACCACACTTTAGTAAACTGCTCCAGTTCTCTCATATTTGAAGGGTGCCTTCTCCCACAGCAATTTTAACATCTCTCCACAGGTGTTCAATGGGATTTTGATCCAGACTCATTGCTGGCCACTTTAGAACTCTCCAGCGCTTTGTTTCCATCCATTGCTACTTCTGGAAGTAGGTTTTGGGTCATTGTCCTGTTTGAAGTCCCATGGCCCAGTACACAAACCCAGCTTTCTGACACCGGGCATTACAGTGACCAGAATCTGTTGGTAATCTTCAGATTTCGCGATGCCTTGCACAAAGCCAAGGCACCCAGTGCCAGAGGTAGCAAAACAACCCCAAAACATCTTTGAACCTCCACCATATTTGACTATAGGTACTGTGTTCTTTTCTTTGTAGCCCTCATTCCATTTTCGGTAAACAGTAGAATGATGTAGTTTACCAAAAAGCTCTATCCCGTCTCATCTGTTCACGAGATGCTTTCCCAGAAGGATTTTGGCTTTCTCATATACATTTTAGCAAACTGCAGTCTATCATTTTATGTCTCTGTGTCAGTAGGGGTCCTCTTGGGTCTCCTGCCATAGCGTTTCATTTCATTCAAATGTCGGCGGATAGTTTGCTCTAAGACTGATGCACCCTGAGCCTGCGGGACAGCTTGCATTTCTTTGGAACTTGATTGAGGCTGCTTATCCACCATCCAGACTATCCTGCATTGCAACCTTTCATCAATTTTTCTCTGCCGTCCCCATTCAGGGAGATTGGCTACAGTGCCACGGGTTGTAAACTTCTTGATTATGTTGCGCACTGTGGAAAATTAACATCAAGATCTCTGGAAATGGACTTGAGATTGTTTAAATTTTTCAACAATTTTGGTTCTCAAGTCCTCAGACAGTTCTCTACTCTTCTTTCTGTTCTCCATGCTTAAAGTGGCACACACAGACACACAATACAAAGAGTGAGTCAACTTCTCCCCTTTTTATCTGGTTTTATGTGTGATTTTCATATTGCCCACACCTGTTACTTGCATCAAGTGAATTTGAACGAGCATCACATGCTTGAAACAAAGTTGTTTATCCACAATTTTGGAAAGGTGCCAACAATTTTGTCCGGCACATTTTTCGGGGTTTGCATGGAATGATGTCCAATTTGCCTTTTTTTTGAGTGGTTTCAATATACACAAAGGAAATAACAAAACATGTGTAATTGCAATAATATTCTGGGAGAAATATTTCATTTTCTGGAATAATTTGAAGAGTGCCAACACTTTCAGCCATGACTGTAGCTGTACTCAAAGGGGTTGCCCAGCCTTAGGGTACAAGTCTGCACCTAATATGACTGCAGACTTGTGAATCCTCAC
This sequence comes from Phyllobates terribilis, assembly GCF_046119375.1. Classification (NCBI taxonomy): domain Eukaryota; kingdom Metazoa; phylum Chordata; class Amphibia; order Anura; family Dendrobatidae; genus Phyllobates; species Phyllobates terribilis. The sequence goes on from NW_027362761.1 coordinate 795,594,460, forward strand.
AGAGCGTGCACAGTTGTGGTCGTGTGACCTAAATGATGTGATTTGTATACATCAGGTCAAGTGCCAACTAATGTGCGCGGCATATTGAGCAAGGCCTTATACGTCTAGCCAGAATGTGGCCGGTAGTATGCAAATCGAATACTTGTGGTCACATGACCTCCTGCTCCCGGGCCCGGCAGTGAAGAATCCTAACAGCGTGCAGTGCACATGCTGTGAGGATTCACAAGTCTGCAGTCTCATAGATTGACTGCAGCTTTGTACCCCTAAGGCCAGGCAACCACTTTAACCTCACAACTGACATAAGGAAGCTTTGCCTGTCTGTATGAAGGTTAGTTTTTAGGACTCTAGCCCCTAGCATCTTATCCAGCATGAGAGTGGCTTGGCAAGGCTACACAAGGCCTTTCCATTTATAAACATTGCCATGCCCAAAACTCTCCCCGCAGGTCACTGCTTCCATAGACAGTAATGTACACTCCTATCTTCCACAAAATGAAGTACGTGTGACCGCTGCACTGCTACAACCCCAACCATTAATAAAAGGAGGAGTATAGCACAGCAAAAGTTTGCATACAAGTTACAATGTTTTATTAAACATAAAAATCACAAAATTGATAGATTACAGACAAGGAGGTGTTGCCAGGTGATATTATGCATCGAGGTAGGGTAAATAGAATGAAACTCATAATGATACTGGGAGACGACACAATTGCACTATGCCCATGAAAGCCACACTGTAAATATTAAATATTAATTTACAAAAAATTATTATCATCAACAAGGCAGAGCTAGAATCACAAATGTGTCATAAATGCCCCAGAATGTTAATAGAAGAACCCACTCTCCCCTATGGCCACATAAATGGTGAAGGGAAATGAGCACATCAAAAAATAAAAAAGTTCATAGCCTATAGCTCATTCAAAACCATGTATTAAGAAGAGGAGAGGTAAGCACAGTTGGTCACATGGGGAGCATGGAGGTGAGGAAAAAGGGGTTCTTCTATTAACATTCTCACTTGTATACAAAATTTTGCTGTGCTATACTCCTCCTTTTATTGTTTGTTTGCTCAGCTTGCATATGGACAGCAGCCTGTTTACTCACAGGGTACTGTCCACTCTTTTTTGATTAACTGTTATGTATGGCGATTCTCTGTTGTTATCTAACCCCAACCATTAGCAGAGAGCCTATATTGCATACAATGTCTGCCTGTATACAGAAATCATCATCATCAAAGGGGTTTTCCATGACTTTTACATTGATGGCATATCCTTTGGAGAGGTCATCAATATCTGATCTGTGGGGGTGCAACACCCAGTATTCCCGCCGACTAGCTGTTCCCAGTGACGGAGGCTACCAAATGTGTTCACTTGCAGAGATGCACAGTACAGTTCCAACAGCTGTATAGTGGCCGAGGCAAGGTACTGCACATTCGATCCCTATTGATACGAATAGGGGTGTAAAGGTAGAGAAGTTGTCCAAACAACTTCTCTGAAGATTTTTTGTATGTTGTTATATGGATTTGCTCTTTTATGTGATATAGTTATGTGATTTTGCAGTCATTAGTCTTCAAGCAGCTTGTTAGCCTAGGACAGGGTTAACAATTGGTGTCAGCTCAGGTGGGGAGAGGTTACATGGGCATTTTATACAGGAAGCTAATGCCTGTTAGTCAGTTATCAGAGAATTATTGAAGTAGCAAGAAGCATTGGATAGCTACAGGCCACAAGTAAAAGAGCGCTGCGATGAAGAATCAAAAGGCAAAGGGCAGAAAATAGTTACCATCTAACAGCCAGAGTACATAGACAGGAAAGGAAGTCATAGCAACACACATTGACCCGTGTGACTAGTATACAAGAGAATTCTTTACTGACAGTGAGTACCTGCAGTGGCATTACATAGAGCTGATGGAGGTGTCATTTCCATAGGCAGTATGTGTGGAGTGGGTTATTGACAACATGTCAAACTGGTCTTGGAGGGATAAGTGAATCTTTATCTGCCCAGGAAGGAACATGGGGTATTGCACGGTAGTGAGGGACACTGAGTGGGTGAGTACATAGTCTGTTAGGCCACTTTCACATGTTGAGCATATGGGCAGTATTTCACATCAGTGCTTGAAACCTAAAATCAAGAGTGGGTGATAAATACAGAAGTGGTGACGTGTTTCTTTTATACTTTTCCTCTGATTGCTCCACTCCTAGATTTGGCTTACACAAATACTGATGTAAAATACTGACCAAACACCGAATGTGTGAACATGGCCTTATTCTGCAATCTGTACTGAACACCATCATTATGCAGTTTACTAAAAAACTAAGTTATGAGCCTCTGCCTTATAGGGAAGAAATGGTTAAAGAAATGCATGCCGTTTATCAGATGTTGGAGAATGTTATCAAGAATTTAAGTAAAGCTGTTTTTAACTTTTTAAAACGATTGTTGGCCTCCCTGATTCATTGCATGACCATAAGGTCCCCATTACATCCTAACACTTGTGACCTGCAAAGGGGTAAGCAACAAGTCCCCACAAAGTACACCCACACTCAGGGATACCATAGCAGGGTGTTTTAGGGAGGAGAAAAGTGATGTTGACCAAATCCCTCCATAACAGGGGGTGAATGTGCAGTACCCGGCCTTGGCCACTATACAATTGTCAGAGCATGTAAAGCGTTAAACGACTGGGATTGCCTTTTCCCATCTAAGCCTTTTTTGCTTTAGTTTTTATCCCATCTTCCTAGGGCCATAACTTTTTTAGTTTTCTATTAGCATAGCCTTATGAGGGCTTGTTTTTTTTTGTAGCACAAGTTTTCTTAGTGACACGATTTAATTGTGCTGAAAAATAGTAAAAATAATATGTTAACTTTCTTTTGTGGGTCAGTACCATTACGGTGGTACAAAATTTAAATATTTTTTGTGATTTACTACTTGAAAATACTACTTAAAAAAAAGTAAAAATAATTTTATTTAACTTATTTAACTTTTCTATTTTTGGCCAAAAATGTTCTAACTTAGACATTATTACAAAAATGAAAGTTGAGGACTATTTTAACAGGATGTTGTGACCTGCAAAATGACTTTTTTGTCTGACTGTAGTTTGAAATAGTCAATTAACACCACTTAACCACTGTTGCACAAAAGAATAGCCCTTTGTTCTACTTCACAAAAATTTGCTGGATTGCTAATTGTTTTGACTCACACATCATGTGTTAACCCAATGGCCAACAAGGGTCATGATATATAAGTAAAACATATAAACTGTTGTTAATTGTGTTTCTTCCAAGTTGTTGTTTTTTCTGGTTGCTCCTCTTTAACATTAAATAAGCTCACATCAATAAATGTCTATTGTAGGGGTAGCAAAAATGTCTAACAGAAATAACACGCTAAAATCTAACTATTATTAATAGTTCATAAAATGAAAAACACATATTTATTTATTTATTTTACTCACTTATATAGCTCCTTTAATTCCACAGCACTTTACAGACATTATGGGCACTGTACCCATTGGGGCTCACAATCTAAATTTCCTATCAGTATGTCTTTGGAATGTGGGAGGAAACCGGAATACCCCGAGGAAACCCACACAAACACTGGGAGAACATACAGACTCCATGCAGATGTTGTCCTTGGTGGGATTTCAACCCAGAACCCCAGTGCTGCAAGGCTGCAGTGCTAACCACTGAGCCACCGTGCTACCCATAAAGTGCTTGACACAATACTAGAAAAAGTGCAGTGCTAAAGTGGCAATGTGCATGGCAGTATACAGTACCCAATTATAATATTGCCCTCATATGATGCTGCACTGCAAACAGCAAATGGCCAAGAAAGGTAAATTTATGTCTTATATGATGAATATAATCCTGGCCATATAACCCCATAGACAGGGCACAGATATAAACACACTTATACCACTCAAAGATAAAATACAAGGTAATGAATATAACCAGAGTGTATATGAGATAACCATAGATAGATACAGTTGTGCTCAAAAGTTTACATACCCCGGCAGAATTTTTCCTTTCTTGGCCTTGTTTCAGAGAATATGAATGATAACAAAAAAACTTTTTCTCCACTCATGGTTATTGGTTGGGTGAAGCCATTTATTGTCAAACTACTGTGTTTTTTCTTTTTAAATCTTAATGAAGACCAAAAACATACAAATGACCCTGATCAAAAGTTCACATACCCTGGTGATTTTGGCCTGAACATGTATAGAATTTGACACAAATGGGTTTGAATGGCTACTAAAGGTAACATCCTCACCTGTGACCTGTTTGCTTGTAATCAGTGTGTGTTCATAAAAGCTGAGTGAGTTTCGGGGATCCAGACAGACTCTTGCATCTTTCATCTAGCCACTGACGTTTCTGGATTGTGATTCATGGGAAAAGCAAAAGAATTGTCAACAGATCTACGGGAAAAGGTAGTTGAACTGTATAACACAGGAAAGGGATACAAAAAAATATCCAAGGAATTGATAATGCCAGTCAGCAACGTTCAAACTGTGATTAACAAATGGAAAATCAGGGGCTCTGTAAAAACCAAACCACGGTCAGATAGACCAACAAAATTTTGACCACAACTGACAGGAAAATTGTTCGGGATGCAAAGAAAAACCCACAAGTAAATCAGCTGAAATTCAGGACTCTCTGAACACTAGCGGTGTGGTTGTTTCAAGATGCGCAATAAGGAGGCACTTGAAGAAAAATGGGCTCCATGGTCAAGTCGCCAGAAGAAAGCCATTACTGCGCAAATGCCACAAAGTATCTCACCTACAATATGCCAAACAGCACAGAGACAAGCCTCAAAACTTCTGAAACAAGGTAATTTGGAGTGATGAGACCAAAATTTAACTTTTTGGCCACAACCATAAATGTTACATTTTGAGATAGGTCAACAAGGCCTATGATGAAAGGAACACTATTCCTACAGTAAAGCATGAAGGTGGATCACTGATGTTTTGGGGATGTGTGAGCTACAAAGGCACAGGAAACTTGGTAAAAGTTGAAGGAAAGATGAATGCAGCTTGTTATCAGCAAATACTGGAGGCAAATTTGCACTCATCAGCCCAGAAGCTGCGCATGGAATGTACTTGGACGTTCCAACATGACAACAATCCAAAACACAAGGCCAAGTCGACCTGTCATTGGCTACAACAGAACAAAGTGAAGGTTCTGGAGTGGCCATCTCAGTCTCCTGACCTCAATATCATTAAGCCACTCTGGGGAGATCTCAAGCGCGCAGTTCATGCTCAACAGCCAAGGAATTTACAGGAACTGGAGGCTTTTTGCCAAGAAGAATGGGCAGCTTCACCATCTGAGAAATGAAAGAACCTCATCCACAACTACCACAAAAGACTTCAAGCTGTCATTGATGTTAGAGGGGGCAATACACGGTATTAAGAACTGGGGTATGTGAACTTTTTATCAGGGTCATTTGGATGTTTTTGCTTGTGTGAGGCAGTGACCGGGATCATATACGAGGGACGTTATATATCCCCCAGAATGTGTACAGAGACCTATTAAATCCATTGGAGTTCATTGCAGTCACAAACTCACCTGCAGCTGCAATGCAGGAATGAAGGTGAGCAATGACCTGGTCAGACTACCTTGCTAAGGCAGATTAAGTAAAACCCGGCAGGGCCTTCATTTCTTGGAGGAGGTCACAGGAGGCAGTGGGGCGGCCTCCTCCCTCCAACCTGGGTTTTCCAGTGGCTCTTGCCTCAGGTCCTTTAAAACCCCAGCACTAAGGATTAGTGTTGTTCTATGTTGGAACCTGCTAGGAGCACAGCAGGGAAGCTCAGCAGGATTGAGGGTGGCTGAACCCACGCCTGGGAATCCTCTGCACCTGTCAGGCTCTGAGCGGCCCGGCGCGGCCGTTGCCCACGGTAACCGTTGTTTAAAGACTTGTGTTAACCCGGCTGCGAACCGGAGGACTGTCCTGTTTACCCGTGAGTTGCTGAATAAAGCTGTTTATGTTGGACTTGCTTGGGTCACTGCCTCAGTTACTGCACGGTGTGAACACAGCCACCTTACACCTTGGTGGAGAATGCGGGCATTGTGACTGAGGCATACCCCACCGGCAGCTGCATGACCACAATCCGGCCTGCCACCTTTCAGTTCCACCCCGTGGACAAAATGGACGAAATATTAAAGCAGCTGGCACTCGCCCAGCAGCAGCTGCTGCAGTCTCAGCTGCAACAGCATGAGTGGGAACAGCAGCGTAATCAGCAGCAACAGCTACTGTACCAGCAGCAGCAAAAAACAAACTTACTGTTGCTGCAACAGATTGCTGCCCTGTGGGAGACACCGACGGCATCAGCCCTGGAACGTCGAGAGGCCCGGGACAAAGTTCGCTCAGCGTTGAGGAAGATGGGACCAGAGGATAACGTGGAAGCCTTCCTGACCATTTATGAGCGTACAGCAGAGCGGGAAAACTTACCGACCGGCCAGTGGGCCGAAGTGGTGGCTCCGTTTCTGTTCGGCGATGCCCAAAAGGCCTACTTCGACCTAAGTCGAGAGGATGCCCAGGACTACCAGAGGCTCAAAGGTGAGGTCCTTGACCGGTCAATACATACGTGAGGGCTCAGCGTGTGTTTTCGTGGGCCTATGTGGAGACCCGACCTGCCCGGTCTCAGGCTTATGACCTCCTGCAGATGGTAAAAAGATGGCTCCAGCCTGAGACTTTGTCTCCAGCCCAGATGGTGAAGAGGGTGATGGTTTACCGGCTGGTGAGGACTCTGCCAGCTGCTATCCAATGTTGGGTGGGACAAGGGGACCCCGGCACACTCGACCAGGTGGTCAGCCTGATCGAGCGCTACTCGGCCACTCAGGACTTTATCCGGGACTCTGCCCCCTCGCGGCTGTCACGCCAATCCCTGCCAACCCAGGAGTCGGGAAAGGGGTCGCGTCCCTCTGCTGGGGACAGTCAGCACCATACCCGTGCTGAAGGGGAACCTCGGAGTGAGAGTGGCAGGAGACCGGTTCCCTCCCAAACTGTCATAAGACCTAACAGTACCTCCACCCTTAGGTGCTGGTGGTGTCAGGGGCCGGGACATGTGGTTGCTAATTGTCCCCTGACTACGGAACCCATGGACTGCGGATATAGCCGCCAGGTCTCAATGTATGCCCAGACCGTCTGCACAGCGAGCGCCGACCCCCGGAACAGTGAACTCCAACTATGCCAGGTACTGGTTAATGGGTACCCCACGGAGGCCCTCCTGGACTCAGGGAGCCTCGTGACTCTGGTACATGGGTCGCTGGTGGCAGGAGACAACCCCAGTGGACGGCCAGCCGGGGTTGTGTGTATCCATGGGGACCTCTGAGAGTACCCAACTGCAGAGGTAGCTTTGTCCACGCCATGTGGAGATATAAAACATGTGGTGGGGGTGGTAAAAACTCTTCCTTATGGGACTGTGTTGGGAAGAGACTTGCCCCTGTTCTGGACTCTGTGGAAAAACAAAATCCACTCTCCCCCGGTAAAATGTATTACAGGCGCTGTACCCGACGAACCTGCCGTAGGGGTGTCCAACCTAGGGACAGAGTGTGATCCCGATAGGTTTTCCTTAAAGGTGCTGGCAGGAGAGGTCGAGGAGACCCCATCGATCCCCGAGCTGGAAGTGTCCCGGGACATGTTTGGGACGGCTCAGCTACAGGATCCCACCCTGACTCAGATACTGTATTTCCATGCATGATAGTCAACGGTGAGTTGCTCTATAGGATAGATAAGATCAGGGACGAGGTCGTGGAACAGTTGATGGTACCTCAGTCGTACGGTCGGGTGGTTCTAGATTTGGCACACACACACCTGCTGGGTGGACACTTAGGGGTAAAAAAGACGCAAGAACGTACCTTGCAGCGGTTCTTTTGGCCTGGGGTTTACGCTGAGGTCAAAAGGTACTGCGAATCCTGCCCCGAATGTCAGTTGACCACACCCACCGCAAGTCTCCGTAGCTCATTGGTACCCCTGCCAGTGATAGAGGTACCTTTTGAACGTATTACAATGGACTTGGTAGGGCCCATTGTTAAATCCGCCCGTGGCCACCAACATATGCTGGTGGTCATCGACTATGCCACCCAGTACCCGGAGGCTATACCACTACGCCACACCTCGGCAAAACTGATTGCACGGGAGCTGTTTGCCATGTTCTGTCGCCTTGGACTACCTAAGGAGATCCTGACGGATCAGGGGACCCCTTTTATGCCCAAAATGACAAGGGAACTGTGCAAATTGCTAAAAATTAAACAATTGCGCACCTCGGTGTACCACCCTCAGACCGACGGGCTAGTAGAACGGCTCAATAAAACTCTCAAGTCCATGTTAAAAAAGGTGGTTTCTAAGGACAGAAGGGATTGGGACATGTTGCTACCCTATTTGATGTTCGCCGTCCGTGAGGTACCCCAGGCTTCCACAGGGTTCTCTCCCTTTGAGTCATTGTACGGCAGACACCCTAGGGGTCTGTTGGACGTAGCCAAAGAGACATGGGAACAAGAGCCGACTTCACATAGGAGTATAATTGAACACGTGGCTAGTATGCAGGATCGGATCGCAGTGGTCATGCCCATCGTGAAAGAACATCTGTTATATGCCCAGGCAGCCCAGAGGCGCACATATAATAAAAGAGCCAGAGTCAGGTCTTTTAACAAGGGCGATCGGGTGTTAGTACTGGTACGCACAGCCGAGAGTAAGCTCATGGCCAAGTGGCAAGGGCCATATGAGGTTCGAGAAAAAGTGGGGGAGGTAAATTACCGGGTGTATCAGCCCGGAAGGAGGAAACCTGAGCAGCTTTACCATGTAAACCTGCTAAAGCCTTGGAAAGATCGACAGTGTTTAGTTACAGACGTCACCCCGGGCATATCGCCAGAGAGTTCTCTACCTTCAGCCAAGGAAGCGTCCAAGGGGGGGGTCAGGATAAGTGATGCCCTCACTAAATAGCAGCGACGGGAGGCTCACTCGCTGGTGCAGCACAATACCGACGTGTTCTCAGAGTTACCGGGTAGGACTACGGTTATCCAACATCACATTGTCGCCGAACCTGGGGTAAGGGTGCGATTAAGACCGTACCAGGTATCCGAAGCCCGGAGGCAAGCCATCACGACTGAGGTAAAACAAATGGTTTAGTTAGGCGTCATAGAGGAATCATGGAGTGAGTGGGCTAGCCCCATCGTACTGATTCCAAAACCAGACGGATCGTTATGCTTCTGTAACGATTTCCGGAAATTGAATGAAGTGTCAAAGTTTGACCTCTATCCAATGCCCAGGGTGGACGAGCTGATTGAGAGACTGGGGCAGGCCCAGTACTTTACCACGCTCGATCTCACCAAGGGTTACTGGCAGGTACCTCTCACAGATTCGGCGAAGGAAAAGACCGCCTTCGTATCTCCGGAGGGTCTATACCACTATGTTGTCTTACCTTTTTGGTTACATGGGGCCCCGGCTACATTCCAGAGGTTGATGGACATAGTGCGCAAGCCTCATCAAGAGTACGCGTCCGCGTATCTAGATGATATTATCATCTTTAGCACCGACTGGCATACACACCTATCACAGGTACAAGCGGTGCTGGATTCTCTCAGAGCAAACACAAAAAAATGTGGAAGCCCGATATTTAGGGTATGTGATAGGCCGAGGAGCTATCAAGCCTCAAATCAATAAAGTTGAGGCCATAAAAAACTGGCCTAAACCGTCAAGTACAAAACAGGTGAGGGCGTTCCTTGGCATCCTTGGATATTACCACCGGTTTATACCTAATTTTGCCTGGGCGAACAGCGGCCCTGACCGATCTCTTGAAAGGAAAAAAATTGGTAATGGTTTGATGGAACCCTCAGGCAGAAGAAGCTTTTCAGGCCATGAAGTTGGCCCTGTGTGGACAGCCGGTCCTCATCAGCCCCAACTTCAAGGAAACCTTCATTGTACAGACAGATGCCTCAGAGGTAGGCCTAGGGGCGGTATTGTCACAAAAAGTGAATGGTGAAGAGCACCCGGTCACATACTTGAGTAGAAAACTTGTCCCAGCAGAGAAAAACTATAGCGTAGTAGAGAAGGAGTGTTGGGCTATTAAGTGGGCCTTGGAATCGCTACATTATTATTTACTCGGGCGTCAGTTCCGCTTGGTGAAGTACCACTCACCTTTGGTATGGATGAGGAATGCCAAGGAGAGGAATGCGCGAGTCACCAGGTGATTCCTGTCACTGCAAAATTTCAGTTTCTCGGTAGAACATCACCCTGGGAAGTTGCAAGCAACCGCGGATGCCCTGTCCTGGGCACCCTGTATGGTGGCAAATGTTCAACCCCACAAGTTTGAACAGAGGGGGGGGGATATGTGAGGCAGTGACCAGGATCGTATACGAGGGACGTTATATATTCCCCAGAATGTGTACAGAGACCTATTAAATCCATTGGAGTGCATTGCAGTCACAAATTCACCTGCGGCTGCAATGCAGGAATGAAGGTGAGCAATGACCTGGTCAAACTACCTGGCTAAGGCAGATTAAGTAAAACCCGGCAGGGCCTTCATTTCTTGGAGGAGGTCACAGGAGGCAGTGGGGCGGCCTCCTCCCTCCAACCTGGGTTTTCCAGCGGCTCTTGCCACAGGTCCTTTTAACAAGACTTATTTATTATTTATTTATTTAGCTTACTTACATAAAGTGCCATCATATTCTGTTGCACTTTACAGACATAATGATCACTGTCCCTATTGGGGCTCATAAACTAAATTCCCTATCAATATGTCTTTTGAGTGTGGGGGGGAAACTGGAGTATGCTGAATAAAAAAACATGGAAACAAAGGGATAAAATGCAAACTCCTTGCAGATGTTGTCCTTGGTAAGATTTGAACCTACTGTATGAGCCTGACTGAAAAACAACAGTGCTAACCACTGGATGGTGCTCCTAGCATTTAGTTTAATGGAAAATTAATGGAAATTCGATAGTCTAAATCCCATATAATTTATTTGCATTTCACAAATCAATTTATGAATTGAATCATCATCATTAAAGGGAATCTGTCAGCAGGTTTTCGCTATTTAATCTTAGAATACCATAATATAGGGAATGAGACACTGATTCCAGAGATGTGTCACTTATTACGCTGTGTGTTGTAGTTTCAATTCAATGTTTTATCAGCAGGAGAATATCACAAGACAAGGTCTCATATGACCAGCAGTCAGGCTAATCTCTGTAACCCCGTACCCACCTCTGATTGGCAGCTTGCTGACAATGCACAGTATGCACAGGAAGATGCCATTCAGGGGTGTGGGCAGGATTATACACAGAGCAGAAAACTTCGCTCTGCTACATCTACAACGGACAAAAACAGGTATTATATGAATACCTGCTTCAAGGAGCACCAAGTAACTGCACCAAGGAGCCCAGTAAATGATACGTGCCTGGATTCAGGCTTTCTGTCCTATGTTATGCTGCTCTCAGATTATAAAGCAAAAACTGCTGACGGATTCAATTTAAGTGAACCTTTGAAAAAATGTACAATGCAGCATAGTTCATCTTCTTGGCTCCAGGAGATGTTAAAAGATTTCATGTCTATTTTTTCATCTGCTGACATTGAAGTGAATGGGAGTACGAATTGGCTACCTTCTATTTTCTAGAATTTCTCAAATTTCAAGCTTTCATAAAAGCAAAAGATAAAACATTTTTTTGAGTAGAATAAACTGTGTCTTCTTTGAAATAATGTCCTTTCTGTGCATCGTTTTTAAAATAATATAAACAATGACAAAAAGAGAGTGCTTATCCCAAATGTATATTTATGTAATTTCTAATAGCTTTAAAAATAGGAATGAAGGGAATAATAAATGATAAAATGTACATAAAAATATAAAACAACCAAGAGATTTCAAACATTGCTTTGTTGTCTAAACTTTGTCTCAGAGGTTCAATTTCCTTTTCAGAAAAAACACCTGACTAGTCAGACAACATCTGGGAGCTGCAGCTTCCTCATTGTGAGTTAAAAATAATAGAGAGAAACATGATTTTTGGATATGTGACGGACCCCCACTCCATCTTAAAACAACCATAACTACAGTAAACCTAGATACTAGAAAAAATACATAAAACACATTATTTTGGTTGTTAAAAAAAACACAGCTTTATTTAAATCACAGGATTAAAACAAACACAGTTTGTCAGGTAAAGTGCTAGCACATTGAGATTCACAAGTACTGTGATATCCCCAGCTGTCTGACATATATCACAAGGACATACAGCCATAAGGGTCGTCACGCAAGCATTCAAGCAAAGCCAGTAAACTTTCAGGGCACCAATGAGCCTATTATCCTCTCTCCTGTGCTTAACCACCATGCCCACCCTTGATTGACGTTACCATTACAACATTCTTCAGGCTGGCCACCAAAACCAAGCCTGTTCACCACCATGTGGTTTTACATCCTCTATTAGTTAAAATGAGTCCACTTTAACTTGTATGCAACTTCCACCTGACTCCTAAACAGTAAAGCTGTGACGGGTTATAAATATCAAGCAACATATGACACTTTTAGCCATTTTTTTTATAAATTAAACACCTATTTCACTTCAGTAAACTAATAAAGTAGACGACCGTGCAAAAGCATTAAGGGGACTAAACGTGGCAAACTTCTGACTCGCGAAGAGTCTTCCTGCAGTGCTCAGGAGAGATAAAAAAAACCATGTGGAGGAAATCTCTAGGAAACCATGGTGGAAGGATTGCCCTTCCCTTAGGCTTAGAAGGTTAATGCTAATGTTAACTCTTTATAGCCATGAAAAATTTAACATGGTTCAAGATATACAATTAAATAATATATAATTAAAATATATAATTAAACAAATACAATAAAGTATTCATCATTATACAAGTAACTGTTAAATAAACCAATGTAGCACAGTGATAATAATAGGGAGGAATCGCAGATGATGTTTCCTCCAGTTCATATTGTGAGAGAAAGTAGTAAGACAGAGTTACCTCCTCTATATAAGCCCCACCCACTCACAGAAAGACACCAGACACAGACAATACTGTGATCCTTCCTCTTAAAGAAGAATCATTCTTGCTTAAAGTCTACACAGTTATATAAACAAAGCAGCAGGTGTTAAAGATCCACCCCTCCCAAAGTCATGCCCCCCTGTTCTACAGGGTTTCTTCTCCTGACATCACCCTAACCTTAATACAAAAGACCAGTGCTTGTCTGCTGTCTCTAACATCATGTCCTCCCTCTATCTGAAACTGAATCTGTCAAAAACTGAACTCAATGGGGCCAATTTATCAAAGCTTTTATACAAGTCACAAATTTTTTGCACAAAATGAAGTTGCACAAAAAATCTGCGACATTTATTGTTTTCATGCCACTTTGGATCAGCTCCGCTGAATGGGTGGAACTGGGAGGAGTCGGGGCATGGCAGTGCATAGTCACACATGCCCGTCCAATTCATGAAAAGTGATGGCGTCTTTTACACCAGAAATGCTACTCCAGTCTCTGACTGTGACTGGAGTAGAATTTCTGGCATGGCACACACCACTCAGAAAAGGCACCAAACTCATTTAGTGTTATTGGATTCGGCTTCTTTTCTACTCCATCAAGACTGGTGTAGCGTTAGCGTGCATTATGTCAGTCTTGATGAATCAACACTGTGGTGTTTCTTACCTTTACTAACCTACCTAAACCCAATATTGCCATTTCCACTTGTGGTTCTACCATAACTTCCAAGTAGCACACTTGTTGTCTTGGGGTTATATTTGACTCAGATCTTTCTTGCACTCCCTATATGTGATCACTTGCTCGCTCATATCATCTGCACCTCAAAAACTGCTCTCAAATTTGATGGGTTTTTTTTTTACTTGTTGCTCCGATTCATTCTCATCTTGACTACTTCTACTCTCTGCTAATCGTTCCTACTCTTACTAAACTCTTGTTTCCCTTTCCAATCTATTCTGACTGCAGCCAGTAGTCATATTTCCGTCCAACCGATACAACGATGCCTCCACCTTGTGCCAGTCATTACTCATCTGCAAGAGTACATTATAAACTTATCTCTCCCTCATTTCTGTCTACCACCTTACCCATCCTCTCCATTAACCTAAGACCATACCTCCCAACTTTTGATGAACAGAAATAGGGACAGATCATGTGCTGCTTGAAATTTTAGCCACACCCCAGGCCACAATTCAATCCACGCCCATTTACCATTTCGATCTACCCAGGCAGGAGGAGATGTCAGAGGGGCGCTGGTAGTGAGGGAAATTCAGCAGACACCCGAGGCTGCTGGTTGTAGACCCAAATCGGTGACCGTCCATTGTATCCGGAACAGTTGGGACTAGAGACGAGCGGATGGATTCACGGATCTCTGGCCCAGCTTGCAAGTCAGTCCTAAATGGCAGCTTGACTGGAGGCCACAAATCTCTTACCTTCAGGCGTCCTTGGTGCGGCTTTTGATTAGCCTGAGCTGGCGGGACGTCATCTGTGCGTCCTGCTCATCTCTAGTTGGGACCTGTGGATTTAATTTTTGTTCATTCATTCACAGTCAGAGCCGAAAAACTGCTGGGAGAAAATTAACTTTATTCCCCCTGCAGGATTCTGGCTTCAGTCACAGGAGCAGCATCGGCACTGCTTTAGTCACCGCTCAGAGCTGTGACTGAATCCACGATGACGCCGCCCCTGTGACTGAAACCGTAATGCTGCAGGGGGAATAAAGTTCATTTTCTCCCCACAGCGTTCAGGTAAGTGCTGGCACCGGGCAGGTTAATAACGCAATTAACCTGCAAATTAACCCCATATCTGTAGGTTGATAGCGTTTTTTTGTGGTGACAGGTTCCCTTATTTAGGGGTGGGTGAAGGTATGTTGATGTGCACAGGAAATAGTTCAAGAAAAATTAAGCAGTTTGCACTTGCAACACTTTCTGTAGCTTGCTGGAACTTCCTTTTGCAGCTACTCCTTCATTCTGTGTCTCTTTCAATAAGTCACTCTTTTTCAGTGCCTGACTCAGCCACCTCTCTTATTTCCCTCTAGTGACAGCAATGTTCTCCTGTCACTTGTCTTACAACCTTGTGCACTACTGCAGCCTACTTACTCTGTTTGGGCTCGTGCACATGACTGATTTTCTCGTACGAGTGCTATCTGCGGTTTTCACTTATAGCACTTGTACCTATGATATTCTATGAGGCTGTGTACATGTTCACAGTGTCGAGTGTTGGATTAAAAATGGGAAATGTAAGTCTATGGGTCAGTGAAAAAAAACCTGACCGCAATTTGATGACATCCGAGTGCGGTTCGATTTTCTCGGACTGTCAGAAGGTAGAATGTGAGAAAGTGGAGAACCTTTTTTTTTTTACTCTCCACGTCCAAGAAAAGCTGATGCCACTCTAATCAAACTCTGATCAGAGTAATCGGACTGTTTTGGAAACATCAGTCATTTGAACCATACTCTTACTGTGAATTAGTCTCTTACAATCAGACACCATTCTGCTACTCTTCTCTATCTAGACAAACCTCTTCACTCACTGGCATTAGAATCTTTGCTCCCCATTGAGTTGGCAATTTTCACCTTCTCTCGGTGCAATGACAATACATTCACGCAGTGGACTGGTCTTGCACACCTGGGACCAACTACACTAACAACAGTCCAAGCCAGTGCTTCCTGATTTGCTCCTCTGTGACCTTCTATATAGCAATGTGCTAGTGTATCATAAACTGTATGGCATATCATTTTGCCATATGGCATACTATTTACCTAATTTAAGAAGTGGACAACCCCTTAAACAAATGTTGATGTATTTTTAGACACTACTGTGCAACATAAACAATATAGCTTCAATAGTAGCGTGATCAATTAGATAATTAGTTTGACATATGGCAAAATGCTATCATTTAATAAAGAATGTATCCTGCCTACTATGGTTCCTCAATATTAAATATACTATATGGCAAGTGCTAATCACCCCCACTTCTAGCTAGCTATGATGCAGACACTCTCTGCTGGGCTGTTTAGCTTACCTGTCTTCTGCCAAGCTGTCCATTTGTGTATGTCTGACCTGTACTAGTGGGAAACAGGACAGAAGCCTTTAATGTTTTCTGTGCAACCCCTCTGAGAGTGCATATGAATGATGACTACATGCTGCCCTCCTGCCCAACCATGTGACTAAACACTTATGTAATTAACTCTGAACAGATACAGTGCAATCCTTGCTTGTATTGAGTGGTGCTTCAGACCATCTCACCACTACCATCCTGGCAAACACGCTTCTTCATTAACAAAATATATGATATCACTTCTTTCTGTTACACAGTTATCAAATATACTAGACGTTACATGTGTGAAAATTGTGTTTTCATTCTAAGAATATTCTAGATACAATATTGAGCCAGCTTAGATATTGTATAATGGGTAAAGTGTGGAGTAAAAGAAGTTTTATGTTAAAGGGGTTTCCAGGACTATTTTATTTTTTTACTATAGGCCTAAGAATTAACAGGCAGCTGCCTAAGTGTGGGGAGCTGGCTGTCAATCAGCATGACGTCGGCAGTCATGCCCCATCGACAGAGCAGCCTGGAAGAGGAACAGCTGCTCTGTTAACAAGCAGCAGATTCAGCGGCTGGAGTAGTCCGTGATTAATATGAGCCGGTGCCGGGTAGAACAGGCAGGTAGTTAGCAGCTACCTGCCGGTGCCGGGTAGAACAGGCAGGTAGTTAGCAGCTACCTGCCTGTTCTTAGATAACAACTTTAAATTAGACTAAAAAAAGTAATTTTATTTTAGCTATGTAAAACCTTGGCAAATTTAAGCCCTAATATTTGTAAAGTTCACAAGTGTGCGTTGTCAATTATTATATGATTTAAAAAGGGTCATCTCATTAAAAAGAAACTTTAATTAAATGGGAGCTGGGGAAAGATAAGGCCAGTCAGACATTACCACTAAATGGCCATATATGTAATACAAAGACAGCTTGAGTCCACCAGTGTCCATATGGGTATGTAGATAGAGGTTGTTTGGTGAAATAATACCTTCAGGGGCTTGTTCACATGTAGCGTTTTGCTGCATTTTTTCTGTGTTTTTTTGTGCAGAAAAAGTGCAGCATTTTACAGAAATGGTAAACTAAATGATATTTCTAAAATCTTATTCACAATGTGCAATTTTCCCTGCCTTTTTAAGTTTTTTTTAAAACCACATTGAATAATAACTACAGGAGATAGGATCCATCCTCATTGGGTACACCCTAATCAAACTAATGTTAACAAGTACCCTATGTTATTTTCATGTACTGTTGCTATTTACAGTATTTACTCACTGCAGGGTATTTGCTCATTTTGTTTTTATTTTAGGTTACGGCTGTTAAATGGCCACAGTGTGAATATGCACCTACACAATGAAGTGCTCTGGGCAGTGTTTGGCATGACGTGGGCAGTATGTGGTTCTATGTGGGTAATTTATAGCGCCCTCTATTCACTGTTTTCGACTCTTCATAATTTCTGTGTATTCTTCATACTTTTTGTGCACTGTTAATCAGTGCTGTATAGCATTTACAAAACTAAGTGCCCTGGCAATAAATTATTATATAAATAGGGGTATGTCTAAAGGAGAATCAATTAAATTTGTAAAAAGTGCTAAGGCTTTTCTGAAAGCCATGATTAGGTCTAGCGATCATATGGTCACTTCCTGAATGAAGCATGTTTATTGGTTTTTACCAGAATGTGGGATAAAACGAATGAATGAAAAGAATATTGAAGTTCAAAGTTTTTACGTTTTTATATTCTGTCAATGTTTCTATATATCATTGTAAGACATAAAATGTTCTAAACTTAGAAATCTCGGGGAACATCTGAGAGTTGAGGACACGTTCATACGCTGAAGTAATTTAGAACTGAAAGTCAATGCAGTTTGTACCTATAAGCAATGTCGACAGCGTGTCATAAAAGATCCAGTGATCAGATAAAGCCACCTCACACTTCTAGAGTTTACTAAATAATTTGTCCTCACATGTTCCTTACATGATGTACAAACCTTGTAACGTATGACTAGTATTATAACTGAGGGCCATGCTGATGTAATCATGTAGAAGCTGACTCTCTTAGCCTTAACGCACATAGTTTTAGAGTGAGTAAAGAGAGTCGAGTCTAAGTATACTTGCAACTTATGTAATCATACTGAGCAAATGAGCTATGCTTAATTCCTAAATCAAAGCCTTTGGGCCTCCAAGGAGAAAGAATTACAATCAATGCATATAAATAGGACTATGAGACAACTTCTGGTCACAAATGCCTTTCTTATGATAGAATTATCTGCACTTAAAATCAAGGCACACATGACTAAATAGAAGGTCCAGGCTGAAAATACAGGGTTTCCATCTTATCTGAAACATCCCTTAGGCTATGTGCCCACGTAGCCGATTTGATGCAGAGCGTTTTTGCCTCTCTCTGGCAGAAAAAAACGCATGCAGATTTACATGTGTTCTTTCTGCCAGAGAGAAGCGTTTTTACATGCGTTTTTGCATGCGTTTTTTCAAGCACTTTTCCAAGCGATTTTGAGCATCACTTGGAAAAGTGCTTGACAAGTTGATCACACAATATAAATCCATGCAACCGGCATGGATTTATAATGTGTGAACAACTTAGATGCTTTAAATGCAGCATCTATAGTAAAAAAAAAAGACTTAAAACGTTAAAAAAAAAAAAAAACTGTATATTCACCTCTCCGGCGGCCCCCGGTCTGCTCTCCGGTCTGCTCCCGGCCGCGTCTTCCCTCTTAAGCGTCCCGCAGTGTACTGTCAGGACCTGCGGTGACGTCAGTCAGCTGATGGTCACCCGACCATCACCTGACCGCCGACGTCAGCGGTCGCGTGACCATCAGGTGACTAAATGACGTCACCGCAGGTCCTGACAGTACACCGCGGGACGCTGAAGAGAGAAGAAGCAGCCAGGAGCAGACCGGAGGAGACCGGGGGCCGCCGGAGAGGTGAATATACAGGTTTTGTTTATTTTTAACTTTTTTATTTCTTTTTTTCACCGCGTGGTAGCCGGGATGAAGAGGAGTTGTAGTCTCCTCTTCATCCCAGGTACCACACGCACCGCGATTACGCGTTTTGCAAACCAATGGGAATTCGGCGTGCAAATTAGCGCATCATGTGCACAGCACATCCAAATTCACATTGCTTTGCATGGCAGACTGTTTTACAAGCGTTTTCACTGCATTTTCGCAGCCGTAAATACGCCGCAAAAATGCTACAAAAACGCTACGTAGGCACATAGCATTAAGGGGAATTTGTTAGTAGGATTTTGGTGTGTAATCTGAGCACAGCATCAGGTAGGGGCTGAGATGCTGATTTCAGTGATATGTTACTTATTAGGTTTGTGCTGTTATTTCAATATAATGAGTGTTTTATCAGCACGAGATTATCACTGCCCCCACACTCCCAGCACTGATTAGCAGCTTACTGTCAATATAGAATGTACACAGTAAGCTGGGTTGCGGGCGAGGTTAGCTTCCTGAGCTCTGCTGCATGCTACATCTAGAAACTTTGATTATGTCACAACCGCTGTACCCAGTAAACTAAGTGATACATCATTGGATTCAGGCTCTCTTTGCCTAAATCATGCTGCTCATGGATGAGGGAGCAAAAACCTGGTGACAGATTCCCTCCAAAGGGTATCTCCAGTTATAAGGGCAGCTACCTCTTCCACCGGAAGTTAGAAAGTGAAGATGAGAGGAGTGGTGATACTGCGCGTTACCTTGGCATCTCCTAATCAGCTGAATGCTGTCCCTGCTGCACTTGTCATCATTACTTTTACACTTTTATTGGAATATGTGATTATGTGGCACCAGTGTCTATAGTGCCACAAAATGCCTGCATGTGTAATATAATTTTATATGTATTGCCAGTTATGGTGAGGGTAAGTTCTCTGCTGTTTTCATTGCATCCACACATTGTTACCCGATCCCTTACTGGAGGATTGTGCACTTTTGTCCAAACCAGGAAGTTGTGCACATCCCTCAGAGAGGGGAGAAGGTGCTTCAGAAGTTGTAGTGTGAGGAAGAAAGATGTAGCATCTAGTGATGAGCGAGGGTCTTCATTACTATTTGCTCAGATAGTACTGTATTCGGGTTAATCATTATTCGGCGAGTATTTGTGTACTCGCCTCGCTATATTCGGATGTCCCGCCCTGCAGTTTTGGCGCCTCCTTTGCAGCCACTAAACATTCTGGGCTTCTTAACCAATCACAGTAATGCCAGACATCTTGGTTGAGGCATTACAATGATTGGCTGGCCGCCCAGCGTCATAGGGTCTATTTAAGCCCTGCCGCTGCCATTTTGTGCACATTGCATCCGGAGCCTGCATTCTACAAGCATAGGGAGAGATCACTGAGCTGCTAGGGAAAGTGTTTAGGCCTCAAGGGCTACCTGCAGTGTATACTAGTTCAGTGTGGAGTAGGGAGGGAGAGATACTCGAGCAGGGACAATTTAAAAGAGCTGCTCACTAGCTCCATAATACCACCATAAAATAGCTCTTTTCAGAGCTTAAGACACACAACAAAGTCAGAGTACAGGGAGGGAGAGATTGTGTATTAGGTAGGGAGAGGTTAAAGTATTCTTCCAGTGTCCATCTTAAAACAGCTCTTGTCAGAGGCAAAGCAATATTTTTCCGGCACCCAGAGGAGTAGCATTTTGTGCTGCCTTTTTTTTTAAAAGCACCGATCTATTTTCCCTACTGTTTTAGGGGTCAGAGCCTGGCTTCTGCTGTCTACATTAGTCCACTTAAAAAGGCGGTTAGTGCCCAACACAAAGCAGTAGTCCAAACATTTCCTACTACCTGCTACCAAGCACGCACCAGGACATTTTCTCCGCTGTTTTGGGGGTGACAGCCTGCCTTCTGTCCACATTAATCCACTTAAAAAGGCGTTTAGTGCCCTACGCAAAGCAGTAGTCCAAACATTTTCTACGGCCTGCTACCAAGCATGCACCAGGCCTTTTACCCACTATTTTGGAAGCCACCATCCCAAGGGCCACCAATCACAAATAGTAGTTAGGTTGGAGTAGGAATACTGTCCTAGTTTGTCCACTGCACAATGTGCATAGGGTTTGTAAAAATCAGCCCTATGGGCTGAGTCATGGTTGACTCACTATTTTGGCTGTGACAGCTAGCTTGCCTTGTGCTATCAACATCTGAAAATCTGTCAACAAAACCCAAAATGCCAAAAAAGCCTGTTGCTAAGAGAAGTGGACGTGGACATGGTGCTGTCAGTGGTGTGCAAGAAGGCACTCAGTCTGTGTCAGGTCAGAAGAAGCTTGATGCATCCACTATGTTCCTGGAAAAATTTCCTGGTCTGGAACGTAAACGTGTGTGGAAGCCAGAAGAGCGAGAGCAGATTCTGTCTTGGATAGCAGACAAGGCCTCTACGCATAAGCTCAAAGAGGAAGCTTTGAGTGCCCAGCATGTTGGTATGGAGCCAGATTTCCCAATGGGTGATACTACCCAGCCCAGCCAATATTCTGAGGCAACATTGGGTGATGAGGAGGAAGATGAGGAGGATGAGGAGGGAGAGGACTTGTTTTTCTGTGCTACCGAGGGGACTCGTGATGCTACAGAGGGGACACTCAACCCAAGCTTCATGTCTGTCCAGCCTGGATGGGCTGGAGAGGAGGAGGTCGAGGAGGAGGAGGCGAGTCAGTGTAAGGAGAGGATGGGTACTGTTTTCTACTGTTGGGGACACAGAACATTTGCCTTTTTGCAGCTTGGCCCACATGACACAGTTCATGTGTAAGTGTCTGTGGCAAGACCCTCGCGTGATACACATTTTATCCAACAACAATAATAATAATTATAATAATAACAAACTTATTCCCAGAAACCATATGTGAGTCAGAAATGCATGCAGGCATATTCTCCAGGCTCTTCCCATTCTGTTTCATCACTTTCCCATCCATTTCAGCCTTTCCTCCGGCCCCCAGACCACTTTGTAGGGTCCAGCAGAAAATTACTCGCATTTCCCATTGACTTACATTGTACTCGCTATTCGGAACAAATACGCGATTATTACAAAGCACTCGTTACGAGTATAGCGATTACGAATATTACGGTACTTGCTCATCACTAGTAGCATCATGGAGGGTTATGGTGCAAGGGAGAGAAGCATGCTCTCTCTGCAAGGGCAAGCTGCACAAGGCCGGGTCTCAGTCCCCAGAGCACAGAGACTTCCAGGGTTCATGCTAAACTGAACGCCTGCTCAGTCTTTATGACTGGCAGAAGAGTGCTTGTTCCTAGGGGCTCAGGAATCAGGAACTCTGCTGCAAGAAAAAGTAGGTATTTTCCACAGGATTCAAGCTGCCTGCTCACTGGAAGGGATCAGGGATCCTGTAACAGTTTACCTTGTACCCCTTGGGATCCAAGGAATGGTCTATCAGAGTTGTAATTAGCAGTAGGAAGACTACATACCTCACAGCAGAGAATCTGAGCCCTCACCATGCAGGTCTGACCAAAACCTTGTATGTGAATTGTATAGAAGCTTCTGGAACTGTTTGCGGAACTCCAGTAAAAGGTACAAAACGGTTGGACCAGACCAGCACTCGAACCGCCGCGCACCAGTACCGTGACCACATTGGGCCCGGACGGGGCGACACAATTACATTTGACACTTAAAATAGTATCCTACCGTTTTCTGTATGCAAATCCTATGCAGAGCTATGTGTTTAGATGGATTACAAACCTGTTTCATCCTACAGGCATTTGTATATTTCATTTTTACATCTTCTTACATTCACGAGAATTGATAATAGTTGATAAGTCATGGATTTCCTAGGATAGTCCCAAATTTTGAGAAAAGTCCCAACAAATTTATGGATGTCCTGGTCCAAAAAAGGCCCACAAATGTTCAGGGGCGTACTGAGGTGGGATTGGTGAAATCCCTAGGTGGAACAGGTGGCCAGGTCTATACGGACTTAAATTGTCAGATTGACCTAGATCAACCAAAACCAATCTAACGACTAAATGATTGTTAGTATGACTATTTGTTCACATATAGTTTTGTTTTTGTCAGCAGCAAATTCTTATCTTCATGGATCGATGACTGTTGACAACGATTTAAACATCCAAATGATGCAATGAAAGGACAAATGAGAAATCGATCTATGGACGTGTTTATACAAAGCAATGATTGGGAACGAGTATTTGTCTCTCCTAACACTGACCTTTGTAAAAGGACCTAAATGATGGATATGCACGAACTTCAGTGCTTTCCCTTACCTAGTCATTTGGTCAAATTCTAAACCTTTAGAACATATTAGTCCCCACTCATTATTACATTTGTGCCTGTTTTTTGTAGTGTTTTTGTTGTTTTCTTCTTTCCATATGCCTTTTTTTAGGCTTCTTTTATATGTAATGTTTTTTTTACTTTACCACTGTGGGTGGATGATTGATCATTTAGGATTTTTCAAAATTTCTAAAATTTCTTGAAAATTTTCTTCAGTCCTACCCCAGAAATGTTTGCTCAATTTTTGCAACATTTTACAAAATGTGTGACTTTTGCACAAAAAAGTTGCAAGAACAGTTAAAGACAAAAAAAGACCATATTTTACAAAATTCAAGAAACTTGTGCGCCATATTGATGAATTGGCGCAAAAAAACATTAGTGAATACTACAAGACAAAAAAAGAAGAGTGACTTGAAATGAAACCAACAAATGATGAATCAAACCCATTGTCCTTACATGAATTTGAACATACAGATTTGTCTCCTTCTATTGATGCCTACTGCTAAGTCACAGTAATTAAATAGCAATTACTGACAGACCAGAAGTGCCATCCAACTTTGTGGTTAATCTTACTTTATATATTCGTGGAAAATAGTCTGTTTTTGTTTGCATAACTATACAGTGAGACAATAAGGTCATTGTGTTCTCCTCTACATTGTTCTTAGTGGTCCTGAATGAAATGTTCTGCATCAACAGAAATCAAATCCAAACCCATCTGTCCCAAATCAGCAGACCCTTTCTGTCCACTATCCAATACCGCATGGCAGCATTATGTAAAATCACACAAAAGACACTGTCCTATTATTAGTATAATGAGCATTTTCTCCATTATTTCACTTATAAGGTTGATTTTGACAATTCACAGATGCGAGTGTTAATATATACAGGGTGGTCCAAAAGTAGGTGGACAGAAAATAATAACATTTATTTTGATTTATATATAAAATTATACTTACTAACACAAGCATACCATTGACAATTAAATTTTATTCTGAACAATAATACAAAAGCCCTTAAATTTTATCAGCGCAGGTGCTCAAACTGTTTTCCATTACAATTTGCACAGCTTTGAAGTCGCCTCTTACGCTTCGGCAAACTTTTTTGCACAAATCTCTTTGGGTATTAAGTTCTTGAAATGCATCTCTTATATAATTTTTCAAATCACTGACACTTTTTGGTTTTCGACTATAAACTTTATTCCTTGAGTACTCCCCAAAAGAAAAAATCTATTGGTGTCAAGTCTGGTGAACGTGCCGGCCAATCAAGTGGGCCTCTTCGGCCATTCTATTTATTAGGAAATGTTTCATCAAGATACTCATGGACTACTCTTGAATAATGAAGAGGGGCCCCATCTTGTTGGAAATAAAGGTCATTTGAATTAGGCTGTTGCTGTAACAGGGGAACAACTTGATTCATTAGAATTTCGAGATACTTATCTCCTGTGACTGTTCCATCAAAAAATATTGGTCCTAAAACACCAAAACTTGAAATACCACCCCAAACATTGACACCAGGCTCATTTAGTTGTTGCTCTAATGTTAAGTGCATGTTCTCATTATACCAGTAAATACAATTATGTCTGTTAATATGGCCGGATAATTTGAAAGAAGCTTCATCACTCCACATAATGTTATCTAAAATTACTGGATTTTGTTTGATAAATCTCCCCCTTCATAACCTTATTACACTTTCTGTCCACCTACTTTTGGACCACCCTGGTTATGAAGGGGGAGATTTATCAAACATGGTGTAAAGTGAAACTGGCTCAGTTGCCCTTAGCAACCAATCAGATTCCACTTTTTATTCCTCACAGACTCTTTGGAAAATGAAAGGTGGAATCTGATTGGTTGCTAAGGGCAACTGAGCCAGTTTCACAGATCTAGTTTTCACAGATAGATCTCCTCCAAATCTGTTTTCTTTTCAGATAATTCAGATAACACATAATGGTAAATAATTTAAAATACAGATAAAAAAATGGATTTTAACAGAGTATGGGAAATCTCAAAACACTGAAAACGTTAGAGAAAATTGGGTTGAAACATTTGGTACTCAAGCCCCAAAGAGACAAACCACTTACCACATTCGTGACAAATTCAATGCCACTGGCTCAATCCTTAATGCTCCAAAAACTGGTCGACCCAAAACAGTCTGTCTAGACTGTCCAGACTAAACAACTTGTTGCTGAAACATTTGTTCAGAGTCCAAAAAAGTCCACCAGAAGAGCCTCTTTGGAATTGGGAATTTCACGAGCTTCTATCATGCGAATCCTGAAATCTATTGAGTGGAAAGCTTATCATCCACGTCTAATTCATGGTTTATTGGAGGATGATCCAGACAGGCGGCTGCAATTTAGTGAGATTATGCTTAACGAAATTGAAGAAAATCCAGTAATTTTAGATAACATTATGTGGAGTGATGAAGCTTCTTTCAAATTATCTGGCCATATTAACAGACATAATTGTATTTACTGGTATAATGAGAACATGCATTTAACATTAGGGCAACAACTAACTGAGCCTGGTGTCAATGTTTGGGGTGGTATTTCAAGTTTTGGTGTTTTAGGACCAATATTTTTTGATGGAACAGTCACAGGAGATAAGTATCTCGAAATTCTAATGAATCAAGTTGTTCCCCTGTTACAGCAACAGCCTAATTCAAATGACCTTTATTTCCAACAAGATGGGGCCCCTCCACATTATTCAAGAGTAGTCCGTGAGTATCTTGATGAAACATTTCCTAATAAATGGATTGGCCGAAGAGGCCCACTTGATTGGCCAGCACGTTCACCAGACTTGACCCCAATGGATTTTTTCTTTTGGGGAGTACTCAAGGACAAAGTTTATAGTCGAAAACCAAAAAGTGTCAGTGATTTGAAAAATTACATAAGAGATGCATTTCAAGAAATTAATACCCAAAGAGACTTGTGCAAAAAAGTTTGTCGAAGCGTAAGCGGCAGACTTCAAAGCTGTGCAAATTGGAATGGAAAACAGTTTGAGCACCTGCGTTGATAAAATTTAAGGGCTTTTGTATTATTGTTCAGAATAAAATTTAATTGTCAATGTTATGCTTGTGTTAGTAAATATAATTTTATATATAAATCAAAATAAATGTTATTATTTTCTGTCCACCTACTTTTGGACCAACATATATATATATATATATATATATATATATATATATATATATATATATATACAGTACAGACCAAAAGTTTGGACACACCTTCTCATTTAAAGATTTTTCTGTATTTTCAAGACGTTGAAAATTGTACATTCACACTGAAGACATCAAAACTATGAATTAACACATGTGGAATTATATACTTAACAAAAAAGTGTGAAACAACTGAAAATATGTCTTATATTCTAGGTTCTTCAAAGTAGCCACCTTTTTCTTTGATGACTGCTTTGCACACTCTTGGCATTCTCTTGATGAGCTTCAAGAGGTAGTCACCGGAAATGGTCTTCCAACAATCTTGAAGGAGTTCCCAGAGATGCTTAGCACTTCTTGGCCCTTTTGCCTTCACTCTGCGGTCCAGCTCACCCCAAACCATCTTGATTGGGTTCAGGTCTGGTGACTGTGGAGGCCAGGTCATCTGGCGTAGCACCCCATCACTCTCCCTCTTGGTCAAATAGCCCTTACACAGCCTGGAGGTGTGTTTGGGGTCATTGTCCTGTTGAAAAATAAATGATGGTCCAACTAAACGCAAACCGGATGGAATAGCATGCCTCTGCAAGATGCTGTGGTAGCCATGCTGGTTCAGTGTGCCTTCAATTTTGAATAAATCCCCAACAGTGTCACCAGCAAAGCACCTCCACACCATCACACCTTTTCCTCCATGCTTTACGGTGGGAAGCAGGCATGTAGAGTCCATCCGTTCACCTTTTCTGCGTCGCACAAAGACACGGTGGTTGGAACCAAAGATCTCAAATTTGGACTCATCAGACCAAAGCACAGATTTCCACTGGTCTAATGTCCATTCCTTGTGTTCTTTAGCCCAAACAAGTGTCTTCTGCTTGTTGCCTGTCCTTAGCAGTGGTTTCCTAGCAGCTATTTTACCATGAAGGCCTGCTGCACAAAGTCTCCTCTTAACAGTTGTTGTAGAGATGTGTCTGCTGCTAGAACTCTGTGTGGCATTGACCTGGTCTCTAATCTGAGCTGCTGTTAACCTGCGATTTTTGAGGCTGGTGACTCAGATAAACTTATTCTCAGAAGCAGAGGTGACTCTTGGTCTTCCTTTCCTGGGGCGGTCCTCATGTGATGCAGTTTCTTTGTAGTGCTTGATGGTTTTTGCAACTGCACTTGGGGACACATTCAAAGTTTGCCCAATTTTTCAGACTGACTGACCTTCATTTCTTAAAGTAATGATGGCCACTCATTTTTCTTTACTTAGCTGCTTTTTTCTTGCCATAATACAAATTCTAACAGTCTGTTCAGTAGGACTATCAGCTGTGTATCCACCTGACTTCTGCACAACACAACTGATGGTCCCAACCCCATTTATAAGGCAAGAAATCCCACTTATTAAACCTGACAGGGCACACCTATGAAGTGAAGACCATTTCCGGTGACTACCTCTTGAAACTCATCAAGAGAATGCCAAGAGTGTGCAAAGCAGTCATCAAAGCAAAAGGTGGCTACTTTGAAGAACCTGGAATATAAGACATATTTTCAGTTGTTTCACACTTTTTTGTTGAGTATATAATTCCACATGTGTTAATTCATAGTTTCGATGTCTTCAGTGTGAATGTACAATTTTCAAAGTCATGAAAATACAGAAAAATCTTTAAATGAGAAGGTGTGTCCAAACTTTTGGTCTGTACTGTATGTATATATATATATATATATATTATATATATATAGACAGACATGCCGTCACGTACTGCAGATAATCCTTTCTACATCGGGCTAAACAGATCCACAAAAGACAAGGTACATGTGTATTGTCAGTCACCCATTGAAAAGTAATAGAGCATGTAAGTATTAAACTGCAGCTGCCGAAAAATCTTGCAGTTTCCCATCAAATCGAGTTTTACTTCTGAAAAAAGACTTTTATGTAACAGTGTAGGATAATTACTGGGAATGAATTGAAGAGAGTGCGTTATCACTAATGTGTAAGCTACTGGGAAAAAGTCACCATAATAAAGAATCTTGTTTTAAAAAAAGAAGCCATGCATGATGTTAAATAAAAAAAATAATGTATTGTTGAAGAAAAGAAATTGCAGCACTCACCTGTGCATCAAATTCAGACACTTCATTTCCAGAAAGATAAATGTAAAAGCGTGATAGTGAATGGCATGCTCCTATGAATAGACAACAGCCATTAAATGCCGAGCATTAGGCCATACTATCAGTATTTGGTCAGTATTCGGTCTGTATTTTTTCTCAGGAGTGGGAGCCAAAACCAGGTGAGGAACAATCAGAGAAAAGGTATAATAGAAACAAGTCACCAATTCTGTATTTATCACCCACTCCTGGTTTTGGCTCCCACTCCTGAGAAAAAATACTGACCGAATACTGATCAAATACTGATAGTGGGGCCATGGCCTAAGTTGTTTTATTTTGACACCACTGAACATGCTTTTGGTCTGTAACCCCTTTACAACCTTGGGATTTTCCTTTTTTGCATTTTCGTTTTTTGCTCCCCTTTAAATATTGCAATCATCATATTATATAGCACTGAGTGCTTACAATTGGTCATTTTGCTCTTCTACCCAGCTAATTCTTCTGTTTTCCATAAGGTCTATGACATCACGTGATTATAAACTGACTAGCTGAATCCTTCTAAGCTCTATGTAGAAACACGAGGTCAATTTTCTCTGCATAAGTTATGAGTCACTGCAAAGTCCCTGACAGGATGAGGATAGAGAAGCTGGGTCAGGAGTTAAAGAGGGGAATGATTTTTGCAGGGACAAGAGACTTCCTGTTTCTACATAGAGCAGAGAAAAAGAGAAGAATTATCTGGGTAAAAAGGTAAAATAAGCAATTGTAATTACATAGGATGAAGACCAGTGACGCCCATTGGAAAGAAACAGAGAAACAAAGAAAGAAAGAAATAATGGAATCATAACTTTATTTAATTCATTATACTTTTAATTATAATAATAAATTAATAAATACATTAACATATGTTATAAATTAGTAAGATCTGACATGACTATATGTTATGTGAAACATCGTTGTATATCTGTTTACCAGCATGACTCAATTAACTCTCAGATCCAACATCTAAGGCCACGTTCAGTATTTGGGGAGTTTTTTACATCAGTTTTTGTAAACCAAAACCAGGAGTGGGTGATAAATACAAAAGTGGTGACGTGTTTCTATTATACTTTTCCTCCTGGTTTTGTCTTACAAATCCTAATGTAAAATACTGATCAAATACTCAACGTCTGAACGTGGCCTTAGTCCTGATTTGGTCTCATCAATCCCTCTCTGAACATGACAATTCTGTATTTTGCTGTACTTCTTTGATTTCTCATGGAAATAGGGTTTCATTACTTTTTGAACAATTTGTGCTAAGGAAATACTACAATAAATATGTTGTCCACATCTCAGATACTATACTGTATATTGCAAATATTATAATTTATGTTGCTTTTTTATGTTGAAGCCAAATTACTAAATTGTTCATAATCATGTCAGCACAAGAACAACTAATGAAAAAAGCTGACATCATATGTGAAACCTAAAATAATGAGTGAAATTAACCTCGAGGTTCCAAACCTGATAAACAGGAACCAGCTGGGGAAGGAAGTGGCCAGCATTGTGACAAGGAGAATTTTATATTGCACATTGACCATAGTGAACACAGGAGCCTCTTAAACAGCATTGTTCTATTTGGTGTTTTAAAGTACAGGAATTACCTTGGACTGAATTGCATAGTCCAGATAGTTTGATCTTAAAAACTAGAGTCCTAATGGTCAATGTTTATTAATACTTAGTTGACCCTCTGGTGGGCTTCTGAGTCAAAACATGCACCTTTTTTTTAAAAAAAATGCTTCATACCAGCGCTGCTACGTCTAATCATCCTAATCCCTTATGCCTGGGTAACATTGTGGCATACAATAAAAAGAGGAGCAGAGTGTCACCTGCTTCACCCCCTCAGCACCCACTATGGAGAAACACCCAGACATAGTACATCAGCTGGAGGATGCAGTGCAGTCTATGGTAGGCCAGGTTGTGGAAAAGAGGAGGCAGCGCAGAAGACAGACAGGTGCTGGGCTGTGTGGAACTGAGAAGGCCAGGAAACATGACACCTGGCGGGAAGGTCAGAAGAGTGAGTGGGGTGTCAGAGTCAGGCAGAGGTGAGCTTTTGTGATGCTGACCATGCAACTGTTACTGTTGCACCGTGGGGAATATGAATCTAGACTAGTGATAGTTTAAGAAATCTGGTTAATATGATGAAGAATAGTACATTTTGTTATCTGCTATGCCTGATATATATAATATTTATATATATATATATATATATATATATTATCTAAACCCATTTACCACTTCACCACCCAACCTGTTTTCACTTTCCTGACCAGGCCAAGTTTACAATTCTGACCAGTGTCAATTTTTGAGGTTATAACTCTGGAATGCTTCAACGGATCCCACTGATTCTGAGAGAGGTAAATTTATTCGCTATGATTTGCGTTTATGACTCGCCCCCTGGGCCGTGGGGCACTCGGATCCGGGCAATAGGGAACGATGGGAGTAGTAGTGGCAACCCGGTTCCGTGGCTCAGGGTGGTCAGGCCAGTGGTAGTCCGTTATATTGATTATGTCCGACTACGCCACCCGTGGATTGCGGTTATTAGGAACCGCCGCTGCATGCAGACCGCTGGGGCTGATGAGGTGTGCAGCTATGGTAGTGTGACTCCCCACGGGAAGAGTGCGGCCCCAGGGCAGTATAGTGGATGGTGGGAGTGATGGTAGTGCTGGAGGAGCAAGGAGCACACAGACAACAGGTTGCAGTCCAGGGTCTTTACTAAACAGGTAAACTGACCCACAAACAGTCCCAGCTAGGAGGGGACCTGGATGTCTGAGAGCAACGGGGAAATTGGCCCTGGTCAGGGTGAGGGTGTAGGCCTACCGTGCTTTCTGCACTCCTTCTGACTATCTCCTCCTGATAGGATAACAGCCCACGTTTCCGAGCTTTCGTGCTTTCTCGCCTGTATGGCCTGCGACGTGGGTTCCTTTCTGCTCCCAGCCTTGTACGGCTTTACTGGTCCCTTCGGTTGTGGCAGGGCCTCCAGGCTTCTTAGGCCAAGGAATGTACAGTCCCTTGCGGGCTGGTTCTCTGCTGGGGATGTGGAATCCCTCCAGCCTCAGACACCAAAGTCTGGTAAAGTTAAGTCTTTTCTCTGCCAAGACAGGCTCCCTTCGCCTCTTGTCTCTGGCTTGTGGCTCTCCTCCTGCCACACTTCCTCTTAGGTTACAATGTAACTTTCTGTCCCTGCTCCACTCTGGGACACGTCTCAGAGCTGAGACAGGCAATCCAGTTCTCTCTAACCCTGTCCCCAGTACCAGCTTTTATAGGGGCAGCCTGCTCCCCCTACTGGCCTGAGACAGGAGGCATTGCATGCTAATGTTCCCCTAACCAGAGAACCTCCCCCTTGCTCTCAGACACAGCTTTATTACACTTGTGGCATCCAGGTAGGGTGACACATTCCCCCCTAGTGAAATTTAGTACTCCGGGACTAAACAATAAACAAAGAATAACATGCATAACAATAAAACATTAATAGACAGATGACGCACAAATTGAGTTCTTTAGGTCACAGTGTGGCCTGTGACCGGGTGTCCATATCACCAGAACAACGGGAGCCTTAACCAGGTGGGGGTCTGTCCTACCCCAAGTCCTTCACAGTCTTAGTTCATTCCTGGGTTAGGCTCAGAATGCAGTCCATACAAGGTCCTGGTTATAAAAAGTCCATAACCTGTGAGTCCTTACGGTAGCTGCAAGAGACTGAAACACACTATCAATAAACATGCAGGTAACTTTGGCAAACAATTCAACATTTGGCAACAAGGTTATTTACAATTTAGTGCATCCTATATTCTCCAGCGAGCGGGTATCTGCCCCTTTGTGCTCCTGGTTGACCTACGTAGCCCACTGTCTGGTGGTGGACCAACCTGGCTTTCCCCACTAGCGTTAGGGGTACAGCTACCAGCTGGGTGTACAGGTAGGGCAGGCAGCTGTCTGCGGGTTCTTTGGCTTACCGCAGGCATGGCAGGCTCACTGTCAGCAGAGGGTTGACTCTCCTGGGCTGCTGGAACAGGCTCTTCTGCCTCTGGAACCGCTTGCTCCTCTTCACCTTCCGGCTCTGGTGTTGGTTGTTGCTGTGCCGGTTGCAGGAAATGCAGGACAGGTACCACTATGGCATCATTTATGCGAGTCCAGGACTGAGGGAACTCTCCGAGAACGGTGCTGATCATTTCTTCCTTGTCCTCTGTGGGTTCAAGGTCACTCTGATCCTCTTCTGCACTACGGAGTTGCTCGGGGCACCTTTTGAGGTGGTCTCTGGAGACGACACTAGTGGTTTCTCCTCCGTCCTTGGTGATTACGCACACCTTTGGGTTATCGTGGTCAGACTGCAGTACGGTGTAGGGTTCCCTTTCCCACTGGTCGTCCAACTTATGTAGCCTTCTTTTTCGCTTTAGGACTTGCTCACCAGGTTCTAGGGGACTAGCAGGGGCGTGTTGATTGAAGAGTCTTTCTTGCTTCTCTCTCACCTGGGCCAGGCTCTTCTCCACACTCTCCTGTACCTTCTTGTACTGCAATTGCCTTTCCGTATCCCAGTCCGCATCCGGGGAGGTGTCCTCAGGTATTAGGACTCCCATCTCCAGGTCTACGGGCAGCTTACCTGGTCTAGCTCGCATCAGGTAAGCCGGGGTGCAGTTTGTAGCGTTCACCGGGATGTTGTTGTACATGTCTACCAGGTCCGGCAACTTTTCTGGCCACAAGCTGCGTTCCTCCAGGGGCAACGTCTTCAGGAGATCAATGACTATATTGTTCATCTTCTCACACATCCCGTTGGTTTGGGGGTGGTAAGGCGTTGTCCGAATCTTCTTACAGCCATAGAGGTTGCAGAACTCCTGGAAGATTTCAGCTTCGAACGCTGGACCCTGGTCTGTCAGGACCTGTTCCGGATACCCGTGTGGACGCCAGAAATATTGCTGGAAGGCTCTGGCCGCTGTTTGGGCTGTCAAGTCCTTTACCGGGACCACCACTAGAAAACGGGAATAGTGGTCCACGATTGTCAGGGCATAGATGTATCCAGACCGGCTTGGAGCCAATTTGACGTGGTCCAGAGCTACCAGCTCAAGAGGCTGCGTGGTGACGATGGGCCTCAAGGGTGTCTTCTGGCTGGTGCGGTCCTTCCTCCTCAGGTGACAAGGGCCACAGTCTCTGCACCACTTTTCTACTGCTCCTCTCATGCCGACCCAAAAGAACCTTCCTCTTAGTAGGAACTCCAGTTTCTTCCAACCGAAGTGTCCCGCTCTGTCATGGTAAGCCCCCAGGACCATAGCTGCATCCCGCCTTGGGACCACGACTTGCCAGGTCAGCTCGTGCGTCCGGTGGTTGACAATCCTTCTGCACAACTTGCCTTCGTAGAGGAACAGCTTGCTCTTCTCCATCCACAGCTGCTTGGCTTCCTCTGGGGCATCTGGATCTAGGCGGGCGTCTTCCTGGATCAGCAGATCTTTCACCAGGCGGACTGCAGGGTCACTATCTTGGGTTTCGGCCCAGCTGTGGTGAGGTAGGGGATTCATCATCACAGTTGTTAGATCCTCCTCCTTCACACGGTGAGAGTGTTGAGCGGCTCCATACCGGTGAAACGCGGGGAGTTCTACCTCTTCCAGCTCTTCTGGGTCTTCTTCACCTTCAGGTAAGTGAGGCATTCTTGATAGGGCGTCTGCGTTGGCGTTGGTTTTGCCTGCCCAGTACTTGATCACGAAGTCATAGTTGGAGAGACGGGCCATCCACCGCTGTTCCAGGGCACCCAGTCTTGCATTGTCCAGGTGTGTCAACGGGTTGTTATCCGTGTACACTGTGAACTTTGCGGAGGCCAGGTAATGCTTGAAGCGTTCCGTCACGGCCCACACCACCGCCAAGAATTCTAGCTTGAAGGAGCTGTAATTCTCCGGGTTCCTCTCGGTGGGCCTCAGCTTCCGGCTGGCGTATGCGATCACCCGTTCTCTGCCCTGTTGGTTTTGGGACAGTACTGCTCCCAGTCCCACATTACTGGCGTCTGTGTGGAGAATGAAAGGCTGGCCATAATCAGGGTAGGCCAGGATCTCATCCCCCGTGAGGGCCATCTTTAGCTGGCGGAAGGACTCCTCTTCCGGTTTATCCCACTTGAAGGGTGGCTTTTGACTCCTGGACTTAGACTGTCCGATCAGGAGGTCCTGCATAGGAGCTGCCATCTTAGTGAACCCAGGGATGAACCTTCGGTAGTAGCCTACCAACCCGAGAAACTGTCTCACCTCTTTGATGTTCGAGGGGCTTGGCCAGCTCTTGATTGCCGTGACCTTGTCAGGGTCGGGGGCCACTCCTTCCGCACTTACCACGTGCCCTAGGTACTGGACCTTTGGTTTCAGCAGGTGGCACTTTGATGGTTTCACCTTCAGGCCATAGCCTGCCAGGGCTTCGAACACCTCGGCCAGGTGCTTTAGGTGGTCCTCGTAGGTCTTCGAATAGACGATCACGTCGTCCAGGTAAAGGAGGACTGTCTCGAAGTTTCGGTGCCCTAGACAGCATTCCATCAGCCGCTGGAAGGTCCCTGGTGCGTTGCAGAGCCCGAAAGGCATGCAGTTGAATTCGCTCAGTCCCATCGGGGTGGTGAAGGCGGTCTTCTCCTTGTCAGCCTCTGCCACAGGAACCTGCCAGTACCCGCTAGTAAGGTCCAAAGTAGAAAAGAAGTTAGCTGATTTTAGTGCGGCTAAAGACTCCTCTATTCTAGGCAGCGGATATGCATCTTTGTGGGTGATACGGTTGATTTGTCTATAGTCCACGCACATTCTCATGGTGCCATCTTTCTTTTTCACCAGAACCAAGGGGGCTGCCCAGGGGCTACAGCTATCTCTAATAACCCCTGCTTCCTTCATTTCTCTTAGCATACCCTTGGCGTTCTGATAATGTGCAGGGGGTACAGGTCTGTGCCTCTCTTTTATTGGTGGGTGGCTCCCTGTGGGGATGTGGTGTTCTATCCCTTTTACTCTGCCGAAGTCTAGCGGGTGCTTACTAAAGACTCTCTCGTACTCCTGTACCACCCGGTAGACTCCTTGTTTTTGGTGCAGGGGAGTGGAGTCAGCACCCACGTGGAGTTTCTGGCACCAGTCCTCTTTTTGTTTCTGGGAGCCATTACCCTCCGCCTGTGGAGATGGAGGCAAGGGTTCCACGGCCCTGATAGCTTTGTGTTCGACGACAAACAGTTTGGCGAGTGTAGCGTACCTGGGTGAGTGTACTTCCCTCTCCCCAATGTTGAGGATGCGGACGGGCACCCTCCCATGACGGACATCAACCACCCCCCGGGCTGTCAAAATGGTGGGCCTGCTGTCTGAGTACACGGGTTCTACCATGGCTTGGTAGTCTCTACCTCTCAACCCGATTGCAGTCCGACACCAGATCATCATTTCACTTTTGGGAGGCATGGAAATGGGGAATGGATCACTGAGTCTTACGCTACCAATCTCACCACCAGACAGTTCTACCTGCTGCCGTCTCATCAGGGCTTTTATCTCCTTGTTGAGGACCCTCTGTTGGCTGGAACTAGCATTTACCGCCACCTGTTGTAGAATTACAATTACCTCTGAAAGACAATTTTCAATTATGTTAGTACCCACAGTTATTTTAGGGTGACTTTCATGACGGTCAATGTCCACAATAATCACTCCCTGTGCCGGCAGTTCAACTTTACCAATTTTAATGGTCATCTCCTTGAACCCCATCTGCGGCACGGGTAAGCCATTACTGGCGATGATGCTCAAGTTACTGTCTGGATACCGTGTGATATCAGCATCAGTCCAATACTGCTTAAAAAGTACATAAGGGATAGTGGTTACTTGTGACCCAGTATCCAGCAAGGCGCTCATGGGGATACCGTCCAGCACCACGGGTAAAACCGAGCGCCCCCCAACGTACTTATTACGCCAATTGTAAGGGCCTGGTGATCTTATGCCTGGGGGTTGGCCCTCTGCCCCAGGTTGGACCCGTTTAAATTACAGTACCTGGAAATGTGTCCGGGCTGGTTGCAACGACGGCAAATGGGCTGTCCATCCTCTGCGTAGTGGTCTGTGGGCCTCCCTCGGAACGACGGGATCCTCCTCTGTCGACGCCACGGGACATCCTCCGGACTTGAAGCCAGCTCGATGGGTCTTGACGGGTCCACTTGCAACGCCTGGACGGTCCTGGTCAACGCCGCGACGCTCCTGGTCAGCTCCTGGACTTGGTGGTGCAGATCTTTCGACGGGGCTTGGTTCAGGGCCTGTGCATCAGCCTCCACGGAGTCCATAGAGGAGGGCGCCGCCTCCTGGTGGTAAGTGATAGCAGGGCGCCGGCGGTTTATAGCGCCACTGGTTGCAGATTCACGGAGCACCCTTATGGCCCTGTCCTTAAATTGGGCAAAGGTCAGGTCGGGGTTCTGAAAGAACATGAGGCGCAGTTGGGTCCTGTGGGCGCTAGACAGCAGACCCTCTATGAATTGTTCTGTTAGCAGTTTATCCGTTTCCTGCACACTGCCAGGGTCATTTTGTTGAATAGCCCTCAAGGCTTCCTGCAGATTTAGGGCATAGTCTCTGATGCTGTCCTGTGCCCGCTGCCTACATCCATAGAACCTCATTTTAATCTCAGCGGAGGTACGTGTATCAAAGGTACCCCGCAGCCGGGCCAGAATACCCTTCACAGTCCTTTTCTCCTCAGTGGGCCATGATTTTACCTCCCTCTGGGCTGCGCCAGTTAACTGCCCTGTTAATATGCTGACCTTCTGTTCCTCTGTCAAGGGGTAAACGTGGAACAAACTGTATAGCCTTTCCTTGAAGTCAGTTAGGGCATGGGGCTCCCCTGAGTATTTGGGCAGCCAGGCCGCTCCAGGGATGTAAGGAAGGGAAAAGGGCATCACCACTGCTGCAGCTGCATTGGTGGTAGTGGGCGCCTCTGTGTCCGACATCTTCCTCCCCCCTAGTTAAGCGTGGCCTACCTTCCGACGATCCTCTTCTGTAGGCCGCGGCTCCGCTGCTGCTGCTATGGACGAGGACCTGGCGTCGCGTCCTGATGACGTCAGCGTCGCTCTCTCTCCCTTCCAGGACCTTGCGCAGCGTCGGTGCGTGGGGCGGAGCTTCGGATCTCGCGCGGTTTTGACGTCCACGCCCCTCTTCTTCCCGCGCGGCGTCCTGAAGATGGCGTCCGATGGCGGGAAGACGGCAGAAGACGGCGGGAAACGGTCCAAGATGGCGTCTGATGGCGGGAATCGGCTCCGGATGGCGGGAAACGACTCCGGACGGCGGGAAACGGTCCGAGATGGCGTCTGATGGCGGGAAACTTCTCCACAGGTAAGTTTACAACAGTCTTTTTCAGGCACGCAGTACCCGGTGGTTGCGGGCACGAAATCCTGCCGACTACGCCAAAGCTGACTCGCCCCCTGGGCCGTGGGGCACTCGGCAATAGGGAACGATGGGAGTAGTAGTGGCAACCCGGTTCCGTGGCTCAGGGTGGTCAGGCCAGTGGTAGTCCGTTATATTGATTATGTCCGACTACGCCACCCGTGGATTGCGGTTATTAGGAACCGCCGCTGCATGCAGACCGCTGGGGCTGATGAGGTGTGCAGCTATGGTAGTGTGACTCCCCACGGGAAGAGTGCGGCCCCAGGGCAGTATAGTGGATGGTGGGAGTGATGGTAGTGCTGGAGGAGCAAGGAGCACACAGACAACAGGTTGCAGTCCAGGGTCTTTACTAAACAGGTAAACTGACCCACAAACAGTCCCAGCTAGGAGGGGACCTGGATGTCTGAGAGCAACGGGGAAATTGGCCCTGGTCAGGGTGAGGGTGTAGGCCTACCGTGCTTTCTGCGCTCCTTCTGACTATCTCCTCCTGATAGGATAACAGCCCACGTTTCCGAGCTTTCGTGCTTTCTCGCCTGTATGGCCTGCGACGTGGGTTCCTTTCTGCTCCCAGCCTTGTACGGCTTTACTGGTCCCTTCGGTTGTGGCAGGGCCTCCAGGCTTCTTAGGCCAAGGAATGTACAGTCCCTTGCGGGCTGGTTCTCTGCTGGGGGATGTGGAATCCCTTCAGCCTCAGACACCAAAGTCTGGTAAAGTTAAGTCTTTTCTCTGCCAAGACAGGCTCTCTTCGCCTCTTGTCTCTGGCTTGTGGCTCTCCTCCTGCCACACTTCCTCTTAGGTTACAATGCAACTTTCTGTCCCTGCTCCACTCTGGGACACGTCTCAGAGCTGAGACAGGCAATCCAGTTCTCTCTAACCCTGTCCCCAGTACCAGCTTTTATAGGGGCAGCCTGCTCCCTCTACTGGCCTGAGACAGGAGGCATTGCATGCTAATGTTCCCCTAACCAGAGAACCTCCCCCTTGCTCTCAGACACAGCTTTATTACACTTGTGGCATCCAGGTAGGGTGACACATTTATGACGCGCCCCCTGGGCCAGTGTTGTTTGGGGGATACCCGGAGCCGGATCAGATGGGGGTTGTAGTCTCCGAGTGGCGGCGACCCGGTCCGTGCCCAGGGTGTCAAACTCAGTGTGTGGCAGTCTTTACAGATGTTATTAGTTGTTCTTAGTGTCGACTACGCCACCCGTTGATTTGCGGTCAAAAGGCCGCCGCTGCAGCAGGGTCCGCTGAGGCTGGTGGTATGTGTGCAGCTGTGGTAGTATAACCCCCAACGGGAGGGGTATAGCCTCAGGGGGTCAGATGTAGAGGATGGTGGTAGTGGTGGTGCAGTGTGGATGGTAAGAAGACTCAGAGTCGGGCTGTGCAGTTCAGGGTTTTTACTTACTGCTGTTCTGTTGGTCACTCTGGCCTTGAGTGACCGCCCGAGCCGTGCTGCGTCCACCAGGTCCTGGACTCGGCCAACCCCCAAGTAATTCTGGAGCGTGGTCCTGAGCTCCCTTTCTGACTGTCCTCTCTACTGGCCGTTCCCACCAGGGGTCCACTTATGTCCGGCTCCCTCGGGTCTCCTATTGGGTGAACCTTCTTTGGCTTCCCTGACCCTATGCTCGGTGTGCCTTCTTAGTGGACTTGGTGAGGGGCTGCTCCACATGTAATGTTGCAGCCTCCGGTTCTTAGTTGAGGGTTGTTTCTCTCCTCCACTAATTTGGGATCCGGTTCCCTTGCGTGCCAACCCTTCACCCTTCTGGTCTGATTCTGGGTTCTTGGGGTTCCTTCTTCTCCCCCTCTGGGTCCTTCTCTTCTCCTCTCTCTCTTCTCTCTGCAGGCGCTCCTGGACCTCTCTCAGGACTGACTAACCTTCTACAGAAGACTGACTCTGATCTAAGATGGTGCCCACCTTATATACTCCCTCTATGTGTGAGCTCAGGTGACCAGCACCCAATGAGCTCCTAGCTTTACCCAGACTGCTCCCCCTATCTGCCCCTACACTACTGGGATGTTCCACCCCCCTCCCACTCCAGCCAGGGACAGACACTGTCGTACCTGCACATAAACTAGTGGGAGTACCGTTGGTCTGTCCCCCGGAAATGGGATGTATGTAGTGCATGCAGCTAACTGAGCTCAGTTCCACACTCCATCCTTACCCGGGAGTGGAGTACCACACCTCTGGGTTGAACTACATTGTAGTTCACATACATTGTGCCCAATTCGTGCTTCTGTAGACACGCACCTCTTTAATTAAGCTCTCATTGCTACAGAAATGCCAAACATGTGAACGGTAGATGTGGTTTAGGCACACTGGGGCTCTGAAGAGGTGGGCATTTGGATTTGGAAGAGCAGAATTCGTTGGATCTCTTTTGGGGGGCAAGGAGCCAGAGCACCTTTCCAGAGCCCTTGTGCTGCCAATTTTGTAGGAGCCCCCTATATCTCCATTGACAGATGATGGAGTTGAGTGGTGGATTTTTTTGTAGAGTTGAAGCTTTTGTTGGAATCATTTTACATAACATTTTGGATCACATGTGCTCTACACTGAGCAGTTTCAGGGTTTCCATCTAAATCTCCGAGTGACGTGATTCAGATGAAACCTCCGAGAGATCCATTCACTATAATGAGGCAGCAGAGTTACTCTCTACTCCGTCTGGCCTCTGTTCAGCGGTGTCCTTCCTTTTGGAGGTGCCCAAAACTGTGGGCAACCGCACTTTTATGCACGTTTAAAAAGACAGACACCGCCGGATCATAGGCCAGATAGCATTCACAATGTCCCCATCTGCCTCATTACAGGAAATCTTCTGCCGGATGTTCCGTCCATATTTCAGAGATTTACACAGAAACCCCGATGTAAGCTCTTAGCGCACAGCGCAGGATAAATGTGAGCCGAGCCTTCCTGTGATCTTTGAGAGGCAGAATGAACAAATCAACAGCAAGTCAAGATATCTATTGATTTTATTTATTGTTTACACTGTTTCTTGTTCGGTATAAGGGTATGTGCACACGATGCAGAAATGAAGCAGAAAATTTCTGCATCATTTCTGCATCTCCCTGGCAGAAAAAACGCATGCAGATTGTGCATGCATTTTTCCTGCAGAATACATGCGGATCCACATGCGGATTCACATGCGTTTCCGCATGCAGATTGACAGGCGCTTTCCAGGCGATTTTAGCATCACCTGGAAAGTGCTTGACAACTAGGTCACACTATATAAATCCAGGCAAACAGCATGGATTTATATAGTGTGACCGTAAAAATAAAAAAATAAAGCTATACTTACCCCCGATCCCCCGCCGCGTGTGCTGTTGCGCTCATCCTGGCTTCTTCCGGGTTGCCGGCATCTCGCGAGACAGCCTGTATATACTTACCTCCGATGGCCCGCGCTGTCCTGCTCACTCCGTTCTCCCGGCTGCCGGCAACTTTGAATTGAAAGACCTGCCGACGTTAACGTCACGTGACCCGTCACATGACTCTGACGTCAGCGCAGGTCCTTCAACTCACTGCAAGTGCCGGGAACCAAGCAGGAGCGCTGCGCGGGCCGACAGATGGTAAGTATATATATATTTTTTATTTTATTCTTGTTTTACAGCTTTTTTAATGGTACCTGGGTGTGGAGGAGACTCTCCTCTTCTCCACACTCGGGTACCATCCGCACATTAGAACGCGCCAATAGAACGTGCCAATAACGCAAGTACAGATGCAGTCTTGCGGAATTGGCGCGTTCTAATGCAAGTCAATGGCGGCGAAAACGCCGCGTTTCCGCAAAATTAATTGACATGCTGCGGATTTTTGAGCGCAGCGTTTACGCTGCGGAAAAATCCGCATCATGGGCACAGCACATGCGGATTTCAATTGGGGAACATTGCTGCCCTTCTACCGTGCGTTTTTAATGCGTTTCCGCGGCGTTTACGCAACTGCAAAAACGCCGCGGAAACGCATTAAATACGCATCGTGTGAACTCAGCCTAAGTGATTAGACGACTTTATTCTTCGGGTCGGTGTGATTAAAGTGATACCAGAACTTTTATTGTTTTCTTATCTGCTCATCCCTAACTACTATTACCCACTAAAAAAACACTTTGTTTTTGCAAAAACAAGTTTTTGCTTCACCAAATTTTGAGAGCTATAGTTTTTCTATATTTCTGCCAACAGAGTTATGTGAGGGCTTGTATTTTGCAGGACGATTTATCATTTTTATTGGTACCATTTTTGGGCACATAACATTTTTTAATTGCTTTCCGATTCCGATTTTTGAGAGGCAGAATGAACGAAAACCAGCAGTCCAGGAATTATTTTATTTATTTATTTTTTTATGCTGTTCACTGTATGGTAAAAGTGATAAGGCAGCTTTATTCTTTGGGTTAGTACGATTACAGCAATTAGGGATAAGTGAACCCGAACAATAAATAATAAAAAAACTTGTTGAAAGGCTGCAGCACTACCAACAAGCTTTATTAATATCTGCTCACAGCTGTCTGCTTTGCGTTAGCTGGTTATAATAAATAGGGGGACCCCACATCAATTTTTTTAGGGTCCCCCCATTTTTAATAACATGCAAAAGCAAAGCAGACAGCTGAGAGCTGATATGAATAGGCTGGGAAGGGCCATAGATATTGGCCACTTCCCAGTCTAATAAGACCAGTCCTCAGCTGCCCCAGAAATGGCGCATCCGTTAGTTGCACCAACTCTGGCATTTAGCCTCAGCTCTTTCCGATTGCCCTAGTGCGTTAACAATCAGGGTAATGGGTTTGTGGGGCTGATGTCAGCAGCTTAGTCTGTCAGACACCCCATTACTAAAACAGTAGTCAAAAGAAATAAACACACACAAAAAAAGTCCTTTATTTGAAAAAATCACTCCCCGACAATGTCCCTCTTTCACCCATTCATTAAAAAAATAATAACCCACACCGGTCCGCCGTAATCCAAATGGAGGTCCCACGACAATTTTCATCTTATTTGTCCAATGTATGGAGAGAACAAAGCTCCATAGACTGCTGCAGTCGATGGGACCCGGCCACTGTGAAATGTGGTGACATCAGTAAGGTTACTTCAGTTCACAGGTGCGAGGGCAGTGCAATAGCCGATATGATGAGTGGTGACGTCACCGCTCATCCTTCTGGCTCTCGTGCTGTACTCCACGAGAACGGCGGCTGTGAACTGAGGTAATTTTAATTCATGTCACCTCAGTTCACAGCGGCCTGCTCTTGCGGCTGCTTTGATATCAACCCACAATCCCATTACCCCGATTACCTATGCACCAGGACAATCGGGAAGAGCTAAGCGCTAGAATTGGTGCATTTACTGGAGGCGCAATTTCTGGGGCAGCTGAGGGCTGGTCTTACTAGGCTGGGAAGGGGCCAATATCTATGGCCACTATTAGCCTATTAATAACAGCCCCTGGCTGTTTGCCTTGCCTTAGCTAGTTATTAAAAATAGGGGTAACCCCATGTAATTTTTTAGGGTCCCCTCATTTTTAATAACCAGCGAAGGCAAAACAGACAACGGGGGGCTGATATTAAAAGGCTGGGAAGGGCCTTGGATATTGGCCCCTTCCAAGCCTAATAAGACCAGCCCTTAAACAGCCTCCTTTTGCAGCCCCCTTGCCCTTACTACGACCATTGTACAGTCATTTTACAGCACCAAAGTTCGGGTCCCCATTGACTTACATGGCATTCGAGTCCGTAGTCAAGTTCGGGTCAAGTTCTGGTGCCCAAACCGAACTTTGGACTCAAGTTTGGCCGAACCCGATGAACCTGAACTTCTACGGGGTCGCTCATCCCTAACAGCGATACCACATTTCTATAATATTTTTTATGTTTTGCCGCTTTTACACAGTAAAAACTATTTTTATTAAAAAATAATTGTTTTCACTGGTATATCTCCCTGTACTTGTGATGATATAATAAAATTAGCAGGGCAGCATGGTGGCTTAGTGGTTAGCACTGCAGTTTTGCAGCGCTGGGGTCCTGGGTTCAAATCCCACCAAGGACAACATCTGCAAGGAGTTTGAATGTTCTCCCTGTGTTTGCATTGGTTTCCTCCCACACTCCAAAGACACACTGATAGGGAACTTAGATTGTGAGCCCCAATGGGGACAGTGCTGAAAATGTCTGTAAAGCGCTGTGCAATTAATGGCGCTTATATAAATAAATAAAATTACATTTTTGTACTTTGGACACTGTCGCCATCTTCTTTTCTGCCTAGACTTGAAGTGTGACTTCCTGAGAAGACTCATTAGAAGCTGATACCTGTGAGGACTTGAATCTTAAAGAGCAGGGAGCAGAGTGAAACACAGTGCTGCCTGGGAGTATAGCCGTTATTTCCCTGTTCTGAGACGGAATAATACAAGACATCTGGCAACAGTAAAATCACCCCGGCATGAGTTGCTAACTTGCTATCATCTGTTACTGAATTCCCTACTAATCTGCTACACCTGCAAATCCATCTTAGAATATTACTACTCCATAATACCTAACACTAGATCAGACCTGACACGCATTGTAGGGTTTACTAAAGGGCGAAATGTTGGAGACGACCATTGTAAGTAAATAATATAATAGGTGCATTTGGCTTACTTACAGAAATGTTCATCTTGATCTGTTGGAACACTTCTTTATTACCTTTGTATGTTATTGCCACCTACTTTCAGTGCATTGTGCTCGCAGATTAAGGCAAATTCTTGCATTGTAATGCATAATTTTGAGAATATGACGCATCTAATAAAATGCCTTATAATATTCTTGAAACTGACAGATTTTTAAGGAAACAGGCATGAAGGGGCCAGCAAAAGTACCACAACATCAATATAAACGTACCAACTAGTTGCCACCAATGCTTGGTGAATGAGATCTACAATACATATATCAGGATTCTTCTGAATGGCCCCGGGGGA
Source organism: Phyllobates terribilis (assembly GCF_046119375.1). Lineage (NCBI taxonomy): Eukaryota > Metazoa > Chordata > Amphibia > Anura > Dendrobatidae > Phyllobates > Phyllobates terribilis. Next base: position 795,639,149 of record NW_027362761.1, read on the forward strand.
GATTTATGAGATGGAATTACATTTACTAAGTCTTACAATATAGATATCTGAGGACAGGTGTAAGAAACCCAATACCAATCTGACAGATAATACATCACAAGTAGACCCTAGGCTATGCTTTCTTGTGCCATTCCACGTTCTCTACTTATGTGGAAATCTTGATTTAGGCTTTGTTCAGATGGTACAGATGTCTGCTAAAAAATCCTCCAGAAATGATCAATCATTTTTGCATGGAGATGAATATACAGATGATTCAGAGATGGATTTCTGCAGTGTGTGGGATAAGTATGCTGCTGGGTTCTTCCTCAATTCCTATCCTGATCAGTTTCATAAATTCTAATAAAGCAGAAGCTATTATTTATTTAACTCATTTATATAGAGCCATCATATTCCAAAACGCTTCACAGACATCATCATCACTGTCCCCATTGGGGCTCACAATCTAAGTTCCCTATCAGTATGTCTTTGGAGTGTGCCAGGAAACGCATGGAGAGAACATACAAACTCCTTGCAGACGTTGTCCTTGGTGAGATTTGAACACAGGACCCCAGGGCAGCAAAACATGCCATCAATGTCTGATAACCAGAATGAAGATAGACAGACCACAGTGGTCAGTTCTTTGCAACACAGCACCACTCCAACCATGTGAAAACTGCAAAAAAGCTGTAACGTAGAGGATGATGGTTCCCCCTTACAGAGATAGTCACAAGTTGTATTGGTTAAACAGAACATCGGAATTCCTTTTCTTCCAACAATAATGATACAACACGATTAAAGAGGTTTTCCCATGAACAAAGCACATTTTAATCAATAGATTTTTGAATAATAATAAGTTCCACAATTGGATGTGTTTAGATAAAATGTTCCTGTGCTGAGATAATCTTATAAATGTGCCCCTGCTGTGTATTGTGTAATGGCTGTGTCTGACCGTGCAGGGACATGGTCTGATTATACCACAGCTCCTGGGCAGGGCAAAAGAGAAGATACAGACAGGACAGCATGGGATCACAGCTCATTCTTTTTGTGAGGCAAAACATTTCACTGCCTGTTTTTATGCAATGTTTTACCTCACAGAACTAAACGGCTGTAATCCTGTGATATCCTGTCTGTATACTCTTTTGTCCTTTCCTTCCCAGGAGATGTGGTATGATCAGACCATGTCCCTGTAGGATCAGACACAGCCATTACACAGTACACAGCAGGGTCACATTTATAAGATTATCTTAGCACAGGAACATTTTATTTAACACATCCAATTGTGGAACTCATTTTTACTTCAAGTTCTATTAATTAAATTGTACTTTGTTCATGGGACAACACCTATAATTATTTCAGTTTACACTTTAGGGTACAAAAACTTGATAGCTGCAGTACACTCTATGGGGCACTAGTATGCTTATTGGATGTTATTTACTACCAGTTATGCACTATAGTTGCACTTTTATTTAATTGCCTGTTTAGCCAGGCCAACTGCCCTTCCCATGCGCACAGATCCATTGGCGTTAAGATCGTTCGATGCACATAGACTGTCATGGTTCTTGGTAGCACAGTTCCATTTCATACAGGACAATGTGCTGCTGAGAATGATGATTTTTTTTAAGCAAGTATAAAATATATTTCACCCAATGAGTGACCATTTTGTTTGTTTTGTTCACGGATTAGAAGTTTGTTTACAATGGACAATTATTGAGAAATGAACGTTCCTAGAAACACTCATTCACGATAGACAACCACTGTAAATGCACCTTAACAAAGCACTCCCATCAAAGTATTTATCCTCTTAATATCATATTATATAACACTGCACTTACAATTGCTCATTTTGCCCTTCTTCCAGTTAATTCTTCTCTTCTCCTTTAGGTCTATGATATCATGTGATTAAAAACAGACTAGCTGAATCCTTCTAAACTCTATGTAGAAAAAGTAAGTCTCTTTTCCCTGCATGAATCATTCCCCTCTTCAACTCCTGGCCCATCTGCTTTGCTCGCCCCCCCCACCTGTTTTACATGTAGCTTAGAAGGATTCAGCTAGTCTGTTTTTAATTACGTGATATCATAGACCTAATGAAAAAAAGAATTGACTGGTGTTACACGCGCGCCGCTAGGTTCAGATAGGGGCGAGACATGAATTCTTTGGAATCCTGGGAGAACCATTACTCAGGGCGACCATAGACCATGTGCTGCAGCTTCTCTCAGGCACACAGAGGTATTGACCCTCAGGCACAGACACATAGGTTGTTTCACTTGCTGTCCAGACACACTTGACAAGAGTCCTCATAAACGGTAGAACAGTAGCATTTAATAAGAAGCCGCACATCCAGTGCAAGTTAAGTCTTCTGAGCAACAGGCTTCAGTGACAAACAGTACAGTTTCCTTAGCAACACAGCAGTTCACAGTCTTCCCAGTAGTACAGGACAGCACAGTTCTAATGCAAAGGCACATTAATGAACACAGCATTCTTTACAGCACAGTGAGATGGAGGAGGGGGGAGGGTTTGCTGAGGGAGATGATCCCTGTGACACCATTTCTTACAGTCCTTATCTTTCTGCTTGACAATGCTCTTCACTGTTAGTTTAGGAACTCTACCTGACCTGTGCTTAGCTTCACTCCTGACTTGAACCCTTTTCACTTGCAGGGGATCTTCTGTCCGATGCAGAACACACACACCACCTTTCTCTTTGGCTCCAACCAGACAGTAAACAACTTCCCCACAATCCCCCTGGGGCTCTACTAAAACACTCCCCTTCTCCTGTGACTGTGTTAACCCCTCTAGTTGCTGGATGCTTCTGGAGCACAACACTTCCTGTCTCATGTGATTGTGTTACTTCTAATAGTTGCGGAATGCTTTTAAAGCAACAGCACTACTTCTGCATGTCATACTCTGCAACAGCACTACTTCAGCATGTCACACTGGGTAGAAGGGCAAATTGAGCAACTGAAGTACACAGTGCTATATAATATGATGACTGCAATATATTAAAAAGGATAAAAACTTTTATGGGAGTGCTTCTTTAAGGCCACGTTCACACGTTTAGTATTTGGTCAGTATTTTACATCAGTATTTGTAAGCCAAATCCAGGAGTGGAACAGTCAGAAGAAAAGTATAATAGAAACACGGCACCTCTTTGGCATTTTTCACCCACTCCTGATTTTGGCTTACAAATACTGATGTAAAATACTGACCAAATACTGAACATGTGAACGTGGCCTAACAGTGATATCTTCACATAGCTATGTAAAACTTGACACCGTAACAATCATACTGTAACACACAGTATAACTTGCTTAGGTCAGCTTTTAGTAGATTTACTGCATGAGGGTCATTTCACACCTGGTCATAGTCCTTCCTAACCAGTCTCCCTGGACTTTACTGTTTAGGCCACTTCACTATTTCTAGGCAGCTGATCTCCTGCTACACATTGGCCACTAGCCTTTCCCAGACGGTAGCCTCTGCAGGGTTGCAACTTTCCACAACCAAGTCTTTACCATTCCCAGACTGACATCTTACAAAGTTCCTGCTATTCCCAGTGGCAGCCTCCTCTCTACACTGATGCTGGCACCTCATTCTGTAGCTATCTACACAAAATCAATCCCACTGGTAGCTACTCCCATGGGAGTGGAGAACAGTGAATATTCATGCTCTTTAGCAGCTGACACACTAGATCGCAGAGCAGCTGCAGGAGCCGCGGCTGCGGCTAACCGTATGCCCACTAGTAAAGAGCATGAATATTCACTCCTCCCCAAGCTCATAGTCCCTCCCACCGCTGGCATCAGTGTATAGAGGTGGGAAGGACTATGGGTGTGGGGAGCAGTGAATACTCATTTTCTTTAGCAGCTGACACAGTGTGATCTGCAGTAGCCGGCTCCTGCCTCTGTGACCCGCTGCCCCTCTTCCTTCCTCACCATCCACAACCGTATATCCGAACTATAAGACCCCCCCACACACACACTTTCCTCCAAAATTTTGGAGGACAAAAGTGTGTCTTATAGTCCGAAAAATACGGTAAACATGTGTATAACAAAACATGTGTAATTGCAATAATTTCCTGTGAGAAATACTTCAATTTTCTGGAACAATTGAAGGGTGCCAACTAGGGTTGAGCGAGTATGTTCTGTCCGAGTATGCTCGGGCCGAGCTCCGAGTATTTACAGCTGCTCGGTGATATGGTTGAATCGCTCCCGTGTGCGTGATTTGCAACTGTTTGACAGCTTTATTACATGTGAGGAATGTGTAAGAAATAGACATTCCTCACATGCAATAAAACTGTCAAACAGTCGCAAATCATGCACACGGGAGCGATTCAAACACATCACCGAGCAGCTGTAAATACTCGGAGCTCGGCCCGAGCATACTCGCCGAAAGGGTTAATAGAACATACTCGCTCAATACTAGTGCCAACACTTTCGGCCATGACTGTATATATTACATAGTCTCCTCTCATTAAGTATATTACTCTATATATAGATAGATAGATAGATAGATAGATATTTTTACATATATATATATATATATATATATACAGTACAGACCAAAAGTTTGGACACACCTTCTCATTTAAAGATTTTTCTGTATTTTCATGACTATGAAAATTGTACATTCACACTGAATGCATAAAAACTATGAATTAACACATGTGGAATTATATACTTAACAAAAAGTGTGAAACAGCTGAAAATATGTCTTATATTCTAGGTTCTTCAAAGTAGCCACCTTTTGCTTTGATGACTGCTTTGCACACTCTTGGCATTCTCTTGATGAGCTTCAAGAGGTAGTCACCGGAAATGGTTTTCACTTCACAGGTATGCCCTGTCAGGTTTAATAAGTGGAATTTGCCTTATAAATGGAGTTGGGACCATCAGTTGTAGTGTGCAGAAGTCTGGTGGATACACAGCTGATAGTCCTACTGAATAGACTGTTAGAATTTATATTATGGCAAGAAAAAAGCAGGTAAGTAAAGAAAAATGAGTGGCCATTATTACTTCAAGAAATGAAGGTCAGTCAGTGCGAAAAATTGGGAAAACTTTGAAAGTGTCCCCAAGTGCAGTTGCAAAAACCATCAAGCGCTACAAAGAAACTGGCTCACATGAGGACCGCCCCAGGAAAGGAAGACCAAGAGTCACCTCTGCTTCTGAGGATAAGCTTATCTGAGTTACCAGCCTCAGAAATTGCAGTTTAACAGCAGCTCAGATTAGAGACCAGGTCAATGCCACACAGAGGTCTAGCAGCAGACACATCTCTACAACAACTGTTAAGAGGAGACTTTGTGCAGCAGACCTTCATGGTAAAATAGCTGCTAGGAAACCACTGCTAAGGACAGGCAACAAGCAGAAGAGACTTGTTTGGGCTAAAGAACACAAGGAATGGACATTAGACCAGTGGAAATCTGTGCTTTGGTCTGATGAGTCCAAATTTGAGATCTTTGGTTCCAACCACCGTGTCTTTGTGTGACGCTGAAAAGGTGAACGGATGGACTCTACATGCCTGGTTCCCACCGTGAAGCATGGAGGAGGAGGTGTGATGGTGTGGGGGTACTTTGCTGGTGACACTGTTAGGGGTTTATTCAAAATTGAAGGCATACTGAACCAGCATGGCTACCACAGCTTCTTGCAGCGGCATGCTATTCCATCCGGTTTGCGTTTAGTTGGACCATCATTTATTTTTCAACAGGACAATGACCACAAACACACCTCCAGGCTGTGTAAGGGCTATTTGACCAAAAGGGAGAGTGATGGGGTGCTACGCCAGATGACCTGGCCTCCACAGTCACCTGACCTGAACCCAATCGAGATGGTTTGGGGTGAGCTGGACCGCAGAGTGAAGGCAAAAGGGCCAACAAGTGCTAAGCATCTCTGGGAACTTCTTCAAGATTGTTGGAAGACCATTTCCGGTGACTACCTCTTGAAGCTCATCAAGAGAATGCCAAGAGTGTGCAAAGCAGTCATCAAAGCAAAAGGTGGCTACTTTGAAGAACCTAGAATATAAGACATATTTTCAGTTGTTTCACACTTTTTTGTTAAGTATATAATTCCACATGTGTTAATTCATAGTTTTTATGCCTTCAGTGTGAATGTACAATTTTCAAAGTCATGAAAATACCGAAAAATCTTTAAATGAGAAGGTGTGTCCAAACTTTTGGTCTGTACTGTATATATATATATATATATATATATATATATATATATATATATATATATAAGTGCCCCATCCTGATCTCCTTCCTGGGATAATGTGCACCATTCTGGTCCCCTTTCTTTGATCATGTACACCATCTTAGGCCTCTTCCTTTTATAATTTGCCCCATCATGGTCCCCTTCCTTTGATGATGAGCCCTATCCTGGGATAATGTGCCCCATCCTGGTCCCCTTTCTTTGATCATGTACACCATCTTAGGCCCCTTCCTTTTATAATTTGCCCCATCCTGGTCCCCTTCCTTTGATAATGAGCCCTATCTTGGTATAATGTGCCCCATCCTGGTCCCTTTCCTTTGATAAAGTGCCTAATCCTGGTATAATGTCCATTTCCTGGTATAATGTGCCCCATTCTGGTCCCCTTCCTAGGATAATGTGCCCTGTTCTGTTCTCCAATAGATTAAAAAAAATTATACTACTCATCTACTTCCGCTCCCACACCGTACGGTGTCATCTTCTACAGCCGGTACAGGAGACAACAGCTGACTTTGGCGTCCCCGCCATTGCGCATGATGTCACTGCCATGCGTCCCCAGTAACAGGTACGCCAACATCTGCGTGAACGGCGGCGAGTATTGCAGCGCAGGGAGCCGGCAGACCCCCTTCGCCGCAATACATTTCAGCTGAATGTAAGTCCTCAGAAACAATTCCAGCTGAAATAGTCACTAATTCGGCAAGCCTCCCTCCACCTCGGGGCCCCAATGCAGCTGCACTGGCAATATGTCCCCTGAACCCTTCTAATAGCAAGTTTCCATATTGTCTGTTAATCATTTTGGTCTGCAATTTGTTTGCTGATTGTCTACATCTGACCCTCTGTATGCCGATAGCATACACCTGCCATTAACCACTGGTTTGCTGCAAGTTCTAGACTGACTATAAATCTACGGTTCCTGTGTATATCCACACCCCTGGTTCTGTGTCTTCTGGTATATCGTACTTCACTTGTCTGCCTGCCATACCCTTTTGTTCATGCTGACCCACGTGTTGTCTAGCAAGTCCTAGCTGCTGTGCCATCACCTTCGGTCAGTGCTGTTTACCCTGATCTACGGCTTAAAGTATCCAACTCACTGGTTGAGCCCATAACAATACACCTGTTAGCTATAGCAATATGCACATTCTTGTCTAATATCATATTTCTGGACATGATTTCTTTAAAACTGATTCCATAAACATTACTGCTATTTCATGGCTTATCACTTCTTATTATTTATTTGCCATGCTTCTTTTATGCACCATAAAAATAAGTCCCGCAGGGAATGAGAGATAAACTCTTGACTTTCTGGGAATAGTCTTCTGTACCGATTCTCAGCAATTTGTGGCAGTTCAGCATTCTTCAAGACTACTTTTATCAACAATGTCTTAACACGCCCATAACTGGCAGACAACCGAAATGTTCACTGTCACAAAAAGGCCACTGTCATGCCCTGTAAACAAACCTGAACACGACATCATCCCACAAGCTTTAGAAAGAGGAAAACATGACAATTTATTACACGCTGAAGCTATGCTGTGTGACTGGGAACAATGTAAAGATTATTTTTTCATGAGAACACAGGCCCTATACAATTACAGAACAGGGGTGTGGGAAAATCAGGCACTGACTCCGGTAGGTATGTATGTATTGATCATAAGATAATACACTTAGCTTTAACCTCTAGTGACCCCAGCATAAATACTATACTTTAGGGAATTACTAAAATATTAGTCTCTTAAAAGGAACCTATTATGTCCCCAAATGCTATAGGGCTAATCTGCAGGTTAATAGCATTACAATGCTGTCCGGCTGCATTACTGAAAGAGCAGCTACCGAGAGAATCTAAACTTTGTTCCTCCAGGGAGGAGCCAGTTGCCAATCATGGCATTGTGAGCAGTCACTGTAAGCATGCCCCCTGGCACTTTGATTGACAGTTTGCACATTCATGCTGCAGAGCAAGCTGTCAAAGTGTCTGGGCATGTTCACAGCCACTATGACGGAAAGTCGGGTCTTCCGATATTTAAACGGAACCTGTCATATCATTTGTATAATTTAAACTGTCTCCAGGTCACAATTAGTGATGCAATGTGCATCACTAACATGCTTTTTCCATGAAAATCGCTGCTGTACTCATTTCCAAAAACCACTTTATATACTTATTAGTGATGAGCGAGCACTTAAATTTTTGATGTGTTTCTGCACTTTTGCATTGCTTTCAACCAAGACAAATGAATTCACCAGGAAATGTAATTTTAACATTTTACCACCTTATCTGGCCATGTGGTGTGTGACACATCATCAGACACATGCATACAGTGCTGAAAAGACATTGGAACAGGATGGGGAAGACCTCTGGAAGCATCTCTGACTCCCAGGCCACTGCCTGAAAGTGTGCCCATCATAAGTGATCCTTGGCGCATGCGAAGATGCCTCCCGCCATGCACCTGTCGTTGCAGACTTGCAACAATCACCGTCCACGTCCTTGTCCCACTGCAACTTTCAGTTGTCCCTACCCCATTCCTTGGAATGCAAGTGCAAGTATGCAGGCAGCCACCCACCCAACCACAGGCTGCAATACTATACTGCCAGATTTCTGGGCAGCTCTTTGCACTTAAAATATGGCCTTTTAGGCTCGTGGAGGCGGAAGCTTTTCATAACCTCATGCCGGTAGCGGCCGGGTGTCCATACTCGGTCCCCAGCCGCCACTATATTTCCCCGTATCGCCTCCGCCTTCCACAAGCACGGGTCCCACAACATTACTCGTGCCCTCCCCAGTGCACTTACTGGGAAGGACCACCTAACCACAAACACGTGGACAGGTGAATGTGGCCAGGGACGGTACGGAGCCAGTCCACAACTTTTTTTGCTGAGAGTTGTATTTAGCTCGGTGAAAGGACTGGCATAGAGGGAAACCGTATTTACCTTACGTGTCATTTCTCCCAGGAAGTCCTCTAAAGCTGCTTGCACTTGAAATGTGGCTTGAACATTACTGCTGGTATTTTTCTGTGGGAATTTGCTTGCCTCCTACCAGCCTGGAATATTTCCAGCAAACTATGGTACAACGCCATGGTATTAGCACTGCCCCCAGTACCAGTAGCGAAGCCATCCCCAATTTCCTTCTCAGGAATTTTATTTGGTAGACTGAGTGGCTGCCCAAATACATTTTCTCACAAAGGAGCTGAAGATAGAGTGGCAGTAGGTGCAAGTTTCTCCAGCCTGTTAGATATTAGAGGGTGAATGGCAGCACAGTGAATCAGTGGTTAGCACTGAAGCCTTGCAGCGCTGGGATCCTGGGTTCAAATCCCAGCAAGAACAAGATCTGCAAGGACTTTGTATGTTCTCCCTGTGTTTGCGTGTGTTTCCTCCTCAGTAAAAATAGAGTGTCCAGGAACCTTCCCACACACTTTTCTGATTCTCGGCAGGGTTGAACGGTCCCACCAGAGAATCCTCTGGTGTGCCTTGGCTTCTACCTCAGGAGGGTTCATGATAGCGCTAACTTTGCAGCTGCTATGGGGCTCTTGAGTGGGTGAGAAAGGTTATCCCTCAGAATCAAATCCTCTAGTGGGCACAATGTTTTTCAATCTGAAACAGCTTCTCAGTGGGAGTTGTATTTCACCACAGCCATATTTTTTAGCTCGGTGAAAGGACTGGCATAGAGGGAAACTGTATTACCACGGCTGTCATTTCTCCATCACCAGGTTCCACCCATTGTCCCACATGACCATGCCTGGCTGTATATTCAGTGGTGAGAGCCACAGATCAGGCTGCTGTGTTACAGCTTTCAACAACTCTGCAGTGCTGGGTGGTTTGACAATTAAGCATGTTATCTTCAGCATAGCCTGTTGCCGCTTGGCCAAGGCAGTGCTGCAGCGCTGTCAGCTTGTGACTGATGTAGTCATTTCAGAGATGGAGGAGGAGGTGCATGAGCTGAACAATGTGATTACATTGAGGTTAAATTGGTGATGCTGTTTTTTATACTAAAGAAAGATCCTATTGTTTTTTTTTTTTACATTATTTTTTAAGACAAATGCATTCACCGGGAAATGTCATTTTAACATTTTACAACCTTATCTGGCAATGTGGTGTGTGACACATCATCAGACACATCCTGTTTTATTTATGATGGAGGGACTCTGAAAGCCATAAAGCCTATTTTTATAGGGCCATCAGACGGCCCTTACTATTCTTAAAAGGCCAGCAGTCGGCCCTCGCTATTGTTGGAGAGCCATCAGCCGGCTATGCTTTGTTGTTCCCATTATTAACAAGTGGGTCTCCTATACTGTTATTGCGCATCCAGTGACTGCAAGGGCTGCCAAAAATTTGGACGCAACCCAATACCCTTTTGAGACATAGAGGAGGGTCTCAGTAAAAAAATGTTCCCATTATAAAGGAGCGGGTGGTAATGCCCATGCTGTGACTGCAAGGGCTGCAAAAATTTGGGAAAAACCCCACTAAGAATTTAAAGACACACAGAGCAGGGCCACAGTAACAAGTATGACATGTTCCCATTAGAAAGGAGAGGGTCTGCTATACAGTTATAGGGTATGCAGTGAGTCCAATGGCTGACCAATTTTAGGAAAAACCCCACTAAGAATTTAAAGAAACATAGAGCAGGGTCACAGTAACAAGGTAAGACATTAGAGATGAGCGTTGTTCTACTCGAACTGTTCGCCAATCTCAAATTCGAGCTGTTTTGGGCGGTGTTCGAGCCGTTCGGCGAACACGAACAATTTGAGAAAAATTCGGCTGTTCGAGGTTATGTTCGATAACTGTTCGTGCACCAAAATCATAACTGGATTTTTTCTCAGTAATGATGAAAATTAATGTTAATACGCAGTTTGAGTGTACAGCGGGGTGGGGGGAGGGGCAGGGGATGGATCTCTGCAGGAACAATGAAGATCTCCATTTTTTTTTTCTCTTTCCCGCATTTACAGTGGGGAGGTGCAATCTGTCAGCCTATCAGCAGCGCACACACGGAGCAAAGTGCTTTTTTTCACACAAGCAAGGGCATGTGTCATTGGCAGTGTATGTCACATGTCCTTGCCCTATAAGACCAAGCCATTTTCCCCGTCGCCACCATTTTCTCACTGCTGCAGCTGCGTGTTAGACGGCACCGCTGTTGCTGTGTGCGCTATACCTTGTTAATTTCAAGCCAATTTTCGCACAAATCTACAGATAGCTTGGGAGTAGGGAATAGTTGTGATTGCAGTCCTTTTAAGGACTAGGTTACAGCATTTCCTACGACTTTTATCAGGCAGGTCTGTGCTCTTAAATAGATTGTGGGAGTAAAGACTAATTGTAATTGGAGTCCTTTTCAGGACTAGGTTACATCAGTTCCTATCAGTTTTTGCCAGGCAGGTCTGTGCCAGTGCTGTGCAAGTTTTTTTCACAGCATTTGGCTGAATCTAGCAAAGCTAATCCTTTTTGGCCTATTGCAGAGTGTGTTAGTCAGTGGAGTAGCCTATCTGTGTTGCAAGATATACCACCTGTGTATAGAATACCAATTTTTTTACTGCACCTAGTGAAGTAAAATCTTTTGGGCATAGCATCATTCTATTAGTCCATCTATACTGACCTCCATCAGGTTGCAAATTGAATATAATTTTTTTCTGCATCTAGCTCTGAAAAAATATTGGGCTTCTAGCTGTGTGTGGGACTTGTTGTATTAGTCCATCTATACTGACCTCCATCAGGTTGCAAACTGAATATATTTTTTTCTGCATCTACCTCTGAAAAAATATTGGGCTTCTAGCTGTGTGTGGGACTTGTTCTATTAATCCATCTATACAGACCTCCATCAGGTTGCAAACTGAATATATTTTTTTCTGCATCTACCTCTGAAAAAATATTGGGCTTCTAGCTGTGTGTGGGACTTGTTGTATTAGTCCATCTATACTGACCTCCATCAGGTTGCAAACTGAATATATTTTTTTCTGCATCTACCTCTGAAAAAATATTGGGCTTCTAGCTGTGTGTGGGACTTGTTCTATTAATCCATCTATACAGACCTCCATGAGGTTGCAAACTGAATATATTTTTTTCTGCATCTACCTCTGAAAAAATATTGGGCTTCTAGCTGTGTGTGGGACTTGTTCTATTAATCCATCTATACAGACCTCCATCAGGTTGCAAACTGAATATATTTTTTTCTGCATCTACCTCTGAAAAAATATTGGGCTTCTAGCTGTGTGTGGGACTTGTTGTATTAGTCCATCTATACTGACCTCCATCAGGTTGCAAACTGAATATATTTTTTTCTGCATCTACCTCTGAAAAAATATTGGGCTTCTAGCTGTGTGTGGGACTTGTTGTATTACTCCATCTATACTGACCTCCATCAGGTTGCAAATTAAAAATAATTTTTATCTGCATCTACAGTACCTCTGAAAAAATATTTGGGCTTCTAGCTGTGTGTGGGACTTGTTCTATTAGTCCATCTATACTGACCTCCATCAGGTTGCAAATTGAATATAATTTTTATCTGCATCTAGCTCTGAAAAAATATTTGGCCTTCTAGCAGTGTGTGGGACTTTCTCTATTAGTCCATCTATACTGACCTCCATCAGGTTGCAAATTAAAAATAATTTTTATCTGCATCTAGCTCTGAAAAAATATTTGGCCTTCTAGCAGTGTGTGGGACTTTCTCTATTAGTCCATCTATACTGACCTCCATCAGGTTGCAAATTAAAAATAATTTTTATCTGCATCTACCTCTGAAAAAATATTTGGGCTTCTAGCTGTGTGTGGGACTTGTTCTATTAATCCATCTATACAGACCTCCATCAGGTTGCAAAGTGAATATAATTTTTTTCTGCATCTAGCTCTGAAAAAATATTTGGCCTTCTAGCAGTGTGTGGGACTTGTTCTATTAGTCCACCTATACTGACCTCCATCAGGTTGCAAATTCAAAATAATTTTTTGTCTGCATCTAGCTCTGAAAAAATATTTGGCCTTCTAACAGTGTGTGGGACTTTCTCTATTAGTCCATCTATACTGACCTCCATCAGGTTGCAAACTGAATATATTTTTTTTCTGCATCTACCTCTGAAAAAATATTGGGCTTGTAGCTGTGTGTGGGACTTGTTCTATTAATCCATCTATACAGACCTCCATCAGGTTGCAAACTGAATAAAAAAATTTTCTGCATCTACCTCTGAAAAAATATTTGGGCTTCTAGCTGTGTGTGGGACTTGTTCTATTAGTCCATCTAAACTGACCTACATCAGGTTGCAAATTGAATATAATTTTTTTCTGCATCTAACCCAGCCAATAGTTTTGGCCTAATACCACAGTTTGGCCACTCAGCTCTGCTCGGTTCCCATCCATTGTGTGGTACTCATTCTATTAGGCCATCTATACCAAGCTCCACTACCTGTGTATGTAATAAAATTGTTTTACTTCTTCTAACCCAGCCAATCCTTTTGGGCTAGTACCACAGTTTGGCCACTCAGCTCTGCTCGGTTTCCATCCATCGTTTTTTGTGCAAACAACTCCAGAGTTGTGAATTAGTTAACCACCAAAATGAGTGGAAAAAGGCCTGCTGCTGGTGGAAAGGGGAATAGGCGTGTTGGGAAGGGGAAAAAAAGGTTGTGTCCGTGGGGTAGGTGTTAAAGCAACAGTAACATCTGCAGAAGAAAGACCATCTTCCAGCCAAACTAAAATGTCTACTTCTTTTAGCGGACAATGTGATAAGATCCCTTTCTTACGGCCACGCCAATCACTACAAATTCCAGATGAGGCACAAAAACAGCAGGTGCTTCAACGGATATCAAGTGCTCCTTTAAGTGGGCTCTCCTCCACATCAACTTCAACATCACAAATACTCCAGTCCTCAAAGGTGTCACCCCAATCGCACTTGCTTCCTCACAGCTCCCAAATCTCCAGCTGCCCGTCTGAGTATGAGGTAGAACAGATGGTTGAGTCTGCAGAGCTGTTTACTCATACTATAGCCTGGGAATCAGAGGTCGACTCCAGCGCTTCTGTGAATCCAGACGAGGAAATGATCTGCACTGATGCCCAGAATCTTTATGAGTCGGATCCAGGACCAGACGCAGAAGGTTCTGACCATAATGTAGACCCTCATTCCCAAACTGTAACTCCTGTTGGTGGAGACAATGAGGAAGACGATGATAAGACTCAAATACCTGATTGGAGCGACAACTTTAGTTTTTTGTCAGGGCAGGAACAGGTTGGCTCTGAGGACGACGGGTGTGATAACGCACAGGGTGATGATGATGAGGTTGGAGATCCCACTTACTGTCAACCCACAGTCAGCCAAGAGATGAAGTCAGCAGAGGAGGTGGAGGAAGATGCTAGTGACGACGAGGTCAGGTTGCGCCTTCCTGGACAGAGACGTAGTACTGGAAGCACGTCAACAACTGCATCCTCAAACACAACTCTGCCTCTCACCACAAGTCGTGGTGGCTCTTCAGGTCGCATGGGTGCTAAGCCTTGCATAGCCTGGGCATTTTTTCAGATCGATAAAGATGACCCAACTCGTGTTATCTGTAACATTTGTCAGCAAAAGCTAAGTAGAGGCCAAAAAATACATAGTTTGAGTACTTCATGCATGAACCGGCACATGGACATGAAGCATAAGTTGAAGTGGGAAGCTCAGTGTGCTACAATGCGGCCTAGCCGGCCAGGCCAACCACCGTCTGCCATATCTTGTGCATCCGCGGCCTCTTCATCCTCTGTGACTGGGGGGACAGCAGTCACACCTGTTTTGGGGCGCAGACCTGCCACCTCTTTACCCGCAACAGCCAGCGTGATTGGCACGTCATCATTTTCTTTGGAGGTGGTAACACCAGCTGGTGTTGAGCGCTGTCCGACATCGATAGCACCACCTTTGGATCAAGGCAACCTAACATGTCCGCCTGCATCTTCCTCACAGACCGGCAGTTTGCCGGGGACACCCTTATCAACCCCGTCTAAGCACAATAGCCAGCCCTCGGTCCCTCAGATGTGGACAAGTAAAAGACCATTTCCTCCTAGCCATGAGAAAGCTAAGAGGTTGAATTTCACCATCTGCAAGCTCTTGGCTACAGAAATGCTGCCTTTCCGCCTGGTGGACACAGAGAATTTTCGAGACCTTATGTCCGTCGCAGTGCCCCAGTACCAGATGCCCAGTCGGCACTACTTCTCAAAGAAAGGTGTGCCTGCGCTCCACCAGCATGTCGCACACAACATCACCGCTTCTTTGAGAAACTCTGTGTGTGACAGGGTGCATTTCACCACAGACACTTGGACGAGTAGGCATGGACAGGGGCGTTACATGTCGCTGACTGGGCACTGGGTAACTATGGTGACAGCAGGACAAGGGGCTGCTGTCCAAGTCTTGCCGTCCCCACGAGTTGTGCGTCAATCCTCTTTATGTCAAAGTGCCTCCACTGCTTCTGCCTCCTCAACCTCCTCTCGGTCTTCCACCTGCACCCAAAGCCTGTCTGGTCATGCCACAAGCTTTCTAACTGTGCAGAAGGGATCCTGCACACCTCCTTACTATGCTGGCAGTAGGGCTCAACGTCATCAGGCGGTTTTTACATTGAAATGTCTGGGAAATGTGAGTCACACAGCTGAGGAGTTGTGGTCAGCTCTGGAGAACCAATTTCATGAATGGTTGTCTCCACTGGACCTGAAACCAGGGAAGGCCGTGTGAGACAATGCTGCAAACCTGGGTGCGGCCCTTCGCCGGGGCAATGTCACACACGTGCCTTGTATGGCTCACGTGTTGAACCTGGTTGTCCAGCAATTTTTAGCCCACTATCCCAGACTAGATGGCCTTCTGCAGAGGGCACGGTCGCTGTGTGCTCACTTCCGCCGTTCGCATCCCGCAGCTCAGCGACTTACATCTCTACAGAAGTCGTTGGGCCTGCCACTTCACCGGCTAAAATGCGATGTGCCTACCCGGTGGAATTCAACTCTGCACATGTTGCAGCGACTGTGGCAGCACCGACAAGCCCTGGTGCAATACGTTCTGACGTATAGCCTGGGCCAACGAGATCCAGAGGTGGGGCAAATCACGCTGGAGGAGTGGTCTCAGATCAGGGACCTATGTACCCTTCTGCACAGTTTTGAAATGGCGACGAAGATGTTTAGTGCTGACGATGCCATTATCAGCATGACTATTCCGGTGATTTACATGCTGGAGCACATGTTAAACAGAATTCGGAGTCAGGTGGTGGCACAAGAGGAGGTGGAGGAAGTAGAGGAGGAGGAGTTGTATGCGGAAGGGCTAACATCTGCAAGGTCCAGACGGTCGGCAGCACCAAGGCGGCAGGCATGTGAGGGTGGGGGAGATGGTTTTACCAGGGCGCATGGTAGCAGCCAAACTAGTGAGGAAGGTGCAGGAGCCCAGGAAGAAGTGGAGGACGAACTGATGGAAGACTCATCAGATGAGGGAGACCTTGATCACATTTCTGTTGTGCGAGGTTGGGGGGAGAGGACAGAGGAAGGAAGCATGATTGTTACCTCGCCACCAACACAACAGGGACTTGGTGCTCCTGGATGCGCAACACACATGAGTGCCTTCTTGCTGCACTACCTGCAACATGACCCTCGAATTGTGAGAATTAGAAATAATCCTGACTACTGGGTTGCCACACTGTTAGATCCCCGGTACAAAAGTAAATTTGCAGAAATTATTCCTGCCATAGAAAGGGATGCACGCATGCAGGAGTATCAGCAGAGACTGTTGCAGAATCTTACATGTGCTTTTCCACAAAACACCAGTGGTGCACGTAGTGAATCTCACAGTTCCAACTTGCCAACCGTGGGACCGTCAAGTGTTCAGCACTCAAACCGTAACAGAACCACAGTATCTGCTGGTAACATCAATTTTGCGGAATCATTTCACCACTTTTTTAGCCCATCCTTTGCAAGGCCACAGGAGACAAGAAGTCTGACACATAGTCAACGCCTAGAGACGATGGTACAGGAGTATCTCCAAGTAAACATTGAAGCCATGACTGTGTCACTGGACCCTTGCTCTTTTTGGGCTTCCAATCTGGATAAATGGCCGGAGCTAGCCACTTACGCCTTGGAGATCTTGTCATGCCCCGCAGCCAGCGTTCTGTCTGAACGTGTGTTCAGCGCTGCTGGTGGTGTGCTGACAGATAAGCGCACGCGGCTCTCCACTGATAATGTAGACAGACTCACGTTCATAAAGATGAACAAATCATGGATCCGAAACGACTTTTCTACCCCTGTGTCATCCTGGGGAGAGTAAAAGCTTGATGATTGGTTAAAATCACCCTACCAACTGTTTTAAGCTTTCAAATTACTAATCATGTTTATCTGTATCTTGGCTGGAAAATAATTTGGGCTTTGTAGCAGTGTGCAGCACTGATTCTATTAGGCCATCTATAATAAGCTCCACCAGATTTAAAATTACTAATCATGTTTATCTGTATCTTGACTGGAAAATAATTTGGGCTTTGTAGCAGTGTGCAGCACTGATCCTATTAGGCCATCTATACTAAGCTCCACCAGATTTAAAATTAATAATAATTTTTAGCTGCATCTAGCCCGGAAAATAATTTTGGGGCTCCGAGATGCGCAAGACACATAAGTGCCTTCTTGCTGCACTACCTGCAACATGACCCTCATATTGTCAGAATTCGAAGTAATCATGACTACTGGGTTGCCACACTCTTAGATCCCCCAAACTTTTCGATCAACCTTTTCATTTTAATAAAGACCAAAAAAATGGTCATTTTTGAAATTATAAGCATTAGCAGGTTATTAGAAACTGAAATCAAACAGTTTTCAACTCAAAACTTTATTCTAGGTGATGTTACATTTTCACATAGGACCCCTTGTTCGAAAGGAGCTTCTGAACTCTCTCGTCCATTGAATTTGTCAGGTTTTGGATGGTTTCTGCTTCAATTGTTTTGCATGAGGACAGAATACCCTCCCAGAGGTGTTGCTTAGATGTGAACTGCCTCCCGCCATCATAGACACTCCTTTTGATGATGCTCCAGAGGTTCTGAATGGGGTAGAGGTCAGGGGAGCATGGGGGTCACACCATAAGTTTGTCCCCTTTTATGCCCATATCAGCCAGAGATGCAGATGTTTTATGTGCAGCATGAGATGGTGCATTATCATGCAAAAAAATGATCTTGCTGTGAAATACACGGTTCTTCTTCTTGAACCATGGCAGGAAGTGCTGTTTGAGAAAATCCACATACATTATGGAGTTCATCTTTAGCGCCTTCAGGGATCCTAAAGGGGCCGACAATCTCTCTCCCCATGATTCCAGCCCAAAACATTACTCCACCTCCTCCTTGTTGGCGCTGTAGCCGTGTTTGCGTGGGGTGTCCATCAACCAGCCATCCTCCACTCCATCCATCTGGACCATCGAGCGCTGCACGGCACTCATCCGTGAACAAAACAGTTTTGAAATCAGTCTTCATGTAATGTTTGGCCCACTGGAGCCGTTTCTGCTTGTGTGAAGTGGATAGAGGAGGTCGACAGGATGGCGTATGCACAGCTGCAAACCTCTGAAGGACCCTGCATCTTGTTGTTCGGGGGACGTTGGAGGCACCAGCAGCTTCAAAAACTTGTCTGCTGCTATGACAAGGCTTTTTTGCCGCTGCTCTTTCAACCTGACGTAATTGCCTGTAGGAAAGAGTCCTCAATTTGCCCTTATCAGCACGCACACGTGTGTACTGTGAATCAGCTACATACTTCTTGATTGCCAAGACACTTCATCCTGATCATCGCACAATGTTGATTGTAGTCATGCCTTGACCTAAACACTCCACAATTTGTTGCTTCTCAGCAGCCGACACATCCTTTTTCTTTCCCATTTTGGCAGAAAATGTAGGCTGCTTAATAATGTGAGACAGCCTTCTTAAGTAGTCTTGCCTTTCATTGGACACACCTGCCAAACTAATTAGCACAGGTGTCTGCAATTGCTTACTGTGATATAAAGAGCCCTGACACACATCACCATCAATGAGTTTAACTGACAAACAAACAAATTCTTCCCTTATCACTCCTAAACACTTTTTGCATAATAATTTGGAACACAGTGTACATGTGCTTTTCCACAAAACACCAGTGGTTCACGTAGTGAATCTTACAGTTCTAACTTGCCAACCGTGGTCTGTATGGAGTTGTTCAATAAAGGGCCCAAAATTAAGATAACATAGATGGGAGAGGTCTCTATGAATAGGAATTCCTAAGTATTTGATACCCTGTGAGGGCCAGGCAAAGGGAAAGTTGGACTGGATGGAATCCTATATGGATTTGGGGAGGGAGACATCGAGGGCCTCAGACTTCGCTGCATTGATTTTAAAATTTGACCATGTAACAAAGTGATCTATTTCAGCCATAACAGCATGGATGGATATATGTGATTGAGTGATATATACTAGGACATCATCAGCAAATAGAGAGCACTTGTACTCGGTGCCTCCCACCTCAATCCACCTAATATTGGGGTTATGGCGAATTGATGAGAGCAGGTGCTCCGTCACTAGGATGTATAAGAGAGGGGACAGAGAACATCCCTGCCTTGTCCCATTGGTGATTGTGAAAGGTGATGAAAATGTTCTGACGCGCCCCCTGGGCCTTGGGACATCCGGAGCCGGACCCTTTTTGGTGGATGCTGGTGGTTGTAGTCTCCGTGGCGGCGACCCGGTTCCGTGGCTCAGGGCGGTCAAACCAGTGGCGGAACTATTTATGTGGTTTTGATGTTTAAATGTCCGACTACGCCACCCGTGGATTGCGGTCAGAGTGAACCGCCGCTCCAGGGCAGACCGCTGAGGCTGGTGTTGTGGGTGCAGCAGAGCGTAGCATAACTCCCCACGGGAGGAGTATAGCCTCAGGGCAGTGTATGCGGAGGATGGGGGTGATGGTGCAGGGCAGCAGCAGTAACGACATCGAGTCAGTGATGCAGTCCAGGGCCTTTACTCACAGTTCTTATTATCCAGACCACGTCTGCAGGTAACGGCTGCCCACGTCGTACTGTGCTCACCAGGTGAGGGGCTCAGACAACTCCCAGATAACTTTGGAGCGCTTCACAGGACCCCCTTTGTGTGTCCTTTGTCTGGCCTTTCTTACCAACCCTTCTGTCCAGCTGCCTCGGGCCTCCTCTTGGTAAACTTGGCGCCAGTTTCCCTGACCCTATGTGGTGCCTTCCTAGCGGGTGTAGCGAGGGGCTGCGCCACATAAAATGTCACAGCCTCCTGTTTCTAGCTGAGGGTCGTTTCCTGCCTCCACTAGTTTCGGGGACCGGTCTCCCCCTTTGGCCTGACCCCTCCACGCAGGTGGATTCGGGCGTGCGGTGGCGACTCGCCCGTCCGCACCCCTGGGATCCCTTCATTCCTCATTCCTGGAGCCTTCTCCGCTCCTCTTCCTTCCTTCTCCCTCTTCCAGGCCTGGGCCTCTGTTACTAGGCCCGCCTCCGGAGCAGAGCTCATGCAGAGCCCCTGCTCCCTGCCACTTCTGCTCAGACTTCTCTGCACTGAACTAAGATGGTGCCCACCTTTTATACTCCCTTCTCAATGCACCCAGGAACTGCTTCCTCCCTGCTCCTGCACTACAGGGTTCCCCTTCCTCAGTGTTCCCTCCCCCCACTCCAGCCAGGGACAGGGACTGTCGTGCCCATCTCAGGGGCATATTGGTCGCCCTGCCCCACGGCAATGTGGTGTAATGCATGCAGGTGTCGGGTCCTGATCCACACTACATCCTTACCTGAGAGTGAGATATCACACCTCTGGGTGAGGTGCAATACCTCTGTAGCAACCGAGCCCTCAGGGTGCTACAGTTCCATTTATCTTCAGCCTAGGTGACGTATTGCGATACAGGGCCGTGATTTTGGCTATAAAAGGGTCCCCTAGACCCCTACCCCAAGCTTTTTAAGAGAATCATATATGGCATGCCAGGAGACTCTATGGAATGCTTTCTCAGCATCCAACGAGAGTATCTAATTACAAATTTTTAACTGCATCTAGCCCAGGAAATACTTTGTGCCTAGTAGCAGTGTCTGCTAGTCAGCGGATTATCCCGGCTGTTAAGCAAGCTACACCACCTGTAGTTTGGACACTTAATTTTTTCAAAGGAAATGCTTCGGGACCACGGGATACTCAGTGAAGAGCATCAGGAGGCACCCCAAGGCATAGGGGCTGGGACTGGCAGTAGGATGCCTTGCGGTGGACAGCCGAGCTCGATCCTTATAAAAGCTTTTTAACTGCAGCAGCTTTAGTGGACGCTACTGGAGCTGGAATTACGCGGCTGCTGGCATGAGACTTGCCCTCCAAGAGATCCTTGTAAATGGATTTAAAGTGTATTCATTCAAATTAGAGAGACAATTTAAATTAAAAAGCTTAGAGCTGCCTCCACCACAGGGGGGCTCGCTTGACCCACCAGCGGACAGGCACCAGTATTGGGAGAGGGGGGCTGGCCGTCAGGGTTCACCGCGGCTCTGGCACAAACCCGGCGACGCGGAGGTGGCACGGGCAGGAGCGGACTGAACGTGTCGGCTTCTCACTTTTTGGATTTTAGAAGGGCATCACATGCCTATATCTGTGTCTCCCCCTCCTTTTACGCCTCCACCTCTTTTCTTTTCGCATGACTATATGTACTTGTCACTTTTCCATGTGTTAGTTGTGTCTTCTGAGCAGTTTGTCAGCTTTTGGACACCTTTGAAGGTGTTTTCTATGTGTTTCTATGTGTTTTTGTTTGCCTGCCATTGGTTTTAACGGTGTTCGAAGGTGTTCGACGAACAGTTCGACGAACAGTTCGGCGAACACACAGGTGTTCGACGAACCGAACCGAACTCGAACACTACGGGGGTGGCTCAACACTATAAGACATGTTCCCATTAAAAAGGAGAGGGTCTGCTATACTGTTATAGGTTATGCAGTGAGTCCAACGGCTGACCAATTATAGGAAAAACCCCACTAAGAATTTAAAGACACATAGAGCAGGGCCACAGTAACAAGGTACGACATGTTCCCATTAGAAAGGAGAGGATCTGCTATACAGTTATATGGTATGCAGTGAGTCCAACGGCTGACCAAATTTAGGAAAAACCCCACTAAGAAATTAAAGACACACAGAGCAGGGTCACGGTAACAACAAATTCCCATTAGAAAGGAGAGGGTCTGCTATACAGTTATAGGGTATGCAGTGAGTAACCAACGGCTAACCAATTTTAGGAAAAACCCCACTAAGAATTTAAAGACACACAGAGCAGGGCCACAGTAACAAGTTAGACATATTCCCGTTAGAAAGGAGAGGGTCTGCTATACAGTTATAGCGTATGCAGTGAGTCCAACGGCTGACCAATGTTAGGAAAAACCCCACTAAGAAATTAAAGACACATAGAGCAGGGCCACAGTAACAACAAATTCCCATTAGAAAGGAGAGGGTCTGCTATACAGTTATAGGGTATGCAGTGAGTCCAACGGCTGACCAATTTTAGGAAAAACCCCACTAAGAATTTAAAGACACACAGAGCAGGGCCACAGTAACAAGTACGACATGTTCCCATTAGAAAGGAGAGGGTCTGCTATACAGTTATAGGGTATGCAGTGAGTCCAACGGCTGACGAATTTTAGGAAAAACCCCACTAAGAATTTAAAGACACATAGAG
Source organism: Phyllobates terribilis (assembly GCF_046119375.1). NCBI lineage: Eukaryota > Metazoa > Chordata > Amphibia > Anura > Dendrobatidae > Phyllobates > Phyllobates terribilis. Next base: position 795,661,910 of record NW_027362761.1, read on the forward strand.
CAGGGCCACAGTAACAAGGTACGACATGTTCCCATTAGAAAGGAGAGGGTCTGCTATGCAGTTATAGGGTATACAGTGAGTCCAACGACTGACCAATTTTAGGAAAAACCCCAATAAGAATTTAAAGACACATAGAGCAGGGCCACAGTAACGACAAATTCCCATTAGAAAGGAGAGAGTCTCCCATAGTGTTGGCCTATGCAGTGAATGCAAGGGCTGCCAAAAATTTGGAGGCACTTCAATGACCCTTGGAAGAGACTTGGAGGAGGGCCTCATAAAAAAATGTTCCCATTAGAAAGGAGCGGGCCTCCTATACTTGTAATGCCCATGCACTAAGTGTATGGGCTGACAAACATTTACCCCTGGGGGGTATACATGAACATACTGTATAAAAAAAAAATTTTTACGGGCATCATAAACACCCTTTAAAAAAATTATGTGGGTGTTGCATCACAGACCATGGTAAACCTGGTGATATGGTGGTGGAAGATGAGGAGAAGGAGGAGGACAAGAGCAAATAGCCAAAATCAGGAAGCGTATACCCATGTTTGGGTGTGAAAAGGTGCATGGGAATACACCTCCCAAGAAAAGACACTGGATTTGAGTTTATGTTACGCTGCTATCATTCGGTGGGGTTGAGACGTCTGGCCCAATCCAGCCCTTGTTCATTTTTATAACAGTCAGCCTGTCAGCATTTTCAGTTGACAGGCGGATGCGCTTATCAGTTATAATTCCACCAGCGGCACTAAAAACCCGCTCTGATAAAAAGCTGGCGGCAGGGCAGGCCAGGACATCCAAGGCATAGAGAGCCAGTTCATTCCACATATCCAGCTTGGATACATAATAATTATAAGGCACAGCGGAATCACGGAGGACGTTGGTACGGTCGGCAAGGTACTCCCTCAGCATCTTCCCAAACTTTGCACTCCTTGTGAGAGTACCCCGCGCCTCAGGGCCTGTGCGATGGGAGGGTCTGAGAAAACTCTCCCAGAACTTTGACAGTGTTCCCCTGCCTCTGCTGGATTGAAGTTGTGTCACTCTCGCCTGTACTCATTGGTTGTCTAACGAAGTGTGCCCTCTGCCGCCAGCGTTTTCTGATGGGAATTTCTTTAATAGTTTCGCAACAAGGGCCTTCTGGTACAGCCCCATTTTTGTAGACCAGTCCGCCTCAGGAATAAGAGATAGAAAGTTCTCCTTGTAGCATGGGTCTAGAAATGTCACCAACCAGTAATGACTGTCACCCAAAATTTTGAGAATGCGAGGGTCATGGGAAAGGCAGCGTAACATAAACTCAGCCATGCGTGCCAGACTACTAACAGGCAAGATTTCCATGTCCTCACCAAGAGGATGACTGACCATGCTCTCCTCCTCCTCTTCTCTGTCCTCTGGCCATCCACACTGAACAAACGGTATGACAGCTGTGCAGGTAGTACCGTCTATAGTGCATGAAAATAGCTCCTGTCCTTCCTCTTCCTCCTCCTCTTCCTCATTGTCACCCAATCCATGTTGGGATGAGATGAGGCTTGGCTGTGTGTAATTGTGGCACCCCAGGGGTCTGGTTACCACAGTAATAGCAATATTACGTCTGAGAGCAGGTGGGAGGTCTCCTGGTCAGGAACCCTAAGCATGCAACACTTCCTGCCCAGTCCTGGGAGGGGAAGAACTTCCCCTATATAAACTGGGGCTGAGGCGGGGTTAGAGGAGAAGAAGAGGAGTCCCAGACAGAGACACAGTCTGGTCTGGAGTGGAGCAGATACAGGGAGAGCAAGATCAGGAGCTCTGTGGGAGCAGTGATAAAAGGGGTCAGAGACTGGAAGCTGTAGAGCTCGTCCTGACTGAAGAGATCTCACCGGACACGGAGTCCGAGGCAGTGGGGACTGATCCATACCCAGCAGCAGAAACCGACCGGCAGGGGATTTCAGGTCCTCTGGCCAAGAAACCCGAAGGCACGGTCACACGCAAGGGACCAGCACCGCCGTTGTGGAGCGGAGGCTACCAGAGGGGCCCGAGTCACCGGCCATACGGGTGAGCACCACACGGTACACTCAGGGACGTGGGCTACTTTTACCCGCTTCTAGCAAGGTAGCCAGGGAGAGTACAATAAGTTGGGGAGGCCTACAACTCCGCCTGGCCGGGGGAGATCCTATCTGCTCACGGACTGACCAGGCCCCGATCGCTAGCCAGTACTCCCGGGAGGGTCTACCTTTGCCACCAGTAAAGACCCTGAACTACACCGCACTGTCTCTGAGTGGTTCCTGGTGCCTGCGTGCAATTCTGCTATCCCCATCATCCACGTCCGTTGCCCTGAGGCCATACCCCTCCCGTTGGGGGTTATACTATCCACACTGCACAACTGTACCACCGGCCTCAGCGGTCTGCCCTGCAGCGGCGGCTTCATAACCGCATTCAACGGGTGGCGTAGTCGAACACTATAACATCTTCTACTAAATTCTGCCACTTGGTTTGACACCCTGGGCACGGACCGGATCGTCGCCACGAGGACTACTACCCCTATCAGATCCGGCTCCGGGTAGACCCCGCGTGCGCAACGCTACACAACAGAGGCCCAGGGGGCGCGTCAACTTTAGCGTAGTCGGCAGGATTCCGTGCCCGCAACCACCGGGTACTGCGTGCCTGAAAAAAAAAAAAAAAAAGGACTGTTAAGAAGAGGGCCGTGGACTCCGAAAGCGCGCAAGAACTGAAGCTCCGCCTCACGTCCGGACGTTGCGTAAGGTCCTGGAAGGAGCCCAGCAGACGCCGACGTCACAGGAGCGCGACGGAAGGTCCTCAACCCTGACGATCCACTGCGGAGCCGCGGCCTACGGAAGAGGATCATCGCAAGGTAGGCCACGGTCCACTAGGGGGGAGGAGGATGTCGGATACAGAGGAGAGCTTCACTGCCACAGCCACCGCCAGCGCCACCGCTGCTGCGGTCATGCCTTTCACTATGCCTTATATCCCTGGGGCAGCCTGGCTACCCCAGTACTCAGGGGAGTCACATACCCTAAATGACTTCAGAGAAAGGCTGGATAGCCTCTTCCAGGTGTACCCCCTCACAGAGGAGCAAAAAGTGAGCATCCTGGTGGCTCAATTAACAGGGGCAGCCCAAAGGGAGGTAAAGTCCTGGCCACTCGGAAGGAGGAGGACTGTCGCAGAGATACTAGCCCGGCTGAAGGACACCTTTGATACCCGTACCTCAGCCAAGATCAAGCTTAGATTCTACGGGTGCAAGCAGCGAGCACATGAGAATATAAGGGACTATGCACTAAACCTACAAGAGGCCCTGAGAGCCATTAAGCAGGCCGACCCTGACGGCGTGGGAAACGAAGACAAGCTGTTGACTGAACAATTTATAGAGGGTCTACATTGCAATGCCCACCGAACCCAGTTGCGGGCAATGGCCTTACAGGACCCTCATCTGGACTTTGCACAGTTCAAGGACAGAGCCATCCGGGTGCTCCGAGAACCGGCACCAGGTGGCGCTGTGACCCACAGACGCCCTACTACCACTTACCACCAGGAGACGGCGCCCTTGTCGGCAGGGCCTGTGGGAGCTGATGCGCAGGCTTTAAACAATGACCCGGCTACAGACCTGCACCATCAGGTCCAAGAGCTAACTAAAAGCGTTGCTGCGCTAACCCGAACTGTGCAGTCTTTACAGGTTTCTACTCCAGGGAAGATCCAGCTGGCATCCGGACCGGAGGACATCCCGTGGCGCCGACCAAGGAGGACCCCACCGGCCAGAGGAAAACCCAGCGACCGATACAACGAGGACGGACAACCCATCTGCCGCCGCTGCAATCAACCCGGACATATGGCAAGGTACTGTCCTTTAAACTGGCACAACCTGGGGTAGAGGGCCAACCCCTAGGAATAAGATCACCAGGCCCATCGAACTGGCGTGACAAATACGTGGGAGGACGTCCAGTCTTGCCTGTGGTACTGGATGGCATTCCTATGAGTGCCCTACTGGACACCGGGTCACAGGTCACCACCATCCCGTACGTGCTCTTCAAGCAGTACTGGAATGACTCGGATATAACCCGCTACCCTGACGACGACTTGAGTATCATCGCCAGCAATGGTCAGCCCGTGCCACAGATCGGATTTAAAGAGATGACCATTAAAATCGGTAAAGTCGAACTGGCAGCACAGGGACTGATCATTGTGGACATTGACAAGCGCGAGAGTCACCCAAAGATAACTCTAGGAACTAATGTGATTGAAAATTGTCTTGCAGAGGTGATTCTCATTTTACAGCAGGTTGCCAAGAACGCCAGTTCCGGCCAGCAGCGAGTGCTCCAAAAAGAGATCCGAGCACTGATGCGACGGCAACAGGTGGAACTCTCCGGTGGTGAGATTGGTAGCGTGAGAATGTGTGACCCTTTCCCTATTGCCATGCCCCCGAAAAGTGAAATGATGATTTGGTGCCGGGCAGCTATTGGTCTGAGAGGTAGAGATTACCAGGCAATGGTGGAACCAGTCTACTCAGACAGTAGGCCCACCATTTTGACAGCACGGGGGGTGGTCGATGTACGCCATGGGAGGGTGCCCGTTCGCATCATAAATATCGGGGAGAGAGAAGTACACCTGCCCCGGTATGCCACGCTAGCCAAATTGTTCACCATAAACCAGAATTCTGTACAGGCCGTGGAACCCTTGCCTCCATCTCAACCAGAGGAAGGTAACGGCTCTAAGCAACAAATGGAGGACTGGTGTCAGCAACTACATTTGGGTACTGACTCCACTCCCTCACACCAGAAACAGGGAGTCTATCGGGTGGTTCAAGAGTACGAGAGAGTGTTTAGTAAACACCCGTTAGACTTCGGGCGAGTAAAGGGAGTAGAACACCACATCCCCACGGGAGACCATCCTCCCATAAAGGAGAGATACCGACCCGTACCCCCTGCACACTACCAACACGCCAAGGGGATGCTTAGAGACATGAAGGAGGCTGGGGTAATCAGGGATAGCTGTAGCCCCTGGGCAGCTCCACTAGTCTTGGTTAAAAAAAAAAGACAACACCATGAGAATGTGTGTAGACTACCGGAAAATCAACCGTATCACACACAAAGATGCGTACCCCTTACCAAGGATAGAGGAGTCTTTGGCTGCTTTAAAATCTGCTAACTTCTTCTCCACTTTGGATCTCACTAGCGGGTACTGGCAGGTTCCTGTAGCAGAGGCGGACCGGGAGAAGACCGCATTCACCACCCCGATGGGACTTAGCGAGTTTACCTGCATGCCGTTCGGACTCTGCAACGCACCAGGAACCTTCCAACGATTGATGGAATGCTGTCTGGGACACCGGAACTTTGAGACGGTCCTGCTGTACCTGGACGATGTTATAGTTTATTCCAAAACCTACGAGGACCACCTGAAACACCTGGCGGAAGTGTTTGAAGCCCTGGCAAAATACGGTCTGAAGGTGAAACCGTCGAAGTGTCACCTGCTAAAACCAAAAGTGCAGTACCTGGGACACGTGGTGAGTGCTGACGGAGTGGCTCCCGACCCTGATAAAATCACCGCGATTAAGGAATGGCCAAGACCCTCCAGCGTAAGGGAAGTACGGCAGTTCCTCGGGTTGGTAGGCTACTACCGAAGATTCATTCCCGGTTTCACCAAAAAGGCAGCTCCTATGCAGGACCTCCTGATAGGCCAGTCCAGGAAGGCCAAGAACCAGAAGCTGCCCTTCAGATGGGAGAAGCTGGAAGAAGAGTCCTTCCGCCAGCTGAAGATGGCCCTCACGGGGGATGAAATCCTGGCATACCCTGATTACAGCCAGCCCTTTATCCTCTACACCGACGCAAGTAACATCGGGCTAGGAGCCGTACTGTCCCAGATCCAGCAGGGGAGAGAACAGGTAATTGCTTACGCCAGCCGAAAACTGCGACCCACCGAAAGAAACCCTGAGAATTACAGCTCATTCAAGCTAGAGTTCCTGGCAGTGGTGTGGGCAGTCACCGAACGCTTTAAGCACTACCTCGCCTCTTCCCGGTTCACCGTGTACACGGATAACAACCCGTTGACACACCTGGACACTGCAAGACTCGGTGCCCTGGAGCAGAGATGGATGGCCCGCCTGTCCAACTATGAATTCACGATCAAATACCGGGCAGGACGCTCCAATACCAACGCGGATGCCTTGTCCAGAATGCCAAACCTACCGGACGTAGGGGAAGATCCAGAGGAACTGGAAGAAGTTGAACTCCCCGCGTTCCACCGTCATGGGACTACCCAGTATTCCCACCGTGTAAGGGGTAAGCAATCCGCTACGTTCAACCCCTTACCTCATTACAACTGGGCGGAAACGCAAGACAGTGACCCCGCCGTCCGACTGGTGAAGGAGATGCTGACTCAGCCAGATGCTCGCCTTGACCCAGACGCTCCGGAGGAAACCAAGCAACTGTGGGCTGAGAAGAGTCGACTGTTCCTTTACAAGGGGAAGTTGTGCCGTAGAATGGTTAACTCCCGGACGCATGAACTGATCTGGCAAGTAGTGGTGCCAAGAAGAGACGCGGCTATGGTACTGGAGGCATACCACGACGGAGCTGGGCACTTCGGATGGAAGAAGCTGGAGTTCCTGCTGCGCGGGCGGTTCCACTGGGTAGGCATGAGAGGAACCATCGAGAGGTGGTGCAGAGACTGTGGCCCATGCAACCTAAGAAGGAAAGACCGTGCCAGTCAGAAGACTCCCCTGCAGTCCATCGTCACCAGGCAGCCGTTGGAACTGGTAGCCTTGGATCATGTAAAACTGACCCCCAGCAGAAGTGGCTACGTCTATGCGTTAACCATCGTGGATCACTACTCCCGGTTCTTGGTTGTAGTCCCCGTGAAGGACTTAACGGCTCAAACAGCAGCTAGAGCCTTTCAGCAGCACTTCTGCCGTCCACACGGATACCTAGAGCAGGTGCTGACGGACCAGGGACCTGCCTTTGAAGCGGAAGTCTTCCAGGAGTTCTGCACTCTGTATGGCTGCCGGAAGATAAGAACAACACCCTATCATCCGCAAACCAATGGACTCTGCGAGAAGATGAACCAGGTGGTGATAGACCTTCTGAAAACGTTGCCCCTGGAAGAACGCAGTCTGTGGCCTGAGAAACTGCCTGATCTGGTGGACCTATACAACCACATCCCTGTAGGTTCTACCAACTGTACCCCGGCTTACCTAATGAGAGCAAGACCTGGTAAGCTGCCTGTTGATCTGGATATGGGAGTCCTGACACCCGAGGACACTTCACCAGAAGCAGACTGGGACACAGAGAGGCAGCAGCAGTATCGGAAAGTACAGGAGAGCGTTGAGCGAAGTCTCTGTCAAGCAAGAGAAAGACAGGAGAAGACTTACAACCAGTATGCTCCCGCTGTTCCCCTGGTACCTGGAGAGCAGGTCTTGAAAAGGAAGAGACGGCTCCACAAGTTGGACGACCAGTGGGAGAAGGACCCGTACACCGTACTGCCATCAAGCCATGAAAACCCAAAAATCTGCACAATCAGTAAGGATGGAGGAGAAACCACAGCCATTGTCTCCCGAGATCACCTGAAGAAGTGTCCCGAGCAGCTACGAAACCCTGAAGAAGATCAAGAAAACCCTCGACCCGCAGAGGAAAGGGAAGAAATGGTCAGTACTGTACTCGGAGACTTCCCTCGGTCTTGGACACAAGTAAATGGCGCTGTTGTGGTACCCGTCCTCACCTTCCTCCAGCCAGCATCCCAAGTGCCTACGGAAAAACAGGTAGAGCTGAAAGAGCAGCCGGTCCAGGAGGCAGAAGACCCCACACAAGCAGACCAGGAGAATCGACCCTCTGCTTATAGTGAGCCTGCCGTGCCCCTAGTGAGCCAAAGAACCCGTAGACAGCTGCCCAGCTTACCTTTGACAGCTCCTACACCCTGTAGCTTAGGACCGGTCAGTAAGCTCCGTAGGTCTACTAGGGCCACTAGAGGCCAGTTGCCAGTACGTTGGAGGATCTAAAGTGTTCAGACTGTTTTATTGGTATTTACCTGTTTACTGTTGCTTGTAAATAATTATGTTTTTCCAGTTATTTTATAGGTGTCTTTTGTGGATTAACCGGAATTCTTTGTATATATGTTTGGAGCGTAACCCAGGAATGGACTAAGACTGCTAAAGACTCGGGGTAGGACAGACCCCCACCTGGTTACGGCTCCCTGTTCTTTGGTGAAATGGACACCCTTATTGCTTCAAAAACTGCACCCGGTTGCGGACACGCTGTGACCGCCCTAACGTGTTTTCCCTTATTGTATTGTTCCTGTTTATACCCTGTTATGTTTTCAAAAATATGTTTAGTCCTGGAGTACTAAATTTTACTAGGGGGGAATGTGGCACCCCAGGGGTCTGGTTACCACAGTAATAGCAATATTACGTCTGAGAGCAGGTGGGAGGTCTCCTGGTCAGGAACCCTAAGCATGCAACACTTCCTGCCCAGTCCTGGGAGGGGAAGAACTTCCCCTATATAAACTGGGGCTGAGGCGGGGTTAGAGGAGAAGAAGAGGAGTCCCAGACAGAGACACAGTCTGGTCTGGAGTGGAGCAGATACAGGGAGAGCAAGATCAGGAGCTCTGTGGGAGCAGTGATAAAAGGGGTCAGAGACTGGAAGCTGTAGAGCTCGTCCTGACTGAAGAGATCTCACCGGACACGGAGTCCGAGGCAGTGGGGACTGATCCATACCCAGCAGCAGAAACCGACCGGCAGGGGATTTCAGGTCCTCTGGCCAAGAAACCCGAAGGCACGGTCACACGCAAGGGACCAGCACCGCCGTTGTGGAGCGGAGGCTACCAGAAGGCCCCGAGTCACCGGCCATACAGGTGAGCACCACACGGTACACTCAGGGACGTGGGCTACTTTTACCCGCTTCTAGCAAGGTAGCCAGGGAGAGTACAATAAGTTGGGGAGGCCTACAACTCCGCCTGGCCGGGGGAGATCCTATCTGCTCACGGACTGACCAGGCCCCGATCGCTAGCCAGTACTCCCGGGAGGGTCTACCTTTGCCACCAGTAAAGACCCTGAACTACACCGCACCGTCTCTGAGTGGTTCCTGGTGCCTGCGTGCAATTCTGCTATCCCCATCATCCACGTCCGTTGCCCTGAGGCCATACCCCTCCCGTTGGGGGTTATACTATCCACGCTGCACAACTGTACCACCGGCCTCAGCGGTCTGCCCTGCAGCGGCGGCTTCATAAACGCATTCAACGGGTGGCGTAGTCGAACACTATAACATCTTCTACTAAATTCTGCCACTTGGTTTGACACCCTGGGCACGGACCGGATCGTCGCCACGAGGACTACTACCCCTATCAGATCCGGCTCCGGGTAGTCCCCGCGTGCGCAACGCTACACAACAGAGGCCCAGGGGGCGCGTCATAATCACCCTGTATGGTTCCTTGCTCCATCTCATCATGCTCCGCCTGTAATGCATCCTCTTTGATTGTGAGCAGAGAGCGTTTCAGAAGACAGAGAAGCGGGATGGTGACGCTAATTATGGCGTCATCGCCGCTCACCATCTTGGTGGAGTCCTCAAAGTTTTGGAGGATGGTACATACAGTATGTCTGACATCCATGTCCACTCCTGAGGTCTTATGTGTGGAGTCTGAACTGAATAACAACGGCCTTGTTGATGCTGGTGCTCAACAACTGCCCTCTTCTGCTCACAAATCCTTCCCAACATCTGCAGTGTAGCGTTCCAATGAGTGGGGACATCACACACCAGTCTGTGAGCCGGAAGCTGCAAACGCTGCTGAAGTACGGCAAGGGCGGCGGAAGCTGTAGCTGACTTTCTAAAATGGGCACACAGGCGGCGTACTTTAACAAGCAGATCCGGCAGCTCCGGGTAGAATTTGAGAAACCGCTGAATCACGAGGTTAAGCACATGTGCCAGGCATGGTACGTGTGTGTGAGCTCGCCTCGCCTCAGAGCCGCCACCAGGTTCCGGCCATTGTCACACACGACCATGCCTGGCTGTAGGTTCAGCGGTGTGAGCCACAGATCTGCCTGCTCTTTCAGAGCTGTCCACAACTCTTCAGCATTGTGCGGTTTTTCAGCTAAGCATATTAGCTTCAGCACAGCCTGTTGCCGCTTGGCCGAGGCCGTGCTGCAGTGCTTCCAGCTTGTGACTGATATGGTCATTTCGGAGATGGAGGTTGAAGAGGAGGAGGAGGCTGAGGAGGATGAGGTGCAGGAGCTGTAGACCGTGGGGGCAACCCTGATTGACCTAGGGCCCGCAATCCTTGGCGTCAGGAGGACGTGTTCCGTCCCAAGGTCCGACTGGGTCCCGGCTTCCACTATGTTAACCCAGTGTGCCGTCAGCGAGATGTACCATCCCTGCCCACAAGAACTTGTCCACGTGTGGTTAGGTGGACTTTACTGGTAACTGCTTTGTTGAGAGCACGGCTAATGTTTTGGGACACGTGCTTGTGTAATGCAGGGACGACACACCGGGAGAAATAGTGGCGGCTGGGGACCGAGTACCGAGGGACGGCCGCCGCCATCAGGTTGCGGAATGCTTCCGTCTCCACGAGCCTAAAAGGTAACATTTCCAGCGCAAGCAGTCGTGAAATGTGAGAATTTAGTAGTGTGGCCTGTGGGGCGTTGGCTGCATATTTGCGCTTGCGTTCCAAGGCCTGGGGTATGGACAACTGAACGCTGCGCTGGGACAAGGACATGGACATGCTTCCTGATGCTGCTACTTGAGAGTGTGCAACGACAGGTGCAGGGCAGGAGGCGTCTTTGCATGCACCATGGACAGGGGATTGGCTTGCATGCACAACAGCGGAAGAAGCAATGGTGCCACCCGCAGACACTGTTCCTGGACCCTGGGGTTCGGCCCACAAAGTCGGGTGCTTTGCTGCCATGTGCCTGATCATGCTGTTGGTGGTCAGGCTGGTCGTTTTGCCACCCCTGTTGATGATGGCCTGGCAGGTGGTACAAATGGCCTTTTTGGGGTTATCGGCAGAGTCTTTAAAAAACAACCAGACTCGGGAAGACCTAACAGTTGTACTGGCAACTTCCTTCGTGTTGGTGTTACGGGGAGCGGTTGCCTGCCTTCTGTCTGCGGCCACCACACTGCTTCTTCCTGCCTGTTGGGGTGCTCTGCCTCCCTCCCCCTGTGTGCTGCTGTCCTCGCTCTGCATGTCCTCTTGCCAGGTTGGGTCAGTTACTATATCATCCACCACCTCGTCTTCCACTTCCGCACCCTGGTCCTCCTCTTGACTTTCTGGCAAGTGTGTCCCATCATCGTCCACCTCTTGTGACACTTTCCCACCGTCGCCTTTGTGTGACCGTGGCTGCTCAAATATTTGGGCATCGCTACACTCGATCTCCTCTTGCCCGCTTAAAGTGGACCGGGCTAGAGGCCCGAATCTATAAATGGAAAAGTGAACAGCTCTTCAGAGTGTCCAAGTGTGGGATCAGTTGTCTCTGGGTACTCGGCATGGTGGGAGGAAGAAGGATCAGGGTGAGGAATATGCAGTCCAAACTCACGGCTACTGAGACTTGACCGTGTGGAAGACTGGGTGGTGGTGGTGGTGGCTAAGTTACTGTAAGCATTATCCGCTATCCAACCAACAACCTTTTGACACTGCTCTGTGTTCAATAGTGGTGTGCTGCGGTCCCCTAGAAATTGGGACAGGAAGGTCAGGCGAGAAGATGTGGGTGTTTGTTGTGGCACAATTTCGGCTTGCCCACGGCCTTGTCCTCGGCCTCTGCATGCTCCATTACCATCACGTCCAGTTCCCTGTCCCTTGCCACGTGCCTTGCTCATTTTAAATTGAGGGCAGTATCTTCCACGCTCACTACAAATGACTGTGACGCACCCCCTGGGCCATGTTCAGGGGATACCCGGAGCCGGATCTGACAGGGGTAGTAGTCCTCGTGGCGGTGACCCGGTCCGTGCCCAGGGTGTCAAACTAAGTGGTTGGCAGTCTTGGTAGATGTTGTTTCAGTGTCGACTACGCCACCCGTTGATTTGCGGTCACAAGGCCGCCACTGCAGAACAGTCCGCTGAGGCCGGTAGTATGTGTGCAGCGATGGTGGTATAACCCCCAACGGGAGGGGTATGGCCTCAGGGCAGCTGGTGCGGATGATGGAGGTAGTGATAGTGCAGAAAGGAGAGTCAGAGACGTGAGATGCAGTTTCAGGGTTTTTACTCACAGGTGTTCTTTCAGTCACTCTGGCCTTGAGTGACCACCCGAGCCGTGCTGCATTCACCAGGTGTGGGACTCAGCTAACCCCCAGGCAGTTCTGGAGCGTGGTCCTGAGCTCCCTTCTCTTTCTCTCTCTGCTGGCCGTCCCCACCAGGGATCCACCTTTGTCCGGTTCCCTTGGGCCTTCTATGGTAAAACCTTCTCTGGCTTTCCTGACCCTACTCTTGGTGTACCTTCCTGGTGGATGTGGTGAGGGTCGTGGCAAAGCTTGCCCACGACCTCCGGTTCCTGGTTAAGGGTTACTTTTGCCTCCGCCAGCTTGGGATCCGGTGCCCTCTTCTGCCAACCCTTCACCCTTCTGGCTTAATTCTGGGATCTCAGGGTTCCCTCTGGCTCTGCGTCTCTGGGCCTTTCCTCCTCCTCTCTCTCCACTGCAGGCTTGGCCCTGGAGCTGGGCCCAGCCAGAGCCACAGCTCCCTGTCAGCCCTCCTGGCTGAACTCCTCCTCAGAACTCTCCTGACAGACTGACCCTATCTCTAGATGGTGCCCACCATATATACTCCCTCTATGTGTGAGCCCAGGTGACCAGCACCCAATGGGCTCCTATATCTATGCCCAGAGCCCCTCCCCTATCTGCCCCTACACTACTGGGATGTTCCACCCCCCCTCCCACTCCAGCCAGGGACAGACGCTGTCGTACCTGCACATCTACTTGGTGGGAGTACCGTAGTTCTGTCCCCCGGAAATGGGATGTATGTAGTGCATGCAGCCTACTGAGCTCAGTCCCACACTCCATCCTTACCCGGGAGTGGAATACCACACCTCTGGTTTGAGGTGCAATACCCCTGTAGCAGCCGAGTCCTCGGGGTGCTACATTCCCCCCTGGTAAATCACAGCACGTCCTCGGGCTGTAAAAGAATAAAACATACCAAAACATACAAACTTTTTCAAAACATACACGAACATATAAAACATTATAAACATTATCAGATTCTAGCAATATAAACTTTTTCATATAAAACTCTTTTATATAAAATGTTCTTGTTCTTCTGGCCACTGTGCACTTGTGACCAGGTAAAGTGCCACAGTCACTGGGAGAAAAACAGTAATCCTCCTATAAAACCGGTAGGGGGCGCTTTAGGAAGCGCAACTATTTACAAGGGTATGGCTGCTCTCAGTCCTCGGCCAGGTAGAGGGAAAGAACGACCGCTCTCAGTCCTCGGTCAGTGGGAATAAGGGATGGCTGCTCACAGTCCTCAGCCTGTTAAGGGATAGGGTCACACGGGTAACAGTTTGCTGGTCCCTACGGGGACTATACTTTACTGGTAACAGTTCTTGTACCCTTACGGGTAACTATTTACAGCTTCACTGTACCGTACTTTAATAACGGCATCCTCCTGCTCCTTCTTGAGGGTAATCTTCAAACCCGTCCGGGTCCTCTTGACCTTCCTCGAACCGCAGCTCTTCCTCAGTCAATCTGTGCACATGGAGAGCATATGGACCTTTGGCACATTGATGCCGGGTGAAGGTGACCTCATCACCCAGGTAAAGATCACGTCCTCTGTGTCCCTCCGGCAGATGGCTCTCGACGTCCCTGCGGGTGACAAAGACGTCGCCGGGGGTTCTGTGGTCCCGGATAAAACCCCAACCGTGCTGCAGTTGAAACTTGATTACGGTCCCGGTGGCGCGGGGACCATGGGCTGCACGGGGGTTTCGTCTGGTCCGGCTTTTCTGTTCCGCACTCTGTACTTGCAGCCGCTCCTCGCGGACCCGCCTCTCTCGCCGTTCCCGGTCGAAGACCTCCAGCTGTTGCCGGCAGCACTCTGCTCGCTGGGCTGCGGCCGCCCGGGTCTCATGGGTGAACCCAATGAGGTTTTCTCCGGTGGGGTCCCATTCGAATTGGGCTTCCTCCAACGGGAGCGGGACGATCTTGACAGGCGCCGGAGCCGGGATCAGGGGCTCACACAGGGGCCTTTCCTTCCGGAATCGGGGATGGATGTATTCCGGTGGCCACTCAAAGGGCTGCCCATCCGGGCAAGTATGCTGGGCGAACAGATCTTCACCCAAGGGCAGGACTTTGAGGGTTGAGGGCGCGGTGGTGGCAGCGGCGCCCGGATTCACCAGGCCTTGCGACCAGGCTGGGGGCACCCTGAAGGTAAAGGGCACTGTGGAGACGGCGACGCCCGGGGGTACTCGACCTTGCGACCAGGCCGGTGGCGTCTCCTGCTTGGCCGCGCTCAGGGTTGCGGCGCGTGACGTCACAGGGGGCGTGGCCGCGGCTCCTGCTTGAGGCCTAGTCTGGAGCGGTGGCGGTGCAGCGACGGGCACGGTAGGGGAAATTTCGGGCTCTGCGACGGGGAGCTGGGGCAGGCTCACGGTTTCTAGACTTGGGGTAGTGACGTCCCCTTTACCTGCCTCCGTCTCTTCAGCTCCTTCCACGGCGTCGTCTCCGGCCTTCATTCCTCCTGCACCATCCTCAGAGGCAGTCAGACTCCTCGTCTCGGGTGGCGTGCTCCGCTGGCGGGTTCCAGCCTGCTGGGCCATCTCCCGACTCCATTCAGTCAGCGTTTCTCGCTGCACCTGGGCCATCCTCCGTGCGAGGCCCTCTAGCGCAGTCTGTGCACGCTCCCGGTCTCGGGGGAGCTGTGCCAGGATCTCCACCAGGTCTTGTGGGGTGGTGGCTTGCAACAGGCTCCTGACCACAGGGTCGGTGCTGCCTGACTCTCCCTCCATCTCCGGGTGCGACTTCCCCAGACTCCTCCAGGCTGCACCCATCCTCTCTCTTTTGTTCTTGATCCGCCCACACTGAGGGTGGTCCCGGGGCAGCTTGGTGATTGTCAGTCCCAGGGGCAGACCCCCCACGCTGACGGACATCTCAATCATTACAGTCTCTGATGGTGGGGGCGGTCTTCGCTTTTGGCGCCATTCTTGGACCTGGCCCACGATGGGAGGTGGTCTCTTGCCACCCTCTGGCACGCCCATAATGGCGTCCGCTCTGCCAGGGCGGGAAATCTTCTCTGATGGCGGGAATCGTCTCCCAGTGGCGGGAAACTCCGTGGATGGCGGGAAAAGGCTGCAGATGGCGGGCAACCGGCGGGAAATGATCCGAGATGGCGTCCGATGGCGGGGACCCTCCGGAACTGGAGGGAGACTTCTTCTTACGGTACTTATAGACTTTTCTTCAGGCACGCAGTACCCGGTGGTTGCGGGCACGTGATCCTGCCGACTACGCCAAAGTTGACGCACCCCCTGGGCCATGTTCAGGGGATACCCGGAGCCGGATCTGACAGGGGTAGTAGTCCTCGTGGCGGTGACCCGGTCCGTGCCCAGGGTGTCAAACTAAGTGGTTGGCAGTCTTGGTAGATGTTGTTTCAGTGTCGACTACGCCACCCGTTGATTTGCGGTCACAAGGCCGCCGCTGCAGAACAGTCCGCTGAGGCCGGTAGTATGTGTGCAGCGATGGTGGTATAACCCCCAACGGGAGGGGTATGGCCTCAGGGCAGCTGGTGCGGATGATGGAGGTAGTGATAGTGCAGAAAGGAGAGTCAGAGACGTGAGATGCAGTTTCAGGGTTTTTACTCACAGGTGTTCTTTCAGTCACTCTGGCCTTGAGTGACCACCCGAGCCGTGCTGCATTCACCAGGTGTGGGACTCGGCTAATCCCCAGGCAGTTCTGGAGCGTGGTCCTGAGCTCCCTTCTCTTTCTCTCTCTGCTGGCCGTCCCCACCAGGGATCCACCTTTGTCCGGTTCCCTTGGGCCTTCTATGGTAAAACCTTCTCTGGCTTTCCTGACCCTACTCTTGGTGTACCTTCCTGGTGGATGTGGTGAGGGTCGTGGCAAAGCTTGCCCACGACCTCCGGTTCCTGGTTAAGGGTTACTTTTGCCTCCGCCAGCTTGGGATCCGGTGCCCTCTTCTGCCAACCCTTCACCCTTCTGGCTTAATTCTGGGATCTCAGGGTTCCCTCTGGCTCTGCGTCTCTGGGCCTTTCCTCCTCCTCTCTCTCCACTGCAGGCTTGACCCTGGAGCTGGGCCCAGCCGGAGCCACAGCTCCCTGTCAGCCCTCCTGGCTGAACTCCTCCTCAGAACTCTCCTGACAGACTGACCCTATCTCTAGATGGTGCCCACCACATATACTCCCTCTATGTGTGAGCCCAGGTGACCAGCACCCAATGGGCTCCTATCTCTATGCCCAGAGCCCCTCCCCTATCTGCCCCTACACTACTGGGATGTTCCACCCCCCCTCCCACTCCAGCCAGGGACAGACACTGTCGTACCTGCACATCTACTTGGTGGGAGTACCGTAGTTCTGTCCCCCGGAAATGGGATGTATGTAGTGCATGCAGCCTACTGAGCTCAGTCCCACACTCCATCCTTACCCGGGAGTGGAATACCACACCTCTGGTTTGAGGTGCAATACCCCTGTAGCAGCCGAGTCCTCGGGGTGCTACAACTGCGTTTGGAGCGAACTTATATGTGATCCGTGTGACGGAGAAAACAGAGTTTTAAATATCTGGCCTGTAGGTAAGTAGTTTGACCAGCAAACTGCTGTGAATTGCTTCACTGACACACTGAAAGAAATCTTTTAATGGAGGCCAGAAATGGCAATATTTTCTGACAACGTATATGTGATCCGTGTGACGGAGAAAACAGAGTTTTAAATACCTGTTCTCTGGATTGCTTTTTAAGCAAATAATGAGGATTAAGATCCAAAGAAAAGTGTTCCTGGCCCCTGAGACCTGGGCCTTTGAATAGAAATATTTAACAGCAGCAGAAGTCAGAATTGGAATGGAACCTCTTGTGCTATATGCACTGCAGTCTGCTATATACACTGCCTGCCTGCCTATATACACTGCCTGCCTGATATCTCTGCAGATGAATTAGTCCTCAGAAGGACTGTTTGTTAAGATGGATAAGTGTAATGTACGGTTTTTCTCCCTACACTACCTAATACACAATCAAATCTGTCCCTGACGCAGCAGCAGCTCTCCCTACACTGTCTGATCCCGATTGACTGTGACTAGCATGGCGGCTCCAGGTCTGATATAGACCTGATGACGCTGTGCGGCCAGCCAATCACTGTAATGCCCACAACCAACATGGCTACGGCATTACAGTGCATGGCAGGCAATCCCTGCATGTTCATTGGCTCTCTAAAGAGCGCCAAACATGCAGGGAGGGGACACGAGTTCCCGCCCGAGCAACCCGGAAATACTCAGCAAGCGCCGAGCATCTCGAGCAGTGAGATGCTCGGGCGAGCACCGAGCAGTAGCAAGCATGCTCGCTCATCACTAAATACTTATATCTTACTCATAGGGGTGTACTTTACTGTATTCAGTCATGGTGGTGCCACCCACTCAAATTTGCTTTCTGTCCAAGTGTTTGCGGCGACGTCATCTGACTAGTGGAGTTCAAATCCCGTGCTTGCCACTTTGCAGTATTAGCCAGTGTGCTTGTGTGTGTGACATCCGCGGGTGCGCAATGTGTAGGTTTTAGCCACGCTTGCACATTGTCCATGGCGTCTCCGCGCATACGCATACCGTCAGTGAAGCTGTGAACTGAACAAAGCTTCACTGTGCATGCGCGGGGACCCCATGGACAATGTGCAAGCACGGCTAAAACCTGCACATTGCGCACGCGCGGATGTCACACACACTGCGCAAGCTGGCTAATACTGCAAAGTGCGTAACCGCGGAATTTGAACTCCACTAGTCAGATGACTCGGACAGAATGCAAATTTGAGTGGGCGGCGATCACCATGACTGAATAAAGGAAAGAACACCCCTATGACTGAACGAGCAAGTAAGATATAAGTGACGCGCCCCTGGGCCTTCGTCGCGCGGCATCGCGCGCACGGGAGCTTACCCGGAGCCGGATCTGTTGAGGGTTGTAGTCTCGTGGCGGTGACCCGGTCCGTGC
Source organism: Phyllobates terribilis (assembly GCF_046119375.1). NCBI lineage: Eukaryota > Metazoa > Chordata > Amphibia > Anura > Dendrobatidae > Phyllobates > Phyllobates terribilis. The sequence goes on from NW_027362761.1 coordinate 795,679,981, forward strand.
CCAGGGAGTCAAACTGAGCGGCGATGCTTTTAGAGGTAGATGTTGTACGACTACGCCACCCGTTGAATGCAGCGAAGGAGCTGCCGCTGCGAGGCAGACCGCTGAGGCCGGTGTTATAATTGTGCAGCGCAGATGGTATAACCCCCAACGGGAGGGGTATGGCCTCAGGGCAGCAGATGTGGATGATGGAGGTAGTGATGGTGCAGCAAGGAGAGTCAGAAACATATAATGCAGTTTCAGGGTTTTTACTCACTGGTGTTGCTTCAGTCACTTCGGCCGGGAGTGACCACCCGAGCCGTGCTGCGTCCACCAGATGCGGGACTCGGCTAACCCCCAGGCAATTCCGGAACGTGGTCCTGAGCTCCCCTCTTTCTCTCTCTCTCCGGCCATCCCCACCAGGGATCCACCTTTGTCCGGTTCCCTTGGGCCTCTCAATGGTAAATCCTTCTAAGGCTTTCCTGACCCTACTCGTGGTGTACCTTCCTGGTGAATGTGGTGAGGGTCGTGGCAAAACTTGACCACGACCTCTGGTTCCTGATTAAGGATGTTTTGCCTCCGTCAGTTTGGGATCCGGTACCCTCTTCTGCCAACCCTTCACCCTTTTTAGCTCACTCGTGGGATCTCAGGGTTCCCTCTTGGTCTTATGCCTCTGGGCCTTTCTTCCTCTTCCTCTCTGCTTCAGGCCTGGCCCTGGAGCTGGGCCCAGCCGGAGCCACAGCTCCCTGTCAGCCCTCTCTGGCTGAACTCTCCCTCAGAACTCTCCTGACAGACTGACCCTATCTCTAGATGGTGCCCACCATATATACTCCCTCTATGTGTGAGCCCAGGTGACTAGCACCCAATGGGCTCCTACCTCTATGCCCAGAGCCCCTCCCCTATCTGCCCCTACACTACTGGGATGTTCCTCCCCCCCTCCCACTCCAGCCAGGGACAGACGCTGTCGTACCTGCACATCTAACTGGTGGGAGTACCGTAGTTCTGTCCCCCGGAAATGGGATGAGTGTAGTGCATGCAGCTAGCTGAGCTCAGTCCCACACTCCATCCTTACCCGGGAGTGGAATACCACACCTCTGGTTTGAGGTGCAATACCCCTGTAGCAACCGAGTCCTCAGGGTGCTACATTCCCCCCTGGTAAACCACAGCACGTCCTCGGGCTGTAAAAGAGTAAAACAATATAAAACATACAAAAATTTTAAAGTGCACTTACATATAAAACATATTAACTTTCAATATAAAACTCTTGCATATAAAACATTCTCATATAAAACACACTCTTGATCTTCTGGCCACGGTGCAATTTATGACCAGGTAAAAGTGCAACAGTCACAAAAACAGTTCCTTATAAAACCGGTAGGGGGCGCCTTAGGAAGCGCAACTATTTACAGGGTGGCCGCTCTCAGTCCTCGGCCAGTGGGGAAGAAGGGATGGCTGCTCACAGTCCTCAGCCTGTGGGGATAGGGGCACACGGGAACAATTCACTAGTCCCAACGGGGACCATATTCTATTTAGCAGCAGTTCTTGTACCCTTACGGGTAACTATTTACAGTTCCACTTTACCGTACTTCAGTAACGGCGTCCTCCTGCTCCTTCCCGCGGGTAGTCTTCAAACCCGTCCGGGTCCTCTTGTTCCTCCTCGCACTGTAGCTCTTCCTCGGTCAGTCGGTGCACATGAAGAGCATATGGTCCCTTAGCACACTGATGCCGGGTGAAGGTGACCTCGTCACCCGGGTAAAGGTCACGTCCTCTGTGTCCCTCCGGCAGATGACTCTCGACATCTCTGCGGGTGACAAAGACGTCGCCGGGGGTTCTGTGATCCCGGATAAAGCCCCAACCGTGCTCCAGTTGGAACTTGATTATGGTCCCGGTGGCGCGGGGACCGTGGGCTGCACGGGGGTTTCGCCGGGTCCGACGTTTCTGCTCCGCACTCTGGACTTGCAGCCGCTCCTCGCGGACCCGCCTCTTTCGCCGTTCCCTGTCGAAGACCTCCAGTTGTTGCCGGCAGCACTCCGCACGCTGGGCTGCGGCCGCCCGGGTCTCTTGGGTGAACCCGATGAGGTTTTCTCCAGTGGGGTCCCATGCGAACTGCGCCTCCTCCAATGGGAGTGGGGTGATCTTGGCGGGCGCCGGAGCCGGAATCAGGGGCTCACACAGAGGCCATTTCTTCTGGAATCGGGGAGTGGTGTACTCCGGAGGCCACACAAAGGGCTGCCCATCCGGGCAAGTATGCTGGGCGAACAAGTCTTCACCCAAGGGTAGCACTCTGGAGGTCGAGGGCGCGGTGGTGGCAGCGGCGCCCGGATTCACCAGGCCTTGCGACCAGGCCGACGGCTTAGTGGAGGTAGAGGGCGCTGTTGGAACTGCGGCGCCCGGGGGTACTCGGCCCTGCGACCAGGCCGGTGGCGTTTCCTGCTTGGCCACGCTCTGGATTGAGGCGCGTGACGTCACAGAGGGCGCGGCCGCGGCTCCTGCCGCTTGAGGCCTAGTTTGGAGCGGTGACGGTGCAGCAACGGGCTCGGTCAGGGGGATTTCGGGCTCTGCGACGGGGAGCTGGGGCAGGCTTACGGCTACTAGGCTTGGGGTGGTGACGTCCCCTTTACCTGCTTCCATCTCTTCAGCTCCTTCCACGGCGTCGTCTCCGGCCTTCGTCCCTCCTGCACCATCTTCAGGGGCAGGCGTGCTCCTCGTTGCGGGTGGCGGCCTTTGCTGGCGGGTTCCAGCTTGCAGGGCCATTTCTCTGCTCCACTCGGCCAGCACTTCTTGCTGCACTCGGGCCATCTTCCGAGCCAAGCCCTCCAGTGCGGTCTGTGCATGCTCCCGATCTCGGGGGAGCTGTGCCAGGATCTCTACCAGGCCTTCTGGGGTGGCGGCCTGCAACAGGCTCCTGACCACAGGGTCGGTGCTGCCTGACTCTCCCTCCATCTCCGGGTGCAATCTCTCCAGACTCCTCCAGGCTGCACCCATCCTCTCTCTTTTGTTCTTGATCCGCCCACTTTTTGGGTGGTCCCGGGGCAATTTGGTGATTGTCAGTTCCAGGGGCAGCCCCCCCACGCTGATGGACATCTCTACCATTGCAGTCTCTGCTGGTGGGGGCGGTCTCCGCTTTTGGCGCTCTTCTGGGACCTGGCCCACGATGGGAGGTGGCCTCTTGCCACCCTCTGGCACGCCCATAATGGCGTCCGCTCTGCCAGGGCGGGAAATCGTCTCAGATGGCGGGAATCGTCTCCCAATGGCGGGAAACTCCGTGGATGGCGGGAAAAGGCTGCAGATGGCGGGCAAACGGCGGGAAACGACCCGAGATGGCGTCCGATGACGGGGACCCTCTGGAATTGGCGGGAGACTCCTTTTTACGGTAAATATGAACTTTTCTTCAGGCACGCAGTACCCGGTGGTTGCGGGCACGTAATCCTGCCGACTACGCCAAAGTTGACGCGCCCCTGGGCCTTCGTCGCGCGGCATCGCGCGCACGGGAGCTTACCCGGAGCCGGATCTGTTGAGGGTTGTAGTCTCGTGGCGGTGACCCGGTCCGTGCCCAGGGAGTCAAACTGAGCGGCGATGCTTTTAGAGGTAGATGTTGTACGACTACGCCACCCGTTGAATGCAGCGAAGGAGCTGCCGCTGCGAGGCAGACCGCTGAGGCCGGTGTTATAATTGTGCAGCGCAGATGGTATAACCCCCAACGGGAGGGGTATGGCCTCAGGGCAGCAGATGTGGATGATGGAGGTAGTGATGGTGCAGCAAGGAGAGTCAGAAACGTATAATGCAGTTTCAGGGTTTTTACTCACTGGTGTTGCTTCAGTCACTTCGGCCGGGAGTGACCACCCGAGCCGTGCTGCGTCCACCAGGTGCGGGACTCGGCTAACCCCCAGGCAATTCCGGAACGTGGTCCTGAGCTCCCCTCTTTCTCTCTCTCTCCGGCCATCCCCACCAGGGATCCACCTTTGTCCGGTTCCCTTGGGCCTCTCAATGGTAAATCCTTCTAAGGCTTTCCTGACCCTACTCGTGGTGTACCTTCCTGGTGAATGTGGTGAGGGTCGTGGCAAAACTTGACCACGACCTCCGGTTCCTGATTAAGGATGTTTTGCCTCCATCAGTTTGGGATCCGGTACCCTCTTCTGCCAACCCTTCACCCTTTTTAGCTCACTCGTGGGATCTCAGGGTTCCCTCTTGGTCTTATGCCTCTGGGCCTTTCTTCCTCTTCCTCTCTGCTTCAGGCCTGGCCCTGGAGCTGGGCCCAGCCGGAGCCACAGCTCCCTGTCAGCCCTCTCTGGCTGAACTCTCCCTCAGAACTCTCCTGACAGACTGACCCTATCTCTAGATGGTGCCCACCATATATACTCCCTCTATGTGTGAGCCCAGGTGACTAGCACCCAATGGGCTCCTACGTCTATGCCCAGAGCCCCTCCCCTATCTGCCCCTACACTACTGGGATGTTCCTCCCCCCCTCCCACTCCAGCCAGGGACAGACGCTGTCGTACCTGCACATCTAACTGGTGGGAGTACCGTAGTTCTGTCCCCCGGAAATGGGATGAGTGTAGTGCATGCAGCTAGCTGAGCTCAGTCCCACACTCCATCCTTACCCTGGAGTGGAATACCACACCTCTGGTTTGAGGTGCAATACCCCTGTAGCAACCGAGTCCTCAGGGTGCTACATAAGCATATAAAGTGGTTTTTGGAAATGAATATAGCAGCGATTGTCATGGAAAAAGCATGTCAATGATGCACATTGCATCACTAATTGTGACATGGGGACAGTTTACATTATACAAATTACATGACAGGTTCCCTTTAATGCAGAATACCACTATGGCTGCAAGAAAATACTGTTACAGATGTATTCCTCTTTGAAAGAAACAAAGGATTCTATTATGGAAAAAAATTGTCTTGAGTTTGCTGAGATTGAAAGGAAATGTCAGAAGAATGTAAAGAGAGCATCCACTGCATCTAAAATAAAAAAAAGCAACTTTGATATAAATATCTAAATATATAAAAAAGGTGTTGTAATGTTATGTAAAGAACAGTGGCTCCCACATTGCATAAGGACTGCAGCAGGGCCCCAATGCCTGATTAGTTGTGGTACCAATAGCCAGTCCCTATCATTCAGATATCAAGGACCAGAGTCAGCAAGGTCACAGAAATGGCACTGTTGGACCACTCTGGTACTCTACTCCGAATATTGGAGCTCTATGAAGTTCATCTACACAGGATTGTAGGAGACACCACATGTGAGAGCAGCAATGTTCTTACCTCCATGTAGATTCTCCTCCAGCACAGTACAGTAATGGATGGGGCTCTTCCAGCAGTCTGACATTACTCCTGAGATACCTCACCATATTAAATTCTCAACCACTTCTTATAGCACATCTCTACCAGGATTCAAACCTACAGTAGGACATGTTGCATAGAAGGCTATGATAAAAACAGCCAAAGGCTCCACTGTGTTGTATGGAGGGTTTTTTCCTGGCTTAAAGTGAATCTGTCAGCAGGTTTTTGCTACCCCATCTGAGAGCAGCATTATGTAGTGACAGAGACCCTGATTCCAGTGATGTGTTATTTACTGGGCTTCTTATTGTAGTTTTGATAACATCACTGTTGTATCTGCTAGCAGTTCTTTGAATGTTGAGCTCTGTATATCCCCACCCACACCACTGATTTGGCATCTTTCTTTGTACACTATGCATAGGCAGAAATCAGCCAATCAGTGGTGCGGGCATGGTTATATGGAAGTCATGAATATGGAGGACTACATGGCAACAGGTTTACTAGTCCTGTAGTGATATTCGTCCTCTGATAAAGCAGTGATATTATCAAAATGACAGATTAGGATGTGATATATCTCTGGAATCAGGTGCATTGTCTCTGCATCATACTGCTCTCATTAGGTGGCAGAAACCGGGAGACAAATTCTCATTAAAGCCTCAATAGCATTCTTGTCTTGACATACACGTTATGCTGGTATGTAATTTTATATCTCTGTGTGCTGATACGTAGAGAAGAAAAAAGATGCTAAAATATCACAGGTTTTGTTAAAGTACTGGTAACTAAAAACATATACAATAAAGACTGAGTTATCATTGTTAGTATATTATTTATCGTTGCTTATTTTTACTTTTATTTTTTATTACTTAGAAAACCATTTCAACCCTAACTTTCAGATAGCCAACCAAAAGGCTAAAGGCTGAACCTGTAAGGTATAAACCTTAATCTTAACTCAGTATTATTACAATTTACACTTTGTCTTTCTAAGAATGACATCATAACCCTTGATAAAATGATAGTATTCTCTCTCCCTTCGTATATACATTGTATAAGGATATATATACTGTATGTGCACAATATACAGGAAAGGAACGGTAAGATCGCTTTTCTGGGTACAGGTTAGTAAGCTTCCCTTCTCTGGGCTGAAAACAAATAGACCCTATAAGCCTGTGACGCATACCCTCTAGCGATCAAATCACAATAGAACAATACATAAATAGATGAATAAATATTTTAACTCCTAACAAAACAGAGTAATGAAGTTATCTGACACCACGCTACTATGCATTGTCTGCATGATACTTTATTCAATACCGTATGCAAACATCTACCCACTGAATACATAAACCAAACAGCCACAGAATAATATCCTGTTGATGTCAAGGCCCAAAAGAACAGGATGTAGATTATGGATTGTTCAAGGAGAAGTTGTTATAATAGGTAAATAGTATAGGAAGTGCCTAAATGTGGTCAGGAGAAAGACAGGTGCAGAGAGCTGGAACAAGTGAAAACACTGATACAACACTGTGGATATAGAATGGGTGCTCATAGTTTGACACATCATATATAGTACTGTGCAAACGTTTTAGGCAGGTGTGGAAAAAGTGCTGCAAAGAATGCTTTCAAAAATAGAAATGTTAATAATTTATTTAGAACCATTAATAAAATTTATAGCAAGTGAACAAAAGAGAAATCTAAATCAAATCAATATTTTGGTGTGACCACATTTTGCCTTCAAAACAGTTTCAATTCTTCTAGGTACAGTTGTACAAAGTTTTTTCAAAGAACTCAACAGGGAGGTTGTTCCAAACATCTTGGAGAACTAACCACCAATCTTCTGTAGATATAGACGTATGCATATCCTTCTGTCTCTTCATGTAATCCCAGATAGACTCGATTTTGTTGAGGTCAGGGCTTTGTGCTGCCATATTATCACTTCCAGGATGCATTCTTCTCCTTTACGCTGAAGATAGTTCTTAATGACATAAGTGTGTATCCTCATTAACGAATAGGTATACAAGATCATCTAATTGAATAATAAATAGAAAGGGACGTTCATCTCACCTATATGAGAAGGATACCAATTGCACAGAGACTTGTAGTACTGCAAGATCCAGAAGGAAGTGAATTTCCAGCAAAAGGATCCTTTAACTCATTAGTGACTGAGCCAATTTTGACCTTAATGACCAGGCCAAACTTTTTAAATCTCAAGTGTCAATTTATGTGGTAATAACTCTGGAACGCTTCTGATTCTCACAATGTTTTTTCATGATATATTGTACTACATGATAGTGGTAAAATTTGTTCGATATGACTTTGTGAGAATATCGCAAATTTGGTGAAAATTGGCAAAAAAATTTGGACATTTCCCAATTTTAAAACTTTTAATTCTTATGCCCTTAAACCAGAGAGTTATGTCACACAAAATAGTTAATAAATAACATTTCCCACATGTCTACATTACATCAGCACAATTTTTGAAACATATTTTTTTTTGTTAGAAAGTTAGAAGGATTAAAAGTTGACCAGCGATTTCTCATTTTTCCAACAAAATTTACAAAATAATTTTTTAGGGACCACATCACATTTGAAGTGACGTTGGGGGGCCTATATAACATAAAATACCCAAAAGTGATACCAAATAAAAATTGCACCCCTCAAAGTCCTCAAAACCACATTCAAGAAGTTTATTAACCCTTCAGGTGCTTCACAGGAACTAAAGCAATGTGGAAGGAAAAAATTAAAATTTTACTGTTTTCCACAAAAATTTTACTTTAGCCCCAATTTTTTTTATTTTCACAAGTATAACATGAGAAAATAGACCCCAAGACTTGTTGTGCAATTTCTCCTGAGTACACCGATATGCCGACCCCAAGACTTGTTGTGCAATTTCACCTGAGTACACCGATATGCCATATGTGGGGGAAAACTACTGTTGGGGCACATGGCAGGGATTGGAAGGGAAGTAGCACCGTTTGACTTTTGCCAAAAAATGGCTAGAATTGAGAGTTGACACCATATCACATTTGCAGAGCCCCTGATGTGCCTAAACAGTGGAAACAAGCAACCTTATTTTGGAAACTACACCCCTCAAGGATTTTATCCAGGGGTATAGTGAGCATTTTGAACCTACAGGTACTACACAGAATTTGATAACATTAGGTCGTCATATTGAAAATTTTCATTTTTTTCATGAAAATGTTGTTTTAGCCCCAAATTTGTAATTTTCACAATGGATAATAGGAGAAAACTGACCGCATAATTTGTTATGCAATTTCTCCCGGACGCGATGATACTCCATATATGATCAAAAACTTCTGTTTGGGCACATGACCAGACTAGGAAAGAAAAAAGCGCTATTTGTCTGGAATACATTGTGAATGCCATGTTGCATTTGGAGAGCCCCTGCCATGCGAAAACAGCAGAAACCCCCCACAAGTTAGCCCTTTTTGGAAATTAGACCCCTCAAGGAATTCATCTAGGGGTGTATTGAGCATTTTTAACCTATAGGTGATTCACAAAACTTTACAACATTTAGATGTGAGATCAAAAAATTAAATTTTTTCCAAAATACTGTTTTAGCACCAAATTTATACAGGGGGCAATGGGAGAAATTGGACCTTACAATTTGTTATGCAATTTCTCCTGAATGTGGCAGTACCCCATATGTGGTTGTGCACTACTGTTTGAGCATACATAAGGGATCGGATGGAAAGGTGCGCTACTTTTAGAACGAAGATTCTGTTTGAATAGATTATGGGCTCCATTAGCCGAGCCCCTGAGGGACCAGAACAGCAAAAATCTCTCCAAGTGACCCCATAATGGAAACTTCACTGCCTTTTGAACCCATATGTGCCTCACAGAATTTTATAACATGGAGACGTGGAAATTACATATTACTGGTAAAAATGTAATTTTTGCATTTGCTGCAAATTTGTCAGGTAAACAAGGGTTAATAAGTGAAACTGGACCGCACAATTTATTGCGCAATTTCTCCCAAACATTGTGATTCCCTATACGTTGTTGAAAGCTACTGTTAGCCCACACGTCAAGGCTGAGAAGACAGGAGTGGTATTTGGTTTTTGGGGCACAGATTTTGCTAGATTAGTTTGCGGGCAGCATTGCTGGAGCCAGCAGAAAACCCCCAAAAGTGACCCTATTATAGAAACTGCACCTCTCAATGAATTCATCTACAGCTGTAGTGGCTATTTTGTTAAATCCATGTCAGCCATTTTTTCTGGGGTATTGCAAATATGCCCATAAAGTGTAGTGCCCCCATATACTGTAGTGCCCCCATACATTGTGCCCAGCTTGTGCTTCTGGAGACATGCACTCCGTAAATTGTTAAAGTGCACTCTCCCCACTACATTAATGGCAAACATGTGGTCGCTTACTGTGGTTTAGGCACAGTGGGGCTCAGAAGGAGGGGGCATTTGGATTTTGGATCGCAGATTTCACTGGATTTTATTTGAGGGGTGGGCATGTCGCTTTTCCAGAATCTTTGTTCAACCAGTAACGTGGGACCCCCTATAGTTTCAGTGACAGACCTGAGTGGGGGCTGGTTTTGCGTGGGACAAATTAGGTTTTATTGGTAACATTTTGGGGTGCATAATATTTTTTGATCACTTTCAGAATAAGGCTGGATCACAAACTTGTGTTCTACGCTGAGCACTTACGTCATATAAATCCCACAAAAATGAGATTCAGACGAAACCCCCAACAGAACCACCCACCATAATGAGGCAGATGGAGACATTTTGGGCTTCGTTTGGCATCTACTTCGGAGGTATTCATCTATTTAGGCGTGATCAGATCTGTGGTCGCCCACACTTGTGCACTAAAAAGACACCTAAAATGATGGGACGCCGCCAGAACACAGACCAGTCCAAAGTGACTCCATCTGCCTCATAAGTGAGTGGGTCCGTCTGTGGGTTTGTCTGAATCAGGCTATGTGCCCACGATGCAGAAATGCTGCACATTTTTTACGCTTCTCCCTGGCAGGAAAAACGCATGCGTTTTTTACATGCGTTTTTCCCGCCAGGTAGAAGCGTTTGTCAAGCGTCTTTGCATGCATTTCTGCATGCGGGTTATCAAGCGTTTTTCCAAGCGATTTTAGCATCACTTGGAAAAGTGCTTGACAACTTGTTCACACTATATAAATCCATGCAACAGGCATGGATTTATAGTAGTGTGACCAAGTTAGTTAAAAAAAAAGAATAAGAATGGTAAAAAATTAAAAAAATAAAGTTTATACTCAGCTTCTGTTGTCCTCCCGGTGTTATCTCCGCTGCGTCCGGTGTGTTGGGCGGCTCCCACTGTTGTGAAGGACCTGCGGTGACGTCATTGAGCCATGTGACGTCAAGGCAGGTCCTTCACAACAGCGCGAGCATTGCAAGAGACCGGACGGAGCACACAAAACACCGGGAGGACATCAGAAGGTGAGTATAAACTTTATTTTTTATTTTAAATAGTGTTGAGCCACCCCCGTAGTGTTCGGGTTCGGTTCGGTTCGTCGAACACCGTCAAACACCGGTAAAACCAATGGCAGGCAAACAAAAACACATAGAAACACATAGAAAACACCTTCAAAGGTGTCCAAAACCTGACAAACTGCTCAGAAGACACAACTAACACATGGAAAAGTGACAAGTAAATATAGTCATGCGAAAAGAAAGAGGTGGAGGAGTAAAAGGAGGGGGAGACACAGATATAGGCATGTCATGCCCTTCTAAAACCAAAAAAGTGAGAAGACGACACGGCCAGTCCGTTCCTGCCCGTGCGACCTCCGTGTCGCCGGGTTTGTGCCAGAGCTGCGGTGGACCCTGACGGCCAGCCCCCCTCTCCCAATACTGGTGCCTGTCCGCTGGTGGGTCGAGCCCCCCCGCGGTGGAGGCAGGTCTAAGCTCTGTAATTTAAATTGTCTCTCTAATTTGAATGAGTACACTTTAAATCCTTTTACAAGGATCTATTGGAGGGCAAGTCTCATGCCAGCAGCTGCGGTACTTCCTGTTTGGTCAGTGGGAGGACTGCTGCTGAGGAGAGTGGCTGTGATTTTGGAGCTCCTGGGCCGTAAGGTTTTTTTTTCCTGGAAGGACCCCCCCCTTGGATCCGGAGGAAGGAGGCTGGTTGGTGGACTATAGTGGTGCTTGTCCCCTGTCTCCCACCCCTCGGTTGATACCAGGGGTGGGAGTCCCATTGTTTTTTACTGTGTGGACTTGCTGGGACTTTTATTTTTATTATTATTTCTATAGGCCTCCCCTGAGATGAGGTGCACCAAAAAGGCAAAAGTGGCCAAAGAGGCCAAGGCGGTGCAGCTGGAGAGAGGCGGCAGGGCGCGGGCTGCAGCTGGGCTGGGGGCAGAGGGGATCTCTCCTCCCGGAGGGGAACCTGGTGCTTGCTGGGGTACAGCGGCAGTCCCCAAGGACTGGGGTGTCCAGGCCGCGGGGGAGCCTATAACCACCTATGGCTCCCGCCTCAACTTGTACCTCAGCGAGCACAAAGAGGTATGCAAGATCTTGAAGCGACTCCGGGAGGAGCTGCGGTGTGCCCGGCAGGCTGCAAACTACGCTTCGAAGAACCGGAGACCAGCCCTGTCGTCCCGAGTTGAAGAGCTGATCACCAGGTCACACATAGTGGGCTATTAGACCCTCACCAAGTCGCGCTCCCATCGGACGCCAGTAGTGTGGAGGATGATGGTGGGAGTAATAACAGTGGTGGCGAGGGGGGGTTACCTCATGCGCCAGATCCAGCGGCTCGAGTTCCCGGGAGTGGATTTCTCCCAGTTTACATTTGGGGGGCGAGGGCTGCCTGGATGAGGCAACTGGGAAGTTGAGGAAGAAAAAAGGGAGGAATAAAATCAGAATGGAAGAAAAACTTGTGTATGTCCCCCTTCCTGGGACCTCGGGTCCCACTATGTGCCTGCTTCCCACCCCGGCCTGGTTTCTGGTGTGGGCCCAGTGCAAGGGGGCGGGAAGAAAAATGTAACTATGGTGAAGGCTGCCATCCATGCTGGCTGTAGCATGGATGGAGGAAGGGTACCTAACATGAAGATGGTGCCGGAGGTCCGGATGACCCGCGACCCCACCTTGGTGGGGGAGGTTGTGCTACCGGGGTCCCTGGCAAGTGTGTCATCTACCGGGTCTGCGGGGGCCCCGGGGCCGGCTAGTAACAGCAAGGGGTCGGCTGTGATAGCCGCCGCCATTCTACCCCCGCCCGCACGCTCGGCGGAGGGGGCCGGCCAGCCGGGGCCCCCTGCTGGCCTGTTTCCACCTGGGGCTGCGGGGGCCTTGGCGCCGGTAACATCAAGGGGCGAGAGGTCTGTCGTGGCTGAGGTGCAGCCGGCCATGTCCCGGACCGCACCACCGGTGGTGGGGGTGGTGTCGCCGGGGTCCCCTGTGTGCCTGCCACCATCTGGGGCCATAGGGGCCTCGGCGCCGGCAGTGAGTGAGGGCGGGCGTTTTGGGGTTGAAACTGCGGCTACACAGCCGGCCGTGTCCCTGTCTGCCACTTTGGCAGGGGGCACGGCGCTGCCAGGGTCTACAGAAGTCCCGGTGCCAGTTTTAAAACCCAGAGAAGCAAAAACATCAGCAAAATCAGTAAAAACAGTTAAAACTACAGTAGCAACTATGGCCCCGCCCCCATCCACGGGAGGGGGGGTCGCACCGTTGGGGGCCCCCGCTGGCATGGTCTTACCTGGGTCGGTGGGGTCCTCGGCGGTGGCTGGTCCCCTCAGGGGAAACGTACTGCAGGCGGGAATGGAGGAGCAACGCTCTGCAGCAGCTCCCACTGTGGCTGCAGGCTCTGCTAAGACAGGGGGCGTGTCCAGCTTGGTCGGCAGCAGTGAAGGCTGTGGAAGGAAAGAGGAGACTACACCCAAGGCACCCATACCGCCCATTCCTAAGCCCAGGCTCCATAGGATAACACCAGCTGCTCCTAATCAGCACACTATGGTTAATGTGAGTAATATGAAATATAATAACAAAGGTGGGAATAATGAGACGGGGTCTGGTGTGAGAGTGGCAGGGGAGGGGCAGGATATGAGTGGGGGGAGGGGAAAAACGCGGGGGAGGGAGAAAAAACGCAGGTTTATGGTGTGAATGGCGCCAATGGGGAAAATGGAAAAAATGGTGAAAATGGAAAAAATTGAGAAAATGGGGAATGTGTGGAAATGGATGAATTGCCAGTTTTGGGAGGGGGCAGGGTGAGTGGTGAGGCTGGTGATGCAAGGGGGGTGAATGGCGAGGTGAGGGCCGGTCCACCGTCCAATCAAGTGAGGGGTGCCGGCGCTAATGGCGGCGCCGGAATGAATTTTTCACTGGCTGTGGCGGGGTCTTCCTCACCTTCAGGCTCAGGAGAGGGAGATTTCCACCGCCATCTCGTGCAGGCCCTGAGGCATGGGGATCGGACGATCCAAGTAGAGGGGAGGGATGTGGACCTGTCCTTTTGGTTGGACAAATTTGGACAGGCCGCTTTCCAAGAGAAAAAGGGGGTAGAGACTGTATGGTCTCTCCCTACAGCCGGGCGGGGGGTGTCCAGGAGAAATGTGGTCCGTCTCCGGTGGAGGGGTAATGATGCGTGCCCACCAAGATCAAGGGTAGTGAAGCTCCTCCTGGAGATGGGATTCAGGGCGAATGACATTTTTGCCCTGATACATCCTTTTGGCGCCTCCATCTTTGATGTTAGCTTTGTTCGGCCGGAGGGTATGGAGCTTTTCTGGTCGAACTATGAGCTGGCAAAAGAGACTCCCAGCTGGCGGGGTCTTGTCGCGGAGGCGATATCCCGCCAGAATGGCCCTAAGAAGGTGACCGTGCTGACGTGCAATGAGTCACTTTCGGGAGTCGATATCATGACCTGGCTCAGCAGGTACGGAGAAGTGGTGGAGGCACCAAAAAAGATCATGGACGAGGGCATTTGGTCAGGGGGCTGGACCTTCATGATGAGGTTGAATAGGTCCGGCGGCACTGTCACCCACATCCCTTCCTCGGCTTTCCTTGGGAGGGACAGGATCCTGGTTTTCTACCAGGGGCAGCCGAAAGTGTGCCACAGGTGCAGTGATCCCACGCACTTTAGTGCAGCATGCAGGGTGCAGAAATGCACCCTGTGTGGTGGGATAGGCCATCTCGCCGCCTCCTGTGGTACGGTTCGGTGCCACCTGTGTGATGCCGTCGGGCATCCGTTCTGTCGCTGCCCTCGTTCCTTCGATAACGCCATCTTTGGTCAGGCAGAGGGTGGCCGTGTTGGGGTGGATCCCAGCAGTGCGCCCTCTGCTGAGCCTGAGACTGGTGGAAGCGGGGAGGCTGAGGGGCCAGTGAAGAACAAGAAGGTCCGGGGCCCCTCTTATCATCGGGCAGGGGGATCCCGAGTCAACTGGGGTGATGACTGCCCCCCCTCCGGGGGTCTCGACCGGTGCCACTGAGGCCCTGGGGGAGGAGGCGCTGAGTGAGGAGACCAGGAGGATGGAGAAGGAGGAGGCGGCTGCGCTCTCAGATTCCTCCCAATATGAAAGTGTTGAGGAGGACGTGGACGCACAGCATACAGCAGAGGGTGACAGTGAAACCCAAAAAAAGAGGCGAAGGAGGACGAGGAAGATCAATGGGAAGGGGGTTAAAAAATATGCCCCCCCCCTTGACCAGCAAGGTGCCAGCGGAGGGCTCCACGATCTCCCCTCTGATCTCTGTCTCCAACCGGTTTGGAGTCCTCGAGGACCCTGATGTGGCGGGAGTCGAGGGCAAAGAGCCGGGGGAGCCACCTGAGGGGCCTGTGGGGGACGGCGAGGTGCTTCCCTCGGGGGGTATGCCAACTTCCCCTGGGGGAGGGACTGTCCCTGAACCTGGGGGTGAGGAAAAAAGGGGAGGAGGGGGTGCTATGGATATGACAGTGTCCCTCAGACGCCGTGAGCATGACAGCAAGGGGTCTTTGTCGGACGGTGAGGGGGGTGAAGGGAAGAAGAAAGCCATCTAATTCGATCACCCAATGGCTGCACCCACCCCGTTGACGCTGGCGTCCGTTAATGTCGCCAGCATAAAATCAAATGCGGCTAGATTTATGGCCTTTGATTTTTTCACCCGGTTTGAGGCTGAAATTTTATTTTTGCAGGAGACCAGAATAACTGACATGGGGGCCATTCACAAGGCAAGAAGTGAGTGGAGGTGTGGGCCCTCATACTGGTCTCTTGCGGCCGAGACGTATAGCGGGGTGGCGGTCCTTTTTAAGACCGCAGCGGTAGAATGCCGGAGGGCTATCGAAGTATAAATGGGGAGGTGCTTGGTTTTAGACGTCTTCATGGGGGGACAGGAGCTTCGGCTCATAAACATCTACGGTCCCCAATCAAAGTGGGACTGCAAATGTCTCCTCCTGAAGATCAAGCCCTATCTTTTTACTAGTCGGCAGGTGGTCTTTGGAGGGTACTTCAACACCGTCACAAGATTACATGACCGGGGAGGCTCCAATGGCCAGCTGGCTTACGATAGCGTGACTCTGAATAGTATAGCTAGTGATGCTCGCCTGGTGGATGTCCACATCCGGCACACCCCAGGTCACAGTGGTTTCACCTATTATAGGGGTAGTTGTAGGTCTAGAATAGACAGGTTTTTTTTAAAGGAGGAGGCCGTCTCTTCAGCAGTGTCCGCTGTGGAGGTGGAATTCTCGGATCACTGTCTAATTTTCTTTTCCTTGAATGTTTCAGAAACCCCCCGGATGGGGAGAGGACTATGGAAGCTGAATTCATCACTGCTGGAAGAAGCAGAGGTGAGACAATCCTTTGAGGATTTTCTTCAGAGCCAGGTACCGCTGTTGGATCTGTGTAGCACTAAGTCTGAGTGGTGGGAGATGTTCAAAGATCGGGTTGTGAGTTTCTTCCGCCAGTTCTCTAGCCTCAGGAGCCTGAGCAGGTACCGCCTGTACCAGAGCCTGAGGAGGAAACTTGAGCAGCTCGTCTCGACTGGAGGAGACCGTGAGGAGATCTCCAGAGTGAAGTCTTTGCTCAAGAGGAGTCAGTATGATAGACACACATCTTTGATTTTTGAGAGGGATTTCGGGAAGTACCGCTCACCTGACCCCTACAGAAACTGTAAGATGTCAGTGAATCGTAAAGTAGTGACCGGCCTGATCGATGGTACAGGTTCCCTGAACAGATCCAAATCAGGGATCCTGGAAGTCGTCAGGTCGTTCTGCTCACGCCTCTTGGGAAAGAGGGAACTAGATCGAGACGTGACGTCGACTTTCCTGGCCGAAGCCGTTCCTGAGCCAGGGGATGACCCCTCTCTTGGCGTTTTGACTGAGGCAATCAGGGAAGAGGAAGTGAGACTGGCCATTGATGGGCTTCGGCTCAAGAAATCGCCAGGTCCAGACGGCTTAACGTCTGAATTTTATAAGACCTTTAGGGACTCTTTGGTCCCCCTCTTGACGGAGGTGTTCAACGAGTGCCTTTCCTCGGGTGCTCTTCCCCGTTCAATGAGGAGGTCTGCCCTGATTATCCTGTCAAAAGGTAGGGACTCGTCCCGTATTGAGAATTGGCGTCTCATAGCGCTTCTCAATACGGACCGGAAGGTTCTGGCAAAGGTGCTTTTTAATCGGTTGGTTAAATTTGCACCCCGGCTCCTCTCGGGGTCCCAGCATTGCTCTGTTCCAGGCTGTAGCACATTTAGTGCTGTACTCGGTATCCGAGAGGCAGTGGAGCAGGGTAGGGCTGGCCTCTGGAAGGGGTTTCTGCTGTCCCTAGATCAGGCAAAGGCTTTTGATCGGGTGAACCACGACTACCTCTGGTCTGTCCTTTTGAGGTACGGTCTGCCCGGGGGGTTCGTAAATTGGTTAAAGGCATTGTATGCAGGGGCTGAGACTTTCCCGCTGGTGAATGGTTGGTCTGGCCGCCCTTTTGAGGTGGAATCTGGGGTTCGCCAGGGCTGTCCGTTGAGCCCGCTGTTATACGTGTTCGCCCTCGACCCCTTTTTAAGGAGGATCGAGGGTGGACCGTTGGCGGGAGTCCGGATGAACCGGGTGGCCCCGGAGGCCACCTTGAGGGCAGTGGCATATGCCGATGATGTCTCCTTGTTTGTATCCTCGAAAGAGGAGGCGGACTGGGTGATGTCTGAGGTTGATCGCTACTCGGAGGCATCTGGGTCTAAGATCAACCAGGAGAAGTGTGAGAGTCTTGGCTGGGAGGGGGAGACCCTAGTTTCGGTCTCCCGGACACCCTCCCAGAACTCCAAGCCACAGCAAAGATCTTAGGCATCAATTTCGGCCCGGGTGATTACCCCCAGCTAAATTGGGAGGGCAGGCTAAAGATCGCCGCTCAAAAGGTGGACCAGTGGAAGGGTTGGACTTTGACCCTAAGGGAGCGGGTGAACCTGATCAAGGGTTACCTTCTGCCTTTGCTGAACTATTTGGGCAGCATTTGCATTTTGCCAGAACCTCTTTGGACACGGGTCTACGGCCTGTTTTTCCAGATGTTATGGGGAAACAGGCTCAACCTAGTCAAGAGGGAGGTCACGTACCGTACGAGGAGACTAGGCGGGTTGGGTATGGTCAACCCGGTGGTATGCTTAGTGAATGCCTTCCTTAAAACCAACATAGGGAACCTCTGGCCAGAGAGGGCTCCTCCGTGGGTTTTCTCCTGCAGGGGATGGCTTCGACCCTTCTTCCAGGAATGGGAGTCAGTAGAGCGAGTGAGGGACCTACGTACACCACACGGGCATCTCCCGGCTTATGCTACCCTAGTTTTGAAGGTGATCTGCCAGTGGGGTCTGGGAATGTGGGAGATCAGAACTATGCCGAGGAAATTCCTTGACAGAAAGGTTCTGTTGACCCGTTTCCAGAAGCCTCTGGTCCTCAAGGATTGCCCAGGTCGGGATCTGGAGGGGGGGCTGAGGTTGCTAAATTCTACTCGGATCCCCTTGAAGTTTTGGGACTTAGCCTGCTTTCACGGGAGGCTGTATGTAAGGGGCAATTTGAAGTACAGGAATTCCGATGACCGGGGTTGCCCCCGTGAGGAATGCTGCGACGTGCTGGAAAGCATGGAGCACTTCCTCCTTCAGTGCCCCTTTAATACAGGGGTCTACAACAGGGTGGGTGCTTTCATAGGCTGGCCTAGGCTGGCTCGCCTCTCCTATCCGGAGTGGGCGTACGGAGCATTCGGGTCCCTGGGTGGCCGACATCAGTGCACGTTATTCCTAGTTAGTTTAGTGGTCAGGTTCTACACGTGGAATGCACGCTGTCTAGTGTCCACTCAGCAGAAAACCCTCCCCATGGATGAGGTGGTTAGGAACATTCTGGGTGACCTCGGTAAAGTGCGCTCGCTGGAATTTGACAGGCTGGGCACTAAGAAGGCCTCCCGCCTCTGGAGGGGTCTTTCATTTGAAGTGCCTTGAGGGCCAGGTTATTTTCAGTGTTACAGCAGTAGGGGCAGGTATTTAGGCAGTAGGGAGAGATACGCATAGGGACAGCTAGGGACAGAGGAGGGAAAGATAGTTAGGCACGTGGTGAGGTAGATAGAGCGATTGGGGCAGGGAGGGATAGATAGGGATAGGTTTTTAATTAGGGGCAGTTTTGAGATAGTGAGGGTAAGATAGGTTTATTTTTGTGTAGTAGGGAAAGTGCCTGTCTTTCCGGCTCCTGGTGGTGGGCTGTCAACTTCCACCGCAGTCTTTTGTTTTCAAAACTCTAGGCAATGTATGGGGCTCGCAAGCACCGAGCCATGGCTGAGGAATGTATTGTTTTTGGTGAGATGTAATGTTGTTATGTCATTTTGTTCTGGGAGAAATGTGCACAGTTGTTAGCTGTGATAAATATTAGGGGAAATTGCAGTAGTGAGGTGAAGGTAAACCCCACAGGTTAGGTTGATGGGTAAGAGTAAATATGTGTTTTGAGGTGTTATATATGTGTTATATGCGTTATATGTGTTATATATGTTTTAGGTGTTAAACCTATGATCCTTTCTTTTGTGATAAGAGTTGGGGGGAAAAAAATAATAAATAATAATATATATACAGTACAGACCAAAAGTTTGGACACACCTTCTCATTTAAAGATTTTTCTGTATTTTCATGACTATGAAAATTGTACATTCACACTGGACGCATCAAAACTATGAATTAACACATGTGGAATTATATACTTAACAAAAAAGTGTGAAAGAACTGAAAATATGTCTTATATTCTGGGTTCTTCAAAGTAGCCACCTCTTGCTTTGTTGACTGCTTTGCACACTCTTGGCATTCTCTTGATGAGCTTCAAGAGGTAGTCACCGGAAATGGTTTTCACTTCACAGGTGTGCCCTGTCAGGTCTAATAAGTGGGATTTCTTGCCTTATAAATGGGGTTGGGACCATCAGTTGTGTTGTGCAGAAGTCTGGTGGATACACAGCTGATAGTCCTACTGAATAGACTGTTAGAATTTGTATTATGGCAAGAAAAAAGCAGCTAAGTAAAGAAAAATGAGTGGCCATCATTACTTTAAGAAATGAAGGTCAGTCAGTCCGAAAAATTGGGAAAACTTTGAAAGTGTCCCCAAGTGCAGTTGCAAAAACCATCAAGCGCTACAAAGAAACTGGCTCACATGAGGACCGCCCCAGGAAGTCACCTCTGCTTCTGAGGATAAGTTTATCCGAGTAACCAGCCTCGCAGGTTAACAGCAGCTCAGATTAGAGACCAGGTCAATGCCACACAGAGTTCTAGCAGCAGACACATCTCTTCAACAACTGTTAAAAGGAGACTTTGTGCAGCAGGCCTTCATGGTAAAATAGCTGCTAGGAAACCACTGCTAAGGACAGGCAACAAGCAGAAGAGACTTGTTTGGGCTAAAGAACACAAGGAATGGACATTATACCAGTGAGAATCTGTGCTTTAATCTGGTGAGTCCAAATTTGAGATCTTTTGTTCCAACCACCGTGCCTTTGTGCGACGCAGAAAAAGTGAACGGATGGACTCTACGTGCCTGGTTCCCACCGTGAAGCATGGAGGAGGAGGTGTGATGGTGTAGGGGTGCTTTTGCTGGTGACACTGTTTGGGATTTATTCAAGATTGAAGGCATACTGAACCAGCATGGCTACCACAGCATCTTGCAGCGGCATGCTATTCCATCCGGTTTGCGTTTAGTTGGACCATCATTTATTTTTCAACAGGACAATGACCCCAAACACACCTCCAGGCTGTGTAAGGGCTATTTGACCAAGAAGGAGAGTGATGGGGTGCTATGCCAGATGACCTGGGCTCCACAGTCACCAGACCTGAGCCCAATCAAGATGGTTTGGGGTGAGCTGGACCGTAGAGTGAAGGCAAAAGGGCCAACAAGTGCTAAGCATCTCTGGGAACTCCTTCAAGATTGTTGGAAGACCATTTCCGGTGACTACCTCTTGAAGCTCATCAAGAAAATGCCAAGAGTGTGCAAAGCAGTCATCAAAGCAAAAGGTGGCTACTTTGAAGAACCTAGAATATAAGACATATTTTCAGTTGTTTCACACTTTTTTGTTAAGTATATAATTCCACATTAGTTAATTCATAGTTTTGATGCCTGCAGTGTGAATGTACAATTTTCATAGTCATGAAAATGCAGAAAAATCCTAAAATGAGAAGGTGTGTCCAAACTTTTGGTCTGTACTGTATATCGGTGTATATATATATATATATATATATATATATATATAGTGTGGATGGGATAAGTTTTAGTTATAGTTTGGTTTGGCGGATTGCCATATGAATTATGTTGGGGCGGTGGACCGGGGTTTTTTGTAGGTTGAGAAGTGAAGGAAGTGTGATAGTGTGCAATGCGGGCCCTTCACTCTTTTTTTCTCTCCTTGTCCTATGTCGGAGCCTGGAGAATGAAGGGTGAGGAGCTCGGGAGGAGGAGAAGGGTTAAGGAGTCAAAGAGGAGGAGAAGGAGAAGGAGAAGAAGAGGAGTAAGCTAAGGAGTGAAGTATAAACTAAAACTAAGGAGAGGAAAGGATCAGAGCAGAGCAGGCTGGGAAACGGACTTTTGTTTTACCCATGCCAGGACTTACAAGAGACTCTAGGACTCAAAGACTCATGGACTCTAATACTCCCTCCGGTAAGGAAACTTTTTGACAGAGCCTGATGGACATCCGGGACTCCTAAAAATCTCTTTGAACTCTGTTAGGGTGTTTGTTTTATTTCTGAGGTCATACGGGCCTTGTATAAGGTCTATAAAGTTTATATGTTTTCTTTCCCATTTTAGTGTGGATCCAGATGAGGACATGTTTCGTTATGCTTTTGTGTTTATGGTTGGGTTGTGGTAGGGGAATTGGTTAAGTGTGGAATATGTATTTTGTATGGTTTTCTATTTTTATAATAAAAAAAGAGTTCCAGCTCCAGTAGCGTCCACTAAAACTGCTGCAGTTAAAAAGCTTTTATAAGGATCGAGCTTGGCGGTCCACCGCAAGGCGTCCTACCGCCAGTCCCAGCCCCTGTGCCTTTGTGTGCCTCCCCCGATGCTCTTCACTGAGTGTCCCGGGGGCCCGAAGCATTTCCTTTGAAAAAATTAAGTGTCCAAACTACAGGTGGTGTAGCTTGCTTAACAGCTGGGATAATCCGCTGACTAGCAGACACTGCTACTAGGCACAAAGTATTGCCTGGGCTAGATGCAGTTAAAAATTTGTAATTAGGTCTACAGGCGGTGGCTACTCCGCTGACTAGCAGACACTGAAGCTTTGCAGCAGACCTCTGATTCCCAGGCTATAGTATGAGTAAACAGCTCTTCAGACTCAACCATCTGTGTTACCCCAAGCCATAGTGTATGTACTTTCTTACGGTTAAAAGGGGGGGTAGAGACCCGACCCACCTGGAATTGACGATGCCAACGTCATGTAAAACACAGCAAGGGGACTGCAAAAAGAGTCTCCATTTTTTCCAAAAATTGTGGCACAGACGCCACTTAAGTGGCATCAATTGTCCCAGAGTTGCTTAAAATGGCTGGTGAGGTGATTTTCCAAAATCCTAAAGCTTTTAGTTTCCCCAGGATGACACAGGTGGGGCAGATGGTGGTTGGACCGGCCCGCTAGGCCGCATTGTAGCACAGTGAGCTTTGCACTGCAACTTATGCTTCATATCTAGCATAAAGTACTCAAACTATTGTTTTTGTGGCCTCTATTTAGCTTTTGGTGACAAATATTACAGATAACATGAGTTGGGTCATCCTTAGACATCTCAAAAAATCCCCAGGCTATGCAAGGTTTAGAGCCCATGCGACTCTGCTACTAGCAATCTAGCAATACTATCAAATGATTGGCTGGGTTAGATGCAGTAAAAAATTCTTATTAGATACACAGGCGGTGCAGCTTGCTTCGCAGCTGGGCTACAACGCCCAAAGTTTTGGTAGACTCTATACTAAATAAGGAAGGATTCACTGACTATGGTGGCCCCTCCGCGGGCCGTGGCGATTGGTCATCAACTTTAGCTGCCCCTTACTCAACGAATTCACAAACATCTCCCATCGGTTTGGAGTCCCATTATTCCCAACCAAAAACATAGGCCCCACAACAAAGATATCGTTCTTAGGCATCGAAATCGACACCACAACAAGGTTGTTCTGCCTCCTATGGGAAAAAATACCAAAACGTTACACCTGATCTAGGTTTTTTGTGCAGTATGGAAAGTAACACTACAGCAGATGCAAGTATTACTAGGTCTCCTCGTGTTTGGGAGCCGGGTGATGCCAGTCGGAAGGGTTTTTTCTCTTCATTTATCGCCCGCACCAAAAGGGGCATCTAAACCGAGTCATACAATCAGAATCAGCAGGCAGCTACGGGCGGACTTAGAGGTGTGGAAAACCTTCTTATAATCATTCAACGGTCACACGTTATTTATGTCAGCAGAACAGTCCAACATTGAACTAAGATTATTCACCGGGGCGGCAGAATCAGGCGGATATGCAGCGATACTAAATAACCAATGGTGCACAAGCTTATGGCCTCCGTATTGGGCAGAACAAGTGCTGACAAAAAAACAGACAGTCCTGGAACTGTTTCCAATAGTGGTAGCAATAGAAATATGGGGCGCGCGCCTGGCTAACAAAAATATACGCTTCATAACAAAAAACACCAGCCTAGCGCACTTCATTAATAATATGGCAGCATCGTCTCTCCCAGTGCTAGGCCTACTACGCCGGCTAGCATTCCTGTGCCTAAAACACAATGTATGGGTCCGCGCTAGCCAAGATGCTGAGGGGTCTAATGCTGCTGCTAACGCTTTATCACAATTCAATTGGCAGATTTTCACAGAGCTCCTCCCCCAACGCCCACCCATCGGGCAACAGTTGCTCAGCCTCCCTATGGGATCTAGTGGCGAATAGTTGATGCCAATAATCAGAGCGTCAGTTGCCCCGTCGATGTGGCAAGCATACGGTAAGGCATGGGAAGAGTGGACACGACTAGTAGCAGGCAGACGGGTTGACCAATGTGAACAAGCCAGATTACAAGTCACCATAGAATTTCTCCACCAGCTAATGATGAGGGGCATATCAGGGGCGTCAGCGCAGCGGTGGCTGACCGGAGTAGCATTTCACTTCCAACTACTGAATTGGGGAGATGTGACAAAGAGATTCATCATCAGACAATCCATAAAAGGGTGAAAAAGGGGTCAGCCAAGTCAGGAGTGTAGACGTCCCGTCCCGTGTCACTAAAACTGATTTCTCACATCATATCCCTAACACCATTAACATGACACTCACAATTCGAAGCAACACTACTGTCTACTGCATTTGCGATTGCCTTCTTCGGGGCGATATGCATAAGCGAATTAGTCCCTCAATCCAAAATTACCACCAGTGGAGGCTTATTACACCAGGACGTAGTCATAGCCAATAATGCAATACGTCTATGCATACGCAAATCGAAAACGGTTCCAGCGGGCAGGGGCACTTGGGTACTTCTACAACCCACAAACGGTACGCTGAGTCGGGTAACAATAGTAAAAACATATATAACCATCAGATCACAAAGTAATTTCTTCCTATCACACATTGATGGAACGCCATTATCAAGATACCAGTTCCAAGTTATATTTAATAAATGCCTAACATCGGCAGGGAACCACCCCAAAGATTATGGGACACACTGATTCCGCACAGGCGCGGCCACGGAAGCAGCAAGAGCAGGACTGTCAGAAACGGAAGTTCAGAGGATAGGGAGATGGCGATCCACGTGTTTGGCGAGATACATAAGACAAGACTTATTATCCTAACGTGGTTTGTTTCTTTTACAGGTGACACTAAGCCAACAGTGTGGGTGATAGGCCACTCGTATATATATTGTGCAGAAAAAGGGCGAAAGTCCGCCCAGGCGGGAGGAAATTTGAGTTTCATAACACATATTTCAACTGGAGAGGTATTAGAGGCCTGCAATGGCCACAGGTACTAATGGAGGTAATCAAGGTAGGGAGAGAGACAAGAGGTCCGGTCATCTTTGTTATACAGGCTGGGAGAAACTACATAGGTTATCAAAAGAGCGCATAACTAATGGCAATAATGAAACCAGACACTGAGCGCATCAGAGAATTTTTCACAAAAATAACTATAGTATGGTCAGAGATTGTGCCGAGAGCGGTATGGCAAGGTGCCCGAGACATCACGGCCATTGAACGGACAAGGCGGCTAATAAATATTTGGATGGCAAAATTTTTAAGAGACAGAGGCGGTGTAGTGATACGACACCGACAACTGGAAGGAGATAAAGCAGGCCTCATATGGCCCGACAGTGTTCACTTAAGGGATATTGGACTGGACATATTCCTGTCAGGACTCCAGGACGGAGTGGAACAAGCGTTAAGAGTGATGGATGGGGGTCAGAGTCCTGCATACGAGTACGCAGGATCCTCCGTGGCCTGGAAATAGAAAGGACATGTTGGAGAGTTACACTTGTTGGCCAACTTGCCGGTGTGGAGACACAGGGCATGCTGCAACAAGCTGAATTATTTTAGAAATAAAATGGCTTTCTAATGTCATGAGTATAAACAGTTAATAAAGCTGTGACCGATCCTCACCCATCCAGTTGTAAGAGTTACATGATTGTATTGTCAATGAAAGGGGGGCGGTAGGGGGGCTGAGCGTCTGGGTTTGGTTGGGGGTCCCCACAGTCTGCCTAGGCTAGATGCAGTTAAAAATTATTTTTAGATACACAGGCGGTGCAGCTTGCTTCACAGCTGGCCTACTACGCTGACTAGCAGACACTGAAGCTTTGGAGCAGACCTCTGAGTAAACAGCTCTTCAGACTCAACCATCTGTGTTACCCCAAGCCATAGTGCATGTAGTTTCTTACGGTTAAAGGGGGGGGGGGGAGACCCAACCCACCTGTAATTGATGATGCCAACGTCACGTAAAACACAGCAAGGGGACTCCAAAAAGAGTCTCCATTTTTTCCGAAAATTTGTGGCACAGACACCACTTAAGTGGCATCAATTGCCCCAGAGTTGCTTAAAACGGTTGGTGAGGTGATTTTACCAAATCCTCAAGCTTTTACTCTCCCCAGGATGACACAGGGGTAGAAAAGTCCTTGCGGATGCATGATTTGTTCATCTTTATGAACGTGAGTCTGTCTACATTCTCAGTGGACAGCCGCATGCGCTTATCTGTCAGTACACCACCAGCAGCGCTGAACACACGTTCAGAGAGAACGCTGGCTGCTGGGCATGACAAGATCTCCAAGGCGTGAGTGGCGAGCTCAGGCCATTTTTCCAGATTGGAAGCCCAAAATGAGCAAGGGCCCAGTGACACAGTCATGGCTTCGATGTTCACTTGGAGATACTCCTGTACCATCGTTTCTAGGCGTTGACTATGTGTCAGACTTCTTGTCTCCTGTTGCCTTGCAAAGGATGGGCTAAAAAAGTGGTGAAATGATTGCACAAAATTGCTGTTACCAGCAGATACTGTGTTTCTGTTACGGTTTGAGTGCTGAAGTCCCACGGTTGGCAAGTTAGAACTGTGAGATTCACTACGTGCACCACTGGTGTTTTGTGGAAAAGCACATGTAAGATTCTGCAACAGTCTCTGCTGATACTCCTGCATGCGTGAATCCCTTTCTATGGCAGGAATTATTTCTCCAAATTTACTTTTGTACCGGGGATCTAAGTGTGGCAACCCAGTAGTCAGGATTATTTTGAATTCTGACAATCCGAGGGTCATGTTGCAGGTAGTGCAGCAAGAAGGCACTCATGTGTCTTGCGCATACAGGAGTGTGTCACCCTGGCCTGGATACCACAAAATGTAATAAAGCTGTGTCTGAGAGCAAGGGGGAGGTTCTCTAGTCAGGGGAACATTAGCATGCAGTACCTCCTGTCTCAGGCCAGTAGGGGGAGCAGGCTGCCCCTATAAAAGCTGGTGCTGGGGGCAGGGTTAGGGAGAACTTGATGGCCTGTCTCAGCACTGAGACTTGTCCCAGAGCAGAGCAGGGACAGACAGTTGCACTGCACCTAAGAGGAAGTGTGGCAGGAGGAGAGCCACAAGCCAGAGACAAGAGGCGAAGCAAGCCTGTCTTGGCAGATAAGAGACTGACTTTACCAGACTTTGGTGTCTGAGGCTGGGAGGATTCTATATCCTCCAGCAGAGAACCAGTCCGCAAGGGACTGTATATTCCTTGGCCTAAGAAGCCTGGAGGCCCTGCCACAACCGAAGGGACCAGTAAAGCCGTACAAGGCTGGGAGCAGAAAGGAACCCACGTCGCAGGCCATACAGGCGAGAATACACGGAAAGCTTGGAAACGTGGGCTGTTACCCTATAACGAGGAGATAGCCAGAAGGAGCGCAGAAAGCACGGTAGGCCTACACCCTCACCCTGACCAGGGCCAATTTCCCCGTTGCTCTCAGACATCCAGGTCCCCTCCTAGCTGGGACTGTTTATGGGTCAGTTTACCTATTTTAGTAAAGACCCTGGACTGCACCTTGTTGTCTGTGTGCTCCTTGCTCCTCCAGCACTATCGGCACCGGGACTCTCACTACCATCACTCCCACCATCCACTACACTGCCCTGGGGCCGCACTCTTCCCGTGGGGAGTCACACCATCCCAGCTGCACACCTCATCAGCCCCAGCGGTCTGCCTTGCAGCGGCGGTACCTAATGACCGCAAATCCACGGGTGGCGTAGTCAGACATTATCAGCAGAACGTAGCAGACTACCATTGGCCTGACCACCCTGAGCCACGGAACCGGGTCGCCACTACTACCCCCATCGTCTCCCTATTGCCCGGATCCGAGTGCCCCACGGCCCAGGGGGCGAGTCAGCTTTGGCGCAGTCGGCAGGATTTCGTGCCCGCAACCACCGGGTACTGCGTGCCTGAAAAAGACTTTTGTAACTTACCTGTGGCGAAGTTTCCCGCCGTCCGGAGTCGTTTCCCGCCATCCGGAGCCGATTCCCGCCATCAGACGCCATCTTGGACCGTTTCCCGCCGTCTTCTGCCGTCTTCCCGCCATCCGCAGCTGCTTCCCGCCATCGGACGCCATCTTCAGGACGCCGCGCAGGAAGAAAAGGGGCATGGACATCAAAACCGCGCGAGATCCGAAGCTCCGCCCCACGCACCGACGCTGCGCAAGGTCCTGGAAGGGAGAGAGAGCGACGCTGATGTCATCAGGACGCGACGCCAGGTCCTCGTCCATAGCAGCAGCAGCGGAGCCGCGGCCTACAGACGAGGATCGTCGGAAGGTAGGCCACGCTTAACTAGGGGGGAGGAAGATGTCGGACACAGAGGCGCCCACTACCACCAACGCAGCTGGAGCGGCCTGGCTGCCCAAGTACTCAGGGGAACCCCATGCCCTAACTGACTTCAAGGAAAGGCTATACAGTTTGTTCCACGTTTACCCCCTGACAGAGGAACAGAAGGTCAGCATATTAACAGGGCAGTTAACTGGCGCAGCCCAGAGGGAGGTAAAATCATGACCCACTGAGGAGTAAAGGACTGTGAAGGGTATTCTGACCCGGCTGCGGGTACCTTTGACACACGTACCTCCGCTGAGATTAAAATGAGGTTCTATGGATGTAAGCAGCGGGCACAGGACAGCATTAGAGACTATGCCCTAAATCTGCAGGAAGCCTTGAGGGCTATTCAACAAACTGACCCTGGCAGCGTGCAGGATACGGATAAGCTGCTAACAGAACAATTCATAGAAGGTCTGCTGTCTAGCGCCCACAGGGCTCAACTGCGCCTCATGTTCTTTCAGAACCCCGACCTGACCTTTGCCCAATTTAAGGACAGGGCCATAAGGGTGCTCCGTGAATCTGCAACCTGTGGCGCTATAAACCCCCGGCGCCCTGCTCTCACCTACCACCAGGAGGCGGCGCCCTCCTCTATGGACCCCGTGGGGGCTGATGCACAGGCCCTGAACCAAGCCCCGTCGAAAGACCTGCACCACCAAGTCCAGGAGCTGACCAGGAACGTCGCGGCGTTGACCAGGACCGTCCAGGCGTTGCAAGTGGACCCGTCAAGACCCATCGAGCTGGCTTCAAGTCCGGAGGATGTCCCGTGGCGTCGACAGAGGAGGATCCCGTCGTTCCGAGGGAGGCCCACAGACCGCTACGCAGTGGATGGACAGCCCATTTGCCGCCGATGCAACCAGCCCGGACACATTTCCAGGTACTGTAATTTAAACGGGTCCAACCTGGGGCAGAGGGCCAACCCCCAGGCATAAGATCACCAGGCCCTTACAATTGGCGTAATAAGTACGTTGGGGGGCGCCCGGTTTTACCCGTGGTGCTGGACGGTATCCCCATGAGCGCATTGCTGGATACTGGGTCGCAAGTAACCACTATCCCTTATGTACTTTTTAAGCAGTATTGGACTGATGCTGATATCACACGGTATCCAGACAGTAACTTGAGCATCATCGCCAGTAATGGCTTACCCGTGCCGCAGATGGGGTTCAAGGAGATGACTATTAAAATTGGTAAAATTGAACTACCGGCACAGGGAGTAATTATTGTGGACATTGACCGTCGTGAAAGTCACCCTAAAATAACTGTGGGTACTAATGTAATTGAAAATTGTCTTTCAGATGTAATTGTAATTCTACAACAGGTGGCGGTGAATGCTAGTTCCAGCCAACAGAGAGTCCTCAACAAGGAGATAAAAGCCCTGATGAGACGGCAGCAGGTAGAACTGTCTGGTGGTGAGATCGGTAGCGTAAGAATGAGTGACCCATTCCCCATTTCCATGCCTCCCAAAAGTGAAATGATGATCTGGTGTCGGACTGCAATCGGGTTGAGAGGTAGAGACTACCAAGCCATGGTAGAACCCGTGTACTCAGACAGCAGACCCACCATTTTGACAGCCCGGGGGGTGGTTGATGTCCGTCATGGGAGGGTGCCCGTCCGCATCCTCAACATTGGGAGAGGGAAGTACACTTACCCAGGTACGCTACACTCGCCAAACTGTTTGTTGTCGAACACAAAGCTATCAGGGCCGTGGAACCCTTGCCTCCATCTCCACAGGCGGAGGGTAATGGCTCCCAGAAACAAAAGGAGGACTGGTGCCAGAAACTCCACGTGGGTGCTGACTCCACTCCCCTGCACCAAAAACAAGGAGTCTACCGGGTGGTACAGGAGTACGAGAGAGTCTTTAGTAAGCACCCGCTAGACTTCGGCAGAGTAAAAGGGATAGAACACCACATCCCCACAGGGAGCCACCCACCAACAAAAGAGAGGCACAGACCTGTACCCCCTGCACATTATCAGAACGCAAAGGGCATGCTAAGAGAGATGAAAGAAGCTGGGGTTATTAGAGACAGCTGTAGCCCCTGGGCAGCCCCCTTGGTTCTGGTGAAAAAGAAAGACGGCACCATGAGAATGTGCGTGGACTATAGACAAATCAACCGTATCACCCACAAAGACGCATATCCGCTGCCTAGAATAGAGGAGTCTTTAGCCGCACTAAAATCTGCTAACTTCTTTTCTACTTTGGACCTTACTAGCGGGTACTGGCAGGTTCCTGTGGCAGAGGCTGACAAGGAGAAGACCGCCTTCACCACCCCGATGGGACTGAGCGAATTCAACTGTATGCCTTTCGGGCTCTGCAACGCACCAGGGACCTTCCAGCGGCTGATGGAATGCTGTCTAGGGCACCGAAAGTTCGAGACGGTCCTCCTTTACCTGGACGACGTGATCGTCTATTCGAAGACCTACGAGGACCACCTAAAGCACCTGGCCGAGGTGTTCGAAGCCCTGGCAGGCTATGGCCTGAAGGTGAAACCATCGAAGTGTCACCTGCTGAAACCGAAGGTCCAGTACCTAGGGCACGTGGTAAGTGCGGAAGGAGTAGCCCCCGACCCTGACAAGGTCACAGCAATCAAGAGCTGGTCAAGCCCCTCGAACATCAAAGAGGTGAGACAGTTCCTCGGGTTGGTAGGCTACTACCGAAGGTTCATCCCTGGGTTCACTAAGATGGCAGCTCCTATGCAGGACCTCCTGATAGGACAGTCCAAGTCCAGAAGTCAAAAGCCACCCTTCAAGTGGGATAAACCGGAAGAGGAGTCCTTCCGCCAGTTGAAGATGGCCCTCACGGGGGATGAGATCCTGGCCTACCCTGACTATGGCCAGCCTTTTATCCTCCACACAGACGCCAGTAATGTGGGACTGGGAGCCGTACTGTCCCAAAACCAACAGGGCAGAGAACGGGTGATTGCATACGCCAGCCGGAAGCTGAGGCCCACCGAGAGGAACCCGGAGAATTACAGCTCCTTCAAGCTAGAATTCTTGGCGGTGGTGTGGGCCGTGACGGAACGCTTCAAGCATTACCTGGCCTCCGCAAAGTTCACCGTGTACACGGACAACAACCCGTTGACACACCTGGACAATGCAAGACTGGGTGCCCTGGAACAGCGGTGGATGGCCCGTCTCTCCAACTATGACTTCGTGATCAAGTACCGGGCAGGCAAAACCAATGCCAACGCGGACGCCCTATCAAGAATGCCTCACTTACCTGAGGGTGACGAAGACCCAGAAGAGCTGGAGGAGGTAGAACTCCCCGCGTTTCACCGATATGGAGCCGCTCAACACTCTCACCGCATGAAGGAGGAGGATCTAACAACTGTGATGATCAATCCCCTACCTCACCACAGCTGGGCCGAGACCCAAGATAGTGACCCTGCAGTCCGCCTGGTGAAAGATCTGCTGACCCGGGAAGACGCCCGCCTAGATCCAGATGCCCCAGAGGAAGCCAAGCAGCTATGGAAGGAGAAGAGCAAGCTGTTCCTCTACGAAGGCAAGTTGTGCAGAAGGATTGTTAACCACCGGACGCACGAGCTGACCTGGCAAGTCGTGGTCCCAAGGCGGGATGCAGCTATGGTCCTGGGGGCTTAACATGACAGAGCGGGACACTTCGGTTGGAAGAAACTGGAGTTCCTGCTAAGAGGAAGGTTCTTTTGGGTCGGCATGAGAGGAGCTGTAGAAAAATGGTGCAGAGACTGTGGCCCTTGTCACCTAAGGAGGAAGGACTGCACCAGCCAGAAGACACCCTTGAGGCCCATCGTCACCACGCAGCCTCTTGAGCTGGTAGCTCTGGACCATGTCAAATTGGCTCCCAGCCGGTCAGGATACATCTGTGCCCTCACAATCGTGGACCACTATTTCCGTTTTCTAGTGGTGGTCCCGGTAAAGGACTTGACAGCCCAAACAGCGGCCAGAGCCTTCCAGCAATACTTCTGCCGTCCACACGGGTATCCGGAACAGGTCCTGACGGACGAGGGTCCAGCGTTCGAAGCTGAAATCTTCCAGGAGTTCTGCAACCTCTATGGCTGTAAGAAGATTCGTACAACGCCTTACCACCCACAAACCAATGGGATGTGTGAGAAAATGAACAACATAGTCATTGATCTCCTAAAGACGTTGCCTCTGGAGGAACGCAGCCTGTGGCCAGAAAAACTGCCGGATCTGATAGACTTATACAATCATATCCCGGTGAATGCTACCAACTGCACCCCGGCTTACCTGATGCGAGCCAGACCAGGTAAGCTGCCCGTAGACCTGGAGATGGGAGTCCTAACACCTGAGGACACCTCCCCAGATGCAGACTGGGATACGGAAAGGCAACTGCAGTACAAGAAGGTACAGGAGAGTGTGGAGAGGAGTCTGGCCCAGGTGAGAGAGAGGCAAGAAAAACTCTTCAACCAACACGCCCCTGCTGGTCCCCTAGAACCTGGTGAGCAAGTCCTGAAGCGGAAGAGAAGGCTACATAAGTTGGACGACCAGTGGGAAAGGGAACCCTACACCGTACTGCAGTCTGATCACGACAACCCGAAGGTGTGCGTGATCACCAAGGACGGAGGAGAAACCACTAGTACCGTCTCCAGAGACCACCTCAAAGGTGCCCCGAGCAACTCCGTAGTGCAGAAGAGGATCAGAGTGACCTTGAACCCGCAGAGGACAAGGAAGAAATGATCAGCACCGTTCTCGGAGAGTTCCCTCAGTCCTGGACTCGCATAAATGATGCCATAGTGGTACCCGTCCTGCATTTCCTGCAACCGGCACAGCAACAACCAACACCAGAGCCGGAAGGTGAAGAGGAGCAAGCGGTTCCAGAGGCAGAAGAGCCTGTACCAGCAGCCCAGGAGAGTCAACCCTCTGCTGACAGTGAGCCTGCCATGCCTGCGGTAAGCCAAAGAACCCGCAGACAGCTGCCTGCCCTACGTGTACACCCAGCTGGTAGCTGTACCCCTAACGCTAGTGGGGAAAGCCAAGTTGGTCCACCACCAGACAGTGGGTTAAGGAGGTCAACCAGGAGCACAAAGGGGCAGATACCCGCTCGCTGGAGAATATAGAGAGTACTAAAATTGTAAATAACCCTGTTGCCAAATGTTGAAATGTTTGCCAAGTTACATGCATGTTTGGTAATTCTGTGTTTCAGTTTCTTGCAGCTACCGTAAGGACTCACAGGTTATGGACTTTTTATAACCGGGACCTTGTATGGACTGCGTTCGGAGCCTAACCAAGGAATGAACTAAGACTGTGAAGGACTTGGGGTAGGACAGACCCCCACCTGGTTAAGGCTCCCCGTTGTGCTGGTGATATGGACACCCGGTCACAGACCACACTGTGACCTTAAGAACTCAATCTGTGCGTCACTTGTATACTAATGTTTTATGGTATGCATATTGTCTTTGTTTATTGTTTAGTCCCGGAGTACTAAATTTCACTAGGGGGGAATGTGTCACCCTGGCCTGGATGCCACAAAATGTAATAAAGCTGTGTCTGAGAGAAAGGGGGAGGTTCTCTAGTCAGGGGAACATTAGCATGCAGTACCTCCTGTCTCAGGCCAGTAGGGGGAGCAGGCTGCCCCTATAAAAGCTGGTGCTGGGGGCAGGGTTAGGGAGAACTTGATGGCCTGTCTCAGCACTGAGACTTGTCCCAGAGCAGAGCAGGAACAGACAGTTGCACTGCACCTAAGAGGAAGTGTGGCAGGAGGAGAGCCACAAGCCAGAGACAAGAGGCGAAGCAAGCCTGTCTTGGCAGATAAGAGACTGACTTTACCAGACTTTGGTGTCTGAGGCTGGGAGGATTCTACATCCTCCAGCAGAGAACCAGTCCACAAGGGACTGTATATTCCTTGGCCTAAGAAGCCTGGAGGCCCTGCCACAACCGAAGGGACCAGTAAAGCCGTACAAGGCTGGGAGCAGAAAGGAACCCACGTCGCAGGCCATACAGGCGAGAATACACGGAAAGCTCAGAAACGGGGGCTGTTACCCTAAAACGAGGAGATAGCCAGAAGGAGCGCAGAAAGCACGGTAGGCCTACACCCTCACCCTGACCAGGGCCAATTTCCCCGTTGCTCTCAGACATCCAGGTCACCTCCTAGCTGGGACTGTTTATGGGTCAGTTTACCTATTTTAGTAAAGACCCTGGACTGCACCTTGTTGTCTGTGTGCTCCTTGCTCTTCCAGCACTATCGGCACCGGGACTCTCACTACCATCACTCCCACCATCCACTACACTGCCCTGGGGCCGCACTCTTCCCGTGGGGAGTCACACCATCCCAGCTGCACACCTCATCAGCCCCAGCGGTCTGCCTTGCAGCGGCGGTACCTAATGACCGCAAATCCACGGGTGGCGTAGTCGGACATTATCAGCAGAACGTAGCAGACTACCATTGGCCTGACCACCCTGAGCCACGGAACCGGGTCGCCACTACTACCCCCATCGTCTCCCTATTGCCCGGATCCGAGTGCCCCACGGCCCAGGGGGCGAGTCAGGAGCACCAAGTCCCTGTTGTGTTGGTGGTGAGGTAAGAATCATGCTTCCTACCTCTGCCCTCTCCCCCCAACCTCGCACAACAGAAATGTGATCAAGGTCTCCCTCATCTGATGAGTCTTCCATGCCCATCGCCAGTATATCCTCCACTTCTTCCTCGGCTCCGGCACCTTCCTCAACAGTTTGGCTGCTACCATGCGCCCTGGTTAATCCCTCTCCCCCACCCTCCCATGCCTGCCGCCTTGGTGCTGCCGACCGTCTGGACCTTGCAGACTTTAGCCCTTCCGCATACAACTCCTCCTCCTCTACTTCCTCCACCTCCTCTTGTCCCACCACCTGACTCCGAATTCTGTTTAACATGTGCTCCAGCATGTAAATCACCGGAATAGTCATGCTGATAATGGCATCGTCAGCACAAAACATCTTCGTCGCCATTTCAAAACTGTGCAGAAGGGTGCATAGGTCCCTGATCTGAGACCACTCCTCCAGCGTGATTTGCCCCACCTCTGGATCTCGTTGGCCCAGGCTATACGTCACAACGTATTGCACCAGGGCTTGTTGGTGCTGCCACAGTCGCTTCAACATGTGCAGAGTTGAATTCCACCTTGTCGGCACATCGCATTTCAGCCGGTGAACTGGCAGGCCCAACGACTTCTGTAGAGATGTAAGTCGCTGAGCTGCGGGATGCGAACGGCGCAAGTGAGCACACAGCGACCATGCCCTCTGCAGAAGGCCATCTAGTCCGGGTTAGTGGGCTAAAAATTGCTGGACAACCAGGTTCAACACGTGAGCCATACAAGGCACGTGTGTGACATTGCCCCGGCGAAGGGCCGCACCCAGGTTTGCAGCATTGTCGTACACGGCCTTCCCTGGTTGCAGGTCCAGTGGAGACAACCATTCATGAAACTGGTTCTCCAGAGCTGACCACAACTCCTCAGCTGTGTGACTCACATTTCCCAGAAATTTTAAAGTAAAAACCGCCTGATGACGTTGAGTCCTGCTGCCAGCATAGTAAGGAGGTGTGCAGGATTCCTTCTGCGCAGTTAGAAAGTGGTTGGCATTACCAGACAGGCTTTGGGTGCAGGTGGAGGACCGAGAGGAGGTTGAGGAGGCAGAAGCAGTGGAGGAACTCCGAGATAAAGAGGATTGATGCACAACTCGTGGGGACGGCAAGACTTGGACAGCAGCCCCTTGTCCTGCTGTCACCATAGTTACCCAGTGCCCAGTCAGCGACATGTAACGCCCCTGTCCATGCCTACTCGTCCAAGTGTCTGTGGTGAAATGCACCCTGTCACACACAGAGTTTCTCAAAGAAGCGGTGATGTTGTGTGCGATATGCTGGTGGAGCGTAGGCACACCTTTCTTTGAGAAGTAGTGCTGACTGGGCATCTGGTACTGGGGCACTGCGACGGACATAAGGTCTCGAAAATCCTCTGTGTCCACGAGGCGGAAAGGCAGCATTTCTGTAGCCAAGAGCTTGCAGATGGTGAAATTCAACCTCTTAGCTTTCTCATGGCTAGGAGGAAATGGTCTTTTACTTGTCCACATCTGAGGGTCCGAGGGCTGGCTGTTGTGCTTAGACGGGGTTGAGTAAGGTGTCCCCGGTAAACTGACGGTTTGTGAGGAAGATGCAGGCGGACATGTTAGGTTGCCTTGATCCAAAGGTGGTGCTCTCGATGTCGGAGAGCGCTCAACACCAGCTGGTATTTCCACTTCCAAATAAAATGATGACCTGCCAATCACGTTGGCTGTTGCGGGTAAAGAGGTGTCAGGTCTGCGTCCCAAAACAGGTGTGACTGCTGTCCCCCCAGTCACAGAGGATGAAGAGGCCGCGGATGCACAAGATGGGGCAGACGGTGGTTGGCCCGGCCCGCTAGGCCGCATTGTAGCACAGTGAGCTTCCCACTGCAACTTATGCTTCATATCCATGTGACGGTTCATGCATGAAGTACTCAAACTATGGATTTTTTGGCCTCTACTTAGCTTTTGGTGACAAATGTTACAGATAACACGAGTTGGGTCATCCTTATCGATCTGAAAAAATGCCCAGGCTATGCAAGGATTAGAGCCCATGTGACCTGAAGAGCCACCACGACTTGTGGTCAGAGGCACAGTTGTGTTTGAGGATGCAGTTGTTGACGTGCTTCCAGTACTACGTCTCTGTCGAGGAAGGGGCAACCTAACCTCGTCGTCACTAGCATCAACCTGCACCTCCTCTGCTGACCTCATCGACTGGCTGAGTGTGGGTTGACAGTAAGTGGGATCTTCAACCTCGTCATCATCACCCTGTGTGTTCTCACACCCGTCGTCCTCAGAGCCAACCTCTTCCTGCCTTGACCGAAAACTCAAGTTGTCGCTCCAATCAGGTATTTGAGTCTCATCATCGTCTTCATCATTGTCTCCACCAACAGGAGTTACAGTTTGGGAACGAGGGTCTACATTATGCTCAGAACCTTCTTCATCTGGTCCTGGATCTGACTCATAAAGATTCTGGGCATCAGTGCAGATCATTTCCTCGTCTGGATTCACAGAAGCTCTGGAGCCGACCTCTGATTCCCAGGCTATAGTATGAGTAAACAGCTCTGCAGACTCAACCACCTGTGCTTCCCCATACTCAGACGGGCAGCTGGAGACTTGGGAGCTGTGAGGAAGCAAGTCTGATTGGGGTGACACGTCTGAGGACTGGAGTATTTGTGATGTTGAAGTTGAGGTGGAGGAGAGCCCACTTAAAGGAGCACTTGATATCCGTTGAAGCACCTGCTGTTTTTGTGCCTCATCTGGAATTTGTAGACGATGGGCGTGGCCATAAGAAAGGGATCGGATCACATTGTCCACGAAAAGAAGTAGACATCTTAGTTTGGCTGGAAGATGGTCTTTCTTCTGCAGATGTTACTGTTGCTTTAACACCTACCCCACGGACACAACCTTTTTTTCCCTTCCCAACATGCCTATTCCCCTTTCCACCAGCAGCAGGCCTTTTGCCACTCATTTTGGTGGTTAACTAATTGACAACTCTGGAGTTGTTTGCACAAAAAACGATGGATGGAAACCGAGCAGAGCTGAGTGGCCAAACTGTGGTATTTGCCCAAAAGGATTGGCTGGATTAGAAGAAGTAAAACAATTTTATTACATACACAGGTGGTGGAGCTTGGTATAGATGGCCTAATAGAATGAGTACCACACACTTCTACAGACCCAAAATTATTTTCCGGGCTAGATGCAGCTAAAAATTATTATTAATTTCAAAGCTGGTGGAGCTTGGTATAGATGGCCTAATACAATGAGTACCACACACTGCTACTATGCCCAAAATTATTTTCCGGGCTAGATGCAGCTAAAAATTATTATTAATTTCAAAGCTGGTGGAGCTTAGTATAGATGGCCTAATACAATGAGTACCACACATTGCTATAGGCCCAAAATTATTTTCCGGGCTAGATGCAGCTAAAAATTATTATTAGTTTCAAAGCTGGTGGAGCTTAGTATAGATGGCCTAATACAATGAGTACCACACACTGCTACTATGTCCAAAATTATTTTCCGGGCTAGATGCAACTAAAAATTATTATTAATTTCAAAGCTGGTGGAGCTTAGTATAGATGGCCTAATAGAATGAGTACCACACACTGCTCCGGGCCCAAAATTATTTTCCGAGCTAGATGCAGCTAAAAATTATTATTAATTTCAAAGCTGGTGGAGCTTAGTATAGATGGCCTAATAGATTGAGTACCACACACTGCTACAGGACCAAAATTATTTTCCGGGCTAGATGCAGCTAAAAATTATTATTAATTTCAAAGCTGGTGGAGCTTGGTATAGATGGCCTAATACAATGAGTACCACACACTGCTACTATGCCCAAAATTATTTTCCGGGCTAGATGCAGCTAAAAATGATTATTAATTTCAAAGCTGGTGGAGCTTAGTATAGATGGCCTAATAGAATGAGTACCACACACTGCTACAGGCCCAATTTTATTTTCCGGGCTAGATGCAGCTAAAAATTATTATTAATTTCAAAGCTGGTGGAGCTTAGTATAGATGGCCTAATACAATGAGTACCACACACTGCTACTATGCCCAAAATTATTTTCCGGGCTAGATGCAGCTAAAAATTATTATTAATTTCAAAGCTGGTGGAGCTTAGTGTAGATGGCCAAATAGAATGAGTACCACACACTGCTACAGGCCCAAAATAATTTTCCGGGCTAGATGCAGTTAAAAATTATTATTAATTTCAAAGCTGGTGGAGCTTGGTATAGATGGCCGAATACAATGAGTAACACACACTGCTACTATGCTCAAAAGGTTTTACTTGGCTAGGTGCAGTAAAAAATTCGTATTACATACACAGGTGGTGAGGGGGGATTGTTCCTCTGTGAAGCAGAGAAACAAAAAGATGGCCACACAAGTTCAAAATTGTAAAGAAGTAAGAAAATTCCTTTATTAACACATGTAGTAAACACAAATTACAAAGATAAATGCGGACGACAGAGTAGACACAGAGTGCTGGATCCACATGAATAAAACAATGTTAAGAACTGTGACACAGCACCCGAAAGGTCAGCCTATATAGCAAGTGGAAATATAAGGGGGACACCCCTTGAAAAAGGTTTTCCTACCGAAACGTGCGGCGGGGTGACGGTAGCAGAGCCTGTCTGGTGGCCTTACCCAGGTACATAGCTATTTTAGCTTATTTATGACCAATTGGTTGTATTACTTCCATCTGTATAAGGGTTTTAACCCTTTTGTTTCTGGGTATTTTGATTGTGATGGGATATTATTGTTTTGGGGGTACTATTTGTAAAAGGTATTCATGATGGGTGGTATATATTTATTAATACATGTGACCCTGTCGCTGTCCCCCTTATATTTCCACTTGCTATATAGGCTGACCTTTCGGGTGCTGTGTCACAGTTCTTAACATTGTTTTATTCATGTGGATCCAGCACTCTGTGTCTACTCTGTCGTCCGCATTTATCTTTGTAATTTGTGTTTACTACATGTGTTAATAAAGGAATTTTCTTAATTCTTTACAATTTTGAACTTGTGTGGCCATCTTTTTGTTTCTCTGCTTCACAGAGGAACAATCCCCCCTTATCTTTATTGTTACAAGATGATGGCCCGTTCTCTTTATTAGTCCTATATGCAATAACATGGGTCCATTGGGATTAGATTTATCTTCACTGTGTTGTTTGCATCTGAGTTTCTGTCTCTCACTATACACAGGTGGTGTAGCTTGCAACACAGATTGGCTACTCCACTGACTAACACACACTGCAAGAGGCCCAAAAGGATTTGCTTAGCTAGATATAGCGAAATGCTGTGAAAAACACTTGCACAGCACTAAAACAGACCTGCCTGGCAAAAAGTCCTAGGAAATGCTGTAACCTAGCCCTCAAAAGGGCTGCAATTACAACTAGTCCCTACTCCCAACCTATCTGTCTATTTAAGAGCAAATTCGCTTGCAATTCACACAGTTAGAAAGTATAGCGCCCACAGCAGCAGCGGTGCTGTCTAACACACAGCTACAGCAGTGAGAAAATGGTGGCTACGGGGAAAATGGCTGGGCTTATAGGGCAAGGACATGTGACATACACAGCCAATGACACATGCCCTTGCTTGTGTGAAAAAAAGCACTTTGCTGCGTGTGTGCGCTGCTGACAGGCTGACAGACTGCACCTCCCCACTGTAAATGCGGGAAAGAAAAAAAAAATGGAGATCTTCATTATTTCTGCAGAGATCCATCCCCTGCCCCTCCTCCCGCCCACTGTACACTCAAACTGTGTATTAACATTGATTGACAGCATTACTGTGAAAAAATCCAGTTACGATTTTGGTGCACGAACAGTTATCGAACATAACCTCGGACAGCCGGATTTTTTCAAAACGTTCGTGTTCGTCGAACGGCTCGAACACCGCCCAAAACAGCTCGAATTTGAGATTGGCGAACAGTTCGAGTCGGACAACGCTCATCTCTAATTTTAAATTCTTTTTTTTACAGTTTCTATGGTACCCAGGTCTGGATGAGAGTCTCCTCTCCTCCAAACTTGGGTACCATCCGCACATAGAAATGCATAATATCCATGTGTACAAATGTACTGACACGGATATTATGCATTTCAATGCAAGTCAATGGCGGCGATTACGCTGCGTGTCCGCAAAATTAATGGACATGCTGCGGATTTTTGAGCGCAGTATAAATGCAGTGGAAAAATCCGCAGCATGGGCATTGACATTGCGGCTTGTCATTGGGGACCATGGGGGACGGATTACCAAGCGTTTCCCAAGCGTTTATGCTGCGGAAATTCCGCTGCATAAACGCTTGGAAGACACATAGTGGGCACACAGCCTCACGGTATTGGGGAATTCACACGGAAACCCTGACGTAAGCGCTCAGCAGAGATAAATGTGAGCCGAGCCTTGTTTTGTTTTTTGGGAGGTACAGGTGCATTTCATTAAATTAGAATATCATCAAAAAGTTAATTGGCTTACAGCCAATGAAAACACAAAAGTCATCATCTCAGTAAATTAGAATACTTTATAACAACAGCTTGAAAGATGTTTTTAAAATCCAAAATGTTGGCCTACTGAAAAGTATGTTCAGTAAATGCACTCAATACTTGGCCGGTGCTCCTTTTGCATCAATTACTGAATCGATGCGGCATGGCGTGGAGGCGATCAGCCTGTGGCACTGCTGAGGTGTTATGGAAGCCCAGGTTGCTTTGATAGCAGCCTTCAGCTCGTCTGCATTGTTGGGTCTGGTGCCTCTCATCTTCCTCTTGACAATACCCCATAGTTTCTCTATGGGGTTATGGTCAAGTGAGTTTGCTGGCCAATCAAGCACAGTGATTCTGTTGTTTTTAAACCTGGTATTGGTACTTTTGGCAGTGTGGACAGGTGCCAAGTCCTGCTGGAGCATGAAATTTCCATCTCCAAAAAGCTTGTCGTCAGAGGGAAGCATGAAGTGCTCTAAAATTTCCTGGTAAACGGCTGCACTAAATTTGATCTTGATAAACATATCGGACCTACACCAGCAGATGACATGGCTCCCCAAACCATCACTGATTGTGGAAAC
Organism: Phyllobates terribilis; assembly: GCF_046119375.1. Taxonomy (NCBI): domain Eukaryota; kingdom Metazoa; phylum Chordata; class Amphibia; order Anura; family Dendrobatidae; genus Phyllobates; species Phyllobates terribilis. The sequence continues at coordinate 795,721,480 of NW_027362761.1, forward strand.
TTCACACTAGACCTCAAGCAGCTTGGCTTGTGTGCCTCTCCACTCTTCCTCCAGACTCTGGGACCTTGATTTCCAAATGAAAATTGGGACTCTGGGACCTAGTGGAGTGTGTCAATGATTGCCATCTGAACATCTGTCAAGTCAGCAGTCTTCCTCATGATTGTGGAGCCTACTGAAACAGACTAAGGGACCTTTTTAAATGCTTAAGAAGCCTTTGCAGGTGTTTTAGTTTTAGTGAGATAATGACTTTTGTGTTTTCATTGGCTGTAAGCCATAATCATCAATATTAACAGAAATAAACACTTGAAATAGATCACTCTGTTTATAATGACTCTATATAATATGAGTTTCACTTTTTGTATTGAAGTACTGAAATAAATTAACTTTTTGATGATATTCTAATTTAGTGAGATGCACCTGTAGAATGAACAAATAAATAAAGAGCAGTGCAATAATAGTTCTTATTTTTATTTTTGAGCAGGTACTGTGCAGAATAAATGATAAGGTGGATTTATTCTTCGGGTCAGTGCGATTACAGCGATAGCAGATTTATATTGAGTTTTGCTGCTATCACACAGTAAAAATGCTCTTTCATAAAAAGTAGTTTTTTTCGTCGCCATATTCTGAGAGCTGTAACTTTTTTATTTCTTGGACAGAGCTGTATGAGGTCTTATTTTTTGAGGAATGAATTGCAGATCTTTTTGGCACATAATATTGTTTGATCGTTTTTATTAAGATTTTTCAGACACAGAATGAACAAAAACCAACAATTCAGTTATTGTTTTTATGTATTTTCTTTTGCACTGATCACCGTGCTGTAAAAGTGATAAGACCAATTTATTCTTCAGGTTAGTATGACTACAGCGATACCAGATTGATATTTTTTTTATGCTTTGCTATTTTTACAGACTAAAAACAATATTTTACAAAAATGAATTCGTTTTTGCATCACCATATTCTGAGAGCTGTAACTTTTTATTTTTTTTTTGCCGAATGAGCCATATAATGAGCCATATTAGGGCTTGTTTTTTGCGGGACGGTTTGTCATTTTCATTCATACCATTTTTTTTTTACATATCAATTTTTGATCGATTTTTATTCACTTTTTTGTGAGTCAGTATGATGAAAAAACAACATTTTTGGCGTATATTTTATTTATTTATTTACGGCGTTCACCATACGGAATAAATAACGTGACAGTTTTATACAGTAGATTTGGTCATTCCGGATGCGGCGATACCAATTATGTGTACTTTTTTTTGTTTATTTTTGTTTTAACACAATGGCTGTGTTTTAAGTGGTGAAACGGCTTTTCGTTAATTTTGTGTGCTTTTTTGTGTGTTTTTTTTTACATATTTTATTTTACTTTTTAACTTAGTTCCACTGTGGAACATGTGTATTTTTTACTTTGATTACTGGTCTCATACACTGCAGTATTCGTGCACAGCAGTGCATGAGACCAGTCAGTAATTAACTGACTCAGCTTACTCAGCTTGCTCATAGGCGGATTATAATGAGAGCAATCAGGGCTACCGCCCGGGGCCTGAGGCTTCGGGAGGGCCCATGGCCAGATTGCCCTCATCATAATGTTTTCTGCAGAGGTAGAGGCAGGGGGGCCGCACTGTACCTTTTAGACACCGGTCGGCGACACCACAGGGAGGCAGACATGACCCTTGCACTGCATGCTGTGTGCTGTGTCTCCAGGACTGACATCACACAGCGCACCTGCATCTGCTTCATGTTACACACACGCCGCTAGGTTCAGATAGGGGCGAGACAGGTTACATGAATTCTTTGGAATCCTGGGGGAACCACTACTCAGGGCGACCATAGACCATGTGCTGCAGCTTCTCTCAGAAACACAGGGGTATTGACCCTCAGGTACAGACACGTAGGTTGTTTCACTTGCTGACCAGACACACTTTACAAGAGTCCTCATAAACGGTAGAACAGTAGCATTTAATAAGAAGCCTCACAGCCAGTGCAAGTTAAGTCTTATCAGCAACAGGCTCCAGTGACAAACAGTACAGTACAGTTTCCTTAGCAGCACAGCAGTTCACAGTTTTCCCAGTAGTACAGGATAGCACAGTTCTAATGCAAAGGCACATTAATGAACACAGCATTCTTTACAGCACAGTGAGATGGAGGAGGGGGGAGGGTTTACTGAGGGAGATGATACCTGTGACACCATTTCTTACAGTCCTTATCTTTCTGCTTGACAATACTCTGCACTGCTAGTTCAGGAACTCTACCTGACCTGTGCTTAGCTTCACTCCTGACTTGAATCCTTTTCACTTGCAGGGGCGCTTCTGTCAGATGCAGAACACACACACCACCTTTCTCTTCGGCTCCAGCCAGACAGTAAACAACTTCCCCACAATCCCCCTGGGGCTCTCCTAAAATCCTCCCTGTCTCCTGTGACTGTGTTAACCTCTCTAGTTGCTGGATGCTTCTGAAGCACAACACTTCCTGTCTCATGTGCTTGTGTTACTTCTAATAGTTGCTGAATGCTTTTAAAGCAACAGCACTACTTGTGACTGTCACATTCATCCTGCCGGAGAGGATCTCGTGCATCAGACCTAGTGGATGGTGGTAAATACGAGGTTGGGGCAGGATTTCTGGAGTGAGGAGGGGGCTGCAGGATGCTGCTCACCTGATAAGTGCACACTGGGTTATATACTGTCAGGTCTGCGCCGCTCTGCTGGGGCTCAGTGTGACTTATTGTAGGACTCTGACCTTTGCTGCAGATCAGGTCATGCTGTTAGTGCCAGGTCATCGGGCCCCAACATCACCAGATCTGCAGGAAAATTCAGAGTCCTGCAATAAATCACACTGAGCCCCAGCAGAGGCCACAGACATCGCATAGAGGATCCTGCACTAACTGATCAACCCTGAATCTACAGGACGTCACATACTATACTGATCTATATATGATATGTGAGGTCCTGTAGGCAGGTTCAAGTGTGATCAGTACAGTGTATATACCTGTACAAAAAATGTCATATCCACTATACAGATTACTGTATGGTATACTGTGGTACAGTATGGGATATATATGGTATCAGATGGTATATAACAATGTGTATAGTATATAACATCTGATCTCTGTATCACAGTATATCGTACTAGCTATTGAACCAGTTCTACGCCCAGGTGGCAAGCTTTTTATTGGTATATGCTCCCCTATCCTGGTATATGCTTCCCCATCCTGGTTCCCTATCATGATATTTGCTCCCCAATCCTGGTATATACTTCGCCATCCTGGTTCCCCATCCTAGTATATGCTCCCCCATCCTGGTCCCACAGCCTGGTATATGCTTCCCCATCCTGGTATATGCTCCCTCCCATCCTGGTCCCCCATCCTGGTATATGCTCCCCCATCCTGGTGTATGCTCCCCCATTCTTGTCCATGCTCTCCCCCATCCTGGTCCCCCATCCTGGTATATGCTTCCCCATCCTGGTCCATGCTCCCCCATCCTGGTCCATGCTCCCTTTTCCTGGTCCATGCTCCCCCCCCATCCTGGTCCTCCATCATGGTATATGCTCCCCCATCCTGGTATATGTTCCCCCATCCTGGTCCATGCTTAACTCCCATCCTGGTCCATGCCCCCCCATCCTGGTATATGCTCCCCCATCCTGGTATATGCTCCCCATTCTGGTCCATGCTTATCCCCTCATCCCAGTATATGCTCCAACATCCTGGTATATTCTCCCCCATCCTGGTCCCCCATCCTGGTCCATGCTTTCCCCCATCATTGTATATGCTCCCCCATCCTGTTCCCCCATCCTAGTATATGCTCCCCCATCCAGGTCCTAGTATATGCTCCCCCCTATCCTGGTATATGCTTCCCCCTCATCCTGGTCCATGCTCCCCAATCCTGGTGTATGCTCCCCAGTCCTGGGCCCCCATTCTGTTATGTGCTCCCTCATCCATAAATAAATGTAAAAAAAAAAAACACTCCCACTTGCCTTTCCACCGCTCCACTGCCTCGCATCGCCTGCGTTATTTTACTAAAATGCCGTCGGAATCAGCGCTCGCGCATAGCGCAATATCCGGTTTCATTTTAATGAATACAAATGTGCAGAGTGAATTCAACAAAATGGCGCCAGAGTATGCGCATGCGCATACCACGCTGTCCATTTTGTTTAAGACACTGTGCATATTTGTCTTCACTAAAACGGTGCCGGAAATTGCGCTATGCACAGGCGCCAATTCCGGCGCCACACTCCTCCCCTGGCCTCTCCAGAGATGACAGGACCGATCAGGTATGTGTTTGTGGTGCCGGGGATCGCGGTATGCAGTCAATGCCTTCGCATACCGTGATCTCCTCCGGCACACCCCTAATCCCTGTCTGGGATGTGGATGTCACTTTCTGTCTGCAGCCAGACCACACAGGTGCATTGCGCTTGCACAGGCTATAGAGGCTTCGGACAGAAGGACACATCCCTGATTATACTATAGATACCAGTCATGTATTGTCAAATAGACTATACAGGGCCATACCTAGGGGAATCAGGGGGGGCATGTGACCTGGGTACAGCTGTCAGGGGGTGCCTTCGGGCCACCTTATGCGGTGGTCAAAGGTGTCTCCCAGGCAGCTGCATTTTGCATTTGACCATTCTCTGAGCTTGCTGTGTAACCGACAGTAGATCAGAGACAGGAGGTATGTACGGGCTTATATTGTAAATAGGGAGCTATGTGGGGGCTCATACTGTATATAGGGAGCTATGTGGGGGCTCATACTGTATATAGGGAGCTATGTGGGGGCTCATACTGTATATAGGGAGCTATGCAGGGCTCATACTGTATATAGGGAGCTATGCGGGGGCTCATGTTGTATATAGGGAGCTATATGGGGGTTCATACTGTATATAAGGAGCTATGCAGGGGCTCATATTGTATATAGGGAGCTATGCGGGGGCTCATACAGTATCTAGGAGGTTATGTGGGGCTCATACTGTATCTAGGGGCTATTTCGGGGCTCATACTGTATCAAGGGGCTATGTGGGGGCTCATACTGTATCTAGGGGCTATGTGGGGGCTCAAACTGTATCTAAGGGCTATGTGGGGGCTCATACTATATCTATGGGCTATGTGGGGGCTCATATTGTATACAGGGGCTATGTGGGGGCTGATACTGTATACAGGGGCTATGTGGGGGCTCATACTGTATGTAGGTGGCTGTGTGTGGGCTCATACTGTATATACAGGGCTATGTGGGGGCTCATACTGTATGTAGGGGGCTGTGTGTGGGCTTATAGTGTATATAGGGGCTATGTGGGGGCTCATACTGTATGGAGGGCTCATGCTGTATCTACAGTATGTGTGGGCTCATACTGTATCTAGGTGCTATGTGGGGGCTCATATTGTATACATGGGCTATGTGGGGGCTCATACTGTATGTAGGTGGCTGTGTGTGGGCTCATGCTGTGTTTAGGGGGCTGTGTGTGGGCTTATACTGTATATACAGGGTTATGTGGGGACTCATACTGTATATAGGGGCTATGTGGGGGCTCATACTGTATGGAGGGCTCATACTGTATCTACAGTATGTGTGGGCTCACATACGGCATTCAATACCCGGGACGGCCACTATGAATACCATGTGATGCCCTTCGGCCTCTGTAATGCTCCAGCCGTCTTCCAAGAACTAGTTAACAACATATTGCGTGACCTCTTATATTCATGCGTGGTGGTGTACCTGGACGACATCTTGGTCTTCTCTCCGGATCTACCCACACACTGGAGGGATGTTCGTCAGGTACTGCTTAGGCTCAGGCAGAATCACTTATACGCAAAATTTGAGAAATGCCTCTTCGAGCAGACCTCTCTTCCCTTCCTGGGTTATATTATCTCTAAGACTGGTCTACGGATGGACCCCGAGAAGGTCTCTGCCGTCTTAAAGTGGCCCCGACCGGAGGGATTGAAGGCGATTCAGCGATTCCTGGGCTTCGCTAACTATTACCGCCTTTTCATCCCGCATTTCTCTTCCCAGACTGCACCCATCTCTGCGATCACCCGTAAGGGTGCTAATCCTCAGGAATGGACATCCGAAGTGGAGGAGGCCTTCCTCTCCTTAAAACAAGCCTTCGCTTCTGCCCCGGTGCTGCACCGTCCGGATTTCAACAAACAGTTCTTTCTGAAGGTTGATGCTTCCTCTTCCGGATCCGGAGCGGTGCTCACCCAAAAATCTCCGTCCGGGAGAATGGTAACTGAATGTGGCTCCCTTGGACCTGTCTCGTCTCCCACCTGGTAAAACGTTTGTAGCGGTTCCGGATCGTAAGAAGGTTCTTCACTGGGGTCATTCTTCTAAACTAGCCGGCCATGCTGGCCAGTGGAGGATCTTCCTGCTCATTACCCGGCATTACTGGTGGCCTTCCCTGCGCAAGGATGTTGTAGACTTTGTCACAGCCTGTTCATCCTGTGCCCGCAACAAGGTTCCCAGATGTCTTCCAGCCGGCCGTCTCCTGCCTCTTCCCGTACCTGCTGCCCCGTGGCAACACGTTGCTATGGACTTAATTACTGATCTCCCTGTTTCTGCCGGTTGTACTGTCATTTGGGTGGTTGCTGACCGCTTTTCTAAAATGGCCCACTTTATCCCTCTGCCTGGTCTCCCGCCTGCATCTGTGCTGGCTAAGGACTTCATCCATCACATCTTTCGTCTCCACGGCCTACCCCTCCACATTGTGTCTGATCGAGGGGTCCAGTTCACTTCGCGCTTCTGGAGAGCTACGTGTAAGCTGCTGGATGTCTCTCTGGATATCTCCTCTGCTTATCATCCTCAGTCCAATGGCCAAGTAGAACGTATCAACCAGATCCTTACCAGCTTCCTCCGGCACTTCGACAACGCTCACCATACCGATTGGATAGAGCTCCTACCATGGGCCGAGTTCTCCTATAATAACCATGAGAGCGAATCTTCTTCCAAGTCCCCGTTCTTTGTGGTCTACGGTCAACACCCCCGGATTCCTTTTCCCATCTCCGCTTCAGTGGACAATCCTGCCGCGGAGTCTCTGGTCAGCGAATTTTCCACCATTTGGGAGGACACTAGATCCACACTTCTTCAATCCTCCGAGCGGATGAAGAGACATGCTGATAAGAGACGTCTGGATCCGCTTCAATTTCGTCTGGGAGACAAGGTTTGGCTCTCCTCCAAACATGTTCGTCTCAAAATACCCTCCTATAAGTTGGGTCCACGGTTCATCAGTCCATTTGAAGTCCTCAAGCAAATCAATCCAGCGGCCTACAAGTTAAAACTCTCTTACGGATTCCCAACTCCTTCCAGGTATCTCTCCTCAAACTGGTTGTTCTTAATTCTTTTTCCGACGATCCAAGTACCTCCCCAGCTTTGGTCTCTGCTGAGGATGTCTATGAGGTAGAGAACATTCTGGCCACCAAGAGGGTAAGAGGAAAAACTTTTTTCTGGTGGATTGGAAGGAGTTTGGCCCAGAGGAGAGAACTTGGGAACCCAGGGAGAACATCCACGCCCCGCTTCTTCTTAGAAAAAAATTTTCGGGCCTAAAAAAGAGGGGGCGTAAAGGGGGCATACTGTAGCATCGGCGTCTCTGCCCCCTGACAGGCAGAGATGCCGCCACCCTTACCGCCGCGCTCCTGGCCCGGCGTCTTCCGGCCCTCCTGCTGCTGCTGCCGGCGCGGGCAGCTTCCCGAGCACTGTGCTTAGGGCGCGCGCGCGCTCCCTCCCTCTTAAAGTGGCCACGGGCGCCGTCCTAAGGAGTCCCCGGCCAATGGCCGCATCTGCGTCGCACAAAGACACGGTGGTTGGAGGCAAAGATCTCAAATTTGGACTCATCAGACCAAAGCACAGATTTCCACTGGTCTAATGTCCATTACTTGTGTTCTTTAGCCCAAACAAGTCTCTTCTGCTTGTTGCCTGTCCTTAGCAGTGGTTTCCTAGCAGCTATTTTACCATGAAGGCCTGCTGCACAAAGTCTCCTCTTAACAGTTGTTGAAGAGATGTGTCTGCTGCTAAAACTCTGTGTGGCATTGACCTGGTCTCTAATCTGAGCTGCTGTTAACCTGCGATTTCTGAGGCTGGTGACTCGGATAAACTTATCCTCAGAAGCAGAGGTGACTCTTGGTCTTCCTTTCCTGGGGCGGTCCTCATGTGAGCCAGTTTCTTTGGGGACACTTTCAAAGCTTGCCCAATTTTTCGGACTGACTGACCTTCATTTCTTAAAGTAATGATGGCCACTCGTTTTTCTTTACTTAGCTGCTTTTTTCTTGCCATAATACAAATTCTAACAGTCTATTCAGTAGGACTATCAGCTGTGTATCCACCTGACTTCTGCACAACACAACTGATGGTCCCAACCCTATTTATAAGGCAAGAAATCCCACTTATTAAACCTGACAGGGCACACCTGTGAAGTGAAAACCATTTCCGGTGACTACCTCTTGAAGCTCATCAAGAGAATGCCAAGAGTGTGCAAAGCAGTCATCAAAGCAAAAGGTGGCTACTTTGAAGAACCTAGAATATAAGACATATTTTCAGTTGTTTCACACTTTTTTGCTAAGTATATAATTCCACATGTGTTAATTCATTGTTTTGATGCCTTCAATGTGAATGTACAATTTTCAAAGTCATGAAAATACAGAAAAATCTTTAAATGAGAAGGTGTGTCCAAACTTTTGGTCTGTACTGTACATCTCACACACTGAGAAACATAAGCTTTTGTGAGGGTGTGTTCTTTTTCTGCTGTGCTGCAGCCTGCCTATGATTGGGCAACATCATACTGGGAAAAGCACACACTCCCAGTGAAAACTATCTGGAAACACCCACTTGGACTTAAAAAAGTTAACTCATTGGGTGCTCTGCAGTCATTATTACATTGTGTGTCCAGTTCAACATGAAAAATTTAGTGAAAGGTCCTCTTTAAAAAAACACACACAAATGATGATTCAGGCCCATAGTGTCATCTAAAAAGTCAAACCAAAAAGATACATTCAAGGCATTGTAAGATGGCCACTGGACAGGTCATTGAGGGGGATCTGTAATCATCGAGATTGGTAGCCTTAGTGATGAAATCCTGGAAAAGCAGGCTCCAGCACATATAGTGCTGAGAAAGTTAATAGGGCATGTCAGGGCCAGGTTTATGAGCAGTCAGAGAGATGGGTGGGACAGGCAGCTCACATATCCTCACACTGGGGCGTGGTACGACAGATAAAAAGGAGACAAGTTGTCTCATTCAGTGTCTGTGTGTGGAGGTGTGCTGACCTCCGCTGTTTGTCTTTGCTAAAGACTAAAGAGCTGGAGACTGGCCCGAGCTGGTGAACCCGCACTACTGTATGGACTATTTGCTTTATGTTTTTTCATTTTGTGCCAGAAAAGGCTGTTTTTGTTTGTTAAGCTGGATGGTTTATGGACGTTTAATAAACCGCACGTTTGTTTTGAACCAAGGAATCAGACCCTGTATGTACACCAGCGTTTACCTGAGAGCTGATCCCTTACAGTATTTACTGGAGGTCTTTAAAATGGTCTTTATTCCAACACAAAGCACATAGTAGGGGTTGCATGCTGTATTGTGTCCTCCCATTGCAAATCTTCCCATGGACTTTTTGTTACTGTAAAACTCAATTAAGAGACCTTTTGTGAGTGTCATGAATGTAACATTTTGTTTGATTATCGCTTATGGACTTTTATAAACTCCAAGCACCACTGCTGTTGTATGAGAATGGATGCTAACCTGGGTATATGGATGGCAGCCATAGTACCAACTGATTTTTCTTGCTGTCGGATCTTTAAAAAATCATTGTCAGCTACAGTTTCTCCATAAAAATACTAGCCAGAAGGGTTCCCTGTAAAAATCACAGAATTCCCAGTACCCCGATAATGGTGCCAGTAAACCAGTGTCCTATTCAAGAGCAAGCCAACAAAAGTACCACCAAACCAGTGCCATCCAGCACTGATAGGCAATAATTTGATCTGATAGTTGGTGTTTAAGTGCAGGTGCTACAGCTAAACAATAAGTATAGCTACATCCAACTGACTAGCTTTTGTGGATTCTGGTAGCCTTGGGCACTCAGGTGTGGTCCAAGTACCATAAGGCTATGTGCCCATGATGCAGAAATGCTCCGGATTTTTTCTGAGCGTTCCTGCATCTCTGTGACAGAAAAAACTCATGCGGATTTTACAAGCGTTTTTTCAGCCAGGGACAAGCGTTTGTCACGCGTTTTGCACATGCGATTTCGCATGCGGTAGTCAAGCGCTTTCCAAGCGATTTTATCATCACTTGGAAAGTGCTTGACAACTTGGTCACACTATATAAATCCATGCAACCGGCATGGATTTTATATAGTGTGACCAACTTAGTTAAAATAAAAGAATAAAAATGGTAAAAAAAAAACATATACTCACCTTCCGATGGCCCCCGGTCTCCTTCTCCGATGCGTCCGGTCTCCCCGGTGTCTTGCGGTGGGGTAAAAGGACCTTCCATGACGTCATTTAGTCATGTGACAGGTCACGCGACCATCGACATTAGCGGTCATGGAAGGTCCTTTTACTCCATCGCGAGCCACCGGGGAGCCAAGACGTACCGGATAGAAGACCGAGGGCCATCAGAAGGTGAGTATAATGTGTTTTTTTATTTTAAATTATTTTTTTTTACAGGTACTATGGTACCTGGGTCTGGATGAGAGACTCCTCTTCTCCAGACCCAGATACCATCCGCACATTGATTTGCTTAATATCCGCATGTGCACATGTAGTCATGCGGATATTAAGAGATTCAGTGCAAGTCAATGGTGGCAATTACGCTGCGTGTCCACAAAATAATTGGTAGTGCTGCGGATTTTTCCGCAATGATAATCCACAGCGGAAATCTCCGCAGCATTTGCACAGCACATGCGGATTATCATTGGGTAACATAGCAGACCTACTAACAAGCATTGTTTAAGCATTTCTGCGGCGGAATTGGCGCTGCGGAAACGCCTAAACAACGCATAGTGGGCACACAGCCTGATAGTCAGTCTTTCTGTTTGTTCCATTCTTCTTTCCATAAATTGGTACAGTATCTTGCTCGGAGGCCATGTTCACACGTTCAGTATTTGGTCAGTATTTTACATCAGTATTTGTAAGCCAAAACCAGGAGTGGAACAATCAGAGGAAAAGTATAATAGAAACATGGCACCACTTCTGTATTTATCACCCACTCCTGGTCTTGGCTTATAAATACTGATGTAAAATACTTACCAAATACTGAACGTGTGAACATGGCCTAATAGACAGGGTAGGTAGGACAAGTTCCTGCCAGGCACAAAATCACATGGATTAAAATTTAGAGCCTCCTTCACCTACTTCCTTTCTGACATCCTCTATCCCTTAAATTTAGATTGTACACAGATCCCATTGGGTTTTCTGATAAATATACTACTGGAGATAACATGATTACCAAGGTAACTTTGGAGGAGGGAAAGCTTTTCACAAGACTCCAATGTCATAACTAAGGGCTCATGCAGACGTCCGTGCAAATTGGTTTGTGATCGGATCGCAATACACAGACTGGCCGCGGCTCTCCTGGCTCAAACGTGACAGCCTCATAGAAATACATGAAGTTGTCACGCTCCAGTCTGTGCATTGTGGTCCAATTTCGTACCGATTTCCACGGATGTCTGCATGAGCCCAAATACTTTGAGACCATGTGTTAATTTATTTTTATTAATGATATTATATATAAAAATCTCTTCTGTTTTACTGCACAGTCAGAATGAGTATACCCACGCCATGAGGTCCATTTTATGTACTATCTTATGATATAGGCAAGTGTATGTGAAGTTCATTATTTGGTTGCTTACTAAGTTGTTTCCTGACCATCTCCATTTCTTATGACCTTTGACTTGTGTTCTGACTTTGAACCATCAGTTCCCAAATCTGTTTAGTTGGTCAGTCATGTGTCAGCAGCTGCCTAGAGGGTAAATGTAGGGTCATGACTTGTGGGTGACCCGCAGTAAAGAAATGCATCTTTTTAAGCCCAGATTAGACTGGAGTTCCCATTTAGAAACTTCATGTATAGTCCATAGAAAATAGTAAATTGATTGTCCAGCTCAGTTGACGTGCCGAGCATTCATAGCACCTTACATACTAAGGTACTGTGTTTTCACCCATGCTCAGTTTCTATATAGGGGGTAATGTGTTGTGTTGTCCTGAGTATAATTTTGAAGAAAAGGGTGTTCAAATAGGTTCAGAAACCCCCCTGTTGACCTATTTCTTTTATAGATTTTTTGTGTAATGATCTAACACTCTTTGATCCAAAACACCAAACTGAGAGCAGATTTTCCAAACATGATGTGCATCAGGTCTATAAAGGGTCAATTCTGGTGACAGACTACCTTTAAGGTGATCATAGCTAACAGAACATATTATCATACAAAACATTCCTATGTCTGAAGGGTCCTTTGTAGACCACATGCAAGGAAAAATATGTTGCTCACAAAGATTACATTTCTTGTGGATATATCATTGCACTCAGAGTACAGATTCCCCCAATTTAGTACTAACACCAACCTAAATGGAAAATTCACGACAGTAACTCGCATACCTCCTAAGCGCTCCTCTACTGTCACCGTGCGGTTTCTCCCTGAGTCAGGCCATTCCGCTGAGTCTGCTTCTTGCACTGCTGCATCTGTATATGACATTAATTTAGCATTAGGCAGTGTGGCCGGTCTCTGCAGAAATTTAACCCTGCTGTGTCCTGCAGAGATTAGGTTCCCAGGCAAATCCCTTGCTAGCAGGGCCTTTATTAGACACTTCCTCCTACCACTCCTTGCCTGAATGTTGGTTCCTATCTTCATAGCACCTGTTTATGCATTCCTTCATATTCAGCTTCCCGTTAATAACCCAGCGTGATTACCCGTCCTGTCTGACCTCTCTGTTTCTGACCCTCAGCTACATTTACAAATCCTGTACTGCCTGCCTCGACCTCGGACAATCTGCCTGGACCCGTGGAAGCGTGATAGACACGTGAAACGGCTGTCGTCCGTAAAAGGTGCCGCTTCCCTGCATTTTCAATGGAAATGGAATAAAAGAAGATTTTATTACATCTGTGTGCCACCTTGCTTTCTTCATGTATGATAATCTGACTATGCCTCTGTCTCGCCCCTTTGTACCTTGAACCTGTTCCTCTGACCCTCAAGTCAGCTGCTGCAGACCAGGGGACTGCCTTGGAGTGGTACCTGGTAACCACTGGCAGCAAAACCTATCCTCACCATCAGAGGCTTCAGTGAATACCTGGTAGTCACTAAGTTACCCCCCTACAAGGTACGGCCAGCCCATTGCATTACAGTGCTACAACATTGAAGACAACAGATGGAATAAAACCGATTTATGACCATATTCACACTGAATGCACAGTGACTGCCTATTAGTTATTGATGTAAATTCACATTAACAAACTTGTCCATGCAGAATTCCCTGTTCTCTGACTTTCTGCAGCACATACCAACACGGTGCCCTAAAAAATAAAAGTATCTTTATAATGCTCCATGAATAAAAATATCTGCCATGCTGTGCACCAGAATAAATAATTTCCCCTTACTGTTTCCAGCACATAATATGACTCCCACACTGTCCCTCTTATGATATATTGCCTCAACTCCATTGCCCTTAGAAATTATAACCACCACTGTCCTCCCTTTTAAATATAACAGTCACAGTCTTCTTACTTATGAACTATTGCCTCCATACTATTCCCCCATGCTCCAACCTATCCATACTATTGTCCTCCCATGTTGCTCCTTTCCATACTGTCCACCCCACACTTTCACTTCTCCATACATTACCCCCCACACCGATCCTCAATGCTGTCACCTCTCCATACTCTCCCCCATGCTCCCACCTCTCCATACTGTCCAACCATGCTCCCACCTCTCTATACCGTCCCTCCACATTGGCCCTTTCCATACTGTCCCCATGCTCCCACCTCTCAATATTGCCCATCCCATGCTCCCACCTCTCCATATTGTCCCCACACACTGCCCCTATACATACTGTTCTCTAACTCTGCCCCTCTACATACTGTACCACCATTCTGACTCTCTCCATACTGTCCCCACACACTTCCACCTGTCCATACTCTCCCCCTCACTGCCCCTCTCCATACTGTCTCCACAAGCTGCCCCTCTCCATACAGCCCCCCCACACTACTGCTCTACATACTGTCTCCGCCACACTGCTCCCTGCTCTATACTGTCACCCCCTCTAACAATTGTTCCCCAAGTGCCCTATAATGTGCCCTTACATTATTACACTACCCCATCTACACTAATTCATTCAATCTTTGGCTCCTCCTTAGAGTGTGTACTGCTCCCTGCTGTCTCTGCCACTCCACCTCTGTGGCACTGCGGTGACAGCCACAGAATGATTAGGTCAGCAGCATGATAACACCACTGCATGTTGGGGCAGGGAGCTGTTGAGCATTCCTCTGCCCCTGTCCAGGCACTCATGTGTTCAATTGTATTTGCATCTGAAACATTGAATACGGGGAGAAGGGAACCGGCATCTACCACTTCTCACCGAGCAAATCATACGCCATAAATCATTATGTTGTATGTTGTGCAAGCTGGCTCTAAGCTATGTGCATATTGTGACTAATTGTTTAATTGTCCATACACATAGTACAAAGAAAAAGTTAATGGTAACCAATGAGGACAATTCATCCAAGTGTTTACACCAGAAACTGTCAGGCATAAACAAGTTTTGCAAACAAAACATCTTATGGCTTGCTTTCATAAATGGCTTTCTTCTTGCCACTTTTCCATAAAGGCCAGATTTGTGGAGCATATGACTAATGGTTGTCCTGTGGACCCCTGAGCTGTGGATCTCTGAAGCTCTTACAGAGTGACCATGGGTCTTTGGCAGCTTTTCTAATTAATGCTCTCCTTGTTTGGAATGTCAGTTTAGGTGGACAGCCATGTCTTGGTAGGTTTGCCATACTGCTTCCTTTTTTGGATGATGGATTGAACAGTGCTCCATGAGATGTTCAGAGCTTGGGCTATTTTTTTATAACCTAACCCTGCTTTACTCTTCTCCACAACTTTATCCCTGACCTGTTTGATCTGTTCCTTGGTATTCATGATGCAGTTTGATCCATAATGTTCTCAAACAAACCTCTGAGGCCTTCACAAAACAGCTGTAGTTATACTGAGAATAAATTACACACAGGTGGACTTAATTTACTAATTATATGACTTTTGGAGGCAATTGGTAACTCAGGATTTTATTTAGGAGTATCAAACTACAGGGGCTGAATACAAATGAACGTCACAATTTTCAGATTTATATTTTTTAAATAATTAGAAAAACATGTATAATTTCCTTTACAATTCATAAATACTTGCTACTTTGTGTTGGTATATCACACAAAATCCCAATAAAACACTTTTTTTCACGTTACATGTAACGTGAAATTATGTGGAAAAATTGACAGGGTATGAATACTTTTTTAAGGTACTGTATATATGTAAATATTACATGCATCATCATCATGTCTTCATTAGTGTTGAGCGAGTATGTTCTATTAACCCTTTCGCCGAGTATGCTCGGGCCGAGCTCCGAGTATTTATAGCTGCTCGGTGATATGGTTGAATCGCTCCCGTGTGCATGATTTGCAACTGTTTGACAGCTTTATTACATGTGAGGAATGTGTAAGAAATAGACATTCCTCCCATGTAATAAAGCTGTCAAACAGTTGCAAATCATGCACACGGGAGCGATTTAACCTTGTCACCGAGCAGCTGTAAATACTTGGAGCTTACTCGGACAGAAGATACTTGCTCAACCCTAGTCACGGCTGTTAGACAGCTGTGACACATGCAGGGATTGCCTGTTTGACAAGCAATCCCTGCATGTGTCACAACTGTCTAACAGCCATGACACATGCAGCCGCGGTGGCACTAACATAGATGCCGAGCACAAGCCGCAAATACTCGGCGCGCACCCGAGAGAAAGAGTTAACAATACACGCTCGCTCATCACTAGTCTTCATATCGATATAAATAATAATAATATAAATAGTCGTCCTGTTTGCTGCGTAATTGATTATTGGAATTGTCATACCTATGGCTAGCATTATAAAGAAATCTTGTCAGTTATACATGACTGTTGGGAGAACATTTTTTTGTCCACATTTACACATTATTGCTTTTCTTCCAAGGTAACAAAGGATAGGCCATGTTGAAATAATTTCCGGAATCATAACAACAGCAGATGTCAAGGAAGAGTTGAAAAAGCCCATGACAAGTAGACTGGCATGTAGCCAATGTGTATGGGCAATGCAACAGCTTGGCATTTACATGGTATTGCCCAAACAAAACAAATAGCACATGGTAGTACTAGAAACTCTTGCTGGGATGTTTTCTTTTCTGCCCTTCTTTTCTTTTCTTTTCATATACATCATTTTAATCATGCTGAGTTAAAAGGGAAGAGAACTTAAACCAAGGGGGGCATCTGATAATAATGCATGTCTTTGTAAGCAATCACCCCAGGTGTTTGGTAAACACAAGCTTTGGCAATTCACAATGTAGATGGTCTGGGCTAAGTGAACCTTTGTGTGGGGGCAGGGAAAATCAGTGGGGAGTTGTTTTTTATGTTTGGACTTGTTCCATTCAGAAAAATAATGTTGATGCTTTTATATCATTTGATATTTTATACTCAGCAAGACAAAGCCTCATACAAGTGGGGACGTCAATGAGCTGCACATCGGTGAGGTTTAAACTAACAATCTTTGGTTTTATGTTTGTTTAGTATCTTAGACAAAGCTCTTGTTTATCATGCTACACTAATTTTCTCTCCCACCCACTCGCCACAATTCACTCTGGTAATGAGATGTAGCAAAAGGAAACAGTTGGTCACTAGGTAGGAAAACTTTTAATTGCGTAACAGTGGTTTCCCTTCTATTGGGGGCTGTGTTGCTGGGATTTTCATCATTCACTTGCTGTGCAGGTCTTATCATGTCCAACCCCAAGAACACTGTCATGCTCTCCTGACACATTTGTACATTTGCCTGTAAGGGGAAGAAAATGCATGGGCTATAGCTGTGAATTTGTGATCTCTACCCAACTATTTCATTGCAATGAGAATAATTCCGTCAAAATCATGAGAAATATAAGGATTTGTCAATTAAAAAAAAGAAAAATGTTTTGTTTACAATGAAAAAGACAAGAGCATTTGAATATCTAAAGGGGTTTTCCAGGACTTGATATGGAGCTAAGAACTTACAGGCAGGTATTTGCTGTCTCCCTGCTTGTTCTGCCCAGCGCCGATCTCTGCCGACTCAGAACGGTCACTGATCGCTAGGGCCGCAATTCTGCAGCTTTTGATGATGTCACGTTGACAGAGCAGCTTCTTCTCTGCTCTGCTGATGACATCGTGATTGACCATTTTTTTCGCAAAAACAAGTTTTTGCATCTCCATATTTTGACAGCTATAATTTTTCCATATTTCGGCCGACAGACTTATGTAAGGGCTTGTTTTTGCAGGACGAGTTGATGTTTTTATTGGTACCATTTTCGGGCAAATTACATTTTTTGATTGCTTCCTATTCCTTTTTTTGGAAGGCAGAATGAACTAAAACCAGCAATTCAGGAATTGTTTCTTGGGTTTTTTTTTATGATGTCCCGCATGTGATAAAATTGATAAGGCAACTTTATTCTTCGGGTCAGTAGAATTACAGCGATACAATCATTTTTTTATGTTTAGGCGCTTTTACACAATAAAAACTATTTTATGGAAAAAAGAATTGTTTTTGCATCGCTATATTCTGAGAGCTATAACTTTTTTTGTCCATTGATTGCTAACGGAGCTGTACAGCGGCTTGTTTTTTGCAGAAAAGATGACGTCTTCAGTGATAGAATTTTTATTTACATTTGATACTTTTTATTCCACTTATTGTTTGGCGGTATGATGAAAAAGCATAGTTATTTGCCACGTTTCTTTTTTTTTTCCCGGTATTCATGGAAGGGATTAACTAGCATAACACTATTATAGAGCAGGTCATTCTGTATGTACTTTTTTGTTTTTGTTTTTTTTTAACATAAATATACGTATTTATGGGTATTATTTTTTATTATTATTATTAATATTTAGTGGGTTTTATTTTATATTTTTTTAAAAAATTGTTTTACTCTTTTACTTACTCCCTCTATGGAATTTTAACTTTCTTTACTCTGATCGCTGGTATAATGCATTGCAATGCACTAGCACTACAATGCATTATATCTTTCAGTGCTGCACTGACAGAAGCCTCTTAGACCGTGCTCCTGGCACAGTCTAAGCTGGTCACAGTCGCTGGCAGACCCTGAGGTCATTATGACGACCTCGGGTTGCCATGACTACCATCGGGCCCCCTCCCTCTCCTAGCCTCCTAAATGTTACAATATATATCAATAGTGGTACTTAAGAGTTTAAACAGCTGGAGGCTTTGAAAGTCAGAGCTCGGCTATCAAGTAAGTTGTGCTCCCAACGGCGAACACGCTGGCACAGCTCCAGTTCTGCTCATGATTGCCATGACATACAGGTGCATCTCACTAAATTGGAATATCATCAAAAAGTTAATTTATTTCAGTTCTTCAATACAAAAAGTGAAACTCATATATTATATAGAATCATTACAAACAGAGTGATCTATTTCAAGTGCTTATTTCTGTTAATGTTGATGATTATGGCTTACAGCCAATGAAAACACAAAAGTCATTATCTCAGTAAATTAGAATACTTTATAACAACAGCTTGAAAAATGTTTTTAAAATCCGAAATGTCGGCCTACGGAAATGTATGTTCAGTAAATGCACTCAGTACTTGGTCGGGGCTTTTTTTTTTTATCAATTACTCCATCAATGCGGCGTGGCATGGAGGCGATCAGCCTGTGGCACTGCTGAGGTGTTATGGAAGCCCAGGTTGCTTTGATAGCCTTCAGCTCGTCTGCATTGTTGGGTCAGGTGTCTCTCCATCTTCCTCTTGACAATACCCCATAGATTCTCTATGGGGTTAAGGTCAGGCGAGTTTGCTGGCCAATCAAGCACAGTGATACTGTTGTTTGTAAACCAGGTATTGGTACTTTTGGCAGTGTGGACAGGTGCCAAGTCCTGCTGGAGAATGAAATTTCCATCTCCAAAAAGCTTGTCGGCAGAAGGAAGCATGAAGTGCTCTAAAATTTCCTGGTAGACGGCTGCGCTGACTTTGGCCTTGATAAAACACAGCGGACCTACACCAGCAGATGACATGGCTCCTCAAACTATCACTGATTGTGGAAACTTCACACTAGACCTCAAGCAGCTTGGATTGTGTGCCTCTCCACTCTTCCTCCAGACTCTGGGACCTTGATTTCCAAATGAAAATTGGAACTCTGGGACCTTGTGGAGTATGTCAATGACTGCCCTCTGGACATCTGTCAAGTCAGCAGTCTTCCCCATGATTGTGGAGCCTACTGAAACAGACTAAGGGACCTTTTTAAATGCTTAGGAAGCCTTTGCAGGTGTTTTAGTTTTAGTGAGATAATGACTTTTGTGTTTTCATTGGCTGTAAGCCATAATCATCAATATTCACAGAAATAAACACTTGAAATAGATCACTCTGTTAGTAATGACTCTATATAATATATGAGTCTCACTTTTTGTATTGAAGAACTGAAATAAATTAACTTTTTGATGATATTCTAATTTAGTGAGATGCATCTGTACCTATACGTCATCAGTCAGAGACGGTCGGAAACTCCTATCCGACTATGACGTATACATATGTCAAATATTGTGAAGGGGTTAATGACTGCCCATCTTATACAGTATATGCAGTGTGCAATGAAGATGCTTAATTTGTTATTCCCATCTGCATTAATGGGTATTGTTATATACTACTTGTAAAAACAAGCACCTTTGTAATTTACTATTTATTAAAATTCCTCCTGGTCCCCTGATATTACAAAATTTTTTTTTATCAGTCTGAGGAAAAAGTCGGGCATGTGCACAACCTCCTTAAATAACATGGGGACGAGTACTATCCATCAAAACTACAAGAGAATTAGGCTGATTATGCTAATCACACTCTGATCGCACTCTGATCAGAGTGCGATCAAAGTGTGGATCCGATTTTCTAGGATGTGGAGAAGATGGAAAAAAAAAATTCTTCATCTTCTCTATTCTGTCAGTCTGTGAAAATTGGACCACACTCGTATGTCATCCGAGTGCAGTCTGATGTTTCTATGGACTCATTGACTTGCATGGCTGAGTGCGATCTGATTTACGGATGCAAATCATGCATGCTGCAATTATTTCCTTAGACAGACTCGGTGCGATGAAAAATATTGGACATGTGGATGGCCTCATACTGTAGAATAACGACAATGTTATGTTGGATCGCACTCGTTCACACAAGCATAACAATTGGACCGTCGTTTTGATGGATAGCACTCATCC
This sequence comes from Phyllobates terribilis, assembly GCF_046119375.1. Taxonomy (NCBI): domain Eukaryota; kingdom Metazoa; phylum Chordata; class Amphibia; order Anura; family Dendrobatidae; genus Phyllobates; species Phyllobates terribilis. The sequence continues at coordinate 795,741,902 of NW_027362761.1, forward strand.
CCATGTTATTTAATGAGGACGTGCATATGCTCATTTTTTTTTTCTCGGACTGATTCTGTCAGAAGAAAATAATCGCACCATGTACGAGTTGCCTCTGCTAATTGGATGTTACTCGGCCATTCACGTCTACTGTATGGGTCCGTGGAAAGCATCAGACCGCACTCAGATGACATCCGAGTGTGGTCTGATTTTTACGGACACACTGCATGTAGAAGATGGAGAAACTTTTTTTTTTCTCCACATCCGGAAAATCAGATCACACTCGGATTTTAATCGGATTGCATAATTGTTCTAATTTTCTTAGATGAATTCTCAATTCTAAAAAGTTCATTTTTTTTCTCATTAAAGTACACTCTGCACCCCATCTTGACTGGAAAAAAAACAGAAATGTAGAAATTTTTGCAAATTTATTAAAAAAGAAAAAATTAAATATCACATGGTCATAAGTATTCAGACCTTTTGCTCAGACACTTATATTTAAGTCACATGCTGTCCATTTCCTTGTGATCCTCCTTGAGATGGTTCTACTCCTTCATTGTAGTCCAGCTGTGTTTAATTAAACTGATAGGACTTGATTTGGAAAGGCACACACCTGTCTATATAAGACCTCACAGCTCACAGTGCATGTCAGACCAAATGAGACTCATGAGCTCAAAGAAACTGCCCAAGGAGCTCAGAGACAGAATTGTGGCAAGGCACAGTGGCCTCCATAATCCTTAAAATGGAAGAATGGAAGAAGTTTGGGACCACCAGAAGTGTTCCTAGACCTGGTCGTCCAGCCAAACTGAGCAATTGTGGGAGAAGAGCCTTGGTGAGAGAGGTAAAGAAGAACCCCAAGATCACTGTGGCTGAGCTCCAGAGATGCAGTAGAGAGATGGGAGAAAGTTCCACAAAGTCAACTATCACTGCAGCCTTCCACCAATCGGGCCTTTATGGCAGAGTGACCCGATCGAAGCCTCTCCTCAGTACAAGACATATGAAAGCCTGCATAGAGTTTGCTTAAAAACACATGAAAGACTCCCAGACTATGAGAAATAAGATTCTCTGGTCTGATGAGACGAATATAGAACTTTTTGGTGATAATTCTAAGCGGAATGTGTGGAGAAAACCAGGCACTGCTCATCACCGGCCCAATTCAATCCCAACAGTGAAACATGGTGGTGGCAGCATCATGCTATGGGGGTATTTTTCAGCTGCAGGGACAGGACGACTGGTTGCAATTGAAGGAAACATGAATGCGGCCAAGTACAGAGATATCCTGGATGAAAACCTCTTCCTGAGTGCTCTGGACCTCAGACTTGGCTGAAGGTTCACCTTCCAACAAGACAATGACCCTAAGCACACAGCTAAAATAACAAAGGAGTGGCTTCAGAACAACTCTGTGACCATTCTTGACTGGCCCAGCCAGAGCCCTGACCTAAACCCAATTGAGCATCTCTGGAGAGATCTGAAAATGGCTGTCCAACAATGTTCACCATCCAACCTGACGGAACTGGAGAGGATCTGCAAGGAAGAATGGCAGAGGATCCCCAAATCCAGGTGTGAAAAACTTGTTGCATCATTCCCAAGAAGACTCATGGCTGTACTAGCTCAAAAGGGTGCTTCTACTCAATACTGAGCAAAGGGTCTGAATACTTATGACCATTTTTCAGTTTTTCTTTTTTAATAAATTTGCAAAAATTTCTACATCTCTGTTTTTTTCAGTCAAGATGGGGTGCAGAGTGTACTTTAATGAGAAAAAAAATGAACTTTTTAGAATTTACCAAATGGCTGCAATGAAACAAAGAGTGAAAAATGTAAAGGCGTCTGAATACTTTCCGTACCCACTTTATGCACAGCAATGTCGTTTTGATATTGTTGTGCACTATGTTCATTTTATACGACGGTTTTGTATACAACGGTTTTGTATTCCAGATTGGATCTGCCTGAAAGAATGCTATGTGCACATATCCTTACCCTGTCTAAGACGGAATAGCTTTCCGTACAATTTTCCTTGAACAGTTTAGCTTTTTTTATTTTTTGTCCCAAAAGCTGTGTTCTTTTTCCTGATCAACATCTTTGCATGAATCTAAATAATTTGGGATCTGCTAAACAAAAATAAAAGAGAACATGAACATAATCAACGTATTTCACTACACAATATAAACGGTCCTGAAGTCCTGAGACTTCATTGCCTGTAGCTATTGTTTTTGAAATGCATTTTTTAATTGCAGCCATCACAATTACAAGACCTCATGGCTTCTTCTAATGAGACGTTTTCTTATACATTGGTGACTATACACAATACAATTAGTTGGATCTCTTCAGACCTACGGTAACTGTCTGTAAATCACTGGGAGGGTCATTACTGACTAATGGATTCCAAGATAATAAAGAGTGATGAGTTGGTCTGGGTTTTTTTAATGTTCACTGATGTTTTTGTTAATGTGGTAATGAAGCTTTATACAATTTATATTATTTTATATTGTTTACTTTGCCTGTACAAAGCGATAGAATATGATAAAGACATTAGACATTAGGGTGGGTGCACACAGCATCTTTAAGACGCCAGCTTAGCCACATCATTCTTGAAGCTGAAGACGCTTCAGGAATATGCCGACAGTGTTTTTCCTGAAACATCTTTTTTGTCGTCTTTATGGACATCTTTTTTTTCTTTTTACATTCTATATATAAAATAGCGTCCACTTGGAAGAATGGACCCGTCACATCTTTTAGCTGTTTCATGGCTTTCAAAGCTTGAAGTGGTGAAAAGAAGTGACAAAAGTAGTCTCAACACTGCTGTGGACATGTTCATTTTTACTTTTTTTAGCGCTTTTTCAGGTGGGTTCCAGGTAGACAAAGGGCCAAATTCATCATTGCCTTTTGCTCCCGTTTTTTGTCTAGTTTTGTGTGTTTTGCGCCTTTTATTGTTTGCACCCAAGTCATTATTCTTATTTTAAAGTCTATTTCACATGTGCTCGCCTTTTTTTCTCCTTTGTGGGCGGAATTTAGCGATTTATCAATTAAGACTTTTAAAAAAAATCACAAAATTTGGGGCAAATCCTCTACATTCACTGATATATTTTTGAGTACGCTAAGACTGTGGAGTCATTTTTTGCGTTATTTTGTGAAACACGCAATTTTTGGCACCAAAAAGTCACAAAACGGTTCAAGACAGAAAAAAAGACCATTTTTAACTTTGTCCACAATGCAAGAATTGCGTGCGCCATTTTAAAGAATTTGGCACCCAAAAACAACAACTAATACTACAAGACAAAAAAAGGAAAGTGACAAAAATTGTAAATGATGAATCAGGGCCATACATATCAATATGGACTATAAAATGGATTGCCACATTTCTACATTTTTCGGCCCCGTACATATTGCCACACCTTATTAATGCCTCATTTTGTTACCCCAAATATAATAATAATCTAACCAATGAAAAGTGGAAACGCTGTGGCCTCTTCTGGCCTGTGTTATTAGGTATGCTCTACATGTATTGTAGGGAATTGAATCCAGGACCCCAGCGCTGCAAACAACAGGGTTAACCACAGAGCCACTGTGCTGCCCTGTGGCATATCTTTTCTCAGTAGTGAAACACCATTGGCAGTAATTTTCTTCTCATGAGAACATAGGGTCGGGCATGTTGAAATCAAAGATGTCTGATAATTTTTTTCCCAGACATTTCCATGGTGGGGGGGTTACAAAGATATCACAAATTATAAGCTTATGTTAATATAACGTGTAGTAGAGGTATTGACTAAAGCTGCCTACAGAGCTTGCATGCAGATCCGTTCATTGTCAGATAAATTGACATCTATCAATGTCTGAATGTTCCAATGTACCAATTGTTGTGTTCTACTAATGTCTCATTGTTAATTATAAAATGAACCGTCTTCTTCTTATTCTTCTTCAGCCACAAGACTACCTGTCAATGTGGATAAGCAAAAGATAGAATGCTATACCTTATATTCACATGTGATCTTTTAGTGTTAATTGATAAAAAAAAAAGAACATAATGCAATATATCCAGCCAGTCAAGCTCGGACTGGCCCATAGGTGGACAGGTAAATTCCCTGGTGGGCCTCTGTGTAGAAGTTAGTACCCCAATTGTTTTACTATGTACAGAAAAGGGAGGCAGCTCATCATGCATTTAACAAACCACCCAGTTTATTATATAGAATCATAAAGGTAAATTTGTGAATGAGGGTAATGTAATATTTCCATGAAGCTGAACCGTGAGCCCCCAGAGTCAATGTTACAAGTAGGCTTTTGGCACCCAAGTGTGACACTGCAGCCAATCACAGGTTGCTAGAGTTGAGATCAATGGATACTCATAAACTCACATCTATCACAAAAGGACAAAAATTCAAAAAACATCACAGAAAAAGAAACAGCCTTACCAACAAAAGGTCAGATTACCAAAGCACAAGCAGGATGAGGCAGACCCTCATGATAAAGGCGGGGGCAGCACAGGTGCAAAACACTGATGGAGCAACCACTCACAGACCTATCAATTCCTGGAGGGGGTGGCTGCCTAGTATTAAAAATGCTCACAGATGAGGCTTGCATAGGGCACCAGTCACACAGGTATGTGTGATGCACAGGGCTCATGGGCTATTAATGATGCCCATATGTTTAGATCAGGTGGGCAGCCCAGCACTATATACAGTAAGTGTTCCCCACAGGGACAGGCACCCCAATTCATGCAACCATTAATAAAGGGCCTGTCTGCATTTTGCATAAAAATGGAAACATTTGCAATAAAAAGATGCAAAATGATGTCTAAAGTACATGTTTAATGAATACTCAAACTCAGATATAATAATAATGCCGAGTTCAAAGCATGAAGCACGAAACCTGTGGGGTCCCTGGAATGATCTCCTCCAGGATAAGGCTGGTACAAGTGTTTCTGAGCAGGTTCACAATTGCAGAAACAGTAATGATCAAATTCATATAAAATCTATTGGTAAGTGTAATTCTTTGGTAAAAGTAAAATCTCTAATCACCCCTAGAAAATACTGCGTGTTAAGTTTGTGGAAAGTTTTTGACTTAGTTGCAGGATACAGAGAAAAAATGCACAAAACAGAGCAGCACAGTAATATACCAGACACCATGACAGAAACCTGGACTCCACTGGTGTTCGTCGTGTGGGCGATCTGCCTCTTCTGCAAATTATTTTTCTTTTGCTCCAAAAACAATAGAAGTTATTAGCAGAGAAGTGAACAGACCTGCATATAAATTCTATGGCCCTGATTCATCATGATTGGCATTTTGTATGCCATTCTTGAAGAAGAGTGCGCTGGAGTAAGATGAGCCTAATTCCTTAAAAGCCTTGCACCTCTTAATGAATTTTGTGCATGCTTCAACTTCCGTTTGCCTCTGCCAAAAATATACTCTAGTCAGAAACTGTGGTACGCTTCTGTCAAAAGTGGTGAAAATTATGATGAATTTGTCAATCACACTTAGCAATGTCCATCCTACTCAAGCGCTACCCACTTTTCAAAAACTTGTCAGAGATGGCCAGGACTGGCATAAAAAAACACCAAAAGTCACACATTTTTGGGGACAAAAACATTGCGATATATCACACAGTTTTACTATGGAAAACTCCTTGATGAATCGGGGGCCTATGAGTTAGAAATGTCTTCTATATTGTCATGTGATAGCCCAGACAGATGTGTGCACTTATCTCATTCAAGGTCTGGATGTGGAATGTGTAGAACTGTAGCATAAAAATTCCAATCTCTCTGAATGAATAGAAGGGACATACCTCTCATGCCTGGCTAATTGTGCAGAAACCTATGGTGGAAATAAACACCTGGCATATATTTATCATTGAAAGGTCTAATAATACACTTGCTTGAAAACCAGAACATTTCTTTGTAAGGATGGGACTATACTGAACTCCTCTCTGTGTTCTGTTTCAGCATTGTGCCCTCAATGGCCACCGCAGATGGGCCGAGGTCCGACCACATGACCAATCGCACCATATGGTCTCACTCTATCAGGGCTGGGTTTGCACAGTTCAGTTTTGATAATGGGTCCAAAAGTGAACTCTTTCTTTCACACTGTATCTCTATGGCTTTAGTTTTAAAAAAATATATATATACAGTTATATGAAAAAGTTTGGGCACCCCTATTAATCTTAAGCTTAATGTTTTATAAAAATTGGTGTTTTTGCAACAGCTATTTCAGTTTGATATATGTAATAACTGTTGGACACAGTAATGTTTCTGCCTTGAAATGAGGTTTATTGTACTAACAGAAAATGTGCAATCTGCATTCAAACAAAATTTGACAGGTGCATAAGTATGGGCACCCTTATCATTTTATTGTTTTAAATACTCCTACCTACTTTTTACTGACTTACTAAAGCACTTTTTTTGGTTTTGTAACCTCATTGAGCTTTGAACTTCATAGCCAGGTGTATGAAATCATGAGAAAAGCTACTTAAAGTGGCCACTTGCAAGTTGTTCTCCTGTTTGAATCTCCTCTGAAGAGTGGCATCATGGGCTCCTAAAAACAACTGTCAAATGATCTGAAAACAAAGATTATTCAACATAGTTGTTCAGGGGAAGGATACAAAAAGCTGTCTCAGAGATTTAACCTGTCAGTTTCCACTGTGAGGAACATAGTAAGGAAATGGAAGAACACAGGGACAGTTCTTGTTAAGGCCAGAAGTGGCAGGCCAAGAAAAACATCAGAAAGGCAGAGAAGAAGAATGGTGAGATCAGTCAAGGACAATCCTCAGACCACCTCCAGAGAGCTGCAGCATCAGCTTGCTGCAGATGGTGTCACTGTGCATCGGTCAACTATACAACGCACTTTGCACAAGGAGAAGCTGTATGGGAGAGTGATGCGAAAGAAGCCGTTTCTGCAAGCACGCCACAAACAGAGTCGGCTGAGGTATGCAAAAGCACATTTGGAGAAGCCAATTTATTTTTGGAAGAAGGTCCTGTGGACTGATGAAACCAAGATTGAGTTGTTTGGTCATACAAAAAGGCGTTATGCATGGCGGCAAAAAAACACAGCATTCCAAGAAAAACACTTGCTACCCACAGTAAAATTTGGTGGAGGTTCCATCATGCTTTGGGGCTGTGTGGCCAATGCCGGCACCGGGAATCTTGTTAAAGTTGAGGGACGCATGGATTCCACTCAGTATCAGCAGATTCTTGACAATAATGTTCAAGAATCAGTGACAAAGTTGAAGTTACGCAAGGGATGGATCTTTCAGCAAGACAATGATCCAAAACACCGCTCCAAATCTACTCAGGCATTCATGCAGAGGAACAATTACAATGTTCTGGAATGGCCATCCCAGTCCCCAGACCTGAATATCATTGAACATCTGTGGGATCATTTGAAGAGGGCTGTCCATGCTCGGCGACCATCAAACTTAACTGAACTGGAATTGTTTTGTAAAGAGGAATGGTCAAAAATACCTTCATCCAGGATCCAGGAAATCTTTAATAGCTACAGGAAGCGACTAGAGGCTGTTATTTTTGCAAAAGGAGGATCTACTAAATATTAATGTCACTTTTCTGGTGAGGTGCCCATACTTATGCACCTGTCAAATTTTGTTTGAATGCAGATTGCACATTTTCTGTTAGTACAATAAACCTCATTTCAAGGCAGAAACATTACTGTGTCCAACAGTTATTACATATATCAAACTGAAATAGCTGTTGCAAAAACACCAATTTTTATAAAACATTAAGCTTAAGATTAATAGGGGTGCCCAAACTTTTTCATATAACTGTATATGTATATACACATACAGTGGGGAAAATAAGTATTTCATACACTGTCGATTTTGCAAGTTTTCCCATCTACAAAGAATGGAGAGGTCTGTCATTTTTGTCGTAGGTACACTTCAACTGTGAGAGACAGAATCTAAAAATAAAAAACAGAAAATCACATGGTGTGATTTTTACATAATTACATTTCATTTCATGAAATAAGTATTTGATCACCTACCAACCTGCAAGAATTCTGTCTCTCACAGACCTGTTAGTTTTTCTTTAAGAAGCGCTTCTACTCTGCACTCATTACCTGTATTAATTGCACCTGTTTGAACTTGTTACCTGTATGAAAGACACCTGTCCACACACTCAATCAATCACACTCCAACCTCTCCACCATGGCCAAGAACAAAGAGCTGTCTAAGGACACCAGGGACAAAATTGTAGACCTTCACAAGGGGAGGATGGGTTACAGGACAGTAGGCAAGCAACTTGGTGAGAAGGCAACAACTGTTGGTACAATTATTAGAAAATTGAAGAAACACAAGATGGCTGTCAATCGTCTTCGGTCTGGGGCTCCATGCAAGATCTAACCTCGTGGGGCAAGGATGATTCTAAGAAAGGTTAGGAATGAGCCCAAAACTACATGGGAGGACCTGATCAATGACGTGAAGAGCTGGGATCACAGTCTCAAACATTACCGCTAGTAACACATTACGCATGATGAACCAGACTCCTCCGGTGGGCCCTGGCTTCTCCATCAGGGGAGTTGAGAGGGCCAAGGTGAGGAGCATGATGATGATGGTGATAGAAGTTAGCATCTGCTTTGTTTTCTTGGAATGCAAGCGTAAGTGTGCAACCTGCCACCCACCCACCCCCAGGCTGCAATACCATACTGCTAGCTTGCTTGCACTTGAAATTGGGCCTTTTAGGCATGTGGAGGCAGATGCCGGCCACCATGTCATGGCTGCATCGGCGGCCTGGTATCCATACTCAGTCCCCAGCCGCCCGGCGGCCGGGTGTCCACGCTCGGTCCCCAGTCGCCAGGGGGCGGCCAGGTGTCCATACTCGGTCCCCAGCCGGCCCGCGGCCGGGTGTCCACACACGGTCCCAAGCCGCCTGGGGACGGCCGGGTGTCCACAAACGGTCCCCAGCCGCCCCTATTTCTCCTGTGAACTTCCCCCACACTTTTCTTAGCCTGGCCTGCTTTAGGGCAGCATTGGACGAGCCCACCCGAGGTCCAGACTCCTCCGGTGGGCCCTGGCTTCTCCATCAGGGGAGTTGAGAGTGCCAAGGTGAGGAGCATGATGATGATGATAGAAGTTAGCATCTGCTTTGTTTTCTTGGAATGCAAGCACATGTATGTAGTAGCGGCTAGGCCTGAGGTGGTCAGCGTTTTGGCGCATATTCTCCACTGAGGATTGCTGGATGTTTTCCTGCTACTATCCCAGTTCTATGACTCCCATTAAAACAAAGCTTCAGGTGATGAATGATGGATGAGGTGGTGGCAAAGGAGAAAGAGCAGGAGGAACAGGGACCATTCACATCAATATCAGGCCAGTCAACCACACATGTCTTGTAGGATATGTTTCTATACTAAAAGGAGCAGTACAGCTACATAGTTATAGGGCATACAGTGAGTGCAATGCCTACCAAAAATTTCGAGGCACTCCAATGCCCCTTGGAAGTGACATGGAGGTCAGAGGGCCTTAACTAAACCGTTTTTTCCATTTAAAGCAACTGGGTCTCCTGTGCACTGTTGGCCTAAGCAGTGAATGGAAGGCTTTCCAAAAATTATGAGGAACTGCAATGCCCCTTGAAACAGACGTGGATAACAGCATACTAAAAAGCTTCTACCCATTATTGGGGAGTGGGTCTCCCTTAGTGATCGCCTATGCATGGAAAAGCAAAAGTTGACTAAAATTAGGAGGAAATGCAATGCCCGTTGGAAGAGTCGTGGAGGTTAGAGTTAATTAAAAACAACATTTCAATGCCCCTTGGAAGAGCTGTGGAGTTCAGAGTGGTTTAACAAGACGGTTTTAATGCCCCTTGGAAGAATGGTGGAGGTCGCAGTAGCTTAACAAGACGGTTTTAATGCCCCTTGGAAGAGACGTGGAGGTCGCAGTAGCTTAACAAGAAGGTTTTAATGCCCCTTGGACGAATGGTGGAGGTCGCAGTGGAATAAAAAGACAACATCAATGCCCCTTGGAAAAGTGGTGGAGGTCGCGATAGCTTAACAAGACGGTTTTAATGCCCCTTGGGAAAGTGGTCTAGGTCACAGTAGCTTAACAAGACGGTTTTAATGCCCCTTGGAAGAGACGTCGAGGTAGCAGTATCTTAACAAGACGGTTTTAATGCCCCTTGGAAAAGTGGAGGAGGTCGCTGTAGCTTAACAAGACGGTTTTAATGCCTCTTGGAAGAAACGTGGAGGTCGCAGTAGCTTAAAAAGACGGTTTTAATGCCCCTTGGAAAAGTGGTGGAGGTCGCAGTAGCTTAACAAGACGGTTTTAATGCCCCTTGGAAGAGACGTGGAGGTTGCAGTAGCTTAACAAGACGGTTTTAATGCCCCTTGGAAGAGACGTGGAGGTCGCAGTAGCTTAACAAGATGGTTTTAATGCCCCTTGGAAGAGACGTGAAGGTTGCAGTAGCTTAACAAGATGGTTTTAATGCCCCTTGGGAGAATGGTGGAGGTCGCAGTGGAATAAAAAGACAATATCAATGCCCCATGGAAAAGTGGTGGAGGTCGCAGTAGCTTAACAAGACGGTTTTAATGCCCCTTGGAAGAATGGTGGTGGTCGCAGTGGAATAAAAAGACAATATCAATGCCCCTTGGAAAAGTGGTGGAGGTCACAGTAGCTTAACAAGACGGTTTTAATGCCCCTTGGAAAAGTGGTGGAGGTCGCAGTAGCTTAACAAGACAGTTTTAATGCCCCTTGGAAGAGACGTGGAGGTTGCAGTAGCTTAACAACACAGTTTTAATGCCCCTTGGAAGAGACGTGGAGGTCGCAGTAGCTTAACAAGATGGTTTTAATGCCCCTTGAAAGAGACGTGAAGGTTGCAGTAGCTTAACAAGATGGTTTTAATGCCCCTTGGGAGAATGGAGGAGGTCGCAGTGGAATAAAAAGACAATATCAATGCCCCATGGAAAAGTGGTGGAGGTCGCAGTAGCTTAACAAGACGGTTTTAATGCCCCTTGGAAGAATGGTGGTGGTCGCAGTGGAATAAAAAGACAATATCAATGCCCCTTGGAAAAGTGATGGAGGTCGCAGTAGCTTAACAAGACGGTTTTAATGCCCCTTGGAAAAGTGGTGGAGGTCGCAGTAGCTTAACAAGACGGTTTTAATGCCCCTTGGAAAAGTGGTGGAGGTCGCAGTAGCTTAACAAGACAGTTTTAATGCCCCTTGGAAGAGACGTGGAGGTTGCAGTAGCTTAACAACACAGTTTTAATGCCCCTTGGAAGAGACGTGGAGGTCGCAGTAGCTTAACAAGACGGTTTTAATGCCCCTTGGAAGAGACGTGGAGGTCGCAGTAGCTTAACAAGATGGTTTTAATGCCCCTTGGAAGAGACGTGAAGGTTGCAGTAGCTTAACAAGATGGTTTTAATGCCCCTTGGGAGAATGGTGGAGGTCGCAGTGGAATAAAAAGACAATATCAATGCCCCTTGGAAAAGTGGTGGAGGTCGCAGTAGCTTAACAAGACGGTTTTAATGCTCCTTGGAAAAGTGGTGGAGGTCGCAGTAGCTTAACAAGACAGTTTTAATGCCCCTTGGAAGAGACGTGGAGGTTGCAGTAGCTTAACAACACAGTTTTAATGCCCCTTGGAAGAGACGTGGAGGTCGCAGTAGCTTAACAAGACGGTTTAATGCCCCTTGGAAGAGACGTGGAGGTCGCAGTAGCTTAACAAGATGGTTTTAATGCCCCTTGGAAGAATGGTGGAGGTCGCAGTGGAATAAAAAGACAATATCAATGCCCCATGGAAAAGTGGTGGCGGTCGCAGTAGCTTAACAAGAAGGTATTGCCCCTTGGAAGAATGGTGGAGGTCGCAGTAGAATAAAAAGACAATATTAATGCCCCTTGGAAAAGTGGTGGAGGTCGCACTAGCTTAACAAGACAGTTTTAATACCCCTTGGAAAAGTGGTGGAGGTCGGAGTAGCTTAACAAGACGGTTTTAATGCCCCTTGGAAGAGAAATGGAGTTCAGAGTAGCTTAACAAGACGGTTTTCATGCTCCTTACAAGAGCCATGCAGTACAGCATATTCAAAACATTCCCATTATTGGGGAGTGGGTCTCCCATAGTCTTTGCCTATGCCTTCCAAGCAAAAGCTGCCAAAAATTAGGACGGAGGAACTTGCAATGCTGGCAACACAGACCACGGTCACCCTGGTGGTAGAGTGGTGGTGGAGGCTGAGGATAAGGAGAAGAGCAAAATATAGAGCCGAAATGAGGAAGCATACAGTGCCTACAAGTAGTATTCAACCCCCTGCAGATTTATCTGGTTTGATAAGATGCAAATAAGTTAGAGCCTTCAAACTGCAAACAAGAGTAGGTTTTATGAACAGAAGCATAAATCTTACAAACCAAAAAGTTATGTTGCTCAGTTGAATTTTATTAAATTTTAAACATAAAAGTGTGGGTCAATTATTATACAACCCCTATGTTTAATATTTTGTGGAATAACCCTTGTTTGCAATTACAGCTAATAATCGTCTTTTATAAGACCTGATCAGGCCGGCACAGGTCTGTGGAGTTATCTTGGCCCACTCCTCCATGCAGATCTTCTCCAAGTTATCTAGGTTCTTTGGGTGTCTCATGTGGACTTTATTCTTGAGCTCCTTCCACAAGTTTTCAATTGGGTTAAGGTCAGGAGACTGACTAGGCCACTCCAACACCTTGACTTTTTCCCTATTGAACCAGGCCTTGGCTGTGTGCTTTGGGTCGTTGTCTTGTTGGAAGATGAAATTACGACCCATCTTAAGATCCTTGATGGAGGAGCGGAGGTTCTTGGCCAAAATCTCCAGGTAGGCCGTGCTATCCATCTTCCCATGGATGCGGACCAGATGGCCAGGCCCCTTGGCAGAGAAACAGCCCCACAGCATGATGCTGCCACCACCATGCTTGACTGTAGGGATGGTATTCTTGGGGTCGTATGCAGTGCCATTCAGTCTCCAAACGTCACGTGTGTGGTTGGCACCAAAGATCTCGATCTTGGTCTCATCAGACCATAGAACCTTGAACCAGTCTGTCTCAGAGTCCTCCAAGTGATCATGAGCAAACTGTAGACGAGCCTTGACATGACGCTTTGAAAGTAAAGGTACCTTACGGGCTCGTCTGGAACGGAGACCATTGCGGTGGAGTACGTTACTTATGGTATTGACTGAAACCAATGTCCCCACTGCCATGAGATCTTCCCGGAGCTCCTTCTGTAACGGGTCTGGGAGGCGGAACCTCTGGGCTACTATACAAGGGAGCGGTCCTTGTAAGGGAGCGGGTGGCGACCAGGCAGGCAGTCACAGCAGGTGACCGGGACAGTCTCTGGGTGTACGGGCAGGAGGTCACGGCAAGTGATCAGGGCAGTCTCTGGAAGAACGGGCTGGAGGTCACGGCAAGTGACCGGGGCAGTCTCTGGAAGAACGGGCTGGAGGTCACGGCAAGTGACCGGGGCAGTCTCTAGGTAAAGGGTAGGTACGACCTGTGATGGCTGAACCTCCAGGTAGGCTAGCAAGGCAGATGGAGGATGTGTGCTCCCAGGTGAGCAAGCGAGAGTCTCTGGAATAGCAGGTGGTCACAGCACGTGACGGCGGAGCCTCCAGGTAGGCAAGCAGGCAGGTAGCGGGGAAGCGCTCCCAGGTGAGCGGGCAAGAGTATGGAATAGCTGGTGGTCACAGCACGTGACAGCGGAGCCTCCGGGCTGGCAAGCAGGCAGGTAGCGGAGAAGCGCTCCCAGGTGAGCGGGCAAGAGTCTGGAATAGCTGGTGGTCACAGCACGTGACAGCGGAGCCTCCGGGCAGGCAAGCAGGCAGGTAGCGGAGAAGCGCTCCCAGGTGAGCGGGCAAGCTGGTCCATAGACAGACTGACCGGAGTTGTAAGGCAGACCGTCGGACCTCAGGCAAGCAGGCAGGTAGCTGATGTGCGCTCCCAGGTGAGCGGGCAAGTTGGTCCTTAGACAGACTGACCGGAGTTGTAAGGCAGACCGTCGGACCTCAGGCAGGCAGGCAGGTAACAGGAAATCAGGCAGGATTAGGACAGCAAGCTGGCAGGAATCTGGCAGGTAACTGGCAGGTAACTGGCAAGGGACCTGAGGGCTGAAGCAGAGTAGAACGGTGCAACAACATTGCTCGGGCACCTCCATTTTGGAGGAGGTGCCTTATATATGGTAAAGTCCTCCGGCCATTGGCCGGGGACTCCTTAGGACGGCGCGCGCGGCCCCTTTAAGAGGGATGAAGGGCGCGCGCGCGCGCCCTAAGCACAGTGGCCGGGAAGGAGCGCGCGCTGCCAGCAGAGCGGGAGAGGGACGCTGGGCACGGAGCAGAGCGGTGAGGGGAACAGCGTCCCTGCCTAGCAGAGGGCAGGGACGCCGGCACTACAGTACCCCCCCCTTTAGGCCCCCCCTTTTTTAGGCCAGATAGAAATTTAGCTAGGATGAGAGGGGCATGGATGTTCTCCCGGGGCTCCCACGTTCTCTCCTCAGGACCAAACCCCTTCCAATCTACCAGAAAAAAGGTCTTTCCTCTTACCCTTTTGGTGGCAAGAATGTTCTCTACCTCAAACTCGTCCTCAGCAGAAACCGGAGCAGGAGGCGTACCTGTAGACTTGGAAAAAGAGTTAAGCACCACAGGTTTGAGGAGAGATACATGGAAGGAGTTAGGGATCCGTAAGTTGGCCGGGAGTTTCAATTTATAGGCCACCGGGTTGATCTGACTGATGACCTCCAGAGGACCGATGAACCGAGGTCCTAACTTGTAAGAAGGTATCTTGAGTCGAACATATTTAGATGAGAGCCAGACTTTATCTCCTGGACGAAATTGTGGAGGATCCAGGCGTTTTTTGTCAGCGTGTCTTTTCATACGCTCGGATGACAGAAGGAGTGCGGACCGGGTACTCTCCCATATGGAGGAAAATTTGCTAACGAGAGATTCCGCAGCCGGGTTGTCCACAGAGGTGGAGACAGGAAAAGGAATCCGAGGATGCTGACCAAAGACTACAAAAAACGGGGATTTGGAGGAGGATTCGCTCTCGTGATTATTATAAGAGAACTCGGCCCATGGTAGGAGATCCACCCAGTCAGAATGGTGGGCATTAACGAAGTGCCGGAGGTAACTGGTCAGGTTCTGATTGATCCGCTCCACTTGACCATTGGACTGTGGGTGGTAAGCGGAAGAGAAGTCCAGGGTGACGTCTAGTAGTTTACAAGTGGCTCTCCAGAAACGTGAGGTGAACTGTACCCCACGATCCGACACGATGTGGAGGGGCAGGCCATGAAGACGGAAGATGTGGCGGATAAAGTCTTTAGCCAGCTCGGGTGCAGACGGAAGGCCTGGCAGGGGAATAAAGTGAGCCATCTTGGAAAAGCGGTCAGCGACCACCCAAATGACCGTACAACCGGCAGAGACGGGGAGATCAGTTATAAAGTCCATTGCTATATGCTGCCAGGGGGCAGCAGGTACAGGAAGCGGAAGGAGGCGTCCGGCTGGCAGATGTCTCGGGACTTTGTTGCGGGCGCAGGACACACAGGCAGAAACAAAGTCTATTATGTCCTTGTGCAGGGTAGGCCACCAATAGTGCCGGGCAATAAGCTGGAGGGTCTTTTTCTGACCGGCGTGGCCAGCTAGTTTAGACGAATGGCCCCAGTGTAGGATCTTCTCCCGATCAGGTACTGAAACAAACGTCTTACCGGGAGGGAGACGATTTAGACTCACGGGAGCCACCTGCATTACTCTGGCGGGATCGATGATATGTTTAGGTTCTTCCTCGAGATCGGACACCAGAAAGGATCGGGACAAGGCGTCTGCTTTGACGTTTTTGTCAGCCGGGCGAAAATGAAGAACAAAATCAAAGCGAGCAAAAAACAAGGACCACCGGGCGTGGCGCGGGTTAAGTCTCTGGGCATGCTGGAGGTAAGCCAAGTTCTTGTGGTCAGTGTAAATTATTACCGGATGAAGAGCCCCCTCGAGTAGGTAACGCCACTCCTCCAACGCCAGCTTGATGGCCAATAACTCTCGGTCTCCTATGGAATAGTTGCGCTCAGAAGAGGAGAAGAGTTTGGAGAAGCCACAAGTTACCATTCTCCCGGAAGATGATTTTTGAGTAAGTACCGCTCCGGCTCCAGAGGAGGAGGCGTCAACTTCCAGGAAGAACTGCTTGTTGCCGTCCGGGCGATGCAGCACCGGGGCGGAAGAGAAGGCCTGTTTTAGGGAAAGAAAGGCCTCCTCTGCTTCGGGCGGCCACTCTTTGCGATTAGTACCCTTACGGGTGAGCGCGGAAATTGGGGCAGTCCGGGAAGAGAAGTGCGGGATGAAGAGGCGGTAATAGTTGGCGAAGCCCAGGAACCGTTGAATAGCCTTCAACCCCTCTGGTCGGGGCCATTTCTCGATGGCAGACAGTTTCTCAGGATCCATTTGTAGGTCGGTCTGAGAGATAATGTAGCCCAGAAACGGAAGCGAGGTCTGCTCAAAGAGGCACTTCTCATATTTAGCGTAGAGATGGTTCTGCCTGAGCCTGAGCAGGACCTGACGAACATCCCTCCGGTGAGTCTGGAGATCCGGAGAGAAGACCAAGATGTCGTCCAGGTACACCACTACGCAGGAGTAGAGAAGGTCCCGGAAGATGTCATTGACCAACTCTTGAAAGACGGCAGGAGCGTTACAGAGGCCAAAGGGCATTACCAGATATTCATAGTGGCCGTCCCGGGTGATGAATGCCGTCTTCCATTCATCCCCCTGACGGATACGAACCAGGTTGTACGCCCCACGGAGGTCCAGTTTGGTGAAGATTCTAGCCCCCCTCAGACGATCAAATAACTCCGGAATGAGCGGAAGGGGGTACTTATTCTTCACCGTGATCTGGTTAAGGCCTCTATAGTCTATACAGGGACGGAGAGAGCCGTCCTTCTTTTTGACGAAAAAGAAGCCTGCTCCCGCCGGGGAGGTAGATTTCTGGATGAATCCCCTGGCCAGATTCTCCTCAATATATTCGGACATCGACCGGGTCTCAGCAGCGGATAATGGATAAATACGCCCACGGGGAGGAGAAGTACCAGGTAACAGGTCGATAGGGCAGTCGTATGGTCTATGAGGGGGTAGTGTCTCTGCCTCCTTTTTATTAAAGACATCAGCATAAGACCAATAAGGAATCGGAAGTCCAGGTAGATTAGCTGGGGTAGGAGAAGGACGGACGGGATGAACGGGAACCAGACAGGTCTTATGGCAGCCCTGTCCCCAGCGAAGGAATTCTCCGGTCTGCCAGTCAAGAACGGGTGCATGTTTCTGGAGCCAAGGTAGGCCTAGCAAGAGGGCGTGAGAGAGTCCAGGCAGAACATGGAAGGAGATACTTTCAGAATGCAGCATTCCCACCTGCAGAGTAATGGATTCGGTGATGAGTTGGATGGGGCGTGGTAAGAGCCCCCCATCCACGGCAGCAACAGACAAGGGTACAGCCAGAGGTTTGGTGGGGATGCGGTATTTCTCTACCAGGGACTGTGAAATAAGATTCCCGGCTGCTCCAGAGTCCAGTTGGGCTAGTTCGAAATAACGGTTCTCCCCGTAGACGATTGAAACTGACAACAGCAGGGATGGAGAGGATTTATTCTTGTCTAGGTGGACCTCTCTGACCGAACCTAGACACAGGCGTTTCCCGACCTCTCCGGGCAGGCATGGATCCGGTGCTCCTTACTGCCACAGTAGAAGCAGGTCCCCTCGGCACGGCGTAAGTCCTGACGGGTCTTGACCATCTTGGTCTGGTCGACCTGCATAGGCTCAGGAGGGTGTACCTGGTTAGAGACAGAAGGAGTGACGGGTTTCTGAAAAGTAGGAGCTAGACGTGGTAACCTCCTCTCACGGGTGACCTCTCTGGCACGCTCCTGGAACCGTAGGTCAATCCGGGTGGCAAGAGTTATTAAGTCATCGAGAGTGGTAGGAATGTCCCGACCGGCAAGTTCATCTTTAATACGGCCGGACAGACCCTCCCAGAAGACGGAAACCAGAGCGTCGTTATCCCAGGCCAGCTCCGAGGCAAGGGTACGGAACCGTATGGCATATTGGCCCACGGTGAGACTTTCCTGACGGAGGCGTAGCAACGATGATGCGGATGAGGTCTTCCGTCCGGGTTCGTCGAAGACTTTCCGGAAAGCCGTGAGAAAAGCAGGCAAGTTGGACACCAGGGGGTCTCCTCTCTCCCATAGAGGATTTAGCCAGGCCAGGGCCTCCCCGGTGAGATGGGACATGATGAATGCAATTTTGGCTCGGTCGGAGTTAAACTGGTGGGACAATAGTTCAAAGTGCAGGGTGCACTGATTTATGAAGCCCCGAGCCTGGGCTGAGTCGCCTCCGAAGCGAGGAGGTGCAGAAAGCCGAGGTCCGGGGTAGGATATCATGGTGTTAGTGGACAGCGGAGCTGCCGGATTGCGAGACATGGCACTGGCGGAGGTTGTTGGTGGAGCAGTCAGAGTGTCCAGGCGAGTATTGACATTCCGCAGGTGACCCAGGATGGACTCCTGTTGGGACCTCTGACGGGACAGTTCATGACACAGGTCCGAGAGCGAGGGAGCTTGGGTGCCACCGGGTTCCATGGCCCGAGCAAACTGTAACGGGTCTGGGAGGCGGAACCTCTGGGCTACTATACAAGGGAGCGGTCCTTGTAAGGGAGCTGGTGGCGACCAGGCAGGCAGTCACAGCAGGTGACCGGGACAGTCTCTGGGTGTACGGGCAGGAGGTCACGGCAAGTGATCAGGGCAGTCTCTGGAAGAACGGGCTGGAGGTCACGGCAAGTGACCGGGGCAGTCTCTGGAAGAACGGGCTGGAGGTCACGGCAAGTGACCGGGGCAGTCTCTAGGTAAAGGGTAGGTACGACCTGTGATGGCTGAACCTCCAGGTAGGCTAGCAAGGCAGATGGAGAAGCGCTCCCAGGTGAGCGGGCAAGAGTCTGGAATAGCTGGTGGTCACAGCACGTGACAGCGGAGCCTCCGGGCAGGCAAGCAGGCAGGTAGCGGAGAAGCGCTCCCAGGTGAGCGGGCAAGCTGGTCCATAGACAGACTGACCGGAGTTGTAAGGCAGACCGTCGGACCTCAGGCAAGCAGGCAGGTAGCTGATGTGCGCTCCCAGGTGAGCGGGCAAGTTGGTCCTTAGACAGACTGACCGGAGTTGTAAGGCAGACCGTCGGACCTCAGGCAGGCAGGCAGGTAACAGGAAATCAGGCAGGATTAGGACAGCAAGCTGGCAGGAATCTGGCAGGTAACTGGCAGGTAACTGGCAAGGGACCTGAGGGCTGAAGTAGAGTAGAACGGTGCAACAACATTGCTCGGGCACCTCCATTTTGGAGGAGGTGCCTTATATATGGTAAAGTCCTCCGGCCATTGGCCGGGGACTCCTTAGGACGGCGCGCGCGGCCCCTTTAAGAGGGAGGGAGGGCGCGCGCGCGCGCCCTAAGCACAGTGGCCGGGAAGGAGCGCGCGCTGCCAGCAGAGCTGGAGAGGGACGCCGGGCACGGAGCAGAGCGGTGAGGGGAACAGCGTCCCTGCCTAGCAGAGGGCAGGGACGCCGGCACTACACCTTCCTTGTTGTCCTTGGGTTAGCCTTGACTCTTCGGACAAGCCTGGCCTCGGCACGGGAGGACACTTTCCAAGGCTGTCCTGGCCGTGGAAGGCTAACAGTAGTTCCATAAGCCTTCCACTTACGGATGATGCTGAACAGTGGAGACAGGGAGGCCCAACTCCTTGGAAAGGGTTTTGTACCCCTTGCCAGCCTTGTGATCCTCCACGATTTTGTCTCTGATGGCCTTGGAATGCTCCTTTGTCTTTCCCATGTTGACCATGTCTGAGTGCTGTT
This sequence comes from Phyllobates terribilis, assembly GCF_046119375.1. Taxonomy (NCBI): domain Eukaryota; kingdom Metazoa; phylum Chordata; class Amphibia; order Anura; family Dendrobatidae; genus Phyllobates; species Phyllobates terribilis. Next base: position 795,761,666 of record NW_027362761.1, read on the forward strand.
CACAAGTTTGGGGAGGGTCTTAAATAGTCAGAAAAGGCTGGCAAAAGAGATCTTTAATCCACACATGTGAAGCTCATTATTCTTGGTGCCTGAACTACTTCTTAATACTTTAGGGGGACCAAACAGAATTCTTGTGGTTTGAGGGGTTGAATAATAAATGACACTCTGAATTAACTTTTTACGTTTTAAAAAGAAAAAAGAAAAAAAAAAATTTGCTGCAGTGCATTTCCCACTTCCAGGCTGATCTACAGTACAAATGTCACAATGCCAAGTTAATTCCGCATGTGTCAACCAGCTAAATCTGCAGGGGGTTGAATGCTACTTGTAGGCACTGTATACCCATGTGTGGGTGTGAAGCAGTGCATGGGAATATACCTCCCGAAATAACACAGTGGATTTGACTTTATGTTATTCTGCTGTCATTTGGTGGTGATGAGAAGTCTGGCCCAATCCAGCCCTTGTTCATTTTGATAAGGGTCAGCTTGTCAGCATTGTCAGTTGACAGGCGAGTGCACTTATCAGTTATAATTCCCCCAGCGGCACTAAAAACACGCTCCGATAACACGCTAGCGGCAGGGCAGGCCAGGACCTCCAAGGCGTACAGAGCGAGTTCATTCCAAGTGTCCAGCTTGGATACCCAATAATTAAAAGGCACAGAGGAATCATGGAGGACGCTGGTACGGTCGGCAAGGTACTCCCTCACTATCTTTTGAAACTTTCCACTCCTTGTGACAGTACACCGCTCCTCAGGGCCTGTAAGCTGGGAAGGTCTCAGAAAACTGTCCCAGAATGATGACAGTGTTTCCCTGCCTCTGCTAGATTGGAGTTGCGTCTCTCTCGCCTGTACGCCTTGGTAGGTCAACGAACTGTGACCTCTGCCGCTAGCGTGTTCAGATGGGAATTTTTTTAACAGATCTGCAGCAAGGGCCTTCTGGTACTGCCACATTTTTGTAGACCTCTCCACCTCAGGAATAAGAGAGTGAAAGTTCTCCTTGTAACGTGGGTCTAAAAGTGTCACCAACCAGTAATGACTGTCACCCAACATTTTGACAACGTGAGGGTCACAGTTAAGGCAGCGTAACATAAAGTCAGCCATGCGTGCCAGACTGGTAACAGGCAAGACTTCCATGTCCTCACCAAGATGATGACTGACCATGCTCTCCTCCTCCTCCTCCCCCCTGTCCTCAGGCCACCCACGCTGAACCGACTGTATGACAGTTGTACAGATACTACCATCTACAGCGCATGATACCAGCTCCTGTTCTTCCTCCTCTTCCTCTCCCTCATTGTCCCCCAATGCACATTGGGATGAGATGAGGCTGGGCTGTGTGTACTCGCCCATTACGGCTTCTTGATCCATCTCATCATACTCTGGCTGCAATGCCTCCTCTTTAATTCTCTGCAGAGAGCGTTGCAAAAGACAGACAAGTGGGATGCTGACGCTAATGATGGCGTCATCGCCACTCACCATCTTGGTGGACTCCTCAAAGTTTGTCAGGATGGTACATAGGTCAGACATCCAGGTCTGCTCCTGAGGTCTTATGTGTGGAGTCTGACCTGAATATCGACGGCCTTGTTGCAGCTGGTACTCCACAACTGCTCTCTTCTGCTCACAAATCCTTTGCAACATGTGGAGGGTAGAGTTCCAACGTGTGGGGACATCACACACCAGTCGGTGTGCTGGAAGCTGCAAACGCTGCTGCAACACAGCAAGGGCGGCGGAAACTGTAGCCGACTTCCGAAAATGAGCTGACAGGCGGCGTACTTTGACGAGCAGATCTGGCAACTCGGGGTACGATTTAAGAAACCGGTGAACCACGAGGTTAAGCACATAAGCCAGGCATGGTACGTGTGTGATCTCGCCTCGCCTCAGAGCCGCCTGGATGTAGGTTCAGCGGTCTCAGCCACAGATCTGCCTGCTCTTTCACAGCTGTCCACAACTCACAAGCAGTGTGAGGTTTCTCACCTAAGCTTATGAGTTTCAGCACAGCCTGTTGCCGCTTGGCTGAGGCAGTACTGCAGTGCTTCCAGCTTGTAACTTTTGCGGTGATATCTGAGATGGAGGCTGAACATGAGAAGGAGGAGGAGGAGGATGATGCGCAGGAGCTGTACACTGTGGGGGCAACTCTGACTGACATAGGGCCCGCAATCCTCGGTGTGGGGAGGATGTGTTCCGTCCCAAGGTCCAACTGGGTCCCGGCTTCCACTATGTTTACCCAGTGTGCCGTCAGGGAGATCCCTGGCCACAAGCCCTTGTCCACGTGTCCGTTGTCAGGTGGACTCTCCCAGTAACTGCGTTGTTGAGGGCACGGCAGATGTTTTGGGACACGTGCTTGTGTAGTGCGGGGATGGCACACCAGGCAAAATAGTGTCGGCTGGGGACCGAGTACCGAGGGACGGCCACCGCCATAAGGTTGCGGAAGGATTCCGTCTCAACCAGCCTAAAAGGCAGCATTTCCAACGCAAGCAGTCGTGAAATGTGCGAATTTAGGACTGTGGCCTGTGGGGCGTTGGGTGCGAATTTGCGCTTTCGTTCAAAGCTCTGGGATATGGACAATTGAACGCTGCGGTGGGACGTGGACGTTGATGCTGTTTCTTGAGAAACTGCCATAACAAGTGAAGACTGAGAGGAGGGGGCATCTTTGCATGCAGTATGGACAGGGGATTGCCTTGCACGCACAACAGGGGGTTCTATTACACGCACAACAGCGGAAGAAGTAGTGGTGACACCCACTGGCACTCGTCGTGGACCCTGGGGTTCGCCCCACAAAGTCGGGTGCTTTGCTGACATGTGCCTGATCATGCTGGTGGTGGTCAGGCTGCTAGTTTTGTCACACCTGCTGATGCTGGCATGGCAGGTGGTACAAATGGCCTTTTTGGGGTTATCAGCAGAGTCTTTAAAAAAATTCCAGACTCTGGAAGACCTACCGGTTGTACTGGCAACGTCCCTCGTGTTGGTGTTACGGGGAACTGTTGCCAGCCTTCTGTGTGCGGCCACCACACTGCTTCTTCCTGCCTGTTGGGGTACTCTGCCTCCCTCCCCCTGTGTGTGCTGCTGGCCTCGCTCTGCCTGTCCTCCTGCCACATTGGGTCAGTTACTAGATCATCCACCACCTCCTCCTCTTCCACTTGCGCACCATGATCCTCCTCACTTCGTGGCAATTGTGTCTCGTCATCGTCCACCTCTTGTGACAAATTGCCAGTGTCGACTTCCTGTGGCCGTGGCTGTTCAAATATTTGGGCATCGTTACATGGGATCTCCTCTTCCACCACTTCAAGCGGAGCAGGCGAGGGGCACAAATATGGAAATGGACCAGTGAACAGCTCTTCAGAGTGTCCAAGTGTGAGATCAGTTGCTGTCTGACGACACTCGGCATGGTGGGAGGAAGGAGCATCAGGGTGAGGAGGAGTATGCTGTCGAGACTCTCGGCTACTAAAACTTGACCGTGTGGAAGACAGACCGGAGGTGGTGGTGCCCAGGTAACTGGAAGTATTATCTGCTATCCAATTAATAACCTGTTCACACTGATCAGTTCGCAATACTGGTGTTGTTCTGTGCTTCCCTAGTAATTCGGTCAAGAAGTGGGAGCGAGAAGATGTGGCTGTTGGTTGTGGCACATTTTCACCTTGGCCACGGTCCCGTCCTCTACACACACCATCATCAGAATGTCCAGTTCCACATCCCTTGCCACGCGCCTTGCCCATTGTAAATGAAGTAAAATAGCTTACACTCGCACTATCAATGGAAAAAGGGTAATAAAAAGGAGATTAGAACCGTGGAAGAGGAAAACCACAGTTCTATTTCTCTGGCCTACACCAGACTCTTTTAAACAGATATATTTGTGTCTGAACAGTCAGGGAGACACTATTACAGTATTTTTTTACGGCAAAAAATGCCAAAAGCAGGATAATACAGAGATTTGACCCGTGGAACAGCAAAACCACAGTTCTATTTCTCTGGCCTACACCAGACTCTTTTAAACAGATATATTGGTGTCTGAACAGTCAGGGAGACACTATTACTGATTTTTTTTACGAAAAAATGCCAAAAGCAGGATAATACAGAGATTTGACCCGTGGAACAGCAAAACCACAGTTCTATATCTCTGGCCTACACCAGACTCTTTTAAACAGATATATTGGTGTCTGAACAGTCAGGGAGACACAATTAAATTTTTTTTTTACGGCAAAAAATGCCAAAAGCAGGATAATACAGAGGTTTGACCCGTGGAACTGCAAAACCACAGTTCTATTTCTCTGGCCTACACCAGACTCTTTTAAACAGATATATTGGTGTCTGAACAGTCAGGTAGACACTATTACTGATTTTTTTTACGAAAAAATGCCAAAAGCAGGATAATACAGACATTTGACCCGTGGAACTGCAAAACCACAGTTCTATTTCTCTGGCCTACACCAGATTCTTTTAAACAGATATATTTGTGTCTGAACAGTCAGGGAGACACTATTACTGGGTTGTTTTTTTAAGGAAAAAATGCCAAAAGTAGGATAATACAGAGATTTGACCCGTGGAACTGCAAAACCACAGTTTTATTTCTCTGGCCTACACCAGACTCATTTAAACAGATATATTGGTGTCTGAACAGTCAGGGAGACACTATTACTGTTTTTTTTACGGCAAAAAATGCCTAAAGCAGGATAATACAGAGATTTGACCCATGGAACAGCAAAACCACAGTTCTATTTCTCTGGCCTACACCAGACTCTTTTAAACAGATATATTGGTGTCTGAACAGTCAGGAATACACTATTACTGTTTTTTTTTTATGGCAAAAAATGCCAAAAGCAGGATAATACAGAGATTTGACCCGTGGAACTGCAAAACCACAGTTCTATTTCTCTGGCCTACACCAGACTCTTTTAAACAGATATATTTGTGTCTGAGCAGTCAGGGAGACACTATTACTGTTTTTTTTTACGGAAAAAAATGCCAAAAGCAGGATAATGCAGATATCTGACCCGTGGAACTGCAAAACCACAGTACTATTTCTCTGGCCTACACCAGACTCTTTTAAACAGATATATTGGTGTCACATACACACTCAATTTTTTTTTTTTTTGGGGGGGGGGGGGGGGGATACCAAAAGGTTAATAAGACGCGTATTTGTACAGTCTGACTGAGGGAAAAAAAAAATACAGGATTTAGATGAAAAAAAAAGGATTTTTCCTGGCCCCTGAGACCGGGGGATAAGTCTAGCAATTTGACGAGCAGGAGCACACAGGACTGTAATGCACTGTTTGTTGGTATAACCACTGCGTCTCCTATACAGCCTGCCTGCCTGATATCTGGGATGGATATTAGTCATGAGAAGGACTGTTTGTTTGATTTGGCAGGCTTTAGAGACCCTACACTACCTATTTCGCACTATATACCTCTCCCTAACTAAGCAGCACTCTCCCTACACTGTCTGATCCGGAGCGACTGTGTCCAAGATGGCGAAGCCCGGTTTTAAATAATCGAGGTGACGCTGTGCGGCCAGCCAATCACTGTAATGCCCACAAACAACATGGCTGCGGCATTCCAGTGACTGGCTGGCAATCCCTGCATGTTCATTGGCTCTGTAAAGACCGCCAAACGTGCAGGGCGGAGACCCGAGCTCCCGCCCGAGTAACCCGGAAATGCTCGGTGCTCGCCGAACATCCCGAGTAGTGAGATGCTCGAGCGAGTACCGAGCAGTGTCGAGCATGCTTGCTCAACACTAGTACCTACGATAAAAACTACAGACCTCTCCATTCTTTGTAGGTGGGAAAACTTGCAAAATAGGCAGTGTATCAAATATTTATTTTCCCCATTGTATGTTTATATACACTGCTCAAAAAAATAAAGGGAACACTCAAATAGCACATCCTAGATCTGAATGAATGAATGAAATATTCTCATTGAATACTTTGTTCTGTACAAAGTTGAATGTGCTGACAACAAAATCACATAAAAATCATCAATGGAAATCAAATTTATTAACCAATGGAGGCCTGGATCTGGAGTCACCCCCAAAATTAAAGTGGAAAAACACACTACAAGCTGATCCGACTTTGATGTAATGTCCTTAAAACAAGTCAAAATGAGCCTCAGTATTGTGTGCGGCCTCCACGTGCCTGTATGACCTCCCTACAATGCATATGCATGCTCCTGATGAGGTTGCGGATGGTCTCCTGTGGGATCTCCTCCCAGACCTGGACTAAAGCATCCGCCAACTCCTGGACAGTCTGTGGTGCAGTGTGACGTTGGTGGACGGAGCGAGACATGATGTCCCAGATGTGCTCAATCGGATTCAGGTCTGGGGAACGGGAGGGCCAGTCCGTAGCTTCAATGCCTTCATCTTGCGGGTACTGCTGACACACTCCAGCCACATAAGGTCTGGCATTGTCCTGCATTAGGAGGAACCCAGGGCCAACCGCACCAGCATATAGTCTCACAAGGGGTCTGAGGATCTCATCTTGGTACCTAATGGCAGTCAGGCTACCTCTGTCGAGCACATGGAGGGCTGTGCGACCCTCCAAAGAAATGCCACCCCACACCATTACTGACCCACTGCCAAACTGGTCATGCTGAAGGACGTTGCAGGCAGCAGATCGCTCTCCACGGCGTCTCCAGACCTCTGTCAAGTCTGTCACATGTGCTCAGTGTGAACCTGCTTTTAGCTGTGAAGAGCACAGGGCGCCAGTGGTGACTTTGCCAATGCTGGTTTTCTGTGGCAAATGCCAAGCGTCCTGCACGGTGTTGGGCTGTGAGCACAACCCCCATCTGTGGACGTCGGGCCCTCATACCACCCTCATGGAGTCAGTTTCTAACCGTTTGTGCAGGCACATGCATATTTGTGGCCTGCTGGAGGTCATTTTGCAGGGCTCTGGCAGTGCACCTCCTGTTCCTCCTTGCACAAAGGCGGAGGTAGCGGTCCTGCTGCTGGGTTGTTGCCCCCCTATGGCCCCCTCCACGTCTCCTGGTGTACTGGCCTGTCTCCTGGTAGCGCCTCCAGCCTCTGGACACTACGCTGACAGACACAGCAAACCTTCTTGCCACAGCTCGCATTGATGTGCCATCCTGGATGAGCTGCACTACCTGAGCAACTTCTGTGGGTTGTACAGTTCGTCTCATGCTACCACAAGTGTGAAAGCACAACCAACATTCAAAAGTGACCAAAACATCAGCCAGAAAGCATTGGTACTGAGATGTGGTCTGTGGTCCCCACCTGCAGAATCATTCCTTTATTGAGTGTGTCTTGATAATTGCCAATAAGTTCCATCTATTTTCTATTCCATTTGCACAACAGCATGTGAAATTGATTGTCAATCAGTGTTGCTTCCTAAGTGGACAGTTTGATTTCACAGAAGTTTGATTTACTTGCAGTTATATTTTGTTGTTTAAGTGTTCCCTTTATTTTTTTGAGGAGTGTATATATATATATATATATATATATATATATATATATATATATATACACAGTACAGACCAAAAGTTTGGACACACCTTCTCATTTAAAGATTTTTCTGTATTTTCATGACTATGAGAATTGTACATTCACACTGAAGGCATCAAAACTATGAATTAACACATGTGGAATTATATACTTAACAAAAAAGTGTGAAACAACTGAAAATATGTCTTCTATTCTAGGTTCTTCAAAGTAGCCACCTTTTGCTTTGATGACTGCTTTGCACACTCTTGGCATTCTCTTGATGAGCTTCAAGAGGTAGTCACCGGAAATGGTCTTCCAACAATCTTGAAGGAGTTCCCAGAGATGCTTAGCACTTGTTGGCCCTTTTGACTTCACTCTGCGGTCCAGCTCACCCCAAACCATCTCGATTGGGTTCAGGTCTGGTGACTGTGGAGGCCAGATCATCTGGCGTAGCACCCCATCACTCTCGTTCTTGGCCAAATAGCCCTTACACAGCCTGGAGGTGTGTTTGGAGTCATTGTCCTGTAGAAAAATAAATGATGGTCCAACTAAACGCAAACTGGATGGAATAGCATGCCGCTGCAAGATGCTGTGGTAGCCATGCTGGTTCAATATGCCTTCAATTTTGAATAAATCCCCAACAGTGTCACCAGCAAAGCACCCACACACCATCACACCTCCTCCTTCATGCTTCACGGTGTGAACCAGGCATGTACAGTCCATCCGTTCACCTTTTCTGCGTCGCACAAAGACACGGTGGTTGGAACCAAAGATCTCAAACTTGGACTCATCAGACCAAAGCACAGATTTCCACTGGTCTAATGTCCATTCCTTGTGTTCTTTAGCCCAAACAAGTCTCTTCTGCTTGTTGCCTGTCCTTAGCAGTGGTTTCCTAGCAGCTATTTTACCACGAAGGCCTGCTGCACAAAGTCTCCTCTTAACAGTTGTTGTAGAGATGTGTCTGCTGCTAGAACTATGTGTGGCATTGACCTGGTCTCTAATCTGAGTGTTATGTTCTGCTACCAGAGCTAAGGAAAGAGAGGAGATCTGTCCCTACGATAGAACTCAGCTGAATCCCTACGATGTAACAGGGGACCTGATCCTGCGATCAGACCTGCTAAAGTCCTAAGCTAGTCTGTACGGAGACCTATAGATGTGGGGAAGGAATCCCTACAAGTACTAAGGACTGGGAGGAAAATGGACACCTCCTAACAGAAATAGTAGCAGACAGACGAACAAACAAAATATATAGAACAAAGAGGTCCGTAGACCAAGCAAACTAACAGAGTTAGATACAGAGCACAGGCTAGCTAGAAAGTAGTAATACAATGGAGTCCAGCAAAGCCAGAAGGGCGGAGCAGGATTAAATAGGCCAACAAGGTCATGTGACCAGCAAAGGAAAAAAAACCTAAGAGCAAGGTTCTAACAGTACCCCCCCTTCTAAGAGGATCCTCCGGATCCCCTAGGACCAGGCTTATCAGGAAATCTCCTGTGAAACGCTCTGATAAGTCTGGACGCGGAAACATCATCCGACCTCACCCAAGAGTTATCCTCGGGACCGAAACCTTTCCAGGCCACAAGATACTGCAAACCACCTCTATACCGTCTAGAGTTAAGGATGCGAGAAATTTCATATTCCCCGTCCTCCACCACCGGAGGAACAGAGGCAGAGGCGTCACAATCCGATACAACAGCTTTTTTCAACAGAGAGACATGAAATACCGGATTAATTCTCCAGGAGGTAGGAACCTCCAACCTAACAGCAGATTGGTTGACAACCTGAAGCACCTTAAAGGGCCCTACAAACTTGGGACCCAATTTCTTTGAAGGAATCCTCAACCGCAGATTCCTAGAGGACAACCAAACCATGTCACCAACAGCGAACAAAACCTCCTGTCGTTTCCTATCAAAGTAGTCTTTAGATTTTCTGTTGGCCTCCTGAAGATTACCACGCACATCCGTCCAAACTCTCTCCAAATCACCGGAAAAATTCTCCTCCTCAGGCACGGCAGATCCCAACTTGGAGAACGACCCAAACGACGGATGTCTCCCAGAACAACAAAAAAAAGGCGAACAACCAGCAGAAGAAGATGTATGATTGTTCAGAGCAAATTCAGCAAGTGGCAGAAACTCAGACCACCCTTCTTGATTGTCTGCCACAAAACAACGCAAGAACTGCTCAACATCCTGGTTTTTCCTTTCTGTCTGGCCATTAGATTCAGGATGATATGCGGACGAGAACGACAAATGAACTCCCAACCTATCACAAAAGGCACGCCAAAAACGAGCCACGAACTGAGGACCCCTATCAGAAACAATGTCAGTAGGAACGCCATGAAGTCTGACAATTTCCTTGACAAAGGCCTTAGCGAGAGTTTTAGCGCAGGGCAGTTTGACGAAAGGAACCAAGTGACACATCTTGCTAAAACGGTCCACGACCACCCAGATGACAGTAAAACCCTCAGAGGGGGGAAGGTCAGTTATAAAGTCCATAGCCAAATGTGTCCAAGGAGCACTGGGAACCTCCAAAGGACAAAGCAACCCCGCAGCAGGAGTATGTGAGGACTTAGATCTAGCACATATAGTACATTGACGCACCCACTTAATGACTTCCTTCTGCCATCCAGGCCACCAAAAACTGCGACCCACCAGTCTCTTGGTCTCAGAGATTCCGGGATGACCTGCCAACCGAGATTCGTGACACTCAACAAACAAATCTCTCCTAAAGGTCCCAGGCACAAACAACCTCCCATGAGGAGTGTTAGAAGTGGCATTCTCCTGTGCTTTAAGAATCTCATTTTCCAAAACGGAGTCCAAAGCAGCTATCACAACACCTTCTTGTAAAATGTTCTCCTCTTTCTCAGCACCGACTATGGGAGAAAAACTGCAAGACAAGGCATCCGCCTTAACATTCTTAGTACCAGGGATGTAAGTAACGGAGAAATTAAACCGCGAGAAAAACAGTGCCCACCTAGCCTGACGGGCATTCAGGCGCTTGGCAGCATCAAGATATATCAGATTTTTATGATCCGTAAGAACCTGAACGGGAAATTCCGCACCTTCCAAGAAGTGGCGCCAGTGTTCAAATGCGAGTTTAATAGCCAATAATTCCCGATTACCAATATCGTAACTCAGTTCAGTCTCCGAAAAATTTTTTGAAAAAAAGGCACAGGGATGTAATCCATCCCCGTTATCCTGAGACAATACTGCGCCAACCCCCACAGAGGAAGCATCAACCTCAACCAAAAACGGCCTAGTAACATCAGGCTGCATAAGGATGAGAGCAGAGGTGAACCTCTCCTTGAGATACACAAAAGCTTCAATGGCCTCAGAAGACCACTGAACCGCATCAGCACCTTTCCTGGTGAGATCAGTCAGAGGTTTGACAATACTAGAAAAATTTTTTATGAATTTTCTGTAGTAATTGGCGAAACCCAAAAACCTCTGTATCGATTTCAAACCAATAGGCCTAGGCCATTCCTGCACAGCCTGAACCTTAACCGGATCCATCTCAAAACCTTTGCTGGAGATAATGTAGCCCAAAAAACTAATTCTCTGTACAGCGAACTCACATTTCTCCAGCTTAGCAAAAAGCGAATTGTCCATTAATAACTGTAATACCTCACGCACGCTCCGCCAATGAGACTCCAGATCCGGCGAATAAATCAAAATGTCATCCAAATACACAACCACATTTTTACTGATCAAAGGTCTAAGGATGTCATTAATCAGATTCTGAAAAAATGCAGGAGCATTAGTAAGACCAAAAGGCATAACCAGATTCTCAAAATGACCCACAGGAGTGTTAAAAGCAGTCTTCCATTCGTCACCCTCCTTCATGCGCAACAGATTGTATGCCCCCTTAAGGTCAATTTTAGAGAACCACTTGGCCCCCATTAACTGGTTAAACAGATCAGGAATCAATGGCAGTGGGTAAGGATTGCGTACAGTAATTTTGTTACTCTCACGAAAATCCAGACAAGGATGTAAACCGCCGTCCTTTTTTTTTACAAAAAAAAATCCAACCGCCACAGGAGACTTAGAGGGCCTAATGTGACCGGCGGCCAAACTTGTCTGTATGTATTCCTCCAAAGCCTTCCTCTCAGGAATAGTAAGGTTAAATAAACGACTTTTAGGAAGAGTCGCTCCAGGGACAAATTCAATAGAACAATCATAGTCTCTATGGGGAGGCAAAACCTGCGATTCCTTCTCAGAAAAAACTCTCCAAAAATCCTGAATAGGAACAGGCAATTCTCCCCTATCCTAAGCTGCAATACGCCCGTTACAACACTTGTCATAACATTTATGGCTCCAGGATTTAATTTCACTGGTAGACCAATCCAGTACAGGATTGTGAAATTTTAACCAGGGCAATCCCAATATTACTGGAGAAGGCAAGTTATTCAACACTACCAAATCCAATTTCTCATGGTGAACACCATTAATAGTGAGGGGAAATTCACAGACCTTGAGAGTAATATTCTTCAAAGGGGAACCATCCACAGAAACCACAGCAATGGGGGATGATAAAGGTTCAGGTTTTAAATTGAGTCTTTCCACGAATCCCCCATCAATTACATTCAGAGTAGACCCGCAATCGACAAACACCCGAAATTCCATTAATTTTTCCTGAGTAATCGTGGAAGCAGCTAAAAATACACCCTTGGAATTTAAACAGGCAATACGGGCATGACTGACCATTTTTTTTTCTTTCTTCATACGAAGCTCACAGCCTTTAATCAAATGACCAGATTTTCCGCAATAGAAACACAAGCCTTCAAAAAGTCTACGGTCTTTTTCTTGAGAGCGAGGTGCCACCGATTCAATCTCCATCGGTTCACCACTGTTAGTACACACATTTTTATAATCAGAAACTGACATAGCAGAGGATTTGCTCTCATTAACCCTTGCACGCAGTCTTCTATCCACCCGTATAGCTAATTGCATAGCCTGTTGCAAATCTTCAGGTGTAGGATAAGCAATTAGCAGGTCTTTAACCCTTTCATTGAGCCCAGCAAGAAATAGACTTTTCAGAGCAGAATCGTTCCACCCTGTTTGAGTAGACCATCGACGGAAATGAGTACAATATTTTTCCACATTACCTGATCCCTGTCTCAAACGTCTTAACTCAGTCTCAGCTGATGCGACACGGTCAGGATCATCATATAATAGCCCCAATGCAGAAAAAAAACTATCCACTGATCTGAAGCATGTATCACTAGGTTGCAAAGAAAAGGCCCACTCCTGAGGCTCTTTGCGCAAAAGTGACATTATGAACCCTATGCGCTGGGATTCATCCCCAGAGGACTTGGGTCTCAAACGAAAATACAATAAGCAAGCATTTTTAAATGAAAAAAATTCTCGGTGTTCACCAAAAAATAAATCCGGCAAACATACCTTAGGCTCCAAGAAATGTGCTCCAGGACAGTTACTCACGTGCTGACGGAGCTCGGCCACCTCCAGAGAGAGTCCCTGCAGGCGATGAGCCAAATCCTGAACCGACACCATGATGGAACAGAAAAATCTTTCCTTAGAGAATTTGCAGGCTGGACTTACTGTTATGTTCTGCTACCAGAGCTAAGGAAAGAGAGGAGATCTGTCCCTACGATAGAACTCAGCTGAATCCCTACGATGTAACAGGGGACCTGATCCTGCGATCAGACCTGCTAAAGTCCTAAGCTAGTCTGTACGGAGACCTATAGATGTGGGGAAGGAATCCCTACAAGTACTAAGGACTGGGAGGAAAATGGACACCTCCTAACAGAAATAGTAGCAGACAGACGAACAAACAAAATATATAGAACAAAGAGGTCCGTAGACCAAGCAAACTAACAGAGTTAGATACAGAGCACAGGCTAGCTAGAAAGTAGTAATACAATGGAGTGCAGCAAAGCCAGAAGGGCGGAGCAGGATTAAATAGGCCAACAAGGTCATGTGACCAGCAAAGGAAAAAAAACCTAAGAGCAAGGTTCTAACACTGAGCTGCTGTTAACCTGCGATTTCTGAGGCTGGTGACTCGGATAAACTTATCCTCAGAAGCAGAGGTGGCTCTTGGTCTTCCTTTCCTGGGGGGGTCCTCATGTGAGCCAGTTTCTTTGTAGCGCTTGATGGTTTTTTCAACTGCACTTGGGGACACTTTCAAAGTTTTCCCAATTTTTCAGACTGACTGACCTTCATTTCTTAAAGTAATGATGGCCACTCGTTTTTCTTTACTTAGCTGCTTTTTTCTTGCCATAATACAAATTCTAACAGTCTATTCAGTAGGACTATCAGCTGTGTATCCACCTGACTTCTGCACAACACAACTGATGGTCCCAACCCCATTTATAAGGCAAGAAATCCCACTTATTAAACCTGACAGGGCACACCTGTGAAGTGAAAACCATTCTACCTCTTGAAGCTCATCAAGAGAATACCAAGAGTGTGCAAAGCAGTCATCAAAGCAAAAGGTGGCTACTTTGAAGAACCTAGAATATAAGACATATTTTCAGTTGTTTCACACTTTTTTTGTTAAGTATATTGTTAAGTATATAATTCCACATGTGTTAATTCATAGTTTTGATGCCTTCAATGTGAATGTACAATTTTCATAGTCATGAAAATACAGAAAAATCTTTAAAAGAGAAGGTGTGTCCAAACTTTTGGTCTGTACTGTATATACAGTTAGGTCCATATATATTTGGACAGAGACAACATTTTTCTAATTTTGGTTCTAGACATTACCACAATGAATTTTAAACAAAACAATTCAGATGCAGTTGAAGTTCAGACTTTCAGCTTTCATTTGAGGGTATCCACATTAAAATTGGATGAAGGGTTTAGGAGTTTCAGCTCCTTAACATGTGCTACCCTGTTTTTAACGGGACCAAAAGTAATTGGACAATTGACTCCAAGGCTATTTCATGGACAGATGTGGGCAATCCCTTCGTTATGTCATTCTCAATTAAGCAGATAAAAGGCCTGGAGTTGATTTGAGGTGTGGTGCTTGCATTTGGAAGGTTTTGCTGTGAAGTAAACATGCGGTCAAAGGAGCTCTCCATGCAGGTGAAACAAGCCATCCTTAAGCTGCAAAAACAGATAAAACCCATCCGAGAAATTGCTACAATATTAGGAGTGGAAAAATCTACAGTTTGGTACATCCTGAGAAAGAAAGAAAGCACTGGTGAACTCCTCAATGCAAAAAGACCTGGGCGCCCACGGAAGACAACAGTGGTGGATGATCGCAGAATAATCTCCATGGTGAAGAGAAACCCCTTCACAACAGCCAACCAAGTGAACAACACTCTCCAGGAGGTAGGCGTATCAATATCCAAATCTACCATAAAGAGAAGACTGCATGAAAGTAAATACAGAGGGTTCACTGCACGGTGCAAGCCACTCATAAGCATCAAGAATAAAAAGGCTAGACTGGACTTTGCTAAAAAAACATCTAAAAAAGCCAGCACAGTTCTGGAAGAACATTCTTTGGACAGATGAAACCAAGATCAACCTCTACCAGAATGATGGAAAGAGAAAAGTATGGCGAAGGCGTGGTACAGCTCATGATCTAAAGCATACCACATCATCTGTAAAACATGGTGGAGGCAGTGTGATGGCTTGGGCATGCATGGCTGCCAGTGGCACTGGGTCACTAGTGTTTATTGATGATGTGACACAGGACAGAAGCAGCCGAATGAATTCTGATGTATTCAGAGCCATACTGTATGCTCAGATCCAGCCAAATGCCGCCAAACTGATTGGTCGTCGTTTCATACTACAGATGGACAATGACCCAAAACATAAAGCCAAAGCAACCCAGGAGTTTATTATAGCAAAGAAGATAAATATTTTTGAATGGCCAAGTCAGTCACCTGATCTCAACCCAATTGAGCATGCATTTCACTTGTTAAAGATTAAACTTCAGACAGAAAGGCCCACAAACAAACAGCAACTGAAAACCACTGCACTGAAGGCCTGGCAGAGCATCAAAAAGGAGGAAACACAGCGTCTGGTGATGTCCATGAGTTCAAGACTTCAGGCAGTCATTGCCAACAAAGGGTTTTCAACCAAGTACTAGAAATGAACATTTTATTTACAATTATTTAATTTGCCCAATTACTTTTGGTCCCTTTAAAAACAGGGTGGCACATGTTAAGGAGCTAAAACTCCCAAACCCTTCATCCAATTTTAATGTGGATACCCTCAAATGAAAGCTGAAAGTCTGAACTTCAACTGCATCTGAATTGTTTTGTTTAAAATTCATTGTGGTAATGTCTAGAACCAAAATTAGAAAAATGTTGTCTCTGTCCAAATATATATGGACCTATCTGTACATATATAGATGCACCAAAAATACACTGTGTGAAAAATACTTATTGAAATGGAGTTAATGAAGTATTCAAGGAGCCTGCTGCAAAACTTTTGACTTGAAAAAACACAAATATGCTGAAGATCTCCTTGACACGTTTGCGGTAAAGGCTATATAGATTATTAAATACATGGCCAGGAAATAGAAATGGGGGGCCAAGCTTAATCAAAATACTTTATTCCTGAGCTGGGATTATGACTGCCTCTGACTTCCCAAATTCAGAAACTCACTGACTACCTCCTAATCTCCTGCTCCCACTTCTGCCAGCATTAAAACTGCACAAAATCCATATGCGGGAACCCGATTCATCAAGGATTTTATGCCAGAAATCTGACATAAAAAACTTTTGTAAAGTTGCAATATGTATGCGCAACACAAGACTGAGTAAAAAAATTGCAATTTTTGGGGTTTTCATGCTATTTTTACCCAGCTGTGTCAAAGTGGCTGGAGCTAAGGTGGGGCGAGGGCGTAACGGTGTAATGAGGCTTAGTGACCCCCCCCCCCCCTCATCAAATTCATAACAAGCAGTGGCATTTCTTATGCCACAAATCTTACTCCAGTCAAGTCCCCCTCCTCAAGAAATTGGGGCCAATATTTTGTGTGTCCTGTTGCCATTAGTAAATAAAAACTTTGCAGATTTTAGTGGAATATTTTAAAATTTATATAAATCTTCATGTATATTGATTCTACAATCAATTATAATGCGGGATTGCTATACTTTACCATTTAGGGCCATTTAGGGATGAATAGAACTTGTCTATTGAATACATTAGGGTGTTTAGACCCAGCGTCAGTATTTGGCACATATGGAAAGTTCTCCTTGGGAGCTATACTATTATTCGATTTAATTGGCAGCTATCTGAAGCACATACATCTATGCCACATTCATAACAGGCATAGTAGCAGATGGTCTATTGATTTGCAACTTATAAAGTATGGGTGGAAAAGTTGTCTCGACTATCCCCATTGTGAAATTCCCCACATTCCACATTCTATGGTATGTAAATGATTTGCATCTCATAAAACTATATTTCACGCCTACAAGTTACTGCTTTGATATAATGCATATTTGGCCTAGGGAGCATTGAAAAGAGATCTTTGTTTAGGAGAGAAAGCCCGGGAGTCAGGTAGCCCTCTTGGTATATCCGTTAACTGTTTAGCCGCATAAAAGTTGTAAAACAGGCAGCAGGTGCTGACTGGAATGTTCTGCCTCGTGCATCTGCTTTATGTGTTCACTGCACTTTAAACCTTTTTCAGTGTCACATACATTTATGAGAACAAGTAAAAGAAAGGGAAATAGTAAAAAATCCAAGAATTGGCTGAAATATAAAACATTGCTTAATCCACTATGCTTTAGGCTATGTTCACACTGTTTCTATTTCAGGCTTTTTATGAGCTGCGCCACTTCTAAAAACGCTGGAAAAAGCTTTCACAAAATGCTCAAAAGGGTCTTCATATTTATTTCTATGTAAAACAACTTGCTGTTCATATGGTATCTTGCTTCTGATTTCAAACACCAACAATCACACATATCCTAAAGAAGCCATCCCTTGCACCAACCTTTGTGTCCAGCTATCGCCTTATACAGTATCACTACTCCTATACGCCTAAAACTCCTTGAGTAGCATATTTACATTGAAATTTCGTCCTACTTCTTATCCAATACACTCTTTGACAGGCTTCCATCCCCATCACTTCACTGAAACTGCTGTAACCAAAATTACTAATGACTCACTAACTGCCAAAACTAACAGACCTCCTTCTATACCTGTCCTCTGCCATTCACTCCTACTACTGATCCTATCTTCTATTAAGACCTTGCTCTATCGTGGATCTCCTCATATCCCACTAACTGAACATTTAGCGTCTCCCATTCTTACACTACCTTCTCATCCCATCTGCTGGTGTCCCTCAAGGCTCTGTCTTGGGACCACTATTCTTTTCCAGCTATACGTTTGGCCTGGGACAGGTCATAAAGTCCCATGGCTTCCAGTACCAACTATACGCTGATAACACTCAAATCTACGTTTCTGGGCCAGA
This sequence comes from Phyllobates terribilis, assembly GCF_046119375.1. Classification (NCBI taxonomy): domain Eukaryota; kingdom Metazoa; phylum Chordata; class Amphibia; order Anura; family Dendrobatidae; genus Phyllobates; species Phyllobates terribilis. Next base: position 795,779,471 of record NW_027362761.1, read on the forward strand.
TGTCACCTGTTCAGGCTTTTGAGCGCCGTAGATGAAAACGCTATAAGCTAGCCATTGTACAATCAAAAGCCACAGAAATTACCTGTCAGGGCTAAATGACAACCTGAATTAGCCTGTGGATCTATTAAGGTCTCCTTGATGCATGTTCCCCTGATGAACCCCCAAGAAAGGAAAGGGGGAGAAACGTTGGGACAAGGGACTTCTAAAACTCAGATAAGTGGTTTCTTTTGGGGCCCTTATAATTGTAGTGTGTTTTCTGGACCATTGTGACTGGGGAAGATTTGAGTACATATGCCCGATATGAGACTGTGATTCTTGGAGTGGTACATACACCTGAATTTCATTAGCACAGCTGCACTTTACGTGCAGACCACTAACAGTGTGTGACACCACAACCTAGATCATTTATGATACAAGAGTGTGTGCATTGGTACATCAGAATATCTATTTTTCATATACATTCATGCCTGGGATATGACATTAGTGGCACATATTGCTATACCGCACAATAGCACTTTACACAGGTTGTGTGACTCTACTGGGTTGATAATCTACCATACAAGTGACGCGCCCCCTGGGCCTGTGTTGTGCAGGGGAACCCGGAACCGGGCCTGTTGTAGAATGCTGGGGGTTGTAGTCTCCGTGTGGCGATGACCCGGTCCGTGCCCAGGGTGGTCAAACCAGTGGCAGTCTTAATGTATAGCAAATGTCCGACTATGCCACCCGTGGATTGCGGTCAGTGGGGACCGCCGCTGCGCTGCCGACCGCTGAGGCTGATGTTGTTTGCGCAGCCGAGTATGGGATAACTCCCCACGGGAGAAGTATTGCCTCAGGGCAGCTAATGTGAGAGATGATGGGAGTGATGGTGTGAGGGTCCCAGTGCTAATGGTGCTGGTGCGGCAAGGAATCACAGAGACGTGAGGTGCAGTTCAGGGTCTTTACTGATGGTACAAGGCAGACCCTCCCGGGAGTACTGGCTAGTATAAGGGGCCTGGTCAGTCTGCGAGCAAGCAGGAGTTCCCCTGGCCAGGTGGAGTTGTAGGCCTCCCCGTTTATCTGCACTCTTCCTGGCTACCTTGCTGTCAGCGGTTACAAGTAGCCCACGTCCCTGAGTATACCGTGTGGTGCTCACCCGTATGGCTGGTGACTTGGGGCCTTCTGTTAGCCTCCGCTCCTGGATGGCGGCGCTGGTCCCTTCTTTGTGACTGAGCCTCCGGGCTTCTATGGCCAGAGGACCTGGAATCCCCTGCCGGCTGGTTTCTGCTGCTGGGTATATATCAGTCCCCACAGCCTCGGACTCCTGAGTCCGGTTTTAGTAACTTCAGCCAGGGCGAGCTATATCTCTGCTCACAGCCCCTGGCCTCTGCTCCTACAGAGCTCCTGTTGTCACTTTCCCTCTCCAGGCTCTGACTGCTCTGCTTGTTCTGCAGGCTCTGTCTCTGTCTGCAGCTTCACTCACTAATCCGGCCCCAGACCCAGTTTATAAGGGCAGATTCCTCCCCTCCCAGGTCTGGGTGGGCCGTGTTGCATGCTTAGGGCTCCTGACCAGAGAAACCTCCCACTTGCTCTCAGACATAATATCTCTATTACTGTGGCAACCAGACCCCTGGGGTGTCACATTCCCCCCTAGTAAATTTTAGTACTCCGGGACTAAACACATTTTTTAAAACATAATAACAGGGTATAAACAATAATACGATAACATATTTACAAGAAGCTTTAGTTCTTTAAAGGTCACGGCGTGTCCGCAACCGGGTGTCCATATCACCCAAGGTGAAGTTTTAAGGGAAGTAGGGGACCTGTCCAAAGCAAACCCCTTGCGTTGTCCTTGGGCGTGGCTGCAAGGCTGGAGCTAGCTACTTTGGGCCGCAAGTAGGCCACGCCAGACAGGTTTTCTCTTCCGCGGCCGTCTTCGCAAGAGGCACCAAGGTGCAACTATCTACAAAACTGTTCCGGTTATCCAGCGTCCATAACCTGTTAGTCCATAAAAATCTGCAGGGTAACTGAGAAACATAATTAATAACAGGCAACAAACATAAACCATAAACAGTTAACAGATAAATTCACAGTGCATTAGTTTAGATTCTCCAGCGAGCGGGCATCTGACCTCTAGTGACTCTAGTGGACCTACGGAGCTCACTAACTGGTTCTGCACTACAGGGTGTAGGAGGTGTTATGGGTAAGCTGGGCAGCTGTCTGCGCACTCTTTGGCTCACTAGGGGCACAGCAGGCTCACTACTAGCAGAGGGTTGATCCTCCTGTACTGCTGGTGTGGACTCTTCTGCCTCTTGGGCCGGCTGCTCTTCCAGCTCTACCGGTTCCTCTGTAGGCACTTGCGGGGCTGGCTGGAGAAAGGTGAGGACGGGTACCACGACAGCGCCGTTTACTTGTGTCCAAGACCGGGGGAAGTCTCCGAGTACGGTACTGATCATTTCTTCCCTTTCCTCTGCGGGTTGAGGGTTTCCTTGATCTTCTTCAGGGCTTTGCAGCTGCTCGGGACACTTCTTCAGGTGGTCTCTGGAGACAATGGCTGTGGTTTCTCCTCCATCCTTACTGATTACGCAGATTTTTGGGTTCTCATGGCTTGATGGCAGTACGGTGAACGGGTCCTTCTCCCACTGGTCGTCCAACTTGTGGAGCCGCCTCTTCCTCTTCAAGACCTGCTCTCCAGGTACCAGGGGAACAGCGGGAGCATACTGGTTATAAGCCTTCTCTTGCCTTTCTCTAGCTTGAGACAGACTTCGCTCGACGCTCTCCTGTACTTTCCGATACTGCTGCTGCCGTTCTGTATCCCAGTCTGCCTCTGGCGAGGTGTCCTCAGGCGTCAGGACTCCCATATCCAGGTCAATAGGCAGCTTACCAGGTCTTGCTCTCATTAGGTAAGCCGGGGTACAGTTGGTGGAACCTACAGGGATGTGGTTATACAGGTCCACCAGATCGGGCAGTTTCTCAGGCCACAGACTGCGTTCTTCCAGTGGCAATGTTTTTAGCAGATCTATCACCACCTGGTTCATCTTCTCGCAGAGTCCATTGGTTTGAGGGTGATAGGGCGTTGTTCTTATCTTCTTGCAGCCATACAGGTTGCAGAACTCCTGGAAGACCTCCGCTTCGAAGGCTGGTCCTTGGTCTGTCAACACTTGGTCCGGGTACCCGTGTGGACGGCAGAAGTGCTGCTGGAAGGCTCTAGCTGCTATTTGAGCCGTTAAGTCTTTGACCGGGACCACCACCAGGAACCGGGAGTAATGATCTACGATTGTGAGGGCGTAGACATACCCAGATCTGCTTGGAGCCAGTTTCACATGGTCCAGGGCTACCAGTTCCAGTGGCTGTCTGGTGATGATGGGCTGCAGGGGAGTCTTCTGGCTGGCTCGGTCTTTTCTTCTCAGGTGGCACGGGCTGACCATTGCTGGCGATGATACTCAGGTCGTCATCTGGGTAGCGGGTTATGTCCAAATCATTCCAGTACTGTTTAAAGAGCACGTACGGGATGGTGGTCACCTGTGACCCAGTGTCTAGTAGGGCACTCATAGGAATGCCATCCAGTACCACAGGCAAGATTGGACGTCCCCCTACGTATTTATCACGCCAGTTTGATGGGCCTGATGGTCTTATGCCTGGGGGTTGGCCCTCTACCCCAGGTTGTGCCCGTTTAAATGACAGTACCTTGCCACATGTCCGGGTTGATTGCAGCGGCGGCAGATGGGTCGTCCGTCCTCGTTGTATCTGTCGCTGGGTCTTCCTCTGGCCGGTGGGGTCCTCCTCAGTCGGCGCCACGGGACGTCCTCCGGTCCGGATGCCAGCTGGATCTTACCTGGAGAAGAGACCTGTAAAGACTGCACAGTTCTGGTTAGCGCGGCAACGCTCTTAGTCAGCTCTTGGACCTGATGGTGCAGGTCTGTAGCCGGGTCACTGTTTAAAGCCTGCGCATCAGCTCCCACAGGCCCTGCAGACAAGGGCGCCATCTCCTGGTGGTAAGTGATAGCAGGGCGCCTGTGGGTCACAGCGCCACCTGGTGCCGGTTCTCGGAGCACCCGGATGGCTCTGTCCTTGAACTGTGCAAAGTCCAGGTCAGGGTCCTGTAAGGCCATTGCCCACAACTGGGTTCGGTGGGCATTGCACAGTAGACCCTCAATAAATTGTTCAGTCAACAGTAGAGATGAGCGGTGTTCGACTAGAACTGTTCGCCAATCTCAAATTCGAGCTGTTTTGGGCGGTGTTCGAGTTGTTCCACGAACCCGAACGATTTGCAAAAAATTCGGCTGTTCGAGGTTATGTTCGATAACTGTTCGTGCACCAAAAGCGTGTCCTGCATGTCTGGCGCTATTTAGAGCACCAATCATGCAGGGATTGTCTGCCACTCACTGTAATGCCACAGCCATGGTGGTTGTGGCATTACAGTGGTTGCCCAAATCGATGGGAACAGTGCCAACAGTGAAACATGAAAAGCCGGCAATTCAGCAGCGGCATACACCTGTACCCGACAATTTAGAACCGAAAGAATAGGGCATCACACATAGATTAGATAGATAGAAACATGTCAGCCACATATATACGAAGTACAGTGAAAGTGTTGCTTACTGTACTTGTCATTTAGCGTAAAGGATTTATCAAAAAAAATAATAGTGTTTTCATGCACCGTCTCTTTAAAAAAGCCGGCCGGCAATTCAGCAGCGGTACCCGACAATTTATAACAGACAGAATAGAGCTTCACACATAGATTAGATAGATAGAAACATGTCAGCCACATATATACGAAGTACAGTGACAGTGTTGCTTACTGTACTTGTCATTTAGCGTAAAGGATTTATCAAAAAAAATAATAGTGTTTTCATGCACTGTCTCTTTAAAAAAGCCGGCCGGCAATTCAGCAGCGGTACCCGACAATTTATAACAGACAGAATAGAGCTTCACACATAGATTAGATAGATAGAAACATGTCAGTCACATATATATGAAGTACAGTGATAGTGTTGGTTACTGTACTTGTCATTTAGTATTAAAATAAAGGATTTATTATTAAAAAAATTGGCGTGGGGTTCCCCTTAATTTTAGGCTCTAGCGGAGGTTAAGCAGACGGCTGGGGCAGATGTTTGAAGCCTGGGAAGGGGGTAATACCCACGGAGCTTCCCAGGCTACTAATATCAGCCCCCAGCTGAATACATAGCCTTTACTAGCTATTAAAATGGGGGACCCCCCCCAAAAAAATGACGTGGGGTCCCCCCTAATTTAATAGCTAGCAAAGGCTAGGCAGACAGCTGGGGGCTGATATTAATAGCCCAGGAAGGGAGCCATGAATATTGGCCCCCTCCCAGGCTAGAAACACCAGCCGTCAGCCGCCCCAGAAATGGCGCATTCATAGGATGCGCCAATTCTGGCACTTAGCCTCGCTCTTCCACGCTGCCCTGGTGCGGTGGCAGGGGGTAATAGGGTTGGGGTTGATGTCAGCTTATAATGCCAGCTGACATCAAGCCCAGGTTAGTAATGGAGAGGCGTCTATAAGACACCCCCATTACTAACCCCATAGTCAAAGTTAAAAAAAACACAAACACCCAGAATAAAGTCCTTTAATTGAAATAAAGACACAATCCTTTATTGTTCTAAATTAAACCATACTTACTGTCACGCCCATTCCAGCTGAAGCCAACGATCTCCTGCAATAAAAGAAAAATAATAAAGCAACCTCATCCTTACCTTTCCATGGTTCCCATGACAGCTTCAGCTCTGCTACATCGAGATGACAGGCTGGACCGCAGCAGAACGCTGCCATCCAGCCTCTCAACCCGCAGACATTGAGAAGCGCAGGCTTGCTTGCGCTGCTCAGCGTCTCTCTGTGACGACATCCAGATGAGCCGAGTTCATGTCCAATGAACTCGGCTCACCTCATGCACGTCACTGACAGCGTGGGAAAATTCTCACGCTGAAGCGGTGAGTGCAGGAGAATTCTCCCACGCTGTCAGTGACGTGCATAAGGTGAGCTCATGTCCAATGAACTCAGCTCACCTCCTGCACGTCACTGACAGCGTGGGAGAATTCTCCTGCACTCAGCGCTTCAGTGTGAGAATTCTCCCACGCTGAAGCGCTGAGTGCAGGAGAATTTTCCCACGCTGTCAGTGACGTGCATGAGGTGAGCCGAGTTCATTGGACATTAACTCGGCTCCTCTGGATGCCCTCACAGAGAGACACTGTGGAGCGCAAGCAAGCCTGCGCTTCTCAGTGTCTGCGGGATGACAGGCTGGATGGCAGCGTTCAGCTGCGGTCCAGCCTGTCATCTCGATGTAGCAGAGCTGAAGCTGTCCTGGGAACCATGGAAAGATAAGGATGATGTTGCTTTATTATTTTTCTTTTATTTCAGGAGATCGTTGGCTTCAGCTGGAATGGGCGTGATGGTAAGTATGGTTTAATTTAGAACAATAAAGAATTGTGTGTTTATTTCAATTAAAGGACTTTTTTCTGGGTGTTGTGTTTTTTTTAAATACTTTACTAGAAATTCATGGTGGTCATGTCTAATATTGGCGTGACCCCATGAATTTCGGGCTTAGGGCCAGCTGATAATGCCAAGCTGGCCCTAACCCCTTTATTACCCAGTGAGCCACCGCACCAGGGCCCTGGATGAGTTGGGTACAGCGCCAGAAGATGGCGCTTCTATGAACGCGCCATTTTCCGGGGTGGCTGCGGACTGCAATTTGTAGCGGGGGGGGCCCAGAAAGCTTGGGCCTCCCTGCGCTGCAGATTCCAGCCCCCAGCTGCCTAGTTGTACCTGGCTGGACACAAAAATAGGGCGAAGCCCCACGTACTTTTTTTTAAATTATTTCATGAATTTCATGAAATAATTAAGAAAAAAAGGCCTTCCCTATATTGTTGTGTCCGGCCAGGTACAAATAGGCAGCTGGTGGTTGGGGGCAGCCCGTTCCTGCCTGCTGTACCTGGCTGGACACAAATATAGTGCGAAGCCCCACGTCAATTTTTTTTAAATTATTTCATGAATTTCCTGAAATAATTTAAAAAAATTGAAGTGGGGCTTCGCACTATATTTGTGTCCAGCCAGGTACAGCAGGCAGGAACGGGCTGCCCCCATCCACCAGCTGCCTATTTGTACCTGGCCGGACACAACAATATAGGGAAGCCCTTTTTTTCTTAATTATTTCATGAATTTCATGAAATAATTAAAAAAAATTGAAGTGGGGCTTCGCACTATATTTGTGTCCAGCCAGGTACAGCAGGCAGGAACGGGCTGCCCCCAACCACCAGCTGCCTATTTGTACCTGGCCGGACACAACAATATAGGGAAGGCCTTTTTTTCTTAATTATTTCATGAAATTCATGAAATAATTAAAAAAAAAGTACGTGGGGCTTCGCCCTATTTTTGTGTCCAGCCAGGTACAACTAGGCAGCTGGGGGCTGGAATCTGCAGCGCAGGGAGGCCCAAGCTTTCTGGGCCCCCCCCCGCTACAAATTGCAGTCCGCAGCCACCCCGGAAAATGGCGCGTTCATAGAAGCGCCATCTTCTGGCGCTGTACCCAACTCATCCAGGGCCCTGGTGCGGTGGCTCACTGGGTAATAAAGGGGTTAGGGCCAGCTTGGTATTATTAGCTGGCCCCAAGCCCAAAATTCATGGGGTCACGCCAGTATTAGACATGACCGCCATGAATTTCTAGTAAAGTATTTAAAAAAAACACAACACCCAGAATAAAGTCCTTTAATTGAAATAAAGACACAATTCTTTATTGTTCTAAATTAAACCATACTTACCATCACACCCATTCCAGCTGAAGCCAACGATCTCCTGCAATAAAAGAAAAATAATAAACCAACCTCATCCTTACCTTTCCATGGTTCCCACGACAGCTTCAGCTCTGCTACATCGAGATGACTGGCTGGACCGCAGCAGAACGCTGCCATCCAGTCTGTCATCCCGCAGACACTGAGAAGCGCAGGCATGCTTGCGCTCCTCACTGTCTCGCTGTGACGGCATCCAGATGAGCCGAGGTCATGTCCAATGAACTCGGCTCACCTCATGCACGTCACTGACAGCGTGGGAAAATTCTCACGCTGAAGTGCTGAGTGCAGGAGAATTCTCCCACGCTGTCAGTGATGTGCATGAGGTGAGCTCATGTCCAATGAACTCAGCTCACCTCCTGCACGTCACTGACAGCGTGGGAAAATTCTCCTGCAATCAGCGCTTCAGCGTGAGAATTTTCCCACGCTGTCAGTGACGTGCATGAGGTGAGCCGAGTTCATTGGACATGAACTCGGCTCATCTGGATGTCGTCACAGAGAGACGCTGAGCAGCGCAAGCAAGCCTGCGCTTCTCAGTGTCTGCGGGATGACAGGCTGGATGGCGGCGTTCTGCTGCGGTCCAGCCTGTCATCTCGATGTAGCAGAGCTGAAGCTGTCGTGGGAACCATGGAAAGGTAAGGATGAGGTTGCTTTATTATTTTTCCTTTATTGCAGGAGATCGTTGGCTTCAGCTGGAATGGGCGTGATGGTAGGTATGGTTTAATTTAGAACAATAAAGGATTGTGTCTTTATTTCAATTAAAGTACTTTATTCTGGGTGTTTGTGTTTTTTTTAACTTTGACTATGGGGTTAGTAATGGGGGTGTCTTATAGACGCCTCTCCATTACTAACCTGGGCTTGATGTCAGCTGGCATTATAAGCTGACATCAACCCCAACCCTATTACCCCCTGCCACCGCACCAGGGCAGCGTGGAAGAGCGAGGCTAAGTGCCAGAATTGGCGCATCCTATGAATGCGCCATTTCTGGGGCGGCTGACGGCTGGTGTTTCTAGCCTGGGAGGGGGCCAATATTCATGGCTCCCTTCCTGGGCTATTAATATCAGCCCCCAGCTGTCTGCCTAGCCTTTGCTAGCTATTAAATTAGGGGGGACCCCACGTCATTTTTTTTGGGGGGTCCCACATTTTAATAGCTAGTAAAGGCTATGTATTCAGCTGGGGGCTGATATTAGTAGCCTGGGAAGCTCCGTGGGTATTACCCCCTTCCCAGGCTTCAAACATCTGCCCCAGCTGTCTGCTTAACCTCCGCTAGAGCCTAAAATTAAGGGGAACCCCACGCCAATTTTTTTAATAATAAATCCTTTATTTTAATACTAAATGACAAGTACAGTAACCAACACTATCACTGTACTTCATATATATGTGACTGACATGTTTCTATCTATCTAATCTATGTGTGATGCTCTATCTTTCTGTTCTAAATTGTCGGGTACCGCTGCTGAATTGCCGGCCGGCTTTTTTAAAGAGACAGTGCATGAAAACACTATTATTTTTTTAAATAAATCCTTTACACTAAATGACAAGTACAGTAAGCAACACTATCACTGTACTTATTATATATGTGACTGACATGTTTCTATCTATCTAATCTATGTGTGAAGCTCTATTCTTTCTGTTCTAAATTGTCGGGTACAGATGCTGAATTGCCGGCCGGCTTTTTTAAAGAGACGGTGCATGAAAACACTAATATTTTTTTTAATAAATCCTTTACACTAAATGACAAATGCAGTAACCAACACTGTCACTGTGCTTCTTATATGTGTGACTGACATGTTTCTATCTATCTAATCTATGTGTGATGCTCTATTCCTTCTTGTCTAAATTGTCGGGTACCGGTGTATGCCGCTGCTGAATTTGCCGGCCGGCTTTTTTAAACAGAGTGTCTTCTGAGCAGTTTGTCAGCTTTTGGACACCTTTGCAGGTGTTTTCTATGTGTTTCTATGTGTTTTTGTTTGCCTGCCATTGGTTTTAACGGTGTTCGACGGTGTTCTAAGGTGTTCGACGAACAGTTCGACGAACAGTTCCTCGAACATCCCGGTGTTCGACGAACCGAACCGAACCCGAACACTACGGGGGTGGCTCAACACTAGTCAACAGCTTATCTTCATTTCCCACGCTGTCAGGGTCTGCCTGCTTAATGGCTCTCAGGGCCTCTTGTAGGTTTAGAGCATAGTCTCTTATACTCTCATGTGCCCGCTGTTTACACCCGTAAAATCTGAGCTTTATTTCGGCTGAGGTGCGGGTATCAAATGTGTCTTTCAGCCGGGCTAGTATTTCTCTGACAGTCCTCTTCCTCCCAGGTGGCCAGGACTTTACCTCCCTTTGGGCTGCCCCGATTAATTGGGCCACCAGGATGCTCACTTTTTGCTCTTCTGTGAGGGGGTACACCTGGAAGAGGCTATCCAGTCTTTCTCTAAAGTCATTTAGAGTATGTGACTCCCCTGAGTACTGGGGTAGCCAGGTTGCCCCCGGGATATAGGGCATTGTGAATGGCATGACTGCTGCAGCGGTTGCGCTGGCGGTGGCTGTGGCAGTGGAGCTCCCCTCGGTATCCGGCATCCTCCTCCCCCCTAGTGGACGGTGGCCTACCTTGCGATGCTCTTCTTCCGTAGGCCACGGCTCCGCAGTCGATCGCCGGGGTTGAGGACCTGGCGTCGAACTCCGATGACGTCAGCGTCGCTCTTCCTCCCTTCCAGGACCTTGCGCAGCGTCAGAGCGTGGGGCGGAGCGTGGGGCGGAGCTTCGGATCTCGCGCGCTTTCGGCGTCCACGCCCCTCTTCTTCCCGTGCGGCGTCCCGAAGATGGCGTCCGAAGGTGGGAAGCAGCTGCGGATGGCGGGAAGAAGGCAGAAGACGGCGGGAAACGGTCCAAGATGGCGTCTGATGGCGGGAATCGGCTCCGGATGGCGGGAAACTTCACCACAGGTAAGTATAAAAGTCTCTTTTTCAGGCACGCAGTACCTAGTGGTTGCGGGCACGAAATCCTGCCGACTACGCCAAAGTTGACGCGCCCCCTGGGCCTGTGTTGTGCAGGGGAACCCGGAACCGGGCCTGTTGTAGAATGCTGGGGGTTGTAGTCTCCGTGTGGCGGTGACCCGGTCCGTGCCCAGGGTGGTCAAACCAGTGGCAGTCTTAATGTATAGCAAATGTCCGACTACGCCACCCGTGGATTGCGGTCAGTGGGGACCGCCGCTGCGCTGCCGACCGCTGAGGCTGATGTTGTTTGCGCAGCCGAGTATGGGATAACTCCCCACGGGAGAAGTATTGCCTCAGGGCAGCTAATGTGAGAGATGATGGGAGTGATGGTGTGAGGGTCCCAGTGCTAATGGTGCTGGTGCGGCAAGGAATCACAGAGACGTGAGGTGCAGTTCAGGGTCTTTACTGATGGTACAAGGCAGACCCTCCCGGGAGTACTGGCTAGTATAAGGGGCCTGGTCAGTCTGCGAGCAAGCAGGAGTTCCCCTGGCCAGGTGGAGTTGTAGGCCTCCCCGTTTATCTGCACTCTTCCTGGCTACCTTGCTGTCAGCGGTTACAAGTAGCCCACGTCCCTGAGTATACCGTGTGGTGCTCACCCGTATGGCTGGTGACTTGGGGCCTTCTGTTAGCCTCCGCTCCTGGATGGCGGCGCTGGTCCCTTCTTTGTGACTGAGCCTCCGGGCTTCTATGGCCAGAGGACCTGGAATCCCCTGCCGGCTGGTTTCTGCTGCTGGGTATATATCAGTCCCCACAGCCTCGGACTCCTGTGTCCGGTTTTAGTAACTTCAGCCAGGGCGAGCTATATCTCTGCTCACAGCCCCTGGCCTTCTGCCTCTGCTCCTACAGAGCTCCTGTTGTCACTTTCCCTCTCCAGGCTCTGACTGCTCTGCTTGTTCTGCAGGCTCTGTCTCTGTCTGCAACTTCACTCACTAATCCGGCCCCAGACCCAGTTTATAAGGGCAGATTCCTCCCCTCCCAGGTCTGGGTGGGCCGTGTTGCATGCTTAGGGCTCCTGACCAGAGAAACCTCCCACTTGCTCTCAGACATAATATCTCTATTACTGTGGCAACCAGACCCCTGGGGTGTCACACAAGAATCTGTGCATCAAGTACATCAGAATTTTTCCATCCTGAAAATTATTACATATATCCAGAATCTTATCAGTAGCTAATCCACATTAGTGGCTTTTTCTATATCTATGTTTTCTTATATGCTTTTATTATATATGTGTGTCACTGATATATAGGGAAAAAAACAGGGTTATTGAGGGGCAGCCAACGTGGAGCGGGGGCGCCATGTCAAAATTGTAGGGTGCCAACCTCCGCTATTTGGTAGGTGATCATCTATACAGGGCCTATTAGGGTCAGGTAGCTAGCCCTCCAAAATATAAAATATTTTGTATCTCTGCATATATCCTCATACCCTGTTTATCCTTTTATTAATGGGTTTGTTTGAACACATGTTCATTACATTTTAGTGAATTAATAAATGCTAATTTTTAAGGGTTTTTTTTGCTTTGGTCTTTTGGTGATTGAGATAATAAAGGATGACAGAATAAACCAAAATAAGGCACCATATTAAGTAGTGACAATAAATTATTATATATTTTCTATGGTGCTCATTCAGACATCTGTGATACAGTTGACGCGTCCCCTGGGGCCGTGGGGTATTCGGTAGCCGGGCCAGTCGGTGCTGGGGATGTCACGGTGGCAGTGACCAGGTCCGTGGCCCCAGGCGGTCAATTAAAGGGGAAAAGTAAAAGGAAAGGGGAATAAAGTTTTTAGAGAGATAATGTTCGTGATGCCACCTGTGGTATGCGGCTATATGAGGCCGCCGCTGCGGTACAGATCCTCTTGAGCTGATGGTGACGCAGCAGAGTTGGTTCAGCTCTCCACAGGCAGAGCTTAGCTCCAGGGCAATAGATTGTAGTTTTATGAGGTAGATGTTGTTGGTGCTGTGTAGTGCAGTGCTGGTGATGATGCAGCAATAATTCCAGGACACAGTGGGGTGCAGTCTTCAAGGTTTTACTCACAGTTACCATGCTGCTCCAGGTTACAACTGCCAGATTATAACCGCTCACGTCGTCCTGCGTTCACCAAGGAAGGGGTTCAGCAGCTCTCAAGTATTTCAGGAGTACTTAAATGGGACCCCGTTCTATGTTCCTTCCTCGGTCGTCTTCCTGCGCTGGCTCTCGCCCTCCTGCCCTGCGCCTCACAATCAGTGTCCCAAGCCGGTAGCCTCGGATCTTGTCGGGCGACGTGCTGTCCCCTGGATCCTATGTGGCCACCTTTTCGGCGATGTAATTGTGGTAGTTGGCAGCTGCACCTTGCAAGTACAGTAGCCTCCGGTTATCTAGCAGAGCCTGATTATTTTCCACTAGTTTAGGGGCCGGTCCCCTCTACGGCCTGATCCCTCCACGTCCATGTAGATTCGGGCGCACGAGTGGCATCTGCACTCGCCGTGCCCCTGGGATCCCTTCTGTCTCTGGAGCCCTCCCTCTGCTCCCATCCTCTCTCAGTCTTTCCTCCTAGGCCTCTCAGACTAGACCCCACTCCTCTGCTCTCCTGAGCGGAGCTCCTCCTGAGCTCCCACTCTCAACTGTCTGATTGAACTCTCTCCCGTCAAGATGGTTCCCCTCTTTCTTATACTCCTCCTGACGGTGCTCCCCTGATCTACTTCCTCCACCCACACCCACTACATGGTTCCACTCTCCAGCTTGTGACCAGGGACTGTGCTCTCCCTTAGGAGTAATCTCGCCCTTCCCTACTGAAGTGGAGTGTAATGGATGTGGGTGTGTGGGTCCCGGGCAGTACTCCATCCTTACCTGAGAGTGGGGTACCACACCTCTGGGTGAGATGCAGTACCTCTGTGGCGACTGAACCCGCGGGGGCGCCACACATACGGTACTTGTAAAGGCCACAATGCATGGACTGGCCACAGGTCTCTTGATGCAAACTTCACAGCCTCATATATACCTATGAATTTGTCAAGTTTGGGTCAGGAGACCTGTGGCCAGTCCTTGCATCACAGTCTGTGCTCGGAATGTAATACACATACCTCTGATTTCAGCCTTTTGTTGGGTCTACATTGGCTGATTTCTGCACATAATGAGCCAACGGGTTAATGCAAACCGTATGGGGTTGTACAATCTGTTCAGCTCCCATACATTTTGCATATTGTTCACGGCACATCCTGCTAATAACGTTGATTTAGGGGTCTATGTAAATGAACAAGTGTTTGTTAATTTGTCAACTGATCAGTAGTGTGTGGACATAGGCCAAATATTGGGAACTAGAGTTCATAAAAATGGCCGAATAATTATCGGTCCATGTAAAGGTTTCTTTACATAGCTGTTGGAGAGATGACAGTAAACTGTTGCCAGACATCTCTAGTGACGCTTATCTCATGGTCGGATCAATCATTCAAATTTAACATGCTCAAAAGTACACCCCTCCCACACCCCAACATCATCTGTCAAATGCTCTCATACACATGATTGGAGGCTGGATTTGACCACCATTTCTTTCATGCGTATGAGGATCTTTAAAGCTTGTTTTTCTATCTATTAAAGGAGTGGGAAATTAATTTTACCAAGGGGCTGCCTTTGTGCCATTGCTCTGGTTTCTGCTTATTTGCACAGCTGCTGAACTCTGTGATCGGCTGCAGAGGTGAGGCGCACTATAGTCATGATGTGACTACTGCAGCCAGTTAATAGAGACTCGAGTAGCAGTGGAGAGACAGTGCTGGACTCAGGGAAGCCCAAAACATAAAACAGGAAAACAACTTTACATAAAAAAAGTATACTTTCCTCCTGCACCTGTGCAGTTCGGCTTGTCTGAGATCTGTGCCCCCTGTGATAATGTCACGTGACAACTGCAGCCGTTAATTACCATTTTTGATTATGCCACAAGAATAACATGGTAGACAGTACTCAAAGTAGCCGAACAGTGGAGCTGCAGGAGGTAGGTACCGTATACTTTTTCTATATTCAATGCAGCAGTCTGGGAGCATTTAATATGGGTTGTCGCATGTGCATAAGTCCCAGATATCTTTTCACACTGCCTAAAGTGTTCTTGAACTGAATATGCTTCCTTCTGTTCCAAAAGCACACTTTGGGCCGGGTGAAAAGATACTTGGGCCATTCAATGACAAATTAACATATTAGCATGGTTGCTACCCATGGACCTCCCAAGAGGTTCTTTAAGCAATAATGTCACTGGGATACCTTCACAGAGAGGGGCGAGAAGATTGCGGCATCTGGTTACCCGAACTCCTGCACTGGTTAGAACAGCTTCACCATCATACTAAACAGTGCAGGTTTTCTTTGTTCTGGCATTGCTAGGGTTAATCAATTGATCTTCTGGAGCTCCCCATCATGGATTGCCTCTGCTGTTCTGTTTGGACACTCCCCTCTGATATATATGCTTGCCACTGGCATTTGGGAATTTCCAGTGATAGTTCATTCTGCCTGGTTTGGAGATGGAGGAGTTGTTTGGTGTTTGGAGTTGGCTGTTGGAGCGTTTTTCTGTAGATTTCTGCACGGGTTTGTTTGTGTGTTCATCCTCATCCTCTCCTATTTGGTTTCACTTACCTTAC
This sequence comes from Phyllobates terribilis, assembly GCF_046119375.1. Taxonomy (NCBI): domain Eukaryota; kingdom Metazoa; phylum Chordata; class Amphibia; order Anura; family Dendrobatidae; genus Phyllobates; species Phyllobates terribilis. Next base: position 795,794,836 of record NW_027362761.1, read on the forward strand.
CCTCCCCTGTGTACCACTCTATTGTTTGATGAGTGTATTTATATGATTGCAGTTTTCATTTATCCCTGTCTGTCTTCCCTTGTCAATCTGATCAGTGTAATCATTTACACTTCAGCCTCACACCTTCCTAGGTGGGGGGGGGGACAGATAAGGGTAAGTCAGGAGCATAGCAAGGTACATGACCCCGGTGTCTCCACCTCCTGGATAATCTGGGGGACAGGGATAGACTAGGGCACCCCCTAGCGTAAGGGATAGGGAAGGAGCCCCTTTCCCCAAGAAATCCTGCAACAGTACTGTGGCACCCCAGGGGTCCGGTTGCCACAGTGGCATTGCCTCCCTTACAGGGGGTGATGCCAGGCCTGGAAGCAAGGAGGGATCCCCTAATCAGGCATACTAGCATACAACACTTTCCTGGCTCCAGACCAGAAAGGGGAGCTCCTCCCCTTCAAACTAGAATCTGGAGGCGGGGTTAGTAAGAGTTAGTGGAGAGGAGTTGAAGACAGGACAGCGACGAGGATAGACCTGGGGAGTGGAGCTGTAAGCCAGTTCACCCCAGAGGAGAGAAGTTCAGAAGAACCGGACACCGGAGTCCGAGGTTGAGGGGCACTGAAGGCCCAGCAGCAGAAACCGGAGGGCAGGAGACTGCTGGTCTCCTGACCCCATCAGACGCCCGGGACACAGCAGCACCATAGGGCCCAGCACCGCACGTGGGAGCGTCACATAAGGAAGGCCCGAGCTGCCTGCCATATGGGTGAGGAAAAGAAGTTTTACTCAGGGACGAGGGCCGCAGCATAGCTACAAGCAGCAGGGCCAAAGAGATTAGCGCAGAGGGAAGGCCTACAACTTCACCTGGCGAGGTGGATTCCCAACTTGCTTCCAGGCTGTCCGGACCTCCACTACCAGCTAGTACCCGTGCCCCGGTCTGCTTAACAAACCGCAAGTAAAGATGAGAGGAAGCCGCCATTAAGTTGTGGACTGGTCATTATCTGCGCCATCACCTGCATTACACCGCACCAACAACATTTACCTCATAAAATCACCATCTACTGGCCTGGAGCTAAGCTCTGCCTGTGGAGAGCTGAACCAACTCTGCTGCGTCACCATCAGCTCCAGAGGATCTGCACCGCATATAGCCGCATACCACAGATGGCGTCACGAACATTAACTATAAAAACTTTATTCCCCTTTTACTGTCCCTTTAATTGACTGCCCTGGGTCACGGACTTGGTCACTACCACCTGGACATCCCCCAGCATCGACTGGCCCGGCTACCGAGTACCCCACGGCCCAGGGGGCGCGTCATAGTACGATGACAAATAGATTTGATTCACAGGTAGCAGGGATTCACTATGTGCTGCTCAGGTAGCATGGTCAAATATTCTTTTGGTGTGCTGCTCAGGTGGTGTGGCAGGGATCGGGCATTAAGCACATACACTGACGAGCATTAGCAGACAGGTGCGCACATTGTGAGAAGTGCCCACAGACAAGCGCAAGCAGTGTAGCATGTGCAACTGACCAACTTCTCTACACTTCCACACGAGTCAGGTACCCATTGTGAGCTAGATCTACAGTAGCATGTGACCAGATTTAAGTCAATTTGGCTGTCCCTGTCTATGGGCCAGACAGGGACAACTAAAGGGCTGGATGTGGCCTATGGGACAGTTCTGATATAGAGCATGAATAGAAACCTATCTAATAAATCACAAGTTGTTACAGTTAAGGCTCATGCACCTTTATCAATGCCTTGTAACGAAGGTTTTCTAAGCCATGCTATGACGGTGTTCGAATAGAAATAAATAAGATTCATGTACTAAACTTTTGTAATTCCTTTTTTAAGGTCATCTGTTAAGGTAAGGTAGGCAAGGTGCCTAGAAAAACTTAATTTGTTCTAAGCTGATGGTGTTTGCACAATTTCAGAAATTAATGTACATAACTGATAAGTGTAGTAACGAGAGAGGTGGAATGCAAAGGGTCACTTTTAGTAAAAAAGTTGGAATGCTGCATATTAAGCTTATGTGCTGTGGCCTTGAAAAAAAGGAAACGGAAAAGGCGCAAAGAGTAAGAGGAAGCATTAGTAAATATCCAGATATTACACTTATTCCCTGGGGAAATGCTGACACAACTTCCCTTCCCGGATAGAAAGTACAGAGCTTATTGTGGAGATTGGTTCCTGTTTACAACAATATAAGACACTAAAGTGGGTTAAATCCACATACATGTGTGTGTATGATGTAAATGTATATACAGTATATATACAGTGCTGGCCAAAAGTATTGGCACCCCTTTTATTCTGTCAGATAATACTCAGTTTCTTCCTGAAAATGATTGCAATCACAAATTCTTTGGTATTATTCTCTTCATTTAATTTGCTTGCAAGGAAAAAACACAAAAGAGAATGAAGCAAAAATCAAATCATTGATCATTTCACACAAAACTCCAAAAAAGGGCCGGACAAAAGTATTGGCACCCTCAGCCTAATACTTGGTTGCACAACCTTTAGCCAAAATAACTGTGAACAACCACTTCCGGTAACCATCAATGAGTTTCTTACAATGCTCTGCTGGAATTGTAGACCATTCTTCTTTGGCAAACTGCTCCAGGTCCCTGATATTTGAAGGGTGCCTTCTCCAAACTGCCATTTTGAATTATAGCTTTAGGACAATTCTTTTTGTGTTTTTTTCATTGACGACAAATTAAATGAAGAGAATAATACCAAAGAATTTGTGATTGCAATCATTTTCAGGAAGAAACTGAGTATTATCTGACAGAATAAAAGGGGTGCCAATACTTTTGGCCAGCACTGTATATTGTATGGCAATGTTCCCCAACTCCAGTCCTCAAGACCCACCAACGATTATATTTTCAGGATTTCCTTACTATTACACAGGTGATGGAATTATTGCCTGTGCAGATGATGTAATTATCACCTGTGCAATACTAAGTTGGTGGGCCTTGAGGACTGGAGTTGGGGAACCCTGTTGTAGGGGATCGGCTCTCTGGTAAGCGCAGATGCATAGCTCCCAACCGTCCCATATTCGGCGGGACTGTCCCATCACGTCTCAGCTGTTCTCTCCGCTTATACTCAACTCTCTGACATCTTCGTAGCTCCTCCCTGTGAAGTGCAAAAAATAAATTAATTAATTTTACTCACCATCGGGTTTCCTGGGTCATTGCTCACAGGCAGCAGCTCTACTAATGACACACCCAGCATCCACCGCACGTTTTCCCAGTGAATGAGGAGATGGAGAGCGCGTGGTGGATGCCGGGTGTGACGCGCCCCGTCCGCAACCCAGCAGCAACCAGTGGAGCGCGGAAGAGGGACCCTCAGCTGCAGCCTGGACTTGTTGTGACATCAGCGGATATCAGAGCCAGCTGTAGCCGGGGGTCATGTGATGCCTGTGAGCGGCCAGTGATAGCGCGCCGCTCACAGGCAGAAAAGGCACCACAAATTATTTAGAGAAACACTTATGGGCCCTGGGGGAATACATTGGGGGATCACACACTGCTCAAAAAATAAAGGGAACACTCAAATAACACATCCTAGATCTGAATGAATGAAATATTCTCATTGAATACTTTGTTCTGTACGAAGTTGAATGTGCTGACAACAAAATCACACAAAAATCATCAATGGAAATCAAATTTAGTAACCAATGGAAGCCTGGATTTGGAGTCACCCCCAAAATTAAAGTGGAAAAACACACTACAGGCTGATCCATCAACTTTGATGTAATGTCCTTAAAACAAGTCAAAATGAGGCTCAGTATTGTGTGTGGCCTCCACGTGCCTGTATGATCTCCCTACAATGCCTGGGCATGCTCCTGATGAGGTTGCGGATGGTCTCCTGTGGGATCTCCTCCCAGACCTGGACTAAAGCATCCACCAACTCCTTGACAATCTGTGGTGCAATGGAGCGATGGAGCGATGGAGCGAGACATGATGTCCCAGATGTGCTCAATCGGATTCAGGTCTGGGGAACGGGTGGGCCAGTCCATAGCTTCAATGCCTTCATCTTGCAGGAACTGCTGACACACTCCAGCCACATGAGGTCTGGCATTGTCCTGCATTAGGAGGAACCCAGGGCCAACCGCACCAGAATATGGTCTCACAAAGGGTCTGAGGATCTCATCTCGGTACCTAATGGCAGTCAGGCTACCTCTGGCGAGCACATGGAGGGCTGTGCGGCCCTCCAGAGAAATGCCACCCCACACCATTACTGACCCACTGCCAAACCGGTCATGCTGAAGGATGTTGCAGGCAGCAGAACACTCTCCACGGCGTCTCCAGACCTCTGTCAAGTCTGTCACATGTGCTCAGTGTGAACCTGCTTTCATCTGTGAAGAGCACAGGTCGCCAGTGGCGACTTTGCCAATCCTGGTGTTCTGTGGCAAATGCCAAGCTTCCTGCATGGTGTTGGGCTGTGAGCACAACCCCCATCTGTGGACGTCGGGCCCTCATACCACCCTCATGGAGTCGGTTTCTAACCGTTTGTGCAGACACTTGCACATTTGTGGCCTGCTGGAGGTCATTTTGCAGGGCTCTGGCAGTGCTCCTCCTGTTCCTCCTTGCACAAAGGCGGAGGTAGCGGTCCTGCTGCTGGGTTGTTTCCCTCCTACGGCCCCCTCCATCTGGGACATCATGTCTCGCTCCATCCTCCTCACGTTGCAGCACAGACTGTCCAGGAGTTGGCGGATGCTTTACTCCAGGTCTGGGAGGTGATCCCAGAGGAGACCACCCGCAACCTCATCAGGAGCATGCCCAGGCGTTGTAGGGAGGTCATACAGGCACGTGGAGGCCACACACAATACTGAGCCTCATTTTGACTTGTTTTAAAGACATTACATCAAAGTTGGATCAGCCTGTAGTGTGCTTTTCCACTTTAATTTTGGGGGTGACTCCAGATCCAGGCCTCCATTGGTTAATAAATTTGATTTCCATTGATGATTTTTGTGTGATTTTGTTGTCAGCACATTCAACTTTGTACAGAACAAAGTATTCAATGAGAATATTTCATTCATTCAGATCTAAGATGTGTTATTTGAGTGTTCCCTTTATTTTTTTGAGCAGTGTATAAAGTAGTGGACAACACCTTTAACCTCTATATCGGGCAGTGACTCCAGAAGCAGAGAATACAAACAGATTGGATACAGCAGTCTATTTCTTTTTACTTGTACTCTGAGGTGAAAAAAGTCAGATTTTTGTTCCTATAAAACTAAGATTTTTATTATAAGCAATTACAAAACTGTGTTTGTTTGTGAGAGCCTCCCCCAGGTCTCAAACCCACAAACCTCATTATCCCAGGCAGGAGCTGACATACTGAGCCACAAGCTCAGATAATGTCATGAGGGGAATTTTCTCTACTTGATCTTTTATAGCAGGCTCTGACTGCAGACAGATTACATAGAGATAAGCAGTGGATTTCTATGTCTCTATATTATAGAGGAAGAATAAGAGATTTTTTTCTTCTGATAAAATTACAAAAAAAATAATGAAAAACATTTAAAATATTGTCATTTTTAATGCGCTTTTTTAAAAATAATAAACATCACAAATCAGCACATAACGCGGACATATTTGGTGTCCCTGTAATCCTAACGACCCGCACAACTCAGCGATCAGATTATTTACGGGAATCGGTAAATGGCATGATTCATATTTTTTCTCTATTAAACTTATAAAAAATGTATTAAAGATGTAATAAAAACGTAACGCTGTAGCCATGTACACACGTAGTGTGAATGTTGCTTTTTTCTACTGCTTTTTTTCTGTACATTTTCTGCAGGTGTCTGCACCACACAGCGCAATAACAATCTTCTCTGATTATGGCATGTTTGCTGCGTTTCTTTTATGTATTTTCCCCCATATTTGTTGCAATTTTGGTGCAGATGTGAATACACATTTTTAAAGAAAAGCTTTTATTCTGCACTTAAAAATGCAATAGTGTTTTTTTCTTCATGCGATTCTTTTTCAGAAGAAGTCTATAAAGAAAAAATGCACTAAAATCGCAGAGTTCAGCAGCGTCTTCAGCCCACAGTAGGCGAAGATTTCATGAAATTACATCTACTTTCCTTGGACATTTAGACCGTGTTCACATGTAGCATAAATGCTGCGTTTTTTCTGTTGTATTTTTGCCCAGAAATTTTGCTGTGTTTAACTGTCCAAAAAAAGTAGTGTGATTTCATAAGAACTGCTCCTCCTGTGGTCTAAAGACGCCGCTGCACTGTGAGGTTTTGGTGCTTTTTTCTCGCCTTCTATTTGGAGCCTAAAAAAACTCATGTAGAAAAGTGCTGATACTTTATTAAGAATCAAAGCTTTTCTGTACTATAAAAAGCACTTAAAAACGCGGCTTCACATTTGCACCAGAAACACATCAAATAAGGGGGAGAAGGAATAAAAAAATGCAGCTATAATTAGAGAGGATTGTTATTGTGTAGTTTGGTGCGGATCCTGCAGAAAACAAAAAATATAGTATTTCTGCACTGTGTGAATACGGCCTTGTGACTCGCCCTCCCTGAGCGGTGGGGTTACTCAGTGCCGGGCCAATGTATGGTGGTGGTGTGGGATGTCGTCGTGGCCGTGCCCCGGTCCGTGCCCAGGGCTGTCACATAAAAAAATGGGCTTTAGGATGAGTGGTTAATGTTCGACTACGCCACCTGTGGTTTCTGGTGAAGGCCACCAGCGCTGCAACAGTCCTCTGAGGATGATGTTCTGGCAGCTTTGTTGATACTACTCCCCACAGGCGGAGTAGGCCTCAGGGCAGTGAGTAGGAACTGGAGAGTTGTGGTAGGTGCAGTGCCGCGCAGGAATGAAACAAGTGGAGGCAGTAGGTGAAGTCATCTAAGCTTTACTCACTTTGGTGAAGTAGCCGCTGCAAATCTTCTCTCTGCTTCTCGTGGCGCGCTGCGGCCACCAGGAAGGGGTTCAGCACTTCCCAGGTAGATCGGGAGCACCTGTCAAGACCCCGCTGTAGTATGTTCCTTTCTTAGTAAGTTCTCCCACTGAGTCCTCTCCTGACTGTGTGTGGTATGAACGTGGTGTAAGGCTGGGCCCCACTGGATAAACGCAGGTTGAGAGATACAGGTGGCGACTCCGCTCCGTCCGTATCCCCCTGGGATCCACTAAGCCTCCGGGCTTTTCTGACTGAGACGTGAAGTGACAAAGTCAGATATCGGGGGCCGGTTACCCCTCTTGCGGCAGGAGTCCCTCTGGCTAGGCCAGAGTGAAGAATACAGGTGGCGACTCCGCTCCGTCCGTACCCTCCTGGGATCCTTTCGCCTGTGGAGCCTGTCTCCTCTGCTCCCCTCCAAGGCCTTTCTTAGAACAGGACCCTGACCGGGCAGAGACACTTGTTAACTCCGACCCGCTCCTCGTCTCAAGGCCAGAGAGCGAGGACCGTGAATCTTCAGCCAGCTACAGACTCTTGCTGGACCCTGACAGAAGACCCACAATCAAAAGACCTTGAACTAAAGATGGCCACCTATTAAATATGATTCTATAGTGCTCTGTTAAGTGTTTCCTCTACCCTCACTCACTACTTGGTTCCCCCTCACTTTTGGTTCTCCCCCATCTCCACTATCCCAGACCGGGGCAGCACCCTGGTGCATTTAGGCCCCCTACAGGACTGGAGTGGTGTAGTGTTGAGTGTGAAGTGGGGTCCTGTGTGATGCTCCATCCTTACCTGGAAGAGGAGATACCAGACCTCTATCTGAGGTGCAGTACCCCTGTGGCGGCTGAACCCTCAGGGGCGCCACATTCCCCCCTGGTGAAACACAGCACGTCCGTGGGCTGCAATAGAGCAAAGAATTGGTACAGACATTCAAAATTTTTAAAGGCTTTGTAAACAATAAACAATCTTCCCTTTATGGGAGGTTCGGACACTTTTAACGTTACAGGATATATATATGGTATAAATACATAGAACATTTGCAAGACATTATACATGTAGAAAATACTGTAGAAAGTGCTAGTTCAGCAGCATGAGGGACCTGCCCAAAACCCTCAACGTAGGCCCTGGGGTGGCTGCAGGGCATGGAGATCCCGAGTTGGACCTCCAGTAGAGCCACGACCAGACAGGTTTTGCTTCTGAGGTCAGAGGTAGAGGTGGTTTTGCATAAAACCAATAGGGTGCACCTAAATAGGTGCAAACTATATACAATGTTAGTCTGTCTCATGCTCAGTGTCCGCAGGGACAAATGTTTGTTTCAGATAAACCGGGTGCAAAAAGGAACATGAAAACAAATAAAAGTTCAAACAACAGGGAGGTGCATCCTCCGGGGCTGCTCAACAGTGGTATCCCCACCGGGGAAAAGGCTCGTGCTTGCCGACGGAGCCTGACCGGTCCTCTGTGGCTAGGTGCGTGGGGGCATCTTCTTTAAACACCCTGTAGACATCCAGGGCATACCACCCACGCTCCCCGTGGTGGCGGGTGTAGGACACCACTAGGGCACCCGGGTAGAGGTTCCGGCCAGGGTGGCCCTGCTCCAGCCGCAGCTCAACTTCCCGCCAGTTGACGAAGACGTCCCGGTTGAACTGTGGGCTACGGATGAAGCCCCATCCTGCCTCCTGGTGGAAGCGCACGATAAGGCCCTCTTCCCGGGGGCTTGGACGGGTGGCCTCCGCCTGACGGGCCTGTGTCTTAGCAGCCTTGGTGCGCACCTCCAGGTGCTCACAGCGGATCCTCCTCCCTCGCCGCTCCTTCTCGAGCTGGAGGAGCTCCTTACGGCAGAACTCCTCCCACCTCCGTGCTTCGGACTGGGTCTCCCGGGGGAAGCCCATCAGGTCGCCCCCCTGGTTGTCCCAGTCAAACGCTTCTGCCGCCGGGCAGGCGACCGGAGATGCGGGCAGCGGCAATAGCAAGGGTCGTTGCGGGCCCTCTATTGGTGCGAACCAGTCCGGGTTGGGGCAGGTGTACGCCCAGGAGAGTGCAGGGTTCTCTGGATTGGGAGTCGGGAGGCATAGCAGGCCTCCGGGAGTGGTGGTGGCTTGGGCCTCGGCCTCCGGAGCCAGGAGTTGCTCCCAATCGATGGCGCCCGGGGACAGGGGTGACGGCAGGAGATCTAGGAGGGCTTCGGTGCGTCCCACGCCTGGGATAGGGGTTTCGACCTTACCCGCTCTTGGGCTGCACAGGGCCTCCTGGGCTTCCTCCGCCTGGGCTGAGGCCTCAGCAGTCAGGTGCGACGAGCTCCGGCGGCGGGCCTTGATCCTCTGCAGCACCTCTTCCCTCCATTCAGCAACGGCCAGTCATTGGGCCTCTTCAACCCTCCGGGTCAGATCCTGCATTTCACCGCGGAGGAACTCGGCCTCCTCCGCGGTGAGGTGCATTCCCTTCATAGTGAGGGAGGTGGCAGCTGGTGGGCCAGCGACGGAGGGCATCTCCTTGGCTGGGTCCATCTCGGCTGCAGGGTGCGGTCTCTCTGGACTTGTTGCGGCCGCACCCTGTTTCGGTATTCTTCTCCTCCTCCTTTTGGGGCAGCTCCAGGGCGGCTGGCTGACGGGCACTCCTTGGGACGTCCCATCAGTCTCTGCTGGAGGGGGTGGTCGGCACTTTTGGCGCCATTGGGGAGCCAGGCCGACGATGGGAGGTCTTAGGTTGCTGTTGTTTTTGCACATAATGGCATCCGTTCTTCTTGGGCGGGCGCCACTTTGAGTGTGTAAAGACAGTCTTTTGCGAGAGGCGCACAGTACTCGGCGGCAATGGGAATTAACTTCTTCCGTTGCTGCGGGCACGGAATCCTGCCTACTACGCCAGTTTGTGACTCGCCCTCCCTGAGCGGTGGGGTTACTCGGTGCCAGGCCAATGTATGGTGGTGGTGTGGGATGTCGTCGTGGCCGTGACCCGGTCCGTGCCCAGGGCTATCACATAAAAAAATGGGCTTTAGGATGAGTGGTTAATGTTCGACTACGCCACCTGCAGTTTCTGGTGAAGGCCACCAGCGCTGCAACAGTCCTCTGAGGCTGATGTTCTGGCAGCTTGGTTGGTACTACTCCCCACAGGCGGAGTAGGCCTCAGGGCAGTGAGTAGGAACTGGAGAGTTGTGGTAGGTGCAGTGCCGCGCAGGAATGAAACAAGTGGAGGAAGTAGGTGAAGTCATCCAAGCTTTACTCACTTTGGTGAAGTAGCCGCTGCAAAGCTTCTCTCTGCTTCTCGTGGCGCGCTGCGGCCACCAGGAAGGGGTTCAGCACTTCCCAGGTAGATCGGGAGCACCTGTCAAGACCCCGCTGTAGTATGTTCCTTTCTTAGTAAGTTCTCCCACTGAGTCCTCTCCTGACTGTGTGTGGTATGAACGTGGTGTAAGGCTGGGCCCCACTGGATAAACACAGGTTGAGAGATACAGGTGGCGACTCCGCTCCGTCCGTATCCCCCTGGGATCCACTAAGCCTCCGGGCTTTTCTGACTGAGACATGAAGTGACAAAGTCAGATATCGGGGGCCGATTACTAGTGTTGAGCCACCCCCGTAGTGTTCGAGTTCGGTTCGGTTCGTCGAACACCCGTGTGTTCGCCGAACTGTTCGTCGAACTGTTCGTCGAACACCTTCGAACACCGTTAAAACCAATGGCAGGCAAACAAAAACACATAGAAACACATAGAAAACACCTTCAAAGGTGTCCAAAAGCTGACAAACTGCTCAGAAGACACAACTAACACATGGAAAAGTGACAAGTACATATAGTCATGCGAAAAGAAAAGAGGTGGAGGAGTAAAAGGAGGGGGAGACACAAATATAGGCATGTCATGCCCTTCTAAAATCCAAAAAGTGAGAAGCAGACACGTTCAGTCCGCTCCTGCCCGTACCACCTCCGTGTCGCCGGGTTTGTGCCAGAGCCGCAGTGAACCCTGACGGCCAGCCCCCCTCTCCCAATACTGGTGCCTGTCCGCTGGTGGGTCGAGCGAGCCCCCCTGTGGTGGAGGCAGCTCTAAGCTTTTTAATTTAAATTGTCTCTCTAATTTGAATGAATACACTTTAAATCCATTTACAAGGATCTATTGGAGGGCAAGTCTCATGCCAGCAGCCGCGTAATTCCAGCTCCAGTAGCGTCCACTAAAGCTGCTGCAGTTAAAAAGCTTTTATAAGGATCGAGCTCGGCTGTCCACCGCAAGGCATCCTACTGCCAGTCCCAGCCCCTATGCCTTGGGGTGCCTCCTGATGCTCTTCACTGAGTATCCCTTGGTCCCGAAGCATTTCCTTTGAAAAAATTAAGTGTCCAAACTACAGGTGGTGTAGCTTGCTTAACAGCCGGGATAATCCGCTGACTAGCAGACACTGCTACTAGGCACAAAGTATTTCCTGGGCTAGATGCAGTTAAAAATTTGTAATTAGATACTCTCGTTGGATGCTGAGAAAGCATTCCATAGAGTCTCCTGGCACGCCATATATTATTCTCTTAAAAAGCTTGGGGTAGGGGTCTAGGGGACCCTTTTATAGCCAAAATCACGGCCCTGTATCGCAATACATCACCTAGGCTGAAGATAAATGGAACTGTAGCACCCTGAGGGCTCGGTTGCTACAGAGGTATTGCACCTCACCCAGAGGTGTGATATCTCACTCTCAGGTAAGGATGGAGTGTGGATCAGGACCCGACACCTGCATGCATTACACCACATTGCCGTGGGGCAGGGCGACCAATATGCCTCTGAGATGGGCACGACAGTCCCTGTCCCTGGCTGGAGTGGGGGGAGGGAACACTGAGGAAGGGGAACCCTGTAGTGCAGGAGCAGGGAGGAAGCAGTTCCTGGGTGCATTGAGAAGGGAGTATAAAAGGTGGGCACCATCTTAGTTCAGTGCAGAGAAGTCTGAGCAGAAGTGGCAGGGAGCAGGGGCTCTGCATGAGCTCTGCTCCGGAGGCGGGCCTAGTAACAGAGGCCCAGGCCTGGAAGAGGGAGAAGGAAGGAAGAGGAGCGGAGAAGGCTCCAGGAACGAGGATTGAAGGGATCCCAGGGGTGCGGACGAGCGAGTCGCCACCGCACGCCCGAATCCACCTGCGTGGAGGGGTCAGGCCAAAGGGGGAGACCGGTCCCCGAAACTAGTGGAGGCAGGAAACGACCCTCAGCTAGAAACCAGAGGCTCTGACATTTTATGTGGCGCAGCCCCTCGCTACACCCGCTAGGAAGGCACCACATAGGGTCAGGGAAACTGGCGCCAAGTTTACCAAGAGGAGGCCCGAGGCAGCCGGACAGAAGGGTTGGTAAGAAAGGCCAGACAAAGGACACACAAAGGGGGTCCTGTGAAGCGCTCCAAAGTTATCTGGGAGTTGTCTGAGCCCCTCACCTGGTGAGCACAGTACGACGTGGGCAGCCGTTACCTGCAGACGTGGTCTGGATAATAAGAACTGTGAGTAAAGGCCCTGGACTGCATCACTGACTCCGTGTCGTTACTGCTGCTGCCCTGCACCATCACCCCCATCCTCCGCATACACTGCCCTGAGGCTATACTCCTCCCGTGGGGAGTTATGCTACGCTCTGCTGCACCCACAACACCAGCCTCAGCGGTCTGCCCTGCAGCAGCGGTTCACTCTGACCGCAATCCAGGGGTGGCGTAGTCGGACATTTAAACATCAAAACCACATAAATAGTTCCGCCACTGGTTTGACCGCCCTGAGCCACAGAACCGGGTCGCCGCCACGAAGACTACAACCACCAGCATCCACCAAAAAGGGTCCGGCTCCGGGTGTCCCAAGGCCCAGGGGGTGCATCAGAACATTTTCATCACCTTTCACAATCACCAATGGGACAAGGCAGGGATGTCCTCTGTCCCCTCTCTTATACATCCTAGTGACGGAGCACCTGCTCTCATCAATTCGCCATAACCCCAATATTAGGTGGATTGAGGTGGGAGGCACCGAGTACAAGTGCTCTCTATTTGCTGATGATGTCCTAGTATATATCACTCAATCACATATATCCATCCATGCTGTTATGGCTGAAATAGATCACTTTGTTACATGGTCAAATTTTAAAATCAATGCAGCGAAGTCTGAGGCCCTCGATGTCTCCCTCCCCAAATCCATATAGGATTCCATCCAGTCCAACTTTCCCTTTGCCTGGCCCTCACAGGGTATCAAATACTTAGGAATTCCTATTCATAGAGACCTCTCCCATCTATGTTATCTTAATTTTGGGCCCTTTATTGAACAACTCCATACAGACCACGGTTGGCAAGTTAGAACTGTAAGATTCACTACGTGAACCACTGGTGTTTTGTGGAAAAGCACATGTACACTGTGTTCCAAATTATTATGCAAAAAGTGTTTAGGAGTGATAAGGGAAGAATTTGTTTGTTTGTCAGTTAAACTCATTGATGGTGATGTGTGTCAGGGCTCTTTATATCACTGTAAGCAATTGCAGACACCTGTGCTAATTAGTTTGGCAGGTGTGTCCAATGAAAGGCAAGACTACTTAAGAAGGCTGTCTCACATTATTAAGCAGCCTACATTTTCTGCCAAAATGGGAAAGAAAAAGGATGTGTCGGCTGCTGAGAAGCAACAAATTGTGGAGTGTTTAGGTCAAGGCATGACTACAATCAACATTGTGCGATGATCAGGATGAAGTGTCTTGGCAATCAAGAAGTATGTAGCTGATTCACAGTACACACGTGTGCGTGCTGATAAGGGCAAATTGAGGACTCTTTCCTACAGGCAATTACGTCAGGTTAAAAGAGCAGCGGCAAAAAAGCCTTGTCATAGCAGCAGACAAGTTTTTGAAGCTGCTGGTGCCTCCAACGTCCCCCGAACAACAAGATGCAGGGTCCTTCAGAGGTTTGCAGCTGTGCATACGCCATCCTGTCGACCTCCTCTATCCACTTCACACAAGCAGAAATTGCTCCAGTGGGCTAAACATTACATGAAGACTGATTTCAAAACTGTTTTGTTCACGGATGAGTGCCGTGCAGCGCTCGATGGTCCAGATGGATGGAGTGGAGGATGGCTGGTTGATGGACACCCCACGCAAACACGGCTACAGCGCCAACAAGGAGGAGGTGGAGTAATGTTTTGGGCTGGAATCATGGGGAGAGAGATTGTCGGCCCCTTTAGGATCCCTGAAGGCGCTAAAGATGAACTCCATAATGTATGTGGATTTTCTCAAACAGCACTTCCTGCCATGGTTCAAGAAGAAGAACCGTGTATTTCACAGCAAGATCATTTTTTTGCATGATAATGCACCATCTCATGCTGCACATAAAACATCTGCATCTCTGGCTGATATGGGCATAAAAGGGGACAAACTTATGGTGTGACCCCCATGCTCCCCTGACCTCTACCCCATTCAGAACCTCTGGAGCATCATCAAAAGGAGTGTCTATGATGGCGGGAGGCAGTTCACATCTAAGCAACACCTCTGGGAGGGTATTCTGTCCTCATGCAAAACAATTGAAGCAGAAACCATCCAAAACCTGACAAATTCAATGGATGAGAGAGTTCAGAAGCTCCTTTCGAACAAGGGGTCCTATGTGAAAATGTAACATCACCTAGAATAAAGTTTTGAGTTGAAAACTGTTTGATTTCAGTTTCTAATAACCTGCTAATGCTTATAATTTCAAAAATGACCATTTTTTTGGTCTTTATTAAAATGAAAAGGTTGATCGAAAAGTTTGGGGGATCTAAGAGTGTGGCAACCCAGTAGTCATGATTACTTCGAATTCTGACAATATGAGGGTCATGTTGCAGGTAGTGCACTTATGTGTCTTGCGCATCTCGGAGCCCCAAAATTATTTTCCGGGCTAGATGCAGCTAAAAATTATTATTAATTTTAAATCTGGTGGAGCTTAGTATAGATGGCCTAATAGGATCAGTGCTGCACACTGCTACAAAGCCCAAATTATTTTCCAGCCAAGATACAGATAAACATGATTAGTAATTTTAAATCTGGTGTAGCTTATTATAGATGGCCTAATAGAATCAGTGCTGCACACTGCTACAAAGCCCAAATTATTTTCCAGCCAAGATACAGATAAACATGATTAGTAATTTGAAAGCTTAAAACGGTTGGTAGGGTGATTTTAATCAATCATCAAGCTTTTACTCTCCCCAGGATGACACAGGGGTAGAAAAGTCGTTTCGGATCCATGATTTGTTCATCTTTATGAACGTGAGTCTGTCTACATTATCAGTGGAGAGCCGCGTGCGCTTATCTGTCAGCACACCACCAGCAGCGCTGAACACACGTTCAGACAGAACGCTGGCTGCGGGGCATGACAAGATCTCCAAGGCGTAAGTGGCTAGCTCCGGCCATTTATCCAGATTTATCCAGATTGGAAGCCCAAAAAGAGCAAGGGTCGAGTGACACAGTCATGGCTTCAATGTTTACTTGGAGATACTCCTGTACCATCGTCTCTAGGCGTTGACTATGTGTCAGACTTCTTGTCTCCTGTGGCCTTGCAAAGGATGGGCTAAAAAAGTGGTGAAATGATTCTGCAAAATTGATGTTACCAGCAGATACTGTGGTTCTGTTACGGTTTGAGTGCTGAACACTTGACGGTCCCACGGTTGGCAAGTTGGAACTGTGAGATTCACTACGTGCACCACTGGTGTTTTGTGGAAAAGCACATGTAAGATTCTGCAACAGTCTCTGCTGATACTCCTGCATGCGTGCATCCCTTTCTATGGCAGGAATAATTTCTGCAAATTTACTTTTGTACCGGGGATCTAACAGTGTGGCAACCCAGTAGTCAGGATTATTTCTAATTCTCACAATTCGAGGGTCATGTTGCAGGTAGTGCAGCAAGAAGGCACTCATGTGTGTTGCGCATCCAGGAGCACCAAGTCCCTGTTGTGTTGGTGGCGAGGTAACAATCATGCTTCCTTCCTCTGTCCTCTCCCCCCAACCTCGCACAACAGAAATGTGATCAAGGTCTCCCTCATCTGATGAGTCTTCCATCAGTTCATCCTCCACTTCTTCCTGGGCTCCTGCACCTTCCTCACTAGTTTGGCTGCTACCATGCGCCCTGGTAAAACCATCTCCCCCACCCTCACATGCCTGCCGCCTTGGTGCTGCCGACCGTCTGGACCTTGCAGATGTTAGCCCTTCCGCATACAACTCCTCCTCCTCTACTTCCTCCACCTCCTCTTGTGCCACCACCTGACTCCGAATTCTGTTTAACATGTGCTCCAGCATGTAAATCACCGGAATAGTCATGCTGATAATGGCATCGTCAGCACTAAACATCTTCGTCGCCATTTCAAAACTGTGCAGAAGGGTGCATAGGTCCCTGATCTGAGACCACTCCTCCAGCGTGATTTGCCCCACCTCTGGATCTCGTTGGCCCAGGCTATACGTCAGAACGTATTGCACCAGGGCTTGTCGGTGCTGCCACAGTCGCTGCAACATGTGCAGAGTTGAATTCCACCGGGTAGGCACATCGCATTTTAGCCGGTGAAGTGGCAGGCCCAACGACTTCTGTAGAGATGTAAGTCGCTGAGCTGCGGGATGCGAACGGCGGAAGTGAGCACACAGCGACCGTGCCCTCTGCAGAAGGCCATCTAGTCTGGGATAGTGGGCTAAAAATTGCTGGACAACCAGGTTCAACACGTGAGCCATACAAGGCACGTGTGTGACATTGCCCCGGCGAAGGGCCGCACCCAGATTTGCAGCATTGTCGCACACGGCCTTCCCTGGTTTCAGGTCCAGTGGAGACAACCATTCATGAAATTGGTTCTCCAGAGCTGGCCACAACTCCTCAGCTGTGTGACTCACATTTCCCAGACATTTCAAAGTAAAAACCGCCTGATGACGTTGAGCCCTACTGCCAGCATAGTAAGGAGGTGTGCAGGATCCCTTCTGCGCAGTTAGAAAGCTTGTGGCATGACCAGACAGGCTTTGGGTGCAGGTGGAAGACCGAGAGGAGGTTGAGGAAGCAGAAGCAGTGGAGGAACTTTGACATAAAGAGGATTGACGCACAACTCGTGGGGACGGCAAGACTTGGACAGCAGCCCCTTGTCCTGCTGTCACCATAGTTACCCAGTGCCCAGTCAGCGACATGTAACGCCCCTGTCCATGCCTACTCGTCCAAGTGTCTGTGGTGAAATGCACCCTGTCACACACAGAGTTTCTCAAAGAAGCGGTGATGTTGTGTGCGACATGCTGGTGGAGCGCAGGCACACCTTTCTTTGAGAAGTAGTGCCGACTGGGCATCTGGTACTGGGGCACTGCGACGGACATAAGGTCTCGAAAATCCTCTGTGTCCACCAGGCGGAAAGGCAGCATTTCTGTAGCCAAGAGCTTGCAGATGGTGAAATTCAACCTCTTAGCTTTCTCATGGCTAGGAGGAAATGGTCTTTTACTTGTCCACATCTGAGGGACCGAGGGCTGGCTATTGTGCTTAGACGGGGTTGATAAGGGTATCCCCGGCAAACTGCCGGTCTGTGAGGAAGATGCAGGCGGACATGTTAGGTTGCCTTGATCCAAAGGTGGTGCTATCGATGTCGGACAGCGCTCAACACCAGCTGCTGTTAGCACCTCCAAAGAAAATGATGACCTGCCAATCACGCTGGCTGTTGCGGGTAAAGAGGTGGCAGGTCTGCGCCCCAAAACAGGTGTGACTGCTGTCCCCCCAGTCACAGAGGATGAAGAGGCCGCGGATGCACAAGATATGGCAGACGGTGGTTGGCCCGGCCGGCTAGGCCGCATTGTAGCACACTGAGCTTCCCACTGCAACTTATGCTTCATGTCCATGTGCCGGTTCATGCATGAAGTACTCAAACTATGTATTTTTTGGCCTCTACTTAGCTTTTGCTGACAAATGTTATAGATAACACGAGTTGGGTCATCTTTATCGATCTGAAAAAATGCCCAGGCTATGCAAGGCTTAGCACCCATGCGACCTGAAGAGCCACCACGACTTGTGGTGAGAGGCAGAGTTGTGTTTGAGGATGCAGTTGTTGACGTGCTTCCAGTACTACGTCTCTGTCCAGGAAGGCGCAACCTGACCTCGTCGTCACTAGCATCTTCCTCCACCTCCTCTGCTGACCTCATCTCTTGGCTGACTGTGGGTTGACAGTAAGTGGGATCTCCAACCTCATCATCATCACCCTGTGCGTTATCACACCCGTCGTCCTCAGAGCCAACCTGTTCCTGCCCTGACAAAAAACTAAAGTTGTCGCTCCAATCAGGTATTTGAGTCTCATCATCATCTTCCTCATTGTCTCCACCAACAGCAGTTACAGTTTGGGAATGAGGGTCTACATTATGGTCAGAACCTTCTGCGTCTGGTCCTGGATCCGACTCATAAAGATTCTGGGCATCAGTGCAGATCATTTCCTCGTCTGGATTCACAGAAGCGCTGGAGTCGACCTCTGATTCCCAGGCTATAGTATGAGTAAACAGCTCTGCAGACTCAACCATCTGTTCTACCTCATACTCAGACGGGCAGCTGGAGATTTGGGAGCTGTGAGGAAGCAAGTGCGATTGGGGTGACACCTTTGAGGACTGGAGTATTTGTGATGTTGAAGTTGATGTGGAGGAGAGCCCACTTAAAGGAGCACTTGATATCCGTTGAAGCACCTGCTGTTTTTGTGCCTCATCTGGAATTTGTAGCGTTTGGCGAGGCCGTAAGAAAGGGATCTTATCACATTGTCCGCTAAAAGAAGTAGACATTTTAGTTTGGCTGGAAGATGGTCTTTCTTCTGCAGATGTTACTGTTGCTTTAACACCTACCCCACGGACACAACCTTTTTTCCCCTTCCCAACACGCCTATTCCCCTTTCCACCAGCAGCAGGCCTTTTTCCACTCATTTTGGTGGTTAACTAATTCACAACTCTGGAGTTGTTTGCACAAAAAAACAATGGATGGGAACCGAGCAGAGCTGAGTGGCCAAACTGTGGTATTAGGCCAAAACTATTGGCTGGGTTAGATGGAGAAAAAAATTATATTCGATTTGCAACCTGATGGAGGTCAGTATAGATGGACTAATAGAACAAGTCCCACACTCAGCTAGAAGCCCAAATATTTTTTCAGAGGTAGATGCAGAAAAAAAATATATTCAGTTTGCAACCTGATGGAGGTCAGTATAGATGGACTAATAGAGAAAGTCCCACACACTGCTAGAAGGCCAAATATTTTTTCAGAGCTAGATGCAGACAAAAAATTATTTTGAATTTGCAACCTGATGGAGGTCGGTATAGGTGGACTAATAGAACAAGTCCTACACACTGCTAGAAGGCCAAATATTTTTTCAGAGCTAGATGCAGAAAAAAATTATATTCAGTTTGCAACCTGATGGAGGTCAGTATAGATGGACTAATAGAACAAGTCCCACACACAGCTAGAAGCCCAAATATTTTTTCAGAGGTAGATGCAGAAAAAAATTATATTCAGTTTGCAACCTGATGGAGGTCTGTATAGATGGATTAATAGAACAAGTCACACACACAGCTAGAAGCCCAATATTTTTTCAGAGGTAGATGCAGAAAAAAAATTATTTTTAATTTGCAACCTGATGGAGGTCAGTATAGATAGACTAATAGAGAAAGTCCCACACACTGCTAGAAGGCCAAATATTTTTTCAGAGCTAGATGCAGAAAAAAATTATATTCAGTTTGCAACCTGATGGAGGTCAGTATAGATGGACTAATAGAACAAGTCCCACACACAGCTAGAAGCCCAAATATTTTTTCAGAGGTAGATGCAGATAAAAATTATTTTTAATTTGCAACCTGATGGAGGTCAGTATAGATGGACTAATAGAGAAAGTCCCACACACTGCTAGAAGGCCAAATATTTTTTCAGAGCTAGATGCAGATAAAAATAATTTTTAATTTGCAACCTGATGGAGGTCAGTATAGATGGACTAATAGAGAAAGTCCCACACACTGCTAGAAGGCCAAATATTTTTTCAGAGCTAGATGCAGATAAAAATTATTTTTAATTTGCAACCTGATGGAGGTCAGTATAGATGGACTAATAGAGAAAGTCCCACACACTGCTAGAAGGCCAAATATTTTTTCAGAGCTAGATGCAGAAAAAAATTATATTCAGTTTGCAACCTGATGGAGGTCAGTATAGATGGACTAATAGAACAAGTCCCACACACAGCTAGAAGCCCAAATATTTTTTCAGAGGTAGATGCAGATAAAAATTATTTTTAATTTGCAACCTGATGGAGGTCAGTATAGATGGACTAATAGAGAAAGTCCCACACACTGCTAGAAGGCCAAATATTTTTTCAGAGCTAGATGCAGAAAAAAATTATATTCAGTTTGCAACCTGATGGAGGTCAGTATAGATGGACTAATAGAAAAAGTCCCACACACAGCTAGAAGCCCAAATATTTTTTCAGAGGTAGATGCAGATAAAAATTATTTTTAATTTGCAACCTGATGGAGGTCAGTATAGATGGACTAATAGAGAAAGTCCCACACACTGCTAGAAGGCCAAATATTTTTTCAGAGCTAGATGCAGATAAAAATTATTTTTAATTTGCAACCTGATGGAGGTCAGTATAGATGGACTAATAGAGAAAGTCCCACACACTACTAGAAGGCCAAATATTTTTTCAGAGCTAGATGCAGAAAAAAATTATATTCAGTTTGCAACCTGATGGAGGTCAGTATAGATGGACTAAAAGAACAAGTCCCACACACAGCTAGAAGCCCAAATATTTTTTCAGAGCTAGATGCAGATAAAAATTATTTTTAATTTGCAACCTGATGGAGGTCAGTATAGATGGACTAATAGAGAAAGTCCCACACACTGCTAGAAGGCCAAATATTTTTTCAGAGCTAGATGCAGATAAAAATTATTTTTAATTTGCAACCTGATGGAGGTCAGTATAGATGGACTAATAGAGAAAGTCCCACACACTGCTAGAAGGCCAAATATTTTTTCAGAGCTAGATGCAGAAAAAAATTATATTCAGTTTGCAACCTGAGGGAGGTCAGTATAGATGGACTAATAGAACAAATCCCACACACAGCTAGAAGCCCAAAAATTTTTTCAGAGGTAGATGCAGATAAAAATTATTTTTAATTTGCAACCTGATGGAGGTCAGTATAGATGGACTAATAGAGAAAGTCCCACAAACTGCTAGAAGGCCAAATATTTTTTCAGAGCTAGATGCAGAAAAAAATTATATTCAGTTTGCAACCTGATGGAGGTCAGTATAGATGGACTAATAGAACAAGTCCCACACACAGCTAGAAGCCCAAATATTTTTTCAGAGGTAGATGCAGATAAAAATTATTTTTAATTTGCAACCTGATGGAGGTCAGTATAGATGGACTAATAGAGAAAGTCCCACACACTGCTAGAAGGCCAAATATTTTTTCAGAGCTAGATGCAGATAAAAATTATTTTTAATTTGCAACCTGATGGAGGTCAGTATAGATGGACTAATAGAGAAAGTTCCACACACTACTAGAAGGCCAAATATTTTTTCAGAGCTAGATGCAGAAAAAAATTATATTCAGTTTGCAACCTGATGGAGGTCAGTATAGATGGACTAATAGAACAAGTCCCACACACAGCTAGAAGCCCAAATATTTTTTCAGAGCTAGATGCAGATAAAAATTATTTTTAATTTGCAACCTGATGGAGGTCAGTATAGATGGACTAATAGAGAAAGTCCCACACACTGCTAGAAGGCCAAATATTTTTTCAGAGCTAGATGCAGATAAAAATTATTTTTAATTTGCAACCTGATGGAGGTCAGTATAGATGGACTAATAGAGAAAGTCCCACACACTGCTAGAAGGCCAAATATTTTTTCAGAGCTAGATGCAGAAAAAAATTATATTCAGTTTGCAACCTGATGGAGGTCTGTATAGATGGATTAATAGAACAAGTCCCACACACAGCTAGAAGCCCAATATTTTTTCAGAGGTAGATGCAGAAAAAAATATATTCAGTTTGCAACCTGATGGAGGTCTGTATAGATGGATTAATAGAACAAGTCCCACACACAGCTAGAAGCCCAATATTTTTTCAGAGGTAGATGCAGAAAAAAAATATATTCAGTTTGCAACCTGATGGAGGTCAGTATAGATGGACTAATAGAGAAAGTCCCACACACTGCTAGAAGGCCAAATATTTTTTCAGAGCTAGATGCAGAAAAAAATTATATTCAGTTTGCAACCTGATGGAGTTCAGTATAGATGGACTAATAGAACAAGTCCCACACACAGCTAGAAGCCCAAATATTTTTTCAGAGGTAGATGCAGATAAGAATTATTTTTAATTTGCAACCTGATGGAGGTCAGTATAGATGGACTAATAGAGAAAGTCCCACACACTGCTAGAAGGCCAAATATTTTTTCAGATCTAGATGCAGAAAAAAATTATATTCAGTTTGCAACCTGATGGAGGTCTGTATAGATGGATTAATAGAACAAGTCCCACACACAGCTAGAAGCCCAATATTTTTTCAGAGGTAGATGCAGAAAAAAAATATATTCAGTTTGCAACCTGATGGAGGTCTGTATAGATGGATTAATAGAACAAGTCCCACACACAGCTAGAAGCCCAATATTTTTTCAGAGCTAGATGCAGAAAAAAAATATATTCAGTTTGCAACCTGATGGAGGTCAGTATAGATGGACTAATAAAGAAAGTCCCACACACTGCTAGAAGGCCAAATATTTTTTCAGAGCTAGATGCAGAAAAAAATTATATTCAGTTTGCAACCTGATGGAGGTCTGTATAGATGGATTAATAGAACAAGTCCCACACACAGCTAGAAGCCCAATATTTTTTCAGAGGTAGATGCAGATAAAAATTATATTCAGTTTGCAACCTGATGGAGGTCTGTATAGATGGATTAATAGAACAAGTCCCACACACAGCTAGAAGCCCAATATTTTTTCAGAGGTAGATGCAGAAAAAAAATTATTTTTAATTTGCAACCTGATGGAGGTCAGTATAGATAGACTAATAGAGAAAGTCCCACACACTGCTAGAAGGCCAAATATTTTTTCAGAGCTAGATGCAGAAAAAAATTATATTCAGTTTGCAACCTGATGGAGGTCAGTATAGATGGACTAATAGAACAAGTCCCACACACAGCTAGAAGCCCAAATATTTTTTCAGAGGTAGATGCAGATAAAAATTATTTTTAATTTGCAACCTGATGGAGGTCAGTATAGATGGACTAATAGAGAAAGTCCCACACACTGCTAGAAGGCCAAATATTTTTTCAGAGCTAGATGCAGATAAAAATTATTTTATATTTGCAACCTGATGGAGGTCAGTATAGATGGACTAATAGAGAAAGTCCCACACACTGCTAGAAGGCCAAATATTTTTTCAGAGCTAGATGCAGATAAAAATTATTTTTAATTTGCAACCTGATGGAGGTCAGTATAGATGGACTAATAGAGAAAGTCCCACACACTGCTAGAAGGCCAAATATTTTTTCAGAGCTAGATGCAGAAAAAAATTATATTCAGTTTGCAACCTGATGGAGGTCAGTATAGATGGACTAATAGAACAAGTCCCACACACAGCTAGAAGCCCAAATATTTTTTCAGAGGTAGATGCAGATAAAAATTATTTTTAATTTGCAACCTGATGGAGGTCAGTATAGATGGACTAATAGAGAAAGTCCCACACACTGCTAGAAGGCCAAATATTTTTTCAGAGCTAGATGCAGAAAAAAATTATATTCAGTTTGCAACCTGATGGAGGTCAGTATAGATGGACTAATAGAAAAAGTCCCACACACAGCTAGAAGCCCAAATATTTTTTCAGAGGTAGATGCAGATAAAAATTATTTTTAATTTGCAACCTGATGGAGGTCAGTATAGATGGACTAATAGAGAAAGTCCCACACACTGCTAGAAGGCCAAATATTTTTTCAGAGCTAGATGCAGATAAAAATTATTTTTAATTTGCAACCTGATGGAGGTCAGTATAGATGGACTAATAGAGAAAGTCCCACACACTACTAGAAGGCCAAATATTTTTTCAGAGCTAGATGCAGAAAAAAATTATATTCAGTTTGCAACCTGATGGAGGTCAGTATAGATGGACTAAAAGAACAAGTCCCACACACAGCTAGAAGCCCAAATATTTTTTCAGAGCTAGATGCAGATAAAAATTATTTTTAATTTGCAACCTGATGGAGGTCAGTATAGATGGACTAATAGAGAAAGTCCCACACACTGCTAGAAGGCCAAATATTTTTTCAGAGCTAGATGCAGATAAAAAATATTTTTAATTTGCAACCTGATGGAGGTCAGTATAGATGGACTAATAGAGAAAGTCCCACACACTGCTAGAAGGCCAAATATTTTTTCAGAGCTAGATGCAGAAAAAAATTATATTCAGTTTGCAACCTGAGGGAGGTCAGTATAGATGGACTAATAGAACAAATCCCACACACAGCTAGAAGCCCAAATATTTTTTCAGAGGTAGATGCAGATAAAAATTATTTTTAATTTGCAACCTGATGGAGGTCAGTATAGATGGACTAATAGAGAAAGTCCCACAAACTGCTAGAAGGCCAAATATTTTTTCAGAGCTAGATGCAGAAAAAAATTATATTCAGTTTGCAACCTGATGGAGGTCAGTATAGATGGACTAATAGAACAAGTCCCACACACAGCTAGAAGCCCAAATATTTTTTCAGAGGTAGATGCAGATAAAAATTATTTTTAATTTGCAACCTGATGGAGGTCAGTATAGATGGACTAATAGAGAAAGTCCCACACACTGCTAGAAGGCCAAATATTTTTTCAGAGCTAGATGCAGATAAAAATTATTTTTAATTTGCAACCTGATGGAGGTCAGTATAGATGGACTAATAGAGAAAGTTCCACACACTACTAGAAGGCCAAATATTTTTTCAGAGCTAGATGCAGAAAAAAATTATATTCAGTTTGCAACCTGATGGAGGTCAGTATAGATGGACTAATAGAACAAGTCCCACACACAGCTAGAAGCCCAAATATTTTTTCAGAGCTAGATGCAGATAAAAATTATTTTTAATTTGCAACCTGATGGAGGTCAGTATAGATGGACTAATAGAGAAAGTCCCACACACTGCTAGAAGGCCAAATATTTTTTCAGAGCTAGATGCAGATAAAAATTATTTTTAATTTGCAACCTGATGGAGGTCAGTATAGATGGACTAATAGAGAAAGTCCCACACACTGCTAGAAGGCCAAATATTTTTTCAGAGCTAGATGCAGAAAAAAATTATATTCAGTTTGCAACCTGATGGAGGTCTGTATAGATGGATTAATAGAACAAGTCCCACACACAGCTAGAAGCCCAATATTTTTTCAGAGGTAGATGCAGAAAAAAAATATATTCAGTTTGCAACCTGATGGAGGTCTGTATAGATGGATTAATAGAACAAGTCCCACACACAGCTAGAAGCCCAATATTTTTTCAGAGGTAGATGCAGAAAAAAAATATATTCAGTTTGCAACCTGATGGAGGTCAGTATAGATGGACTAATAGAGAAAGTCCCACACACTGCTAGAAGGCCAAATATTTTTTCAGAGCTAGATGCAGAAAAAAATTATATTCAGTTTGCAACCTGATGGAGTTCAGTATAGATGGACTAATAGAACAAGTCCCACACACAGCTAGAAGCCCAAATATTTTTTCAGAGGTAGATGCAGATAAGAATTATTTTTAATTTGCAACCTGATGGAGGTCAGTATAAATGGACTAATAGAGAAAGTCCCACACACTGCTAGAAGGCCAAATATTTTTTCAGATCTAGATGCAGATAAAAATTATTTTTAATTTGCAACCTGATGGAGGTCAGTATAGATGGACTAATAGAGAAAGTCCCACACACTGCTAGAAGGCCAACTATTTTTTCAGAGCTAGATGCAGAAAAAAATTATATTCAGTTTGCAACCTGATGGAGGTCTGTATAGATGGATTAATAGAACAAGTCCCACACACAGCTAGAAGCCCAATATTTTTTCAGAGGTAGATGCAGAAAAAAAATATATTCAGTTTGCAACCTGATGGAGGTCTGTATAGATGGATTAATAGAACAAGTCCCACACACAGCTAGAAGCCCAATATTTTTTCAGAGCTAGATGCAGAAAAAAAATATATTCAGTTTGCAACCTGATGGAGGTCAGTATAGATGGACTAATAAAGAAAGTCCCACACACTGCTAGAAGGCCAAATATTTTTTCAGAGCTAGATGCAGAAAAAAATTATATTCAGTTTGCAACCTGATGGAGGTCAGTATAGATGGACTAATAGAACAAGTCCCACACACAGCTAGAAGCCCAAATATTTTTTGAGAGGTAGATGCAGATAAAAATTATTTTTAATTTGCAACCTGATGGAGGTCAGTATAGATGGACTAATAGAGAAAGTCCCACACACTGCTAGAAGGCCAAATATTTCTTCAGATCTAGATGCAGATAAAATTTATTTTTAATTTGCAACCTGATGGAGGTCAGTATAGATGGACTAATAGAGAAAGTCCCACACACTGCTAGAAGGCCAAATATTTTTTCAGAGCTAGATGCAGAAAAAAATTATATTCAGTTTGCAACCTGATGGAGGTCAGTATAGATGGACTAATAGAACAAGTCCCACACACTGCTAGAAGCCCAAATATTTTTTCAGAGCTAGATGCAGAAAAAAATTATATTCAATTTGCAACCTGATGGAGGTCAGTATAGATGGACTAATAGAATGATGCTATGCCCAAAAGATTTTACTTCACTAGGTGCAGTAAAAAAATTGGTATTCTATACACAGGTGGTATATCTTGCAACACAGATAGGCTACTCCACTGACTAACACACTCTGCAATAGGCCAAAAAGGATTAGCTTTGCTAGATTCATCCAAATGCTGTGAAAAAAACTTGCACAGCACTTGCACAGACCTGCCTGGCAAAAACTCATAGGAACTCATGTAACCTAGTCCTGAAAAGGACTGCAATTACAATTAGTCTTTACTCCCACAATCTATCTATTTAAGAGCACAGACCTGCCTGAGAAAAGTCGTAGGAAATGCTGTAACCTAGTCCTTAAAAGGACTGCAATCACAACTATTCCCTACTCCCAAGCTATCTGTAGATTTGTGCGAAAATTGGCTTGAAATTAACAAGGTATAGCGCACACAGCAACAGCGGTGCCGTCTAACACGCAGCTGCAGCAGTGAGAAAATGGTGGCGACGGGGAAAATGGCTTGGTCTTATAGGGCAAGGACATGTGACATACACTGCCAATGACACATGCCCTTGCTTGTGTGAAAAACAGCAGTTCGCTCCGTGTGTGCGCTGCTGATAGGCTGACAGACTGCACCTCCCCACTGCAAATGCGGGAAAGAGAAAAAAAAATGGAGATCTTCATTATTCCTGCAGAGATCCATCCCCTGCCCCTCCCCCCACCCCGCTGTACACTCAAACTGCATATTAACATTAATTTTCATCATTACTGAGAAAAAATCCAGTTATGATTTTGGTGCACGAACAGTTATCGAACATAACCTCGAACAGCCGAATTTTTCTCAAATCGTTCGTGTTCGCCGAACGGCTCGAACACCGCCCAAAACAGCTCGAATTTGAGATTGGCGAACAGTTCGAGTAGAACAACGCTCATCTCTACCGATTACCCCTCTTGCGGCAGGAGTCCCTCTGGCTAGGCCAGAGTGAAGAATACAGGTGGCGACTCTGCTCCGTCCGTACCCTCCTGGGATCCTTTCGCCTGTGGAGCCTGTCTCCTCTGCTCCCCTCCAAGGCCTTTCTTAGAACAGGACCCTGAGCGGGCAGAGACACTTGTTAACGCCGACCCGCTCCTCGTCTCAAGGCCAGAGAGCGAGGACCGTGAATCTTCAGCCAGCTACAGACTCTTGCTGGACCCTGACAGAAGACCCACAATCAAAAGACCTTGAACTAAAGATGGCCACCTATTAATTATGATTCTATAGTGCTCTGTTAAGTGTTTCCTCCACTCTCACTCACTACTTGGTTCCCCCTCACTTTTGGTTCACCCCCATCTCCACTATCCCGGACCGGGGCAGCACCCTGGTGCATTTAGGCCACCTACAGGACTGGAGTGGTGTAGTGTTGAGTGTGAAGTGGGGTCCTGTGTGATGCTCCATCCTTACCTGGAAGAGGAGATACCACACCTCTATGTGAGGTGCAGTACCCCTGTGGCGACTGAACCCTCAGGGGCGCCACACATGCAGACACCAAATAGTCAGATGTCGTATAGTGACGCTACATAAAGGTGAGAAAGTTCTGGCAGCTCCGACTGTGAATGAAGGAGGAAAAAATAATCTACAGGTCCCAACTAGAGATGAGAAGGATGCACAGATGATGTCACATTGCCCTGAGTGATCAAAAGCCGCCGGGGACGCCAGAACATTTGTATCCTCTCGTCCAGCCATCAGGTAGCACTGATCTGGACGCTGGACCAGAGACCCATGAATCCATCCACACATCTCTAGCATCAACTGTCCCATATACAGCAGACAGTCCTGGATTTGGGTCTGTGCCCTGCAGTCTCGGGCGTCTGCTGAATGTCCCTCACTACAAGCACCCTCCTGACATCTCCTCCTGCCAGGGGAGAAAGAAATGGTAAATGGGCGTGGAATGGTGTGTGGCAAGGGGTGTGGCCAAAATTTGCCACCTGTCCCTCTTTCTGTTCTTCAAAAGTTGGGAGGTATGGCTGATGCACACACAGGGGTCTTATTTGTTGGTTCAAAACAAACAAGCGGTTTATTAGATGTCCATGAAGGTGGGGATATGTGAGCAGCCAGTCCAACCCATCTCTTTAACTGCTTGTAAACCTGGCACTGGACACGCCCTATTAACTCTCTCAGCACTATAGGCCTACCTTACTAAAAACCCATCTGTCTTGTCACATTACTTTACTGGTCTAAAACCCTCTTGTGATGTCACAGTTGTGATATAACAATGGCCTGCCTTACTGAAATCGACTTGTTATGTTGCAATACAGTATATTAGTTACCTAATATGTCAAAGTATATTACCTGATTAAAATCTTCTTTCTGTCTACTTGATGGAAATACATTTGTGAAGTCATGGTAGCTTTACTAATTCATACATTGCTGTAATGTCACTGTAGCTTACTTGTTGGAAAGCCATTTGAGATGATATAGAAGTTTACCTTAAGGCTATGTGTGTTAGAACCTTGCTCTTAGGTTTTTTTTCCTTTGCTGGTCACATGACCTTGTTGGCCTATTTAATCCTGCTCCGCCCTTCTGGCTTTGCTGGACTTCATTGTATATCTACTTTCTAGCTAGCCTGTGCTCTGTATCTAACTCTGTTAGTTTGCTTGGTCTACGGACCTCTATGTTCTATATATGTTGTTTGTTCGTCTGTCTGCTACTATTTCTGTTAGGAGGTGTCCATTTTCCTCCCAGTCCTTAGTACTTGTAGGGATTCCTTCCCCACATCTATAGGTCTCCGTACAGACTAGTTTAGGACTTTAGCAGGTCTGATCGCAGGATCAGGTTCCCTGTTACTTCGTAGGGATTCAGCTGAGTTCTATCGTAGGGACAGATCTCCTCTCTTTCCTTAGCTCTGGTAGCAGAACATAACAGTAAGTCCAGCCTGCAAATTCTCTAAGGAAAGATTTTTCTGTTCCATCATGGTGTCGGTTCAGGATTTGGCTCATCGCCTGCAGGGACTCTCTCTGGAGGTGGCCGAGCTCCGTCAGCACGTGAGTAGCTGTCCTGGAGCACATTTCTTGGAGCCTAAGGTATGTTTGGCGGATTTATTTTTTGGTGAACACCGAGAATTTTTTTCATTTAAAAATGCTTGCTTATTGTATTTTCGTTTGAGACCTAAGTCCTCTGGGGATGAATCCCAGCGCGTAGGGTTCATAATGTCACTTTTGCGCAAAGAGCCTCAGGAGTGGGCCTTTTCTTTGCAACCTAGTGATACATGCTTCAGATCAGTGGATAGTTTTTTTTCTGCTTTGGGACTATTATATGATGATCCTGACCGTGTCGCATCAGCTGAGACTGAGTTGAGACGTTTAAAACAGGGATCAGGTAATGTGGAAAAATACTGTACTCATTTCCGTCGTTGGTCTACTCAAACAGGGTGGAACGATTCTGCTCTGAAAAGTCTATTTCTTGCTGGTCTCAGTGAAAGGGTTAAAGACCTGCTAATTGCTTATCCTACACCTGAAGATTTGCAACAGGCTATGCAATTAGCTATACGGGTGGATAGAAGACTGCGTGCAAGGGTTAATGAGAGCAAATCCTCTGCTATGTCAGTTTCTGGTTATGAGAATGTGTGTACTAACAGTGGTGAACCGATGGAGATTGGATCGGTGGCACCTCGCTCTCAAGAAAAAGACCGTCGATTTTTTGAAGGCTTGTGTTTCTATTGCGGAAAATCTGGTCATTTGATTAAAGGCTGTGAGCTTCGTATGAAGAAAGAAAAAAAAATGGTCAGTCATGCCCGTATTGCCTGTTTAAATTCCAAGGGTGTATTTTTAGCTGCTTCCACGATTGCTCAGGAAAAATTAATGGAATTTCGGGTGTTTGTCGATTGTGGGTCTACTCTGAATGTAATTGATGGGGGATTCGTAGAAAGACTCAATTTAAAACCTGAACCTTTATCATCCCCCATTGCTGTGGTTTCTGTGGATGGTTCCCCTTTGAAGAATATTACTCTCAAGGTCTGTGAATTTCCTCTCACTATTAATGGTGTTCACCATGAGAAATTGGATTTGGTAGTGTTGAATAACTTGCCTTCTCCAGTAATATTGGGATTGCCCTGGTTAAAATTTCACAATCCTGTACTGGATTGGTCTACCAGTGAAATTAAATCCTGGAGCCATAAATGTTATGACAAGTGTTGTAACGGGCGTATTGCAGCTTTGGATAGGGGAGAATTGCCTGTTCCTATTCAGGATTTTTGGAGAGTTTTTTCTGAGAAGGAATCGCAGGTTTTGCCTCCCCATAGAGACTATGATTGTTCTATTGAATTTGTCCCTGGAGCGACTCTTCCTAAAAGTCGTTTATTTAACCTTACTATTCCTGAGAGGAAGGCTTTGGAGGAATACATACAGACAAGTTTGGCCGCCGGTCACATTAGGCCCTCTAAGTCTCCTGTGGCGGTTGGATTTTTTTTTGTAAAAAAAAAGGACGGCGGTTTACGTCCTTGTCTGGATTTTCGTGAGATTAACAAAATTACTGTACGCAATCCTTACCCACTGCCATTGATTCCTGATCTGTTTAACCAGTTAATGGGGGCCAAGTAGTTCTCTAAAATTGACCTTAAGGGGGCATACAATCTGTTGCGCATGAAGGAGGGTGACGAATGGAAGACTGCTTTTAACACTCCTGTGGGTCATTTTGAGAATCTGGTTATGCCTTTTGGTCTTACTAATGCTCCTGCATTTTTTCAGAATCTGATTAATGACATCCTTAGACCTTTGATCTGTAAAAATGTGGTTGTGTATTTGGATGACATTTTGATTTATTTGCCGGATCTGGAGTCTCATTGGCGGAGCGTGCGTGAGGTATTACAGTTATTAATGGACAATTCGCTTTTTGCTAAGCTGGAGAAATGTGAGTTCGCTGTACAGAGAATTAGTTTTTTGGGCTACATTATCTCCAGCAAAGGTTTTGAGATGGATCCGGTTAAGGTTCAGGCTGTGCAGGAATGGCCTAGGCCTATTGGTTTGAAAGCGATACAGAGGTTTTTGGGTTTCGCCAATTACTACAGAAAATTCATAAAAAATTTTTCTAGTATTGTCAAACCTCTGACTGATCTCACCAGGAAAGGTGCTGATGCGGTTCAGTGGTCTTCTGAGGCCATTGAAGCTTTTGTGTATCTCAAGGAGAGGTTCACCTCTGCTCCCATCCTTATGCAGCCTGATGTTACTAGGCCGTTTTTGGTTGAGGTTGATGCTTCCTCTGTGGGGGTTGGCGCAGTATTGTCTCAGGATAACGGGGATGGATTACATCCCTGTGCCTTTTTTTCAAAAAAATTTTCGGAGACTGAACTGAATTACGATATTGGTAATCGGGAATTATTGGCTATTAAACTCGCATTTGAACACTGGCGCCACTTCTTGGAAGGTGCGGAATTTCCCGTTCAGGTTCTTACGGATCATAAAAATCTGATATATCTTGATGCTGCCAAGCGCCTGAATGCCCGTCAGGCTAGGTGGGCACTGTTTTTCTCGCGGTTTAATTTCTCCGTTACTTACATCCCTGGTACTAAGAATGTTAAGGCGGACGCCTTGTCTCGCAGTTTTTCTCCCATAGTCGGTGCTGAGAAAGAGGAGAACATTTTACAAGAAGGTGTTGTGATAGCTGCTTTGGACTCCGTTTTGGAAAATGAGATTCTTAAAGCACAGGAGAATGCCCCTTCTAACACTCCTCATGGGAGGTTGTTTGTGCCTGGGACCTTTAGGAGAGATTTGTTTGTTGAGTGTCACGAATCTCGGTTGGCAGGTCATCCCGGAATCTCTGAGACCAAGAGACTGGTGGGTCGCAGTTTTTGGTGGCCTGGATGGCAGAAGGAAGTCATTAAGTGGGTGCGTCAATGTACTATATGTGCTAGATCTAAGTCCTCACATACTCCTGCTGCGGGGTTGCTTTGTCCTTTGGAGGTTCCCAGTGCTCCTTGGACACATTTGGCTATGGACTTTATAACTGACCTTCCCCCCTCTGAGGGTTTTACTGTCATCTGGGTGGTCGTGGACCGTTTTAGCAAGATGTGTCACTTGGTTCCTTTCGTCAAACTGCCCTGCGCTAAAACTCTCGCTAAGGCCTTTGTCAAGGAAATTGTCAGACTTCATGGCGTTCCTACTGACATTGTTTCTGATAGGGGTCCTCAGTTCGTGGCTCGTTTTTGGCGTGCCTTTTGTGATAGGTTGGGAGTTCATTTGTCGTTCTCGTCCGGATATCATCCTGAATCTAATGGTCAGACAGAAAGGAAAAACC
The DNA here is from genome assembly GCF_046119375.1 of Phyllobates terribilis. Lineage (NCBI taxonomy): Eukaryota > Metazoa > Chordata > Amphibia > Anura > Dendrobatidae > Phyllobates > Phyllobates terribilis. The sequence continues at coordinate 795,827,681 of NW_027362761.1, forward strand.
AGGATGTTGAGCAGTTCTTGCGTTGTTTTGTGGCAGACAATCAAGAGGGGTGGTCTGAGTTTCTGCCACTTGCTGAATTTGCTCTGAACAATCATACATCTTCTTCTGCTGGTTGTTCGCCTTTTTTTTGTTGTTCTGGGAGACATCCGTCGTTTGGGTCGTTCTCCAAGTTGGGATCTGCCGTGCCTGAGGAGGAGAATTTTTCCGGTGATTTGGAGAGAGTTTGGACGGATGTGCGTGGTAATCTTCAGGAGGCCAACAGAAAATCTAAAGACTACTTTGATAGGAAACGACAGGAGGTTTTGTTCGCTGTTGGTGACATGGTTTGGTTGTTCTCTAGGAATCTGCGGTTGAGGATTCCTTCAAAGAAATTGGGTCCCAAGTTTGTAGGGCCCTTTAAGGTGCTTCAGGTTGTCAACCAATCTGCTGTTAGGTTGGAGGTTCCTACCTCCTGGAGAATTAATCCGGTATTTCATGTCTCTCTGTTGAAAAAAGCTGTTGTATCGGATTGTGACGCCTCTGCCTCTGTTCCTCCGGTGGTGGAGGACGGGGAATATGAAATTTCTCGCATCCTTAACTCTAGACGGTATAGAGGTAGTTTGCAGTATCTTGTGGCCTGGAAAGGTTTCGGTCCCGAGGATAACTCTTGGGTGAGGTCGGATGATGTTTCCGCGTCCAGACTTATCAGAGCGTTTCACAGGAGATTTCCTGATAAGCCTGGTCCTAGGGGATCCGGAGGATCCTCTTAGAAGGGGGGGTACTGTTAGAACCTTGCTCTTAGGTTTTTTTTCCTTTGCTGGTCACATGACCTTGTTGGCCTATTTAATCCTGCTCCGCCCTTCTGGCTTTGCTGGACTTCATTGTATATCTACTTTCTAGCTAGCCTGTGCTCTGTATCTAACTCTGTTAGTTTGCTTGGTCTACGGACCTCTATGTTCTATATATGTTGTTTGTTCGTCTGTCTGCTACTATTTCTGTTAGGAGGTGTCCATTTTCCTCCCAGTCCTTAGTACTTGTAGGGATTCCTTCCCCACATCTATAGGTCTCCGTACAGACTAGTTTAGGACTTTAGCAGGTCTGATCGCAGGATCAGGTTCCCTGTTACTTCGTAGGGATTCAGCTGAGTTCTATCGTAGGGACAGATCTCCTCTCTTTCCTTAGCTCTGGTAGCAGAACATAACAATGTGTGCATGTTCAGTATTTGATTGCAGAAATTTCTACAAGGTTTCTGCATCTCTTGGCATCAAAAACGCTGTGCGATTTTGGTGCATTTGTGATGCGTTTTTTTAATACGTTTTTGTACAGCAATGAATGCTTTTTGGAGCTAAATAAAGATAGTTCAAAAAAGAAACGTGGGGCATTGCTTTAACCCTTGGATAACCGTCGGACCTGGGGTGAGTATATTGGTTAATTTAAATGAAAATATGTCTGCTTTATTTAAAAAAAAGTGTTTTATTCTTGCTGTGTGTGTTTATTTAAATCTTTACTTACAGGTTTAGTAATGAGGGTGTCTGGCTGACCCCTCTTCATTACTAAAGCTAGGGCTAGGTGTCAGCAACACCTAATCCCATTACTCCTAATGCCGCACTTGTTTTGTCAGTACATGCGGTTCCACCGCATGTAATAACATTTCAATCGCTAGTCTCCGCTACGAAAATTGACATGCTGTGGGTGAGTTTTGGTACATGCCCATGATCAGGAAATGCTGCGGGGTTTACACTGCATATTTGTGCAGCATCAAATCTGCAGCGGCCAGATGTTACAGTATAGTGAATGGGATTTCTAGAAATCCCATGTCCACTATGTGTGCATCTGAGGCTGCAGATCACCTGCGGACATTGACATGCGGCTCGTCTTTCAAGACTGCAGCATGTCAATTTCTCTTGCAAAGTCGCTAGTCTCCGCAACAGAAATTTGACCCCTAGAATGTATTGACTGCTGTAAATCCGCATGGTTCAGTGAACACATTCAGATTTACCTGCGTTCAATAGAATGCAGAGTCCAAAGCGCTGCTACATCCGGATCGTGGGCACATAGCCTAAAATAAAAAAAATGGCGTGGGCTCCCGCATCATTTTCATAACCAGCAGAGGGAAATCCAACCACTGGGGGCTGATATTACTAGCTGGGGAAGGGGCCATTAGCCAAAAATGTTATCTGGCTTTTAATAACAGCTCACAGCTGTTTTCTTAGCCTTTACTTGCTAGATTACAGGGGCACCTCAGAAAAAAAATTGATATAGGGTTCCCCTATAAAATCTAACCAGCAAAGGCTAGGCAGACAGCTGCGGGCTAATATTAATAGCCAGGGTAGGGACCATGGATCCTGGCCCTCTCTGATGCTAATAATATCAGCTCTCAGCGGCCCCAGAAATGACACATCCATAAGATGCGCCAAATCTGGAGACTAGCCTCCACTCTTCCCACTTGCCCTGGCACGGTGGCAAGTGGGGTAATACGGTTGGGGTTCATGTCAGCTTTGTATTGGCAGCTGACATGAAGCTCAGGTTAGTAATGGAGGGGATCTATAAGATGCCCCCATTACTAACCCGTAGTAAAAGTTTGGAAATAAAGACACGGCAAAAATAAAGTCTTTTATTTTAAATAAAATTCCACATGGTTTTTATCATTTAAAAATAAAAAACACAGTATAATTACCTAACGCCCATTCCACTGAAGCCATTGTCACCTGTAAAAAACAAAAATAAAAAACAACCATATCCTCTCCGCCGTGATGACATAATCCACAGTGTCCCGCGACGATCTGGGTCACTTCTAGAGTAGTCACATCAGCAATCACTGGTGTGACTGTTCTAGAGGACAGCACTCAATACACTGACAGGAATGTAATCACTAGTAAACTACAGGCAGTCTCAGGTTGGCGCTGCTATTATTATTTAATCTTTATTTGCACTTATTTAAATTATTAATCTTTATTTGCAGTTTGAAGATAATGAGATGCTCGTGCTTCAGGGTGGCCAGTGGATGGGGCTTTCGTTGGTGCTCTGTTCTTATATTCATCATTGTGGCTTAAATGATAGGTCACTGATTGTTCAGTGACCTGCCTCCTATTTTAAATACTGCTTTTGCGCAGTTCATATTGTTTTCTTTAAAAAAAAAAAATTAACTGTAGCAATATGGAGCCGGCGCCCTAGCATGCACAGCAGCAGCTATTTTGCTGGAGCTAAATTTTTTTGCTCAGAAATTTTTTTTGCCGAAAACATCAATATGAACTGCGCAAGAGCAGTATTTAATATTGGAAGCAGGTCACTGAAGGATCAGTGACCTGTCATTTAAGCCACAATGATTAATATAAGAACAGAGCACCAACGAAAGCCCCGCCCACAGGCCACCCCAGACCACGAGCATCTCATTATCTCCAAACGGCAATCAAAGATTAAACAACAACCACAAGAGGGATTTCATCAACCCAGGTGTCATTTTAATCAGTGTAATGTCGCCAACCTGACAATGTATGTAGTTTACTTAGCACAATCCTGATGACAGGTTCGCGTTAAAGAAAAACATTTGCATATTACTTGTCTGAACCCCACTTGTGATGTAAAAGCTACCTATCTTACGTTAAGAAATGTATGATGTCACAAAAGCTGACAGCTGTTTATATAACTAAAAGTCACTTATGATGCCACAATAGATTACATGACTGATACAGTTACGACGACACAGCTGGTACCTTTAAGAAACACAGCATCTAATGTGTATGGGGGTCCTACTTAAGACCCCATACACATTAGATGAACGTCAGCCAACGATCAGCCAAGAGTCAACCATTGTAGGAGTCTGGAAGCTGCTCTCTCAGAGGACACACAAGCGTTCGGCAGTACTTGCTAACAAAAGAAATTACCTACCTGTTGTACCAGGCGTTGGCTGAGAGAAGGCACTGACTGCTCCTGCCGGCGGATTCAGCTGCTCCATGTCAACAAAACAGCTCTTCTTCTTCCATGTTGCTCTGTTGACGGGGTGCTTATGATGACATCATGTGGATTGACAACTGGCTCCTCGCAATCAGGCAGCGGGGAGCTGGCTGTCAATCACCATGCCTTTGGCAGTCATGCTCTGTCAAGAAAGCAGAGCGGAAAAGAAGCTGCTGTCTCTGTCAACATGACATCAGCGGAAACTACTGACCGCTATGTGCCGGGCATAACAGGCAGGTAATTAGTAATTAACTGCCTGTTAGTGTCAAGGCACATTGTAATAAAAATGGTACCGGATAGCCCCTTTAACTGACTGAAACTTACACAAGCTATCACAGCAGCCCACCTGATTGACTGACACTCATTTGGTATGACACAATAGCTGAGGACACCTTTGCAAAAACAGTATTATATGTACTAATTAATCTGCAGGCACTGTAGATCATTCACTTAAGGCCACAGCCCCACTATCAGTATTTGGTCAGTATTCGGTCAGTATTTTTTCTCAGTAGTGGGAGACAAAACCAGGTGAGGAACAATCAGAGAAAAGGTATAATAGAAACAAGTGCACCAATTCTGTATTTATTTGTCTCCCATTCCTGAGAAAAATTGCTGACCGAATACTGACCATATACTGATTGTGGGGCTGCGACCTAAGCGCCCTTTTAGGCTGGGGTCACATTCCACCCAAAGCTGCAGACTGGTGCCACAGAACCCAGAAGGGTGCATGGATGGACTTCTTCCCAAGAGGTCCTCACACATTCACACACATCCACCCTACCACCTCAGACCAGCAGAGGGAGCCCTGATAGGGATATATATAGGGAGGGTGGAGCCAGGCAGCTCAGTCTAGAGTGAGAAGTGAGTCTCAGTCAGTGTTCAGAGAGGAACACAGCTCAGAGTGAGCAGAGAGCATGCCGACGCTCAGAGAGCGATGAAGACGCAGCACACCAGCTGCAGAGTAGTGAGGGCCCCGAGTGTGGTCGACGGCGAGGAGGAAAAGAGAGTGGAGCTTAGGGGGCAGAGAAGCCTAGTAAGCTCACCCCGTTATACAAACCGGACACCGGGTCCGCGCATACAGGGACTATTTATACCCAGTAGAAACCACCGGAACCCCTGGAGAACTACAGGTCCCAGGTTCACCAAAGGCTGATTGTAGTACCAGGGCTAGGAGTCACGGAGGCCCCAGCGTCCAGGGAGAGGGATCTCCAAAGAGAAGGCCCTACCACCAAGTCAGCATGTGCAAGGAGAGACAGAAACCAAGCTAGGCCTAGTTCCAGGCAGGCCAGAAGATTAGAGAGTAAAGCCACGGATCAGGAGGCCCTATACCCGCTCACTGGGGAGAGTCCAAAAGTGTGCCCTTCACCTGGAGTACCCTGGACCATGCCTACAGCATCACCAGTAAAGGTACTGAAGCAAATCCCCTGTCTCTGTCCGTTACTTCTGCTGCGCCATCGCTCCCCCTGCACCACAACGCCCAGCGCAACCTGCATCGTTTCCGCTGCCCTGAGGCCTGCTCCACCTGTGGGGAGCCGTTCCATCTCAAGCTGCCCTAACACCTGCCTCAGAGGACTGTCGCAGCGCTGGTGATCCTCACCAGACACCACAGGTGGCGTCACGACAAATCCCCCTATAAATATCCCCTTTTTGCACTGACCGCCCTGGGTCACGGACCGGGCCAGCCACCGTGATCTCCCCCCAAAAAGCAGCCATAAGGCCCCGCTGCCGAGTACCCAACGGCCCAGGGGGCGCATCAGATCTTGGCGTCACGAACAGGATTGCGTGCCTGTTGCCACCGGGTACTGTGCGCCTTAAGAGACTGTAACCCTTACTGTGGCGAAGTTTTCCCGCCATTCCTGAGCTTTTCCCGCCACATCCGCCATTTTTCCTGTTGCCGCGCGGGAAGAAGAGGGGCGTAACCGCTGTAAGCGCGCGATGTCCAGGACACGCCCCGCCCCTTACGTCGAATCAGGAAGCGTCAGGTCCTGGAAGGAGCCAGAGGACGCTCTGACGTCAGACTCGAGCGACGCAAGGTTCTGGAAGAAGACCGTCGCCCGCGGAGCTGCGGCCTACCTGGTAAAAGAAGGTAGGCTCCGGTTCACTAAAGGGGCGCAACCATGGCCGACGACCAGCAAGGCGCCGGAGCGCGAGTTAGCGCTCGTGAGGCCCAACCTTCATCCGGCGCCGCTCCACCAGCAGGGGTCGTAATTAGTGTTGAGCCACCCCCGTAGTGTTCGGGTTCGGTTCGGTTCGTCGAACACCGGGATGTTCGAGGAACTGTTCGTCGAACTGTTCGTCGAACACCTTAGAACACCGTCGAACACCGTTAAAACCAATGGCAGGCAAACAAAAACACATAGAAACACATAGAAAACACCTGCAAAGGTGTCCAAAAGCTGACAAACTGCTCAGAAGACACTCTCTTTAAAAAAGCCGGCCGGCAAATTCAGCAGCGGCATACACCGGTACCCGACAATTTAGACAAGAAGGAATAGAGCATCACACATAGATTAGATAGATAGAAACATGTCAGTCACACATATAAGAAGCACAGTGACAGTGTTGGTTACTGCACTTGTCATTTAGTGTAAAGGATTTATTAAAAAAAATATTAGTGTTTTCATGCACCGTCTCTTTAAAAAAGCCGGCCGGCAATTCAGCATCTGTACCCGACAATTTAGAACAGAAAGAATAGAGCTTCACACATAGATTAGATAGATAGAAACATGTCAGTCACATATATATGAAGTACAGTGATAGTGTTGGTTACTGTACTTGTCATTTAGTATTAAAATAAAGGATTTATTATTAAAAAAATTGGCGTGGGGTTCCCCTTAATTTTAGGCTCTAGCGGAGGTTAAGCAGACGGCTGGGGCAGATGTTTGAAGCCTGGGAAGGGGGTAATACCCACGGAGCTTCCCAGGCTACTAATATCAGCCCCCAGCTGAATACATAGCCTTTACTAGCTATTAAAATGGGGGACCCCACAAAAAAATGACGTGGGGTCCCCCCTAATGTAATAGCTAGCAAAGGCTAGGCAGACAGCTGGGGGCTGATATTAATAGCCCAGGAAGGGAGCCATGAATATTGGCCCCCTCCCAGGCTAGAAACACCAGCCGTCAGCCGCCCCAGAAATGGCGCATTCATAGGATGCGCCAATTCTGGCACTTAGCCTCGCTCTTCCACGCTGCCCTGGTGCGGTGGCAGGGGGTAATAGGGTTGGGGTTGATGTCAGCTTATAATGCCAGCTGACATCAAGCCCAGGTTAGTAATGGAGAGGCGTCTATAAGACACCCCCATTACTAACCCCATAGTCAAAGTTAAAAAAAACACAAACACCCAGAATAAAGTCCTTTAATTGAAATAAAGACACAATCCTTTATTGTTCTAAATTAAACCATACTTACCATCACGCCCATTCCAGCTGAAGCCAACGATCTCCTGCAATAAAAGAAAAATAATAAAGCAACCTCATCCTTACCTTTCCATGGTTCCCACGACAGCTTCAGCTCTGCTACATCGAGATGACAGGCTGGACCGCAGCAGAACGCTGCCATCCAGCCTGTCATCCCGCAGACACTGAGAAGCGCAGGCTTGCTTGCGCTGCTCAGCGTCTCTCTGTGACGACATCCAGATGAGCCGAGTTCATGTCCAATGAACTCGGCTCACCTCATGCACGTCACTGACAGCGTGGGAAAATTCTCACGCTGAAGCGCTGATTGCAGGAGAATTTTCCCACGCTGTCAGTGACGTGCAGGAGGTGAGCTGAGTTCATTGGACATGAGCTCACCTCATGCACATCACTGACAGCGTGGGAGAATTCTCCTGCACTCAGCACTTCAGCGTGAGAATTTTCCCACGCTGCCAGTGACGTGCATGAGGTGAGCCGAGTTCATTGGACATGACCTCGGCTCATCTGGATGCCGTCACAGCGAGACAGTGAGGAGCGCAAGCATGCCTGCGCTTCTCAGTGTCTGCGGGATGACAGACTGGATGGCAGCGTTCTGCTGCGGTCCAGCCAGTCATCTCGATGTAGCAGAGCTGAAGCTGTCGTGGGAACCATGGAAAGGTAAGGATGAGGTTGGTTTATTATTTTTCTTTTATTGCAGGAGATCGTTGGCTTCAGCTGGAATGGGTGTGATGGTAAGTATGGTTTAATTTAGAACAATAAAGAATTGTGTCTTTCTTTCAATTAAAGGACTTTATTCTGGGTGTTGTGTTTTTTTTAAATACTTTACGGTCATGTCTAATACTGGCGTGACCCCATGAATTTTGGGCTTGGGGCCAGCTGATAATACCAAGCTGGCCCTAACCCCTTTATTACCCAGTGAGCCACCGCACCAGGGCCCTGGATGAGTTGGGTACAGCGCCAGAAGATGGCGCTTCTATGAACGCGCCATTTTCCGGGGTGGCTGAGGACTGCAATTTGTAGCGGGGGGGTGGCCCAGAAAGCTTGGGCCTCCCTGCGCTGCAGATTCCAGCCCCCAGCTGCCTAGTTGTACCTGGCTGGACACAAAAATAGGGCGAAGCCCCACGTACTTTTTTTTTAATTATTTCATAAAATTCATGAAATAATTAAGAAAAAAAGGCCTTCCCTATATTGTTGTGTCCGGCCAGGTACAAATAGGCAGCTGGTGGTTGGGGGCAGCCCGTTCCTGCCTGCTGTACCTGGCTGGACACAAATATAGTGCGAAGCCCCACTTCAATTTTTTTTAATTATTTCATGAAATTCATGAAATAATTAAGAAAAAAAGGGCTTCCCTATATTGTTGTGTCCGGCCAGGTACAAATAGGCAGCTGGTGGATGGGGGCAGCCCGTTCCTGCCTGCTGTACCTGGCTGGACACAAATATAGTGCGAAGCCCCACTTCAATTTTTTTAAATTATTTCAGGAAATTCATGAAATAATTTAAAAAAAATTGACGTGGGGCTTCGCACTATATTTGTGTCCAGCCAGGTACAGCAGGCAGGAACGGGCTGCCCCCAACCACCAGCTGCCTATTTGTACCTGGCCGGACACAACAATATAGGGAAGCCCTTTTTTTCTTAATTATTTCATGAAATAATTTAAAGAAAATTGACGTGGGGCTTCGCCCTGTTTTTGTGTCCAGCCAGGTACAACTAGGCAGCTGGGGGCTGGAATCCGCAGCGCAGGGAGGCCCAAGCTTTCTGGGCCACCCCCGCTGCAAATTGCAGTCCGCAGCCACCCCGGAAAATGGCGCATTCATAGAAGCGCCATCTTCTGGCGCTGTACCCAACTCATCCAGGGCCCTGATGCGGTGGCTCACTGGGTAATAAAGGGTTAGGGCCAGCTTGGCATTATCAGCTGGCCCTAAGCCCGAAATTCATGGGGTCACGCCAATATTAGACATGACCACCATGAATTTCTAGTAAAGTATTTAAAAAAAACACAACACCCAGAAAAAAGTCCTTTAATTGAAATAAACACACAATTCTTTATTGTTCTAAATTAAACCATACTTACCATCACGCCCATTCCAGCTGAAGCCAACGATCTCCTGAAATAAAAGAAAAATAATAAAGCAACATCATCCTTACCTTTCCATGGTTCCCATTACAGCTTCAGCTCTGCTACATCGAGATGACAGGCTGGACCGCAGCAGAACGCTGCCATCCAGTCTGTCATCCCGCAGACACTGAGAAGCGCAGGCTTGCTTGCGCTCCACAGTGTCTCTCTGTGAGGGCATCCAGATGAGCCGAGTTAATGTCCAATGAACTCGGCTCACCTCATGCACGTCACTGACAGCGTGGGAAAATTCTCCTGCACTCAGCGCTTCAGCGTGGGAGAATTCTCACACTGAAGCGCTGAGTGCAGGAGAATTCTCCCACGCTGTCAGTGACGTGCAGGAGGTGAGCTGAGTTCATTGGACATGAGCTCACCTTATGCACGTCACTGACAGCGTGGGAAAATTCTCCTGCACTCAGCGCTTCAGCGTGGGAGAATTCTCACGCTGAAGCGCTGAGTGCAGGAGAATTCTCCCACGCTGTCAGTGACGTGCAGGAGGTGAGCTGAGTTCATTGGACATGAGCTCACCTTATGCACGTCACTGACAGCGTGGGAGAATTCTCCTGCACTCACCGCTTCAGCGTGAGAATTTTCCCACGCTGTCAGTGACGTGCATGAGGTGAGCCGAGTTCATTGGACATGAACTCGGCTCATCTGGATGTCGTCACAGAGAGACGCTGAGCAGCGCAAGCAAGCCTGCGCTTCTCAGTGTCTGCGGGATGAGAGGCTGGATGGCAGCGTTCTGCTGCGGTCCAGCCTGTCATCTCGATGTAGCAGAGCTGAAGCTGTCGTGGGAACCATGGAAAGGTAAGGATGAGGTTGCTTTATTATTTTTCTTTTATTGCAGGAGATCGTTGGCTTCAGCTGGAATGGGCGTGACGGTAAGTATGGTTTAATTTAGAACAATAAAGGATTGTGTCTTTATTTCAATTAAAGGACTTTATTCTGGGTGTTTGTGTTTTTTTTAACTTTGACTATGGGGTTAGTAATGGGGGTGTCTTATAGACGCCTCTCCATTACTAACCTGGGCTTGATGTCAGCTGGCATTATAAGCTGACATCAACCCCAACCCTATTACCCCCTGCCACCGCACCAGGGCAGCGTGGAAGAGCGAGGCTAAGTGCCAGAATTGGCGCATCCTATGAATGCGCCATTTCTGGGGCGGCTGACGGCTGGTGTTTCTAGCCTGGGAGGGGGCCAATATTCATGGCTCCCTTCCTGGGCTATTAATATCAGCCCCCAGCTGTCTGCCTAGCCTTTGCTAGCTATTAAATTAGGGGGGACCCCACGTCATTTTTTTGGGGGGGTCCCCCATTTTAATAGCTAGTAAAGGCTATGTATTCAGCTGGGGGCTGATATTAGTAGCCTGGGAAGCTCCGTGGGTATTACCCCCTTCCCAGGCTTCAAACATCTGCCCCAGCCGTCTGCTTAACCTCCGCTAGAGCCTAAAATTAAGGGGAACCCCACGCCAATTTTTTTAATAATAAATCCTTTATTTTAATACTAAATGACAAGTACAGTAACCAACACTATCACTGTACTTCATATATATGTGACTGACATGTTTCTATCTATCTAATCTATGTGTGAAGCTCTATTCTGTCTGTTATAAATTGTCGGGTACCGCTGCTGAATTGCCGGCCGGCTTTTTTAAAGAGACGGTGCATGAAAACACTATTATTTTTTTTGATAAATCCTTTACGCTAAATGACAAGTACAGTAAGCAACACTGTCACTGTACTTCGTATATATGTGGCTGACATGTTTCTATCTATCTAATCTATGTGTGAAGCTCTATTCTGTCTGTTATAAATTGTCGGGTACCGCTGCTGAATTGCCGGCCGGCTTTTTTAAAGAGACGGTGCATGAAAACACTATTATTTTTTTTGATAAATCCTTTACGCTAAATGACAAGTACAGTAAGCAGCACTTTCACTGTACTTCGTATATATGTGGCTGACATGTTTATATCTATCTAATCTATGTGTGAAGCTCTATTCTTTCGGTTCTAAATTGTCGGGTACAGGTGTATGCCGCTGCTGAATTGCCGGCTTTTCATGTTTCACTGTTGGCACTGTTCCCATCGATTTGGGCAATCACTGTAATGCTACAACCACCATGGCTGTGGCATTACAGTGAGTGGCAGACAATCCCTGCATGATTGGTGCTCTAAATAGCGCCAGACATGCAGGACAAGCTTTTGGTGCACGAACAGTTATCGAACATAACCTCGAACAGCCGAATTTTTTGCAAATCGTTCGGGTTCGTCGAACAACTCGAACACCGCCCAAAACAGCTCGAATTTGAGATTGGCGAACAGTTCTAGTCGAACACCGCTCATCTCTAGTCGTAATTCCGTTGATACCTATGGCCCTGCCGTATATCCCTGGAGCGAAGTTGTTCCCCCAGTATAATGGTATGCCAGACACACTGTCCGGATTCAAGAGGAAAATATGAGGCATACTGGATATGTATTCTATGACTGGCAAGCAGAGAGCCGCTGTAGTGTTAGGACAATAGACTGGTGCCGCTGAACGAGAAGTTGAAACCTGGCCAGCCGCAGACCAAGAATCAGTGTCCATCATCTTTAAAAGATTGCAAACAGCGTTTGAAAACCGCACTGAGACAGATCTCCGGATGAGGTTCTACCAGTGTGTCCAGAAACCCGAGGACAGTATCCGGGACTATGCCTGGCGCTTCCAGGAGGCCCTGCGGGCCCTGAAACAGGTTAGTCCAGCCAGCATCCATGAGGAAAATAAAATGCTGACGGAACAATTCATACGGGGGTTGAAGTCCCAGGAAGAGAGCAGAACTGTACGGTGGTGGGCCTTAGACCACCCAGATGCCACCTTTAACACCCTTAAGGACATGGCTATAAAGGGCCTGCAGCCCCTGGAAACAACAGACACTGCTATCCAGCGTTACCAGGGTGGGGCCACCCCAGTGCCCGCAGCACCCACTGCTCCTCCATTGATGGCTGAAACAAGGAAGCAAACAGTGCCCCCTAGCGAGCTGGACTGCTTACGCTCTGAAGTGCGCCAGTTAAGTAAAACCCTGGCCACTGTCATGAGTACCCTGCAGCTACAGACGGAGCCTGAGCCGGAAGGAAGGATCCTGCTAGCCGATAGCCCTGAGGATGTCCCCTGGATGAGAAGAAGAAGGAGGACAATGCCATCCCGTAGGAGGACAACACCACCCCGTGGGAGGACCAACGACCAACGGCGCCCTCCAGAAGACTTCATCTGCTACCGCTACCATAAAGCAGGCCACACCATGCGGACCTGCCCTTTAAACGAGGAAACCCTGGGGCCGAGGGCCGACACCCAGGAGTAGAACAACCAGGCCCATCAAACTCGTACCACCAGTTCGTGGGAGGAAGACCTTTCCTGTCCATTGTGCTGCACGGCATCGCGACACCTGCCCTGCTGGACACAGGATCTCAGGTAACCATCATGACTGATGTCCTCTACAAAAGGTTCTGGTCCATAGACGAACTTCACCCGCCAGATCCAAACCTTTCCGTGTATGCCTCTAATGGCCTCCCCCTTAACCTAGTCGGGGTTAAAGATGTGGCAGTAAAGGTGGGAAGAGTGGAACTGAAGGACCAGGGACTAATTGTAGTAGAGACTAATCCTGGTGATACAGACTTGTATATGGTACTTGGCACAAATATTGTTAGTAACTGTTTGGGAGAAGTGTTGTTCTTGCTCCAACAGATGGCTGACACCACCAGACCAGGGCAGAGGAGGGTGCTCCAGAAAGAGATCCGAGCCCTTATGTACCAGCAACAGGTAAAGCTAACAGGTGGTGAAATTGGTAATGTACGGGTGACAGACCCGATACCCATTGTGATTCCCCTGATGAGTGAGATGCTGATTTGATGTAGAGCAGGGTGTAAACCGGGTGGTTCAGGAATACGAGCAGGTATTCAGTAAACACCCACTTGACTTTGGGAGGATTAAAGGGGTACAACACCATATACCCACAGGTGACCATCCACCCATCAAAGAACGTTACAGGCCCATACCACCAGCACTCTACCAGAAGGCGAAGGAGATGTTGCACGACATGAAGAAGGCAGGGGTAGTAAGGGATAGCTGTAGTCCCTGGGCAGCTCCCCTGGTCCTAGTCAGGAAAAAGGACGGAAGCATGAGAATGTGTGTGGATTACAGACAGGTAAATCGCATAACACACAAAGATGCATACCCTTTGCCCCGTATAGAGGAATCCCTGGCTGCATTAAAGTCTGCAAATTACTTCTCCACCCTTGACCTCACTAGTGGGTACTGGCAAGTAGCTGTTGCTGAGGAGGATCGGGAGAAGACGGCCTTTACTACCCCGATGGGACACTGCGAGTATAACAGTATGCCGTTTGGACTCTGCAACGCCCCCAGAACGTTCCAGAGATTGATGGAGTGCTGCCTGGGACACCGCAACTTCGAAACTGTGCTGCTATACCTGGATGATGTGATAGTGTACTCCAAAACATACGAGGACCATTTGAAGCACCTGGCAGAGGTATTTGAGTCGCTGTCCCGGTATGGGATGAAGCTGAAGCCCTCCAAGTGCCACCTGCTCAAGCGAAAGGTACAGTGCCTGGGGCACATTGTCAGTCCAGAAGGAGTAGCACCGGACCTGGAGAAGGTCACCGCCATCCAGAAATGGCCGGAGCCGAAGAGCCTCAAGGAGGTACGTCAGTTCCTGCAACTAGTCGGGTATTACCGGAGGTTTGTTAAGGACTACACCAAGAAAGCGGCGCCTTTGTAAGATCTCCTGGTAGGACAGTCCGGGAGAGGCAGAAAACCCCCGTTCCAGTGGGGTAAGGATCAAGCTGAATCCTTTGAGGTAATGAAGGGGATCCTGACCGGCGAAGAGATCCTAGCTTACCCTGACTACAGCCAATCGTTCCTGCTGTACACTGATGCCAGCAACGAGGGATTAGGAGCTGTGTTAAGTCTGAAGCAGAATGGCCGAGAGAAGGTGATCGCCTATGCAAGCAGGAAGCTCCGCCCGACCGAGAGGAACCCAGAGAACTATAGCAGCTTCAAGTTGGAGTTCCTGGCCCTGGTCTGGGCCATCACCGAGCGGTTCAAGCATTACCTAGCCTCCAGTAAGTTCACTGCCTACACTGATAATAACCCCATGACTCATCTAGAGACAGCCAAGTTAGGAGCCATGGAACAACGATGGATGGCTCGGCTGTCAAACTACCAGTTCACCATTATGTACCGGGCAGGCCGCAAGAATGCCAACGCCGATGCCCTGTCCAGGATGCCTCACCAGTCGGACACTGAAGAAGAAGTGGATGACCAGGAGGAGATTGAGCTACCTGCCTTCCATAGAAATGGGATGGTCCACGAGCAACGCACCTCCAGGAGGTATCGTGGTAAGACGTTAAACCCTTTGCCTCACCACAGCTGGAAGGAGACCCAGGACAGCGACCCGGTTGTCAGCCGTATCAAAGAACTGATAACCCGGGAAGGTTCCTCCCTGGAGAAGGACGCGTCTCCACAAGCCAAGCAACTGTGGAATGAGAGAAGCCGGCTGTTCATCTATAGGGAGAAGCTGTGCCGAAGGTACGTCAACCCAAGGACCCATGAGATGGTATGGCAGATCGTAGTGCCCAGGACGGACATCCAGATGGTGTTGGAGGCCTACCACGATCAAGCAGGGCACTTTGGCTGGAAGAAGCTAGAAACCCTGCTGAAAGGTCGGTTTTATTGGGTTGGAATTCGCGGTTCCATAGAGAGATGGTGCTGGGATTGTGGACCCTGTAGCCTCAGAAGAAAAGACTACAGCAGCCAGAAAGCACCCCTGCAACCCATCAAGACAACTCGACCCTTGGAGATCGTGGCCCTGGATCATGTCAAGCTGTCACCCAGCAGGTCAGGATATTCCTATGCCCTGACCATGGTAGATCACTACTCCTGATTCCTGGTGGTCGCCCCCGTCAAGGATCTGATGGCAGAAACTGCGGCGAAGATGTTTCAGGCGTACTTCTGCAGGCCCCATGGATACCCGGAGCAGGTGCTGACAGATCAAGGCACTGCCTTCGAAGCCGAATTGTTCAAGGAGTTCTGCCATCTGTACAGGTGTAAGAAGATTCGGACTACACCGTACCACCCACAAACCAATGGGTTATGTGAAAAGATGAATAACATCGTCATCAACCTGTTGAAGACCTTACCACTAGAAGAAAGAAACCAGTGGCCCGACAAGCTACCTGACCTGGTAGATTTGCACAACCACATACCTGTGAGTTCCACCAATTGTACTCCAGCATATCTCATGCGAGCAAGACCCGGAAAGTTGCCCATGGACCTGGAGCTTGGTGTAGTAGAACCCGAAGCAGATATGTCCACTGAGGACTGGGATACGACTCGACAGGAGCAGTACAGGAGAGTACAGGCCTGTGTCGAAGACAGTCTGAATAGGGTAATAGACAAGCAGGAAGCACAGTACAACAAGAGTGCACCAGCAGAACCCTTAGCACCTGGAGAAGTTGTGCTAAAGAGAAAAAGAAGAAACCACAAACTTGATGACCAGTGGGAGAGGGAACCCTACACTGTGTTAAATTCAAGATTTGATAACAGGAAGACCTGTTTAATTACCAAGGACGTAGGAAGAACGACTGCAACGGTATCTAGAGACCATCTGAAGTTGTGTCCAGGTCTGCTAAAGCCCCAGGAAGAAGTGTCTCTCATCGGACAGGAGGAGCCTAAAGAAGCAGTGATACATACCGAATTAGGAGATTTCCCGGCAGATTGGCCCCAACTAGGAGGAGCAGTGATAATACCTGTGATTCACTTCTACCAACAGCCAGAAGACCCTCCACAGCAAGTAGAACCTGTAAGTGCCCCAAAAGAGCCTGCTCAGGAAGAATCCCCGAAAGAAGGATCCCCGGTTGGAGCAGAGCAAGAAGGCCCAGCCAATGGTACACTTGCCAGTCCCGTAGAGAGGTTAAGGCAGTCTTGCAGTCCCTCCACACCTAGAACTGACAGAATGGGAGGTAGTACAAACACCAGTACCACACGCATCCCAGTACTACGTAGGTCAACACGTAGCACGCAAGGTAAGACCCCTGTCAGATACAGAGAGTAAAAAGAGAAACTCTGGTAGTATAAATAGTTGCCCCTGGGGTATGTTGTTTTTTGTGTAATTTTCATGTATTTAATTATTGATGTGTTTTGCCTTGCAATGGTCAATTTAGGTGACATGGACACTTAGCATTGCATTTAGTTACCCGTAAGGGTATATATATATATATATATATATATATATATATACAGTACAGACCAAAAGTATGGATACACCTTCTCATTTAAAGATTTTTCTGTATTTTCTGGACTATGAAAATAGTACATTCACACTGAAGGCATCAAAACTATGAATTAACACATGTGGAATTATATACTTAACAAAAATGTGTGAAACAACTAAAAATATGTCTTATATTCTAGGTTCTTCAAAGTAGCCACCTTTTGCTTTGATGACTGCTTTGCACACTCTTGGCATTCTCTTGATGAGCTTCAAGAGGTAGTCACCAGAAATGGTTTTCACTTCACAGGTGTGCCCTGTCAGGTTTAATAAGTGGGATTTCTTGCCTTATAATTGGGGTTGGGACCATCAGTTGTGTTGTGCAGAAGTCTGGTGGATACACAGCTGATAGTCCTACTGAATAGACTGTTAGCTGCTTTTTTCTTGCCATAATACATTTCTAAGTAAAGAAAAATGAGTGGCCATCATTACTTTAAGAAATGAAGGTCAATCAGTTCGAAAAATTGGGCAAACTTTGAAAGTGTCCCCAAGTGCAGTTGCAAAAACCATAAATCGCTACAAAGAAACTGGCTCACATGAGCACCGCCCCAGGAAAGGAAGACCAAGTGTCACCTCTGCTTCTGAGGATAAGTTTATCCGAGTCACCTGCCTCAGAAATCGCAGGTTAACAGCAGCTCAGATTAGAGACCAGGTCAATGCCACACAGAGTTCTAGCAGCAGACACATCTCTACAACAACTGTTAAGAGGAGACTTTGTGCAGCAGGCCTTCATGGTAAAATAGCTGCTAGGAAACCACTGCTAAGGACAGGCAACAAGCAGAAGAGACTTGTTTGGGCTAAAGAACACAAGGAATGGACATTAGACAAGTGGAAATCGGTGCTTTGGTCTGATGAGTCCAAATTTGAGATCTTTGGTTCCAACCACCGTGTCTTTGTGCGACGCAGAAAAGGTGAACAGATGGACTCTACATGCCTGGTTCCCACCGTGAAGCATGGAGAAGGAGGTGTGATGGTGTGGGGGTGCTTTGCTGGTGACACTGTTGGGGATTTATTCAAAATTGAAGGCATACTGAACCAGCATGGCTACCACAGCATCTTGCAGCGGCATGCTATTCCGTTTAGTTGGACCATCATTTATTTTTCAACAGGACAATGACCCCAAACACACCTCCAGGCTGTGCAAGGGCTATTTGACCAAGAAGGAGAGTGATGGGGTGCTACACCAGATGACCTGGCCTCCACAGTCACCAGACCTGAACCCAATCGAGATGGTTTGGGGTGAGCTGGACCGCAGAGTGAAGGCAAAAGGGCCAACAAGTGCTAAGCATCTCTGGGAACTCCTTCAAGATTGTTGGAAGACCATTTCCAGTGACTACCTCTTGAAGCTCATCAAGAGAATGCCAAGAGTGTGCAAAGCAGTCATCAAAGCAAAAGGTGGCTACTTTGAAGAACCTAGAATATAAGACATATTTTCAGTTGTTTCACACTTTTTTGTTAAGTATATAATTCCACATGTGTTAATTCATAGTTTTGATGCCTTCAGTGAGAATGTACAATTTTCATAGTCATGAAAATACAGAAAAATCTTTAAATGAGAAGGTGTGTCCAAACTTTTGGTCTGTACTGTATATATATATATATAAAAGACTCTGTGGCTGAGGACTGTGAGCAGCCCAAAAACTGTTCATGTACATAATTGCACTCCCTGGAGTGCCTTATAAGTAATCACTGAACAAAAACCCTTTTGGCGTGGCCGAAGACGTGGTCCACCACCTGGATCACTTATGGATGGACTTCTCCACAAGAGGCCCTCACACATTCACACACCTCCACCCTACCACCTCAAACCAGCAGAGGGAGGCCTGATAGGGATATATATGGGGAGGGTGGAGCCAGGCAGCTCAGTCTAGAGTGAGAAGTGAGTCTCAGTCAGTGTTCAGAGAGGAACACAGCTCAGAGTGAGCAGAGAGCATGCCGACGCTCAGAGAGCGGTGAAGACGCAGCATGCCAGCTGCCAAGTAGTGAGGGCCCCGAGTGTGGTCGACGGCAAGGAGGAAAGGAGAGTGGAGCTTAGGGGGCAGAGGAGCCTAGTAAGCTCACCCCGTTATACAAACCAGACACCGGGTCCGCGCCTACAGGGACTATTTATACCCAGTAGAAACCACTGGAACCCCTGGAGAACTACAGGTCCCAGGTTCACCAAAGGCTGATTGTAGTACCAGGGCTAGGAGTCACGGAGGCCCCAGCGTCCAGGGAGAGTGATCTCCAAAGAGAAGGCCCTACCACCAAGTCAGCATGTGCAAGGAGAGACAGAAACCAAGCTAGGCCTAGTTCCAGGCAGGCCAGAAGCTTAGAGAGTAAAGCCACGGATCAGGAGGCCCTATACCCGCTCACTGGGGAGAGTCCAAAAGTGTGCCCTTCACCTGGAGTACCCTGGACCGTGCCTACAGCATCACCAGTAAAGGTACTGAAGCAAATCCCCTGTCTCTGTCCGTTACTTCTGCTGCGCAATCACTCTTCCCTTTTAAACTTGACCACCATGCATTGTGACAAATGACAAAAAAAATAGTTTAAGCTAAAAAAAACTACAAAGACTCTCAATGGTATGATAGTGCTAAACTAGATACTGAATTCAGTGTGAACGACAATCTCTTTTTTATTGCAATAACCTTAAGATACTGCCGTAATATTATCTACCTCAAAAGGGAAAAAAATTCACCTTCATGCTCCCATGCTACTCTATTTCCCTGCCAGAAAGTGACATGTGAGAATCCAACAAGAGGTCATTTGTATGTCACTTCCTTTCCTGGTGCTGACCTCTGTCATTAGGCATTAGCACAAGAAGGTTATCTGTTGGGCAGATGGAGTGTATGACTGACCATTCCTGCTGGACAGCCACAAACTCCGAAAGACTCTAGAGAATAAGTAGTGTATTAGCCAGCCCTTGAAATACTTTAAGTGTAGAGAAGATACCAATGGAATCTACATCTCTCATGCAAATGGTGCCCAGATGCATACTAGTGTATGTGGAGAACAAATTCAGACCCTCTCCACTGACAGAAGCGAGCGACAGGGCTCCATTCTTGAGATAGAGGCTCATCCTATTCCTGTCAGTATGTCATAAATGCACAAGAAAGTAATACATTTTCCTGTCCACTGGTTAAATGTGTAGTTTTAAGTCGGATTCTTAAAGGGAATCTGTCAGTAGGACCAACCCTCCTAAGCCGTCTACATTCACTCAGGTCATAGGAAGCTGAATAAAATGACATCGTGATATCTGTGATCTGATGTCTTATTCCAAAGAAATCCACGTTTTTTTTATGTGTAAATGAGCTGTTCAGCACTATGGGCCGGACACTGATCTGTATGAGAATCAGCTTCCAGAGATTATTTTATATGAATTGGGGCGATACTAGTGTAAGACATGTAATGGCGGCTCTCTGCTCTCCTGATCCCACTGCAGAGCTGTGTGTGATTATACCTGACACATCTTCAGGTTCCTATCAGCTTCAGCTTCCATGTCACAGGCAGCCAGTATCGCAATAGAGGAGAGCTGTTAGAGCTGCAAAAAATGTGTTTGCAAGAAGACAAAGTTCAGTACTACTGTTCTGTGTTAGTTCCATGTCTCACACTGGTATCGTCACCTCTTATTTAAAATAAACCCTGGAGGCAGATTCTCATACAGATCAGTGTCCAGACCATAGATTTTAATAAATCATTTACATATAAGAAAAACATGGATTTCTCGAAAATAAAACATCAGATTGCAGATATCAAGGTATCATTTTATTCAGCTTCCTTTGACCTTAATGCCCTTATAGACGGCTTGGGAGGGTGGATCCCACTGACGGATTCCCTTTAAATATCACTGCTCACTATATAACTTTTTGTGTACCAGGGATGTTTTCTGAATATGATGAGCTCATACAGTTATATGAAAAAGTTTGGGCACCCCTATTAATCTTAAGCTTAATGTTTTATAAAAATTGGTGTTTTTGCAACAGCTATTTCAGTCTGATATATGCAATAACTGTTGGACACAGTAATGTTTCTGCCTTGAAATGAGGTTTATTGTACTAACAGAAAATGTGCAATCTGCATTCAAACAAAATTTGACAGGTGCATAAGTATGGGCACCCCATCAGAAAAGTGACATTAATATTTAGTAGATCCTCCTTTTGCAAAAATAACAGCCTCTAGTCGCTTTCTGTAGCTTTTAATGAGTTCCTGGATCCTGGATGAAGGTATTTTTGACCATTCCTCTTTACAAAACAATTCCAGTTCAGTTAAGTTTGATGGTCGCCGAGCATGGACAGCCCTCTTCAAATGATCCCACAGATGTTCAATGATATTCAGGTCTGGGGACTGGGATGGCCATTCCAGAACATTGTAATTGTCCCTCTGCATGAATGCCTGAGTAGATTTGGAGCGGTGTTTTGGATCATTGTCTTGCTGAAAGATCCATCCCCTGCGTAACTTCAACTTTATCACTGATTCTTGAACATTATTGTCAAAAATCTGCTGATACTGAGTGGAATCCATGCGTCCCTCAACTTTAACAAGATTCCTGGTGCCGGCATTGGCCACACAGCCCCAAAGCATGATGGAACCTCCACCAAATTTTACTGTGGGTAGCAAGTGTTTTTCTTGGAATGCTGTGTTTTTTTGCCGCCATGCATAACGCCTTTTTGTATGACCAAGCAACTCAATCTTGGTTTCATTAGTCCACAGGACCTTCTTCCAGAAAGAAATTGGCTTCTCCAAATGTGCTTTTGCATACCTCAGCCGACTCTGTTTGTGGCGTGCTTGCAGAAACGGCTTCTTTCGCATCACTCTCCCATACAGCTTCTCCTTGTGCAAAGTGCGTTGTATAGTTGACCGATGCACAGTGACACCATCTGCAGCAAGTTGATGCTGCAGCTCTCTGGAGGTGGTCTGAGGATTGTCCTTGACTGATCTCACCATTCTTCTTCTCTGCCTTTCTGATGTTTTTCTTGGCCTGCCACTTCTGGCCTTAACAAGAACTGTCCCTGTGTTCTTCCATTTCCTTACTATGTTCCTCACAGTGGAAACTGACAGGTTAAATCTCTGAGACAGCTTTTTGTATCCTACCCCTGAACAACTATGTTGAATAATCTTTGTTTTCAGATCATTTGATAGTTGTTTTGAGGAGCCCATGATGCCACTCTTCAGAGGAGATTCAAACAGGAGAACAACTTGCAAGTGGCCACTTTAAGTAGCTTTTCTCATGATTGCATACACCTGGCTATGAAGTTCAAAGCTCAATGAGGTTACAAAACCAAAAAAAGTGCTTTAGTAAGTCAGCAAAAAGTAGGTAGGAGTATTTAAAACAAGAAAATGATAAGTGTGCCCATACTTATGCACCTGTCAAATTTTGTTTGAATGCAGATTGCACATTTTCTGTTAGTACAATAAACCTCATTTCAAGTCAGAAACATTACTGTGTCCAACAGTTATTACATATATCAAACTGAAATAGCTGTTGCAAAAACACCAATTTTTACAAAACATTAAGCTTAAGATTAATAGGGGTGCCCAAGCTTTTTCATATAACTGTATGTGGCACCCCAGGGGCCCGGTTGCCACAGTGGCATTGCCTCCCTCACAGGGGGTGATGCCATGCCTGGAAGCAAGAAGGGGTATCCTAATCAGGTATACCAGCATACAACACTTTCCTGGCTCCAGAACAGAAAGGGGAGCTCCTCCCCTTCAAACTGGAATCTGGAGGAGGGGTTAGTAAGAGTCAGTAGAGAGGAGTTGAAGACCGGACAGCGACGAGGAAGGACCTGGGGAGTGGAGCTGTGTATGAGCTCACCCCAGAGGAGAGAAGCGTGAGTGAACCGGACACCGGAGTCCGAGGTTGTGGGGCACTGAAGGCCCAGCAGCAGAAACCGGAGGGCAGCAGACTGCAGGTCTCCTGGCCCCATCAGACTCCCAGCGACACAGCAGTACCATAGGGCCCAGCACCGCCACGTGGGAGCGACACATAAAGAAGGCCAGAGCTGCCTGCCATACGGGTGAGGAACAGACGTTTTACTCAGGGAAGAGGGCCGCAGCATAGCTACAAGCAGCAGGGCCAAAGAGATTAGCGCAGAGGGAAGACCTACTACTTCACCTGGCGAGGTGGATCCCCAACTTGCTCCCAGGCCGCCCGGACCTCTACTACCAGCCAGTACCCGTGCCCCGGTCTGCTTAACAAACCGCAAGTAAAGATAAGAGGAAACCGCCATTAAGTTGTGGACTGTTCATTATCTGCGCCATCACCTGCACTACACCGCACCAACAACATCTACCTCATAGCATCACTATATCCTGCCCTGGGGCTAAGCTCTGCTTGTGGAGAGCGGAACCAACTCTGCTGCGTCACCATCAGCTCCAGAGGATCTGCACCGCAGCGGCGGCCCCATATAGCCATATACCACAGGTGGCGTCACAAACATTAACTCTAAAAACTTTCCCCTTTTACTTTTCCCCTTTTATTGACCGCCCTGGGTCATGGGCCGGGTGTCACGGGTGTGTTGCCACGAAGATCGTCACGAGTACACAGCCTGACTTCTCGCAGCTGACTTGTTGGTGCTTTGTGTTTTCTCGGCAGTGAAGGAGTTAATTCTCTCTCTCTCTGGGCTAGCTGAGGTCCAGCCTCGCCCAGCTGCAATCAATGCTTCGTTAGTGAGACTCCTTTATATTCCTGCAGGTCTGTTTGTGAGGTGTCGGTGAAAGCTTTTCATTCTGACTTACAGAGCGGATCGTGGTGTTTGGAGTTGCTGAGATAAGTGTATTTGAAAGTGTTATTTCCCTTTCCTCGCTTTATCATTTATCTCCTTTCCCGTTGGTGTTCCCTCTGTTGTAGTTTTGTTGAAGTTGTATGCAAGGTGGTTTTGGTTTTTCCCTTGTACTGTCTCGTTCGTCTAAATACTGTGTGTGGGCATATTATTGCTGGTTCCCTATTGTTGTGATCGGGGTCCTTCTCAGGACTAGATTACTGTGGTGCAGGGATCCTCAGGAGGTAGGGGTTACGCTGGCGGCCTGGACCTCTGTACCTTTAACAGTACCTCCAGGATGAGGGATTAGTCAGGGCCCCAGCTTAGGGTCAGCTTAGGCCCCCTACCTCCAGTATTCTGTGACAGTGTGACATTTTCACCGACCATCTTAGTTTTTCTCCAGCTACCATGGATCCAGTAGCCGGTCTAGCTCAGCAGTTGCAGAGTTTGTCCATGGGGCTGGCGGACGTTAGGTCCAAGGTTTTGCATCCTCTGGAGCAAGCCGGACCAGAACCTAAAGTAGCTCTCCCTGACAGGTTCACTGGGGGGCGGGACAAGTTTTTTGTTTTCCGGGAGGCATGCAAATTGTACTTTCGGCTGCGGCCTCGGTCATCGGGCAGTGAAGAACAAAGGGTGGGAATTGTCATCTCGCTCCTACAAGGGGACCCACAATCTTGGGCGTTCTCTCTTCCCCCTAGCTCCCCAGTTCTCCAGTCAGTGGATAGGTTTTTCGCTGCTTTGGGACTCGTGTATGATGACCCAGATCGGATCTCCCTTGCTGAGTCTAAGTTACGTAGGATTCAGCAGGGAGATCGTCCGGCGGAGGAATTCTGTTCGGAGTTCCGTAGGTGGGCCACGGACACCCAGTGGAATGACCCGGCTCTTAGGAGCCAGTTTTGTCATGGTTTATCCGACAAATTACAGGATGTGTTGGCACAGTATGACTCTCCCGCGTCACTGGAAGCCGCTATGGCCCTTGCTATTCGCGTTGACAGACGGCTTCGGGAGAGGTGCGGGATAACTCTACCCCCTGTAATGTCTCCACCTCTTACAAGGTCCCCTCATATGGTGGTTCCCCTGGTCAGTCCGGAGGAGCCTATGCAATTAGGAGGGACATCATTTCGGGGAAGGGGACCGGTGGTGCGCCATAAGACAGGAAGGTGTTTCCTCTGCGGGAAAAAGGGACATTTTATTGGGGGGTGTCCATCCCGTCCCTTGCTGAGTAAAGAGTCGTCGAAAAAACTGTTGATCCCAGGTTGTGTGGTGGACGGCAATCTGGGAGTAGGTATTTCGTCCCTAGGTTCGTCTCAGTTTCTCGTACCAGCGGAGGTGGTGGTGGGTACGAGAACTGAGAGGATATCTGTTCTTCTGGATAGTGGGGCCGGGGCTAATCTGGTTGATGCTCGGTTTGCCCGGGTTCAAGGTATGCGATTGAGTGAGTTGGCTAAACCCATCCCCATATTCTCGATCGATGCCAGGCCTCTCGGTCAGGGAAGTTTTTTGCAAGCTGTGCATGGCGTAAAACTTCAAGTGGGGGCAATACATAAAGAACTGTTGTCTTGCTACGTGTTGGAGGGTCTTCCCACTCCTATAGTGTTGGGCCTTCCTTGGTTAGCTAAGCATAACCCTGTTATTAATTGGCAAACCAGAGAGATAAGCCAATGGAGTAAATTCTGTAATAAAAACTGCATGAACACGGTCATCGGTGCGGTTACTCCTTGGGTCTTACCTCCATTTCTGGCAGACTTTGAGGATGTATTCTCGGAGAATGGGTGTCAGGAACTACCTCCTCATCGCGAGTATGACTGTTCTGTAAAACTGCTCCCTGAGGCCAAGTTACCTAAAGCTAGGTTGTATAACCTTTCTGGTCCTGAGAGGCAGGCCATGAAGGATTATATTTCTGAAAGTCTGGCTAAGGGGCATATTAGACCTTCATCTTCACCGGTGGCCGCGGGGTTCTTCTTTGTTAAGAAGAAAGATGGAGGCCTACGCCCTTGCCTGGATTTCCGTGAACTTAATCGGATTACGGTCCGAGATCCGTATCCGCTCCCACTTATTCCCGATCTCTTTAATCAGATCGTGGGCGCCAAATGGTTCTCTAAGTTGGATCTCAGGGGGGCGTACAATTTGATTAGGATGAAGGAGGGGGATGAGTGGAAGACGGCTTTTAACACTCCGGAGGGGCATTATGAGAACCTTGTCATGCCATTCGGTCTGACTAATGCCCCGGCGGTGTTTCAACACTTTGTTAATGATATTTTTCGCCACCTGGTGGGACAGTTTGTTGTCATATATCTGGATGATATCTTAATTTACTCGCCGGATCTGGTGTCTCATCAGGAGCACGTTAGACAGGTGTTACAGATCTTGCGGGATAATAAACTGTATGCCAAGTGGGAAAAGTGTGTGTTCGCCGTACAGGAACTCCAGTTTTTAGGCTTCCTGGTTTCTGCGTCCGGTTTTCGTATGGACCCTGGGAAAGTGCGGGCAGTTCTTGAGTGGGATCGGCCGGAGAATCTTAAGGCACTACAACGTTTCCTGGGGTTTGCTAACTATTACCGGAAGTTCTTTCGTAATTTCTCGTCCGTGGTTAAGCCTCTCACAGACATGACTAAAAAGGGGACGGATTTTTCTAGGTGGTCTGACAAGGCTTGTCAAGCATTCTCCTCCTTGAAAAAATGTTTTGCCTCGGCACCCATACTCATTCAACCTGATGCGTCTCAGCCATTCTTTGTTGAGGTAGACGCTTCCGAGGTAGGGGTGGGAGCAGTATTGTCACAGGGTTCGTCCCCTGGTAAGTGGCATCCGTGCGCCTTTTTCTCTAAAAAATTGTCGTCCGCTGAGAGGAATTACGATGTCGGCAATAGGGAACTCCTGGCCATTAAGTTAGCTTTTGAGGAGTGGCGCCATTTTTTTGGAGGGGGCAGTTCATCCGGTCACCGTCATCACCGATCACAAGAACCTGCTATATCTGGAGTCCGCTAAACGTCTGAATCCCAGACAAGCTAGGTGGTCATTGTTTTTTACCAGGTTTAATTTCGTCGTTACATATCGTCCTGGGTCTAAAAATGTAAAGGCGGATGCCTTATCTCGTAGTTTCCCTGGGGCCGGGAATACGGACGACCCGATTCCTGTTCTTCAGGAGGGGGTGGTGGTTTCGGCAGTATGCTCTGAGCTGGAGGAGGAGATATTGGAGGCTCAGGGGGACGCCCCTGTTGGACCTCCGGGGAGACTGTTCGTTCCAGATCAGTTGCGACAAAAGGTGATCGAGGCACACCATAACTCAGTTTTTGCAGGACACCCGGGGAGTAAAGCAACTGTGGATCTCCTCTCGCGTCGGTTTTGGTGGCCTAACTTACATAAAGAGGTGGTAACTTTTGTCGCGTCCTGTGGGGTTTGTGCGCGCTCTAAGACCTCACATACCCGTCCGTCTGGGGCCCTCTTACCTTTGAAGATCCCGGAGCGTCCTTGGACTCATCTGTCTATGGACTTTATTACGGACCTCCCTCCGTCTTCGGGTAAAACGGTCATACTCGTTGTAGTGGACAGGTTCAGCAAGATGGCACATTTTATCGCTCTTCCGGCTCTCCCTAATGCTAAAACTCTTGCGCAGGTGTTCATTGGGGAGATTGTGAGGCTTCACGGGGTACCCTCCGAGGTGGTGTCTGATCGGGGGTCTCAGTTTGTGTCCAAGTTCTGGAAGGCGTTTTGTGCACGGCGGGGGATGCTTTTGTCATTCTCGTCGGCTTTTCATCCTCAGACCAATGGTCAGACGGAACGTATGAACCAGAGCTTGGAGACATATCTTCGGTGTTTTGTGTCAGAGAACCAGGAGGACTGGGCTTCTTTCCTACCTCTGGCAGAGTTTGCTCTCAATAATAGGCGAAGCGAGTCCACGGGTAAGTCCCCGTTTTTTGGGGCATATGGTTTTCACCCCCAGTTTTGTACTTTCAGTAGGGGGGGCTCTTCGGGGGTTCCGGAGGAGGAACGATTTTCCTCATCTCTCGCTTCAGTATGGAGAGGGGTGCTGAAGAATCTGAATACTATGGGGAACCGATACAAACGTATGGCTGATAGGAGGAGAGTGTCTGGTCCGGACCTAAGTGTGAACGATCAGGTATGGTTGTCTACCAGGAATATTAAACTTAAGGTTCCCTCCTGGAAACTGGGTCCCAGGTTCATCGGGCCGTACAGAATCAGTTCTGTTATTAATCCGGTGGCATTCCGTCTTGACCTCCCCCCTACGTTTAAAATTCACAACGTGTTTCACAGATCATTGCTTAAGAGGTATGTGGCGCCGGTGGTACCGTCACCTTTACCTCCCCCTCCTGTGGTTGTCAATGGTAACTTGGAGTTCCAGGTATCGAGGGTCATTGATTCACGCTTTAATCGCCGGTCCCTTCAGTACTTGGTTCATTGGAAGGGGTATGGTCCTGAGGAGAGGATGTGGGTTCCTGCGTCGGATATTAACGCAGACCGATTAGTTCGGGCCTTCCACACGACTCACCCGGATAAACCTGGCCCTGAGGGTCCGGAGGCCCCTCGTAGAAGGGGGGGTACTGTCACGGGTGTGTTGCCACGAAGATCGTCACGAGTACACAGCCTGACTTCTCGCAGCTGACTTGTTGGTGCTTTGTGTTTTCTCGGCAGTGAAGGAGTTAATTCTCTCTCTCTCTGGGCTAGCTGAGGTCCAGCCTCGCCCAGCTGCAATCAATGCTTCGTTAGTGAGACTCCTTTATATTCCTGCAGGTCTGTTTGTGAGGTGTCGGTGAAAGCTTTTCATTCTGACTTACAGAGCGGATCGTGGTGTTTGGAGTTGCTGAGATAAGTGTATTTGAAAGTGTTATTTCCCTTTCCTCGCTTTATCATTTATCTCCTTTCCCGTTGGTGTTCCCTCTGTTGTAGTTTTGTTGAAGTTGTATGCAAGGTGGTTTTGGTTTTTCCCTTGTACTGTCTCGTTCGTCTAAATACTGTGTGTGGGCATATTATTGCTGGTTCCCTATTGTTGTGATCGGGGTCCTTCTCAGGACTAGATTACTGTGGTGCAGGGATCCTCAGGAGGTAGGGGTTACGCTGGCGGCCTGGACCTCTGTACCTTTAACAGTACCTCCAGGATGAGGGATTAGTCAGGGCCCCAGCTTAGGGTCAGCTTAGGCCCCCTACCTCCAGTATTCTGTGACAGTGTGACACCGGGTCACTGCCACTGTGACATCCCCCAGCATCGACCGGCCCGGCTACCGAGTACCTCACAGCCCAGGGGGCGCGTCACATACACTAAGGCAATGTTCAGATGTGTGTAATGTACATTAAATACGATGAATAATAAAAGTCAATGTGTTACTGTTTATGAGCAATTTTCTGTACGTGACAAAAATCATAGCATGCACTAGTCTAGCTCATTTGTGGAGTGCTAGTCTCAATGGCGCTTTTCTCCTGCACATGTTCTTCATGTGGACAAGCGCATGGAGCTGCAAATGGACCTAGTAGTCACATATTCAATACCCGGACATGACAACCAAAAATTGCAATGTTTGTGTAGCTTAAAGCATCAAAAAAATTGAAGTGGTTGTCCACTGCCTACAGTACAGAACCCCTTAATAAATGAAGTAGTCCCCCTTGTAAAATAAAACAAAAACATATGCCCACCTTGCACACCTGGGCTGTTCCAGTGATGTCATTGCTGAGTCTCCCGCAGCTTATGCCATTTGAGCCCTGTAGCCAGGCAGCGGCCACTCTCTCACTTTTCCTGCATCTCTGACATTCATCTGAAGGAGAACCCCTGTAGGCCCGGTGTCGACAACATTGGTATGGCGCAAGTGCGGGAGGTATATTTTTATTTTTCATTATATAAACGGACTCCTTGATTTAAAAATGGTGTGTCCCTTTAGTGGACAACCTTTTTTAATATGGTATAAAATAGTAAATGATAATGTCTGTAAAAGGCTGTGGAATGTGATGGTGCTATATAACCATGCAGAATCTATAATATAACGCTGCAAGCATCCCTCTGTCCGAAGCCTTTATAGACTGCGCAAGCGCGACGCACCTGCGCAATCTGGCTCCAGACAGAAGAACGCATGGCGCCGTTACAGGTAAGAGGAGTGTATGGCACCGGAGATCACGGTATGCATAGGCACTGAACGCATATCACGATTTCCGGCGCCATACTTACATACTTACCTGACCGGGAGGAGTGTTGCCATGGAGCCTTTGTTCTGGTCGGAGAGCAGGGCAGGAGTGCGGCAGTATAAGTGTTTATTTTTTTGTGTGTGTGCAGCGTGATAGGGATGAGGGGTACCATACATACCAGGATGAGGGATGGGGTACCATGCATACCAGGATTGGGGATGAGGGGTACCATACAGACCAGGATAGGGGTGAGGGGGTACCATGCATACGAGGATGAGGGATGGGGTACCATGCATACCAGGATGAGGTATGGGGTACCATGCATACCAGGATTGGAGATGAGGGGACCATGCATACCAGGATTTGGGATGAGGGGTACCATGCATACCAGGCTAGGGATGAGAGGTGCCATGCATACCAAGATAGGGATGAGGGGGTGCCATGCATACCAGGATAGGGATGAGGGGTACCATATAAATCAGGATAGGGATGAGGGGTTCCATACATACCAGGATTGGGGATGAGGGGTGCCATGCATACCAGGATTGGGGATGAGGGGTACCATGCATACCAGGATTGATATGAGGGGTGCCATGCATACCAGATTTGGGATGAAGGGTGCCATGCATACCAGGATTGGGGATGAGGGGTCCATGCATACCAGGATTGGGGATGAGGGGGCCATGCATACCAGGATGAGAGATGGGGTACCATGCATACCAGTATTGGGATGAGGGTTGCCAAGCATACCAGGATTGGAGATGAGGGGTGCCAAGCATACAAGGATTGGGGATGAGGGGTGCCATGCATACCAGGATTGGGGATGAGGGGTGCCATACATACCAGGATTGGGGATGAGGGGGTACCATGCATACCAGGATAGGGATGAGGTGGTACCATGCATACCAGGATAGGGATGAGGGGCCATGCATACCAGGATACGGATGAGGGGCCATGCTTACCAGGATAGGGATGAGGAGGTACCATGCATACCAGGATAGGGATGAGGGGGTACCATGCATACCAGGATAGGGATGAGGGATGGGGTAGCATGCATACCAGGATAGGGATGAGGGGTACCATGCACACCAGGATGAGGAATGGGGTGCCATGCATACCAGTATTGGGATGAGGGGTACCATGCATACCAGGATTGGAGATGAGGGGTGCCAAGCATACCAGGATTGGAGATGAGGGGTGCCAAGCATACCAGGATTGGGGATGAGGGGTGCCATGCATACCAGGATTGGGGATGAGGGGTGCCATACATACCAGGATTGGGGATGAGGGGGTACCATGCATACCAGGATTGGGGATGAGGGGGTACCATGCATACCAGGATAGGGATGAGGGGGTACCATGCATACCAGGATAGGGATCAGGGGTACCATGCATACCAGGATAGGAATGAGGGGGTACTATGCATACCAGGATAGGTATGAGGGGGTACCATTCATAACAGGATACGGATGAGGGGCCATGCTTAACAGGATAGGGATGAGGAGGTACCATGCATACCAGGATAGGGATGAGGGATGGGGTACCAGGATAGGGATGAGGCATACCATGCATACCAGGATGAGGGGGTACCATACATACCAAGATAGGGATGAGGGATGGGGTACCATGCATACCAGGATAGGGATGAGGAGTACCATACATACCAGAATGAGGGATGGGGTGCCATGCATATCAGGATAGGGATGAGGGGTACCATGCATTCCAGGATGAGGGATGGGGTGCCATGCATACCAGGATGAGGGGGTACCATACATACCAAGATAGGGATGAGGGATGGGGTACCATGCATACCAGGATAGGGATGAGGGGTACCATACATACCAGAATGAGGGATGGGGAGCCATGCATACCAGGATTGGGGGATGAGGAGTGCCATGCATACCAGGATGGGGGTGTGGGTCCCATACATACCAGGATAAGGCTGATTGGGCCATACATACCAGGATTGGGGATGAGGGAGCCATGCATACCAGGATGAGGAAGAGGGATGGGGTGCCATGCATACCAGGATTGGGATGAGGGGTGCCTAGCATACCAGGATTGTGGATGAGGGGGCCATACACACCAGGATGAGGAATGGGGTGCCATGCATACCAGTATTGGGATGAGGGGTACCATGCATACCAGGATTGGGGATGAGGGAGCCATGTATACCAGAATTGGAGATGAGGGGTGCCAAGCATACCAGGATTGGGGATGAGGGGTGCCAAGCATACCAGGATTGGTGATGAGGGGTGCCATGCATACCAGGATTGGGGATGAGGGGTGCCATACATACCAGGATTGGGGATGAGGGGGTACCATTCATACCAGGATAGGGATGAGGGGGTACCATGCATACCAGGATAGGGATGAGGGGTACCATGCATACCAGGATAGGAATGAGGGGGTACTATGCATACCAGGATAGGTATGAGGGGGTACCATGCATACCAGGATACCGATGAGGGGCCATGCTTTCCAGGATAGGGATGAGGAGGTACCATGCATACCAGGATAGGGATGAGGGGGTACCATGCATACCAGGATAGGGATGAGGGATGGGGTACCATGCATACCAGGATAGGGATGAGGGGTACCATGCATACCAGGATGAGGGGGTACCATACATACCAAGATAGGGATGAGGGATGGGGTACCATGCACACCAGAATAGGGATGAGGAGTACCATACATACCAGAATGAGGGATGGGGTGCCATGTATATCAGGATAGGGATGAGGGGTACCATGCATTCCAGGATGAGGGATGGGGTGCCATGCATACCAGGATGAGGGGGTACCATACATACCAAGATAGGGATGAGGGATGGGGTACCATGCATACCAGGATAGGGATGAGGGGTACCATACATACCAGAATGAGGGATGGGAGCCATGCATACCAGGATTGGGGGATGAGGAGTGCCATGCATACCAGGATGGGGGTGTGGGTCCCATACATACCAGGATAAGGCTGATTGGGCCATACATACCAGGATTGGGGATGAGGGAGCCATGCATACCAGGATGAGGATGAGGGATGGGGTGCCATGCATACCAGCATTGGGATGAGGGGTGCCTAGCATACCAGGATTGTGGATGAGGGGGCCATGCACACCAGGATGAGGAATGGGGTGCCATGCATACCAGTATTGGGATGAGGGGTACCATGCATACCAGGATAGGGATGAGGGGTGCCATGCATAACAGGATTGGAGATGAGGGGTGCCAAGCATACCAGGATTGGGGATGAGGGGTGCCAAGCATACCAGGATTGGGGATGAGGGGTGCCATGCATACCAGGATTGGGGATGAGGGGTGCCATACATACCAGGATTGGGGATGAGGGGGTACCATGCATACCAGGATAGGGATGAGGGGGTACCATGCATACCAGGATAGGGATCAGGGGTACCATGCATACTAGGATAGGAATGAGGGGGTACTATGCATACCAGGATAGGTATGAGGGGGTACCATGCATACCAGGATACGGATGAGGGGCCATGCTTACCAGGATAGGGATGAGGAGGTACCATGCATACCAGGATAGGGATGAGGGATGGGGTACCATGCATACCAGGATAGGGATGAGGGGTACCATACATACCAGAATGAGGGATGGGGTGCCATGCATATCAGGATAGGGATGAGGGGTACCATGCATTCCAGGATGAGGGATGGGGTGCCATGCATACCAGGATGAGGGGGTACCATACATACCAAGATAGGGATGAGGGATGGGGTACCATGCATACCAGGATAGGGATGAGGGGTACCATACATACCAGAATGAGGGATGGGGAGCCATGCATACCAGGATTGGGTGATGAGGAGTGCCATGCATACCAGGATGGGGGTGTGGGGCCCATACATACCAGGATAAGGCTGATTGGGCCATACATACCAGGATTGGGGATGAGGGAGCCATGCATACCAGGATGAGGATGAGGGATGGGGCGCCATGCATACCAGGATTGGGATGAGGGGTGCCTAGCATACCAGGATTGTGGATGAGGGGGCCATGCACACCAGGATGAGGAATGGGGTGCCATGCATACCAGTATTGGGGTGAGGGGTACCATGCATACCAGGATTGGGGATGAGGGAGCCATGTATACCAGAATTGGAGATGAGGGGTGCCAAGCATACCAGGATTGGGGATGAGGGGTGCCAAGCATACCAGGATTGGTGATGAGGGGTGCCATGCATACCAGGATTGGGGATGAGGGGTGCCATACATACCAGGATTGGGGATGAGGGGGTACCATTCATACCAGGATAGGGATGAGGGGGTACCATGCATACCAGGATAGGGATGAGGGGTACCATGCATGCCAGGATAGGAATGAGGGGGTACTATGCATACCAGGATAGGTATGAGGGGGTACCATGCATACCAGGATACGGATGAGGGGCCATGCTTACCAGGATAGGGATGAGGAGGTACCATGCATACCAGGATAGGGATGAGGGGGTACCATGCATACCAGGATAGGGATGAGGGATGGGGTACCATGCATACCAGGATAGGGATGAGGGGTACCATGCATACCAGGATGAGGGGGTACCATACATACCAAGATAGGGATGAGGGATGGGGTACCATGCACACCAGAATAGGGATGAGGAGTACCATACATACCAGAATGAGGGATGGGGTGCCATGTATATTAGGATAGGGATGAGGGGTACCATGCATTCCAGGATGAGGGATGGGGTGCCATGCATACCAGGATGAGGGGGTACCATACATACCAAGATAGGGATGAGGGATGGGGTACCATGCATACCAGGATAGGGATGAGGGGTACCATACATACCAGAATGAGGGATGGGGAGCCATGCATACCAGGATTGGGTGATGAGGAGTGCCATGCATACCAGGATGGGGGTGTGGGTCCCATACATACCAGGATAAGGCTGATTGGGCCATACATACCAGGATTGGGGATGAGGGAGCCATGCATACCAGGATGAGGATGAGGGATGGGGCGCCATGCATACCAGGATTGCGATGAGGGGTGCCTAGCATACCAGGATTGTGGATGAGGGGGCCATGCACACCAGGATGAGGAATGGGGTGCCATGCATACCAGTATTGGGATGAGGGGTACCATGCATACCAGGATTGGGGATGAGGGAGCCATGTATACCAGAATTGGAGATGAGGGATGCCAAGCATACCAGGATTGGGGATGAGGGGTGCCAAGCATACCAGAATTGGTGATGAGGGGTGCCATGCATACCAGGATTGGGGATGAGGGGTGCCATACATACCAGGATTGGGGATGAGGGGGTACCATTCATACCAGGATAGGGATGAGGGGGTACCATGCATACCAGGATAGGGATGAGGGGTACCATGCATACCAGGATAGGAATGAGGGGGCACTATGCATACCAGGATAGGTATGAGGGGGTACCATGCATACCAGGATACGGATGAGGGGCCATGCTTACCAGGATAGGGATGAGGAGGTACCATGCATACCAGGATAGGGATGAGGGGGTACCATGCATACCAGGATAGGGATGAGGCATGGGGTACCATGCATACCAGGATAGGGATGAGGGGTACCATGCATACCAGGATGAGGGGGTACCATACATACCAAGATAGGGATGAGGGATGGGGTACCATGCACACCAGAATAGGGATGAGGAGTACCATACATACCAGAATGAGGGATGGGGTGCCATGTATATCAGGATAGGGATGAGGGGTGCCATGCATACCAGGATGAGGGGGTACCATACATACCAAGATAGGGATGAGGGATGGGGTACCATGCATACCAGGATAGGGATGAGGGGTACCATACATACCAGAATGAGGGATGGGAGCCATGCATACCAGGATTGGGGGATGAGGAGTGCCATGCATACCAGGATGGGGGTGTGGGGCCCATACATACCAGGATAAGGCTGATTGGGCAATACATACCAGGATTGGGGATGAGGGAGCCATGCATACCAGGATGAGGATGAGGGATGGGGTGCCATGCATACCAGGATTGGGATGAGGGGTGCCTAGCATACCAGGATTGTGGATGAGGGGGCCATGCACACCAGGATGAGGAATGGGGTGCCATGCATACCAGTATTGGGATGAGGGGTACCATGCATACCAGGATAGGGATGAGGGGTGCCATGCATACCAGGATAGGATGAGGGCAGCACATAACAGGATGAGGGAACAGGATAGGGTAGCACAAATACCAGGATGGGGGGGGCACAAATACCAGGATGGGGACAGCACATAACAGGATGGGGGCGCAGGATGGGGACAGCACATAACAGGATGGGGGCAGCACATAACAGGATGAGGGCAGAACATAACAGGATGGGGGCAGAACAAATACCAGGATGGGGACAGCACAAATACCAGTATGGGGGCGCAGGATGGGGACAGCACATAACAGGATGGGGGCAGCACGTAACAGGATGGGGGACCATATACCAATAAAAATGCTCGCCACCCGAGGGTAGAATGGGTTCAATAGCTAGTAAAATATAAATAAATAGCACATTTCTGCAACTGAAAAAAACAGTTATACTCATCTGAATGGGCTTATTTCCAAAGTATTGCATAGATTTCTGCGAGTAGAAATTTCTACACCACATCTGCCAAATGTGAAGATAAACTAATGCTGTGTGCCTACGAT
The DNA here is from genome assembly GCF_046119375.1 of Phyllobates terribilis. NCBI lineage: Eukaryota > Metazoa > Chordata > Amphibia > Anura > Dendrobatidae > Phyllobates > Phyllobates terribilis. The sequence continues at coordinate 795,863,999 of NW_027362761.1, forward strand.
GAGTATTTGGTGAATTTTAGATGCTGCGTATTTTCGCAAAACTAAGCATCAAAAACGCAGCATCTTACAGTTCCAGCAAAGTGGATGGAATCTATAGAAACCTCATGCCCACTGTGCTTTTTATTTACTCAGCATAAGCTGACCTGCGGTGCGTGTTTCAGATCCACAACATGTCAATCTCTCTTGCGGGTACGCTTATTTTTATGTGTGGATTTTTCCCATAGGCTTGAATTAGATACAGAAAATCTGCAGGTAAAACTGTAAGGAGGTGGACAAGAGAAAAGACAGGTACAGTTGATACCTAGCTGAGTGGCTGCAAGCAAACACCGCCATCTGCTGGTCAAAGGTGAAAGTGAAAGTAAAGAAGGAATTATAGTGGAAGGAATCCCAAGAGTGGAAGTGCATGTTTCCCGGGGAGGAGAAGGAGATTGAAGATGACGCTGAGTCGGGTGACAATTGTGTCGCAGTAACAAAATATTTGGTGCCACAACCTGTACCTGGCAGGTCGTGTGGCCGCAAAGTGGGCTTACAGCCATCATCACCACAGAAGGGTCCGAGAGCGGTCAGATGTTGGAGAAGTCCTGAGCTATGAGAATGATCTGTGCCCCGCACTGGTTGAAGTCCGTGACTAGCGCCAGTAGAAGACCGTAAGCAGCGGCAGTGGAGGACCATAAGCAGCGCTTTACATTCTAGGACTTGCGGCCTGGCGGGAAATGCTGGTGACCCCCGCTAGGTCCAGTGTAATGATCAGAGGAGCTTACAGAGACTACAACGGGGACGGGCCTAGAGAGTGACGTCCATTAAGCTGAGACATAAATGCATTAAAAGTAATTTAAAAGCTAGATAAGAACAATGTATATAATAGAATGTTGTATAGATATTATATTTAGTCGCATCGCTGTGTTCTGATAGTGTCATAATATGCTGTATTGACCATGCTACTGTTACCCATAATATAGTGCTTATGTGGCGCCCCTGAGGGTTCAGTCGCCACAGAGGTACCGCACCTCACCCAGAGGTGTGGCATCTCCTTCTCTCAGGTAATGATGGAGTACTGCCCGTGACCCCAACACTTGCACTCAACACTACACTACTCCAGGCCGACTGGAAGGGCATTATGCACTTCTTTTGCTGCCCTGTCCCTGGCTGGAGTGGGGGAACCAAAAGTGAGGGGGAACCAGTAGTGGGTGTGCGTGGAGGATGCAGACCAGGGGAGCACTTGAATAGGAGGTGCCATCTTAGTCAGTCAGTCAAGAGTGAGTTGGTGGAGAGTCAAAGGAGGAGAGGTGTGAGGAGCAGGGGCTCTGCAGGAGCTCTGCTCGGCAGGCAGGTTTAGCCTGTCATGCCCAAGAAGGAGAGAGGAGTTGGAGCTAGGGAGGAAGGCTCCAGTAACTGAAGGGATCCCAGGGGTACGGTGAGTGCAGGACGGCACCCGTACGCCCGAATCTGCCAAGTGTCAGAGGGATCAGGCCGCAGGAAGGGAACCGGTCCCTGGTCTAGATGTGTTACTTCAAGTCTCGGCTGGAAAACCGGAGGCTTCTGCACTTTCATGGTGCATTTGCCACAACTGCACCTAAGCCGCCGTGAAGGGCACCAAGCCAAGTCCGGGAACTTCAAGTTGCCCAGAGGGATCTCAAGGTACCCGATTGGGACTTTGTGTGGCGGGGCGCAGGGCACGAGAGAGAAGACCCAGCGCGGGATGTCGGCTAAGAAAGGAACATACAGAAAGAGGGTCCCGTTAAGTGCTCTTGAAATACTTGGGAGAGTGCTGAACCCCTGCCTGGTAAACGCAGCGCGACGTGGGAGGCTGACACCTGTACAGTGCACCTGAGGAACCTAAAGAACTGTGAGTAAACTCGGATGACTGCACTCCACTGTTTCTGTCAGTTATTTCTACCACGCAATCGCTCCTGCACTACAACGCCGAGCATCACCATCTGCACCTACACTGCCCTGGAGCTGTGCTCTGCCTGTGGAGAGCCGCACCAAGCCAGCTGCCCTAACAACTGCTCCAGAGGTCTGCAGCAGCGCCGGTACCCATTACTGGGAACCACAGGTGGCGTCACGAGGCAAAAACTGTTATTCATCCCTTCAAGTAACAAACCCCTTTTAAAGAGTGACCCCAGGGTACGGGCCCGGGAGCCGACTGCCGTGACATCCCATAGAAGGTAAAAGGCCGGGGTACCGAGTTTCCCCCATATCCCCCTGGGCGAGTCACTTACTTGTATATATGTACTTACAGATAGATAGATTTTCTTTGTGTGTTAGTCAAATAAATAGTGCTGGTTAAGTACCACTGTCTCCTCATTGTCTGCGCTGTTGCATCCAAGTAACCTGTTCACAAAACAACGCTCATGTGTGGCTCATGCATATAAACGCATGTAGTCCGCATATGAATATATCAAACCTTTGTCAAAGCCAGATACCAGGAAGTACCAAAAACAAAGCAGCTTTATTTAAAACATGACATACCAACAAGAGGTAAAAAACGCAGCATCAAAAATGCAATAAAACGTATGCTAAAAAACGCAATGAAAAACCGCAATTAACCCAAGATACTTAATAGGTGCAGAAATCAAAACTCCCCCAGCTCCGACAATGTGGGCAGAGCTGGGGTGGGATAACTCCTTCTCATTCCCAATGTTTGCCCTCGTTAAAACAGAAAACACCTATACTCACCTATGGTGCCATTCCAGCAGTGTCGGCACTCGCGGTCATGGGACTCACGTGAGGTTGTTGTGTCATGTGAGCCCTGCGCTCAATCAGCGCTGGCGTCACTGTCCTCGCCTTCAGACGTATAAGTAATCAAGAAGAAGTCAGGGCTGCGGCTGGCCGCTCACTTCCTCTTGATTACTTATATGCCCGAAGGTGGAGATAGTGACGCCAGCGCTGATTGGGCACAGGGCTCACGTGACACAACAACCTCACGCGAGTCCCGGGACACCACTGGAACCGCGCCGTCACCGGTGGTGAGTATAAGTGGTTTTATTTTACTGGGGGCAAAGATGGGGAATGGGAAGGGGTTGTCCACTACGTGGAAAGAAGGTGTTGTACATGTATAACAGGTCAAACTTGACACACAGTCTTCAGTATTAGAGATGTCAACCTGGGAGAGCTCTTCACAGGGTGATCATGAGCAGCAGGGCATGGCAAAAATAAATGGGGGTTGCTTTTTTTGAAGAGCATGGGTTACATAAAAGACCCCTGTCTTAATCAGATCAGACTATAAAATTACCCACCACTCTCCAGGCTTTACACACCCATAGACATCGCACTCTGATAGAAGTCACTCTCTTTCGCGACACAAGATGAGGAGTCATATCCATGAAAGAGTTTTAATCTTTATGTCATAAATTTAAAATGCCCATGAAAATAAGAAACTTTGTAATATACATTAGCAGAGAAATCTGCTTCTTTCTCCTCTTGAACTGATCATTCATTCTCAATGCATGGGTAAAATCTGTATTCAGTGAAGAAGATGTGAGTTTGGTGCTCACCGAGCAAACACTCAATGGGTCAATACTGGGGGTGGAGCATAGAGGGGAAGTGCAGGCTGAACAGGCAGGGAGCTGGATAACAGTTAGAAGGGATAGAGGGAAGAAGTATAGGAAGGCTGGTTCAGAACCGGCATTATTGGAGCACGACAGATCCTCTGACCGCCGGGGGAGTGTATGCTCCAGTAATGAGGGGGAGGGGGGAAGTGTAGGGCAGGCAAGACAGGTTCTGGTAGTAGGTGACTCTATTATTAGGGGGACAGACAGGGCAATCTGTCACAAAGACCAGGATCGCCGAACGGTGTGCTGCCTCCCTGGCGCTCGAGTCCGGCACATCGCGGATCGGGTTGACAGGTTACTGGGTGGGGCTGGCGAAGACCCAGCGGTCATGGTCCACATCGGCACCAATGACAAAGTGAGTGGTAGATGGAGGGTCCTTAAAAATGATTTCAGGGACCTAGGTAGGAAGCTTAGGGCAAGGACCTCCAAGGTAGTTTTCTCAGAAATACTACCAATCCCGCGAGCCACACAGGAGCGCCAACGGGAAGTTAGGGAGGTGAGTAAGTGGCTAAAGATTTGGTGCAAGGCAGAAGGGTTTGGGTTCATGGAGAACTGGGCCGACTTCGCGGTCGGCTACAGGCTCTACCGTAGGGACGGGCTGCGCCTCAATGGGGAGGGTGCAGCGGTGCTGGGGAAGAAGATGGCTAATAGGTTGGAGGAGTTTTTAAACTAGAGACGGGGGGGGGGGAACCAAGGAAATAGGTGGGATGTGAGGCAAGCAAGGGGGAAGGGGAGAAGTGAATATAATGAGGGTGGAGAGGGGGGTGGGGATAGTACAGTTAGATCGTTAGAGAAGAATAGGATGCTAAATAACCCCAAAGTTTTATCTTGCATGCTGACCAACGCAAGAAGCCTGACCAATAAGGCGGATGAGCTGCAGGCGCTTATATCGGAGGAGAGGTATGACATCGTAGGTATAACAGAGACTTGGCTAGACGATAGCTACGACTGGGCGGTAAATTTATTAGATTATAGTTTATTTAGAAGGGACCGGAAACAGGGGAAAGGCGGAGGAGTCTGCTTATATGTAAAGTCATGTCTAAAACCCAGACTAAGGGAAGATATAGGAGAGGGAGAAGAGGGGGTCGAGTCCATGTGGGTAGAGATAGAGGGAACTAAAAATAATAATAAAATATTACTGGGGGTCTGCTATAAGCCACCAAATATAACAGAGGAGAATGAGAATCTGCTATTAGGACAAATAGACAAAGTAGCAAAACATAATGAAGTGATTGTAATGGGGGATTTCAACTACCCGGATATTGACTGGGAAACAGAAACCTGTAGATCTCAGAAAAGTAAAAGGTTCTTGACAAATATTAAGGATAATTATCTCTCCCAACTAGTGCAGGAACCAACGAGAGGGAAGGCCGTGTTGGACTTAATATTGACTAATAGGCCTGATAGAATAACTGAGGTACAGATAGGGGGGCACCTAGGTAATAGCGACCATAATATTATCGACTTCAAAATGTCCTTCAGTAGGGTTATCAATAAGGGAACAACAAAAACATTAAACTTTAGGAGGGCGAAGTTTGATCAGCTGAAAGAAAGCCTTCAACTTATTGACTGGGACAAAGTTCTTAATCAAAGGAATACGAATAGTAAATGGGAAACCTTCAAAAGAATTCTGAATACTCAGTGCGAGAGATATATACCGTATGGGAATAAAAGGGCCAGAAATAAGAGGAAACCAATATGGTTGAACAAGAACGTAAAAGGGGCGTTAAATAGCAAAAAAGAGGCATTCAAGAGATTAAAACAGGAAAACAGTAAGGAAGCACTAATGTGTTACAAGGAAAAAACGAGAACCTGTAAAAAACAAATAAAAATAGCGAAGGAGGAAACAGAGAGACGTATTGCTAGGGAAAGTAGATCAAATCCCAAACTGTTCTTTACGTATATAAATAGTAAAAGGATTAAATCGGATAATATTGGACCGATAAAAAGTGAGGAAGGCAAAATCATAGAGAAAGATGAGGATAAAGCTAATCTATTAAATAATTTTTTTTCGACAACTTTCACAAAGGAAATCGAACTAACAGGAGAAATGAGAAGTGACAAACTTAATCCTCCACTAAGTATGACAAATCTAACCCAAGCTGGGGTACAGAAACGCCTCAGTAACATTAAAATAAACAAATCACCAGGACCTGATGGCATACACCCACGGGTACTAAGGGAACTAAGTAATGTGATAGACAGACCGTTATATCTTATATTTAAGGACTCTGTTGAGACTGGGTCTGTGCCACTTGATTGGCGACAGGCGAATGTAGTGCCAATATTCAAAAAGGGAGCGAAAAGTGACGCCGGAAACTATCGGCCGGTGAGTCTGACGTCCGTTGTGGGCAAAATTTTTGAAAGCTTCATTAAAGAGGCAATTACGGAGCATCTTGATGCTAATAATCTTTTAATCCCGAACCAACATGGATTCATGAGGAATCGCTCCTGCCAAACAAACCTGATTGACTTCTACGAGGAAGTTAGCTCTCGAGTAGATCAGGGGGAACCAGTGGATGTCGTGTATCTCGACTTCTCAAAAGCGTTCAATAGCGTGCCACATAATAGGTTGGTATACAAAATGAGAATGATGGGGCTGGGGGAAAATGTCTGCAAGTGGGTAGCTAACTGGCTAAAGGATAGAAGGCAGAGGGTGGTTATAAATGGAATTTACTCAGATTGGGTAAGCGTCACTAGTGGGGTACCACAGGGGTCTGTACTAGGCCCAATGTTATTTAATATCTTTATTAACGACATAGTCAACGGGATAAATAGTAAAATATCAATATTTGCAGATGACACAAAGTTATGTAAAACAATTAATACAAAAGAGGACAGTGCAGACCTACAGAGGGATTTGGATAAGCTGGGTAGGTGGAGCATTAAATGGCAAATGAGGTTTAACGAGGAGAAATGTAAGGTCATACATATGGGAAGGAAAAATGGAAGTCACCAGTACTCACTGAATGGGAAATCATTGGGGAATTCAGAGATGGAGAAGGACTTGGGCATCTTGATTGATAGCAAACTAAATTGGAGTGCCCAAAGTCAGGCCGCTGCTGTAAGGGCAAACAGGGTAATGGGATGTATCAGAAGAGGTATAGCTGCAAAGGATGAGAACATTGTTCTTCCACTGTACAAAGCACTGGTCAGACCACACTTGGAATACTGTGCTCAGTTATTGTCCCCAATATATAGAAAGGATATAAATGAGCTTGAAAAGGTACAAAGGAGGGCAACAAAATTAATAAAGGGAATGGAGGGACTGCAATACCCAGAGAGGTTGGCAAAACTAGGACTATTCAGCTTGGAAAAGAGAAGGTTGAGGGGGGACATAATAAATGTGTACAAATATGTTAGGGGACAGTATAGAGATCTTGCCCGAGATTTGTTCAAAAGGAGGGATATTACGGTAACAAGAGGGCACTCACTAAGACTGGAAGAGAAAAGGTTTCAGCACCAGCATAGGAAGGGGTTCTTTACGGTAAGAGCAGTGAGAATATGGAATTCACTGAGTGAGGAGACGGTAATGTCGGATTCACTACACCAGTTCAAGCGGGGACTGGATGCATTTCTAGATACCAGGCAGATTTCAGCATATACTTAAAAATAAAATAAAATAGTAGGTTGATACAGGGATTTATTCTGACTACTGGTTTCAGAGTCGGGAGGGAATTTTTCCTCAGGTGAAGATTGGCCAAATCATTTGGGGTTTTTGCCCTCCTCTGGATCAATTACAGAACTAACAGGTCGAACTTGATGGACGCAAGTCTTTATTTGGCTTTACAAACTATGTTACTATGTTACTATGATATTCCCATTACCAAGATAGGAGATGGCAGTTGGTGCTTTTAAGATTCTATAGAGAGTGGTGAGGGGGAGGTAGGAGCTAAAGGCAGATGCAGATATTCTGCTGCAAGATTATCTGAAAAGACCATTAGGCTATGTGCAAACAGTGCGTTTTTTATGTGTTTTTGATTAGGTAAATCAGCGTGGAATTTTCCCCAAAAATGCATTGCAAACCTTATCCCAGCATTTTCTATGAGATTTTGCAAGATCTGTGCATACAGGTGCATCTCACTAAATTAGAATATCATCAAAAAGTTAATTTATTTCAGTTCTTCAATACAAAAAGTGAAACTCATATATACTGCTCAAAAAAATAAAGGGAACACTCAAATAACACATCCTAGATCTGAATGAATGAAATATTCTCATTGAATACTTTGTTCTGTACAAACTTGAATGTGCTGACAACAAAATCACACAAAAATCATCAATGGAAATCAAATTTATTACCCAATGGAGGCCTGGATTTGGAGTCACCCCCAAAATTAAATTGGAAAAACACACTACAGGCTGATCCAACTTTGATGTAATGTCCTTAAAACAAGTCAAAATGAGGCTCAGTATTGTGTGTGGCCTCCACGTGACTGTATGACCTCCCTACAACGCCTGGGCATGCTCCTGATAAGGTTGCGGATGGTCTCCTGTGGGATCTCCTCCCAGACCTGGACTAAAGCATCCGCCAACTCCTGGACAGTCTGTGGTGCAGCGTGACGTTGGTGGATGGAGCGAGATATGATGTCCCAGATGTGCTCAATCGGATTCAGGTCTGAGGAACGGGCGGGCCAGTCCATAGCTTCAATGCCTTCATCTTGCAGGAACTGCTGACACACTCCAGCCACATTAGGTCTAGCATTGTCCTGCATTAGGAGGAACCCAGGGCCAACCGCACCAGCATATGGTCTCACAAGGGGTCTGAGGATCTCATCTCGGTACCTAATGGCAGTCAGGCTACCTCTGGTGAGCACATGGAGGGCTGTGCGGCCCTCCAAAGAAATGCCACCCCACACCATTACTGACCCACTGCCAAACCGGTCATGGTGAAGGATGTTGCAGGCAGCAGATCGCTCTCCACGGCATCTCCAGACTCTGTCACGTCTGTCACATGTGCTCAGTGTGAACCTGCTTTCATCTGTGAAGAGCACAGGGCACCAGTGGCGACTTTGCCAATCCTGGTGTTCTGTGACAAATGCAAAGTGTCCTGCATGGTGTTGCGCTGTGAGCACAACCCCCATCTGTGGACGTCGGGCCCTCATACCACCCTCATGGAGTTGGCTTCTAACCGTTTGTGCAGACATATGCACATTTGTGGCCTGCTGGAGGTCATTTTGCAGGGCTCTGGCAGTGCTCCTCCTGTTCCTCCTTGCACAAAGGCAGAGGTAGCGGTCCTGCTGCTGGGTTGCTGCCCTCCTATGGCCCCCTCCATGTCTCCTGGTGTACTGGCCTGTCTACTGGTAGCGCCTCCAGCCTCTGGACACTACGCTGACAGACACAGCAAACCTTCTTGCCACAGCTCGCATTGCTGCGCCATCCTGGATGAGCTGCACTACCTGAGCAACTTCTGTGGGTTGTAGAGTCCGTCTCATGCTACCACGAGTGTGAAAGCACAACCAACATTCAAAACTGACCAAAACATCAGCCAGAAAGCATTGGTACTGAGATGTGGTCTGTGGTCCCCACCTGCAGAACCACTCCTTTATTGAGGGTGTCTTGATAATTGCCAATAATTTCCATCTATTGTATATTCCATTTGCACAACAGCATGTGAAATTGATTGTCAATCAGTGTTGCTTCCTAAGTGGACAGTTTGATTTCACAGAAGTTTGATTTACTTGCAGTTATATTCTGTTGTTTAAGTGTTTCCTTTATTTTTTTGAGCAGTGTATTATATATCTTTAAAGTAAAAGGTTTAACTGTATTCCAGTCAACATGACAGTTAAATGTCAGGGATTTTAATTAGAATTGCAAAAATGTAAACTTTCATTGATAAAAAAAATGCTGTGACAATTCTTAATGACCAAATGTCAAGAAATGTACTGTACATGTACATCTCACTAAATTAGAATATCATCAAAAAGTTTCTGCAGCATTTCTGCAAGGTTCTGCACCTCTTGGCAGCAAAACCACTGTGGAAAATCCGCTGCGTTTTTGATGCGTTTTTGCCTGCGGATTTGCTATGCGTTTTTTCCAATGCATTGTATAGGAAAAACGCAGGCAAAAACACACCAAGAATGGACATGCTGCTTCTTTAAATGTGCATGAAATTCTGTAAGGAAAAATCCTGATCATACAGGTGCATCTCACTAAATTAGAATATCATCAAAAAGTTAATTTATTTCAGTTCTTCAATACAAAAAGTGAAACTCATATATTATATAGAGTCATTACAAACAGAGTGATCTATTTCATGTGTTTATTTCTGTTAATTTTGATGATTATGGCTTACAGCCAATGAAAACACAAAAGTCATTAACTCAGTAAATTAGAATAATTAACAAAAAACACCTGCAAAGGCTTCCTAAGCATTTAAAAAGGTCCCTTAGTCTGTTTCAGTAGGCTCCACAATCATGGGGAAGACTGCTGACTTGACAGATTTCCAGAAGGCAGTCATTGGCACACTCCACAAGGTCCCAGAGTCTGGAGGAAGAATGGAGAGGCACACAATCCAAGCGGATTGAGGTCTAGTGTGAGGTTTCCACAATCAGTGATGGTTTGGGGAGCCATGTCATCTGCTGGTGTAGGTCCACTGTGTTTTATCAAGACCAAAGTCAGCACAGACATCTACCAGGAAATTTTAGAGCACTTCATGCTTCCCTCTGCCGACAAGCTTTTTGGAGATGGAAATTTCATTCTCCAGCAGGACTTGGCACCTGTCTACACTGCCAAAAGTACCAATACCTGGTTTAAAAACAACAGTATCACTGTGCTTGATTGGCCAGCAAACTCGCCTGACCTTAACCCCATAGAGAATCTATGGGGTATTGTCAAGAGGAAGATGAGAGACACCAGACCCAACAATGCAGATGAGCTGAAGGCTGCTATCAAAGCAACCTGGGCTTCCATAACACCTCAGTAGTGCCACAGGCTGATCGCCTCCATGCCACGCCGCATTGATGCAGTAATTGATGCAAAAGGAGTCCCAACCAAGTATTGAGTGCATTTACTGAACATACATTTCAGTAGGCCAACATTTCAGATTTTAAAAACATTTTTCAAGGTGTTGTTATAAAGTATTCTAATTTACTGAGATAATGACTTTTGTGTTTTCATTGGCTGTAAGCCATAATCATCAATATTAACAGAAATAAACACTTGAAATAGATCACTCTGTTTGTAATGACTCTATATAATATATGAGTTTCACTTTTTGTATTGAAGAGCTGAAATAAATTAACTTTTTGATGATATTCTAATTTAGTGAGATGCACCTGTATGATCAGGATTTTTCCTTACAGAATTTCATGTGCATTTAAAGAAGCAGCATGTCCATTCTTGGTGTGTTTTTGCCTGTGTTTTTCCTATACAATGCATTGGAAAAAACGCATAGCAAATCCGCAGGCAAAAACGCATCAAAAACGCAGCGGATTTTCCACAGCGGTTTTGCTGCCAAGAGGTGCAGAACCTTGCAGAAATGCTGCAGAAAGTTCTGTAAGCAAATCCTGATTGTGCACACATAACCTTAGGGTAGGGTTACACGACAGTTTTCTCTTCACATTTGAGAAAAACAGTCCGATTATTCTGATCAGACTTTGATCAGAGTGGCACCAGTATTTCTTGGACGTGTAAAGAAAAAAAAGAAAAATTTCTCCACCTTCTCCATTCTGTCAGTCCGTGAAAATTGGACTGCACTTGGGTGTCATCCCTGTGTGGTCCAATTTTTTCCATGGGCCCGTAGACTTGCATTGATGATTTTGATCTGACACTCGGATCAAAATCAGATAAGTCTCCAAATTTTTTCCACGCACCACTCAGAGGAAAAAATAGGACATGTGCACAGCCCCATAGAATATCAAACCTATGAGTGCTATCCATGAAAACCACAAGTAGCACTAGTCTGAGAAAATGGGTCGTATGCACGAGCCCCTAGGCTGTGTGCCCACAATGAGTTTTTTGCTTGTTTTGACACTGCGTATTTTCGCTGCATCAAAAACGCAGCATCTTATAGTTCCAGCAAAGTGGATGGGATTTATAGAAATACCCACTGTGTTTTCTTTTACCTGCGGTGCGTGTTTCAAATCTGCAACATGTCAAGTTCTCTTGCAGATATGCTGAGTTTCCCCATAGACTTACATTAGATGTAGAAAATCTGCAGGTAAAGAACGCACATACGTTTTAGTGCGTTTCCACTGCAGAATATACATAAATACATCAATAAAGTTTTGTCAACGACAAATACCAGGAAGTATAAAAAAGCAGATTTATTTAAAACATGACATACCTAGAAGAGACAAAAACATGATAACAGCACATGTAAGAAAACACACTCAAATGCAACAAAAAAACGTACGTGACTTAATTTACTTAATAGGGGAAGAAATGCTACAGAAAATCTGCAACATTAAAAACTCACCAATAGCAATTGTAGGAATGCAGCTTTACAGTTCTCTATAGAACATTATGAGCACCAACTGTCTTCCCCATCTCAGTAATGGGAAAGTCCGTATTCACTGAAGACAGATTTTACTCGTGAAAAGAGAATTTTGAGAAAGAAAGATCAGTCCAGGAGGAGAAAGAAGCAGATTTCTCTGATAAAATATATTCCAACGTTTTTTTCTTTCATGTTTACTATTGATTTATGAGGAAAAAAAAGAAAAAGAAAAAACGACGGTCACTCTTTAATTTGGGGTGAACTGTGGTCAGGACAACACAGCTATTCCTATTGAACTTTAGTTTTTAAAGTACAAATGACAGCATGTCTCGTTTACTTCAGGCAAGGCATTCTGGGAAATGTAGTTTCACAACTAAAGACAAGCTGGATGGTGTAAGTATTATATATATATAAATGCACAATTATTTTATCAATTGTTAGAAGAAAGACTTGCAGGACCTTAATTCAGTGGCCATGCAGCGCGAACCTCCTCCTACCTGCCAGCATCCCCAGGGCTTCTTCTGCATAGTAGGCCCGGTGCGACGCCATGCGTGCATCACTGCAATGATGATATCGCCCAGGGATACTAAGCAGAAGAGGCACCGGGGATGCTGGCAGGTAAGACGACGTTCACACTGCATGGCCACTGGATCAGGGTCCTGCAAATCTTTTTGCTCAACTCTACTAATTATATAAAATAGTAGGCAGCTTTGGTGAATTTTATTAGCAAGGCACCCTCATCAAGGGTTAATGTAATGGAAAGTTAGAGCCCTGACCCTGGACGCTTACTGCTGCTCAGTACCACAAGATTCGGTCTTCTAAGACCCCAAAACCTGGGTGACAGCAATATTTCACAGGGTGACTGGATGGAAAAGGCTGTAAAACAGGGTGAGTTTACCTATCTAAGGGGCGCTGTCAGACAGCCATATAAATCGGGCTGAGATCAGAACGCAATGTTCGGACTGGCCCAATCTAAGGGCTGCATAGAAATGTATGCAGATGTCACGTTCGGGTCAGGAGAGCCAAAGTCTGTGCACTGTGTTCTGATCTCAGCCCGATTTATACTGCCGACTTACTGCGCCCTAGGCTGCAATCACATCCGTGTGAAATGTCTGAGCGCTGTCTGATTTTTATCTCGGACAGCACTTAGACCCATAGAGTGGAATGGATGTATTCACACATCTGTTAAATTCACAGATCCAAGAGTGAGATCCTTGTAATTAAGAACTTGTCCTATTCTGATCCAGCTGTGCAGATTAGAATCAGCCATGGAAGTCTATGGGGATCTGTGAGACACAGAGCGCTTCCAGATTGCATCCTTGTATCACAACTAGGATACAACTAGGAAAAAAAAATTGTCCTGTTTATATGGGATGGTAACACTCACGGATGTGTGAATGCAACCTAAGACTATATTCACACATCTGTGTGACTTGTCCTAGAGCTGTCCCTTTTTTTTCTCGGACGGCACACAGACCCATAGAGCTTCATTGATCCATACACACATCAGCTGTAAAAACGGATCCATGTGTGTGATTAGTAAAACTCAGAGCATGTCCTGTAATCATCTGTTGTGTGGATAAGACTGGGCAATGAAAGTCTCTGGGGATCCGTATTAAATGGATGAAGCACAGAAGATACACATTGTCCTTTAGGCCATGTGCCCACATAGCGTTTTTGCGGCCGCGAAAATGCTTGTAAAACCATCTGCCATGCAAAGCAATGTGAATTCGGATGTGCTGTGCACATGATGCGCTAATTAGCACGCCAAATTTGCATTGCGTTGCAAAACGCAGCATGACCATTTCTACCGGGATTACGCTGCAAATTCGCGGCCATTGAGAAACACTGAAATGCAGCAAACCCGCAGGTATATGTGGATTTGCTGCATTTCAATTAAATTCAATGGCCGCGAATTTACAGCGTAATCGCGGTGCGTGTGGTACCCGGGATGAAGAGGAGACTACAACTCCTCTTCATCCCGGCTACCAGGCGCTGAAAAAAAGAAATAAAAAAGTTAAAAATAAAAAAAACCTGTATACTCACCTCTCCGGTCTGCTCCCGGCCGCGTCCTCTCTCCTCGGTCCTAGTCAGCTGATGGTCACGAAACCGCTGACATCAGCGGTCGGGTGATGGTCGCGTGACCATCAGCTGACTAAATGACATCACCGCAGGTCCTGCAAGTACACCACGGGACGCCGAGGAGAGAGGACGCGGCCGGGAGCAGACTGGAGGAGACCGGAGAGGTGAGTATACAGGTTTTTTTTATTTTTAACGTTTTAATTCTTTTTTTTTTTACTACAGATGCAGCATTTAAATCATCTAGGTTGATCACACAATATAAATCCATGCCGGTTGCATGGATTTATATAGTGTGACCAACTTGTCAAGCACTTTCCAAGTGATGCTCAAAATCGCTTGGAAAAGCGCTTGAAAAAATGCATGCGAAAAAGCATGTAAAAACACTTCTCTCTGGCAGAAAAAACGCATGTAAATCTGCATGCGTTTTTTTCTGCCAGAGAGAGGCAAAAACGCTCTGCATCAAATCTGTTATGTGGGCACATAGCCTTAGGGTTACATCTGTGCTTCATCCATTTTTAAGTGAAGTTCCGTGGAAAAAACAGACAGCACTCGGACCAATGTTATTCAATAGGGCTTTTCAGATGACCCTTTTGTTTGTGGCACAGACTGAATGCCTGAGTGACAAAAATTGCAACATGCACTAGTGTATTACGTATTTTGGATGAGACTCATCGTATAGGATTTAAATAAAATGGAACCCTATATGAATCAACCATATAGCATCTGATTTTTACAGGTACAATGGCTTTTTCATACGTAACTTTTATTCCCTGGTGATGTATAAAAACGAATGCCATACGGATGACAATATGGATAAAAATTGTCCTTTTTTTCTGGATGAAAATCAAATGATTTTTTTATACACTCGTGGGAACATACCCCCGCACGGATGTGTGAATGCATTTACTGTGGTTCTGTATGGCTTCTGATATTTTTCTCACACCCGTCTGATTTCGGAGTGAAATCACAGCATTCTGCTATTTTTTCACAGATTCTCTCAGTGAAAAAATTCAGTCATCAGCACTGCTCCACTGAATAACATTGGTCTGAGTGCGATCGGGTAGCACTCGTCCGATTTATACGGTGGTGTGAACGATCCCTTAGACACATTTTTGATATATTTTGTTTTCACAGACACGTATCAAAATAATAAAAATCCTTTTAGCTTGGCCATTAATCCACAAACCCGCTCCCTAATGATCTGCTGGGGAACCAGGTGAACTCCTTTCCTTTCCTCATTATTGGACCCACTGTTGGCCAGAGGCCACGTTCACACGTTCAGTATTTGGTCAGTATTTTACATCAGTATTTGTAAGCCAAAACCTGGAGTGGAACAATCAGAGGAAAAGTATAATAGAAACACGTCAACACATTTATCGCCCACTCCTGGTTTTGGCTTACATATACTGAGGTAAAATATTGACCAAATACTGAACGTGTGAAGGGGGCAATTCGGATAACACCATCCCATAGGAAGGCAGCCATTTATTTCTTTACCACACAGCTGAAGTCTCGCACTCAGTGACAGACAACTAGCCCAAGTTTTACAAGGTGTCATGTGATTCTAGAGATGGGGAAGTATTGCGCCTCCTGCGCCTGCTTCTCATTTTCCTGTAAATCGCTGTCGCCTCAAGTACTGAAATAGTTAAGGAGAACAAAAGTAACAATCCATGCCCTGTGGGTGGAGAGTGTGGACTCCAGAGAGTGCTGGAGGTGGAGGACTACAACACACACAGCTCCACCCAGTGCCTCCACCTCTGTCCTCATCCTCTCCTCTCACTGCAGTTAGTAGTGATCCTGCTGCCTGTGTGCACTGAGCCCTCACTGTGTGACTGGCACTGGCAGCCTGATCATCTGTTCATTCTAGGATTACTTTATGCTACAAGAAACCCTAAGGAGCCGCAGACTCAGGTAATGGAAAAACTCCATAGTAAGTAACCAAACACATGTTACAGCATAGATAGATATATGTATGTATGTATGTATATGTGTGTGTGTATATATATATATATATATATATATATATATATATATATATATATATAATTATAATTTCTCTTGTCTGTTCCATTCTAAGTGTTTTCCCTTTTAAAATGCATTTCAAAAAAAGTTTTCTTGTTTTCAGGCTGTAGTATAGAGCACTGAGGACTTGCCTGGGCAAAGTTTACATTCCCACTTTCTAAAAGAGTAGTGCTGCCCACCCCTCCTTCCTCTGGGCTTCTGACAGAGCAGCAGTGAAAGGGTTACAGAGCAGGTTTGCCATCTATCCCAAGGGATAGGAGCAACACAAGCCTGGCAGAGACTTTTTGGGGTATTGTATTTCAGCCCAAATCAGACTTTTCTTTTGTTAATGGGCACTTTTGTAAAGGGATCTCGGAGACTTTAGAGGTGGGGAAATGCTTTACTCTCGGGATCCTGTTTAACTGGCCAGGTAAATTCGGAGAAATCTTAGCTGGGAGGATTATAGTTCAGGGCTACCGAGGTCTTGATGAAGGAGTCTATGAAAAGTTTTCAAGGAAAAGTGCACTTAGACCTACGCGGAGCTGTGTGGAGGTGAGCGCATTGCTCACCTGTCCATATAAAAATGGTTAAAAAATAGGAATTCTGCTAAAAACCATAAATGATGATGGATCGTGGCATGACAATTGGTATTGTATGGGAAATTGGTGGGTGCTGGACTTTTATCACCATAGGACCTGACCTGTGAACTTGGAACAGTCATTTATTAATAACGTATTGAACGTTCACCAAGGGCGACCTTGACACTTATCTTGTTTTCAAGATTGAAAGCCTTGCCCCTATCATGGAAGCGACGTGTACTTTCCGAAATGATTATGGGATGCGTGCTTTTCCTATTTTGTGTGCAAGTCAACAATTTTTATGGTTTTATTGTTGTAATAAATGTTCCTACTGTTGAATTCCATGGGAATCTGTCCTCAATGGCTTGCAGATTTCACTGGGTGACTAAACACTAGGTAGTGGTATATTGCTCTGGTAGCCGGAGTCTGACTGTATGTGTAAGTTCACACCTGTGTATAAAGTCATCCAATTTTTATGAAGAAAATTTTTTTTTTTTTGTCCATTGTCATCTGCATGGCATTCTTTTTTTTTTTATACATCAGCAAGGAATAAAGTTTACAAGACCAAAATCTTTCTTATGTTCCAAATGGCAATGTATCCATAAAATTTGGTTTCCGCATGGAATACGATTTTTTTTTTTGTTTTTTTGCGCACTCAGTCTTGAATAGGTGAGCCTGATCCGAAATTCAGAATATACTAGTGCATGCTGCAATTATTTTCACACGGTCATCTGAACAGTCCAATTGAATAACGTTGGTCCTAGTGCTGTCCGTGTGATATCAGATTTTTCCATGGACAGCACTCAGACCGAAAATACGGTTGTGTGAATGTATCCTAAAGGCTCCCATACACATTAGACTCTTGTCACCAATATTAAGAGGTTTGGCTGATGGTCTAATGCATGTGGAAGCCCAGAACAACTGATCATCGGGGGAGATGTTGATCGGGCATGTCCAATTTTTGGACTGTGTAACACTCAATATCCCTGAGATAAGCCACTGCCAGAGATGGGTGGCAGTGGCTCACTCATAGAGCACACATTAGTGCTCGGTCAAAAGAGCGCTCTTGTGTATGGAAGAGCTGACAACCACCTAATGTGTATGGCAGGTTTAAGGGTGTTTGAGAAAGTTCAATAATCCAGCTATTGCCACTCGGGTACTTTGCTTTGAGACCTAAGTACAGGAGACGTCCCAGAAGCCAGGTGGCACCAATTCATCTTCATTCATCCTTCATATCTCCCAAGGTGCCAAATAGCTGTGGAATATCTTGCATATTTAGGTGTTGATGCAGAATGCAACATCATTTTGGATATTATTGGACTTCTAGTACCCGATTCATTATTGCATGTGTGCTTTTTTTTTTTTTTTGAGCCACATAAAACTTTCCATTTGCACCTCCTTTTTTAAGTGATATTATTATTTTTTTTTTTTGCCATGCTGGGTAGAGTTTAGCTTTTCAAGATGTTTTCGCCTAATTCATCATTTGCGACTTTTCAGAAAAGTCCCAACTTTTTGCTGATGTACTCCAGTCCCTCCTTTCTGCCTGAGTTATTTTCCGAACGCCTGAGATTTATCCGCAATTTTTAACTTGACGCAAGACTCTGAGTTAAAAAGTCGCAAAACAGATTTTAAGATAAAAATTAAAAGCATTTTTGATCCTGTGTAAAATTCATGAATCGTGTGCAGAAACGCCGGCGAATGCCACGAGAGAAGTCACTTAAAAAAATCATAAATCGGGCCCATAGTGCTTGGTTTTACTTATAAACACAAAAAAATATTGAAAGTTATGTGTTTATTAATAAGGAGAAGCAAAGTACTGCAGTGCGCATGTGTCGGGAAAGGCCAAAGACCGGTAGATAAAGCCGGCACATGCGCACTGCAGTACTTTGCTTCTCCCTAGGCCGGGCAGATAGAAGCGTGCTTGCAAAGGAGGGTGATGGGGGACACTGTGTGGTTGATGCAAGGCGCGTCATCCACATGAAGCAAGAAGGAGGATGGCGATTGTAAGAAGAGAGGAGGCACCGGACCAGTACCAAGACCAGCGACACCCATCAGACCAGACCAGACCGGACCGCCCCGTGAGTATAACCTTGTATAGTGGATTGGGGACAGACATATACCATACCAGAATGCTGATAAGATGGCTTAAAGATGTTGGCAGTATTTTATTTGGGGAAAACCTGGTGACCGGTTTTCTTTAAAATGGTTGTATCAAGTTTTTCTGTATGATAGGCTAGGGTATAACCTGATCTCTGGAAATTTCGTCTTCTGGGAACCCCACCAATCTCGAGAATGGAGCTATACAGCGCCCCATGTGAATGAAGCAGAGGTTGGGCATATGCACTTCTACTCCACTCATTCTTTGTGGCTTTGTCAGATATAGTTGAGCTCTATATAGATAGGGAGTAACTTCCAAACATGGTACAACCAATTTAAATGATGGATTCTCAAATAAATCTTTAGGTTGGCACTGAACGTAATGTGATGTCACCACAAGGCTTGGCATTTGCCAACTAATTCTTAAAAGAGGTGTCTTTCTAACAAAGTAGACTTTAATCCATAGATCTTGGAATAAAAACCTTATTGTGCTGAGATAATCGTATAAATGTGCCTCTGTGTAATGTCTGTGCCTGACCGTACAGAAACATGGTCTGATGATACCACATCTCCTGGGCAGGGGAGGATTCAAAAAAAGAGTATACAGATATATTATTATTATTAGGGGATGGTAGGGTATCTGTGACTGGTGCACGCTGTGGAAACTTGTGGTTGGCCTGCTATTATGGACACATCTATTACTAGCATGTGGTAATGACGACATCAGAGGCATACACACAGAAAGTTTGTTGATGACTCTCAGAATTGCATGCTTTATATGCCAAAGAATTCATTTATCTGGCATTTATGGGTTGCCAATACAGGTGCCATATTGCTTCTTTCAATCAAAAGATGTTACTTAAAATGAATGGACCTATACCATTAATGGGACTCTGTCGTCACGAAATGAGTGTTCAAACCAAGTACAGGCCCTAGGTGCACCATGGCCAAACAGTTCAGTTCACTTTCCCACATGCTTGTTTTCCCTCAATTTCCACCCCAACTCTCTTCCTTTGATTTACAGCTCTGGCTTCATAGAGCCAGAGAAGCAGCTCTCAACTAGAGAACACCTGAGCGCTTGGCAGAGGGAGCACTCCTGTATTCCGGAGAGTTGGGCGAGATTGCAGCCGGCCAAACGATTGGCCAAACCATCGTCCAGCCAACAGCTATCTAATGTGTATGTGTGGGCTCTACATTTCTGTATTGTTGTAAAATCAACTTGTGATTATTATTATTATTATTTATTATTATAGCGCCATTTATTCCATGGCGCTTTACATGTGAAAAGGGGTATACATAGCAAAAACAAGTACAATAATCTTGAACACAATGTGACAGCGACTGGTACAGGAGGAACGAGGACCCTGCCCGCGAGGGCTCACAATCTACAAGGGATGGGTGAGGATACAGTAGGTAAGGGTAGAGCTGGTCGTGCATCGGTATTTGTGGATTGGTGGTTACTGCAGGTTGTAGGCTTGTTGGAAGAGGTAGATCTTCAGGCTCCTTTTTGAAGATTTCCACGGTCGACGAGAGTCTGATGTGTTGGGGTAGAGAGTTCCAGAGTAGGGGGGAAGCATGGGAGAAATCTTGTATGCGATTGTGGGAGGAGGAGATAAGAGGGGAGTAGAGAAGGAGATCTTGTGAGGATCGGAGGTTGCGTGCGGGTAAGTATGTAATATAAGTTATTTTTCTAAGGAAGACACAGGTGTTGGTGGTCTTGTAGATGAGGCCGAATTCACCTAACAGAGTTTGGAACGGGATGTCTGGACTGACTGAAGATCTCCTGACCAGAACTCAACAGCCTCATATACATACATGTTGAGTTCAGGTTAGGACATTTGTACTTGGACCGGCGAATGTTGAACACGTGCAACCGGCCTAATGGACCATAAAACATGTGTGATCAGGTTTACTAATGAACACTGATATTTGCACAATTCCTCACCACGTACAGCTGCATCTCACTAAATTAGAATATCATCAAAAAGTTAATTTATTTCAGTTCTTCAATACAAAAAGTGAAACTTGTATTATATAGAGTCATTACAAGCAGAATGATCTATTTCATATGTTTATTTCTTTTAATGTTGATGATTATGGCTTACAGCCAATGAAAACACAAAAGTCATTATCTCAGTAAATTAGAATACTTTATAATAACCGCTTGAAAAATTATTTTAAAATCTGAAATGTTGGCCTACTGAAATGTATGTTCAGTAAATGCACTCAATACTTGGTCGGGGCTCCTTTTGTATCAATTACTGCATCAATGTGGCGTGGCATGGAGGCGATCAGCCTGTGGCACTGCTGAGGTGTTATGGAAGCCCAGGTTGCTTTGATAGCAGCCTTCAGCTGGTCTGCATTGTTGGGTCTGGTGTCTCTCATTTTCCTCTTGACAATACCCTGTAGATTTTCTATGGGGTTAAGGTCAGGCGAGTTTGCTGGCCAATCGAGCACAGTGATACTGTTGTTTTTAAACCAGGTATTGGTACTTTTGGCAGTGTGGACAGGTGCCAAGTCCTGCTGGAGAATGACATTTCCATCTCCAAAAAGCTTGTCAGCAGAGGGATGCATGAAGTGCTCTAAAATTTCCTGGTAGACGGCTGCGCTGACTTTGGTCTTGATAAAACACAGTGAACCTACACCAGCAGATGACATGGCTCCCCAAACCATCATTAATTGTGGAAACTTCACACTAGATCTCAAGCAGCTTGGATTGTGGCCTCTCCACTCTTCCTCCAGACTCTGGGACCTTGATTTCCAAATGAAAATTGGAACTCTGGGACCTTGTGGAGTGTGTCAATGACTGCCTTCTGGACATCTGTCAAGTCAGCAGTCTTCCCCATCATTGTGGAGCCTATTGAAACAGACTAAGGGACCTTTTTAAATGCTTAGGAAGCCTTTGCAGGTATTTTTTGTTAATTATTCTAATTTAGTGAGATAATGACTTTTGTGTTTTCATTGGCTGTAAACCATAATCATCAACATTAACAGAAATAAACACTTGAAATAGATCACTCTGTTTGTAATGACTCTATATAATGAGTTTTACTTTTTTTTAAATTAACTTTTTGATGATATTCTAATTTAGTGAGATGCACCTGTATAATACATTTCTTAACAGTTGGTCATTAAGAATTGTCACAGCATTTTTATTTTTTTTTATCAATGAAAGTTTACATTTTTGCAATTCTAATTAAAATTCCTGACATTTAACTGTCACGTTGACTGGAATTCAGCTAAACCTTTTACTTTAAAGATAGATTACTGGAGCTTTGCTTGGGAATATTGTGGCTTGGCCTATTTCTGGTGTGGAATGCAGGATCTCTCTAGAATGGGAATCTCCCCTCTGCTCCATAACAAAGGCAATGTTAGCCGTCCATAAAGAAGTCAGGAATGTGAACTGATCAGGCCATGCAGATAGAGCTTCACAGGAATTCCAGCCCTGTTTTCACAGCAAGCCAGTGTCTGAAATAAACCGCCTGTGATTACAATATTAGGGCTAATCTGTGGGTACCTTGGGTTTCCACTGATTGACCTATTGTAGAGAGAGCGGCTTTAAAATTTTAGTTAATTTATTTTACATATCAAATTTTTTTTTTTTTTTTACATGGGTATTTCAACTGCTTGCGCCAAATAGGTAGGGCTATAAGTATTTTGCTTTTTGGTACTATTGGATTCAGTTTTTCCACATTTCGAGTCTGGTTGTTTCAACATATTGGTGACTAAATGAGTCACTCAGACTTTACCCCTTGAGGGACTGTTTCTTTAGGAATGTACAATGAACTGCTAATGATCGGGTCACAGCTATCGTTCTCTTTAACCTGCACTAAAATTCTGAATGGTCACTATTGGCTGTTTCCGCAATTACTTATTTAATTTTTTCATTCTTTGTGGTTTGAAATATTGCAAGGCTTTCCTTGCCATTCAGACACATACGTAGTAGACAAAATGGGCATTTTTTCCTTTCGGAACCAAGTAGGGGGGGTTGCATTTTATAGAGGCAAAAATTAAAAAATGTAAGGATTCACATTGTTCTATGCCAATTTTACAGGAGTAAAGGAGTTTACTGTAGATCACCTCTTATCCAAATATTATGAGCCGATCTACAGTACCTCCCAGCATCCACTAAACAATCTATAGAGCTAAGGTGTTCACTTCCGGACAGCTGCTTGGTGGGGAATGCTGGGTGATGGACCCCCCAGCGATCTGATATTGATCACCTATTCCTAGGATAGGCCATAAATATGATAGAAAATCCCTTTTAGAGCTGCATAAACCTGTAACTGATTATTTGCGGAATAGAGCAAATACCCTTGGCTGCCCTGCTGTATAATCTGAGCCCACCATGCTGAATAAAACTACAATAAAAGGGATTTCAGACTGCAAGATAATCGTGAACGATCATTTGTTAAAAACGCTCATTTCACGATTATCTTGACATGTAAACAGGCTGCCGATCACCTGATGAACAAGTAAAATGATCTTTGGCGCATCGTAAAAGATCATCATTCTTCGCAGTGCCACGTGTAAACAGGATTTAGGCTGCCATGGTTCTCGGCAGCACATGTGCATTTTGTTTTGACCTTCCTGTGTAAAAGAGCAATCAAACAACTGCCGATTGGTAAAAGTTCACGAATAGCGTTCGTATGGTGCCACTGGTCAGTCCGCCAAAACAGATATTAAAGAATGACAATTTATGCAATTCTAGGGTAATCTAATGACTGTTGTGTGAACTACTGATGCTCTGATTATTTCCTCAATTTTAAAGCTTGCTATAGAAAAACGGGCTGACAAACAGTGGAATACCATTCATTGCATTTCAACGTGTTTTACAACAAGCTTTTCAGGAAAGTAAACCAAAAAGTGTATTGCGTAACAGCTTATTTCGGGTGAAATGGGATAGCACGGGAACATGAATTGCAGGTTTTAGTTTCAGGACACGAAGCTGAAATCCCAGTTTTACTGATAGTATGAGTGTCAACTTATTTCCTGAATTTTTACCCCTATTTTCCTGCCTTTTGTAGGTAAAGGAGCTTTTCATTCGCACACAATAGCTGAGGAATAATCTGACTTTCTGTCAAATTTATAGTAGGAACTAATTAAAATCACTGACCTAAAGGTCTGTTTACACAGACCTACCTGGGCACTAAACGACTGACAATTTAATAGCCTGTTTACACAGGCTGACTACGCTTTAAACTGTGGACTAAACAATCTTTAATAGATCGTTTTGTGAAAAGACTGACATTGTTCTTGGCGGCACAATGATGTTTACGCCAAATGATGTGCTGATGAGAACAATAATTTTTAAGCCTACTTAAAAATCATTTCATCCAATGAACGAGCCTGTTTACGCCAAATGATGTGCTGATGAGAACAATAATTTTTAAGCCTACTTAAAAATCATTTCATCCAATGAACGAGCCTGTTTACACTGAAAGATTATCTTAAAATGAGCATTGCTAGGAACGCACATTCACTATAATCTTTCAGTATTAATTCATTTTAAAGGGATTACCCTGTACTCTACTTCCTGGGTTCCACCAGTATAAGACTTTGCTCCTGATGGCTGGCATTGGCTGCTGCGCTGACGTCATGTTGACATCGCGGCAACTAATCGCTGAGTTAAGCGGCTCTGAGTGGGGCGTTCCATCTATGCTGTCAGAGCATTTCAAATTCGGGTTTGTGTTCGGGGTTCCAGCTTGTTCGCGCCAAAAAATCTGTTCTGCCTATGAACATCCCTGATTTGCCATGCTGTCACACAGATGTTATCTGCAGTTCTATGAATGCTGAGCTCTGTATAACCCTGCCCACACCACTGATTGGCTTCTTTCTGTTACCGTTTTCTGCCTATGCAGAGTGTACAATGTGTTTGGGGCAGGGTTATATAGAGTTCATGAATACGGAGGACTACATGGCAGTGGGTTTACTAGTCCTCTAGTGATCTGCTGATGAGTGATTTTATCAAATTTACAGAAAGCAGCCCAGTAAGTGATACATTGCTGGAATCAGGGTCTCTGCTTATATATTTTGCTGCTCTTAGATTAGGTGGCAAAACCTGGCGACAGATTCCTTTTGAGATAGCAGTTAACAACATGCTCATTGGACAGATGATAAATGTTAGACCAGCGGTAGTTCGATCACTGTAATTCCCACCTGTGGCTAGACGAGGGAACTCTCCAAGGATGATAAAGTGATCTCAGCTTGAAACAGGGCAACTATTCCCACAAATGGGAGTACCAGAGAGTGATGTTCAAGAACACAAGTGTCATGTTGCTATTCCCTTGCAGAAATCCAAGTCTGTTTCTGCTATCTGATTTATTTGTTTTAAACCTGTCACAGAAGGATGGATCATGCAATTCATCAGCAAAAGTCTCAAGGTGCGATAGTTTACGTGACATATGAACCCTAATGACTGGCAATCTAAGCAATGTGTTTGTGATGCACCGATAACATTATCTGCCTTGTTGAAAATACCATTGAAGACCTTTTTTGTGGGAGGGGTGAGGGGAATAAGTTGCTAAAACTATTTTTTTAATTGGTTACTTACTATAAAGTATTAGATTTCTGGGCGCTAAGATTACTTTTTTTTTTTATTGACTGCTGGATAATTTCAGGGCGATATCTCTAATTCTAGCAAAATGTTTGCATGCATATTGCATGTTTTTAAAGAGTTTGTTCAATTTATTGCAAATATCATTATGTACTTCTGCTGTATAATATATTATCTGTAGATACTAAAGTATTGTTTTGCGTTTTTTGAGTTAGACAAATTTGGCTCAACTTTGATATTTTGAACATTTTTACACTTTTTCAAAATCGGGCTTAGGCAGCTTTCAGAAAGGGGTGTGTGTGGTTCTTTTTTTGTGTGGCCGTGTTATTGCACCTTGCAACACCATGATCTTTCAGTTTATCAGAACCGGAGTTAAGATGGCCATCGACTGTCTCTTCTGACTATCTCATACACAACTGGCTTGGTTCAACATTCCTGGAGATCATAGAAAACTGGATGTCAAATGGCCATGCTAGTGCCTTATCTCCTGAAGACCATAAAGCTTGAGTGTTGTGTTTTAAAGTTCAATCTGACCTCACCCCGACACCAATCTGTGAGTTGAAGGGTTCCCATATAGATTAGACTGTTGGCAAATACCGGTAATATTGGAGGGTTCCCACCGATACGAATTGGTTTGGCCAACGGTCTAGTGTGTAGGGGGCTCCTGACAACTTTTGGAGAAGAAAAGGATTCCTCATGTCCAATTTTGGACTTCTGATCCTTTTATTCTCAGAGATTAGTGGTCACCGGAGATGTCTCACATTGGCTCACTCATAGAGAACACGGCCGTGCGAGCGCTCCTGTATATGGTAGAGTTGGGCGAGATAGTTGTTGGCCTAACGATTGTTCGGTTGTCAGTTATCTAGAGTGTATGGGGGGTCTTCAGAGTATCTTAGGCTTCCATGATTTTTTTTACTTTAGTTCTAAAAACATGTGAGGTTTAAGAGTGGCATCCATAATATAGGCTTAAGAAATGTCCTCCTGAAATCTGTTTTTCACTGCATGATAAATTTGGGACAAATTGACTTTACTGTCCCACATCTGTTCTCAAAAACTAAATCGGTACGAATCATGTTTTGCTTAACATGAGTTTAAATGTAATAATACTTACTAAAGGATAAAAATATTTAGTAAAACTATTTTCTATAGTAGTACCGTAATCCTTTTTTCAGAGTGGTAATGTATTGCTATAATCTTCATGATTAGTTGGCTAGGGTTGTCTGATATCACCCATGGAAAGAGTGTCTTGACTCTTGAGATCCTGACTGTAGCTAACAAATCACCAGCCATCTGTTATATCGATGACGTTTCATGGTAACTGCAGTAATGCTAATGTTTTGAGTCAGGGATGTCATCATATCATAATGGATCTGCATTTCTAGATGCGTGTGCTAGTATATTTCACTTTAGGATAGGGAAATAATGATGCCCCAGTCAATGGTGTAACACCAGGCATCACCAATTGGTGGGAGATGTAAAGCAGGTCATCTCAAAATCAAACAGTCTGAGGCAGCTGTGAAACGGCAATGAGCACCTTTGATATGGTAAAGGTTCAAGGTGTCACTTTTAATTGTCATTGAGCTGAGAAAGGAAATGCATATTCCAAACCAATGAGTTTTCTGTTAGAACTGTACATAAGGACAGGGAGTCACCAGATTATTCAGGAAACCTTGATATCTCCGTTTCCGAATCCCTGTTTCATTACTATTGCAGATGTGATCACAGGGATGGTTCAGGCTCGTGCAACTTGCCAAATACTGAGTAACATATCGTCAAAAGACATGTAGATTACATTGATGATTCATGATATTTCATTCAGTACATAGTTATTGGTGCTGACCTAAGTGGATTTGTTCGAGTCAATGCTTGATGAATCACCTTTACATAGTTAATCACGTTTAATCAGATGAATCTTTTGAGCGTTTACTGCCGGAAATAACTTTAATAGTATTTGAGGCATAAAGCACAGGCTTGTCAAAACGAGGTTCACTTGGCCGCGCTGCTTCCATCAAACACGCAAGGTCGAGAGCTTGATGAAGGGGTCTGTACAACTCTGAATCATGTTGACCTATTGTCAGTGGAATCAATAAACTACTTTGATGGAAGAGATTCTCGAACGTGCATGTTTGGTGGAAGCAGCGCGGCCAAGTGAACCATCATTATGACATGCCTGTATGATTATCGTGAGAGAGGTGCCTTCAGTAGCTTTAACATTATCTGAGGCTTTTTGTGTGTTTATCCTTTGCACAATATCGAAATGTGATCAATGAAATTGGAAGGGGGTGAGGGTTAAGATGTCCCCAGTAACAGTCTTGGCCTATAAACTGCCTCTGCTTGATTTTTCTCATAATCTAATTTAATAGTCGTTGGGTAGATTTAGAGGAACCTGTTGACAATGGTATCTGATCTGCATGCAGGATGTTATAGAGCAGGAAGAGCTGACGAGATTGATATAGGGGAAAAAACATCAACATAACGTATAGAAGGTGCCCACTATACTAAGTGATGGCTTATTGCTAATTTACATGATTTCCTGCCTGTACATTTTGCAAGAATTATGCCAAAGGGTCCCTTTTTTTTTGAGGGTACATGATCATATGGAGGTTGTTTTCCAGTGCAGTTATATAATATTCTGTCTTTTCTACTTGCAGAAAGAAGCCTCCATTCTTGCCCTATACATTTGTTTGCACAAGATGAGAGCAGAAATTCTGATCCTAACATGCACAGAGCCATCCCAATGACCAGTCAAGGCTTGAAGATGTCTGCCTGCAATGATTTTGTTGAACATATTTGGAAACCTGGATCCTGTAAGAATTGCTTTCACCCAAAGAGTGATCACCGAAAGCATAAAGCACCCTCAGATGGGAAAACCAGCAACTTGCCAGTCCTGCCAAGTCTTAATGGGATTAGGAGCAAGCAGGAGAACTCAAACCAAGATGATGACATTATAATTGCTGCTCTGTATTCCAAGCCCACCATAGCAGTGAAACCCACAATGATTACATCAGAGACTGCGGAGGAATGGGCTCAGCTGAACAGCACCGAGATGCTCACTCAGGTAATAGGCGTCCTTGGATTAATACATTAAAGAATCGCATAGCTGCCAAACATTGGATCCTAGATATGTCTGTCAACTATGTTAATTGGACAATAAAATACAGATGTGAGGAACAGATTTATCAAATTTAAAAAAATAAATTACAACTTTAATGGCCACACAACCTGGTCCACCATGTGATGGGAGGTTTCCTGATTGTCATCCAACATCAGCATGTTAAAATTCAATTCCTGATCCTTTCATTCCCAGCCCTGGAAAGCTAAGCCGCCACCATCAGTGATGTCTGACAGTGGCTTACTTCACTTTCCCCAGTGAAAACCTATGTATGGGAAAGGGGGAGTCCGGAGGAGAAGCTGTCTGACATTAGCTATTTAAAATTGCGTTGCTATCTAAGGGTATGCTCGTGCACACATCTTCATTTTCCTGAAGCATTTATCTTAAAAAATTATGTGGGTACACCTGCTTCTAAAATATGCCACGTGCGCATACCCTAAGGTTCCTTTATTGCTTCATTTTTTTTTTTTTTTATATGATTTTTATTTTTAATATAGTATTTTTCTTTTTCTGTTTTCAGGTTAGTTGGAAAGAATCATCAACCACCAGTCCTATCCTGAAGTCTGGGGATATTTCAAATGATCTTTTGGATAAATTTGCAAAGCCTTTCACTCATAATTTCAACTCGTCCAACGATACACCGAAGTATGTTTTCAATGGATTGTCGAATCATGACAAGGAGATTGAGTTCAATGCAGTGCAGAACTTAACGTATGTGAGCCACTTTGGTGGTCAGGTTGACAAAGCTGTGTTTCTTAAAGAAAAGTTGCCGTCACCTTCCGACGGATGTACTCTGTTATCAAAACAAAAAATACATGGCGAAACTAAGAAGCTGAACATCCTCCAAGCTGAATTTGCATCATCTCCCAAAAGAGGCCCTTATTCTAAAGAAGGCTTAGCTAGTGAGTTATTCGTCAAAACTGGTCAAGAATTGTGCAATCAAGCAACGTCTGCGAATGATCGCAAACCGTGCCATAACTCACAACCTGCTTCTAGTAAGAGCATGTTCTTCAGCAGAACGAAAGTATCGCTTCATTCTGAGTCACGTAACGTCTCAGAGACACTCTCATGTGCTAATATGAAGAACAGCCCTCTTACATCGCCAACTTTTACAGATTCCCACACTCCGCTTCAGCCGTCTGTAGTACCAGTAGATAGAAGGGACAATGAACCAATTTATGCTGAAAGTACTAAAAGAAAAGGTGTGAACAAGAGGACAAAAACCGTAATGCAAGCAGAGAAAACTAATTCTAAGCAAGAAGAAAGTGGCACCAAAGAGAACCAATGTGTGAGCGTTGAGAACGTATTACAGGAGTCTACCACACATGTAGCGGCTAGGATAACAGTCATGGCTGCACACACAGAAGAAGACAACCGGACAATCTACCTGAGCAGCCCTGACTCTGCAGTTGGAGTTGAATGGACATGCGGTAGTCCTTCATCTGTGGAGAACGTACATCTTTCGCCTACGTTTCTCTGGGCAGAAAGGAACCACGGAAAAGGTATTGATGTCAATAAAAAGTACCAGGCTTCATTATCACATAAATTCCAGTGTAGCTCCAGTCTGGTAGTGCCAGCTAAAACTACCAAATTTGAGAATTTTTCTACTTCCAAGTTATCATCCCCAACACACGCTACTGGGATATTTTCCTCAACGTCCCATAAAAAGGAACCCTTGGAATTTAGCGACAGGTGCCTGCTGACTGGAGACCGTAGGCAGAGGATCACACACACAACATGGAGCCAGCAGTGCAGGATTGATGAAGAAGAGGAGGAGGAGACCTCACCTCCTCCATCGCAGCCACATACAAGTGTCATAAGCAATGGACAGCCTGGTGCACCCAGCTATATTTCTAAGGAAAGGGACACGTTAGATGACCAGAGAGGCCAAAAAGGCATGAGCAAATCTGTTTCCTGCCCGGTCGAACTGTTAGAAGCAAGCACTGAAGACTCCTCTGAGCCGCCACCTCCACCACCAAAGAAACAGACCAGGTATGAGCTATTTGTGGCTTAATTGTACTCTTTAATTCTAAAATTCCTGAATCATTTCGCTAATACAGGATGCATTCATTAGATCAGATACTTATAGGATTTAGCAAAGGATATATCTCATCAGACAGATCACAGCAATTAAGATGAAGTAATCACCTCAGTAAGGAAGGGAAATTATAGTGTGATCATAAATAAGAAGACATCTTGAATATAAATCATATGCTACAAATACAGCAAACACTGAACTAACAGTCTATGTGCTACGCCATTAGCATAGCACGCCTCGGTGCATTACATAGTGAAACCCCTCTAATACTGTAGGGAATAAATGGCGCCATGTAAACGGCGTATATTTATGGCATAGAGCACCAATTTGCTACATCTGTATGTCAATGTGGCCCAGTAGAGTAAATGCATGGCCTATGTATAAAAATGTCCAAATTTATTATTTAAATGCATGACCATCACCTCTTCCTTTACACTATCTAAGGACCCTTTCACCTGGTCTTTTATGGGCTAGAATTTTATTAGCGTCACTGGTGGTCAAATGCTGCATGGATGAAATGTGGTTTTCCTGCGCTGCTGATGTGCTCGTAAGTAGAGGCTTGTAGGCGATGAATTCATAAGGAAATAATTTATTGATGGATTACAAAGTCAACGCGTTTCGAAGTAATCAAAAACGTCTTTTTCAAAACGCGTTGGCTTTGTAACCGCAGGAAAACCACATTTCATCCGTGCAGCATTTTCCTCTGTTCTGACGACCGGTGTTCTGCAGCAGCTGGTTTCATGCCATTGAATTGTTGCAATGTGCAACAGCACCAGGTGAGCGGGCATTCATTTCTTCTTGTTTTTAATCGGATAAAACCCTGTTTGTGCTGTTTTGCTTCCTAGCTATTCTCCACTGCTGGTCAAATAGCTCATTCTCCGTATACTCACAGCTTTCCGCCCATGTACAGTCAGTGGTGGATGCGGGGTCATACAGAGCTCAGTGTTCAGAGTACTGCTAAATCTGCAGCAGACACAACTGATTTTATCAAAATGACAGCAAGCAGCTCAGTAAGTGATACGTCACTGGAATCTGGGTCTGTGCCCCTACATTACGCTGCTCTCCGATGCGGTAGCAAAAGCCTGGTGACAGATTCCTTTTGAAAGCCAACACTTTAAAGGGTTCTTATGAGCAGATATTATCAGAGTCCTGGAGAATACACAATGGGATCTGTATACAGTTGATGGAAAATAGATTTCCGTTGTTTTTCCGGCCTTTGCTAGTAAATGGTTTATAATCACAAGGCAGATGAAAGTTCAGTGCAGTGGAATGTCTCCTATACTATTCTGCACTGCTCATAGCCTGGGGTTGTAAGATGCTTCGTTTTTTTTTTTTTCCCTCTAATTACAAGAACATACTAGTCTAACGAAAGTTATGGTTGTGCCAAGAGTCTGGAAGCTACACGGTGAAAGGAAATGCACTTGGCTTGATTTAATCCGTATTCTCTTATGTGTATGCCTACATGGGGAACCGACTAAGCGAATTCTTAAAGTTCCTTACGAAAGGCCAATAAGCTGTGCTTATACCATGGGGCACTGATATTTCACACACACCTCATGGCAGAAGAATCCTCATAAACCAGGTAGTCCATGCTGCCATCTGTGTTTTCCGGGTGTCTGTTGATGTTTCTAGAAGTTAAAGGGACGTGTCACCAGGTCAATTGATTTAGTTTGCACTCCTCTTATACTTCCGCTGCTCTCTTGAGTATTCTGGCTTTTCGTTTTCTTTTTTTTTTTAAAGTCCGACATACTGTTCCTGAGATACGAGCCTTTTTTTATTTAGTG
This sequence comes from Phyllobates terribilis, assembly GCF_046119375.1. NCBI lineage: Eukaryota > Metazoa > Chordata > Amphibia > Anura > Dendrobatidae > Phyllobates > Phyllobates terribilis. Next base: position 795,896,238 of record NW_027362761.1, read on the forward strand.
CTGATTTTTATGGTCTTTACAAATGGGGCGATGATCACAAGGTGATTATTCACAGCAGCGTAAAGACCATAAATATCAGCACTATATAAAAGGCTCATATCTCTGGAAACCAACTTTTGAAATCTTCAAGGGATTTTCAGCTACTACGATATTGATGACCTGTCTTTAGGATAGGTTATCAATATCAGATCAGAGTAGGTACAACGCACGGCACTCTCACTGATCAGCTGTTATCACCTTCTATTCAAACAATAAATGCTGATGTTCCACATCCTGCCAGAGCTGGTAACAGCTGATTGGCGGGGTGCCAGATGTGGGATTCCCCTCAGATTTGATATTAATGATTTACCCAAGGGCTTGTGCAGATGACCGTATTTTCGGATTGCACTCGGCCATTCAAGTTAATGGGTCCCTCGAAAATATCGGACAACGCTTGGATGACATCTGAGTGCAGTCCGATTTTCACAAATTGGCAGAATTCAGAATTTAATTTTTTTTCCATCTTCTCCGCATCCGTGAGAATGGGATCATACTATGATCACACTCTGCTCAGAGTGTGATTCGCATAATCAGACCGATTTTCTCGGATGAGAGAAAATACTGTCATCTGCACGAGCCGTAAGTGTAGATCATCAATAAAATAGTAACATAAAACCCCTTAAAGTGGTCATACACATTAGATGTATGGGGAGAGTTAGCCGCTGCTACACTCCTCAGGGAGAACCAAGGGATCCGGCATTTAAACTTAAAATGCCCAATCCTTATATCCTCTAATCATCTGTTGGGAAGCCCCATACACTTCATATGGGAGGTGAATTTGGACAACTTTTAAAGTGTATAGGGGCATTCAGACAAATTATGATCTGTATAAAACCTGGCCCTTCTGTTTCGGAGGTAAAGTTTATCCCTGGGCTACACTGCAACTTTTTGTAGCGTTACTAATTGACTTTAACTATTTAGCTCCAGCCGTAGTCCAAAACAATACATAAGATTGGGTGGCCTGCAGCTGTTGCAGTTTAGCCAAAACCTAAACTTTCCATCCAGACAGAGTTCTTGGTCCATTTATTTTCCCTCTTATTCTATGAGTTAGTTAAGTAGGCATCTGCCCATAAATCCTTTCTAGCTTCAGCTTTGCACTTTACGCAGTCGGATGAGCAGAGAGAATGTAATGCCAGTTATGTAACCCGTTTATTTCTAATCGCACTCCACTTTTCCTTTCCACCAGAAATTGTTCATGCCGGTTAACTGTATAATGCTGTGTAATTGGAAAAAGGTCACTTCACGGTAATGATGTGTGTGACTTTGATAGCAATTATCATCGCCCTCCGCCCAGCACTCATCACAACATTCCTTAAAGGCATTGTGCAGCCAGATGACTTTCTAACTACACACCACACACAAGTGTGTGACTTGATAGCTCCTGTCACTGACCTGTGTCATAAGATGAATGGGATCATTGACTCTGGACACACAAAAGGTTGTCTGTTAGGTTAGATCAACACATGGCTGTGAACATTATCTCGATTTCTCACATCCCTTCCAGCCAAGATGGTAATACCTCCTTCAGAATTCCACTACTTGTCTTAAAAATCACATTATATGAAGAGACAAAACGTGCTTTCAACTTAAGATTTTTCACTTGTCTTATGTGATGATGCATAATGTACACGATTTGCTCCTGGCGCTAGCGGACAAAGAATATATACTGATGTGAGGGCTTTACTCAGGAAGACCAAGGATGGATGTACATTACATTGAAAGACCACTAATTTCACTGCTAACTATTGAATAATGTGATTTTCATTGGCCCCAACTCTTTGCACTCCCAGAGATCTGGTCTGTGACACTTAGAGGGGTTGTCCACTACCGTAGAACCACTTATTAATGGCCCTAGGGTGCTGCAAGAAATCCATAATTGCTCACCAGACCAGTCATATGTCTCCTGCTGGTCTCCTGACATTACGTCATGAGGCCGCTGATCGGCTGCAGCCTTAACATTTATGTCCAAGATGAAGAAAAATTGTCCTTTCTCTTGAACATAAATGTGATGGTTGCAGGAAACCGGCAGAGGACGCCGGGCTGAAAACAGTGTGGCAGTGCCAGTCTCTGAGGCAAGTATAGATCCTTTATTTATGCAGCACCCTGGGCCATTAATAAGGAATTCTCCAATGATGGACAATTCCTTTGAGGGATCACTGTGCCCCCTTTAAGGTTTACATTGCTCCATACTGCACAGTGCCATACTTCTGATAGTGACTGTGCTTGATATTGCAGCATTGTCCCATTTAAACACTTGATCAACAGAGGTGTTGAGATTCAAATCCCCACCAATATTGGGTTATGTGCACACAGTCTTTTACATGTGGGCGAAACCACCTGGCTCCAGGCCACCACTCTTCAGGGCATGTCAGCATTTTTTTTTTTTGTCCTGAAATGTCTTTTTTGGACTTTTCCTGAGCACCTGTTCAAAGTTTTTGATCACCTGTCATCAGAGCAGAAAATGCCTGAAGATTGTTCAGCTCACTTCTTCTTCATGTGCTCATACCCTTATGTTGACGGCATATCCTATTAAAAAAAAAAAAACTTTCAACACTGGCGTAACTAGAGTTCTATGAGCCCTGGTGCAAAATTTGGATGTACGGGCCCCTGTAATGTCCTCCATCTTGGGCCCCCAACCTATAATAATCTCCACTCTCTTGGCCCCTTTCTTTAATAATGTCCCCCATCTTGGCACCTATCCTGTAATGATGTCCCCTGTCCTTTCTACTTCAGGTGGGTTTTGGCGCGGACCTGCCTTTTAAAAGGTGTGTACATAACGTTATGTTGATGGCTTATCCTAAATAAGAAAAGCTTTCAACAGTGACGTAACTAGAGTCTTATGGGCCTCTGTGCAAAATTTTGACCTAGGCCCCCACCAGCCTGTTGGTCATATGTACGAGCCCCTGTAATGTCTTCCAACCTGTAATAACGTGTCCCTTCCTGGAACCTATCCATAGTAATGTCCTCCTTCCTGGTACCTGTTCTGTAGTAATGTCCCCCATCTTGGCACCTGTCTTGTAGTAATGGCACTCTTCTCATACACCTCTTTAAAAAAATATATATATATTCTTCTTACCTCTACCATCTCCCATCGTCCCTTCATCGTCCATAGCCATCTCAGAGACACGCTGATGTTGTCTGGTGACGTGTATAGCTATCGTGGTGCAGGGACACCCATTTAGCTGAAACCGGTGTTGACGGGCCTCCTGACTCCACTCTCTACGACTGCGATCGTTATGCCCCTGGCTTTCAATTTTAGAAACCAGAAACAACCCTTTAATGTGTAAAAAATAAAAATAAAAACACAAAGTATCACTCAACCCAAAGTATGTAAATGATATAAAAGATGTGCCATCCTGCACAACCCCTTTATTGGGTCACTTAATTGTGGTGACTATGGGGTCCTGGTAGACTGGCACTGTATGGGTCACAGTTTGCAGAAGAATTTGTACAGATGGTTAAGCATCCTTTTGCCTTGTGTTTCACTCTCATCAATCTTATGAGTGGTATTGAGACACGATGGGCTGCTATGGAGATGGTATGTGTCTTATACACACTCTTCCTGGCACGAACTGAGTAACATTTATCAAAGGCAGGACCTGTTCCAGTTCTAGGGTTCAGGCTGTGTTTTTGTTCCAGAAGACTTCAAAGCCTTACATGGCATTTGTTTTCTAATTCCCAGTAGCAGAGACGCTTGGAGGAGCTGGGAGTTATGCAAAGAATTCCTTGTGTCCTTGAATCCGGAGACAGTCTCACAATGACCTGCTACCTTCTATGCGGATTGTGCTGGTCACCTCTTCCCACAGACTCCGTGGCGAGGACATGTAGATTGGCCTAGTCACAATCCATTCTGCACCTTCCATTATTGTGAATGCTATTCAGTTTGAAGCTTGAAAAAAGTATCATCTTTCCAGCTCAAAATCTAAAGAGGAGACCCCAAGATAACAACATGAGTGCAAATAAAACTAAGCATGGACTGGTTTTCTAGTAATTTTGGTGTATTCCAATACCCGAAATATAAATGTAGAAAGGAGAATAATGGGGTTAATGATTGTTAATGTTCCAAGGAGAGCAAACATTCACCCTCACAATGTCTTCTTTCAGAAACATTCCTGTTAATTATGCCCGGACGAGGTTGCCTTTCCACATATTTCTGCAGAGCTTTTATCTTTTTGTTTTGTACCTGTTCCAAGTCTAATCACCCAGAAATATGTACGTCGTTAGCCAAGCACAGCCTCAGTTTAGTGGAGGATCTGAAGGTTATGAAAGGTGTTGTGTCTGAGGATCCTCACCTGTACGCTGCCATGTATGATGGTGTTGGGGTGCCAAGAAGGATTGCATTGAATACTTGTTCAGACAGTGTACGTATGTATGTATTTTGTCTGCTTCTAAAGAGTACTCCAGATTTAATTTGGAATTTGGCCCATATCGTCAGAATCTTCAAGGGTTAATCCTATCTCATAAAGTAATGCCATGTTATTATGTTCATTAAGTAATATTCCTAAAGGATAAGTCTAGGATATATATTTTATGAACAGTGAGGTCACCATAAATCTTGGCAATGATGGGGTTGGAGCCTTGCACTGTGGCCCTATAAAGCCTAATTTAAGACGTCTGTGAAACACTGTTCAAATTTAGACCAGGATGCATGGACTGCCCGTGGGTCTCCCAACCCGAACTTGACAGCCTCATATATGCCTATGAGGCTGTAAAGTATGGCTCAGGAGACCTGTGGCCAGTCTGTACACTACAGTCTGTACATAGACGTCTGAGTCCTTCAGCCCCCCCATACACATTAGATTAATGTCAGACACATTTGCCGATATTGATGGGCCATCCAACTGATTGTAGGTGAAGATGTGGATCAGGCATGTCCGAATTCAGACTGCTCTTCTCTTTGTTCTCCCAGAGATAAGCCGCCAGCAGAGATGATTTGTATCAGCTCTCTCATAGAGAGCACAGGGTCACTTGACCAAACGAGCACTCCTGTACATTGAAGAGAAGGTTGAGATAGCTGTTGACCCAATGATCAGCCGAAGCATCGTTCGGGCGACAGCCACCTGATGTGTATATGGAGGCTTTCAGTCTTTTTCTGAACAGCAGCACTACTCCAACACCGCTCCATTCAAGTTCTCCGCACTGCCTGCTGGCCGGTAGTGCTGCTCTTCAGGGAAAAACGGAGCGGTACTGAAATCCTTTGATTCTCCGAGTCATGGAGCAATCATAATGTGATGTCATATTCTAAAGCTATGTGAGTCCTTTCATATCGTAGGGGTGTTTTTTTTTTTTTTTTTGGATACATATTTTTCTTCTTCAAGGCAACACTTTTCAAATCACACCGTTAATAGTTACTGTGATTTTGCACTTTTACCCAAGAATTTATAAGGGTTATCCAGGAGTAGAACTTTTTTTTTTCTTTGCCTAGGGAACAGCACCACACTTGGCGTTCATGGGATGTAATTCTGGACAACCATTGTAAATGACTCCACACTTCTGGTCAGCTAGAACTGGTACAAGTGAACCAGGAAGGGTCTTTTCTGCCGACCAGCCGTCAGTCTCCCTGTAGGTTCTTGTCGTGTAAGTGCGGTATACACTCCTGTGTGACTACAGTAGTGCCAATGTTTGCCGTGTTAGGGAGGCACAATACTGATCGTTCTGCTCCATTTCAAAAGCACATTTTTGTGGAAAGAGAAACCTGTTTTACTGCTCTCTAATTCATCTGTTAGGGACAGAGAACAGGAAGAGTCAATTTGTGCATCCTGGTCTGCCAGTGCTAATTTGTGTTTTGCTATATTTAAAATGGCAAAAATTTTGTTCCCATAGTAATGACGTGAAAACTTTACATAGGAATGTTTTACGTGAATCTAACGTTGCTCATTTCTAAAGCTTTAAAGTCGCTTGTTTTCCAAAGTAAAATAGTAGGAAAAAAATAATAAAATTGTTACTCATGACTCTCTTTTTGTGTTTTTATTGCTGTCCCAAGGCATCTGAAAATGAACAAAAGTAGCGGCGAACTGGAGAAAATGAGTCTTGGCTCAGTGGAGAGTCTCGGAGAATCATTTAAGGCGACGAACATCAGCAGCTCAAATGTGAACATTAATGTCAGCTTCAGTACCGACTCCATGGACAGCCTGGACTCCAGGACGTGTAGTGAAGGAGGTAATGGGATGTGCCTGTAGTGCGATATAGGATACAACTGCTTCTGTAGCTCATTTGTCCTCATTTATACATACAGTATATTGGTCTCTTTTTATATTGGTGCATGTTGCTTCATGAAAAAATTAGACTAGGAATTAAAGTAGCCATTAATGGCAGGTAGACATCTATTCGGTCTCCCTCTATTGTTATGAGCATAGACAGTCTGATGTTATGCTTATCTATATATTCTGTATCATATTAAAGGGTTTTACCCTTGTTTAGAAGTTATCCACTATCTCCAGGATAGGACGGTGGGTGACAAACGGCTGGGATCCGCACCAAGTCCAAGAGCTGGGCTGTAAGGGACCACTGGAAATAGCTGAGCATGGTACTCTATCTATGACAGTCCCATAGAGAATGAATGGAGTGGTATGAGCCATCCCTCCATTCAGACCGAGCTCTGCTGAGCTGCGTTCTCGGGATCAGTGGGAATCCCAGCAATTGGACTCCCACTGATGAGCAGATTATATCCCTTGCTTACTGATGGGAGTAACTGTTAAAGTATCTTAAAGGGGTATTCACATCTCAGTAAGTGATGACATTTCTGTATCACTTTGTATCCAACCTCTGGGACCAACGTGATCCTTAAAAAGAAGTGGCCTAAAACCTAAACCTTGACAGCACTCACCCATACAAGTGAATGGGCCAACTGCAATGCCCTACACAGACGGGTGTCCAGGAGTGATGCTGCACAGAGAAAATCTTTAAGGATACAGCATGGCGATAGTTTTGCAGTTCCTTCATTCTCGGGATTAGTGAATTCCCAAAGATGACCCCCAGTGTTCATTAAGTCATGGCATAGGTAACCATGTTAGCTTTTTATTAGTAAATGGGTGTGTGCCATCACATTTCAAGATGAAGATAGCCAATTTAAAGGGGTTGTCTCATGAAGACCACCTGTGTTTCAACAGAAGTGGGCCTTGCAATTAGCTGAATATCGCAAGTCCATGCTCTCTAATTCTCTTGACGATAAAGCCAGCTTACCCCCTCTTCTATGGTGTTTGTTCCACGGTGCAGGGAACCTGCTATGACCAGGCGTCCTTACTAAATTAAAAAAAATGAATAAAACTTGTACTGGGTAATAAAAACATCCAAGTTTTTTACTGTCACTTCATTAAAATTTCATAATTTTAACATATCATGTCACGGCTGAAAAGGCCAGTTGCATTCAAAATAAGCTATATATACACCTGTATGGAATTTTAGTGATGTGACGATAAACGTGACTGTTTTATTCCCTGCGAACTGGAATAATAGAGCGCAGGGAAAGGGGCTTTGCCTTTGTATATGTGTGCGTATGTAATAGTACAGACCAAAAGTTTGGACACACCTTCTCAGAATTATATACTTAACAAAAAAGTGTGAAACAACTGAAAATATGTCTTATATTCTAGGCTCTTCAAAGTAGCCACCTTGTGCTTTGATGACTGCTTTGCACACTCTTGGCATTCTGTCACGTGTGCTCAGTGTGACCCTTCTTTAATCTGTGAAGAGCGCAGGGCGCCAGTGGCGACTTTGCCAATCCTGGTGTTCTGTGGCAAATGCAAAGCGTCCTGCACGGTGTTGGGCTGTGAGCACAACCCCCATCTGTGGACGTCTGGCCCTCATACCACCCTCATGGAGTCTGTTTCTAACAGTTTGTGCAGACACATGCACATTTGTGGCCTGCTGGAGGTCATTTTGCAGGGCTCTGGCATTGCTCCTCCTCTTCCTCCTTGCACAAACGCTGAGGTAGCTGTCCTGCTGCTGGGTTGTTGCCCTCCTACGGCCCCCTCCACGTCTCCTGGTGTACAGGCCTGTCTCCTGGTAGCGCCTCCAGCCTCTGGACACTACGCTGACAGATACAGCAAACCTTCTTGCCACAGCTCGCATTGATGTGCCATCCTGGATGAGCTGCACTACCTGAGCAACTTCTGTGGGTTGTAGAGTCCGTCTCATGCTACCATGAGTGTGAAAGCACAACCAACATTCAAAAGTGACCAAAACATCAGCCAGAAAGCATTGGTACTGAGATGTGGTCTGTGGTCCCCACCTGCAGAACCACTCCTTTATTGAGGGTGTCTTGATAATTGCCAATTTCCATTTATTGTCTATTCCATTTGCACAACAGCATGTGAAATTGATTGTCAATCAGTGTTGCTTCCTAAGTGGACAGTTTGATTTCACAGAAGTTTGATTTACTTGGCGTTATATTCTGTTGTTTAAGTGTTCCCTTTATTTTTTTGAGCAGTGTGTGCATGTTTGTATATGTGTGTGTAATATATATATATATACAGTACAGACCAAAAGTTTGGACACACCTTCTCATTTAAAGATTTTTCTGTATTTTCATGACTATGAAAATTGTACATTCACACTGAAGGCATCAAAACTATGAATTAACACATGTGGAATTATATACTTAACAAAAAAGTGTGAAACAACTGAAAATATGTCTTATATTCTAGGTTCTTCACAGTAGCCACCTTTTGCTTTGATGACTGCTTTGCACACTCTTGGCATTCTCTTGATGAGCTTCAAGAGGTAGTCACTGGAAATGGTTTTCACTTCACAGGTGTGCCCGGTCAGGTTTAATAAGTGGGATTTCTTGCCTTATACATGGGGTTGGGACCATCAGTTGTGTTGTGCAGAAGTCTGGTGGATACACAGCTGATAGTCCTACGGAATAGACTGTTAGAATTTGTATTATGCAAGAAAAAAGCAGCTAAGTAAAGAAAAACGAGTGGCCATCATTACTTTAAAAAATGAAAGTCAGTCAGTCCGAAAAATTGGGAAAACTTTGAAAGTGTCCCCAAGTGTAGTTGCAAAAACCATCAAGAGCTACAAAGAAACTGGCTCACATGAGGACCGCCCCAGGAAAGGAAGACCAAGAGTCACTTCTGCTTCTGAGGATAAGTTTATCCGAGTCACCAGCCTCAGAAATCGCAGGTTAACAGCAGCTCAGATTAGAGACCAGGTCAATGCCACACAGAGTTCTAGCAGCAGACACATCTCTACAACAACTGTTAAGGAGACTTTGTGCAGCACTGCTAAGGACAGGCAACAAGCAGAAGAGACTTGTTTGGGCTAAAGAACACAAGGAATGGACATTAGACCAGTGGAAATCTGTGCTTTGGTCTGAGGAGTCCAAATTTGAGATCTTTGGTTCCAACCACCGTGTCTTTGTGTGACGCAGAAAAGGTGAACGGATGGACTCTACATACCTGGTTCCCATCCTGAAGCATGGAGGACGAGGTGTGATGGTGTGGGGGTGCTTTGCTGGTGATACTGTTGGGGATTTATTCAAAATTGAAGGCATACTGAACCAGCATGGCTACCACAGCATCTTGCAGCGGCATGCTATTCCATCCGGTTTGCGTTTAGTTGGACCATCATCTATTTTTCAACAGGACAATGACCCCAAACACACCTCCAGGCTGTGTAAGGGCTATTTGACCAAGGAGGAGAGTGATGGGGTACTACGTCAGATGACCTGGCCTCCAAAGTCACCAGACCTGAACCCAATCGAGATGGTTTGGGGTGAGCTGGACCGCAGAGTGAAGGCAAAAGGGCCAACAAGTGCTAAGCATCTCTGGGAACTCCTTCAAGATTGTTGGAAGACCATTTCTGGTGACTACCTCTTGAAGCTCATCAAGAGAATGCCCAGAGTGTGCAAAGCAGTCATCAAAGCAAAAGGTGGCTACTTTGAAGAACCTAGAATGTAAGACATATTTTCAGTTGTTTCACACTTTTTTGTTAAGTATATAACTCCACATGTGTTAATTCATAGTTTTGATGCCTTCAGTGTGAATATACAATTTTCATAGTCATGAAAATACAGAAAAATCTATAAATGAGAAGGTGTGTCCAAACTTTTGGTCTGTACTGTGTATATATATATATATATATATATATATATATATATATATATATATATATATATATATATATATATATATATATATATATATATATATATATATATATTTATATTTATATTTATTTATTTATTTTATGAAAACTAGTCGGCACGGCACGCTGGGTTAGTGGCCTAAATAGCAAATACCAGTATTTAATGAAGCCTACAAATTCTAAGCAATCTTGTTGGCAGAAGCACAAGTCAGGTTACAGAAAAGAGACCCCTGCTGGGAAATTCCTAGAAATCTCTTTGAAGTGCTTTTTGTTTATCTACTTCATTTAATCCTTTTGATAGCTGTCACTTAAAGGACTCACCTTTTACTATGAAAAGGCCTATCACAATATAAAGGATCAATCTGTAAACATAATTTAGTAATTAAGTTCTTTTCATATCCTATAAGGTCAATTGTAATTAACCTTTGCCAGATATTTAGCTCAATAATTAATATCTGAGAAGCTTAAATTTGATCGAACACCAGATTTCACATGCAAACTGTATACATTATTAAATAGATAACTCATACTTGATGAGGTTGATGTAATTGCTGATTGATCATTTTATGAGTCCACCTCTGTCTCATAAAATTATCATTTTAATATTGGGTTGGAATCATACAGCCATTCTGATATGGATTTTCAAAGTAACTTCACCAACCTCATCAGGTCTAATAGATGAATTTCATAACGTATGCAATTTTTACAGTGAAATCTTGTAACTCACCTGTTTTTAACAGTCGTTTTAACGATTAATACTTTGCTTTGTGCGACAATTATCTGTTGTGGAAAAAGTGATACTCAAACAGCTTTTCATTTACATGATATTTTGTACATACATTGTATGTGTACTGTTTGCTTTGAGGAAATGCAAATTAAAAGGAACCTGACCGGTCCCCCGTACCCACCAAATCACCAGGATTTGTATCTTCCTTTATAAAAAACCTGCCTAACAATCCCTTTTATTACAGTTAACACACAAACAGATCTTTGGAAAAAGTATTTCTAAAGTCCATTTATCATATGCAAATTAATCTTTTAACTAGTCGATGGGGCGTTCGTTTTTTCTCAGATTAGTCGTCCCACTCAGCATGTTATCACCCCCACAGGTGCATGATAACCTGATTTGTAAGAGTCAGCCACATTGCCAGCTCCCTGCAAATCTCGCTAATGCGCGCAATTTTCTTTCATAGAAGTCATGGCGTCTCTGAAGCCGGGTGTATGCTTTCCGCACATGTCCGGAAGCAAATAGGCTTCTTCTCCAGCTCCTCCGTTGACTTCAGGCTTCTTCTCCTCTTCCGGACATGTGCAGTGCGCCTCTGGAGCAGGGAAGCATACACCCAGCTTCAGAGACAAATTGACTCCTATGAAAGAAAGTTGCGCCCATGTGTGAGATTTGCAGGGAGTTCGCGCAGGAGCGTTGTAACTTGATAAGCAGAACAACATGGACTAGTTAAAATATTAATTTGCATATGATAAACAGGGTTTAGAAATACTTTTTCTAAACATCTGTTTAGGCAGGGTGTTTATACAGGAAGATATAAATGCTGGTGGTTTGGGATGCATGGGGGACCTGTTAGGTTCCCTTTTAATGTTTGTGGTTCTGCCATTAAAGGGGTTGTTCACTACCCAGACAACCTCTTCTAAATCCGTATGTTTCCCCCAGTAAAATAGTAACACTTATATCGAACTCTGGTGCTGTCGCCATTCCAGCGATGTTTGCACTGACTTTCCCGGGGATAGCATGACATTGTTACGTCACGCGATCCCTGCTGTCAATCAGCGGCTGCTTCGCTATTCCCCCTGTTGGACGTATCACACACATCCGGAGTAAGTGAGGGAGCCTTTTGAAGTCCACAGAACTATCAAGGTTGATAGCTCATTGGCAAGTGCTGAAGAGGCCCAGTGTTCTGACTAGTGCTGCGGCCCATCAGAGGGGTTACAGTCATATCAGAAATTTTGATAGGAGGGGGTTCTTATACTGACGGTCATTGATCAGTTTTCTTCAACTGATCTTGATCGACGATTATTTTCATTGTAAAGACTATTTGCTTTGAGCCTTTTCCAGGAGAGCAAATGCCAATCAAAATTGTTCTAAAATTATTTCCGAGAAATGGTAAAATTTACTTATCTAATCTACTATATTTAGATTTAATAATATCATCATGAAGTCAAATTATTTCATTGGATAGTGAAGCTCAAAGTAGCTGGTCACCGTGACCTAAACGTTAGTCCTATTTAATGACCTTTCTACTCGCAGTCATTTTCTTCCCGTGAAATGTTTCTACAAGAGTAAGGGCGTCTATAAACATTCTCTCTTCTAAGATATCTGCAAAACTCTTGTGGAAGGAGCAAAGTCCACCAGATCTCCTGTTTCTACAGTCTGTGCAAATGTCTGGTGGACTTGTGTATGAAAATATGCCGGGATATTTTTCGCTTGCTTTGGAGTGAGAATTACAATATGGACTTGGTGGTCAAAAAGCAATAATGATACCATGTAATAGAAACGGGATCATCAACAGTTGCGGCGGTTCGTTTAAGAAAAATGATCTTGGATCCAGTTTAGTTCTAGGGATTTTTGCTTCACGGACTTGTTGGTTTTTGCATGTAGCTGGTTCAGCTCTTTGCCATGTGAGTATTGAACGCAGACTTCTCGCACGCTCTTCTACTGCTCGTTTGTTCAGATATGCCAACGTCCTATTAAGGCCTCATTCACATGTCAGTATTTTGTCATTAGCGTTTGTGTGCCAAAGTCAGGAGAGGAACTTAGAGAAAAACTATAATTGCAAGACTGACTGTTCTGTGTTTTGGAGACACTCCTGGTTTTGTCATACATATACTGGTGTGTGAATGACGCCTTAGGTTGTTTTTAGAAGCTTGGATAAAGAAGGGCTCGTTGGAAAGCTGACATGGTTAAGGTTATGCAAGGAGTTATCATTGCTTTTTAAGATCCCCCTAAGCCTCCTTTAAGGCTATTGCAACATCTGCCCTCTACTCAGAATATGTACTTAAAATAAAATAAGCTGCCAGATCAGTGTTCGGTAAGGTGCCACTCCCTGTCTCTATTTCTAATCCGATTGCAATGAGCCTCTTGTCACAGAGCAGCCATGGAATGTGATTTATTCTTTCTACCTGAGCAACGCAAACAAACGTTATATGCTCTGTTGGCACAAAAATCTGTTTGCAGCAGGTTTACCAGCTATTACACATAGGGCATACCGAACCTGTGCTGTTGTGGTCAAATACAAGTTAGCACACTGTGGCGACAGGGACCAAAAATCCATTATTTCTTTATGCTCGCTTATATAGGACCAACATATTCCACAGCGTTTTACAGACATTATTATCACTGACCCCACAGTCTAATTCAGTATGCCTTTTAGAGTACAGAAATATCCACACAATGTCTTTTTAGATGCCAGTTTACCCGATGAGTTTTTGAAGCTGAAGACGCTTTAGGAAAACGCCAGCAATATTTTTCCTGAAGCAGGTTTCTTGGTGTCCATGTTGTTTTTGCTGCCCACATCATCGTCATCGTTTTTGGGTTTTTTTTGTTTGTTTTTTATTATGAGCTGTATGTACACTGCATATATTAATTACTTTTAAAGAGGTTGTCCACTATCCAAAAAAAAAAAAACCCTTCTGAATCCTTATGTCCCCCCCCCTCCCCCACCAGTAAAATTATAACACCCATATTCACATCAGATGCTGGCACCATTCCGGTGGTGTCGACACTGGGTCTCCCAGGGCTCGCGTGCCATTATGCCATGCAGGGATTGCATGACATAATTTCAAGCGAGCCCCAGGAGAACCAGTGCTGACACCGCTAGAACAGCTCCGGCACCGGAGGTGAGAATAAGTGTTATTATTTCACTTGGGGGAAACATAGGGATTCAGAAGGGGGTTGTCCATGTAGTGGACAACACTTTCAACATTTATTTTGTAAGCGCTTTTTCAGGTGGATTTTGCCTGAAAAAGACGACATGTGCACATACAATTTGGAGGGGAAACCTACACAAACACAGGGAGAACATACACAAACTCCTTGCAGATATTGTCCTTGATGGGATTTCAACCCAGTGCTAACCACTGAGCCACCATGCTCAGTCTAGAACAAAAATGTTTGTGTTCCGTATATATAAAATGATTGGTTTCATAGTTTTGTATAAATGGACGTTATTAAAATCATATACTTTTATTTTTATTTTTTTATGAAGGTCTCAAGCGCCAGTTTAATTAGCTCTTGTTTTTGTAGGTCAGTCATGTGAAGCTGTCATTTCTCCAAGTCTTTTATCTGCTACTGAGAAGAAGCATTTTGCCCAAGTTTCATTCTCCGTGGACTCTGGAATGGAGGCTCAGAATGGTCTTGGACAGCCACCTCCATTGCCTGTAAAGAAGTCTATGAATAGGGCTGTATCAGCACCAGATAACTCAGCATGGGGTCGAGCTTTCCCATCAAGAACTGGAGTTAATCCAAATAGTCCAAGGTCTAATCTTAGTCAGTCCGAAAACAATGTTTGTGGAGAGGAGTCCACACTGCACAGCCATCCTTTAAGTCCAGTCGACAGACATGCCATGTTTTCTTCCTCTGAGTCCTTGGAGACTTGCTGTAGAGGCCCTGGCCACAGAAATGAAGTGAGGAGCAGAAATTGTCTTCAAAGCCGAGGAACACCAGCCCTGTCAATGTCCCAGCTAAGTGTTTCCAGTCAAACTTCGTCAGCATCAAGTCTTCAGTTGCACCACCTTCTTAGCAACATAGACAGCAAAGAGGGCATGTATGCCAAGCTCAGTGGGCTCTATGCACAGTCAACAAGACGTTTAATGAACAAATGTGAAGATTACTTCATGCGGGACCAAAAGAAGGAACTTCATTTCAATGAAAATAACTGGTCACTCTTCAAGCTGACGAGCAACAAGCCATGCTGCAACGCTGGGGATGCAATCTATTACTGTGCCACTTGTGCCAAGGACCCTCTAAATAATTATGCTGTGAAGGTAAATTTGATTTCTTTTATGGAATTTGAAATAGTAAACATTGTATCTATTATATATATTATTTAGGAAGAATGTTTTGTTTTCCTGCTAACTGAGCAATACTTGTACTGTCCATTATATGATATATTCCTCTACATGTCTCTTGCTTTGAATGGACCTTAGGTATGCTTACGATTCAGACCAGATGTGATATTGGGTCAGTTGTAATAAAGTAAATAAGATCAGCTCTCATGACATTTTGGCCAAACCCAACAATTTTGATTGGATCAGCAACAAAATTCTAACGGTTATGAGGGATGCTTGACAGTCTGAATTTAAAGAGGACCTTTCACCAGTTTCAGCATGTTTAACTGGCCACATCATAGAGTAGTAGCTGCTCAAACTAGTGAAAGGTCCTTTTTAAAGGGGACCTGTCACGAGATCAAAAGTGGACAGTTTTTGCACATTTTTTTTTTCCCCGCTGCTCCCAAGTATGACCTTTTTCAAACCTGCCAGACGATTCCAAGGATATGGGCCTTTATATTTAATGATAATTTTCATTACTAAGGAGGCGTGGCTCACAGGATTTTCTGGGGGCATGTCCTCTACATAATTAATTACCCTATGAGCCCCACCTTCTTTTAAAAAGACCATAAAAATTTGCCTCCAATAAAAAGGACCAAATGGCGGATTTTAATAAAACAAAAAACGCAATAATCAGGGGATCAGTGGGAATAAAATAAGTGCAAAAACTGTC
Source organism: Phyllobates terribilis (assembly GCF_046119375.1). Taxonomy (NCBI): domain Eukaryota; kingdom Metazoa; phylum Chordata; class Amphibia; order Anura; family Dendrobatidae; genus Phyllobates; species Phyllobates terribilis. The sequence continues at coordinate 795,912,097 of NW_027362761.1, forward strand.
CACTTTTGACCTGGTGATAGGTCCTCTTTAAGAAGGTGCTTCCACTGACAACTGTTTGGGCATTAGCTATTTAATGTCTGGTTTTACTTTACTACATATAGTAGGCATCTGACATTGAAACTGTTTGGTTTCAATGTCCGCATGGCACTTATGCCCTGTGCAAGTACATGCTATGTGCAAGCTTCACCAGAGTGTACACAGTACTTGTGGCATCTAGCTGAACTCTTCTAGGTATTTAGCCCCTTCTGAGTCTTTCTATGTAAATGGTTATGTTTGAGAGCGGTAGTAGAAAATATAGCTTTGACAGAAAGGAAAACTTATTTTTTTAGGCTTCATGCACCTGGCAAAGGTGTGTGCAGGGGGCTGAGCAACAGCACATAATCCTCTGCGTCATAGGGACGACATGTGCTGTTGTATGATTCTTCAGGTGTCATATAGAATGTCACTGTGTTTTTAAGGATTTCTACAGAATCAGATAGAAGGAAAAAAAATCTATGCATCAAACTGAAATTCCAGGCCTATAGTGGCGCCATACGAAACGTAAAAGAGGGGCACCCTTTTAAGCCTCTGAAACAATGGCTGGTTTGAAGGTCAGCATTCATTAAACTTGCATGGAAAGTAAACTTTAGTTACCTTTCGTCACCCTCATTTAATACATTGGCCTCTTAATTTGATTACTTAGGTGAACGTGCAACGACTTGTGCAATTACTAACAACAGATGATTAGAGCCAAGGTTGTAGCACAGTTTATATTAAGAAAACAATAGTTTGCCATCGAACACACTGAAACCCTGACAGATCCCATTAAAAGTAATTTGGGTTAGTCAGATTTTCACTGACATTTTCTTGAAAATGTCCAATGTGAGCAATAAATCTTCCCATGGCACCTGGAGAAAATGTTCAACTCATTAACCCTATGATCAGGTGAACTTGGTTGTCTGATGTCGCCCATGCGGTCTGCACAGTTTTGTAATATGAAATAAGCAGCAGCTAAAAATTCCCATATTTTAAGCTTTAAATGGGTTGTCCCCTTTCAGAAAACATTTGCCTGCTGGTTCAGCTTGTTATCCTCTCCGGGTCCAGTGCTGTGCTTCTGGCAATGCCCTAGTCTCTATTATTTGGCTGCAGTTGTAACATCACATTGACAGTTCTGCAGCCAATCACTGAGCTCAGCTGCTCTGCTTGTGCCGTTTACATCGCTGTAACCTATACACTTTCTCCAGAGCTGGACCTGGGGAGGGTGAGTAAAGTGAAGTTATTTGTTTTTTCGGCAGGCAAAAGGTTTCTGAAAAGGAACAACCCCTTTAACTCAGATGTGGATTACTGGTGTAACTCAGCCAAAAGCCAAGTTCACACAAGCGTATTTCAGGGCTGTGGAGTTGGAGCCCATTTTGGTGGAGTCTGAATCAGAGTCGGTATAAAATGGACCGACTCCAGCTCCTAAAATATATAATAAATTGGGTACAGTAGTTCAATGCCGTTTGTGGATAATATTTTTTTCATAAGAATTTGGGAAAGTTATGAAATGTCCTATAAATGTCTGTGCTATTCCTGATCTAAGGGTCTAGACTTTTAGCTGAGATGAATCTGTGATACAGTAAATTTATCACTTAAACATGAGCCATGTATGAGGGAGTCGGAGTCTTGGAAATTGAGGAGTCTGAGTTGGAGGTTTGGCTTACCGACTCCACAGCCCTGGCATATTTCACGGTCCGTACACCGGCAGCAATTCTCCGATCTGGCATTGGGTCTCCCGAACCGAACTTAAAGCCTCGTATGTGTCTGAGGCTGCAAGTTCAGGTCGGGAGACCTGCGGTCAGCCCGGGCATATGCTCATGTGGACCTGGCAGAAAAAATATAATCCTAGCGAGAAATATTATTAACCGCTGTATTTATACCATAACTGTAAATCTTCTTCTTTCTCTTTTATTTACAGCTATGTAGAACAGAAGACCTAAAAACTCCATTTTATTCCAACCTCTCTTTACCTGTCCATTTCAACATACAGCAAGATTGTGGGCACTTCTTGGCCACTGTCCCTTCAAGCTTGTTGCATCCCTCTGATACATCAAAAGGCGGTTCAACAAATGAGACGTCACAGGCTGTTGGCCTATCCTCTGAGGAAGATTGCGTGGTGGTGATCACTCGAGAGGTGCCCTACCGTACAACTGCAGACTTTGTCAAAGAGTCCACATCCACTCATAAAACACAGCCAGAGATCTATGAGCGTCAAGTTTGCCTCCTTCTGCTCCAACTCTGTAATGGCTTAGAGCACTTAAAGGAACATGCCATCATTCACCGAGACCTTTGCTTGGAAAATCTGCTTCTTGTTCACTGCCATACCACACCTGATAAACTTAAAGATGGAAAGTATGTCCCAAGACTTATAGTGAGCAACTTTTCCAAAGCCAAACAGAGACCTGGTTCTGAGGACTCTAAACTCAAGAGAGATAAGACCAGACTGGCTCCGGAAATCATGGCTGCTTCACAGTACAAAAAGTTTGATGAGTTTCAGACAGGGATCCTTATTTATGAATTACTCCACCAGCCAAACCCATTTGAGGTCCGTTCAAGTCTTCATGAGCATGAGTACAGTCAGAAAGACTTGCCCCCACTCCGTAACTTATCGGTTTATTCTCGTGGCCTTCAACATCTTGCCCACTTACTCTTGGAGGCTGATCCAATTAAACGCATTCGCATTTCTGAGGCAAAGCGTATACTTCAGTGTCTTTTGTGGGGCCCGAGGAAAGATTTAACAGATCAACCATTCAGCCATGAAGAGGCGTTACACTGTGCCCTTCAGAACTGGATTGACATGAAGCGAGCCCTTCTCATGATGAAGTTTGCAGAGCGCGCTTTAGAGCCTGAACATAACATTTCTCTCGAGGACTGGCTATGCTGCCAATACTTGGCATCTGCAGATCCATGCTACCTTTATAAAACACTGAAACTTATCAAACTTATTACATGATCTGTGCTATATTATTCTAACTGCTGAAATCCTAGTAGAGCAGTTTAGTACAATTATGTTGCATTTTTTAGCTGGCCTGAAACACTTAATGAGCCTGTGTTTCCCCTGTTTCAGCATAGACATTTCATTGGTGACATTAAACTGCAACGATCTATCTCATTACTTATTTCCTTCTGGGAACATTGAATATATCTTTAATCCAATGCTGTGAATAATAAAAAATAGTAGTGGGATAGTTTTTGTAGCAAATATGATTTTATGAATCTTTGAAACAAGCCACTGCCTAAGTTTTCAATGATGGTGGCTTTAAGGTGGAGCTGTCACCAGGTCTAAAGTGGCCATTTTATGCTCTAATGTTGTTCCTGCTGCTCCCCTCAGAATTCCTTTTTTAAATCTAGTTACATATCTTTTTTATTTAGTGTTTCTTATAGTCCAAAGGAGGCAATTCTTACAAAGTAATTATGCAGATCAGCCTAAAGACCTGCGCCCAGGGAATCCTGTGAGCTTTGTCCAAGTAAAACCCAGAAAACTTTGCACTAAGCAAAAAATCCCATAACTCTGAAACCATATGGCGGAATTAAAGAAAAAACAAAACTGAATACTTAGGGATAAATTAAAGGGAACCTGTCACTTCAAAAAGCCTTGTGAACCTGCCTGGTGCTGGCACTTGGACCCCTGCTGCCGGGAGGAAATTAACTTTATACCCCTCGGCAGTGTTCCGGTTTGTCACCGGGGCGGCGCCGGCGCTGGTTCAGTCACCGCTCCATGTATAAAGAGTGGTGTCTGTAACTGCGCTCCTGGCACTGACTGACAGCCGGATCAGCATTACAGTCAGCTGTCAGTCTATACACAGAGCGGTGACTGAAACCATAACACTGTTCTGGGTGAATAAAGTTAATTTCCTCCTGGCAGCAGGGATTGAAGTGCCGGCGCCTGACATGTTCACAATGCTATTAACCTGCTGATTGACCCCATATCTGCAAGTTAATAGCGTTTTTTCAGGTGACAGGTTCCTATTTAAGGCCAAAAACTGGCCACTTTTGACCTGGTGACATGTCCTCATTAAACAAGCTAGATATAATTTTTTTCCTACCCCTTTTCAATAGGACTTGGCATATTTAAAGGGGTATTCCCATCTCCAAGATCCTATCCCAATATGTAGTAGGTGTAATAATAGTAATATTGGCAAATACCTCAAATTAGAAATGTAGTATAGTATTTTTGATTCACTATCTCTTTCCTCGTGTGCAGGCATCACAGGACCTTAGGTATCCATGGTTGCGTCCACTGATAGTCAGTTAATTAGCTAGTTGCCAGTGGTCGTAACCATGGATACCTAAGGTCCTGCAATGCCTGCACATGAGGAAAGAGAGTGAATCAAAAATACTATACTACATTTCTAATTGGAGGTATTTGCTAATATTACTATTATTATTACACCTACTACATATTGGGATAGGATCTTGGAGATGGGAATACCCCTTTAATCCCAAATGTGCCTTATTTAGTTAATGATGTCCTTACTTGGCAATTGTCTTATCTTTAGCACAAATACATTTTCTTTTTGTAACTTATCCATTATGTAGTTCCCGATATATACATTAACTATTGTCCTGCGCATTACAAAGGAAACCACTCCCAGAGCACTCTGCCCCGTACTTGAATATTGCATTTGTACTGTATAAATTGAGCACTAAAACAAGGCTGTGGTCTCTGTACCTGCCCAGTATACACTGCTTAGCTTGGCACCACAGACCACTGTGACAATCTGTCATTTCTAAGACCAGCACAGAAGGGTGCTGTTGTCCTGATCGGAATAGTAATGTTCATTTTATAGCACAGGTTGCTGAATGAAAGAAAAATTTCAATAAATTTCCCACATTTTATGTGCAAATTATTTCTTCTATGTTAAAAACCCATTGAAAGTGAGCCATCACTTGCAGTAAAAGATGGACAAATCTGATGATTTCATCAGGAGAAGCATACACTGTTGTGTGTTAGAGATCTGGTGACTTTAAGGAGGAAAAAGGGGCTATGTAATGCTGAGTTTTAACACGCCTTTAATCATTGTTGTTACATGACCGAACTACTAGACTCCTCTCTCCATTAAAATGAACAAATTTGTATAATTTTGAGAAATATCTATTGATCGAACACTAATCTTGCGTATATGGCTGGCTTAAAGGTGTTATACCATAAACCACACTTATGTACAGTATGGATAATAAATACGACTCCCACTAATCCTGGGAACAAGGACCTAAAGTCCTTTGTGTGAATGGTGCAGTAGTGAGCATGTGCGACCATTGCTACTATAGATTGTGTGAATGGAGCAGTAGTGAGCGCTGCTACTATAGATTGTGTGAATGGAGCAGTAGTGAGCGCTGCTACTATAGATTGTGTGGATGGAGCAGTAGTGAGCGCTGCTACTATAGATTGTGTGGATGGAGCAGTAGTGAGCGCTGCTACTATAGATTGTGTGGATGGAGCAGTAGTGAGCGCTGCTACTATAGATTGTGTGGATGGAGCAGTAGTGAGCGCTGCTACTATAGATTGTGTGGATGGAGCAGTAGTGAGCGCTGCTACTATAGATTGTGTGGATGGAGCAGTAGTGAGCGCTGCTACTATAGATTGTGTGAATGGAGCAGTAGTGAGCGCTGCTACTATAGATTGTGTGAATGGAGCAGTAGTGAGCGCTGCTACTATAGATTGTGTGAATGGAGCAGTAGTGAGCGCTGCTACTATAGATTGTGTGAATGGAGCAGTAGTGAGCGCTGCTACTATAGATTGTGTGAATGGAGCAGTAGTGAGCGCTGCTACTATAGATTGTGTGAATGGAGCAGTAGTGAGCGCTGCTACTATAGATTGTGTGAAGTGAGCATGTGCGAGCGCTGCTCCATAAACTATCTATAGCAGCAGTGGTTGCACATGCTCACTACTGCTCCATTCACACAAAGAACTCTTGGACCCTGTTCTCATGATTGGTGGGGTTTTCAGCAGTCAAATCCCAAGCGATCAAACATTTATCATCTAACTGTAGGGCAATTCGAATTCTTTTTCTGTTCAAATAATGCTAAACATTTTTTTAAGGGATTGATGCACATTTTGGTGGTTTTAGACTTGAGTTGCTGTATATTCTCACCACTACGTTTAAATACTTGACTAAGTTTTTTTTTTTTTTACTGACTGTACACTTCCCCCTACATAAACTAAAAAGGCTGCTGAATGTCAAGAGTGCCACACGGACCTTGGTAAATATGTATATAACAGGCTAACGTAGCCTGGATTTCTGCATATAGCTTCTATTTGGATAACAAGAGATAGTAGTAGAAGACACTCGGTTGTGATCCAGTATTTCTGTACTATAGATGTACATTTGTTCTATAAAATTATCATTTAAAGCATTTTTGTGGAAGCCTAATCACGTTGCAGTGCAATGGTTTATTAGCTTCACATGCTATGGTTTATTTTTGCGTGCTTTAATACTGTTTACAAATCACATTTTCGCATATGGAAGATGAATCGTTTCATGTTTTGTACGTTCATGTGTTAATTTTTTAAAATATTGTAAAATAAACTACTTGTTAAAACCAAACTATTGTGTGAATAATTATGTAAGGAAGTGATGAGTGCATTCTTCACCGCAGAATAATAAATGGTACATAGCAGACATGCCATGTATAAAACGCACATTTTAGGGATTTTACTTACCAATGTGTGTTGATGACAGGCAGTAGTCCAGTCTTCATAGTGATTAGCCAATGTAACTGTGTGCTAGATAGGTAGTAGTTCAGTCCTACAAGGTGCACTTTGATCCTCCCTACTGTGGGCAGAGCCTAAAACCTAACTGAGCATGCACCGGCAAACATTATTCCGGCTCCTCCTTACCGGAACCATTTCGTCCATATTGCTTTGCTCCCTGCCGCCGGAATTAAACTCCTCTTCTGCGATATAATATACAATTTTCTGGAATGCAGCACAGGTGCTGAGGAAGGTGGTGGTATTGGTTCATACATGAAAAAAATTGGTGACAGATACCCTTTAACCCCATTCTGACATGGGGCATAATGGGTATCTGGGCCTTATTGACCAAGTACGTATTATTATGCCCCGGCGATCGCGCTCGCACAGAGGCCACCGGGTGTCAGCTGATTCTAACAGCTGACACCCGGTACAATGTGCCAGGAGCGGTCCTGGCACATTAACCCCCGAAATGCGATCGAAGTCGATTGTAGCATTTCCGGGCAAGCAGAGGTAAGAGCGCCCCTCTTACCTTGGATCGGAGTGTGTGTGCAGGGTCCTGATCGTTGCCATGGTGACCCAATGTCGTCATGACGACAGCTGGGTCACCAGGCATCAGGAAGTTAGATAGATCGTGCAAAGCGAACGATCTATCTAACTTGTGCCAGTGCAGAGCTGACAGCCTGCATAGCTCAGAGATGCTGCATCTCTATGCTATGCAAGCGATCATCCTGCAAAAAATGAAAGTCCCATAGTGGGACAAAGTATAAAAGTGAAAGAGTGTCAGAGTGAAAAAAAAAAAAAAAAGTAAAAAGATTAAAAAAAAATAATCCAAAAAAATAAAAATATACTGTACCCATAAATATTATGAAACAAAACAATAAAAGTACACACATTTGGTAACACCGCGTTAGGAAATACCTGACCTATAAAACTGTCCCACTAGTTAACCCCTTTAGTGAACACGGTGTAAAAAAAAAAAAAAAAAAAAAGATGCTTTATCATACCAACAAACGAAAAATGGAATAAAACACGATCAAAAAGATGAATGTAAAAAAAAATGGTAGCACTGAAAACATCATCTTGTCCCACAAAAAAAGCCACCATACAGCTCCATCAGCCGAAAAATAAAAAAGTTATAGCTCAGAATAAAGTGATGTAAAAATTATTTTTTCTATAAGTTTTTACTGTGTAAAAGCACTAAAACACAAAATATATATAAATTAGTATCGCTGTAAACACACTGACCCGAAGAATAAAGCTGCCTTATCAATTTTACCACAGGCGGAATGGCATAAAAAAAATATTCCTGAATTGTTGGGTTATTTTGCCTCTCAAAAACCGTAATAGAAAGCGATCAAAAAATGTGACGTGCCCGAAAATGGTACCAATAAAAACGTCAACTCATCCCGCAAAAAACAAGCCCTTACATGACTGTTGGCCAAAATATTGAAAAATGATCGCAAAAACTAGTCTTTGCAAGAAAAAGCGTCTTTTAGTGTGTGACAGCTGCCAAACATAAAAACCCGATATGAATCTGGTATCGCTGTAATGGCACTGACCCGACTAATCACTTATACGGCACGAGGAACGGCTTAAAAAATAAACTCTAGGGTTGGGGTTACGGTTGTGTTGAGGTTGGGATTTTTTCAAAAGTAAAAAAAAATAAAAAATAAAAATTGACAATATGGAGACTAGTGTTGAGCGCTCGCTACTTGAGTATGCATCGAGTATCGCGGGTGCTGGAGTAACATGCTCGAGTCTCCGCCCTGTATGTTTTGCAGCTGTTATACAGACAAAAAAAAACACGCGGGGATTGCCTGCCATGCACGAGCGATCCCTGCATGTGTTTTTTTGTTTGGTGTTTTTTTTTTAGGTGCCTAACAACCGCGAAACATGTGGGAGGGTTATACATGGTGCGTACCCGATGCGAGCACTTGCACTCAAGACTAATGACAACTTATTCAATATGATGACCTAATGTTATCAAATTCTGTGTCGTACCTCTGAGTTCAAAATGTTCACTATACACCTTGATAAAATCCTTGAGGGGTTTAGTTTCCAAAATGGGGTCACTTGTCGGGGGTTTCCACTGTTCAGGCACATCAGGGGCTCTCCAAATACAACATGGTGTCCGCTAATTATTGAAGCAAATTTTACATTAAAAAAGTCAAATGGCGCTCCTTCACTTCCGAACCCTGCTGTCCGCCCAAACAGTGGTTTTCCCCAACATATGGGGTATTGGCGTGCCCAGCAGAAATTGCACAACAAATTTTGGGGTCCATTTCTTCCTGTTACCCTTGTGAAAATAAAAAAAAAATTGTCTCTAAAGTAATATTTTTGTGAAAAAAAAGTTAAATTTTTTCTTACACATTCCAAAAATTCCTGTGAAGCACCTGAAGGGTTAATAAACTTCTTGAATGTGGTTTTGAGCACCTTGAGGGGGTGCAGTTTTGGATATTTTCTGTCATAAAGGCCCCTCAAAGTCACTTCAAATGTGATGTGATCCCTAAAAAAAATAAAAAAATAAAGGTTTTGTAAATTTTGTTGGAAAAATGAGAAATCGCTGGTCAACCCTTATAACTTCCTAACCAAAAAAAATTTGGGGTCCAAAATTGTTCTGATATAAAGTAGACATGTGGGAAATAGTGATGAGCGAGCATGCTCGCCCGAGCATCTCACTGCTCTAGATGCTCGCCGAGTATTTCCGGGGTTGCTCGGCGGGAGCTCGGGTCCCCTCCCTGCATGTTTGGTGCTCTTTAGAGCGCCAATCAACAAGCAGGGTTTGCCTGGCACTCACTGTAATGCCGTAGCCATGTTGGTTGTGGCATTACAGTGATTGGCTGGCCGCATAGCGTCATCGGGTCTATACCAGACCTGGCGCCGCCATGCTCGTCACAGTCACTCCGGAATCAGACAGTGTAGGGAGAGGTGCTACTGCGTCAGGGAGAGATTTGCTTGTGTATTAGGTAGTGTAGGGAGAAAAACCGTACATTACACACATCCATCTTAACAAACAGTCCTTCTGTGGACTAATCCATCTCCAGAGATATCAGGCAGGCAGGGTGTATAGGCAGGCAGGCAGGGTATATAGCGGACTGCAGTGCATATAGCTAAAGAGGCTCCATTCCAATTCTGCCTTCTGCTGCTGTTAGATATTTCTATACAAAGGCCTAGGAATACTTTTTTTTGGATCTTAATCCTCATTATTTGCTTAAAAAGCAATCCAGAGAACACCGGTTTTCTGCGCCATTTGCTTGTTGGCACTGCAGAATACAGCCAGGTACTTTCCATATTACAGCGCTAGAAATCCAGCTATTTAAAACTGTTTTCTCCGTCAAATGGATCACATATACGTTGTCAGAAAATACTGCCATTTCTGGCCTCCATTCAAAATTTCTTTCTGTGTGTCAGAGAAGCAATTCACAGCATTTTGCTGTTCAAACTACTTACCTACAGGCCAGGTATTTAAAACTCTGTTTTCTCCGTCACACGGATCATATATACGTTAGCTCCAAACTCAGTCATTTGTAGTGAGCGTGGAAGATACTGTCCTCCATTTAAAATGGGCAAGGGACGGGGAACTGGACGTGATGGTGATGGTGCATGCAGAGGCCAAGGACAAGGCCGTGGGCAAGCTGAAATTGTGCCTCAACAAACACCCACATCTTCTCGCCTTCCTGTCCCAATTCCTAGGGGACCGCAGCACACCACTATTGAACCCAGAACAGTGTCAAAAGGTTGTTGGTTGGATAGCGGATAATTCTTCCAGTCACTTAGCCACCACCGCCACCACCCTGTGTTCCACACGGTCAAGTCTCAGTAGCCGTGAGTCTGGACCGCATATTCCTCACCCTGATCCTCCTTTCTCCCACCAGGCCGAGTGCCCGGAGACAAATGATCCCACACTTGGACACTCTGAAGAGCTGTTGACTTTTCCATTTATAGATTCGGGCTTCTCGCCCGGTACACTTGAAGCGGGGCAAGAGGAGATCGCGTGTAGCGATGCCAAAATATTTGAGCAGCCATGGTCACACGAAGGCGATGGTGGGAAAGTGTCACAAGAGGTGGACAATGATGAGACACAATTGCCAGAAAGTCAGGAGGAGGACCAGGGTGCGGAAGTGGAAGACGAGGTGGTGGATGATATAGTAACTGACCCAACATGGCAGGAGGACATGCAGAGCGAGGACAGCAGCACACAGGGGGAGGTAGGCCGAGCACCCCAACAGGCAGGAAGAAGCAGTGTGGTGGCCGCAGACAGAAGGCAGGCAACCGTTCCCCGTAACACCAACACGAAGGAAGTTGCCAGTACAACTTTTAGGTCTTCCCGAGTCTGGTTGTTTTTTAAAGACTCTGCCGATAACCCCAAAAAGGCCATTTGCACCACCTGCCAGGCCAGCATCAGCAGGGGTGGCAAAACGACCAGCCTGACCACCACCAGCATGATCAGGCACATGGCAGCAAAGCACCCGACTTTGTGGGCCGAACCCCAGGGTCCAGGAACAGTGTCTGCAGGTGGCACCATTCCGCTGTTGTGCATGCAAGCCAATCCTCTGTCCATGGTGCATGCGAAAATGCCTCCTGCCCTGCACCTGTCATTGCGCACTCGAAAGTAACCGCATCAGGAAGCACGTCCATGTCCTTTTCCCAGCGCAGCGTTCAGTTGTCCATACCCCAGTCCTTGGAACGCAAGCGCCAATATGCAGCCAACGCCCACAGGCCACACTACTAAATTCTCACATTTCACGACTGCTTGCGCTCGAAATGTTGCCTTTTAGGATCGTGGAGACGGAAGCATTCCGCAATCTGATGGCGGCGGCCGTCCCTCGGTACTCGGTCCCCAGCCGCCACTATTTCTCCCGGTGTGCCGTCCCCGCATTACACAAGCATATGTCCCAAAACATTAGTCGTGCCCTCAACAACGCAGTTACCGGGAAAGTCCACCTAACCACGGACATGTGGACAAGTGCTTGTGGGCAGGGACGGTACATCTCGCTGACGGCACACTGGGTTAACATAGTGGAAGCCGGGACCCAGTCGGACCTTGGGACGAAACACGTCCTCCCGACGCCAAGGATTGCGGGCCCTAGGTCAATCAGGGTTGCCCCCGCGGTCACCAGCTCCTGCACCTCATCCTCCTCAGCCCCCTCCTCCTCTTCAGCCTCCATCTCCGAAATGACCACATCAGTCACAAGCTGGAAGCACTGCAGCACTGCCTTGGCCAAGTGGCAACAGGCTGTGCTGAAGCTAATATGCTTAGGTGACAAACCACACAATGCTGAAGAGTTGTGGACAGCTCTGAAAGAACAGGCAGATCTGTGGCTCACTCCGCTGAACCTACAGCCAGGCATGGTCGTGTGTGACAATGGCCGGAAACTGGTGGCGGCTCTGAGGCGAGGCGAGCTCACACACGTACCATGCCTGGCCCATGTGCTTAACCTCGTGGTTCAGCGGTTTCTCAAATCCTACCCGGAGATGCCGGATCTGATTGTTAAAGTACGCCGTCTGTGTGCCCATTTTAGAAAGTCGGCTACAGCTTCCGCTGCCCTTGCCGTGTTTCAGCAGCGTTTGCAGCTTCTGGCTCACAGACTGGTGTGTGATGTCTCCACGAGTTGGAACTCTACACTGCAGATGTTGGGATGGATTTGTGAGCAGAAGAGGGCAGTTGTTGAGTACCAGCATCAACAAGGCCATTGATATTCAGTTCAGACTCCACACAAGACCTCAGGAGTGAACATGGATGTCAGACATATGTACCATCCTCTAAAGCTTTGAGGACTCCACCAAGATGGTGAGCGGCGATGACGCCATAATTAGCGTCACCATCCAGCTTCTCTGTCTTCTGAAACGCTCTCTGCTCACAATTAAAGAGGATGCATTGCAGGCGGAGCACGATGAGATGGAGCAAGGAACCATACAGGGTGATTACACACAGCCAAGCCTCATCTCATCCCAACGTGGATTGGGTGACAATGAGGAAGAGGAGGAGGAGGAAGGACAGGAGCTAGTTTCATGCACTATAGACGGTACTACCTGCACAGCTGTCATACCGTCTGTTCAGCGTGGATTGCCAGGGGACAGAGAGGAGGAGGAGGAGTGTATGGTCAGTCATCCTCTTGGTGAGGACACGGAAGTCTTGCCTGTTAGTAGTCTGGCACATATGGCTGAGATTATGATACGCTGCCTTTCCCATAACCCTTGCGTTCTCAAAATTTTGGTTGACAGTCATTACTGGTTGGTGACACTTCTAGACCCACGCTACAAGGAGAATTTTATATCTCTTGTTCCTGAGGCGGACAGGTCTACAAAAATGGGGCTGTACCAGAAGGCCCTTGTTGCGGAACTATTAAAAAAATTCCTATCTGAAAACGTTGGCAGCAGAGGGCATACTTCGTTGGACAACCAAGGAGTACAGGCGAGAGAGACACAACTTCAATCCAGCAGAGGCAGGAGAACACTGTCAACGTTCTGGGAGAGTTTTCTCAGACCCTCCCATCGCACAGGCCCTGAGGCGCGGGGTACTCTCACAAGGAGTGCAGTTTGGGAAGATGCTGAGGGAGTACCTTGCCGACCGTACCAACGTCCTCCTTGATTCCGCTGTGCCTTATAATTATTGGGTATCCAAGCTGGATACGTGGAATGAACTGGCTCTCTATGCCTTGGAGGTCCTGGCCTGCCCTGCCGCCAGAGTTTTATCAGAGCGGGTTTTTAGTGCCACTGGTGGAATTATAACTGATAAGCGAATCCGCCTGTCAACTGAAAATGCTGACAGGCTGACTCTTAAAAATGAACAAGGGCTGGATTGGCCAGACTTCTCAACACCACCGAATGATAGCAGTGTAACATAAATTCAAATCCAGTGTCTTTTCTTGGGAGGTGTATTCCCATGCACCTTTTCACACCCACACATGGGTATACGCTTCCTGATTTTGGCTATTTGCTCTTGTCCTCCTCCTTCTCCTCATCCTCCACCACCATATCACCAGGGTGACCGTGGTCCGTGATGCAACACCCACATAATTTTTTTAAAGGGTGTTTATGATGCCCGTAAAAAAAATTTTTTATACAGTATGTTCATGTATGCCCCCCAGAGGTAAATGTTTGTCAGCCCATACCCTTAGTGCATGGAAATTACAAGTATAGGAGGCCCGCTCCTTTCTAATGGGAACATTTTTTTATGAGGCCCTCCTCCACGTCTTTTCCTAGGGGCATTGAAGTGCCTCCAAATTTTTGGCAGCCCTTGCATTCACTGCATAGGCCAACACTATGGGAGACTCTTTCCTTTCTAATGGGAATTTGTCGTTACTGTGGCCCTGCTCTATGTCTCTTTAAATTGTTAGTGGGGTTTTTCCTAAATTTGGTCAGCCGTTGGACTCACTGCATACCCTATAACTGTATAGCAGACCCTCTCCTTTCTAATGGGAACATGTCGTACCTTTTTACTGTGACCCTGCTCTATGTGTCTTTAAATTCTTAGCGGGGTTTTTCCTAAAACTGGTCAGCCGTTGGACTCACTGCATACCCTATAACTGTATAGCAGATCCTCTCCTTTCTAATGGGAACATGTCGTACCTTGTTACTGTGGCCCTGCTCTATGTGTCTTTAAATTCTTAGTGGGGTTTTTCCCAAAGTTTGGCAGCCCTTGCAGTCACAGCATGGGCATTACCACTATAGGAGACCAGCTCCTTTATAATGGGAACATTTTATTTTACTGAGACCCTCCTCTATGTCTCTTCAAAGGGGTATTGGGTTGCGTCCAAATTTATGGCAGCCCTTGCAGTCACTGGATATGCAATAACAGTATAGGAGACCCACTTGTTAATAATGGGAACAACAAGGCATAGCCGGCTGATGGCTCTCTTACAATAACGAGGGCCGACTGCTGGCCTTTTAAGAATAGTAAGGGCCGTCTGATGGCCCCATACAAATAGGCTTTATGACTTTCAGAGTCCCTCCATCATAAATAAAACAGGATGTGTCTGATGATGTGTCACACACCACATTGCCAGATAAGGTTGTAAAATGTTAAAATGACATTTCCCGGTGAATGCATTGGTCTTAAAAAATAACGTAAAAAAACCAAAACAATAGGATCTTTCTTTAGTATAAAATACAGCGTCACTAATTTAACCTCAATGTAATCACATTGTTCAGCTCCTGCACCTCCTCCTCCATCTCCGAAATGACTACATCAGTCACAAGCTGACAGCACTGCAGCACTGCCTTGGCCAAGCGGCAACAGGCTATGCTGAAGATAACATGCTTAATGCTTAATTGACAAACCGCCCAGCGCTGCAGAGTTGTTGAAAGCTGTAACACAGCAGCCTGTTCTGTAGCTCTTACCGCTGAACATACAGTCAGGCATGGTCATGTGTGACAATGAGCGGAACCTGGTGACGGAGAAATGACAGCCGGAGTAGATACGGTTTCCCTCTATGCCAGGCCTTTCACCGAGCTAAATACAACTCTCAGCAAAAAAAGCTGTGGACTGGCTCCGTACTGTCCCTGGCCACATTCACCTGTCCACGTGTTTGTGGTTAGGCAGTCCTTCCCAGTAAGTGCACTGGGGAGGGCATGGATAATGTTGCGGGACCCGTGCTTGTGGAAGGCAGAGACGATACCGGGAGGAATAGTGGCGGCTGGAGACCGAGTATGGACACCTGGCCGCCGCCGGCATGAGGTTATGAAAAGCTTCCGCCTCCACGAGCCTAAAAGGCCACATTTCAAGTGAAAGCAGCTTTAGAGGACTTCCTGGGAGAAATGACAGCTGGGTAGATATGGTTTCCCAGGTCCTTTCACCAAGCTAAAGAATACGGCTGTGGTGAAATACAACTCAGCAAAAAAAGCTGTGAACTGGCTCTGTACCGTCCCTGGCCACAGTCGCCTGTCCACGTGTTTGTGGTTAGGCGGTCCTTCCCAGTAAGTGCACTGGGGAGGGCACGGGTAATGTTGTGGGACCCGTGCTTGTGGAAGGCGGAGATGATACTGGGAAAAATAATGGCGGCTGGGGACCGAGTATGGATACCCGGTCGCCGCCGCCATAAGATAGTGGACAGCTTCAGCCTCCACGAGCCTAAAAGGCCACATTTCAAGTGCAAGCAGCTTCCCAGAAATCTGGCAGTTTAGTGTTGCGGCTTGTGGGTGGCTGGCTTGCTGCATACTTGCGCTTGCATTCCAAGTAACAGAAAGCTAAGCAGATGGTGGCCTCTATCATCATCATGGCCTCACCTCGGCACTATGAACTCTCCTGAAGGAGAAACCAGGGCCCACCGGAGGAGTCTCTGGTTCTCTGGTGGGCCCGTCCAACCCTGCCGAGAAGCAGCCCTGGCTAAGAAAAGTGTGGGGGAAGGTTCCCGGATACTCTATGGCTGCTTTTTTAATGTGGATCGGACATGCTTATGTTATTTCTTAAACCGCATTGCAGATCGGCCATTGTCCAACTCTGTATTCATGAAATTAAATGTGCAAAAAAAGATGTTTGTGTGTCAAAGCACCACCGACAAGTGCGAGTTGATGTTGGACGGGCTGCCATTGCTTCTGCAACAAGCTGCATTAGAGGACTTCCTGGGAGAAATGACACCCAGGGTAGATACGGTTTCCCTCTATGCCAGTCCTTTCACCGAGCTAAATACAACTCTCAGCAAAAAAATCTGTGGACTGGCTCCGTATCATCCCTGGCCACATTCACCTGTTCACGTGTTTGTGGTTAGGCGGTCCTTCCCAGTAAGTGCACTGGGGAGGGCACGGGTAATGTTGTGGGACCCATGCTTGTGGAAGGCGGAGACGATACCAGGAGAAATAGTGGCAGCTGGGGACCGAGTATGGACACCCGGCCGCCGCCGGCATGAGGTTATGAAAAGCTTCCGCCTCCACGAGCCTAAAAGGCCACATTTCAAGTGCAAGCAGCTGTCAAAAATTTGGCAGTATAGTATTGCAGCCTCTGGGTGGGTGGCTGGCTACAAACTTGCGCTTGCATTCCAAGGAATGGGGTAGGGACAACTGAACGCTGCACTGGGACAAGGACGTGGACGGTGATTGTTGCAAGTCTGCAACGACAGGTGCATGGCGGGAGGCATCTTCGCATGCGCCAAGGATCACTCATGATGGGCACACTTTTAGGCAGTGAATTGGGAGTCAGAAATGCTTCCAGAGATCTTCCCCATGCTGTTCCCATGTCTTTTTCAGCACTGTATGAATGTGTCTGATGATGTGTCATACACCACATGACCAGATAAGGTTGTAAAATGTTAAAATGACATTTCCTGGTGAATGCATTTGTCTTGGTTGAAAGCAATGCAAAAGTGCAAAAACGCATCAAAAACGCTACGTGTGAACATAGCCCAAGGTGTGGAGGAGCATTTTTGTTTTTGGTTATTTATTTTGCCTTATATACAAGTCATAACCCTGAAAAGGATGTTCCTTAACCTATTTCCCAGGAAAATCTATTTTGGTTTCGTTTTTGTATGTTTTATTGTGAGTCCGTAAAAGTGGCGTAATACTCTGACAACATTGTTGACAGCAGTGACCTGGGAGTCAGAAATGCTTCCAGGAGTCTTCCCCATGCTGTTCCCATGTCATCTGAACACTGTTCCCATCGATTTGGGCAATTTTTAGGCCCTCTGCAGACCGCCGGGGGGAGCCACCTGAAAAATGCTTGGGTTTCCCATAGACTTACATTGGGCTCATTGCTCGGGTTGAGCACCCGAGTATTCCAATTTGCTCGACCGAGCAACAAGTACCCGAGTATTTTGGTGCTCGCTCATCACTAGTGGGAAATGTTATTTATTAACTATTTTGTGTGACATATCTCTCTGATTTAAGGGCATGAAAATTCAAAGTTTGAAAATTGCTAAATTTTCGCCAAATTTCCAATTTTTTTCACAAAGTAACGGAAGTCATATTGAAGAAATGTTATCACCATCATGAAGTACAATATGTCACGAAAAAACAATCTCAGAATCAGGGGGATCCGGTGAAGCGTTTCAGAGTTATTACCTCATAATATGACAGTGGTCAGAATTGTAAAAATTGGCTTGGTTATTAACATGCAAACCACCTTTGGGGGTAAAGGGGTTAATGACATTGGCTGTATATTTAGGGTCATTGTTCTGCTGCAGAATAAATTTGAACCAATCAATATTTGTACCTTTTGGTACTACATGATGGATAAGTATCTGCCTGAATTTTTCAGCATTGAGGACATCATTGATTCTGACAAAATCCTCAACTCCATTTGCTGAAATTCATCCCGAAACTTACAAGGAACCTCCACCATGCTTCACTGTTGCCTGCAGGCATTCATTATAGTACAACTATCCAGCCCTTCAGCAAAAACTCATCAGTCCAAAGCACCTGACTGTCATTTTTCTGCACCCCAGTTCCTATGTTCTTGTGCAGAGTGTAGTCACTTGGCCTTGTTTTCAACTTCAAAGATATTGATTTTTTTGGTCGAAATACTTTCATAAAGTCCACTTTTGGCCGTATTTCTCCAAACATTAGATGGGTGTAGCTAGGTACCACTGGTTGCTGTCAGTTTTAAGCTGATTGCACTGCTGGACATGGTTTAATTTTGAAGGGAAGTAAGCATGATTTGTATTATATCTGCTGCATTAAGTTTCCCAGGCTGACCACTGCGTCTAGTGTCCTCAACATTGCTAATTTCTTTGTGCTTCTTCAAAAGAGCTGTGAACAGAATATCTGGAAACCCCAGTTTGCTTTGAAACTTTTGCCTGGGAGACACCTTGTTGATGCAGTATAACTACCTTGTGTCTTGTTCTCAGTCTTGCCATGGTGTATGACCTGTGACATCCAACTCTCTTCCACAACCTTATCTTTCTAGCAAAGTTTGGCCATTCCTCACCCAGTTTTAAACCTCCCACAGAGCTGTTTCTGTTTCAGTTAATGACTCTATTTCAACTTGCATATGAAACTGAATTATCACTTGTTTAGTGTAATTGGTTACTCATACACCTGACTGTAATCTTTCAGATTTTCTGATTTTGTGTAAGTCTACTGTTTTGATGGTGAAGGGTGGTCACATAAAAATATCATTTGATTTAGATTTCTCTTTTGTTCATTCTCTTTGCATTTTGTTAATTGATGGTTTATTTTTTACCACGCAATTTTTCAAAGCTTTCTCACTTTGCAGCATTTTTTCCACTCCCGTCTAAAACTTTTGCATAGTACTGTATATATAGGAGTTGTCCGGCCATTAGGCTGAACAGTCCACAAACTCTCCTGATGGAAATATCAGCTTATTAGTGTTAATCAGCTAATAAGGAATTCTATCTTGAGGCATTATTTGTCTACATCCTGTGGGAAATATGGACTGTGAATACCACAGCAGGATGCTGAGATAGAAAGTTCTGGAAATGAGCTTCCCATGGGTGTAATAGCCCTATATTTACAGCTGAATACATTTCCTTCCAGTTCATTGTACATGTGCAAAGTCATTGAAAGTGTAGAAAGACGAGTGTAAACTACTTGTACATTCTCTGAAGTGTTTTATCATTGTGCTATACGCTGTCTTGGTGTTTCCACAGGACACATCTTTTACCCTTTCCACTCCTACACAAATTCCTTGGTGAATCACAGCGCAGAGCAAATACAGTGCACTCGGTGGTTCTGTCCCAAGCGTTTATAGGAGTGTCCATCTGGAAGTTATGACGTGGAAAACTGGTCAATTATTAACAGTGTAGAAGCAATTTGCAAAGTAAAATTAACATAAGATAAGGGGGATAAATTAGCAGATTCATCATTGCTAAACTCTGACAAAATAGACATTAGGTTCATATTACATGTTAGATTCAGCAATATATACAGTGCTGAGCATAAATGAGTACACTCCAACAGATTTGTCAGAAAACCTTTAGCTTCCTTTCTGAATCAACATTTTCTATGGGATACCATACTACAAAACACTCCCACAACTGTGAGCCATTGATTGCAAACAATATTTGTTATTTTATAAACCTAAACAAAGCAATTTTCCTAACAAATTAATTCAAGACCATGTTGCAAAAGTGAGTACACCCCAATGAAAGTTTTAGGTGCCAAGCTATAAAATTGTAATTAACAAGAAGTCGGCCACAGTCAAGTCTAACTATTTTTTAAACAGGTGTCCAGCACACAGTTAACTATAAAAGGGTGTTACTTCACAAAGAAAACCCTTCCCATTTCCTACTGTCAGACATGGCACCACATGGAAGAGAAATGTCGCAAGACCTGAGAAAGAAAACAATTTCTTTACACAAGAAAGATGAAAGCTTCAAGAAGATCAGAAAAGCTTTACTTAGTGAGAATACTGTAGCAACAGTGATACAAATCTGTAACAAAGATGGAACTATAACCATCTCACATGGATGTCAAAGCCGACCATAGAAGTTAACAGCTAAAAACGAGTGTCTTCTGATGAGATGGGCTGAAGGAAATTGACATACAAGTTAACTGCAGTTAGCTAAAGAAGTAGAAAGCCAAACGGGGTGAGTGTTTCCCATAACGCAATACTGCATACACTACAGACGAATGGTATGCATGGGTGTCGCCCACAAAGGAAGCTTCTCATAAAGCTCATGCACAAAAAAGCTGAAAAAGACTACTGGAACTCTACTCTGGGGTGATGAAACTAAGATAAATGTTTTTGGAACTGATGGCTTCAAAATTGTATGGCGTCGCAAAGGTGAGGAGTAAAAAAAAAATGCATGGTGCCTACAGTAAAACATGGTGGTGGCAGAATCCTTATGTGGGGCTGCATGAGTACTCCTGATGCCGGGGAGCTACATTTTATTGATGGTATCATGAATTCACAGATGTACTTCTCTACATTGAAAGACAAGATGTTACCATCACTCCGTGCCCTTTGGTGGAAATGCACTTTTCCAACATGACAATGTCCCAAAACACACATCTAAGGCCACTGTTGCATTTACTGAAGAAGAACACGGTGATAGTGATTTCAATATGTCTCCTGATCTGAACCCAATCGAACATCTATGGGGAATTCTGAAGAGACAAGTTGAGCATCACTCTCCATCCATCACCCAGGCTGTAAAAGAGGTCGTTCTTGAGGAATGGAAAAAGATAGATGTTGCAATATGTCACCTGCTTGCTCATTCCATGCCTAGAAGACTTGGTGCTGTCCTTAAAAATCATGGGGGTCATACAAATTACTAAATGTAGCAGTTTTTAATGTGGGGTGTATTCATTTTTGCATCAACTAATTTGAGTAAAACTGAAGATTTTGTAAAGAAAGTTTTATTATCAGCTTCATGCTATGGATTAAAAAAACATTCTATGAAACTCAAAATTTTGGAACTTATTCTTGTATGCAGTGAGATATTGTTTAAAAGCTTACTTTCAAAGGGGGTGCACTTATTTATGCTGAGCGCTGCATAACTACATATACTGTATATGTCTTGCCGCAATATCTCACATGTGCTTCGGTTATGGAGTACACAGGAGAATATCATAGAAAATGATTTTGTCACGTTTTATATAAATGCCCCCCTAAATAAGGAATTTATGGGGGTGCATTGTACAAAATATTCACTATATTTATCAACATTGGTGAAGTTCAGGCTAAAAACAGCCAGGTTGGCGTTTTGTAATCACAGTCAATACCATCTGAAGTCTTGCCCTCTGTTCAATACTTTATAATAATGTATCCAAAAAATAGTATTCGCCCCATGAATTAGGGTTTCTATCCAAATGCCATAGGTTTCAATGTGTTTATATTAATAAATCTGCCCTATGGTTTGGTAGGACTGAGACTGAACATCATAATTAACCACATATATCTATGATGTTTCGTAGCTAGAAACATTTATAAGTTTTAGGAGCACATCAAGGATCACATGCTAGAAATTTCCACGTTAGGAAATCCGTCACAAAAGCTCATTTAGGCTCATTTTCCTCATACGCAAAAGGAAACTGATTTACATCAAAGTGCTTGATACAATTGTCATCTGATTTTAGTCTTTTTTGTTATTCCCGTATGAGGAGTAGACAGATGGAGGATTCCCAAGCTTCTCCTAGTGTTGGTTACTGAAAATCAGGCAGAAAACGTATGGCATCCACGTACTGTCTACTTTTTCCTGGACCCATTGCCTTCAATAAGCGAGTTTGGTCTGCAAATTAAAGGAATTCTGTCACCAGGTGTTTGCTATGTAACCTAAGAGCATGATGTAGGGGCTGAGAGCCTGATTCCAGTGATGTCACACGCTGTCATTTTAATACAATCACTATTTTCTATGCTGCAGATCTAGCGATGCCATTTGACATATGGTAAGGTTTTAATACTAGAGGTTAGGACCGTCCCGAATAGGGTCACCTTGACTTGGTTAGATGGCTTTTACGTTTTTTTGATCAAAATACTGTTAACTAAGCACCCTATGTTATTTTCATGCACTATTGCTACTTATTTACTGCAAAGTATTTGCTCATTTTGTTTTTATCTTAGATCTAGCGGTGCTCAAAATGCTGAGCTGTATATAACCCCACCCTCATCACTGATTGGCAGCGCTCTAACACACTGTGCATTGACAGCTGCTAATCTGTGGTGGGGGCGGGGTTACACAGAGAAGTGACTAGGAGACACAACGTAGCTAGTCCTGTTGGGATAATCTCCTGCTGACAGATTCCCTAGTAAGCCCAGTAAGTAATATTTCACTGGAATAAGGGTCTCAGCACCTACCTCATGCTTTTCTCAGATTACATAGCAAAAACCTGCTGACAGATTCCCTAGTAAGCCCAGTAAGTAATATTTCACTGGAATAAGGGTCTCAGCACCCACCTCATGCTTTTCTCAGATTACATAGCAAAAACCTGCTGACAGATTCTCTTTAAACCAAATTCGGATGTGTCCAGGCTTCTCTTTGCAGACCATTTGAAAAAATTAATGGATGTGTAGAAAGGGCAATAGACTATAATGTGTCTGTGTTCTATCCAAGAAAAAACAAATGGATATCACATTAAAAGGGAAGCTGACACCTGATTCATGCTGCCTAAACCATGGACAGCATGAATCAGAGAGTGACTACCTGCACAATTGCAAATGGGTATACAGTATGTCATCTAAAGTACTCCAGTGTTATAAATAACATACTTTAAAAATGCGCAGAAATTGAACTAGTCTGAGTGGGAAATAAGTGTGAAGTAGCCGCCGATTGACTACTGGGCGAAACAACATCACATGAGCCATGGTGCACACAGCACCGGAGGCCATATTTTACTCGGGGGAACAACCTGTGATGCAACCTGTGCAGTCTCATAGGGGTCCAAGAGATAAGGGGGCCCATTTTCACCTCTAAAGCAAATTAAATTGTGCATTGTGATGAGCTATTGGACAGCAAAGGGCCCTTTTTACTGTTCTTGCACAGGGGCCCTGTTCTGTCTGTGTCCACCAGTATGGGGGAATATACCAATTGAGGAGGGGTTTTTCAAATAGTGTAGGCAGCTACTATCTAGTATGTATGACCAATATGATTGTACAATAGCTGCAATGGAACGCAACCGTTGCTGCTGTAAGGGTATGTGCACACGGTGCAGATTCAGGCAGAAGACAAAGAAGATGCGTCAGGGAAAACCCAGCCAGGACTTTCCTAAAGCGTCTTCTGCCTCAAAAACGATACGGGTACGCCGGCGTCTAAAAGTCACCCTGTGCACATACCCTAAAATAGGAAATACACTGGATGTATTTCCTATATTACTATTTTTCTGTGTTTTGCACAGGTTTCGTCTGCTCTGGATATGGACTTTAAAGCCAGGGAACTTTCCTGGCAGGAACAAATCAATGAGGTGTTCGGTAACAGTGGCACTGCGGCATTAAACCCTGTTGGCTCACAGGTTGAGACAGTCACTAACATGATTAGAAATCTACTTTTTAAAAGGACACGTCTATGGTGGAATAAGGCCTTCCTAGAGAACTGCATTTTGAAATAACTATTTCCTGGGGGCCTTAGAATACGGGTCATACCCTCTTTTGCCGTCGAGAATGATGAATTCAGGAGGGATTGGGAGCAAGTATGTAGTGACACATCGAGGAAATTCATGGAGCTTCTGATTCAACTTAATCTCAAAACTATTGCTGAGATTGA
This sequence comes from Phyllobates terribilis, assembly GCF_046119375.1. Taxonomy (NCBI): domain Eukaryota; kingdom Metazoa; phylum Chordata; class Amphibia; order Anura; family Dendrobatidae; genus Phyllobates; species Phyllobates terribilis. The sequence continues at coordinate 795,935,905 of NW_027362761.1, forward strand.
TAAGACCCTTGAAATGACATACGGGAAAGTGAAAATAGAATTATCTGCTGATCAAAATCAATCTATAGATACACAGATGAATAAGTCGATGGACCTCTGGGTAAAAGATATCCAGGTAAATCAAACTAAAAAATTGATTAGAGACCAGAAAGACTTAGCCATGGGTGGATTTTATAGGTGGAAAAAACAAACACAACCGGGTGTAAATAGGGATCGTACCCCCTCCATTCTGTTGAACCCATCGACTGGTGAAGCCTCTGACGCCTCCTCTTCCCTCTCTGTACCTGTGGTATCCACTCCGAAACGAAAAAGGGAGCTACGGTTTCTCCCAAATAAGCGGAATTATGGACATTCACCGGAAATCAGAAATAATCTGAAGGTAATTAACCTAAGCTTTCATTCTTTTTGTAATGGGTCTGGGAGGTGGAACCTCTGAGCTACTATACAAAGGGGCAGTCCTTGTAAGGAAGCGGGTGGCTCCCAGGGAAAGCGGGCAGGCAGTCACGTCAAGTGACAGGGACAGTCTCTGGGTAGAAGGGCAGGAGGTCACGGCGAGTGACGGGGACAGTCTCTTGACAGGCGGGTGGTCACGGCAAGTGACAGCAGGATAAGAGTCTCTAGGCAGGCGGGTGGTCACGGCAAGTGACAGCAGGGTAAGAGTCTCTCGACAGGCAGGTGGTCACAGCAAGTGACAGCAGGATAAGAGTCTCTGGACAGGCAGGTGGTCACGGCAAGTGACAGCAGGGTAAGAGTCTCTGGACAGGCAGGTGGTCACAGCAAGTGACGGCTAAGCCTCCAGATAGGCTAGCAGGCGGGTAGCAGGTGAGCGCTCCCAGGTGAGTGGGTAAGAGTCTCTGGACAGGCTGGTAGGCAGGCAGGTATCAGGCAGGTATCAGGCAGGTATCTGGCAGGTGCTTCCTGGTCCGCGGGCGGACTGATCCATAGACAGACTGGCAGGTGCTGGTAGGCAGACTGTCGGACCGCAGGATTGCAAGCAGGTTTACAGGTATCAGGCAGGTATGTGGCAGGTGCTTCCTGGTCCGCAGGCGGACTGCTCCATAGACAGACTGGCAGATGCTGGTAGGCAGACTGTCGGACCGCAGGATTGTAAGCAGGTAGACAGCACTGGAAAACAAGCTGGCAACGGGACCTGAGGGCTGAAGCAAAGTTGAAAGGCTTTGCAACAACATTGCTCGGGCACCTCCATTTTGGAGGAGGTGCCTTATATATGGTGAGATCCTCCGGCCATTGGCCGGGGACTCCTTAGGACAGCGCGCGGCCCCTTTAAGAGAGAGGGAGCGCGTGCGCGCCCTAAGCACAGTGACCGGGAAGCAGCGCGCGCTGCCAGCAGAGCGGGAGGAGGACGCCGGGCACGGAGCGGAGAGGTGAGGGGAACGGCGTCCCTGCCTAGCAGGAGGCAGGGATGCCGACGCTACAGTACCCCCCCCCTTTAGGCCCCCCTTTTTTTAGGCCAGAGAGAAATTTATCAAGGATGAGAGGGGCATGGATGTTCTCCCGGGGATCTCACGTTCTCTCCTCAGGACCAAACCCCTTCCAATCCACTAGAAAAAAGGTCTTTCCTCTTACCCTTTTGGTGGCCAGAATGTTCTCTACCTCAAACTCGTTTTCAGCGGAAACCGGAGCAGGAGGCGTACCTGTAGACTTGGAAAAAGCGTTAAGTACCACAGGTTTGAGGAGAGATACATGGAAGGAGTTAGGGATCCGCAAGTTGGCCGGGAGTTTCAATTTATAGGCCACCGGGTTGATTTGTTTGATAACTTCCAGTGGGCCGATGAACCGAGGCCCTAACTTGTAGGAAGGAATCTTGAGCCGGACATATTTGGACGAGAGCCAGGACGGAATTGTGGCAGATCCAGACATCTTTTGTCAGCCTGTTTTTTCATCCGCTCGGATGACTGAAGAAGTGCGGATCTGGTACTTTTCCAAATGGAGGAAAATTCGCTAACAAGAGATTCCGCAGCCGGATTGTCCACCGAGGTGGAGACGGGAAACGGGATCCGAGGATGCTGACCGTAGACTATAAAAAACGGGGATTTGGAGGAAGATTCGCTCTCGTGATTATTGTAAGAAAATTCGGCCCACGGTAAAAGATCCATCCAGTCAGAATGGTGAGCATTAACAAAGTGCCGGAGGTAACTGGTTAAAATTTGGTTGATCCGCTCTACTTGACCATTGGACTGTGGGTGATAAGCAGAAGAGAAGTCCAAGGTGACCCCCAGCAATTTACACATGGCTCGCCAGAAGTGAGAGGTGAACTGAACTCCTCGATCGGATACGATGTGGAGAGGAAGACCATGAAGATGGAAAATATGATGGATAAAGTCTTTAGCCAACTCAGATGCAGACGGGAGACCCGGCAGGGGAATGAAGTGAGCCATCTTAGAAAAGCGGTCAGCGACCACCCAAATGACCGTACAACCGGCAGAGACAGGGAGGACCGTTATAAAGTCCATGGCTATATGCTGCCACAGGGCAGCAGGTACAGGAAGAGGCAGGAGGCGGCCGGCTGGCAGGTGTCTAGGAACCTTGTTGCGGGCGCAGGACGCACAGGCTGAAACAAAGTCTATTACGTCCTTGTGCAGGGTAGGCCACCAATAATGCCGGGTAATAAGCTGGAGGGTCTTTTTCTGACCAGCATGGCCAGCTAGCTTAGACGAATGTCCCCAGTGTAAGACCTTCTCACGATCAGGTACTGTTACGAACGTCTTACCGGGTGGAAGACGATTTAGATTCACGGGGGCCACCTGCATTACTTTGGCGGGGTCGATGATGTGCTTAGGCTCCTCCTCTAGATCAGAGACCAAAAAGGATCGGGACAAGGCATCAGCTTTGATGTTTTTGTCTGCCGGGCGAAAATGAAGAATGAAATCAAAGCGGGCGAAGAACAAGGACCACTGGGCTTGGCGCGGGTTAAGTCTCTGGGCACTCTGGAGGTAAGCCAAGTTCTTGTGGTCCGTGTAAATTATTACCGGGTGAATTGCGCTCAGAAGAGGAGACGAGTTTGGAGAAGAAGCTGCAGGTTACCATTCTTCCGGAAGACGACTTTTGGGTGAGTACCGCTCCGGCTCCGGAGGAGGAAGCGTCTACTTCTAGGAAGAATTGTTTGTTGCTGTCCGGACGATGCAGCACAGGGGCGGAGGAGAAAGCTTGTTTCAAGGAAAGGAAGGCCTCCTCTGCTTCGGGCGGCCATTCCTTGGGATTAGCGCCCTTACGGGTGAGCGCAGAGATAGAGGCAGTCCGGGAAGAGAAGTGCGGAATGAAGAGGCGGTAGTAGTTGGCGAAGCCCAGGAACCGCTGAATAGCCTTCAACCCCTCCGGTCGGGGCCACTTCTGGATGGCAGACAGTTTCTCAGGATCCATTCGTAGGCCGGTCTGAGAGATTATGTAGCCCAGAAACGGAAGCGAGGTCTGCTCAAAGAAGCACTTCTCATATTTTGCATAGAGGTGGTTCTGCCTGAGCCTGAGCAGGACCTGACGAACGTCCCTCCAGTGTGTGGGAAGATCAGGAGAGAAGACCAAGATGTCGTCCAGGTACACCACCACGCAGGAGTAGAGAAGGTCACGGAAGATGTCATTGACCAACTCTTGAAAGAGGCGGGAGCATTACAGAGACCGAACGGCATTACGAGGTATTCATAGTGGCCGTCCCGGGTGTTGAATGCCGTCTTCCATTCATCCCCCTGACGGATACGGAACAGGTTATACGCCCCACAGAGATCCAGCTTGGTGAAGATTCTAGCACCCCTCAGACGGTCAAATAATTCAGGAATGAGCGGAAAGGGGTATTTATTTTTCACCGTGATCTGGTTAAGGCCTCTATAGTCTATACAGGGACGGAGTGAGCCGTCTTTCTTTTTGACGAAGAAGAAGCCTGCTCCCGCCGGGGAGGTAGATTTCCGGATAAATCCCCGGGCCAGATTCTCCTCGATATATTCAAACATAGACCGGGTTTCAGCAGCGGACAAAGGGTAAATTCGCCCACGGGGAGGAGTAGCACCGGGTATAAGGTCGATTGGGCAATCGTATGGTCTATGAGGGGGTAATGTCTCTGCTTCTCCGCATAAGACCAATAGGGAACCGGTAGGCCGGGTAGATTGGCTGGGGTAGGAGAAGGACGAGCAGGACGAACGGGAACTAAACAAGTCTTATGGCAGTCCTGCCCCCAGCAAAGGACTTCTCCGGTCTGCCAATCAAGCACGGGTGCATGTCTCTGGAGTCAAGGTAGGCCTAGCAAGAGGGCGTGAGAGAGTCCAGGCAGAACATGGAAGAAGATGCTCTCAGAGTGCAGCATTCCCACCTGCAGAGTTATGGATTCGGTGATGAGTTGGATGGGATGCGGTAAGAGACCCCCATCCACGGAGGCGACAGATAAGGGTACAGCCAGAGGTTTGGTGGGAATGCGGTATTTCTCTACCAGGGACTGAGAAATGAGATTTCCGGCAGCTCCAGAATCAAGTTGAGCAAGTTCAAAGTAACGGTTCTCCCCGCAGATGATAGAGACCGACAGCATCAGAGAAGGAGAGGATTTATTTTTGTCTAGGACGACCTCTCTGAGCGATCCTAGACACAGGCGTTTCCCAACCTCTCCGGGCAGGAACGGATCCGGTGCTCCTTACTACCACAGTAGAAACAGCTCCCCTCGGCACGGCGAGACTCTTGACGGGTTTTGACCATCTTGGTTTGGTCGACCTGCATGGGCTCTGGCAAGTGCGCCCGGGGAGTTACAGAGGAAGAGTATGGATTCAGAAAAGTAGGAGCAAGGCGTGGAAACCTCCTCTCTCGGGTGACCTCTTTGGTGCGCTCCTGGAACCGGATGTCAATCCGGGTGGCAAGTGTCACTAAGTCATCGAGAGTGGTAGGAATGTCCCGACCGGCAAGTTCATCTTTAATCCGGCCGGACAGGCCCTCCCAGAAGATGGAAACCAGTGCCTCATTATCCCAGGCAAGCTCAGAAGCAAGGGTATGGAACCGTATGGCATATTGGCCCACGGTGAGACTCCCTTGACGGAGGCGTAGCAGAGATGAGGCGGATGAGGTCTTTCGTCCTGGTTCGTCGAAGACTTTCCGGAAGGCCATGAGAAAGACTGGCAGGTTGGATACCAGGGGGTCTCCTCTCTCCCATAGAGGATTTAGCCAAGCCAGTGCCTCCCCAGTGAGATGAGACATGATGAAGGCCACCTTGGCTCGGTCAGTGGTGAACTGGTATGCCAAAAGTTCAAAGTGCAGGGTGCACTGGTTAATGAAGCCTCGTGCCAGGCCGGGATCTCCACCAAAATGAGGCGGGGCGGAAAGGCGTGGACCGGGAAGGGATGCCATGGTGTTGATGGGCAGCGGCGCTGCCGGAGTAGTAGTTGTGCGGGTGGAAGCAGCTCCCGATGAGACGGTCAGTGTGTCCAGGCGGGAGTTCACACTACGCAGGTGGCCCAAAATGGAGTCCTGTTGGGACCGCTGACGGGATAGTTCATGACTAGAGATGAGCGGTGTTCGACTAGAACTGTTCGCCAATCTCAAATTCGAGCTGTTTTGGGCGGTGTTCGAGTTGTTCGACGAACCCGAACGATTTGCAAAAAACTCGGCTGTTCGAGGTTATGTTCGATAACTGTTCGTGCACCAAAAGCGTGTCCTGCATGTCTGGCGCTATTTAGAGCACCAATCATGCAGGGATTGTCTGCCACTCACTGTAACGCCACAGCCATGGTGGTTGTGGCATTAGAGTGATTGCCCAAATCGATGGGAACTGTGCTCACAGTGAAACATGAAAAGCCGGCAATTCAGCAGCGGCATACACCGGTACCCGACAATTTAGAACCGAAAGAATAGAGCTTCACACATAGATTAGATAGATAGAAACATGTCAGTCACATATATAAGAAGTACAGTGACAGTGTTGCTTACTGTACTTGTCATTTAGTGTAAAGGATTTATTAAAAAAATATATTAGTGCTTTCATGCACCGTCTCTTTAAAAAAAGCCGGCCGGCAATTCAGCAGCGGTACCCGACAATTTAGAATGGAAGGAATAGAGAATCACACATAGATTAGATAGATAGAAACATGTCAGTCACACATATAAGAAGTACAGTGACAGTGTTGATTACTGTACTTGCCATTTAGTGTAAAGGATTTATTAAAAAAAATATTAGTGTTTTCATGCACCGTCTCTTTAAAAAAGCCAGCCGGCAATTCAGCAGCGGTACCCGACAATTTAGAATGGAAGGAATAGAGCATCACACATAGATTAGATAGATAGAAACATGTCAGTCACATATATATGAAGTACAGTGACAGTGTTGATTACTGTACTTGTCATTTAGTGTTAAAATAAAGGATTTATTTAAAAAAAAATTGGCGTGGGGTTCCCTGTAATTTTAGGCTCTAGCGGAGGTTAAGCAGACGGCTGGGGCAGATGTTTGAAGCCTGGGAAGGGGTAATACCCACGGAGCTTCCCAGGCTACTAATATCAGCCCCCAGCTGAATGCCTAGCCTTTACTAGCTATTAAAATGGGGGACCCCCCAAAAAATTGACGTGGGGTCCCCCCTATTTTAATAGCTAGCAAGGGCTAGGCAGACAGCTGGGGGCTGATATTAATAGCCCAGGAAGGGTGCCATGAATATTGGCCCCCTCCCAGGCTAGAAACACCAGCCGTCAGCCGCCCCAGAAATGGCACATCCATAGGATGCGCCAATTCTGGCACTTAGCCTCGCTCTTCCCATTGCCCTGTAGCGGTGGCAGTGGGGTAATAGGGCTGGGGTTGATGTCAGCTTATAATGCCAGCTGACATCAAGCCCAGGTTAGTAATGGAGAGTCGTCTATAAGACACCCCCATTACTAACCCCGTAGTCAAAGTTAAAAAAAAACACAAACACCCAGAATAAAGTCCTTTAATTGAAATAAAGACACAATTCTTTATTGTTCTAAATTAAACCATGCTTACAATCACGCCCATTCCAGCTGAAGCCAACGATCCCCTGCAATAAAAGAAAAATAATAAAGCAACATAATCCTTACCTTTCCATGGTTCCCACGACAGCTTCAGCTCTGCTACATCGAGATGACAGGCTGGACCGCAGCAGAAAGCTGCCATCCAGCCTGTCATCCCGCAGACACTGAGAAGCGCAGGTTTGCTTGCGCTCCTCAGCGTCTCTCTGTGACGGCATCCAGATGAGCCGAGTTCATGTCCAATGAACTCGGCACACCTCATGCACGTCACTGACAGCGTGGGAAAATTCTCACGCTGAAGCGCTGAGTGCAGGAGAATTCTCCCACGCTGTCAGTGACGTGCATGAGGTGAGCTCATGTCCAATGAACTCAGTTCACCTCATTCACGTCACTGACAGCGTGGGAAAATTCACCTGCACTCAGCGCTTCAGCGTGAGAATTCTCCCACGCTGAAGCGCTGAGTGCAGGAGAATTTTCCCACGCTGTCAGTGACGTGCATGAGGTGAGCCGAGTTCATTGGACATTAACTCGGCTCATCTGGATGCCCTCACAGAGAGACACTGTGGAGCGCAAGCAAGCCTGCGCTTCTCAGTGTCTTCGGGATGACAGGCTGGATGGCAGCGTTCTGTTGCGGTCCAGCCTGTCATCTCGATGTAGCAGAGCTGAAGCTGTCATGGGAACCATGGAAAGGTAAGGATGATGTTGCTTTATTATTTTTCTTTTATTTCAGGAGATCGTTGGCTTCAGCTGGAATGGGCGTGACGGTAAGTATGGTTTAATTTAGAACAATAAAGAATTGTGTGTTTATTTCAATTAAAGGACGTTTTTCTTGGTGTTGTGTTTTTTTAAAATACTTTACTAGAAATTCATGGTGGTCATGTCTAATATTGGCGTGACCCCGTGAATTTCGGGCTTAGGGCCAACTGATAATGCCAAGCTGGCCCTAACCCCTTTATTACCCAGTGAGCCACCGCACCAGGGCCCTGGATGAGTTGGGTACAGCGCCAGAAGATGGCGCTTCTATGAACGCGCCATTTTCCGGGGTGGCTGCGGACTGCAATTTGCAGCGAGGGTGGCCCAGAAAGCTTGGTCCTCCCTGCGCTGCGGATTCCAGCCCCCAGCTGCCTAGTTATACCTGGCTGGACACAAAAACAGGGCGAAGCCCCACGTCAATTTTCTTTAAATTATTTCATGAAATAATTAAGAAAAAAAGGGCTTCCCTACAATGTTGTGTCCGGCCAGGTACAAACAGGCAGCTGTTGGTTGGGGGCAGCCCGTTCCTGCCTGCTGTACCTGGCTGGACACAAATATAGTGCGAAGCCCCACGTCAATTTTTTTTTAATTATTTCATGAAATAATTAAAAAAAAAAGGTCTTCCCTATATTGTTGTGTCCGTCCAGGTACAAATAGGCAGCTGGTGGTTGGGGGCAGCCCGTTCCTGCCTGCTGCACCTGACTGGACACAAGTATAGTGCGAAGCCCCACGTCAATTTTTTTTTAATTATTTCATGAATTTCCTGAAATAATTAAAAAAAATTGAAGTGGGGCTTCGCACTATATTTGTGTCCAGCCAGGTACAGCAGGCAGGAATGGGCTGCCCCCAACCACCAGCTGCCTATTTGTACCTGGCCGGACACAACAATATAGGGAAGGCATTTTTTTTTCTTAATTATTTCATGAATTTCCTGAAATAATTAAAAAAAATTGAAGTGGGGCTTCGCACTATATTTGTGTCCAGCCAGGTACAGCAGGCAGGAACGAGCTGCCCCCAACCACCAGCTGCCTATTTGTACCTGGCCGGACACAACAATATAGAGAAGGCCTTTTTTTCTTAATTATTTCATGAATTTCATGAAATAATTTAAAAAAAAATACGTGGGGCTTCGCCCTATTTTTGTGTCCAGCCAGGTACAACTAGGCAGCTGGGGGCTGGAATCTGCAGCGCAGGGAGGCCCAAGCTTTCTGGGCCCCCCCCCCGCTGCAAATTGCAGTCCGCAGCCACCCCGGAAAATGGCGCGTTCATAGAAGCGCCATCTTCTGGCGCTGTACCCAACTCATCCAGGGCCCTGGTGCGGTGGCTCACTGGGTAATAAAGGGGTTAGGGCCAGCTTGGTATTATCAGCTGGCCCTAAGCCCAAAATTCATGGGGTCACGCCAGTATTAGACATGACCACCATGAATTTCTAGTAAAGTATTTAAAAAAAACACAACACCCAGAATAAAGTCCTTTAATTGAAATAAACACACAATTCTTTATTGCTCTAAATTAAACCATACTTACCATCACGCCCATTCCAGCTGAAGCCAACGATCTCCTGAAATAAAAGAAAAATAATAAACCAACATCATCCTTACCTTTCCATGGTTCCCATGACAGCTTCAGCTCTGCTACATCGAGATGACTGGCTGGACCGCAGCAGAACGCTGCCATCCAGCCTGTCATCCCGCAGACACTGAGAAGAGCAGGCATGCTTGCGCTCCTCAGTGTCTCTCTGTGACGGCATCTAGATGAGCCGAGGTCAGGTCCAATGAACTCGGCTCACCTCATGCACGTCACTGACAGCGTGGGAAAATTCTCACGCTGAAGCGCTGAGTGCAGGAGAATTCTCCCACGCTGTCAGTGACGTGCATGAGGTGAGCTCATGTCCAATGAACTCAGCTCACCTCATGCACGTCACTGACAGCGTGGGAAAATTCTCCTGCACTCAGCGCTTCAGCGTGAGAATTCTCCCACGCTGTCAGTGACGTGCATGAGGTGAGCTGAGATCATTGGACATGAACTCACCTCATGCACGTCACTGACAGCGTGGGAGAATTCTCACGCTGAAGCGCTGAGTGCAGGAGAATTTTCCCACGCTGTCAGTGACGTGCATGAGGTGAACTGAGTTCATTGGACATGAGCTCACCTCATGCACGTCACTGACAGCGTGGGAGAATTCTCCTGCACTCAGCGCTTCAGCATGAGAATTTTCCCACGCTGTCAGTGACGTGCATGAGGTGAGTTCATGTCCAATGATCTCAGCTCACCTCATGCACGTCACTGACAGCGTGGGAAAATTCTCCTGCACTCAGCGCTTCAGCGTGAGAATTCTCCCACGCTGAAGCGCTGAGTGCAGGAGAATTTTCCCACGCTGTCAGTGACGTGCATGAGGTGAGCCGAGTTCATTGGACATGACCTCGGCTCATCTGGATGCCGTCACAGCGAGACACTGAGGAGCGAAGCAAGCCTGCTCTTCTCAGTGTCTGCGGGATGACAGGCTGGATGGCAGCGTTCTGCTGCGGTCCAGCCTGTCATCTCGATGTAGCAGAGCTGGAGCTGTCCTGGGAACCATCGAAAGGTAAGGATGATGTTGGTTTATTATTTTATTTTTATTGCAGGAGATCGTTGGCTTCAGCTGGAATGGGCGTGATGGTAAGTATGGTTTAATTTAGAACAATAAAGAATTGTGTGTTTATTTCAATTAAAGGACTTTATTCTGGGTGTTTGTGTTTTTTTTTAACTTTCACTATGGGGTTAGTAATGGGGGTGTCTTATAGACGACTCTCCATTACTAACCTGGGCTTGATGTCAGCTGGCATTATAAGCTGACATCAACCCCAGCCCTATTACCCCACTGCCACCGCTACAGGGCAGTGGGAAGAGCGAGGCTAAGTGCCAGAATTGGCGCATCCTATGGATGCGCCATTTCTGGGACGGCTGACGGCTGGTGTTTCTAGCCTGGGAGGGGGCCAATATTCATGGCACCCTTCCTGAGCTATTAATATCAGCCCCCAGCTGTCTGCCTAGCCTTTGCTAGCTATTAAAATAGGGGGGACCCCACGTCATTTTTTTGGGGGGTCCCCCATTTTAATAGCTAGTAAAGTCTAGGTATTCAGCTGGGGGCTGATATTAGTAGCCTGGGAAGCTCCGTGGGTATTACCCCCTTCCCAGGCTTCAAACATCTGCCCCAGCCATCTGCTTAACCTCCGCTAGAGACTAAAATTACGGGGAACCCCACGCTAATTTTTTTTTAATAAATCCTTTATTTTAACACTAAATGACAAGTACAGTAATCAACACTATCACTGTACTTATTATATATATGACTGACATGTTTCTATCTATCTAAACTATGTGTGATGCTCTATTCTTTCTGTTATAAATTGTCGGGTACAGATGCTGAATTGCCGGCCGGCTTTTTTAAAGAGACGGTGCATGAAAACACTATTATTTTTTTAAATAAATCCTTTACACTAAATGACAAGTACAGTAAGCAACACTGTCACTGTACTTATTATATATGTGACTGACATGTTTCTATCAATCTAATCTATGTGTGAAGCTCTATTCTTTCTGTTCTAAATTGTCGGGTACCGCTGCTGAATTGCCGGCCGGCTTTTCTAAAGAGACGGTGCATGAAAACACTAATATTTTTTTTAATAAATCCTTTACACTAAATGACAAGTGCAGTAAGCAACACTGTTACTGTGCTTCCTATATGTGTGACTGACATGTTTCTATCTATCTAATCTATGTGTGATGCTCTATTCCTTCTTGTCTAAATTGTCGGGTACCGGTGTATGCCGCTGCTGAATTTGCCGGCCGGCTTTTTTAAAGAGAGTGTCTTCTGAGCAGTTTTTCAGCTTTTGGACACCTTTGAAGGTGTTTTCTATGTGTTTTTGTTTGCCTGCCATTGGTTTTAACGGTGTTCGACAGTGTTCTAAGGTGTTCGACGAACAGTTCGACGAACAGTTCCTCGAACATCCCGGTGTTCGACGAACCGAACCCGAACACTATGGGGGTGGCTCAACACTATTCATGACATAGGTCCGAGAGCGAGGGAGCTTGGGTGCCACCGGGTTCCATGGCCCGAGCAAACTGTAACGGGTCTGTGAGGTGGAACCTCTGAGCTACTATACAAAGGGGCAGTCCTTGTAAGGAAGCGGGTGGCTCCCAGGGAAAGCGGGCAGGCAGTCACGTCAAGTGACAGGGACAGTCTCTGGGTAGAAGGGCAGGAGGTCACGGCGAGTGACGGGGACAGTCTCTTGACAGGCGGGTGGTCACGGCAAGTGACAGCAGGATAAGAGTCTCTAGGCAGGCGGGTGGTCACGGCAAGTGACAGCAGGGTAAGAGTCTCTCGACAGGCAGGTGGTCACAGCAAGTGACAGCAGGATAAGAGTCTCTGGACAGGCAGGTGGTCACGGCAAGTGACAGCAGGGTAAGAGTCTCTGGACAGGCAGGTGGTCACAGCAAGTGACGGCTAAGCCTCCAGGTAGGCTAGCAGGTGGGTAGCAGGTGAGCACTCCCAGGTGAGCGGGTAACAGTCTCTGGACAGCCTGGCAGGCAGGTATCAGGCAGGTATCTGGCAGGTGCTTCCTGGTCCGCGGGCGGACTGATCCATAGACAGACTGGCAGGTGCTGGTAGGCAGACTGTCGGACCGCAGGATTGCAAGCAGGTATACAGGTATCAGGCAGGTATCAGGCTGGTATGTGGCATGTGCTTCCTGGTCCGCAGGCAGACTGATCCATAGACAGACTGGCAGATGCTGGTAGGCAGACTGTCGGACCGCAGGATTGTAAGCAGGTAGACAGCACTGGAAAACAAGCTGGCAACGGGACCTGAGGGCTGAAGCAGAGTTGAAAGGCTTTGCAACAACATTGCTCGGGCACCTCCATTTTGGAGGAGGTGCCTTATATATGGTGAGATCCTCCGGCCATTGGCCGGGGACTCCTTAGGACGGCGCGCGCGGCCCCTTTAAGAGAGAGGGAGCGCGCGCCCTAAGCACAGTGACCGGGAAGCAACGCGCGCTGCCAGCAGAGCGGGAGGAGGACGCCGGGCACGGAGCGGAGAGGTGAGGGGAACGGCGTCCCTGCCTAGCAGGAGGCAGGGACGCCGACGCTACACTTTTTCTCAAATGGAGATCTCCCTGTTAAATAGAGGCTTGATGTTCTTCCCTACAGCCCAATTTGACAGGTTTACGGCAATCAAAGATCTCCATTTATTTGCCAGGAAATTACCGTTTAAACGATATTTCCATGACGAGACCACTCTCCGCTTGTTCCCTACAGAGACGGAACAGGAGGCGCTAGCTGATCTGGAAGAATTAGTGGAGGAACATCGCAATTCAATAGGGGGGTAAGATACCTCCGTCTATTAAAATCTGATCCCAAAAATTTCCACCTCTATCTACCTGTCCGACCATTGACATCTTTGTCAAAATGGTGAGCAGGGATTTTGAAAAAATCCCCAGATATCCATCACTGGATAATCTTACCAGAGAGGAGAGACATTGTCTCCAACGATTACGGAACCTATCAGATGTGGTATTTAAGCCAGCGGATAAGGGTGGGAATGTGGTGATCTGGCCTAAACAAATGTATAAAACGGAGGCATTTCGCCAATTAAAGGATATAAACTGTTATAAAAAAATGACTTTTAATCCTAAAAGGAATTTTCAGACTGAGTTGTGTTCCATTTTACAAATAGCAAGGGACAATGGTGAAATCTCTAAAGAATTACGCTCAGCATTGCAGGTCAGTGAACCCTCCATTCCCACCTTTTATCTTCTACCGAAGATACATAAGAACAAGCAAGTACCACCTGGTAGACCGATCATTTCAGCTAGAGGTAACTATCTAGAAAATGTCAATAGTTTTATTGACTTTGAACTACAGCCTCTCGTTGAACTGCTGCCATCCTTCACGAAAGATACGTCGGAATTTTTGAAAAAAATTGATGGGCTTCACATCGATGGTGACACATTATTAGTCACATGCGATGTGGAGTCCTTATATACAAATATTAGACATGATGATGGAGTACGGGCAACCCAATTCTTTCTGCAATCTTCGCCCATAGTACCGAGTATGAGCAATTTTACTGTTCAGTTGTTAGACTATGTGCCCACGTTGCGGACCTGAAGCATATTTTTTACGCTTCTCCCTGGCGGGAAAATCGCATGCGGATATTACATGCGGTTTTCCCGCCAGGTAGAAGCGTTTGTGAGGCGTCTTTGCATGCATTTCCGCATGCGGGTTATCAAGCACTTCTCCAAGCATCACTTGGAAAAGTGCTTGACAACTTGTTCAGAATGGTAAAAAATAAAAAAAAAAACTTTATACTCACCTTCTGATGCATTCTCTGCCCTGTCCGGAGGCTTGAGCGGCTCACGCTGTTGTGTGCAGGACCTGCGGTGACGTCATTGAGTCATGTGGTGGGTCACATGACTCAATGACGTGGCAGGTCCTTCAGACAACAGCGCGACGGAGGGAAAACATCAGAAGATAAGTATAAACTTTATTTTATTCTTTTTTTTACAGGTTCTTTGGTACCCAGGTCTGGATGAGAGTCTCCTCTCATCCAGACTTGGGTACCATCCGCACATTGATTCCGCTGCGCTTCCGCAAAATTAATGAACATGCTGCGGATTTTTGACCGCAGCATATACGCTGCGGAAAAATCCGCAGCATGGGCATTGACATTGCGGAATGCCATTGGGGACCATGGGGTGCGGATATACATGCGTTTTTCAAGCGTTTACGCTGCGGAAATTCCGCAGCATATACGCTTGAAAAACGCTACGTGGGCACACAGCCTCAGGGTATGTGCACACGAAGCAGAAATGAAGCAGAAAATTTCTGCATCATTTCTGCATCTCCCTGGCAGAAAAAACGCATGCGGATTGTACATGCGTTTTTCCTGCGGAATACGTGCGGATTCACATGCGTTTCCGCATGCGGATTGACAAGCGCTTTCCAGGCGATTTTAGCATCACTTGGAAAGTGCTTGACAACTAGGTCACACTATATAAATCCATGCAACCGGCATGGATTTATATAGTGTGACCCAAGAGAGTGGTAAAAATAAAAAATAAATGTATACTTACCCTCTGATGGCCCCCGGTGTCCTGCTTTACACTCTGTTCTCCCTTGCCAGCAACATTGAATTGAAAGACCTGCCGACGTCAGCGTCACGTGACCCGTCACATGACTCTGACGTCAGCGCATGTCCTTCAATTCACTGCAAAGTGCCGGGAGCCAAGCAGGAGCTTTTTTTTACAGATTTTTTAATGGTACCTGGGTGTGGATGAGACTCTCCTCTCCTCCACACCTGGGTACCATCCGCACATTAGAACGCGCCAATAACGCAAGTACAAATGCAGTCTTGCGGAATTGGCGTGTTCTAATGCAAGTCAATGGCGGCGAAAACGCCGCGTTTACGCAAAATTAATGGACATGCTGCAGATTTTTGAGCGCAGCGTTTAAGCTGCGGAAAAATCCGCATCATAGGCACAGCACATGCGGATTTCAATAGGGGAACATTGCTGCCCTTCTACCATGCGTTTTTAATGCAAAAACGCCGCGGAAACGCATTAAAAACACATCATGTGAACTCAGCCTTACAGTTCACACTATCACATAATTTCTTCATATTCAAGGGATCCTTCTACCTAGAGCTCCAGGGTACTGCCATGGGCGCATCGTTTGCGCCGGCCTATGCCAATCTATTCCTGGGGCTGTGGGAGAGGGATCTCTTCCTATCTGATTCCTGTTCCTCAATGGACCGCGTTCTCTTTTGGACGCGGTACATTGATGATATTTTCCTGATCTGGCAGGGGTCGATTGATGAATTACATCTATTTATGGACAATTTAAACAGGAATCAGTCTAACATTCACCTTACATATCAACATGATGTGAACTGCATCAATTTCTTGGATGTAAGAATTTATAGAGATGCCCATAATTGCTTACAAACCTCCTTATTTCGGAAGGATACAGTGGTTAATTCGTTGTTGTTAGCCTCCTCAGCACATCCTCCCGCAATGGTGAGATCTATCCCCATTGGCCAATTTCTCCGATTGCGGAGAATCTGCTCTGAAGATGCGGATTTTCTTCAGCAGGCTGAAAACCTTAGGGGAGGTTCCTTGAAAGAGGATATAGCCAGAGATGCATTAAAAGGGCCTTCAATAGAGCAAAACATACTCCAAGACATACAGCACTGTACACAACTAAGGCAGTGACAGCGGATAAAACTGTGAGGTTTATCACACAACACCATGGCCAAACTAACTTGATGCGCTATTTTTTGGAGAAGTCCTGGCCCATCCTTCAATCTGATCCTATACTCCTGAATTATTTAGGTCCAAAACCTAATATTACATTCCGCCAGTCCCGTAATTTACGTGACGAGCTAGTGAGAAGTCACTACACTAATGAACCAACATCTTTCCTGTCCAAATCGACCTTACCGAAAGGCTGTAGACCGTGCGGTAAATGTGTGGCGTGTCCTAATGTGGATAGAGCCTACACATTTCAGAGTTCAGATGGGCTACAGGTATACAGTATCAAACATCATATTACATGTACCACGGCTGCAGTTATTTACTATGCAACTTGTCCATGCTCTCTAATTTATGTGGGGTTAACAACCCGACAATTGAAAGTTCGCATTCGTGAGCATGTCCTGGGGATTTTGGCCACAAAGGAAATTCATGATCCATCTACTCTAAAAACCTTGCCTAGACATTTCAAATTAGCACATGGATGTGATGCCACGCTATTGAGAATTATTGGGATTGATAGTATACCACCAAACAATAGGGGCGGTAAAATTAAAAAATCACTTGCCCAACTAGAGACAAAATGGATCTGGTCACTAAAGACTGTCTGTCCCTTTGGACTTAATGAAAACATTAGTTATGTCCCACTCCTGTGAGCCAATATTGGGTTTTTTAGCTATATAGTGGTTTTAATTGTGTATGTTTTTACTTGTTTTTAATATTTTCCTTTTTTTAGTTTTTTGTAGTGTGGCCTTCCCATGAATGTATCGGACCCTGATTTTCATCGCCTCTTTACACCATCATCATCAGAAACGGAGGACATCCTTTCCTCCCCCCCCCTCCCCCCTTCCCCCCTTCCCCCCTTTTTCCCCCCTTCCTCCTCATCCCTTTTTTCCTTTCTTTCCCCCCCACCTCTTCTTTTTCTTTCCTTCTCCTCTCCCCTTCCCCTCCCCCCCCCGTCTACCCCCCTCCCCTTTCTCTTTCTCCTTTTCTCCCCCTCTTTTCTTTGTTTACATGCACACTGTTCCCATATTTTGGGATCCTACATTGTGACTTTGTCACTCTTATCTTCACATTTTGCACCTATTTATGTATAATTATTTCGTCACATTTTTTATAATTTTTATATTTTATTATATATATTTATTATGTTATCTGTCTGTGATTGATTTATATTGAATGGATTGGCATATCTACATATACATGTACTTGGTTAGTCTGTGGTTGTTATATTTTAATTGTGACTCTATTAATTGGTTATGTATATAACAACTATCTAAATTTAAATATAACCAATGCATTTCTAATGCGTCATTATCTATGTTCTAGTTTATGGTATTATTTATATTTGAATTCTGACCATTATCATAAATTATTATTACTATTATTATTATATATTATTATTATCCTTTTTACTATTTGATATGATATGATGTATTAATGTATTTTGATATCTATGTAAACTATTGTGTATGTTGATTGTGAATATAATATGTGGTATATCTATTGGAGTGCTATTTATTTGTATTTATGAAAATATATATATATATATACTTGTATTGAATATTATGAATTTATGGCAGTATGTAAATATGCATGCCAACCTGGTTTTTATTATTTTTATTATTTTTCTATATGGAAATTTATGGTGATATATTATGTCCACACTTTGCACTTTTCCACTTATTAATTTTTTTCACTCAGCTATTATTAATTATTTTATGCTATACACACATTTTCCCATCACTTTTGTCATGCACGCCTTTCACTGATTCATGTATTCACTCACCTGCTAGGTTTCTTCTCCTTTTCCCTTCTCTGGTGTCTTGTCCCCTGTTTTTTCCTTGTTTTTTCTTTCTTTTTCTTTTTCTCTTCCTTTTTTCTCCTTTTTTGTTTCTTCCTACAGCTCTCCGTTCCTGTGTTTAGTGACTTTCTGGGAATATCATATAGGTTGTTTGCGGTACCCATGGTTACTGTTGGAGTGTCTGCACATGCGGGGTCTGTGTTCCGGTGACTCGCTGGCTCCGTATCTCTATGCGTCAGCTGACCCGGGTCACGTGTTTCCCGATGTCAGCTGATGCATGACGCGGCGCCCGCGACTTCCGGTTCTTCCGGACGGCGCATGAGCAGTTTGATAACTCCGCCTGTCCCCATTTAGTCATTGAATTGGCTATGGTTTATTCATTATTGTGGGTGGATACATACACTATTTTTATGGGCGGGCCAACGTTTTTGATTGGCCACACTAATATATTTAAACATATCAAAGCGGTATGGTTACTATCCCCTGACGAAGGATGAGTGTCCGAAACGCGCGTCGGGGCTGTACCACATGGTGCCTCCTGCTTATTTGGACCGGTAACGCTGGTAAATAATATTTTCCCCTCTCTTCTTGGATGTATGACAGATTGTGCTTATGTGTTAGCTATTAACGCTTTGGGACTATCATTTAGACTCTTATAGTAGATGTACATTTCTATGGTAATTATTTAATATTACACATATGCGTACATAATTTGAGGTGTACACCCTTTGAGTATTTACTCCTGTCTCTCTATGTTCTACATGAGAATTGTATAGGCTATAATCTGTCATCACTTAAGCATTTGATGAGTTTGTTTGCTACATATGTAATCTTCATGGAACCATGTTCGTTTTATTCCATTATATGTTTTCCCTTGCTGCTGCTGTTCCCATTCGAGGAATAAATGAATTTTTGAATTTTTGTATTTATATGTATTACCAATGATTGTTTATTTGGCATCTTGGTACGGTTATGCTGGTGCATGTAGTGCCACTTAACCCTTCTACTTCATAATAAAGGTTTTTTATGCTGATTCAATCTAGTTTCCGTTTGACTTGTTATTCGGATGTTCTCTTGTTGTATAACATACCCTAAAATGCAGGATAGACTAAGAGAACTGGGACATCCTGGAGGTTAGCTTGAATATTCAATCGAAGATGTAATTGAAAGTCTTAAAAAAGGTCTGCAAGTGTGAAATATGAAAGATGCAAATCTAAACTTCTGTGGACGTTCCATGTAACTGCTGAGCCCAGAGCCCAGGTGACAAATCCCTACATGTGATTCATGAGTTCAGCTATACTGGCCTGGATAACTGACATATGAATCATAGGAGGAATTACGCAGGATGCATACTTAATAAAAAAAAAGAGGAAACAACACGCTTCCAGGATACATGGAAAAAATGATGTATTTGAGTGTTATATTTTAAAGCATTTTTAGTTCATTATTGTTTAAATGTTAAAACCTAGTTTCAAAAGTGATTAAAGAAGGTTAAATTGTCCAGTGTTAATACACGTTTTATAAATGCTAAATGACTTAAATAAAACAAACAAAACATACTTGCCTATCGGACGTCCCTTGCTCTGTAATGCTGCCGGTAGCCACTGCAGGTGCTGGTTGACTGTGGCGGTCGCCTGGCACACATCGGTTTTTTTTTAGCACAACCATGGGCCACCACAAGCATGGACATAAATTACGTGGCAATTTGGATTAGTATCGGATAACCCATTTAACTCTACATCTCCGAGTAGTTCCATTGTCCATTAGGACAACTCATTACCATATCTTCTCCTATGGCATATGGATGTCATAGGAATCTGTCACCTTCTCAGTCCCCTATTAGGATGTACTCACACAAACACAATGAACAGCACAATGACCATTGTTTCCTTAAGTGCTAGGTCCCTGCGAAAATATTATAGCAAAGACTATTCTGGTCCAAGTATGCATATAATGGCAGAAAGCTAATACTCTAGTCCAGTATGCGGATGGGCTGACAGGGATGCACAAGAAGATAGATAAAGATGTGACTGGCCCAATAATTTTATCACATTTCTGAATTTTTTGAACTTGCTATCAGCCAGAGATCTAAGAAGGATGCTACACTTGTAGATTTTAGGTAAAAATAGGTTTCATTATTAATGTTGAAAAAAGGCACAGGTCCATTGAGTCCAGTCTATAATTCTAAGATGTTGATCCAGAGGAAGGAAAAACCCAATGAGGCAGATGCTAATATCCTCATATTATTGCAAAAATTCCTTTCCAAATCCAAACCAAACCTTGCAATCAGACTAGATCCCTGGACCAATATCCAATTCCAGAAATCTAATACCCACAACCTGTATTTTTATATTTTTCAAAGTCCCTCTTCAACTTATTCAATGAATTGACCATCACAACATGGTGAAAGTCCCACTGTTCTAACAGTAAAAAAATCACCATCTGTGCTGATGATTAAATCTTATTTCCTCTAGACATAGAGAATGCCCCTTTGTGAACATAGCAGAATGAGGTGTAAAAGGATCATTGGCAAGATTTCTGTACTGGCCATTCATATATTTGTACATTATAATGCAATTGCCCCAAAGCTATCTTTTTTGAAAACCGAATAATCCTAAGTTTTATAACCTGTCTTGGTACCGCAGTTCACCCATTCCTTTATTATCCTTAGTCATCCTCAGTAGTCTCTTTATAACATTAAATTACCCCCCCCCCCCTATGTTGATTACCTTACAGAGTTTAGTACCATCTGCAAATATTACAATTCTACACTTTAAGATTCCAATCATAGATAAAAAGAAGACTGCCCAATACTGACCCTTTGTGCATCCCACTATTAATTGTGTCCCAGTGTTTTCCATTAATAACCACCTTCTTTTTCCTATCACTGAGTCAGTTGTTAACACAAATGCACACATATTTTCCACTAGTCCCACTGTTCTCATTTTCTTTACCAACCTTTTAAGTGCCACCATATCAAATTCCTTTGAAGTCCAGATAGACATCCACAAGATTATCTTGGTTCAGTATGGAACTTAAATCCTCATTAAAGCTGATCAGATTAGTTTGAAAGGATCGATCACATCACTTATAACCCATGAAGAAAACTTTTAAATATTCTACTCACAATAGAGGTTAAACTTACAGGCTTACACTGTCCAGTTTTGCTTTTTTTTTAATAGTGTCACAACATTGGGTTTGTCCTGTAGAAAAGACCTTGTCTTTAAAGAATTGTTAATATTAGAAATAATTTTCTATCACGGGGGTCCTAGTACTGCTGGAAGCTGTTTAACAGTGATGTGAGTACACTTTTTTATACTTTTAAAAGGATATACCAGCCTAAATAAGTTCTCATATTTACAGGCTAGATGTTACATTCCAAGAGTTATGGCTCTTGGAATGTGACAAGGAAAATATCTGAACAAAATACCTTGTCCTTAGGGCCCAAACAGGCCTGCTCATAAAAAGGCTAGTGGCCAATTTATGGTCTACTGTCAATCTACTGTCCACTATTAAGACTCTAATCAATCGCGAGAGCTAGCTTCAGCTATCCTCCGCGTCAACTCCTCCTGGTTGCAGTCTTGCAGCTAGGATAGAGTGGAGGACAAAAGCCCCCTATTCTAGCAAATAGTGGGATCCCATCAATAAGACCCCCATTGATCTGTCATCACCTATCCAGTTGATAATAACTTGTTTAGACTTTAATACTTTTTTAAATAAATTCAGATGTAGGCCACACCTTTAACCCCCCGCACTACAGAATACAACTGTGTCATGGTGTGGTGTTACTTATTGCATTAGGACATGCAGATGTAGTAATATCCCAGAAATGGCACAGACATAGAAGTTGTGCCCGTGCCATCCGCAGAGGGAGCGGAGTGTAATGTCCAGTTTAGCTCATGCTGCATGTGCTGGGATCGGAGCTAGCTTTGATTCCAGCTCTTTAACCCCTCAGATATCAATGTCAATAGTAACAGGGCATGTAAGAAGCTTGATAAAGGGAGAACGCGATCAGAGTGTGCCGATGGCTTGTTGAGGCCTCCGGAGGCCTAACAATTGCCTCCTGATTTGCCACACACTATAGCCTATGGGATCCCGCTGGAGGTGCACTGACACTGACTGGTTGGATAGTGCAGTGTATTATCTATGCATTTAAAAGATCAATACCCTTGTGAGGCTAATAGGTATTGTAAAAAAACAAAACCATTAACATTTTAAATATTAAAAAAAACACCAAAATCCCAGTTTTTGTGATAAGAAACTGTTTATTTGTTAAAAAAAAAAACTACGACTCCTGCGAAAATTATGCATATTTGGTATTGCCACATTTGTAAAATCCCAAAATATAAAACTATATATTATATTTATCCCTCATGGTGAATGGTGTCAAAAAACAAGTGTATATGTAGTACAAAAGTAATAAAAGATGAATACAACTATATTTGTACACCAAAGTGACTAGTGAACATTTTAACAAGCAAAAAAAAATTTGGCAAAATTACTTTTTTGTTTATATTCTTAAAAAAACAAGCCCAAATATGACCATATCAACAAAAAACTAAAAACGTTATGGCTCCTGAAATGTGACAATAAAAAGTTTATTGCAATAAAAAAGGTTTTTTTATTACAAAAAGAAAAGTGTTATCATAAAGGGCTTAATCAATAAATATATGTACGCTGTCCGAAAATGGTTCCATTAAAAAACCCAATGCTTTCAACAACAAAAAAACAAACTATCATGTTAATATGTCAACGGAAAAAGTATGGCTCTTGGAATGTGACAAGGAAAATATCTGGACAAAATACCTGGTCCTTAGGGCCCAAACAGGCCTGCTCATAAAAAGGCTAGTGGCCAATTTATGGTCTACTGGCTTTGAAAGGTCAATATTTTCCCATTTCACACTTGGTATGTTCTAACCAATATAAATTTAAAGGTGCACATTCTGCCATTTTACACTTAGTAAGTTCTACCCTACATAACTATGGGATAGCTGTTCATTCAACCATTTTATATTGAATATTCTACCTTATGTACATAGGATTACAGATACTTTTACCCATTTTGACCTTCTTTTTCCAGCATATTTTTGGGGCCTTAAAACTGAGTTTTACTGGCATGCAGCCAATCATCCCACAACTCTCTTTAAAGGAAGCCATTAAGTGTTTTCTATGCCAGTGTAAGGACACTCTTGGCATTTCTCTATCAATGAGTATCTGCTATCACCCAAAACAATAGACAAGAAAATAGTGATCTTGTAAGTTCATTTACCATATCCGTTAAGTTAAAATAAGCCTTTGTTAAGCCAAGATTTGCGGAAATACTGTCAGACTCATACATGCTGATCGGTCTAGGAGGAAGATGAGTAACAATGAAATTCTGACAGCCAATATAGAGTCAGAAGTGAAATAACAAAAAACGTCTGGTTTAGTAATCACATACAGAAACCCTTTCTTCCACTCTCTTTCAAAGGTGAAATATTAGTTTGACCAAACTAAAGGGATCAGTTTCCCCTAACAACTTTTACATTCCCATTATGTACAGTAACTAATATAGAATTTAAAGGGGTTTTCTCAAGTTTGGAAGTTATCCCCTATCTGATATGAGCAGTACTAGGCACAATATACTTGAGTCATTATGTACAGACAAAGGCAGCATATTATTCATTTAATAATCTACCCAGTTCATTGTTATATAAATTTGTGATTGAGGAAAATGTCATATTTGCATGTAGCTGAAAAATGGGGCCCTGGAGTTGGTTACTGGTGGGCCCTTGGCACCCCAGTCCGACACTGTGCGCTTAAGACCTGCTGAATGCTGCTCAGAACACATTTCTGGGGTAACTTATGCCATGGTGTAAATTTTGATGAATTTGCTGGCCTTCACCACACCCTGCCCCAGCTCTGCCCATTTTCGTGGAGGTGGTCGGGATTGCTGTAAAAACATCAAAAATTGCAAGATTTTTGAGCAACTTCAAGATTTGCAACCATAGGTGGATTATAATGAGGGCAATCTGGACTACCGCCCCAGATTGCCCTCATTATAATATGTGTGGCGCCGCGGCACACACCGGAAGTCAGAGGCGGGGGGCCCCCGGACCGCTCCCCCAGCAGTGGCGCACGGCCGCTACTTCTTCTTCGGCCGGGCCAGCACTGCACCTGTTAACTTCCCTGTGTGCTGGCCCGACCGCGTCACAACTAGGAGACATGGCCCTGTGCGCGGCCGTGTCTGCTAGTGTGACGTCACGCAGTGCGCGCCCTGCACTGCTACTTACCACCGGAGAGGAGCTGGAGGACTGGAGCCAAGCCGGGGGATGGTGAGTGTGTGTGTGTGAGAGTGTGTGTGAGTGTGTGTGTGTGAGTGATTGAGTGAGTGTGTGTGTGTGTGCAGGCAGATATCATTGTGTGATGTCTGTTTATATGTATTTTTGTGTTTCAAATGTGTTTATGCGTGTATGTATATGTCTGTATATGTTTGTGTGTGTGCATGACTGCGTGCGGCCTCCCGCTGTGTATAGATGGCGCCGTGCGGCCTCCTGCTGTGTATAGATGGCGCCGTGTGGCCTCCTGCTGTGTATAGATGGCGCCGTGCGGCCTCCTGCTGTGTATAGATGGCTACGTGCGGCCTCCTGCTGTGTATAGATAGCTACGTGCAGCCCCCTGCTGTGTATAGATGGCTATTTGCGGCCTCCTGATGTGTAAAGATGACTACGTGCGGCCTCCAGCTGTATATAGATGGCTACATGCCGCCTCCCACTGTGTATAGATGGCTACGTGCGGCCTCCCGCTTTGTATACATGGCTACGTGCGGCCTCCTGCTGTGTATAGAAGACTACGTGCCGCCTCCCGCTGTGCATAGATGGCTACGTGCGGCCTCCTGCTGTGTATAGATGGCGCCGTGCGGCCTCCTGCTGTGTATAGATGGCTACGTGCGGCCTCCCACGGTGTATAGATGGCTACGTGCGGCCTCCTGCTGTGTATAGATGGCTACGTGCAGCCTCCCGCTGTGTATAGATGGCTACGTGCGGCCTCCTGCTGTGTATAGATGGCTACGTGCGGCCTCCTGCTGTGTATAGATGGCTACGTGCAGCCTCCCGCTGTATATAGATGCCACCGTGCGGCCTCCCGCTGTATATAGATGGCACCGTGCGGCCTCCCGCTGTATATAGATGGCTACGTGCGGCCTCCTGCTGTGTATAGATGGCGCCGTGTGGCCTCCTGCTGTGTAGAGATGGCTACGTGCAGCCTCCTGCTGTGTATAGATGGCTACGTGTGCTCAATATTAAGTCATACAATTAATGTAAGGCTATGTGCCCACGATGCAGAAATGCTCTGGATTTTTTTTGAGCATTTCTGCTTCTCCCCGGCAGAAAAAACGCATGCGGATTGTACATGCGTTTTTCCTGCCAGGGACAAGCGGATGTGAAGCGTTCTTCACAAGCATTTCGGCATGCGGGTTGTCAAGCGCTTTCAAAGCAATTTTAGCATCACTTCGAAAGTACTTGACAACTTGGTCACACTATATAAATTCATGCAACCGGCATGGATTTATATAGTGTGACCGTAAAAGAATGGTAAAAAATAAAAAATAAATAAATACTTACCTTCTGATGGCCTGCCGATGTCAGCGGTCGCGTGACCTGTCACATGACTAAATGACGTCACCACAGGTTCTTTAGTCTACCGTGAGCTGCCGGCAAGCCAGGACGCATCATATAAAGACACCGGGGGCCATCAGAAGGTAAATATAATATTTATTTTTTATTTTATTCTTTTTTTTACAGGTTCTATGGTACCCGGGTCCGGAGGAGAGTCTCCTCTTCTCCAGACCCGGGTACCATCCGCACATTGAACGCATGGATTCCGCATGTACAGATCCAGTGATGCGGATTCCATGTGTTCCAATGCAAGTCAATGGCGGCGAAAACGCAGCGCTTCGGCAAAATAATTGGTAGTGCTGCGGATTTTTCCGCAATGATAATCCGCAGCGGAAATTTCCGCAGCATGTGCACAGCACATGCGGATTATCATTGGAGACCATGGCAGACCTTCTACCAAGTGTTTTTTAAGCGTTTCTGCAGCGGAATTGCCGCTGCGGAAACGCTTAGTGGGCACACAGCCTAAAAAAAATTATTATAATTAATATATTAATATTGTGCCAAATTAATTTCACGTGAACTATCACATGATCTATCACAGGGAATCATGTGACGTCACGTGATACATCAGGTGTGTGTGTGTGTGTGTGTGGTGGGGTTGGGGGGGGGGGCCCGCGCCTTCTAAACTGCCCGGGGCCCTTGCTACTCTTAATCCACCCCTGTTTGTAACATAACACTATTTTACACCAGAAAACAGTTGAAAACACTTGATGATTCGGGCCAATGTATTTATTTCAGAGGCTGATTTTCATGCCTGATATCTTTGAGTGTGATTAACAATGATTTATTACACTTTCCACAATTCACCTGATAATACTTGGTCCAATGTTATTTAATGTGGCTGTCCAGATGAAAGACTTTGTTCACTGACCGATTCAGCATGTGAAAATAATCGCAACATGCACAATTTTCCTCCGTAAATGGGATGAGACTCACCCATTCAGATCTATGGATGCGAGAAAAAAATCCGACTCTGTCCTTACAGACATAGTAAAGCATCCGATTTTTCCGGACACATTCCAGTTGTGTAACATGGGAAACTGTAAATGGTCTTGTAAATGATTAACCGCTGTTGTAAAAAAAAGGATTTTACACAGATGACAAGTGAGAAAAAAATTGTCCCACTTTTCTGGATGGAATTCTGAACGATTTTTTATACTCTCATGTGAACCTACCCTAACAAGAATCCATGTGCAAGTGGACAAAATTACAGGCTCCTAAAATTGTCTTTATATTCCTATATGCTTATTAGGGTGCTCAGAGCATCATTCCGCACCCTGAGTTCGGATACCCCTGCCTCTCTCTCTGGTTATGGACAGGGCTGGAGCATGGATTGGAGCATGTACACACAGAAAGTCCACTACATTGTGTAGTGTGCGACCGCAGCAGAGAGGAGAGAGCTGTGTGCGAGAGAGTCACCAGAGAGGCATACATGAGCTTTTACCTGAGACAGCACTGTCCATCACGAGAGAAGGAGGCAGGTGTTATCCCAATTCAGGGGGTGGAACACGGTGACGCCAAGGGTGCACAGAGTACAGAGGGACAGATTTATACCATAAAGGAATGATTTTTATAGGGGTTGAGTACCCTATATGACCATATGATTTGTTTAAATTGTATTTTTAGGGGTGACAGATTCCCTTTAAATGACCAGCTCAGATAATCTATACAGAGCCGTAAATATAGAGGTAATCTGTCACAGAATTTTGCTGCCCTTGACAGTAGGGTGTATAAGCAGCATGTCACATACTGGGCCTCTTGCTGTAGTCTTGATAAAAAGTAATTTTACCTACTGTATTCCTGCTAATCCTCCCAATGATGCACAGTGTAGACAGAAAGCCGTCAATCAATGATGGGGGTGAGGAAATACTGCCGTGGAAATGCATTAAAATCGCTTGTTAAGATTATCATTGCGGAAAAATCCGCAGCACAACCATTTATTGTGCGATTTAGCGGCAAAATCACCGTCATTGACTTGCATTGAACCGCATAATATCCGCATGCATACAGAATAATGGGCCCCTACATGTGTATACAGTTAGGTCCATATATATTTGGACAGAGACAACATTTTCTAATTTTGGTTCTAGACATTACCAAAATGAATTTTAAACAAAAAAATTCAGATGCAGTTGAAGTTCAGACTTCCAGCTTTCATTTGAGCGTATCCACATTAACCCCTTAAGCCCCGCGGGTGGTTTGCACGTTAATGACCGGGCCAATTTTTACAATTCTGACCACTGTCACTTTATGAGGTAATTACTCTGGAACGCTTCAACGGATCCCCCTGATTCTGAGAATGTTTTTTCGTGACATATTGTACTTCATGATTGTGGAAAAATTTCTTCGATATCACTTGCGTTTATTTGTGAAAAAAACGGAAATTTGGCGAAAATTTTGAAAATTTTGCAATTTTCAAAATTTGAATTTTTAAGCCCTGAAATCAGAGCGATATGTCACACAAAAGAGTTAATAAATAACATTTCCCACATGTCTACTTTACATCAGCACAATTTTGGAACCAAAATTTTTTTTTGTTAGGGAGCTATAAGGGTTAAAAGTTGACCAGCGATTTCTCATTTTTCCAACAAAATTTATAAAACCATTTTTTTAGGGACCACATCACATTTGAAGTCACTTTGAGAGGTCTTTATGACAGAAAATACCCAAAAGTGACACCATTCTAAAAACTGCACCCCTCAAGGTGCTCAAAACCACATTCAAGAACTTTATTAACCCTTCAGGTGCTTCACAGGAATTTTTTGAATGTGGAAGAAAAAAATGAACATTTAACTTTTTTCACAAAAATGTTACTTTAGACCCAATTTTTTTTATTTTCACAGGGGTAACAAGAAAAAATGGACCCCAAAATTTGTTGTGCAATTTGCCCTGGGCACGCAGATACCCAATATTTGGGGAAGAAACACTGTTTGGGCGCACGGCAGGGCTCGGAAGGGAAGGAGCGCCATTTGACTTTTTGATTGTAAAATTTGCTTGAATAATTAGAGGACATCATGTTCTGTTTGGAGAGCCCCTGTGTGCCCAAACTTTGGAGCTCCCCCACAAGTGACCCCATTTTGGAAACTAGACCCCCCAAGGCACCTTTCTAGATGCATAGTGAGCACTTGGAACCCCCAGGTGCTTCACAAATTGATTCGTAAAAATGAAAAAGTGAAAAAAAAAACACTTTTTCATTTTTACGAATCAATTTGTGAAGCACCTAGGGGTTCCAAGTGCTCACTATGCATCTAGATAGGTGCCTTGGGGGGTCTAGTTTCAAAAATGGGGTCACTTGTGCGGGAGCTCCAATGTTTGGGCACACAGGGACTCTCTAAATGCAACATGGTATCCGCTAACAAATTGAATGGAAAATGGGCTCAAATTGTTAGCGGACACCACATTGCGTTTGGAGAGCCCCTCTGTGCCCAAACTTTGGAGCTCCCCCACAAGTGACCCCATTTTGGAAACTAGACCCCCCAAGGCACCTTTCTAGATGCATAGTGAACACTTGGAACCCCCAGGTGCTTCACAAATTGATTCGTAAAAATGAAAAAGTGAAAAAAAAAACACTTTTTCATTTTTACGAATCAATTTGTGAAGCACCTAGGGGTTCCAAGTGCTCACTATGCATCTAGATAGGTGCCTTGGGGGGTCTAGTTTCCACAATGGGGTCACTTGTGGGGGAGCTCCAATGTTTGGGCACACAGGGACTCTCTAAATGCAACATGGTATCCGCTAACAAATTGAATGGAAAATCGGCTCAAATTGTTAGCGGACACCACATTGCGTTTGGAGAGCCCCTCTGTGCCCAAACTTTGGAGCTCCCCCACAAGTGACCCCATTTTGGAAACTAGACCCCCCAAGGCACCTTTCTAGATGCATAGTGAGCACTTGGAACCCCCAGGTGCTTCACAAATTGATTCGTAAAAATGAAAAAGTGAAAAAAAAACACTTTTTCATTTTTACGAATCAATTTGTGAAGCACCTAGGGGTGCCAAGTGCTCACCATGCATCTAGATAGGTGCCTTGGGGGGTCTAGTTTCCAAAATGGGGTCACTTGTGCGGGAGCTCCAATGTTTGGGCACACAGGGACTCTCTAAATGCAACATGGTATCCGCTAACAAATTGAATGGAAAATCGGCTCAAATTGTTAGCGGACACCACATTGCGTTTGGAGAGCCCCTCTGTGCCCAAACTTTGGAGCTCCCCCACAAGTGACCCCATTTTGGAAACTAGACCCCCCAAGGCACCTTTCTAGATGCATAGTGAGCACTTGGAACCCCCAGGTGCTTCACAAATTGATTCGTAATAATGAAAAAGTGAAAAAGAAACACTTTTTCATTTTTATGAATCAATTTGTGAAGCACCTGGGGTTCCAAGTGCTCACTATGCATCTAGATAGGTGCCTTGGGGAGTCTAGTTTCCAAAATGGGGTCACTTGTGGAGGAGCTCCAATGTTTGGGCACACAGGGACTCTCCAAATGCAACATGATATCCGCTAACAATTTGAGCCGACAATTTGTTAGCGGATATCATGTTGCATTTGGAGAGTCCCTGTGTGCCCAAACATTGGAGCTCCCCCACAAGTGACCCCATTTTGGAAACTAGACCCCCCAAGGCACCTTTCTAGATGCATAGTGAGCACTTGGAACCCCAGGTGCTTCACAAATTGATTCATAAAAATGAAAAAGTGTTTTTTTTTTCACTTTTTCATTTTTACGAATCAATTTGTGAAGCACCTGGGGGTTCCAAGTGCTTACTATGCATCTAGATAGGTGCCTTGGGGGGTCTAGTTTCCAAAATGGGGTCACTTGTGGGGGAGCTCCAAAGTTTGGGCACAGAGGGGCTCTCCAAACGCAATGTGGTGTCCGCTAACAATTTGAGCCAATTTTCCATTCAATTTGTTAGCGGACACCATGTCGCGTTTGGAGAGCCCGTGATGTGCCTAAACAGTGGAGCTCCCCCACAAGTGTCCCCATTTTGGAAACTATACCCCTCAAGGATTTTATTAAGGTGTATAGTGAACATTTTGAACCCAGAGGTACGGCACAGAATTTGTTTACATTAGGTCATCATATTGAATAAGTTGTCATTATTCTTGAGCGCAAGTGCTCGCTACTTGAGTTTGCATCGGGTACTCAGGTATGCACCATGTACAGCGTGTGCTTGAGTGACATGCTCGAGTCCCTGCTCCGCATGTTTCACGGTTATTAGGCACCCAAAAAAAAACATGCGGGGATCGCTCGTGCATGGCAGGCAATCCCCGTAAAGTTTATTGGCCGCGAAGCATATGGGGCAGAGACTCGAGCATGTCACTCAAATACCCACGATACTCAATGCATACCAGAGCACCCGATGCAAACTCAAGTAGCAAGCACTTGCTCTCAACACTAGTCACCATATCGTCATCTTTTTTTCTTACTTTTGAAAAAAATCCCAACCCCAGCCCTAGCCCTAGCACAACTCTAGCCCTAGCCCTAGCACAACCCTAGCCCCAGCACAACCCTAGCCCCAGCACAACCCTAGCCCCAGCACAACCCTAGCCCCAAACACAGCCCTAACCCTAGCCCAATCCTAACCCAAGAGTTTATTTTTGACGCCGTTCCTTGTGCGGTATAAGTGATTAGACGACTTTATTCTTCGGGTCGGTGTGATTACAGCAATGCCAGAATCATATGGGGTTTTTATGACTGACAGCTGTCACACACTAAAAGACGCATTTTTTGTAAAATCTAGTTTTTGCATCGCCATATTTTGAGAGCTATAATTTTTCCAGATTTTGGCAGACAGTCATGTGACGGCTCGTTTTTTGCGGGATGACTTGACGTTGTTATTGGTGCCATTTTCAGGCACGTGACATTTTTTGATCGCTTTCTATTCCGATTTTTGGGAGGCAGAATAAACAAAAACCAACAATTCAGGAATTGTTTTTTTTTTTTATTCTGTTCCGCGTGTGGTAAAATTGATGAGGTAGCTTTATTCTTCGGGTCAGTACGTTTACAGCGGTACCACATTTGTATAATTTTTCTATGTTTTGGCGCTTATACACAATAAAAGCTATTTTATAGAAAAAAATATTTTTTAGCATCGCTTTATTCTGAGAGCTGAAACTTTTTTATTTTTCGGCTGATGGAGCTGTTTGGTGGCTTGTTTTTTGTGGGACGAGATGACATTTTCAGCGGTATCATTTTTATTTATATGCGTCTTTTTGATCGCGTGTTATTCCACTTTTTGTTTGGCGGTATGGTGATAAAGCATTGTTTTTTGCTGCGTTTTTTTTTTTTTACCGTGTTCACTGAAGGGGTTAACTAGTGGGACAGTTTTATAGGTCAGGCTGTTCCGGACGCGGCGATACCAAATATGTGTACTTTTATTGTTTTTTTTTTATTTTTTTTATAATAATATTTATTGATGGGTACATTATATTTTTATTTTTGGTGTATTATTTTTTTTATTTTTTTATAATATTTTTGCACATTTTTTTTTTTTTTTTCCACTTTCAGACAGTTTGTACACCTTATTACTTTGTCCCACTCTGGGACTTTCACTTTTTTTTTTCTGATCGCCTGCATGGCATAGGAATGGAGCACCATCCCTATGCCATGCAGGCTGTCAGAAGTGCACAGTGTTAAGATTGCTTGGAGATGCACTGCGCATGTCCAAGCAATCTTCCTGCTCTCTGGTGACCCGGATGTTGTCATGACGACATCGGGTCGTCATGGCAACACCCGGGAAGCCGCTGCAGTCTGCGCTGGAAGCCGGAAGAGGAGGTGAGTATCGCCGATCACCTCCCCTTGCCCCTGCAATGCCGCGATCAATTTCGATCGACTTCGATCGCAGCATAGCGGGGGTTAATGTGCTGGGAGCGGTGCAGGACCGCTCCCTGCACATAGTACCGGGTGTCAGCTGTGACAATCAGCTGACACCCGGCGGCGATCGCGCCCGCACAGCCTGTGTGCGCGCGCGATCGCCATGACGTACTAATACGGGTCTGGCTCTTAAGTCCCAGGGCACAGACGCGTATTAGTACGTCAAATGTTATTAAGGGGTTAAAATTGGATGAAGGGTTTAGGAGTTTCAGCTCCTTAACATGTGCCACCCTGTTTTTAAAGGGACCAAAAGTAATTGGACAGATTAAATAATTGTAAATAAAATGTTCATTTCTAGTACTTGGTTGAAAACCCTTTGTTGGCAATGACTGCCTGAAGTCTTGAACTCATGGACATCACCAGACGCTGTGTTTACTCCTTTTTGATGCTCTGCCAGGCCTTCACTGCGGTGGTTTTCAGTTGCTGTTTGTTTGTGGGCCTTTCTGTCTGAAGTTTAGTCTTTAACAAGTGAAATGCATGCTCAATTCGGTTAAGATCAGGTGACTGACTTGGCCATTCAAGAATATTCCACTTCTTTGCTTTAATAAACTCCTGGGTTGCTTTGGCTTTATGTTTTGGGTCATTGTCCATCTGTAGTATGAAACGACGACCAATCAGTTTGGCTGCATTTGGCTGGATCTGAGCACACAGTATGGCTCTGAATACATCAGAATTCATTCGGATGCTTCTGTCCTGTGTCACATCATCAATAAATACTAGTGACCCAGTGCCACTGGCAGCCATGCATGCCCAAGCCATCACACTGCCTCCGCCGTGTTTTACAGATGATGTGGCATGCTTTGGATCATGAGCTGTACCACGCCTTCGCCATACTTTTCTCTTTGCATCATTCTGGTAGGGGTTGATCTTGGTTTCATCTGTCCAAAGAATGTTCTTCCAGAACTGTGCTGGCTTTTTTAGATGTTTTTTAGCAAAGTCCAGTCTAGCCTTTTTATTCTTGATGCTTATGAGTGGCTTGCACCGTGCAGTGAACCCTCTGTATTTACTTTCATGCAGTCTTCTCTTTATCATAGATTTGGATATTGATACGCCTACCTACTGGAGAGTGTTGTTCACTTGGTTACTGATGTGAAGGGGTTTCTCTTCACCATGGAGATTATTCTGCAATCATCCACCACTGTTGTCTTCCGTGGGCGCCCAGGTCTTTTTGCATTGATGAGTTCACCAGTGCTTTCTTTCTTTCTCAGGATGTACCAAACTGTAGATTTTGCCACTCCTAATATTGTAGCAATTTCTCGGATGGGTTTTTTCTGTTTTTGCAGCCTAAGGATGGCTTGTTTCACCTGCATGGAGAGCTCCTTTGACCGCATGTTTACTTCACAGCAAAACCTTCCAAATGCAAGCACCACACCTCAAATCAACTCCAGGCCTTTTATCTGCTTAATTGAGAATGACATAACGAAGGGATTGCCCACACCTGTCCATGAAATAGCCTTGGAGTCAATTGTCCAATTACTTTTGGTCCCTTTAAAAACAGGGTGGCACATGTTAAGGAGCTGAAACTCTTAAACCCTTCATCCAATTTTAATGTGGATACCCTCAAATGAAAGCTGAAAGTCTTAACTTCATCTGCATCTGAATTGTTTTGTTTAAAATTCATTGTGGTAATGTCTAGAACCAAAATTAGAAAAATGTTGTCTCTGTCCAAATATATATGGACCTAACTGTACATGCGGATGTTATGCGGTTCAATGTGCAGATGGTACCCGGGTCTGGAGAAGAGGAGACTCTCCTCCAACCCGGCTACCATCGTACCTGCAAGTAAAAAAAGAATTATAAAGTTAAAAATAAAAAAAAATAATCATACACATCTCTCCGGCGGCCCCCTGTCTCCTCACGGCCGCGTCCTCTCTCCTCGGCGGCCTGCGGTGTACTGGCAGGACCTGCGGTGACGTCATTTAGTCAGCTGGTGGTCACGCAGCCCCTGACGTCAGCGGTGACCATCAGATGACTAAATTACGTCACTGCAGGTCCTGCCAGTACACCGCAGGCCACCGAGGAGAGAGGACGCCGCCTGGAGCAGACCGGGGGCCTCTGGAGAGGTGTATATGAATATTTTTTTTTATTTTTTACTTTACAATTCTTTTTTTTTTACTATAGGTGCAGTATTTTAAGCAGAACTCTCTAGTCACACACTATAAATCCATGCCGGTTGCATGTTTTTATATTGTGTGACCAACTTGTCAAGCCCTTTTCCAAGTGATGCTCAAAATCGCTTGGAAAAGCGCTTGAAAAAATGCATGCATAAACGCATGTAAAAATGCTTAAAAAACGTTTCTCCATGGCAGAAAAAACGCATGTAAAATCTGCATGCGTTTTTTCTGCCAGGGAGAGGAAAAAATGCTCAGGAAATTTCTGTTTAAAATCTGTATCGTGAGCACATACCCTTAATATAGATTATTTTGCTATTGTATGGACCTCATTACTCATTTTTACATTAGATTAAAAAAGCTCTTCAGCACGGTGGCTCAGTGGTTAGCACATGTAGCCCTGCATCACTGGGGTCCTGGGTCCAAATCCCACCAAGGAGTTTGTATGTTCTCCCTGTGTTCGGGTGGTTTTCCTCCGGGTTCTCTGGTTTCCTCCCACACTCCAAAGACATACTGATAGGGAATGTAGATTGTGAGCCCCAATGGGGACAGTGATGATGTCTGTGGCATTAATAATAATAATCTTTATTTTTATATAGCGCTAACATATTCCGCAGCGCTTTACATACATAATTATTGCTGTCCCCATCAGGGCTCACAATCTAAATTCCTTCAGTATGTCTTTGGAATGTGGGATGAAGCCAGAGAACCAGGAGGAAACCCATGCAAACACGGAGAGAACATACAGATGTTGTCCTTGCTGGGATTTGAACCCAGGACCCCAGTGCTGCAAGGCTGCAGTGCTAACCACTGAGCCACCGTGCTGCCCATTAATAGCGCTATATAAGTGAGTAAAATAAATAAATAAAATAAACTTAATGGACGAACATGGCCAAATCCTTCTATCCTATGCTGTGTCGGACAAATATGTCCATGCCAGAGTCGGTGTGTCACTCTCCTCAAGGAGAAGCGTTACCCCTTAGACCTCAGTCCAGAGCCTCTCATCTAGCCAAATCAGTTCTCATACTTTGCACTGACGAGGACCAATAGTCTGTAACATTGTGTCTGCAAATTGAGATTCTGATTTGGCTTTTATCCTAAGTCATATTGCAAGACTTGTTAACCCCTTTACAACCCAAGGTGGTTTGCACGTTAATGACCAGGCCAATGTTTACAATTCTGACCACTGTCACTTTATGAGGTAATTACTCTGGAACACTTCAACGGATCCCCCTGATTCTGAGACTGTTTTTTTGTGACATATTGTACTTCATGATTGTGGTAAAATTTCTTCGATATCACTTGCGTTTATTTGTGAAAAAAATGGAAATTTGGTGAAAATTTTGAAAATTTTGCAATTTTCAAAATTTGAATTTTTATGCCCTTAAATCAGAGAGATATGTCACACAAAAGAGTTAATAAATAACATTTCCCACATGTCTACTTTACATCAGCACAATTTTGGAACCAAAATTTTGTTTTATTGGGGAGCTATAAGGGTTAAAAGTTGACCAGCGATTTCTCATTTTTCCAACAAAATTTACAAAACCATTTTTTTAGGGACCACATCACATTTGAAGTCACTTTGAGGGGTCTTTATGACAGAAAATACCCAAAAGTGACACCATTCTAAAAACTACACCCCTCAAGGTGCTCAAACCACATTCAAGAACTTTATTAACCCTTCAGGTGCTTCACAGGAATTTTTGGAATGTGGAAGAAAAAAATGAACATTTAACTTTTTTCACAAAAATGTTACTTTAGACGCAATTTTTTTTATTTTCTCAGGGGTAACAGGAAAAAATGGACCCCAAAATTTGTTGTGCAATTTCCCCTGGGCACACAGATACCCCATATGTGGGGAAAAAACACTGTTTGGGCGCACGGCAGGGTTGAGCCGTAAAAATAAAATTTTCATATTTTTCCCACAAAAATGTTTTTCAGCCCCCACTTTTGCATTTTCATAAGGGTAACAGGAGAAATTGCACCATGCATTTTGTTGTGCAATTTCTCCTGAGTAAGCAGATACCCCATATGTGGGGGAAAACCACTGTTTGGGCGCACGGCAGGGTTCGGAAGGGAAGGAGCGCCATTTGACTTTTTGATTGTAAAATTTGCTTGAATAATTAGCGGACGTCATGTTACATTTGGGGAGCCCCTGATGTGCCTAAACAGTGGAAACCCCCCACAAGTGACACCATTTTGGAAACTAGACCCCTCAGGGAACTTATCTAAATGTGTGGTGAGCACCTTGAACCCACAAGTCCATTACAGAAGTTTATAAAATGAAGCCGTGAAAATAAAAAAATCAAACTTTTTCCACAAAAATGATGTTTTAGCCCCAATTTTTTTATTTTCACAAGAGTAAGAGGAGAAAATGGACCCCAAAAACTTTTGTGCAATTTCTCCTGGGGGAAAATACAGTGTTTGGGCGCATGGCAGAGTTCAGAAGGGAAGGAGCACTATGTGACTTTTTGAACGCAAAATCAGCTGGAATCGAGAGGGAACGCCATGCCGCGCTTGGAGAGCCCCTGATGTGCCTAAATAGTGGAAACCCCCCACAAGTGACCCCATTTTGGAAACTACACCCCTCAAGGATTTTATCAAGGGGTATAGTGAACATTTTGAACCCAGAGGTACGACACAGAATTTGATAACATTAGGTCATCATATTGAATAAGTTGTCATTAGTCTTGAGCACAAGTGCTCGCTACTTGAGTTTGCATCGGGTACTCAGGAATGCACCATGTAACAAGGGTGCGCGAGTGACATGCTCGAGTCCCCGCTCGCCTGTTTCATGGTTATTAGACACCCAAAAAAAAACATGCGGGGATCGCTCGTGCATGGCAGGCAATCCCCACGAGGTTTTTTTGGCCGCGAAGCATATGGGGCGGAGACTCGAGCATGTCACTCGAGCACCCACGATACTCAATGCATACCCAAGCACCCGATGCAAACTCAAATAACGAGCACTTGCGCTCAACACTAGTTGTCATATCGTCATCTTATTTTTTTTACTTTTGAAAAAAAAAAAACAACCCTAACCCTAGCACAACCCTAACCCCAACCCCAGCTCTAGCGTTTATTTTTTACGCCGTTCCTAGTGCGGTATAAGTGATTAGACGACTTTATTCTTTGGGTCGGTGCGACTACAGAGATACCAGAATCATATCGGGTTTTTATGATTGACAGACGTTTTTATTGGTGCCATTTTCAGGCACGTGACATTTTTTGATCACTTTCTATTCTGATTTTTGGGAGGCAGAATAAACAAAAACCAACAATTCAGGAATTGTGTTTTTTTAATTTTTTTTATTCTGCTCCGCGTGTGGTAAAATTGATAAGGTAGCTTTATTCTTTGGGTCAGTACGTTTACAGCGGTACCACATTTATATAGTTTTTCTATGTTTTGGCGCTTTTACACAATAAAAGCTATCTTACAGAAAAAATTATTTTTTTGCATCGCTTTATTCTGAGAGCTATAACGTTTTGATTTTTCGGATGATGGAGCAGTATGGTGGCTTGTTTTTTGTGGGACAAGATGACGTTTTCAACAGTACCATTTTTATTTATATTCATCTTTTTGATCGCGTGTTATTTCATTTTTTGTTTGGCAGTATGATGATAAAGCATTGTTTTTTGCTTTGTTTTTTATTTTATTTTTTTACCGTGTTCACTGAAGGGGTTAACTAGTGAGACAATTTTATAGGTCAGGTCGTTCCGGACGCGGCGATGCCAAATTTGTGTACTTTTATTGGTTTTTTTTTTTTCATAATACACTGTGTTCAGAATTATTAGGCAACTGAGTATTTTGATCACATGATACTTTTTATACATGTTGTCCTACTCCAAGCTGCATAGGCTTGAGAGCCAACTACCAATTAAGTAAATCTAGTGATGTGCATCTCTGTAATGAGGAGGGGTGTTGACTAATGACATCAACACCCTATATAAGGTGTGCTTAATTATTAGGCAACTTCCTTTCCTTTGGCAAAATGGGTCAGAAGAGAGATTTGACGGGCTCTGAAAAGTCCAAAATTGTGAGATGTCTTGCAGAGGGATGCAGCAGTCTTGAAATTTCCAAACTTTTGAAGCGTGATCACCGAACAATCAAGCGTTTCATGGCAAATAGCCAACAGGGTCGCAAGAAGCGTGTTGGCAAAAAAGGCACAAAATAACTGCCCATGAATTGAGGAAAATCAAGCGTGAAGCTGCCAAGATGCCATTCGCAACCAGTTTTGACATATTTCAGAGCTGCAGCGTTACTGGAGTATCAAAAAGCACAAGGTGTGCAATACTCAGGGACATGGCCAAGGTAAGGAAGGCTGAAAAACGACCACCTTTGGACAAGAAACATAAGATAAAACTTCAAGAATGGTTCAAGAAATATCTTAAGACTGATTTCTCAAAAGTTTTATGGACTGATGAAATGAGAGTGACTCGTGATGGGCCAGAGGCTGGATCAGTAAAGGGCAGAGAGCTCCACTCCGACTCAGAAGCCAGCAAGGTGGAGATGGGGTACTGGTATGAGCTGGTATCATCAAAGATGAACTTGTGGGACCTTTTCGGGTTGAGGATGGAGTGAAGCTCAACTCCCAGACCTACTGCCAGTTTCTGGAAGACAACTTCTTCAAGCAGTGATACAGGAAGAAGTCAGTATCGTTCAAGAAAAACATGATTTTCATGCAGGACAATGCGCGATCACATGCATCCAACTACTCCACAGCGTGGCTGGCCAGTAAAGGTCTAAAAGAAGAAAAAATAATGACATGGGCCCCTTGTTCACCTGATCTGAACCCCATAGAGAGCCTATGGTCCATCATAAAATGTGAGATCTACAGGGAGGGAAAACAGTACACCTCTCGGAACAGTGTGCACTGATATTGGTTTACCTGGTGAAAATAAACAAGTGAGATGGGATTATATTTGTTTTTATTAAGTTGCCTAATAATTCGGGACAGTAATAGTTACCTGCACAAACAGATATCCTCCTAAGATAGCCAAATCTAAAAAAAAACCACTCCAACTTCCAAAAATATTAAGCTTGGATATTTATGAGTCTTTTGGGTTGATTGAGAACATAGTTGTTGATCAATAATAAAAATAATCCTCTAAAATACAACTTGCCTAATAATTCAGAACACAGTGTATTGATGGGTACATTATATTTTTATTTTTGGTGGATTATTTTTTTTTTATATATTTTTACAATTTTTTTTTTTTTTTCCACTTTCTAACAGTTTTTTTATTTTTCTACTTTGTCCCACTATGGGACTTTCACTTTTTTTATTCTGATTGCCTGCATAGCACAGGAATGGAGCACCATCCCTGTGCTATGCAGGCAGTCAGCACTGCAAAGTGAGAAGATAGTTTGGTCATGCACTGCGCATGACCAAAAAATCTTCCTGCTGTCTGGTGACCCGGATGTTGTCATGACGACATCTAGTCGTCATGGCAACATCCAGGAAGCCGCGGCAGACAGCGCTGGAGGCCGGAAGAGGAGGTGAGTATTACGATCACCTCCCCTTAGCCATCGCAATGCTGCGATCGACTTCAATTGCAGCATTGCGGGAGTTAATGTGCCTTGAGCGGTGCGGGACCGCTCCCTGCACATAGTACCGGGTGTCACCTGTGACAATCAGCTGACACCCGGCGGCGATCGCACCCGCACAGCCTGTGTGCGCGCGCGATCGCCATGACGTATTAATACGGGTCAGGCTCTTAAAGCCCAGGGCACAGACGCGTATTAATACGTCTTGGGCTTTAAAGGGGTTAAAGGGTTGATTGTGACTTGTAGGATTGTTGCTTCCAACAGGTGGCGCTATAGAATTCAAGTCCTCTTCCTATCTGAAGAGGCAATTTGCATATTCAATTTCCCAGAGGAGCAATGCACGGTGAATAAGCCTCCTTACCTTGATATGTCAGAGCCGATATGTCACTCTCCACAAGGAGAAACGTTACCCCTTAGACCTCAGTCAATGTGGCCATACACTCATATTCAGTAAGATCCCAGACACATTGTATGGTTCACTGTGTTCTGTGTATGCAGTTGGAAGATAATTATATAGCAATGCTTACACTAACAAAGGCCAGAATACATGAAACTAGTTCAGGAGGCCAGTTTACATATACTCTCGGCTAACTGCATGAAAGCTGTGTACACTTAGGCTTTATTCTTCCAGCCTTGTTCATTTGCTGCTGATTTTTGAGATGTATAGATCTCCCCCTGGTGGTAAGAATACATACATAATACCTGCATGTTTTTTTTAACTACATTTTTAGATGCATTCTGTTCCAGAGTCCATAAATTACAACATGAAATCCTCTTGTTTCTTTTTTTTATTAATGATGTGGTAACATGACTGCCTTCCATAGATCCTCCTGGACATGTTACAATCTACTCTTGCAGTCGGTGTATGTAATTTGGTGGACAGTTGGAGCGCTA
The DNA here is from genome assembly GCF_046119375.1 of Phyllobates terribilis. Taxonomy (NCBI): domain Eukaryota; kingdom Metazoa; phylum Chordata; class Amphibia; order Anura; family Dendrobatidae; genus Phyllobates; species Phyllobates terribilis. Next base: position 795,976,790 of record NW_027362761.1, read on the forward strand.
TAAGATCTTTCAGTCACTTATGCCTGAAAAGTGAGCCCCAGCAGTGATGTAGCATGTATTGGGGCAGGAGGGCGGTTATCCTGGGTGCCACAGTCTATGAGAATTCAAAATTTTGTCCCTTCCCTATATCTCAAAACTGAAGTCTCAAAACAGAATAAGGTTCTTCAGTCACTCATGCATGTAAAGTGTGACTCGGGCAGTGGTGTAACATGAGGTCAGGCAACGGAACAGGTTGCCCTGGTTGCACAGTCTACGAGGGTACAAAATTTTGCCCCTTGCCCATGTCGCCTGCAAGTGAGTGCCAGCATGGAACTGCTTATGCAGAGCTTAACTGGTGAGATGAGTTTGTTATTGCTGCTGCGCTCTGCATAGGTAGCAACCAAAATGACAAAGATCATTATAATGAAGTGAACTTTGTCATCTGAGTCCCTTCCTATGCAGAGCACAGCAGCTGATGACAAATTTATGTAAATTGCTGCGCTTTGCATAAGCAGTGATGGAGATGACAGAAGATTGGCATGTAGTGAATAAAGACAGTATTGAATCAAGAGCAGATAATTACTCTCTTCATTCATTACTAGGAGTTGCTTTTATATTTTTACATTATTTCTAACCTTAAGTAGGGTTAGGGATTGGTGTAGAGCAGGAATGTCAAACTCAAACACAAAGAGGGACAGAATGAAAAACTTGGACAAAGTCGTGGGCCAACCAGTAAAGAAAATAATGGCCCCACAAAGTCCTCCATACAAAATAATGGGCCCTACATAGTCCTCCATATAGAATAATGAGCCCCACATAGTCCTCCATACAGAATAATGGGTCCCACATAGTCCTCCATACAGAATAATGCACCCCACATAGTCCTCCATACAGAATAATGGGTCCCACATAGTCCTCCATACAGTATTATGGGCACAGCATAGTCCTCCATACAGAATAATGGGCCCTACAAAGTCCTCCATACAGAATAATGGACCCCACATAGTCCTCCATACAGAATAATGGGTCCCACATAGTCCTCCATACAGAATAATGGACCCTACATAGTCCTCCATACAGTATAATAGGCCCCACATAGTCCTCCATACAGAATAATGGGCCCACATAGTCCTCCATACAGAATAATGTTCCGCATAGTCCTCCATACAGAATAATGGGCCCACATAGTCCTCCATACAGAATAATGGGCCCTACATAGTCCTCCATACAGAATAATGGGCCCTACATAGTCCTCCATACAGAATAATGGGCCCCACATAGTCCTCCATACAGAATAATGGGCCCGCATAGCCCTCCATACAGAATAATGGGCCCTACATATTCCTCCATACAGAATAATGGGCCCCACATAGTCCTCCATACAGTATTATGGGCACCACATAATCCCCCATACAGAATAATGGGCTACACGTAATGCTCTATACAGAATAATGGCCCCACATAGGGGTGGTGGTTCTGGTGTCGCAGGCCAAATAAAACCACCCTGCAGGCCAGATTTAGCCCACGGGCCAGAATTTGACACGTATGATGTAGAGTTACAATTACGGCTAGGGTTAGGCTTAAGGATTGAGTTAGGCTTAGAGCTACGGTTAAAGTTAGGATTAGGGTAATAAAATAATTAAAAAATCAAAAAAAATTTTTTTATATTATTTAAAAATGCAGAAACTATAGGTAACAATAGGTGGTCAGAGTACAAGCTATAGTTAAATCTGTATTTTCCTCAAATTACAACACATGTGCATGGGGATCAATATTGGCAGTGCAGAAATGCACAAGTTGGTGCTGTGGCGCCCAGCTGCGCTTGGTACCACAGATCCTAGAGGGGTGCATTACCGGATTTCTCCACAAGAGGCCCCCACAGCATACACACACCTCCACCTTCCACCTCAGACCACCAGAGGGAGCCCGATAGGGATATAAATAGGGAAGGTGGAGCTAGCCAGCTCAGTGATTCAGCAGTTCCTGCTCAGACACAGAAGGAGTCAGTGCAGTCGAGCCATAGCCTAGCAGTTCCTGCAGAAAGAGTTCAGTATAGTCTGTAGAGTGAGTCCAGACTAGAACTCACAGAGCTCAGGATAGAGAGCTAGGAGTGTGCCGACACTCTGAGAGCGGCAAAGAAGAGCAGCATCCCGGCTGCAGTGTGTGTAGCCTAGTGAGGGCCTGAGCGGGGCCGAAAGCAAGTGGAAGAGAGTAACATAGGGGGCACAGGAGCTTTACAAGCTCACCCCAGAAGCATATACCGGACACCGGGTCCGACTCTACGTGGATCTTCATGACCAGTAGAAAACAACCGGAACCCCTGCCGAACTACATGTCCCAGGATCACCAAAAGCTGATACGTACCAGGGTCAGGAATCACGGAGACCCCAGAGAATAGGGAGAGTGATCTCCAACAGAAGGCGCTATCACCAAGTCAGCAGGTGCAGAACAGAAACCAAGTTAGGCCTAGCTCCAGACAGGTCAGAAACTTACTACAGAGAGGCAAGAAACAGGAGGCCCTACACCCGCTCATTGGGGAGGATCCTGAAATGCACCCTTCACCCTACAGTGCTCCGGGATGTGCCTGAATTTCCACCAGTAAAAGGTACTGAAGAGAACTGTGTGTTTGTCTGTCTTTCCGTAGGCCCAGCCTGTTAGAACCTTGCTCTTAGGTTTTTTCCTTTGCTGGTCACATGACCTTGTTGGCCTATTTAATCCTGCTCCGCCCTTCTGGCTTTGCTGGACTTCATTGTATAACTACTTTCTAGCTAGCCTGTGCTCTGTATCTAACTCTGTTAGTTTGCTTGGTCTACGGACCTCTATGTTCTATATATTTTGTTTGTTCGTCTGTCTGCTACTATTTCTGTTAGGAGGTGTCCCATTTTCCTCCCAGTCCTTAGTACTTGTAGAGATTCCTTCCCCACATCTATAGGTCTCCGTACAGACTAGCTTAGGACTTTAGCAGGTCTGATCGCAGGATCAGGTTCCCTGTTACATCGTAGGGATTCAGCTGAGTTCTATCGTAGGGACAGATCTCCTCTCTTTCCTTAGCTCTGGTAGCAGAACATAACAGTAAGTCCAGCCTGCAAATTCTCTAAGGAAAGATTTTTCTGTTCCATCATGGTGTCGGTTCAGGATTTGGCTCATCGCCTGCAGGGACTCTCTCTGGAGGTGGCCGAGCTCCGTCAGCATGTGAGTAACTGTCCTGGAGCTCATTTCTTGGAGCCTAAGGTATGTTTGCCGGATTTATTTTTTGGTGAACACCGAGAATTTTTTTCATTTAAAAATGCTTGCTTATTGTATTTTCGTTTGAGACCCAAGTCCTCTGGTGATGAATCCCAGCGCATAGGATTCATAATGTCACTTTTGCGCAAAGAGCCTCAGGAGTGGGCCTTTTCTTTGCAACCTAGTGATACATGCTTCAGATCAGTGGATAGTTTTTTTTCTGCTTTGGGACTATTATATGATGATCCTGACCGTGTCGCATCAGCTGAGACTGAGTTGAGACGTTTGAAACAGGGATCAGGTAATGTGGAAAAATATTGTACTCATTTCCGTCGATGGTCTACTCAAACAGGGTGGAACGATTCTGCTCTGAAAAGTCTATTTCTTGCTGGGCTCAATGAAAGGGTTAAAGACCTGCTAATTGCTTATCCTACACCTGAAGATTTGCAACAGGCTATGCAATTAGCTATACGGGTGGATAGGAGACTGCGTGCAAGGGTTAATGAGAGCAAATCCTCTGCTATGTCAGTTTCTGGTTATGAGAATGTGTGTACTAACAGTGGTGAACCGATGGAGATTGGATCGGTGGCACCTCGCTCTCAAGAAAAAGACCGTCGATTTTCTGAAGGCTTGTGTTTCTATTGCGGAAAATCTGGTCATTTGATTAAAGGCTGTGAGCTTCGTATGAAGAAAGAAAAAAAAATGGTCAGTCATGCCCGTATTGCCTGTTTAAATTCCAAGGGTGTATTTTTAGCTGCTTCCACGATTGCTCAGGAGAAATTAATGGAATTTCGGGTGTTTGTTGATTGTGGGTCTACTCTGAATGTAATTGATGGGGGATTCTTGGAAAGACTCAATTTAAAACCCGAACCTTTATCATCCCCCATTGCTGTGGTTTCTGTGGATGGTTCCCCTTTGAAGAATATTACTCTCAAGGTCTGTGAATTTCCTCTCACTATTAATGGTGTTCACCATGAGAAATTGGATTTGGTAGTTTTGAATAACTTGCCTTCTCCAGTAATATTGGGATTGCCCTGGTTAAAATTTCACAATCCTGTACTGGATTGGTCTACCAGTGAAATTAAATCCTGGAGCCATAAATGTTATGACAAGTGTTGTAACGGGCGTATTGCAGCTTTGGATAGGGGAGAATTGCCTGTTCCTATTCAGGATTTTTGGAGAGTTTTTTCTGAGAAGGAATCGCAGGTTTTGCCTCCCCATAGAGACTATGATTGTTCTATTGAATTTGTCCCTGGAGCGACTCTTCCTAAAAGTCGTTTATTTAACCTTACTATTCCTGAGAGGAAGGCTTTGGAGGAATACATACAGACAAGTTTGGCCGCCGGTCACATTAGGCCCTCTAAGTCTCCTGTGGCGGTTGGATTTTTTTTTGTAAAAAAAAAGGACGGCGGTTTACGTCCTTGTCTGGATTTTCGTGAGATTAACAAAATTACTGTACGCAATCCTTACCCACTGCCATTGATTCCTGATCTGTTTAACCAGTTAATGGGGGCCAAGTGGTTCTCTAAAATTGACCTTAAGGGGGCATACAATCTGTTGCGCATGAAGGAGGGTGATGAATGGAAGACTGCTTTTAACACTCCTGTGGGTCATTTTGAGAACCTGGTTATGCCTTTTGGTCTTACTAATGCTCCTGCATTTTTTCAGAATCTTATTAATGACATCCTTAGACCTTTGATCGGCAAAAATGTGGTTGTGTATTTGGATGACATTTTGATTTATTCGCCGGATCTGGAGTCTCATTGGCGGAGCGTACGTGAGGTATTACAGTTATTAATGGACAATTCGCTTTTTGCTAAGCTGGAGAAATGTGAGTTCGCTGTACAGAGAATTAGTTTTTTGGGTTACATTATCTCCAGCGAAGGTTTTGAGATGGACCCGGTTAAAGTTCAAGCTGTACAGGAATGGCCTAGGCCTATTGGTTTGAAATCGATACAGAGGTTTTTGGGTTTCGCCAATTATTACAGAAAATTCATAAAAAAATTTTCTAGTATTGTCAAACCTCTGACCGATCTCACCAGGAAAGGTGCTGATGCGGTTCAGTGGTCTTCTGAGGCCATTGAAGCTTTTGTGTATCTCAAGGAGAGGTTCACCTCTGCTCCCATCCTTATGCAGCCTGATGTGACTAAGCCGTTTTTGGTTGAGGTTGATGGTTCCTCTGTGGGGGTTGGCGCAGTATTGTCTCAGGATAACGGGGATGGATTACATCCCTGTGCCTTTTTTTCAAAAAAAATTTCGGAGACTGAACTGAATTACGATATTGGTAATCGGGAATTATTGGCTATTAAACTCGCATTTGAACACTGGCGCCACTTCTTGGAAGGTGCGGAATTTCCCGTTCAGGTTCTTACGGATCATAAAAATCTGATATATCTTGATGCTGCCAAGCGCCTGAATGCCCGTCAGGCTAGGTGGGCACTGTTTTTCTCGCGGTTTAATTTCTCCGTTACTTACATCCCTGGTACTAAGAATGTTAAGGCGGATGCCTTGTCTCGCAGTTTTTCTCCCATAGTCGGTGCTGAGAAAGAGGAGAACATTTTACAAGAAGGTGTTGTGATAGCTGCTTTGGACTCCGTTTTGGAAGATGAGATTCTTAAAGCACAGGAGAATGCCCCATCTAACACTCCTCATGGGAGGTTGTTTGTGCCTGGGACCTTTAGGAGAGATTTGTTTGTTGAGTGTCACGAATCTCGGTTGGCAGGTCATCCCGGAATCTCTGAGACCAAGAGACTGGTGGGTCGCAGTTTTTGGTGGCCTGGATGGCAGAAGGAAGTCATTAAGTGGGTGCGTCAATGTACTATATGTGCTAGATCTAAGTCCTCACATACTCCTGCTGCGGGGTTGCTTTGTCCTTTGGAGGTTCCCAGTGCTCCTTGGACACATTTGGCTATGGACTTTATAACTGACCTTCCCCCCTCTGAGGGTTTTACTGTCATCTGGGTGGTCGTGGACCGTTTTAGCAAGATGTGTCACTTGGTTCCCTTCGTCAAACTGCCCTGCGCTAAAACTCTCGCTAAGGCCTTTGTCAAGGAAATTGTCAGACTTCATGGCGTTCCTACTGACATTGTTTCTGATAGGGGTCCTCAGTTCGTGGCTCGTTTTTGGCGTGCCTTTTGTGACAGGTTGGGAGTTCATTTGTCGTTCTCATCCGGATATCATCCTGAATCTAATGGCCAGACAGAAAGGAAAAACCAGGATGTTGAGCAGTTCTTGCATTGTTTTGTGGCAGACAATCAAGAGGGGTGGTCTGAGTTTCTGCCACTTGCTGAATTTGCTCTGAACAATCATACATCTTCTTCTGCTGGTTGTTCGCCTTTTTTTTGTTGTTCTGGGAGACATCCGTCGTTTGGGTCGTTCTCCAAGTTGGGATCTGCCGTGCCTGAGGAGGAGAATTTTTCCGGTGATTTGGAGACAGTTTGGACGGATGTGCGTGGTAATCTTCAGGAGGCCAACAGAAAATCTAAAGACTACTTTGATAGGAAATGACAGGAGGTTTTGTTCGCTGTTGGTGACATGGTCTGGTTGTCCTCTAGGAATCTGCGGTTGAGGATTCCTTCTAAGAAATTGGGTCCCAAGTTTGTAGGGCCCTTTAAGGTGCTTCCGGTTGTCAACCAATCTGCTGTTAGGTTGGAGGTTCCTACCTCCTGGAGAATTAATCCGGTATTTCATGTCTCTCTGTTAAAAAAAGCTGTTGTGTCGGATGGTGACGCCTCTGCCTCTGTTCCTCCGGTGGTGGAGGACGGGGAATATGAAATTTCTCGCATCCTTAACTCTAGACGGTATAGAGGTAGTTTGAAGTATCTTGTGGCCTGGAAAGGTTTCGGACCCGAGGATAACTCTTGGGTGAGGTCAGATGATGTTTCCGCGTCCAGACTTATCAGAGCGTTTCACAGGAGATTTCCTGATAAGCCTGGTCCTAGGGGATCCGGAGGATCCTCTTAGAAGGGGGGGTACTGTTAGAACCTTGCTCTTAGGTTTTTTCCTTTGCTGGTCACATGACCTTGTTGGCCTATTTAATCCTGCTCCGCCCTTCTGGCTTTGCTGGACTTCATTGTATAACTACTTTCTAGCTAGCCTGTGCTCTGTATCTAACTCTGTTAGTTTGCTTGGTCTACAGACCTCTATGTTCTATATATTTTGTTTGTTCGTCTGTCTGCTACTATTTCTGTTAGGAGGTGTCCCATTTTCCTCCCAGTCCTTAGTACTTGTAGGGATTCCTTCCCCACATCTATAGGTCTCCGTACAGACTAGCTTAGGACTTTAGCAGGTCTGATCGCAGGATCAGGTTCCCTGTTACATCGTAGGGATTCAGCTGAGTTCTATCGTAGGGACAGATCTCCTCTCTTTCCTTAGCTCTGGTAGCAGAACATAACACAGCCGGGTCTCCCCTGTCCTGCATCCCCCTTCATACGCTGCCCTGAGGTCAAGCTCCACCTGTGGGGAGCTGTACCATCAAGCTGCCTTATCACCGGCCTCAGCGGACTGCCGCAGCGCTGGTGATTCTCACCAGAAACCACAGGTGGCGTCACCAACTTTCATAAAATTAACAATTAATCCCTTTTTAAAAGCTGACCCCAGGGTACGGGCCCGGGAGCCGACCACCGCGACACCCCCAAGGTCAGGCAAAAGGCCCGGGTACCGAGTCGTCTCCACCCCCCTGGGCTAGTCAGTGCGAAACAGAAAGCTTACTCCAAGTCACAGATTTATTGGTTACGATGCAGGATCACTTCTTTGTTGCTTTATGTCAAGAAGTCATTAGTGATCCTTTATTTTAGGAACTTGTGCTGTCAATCCTTTCTTTTTTAGGCCTTTAATTACATAATGCAAGCAGAGTCTAGTACAAGGTGCTCCTACATAGCTGATCTCCATTCTGGCTCATAGCGGAGTAGTTAGCTTGGCATATTAACATGGTTTATGATGTTATGCTTTTATTTTTACCAGGAATATCAATAATATACAGTAGAAAAAAGGAAATACGCTGTTGAAGGAGAGGAGGAGTGCCAACAGCATTGTCAAGCTCCTCATCTCTACAGCTAACATGATAAAAGAAATAATCATTTGGGTCTCGAGCCAAGTTATTACTTTGAATAAAAATCTGATAATAGGCGACTTTGAAATAACGCTTAACTTGGCATGTATCCGGTAATCAGCTTCTACCATCAAAGCCCAGCACATGAAGCCAAAGATCTGCCCGGGGTACAGTCCATGCCACCAAGCAGAAAACGCAAACGTGCTCAGTAATGGTTGCTTCGAGCAGTTTTGGAATATGAGTCTTCTGAGCCACTTTGCCGTGCTTTTATTCCAAGTCCTGGCGAAAGATGAGATTCTGTGAGTCGTTTCTAACGCATAGATGTTACTGTCAGTAACATCTCCATAGGAGCTTTCTCCTAGGTAAAAGCCTGCACTGCATAATAGGGCTTCATCTAGCAGCCACTGGGAGTAGTAGGTCAGCCGAAATAACAATGCCGTGCTCCACATTACACATACACATTCCCACCGTCTGCAGTTTGTGAGGTCGTATGGAAAGGTTATATGGGAAAACAATATACTTTGTAGTGCATGGAAGAAGAAGAATAATGTGCAGGCTTTAATTACAGTCCAAAAGCGGCAGCGGATATCACATACTTTACAGTTACTGATCTGCTTCTGGAATTCCACAAATGAACATAGCGGCCCACCCAGAAGTGCTGGGAAGAACAGTAAGTAGGAGAGGACAGCTAGTATGGAGGACGCTGACCGATGATGAAGGCCATTCTTCTTTGTCTCCAAGACATCATCTATGTTCACCATCACTTTCTTTTCATGGATATCCAAACCAAGAGATGTGATTTTTTGGGTCAGCAACATAAGAGAGGAAATCATAATGAACGCCCTATAGAAAGTATACAATGAAAATGCAAGAATTCATGACGCTATATAAGCAAGTAAAATAAGGAACTGTCTAATCAATAATACACAATAAGGCTGCGTGCCCACTATGCGTTTTTCAAGCGTTTCTGCCGTGAAATTTCCGCAGCGAAAACGCTTAAAAAACGCTTGGTAATACGTGCCCCATGGTCCCCAATGATAATCCGCATGTGTGGAAATTTCCGCTGTGGATTATCATTGCGGAACAATCTGCAGCATGTCCATTAATTTTGCGGACACGCAGCGTAATCGCCGCCATTGACTTGCATTGGACCGCGTGACATCCGCATCACTGCATCTGCACATGCGGATATCACACGGTTCAATGTGCGGATGGTACCCAGGTCTGGAGGAGAGGAGACTCTTCTCCAGACCTGGGTACCATAGAACCTGTTAAAAAAAAAGAATTTAAAATAAAAAATAAAGATTATACTTACCTTCCGATGTCCCCCGGCCTCCTCAGCGATGCGTGCGATGTGTTGGGCGGCTCGCGGTGGTGTGAGGACCTGACATGACGTCATTGAGTCATGTGACAGGTCGCGCGACCGCTGACATCGGCGGTCGCGTGACCTGTCACATGACTCAATGACGTCATCGCAGGTCCTTCACACCACCGCGAGACACCGGGGAGACCGAACGGAGCGGAGAAGGAGACCGAGGGCCATCAGAAGGTAAGTATTTATTTTTTACCATTCTTATTCTTTTTTTAAACTATTAACTTGGTCACACTATATATGCCGGTTGCATGGATTTATATAGTGTGACCAAGTTGTCAAGCACTTTTCCAAGTGATGCTAAAATCGCTTGGAAAAGAGCTTGATAACCCGCATGCAGAAATGCATGCAAAAACGCTTGACAAACGCTTCTACCTGGAGGGAAAAATGAATGTAAAATCCTGCCAAGGAGAAGCGTAAAAAATATGCAGCATTTCTGCATCGTGGGCACTTAGCCTAAAATAAGAACCTTTGTAAATCTGCTTATCCTGAACTGATCTGTCATTCTCAACTCATGAGTAAAATCTGTATTCAGTGAAGACAGATTTCTTTATTACAGAGATGACATTTCTCATAAAATTCTATGCAGAGGGGAGGAGGCAGACCCAGACATTCTGCTGTAAGTTCTCCTGAAACGACAGGACAAAAAAGATTTTCACCAAAAATTGAAAACTGATTATATACAGTATGGTGGCTCAGTAATTACCACGGTAGCTCAGATATTCTGGGTTCGAATGCGACCAAGGGCAACCTCCATATATTGTGTAAGTTTCCTCACAGACTCCAAAAACAACTGATAGTTGGCTTCGCTATGACATTGTTTCTAGTGTATATGTGAGGCCTATATTAAAGGGTGTATCCAGTACTATTTTTCTTTTAATACAGATCTAAAAACTAAAAAACAGATAGTTGCTAAGTAAATGCCTAATCTACCTAGTGCCCACACAGAGTGGTCATTGACCGCTCCTGTCGATGATTCAGCTGACCCAACAGAGCAACTCTTCATTTCTCGAGATACTCTGTCGATGGGGTGTGACTGCAGACGTTATGCTGATTGACGGGTGGCTCTCCGCAGCTAGCTACAGGGAGTCGGCTGTCAATCAGCATGACATTTGCAGTGACGCCCCCTCAACAGAGCAGAGCGGATGAGAAGCCGATGCTCTGTGGACATGACATCAGCAAAAGGGACTGAATCGCCAGAAGGAGCAGTCTGTGACCACTTTGTCACTGAGATCGGCAATGGGCACAACAGGCAGGTAGATAGCAACTACCTGCCTATTAGTTCTTAGGAGTGTAGTAAAAGAGATAAATAGTCCCGAATAACCCATTTAAATTAGATTGTGAGCCCTTCTAGGGGCAGTAAGTGACGACAATCTCTGAACAGTGATGTGGAATATGTTGGCGCTACTGAAGCAAGAAATAAATATGCTAGTGAGTTCTACATAAGATCTATGTTTTGTGGTTGATCCTGGTAACAAATGTTTAAAGGGTTATTCCCATCTTAAAAAGTAATCATGTATCCACAATATAGGTGATAACTTGCTGATCAATGGGGGGTCCAACTGCAACCGATCATTGAGAATGGGGATCAGCAGAGCCCTGTCTGAATGGAGCAGTGGCCGGACACGTGTGCCACAGCTCCATTCATTCTCTATGGGATTGCCAAAGATAGCCGAGTATTGCAAACGTCTCTCCAGCATACCCATAGAGAATGATTTGCTCTATTCAGAAGACCCGACCCTTCCAATGGGGAAATAAAGCATTACACAGTTCTTATTCAAATCAATCAGCTGCTCTTTTTCTCTACTTTGGATAATGAGAGACATCCCATATAATGGAAAATGAGTATTCTAAACCAGACAGTTCCTTTAAGTTATAGGTAGAAATCGTCTTTGAAGGGTTATTCTCCACTACATAGAGTCGTACTGCAGTTCGCTTTCCTGCACAGCCAGTGGTTGGGAGCAACTACATGCAAAGAAAAAAACAATTACAAGTAATGGCATATCCTAGCGATGTGCCATCTCTGACTCTACTAGATACATCTTGCCAGGATGAGCCCCCTCTTCTGTTTTCTGATATCTGGATATTGTAACTTTTCCAGTCTGTTATACTTACTCTATAGTCAATATTTCCTCTAAATAGTATTGTCTGTACATCATCCATAGATGGCACACAGTTTGCCATGCCATCTGCAGCAGAAAGGCCCATCTGTGTATGGAATGGTAGCTGGCTGTGTGAAATATCACTGTAGCACCCAGGGCAGGGGTGAGTACCAATATGGCATAATGACCCATTGACATACTGGCTAAAATCACTCCTCCAGCTAGTAAATATAAGTATCTGAAATACAAAGAACAACAACATGGTTTGTACTACAAAAGTTAAGAAGAGCAACATATTTGTATCTCGTCAAAACCTTAGTTTATACATGATTATCTTGGAAAAAAGGAAGTAAACAGATAAAATTTTTAGGTTTGTAGGCTCGATTTCATATGAATATAAAACAACTATGCTTAACTTCTTACTATTACATCTTGGAGCACTGTAAGAGTGATGGACTGCTCTGCTACGTTCCTACCTCTGAAGACAAAAATCACGCTATGTGTACAGTGTCATGCGGTTTTACATGTAATGTGAATAGTGATGTGCGTCTTTTATATTGTATGATGGTAATGTAATAATAATAATAATAATTTTTAGTTATATAGCGCCAACATATTCCGCAGCACTTTACAATTAAGCAGGGACATACACAGACAATAAATTCAATGTACAGCTTATAAGTAATGTAAGGTGTTACTGTACAATGTGAGTAGTGCATAGTGCAGGGTAAGCACAGGGTTAGACTTGGGATAGTATAAGTACTGTTCATACAGTTAAGTGGCTTAGCAATGGTATAAGGACAATAGGTTTAGTCTATAGGATAGAACATAGTTAATGGATAGAACTAGCAGAGTGGGGGGGGGGACTTGTGTTAATGAAAAGTGGGCACTTCCTGATAGTCAAATAGAGAATTACTGTGACAAAGTCAAGTTCAAGAACAATGGGCTACTAGGGACAGCATGTACCAGTCTTTCAAAGAAGTGGGAAACCCTACTGGTATCCTGTTGCGTCCGGAGCTTAAGATCTGGAATAGGGGCTGCAGGGCACATCGTGGTCTTCTGACATACAGAGGTCGGTGGACGTGGAAGCGCGTGAAGGGCAGGTGGCCTGTCCCGGATGCACTGCTGAAGTGGACAGGGAATTCCTGAGGCTGACGGAGTCAGTGGGCTTATGGATAGTCCAGGACGAATGAGTGGTAAGGCTGAATATGCATTATACTAAGCAAGTAAGAAACATGGAGTGCTGTGCCCTATCCACATGTTACACCCTGATGAACTTGGACTAACCAGTAAATGCTTGCTTGTTGCAATGAACTTCCGGTGTCCCCTGAATTGTGTGCGGCGGCTCCTGAAGATGGAGGCCTGGAGAGAGCGGAGATCTGTGGCCTATAAGTGAGTGTGGTGCACCCCACATCTGAAAGCACACTGGGACTGGGACACTGTTTTTCTGTAAAGTGCCAGAGCATAACCAGACAGCAGCAGCTCGGTCATGACTAATAAAGATGGCACCGAGAACAGACTGCAAGATGACAGTGTCGAGACGGACCAGCCCATCGTGGGCGTAAAAGAAGTGGAAAGGCGTGAAAATCCGTCCAGCCTGGGAAGTGGCTTGTCTAGAGAGACCGGCCTGTAGTGAGCGGTGCCTGCCCCCCAATGGGCGCGGCAGAAGAAAAAGAAACCATGCCTGTTGCAGTGAGCCAAGGGAGAATGGGTGGAGATTCCAAGGAAATGGACAGGTGAGCCAGAAGTAGCCCCACCCCAGAATGGGTGGAACAACAGAACAGCACACCCACGGCAGAGCGGGCTAGCGCCATTGTTGGTGAGTGAGGAGGCGAAGTGACAAGTGAAGAAGGAGCACAATGGCTTACCCATTGAAAGCAATGGCCGGTTCTTTTTGCTAACCAAATTGGAATATCCGCTGAACCACCATGTGTCCCATCTCGAAAATAGTAAATAATTGTAACTTATTAAAGTAAATTTACAAATTCAATAATGTGTTTGCTCCTAGATCATTTTATAAAATGTGCTGAAATTTGGCGCGTTTCTGGAAAATATAGTTGTACTCTGTTTTAAGCACATTTAAGAGCGCCCAAACAACAATCCACTGTACTTAGTTTCAGTTTTCTAGTAAACAATATACAGCAACCCCGGATGCTGCCAGGTACTGCACCTTCACTTGCGTAAGAGATAAAGTCCATTACTCAACAGTGCCCAAAATTCAATGTATGGGATTGCGGTGTCCCCCCTCCCAGTAAATGGCTTACATCTATCAACCGCCGGAGTAGATATCAGCTGATCAGTGGGGTTGCCGAGTGTTAGATCACCACTAATCTCATTTTGATGACCTACCTTGCGATAGGTCATCGGTAAGTCCTGGACAACCCCTTTAAAATGCAACAATGTGTGCGAAATTTATGGCTCAAATTTTTGCCCAAAAGTATGCCAAACAAGAGGTTAATGCAAAATTTGACCAAAGTATAATTTATCATCCAGCATGAGCCACTGTCATACATTTTTCTCATCTATGTCTTTATGTTAGCCACCATTAGTAAATTTGCCCCAATTTATATTAAATGGTCACATACACTTGAAATAAAACTAAAAACCCCTCAAAGAGACACCCTGCGGGGAGAAAGTTTTGTCCTTTTCATTTGCTGCATTCTTACAGATAATGGACACGTTATTGATCTAGCAGTAAAAATAACGGCATTAGCACATCTAAGCATACCTGACTATGGTGGACAAATGGCCATAAGAGCAGAGATAACAGTACAGCACAGCCCATGGGAAGGCAGCCAGCTGGTACAGAGTGACTGGGTGAAAAGAAATCTGAATATAATCCATTATAAGTCCTGCATGTAGCCATATGACAGGTAGCCCGCCTGACCAGTCGTCTTCATCCCCAGTGTATTGTAGCTGTCACTTCTCAATCCTTATATATGAGGAGGACTAGAGAAAACAAACACACCATGCAATGACTGGGCCTGATAACCGAGGTGACAAAGGTATCCCAAGGCCATTTATTTGTCTATGCCAATGCAAGGCAATAAGTATTTGTTTTCCTAAGAGCAGGGCCCAGCAATTTGCATTGTTTTGGAGAAGAAAGCAGATGCAGGAGAAACCTGTGAGATGTCAAGCATGCTAGGTTTACCAAAAATCCCCCATGCTGCAGATCAAGTGGGCAGATAATGAAGAAGAAATTAGATATGCCTTAATCTTTTTATCATGTGGACACAGTCTGCTGAAAGACTAATGGAAAAATGGTCAATCTCACTAGTGACAGATAAAAAGAGAGTTCTGTTTAGAGTACAAAGAACAATGGAACTTAATAGCTTTTCCATAAATACACCTACAGTCATGGCCGAAAGTGTTGGCACCCTTGAAATAGTTACAGAAAATTAAGTATTTCTCCCAGAAAATTATTGCAATTGCACATGTTTTGTTATAGACACGTTTATTTCCTTTGTGTGTATTGGAACAAAGCAAATAAAGAGAAAAAAAAAAGGAAAATTGGACATCATTTCACACAAAACCCCAAAAATGAGCTGGACAAAATTGTTGGCACCTCTCCAAAATTGTGGGTAAACAACTTTGTTTCAAACTCATTCAAACTCACCTGTGGCAAGTAACAGGTGTGGACAATATGAAAATCACACCTGAAACCAGATACAAAGGCGAGAAGTTGACTCAATCTTTGCATTCTGTGTCTTTGCATGCCACACTAAGCATAGAGAACAGAAAGAGGAGAAGAGAACTGTCTGAGGACTTGAAAACCCAAACTGTTGAAAAATATTAACAATCTCAAGGTTACAAGTAGAGATGAGCGTTGTTCGACTCGAACTGTTCGCCAATCTCCAATTCGAGCTGTTTTGGGCGGTGTTCGAGCCGTTCGGCGAACACGAACGATTTGAGAAAAATTCGGCTGTTCGAGGTTATGTTCGATAACTGTTCGTGCACCAAAATCATAACTGGATTTTTTCTCAGTAATGATGAAAATTAATGTTAATACGCAGTTTGAGTGTACAGCGGGGCGGGGGGAGGGGTAGGGGATGGATCTCTGCAGGAATAATGAAGATCTCCATTTTTTTTTCTCTTTCCCGCATTTACAGTGGGGAGGTGCAATCTGTCAGCCTATCAGCAGCACACACACGGAGCAAACTGCTTTTTTTCACACAAGCAAGGGCATGTGTCATTGGCTGTGTATGTCACATGTCCTTGCCCTATAAGACCAAGCCATTTTCCCCGTCGCCACCATTTTCTCACTGCTGCAGCTGCGTGTTAGACGGCACCGCTGTTGCTGTGTGCGCTATACCTTGTTAATTTCAAGCCAATTTTCGCACAAATCTACAGATAGCTTGGAAGTAGGGAATAGTTGTGATTGCAGTCCTTTTAAGGACTAGGTTACAGCATTTCCTACAACTTTTATCAGGCAGGTCTGTGCTCTTAAATAGATAGATTGTGGGAGTAAAGACTAATTGTAATTGCAGTCCTTTTCAGGACTAGGTTACATCAGTTCCTATCAGTTTTTGCCAGGCAGGTCTGTGCCAGTGCTGTGCAAGTTTTTTTCACAGCATTTGGCTGAATCTAGCAAAGCTAATCCTTTTTGGCCTATTGCAGAGTGTGTTAGTCAGTGGAGTAGCCTATCTGTGTTGCAAGATATACCACCTGTGTATAGAATACCAATTTTTTTACTGCACCTAGTGAAGTAAAACCTTTTGGGCATAGCATCATTCTATTAGTCCATCTATACTGACCTCCATCAGGTTGCAAATTGAATATAATTTTTTCCTGCATCTAGCTCTGAAAAAATATTTGGGCTTCTAGCAGTGTGTGGGACTTGTTCTATTAGTCCATCTATACTGACCTCCATCAGGTTGCAAACTGAATATAATTTTTTTCTGCATCTAGCTCTGAAAAAATATTTGGCTTTCTAGCAGTGTGTGGGACTTGTTCTATTAGTCCATCTATACTGACCTCCAGAATGTTGCAAATTCAAAATAATTTTTTGTCTGCACCTAGCTCTAAAAAAATATTTGGCCTTCTAGCAGTGTGTGGGACTTTCTCTATTAGTCCATCTATACTGACCTCCATCAGGTTGCAAATTAAAAATAATTTTTTGTCTGCATCTAGCTCTGAAAAAATATTTGGCCTTCTAGCAGTGTGTGGGACTTTCTCTATTAGTCCATCTATACTGACCTCCATCAGGTTGCAAACTGAATATATTTTTTTTCTGCATCTACCTCTGAAAAAATATTTGGGCTTCTAGCTGTGTGTGGGACTTGTTCTATTAGTCCATCTATACTGACCTCCATCAGGTTGCAAACTGAATATAATTTTTTTCTGCATCTAGCTATGAAAAAATATTTGGCCTTCTAGCAGTGTGTGGGACTTGTTCTATTAGTCCATCTATACTGACCTCCATCAGGTTGCAAATTCAAAATAATTTTTTGTCTGCATCTAGCTCTGAAAAATATTTGGCCTTCTAGCAGTGCGTGGGACTTTCTCTATTAGTCCATTTATACTGACCTCCATCAGGTTGCAAATTGAATATAATTTTTTTCTGCATCTAGCTCTGAAAAAATATTTGGGCTTCTAGCAGTGTGTGGGACTTGTTCTATTAGTCCATCTATACTGACCTCCATCAGGTTGCAAACTGAATATAATTTTTTTCTGCATCTACCTCTGAAAAAATATTTGGGCTTCTAGCTGTGTGTGGGACTTGTTCTATTAGTCCATCTATACTAACCTCAATCAGGTTGAAAACTGAAAAGAATTTTTTTCTGCATCTAGCTCTGAAAAAATATTTGGCCTTCTAGCAGTGTGTGGGACTTTCTCTATTAGTCCATCTATACTGACCTCCATCAGGTTGCAAATTAAAAATTATTTTTATCTGCATCTAGCTCTGAAAAAATATTTGGGCTTCTAGCTGTGTGTGGGACTTGTTCTATTAGTCCATCTATACTAACCTCCATCAGGTTGCAAACTGAATAGAATTTTTTTCTTCATCTAGCTCTGAAAAAATATTTGGCCTTCTAGCAGTGTGTGGGACTTTCTCTATTAGTCCATCTATACTGACCTCCATCAGGTTGCAAATTAAAAATAATTTTTATCTGCATCTAGCTCTGAAAAAATATTTGGCCTTCTAACAGTGTGTGGGACTTTCTCTATTAGTCCATCTATACTGACCTCCATCAGGTTGCAAATTAAAAATAATTTTTATCTGCATCTACCTCTGAAAAAATATTTGGCCTTCTAGCAGTGTGTGGGACTTTCTCTATTAGTCCATCTATACTGACCTCCATCACGTTGCAAATTCAAAATAATTTTTTGTCTGCATCTAGCTCTGAAAAAATATTTGGCCTTCTAGCAGTGTGTGGGACTTTCTCTATTAGTCCATCTATACTGACCTCCATTAGGTTGCAAATTAAAAATAATTTTTATCTGCATCTACCTCTGAAAAAATATTTGGGCTTCTAGCTGTGTGTGGGACTTGTTCTATTAGTCCATCTATACTGACCTCCATCAGGTTGCAAACTGAATATAATTTTTTTCTGCATCTAGCTCTGAAAAAATATTTGGCCTTCTAGCAGTGTGTGGGACTTTCTCTATTAGTCCATCTAACTGACCTCCATCAGGTTGCAAACTGAATATATTTTTTTTCTGCATCTACCTCTGAAAAAATATTTGGGCTTCTAGCTGTGCGTGGGAATTGTTCTATTAGTCCATCTATACTGACCTCCATCAGGTTGCAAACTGAATATAATTTTTTTCTGCATCTACCTCTGAAAAAATATTTGGGCATCTAGCTGTGTGTGGGACTTGTTCTATTAGTCCACCTATACTGACCTCCATCAGGTTGCAAATTCAAAATAATTTTTTGTCTGCATCTAGCTCTGAAAAAATATTTGGGCTTCTAGCAGTGTGTGGGACTTGTTCTATTAGTCCATCTATACTGACCTCCATCAGGTTGCAAACTGAATATAATTGTTTTCTGCATCTAGCTCTGAAAAAATATTTCGCCTTCTAGCAGTGTGTGGGACTTGTTCTATTAGTCCATCTATACTGACCTCCATCACGTTGCAAATTCAAAATAATTTTTTGTCTGCATCTAGCTCTGAAAAAATATTTGGCCTTCTAGCAGTGTGTGGGACTTTCTCTATTAGTCCATCTATACTGACCTCCATCACGTTGCAAATTCAAAATAATTTTTATCTACATCTACCTCTGAAAAAATATTTGGCCTTCTAGCAGTGTGTGGGACTTTCTCTATTAGTCCATCTATACTGACCTCCATCAGGTTGCAAATTAAAAATAATTTTTATCTGCATCTAGCTCTGGAAAAATATTTGGCCTTCTAGCAGTGTGTGGGACTTTCTCTATTAGTCCATCTATACTGACCTCCATCAGGTTGCAAATTAAAAATAATTTTTAGCTGCATCTAGCTCTGAAAAAATATTTGGCCTTCTAGCAGTGTGTGGGACTTTCTCTATTAGTCCATCTATACTGACCTCCATCAGGTTGCAAATTAAAAATAATTTTTTGTCTGCATCTAGCTCTGAAAAAATATTTGGCCTTCTAGCAGTGTGTGGGACTTTCTCTATTAGTCCATCTATACTGACCTTCATCAGGTTGCAAACTGAATATATTTTTTTTCTGCATCTACCGCTGAAAAAATATTTGGGCTTCTAGCTGTGTGTGGGACTTGTTCTATTAGTACATCTATACTGACCTCCATCAGGTTGCAAATTGAATATAATTTTTTTCTGCATCTAACCCAGCCAATAGTTTTGGCCTAATACCACAGTTTGGCCACTCAGCTCTGCTCGGTTCCCATCCATTGTTTTTTTGTGCAAACAACTCCAGAGTTGTGAATTAGTTAACCACCAAAATGAGTGGAAAAAGGCCTGCTGCTGGTGGAAAGGGGAATAGGCGTGTTGGGAAGGGGAAAAAAGGTTGTGTCCGTGGGGTAGGTGTTAAAGCAACAGTAACATCTGCAGAAGAAAGACCATCTTCCAGCCAAACTAAAATGTCTACTTCTTTTAGCGGACAATGTGATAAGATCCCTTTCTTACGGCCACGCCAATCGCTACAAATTCCAGATGAGGCACAAAAACAGCAGGTGCTTCAACGGATATCAAGTGTTCCTTTAAGTGGGCTCTCCTCCACATCAACTTCAACATCACAAATACTCCAGTCCTCAAAGGTGTCAAGCCAATTGCACTTGCTTCCTCACAGCTCCCAAATCTCCAGCTGCCCGTCTGAGTATGAGGTAGAACAGATGGTTGAGTCTGCAGAGCTGTTTACTCATACTATAGCCTGGGAATCAGAGGTAGACTCCAGCGCTTCTCTGAATCCAGACGAGGAAATGATCTGCACTGATGCCCAGAATCTTTATGAGTCGGATCCAGGACCAGACGCAGAAGGTTCTGACCATAATGTAGACCCTCATTCCCAAACTGTAACTCCTGTTGGTGGAGACAATGAGGAAGACGATGATGAGACTCAAATACCTGATTGGAGCAACAACTTTAGTTTTTTGTCAGGGCAGGAACAGGTTGGCTCTGAGGACGACGGGTGTGATAACGCACAGGGTGATGATGATGAGGTTGGAGATCCCACTTACTGTCAACCCACAGTCAGCCAAGAGATGAGGTCAGCAGAGGAGGTGGAGGAGGATGCTAGTGACGACGAGGTCAGGTTGCGCCTTCCTGGACAGAGACGTAGTACTGGAAGCACGTCAACAACTGCATCCTCAAACACAACTCTGCCTCTCACCACAAGTCGTGGTGGCTCTTCAGGTCGCATGGGTGCTAAGCCTTGCATAGCCTGGGCATTTTTTCAGATCGATAAAGATGACCCAACTCGTGTTATCTGTAACATTTGTCAGCAAAAGCTAAGTAGAGGCCAAAAAATACATAGTTTGAGTACTTCATGCATGAACCGGCACATGGACATGAAGCATAAGTTGCAGTGGGAAGCTCACTGTGCTACAATGCGGCCTAGCCGGCCGGGCCAACCACCGTCTGCCATATCTTGTGCATCCGCGGCCTCTTCATCCTCTGTGACTGGGGGGACAGCAGTCACACCTGTTTTGGGGCGCAGACCTGCCACCTCTTTACCCGCAACAGCCAGCGTGATTGGCAGGTCATCATTTTCTTTGGAGGTGGTAACACCAGCTGGTGTTGAGCGCTGTCCGACATCGATAGCACCACCTTTGGATCAAGGCAACCTAACATGTCCGCCTGCATCTTCCTCACAGACCGTCAGTTTGCCGGGGACACCCTTATCAACCCCGTCTAAGCACAATAGCCAGCCCTCGGTCCCTCAGATGTGGACAAGTAAAAGACCATTTTCTCCTAGCCATGAGAAAGCTAAGAGGTTGAATTTCACCATCTGCAAGCTCTTGGCTACAGAAATGCTGCCTTTCCGCCTGGTGGACACAGAGGATTTTCGAGACCTTATGTCCGTCGCAGTGCCCCAGTACCAGATGCCCAGTCGGCACTACTTCTCAAAGAAAGGTGTGCCTGCGCTCCACCAGCATGTCGCACACAACATCACCGCTTCTTTGAGAAACTCTGTGTGTGACAGGGTGCATTTCACCACAGACACTTGGACGAGTAGGCATGGACAGGGGCGTTACATGTCACTGACTGGGCACTGGGTAACTATGGTGACAGCAGGACAAGGGGCTGCTGTCCAAGTCTTGCCGTCCCCACGAGTTGTGCGTCAATCCTCTTTATCTCAATGTTCCTCCACTGCTTCTGCCTCCTCAACCTCCTCTCGGTCCTCCACCTGCACCCAAAGCCTGTCTGGTCATGCCACAAGCTTTCTACCTGTACAGAAGGGATCCTGCACACCTCCTTACTATGCTGGCAGTAGGGCTCAACGTCATCAGGCGGTTTTTACTTTGAAATGTCTGGGAAATGTGAGTCACACAGCTGAGGAGTTGTGGTCAGCTCTGGAGAACCAATTTCATGAATGGTTGTCTCCACTGGACCTGAAACCAGGGAAGGCCGTGTGCGACAATGCTGCAAACAATGTCACACACGTGCCTTGTATGGCTCACGTGTTGAACCTGGTTGTCCAGCAATTTTTAGCCCACTATCCCGGACTAGATGGCCTTCTGCAGAGGGCACGGTCGCTGTGTGCTCACTTCCGCCGTTCGCATCCTGCAGCTCAGCGACTTACATCTCTACAGAAGTCGTTGGGCCTGCCACTTCACCGGCTAAAATGCGATGTGCCTACCCGGTGGAATTCAACTCTGCACATGTTGCAGCAACTGTGGCAGCACCGACAAGCCCTGGTGCAATACGTTCTGACGCATAGCCTGGGCCAACGAGATCCAGAGGTGGGGCAAATCACGCTGCACAGTTTTGAAATGGCGACGAAGATGTTTTGTGCTGACGATGCCATTATCAGCATGACTATTCCGGTGATTTACATGCTGGAGCACATGTTAAACAGAATTCGGAGTCAGGTGGTGGCACAAGAGGAGGTGGAGGAAGTAGAGGAGGAGGAGTTGTATGCGGAAGGGCTAACATCTGCAAGGTCCAGACAGTCGGCAGCACCAAGGCGGCAGGCATGTGAGGGTGGGGGAGATGGTTTTACCAGGGCGCATGGTAGCAGCCAAACTAGTGAGGAAGGTGCAGGAGCCCAGGAAGAAGTGGAGGACGAACTGATGGAAGACTCATCAGATGAGGGAGACCTTGATCACATTTCTGTTGTGCGAGGTTGGGGGGAGAGGACAGAGGAAGGAAGCATGATTGTTACCTCGCCACCAACACAACAGGGACTTGGTGCTCCTGGATGCGCAACACACATGAGTGCCTTCTTGCTGCACTACCTGCAACATGACCCTCGAATTGTGAGAATTAGAAATAATCCTGACTACTGGGTTGCCACACTGTTAGATCCCCGGTACAAAAGTAAATTTGCAGAAATTATTCCTGCCATAGAAAGGGATGCACGCATGCAGGAGTATCAGCAGAGACTGTTGCAGAATCTTACATGTGCTTTTCCACAAAACACCAGTGGTGCACGTAGTGAATCTCACAGTTCAACTTGCCAACCGTGGGACCGTCGAGTGTTCAGCACTCAAACCGTAACAGAACCACAGTATCTGCTGGTAACATCAATTTTGCGGAATCATTTCACCACTTTTTTAGCCCATCCTTTGCAAGGCCACAGGAGACAAGAAGTCTGACACATAGTCAACGCCTAGAGACGATGGTACAGGAGTATCTCCAAGTAAACATTGAAGCCATGACTGTGTCACTGGACCCTTGCTCTTTTTGGGCTTCCAATCAGGATAAATGGCCGGAGCTAGCCACTTACGCCTTGGAGATCTTGTCATGCCCCGCAGCCAGCGTTCTGTCTGAACGTGTGTTCAGCGCTGCTGGTGGTGTGCTGACAGATAAGCGCACGCGGCTCTCTACTGATAATGTAGACAGACTCACGTTCATAAAGATGAACAAATCATGGATCCGAAATGACTTTTCTACCCCTGTGTCATCCTGGGGAGAGTAAAAGCTTGATGATTGGTTAAAATCACCTCATCAACCGTTTTAAGCTTTCAAATTACTAATCATGTTTATCTGTATCTTGGCTGGAAAATAATTTGGGCTTTGTAGCAGTGTGCAGCACTGATTCTATTAGGCCATCTATACTAAGCTCCACCAGATTTAAAATTAATAATAATTTTTAGCTGCATCAAGCCCGGAAAATAATTTTGGGGCTCCGAGATGCGCAAGACACATAAGTGCCTTCTTGCTGCACTACCTGCAACATGACCCTCATATTGTCAGAATTCGAAGTAATCCTGACTACTGGGTTGCCACACTCTTAGATCCCCCAAACTTTTCGATCAACCTTTTCATTTTAATAAAGACCAAAAAAATGGTCATTTTTGAAATTATAAGCATTAGCAGGTTATTAGAAACTGAAATCAAACAGTTTTCAACTCAAAACTTTATTCTAGGTGATGTTACATTTTCACATAGGACCCCTTGTTCGAAAGGAGCTTCTGAACTCTCTCGTCCATTGAATTTGTCAGGTTTTGGATGGTTTCTGCTTCAATTGTTTTGCATGAGGACAGAATACCCTCCCAGAGCTGTTGATTAGATGTGAACTGCCTCCCGCCATCATAGACACTCCTTTTGATGATGCTCCAGAGGTTCTGAATGGGGTAGAGGTCAGGGGAGCATGGGGGTCACACCATAAGTTTGTCCCCTTTTATGCCCATATCAGCCAGAGATGCAGATGTTTTATGTGCAGCATGAGATGGTGCATTATCATGCATAAAAATGATCTTGCTGTGGAATACACGGTTCTTCTTCTTGAACCATGGCAGGAAGTGCTGTTTGAGAAACTCCACATACATTATGGAGTTCATCTTTACCCCTTCAGGGATCCTAAAGGGGCCGACAATCTCTCTCCCCATGATTCCAGCCCAAAATATTACTCCACCTCCTCCTTGTTGGCGCTGTAGCCGTGTTTGCGTGGGGTGTTAATCAACCAGCCATCCTCCACTCCATCCATCTGGACCATCGAGCGTTGCACGGCACTCATCCGTGAACAAAACAGTTTTGAAATCAGTCTTCATGTAATGTTTGGCCCACTGGAGCCGTTTCTGCTTGTGTGAAGTGGATAGAGGAGGTCGACAGGATGGCGTATGCACAGCTGCAAACCTCTGAAGGACCCAGCATCTTGTTGTTCGGGGGACGCTGGAGGCACCAGCAGCTTCAAAAACTTGTCTGCTGCTATGACAAGGCTTTTTTGCCGCTGCTCTTTTAACCTGACGTAATTGCCTGTAGGAAAGAGTCCTCAATTTGCCCTTATCAGCACGCACACGTGTGTACTGTGAATCAGCTACATACTTCTTGATTGCCAAGACACTTCATCCTGATCATCGCACAATGTTGATTGTAGTCATGCCTTGACCTAAACACTCCACAATTTGTTGCTTCTCAGCAGCCGACACATCCTTTTTCTTTCCCATTTTGGCAGAAAATGTAGGCTGCTTAATAATGTGGGACAGCCTTCTTAAGTAGTCTTGCCTTTCATTGGACACACCTGCCAAACTAATTAGCACAGGTGTCTGCAATTGCTTACAGTGATATAAAGAGCCCTGACACACATCACCATCAATGAGTTTAACTGACAAACAAACAAATTCTTCCCTTATCACTCCTAAACACTTTTTGCATAATAATTTGGAACACAGTGTACATGTGCTTTTCCACAAAACACCAGTGGTTCACGTAGTGAATCTTACAGTTCTAACTTGCCAACCGTGGTCTGTATGGAGTTGTTCAATAAAGGGCCCAAAATTAAGATAACATATATGGGAGAGGTCTCTATGAATAGGAATTCCTAAGTATTTGATACCCTGTGAGGGCCAGGCAAAGGGAAAGTTGGACTGGATGGAATCCTGTATGGATTTGGGGAGGGAGACATCGAGGGCCTCAGACTTCGCTGCATTGATTTTAAAATTTGACCATGTAACAAAGTGATCTATTTCAGCCATAACAGCATGGATGGATATATGTGATTGAGTGATATATACTAGGACATCATCAGCAAATAGAGAGCACGTGTACTCGGTGCCTCCCACCTCAATCCACCTAATATTGGGGTTATGGGGAATTGATGAGAGCAGGTGCTCCGTCACTAGGATGTATAAGAGAGGGGACAGAGGACATCCCTGCCTTGTCCCATTGGTGATTGTGAAAGGTGATGAAAATGTTCTGATGCACCCCCTGGGCCTTGGGACACCCGGAGCCGGACCCTTTTTGGTGGATGCTGGTGGTTGTAGTCTCCGTGGCGGCGACCCGGTTCCGTGGCTCAGGGCGGTCAAACCAGTGGCGGAACTATTTATGTGGTTTTGATGTTTAAATGTCCGACTACGCCACCCGTGGATTGCGGTCAGAGTGAACCGCCGCTGCAGGGCAGACCGCTGAGGCTGGTGTTGTGGGTGCAGCAGAGCGTAGCATAACTCCCCACGGGAGGAGTATAGCCTCAGGGCAGTGTATGCAGAGGATGGGGGTGATGGTGCAGGGCAGCAGCAGTAACGACACGGAGTCAGTGATGCAGTCCAGGGCCTTTACTCACAGTTCTTATTATCCAGACCACGTCTGCAGGTAACGGCTGCCCACGTCGTACTGTGCTCACCAGGTGAGGGGCTCAGACAACTCCCAGATAACTTTGGAGTGCTTCACAGGACCCCCTTTGTGTGTCCTTTGTCTGGCCTTTCTTACCAACCCTTCTGTCCGGCTGCCTCGGGCCTCCTCTTGGTAAACTTGGCGCCAGTTTCCCTGACCCTATGTGGTGCCTTCCTAGCGGGTGTAGCGAGGGGCTGCGCCACATAAAATGTCACAGCCTCCGGTTTCTAGCTGAGGGTCGTTTCCTGCCTCCACTAGTTTCTGGGATCGGTCTCCCCCTTTGGCCTGACCCCTCCACGCAGGTGGATTCGGGCGTGCTGTGGCGACTCGCCCGTCCGCACCCCTGGAATCTCTTCATTCCTCGTTCCTGGAGCCTTCTCCACTCCTCTTCCTTCCTTCTCCCTCTTCCAGGCCTGGGCCCCTGTTACTAGGCCCGCCTCCGGAGCAGAGCTCATGCAGAGCCCCTGCTCCCTGTCACTTCTGCTCAGACTTCTCTGCACTGAACTAAGATGGTGCCCACCTTTTATACTCCCTTCTCAATGCACCCAGGAACTGCTTCCTCCCTGCTCCTGCACTACAGGGTTCCCCTTCCTCAGTGTTCCCTCCCCCCACTCCAGCCAGGGACAGGGACTGTCGTGCCCATCTCAGGGGCATATTGGTCGCCCTGCCCCACGGCAATGTGGTGTAATGCATGCAGGTGTCGGGTCCTGATCCACACTCCATCCTTACCTGAGAGTGAGATATCACACCTCTGGGTGAGGTGCAATACCTCTGTAGCAACCGAGCCCTCAGGGTGCTACAGTTCCATTTATCTTCAGCCTAGGTGACGTATTGCGATACAGGGCCGTGATTTTGGCTATAAAAGGGTCCCCTAGACCCCTACCCCAAGCTTTTTAAGAGAATCATATATGGCGTGCCAGGAGACTCTATGGAATGCTTTCTCAGCATCCAACGAGAGTATCTAATTACAAATTTTTAACTGCATCTAGCCCAGGAAATACTTTGTGCCTAGTAGCAGTGTCTGCTAGTCAGCGGATTATCCCGCCTGTTAAGCAAGCTACACCACCTGTAGTTTGGACACTTAATTTTTTCAAAGGAAATGCTTCGGGACCACGGGATACTCAGTGAAGAGCATCAGGAGGCACCCCAAGGCATAGGGGCTGGGACTGGCAGTAGGATGCCTTGCGGTGGACAGCCGAGCTCAATCCTTATAAAAGCTTTTTAACTGCAGCAGCTTTAGTGGACGCTACTGGAGCTGGAATTACGCGGCTGCTGGCATGAGACTTGCCCTCCAATAGATCCTTGTAAATGGATTTAAAGTGTATTCATTCAAATTAGAGAGACAATTTAAATTAAAAAGCTTAGAGCTGCCTCCACCACAGGGGGGCTCGCTCGACCCACCAGCGGACAGGCACCAGTATTGGGAGAGGGGGGCTGGCCGTCAGGGTTCACCGCGGCTCTGGCACAAACCCGGCGACACGGAGGTGGCACGGGCAGGAGCGGACTGGCCGTGTCGGCTTCTCACTTTTTGGATTTTAGAAGGGCATGACATGCCTATATCTGTGTCTCCCCCTCCTTTTACTCCTCCACCTCTTTTCTTTTCGCATGACTATATGTACTTGTCACTTTTCCATGTGTTAGTTGTGTCTTCTGAGCAGTTTGTCAGCTTTTGGACACCTTTGAAGGTGTTTTCTATGTGTTTCTATGTGTTTTTGTTTGCCTGCCATTGGTTTTAACGGTGTTCGAAGGTGTTCGACGATCAGTTCGGCGAACACACGGGTGTTCGACGAACCGAACCGGACTCGAACACTACGGGGGTGGCTCAACAGTAGTTACAAGTCCATCTCAGAGATCTTGTGTTTCTTTGCCCATGGTGCGCAACATAATCAAGAAGTTTACAACCCATGGACCTGTAGCTAATCTCCCTGGATGTGGACAGCAGAGAAAAATTGATAAAAAAGGTTGCAATGCAGGATAATCCGGATGGTGAATAAGCAGTTCCAATCAAGTTCCAAAGAAATTCTAGCTGTCCTGCAGACCCGGGGTGCATCAGTGTCAGCGCAAACTATCCGTCGACATTTGAATTAAATGAAACGCTATGGCAGGAGACCCAGGAGGACCCCACTGCAGACACATAAAAAAGTTAACCGACAGTTTTCCAAAAATGTACACAAGTAAGCCAAAATCCTTCTGGGAAAGTGTCTTGTGGACAGATAAGCATATCATTCTACTCTTTACTGAAAACAGAATGAGGCCTACATAGAAAAGAACACAGTAACCTAAAGTCAAATATTGTGGAGGTTCAAAGATGTTTTGGGGTTGTTTTGCTGCCTCTGCCACTGTGTGCCTTGACTTTGTGCAAGGCATCATGAAATCTGAAGATTACCAAAGAATTTTGGGTCGCAATGTAGTGCCCAATGTCAGAAAGCTGGGTTTGCATTCTAGGTCATGGTTCTTCTAGCAGGACAATGACCCCAAACATACTTCATGAAGCAACCAGAAATGTATGAAAACAAAGCGTTGGAGAGTTCTGAAGTGGTCAGCAATGAGTCTGGATCTAAATCCCATTGGACATCTGTGGAGAGATCTTAAAATTGCTGTTGGGAGAAGACGCTCTTCAAATATGAGAGATCTGGAGCAGTTTGGAAAAGAAGAGTGGTGCAAAATTCCAGTTGAGAGGTGTAAGAAGCTTGTTGATGGTTATAGGAAGCTACTGATTGCAGTTATTTATTCCAAAGGGTGTGCAACCAAATAATAAGTTGGGGGGTGCCAACAATTTTGTCCGGCCCATTTTTAGGATTCTATGTGACAGGATGTCCAATTTTCCTTTTCTTCCATTTTTTTTGTGTAGTTCCAATATACACAAAGGAAATAAACACGTGCATAACAAAACATGTGTAATTGCAATAATTTTCTGGGAGAAACACTTCATTTTCTGGAACAATTTCAAGAGTGCCAACACTTTCGGCCATGACTGTATATACACTCCTCATAGAAATGAATGCTGTTTTCACAGCAGGTTAGCGGAACGGGAGCAGAATGAGGGCTTGACACCACAGTGCGTCTAATTCGTGATGAGCCATGGTGTACCTTACGCCAGAACTCTTGCTCCAGTTACGGGATTAGTGGGGGTCCCAGCATTCATGCTTCCAGCGATCAAGACGTTATTCCCTATTGTATAGATTGGGGATAATTTATTAACTTGCTACATCCTCTTTAACCCTGCTGTTCTGTTCGGTCAAAAATGACCGAATTTGAAATTTGATATTTTTTAAAATATTCATTATGCGGTTCTGAAACTTGTGGTTAATTGACTTTTCCTCATTTGAGGGGTTTACTTTTTGCTCCACATTTTTTTTTACACTTGTATTGTTCGGTCAAAAATTACTGATAGCCTTTTATACTAATCTCCAGCCATTTTTTGAGTAAAATAAAGGAGTTATAGTCTCATTTTGGACTATATATTGCATCTTCTATTATTTGTCAATTTATCTAGGTCCTTTTGGTCCGTGCAGATTTACACATACATACATTTTCAAATTACAATACAGCAGATGGATTCGCTTCCAGTATAGTTATGTGCAAAATTTTTTCGCTGTATCTTATTTACCCTGCTGTTCATATAGAAATAGTTAAATTCAGTTGTCAACATTTCACATTGTAAATGAAAAGATTTTCTTATTTTTCTTGTGTTAGCTGGTTCTATTACTGTGTAATGCTGACCTGAGTAGGTTTGGATTTGACACACGGACTCAAAGGACAAAATGTTACATGCAACAATTTTTTCACATCATACCAACTGGGGCAGATGTCACTGAAAAGAAAAATGACCATGCTGGGTACTGTTAGAAAAAATAAGCCAGAACTGCCGCAAGGTATCCTCAGTAAGAGAGATGTTTATAGTTCTTTGTTTTATTTTACTAAGGATACAACAGTAGTTTCTTACGTTCCCAAAAAACACAAACAGGTCATTCTGATGAGTACAATGCACCATGATAGTGCAATCAGTAATCGAGACCACAGAAAGCCGGACATGACTTTACATTACAATGCCACAAAAGGGGCAGTTGATAATCTCGATCAACTCATAGGCACTTACACCTGTAAACGCAAAACAAATCGGTGGCCAATGGTTGTTTTTTACAACATTTTTGATGTGTTGTCATACAATGCATTTGTGTTATGGTGTGAAATACACCCAAATTGGAACAAAAATAAACTATATAAAAGAAGAATTTTTATAGAGGAGTTGGGAAAATCATTAGTTAGCCCATATATCGAAGAAAGAAAAGTAACACCCAGAGATGATGGAGCGGCAGCCATAGTCCACAGAATCCAACAGATCACCTCTATGTAGCAGAAATGCTTCTGTGCTATGAGCGCCGACCACTGGCGTTCATAGCGATCAGTACATGACAACCACTGGGGTCTGCTGCAGACCCAGGGTTGTCATGCCCACCCATCAGTGACCCGCAAACACGTGACGGGGTCACCGATGGGTGGGGTAAGTGACGCGCTTCTGGCGCGGCGATGTTAAATGCCGCTGTCAGAGATTGATAGCGGCATTTAACTGGTGAACAGCCGCGGGTAGATCGCGATTCCACCCGCGGCTGTTGCGGGCACATGTCAGCTGTATAAATCAGCTGACATGTGCCCGGTTCAGTGTGGGCTCAGCGCCGGAGCCCTCACTGAACCAGGGGTGATAGCCTGGTGCGTACTATTACACCCTGGCTTTAAAAGGGTTAATAGGTCCGGTCAAAAATGACCGGAACATTATAAATGTATAGTAGACCCGAACAGAACAGCAGGGTTAGGCTGTGTGCCCACGATGCGGATTTAATGCGTTTCTGTGGCGGCATTTCCGCTGCGAAAACGCATTAAAAATGCTTGTTAAGTTGTCTGCCATGTTTCCCAATGATAATCCGCATGTACTGTGCACATGCTGCGGAGATTTCCGCTGCGGATTATCATTGCGAAAAAATCCGCAGCACTACCAATTATTGTGCGAAATCGCCGCCATTAACTTGCATTGAACCGCATAACATCCACATGTATACATGTATGCATGCAGATGTTATGCGGTTCAATGCGTGGATGGTACTCGGGTCTGGAGAAGAGGAGACTCTCCTCCAGACCCGGGTACCATTAGTAAAAAAAAGAATTAAAACTTAAAAAATAAAAAAAAAACATTATACTTACCTCTCCGGTGGCCCCGGTCTCCTCTCCGGTGGCGTCCTCTGTCCTCGGCATCCCCCGGTGTTCAGAAAGGACCTGCGGTGACATCATTTAGACAGCTGACAGGTCACGCGACCACAGATGTCAGCGGTCGCGTGACCATCACATGACGAACTAACGTCACCACAGGTCCTTTAAGAACACCGTGGGACGCCGAGGACAGAGCACGCCACCAGAGAGGAGTATAATGTTTTTGGTATTTTTTACATTTTAATTATTTTTTTTACTATTGATGATGCATTTAAAGCATCTAAGTTGGTCACACAAGATAAATCCATGCCAGTTGAATGGATTTATATTGTGTGACCAACTTGTCAAGCACTTTTCCAAGTGATGCACAAAATCGCTTGGAAAAGCGCTTGAAAAAAAAAAACGCATGCACAATAAGCATGCGTTTTTTCTGCCATGGAGAGGCAGAAACGCTCAGGAAAAATCCGCATCCTGGGCACATAGCCTTAAATGTTAACACTCAGTGACTATAATATTGTATTGGTATTTACAGCCAGTTGTAAAGTAATTTAGATATCTTGGCAATTGTAGCTTTACCATTGATCCACTTAACCACTTCGCGCCAGAGCCTGTTTTTGCCTTCGTGACCGGGCCAATTTTTTGAATTCTGACCACTGTCACTTTATGAAGTAATTACTCTGGAACGCTTCAACGGATTCCCCTGATTCTGAGATTGTTTTTCGTGACATATTGTACTTCATGATAGTGGTAAAATTTCTTCAATATCACTTGCGTTTATTTATGAAAAAATCGGAATTTGCTGAAAATTTAGAAAATTTAGCAATTTTCAAACTTTGAATTTTCATGCCCTTAAATCAGAGAGATATATCACACAAAATAGTTAATAAATAACATTTCTCACATGTCTACTTTACATCAGCACAATTTTGGAACCAAAATTTTTTTTTGTTAGGGAGCTATAAGGGTTAAAAGTTGACCAGCGATTTCTCATTTTTCCAACAAAATTTATAAAACCATTTTTTTAGGGACCACATCACATTTGAAGTCACTTTGAGAGGTCTTTATGACAGAAAATACCCAAAAGTGACACCATTCTAAAAACTGCACCCCTCAAGGTGCTCAAAACCACATTCAAGAACTTTATTAACCCTTCAGGTGCTTCACAGAAATTTTTGGAATGTGGAAGAAAAAAATTAACATTTAACTTTTTTCACAAAAATGTTACTTTAGACCCAATTTTTTTTATTTTCGCACGGCTAACAGGAAAAAATGGACCCCAAAATTTTTTGTGCAATTTCTCTTGAGCGCGCTGATACCCCATATGTGAGGGAAAACCACTGTTTGGGCGCACTGCAGGGTTCGGAAGGGAAGGAGCGCCATTAGACTTTTTGAATGTAAAATTTGTCTGAATAATTAGCAGACGCCATGTTGCGTTTGGAGAGCTCCTGATGTGCCTAAACAGTGGAAACCCCCCACAAGTGACACCATTTTGTAAACTAGACCCCTTAGGGAACTTATCTAGATGTGTGGTGAGCACATTGGGAGACATAATAAACAAATCAGTAGCAGATGAAGAATTGGTTTTATTTATTTTTTACGCCGTTCCCCGTGCGGTAAAAGTGATGAGATTACTTCATTGCGATTACAGAGATACCAGATTTATATCGGGTTTTTATGACAGCTGTCAACACTAAAAGACGCTTTTTTTTGCAAAATCTAGTTTTTGCATCGCCATATTTTGAGAGCTATCATTTTTCCATATTTCGGCCGACAGAGTCATGTGATGGCTTGTTTTTTGCGGGATGAGTTGACATTTTTATTCGTACCATTTTTGGGTACGTAACATTTTTTGATCGCTTTCTATTCCGTTTTTTGGGAGGTAAAATGAACAAAAACCAACAATTCAGGAATTGTTTTTTGAGGTTTTTTTTTATGCCGTTCTGCGTGTGGTAAAAGTGATCAGGCAGCGTTATTCTTCGGGTCAGTACATTTACAGCGATACTACACTTACTGTATATTTTTTTATGTTTTGGCGCTTTTACACAATAAAACTATTTTATATAAAAAATATTTTTTTGCATCGCTTTATTCTGAGCTATAACTTTTTTATTTTTCGGCTGATGGGGCTGTATGGCGGCTTTTATTTTGCGGAACAAGATGACGTTTTCAGTGGTACCATTTTTATTTCTATTTTGCTTTTTGATCGCATTTTTTCCACTTTTTGTTTGGCAATATGGAAAAAGCATAGTTTTTTGCTCCGTTTTTTATTTATTTTTATTACGGTGTGCACAGAAGGAGTTAATTAGTGTGACAGTTTTATAGCTCGGGTTGTTTCGGACGCGGCGATACCAAATATGTGTACTTTTTTTGTTTTTGCATAAATGTACGGATTTATCGGTTTAATATTTTATTTATCTATTTTTATTTATTTTGTGATTTTTTTTAACAGTTTGAAAACATTTTTTTGACCTTTTTTACATTTTTACTTAGTACCTGCATGGGACATTAATTTTTATTTTTCTGATCACTGATCTCATGTAATGTAATAGACATATATTACATTGTATGAGACCACTGCTGACAGTTTCACACTGTGTCTCCTGCTGGACTCAGCTTGCAGGCTGAGCCTAGCAGGACACCATATATGGCAGATCTGGAGGCGGTCATGTGACCTCCAGCTGCCATAACAACGCCAGGTCCTGGAAGGTATCAGGGGTCGTCGGAGAGGTAAGTAGACGACCCCCTCTCCTCTCACTATCTTCTATATGCCGCGATTACTATAGATCGCGGCATATAGAAGATAGCAAAGGGTTAACATCACTGGGACCTGATCCAATCAGGTCGCGATGATGTTCCCTGTCAGAGCTATCGCTCGGCACCGCACCCGCAGCACTTGCAGGACCCTGGGGGTCCTGAGCGCTGCGGGACCACTCACCGTTTTTAAACATCGGCGCTGCACAGAGCCCAGGCAGCGCCGACGTTTATATACAGTGGGCGGTCGAGAAGCAGTTAAAAAAGAAAAACAGCGCACAGATGACACCGGAGTTGCATCATAGTTACGTCCATTTTTCACTGACTACAAATTAAGTATTTCCACAGTACAATCTGCCTGTTACATGCTGATGTTATCATGGATTTGCAGTTGATTTCACCATATGCACCCCGTGCAGAATTATTAGGCAAATGTGTATTTTGATCACATGATACTTTTTATACATGTTGTCCTACCCCAAGCTGCATAGGCTTGAGAGACAGCTACCAATTAAGTAAATCTGGTGATGTGCATCTCTGTAATGAGGAGGGGTGTTGACTAATGACATCAACACCCTATATAAGGTGTGCTTAATTATTAGGCAACTTCCTTTCCTTTGGCAAAATGGGTCAGAAGAGAGATTTGACGGGCTCTGAAAAGTCCAAAATTGTGAGATGTCTTGCCGAGGGATGCAGCAGTCTTGAAATTTCCAAACTTTTGAAGCGTGATCACCGAACAATCAAACGTTTCATGGCAAATAGCCATCAGGGTCGCAAGAAGCGTGTTGGCCAAAAAAGGCGCAAAATAGCTGCCTATGAATTGAGGAAAATCAAGCGTGAAGCTGCCAAGATGCCATTCGCCACCAGTTTTGCCATATTTCAGAGCTGCAACGTTACAGGAGTATCAAAAAGCACAAGGTGTGCGATACTCAGGGACATGGTCAAGGTAAGGAAGGCTGAAAAACGACCACCTTTGAACAAGAAACATAAGATAAAACGTCAAGAATGGGCCAAGAAATATCTTAAGACTGATTTTTCAAAGGTTTTATGGACTGATGAAATGAGAGTGACTCTTGATGGGCCAGATGGATGGGCCAGAGGCTGGATCAGTAAAGGGCAGAGAGCTCCACTCCGACTCAGACGCCAGCAAGGTGGAGGTGGGGTACTGGTATGGGCTGGTATCATCAAAGATGAACTTGTGGGACCTTTTTGGGTTGAGGATGGAGTGAAGCTCAACTACCAGACCTACTGCCAGTTTCTGGAAGACAACTTCTTCAAGCAGTGGTACAGGAAGAAGTCGGTATCATTCAAGAAAAACATGATTTTCATGCAGGACAATGCTCCATCACATGCATCCAACTACTCCACAGCGTGGCTGGCCAGTAAAGGTCTAAAAGAAGAAAAAATAATGACATGGCCCCCTTGTTCACCTGATCTGAACCCCATAGAGAACCTGTGGTCCATCATAAAATGTGAGATCTACAGGGAGGGAAAACAGTACACCTCTCGGAACAGTGTCTTGGAGGCTCTGGTGGCTGCTGCACGCAATGTTGATCGAAAACAGATCAAGCAACTGACAAAATCTATGGATGGAAGGCTGTTGAGTGTCATCATAAAGAAAGGTGGCTATATTCATCACTAATTTTTTGGGTTTTTGTTTTTGCATGTCAGAAATGTTTATTTCTAAATTTTGTGCACTGATATTGGTTTACCTGGTGAAAATAAACAAGTGAGATGGGATTATATTTGGTTTTTATTAAGTTGCCTAATAATTCTGAACAGTAATAGTTACCAGATATCCTCCTAAGATAGCCAAATCTAAAAAAAGCCCACTCCAACTTCCAAAAATATTAAGCTTGGATATTTATGAGTCTTTTGGTTGATTCAGAACATAGTTGTTGATCAATAATAAAAATAATCCTCTAAAATACAACTTGCCTAATAATTCAGCACACAGTGTACATTGCAAAAGGTGAAATCCACAATGAAAATCAGCAGAAAGAATTGACATGCTGTGGTCAATTTATGTGCAGAAAATCCATACCATGTGAATTTACAGCCCCCAAGTGACAAAATCAGTGAACTACAATAAAAAGTGCCCACGAGCTTAAGCTTCATTCAGACCTCCTTTTTTCACAAGTGTGCTGGATCCATTTTTTGGTTTCAGTATTTATAACCCCTGTATATTCTGTTTTTCTCTTATGAAGAAAAAAAAGGGTTTTCCAAGATTCTCCTATCAACTGCTCATTAAACCCTTCATGACGGGGTCAATTTCCATTTTTGCGTTTTGTTTTTTTCCTTCTTCCCGGAGCCATAACTCTTTTTATTTTCCTGTTCACATAGACATATAAGGGCTTGTTTTTGCAGGACGAGTTGTACTTTTGAATGACATCATTCATTTTACCACATAGTGTACTGGAAAACGGGAAAAAATGTCCAAGTGGGGAGAAATCATGAAAAAAAACAAACAGAATTCTGACATTGGTTTTTGGGAATTGTCTTTACGGTGGTCATTGTGTGGTAAAAATGACTCTGCAATATGATTCTGATCATCAGTACGATGACGGCGATACCAAACAAGTTCAGTTTTTTTTATTATTTTAGTGGTAAAAAAAAATCTGAAGTTTGCAAAAAACATTTGTTGGAGCTGTGTTGCCATTTTCCAAGAACTGTGGACGTGTGAGATCGCTTATCTTTTGCGGGTTGTGACGGTTTATTGATACCATTTTGGAATAGATGTGATGTTTTGATCGCTTATTACAGCATTTTTGTGGAATTGCAGTGACCAAAAAAATAATTTTGGTGTTCTTGAATTTTTTTCATTTAGGGTGTTTACCGAACGGCTTAATTATTTTTGTATTTTGATAAATCGGACTTTTCTTAATGCAGTGATTCCACTTTTGTGTATTTTCTTTATTTTTTTAAGTCACACTTTTTCCTTCCACTCAACTTTCCATTAACACCTTTCCGACCTTGTTAGTAATAGTACGTAGCAGCGCCCTGGGACTATAGGTGCCAGCTACGTACTATTACGCGCGATCTTTAATGCGGTCCTGCGACTGAAGTCTCGGTGACCGCATTAAATTTCCGGCGCCATCTTACCTTAGGGTAGATGGTGCCGCCCCCCCGCTATCACGATCACTGTGATTGACTGTTCAATTCTCAACAGCCAATCACAGCATTTCTCACTGTTTCCGGCAATTAGATTGCCGGAAACAGTGATGTGCAGCCTAGGATCAGTGCTCCTAAGTGCACCAATCCTATGCTGTTGCCTAGAGACCCCAGCCCTCTCCCCAACCCGTTATGATCGGTGCGATCGCCAATCACATCGATCGCGACCGCGCGGTGACAGGGTGGTCACGGGGCGGTGACCAGCTTGTGACCTGCCTGTCACCACCCCATGACCCCCTGTAGTGTTTGTCCAGGCCCCAGCCACCTCTGATTGAAGCGATCAATGATGACATCGATCGCTCCAATCAGAGTACCTGAACACAGGTGACAGGGTGGACACCTCACTGTGACGCCCTGTGATGCTGCCCAGGCCCCAGCCATCTCTGATTGGTGCGATCGATGAATACATTGATCACACCAATCAGAGTACCTGACCGGGAGGTGACCAGGTGGTGACCGGCCTGTGACCTGGCTGTCACCACCCTATCACTTCCCTGTGACCGCCCTGCAGATCCTCACACTTGGTGAGGATTTCTACAAAGCGGTCACGTCTGATCTGTGCTGTGCTGGGCCTTGTAGTGCCACATAATTTTCTGTGACACTACAAGACCTTTCTTCTACCTGCTCCGGTCTTCTGAATCTCCTGCTTCGGTGTCCAGCTGCTGCTCCGGTGTCCTGCTCCAGTCCTGCTGCGGTGTCCTAGATCTCCTGCTCCGGTCTTCGATCTCCTGCTGCTGCTGGGCTCCTGCTGCTGATCCTGCTCCTGACCCTGCTCCTGAGAAGACTGGTAAGTCCATCTCTGATCTCCCCTCATCCACCTCAACCCCCCTTCCCCCCTCATTTTACTCCCCCTCCCCATCCCCTTTTTCTGCCACCGAGCGCATTTTTTTTTCATGCGTCCTGCAGCAGCCGAGCGCTGGCCAGTGACTAAGTCACTGATCAACGTCCGTGCTCGCGGTTTTCCAGGACTTTTTTTGTCACTGTCCATTTTTTCTCCCCCACCCTCCCACTTTGCACCACCTCCATGCATGCATCCAACAGCCGCTGAACGTTGATCGGTGACGCAAATCACCAATCAGCACTCGCGCTTGCTACTTTACACTTTTTTTTCCACTAACCTTTTTTCTTTTGTAGAGGGCAGTCGTGCTGTCCTATTGTGCGCCACAGAAGCCTGTGACACCACAATCGCCGCTCCTGCTACAGAAGACATCTGACAGAAGACAACTGTAAGTAGGATTTTTTGATCCGTCTTCATCCACCCCAAGCCCCCTCTCTCCCCTCTCCTCCTTCCCCCCTTCCCATGCGCCTTTCTAACACCAAGTGCTGTTCATTACTTGATCAGTACTTGATCGCTCGACTTTTGTCCGTTTTTTTTTTTCGCGTTTTCTGCAGCGGCTGAGCGTTGATTAGTGACCACAGATCACTGATCCACACTCGTGCTCGCAGTTTTACACTCCCCCTCATTTGCACCACATCCGCGCGCACACCCAGCAGCTTCCGAGAGTTGATTGGTGACATAGTTCACCGATCCGCACTCATGCTCGCTGTTTGCACCACCTAGGGTTGTTCTTTTTTTTCCAGAAAAAAAAAGTTCACGCCAAGCACACTGACTCACACACACATGTCCCGCTCATCCCAAACTCGCTATTCAGCGGAGACATAGGCTTTCCTTGCCTCCAATATTGACAGCGAGGGCGAGGGTCCCACCTTTCTTTATTTTTCTGATTCCTCGCCTAGCTCCTTTTCTTCTTCCTCCTCCTCTTCCTCCTCAGGTGCTGCTGGACCGCCATGCAGTCGCCCCAGGAGAGAAGATGAACCAGCACCCCCCATTATTGACCCCGTATGGACCTCGCCCCCCGAAAATTATGAGCCACTGATTCCTGATTTCGTGGCGGAATCAGGAATCAAGTTTGACACCACCGGCCTCACAGAAATAGACTTTTTCAAAGTCTTTTTCTATGAGGATTTTGTAAGCCTCATGGTGGGCCAAACTAATTTGTACGCTCATCAATTTTTGGAACAAAACCCCTCTTCATCATTTTCTAACTCAGGGTACACTCGCAAGTTTAGAGTTTACGAAGGGAAGGACTCCCGGATTGAACCCCCTGAATGCCCCCCTGTCCTGGGAGTGAGTGGGAAAATTGTGTGGGATTTGGTGCTCCCACAACTGGATAAAGGTTATCACCTCTATGTGGATAACTTTTCTACAAGCGTCCCGCTGTTCAAGTCCCTCTCTGTGCGACGTACCACAACCTGCGGTACTGTCCGCAAAAATCAGAGAGGCCCCCCCAAAGACGCTAATTGGGCAGCTGCTCAGAAGGGGTGAGAGCAGAACCCAATGTAGCGACCACCAGTTGGTGGTCAAGTACAAGGACAAGAGGGATGTCCTTATCTTGACCACTATACATGGTGATGGCAGCACCCTCAGCACTGTACGAGGTTCCACTACACAGGTCGTCAAACCAGACTGTGTAGTGGGGTACAACAAGTATATGGGGGGAGTTGATCTCTCTGATCAAGTCCTCCAGCCGTACAGTGCTTTGAGGAAGTCCAAGGTATGGTATAAGAAGCTGGCCATGCACATCGTTCAGATGGCAATGCACAACACTTTCCTTCTGTCACAATGTGCAGGCCAAACTTCTACGTCGTACCTTCACTTCCAGGAGGTAGTTATCAAGGCACTGATATTTGGCAGTGGTGATGGAGCGAGCCCCACTACCTCCGAAACTGAAGGACCTTGAATTGTACCAGGCCAGCATTTCCCGGGAGAGGTCCCTCAAGCAGGAAAAAATGTAAGTCACAAAAGAGGTGCAGAGTGTGTTGCAAAAGGGGAATACGCAAGGACACCACTTACCAATGCGACACCTGCCCCGACAAACCTGGCCTGTGCATGAAAGAATGCTTCAGAAGGTACCATACTTCCATGCACTACTAAATTAATTTCTGACGTATGACAACCTGATGAACACTACACAACTGACTTAGTGTTCGTCAGGTTGTCATACGTCAGTTGTCTAGTGTTCGTCAGGTTGTCCTACACAACTGACGTATGACACTCCATTATAGAATTCACAAATCAGGTATCAGTTCCAAAAAGGAGGCACTTATTGGGCATTTGCACTGTTTAGGCACATCAGGGGCTCTGAGAAAGTGACATGACGCCCGCAGACCATTCCATCAAAGTCGGCATTCCAAAGCGTCACTCCTTCCCTTCCGAGCCTTGACGTGCGCCCAAACAGTAGTTTTCTCCAATACATGGGATGTCAGCGTACTCAGGAGGAATTGGACAACATATTTTGAGGTCCACTTTCTCCTGTTACCCTTGTGAAAATATATTTTTTTTACATTTTTGCGGAAAAAATGTATTTTTTTTTATTTTCACAAGTCAACGTTATAATTTTCTGTGAAGCACCTGGGAGTTCAAGATGCTCACAACACATCTAGATAAATTCAATGGGGGTCTAGTTTCTAAAATGGGGTGACTTGTGGGGGGGTTTCCACTGTTTAGGCACATCAGGGGCTCTGAGAACGTGACATGACGCCGGCAGACCATTCCATCAAAGTCTGCATTCCAAAGTGTCACTCCTTCCCTTCCGAGCCCTGACATGCACCTAAACAATGGCTTTCCCCACATATGGGGTATCAGCGTACTCAGGAGAAATTGCACAACAACCTTTGGGGTCCAATTTATCCTGGTACCCTCGTGAAAATAAAACAATTGCGGCAAAAAGATAATTTTTGTGGGAAAAAAATGATTTATTTTTCACAACTCTACGTCATAAACTTTTGCGAAACACTTGGGGGTTTAAAGTGCTCACCACACATCTAAATAAGTTCCATAAGGGGTCTAGTTTCCAAAATGGGGTCACTTGTGGGGGATTTCCACTGTTTAGGCACATCAGGAGCTCTCCAAACGCGACATGGGGTCCACTGTCAACACCAGCGAGTTTTGGATTGAAAATGTCAAATGGCGCTCCTTCCCTTCCGAGCCCTGCCGTGCGCCCAAACAATGGCTTTCCCCCACATATGGGATACTAGCGTACTCAGAAGAAATTACACAACAACTTTTGGTTTCTAAATTCTCATGGTACCTTTGTGAACGTGAAAAAATTGGGGTCTAAAGTAGAATTTTAGTGAAAAAAAGTTAAATGTTCATTTTTTCCTTTCGCGTTCAATTAATTGCTGTGAAGCACGTAAAGGGTTAATAAACTTCTTGAATGTGGTTTTGAGCACCTTGAGGGGTGCAGTTTTTAGAATGATGTCACTTTTGGGTATTTTCTGTCATAAAGACCCAAAAGACCCATAAAGTGACTTCAAATGTAAAGTGGACCCTAAAAAAAATGGTTTTGTAAATTTTGCTGTAAAAATGAGAAATCGCTGGTCAACTTTAAACCCTTATAGCTCCCTAACAAAAAAAAAATTTTGTTTCCAAATTTGTGCTGATGTAAAGTAGACATGTGGGAAATGTTATTTATTAACTATTTTGTGTGACATATCTCTCTGATTTAAGGGCATGAAAATTCAAAGTTTAAAAATTATGAAATTTTATTTTTTTTTGCCAAATTTCTGTTTTTTTCACAAATAAACGCAATTGATATCGAATTTTTTTTACCACTATCATGAAGTACAATATGTCATGAAAAATCAGTCTCAGAATCAGGGGATCCGTTGAAGCGTTCCAGAGTAATTACCTCATAAAGTGACAGTGGTCAGAATTGTAAAAATTGGCCTGGTCATTAACGTGCAAACCACCCTGGGGGGTAAAGGGG
This sequence comes from Phyllobates terribilis, assembly GCF_046119375.1. Taxonomy (NCBI): domain Eukaryota; kingdom Metazoa; phylum Chordata; class Amphibia; order Anura; family Dendrobatidae; genus Phyllobates; species Phyllobates terribilis. The sequence continues at coordinate 796,018,573 of NW_027362761.1, forward strand.
TTAATATGCTTGGATACAGCACTCTGTGAACAGCCAGCTTCTTTAGCAATGACCTTTTGTGGCTTACCCTCCTTTCCCATGATTGTGGAGCCTACTGAGACAGGCTTAGGGACCTTTTTAAATGCTTAGGAATCCTTTGCAGGTGTATTTTGTTAATTATTCTAATTTACTCAGATAATGACTTTTCTGTTTTCATTGGCTGTAAGCCATAATCATCAACATTAACATAAATAAACACTTGAAATAGATCACTCTGTTTGTAATAACTTTTTGATGATATTCTAATTTAGTGAGAAGCACTTGTATATGGTGTAGGGGTGCAACTCTCCGGTAGACACTAGTGCACACACGGGGATCCGATTTTGGTGTTCAAACAGTTAGCAGTTTATTGAAAGTCCATAAACAGTCATGGCTTATAAAACAAAACAGCCTTTTCCTGGCATAAAAAGTAAAAATAAACAGTTCACATGACAGCACGGGCACACCAGTTTGGATAACAGTCATATTCTCACAGACTCTGGCAGAGACTGTTCTACATAGAAGCTGGTATTGCACCTCCACACATAGACAAATTTCTGAGGCAGCACAGCTGCCTTATAAATGACCTGCAAAGCCTTGATTGGAAAATAGGAATGACCAGTTCCGCCTAGCTCTTCCAGTCGTTCCTTAAACCCAGACCCAAAATACAGGATCATTAACCCCTTTACCCCCCAGGGTGGTTTGCACGTTAATGACCGGGCCAATTTTTACAATTCTGACCACTGTCACTATGAGGTAATTACTCTGGAACGTGTCAACAGATCCCCCTGATTCTGAAATTGTTTTTTTGTGACATATTGTACTTTATGATAGTGGTAACATTTCTTCGATATCACTTGTGTTTATTTGTGAAAAAAATGGAAATTTGGCGAAAATGTAGAAAATTTTGCAATTTTCAAACTTTGAATTTTCATGCCCTTAAATCAGAGAGATATGTCACACAAAATACTTAATAAATAACATTTCCCAAATGTCTACTTTACATCAGCACAATTTTGGAACTAACATTTTTTTGGTTAGGGAGCTATAAGCGTTAAAAGTTGACCAGCGATTTCTCATTTTTACAACAAAATTTATAAAACCATTTTTTTTAGGTACCACATCACATTTGAAGTGGCTTTGAGGGGCCTTTATGGCAGAAAATACCAAAAAGTGACACCATTCTAAAAGTTACACCCCTCAAGGTGCTCAGAACCACATTCAAGAAGTTGAATGAACCCTTCACGTGCTTCACACCAATTAATTGAACGTGAAAGGAAAAAATTAACATCTAACTTTTTTTCACTAAAATTTTATTTTAGACCCCAATTTTTTTATTTTCTTAAAGGTGCCAGGAGAAATTAGACCCCAAAAATTGTTGTGCAATTTCTCCTGAGTACGCCGATACCTCTTATGTGGGGAAAGCCATTATTTGGGCGCACGGCAGGGCTCGGAAGGGAAAGAGCAGCAATTGACGTTTTCAATGCAAAACTCGCTGGAATTTACAGCGGACACCATGTCGCATTTGGAGAGCCCCTGATGTGCCAAAACAGTGGAAACCCCCCACAAGTGACCCCATTTTGGAAAATAGACCCTCAATGAATTTATCTAGATGTGTGGTGAACACTTTGAACCCCCAGGTGCCTCACAGAAAATTATAATGTTGACTTGTGAAAATTAAAAAAAAAAAAATTTCCACAAAAATGTTAAAAAAAATATTTTCACAAGGGTAACAGGGGAAAGTGGACTTCAAAATCTGTTGTCCAATTTCTCCTGAGTACGCTGATACTCCATGTGTTGGAGAAAACTACTGTTTCAGGACCCAGAAGGGAAGGAGTGACAGTTTGGAATGTAGACTTTGATTGAATTGTCGGTGGGCGTCATGTCACGTTCTCAGAGCCCCTGATGTGCCTAAACAGTGGAAATGCCCAACAAGTGCCCCCTTTTTGGAACTGATACCCGATTTGTGAAGTTTATAATGTAGCTTCATACGTCAGTTGTGTAGGACAACTTGACGAACACTACACAACTGACCTCACAACCTGACGAACACTACGTCAGTTGTGTAGTGTTCATCAAGTTGTCATACGTCAGAAATTAATTTAGTAGTGCATGGAAGTATGGTACCTTTTAAAGCATTCTTTCATGCACAGGCCAGGTTTGTCGGGGCAGGTGTCACATTGATAAATGGCGTCCTTGCGTTTTCCCCTTTTATAACACACTTGGCACCTCTTTTGTGACTTACCTTTTTTTGCGACTTGAGGGATCTCCCCTGGGAAATGCTGGCCTGGTACAATTAAAGGTCCTTCAGTTTCGGAGGTACTGGGGCCCGCTCCATCAACGCTGCCAAATATCAGGGCCTTGATAACTGACTCCTGGAAGTGAAGGTACGACACAGAAGTCTGGCCTGCACATTGTGACAGAAGGAAAGCGCTGTGCATTGCCATCTGTACAAGGTGCACTACCAACTTCTTTTACCACACCTTGGCCTTTCTCAAAGCACTGTACACTTGGAGGACTTGATCAGAGAGATCAACTCCCCCCATGCACTTGTTGTACCCCACTACACAGTCTGGTTTGACGACCTGTATAGTGGAACCTCCCTGTGACCCCCTGTGGTGCATGCTCTGCCCCAGCCATCTGATTGGTGACATTGATTGCACCAATCAGACATGGCTGGGGCAGAGCATACACCATAGGGGATCACAGGGAGGTGACACCTCCCTGTGACCGCCCGGTCATCTGTATTCAGGGACTCTGATTGGAGCGATGTCATCATCGATCGCTCCAATCAGAACAGTCTGGGGGCTATCATCACATTACAGTGGGTCATGGGGCGGTGACAGGCAGGTCACAAGCCGGTCACCGCCCCGTGACTGCCCTGTCACCATGCGGTCACGCTACGATCGGTGCGATCGATGTGATCGGCTATCACACCGATCATATCGCTTTGGGGTCAGGGCTGGGGTCTCCTAGCAACAGCAATCTGATTGCCGGAAACAGTGAGAATGCTGTGATTGGCTGTTCAGAACAGCCAATCACAGCGATCGTGGATGCGGGGAGGCTGTGACACCCACCAGGATGCCGGCGCTATCTACCCTAAGGTAAGATGGCGCCGGAAATTTAATGCGATCACCGCGACTTTGGTTGCAGGACCGCATTAAAGACCATAACCTAATAGTACGTCATTGGTCCAATGGGCCCAAGTCACCAAAACGTACTATTAGGTCACACATCAGAAAGGGGTTAAAACAAATCCTGTCAGCACTATATGTGTTGGAGCATGCTCTTTCCAGGTTTCACATTACCAAGGTGCCTAGCCTTGGCGGCACAAATCTCCCATCCAGTACCTGTCCAGCTGCATCCTTACAATGGCTATGGGTAAACTGACTTCCTTATTGCTGATAGGGTGAATGAGCGCTCCCATTTGATTGATAGTTCAAACCATGGGCTTTGTACTACAGGCTTAAATTGTGAGATCCCAAGTCTGCGCAATGAGGCTGTTTTGTCTCTGCAGCATTGGAAGTGCAGCAAGAAAGAAGTAGACCAGAATCAAAAGCTAACTTATAGTCCAGCAATCTCAGCCAGCCACAGTTCAGTGCTTACAAGCACAGTAGGAAAGAGCTTACAAGCATTGAGCATATATACAGTGCCTTGAAAAAGTATTCATACCCGTGAACATTTTCACATTTTTTCACCTTACACCCACAAACTTAAATGTATGTTATTGGGATTTTAAGTGATATACCAACACAAAGTAGCAAGTATTTGTGAAGTGTAATGGAAATAATACATGGTTTTCTAATTATTTAAAAAACATATATCTGAAAAATGTGATGTGCATTTGTATTCAGCCCCCTGTAGTCTTATACCTCTAAATAAAATCCTGAGTGGACAATTGCACCCAGAAGTCCCATAATTAGTAAATTGAATCCACCAGTGTGTAATTTATTCTCAGTATAACTACAGGTGTTCAGAGAAGGCCTTAGAGGAACACATCACAAAGGTCAGGCATAACGTTCTGGAGAAGAGTAAAGCAGGGTTAGATTATAAAAAATAGCCTAAAATCTGAACATCTATAGGAGCAGTATTCAATGCACCATCTAAAAATGGGAGGAGTATGGCATAACTACAAAACTATTAATACATGGCAGTCCACCTAAACTGATAACCCAAGAAAGGAGAGCACTAATTAGAGAAGCTGCCAAGATGGTCACTCTGGAGGAGCTGCAGATATCCACTGCTCAGGTGGGAGAATCTGTCCACAGCACAACCATTAGTCACATACTCCACAAATCTGGCCTTTATGAAAGAGAGTCAAGAAGAAAGACATTTTTGAAAGCAAGATATAAGAAAGTAACCCTGCACATCACTCTGAAAACACCAACCTCCCCATCAAACATGGTGGTGGCGGCGGCATCATGCTGTGGGGACGCTTTTCTTTAAAAGGGACAGAGAAGCTTGTCAGAGTTGATGGGAAGATGAATACAGGGCAGTTCTGGAGGAAAAACTGCCAAGAGGCTGCAAAAGACTTGAGACTGGGGCATAGGTTCACATTTCAGCAGGACAATGACCCTGCCAGAGTTATAATGCCATAACTGCCAGAGTTATCATGGGATGGTTTAGATCAAAGCAAATACATGTGTGTGTGAAAGGCCCAGACACAATCCAAACTTAAATCTAATTGAGAATCTGTGGCAAGACTTGAAAATTGCTGTTCACAGACGCTCTACATATAATCTTACTGAACTAGAGCTAGTGTGCAAAGAAGAATGGGCAAAAATGTCAGTCTCTAGATGTGCAAAGCTGGTAGAGGTAGTACTCAAAAAGACTTGCAACATTAATTGCAGTGAAAGTTGGTCCTACAAAGTAATGACTCAAATACAAATGCATGTCACAATTTTCAGATTGATATTTTTAAAATAATTAGAAAACCATGTATCATTTCCTTTAATTCCTTTACACTTCACAAATATTTGCTACTTTGTGTTGATAGATCACATAAAATCCTAATAAAATACATTTCAGTTTGTAGGCGTAACATGAAAAAATTCACAGGGTATGAATACTTTTTCAAGGCATTGTAGCTGTGGTGACTGGTTTCCATGGTAATCAGCAGTAAAATATAAAATAAAAGCATTAACATCAGGAGAACAGGGCTAAATTGGAAACTTGCTTGTTTTTTTGAACACTATCCAACCATTTCTATTTATGAAGGTGTGAATAACTTTAGAGTAAGGCAGAGGCTTAGCTAGGGGTTCAGCTCAGGGGAGTGAAACTTCTGAGTGGGCCCCTAACCAGGTAACCCTGATTACAACTACGGTGGTGCACCCTAAGGCCACGGCTCCACTATCAGTATTTGGTCAGTATTCGGTCAGTATTTTTTCTCAGGAGTGGGAGCCAAAACCAGGAGTGGGTGATAAATGCAGAATTGGTGACGTGTTTCTATTATACCTATTCTCTGATTGTTCCTCACCTGGTTTTGGCTCCCACTCCTGAGAAAGCATACTGATCGAATACTGACCAAATACTGATAGTGGGGCCGCGGCCTAATAGTGGATGTAGGGGAACCTCAGCAGATGACCGCGCTTACTGAAAATAATCTCTATACAAAGACCAACACTGATAATGTCATATGGCAACCATATAGTGGTAGATACGAGTGATGAGCGAGCACTAAAATGCTCGGGCACTCGTTGCTCGGGTCGAGCAGATTGGAATGCTTGAATGCTTGGTCCAAATAACGAGCCCAATGTAAGTCTATGGGAAACTTGAGCATTTTTCCGGCGCCCCCCCTGGCCGTCTGTAGAGGGCCTAAAAATTGCCCAAATCAATGGGAACAGTGCTCAAATGACATGGGAACAGCATGGAGAAGACCCCTGGAAGCATTTCTGACTCCCAGGTCACTGCTGTCAACAATGTTGTCAGAGGTATTACGCCACAATAAAACATACAAAAACGAAACCAAAATAATTTATCAGGGAAAAATGTTAAGGAACATCCTTTCCAGGGTAATGACTTGTATATAAGGCAAAATAAATATACAAAAACAAAAATCCTCCTCCACACCTTGGGCTATATTCATACGTACCGTTTTTGATGCGTTTTTGCACTTTTGCATTGCTTTAAACGGTGAAAATACATTCACCGGTAAATGTCATTTTAACATTTTACTACTTTATCTTGCCATGTGGTGTGTGAGACATAATCAGACACATCCTGTTTCATTTATGAAGGAGGGACTCTGAAAGTCACAAACACAATTTTTATAGGGCCATCAGGCAGCCCTTACTATTCTTAATGGGCCAGCAGTCGGCTATGCTTTGTTGTTCCCATTATTAAAGAGTGGGTCTCCTATACTGTTACTGGGTATGCAGTTGTGACGCCCCTGAGGGTTCAGTCGCCACAGAGGTACTGCACCTCACCCAGAGGTATGGCATCTCCTTCTCTCAGGTAAGGATGGACTACTGCCCTGGGACCCCAACACCTGCACTCAACATTACACTACTCCAGGCCGGCTGGAAGGACATTATGCACTTCTTCTGCTGCCCTGTCCCTGGCTGGAGTGGGGGGAACCAAAGAGAGGGGGAACCAGTAGTGGGTGTGGGTGGAGGACGTAGAACAGGGGAGCACTTAGAGAATAGATATATATAGGGAGCCATCTTAGTTAGTGAGTTAGAGTGGGTTCAGTGAGTGAGTGATGCAGTGAGAGAAAGGAGGAGGGGAGCAGAGTCTCTTCAGGAGCTCTGCTCCATAGTGGGGCCTAGTGAGAGGGGAGTCAGGGAGGAAGGCTCCGTTACAGAAGGGATCCCAGGGGGTGCGATGAGTGCAGGACGGCAGCCGTACGCCCGAATCTGCCAAGTGTCAGAGGGATCAGGCCGCAGGAAGGGAACCGGTCCCTGGCCCAGCCGTGTTACTCCAGGTCTCGGCTGGAAAATGAGAGGGTCCTGCACTTTCATGGTGCAGTTGCCACAACCTCACCCTAGCCGCCGTGAAGGGCACCAAGTAGGTCAGGGAACTCCAGGTTGCCCAGAGGGATCTCAGAGTACCCGATCGGGACTGTGTGTGGGGGAGTGCAGGGCAGGAGGGAGAAGACCCAGCGCGGGAAGTCGGTCAAGGAAGGAACATAAAGACAGGGGGTCCCGTTAAGTGCTTCTAATATACCTAAAGGAGTGCTGAACCCCTGCCTGGCAAACGCAGTGCGACGCGGGAGTCTGACACCTGGACAGTGTACCTAAGGAACCTTAAAGAACTGTGAGTAAACTCGGATGACTGCACTCCGCTGTCTCTGTCAGTTATTTCCACCCCGCTACCGCTCCTGCACTACAACGCCCGGCATCACCAACTGCACCTACACTGCCCCGGTGGCCCGCTCCGCCTGTGGGGAGCAGAAACATCACAGCTGCCATCCCATCACCCCCGGAGATCTGCAGCAGCGCCGGTACTCATTACCGGGAACCACAGGTGGCGTCACGAGACAAAACTGTTAACAAAACCCCCCTTTTAAAGGAGTGACCCCAGGGTACGGGCCCGGGAGCCGACTGCCATGACATCCCACAGAAGGTCAAGGCCCGGGTACCGAGTTTCCCCCATATCCCCCTGGGCGAGTCACAGTGACTGCAAGGGCTGCCAAAAATTCGGACGCACCCCTATACCCCTTTGAAGAGACAAATAGGAGGGCCTCAGTAAAAAAAAATGGAGTGGGTCTCCTATAGTGGTAATGCCCATGCAGTGACTGCAAGGGCTGCCAAAATTTGGGAAAAACCCCAATAACAATTTAAAGACACATAGAGGTGGGCCACAGTAATGACATGTTCCCATTAGAAAGGAGCGGGTCTGCTATACAGTTATAGGGTATGCAGTGAGTCCAACGGCTGCCATAATTAAGGAAAAACCCCAATACCAATTTAAAGACACATAGAGCTGGGCCACAGTAATAACATGCTCCCATTAGAAAGGAGAGGGTCTGCTATCCAGTTATAGGGTATGCTGTGAGTCCAACGGCTGCCAAAATTTACGAAAAACCCCAATACCAATTTAAAGACACCTAGAGATGGGTCACAGTAACGACATGTTCCCATTAGAAAGGAGTGAGTCTGCTATACAGTTATAGGGTATGCAGTGAGTCCAACGGCTGCCAAAATTTAGGAAAAAGCCCAATACCAATTTAAAGACACATAGAGCTGGGCCTCAGTAACGACATGTTCCCATTAGAAAGGAGCGGGTCTGCTGTCCAGTTATAGGGTATGCAGTGAGTCCAATGGCTGCCAAAATTTTGGAAAAACCCCAATACGAATTTAAAGACAAACAGAGCTGGGCCACAGTAACGACATGTTCTCATTAGAAAGGAGCGGGTCTGCTATCCAGTTATAGGGTAGGCAGTGAGTCCAACAGCTGCCAAAATTAAGGAAAAATCCCAATACCAATTTAAAGACATATAGAGCTGGGCCTCAGTAACGACATGTTCCCATTAGAAAGGAGCGGGTCTGCTATACAGTTAAAGGGTATGCAGTGAGTCCAACAGCTGCCAAAAATTTGGAGGGACTCCAATGTCCCTTGCAAGAGATGTAGAGGTTGGAGGGCCTCCTAAAAACAATATTCCCATTATTATTTATTATTATAGCGCCATTTATTCCATGGCGCTTTACATGTAAGAAAGGGGTATACATAGCAAAAACAATTACAATAATCTTGAACAAAACATGATGGAGCGAGGACCCTGCCCGCGAGAGCTCACAGCCTACAAGGGATGGGTGAGGATACAGTAAGTGAGCATAGGGCTGGTCGTGCAGCGGTATGGTGGAGCGGTGGTTACTGCTAGTTGTACGCTTGTCGGAAGAGGTGGGACTTCAGGTTCCTTTTGAAGGCTTCCACGGTAGGGAAGAGTCTTATATGTTGGGGTAGAGCGTTCTAGAGTAGGGGGAATACACGGGAGAAATCTTGTATGCGATTGTGGAAAGAGGAGATAAGAGGGGAGTAGAGAAGGAGATCTTGTGAGGATCGGAGGTTGCGTTCGGGTGTGTACCGGAATGCTAGGTCAGAGATTTATGGAGGAAACAGGTTGTGAATGGCTTTGCATGCCATGGTTAGGGTTTTGAACTGGATTCTCTGGGTAATGGGGAGCCAGTGAAAAGATTGACAGAGAGGAGAGGCCGGGGAAAAGCGGGGGGACAGGTGTATTAGTCGGGCAGCGGAGTTTAGTATAGATTGGAGGGGTGTGAGAGTGTTGGAAGGGAGGCCACAGAGCAGAAGGTTGCAGTAGTCAAGGCGGGAGAGGATGAGGGCATGCACAGGTGTTTTTGCAGATTTATGGTTGAGGAATGTGCGAATCCGGGAGATATTTTTAAGTTGGAGTCGGCAGGAAGTAGAAAGGGCTTGGGTATATGGTTTGAAAGAGATGTCAGAGTCCAGGGTTACCCCAAGGCCATGAGCTTGCAGGACTGGGGAGAGTGGATAGATAGGTCAGTTGGGGGGGTTGAGTGAGATGGCGGAAAGATGATGAATTCTGTTTTATCCATGTTAAGTTTTAGAAATCTAGCAGAGAAGAAGGATGAAATAGCGGACAGACATAGTGGGATTTTGGTTAGTAGGGAGGAGATATCGGGTCCAGAGAGGTAGATCTGTGTGTCATCGGCATAGAGGTGATACTGAAAGCCATGAGACTCTATGAGCTGTCCCAGGCTTAAGGTGTAGATGGAGAAGAGCAGGGGTCCTAGAACTGAACCATGGGTAACACAGACAGATAGGGGGCGAGATGAGCAGGTGGTATATGAGTGGGAGACACTGAATCTCCGGTCTGTTAGGTATGAGGAGATCCAGGATAGGGTCAAGTCTGTGATGCCGAGAGATGACAGAGTCTGTAGTAAGAGGGAATGCTCCACTGGGTCGAAGGCAGATGACAGGTCCAGGAGGAGGAGGACAGAGTAGTGTCTCTTGAATTTGGCAGTTAGTAGGTCGTTGGTGACTTTAGTCAGTGCAGTTTCAGTAGAATGGTGCAGTCGGAAACCAAATTTTAGGCAGTCGAAGAGGGAGCAGGAGGAGAGGTGGGAGGACAGATCAGAGTGGACGTGTTGTTCCAGTAGTTTTGAATCATAGGGGAGAAGTGATATGGGGCGATAGCTAGTCAGAGAGGAAGGGTCAAGGGAGGACTTTTTGAGGATGGGTGTGATTGAGGCATGTTTGAAGCATGAGGGGAAGACGCCAGTTGTTAGTGACAGGTTGAAAAAGTGGGTTAGGGTTGGGATGAAGATAATTGTAAGGTTTGGGATGAGGTGGGATGGGATTGGGTCAAGTTTACAGGAGGTGAAATGTGATTTGGAGAGTAAAGAGGAAAGTTGATCTTCCGTAATGGTGGAGAAGGTGGTTTTGGAGGAGGAGGGTTGAGTGGATATGAGGAGGGGCTGTGGGGACTTTAGGCAAAAGCTTTATCTGATGGTATCAATCTTCTGCTTGAAGAATGAGGCAAAGTCTTCGGCTGAAATAAGAGGAGAGGGAGGAGGCACTGGGGGACGCAGGAGAGAATTGAAGGTGTTGAATAGCTGTTTGGGGTTGTGAGACAGGGAGGATATGAGAGATGAGAAGTATGTTTGTTTTGCTGCAGTGAATGTGGACTTGAAGGTAGTGAGGGACTGTTTGAATGCGGTGAAGTGCTCTTTGGTGTGGGACCTTTTCCATCTACGCTCAGCGACCCTGGAGGCCCGTCGCAGTTCTTTAGTTAGGCTGGTGTGCCAGGGTTGCCTGTTGATTGTTCGAGCTTTGGTCTGTGTGAGGGGGACGACCGAATTGAGAGCTGCAGCTGTTGTGGTGTTGTGTAAAGTGGCAGCAACGTCTGCATCATGTAAGGAACTGATGTCTGTAAGAGGGAGGAGGGATTCAGAGAGTGAGTGTAGGTCAAGGTGTTTAAGATTTCTGCGAGGGTGTGCAAGTTTGTGGAGTGGGGATTGTGGATCTGTAAAGGAGAGGGTAGAGAATGTAAGTAGGTAGTGGTCAGAAAGAGGGAGGGGTGAGTTAGAGAGGTTAGACAGGTAGCAGAGGCAGGTGAAGATGAGGTTCAGAGGGTGGCCATCTTTGTGGGTGGTTGCGGAAGACCACTGAGTAAGGCCGAAGGAGGAAGTGAGGGATAGAAGCTTAGAGGCAGCTGGGAGGGAAGTGTCAATGGGGATGTTGAAGTCGCCCATGAGGATAGTGGGGATGTCAGTGGAAAGGAAATTAAGTAGCCAGGTGGTGAAGTGGTCAAAGAAGGTGGTGGCTGACCCTAAGGGACGGTAAATGACAGCCAGTTGGAGGTTGGAGGGGGAGTAGATGCGCACACAGTGCACCTCAAAAGCAGGGAGAGTAACGGAGGGCAGCAGTGGGATTTGGGTGAAGGAGCAATTATCTGATAGGAGGAAGCCTACTCCTCCACCATGCTTGCCAGTGGGGCGGGGTGTGTGGGAAAGGTGGAATCCACCGTACGAAAGTGCAGCAGGAGAGGCCATGTCGGAGGGGGTGAGCCAGGTTTCAGTGATGCCAAGGAAGGAAAGCTTGGTAGTGATGAAGAGATCGTGAATGTAGGAAAGTTTGTTGCAGACGGAGCGAGCGTTTCATAGAGCTCATGTTAGAGGGACTGCGGAAGAGGGGGCTGGGTGGATGATTATAAGGTGAGAAGGGTTGCGAGAGCTTGTGATAGATCGTGGGTAGGAGGTGGAAGTGACTGTGGGGATGTTGTGAGGAGGACCAGGATTTGGGGAGATATCACCAGCTGTGAGGAGGAGCAGAGAACGTGTTAGTAGATAGGAGCAGGAGAGAGCGTGAGGTGGCTTTCTGTGTTTTGAGACACAGGATAGAATGTTGAGGAATAGTTCTGAGGAGGAGGTGAGATGAATGGGGAGGATGGAGGTAGAGATGAATAGTTCATTGCTAGGTGTAGGGATTAGGGGTGGTTGTAAAAAGTGAAAGGATTAAGGGGGTGAAAGTGAAAACAAACACAAACATTGTTTACTGTGACTTAGTATCCAGTTACCTTCAGGTTCAATTCGGGTATAATTCAGAATTAGGAAACGGGTCTCCTATACTGTTTTCCTATGCAGTGAATGAAACAGCTGACAAAAATTTGGAGGCACTTCAATGCCCCTTGCAAGAGACGTAGAGATCAGAGAGCCTCATGAAAACAATGTTCCCATTATTGGGAAGTGAGTCTCCCATACTGTTTGTCTATGCCGTGAATGCGACAGCTGCCAAAAATTTGGAGGAACTCCAATGTTCCTTGCAAGAGACGTAGAGGTCTGAGGGCCTCCTGAAAACAATGTTCCCATTATTAGCAAGTGGGTCTGCCATACAGTTTACCTATGCAGTGAATGCAACAGCTGCCAAAAATTTAGAGGAACTCCAATGTCCCTTGCAAGAGACGTAGAGGTCGGAGGGCTCCTGAAAACAATGTTCCCATTATTAGGAAGTGGGTCTCATATACTGTTTGCCTATGTAATGAATGCAACGGCTGCCAAAAATTTGGAGGAACTCCAATGCTTCTTCCAAGAGACGTAGATATGGTGATATGGTAGATATTGTGGTGATATGGTGTTGGAGGATGAGGATGAGGAGAAGGAGGAGGACAAGAGCAAATAGACAAAATCAGGAAGTGTATACCCATGTCTGGGTGTGAAGACAGAGGTGCATGCGAATAGAGTTAGACCTCCCAAAAAAAAGACTGTATTTGAGTTTATGCTATGCTGCTATCATTCAGTGGTGTTGAGAAGTCTGGCCCAATCCAGACCTTATTTATTTTTTATAAGAGTCAGCCTGTCAGCATTTTCAGTTGACAGGCGGATGGGCCTAATAATAATCATTTTTATTTTTATAGCGCTAACATATTCCACAGCACTTTACAATTTTAGGTGGGACTTATACAGACAATACAGACGTTACAGAATAAGAATAACTCATATCAAAAGGAGTGAGGGCCCTGCTCGCAAGCTTACAGTCTATGAGGAAATAGGGGAGACACAAAAGGTAAATAAAACATATGTTGTATAATACAGCCATAATATACTAAATCGGGTATGTACCTAAACCTACATGAACTGGTCGCCAGCCAGTATATGTACAGTCCAGACAGAGGCTATTCACTGCATGGATGGTATGAATATTAATTTAAAGAAAATTTTAATATGGGCCAAACTAGGACAGTTAGATACTGTAAGTATGTTGATGCGATAGGCCAGTCTAAAGAAATGAGTTTTTAGGGAACGCTTAAAGCTGTGGGTATTGGGAATTAATCGAACTGTCCTGGGTAGTGCATTCCAAAGAATTGGCGCAGCACGTGAGAAATCTTGGATACGGGAGTGGGAAGTTGGGATTATGGAGGATTTTAGTTTTAAGTCATTGGCAGAATGGAGGGCACAGGTAAGGTGGTAGACTGAGACGAGGGAGGAGATGTAGGGGGGTGCTGAAGCATGGAGCGCTTTGTGGGTAAGAGTGATAAGTTTATATTGAACTCTGTAGTGGATGGGTAACCAGTGCAATGACTGGCACAGGGAAGAGGCATAGGTGTGGGTGAGGAATATGATCCTGGCTGCTGTGTACAGGATGGATTGGAGAGGGGAAAGTTTAGCAAGAGGGAGACCAATTAGTAAAGAGTTGCAATAGTCCAGACGAGAATGAATAAGAGCTACAGTAAGAATTTCTGCCGAGTCAAAAGTAAGAAAAGTTCTGATATTGGTTATAACTCCACCAGCAGCACTAAAAACCCGCTGACAAAATGCTAGTGGCAGGGCAGGCCAGGACCTCCAAGGCGCAGAGAGCCAGTTTATGCCACGTGTCCAGCTTGGATACCCAATGATTATAAGGCACAGAGGAATCACGGAGGACGTTGGTAAGGTCGGTAAGGTACTCCCTCAGCATCTTCCGAAACTTTTCCCACCTTATGAGAGTACCCCGCGCCTCAGGACATGTGCGATGGGAGGGTCTGAGAAAACTGACCCAGAACTTTGCCAGTGTTCCCCTGCCTCTGCTGGATTGGAGTTGTGTCTCTCTAGCCTGTACTACTTGCTTGTCCAATGAACTGTGACCTCTGCCGCCAGCGTTTTCAGATGGGAATTTTTAAAAAATTCCGCAACAAGGGCATTCTGGTACTGCCCCATTTTATTAGGCCTGTCCAGCAAAAGAATAAGAGACAGAAAGTTCTCCTTGTAGCGTGGGTCTAGAAGTGTCACCAACCAGTAATGAATGTCACCCAAAATTTGAACAATGCGAGGGACATGGGAAAGGCAGCGTAACATAAACTCAGCCATGTGTGCCAGACTGCAAAGAGGCAAGACTTCCATGTCCTCACCAAGAGGATGACTGACCATGCTCTCCTCCTCCTCCCTGTCCGCAGGCCATCCACGCTGAACAGATGGTATGACAGCTGTGCAGGTAGTACCATCTATAGCGCAGGAAACTAGCTCCTGTTCTTCCTCCTCTTCCTCATTGTCACCCAATCAGCGTTGGGATGAGATGAGGTTGGGCTGTGTGAAATCACCCTGCATGGTTCCTATCTCATCGTGCTCCACCTGCAATGTATCCTCTTTAATTCTGAGCAGAGAGCGTTTCAGAAGACAGAGAAGCGGGATGGTGACGCTAATTATGGCGTCATCGCCGCTCACCATCTTGGTGGACTCCTCAAAGTTTTGGAGTATGGTACAGATGTCTGACATCCATGTTGACTCCTGAGGTCTTATGTGTGGAGTCTGACCTGAATACTGATGGCCGAGTTGATGCTGGTAGTCAACAACTGCCCTCTTCTGCTCACAAATCCTTCCCAACATCTGCAATGTAGAGTTCCAACGCGTGGGGACATCGCACACCAGTTGGTGAGCTGGAAGCTGCAAATGCTGCCGAAGCACGGCAAGGGCGGCGGAAGCTGTAGCTGACTTTCTAAAATGGGAACACACGCAGCATACTTTGACAAGCAGATGTGACAGATCTGGGTAGGTTTTGAGAAACCACTGAACCACGAGGTTAAGCACATGGGTCAGGCATGGTACGTGTGTGAGCTCGCCTCGCTTCAGACCTGCCACCAGGTTCCGGCCATTGTCACACATGACCATGCCTGGCTGTAGCGTCAGCGGTGTCAGCCACAGATCAACCTGCTCTTTCAAAGCTGTCCACAACTCTTCAGCGGTGTGCGGTTTGTCACCTAAGCATATTAGCTTCAGCACAGCCTGTTGCCGCTTGGCCGAGGCAGTGCTTCCAGCTTCTGACTGATGTGGTCATTTCGGAGATGGAGGCTGAAGAGGAGGAGGAGGTGCAGGAGCTGTAGAATGTGGGGGCAAACCTGATTGACCCAGGGCCCGCAATCCTCGGCGTCGGGAGGACGTGTTCCGTCCCAAGGTCCGACTGGGTCCAGGCTTCCACTATATTAACCCAGTGTGCCGCAAGCAAGATCTACCGTCCCTGCCCACAAGCACTTGTCCACGTGTCCGTGGTTAGGTGGACTTTCCCAGTAACTGCGTTGTTGAGGCTAATGTTGTGGGACACATGCTCATGTAATGCGGGGACGGCACACCAGGAGAAATAGTGGCGGCTTGGGAAGGAGTACCGAGGGACAGCCGCAGCCATCAGGTTGCGGAAAGCTTCCGTCTCCACGAGCCTAAAAGGCAAAATTTCGAGCGCACGCAGTCGCGAAATGTGTGAATTTAGTAGTGTGGCCTGTGGGGCGTTGGCTGCGTATTTGCACTTGCGTTCCAAGGACTGGGGTAGGGACAACTGAACGCTGCGCTGGGACAAGGACGTGGACGTGCTTGCTGATGGTGCTAGTTGAGAGTGTACAACGACACGTGCAGGGTGGGAGGCATTTTCGCATGCGCCATGGACAGGGGATTGGCGTGCACGCACAACAGCGGAAGAAGCAGTGGTGTCACCCACAGACACTGTTTCTGGACCCTGGGGTTCGGCACACTTAGTAGGGTGCTTTGCTGCAATGTGCCTGATCATGCTGGTGGTGGTCAGGCTGCTAGTTTTGCTACCCCTGCTGATGCTGGCCTGGCAGGTGGTGCAAATGGCCTTTTTGGGGTTATCTGCAGAGTCTTTAAAAAAACAACCAGACTCGGGAAGACCTAACAGTTGTACTGGCAACTTCCGTCGTGGTGGTGTTACGGGGAATGCTTTCCCGCCTTGTGTCTGCGGCCACCACACTGCTTCTTCCTGCCTGTTGTGGTGCTACGCCTCCCTCCCCCTGTGTGCTGCTGTCCTCGCTCTGCATGTTCCCCTGCCAGGTTGGGTCAGTTACCATATCATCCACCACCTTGTCTTCCACTTCCGCTCCCTTGTCCTCCTCCTGACTTTCTGGCATTGTGTCTCATCATCATCATCATTCACCTCTTGCGACAGTAATTGCACTTTCCCACCGTTGCCTTCATGTGACCGTGGCTGCTCAAATATTTGGGCATCGCTACACGCGTTCTCCTCTTGACTTTTTGAAGCTGGCCGGACGAGAGGCCCGAATCTACAAATGGAAAAGTAAGAAAAACCTACAAGAAGCAAAATGAAAAGAAACCCACCTGTAAATAAATAAAAAGCAAGTGCATTTAAATAAAATAGGGTTCTTAATAACACTGTTTTTGATCAAAAATAGTATGAAAGCTATCCCACCAGCGACAAGGTGAACCCGTTCGGGATAGAACCTACTCTGTCTAATATTAAAAACCTTACCATGTGTCAAAGTTGACCTCTGTGTGAATAAGGGCAGACTGAGGCCCCGGGCCCAAACTAGGAACACCAGCCAAGGGAAGTTTTTTAAATGTGTTGCCCAGCTCTGGAAAAAGTGAACAGCTCTTCTGAGTGTCCAAGTGTGGAATTAGTTGTCTCCGGGCACTCGGCATGGTGGGGGGAAGGAGGATCAGGGTGAGGAATATGCGGTCTACTGAGACTGGACCGTGTGGAAGACAGGGTGGTAGTGGTGGTGGAAAAGTGACTTGAAGCATTATCTGCTATCCAACCAACAACCTTTCGACATTGCTCTGGGTTCAATAGTGGTGTGCTGCGATCCCCTAGCAATTGGGACAGGAAGGTCAGGCGACAAGATGTGGGTGTTTCTTGTGGCACAATTTCAGCTTGCCCACGGCCTCGGCCTCTGCATGCAACATCACAAATCACCATCACATCCACTTCCCCGTCCCTTGCCATGCACCTTGCCAATTTTAAATGGATGACAATATTTTCCACGTTCACTAGAAATGGCTGATTTTGAAACACAGTTATATGTGATACGTCTGACAGAGAACCACGGTTTTAAATAGCAGGCCTGTAATTTACTAATACTATTCTTCACAAATACCTAGTGTGAATAGCTTGACCGACACACTGCAACGAACTGGAAGTCAGAAATGGCTGATTTTGGAACACAGTTATATGTGAGATAAGTCTGACAGAGAACCACGGTTTTAAATAGCAGGCCTGTAGTTCAGTAATTCTATTCTTCTCAGAGACTTAGTGTGAATAGCTTGACCGACACACTGCAACAATATGAAAATGTAAGCCAATATTTTCCACATTCAGTTAAAATTTCTGGATTTTTATCGCTGTAATATGGAAAAGATCTGGCTGTATTCTGCAGTGCTAACAAGCAAATGGAGCAGAAAAAATGTGTACTCTGGATTGCTTTTTAAGCAAATAATCAGGATTAAGAAAATCTTTAAATGAGAAAGTGTGTCCAAACTTTTGGTCTGTACTGTATATATATATATATATATATATATATATATATATATATATATATATATATATATATACAGTGCAGACCAAAAGTTTGGACACACCTCATTTAAAGATTTTTCTATATTTTCACGACTATGAAAATTGTAGATTCACACTGAAGGCATCAAAACTATGAATTAACACAAGTGGAATTATATACTTAACAAAAAAGTGTGAAACAACTGAAAATATGTCTTATATTCCAGGTTCTTCAAAGTAGCCACCTTTTGCTTTGATGACTGCTTTGCACACTCTTGGCATTCTCTTGATAGTCATGAAAATACAGAAAAATCTTTAAATGAGGTGCGTCCAAACTTTTGGTCTGTACTGTATATGTTGTGGAATACCTATACTAACTATAACCAAGCAAATCTCTCCCTGACTCAGCAGCACCTCTCCCTACTCTGTCTGATTCCGGGGTACACTGTGACGAGCATAGCGGCGCCAAGTCTGATGACACTATGAGGCCAGCTAATCACTGTAATGCCACAACCAACGTGGCTACGGCATTACAGTGTGTGACAAGCGATCCCCGCATGTTCATTGGCTCTCAAAAGAGCGCCAAACATGCAGGGCGGGGACCCGAGTTCCCGTCCGAGCAACCCGGAAATACTCGCCGAGCTTGTCAAGCACTGTGATGCTCGGGCGAGCACCGAGCAGTGCGGAGCTTGTTCGCTCATCACTAGTAGATACCAGTCCTGCAGAACATACACGTAGTTACACTGCAGTTATAGATGGTAACTTACAGATGATGTTCTTTCTTTTGGAATCGTTCACTTTTCCCGTCTTTTCCATTTGGCCCAGACCAACATAACAACTTCTTCCAACCCGGACTCGTCTGCAGAGATTACAACAAAGAAACATTTGACTTCTCACATTACCAGCCGCGTCTCCATCTATTGCCAACTTGCACAAACGTCTCATCCTGCTGATACCCCAATACTGAGCCGCTGCTGCCGTATGTGTACCTATTACTGCACCTACTGTTTGGCATAACAGCGCTCCTCTTAGTGTCTCACACAGTAATGCCACCAATGTGCCACTCACATAGTAATAATGCCTCCTTTGTGCTTGCCAGATGGTAAAATTGCCTCCTACATATTAATGTCCTGTACAAGTACTCTAGAAAAGTGCTCACATTTTGCTCCTAGAATGTAATAATGCCCCATGTGCATCTTTGATGGTCACAGTACTCTGAGTGCCACAATAATGCTTCTTTAGTGCCCACTTAACATTCACTAATGTCCTCACACTGTATAAGGGCCCCACACAGTAGTCTGCACACTGTATGTTTGTCCCCACAAGTGTGCCACACACTGTATGTTTGTCCCAACGGTAGTCCGCACACTGTATGATTGCCCCCACGGTTGGCTTCAAACTGTGTAATGGCCCTCACATTAGCCCCCAAACTGTGTAATGGCCCCCACACTTTGAGGGCCCCTACAATGTATATACTCACCTAATTCAGGATTGCTGGGACTCTGACACCCAGTGCGTGCACCGGTGCCTCGGCCACTGCATCTCCCACTATGGAACAGAGAGCGGTAGTAGGGGGAAGAGCGTGTCTCCATGCACTACTGAACTACTGTATATTGGCGTGATATAGTTGAGAGTAGTTGTAGCTCCAGGTGGGTCCCTCTGAGTGCAACTGCCCCCTCTGGTAGCTATGTTACTTGGTTAAGGTGATCTATAGATTTCCTGAGCTCATGTTCCATAGGGAAGTCAGCAGCACATGTTACACACACGCCGCTAGGTTCAGATAGGGCGAGATGGGTTTCATGAATTTGTTGGAATCCTGGGGGAACCGTTACCCAGGGAGACCACAGGCTGCAGCTTCTCTCAGGCACACGATAGATTCAATTGCTGACTAGACACATCTGACAAGAGTCTTCATAAACAGTTGAACAGTGGAGTTTAATCAAGTACGGCCAGTGCCATTTAACTCTTTGAAGAAACAGGCTTCACCACAGTACAGTCCATTAAAGCAGGCACAGTAACGTCAGTCTCTTCAGTAGCATAATTCAGCACAGATTAGATCTCTTAGCAGCACACTTCTATGCATTCACAACCACAGGCTTTTCCTTCACAAGGACTCAATAGTACACAGCATTCTTTATCCTGCATGGAGATGGAGGGGGGGAGGGTTTGATGAGAGAGATAATACCTGTGACACGATTCCTTCCAGTCCTTATCTTTCTGCCCGATAATACTCTGCACTTTTAGTTCAGGGAGTCTATCTGACCCGTGTTTAGTTTCCCTCCTGAACTGAATTCTGTTCTCTTTCCTTCTTTGAGATACAGATCACACACCACCTTTCTCCCAGGCTCCAGCCTGACTAAAAAATAAGTTCCCCACAATCCCCCTGGGGCTCTGCTAAACACTCCCTGTCTCCTGTGACTGTGTTAACCCCTCTAGTTGCTGGATGCTTCTGGAGCACAACACTTCCTGTCTCCTGTGACTGTGTTACTGGATGCTTTTGAAGCAACAGCACTACTTCCGCATGTCACACAAAGAACCATGTAGATCTCGCTGCAGATTTCTCTGCAAGCAGCATATTTGGAAAACAATAAATATGTCTCCGCTCCAGGCACATCCCGGCCTTCACTGACAGCATTCTGTCCTGACTGGCTGCAGCGGTCACGAGACAGAATATCCGCACAGAAGGCCGGGATGTGCTGGGCCCTGTTTAGAAGCCCTGGTGGGACTGCAGAGATCACCCGAGGATGGCTTTTGAGGTTTTTTTAACATCCTTCTCGCAGAGATGCCACAAACTCCAGAGTGTTGCAAATTTATTGCAGGTTTCACCCACCCATTCTTGTATGTGGGGTTAAATTCACAAGAAACCCGCATAATAATAATCCGAATAAAAGCAACATGTGAATGAACTTAGAAGTGTCTCAGCCACTGAAGCCATTGTAGCTTCCCATTGTCCAAATGAATAACACTGATTCTGTACACTATATACACACAGCGCATCACGTGGGCACGTATACCGGAAGTCTGCACAAGTCCCACCTTTCCGCCAAAGCAGCCAATCCCGTAATGGGTCAGCTCTGCCCGACACCCCGGTCATGTGACCGTGACGTAATCGCGTGTCCTTTCGCCCAGTAAAGATGGCGGAGCTGCTGAAGCAGGCGCAGCTGCAGAAGAGGTACAGCGTCTCCTGGCCCCGGGACCTCGGGGCGTGCAGCGTGGGACGGCGCTTGTGTCCGGTACTGGGCTGTGTGCGGGTGACAGGGCATCCATTAATAGATGTGCCCCTTATTGTACCCTGTGTATGATAGCAACACCCACTCAGCTGTCCGATCAGTGCCCCTTTATAACAGTGTGCGGTTCATCATGACTGATGGATCCATAGTAGTCACTGACTAATCCCAGACACGCGGGGTCGCTGTGGAGCGATAATCAATGTAATCAAAGTGACTGCTTTATTCATGACAGGACATTGCTGTGGAAGTGCAGCCGCCGTACCCCATGGTGTGAGTGTAAAACACTGGCGGACCTGCACTCCCACACTCAGGACGGGTGCTCTGTGTATATAGCCCTTGTATAGGGTGCTGTAATGTGTAGTGCACCATCTATTGGCCCCGTCCCTACAGCTCGGTGCTGCCCTACGGTACCTCCTGCCAGCCCAGCATTCTCCCCATGGGGTGTGACCTCAGGAGCCGATGGATCTGCAGCGTACGCGGCCAGCCGATGGATCTGCAGCGTACGCGGCCAGCCGATGGATCTGCAGCGTGGCCCTAGTATAATGAGTGGGTTATACCCGTGCGGGTCAGCAATCAGCTGGCGTCGTAGCGGTTCCTCATTGCCTTGTGTTGCTTCATTCTGGTTTTCTTTGATCCTTTCACCATCTGTACATTTTCATCTTTTCAGCGTGAAGATTGCACCGGGAGCAGTTGTCTGCGTAGAAAGTGAAATTAAAGGGGATGTGACGATAGGTGGGTATATCCACGTAACCCTTGTGTTATACTTGCACCTGAGGAGCTATGGGACCCCCAGCCATATCAGCGTGATTGGCTCCTACATATGTGTTGGACAGTAAGTGCTTGCAATTGGGAGTGATGGTAAAAATCATTGATTCATGGAGTTTCATTGTCCAGGATTTTTTCCCCCACGAGGTTAAAGATATAGAAAATACCAAGCTCAGCGATACTCCACTACCCGGCGCAGTTCTGCCTCTCTGCTGCTACTCCCATCTTTGTTGACATCTGCAGTGGTGACCGCGTACTTCACCTTTGCAGCCAATCACTGAGCTCTGCAATGATGCTGTCAACAAAGACCAAAGTAGCTGAGAAGGACCTCTGGACTGGAGTATAGATGAGCTTTATTTTCTAACGCTGTAACGCTTTGGGTGACAAAATATATTCCAGGCCACCCCTCTTTAGACAGTGTACACCTTGCAACCATTTTATTTAAATTTCTCCAACGTCATTGCATCCTAAATTGATGAATAAAGCAAATTGTAACCCTTTAGACATACATTTTTGTTGCAGGTCGAATCAGGGGTGTATAGAGTGGGCTTTCTACTGGGCAGATGCTGGCTGTGTTACACCACCAGCATTTGCTTTTAACAGCAGTGACCGAAGTTAGCTCCAATCTCTGTTGAACGATTTTAAATGCTGCTGTCAATCAGTGACATCAGCACTTAAATAGCTGACTCCGATTGCCCCCCCCCCCTGCAGCTCTGTCGCAGAGAGCCGATTGGTCACTCTGGCAGCTGAAGGCTTAATGAAATCCCTCGTTGCTGCCATCGTAGTTCTCCTGTGAAGCGCAAATTGAGCTGGGCTTCATAGGAGAACATAATTTCTACTATATGCTGCAATACTGCAGTATATGGTATGAGCACTCAAACTATCTCTGGTTCAAGTGCCCTAAAAAGACAAAAAAAAAGTAAAAAATATGGTAGAAATAAAAATATAATTTGACAAGTTTTGGTGAGAATCAGAGTTCTCGAAAATATTGGCTAACGTGCATATCCCTATTATAAAATAATAATAATTTCTTTATTAATACACTTTAAAATCCGGACTAACAGCCCAAAAATACAGACACAAACGAAAGAACACACTATAAACATATACTGATAATGGTCCACGAGTATTACCTCACTCACCCGATCGACCCTGATTCTCAGTCTCTACCTACCTGAGGAGGTTGGCACCCTAGTATGTTAGACAATGGTGCCCTCGCTTATTGGTGGCTATCCCTGAAATCCCTCTTGAGTCCTAATATATGCATGCAAAAATATATATGCAAAAATATATGTACACGATAATGCGGAAATCTTTTGTATGTCAGGACCAAACGTGCCCCCCCAAAAAAAATATCTCAATATTAATGCAACAAAAGGATGGGTGTGGTATTAGATCAATTTAACTAATTTAAAAAATAGATATTGCTGGAGAAGTACTAAATCACCATATTAAGTACCTATTCCTGTGACCTCTACCTAACAGCGGAGGTTGGTACCCTAGATATACGGAATAGCGCCATTGCTCCATGTTGCCTATCCCTTGACTGCCCTAGATGGCCCTGAGCTGATATTAGGGATAGATACAGGAAATTTGAATGAAAAAATCTACAACAGATATTTATAGATACACATTAGAGGGGGATCTCATTTACATGTATAAATATATGTGTAGTCAGTACAAAGGACTGGCACATGACTTATTCCTTCCAAAGACCATACTAAGGACCAGGGGGCACTCATTTGGTGCTGGAATCTCCTTTCTCCACCCGAAAACAGGAAAGGGTTCTTTACAGTCAGAGCAGTCAGACTGTGGCATGCCCTACCACAAGAGGTAATAATGGCAGACACTATAACAGCTTTCAAAAAAGGGCTGGATGATTTCCTCGATACACATAACATTGTGGGTTACAGTTAAATTCGGCAAAATGTTACACCTATAGTAGTACATTTAATACGGTAATAGTAATTACATAACTAGTATCATAATTAGGTTTGATCCAGGGTTCTTGGACTGATCGCCTTTTCTCGGGGTCAAGAAGGAATTTTTCCCCGTGATGCAAATTGGCTGAATGAGTTCTGGGTTTTTGCCTTCTTCTGGACCAACAGATTTAGGCATAGGGATTTTAGTAATACCATTATTAGAATCACAAGAGTAATACAAAATATAAAACTAATAAAAAAAATTATAAACAGGTTCATTTTTAATTGTAATAGTGCAGCAATAATAAAAATAGTAATATAATACATTTGTGAGGCCAAGTCCCAGTATGTTGGTGTAGAGTTAGTGTAGGGAGTACAATTGGGGGAGAGAGGTTGAACTTGAAGGACCTAGGTCTTTATTATGCTACAACAGGGGTGCCTAGCTGGACTAGATATGTCCCTGGCTGCACCTTAAATGCATATAAATCTCATGGCATATACAATCCATTTAGTAAAAAGTGTAGTACTTATCCAGTCACCTGTTCAAACTGTTTCATCAACGCTTTTCACAAGTCGGCTCATCAGGCCTCCTGATGAGCCATTAGATCATGATGTCAGCAGCCATGTGTCTTTGGCCTAGAGGCCCTTGTTTAAATGTCTCACGTAAATTGAGACCGCTCCCCAAACATAAGCATGTGTTCCTGTTTAAGGGGACAAAACACAGATCAATATATAAAAACGGAGTCTTTTGAAACCTTACTGCGCCGCACTTCCTGACACTAGAGGTCCCTATGTACACTCTGCACGTGACCAGAAGTGATGTGTACCGGTCACAGCAGCGCATGTCCAAATTTTCAAGTTCCACGGTGAAGCGCACAAAACCCTTAGCGCTTGACTGTGCATTTCCGGGAGTGACATGTAATATGCCCTATTGCACGTGTCCATAATGATGCGCTCCACGCTGGAGCTCACAGAGCCGTCATCGCGCATGACAGGAAGTGTGCGTTCCATACTGGGACACATACATTGTTAAAGGGCTTTTCATCTGTTTCCGGATACATGTTTCGGTATTTGAAAATACGCCAGCGTTTGTCAAACCCTTAATCAGACAATATAGATATCTGATTGCATGTGACAAAACATTGACGTGGAGGAAAACAAGAAAAACAGTGGTGGGAGAAGAGGGTCCCCTTTTTGACCACATCTCAGACAACCACATTTGGGATGACCTATGGCCAGTATGAGTGGTTTGATATCGAAAAATATAAGATCTAATATGCCACAATAGTATGAGCTCCATAAACAGAGCAATAAAGAAGCAATGGACGGAGTTTAATCCATGGATGGAGGTCCACAATCTGATGGTATTTAAAGAAAACAGGCATATGAAATCTGCTCATTTAACCCCCTTGGGGTTAGTGAGTCCATTCGAAAAAATTCATTTGCTCTCCTTTTTGAAGATGTTTTTATCAAGATTACCCCATCTGACATTAGGTTTCACTATGTCCACTATGCAGAATATGTCTCTTACTTCACCCTGGTGCACCCCATTTATGTGTCTTGCCAGTGGGTTGTCTCGGTCATGCCATATATCCCCCAAATATTCACCCACCCTCCTCCTGAACTCCCTTTTGGTCTTTCCTATGTAGTCCAGGGGGCAGGTGCATATGGCCAAATACACAAGACCCTCAGTTCTGCAGTTGGAGAAATCCCTGGAAAAACGTTTTATCCGTGGATGGACTCGAGAAGTGTTTGCACGGATCATCCATTGGCATGTGCAACAGTCACCACACCTGAAGAACCTACAAGTTTTTAAAGTGTATTAATAATGATATTATTTTATAGTAGCGGTTTGCACATGTTAGCCAATAAAAAGAAAAATATATAAAAGTTTAAATTAACCCTCTCTTCAAAAAATAAAATAATCGTGTCCGCAAAAGTTTGACCAATCAACATATAAAAATATTTAAAGCGCTGGAAAAAAAAAATGGAAAAGCCAGCATTGCTGTTTTTTGGTCGCCACACTTCCTCAAAAAAATTTGTGAAAAGTGATCAGAATGTTGTATATATTCCATATACATGAAAATAACAAGTCCCCATACATCTTACTGACCTGGAGAATCATATTGCAGTTCATTTTTACAGCACAATGAACTCTTGTCAAAACAAATGTAGAGGTAGATCCAGCGATGTAGGCTCTGAGTCTTGTTATAATACAATACAGCTTTTATTGAGCCATTTAAAAAGCAAATCCAATCCACGTAACACACATTGGCATGGATGTACATTAGGTACTAGTGATAGGACCTTCGTTTTTCGACTTGCTTCTTACTCATGCTCTAACGTCTTGATCTAAAAAGTAAATTTATAGACATTTAAGGGTTTTTTGTAAAAAAAAGTTTTTTTTCTTCCCACCATTTTATTCCATTTGGATATTTTTTTTACCTGTTTTAGGCACATTATAAGGTGACATGCAAAACTACAACTCGTCCTTCAAAAAAACAATACCTCATACCGCTATGTCAATCATAAACCGTTATAGTTCTTCAAAGAAAGAGGGGGGAAAACAAAAATGCAGAAAGGAAGAATTGCCTGATCTTGAATAGGTTAAGTAGCCTTGGTTTTAATATTTTAACAGTTGGTGTTACAGCATCTGTGCAGACCTTTTCTCTGTGGTTGTGACCTAAAAACAAACCTATGATCCCTTCCATCCACAGTGTGTCTAGGAGGTCCCGTGACTAGACACTTGGTCACTGTGGTAAAGATATTGTCATTGCACAGAGTGAGGCCTGTGTTCAAAAATGGGGAAGAGGTCAGGCATGAGTCAGAATTGTGTACAGTGGGTACGGAAAGTATTCAGACCCCTTTAAATTTTTCACTCTTTGTTTCATTGCAGCCATTTGGAAAATTCTAAAAAGTTCGTTTTTTTTTTCTCATTAAAGTACACTCTGCACCCCATCTTGACTGAAAAAAAAACAGAAATGTAGAAATTTTTGCAAATTTATTAAAAAAGAAAAACTGAAATATCACATGGTCATAAGTATTCAGACCCTTTGCTCAGTATTGAGTAGAAGCACCCTTTTGAGCTAGTACAGCCATGAGTCTTCTTGGAAATGATGCAGCAAGTTTTTCACACCTGGATTTGGGGATCCTCTGCCATTCTTCCTTGCAGATCCTCTCCAGTTCCGTCAGGTTGCATGGTGAACGTTTGTGGACAGCCATTTTCAGGTCTCTCCAGAGATGCTCAATTGGGTTTAGGTCAGGGCTCTAGCTGGGCCAGTCAAGAATGGTCACAGATTTGTTCTGAAGCCACTCCTCTGTTATTTTAGCTGTGTGCTTAGGGTCATTGTCTTGTTGAAAGGTGAACCTTCGGCCAAGTCTGAGGTCCAGAGCCCTCTGGAAGAGGTTTTCATCCAGGATATCTCTGTACTTGGCCGCATTCATGTTTCCTTCAATTGCAACAAGTCGTCCTGTCCCTGCAGCTGAAAAACACCCCCATAGCGTGATGCTGCCACCAACATGTTTTACTGTTGGGATTGTATTGGGAAGGTGATGAGCAGTGCCTGGTTTTCTCCACACATACCGCTTAGAATTATCACCAAAAAGTTCTATCTTTGTCTCAACAGACCAGAGAATCTGATTTCTCATAGTCTGGGAGTCCTTCGTGTGTTTTTGTGCAAACTCTATGCGGGCTTTCATATGTCTTGCACTGAGGAGAGGCTTCCATCTGGCCATTCTGCCATAAAGGCCCGACTGGTGGAGGGCTGCAGTGATAGTTGACTTGTGAAACTTTCTCCCTACTGCATCTCTGGAGCTCAGCCACAGTGATCTTGTGGTTCTTCTTTACTTCTCTCACCAAGGCTCTTCTCCCACGATTGCTCAGTTTGGCTGGACGGCCAGGTCTAGGAAGACTTCTGGTGGTCCCAAACTTCTTCCATTTAAGGATTATGGAGGCCACTGTGCTCTTAGGAACCTTGAGTACTGCAGAAATTATTTTGTAACCTTGGCCAGATCTGTGCCTTGCCACAATTCTGTCTCTGAGCTCCTTGGGCAGTTCCTTTGAGCTCATGATTCTCATTTGGTCTGACATGCACTGTGAGCTGTGAGGTCTTATATAGACAGGTGTGTGCCTTTCCAAATCAAGTCCGATCAGTTTAATTAAACACAGCTGGGCTCCAATGAAGGAGTAGAACCATCTCAAGGAGGATCACAAGGAAATGGACAGCATGTGACTTAAATATGAGTGTCTGAGCAAAGGATCTGAATACTTATGACCATGTGATATTTCAGTTTTTCTTTTTTAATTTGCAAAAAATTCTACATTTGTTTTTTTCAGAGTGTACTTTAATAAGAAAAAAAATGAACTTTTTAGAATTTACCAAATGGCTGCAGTGAAACAAAGAGTGAAAAATTTAAAGGGGTCTGAATACTTTCCGTACCCACTGTATGTGATGACCCCTGAGGAAGCCACCCCTTGTGGCAATACACATGTGGAGTCCTCATTCCCATATGATGCTTTTCGTCTGAGCCAATTTACCTGAATGACTATACACATGGCACTTTATTGCAGTGTTACCTCTTCTATTCTTTTGCTACTTTATTATTTATGTATTATCTGTACATGTGTATTGCACCTTTCTTCTATACTGAATACTACATGACATCACTTTAGCTTATCGTCCATTCATACTTCTCTCTCATATCCACCACATTTACATAGGTCTATTGGTCATCATGCTGGCCATATGGGTTGTTTCCCATTTTGTGGCCTAGTTCTGGCGGAATGGGTTCATTTTTAAATGTTTTATTTGTCTTGTCTTCAACTTCTGTCTTCATTGCATAAGTTATATTTTTAAAACTTAGGAAGCGCAACCCATCTTTTCTATATGTTTTTGAATTACATATGTCTTACATATGTATATGTCTTATTTTGGTTAATACCTCCATTAATATACAGGTGGTGCCCGCTCTATTAGGATTTTTTTAGTGTGTGTGTGTATATTGATTATTCTTTTTTTTTTTTCCAGGCCCGAGGACAGTTGTCCACCCCAAA
This sequence comes from Phyllobates terribilis, assembly GCF_046119375.1. Taxonomy (NCBI): domain Eukaryota; kingdom Metazoa; phylum Chordata; class Amphibia; order Anura; family Dendrobatidae; genus Phyllobates; species Phyllobates terribilis. The sequence goes on from NW_027362761.1 coordinate 796,047,252, forward strand.
GCTCGTATTTATGCTGAAGCGGGCCCCATCATTATTGGCGAAGGCAACTTGATTGAGGAACAGGCTTTTATAAGAAACAGGTGATGTATTGAGATCAGTAGAGGTCATCATCGTACTGTATAATACTAGTGAATGGAGTATTATAAAATATGTTCCATTATATAGTATAATTGTGTCAGCATTTGTGTGCACAGCAAAATTGGAACATAATGACATACCTTCTCAATTGTATGACATATATGTGAAGAATATAACACTGAAAATTGCACTTTTTAGGTATAAAAATAGTGTAGAATTATGTGTTCTGTAATGTTCCTGATTTTAGAAACCAAAGAGGTTTACCAGCTTTTAGTAATTTCCATTGGAACGACAGGAAAAGCTGATATAAAAATCTGCAGCATAACATTTTGCCATATAGAGCACCACTGCAGTCTATAGGATTGTATTGCAGGAAATCCCAATTATTAACAATTATTTTTTACAATACTAAGTACAACCTACAGACTGAGGTTGCAAATCTTATTTTAAACCCAGTCAGATACATTGTGCTTTACTTTAGATTGCCATTTTGCTGAGTTTTATCTTTGCCACTCTAAGGGAGCATTCACAATGAATGAAGGGAGCATTCACAATGAATGAAGGGAGCATTCACAATGAATGAAGGGAGCATTCACAATGAATGAAGGGAGCAATTAAGAGATGCCCCCTGCGTGTCCCACTACATAGGAATACAGTGCTGTATGTCACCCATAGGCTACCATGTTTACAAAAGTATATATATACTATACATACGATACACACTATACACACATTACTGTGCAAAACTTATAGGCAGGTGTGGAAAAAATGCAGCAAAGTAAGAATGCTTTGAAAAATAGAAGTGCTAATCAGGGCTGTGGAGTTGGAGTCGGTGTCCATTTTGGTGGTGTCGGTATAAAATAGTCCAACTCCTAAAATATATAATAAATTGGGTACACTAGTTCAATGCAGTTTGTGGGGAATGTTTTTTCATAAGAATTTGGGAAAGTTATGAAATGTCCTATAAATGTCTGTCCTATTCCTGATCTAAGGGTCTAGACTTTTAGCTGAGATGAATCTGTGCTACAGTAAATTTATCACTTAAACATGAGCCATGTATGAGGGAGTCGGAGTCTTGGAAATTGAGGAGTCGAAGGTTTGGCTTACCGACTCCACAGCCCTGGTGCTAATAGGTCAACAAAATGCATATGTGAATGAACAAAAGAAAAATCTATAATCAATATTTCCTGCAACTGGTATTGGCACACAGTTTTTAAAAGAACTCTGCAGGGAGGTTCTTCCAAACCATAGAAATACCCACAGATCTTCTGTGGATGTAGGTTTATACTGATCCTTCTGACTCCATGTAATCCCAAACAGACTCGATGTTGAGATCAGGGCTCATTGGGGGGCCATATCATCACTTCCAGGATTCCCCTTTCTTTACTCTGAAGATGGTTTTTAATGACATTGGCTGTATGTCTGGGGTGAGTGGCTCCAAATTTCTTCTACAGCAGGACAATCAGACACCTCCCTGATGGTATTACATAATGGATAATTAAGTATCTGACTGTATTTCTGAGCATTAAGGACACCATTAATCCTGACCAAATCCCCAACTCCATTAGCTAAAATGCAGTTCCAAACTTGCAAGGAACCTCCACCATGCTTCAGTGTTGCCTGCACACACTCAATATTTTACAGCTCTCCAGCCTTCCGGCAAACAAACTGCCTTCTGTTACAGCGATATATTTCACATATTGACTCGTCAGTCCAGAGGACCTGTTGACATTTTTCATTGCTGAGTCACTTGACTTTGAGTCCACGTTTGAAAGTATGGTTGTTGTACTTCATTGAAAAATTGAAGCCACTTCTAGACAATTTTCCCTAAACAGTGTATGAGCGTAGCTTGGTCCCACTGATTGCTGCCAGTTCTGAGCTGATAGCACTGCTGGACATCTTCCAAGGGATTTTGAAGGAACCTAAGCATGTGTCTTTCATCTGCTCCACTAAGTTTTCTTGGCTCAACGTTGCCCTTTTCTTTGTGTTCTCCCTGCTGAGAAATAAAGGCAGATACTTATCCATCATATAGTACCATCAGGGAGGCATCCAAAATTAATCTGCAGCAAGACAACAACCCCAAACATTCGACAAAAGTCATTAACCCCTTCACAACCCTGGGATTTTCCATTTTTGCATTTTCATTTTTTGCTCCCCTTGTTCGCAGAGCCATAGCGTTTTTATTTTTTGGTCAATATGGCCATGTGAGGGCTTATTTTTTGCGGCACGAGTTGTATTTTTCAACGCCATTACTAGTTTTACCATATCGTGTACGGGAAAACAGGAAAAAAAATTCCAAGTGCGGTGAAATTGCAAAAAAAGTGCAATACCACAGATGATTTTTTTTTTTTTTTACCACGTTCACTGAATGCTAACACTGACCTGACATTATCATTCTCCAGGTCATTACGAGTTTGTAGATACCAAACATGTATAGGTTCTTTTTTATTTAAGTGGTGAAAAACAATTCCAAAGTTTGGTAAAGGGAGGAGACTAGAAGCAGCACTTGTCTTATCGCCTCTGCTACATCACCTCTATGTAGCAGAAATGGTCCTGTGCTATGAGCGCCGACCACTAGGTGTCGCTCATAGCGACCAGCTCATGACAACCACTGGAGTCTGCTGCAGACCCAGGGTTGTCATGCCCACCCATCGGTGACCCGCGATCACGTGACGGGGTCACCGATGGGCGGGGTAAGTGGCGCGCTTCCGGCGCGGCGCTGTTACATGCCGCTGTCAGAGATTGACAGCGGCATTTAACATGATAGCAGCCGCGGGTGGATCGCGAGCTGTAATAATCAGCTGACATGTGCCCGGTTCAGTGCGGGCTCAGCGCCGGAGCCCTCACTGAACCGGGGGATTACAGCCTGTGCGTACTAATACAGCACAGGCTGTAAAGGGGTTAAGAACAATCTTCAGTGTAAAGAAAAACAAGGAAGTGATGATGTGGCCCCTACAGAGCCCTGACCTCAACTTAATTGTGTCTGGGAATAAAGAGAAGGATTTGCAGAAGTCTACATCCACAAATGATCTGTGGTTAGTTCTCCAAGATATTTGTAACAACCTCCCTGTTGAGTTCCTTCAAAAACCAAGTGTAAGTGTACGTAGAAGAATTGATTCTTTGACGTTATTTTGAAGGCAGAGGGTGGTCTAAGCAAATACTGATTTAATTTAGATTTTTTTATTGTTCAATCATTTTGAATTTTGGAAAGGTTAATCTGCCGGTAGGTTTTTGGTATGTAATCAGAAGGCACCATAATGTAGGAGCAGAGATCCTTATTCCAGTGATGTATTACTTGCTGGCTGTTTTGTTGTTTCATTGCAATCTGTGTTTTTATGAGCAAGAGATTGTCATAATGTAATGGACAAATCTCTAAACCATCTCTTGAGAGGGGACATGTTACCCTCGTATTGAGGATTGAAGCATCGCTTAATTATAAATTGTAAACGGGGAGGGTGGGGGGGGGAGCTGACAGTCATTGTAAATATGGAAAAAAGAACTGTGACCCATTTTTGTGCTACAATCTCTCACGGTGGACAGGTAATTGAAGTGAGTTATCTGATGGAGAGGAGACACAGTATGTTCAAGAGGCTGGGAGGTGAGACTTTTCTCGCCTGTGGAGAGAAGTCTTCCTATGTTCAAGGAATTACAGGCAGACAGGATGGTACCAGATTCCAGCTATGAATTAGTGGGGTTTTTGTGACAGGCGTAGGTCCTATAGTTATGGGAGACCTATTTTTGGTGTCATGACGCACATAACATAACGCATTAACTTACATCACTGTGCATTCTGTGCGTCAGCCCTGAATTAATATCTGCCAGATGAACAAAGTTGGATATGCCATGTCTCCTATCCATAGAAAGCTACAATGATGGGAAATATGGCATTAATATCTACCGCCTGGGACCTTTGGGGGGGGGGATATTCTTTAAGAATGGGGATCCTATAACTTTTAGCAGCTTTCTTGTCACTATAAAATTTACTCAGATAGCTGTGATGTGAGCATGGTTATGACCACCTCAACTGAGCTCTACAAGATCTGCAGTAGAGAAAACTGACTATTATAACTGCTTCATCCAGTATACTAAGATACATCACTGGAATCGGTGTCTCTCCCCACCTCATGCTGCTGACAAATTCCCCTTAATTGACAAAAATAAGTTATTATTATTATGCACGGAGGTTTAATGTACTTACACTGGATTATATACATAAAACCACAAGCTTATCTGATCCACCAATCTTAAAAAGGAGCAAAACAGTTGGATCCCATTCACACTCCTGCAGGAGTGTCTGCACATGTGATAAATCCTGCTATCCCTTGTTGTCTCTAACTAAAATTACAAAAGTCTTGACTCTACACCTGTTTCAAAACAAGAGGGATGAGGGACTCATCCTCCAATAGTGAAGCATTGCAGGGCTTATTGCAAAAAGCATATATATATATACAGTATATGTTATATTTACAGGATGCTTTAGTATAACAAACAGTGAAGACCAATGGCCGTCTGAGTTTCGCCTTCCGGCTTCTTCTTGGGGGCCTTGCCTCCTCACATAATAGGAGATGAATTTAACTCTAAAAATGCTATCATAAACAATGAAAAAAGCCACTTATAAAATATAAGTATTCAGAAGTTATTAAACATGTATACGAAACCACCTAGACAAAAAGGTGTATATAGACAATTGACTTATTTAACAGGAAAAGAAAATCAATATAAGAACAGCCTTTAGAGAATTCTGGATAATCAGGACCAATAAAAAATATCAAGGACTAAAAAATAACAAGTCAACGAAAATAAACATAAATAGCCATATGAGGTTTAATGTAAAACTTTTTTGATTAATTACTTTTCTAGTTTTCCAGAAAATATCGCACCTGACTCGGAAGATGTTGAGCCAAAAGCGATGATCATCGGCACCAATAATGTGTTTGAAGTTGGATGCTGTATCCTTCCTGTATGTAAATAGGCAGTGACACTTTCAAAAAGCCAAAAAAAATGGGGCCCACCGTTCTGCGTGCCCATAAGCCTTCACCTGCGACATGCCAATGAGTTGCTATTACAGTCAGAAGTCTGTACCCATATCTACCAATCTGGCTCTGTTGAATCACAGCCTATGGCTGGGCGTCAAAGGAGACCTCTTATTTTTAATATATACAGGCAGTTCCGAGGTTACGAACTAGATAGGTGTTTTATAGGGTTGTTCATAACCGAAATTGTCAGCTGCAATGGGGGCGGAAAAAAAATAACTAGTCCTCATTGCTAACTCCTCCAGCTGCTGTGCTTCCTGCTGTCCAGCCGTCTACTTTCTGCTTTAGCGCACCGCACCTCCAGCCTGTTCATTATTGCCCAGGACTTTGGGATGAGTTCAGACCTCAGAGGTCTCTACATGTTGTAATATCATGACGCCACGATGTGTTCTGTGACCTTCGAAGCCTGGATGCAGCCTGAAGTCCTGGCGTATGGTGAAGAGGCTGGGGCAGCGCGGTGGCCAGAGAGGTGAGCGATTAGGTGAGTATTAGGGGTTTTTTGCTAGTTTTTTTTTTTACATGTGCGTACAACTCCGTTATGAAAGCAATCGGCTGGTCATAAGCCATGGACTGCCTGTATAGTAATACTGAAATGTTGCAGTATATAGTACGAGTATAAGTGATCAGACAGTTGCAGGTTCAACAAGTAGAGTAAAAAAAAAAAAAAAAAACTTGAATCGCCCTCATTTTCCTCCATTGCAAATATTTTTTTAAAAATTCATACGTGGTATCACTGCATCTATAAATGGTCTGATCTAACAAAATATAAAATTAATGAACCAGGTCGGTAAACATCGTAAGGAGAAATAAATTCCAAATTGCATAATTCCGGGTTTTTTTTGGTCACTAAAATGACATAAAAAAATTTGACACAAACTTATCAAAATGTATCTATCTTAAAATGGTATCAATGAAAACATCTGCTCGCTTTACAAAAAACAAGCCCTCATACAAGTTTGGTGTCTCCAGAATCGCACTGACCTGGGGAATCATATTGTCAGGTCATTTTTTACCACACTGCGAAAAAAAAAACTGTCAGAATTTTTTTTTTCAATTTTTTTTTTTGTTTTCTATTTCACCACGCCATGAATTTTTTTTCATGTATTCCAGTATATGGTAAAATGGTGGTGTTAAACAGTATAACTTGTCCCTCAAAAATCAAATTGTCTTAAGTCTGTGTAGAAGGAAAAATAAATGTTATGGCTCTGGGAGAAGGAGGATTGGGGGGGGGTAAATTGAATATGCAAAAACAAAAATTGGCTGCATTGGGAAAGGGTTAATCCTGCATTTACTGTCAATTTATGGCAGGGCTTAGTGGAGCTGCTGGGTCCTTGCAGATCCATATCAGCTCTGCCAGTGACTTATGGCGGCAAGTCACTGCAAGCCAGCTGCCTTTCTCCTATAGATGCCTTATTTTTTGGGGATCTCTTGGGTAATGAACTATGTGAAAAAAAAACAAAAAAACCCCCACATATTTGTTGTCCACAGGTCAAATATAAGTTGTATGTCGTATGCCGGCTTCCTGACTTTGATGCAAGCTTGCACGCCAAGCCTGCATCTTCCCCAGCACATGGTGACTGATTTAATCAGCTGTCATGTGCATCTAACAGCCGCGGGTGGAGCAGCTGTAAACCTGTTAAATCCCACTGTCAATCTGACACCGGCATTTAACATGCATCGGCATTCCACGCTCCCATCGGCGTGCCTGTGACGTGATTGTGTGGTGCCAATGGGCTTTCATGATAGCCGAGGGTCTATTGCCTGTCATTACGATCGTCCTGTGAATGCCAAAGTCTAGAGATTGTGATTTTCTCTATACATATAAAAAATTGCCCCATTAATGAAACAATTTAAAAAAAAAATACACTTTTTTGGTATCGCTGCATTTGTAAAAGTCTGATCTATCAAAATATAGAACAAATTAATCTGATCGGCAACCTGCGTAACGAGAAAAAAAATAGAAATATCAGAATTACATTTTTTGGCCGCCCCAACATTTCTATAAGAGGCGATCAAAACATCGTATCCACCCCAAAATGGTATTAGTAAAAATGTCAGCTCAGGGAGGAAAAAATAAGCCCTCACACAGCCCCATATCCCAAAAAATGAAGACTTAAAGGGGTTGTCTAAATTGGTAAGTCTGCAGTCACTCTGTGTGACTGCAGACTTCTGAATCCCCTCGCGCACTGTGAGGATTCGCCGTTTTCTGAGCCGGGAATGGTGGTGATGTATATAGTGGGCGCGACGTCGCTCCATACGCTTGTATGGAGCGAGGCCGTGCCCTGTCTAGTACTGCGGCTTTCCATTGGGCGCGGCTGTCTAGTGCAGACTTATCAATTTACACTGGACAACCCCTTTAAGGGGTCTCTGAATAAGGCAACACGAAGTTTGAATTTTGTTTTTAAGAATTTTGGATTTTTTTTTTCAACACTTAAACAAAAAACTATACAGGTTTTGTATTTACATACTCGTTCTGACCTGGAGAAGCGTATTTCCAGATCACTTTTACTGTATAATAAACATGGTAAATAAAAAATTGTGGAATTGCACTTTGTTTGCCGTTTCAACACATTCAGAATTTTTTTCCCGCTTTTCAGTGCATCAAAGATAAAATGAATGGTGTCATTCAAAAGTACAACTTATCCTGCAAAAAACAAACCCTCATACGGCTATATGGCCAGAAAAAGAAAAAAAATTGTGGCTCTTGGAAGAAGGGGAGGAAAAAAAATGGAAAATGACCACGGCATGAAAGGGTTAAAGAATACCCCTCATATTAATAGTTAATTTGAAAATAAGCAACTTTATAATCTATCATGTTAGATGAATCTGCTTGTTTCTCCTCCTGGACTGATTTTTTTATTTTCAAAATTCTCAGTCCACGGGTAAATTCAGTGAAGACAGACTTTGCCATTGCTGAGATAGGAGATGGCAGCTGGTGCCGATAAAGCAGCAATGGGGATGCCTGTGCCGGCCTCTAGCTCCTCTCTTCATAGGGTTTAAAGGGAACCTGTCACCATGAAGATACAGTCCAATCTGCAGGCAGCATGTTCTAGAGCAGGAGCTGAGTATATTGATATACAGTTGTGTGAGAAAATATTCAGAATAACCGGTGTTTTATCATTTTAAACCTCTGCTCTTTCTGGGATTTTAGGACCGCTCACAGGACCAATCAGTGACTGACATCTATCTCTGTATGCATACTTATACATAGAAAGCTGGCAGTCACTGATAGGGACCGCTCATAGGACCCAAAATCCCAGAAAAAGCAGTGGTTTCAATGATTAAAACGCAGGTTATATTGAGTCTATTATCACAAAACTATGTATGAATCTCCTCCTGCTCTATAACACGGTGCCTGCAGATTGGAGTGTGTGCTCATGGTGACAGGTTCCCTTTAATAATGCATCAATTGTCATCTCCTATATCTGTATGTAACAGTCAGGCCGGTTCACCCACGCTTTTATGCCAGAATGCTGTCTTCTATAATGTGTTGTATACGTAGATACGACTATTTCCATGTACTTTAGACCTACTCTCCCTGGATTTCATTTTGTATTAGTTGTGTACATAGCTGTGTGTTTATATCTTTCTAGTTTTTTTGTTTGTTTTGAGAATGTATATAAAAGACCTTAATGCCAATATCTAGACTCTCAAGCCATGAAAATGGGAGACAACAATGTTATTGAATCCAAAGGTAATATGTACACAAATGTCGGCACAACACACTGACTGACAACCTAATGTGCATGGTGGTGTCGCCATTCTCCCCTGACGGCAGGCGGTGGGGGGGAAAGGAGGCTGTCCTCTTTTGTTTATGGGAGGATCAGTAGGAGCAACCAACAGATAACTACCACCATTATATGATTCCACAATGTGCTCCTAAATATCTTGTGATGTTAATTAGAAGTTGTTCCCCTCTCCTTCTTTTTCATTTTGCACCGCCAATGTCGTGAGCCTGATATATTTCTTATGCTACATATCACTGATATTTTTTACTATTTGGAAATTGCAAGGGAAAATTTTGAAATCTGATGTTACATTTTTTAATTACTGTAGAATGTCTGGCATATTGTTGTGCATCTCAGCATTTGGAAACTCACCCATCAGATATTTGTTTAAACGGGTCATATTAAGTTTGGAAGTTATCCCTGATCTATAAGATAAGGAATAACTTCCCTATCGCTGGGGTCCAACCACTGGGTTTCCCAACAATCCTGAGAACTGGGGCTCTGAAGACCCCTATGTGAGTGGAATGGTGGTTGATCATGACTTCCTCGCTATTCATTCTAATGGGGGTGCAGAAGACCATCCAAACTCTGTGCTTGACTATCACCAGCTGTCCCATAAACTGTGAATGGAGTGATAGTGCACATGATCTACCGCCGCTTTATTTACTCAGGGCTCTTCAGTACCATGGATGTGGAGTCTGAGTCAGTGTCCATTTTGGTGGAGTCGGTATAAAATGGACCGACTCCTAAAATATATAATTGGGTTCAGTAGTACAATGCAGTATGTGCTGTAAAATGTATTCATAAGAATTTGGGAAAGTTATGAGGTGTCCTATAAATGTCTGTTCTATTCTTGATCTAAGGAGCTCTGCTTTTAGTTGAGATGAATCTGTGCTGCACTTTATGTACATGCTTAGTAGTGAGGCAGTGCTGTGGAGTCGGAGTCAGGGTAATGTCGGAGGTTTGGCTTACCAACTTCACAGCCCTGTCCAGAGCCCCAATTTTTGGGATGTGTAGGGGTCCCAGCAGTCCCCTACAGATAGGGGAGAACTTCCAAACTTGGTATAACCACTTTAATTGCAATGTATCAACAGCGATTATGTGAAGAACCATACTTTTTATCAGTATGATTGGTGTAAAATAAGTTTCTTATTGTGCTTGTCTCACATGTAAACCTGTCGCTTTATTGGAAATTACAAGTAATAATGTTTGTAATTGTGATACTTAGTGGTGACCTGGTCAGTTTTTAAGCCACCTGCCTCTTCTTTCTTAGCTTATGTAGGAAGAAATGTCATCCTAACCAGTGGCTGCATCATTGGTGCTTGCTGTCAGGTGGACACATGTGAGCTTATTCCTGAGAATACAGTCATATATGGATCTGATTGTCTACGTAGAGTACAGACGGAGCGACCACAGGTTGGTACAGTTCAGTTATGCTTTCCAATGCATTTACCTAAACTATCATAATACAATGACTATACAATCTATGCAAATTAGTGATGAGCGAACGTGCTCGGATAACATGTTATCCGAATATCTTCGGCATGCTCGGATAACACGGCTGCATGATTCGTGGCTGTTAGGCAGCCGCTATACTTGCGGGGATTGCCATTTGTGCTGACAACAAAATCACACAAAAATCATCAGTGGAAATCAAATTTATTAACCAATGGAGGCCTGGATTTGGAGTCACCCCCAAAATGAAAGTGGAAAAACACACTATAGGCTGATCCAACTTTGATGTAATGTCCTTAAAACAAGTCAAAATCAGGCTCAGTATTGTGTGTGGCCTCCACGTGCCTGTATGATCTCCCTACAAAGCCTGGGCATGCTCCAGATGAGGTTGCGGATGGTCTCCTGTGGGATCTCCTCCCAGACCTGGACTAAAGCATCCACCATCTCCTGGACAGTCTGCGGTGCAACGTGGCGTTGGTGGATGGAGCGAGACATGATGTCCCAGATGTGCTTAATCGGATTCGGGTCTGGGGAATGGGCGGGCCAGTCCATAACTTCAATGCCTTCATCTTGCAGGAACTGCTGACACACTCCAGCCACATGATGTCTGGCATTGTCCTGCATTAGGAGGAACCCAGGGCCAACCGCACCAGCATATGGTCTCACAAGGGGTCTGAGGATCTCATCTCAGTACCTAATGGCAGTCAGGCTACCTCTGGCGAGCACATGGAGTGCTGTGCGGCCCTCCAAAGAAATGCCACCCCACACCATTACTGACCCACTGCCAAACCAGTCAGGCTGAAGGATGTTGCAGGCAGCAGATCGCTCTCCATGGCGTCTCCAGACTCTGTCACATGTGCTCAGTGTGAACCTGCTTTCATCTGTCAAGAACACAGGGCGCCAGTGGCGACTTTGCCAATCCTGGTGTTCTGTGGCAAATGCCAAGCTTCCTGCACGGTGTTGGGCTGTGAGCACAATCCCCACCTGTGGATGTCGAGCCCTCATGCCACCCTCATGGAGTCGTTATCTAACCGTTTGTGCAGACACATGCACATTTGTGGCCTGCTGGAGGTCATTTTGCAGGGCTCTGGCAGTGCTCCTCCTGTTCCTCCTTCCACAAAGGTGGGGGGTAGCTGTCCTGCTGCTGGGTTGTTGCCCTCCTATGGCTCCCTCCACATCTGGTATCTGCTCCATGCTCTGGACACTGTGCTGACAGACACAGCTACCCTTCTTGCCACAGCTCGCACTGATGTGCCATCTTGGATGAACTGCACTACCTGAGCAACTTCTGTGGGTTGTACTGTAGACACCGCCTCATGCTACTGTACCTCTAGGGGTGAGAGCAATGGCAAAATGAAAAAGTGACCAAAACAGCCAAAAAGAATGAGAACAGAGAAATGGTCTGTGGTCACCACCTGCAGAACCACACCTTTATAGGGGGTATCTTGCTAATTGCCGATCATTTCTACCAGTTGTCCATTCCATTTGCACAACAGCAGGAGAAATTGATTCCCAATCAGTGTTGCTTCATAACTGGACAGGTAGATTTCACAGAAGTGTAATTGACTTGGAGTTGCATTGTGTCGTTTAAGTGTTCCCTTTATTTTTTTGAGCTGTGTAATATGACGATTGCAATATATTTAGAGGATAAAATCTTTACTGGGAGTGCTTCTTTAAATAGATTATATATTGCAGGTGCTATCAAAAGTTGGCTTCCTATAGCTTGTGTTCTCTACAAGGACTCGCAGTATTCCTGCATCAGCATCAAATGAGGAAGGCAGAGGACCCCCCAAATGTCCTGGTTCTAAGAATGCGGATGGAGGAATGCTGCAAGAGTCTAAAGAGAGATCAAGTTTTATCTCAATATAAAAAAAAAAAAATGCGTTCCAATACAACGCATAAAGACTTGATTTTTACCATTTTAACAGTAAGTCCTCCCTTTCCTGGGACTTTGATATTGATGGACTGAACAATGTCTTACTGCTGATGGTCCAGTTTCCAACACTTCCGTGTCCAGTAAGCATCTCCTCCCCTTAATTTTTTACTGAGCACTACATATCCTACGTTTTTGGACCTCACTATAGCACGTCATAAGGGAACAACAACTACTCAGATGTATTTAAAAAAGGTTGATCTTGACAGCTACCTAAGTTACCTGAGAAGCCACTATAGTAAATGGAAAAACAACATCCCCTTTAGCCCATACACTTGGGTTTGGAAGAACTGCACTTCACAGCAAGCTTTAAGCAACATGATCGCATCCTTATTCAGAGGCACAAAAAAAAGGATACCCATGATGTTTTAGGACAGGGACATATAAAAAAAGAACTTGGTGTTTGCAATCCAAAGAAAAGCCTCTTCCACTGCCTGACCCTGTCCATGATGTCTAATTCATTGCTGCTTACACCATTTCTCAGATGGCATTGGCACATCCTACTACAAGATCCTAATTTGAAGACTACTATTCACAACCTCCTACGAGTAACTTTCACTTGGGCCCCATCCTTTAAAGATATTTAGCTCCCAGCCATTTGAGAACAAAGAGCACCTTACCATGTAAGGCTATGTTCACACGTTGGGTTTTTTGCTGCGTTTTTTAATGCAAATTTTAAGCATCAAAGGCTGAGATTTCAGAAATCTCATGCACACTTTTTTTTTTTTTTCTGATCAGTTTGGAAAACTGTGTTTTTGGAAATTGCAGCATGTCACTTTCAGCTTTTTTGCAGTGTTTTTTCACCCATACAAAGCAATAGGTAAGTGCAAAAATGCAGTAAAAAAAACTCTAGTATCACGTTTTGGTGCAAAAACATACATGCAAATGTACCTGGCAAAAACTCAGAAAACCTGCTTTTTGAAAGCAGCTTCTTTGCTGCCTAGAGCAGGTTTTGCCTGCAGAAAAAGACGCAGCAAAAATGCAACTTGTGAACATGGCCTTAGGGTAGGATTCATCAAGACCATCATTGTTCATACCAGTCTTGATGAGGGGTGTGATAATTTGTTGATAGGCTCACACCTCTCAATGAATCAGATGCATCATAAAGGTGCCTCCATACTTAAATGTTCCTTGCCACAAATCTTCGTTGCGTAAGGTGTGCACAACTAATCAGGACTTGGACAAGCGGGTGTCACCATGCCCCATCCCACCCCAACTCCACCCTTTTTGGCAAAGCTGTCCGAAACTGGCGTGAAAACCTCAAAAACATTACATTTCTACACATCCTCACTTTGCACATAAAATGTTGCGACTTTTCAGTGTTTTATACCAAAACACTTTGATGAATCGGGTACACCAGTGTCTAAAAGATGCCGTATGCACTTACTTACTAGCTTTAACATACTTGCCGTAAAGCTGCGTCTTTCTTCCGGTGGTGGGAGGGGGGTCAAAAAATGATTATTCTAGCAGAAATCGCTTCTATTCTCTAGAGTTTTGAAAACCTGAAGCATGGCTTTTTAAGCGGGTTTTTTTTACTCCTTTTATGGGTGCTTTTTTTCAACCCCATACTTTGTTTTTGTACATGAAAAAAAAAGTAGAAAATGCTAGCGTTTTTAACTTTGTAAGGCAAAAACACTGACAAAATGCTGTAAAAGATGCCAGGTATCTTCTCGGCATCTTTTTAGCCTTCTCATTGACTTCCATTGTAAAGTATGATGAGTCTTCATAGGGAGAAAACGCCCCAAAAATATACATTACTTTTAAACCCCTGACGTCTTTGTTCCATTCCCTGTCTGCTACATTTATTCCATTCACTTAAGCTGAGCTCCCGGTGGTGATCGCGCTGGCACAGCCATTTGCAGGAACGCACTTAAAAATAGGATGTACCGGTACATCCCATATCAAAAAGCGCCAGAAAAATGTACGTTACTTCTTTTAACCCCACTGACGTCTTTGTTTCTTTCCCTGTACACTACATTATTTCATATTTCGAGTCCTACAGCTCAAGCACCTGTATTGATGTGAAGGTGGAATTGTATCTATTTTAATTATATGTTGCATTTATGAACACTGCGTCATGTATTAACCCATTACTTGGGCCAGTTGACACATTTCACTTCTTGAGGATACAATTTTTAAACCTTCACATTATATTTTGCATATACCATTACTTTTAATTTGACTTGAATTTGTAAAAAATGTGACTTTTTTTTCATGTAGCGTACATTTAACTACCACCATTTGTTATTCACTCTGCTCCCTCTGTTCATAAATTGCCACCTTTTATGTCCTTTTTTCAAATTTTGTACTCAAGTTTAGTTTTTAGGTATGTACCTGATGAAGAATCCGGTCCGGCTCCGAAATGCATTTTCCCAATGCATGTACCTCCAATAAATGATTTAATTATACCTGAAGAGAGGGATTATTCACTAGGCATGCAGAATTATCCAATTTTAAAGCCATGTTAATTCCCCCTATACATTACAACACCGATGCTTGGCGGCAGCATTAGAGGAGCGGATCGTGTCCTCTCCGGTGGTACAGCTTATCCAACGAACAGACTATTAATGACAAAGTCTCAGGAGACCCCTTAAAACCACAATTATGACCAATAGGACATGCTATGATTTTCAGTTACATGTTGCGAATGTGATTTCTGAAGTTTCTATTCTTTGCATTGTAATATTTTCCTGCTGCTATAAATTATACTAAAAAAAAGCTGCAAATATTGAAAAGGTCCTTGGACAAATTGAAGTCCTATTAACCAACACTGTCTTATATTTATCGGTGTTGTTTTAAGGCACATGACTTACAATCTGTAGAATTAATCATCGATTCTTGTTTTCTTGGAAATACAGCCACAAACCTTGCAGTTGGACTTCCTGATGAAGATCCTTCCAAATTATCACCACCTCAAGAAGACCACAAAAATCAGCAATGCTCCAATGAAAAACTAGTGCATCCATGCTGCTCTTCTCCGGTGTTTCTCTTACCATATACTGTACATTTACCATTATTTTCCATGCTATTTATTTATGGTCTGTTGTAATATGTGCCCCATTGTACTGATAGATAATAGCACAGAGATGTATAATAGGACATCACCTTCTTTATTCTGAATAAAATATCTGCTTTATCTGGTAACGTATCACTTGTTGTGTTTGTGTCACATATGCCTATAATGCATTGCTTATAGTAAGAGCAGGAAGATGCTCCTTGGTCTCAGATGCCACGGCCTACATCACCTCTGCAAACCTGCTCAGAGTGAGATATGCCATAGGAATAACAGCAGACAGAACATAATAGATCGTGAAGTCATACCCAAACATATCGTGCTTAGTGATATTTACTTTTCTTCTCTAGAAGTAGTATTTCTATGGCAGAATAACTTTGTGATATGTCAGGTGTACATGCTATGATATGAAAGCATTAGAGATCTACACAACACAGATCTGTTATGCATACGCGCAGATACTCTGCTGCTACCAAGAGTCCATTCTTTAACTTATAGTATCACTTTGTAAGTCTCCTACATGCCCTGAACTTTCATACACATACAGTGAGGAAAATAAGTATTTGATACACTGCCAATTTTGCTAGTTTTCCCACCTACAAAGAATGGAGAGGTCTGTAATTTTTATCATAGGTACACTTCAACTGAGACAGAATCTTAAAAAAAAAAAAATATCCAGGAAATCACATTGTATGATTTTTACATAATTAGCATTTTATTGCATGAAATAAGTATTTTGATACAATAGAAAAACATAACTTAATATTTTGGTACAGAAACCTTTGTTTGTAATAAGAGGTCAGACGTTTCCTGTAGTTCTTGACCAAGTTTGCACACACTGCAGCAGGGATTTTCGCCCACTCCTCCATACAGATCTTCAGATCTTTCAGGTTTCGGGGCTGTTGCTGGGCAACATTGAGTTTCAGCTCCCTCCAAAGATTTTCTATTGGGTTCAGGTCTGGAGACTGGCTAGGCCACTCCAAGACCTTGAAATGCCTCTTACAGAGCCACTCAGTTTCCCTAGCTGTGTGTTTGTTTTGGGTCACAGTAATGCTGGAAGACACAGCCGAGTCCCAATACTCTTACTGAGGAAAAGAGGTCGTTGGCCAAAATCTTGTGATACATGATACCATCCTCCATTCAATACAGTGCAGTCATCCTGTCCCCTTTGCAGGAAAGCACCCACAAAGTATGATGTTTCCCCCACCATGTTTCACAGTTGAGACAGTGTTCTTGGGGTTGTACTCCTCCTTCTCCCTCCAAACATGACGAGTGGAGTTGATGCAAAAAGTTCTATTTTCTCATCTGACCACGTGACCTTCTCCCATGCCTCCTCTGTATCATCCAGATGGTCATTGGCGAACTTCAAATGGGCCTTAACATGTGCTGGCATAAGCAGGGGAACCTTGCATGTCCTACAGTATTTTAATCCATGGCAACGTAGTATGTTAGAAACGGTAATATTTGAGACTCTGGTCCCAGCTCTCTTCAGGTCATTGATCAGGTCCTCCTGTGTAGTTCTGGGCTGATTCCTGACCTTTCTCAGAATCATTCTTACCCCACAAGGAAGATTTACAGTCATCTTGTGTTTCTTCCATTTTCTATACAAATTGTCTCTGGGAGAGGAAGAGTACTTCAACTCTCTAGCGCCACCTGTTGGAAACAGCAATCCTACACATCCCTATCGATCCTTTAATGAGTCTTGCAATTTGACTTAAGATAAAAGCCAAATCAGAATCTCAATTTACAGACACTGTGTTTCGGGGTATTGCCCTTTGTCAGTGCAAAGTATGAGAACTGATTTGGCTAGGCGAGAGGCTCTGGACTGAGGTCTAAGAGTTAATGTTTATCCTTGTGGAGAGTGACATACTGGCTTTGGCATGCCAAGGTAAGGAGGATTGCTGCTTCCAACAGGTGACACTATAGAGTTCAAGTACTCTTCCTCTCTGAAGAGACAATTTCCATTTTTAATAATTGTGCCAACAGTTGTTGCCTTCTCGTCAAGCTGCTTGCCTATTGTCCTGTAGCCCATCCCAACCTTGTGCAGGTCTACAATTTTGTCCCTGGTGTCCTTGGACAGCTCTTTGGTCTTGGCCATGATGGAGAGGTTGGAGTGTGATTAAGTGTGTGGACAAATGTCCCTTATACAGGTAATGAGTTCAAAGAGGTGCAACTAATACAGGTAACGAGTGCAGAGTAGGAGGGCTTCTTAACTAACAACTGAGAACCAGAATTCTTGCTGGTTTGTAATTGATCAAATAATTATTTCATGCAATTTAATTATTTAAAAATCATAGAATTTGATTTTCTGTTTTTTTTTCTGTAGATTCTGTCTCACAGTTGAAGTGTACCTACGATAAAAATTACAGACCTCTCTATTCTTTGTAGGTGAGAAAACTTGCAAAATTGGTAGTGTATCAAATACTTATTTTTCCCACTGTATAGGCAGCAAAGTAATGAACAGACAATACATGGTAGAGAAACTAAAGTGGCGTAGCTTTAGAAGAATTTGCTGGGGGTCTTTGCTGCACCACATCCTGCCCTTGCCCTGACCACTTTGGAGGGTCAGGCCGGTACTAGAGTGAAAATGGCTAAAATCGCAAAAAAATGTGCACAACTTTGTGTTGTGCAAAAAAAAAAAATTATAACTTTTCAAAGTGTTTTACACCAGATATCTTGCTAAAACACTTAAATGAATCTAGACTCTAGTCTTTTTTAATGAAGGTATGTGGAACATAACCTGGGAGGATGAGTAGCTAGAGTACATTATAGTGGGTGGGCCTGAGCAGTGCAGTTCTGAGGAAGGTACACAGACTGCGGTAAAGAATAAAATGGCCATTACGCGAATTGCCCCACTATAGTTTCCACCACAGCTGAATCTAATTTTTCTGTTGCCTGCGACAACATTTTAAATGGTACCCCTCACCACATTGCAATTAACCTGCAGTGAACAAATTTAATTCATAGTTTTTTTGCTTTTGCAATATTCACTAATATTTAGTCCCTTTAGGGGACTTGAACCTGCGATCATCCAATTGCTTATACGATGTACTACAGTACCAAGGTATTGCAGTATATAGAACAAATCAATGTCTCCTAAGAAGGGATACAGCAAAAGAACCACCTTCAGTACATGAATATATCACCAGAACCATCATCCATTGATGAATGAAGCACCAGAACCACCATCAGTACATGAATACAGCTCCAGAACCACCATAAGTATATAAATACAGCAGCATGCTTAGTATAGGAATCAGTTACAATATTATCATATTCATTGGTATCAGCCTACATCAGCATTTACCGACCTGTCTTTCAAGTTGCGTAGGGATACATATTTTGGCAGCCCTGCACCTCCAAACACAGACCATAGAGGGCACCCCTATTATCTGGTGAAATAGCTGTAACCAAGGTGAGGCATCCCCCTGTATACCCTTTTGGTACTGCACTCTAGCTACCACCATCTGTAGGGTTTAGGTATTGGAACAAAGGTGGAGGTGGTCCGCCCTTGTCGATGGGATGTAGACCATTTGCACCCATTTCTGCATGTATTGTGTGTTTCTTGCATAAATAACTAGTTTCATTTTGTTCAGTATTCTTTGCCAAATAATTTTTGCTGTTGCTTTTATACATTTTTATACATTTACCTTCCACTGTCTTGTAAAGGTCATATTGAACAGTTTTGTCAGTATGGAGCCCTGCCTTACTTATCTGTAAAGACCTCTATTGGCCACATTGTACAGTCATGGCCAAAAGTATTGAGAATGAGACAAATAGTAATTTTTCCAAAGTTTACTGCTTCATTTTTTGTAATGGCAATTTGCATATACTCCTGAATGTCAAAGAGTGATCAGCTTAACAGAAATTACTGTACTTGCAAAGGCAATATTTGCCCAGAAAATGAACTTTAACCCCCAAAACACATTTCAACATCATTGCAGTCCTGCCTTAAAAGGAGCAGCTAACATCGTTTTAGTGATTGATCCATTAACACAGCTGTGGGTGTTGATGAGGACAGGGCTGGCGATCAATCAGTCATGATTAAGTAAGAATGACATCACTGGACACTTTTTAAAAGGAGGCTGGTTCTTGGTATCATTGTTTCTCTTCAGTTAACCATGGTTATCTCTAAAGAAACACGTGCAGCCATCATTGCAGTGCACAAAAATGGCCTAACAGGGAAGAGTATCGCAGCTACAAAGATTGCACCTCAGTCAACAATCTATCGCATCATCAAGAACTTCAAGGAGAGAGCTTCCATTGTTGTCCAAAAGGCTCCAGGGCGCCCAAGAAAGACCAGCAAGCGCCAGGACCGTATCTTAAAACTGTTTCAGCTGCGGGATCGGACTACCAGCAGTGCCGAGCTTGCTCAGGAATGGCAGCAGGCTGGTGTGAGTGCTTCTGCACGCACTGTGAGGCGGAGACTCTTTGAGCAAGGGCTGGTTTCAAGGAGGGCAGCAAAGAAGCCACTTCTCTCCAGAAAAAACAGGGACTGACTGATTTTCTGCAAAAGGTACAGGGAGTGGACTGCTGAGGACTGGGGCAAAGTCATTTTCTCTGATGAATCCCCTTTTCGATTGTTTGGGACATCTGGAAAACAGCTTATTCGGAGAAGAAGAGGTGAGCGCTACCACCAGTCTTGTCTCATGCCAACTGTAAAGCATCCTGAAACCATTCATGTGTGGGGTTGCTTCTCAGCCAAGGGAATCGGCTCACTCACAGTCTTGCCTAAAAACACAGCCATGAATAAAGAATGGTACCAGAATGTCCTCCAAGAGCAACTTCTCCCAACCGTCCAAGAGCAGTTTGGCGCCCAACAATGCCTTTTCCAGCATGATGGAGCACCTTGCCATAAAGCAAAGGTGATAACTAAATGGCTCATGGAACAAAACATAGAGATTTTGGGTCCATGGCCTGGAAACTCTCCAGATCTTAATCCCATTGAGAACTTGTGGTCAATCATCAAGAGACGGGTGGACAAACAAAAAACAACAAATTCTGGCAAAATGCAAGCATTGATTATGCAAGAATGGACTGCTATCAGTCAGGATTTGGTCCAAAAGTTGATTGAGAGCATGCCAGGGAGAATTACAGAGGTCTTGAAGAAGAAGGGGCAACACTGCAAATATTGACTTGCTGCATTAACTCATTCTAACTGTCAATATAACCTATTGGTACTCATAATATGATTGCAATTATATTTCTGTATGTGATATAATCATCAGACAAACACTAATAAAAACCAGAGGCCAGCAGATCATGTGAAAATATAATTTTGGTGTCATTCTCAAAACTTTTGGCCATGACTGTACTATAGATCCATAATTATGGAGTATGTTACATATAGAAGGTTGTTAAAGGAGTTCTCCACTACTCGAACAACCCCTTCTCAATCTCTGTTTCTCCCCAGTAAAATAATAAAACAAACTGGAAAGACATAAAGCGCAAATAGGGTCTAATCTGATAACCAAGTGGTGTAAAATGTTATAGGTACACTCACCTGATGGTGTTGTGACAGTCACAATTCCTATAGAGGCATGGAAAGGCTGCTGCAGGTCCACTAATAAGATACAATGCAATAAATGAGGAGTACGGTGGTTCAGAGTCCACAATGCCCACTGGTTCAAATATACAGTACAGAC
Source organism: Phyllobates terribilis (assembly GCF_046119375.1). NCBI lineage: Eukaryota > Metazoa > Chordata > Amphibia > Anura > Dendrobatidae > Phyllobates > Phyllobates terribilis. The sequence goes on from NW_027362761.1 coordinate 796,068,137, forward strand.
CAAAAGTTTGGACACACCTTCTCATTTAAAGATTTTTCTGTATTTTCATGACTATGAAAATTGTACATTCACACTGAAGGCATCAAAACTATGAATTAACACATGTGGAATTATATACTTAACAAAAAAGTGTGAAACAACTGAAAATATGTCTTATATTCTAGGTTCTTCAAAGTAGCCACCTTTTGCTTTTATGACTGCTTTGCACACTCTTGGCATTCTCTTGATGAGCTTCAACAGGTAGTCACCGGAAATGGTTTTCACTTCACAGGTGTGCCCTGTCAGGTTTAATAAGTGGGATTTCTTGCCTTATAAATGGGGTTGGGACCATCAGTTGTGTTGTGCAGAAGTCTGGTGGATACACAGCTGATAGTCCTACTGAATAGACTGTTAGCTGCTTTTTTCTTGCCATAATACAAATTCTAAGTAAAGAAAAACGAGTGGCCATCATTACTTTAAGAAATGAAGGTCAGTCAGTCCGAAAAATTGGGAAAACTTTGAAAGTGTCCCCAAGTGCAGTTGCAAAAACCATCAAGCGCTACAAAGAAACTGGCTCACATGAGGACCGCCCCAGGAAAGGAAGACCAAGAGTCACCTCTGCTTCTGAGGATAAGTTTATCCGAGTCACCAGCCTCAGAAATCGCAGGTTAACAGCAGCTCAGATTAGAGACCAGGTCAATGCCACACACAGTTCTAGCAGCAGACACATCTCTACAACAACTGTTAAGAGGAGACTTTGTGCAGCAGGCCTTCATGGTAAAATAGCTGCTAGGAAACCACTGCTAAGGACAGGCAACAAGCAGAAGAGACTTGTTTGGGCTAAAGAACACAAGGAATGGACATTAGACCAGTGGAAATCCGTGCTTTGGTCTGATGAGTCCAAATTTGAGATCTTTGGTTCCAACCACCATGTCTTTGTGCGACGCAGAAAAGGTGAACGGATGGACTCTACATGCCTGGTTCCCACCGTGAAACATGGAGGAGGAGGTGTGATGGTGTGGGGGTGCTTTGCTGGTGACACTGTTGGGGATTTATTCAAAATTGAAGGCATACTGAACCAGCATGGCTACCACAGCATCTTGCAGCGGCATGCTATTCCATCCGTTTTGTGTTTAGTTGGACCATCATTTATTTTTCAACAGGACAATGACCCCAAACACACCTCCAGGCTGTGTAAGGGCTATTTGACCAAGGAGGAGAGTGATGGGGTGCTACGCCAGATGACCTGGCCTCCATAGTCACCAGACCTGAACCCAATCGAGATGGTTTGGGGTGAGCTGGAGCGCAGAGTGAAGGCAAAAGGGCCAACAAGTGCTAAGCATCTCTGGGAACTCCTTCAAGATTGTTGGAAGACCATTTCCGGTGACTACCTCTTGAAGCTCATCAAGAGATTGCCAAGAGTGTGCAAAGCAGTCATCAAAGCAAAAGGTGGCTACTTTGAAGAACCTAGAATATAAGACATGTTTTCAGTTGTTTCACACTTTTTTGTTAAGTATATAATTCCACATGTGTTAATTCATAGTTTTGATGCCTTCAGTGTGAATGTACAATTTTCATAGTCATGAAAATACAGAAAAATCTTTAAATGAGAAGGTGTGTCCAAACTTTTGGTCTGTACTGTATGATCACACGTGAAGGTGAATCATGAATGCGGTTTTATTTTGTCAGCGAGTTTCAAGGTTTTCAAACCTCTTCATCAGGATCAAACCACAATGATAACATACGACCAAAAAGTGTGGGAATATATAGACAAAGTATTCAAAAAACGGCGCGCAGCAACGAACCTTTGCGGTCATATGATATCACATCATTGCAGAAAATACAAAGACTGCAAACAGAATAAAATAAAATATATGACAATAAAAATAAAAAAGAAATGTATAAATGTACTTGTGACAAATGTATGAGGATAAAAATATTAAATATGTATGTACCAGTTTTCAGAATTAAATGTCATGTGTAAAAGGAGGGGACTGAACTTGTTCTTGAACAGTTGGAAAGTTTGGTGTATATACCAAGTGTACTAGTGGTGTGAGCTACTGGAGACAGAGGTGCAAGATAAGATTTTGTTGGGGGTTTTTTGTGTTTCCCTTCACTCTTGTACCAATGTGTTTGTGCCCCTCCCCTTAGATTGCAGCATAGGCCACCATATACAGTATTTTGGCTGCACAGCCCCCTTTATATAGTATAATGGCCCCACAGTCTCTCTATGTACAGTGGGTATGGAAAAGTATTCAGACCCCTTTAAAATTTTCACTATTTGTTTCATTGCAGTTATTTGGTAAATTCTAAAAAGTTCATTTTTTCCTCATTAAAGTAGACTCTGCACCCCATCTTGACTGAAAAAAAACAGAAATGTAGAAATTTTTGCAAATTTATTAAAAAATAAAAACTGAAATATCACATGGTCATAAGTATTCAGACCCTTTGCTCAGTATTGAGTAGAAGCGCCCTTTTGAGCCAGTACAGCCATGAGTCTTCTTGGGAATGATGCAACAAGTTTTTCACACCTGGATTTGGGGATCCTCTGTCATTCTTCCTTGCAGATCCTCTCCAGTTCTGTCAGGTTGGATGGTGAATGTTGGTGGACAGCCATTTTCCGGTCTCTCCAGAGATGCTCAATTGGGTTTAGGTCAGGGCTCTAGCTGGGCCAGTCAAGAATGGTCACAGAGTTGTTCTGAAGCCACTCCAAATGTGAATGTGGCCAAAATCCGAAGTTTTTGCAGATTTGAGCAAAAACGTCCTAGCTTGCATTACGTGTTTGGACTACACTTGTTCTTTCTATGATGTAGAATAAATATTGAGCTTTTTGAATTACAATATGACCGATCGTTTTGTCACCAATTGAGATAAGCTGCCGCCAGAGGTGTCTGGGATTGACTAACTCCCTTCTCCCTATTCACAACACATGCATACTTGGACGAACCGAGCATGCTATTGTATAGGGAGTTGAACAGGATAAACCGATAATTAGGCCAATTTATTCAGGTATCTCCTAATAAACAATATATAAACCGATACAAAAAGGAGACCTTATACTTAAAAAAATAATTTTTATTTAGACATGATTAAAAAACCTGATAAGGACAAGTAAAAAACATGAAATGATACAAAAAAAACAGGCATCAAGTGACATAACCAAGCGTTAAATATATGGTGTAATGAAGCAATTTTTTTAAAATAAAAAAACAATAGGGAGTAAGCTTTATATATAAGGTGACATAGATTAGAGTTTATAGAATTTTTAGAATAAAGTGCTTAGTGCATACATATACATTTCTCAAATTAATTTTCCTTCATAAAATATATAGAGTTCTCATTTCAATGGTGTGGTGCCACCTAGTGGTCAATAAATTATTAACACAAGTATTAAATCCAAAATATTGCTAAGCAACATATAAATAGTTTTATCACATATAATTTATGTCACCAAATCTATTTGCTCCATTAGTTGATGAGTCCACCTATAAAAAAAGGAAAGGGTATCCGTCTAGAGAGGTGATCCATCATGGGTAAAGAGATCCAGTATTAATATATAAGTTTGCAGCCACTGTGGTAAAATAATCCTAAGATCTCTAACACACATGAGGCACCATCATACAGACACACAGCACACCAATGCATATATTTACCCACAAAAATGGACGCTGGTTAGTCACAAGGAAACCCCGTTGAAGAACAAACCAATCAATTTTGAAGCAAATCAAGTGAGACATGTCCCTCAAAGCAAGGATCACCAAGCTACAACTTACTTCTTTGGACCCATCATACAAGAGAGGAATCACTGGAGAAGGACATCATGGTCATAAAAATAGAAATAACAAGGCGAAGAGAAAAACCAGCAACTCAATGGCTTGATACAGTCAAAGTAATGACAGAGAAGACCCTGGCAGACCTATTTAGGGCTGCACAAGATGGATCTTCCTACAGACATCAAGTCACCAGAGCTCGAAATTGATTCAAAGGGTATTAAAAAAAAAAAACTCCAAATGTATGAAAATATATTTTTCTTTATGTAATGGGCTTCAGACCTTAAAGATTGCCATACATATTAGACTTAAATCAGCCATCTTTGTATATTTGAGCAATAACAGCCTACCTTGTAATTTTCATTATGTGTTTTGACGACATTTGTTCTTTCTATGCTGTGGCATAAATATTGGGCTTTTTGAATTACCTTATGACCCAATTCACAACACATGCATGCTTGGACAAACCGAGCATGCTTCTGTATAGGGAGTTGAACAGGAATAGCTGTGGCTTGGTTAAATGTGTGTGGTCAAATTATTATTATTATTATTATTTATTATTATAAATTAAGAGGTAATATCAAATAAGTGACAGCTGATTTGTAACCATATATCTTTCTAATATGGTAATATGATGTTTCGACCTTAAAAAGTCTTACTGTCCACCTGCTTGGAAGCGATAGCTACATGTTCACGTTCCTGGGCTCTGATAACTACCAGTCATGGTACCCAGATCAAGATATAGTGGGGTCTTTTAGGCCTAGACCACATCAATATGAGCTTTTACTTCTGAACAGCAAATCATGAAGCGAGCACAGTATAATGTAAATGGAGCTAAAAGTTTACTCTTAAAGATATTTACTGGACAGCGCTATGAAATAGACATTGCAAGGCTGCATACAACATTCTCCTTCTACTTTTCCTAAATTATGAGCAAATTGATTAAAGATGTGGAATGCGTGAAAATATGGTTTTAGTTTCTGTAATATTCTTTATAGTAAAGGTTCCCATACTCAATAGACTAAAATCACGTGATTCTGTATATGTGGATAAAATCCACCTATCTTGTAATTTGCATTATATGTTTCTCTGGCCTTTTAGGTCTAAGTGAGCTAAAAGGTTACTTTCGAAGATATACCCTTCTCGAAAAAATAAAGGGAACACTTAAACAACAGAATATAACTCCAAGTACATCAAACTTCTGTGAAATCAAACTGTCCACTTAGGAAGCAACACTGATTGACAATCAATTTCACATGCTGTTGTGCAAATGGAATAGACAATACATGGAAATTATTGGCAATTATCAAGACACACTCAATAAAGGAGTGGTTCTTCAGGTAGGGACCACAGACCACATCTCAGTACTAATGCTTTCTGGCTGATGTTTTGGTCACTTTTGAATGTTGGTTGTGCTTTCACACTCGTGGTAGCATGAGACGGACTCTACAACCCACAGAAGTTGCTCGGGTAGTGCAGCTCATCCAGGATAGCACATCAATGCGAGCTGTGACAAGAAGGTTTGGTGTGTCTGTCAGCGTAGTGTCCAGAGGCTGGAGGCGCTACCAGGAGACAGCCCAGTACACCAGGAGACGTGGAGGGGGCCATAGGGGGGCAACAACCCAGCAGCAGGACCGCTACCTCCGCCTTTGTGCAAGGAGGAACAGGAGGAGCACTGCCAGAGCCCTGCAAAATGACCTCCAGCAGGCCACAAATGTACATGTGTCTGCACAAACGGTTAGAAACAGACTCCATGAGGGTGGTATGAGGGCACAACGTCCACAGATGGGGGTTGTGCTCACAGCCCAACATCGTGCAGGACGCTTGGCATTTGCCACAGAACACCAGGATTGGCAAAGTCGCCACTGGCTCCCTGTGCTCTTCACAGATGAAAGCAGGTTCACACTGAGCACATGTGACAGACATGACAGAGTCTGGAGACGCTGTGGAGAGCGATCTGCTACCTGCAAGATCCTTCAGCATGACCGGCTTGGCAGTGGGTCAGTAATGGTGTGGGGTGGCATTTCTTTGGAGGGCTGCACAGCCCTCCATGTGTTCGCCAGAGGTAGCCTGACTGCCATTAGGTACCGAGATGAGATCCTCAGATCCCTTGTGAGACCATATGCTGGTGCGGTTGGCCCTGGGTTCCTCCTAATGCAGGACAATGCCAGACCTCATGTGGCTGGAGTGTGTCAGTAGTTCCTGCAAGATGAAGGCATTGAAGCTATGGACTGGTCCACCCGTTCCTCAGACCTGAATTCGATTGAGCACATCTGGGACATCATGTCTCGCTCCATCCACCAACGTCACGTTACACCACAGACTGTCCAGGAGTTGGCGGTTGCTTTAGTCCATGTCTGGGAGGATATCCTACAGGAGACCATTCGCAACCTCATCAGGAGCATGCCCAGGCGTTGTAGGGAGGTCATACAGGCACGTGGAGGCCACACACAATACTGAGCCTCATTTTGACTTGTTTTAAGGACATTACATCAAAGTTGGATCAGCCTGTAGTGTGTTTTTCCACTTTAATTTTTGGAGTGACTCCAAATCCAGGCCTCCATTGGGTAATAAATTTGATTTCCATTGATGATTTTTGTGTGATTTTGTTGTCAGCACATTCAACTTTGTACAGAACAAAGTATTCAATGAGAATATTTCATTCATTCAGATCTAGGATGTGTTATTTGAGTGTTCCCTTTATTTTTTTTAGCAGTGTATATGCTAGACAGATGTGTGAAGTAGACATTGCAGAGCTGTGTACAACATTCTTCTACTTTGATGAAATTATGAGCAAATTATTTCTATCAAAATGGGAGAAAACACACCTATATTGGTGAAGGAAAGGAGGCTTTGAGGGGATATGGAGGAGGCCTATGTTTTTTTTCTACAATTTTCTTTTTGCTGTATGCAATCATCTGTTTGTTGATGACTTTGGAAAAGTAGCTAAAAATGTATGAAACTATCATAACTGGTAATTTTAAAGCTATGTAATGTGTGAAGCATAGTTTGGTTATTTCTGTGGTAATAGATTTGAGCAAAAACGTCTTACTTTGTAATTTTCATTACGTGTTTCGATGACATTTGTTCTCTCTATGCTGTGGAATACATATTGGGCTTTTTAAATTACCATAGGACCGATCCTTTTGTACCAAATTGAGATAAGCTGCCGCCAGAGGTGTCTGGGATTGACTAACTCCCTTCTCACTATTCACAACACATGCATACTTGGACGAACCGAGCATGCTATTGTATAGGGAGTTGAAGAGGAATAGCCGTCGCTTGGTTGACAGCTATTAAATGTGTGTGGTCAAATTAAAAAGCTATATCAAATAAGTGACAATTCTAAAAATATAAGAATAAATAGAATCTAAGATTTAACAATTTTAACTTAGAGGTCAAGCTGTTATAGGTAATATAGATTCTTCTAATGTCTATTTGCAGCTTATATTTAACTATATATCTTTCTAATACTGTATATTAATATGATGTTTTGACCTTAAAATGTCTTATTGTCCCCGTGTCAAGATTCCTGTTGTCCTTCTACAGTTTGACCACTTGTGGCCGCTATTGTTCACTTTGATAATTGTGCTGCAATTTCACTCTTTACCACTGGAAGCTGCTGTTGTGTTCTGCAATTGCCCTTTACTAAGATGGCAGATTCTGAACCTGTGGAATCCATCTTGTTTCCTGTTTGGGCCTACTTAAAGGCACATAGATCTTTCACTCATTGCTTGAGTATTGTGTCTAGCTGTTAGTCACATTCCAGTCTCCAGTTCCTGAACTTTCTTATCCAGATTGTTTTTATTTATCTATGGATTGTTTCCTATAACTCCCTCGCTATCTCCAAAGACTTCTATTACCATTGTTGTTATTTGATTATGCTCCTCCGGCCATTAGATTCCAGCAGTGCTACACCAGCATCGAAACTAGGATACTCAAGCCATCATCTTGGAAGCCACTGAGGGAGGAAAATTGGAGGTGCGTGTAACTAAAATGAACTGTTTGCTTACCAGCATGTATGCAGACATGCAAGTACTAAAACCAAATTCACGGCATTTGAAACTCAGACATCCCATAACATTCAAATTTTTGGACAAGTAATTCAGGATCTACAGAATATTGTACAAGATCTAAGCAATAAGATTGCACTGTAGTCTGAGCAGAGCTGAGCTCTGACCCCTCCACCCACTCTTCCACTCCCACCTTTCAGGTTGGTTTGGTGGAGACCATGACAAATTTTGTGGATTCATCAACCAGTGCAGATTGTACTTTGGTGCACACCCTGCTCACTCCCATACTGACAGATCAAAAGTATTGTGTATCATTATACTACTGCCACATAAAACTTTGGCTTCGGCCAGCCCCGTTTATGAAACCCATAATGATCGACTTAATGATCTGGAGGCCTTCCTAGCAGCCATGAGCCAGGTGTTTGATCATCCTAATCTTTGTGCAACAGCTTCAGCTACCCTGATGGTTCTACGTCAGGGTAAATACTCTGTTGCAGAGTACGCCACAAAATTCAGACGGTGGGTGATTGATACTAAATTGAATAATGCTGCAAAATTATCTTTTTTTTAAGAAAAGACTCTCCAGCTCACTCGAAGATAAACTAGCCTGGGCCGATGCTCCCACAAATTTTGATGACTTTATTTACCATTGCATCTCTGATTATCAGAGAGAAGATTGGAAAAGTGGAACTCAAACTGGTCCCGCAACAGTAACCATTATCCATCTGCTACAACTACCAGTCCCAGAGACTTTGAGATAAAGAGTCCTCACACATCTGAAGCTGAACCCTTGCAGGTTGACAGACTATTAAAATTAGAAAGTGCTGAAAGAAAAGAACAGAGACTTCGGGAAAATCAATGTTTTTATTGTCTGACCACTTTCTTATCAATAGTCCTTCTCGACTACGTAGGCAGCGGTAGCTGATCCCAACTTTTCCGATGAAGAATCAGTCTTGTCTGAATCAACGCCTCCAGTGAATGCTGTCAATCCATTCAATTTCCTCTATTGCACCCAACATTAAAAAAGAAAACAAGGACTTTCATTGCTTAATTTCTAGGAAGTTTGAAGTTGATTCTCAATGGATTTCCATATCTGCCAATGTTGATTCAGGAGCAAAAATACATTTTATGGACATCTCTTTCACAAAAGAACATGGAGTAAAAATTCAAAACAGACTTTTATCTATTCATGTTATGGAGAGTGACACACCAGCTCTGGCACGTCAAGGTAAGGAGGCTTATTCGCCATGCAATGCTCCTCTGGGAAATTTAATATGCAAATTGCCTCTTCAGAGAAAAAGAGGACTTGTACTCTATAGCGCCACCTATTGGAAGTAGCAATCCTGCAAGTCACAATCAACCCTTTAACGAGTCGTGCAATATAACTTAGGATAAAAGCCAAATCAGCATGGCGAATAAGCCTCCTTACCTTGACGTGCCAGAGCTGGTGTGTCAATCTCCATAAGGAGAAACGCTACCCCTTAGACCTCAGTCCAGAGCCTCTCACCTAGCCAAATCAGTTCTTATACTTTGCACTGATGAGGGCCAACAGCCTGAAACACCATGTCTGCAAATTGAGATTCTGATTTGGCTTTTATCCTAAGTCATATTGCACAACTCGTTAAAGGGTTGATTGTGACTTGTAGGATTGTTACTTCCAATAGGTGGCGCTATAGAGTACAAGTCCTCTTTTATCTGAAGAGGCAATTTGCATATCTATTTATGGAAATTGTTGATGGCTCTCCACTAAATTCAGGACCAGTGAATTAAGAGACTGAACCTTTAAAGATAGTTATGGAAACTAATCACCATGAGGTTTTATCCTTCTTACTAATCCCATCTCCACATTTTCCAATAATCCAGGGGTTACCATGGGTACAGACTCAAAATCCCACAATCAATTGGGAAAACAAAGAACTGCACCCCTCAAAGTCCTCAAAACCACATTCAAAAATCTTATTAACCGTTCAGGTGCTTCACAGGAATTAATGCTATATAGAAGGAAAAAATTAACATTTTACTTTTTTTCCACAAAAATTTTACTTCAGCCCAAAATTTTTTATTTTAACCCCATTGGCTGCACAGAAGTTTATAACGAAGAGCCATGAAAATGAGAAGCCACATTTGTCCCACAAAAATGTTCTTTAGCCCCAAATTTTGCATTTTCACAAGGGTGACAGTAGAGAATGCACCATACAATTTGTTGTGCAATTTCTCCTGAGTATGCTGATACCCCATATATGGAAGAAAACTACTGTTTGAACGCATAGCAGGGCTCGGAAGGGAAGGAACGCAATTTGACTTTTTGAACCCAAAATTGCTGGAATCAATAGCGGACACAATGTCACATTTGGAGAGCCCCTGCTGTGCCTAAACAGTGGAAACCCCTCACAAGTGACTCTATTTTGAAAGCTAGACTCCTCATGGAATGTATCTAGATGTGTGTTGAGCACCTTGAACTTCCATGTGCTTCACAGAACTTGATAATGTTGAGCTATGAAAATAAAAAAAATCTAATTTTTCCCACAAAAATGTTCTTTTAGTGCCAATTTTTTTATTTTCACAAGGGTAGCAGGAGAAATTGCACCATACAATTTGTTGTGCAATATCTCGTGAGTATGCCAATACCCAATATGTGGAGGAAAACTACTGTTTGAGCGACATTTGATTTTTTGAACGCAAAATTTGCTGGAATCATAAGCGGACACCGTGTTGCTTTTGGACAGCCCCTGATGTGCCTAAACAGTGGAAACTCCACACAAGTGACACCATTTTGGAAACTAGACCCATCAAAGAACTTATCAAGATGTGTGGTGAGCACTTTGAATACCTGGGTGCTTCACAGTAGTTTATAATGTTGAACTGTAAAAATGAAAAAAAAAATTCCCACAAAAATTTTGCTTTTGCCTCAAATTTGTAATTTTAACAAGGATAACAAAGCAAAATGGACCATACAATTTGTTGTGCAATTTCTCCTGAGTACACCGATTCCCCATATGTGGTCGAAAACTATTTTGAGGCACAATGAAAAGCCCAGAAGAGTAGAAGCGGCGTATTGGAGTTCAAATTTTGCTGGAATGGTTTAAGGGTGCGTCATTTTACAAGCAACGCCTCCCAATTAGTGTTGAGCGAGCACTAAAATGCTCGGGTGCTCGAAGCTCGGGCCGAGTTCACCGTGATACTCAGGTGCTCGACCCGAGCAACGAGCCAAATGTTAGTCTATGGGAGACCCAAGCATTTTTGCGGCAGCACCCCCGGCAGTCTGTAGAAAGCCTAAAAAGTGCCCAAAACGATAGTGACAGTGTTCAAATGACATGGGGACAGCATGGGGATCGCCCCAGGAAGCATTTCTGACCCCCAGGTCACTGCTGTCAACAACGTGGTCAGAGGTATTAAGCCACTTTTGCGGGCTCACAATAAAACGTTCAAAAACGAAACTGAAACGGTTTTCCTGTGAAATGTGTTAAGGAACTTCCTTTCCAGGGTAAAGACTTGTGTATAAGGTAAAATAAATAATCAAAAACAAAAATACTCCTCCACACCTTGGGCTATGTTCACAAGTAGCATTTTTTATGCGTTTTTGCACTTTTGTATTGCTTTCAACCGTGAAAAATGCATTCACCGGGAAATGTCATTTTAACATTTTACAACCTTATCTGGTCTTGTGCTGTGTGACACATGCATACAGTGCTGAAAAGACATGGGAACAGCATGGGGAAGACCCCAGGAAGCATCTCTGACTCCCAGGTCACTGCCTAAAAGTGTGCCCATCAGAAGTGATCCTTGCCGCATCAGAAGATGCAGACTTGCAACTATCCCCGTTCAAGTCCTTGTCCCAGGGCAGTGTTCAATTGCACCTCCCCCATTCCTTGCAATGCAAGCGCAAGTATGCAGCCTGCCACCCACCCATCCCCAGGCTGCAATACCATACTGCTTGCTTGCTTGCACTTGATATTGGGCCTTTTAGGCATGTGGAGGCGGAATCTGGCCTCCACATCATGGCTGCCTCGGCGGCCTGGTATCCATACTCAGTCCCCAGCTGCCCGGCGGCCAGGTGTCCACGCTTGGTCCCCAACCGCCAGGGGGCGGCCGGGTGTCCATACTTAGTCCCCAGCCACCCCTATTTGAAGGACAGCCTAACCACAAACACGTGGACAAGTGAATGTGGCCAGGGATGGTCCATCTGACTGACGCCTTCACACTGGGTTAATATTCTGGAAGCCAGGACACAGTTGGATACTGGGATGCAACACGTCCTCCAGACATAGAGGATTGCGGGTCCTGGGTCAATCAGGCTTCAACACAAAGTTCAGAAGGTAGACAGCAGCAGTGGTCGGCCTCCTACACAACGAGTAAATTATTCATGATCATGAGACCATCCATCTCCTTATCTTTCTGTTCCTTGGAATGCAAGCGCATGTCTGTAGTAGCGGCTAGGCCTGAGGTGGTCAGCGTTTTGGCGCATATCCTACCTCCTCTGAGGATTGCTGGATGTTTTCCTGCTACTATCCCAGTTCTATGACTTCTGTTAAAACAAAGCTTCAGGTGATGAATGATGGATGAGGTGGTGGCAAAGGAGAAAGAGCAGGAGGAACAGGGACCATTCACATCAATATCAGGCCAGTCAACCACACGTCTTGTAGGATATGTTTCTGTACCAAAAGGAGCGGTTCGGCTACACAGTTATAGGGCATACAGTGAGTGCAATGCATAGCAAAAATTTCGAGGCACTCCAATGTCCCTTGGAAGAGACATGGAGGTCAGAGGGCCTTATCTAAACCGTTTTTTCCATTTATAGCAACCTGGTCTCCTGTACACTGTTGGCCTAAGCAGTGAATGGAAGGCTTTCCAAAAATTATGAGGAACTGCAATGCCCCTTGAAACAGACGTGGATTACAGCGTACTAAAAACCTTCTACCCATTATTGGGGAGTGGGTCTCCCTTAGTGTTCGCCTATGCATTGAAAAGCAAAAGCTGACTAAAATTAGGAGGAAATGCAATGTCCGTTTATAAGAGTCGTGGAGGTTAGAGGTAATTAAAAACAACATTTCAATGCCCCTTGGAAGAGGTGTGGAGTTCAGAATGGTTTAACAAGACGGTTTTAATGCCCCTTGGAAGAGCTGTGGAGTTCAGAGTGGTTTAACAAGAGGGTTTTAATGCCCCTTGGAAGAGTGGTGGAGGTCACAGTAGCTTAACAAGACGGTTTTAATGCCCCTTGGAAGAGTGCTGGAGGTCACAGTAGCTTAACAAGACAGTTTTAATGCCCCTTGGAAGAGACATGGAGTTCAGAGTGGGTTAACAAGACGGTTTTAATGCCCCTTGGAAGAAACGTGGAGGTCACAGTAGCTTAACAAGACAGTTTTAATACCCGTTGGAAGAGTGGTGGAGGTCGCAGTGGAATAAAAAGACAATATCAATGCCCCTTGGAAGAGTGGTGGAGGTCACAGTAGCTTAAGATGGTTTTAATGCACCTTGGAAGAGACGTGGAGGTCACAGTAGCTTAACAAGACAGTTTTAATGCCCCTTGGAAGAGTGGTGGAGGTCACAGTAGCTTAACAAGACGGTTTTAATGCCCCTTGGAAGAGTGGTGGAGGTCACAGTAGCTTAACAAGACGGTTTTAATGCCCCTTGGAAGAGACGTGGAGGTCACAGTAGCTTAACAAGAGCCATGCAGCACAGCATATTCAAAACATTATTCCCATTATTGGGGAGTGGGTCTCCCATAGTCTTTGCCTATGCCTTCCAAGCAAAAGCTGCCAAAAATTAGGACGGAGGAACTTGCAATGCCCCTTACAAGAGCCATGCAGTACAGCATATTCAAAACATTATTCCCATTATTGGGGAGTGGGTCTCCCATAGTCTTTGCCTATGCCTTCCAAGCAAAAGCTGCCAGAAATTAGGACGGAGGAACTTGCAATGTTGGCAAACAAGAGCCATGCAGTACAGCACATTGAAAACAGTATTCCCATTATTGGGGAGTGGGTCTCCCATAGTCTTTGCCTATGCCTTCCAAGCAAAAGCTGCCAAAAATTAGGACGGAGGAACTTGCAATGCCCCTTACAAGAGCCATGCAGTACAGCATATTCGAAACATTATTCCCATTATTGGGGAGTGGGTCTCCCATAGTCTTTGCCTATGTCTTCCAAGCAAAAGCTGCCAAAAATTAGGACGGAGGAACTAGCAATGCTGGCAACACAGACCACGGTCACCCTGGTGGTATAGTGGTGGTGGAGGCTGAGGATAAGGAGAAGAGCAAAATACAGCCAAAATGAGGAAGCGTATACCCATGCGTGGGTGTGAAGCGGTGCATGGGAATACACCTCCCGAAATAACACAGTGGATTTGACTTTATGTTACTCTGCTGTCATTTGGTGGTGATGAGAAGTCTGGCCCAATCCAGCCCTTGTTCATTTTGATAAGGGTCAGCTTTTCAGCATTGTCAGTTGACAGGCGAGTGCGCTTATCAGTTATAATTCCCCCAGCGGGACTAAAAACACGCTCTGATAACACGCTAGCGGCAGGGCAGGCCAGGACCTCCAAGGCTTACAGAGCGAGTTCATTCCAAGTGTCCAGCTTGGATACCCAATAATTAAAAGGCACAGAGGAATCACGGAGGACGCTGGTACGGTCGGCAAGGTACCCCCTCACCATTTTTTGAAACTTTCCACTCCTTGTGAGAGTACCCTGCGCCTCAGGGCCTGTAAGCTGAGCGGGTCTCAGAAAACTGTCCCAGAACGTTGACAGTGTTCCCCTGCCTCTGCTGGATTGGAGTTGCGTCTCTCTCGCCTGTACGCCTTGGTTGGGCAACAAACTGTGACCTCTGCCGCTAGCGTGTTCAGATGGGAGTTTTTTGAACAGTTCTGCAGCAAGGGCCTTCTGGTACTGCCCCATTTTTGTAGACCTCTCCACCTCAGGAATAAGAGAGTGAAAGTTCTCCTTGTAGCAGGGGTCTAAAAGTGTCATCAACCAGTAATGACTGTCACCCAACATTTTGACAACGCGAGGGTCACGGTTAAGGCAGCGTAACATAAAGTCAGCCATGCGTGCCAGACTGGTAACGGGCAAGAATTCCGTGTCCTCACCAAGATGACGACTGACCATGCTCTCCTCCTCCTCCTCCTCCCTCCTGTCCTCAGGCCACCCATGCTGAACCAACGGTATGACAGTTGTACAGGTACTACCGTCTACAGCGCATGATACCAGCTCCTGTTCTTCCTCCTCCTCCTCATTGTCCCCCAATGCACGTTGGGATGAGATGAGGCTGGGCTGTGTGTAATCGCCCGCTACGGCTTCTTGATCCATCTCATCATACTATGGCTGCAATGCCTCCTCTTTAATTCTCTGCAGAGAGCATTGCAAAAGACAGACAAGTGGAATGCTGACGCTAATGATGGCGTCATCGCCACTCACCATCTTGGTGGACTCCTCAAAGTTTGTCAGGATGGTACATATGTCAGACATCCAGGTCTGGAGTCTGACCTGAATATCGACGGCCGTGTTGCAGCCGGTACTCCACAACTGCTCTCTTCTGCTCACAAATCCTTTGCAACATGTGGAGGTTGGGTTCCAACGTGTGGGGACATCACACACCAGTCGGTGTGCCGGAAGCTGCAAACGCTGCTGCAACACAGCAAGGGCGGCGGAAGCTGTAACCGACTTCCGAAAATGAGCTGACAGGCGGCGTACTTTGACGAGCAGATCTGGCAACTCGGGGTATGATTTAAGAAACCGCTGAACCACGAGGTTAAGCACATGAGCCAGGCATGTTACCTGTGTGATCTCACCTCGCCTCAGAGCCGCCACCAGGTTACGGCCATTGTCACACACGACCATGCCTGGATGTAGGTTCAGCGGTCTCAGCCACAGATGTGCCTGCTCTTTCACAGCTGTCCACAACTCACAAGCATTGTGAGGTTTATCACCTAAGCTTATGAGTTTCCTTTTGCCGCTTGACTGAGGCAGTACTGCAGTGCTTCCAGCTTGTAACTGATGTGGTGATATCTGAGATGAAGGCTGAACATGAGGAGGAGGAGGAGGAGGATGATGCGCAGGAGCTGTACACTGTGGGTGCAACTCTGACTGACATAGGGCCCACAATCCTCGGTGTGGGGAGGATGTGTTTCGTCCCAAGGTCCGACTGGGTCCCGGCTTCCATTATGTTTACCCAGTGTGCCGTCAGCG
Source organism: Phyllobates terribilis (assembly GCF_046119375.1). Taxonomy (NCBI): domain Eukaryota; kingdom Metazoa; phylum Chordata; class Amphibia; order Anura; family Dendrobatidae; genus Phyllobates; species Phyllobates terribilis. The sequence continues at coordinate 796,084,080 of NW_027362761.1, forward strand.
AGATGTACCGTCCCTGGCCACAAGCACTTGTCCACGTGTCCGTTGTCAGGTGGATTTAGATGAAAAAAAAGAAGGATTTTTCCTGGCCCCTGAGACCGGGGGATAAGTCAAGCAATTTGACCAGCAGGAGCACACAGGACTGTAATGCAGTGTTTGTTGGTATAACCACTGCGTCTCCTATACAGCCAGCCTGCCTGCCTGCCTGATATCTGGGATGGATATTAGTCCTGAGAAGGACTGTTTGTTGATTTGGCAGGCTTTGGAGACCCTACACTACCTATTTCGCACTATATACAGTGCCTACAAGTAGTATTCAACCCCCTGCAGATTTAGCTGGTTTGATAAGATGCAAATAAGTTAGAGCCTTCAAACTGCAAACGAGAGTAGGTTTTATGAACAGAAGCATAAATCTTACAAACCAAAAAGTTATGTTGCTCAGTTGAATTTTATTAAATTTTAAACATAAAAGTGTGGGTCAATTATTATACAACCCCTATGTTTAATATTTTGTGGAATAACCCTTGTTTGCAATTACAGCTAATAATCGTCTTTTATAAGACCTGATCAGGCCGGCACAGGTCTGTGGAGTTATCTTGGCCCACTCCTCCATGCAGATCTTCTCCAAGTTATCTAGGTTCTTTGGGTGTCTCATGTGGACTTTATTCTTGAGCTCCTTCCACAAGTTTTCAATTCGGTTAAGGTCAGGAGACTGACTAGGCCACTCCAACACCTTGACTTTTTGCCTCTTGAACCAGGCCTTGGTTTTCTTGGCTGTGTGCTTTGGGTCGTTGTCTTGTTGGAAGATGAAATTACGACCCATCTTAAGATCCTTGATGGAGGAGCGGAGGTTCTTGGCCAAAATCTCCAGGTAGGCCGTGCTATCCATCTTCCCATGGATGTGGACCAGATGGCCAGGCCCCTTGGCTGAGAAACAGCCCCACAGCATGATGCTGCCACCACCATGCTTGACTGTAGGGATGGTATTCTTGGGGTCGTATGCAGTGCCATCCAGTCTCCAAACGTCACGTGTGTGGTTGGCACCAAAGATCTCGATCTTGGTCTCATCAGACCATAGAACCTTGAACCAGTCTGTCTCAGAGTCCTCCAAGTGATCATGAGCAAACTGTAGACGAGCCTTGACATGACGCTTTGAAAGTAAAGGTACCTTACGGGCTCGTCTGGAACGGAGACCATTGCGGTGGAGTACGTTACTTATGGTATTGACTGAAACCAATGTCCCCACTGCCATGAGATCTTCCCGGAGCTCCTTCCTTGTTGTCCTTGGGTTAGCCTTGACTCTTCGGACAAGCCTGGCCTCGGCACGGGAGGACACTTTCAAAGGCTGTCCAGGCTGTGGAAGGCTAACAGTAGTTCCATAAGCCTTCCACTTACGGATGATGCTCCCAACAGTGGAGACAGGTAGGCACAACTCCTTGGAAAGGGTTTTGTACCCCTTGCCAGCCTTGTGACCCTCCACGATCTTGTCTCTGATGGCCTTGGAATGCTCCTTTGTCTTTCCCATGTTGACCATGTCTGAGTGCTGTTCACAAGTTTGGGGAGGGTCTTAAATAGTCAGAAAAGGCTGGCAAAAGAGATCTTTAATCCACACATGTGAAGCTCATTATTCTTGGTGCCTGAACTACTTCTTAATACTTTAGGGGGACCAAACAGAATTCTTGTGGTTTGAGGGGTTGAATAATAAATGACACTCTGAATTAACTTTTAACATTTTTAAAAAAAAAAAAAAAAAATTTGCTGCAGTGCATTTCCCACTTCCAGGCTGATCTACAGTACAAATGTCACAATGCCAAGTTAATTCCGCATGTGTCAACCAGCTTAATCTGCAGGGGGTTGAATACTACTTGTAGGCACTGCATCTCTCCCTAACTCAGCAGCACTGACCCTACACTGCATGTCTACCATCTTAGACCTCAGTTCACATTGCTTGGTTTTTTGTCTTGTTTGCATTCTGTGCAATTTAAGGGTGTGGCATCCCCTTTGTTGAGCTGATTAGTATATATGTAGCTTACCACGGGCCTAGGTGGTCTGGAGTTGGGACCCGGTCCTATTTATCTACCCTTTTATATGCATTACTTCAACTTTGATATACAGTAAGGTTTTTAATATAGGCAGTATAGGTACCGTCCCAATTTAGGGTCACCTTGCCGCTGGTGGGACGGCTTGTATACTTTTTTTGATCAAAAATAGTTCACTAAGTACCCTATATTTATTATGCAACTTTGCTTTACATTTATATATAATGATGGTAGGGTATGAGATATATTTTTGTCTTTTGTAGGTTTTACTGACCCTACACTGTCTGATCCCGGGCGACTGTGTCCAAGATGGCGGCGCCCGGTTTTAAATACTCGAGGTGACGCTGTGCGCCCAGCCAATCACTGTAATGCCAACAAACAACATGGCTGCGGCATTACAGTGACTGACTGGCAATCCCTGCATGTTCATTGGCTCTGTAAAGAGCGCCAAACGTGCAGGGCGGAGACCCGAGCTCCTGCCCGAGTAACCCGGAAATGCTCGGTGCTCGCCGAACATCCCGAGTAGTGAGATGCTCGGGCGAGTACCAAGCAGTGTCGAGCATGCTCGCTCAACACTACTCGCAATGAATTCATCTAAGGGTGCAGTGATCATATTATCACCACGGGTGTGTCACAGAATTTTAGACCATTGGTCAAGAAAGAAAAAATAATAAAATTTGTACCACAAAAATTTAGTTTTAGCCCCAGATTTTCCATTTTCACAAGGGATATGGGTAAAAATGGCACCACAATTTGTCACAAAATTTCTACTGTACATGGAAATACCTCATATGTGGCTGTACAGTACTGCTTAGCCATATAGCGAGACTTGGGAGGGACGGAGTGCTGTCTGCCTTCTGGAGCACAGATTTTCCTAGAATAGTTTGCATACTCTATATATAAAGTCCCTAAGTGATAAAAGAGCAGAATACTCCCCCTCAAGTGACCCCATTTTTTAAATTATGCCCCTTTGGAAATTTATCTACAGGTGTAGTGATGATTTGACTCCATGGGTGTTTGCCAGAAACAAGCAGCAGTGGATGTTGCTGAGTGAAAATTTGCAAATCTGCTATTGTAGTGGCCTGTACGTTGTAGTGCCCAGTACGTTATGCCAAGTTTGTGCTTCTGGTGTTAGAACCTTGCTCTTAGTTTTTTTTCCTTTGCTGGTCACATGACCTTGTTGGCCTATTTAATCCTGCTCCGCCCTTCTGGCTTTGCTGGACTTCATTGTATATCTACTTTCTAGCTAGCCTGTGCTCTGTGTCTTGCTCTGTTAGTTTGCTTGGTCTACTGACCTCTATGTTCTATATATTTTGTTTGTTCGTCTGTCTGCTACTATTTCTGTTAGGAGGTGTCCCATATTCCTCCCAGTCCTTAGTACTTGTAGGGATTCCTTCCTCACATCTATAGGTCTCCGTACAGACTAGCTTAGGACTTTAGCAGGTCTGATCGCAGGATCAGGTTCCCTGTTACATCGTAGGGATTAAGCTGAGTTCTATCGTAGGGACAGATCTCCTCTCTTTCCTTAGCTCTGGTAGCAGAACATAACATCTGGAGATATGCACCCATAAATTAGGCCGGCTCTCATTGCTACAGAAATGCCCAGAAATGTGAACACTAAATGTGGTTTAGGCACACTGTGGGGCTCAGAAGGGAGGGGGGCATTTGGATTTGGGAGTGCAAAATTTGCTGAATTACTTTTGGAGGGCAAGGAGCCATTTTGCTTTTCTAGAACCTTTGCACTAACAGTAAGGTGGAAGCCTCCTATATTTCCGTTAACAGTTGACTGACCTGAGTAGGGACTTGCTTTTTTGTGTATTGAGTTGAAATGTTTGGGAACATTTAACATTTTGAATCACATTTATCCTGCACACTACGCTGATCACTTACATCGGGGTTTCCATCTAAATCTCCGAATGACATGATTCAGATGAAACCCCCGAAGGATCCATTCAAATGAGGCAGCAGAGTTACTATGGACTCCATCTGGCCTCTTTTCAGTGGTGTCCTTCTTTTCAAAGGTGCACAAAACTGTAGTCGACCGTGCTTTTATGCACGCCTAAAAAGACGGACACCGCCGGATCACAAGCCAGACGGCATCCACAGTGTCCCCATCTGCCTTATTATAGGGAATTTTCCATTGGGGTCCCGTCTGAATCACTTATTTCAGAGATTTACATGGAACCCCTAGTGTAAGTGCTCAGCGCAGAGCGCAGGATAAATGCGAGCCAAGCTTTATTATTATTATTTATTATTATAGCGCCATTTATTCCATGGCACTTTACATGTGAAAAAGGGGTATACATACAAGAACACTTACAATAATCTTGAAAACAATGTGACAGCGACTGGTACAGGAGGAGCGAGGTCCCTGCCCGTGAGGGCTCACAATCTACAAGGGATGGGTGAGGATATAGTAGGTGAGGGTAGAGCTGGTTGTGCAGCGGTGTGGTGGATCAGTGGTTACTGCAGGTTGTAGGCTTGTCGGAAGAGGTTTTCAGGCTCCTTTTGAAGGTTTCCACGGTAGGCGAGAGTCTGACGTGTTGGGGTAGAGAGTTCCAGAGTAGGGGGGGAAGCACAGGAGAAATCTTGTATGCGATTGTGGGAGGAGGAGATAAGAGGGGAGTAGAGAAGGAGATCTTGTGAGGATCGGAGGTTGCGTGCGGGTATGTAACGGGAGACTAGGTCAGAGATATATGGAGCTATATGGAGCTTTACTGCGATCTTTGGGGCGCAGAATGAACAAATCAACAGCAGGTGAAGAATTGGTTTTATTTATTTTTTACGCCATTCCTTGTGCACAATATAAGTGATTAATGATTAGACGACTTTATTCTTCGGTTTGGTGCGAATACAGCAATACCAGATTTATATAGGTTTTTTATGTTTGGCTGCTACACACACTAAAAGATGCCTTTTGTTGCATCTACCAAAATTTTAAAGTTATAATTTTTCCATATTTCTGCCGACAAAGTCATGTTAGAGCTTGTTTTTTGTGGGACGAGTTGATGTTTTTATTGGTACCATTTTCAGGCACATAATTATTTTTGATTGCTTTGTATTCTGATTTTCGGGAGGTAATTGAACAAAAACCTGCAGTACAGGAATTGTTTTGTTTTTTTTTGTTTTCTTCAATGATTTTTTGCATGTGGTAAAGTTGATAAGGCAGCTTTATTCTTTGGGTCAGTATGATTACAGCATTACCACGTTTAAATCATTTTTTTTATGTTTTGACGCTTTTACACAATAAAAAACTATTTTATAGAAAAAATAATTATTTTTGCATCGCTTTATTCTGAGAGCTATATTTTTTCTTACTTTTCCTCTGATGGAGCTGTATGGAAACTTGTTTTTTTGCTGGACAAGATGGCGTTTTCAGCTATACCATTTTTATTTACAAGTTCGCATTTTATTCTACTTTTTGTTTGGCGGTATGATGAAAAAGCTTTTTTGCCTCGTTTTTTTTTGTTTTTTTTATGGTTTTCGCTGAAGGGGTTAACTAGTGGGACAGTTTTATAGGTTGGGTTTTTTCATAAAAATATTTATTTAAGCTGATGTCATGTCAAATCATTTTTTGGGGAGCCAGTTTAACTTCTAGCCACCAGAGGGTGCAAAAGTTTTTGCTTGACATGTATTTTTATACTTTTATGCTAGGATTAGTGTGTGCGGTTGCTGTAATACATTGAGTGGTTTTCAAATGTAGTCATATTCCAAAATGTGTCTGACGTTTGAAAAAACAAAAAAAATAGTGTACAGGATTCAATGGCAAACGTATGCAAATATATGTCTGATCTATACACATTCTGTGTTTGTTAAAAGTTTTGACGAAATGCGATATCAGCAGACATTAGACAAAACAAATGTGCACAAATTTCCACACTTAGCTATATATCCCATTTTAGATCATTAAAAGGACAGATTTACTTGAGACTGACTTAACACTCCCACCAGAGTAAAAGAACAAATAGTGCTTCTTTAATAGTCAAGGGTCACCAACTGTATTCCACACCATCACTTTTCAGACCATGTTGTTAGTCATGTAAAAAATTAGGACATGATATATCCTTTAATAGTGAATTACGGCATCCTTTCTTCATCTTTAGAAAAAAGTTTATTATACACTCACATGTTCATTGTTAAAAGGATCTGTCACTTGCTGAACAAAATCGAGTTAAATACTTTGGGAAAATCCCTGAGCTCCCCTGATTCTGCTGCTGTTTTCCATTTTGTGCTGCTTTACTCTATTGCAGAGCACAGTATGTGAAATCTCTGCTTTGCAATCCAACTGGGCTTTTCTTCAAAGTCTTCTCAGGGGGTGTCTGCTTTCACCCCTCCCTCTCAGATGCTCCACAATCACAGCTTGGCAACTTGTCTAGCAGTCACAGATGCTGCCGAGCTGTGATTGGCAGTATTTGGGAGAGAGGGATGAAAGCCCATACTCTCAAAGAAGACTAAGGAAATGCCCAGTTATACTACAAGCAGAGAGTTCAAATGCTGGGCTCAAAAAGCAATAAATATGAACATCTCTGCAATGGAGCAACGCAGTGAGAAATGGAAAAATGCTGCAGAATAAGACAAATTATTTTCAGCAAGTTTGTATATAATAAAATTCAACAGCAGAGGATCAATACAATCCTGCCTGATTGAGAGTTTCACCATCTAAGGCTATGTGCCCACGATGCAGAAATGCTCAGGATTTTTCCTGAGCGTTTCTGCATCTCCCTGGCAGAAAAAAACGCATGCGGATTGTACATGCGGATTGTACATGCGTTTTCCTGCCAGGGACAAGCGATTTTAGCATTACTTGGAAAGTGCTTGACAACTTGGTCACACTATATAAATCCATGCAAACAGCTTGGATTTATATAGTGTGACCCGAGAGAATGTCAAAAAATAAAAAAATAAATCTATACTTACCTTCCGATGGCCCGCGCTGTCTTGCTTCGCTCGGTCCCGGCTGCCGGCAGCGGTACACTGAAGGACCTGCCGACGTCAGGGTCGCGTGACCCGTCACATGACTCTGACGTCAGCGCAGGTCCTTCATTCCATCGCGAAGTGCGGGGAAGCAAGGAGGAGCGCAGCGCGGGCCGCCAGAAGGTAAATATACCTTTATTTTTTATTTTATTCTTTTTTTACAGCTTTTTTAATGGTACCTGGGTGTGGATGAGACTCTCCTCTCCTCTACACCCGGGTACCATCCGCACATTAGAACGCGCCAATTACGCAAGTACAGATGCAGTCTTGCGGAATTGGCGTGTTCTAATGCAAGTCAATGGCGGCGAAAACGCAAAATAATTGGTAGTGCTGCGTTTTGTTCCGCAATGATAATCCGCAGCGGAAATTTCCGCAGCATGTGCACAGCACATGTGGATTATCATTGGGGAACATGGCAGACCTTCTACCATGCATTTTTAAGCGTTTCTGCAGCGTTTTTGCCACTGCGGAAACGCTTAAACGCATCGTGGGCACACAGCCTAAGCTGCTTTCATTGTGTGAGCACTATTGCATGTACTGTGGTTTACACTACATGAACTAAATGAATACATGTGTGAGTTGAGTCTTAGTTAGTGGTAAGTAAACTTTCTATTGAAATACGTAGCAAAATTAATTGTATCTGAACCGTGAATACACATAGAAAGAAAAAACAAGAAACAGGTTACATAATAACTAAGTTATCCTAGAGCACAACACACATCTGTAAATGAGCACAGGAACACAACCATGATTTAATGGTATATAAAACCCTAAGTATTAAACTAAAGTTAATAGAAACATAGTTGATACAGGAAAGATACAGGAAAGATATATTTTTGTACCTCGTTAGCCAGTAGAGGGAAACAGGTACACCTTGTGTTAGAGATAAAGGAGGGCCTCATACATATTCTGTTCAAATTGCCATGATGCGGTACTCCTAGACTCATAAAGGCTATACACTAAGTGGAATGCCCGTCAAAAATGCAAGCAAGGTCATCCATACACCCTTGAAGGCACTAACTGGAGTGCCTCAAAAAAATTAAGAAAGTGTAGTTGTAGCACTTCTACACTCATAAAAGCTCTGCACACAGTGCAAAGCCATGAAAAAATTATAAGGATTGTAACACAGTCATCCATAGACCCTTGAACACAACAACTTGTGGGCCTCATTTAAATATTTTGAAAGTGTAGTTAATGTACTCTACACTCATAAAGGTTTTGCACAAAATGCAAAGCCAGGAAAAAATTCTAAGTAGGGTCGTCCAGTCATCCATACATCCTTGAAGGCAACAACTGGCAGGCCTCATTCAAATATTGAAGATTAAGAACATTATGTGCTGCTGTCATCTGGTGGTTTGGAAAAGTTGGGATTAATCCAAGCTTTGTTCATTTTTATCACAGTGAGCCTTTCAGCACTTTCTGTTGACAGGCGAAAGCTCCTGTCTGTTTTGACCCCCCCCGTGGAACTAAAAACCCACTCAGATAAGACACTAGTGGCAGGGCAGCACAACACCTCCAAGGCATAAAGGGACAGCTCATGCTAGATGTCCAGGTATGAGACCCAATAGCTGAAGGTCGCAGAGCAATTAGGGCATACGCTGGTTTTGTCAGCCAGGTATTGCTTGACCATCTTTAAAAACGTTTCCACCCGGTCATCATGGCCTGGACACTGGGAGGGTGTCATGAAATTGGCCCAGGCCTTTGACAGTGTACCCCTGACTCTGCTGTACCTCGTGTGTGTCTCCCTCACCTCACCTCCTTGGTTGGGCAATGAAGCTTGCCCCCTGCCGCTAGTGTTGTCTGATGGGAATTTGTTCAACATATTTTCCACAATGGTCTTCTGCTATAGCACCATTTTAGTAGACCTCTCCGCCTCAGGAAGGAGAGATGCAAGGTTCTCCCAGTAGCATTGGTCTAGCAGGGTGAACAACCAGTACTCTTTTTTGGTCAGGATGAATGTAACGTGAGGGTCACAGGAAAGGCAGTGGTACATAAAGTCTGCCTTATGTGCCAAGGTCCCTACAGCCAATACTTCCCTGTCTCCACTATGATGACTACTCTCCATCTTCTCCTCCTCCTCCTTATCCTCCATCTCTTCCTCCTCATTCCCCTCCTCAGCCTATCCACATAGGAGAGATGGGAGACAGCTTGTGTGGGTATTAGCCTCTGTTGCGCCAGCCAGCTCATGTTCCCCCACATTCTTCTCAGCCTCCACCTCCTCATTGTTACCAAATCCATGCTGAGCAGATGAGATAAGGCTGGGCTGGGTAGTATCTCCCTGTCTCATGTATTCCTCCATCTCCACCTGGTCTGCATGCAAAGCTTCATGTTTAATTGTCAGCAGCGACTGTTTAAGTAGGCACAGAAGCGGGATTGTTGCTCTAATGATGGTGTCATCACCACTCACCATGTTTGTGGAGTCCTAAATTTCTTTGAGAACTGCACAAACGTCAGACATTCATGCCCACTCTTCAGTTGTTATGTGCGGAGGCTGACCAGAATACCGACGGTCGTGTTGGAGCTGGAATTCCACAACTGGCCTCTACTGCTCACAAAGCCTTGCTGCATGAAGAGTGTGGAGTTCCAGTACGTGGTGACACCAGTCGGTGAGCTGGTACTTGCATGTGCTGCTGCAGCACTGCTAGAGCAGCCGCAACTGTAGCTGACTGGCGGAAATGGGTGTTGACACGGCGTACCTTGACCAGAAGCTCTGGCAAATCTGGGTAGGTTTTCAGAAACTGCTGAACTACCAAGTTGAGCACGTGGGCCAAGCATGGTACTTGTATGAGCTTGCCAAGCTTCACAGCCGACATCAGGTTACGGCCATTTTCACACACGGCCATGCCTGGCTGGAGGTTCAGCAGTGAGAGCCACAGATCTGTCTGGTCTGTTATTCCTTTCAATAACTCTGCCACGGTGTGGGGTTTGTCTCTTAGACAAATTAGCTTCAGCAGAGCCTGTTCCCGCTTCGCTAAGGCAGTGCTGCAGAGCTTACAGCTTCCGGCTGATGTGGACGACATGCTCTGAGATAGCACATCGGAGACGGAGAATGAGAAGGAACAGGAGGGGGTGAAGGAACTGGTGTAGGAGGTGGAGGAAACCCTGATAGAAGATGGGCCAGCAATCCTCGGCGTCGGTAGCACATGTGCTGTGCCAGGGTAAGATTCGGCCCCGGCCTCCTCAATGTTCACACAGTGTGCCGTCAGGGAAATATAGCATCCCTGGCCACAAGCCCTTGTTCATGTGTCAGTCGTTAAGTGGATAATCCCAGTATGCGCATTGGTAAGGACACGGGTGATGTTCCTGGACATGTGCTGGTACAAGGCGGGGACGCCAAACCGGTAGAAATTAAGGTGGTTGGGGACCAAGTACCAAATTTGTAAACCTATAGCAAGCCAATTTTGTTTGTTTTTTATTTCAAACCAACAAAATTTCACACAAAGCAGGTTCTACAGTTTATATGACAATAGTACATTTTTGAACAACCAAATTTGTACACCTGTAGCAGGCCAATTTTGGTTTTTATTTCAAACCAATAAAATTTCACAAAAAACAAGTTCTACAGTTTATATGACAATAGTACATTTTTGAACAACCAAATTTGTACACCTGTAGCAGGCCAAATTTGGTTTTTATTTTAAACCAATAAAATTTCTCAAAAAACAAGTTCTACAGTTTATATGACAATTATACATTTTTTAACAACCAAATTTGTACACCTGTAGCAGCCCAATTTTTGTTTTTATTTCAAACCAATGAAATTTCACATGAACCAAGTTCTAGAGTATATATGACAATAGTCAATTTTTGAAGCGCAAGCAGAGTATATGCAGAGGCGCACGCATGCTGCGTTCATTACCTGAACCGCCGAGGCGCACGTCCCGGTGAAGCAGCTAAAGCTGTGCGTCTCACTTCACTGGCCGGCGTATGACTTCATCGTCATGCGACTGCTGGGAAGGAAGCACGCAACTCAGCCGTCGGCCTCTGCTACGAGCGCACCGGATCTCAGCAGATCTGCACGGCGCCAGGAGCGCAAGAAGGTAAGGGGAATCTTTCTTTTTTTGTGTGTGTGTGAATGCAGAATAGGATGGGGGCCTGAATGGACACATGGGGGGCCTGGATGGACACATAAGGGGTCTGGGATGGATACATACAGGGGACACATAAGGGGGCCTGGCTTGACACATAAGGGGGCCTGGCTTGACACATAAGGGGGCCTGGCTGGACACATAAGGGGGGCCTGGCTGGACACATAAGGGTGGGCAGAATGGGTATATGGGGGGGCAGGCTGAACACATGGGGGCCTGGATGGATGTATGGGGAGGCAGGCTGGACAAATGGGGGCCTGGATGGATATATGGGGGACAGGCTGGACAAATGGGGGCCTGGATGGATATATGGAGTGGGGCAGGTTGGACACATGGGGGCTAGGATGGATATGTGGGAGGGCAGGCTTAACACATGGGGACTAGAATGGATATATGGGGGGCAGGTTGGACACATGGGGGCTAGGATGGATATATAGGAGCAGGCTGGACACATGGAGGCCAGGATGGATATATTGGGGGGCAGGCTGGACACATGGAGGCCAGGATGGATAAATGGGGGGGCAGGCTGGATACACATGGGCCAGGATAAATATATGGAGGGGCCAGGATAAATATATGGAGGGGCCAGGCTGGACATATGGGGACCAGAAGGGATATATGGGGGGGGGGGTGGCAGGATGGATATATGCGGGGGGAGGGGCAGGATGGATATATGGGGATATATGGGGTGGCCAGGCTGGACAAGGGACTTAATTACTGTTTGGGGGCCAGATTGAGGAAAATACTTTATTAGTTTATGGTGGTGAGGGGTGTACATTATTACTTTAGTGTCCAATTAGGGACATTATTACTTCTGTAATATAATTTACTTTTTAGGAAACTGTTTTCCATGGGAGGGGACAAAAGGGGGGTCCTGTTACTGTGCAGGGCGGCACTATGTCGCTTTTTTTCTTCAATTGGTGTAGTGTAGAAGTCGGGGGAAAAGTGGGGCATGTGCTCTTGAAAAGATCAATTATTGATAACTGTGTGTTATTTTCTGCAGAGATGAGTCCTGGCTGGAAGAAGTGATGGCGATCTGTGCCAGATGAAGAAGAAAAGCGAAGATGAAGGACTTCACCTAGAGATGTCACTGGTGAGTCAGTGTATTATTATTATTATTATTTATTATTATAGCGCCATTTATTCCATGGTGCTTTACATGTGAAAAAGGGGTATAATACAAGAACAATTACAATAATCTTGAACACAATGTGACAGCGACTGGCACAGGAGGAGCGAGGACCCTGCCCGCGAGGGCTCACAATTTACGAGGGATGGGTGAGGATACAGTAGGTGAGGGTAGAGCTGGTCGTGCAGCGGTATGGTGGAGCGGTGGTTACTGCAGGTTGTAGGCTTGTCGGAAGAGGTGGGTCTTCAGGTTCCTTTTGAAGGTTTCCACGGTAGGCGAGAGTCTGATACGTTGGGGTAGAGAGTTCCAGAGTAGGGCGGAAGCACGGGAGAAATCTTGTATACAGTTGTGGGAGGAGGAGATAAGAGGGGAGTAGAGCAGGAGATCTTGTGAGGATCGGAGGTTGCGTGCAGGTATGTAACGCATGTACACTTACACTATATAGTATATACAGAGCTCCTGTGTATGTCACTGTGTATTACCTATACACTATATACAGTGTATAATGTCACCAGTGATCACTGTATTACCTGTACACTATATACAGAGCTCCTTTGTGTAATGTCACTGGTGATAACTATATTACCTGTACACTACATACTATACACAGGGCTCCTGTGTATAATGTCACTGGTGATCCCATCCCAGAATTACCTGTACACTGACACTATATACAGAGCTCCTGTTTACAATGTCACTGGTGATCACTGTATTACCTGTACAAATGACACTATATACAGAGCTCCTGTGTGTAATGTCGCTGGTGGTAATTACAGTGTTGTTAGTATTGTGGTTTGTTTTCATGATCAGTATTGTAGTATTTGGTCACTATGTGGTGGTAATATGTGGTCCAGTCATGGTGTGCCAGTATTTGTTATTTGTATGTGGTATTATTCGGTCATTTTGTGGTAGTAATATGTGGTCCGGTCATGGTGTGGCAGTATTTGTTCCTTGAATGTGGCATTATTCAGTCACTTTGTGGTGGTAATATGTGGTCTGGTCATGGTGGGGCAATATTTGTCCCTTTTGAATGTGGTATTACTGGTGTTGATATAGTGGATTGTGTTGTGTATGGCGTTCATTTGTTCTCACTGATATTAACTAAGAAAAGATGGCCATTAGGACACAGCCCCACTATCAGTATTTGGTCAGTATTCGGTCAGTATTTTTTCTCAGGAGTGGGAGCCAAAACCAGGAGTGGGTGATAAATGCAGAATTGGTGCACTTGTTTCTATTATGCCTTTTCTCTGATTGTTCCTCACCTGGTTTTGGCTCCCACTCCTGAGAAAAAATACTGACCGAATACTGATAGTGGGGCCGTTGCCTTTGAGATTAAATACTTGGACCAGAGTGTCAGAGATGCACTTACAAGGGTTCTTCGATGAAAACAAGTAATCACCTCTCCATAGGATAAGTGATAAGTTATTGATTGGTGGTGATCTGACTGCTGGGACCTGCACCGATCGGCAGAATGTGGAGCGTTTCTCCCCATTAGACTGGAGCTCATGTGCGACTCGACCACTGATCCATTCATTCCCTCAGTGGCTGCGAGCACTTCTCTTTTTTAGAAGCCCCCAAGAGAATGAATGGAGCTGCGGTCAGACATCCCACCTGTCGCTGCTTTTTAAAATGGGGATAAGTGTGCTGTCAGGGATAAAACTTCCCCATTCTTCCAATTGGTGCGGTTTCCAATGTTCGAACCCAAACGATCAATAAGTTCTCAGAATAAAGCAGCAAAGTAGTGTTAAAATACACCATTTAATAGATATATATTAAAAATCAAGTATAATAATATTAAAAAACATATACGTGGACCAAAGACAGACGCCGTCCACAATCTCAGAGTCTTCTGATCTGTCCGTCAGCAACTGATAGCCGTGCATACATGTGACTCGCCCCCTGGGCCGTGGTGTACGGTGCTGATGGGGGTTGTAGTGGCAACCCGATCCCATGGCTCAGGGAGGTCAGACCAAATTGTGGCAGTCTATTTATCAGTGTTTTGAATGTCCGACTACGCCACCCGTGGATTGCGGTCAGGGATAACCGCCTCTGCAAGGCAGACCACTGAGGCTGGTGTTGGTGTGCAGCACAGGGGTAGGATAACTCCCCACGGGAAGAGTGTAGCCTCAGGGCAGTGTAGGTGGATGCTGGGAGTGATAGTGCAGGCCGCAATAGTAAGAGTTCGGAGTCCACTTCAAACAGTCCAGGGTCTTTATTGTAGGTATTATTAATGACCCAACAGTGGTACCGGTTAGGAATGGGCCTGGGTGTCTGAGAGCATTCGGGCGAGCCCCACTGGTCAGGGTGAGTGTGTAGGCCTACCGTTCTCTCTCTGCTCTTTCTGACTATCCCCCTCTTCGTGGTGTAATAGCCCACGTCCCTGAGCTGGCCGTGTACTTCTCGCCTGTATGGCTTGCGACTCGGGCCTTAGGTACCTTTTGCTTTATCCTCGCTGTACTGGTCCCTCTGTGTGGCGGAGCCTCCAGGCTTCTTAGGCCAAGGGACCTGAAATCCCTCGCTGGTTGGTTCTCTGCTGCTGGGCTTACAACCCTGACAGCCTCGGACCCCAATGTCGGTAGATTGGTTCTCTCAGCCAGGACCAGCTCTCGTCGCCTCTGTCCCTGGCTTGCAGTTTCTCCTCTGCCTCACGGACTCCTCAGCTACAGCTGAACTGTCCCTCCTTCTCTGGGACCAGTCTCAGTCCTGAGCTAGGTCATCCAGTTCTCTCTAACCCTGCCCCCAGTTACAGCTTTTATAGGGGCAGCCAGCTCCCCCTACTGGCCTGGGACAGGAGGTGCTGTATGCTAACCAGGGAACCTCCCTCCTGCTCTCAGACACAGCCTTTATTATTTGTGGCATCCAGGCCTGGGGTGACACACATGCATAACATATAAATTGAAATGCCAATCCACAAGTGTATAGAATTCAGATATCAACCACTATTAACATTTGAAGTCTGTAACCACAAAGGGATATATAATCATGCTCTAAAGGATAGATGCTGTATAGTAGTTACACTCAGCACCCGAGCATATATAAATCCTGTGGATGATCTCCAGAGGTATATGCTATACCACAATAGACATTAGTTGAAGAAATATTCTTATTCATATACTCACAAAAAATTGATCAATGCATATACAGGAGATGCTAGGATTTCAGATGAGTCCATGTTGAAGTCACACATACCCATGTTTAAATAAATACTTTGAAATAAAGCATTCAATTGTAAGAGACAAATAATCCAACATGCATATATTTTAGTGCTCAGACCAGAAAAGGTACTAATACCAACATAGGGGAAATTTCTCAAAGCATCACTGTGACATTTTTAGGGCTATAGCTGTAGTTAAACAAAATGGAACAGTCTCACCCAGTCCAACAGTGTACCATAGCTTCATTCATCCTGGTGTGATACCATCCTTCTATGTTTCACCACCAGGTAGTATCACGGAGGTAGGATGCTCCCAACTCGTTTCCAGATGGGTGGTGAGAATTGCGATGTGATGCCAGGGAGCTGAAAGAACAGGAAGTGGAAGAAGATGCCAGAACAGGAGCTGTTTAGGGGTCTTATTACGTGCACAGGAAGGCCAGGCAGAAACATACTCCAGAATATAATTTCTCATTGTAGTCCACCAATAATGACGAGAAATGAGTTGAGTAGTTTTCCTCTGCCCACCATGACCAGCCAACTTAGAAGAGTGCCCCCACTGCAGAACTCGCTTCTTATCAGAACTTGGCACTAAAGTCTTCCCGGGAGGAATCTGAGACAGTCACCATCCTGGAGGGTTCAATAACATTCAGGGGATCTTCCTCTTGGTCAGGAGGTAGAAAGGTTGTAGAGAGGGCATCTGCCTTGACGTTCTTGTCGGCTGGACGAAAATGTAGGATAAAATCAAAACGGGCGAAGAACAGCGACCACCTAACTTGGTGCGGATTCAGCCTTTGCGCCTACTGTAGGTAGGCCAAGTTCTTGTGGTCAGTGTATATGATGACTGGAAGGTACTGCTCCTTTGAGTAAATAACGCCATTCATCTAGGGCCATCTTGATCGCCAACACTTCTCGGTCGCCAATCAAGTAGTTTTGTTCAGGAGCTGAGAAAATCTTGGAAAAGAACCCGCAAGTTACCATATGACCAGAGGAAGACTTCCTTGTGAGAACTGCCCCTGCTCCAGAGGACGAAACATCAACTTCCTGGAAGAATTGTTTGCTTAGCTCAAGTTTGTGAAGCACAGGAGCAGAAGAGTAGGCCTGTTTCAGTGAGAGAAATGCCTCCTCAGCCTCTGGAGTCCAGATCTTGGGATTAGCACCCTTGCGGATCATTCCAAAAATGGGAGCAGTCCAGGATGAGAAATGTGGAATAAACTGACAGCAATAATTGGCAAATCCTAGGAATCGCTGAATAGCCTTAACGCCATTTGGATCTGGCCAATTAAGAACGGAAGACACCTTCTTCAGAGCCAACTTCTGTCCCATATCCGAGATGATATATCCTAGGAAAGGCAGAGAGGTCTGCTCAAAAACGCTTTTCTCATACTTAGCATACAGGCTATTCTCTCTGAGTCTTTGCAAGATTAGATGAACATTTCTCCTATGAGAAGGCAGGTCTGGAGAGAAAACCAGGATATCATCCAGGTACACCACCACGCAGCAGAAAAGGAGATCTCTGAAGACATCGTTCACAAACTCCTGGAAGACAGCAGAGGCGTGACTGAGCCCAAATGGCATAACACGGTATTCGTAGTGACCGTATCAGGTGTTGAAAGCTGTCTTCCACATGTCTCCTTGGCGTATGCGGATCATATTATATGCTCCTCTGAGATCCAACTTGGTGAAAATCCTGGCACCTATTAGGCGATCAAACAATTCCGGAATCAGGGGCAGTGGATATTTGTTTTAGATTGCGATCTGGTTGAGACCTCTAGAATCGATACATGGTCGGCGAGAACTATCCTTCTTCTCCAGCCAGAGAAGAAGACTTCTGGATGAATCCCCTAGCCAGATTTTCCTTTACATATTCAGACATGGCTAGGGTCTCCGCTTGCGACAAAGGATAAATATGACCCCGAGGATGTGAGGATCCCCGGAGCAGGTCACTGGGACAATCGTATGTCCTATGTGGAGGTAACATCTTCACTTCTTTGTTATTGAAGACATCCAGGTAAGACCAGTAAGCGGATGGCAGACCAGGGAGATTGGATGGTCTCGCCTGTGACCGCACTGGATGTACAGGAACAAGACACTTCTCATGGCAAGACTGTCCCCATTGGAGAACCTCTCCGGATCAGTCAAGGATGGGATCATAAACACGTAGCCACAAAAAGCTCAGTAGAAGAGGGTTCCTTCTTTCCCATAGGGGATTGAGCCATGCCACGGTCTCTCCTCCTAAGTGAGACATCAGGAACCCAATTTTAGCCCGATCCAAGGGGAATTGGTGGGCCAGCAGTTTATAGTGCAGGGTACAGTGGTTAATATACCCAAGGCACTGCTTTGGGTCCCCGCCAAAACGTGACGGTGCAGACAGATGGGGAGCATGTCCCGATGCATATGTTGCTGGCGGAGTGGTCACTGTTGCACCTGCAGCAACTTGGACTGGGACGGGTGAAGTAATCTATGTCAAAGTGTACAAATGGATATTCACTGTCCACAGATAGGACAGGATCTTGTCCTGCCCTGCTGATCACATTGCCGCAACATCTCTTGGAA
Source organism: Phyllobates terribilis (assembly GCF_046119375.1). Lineage (NCBI taxonomy): Eukaryota > Metazoa > Chordata > Amphibia > Anura > Dendrobatidae > Phyllobates > Phyllobates terribilis. The sequence continues at coordinate 796,102,014 of NW_027362761.1, forward strand.
TAACTCAGAGTGGAGAGGAATTGGGATCAGCAGGGTCCATGGCCTGAGCTAACTGTAACAAATGTGGATCGTGGCCCCACTGTGCCACAGACCGAGGCGCGTAGTTAGGCGATCACCTGAGTTTTCACTAGAGACCCAGATGGTGTAGTTAGACTTGGGCTACAGGTGGATGCCAGGTGCTACTCCAGGACAGATCCCAGTACTGCATCAGCTGACCCCAAGGGTCAGGACAGCAGACACGGTCTCAGAGTCCGAGTTGGGATTGAATACTAGTGGAATGGATATTAGTGCTAATACAGACGGGACAAGATAGAAAGCACTTGTACTGGTTCACATACCGCAAGTGCGGTTTCAGATTCACGTACCGCCGGAGCAGTTTCAGGTACCGCCGGTGCAGTTTCTGATTCAAGTACCATCAGAGCAGTTTCAGGTTCAGGTACTGCTGGAGCGGTTTTGGGTTCAGGTACCGCCGGAGCGGATTCTGGTTCATGTACCGATGGAGCAGTTTCAATCTCAAGTACTGCAGATGTGGTTTCAGGTTCGGGTACCGCTGGAGCAGTTTCGGGTTCAGGTAATGCTGGAGTGGTTTCAGGTTCAGGTACTGCCTGAATAATTTCGGGTTCAAGTACCACAGGAGCGGTTTCAGGTTCAGGTACTGCCGGAGTGGTTTCGGGATTGTCTCAGACAAGATACTGGAAAGCAAAACTTCTACTGCTACAGGTTTAACTGGACTGGTACAGGGACCTGATAACAAGCTAGCAGCTTGCAGACTGACTACAATTGTTACTCAGGCACCTCGCTACAGCTGGAGGTGCCTTAAGTACTAGGTGCCTCCTAGCTATTGGCTGGGGACACTTAGAATTGTGCTCTGGCTCTTTAAGATACCGGGAGTGAACGCGCACATGTCTTAAATGCACCACCAGGGGAGCAGTGCGGCGCGCACTGAGACTGGGACACAGGAGCCAGAGCAGGAGGCACAACAGGGCGACCTGGGTGTAGAGTAAGTCGGCGTCCCAGCCAGGAGGGAGGAGTGGAGGCATGCAGGGACGCCGGCGTTACACAGGTCTACAAGATCCCAGGTACTTTCAGTTGCACCACAACTAATGTAGTGTACTTAATTATATGCACTAAATGTCCAGCTGGGGGTCTGTATGTGGGGGAGACAGGACAAAAGTTTAGAATAAGGATGAATTCTCATCGCCACACAATAAAAGAAAGAAGAATAGATCTACTTGTGGCCAAACATTTTTGTAGCTTTGACCACAGCATCATGGACTTGAAATTGCTGGTATTGAAAGGAAACTTCACACCCAAGAGAGACAGAAGAATGTGGGAATGCAAACTTATGATGACCTTTGACACATTCAGAGCAAGAATGAATGTGTCGCATGGATATATGTCTTTTTACATCAATTAAGGATTATGCTCCTCAGACCTTATGAGGGCATCACAACCATGGACCAGACCTCAATCAGAGGACAATAAAACTTTCACACTCCTTACCTATGAACTCCTCCAATATTTACTGCCACAACTGTTTCTCCCCTTCCAATACTGGTAGTTCTGCTTCACGTCACCTGTCTTCTTATTTACTGCAGTATTCCTGTGTCCTGTTGTGTATAAATATTTGACCCTTCAGATTCTGTGTTATACTGAGCCTTATGAAGAGACCTGAGTAGTCTCGAAATCTTACTGTTTGTTACCATCATTTCAGTTAGCCATTAAAAGTTATCAACCATTGAGGACTCTCAAATTTTAATATTTTTCATGGAAAATACAGGAATTGATGCTGATTCTGTGGTGAAACTTACAAAATTCATCCTTTGATAACAACATATATCTACAGGAGACTGGTACAGCGATGGGAAGTAAAATTACTCCAGAGTACGCAAATCTTTTCATGGCCAAGCTTGAAAGTGACTTTTTGTCCTCATATCCCATCAGGCCTCTGGCCTACTGTCATTTCATTGACAATATTTTAATCATCTGGACGGAGTCTGAGCAACAGCTGAAGACGTTCCATGAACACTTTAATCGATTTCATCCCACCATCAACCTAACACTCAACTACTCCTGCACTGAAATTAACTTTTTGGACACCATCATCAAGCTACACAATAATGAAATAGAGACATCCTTGTAACAGAAGCCAATCGACCGTCCAACATATCTTAAATGGGACAGTTTCTATCCGAAACACATAAAAAACGCTATTGTCTACAGCCAAGCCATCAGACACTCGGATATAATCGGATAAGTTCCAATCCTATGGATAGAGACAAACACCTTGATGGCCTCAGAAAGACCTTTTTGAATTAGGGCTACCATCCAAGAACAATTGAGAACCAGATTACAAGAGTCACCAGAATACCAAGGAGTCATCTCCTACATTACAAAACCAAACAAGAAAGCAACCGCGTGCCTCTAGTAGTCACCTACAATACAAATCTGGAGGCACTAAGGAGAGCTGGACGGAAACTACAACCTTTACTACAAAAATATGCCCGATTATAATCCATATTTCCTGAACCCCCACTTCTGTGTTTCAGGCAGCCCCCAAATCTAAGAAGCATCATTGTCAGAAGCTCCCTGTCATCTCCACCAGCTACAGGTACCTTTCCTTGCAACCAGAGAAAATGTAAAACCTGTCCGTTTATAATGACCACAGACAAGATGAAGATACCCAACTCACATCAGGACTACAAGATCCCAGGTACTTTCAGTCGTATCACATCTAATGTAGTGTACTTAATTAAATGTACCAAATGTCCAGCTGGGTGTTTGTATGTAGGGGAGACGGGGCAAAAACTTAGGACAAGGATGAATCATCATCGCCACACAATAAAAGATAAAAGAGTAGATCTACCTGTAGCCAAGCATTTTTGTTCCCCTGATCACTGCATCAAAGACATGAAATTACTGGTATTAAAAGGTAACTTCAAATCTCAGAGAGAAAGGAGAGTGTCGGAATATAAACTAATGGTGACCTTTGACACCTTCAGAGCAGGAATGAATGTGGCCATCAGACTTGTGGGGTCATCACAACACTGCACCAAACAATAAAACTTTCACAGTCATTATTAATGAACTGTTAAAATATTTACAGCCAGAAATGTTTATCTCTCCCATAGTAATTGCTCTGCTTTTCATCACCTGTCTCATCTATTGCATTATTTCTGTGCCATATTGTGTATAAATATGTGACTCTTCAGATTTTGGGTTATACTAGCCTGATAAAGAGGCCTGAGTAGTCTTGAAAGCTTGCAACCTGTTACCATCTTTTCAGTTAGCCATTAAAAGGTATCAACCACTGAGGACTCTGAAATCAAAATATTTTTCTAGAAACATAGTTGTAGCTATAGCCGGCTACAAAATTTTCCCTTAAGAGATATAGTATGTGGGATACCTAGAAGGGGATCCAGTGCTAGCGATATGTCATTATTTTATAATACCCCTTAAAGTAGTTTTCCACTGTTGGGCAACCCCAGCCTAATCAGTTCAAGACCTGAGTGGATCCTCATGTTTTGCAGTGGCGCCGTACAAGTGGCGTCAGCACCAAAGTCCCAGAGAGTGACGTGACAGTGTCACATGCAGGCTGCAGCCCATGAGTGGCTGCTCATCAGCGGCAGTCTGTAGTATTGTGGATGCCCATCCTGACATAGTATTAATGATCTATAGCCAAACAGCGGCCGCTCACTGGCTGCGGCCGGCACGTGAAACAACAAGTCACTCTTCGGGAACAGTAGCGCTTATATCGCTGGGATGGCTCAGCTGCAGGAGGTGGCTATACATTGTTTTTTTCTTTAATTGTGGTCCTGAAATGATTAAACTGGGTTTGTCCAAAATGATTAAACTGGGTTTGTCCAATATTGGAGAACCCCTTTCTGAAAATTATAAATATCTAGATAAAATGTATGCTACTATGTGTTCTAATGACTACGTACAATATGTACTGTCACCAAACTACAAAAATGCAAATTAACTCTCCTTTAGGAGGAATAGGACTGGTTTTCTAGTGCCCCTGTTGGAAGTAATTATCCTATAAACCCTTTAATAAGTCTTGCAGCATGGCTAAGGATACTTAACCAAACCATAATCTTCTCCAAATTGAAATAAACACTCTCCACAAGAGGGAGTCATAAGATGCAAAATACAGTATACTGAGACACAGCCCAGAATGGACAACAGTCCAATAAATACTCATATGATGTTTAAAATGAGCATAAATCACAGTGCAGGCAAGAAAATTCTTTATATTTTAACGTTTTTTATGAAGCTACATCCTTCAACCGGCAAAAGACAAGTGACGGGATAGTGGAGTGGTAAAAAGAGGGAATTGCAGGCCCAGTCAAGCAGTGTTCCCAGGGAAAAGGGTATGCAAAAAACCTCCCTTCCAGGAGAACGAGGGCTGGCTCTCTTGTGCCACCTTTTGGAGGCAGCTATTTATAAGTCAAAGTCTAAGTTAATTTGCATACCTTTTTTTCCCAGGGAGCATTGTCTGGCCCATAGGTCCTTCTGTAACAGGTGGACTCTGCAAGGAAAAACAGTATCTCCCCAGACACACCATAGAGATATGTATTAATAGTCATTGGTTTTATTAGTTTGCTTTGCAGCTTGAAACATTCCCACTGCTTAATACAAGCTGAAAGCTGTTTACTTTGGCTGCGATCAGGCAGCCCTCTAATGTACACTGCATTGCGAGAGGAGATTCACATTTCCTGTTTTACCAGCTGCCTTTTATCAGTGTTAAGATTATAGATTGTCCATGCCTCTTAGCCTTTCATATAAAGCAAATATTACTTATGTTCTGGTGTGCATGATATACAAATCTGCCAGCTCCACCAAAGATGATAGGAAGCCGGATTACCATAAAAGACACTTAGTATGGAAGAATAATATGTGACTTGTAGGAATCCCTAATACTAAAGAGTCTAAAATACCAGACATCTGGTTTAAAATTACCACAAGTCAGATATACTAAATTAACATACAGTAAGTAGTGGCTGACGTAAAAAGGAACACTAGTCTCCCTTTGAATAGGTTGACGTTCCTACAGCCTACCATAAAATGCAGCTAGACTAATCATTCTTTCTAACCATAGCTTTTGCCTATGATTGGTTATCGTTGTCCTCCAGATTTCAGTGTAAAAAGTAACTGTCCTTTTAAATTCTAGTCCATAAATCAGTAATACAAGTACAAATAAGCAACTTTGTAAATATGCTATCAGAAAAATGTTCTTCTTTCATCTCCTGGATTGATCTTTCACTGTCAATTCATGGGTAAAATCTGTCTTCAGTGAATACTGACTTTCCCATTACTGAGATAGGAGATGGCAGCTAGTGCTTTTAAATATGTATGGAAGGGGGTTGAGCAGGGAGGAGCTAGAGACAGACAGATATTCTGCTGCAAGTTCTCCTGAAACCACAGTTACAGTTCTCCATAGAAGTTTATGAGAACAGAAAAACAGTATAGAAAAAATGAGCACATCAAATTTTTATTTCATGAGTAAAATCTGTCTTCATTGACTACAGATTTTTCCATTACTAAGATAAGAGATGAGAGTTGGTGCTAATAAAGTTCAAGGCAGAACTGTAAGTGTTGCTTCAGAACTTGGAGCAGAATGTCTGTTTCCGCCTCCAACTCATCCCTCCTCCTCCCTCATCCCATCTCCATAAAATTTTAAAAACACAAAATCTCTTATCTCAGTAATGAGAAAAATTGTATTCACTGAAGACAAATTTTACCTATGAAATAAGAATTTGCTATGCTCTTTTTATCTATACACTTTTTGAAGTTTAGAATTTTCAGAATGAAGTATCAGTCCAAAAAAGAGAAAAAAAATGGATTTATCTGATAAAATATATGACACAGTTTCTTAATTCCTTGTATGCTATTGATTTATAAAAAAATAAATAAAATCACAGATAATCTTTACGCTTTTCATCTTAAGTTTCTTGCACTTCTTTGTCTTCCCTATTCTCTCTTCATGTGCCTAGCACCACAGTTTTTCTCTGGGGTAACAACCATCTATTCTCAAGTCTAAAACTTCTCCTCTGCTTCCCTTCTTCTTTGCAATGCTCTTCCTTGTTCGATAAGACTATCCTAAAAACTGATCCATTTAAGAAGCCAAATTTAAAGTTTATACACAACAGTAAACTATGCCACTTGTTCTGCTGTTTTTAAGAACTATAGTTGTATCCACTCCCCTTTGCTTTACAATATCTGCAACAAAGCAATTAAAAGGATGGGGTCCCAAGTCTCCTCCTTGAATAAAGTGTTAATTGAGCATGTTTACTGCCACTCCATTTATGGAACTGACAGAGATAGCTGGGAGCTGTACTCGGATATCGCTTAATTCCCATAGAATACACACATGGACAAAACTATTGGTACCCTTCTGTTAAAGTAAGGAAAACCCACAAACTGAAATACCTTCAAACTGTCAAAAGTAATTTTCAAAAAAAATTACAGGATTTCAACTAATGAAAATCAGATATTGCTTTTGAATTGTCATTCAACAGAGAAAATCAACAAACTAATGAAAATGGCCTGGACAAAAATTATGGTTTCCTTATCTTCAGGGCCTTCTCCAGGTTTTCGTGGGCCCCGGGCGAAAGAGTCTCAGTGGGCTCCTTTAACACATACCACAATTCATGATGCAAAGATACAGCAATGAAATATATATATAGTACAATGCAAAGATTTCACTTCTTACATTACATGAGTGATATCTATTGTAAATTCTACAATAGCTCAGAAACCAGCAAATCCTCACAGCGCACAGGGCAGACCGGACAGTATAGTCCTCCATACAGTATTATGGGCACCACACAGTCCTCCGTACAGTATTATGGGCCCCATATATTGCTCCATACAGAATAATGAGCCCATATAATGCTCCATACAGAATAATGGACCCCATATAATGCTCCATACAGAATAATGGACCCCATATAATGCTCCATACAGAATAATGGACCCCATATAATGCTCCATACAGAATAATGGACCCCATATAATGCTGCATACAGAATAATGAGCCCCATATAATGCTCCATACAGAATAATGGACCCCATATAATGCTCCATACAGAATAATGGACCCCATATAATGCTCCATACAGAATAATGAACCTCATATAATGCTCTATACAGAATAATGGACCCCATATATTGCTCCATACAGAATAATGGACCCCATATAATGTTTCATACAGAATACTGGCCCCATATAATGCTCCATGCAGAATACTGGCCCCCATATAATGCTCCATACAGAATACTGGCCCACATATAATGCTCCATTCAGAATACTTGCCCCCATATAATGCTCCATGCTATATGGGCCCCATATAATGCTACATGCACAATGCTGGCCCCCATATAATGCTCCATACAGTATACTGGCCCACATACAGTACAGACCAAAAGTTTGGACACACCTTCTCATTTAAAGATTTTTGTGTATTTTCATGACTATGAACACTGTACATTCACACTGAAGGCATTAAAACTATGAATTAACACATGTGGAATTATATACGTGAAACAACTGAAAATATGTCTTATATTCTAGGTTCTTCAAAGTAGCCACCTCTTGCTTTGATGACTGCTTTGCACACTCTTGGCATTCTCTTGATGAGCTTCAAGAAATAGTCACCGGAAATGGTTTTCACTTGACAGGTGTGCCCTGTCAGGTTTAATAAGTGGGATTTCTTGCCTTATAAATGGGGTTGGGACCATCAGTTGTGTTGTGCAGAAGTCTGGTGGATACACAGCTGATAGTCCTACTGAATACACTGTTAGAATTTGTATTATGGCAAGAAAAAAGCAGCTAAGTAAAGAAAAACGAGTGGCCATCATTACATTAAGAAATGAAGGTCAGTCAGTCCAAAAAAGTGGGAAAACTTTGAAAGTGTCCCAAAGTGCAGTTGCAAAGACCATCAAGCGCTACAAAGAAACTTGCTCATATGAGGACCGCCCCAGGAAAGGAAGACCAAGAGTCACCTCTGCTTCTGAGGATAAGTTTATCTGATTCACCAGACTCAGAAATCGCAGGTTAACAGCAGCTCAGATTAGAGACCAGGTCAATGCCACACAGAGTTATAGCAGCAGACACATCTGGTGACACTGTTAGGGATTTATTCAAAATTGAAGGAATACTGACCCAGCATGGCTACCACAGCATCTTGCAGTGGCATGCTATTCCATCCGGTTTGCGTTTAGTTGGACCATCATTTATTTTTCAACAGGACAATGACCCCAAACACACCTCCAGGCTGTGTAAGGGCTATTTGACCAAGAAGGCAAGAAGGAGAGTGATGGGATGCTACGCCAGATGACCTGGCCTCAACAGTCATCAGACCTGAACCCAATCGAAGTGGTTTGGGGTGAGCTGGACCGCAGAGTGAAGGCAAAAGGGCCAACAAGTGCTAAGCATCTCTGGGAACGACCATTTCCGGTGACTACCTCTTGAAGCTCATCAAGAGAATGCCAAGAGTGTGCAAAGCAGTCATCAAAGCAAAAGGTGGCTACTTTGAAGAACCTAGAATATAAGACATGTTTTCAGTTGTTTCACACTTTTTTGTAAAGTATATAATTTCACAAGTGTTAATTAATAGTTTTGATGCCTTCAGCGTGAATGCACAATTTTCATAGTCATGAAAATACTGAAAAATCTTTAAATGAGAAGGTGTGTCCAAACTTTTGGTCTGTACTGTATAATGCTCCATGCTGTATGGGCCCCATATAATGCTCCATGCTGTATGGGCCCCATATAAATGCTCCATGCTGTATGGGCTCCATATAATGCTCCCTACATAATGGGCCCTATAAAATGCTCCATGCCTCCAGACATAAAAAAATTAAATACTCACCTCTCCTTGCTGCCGCTGATCAGCTCCAAACTCCTCAGCGTAGCCGTCTTCCCGCTCTCTGAGCTTTTAATGCTCAGCAGAGGGCATGCTGGAAAGACGTCATCGTGCCCTCTGACCTGAGACGTCACAGTCAGGAGACGCAGAAGAGACAGGACCTGCGGAGGACCTGGGAGAGGTAAGTATTGTGCCAGAGCCCTGAGCAAGTGAGGGAAGGGTCCACTCGTGGGCGCTGGGCCCGAACTCCCCGGTTGACGGGCCCAATAGTGCACCGGTGTCCCAGATGGAGAGTGGGCCCCCCCGCCTGCTCAAGGCCCCGGCACTTACCCGGGTGCGACGGGTGCTGACGTCGGCCCTGCTTATCTTAATAGTCTGCTGGACAATCTTTTTAGATAATCACTGCAAACAAATGATTTCTGTAGCTCTCAATGAGACTTCTGCACCTTTCCACAGGTATTTTGGTCCACTCCTTGTGAGCAAACTGCTCCAACTGTCTTAGGTTGGAAAACTTCCTTCTCCAGACTGCATGTTTCAGCTCCTTCTACAGATGTTCAATAGGATTTTGATCAGAGCTCACAGAAGGCTGCTTCAGAATAGTCCAATGCTTTGCTCTTAGCCATTTTTGGATGTTTTTAGCTGAGTGCTTTGGATCATTATCCTGTTGGAGGAACCATGACCCGCAACTCAGACCAATATTTTTAACACTGGGTAACATATTTTGATCCAGAATTCCTTAATAGTCCTGAGATTTCACAAACTCAAGACACCGAGCCTTCTCCATATTTCACAGTAGTCACAATGTTCTTTTCTTTGTATGCTTCATTTTTACATCTTTGAAAATAGAGCTGATGTGACTTGCTAAAAACCTCCAGTTTTGTTCCATCTGTCCAAAGTCAACAGCGGTTTTCTCCTCAGTCGTATTCCATGAAGTCCACTTTGGCCAAGACAGTGACGGATGGTGAGTTCTGGCACTGATATACAGTGGCGACAAAAAGTTTTGCTTTTTTTCTTTAACGTGTGATTACTTCTGTCTAGTTGTTGTCATGCTATTTTCCTGGTGATTTTAGTAAACCAGAAGTAAATGGTTGTCAGCTATAAGGATGAAAATTGTGTTTAACATTGTTTTATTCCCTTACATGTTAGTTTTCAACATTTGCTGGACCAAATGTTTTGCATATTTTGTCATGGATAGTCGAATTTTGCCTAAACCTTTTTTTTAAATTTTTTTTTATGTGTGTGCGTGTTTAGCTTAAAACAAGGCAAAGGCAAAGCCAAATTTATCACTAATGTCAGGAACCTTATTATTCTGAGAGTGAAGTAAGGCAAAAGCCAAAAAAAGGTAGCTATGGAGTTCAACTATTCTCAGTCAAGAGTCAAGTGTCACGTAAAGAAAGAAAGAGAAGGTTATGAAACAGTTGACAAACCTAGAAGTGGACGACCACAGAAAATTTCCTCCAGAGTTGATCACATTATTAAGAAAAAGTCAGAATCTGATGTCCATGAAAGTGCTGTACAGATTTCGCACAAAATGATCGAAGAATATGGAGACAAAGAAAGTCAACAAACTGGGGTGCAACAGCTAATGTGGCGCCCCTGCGGGTTCAGTCGCCACAGAGGTACTGCATCTCATCCAGAGGTGTGGTATCCCACTCTCAGGTAAGGATGGAGTGCTGCCCGGGACCCTAACACCTGCATCCAACACATTCCACTTCAGTGGGGGAGGGCGAGATTGCTCCTAAGGAGAACACAGTCCCTGGTCCCTAGCTGAAGGGTGGAACTATGTAGTGGGTGTGGGTGGAGGACGAAGTTCAGGGGAGCACAGGAAAGGAAGTGATATAAAAAAGGGAAACATCCTGAAAGGACAGGTCAGTGAGAAGAGAGGTCAGCCAGAGGAGGAGAGTGTGTGGAGCAGGAGCTCAGCAAGAGCTCTGCTCAGGAGGAGGGCCTAGTGAGGGGCCCAAGGCTGTGAAGGAGAGAGGAGGAGGAGAGAAGGCTCCAGGAGAAACGAGGGGAACCTAGGGGTACGGACAGTGCCGGAGGCCACCCGTACGCCCGAATCCGCCAGGCGGTGGAAGGATCAGGCCGCAGAGAGGGGACCGGCCCCAAAACTAGAGGAGAACTACAAGCTTCAGCTAGAAACTGGAGGCTTCTGTACTTTTAGGGTGCAGTTGCCACAGCCGCAATTACATCACCGAAAAGGTGGTCACAGAGGGTCCAGGGGACTGCAGGTCGCCCAACAAGACCCAAGGCTACCGGCTTGGGACACGGATTGTGAGGCGCAGGGCAGGAGGGTGAGAGCCAGCGCAGGAAGACGACTGAGAAAGGCACACAGAAGGGGGTCTCGTTAAGTGCTCTTGAATTACCTGAGGGAATGCTGAACCCCTGCCTGGTGAATGCAGCGCGACGTGGGAAGTTACATCGGTACCTGTAACTTGGATTGCAACAACTATGAGTAAACTCTGAAGACTGCACCCCACTGTCTCCGTGAATTACTGCTGTGCCATCACCCCTGCACTACACTGCAACAACTATAACATCTCAGCACAGCCCTGGAGCTAAGCTCTACCTGTGGAGAGCTAAACCAACTCTGCTGCATTTACACTAGCTCCAGAGGACCTGCTCCGCAGCGGCGGCTCCATATAGCCGCATACCACAGGTGGCGTCACGAACTGTATATATAAAAACTAATAATCCCCTGTAAATAATATCCCCTTTTAATGACCGCCCTGGGTCACGGACCGGGTCACCGCCACTGTGACATCTCCCCTAGCAACGACCGGCCCGGCACCGAGTACCCCACGGCCCAGGGGTCGCGTCATCTTTGGCGTCACGAACAAGATATGAACCCACCCGTTATCACCGGATATTGTGCGCCTAGAGGCTGTGTTCTATACTGAATGTGGCACCCGCCCAGAAGAACGGGCGCCATTATGTGCAATATCAAGGACAACAAAGAGCCTCCCATCGTGGGCCAGGTCCCAGAATGGTGCCAAAAGCGCAACCCGCCCCATGAGTCTGTGGCCATATACCTGGATCTGTTCATCAGTCTGGGGAAGCCGCCTCCGGGTGTGGCCGACAGCAAGCGGCCATGGGACCGCCCCAGAAAGGGGAGAGGAGAGAAGAAACCTGGGAGACAGGGCGGAGTCTCCAGCAGTCTAGACAGACCGCGCCCGGCAGGCAAGATGGAGAAAGGTCAGCCTGACGTTCCGTCTTGTGGCCTACAAAGGAGTACATCACCCTTCACCTTGGAGGGAATGCTGTTGAAACTGTCCCTGGAGGATACTGGATTCCTCCGAGATGAGGTGCAGGAGCTTGGCAGGAGAATGGAGGAGGCCCAGCAAGCTGCAATTGCTGCCTTGAGAGCGGAGCTCGTGGAGAAGATGATGACCCGGCAGCAGTCGGCGCTGCAAGTGACCGGCAGCGCCCCAGCCCCGGCGGAGCTGCTCCTGGACCAGGAGGTGTCGGGCCGAGCTGAAGCGATTGCGGGAGCAGGTAGGAGCGATATCCCTGTCCCGGACGCCTCTGGCGCTGAGCCGTTCCTGGTCACCCTGCAGGAACCTCCTTCCCCAGGCGCTTTCAACACCGACCCTGGTGACATGGTCGCCTACACCAGGCACAGAGGGGAACGGGGCTGGTACGCTCTCCGTGTGCACCGGGTAGAGGAGGATAAGCCCCTGCAGGTTGAGGCTGATGACCTGGCTGGGTCAGCCTGCAGCAACCAGGTGTTTCCCAGGAGGAAGCACCACTACTGAGCAGTAGGTGGAACTGTACTGTATATAGTTAGCTACCCGGAAGGGTACAGCAATGTTGATGTTGGTGTGAACTGGAAAAAGTTATGAGTGTGTTTTCATAATTACCCGGTAAGGGTACCAAAGAATGACAGGCTGAGGACTGTGAGCAGCCAAGAACTGACCTTGTAAATAGTTGCACTTCTTAAAGTGCCCCTTATTGGTTTTATACAACAAAGATGACCTCAGAACAAAAACCCGTTTGGCGTGGCCGAAGATGTGGTCCAACACCTGGATCACCTATGCCCTGCAGCCACGCCCAGGGCCTATGTTGAGGGTTTTCGGACGGGTCCTTCATGCTCATGTTTGCTAGATTGCACCTTGTTGAAAAGAATGGACAGCCAGTTGCAGATTGCGCTGTAGCCTACTAAAAATGTTTGATATGAAAAATGTTTTATCTACTTGAAGAATGTTTTACAATGTGTTGTAACAAGCTGCTAAGGAAATCTGTAACCTTCAAGTAATGTGCCTCCCATAAAGGGAAGAAAACGTTCGTTTAATATCTTCTATGCGAATGCATTCTAAAATTGCATGTCTTTAAAATATTTTGTGTTTTACTCTGTTCCAGCCCGCGGACATGCTGTGTTTTACAAAGGGGGTATGTGGCGCCCCTGCGGGTTCAGTCGCCACAGAGGTACTGCATCTCACGCAGAGGTGTGGTATCCCACTCTCAGGTAAGGATGGAGTGCTGCCCGGGACCCTAACACCTGCATCCAACACATTCCACTTCAGTGGGGGCAGGGCGAGATTGCTCCTAAGGGAGAGCACAGTCCCTGGTCCCTAGCTGAAGGGTGGAACTATGTAGTGGGTGTGGGTGGAGGATGAAGTTCAGGGGAGCACAGGAAAGGAAGTGATATAAAAAAGGGAAACATCTTGAAAGGACAGGTCAGTGAGAAGTGAGGTCAGCCAGAGGAGGAGAGTGTGTGGAGCAGGTGCTCAGCAGGAGCTCTGCTCAGGAGGAGGGCCTAGTGAGAGGCTCAAGGCTGTGAAGGAGAGAGGAGGAGAAGAGAAGGCTCCAGGAGGAACGAGAGGATCCTAGGGGTACGGACAGTGCCGGAGGCCACCCGTACGCCCGAATCTGCCAGGCGGTGGAAGGATCAGGCCGCAAAGAGGGGACCGGCCCTTAAACTAGTGGAGAACTACAAGCTTCAGCTAGAAACTGGAGTCTTCTGTACTTTTAGGGTGCAGTTGCCACAGCCGCAATTACATCGCTGAAAAGGTGGTCACAGAGGGTCCAGGGGACTGCAGGTCGCCCCACAAGACCCAAGGCTACCGGCTTGGGACACTGATTGTGAGGCGCAGGGCAGGAGGGTGAGAGCCAGCGCAGGAAGACGACTGAGAAAGGCACACAGAAGGGGGTCCCGTTAAGTGCTCTTGAATTACCTGAGGGATTGCTGCACCCCTGCCTGGTGAACGCAGCGCGACGTGGGAAGTTACACCGGTACCTGTAACTTGGATTGCAACAACTGTGAGTAAACTCTGAAGACTGCACCCCACTGTCTCCGTGAATTACTGCTGCGCCATCACCCCCTGCACTACACTGCAACATCCATAACATCTCAGCACAGCCCTGGAGCTAAGCTCTACCTGTGGAGAGCTAAACCAACTCTGCTGCATTTACACTAGCTCCAGAGGACCTGCTCCGCAGCGGCGGCTCCATATAGCCGCATACCACAGGTGGCGTCACGAACTGTATATATAAAAAGTAATAATCCCCTGTAAATAATATCCCCTTTTAATGACCGCCCTGGGTCACGGACCGGGTCACCGCCACTGTGACATCTCCCCTAGCAACGACCGGCCCGGCACCGAGTACCCCACGGCCCAGGGGGCGCGTCACTAAGAGCAGTAGAGTTGAATGCATGAGTTCCAGTCAAGAAGCCTTTTATCTTTGCAAAGAACCGGAAGGTCCGACTTGAGTTTGCCAAAAAAACACAACCAATGGAAAGAGATAGATTGGTCTAAGGCAGGGGTCTCAAACACGCGGCCCGCGGGCCGTATGCGGCCCTTCCGAAGGCTTCATGCGGCCCGCAAACACCATAGACCCCGATCGCGGCCCGGTCCAGGAGCCGCCGACGTCAGCACTGTACTGCAGTGTATTGCCGCACAGAGACCGGCTCTCTGAACAACAATACAAATGCAAGCCGCCGGCCTATCAGAGGCCAGCAGCTGACATCTGCGTCCCAGCGCAGCGGTGTAAGACGTCACTGACATGTGCAGATGTCAGCTACAAGATGAGGACCAGGATGGGGCATTACTACAAGATGAGGACCAGGATGGGGCATTACTAAAAGATGAGGACCAGGATGGGGCATTACTACAAGATGAGGATCAGTTCAAAAGGTGTATAGAAAAAAAATGGTATCACTAAAAATGTCATGCAAAGAATACGGCTCCCCAAATTCTATTTTTTTCCGTGTGCGGCCCATATACCCAGCTGAGTTTGAGACCCCTGGTCTAAGGTGTTGTGGTCGGATGAATCCAAGTTCAATCTGTTTGGTATTGATGGCAAGCACTATATATACTGCCCAATTTGAAAACATAACAATAATAATCTTTTTGTTTATATAGCGCCAACATATTCTGCAACGCTTTACAATTCAGACAATTTACAGTCATTATGGGCACTATTCCCATTGGGGCTCACAATCTACATTCCCTATCAGTATGTCTTTGGAGTGTGGGAGAAAACCGTAGAAACCGGAGGAAACCCACACAAACACGGGGAGAACATACAAACTCCTTGCAGATGTTGTCCTTGGTGGGAGTTGAACCCAGGACCCCAGCGCTGTAAGTCTGCAGTGCTATTGACTGAGAGACCGTGCTGCCCTACATAATGATGTAAGGTACCAAACACCTACAGTGAAGCATGGTGGTGGCAATGTTATAGTTTTGGGCTGCTTTTCTGAATCTGTCATTGGCCCTCTGCATAGAATTGATGGAAATATGAATACTACCATGTACAAGGATATACTGGAGAAAGTAGGCAGGGGATGGAAATTCCAGCAAGACAATGATCTTAAGTGCACATCCAATTTAGTCAAAAATTGGTTAGCAAAGAAAAATGTTCACCTGTTGCAATGGCCAAGCCAATCATCTGATTTAAACCCTATAGATCACTTTTGGGATGAGTTAACGCAATGAGTTGGGGCCCGTACCCATAGTAAATGAAGAAAGATGAATTGTTTGTAGATTTGCAAATGGAATGGAGCAAGATCCCTCAAGATGTCTTGAATACCCGAGTGGCTTCAATGCCCCGTCAGTGTGGTGCAGTAATTAAAGCAAGAAGCTATGCTACAAAATACTAAGTTATGGCATTGTAAACAATGAATTACTCTCTATGTTGTGATCAATAAATAGTATATGCAAAACTTTTATCAGTCAGTTTTCTTTAATTAAATGACCATACCTATATTCAAAAGCATTTTGGTTAAAATTAAGGTCTTGCATGATGACAACTTCATGCACTTTCAATTCATCACCAGGGAAATGGCATCACAACAACCAAACAGAAGTTATCACACTTTAAAACAAATGCAAAGCTTTTGGTCGCTACTGTAACTTGACCTTGGCGTTCACCCCTAATCTCTTTGGACGTTTTTCTGGGTTCTCTGGTTACCATTTGTTTTATTTGTCTTATCAATTAGTCATTAATTTCCCTCTAGCAGCCATGTCCAGGGTGGTTGGTTTCAGTCCCATACACATTAAACTTCAACTTCTGAATAATATGTGCAACTGTAGTAACAGGAACATCAAGCTGTTTGGAGATGGTTTTATAGCCTTTATCTTTAAAATGTTTGTCTATAATTTTATTTCTAATTGCCTGAGACAACTCTCTCCTTAGCTTTCTTTGGTCCATGTTCAGTGTGGTACACACCATGATAACCAAACAGCACAGTGACTACTTTTCACCCTTCAAATAAGCAGACTGATTCATTTCAAGTTTGTAGACATCTATTATGCTAATTACAGAACGCACCTTAAAATAATATGTCCCTATAGTCAAATTATTTTCTTTTCTAGGGGTACCATCATTATTGTCCAGGCTATTTTCATTACTTTTTTATATGTTTCTGTTGAACCACAATTCAAAAGCAATGGCTTATTTTCAAAAGTTAATATTGATTAAGTTCAAATTAAAAAATACTTTTTTTTTTCAGTTTCAAGTTTTTTCAGTGACCATTGTGGGTTTTCCTTACTTTAACAGAAGTGTACCAACTATTTTGTCCATGTGAGTAATTTTAGCCATGTGTATGCTCAACCACTGCTCTATTCAAACGGGGGAATCTGGATCACAGATCTCGTAATTAGTTAGGCCAAGTGATCACACACATCCATAGAATAGGTTATAAATTGCAATCTTTGTATAACCTCTTTAAATTTTACAATAGGAAATGTGTCCATTTCCTGTCAGCTATTACTCACTACTATATATTAATTTAGCATATTTCTATAACAGATACATTTGTGGTAATCAATCATGAATTTTGAGTGTTATTTTTCTTTTGAGTAGTGTGTTAAGTGCCATTTGTATCTTAATCTAATCTATTATTGCTGAAAAGTTGATTTTAACTTTTTTGTTTTAATGGAATTCTACATAAAATATTTTCTGCCCGGGATGTCAATGAACTTGTTGTCTAGTCTGCAGTGAACATTGTCAGCTGTGCTAGCTCTTTTTATCTTCTGCCTGGAGGCCTCTGGAGTATAGAAACAAAGTTTACTGTCCATATCAAGAACTGGAGGCGGTGGGAAGCTAGTGGGCAAAAAAAAGTCTAGTAGCAGGCCCAGCATGTCCATGTTAAAGAATTTGTTCAGGATAAGAAACCAATCAACTAAACACAAGAAATATGTAAAATATAAAAAATAACTTTGCTCATCTGTTAATTTCCACACGGAGACAAACTCTGCTGCTCCAGTTACTTCTGCCTGTCCTTCCCTTGTCCTATAGAGATGACATACCGACCATGCTCACATGGTTGATACACCCACTCAGTGGTCATGTCCACCCTTCCACCATCACCGTAAAGGGTATAGAAAAGCTGCAGCAGTCTTGTGCATGGTCAGTAGGTCATCACCCAAGGTAACGTAAAGGGCTGATGGAGACCACAAGAGAGGCTGTATTGGAGCGTCAGTAAAATAGCTACTCAAGAATGAGTTATTTCCTTATTTTAACACTTTCCTTCAGTCATAGGAGCAAATTAGCAAAATTAACAGCAGTGTCAAACCTCTTATATGCCACCCACCAGTGGATCCAGTAGGACCCCTTTGACAATAATGACTGTAATGGGGTGCTTCATGTTTCTGTAAATACTCCTTTAGACGAGCATATTGTACGGAGAACACATGCACCCATTATAGCAAATGTGCCAGTGCACATGGCCAAAAAATTCTGGTTCAATTTATGGACCAGACTAGTGCATGTAAATAGCAGACAGCTTCTGCACTCGTCTGATATGTGGACGACCATACTGAGCTGCACACAGAGCCAGTCACGTTTGTAATTTGTGGACATAACTGGCTCGAGTTTTCATATAGCCATTAGTGATGAGTGAGCGTGCTCGTTTAACCCTTTCACCGAGCACGCTCGGGTGCTTGCCGAGTATCTTCAGCATGTTTGTATATTATATTCCAGTCTGCATGATTTACAGCTGCAAGACAGCCTGAATACATGTTAGGATTCCCTAACAAACAGGCAATCCCTGCATGTGTTCAGGCTGTCTTAAATCATGCAGGAGCAGGGACTGGAACATAATATACGAGCGCGCCGAAGATACTCGGCAAGCACCCGAGTGTGCTCGGTGAAAGGGTTAAACGAGCACGCTCGCTCATCACTAATAGCTATCTAATCCAGGAGCCTAATGGTGTCTGACATTTTACTAGACTGAGATGTGAACTCAACCTTATTCAAGGAGTGTGTCTTTAGGAATACATGGACTCCATAATTAGGGTTTCTTCAATTTTTTGGCCATATTACATATGAAATTTAAATCCAGTCTCAGTCCTAACTTTTAATTGGTGATTGGCTTGATTAAATTTGCCAAGTAAATAGTGTCAGAGGCAGCATACATTGGCTCGGAGCTCACTGATTAATTTAATTGTTCCATTTGGTCACCAGCATCAAATTCATTACTAACTCATCCAGTTATATTGTTTCCAGCAACCTCTATAGATACCTCAGGCTTTTTCATTTATTCGTTAAGATCTAAGGGCTTCTTTACTCCTTTTTAGTGATTTAAAGTGCTTGTTTCCAAATCATCAATGCTTGTTTGCAAAAAATGTGGTCTTGCAATAAAATATAAACAGGACAGAAGCATGAAAAAGGATGCTATCATTTGATCACATTGCTGCCAGATGTTATTCTTCTGCTTTCACAAATTAGAAAAGATAATCCTTATAACAGAGAACTGAATGTGAGTCTGGGAGAGATTCCCTGTGGCATGCTTCTATAGTCAGAAGGGATTTGATTGCTCCCACCTGTCTTGGTTTCTGTGAACGTTGGTGTTTCAAGAAGCCATTCCTAGCCCTTTTACCCTTTTATTGTATATGGAAGTCATCCCACCAGAGACTCTCCTCTGTAGGCCAAAATATCGAGCCACTAAGAAGAGACACTCCTACTCTGGTGGACTCGGCCAGTCATTTTTAAATGGTAAGCTAGGGCTACACAGAGATATGTCGCGTGACACTCAAATTGCAGTGTCGCATTGCGACATCGCATATAATTTTTAATGGTGTTGCATTGTGATATGAGACCTACTACAATTGTAAAACAGAGTTGCAGTTGTTTCCAAATGTGTTGGCTCTTCTAACACACGTAACTCACTTGCCGTAAAACTTCAATGCAAGTCACATGAAATTTATCTGCCTTTTGGTCAGTTTTTTTACATCAAAATCACAAATCTATAGTTGAGCAACTTGTTTGAGAGTTGCTGTTGCGCGAAACATGTCGCCATGTAGCCTGAACCTATTTTAACATATAATCTTTGGCCTTTTCAGAACTCAGTGGGACGGGACATGGCGGGACGCCAAAACTCATCTAGTTCATGACTGGCTGTGATGTTCCCTATGACAAAAGTCTCACTCCAGTACCTGACTGAAGTGAGATCTCTGCCGAAGCATATGGAGGCGTACGCCATTCTTCAGACGCTCCAGATTCATGGAGAAGTGTGCAGCTCTTCACGAATCAGGAGCAACTGACTCTAGCACACCACCTCATCAAGACCGGTGTGAAAAATTCTGGTCTTGATGAATCTGCCCCAAAGAATTTAAAGAGGATCTGTCACAGGGTTAAAGGTGGTCAGTTTTTGCTCTTATTTTATTTCTGTTGTTCCCTTGGATATTGTAATATTTCTTTTTTAAAAATCTTCCATACAGTTCCAGAGATGTGGGCCTTTATATTTAGTGTGCTGAATATGCTAATTTTTATTATCTTTACCAAAGAGTCATTGCTCACAGGGTAATAATACAGAGCTACCTGAAGACGAGCCCCCAGAGAATCCTATGAACAACACCCCTTTGGTAAAGGCCATGAAAATTTGCTTATTGGGGTTATTACATAAAAAAAATCCCATATCTCTTTAACTGAAAGGCAGATAAAAAAAAAAAGTTTTCATTCACCTAAAACCTAAAAAACCTTGCCGAGGCTAGTTAGTTTGTTGGCACCCTCGAAACCTAGCACCCAGGGCACATGTCCTGGTTGAACTCACCTACAAACATACAAAATCTGAATTTAATACACTGCTTATTACTTGTTATCACCCTCCACATACTCAGTCCACTAGACTTTAATCCTTCTTCAAGGAGACTTAGAGGCTGTTCACACTTTGTTTGGCAGCCCATTTATGACTTGGTCAAAAATTTCCATCTAACGTGTCCCTTATGGTAAATAGAGTCCAAAGACAGTATCTTTCATCATTTTCTTTCTAGATACCCAGTACCGCTGTTTTTGACTAGGCCCCAAGCCAACATGCTGGACGTGACAGGTTGTCCGGTCTTAAACTGCAAGTCTTCAGTGTAGTTCCCAGACTATTACATGCTACCTTAATAGTTTCACACAATGTTATGACATTACTCAGTTTTACCTCTTCACCAATCACCAAAACATTATCAGACAACTTCTTTACCATAGAACAATGTTCGTTACAGTAAAGGGAACAAATTACATCATCATCATTATCATTCATTACAACCGACTTTAGAAGGAAATAAGTTGACATGACAATGTCATAGGGCTCATGTTCCTCCCCAGCTGTCAGAAGTGAGTGTCCAGACAGCAGACTTCTGTGTAAGTTATGGTGAGTCTAACTGATAGGTAATTGGGCCCCAGTTTGTTAGGTGGGGTGGGAGTGTAGACAGGTTTAAATTGATCAAAATATGTCTCTAGGGTATGATTGGCTTCCAGATTACTACAAGTCAACGTATTAGTATCACCCAATGTTATGACGTTACCGGGTTCCACATAGTCATAAATTCCAGGGGCATCATCAGCCATTGCTACAGTAATGACGGGTTTGGCAAGGTTAAGAGGTGATCAAATTAACTCATTATCATTATTATGAATTACCACAGAGTTTTATCAGCAGCCCACTGGGATACCATCCGTCCCAGGTCAGTACCCAATAGAACATTTGTAGGAATGGGCAACATGGTGGCTCAGTGGTTAGCACTGCAGTCTTGCAGCACTGGGGTCCTGGGTTCAAATCCCACCAAGGGCAACATCTGCATGGAGTTTGTATGTTCTCCCCGTGTTTGCGTGGGTTTCCTCCGGGTTCTCCGGTTTCCTCCCACATTCCAAAGACACACTGATAGGGAATCTAGATTGTGAGCCCCAATGGGGACAGTGCCGATATTGTCTGTAAAGCACTGGGGAATTAATGGCGCTATATAAGTGAGTAAAATAAATAAATAAATAAATGTTCTCTGATACCCCCACTTTCTTTAATCCTCTCACCATGCACTGCCACTCAGCCG
The DNA here is from genome assembly GCF_046119375.1 of Phyllobates terribilis. Taxonomy (NCBI): domain Eukaryota; kingdom Metazoa; phylum Chordata; class Amphibia; order Anura; family Dendrobatidae; genus Phyllobates; species Phyllobates terribilis. Next base: position 796,123,642 of record NW_027362761.1, read on the forward strand.
CTATGGGGCCCGTAACGCTCCCTCTCTCATCATTCCCCCTCTGTGTCTGACTTCACTGACAAAGACACTGACAGCGGGTGCGATGACGTCAATACATGGCGCCCGGTGTGCTGAGATGTGCGGGTGCTCGGAGCAGCTGGGGAATAAGGAGGAGAGGTGAGTATTGTATTTCTTTTTTAATGGGGAGTGCATTATACTGTATGGAGGCCTATGGGGAGTGCATTATACTACATAGAGTCCTATTGGGAGTGCATTATACTATAGAGGCATATGGGGAGTGCATTATACTATATAGAGGCCTATGTGGAGTGCATTATGCTATATAAAATGAGCAAGGGTCCAGTGACACAGTCATGACTTCAATGTTTACTTGGAGGTACTCCTGTACCATCGTCTCTAGGCGTTGACTATGTGTCAGACTTCTTGTCTCCTGTGGCCTTGCAAAGGATGGGCTAAAAAAGTGGTGAAATGATTCCGCAAAATTGATGTTACCAGCAGATACTGTGTTTCTGTTACGGTTTGAGTGCTGAACACTCGACGGTCCCACGGTTGGCAAGTTGGAACTGTGAGATTCACTACGTGCACCACTGGTGTTTTGTGGAAAAGCACATGTAAGATTCTGCAACAGTCTTTGCTGATACTCCTGCATGTGTGCATCCCTTTCTATGGCAGGAATAATTTCTGCAAATTTACTTTTGTACCGGGGATCTAACAGTGTGGCAACCCAGTAGTCAGGATTATTTCTAATTCTCACAATTCGAGGGTCATGTTGCAGGTAGTGCAGCAAGAAGGCACTCATGTGTCTTGCGCATCCAGGAGCACCAAGTCCCTGTTGTGTTGGTGGCGAGGTAACAATCATGTTTCCTTCCTCTGTCCTCTCCCCCCAACCTCACACAACAGAAATGTGATCAAGGTCTCCCTCATCTGATGAGTCTTCCATCAGTTCGTCCTCCACTTCTTCCTAGGCTCCTGCACCTTCCTCACTAGTTTGGCTGCTACCATGCGCCCTGGTAAAACCATCTCCCCCACCCTCACATGCCTGCCACCTTGGTGCTGCCGACCGTCTGGACCTTGCAGATGTTAGCCCTTCCGCATACAACTCCTCCTCCTCTACTTCCTCCACCTCCTCTTGTGCCACCACCTGACTCCGAATTCTGTTTAACATGTGCTCCAGCATGTAAATCACCGGAATAGTCATGCTGATAATGGCATCGTCAGCACTAAACATCTTCGTCGCCATTTCAAAACTGTGCAGAAGGGTGCATAGGTCCCTGATCTGAGACCACTCCTCCAGCGTGATTTGCCCCACCTCTGGATCTCATTGGCCCAGGCTATACGTCAGAACGTATTGCACCAGGGCTTGTTGGTGCTGCCACAGTCGCTGCAACATGTGCAGAGTTGAATTCCACCGGGTAGGCACATCGCATTTTAGCCGGTGAAGTGGCAGTCCCAACGACTTCTGTAGAGATGTAAGTCGCTGAGCTGCGGGATACGAATGGCGGAAGTGAGCACACAGCGACCGTGCCCTCTGCAGAAGGCCATCTAGTCCGGGATAGTGGGCTAAAAATTGCTGGACAACCAGGTTCAACACGTGAGCCATACAAGGCACGTGTGTGACATTGCCCCGGCGAAGGGCCGCACCCAGGTTTGCAGCATTGTCGCACATGGCCTTCCCTGGTTTCAGGTCCAGTGGAGACAACCATTCATGAAACTGGTTCTCCAAAGCTGACCACAACTCCTCAGCTGTGTGACTCACATTTCCCAGACATTTCAAAGTAAAAACCGCCTGATGATGTTGAGCCCTGCTGCCAGCATAGTAAGGAGGTGTGCAGGATCTCTTCTGCGCAGTTAGAAAGCTTGTGGCATGACCAGACAGGCTTTGGGTGCAAGTGGAGGACCGAGAGGAGGTTGAGGAGGCAGAAGCAGTGGAGGAACTTTGAGATAAAGAGGATTGACGCACAACTCGTGGGGACGGCAAGACTTGGACAGCAGCCCCTTGTCCTGCTGTCACCATAGTTACCCAGTGCCCAGTCAGCGACATGTAACGCCCCTGTCCATGTCTACTCGTCCAAGTGCCTGTGGTGAAATGCACCCTGTCACACACAGAGTTTCTTAAAGAAGCGGTGATGTTGTGTGCGACATGCTGGTGGAGCGCAGGCACACCTTTCTTTGAGAAGTAGTGCCGACTGGGCATCTGGTACTGGGGCACTGCGACGGAGATAAGGTCTCGAAAATCCTCTGTGTCCACCAGGCGGAAAGGCAGCATTTCTGTAGCCAAGAGCTTGCAGATGGTGAAATTCAACCTCTTAGCTTTCTCATGGCTAGGAGGAAATGGTCTTTTACTTGTCCACATCTGAGGGACTGAGGGCTGGCTGTTGTGCTTAGACGGGGTTTAGAAGGGTGTCCCCGGCAAACTGCCGGTCTGTGAGGAAGATGCAGGTGGACATGTTAGGTTGCCTTGATCCAAAGGTGGTGCTATCGATGTCGGACAGTGCTGAACACCAGCTGGTGTTTCCACCTCCAAAGAAAATGATGACCTGCCACTCACGCTGGCTGTTGCGGGTAAAGAGGTGGCAGGTCTGCATCCCAAAACAGGTGTGACTGCTGTCCCCCCAGTCACAGAGGATGAAGAGGCCGCGGATGCACAAGATGTGGCAGACGGTGGTTGGCCCGGCCGGCTAGGCCGCATTGTAGCACAGTGAGCTTCCCACTGCAACTTATGCTTCATATCCATGTACCGGTTCATGCATGAAGTACTCAAACTATGGATTTTTTGGCCTCTACTTAACTTTTGCTGACAAATGTTACAGATAACACGTGTTGGGTCATCTTTATCGATCTGAAAAAATGCCCAGGCTATGCAAGGCTTAGCACCCATGCGACCTGAAGAGCCACCACGACTTGTGGTCAGAGGCAGAGTTTTGTTTGAGGATGCAGTTGTTGACGTGCTTCCAGTACTACGTCTCTGTCCAGGAAGGCGCAACCTGACCTCATCGTCACTAGCATCCTCCTCCACCTCCTCTGCTGACCTCATCGACTGGCTGACTGTGGGTTGACAGTAAGTGGGATCTCCAACCTCGTCATCATCACCCTGTGTGTTATCACACCCGTCGTCCTCAGAGCCAACCTCTTCCTGCCCTGACAAAAAACTAAAGTTGTTGCTCCAATCAGGTATTTGAGTCTCATCATCGTCTTCCTCATTGTCTCCACCAACAGGAGTTACAGTTTGGGAACTTGGGTCGACATTATGGTCAGAACCTTCTGCGTCTGGTCCTGGATCCAACTCATAAAGATTCTGGGCATCAGTGCAGATCATTTCCTCGTCTGGATTCACAGAAGCTCTGGAGCCGACCTCTGATTCCCAGGCTATAGTATGAGTAAACAGCTCTGCAGACTCAACCATCTGTTCTACCCCATACTCAGACGGGCAGCTGGAGACTTGGGAGCTGTGAGGAAGCAAGTGCGATTGGGGTGACACCTCTGAGGACTGGAGTATTTGTGATGTTGAAGTTGAGGTGGAGGAGAGCCCACTTAAAGGAGCACTTGATATTCGTTGAAGCACCTGCTGTTTTTGTGCCTCATCTGGAATTTGTAGCGATTGGCGTGGCCATAAGAAAGGGATCTTATCACATTGTCCGCTAAAAGAAGTAGACATCTTAGTTTGGCTGGAAGATGGTCTTTCTTCTGCAGATGTTACTGTTGCTTTAACACCTACCCCACGGACCAACCTTTTTTTCCCTTCCCAACATGCCTATTCCCCTTTCCACCAGCAGCAGGCCTTTTTCCACTCATTTTGGTGGTTAACTAATTGACAACTCTGGAGTTGTTTGCACAAAAAACAATGGATGGGAACCGAGCAGAGCTGAGTGGCCAAACTGTGGTATTAGCCCAAAAGTATTGGCTGGGTTAGATGCACATAAAAATGATTTTGAATTTGCAACCTGGTGGAGGTTAGTATAGATGGACTAATAGAACAAGTCCCACACACTACTACAAGCCGAAATATTTTTTCAGAGCTAGATGCAGAAAAAAATTATATTGAATTTGCAACCTGGTGGAGGTTAGTGTAGATGGACTAATAGAACAAGTCCCACACACTGCTACAAGCCGAAATATTTTTTCAGAGCTAGATGCAGAAAAAAATTATATTGAATTTGCAACCTGGTGGAGGTTAGTATAGATGGACTAATAGAACAAGTCCCACACACTGCTACAAGCCGAAATATTTTTTCAGAGCTAGATGCAGAAAAAAATTATATTGAATTTGCAACCTGGTGGAGGTTAGTATAGATGGACTAATAGAACAAGTCCCACACACTGCTACAAGCCGAAATATTTTTTCAGAGCTAGATGCAGAAAAAAATTATATTGAATTTGCAACCTGGTGGAGGTTACTATAGATGGACTAATAGAACAAGTCCCACACACTGCTAGAAGCTGAAATATTTTTTCAGAGCTAGATGCAGAAAAAAATTATATTGAATTTGCAACCTGGTGGAGGTTAGTATAGCTGAACTAATAGAGCAAGTCCCACACACTGCTACAAGCCGAAATATTTTTTCAGAGCTAGATGCAGAAAAAATTATATTGAATTTGCAACCTGGTGGAGGTTAGTATAGATGGACTAATAGAACAAGTCCCACACACTGCTACAAGCCGAAATATTTTTTCAGAGCTAGATGCAGAAAAAAATTATATTGAATTTGCAACCTGGTGGAGGTTAGTGTAGATGGACTAATAGAACAAGTCCCACACACTGCTTCAAGCCGAAATATTTTTTCAGAGCTAGATGCAGAAAAAAATGATATTGAATTTGCAACCTGGTGGAGGTTAGTATAGATGGACTAATAGAACAAGTCCCACACACTGCTACAAGCCGAAATATTTTTTCAGAGCTAGATGCAGATAAAAATTATATTGAATTTGCAACCTGGTGGAGGTTAGTATAGATAGACTAATAGAACAAGTCCTACACACTGCTACAAGCCGAAATATTTTTTCAGAGCTAGATGCAGAAAAAAATTATATTGAATTTGCAACCTGGTGGAGGTTAGTATAGCTGGACTAATAGAGCAAGTCCCACACACTGCTACAAGCCGAAATATTTTTTCAGAGCTAGATGCAGAAAAAATTATATTGAATTTGCAACCTGGTGGAGGTTAGTATAGATGGACTAATAGAACAAGTCCCACACACTGCTACAAGCCGAAATATTTTTTCAGAGCTAGATGCAGAAAAAAATTATATTGAATTTGCAACCTGGTGGAGGTTAGTGTAGATGGACTAATAGAACAAGTCCCACACACTGCTTCAAGCCGAAATATTTTTTCAGAGCTAGATGCAGAAAAAAATGATATTGAATTTGCAACCTGGTGGAGGTTAGTATAGATGGACTAATAGAACAAGTCCCACACACTGCTACAAGCCGAAATATTTTTTCAGAGCTAGATGCAGATAAAAATTATATTGAATTTGCAACCTGGTGGAGGTTAGTATAGATAGACTAATAGAACAAGTCCTACACACTGCTACAAGCCGAAATATTTTTTCAGAGCTAGATGCAGAAAAAAATTATATTGAATTTGCAACCTGGTGGAGGTTAGTATAGATGGACTAATAGAACAAGTCCCACACACTGCTACAAGCCGAAATATTTTTTCAGAGCTAGATGCAGATAAAAATTATATTGAATTTGCAACCTGGTGGAGGTTAGTATAGATGGACTAATAGAATGATGCTATGCCCAAAAGGTTTTACTTCACTAGGTGCAGTAAAAAAATTGGTATTCTATACACAGGTGGTGTAGCTTGCAACACAGATAGGCTACTCCACTGACTAACACACACTGCAAGAGGCCAAAAAGGATTTGCTTTGCTAGATTTAGCCAAATGCTGTGAAAAAAACTTGCACAGCACTGGCACAGACCTGGCTGGCAAAAAGTGATAGGAACTGATGTAACCTAGCCCTCAAAAGGACTGCAATTACAATTAGTCTTTACTCCCAACCTATCTATTTAAGAGCACAGACCTGCTTGATAAAAGTCATAGGAAATTATGTAACCTAGTTCTTAAAAGGACTGCAATCACAACTATTCCCTACTCCAAAGCTATCTGTAGATTTGTGCGAAAATTGGCTTGAAATTAACAAAGTATAACGCACACAGCAATAGCGGTGCCGTCTAACACGCAGCTGCAGCTGTGAGAAAATGGTGGTGACGGGGAAAATGGCTGGGTCTTATAGGGCAAGGACTTATGACATACACTGCCAATGACACATGCCCTTGCTTGTGTGAAAAAAAGCAGTTCGCTCCGTGTGTGCGCTGCTGATAGGCTGACAGATTGCACCTCCCCACTGTAAATGCGGGAAAGAGAAAAAAAAATGGAGATCTTCATTATTTCTGCAGAGATCCATCCCCTGCCCCGCTGTACACTCAAACTGCGTATTAACATTAATTTTCAGCATTACTGAGAAAAAATCCAGTTATGATTTTGGTGCACGAACAGTTATCGAACATAGCCTTGAACAGCCGAATTTTTTTCAAATTGTTCGTGTTCGCCAAACGGCTCGAACACCGCTCAAACAGCTCGAATTTGAGATTGGCGAACAGTTCGATTCGAACACTGCTCATCTCTACTGGTTGCCCATCTGCTACAGAGTACAATATAAATCGCTCATCGCTCTCAGCCACAAAGCTCTCTACAGTTCTGTACCACTGTACATATCCTCCCTCATCTCTGTGTATCACCCTACCTGTGCTCTCCGTTCTGCAACTGATCTAAGGCTAACATCCTCAATAATCTGAACCTCCGACTAGTGTCTCCAAAACTTCTCTCGTGCTGCACCAGTTTTCTGGACTGCACTACCCAGAAAGATCCGATTAATATATTGCCCATACATTTTTAAGCGTGCTTTAAAAATAAATTTCTTTAGACCCAAATAGAACTTGGAAACTGTACTTAGACAGGTACTGGATGATGACTGGTTCATGCAGCTATATATCATAACCCCTATTTATTATAGTGATGGCAAGTATGTTCTACCAATTGTGTCCCCCCCCCCAAAACCTTATAGATTTTAAGCTGGCGAATAGAGCCCTCACTCCTACTGTAGGAAATCAGAAGAGTCATAGCAATCACAGAATTGATATTCTTATCCTTTATTAAATCAAACTGGATGTGTTTAGGCCCATCCTTAGCTTTCCACAGCAGCCTGAGGATGGACAAATATAAACACAGAATTTGTGGTAAACTCTAAGCAGTGATTAGGCAAAAATGGGTTGTCATCAGTCAGGATTTGGCCCAGAAGCTGATATCCAGCACGTCAGGGCGAATTGCAGAAGTCTTGAAAAATAAAGGACTATACTGTAATTATTGAGATTTTGTATAAACTTGATGTATGTGTCAATAAAAGTGTAAAAATATCTGACTAAAAGATCTAAAAACACTGAAGCAGCAAACTTTGTGAAAACCAAAATTTGTATCTTGACTGTAAAAAAAAAATGTTTGTTAACATAGGTGACTATTAAAGTAAATGTTATTTATGACTGCCTTATGCAACTACAACTAAATAGCATGTATGTTAATTATATTAGAGTACAATCATTGGTATGATTAATTATGTCCACAAATGCTGACCCTAAATTTCAGTACTATTGTCAGTCTTTACATCACCAGCTGGAATCTGGTGAAAGAGTTAAAATAGTAATTTCAACAGCAAAAAGGAAACTTTTGGCCAGCTAAATATTAGAAAGGCCAAAAGATTACTAAGTCTGTCAACTGTAACGCCAACAGAAAGAACAGCGAGATGATAATGGCTTGTTGAAGCCCCAGAGAAGTAATCAAACAGCCTATCTCACAACAGCTCCCACAGTTCATTTATTTCGTTCTAAGTTGATAGATCTTCAAGCTGCTTCATAAATGAGAAATTGCAAAAATAATATCTCGCCATTTTGTAAAAAAAAACAAAGCTCACTAACTTTGTCTCAAGTACCAGTTGATACAGATTCTGTAAGATCGCTGTGTCAGGGGCCATAGTGATTGTGCATAAACAGCTGGAATATAGTAATAAAACTTAACTTTTAATTAAATATAATAAAAACTACTTCATATATTAAAGTGCTCATGGTGCCAGGGTTCATTATAAAAAACATTCTCACCCAGGGCTTGATACTTCAGATGAATTCAGGGTACCAGGTAATTCATCCAATTGCTGGAATTCAAATAATGTTCCCTACGTGCCCTATTGTGCCCTGTAAAGTCTCCCGCTCTCACAACAGCAGTACCCAAGTGTGGCCTGCTCTAATGCAAATAACCGCTAAAAAAGAATTGCCCTCCCAACGCGTTTCTGCTTCAATATCAGGAGAGTAAACTTCCTAATAAATCAGTTGCAGATCACCGTCCAGCACTGAAAAAGCTTGGAAACTATCAAAATGTTCACAGCTACATTTATGTAGCAAAATGAGTCCTCAGACTCTTTTTTTTTTCTCTGACCTGGCAGCACTCTGTAAGGTTAACCATGTGTTTGCCACTGCAGCACTTGGATTTTGCTGCTTAAATGTAGCTGTGAACATTTTGATAGTTTCCAAGCTTTTTCAGTGCTGGACGGTGATCTGCAACTGATTTATTAGGAAGTTTACTCTCCTGATGAAGCCTCGATATTGAAGCGGAAACGCGTTGGGGGGCAATTCTTTTTTAGGGGTTATTTGCATTAGAGCAGGCCACACTTGGGTACTGCTGTTGTGAGAGCGGGAGACTTTACAGGGCACGACAGGGCACGTAGGGAACATTATTTGAATTTCAGCAATTGGATGAATTACCTGGTACCCTGAATTCATCTGAAGTATCAAGCCCTGGGTGAGAACATTTTTATAATGAACCCTGGCACCATGAGCAATTTAATATATGAAGTAGTTTTTATTATATTTAATTAAAAGTTAAGTTTTATTACTATATTCCAGCTGTTTATGCATGTAAATTATTGAGGAGTATAAAGGTGTTGAGTTTTGACATTCCACTAGCTGTATAGGCCATAGTGCTTGTGGGCAGAGCTGAATTTGCCACTAGGCACTGGAGGTTCAGCACCTAGTGGAGCGGCACCATCAAATAGGGAAAAAAAAAATTTTTTCATCCCTCCCCATCCTGCTCCTTATCTGATTTCACAGCAAAACCACCATGAATTGGATAAGTTAAGATGAGAGAGTCAAACATGGCAGCAAGTGCAATGCAGACTGAAAGGTAAGGAGTTGGGCACTGCACAAGGAATGTAAGAAGTTAGGCATTGCTTTTTCCATTCCGAGCCCTGTCATGCACGCAAACAGTAGTTTTCCACTACATATGGGGTATCGGTGTACTCAGGAGAAATTGCACCAAAAATTCTACAGTTCATTTTCTCCTGTTACCCTTCTCCTATTACCCTTGTGAAAATGAAAAATTTCAGGAATATTTTTGTGGGGGAAATGTGATTTTATTTTTATTTTCACGCGTCAAAGCTATAAAATTCTGTGAGGCACTTGCATGTTCAAGTTACTCACAACACCTCTAGATAAATTCCTTGGGGACTATAGTTTCCAAAATGGGGTCACTTGTAGGGGTTTCATGTTATGCGCTGTGCAGAGGGACCCAGCAACACTGGCACCAAACTAGCAAAGGCGCAGCCAGGGGCATACATAGAAATCATGTGGCCCCATAGCAGAAGCTCTAATTGGGCCCCCCCACAAAAAAATAAATAAATATTTGTCTGTGTCACAGAGAAGCAGATCTCACAACTTTCCAGCCTTTACTTAGTAATTTTCCTCCTGCTGAAGTCCTAGATCCCTCTTTCCAATAAAAGTGCCCCCCAAACACAGTATGATACCCCCATGGTGACTCCCTCCACATTAGCCTCCACATGCACAGTATAATGACCCTATTGTACCCCACTTCAACTTCCAAGGCAAAGTATGATGACCCCAACATAGTATGATCCCCCAACTGTGACTCCCACACAACCCTCCATACAGTATAATGGGCCTACATACAGTATAATGGCCCGCACTAGCCCTCCAAACAGTATAATGGCCCCCACACATCCCTCCAAACAGTATGATGGACCCCACACAAACCTTCACACCGCATAATTGCTTTCATACAGTATAATGGCCCCACACATAGCCCTCAAAATATTATAATAGCCCCTCATAGCCTTCCATATAGTCTAATGCGCCCCCCATAATTTTCCATATAGTATAATGCGCCCCCCATAATCCTCCATATAGTATAATGCGCCCCTCATAATCCTCCATATAGTATAATGAACTTCCCATGGTCCTCTATAGAATATAATGCACTCCCCATAGTCCTCCATACAGTATATTACACACCCCATAGGGTAAAATGCAGCCCCCATATAGTATAATGCAACCCACAGTCCTGCAGCATTATGTGCACCACGAACGCACTGATTTTAAAATACCGTATATTTTAAATAAGACTACCCGAGTATAAGCCGAGGCCCCTAATTTTACCACAAAAAACTGGGAAAACGTATTTACTCGAGTATAAGCCTAGGGTGGAAATGTAGCAGCTAATGGTAAATTTCCCCATTCTGGTATGTATGGCACCCCTCATCTCCCCATCCTGGTATGTATGGCACCCCTCATGCCCCAATCCTGGTATGCATGACCCCCCTTATTACCCAATCCTGGTATATATGGCACCCCTCATCCCCAATCCAAGGTATTCATGGCAACCCTCAGCTCCCAATCCTGGTATGCATGGCATCCCTCATCCCTCAATCCTGGTATGTATGACCTCCTCATCCCCCAATCCTAGTATGCATAGCCCCCCCATCCCCAATCCTGGTATGCATGGTCTGCTCATCCCCCAATCCTGGTATGTATGGCCTCCTCATCCACCGATCCTAGTATATATGGCCTCCTCATCCCCCAATCCTAGTATGTATGGCCTCCTCATCCCCCAATCCTGGTATGCATGGCCTCCTCATCCCCCAATCCTGGTATGTATGGCCTCCTCATCTCCCAATCCTGGTATGCATAGCCTCCTCATCCCCCAATCCTGGTATGCATGGCCTCCTCATCCCCCAATCCTGGTATGTATGACCTCCTCATCCCCCAATCCTGGTATGTATGGCCTCCTCATCCCCCAATCCTGGTATGTATGGCCTCCTCATCCCCCAATCCTGGTATGCATGGCCTCCTCATCCCACAATTCTGTTATGCGTGGCCTCCTCATCACCCAATCCTGGTATGCGTGGCCTCCTCATCCCCAATCGTGGTATGCGTGGCCTCCTCATCCCCCAATCCTGGTATGTGTGTCCCCCTCATCCCCCAATCATGATGTGTGGCCTCCTCGTCCCCCAATCCTGGTATGCGTGGCCCCCTCATCCCCCAATCCTGGTATGCGTGGCCCCTTCATCCCCCAATCCTGGTATGTGTGGCCCCTTCATCCCCCAATCCTGGTATGCATGGCCTCCTCATCCCTCAATCCTGGTATGTGTGGCCTCCTCACCCCCCAATCCTGGTATGTGTGGCCCCCTCATCCCCCAATCATGATATGTGTGGCCTCCTCATCCCCCAATCCTGGTATGTGTGGCCCCCCTCATCCCCTAATCCTGGTATGTGGGGCCTCCTCATCCCCCAATCCTGGTATGTGTGACCCCCTCTTCCCCCAATCCTGGTATGTGTGGCCTCATCCCCCAACCCTGGTATGTGTGACCCCCTCTTCCCCCAATCCTGGTATGTGTGGCCTCCTCATCCCCCAACCCTGGTATGTGTGTCCTCCTCACCCCCCAATCATGGTATGTGTGGCCCTCACCCCCCAATCCAGGTATGTGTGGCCCCCTCATTCCCCAATCCTGGTATGTGTGGCCTCCTCAACCCCCAATCCTGGTATGTGTGGCCCCATCACTGCACACACAAAAAAATGTGGCCCCCTCATCCCCCAATGATGTGTGGCCCCCTCATCCCCCAATCCTGGTATGTGTGGCCTCCTCACCCCCCAATCCTGGTATGTGTGGCCCTATCACTGCACACACAAAAAAATAAACACTTATACTCACCTTCCTTCCTCACCTCTGCTCCAGCTCTGCGGAGTCCTGTCTGCCAGCAGCTCATGTCGGCATCTGAGCAGACTGCCCTCTCTGATGCAGAGATGAGCTGCTGCCAGCATATTTACTCCTCTCTATGCCGGGACTATGGGCGTGGAGAAGAGTAAATATGCATTCTCTTTAGCAGCGGGCACTGTTAGCAGGAGCCCCAGCTCAGTGCTCCTCCTTGTCCGCTACTAAAGAGAATGAATATTCCCTCTTCCCCATGCCCATGGGAGTGGAGAAGAGGGAATATTCATGTCCCTTTAGCAGCGGCCACACGTGGTAGCTGCAGCAGCGGCTACTGAGTGTGCCGCGCTCCTCCGCTGCCGCAACCCCCCCTCAATACTCACCTATCCTCCTCATTCCCCCGCTGCTTCGGGCCCTCCCAGCTCACGGGCCCCCCCCGGCTCACGGGCCCCATAGCAGTGGCGTGGCCTGCCACCATTGGCGGTACGCCACTGGCCGCAGCCACAGAGGCATTTGGCGCAAGTTGCCCAGCTGGGCGAGCCCTTGAGGGCTGGGAATACTCTTCACCCAGCTCCCTGTAAATGGAAGGAGGACTTTGGCAGAGCCCTTCCCAGACCCACTGTCGCCGGACAGCTGGCGTCTCGTAACATGGCTGGTGCCTAGTCAAGAACCAGGTGAGTACCTCTGCAAGAACCCCAAGAAGAGAAAATGAGAAAACCCCTGAAAAGATAGCAAAACCTAATGCTAGCACCACTCGCCACTACAGCACATGGAACTGCAAAAAACAGCAAGGTACTGAGCAGGGAGTAGGGTTATATAGCCCACCTAATGATCAGGTGTTGAATACCTCCCAATCATCCGCAGACAGCCATTCCCTGCTAGCCTGTACAACAGAATGAATACAATTCCACCATTGCTTATTACCAGACAAATCAGCATCCTGCGTTGCCTGGCAACCAGGGAAATCAGTGAAAGACATGGCGTCCCACGTCCCCACACATTCCACAACACCAGAATGCGATACCCCACAAGATTGGGACAGTCTCCATACACATGCAGTAGCTCAGTCTCCAGGGTCAGGACAATGGTGGCGCCTGCGACCGGAGTAGCATAGCACCGGACCTGCTCTATTCCCAGGTGGAAGCACAAAACCACACTAACATTTCCACTATTTAGACACATCAGGGACTCTGCAAACGTGATATATTGACCAAGATTTACCACTGTCATGAAGTACAACATGTCTCGAAAAAACAATTTCAGAATCACTGGAATATATTGAAGTATTCCACAGTTATTACTACATAAAGTGACTCTTTTCAGAATTGAAAAAATTGGCCTGGTCAGGAAGGTGAAAAAAGGAGATAAAGGGAATCTGTCACTCGACTTATGCTGCCAAAACCACGGGCGATATGAATCCAAGCCTGGGTTATTATTATTTATTATTATTATTATTTATTATTATAGCGCCATTTATTCCATGGCGCTTTACATGTGAAAAGGGGTATACATAGCAAAAACAAGTACAATAATCTTGAACACAGTGTGACAGCGACTGGTACAGGAGGAGCGAGGACCCTGCCTGCGAGGGCTCACAATCTACAAGGGTTCAGCCAGGTATTTGTTTATCTGAGGCATTCCAGTGTTTCAGAGAAAATATAGTTAGAAGATCAGGCCAGTGGTGGTGCCAGACTAGTCTAGTATACGGCCATGGTCTCTGGCCAAATCTTCTAACTATATTTTCTCTGAAATGCTGAAGTGTTTCAGAGAAAAATGTACCTGGCTGCAATCGTGAAACCAGTCTTTCATTCATGTCATGAATCTCTAGGGACACAGCGATTGGGAACGAACTCCTTCAAGATTGTTGGAAGACCATTTCCGGTGACTACCTCTTGAAGTTCATCAAGAGAATGCCAAGAGTGTGCAAAGCAGTCATCAAAGCAAAAGGTGGCTACTTTGAAGAACCTAAAATATAAGACATATTTTCAGTTGTTTCACACTTTTTTTTGTTAAGTATATAATTCCACATGTGTTAATTCATAGTTTTGATGCCTTCAGTGTGAATGTACAATTTTCAAAGCCATGAAAATACAGAAAAATCTTTAAATGAGAAAGTGTGTCCAAACTTTTGGTCTGTACTGTACATGGACTGGGAGAGGGAGAATATATACATGGACTGGGGGAGAGGGAGCATATATACATGGACTGGGGGAGAGGGAGCATATATACATGGACTGGGGTAGAGGGAGCATATATACATGGACTGGGAGAGAGAGAATATATACATGGACTGGGGGAGAGGGAGCATATATACATGGACTGAGGAGGGAGAATATATACATGGACTGGGGGAGGGAGCATATATACATGGACTGGGGGAGGGAGAATATATACATGGACTGGGGGAGGGGAGCAAATATATATGGACTGGGGGGCATATATACATGGACTGGGGGAGGGAGAATATATACATGGACTGGGGGGGAATATATACATGGACTGGGGGAGAGAATATATACATGGACTGGGGGGGAGCATATATACATGGACTACGGGAGAGGGAGCATATGTACATGGACTGGGGGAGAGGGAGCATATATACATGGACTGGGGGGAGAATATATACATGGACTGGGGGAGATGGAGCATATATACATGGACTGGGGGGAGAATATATACATGGACTGGGGGGAGAATATATACATGGACTGGGGGAGAGGGAGCATATATACATGGACTGGGGTAGAGGGAGCATATATACATGGACTGGGGGAGAGGGAGCTTATATACATGGACTGGGGGAGAGGGAGCATATATACATGGACTGGGGGGAGGGAGCATATATACATGGACTGGGGAGAGGGAGCATATATACATGGACTGGGGGGAGGAGGCATACATACATGGACTGTGGGAGGGAGAATATATACATGGACTGGGGGAGGGAGAATATATACATGGACTGGGGGAGAGGGAGCATATATACATTATATGCATGGACTGAGGAGGGAGCATATATACATGGACTGGGGGAGGAAGCATATATACATAGACTGGGGGAGGGAGAATATATACATGGACTGGGGAGGGAGAATATATACATGGACTGGGGGAAGGGAGCATATATACATGGATTGGGGGAGGGAGCATATATACATGGACTGGGGGGGCATATATACATGGACTGGGGGCATATATACATGGACTGTGGGGGAGCATATATACATGGACTGGGGAAGGGAGAATATATACATGGACTGGGGGAGGGAGAATATATACATGGACTGGGGGGAGGGAGCATATATACATGGACTGGGGGGAGGGGGCATATATACATGGACTGTGGGAGGGAGAATGTATACATGGACTGGGGAAGGGAGAATATATACATGGACTAGGGAAGAGGGAGCATATATACATTATATACATGGACTGAGGAGGGAGCATATATACATGGACTGGGGGAGGGAGCATATATACATGGACTGGGGGAGGGAGAATATATACATGGACTGGGGGAGGGAGAATATATACATGGACAGGGGAAAGGGAGCATATATACATGGACTGGGGGAGGGAGCATATATACATGGACTGGGGGCATATATACATGGACTGTGGGGGAGCATATATACATGGACTGGGGAAGGGAGAATATATACATGGACTGGGGGAGGGAGAATATATACATGGACTGGGGGAGAATATATAAATGGACTTGGGGGGGAGAACATATACATGGACTGGGGGAGGGAGAATATATACATGGACTGGGGGAGGGAGAATATATACATGGACTGGGGGGAGAACATATACATGGACTGGGGTAGAGGGAGCATACAGTGGTGGCCAAAAGTATTGGCACCCCTGCAATTTTGTCAGATAATACTCAGTTTCTTCCTGAAAATAATTGCAATCACAAATTCTTTGGTATTATTATCTTCATTTAATTTGCTTGCAAATAAAAAAACACAAAAGAGAATGAAGCAAAAATCAAATCATTGATCATTTCACACAAAACTCCAAAAACAGACAGACAAAAGTATTGGCACCCTCAGCCTAATACTTGGTTGCACAACCTTTAGCCAAAATAACTGCGAACAACCGCTTCCGGTAACCATCAATGAGTTTCTTACAATGCTCTGCTGGAATTGTAGACCATTCTTCTTTGGTAAACTGCTCCAGGTCCCTGATATTTGAAGGGTGCCTTCTCCAAATTGCCATTTTGAGATCTCTCCACAGGTGTTCTATGGGATTCAGGTCTGGACTCATTGCTGGCCACCTTAGAAGTCTCCAGTGCTTTCTCTCAAACCATTTTATAGTGCTTTTGGAAGTGTGTTTTGGGTCATTGTCCTGCTGGAAGACCCATGACCTCTGAGGGAGACCCAGCTTTCTCACACTGGGCCCTACATTTTGATGCAAAATTTGTTGGTAGTCTTCAGACTTCATAATGCCATGCACACAGTCAAGCAGTCCAGTGCCAGAGGCAGAAAAGCAACCCCAAAATGTCAGGGAACCTCCGCCATGTTTGACTGTAGGGACTGTGTTCTTTTCTTTGAATGCCTCTTTTTTTTTTCTGTACACTCTATGTTGATGCTTTTTCCCAAAAAGCTCTACTTTTGTCTCATCTGACCAGAGAACATTCTTCCAAAACGTTTTAGGCTTTCTCAGGTAAGCAAACTCCAGCCTGGCTTTTTTATGTCTCGGGGTAAGAAGTGGGGTCTTCCTGGGTATCCTACCATACAGTCCCTTTTCATTCAGACGCCGATGGATAGTACGGGTTGACACTGTTGTACCCTCGGACTGCAGGGCAGCTTGAACTTGTTTGGATGTTAGTCGAGGTTCTTTATCCACCATCCGCACAATCTTGTGTTGAAATCTCTCGTCAATTTTTCTTTTCCGTCCACATCTAGGGAGGTTAGCCACAGTGCCATGGGCTTTAAACTTCTTGATGACACTGCGCACGGAAGACACACGAACATTCATGTCTTTGGAGATGGACTTGTAGCCTTGAGATTGCTCATGCTTCCTCACAATTTGGTTTCTCAAGTCCTCAGACAGTTCTTTGGTCTTCTTTCTTTTCTCCATGTTCAATGTGGTACACACAAGGACACAGGACAGAGGTTGAGTCAACTTTAATCCATGTTAACTGGCTGCAAGTGTGATTTAGTTATTGCCAACACCTGTTAGGTGCCACAGGTAAGTTACAGGTGCTGTTAATTACACGAATTAGAGAAGCATCACATGATTTTCAAACAGTGCCAATACTTTTGTCCACCACCTTTTTTAGGCTTGGTGTGGAATTATATCCATTTTGGCTTTAAGACAATTCTTTTTGTGTTATTTCATTGAAGACAAATTAAATGAAGATAATAATACCAAAGAATTTGTGATTGCAATAATTTTCAGGAAGAAACTGAGTATTATCTGACAGAATTGCAGGGGTGCCAATACTTTTGGCCACCACTGTATATACATGGACTGGGGGGAGGGAGCATATATACATGGACTGGGGGGAGGGGGCATATATACATGGACTGTGGGGTAGCATATATACATGGACTGGGGGAGGGAGAATATATACATGGACTGGGGAGGGAGAATATATGCAAGGACTGGGGGAGGGAGAATATATACATGGACTGGGGGAGGGAGAATATATACATGGACTGGGGGAGAGGGAGCATATATACATGGACTGGGGAGGGAGCATATATACATGGACTCGGGGAGGGAGCATATATACATGGACTGGGGGAGGGAGAATATATACATGGACTGGGGGAGGGGAGCATATATACATGGACTGGGGGAGGGAGCATATATACATGGACTGGGGGAGGGAGCATATATACATGGATTGGGGGAGGGCAGCATGTATACATGGATTGGGGGCATATATACAAGGATTGGGGGAAGGCAGCATATATACATGGATTGGGGGGTATATATACAAGGATTGGGGGAAGGCAGCATATATACATGGATTGGGGGGGCATATATACAAGGATGAGGGGAGGGCAGCATATATACAAGGATGAGGGGAGGGCAGCATATATACATGGATTGGGAGGGCATATATACAAGGATGAGGGGAGGGCAGCATATATACAAGGATGAGGGGAGGGCAGCATATATACAAGGATGGGGGCAGCATATATACAAGGATGGGGGGAGGGCAGCATATATACAAGGATGTGGGGCAGCATATATACTAGGATGGGGGAGGGCAGCATACATACAAGGATGGGGGGAGACCAGCATATATACAAGGATGGGGGCATATACCAAGATGGGGGTGAGCATACAGTGGGTACGGAAAGTATTCAGACCTCTTTAAATGTTTCACTCTTTGCTTCATTGCAGCCATTTGGTAAATTCTAAAAAGTTCATTTTTTTTCTCATTAAAGTACACTCTGCACCCCATCTTGACTGAAAAAAAAACAGAAATGTAGAAATTTTTGCAAATTTATTAAAAAAGAAAAACTGAAATATCACATGGTCATAAGTATTCAGACCCTTTGCTCAGACACTCATATTTAAGTCACATGCTGTCCATTTCCTTGTGATCCTCCTTGAGATGGTTCTACTCCTTCATTGGAGTCCAGCTGTGTTTAATTAAACTGATAGGACTTGATTTGGAAAGTCACACACCTGTCTATATAAGACCTCACAGCTCGCAGTGCATGTCACTATTCTTTATTTCTGCAGTCTCATACCCCTGCTCCTTTTTGAGGCTGCTCTATACTGCGCTCGCCTGCTCTTTGTATAAGTTGTTTTTTTCTAAACTACAACCTCAATATGTAGGTTAAATTGGCACTTGGCGATAAATAAGTGGGTTTTTGATTGCAGTTTGGGCATTCGGTCTCTAAAAGGTTCGCCATCACTGCCCTAGCATATTAAAGTAAATTCAATTTTAGAATATTGCAATAAAACATATAAACATACACAGGTTTAAATATACATTTATCTATACATACAGTAGTGTTCAAAATAATAGTGTGTTCAAAAACATGAGTTGAAGGGGTTTTCCCATGAATAAAAGTTATTATTGATCAATAGATCTTGGAATGATGTTAAGTTCCACAATTGAATGTATTTAAATAAAATGTTCCTGTCCTGAGATAATCTTATAAATGTGCCTCAGCTGTGTACTGTGTAATGGCTGCTGTGACATGCAGAAGTAGTGCTGTTGCTTCCAAAGCATCCAGCAACTAGAGGGGTTAATACAGTCACAGGAGACAGGGAGAGACAGGGAGTGTTTTAGCAGAGCCCCAGGGGGATTGTGGGGAACTTGTTATTGTAGTCTGACTGAAGCCGAAGAGAAAGGTGGTGTGTTATCTGGAAAGCAACTGAACAGGATTCAGATCAGGAGAGAAACTAAACACAGGTCAGATAAACTCCCTGAACTAACAGTGCAGAGTATTATCAGGCAGGAAGATAAGGACTGGAAGGAATTGTGTCACAGTGATCATCTCCCTCATCAAACCCTCCCCCATCCATCTCCATGCAGGATAAAGAATGTTGTGTACTATTGTGTCCTTGTGAAGGAAAAGCCTATGGTTGTGTATGCATAGAAGTGTGCTGCTAAGAGATCTAATCTATGCTGAATTATGCTACTGAAGAGACTGTAATACTGTGCCTTGTGAAGAAACTACTGCATTGTTACTAGAGCCAGTTGCTCAAGAAAGTCAGACTGTACTGTAGTGAAGATTGTTGCTGTAATATCCGTGAATTGCACTGGCCGTGCTTCAGATTAAATTCCACTGTTAAACTGTTGAAAAAGACTCTTATCAATTGTGTATGGTCAGCAATTGAATCTATCATGTGCCTGAGAGAAGCTGCAGCCTATGGTCGCCCTGAGTAATGGTTCCCCCAGGATTCAAAAAAATTCATGAAACCTGTATCGCCCTATCTGAACCTGGTGGCGTGCGTGTAACACTGGTGGCCCATACAGGGAATCCTGAGCGGGAATTACCGTGTAGAGGGAGCAGAGGAAAAGAGTCTGGAAAAACACCAGTTAAAGAGGAACAGCCCTAAAGAAAACTCACTAGCAGCAATGGATGTGGAAATACAAATGGACAGCTGCCTCTTCAGTTAACCTGTGAAGAATTGAGAACAGTAGCAGAACATATAAAGATGTCAGAAGAACAGATTTCTAAACACACAACCGCAGGCAACTGTTAGCTGCCATTAATGCAAAAATGGATGAGCTGGGGGAGAAAGAAGCTGAAGACGTCATGGGGACTTTCCTCCAGGAGCTAACAGAGTTTCTAACCAGGTTGAAGTTGGAGGCTGTAGGGGCGGCACCAATTACCAAAAGCGGGAATCTCTGTCCGCAGACAGAACTACAGGAATTGAAAGAACAATTCAAAGCCCTAACAACAGCCCAGCAGGAATCGACCAAAACCTCTGAACAGGTGACAGACTCAGACAGAACCTTTACCCTGCTCGGGATAGATAAATCAGGAAGACAGTCCTCTCTAACACCACAAATCACCATAAGGAAAGAATTCAATATCCTGGGACAGATTGGAGAGTGTTAACATAAAGAGAAAATGTCTTATATGAACTTGTTGCACCAGATCGATGCAGGATTACAGAAAGGCTAAGAGCCAGATGAGATTGTCGTAGGGGTGGTGAAAGCGATCTGCCCAGAACTGAACCTCCGTAGTATGCTAGAAATGAAAAGTCAATTGACCTTGCAACAGCTGAAGATGATTTTAAAAGGGCACTATAAAGAAGAGAGCACTTCAGAATTGTTCCATTGACTCCTTAACCTCTCACAGAAAAATAATGAATCACCCCAAAGTTTCTTATTCAGAGCAATTGAACTGAAGGATAGACTGTTGTTTGTATCCAGAGCTGTAGAAGCTGAGGAGAAGTTTGATGCTGGACTAGTCCAGAAGAAGTTCTTGAGATCATTGGGAACGGGGTTAATCAGCAAAGACATCAAGTTGCAGCTGAAACAGTACCTAGAAGATCCTGACATTCTGGATGAAGTCTTAATTGAAAAAATATAATATAATGTAATCAGTGAGGTCATCACAAAACACAAGTCTGGGACGATGGTGGTGGATGCAATTGCCACATCACTTGCCATACCCAACGCCGTGGCGGAAAATGTGATTCATAGAGTAAAGAAAGCACAGAATACAATGGACCTAAAATAAGTCAAGGTAGGCTGGCGCCCAACCATCATTCCTAAAAACCAAATGGTGGGGGTGAGGTATGGAGTCCGGCTAGAACCGAGGTAGAAAAGTCCAGAAAAGACTGTTCGTGCCAAAAGACTCCTCAGAACTTCCGGAAGGTCTAGTTCAAGGTGAGACTGTGCTTACGTGACAGTACCAGTGATGAATACTATGAAACTCAAAATTAGACTGGATCCAAAGACTGTGTTAGGTCACATTGAAACCGTTAAAACGGTATATCCAACCAGTGTGTGACCCGCCCAGGGGTCTACCGTGAATTCAGTCTCCCCACCAAGGAACAGGAGTTGCCCAGGGGAGGAAATTGCACCACCCACCTCAGGGTCCTGGAATCCCCCAGTATACCTGAAACACTTGTGTGCTGCAGATATAGCGATAGCAAAACAGATGCTGAGAGAAGAGTGTCATGCATTCTCTAAAGATGACTCTGATATAGGCTGTATCCCGTCGTTGCAATTGAAAATCAATTTGAAAGACACGTCCCCAGTAACCAGAAGTTACATGTCTGTGCCAAAACTATTACATTGTGAAGTGAACGAGTATTTACAAGATCTAAACAACAGAGGTTTGGTCCAAAAGTCAAAATCATCTTATTCCTCTCCTATTATTTGTGTTAGGAAGAAGGATGGTACGTTGAGACTATGCTGTGATTCCCGGGAACTAAACTGAAAGTCAGTACCTGATTGCCACCCAATACCAAAGATTCAAAATACGCTGGAAAGCCTATCAGGAAGTACCTGGTTCTTTGTCCTCGATCAGGGTAAAGCATACCATCAAGGGTTTGTTGAAAAGTCCACTAGACCCTTGACAGCATTCATCACACCGTGGGGGTTATATGACTGGATCCGAATACCGTTTGGGCTCAGTTCAGCTCGAGTAGAATTTCAGAAGAGCATGGAAACCTGTTTGGAAGAATTGAGGGACGATATCTGCCAGCTGTATTGGATGACAATGTGGTACACAGCAAAATCTTCCGGGAGCATGTTGAACACGTGAGGACCGTATTACAGCAGTATCAACAACATGGGGTTAAGTTGACTCCAAAGAAGTGTGAACTGTTCAAAAGGCAAGTCCGATTTCTAGGGAAAATCGTGTCCGGCGAAGGATATATCATGGACCCAGCAGAAATCGCTCCGGTACTGGCCTTAAAAGACAAGCAGTCCTCTACTGTCGGAGAGTTGAGGCAGGATTCCTCTCCTACTATCGTACTTACGTTCGGAACTTCTCCAGGATTGCCGCCCCACTATACCTCCACTTGGGGGGGACGACAGAGTCAACAACACCCATGGAGAAAAAGATGAACACGGGTAGCATCAGGCTTAAAAGAAACAACGCCGTTTCATCTCAACAGCCCATTCTCTGGACAGCAGACCACCAGGAGGTATTGGAAGAACTAGTAGACTATTTGGTAAAACCACCCATCTTGGAATATCCTGATTTCAAGTTACCATTTGTTCTTCATTGTGACGCTTCTCAAGTTGGACTGGAGCTGCCCTGTATCAGCATCAAGATGGAAAATTGAGAGCAATCGGTTATGGTTCTAGAACGTTGACAGACGCCGAGAAGAATTACCATCTACATTCCGGAAAATTGGAGTTCCTGGCATTGAAATGGGCTATCTGTGAACAATTTAGAGATTATCTCTACTACAGCAAAGAGTTTGAGGTATACACTGACAACAACCCTTTGACCTATGTCCTCACTACAGCCAAACTGAATGCAACGGCTCAGAGATGGGTTGCTGAACTAGCTGACTTCAATTTCAGCATCAAGTTCAGGCCAGGAAAATACAATGCGGATGCTGACGGATTGTCGAGAAAGCCACTAGAGCCTGAGGAGTTCATGCAAGAATGCTCAGAGGAAGTCAGTCTGGAAGCAATTGAGAGCACTACCCAAGCAGTGCAAGCTTATCAAGAGGAAGACACACCATTGTGGTGTCCGTTGACGTTGGAAACCACCATAAAAGCGAGAGAACAAGATCACCCCCTGTCCATTCAACAACTACCAAAAGGAAAAATCTATAGAGCCCTACGGGAAGATCAGATAATTGGTAGAATACTACTTTATGTGGACCAAAATCGGTTTCCAAGTAAATGGGAGAGAGATAATGAGTCACTAGCAGTATCTGTTTTAGTTAAAGAATGGACGAAGCTCTACCTCAGTGAAGACGGTATCTTGTATCGTAAAGGAGGACAAAACCAGCAGTTGGTACTATGCAGAGTATTAAGTAGGTTGGTCTTCAAAGAACTCCATGAAAACATGGGACACCTGGGAGTGGAAAGGACACCCAACTTGATCCGTGAACGTTTCTTCTGGCCGTATATTCATAGAGATATTGAGAGGTACATGACCAGGGAGTGTGGGTGTCTGAAAGATAAATGTCCCAACACATCAACCCGGGCACCTATGGGCAACATCCAAACTACGTATCCGTTTGAGATGGTCTCAATAGACTTTCTACATCTTGAGATGTGCCAGGGTGGTTACGAATAAAAATTGGTGGTGATGGACCATTTTACTTGATTTGCCCAAGCATATGCCACCATTAATAAAGCTGGTCGAACAGCGGCAGAGAAGATCTTCAATGATTTTGCTTTGAGGTTTAGGTTCCCTACAAGGTTACACCACGACCAAGGAAGAGAATTTGAGAACCAGCTCTTTGCCAAGCTAGGAAAGTACTGTAGAATTCAGAGATCCCACACAACACCCTATCACCCAGAGGGTAATGGACAAGTGGAACGTTTTAACCGGACATTATTGTCGATGTTGCGCACTTTAATAGCTGACAAGAAGAAAGCCTGGAAGAGTTCTCTGTCAAAAGTGGCACATGCCTATAACTGTACAAAGAGCGATGCAATGGGTTACTCACCCTTCCTATTGTATGGACGATCGCCAAGACTGCCAATCGACATCATGTTCGATACTCCAAAGACTTACAGAACATATCCGGAGTACGTTCAGAAATGGAAGGAACGGATGGCAGAGGCATACAACATAGCGTCCAAAGTGGTTACGCAAGGACAGAGCAAGAGAAGGAGTACTATGATCGAAAATGTTATGGAGCAGAATTGGCACCGGGAAGCCGGGTGCTAGTCAAGAACGTACATGAGAAAGGTGGTCCAGGAAAACTTTGTTCGTACTGGGAAGACAAGGTGTATGAGGTCGTAAACAGAAAAGCCGTTGACAGTCCAGTGTATGACATCCGATTGAAAAGAGGGGACAAAAAAAACAGAATAGTCCATCGGAATTTACTACTACCCTGTGATTATCTCCCACCACAACAAGACTTCCCAGAAGCAGACCGACATCGTCCGAGATCGACTAAGGGACCACCACACACTGAAGCTCCAGAGGTGGATAGTGACCTTGAAAGTTCCGATGAGGAAGAGCACACCATTGTATTTCTCGGACCGGCAAGGAGAGGGACCATCCTCAAGAGAGTGAACTAAGTCCCGAGGCTCCAGAGTTTTTACCAAGTAGAACAGATGAAGTTCAATTCAGATCTGATGATTGAACACCGGTCACTGTAGAGACCAATCAACACTTAGGAGTAGCAGAATTACCAGACCAGGTGGAACCGGACGATTCAAGAGAAGTATAGGAACTTACAGAGGCAGTTCCAAGATCATCTGAGAAAGTACGAGAAATGAGTGTGGCAGAAGAAACTCCTGTAACCGAATAACCCGTGGTATCTGAGAAACAACCCACCAGGAGGATGTCGACTCGAGAAGTGAGGAGGCCTGTGATGCTGACGTATGAGACACTTGGAGAAGCAAGTCAAATGCCAAGGACTGTCGACTGGAAACAGGTATCTCTGTCTGCGGACCAGGTAAGCTCACTTGAGTGGTATTCACCAGCGAGGGAGAGTATGGACAATGTTACCTGGTAGAAAGACTTACTTTGGCCTAGTGAGAGAGAGAGCTGGTTGAAGACGTACGAAAAGTTCCAGCGGAAGAGATGCTGATTGTTTTAATTGTTTATTTATGACAGGAGTCCTACAAGAAAAAGGTGGAAAGAATAGGTTGTTATCAATGTTTATAAATGTTATACCGATTTGACAATGACAAACTTATATAAAGATACTAAGCTTTCACCACTGTCTCAGAATTGGTCAGATTGACCAATTAAGACCAATGTCGAGGACAACATTCAAAAAGGAGGGAAGAGTGTGACATGCCGAATTAGTGCTGTTGCTTCCAAAGCATCCAGCAACTAGAAGGGTTAACATAGTCACAGGAGACAGGGAATGTTTTAGCAGAGCCCCAAGGGTATTGTGGGGAACTTGTTATTGTAGTCTTGCTGAAGCCGAAGAGAAAGGTGGTGTGTTATTTGGATCTGACAGAAGGCAACTGAACAGGATCCACTTCAGGAGAGAAACTAAACAAAGGTAAGATAAACTCCCTGAACTAACAGTGCAGAGTATTATCGGGCAGGAAGATAAGGACTGGAAGGAATTGTGTCACAGGGATCATCTCCTTCATCAAACCCTCCCCCCTCCATCTCCATGCAGGGCAAAGAATGCTGTGTACTATTGTGTTCTTGTGAAGGAAAATCCTATGGTTGTGTATGCATAGAAGTGTGCTGCTAAGAGACCTAATCTATGCTGAATTATGCTACTGAAGAGACTGTAATACTGTGCCTTGTGAAGAAACTACTGTATCGTTACTAGAGCCGGTTGCTCAAGAAAGTCAGACTGTACTGTAGTGAAGATTGTTGCTGTAATATCCCTGAATTGCACTGGCCATGCTTCAGATTAAATTCCACTGTTAAACTGTTGAAAAAGACTCTTGTCAGATGTGTCTGGTCAGCAATTGAATCTATTGTGTGCCTGAGAGAAGCTGCAGCCTATGGTTGCCCTGAGTAACGGTTCCCCCAGGATTCCATAGAATTCATGAAACCCGTCTCGCCCTATCTGAACCTGGTGGCGTGCGTATAGGTTAACTGGCCTACATGCTTCAGCAGGTTATGCCTTACTCATGGACAGCAGAAAGTTTCTGTCCTTCTCTGCAGCCTGCTAATGGTGAGCTATGGCGTATCAGACAACCATCCAACTGCATGCATCTGGCTATTACATGACAAATTATGCCAGTGAGAGAAACAGTTAAAAACACCTATACAACATACAATACAATACATACAAAACATGTATCAATGCATAAATTATGAGACAAATGAGGATTGTGCCCAAAGAACTTAAACATGAGAGCTTATGATATTAACCCAATCACACTACACGTTCAATGATCATATATAGTGCCCAAAAAGTAATCATACTCATAATCATTTTTAACGTTACACCCACAAATTTAACCCCTTCGCCCCGAAGTCTGTTTTCACCTTCCTGACAAGGCAAATTTTTTCAATTCTGACCTGTGTCACTTTATGAGGTAATAACTTTGGAACGCTTCAATGGATCCCAGTGATTCTGAGACTGTTTTTTTTGTGACATACTGTAATTCATGATAGTAGTAAAATGTATTCTATATGACTTGCGTTTATTTGTGGAAATATCTGAAATTTGGCAAAAAATTATTTTGCAATTTTCAAATTTTTAATTTTCATGCCCTTAAACCAGAGAGATATATCATAAAAAATAGTTAATAAACAACATGTAGCACATATCTACTTTACGTCAGCATCATTTTTTAAACATAATTTAAATGTATTGACAGCTGACATGAAGCCCAAGATAGTAATGGAGGGCGTCTATATGAAGCCCCCATTATTAACCCCATAGTAAAGATTTGGAAATAAAGACATTGCAAGAATGAAGTCTTTTATTTTAAATAAAAGTCCACACAATTTAAATCATTTGTTTAAATATAAAAACACCGTTATACTCACCTAACGCCTAATCTGCTGAAGCCATTGTCACCTGTAAATAAAACAAAAATAAAACCATATCCCTCACCTGTCCTATGTGATAACATAATCCCGAGTGTCCCACAAAGATCTGGGTCACTTCTAGAGCAGTCATATCAGCAATCACTGGTGTGACTGCTCTAGAGGACAGCAGGCTATACACTGACAGGAGTATAATCACTCCTATCAGTGTACACTACTGAGCTGCCGGGAGAGAGGTCACTGGAATTCGATCAGCTGTTGATCAGCTGATAAGCTCCAGTGACCTCACTTTCTGCACCAGTCTCACGCAGCATTGATGCCATAAGTGAGGTCACCGGAGCTCATCAGCTGATCATCAGCTGATGAACTCCAGTGACCTCCGTCCCGACAGCTCAGCGCTATACACTGCCTGGTACGATCGCACTCCTGTTAGTGTATAGAGTACTGCTGGGTGCTCGGATCACCATGGGACATCGGGATTATGGAGGAAAGGTGGGAATAATGTGTTTTTATTTTAATATTGATTTATTTTAACTTCTTTTTTTACACTGAGCACAAACGCCGGATGAAGAGACTACTACTCCCTTCAGCTGCGCCTGCTTTCGTCATTATCAGCGGGAGTGGCCGTAGGCTGATGGGAGGAGTAGTCTCCCACAGTCAATTCTTTGTGTGTTTTTGCCACATTTTGACTCATTGACTTGAACTGAGTCAGTCAATTGCGTAGCAAATATCCGCAGAAAATCCATAAATATTTTTATACCTGTGTTTTTGCTGCAGATTTGACTGACTCAATTGAAGTCAATGGGTGAAAAAACGCTGTAAAAACGCACAAATTGACATGCTGCAGATTTAAACGCAATGACAATCCTGACAGGAAAATTCCTGATCATGTGCACAGCACTTCAGGATTGTTACTGCATTAGCTGACACAAGGATTCCCTAGCATTTTCGGCCCATTTCCGTGCAGAAAAAATGGCACGAAATCCCACCAAAAACGCACAGTGTGCACATAGCCTAACTTTCACTTTGCAAGCATACAGACAAGATGCTAAGATCCGAAGCTATCAGAAATACCAGTTGTAAACTGTATTATCTTTGTTCCTAAATAAATATATATTCACTAACGACTGGACAGTACAGAGATTAATCCAACAGTTTTAGGCTATGTGCCCACGTTCAGGATTTGAAGCCGAAATTTCCTTAGCGTTTCTGCATCTCCTTGGCAGGAAAAACGCTGTGGAAAAACCACACGGTTTTGCCGCGATTTTGAAGCATTTTTGATGTGTTTTTTTATGCGGTTTTTGAAGCGTTTTTTTTAAGCATTTTTATACAAATGAATGCTTTTTGGAGCTAAATAAAGTTATTTGGTGGGACATTGCTTAAACCCTTGGATTACCATCTGAATGGAGTTAGTATATTGGATAATTTAAATGATTAAAGAATGTGTCTGTTGTATTTCAAATAAAGTGTTTACTCTGTGTCTGTGTGTTTGTTTAACTCTTTAATTTAATTAGGTTTGGTGATGAAAGGGTCTGATTGACACCAAACAAAAGAGCTGGGTGTCAGCTAATCCCATTTGCCCAATGTCATTAGCATTTCCATTCATGTAATTTCTGGGGCAGCTGTGAGCTGCTATTTTTAGCCTAGGAAGGTGCCATTAGGCAAACATGGTCCCTGGCGATTATTAACAGCTCACAGCTGTTTCATTAGCCGCTATGTCCCCACGAACAGCACTCAGCAGCACTTTGGACACAACATTGGCGGCTGACGTGAAGCCCAGGTTAGTAATGGATGGCGTCTTTAAGACACCCCCATTACTAACTGCCTAGTAAAGCTATCGCCGCCTTTTCATTAAATACATGGCCAGAATAAAGTATTTTAATAAAATAAAAAACACACAGTTTTAAAAAAAAATTATTGCGTTTCAGTCCCCGAAGCCTTCGATCTTCTGAAAAAAAAGTATAAAAACAAACAACCATATCTTTCACCTGTCCGCCGTCATGACGCAGTCCATGATTCCGTCACGATTGTCCCTTCGGCGATCCAGGTCACTTCTACAGCAATGACATCAGCAAACACTGATGTCACTGCTGTGGAAGACAGCAATGTACACTGACAGGGGCGTAAAATCACTCCTATCAGTGTACTTTGCTGCTGCAGGAGTGAGGTCACTGGGGTTCATCAGTTGAAGATCAGCTGATCAGCCCCGGTGAGCTCACCACCATGGGAACATTCTTCAGAAGGTTCCCACGGTGAGGTCACGTGAGCAAACAGCTGATCACTCACGTGACCACAGGTCCTGGCGGCTCAGTACACTGCTGGCAGCAAGCGCGTTCCCCGCAATGTACCCCTGGCCGCTGGGAGCATCGCATCATCGAGGACATCGCGAGGACCAGGAGGATAACAGGGGGCGCCGGATAGGTGAGTATAGTGGGTTTTTTTAAACTTTTTTTTTCTTTTTTTAACCGTGGACACGCCGGTTCGGCTGAGCAGAATACTGCTCCCCCCAGCTGAGCCGCTCTCGCTGTTATCAGTGGGAGCAGCGGTCGGATGAGAGGAGTAGTAGTCCTCCTCTGCCAACCTGGGTACCACCCGCAGCGTTTTTCCGCTGTGAATTCGAGCCCATTGGCTTTAATTGAAACGTAGCAAATCCGCAGGTATTGATATTATACCTGCAGATTAGCTGCAGTTCAATTCAAGTCAATGGCCGCAAATTCACGGCAGAAACGCGCGCACAATGGACATGCTGCAGTTTTTTTCGCAATGGTAATCCTGAGCGGAAATTTCCGCATCATGTGCAAAGCATATCAGGATTATCATTGCAATACCTGTCAGGCAGATTACATAGCGTTTTCGCAGCGAAAAACGCATCAAAAACGCTACGTGTGCACATAGCCTTATTTATTTTTTACACCGTCCCTCGTGCAGTATGAGTAATTAGACAACTTTATTCTTTGAGTCAGTGCGATTACAGCGATACCATATTCATTTAATTTTTTTTTATTGTTGGCTGCTGTCCCACGCTAAAAGTGACATAGAACTATAATTGTTTTATTTTTATTTTGCCAGAGCAGCATAAGTGATTTTGCTTCCGTTGGTATGACTTTAAAATTTATATATTTACATACCCTTTTAGTCAAGTACTATATGGTGACTTTGGCCCCAACTTACGTTGCTCGGCCCATGATTCTGCTATTCGGCTGCTACGTTGCTGCATGCAACTCACAAAAAATGCAACTCGTGTTCGCTATAACTTCAGTGTTGAGGTCGTGGTAACTTGTGGGTTATATTATTCTGTCATGTGTTGCGGCGAAAGTCGCTGTGCTGCCACTGGTTGGATGAAGAGAAAAAAGTTATTGACAATTGAATTTTTTTTTAGCTATTTCCTATTAAACAGGAAGGAAGTCATGCGGGCACAAGAATAAACGCTATGCTGGAAACTGCTAAAGATCATGTCATATTTTTTGTAAATTATCTCATGGAAATCTGATTATACCGATTAAGTACTAACATGCTAATTTATGTGTGCCAGAAACCATATATTACAACATGCATAAGGTTAAGTAAGGATACATAAAGTTACAGTGGTTACCTTATAATTAAATGTCTTATACAATATTTGCACATTATATGTTACAGAAAGCTCTTCACGTGGAGGCTCTTTGTCTTCTCCAATTTATATGCACTTTCCTGGTAATTGTAAGCTGTAGGCAAATCCATAGCTTTAGGGAAGTCCTTAGATTTACATAAAGTAAAAATAAATCAAGAGTAGCACAAATAAACTTTAAATATGCATATCTACATTTAGTACTACACGGAATGCACTGTATGTGCCAATATTAATATACACTGGTAAATGGTAGAGTTGGTCCAATTTATTCAAGTGGAATTGAATTATACTCAAATTTTACAAAAATCAGTATTCTCTTTAGTGCAGATTTTGTTTTAATTCACTGCTTGCAAATTCAGCAAAATAACGACCATAGACGTCTAGCAATAGGTTAACTTTCATGAATTTTGACGTATATTTACGTCAAAGGTTATATCCTTGCCTTTGATATGGGCTCACACACTGAGCCCACATATTTCCTCACACATGATAACTGATCATGTGCCTTTAACAGTTGCGGTTGGCGCTCTGCCCGCAGCTGTTAACCAGTTAAAGCCCTCTGTCAATCACTGACAGCGGGATTTAACATGCACCGGACGGAAGCGTGTCATTCATTCTGCCCATCAGCTCCTCTGTCATGTGACTTCCGTGTCTGTCATTACGATACTCTTGTGAACGCCGGCTCGGGGCCAGCATTCATAGGAGATTATGATTTCTGCAATGCTGATGCACTGCTATGTATAGCACAGGCGATCGGTCGATCATAGTCAATCAGTCGATCCCAGCTTCAAATCTCCTAAGGGAACTATTAAATAAAGTAAAAAGTTTTTTGAAAAAAAGTTTTTAAAAATATGAATAAAATAAAAAAACACAAAAGTTCAAATCACCCCCCTTTTGCCCCATTAAAAATAAAACAATAAAAAAACACACATATTTGGTATCTCTGCGTTCGTATCAAAATATAAAATGAATCGAATCAGTAAATGGCGTAACGAGAAAAAAAATCAAAATGCCAAAATTAAATTTTTTTGGCACTACAACATTGCAATAAAATGCAATAAGAGGCGATCAAACCATCATATCTACCCCAAAATGGTATCAATAAACTCAGCCCCAGATCCCAAAAAATGAAAATGTTACAGATCTCAGAAAATGGTGACGCAAACAAAAGAAAAATTTCTCACAAATTTTGAAAAAAAAATTCACCAGTTAAAAAACAAACTATACATGTTTGGTATCTGCATACTTGTACTGACCCAGAGAAAGGTCAGTTTTACCATACAGTGTACATTGAAAATGAAAAACTTGTGAAGAGTTTATTATATATACCCAACAGATTTGTTAGAAAACCTATAGTTTCCTTTCAAAATCAACTTTTTCTATAGAATACCAACAACAAAATATCCCAGAAGTGTGGGCCATTGATTGCAAACAATGTAATGGTGTGAATGATACTCTATGCAATTAGAATACTAGGCAGCCACCCCATGGATGTTTGGTGGGTTGATAAGCGGTTGTTTTATCAGTATTTTGCAACTGTGCTGTCCCCACCTTTATCATGGGGGACCTGCTGCATTATGTTTGTGCATTTGTGCCTGGATATGGTATTGGTAAGTATGGCAACTAATTTGAGTACAACTGAAGATTTTGTAATGAAAGTAAAATTATTAGCCTGACTTTCATGTTATTAGTTAAAAAATGTTCTGTCAAACTCAGTCAGCATTTTGGAAATTTTTCTTAATTAAATTCATACTTTTCAAAGGGGTGGTGCTTATTTAAGTATTTATTTTGAGTACTGTGTATATATATATATATATATATATATATATATATATATATATATATATATATATATACAGTACAGACCAAAAGTTTGGATACACCTCATTTAAAGATTTTTCTGTCTTTTCATGACTATGAAAATTGTACATTCACACTGAAGGCATCAAAACTATGAATTAACACATGTGGAATTATATACTTAACAAAAATGTGTGAAACAACTGAAAATATGTCTTATATTCTAGGCTCTTCAAAGTAGCCACCTTTTTCTTTGATGACTGCTTTGCACACTCTTGGCATTCTCTTGATGAGCTTCAAGAGGTAGTCACTGGAAATGGTCTTCCAACAATCTTGAAGGAGTTCCCAGAGATGTTTAGCGCTTGTTGGCCCTTTTGCCTTCACTCTGCGGTCCAGCTCACACCAAACCATCTCGATTGGGTTCAGGTCTGGTGACTGTGGAGGCCAGGTCATCTGGCGTAGCACCCCATCACTCTCCTTCTTGGTCAAATAGCCCTTACACAGCCTGGAGGTGTGTTTGGGGTCATTGTCCTGTTGAAAAATAAATGATGGTCCAACTAAACGCAAACCGGATGGAATAGCATGTCGCTGCAAGATGCTGTGGTAGCCATGCTGGTTCAGTATGCCTTCAGCAAAGCACCCCCACACCATCACACGTCCTCCTCCATGCTTCACGGTGGGAACCAGGCTTGTAGAGACCATCCGTTCACCTTTTCTGCGTCGCACAAAGACACGGTGGTTGGAACCAAAGATCTCAGATTTGGACTCATCAGACCAAAGCACAGATTTCCACTGGTCTAATGTCCATTCCTTGTGTTCTTTAGCCCAAACAAGTCTCTTCTGCTTGTTGCCTGTCCTTAGCAGTGGTTTCCTAGCACCTATTTTACCAAGAAGGCCTGCTGCAAAGTCTCCTCTTTACAGCTGTTGAAGAGATGTGTCTGCTGTTAGAACTCTGTGTGGCATTGACCTGGTCTCTAATCTGAGCTGCTGTTAACCTGCGATTTCTGAGGCTGGTGACTCGGATAAACTTATCCTCAGAAGCAGAGGTGACTCTTGGTCTTCCTTTCCTGGGGCGGTCCTCATGTGAACCAGTTTCTTTGTAGCACTTGATGGTTTTTGCAACTGCACTTGGGGACACTTTCAAAGTTTTCCCAATTTTTCGGACTAACCTTCATTTCTTAAAGTAATGATGGCCACTAGTTTTTCTTTACTTAGCTGCTTTTTTCTTGCCATAATACACATTCTAACAGTCTATTCAGTAGGACTATCAGCTGTGTATCCACCAGACTTCTGCACAACACAACTGATGGTCCCAACCCCATTTATAAGGCAAGAAATCCCACTTATTAACCCTGACAGGGCACACCTGTGAAGTGAAAACCATTTCCGATGACTACCTCTTGAAGCTCATCAAGAGAATGCCAAGAGTGTGCAAAGCAGTCATCAAAGCAAAAGGTGGCCTCTTTCAAGAACCTAGAATATAAGACATATTTTCAGTTGTTTCACACTTTTTTGTTAAGTATATAATTCCACATGTGTTAATTCATAGTTTTGATGCCTTCAGTGTGAATGTACAATTTTCATAGTCATGAAAATGCAGAAACATCTTTAAATGAGAAGGTGTGTCCAAACTTTTGGTCTGTACTGTATAAGGCAAAAAATCCAACTTATTAAACCTGACAGGGCACACCTGTGAAGTGAAAACCATTTCCGGTGACTACCTCTTGAAGCTCATCAAGAGAATGCCAAGAGTGTGCAAAGCAGTCATCAAAGCAAAAGGTGGCTACTTTGAAGAGCCTAGAATATAAGACATATTTTCAGTTGTTTCACACTTTTTTTGTTAAGTATATAATTCCACATGTGTTAATTCATAGTTTTGATGCCTTCAGTGTGAACGTACAATTTTCATACTCATGAAAATACAGAAAAATATTTAAATGAGAAGGTGTGTCCAAACTTTTTGCCTGTACTGTATATATATATATATATATATATATATATATATATATATACAGTTGTGCTAAAAAAATTTACATACCTTGGCAGAATTTTTCCTTTCTTGGCCTTGTTTCAGAGAATATGAATGATAACAAAAAAAAAACTTTTTCTCCACCCATGATTATCGGTTGGGTGAAGCCATTTATTGTGAATCTACTGTGTTTTCTCTTTTTAAATCTTAATGACAACCAAAAACATTCAAATGACCCTGATCAAAGTTCACATACCCTGGTGATTTTGGCCTGATGACATGCACAGAATTTGACACAGATGGGTTTGAATAGCTACTAAAGGTAACATCCTCACCTGTGACCTGTTTGCTTGTAATCAGTGTGTGTGCATAAAAGCTGAGTGAGTTTCTGGAATCCAGACAGACTCTTGCATCTTTCATCCAGTCACTGACGTTTCTGGATTGCGAGTCATGGGGAAAGCAAAAGAATTGTCAACGGATCTACAGGAACAGGTAGTTGAACTGTATAACACAGGAAAGGGATACAAAAAAATATCCAAGGAATTGATAATGCCAGTCAGCAGCATTCAAACTGTGATTAACAAATGGAAAATAAGGGGCTCTGTAAAAACAAAACCACGGTCAGGTAGACCAACAAAAATTTCAGCCACAACTGTCAGGAAAATTATTCGGGATGCAAAAAAAACCCCACAAATAACATCAGCTGAAATTCAGGACTCTCTGAAAACTAGCAATGTGGCTGTTTCAAGATGCACAATAAGGAGGCACTTGAAGAAAAATGGGCTGCATCATCGAGTCGCCAGAAGAAAGCCATTACTGCGCAGATGCCACAAAGTATCTCACCTACAATACGCCAAATAGCACAGAGACAAGCCTCAAAACTTCTGGAACAAGGTAATTTGGAGTGATGAGTAGTGTTGAGCGATACCTTCCGATATCAGGAAATATCGTATCGGATTGGATCGGGCCGATACCCAAAAAGTATCGGATATCGCCGATTCCGATACCGGAAACCAATGCAAGTCAATGGGACACAAATATCGGAATGAAAATAAACCCTTTCTTTCCTTGTAGGTTAATTCTACATGAAGTAAAACAACTAAGAATAATGTAGAATGACATGAAAAGCCGGCAATTCATCAGCGGCATTCACCGGTACCCGACAATTTACAACAGAATGAATAGAGCTTCACACATAGATTAGATAGATAGAAACATGTCAGTCATATATATATGAAGTACAGTGACAGTGTTGCTTACTGTACTTGTCATTTAGTGTAAAGGATTTATTAAAAAAAATATTAGTGTTTTCGTGCACCGTCTCTTTAAAAAAGCCGGCCGGCAATTCAGCAGCGGTACCCGACAATTTATAACAGAAAGAATAGAGCTTCACACATAGATTAGATAGATAGAAACATGTCAGTCACATATATATGAAGTACAGTGACAGTGTTGCTTACTGTACTTGTCATTTAGTGTAAAGGATTTATTTAAAAAAATAATAGTGTTTTCATGCACCGTCTCTTTAAGAAAGCCGGCCGGCAATTCAGCATCTGTACCCGACAATTTAGAATAGAAGGAATAGAGAATCACACATAGATTAGATAGATAGAAACATGTCAGTCACATATATATGAAGTACAGTGACAGTGTTGATTACTGTACTTGTCATTTAGTGTTAAAATAAAGGATTTATTTAAAAAAAAATTGGCGTGGGGTTCCCCTTAATTTTAGGCTCTAGCGGAGGTTAAGCAGACAGCTGGGGCAAATGTTTGAAGCCAGGGAAGGGGGTAATACCCACGGAGCTTCCCAGGCTACTAATATCAGCCCCCAGCTGAATACCTAGCCTTTACTAGCTATTAAAATGGGGGAACCCCCCCAAAAAAATAACGTGGGGTCCCCCCTAATTTAATAGCTAGCACAGGCTAGGCAGACAGCTGGGGGCTGATATTAATAGCCCAGGAAGGGTGCCATGAATATTGGCCCCCTCCCAGGCTAGAAACACCAGCCGTCAGCCGCCCCAGAAATGGCGCATCCATAGGATGCGCCAATTCTGGCACTTAGCCTCGCTCTTCCACGCTGCCCTGGTGCGGTGGCAGGGGGTAATAGGGTTGGGGTTGATGTCAGCTTATAATGCCAGCTGACATCAAGCCCAGGTTAGTAATGGAGAGGCGTCTATAAGACACCCCCATTACTAACCCCATAGTCAAAGTTAAAAGAAAACACAAACACCCAGAATAAAGTCCTTTAATTGAAATAAAGACACAATTCTTTATTGTTCTAAATTAAACCATACTTACCATCACGCCCATTCCAGCTGAAGCCAACGATCTCCTGCAATAAAAGAAAAATAATAAAGCAACCTCATCCTTACCTTTCGATGGTTCCCAGGACAGCTCCAGCTCTGCTACATCAAGATGACAGGCTGGACCGCAGCAGAAAGCTGCCATCCAGCCTGTCATCCCGCAGACACTGAGAAGCGCAGGCATGCTTGCGCTCCTCAGTGTCTCTCTGTGACGTCATCCAGATGAGCCGAGTTCATGTCCAATGAACTCAGCTCACCTCATGCACGTCACTGACAGCGTGGGAAAATTCTCCTGCACTCAGCGCTTCAGCGTGAGAATTCTCCCACGCTGTCAGTGACATACATGAGGTGAGGTCATGTCCAATGAACTCAGCTCACCTCATGCACGTCACTGACAGCGTGGGAAAATTCTCACGCTGAAGTGCTGAGTGCAGGAGAATTTTCCCACGCTGTCAGTGACGTACATGAGGTGAGCTGAGTTCATTGGACATGACCTCGGCTCATCTGGATGCCGTCACAGCCAGACACTGAGTAGCGCAAGCATGCCTGCGCTTCTCAGTGTCTGCGGGATGACAGGATGGATGGCAGCGTTCTGCTGCGGTCCAGCCTGTCATCTCGATGTAGCAGAGCTGAAGCTGTCGTGGGAGCCATGGAAAGGTAAGGATGATGTTGCTTTATTATTTTACTTTTATTGCAGGAGATCGTTGGCTTCAGCTGGAATGGGCGTGGTGGTAAGTATGGTTTAATTTAGAACAATAAAGAATTGTGTGTTTATTTCAATTAAAGGACTTTTTTCTGGGTGTTGTTTTTTTAAATACTTTACTAGAAATTCATGGTGGTCATGTCTAATATTGGCGTGACCCCATGAATTTTGGGCTTAGGGCCAGCTGATAATGCCAAGCTGGCCTTAACCCCTTTATTACCCAGTGAGCCACCGCACCAGGGCCCTGGATGAGTTGGGTACAGCGCCAGAAGATGGCGCTTCTATGAACGTGCCATTTTCTGGGGCGGCTGCGGACTGCAATTTGCAGCGGGGGTGGCCCAGAAAGCTTGGGTCTCCCTGCGCTGCGGATTCCAGCCCCCAGCTGCCTAGTTTTATCTGGCTGGGCACAAAAATAGGGCGAAGCCCCACGCATTTTTTTTTTAAATTATTTCATGAAATTCATGGAATAATTAAGAAAAAAAGGGCTTCCCTATATTGTTGTGTCCGGCCAGGTACAAATAGGCAGCTGGTGGTTGGGGGCAGCCTGTTCCTGCCTGCTGTACCTGGCTGGACACAAATATAGGGCGAAGCCCCACTTCAATTTTTTTTAAAATAAATCCTTTATTTTAACACTAAATGACATTTGAGGAGTTAATAAAGATGCAGTCCCTAAATTATTATTTAT
This sequence comes from Phyllobates terribilis, assembly GCF_046119375.1. Classification (NCBI taxonomy): domain Eukaryota; kingdom Metazoa; phylum Chordata; class Amphibia; order Anura; family Dendrobatidae; genus Phyllobates; species Phyllobates terribilis. The sequence continues at coordinate 796,161,818 of NW_027362761.1, forward strand.
TTTTTAATTAATTTTTCCCAAAACTTTTGACGTGGGCTTCGCCATATTTTTGTATGCCAGCCAGGTACAGCATCCAGCTTCTATGAACGCGCCATTTTCCGGGGTGGCTGCGGACTGCAATTTTCAGCGGGGGGGGGGGGGGCAGAAAGCTTGGGCCTCCCTGCGCTGCAGATTCCATCCCCCAGCTGCCTAGTTGTACCTGGCTGGACACAAAAATAGGGAGAAGCTTCACGTATTTTTTTTTTTTTATTATTTCATGAAATTCATGAAATAATTAAGAAAAAAAGGGCTTCCCTATATTGTTGTGTCCAACCAGGTACAAATAGGCAGCTGGTGGTTGGGGGCAGCCCGTTCCTGCCTGCTGTACCTGGCTGGACACAAATATAGTGCGAAGCCCCACGTCAATTTTTTTTAAATCATTTCAGGAAATTCATGAAATAATTAAAAAAAAATTATGTGGGGCTTCGCCCTATATTTGTGTCCAGTCAGGTACAGCAGGCAGGAACGGGCTGCCCCCAACCACCAGCTGCCTATTTGTACCTAGCCGGACACAACAATATAGGGAAGCCCTTTTTTTCTTAATTATTCCATGAATTTCATGAATTAAAAAAAAAAAAACGTGGAGCTTCGCCCTATTTTTGTGTCCAGCCAGGTACAACTAGGCAGCTGGGGGCTGGAATCTGCAGCGCAGGGAGGCCCAAGCTTTCTGGGCCCCACCCGCTGCAAATTGCAGTCCGCAGCTGCCCCGGAAAATGGCGCGTTCATAGAAGCGCCATCTTCTGGCGCTGTACCCAACTCATCCAGGGCCCTGGTGCGGTGGCTCACTGGGTAATAAACGGGTTAAGGCCAGCTTGGCATTATCAGCTGGCCCTAAGCCCGAAATTCATGGGGTCACGCCAATATTAGACATGACCACCATGAATTTCTAGTAAAGTATTTAAAAAAAACACAAACACCCAGAAAAAAGTCCTTTAATTGAAATAAACACACAATTCTTTACTGTTCTAAATTAAACCATACTTACCATCACGCCCATTCCAGCTGAAGCCAACGATCTCCTGCAATAAAAGAAAAATAATAAAGCAACCTCATCCTTACCTTTCCATGGCTCCCACGACGGCTCCAGCTCTGCTACATCGAGATGACAGGCTGGACCGCAGCAGAACGCTGCCATCCAGCCTGTCATCCCGCAGACACTGAGAAGCGCAGGCATACTTCCACTCCTCAGTGTCTGGCTGTGACGGCATCCAGATGAGCCGACAATGAACTCGGCTCACCTCATGTACGTCACTGACAGCGTGGGAGAATTCTCCTGCACTCAGCGCTTCAGCGTGAGAATTTTCCCACGCTGTCAGTGACGTGCATGAGGTGAGGTCATGTCCAATGAACTCGGCGCACCTCATGCACGTCACTGACAGCGTGGGAGAATTCTCACGCTGAAGCGCTGAGTGCAGGAGAATTTTCCCACGCTGTCAGTGACGTGCATGAGGTGAGCTGAGTTCATTGGACATGACCTCGGCTCATCTGGATGACGTCACAGAGAGACACTGAGGAGCGCAAGCATGCCTGCGCTTCTCAGTGTCCGCGGGATGACAGGCTGGATGGCAGCGTTCTGCTGCGGTCCAGCCTGTCATCTCGATGTAGCAGAGCTGAAGCTGTCCTGGGAACCATGGAAAGGTAAGGATGAGGTTGCTTTATTATTTTACTTTTATTGCAGGAGATCGTTGGCTTCAGCTGCAATGGGCGTGGCGGTAAGTATGGTTTAATTTAGAACAATAAAGAATTGTGTCTTTATTTCAATTAAAGGACTTTTTTCTGGGTGTTTGTGTTTTTTTTAAATACTTTACTAGAAATTCATGGCGGTCATGTCTAATATTGGCGTGACCCCATGAATTTCGGGCTTAGGGCCAGCTGATAATGCCAAGCTGGCCTTAACCCCTTTATTACCCAGTGAGCCACCGCACCAGGGCCCTGGATGAGTTGGGTACAGCGCCAGAAGATGGCGCTTCTATGAACGCGCCATTTTCCGGGGCGGCTGCGGACTGCAATTTGCAGCGGGTGGGGCCCAGAAAGCTTGGGTCTCCCTGCGCTGCGGATTCCAGCCCCCAGCTGCCTAGTTGTACCTGGCTGGACACAAAAATAGGGCGAAGCGCCACACATTTTTTTTTTTAATTATTTCATGAAATTCATGGAATAATTAAGAAAAAAAGGGCTTCCCTATATTGTTGTGTCCGGCTAGGTACAAATAGGCAGCTGGTGGTTGGGGGCAGCCCGTTCCTGCCTGCTGTACCTGGCTGGACACAAATATAGGGCGAAGCCCCACATAATTTTTTTTTAATTATTTCATGAATTTCCTGAAATAATTAAAAAAAAATTGACGTGGGGCTTCACACTATATTTGTGTCCAGCCAGGTACAGCAGGCAGGAACGGGCTGCCCCCAACCACCAGCTGCCTATTTGTACCTAGCCGGACACAACAATATAGGGAAGCCCTTTTTTTCTTAATTATTCCATGAATTTCATGAAATAGTTAAAAAAAAAAAAACGTGGAGCTTCTCCCTATTTTTGTGTCCAGCCAGGTACAACTAGGCAGCTGGGGGATGGAATCTGCAGCGCAGGGAGGCCCAAGCTTTCTGCCCGACAACCCCCCCCCCCCCGCTGAAAATTGCAGTCCGCGGCCGCCCCGGAAAATGGCGCGTTCATAGAAGCTGGATGCTGTACCTGGCTGGCATACAAAAATATGGCGAAGCCCACGTCAAAAGTTTTGGGAAAATTTATTAAAAAATAAATAATAATTTAGGGACTGCATCTTTATTAAGTCCTCAAATGTCATTTAGTGTTAAAATAAAGGATTTATTTTAAAAAAAAATGGCGTGGGATCCCCCATAATTTTAGTCTCTAGCGGAGGTTAAGCAGACGGCTGGGGCAGATGTTTGAAGCCTGGGAAGGGGGTAAAACCCACGGAGCTTCCCAGGCTACTAATATCAGCCCCCAGCTGAATACCTAGCCTTTACTAGCTATTAAAATGGGGGACCCCCCCCAAAAAAATGACGTGGGGTCCCCCCTATTTTAATAGCTAGCAAAGGCTAGGCAGACAGCTGGGGGCTGATATTAATAGCTCAGGAAGGGTGCCATGAATATTGGCCCCCTCCCAGGCTAGAAACACCAGCCGTCAGCCGCCCCAGAAATGGCGCATCCATAGGATGCGCCAATTCTGGCACTTAGCCTCGCTCTTCCACGCTGCCCTGGTGCGGTGGCAGGGGGTAATAGTGGTGGGGTTCATGTCAGCGCCAGCTGCCATGAAGCCCAGGTTAGTAATGATGGCCGTCTATATGACACCCCCATTACTAACCTACAAAGTGTTAAAAAGAAAAAACACACTACACCCAGAAAAAAATAATTTATTTGAAATAAAACACACCATTTTATTTAATTCTTAGTTTACTAAAAAAAAAATAGTTACTTGTCCACGTTCCTGCGCTGATCTCCCATGCACAGCTGTCACATCTGGAGATGGTGACAGCTGTGCATGGCTGCTGTAAGCTCACGCTGCCGGGAACACGTCCGCTCCCGGCAGCGGGAGCCACTGACTGAGGTCACCGGAGTGCATTCAGGCAGCGCAGCTCCGGAGACCTCCTTTACGGCAGTGCTGTACCGTGGGAATTTCTCACGATACAGCAGTGCCGTAAAGGAGCTAACCGGAGCAGCGCTGCCTGAACTCCGGTGAACCCTTACGGCCCCGTCATTCTAGCGGCGGCAGTGGTTCAGAGCGGTCACATTCTATGTGGCTGCTCTGAACTGGAGATCTTCGTGGGACACTCGTGGACTGCTACGGAGGGGTAAGGATAAGGTTGTGGTTTATTATTTTATATTTTATTACAGGAGATCGATGGCTTCGGGGAATTAGGTGTCTTGGTGAGTATAGGTGTAGTTTTTTATTTTTTACTTTATTTTAGGTGGCGATCGGCGGGGACAGGTAATGTATGAACTAATTTCTTTTAGGTAACCACTGGCCACCAATGACATGTATTTAACATTTATTGGGGACACAGTAGGGCAATTTAAATAGCAGGATCAGGCTGATGGGAACTACTGCTCCCATCGAGCTGATCCTGCTGGCACGAGTGGACCGGGGACAGACATAGGCCGATGGGAGTAGTAGTGTCACATCGGCCTATGTCTGCCTGCACGCACACACACCCGCACACACACACCCGCACACACACACACCCCGTGCACACACACACCCCGCGCACACACACACCCCGCGCACACACACACCCCGCGCACACACACACCCCGCGCACACACACACCCCGCACACACACACACCCCGCACACACACACACCCCGCACACACTAATCATGACGGGTCTGGGAGGTGAGGCTGACCTGTGCGGCCGTGGGAAAGTTGATGTGAGTTCATGCAGTCAAGCATGAACTCACATGAACCCTCTGAGGGCAACGCGGCGACTTCAAATGAACAGCTGATCGGCATCAGCTGATACCTCAGCTGTTCATTTGAAATAACCGGCGGGAAAGCGCAGCACAGAACGGGAAAGTCGGCGGTGAAGTCTTTTCACTGCCGGCTTCCCCGCCCGGGTCCTTCGCTCCCCGCTCCTTGGTGCTGCGCTCCCCGCCCGGTCCTAATTTACGATTGGGATTGGAGGTGGCGAGGGGAGCGGAGGATCGGGGTGGGAGGCTGCGGGGAAGCAGTATGGGGCTGCGTGATTGTTTAAAAGCCGGCGGCTTTTTACCGCGCGGCGGCTTTTAAACAATCAGGAGAATTCTCCCACGCTGGGATGGCATTCTGATGACAAGCTGGATCGCAGCTGAGCGCTGCCATCCAGCTTGTCATCCTTCACAGACACTGCAGAGCGCAGGCATTATGGGAACTTCCGATTCCGGTATTCGATATTATAAAAGTATCGGAATTAAGTATCGGAATTCCGATACAGTGAATATCGGCCGATACCCGATATTTCAGTATCGGAATGCTCAACACTAGTGATGAGACCAAAATTGAACTTTTTGGCCACAACTAGTGTTGAGCGAACATGCTCGACACTGCTCGGTACTCGCCCGAGCATCACGCTACTCGGGATGTTCGGCGAGCACCGAGCATTTCCGGGTTACTCGGGCGGGAGCTCGGGTCTCCGCCCTGCACATTTGGCGCTCTTTACAGAGCCAATGAACATGCAGGGATTGCCAGCCAGTCACTGTAATGCTGCAGCCATGTTGGTTGTGGGCATTACAGTGATTGGCTGGCCGCACAGCGTCACCTCGAGTATTTAAAACCGGGCGCCGCCATCTTGGACACAGTCGCTCCGGATTAGACAGTGTAGGGACAGCGCTGCTGATTTAGGGAGAGATATAAACTGCGAAATAGTTAGTGTAGGGTCTGTAAAGGCTGCCAGAACAAACAAACAGTCCTTTTCAGGACTAATATCCATCCCAGATACCAAGCAGGCAGGCTGTATAGGAGACACAGTGGTTACACCAGCAAACGCTGCATTACAGTCCTGTGTGCTGCTCCTGTTGCTGAAATTTCTGGACTTAGCTCCAGGTCCCGGGGGCCAGGAAAAATTATTTTTTTTTAATCTAAATCCTCTTTTTTTTTCCTCCTTCACAATGTACAAATACCCATCTTATTAACCTTTTGGTGTCCCCCCCCCAAAAAAAAAAAAAGTGTGCCTCTGATTTTTCAGACACAAATATATCTGTTGAAAATAGTCTGGTGTAGGCCAGAGAAATAGAAGTGTGGTTTTGCAGTTCTATGGGCAATTTGTATCTGAAAAAAACAGTTTGAGTGTGTCGCTCACTGTTCAACCGCAAATATATATATTTAAAAAAGTCTGGTATACACCAGTAAATTATTACTGTGGTTTTGATGTTCCACGGTAAAACATCTCTATTATCCTGTTTTTGGCATTTTTTGCTGTATAAAAATAATAATAGTGTCTCCCTGATTTTTCAGACACAAATATATCTGTTGAAAATAGTCTGGTGTAGGCCAGTGAGACAGAAGTGTGCTTTTGCTGTTCCACGGTAAAAAATCTCTATTATCCTGCTTTTTGCATTTTTTGCTGTAAAAAAAAAATAATAGTGTCTCCCTGATTTTTCAGACACAAATATATCTGTTGAAAATAGTCTGGTGTAGGACCGAGAAATACAAGTGTGGTTTTGCAGTTCCACAGTACAAACCTCTGTATTATCCACTTTTGGGCCATTTGTATCTAAAAAAAACAGTTTGAGTGTGTCGCTCACTGTTCAGCCGCAAATATATATATATTTTAAAAAGCCTGGTATACACCAGTAAATTATAACTGTGGTTTTGCTGTTCCACAGTAAAAAATCTCTATTATCCTGCTTTTGGCATTTTTTGCCGTAAAAAATAAATAGTGTCTCCTGATTGTTCAGACACAAATATATCTGTTGAAAATAGTCTGGTGTAGGCCCGAGAAATACAAGTGTGGTTTTGCAGTTTCACGGTTCAAACCTCTGTATTATCCACTTTTGGGCCATTTGTATCTAAAAAAAACAGTTTGAGTGTGTCGCTCACTGTTCAGCCGCAAATATATATATATTCAAAAAAGTCTGGTATACACCAGTAAATTATAACTGTGGTTTTGCAGTTCCACGGTAAAACATCTCTATTATCCTGCTTTTGGCATTTTTTGCCGTAAAAAATAAATAGTGTCTCCTGATTGTTCAGACACAAATATATCTGTTGAAAATAGTCTGGTGTAGGCCCGAGAAATACAAGTGTGGCTTTGCAGTTTCACGGTTCAAACCTCTGTATTATCCACTTTTGGGCCATTTGTATCTAAAAAAAACAGTTTGAGTGTGTCGCTCACTGTTCAGCCGCAAATATCTCTATTTAAAAAAGTGTGGTATACCCCAGTAAACAATAACTGTGGTTTTGCCATCCCATGGTAAAAAATCTCTATTATTCAGGTTTTGGTAGTTTTTTCCGTAAAGAAAAACAGTAGTGTCTCCTGACTGTTGTGACACAAAAATATATCTGTTGAAAATAGTCTTGTGTAGGCCCGACATCCCAGTGTGGTTTCGCAGTTCCACGGGTCAAATCGCTGTACTATCCAGTTTTGGGCCTTTGGTATCTAAAAAAAAGCAGTTTGAGTGTGTCGCTCACTGTTCAGCCGCAAATATCTCTATTTAAAAAAATGTGGTATACCCCAGTAAACAATAACTGTGGTTTTGCCATCCCACGGTAAAAAATCTCTATTATTCAGGTTTTGGTAGTTTTTTCCGTAAAGAAAAACAGTAGTGTCTCCTGACTGTTGTGACACAAAAATATATCTGTTGAAAATAGTCTTGTGTAGGCCCGACATCCCAGTGTGGGTTCGCAGTTCCACGGGTCAAATCGCTGTACTATCCAGTTTTGGGCCTTTGGTATCTAAAAAAAAAGCAGTTTGAGTGTGTCGCTCACTGTTCAGCCGCAAATATCTCTATTTAAAAAAGTGTGGTATACCCCAGTAAACAATAACTGTGGTTTTCCTCTTCCACGGTTCTAATCTACTCTTTATTACCCTTTTTCCATTGATAGTGCAAGTGTAAGCTATTTTACTTCATTTACAATGGGCAAGGCGGGTGGCAAGGGACGTGGAAGTGGACGTTCTGGTGATGGTTCGTGCAGAGGACGGGGCCGTGGCCAAGGTGAAAATGTGCCACAACCAACAGCCACATCTTCTCGCTCCCACTTCTTAACCGAATTACTAGGGAAGCACAGAACAACACCAGTATTAAGAACTGATCAGTGTGAACAGGTTATTAATTGGATAGCAAACAATACTTCCAGTTACCTGGGCACCACCACCTCCGGTCTGTCTTCCACACGGTCAACTCTTAGTAGCCGTGAGTCTCGACCGCATACTCCTCCTCACCCTGATGCTCCTTCCTCCCACCATGCCGAGAGTCGTCAGACAGCAAGTGATCCCACACTTGGACACTCTGAAGAGCTGTTCACTGGTCCATTTCCATATTTGGGCCCCTCGCCTGATACGCTTGAAGCGGTGGAAGAGGAGATCCCATGTTGCGATGCCCAAATATTTGAACAGCCACGGCCACAGGAAGTCGACGTTGGCAATCTGTCACAAGAGGTGGACGATGACGAGACACAATTGCCAGGAAGTGAGGAGGAGGATCGTGGTGCGTAAGTGGAAGAGGAGGAGGTGGTGGATGATCTAGTAACTGACCCAACGTGGAAGGAGGACATGCAGAGTGAGGCCAGCAGCACACAGGGGGAGGTAGGCAGAGTACCCCAACAGGCAGGAAGAAGCAGTGTGGTGGCCGCAGACAGAAGGCAGGCAACCGTTCCCCGTAACACCAACACGAGGGACGTTGCCAGTACAAGCGGTAGGTCTTCCAGAGTCTGGAATTTTTTTAAAGACTCTGCTGATAACCCCAAAAAGGCCATATGTTCCACCTGCCATGCCAGCATCAGCAGGGGTGACAAAACTACCAGCCTGACCACCACCAGCATGATCAGGCACATGGCAGCAAAGCACCCGACTTTGTGGGGCGAAACCCAGGGTCCACGACCAGTGTCAGCGGGTGTCACCACTGCTTCTTCCACTGCTGTGCGTGCAATAGAACCCCCTGTTGTGTGTGCAAGGCAATCCCCTGTCCATGCTGCATGTAAAGATGCCCCCTCCTCTCAGTCTTCACTTGTTATGGCAGTTTCTCAAGAAACAGCATCAACGTCCACGTCCACGTCCCACCGCAGCGTTCAATTGTCCATATCCCAGACCTTTGAACGAAAGCGGAAATTCGCAGCTAACGCCCCACAGGCCACAGTCCTAAATTCGCACATTTCACGACTGCTTGCACTGGAAATGCTGCCTTTTAGGCTGGTGGAGACGGAATCCTTCCGCAACCTTACGGCGGTGGCCGTCCTTCGGTACTCGGTCCCCAGCTGACACTATTTTGCCCGGTGTGCCATCCCCGCACTACACAAGCACGTGTCCCAAAGCATCTGCCGTGCCCTCAACAACGCAGTTACTGGGAGAGTCCACCTGACAACGGACACGTGGACAAGTGCTTGTGGCCAGGGACGGTACATCTCTCTGACGGCACACTGGGTAAACATAGTGGAAGCCGGGACCCAGTCGGACCTTGGGACGGAACACATCCTCCCCACACCGAGGATTGCGGGCCCTATGTCAGTCAGAGTTGCCCCCACAGGGTACAGCTCCTGCGCATCCTCCTCCTCATGTTCAGCCTCCATCTCAGATATCACCACATCAGTTACAAGCTGGAAGCATTGCAGTACTGCCTCCGCCAAGCGGCAACAGGCTGTGCTGAAACTCATAAGCTTAGGTGATAAAGCTCACACTGCTTGTGAGTTGTGGACAGCTGTGAAAGAGCAGGCAGATCTGTGGCTGAGACCGCTGAACCTACATCCCGGCATGGTCGTGTGTGACAATGGCCGTAACCTGGTGGCGGCTCTGAGGCGAAGTGAGATCACACACGTACCATGCCTGGCTCATGTGCTTAACCTCGTGGTTCAGCGGTTTCTTAAATCGTACCCCGAGTTGCCAGATCTGCTCGTGAAAGTACGCCGCCTGTCAGCTCATTTTCGTAAGTCGGCTACAGCTTCCGCCGCCCTTGCTGTGTTGCAGCAGCGTTTGCAGCTTTCGGCACACCGACTGGTGTGTGATGTCCCCACACGTTGGAACTCTACCCTCCACATGTTGTAAAGGATTTGTGAGCAGAAGAGAGCAGTTGTGGACTACCAGCTGCAACAAGGCCGTCGATATTCAGGTCAGACTCCACACATAAGACCTCAGGAGTGGACCTGGATGTCTGACATATGTACCATCCTGACAAACTTTGAGGAGGCCACCAAGATGGTGAGTGGCGATGACGCCATCATTAGTGTCAGCATCCCACTTGCCTGTCTTTTGCAACGCTCTCTGCAGAGAATTAAAGAGGAGGCATTGCAGCCAGAGTATGATGAGATGGATCAAGAAGCCGTAGCGGGCGATTACACACAGCCCAGCCTCATCTCATCCCAACGTTCATTGGGGGACAATGAGGGAGAGGAGGAGGAGGAGGAGGAAGAACAGGAGCTGCTGTCATGCGTTGTAGACGGTAGTACCTGTACAAGTGTCATACCGTCGGTTCAGCGTGGGTGGCCTGAGGACAGGGGGGAGGAGGAAGAGGAGGAGGAGAGCATGGTCAGTCATCATCTTGGTGAGGACACGGAAATCTTGCCCGTTACCAGTGTGGCACGCATGGCTGACTTTATGTTACGCTGCCTTAACCGTGACCCTCGCGTTGTCAAAATGTTGGGTGACAGTCATTACTGGTTGGTGACACTTGTAGACCCCCGCTACAAGGAGAACTTTCACTCTCTTATTCCTGAGGTGGAGAGGTCTACAAAAATGGGGCAATACCAGAAGGCCCTTGCTGCAGAACTCTTAAAAAAATTCCCATCTGAACACGCTAGCGGCAGAGGTCACAGTTCGTTGCCCAACCAAGGCGTACAGGCGAGAGAGATGCAACTCCAATCCAGCAGAGGCAGGGGAACACTGTCAACGTTCTGGGACAGTTTTCTGACACCCGCCCAGCTTACAGGCCCTGAGGCGCGGGGTACTCTCACAAGGAGTGGAAAGTTTCAAAAGATGGTGAGGGAGTACCTTGCCGATCGTACCAGCATCCTCCGTGATTCCTCTGTGCCTTTTAATTATTGGGTATCCAAGCTGGACACTTGGAATGAACTCGCTCTGTACGCCTTGGAGGTCCTGGCCTGCCCTGCCGCTAGCGTGATATCGGAGCGTGTTTTTAGTGATGCTGGGGGAATTATAACTGATAAGCCCACTCGCCTGTCAACTGACAATGCTGACAAGCTGACCCTTATCAAAATGAACAAGGGCTGGATTGGGCCAGACTTCTCATCACCACCAAATGACAGCAGAGTAACATTAAGTCAAATTCACTGTGTTATTTCGGGAGGTGTATTCACATGCACCGCTTCACACCCACACATGGGTATACGCTTCCTCGTTTCGGCTGTTTAATCTTCTTCTCCTTATCCTCAGCCTTCACCACCACTATACCACCAGGGTGCCAGCATTGCAAGTTCCTCCGTCCTAATTTTTGGCAGCTTTTGCTGGGAAAGCATAAGCAAATACCATGGGACACCCACTCCCCAATAATGGGACTTATGTTTGTAATATGCTGTACTGCATGGCTCTTGTAAGGGGCATTGCAAGTTGCTCCGTCCTAATTTTTGGCAGCTTTTGCTTGCAAGGCATAAGCAAATACTATGGGACACCCACTCCCCAATAATGGGACTTATGTTTGTAATATGCTGTACTGCATGGCTCTTGTAAGGGGCATTGCAAGTTGCTCCATCCTAATTTTTGGCAGCTTTTGCTGGGAAAGCATAAGCAAATACTATGGGAGACCCACTCCCCAATAATGGGACTTATGTTTGTAATATGCTGTACTGCATGGCTCTTGTAAGGGGCATTGCAAGTTGCTCCGTCCTAATTTTTGGCAGCTTTTGCTTGCAAGGCATAAGCAAATACTATGGGACACCCACTCCCCAATAATGGGACTTATGTTTGTAATATGCTGTACTGCATGGCTCTTGTAAGGGGCATTGCAAGTTGCTCCGTCCTAATTTTTGGCAGCTTTTGCTTGCAAGGCATAAGCAAATACTATGGGACACCCACTCCCCAATAATGGGACTTATGTTTGTAATATGCTGTACTGCATGGCTCTTGTAAGGGGCATTGCAAGTTGCTCCGTCCTAATTTTTGGCAGCTTTTGCTTGCAAGGCATAAGCAAATACCATGGGACACCCACTCCCCAATAATGGGACTTATGTTTGTACTATGCTGTACTGCATGGCTCTTGTAAGGGGCATTGCAAGTTGCTCCGTCCTAATTTTTGGAAGCTTTTGCTGGGAAAGCATAAGCAAATACTATGGGAGACCCACTCCCCAATAATGGGACTTATGTTTGTAATATGCTGTACTGCATGGCTCTTGTAAGGGGCATTGCAAGTTGCTCCGTCCTAATTTTTGGCAGCTTTTGCTTGCAAGGCATAAGCAAATACTATGGAACACCCACTCCCCAATAATGGGACTTATGTTTGTAATATGCTGTACTGCATGTGACGCGCCCCCTGGGCCGTGTGTACACGTGTGTGGGATACCCGGTGGCAGGTCTCTGGGGTCTGTAGTCTCCGTGGCGGTGACCCGGTCCCGTGGCTCAGGCTGGTCAAACCAGTGGCAGTCTTTCTTAGGTTTTGAGGTTAATTGTCCGACTGCGCCACCCGTGGATTGCGGTCAGGGAGTACCACCGCTGCGAGGCAGACCGCTGAGGCTGGTGTTGTGTGCGCAGCATAGAATGGGATAACTCCCCTCGGGAGGAGTATAGCCTCAGGGCAGTGAGTGTGGATGATGGGGTTGATGGTGCACGAGCGCAGCAGGAACGACTCAGAGTCTTTGCAGTGCAGTTCAGGGTCTTTACTGATGATTATAAGGTAGACCCTCCCGGGAGTACTGGCTAGCATAAGAGGCCTGGTCAGTCTGTGAGCAAGCAGGAGTTCCCCTGGCCAGGTGGAGTTGTAGGCCTCCCCGTCTGTCTGCACTCTTCCTGGCTACCTTGCTGTAAGCGGGTAGAAGTAGCCCACATCCCTGAGTGTACCGTGAAGTGCTCACCCGTATGGCTGGTGACTTGGGGCCTTCTGTTAGCCTCCGCTCCACGACGGCGGTGCTGGTCCCTTGCTTGTGACTGAGCCTCCGGGCTTCTATGGCCAGAGGACCTGAAATCCCCTGCCGGCTGGTTTCTGCTGCTGGATATATAAGTCCTCACAGCTTCGGACTCCTGTGTCCGGTTCCTATTGTCTTCTTCCAGGGCGAGCTCTGCTCAGCTTCCAGCCCCTGGTCTTTAGCTCCTAGCTCCTACAGAGCTCCTTGCTGTTACTTTCCCTTGCTCTCACTCTGACTCTGACTGTTCTCTGACTCACTCAACCCCGCCCCAGATCCAGTTTATAAGGGCAGAATTCTCCCCTCCCAGGACTGGGGCAGGAGGATGTTGCATGTTTAAGGGATCCTGACCAGGAAACCTCCCACTTGCTCTCCGACGTAATATCTCTATTATTGTGGTGACCAGACCCCTGGGGTGCCACACATGGCTCTTGTAAGGGGCATTGCAGTTCCTCATAATTTTTGGAAAGCCTTCCATTCACTGCTTAGGCCAACAGTGCACGGGCGACCCAGTTGCTATAAATCGAAAAAAAGGTTTAGTTAACGCCCTCTGACCTCCATGTCATTTCCAAGGGGCATTGGAGTGGCTCGAAATTTTTGGTAGGCATTGCACTCACTGTATGCCCTATAACTGTGTAGCCGAACCGCTCCTTTTGTTACAGAAGCATATCCTACAAGACATATCTGGTTGACTGGCCTGATATTGATGTGAATGGTTCCTGTTCCTCCTGCTCTTTCTCCTTTGCCACCACCTCATCCATCATTTATCACCTGAAGCTTTGTTTTAACGGGAGTCATAGAACTGGGATAGTAGCAGGAAAACATCCAGCAATCCTCGGAGGAGGTAGGATATGCGCCAAAACGAGGACCACCTCAGGCCTAGCCGCTACTACATACATGCGCTGCATTCCAAGAAAACAAAGCAGATGCTAACTTATATCATCATCATCATGCTCCTCACCTAGGCACTCTCAACTCCCCTGATGGAGAAGCCAGGGCCCACCGGCTTCTCCATCAGTGGTCAGCGCTCATAGCAAGTGAGCATTTCTCCTGCATACAAGCGATCTGCTCATCGCTTGTATGAAGTAGAAGCAATCAGACAACTGCTGCTTCTAGTCTCCTCTGGAGACTATAGAAGCAAGCAGAAAGTGTAAAAAAAAAGTTTTTAAAAAAATAAAAAAAATAAAAAATATATAAAAGTTTAAGTCACCCCCCTTTCGCCCCATTCAAAATAAAATATATATATATATTAAAAAAAACCCACATACACATATTTGGTATCGCCGCGTTCAGAATCGCCCAATCTATCAATATAAAAGAAGAATTAATACAAAATCAGTAAACGGCGTAACGAGAAAAAAATTTTAAACGCCAGAATTACTTTTTTTTGGTCGCTACAACTGTGCAATAAAATGCAATAACGGGCGATCAAAACATCGGATCTACCCCAAAATGGTATCAATAAAAACGTCAGCCCGGCACGCAAAAAATAAGCCCTCACCTGGCCCCAGATCCCGAAAAATGGAGAAGCTAAGGGTCTCGGAAAATGGCGTCATTTTTTTTGGTTTTTTTAGCAAGCTTTGGATTTTTTTTTCAACACTTAAATAAAAAAGAACCTATACATGTTTGGTGTCTATGAACTCGTAACGACCTGGAAAATAATGATGGCAGGTCAGTTTTAGCAATCTGTGAACGTGGTAAAAAAAGGACCCAAAAAACAACTGTGGAATTGCATTTTTTTTGCAGTTTCACTGCACTTGGAATTTTTTTCCCATTTTCCAGCACATGATATGGTAAAACCAGTGATGATGTTTAAAAGTACAACTCGTCCCGCAAAAAATAAGCCCTCACATGGCCATATTGAACGAAAATTAAAAAAGTTCTGGCTCTGGGAAGAAGGGGAGCAAAAAAGGAAAACACAAAAACAGAAAGACCATTGGTCGTTAAGGGGTTAACATATTTCACAGGAAAGCACTTTCACTTTCTTTTTTGAACGTTTTATTGTGAGCCTGTAAAAGTGGCTTAATACCTCTGACCACGTTGTTGACAGCAGTGACCTGGGGGTCAGAAATGCTTCCAGGGGCGATCCCCATGCTGTCCCCATGTCATTTGAGCACTGTCACTATCGTTTTGGGCACTTTTTAGGCTTTCTACAGACTGCCGGGGGAGCCGCCGCAAAAATGTTCGGGTCTCCCATAGACTAACATTGGGCTCGTTGCTCGGGTCGAGCACCCGAGTATCACGGTGAGCTCGGCCCGAGCTTCGAGCACCCGAGCATTTTAGTGCTCGCTCAACACTAGCCACAACCATAAACGTTACATTTGGAGAGAGGTCAACAAGGCCTATGATGAAAGGAACACCATTCCTACAGTAAAGCACGGAGGTGGATCGCTGATGTTTAGGGGATGTGTGAGCTACAAAGGTAAAGGAAACTTGGTAAAAGTTGAAGGAAATATGAATGCAGCAACGTTATCAGCAAATACCGGAGGCAAATTTGCACTCATCAGCCCGGAAGCTGTGCATGGGACGTACTTGGACGTTCCAACATGACAACGATCCAAAACACAAGGCCAGGTCGACCTGTCATTGGCTAGAGCAGAACAAAGTGAAGGTTCTGGAGTGGCCATCTCAGTCTCCTGACCTCAATATCATTGAGCCACTCTGGGGAGATCTCAAGCGTGCAGTTCATGCTAGACAGCCCAGGAATTTGCAGGAACTAGAGGCTTTTTGCCAACAAGAATGGGCAGCTTTACCATCTGAGAAAATAAAGAACCTCATCCACAACTACCACAAAAGACTTCAAGCTGTCATTGATGTTAGAGGGGGCAATACACTGTATTAAGAACTGGGGTATGTGAACTTTGATCAGGGTCATTTGGATGTTTTTGGTTGTCATTAAGATTTAAAAAGAGAAAATACAGTACTCAGACAATAATTGGCTTCACCCAACCAATAACCATGAGTGGAGAAAAAGTTTTTTTGTTATCATTCATATTCTCTAAAACAAGGCCAAGAAAGGAAAAATTCTGCCGTGGTATGTAAACTTTGGAGCACAACTGCATATATATATATATAGATATATATATATATACAGTACAGACCAAAAGTTTGGACACACCTTCTCATTTAAAGATTTTTCTGTATTTTCATGACTTTGAAAATTGTACATTCACACTGAAGGCATCAAAACTATGAATTAACACATGTGGAATTATATACTTAACAAAAAAGTGTGAGACAACTGAAAATATGTCTTATATTCTAGGTTCTTCAAAGTAGCCACCTTTTGCTTTGATGACTGCTTTGCAAACTCTTGGAATTCTCTTGATGAGCTTCAAGAGGTAGTCACCGGAAATGGTCTTCCAACAATCTTGAAGGAGTTCCCAGAGATGTTTAACACTTGTTGGCCCTTTTGCCTTCACTCTGCAGTCCAGCTCACCCCAAACCATCTCGATTGGGTTCAGGTCTGGTGACTGTGGAGGCCAGGTCATCTGGCTTAGCACCCCATCACTCTCCTGCTTGGTCAAATAGCCCTTACACAGCCTGGAGGTGTGTTTGGGGTCATTGTCCTGTTGAAAAATAAATGATGGTTCAACTAAACGCAAACCGGAAGGCATAGCATGCCGCTGCAAGATGCTGTGTAAGCCATGCTGGTTCAGTATGTCTTCAATTTTGAATAAATCCCCAACAGTGTCACCAGCGAAGCACCCCCACACCATCACAACTCCTCATCCATGCTTCACGGTGGGAACCAGGCATGTAGAGTCCATTCGTTCACCTTTTCTGCGTCGCACAAAGACACGGTGGTTGGAACCAAAGATCTCAAATTTGGACTCATCAGACCAAAGCACAGATTTCCACTGGTGTAATGTCCATTCCTTGTGTTCATTAGCCCAAACAAGTCTCTTCTGCTTGTTGCCTGTCCTTAGCAGTTGTTTCCTAGCAGCTATTTTACTATGAAGGCCTGCTGCACAAAGTCTCCTCTTAACAGTTTTTGTAGAGATGTGTCTGCTGCTAGAACTCTGTGTGGCATTGACCTGGTCTCTAATCTGAGCTGCTGTTAACCTGCTATTTCTGAGGCTGGTGACTCGGATAAACATCCTCAGAAGCAGAGGTGACTCTTGGTCTTCCTTTCCTGGGGTGGTTCTCATGTGAGCCAGTTTCTTTGTAGCACTTGATGGTTTTTGCAACTGCACTTGGGGACACTTTCAAAGTTTTCCCAATTTTTCGGACTGACTGACCTTCATTTTTTAAAGTAATGATGGCCACTCGTTTTTCTTTACTTAGCTGCTTTTTTCTTGCCATAATACAAATTCTAACAGTCTATTCAGTAGGACTATCAGCTGTGTATCCACCAGACTTCTGCACAACACAACTGATGGTCCCAACCCCATTTATAAGGCAAGAAATCCCACTTATTAAACCTGACAGGGCACACCTGTGAAGTGAAAACCATTTCCGGTGACTACCTCTTGAAGCTCATCAAGAGAATGCCAAGAGTGTGCAAAGCAGTCATCAAAGCATACAGAAAAATCTTTAAAAGAAGGTGTGTCCAAACTTTTCGGCTGTACAGTCATGGCCAAAAGTATTGAGAATGAGACAAATAGTAATTTTTCCAAAGTTTACTGCTTCATTTTTTGTAATGGCAATTTGCATATACTCCTGAATGTCAAAGAGTGATCAGCTTAACAGCAATTACTGTACTTGCAAAGTCAATATTTGCCCAGAAAATGAACTTTAACCCCCAAAACACATTTCAACATCATTGCAGTCCTGCCTTAAAAGGAGCAGCTAACATCGCTTTAGTGATTGATCCATTAACACACGTGTGGGTGTTGATGAGGACAGGGCTGGCGATCAATCAGTCATGATTAAGTAAGAATGACATCACTGGACACTTTAAAAGGAGGCTGGTTCTTGGTATCATTGTTTCTCTTCAGTTAACCATGGTTATCTCTAAAGAAACACGTGCAGCCATCATTGCACTGCACAAAAATGGCCTAACAGGGAAGAGTATTGCAGCTACAAAGATTGCACCTCAGTCAACAATCTATCGCATCATCAAGAACTTCAAGGAGAGAGCTTCCATTGTTGTCAAAAAGGCTCCAGGGCGCCCAAGAAAGACCAGCAAGTGCCAGGACCGTATCTTAAAACTGTTTCAGCTGCGGGATCGGACCACCAGCAGTGCCGAGCTTGCTCAGGAATGGCAGCAGGCTGGTCTGAGTGCTTCTGCATGCACTGTGAGGCGGATACTCTTTGAGCAAGGGCTGGTTTCAAGGAGGGCAGCAAAGAAGCCACTTCTCTCCAGAAAAAACATCAGGGACCGACTGATATTCTGCAAAAGGTACAGGGAGTGGACTGCTGAGGACTGGGGCAAAGTAATTTTCTCTGATGAATCCCCTTTTCGATTGTTTGGGACATCTGGAAAACAGCTTATTCGGAGAAGAAGAGGTGAGCGCTACCACCAGTCTTGTCTCATGCCAACTGTAAAGCGTCCTGAAACCATTCATGTGTGGGGTTGCTTCTCAGCCAAGGGAATCGGCTCACTCACAGTCTTGCCTTAAAACACAGCCATGAATAAAGAATGGTACCAGAATGTCCTCCAAGAGCAACTTCTCCCAACCGTCCAAGAGCAGTTTGGCGCCCAAAAATGCCTTTTCCAGCATGATGGACCACCTTGCCATAAAGCTAAGGTGATAACAAAATGGCTCATGGAACAAAACGTAGAGATTTTGGGTCCATGGCCTGGAAACTCCCCAGATCTTAATCCCATTGAGAACTTGTGGTCAATCATCAAGAGACAGGTGGACAAAATAAAAACAACAAATTCTGGCAAAATGCAAGCATTGATTATGCAAGAATGGACTGCTATCAGTCAGGATTTGGTCCAAAAGTTGATTGAGAGCATGCCAGGGAGAATTACAGAGGTCTTGAAGAAGAAGGGGCAACACTGCAAATATTGACTTGCCGCATTAACTCATTCTAACTGTCAATATAACCTATTGGTACTCATAATATGATTGCAATTATATTTCTGTATGTGATATAAACATCAGACAAACACTAATAAAAACCAGAGGCCAGCAGATCATGTGAAAATATAATTTTGGTGTCATTCTCAAAACTTTTGGCCATGACTGTACTTTATATATATATATATATATATATATATATATATATATATATATATATATATTGCTTTACTCTTTTTACAATTGTGTGTTCCGAAAGATTTTAACTTTTTACCATTTGCAGAAGGGAAGAAAGGGTCTAGTTTTATATTTTGATCCTAAAGGATATCTAAGTAATTTATATGGTTGATTCTGCATCTGCTCTGAGTACTTTAAATAGCTATTTGATATTTTGTCAGGAAGATGAGAAGATATGACACATTAAGTTCTCAATACTCTTTTGGCACTGCATTAATTTTAATGGCACAGAACCTTATCTTTCAGACATGATGATTGGCTAAGAAATTACAAGGGGTAATTCACGTTCAACAGGAAGTTTCGAATGAATGTCTGGGGATGATTTAGAAGGAAAGATTTCTTTCCCACAGTGTTATTTTTGTCCTTCTGTAACAATGATCAGTAGGGAAATGCTTTATGCCTTACTGAGAACAAACACTTACAAAAAGAAGAAATAAAAACATGTATTTGCTGTCACTGAGTTATATATCCCGGGAGAATGCTCTTCATCTTTTATTGTATCATAGGATAGTGCCATGTCATTAATATTTGATATAAAGGCTGATCTGCTCCATGGAAGTGTATTATCCTGCATTCTGTATCTGGGTATGGGTATGGTACATTATCAACAAGGGATGAAGTACACATATGTTCTTTGTCTTTTCATGTCAGTATATAAGTGGATCTTTTATGTAATAAAAAGGAAGGAAGTGCCAGACATGGTGCAAATTTGTAGCAGAACACGTAAAAGTCACGTTTCTAAATCTGCTCCGCTTTCAGTAGGAATACATAACTTTCATTATTTGACTAGATGCAGGCAGTGTAAGTTGTGATAGATTCTTCAGTTATATCTGGTTTCTGGAATAAGGCTGCCATTACAAGTCTTATAGAGGTATCACTCATTTGCCTGAAGCACTTCATAACATCTAATTATGTAGATACACTGTGATTAGTATAATGTGAATGGATATGTATTACTGTATATGTATATCTAAAAGGAAAACTGAATAACAAACTCCAATGGGATGTGTAATAGTCACTATATTTGTTATTAGTAATTTTCCTTATAATAGACATAATTACGAAGTGAAAGTTTGATCTAACTTGGGAAAGACAACACAAGTATTTCTTGGTCAATTATTTTTTATTATTATTACTGTTATTATATACATGAGTAAGGATAAAAGAATTGCATGAGACTAGCCTGCTCAAATTAGGGGTATAGATTAAAGAAGGGCTGTCACTAAGTCTCATACAGGTGTAAATGGTCAACATTTTTGGGCCCCCTTGAGACTCCGCCCAGGCTCCACCCAAGCTCCGCCCCCACTGGTCAAACCTTCCACAGTCCCACCACCCACTCTTGGAAAACTCCACTTCTGCACCATGTCCTCACCAATCACTCATTAACAGTTCCCATTGAACACCATATCACATATATAGCCAGCAGCTTTTGTTTTGGCTATCACAACAAGGATACTCTTCTGGCTGGGCCCTACTCTTCTCTAACCTATTAAACATTTCTTAATATCTCCAGTACTCTTTTTAGGTATATTTTTATTTATTTTTCTTTAAAGGAATGTGTCACATACATTTTTTAAAATGACCAATAATATCACATACAAGGGACAAATACCGTCACACCATGGCCAGACCACATATTACCACCACATAGTGACCAAATATTACCACATAAAAGGAACAAATACCATCACACCATGACCAGCCCACATATTGCCACCACATAGTGATGGAATAATACCACATACAAGGAATAAAGACTAGACCACATATTACCATCACATTGACTGAATAATACCACATAAAAGAAACAAATGTCTCCACATCGTGACCAGACCACGTATTTCCACCACATAGTGACCGAATACTATAATACTGATCATTAATAAAAAAAAATCAAAACAATACTAATATTACCATAAGTGCCATTATTCCCAGGAGCTCTGTACATAGTATACCGTGTATATTGTCAGTGCACAGGTAAAACAGTGATCATCAGTGATGACATACACAGGAGCTCTGTATATAGTGTCAGTGTACAGATAATACAGTGATCACCAGTGACATTATACACAGGAGCTCTGTACATAGTATATAGTGTATAGTGTCAGTGTACAGATAACACACTGACACACCAGTGACGTCTCGAGTTGAAGTCCTTCATCTTCGCTTTTCTCCTTCATCTAGCACAGACCGCCATCACTTCTTCCAGCCAGAACTCGTCTCTGCATAAAATAACACACAGTTATCTAGAGCCAATTCCCCAACTTCTAAACTACGCAGATGAATACAGACGTGCACCCACCATTAATATATAATTAGTCATTATGCAACCCTCCATTCCAAATATAAATTGTAATCCACCACTGTGCCCCCACTAACTGTAAAAAGCCCCACTATCAGTATTTGATCAGTATTCGGTCAGTATTTTTACTTAGGAGGGGGAGCCAAAACCAGCAGTGGGTGATAAATGCAGAATTGGTGACTTGTTTCTGTGGCACCCCAGGGGTCTGGTTGCCACAGTAATAGAGATATTATGTCTGAGAGCAAGTGGGAGGTTTCTCTGGTCAGGAGCCCTAAGCATGCAACACGGCCCACCCAGACCTGGGAGGGGAGGAATCTGCCCTTATAAACTGGGTCTGGGGCGGGATTAGGTGAGACAGAGCCTGCAGAACAAGCAGAGCAGTCAGAGTCAGAGTGAAGTTCCAGACACAGGGAGAGTTACAACAGGAGCTCTGTAGGAGCAGGAGCGAGTGCCAGAGGCTGGAAGCTAGATAGCTCGCCTTGGCTGAAGACACTAAACCCGGACACCGAGTCCGAGGCTGTGGGGACATCCAGGTCCAGCAGCAGAATCCAACCGGCTGGGGATTCCATGTCCTCTGGCCATAGAAGCCCGCAGGCACGGTCACAAGCAAGGGACCAGCACCGCCATCGTGAAGCGGAGGCTAACGGAAGGCCCCAAGTCACCGGCCATACGGGTGAGCACCACACGGTATACTCAGGGACGTGGGCTACTTCTACCCGCATAGAGCAAGGTAGCCAGGAAAGAGTGCAGATAGTCGGGGAGGCCTACAACTCCACCTGGCCAGGGGAGATCCTACTTGCTTACAGACTGACCAGGCCCCTACTGCTAACCAGTACTCCCGGGAGGGTCTGTGTTATACCATCAGTAAAGACCCTGAACTGCACCACACGTCTCTGTGTTTCATCGCCGCACCAGCACCATTACTTCTGGGACGCTCACACCATCACTCCCATCATTCACTCTAGCTGCCCTGAGGCAATACTTCTCCCGTGGGGAGTTATCCCATACTCGGCTGCGCAAGCAACATCAGCCTCAGCGGTCTGCAGCGCAGCGGCTGTCCCCACTGACTTGCAAACCACGGGTGGTGTAGTCGGACATTGTTATTACCTAAGACTGCCACTGGTTTGACCGCCCTGGGCACGGACCGGGTCACCGCCACGGAGGACTATAACCCCCCCAGCGATCCGGCTCCGGGTATCCCCTGCACAACACAGGCCCAGGGGGCACGTCATTTTTATTATACCTTTTCTCTGATTGTTCCTCACCAGGTTTTGGCTCCCACTCCTGAGAAAAAATACTGACCGAATACTGACCAAATACTAATAGTGGGGCCATGGCCTAAAGTCAAGAGTTTCAAAGAAATGTGAAAAGTGTTGCTGGCAGCCACTCTGCCTAGTATCACCCTCTAATGATAAAATATGATTACCTATATTTTTTTTCAGGAGCTAATGCTGGAGCAAACACTTGTTCTCTGGTGGCTTTTTCAGAGAAGAGGTTTTCTTGTTGAGACAAAATATGTCCATTGTTATTAGCTTTAGCAGTAATTCTGCCTGTTGATAGTAAGATGACTACTCAGCCTGCATACAGCACAAGCTGGAGAGCAAATTCAAGAAAATAGGAACCTGTTAGCCTAACATGAGTGCTCAGTGGCCAGTGTAAAATTGTTATCATATAGCCAAGGAAAGTTTTAAAAAAGTGAAAACTTTAATCTTCATTTTAAAATTATTTAATTGTCTGATTGTACATTTTAAGTATCGGAAGTGATGGCATATTATATAAAGCTGATCCAATTTCTGCCCCACCAGAAACAAAAAGAAAAAATCTATGTTCATTGGTACAAAAATCAGTGCAAGGAATTTACAGCAATATGTTTTTCTAAAATGAATTTCACAAAATGTATAAGAAATTCACCTGGATTATTTTTTGGCTGCAGACACCTTCAGTCATGAAGTATGAACTCTATATTGTTTTAAGCACCTCATTTTGTAAATCAGTAGTTTAAGTTACACATTACACCGACCTCTATATTCATCATTGTGTGCAGGTAAGCCTGTCAGCTTTTCTTTCTTTTTTTTCCTTGCCCTCTTTGTTCAGTTGACA
Source organism: Phyllobates terribilis (assembly GCF_046119375.1). Taxonomy (NCBI): domain Eukaryota; kingdom Metazoa; phylum Chordata; class Amphibia; order Anura; family Dendrobatidae; genus Phyllobates; species Phyllobates terribilis. The sequence goes on from NW_027362761.1 coordinate 796,185,171, forward strand.
TTTATAAACTACACAATAATGTGCATGCAGGATCACATTAATGGCACCTTAGAACAAAGCAGTAGAAATCTGACACCATTCATTGGCATGGCTGCTAAAAGTACCTATAATGTACAGTGAAAATAGTGTTCTAGTATGTTAGACCAGAAAAATGTGATGTTAAATAGTTCTGTACAAAAAGTGTAAAAGGAGGGACACCTATATTGACTCACCAGAAAAATTACATTTGCAAGCTTTCAAAGCTTACAGACCACAAAAGAAAAAAACAGAACATTTACGAGATATTATTCTAAGGGCTCTTTCACACGTCCGTGTTTCCAGTACGAGTGGTGAAAATTTCCACATGTACCGGAGACACTGACACACGCAGACCCATTCAAATGAATGGGTCTGTGCACACCTCAGTGTGTTTTCACGGACCGTGTGTCTGTGTGCTCCACACAGAGACAAGTCCGTTTTTTTGCGGAAACACGGTCCGCAAATTGTACCACATGGATGACATCCGTGTGTCATCTGTGTAACACGTGCCGATGCCTGGGAATGGTGCTGTTCCCAAGTGCTGGTGCTGAACGCTTTCCTCATCATGGTTTTCCCTGCCGGCACTTGGATCAGCACCAGCAGGGACCATGATGAGGGTAGTGGTAGTCTGATCCCAGTGTCCCCACCTGTAAAAATAAGAATGAAATAATAAAATCCATGTACTCACCTCTCCTAGGTGTCCCCTGCTATAATCCATGCGACCGCTGTCAGCAAGGAGCTGGGGAAAATGAGCCGCTGCAGTGAGCGGGCTCCGGAGCGGTGTCCTGTAACTCACTGAGTGCAGCTCTGGAGTAGCTCATTCTCCCCAGCTCCTTGGCAACAGCGGTCGCATGGATTACAGCGGGGAACACCTAGGAGAGGTGAGTACATGGATTTTACTATTTTATTCTTATGTTTACAGGTGGGGACACCGGGAGCAGACTACTACCTCATCATGGTCTCTGCTGGTGCTGATCGCAGCGCCAGCAGGGAACCATATTGAGGGCAGCGTTCAGCACCCGGTGCTTGGGAACAGTGCTAACTGTAGCGCTGATTCCCATGCGCCCGTCCGTGTGATCCTGATGCGGCACACGGATACAACACATAAAACACACACGGACACACGGGACACGGATATCTCGGGTACCAGTTTTTCCGGTACTGGAAATATCCGGACGTGTGAAACCGGCCTAAGGCAGTGGTCCCCAGCCTTTCTGACCTTGAGAGCAACATTCAGCTTTGACAGAGGGTCGCGAGTCACATCCAGCTCCTGCCCTCCTCACAATAGCGACACACAGAGCCCAAATACTGGTATAATGACAGCCAAAGCTTTTCTACAGAAATCACAGCAAGGCAATATTTCAAGATCCAGAGGTTCCCACAATACCTCCATTCAGTATTCTCGCATCACTCACTTCCACAACACTGTTGCATCAAGGTTCAAGCACCTCCTCTGATAGGTTGCATCATCTTTTCTCCAGCTAACCATACTTAAATTATCTCCAAACCCCCAATGCCAGAATATGCACATCCAGATCTGCTCTTTTGTGCAGGGCTACTCACAAAATTCACCATCTGGAGACTTGCTCTTCATAGTTGTTTGCTTGACCTGGTGCTAATGCAAGGGACCCCTGCTCTAACGGCTCATTCACAGAGACTTACCTACCATGCTTCCGATGTGCACAGAACGATCAGTAAAAGATTGTTCTGCGCACTTAGACTGTCATTGTTCTCAGCAGTAAATGTTCGGGCAAGCTTAAAGGGGTTATTCGGGAATATTCAATTTTTTTTTACTTTGGGCTAGAGAAGTAACAGGAAAGTAGTTGCTAACTAACTGGCTGTTCTAACCGGTGCTGGCACAGAGCTGTCACGGACCACTGCTGCCGGCGATTCAGCCGCTCCACATCAACAGGGCAGCTCTTACTTTTCCAGTCTGCTCTGTCGATGGGGTGAGACTGCCAATGTCATGCTGATTGAAAGCCGGCTTCCTGCAGTTAGGCAGTAGGAACCAGCTGTCAATCAGCATGACATCAGCAGTCACGCCTTGTCAACAAAGCAGAGTGGAAGAGAAGAAGCTGCTCTATTGACATCAGTGAAGACTGCAGAATCATCAGCAGAAGCGGTCCGTGACCGCTCTGTGCCAGCTGAGATCTACACAGGGCAAAACACACAGGTAGATAGCAACTACCTGCCTGTTAATTCTTAGGGTCATAGTAAAAAAATCAAATAGTCCCAGAAAATTCCTTTAAAAATGTCTTGCTCACTAATAGGGTGATTGGCTGCCTGTTTACAATGGCTGATTATCGGGAAATGAGCTTCCTTGGTAAGCTAATTGATAATAATCGGCTAGTGCAGATGGACCTTAACACATTGTATATAGAGTATACATTATTTAGGTAAGCAAAAGCAATAAAACTGAGATAGCTTTCAGCCAACTGCCATTAAGAGAGAGTTGGGACAACCCAAATACATATCAGATTGTCTGAACACAATGAATTTGGCAGGTTCCAGTGAAACCAAGTGTTGGTATAACTCAAGTTTATTTCCATTCGCTCTGTCAGTGCTATCTCCCTGTAACAGTTAAGTATCACCGATAACCATTTAAATGGCCTTTTAAAAGGTGACTTGTGGGAGACTTTTTTATGTGTACAGTATAATAGGTTATGTTGAACATGAAGAGTAGAATGAACATTGTAGCATCAGTAAGTACCATGTCTATCAATCATGAATGATTTGTAGGATAGCAGACTAAAAGTTTTGCAGGCAGGGACAGCGCCATTACATGTAAGATATGGTGCTACCTGCCACATCAACACAGGTCAGGTACGGAAGGACAACCCTAGCGGCTTTGACCACTTTATTAGAGAGGTAGAACAATTCCATCGAGAAGCTGAGAATTGTTCACCCAGCTCAGACGCCCAAGCACTACAAAACAAAGAAAGTTGTTAGATGTACTGTGAGGTCAAGGGGTTGTGCATTGATAAATTATGGGTAGGATGATGCAAGACACATCTGTTTAAATGTTGTTAGGGTACAATGTAGGTATGATATACAGTACAGACCAAAAGTTTGGACACAACTTCTCATTTAAAGATTTTTCTGTATTTACTGTGTAAGGGCTATTTGACCAAGAAGGAGAGTGATGGGGTGCTACGCCAGATGACCTGGCCTCCACAGTCACCAGACCTGAACCCAATCGAGATGGTTTGGGGTGAGCTGGACCGCAGAGTGAGGGCAAAAGGGCCAACAAGTGCTAAACATCTCTGGGAACTCCTTGAAGATTGATGGAAGACCATTTCTGGTGACTACCTCTTGAAGCTCATCAAGAGAATGCCAAGAGTGTGCAAAGCAGTCATCAAAGCAAAAGGTGGCTACTTTGAAGAACCTAGAATATAAGACATATTTTCAGTTGTTTCACACTTTTTTATTAAGTATATAATTCCACATGTGTTAATTCATAGTTTTGATGCCTTCAGTGTGAATGTACAATTTTCATAGTCATGAAAATACAGAAAAATCTTTAAATGAGAAGGTGTGTCCAAACTTTTGGTCTGTACTGTAAATGTCTTATAGTAGTTGAGAGTATTCTAACAGATTGCGTGCTGTGGGTGTCCTATTGAGCCAAATGGAAGTGAGGAACTTTTGAGTGTATTTGGGTGCAATGCAGGGGATGTAGTGTTTAACTGGAACCTGTCATGTAAAATAATGCTATCAACCTGCAGATATGGGGTTAATCTGCAGGTTGATAGCGTTCTAACACTGTGTGGTGCCCACACTGAGAACCCTGCTGCCAGAGAGAAGTGAACTTTATTCCTCCTGGCAGGCTTGCTCTCTCAGTCATAGGGGTGGCAACAGCACAGTTTCACCGCTCTGTATATAGAGCGTGGCGGCTGTAGCTGTGCCCCCAGCACTGACTGACAGCCGTCTCTAATGCTAAACCTGCTGTCAGTCAGTGTTGCGGGCATTGTTATAGCCACTGCTCTCTATACACAGAGTGGTGAGTGAAACCATGCCCGCGCCACCCCTATGACTGAAAGAGAGATATAAGCGCTATTTTACACGACAGGTTCCTATTAAAGGGAATCTTTAAGCAGGAATTCACCACGCAAACTATTTATATGTATACACTGTAGCATAGTTGGAGAGGACAGGGTTAAATCCCAGCTCTGCAGGGTCTTGATTAGATTCACCTGCAGGGTTTCTCTAAGAAGCAGGAAGTAGCTTCATGGTGTGGTTGTCTCCTCAGGTAGTATCAGTCTGCTGGAGGAAGCAGAGTCGAGTGTGCTGCTCATGAGTGATCAGCCTCTCTCTGAATGGAGACTGTGCTAAGCAGTCTGTGAGAGCTGCAGAGAACCATGTGAAAGATGCAGCCTGTTCAGTGTGAACTGTGCCCAGAGTTGAACACTTCTGTTAGGCGCTGGAAGCTGCAGGAGCTCAGGCTGAAGGGGATACCGTGACTGGTTTGATTGTGCCTCTTCTGTGAATCAAGTCAGCTCTTGGAGAAAGGACTGTGTGACATGCAGAAGTAGCGCTTTTGCAGAGTGTGACATGCAGAAGTATTGCTGGTGCTTTAAAAGCATCCAGCAACAAGAGGGGTTAACACAGTCATAGGAGAAGGGGAGTGTCTTAGCAAAGCCCCATGGAAATTGTGGGGAAGTTGTTTACTGTCTGGCTGGAGCCGAAGAGAAAGGTGATGTGTGTGTTCTGTATCTCACAGAAGCACCCCTGCAAGTGAAAAGAATTCAAGTCAGGAGTGAAGCTAAGCACAGGTCAGGTAGAGTTCCTGAACTAGCAGTGCAGAGTATTGTCAGGCATAAAGATAAGAACTGGAAGAAATGGTGTCACAGGGATCATCTCCCTCAGCAAACCCTCCACCCTCCTCCATCTCACTGTGCTGTAAAGAATGCTGTGTTCATTAATGTGCCTTTACATTAGAACTGTGCTGTCCTGTACTACTGGGAAGATTGTGAACTGCTGTGCTGCTAAGGAAACTGTACTGTTTGTCACTGGAGCCTGTTGCTCATAATACTTAACTCGCACTGGCTGTGCGGCTTCTTATTAAATGCTACCATTCTACTGTTTATGAGAACTCTTGTGAAGTGTGTCTGGTCAGCAAATGAAACAACCTACGTGTCTGTGCCTGAGGGTCAATACCCCTGTGTGCCTGAGAGAAGCTGCAGCACATGGTCTCTGGTCACCCTGAGTAATGGTTCCCCCAGGATTCCAAAGAATTAAGGTAACCTGTCTCACCCCTATCTGAACCTAGCGGCGTGCGTGTAACATTAGTGGCCCGTACGGGGAATCATGATCGGGAATTAGCGTGTAGAGGGAGAAGAGGAAAAGCGTCTGGTAAAACACAGCAGCACAGACCTCAACTCAACTATGCTACACCAGTTAAAGGGGACCAGCCCTAAAGAAAAACTCACTAGCAGCAATGGATGTGTTAATACAAATGGACAGAATTAGTGAGCTGCTTCTTCAGTCAACCTGTGAAGAATTGAGAACAGTAGCAGAGCATATAAAGATGTCAGTAGAACAGATTTCCAAAGCACACAACCGCAGGTAACTTTTAGCTGCCATTAATGCAAAAATGGATGAGCTGGTGGAATAGAAGCTGAAGACGTCATGGGGACATTCTTCCAGGAACTAACACAGTTTCTAACCAGGTTGAATTTGGAGGATGGAGGGGCGGCACCAATTACGAAAAGCGGGAATCTCTGAGCTCAGACTGAACTACAGGAATTGAAAGAACAATTCAAAGCCCTAACAACAGTCCTCCAGGAATCGACCAAAACCTCAGAATAGGTGATAGACTCAAACAGGACCTTTAACCTGCTCAGGTTAGATAAATCAGGGAGACAGTCCTCTCTAACACCACAAATCACCATAAGGAAAGAATTCAAGATCCTGGGACAGATTGGAGAGTGTGAACAGAAAGAGAAACTGTCTTATATGAACTTGTTGCACCAGATGGATGCAGGATTATAGAAAGGCTACCAGCCAGATGAGATTGTTGAGGGGGTGGTGAAAGCAATCAGCCCAGGACTGAACCTCCGCAGTATGCTAGAAATGAAGAGTCAATTGACCTTGCCACAGCTGAAGATGATTTTAAAAGGGCACTATAAAGAAGAGAGTACTTCAGAATTGTTCCACCGACTCATTAACCTCTCACAGAAAAATAATGAATCACCCCAAAGTTTCTTGTTCAGAACAATTGAACTGAAGGATAGACTGTTGTTTGCATCCAGAGATGTAGAAGCGGAAGAGTAGTTTGATGCTGGACTAGTCCAGAAGAAGTTCTTGAGATCATTGGGAACAGGATTAATCAGCAAAGATATCAAGTTGCAGCTGAAACAGTACCTAGAAGATCCTGGCATTCTGGACGAAGTCCTAATTGAAAAAATGAATGAGGCCACAAGTTTGGAGTATGATGTACTCCTGGGAGGAGGATTCCTCAGTCAGTAAAGATAGCCTCATCAGCCTAATCGGTGAAAGGTGCTTTACACAGTGCCAGCTAGATGGACTCCTAGTAAAAGCACTGTGGGACACAGGAGCTCAAGCGAGCTTTTTAAATGAAGAATAGAGAAGGTGCTACCTGCCACACACTTGCCTTCGGTCACTAAAAGAACTCTTGGGACCAGTGGAACTCCACGGCAAAGCTGTCAACCAGGCCAAAATCCCTTTCATAGGCTGGGTGGAAGTGACTTTCCAACTCAGGGCCACGAAGAACAGCAACACCATTGAGCTCTTGGTACCTTTTCTCGTGACCAGTGATCAGAACGTGGCAGAGGATCCTATCCTGGGTTATAATGTAATCAGTGAGGTCATCACGAAGCACAAGTCAGGGATGGTGGTGGTGGATGCAATTGCCTCATCGCTTGCCATACCCAACAATGTGGCTGAAAATGTGATTCATAGAGTAAAGAAAGCACAGAATTCAATGGACCTAAAAGAAGTCAAGGTAGGCTGGCTCCTAACCATCATCCCTGCAAACCAAATGGTGGGGGTGAGGTGTGGAGTCTGAGTAGAACCGGGAAGAAAAGTCCAGAAAACACTGTTCATGCCAAAAGACTCCTTAGAACTTCCGGAAGGTCTAGTTCAAGGTGAGACTGTGCTTACGATTCCTACTGGTGGGTTTGCTCGAGTGACAATACCGATGATGAATACTACGAGACACGAAATTAGACTGGATCCAAAGACTGTGTTAGGTCACATCGAAACTATTAAAACCGTATATCCAGCCAGTGAGAGACTCACGCAGGGGTCTACAGTGAATTTAGTCTCCCCACCAAGGAACAGGGCTTGCCCAGGGGAAAAAATTGCACGACCCCCCTCAGAGTCCTGGGATCCCCCAGTACCCCTGGAACACTTGTGTGCTGAAGATCTAGCGGTAGCAAAACAGATGCTGAGAGAAGAGTGTCATGCGTTCTCCAAAGATGACTCTGATATAGGCTGTATCCAATTGTTGCAGCTGGAAATCAATTTGAAAGTCACGACCCCAGTAACCAGAAGTTACATGTCTGTGCCAAAACCATTACACTGTGAAGTGAAAGAATATTTACAAGATCTCATCAACAGAGGTTGGGTCCAAAAGTCTAAGTCGTCTTATTCCCCTCCTATTGTCTGTGTTAGGAAGAAGGACTGTACACTGAGACTCTGTTGTGATTACAGGGAACTAAACCGAAAGTCAGTACCTGATGGACACTCGATACCAAAGATCCAAGATATGCTGGATAGCCTATCAGGAAGCACCTGGTTCTCTGTCCTCGATCAGGGTAAGGCATACCACCAAGGGTTTGTCGAAGAGTCCAGTAGACCCTTGACAGTATACATCACACCGTGGGGATTATATGAGTGGATCCGCATACCGTTTGGGCTCAGTTTAGCTCCAGCAGAATTCCAGAGGAGCATGGAGACCTGTTTAGAAGGATTGAGGGACGATATCTGCCAGCCGTACTTGGATGACAATACGGTACACAGCAAAACCTTCCAGGAGTATGTTGAACATATGAGGACCGTATTACAACGGTATCAACAACACAAAGTTAAGTTGACCCCAAAGAAGTGTGAACTGTTCAAAAGACAAGTCCAATTTCTAGGGAAAATTGTGTCCGGAAAAGGATATACCATGGACCCAGCAGAAATCACTCCGGTACTGGATTTAAAAGACAAGTGGCCCTCTACCGTCGGGGAGTTGAGGCAGATATTAGGATTCCTCTCCTACTATCGTACTTACGATCGGAACTTCTCCAGGATTGCCGTCCCACTATACCTCCTCTTGGGGGGGGACGACAGAGACTACAACACCCACAGAGAAAAAGAAGAACGGGGGTAGTACCGGGCTTAAAAGAAACAACGCAGTTTCGTCTCAACAACCAGTTCTCTGGAAAGCAGACCACAAGGAGGTATTGGAAGAACTAGTAGACTACCTGGTAAAACCACCCATCTTGGGATATCCTGATTTCAATTTACCATTTGTTCTTCATTGTGAAGCTTCTCAAATTGGACTGGGAGCTGCCCTGTATCAGCATCAAGATGGAAAAATGAAAGTCATCGGTTACAGTTCTAGAACGTTGGCAGACGCCAAGAAGAATTACCATCTAGATTCCGGAAAATTGGAGATCCTGGCATTGAATTGGGCTATCTGTGAACGATTTAGAGATTATCTCTACTACACCAAAGAGTTTGAGGTATACACTGACAACAACTCTTTGACCTATGTCCTTACTACAGCCAAACTGAATGCAATGGGTCAAAGATGGGACGATGAGCTAGCTGACTTCAATTTCAGCATCAAGTACAGGACAGAAAAATGCAATGCGGATGCTGACGGATTGTCAAGAATGCCACAAGAGATCTGAGGAGTTGATGCAAGAATGCTCGGAGGAAGTCAGTCTGGAAGCAATTGAGAAGCAATCTGGAAGCAGTCTGGAAGCAGTACAAGCTTATTAGGAGGAAAACACACCATTGTGGTGTCCGTTGACAGTGGAAACCAGCATAAAAGCGAGAGAACAAGATCACCCCCGGTCTAACCAACAACTACCAAAAGGGAAAATCCATAGAGCACAACGGGAAGATCAGATAATTGGTAGAATACTACTTTATGTGGACCAAAATCGTTTCCAAGTAAACGGGAGAGAGACAATGAGTCACCTGCAGTATCTTTTTTAATTAAAGAATGGACGAAGCTCCACCTTAGTGAAGACGGTATCCTGTATCATAAAGGAGGACAAAACCGGCAGTTTGTACTACTCAGAGTATTCCGTAGGTTGGTCTTAAAAGAACTCCATGAAAACATGGGACACCTGGGAGTGGAAAGGATAACAAACTTGATCCGTGAACGTTTCTTCTGGCCGTACATGCAGAGAGATATTGAGAGGTACGTGACTAGGGAGTGTGGGTGTCTGAAAGATAAGCGTCCCAACACATCAACCTGGGCACCTATGGGCAACATCCAAACTACGTATCCGTTTCAAATGGTCTCAATAGACTTTCTACATCTCGAGACGTGCAAGGGTGGTTACGAATGCATCTTTGTGGTGATGGACCATTTTACTCGATTTGCTCAAGCATATGCCACCACCAATAAATCGGGTCGAACAGCAGCAGAGAATATCTTCAATGATTTTGCTTTGAGGTTTGGGTTCCCTACGAGGTTACACAATGACCAAGGAAGAGAATTTGAGAACCAGCTCTTTGCCAAGCTAGGAAAGTACTGTAGAATTCAGAGATCCCACACAATGTCCTATCACCCAGAGGGTAATGGACAAGTGGAACGTTTTAACAGGACATTATTGTCGATGTTGCGCACTTTAACAGCTGACGAGAAGAAAGACTGGAAGAGTTCTCTGTCAAAGTGGTACATGCCTATAACTGTACAAAGAGATTCAACGGGTTACTCACCCTTTTTCCTATTGTATGGACGATCACCAAGACTGCCAATCGACATCATGTTCGATACTCCGGTATCAGAGACTTATAGAACGTATCCAGAGTAAGTTCAAAAATGGAAGGAACGGGTGGCAGGGGCATACAACATAGCATCAAAGTGGTTACGCAAGGACAGAGCAAGAGTAAGGAGTACTATGATCAAAAATGTTATGGACCAGAATTGGCACTGGGAAGCCGGGTGTAGGTCACGAACGTACGTGAGAAAGGCGGTCCAGGAAAACTTCGTTCATACTGGGAAGACAAGGTGTATGTGGTCGTAAGGAGGAAAGCTGATGACAGCCCAGTAGACCGACATCATCCGAGATCGACTAAGGGCCCTCCACAGACTGAAGCTCCAGAGGTGGATAGTGACCTTGAAAGTTCCGATGAAGAAGAGCAGTTCCGATGAAGAAGAAGAAGAGGCTCCAGAGTTTGTACCAAGGAGTACAGATGAAGTCCAATTCAGATCTGATGATCGAACATCGGCCCCTGAAGAGACCGATCGACACTCAGGAGGAGCGGAATTACTAGACCATGCAGAAACAAGCGACTCAGGAGAAGTACAGGAACTTACAGAGGCAGCTCCAAGAGCATCTGAGGAAGCACGATAAATGAGTGCGGCGGAAGAAACTAATGTGACCGAAGAACCCGTGGTGTCTGAGGAACAACCCACCAGGAGGATGTCAACTCGAGAAGTGAGGAGGCCCATGATGCTGACGTATGAGACACTTGGTGAACCGAGTCAAGTGCCAAGGACTGTCGACTGGAAACAGGTATCTCTGCCTGTGGACCAGGTAAGCCCACTTGAGTGGTATTCACCACCGAGAGGCAGTATGGAAGATGTTGCCTACTGGAAAGACTTGTTTTCATGCTTTGATTTTCCTTAAAAGACTTTGCAGAAACAAAGAACAGTTAAAGCATAGAGAGAGAGAGCTGGTTGACGACGTACGAAAAGCTCCTGCTGAAGAGATGCTGATTGTTTTAATTGTGTTAATTGTTTATTTCTTACAGGCATCCTACAAGAAAAAAGGTCGTCAGATTAGGTTGTTATCAATGTTTATGAACGTTATACCTATTTCACAATGCCAGTTTGTATAGAAAGTTATCCATCTTTCTCCACTGTCTCAGAATTGGTCAGATTGACCAATTAAGACGAATGTTGACGACGACATTCAAAAAGGAGGGAAGAGTGTGACATGCAGAAGTAGTGCTTTTGCAGAGTGTGACATGCAGAAGTATTGCTCGTGCTTTAAAAGCATCCAGAAACTAGAGGGGTTAACACAGTCATAGGAGAAGGGGAGTGTCTTACCAAAGCCCCAGGGGGATTGTGGGGAAGTTGTTTATTGTCTGGCTGGAGCCAAAGAGAAAGGTGGTGTCTGTGTTCTGTATCTCACAGAAGCGCCCTTGCAAGTGAAAATGATTCAAGTCAGGAGTGAAGCTAAGCACAAGTCAGGTAGGGTTCCTGAACTAGCAGTGCAGAGTATTGTCAGGCATAAAGATAAGAACTGGAAGAAATGGTGTCACAGGGATCATCTCCCTCAGCAAACCCTCCACCCTCCTCCATCTCACTGTGCTGTAAAGAATGCTGCGTTCATTAATGTGCCTTTGCATTAGAACTGTGCTGTCCTGTACTACTGGGAAGATTGTGAACTGCTGTGCTGCTAAGGAAACTGTACTGTTTGTCACTGGAGCCTGTTGCTCACAAGACTTAACTCGCACTGGCTGTGCGGCTTTTTATTAGATGCTACTGTTCTACCGTTTATGAGGACTCTTGTGAAGTGTGTCTGGTCAGCAAGTGAAACAACCTACGTGTATGTGACTGAGGGTCAATGCCCATGTGTGCCTGAGAGAAGCTGCAGCACATGGTCTATGGTCGCCCTGAGTAACGGTTCCCCCAGGATTCCAAAGTATTCATGTAACCTGTCTCGCCCCTATCTGAACCTAGCGGCGTGCATGCAACAACTGTAATCTGTTTGGGAGAGATGGCACTGACCTATGTGTTCATGATTACATGCACAGGTCGTGTGCAGAGAACCACAAGTATCATTGGTTGCTATGGACAATAGCTGTTTTGTTTGACCAAGCAGGGGCTAGCTCAGCCATGTACCAGTAGCCAGGGTCTGTTCTGTTTAGTTAGTGCCTTGGCAAGGCTAGGGATTTATATTTATGAGTTTATTTTGGTGCTGTGCAACCTGTGGAAAGCAATTAAAACTGAACGTGTTTGGACCAAAACTGCATTGGCTGTGTGAACACTACCTAAGGCCTAGTGCCTACCAGAGACAGTGAATCCCTACAACACAAATATTCATATAGCATACAGTACAGACCAAAAGTTTGGACACACCTCTCATTTAAAGATTTTTCTGTATTTTCATGACTATGAAAATTGTACATTCACACTGAAGGTATCAAAACTATGAATTAACACATGTGGAATCATATACTTAACAAAAAAAAGTGTGAAACAACTGAAAATACATCTTATATTCTAGGTTCTTCAAACTAGCCATCTTTTGCTTTGATGACTGCTTTGCACACTCTTGGCATTCTCTTGATGAGCTTCAAGAGGTAGTCACCGGAAATGGTCTTCCAACAATCTTGAAGGAGTTCCCAGAGATTCTTAGCACTTGTTGGCCCTTTTGCCTTCACTCTGCGGTCCAGCTCACCCCAAACCATCTCGATTGGGTTCAGATCTGGTGACTGTGGAGGCCAGGTCATCTGGCGTAGCGCCCCATCACTCTCCTTCTTGGTCAAATAGCCCTTACACAGCCTGGAGGTGTGCTTGGGGTCATTGTTCTGTTGAAAAATAAATGATGGTCCAACTAAACGCAAACCGGATGGAATAGCATGCCGCTGCAAGATGCCATGCTGGTTCACTATACCTTTAATTTTTAATAAATCCCCAACAGTGTCACCAGCAAAGCACCCCCACACCATCACACCTCCTCCTCCATGCTTCACGGTGGGAACCAGGCATGTAGAGTCCATCAGTTCACTTTTTCTGCGTCATACAAAGACACGGTGGTTGGAACCAAAGATCTCAAATTTGGACTCATCAGACAAAGCACAGATTTCCACTGGTCTAATGTCCATTCCTTGTGTTCTTTAGCCCAAACAAGTCTCTTCTGCTTGTTGCCTGTCCTTAGCAGTGGTTTCCTAGCAGCTATATTACCATGAAGGCCTGCTGCACAAAGTCTCCTCTTAACAGTTGTTGAAGAGATGTGTCTGCTGCTAGAACTCTGTGTGGCATTGACCTGGTCTCTAATCTGAGCAGCTGTTAACCTGCGATTTCTGAGGCAGGTGACTCGGATAAACTTATCCTCAGAAGCAGAGGTGACTCTTGGTCTTCCTTTCCTGGGGCGGTCCTCATGTGAGACAGTTTCTTTGTAGCGCTTGATGGTTTTTGCAACTGCACTTAGGGACACTTTCAAAGTTTGCCCAATTTTTCGGACTGACTGACCTTCATTTCTTAAAGTAATGATGGCCACTCATTTTTCTTTACTTAGCTGCTTTTTTCTTGCCATAACGCAAATTCTAACAGTCTATTTAGTAGGACTATCAGCTGTGTATCCACTAGACTTCTGCACAACACAACTGATGGTCCCAACCCCATTTATAAGGCAAGAAATCCCACTTATTAAACCTGACAGGGCACACCTGTGAAGTGAAAACCATTTCCGGTGACTACCTCTTGAAGCTCATCAAGAGAATGCCAAGAGTGTGCAAAGCAGTCATCAAAGCAAAAGGTGGCTACTTTGAAGAACCTAGAATATAAGACATATTTTCAGTTGTTTCACATTTTTTTGTTAAGTATATAATTCCACATGTGTTAATTCATAGTTTTGATTCCTTCAGTGTGAATGTACAATTTTCAAAGTCATGAAAATACAGAAAAATCTTTAAATGAGAAGGTGTGCCCAAACTTTTGGTCTGTACTGTATATATCTGAACTAACAGTCCTTCTGAGGACTAATCCAGCTGCATATATTCAGTGGTGACAGCAGGAATTAGGCAGGCAGTGTATGTGGCAGACTGCAATGCATATAGTGCAAGAGGGTCCATTCAACTTTCCTGCTGCTATTGTTCTTACAGATATTTGTAGACATAGCCCCAGATATCAGGGGCCAGGGAAACTTTTTTTATCTTAGTCCTGGTTATTTGCTTAAAAAGCAATCCAGAGTACACCATTTTTCTGCTCCATTTGCTTGTTCTCACTGCAGAATAAAGCCAGATCTATTCCATATTTCAGCGATAAAAATCCAGAAATTTAAACTGAACATGGAAAATATTGGCCTCCTTTTCCATTCTGTTGCAGTGTGTTGGTCAAGCTATGCATACTAGGTGTCTGTGAAGGATAGTATTAGCAAATTACAGGCCTGCTTTTTAAAACCGTGGTTCTCTGTCAGACATAACACCTATAAGAGTGTTCCAAAATCTGACATTTCTTCCATTTTCATTCCGTTGGAGTGTGTCGGTTAAGCTATTCACGCTAGATGTCTGTGAAGGATAGTATTAGTAAATTACAGGCCTGCTATTTAAAACCGTGGTTCTCTGTCAGACATAACACCTATAAGAGTGTTCCAAAATCAGACATTTCTTCCATTCTCATTCTGTTGCAGTGTGTCGGTCAAGCTATTCACACTTGGTGTCTGTGAAGGATAGTATTAGCAAATTACAGGCCTGCTATTTAAAACCGTGGTTCTCTGTCAGACATAACACCTATAAGAGTATTCCAAAATCTGACATTTCTTCCATTTTCATTCCATTGGAGTGTGTCGGTTAAGCTATTCACACTAGGTGTCTGTGAAGGATAGTATTAGCAAATTACAGGCCTGCTATTTAAAACCATGGTTCTCTGTGTTACGGATCCGGGTGGTGGAACCTCTGTGCTGCGGTGCAAGGAGGGACCAGAGGGGCGTAACTAGGTATCAACTCGGACTGACCAAGGTCGTATGGCGGCTCAATCGACTCCGTGACCAGGGAAGGACCGAGCAGAGGGACCAGGTGCTACTCTGGGCCAGACCTTTTATGAGAGCAGGTGACTCCCACGGGTCAGAAGGCAGGGACTGACCGGTACAGCAGATGAGCACGGCAGGCAGGCTGACGGGTGATCTGGGTAGACGGACTGGCAGACACGGCATGTAACTGGTAGGAGCCTCCAGGTAGGCTGACAGATAGGCACGGCAGGTTACTGGTACGTTCTCCGGGAAGGCAGGCAAGCCAGGCCCATAGACAGACTGGCGGATTTGGATCATAGGCAGACCGTCGGGCTGGAGAGTACACTTGGCAGGCGGAGACATGGAGTCAGGCTGGCAGGCTGGACTGGTAGTCAGGCAGGCGGACAGGACAGATAATCAGGCTGGCGGACAGGACTGGAAGTCAGGCTGGCGGGCTGGACTGGTAGTCAGGCTGGCGGACTGGACAGGTAGTCAGGCTGGCGGACTGAACTGGTAGTCTGGCTGGTGGACTGGACTGGTAGTCAAGCTGGCGGACTGGACTGGTAGTCAGGCTGGCGGACCGGACTGGTAGTCAAGCTGGCGGACTGGACTGATAGTCAAGCTGGTGGACTGGGCTGGTAGTCAGGCTAGCAGCGGGACCTGAGGGCTGAAGCAGAGTTTAGGACACAAAGCTACAACCTTGCACGGGCACCTCCATTTTGGAGGAGGTGCATTTTATATGAGAGGTCCTCCTTAGGATGGCGCGCGCGGCCCCTTGAAGAGGGAGGGAGCGCGTGCGCGCCCTAAGCACAGTGCCCGGGAAGCTAAGCACGCTGGTAGCAGCAGCAGGAGCACCGGGGGACACCGGGCGGGGATCATGGCGGTAAGAGGGACGGCGTCTCTGCCTGTCAGGGGGCAGAGACGCCGATACTACACTCTGTCAGACATAACACCTATAAGAGTGTTCCAAAATCTAACATTTCTTCCATAATCATTCAGTTGCAGTGTGTCGGCCAAGCTATTCACACTAGGTGTCTGTAAAGGATAGTATTAGCAAATTACAGGCCTGCTATTTAAAATTGTGGTTCTCTGCCAGGCATATCACATATAACTGCGTTCCAAAATCAGCCATTTCTCGTGAACGTGTAAAATATTGTCCACCATTAAAAATGGGTAAGGTGCGTGGCAAGGGACGGGGAAGTGGACGTGATGGTGATGGTGCATGCACAGGCCGAGGCCGAGGATGTGGCCGTGGGCAAGCTGAAATTGTTCCACAACAAACACCCACATCTTGTTGCTCGACCTTCCTGTCCCAATTAATAGGGGACCGCAAAACACCACTATTGAACACAGAGTAGTGTCAAAAGGTTATTGGTTGGATAGCAGATGATGCTTCCAATCACTTAGCCATCACCACCACCACCCTGTCTTCCACATGGTCAAGTCTCAGTAGCTGTGAGTCTGGACCGCATATTCCTCACCCTGATCCTCCTTCCTCCCACCATGCTGAGTGCCCGGAGACAACTGATCCCTCACTTGGACACTCAGAAGAGCTGTTCACTTTTCCATTTGTAGTTTCGGGCCTCTTGCCCAGCCAGCTTCAAGCGAGTCAAGAGGAGAACGCATATAGCAATGCCCAAATATTGGAGCAGCCAGTCACATGAAGGCGACAGTGGGAAAGTGCAATTACTGTTGCAAGAGGTGGATGATGATGATGATGAGACAAATTTGCCAGAAAGTCAGGAGGAGGACCAGGGTGCGGAAGTGGAAGGCGAGGTGGTGGATGATATAGTAACTGACCCAACCTGGCAGAGGGACATACAGAGCAAGGACAACAGCACACAGGGGGAGGGAGACGTAGCACCACAACAGGCAGGAAGAAGCAGTGTGGTGGCCGCAGACACAAGGCGGGAAAGCGTTCCTTGTAACGCCAACACGACCGAAGTTGCCAGTACAACTTTTTGGTCTTCCCGAGTCTGGTTATTTTTTAAAGACTCTGCAGATAACCCCAAAAAGGCCATTTGCACTACCTGCCAGGCTAGCATCAGCAGAGGTAGCAAAACTAGCAGCCTGACCACCACCACAATGATCAGGCACATGGCAGAAAAGCACCCGACTAAGTGGGCCGAACCGCAGGGTCCAGCAACAGCGTCTGTGGGTGACACCACTGCTTGTTCCGCTGTTGTGCGTGCACGCCAATCTCCTGTCCATGGCACATGCCAAGATGCCTCCCGCCCTGCACCTGTTGTTGCACACTCTCAACTAGCATCATCAGCAAGCACATCCACGTCCTTCTCCCAGCGCAGCGTTCAGTTGTCCCTACCCCAGTCCTTGGAACGCAAGTGCAAATATGCAGCCAACGCCCCACAGGCCACTCTACTAAATTTACAATTTTCATGAATGTTGCGCTCGAAATGTTGCCTTTTAGGCTCATGGAGACAGAAGCTTTCCGCAACCTGATGGCGGCGCCCGTCCCTCGGTACTTGGTCCCCAGCCGCCACTATTTGTCCCGATGTGCTGTCCCCGCATTACACGAGCACGTGTCCCACAACATTAGACGTGCCCTCAACAACGCAGTTACTGGGAAAGTCCACCTAACCACGGACACGTGGACAAGTGCTTGTGGGAAGGGCGGTACATCTCGCTGATGGCACACTGGGTTAATATAGTGGAAGCCGGGACCCTGTTGGACCTTGGGAAGGAGCACGTCCTCCCGATGCCAAGGATTGCAGGCCCTGGGTCAATCAGGGTTGCCCCCACATTCTACAGCTCCTGCACCTCCTCCTTCTATTCAGCCTCCATCTCCGAAATGACCACATCAGTCGCAAGCTGGAAGCACTGCAGCACTGCCTCGGCCAAGCGGCAACAGGCTGTGCTGAAGCAAATATGCTTAGGTGACAAACCACACAACGCTGAAGAGTTGTGGACAGCTCTGAAAGAGCAGGCAGATCTGTGACTGAACCTACAGCCAGGCATGGTCGTGTGTGACAACGGCCGGAATCTAGTGGCCGCTCTGAGGCGAGGCGAGCACATACACGTACCATGCCTGGCCCATGTGCTTAACCTCGTGGTTCAGCGGTTTCTCAAAACCTACCCGGGCCTGTCAGATCTGCTTGTCAAAGTACGCCACCTGTGTGCCCATTTTAGAAAGTCAGCTACAGCTTCCGCTGCCCTTGCCGTGCTTCAGCAACATTTGCAGCTTTCAGCTCACTGACTGATCTGCGATGTCCCCACACGTTGGAACTCTACATTGCAGATGTTGGGAAGGATTTGTGAGCAGAAGAGGGCAGTTGTTGACTACCAGCATCAACAAGGCCGTCGGTATTCAGGTCAGACTCCACACATAAAACCTCAGGAGTGAACATGGATGTCAGACATTTGTACCACCCTCCAAAACTTTGAGGACTCCACCAAGATGGTGAGCGGCGATGACGCCATAATTAGCGTCACCATCCCGCTTCTCTGTCTTCTGAAACGGTCTCTGCTCACAATTAAAGAGGATGCATTGCAGGTGGAGAACGATGAGATTGAGCAAGGAACCATACAGGGTGATTACATACGGCCCAGCCTCATCTCATCCCAGCGTGGATTGGATGACAATGAGGAAGAGGAGGAGGAGGAAGAACAGGAGCTAGTTTACTGCGCTATAGACGGTACTACCTGCACAACTGCCATACTGTCTGTTCAGCGTGGATGGCCTGAGGACAGGGAGGAAGAGGAAGAGGATGAGGAGGAGAGCATGGTCAGTCGTCCTCTTGGTGAGGACACGGAAGTCTTGCCTCTTTGCAGCCTGGCACACATGGATGAGTTTATGTTATGCTGCCTTTCCCGTGACCCTCGCGTTGTCCAAATTTTTTGTGACAGTCATTACTGGTTGGTGACACCTCTAGACCCACGCTACAAGGAGAACTTTCTGTCTCTTATTCCCTTGCAGGACAGGCCTAATAAAATGGGGCAGTATGAGAAAGCCCTTGTTGAGGAATTATTTAAAAGATTCCCATCTGAAAACACTGGTGGCAGAGGTCACAGTTCGTTGGACAACCAAGGAGTACAGGCAAGAGAGACACAAATGCAGAGGCAGGGGAACACTGCCAAAGTTCTGGGACAGTTTTCTCAGACCCTCCCATCGCACAGGAAAAGTTTCGGAAGATGGTGAGGGAGTACCTTGCCGACCGTACCAACGTCCTCCGTGATTCCTCTGTGCTTTATAATTAATTGATATCCAAGCTGGACACGTGGCATGAACTGGCTCTCTACGCCTTGAAGGTCCCGGCCTGCCCTACAGCTAGCATTTTGTCAGAGCAGATTTTTAGTGCCGCTGGTGGAATTATAACCGATAGGCGCATTCGCCTGTCAACTGAAAATGTTGACAAGCTGACTGTTATAAAAATGAACAAGGGCTGAATTGGGCCAGACTTCTCAACACCACCGAATGAAAGCAGCGTAACATAAACTCAAATACAGTGTATTTTTTGGGAGGTCTAACTCTATTCCCATGCACCTCTGTCTTCACACCCAGACATGGGTATACGCTTCCTGATTTTGTCTATTTGCTCTCGTCCTCCTCCTTCTCCGCATCCTCATCCTCCACCACCATATTGCTACCATATGTACCATATCAACATATCTACATCTCTTGCAAGGGGCATTGGAGTTCCTCCAACTTTTTGGCAGCCGTTGCTTCACGGCATAGGCAAACAGTATGGGAGACACACTTCCTAATAATGGGAACATTGTTTTCAGGAGGCCCTCCGACCTCTACGTCTCTTGCAAGGGGCATTGGAGTTCCTCCAATTTTTTGGCAGAAGTTGCAGTCACTGCATATGCAATAACAGTATAGGAGACTCACTCGTTAATAATGGGAACAACAAAGCATAGCCGACTGCTGGCCCTTTAAGAATAGTAAGGGCCGCCTGATGGCCCTATAAAAATAGTCTTTGTGACTTTCAGAGTCCCTCCATCATAAATGAAACAGGTTGTGTCTGATGATGTGTCACACACCACATGGCCAGATAAGGTTGTAAAATGTTAAAATGACATTTCCCGGTGAATGCATTAGTCTTGGTTGAAAGCAATGTAATAGTGCAAAAACGCATAAAAAACGCTACGTGTGAACATAGCCCAAGGTGTGGAGGAGCATTTTTATTTTTATATATTTATTTTGCCTTATATACAAGTCATTACCCTGGAAAGGATGTTCCTTAACATATTTCCCATTTTGGTTTCGTTTTTGTATGTTTTATTGTCCGTAAAAGTGGTGTACTACCTCTGACAACGTTGCTGACAGCAGTGACCTGGGAGTCAGAAATGCTTCCAGGGGTCTTCCCTATGCTGTTCCCATGTCATTTGAGCACTGTTCCCATCGATTTGGGCAATTTATAGGCCCTCTGCAGACCGCTGGGGGGGAGCCGCCGGAAAAATGATTGAGTTTCCCATACACTTACATTGGGCTTGTTACTCGGACCGAGCACTCGAGCATTCCAATTTGCTCGACTCAAACAATGAGTACCCGAGCATTTTAGTGCTCGCTCATCACTAGTCATAAGTAGGCATTCAACTATTTATATGTACATGTGGCTATTGCAAAGACAATTCCAGCAATACCTTTACCTGGCCAATCCGTTCTTCTGTTACTGAGAAACCTATGTTTGAATCGATATGAGGCTGAAGTACTTTGGACGTGTCAAAGCACTGCTCAAGCTTTTGCCACTCCAGCTCTATTCCCTGCCCAGCACTACCTCCTCCTGCATGGTTAACAGGTCATTTGCTTGACGTTACACAACATAACAGCTGTCACTCAAGCAGGCGATGACAGCGCTGGGAGGTGAAAAGAGCTGGAATGACAGAGGCTTGAAAAGAGCTTTCACATGTCCAGAGCTCTTCAGCCTTATGTTCATATAAATTCAAGCACAGATTACTCGATAACAGAGGAACTAACTGTCTAGCTAAAGGTTGCACTTGTCTTTGCAAGAGCTACAGTATATGTGCATATAAATAGTTTAAGGAGATAAAAATTTCCCTTTAAGACAGGAGTGTATAACTTTTTTGCAAGTTGTGTGAGATTTATGGCATATAAAAAGTATATACTATAAAGGTCACATAGGTGCAAATTCTATTTACAGGACCCTCACCTCCACCAATTAGCACTGTAATGGAACGTTCACAAAGCGTTTTTTGACGATGATGTTGAAATAGATTCTGCTCCTAAATCCACATGAAAAACCTCGTCAAATACTATTTGAATAAGCTTCTGATTGATTTTAATAGTACAAATCTTCTATTATGCACATTGTGCTGTTCTTTATACATGTTATGTTGATCATTTCCCAGTTAAATCAATAGGAAGTTTATTCAGAGTATTTGAAGCAATTTTTTAAATGAGGATTTTGCTGTAAATTCCGCTTTTTAATGGACGTAAAAATAAACTGTGAGGATTTACCCTAACGAGGAAGAGGTCATGAATGCTCAAAGTTCTCTACAATAGAAATGATGGGTTTTGTGCTTACTGCCTCATGTTTCACAACTTCATAAACTTCAGTGGAGCGAGCCGCCGTCACAGAAGGCCACTTGCTTAATTCACATACTCTATTCTGGGGTTATGAGACCCATTCCACTGTATGAGGCATCCAGAGATGTCTACACCATTAGTACTTTTCAGTCCTTGCTCCTCAGCTGCTGCCACTACTCTTCTGTGTGTGTCTGCATAAGGAAGTGGACAAGAGAGAAGAATACAGTTGAAGTTTATGCCTAGCTGAATAATTGCAAGTGAACACTGCCATCTGCTGGTCAAAGGCAAAAGTGAAAGTAAAGAAAGAATTACAATAGTAGGAACCTATTAGTGGGAACCTATGTTCTCAGAGGAGGGGATTAAAGATGAGACCAGGTCAGTTGATACCTGTGTCGTAGTTACTAATTCTAAAAGGCCTGGCCAAGCCAAGAAGAAGCAGTTGGTGCCAGAACCTGTACCAGGAAAGGTTGTGTGGCTGTTAGGTGGGTTTACAGCCACCATTGCCACAGAGGGGTCCGAGTGCGGTCAGATGTCAGAGAAGACCTGAGCTGTGAGGAAGATCCATGCCCTGCACCAGTAGACGTCTGTGACCACCACCAGTAGAAGTCTGTGACCATTGCTAGTAGAAGTCTATGACCAGCGCCAGTAGAAGTCTGTGACCCGTGCCAGTGGTAGTCCGTAAGCAGCGCCAGTAGAAGCCCGTGACCAGATACGAACCAAGCTCAGGAGACGATCTGGCTGTAGCAGAGGACTGTTGGCTGTTACTTCCAGCATAGACGTACCGTACAGGGTGTGGGCTGGGGCTGTGCTTCAGGGAACAGAGATGGCCAGTGCGTCGAGCACACTGTATACCCAATGACTCGCATATCTAGGACTTGTGGCCTATCAGGAAATACCAGTAACCCCCGCTAGGGCCAATGTAACAATCAGAGGTGTTTATAGATACTATGACGGGGATTGGCCTAGTGCTGAGAGTGACGCCCGTGAAGTTGAGACATAAAGGCATTACAGTAGTTTTACTGCTAGATAACAAAAACAGTGTATGTAATAGAACGTTGCATAGATATTGTATTTAGTCACATTGCTGTGTCATAATATACTGCATTTACCCTGGTACTGTAACCTGCCATATACTGCATACTTATATATATATACTTATAAAGAGATTCTTATTTTTGAGTTAGTTAAATAGTGTTGGTTAAGTACCACTGTCTCCTCAGTGTCTGTGTAACACGGGTACTTTAGATGCAGTGACACAGAAACAAAGAGCAGCCAATACAGGGTTAATATAACAGGGGAGGTTTATGATAACAGGGTCAATCTCCATGCAGGGAGTAACAGAGGAATATATGGGGACGAACAAGGGAAGTAGCAGGTAAAAGTCTATAACTAACAGTTCACAGTTTAACTAGATATAGCAGAGTCGAACCGGTTGTAATCGACAGTTTTTACCCTTAGCTGACCCTTATCCTCCACAAGGCATTTGCCAGCTGATGCCAGTGTTGCTTTCTTCAGGCTTCCCCGCCCAAACAATGCTCCGTCTTCTGGCGGCAGCGGGCGGTCTCCGGTTTTACCTGCTGAGCCCCTAGTCCATAACACGGCACCTCACGTGCTCAGCTCCACGGAACCTGCGTCTCTTCTCCCTCTAGTCAGCTTGACTCCTCCGGTCCACTGCACTCGGATCTTGCTCCAAGTACTGGAGCCAGGAGCCTGGACCCTCTCACACTGCTCTCCTGAGCAAGACTCTCCTGCCGCTTTCCCGCGCAAAAGTCCTCGTCTCTCCCTCTGTCTAGCCACGCCACCAGTTTCCTGGTCACCTGACCTCCCAGCTCTCATTCTGGACACGCCCCCAGCTTCCCAGTCACTTGACTCCTGTGCTCGCAGTCTGTCTTCCCCCTGCAACCAGAGGTACGCCCCTGGCAGTTCCGGATCCCTTGTTCTGAAAGTACTTACACCCCGGTTTTCCCCCTTACATCTGCGCTGTTGCATCCAAGTAACCTGCTTACAGCTGCTCACATTTAGTTAATCTGTGGGACAAGAATTTTTTGTCCATATGGTTGGGTGCCTCACAGAATAGCATTACAGGCCATGTCATATGGCCCACCTGGCCACAGGTTGTGCACCCCTGCTTTAAGAAGCTTTTAGAAAATACCAAAGATAAAAAAGAGCTATCTGTGATCAGGAGTAGTGGATGAACAAGAGAGACCATCACCAGGGGAGTGAAGCATTACCAAGGTGTTAAAGGGACTCTGTCAGCACAGAATGACTGTTCAAACCAAGTACAGGTACTTGGTGCACCCTTGGTGTGGCCAGACATTGAAGTGCACTTTCCACCCACTTATTTTCCATCCATCTCTGCCCTTTTTTGGCTTTATAAAGCCGGAGCTGTCAATCAAAGAAGAGAGAGGAGGGGTGGAGACAGAGGGAAAATAAGTATGTGGGAAGGTGAACTGGACTGTTTGACCACGCCAATGATGCACTTAGTGCCTGTACTTGGTTAGAACAGTCATTCTGTGAGTCCATTTAAATAAACTTTTTTGTAAAGTATCCCATAGTAAGGGTTTATTTACACAAACAAACAATTGCTAATAATGCCAATCAACGATCGTTTAATGGTCTCTGTTACCCCTTCCCGACATGCACCGTATATATACAGCACTGCGGGAGCGCCATGATCAAGTGCGGTTGTCAGCTCTATGTGCTAGCACCGATCACGGGCATTCAACCCCTGTGATGCCGCGGTCAATAGTGATAGCGACATTGCGGGGCATCGCAGAGGGAGTGGGCTAGCTCTGTGCTTCCATCAGCACAACACAATGCAATCGCGTTGTGCTGATGATCTTCATGGTGACCCCCAGTCCCAAGATGGTCGGAAGGTCCTTCAGGATCTTCGGGGAAGGTGGCCTCCTCTCTGCCTGTCAGACGCTGATCTGATGCTCTGCGGTGCAGAAGCATTGCAGAGTATTAGATCAGCAATCAGGGCAAGGAAATTTGATGCCCTATAGTGGAACAATGTAAAAAAAAAAAAAAAAAAGTTAATACAAATTATAAAAATATTTAAAAAAATCACAAAATAAAGACCAAAAAAAAGAAAAAATATTAATCCAATAAATACTTTTATCTGTGTAAAAAAAATAACAAACAAAAGTACATATTTGGTATCGCCACGTCCGAAACGACCCAACCTATAAAACTGTCATACTAATTAACCCCTTCAGTGAACACCGTAAAAAATAAATGAAAAACAAGGCAAAAAATTATGCTTTATCATCATACCGCCGAACAAAAAGTGGAATAAAACGCAATCAAACAGACAAACGTAAATTAAAATAGTAATGCTGAAAACATAATCGTGTCCCACAAAAAAACAAGCCGCCATACAGCTCCATCAGCGGAAAAATAAAAAGTTACAGCTCTCATAATAAAGCGATGCAAATATAATTATTTTTTCTATAAAAATATTTTTTATTGTTTAAAAGCACCAAAATATAAAAAAAAGATATAGATGTGGTATCACTGTTATCGTACTGACCTGAAGAATAAAGCTGCCTTATCAATTTTACCACACGCGGAACGCCATAAAAAAATCCCCAAAAAACAATTCCTGAATTGCTGTTTTTTGTTCATTCTGCCTTCCAAAAATCAGTATAGAAAATGTCTGAAAAAGGTGCCAATAAAAATGGCAACTTGTCCTGCAAATGGCGTAAAAAATAAATAGAACCAATTCTTCACCTGCTGTTGATTGGTTCATTCTGCCTCCCAAAGATCGCAGTAAGGCTCGACTCACATTTATCCTGCACTCTACACTGAGCGCTTACACCGGGATTTCCAAGTAAATCTCTGAAATACGTTATTCAGACAGAACGCCAAGCAGAAGATTCCCTATAATGAGGCAAATGGAGGCACTGTGGACGCCGTCTAACATGTGATCCGCCAGTGTCTGTCTTTTTAGGCGTGCATAAAAGCACGGTCTGCTACAATTTTGAAAAGAAGGACACTGCTGAACAGAGCCCAGAGGAGTCCAGAGTTACTCTCCTTCCTTATTATGGTGAATGGATCCCACGGGGTTTTCATCTGAATCACGTCACCCAGAGATTTAGATGGAAACCCTGATATAAGTGCTCAGCGTAGAGCACTGTTATGTAAAATGCTCCATTCACAAAAAAGCAAGTCCCCACTCAGGTCCATCATCTGTCAATGGAAATATAGGGGCTTCCATGTTACTGGTAGCACAAAGGCTCTGGAAAAGCGAAATGGCTCCTCTCCCTCCAAAAGAAATCCAGCGAATTCTGAGCTTCAAAATCCAAATTCCCCCCTCCCTTCTGAGCCCCACAGTGTGCCTAAACCACAGTTAGTGTCCACATGTTTGGCATTTCTGTAGCGATGAGAGCCAACCTAATTTACGGGTGCATGTCTCCAGAAGCACGAGCTGGGCATAACGTACTGGTCGCTACAACGGCAGTTTGCAATTTTCACTCAGCAACATCCAATGCTGCTTGCTTCTGGAAAACACCCATGGAGTCAAAATCGTCACTACACCAGTAGATAAATTAACAAAAGGGTTTCATTTCCAAAATGAGGTCACTTGAGGGGGGATTCTGCTCTTCTAGCACTTAGGGGCTCTGTATATGGAGTAGGGCAGGCTACAGGTTTTCGTGGGCCCCGGGCGAAAGAGTCTCAGTGGGCCCCTTTAACACAT
Source organism: Phyllobates terribilis (assembly GCF_046119375.1). NCBI lineage: Eukaryota > Metazoa > Chordata > Amphibia > Anura > Dendrobatidae > Phyllobates > Phyllobates terribilis. The sequence goes on from NW_027362761.1 coordinate 796,211,263, forward strand.
ACCATGATTCATGATGCAAAGATACCGCAGAGAAATATAGGTATAGTACAATGCCAAAGATTTCACTTACTTCTTACATTACATGAGTGATATCTATTGTAAATTCTACAATAGCTCAGAAACCGGCGAATCCTCGCAGTGCACAGTGCAGACCGGACAGTATAGTCCTTCATACAGTATTATGGGCCCCACAAAATCCTCCATACAGTATTATGGGCACTACATAGTCCTCCATACAGAATTATGGGCCCCATATATTGCTCCATACAGTATAATGGCCCCACATAGTCCTCCATACCGAATAATGGGCTCCACATAGTGCTCCATAAAGTATAATGTGCCCCACATAGTGCTCCATACAGAATAATGGGCCCCACATAGTGCTCCATATAGAATAATGGGCCCCACATAGTCCTCCATACAGTATAATGGGCCCCACATAGTCCTCCATACAGAATAATGGGCCTCACATAGTCCTCCATACAGAATAATGGACCCCATATATTGCTCCATACAGTATAATGGGCACCACATAGTCCTCCATACAGTATTATGAGCCCCATATAATGCTCCATACAGAATAATGGGCCCCATGCAATTCTCTATACAGAATAATGGACCCCATATAATGCTCCATGTAGAATAATAAACCCCATATATTGCTCCATACAGAATAATGGACCCCATATATTGCTCCATACAGAATAATGGACCCCATATAATGCTCCATACAGAATACTGGCCCCCATATAATGCTCCATGCAGAATACTGGCCCCCATATAATGCTCCATGCAGAATACTGGCCCCCATATAATGCTACATGCAGAATACTGGCCCCTGTCCCTGATATGGAGTCCGCAAACTATTCTAGGAAAATCTGTGCTCCAGGAGGCAAAAAGCACTCTGTCCCTCCCAAGTCTCGCCGTATGGCTAAGCAGTACTGCGCAGCCACATATGGGGTATTTCTACATTCAGCAGAAATTGTGGGACAAATTTTGGTGACAATTTTACGAAATTTTGGTGGTAAAATGTCATTATTTTTTCTTCACTGCCCAATGGTTTAAAATGCTGTGACGCACCTGCTGTGTCAATTTGATCACTGCACCCCTAGATGAATTTATTCAGAGGTGTAGTTTGTAAAATGGGGTCACTTATGGGGGAGTTCGGCTGATCTGGTACCTCAGGGGCTCTACCAATGTGACAGCAAACCAGTCCAGCAAAATCTGAGCTCCAATATGGCGCTTCTTCCCTTCTGAGTTTTGCACTGTGCCTCAAAAGTAGTTTTCACCCACATATGGGGTATCTGTGTACTCAAAAGAAATTGCACAACACATTTTGGAGTACATTTTCTCCTGTTACCCTTGTGAAAATGCAAAATTTGGGGCAAAAAAACATTTTTGTGGGAAAAATGTGCTTTTTATTTTTATTTTCATGGCTCAACGTTATAAACTTTTGTGAAGCACCTGGGGGTTCAAGATGCTCACCACACATCTAGATAAGTTCCCTGAGGGGTCTAGTTTCTAAAATGATGTCACTTGTGGGGAGTTTCCACTGTTTAGGCACATCAAGGGCTCTCCAAACGCGATATGGCGTCTGCTAATTATTCAAGCAAATTTTACATTCAAAAAGTCAAATGCCACTCGTTCCATTCCGAGCCCTGACATGCACCCAAACAGTGGTTTTCCTCCACATATTGGGTATCACTGTGCTAAGGAGAAATTGGACAACACATTTTGGCATGCATTTTCTCCTGTTACCTTTGTAAAAGTAAAAAAAAATGGGTCTAAAGTAAAATTTTTGTGAAAAAAAGTTAAATGTTTATTTTTTCCATCCACATTCCATTAATTCCTGTGAAGCACCTGAAGGGTTAATAAACTTCTTGAATGTGGTTTTGAGCACCTTGAGGGGTGTAGTTTTTAGAATGCTTTCACTTTTGGGTAATTTCTGTCATATAGACCCCTCAAAGTCACTTCAAATGTGATGTGGTCCCTAAAACAATGGTCTTATAAATTTTGTTGGAAAAATGAGAAATTTCTGGTCAACTTTTAACCCTTATAATCTCCTAACAAAAAATATTTTTCCAAAATTGTGCTGATGTAAAGTAGAAATGTGGGAAATGTTATTTATTAACTATTTTGTGTGACATATCTCTCTGATTTAAGGGCATAAAAAATAAAAGTTTAAAAATTGCAAAATTTTCACAATTTTTGCGAAATTTCAGATTTTTTCACAAATAAACGCAAGTCATATTAAAGAAATTTTACCACTATCATGAAGTACAATAGGTCATAAAAAAACATTCTCAGAATCAGTGGGATCCATTTAAAGGGTTAAAAAGGTCAACTGGAATTCTATTCATGCAGAATGATCGACAAGGCCACGTACACACATTCAGTATTTGGTGAATTTTTACCTCAGTATTTGTAACCAAAACCAAGAGTAGGTAAAAAATGCAGAAGTGGTGACGTGTTTCTATTATACTTTTCCTCTGACTGATTTTGAATTACAAATATTGAGGTAAAAAACTCACCAAATACTCAACATGTGTACGTGGTTTTACACGATCATTTTGCGCCCATAGAATATAATGGTATCGGCAGGACATCACCTGTTCACACCAGATAATGTGCTGCCGAGAATGATGATTTTTTTACTCTGCTTAAAAATCATTGCATCCAACAGACAGGCTTTTTGCTTCTTCATCGGGTTATTGCTTGTTTGGATGTTATGATATGCAGGAAGGAATGTGCCTATGAATGCTCATATACTTATTATTGGCTAGTCTAAATCTGAATGAGCCCTCAGTGTTTCAATCTACTTTAATAATTAGACTAGTAATGACTAGATCTAGGCACTTTTTGTATTATTAAAAGCTCTAAAACATTAGACCAACTTATACACTAATTTATGCTCCAGAGACATAGCTAGAGGTTCAGCTCAAGGGGGGTGAAACTTCCAGGTGGGCCCCTAACCAGGTAACCCTGATTCCAACTATGGTGACCCACCCTAAGGCCACGACCCCCCTATCAGTATTTGGTCAGTATTCGGTCAGTATTTTTCTCAGGAGTGGGAGGCAAAACCAAGAGTGGGTGATAAATGCAAAATTGGTGACTTGTTTCTATTATACCTTTTCTCTGATTGTTCCTCACCTGGTTTTGGCTCCCAGACCTGTGAAAAAATTGTGACCGAATACTGACCAAATACTGATAGTGGGGCTGTGGCCTAATAGTGGGTATAGGAGAATCTCAGCAGATGACCGGGCTGTTACTGAAAATAAATCATTATACAAAGACTAACGCTGATATTACTGCCATGTGGTGACATATAGTGGTAGACTAGATACCAGTCCTGCATAACATGTAAGAAATTACAGTACAGTTATAGATGGTGACTTACAGATGATGCTCTTTCTGATGGAGTGTTTCACTTTTCCTGTCTTTTCCATCAGGCGCATACCACCATGACAACTTCTTCCAGCCAGTACTCATCCGCAGAGATTACAACAAAGACACCATTGAATTCTCACATTTCCAGCAATATCCTCATCTATGCATGCCAATACAGTTTAGGGTGGTGGTCGCTCTGTGTGGGCCCCTCCGAGTCAGGGGCCCAGGGCGACCACCCTCTCTGTATTCCCGGTAAGTACATTACTGAATGCTATACATTTTGCCTCTCATAAACTACTATGGTAATAAAATGTGCATTGTAATAGAGTAACAATGACTGATTTACTGTACATTAGGACACTTGACCCTAGTGCACAGCCCAAAATCATTGTTCCATTACTATACAGACAGATTATTGGTGAGATTTTGTCTATGGATTTTATTAAAAAAAACAACAACAGGGTTCCTTATCAGTAAAGATTGCTTCAAAGACCTGGTTGCATACCATATAAGTATTCAACATTTTAGATGTCTCTTTCATTGTGTTGTAGTTGTGTTTTCATTTTTAAGTTGTAGTATTTTTATACCTCATGAAAAGCAGCACAATTATAAATATAAAATAACATCCAGGGTTATGTAAGAAAGTATGAGAATTTCCAAAGGAGTGATATATGTAACAAACACTACCAAAAGCATGCTTGCTCTCTTTTCTGGAGGCTCTCCCAGTAGATGATAGGTAGCAGCAAAGAATTTTCCCTGTGGCCGTGCTTCCTTTATGCCTCTGTCATAGTATCCATGCCTCTCTCACACCCGTATGCCTTTTCCAAACCTCTTAGGCATACCTCTCAACTTTTTCATAAAAGAAAGAGGGACACATGATGCAGCGCGCGTAGCCAATTTTGGCCATGCCCCTGGCCACACCCCAGTCCACACCCCTTTACCATTATCTTTCTCCGCCAGCAGAAGGAGTTGTCAGAGGGGTGCTGGCAGTGAGGGAAATTCAGCAGATGCCTGAGACTGCAGGGCGCAGGCCCAAATTCAGGACTGTCCACAGTATCTGGGATGGTTGGGACTAGAGATGAGCGGATGGATTCCCGGGTCTCTGGTCCAGCGTCCAGATCAGTGGTACCTGGCGGCTGAACAGGAGGCCGTGAATCTCTAACCATCCATCGTTCCCGGCGCGGTTTTTGATCACCCAGGGCCGGCGGGACGTCATTTGTGCGTCCTGCTCATCTGTAGTTGGGACCTGTGGGATATTTTCTGTTCCTTCATTCACAGTCGGAGCCACCAGAACTTTCTCATCTTCATGTGACACGGGTGCTGATGGGTGGGACTAGTGACGCCCTTCCACTGCGGACATGTTAAATGCCGCTGTCAGAGTTTGACAGGGGCATTTAACATGTTAACAGCCACCGGTCAATCGCGATTCCACCAGCGGCTGTTAGGGGCACATGACAGCTGATCAAATCAGCTATCATGTCCCCAGAAAGGTGGGGCTCAGCGCCGGAGCCCACACCAAAGGAAGAGACCCGACATGTGCTGTACACGTACGGCGCATGTCGTGAAGAGGTTAATAAACTGAATTAAAATTATGGGGGAAAAATATATATAGATGTACATACATACATTTTTCACAGGATTTGTCACCAGAAAGGTCATGTCACGTGTGGTTTTGCACATTTTCCACCGCACCCTGTACCTGAGTCTCCATAGGAGCTGCAGTTACAGAGAGAGAAGTTACTAGCAGAGCTGAACTGGGTGTGCAGCTAGGACCCAGTAGCTCTGCTCTGCCAGGCAGGCGACCATGTCATCCCCTAATCTCTAGCACTGAGAAAATAAAAACTATCACCCCCAGCACAGCAGCAGCTCCTGAGTCCCCGTGTATCTGCTTCTTTACTGCTGTGTCTGCTGCAGATACAGATACATGGGGCCCCTGAGGAGCAGACACAGGACTGTATCACCACTCGTGTCCTCTACTGCACTCAGGCACACAGCGATGCCTGCTGAGTCTCACAGGGCACAGGCTCGAGATCATAAGAAGGCGAGTGCAAGGGGGCATGGCCCGAAGCTAGAATGGGCGTGGTCCAAAGCTACAGGGGGACGTGGTGGCTACTTTTCACTGCCGTGCATGCAGGACAAGTAGATTCTGGCCATGACAGCGGGAGAAAGTCTCAAAATCGGGACTGTCCCGCTGTATACGGGAGCTATGACTTAGGCTATTTTCACACGTTGCATTTTTGCTGCGTTTTTTTCTGCAGGCAAAAACTGCTCTCTTGGCAGTAAAGAAGCTGCTTAAAAAAAGCAGGTTTTGCTGCTGTTTTTACTGCATTTTTTTTCTGCTTTTTTCATGCTGAAACAGTTTATTGCCTGTTGTTCCTGAGTTTCCTGCACCAAAAATGCAGCAAACCTGATACCTGCATTTTTGCTGCTTTATTTGCACTAACTCATTGCTTTCTATGGGTAAAAAACCTCTGGTTGCCATTAAACTAAGAGGGGTAAGCATGAAATGAGACAGAGAGACTGTAATTCATCAATCCACAAATACAAAGTATTTAACATAAGCGTTATGAACTAGTATATTTAATATTTTTAAGATTTTTTGTGGATTGATGAATTGGATTTTATAGTATTACTGATGTCTAAGGGAATGGGTGTGTCTGCTTTGCGTTGAACACAGTCCCCACCCAAAACTGTGCTTTGATTTACTTCCTTTAAGAAGCGGTTGTATCTTAAAAATTTCTGAGAATATACCTGAGGAAGACATAATCTTGTCGAAACGCGTTGTATTTACTTGAGGAATAAAGATCATTTGGAGAATATATACCCACAGTATTCACTGGCTTCTTGGGAGCGCATATGGCCTGGATGAACATTATTGTTAAAATCTCTTTCCTATGATAACCCGAGCAGGGCTATCGAATAGCCACCAGGTGTATGCAGCAAACCAACTGAAAGGAGAAAATCCCTTTCTTTGTGATCCTTAGAGATCGGTAAGCTGAATTGAAAGACCAAATAAAGGTGAGTGCAAAAGACCATTATAAATATTAATATTACCGCTATATACTACACTTAGATTGGTGCTCTCTCTGTCTACCTTTCTCTCTTTTTTGTGGAGATACAAGTTAAATACTATCAATATTTCAAAAGAAAGTCTGTGTGTAAACTGACTGTTCAGTACGCTCTCTTCAGAACATGACTGACTACCAGGGCTAGCACGGAGTTGGTTGGTGCCCCGTGCAGGACTTTCTTTCGAAGCATCTTACCTTTATGTGTACTAAAAAAAAATAATTAATAGCACTGCCCAATGCATAAACTAGGGAATCTAGTTGTGTCATCTGCAGCTGCATTTGCAAAAGTTTGGCTACTAAGTGCTAAAGATGATGTAAGGGATAGTTTCAGGATAGTGCCAGTCTCTTTGGTAGTGACAACAGATGTGCCCTGTGATACTGGTCAGGATGCATACCTTTAAAGCTGGCCCTGCTGACTACTAACCAAAAATTCAACATGTCAGATGCAATTATTTATTGATTGTCTTTTGTGTTAGAACTCTCCTGTTAGGTTTTTTCTAGTTTGCTGGTCACATGACCATTTTTGCCTATTTAATCCGGCTCCGCCCTCCTGGCCTTGCTGGACTTCATTGTATTTACTACTCTTGAGCTAGCTTGGTGCTCTGTTACCGTTCTCTGTTAGTTTTGCTAGGTCTTCGGACCTCTATGTTCTTTGTTGTGTGTTTGTCTTTGACTGCTACAATTTCTGCTAGGAGGTGTCCAACTTTATCCCAGTCCCTAGTTCTTGTAGGGATCCCTCCCTTGCATCTATAGGTCTTCGTACAGACTAGCCGAGGACTTTAGCGGGTCTGATCGCAGGATCAGGTTCCCCGTTACATCGTAGGGATCCAGTTTAGCTCTATTGTAGGGAAAGATCTCCTGTCTTTCCTTAGTGCTTGTAGCAGATCATAACATTTTGACAATTATACCTTTTGAATACAATAAGGTGATTATTGGCCAATAAGCAGGAAAACATTTGGAATCATTGCAATTGTTGATTGTCTCAAATCCAATGCCAAATTAATATTAATTGTTTATCCCATGTTCAGAGCTCAATATTCCAGAGAAGAAATTGTTACTTCAGCCTTAGTCATCGCATAATACCATAACCTCAGCCAGTGATTCCAACATAATAATTACTTTTGGCTGACTGTAGACAATTTCTGCCAAACATGAATGTGAACTCAGCTTGTCCTTATTGAAAATGGAAAATATTGGCAGAAATGGGCAAATTGTAGAGCAACAAACCCCTGAATAACGTGTCTACTTGGCATGCCTATTGATTTTTCATTTATTAAAAGCCATGTGTCCTAAAATAACCATAAATTGAGGTTTCTTGCTGCTCACCCGGCATGGTCATGTTGTGAATGCAAGACTACAAAACAAGTAATTGGACTGCCAACATAGCTAGTTTTTGTGATAATAGAATCGTAATGTCAAACGTTATTTGTAAGCATATTCTCAATATTTTTACCATTGCTTGTCTTAATATAATGTTTTAATCAAAACTTAAAGGGGTATTCCCATCTCCAAGATCCTATTCCAATATGTAGTAGGTGTAATAATAATAATAATATTAGCAAATACCTCCAATTAAAAATGTAGTATAGTTTTTCTGATTGGCTGTCTCTTTCCTCATGTGCTGGCATTGCAGGACCTTAAGTATCCATGGGTTTTTTTCTGCGATACAAATACTGAAAAGTTTTCTCAGCATCAAAATCTTCTGCGCCAAAAATACTAGCCCATTTGTGCATTCAAAGCATACAGGCATGCTTGTTTGGTAGCAATAGCATCACTATATAGTGAAAGCAGTGAAAAAAGTCCATCTGAGTTGTGCTACATTTTCTGTGATACAAATGCTGCACTTTTCTCAGCATCAAAGAATTCTACGCTATTTAAACTGCACCAGTTGAGCATTGAAAACATACATACAGACTTGGCTGGTAACCAGTAGCATCGGTATATTGCTATTGCACTGTAACAAGTCCATCTGAAGTGGGCAAATTTTATTGCGATAAAAATACTGCACAGTTTTATCAGCATTAAAAAATTCTGCGCTATTTAAATTGCGGTAGTTTTGCATTCAAAACATAAATCCAGATTTGGCTGGTAACCAGTAGCATTGTTATATTGCTATTGCACTGTAACAAGTCCATCTGAGGTGGGCAATTTTTACTGTGCTAAAAATACTGCAGAGTTTTCTCAGCAGGGAAATATCGTGCATACTTTAAAATGGGCAAGGCATGTGGTAAAGGACGGGGAAGTGGACGTGATGCTGATGGTGAGCGCAGAGGCCGAGGGCAAGGTGAAACTGTGCCTGCTGCGGGAGCACAACAAACACAAACATCATGTCGACCTTGCTTCCTGTCCACTTTTTAGGGGGGCACGGAGCACCACTCTTGAAGCCAGACCAGTGTGAAAAGTTGTTGGTTGGATAGCAGATAATGCTTCCAGTCACTTTGCCAGCACCACCCTGTCTTCCACATGGTCCAGTCTCAGAGTCAACTCTGGACCACATAATCCTCATTCTGATCTTCCTTCCTCCCACCACGCCAAGTGCCTGGAGACAACTGATCCCACACTTGGACACTCTGAAGAGATGTTCACATTTCCATTTACAGATTCTGGCCTCTAGACCTGCCCGCTTCAAGCAGGACATGAGTAGATGCCCAAATATTTAAGCAACCATGGTCACAAGAAGGTGATGGTGGAAAAGTGCAATTTCTGTCACAAGAGGTGGATGTTGATTGGACACAATTGCCAGAAAGTCAGGAGGAGGGCCAAGGTGCGGAAGTGGAAGATGAGGTGGTGGACGATGAATTCACTGACCCAACCTGGCAAGGGGACATGCAGAGCAAGGACAGCAGCGTAGAGGGGGAGGGATCCACAACAGGTAGGAAGAGGCAGTAGAGTGGCCAGAGACACAAGGCGGGCAACTGTTCCCCAGAATACCAACACGAGGGAAGTTGCCAGCCCAAGGGTTAGGTCTTCCCGAGTCTGCCACTTTTTTAAAGCCTGTCCAGTTAACCCAAAAAAGGCCATTTGCAACATCTGCCATGCCAGCATCAGCAGGAGCAAAAATACCAGCCTGACCACCACCAGCATGCTCAGGCACATGACAGCAAAGCACCTGACTAGTTGGGCCGAATGCCAAAGTCCAGAAACAGTGTCTGCGGGTGACACCACTGCCTCTTCCCCTCTTCTATGTGCCAATCCTCTGTCCGTGATGCAGGCGAAGATGCCTCCCACCCTGCACCTGTCATTTTACGCTTGCAATCACGTCCACTTCCTTCTCCCAGCACAGTGTTCAGTTGTCCCTACACCAGTCCTTGGAACGCAAACGTAAATACGCAGCCACCAACCCACCGCCACAATACTAACCGGCTACATTTCCAGACTGCTAGACTGGAAATGTTGCCATTTAGGCCTGTAGAGATGGAAGCTTTCCGCAGCCTCATGGCGGCAGCCTTCGCTCGGTACTCAGTTCCTAGCCGACACTGTTTCTTCCGATGTGCCGTCCTGGCCTTACACAAGCACGTGTCCACTACCATCAGCTATGCCTTGAACAATGTTGTTACTGGAAAGGTCCACTTAACTACGGACACGTGAGCAAGTGCTTGTGGCCAGGGACGCTACATTTCCATGAAGGCACATTTGGAGAATATTGTGGAAGCCGGGACCCAGTCGGACCCTGGGACGGAATATGTGCTACTGATGCCGAGGATTGCAGGCCCTGGTTCAGTCAGGATTTTTCCCTCCTTCTACAGCAGCTCCTGCACCTCCTCACTCTCCATCTCCAGAACGTCAACATCAGTCACAAACTGGAAGCAGTGCAGCACTGCTTCGGCCAAGCTTCAACAGGCTCTGCTGAAGCTAATCGGCTTAGGTGACAAACCACACACTGCCTCAGAGTTGTTGAAAGGTTTTAACAGACCTGACTGATCTGTGGCTCTCGCCCATGAACCTACAGCCAGGCATGGTTGTGTGTGACAAAGGCCGTAACCTGGTGGCGACTTCAAAGCTTGGCAACCTCGTACACTTACCATGCCTGGCCCACGTGCTCAATATAGTGGTTCAGCGGTTTCTCAAAACCTACCCTGATCTGCCTGTGCTGCTTGTGAAAGTATGCTACATGTGTTTAGAAAGGAGTAAGTCCAGCGCTATAAGTCCATTAATAATCCATTCTTCATTTATTTCATAGCTTCAGATGGTATAAAATCCATTAAGTCACAGTCCAGACATTAAAAACATACGCGTTTCGGCGCAAAGCAGTGCGTCTTAATCATTATCAATATTTAAGACGCACTGCTTTGCGTCGAAACGCGTATGTTTTTAATATCTGGACTGTGACTTAATGGATTTTATACCATTTGAAGCTATGAAATAAATGAAGAATGGATTATTAATGGACTTATAGCGCTGGACTTACTCCTTTCTAAGTTGTGAAAACTTGCCACACAGCAGGATCCGTGCGCTCCAGGAGGTGGTGAGCAGACATTAACTTTTTTTGTATGTTTTTCATATGCTACATGTGTGCCCATTTCCGCAAGTCAGCAACAGCTTCCGCAGCCCTGGCAGTGCTTCAGCAGCATTTGCAACTTCCAGCTCACAGACTTGTGTGCGATGTCACCACGTGTTGGAACTCAACGTTACATATGTTGGCAAGAATTTGTGAGCAGCAGAGAGCAGTTGTTGAATACCAGCTCCAACATGCCCGTCGGCAGGGGTGGTTAAGAGTAGCCAGAGCCCCGGGCAGTTTAGAAGGCGTGGACTCCCCCCCCAGGTGCCCGATGTATCACAGGACATGTCACATGATCCCATTTGATAGATCATGTGATAGGTCATGTGAGTAACACACAGGTGCTCTGGTGCAGTTCTGTAGATGAGAAACGAAGGAGATAGTGATGCGCGTAGCGCGCCGTGTAAACTTTTCCTTTATGTACACCACCATACATAATATAGCGCTATTCAAAATAGAGCAGGGGTGGGAGATTAATTTTCCCAGAGGCCACATGAGAGACCGTGACTGTGGTGGAGGCCGAAACAATAGGCTGAAATTAATTCTGCTCAATATTAACATATTAATTATAATTATTTTTATGTATTAATTGTATGACTTAATATCGAGAAGAATTAAGTATGTTGACATCCTCTTATATACTATATGAGCCCCCACATAGCTCGTACATACAATATAAGCCCTCAGATAGCCCCCACAATCAACAACCTAGGCGATTAACCTATGGGGCCCTTATATATGTAAACCATACCAAAAAAAAAACCTTAAAAAAATTCTCTTTAGTTAAAAAACCCCACACATAAAGACATAAATACATACACAATTGCACAGAAAAACAGTGATTTAAAAAATAAAAGCAGAAATGAGGGGAGACAGGGACTAGTTTTGCCCTTCACAATTCCCTTCCTGACAGCGGAGGTTGGCACCCTAAGTTGAAACAGTATGGTACCCCCGCTCCTCGTCGACTGCCCCTATGTAGCCCGAACACTACTCTAACTGACCAGGCATCCTCAATAGGTGATCAGATAATATATAATGAGAAGATATAAATATATATAATATAGATACTAGTGGCCTGAGGGGTATCATCAATGTTTTTCAACAATCTGACCAGTAAAAAAAACCCTAACAAAGTCCAAGAAGAAACATATATGACGTCCTTGTCAAACAAAGAATAACCCTTCAGATCATAAATGGCCGGTCAAGAGACAGCCCAATTAACACCACAAAAAATCCTTATACCTCATAGTCTCGTTTCTATGGACATGAACTATCCTTTATATCTATATATATATACATATACAGTACAGACCAAAAGTTTGGACACACCTTCTCATTTAAAGATTTTTCTGTATTTTCATTACTATGAAAATTGTACATTCACACTGAAGGCATCAAAACTATGAATTAACACATGTGGAATTATATACTTAACAAAAAAGTGTGAAACAACTGAAAATATGTCTTATATTCTAGGTTCTTCAAAGTAGCCACCTTTGCTTTGATGACTGCTTTGCACACTCTTGGCATTCTCTTGATGAGCTTCAAGAGGTAGTCACCGGAAATGGTTTTCACTTCACAGGTGTGCCCTGTCAGGTTTAATAAGAGGGTTTCTTGCCTTATAAATGGGGTTGGGACCATCAGTTGTGTTGTGCAGAAGTCAGGTGGATACACAGCTGATAGTCCTACTGAGTAGACTGTTAGAATTTGTATTATGGCAAGAAAAAAGCAGCTAAGTAAAGAAAAACGAGTGGCCTTCATTACTTTAAGAAATGAAGGTCAGTCAGTCCGAAAAATTGGGCAAACTTTGAAAGTGTTCCCAAGTGCAGTTGCAAAAACCATCTAGCGCTACAAAGAAACTGGCTCACATGAGGACCGCCCCAGGAAAGGAAGACCAAGAGTCACCTCTGCTTCTGAGGATAAGTTTATCCAAGTCACCAGCCTCAGAAATCGCATGTTAACAGCAGCTCAGATTAGAGATCAGGTCAATGCCACACAGAGTTCTAGCAGCAGTTGAACAGTTGTGTAATTAGCTTAATGGCATCTTCTTCTGACGCATTTTCCCCCTTTTTCGGTCATTTAGGGGTTCATCAGGGAATTCCTTCAATGAGGACAAGAAAAGGAGACCATAAGCCGTACTACTACGAGGATAACAGCTCACAGGCCGCCCAGGCAATACATACAATATGAGCCCCCACATAGCCCAGAGTCCACACACAGCCCCCTACATACAATATGTAGGGGGCTGTGAACTCTGGTGAACTCAGCCCCAGCAGCACAGCGATGTACACTGACAGCTGATCTTCAGCTGATGAACTCTGGTGAACTCAGCCCCAGCAGCCCCAGCAGCTCAGCTCCTGTCAGTGTATACAGTGCTGTATTTTACAGCAGTCACATCAGTGATTGCTGGTGTGACTGCTGTAGAAGTGACCCGGATCGTCGTGGGACACTAGGAGTAAGTCATGATGGCGGACAGGTGAGGGATATGGTTGTTTTTTATTTTTGTTTTTTTACAGGAGACAAGGACTTTGGGGACTGGGCATTAGGTGAGTATATGGTGTTTTTTTATTGTTAAATAAAAGATTAAAACCATGTGGAATTGTATTTAAATAAAAGACTTTATTCTGGCCGTGTATATATTTGAAAAAACGGGAGTAGTAATGGGGGCATCTTATAGACGCCCTCCATTACTAACCTGGGCTTCATGTCAACCGCCAATACAAGACTGACATGAACCCCAACCTTATTACCCCACTCGCCACTGCTACACGGCAGTGGGAAGAGTGGAGGCTAAGCGCCTCTGAACCATGCGGATTTACTGCATTCAATACATTCTAGTGGTCAAATTTCTGTTGCGGAGACTAGCAACTCCGCAAGAGAATTTGACATGCTGCGGTCCTGAAAGACGTGCTGCATGTCAGTGTCTGCTGGTGATCCGCAGCCTAAGATGCAGACATAGTGGACGTGGGATTTCTAGAAATCCCATCCACTATGCTGTAACATCTGGATGCTGCGGGTTTGACACTGCATAAATACGCAGCTTCAAATCTGCTACGGCTCCTGATCGTGGGCACGTATCCAAACTCACCCGCAGCATGTCAATTTCTGTAGCGGGCACCCTAGTCTCCGCTGCAGATTTTGACCGATTGAAATGTCATTATATGCGGTGGATCTGCATTTACTGACAACAAAAGTGCAGCATTAGAGCACAGCGTTTTAGACGCAGCTAAAATATACTGTGTCCAAAGTGCTGCTGGTTGCTGATCGTGGGAATGTAGGGGCTAAACAAACAGCTTTGAGCTGTTATTAATAGCCAGGGAACATGTTTGCCTAATGGCACCTTCCTAGGCTAAAAAGAGCAGCTCTCAGCTGCCCCAGAAATGACATGAATGGGAATGCTAATGAGACTAAGGTTTATGGGATTGACTGACACCTAGCCCTTTTGTTTAGTGATGAAAAGGTGTCAATCAGATCCTCTCATTATTAAACCTAAGTAAAGTAAAGAGTTAAATAAACACACTGAGAGTAAAACACTTTATTTGAAATACAACAGACACATTATTTAATCATTTAAATTAACCAATATACTCACCCCAGTTCTGACAATATTCCAAGGGTTAAAGCGATGCCCCACGTTTCTTTTTTCAAACATCTTTATTTAGTTCCAAAAAGCATTCATTGCTGTACAAAAACGCCTAAAAAATGCATCAAAATCGCGGCAAAACACACGTTTTTTTTCTGCAGCGTTTTTCCTGCCAAGAGATGCAAAAACCTTAAGGAATTTTCTGCATTCAAATCCTGAACGTGTGTACATAGCCCTACCCTGCACATTAACCCTACATGGCGCCCGTGTCTGAAGCGCCACAAAATGCCTGCTTGTGTGATATAATTTCATATGTATTGCCAGCTATGGTGAGGGTTGGTTTTTCTGCTGTGAAACTGCATCCACACATTGTACCCGATCCCTTACTGAAGGACTGTGCACCATTGCCTAAACCAGGAAGTTGTGCACATCCATCAGGGGGGAGGAGGTGCTTCTGAAGTTGTATTGTGAGGAATATTTAACATCATGGAAGTCCTGGATGCAGAGGAAAGCAGCATGCTCTTCGCAAGGACAAGCTGCATGAGGCACGGTATCAGTCCCTAGGGCCACAGAGACTTCCAGAGTCTGTGGTAAACTGAGAGACTGCTCTGTCTTCATATAACAAGCAGTGCTCAGCTCAGCAACTGCATGGAATCAGGGACACTGTTGCAAGAAAAAGTAAGTGTTCTGACAGGATTCATGTTGCTTGCTCCCTGTAAGTAATCACGGATCCAGTAACTGTTCACCTTGGACCCCTGGAGATCCAACGAATCGTTTACCAGAGATATAATTAGCAGCAGGAAGACTACATACCTCACAGCAGAGAAACTGAACCCTCACCATGCAGGTCAGTCCAAAATCTTTTGTGAGAGTTATATGGAATCTTCTGGAACTGTTTGCAGAACTTCAGTAAAGGTACAAACTGATTATCACCCCGTCTAACGCTAATTATTCTCTGCTGCGCCATTCCTGCTCCAACTACCCTGAGAGCCAGCCCTGGTTGGGAAGGGTTAATCATCAGGCACTGCTCATCACCACCTAACTCCCAGAGGCCTTCATCAGTGCCCAGCCATACCAGGCTGAACATCCCATCTGGCGTCACAAACCTTTTTATTATTAACCCCCACAATTGACAAAGACCGTCGCATGCCCCTGGTCAGGCTTGACCAGCACTCGGACTGTCATGCACCAGTGCTGTGACCACAGCGGCTGGCCGGGGCTGCACAACCTCTTTCCTGGTGTCACAAACAGGATCCGGTGTGCCTAAGCACCCTAACTCTTCTAAGGAGCCATTGTTTTGTTTCAAGTCCCTGCAGAAGCAAGGGAGCTCTGGTGATAGACTGTTCATACAGTGTCAGGACTGTGGGTGTGATGTCATTTGCCGGCACCGCATGCGCAGGAGAATTCTCCCACGCTGTCAGTGACGTGCATGAGGTGAGCTGAGTTCATTGGACATGAACTCGGCTCATCTGGATGCCGTCACAGCCAGACACTGAGGAGCTTCACTGAGGAGCATCTCAGTGTCTGCGGCATGGCAAGCTGGATGGCAGCGTTCTGCTGCGCTCCAGCCTGTCATGTCAATGTAGCAGAGCTGAAGCTGTCCTGGGAACCATGGAAAGGTAAGGATGAGGTTCGTTTATTATTTTATTTTTATTGCAGGAGATTTAGAACATTAAAGGAATGTGTCTTTATTTCAATTAAAGGACTTTATTCTGGGTGTTTGTGTTTTTTTTAACTTTGACTATGGGGTTAGTAATGGGGGCGTCTTATAGACGCCTCTCCATTACTAACCTGGGCTTGATGGCAGCTGGCATTATAAGCTGACATCAACCCCAACCCTATTACCCCACTGCCACCGCTACAGGGCAGTGGGAAGAGCGAGGCTAAGTGCCAGATTTGGCACGTCCTACGGATGCGCCATTTCTGGGGTGACTGACGACTGGTGTTTCTAGCCTGGGAGGGGGCCATTATTCATGGCACCCTTCCTGGGCTATTAATATCAGCCCCCAGCTGTCTGCCTAGCCTTTGCTAGAGACTAAAATTACGGGGAACCCCACGCCAATTTTTTTTTTAATAAATCCTTTATTTTAACACTAAATGACAAGTACAGTAACCAACACTGTCACTGTACTTATTATATATGTGACTGACATGTTTCTATCTATCTAATCTATGTGTGATGCTCTATTCTTTCTGTTCTAAATTGTCGGTACCGGTGTATGCCGCTGCTGAATTGCCGGCTTTTCATGTTTCACTGTGAGCACTGTTCCCATCGATTTGGGCAACCACTGTAATGCCACAACCACCATGGCTGTGGCATTACAGTGAGTGGCAGACAATCCCTCCATGATTGGTGCTCTAAATAGCGCCAGACATGCAGGATGGGGACCCGAGCTCCCGTCCAAGCATCTCGAAAGTACTCGGCGAGCTCTGAGCATCTCGAGTACTGAGATGCTCGGGCGAGTACCGAGCAGTGGCGAGCATGCTCCCTCATCACTAATTAACAGTATTACTGTGAAAAAATCCAGTTATGCTTTTGGTGCACGAACAGTTATCGAACATAACCTCGAACAGCCAAATTTTTTGCAAATCGTTCGAGTTTGTCGAACGACTTGAACACCACCTAAAACAGCTCAAATTTGAGATTGGCGAACAGTTCAAGTCGAACACCGCTCATCTCTAATGACGACCCATTCGAGGAAGCAACTAAACGCCTTAAATAGTGAGCAGGATATGGAGCACCCCATGGGCAAACAGCGATCTATATAGTATGCTCCTTCCCAGAAGCTGCCCAATAGGCGGACACTATTCGGAGGCACAGGTAGTAAGTAACCGGAACTCCCCCTCAATGTCTGTTTTGGCCATTAGGGTGCCCCTTCCCAGCTTCTTGACCCGCCTGATTGCCTTGTCAAAGGAGGTACAGTATATACTACTGTACTTGGTTCCGCGTCGATGTTGTCGTTTACTGACCTGCCCCTTGGATATGAAAAATGGTGGATTAGTCCGAATGTATTGGGTTCCGTTTTTGGCACGACTCCCAACGGGGATACCACTACGTCTTGTAAGGAAAGTGTTCTGAATGGAACCGCCATTCTACCTAAAGATATTTATTTTTTTAATTTTCTTGTCACGACGCCTGGGTGTTGGTAGGCTGATTTTAGATTTTTACTCCAGCCTTTCTTGATTTTAGAAGGGCATGACATGCCTTTATCTGTGTCTCCTCCTCCTTTTACTCCTCCACCTCTTTTCTTTTCGCATGACTATATGTACTTGTCACTTTTCCATGTGTTAGTTGTGTCTTCTGAGCAGTTTGTCAGCTTTTGGACAACTTTAAAGGTGTTTTCTATGTGTTTTCTATGTGTTTCTATGTGTTTTTATGTGTTTTTGTTTGCCTGCCATTGGTTTTAATGGTGTTCGACGGTGTTCGACGAACCATTCGACAAATCGTTCGACGAATCGTTCGGCGAACATGCCGGTGTTCGACGAACCGAACCCAAACATTACGGGGGTGGCTCAACACTACTCCTTAATATAGGTAAGTACAGTGCCGGCAAAAAAAATCTTTACATTTGTGCAGTAAAAAAAAACTTTACGTGTAAAATCCGCATCATGATTTCACTTCTTAAAAGTGCACACAATGAAGGAGATAATCAAAAACTATATAATAGCAAAACTGGCTTAGTAAAATGTAAATATCAATACTAATTAATTAAAATACTAATTGTAACGAAATAGCCACAATAAAACACTTGAACGTTAAGATTTTGTAGTTTAGTTGAATTTGTAAAGATTTTTTTTGCTGGCACTGTATATACAAATGATTATAATACGTTAGATTGTTAGATGATCATAAATGTATACTAAGAAATTCATAAAAATCTCATGAAAGAGTATATATATATATATATATATATATATATATATATATATATATATATATACAGTACAGACCAAAATTTTGGACACACCTTCTCATTTAAAGATTTTTCTGTATTTTCATTACTATGAAAATTGTACATTCACACTGAAGGCATCAAAACTATGAATTAACACATGTGCAATTATATACTTAACAAAAAAAGTGTGAAACAACTGAAAATATGTCTTATATTCTAGGTTCTTCAAAGTAGCCGCCTTTTGCTTTGATGACTGCTTTGCACACTCTTGACATTCTCTTGATGAGCTTCAAGAGGTAGTCACTGGAAATGGTCTTCCAACAATCTTGAAGGAGTTCCCAGAGATGCTTAGCACTTGTTGGCCCTTTTGCCTTCACTCTGCGGTCCAGCTCACCCCAAACCATCTCGATTGGGTTCAGGTCTGGTGACTGTGGAGGCCAGATCATCTGGCGAAGCAGCCCATCACTCTCCTTCTTGGTCAAATAGTCCTTACACAGCCTGGAGGTGTGTTTGGGGTCATTGTCCTGTTGAAAATTAAATGATGGTCCAACTAAACGCAAACCGAATGGAATAGCATGCCGCTGCAAGATGCTGTGGTAGCCATGCTGGTTCAGTATGCCTTCAATTTTGAATAAATCCCCAACAGTGTCACCAGCAAAGCACCCCCACACAATCACACCTCCTCTTCCATGCTTCCCGGTGGGAACCAGGCATGTAGAGTCCATCCGTTCATCTTTTCTGCGTCGCACAAAGACACGGTGGTTGGAACCAAAGATCTCAAATTTGGACTCATCAGACCAAAGCACAGATTTCCACTGGTCTAATGTCCATTCCTTGTGTTCTTTAGCCAAACAAGTCTCTTCTGCTTGTTACCTGTTCTTAGCAGTGGTTTCCTAGCAGCTATTTTACCATGAAGGCCTGCTGCACAAAGTCTCCTCTTAACAGTTGTTGAAGAGATGTGTCTGCTGCTAGAGCTCTGTGTGGCATTGACCTGGTCTCTAATCTGAGCTGCTGTTAACCTGCGATTTCTGAGGCTGGTGACTCGGATAAACTTATCCTCAGAAGCAGAGGTGACTCTTGGTCTTCCTTTCCTGGGGCGGTCCTCATGTGAGCCAGTTTCTTTGTAGCGCTTGATGGTTTTTGCAACTGCACTTGGGGATACTTTCAAAGTTTGCCCAATTTTTCGGACTGACTGACCTTCATTTCTTAAAGTAATGATGGCCACTCATTTTTTTTTACGTAGCTGCTTTTTCTTGCCATAATACAAATTCTAACACTCTATTCAGTAGGACTATCAGCTGTGTATCCACCTGACTTCTGCACAACAGAACTGATGGTCCCAACCCCATTTATAAGGCAAGAAATCCCACTTATCAAACCTGACAGGGCACACCTGTGAAGTGAAAACCATTTCCGGTGACTACCTCTTGAAGCTCATCAAGAGAATGCCAAGAGTGTGCAAAGCAGTCATCAAAGCAAAAGGTGGCTACTTTGAAGAACCTAGAATATAAGAAATATTTTCAGTTGTTTCACACTTTTTTGTTAAGTATATAATTCCACATGTGTTAATTCATAGTTTTGATGCCTTCAGTGTGAATGTACAATTTTCATAGTAATGAAATTACAGAAAAATCTTTAAATGAGGTGTGTCCAAACTTTTGGTCTGTACTGTATATCTGTATAAAAATCCATAATCAGGTATACATATCACACAAAATGCCTCACAAGTCTGTGCACTAACACATGTCTCCAACGCTATCTGCGCTGGAAATGACTCGCCCCCTGGGCGGTGGGGCACTCGGGACTAGGCTTCAGGGCAATGCTGGGAGTAGTAGTGGCGACCCAGTCCCGTGGCACAGGGTGGGCAGATCAATGGTAGTCTGTGATGTGTTTTAGGTAATGTCCGACTACGCTACCCGTGGATTGCCTTCAGGGAGGACCGCCGCTGCAAGACAGACCGCTGAGACTGGTGTTGGGGATGCAGCAGGCAATAGTACGACTCCCCACGGGAGGATTGTAGCCTCAGGACAGGTAATAGGATGCTGGGGGTGATGGTGCAGGCGCAGCAGTAACCACACAGAGTCCAATAATGCAGTCCAGGGTCTTTTACTGATCTTGATCTGTCAAGACCTGTTCCGGATACCCATGTGGACGGCAGAAGTGTTGCTGGAACGCTCTGGCCGCTGTTTGGGCGGTCAGGTCTTTAACAGGAACCACTACCAGGAACCGGGAGTAATGGTCCACAATCGTCAGGGAATAGATGTAGCCCGACCGGCTTGGAGCCAATTTCACATGGTCCAGAGCTACCAGCTCAAGAGGCTGCCTGGTGACGATGGGCCTCAAGGGTGTCTGCTGGCTGGTACGGTCCTTCCTTCTGAGGTGACATGGGCCGCAGTCCCTGCTCCACTTCTCGATGGCCCTTCTCATGCCGACCCAGTAGAACCGCTCTCTCAGTAGGAACTCTAGTTTCTTCCACCCGAAGTGTCCCGCTCTGTCATGGTAGGCCTCCAGGACCATTGCTGCATCTTGCCTTGGGACCACTATCTGCCAGGTCAGCTCGTGCGCCCGGTGGTTGACAAGCCTTCTGCACAGCTTACCCTCGTAGAGGAATAGCCTGCTTTTCTCCTTCCATATCTGCTTGGCTTCCTCTGGAGCGTCCCGGCCAGGGCTAGCGTCTTCCTGGGTTAACATATCTTTCACCAGGCGTATTGCAGATTCGCTATCTTGCGTTTCAGCCCAGACGTGGTGGGGTAAGGGATTGAACATGACAGTGGTTAAGTCCTTGTCTCTTACCCGGTGAGAATGCTGAGTGGCCCCATACCGGTGGAATGCAGGGAGCTCTATTTCCTCCAGCTCTTCCGAGTCGTCTTCTCCTTCAGGTAGATGGGGCTTTCTTGATAGGGCGTCTGCTTTGGCGTTGGTTCTGCCCGCCCGGTATTTGATTGTGAAGTCATAATTGGATAGCCGTGCCATCCACCGCTGTTCTAGGGCACCTAGTCTTGCATTTTCCAGATGTGTCAACGGGTTGTTGTCCGTGTACACGGTGAACTTTGCGGAGGCCAGGTAATGCTTAAACCATTCTGTGACGGCCCATACCACTGCCAAGAATTCTAGCTTGAAGGAGCTGTAGTTCTCCGGGTTTCTTTCAGTGGGCCTCAGCTTCCGGCTGGCATACGCGATCACCCTTTCTCTGCCCTGTTGGTTCTGTGACAGTACGGCTTCCAGACCCACATTACTGGCATCTGTGTGGAGGATAAAAGGCTGGCTATAATTGGGGTAGGCCAGGATCTCATCCCCCGTGAGGGCCATCTTCAACTGGCGGAAGGACTCCTCTTCCGCCTTGTCCCACTTGAAGGGTGGCTTGTGACTTCTGGATTTAGATTGCCCTATCTGGAGGTCCTGCATAGGGGCTGCCATCTTAGTGAACCCGGGGATGAACCTTCGGTAGTAGCCTACCAACCCGAGGAATTGCCTCACTTCCTTGATGTTAGAGGGGCTTGGCCAGCTCTTGATGGCTGTAACTTTGTCGGGTCGGGGGCTACTCCCTCTGCACTCACCACGTGTCCTAGGTATTTGACCTTCGGTTTTAACAGGTGGCACTTTGAAGGCTTCACTTTCAGGCCGTAACTTGCCAGGGCTTCGAACACCTCGGCCAGGTGCTTTAGATGGTCCTCGTAAGTCTTCGAATAGGCGATCACGTCGTCCAGGTAAAGGAGGACCGTCTCGAAGTTTCGGTGCCCTAGACAGCATTCCATCAGCTTCTGGAAGGTCCCGGGTGCGTTGCAGAGCCTGAAGGGCATACAGTTGAATTCGCTTAATACCATCGGGGTGGTGAAGGCGGTCTTCTCCTTTTCAGCCTCTGCCACAGGAACCTGCCAGTACCCGCTAGTAAGGTCCAAAGTAGAGAAGAAATTAGCTGATTTTAGAGCTGCCAAAGACTCCTCTATCCTAGGTAATGGGTACGCATCTTTATGGGTGATACTATTGATTTGTCTATAGTCCACGCACATTCTCATGGTACCGTCTTTCTTTTTTACCAAAACCAAGGGAGCTGCCCAGGGGCTACAGCTATCTCTAATGACCCCAGATTCTTTCATTTCTCTCAGGATACCCTTGGAGTTCTGATAATGTGCAGGGGGTACAGGCCTGTGTCTCTCTTTTATTGGTGGGTGGCTCCCCGTGTGGGGATATGGTGTTCTATCCCTTTTACTCTGCCGAAGTCTAGCGGGTGGTTACTAAAGATTCTCTCGTACTCCTGAACCACCCAGTAGACTACTTGTTTTTGGTGCAGGGGAGTGGAGTCAGCACCCACATGGAGTTTCTGGCATCAGTCCTCCTTTTGCTTCTGGGAGCCATTACCCTCCGCCTGAGGAGATGGAGGCAACAGTTCCACGGCCCTGATAGCTTTGTGCTCAACAGCGAACAGTTTGGCAAGTGTAGCGTACCTGGGTAAGTGTACCTCCCTCTCCCCAATATTGAGAATGC
Organism: Phyllobates terribilis; assembly: GCF_046119375.1. Taxonomy (NCBI): domain Eukaryota; kingdom Metazoa; phylum Chordata; class Amphibia; order Anura; family Dendrobatidae; genus Phyllobates; species Phyllobates terribilis. The sequence continues at coordinate 796,234,180 of NW_027362761.1, forward strand.
GAACGGGCATCCTTCCATGACGGACATCAACCACCCCTCGGGCCGTCAAAATGGTGGGCCTGCTGTCTGAGTACACGGGTTCTACCATGGCTTGGTAGTCTCTGCCTCTCAACCCGATTGCAGTCCGACACCAGATCATCATTTCACTTTTGGGAGGCATGGAAATGGGGAATGGGTCACTCATTCTTACGCTACCGATCTCACCACCAGACAGTTCTACCTGCTGCCGTCTCATCAGGGCTCTTATCTCTTTCTGGAGGACCCTCTGTTGGCTGGAGCTCGCATTCATCGCCACCTGCTGTAAAATCACAATTACTTCTGAAAGACAGTTTTCAATTACATTAGTACCCACAGTTATTTTAGGGTGACTTTCACGACGGTCAATGTCCACAATGATCACTCCCTGTGCCGGCAGTTCCACCTTACCAATCTTGATGGTCATCTCTCTGAACCCCATCTGCGGCACGGGTTGGCCATTGCTGGCAATGATGCTTAAGTCATCGTCTGGGTAGCGTGTTATGTCAGCGTCACTCCAGTACCGCTTGAAAAGTACGTAGGGGATGGTAGTCACTTGAGACCCGGTGTCCAGCAGTGCTCTCATGGGGATACTGTCCAGCACTACGGGTAAGACCGGGCATACCGCACGTACTTATCACGCCAATTAGACGGGCCTGATGACCTTATGCCTGGGGGTTGGCCCTCTGCCCCAGGTCGGACCCATTTAAAGTACAGTACCTTGCTATGTGTCCTGGCTGACTGCAACGGCGGCAAATCGGCTGTCCATCCTCAGTGTAGCGGTCGGCAGGCCTCCCTCTGAACGGCGGGATCCTCCTCTGTCGACGCCACGGGACATCCTCCGGACTGGAAGCCAGCTCGATTGGTCTTGACGGTTCCGCCTGCAACGACTGCACGGTCCTGGTTAATGTGGCCACACTCTTTGTTAGCTCCTGGACCTGATGGTGCAGGTCTGCAGGCTGGGATGGATTTAGGGCCTGTGCATCAGCCCCCACAAGGTCTGCAGGGTAGGGCGCTGCCCCCTGGTGGTAAGTGATGGCAGGGCGCCGGGAAGCTACAGCGCCACCTGCTGCGGGTTCTCTGAGCACCCGGATGGCCCGATCCTTGAACTGCGCAAAAGTCAAATCGGGGTTCTGTAGGGCCATGAGGCGCAGCTGGGTTCTGTGGGCGCTGGACAGCAGACCTTCTATGAACTGGTCAGTCAACAGTTTATCAGAGTCCTGCACGCTACCAGGGTCAGCTTGTTTGATAGCTCTCAGGGCTTCTTGCAGGTTCAAGGCATAGTCTCTGATACTATCCTGGGCCCGCATGCGTGGGGGGAGGGTCCATATATGCTGTTCAATTATCAGAAAACTGTTGGAACGCAGTTTTCTGATAATTGAACAGCATATATGGATTCTCCCCCCACGCATGCGCACACATCACCTTCAATATTGATACATTTACGTTGTGTTTATGGACACACTCCCTTCCGCTCTGATGGAACGCAGACTTCCGGTAATTGTACCGCAAGCGTGGCCCGGATAACTTTCCAAATCCCCTATAATTATCCCCCTTTTTACTGACTGCCCTGGGTCACGGACCGGGCCAGCCACCGCGATATCCCCCACCGGCAACCAGAGGCCCGGCTGCCGAGTACCCCACGGCCCAGCGGGCGCGTCACTTAGATTACAGAAAGGTTAACAAAATCACCCACAAGGACGCTTACCCCCTACCACGCATAGAGCAGTCTCTTGCAGCGTTAAAGTAAGCTAGTTACTTCTCCACTCTAGACCTAACCAGTCGGTACTGGCAGGTTCCTGTGGCTGAGGCTGACAAAGAAAAGACCGCTTTCACTACTCTTATGGGGCTATATGAATTTAACTGCATGCCATTCGGATTGTGCAATGCACCCGGGACATTCCAGAGACTTATGGAATGTTGCCTTGGACATAAGAACTTTGAGAGGGTGTTACTGTACTTGGATGATGTCATTGTATATTCCAGGACCTATAAAGAACACCGGCAACACCTAGCAGAGGTCTTTGAGGCGTTATCCAACTTCGGTATAAAGGTAAAGCCATCTAAATGCCATCTATTGAACCCCAAAGTATAGTATTTAGGTCATGTTGTTGGCGCAGAGGGAGTCGCATCAGACCCATACAAAGTGACTGTCATCAGAGACTGGCAGATACCCACCACCATCAGAGAGGTCCGACAATTCCTGGGGCTAATGGGCTACTATAGATGCTTTATTAAGGACTTTACTAAATTTGCAGCCCCCCTTCAAGACCTCCTAGTGGGCCAGACCAAAAAGACCAGGAATAAGAGTCCCCCGGTAGAGTGGGATTCTAGATTGGATTGGAGTCATTCAAGAGCATAAAACAAGCACTCACCAGATCGAAAATTTTGGCTTATCCAGACTATGATCGAATATTCATCCTTCACACCGATGCAAGCAACACTGGGATAGGGGCTGTCCTATCTCAAGAACAGCAGGGTGCAGAGAAATTCATTGCCTATGCGAGTCGAAAGCTTTGCCTACTGAGAAGAACTCTGCCAATTATAGCTCCTTCAAATTAGAATTCTTGTTGATCGTTTCGGCAGTGACCAGGAGGTTTAAACACTATTTGGCTTCTTCCAAATTTACCATCTAAATGAACAATAATCCCTTGAAGTGTCCCTTAATCTGCTACTCCACCACAGTCAAAGAACTCTTTGGTGCAGCAAATTCATCTCCAGCTCCAAATGTGACTGCAGACACTCAACAGTTGTGGAAAAAGAGAAAGAAGCTGTTCACTTATGAAGGCAAATTGGTCCTAAGAGCCATTAACCCACGTACGCATGAGCTGATGTGCAGATTGTGGTCCCAAGAAGAGATGTGCCCATGGTCCTAGAAGCTTACTACAATCAAGCGGGGCTCTTTGGGTGGAAAAAGCTAGGAGCTCTCATCCGCGACCGCTTCTTCTGGACGGCTATGAGACGGTCCATCGAACAATGGTGTAGGGAGAGCGGCCCATGTAATCTTAGAAGAAAGAATCCCACCAGTCAAAAGGCCCCCTTGCAGCCCATCGTCACTAAGCAATCTTTGGAGCTAGTGGCCCTAGACCACGTACAACATCCCTAGCTGATCAGGGTATAACTATGCTTTAACCATAGTCGACCATTATTCCCTCTTCCTAGTGGTCGTTCCAGTGAAAGACCAAACGGCAAGAACTGCTGCAAAGGCATTACAAGAGTATTTCTGTAGACCCCATGCATACGCAGATCAAGTGCTGACAGACAGAGGTTCAGCCTTCGAGGCTGAAGTCTTCCAGGAATTTTTTTCCATATACGGGTGTAAAAAGATCAGAACCATGCCATACCACTCACAAGGCTTTTGCGAAAAATGTAATCATTTAGTCATCAGTTTATTATACATCCTACCATTGGTAGAAAGGAACAAATGACCTGAGAAATTGCGTGATTTGATAGAAATGTACAATCATATCCCAATCACCTCAACAAGATATGCCCCAGCTTACCTGATGCGTGCACGGCCAGGTAAACTCCCCATTGACCTGGAAATGGGAGTCCTAACTCCTGCAACTATATCCAGACAATTAGACACTGATTGGAACACAGAAAGACAACTGCAGTATCAAAAGGTTCAGCAATGAGTAGAAGAGAGTCTTGCCCAAGCTAGACAAAGACAGGAGAGAGACTTTAATCGGCGCCCACTGGCAACCCCCCTATCACCAGGTGAACAAGTGTTGAAGAAAAAGAGAAGAAACCACAAGTTGGACGACCAATGGGAGGCCCACCCTTACACTATTCTACCATCTAATCATGACAACAGCAAAGTGTGCACCATCTCCAAAGACGGCGGAAAAACGTGTACTACTGTATCCCGAGACAATCTTAAAATATGTCCAGCCCAATTGCACAAAAGAGTTGAAACTAGGGAAGTCCCTCAGCAGATAGAAGAGACTGACACAAAGATTCGCACCATTGTAGGTGAATTTCCCAGTTCTTGGCTGCAAGTCGACAATATGGTAGTAGTTCCAGTGAAGTTGTTTCCACAACGGTCCTTACCAGAAACACCAAACCCTTCCGAAGGAGGGCAGCAACTAACGCCAGCCCCTGACACTTTGCATGCTCAAAGACCAGAAAACTTGCCCCCTGCTAGCTGTCAGCATGCCGTACCTGTGGTAAGTTCAAAGAGTGACGGCTCTTCATCAAACATGGGGCAACACCACCTGCTCATCAGCAATCCTTGCAGCAATCAGAGCCTCAACTTGTCCTATTGCCCTTTCTTCTCATGCTTGTCTTTATTTTACACAGGCGGCAACTGCAAATAGTACCTGATTGGTGTACTCAAAACAATCATCCATTACTACAGCTTGTAATCCTCTGAGTATGCCTCCTCTTTTGCAGCACCAGATATCCATCCCTGATTGTGTGTCTAGGAATGAGGCATAGACTCCCAGTCATCTGCTTGTGTGTAAATGAAACTCCCACCTGGTCAAGTTGCTAGTGGAGCAGTCGCTGCTGTACCATCTAGTGGAATCAGCTGCCTTTTCAGAAATAATGGTGTGTGCTCAGCCTTATTGAAAGATACCCAATCGACATTATTTCTCGCAGAAAGGGGTGCTTGCTCTCTGCTCTCGCATGCAGGAGAACATGGGCAGATTACTCGACTTGTCTTTGAGCTCTGAAGTGCACTGCAGTTTAGACACTTAAAGCAGCAAGTATGAGTAGGGACAATACATGAGTTTTATGGCCCACTGAGTGAATATTTTGAGTGGCAGGGATGCAATATCGCAACTAATAGAGGTGATGAAACCTCCGCACCAGGAAGGAGTTTCTACTGGTTTCTGTTTCTACTGCCAGGTGGCAGTTATCTGTCTCCTCGTACAACTAGTCTTCATCCTCTTCAACAGACATGACTCCATCCATCACAGCACATAGCATTCCAGTAAATCTCTTAACTGCAAATGGGCACTGTTGGGAGCGATAATACCCAGAATATTCTGGCATCCTTACATTTGGGCAAAATAACTCACACATGCGCCATGTTCTGAATTTAATTGTGCAAAATATCTTTAAGACATATACCCACTTGAAAACAGTGATGGCTAAGACCAAAAAAATGTCTGCTCATATCAACTGTTTCCACATAGTGAAGTACTCCATTCTCCTGACTTTGCAAACCCAGAATATTCTTCCAGAGCACTGCAGAGCACTGCATGATTTGCCACGTCTTAGCCCTCTGGAATTTAATGGTGTATATGTTGAAGCATCAGTACCTGTAAAGCAGTGACAAGAGATGTGCGAATCTTTTGAAATTTGAATTCACCCATTTTGATGACATTTCCCCAGAAGTTTGATCTGTGGCAAATAAACTACTGTAATACTTAATACTGCAAAGCCTTAAATTCAAATTGTAATGCAGCGGCTTGCGGCATTACTGTAATGGTCCAGGGTGTGTTTTGGCCAACCATGTACCTCCCCCAGGTGACTGGTCACATGACTGTGACATCGCAAGGTCCTGTGCACACAGAAGGTCTGATCACATGACTGTGACATCAGCACAGGTCCTGTGTGTGCACTAGAGGATATATAAACCCTGGTAGATTTGAGACAGGTATGTAAGGCGTGAGGCCTGTTCCCGTGTGTGGGACACCGTTAGCCTGGAGAGGCTTAGTGAGGCCTAGTGAAGCCTGGTGAAGCCTGAAAGGCAGAGGCTGGATCCTTATGTTTAAGCAATACCAGTAGCCTTGGAGGGCCAGAGGCTTGGAAGGCAAGAGTCCTGGAAGGCAGAGGCTGGATGTTAGGTGAGACAACATACCAGTAGCCTTTGAAGGAACGAGGGCTGGAGACCCCCATCTGGGAAGCCGTAAAGCCACAGTGGTGGCAGAACAAATCTGACTGTAGCAGCTAAAACCCGGCAAAGGTAAAACACTGCATTATATGGACGTTGATATAAGTGACTTTGCTGAAGGCTGTAACTGGAGCCAAGTGGGCCTGTCTGCCACTTGAAAGGCTCCTGGACATTATATGTGTATGTCGGCGAGCCACTGAGTTGGACTCGGTGATAAGCAGTAGTGAAGTGTAATAAACTGCTGGATTGTGAAATACTGGAAAACGTGGCTGGTGTGCTTTAATTGACCTGGTGCAGCGAGTGACCCCCAGCATGATGACTAGCGCTGCCTTACAAAATGGACTTGAAAATATGTGTATTTCATGCTTCCGTGTCCTAAGACGGTATTGAACCCATTTTCAACTCTTTAACGCAAATATAGCTTTAGTAAGATCGAAGTGACCTCAACATATCTACACTGTGTGCAGAATTATTAGGCAAGTTGTATTTTAGAGGATTATTTTTATTATTGATCAACAACTATGTTCTCAATCAACCCAAAAGACTCATAAATATCCAAGCTTAATATTTTTGGAAGTTGGAGTGTTTTTTTTTTTAGATTTGGCTATCTTAGGAGGATATGTGTTTGTGCAGGTAACTATTACTGTGCAGAATTATTAGGCAACTTAATAAAAACCAAATATAATCCAATCTCACTTGTTTATTTTCACCAGGTAAACCAATATCAGTCCACAAAATTTAGAAATAAACATTTCTGACATGCAAAAACAAAAAACAAAAAAATTAGTGATCAGTATAGCCACCTTTCTTTATGATGACACTCAACAGCCTTCCCATCCATAGATTCTGTCAGTTGCTTAATCTGTTTTCGATCAACATTGCGTGCAGCAGCCACCACAGCCTCCCAGACACTGTTCCGAGAGGTGTACTGTTTTCCCTCCCTGTAGATCTCACATTTTATGATGGACCACAGGTTCTCTATGGGGTTCAGATCAGGTGAACAAGGGGGCCATGTCATTATTTTTTCTTCTTTTAGACCTTTACTGGCCAGCCACACTGTGGAGTAGTTGGATGCATGTGATGGAGCATTGTCCTGCATGAAAATCATGTTTTTCTTGAACGATACCGACTTCTTCCTGTACCACTGCTTGAAGAAGTTGTCTTCCAGAAACTGGCAGTAGGTCTGGGAGTTGAGCTTCACTCCATCCTTAACCCGAAAAGGTCGCACAAGTTCATCTTTGATGATACCAGCCCATACCAGTACCCCACCTCCACCTTGCTGGCATCTGAGTCGGAGTGGAGCTCTCTGCCCTTTATTGATCCAGCCTCTGGCCCATCAAGAGTCACTCTCATTTCATCAGTCCATAAAACCTTTGAAAAATCAGTCTTAAGATATTTCTTGGCCCATTCTTGACATTTTATCTTATGTTTCTTGTTCAAAAGTGGTAGTTTTTCAGCCTTCCTTACTGTGGCCATGTCCCTGAGTGTCGCACACCTTGTGCTTTTTGATACTCCAGTAACGTTGCAGCTCTGAAATATGGCAAAACTGGTGGCGAATGGCATCTTGGCCGCTTCACGCTTGATTTTCCTCAATTCATGGGCAGTTATTTTGCGCCTTTTTTGGCCAACGCGCTTCTTGCGACCCTGTTGGCTATTTGCCATGAAACGCTTGATTGTTCGGTGATCACGCTTCAAAAGTTTGGAAATTTCAAGACTGCTGCATCCCTCTGCAAGACATCTCACTATTTTGGACTTTTCAGAGCCCGTCAAATCTCTCCTCTGACCCATTTTGCCAAAGGAATGGAAGTTGCCTAATAATTAAGCACACCTTGATGTCATTAGTCAACACCACTCCTCATTACAGAGATGCGCATCACCAGATTTACTTAATTGGTAGTTGGCTCTCAAGCCTATGCAGCTTGGAGTAGGACAACATGTATAAAAAATATCATGTGATCAAAATACTCATTTGCCTAATAATTCGGCACACAGTGTATAATGACCCTACTGTACCCTACCTCAACTCCCAAGGCAAAGTATGGTGACCCCAACACAGTATGCTCACACTATGCATACAGTATAATGGCTCTACACTGTTTAATGGCCTGCACTAGCCCTCCAAACAGTATAATGGCCCCCACAGAGTACAAAGGACCCCACACAAACCTTTACACTGTATAATTGCTTGCATACAGTATAATGGACCCCTACATATTATAATGGCCCCCACATAGCCTTTCATATAGTATAATGCCCCCCCCCCATAATCCTACAAATAATATAATGCTCCCCCCATGGTCCTCCATACAATATAATGTACCCCCATTAATCCTCCATATAGTATAATGCACTCCCCATGGTCCTCCATAGAATATAATGCACTCCCCAAGGTCCTCCACGCAATATAATGTACCCCCCATGGTCCTCTATACAAGTTTAATGCCCCTATGGTCCTCCATGCAGTATAATGCACCCCCATGGTCCTCCATGCAGTATAATGCACCCCAATGGTCTTCCATGCAGCATAATGCACCCCCATAGTCCTCCACACAGTATAATGCACTCCCTTGGTCCTCCATACAGTATATTGCACCCCCATGGTCCTCCATACAGTATAATGCACCCCCCATGGTCCTAAATACAATATAATGGTCCTCCGCACCGTCTAATGCACCCCCATGGTCCTGCATACAGTATAATGCACCCCCATGGTCCTCCATGCAGTATAATGCACCCGCATGGTCCCCCATGCAGTATAATGCAACCCCATGCAGTATGATGTAGCCCCATGGTCCTCCATGCAGCATAATGCACCCCCATGGTCCTCCATACAGTATAATGCACCACCATGGTCCTCCATACAGTATAATGAACCCCCATGGTCCTCCATACAGTATAATGTACCCCCCATGGTCCTCAATACAATATAATGGTCTTCCGCACCGTCTAATGCTCCCCCATGGTCCTCCATGCAGTTTAATGCAACCCCATGGTCCTCCATGTAGTATAATGCACCCCCATGGTCCTCCATACAGTATAATGCACCCCCATGGTCCTCCATACAGTATAATGCACCCCCATGGTCCTCCATAAAGTATAATGCACCCCCCATGGTCCGCCATACAGTATAATGCACCCCCATGGTCCACGATACAAAATACTGCACCACCATGGTCCTCCGCACAGTATAATGCACCCCTCATACTGTATTATGGCCACTGGTCAATGATTTAAAAAAAAATAAATGCAATACTCACCTCTCCTGGTTCCAGCCGATGCTCCAGTCTCCTCAGCGTGCGGTGAGAAGTGCTGGACATCTCAGAGCAGCGGGCACCCTGTAATGATGTCATACATCAAGGAAGAATGATGGGCGTGGAAACATCTGCTGACGCTCCCTCCTCCATCATCATTGCTCGCACTGGGCCCCCCATGTGGCTGTCAGCGTGAGTAATGATGATGAAGGAGGAAGCGTTAGCAGATGTTTCCACCCCCATCATTCTGTGCGGACGGGCAGCTGGGCAGTGCGGGTGCTAACGGGTGGAGGCAGGGCCCTGTCCGGTGTGGGGCCCCCGGGTCACGGGTCCCATAGCAGTGGTGTGGCCTGCCGCCATTGGCTTTACACCACTGCATATATGCACACAAATTATGTTGTTATAATATATATATATATATATTTATATATATATATATATATATATATATATATATATATATATATATATACTGCTCAAAAAAATAAAGGGAACACTCAAATAACACATCCTAGATCTGAATGAATGAAATATTCTCATTGAATACTTTGTTTTCTACGAAGTTGAATGTGCTGACAACAAAATCACACAAAAGTCATCAATGGAAATCAAATTTAGTAACCAATGGAGGCCTGGATTTGGAGTCACCCCCAAAATTAAAGTGGAAAAACACACTACAGGCTGATCCAACTTTGATGTAATGTCCTTAAAACAAGTCAAAATGAGGCTCAGTATTGTGTGTGGCCTCCACACGCCTGTATGACCTCCCTACAATGCCTGGGCATGCTCCTGATGAGGTTGCGGATGGTCTCCTGTGGGATCTCCTCCCAGACCTGGACTAAAGCATCCGCCAACTCCTGAACAGTCTGGTGCAACGTGACGTTAGTGGATGGAGCGAGACATGATGTCCCAGATGTGCTCAATCGGATTCAGGTCTGGGGAACGGGCGGGCCAGTCCATAGCTTCAATGCCTTCACCTTGCAGGAACTGCTGATAAACTCCAGCCACATGAGGTCTGGCATTTTCCTGCATTAGGAGGAACCCAGGGCCAACCGCGCCAGCATATGGTCTCACAAGGGGTCTGAGGATCTCATCTCGGTACCTAATGGCAGTCAGGCTACCTCTGGTGAGCACATGGAGGGCTGTGCGGCCCTCCAAAGAAATGCCACCCCACACCATTACTGACCCACTGCCAAATTGGTCATGCTCAAGGATGTTGCAGGCAGCAGATCGCTCTCCAAGGCATCTCCAGACTCTGTCACGTCTGTCACATGTGCTCAGTGTGAACCTGCTTTCATATGTGAAGAGCACAGGGCGCAGTGACTTTGCCAATCCTGGTGTTCTGTGGCAAATGCCAAGCGTCCTGCACGGTGTTTGACTGTGAGCACAACCCCCATCTGTGGACGTCGGGCCCTCATATCACCCTCATGGAGTAGGTTTCTAACCATTTGTGCAGACACATGCACATTTGTGGCCTGCTGGAGGTCATTTTGCAGGGCTCCGGCAGTGCTCCTCCTGTTCCTCCTTGCACAAAGGCGGAGGTAGCAGTCTTGCTGCTGGGTTGTTGCCCTCCTACTGCCCCCTCCATGTGTCCTGGTGTATCGGCCAGTCCCCTGGTAGCGCCTCCAGCCTCTGAACACTACGCTGACAGACACAGCAAACCTTCTTGCCACAGCTCACATTGATGTGCCATCCTGGATGAGCTGCACTACCTGAGCAACTTTTGTGGGTTTTAGAGTCCGTCTCATGCTACCACGAATGTGAAAGCACAACCAACATTCAAAAGTGACCAAAACATCAGCCAGAAAGCATTGGTACTGAGATGTGTTCTGTGGTCCCCACCTGCAGAACCACTCCTTTATTGAGTGTGTCTTGATAATTGCCAATAATTTCCATCTATTGTCTATACCATTTGCACAACAGCATGTGAAATTGATTATCAATCAGTGTTGCTTCCTAAGTGGACAGCTTGATTTCACAAAAGTTTGATTCACTTGGAGTTATATTCTGTTGTTTAAGTGTTCCCTTTATTTTATTGAGCAGTGTATATATATATATATATATATATATATATATATATATATATACACACATATGGACACACACACATACATATGCATACACAAATGCGCACACATATGTGCACACACATATATACATACACATATGCACGCACGCACACTCTTATGTGACATGCAGAAATAGTGCTGTTGCTTTAAAAGCATTCAGCAACTATTAGAAGTAACACAAGCACAGGACACAGGAAGTGTTGTGGTCCAGAAGCATCCAGCAACTAGAGGGGTTAACACAGTCACAGGAGAAGGAAAGTGTTTTAGCAGACCCCCAGGGGGATTGTGAGGAAGTTGTTTACTGTCTGGCTGGACCAGAAGAGAAAAGTGGCTTATGATTAGAGATGAGCGTTGTTCGACTCGAACTGTTCGCCAATCTCAAATTCGAGCTGTTTTGGGCGGTGCTCGAGCCGTTCGACGAACCCGAACTATTTGAAAAAAATCCAACTGTTCGAGGTTATGTTCGATAACTGTTCGTGCACCAAAATCATAACTGGATTTTTTCTCAGTAATGCTGAAAATTAATGTTAATACGCAATTTGAGTGTACAGCGGGGTGGGGGGAGGGGCAGAGGATGGATCTCTGCAGAAATAATGAAGATCTCCATTTTTTTTCTCTTTCCCGCATTTACAGTGGGGAGGTGCAATCTGTCAGCCTATCAGCAGCGCACACACAGAGCGAACTGCTTTTTTTCACACAAGCAAGGGCATGTGTCATTGGCAGTGTATGTCACATGTCCTTGCCCTATAAGACCCAGCCATTTTCCACGTAGCCACCATTTTCTCACTGCTGCAGCTGCGTGTTAGACGGCACCGCTGTTGCTGTGTGCGCTATACCTTGTTAATTTCAAGCCAATTTTTGCACAAATCTACAGATAGCTTGGGAGTAGGGAATAGTTGTGATTGCAGTCCTTTTGAGGGCTAGGTTACATAATTTCCTATCACTTTTTTCCAGGCAGGTCTGTGCCAGTGCTGTGCAAGTTTTTTTCACAGCATTTGGCTAAATCTAGCTAAGCAAATCCTTTTTGGCCTCTTGCAGTGTGTGTTAGTCAGTGGAGTAGCCTATCTGTGTTGCAAGCTACACCACCTGTGTATAGAATACAAATTTTTTTACTGCACCTAGCCAAGTAAAAGCTTTTGGGCATAGCATCATTCTATAAGTCCATCTATACTAACCTCCACCAGGTTGCAAATTCAAAATAATTTTTATCTGCATCTAGCTCTGAAAAAATATTTGGGCTTGTAGCAGTGTGTGGGACTTGTTCTATTAGTCCATCTGTACTAACCTCCACCAGGTTGCAAATTCAAAATAATTTTTATCTGCATCTAGCTCTGAAAAAATATTTGGGCTTGTAGCAGTGTATGGGACTTGTTCAATTAGTCCATCTATACTAACCTCCACCAGGTTGCAAATTCAAAATAATTTTTGTCTGCATCTAACTCTGAAAAAATATTTGGGCTTGTAGCAGTGTGTGGGACTTTTTCTATTAGTCCATCTATACTAACCTCCACCAGGTTGCAAATTCAAAATAATTTTTATCTGCATCTAGCTCTGAAAAAAATATTTGGGCTTGTAGCAGTGTGTGGGACTTGTTCTATTAGTCCATCTATACTAACCTCCACCACCTGTGTATGTAATAAAATTGTTTTACTGCATCTAACCCAGCCAATACTTTTGGGCTAATACCACAGTTTGGCCACTCAGCTCTGCTCGGTTCCCATCCATTGTTTTTTGTGCAAACAACTCCAGAGTTGTCAATTAGTTAACCACCAAAATGAGTGGAAAAAGGCCTGCTGCTGGTGGAAAGGGGAATAGGCGTGTTGGGAAGGGAAAAAAAGGTTGTGTCCGTGGGGTAGGTGTTAAAGCAACAGTAACATCTGCAGAAGAAAGACCATCTTCCAGCCAAACTAAGATGTCTACTTCTTTTAGCGGACAATGTGATAAGATCCCTTTCTTACGGCCACGCCAATCGCTACAAATTCCAGATGAGGCACAAAAACAGCAGGTGCTTCAACGGATATCAAGTGCTCCTTTAAGTGGGCTCTCCTCCACCTCAACTTCAACATCACAAATACTCTAGTCCTCAGGTGTCACCCCAATCGCACTTGCTTCCTCACAGCTCCCAAGTCTCCAGCTGCCCGTCTGAGTATGGGGTAGAACAGATGGTTGAGTCTGCAGAGTTGTTTACTCATACTATAGCCTGGGAATCAGAGGTCGGCTCCATAGCTTCTGTGAATCCAGACGAGGAAATGATTTGCACTGATGCCCAGAATCTTTATGAGTCGGATCCAGGACCAGACGCAGAAGGTTCTGACCATAATGTAGACTCTCGTTCCCAAACTGTAACTCCTGTTGGTGGAGACAATGAGGAAGACGATGATGAGACTCAAATACCTGATTGGAGCGACAACTTGAGTTTTTTGTCAGGGCAGGAAGAGGTTGGCTCTGAGGACGACGGGTGTGATAACACACAGGGTGATGATGACGAGGTTGGAGATCCCACTTACTGTCAACCCACAGTCAGCCAGTCGATGAGGTCAGCAGAGGAGGTGGAGGAGGATACTAGTGACGACGAGGTCAGGTTGCGCCTTCCTGGACAGAGACGTAGTACTGGAAGCACGTCAACAACTGCATCCTCAAACACAAATCTGCCTCTGACCACAAGTCGTGGTGGTTCTTCAGGTCGCATGGGTGCTAAGCCTTGCATAGTCTGGGCATTTTTTCAGATTGATAAGGATGACTCAACTCGTGTTATCTGTAACATTTGTCAGCAAAAGCTAAGTAGAGGCCAAAAAATACATAGTTTGAGTACTTCATGCATGAACCGGCACATGGATTTGAAGCATAAGTTGCAGTGGGAAGCTCACTGTGCTACAATGCGGCCTAGGCAGCCGGGCCAACCGCCGTCTGCCACATCTTGTGCATCCGCGGCCTCTTCATCCTCTGTGACTGGGGGGACAGCAGTCACACCTGTTTTGGGACGCAGACCTGCCACCTCTTTACATGCAACAGCCAGCGTGATTGGCAGGTCATCATTTTCTTTGGAGGTGGAAACACCAGCTGGTGTTCAGCGCTGTCCGACATCGATAGCACCACCTTTGGATCAAGGCAACCTAACATGTCCGCCTGCATCTTCCTCACAGACCGGCAGTTTGCCGGGGACACCCTTCTCAACCCCGTCTAAGCACAACAGCCAGCCCTCGGTTCCTCAGATGTGGACAAGTAAAAGACCATTTCCTCCTAGCCATGAGAAAGCTAAGAGGTTGAATTTCACCATCTGCAAGCTCTTGACTACAGAAATGCTGCCTTTCCGCCTGGCGGACACAGAGGATTTTCAAGACCTTATGTCCGTCGCAGTGCCCCAGTACCAGATGCCCAGTCGGCACTACTTCTCAAAGAAAGGTGTGCCTGCACTCCACCAGCATGTCGCACACAACATCACCTCTTCTTTGAGAAACTCTGTGTGTGACAGGCTGCATTTCACCAAAGACACTTGGACGAGTAGGCATGGACAGGGGCGTTACATGTCGCTGACTGGGCACTGGCTAACTATGGTGACAGCAGGACAAGGGGCTGCTGTCCAAGTCTTGCCATCCCCACGAGTTGTGCGTCAATCCTCTTTATCTCGAAGTTCCTCCACTGCTTCTGCCTCCACAACCTCCTCTCGGTCCTCCACCTGCATCCAAAGCCTGTCTGGTCATGCCACAAGCTTTCTAACTGCGCAGAAGGGATCCTGCACACCTCCTAACTATGCTGGCAGCAGGGCTCAATGTCATCAGGCGGTTTTTACTTTGAAATGTCTGGGAAATGTGAGTCACACAGCTGAGGAGTTGTGGTCAGCTCTGGAGAACCAGTTTCATGAATGGTTGTCTCCACTGGACCTGAAACCAGGGAAGGCCGTGTGCGACAATGCTGCAAACCTGGGTGCGGCCCTTCGCCGGGGCAATGTCACACACGTGCCTTGTATGGCTCACGTGTTGAACCTGGTTGTCCAGCAATTTTTAGCCCACTATCCCGGACTAGATGGCCTTCTGCAGAGGGCACGGTCGCTGTGTGCTCACTTCCGCCGTTCGCATCCTGCAGCTCAGCGACTTACATCTCTACAGAAGTCGTTGGGCCTGCCACTTCACCGGCTAAAATGCGATGTGCCTACCCGCTGGAATTCAACTCTGCACATGTTGCAGCGACTGTGGCAGCACCGACAAGCCCTGGTGCAATATGTTCTGACGTATAGCCTGGGCTAACGAGATCCAGAGGTGGGGAAAATCACGCTGGAGGAGTGGTCTCAGATCAGGGACCTATGCACCCTTCTGCACAGTTTTGAAATGGCGACGATGATGTTTAGTGCTGACGATGCCATTATCAGCATGACTATTCCGGTGATTTACATGCTGGAGCACATGTTAAACAGAATTTGGAGTCAGGTGGTGGCACAAGAGGAGGTGGAGGAAGTAGAGGAGGAAGAGTTGTATGCGGAAGGGCTAACATCTGCAAGGTCCAGACGGTCGGCAGCACCAAGGTGGCAGGCATGTGAGGGTGGGGGAGATGGTTTTGCCAGGGCGCATGGTAGCAGCCAAACTAGTGAGGTAGGTGCAGGAGCCCTGGAAGAAGTGGAGGACAAACTGATGGAAGACTCATCAGATGAGGGAGACCTTGATCACATTTCTGTTGTGCGAGGTTGGGGGGAGAGGGCAGAGGAAGGAAGCATGATTGTTACCTCGCCACCAACACAACAGGGACTTGGTGCTCCTGGATGCGCAAGACACATGAGTGCCTTCTTGCTGCACTACCTGCAACATGACCCTCGAATTGTGAGAATTAGAAATAATCCTGACTACTGGGTTGCCACACTTTTAGATCCCCCACACTCTTCGATCAACCTTTTCATTTTAATAAAGAACAAAAATAATGGTTATTTTTGAAATTATAAGCATTAGCAGGTTATTAGAAACTGAAATCAAACAGTTTTCAACTCAAAACATTATTCTAGGTGATGTTACATTTGCACATAGGACCCCTTGTTCGAAAGGAGCTTCTGATCTCTCTCGTCCATTGAATTTGTCAGGTTTTGGATGGTTTCTGCTTCAATTGTTTTGCATGAGGACAGAATACCCTCCCAGAGGGAACTGCTTAGATGTGAACTGCCTCCCGCCATCATAGACACTCCTTTTGATGATGCTCCAGAGGTTCTCAATGGGGTTGAGGTCAGGGGAGCATGGGGGTCACACCATAAGTTTGTCCCCTTTTATGCCCATATCAGCCAGAGATGCAGATGTGTTATGTGCTGCATGAGACGGTGCATTATCATGCATGAAAATGATCTTGCTGTGGAATACACGGTTCTTCTTCTTGAACCATGGCAGGAAGTGCTGTTTGAGAAACTCCACATACATTATGGAGTTCATCTTTACCCCTTCAGGGATCCTAAAGGGGCCGACAATCTCTCTCCCCATGATTCCAGCCGAAAACATTACTCCACCTCCTCCTTGTTGGCGCCGTAGCCGTGTTTGCATGGGGTGTCCATCAACCAGCCATCCTCCACTCCATCCATCTGGACCATCGAGCGTTGCACGGCACTCATCGGTGAACAAAACAGTTTTGAAGTCAGTCTTCATGTATTGTTTGGCCCACTGGAGCCATTTCTGCTTGTGTACAGTGGATAGAGGAGGTCGACAGGATGGCTTACGCACAGCTGCAAACCTCTGAAGGACCCTGCATCTTGTTGTTCGGGGGATGTTGGAGGCACCAGCAGCTTCAAAAACTTGTCTGCTGCTATGACAAGGCTTTTTTGCCGCTGCTCTTTTAACCTGACGTAATTGCCTGGAGTAAAGAGTCTTCAATTTTCCCTTATCAGCACGCACACGTGTGTACTGTGAATCAGCTACATACTTCTTGATTGTGCGATGATCAGGATGAAGTGTCTTGGCAATGTTGATTGTAGTCATGCCTTGACCTAAACACTCCACAATTAGTTGCTTCTCAGCAGCCGACACATCCTTTTTCTTTCCCATTTTGGCAGAAAATGTAGGCTGCTTAATAATGTGGGACAGCCTTCTTAAGTAGTCTTGCCTTTCATTGGACACACCTGCCAAACTAATTAGCACAGGTGTCTGCAATTGCTTACAGTGATATAAAGAGCCCTGACACACATCACCATCAATGAGTTTAACTGACAAACAAACAAATTCTTCCCTTATCACTCCTAAACACTTTTTGCATAATAATTTGGAACACAGTGTACATGTGCTTTTCCACAAAACACCAGTGGTTCACAAAGTGAATCTTACAGTTCTAACTTGCCAACCGTGGTCTGTATGGAGTTGTTCAATGAAGGGCCCAAAATTAAGATAACATAGACAGGAGAGGTCTCTATGAATACGAATTCCTAAGTATTTGATACCCTGTGAGGGGCCAGGCAAAGGGAAAGTTGGACTGGATGGAATCCTGTATGGATTTGGGGAGGGAGACATCGAGGGCCTCAGACTTCGCTGCATTGATTTTAAAATTTGACCATGTAACAAAGTGATCTATTTCAGCCATAACAGCAGGGATGGATATATGTGATTGAGTGATATATACTAGGACATCATCAGCAAATGCAGAGCACTTGTACTCGGTGCCTCCCACCTCAATCCACCTAATATTGGGGTTATGGCGAATTGATGAGAGCAGGTGCTCTGTCACTAGGATGTATAAGAGAGGGGACAGAGGACATCCCTGCCTTGTCCCATTGGTGATTATGAAAGGTGATGAAAATGTTCCATTTATCTTCAGCCTAGGTGACGTATTGCGATACAGGGCCGTGATTTTGCCTATAAAAGGGTCCTCTAGACCCCTACCCAAGCTTTTTAAGAGAATAATATATGGCGTGCCAGGAGACTCTATGGAATGCTTTCTCAACATCCACCGAGAGTATCTATTACACATTTTTAACTGCATCTAGCCCAGGAAATACTTTGTGCCTAGTAGCAGTGTCTGCTAGTCAGCGGATTATCCCAGCTGTTAAGCAAGCTACACCACCTGTAGTTTGGACACTTAATTTTTTCAAAGGAAATGGTTCAGGCCCCCGGGACACTCAGTGAAGAGCATCGGGGAGGCACCCCAAGGCACAGGGGCTGGGACTGGCGGTAGGACGCCTTGCGGTGGACCGCCAAGCTCGATCCTTATAAAAGCTTTTTAACTGCAGCAGCTTTAGTGGACGCTACTGGAGCTGGAATTACCGGGGCTGCTGGCATGAGACTTGCCCTTCAATAGATCCTTGTAAAATGATTTAAAGTATACTCATTCAAATTAGAGAGACAATTTAAATTAAAAAGATTAGACCTGCCTCCACCGCAGGGGGGCTCGCTCGACCCACCAGCGGACAGGCACCAGTATTGGGAGAGGGAGGCTGGCCGTCCGGGTCCACTGCGGCTCTGGCACAAACTCGGCGACACTGAGGTCGCACGGGCAGGAACGGACTGGCCGTGTCGGCTTCGCACTTTTTTGGTTTTAGAAGGGCATGACATGCCTATATCTGTGTCTCCCCCTCCTTTTACTCCTCCACCTCTTTTCTTTTCACATGACTATATGTACTTGTCACTTTTCCATGTGTTAGTTGTGTCTTCTGAGCAGTTTGTCAGCTTTTGGACCCATTTGAAGTGTTTTCTATGTGTTTTCTATGTGTTTTTGTTTGCCTGCCATTGGTTTTAACGGTGTTCGAAGGTGTTCGACGAACAGTTCGACGAACAGTTCGGCGAACATACGGGAGTTCGACGAACCGAACTCGAACACTACGGGGGTGGCTCCACACTACTTATGATCTGTATCTCACAGAAGTCAAGGGAACAGAATTCAGGTAAGGAGGGAAGCTAAACAAAACAGTGTGGAGTATTATTGGCCAGGAAGATAAGGACTGGAAGGAAGCCTGTCATAGAGATCATCTCCTTCATCACACCCTTCCGCCCCTCCATCTCCATGCAGGATAAAGAATGCTGTCTACTATTGAGTCCTTGTGAAGGAAAAGCCTGTGGTTGTGTATACATTAAAACTGGGCTGTACTGTGCTACCGTATAATAGACTGTGTACTGCTGTGCTGCAAAGGAGACTGTACTGTTATTACTGGAGCCTGTTGCTCAAAGAGACATTTGCATTGCACTGGCCGTGCCTCATTAAATGTTACTGTTCTACCGTTTATGAAGACTCTTGTCAGATGTGTCTGGTCAGCAACTGAATCTATCGTGTGCCTGAAAGAAGCTGCAACCTATGGTCGCCCTGAGTAACGGTTCCCCCAGGATTCCAACGAATTCATGTAACCGGTCTCGCCCCTATCTGAACTTAGGCGGTGTGCGTGTAACACTTACCCTCTCTGCAGATGTCTCTGGTGCAGCCTCCCATCTCCCAGGGCCCGACTGCAGAGATTTCTTGCTAATTGCAGGGCTGAAGGCAGGAGGGGGAGAGCAGAGCTGTACATTACAGACAGAGCGGGGGAGGCAGAGAGAGCAGGGGCCATGCTGTGATCAGCCACTCTGCTCTGCTGGAGGCCGAAGCAGGTGGGCGGAGCCTCCTATCCTGCACTTCAAAACCAGACACTGAGGCATTGTCTCATCTGAGCGCCGGACACAGTGCAGCCAGAGTTGAAGAGATGGGACCTGCCGACTCCAAGCCACCGAATCCTCTGGGAACGAGCCTGGTTGTGTTCAACAGTATCTGCATCCTAAGGAGAGACAATTAGAGGTCTGTTTCCATTAACAGATGACAGATGACAGACCTGAGAGGGGACTTGCTTTTTTTGTGGATTAAGTTGAAGCTTTTACTGGGAACATTTTACATAACATTTTGAATCACATTTATCATGCGCTCTACGCTGAGCACTTACATCGGGGTTTCCATCTAAGGCTATGTGTGCACGTTTAGGATTTGAAGGTTTCTGCATCTCTTGGCAGGAAAAACGCTGCGGAAAAAACATGCATTTTGCTGTGATTTTGATGCATTTTTTGATGTGGTTTTTGATATGTTTTTTATGTGTTTTTATACTTCAATGAATGCTTTTTGGAACTAAATAAAGATATTTGAAATAAGAAATGTGGGACATCACTTTAACCCTTGAATTACCGTTAGACCTGGGGTGAGTATATTGGTTAATTTAAATGATTAAAATATGCGTCTGTTGTATTTCAAATAAAGTCTTTTACTCTGTGTGTGTGTGTTTATTTAACTCTCTACTTTAGTTAGGGTTAGAAATGAAAGGGTCTGATTGACACCTTTTCATCACCAAACAAAAGTGCTAGGTGTCAGCTAATCACATAAACCCAATCTCATTAGCATTCCCATTCATGTAATTTCTGGGGCAGCTCAGAGCTCTTATTTTTATCCTAGGAAGGTGCCATTAGGCAAACATGTTCCCTGGCTATTAATAACAGTTCAAAGCTGTTTGTTTAGCCGCTACATCGCCACGATCAGCAACCAGCAGCGTATTTTAGCTGCGTCCAAAACGCTGTGTTCTAATGCCGAACTTTTGTTGTCAATACATGCGGATCCACCGCATATAGTGACATTTCAATCGGTCTCTGCTGCAGAAATTAACATGCTGTGTGTGAGATTGGGTACGTGCCCACTATCAGGAGCCACTGCGGGTTTTAAGCTGCGTATTTATGCAGCGACAAACCTGCTGCATCCAGATGTTACAGCAGAGTGGATGGAATTTCTAGAAATCCCATGTCCATTATGCGTGCATCTGAGGCTGCGGATCACCTGTGGACACTGACATGTGGCGCGTCTTTCAGGACTGCAGCATGTCAAATCCTCTTGCGGAGTTGCTAGTCTCCGCAACAGAAATTTGACCACTAGAATGTATTGAATGCAGTAAATCCGCATAGTTCAGTGAACACGTGGATTTACCTGCGTTTGATAGAACGCAGCATTTTGGATGCAGCAAAAATATGCTGTCTCCAAAGCCCTGCTACATCCGAATCGTGGGCACGTAGCCTAAAATTGAAAAAAATGGCATGGGTTCCCGTGTCATTTTCATAACCAGTAGAGGGAAAGCCTATATTAGTAGCCGGGGAAGGGGCCATTAGCCAAAAATGTTCCCTGGCTATTAATAACAGACCGCAGCTGTTTGCTTAGCCTTTACTGGCTAGATTACAGGGGGACCCCAGAAAAAAATTGACGTAGGGTCTCCCTATAAAATCTAACCAGAAAAGGCTAAACAGACAGCTGCAGGCTGATATTAATAACCAGGAAAGGGGCCATGGATACTAAGCTTATAATATCAGCTCTCAGCAGCCCCAGAAATGGCGCATCCATAGGATGTGCCAAATCTGGCTCGTAGCCTCTGCTCTTCTCACTGCCATGTAGCAATGGCGAGTGGGGTAATAAGGTTTGGGTTCATGTCAGCCTTGTATTGGTGGCTGACATGAAGCCCAGATTAGTAATGGAGGGCGTCTATAAGACACCCCCATTACTAAGCCCGTAGTAAAAGTTTTTGATGGTTTTTCAAATAAAAACGGCCAGAATAAAATCTTTTATTAAAATAAAATTCCACACGGTTTTAATAATTTATTGAAAAATAAAAAAATACTGTATACTCACCTAACTTCCAGTCCCCAAAGCCCTTGTGTCCTGTAAAAAAATGAATAAAAAAACAACCATATCCCTCCCCTGTCCGCTGTCATGACGTAATCCCAGTGTCCCATGGCGATCCGGGTTACTTCTACAGCAGCCACATCAATCACTGATGTAACTGCTGTAGAAGACAGCACTATACATTGACAGGAGGGTAGTCAGTGTACATTGTTGCGCTGCTGGGGCTGAGTTCGCCTGAGTTCATTAGCTGAAGATCATCTGATAAGCCCCGGTGCCCTCATTTACTGCATCAGTGTTGCATTGGAAAATTCCCACGCAGCACCGGTGCTGTAAGTGAGCTCCCGGAGCTCTCAGCTGATGAACTCGTTTTTCTTTACTTAGCTGCTTTTTTCTTGCCATAATACAAATTCTAATAGTCTATTCAGTAGGACTATCAGCTGTGTATCCATCTGACTTCTGCACAACACAACTGATGGTCCCAACCCCATTTATAAGGCAAGAAATCCCACTTATTAAACCTGACAGGGCACACCTGTGAAGTGAAAACCATTTCCAGTGACTACCTCTTGAAGCTCATCAAGAGAATGCCAAGAGTGTGCAAAGCAGTCATCAAAGCAAAAGGTGGCTACTTTGAAGAACCTAGAATATAAGACATATTTTCAGTTGTTTCACACTTTTTTGTTAAGTATATAATTCCACATGTGTTAATTCATAGTTTTGATGCCTTCAGTGTGAATGTACAATTTTCATAGTCAAGAAAATACAGAAAAATCTTTAAATGAGAAGGTGTGTCCAAACTTTTGGTCTGTACTGTAGGTACCAGGAGACTAGATCACTTATGTATGGGGGAGACAGGTTGTGTATGGCTTTGTATGCCAGGGTTAGGGTCTTGAACTTGAGTCTCTGGGCAATGGGGAGCCAGTGAAGGGATTGACAGAGGGGAGAGGCCGGGGAGTAGCGGGGGGACAGGTGGATTAGTCTGGCAGCAGAGTTTAGGATAGATTGAAGGGGTGTGAGAGTGTTAGAAAGGAGACCACAGAGCAGGGGGTTGCAGTAGTCGAGGAGGGAGATGATGAGGGCATGGACTAGAGTTTTTGCAGAGTCTTTGCTGAGGAATGTGTGGATCCGAGAGATATTTTTGAGTTGGAGTCGGCAGGAAGTGGAAAGGACTTGGATATGTGGTTTGAAGGAGAGGTCAGAGTCCGGGGTTACCCCGAGGCAGCGAGCTTGTGGGACTGGGGGGAGTGGGCAGTTATTAACTTTGAAGGTTAAGTCGGATGGAAGGGTTGAGTGAGGTGGGGGAGAGATGATGAATTCAGTTTTATCCATGTTAAGTTTTAGAAATCTAGCAGAGAAGAAGGTTGAAATAGTGGACAGACATTGTGGGATTCTGGTTAGTAAGGAGTTGATATCGGGTCCAGAGAGGTACATCTGTATGTCATCAGCATAGAGGTGATACTGAAAGCCATGAGACTCTATAAGTTGTCCCAGGCCAAATGTTTAAATGGAGAAGAGCAGGGGCCCTATAACTGAGCCTTGGTGGACAACGACAGAGAGGGGGTGAGATGAGAAGGTGGTGTGTGAGTGAGAGACGCTGAATGTCCGGTCTGTTAGGTATGAAGAGATCCAAGATAGGGCAAAGTCTGTGATGCCAAGAGATGAGAGAGTCTGTAGTAAGAGAGAATGGTGCACGGTGTCGAAGGCAGATGACAGGTCGAGGAGTAGGGTCCTAGAGAGACAGCTTCTAAGAAGGAGTCTGTAAAGCCAAACGAAGAGATATCCTGCAACCAACTGCAGGGCGACTGTCTGTCACTTCTGACACACCCGTGACAGTACCCCCCTCTACAAGTGGCCTCCGGACACTCAGGACCGGGTTTCTCCAGATAAGAAGTGTGGAATCAACAAACAAACCTAGGAGCGTTCACCTCAGATGCTGAAACCCACATCCTCTCCTCTGAACCATAACTCTTCCAGTGCACCAAGTATTGTAGAGAACAACGTTGGAAACGAGAATCTACAATCCTCGATATCTGGAACTCCAGATTACCATCAATCATTACTGGGGGCGGTGGTAGAGGTGAGGGCTCAAGAGGTTCCACATACTTCTTGAGTAAGGACCCGTGGAACACATTGTGGACCTTAAGGGCCTGAGGAAGTTCAAGACGGAACGCTGCTGGTTTAATGATGGCTGTTATTTTATAGGGACCAATAAACCTAGGTGCCAGCTTCCAAGAAGGAACTTTCAATCTTATATTCTTGGTAGACAACCACACAAAGTCATTCACATTCAGGTCCAGCCTGGCAAGCGTTTTCTGTTTGTCATATGTTTATACCTGTCTCCCATGATCTTTAAATTACTCTGAACACCCCACCCTACCGAGAAGAGCGATGAAGCAAACCGTTCCTCCTCAGGAAATCCCGAAGCTCCTCCCCCACTAAAGGTACCAAACTGTGGGTGGTAACCGTATGCAGCGAACAACGGTGACCTGCCAGTGGATTCTTGTCGATGATTATTAATGGCAAATTCTGCCAGCGGTAAGTAGGATGCCCAATCCTCCTGATTTTCAGAGGGGAAACATCTGAGGTAGGTCTCCATCTTGTACGCGATTGTGGGAAGAGGAGATAAGAGGGGAGTAGAGAAGGAGATCTTGTGAAGATCAGAGGTTGCGTGTAGGTAGGTACTGGGTGACTATATCACTGATGTATGCGGGAGACAGGTTGTAGATGGCTTTGTATGGCAGGGTTAGGGTTTTGAACTTGAGTCTTTGGGCAATGAGGAGCCAGTGAAGGGATTGACAGAGGGGAGAGACCGGAGAGTAGCGGGGGGACAGGTGGATTAGTCTGGCAGCAGAGTTTAGGATTAGTGTTAAGGGAGCATGCTCGACACTGCTCGGTACTCACCCGAGCATCTCACTACTCGGGATGTTCGGCGAGCACCGAGCATTTTCGGGTTAATCGGGCGGGAGCTCGAGTCTCCACCCTGCATGTTTGGCGCTCTTTACAGAGCCAATGAACATGCAGGGATTGCCAGCCAGTCACTGTAATGCCGCAGCCATATTGGTTGTGGGCATTACAGTGATTGGCTGGCCACACAGCGTCACCTCGAGTATTTAAAACCGGGCGCCGCCATCTTGGACACAGTTGCTCCGGATCAGACAGTGTAGGGAGAGTGCTGCTGAGCTAGGGAGAGATTTATACTGCGAAATAGGTAGTGTAGGGTCTCTAAAGCCTGCAAAATCAAACAAACAGTCCTTCTGAGGACTAATATCCATCCTAGATATCAGGCAGGCAGGCTGTATAGGAAACGCAATGGTTATACCGACAAACACTGCATTACAGTCCTGTGTGCTACCGCTGCTCAAATTGCTAGACTTTTTTTTCTCATCTAAATCCTCTTTTTTTGTTTTTCCTCAGTCAGACTGTACAAATACCCGTCTTATTAACCTTTTGGTACTCCACCCCCCCCCAAAAAAAAAAAAATTGAGTGTGTCTGTGAGTGTTCAGACACCAATATATCTGTTTAAAAGAGTCTGGTTTCGGCCAGATAACTAGAACTGTGGTTTTGCAGTTCCACGGTTCAAATCTCTGTATTATCCACTTTTTTGCCTTTTTTCCATAAAAAAAAAACTCCCACGGTTCAAATCTGGGAGTAATACACCTTTTTGCATTTTTTGCATTAAAAAAACTGTTTCAGTGTCTCTCTGACTGTTCAGACACAAATATATCTGTTTAAAAGATTCTGGTGTAGGCCAGAGAACTAGAACTGTGGTTTTCCTCTTCCACGGTTCAAATCTTGGTGTAATCCACCTTTTTGCCTTTTTTTACATAATAAAAACAGTTTCAGTGTCTTGCTGACTTTTCAGACACAAATATATCTGTTTAAAAGATTCTGGTGTAGGCCAGAGAACTAGAACTGTGGTTTTCCTCTTCCACGGTTCAAATCTGGGAGTAATCCACCTTTTTGCGTTTTTTACATAAAAAAGACAGTTTCAGTGTCTCGCTGACTGTTCAGACACAAATATATCTGTTTAAAAGATTCTGGTGTAGGCCAGAGAACTAGAACTGTGGTTTTCCTCTTCCACTGTTCAAATCTGGGTGTAATCCACCTTTTTACCTTTTTTACATAATAAAAACAGTTTCAGTGTCTTGCTGACTGTTCAGACACAAATATATCTGTTTAAAAGATTCTGGTGTAGGCCAGAGAACAAGAACTGTGGTTTTTCTCTTCCACGGTTCAAATCTTGGTGTAATCCAAGTGTCTCGCTGACTGTTCAAACACAAATATATGCGGTGGCATTTATGCATATAGCATTTATGCATACTTTATCCAAGTGCCATAATTTATCAAAGTGCCCTGGCAGTTAGAAAATGGCATTGCTAATATTCATCTTTCTTCTCTTCTTACAGGTATATATTTTTCACTGCTTGTGTGATCTATCCTGAAAACTGCCTTGTGTCTCCATGCAATGCTCTGCAGCCCATCAATCACTGGTATATATTTTTCACTGCTTCTGTGATCTATCCTGAAAACTGCCTTGTATCTCCATGCAATGCTCTGCAGCCTATCAATCACTGGTATATATTTTTCACTCCTCTATGTTTTTTAATCGATGATACTTTAAGGTCATCACACTTACTTTAAGAGTTTATGATCCATGCTGAATTTGCTAGTCTGTTTTTTTTTTTATTTGTTTGCTTTTCCCTGCACTTTATGGTCTCCTGTTGTCTTTTAAGCTAGTGATTGATTGCTAACGAGTGAAATCTGTGTATATCTAAGCAGATACTTCCCTATATATTGAGACATAGTTAAGGGGCAGCATTTATGCGGGGGCATTTATGCATATAGCATTTATGCATACTTTATCCAAGTGCCATAATTTATCAAAGTGCCCTGGCAGTTAGAAAATGGCAGTTGGACAGGGCAGAAGACAGGTAAGACATGCAAGAGCTTTAAACAAACTTGCTTCAAGGTCATGTTTTTGGCAAACAGTATTCACCATTTGTATTTGTGCCATTTATATTCTGGCTGCTACAATCATCCACATTCACCGTTCTCCCACAATTGTGGCACACCTCATTCATATTAATCCCTCACTCCTCTCTTCTATGTACAGTTGTCATGCTCTCTTTACAATGTTATACCACGCAGATCCATTCATTCTCACCATACAACACAGGAAACCCTCTCACAAATCACTCAATCATCTGCTCACTCTCTGTATCTTCCTTCTATTAGTCGCAGGTGATATTTCTCCTAATCCAGGACCCTCCAGTAATAACAACACTAACTCTTTCCCTGTTACATTCAGAAACCCTGCTAATCTCATTAATATTCCCTGCATATCTTCGGTCTCATTCAACTGTGCCCTTTGGAATGCGCGCTCAGCTTGTAATAAACTCTCTTACATTCATGACTTTTTCCTCTCCAATTCACTCAACCTTCTGGCTCTCACTGAAACCTGGATCCAGCAGTCGGACACCACCGCCGCTGCAGCTCTCTCCTATGGTGGCCTACATTTCTCTCATACCCCGCGACCTGACAACAGATCAGGGGGAGGTGTTGGTCTGCTTCTTTCAACAAAATGTACTTTTCAGGTTATCCCCCCTGTACCCTCCCTTATCTTCCCGTCTTTTGAGGCCCACACAGTCAGACTCTACCGGCCCTTCTCCCTGCGAGTGGCGGTTGTCTATCGCCCTCCAGGTCCCCCCCGTCAATTCCTGGATCACTTCGCTGCCTGGCTACCAAATTTTCTATCCTGCGACATCCCCACGATAATCATGGGAGATTTTAACATCCCAATTGGCGATCCTCTTTCCCCATCTGCCACACGTCTTTTATCACTAACCTCCTCCTTTGGCCTTTCACAGCTTGCTAATTCTCCTACACATGAGGACGGGAACACATTGGACCTGATCTTCTCCCGGCTTTGCTCAGTACATGACTTTACTAACTCTCCCCTTCCACTCTCTGACCATAATCTTCTTTCATTCTCTGTCAAGAACTGTGACTCTACTCAAGACACTCCCACCGTCCACACTTTTAGAAATTTACGTGCCATTAACACCCAGAAATTTATAAAAAGGTTGCAATCATCATTGGCCCCAATCTCCTCCCT
Source organism: Phyllobates terribilis (assembly GCF_046119375.1). NCBI lineage: Eukaryota > Metazoa > Chordata > Amphibia > Anura > Dendrobatidae > Phyllobates > Phyllobates terribilis. Next base: position 796,262,039 of record NW_027362761.1, read on the forward strand.
CTCATGTCCCGACTCTGCATTGAAGCATTATAACAAAATAATGCTATGCCCCCTGGATGAAGCCGCACCTCCTACACAAAGGAAAATTCGGCATAGACGGCGACAACCATGGCACACGCCTCAAACACGTCTTCTCCAGAGGTACTCCAGGTGCGCTGAACGGCTGTGGAGAAAATCAAATCTGCCCGAAGATTTCCTCCATTATAAATTTATGCTGAAAACGTATAACTCTGCCCTTCACCTCTCCAAACAAACCTACTTTAACAACCTCATAATCTCACTTTCCAATAATCCTAAACGACTCTTTGACACGTTTCATTCTCTCCTCAATCAAACAACACAGGCCCCGACTACCGACCTCAGCGCTGACGATCTGGCCAATTATTTCAAAGAAAAAATTGACCATATCCGACAGGAAATTTTCTCCCAATCCCCAAATGTTATGCATGCTCTCCCCCGCCACATTGTATCTTGCTCATTTTCTGACTTCGAACCAGTCACGGAAGATGAAGTGATCAGGCTCCTTGCATCTTCTCGCCCTACCACCTGCACCAGTGACCCTATTCCCTCACATCTCCTTCAGTCCCTTTTTCCAGCTGTCACCACTCACCTAACTAAAATTTTCAACTTTTCCCTCTCATCTGGTATTTTTCCCTCCTCTTTTAAACACACCAGCATACAACCATTACTTAAAAAACCATCCCTTGACCAGAACTGCACGGCCAACTACAGACCTGTTTCCAATCTTCCCTTTATCTCTAAACTCCTGCAACGCCTGGTCCACTCCCGTCTCATCCGCTATCTCTCAGACAACTCTCTTCTTGACCCTTTACAATCTGGTTTCCGCTCTTTACATTCTACTGAAACTTCCCTCACTAAAGTCTCTAATGATCTACTAACAGCTAAATCTAATGGTCACTACTCCCTGCTGATTCTCCTGAATCTCTATGCAGCATTCGACACTGTGGATCACCAGCTCCTCCTCACTATGCTCCGCACTATTGGCCTCAAGGACACTGTTCTCTCCTGGTTCTCCTCCTATCTCTCTGACCGCTCCTTCTCTGTGTCTTTTGCCGGCTCCTCCTCCTCCCTACTTCCCCTTACTGTCAGGGTTCCTCAAGGATCAGTCCTAGGCCCCCTTCTTTTCTCCTTATACACCGCTCCCATTGGACAAACAATCAGCAGATTCGGTTTTCAGTACCATCTCTATGCTGATGACACCCAATTATACACCTCTGCTCCGGACATCACCCCTGCATTACTACAAAAGACCAGTGATTGTCTTTCTGCTGTGTCTAACATTATGTCCTCTCTCTACCTAAAACTGAATCTGTCAAAAACTGAACTACTCGTCTTTCCTCCCTCCACTAACCTACCTGTGCCCGATATTGCCATTTCCGTTTATGGCTCAACCATTACTCCCCAGCAACAAGCCCGCTGTCTTGGGGTCATTTTTGACTCAGATCTTTCCTTCACTCCTCACATCAAATCACTCGCTCGTTCATGTCATCTACACCTCAAAAACATCTCAAGAATCAGAACTTTTCTCACCTTTGACTCAGCAAAAACTCTTACTGTAGCTCTTATTCATTCTCGTCTTGATTATTGCAACGCTCTACTAATCGGTCTCCCTCTTACTAAACTCTCCCCTCTCCAATCCGTCCTTAACGCAGCAGCCAGGATCATATTCATCGCCAACCGCTACACCAATGCCTCTTCCCTGTGCCAGTCATTGCATTGGTTGCCCATCCAATATAGAGTTCATTTTAAACTTATCACTCTTACCCACAAAGCGCTCCATGCATCAGTACCCCCCCTACATCTCCTCCCTTGTCTCAGTCTACCACCCTACACGTGCCCTCCATTCTGAAAATGACTTAAAACTAAAATCCTCCATAATCCCAATTTCCCACTCCCGTCTCCAAGATTTCTCGCGTGCTGCGCCAATTTTTTGGAATGCACTACCCAGGACAGTTCGATTAATTCCCAATACCCACAGTTTCAAGCGAACCCTAAAAACACATTTCTTTAGACTGGCGTATCGCCTAAACACACTCTGTCCGTCCCAGTTTTCCCCCATATTAAAATCTTCTTCAACTTCAGGTTCACACCAACCATGCACTTAATAGCCTCTGTCAGGACAGTACACATACTGGCAGGACAGTACACATACTGGCAGGACAGTACACATACTGGCAGGACACCAGTCCATGTATTATTTATCCTATTCAGTATATCAAGGCTGCATTATACAATATATGTACTTTTTACCTTTTGTGTCTCCCCCATTTCCTCATAGACTGTAAGCTTGCGAGGAGGGCCCTCACTCCTTTCGATATGTGATATGCTTATTCTGAATTGTCTGTATATGTCCCGCCTAAAATTTGTAAAGTGCTGCGGAATATGTTGGCGCTATAAAAAAAAAAAACTATTATTATTATATATCTGTTTAAAAGATTCTGGTGTAGGCCAGAGAACTAGAACTGTGGTTTTCCTCTTCCATGGTTTAAATCTGGGTGTAATCCACCTTTTTGCCTTTTTTACATAAAAAAGCAGTTTCAGTGTCTCTCTGACTGTTCAGACACAAATATATCTGTTTAAAAGATTCTGGTGTAGGCCAGAGAACTAGAACTGTGGTTTTCCTCTTCCACGGTTCAAATCTTGGTGTAATCCACCTTTTTGCCTTTTTTTACATAATAAAAACAGTTTCAGTGTCTTGCTGACTGTTCAGACACAAATATATCTGTTTAAAAGATTCTGGTGTAGGCCAGAGAACTAGAACTGTGGTTTTCCTCTTCCATGGTTCAAATCTTGGTGTAATCCACCTTTTTGCCTTTTTTTACATAATAAAAACAGTTTCAGTGTCTTGCTGACTGTTCAGACACAAATATATCTGTTTAAAAGATTCTGGTGTAGGCCAGAGAACTAGAACTGTGGTTTTCCTCTTCCACGGTTCAAATCTCCTTTTTATTACCCTTTTGCCATTGATAGTGCGAGTGTAAGCTATTTTACTTCATTTACAATGGGCAAGGCGCGTGGCAAGGGACGTGGAACTGGACGTTCTGGTGATGGTGCGTGCAGAGGACGGGGTCGTGGCCAAGGTGAAAATGTGCCACAACCAACAGCCACATCTTCTCGCTCCCAGTTCTTGACCGAATTACTATGGAAGCACACAACAACACCACTATTGCGAACTGATCAGTGTGAACAGGTTATTAATTGGATAGCAGATAATACTTCCAGTCACCTGAGCACCACCACCTCTGGTCTGTCTTCCACACGGTCAAGTCTTAGTAGCCGTGAGTCTCCACCGCATACTCCTCCTCACCCTGATGCTCCTTCCTCCCACCATGCCCAGTGTCGTCAGACAGCAACTGATCCCACACTTGGACACTCTGAAGAGCTGTTCACTGATCCATTTCCATATTTGGGCCCCTCGCCTGCTCCGCTTGAAGTGGTTGAAGAGGAGATCCCATGTAGCGATGGCCAAATATTTGAACAGCCACGGCCACAGGAAGGCGACGCTGGCAATTTGTCACAAGAGATGGACGATGACCAGACACAATTGCCACGAAGTGAGGAGGAGGACCGTGGTGCGGAAGTGGAAGAGGAGGAGGAGGAGGTGGTGGATGATCTAGTAACTGACCCAACGTGGAAGGAGGACACGCAGAGCAAAGCCAGCAGCACACAGGGGGAGAGAGGCAGAGTACCCCAACAGGCAGGAAGAAGCAGTGTGGTGGCCGCAGACAGAAGGCGGGCAACCGTTCCCCGTAACACCAACACGAGGGACGTTGCCAGTACAACTGGTAGGTGTTCCAGAGGCCATTTGTACCACCTGCCAGGCCAGCATCAGCAGGGGTGACAAAACTACCAGCCTGACCACCACCAGCATGATCAGGCACATGTCAGCAAAGCACCCGACTTTGTGGGGCGAACCCCAGGGTCCATGACCAGTGTCAGCGGGTGTCACCACTGCTTCTTCCACTGTTGTGCGTGTAAGAGAACCCCCTGTTGTGCATGCAAGGCAATCCCCTGTCCATACTGCATGCAAAGATGCCCCCTCCTCTCAGTCTTCACTTGTTATGGCAGTTTCTCAAGAAACAGCATCAACGTCCACGTCCCACCGCAGCGTTCAATTGTCCATATCCCAGAGCTTTGAACGAAAGCGCAAATTCGCAGCCAACGCCCCACAGGCCACAGTCCTAAATTCGCACATTTCACGACTGCTTGCATTGGAAATGCTGCCTTTTAGGCTGGTGGAGACGGAATCCTTCCGCAACCTTACGGCGGTGGCCGTCCTTCGGTACTCGGTCCCCAGCTGACACTATTTTGCCCGGTGTGCCATCCCCGCACTACACTAGCACGTGTCCCAAAACATCTGCCGTGCCCTCAACAACGCAGTTACTGGGAGAGTCCACCTGACAACGGACACGTGGACAAGTGCTTGTGGCCAGGGATGGTACATCTCCCTGACAGCACACTGGGTAAACATAGTGGAAGCCAGGACCCAGTCGGACCTTGGGAAGGAACACATCCTCCCCACACTGAGGATTGCGGGCCCTATGTCAGTCAGAGTTGCTCCTACAGTGTACAGCTCCTGCGCATCATCCTCCTCCTCCTCCTCCTCCTCCTCCTCATGTTCACCCTCCATCTCAGATATCACCACATCAGTTACAAGCTGGAAGCACTGCAGTACTGCCTCAGCCAAGCGGCAACAGGCTGTGCTGAAACTCATAAGCTTAGGTGATAAACCTCACACTGCTTGTGAGTTGTGGACAGCTGTGAGAGACCTGGATGTCTGACATATGTACCATCCTGACAAACTTTGAGGAGTCCACCAAGATGGTGAGTGGCGATGACACCATCATTAGCGTCAGCATCCCACTTGTCTGTCTTTTGCAACGCTCTCTGCAGAGAATTAAAGAGGAAGCATTGCAGCCAGAGTATGATGAGCTGGATCAAGAAGCCGTAGCGGGCGATTACACACAGCCCAGGCTCATCTCATCCCAACGTGCATTGGGGGACAATGAGGGAGAGGAGGAGGAGGAAGAACAGGAGCTGGTATCATGCGCTGTAGACGGTAGTACATGTACAACTGTCATACCGTCGGTTCAGCGTGGGTGGCCTGAGGACAGGGGGGAGGAGGAGGAGGAGGAGAGCATGGTCAGTCATCATCTTGGTGAGGACACGGAAGTCTTGCCTGTTACCAGTCTGGCACGCATGGCTGACTTTATGTTATGCTGCCTTAACCGTGACCCTCGCGTTGTCAAAATGTTGGGTGACAGTCATTACTGGTTGGTGACACTTTTAGACCCCCGCTACTAGGAGAACTTTCACTCTCTTATTCCTGAGGTGGAGAGGTCTACAAAAATGGGGCAGTACCAGAAGGCCTTTGCTGCAGAACTGTTAAAAAAAATTCCCATCTGAACACGCTAGCGGCAGAGGTCACAGTTCGTTGCCCAACCAAGGCATACAGGCGAGAGAGACGCAACTCCAATCCAGCAGAGGCAGGGGATCACTGTCAACATTCTGGGACAGTTTTCTGAGACCCGCCCAGCTTACAGGCCCTGAGGCGCGGGGTACTCTCACAAGGAGTGGAAAGTTTCAAAAGATGGTGAGGGAGTACCTTGCCGACCGTACCAGCGTCCTCCATGATTCCTCTGTGCCTTTTAATTATTGGGTATCCAAGCTGGACACTTGGAATGAACTCGCTCTGTACGCCTTGGAGGTCCTGGCCTGCCCTGCCGCTAGCGTGTTATCGGAGCGTGTTTTTAGTGCCGCTGGGGGAATTATAACTGATAAGCGCACTCGCCTGTCAATTGACAATGCTGACAAGCTGACCCTTATCAAAATGAACAAGGGCTGGATTGGGCCAGACTTCTCATCACCACTAACTGACAGCAGAGTAACATAAAGTCAAATCCACTGTGTTATTTCGGGAGGTGTATTCCCATGCACCGCTTCACACCGACACATGGGTACACGCTTCCTCATTTCGGCTGTTTTTTGCTCTTCTCCTTATCCTCAGCCTCCACCACCACTATACCACCAGGGTGACCGTGGTCCGTGTTGCCAGCATTGCAAGTTCCTCCGTCCTAATTTTTGGCAGCTTTTGCTTGGAAGGCAAAGGCAAAGACTATGGGAGACCCACTCCCCAATAATGGGAATAATGTTTTTAATATGCTGTACTGCATGGCTCTTGTAAGGGGCATTGCAAGTTCCTCCGTCCTAATTTTTGGCAGCTTTTGCTTGGAAGGCATAGGCAAAGACTATGGGAGACCCACTCCCCAATAATGGGAATAATGTTTTTAATATGCTGTACTGCATGGCTCTTGTAAGGGGCATTAAAATCGTCTTGTTAAGGTACTGGGACCTCCACGTCTTTTCCAAGGGTCATTGATATTGTCTTTTTATTCCACTGGGACCTCCATGTCTCTTCCAAGGGGCATTAAAACCATCTTGTTAAGCTAATGTGACCTCCACGTCTCTTCCAAGGGGCATTAAAACCGTCTTGTTAAACCACTCTGAACTCCACGTCTCTTCCAAGGGGCATTAAAACCATCTTGTTAAGCTACTGTGACCTCCACGTCTCTTCCAAGGGGCATTAAAACCATCTTGTTAAACCACTCTGAACTCCACAGCTCTTCCAAGGGGTATTGAAATGTTGTTTTTAATTAATTCTAACCTCCACGACTCTTCCAACGGGCATTGCATTTCCTCCTAATTTTAGTCAGCTTTTGCTTTTCAATGCATAGGCGAACACTAAGGGAGACCCACTCCCCAATAATGGGTAGAAGGTTTTTAGTATGCTGTAATCCACGTCTGTTTCAAGGGGCATTGCAGTTCCTCACAATTTTTGGAAAGCCTTCCATTCACTGCTTAGGCCAACAGTGTACAGGAGACCCAGTTGCTATAAATGGAAAAAACGGTTTAGTTAAGGCCCTCTGACCTCCATGTCACTTCCAAGGGGCATTGGAGTGCCTCGAAATTTTTGGTAGGCATTGCACTCACTGTATGCCCTATAAGGCTGTGTGCCCATGATGCGTTTTTGGTGCGTTTTTTGGTGCGTATTCGCAGCGTGTAAACGGTCCAGAAATCCCATGACTTCCTATGACATTCTGCAAGTTCTGTGCACATGGTCAGGATTTTTTTTGCGCAGATTTTACTCGCAGAAAAAATACGGACATGACCAATTCTTGTGCGTTTCTGCATTCGTATTTGTCTATACAATGTATTGGAAAAACGCATGGCAAACACGCATGCAAAAACGCGTCAAAAACGCATGTAAAAACCGCATGCGTTTTTCTGCCAAGGAGATGCAGAAATGCTCAGGAAAATTTCTGCTTCATTTCTGCATCGTGGGCACTAAGCCTAACTGTGTAGCCGAACCGCTCCTTTTGGTACAGAAACATATCCTACAAGACATGTGTGGTTGACTGGCCTGATATTGATGTGAATGGTTCCTGTTCCTCCTGCTCTTTCTCCTTTGCCACCACCTCATCCATCATTCATCACCTGAAGCTTTGTTTTAACAGGAGTCATAGAATAGAACTGGGACAGTAGCAGGAAAACATCCAGCAATCCTCGGAGGAGGTAGGATATGCGCCAAAACTCTGACCACCTCAGGCCTAGCCGCTACTACATACATGCGCTTGCATTACAAGGAACAGAAAGCTAAGGAGATGGATGGCCTCATGATCATGAATAATTTAATCGTTGTGTAGGAGGCCAACCACTGCTGCTGTCTACCTTCTGAACTTTGTGTTGAAGCCTGATTGACCCAGGACCCGTAATCCTCTATGTCTGGTGGACGTGTTGCATCTCAGTGTCCAACTGTGCCCTGGCTTCCACAATATTAACCCAGTGTGAAGGCGTCAGTGAGATGGACCATCCCTGGCCACATTCACTTATTCACGTGTTTGTGGTTAGGCTGTCCTCCCACTAAATGCACTGGGTAGGGCACAGGTAATGTTTTGGTATGCGCGCTTGTGTATAAGGCGCACCGGGACAAATAGGGGCGGCCGCCGACGCAGCCATGACATGGTGGTCGGCGTCTGCCTCCACAAGCCTAAAAGGCCTCATTTCAAGTGCAAGCAAGCTAGCAGTATGGTATTGCAGTCGGGGGTGGGTGGGTGGCAGGCTGCACACTTACGCTTGCATTCCAAGAAAACAAAGCAGATGCTAACTTCTATCATCATCATCATGCTCCTCACCTTGGCACTCTCAACTTCCCTGTTGGAGAAGCCAGGGCCCACCGGGGGAGTCTGGTTGTCTGGTGGGCTCGTCCAATGCTGCCCTAAAGCAGGCCAGGCTAAGAAAAGTATGGGGAAGGTTCCCGGGACAAATAGTGGCGGCTGGGGACTGAGTATGGAGACCTCTCCGCCGATGCAGCCATGAGGTAGTGGCCAGCTTCGGCCTCCTCCAACTAAAAGGCCCCATTTCAAGTGCAAGCTAGCAGTATAGTATTGCAGCCTGCGGGTGGGTGAGTGGTTGGCTGCATATTTGCGCTTGCATTGCAAGGAATGGGGGAGGTACAATTGAACACTGCCCTGGGACAAGGACTTGCATGTTGATAGTTGCAAGTCTGCATCTTCTGATGCGTCAAGGATCACTTCTGATGGGCACACTTTTAGACAGTGACCTGGGTGTCAGAGATGCTTCCAGGGGTCTTCCTCATGCTGTTCCCATGTCTTTTCAGCACTGTATGCATGTGTCACACAGCACAGATAAGGTTGTAAAATGTTAAAATGACATTTCCCGGTGAATGCATTTGTCATGGTTGAAAGCAATACAAAAGTGCAAAAACGCATTAAAAAATGCTACTTGTAAACATAGCCCAAGGTGTGGAGGAGTATTTTTGTTTTTGGTTATTTATTTTACCTTATACACAAGTCTTTACCCTGGAAAGGAAGTTCCTTAACATATTTCACAGGAAAACCGTTTCAGTTTTGTTTTTGAATGTTTTATTGTGAGCCTAGTCATCATACTGGGGGATACTTGCTGCACCGGGTCAATTAAAGCACACCAGCCACGTTTTTCCAGTTTTCACACTCCAGCAGTTTATTATACATCATAACTGCTATAACCGAGTCCAACTCAGTGACTTGCCGACATATCACATATAATGTCCAGGAGCCGTTGAAGTGGCAGACAGGCTCACTTGGCTCCAGTTACAGCCCCCAGCAAAGTCACTTATAGAAATGTCCACATCAATCAGTGTTTTTACCTTCGCCGGGTTTTAGCTGCTTCAGACTTATTCTGCCACCACTGTGGCTTTACGGCTTCCCAGATGGGGGTCTCCAGCCCTCGTACCATCCAAGGCTACTGGTATGCTTACATGGCCAACATCCAGCCTCTGCCTTTCAGGCTCTTGCCTTCCAAGCCTCTGGCCCTCCAAGGCTACTGGGATCGCTTACACAGCTAAGGATCCAGCCTCCACCTTTCAGGCTTCACCAGGCTTCAATAGGCCTCACTGGGCCTCACACTCTAGCGGTGTCCCACACAGGAACAGGCCTCACACCTTACACACCCTGTCTCAAGACTACCAGGGTTTATATATCCTGTAGTACACACACACAGGACCTGTGCTGATGTCACAGCCATGTGATCAGACATTCTGTGTGCACAGGACCGGTGCTATGTCACAGTCATGTGACCAGTCACCTGAGGGGGAGGTACATGGTCAGCCAAAACACATCCAGGACCATTATCGTAATGCTGCAAGTCGCTGCATTACAGCCCGTAAAAGTGGCTTAATACCTCTGACCACATTGTTGACAGCAGTGACCTGGGGGTCAGAAATGCTTCCTGGGGCGATCCCCATGTCATTTGAACATTGTCACTATCGTTTTGGGCACTTTTTTGGCTTTCTACAGACTGCCGAGGGTGCCGCCGCAAAAATGCTCGGGTCTCCTGTAATGCAGGTGCCGGAATGCAACGCACAGAGATACAAGGCGAGAACAGTCAGAGATGAATATAAGCAGTATATATATATATATATATATATATATATATATATATATATATATAAAGAAAGCGCAGCAGCACTCCATTATGGCCAAGATACATAAAGACAATAAAACCATTTAATTTAAACTGTGTTATTACTCAATAAGCTTTACTTACAAAAAATGGAGATTCTTAGCGCATGAATTGGCCAATTCACGTGTGCCCATCAACCGCTGCAAGGTGACCTCCCATCTGATGGGTACTACTCTGCCTACATGCCTCTCTTGGGCTACAAGCCTATAACTCTGGACAGAACATGTCACTTCTGGGCTAAAACACCTACAATTTAAATGGGCTGGTAGAATACAATATACATCACCTGCTGGTTAAATGGGGGGAGTGCAAGGTCAAACAGGAGGCAGTTCCCACCTCCTATAGTAATATGTCAAAAAAACTGACCAGCACATCCCAAATGTGAACAGGTGCAAGCTGCAGAAACTGCATAAGATATATAAAAAGAAAGCGCAGCAGCACTCCATTATGGCCAAGATACATAAAGACAATAAAACCATTTAATTTAAACTGTGTTATTACTCAATAAGCTTTACTTACAAAAAATGGAGGTTCTTAGCGCATAAATTGGCCAATTCATGTGTGCCCATCAACCGCTGCAAGGTGACCTCCCATCTGATGGGTACTACTCTGCCTACATGCCTCTCTTGGGCTACAAGCCTATAACTCTGGACAGAACATGTCACTTCTGGGCTAAAACACCTACAATTTAAATGGGCCGGTAGAATAGAATATACATCACCTGCTGGTTAAATGGGGGGAGTGCAAGGTCAAACAGGAGGCAGTTCCCACCTCCTATAGTAATATGTCAAAAAAGCTGACCAGCACATCCCAAATGCAGCTTGCACCTGTTCACATTTGGGATGTGCTGGTCAGTTTATTTGACATATTACTATAGGAGGTGGGAACTGCCTCCTGTTTGACCTTGCACTCCCCCCATTTAACCAGCAGGTGATGTATATTCTATTCTACCGGCCCATTTAAATTGTAGGTGTTTTAGCCCAGAAGTGACATGTTCTGTCCAGAGTTATAGGCTTGTAGCCCAAGAGAGGCATGTAGGCAGAGTAGTACCCATCAGATGGGAGGTCACCTTGCAGCGGTTGATGGGCACACATGAATTGGCCAATTTATGCGCTAAGAGCCTCCATTTTTTGTAAGTAAAGCTTATTGAGTAATAACACAGTTTAAATTAAATGGTTTTATTGTCTTTATGTATCTTGGCCATAATGGAGTGCTGCTGCGCTTTCTTTTTATATATCTTATGCAGTTTCTGCAGCTTGCACCTGTTCACATTTGGGATGTGCTGGTCAGTTTTTTTGACATATATATATTTATATATATATATATATATATATATATATATATATATATATATATATATATATATATATAACAGGTATTCTGAACAAAGGATTGGCAACAAGGGTAATGAACAGTAATTTGAAATATTAGCAAGATACGAAGTCTCTCAAAGTAATGTGGTGCCCTCAGTCATAGGAGACACCACGTGAGTTCTTTAACTCTGAATATGGCCCTAGCGGGGGTCACCCGTTATTCCCGCTAGGCCGAAAGTCTTTTCCGGACAAATTCAATTAGATCACGTTGAGCTCCTTTAACCCCAACCGTTCCCCTCCCAACCTGAGTACCTAAACCCAATTGGCCCCGGTACCATGAGTGAACAGTAGAAGTGATGGCCCTGTTCACGTATGCAGCTCCTCTGCTTTCACTGGCGTGACTTTCCTGGCTCAGCAGTCTCTCAACTCCTCTCTTCTTTGCTGTTGGAGGCAATCTCTCAAGCCTTGGGTAGGGGGGTCCAGACCTCGTCTGTCGGCGGGCGACGTCGGGTTCCGCGAACTCACTCAGCACTGCAAGCAGGCTCCGAGTCTCCTCAGCAGGCACAGCACTCGGGTAACATCTGTGAGGGATCTGGAGCTCTTCCACCAGCACCCGGCTGTGGCACCTCACAAACCTCTGGCTTAGGCCTGCCACACAGGGCTTCTCAGCACGCAGAGAACGCGTCTCCTCCTCTCTGCTGCTTGGCGCCAAAAACTGCTCAGGCTTGGCGCGCTGGCCTCTTATCTCCAGGAATTCCTTCCTGGAAGTCACCTGATCGGGTCCAGCATCTAAATCTGCTCTCTCTTCAACTTCTCTTGTGTATCTTGGTTCCGCTTGACTGTGTCTGGCCAGCAGATGGCAGTCTCTCTCCATCTTTGAAGCATCATATAAGAGTTCTCTTAAAGGCTCTCTTGCCTCGGCTACATTCCTCCCTCCTTTTTGTTCGCCAGTCCTCGAGCGAGTGGATTTCTTGCAGAATTGATGTCTCTTTCCAGGCAGTGCAAGTTCAGACAGGAGTTGAGCACACTCCTGCATTTTCTGTTGGATATGAGACCAGATAAACTCTTCTTGAGCATACCGATTAGGAGGAATTCCGGCATTAGCCCACTCAGTTCTGCGGGGCTCCTCCTGCGGAGGTGACTCCGGGATATCCGATGAATCAACCACTGGGGATTGCAAGTCACTTCTCGACTCATTCTGGGTTCCACTCGGGGTTGGCATCGACGGTTCTGACGGGCCCAACTGCATTGTGGCCCATCCTTCTTCATCCCCCAAGGTTCCTGTATGTGGCACTCCAGCCAATTTGTTTGAGGGCCCAACCTCGTTTCAGGCTTCTGCTTCAGAGGAGCAAAGTCGCAGCACATTGCGGTGCAACACCCTGGGTGTCGCGGCGTCATCCCCTTCGGGCCTAACCTCGTAGACTGGGTTGTCTGGGTGAACCTTCTTCACCACCCGATATGGTATCGCCTCCCAACGATGGTCCAGTTTACTCCCAAATCGTTTGACCCTTACCAGTACACGGTCTCCTGACTGGAGTGATCCACCTGAGGTCGGGGGCCGATCTGCATGCTCGACTTCCTGAAACTTCTGAGCAACCAATCTTCTCACTGTATGGAGCCGGCGCTGGTGTTCTCGAATCCAGGTACTTGGGCTACTGCCCGGGCCGGAGTCTTCTGAGTCTAGCTCTAGTTCAGTAATTTCTCGCCCACTTCTTCCAAACAGCAACATGTAAGGGGTGTAGCCAGTAGTTGCATGAACTCGATTATTATACACCCACACCAGCTCGGACACAAATTCGGGCCACTTCTTCTTTTTGTCCGCTTCCAGCGTTCGCAACATTTGCAACAGGGTTTGGTTGAAGTGCTCGGCTGCGCCATTCCCTTGAGGGTGATAGGGCATTGTTCAGGATCGGTCGATCCCATAGATGTGGTATAGTTCATCCATCACTCATCCTTGGAAGCAGGCCCCCTGGTCAGAATGTATCCGCTTCGGGCACCCATAAATCCGGATGAAATCCTGACAGATGGCCTTAGCTGCGGCTTCTGCTGTCTGGTCTTTGGTAGGCGTCACTACTGCGAACTTGGTGAAGTGATCAGTCATGACTAAACAGTGTCCATAACCATTGTATGAAGTTCCTATCATCAGGTAGTCAATCATCAGGACTTCCAAGGGGGCAGAAGTTCGGATGGTCTGAATGGGAGCTCTTTGTTCCGGGGGCTTGTTCAACTCGCACTGGCGACATGTTCGGCAGACCCCCTCGACTTCTTGCCGCAGTTGAGGCCAATACACCAGAAGTTGCAACCACCGAAAGGTCTTCTCTACGCCGAAGTGAGCACCTCTTCTATGAGCTTCCTGGGCTAGCTGCGTTACCAGCGCTCCTGGAACTACTACCTGCCAGGTAACCTAAAACTCTCGAGGTAGCTGGATTCTTCGGCATAGCAAGCCATCTTTCAGGAAGAGCCTCTCCCACTGGCCTAGGATTTGTAGGGTAGTTGGAAGAGTAGCGGCTCTGGCTTCCTGGTCGGGTCTTTGACCAAGGGCGACCCATTCTCTCAGCTTTGCCAGCTCTGGGTCAGATTGTTGCAGATGTATCCACTCATCTCTTGAGCGACCCAGAATTTGAGTGTGCCTCGGCTCCTCTCTGGTCTCCTGGGCATCGACCACGGCAGCGGCGAACTGGCTGAAATCCGGAATCTCGTCGCCTTCGAGCTCCTCATCTCTGTCCCTCTTCGGCTCCGTCTGAGTGACCCGGGACAGGGCATCTGCATGAGTGTTCAGGGCCTTGGACCGATAGGCGATTTTATACTGGTATTTGGACATCCTTGCGACCCACCGCTGCTCTAACGCGCACAGTTTGACTTTCTCCAAGTGGGCCAAAGGGTTATTATCTGTCTGCACTTGCACTTCTGACCCTGACAAGTACCCAGCAAATTTATCGGTCATGGCCCACACCAGTGCCAGTAGCTCCAGCTTAAACGAACTGTAGTTGTCCGGATTCTTCTCCGTATCTCGGAGCGACCTGCTGGCATACGCGATCACCCACTCTTTTCCTCCTTGCACTTGAGCTAGCACTGCTCCCAGTCCATGCAAGCTTCCATCAGTGTACAACATAAAAGGCTGCAAAAAGTCAGCGTAGGCCAGAATTGGGGCATCCGTTAGCGCAATTTTCAATGCTCGGAAAGCCTCTTCTTGTCGTGGACCCCACTGAATGGGCTGCCGCTTGGCTCCCCCAGCTGTTCCTCTCAGCAATTCATTGAGCGGGATCGCAATCTTAGCGAAGTCTTTAATGAATCTGTGGTAGTATCCAGTGAGCCCCAGAAATGCCCTCAGTTCTTTTAGATTGGCGGGTGTGGGCCACTTCTGCACAGCAGCTACTTTCTCCGCAGTGGGGTGCACTCCTGCACTGGACACAGTGTGCCCCAGATATTTAATTTGTCGCTTGAAGAGATGACACTTACGAGGCTTAATTTTCAGGCCGTGCCTTTGAAGCCGTTCTAACACTTGTTCCAGTCGGCGGAGATGATCTTCAAACGTAGCAGAATAGATAATTATATCGTCCAGATATATTAAAATGGCTTCAAAGTTGAGGTCCCCCAAGCATCTCTCCATCAGTCTTTGGAAGGTTCCCTGCGCATTTGTTAGCCCGAACGGCATCCGATTGAACTCAAAGAGGCCCATAGGGAGAACAAAAGCTGTCTTCGGACGATCCTTCTCAGCTACTGGGACCTGCCAATAGTCACTGGCCAGGTCGAGGGAAGAGAAGAACTTGGCGCTTCCTAGCGCAGATAGAGACTCTTCAATTTGGGGGAGTGGATAGGAGTCCCGTACTGTACAGGCATTCAGCTTCCGATAGTCTACACAGAATCTCAGGGTACCATCCTTCTTCCGGACCAGCACGATAGGAGCCGCCCAAGGACTCTGACTTTCGCGGATCACGCCATTCCACAAAATGTGGGCCAACAGCTCTTTCACCTCCTGGTACATTTGAGGCGGGATCTGCCGATATCTCTCTTGGATGGGAGCAGTATTTCCAGTGGGTATTTCGTGCTGAATGTCCCGAGTGCACCCGAAATCGTCTTCATGTTGTGCAAACACTCCCTGATATCACTGTAGAAGTTGTTCGATCTGCCTTACTTGTCCAGCAGAAAACTCAGTAAGATTAGCCATTTTCTCCAAGAGGTGGCGCCCAGCCAAGGGTTCTCTTCCATTCTCCTGGCTGTTGAGGGACACCTCCAGGGTCCATGGCTCTCCTTCCACAGGTGCCAGCCCTATAGCGTCAGCTCTGGTAAGGGCCTCTGGCATTATACACACTCGCGCCACCTCTTGTCGGGGCAACAACTGTAAACTCGTGCCACTTAGATTGATGCAACGCACGGGCACTCGACCCTGCCGCACGGTGGCCATGGTCCGAGCAACCAGGAGTCCAGAGGGCGCTTCCTCTCCTTCCATTGGTTCAATTTGAATGTCCACGCCTTCTAAGGACACATGTGCCAGCACCGGTAACGTGAGTACAGTCTGTCCCACTGGCAGTGTCATTGTGGCTTCGGGTGGTAACGATAACTCACCAAGGTACTGAGAGGTAGCGGGCAATTTTTGAATTTGGTTGACCCGCACGAGATGCTGGAATACTCTCTTGTTAGCTGGGTCTCGAGTGGCGCGGGTCCAGTTGTTTTTTTCACAGCCCTCAGCCAGGAACTGTCCGACCTCCTTCAGCACATTCATGCCCAGGGTTACAATGGGCCCATCGCCTCCGGGCCCTGTGGTCAGTACGATCCCTTTCCGACCGAGGTCCTTTCCACATGCCCGGACAGACATCCATACTACTCCCGCTACTGGGATAGGTAGTCGATTAGCAGCCACCAGTTTGACAGTGGGTTCCCGCCAGGAACGAGCAACTTCAGGAAAGTGACTTTGGAAATACGTCTGAGGCATAGTGGTCACTTGAGACCCGGTGTCCATTAGACAGCGGATCCGCTGCCCATTAAATTCAGCCCAGATAATGGGCCTCTCGGAGACAATGTCTGCAGAGCTCTCTCTTCCACTCTCTGAAGCTCGAGACCCCACGGTATGCTCCACAACCGTGGGGCATTTTAGTTTAACGGCTGTCCCTTTCTTCTCCTTTCTTGGTTTGGACAGTCTTTGGAGATATGCCCCCTACCACCGCAGGTCCAACACTCTGGTCCTCGTTCTACCGATAGGTCGGGTACATGCCATGCTGGGGCCTGGTAGGAACGTCTTTCCCCCTCTGGTCTCCGTCCACGTTGGGCGGTACGGTCCATCGGCAAGGGGGCAGCAGGGGTCTTTCTGATAGCGTTCAACTCACGCCGAATATCTCGAATTTCCTGACGTATCTCCCGTACCCAATCAGGCTCTTTGTTAGTGAATCCAGGGGCAATTGCCTCATGACTTCTAACTGTGGCTTTGAGAACAGGAACTTCTTTCTCCAGGACTCTAGCTTCAGCCCCTACCTCCAGGAAGCCCAGATCAGGGCTCAAACGCAGCCGCTCCTTCAAGATCTGCCTCAGGGAAGGGTCTTTCAAGCCAGCAATCAGTTGGTCACGCAACACTTCATCTAATGGTCCCAGTCCTCGGTTCCCGTCTCGAGCCTTCTTAATGATATGGGCCGTCACTTCCTGCAATGCATTAACATACTGATTTATGGTCTCATTTTCCCCTTGGACCCGCTGAAACAACCGTAGGCGCAAGTGTCCCAGATCTGTGGTGTCACCGTCCATGTCCTTTAGAATTTTTATCACTTTGTCCACGGTGTCACGGTCCCCAGGTGGGCGGTACATTACAGTCTGCCTGGCCTCTCCATCAAGGGTTAGGAGGGCCAGTTCGCCTGGGCTAGGGGATCGAGGGGATACATACGTAGTATACTTCTCAGTCTTTCTACCCAGTCCCACAGTGACATGCCATCCCCCATGAACTTGGGAAGATGGCTGAGCATAGCCCCCAGGGGTATATGGCTCCGGTCGGACCCAGTCACAGGCTGCTCCGCCATCTCTGCGTCTGAATGTTGCATCCTGCCGACTACGCCAAATGTAATGCAGGTGCCGGAATGCAACGCACAGAGACACAAGGCGAGAACAGTCAGAGATGAATATAAACAGTTTATATATATATATATATATATATATATATAACAGGTATTCTGAACAAGGGATTGGCAACAAGGGTAATGAACAGTAATTTGAAATATTAGCAAGATACGAAGTCTCTCAAAGTAATGTGGTGCCCTTAGTCATGGGAGACACCACGTGAGTTCTTTAACTCTGAATATGGACCTAGCGGGGGTCACCCGTTATTCCCGCTAGGCCGAAAGTCTTTTCCGGACAAATTCAATTAGATCACGTTGAGCTCCTTTAACCCCAATCGTTCCCCTCCCAACCTGAGTGCCTAAACCCAATTGGCCCCGGTACCATGAGTGAACAGTAGAAGTGACAGCCCTGTTTACGTATGCAGCTCCTCTGCTTTCACTGGCGTGACTTTCCTGGCTCAGCAGTCTCTCAACTCCTCTCTTCTTTGCTGTTGGAGGCAATCTCTCAAGCCTTGGGTAGTGGGGTCCAGACCTCGTCTGTCGGCGGGCGACGTCGGGTTCCGCGAACTCACTCAGCACCGCAAGCAGGCTCCGAGTCTCCTCAGCAGGCACAGCACTCGGGTCACATCTGTGAGGGATCTGGAGCTCTTCCACCGGCGCCCGGCTGTGGCACCTCACAGACCTCTGGCTTAGGCCTGCCACACGGGGCTTCTCAGCACGCAGAGAACGCGTCTCCTCCTCTCTGCTGCTTGGCGCCAAAAACTGCTCAGGCTTGGCGCGCTGGCCTCTTATCTCCAGGAACTCCTTCCTGGAAGTCACCTGATCGGGTCCAGCATCTAAATCTGCTCTCTCTTCAACTTCTCTTGTGTATCTTGCTTCCACTTGACTGTGTCTGGCCAGCAGATGGCAGTCTCTCTCCATCTTTGAAGCATCATATAAGAGTTCTCTTAAAGGCTCTCTCACCTCGGCTACACTCCCATAGACTAACATTGGGCTCGTTGCTCGGGTCGAGCACCCGAGTATCACGGTGAACTCGGCCCGAGCTTCGAGCACCCGAGCATTTTAGTGCTCGCTCAACACTAATTAGGATAGATTGAAGGGGTGCGAGAGTGTTTAGAAAGGAGGCCACAGAGCAGGAGGTTGCAGTAGTCGAGGTGGGAGATGATGAGGGCATGGACTAGAGTTTTTGCAGAGTCTTTACAGAGGAATGTGTGGATCCGGGAGATATTTTTGAGTTGAAGTCGGCAGGAAGTGGAAAGGGCTTGGATATGTGGTTTGAAGGAGAGGTCAGAGTCCAGGGTTACCCCGAGGCAGCGTTAGTGAGGAGTTGATATTGGGTCCAGAGAGGTAGATCTGTGTGTCATCAGCATAGAGGTGATACTGAAAGCCATGAGGCTCTATAAGTGACGGAGAAAACACAGTTTTAAATAGCTGGCCTGTAAGTAACTATTTTTAACAGCAAACTGGTGTCAATAGCTTCACTGACACACTGAAACAAATTTTTAGTGGAGGCCAGAAATGGCAGTATTTTCTGAAAACGTATATGTGATCCTTGTGACTGAGGAAACACAGTTTTAAATACCTGGTCTGTAGGTAACTATTTTGAACAGCAAACCGGTGTCAAAAACTTCGTTGACACACTGAAGCAAATTTTTAATGGAGGCCAGAAATGGCAGTAGTTTCTGAAAACGTATATGTTATCCGTGTGACAGAGAAAACACAGTTTCAAATAGAAGGCCTGTAGGTAACTATTTTTAACAGCAAACCGGTGTCAATAGCTTCACAAACACTCTGAAACAAGTTTTTAATGGAGGCCAGAAATGGCAGTATTTTCTGAAAACGTATATGTGATCCGTGTTACGGAGAAACCACAGTTTTAAATAGCTGGATTTTTAGCGCTGTAATATGGAAAGGACCTGGCTGTATTCTGCACTGCCAACAAGCAAATGGCACAGAAAAATGGTGTTCTCTGGATTGCTTTTAAAAGCAAATAATGAGGATTAAGATCCAAAAAAAAATTATTCCTGGCCCCTGAGACCTGGGCCTATGTCTAGAAATGTCTAGCAGCAGCAGCAGCAGCAGAAGGCAGAATTGGAATGGAGCCTCTTGTGATATATGCACTGCAGTCTGCTTTATACCCTGCCTGCCTATATACACTGCCTGCCTGATATCTCTGCAGATGGATTAGTCCTCAGAAGGACTGTTTGTTGAGATGGATATGTGTAATATACTTCTGTTCTACGTACACTACCTAATAAACAAGCAAATCTCTCCCTAGCTCAGCAGCACCTCTCCCTACACTGTCTGATTCCGGAGTGACTGTGACGAGCATGGCGGCACCAGGTCTGATATAGACCTGATGATGCTGTGCGACCAGCCAATCACTGTAATGCCACAAGCAACATGGTTGCGGCATTACAGTGAGTGGCGGGCAATCCCTGCATGTTCATTGACTCTGTAAAGAGCGCCAAACATGCAGGGAGGGGACCCGAACTCCCGCCGAGCAACTCCGGAAATACTCCGCGAGCGCCGAGCATCTCGAGTAGTGAGATGCTCGAGCGAGCACCGAGCAGTAGCGAGCATGCTCGCTCATCACTAATTACAAAGCATTGCGCTTACATACTGTAAATAGATAATTACAGAAATATAGAGAGTACAGTGATTAGTGTAATATTGATTGTATTAGGATTAGTACCATGAATGGTTAGTTATATAAATAGTGAAGAATTATCCTATAAAGTTAGGGGTGATTTTCAGCACTTCTGTAGATAGATAGGTCAAGATAACATCAGGACATAATAAATATTTATAGTAATAAGTACAACTCTCTATTGAGACTTAAAAGTGCCAGAGTCCGTTAGCGGTGGATACAGAATGAGTCACGCATTTTTCGTATTATGACTCTATTGCCCCCAAGTCTTGTTGTATGCACCTGTTCCAACACCTGAAAACTTAATTGGCTGATGCTGTGGTCGTGATTAATAAAATGGTGAGGGATTGGCAACTCAGTCATTTTTCATCTAATGGTGGATTTATGTTCAGAAATACGGTTCTTAATATGCTGGGTAGTTTACTCAACATATATAAGATGGCACTTGATGCCATAGATCACAAAATAGGATTCACATGTAAAGAATCCTTTGGCATGGAAGGCATATCCTGAGGGTGAACGATATGATACAGTCACCACTCAGTACATTGGAACATTAGAACAATGTCCAAAATTTAGGCAAGGAAAGATACCATTTTGTGCTGATACCATTTTGTGAGTCTGTCTGAGAGAAGGTTTAAATGAACCAATATTGGCCCTTACAAGCATATCACAGATATTCTTGGGGCATTTGTAACACATCAGTATTGGTTGTCTGAAATCTTCTATGTTTGGACATGCCCTGGTTAGTAGGGGACAATTTTTGAGTAACAGATTGTGAATTTTTGTCATGAAAGGATGATATGAATTAATAAACAGGATAAGATTCCTATTGGTAAAATGTGTTCGGGTATTGATATGCACGCTTGATCGTTCACGTTGCAGTAAGTCCCGTGGGTATCCTCTATCATAGAATCTGGAGGACATGTAATCTAACTTGGTGGACATAGTTGTGGAATCGCTTTCTTTATGTGCCACCTGTTTCAATTGTACCCAAATAAAATAATTTTTCATGGATCTAGGATGATTACTGCTATATAGTAAGAAACTGTTACGGTCTGTGGGTTTCCTAAAAACATTAGTTGTCGGGGACCTAGTGGTAGTTTTTGTTACTACAGTATCTTAAAAAGTGATACGTTTGTATGTCAAGTCAACTTAAATCAAGATCGACGGAGTTAAGTTAATGAAAAAATATGTTGAATCAGGTAATGTCCTCATCGCTAGATCATGCAGTGTGTTTGGAGGAGAAGGTTATTGTATACATGTTCCTCCTGAAATAGGGCCATAAAGTTATTAGCATAGAGTGGGGCTACATTAGAGCCCATTGTGGTCCCTTTTGGTTGTATATAAAAGTGGTCGCCAAAAAGAAAGTAATTCTCACGTAAAATCAAATTCTACAATTGCAGACAAAAGGAAATCTGAAATGATAAAAATGTGCATTTTTGTAGAATCCAGTTTACTGTAATTATACCTTTGTCCTGTCTGATAGATGTGTACAGATTATTTGCATCCAGTATAATTAGTAAGCTATCCTCTGGTACAGTGTTTAGTGATCTGATTATAATAAAAAAAAGGCTGTGGTTTCAAGCAAGAAGGATTTCACCACCTTCACCTTCACTATTGGAGTAAGAATCAAGATAAATAGTAAGTGGTGACAGTACTGAGTCTATAGATGCTACAATAGGTCTCACAGGTGTCTGCTAGATTCTTTTGAATCTTGGACAGAGTATAAAATATTGGTGTAACTAGCTTCTCTTTATGTAAAAAATCAAAGGTCTTTTTATCAATCATTTTTAGTTCAAAGTGATGGTCCAGTACTCAGTCAATCTTAGATCTAAGTGTGTGTATAGGATTACAAGTCATAGTTATATAGTTGTCTACACTAGATAATTGAGACATAATCCTTGATACATACTATTCTTTGTCCATAACAACAATATCCCTGCCTTTATCGGCAGGCTTAATTATTAATGACACGCCAGACCATAATGTCTGCAAAGCCATCAAGCTTTTGATGCTGAGATTATGATTGAAATGCACTTGTCCTATATGGACAGACAGATATAGACAGATAGATGAAGAGATAGAAAATGGACAACCTTGAGCATAGATCCCGTGATTTGATATTTTTTTTTTATAATTTGGCCATATACATTTATTGTTAGTCTACATTTAGACATCCCTATCTTTATATAGCTACATTCACACAGCCATATTTTTGGTCAGAGTGCGGTGTGTGGGAAAAATAAACGTCATCACACAGCCAGCACTAACAACGTTATTGAATTAGCCTGTTCAGATGACAGTTTTTTTTCTCATGGACCAAATGTCCATGTGAAAAAAACGGTATCATGCACTACTAATTCCGTATTTCAGATGAGATTCACCTGGTCAAGTCTAAAAATAAAAATGGCCAGCGTACGACATTTCACATGGATGTGTGAATGGAGCCTAACATGATCAATCAGAGTAAGGCAAAATTATTTTCTATCTTTTTAATAAGTTTATTTCATTACTGTCACTTGTATATAAGGTCTCTAATCATGTATCACGGTGAGGAACATTGATTAAGCATATATGAAGTTTATCCATTTCTTTTAGATAGTCTATGGTGACCATAATTCCTGGGAATGGTGATTTATACAGCATGCCCTGTAACTATCTGACCAAAGCCTGGGCTTTATAATGGACCCATAATTCTCTTATCTGCTCTCTTGCTTGTGCTCCTGCTATCTCTCTCCATTTCACCTTTTGACCCGCCCTGGAAACTGTCCGTTTTTTCCATGTTTTCAAGAAATGGAGATTTTTTTTCTCAACTAATTGGAAGTGATACTGATTGTCTCTCCCCCTCCTTCCATCTCCTCTATAAACAGGGCACCTCCCAGCCAGAATGCTGGGAGTTAGTTGCTAGCTGTGAAGTTGACTTCAGTCCCTCCCCTCCTGAGAGTTTTAGAAACCAAAGGCTGGATCTAACCCTAATCACCAACAGTCAAGAACATTTCCCCTTTCCTCCCTTTCCCCGCTCTCTCATGCTTTCCTCCTTATCTCTATCACAAGCCATAGACACTTCACTAGTTCCTCTTCTCACATTTCAAGGGGACGTTCTGTTTCACCAGTGGAGCTGAAGGA
Organism: Phyllobates terribilis; assembly: GCF_046119375.1. Classification (NCBI taxonomy): domain Eukaryota; kingdom Metazoa; phylum Chordata; class Amphibia; order Anura; family Dendrobatidae; genus Phyllobates; species Phyllobates terribilis. The sequence goes on from NW_027362761.1 coordinate 796,285,213, forward strand.
CATTTATTCCCCCTGATCTAATTAGTAACCTTTGTAGAGTTCCCTTATTCCTGCGGGCTGTGCTGCACACTACTCAGGAGATCACAATGAACAACAACCTAGCAGAGAAGGAGAGCTGTCCTGATGATCTCAGCCTTCCAGAGGAGGAGGTATGTGGATGGCATGGAGCAAAGTGCCCATTGTGGCATTCTAGCAATTATGCCTTATGTGTGAGGATGCCCTCTCAGTAAGGAGCAGAGACCTCCTTGTGCTCCTTGCTACAGGACCTTGCCTACTTCAACCACATAGATATTACCACTCAGATTTCCAATGTTCAGTTCATACTGATATATAAGGATATTATGTAGTGTTTATTACTGCATTGATACACACTTTCTACACTCATTGTTGTGTTCTTGTTTGATGCTATTGATACTGTTAGTATAATGATTGTATTTGTTGTACTTCTCATTCTTACAGAGTTGTATACCAATTATTACACTTATATGATGAGTGTGTGTGCATGTATGCATATATAATATGTATATACGCACACTCACATATATCATATACTGGAGGTGTAATTGTTTGATAATTGCTATAGGGATTATAACACGATTATCTCACAATTACAAATACACCTACATGATGTGTGTATGTATATAATATATATATATATATACATATGTTATATATTGTTGCATTTTTTTTGATAATTGGTGTACGGATTAGCACACAATCACAGATACACCTATATGATGTGTGGATGTATGTACGCTTGTGTGTGTATATTTTACACACACACACACATCATTTGTGTACTTCTGTGATAATGGCTACATAGATTATCAAACAATTGCACCAAAAAATATATATATATGTATATATATACGTCAAATAGGTCTGTATGAAAAATTGGTATACAAAGCAAAGCGAATACCATCAATATACCATAATAACAAATATGCTCATATATATATATGTATATATATATTTATTATCTTTTCATATATCATTTATTTATATGTATAGTTTGTAATTTATTCTGTGTATATTGCACACACACTATGTATCAGGACAGAATACAATTATTATTTATAGCTTTTGAATCCCCAATCCATGCAGTTGTTTCCAGTCAGATACAAGCAGTCCTTGGAGTTCTGCCATAGTCATTTTTTTACAGTTGCGTAACTTTTTCTTAAACACGTTATACACTTTTTTTTTTCCTTTTGGCTCCTGCGTGCTCTCAGCTGAAATGTTGACTATATATGTCATTGCACTAGTGAGCAGCTAACACACAGACATACTTTATAATCAGATGTTCCGGCCAGAATCCACATGCATTGCAGGATCCAACATATTACAGAACACCAATTACTTTCTGCTTTTTGTGTTTTTGGTCTGAGACAGTAATTAATCCGGATCTGAAACATATCATACGAGTGCTTAGAAGAAAATTCTGGCGCTTGTACAAGGACTGACTGGAAAGTTTCTTTATCCCATTAGTATAAAGCCTGCATTTCCTCATATAAGTAGTAGTACCTACTGTAGTTCTCATTTTAATCTGCAGCAGAAAGTAGATCTATTTGTCCTTTATACTTTTCAGCTGATTTAATCTTTTTCTGATCTAGTGATTTCTTGATGTCTACAAAGAAATGAGCAGTATGAGCTCTTTATTTGGTCAGAAATGAGAAAACTTTAGGTGCAAATGTACCTTAACCAAATTAATAAAAACATCCCAGTAACTAGTTCTAGAGGAGAATGACATGACTTCTCATAATTACAAATCTGGTTTATGGTATGAAGATACAGAAGAGAGTAGCACTTTGACTTTTTCATTGTACTTCCCCTGCTGCCTTGCCATTATAAACTGTATACTTAGTTTCATGGTTGCCACCACTGGTTGTACTGGGTTGGTAAGATGATGCCATTCAGTAGTGTGGCGTTTATGCTTGTCAAGTCAAATGCTATGCCTTTGTGAATAGACACTGACTGTACTTTACACTTCACATTCATGGATTAGTAATGCATGGAAAGCATCATGGTTAGCCTACAAATGACCCAATGCCAATTTTTCTTTGTTGGATTGTGAAAGAAAAAGCCGTCATTTCACAGTAGAAGAACAAAGTGATTTTATAAGACCGAATACAGATTGCCATTGCTTGTATGGGATTATTGGGTGATGCATGATGATTGCTCTCATTTTGTATTGGATAGTTTATGATTAGTCCGATAAAACCTTGTATTTCACTGCATGGTATTTGAGTAAACTCTGTAAGGCACCTTCTCTTGTCAACGTCGTCTTTGATTTAGAATCTCAGGCTATGCACTACATAGAAATGTATGTATTTGTCTATACCAGTGGTCCTCAACCTTTCTGACCTTGAGAGCCACATTGAGTCGTGAGCCACATCCAGCTCCCGCCTCCTCACAATAACAACCCACAGAGCCCCCATTACTGGTATAATGACAGCCAAAGCTTTTCCACAGAAATCGCACCAAGGCAGTATACCAAGATCCAGAGGTTCCCACAATACCTCCATTCAGTATTCTCCCATCAATCACTCCCATGACACTGTTGCATCAAGGTTCAAACACCTCCTCTGATAGGTTGCATCATCTGGTCTCCAGTTTACCATACTTAAATTATCTCCAAACATCCAATGCCATAATCTGCACATCCAGATCTGCTCTTTTGTGCAGGGCTACTCACAAAATTCACCATCTGGAGACCTGCTCTTCATATTTGTTTGCTAGATCTGGTGCTAATGCTCCAAGCTGGCAGGCAGCCGTGAGCCACACATCATGGGCCCGCAAGCCACTTGTGGCTCCCAAGCCACAGGTTGGGGGCCCCAGGTCTATACGCTTGTGACACTCTATTAAGTGATTCTATGGATGCTATATAATGACAGTATGAATGTATGTGTCAACTCATTATACAATATATTCAGCAGAATCAGGGTATGGTGGATTTTCAATTTTCTCCTGACATATGTCAGGTAACAGAAGGATAAGGATTGGACATTTTTAATTTAAACAACCAACCTTTTTGTTCATCAAGGAGATCAGCCACTCGTGGGGGTTAATATCGGCTTCTCTCCTCTCCCTATTGAGAACATTATATGCTCAGCTACATGAAGGAGTCACAAGAAATAGCAGTCGACTGTCAGTCAACGGCTATCTTACGTGTATAGCCACCTTAAAGGGGTTTTCCACTCCTCGATTTTCTAATATACTTTTACGACTTGCACTTCTTCGATGAGTGCATCTCGGTGTAAGTTACATATCCGCCATCGACATATAGGCAAACTTCCTGTCTGTTACATCTGATCCGACTCTCATCTGAGCACAAGTTTTGGAAAGAATAAAAAGAGCCTGTGACTCTGCTCATGATGGGAGAACTGATAGCCACTGGTCATGAGGGAAACTGCCTTTGGCAGCACTGGTGTCTGCGACGCACGTCGCTGTGGAATGGCGCTCTCCGAAGAAACGTGCGTCCCAGACACCAGCGCCAGTGGCAATAAGTTCTGATGAAGGTCCAAATGTAGCACCAAAAATGTTAAACTATAAAGATTGCCTAAATAAATAAACTTTTCATTCACTTCAACCCTTTTGAGTGCCAAGTTTTCTCTATATTTGATTATGGTTGGAACCCTACTTGGGCACCTTTCCACGCATCAGGAGTGCCGTATATCTCTCTACACTATCTGCTCCTGATGGGGCGGAGCTGCCTTTAAGTGATTGGCAGGGTGTCTGAGCAAGGATGCTCAAATGACAGATTTCACTGTCCCTGCCGATGCTTCAGAGTGCCAGACCCTTCAATTGACAAGCACTGTGATGTGCTTTTCATTATTAAGCCAATTGCTGCACTTGTCAATTGAAGGGTCTGGCACTTGCGCTCCAAAGCATTGCCAGGGTGAGTGCAGAGGACAGTAAAGCTTCTCATGTGAGTTACTGATGTCTGATGCAGACTGACTCTACCATTGCTTTGGAGCGCAAGTGCCGGACCCTTCAATTGGCAAATGCTAAGATGTGCTTTCTAATGACAGGCATATCTCAATGGTTGTCAATTGAAGGGTCAGCGCTCGAAAGCATTGGCAAGATCTGTGAAGACTGATTGGCTCAGACACCCTGTCAATCCTACAAAAGGAGTTCCAACTCCATCAGGATCAGAGTAATGTGCTCTTCTCATTTCGTCCAAATCCTGTGCCCAAATGAGGGGCGGAACAGACGAAACAGACAGGAAGTACTGCCTGCAGGTCAACAATGGATTGCGTGACCCACACAGAAATGCACAGGTATAGTAGAATAATACAGAAAAATACCCAGAACATCAGGCATCTACTGTGTGTATGCATTCTGTTTATTGTTGGATTACACGTGCTATGAGAACCTATGACACTCCAAGAACTAGGACTTTGCAAGATCAATGAAGCCTCAGATGACAGTGTGGTAACCTTGGACAATTAGTTCTCACAATTTCAGAATAGCCACATTTTCCAGAAATATTTTATTTTATTCATAAGGTAACTATTAAGTCTGCTATAGTAGACTTTTGCTATAATAATTTATTATAAATAATAAGAATGTTTTAAACCATGTGATACAAATATTTGGTTTTGAATGCAATTTCACATGGGGTATAGCCCTTCCCCCCTCATTATGTACAGAACATTTCACTTTCATATATTGGCAAACTACTGTGGCTTTATATACCTCCATAAGTCTATAGGGACTAGCGACAGCACCTTGACCTTCTGTGTTGACTCCACTTTGATGCCCCTCTATCGGGTGAGAAACTCTGGGTGTGGGCAACTTGAGCATTCATTGCTTGGGAAGCATAACCTCATAGCTCCTGTTTCTTCACTTGTCCTCATAGACCCTCTTACAACATCATGAGTAAAATATTTAGGTAACCATGAGTTCCTTCATTGTTTGTAGGTCTTAGTTCACTCTATTCTAAGCCGCAATAATTCTGTCTGATGCTACTTAAAATTGTCTTATATAAGCCCAACGTCTTCCCATATCACATTCTGCCATATGTCTTATCTACCGCTCCACTATCTTCCTCAGGTAGGGTGAATCGATGATTTACTGCATTAATAATTCTGTCTTCTCATACCTCAAACTCTCTGTTTTCCACTTAAGTGACACTTAAGCCCCTCATACACATTAGACTAATGTCGGCTGAACCCACTGATATGGACAAGTTTGGCCGATAGTTTGTTTATAGAAGCCCCAGACAATTGATTGCCGGGGGAAATATTGATCCCGCATGTCTGATTTTGGACTGCTGTGCTGATCATATTGTTTCCTGGAGGTAAGCCGCCACCAGGACATCTGACGAAGGCAGTCTCATAACGAACACAGGAGCACTCGGCCGAATGAGCCCTCCTGTGTATGGGAGAGCTGGTGGCCGAGATGGCTGCGTGCCGAACGATTGACTGAACAGCCATCCAAAGTGTGTGGCAGCATTTTAATGGTATTATAAAAATGCACTATTGAGTTTATTGAGCCAATTATTGCCCATATCCATAGTACTTACTATCTGTTAAGAAGCTGAAATATCACTCGGTCCCCGATTAAGATAGTCAGTCATGTAAAGTTACAGGAATTGCCTTCAGTCCTTGCCTTTGACTTATAGTTATCCCGCTGAAACGTTGAGAATTACTTATCTCTTACAAGCGAAGCATTTTTACTCATGTTTGCTCTAGTGAGCTGTGCACACACTATTTTCCTACATACAGTTTGTGAAATGATATAATGCTGAATACTTTTACTTTTTATATTTCATAGTATTTGACATTTTAGATTTCATAGTATTTGACATCAGCAATATCTGCATAATAAAGGTTCCCATGCACATTAGATAAAATTTGACTGGACATCCGGATTTTGGTAGGGATACTCTAACCATGTAGTTATGGAGCGCCCCGATTCTACTCCTAAAGCCACGATCACACATTAAGTATTTGGTCAGTATTTTACATCAGTATTTGTAAGCCACAATCAGGAGTGGAGCAATCAGAGGAAAAGTATAATAGAAACTCGTCACCACTTCTGTATTTATCACCCACTCCTGGTTTTGGTTTACAAATACTGATGTGAAATACTGACCAAATACTGAACGTGTGAAGAAGATTTCAGGAGACACAAGAATCTGGCCTGTTGAATTTCAATGGCCAATGATTTTGCTTGATTTTTTTTCTCCTGCATGACACCTCCTGCTTATGATTGGTCAGTGTCATGCAGAGGGGAAAGTAATCACCCCCAGAGACCAATCTCTGCTAGCTTCCCCTTGGTTGAAGTGGAAATTAGAATCTAAACCTTACTAGATAATATCTACATTTTATCAGCTCTGCAGTTACTATTCCATGATGTGGCCATTTTCACATGCTAAAACTCTTGCGAAATCCTCATTAAACCAAACTGCAAGGAAATAAAAACTGTTGCCTTACAAAATTGGAGACACACAAACGTACAGAAGGGGTAGAGGTCAGGTACAATATGTGTTTACATATGTTCCCTTTGTATAATAATACATTAAAAAGGAATCTGTTAGCAGGATTTCACCACTCTCTCCCCCCAAACTATTTATATGTGCATGTTGGTCTTTCAAAGACAAGTCCAGCAATATCTTTTACCTGGAAAGACTCTTCCCCCATTAATGGAGAAATCAGCATTTGAACTGATATACAAATGAGGCTGTAGATCTGAAGCCTCTGTCACTATATCTCTGTTTCCCACCCAATACCGCCTACTCCTGCTTTAACTAACTGCTCCTTTGCCTGAAGTCACACAGCATAGAAGCTGTCAGTCATGCAGGAGGAGGCGGCGCTGAGCTAAGAATAGAGCTGGAGTGACAGAGGCTTCAAATCTACACATTTTCATATAAGTTCAAAAGCTGATTTCTCAGTAACAGAGGAATGGACTGGCCATGTAAATGTATTGCAGGATTTGTCTTTGAATGAGCTACATGTAAAGAGCGCATATAAATAGTTTGGGGGTGAAATCCTACTGACACATTCCCTTTAGTGAAAAACTGATATGCAGTAATAACGCAACAGTTGTTTTCCTATCAAGGCATTGCATAAATCTATATCCCGAGCCATCTCATCAAGGAGCAGACATTGTCTAGTCTCTGTTGTACACAGAATGCATTCCATGTATTGTGTGATGGACGGTCCAGCTTTCAGCAAGGGAGACAAGTCCAGTGATACATTGCAGAATTAACAGATGTCAGTTGCTGTTTTACGTCACATCTGCTTCTAAATATATCGGTATATTACTGTGGTTCATAGATCTGTTGACATAAGCCAAACGGAATGTTTCTGCCATTCTGAAAACCGGACCCAATGTTGTTCACGTAAACAATTCCTAATGCTTCTGTTTTATAGCGAAACATTTGCACTAGGCAGATGGAGCAGATGGAAAGGGATCCTCTTTATTTGTGGCTTCAGAGCAGCTCTGTGTTTATTCAACAGAAACCACTAATGGGGAGAGTTTATTGCCAAAGACTAGAGGATTACTTCTGCAATTAAAACAAAATGCTAGTGGTGGTGGTCCTACCGACTCTCCGTCATCAATCTTTCTAGTAATAAAGGACTGAGTGGAAAAGGTAAAGCCATTGTTACTTAAACTGGCACCAGTCTTCTGTGTTTGTGAGGTGCGCTAATAGAAAAACTGTTCCTGACTGTACTATAAAGAACTAAAAAAGTGTGTCTAGTGAATGGATCTTATTGCTACCTCAGTAGTTATAAGATCCATACTGGCCATAGACATCTATGTCTATAGCCATACTGGTAATACTGGCTATAGACATTAGATGGCTGTCCCCTGAATCATACCCATACTAAGCATATGTTCTCTATAAGAGGGGAGTAAGCCACTGCTAGATGTGTTTAGTAGCAGCTTCGCTTGCTAAGATCAAAAGGATTGGGCGGTGTCAAGTGCCCGATCCTTACCACCTCTGACATCAATAGGTGGGATTAGAACTAGAACTCTAGTGCCACCTATTGGAAGTAGCAATCCTGAAAGTCAATATTGACTCCCAATGAGCCTTGTCACATGACTTACGATAATAGCCAAAACCAAAATCTCAATTTGCAGACACTGTGTTTCGGGGTACTGCATCTCGTCAGTGCAAAGTGTGAGATATGGCTGGGCTGGACAAGGCTCGTTGGAGAGTCGATATTGGCTTTTAGGATTTTTACTTCCTATAGGTGGCACTAGAGTTCTAGTTCTCTTTGCATATTTCCTAGAGGAGAATTGCGGCTTAAAAGTCTCCTCACCTTGACATGCTTAAAATGTCACTCTCCGCAAGGAGAAACGTTACCCTTTTGAAAGAGTGAAATTCTTGTCATATATTTTTGCATAGCAGTGTTTATTTCTATTACTTGTAGACTTTGCAATAACAATATATGGGCCTTTTGTAGCCCAATAGCTCATCATAATACACAATCCCACCTGCTTTGGGGGTAGATGTGGACCCCCTTTCTCCTAGAGGCTGCTGCACAGGATGTACCAATGATATGTCCGGCCCCGGGCTTTGGCCACTTTCAGATGGCTGTAAAATGGGAGCATTTTAGTATGCATTCTTTATCACAATTGCAATATCTAAAATACTTCCCAGTTCTTCAGAGAACATAGAGATGAGTTAAAAGCAATTTATTCTATTGCAGCTATTTATAAACACAGATTTGCAGCACGAAGGGCCTTGGTTCCTTTCACTAAATGTTTGTATGTTCTCCCTGTGTTTGTGTGGGCTTCCTCCAGGTTCTCCAGTTTCCTCCCACGCCCAAAAAACATGCTGATGGGTTCATTGACTTCCAATGCAGTTAGCTGAAGTGTGCGTGTATAAATGTACAAGGAAAAAAATTAGAATACCAAGTGAGGTCAGGGTCTGATGGTGAGTACCGTAATTACAATCTGTACACCGTCCTGTAGAAAATCTTGCCACTAAATAATATAAAAAGGGACAATTTGGCTGAACTTCAGTACTAGGCACATATAACTAAGCCACTGTGCCCGGATAAACATTAAAGGGGCTGTCTCCGTACATTGTTGATAAGTTGAGATCAGATCCATAACAACAGGCTATCAATGTGTTTTCCCAGAAAGTACCTTGAAGTGTAAAAAATGGATTCCAACAACCTAATAAACTTCTAATGGAGAGGTTACAATGAGTATAACATTTACAGATATTATTACCATTATCATAACGCTCTTAATGATACAGCGCATGAGTATGATGACTTTATTAGCAAATTACTATGTTTACAAATTTCCAAAATATTACGGTGAAATAATTGTTTCAATAAAGTTACAGCCTACTTTTTAGGTTTATACCTTAATGCATATTTTTTTAAATGAGAATATCCTGGCAGTATATTTACATAATCATTTTTTTTTTTGTCTTTTGCTTTGATTTTTATGACCAATGCAAACGTGCATCATTTTTTTAGCAGTTACATAAATCACAACAAAAAAAACAACTAAAAACCACAGAAAGTTTCATGTAATAGAACTGAGCGGCCAGCTTCAGCATCAGATATGTGCATAGACTTGCATGAGAGCTGTTTCCCGGAGTGGAGCCATCTCTTTGTGTTGCTCTTCAGTGATGAATACAAATATTTAGTTAACTGGATAAATATGAAATCATTGTGTCAGGGCTCACTCCATAACATAAAGTCATTGTTTATGCTTCAAGTCAATATTTATGCTACCAAATTGAAATAAACTGCCGCGGTTCGGGCCGTAAACACTGCTCCATAAGACAACCCATTCTAATGGCCGACTCCAGTTTCTGTAGTGACACAGGCATATAGTATGCGGGTGGCCATTTTGATCAGATTTATGCCATCATTTCTTCAGCTTTAGATAATTCACAGTAAGGGGTGAAATCATCTCATACTTAATACCACATGCATTAATCATGGTTTTCCTCTCTACAAGTTTGCATATAAAGTCAACAGCTGCAAAATGAATGTCAGCTTTTTTTATATAATACAATACAAATTATAGAACAGTGAAAAAAAAAAGGGCTGGATGCTTTTCTTATAACAAATGACACTGTGGGTTTTGAAGAATCTAGCGAAAGATAATGTATAACTGGCAGGGAAAGGTTGAACTTTCCAGATTTGGCACGAAAGTCAGACTTGTGAATCCTTAAAGCGCGCGTTGTCAGGACTCACCGGCACTGGAGGCAGGAGTGGGAGGTCATAAGACTGCAAGTATGTAATATGCTTAGTCCCGGCTATACACATGCGCGGCGCCACTCAATACAAGTGAATTGAGCGCAGCCACGTACATCTACAGGGTGGGCCATTTATATGGATACACTTAAATAAAATGGGAATGGTTGGTGATATCAACTTCCTGTTTGTGGCACATTAGTATATGGGAGGGGGAAAACTTTTCCAGATGGGTGGTGACCATGACGGCCATTTTGAAGTCGGCCATTTTGGATCAAAATTTATTTTTTTCAATGGTAAGAGGCTCATGTGACACATCAAACGTATTGAGAATTTCATAAGAAAAACAATGGTGTGCTTGGTTTTAACGTAACTTTATTCTTTCATGAGTTTTTTACAAGTTTATGACCACTTATAAAATGTGTTCAAAGTGCTGCCCATTGTGTTGGATTGTCAATGCAACCCTCTTCTCCCACTCTCGACACACTGATAGCAACACTGCAGAAGAAATGCTAGTACAGGCTTCCAGTATTGTTTCAGATGGTGCACATCTCGTATCTTCACAGCATAGACAATTGCTGTCAGATGACCCCAAAGATAAAAGTCTAAGGGGGTCAGATCGGGAGACCTCGGTGGCCATTCAACTGGCCCACGACGACCAATCCACTTTCCAGGAAACTGTTCATGTAGGAATGCTGGGACCTGACTCCCATAATGTGGTGGTGCACCATCTTGTTGGAAAAACTCAGGGAACGTGCCATCTTCAGTGCATAGAGAGGGCAACACATCATCATGTAGCAATTTCAGATATCCAGTGGCATTGAGGTTTCCATTGTTGAAGAATGGCCCCACTATCTTTGTACCCCATATACCACACCATACCATCAATTTTTGTGTTCCAACAGTCTTGGAGGGATCTATCCACTGTGGTTTAGTGTCAGAACAATAGCGGTGGTTTTGTTTCACCATTCACAAAAAAAGTTTGTCTCATCACTGAACATAATGTTCTGTGTAAACTGAGGGTCCTGTTCCAATTTTTGTTTTGCCCATTTTGCAAATTCAGTGCGCCGATCTGGGTCATCCTCGTTGAGATGCTTCAGCAACTGGATTTTGTAAGGGTGCCATTTGTGAGTAGCTAATATCCGCCGAAGCGATGTTCGATTGATGCCACTCTCCAGTGACATGCGGCAAGTGCTACGCTGTGGGCTCTTGCTGAGTGAAGCTAGGACAGCCACTGATGTTTCTTCATTAGTGACAGTTTTCTTGCGTCCACATTTTGGCAAATGCAACACTGAACCTGTTTCATGAAATTTGGCAAGCAGTTTGCTAACTGTAGCATGGGAGATGGGTGGTCTTGTAGGGTGTCTTGCATTGAAATCTGCTGCAATGACCCAGGTACTGCGTTCACCAAACATCAACACAATTTCTATCCACACCTCACGTGTTAACCTCTGTGACATGTCAATGGCTGTAAACAAAGAGAAACTTGTAAATAACTCAGGAAAGAATAAAGTTACGTTAAAACCTAGCACACCATTGTTTTTCTTATTACATTCTCAATAAATTTGATGTGTCACATGACCCTCTTCCCATTGAAAAAATAAAATTGGATCCAAAATGGCCAACTTCAAAATGGCCACCATGGTCACCACCCATCTGGAAAAGTTTTCACTTTCCCATATACTAATGTGCCACAAACAGGAAGTTGATATCACCAACCATTCCCATTTTATTTAGGTGTATCCATATAAATGGCCCACCCTGTAGCTGGAATGTGGGCAAAATAATTCTAATTGCATACTTTTCCCATCTCCACGACAGCACCATATAGAGAGAGAGAGGATCCATCCTCAAGGACAAGAAACCTACAGATTTAAAAGGCGGAGACTCTCTTCCCGCTTCAATTTTTTCCTGTCCTTGGAGGGAGATCTACAGTCCCTAGTGATGCCAGGGATATTCAATACTTACTTTTCTCCCCGGTCAGGGGGTTGCATTCTGGAGGTTGGAGCAGTCGTGGGGGGTTCTTCTCAGAACGCCGAGCTGAAACGATGCGGCTTGTAGACATTGGCAGAGGAATCCTCATCCCTTATGAAGAACCTGAAAGTAATAGTTAAAACAGAGGTCAGGAATTCACTTAAGGGACTTAACAATAGGACCCTTTATTCTCCTATTGAGAAGCAGGGTACAAGTTCCAATGAGGACTTGGAAGATGGGAATTAGAAGGACTCTATTAAGATATTTCATCTTCATCCTCCTCCTTAGATGATTGTTTTCCAGCAGAACATACGGATAAATTAGTAAAAGCGGTTAGGGCCACAATGAAAATTGAGAACGTTAGGGAGCCCAAAACCATACAGGATGTGATGTTTTAAGGGTTTGAAAGAGAGAAAGCAGAAATATTTTCGAGTGCATAAAAACGTGTCCTACCTGATAAAGAAGGAGTGGAAGAAGGCTGATAAAAAAAGCTTTATTCCGAAAGGGTTAAAAGAAAATACCCCTTTGAATCTGATATTTGTGAGTCTTGGGGGAAAAAGGCCTCTAAACTCGATGAGGCCATTTCGCATGTAACCCACAAATTGACTTTGCCCTTTGATGACACGGGCCTCCTGAAAGAACTCTTAGATAATAAGGCAAAGGTATCACTTCGAGAATACTTTTGGCATTTATGGCATAAAAGTATTTACATAGATACAATAAGGCAGAAAGTTTCCTCCAAAGGGCCTGGGAGTCGGGTACAGCAGCATTTAAGCCAAACATCGCAGCAACATGCACAACAAAATCTCTAATTGTATGGTTGGATCAGCTGAAATATCAGATTAAAAATAAATGTCCACAGGATCAGATTTTAGCCAGTTTGCCAACCATTCAAAAACAGCTGACTTTTTAGCAGACGCCTCTGCAGATGCGGTAAGGCTTATGGTCAGGTCATGCTCTTATCTCGCTGGGCTCTTTGGTTGAAGAATTGGTTAGGGGATCTTCAATCTAAAAGTAGGCTGTGCAGCATTCCATGTCAGAGACAATTCCTTTTCAGACCAGTCCTGGATGAGATCCTGGAAAAAGCAGCAGATACCAGGAAAGGGCTCCCTGTTAATTCTTTTCAGAGGAAATTCTTTCTTCCTTCTGGAAGGAGACAGTTTGTGTCCAACAGGACCAGAGATCCAAGATGGAAGGTCCCGAGAGCTAATGGGAAAAGCTTCAATTATAACCCCTTTCCCGCTGATCCCCCAACAAAATTCGGAAGACAATGACGCCAGGCCCCAGGTAGGTGGATGGCCGAAAAGGTTTCTTGCTGCCTGGTTAGAAATCTCAAGAAACAAATGGATTTTAAATACCATAGGTCTATAGGTCAGAGTTGGAAGCTAGAATTCTTCGTTATAGAAATCCAGTCCTCGAAAGCAGGGAACGAGCCTTAGAACAAGTCTTGTCCTTGGCGCAGAAGGGGGTCCTTACTTAGGTTTTGGACTCAGAAAAAGGGAGAGGATTCTACAATCTTCTCTTTTTACAGAAAAAAACAGACCTCTCTTTGAGAAATATTGTGAACCTAAAAAATTTAAATCGCTGTTTAAAGGTCAAACATTTCAAAATGGAAACGATAGAAATGACGGTAAAACTTCTTTTTCCGAAATGCTACATGGCAATATTAGATCTACAGAATGCATATTATCAAGTACCTATCCTTCAGAAACATCAGAAATTTCTGGGGATAATATCCAGGGAAGCTGGCATCATTTTCAATTTCAGGGTCTTCCCTTCAAGTTATCCATGGCCCCAAGAGTGTTCACATAAATAATTGCAGAGATGTCTGTCCATATCAAAGAAAGATTATGTTCATCCCATATTTAGACTACTTCCTGATGGTTGGAAAGACCAGGTTAGACTGCAGTCAGGCGGTAAAACACGTATCCAGTGTCCTAGCTTCCTTTCGATAGCTGGTAAATGCGAAAAAATCAAAGGTGATTCCAGAGCAGAGAAAAGTTTTTCTGGGAACCATTCTGGATTTGTGCAAACAGTGAGCTTTTCTCCAAGGAAAAGTAGACAAAATAACCGGGATTGTTTCCAGTCTAATCAGGAATTCAATAATTTCTCAGAGAGAGCACTATGTCCATCCTATGGTCCCTGTCGTCGTGCATTCTGGCAGTTGCATGGGCATGAGCTCATTTCAGAATGCTTCAATGGGAAATTCTGGATGCAAGGGACACCTAGACAAGAGAATTCGGATTTCAAAAACAAATCCGGAGCCCCTAGTTTGGTGGCTCTGCCAGGAGAATCTTTTACAAGGAGTTCTCTGGGAAATCTTAAATCCATCAGTTATCATGGATGCAGATCCTTTCGGTTGGGGGGCACATCGGGAGGACAGTGCTTTTCGGGGCAGTGGTCACTAGCTCTGACACAAGTGTCCTCAAATCTGAAGGAACTAACAGCAGTCAGGTTGGCTCTAGCAGAAGCCCTGCCTGGACTAGAAGGCCGGAATGTGAAAATTCTTTTGGACAACAGGACAGCAGTGTTCTATATAAACAAGTAGGAGGGCACAAGGCTCAGGTCTCTGATGACCAAAACAGGGAAACTCATGGCAGTGGAAGAAGAAAATCTTTTGTTTCTATCAGCAGATTATTTAAAGGGAAAGGACAAAATAAAAGCGGACTATCTAAGCCTCCACCAGTTAGGTCAGGACAAATGGTCACTGAACCCTGCAGTACTTCAGAAGTCTTATTATGGGGTCAGCCTCTGATAGACCTTTTTGCGACCAAAGTTAGAAGGAAGTTGCCAAAGTTCTTCATTAGTATGTCACGCGATCCATGCTGCCAGTCAGCGGTTTCTTCACTGAAACTTCTTTGGCGCATAATTGACATACGGAGGAAGTCAGAGCTGTGGCAGCTGTCTTACTTCCTTCGGAGATCTGATTTGTCCAAACAAGGGGACAGTGCAGGGATTGAGTGACATAACAATGTCACATGAACCCCAGGAGAGCCAGTGACGACATCACAGGAATGGCGCCAGCACTGCTGGTGAGTATAGCTGTTACTGTTTTACTTGGGGGAAACATAGTGATTGAGAAGGGGTTGTCCGAATAGTGGACAATGCCTTTAAGAATGTTGCTGGAGCAATGAGTTGATCTACAGTTTTCTCAATATTTCCTGGTGTGATTGCTTCAGAAGATGTAGTACTACAACATCCCAGTCCTCGATTCCCTGCCACTCCTGGTTCACAGTCCTGCATTGGGACTTGTTTATAGAGCTCCTCATGTCAGAGGAATCTCAAAATGTATTGGTGAAAGGACAGAGAACTACTTGGAGGAGGAACGGGTGTAAACTGAAACTAAAGCTTATTATTTACACATTTTTAACATTTTCTATGAAACATGTAAAATCTTAATGATTGTCAGAATCCTAAATATATTGGCATCATTTTGGTTTTGCTGCTGTAGTGTGCTGCCATAGTAGCATAGTCTGCAAAATTAGTAAGGGGGACTAATGCATTGTCATTTACATAAGTACATTATTTTCTTCTAGAATTACAAGGTTGGTAAAAAAAAAAAAGCAAACTAATTATTAAATACTATTTTAAGTTACAGTTTGATTGCATTTGTCATCCCTTCCTCCAACTTGGAGTGTTTTCCTCATACCCTATTTGCATCCCTTGTTTGGTGAATATCCTATTGTACTTTATCGTTTACTTCAGTAACTAACTCTTCTTGTATGTGAAAGTTTCCATTCTGGAAATTAGTTACAACCAACAATAACATGATCATGCATGAACTGTGCCCTTTTTTGGGAAAAATCTAAATATAACAAAAGAAAACACATTAGAAGATCTTTTGTAATCCTAAGCAGGAATCTGACCTTCTTTTGCCAAGAAAAAAAAATTACTAAAATAGAGCGCAGCATTTACACATTGCAGGATCTGTGCAATATATGTAACAAATGTACTAAGTTTCTCAATTTTTTTATGTAGATTTAATTCTACATGTACGTTATGAAATTGTGTTCAAAGATGGATACTTTTAAGGGATCCCATACACATTTGACCAAACTATGGTCAATTTTGAACATCATGAACAATCAGCGGCTTGTTCAGTAAAATGCACGATGGTCATTTTTACTGGCGACCAAGTAGTAAACATTCGTAATCGTTCCGGTGTGTTGAATTTTTTTTTGAAAGAAAAACAATCCTGGCCTATGAAGTCTGTGCAGGTTTGGGGCCATCGAAGCTCATTGGCCTATTGTCATCTAATATTTATGGGGGCCTTAAAATTTTCATTACAACAGGTATAATTTTGGACACAATACAGTAGGTTCTCATACTTGCTATATCTTTTGACTTTCTTAGATGATGAAACCAGGGGTGCTGGGATTGCAATCAGATCTGGGTCTTTGAGCCTAGGGGATCCAAAAAGTAGCTTTGGCCCATATGAAAAGACCATTACTATTAAAGATTTGCAATAGTTGGGGGCCTGTTGGAGCTTTTGTATTGGGGCCCATGAGCTCAATGGTACGCCACTGGAAGAATACTTGGTATCTTTACACATCAAAAGACCAATCATGTATTACACTAAGGGCGCAGTCAGACAGCTGTATAAATCGGACCAAGATTGGAGCGCAGTGCACGGACTGGCTGGCGGCTCTCCCGACCTGAGCGTGACAACTTCATGTATTTCTATGCAGCTCTTACTCTCAGGTCAGGAGAGCCGCCAGCCCGTCCATGCACTGCCTTCCGATTTTAGTCCGATTTACATGGCCATCTAACTGCAGCCTAAGTTTCCACGATTAGTATTTAGTGCGTTTTGGTGAGCAGAGGAAACGCACTAAAAACGCAAGTAATCTGCACATGACTTTACCAGCAAAGTTTTATTGAAAAAAGTAACAAAGTATCCAAAACAAAACAGATTCATTTAAAATATATCATAAAGACAAAAACAGCAGCAGGAAAAGTTGTAAATCTGCAACATCAAAAATGCAGCAAATACTCATCGTGAGAACATAGCCTTATACAGCTGTAAGATGTAATTGCCAGCAGCACGTACAATGTAATATTTGAAGCTGACCTCATGTGGTGAGCTCTCTATACACAAGCTTTCTATAGAACTCATATTGCTTTGCTTACATTATATAAATAATAAACATATAAGCAATCTTTAAAACCAAGGGCAATGTATATTTTAGCTTGTCGTATATGTGTATCTTGCACAGGAAGAGTAAAATAATATAAACAACCATAAGACAAAAAAAGTCACCATGAGGAAAGTTAATAAAAAAAAAAGAAAATCGGACTTATTTTTTTTTTTGGGAAACGGCTCCATTCTTGCCCATGTGTTGCGTCTGGTGTTACAATTTATCTATAGTCAAGTGAATACCAGACACACCGCCTGATGGACAATGCATTCTTCTGGGGATAAAAAGCAGATAATTTTTCCTGATTTCATAAATTTCTTTTAATGGGGTATCTCCACGTTTATAATTTTTGACATGACTAGAATAGCCAATAACATTTTATTGAGGGCTCCCAGATGATCAGGCATCAGTATTCAAGTAATAATACCTTGTACACTAGCAAATGAGGGCTCTGCTCAATTTTGCATTCTGGCCTTCTTTAAGAGACTAGTTCTCTGACACTAGTAAATTTACATTAAATGGTCTGTCTCACAAGACATGTCCATGTCATATCCATAGGATATCCCTTAAATGGGTGATAGATGTAGGTGCCACATCAGGGGTGCACTTTCGAAAGCAGGTCCTGTGATCCCCCTTTCCTGCTGTCATCCATCCACCGGTGAGTGGAGAGATGGTGGTCCATGCATTGTCTCTCTCCCTTTATATCTATGGGATTCCCATTGATCAGACGTTTATAGCATGCTTTACACATGTGCCATAAATGTCTCTTGTGAGACAACCCATATAACTGGCTCTTTCAGGGTTCCATTAGACTATTTTATTTGGATGGTAAGAATAGTACTGCGGACCAGAATGCTGATGTGGACAGAGTCTTAACTGAGAATGAGATGTTTTGACAAAACTCTTTATTGTATGTGTGTGTGTACGTGACGTCTTTTCCTGTCGGACGAACTTGCCAAGTTTTTCAAGCGGAAGATACTTAAATTAAAAAAAAAAAACCCGCAGGCAATTTTTTTTCTACCGCCATTTTCCAGACATTTCTTTTTTTTTAACTTCATTTAAAAATGAATAAATCGCTAGCAGTTTTCAAGCAAAAACCCTTATGGAACTTTCAAGAAGATCCCCAGACATCTTCCGGGTGTTTTTTAAGCCTTCTCATTGACCTGTATTGTAAAGTGTAGGGCCTCTTTAGAGCAAAAATGCCTGAAAAAATGGTTGTCTCACTTCTTTTAACTGCTTGGTGTTTTTGGAAACCTGAAGTGATGAAAAGACGCTCAAAGACTGAACGTATGAACAGTAAGTCGTTTTCACATAGAAATGAATATGTTCATTATTTTGAGCATATTCTGGGCAGATTTCATAGCCGACCCGCTTGAAGAAGACACTGTGTTCACATACCCTGACATTGTCCTAGGTATGTACAGGTGTGCGCCTTTCCAAATCAAGTCCTACACAGCTGGACTCCAATAAAGGAGTAGAACCATCTCAAGGAGGATCACAAGGAAATGGACAGCATGTGACTTAAATATGAGTGTCTGAGCAAAGGGTCTGAATACTTATGACCATGTGATATTTCACTTTTTCTTTTTTACTAAATTTGCAAAAATTTCTACATTTCTGTTTTTTTTTCAGTCAAGATGGAGTGAAGAGTGAACTTTAATGACAAAAAAAATGAGCTTTTTAGAATTTACCAAATGGCTGCAATGAAACAAAGAGTGAAAAATTTAAAGGGGTCTGAATACTTTCCGTACCCACTGTAATACAAAAAATAAAGCAATTTATAGATCCATCAACATGGGGTATACACAGAAATACTGCCATCAGTTTAGGGTATAACAGAATCATCTTAGCTATCAGGACATTTAGTCTCCCTAATTGGGAATTTTGTATGTTCTTTAGTCGGCCATTTTTTTGTTTCAACGTATAGCTAATAAAATGGGGTGTTTTTAAGGTTTCTTATGATGACCTTTGATAGACTATTTATTGCACTTAATGGTTGTTTGTTGTTTCGCCCCAATTTGAAAATCTTATAATTCTGAAGGGAGTATAGTAAGTTTTTCCTATGACTGTATATGTAGCAACTTTATTTAACCCCTTTCCGACGTGATACGTAATAGTACGCACCATGTCGGCACCCCCTGTTCAGCACTGGCTCCGGCGCTGAGCCCTCACGGAACCGGGCACATGTCAGCTGATTTATACAGATCCACCCGCGGCTGTTAACCAGTTAAATGCCGCTGTCAATCTCTGACAGCGGCATTTAACTCGCGCTTCCGGGAAGTGCGTCCTAGGCCCCGCCCATCACGTGATCGCGGGTCACCGATGGTTGGCATGACAACCTGGGGTCTGCAGCAGACCCCTGTGGTTGTCATGTCTCTATTGCTATGAGCGCCACCCAGTGGTCGGCGCTCATAGCAAGTGAGCATTTCTACTACATAGACGCAATCTGCTCATCACCTCTATGTAGCAGAGGCGATCGGACAGCTGCTGCTTCTAGTCTCATATGGATACTATTGAAGCATGCAAAAAGTGTAAAAAAAAAAAATGTTTTTAAAAATATTTAAAAAATTTAAAAAATATAAACGTTTAAATCACCCCCTTTTGCCCCATTCAAAATAAAATAAAAAAATAAACCTTGCATACACATATTTCGTATCGCCGCGTTCAGAATTGCCCGATCTATCAATATAAAAAAATAATTAATCTGATCGATAAACGGCGTAATGAGAAAAAAATTCCAAATGCCAGAATTACGTTTTTTTTTGGTGCCGCAACATTGCAATAAATGCAATAACGGGCGATGAAAACATCAGATCTACCCCAAAATGGTATCAATAAAAACGTCAGCTCGGCGCACAAAAAATAAGCCCTCACCCGGCCCCAGATCCCGAAAAATGGAGACGCTACGGGTCTCGGAAAATGGCACCATTTTTTTTTTTTTTTTGTTAGCAAACTTTGGAATTTTTTTTCACCACTTAAATAAAAAAGAACCTATACATTTTTGGTGTCTACGAACTCGTAATGACCTGGAGAATAATAATGGCAGGTCAGTTTTAGCATTCAGTGAACGTAGTAAAAAAAAAAAAAAAAACTGTGGAATTGCATTTTTTTTTGCAATTTCACCTCACTTGGATTTTTTTTCCCGTTTTCCTGTACACAATATGGTAAAACCAGTGATTGCATTGAAAAAAATAAGCCCTCAGACGCCCATATTGAACAAAAAATAAAAAAAAGTTCAAGCTCTGGAAAGAAGGGGAGCAAAAAACGAAAACGCAAAAACGGAAAATGCTCTGATCATTAAGGGGTTAATTTACTTCATGCAAAGTCAATTAATTCTCAGGAAACATATAAATATCATTCACACAATGGAGTAAGTCTTGGTGCTGAAAAATGATAATCCCCTTCCCCTTTTCTTTAGTTGTTGTTCTCGAGAGTTTTGCTCAGGGACCGAGAGTGGATAGAGAATGGCTAGCAGTAGACCTGCTACGTCTGTAGGGTGATTTTTTTTTTCTTCTGGGAACTCCTTTAGTACTTTCACAGAATACAACTGTCAGGATTCACCTAGCTGTAATATGGCATCCAAAGAAGCCTATGGGGCACTACTGTAATTATGATTTCATAGAGGCATATACTGTAAAATCTAAATCTAATCTAAAGAAAAAAGCCTTTTTTTTATGTTTATGCATATTCAAAGCACTGTACAAAGTAGTGATTATGCACATCAGTCTGTGTCTCCAATAAGGCTCACAATCTTATTCCCATATCTCAAACAATCCCACCTCCTTCATACACATTAGACTAATGTTGACCGATATCGATGGGTTTCAGCCAACAGTCTAATGTGTATAGGAGCACTGGATGAATGATTGTCTGGGGAACTATCAATCCCAAATGTCCGATTTCGGACTGCTGATCATATTGTCAACTGGAGATAAGCTATTGCTTGACATGTCTTTCGATGGTTCTCATAAAGAATACAGGATCGCTCAGCCGAATGAGTGTGGCTTTATCGATGGTCGGTAAAAGTTGACGGTTGTATTTGTGGGTAGAAGTGTGAGGGACTCGTCCATATATAGAGCGTGCCAATAATGTGCCTGTTCACTGCTCCAGCAGTTATGAATTTAATAGTAATTTCATTATACCTTTATTGCTTGAAGGATAACTGAAGTGTTGCGGACTGTGGTGAAGGATATAAGTGGGATTTGGCTTGGGTTCTGGATGCTGTGGAATTTGTAAGCATATAATTGCATTCATTGTATGTTGGTGGTTTAATATGATTTTTAGTGAAGAACATTTCCTTTTATAGTTATGTGAATTCTGCTGTTACATAGCCGTCACACATTTGTGAGTAAATGACCTAAGATGAATATCTTACTGTTGCTGGTACATTTCTTATGTTAAAGCAAGTTGCTTTAGAAGAATAGATTACTTTGTAATATTTGGCTTGTGTGCCTACTTCTATGAAAGCCATTGTTTTCTTAGGATTATTGCGTCAAAATGATTTCAGACTCTTAAGTTTGATGTACAGTATACACCAGAAACACCGATGCATGTAACACAGTTGCTTCCTCTTTTTCAATATATATACATATATTATAGTAGAATTTTACAGTCAGTGGCACAAAATCTAAAAATCTATCAACCATGTGTTCATATAAATAGTTTCTAATAGCCATTATCACTTAATTATTAGCAGTTTTAGCTAAAGTATTTATTTTCTTCTTTTTGAAAGGGGGGGGTGTAGGGGAGGACTTGGATAAAAATAAATCCGTAGTGTATGCATTTTTTACCTGCATTTTTTTTCTAAGTCTAATGCAAGACTGTGGGGAGAATACGCACAAGAGTAATGGACATGTTGCAGATTTCAAACACGTCCTGCAGATCAGTTTGCACAGCATTAAAACAAACACAATAAACCCAAAACTAAATTGTGACTTCCTGTTAGTAATTCCTCAGGAGCACAACACAGGCAACTTCTCCCCACCCTGCAATGTCTGATAAGGTATAACATAACTAGGAAGTCAGTTAATGCTTAGCTCTGGTTTGGAGGTTCCAAAACATCGAAGCTTTGTATAATGTCATTTCCCAGAATTCTGATTTCCTTTTATTTCCGGATATACTCCAACCTGCAGTACCGGTCATAGAGCTGATTAGTGCTGTAGTCACAATGGGTGATATGGCTCAGTGGTAAGCACTGCAGCCTTGCAGCGTTGGGGTCCTGGGTTCAAATCCCACCAAGGACAACATCTGCAAGAAGTTTGTATGTTCTCCCCGTGTTTGCGTGGGTTTCCTCCGGGTTTCCGGTTTCTTCCCACACCCCAAAGACATACTGATAGGGAATCTAGATTGTGAGCCCCAATGGGGACAGCGATGATAGTATACTGTGAAATTAATGGCCCTATTTAGGTTAGTAAAATAAATAAATATATATCAAAACTGGTGCAAAGAGAATTGGTCAAAATAATCAATCAAAGTGTTACGGGTCCGGGTGGTGGAACCTCTGTGCTGCGGTGCAAGGAGGGACCCAGAGGGGCGTGACTAAGTATCAACCCGAACCAACCCTGGTCGGACGGCGGCTAACGACTCCGTGACCAGGGAGGATCCGGGCAGAGGGACCAGGTGCTACTCTGGGGACGACCTTGTAAGAGAGCAGGTGGCTCCCACGGGTCAGATGGCTGGGACTGACCGGTATGACGGATGGACACAGCAAGCAGGCAGAAGTCTCTGGTAGCTGACAGGTGGTCACGGTACGTAACAGCAGAGCAAGTAGTAGTCTCTAGGTTTACCAGGCAGGTGGTCACAGCAAGTGACAGCGGAGCCTCCAGGTGGGCAAGCAGGTAACAGACGGGTGCTCCCAGGTTAGCGGGCTGACAGGCCAGGCAGGTAACAGGTGAGCGCTCCCAGGTGAGCGGACTGACGGGCACAGCAGGTAACAGGCGGGTGCTCCCAGGTGAGCGGGCTGTCAGACAAGGCAGGTAACAGGCAGGTGACAGGTGAGCGCTCCAGGTGAGCGGGCTGGCAGGCTCGACAGGTAACGGGCAGATAACAGGCTGGCAGGCAGGACGAGGAGTCAGGCTAGCAGCGGAACCTGAGGGCTGAAGCAGAGATAAGTAACTGTGCTACAACTTTGCTCGGGCACCTCCATTTTGGAGGAGGTGCCTTAAATATGGGAGGTCCTCCGGGTATTGGCCGGGGACCCCTTAGGGCGGCGCGCGCGGCCCCTTTAAGAGAGAGGGAGCGCGCGCGCCCTAAGCACAGTGCCCGGGAAAGAACACGCGCCGGCCGCTGCAGGAAGAGGAGCGCAGGAGGACGCAGCGCGGGGAGCGGGGAGGTGAGAGGGACGGCGTCTCTGCCTGGCAGGAGGCAGAGACGCCGATGCTACACAAAGTCCATCATTATTTTGTAGAGGCCCTTTTGAAAAATAATAAGTAATTGCTATGGTTAACTCCACTTTTCCCTTTGATAAATCTCCCACACTGTGCAATTCTTGCAGATAATCAATAGGCTCAATGCTATATGGTAATAACCTGTGCCTCTATAGACAGAACATAGAGCTTATTAACAAGCTAAAGTCACAACCCTATAGAATTGTACAATACTCTTGCATAATACACATTTTAGTCTTTTTACGCATCTATTTTTGTGCTGGGACACAAAACACTATTAGACGATAGCACTGCAATCCATACATTAAGCTATAACTATTTCCAAAAAGCCAAAGGGGAGCTACCTGTCTGCACAGTTCTGGTGCTGATTTCTATTCTTCTGTCACTGCTGACCTGAGTTGCCCCATGTTGCCTCACCCTATTTTATTAGGATGTCTAAGAGCTTGTAGTGTTCACAATTATTATTATACCGGGATCAGCCTTTCTTTTATTTCCAAAGAATTGGAGACAGATTTACAGGCAGAGCTGTCAATAAATGAAATATTGCACTGTAAATATTTTAAAACTCACAATCTCGATACAGAAGTTACTGAACTATTGCCAAAAAAGCCATTCCCCAATGCAGTGTGGTTTTACACCTATTTTTGGATTTGTAAGCAATAATACAAATTCCCTGCATTTACCGAAGCTGGTATCCGAATCATGGAGCAGCACACACCAGCTTGGCTATACCAGTCAGCTTACCTTAATACTTGAATTCCCTACATCTCGCTAGCCAATAAGTCCTGATTATAAAAATTCCAACAAGAATTATATTTGGGGAAATATCATTTGTTAATTTATCTATACATTAAAATGGTTGTCAAGGGGGTAAAACGGCTCAGACTGGTAATCATATTCTCAACATAGAGGCTAGACCTGCATCTACGGCATAACCTGCGATAGTCCCATATATGTCGGAGATGGGAATGAATAAAATCACAACACTGTTGATCCAGATGGCACAATCTCACCTGATGGAGCACATTCCCTTTTTTATTTTTTTTGCCTTTTCTGTAGGTCTCGAATACTTTAATCTTGTTTCTAATTTTAACCACATCTATTCACCTTGTACATTACATAGCCTCAATACTTGGAATATTGGGACTTTGAGACTGACCCATGATTTATAATGTTTTGTACAGTGGTGGGCGAACGTTCCTCTGTTTTTACCAAGCTGGTGTACAGTTGACAGGTTGGTCATTCACTTATGTACTCCATACACAACATGGCATCCATGATGATGTAACCTGAGTGAGATGGCATGTTACACCAGCTGTTTGGGAGCTGATGGCTCATCAACATCTGTATTATCCTTATGTCTCTGCACACAATACGATACTCATAATTTAAACAAGTTGTATGAGTAACCACTCTGTTGAACTTGTTAATTGGAGATGTGACCTTGGACCCAAACTTAATAATCCAGCATGTATATTCAGATGTGACAAACTTGAATTTGGCATTTAGAATACTAATGCCTTTCCCTTTGGACCATTTAGCATATTGATATATGGTTTCCGTAAGGCCCATTTAGACTAGCCGATAATCAACCCGTCTAAACAGACTGGCAATCACCCGATAAGTGAGCAAAACGCTCGTTTGTCGAGTACGATGACTTGTATGCAAGCTTAAAAATAACTGTTATGGGAAGCACAACACCCTTTTTTAAGTAAACTGATAAAATGATGTTCCATGTACATAGAACGATCTTATTAATGTTCTTTGTGCATAGATCCTTCCATGACTTGCCTGTATGAAAAGGCCAGTAAACGGCTGCCTATTGGAAGGCATTTAATGGCCACTGTTGGCACGTACAAGGAAACTTACTGCAGCGCAAGCCCATCAGTTTAAGCTGACTATAGATATTAATATTTTAGTCTTTTATTTTTTTTTCTCAGTATATGACTAAAATCTAAAGTTTTGATGATTGAGGAATTGGTTATTAACCACTAGACCTTTTACAACATAAAATGCGTACAAAGCATCAAATATAGATGAAGGGTCCAATGACCACAAACTCATTACTGTAAGAGTTTTCAATCACTTTTGATGTATTTTGGCTTAGGTGTAACAAAGTGGAATCCAGAATGGCCACAGCAGGTGAGCTGCCCAACTGTAGTCAAGTATATGATGCATGGGGCCCTACATAAAATTCTACATCCACCGTTGCCCTGTACTGGCATAGTGCAGTCTAGTTTGTTTGCACTTTCAAACAAAATGTTAGTGACATACATGCCGCCGGGCAAACTGGAATTACAGGTTGTACAATAGCCATACTCAAAAGAACAAGAGGGGATTGTGGCCAATAGGATGTGATTTTATCTAAACGAGATGAAGAGATAAGGCACTCATTTATATAAGGACGTGAAGGTTACATAAATCAGTTTGTTTAATAGAACTTTTGATGTTACGCATTGAATAGTATATATACGGAGACAGGTTCCTGGAATTTTCCAGTGGATGTGTTTCTACTAGCTGAAATTGTGATATTACTTTGTTTAATATTTCATTAATAGATGCCTAAAGGTTAGCAATTCTCCGTTCATGTGTTGTTAATACAGCCATTTAGTCAAATCTCCCAACAGCCCTGTTTTTTCCTGTGAAGTTGACCTCAAAGGCGGTGTGCTTTATGAAAAATAGTCTTTATGCTATGGTTGTGGAAGGCTTCTCTAAAGGCCAAATGGGTGTCTATTGAAGCTTGGTTTTTGTGTTACACTGCCTTGTTACACAGTCTTGGTTCCAATACAGGGCAACGGTGGAATCTCTTGGTTCTAATAAAAAATTGGCTCCACAGATACAGTTGATGGTGGATCTTGGTAGAAGATCAATCTCCTTCCACCACTACTTGGGTACTCTCATCAAACAGTTGGTGAAACTGTTTCAAAGGGAATCTTCATGTTTCATTTTTCTGAAAGTATTCAGGACTGTTAGAGAGCATTAAGAGAGTGCGCTTAGCCTTACTGTTCTTTAGAGGATGTTCTAGGGTCTAGTTGACATTTCTAACAGCAAATCATAGTAATACATATGACATATCATGATAGCATTGATGTTAAATTTGCCCAGAATACCTATAACTGCATGTAGATATTGATATTGCACAGTGAATTAATAAGTATCACTTATCCTAGATTAAAGGGAATCTGTCCCCCCCTTGGATGTACCTAACCTATTAATATGGGCATACAGGTTCTAGACTACTTAAAATAGTCATACCTGTATGCTTCATATCTGCAGTCTTGTTGTGCAGAAATCCTCTTTTAATCCTTTATGCCTATTTTAATAGGTTAAGTACGTCTAAGGGGGTAACAGATACCCTTTAAGGTATTGGCTCTGCTTGCCGAGATCCAAATAGTGTAGGTAGTCTCACAGGCAATGCTCACTGCAAGGGAAATAATACTCCATTAATTCTTCTTGAATAGAAGGAAAACAGTCCCTCTAACACAACCTCTAGGTAGCTATCACGTAAGTCAATGCCCCACACATTATAAAGCTTTGAAACATTAATAGAGATATCAAACAATTCGAGACCACCGATCTATAATCAGGACTATTTCAGAGTTCTTGCTCCTCATCAGTACTGGTTGGCTGAGTCAGATGTCTGACACGGCTCTTTAAAGGCTTTGATTCTACTACTTGTGGATATCCAGATGTTGTAGGGTGTCTTACAGACAATGCTCCCGGGTGGATGACTATAGCTGGCACTAGAACAACATTATAGAAAACAGCAAATTTGAAGACTTTTTCCCAGGAAATATTGCTTGTTAGAGTTCCTACACCAGCAAGATCAGAACCCTACTCTGTACTGATGAGGCATAAGCACTCTGAAAAGTGCTGTCTACATATGGGTGTCTTGGATTTGGCTGATATGCATAGTTGAGTTGAGCAAAATGATTTTCAGGGCTCTAGTGCAACGGTTATGTTGGGAGTCCAGGGAACCCTCTACTTGCAACATCCCCAGCGACTTTTGATTACTAGGTCCCAGTCACATTATGAATGTGTTGTGCTGCAATATGGAGACCTCCCTAGGCCTTTGAATCAGAAGTGGTGCCTGGTTTGCAGTGATCCACAATGGTGGCCAATTTGGCTGTTGGTCCAGGGATGTGTGAATCTTTTTCTCAATTCTTAATTCCTAGCCACATGTTAAGCTTCTCTAATAGGTGGACATTGACTTGCATGATAGCTACCTATAAGTGGCACCAGGAGCAGCCTCAGATAGAAGAGGTTCCCTGTGCAAGAACAATAAATCGTCCCTTTGCAATCCAACAGCTCATCATAATGCGCAATTCCACCTACTATGAAGGTGGAAGGGGTCCCCTTACCTCTTGGACCCCTGTGTGGCTGTACACATTGCATCAATGATATGTCGACCCCTGGGTGGCACTATAGACAGTTTTCTTCCTTTTGGAGGAGGGCTAATTTATACAATCATGTCACAAAGGTTAGAAACTCCTTTAAAAAATGCAGTATTTGTTCAACCATTTAGAAAAGTGTCACATAACCTCTCTACATTGTTTTCTTGATTTATTGCCTATTGAAGTCATCTACTGGTTTCAGAGTCCTTACTTTATAGTGCCGCAATGACCTATCAGGGTTAGCTTCTCTAAGAACTTTGTGTTTTGGATTCCTATTTTGTGTGATTTATAGATGATCTTGGATCAGACTGTTCAAAGGATTTGTGTGTACTTCTGCCAACCTGGCTTACCACCAATCTGTGCCTTGTCAGTAAGCGGCACCATATCAAAAGTGAAATGGTTTCGTACCACTGTATGTGTTCTATATCCAAAAAATACCACCAAAGTAAAATTTTATTGACTATTTCTTAAATATGTACAAAATCACTTAAAATCAAACTGAATGTCATAAATTATGTAACATTTAGACTAGTTGCATTAGCAAATAATGATGGCTTTGAAGTAGAGGTTGTTCACTTCTGAATTTTGACAGAGCCAGTGTTATAGATAACGTGTATGGATTAAAATCACCAAATGCTATAATATCTACACAACTGAAATGCATAGCTGGATAGCAAGGATAACTGGGTGACCGATGGGGTCTGACCACTAGGACCCTCAACGAGCAGCAGAACAGGAAATTTTTATCACCATTACAAAATTAATTCTCTGTAGGGCTATTGGAAAAAGCTCAGTAATCAGCACCTCTATAGCGGATGAATGTAGCGACCGGTCATGCATGTGCACTCCGCTCAATTCTAACAAGGACAAAAGTTTCCCTGTTCTGCTATTTGGTGCAGATCCCAGCAGTCAGACTTCTACCAATCAATAAGTTATCACCTAATCCAAGGATAGGTGATAACCTGTTTTCATCAGGCAACCACTTTAAAGAAAGACAATGTTTCATATTTTTCTGAAAATGATAGACACAGAACCATTTACTCCTGAAGGCAATAATGAACCTAATTGTCACTTCTTTTACCGTATTTGCGCCTTATTCATAATTTAATTTTCACCCTTTTTTCTCTTTTTTTAACTTTCTATTGTCTTGGGTGTTTAAAAAAAACATTATTGTCATGGTTTCCCTTATCTAGAATTTTAATCTTAATTTATGCAATTGCAACTATTTGAAATGTCAATACATGTTTGAGCAATTGTGCTCCAGTACCAATAAGTGAAGTTAAAAATCTGTCTAATTTTATTTTTACTTAGTTGAAAACTGACTTGCAACATTTTAAAGGATCAAATGACTTTTTTGCTCTAAAAAGGTGAAGGACAAGAAAGAAGCTTCTTTGATTTTGCGTTTAATTCAATCATCAGGGTGAACCTTTTTTGAAGAACTTGGTCCAAAAGATGACGTCAAATGCCAGAAGATGAAATCGAGGCCAAATTGTCTTTCTTCTTTTATTTTTGAAAGGAGTATGGTTGGAAAAATGTAAAGAGAAATGAAAACTAGGTCAATAAAGACTGTATTTTTCGGACTATAAGTCGCACCCGACCATAAGACGCACCTAGGTTTTAAAGGAGGAAAATAGGAAAAAAAATTTAAGCAAAAAATGTGGTCATGATGCCCTGTTATGGGGGAGGGGGTCTGCTGCTGACACTAGTATTGGGGTAATGTCCCCCAATTCTGTTAATATCCTCCATCCTGGTATGTATGGCCCCCATCCCATCCTGGTATGCATGGCAACCCTTTATCCTCCATCCTGGTATGCATCGCACCCCTTTATCCCCCTATCCTGGTATGCATGCCACCCCTTTATACCCTATCTTGGTATGCATGGTACCCCTTGAGCCCCCATCCTGGTATGCATGGCACCCCTTGAGCCCCCATCCTGGTATGCATGGCACCCTCTGAGCCCCCATCCTGGTATGCATGGCACCCTCTGAGCCCCCATCCTGGTATGCATGGCACCCTCTGAGCCCGCATCCTGGTATGCATGGCACCTTCTGAGCCCTCATCCTGGTATGCATGGCACCCTCTGAGCCCCCATCATTGTATGTATGGCACCCTCTGAGCCCCCATCCTGGTATGTATGGCACCTTCTGAGCCCCCATCCTGCTATGTATGGCACCTTCTGAGCCCCCATCCTGGTATGTTTGGCACCTTCGGAGCCCCCATCCTGGTATGCTGGTCCTGCTGCCGCTCTGTGGTCAGTGTGCCTGCTATTAAAGACCATGGATATTCACTACAACCCATGGGAGTAGGTTGTAGCGAATATTCATGAGCTTTAATAGCGGGCACACAGACCGCAGAGTGGCAGCAAGAGCCGCGCTGCGGCTCCAGTGTGCCGGCTATTAAGAGAAATGAATATTCATTGCTTTCCATGCCCATGGGCATGGGGAGCAGGGAATATTCATTTTCTTTAGTAGCGGGCACAGCTAGGCTGCAGCAGGCGGCTGCTGCCTCCTGTGCCCCACTGATCCCCCGCTGCCGCTCCCCCACACCCACCACCATGCGGCCATACAATATTATAGTATTCGGACTATAAGACGCACCCCCCACTTTCCTCCAAAATTTTGGAGGAAAAAAAATGCGTCTTATAGCCCGAAAAATACGGCAGTTTAAAATCTAAAATAGAGCTTTAATAGCAACAAAATGAGATTTTCGCTCCACAAAGGTTTTTATGACCTATCAATAGAAAAGGGTCGCACGGTAAAACTGTCATCTCCAGTAATCCTGAGCATGTGCTCTTTTTCATCCTGTTAGATGGGGGAAGAGCAGCCAACCCGTGCACAGTTGTGGGAAACCATAAGCTTTATTATTCATAGTAACATAGTTTGTAAAGCTGAATAAAGACTTGCGTCCATCAAGTTCGACCTGTTAGTTCTGTAATTCCTAAAGTTGATCCAGAGGAGGGCAAAAACCCCAAATGATTTAGGCAATCTTCACCTGAGGAAAAATTCCCTCCCGACTCTGAAACCAGCAGTCAGAATAAATCCCTGTATCAACCTACTATTTTATTTTATTTTTAAGTATACGCTGAAATCTGCCTGGTATCTAGAAATGCATCCAGTCCCCGCTTGAACTGGTGTAGTGAATCCGACATTACCGTCTCCTCACTCAGTGAATTCCATATTCTCACTGCTCTTACCGTAAAGAACCCCTTCCTATGCTGGTGCTGAAACCTTTTCTCTTCCAGTCTTAGTGAAAGCCCTCTTGTTACCGTAATATCCCTCCTTTTGAACAAATCCCGGGCAAGATCTCTATACTGCCCCCTAACATATTTGTACACATTTATTATGTCCCCCCTCAACCTTTTCTTTTCCAGGCTGAATAGTCCTAGTTTTGCCAACCTCTCTGGGTATTGCAGTCCCTCCATTCCCCTTATTAATTTTGTTGCCCTCCTTTGTACCTTTTCAAGCTCATTTATATCCTTTCTATATATTGGGGCCCATAACTGAGCACAGTATTCCAAGTGTGGTCTGACCAGTGCTTTGTACAGTGGAAGAACAATGTTCTCATCCTTTGCAGCTATACCTCTTCTGATACATCCCATTACCCTGTTTGCCCTTACAGCAGCGGCCTGACTTTGGGCACTCCAATTTAGTTTGCTATCAATCAAGATGCCCAAGTCCTTCTCCATCTCTGAATTCCCCAATGATTTCCCATTCAGTGAGTACTGGTGACTTCCATTTTTCCTTCCCATATGTATGACCTTACATTTCTCCTCGTTAAACCTCATTTGCCATTTAATGCTCCACCTACCCAGCTTATCCAAATCCCTCTGTAGGTCTCCACTGTCCTCTTTTGTATTAATTGTTTTACATAACTTTGTGTCATCTGCAAATATTGATATTTTACTTTTTATCCCGTTGACTATGTCGTTAATAAAGATATTAAATAACATTGGGCCTAGTACAGACCCCTGTGGTACCCCACTAGTAACGCTTACCCAATCTGAGTATATTCCATTTATAACCACCCTCTGCCTTCTATCCTTTAGCCAGTTAGTTACCCACTTGCAAACATTTTCCCCCAGCCCCATCATTCTCATTTTGTATACCAACCTATTATGTCATAGAGTCATAGAATGACTATTATGTGGCACGCTATCGAACGCTTTTGAGAAGTCGAGATACACGACATCCACTGGTTCCCCCTGATCTAGTCGAGAGCTAACCTCCTCGTAAAAGTCAATCAGGTTTGTTTGGCAGGAGCGATTCCTCATGAATCCATGTTGGTTCGGGATTAAAAGATTATTAGCATCAAGATGCTCCGTAATTGCCTCTTTAATGAAGCTTTCAAAAATTTTGCCCACAACGGACGTCAGACTCACCGGCCGATAGTTTCCAGCGTCACTTTTTGCTCCCTTTTTGAATATTGGCACTACATTCGCCTGTCGCCAATCAAGTGGTACAGACCCAGTCTCAACAGAGTCCTTAAATATAAGATATAACGGTCTGTCTATCACATTACTTAGTTCCCTTAGTACCCGTGGGTGTATGCCATCCGGTCCTGGTGATTTGTTTATTTTAATGTTACTGAGGCGTTTCTGTACCCCAGCTTGGGTTAGATTAGTCATACTTAGTGGAGGATTAAGCTTGTCACTTCTCATTTCTCCTGTTAGTTCTATTTCCTTTGTGAAAGTTGTCGAAAAAAAAATATTTAATAGATTAGCTTTATCCTCATCTTTCTCTATGATTTTGCCTTCCTCACTTTTTATCGGTCCAATATTATCCGATTTAATCCTTTTACTATTTATATACGTAAAGAACAGTTTGGGATTTGATCTACTTTCCCTAGCAATATGTCTCTCTGTTTCCTCCTTCGCTATTTTTATTTGTTTTTTACAGGTTCTCGTTTTTTTCCTTGTAACACATTAGTGCCTCCTTGCTGTTTTCCTGTTTTAATCTCTTGAATGCCTCTTTTTTGCTATTTAACGCCCCCTTTACGTTCTTGTTCAACCATATTGGTTTCCTCTTATTTCTGGCCCTTTTATTCCCATACGGTATATATCTCTCGCACTGAGTATTCAGAATTCTTTTGAAGGTTTCCCATTTACTATTCGTATTCCTTTGATTAAGAACTTTGCCCCAGTCAATAAGTTGAAGGTTTTCTATCAGCTGATCAAACTTCGCCCTCCTAAAGTTTAATGTTTTTGCTGTTCCCTTATTGATAACCCTACTGAAGGGCATTTTGAAGTCGATAATATTATGATCGCTATTACCTAGGTGCCCCCCTATCCAGGGCCGGCGTCAGCACCCGGCGTACCCGGGCAAGTGCCGGGGCCCTGGAAAATCAGAGGGGCCCAGCCGCCCACTCACTGTCGGGGCCCGGGCCCACACACCCACCCGCCCACTCACTGTCGGGGCCAGGCCCACACACTGTTGGGGCCGGGCCCACACACCCACCCGCCCACTCACTGTCGGGGCCGGGCCCACTCACTGTCGGGGCCGGGCCCACACACCCACCCGCCCACTCACTGTCGGGGCCGGGCCCACACACCCACCCGCCCACTCACTGTCGGGGCCGGGCCCACACACCCACCCGCCCACTCACTGTCGGGGCACTGGCCGCTTCCTCGGCACCTGTTCAGGGACGCAGGCGCTGCTTGATTGCCGGCACTCCCCCAGACATGGCCGCGCGCTGTCCGGCTGTGTCTGCTAGTAATGACACGGCAGGGTCGACGGCACTGCACCTTTAATTGTGCTTGTGTGTCGCTCCTGCCGCGTCATTACTAGCAGACACAGCCGCACAGCGCGCGGCCATGTCTGGGGGAGTGCCGGCAATCAAACACCGTCGGAGCGGAGGTCCTGCACAGATGGGCGGGAGGGGCCCGGACCCGACTGCAAGTGGGCCCCTCTGATGTTCCAGGGCCATGAATTCTGTGACACGCCGGGGGCCCTGCACTGCCCCATACCCGAGGAGCTGCTGGACAGGACATTGGACCGGGGACAGGTGAGTGAGGCTTCCCCAATCCCCATATTAAAAATATTAGTAATGGGTCTGTGTGAGTGCATGTATGTGAATGTCAGTGTATATGACTGTGTATATATATTTGTCTGTTTTATCTATGTGTATGTCTGTATGTGTACATATGTCTGTGTACCGTGTGTGCGCGCGCATATGTCTGCGTACCGTGTGTGCGCGCGCATATGTCTGCGTACCGTGTGCGCGCGCATATGTCTGCGTACCGTGTGTGCGCACGCATATGTCTGCATACCGTGTGTGCGCACGCATATGTCTGCGTACCGTGTGTGCGCACGCATATGTCTGCGTACCGTGTGTGCGCACGCATATGTCTGCGTACCGTGTGTGCGCGCGCATATGTCTGCATATGTGAAGGATGAGGGGGCAGGCTGGGCCATGTGTAATAAATAAATAAATAAATATATATATATATATATATTTATATATTTATTTCTCCGCCGTATCTGTGCATCATGAATCGTGTATGTGTTAAAAGGGCCCACTGAGACTCTTTCGCCCGGGGCCCAGAAAAACCTGGAGCCGGCCCTGCCCCTATCTGTACCTCAGTTATTCTATCAGGCCTATTAGTCAATATTAAGTCCAACACGGCCTTCCCTCTCGTTGGTTCCTGCACTAGTTGGGAGAGATAATTATCCTTAATATTTGTCAAGAACCTTTTTCCTTTCTGAGATCTACAGGTTTCTGTTTCCCAGTCAATATCCGGGTAGTTGAAATCCCCCATTACAATCACTTCATTATGTTTTGCTACTTTGTCTATTTGTCCTAATAGCAGATTCTCATTCTCCTCTGTTATATTTGGTGGCTTATAGCAGACCCCCAGTAATATTTTATTATTATTTTTTGCCCCCTCTATCTCTACCCACATGGACTCGACCCCCTCTTCTCCCTCTCCTATATCTTCCCTTAGTCTGGGCTTTAGACATGACTTTACATATAAGCAGACTCCTCCGCCTTTCCCCTGTTTCCGGTCCCTTCTAAATAAACTAATCTAATAAATTTGCCGCCCAGTCGTAGCTATCGTCTAGCCAAGTCTCTGTTATACCTACGATGTCATACCTCTCCTCCGATATAAGCGCCCGCAGCTCATCCGCCTTATTGGTCAGGCTTCTTGCGTTGGTCAGCATGCAAGATAAAACTTTGGGGTTATTTAGCATCCTATTCTTCTCTAACGATCTAACTGTACTATCCCCACCCCCCTCTCCACCCTCATTATATTCACTTCTCCCCTTCCCCCTTGCTTGCCTCACATCCCACCTATCTCCTTGGTTTCCCCCCCCCCGTCTCTAGTTTAAAAACTCCTCCAACCTATTAGCCATCTTCTTCCCCAGCACCGCTGCACCCTCCCCATTGAGGTGCAGCCCGTCCCTACGGTAGAGCCTGTAGCCGACCGCAAAGTCGGCCCAGTTCTCCATGAACCCAAACCCTTCTGCCTTGCACCAACTCTTTAGCCACTTATTCACCTCCCTAACTTCCTGTTGGCGCTCCTCTGTGGCTCTCGGGATTGGTAGTATTTCTGAGAAAACTACCTTGGAGGTCCTTGCCCTAAGCTTCCTACCTAGGTCCCTGAAATCATTTTTAAGGACCCTCCATCTACCACTCACTTTGTCATTGGTGCCGATGTGGACTATGACCGCTCGGTCTTCGCCAGCCCCACCCAGTAACCTGTCAACCCGATCCGCGATGTGCCGGACTCGAGCGCCAGCACACCGTTCGGCGATCCCGGTCTTTGTGACAGATTGCCCTGTCTGTTCCCCTAATAATAGAGTCACCCACTACCAGGACCTGTCTTGCCTGCCCTACACTTCCCCCCTCCCCCTCATTACTGGAACATACACTCCCTCGGCGGTCAGAGGATCTGTCGTGCTCCAATAATGCTGGTTCTGAACCAGCCTTCCTATACTCCCTCTATCCCTCCTAACTGTTATCCAGCTCCATGCCTGTTCAGCCTGCACTTCCCCTCTATGCTCCACCCCCAGTATTGACCCATTGAGTGTCTGCTCGGTGAGCAGCAAACTCCGTTCCATGTTGTCGATGCTCCTCAGTATCGCTATCTGAGCACTTAGATCCAGAATTTGGGCTTCCAAGTGCACGATATGCTCACATCTCTCGCAGCAGTATGGATCCTCGAGCGGTTGCTCACGGAATGCATACATTGCGCAAGATGTACACTGCACGGCTCCGGCCAACATGGACGTCATTCTAAATATGGGGATACAGTCAGTATATATATACAAGTCCAAAACACAATTATTTATATATAGGTGTATGGACGGGGATCAATTAGGGATGTGCAAGTGTATCAATTAGATATCGGCGGGGGATCAGTTAAGTATGGACGGGGGATCAATTAAGTATCAAGTATGGACGGGGGAATCAGCTAAGTAGGTCAGGTGGATTAATTAAGTATGGATGGTGTGTCAATTAACTATGGACTGGGGATCAATAAATATGGACTGGGGAAATAATTAATTGTGGACTGGGGAAACAATCAATTAATTATGGACAGGGGGTTAATTAAATATGGATGGGGATAAGGCAAATAAATAGGGACTGGGGATCAGTAAAAGTGGACAGGGGGAATCTATTAAATATGGACAAGGGGGATCAATTGATTATGGGCTGGGGGGGGTCGATCAGTTAAATGTGGTCGGGAGGATCAATTTAATATGGACGGGGGTGGTTGGGGGATCAATTAAATGAGGACGGGGGGGTCAATTTAAATGTGGTCAGGGGGATCAGTTAAATATGGACGGGGGGTGATCAGGGGATCAATTTAAATATGGACGGGGGGTGATCAATTAAATATGGACTGGGGGATCACTAAAGATGGCCGGGGGAGTTGTATTAAATATGGATAGGGGGGAGATCGATCAAGTATGGACAGGGGATTAATTTAAATAAGGCCGGGGGGGAGCACTTAAATATAAAACAATTACAATACAAATACAATACAGTACAGTACAGTACACACTCGGGTTCAGTAGGGCCGCTTATCGCGGCCTCCTGCCCCTCACTCACCTCCTCTAGGGACGCTGCACGCTATCACAGCGCGCTCGCCCCTCCGGTCGCCTCTTACCGGTCCTCCTGGTCATCTCCTGGTCACCACCACCTGGCGCCCTCCGCCGGCCGGCGCTGCACGCTATCACAGCGCTCTCTTGCGCTCGTCCCTCCGGTTGCCTCCTACCGGTCCACCCGGTCCACTCGGTCACCTCCGCCTGGCTCCCTCGCCGGAGGGCCGCGAGCCGAGTCGGACCTCGCCGCACGCCACTCACCATAGCCACACCACAGCCCACGTGCTCACACCCCACGCTCGCTCTCACTTCCGGTCACGTGCTCTCTCTGTAGCTGGGAAGGGGTCAGATGAAAAAGTCATGGAGATGTTTTTCCCTCCTTCACAGCACCTACAGCAGCACAAACTCCCAGCACCAACAGGCTCCTCCTCTTCTCATGTATGTTATGTTCCAGTAATTATGAGAAAGGAATTATCTATGGTTTGACTAGGGGACCTCTTCTTTGGACCTTCTTCATGGAGGGCAAATATCTAGAATATGTCTGTGGTGGTATAAATTAGTTATGCTCCCACAGATATTACATCCAAGACAATGGCATACTACAAATGCCTGTTCACACAGTGAAATGGTGCATGTTGGCCCAAATATATCACATAAAAATTATCACCTTGTGTTGCGCATTGTAGCATTCACCTCAAAGGTGGCACATGTCTTAATCATATACCACATCCTTGCATTGAACCCTTGATTCCAGATATAATTAAAAATTCATGTGATATAGTTTAATTACCATTAACTCCTCCACAACTGAAAGTAATTTTGCACTGCATTAAACCTGAGATAACATCTGAAATGTCTTCTTCCATTTTAGGCATACCGTAACTAGCAAACCGTTCACAGATTTACTGATCTCGCTGAACATCTGTGCTGCTTATCATATGTGATGTTATCTGTGTGGAGCATATTTAAGCTATTCTTTAGCCCTCCATGAAAAAGACAGTTACGCTTGACAATTACAGTTCCACTTGATTTGGAAATAGGAATTTTACAAGTACGGTAAAGCTGTGTATTATTAGCTACTGTCAATTCTGTTTGATTAATTTGCTTCAATGAAAACTGAAGATTGATTTGCTTGTAATGGTGGGATGGTTTAGAAATGTTTTCTATTTTGGGGGGGAAAAATAGTTCTGAAAATTTGTTACAGAATGGACTTGGTTTTCGTTGTAATGTGAGCATGATGGCGTAACCATAGGACGGATTCCATTTTTATTGTCACTGCCACTAAGTATTCTAGGAAGATGGTGCGTTAAAATGAACTTCTAGTTTATCTTAAAGGGATTGTCCACTACTCAGAACACCTTCTCAATCAATATGTTTCCCCATGTAAAATAATACTCTCCTCCGGTATCGGTGCTGTTCCAGTGATGTTGGCGCCTGCTCTGCCAGGGCTCCCATGACATAATGTCATGGGAGCCCTGCAGCCAAAGTCATATGAGCACCGGGAGAGCAGGTGCTGTTATCACTGAAATGACACCCATACCAGAGGCAAGTATAGGCTGTTATTATTTTACATTGAGGGAAAATAATGATTGAGAAGGGGTTGTCCGAGTAGTGGACAACCCTTTTAAATGTGTGAGAAATTGACATTGAGGAAGTCTATGTCAGTATATCACTAAATTCTAGATGAAAATCTTCTATAGAGCACCTCTAAAGATGTGCTATTGGAAGCCTGATGTAATATTGTGAGAGGGTCAGTCATTAGTGTGCTTCAGTGTTAATAGGTCTAAAGTGTAGACTGAAAGATTCATAGCTCAAAGAGTGACAACTTTCAAAAAGAATAGGGACAAGCAGCAGTTGGCGATCCCTTACTTCTAATTATGCAACAGAACATCCAATCCAGTCATCTGAATTTTGTAATGCTGCGCTCAAAGAGAGAGTGAGTCCTTAAACTAAGTTAGAATTGGTAAGAACTGTTTGCTTAAAGTGGTCAACCATTTTGGATTATCCCAACTTGTTTGAGGGG
This sequence comes from Phyllobates terribilis, assembly GCF_046119375.1. Taxonomy (NCBI): domain Eukaryota; kingdom Metazoa; phylum Chordata; class Amphibia; order Anura; family Dendrobatidae; genus Phyllobates; species Phyllobates terribilis. The sequence goes on from NW_027362761.1 coordinate 796,324,342, forward strand.
TTGTTTTTTGAGGGGTCTTTTGAGATTAGGTTGTTTACAAAGTATCCCCTGCTTAATTTCCCAGCCATCAACTCTAATCTGTGGGAAATACTAGCAGAGTGCCCATTCGAATTAATGTCTGTGTATTGCAAGACAGAACATGTCCTTCAGCGCGAGAGACGCTTGTTGACTACTCTATACTCTGGTCAAGTTATAAGGATCCTAAGCAGAGAATCCCTCACCTTATATTGAAGGACTTATTGAGGAATAGGTCATCAATATGAGATTGGTGGGGGTTCGACATCCAGCAACCTTATTGATCAGCTGATATCTGCTTGACTGTAAGCAGAGAAGCACCACTTCAGTGGGAGACAAGCTGCAGTACTCAGCAGCTGCCACTAAGATATGTTCAGGCATGCTGTGTTGTGCTACGTATGTTGCTTACATCCAGCCATTTCTGTAGTTGGACCCCCATTAATCTCATATTGATTACCTATTATCTGGATAGGTCATCAATGTTAGTCCCTGCCAACCCCTTTAACTTTGTTACAGATAAATACCTTTGAACTGAGCGGACAATTCTTGACAGAAAAGAAGGCAAGTTGTTAATAGGAATCTAACACCAGTTTTTTTCCATTTAATCAGAGAGCAGCATGAGGTAGAGAAGCTCCTGATTCCAGTGAGTCACATTTCATGAGCAAACCGTGAGGCAGGGAAGTCAAAGAGTCCGAGGTCAAAAGCCAGGAGGGTATGTTAAGCAAAAAGGGATAAGACAAATGAATACTCAGAAGCAAAAACCAGGGTCAGGTAACTGAGGTTAGAGAGCATCAAAGGCAAGAGGGGTAATACAAACGAGCAGTCAGAAGGCAAATCCAAGGTCCAGCCACAAAGATCAGAAAATCAGAACACAGAGTCCAGAGCAAACAAACCACTGTGCAAAGCTAGAATTAGCAATGGTCTGACCATTGCAGCCTGCTAAACAGCCAGGTGACATCTGGAGAAAACCCCACAGGCCAGGCCAGATTGGACAGCTGGGCTGCCACTCGCAATACTGACAGCCCAGCATGCCCTTGATCCCAGCTGTCACTCACAGAATCCTTAGGACACTGTGGGTGGTGGAACCATGTCAATTTGTTAATCACTGTTTTATCGCATGAATATTGAACAAAGGACTAGTACCAGTCTTCCATATTCATGATCTCTGTATAACCCTGCCCCCACCACTGATTGGCAACTTTCTGTGTATAGTGTACATGGTTAGAAATTAGTGGTGTGGATGGGGTTATACAGAGCTCAGCATTCAGAGAACTGGTAGATCTGCTGCAGAAATGTGATTTTTATCAAAACTGCAGTAAGCAGCCTAGTGAAACATTGCTACAGTTGGAGTCTCTGCCTCTACATTATGTTTCTCTCAGATGGGTTTGCAAAAAAATAGTGACAGATTTTGTTTAAAAATCTACTACGTGTTTTACTCATGGCTATTACTCTGGGTTTTCAGAAAACAATAAGCTTCAACCACAGTTTTGGGAAATTTTTTTTTTTTAGCTTTAAATGGCAGGAGTATTAGTAATCATCTAGATTACCAAGAAACGGATAAGGTTAAAAGGCAACATAAAATGTTTATAAACATAATAAGACCTCTCAAGGGCGTACATAAACAGGCATTAATATATTAGGAGAAAATGATCTTCATGCTCAACATTAACTGTAAATACTCCATTAGTCTTCTATAGAAAGGTCATCATACCGGTTAATTTAATGATATGTCTAAGTGCCTGTACATGTACGTTCATGCTTACATGCTCCATTCTGTATGGCACTTTGTTCCACTGAGTGATGACAGGAATCTATTAAGTTTCCCAGTGTACAGCTGCTTGACCATGTGTGAAGGCATAACATGGGAGAGGACATGGCGAGCACCCCAGTCATGATATATTGGCTTATGTCCTGACTATACCAGGACTTACTATTGTTATGTATTTTATCAAAACAAAGCTGTAGAACTACGGCCAGGATACATTGTTTGCCAGATACAGAATTTTCTGTATTGTGCTGAGCTGTACGTGCAGCCATTTTATACCTCCTTCCCGTTCACTATGAATTTACACAATATTGGCCTCCTTTATCAACATGATCCAACAGGAAATCTGGCTTTTGTTGCCTATTATGCTTACGCATAGCACCACAATATTCCTTAGCGCTTTATAAACCTCATCATCACTGTCCCCATTGGGACTCCGAATCTAAATTCCTTCTCAGTATGTCTTTGTAGAATGGGGAGAACATACAAACTCCCTGTAGATGTTTTCCTTAGTGGAATTTGAGCCCAGGACCCCGGAACTGCCAAACAATGCTAAACAGTGAGGAAAGGGAACAACTTGCCTATATCTGGGAAATTATTTTTTTTTGAGGATGGGGTTGGGAAGATAATCTTTAGGCTATGTTCCCACTTTGAGTTTTTGGTGAGTTTTTTACTTTTGTGGAATAAATTGTAATGAACTTTTAGGGTCATGGAAGGCCCATCCTGCAACTTTTTTTCTAAAGTGCAGCCACGTGTTGTACAAAAGTTTTGCCAGATTTACAACAGTTTTATGCCAGTTTTCTGGAAAAAACTGATGAATCAGGCAAAAGTTTTTTGTTCTGCTTTTTCTTGAAGTTTCTTATTAGCGTGTGTCTCATAATATTATAATAGTAGCAAAGTGGATACAATTTCAGCAAATCTCAGCCACAGAAAAATACAGAAAATGACCGCCGGAAACTTGCAACATGTTGATTTATGTTGTGGATTTTCATCATGGATTTCACGTTTTGCAATGCATTGGGGGAATGTGTGGCAAATGCATGGCAAAATCCATGTAAAATAAGTAGAATTTACTGTGCATTTTGCTACATTTTCACTGCGAATCTGTGTTTATCCCATGTGGATGTACACTTCTACAGCAACCAATAAAACATGCCACAATTTCTATTTCAAAGAACCCTGGGAAAAAAAAAACCTATAGATCTGATTCATTATTGCATTTGCCTTTTTTCTTATTAGTTTTTCACCTGTTTTTCTAGTTTTTGGTGTTTTTCACTTGCTTATTTGCACTTAATTGTTCTCTTAAAGAAGTTGTCCACTACTTTGACATTGATCGGCCGGGGTCCCGCATAGGGCACCCCCACCGATCAGCTGTTATCGTTGCCGGCGGTAGCGGCCGCCAGCCAGAAATCCTTACCTGCGGTGCCTGGCTGTCAAGTTGTAGTGGCCGCCAGTTGTAACTGCACATCCGCCTCCCATTCAATTGAGGCCGGTGGACTTCCGGACGGCGGCTGCTGCCGCCGGCACCGATAACAGCTGATCGGCGGGGGTGCTGCGTGCGGGGCATCAATGTCAAAGTAGTGGACAACTTCTTTAACTTGCGCCCTTGTTTTTAAAGTCTATTTTATTTGTTCTCCTCTGTGTGCATGATAAATGTTTATTTATTTTGTTTTTGTCATTTGCCACTGTGGGCACAGTTTAGGGTTTACAGATCTTTTCGCCTGTTTAATTTGTAACTTTTAAAACGCTCTCAAAATTTGTTGCAAACGTACTCCAGTTCTCCCCGACTGATGTTTTTGCATGGCAGAAATCGTTTTCTCAATTTTTGCAACGTTTGGCAACTTTTTGTGCTAAAAAGTTTTCTCAATCAGGTTAAAGACCAAAATGAAGATGACTTTTGATTTTGCGCACACTTAAAGAAATATGTTCACCATTTTGAAGTCTCTAGTGCAAAAAGCAGCATTGAATACCACATAACAAGAGTAAACAAAAAAACTTAAAACACAAATGATGCATCGGTACTGGTCATTGGGATAAACTAAGGACCTGTGGATGCCTTATGGTCTGAAAAACTTTGTAAGGGAATCTGTCATCAGGCTATTGCAACCCCCATCTGAGAGTAGTATTATGTAGAGACAGAGACCCTGGTTCCAGTGATGTGTCACTTAATGGGCTTCGTGCTATAATTTTGATAATATCTGTCACTATTCCTCCTATCAGTGTGTCTGAAAGTAGTGAATGACAGTTCTGCCATCCAATCTAGGACAGGGCCATGCTTAGCTGTCAGTATGGTGATGGACAGCTCAGCAGTCCAATTGGATGCTGGGGCGTGTTGAGTTGTCAATGTCTTGAGTGACAGTTTAGCTGTCCAATCAGGACCAAGGTGTGTCAGGGCTTCATCCATGTGTCTCCTGTTCAGAGTAATTACCTGGCTACTTAACCAGCTCTCTGCCTTAGATTGCTGCCAATTGTAGCTTTGCTCAAGATGTGTGTGTGTGCTCTTATTCTTTTATTCAGATTTTTTGTTGCTGGACCTTGGATTTGCCTTGACCATCCATTTGCCTAGCCTTTTGTCATGACCTTCTTGGAATTCTGACTTCGGACTGTTACCTGCCTGCACCTTTATCTCACCCCTCTGTCTTTGATGCACCCTCCTGGATTTTGACCTCGGACCTATTGAATACCCAGTCTCGCGGTTTGTCCATGAGTAATGACGTCACATATCACTGTTTTATCTGCTGCAGATCTACCAGTTCTCTGAATGTTGGCGCTCTTTATAACCCCGCCCATACCACTGATTGGAAGCTTTCTGAAAGCTGACACACTGGAGTGAGGAGGTTATACAGAGCTTATGCATATGGAGGACTTCATGGCAGAAGGTTTACTAGTCCTCTAGTGATAATCTCCTGCTGATAAAACTGTTTTTTTTTTTTTTTTTACAAAACTACTGCAAGCAGCCCAGTAAGTGATACATCGCTGGAATCTGAGTCTCTGCTCCTACATTGCTGCACTCAGATTAGGTGACAAAAATCTGGTAACAGATTTCCTTTAAGCAAAAACTATAGACATGTTTCCTTCTACACTTGCTAATAACACAATTGTGACTGCTGTTTCCACGATGTTGGTAATAAGCCATCTGTCTTATTACCTCTTTAGCCTGTATCAGCCAGTGTTTGGTGAACTGTGTTCCAGCAGGAAGATAAGAAATCTTTCAAGTTGTACTCCCACCTTGCAGTTCTAGCCTTGCCTGGCCTGTGTGTTCCTTCCTCATCACTCCCTGCACTTGCTGAACAATGCAACCTTATTTCTGTTAAAAAGTTGGCTGACCCGCACTTCAACTTTGTAAAAGTAAACAAGAGTCATTATTAAGAGCACGCCTTCTCCTTATTTGTCTTTCTGAGGCCTAATTTAGGAAACTTCTTAAAGCTTTCGGAAAATGGTCTCATTGTTTGAGCCAAAGAACGTAGACAAATTCCACTCTATCTAATAATGGATCACTAAGGTAGAATATTGCAAAGTATGATGCAAAGCATTCATACAATATAGTGGTAGAAAAAAAACTCCTAATACCAGATTGTAATGGTAATATTACAAAAATATCCAGACTTGTAAGTTATTATTGTTCAAGAAATCTATATTTCTATAGATATTCTATGAATATACGTTATCATAAACAGAGCAGTATCTTTAATTTTAGCCAAAAACTTTTTGAAATGAACCTATATATTATTATTTTGGCAGCACGGTGGCTCAGTGGTTAGCACTATTGCTTAGCAGCACTGGGGTTCTGGGTTCAATCCCACCAATCCCACCAAGGACAACATCTGTAAGGAGTTTGTATGTTCTCCCCATGTTTGCGTGGGTTTCCTCCCACACTTCAAAGATATACTGATAGGGAATTGTGAGCCCCAATGGGGGCAGAGATGATGATATCGGTAAAGTGCTGAGTAATATGATGGTGCTATATAAGCAAAGCCTAATAAATAATTGCACGGCTACTTTCCCATGATGAGTTTCGTTGAAGGTAGACATAAGTCCATCAAGTTCAACCTATAGCCTGACTTGTTAATCTAAATAAAGGAAAGAAAAACCCCAATGAGACAGATGCTAATTGCCATAAATAAAGGGAAAGTTTCCTTCCCGACTTCACATGCAGCAATCTGACTGTTTCCCTGGATCAACGTCCCATCACAGAATTTAGTTTCTATAACTTATAATATTATATCCTCCGAGAAAGGCATCCAGGCCCTCCTTGTACTTTTGTAGTGAATCGCCCATTGCAATATCATGGTCTGATTGCTCTTACAGTAAAGAATCACCTTCTAAGATTGATTACACCTTTCCTTTTCTAGCCCTTAGGGGACTCCATGTTCTTCTCTACGCTAAAGATAATTAACGACATTGCTGTATGTTTGGGGTCATTGTCCAGCGGCAAAATAAATTTGGAGCAAAACACCTCCTTTATGGTATTGCACATTGTCATAAGTGTGTTATATGTTGATATGTGGAGAATTAGCAGAGTTTATATCAAATGGGATGTAGCAGGCCAGCTCAGTGGTGAGTCCCACCAAGGACAACATCTGCAAGGAGTTTTTATGTTCTCTCCGTGTTTGTGTGGGTTTCCTCCGGGTTCTCCGGTTTTCTCCCGCACTCGAAAAGACATACTGATAGGAAATTTGGATTGTGAGCCCCAATGGGGACAATGATGATGATGTCTGTAAAACGCTGTGGAATATTATGGCGCTATATAAGCGAGTAAAATAAATAAAGTAGCTTACCCGTCCCTTGGACCTGCCCACCTTCCCCTTTACTTGGTTTTTGTATCAGATGTCACTCGTGTGGCTTTTGGGAGAGGAGTACACACGTATGTGCTTGAATGGTGGTATGAACAAAATACATGTTATATATATTAATTTCAGAGCGCTTTACAGACATGATCAACATCTCCATCAGGGCTCACAACATAAATTCCCTATCAGTATGTCTTTGGAGCATGAGAGGAAACCAGAGGACCCACAGGAAACCCATGGGAAACATACAAACTCTTTGCAGATGATGACCATGGCTGGATTTGATCCCAGGAACCCAATACTGCAAATCAACAGTGCTAACCACTGAGCCACTCTCCTTCTCAGGGTCTGATAGTTGAATGATTATACCCTTGGTTACACCTCTATAGCTTAGTATGTTAGCAATGGACGCTTGTCAAATACTCTAATTTTAGATAGGTGGATGGTCCGGCTGCTCTGGTTTCCCTCTGCCTCATCAGAAGAAGCTCAGTTCTAGAGGGTGGTCTTCTCTAAGAAGGTTGCCAGTTTTCAAAATGTATGGTGGAACTAAAAATCTGGCACTATAAATCCGGCTTGGATAACCTGGTGGTCTTCTAAAGTAGGTGGTCTTCTAAATAAGACAGTCTTTGGAAAAAAATTACTGTATAGCAATTGCATTGCTACATTCTTAAACTCACAGAATGAGATTATTTAATGATTAAAAATGACTACTCATGGGTTTGCATTTTTCATTCCTAAAAATAAAAGGGATGTTTAAAAAAAAAAAAAAAAAGTCCTTCAGTAAAGGTGACAGGTTTTGTCACCCAAAAAAGATGGCTCATTGTTTGATTAACCACACCCGTTCTCTTTGCCACGTCTCAAGTAACACCAGAAAATGAATAATTCTCTGCGCTCTAGTGAGTGAAAGATGTGTACTGGGAGAAAGTGGAAAGTCGCCAACTTATTCTGTATGACTTCAAACAACGATTCCAGTTCATTAGACCATAACAGCCAGCGTACCCACAGGACATACTGAGAAGTTTATTAAAAATTAACCCAGAATACTTTGTTTTTAACCCATTAACTAATATTTTTGCATTGTTAATGGGAACAATAAAGACCAGGTCTTTTCACATTCGTTGTTGCTTACAGATCTCCGTGATGCCTCCTGCCCATGAATTTTCCTGACAACACAAATATTCCAGGTACATTTTCTATCACTGTCAATGTTTTATTCACCTATAAAGGTGACAAATTAGAAAAACGTATGGCTCTACCCCCAGCCCTCTCACCCATTAATGTCAGAGGTCAGGGTTAGGCATGTTTTTATCAAGGAGTTATTCATTACTGGACAACTCCTTATAAACTGCCCCAGTTGTCTTAAAAAAAAAAAAAAAGATGTATTCTTATCTTCGGGAGAGGCAGGGTTCCCCAGAACAGAGGAGTATGGCTGGCCCAAGATGTAAGTTGTATACCCCATCTTAAAGCTATGCAGCAGTGATCCCCAACCTTTCTTACCTCAGGAGCCACATTCAGCTCTGAGAGAAGGTCACAAGCCACTTCCAGAGCCCCCCCAAACAGTGACATCCTGCTCCTGTCTCCCCAACAGTAGTTACACCCCAAGTCTCTATTATTGGTTTAATGACAGCCAATGCTTCCCCATAGAAATGACACTGTGGCGGTAAACTTACATATAGGGGTTCCCACCTTACCCTAATTCGGTTTTCTTGCATCAAGCACTCCCACCACGCTGTCACATCCAGCTTCAGACACCCTCTAACTGACAGTATCATCCTATTTCCAGCTTAGCACTTACTTCATTTATCTCTCCAACCCCAAGGCCAGTGTATGCGCATCCAGATCTGCTCTTCTGTGTGGGACTACTCAAAAAAGCCACCATCTGCTCTTCATAGCTGTTTGCTAGACGTGGTGATAATGCACCAAGCCGGCAGACAGCCGCAAGCCACAATTCATGGGACTTCGAGCCATGTGTGGATCCCAGGCCACAGGCTTGGGATCCCTTGTCTATAGTACATCCATATTATTGGCCCCGTGTTTAGGCTATTTGATACCTAATCCTGCCATGCTTGTATGATTTACAAGTATGACAACTAAAAGGGGTTTTCTGAAAACCCCTATTCTTAGTTGCAGTGTTTGTTGTTTTTTTTAATTAACAAACTAACTGCAGCCAAGCTTGGACTGGCCACAGGAGAACAGGAGAATCCGCTGGTGGGCCAGCCCCTTTTTATATAACAAGTACTTGCCACAATATACTTGAATCACTATGTACAGACAAAGGCAGCATCTTATTCATTTAATAATCTACCCAGTTCATTGTTATATACAGCAGGGTTCCCCAACTCCAGTCCTCAAGGCCCACCAACAGGTCATGTTTTCAGGATTTCCTTAGTATTACACAGGTGATAATTGCAACACCTGCACAGGCAATAATTCCATCACCTGTGCAATACTAAGGAAATCCTGAAAACATGACCTGTTGGTGGGCCTTGAGGACTGGAGTTGGGGAACCCTGATATACAGTACAGGCCAAAAGTTTGGACACACCTTCTCATTTAAAGATTTTTCTGTATTTTCATGACTATGAAAATTGTACATTCACACTGAAGGCATCAAAACTATGAATTAACACATGTGGAATTATATACCTAACAAAAAAGTGTGAAACAACTGAAAATATGTCTTATATTCTAGGTTCTTCAAAGTAGCCACCTTTTGCTTTGATGACTGCTTTGCACACTCTTGGCATTCTCTTGATGAGCTTCAAGAGGTAGTCACCGGAAATGGTCTTCCAACAATCTTGAAGGAGTTCCCAGAGATGCTTAGCACTTGTTGGCCCTTTTGCCTTCACTATGCGGTCCAGCTCACCCCAAACCATCTCGATTGGGTTCAGGTCTGGTGACTGTGGAAGCCAGGTCATCTGGTGCAGCACCCCATCACTCTCCTTCTTGGTAAAATAGCCCTTACACAGCCTGGAGGTGTGTTTGGGGTCATTGTCCTGTTGAAAAATAAATGATGGTCCAACTAAACCCAAACCGGATGGAATAGCATGCCGCTGCAAGATGCTGTGGTAGCCATGCTGGTTCAGTATGCCTTCAATTTTGAATAAATCCCCTACAGTGTCACCAGCAAAGCGCCCCCACACCTCCTCCTCCATGCTTCACGGTGGGAACCAGGCATGTAGAGTCCATCCGTTCACCTTTTCTGCATCGCACAAAGACACAGTGGTTGTAACCAAAGATCTCAAATTTGGACTCATCAGACCAAAGCACAGATTTCCACTGGTCTAATGTCCATTCCTTGTGTTCTTTAGCCCAAACAAGTCTCTTCTGCTTGTTGCCTGTCCTTAGCAGTGGTTTCCTAGCAGCTATTTTACCATGAAGGCCTGCTGCACAAAGTCTCCTCTTAACAGTTGTTGTAGAGATGTGTCTGCTGCTAGAACTCTGTGTGGCATTGACCTGGTCTCTAATCTGAGCTGCTGTTAACCTGCGATTTCTGAGGCTGGTGACTCGGATAAACTTATCCTCAGAAACAGAGGTGACTCTTGGTCTTCCTTTCCTGGAGCGGTCCTCATGTGAGCCAGTTTCTTTGTAGCGCTTGATGGTTTTTGCAACTGCACTTGGGGACACATTCAAAGTTTGCCCAATTTTTCGGACTGACTGACCTTCATTTCTTAAAGTAATGATGGCCACTCATTTTTCTTTACTTAGCTGCTTTTTTCTTGCCATAGTACAAATTCTAACAGTCTATTCAGTAGGACTATCAGCTGTGTATCCACCTGACTTTTACACAACACAACTGATGGTCCCAACCCCATTTATAAGGCAAGAAATCCCACTTATTAAACCTGACAGGGTACACCTGTGAAGTGAAAACCATTTCCGGTGACTACCTCTTGAAGCTCATCAAGAGAATGCCAAGAGTGTGCAAAGCAGTCATCAAAGCAAAAGGTGGTTACTTTTAAGAACCTAGAATATAAGACATATTTTCAGTTGTTTCACACTTTTTTGTTAAGTATATAATTCCACATGTGTTAATTTATAGTTTTGATGCCTTCAGTGTGAATGTACAATTTTCATAGTCATGAAAATACAGAAAAATCTTTAAATGAGCAGGTGTGTCAAAACTTTTGGTCTGTACTGTACATTTGTGATTGAGGATAATGTCACATTTGCATGAAGTTGAAAAGTGGGGCCCTGGAGTTGGTTACTGGTGGTGGACCCTTGGCACCTCAGTCCGACACTGACTACAGCTAGTGAGAACGAGTTTTCCTTATACCAGAAAACCACTTTAGGCCTCATTCAGACATCCGTATTGCACGTACGTGTTGTATCCGCTTTTTTTCACAGATACGACGCAAACCCATTATAATCTATGATGATATTCACATGTATTTTTTCACAGTCAAAACTTACAGGGACATGACAGTTTTTTTTCTTGATATTATGGGTTAAAGGGCCAAGTCTAGGGGTCCATTAAAAACACACTGATGGTAAAAACAGATACACTGATGGTAATAACCGACATACTGATGACACACTGATGGTAAAAATGGATTCACCAATTACACACTGATGGTAAAAACGGACACATGAATTGCACACTGATGCAAGGCACTAATGACACCGGTATCATTCTTTCACGTACATGTGTAAACCCAGACGTATGAATGAGACCTTAAGAAAAGCAGTGTCTTGGAACACCTAGTCTTTTCTGTTATTTGAAGGTCATGCTCACACAGTATCCGGGTCTGACTTGCTGCTCGCAGGTTCTTTTCTGTACTCTTCTGTTTACTTTAATTTCAGACTTAACAGAATCCAGATCATATCTGCAGGACAGCACCAGGTCTGGTTTTTGTGTCTTGGCTGTTCTTCTCAGGAAATTGCATATCTGTCTCCTGAATTTTTTGCATTTTGCTGCAATAAATTTTGTTGTGTGCTAAAATGTTTGTCTCCAATTTACACAGTTTTGTCCTACCCCTTTTTTTCTGAATTACTCTGTGAACTGTATATGTTTTGTATTTTAAAATAGTCCACATTTTACCTATATTTATACTAGGCTGACAATGTGGAAATGGCAAACAGATGATGGAACAAGTATAATCTGCTGGAATTAAGCCCATGAAGACCTTCTAGAAGCAGATAAATCGCGCCTTCAGTCATGTTATGGTTATTGTCTTTATGATTTGTCTAGAGATAAATCTTTTGGAAGCACTTGAATACATTAGGCTTACGTTAGGGTAAGGATATGGAATTTCTTTACTGCTGTTAAAGGCCAACAATATTTCCAATATGGTGTATTGGGAATATGAACATGTATATCATGAACCTAGTATTTGCTAGAATTCATTGTATTACTATAATCATTGGGAATGATCATTTTTGGATGAATATTCTAACTTTCAAATTCAATCCATTGACTAAACTTTGTTAAAGCTTTTTAGTTTTTTGTTTTTTTCTTCTGAAAAGAAAATTTTGAAAAATCTGAAACTTGGCATCATATTATGAGACCTGTAACTTTTTTTTATTTTTTTCGTTGACAGAGCTGTGGGAGGGCTTGCTTTTTGAGTGGTGAGCTGATGGTTTTATTGATATTATTTTGGGGTATGTTTCTATTTAATTTTAAGGGGGCAGGTCCATGTGACGCGCCCCCAGGGCTGTGGGGTACTCGGCAGCCGGGCCTCTGGATGCTGGTGGGGGATATCACGGTGGCTGACCCGGTCCGTGGCCCAGGGCGGTCACCCAAAAGGGGAATTATTTATAGGGGATTTGTAAAGTTTTTCGTGACGCCACTTGTGGAATGCGGCTAAAGGGTGCTGCCGCTGCGGAGCAGTCCTCTGGAGCTGGTGTTACGGCAGCAGGGATGGTGTGGCTCTCCACAGGTAAAGCTAGCTCCAGGGCAGTGTAGGTAGTGTAATTTGCGCTGGGCGTTGTAGTGCAGGGAGGGAAAGATGACGCAGCGGGAACTACGGACGGAGGCAGTACGGTGCAGTCATCCGAGTCTTTACTCACAGTTCTTATGACAGTTCCACTGGTGCACTGTACAGTTGTCGGCCTCCCATGTCGCGCTGCGTTCACCAGGCAGGGGTTCGGCTCTTCCTCAGGCAGATTAGGAGCACCTGTCGGAACCCCACTTTCTTGTGTTCCTAGCTAGACCGTCTTCACACTGGGTCTTCTCCCTCCTGCCCTGCGCTTCCCCACTCCCTATCCCGCTCGGGTTCTCTGAAGTCCCTCCTGTCTTACTGGAGTTCCCAGACCTGCTTGACCCTCACGGTGATTAGAATGAGGCTGCGGCAACTGGTCTATGAAAGCCAGAAGCCTCCGGTTTTTCCAGCCGAGACTTGAAGTTACACGACTGGTCCAGGGGCCGGTTCCCTTCTTGCCGCCTACGATCCCTCTGTCTTCTGGCAGATTCGGGGCGTACGGGTGCTGTCCCGCACTCGCCGTACCCCCTGGGATCCCTTCTTTAGATCGGAGCCTACTCCTCTGCTCCCCACCTGGGCCTCTAGGACTGGGCTTTACTTGTGGAGCAGAGCTCCTAAAGAGACTCTGCTCCCTGTCTTACTAACACTCTCTCCTCAACTGTTCTGACCTCCCTAAGATGGCTCCACTTTTTATATCTCACTCTATAGTGCTCCCCTAAACTGCTTCCTTCACCCACACCCACTACTGGTTCCCCCTACCTTTGGGTTCCCCCCCACTCCAGCCAGGGACAGGGCTCAGCAGGAAAACACATTGCATCTTACCCTTCCAGCCGGCCTGGAGCAGTGTAGTGTTGGATGCAGGTGTTGGGGTTCCCGGCAGCACTCCCTCCTTACCTGAGAGAAGGAGATACCACACCTCTGGGTGAGGTGCAGTACCTCTGTGGCGACCGAACCCTCAGGGGCGCCACACATGAACCTAAGTACCGGCAACTGGACTTTTGGAATCCTTTTTTTATTTGCTTTAAGGCATTTATCTCACATATTAAATTTTTTTATGCTTTACTAAATTGGACTTTTATGTATGTGGCGGTACAAAATATATTTTTAATGGAGGAAAAGCGGGATGATTCAAATTTTGTCTTTGTTTTTTTTTTCTTAATTTAAACTTATTAGTTATTACTATTATTTTAAGTGCCCTTAAATAACTTGAACCTGCAACTGTCTGATATATATATTTTTTATCTTGCAATATAGAGGTAAAATCAGGCTGGGCGTAACAGGAGTACCTTCAGCAGACCTCCAGCTGCGATGGCAACCATCGGCACCCCGTGAATGCATCACAGGGAAGGTGGGAGGTTGATGGACACACCGGAATGGCGTGCCCCAGTGACTGACCAACTAAAACTCCACTGTCAAAGATTGACTTTGGCAAGCAAGCGGTTAACAGCAGTGATCAGAGCTCTGCTCCGATTTCTGCAGTTACATACCGGTGACTGTTCAACACAGGTACAGTGCAGGCTCACCTCCTGCATCCATTCCATACACCTGCACCTGGAGTGTGACGTACATACAGTCAGACAGGGGTTAAAGGGAGCCTGTCAGCCCAATCTAAGGCCTTGATTCATTAAAACTGGGGGTGTGCAAGAATAAGATGTGATGTATTCATTAAAAGGCACAGTCCACTTATTAAATTCAGCGCATAACAGTGGCATTTGTCTTGTCAGAATTACTCTTCAGTTAACATTTCTGGCGTAAAACGCTGCCACTATCGATGAATTTGGCAGGCATAGCCACACCCTGCCCTGCCCTGCTCCTCCCCAGCTCAGCCTATTTTGGCAAAGCTGCCTGCAACTCTGGGTTGCTCAAAAACTTTGTGACTTTTCTAATATGCAGCACAAAACTTCATGAAGTATGTGTGAAGCACATCATGTATTGGAGGAGGTTCTAAGTTCTTTACCTACAGTTTATGAAATAGTTGTGAAGGATATTTTTCTTCATATTCTAATCAATATATCTACTTTTTAGACAGAACAGGAACTTAGACAGAGCTCATCTGGTATTTTTCCAAGATCCTTAGAAGGACTTTTAAAGGGTATTTTTAAACATATCTAAATCTCTACTTATATTGCATTTGAGAGAGACTTTTTGCACTTCAATGGAACCCGTCAGAACATTTTACATATAGTAGTATGGTATGATTTTGGTGTTGGCACTTGTCCCACAATAAAAATACTTTTTTTTAACATGAAAAATCTAGCATATGTTGATAAGGCTGGAAGTGCAGTTGAGGAGTGTCAATGCACCTGGAAGAAGCCATACAAGTACATTGATTCTCCCTCATTACATTTCCAGTCTGATTTGCACTTGCTTCTACTCTAGATTTCCATCTGTTTTGGGTCCAGAGGGACAGTCCCAAATTTGGGGAGCTGTATGATTGTCCCAGAAGGGTATGTCCCAACTTCAACTGCATCTCAGAACACAGATACTGGTGAATATAATGATGGAGCAAGGAGCCAACAGATCTTTGCTTCACCATTCTATCTAGTTAGAGCCTAAAGGACCTAAAGTTCTTGGCAAGTCCTTCAGACATTACCTAGACTGACAGCAGAGACCAATTCCTTAACACAGGAACAGGGAACAGGGATGTGACCAGCAAGAGTGACTCTTGTGGGGGGACACCATGCTGCGTGGGAGGGACTGTATGAGTCATCATATATTGTTTTAAGAAGATGAAAGGTGTATCATCATACGGTGTGTGGAGGAGACTGAGGGGGACATTATACTGAGTAAGGGAGCCTATGGGAGTATCATTTTGTGGTGGGTATCTTTGTGTGTAGGGTGGCTGTACAAGGTATCATACAGTCTGGAGGAATGTACTTTGGAGTCATCACACGGCCATGAAGGCAGTATTGTACTGTATGAGAACACTAATGGACTTCACGATAAGCAATATTGATGTGTGGGCTCAAGTAGCTTAGCATAGAATAGAAATTGCCATGGCATGTGTCCCTCTTTCTTTTCTTTTTAAAGTGGAAGGTACAAATATCTTATGACTGTGAAATTGGATTGGTTCAGTATGTTGCTTTCTCCTTCAGTCTCATAGACAGTAAATGGTAAAATGGTATTGTAGTGTGCATGCATCACCACTTCTCCATTCAAATAGGGAACTCTCATTTTTGTGATAAGTGAGGAGGATCCAAGGCAAACTGTAATTTCAGTAGGACTGGCAGGCCAGCTAGTATTTCAGGACTGTTGGTATTCGACATGCCCATGCCCTTTTGTTTTCAGGGTAGATGAGCCATAGCTCGAGGTGTGTAGCAGCCACTTACTCCTTTCTCCCAATTCAGGAAACAAGAGTAGTAGACTGCATCGGGTGTTTGTCTCCAGTAGGCGAAAATCATGCATGATGTGTGGCGCGGGCGCGTCAGATGCAGCAAACGTTCGCTCAGTCGGCATCATTGTGGTCTATGGCCTTGTCAGCCATATGCCTGAATCCCGATTTGCAGGTGGTTTGGACGCAAGCCCCAATGGGAACAAAGAACGGGTGCCAGAATGCAGTGTGAAAGCACTCTTAAATGGAATCTGTCAGCAGTTTTTTTTGCTATGTAATCTGAAGACAGCATGCTGTAGGGGTTAAAAAACAAATGTCAGCGATGCCTCTTATCAAACTCTGTGGTTTTGTTTACTTTCAATGACTGTTTTAGCATTAAGGCCCCGTCACACATAACGAGATCGCTAGAGAGATCGTTATTACGTCATGGTTTTGGGATCGCTGGAGAGTCGTTTCGTGATCGCTGGGGAGCTGTCAAACATGCAGAACTTCCCAACGATTTCGGCCGCCCCAGCGATCTAACTAACGATCTCGGCGGTCGTTGGGACGCTTTCACACAGCAGCTATTTCAACGATCCACACCTTGATAGGGACTGTACTGTGTCACAAAGGCGTGCATAAAATTACTTTTCCGCACCCCCTCATCTCCGATTGGTGGACGCTACTACGTTCTGACTGGGCGGCCTTGGTTTAAAAGAAGGCCACGTTGTAGCAATTCCGTCCCTTTGTTACTGACTGCGTTCTGGTTTCAGATCGTAGTAGCGTTCTCCGGCTGTGACTCTGTATCCATTCATCTGGGCTTTGTTCCTGACAAGCGTTCTGGTTTGTGGATTGTAGTAGTGTTCTTCGGCTGTGACTCCACATATCAACAGCCCGGAGAATTCTGCTAGGATCTGCAATCCAGCACGAGGTCAGAAACAAAGGATGGAATCGCTATTCTGTTGCCTTCTTTATGCACGACGGAAAATGAGAACGCTGTAGCGACCACCAATCGGGGACGAGGGGCGCGGAAAAGTCCAATTTATGCATGCCTACGTGTCTCAGTTCTGAATCGCTAACGAGGTAGTTGATAAGGTGTCAAATACCGCGATGCACACTGCCCAGCGGGAGCGCAACGACCCAGAAATGGTCCAGGAAGCTTTGTAACGATCAGCGATCTCACAGCAGGGGCCTGATCGTTGCTACCTGTCAGACATAACGAGATCGCTAACGAGATCGCTATTGTGTCACAAAAACCGTGACGTATCAAGGATCTCGCTAGCGATCTCGTTATGTGTGACGGGGCCTTTAGGAGCATATCATTGCTGGACACAGCAGCATGTGCCTCCTGGTCTGACTCCGCTCCCTCTTATGATGATAAGCACCTAAGTATAGCCATTGTACATGCAGAGCCTGGTGTGGGCAGGATTAGCTTTCTCAGCTCTGCTTCATGCTAAATCTAAAAACTCTGTGTCAGAACTGCTGCACCCAGAAAACTAACTGATACATCGTTGGATTCAGCTTTTCTTTGCCTACTTTACGCTGCTCTCAGATGAGGTAGAAAAAAACTGCTGACAGATTCCCTTTAAAGGGAGTCTGTTGGCCAAAATTGATGGTACAAACTAAGCACATGGACTTGTAGCGGCTATAGGTCCTATAGAAAATTGCACATTAAAGATTGATCAAAGATGCTAAATAGGCTTCACCACTCACCCCAGTGCATTTCATGTCTCTGCCTCCATCACTGGTGATTGACCATGCTGGCTTCCCAAGAGTAAACAGTCTGCAGAGAAAGCTCAGGCTAGCCAGCATTGTCAATCACCAGTGATAGAAGCGAGACCTGCAAAACTAGTGGGTGAAATGGTGCACTGTGCCTGTTAGCCCCTCTATGGGTGCACTGAACATCATAATTAACATATTTAAGTACATTTCTCTTTACGCAGAATGGAGGCAGCTACTAGAACACTAAAAATAATATATATAAACAAAAAATGGAAGCAGCACTCCAAAGATAGTGCAGATTGTAGGACTTTAATGGCCCATGTGGCTACGTTTCAGTGCATAGTATGAACTTTTCTCAAGTAAGGTTCACACTGTGAACCAAAATGTCACCACATGGGACATTAAAGTCCTACAATCTGCACTATTTTTGGAGTGCCGCTTCCAGTTTTTGTTTCTACTATTCAGGGTAGGTTTATGCCTTATCCCTTACAAGGCTATGTGCTTAGTTTATACTGTCATTTTGGACTGATAGGTTCCCTTTAAGAAAATTACTTAATATTTTCACTGTTTTAACGATAAGTTTGTTCTTCTTCAAACATCTGCTAAGTATTCTATCTTTGCTTTTTGTCATTTGAAATGAAAGCTTGGAATTTAGGATAAAAGCATAGTACTGTTCTGTATTCTGTTTAGACTTAGACAAAAAATTAACTAGAGATATGAGTATTAATTCCATGATAGTTTTCTGGGTCATTACAAAAAAATATTTCTTAAGATTGGTAGCACAATTTGACACATTGGTCAAATATTGTTATGGGTAAAAGTGACAATTTTATCTGAATTTTTCTTGTGACAACTACTTAAATAGTAGCTAAATGTTGGGGACAAAATGCTTTATTTTTGTGCCCCTTTTTAATTGCAGGCTGTTTGGGGTCCAGGTCCTGAGATCCCAACCAATTGCTCAAAAGACCCCCAAGAAGTATGCAGCTTGTGAGTAGTGGATTTAATAGAAAGCATAGACTGTCTAATGACCTGTGCACTTCTCAGGGGTCTTTTGAGTGATCAGTTGGAGATTCTGTATCCCCACCGATCTGCAGACAATGAAAGTGATTATCTAGGACATACATGTCAAACTCCGGCCCATGGGCCTAATCTGGCCTGCAGGGTGATTTTATTTGGCCCGCAACACCAGAATTACCACCCCTATGTGGGGTCCATTATGCTGTATGTAGGACTATGTGGGGTCCATTATTCTGTATGGAGGACTATGTGGGGTCCATTATATTGTATGGAGGACTATATGGGGCCATTATACTATATGGAGGACTGTCGGGCTCATTATTCTGTATGGAGGACTATGTGGGGCCCATTATTCTGTATGGAACACTATGTGGGACCCATTATACGGTATACTGGTTGGCCCGCGACTTTGTCCAAGTTTTTCATTTTAGCCGTCTGTGTATTTGAGTTTGACATCCCTGATCTAGGACGTTTGCATTTTTTTTCTTATGGGGTTAAGAAGTTACAGGCAGGTAGTTGTTAACTACCTGCCTGTTCTGCCTGGCGTTGAACTCTGCTGGCCCCAATCAACCATGAACTGCTCCTGCTGCCGATTCTGCTATTCCACTTGACCTTACATTAACAGATCAGCTCTTCCTCTTCTGACATACTGATTGACAGTCGGCTCCCTGCAGTTAGGCAGTAACATCGGCAGTAACGCCCCATCAACTGAGCGGAAGAGAAGAAGCTGCTCTGTTGAATAAATGTCACAGGAAGCCACAGAATCACCGGCAAGAGTGGTCTGTCACTGCTCTCAGCTGACAGAGATCAGCGCCAAGTAGAATAGGCAGTTAGTTAGCAACTCCCTGTCTTTTGTATTTTTTTCTTATGGGGCTAACAAAAAACAAAGTTCTAGATAATCCCTTTAAAGGAACAGAATAACTACTTATCCCAACTGTTCAGGTACACTTTTTAGAAGTGAGCAAGCATTTAGGGTAAAATGTAGAGCAGCCAAGGTATTGAGAGAGGAAAGTGTATTAGGCAAAGTCTTTCTGCTTTCTACCATATAGAGAATGTACTCTGTATCAAATAGGGCATCAGTGGATAATTTGATTCTGGATAAGTCCAACATATTCATGGAGGCATTTTGCAACAGAACATACTGTATTGCAGTGAGTATGATTTTTACAATGGGAGTCAATAGTAAATATATGTGACTGGGTCGAGCAGAAGCATGTGGACTTCAGCACGCTGATAATTTACTTTTTTTCAGCTATAAGTCTTACTCCAAGCAATGTTTCAGCTCCAACTGAAGCTTTTTCCAGGACAGGTGCTCCAGAACAGGAGACATGCTTTGTAACCACTCTCTCCTCTATTGGAGTGGTGCTTCTAATCTTAAGGTCCCTGCCCACAGTCTTATAGTTACCCGTAGGCGTCTTCACCCTTTATAGGCGCCACTCCGATGACACAGCGCCATTTTGTGACCGCAACTTCTGACTGTCTGGCGAGGTCTCAATGCAACAATCAGGAGCTCATAGACTTGCATTGAAAAGTGACCTCTGTCTCACTGAAGCACTGAAGAAATCCGGCAGGTCACAAACTGCAGGTGACCTACAGGAACAGCTGAAGACGGCGGTGGGTAAGTATGAGAGTAGAGGAAGAGACCTTAGTTTAGAAGCACCACTCCACCGGTAAAATTAAAAAAAATCGCTGGAGTCGTGCTTTAACTTCCCCAAAAAGGCTATATGAAAAATGGGTTTTCTAATGTAACCCCAATAGTTTATGCTCATGATATACACTTGTAATAAATGAATAAGAACAATGTGAACATTGCTGGATATTGTTATATCCAGTGGTCATCCTAATCTTTAGTGCATTAACCAATATGTTTCATTGGACATTTTGGATTTACAATAAAGAACAACTTGCATGGAACAGCATAAAAGACGACCTTGTTCCTTGTGCTTCAGCGAGGCCAATCTTCTTACTTATTCCTGAAGACTGAGCGCGTCTTATCTGCCATCAGTGTAGAATGTTCCTGCAGTAATTACAGGAGTCTGGCATTCACAACTATAAAGAAATTGTAGGGTGGCAATCCGGACAGGTTAATGAAATGTGTATACTCTTCAAACCAGTCAAAAACTAAAAAGATCAACTTAGTAAAGGTTTCATGTTGGCACACTTACTGTATGTATATTCTTCACTATATATTTTAAAATCTAAAAGTGTGTCCTTTATATGGCATTTGTACGATATATCTTACCGAGGTCTTTAATGTATTCTCTCAGTGGAGAGCACCGTGACCTTGGAAGAACGTTATCTTATTACAGCATATCTTTAGTAATTTTACAAGTCTTTTGCACTGAACAAAATAATAAAGGCAGTCTGACCTGGCATGGCTGTCAGTTCATCATTGGTAAGGCTTGGATGTGATGACTATTTCTTTATTTTGCATATCAGTGCCGTGTAAACCATATAACTTTTAACATTTGTATGCAGCATAGTAAATCATTTAGGCATTTTGGGGGTCAAACAATAACTCATTGGATTTTTTTTTACTTTTTAAATCTAACATTTTTCTGTTGTCTCTTTTGGTTCTGATCTTCCAGGAGATCAGACAGAAGTACCTGGTACTCAAGCAGATAACATGATCAAGATCTATAGCTTAGGGGGGCAGTCAACCCCTTACCTCTCATACTTGTACGTTTTGGGGTATACTCCATTTCTCTAATGGGTACTTTCACTGTCCTCATGCTGTACTTTTTAATATATGCAGTATAATGTACAAGAGGTATTTATAGGGATAATGATTTTGTGGCAAGATATCATTGACAGCCTTGACAGATTAGTGTATTATGAACAATCGCAATATCGAAAGGGAAGCAAAATGTGAAGGGAATGTATCAGCATGTAGCTTTTTCAGAGATAAGCCCGGCAGTATATTTACAGGGTGCACAAGGAGTTTTTGAGCATTTTTTAGAGCCAAACCTGAGCAGATCCTCCAGGTTTTTGAGGAGGGTTTAGAGCGTTTCCACTTTAAAATATGCATGCATGTGCACATACCCCAATACAGACTGAAAAGCCATGGGACCTTCAAATGCATAGTTTCCTAATTGCTTAGAAATAGCTTTACCTGCACATCTTGTAACTTCCGTTTATAAGCTGATGAAATCGAACATTTAACCCCTTCACAACATATGATGTACATTTACGTCATCTGTCACGTCCTTCACTTTCATGCGGACTCACACAGCGTCCGCATCCCAAAATGGTATCAATAAAAACGTCAGCTCAGTGCGCAAAAAATAAGCCCTCACACAGCCCCATATTACGAAAACACTACTTTTTCATTATTGACCTATCCTTAGGATAGGTCATCAATGTCTGATTGGTTGGTGTCTGACACCCAACACCCCGATGATCAGCTGTTCTCAGTGTCGGCGGCTGCCTCCAACTGGAGTTGCTCGATTGTGGAGCTGCTATCAGAAGACAGAGCAGCTCCGCAATCTAGCAGTTCTGGCCGGCAGCCGCCGTCCACTGCCGTCACCAAGAAAAGCTGATTATTGGATAGAATAGGTCATCAATAAAAAAGTAGTGAACAACCTCTTTAAGGATACATGTGTTTTTGGTGGACATAGCAAATAAGACACTGCCAGATGAGTCTAATGTCACATTGGTACAACGGATCTGCCATGTCCAAATTTAACATGCCAGTCCTTTCTTCCTTCAGCATCTGCCATTGAGGAGACTAGGGACAATCCCATACAAATAAGATAGTAGACCACTCTAGTCTAAATGAGTGGGTCTTGTATCGAATGTGTATGGACACCTACACAATGATAACTCCAGTTTTTGCTGAATTTCATTCGAACAGAGACTTGAATTTACTTCTTTTGTGCTTCATAAATAGACACTAAACACCTTAATCTAGAAGGCTCAAGAGAATCTCTTATTAAATAAATGAACCATATGTTTTACATTTACTACCGAGAAGGAAAACCTTTTAATAACCAGGAGCATTTTTAATATTTTAAGACTTTCATATATTTTTGCCACCAATATGTCTGTGGTAAGGAGTCTGTAACTGAGTGGTAAGATATTTTAGAAAACTGCATCCCATTACCTGTTATTTTCTTACTACCTCTGACATTATATACCACAATAGTGCTGGTGCATAGAAATAATGTGAATCCTGCTCTAGTGAAGGCATTTTTTTTTACTTAACAGGGTTCTTCAGGAATAAAGAAAAATAAACTATAATTATGAACAAATTGCTAAATAATTGTAATTAACAAATCCTGCTCGTTTTGTCTAGGACGGTTATTACAATAGTACAGTAAAATGACTGCTATCTTGCCTGTTCTGCAATGTTAGTAGGTGTCTGTGAGCATGCGCAGTGGGAAGCCCCGATCTCCTCCATCGCTCTTCTCCATAAAAGTGAGCTCTAAGTGGATATTCAGATCTAATACTGGAGATACCAGCGGCACTAGGGATGGGAAGTCTTTCTCAATGCTGAAAGCTGCTGTGACTTGGAGATAACCTATAAGATGCACTGTTAACCCATCTCTAAGTGATAGAAGCCACTGAGCATTCCCTAAAACTGGGTGGTTAGCAGTGTGAGAAGCCTCTTCTTAGCTTACTACAGTATTGAAAAGTCACATGTCACGTTATACATGCAGTCTGATCTGTGGACAGCATGGTATAGTGAAGGAGAATCTGAGCAGAATTATATACTGGTTTGTGGGAAAAGATTCCATATACCTTGTACTTCATTAATTGAAGTCCCTGATTGATTCCAGTGGGTGGCCCTACTCAGTGATGGACAGCTATCTGTACATGCACACTCATACAGGGAATACTGTCAATCACGGAGTAGGACTGTACACTGGACTCAAACAGGGACTTCAATGAATAAAATACAAGGTATACTGAATATTTCCCATAAGCCAATACACAATTATGTTCAGCTTCTCTTTCTCTATACCATGCTGTCCACAAATCAGACAATATGTAATGTGACAGGTTCCCTTTAAGTACTCTAGCCAACTGTAGTAAACTGAGAAGAGGCTGCTCACACTGCCATCCACATAGTTTTTGGGAATGCTCAGCGGCTTTTGGACTCTTATGCATACAAACACCAGGGATATCAATGAATAAAATACAAGTCATACTGAAAACATTTTTCCCATAAAAATAATGTATTGTTCTTATCAGCTCCTCCTGCTCTATAACATCCTGCCTGCAGATCTAAGCGCTAGAACTAAGCTACAAGCCTACATTCACTTTGTGACTGCAGATCTGTGAATCATCACATAGTGCGCACTGCGGTCACATGACGACTAGATGAGTGTGACCTCGCTCAGTGCAAGTGTATTGAGCGATGCCACATTGTCCTGACCATTATCCAGCGAGAATACCAAAATTCCAGTACAGGATTATGGCATTTAGATAAATGTATGATGAAATATGGCTTCCAGACAACCAATATTAATGTACATAGCCAACTGATCTGAACACATACGAGTTGACAAATGCAAACAGTATTGCAAAGACAAACAGTATTCCTCATACCGAGTCACAATGAGTATATGCAACTGAAGTTAGTACAAAGCATATTAAAAAGTCTAGGGATTTATTTTGAAGAAATATGAGATGGCACTATTGGCAAATGCTGTTTAACTCGCATGTAACTCGAGGTCTAGACACACATGGAACGCATCCAGGATTCAATTTAGAGTTTCGATACTTTTTTATGAACTCTCCATGATGATTAGTGTAACAGTGGGGGTTCTGCAAGAAGCATAAATGCGGCAACGGTGCTAGACAGTAATTGAAATTAGGTTCTTTCAGACAGAAATTTCCTACAGATTGTGACTATAAGGGCTTGCATGTACAACCATATTACAGCTGCGTACTACCTCTGACTCGTATAGAGTTCTAATATGGCACCAATAGATGTCTATAGAATTTTAGAATTCTAATCTTGTATTCTGTGTCTGGCAGAGATTATTATTATTATTAATTTATATAGCGCCATTGATTCCATGGCGCTGTACATAAGGGGTTACATACAAAATAAGAATATCACTACAGTAAACAAACTAACAATGATAGACTGGTACGGAGGGAAGAGGACCCTGCCCTTGCAGGCTTACATTCTACGGGAATGGGGAGGAGACAGTAGGTTGGGGGGTTGTAGTAGTAGTAGCTTCGGCGTTGTTGAGGAGGCAGTTTGGTCATTGCAGGCTGTAAGCTTTCTTGAAGAGATGGGTTTTCAGGTTCCGTCTGAAGGATCCGGATGTGGTGGATAATCGAACGTGTTGAGGCATAGAATTCCAGAGGATGGGGGATATTCGGGAGAAATCTTGGAGGCGATTGCGTGAGGAACGGATAAGTGTGGAGGAGAGAAGGAGGTCGTGGGAGGACCAGAGGTTACGTGAGGGAGTATATCGGGAGATTAGTTCAGAGATATACGGAGGAGAGAGGTTATGGATGGCTTTGTAGGTCAGTGTTAGTAGTTTGAACTGGATGCGCTGGGCAATTGAGAGCCAGTGAAGCGATTTGCAAAGGGGCTTAGCAGAGGAATAGCGAGGCGAGAGATGAACAAGTCGTGTAGCAGACTTGAGGATGGACTGGAGGGGTGCGAGAGTGTTAGCAGGGAGGCCACAGAGGAGGATGTTGCAATAGTCGAGACGGGAGATGATGAGGGCATGCCCAAGCAGTTTAGTAGAGTTAGGGTTGAGGAAAGGACGGATTCTGGAAATATTTTTGAGCTGGAGGCGACAGGAGGTGGCGAGAGCTTGGACGTGGGGTTTGAAGGAAAGGGCAGAGTCAAGGGTTACGCCTAGGCAGCGGATTGTCGGTACAGCGGAAAGAGTGATGTTGTTTATTGTGATAGATAGATCAGGTAGGGAAGATATGCGAGAAGGGGGAAAGATAATGAGTTCAGTTTTGTCCACATTGAGCTTGAGGTAGCGGGAGGAGAAGGAGGATATGGCTGCTAGACATGCTGTGATTCTGGACAGCAGAGAGGTGACATCTGGGCCAGAGAGGTAGATCTGGGTGTCATCAGCGTACAGATGGTACTGGAAGCCATGGGATTTTATGAGCTGTCCCAGGCCAAGGGTATAGATTGAGAAGAGTAGGGGTCCTAGGACAGAGCCTTGAGGGACTCCAACAGAGAGGGGGCGGGGTGAGGAGGTAGCATGGGAGTGGGAGACGCTAAATGTGCGGTTAGAAGGGTATGAGGAGATCCAGGATAGGGCAAGGTCTTTGACGCCAAAGGAAGAGAGGATCTGCAGTAGGAGGCAATGGTCAACTGTATCGAAAGCAGAAGACAGGTCAAGTAGAAGGAGTACAGAGAATTGTCTGTTAGCTTTGGCTGTAAGTAGGTCATTGGTGATTTTGGTAAGGGCAGTTTCGGTGGAATGGTGAGGGCGGAAGCCGGATTGTCGTTTGTCGAAGAGAACGTTAGATGAAAAGTGGGAGGAAAGTTCAGTGTGAACGTGTTGCTCAAGGAGTTTGGAGGCAAATGGGAGCAGCGATAAGGGGCGATAGCTGGACAGGGCGGATGAGTCGAGGGATGGCTTTTTGAGGATGGGTGTGATTGTGGCATGTTTGAAGGCAGCAGGGAAAGTAGAGATAGTACCATCTTCTATTGAATGCAAAGTCAAAGCTTGTGTAAAGACCCCTCCCCCCCGCTTCCCCATACATATTCGATGGCTGTTGACTTAACTACTGTTCGACCAATCATTTGGCCGGCAGCCATCTCAGCTGTCACTCCTATACACAGGAGATTTGCTCAGCCCGTTTTCTCTGAGAGAGCTTCTGCCAGACATGTATGGTGGATTATCTCAGACAAAACAAAAGGATCTGACATGGACGCAAGGATGCGTCCTTATCTCCCTATTGATATAGGAAAAATATATATTTTTGTGCCGTGTTAGCCAGTAGATAGAAAAATATTTAGATTTGAGAGTCCTCAGTGGTTGATACCTTTTAATGGCTAACTGAAAAGATGGTAACACATTGCAAGCTGTCGAAACTACTCAGTTCTCTTCTTCTTCTACTATGCCTGATGAGGAGACCTGAGTAGTCTGGAAAGCTTGCAATTTGTTACCTTATTTTCAGTTAGCCATTAAAAGGTATCAACCTCTGAGAACTCTCAAATCTTAATATTTTCCTTAACTCCCTGAAAATCAGTAGCCTGGGGCTCCCATACACATTAGACAGTCGGCCGAACACATTATTACTGCCAGGTTTGGCCGACATTAGTGTGCATGGGGGATCTTAAGATTTAGTTCACTATCCTAGCCCCATATCGAAATCCTGGTGAAAGTAGAGTAGCATATGCACGGCTAGATCACCTAGCTGAAACTTCCAGTCAAATACTAAATTGTAGGTATGTCCGTCTCTAGAAACATTGATTCTCAGGGACAATATTTCCATAATGCTACTCGGAAATCGGCACCATATGGCTGCACACAGAATAGTCACATTTCCATATTACAGAGCTGCAGGCACCCCATGTACAGTCATTTTACATACAAACTGCTAATGTTGAGGAGAAGGCAGTGAAGCGAATAGCAATTCCCAGACATTATATTCTGACATTTTTATGCATCGCATTTTATCCAGGGTTTTCTGACCAAAGCAGCATATTATGGGAATGCTATTCATGCAGTACTTCCTGCAATTAACCCTGATTAAAGACATCAAAAACATTATTTGATGCTCAAATCTTTCAAATTCTATTATCAACGTCTCAAGTTTCCTTGTGGTATAATATTATCGCTCTATATCTACTATGGCAACTATTGGCGGTGACTGCAAAGTTATTTACTGTAAAGTTATTGTTTGTTACAGAGTTTGTTACATCCGGGAAACAATGGTGAGGAAGCCAGAGTCTCTTCACTTTAATTCTGAAAAGGAAAGGCTGTTATTGTAATATACAAGAATAAAGTTCTGATGTACAGCAGCTCTTCAGGAGTTAAATTTCCGGTGCTCCCCCTACTGCACAGCTCTTCCTGGATCTGCTGCCAGCTTATTGAAATCTGCTGACAGAAGCTAATTGCAGTATAGGGGGCATAGCAAAATCACCAGTTCAATCAGTTCAATGAACTAGACCAAGTAAAACATAATTAAAATCAACTTGAAAGGTTTGCTTTATGAAGCGATAACCAGGGCAACCCGAAAAAAAAGGTGGATTGTTTCCATATTGTGTTCTTCCAAGACGACTAAATACGGTTTCATGCTTTAATTATGAGATGAATGTATGTGCCTGTAGAATTAGATTTCTTAAACATGACTGTACTTAGCATGTAAGCCAATAAGGCATATTGTGTATCACATTGGTTTCACCTACAACTGTCTATTAAAGGAGTTGTACGTCCGCAGGCAACAAGTCTACAGTCACTCTATTATAATTTGCATGTTAAACTAGCAAGGCAAAAAAATTGTCCTTTGTTTTGTGTTGGGACTCTACTTTTGTATAGGACAATTAATTTGTATTTTGGAGCACCCCTTTAAAAAAAAAAGTCTGAAAGTACAGGCCTTCTGTGAAAAAAGCCACATTGCCAATGTCTTCATGACAATACATTTTACCCTTGTTGATGTCTTTCCTTAAGGTGTCATTCCATGTCGATTTTTTTTCTCATATAGACTGATTTTCATCAGTGGGCAGGATCATAGTTTTATCTGTTTGGTCTTACCATCAGCTTTTCTTGTATGCAATTGAAAAAAAAACTTTTGGAGATTTCTGGTAGCCTTTGTCAGTGAAAAATGGACAATAGGGTGCCATCGTTGAGCTGAGTCAAGTTTTTGACTCAGATCAAAGAGAGACTTGTTTCAGTTTTATTTTCTGACAGACACTTGGTCTGCAAAAAAACCCCAAAAGATATGAACAGTCCTATAGATGGTACATTTTTATCATCTATGAAAAACAAGGAAAAAACACATGTCAAAAATTGATGTTTGAATCAGGCCTAAATCAACTAGACTTAAAGTAAGTGGTAATACAACCTATTCTCAGACGACCATTAATGACCTCATTGATAGCATGCCAAGGAGTGTAAGTACGTGTATTTCTGTGTGTGATGCTCATACTCAGTACTGAATAAATCAAAATGTTTTGAAAATTGTTTTAATTTTTTCATAATTTGCATATCATTAACATGTCTATCAATCCTGTGATTTCCTTAATTCCACCACTTTTCCGACTTGGTGTTACAATTTCAATATTAAGGAGTGTGTGTCTTCTAGATTTTAATAGGTCACATAGAGTTTTTTGACGTACTTCAAAAAACATATCAGAAATGCCTCGAAAACGGATATTACAAAAAAGCTGAGGAGAAAAAAATAGCACAAGAATAGGGTCTTATCTGGCTGATAAATATCAGGAATCGTATCGATATATGCTGACCTGTTCCAGGGTTGTATGGCCTCTGCGGATCCACGGGTGATTTCACCAAAGGAACAAATAAAACATGGAAACTTTGTGGTTCAATATCCGCGCTGCCGGCTTGTAAAGAAACGTCAAATGCCAGAGGTATTACGATTTCTTTTATTTTTCTACGCTTTTCAAAGTGTAACCAACTTCTTCAGAAAATAAAAAAACATACCGTATACACTTCGAAACGTGTAGAAAAAAAGAAAGAAAACGTTATATTTTAATACCTCTGGCATTTGACGTTTCTTCACAAGCCGGCAGGGCGGATATTGAACCACAAAGTTTCCATGTTTTATTTTATCAAAAACTGATATGTCATCTTTTTGAATTGACTTGCTGTTTTTTCCACTGTTTTTTTTCCATGTGTTTTTTTTGTACATACCTCACTCTGTCCCCTGACTATTTCTCTGCTATGAAGTCATCTCCTAAGATATTGCCCCAGACAGTAGGTCCCCAGGAAGAAGCACACTATTTATTTTTGTGAGTATGGTGAAAAAAAGGTACAGTGAGAACTGCAGGGGCACAGATCCCTATTGTTAAACAAACTGCAACCCCCCCACCGAGCTCCCGCAGGGACCAGCAGCTCATTGATCATGTTATATATGAGACTATAATTCAACAGGGGCATAAAATTACATCAGATGTTACTTGACACTCAGCTAAATTGGAAGACGCGGGCACTTTTATAAATCGTGTTGATTGTTATTTTTAGTGATGAATACAATGTAAGGAATAGGCTGCTAAATAGAGCATATTCGGATTTATTTCATGAATTTTACTTTTCATTGTGGTGGGCGGTCAGTATGCCATACGTCCTTTTCAATGCTTTAATCATGACGTACTGTTAGGAAGTATGAAGAGTTTTATGAGGATTTTGACTGTGAATATCCTAGCTGTAGAATTCTTTAGTCTTAGATTTTGCAATAAGTTTGGAACACTTGCAACCTGAATCCTCCAGGTTTATATTTCCATTATGCTTTCAGTTTTATTGGATTCTGTGAAATAAAGCTGTCAAAGAAAGTATTTTTCTTCTTCGGATAAGAGAGAGACTTTTTTTTTTCAACTGGATGGATATGTAATCAATGTTGTCTTACTATCAACCACTTCATCTTTTAGGCTGAAGTTTTTACTTCATGGAAAACTATTTAGAAATTCATCACCTTAATCTTTAAGTCAAGGGCATTTAACACTTTAGATACCCAACATTTTATGTAAATGAATTCTGTAACTGTGATTGTACATTGGGTTGTATATTACGTATAGTACGTATATTGTAAAGATATTTTGGTACAGTCTGTGTTCTAGGGAACAGCTGCAGATAAAACATTGGATAGCACTCGGCCATATTATACGCTAGTGTGAACGAGCCCGTAATGTAAGAAAAACCTACAATGGTCTCTGAATTAACTTGAAACTGACAAAAGTAATTTTCAATTTAAAGTTACTAAATATCAACTAATGAAATTCAGTAATTGCTTTTGAATTGTGGTTAGACAGAAAAATGTAAAAAAAACCTAATGATTGAAGATAATTTGACCATAGGTACTTGTTAAACTAAGGTGTGTCCTGTAATTAACATCACAGGTGTCTACAAACTTGTCAGTCAGTCTGCCTATTTGAAGGGTGAAAAGTAGTCACTGTGCTGTTTGGGATCGTAGTGTGCACCACACTGAACATGGACCAAAGAAAGCCAAGGAGAGAGTTGTTTCAGGAGATTAGACAGAAAATTATAGACAAACATGTTATAGGTAAAGACTATAAGACCAAACAGCTTGATGTTCCTATTACTAGAGGTGCACATATTATTCAGAAGTTTAAGGTCTATGGAACTGTAGGCTACCTCCCTGGACATGGCTGCAAGAGGAAAATTGATGACAAATTGGAGAGCTGGATAATACATATGGTAACCAAAGAGCCCAGAACAGCGTCGAAAGAGATTAGAGGTGAACTCCAAGGTCAAGGTATATCGCTGTCAGAACTTGCCATCCGTCGCTGCCTTGGCTAAAAATAAACTTCATGGAAGACAACCGAGGAGGAAGGCACTTTTGAAAGCAAATCATAAAAAAACGATACTGGAATTTGCCAAAATACATATTGAGAAACCACAAAGATTCTGGGAAAATGTCCTTTGGAAAAATGAGTCAAAACTGGAGCTTTTTGGCAAGTCAGATCAGCTCTATGTTTACAGACGCAAAAATGAAGCTTAGCAAGAAAAGAACATTGTACCTACTGTGAAATATGGAGGAGGCTCATTTATGTTTTAGGGCTGCTTTGCTGGATCTGGCAAAGGGTGTTTTGGATCTAAGCAAGATACAATGAAATATCAAGACTATCAAGGTATTATGGAGTGAAATGTGCTGCACATTGTCAGAAAGCTTGGTATGAGTTGCAAGTCCTTCAGCAGGATAATGGCTCAGCTAAAAGCATGGAAGAATGGCTAAGAGCAGAGCATTGGACTATTCTGAAGTGGCCTTACATGAGCCCTGATCTAAATCCTATTGTACACCTGTGGAAGGAGCTGAAACATGCAGTCCAGAGAAGTCATCCTTTACACCTGACAAAGATGAAGCAGTTTGCTCATGAAGAGTGGGCCACAAAACTTGTGAACATGTGCAGAAGTCTCATTAAGAGTTACAGAAATCGTTTGTTTGCAGTGATTGTCTCAAAAGGTTGCGCAACAAAATATGAGGTTAGGGATACCATCTGTCCTGGCCATTTTCATTAGTTTGTATTTTAAATTTTTCTGTTGAATAATAATTCAGAAGCAAAGTCTGATTTTCATTAGTTCATATTCAATAAATTTAAAATGAGAATAACTTGAAACTGACAAAAGTAATTTCGGTGACCATTGTGAGTTTTCTTATCTTAACAGAAAGGTACCAACAATTTTGTCCACTTGTGTATAACTTTGAAGATAGGGTGGTTGATACCTACCTGACGATCACTTTAAATGATTCTGTAATTAACCCCTTCACCGTGTTTTCACCTTCCTGACCAGACCAAATTTTACAATTCTGACTAGTGTCACTTTATGTGGTAATAACTCTGAAAACATATCCCAGTGATTCAGAGTTTGTTTTTTTTTCGTTGCACATTGCCCTTCATGTTAATAGTTAATTTAGGCTAAGATTATTTTCGTTTATTTATGAAAATATCAATAATTTGACAAAATATTAGAAAATTTTGCAATTTTCAAATTTTGAATTTGTATGCCCTTAAACCAGATAGTTATACTACACAAAATAGTTAAAACAGGAGAAACACTTGAGCATGCTGGCATGAGAAACAATTTCATTATAAAGTTAAAAGACAATCATCAGGTAATGAGTCACAATACATGCAATAGGGTGTAAGGTGCAGTGTGCCGAACAGAGCAACGCCACAGGGAGCAAGAGGAATCAATTGGGATTCATATGAGAGTAACAGTGGGAGAAAGATGAGAGCAATCAACATGTTCAGTAAGACTATGTAACAAAGTCCCAAGAGCCATAGTGAGTTAATGTAACAGGACTCAAATAGACACTGACAAAGTACATGCTCACCAAATTATAACTGAGGGCCTCAAGCTCCAAGGGCGTCGCAGAAGCAGAGTGGGTGTGTGAAAAGCGCCCCCGACGCGCGTTTCGCCTGTTCTTTCTCAAGAGGCGCCTGACAACGCACAGTGTGAAAGCACCTTTAGGAATTGTCTTTCATTTTTCTTTGTTCTGTTCACTTTGGGGTACACGTGATAAGACAGCTTTATAACCCTGATGTTGCTGTAATTGTACGGACCCAAAGTATTTTTATAGTTTGCACGCTAAAACACTGATTTGCAAAAAAGTATTTATTGCATCTCCATATTCTGAAAACTATAGCTTTTTTAATTTTGCTGAAGGAGCTATGTGGGGGCTTGTTTTTTTATTGGATGCATTGATGTTTTTATACCTACTATTTTGGACTACATAATGTAACTTATTTTGATCGCTTTTTTTTTTTTTTTTGGGTGGTAGAGTGAACAACCAGAAATTCATAAATATTTTTTTTATTTATTTTTTTCACGCCATTCACCGCGCGGTAAAAGTGGTCAGATAACTTTATTCTTCGGGTCATTATGATTGCAGTGATAACTGATTTATATAGGATTTTTTTTATGTGTCGCTACTTTTGCACACTAAAATACCTTTGTACAAACCATCATTTGTTTTTCCATTGTCATATGGTGATAGCTGTAACTCTTTTATTTATTTGTTGACGGAGCTATTATATAAGGACTTGTTTTTGCGGGTCAGGATGACGTTTTTTATTGATACCATTTTTTATTTGCATGTGATTTTTTTTATTACTTTTTATTAAGTCATCCAGCCATGAAATTTCATGAATGGACCCTAAAGGCCCCGTCACACTTAGCGATGCTACAGCGATCCCCACAACGATACGACCTGTCAGGGATCGTTGCTGCGTCGCTATGTAATCGCTGGTGAGCTGTCAAACAGGCAGGCTCACCAGCGATCAGGGGAGCAGCTACATCGTGGAAAGAATCTTTCCACGATGTCCTGCTCCTGGTTACCAGCCTGCTGAAGCAGGAGCAGGCTGGTAACCATGATAAACAGCGGGTTACTAGGGGCACACGCGCACCTAGTAACCCGCTGTTTATCATGGCTACCACTCTGCTACGGTGAGCAGGAGTTAACCGCTCACTTTAGCAGGCTCGTAACCATGATAAACAGCGGGTTACTAAGTGCGCGTGTGCGCGTGTGCAACCGGCATGGATTTATATAGTGTGACCAAGTAATAGTTAAAAAAAGAATAAAAATGGTAAAAAATAAAGATTATACTTACCTTCCGATGGGCCCCAGTATTTTCTCCGCTCCATCCGGTCTCTTGTACTGATCGCGGTGGTGTGAAAGGACCTGCCATGACGTCATTGACTCATGTGACAGGTCACGCGACCGCCGACGTCAGCGGTCGCGTGACCTGTCACATGACTCAATGACGTCATGGCAGGTCCTCACACCACCGCGACACATACAACAGACCGGACGCATCACTGAGGAGACCGGGGCCATCGGAAGGTAAATATAATCTTTATTTTTTATTTTAAATTCTTTTTTTAACAGGTTCTATGGTACCAGGGTCTGGATGAGAGTCTCCTCTTCTCCAAACCCGGGTACCATCCGCACATAGAA
Organism: Phyllobates terribilis; assembly: GCF_046119375.1. Classification (NCBI taxonomy): domain Eukaryota; kingdom Metazoa; phylum Chordata; class Amphibia; order Anura; family Dendrobatidae; genus Phyllobates; species Phyllobates terribilis. Next base: position 796,358,472 of record NW_027362761.1, read on the forward strand.
TCGCATAATATCCGTGTGTGCAAATGTGCTGACACGGATATTATGCGTTTCAATGCAAGTCAATGGCGGCAATTAGGCTGCGTGTCCGCAAAATTAATGGACATGCTGCGTATTTTTCCGCAATGATAATCCGCAGCGGAAATTTCCGCAGCATGTGCACAGCACATGCGGATTATCATTGGGGACCATGGGGCACGTATTACCAAGCGTTTTTTAAGCATTTTCACTGCGGAAATTCCGCAGCAAAAACGCTTGAAAAACGCATAGTGGGCACGCAGCCTAAAGGGTAGCTATGTGGACACAGGAACCCATAATTAATAATTGTCCCAAATGGAGATATCTTTTGAATGCTGTTCAAATGCTACAATCATTGTGATTGACAGACAAATTTTGATGCTCATCAGATCCGTATTCTGGGGAGATGAAACAATGTCATTTAGTTCAATTGACCATTTAAAAACTCTGATTTTGATTCATATTGATCTGAATAGAAAGAAATTGGTAAGATATCTGTGTGAAATACTTGGCTGCAAGTTTGTTTGTTGAAGGGCTGGAGAGCAATACAATAATAAGTGTCTGCAGGCAACAATGAAGCATGGTGGAGGATCCTTTCAAGTTTTTAGGCTGCATTTCAGTAAAGCCCCCGTCTCACATAGCGAGATCGCTAGCGAGATCGCTGCAGTGTCACGGTTTTGGTGACGCAACAGCGACCTCACCAGCGATGTCGCTATGTGTGACACTTTGCAGCGATCAGGCCCCTGCTGTGAGGTCGCTGATCGCTGCAAAGTGTCCTGGACCATTTTTTGGTCGTTGCCCTCCCGTTGGTCAGCACACATCGCTGTGTGTGACCAGCGGGAGCAGCAATCAGGCTGGTAACCATGATAAACATCGGGTTACTAGGGGCACACGCGCACCTAGTAACCCGTTGTTTATCATGGTTACGAGCCTGCTAAAGTGAGCGGTAACCTCCCGCTCACCGTAGCAGGCTCGTAACCATGATGTTACTAGGTGCGCTTGTGCCCCTAGTAACCCGATGTTTATCATGGTTACCAGCCTGCTCCTGCTTCAGCAGGCTGGTAACCAGGAGCAGGACATCGTGGAAAGATTCTTTCCACGATGTCGCTGCTCCCCTGATCGTTCGTGAGCCTGCCTGTTTGACAGCTCACCAGCGACCACATAGCGACGCAGCAACGATCCCTGACAGGTCATATCATTGTGGGGATCGTTGCAGCGTCGCTAAGTGTGACAGGGCCTTAAGTGTAGCTGGGGATTTGACAGGATTAATGGTATCCTCAATGCTGAGAAATGCACACAAGTATTTGGCCATCATGTAACACGTTCAAGGAGGAGTCTGTCTCCAAATTTATTCTAAAGCAGTACAATGATCCCAAATATTCCTGGAAGTGCAAGGTGGCTCAGTGGTTACTACTGCAGTACTGGAGTCCTGACTTCAAATCCACCCAAGTACAACATCTGCAAGGAGTTTGTATGATTTCCCCATGTTCGCGCAGGTTTCCTACAGGTACTCCGGTTTCCTCACAAAGTCCAAAGACATATTGATAGGGAATGTAGATTGAGAGCCCCAATGGAGACAGTGATGATAATGTCTGTAAAGTGCTGTGGAAATTAATTGTGCTAAGTGAGAAAAATAAAGTGATTCTATGGCCTATATCCACAGAAGATCTGTGTTTTTTTTAGTTTTCCAAGATGTCTGGAACAACCTCCCTGCCAAGTTCCATGTACAAGTATACGTAGAAGAATTGATGCTGTTTTGAAAGCAAAGCATGGTTACACCAAATATTGATTTAGATTTCTCTTTTGTTCATGCACATTGCATTTTGTTAAATGATTAAAAATAAATGAACACTACTATTTTTGAAAGCATTTTTACTTTTCAGTAATGCTCCACACCTGCATTCAATTTTGTATAGGTGTGTGTTTGTGTGTGTATGCACATTTTTTTTATATAATTTCTATTTGCTTAGTTGTCCACCTATTCATTTATGTCTGTTCTAAACTTTTATAAGGTTTAGGAGGCAAAAGGTTGTTGCTGTACCAAATCGCTAACAGTTTGATTTTCTGCCCAAATCACTCCATCTCTATGTGCTCTGTATTTTATTCTTTTCATCTTCAAATTAGGAGTAACCGCCATAAAAGTTAATCATTACATAGAAGGATTTAAAGATTTAGAAACATTCCTCAAGATGAATGTTGTGTTTTTATTCTTTAAAAAAAATGCCATTCATAGCTCAAGGGTTTTGTTAGTTTTTTGGGGGGAGGAGATGGAAGATAAGAATGCACCTGACCATGTAGAGCTATTGAAACCCCTGCATGACCTCCCAGGCTAAGCATATAGAAGAGTCTGTGATTTTTCTTCTTGTGTATCAGGACAATTTATTTCTCTCACATGGTGTTTGAATGGATTCTTATCTGGTAGATAAGTTTGCTGCCCATACAACTTTATTAGTGGGATTCAGTGGAATGTTAGAAGAAAAGTTTAGATTTGAGAGTCCTCAGTGGTTGATACCATTTAATGGCTAACTGAAAAGATGATAACAAATTGCAAGCTTTCCAGACTACTCCGGTGCCTTCATCAGGCTGGTATAACACAAAATCTGAAGGGTCACATATTTATACACAACAAGAGACAGGAGTAATGCAATAGAGATGAAACAAGTGACGTAAAACAGAACTATTAGCATGGGAGAGGGATAAACAGTTGTGGTCGTAAATATTGGAATAGTTCATAGATAAGGAGTGTGAAAGTTTTATTGTCCTGTGATTGAAGTCTGGTCCGGGGCTCTGATGCCCCCACTGTTAGAACCTTGCTGTTAGGTTTTTTTTCCTTTGCTGGTCACATGACCTTGTTGGCCTATTTAATCCTGCTCCGCCCTTCTGGCTTTGCTGGACTTCATTGTATATCTACTTTCTAGCTAGCCTGTGCTCTGTATCTAACTCTGTTAGTTTGCTTGGTCTACGGACCTCTAGGTTCTATCTATTTTGTTTGTTCGTCTGTCTGCTACTATTTCTGTTAGGAGGTGTCCCATATTCCTCCCAGTCCTTAGTACTTGTAGGGATTCCCTCCCCAAATCTATAGGTCTCCGTACAGACTAGATTAGGACTTTAGCAGGTCTGATCGCAGGATCAGGTTCCCTGTTACATCGTAGGGATTCAGCTGAGTCTTATAGTAGGGACAGATCTCCTCTCTTTCCTTAGCTTTGGTAGCAGAACATAACAGTAAGTCCAGCCTGTAAATTCTCTAAGGAAAAACCAGGATGTTGAGCAGTTCTTGCGTTGTTTTGTGGCAGACAATCAAGAGGGGTGGTCTGAGTTTCTGCCACTTGCCGAATTTGCTCTGAACAATCATACATCTTCTTCTGCTGGTTGTTCGCCTTTTTTTTGTTGTTCTGGGAGACATCCGTCGTTTGGGTCGTTCTCCAAGTTGGGATCTGCCGTGCCTGAGGAGGAGAATTTTTCCGGTGATTTGGAAAGAGTTTGGACGGATGTGCGTGGTAATCTTCAGGAGGCCAACAGAAAATCTAAAGACTACTTTGATAGGAAACGACAGGAGGTTTTGTTCGCTGTTGGTGACATGGTTTGGTTGTCCTCTAGGAATCTGCGGTTGAGGATTCCTTCTAAGAAATTGGGTCCCAAGTTTGTAGGGCCCTTTAAGGTGCTTCAGGTTGTCAACCAATCTGCTGTTAGGTTGGAGGTTCCTACCTCCTGGAGAATTAATCCGGTCTTTCATGTCTCTCTGTTAAAAAAAGCTGTTGTGTCGGATGGTGACGCCTCTGCCTCTGTTCCTCCGGTGGTGGAGGACGGGGAATATGAAATTTCTCGCATCCTTGACTCTAGACGGTATAGAGGTAGTTTGCAGTATCTTGTGGCCTGGAAAGGTTTCGGACCCGAGGATAACTCTTGGGTGAGGTCAGATGATGTTTCCGCGTCCAGACTTATCAGAGCGTTTCACAGGAGATTTCCTGATAAGCCTGGTCCTAGGGGATCCGGAGGATCCTCTTAGAAGGGGGGGTACTGTTAGAACCTTGCTGTTAGGTTTTTCTTCCTTTGCTGGTCACATGACCTTGTTGGCCTATTTAATCCTGCTCCGCCCTTCTGGCTTTGCTGGACTTCATTGTATATCTACTTTCTAGCTAGCCTGTGCTCTGTATCTAACTCTGTTAGTTTGCTTGGTCTACGGACCTCTAGGTTCTATCTATTTTGTTTGTTCGTCTGTCTGCTACTATTTCTGTTAGGAGGTGTCCCATATTCCTCCCAGTCCTTAGTACTTGTAGGGATTCCCTCCCCAAATCTATAGGTCTCCGTACAGACTAGATTAGGACTTTAGCAGGTCTGATCGCAGGATCAGGTTCCCTGTTACATCGTAGGGATTCAGCTGAGTCTTATAGTAGGGACAGATCTCCTCTCTTTCCTTAGCTTTGGTAGCAGAACATAACACCCACAGGTCTGAGGAGCACATTCCTTATTTGGTGTAGAATGACATAACCTGAGTGGTCTCGAAAACTTGCAATTTCTTACCATCTTTTCAGTTAGCCATTAAAAGGTATCAACCACTGAGGACTCTCAAATCTAAATATTTTCTACTGGCTAACACGGTACAAATATATATATTTTTCCTGTAGAAGAAAAGTTCTAACTCTTTATACCCTCCACTACTTTAGGCACAGGGGCGGACATACCATTGGTGCAACCTGTGCAGCTGTACAGGGGCCTAATAGGTGAGGGAGCCCATGTTCACTTCCAAAGCAGGTGGAATTATACATTATGATGAGCTATTACATTGTAAAGGGCTCAAATATTGCTCTTACACAGGAGCCCACTTTAGTCTGTGTCCACCAGAGACCAACTCAATATAGAGTCCTTCAGGCAATGCTCAATGGGAGAAAGGTATGCAAATTAGCTCTTTCACAAAGTGTTTTGCAAGTGCCACATTGCCGATTGGGCTACCATAAGTCATTGTTCACAAGCCTTGCAATATCACCAAGGATAAATGCAAAGCCAAAATCTTTGCTACAAATGGCTGTTTTGGGGTGTGTGCCCCTTGTCAGGAAAGAGTAGAGTCTGGATGTTTGAGTGCGATGCCCATGAGGTAACTTGGAGAAAGTAATGGTTATTCTCAAAGTGACCAGTTCAGTAAGGAGTCTTACTGGCAATGCTCCATGGGAAAAAATTAAAGCTTCCACAGAACGAACAAAACAAACCTGGGTTGATTACAGTGTTTAGGGTCAGTCATTGATGTATATGGTAGCTATCTCTACTATGTGTTATTTGCAAAAACAAACCTGGGTTGGTTACAGTCTTTTTTGTGGTATTTGCAAAAATTTGCAAAATTCTCTACTACTCACCCTGGTAATTCTACACTAATGGAAAGGCAGTGGAGTGGTGGGTCCAAGTTTCCCAATGCCTCTGCGGTACCCATTTCGAGATAACTGGGCACTGGTCTGACAGGTGGAGGCAGCAGAATGGAAGACCTTCATGGTGACTGTACATCAGAATTGTATAGTCACATTTAATATCTGGAGTTTAGGGTTGCTCTAAGTTTAATGACCTTCCTCCAAGACAGTATCAGGACCTCATAAGTCTAAGCATACTATATTTAGTTAATAAATCACCAATAGAAGACTCTCTTGTTTTTGTTTTATGTGCCAATGTTTTTGTAGACACAATGTTTTATCAATCCATCACTATGCCACACTAATAAAAGCATGAAATCCTGTCCAGTGCTAACATCGTTAATGTTTTTTCCTATTCTTGTTTTTGTGTCTTTTATAGGTCAGGACGCTGTTTGTTAGTGGATTGCCATTAGACATAAAGCCACGAGAGCTGTACTTATTATTCAGGCCATTTAAGGTAATTGTTAACTTTACAACCATGGATTAATTGCACTATGCTAACATTTATTTTTAGCATTATTTTTCAGCTTGTAAAGATCTCATGAATGTAATGTTTTGGTTTAAATTTAATTTTATTATTTTTACACATTTTTCCTGTGTTTTTTTTTAATCAAGCAATTAAAAAAACACACCAAATAATGTATTTTTTTAGTAAATGACATGTTTCCCTATTTATCGCCAGCTAACATCTGGACGTCGCATTTTTTTTTTTATTCCAAAAAAAAAAAACGTAACCAATAATTCTAGGAAAAACGCATCTAAAACTGTACTGAAAAATGCCAATTTTAATATCTTATTGGAAAACATTGAAAATCCTTGTCAAAATGATTGTATAATTGTTTTTTTTAAGTAAGTTTAGCAGCAGCATTAGGTCTAAGACATCTACCGTAATTAAAAATGTATGAAATTTATATTGTAAAATCTCATGACAGATTGAAAGCTTCATATGGCTCCATACAACTTCTGAGTTGAACCTAACAAAAATACACAGAGATATAAATGTCTATGCAGTTATAATGTACCTCATGTGCCTCCAGTTTATGAAACTGCTTTTTGTGAGATTCTGTCCATAATACTTCGCTTTAGAGTGTAAATTAGTTTGTCTCATTAGTGCTCTTTATTTTGTGTTATTTGTTATTTAGAGGGGGGATTTTGAGATGTATGTACTTTTTTTTATTTTTTTGATCGGATATTTTTTTTTTATTTATCATTTTAATTTTTCCATACATGGGAAAAAAAAATAAATCAAAAATTGAAAGATAATGTGTCCATAATATAATATTTCAAACAGCTTGAATAATTTTAATGGGTGGTCCAAAACTAATACTAATTCTCATCCTAAGTATCTCTCAATTTATTTTAATATATTTTTTCTAATATGGTTTAATTAAAAAGTCCCTACCCTTCCTTCTCTAATCCAACTGCTTTATTTTATTTTATTTTTTTTTACCTATTTTCAATTTGATGATGATTTTTTCAGAAACCCTAGTGCATGCTGGGATACTCAAACTTGACATCATCAGGGGGCAGAGGCTTTTTCCCCACCCTGAAACAAAGCGTCATCAGTGACATCTGTTTCAGTGGTAGGGCCAGTCCCTGGTGTACTGAGCGTGAGTCGATTATCAATTCCGATATATACTCAGTGCGAGCTCCCTTGTCAGTGTGCGATATTCTTTTTAATGCACAGTGACAGTGCACTCTCTCACCAGCTCTAATTACAAATGACAAGCTGGCAATAGAGCACAATGTCAGTGCACATTGTAAGGAGAGAAAACGGTGAGCAGCAACCAGTCCTGCACCCAAAAGTGATGTTTTTTTTCATTTACCAGAACATTCACTCCACGCTTATTATTAAAAAGAACTAGTCACCAGCAAAAACACTATTTAACTAGTCTTATTTACTGGAAGTGTGGCTATAGGGAGAAATTATATTCTCCCTGCAGCCGCTTGCTTCCAGTCATTGAAGTGTGCAGTTGGCTGTAACAATCACTGCTCTCTATATTGGGAGTGCAATCTAATTTCCCCCTGCACCTTGACAATCACACTCATGGTGTAGTGACCAGTGTAATGCACACGCCCGGGCTGAGCGGCGTGTGCGTGTGATTGTAGTGATTCCACTGGACCGTGCCGGAGAGTGAATGCCTGGAGGGGCGTAACTAGGTATTCACCCGATCCGACCAGGGTCGCACGACGGCATACGACGCCAGTGCACCAAGGAGGAACCGAGCAGAGGGACCAGGTGCTACTCCAGGACAGACCCCGGACACGGCTGTTGACCCACACAGGGGAATACAGGAACAGACTGGTAGGCTGGCACACAGACTGGTGGGTATAGGCAGGCACGACTGGTATGCAGGCAGGCGGGTATGCAAGCAGGGGGGTACAGGCAAGCACAGCTAGAGTGCAGACAGGGAGGCACTAGCAGGTAGGGACACTGGCGGGATAGGACCCAGTACACACTGGGACTCAGGAACAGAACCACAGATGTGGCGGACAAACACAGCAGAGTGAGGCCGCCCAGAGAGGTGAGCGAGAACAGGGCAGGACAAGGCCGCCTGGAGCGGTGAGCAAGAGTAGAGCAGGACAAGGCCGCCAGGAGCGGTGAACAAAGGGTCAGAGCAGGCTAGAACGGCCGGAGCGGTGAGCAAAGGAGTCAGAGCAGGCTAGAACCGCCGGAGCGGTGAGCAAAGGAGTCAGAGCAGGCTAGAACCGCCGGAGCGGTGAGCAAAGGAGTCAGAGCAGGCTAGAACCGCTGGAGCGGTGAACAAAGGAGTAGGAGCAGGCTAGAACCGCCGGAGCGGTAAGCAAGGCAGAGCAGGGGGGACAGGGCTCTGTTCACACGGAACAGACAGGAAGAGAAAGGCAGAGCCGGATACCCACAGGATACTTGCAGTGAAGTAGCGAGTGGACCACAAACTCACAAACGGGAGTACAGAGACAACAAGCAGGAGTTAGGTACGAGTTCAGACTCTGCAGAAAAAGGAAGGGAACGGACATAGAGGCAAAACAGGTAAAGGATAGGAAAGAGTTCAGACTGGAACTGAGTGTACGGAGGAGACCGACACTGCAGCGGGATACAGGAGCGGGTCTGGGAATACGGCCCCCAGAGAGGCGGGACGAACAGGCAAGGAGCGTGTTCAGACAGGACAGACAAGATACAGGAACAGGTCTAGGTAATCGGCCCCTAGAAGGCGGGAGGAACAGGCTAGGAGCGAGTTCAGACAGGCCTGGAAATACAGCCTCCAGGATAGGCAGACAAGAGAACACAGAAAGGACTCAGTTCAGACACGGGAACTGATACCGCAAGGCAGGAGACATAGACAGGACTCAGTTCAGACACGGGAACTGATACCGCAAGGCAGGAGACATAGACAGGACTCAGTTCAGACACGGGAACTGATACCGCAAGGCAGGAGACATAGACAGGACTCAGCTCAGACACTGGAACTGATACCGCAAGGCAGGAGACATAGACAGGACTCAGTTCAGACACGGGAACTGATACCGCAAGGCAGGAGACATAGACAGGACTCAGTTCAGACACGGGAACTGATACCGCAAAGCAGGAGACAAAGAACAGGACCTGGCACCTTCAGAGTGCAAGCACACACTGAATGAAACACTATGCTCAGGCAGGGATAGATGGGAGCAGCTGAGCTATATACCAGGTGACAGACAGCAATAGGCTGAGGACGCACAAGGGGTGTGACCCACAGCAGGTACAAAAAGCAGGAAGTGATCGGGCGCCGCCCTTAAGCAGCAGAAACAGACACAAACAGACAGCATGGAGGGAAGCCAGAGAGACATTCTGGACTGGAGATCAAGTGCGCGCTCTTGCACAGTGGGAGATGGACCACCATGCAAGAACGCTGCCAGGTATGTTACAACCAGTAGCGATACCTGCTACTTTCACTGCCTTGATGATGCTGCTGCATTCATCTTCAACTTCATTTTCTCCCTGTAGCCGCTGCTCCAGTAAAGCAGCCTAAAATGATTTAAATGCTTCTTTACCTGCAGATTACCACTATATAAATCTGCAAGTATATACTGTTTCTGTAGGTGACAGATTAAGCAGAACTATTGACAACATAGGCCACTGTAAATCAGTATATTGGTGTTCTTTGAAGTCTTTCATCATTAGTATACACAAAATAACTACATCTTTTAATGTTGAAAATGGAAGTGTTCTTTTGTAATTTCTATGTAATAATGGTACAATAATCTATTCTACTCTTACAGTATGTATTATCTTTTTACAGGGTTATGAAGGATCTTTAATAAAACTTACATCAAAGCAGGTAAGAAAAGCAATCATGTAATGAACAAAGTAAAACGCATTTTAAAATTGTTGTACAAGATTATAAAAACATGTCTGCTCTCTTCCAGAATCGGCACCACACCAGTGCAAGGGTCGGGTCTGGTATTGCAGCTCTGCTCCTTTGAAATGAATCGAACTGAGCTGTAATATCTAGAGATGAGTGAATCCATCCCTAATTAATCAAATTCATTATGAATTTCCCAAAAATGTTAGATTCTGCTGAATCCCAAATTTTGGGGATTTGATTTCCACAAATCCAACAAAATGGTGGCCAGCAGGCCACTTTTTTGTCCCTCATCATTAGAGGCCTTTGAGAGGGTTAAAGGGAACCATGGGCAGCATATATCAGACACTGGCTGTATGATTTCAGCCCGGTATATTTGACTCAGAAACACCGCGGCGTGTCAGAGAAAACCATACTTTGAAAGCCTCTGAGGACTAAGGTGCACGGGAAACTAGTCGGAAAGGTGGGTCCTTGGTGGCTTTTCTGATTTTTATTCTGGCCAAATCGAATCTGCTGGTCGAATTGAGTGAATCTGTCAGAAACAAATTTTGGGACATGCACTCATCTCTAGCAATATTATTGGTGTGGTGCTGTTCTAGGAAGAAAGCAGCCAAGTTTTTCTGATTTTGGACGGCTGATTTATCCCGCTATCTATGACTGGTTATAAGTAAAATTAGCTAAGAAAAAATAAATGTTTGGCATCGTACATAAAACCCAGTAAAAAAAGTTAAAAAACACAATGGGATCTGTTGATCAATTCTTTTTCATTCATAATCTTCAATGGGGATTTGTATAGAGCAAGCTCTGTATGGCTTTTCCCTATTATTGCAGATTCTGGGTTGCCAGTTTCTCCAGCTAAACAAGAACCTTATGCCCCCTACATACACACAAATTAGACTAATGGCCGAATCTGCCAATATCGATGGGTTCGGCCATTAGCCTAATATGGAGAAAGGTTGAACTGGATGGACCTAGGTCTTTATTCAACCTACGTTACTGTGTTACTATGGGGGCCCCGGCTAATTTATTGTCAGTGAAGATAAGTATCTGGCATGTCTAATACTGCACTGCCAATCATTTTGTTTTTCTGGAGATAAGACGTGTCTGGTGACGGCACTTGATATATTAAATAAAGAACACAGGAGTGCTTTGGCAAGCAAGCGCTACTGTGTATGGGAGAGCCAGCCAAACGATCAGCAGAAACTTTGTGTATGGCAGGATTTAGGCTTCATTCAGAAGTTGGACATTTTTTTTGCATATAAGAAAAATCGCTGAGGATTTTGTCAATGTGTCAGGTTTTCATCAGTTATTTTCTCATATGAAAAAGTACATTTGTAATTGCAAATCTTCTCCTATACATTGCAATCCTAATCACGTACAGCGCATGGATTGGACACTGATGCCATCCATGTGCTCTCTGTGATTTTCACAAACCCATAGACTTGTCTGTTTTTGATCCGAGTCACGGAACAAAGTTCCCAATACATGACCCTGTGATTTTTCTATTTTTTTTGCGGACACTGTCCACAAAAATCATGGCCCTGGAACAGATTATAATAAGTGTATGTTCTATCTGTTAAAAACATGGATAGATAATGTACCGTGCTTGAAAAGACTTCTGAATGAGGCCTAAAAGTGAACCTGTTACTTTATTGATGATCATCTTGATGCCTTTTCATATATCCTTTTTATAGCAAGTCTTTCTTCAGCATCTAAGAAATAAAAACCTGTACCTGTGGCAACTATGTGTATCATAATGTAACAATTGCATGGCTAAAAGTGATGGAATATTGCTGTTCAACAGTCAGGACCCCATCCATACAGGGGACTGTTCTGGGAACCGCAGCTCTTGAATGAAGTTGTGTTGCAATTCTTTGCAAAAGTGACCAGGAGGGCTACTGTGCACGGAAGAACTGTGAAGGGGCCTCCGCATTATAGCAGCACTGCAGCCTCTTTATTCTCAAGAGTAGAAAGTAATGGAAGATGTTAATGATATGATATGATATCACTTCCTGTGATAGGAAACCCCCTTTAAACCATTTTATATGCCAACAGTGCTAAAAAAATAGCTATTAACTTATTCCTTCTCTCCTAATATTTACAGCTAAGAAAGGCATTAAATGGCTCAAAGGGGTGTTCTCAAGTTTAAAAGCTATCTCCTATCCACGGGATAACTTTCTGATCTTTTTCGGACTGACCACCGATCCCAAGAACCGGGGCTCTAAGGAGCTACTGCTGAATGGAGCAGAGATCGATCACGCGCACTATCGCCCCATCACTTGGGTATGTTAGAATAGTGTGAGCACTGTCTCTCTGCATCCGTGGTTCTTCTTTTGATTAGCTGGCCTGGCGTGATGTCATACTTGTTGAAAATATGATGTCACACCTGTAGCGTGATGTCGCAAATATGATGTCACACCAGTCCAGCTAATCAAAAGGGGAGCTGGGGATGCTGTTAGCTAAGTGACCGTTCTCAGGGCTCCCACTCGATGGCCATATATTTTTGACCCAGCCGCTGGACTAGATCCTGTTAATCAATTTGCATCATCTCTAGATAGAACACATATGTGATAGAGGAACGTCTCGCACTCCAGCCATATCTGTTGCTAGGGTTTAATATTGAATACATCCTTGTCCCTAGATAGCTTTTGTACCTTTAGTCAGCTCACGCAGAGTAATCCATTATTCCTATCAGATAACTGAAAGATATACTTCGTACTGAAAGATTTGCTAATAATGTTCTTGGCCTGCACAGACTGTTCAGATGATATTCCATTTCACTGCTCAATTATGGGCCTTAATAAAATTCGTTCTTAAACTGATCAAAAAAGCATATGCTGAACAATTGCATCTTTATTTAAATTGTGATCCTGGTATATCATATAATCAGAAACTATCAGGAGAAAATTTCCCTAAAGTAGTAATGAGACCTGCATGGATCAAAGTTGTCTAGATGTAGCTGTTGCCAAGTTTCCGATCTGTGAGGTACATCAACGCTTTGGCATTAGGTTGCAGAATGTCAGTATAGAAAATTATTGATCGGTGTTTTCAATGGATAATTCAAGAAACTATTGTGATTATTGACTATCACAACAGAAACTGCATACAGTAAAATATTAATTAGATCTTGGACCTGATAAGAATGCTGTATTTAAGTTGATAATGCATGAACTAATGACTTAATCTCCATCTCCACCCACGGTTTCTCCTCCCTGCTGTGTTCTCACACTGTTCTGTATAAACTGCAGTGTCAGTCAGGCTGGGTAGGGGGAGACTAAATACACTTGGACTCATGAGCTATTTCTATATCTGGACTCAAAATGCTCATCCTAATATCAGGGTTATAGAGCCATTTTGAAATAGATTTTCAAAGTAAGTACAGCAGTCTCATTGTGTATAAGAGATCTATTTAATAAAATATACAGTTTGTTTAGTGAAAACTGGTGGCTTTTTTCTTTTGTATGAGATAAAGAAAAAGGGTCTGCTTTCCTTTAAAGTAACTCCACTCTTGTCTATGGGTTATGTTTGGTATTGCAGCTCAGCCCCATTCATGGTGATACCAGACACAAGTCATGGACAAGATGAGCACTGTTTGTGAAGAAAGAAAGCAATCCCTTAATTCTAATTTTAGACCTCTTTTTGGGACAAATGTGACTCCTTTCTCCAATAAACTGGATGCATAAATAGTGGTGACATACTGAGCAAATTAAAATACTATTTTTTTCATGTTATGCTTCAATACACTTTTAATGCCAACTCTTTTTTTTCTGACCACAGCCTGTTGGTTTTGTAAGTTTTGATAGCAGATCAGAAGCAGAAGCTGCCAAGAATGCTTTAAATGTGAGTATTACTCTTATCTCCATATATTACCTATTTTACATCTTACTTTCAAACAAATACAATAATGGAATATTTGCTGAATAGTCCCTATAAAAAAAATAAATTGTGCAATTTTAGTTTCTAATTTTAAAAGACATCAAAAGTTAGATTTCAATAAATACAGCTCTCGACTTTAAAGAGGACCTTTCTCCAAATTTTTCATGATGAACTGGATACATGATGTAATAGTGGCTGCAGAGTGGAATACAACATTTTTGTTATTTTTTCATTTCGCCTCTCCGTTGTGGAAATATTAGCAATCAATATATTTGGCACCTAATGAATTAACTTTATTTAAGCCCAAGTGGGTGTTATCAGTTAGCAACCCATACAGGGAGAAGAAGTGCACACCTTCAGTGAAAACCCTCTGATAACACCCACCAAACTAAAGTTAACTTATTAGGTGCCAAATGCTTTGATTGCTAATATCAGAGGGGCAAAATAAAAAAAACACTATTACACCCAGTTCAAAGTGTAAAATTTGAAAAAAGGTCATTTTTAACACTCTAAGACTTATGGTGGTTACTAAAGGACAAAGACGTCACAATCAAATATGCAGCATCAGAGAAAAATCTATCCACTTCCAGCACATATGCAGCATAGTATTTCATCAGACATAGTAGCTTGTTTGCAACATCAAGTAGAAATATTTTAAGGTATGATTAAAGAGACCTTTCACAACATTTTCATTTTAAAGTGGATCACTAAAAAGAGCTTGTAAAGATGATTAAAACATGTTTTTAATTCTTTTGTTTCTTTATTTCTCCACTGCTTTGCCAAGAAATAGGCTTTTGACGTTTAGGACACCCAATTACTTTTTCATCTCTATGATGCTGCCCAATCAAAAGAAAGCAGCATTATAGAGGGGTAAAAAGCCAACCTTCACAGAACATTTCAAAACCAGGCATATTCAGCATGATCTAGTGATACTTTATTTGTAACACCTGACCACACTGAGAACGTCTCACTTCCCACTGCTTCCTCTCATTACAGCATCAGGAGAGTAGCAGAGCTGCAGCGTGGAGTGTCTGGTAGAGTGAAGATCATCATGTGAGCAGCATTTATAACATACAATACTTTGGACCTACTATAGGTATAGGGGCATAATGTGTCAATCTCCTTATTCCCCCATTACCTATAGTAGATCTAGAGCATTGTATGTGACAAACATTACCCCATGATGATCTTCATTGCTCTTGTCCTACACTTCATCTGATGCTGTAATGACAGAAATAGACAGAAGTGAGGCGTTCTCAGCGTGGTCAAGTTAGATCATAGTGAAAAGGTCCTCCTAACCCCCTGCCATAATAGGGAATACAGTTACATCATATTGCGGCTCCCTGACTATGATGCGAGCTCAAAAGCCAAGCCCGCATCTTCACCTAGTAGATGACGGCTGTGATATTCAGCCAACATCTGCCTCTAACATCCACACATGGAGCAGAGCTGCACCCACGGCCATTAACCTGTTAAATGATGTTGTCAATCTCTGACAGAGACATTTACACCATGCCGTCATATACACTCATCATTGCCCATGTAATGCGATTGTAGGGTGCCCATGGGTTGCCATGATTGCTGTGCTGGAGATCCCCATGCCTGTCATGATGGTTCTTTTGCGAACATCAGCTTCTGGCTTGTGTACATGGGAGACCAGGATTTAAACTATATACACCAGTACTGTAGTATTGTTGTATATAGTACAAATGATCAGACGAGCGAAGGTTCAAGTCCCCTAAAAGGACTAACTAATATAGTGAAAAATAAAGTTATTAAAAATATTTTAAAAAAAATTCAAATAACCTTTCTTTTCTCCCTATTTAAAAATAGAGAAAATAAAAATTCATCATTACATCTGTAAAAGTGCATTCTATCAAAATATGACATTAACTAACCCAATCCGCAAACACTGTAATGACAAAAAAAAATCAAAGCACCAGAATTGTGGGGTTTTAGGCTGTCTCAACACTCCAAAAAATGCAATAAGAGGCGATTAAAACATCATATCTACCCAAAATGGTATCAATAAAATCATTGGCCAAAATTTTAAAACTTTTCTAGTCTCCAAATATGGTGACACAAGCAATTTTAGAACAGAAAAGCTATGCAATTTTGGTTATCCTTGTGTCGTACTGTGTTTTTTTTTGTTGCAATTTTGCCGCACATGAAATCTTTTTTTCTGCTTTCCAGTACATCACATGATAAAATAAATGATGTCGTTTAAAAGTACAACTTGTCCTGCAAGAAAAACAAGTCCTCATATGGCTATTATGAAAAATTAAAACGTTATGGCTCTTTGTAGAAGGAGAGGAAAAAAACAAAAAGGCAAAAAAACAGAAAATAGCCATGTTGTGAAGGGGTTAAGGGTCACATTTATCTGATGCATTCTTGGGGTATGTTTAATAAAATTAGTTGAGTGGATCTACCTATTTAAATAAACTAAGAATATATTACAAGGATTTTACATTTATTATAACGCAAGCAAATCTGACAAAATATTGATTTTGTCAGGAAAATATCTTGCTCCTTTTTTAATGTATTCTTACTATACTGTATAGCCAAGAATGACTATAAGGCTGTGTGCCCACTATGCGTTTTTTAAGCGTTTCCGCAGCGGCAGTTCCACTGCAGAAACGCTTAAAAAAAACGCTTGGTAGAAGGTCTGCCATGTTCCCCAATGATAATCCGCATGTGCTGTGCACATGCTGCGGAAATTTCCTCTGCAGATTATCATTGTGGAAAAATCCACAGCACGACCATTTCTTATGCGTAATCGCGGCAAAAACGCCGCCATTGATTTGCATTGAATCGCATAACATCCACATGTATACATGTGCACATGCGGATATTAAGCGGTTCAATGTGCGGATGGTACTCAGGTTTGGAGAAGAGGAGACTCTCCTCCAGACCCAGGTACCATAGAACCTAAAATAAAAAATATACAATATACTTACCTTCTGATGGCCCCCAGTCTCCATAGCGATGCTTTCTGGCAGCTCGCGATGGTCTAAAAGGACCTTCCATGACGTCATTTAGTCATGTGACTGGTCACGCGACCGCTGACGTCGGCGGTAGCGTGACCTGTCACATGACTAAATGACGTCATTGCAGGTCCTTTTACACAACCGCGAGACACTGGGAAGACCGGACGCACCGGAGAAGGAGACCGGGGGCCATCAGAAGGTAAGTATAATGTTTTTTTTTTTATTTTTTACCATTTTTGTTCTTTTTTTTAACTAACTTGGTCACACTATATAAAATCCATGCAACCAGCATGGATTTTATATAGTGTGACCAAGTTGTCAAGCACTTTCCAAGTGATGCTAAAATCGTTTGGAAAGCGCTTGTCAACTCGCATGCGGAAATGCATGTGAAGAACGCTTCATATCCGCATGTCCCTGGCAGGAAAAACGCATGTACAATCCGCATGTACAATCCGCATGCGTTTTTTCTGCCAGGGAGATGCAGAAACGCTCAGGAAAAATCCGGAGCATTTCTGCATCGTGGGCACATAGCCTAAAAGTGAATTTGACAGTATCACTGTAATGGACTATTTTTACTTAAGGTATTACTCTACATAAATTAGGTCTTTTTGCAATAAATTGCACCCAAAGAATGATCCCCCAGCTTCTGATTTGGGGGTTGTAAAAGACCACTCACTTTAGTTAAAATAAAAAAAAAGCAGAGTGATCACATAACCAGCTGTGCGATACCGTTCTCATGAATCAGAGTCAGATGATCCGTCTTGGAGGAGATTCTATTTTACATTCTGCACACACATTTGTGTATCTGACGCACCTCCTGGGCTGTGTGTGTAGGGGAATACCCGGAACCGAGTCTCTGCGTAATGCTGGGGGTTGTAGTCTCCGTGGCGGCGACCCGGTCCCGTGGCTCAGGGTGGTCAAACCAGTGGCGGATCTGTCTACTTGGTTTTTGTAATACTTAAATGTCCGACTACGCCACCCGTGGATTGCGGTCACTAAGAACCGCCGCTGCGGGCAGACCGCTGAGGCTGATGTTGTGTGCGCAGCAGGGGGTAGTATAACTCCACACGGGAGGAGTATAGCCTCAGGGCAGTGAGTGCAGATGGTGAGGGTGATGGTGCGCGGGAACAGCAGTAATGACTCAGAGTCCAGTGATGCAGTTCAGGGTCTTTACTCACAGTTTTACACTCCAAGCCACTTCTGCAGATGATGGCTGCCCACGTCGTGCTGTGCTCACCAGGTGAGTGGCTCGGCCAACTCCCAGGTACCTTTGGAGTGCTTTTCAGGACCCCCTTCGTGTGTCCTTTCTCTGGCCTGTCGTACCCCACAATTGACCACGTTTCTGTCCAGCTGCCTCGGGCCTTGGCGGGCAAACGTATGTTCTGTTTCCCTGGGTCCTATGTGGTGCCTTCCTAACGGGTGTAGTGAGGGGCCGTGCATGTACAATGCCACGGCCTCCGGTTGCTAGCTGAGGGTAGTTGCTCTCCTCCACTAGATGAGGGATCCGGTTCCCTTTTCTTGGCCTGACCCCCCTACTCTGGTAGCGGCGGGCATGCGGTGGCGACTGGCCGGTCCGCACCCCTGGGGTCCCTTCGGTCTTCTCCTAGAGCTTCTTCCATTCCTCTCCTCTCCGTTCCTCTCCTCCAGGACCAGGCCTTGAGACTTGGCCTGCCTGCGGAGCAGAGCCTCTGCTCCCTCACGCTTTCCACTTCTTCCTCCTTCTACTACTCTTCTCTTTCTCTGCACTGACTCTAAGATGGTGCCCACCATATATACTCCTCTATACAGTGCACCCTGGATCTACTCTCACCACCCACACACTACCGGGTTCCCCCTTTCTAGGTGTTCCCTCCCCCCACTCCAGTCAGGGACAGGGACAGTTGTGCTCACACCCGGGAGCATTGTCGCCCTGTCCCCCGGAAATGTGGTGTAGTGCATGTGGGTGGTAGGGTCCTGAGCCACACTCCATCCTTACCTGGAAGTGAGATATCACACCTCTGGGTGAGATGCAACACCTCTGTAGCGACCGAACCCTCAGGGCGCTACATTTCCTTTGGAGGAAATATCGCCTTTTAGATTACTGTTGTTAGGCCATGTCATAAATGCATGCATTTAACTATGTATACTTGAGGATATATTCTCTTATGACTTTTCTCCAATAATAATATAATTTAAACTATGTTCTGTTAAACGCTTAATTAATACTTCACAGAATCTAGAGTATATAACACAAGGTTATGTTCACCTTGCCATTTCTTTGGCTCATTTAGTATTATTTATTATTATTATTATACTCGCATATATAGCGCCATTAATTCCACAGCGCTTTGCATTATTTTGTATTCAGAATCGCTTGAGCTAGTCATACAGTTGCTGATGATGAGGTTTCAAAATTCAAAAACCTAGTAAAATTAAACAATTTTATTAAATATGACAATATAGAAATTTTTTTAATTATTTTCAAAGCCTTTTTATTGAAGTATTTTTTTTGTTATTTAGAAAAACATTACCATATTTGAGAAATGACAAACTATGAAGAGTAAATGATACATAGGGATTGTGAAGGTCAAGGAGTCTGAGCTTAATCACTTGAAACATTTCATATAATGTTGAGGCGATTGCCAAAATATCACTTAGTGACACCCCGGGGTGTCAACACCATAAGGCAGATAGGACAGTTTTTACTGCCCCACCCAACATGTTTCACCACAGATGTGGTGTCATCAGGGGATGGGACTTCTAGCCATAAGTCCAAGGCTGGCTTTTCACAGTATGTTTTCTGTGAAGCTCCACACTGTTTCAAAGTAAAACATACTTGGTTCCAATAACTATGTAAGGGCTCACCAGGTGAAGTGAATCTGCTAAGCCTCTGGTCCAGGTTGGCACACAGACCCCAGGTGTTGGTGCAGCTTCCAGAGGGAGGACATGTGGAATCGTGGGTACAAGGACTAACTGAAAACTCAGGAGCAGACAGATGCAGTGGAACCCAGCAGAGATGAATGTGAGTTGAAACACAGTAGTACAGATAATGGAACATACCAAAGAAGGAACTCTAGAGTCTTAATCCCATGGCATAGGTGTGTGTGTCAGTGGGCCTTAAATAGGTCTTGGGAGATGATGTCATTGGATAATGTTGCCATGATGGGCATGTGGAGGAAAAAAGAGGGCAGCAAAGCTCTGGATACCTTGGACAGATATGTGACAAACTACATATGCGGGGAGGAGAAGGGTCTGTAAAACTCTGTGGTTTTAAAGGCAATCCTTTTAGATAAGCAGCCCATGGCTGCCAAACTGTTTCAAATTTGGATTTGTGAAATCTGGTGGTCAATCTATACTTCTAGATGATCTATCTTAATTTGTTATTTTACTAAATCTAAGGGGACTGAGGTGGTTTTTCAGCCCTTAGGTATGGCCATCTTAACCGTCAAAACTAGAAAGTAAATTAATTTTCGTGTTCTTTTGAGAACATCAGTAATTGGGTCATTCAAAAGGGATTTGTTTGGACTTTTGGAAAAAGATAACTCCATTAACCAAAAGATTAGGTGATCTATATGGATCAAAAATCTGCAAATATTTAAGCATTTCCACTAGATATAATACGTGGTCCTGTCCCAGCCACACAAACTTTTTTTTTTAATTTGCTGCTTATTAATAAGCAGGCCAGCGGCTCACAGAGTGATTAAATTAAAGGTGATTTAGAGTGCAGCTAAGAGTCCATAACTTCTGGATATGGCATGGACCCTAATTCGTTAGCACATGACTCAAACTTCAGTAACTATATGATGATCAAAATAAAAAAAATACAACACATTATTTTGGTGTCAAATGGCTGCAGCTTTATTTAAAACCCACATGATTATGACAATCACAGTAAAGTTAGGTAAAGTGCTAGGCAAGTATAATCGTAGATTCACAAATAAAGTGAGTTCTGCTCCTCTTCCTCTCTGAAGAGACAATTTGCATACTCTCTGACCTGCCACGCTAGCAAAGCTAGTCTCCAATGACCCTACCAAAGATCCTTATTCCTGTGCTTACCAGATAAGCTTGGCTGACGTTACCATGAGCACATCCTTCAGACTGGTCAACAGAGCTCAGCCTATTCACCACCATTGTTTAACATCCTCTATTAATTAAAATTAGTCCCCCATAACTTGCCGCATACTGCCATCTGTCTGCCCAACCAAGAAATCTTTAGGGAACCATGACTGAAGGTTTGCCGTTCCTTTTGGGGTTAGAAGGTAATTGCCAGAATGCAAATCAACACATTTTCAAAATTGTATGGTAGTATATGTACAAAAAGATCACAGATGACTAAAGGATGCAATGATACATAAATCAACTTAAACAGGGAAAGCAGTCAAGTAACATTTCCGATAAACAGTTGTATAGTAAACCAATAATGCAAGTGAAGTTTATACTTCATTGCATGCTGATTTTTGGAAGTCTTCTCTTCTACTAGCATTGCTTCTAAAAAGAATATGATGCTACACAGAGGCAGCAAGTTGCCCTTAGGAATCCATTATTTTTATTGCAATTTGTATTTTCTCTGTATTAAATTAATTTTAAGGTAATAAAAATGCTCCCCTGATACTAGTACGTTTTCTACAAAAATGTCTACTTTGGGATTTAGTTTCTTCTCAGATCTGACTCTACAAGTATCCACTTATTTTCCATAAAGGCAATTATGGTTTGGCTCACATGTATTTAATTCACAATTGATTACAGGTGTTTTCCTTGTGTTCAGCACATTCTCACATGACGTTTCACAATGCTACAAAGTGAAATGGTCTATAACATATGGTCTTTTTTTTCTCCATTTACAAGCGGGCATTATTCTCTTAAAGGATAAAAACACTAATTTTTGTTCTTCTATGGCGCAGCAGCTAGTTGCAATTTTTGCTGGAAACCTGTGAAATAGAAAGTCTGAAAAACCTAATAGGTATAAATGCTAAGGTATTGTAGTTGAGAATTTTAGACTTGGATACACAATGGTGCTCTTCTCTATCAACACATCGATGCAATAGTCATGAAGAGTCATATGAGAAAGACTGTTTTTTAGAGATTTACCGCAATAATCTATGGTTGTCATTTTATTCTAGTCTTTATTTTCTATCCATTCAGTTTTGTACGACCATTGAATACTCCGTAGGCCGGTTGTTGCCATGCTTCCTTGTTTTCCATGGCGTCTTTTAATTGCTTGATGTTCATTCCCGAGTGATTCTTGATGATGTCCTGCCAGCTGACCTTAGATCTGCCTTCTTTCCTTTTACCACTTACTATTCCTAGTAACATCTTCCTTTATAATGAATTTGCTATCATTGCATATTAAAAATAGGTCAGTTTCTTTCTGGTAATCTTGCATTCCACAGACTTTTCTGCGTTTATATGATCAAGAACATCTTTGTAGGTGATTCTAAAGAATAGATTAGAACACACATACAGTCATGGCCAAAAGTGTTGGCATCCTTAAAATTGTTCCAGAAATTGAAGTATTGGAATTACACGTTATTTTATACTTACGTTTATTTCCTTTGTGTGTATTGGAACAACACAAAAAACACAGAAAAAAGACAAATTTCACACAAAACCCCCAAAATGGGCCGGACAATTTAAATTGTACCCCTGCTTTCATTGAAATTTGACATGTTGCAGGCAGTGGCTGTCAAAACCGAGAAAATACCTGTAAATAGAACAGCAATAAGTAAGGCCAATATAGTATCTGTACAACTGTGCTGCCATTAACAATACGTATTCAATATCCAAGCATTTCTCAATGATCTATTCCAGCTTTTTTTCTCTTTAATGTAAAGTCTTGTTATAAATTTCTGAACTTTTTCTGGTGCTAAACATTAAAATCTGGAGGCTCCAGAACATGTTACTGAACTTGAGATAAGGTGCTTCTTCTTTCCTGGGAACTTGTAAAGTACATTTCTGTTTATTGCAAGATACTTGGAGGATGAGGGCCAATGTTTATTTTAATACAACGAAGAGGGAAATTGGCCACTGCTGGGGTCAAATCCACATGACATGATTGCTACGCATGTGTGGATGAGAAGTAATTCATTTCCAGAAAGAAGAAAACACATGGAAAAGTTGAGACAATATCAAATTAAACATCACTAAAAATAAACAAAAATTTGTTATGTTTATCTCTATATATGTATGTATGTGTGTATGTATATATATAAATATATATATATTTATTTATATATTACACTGGGACTCTCAAAATCATTTTCTGTCGTCACCAAACAGACACTGGTCCACAATAGGTTACTCTCCCCACCAAATTAATAAGCAGTTGGCCCATAGAAAAGGGAAGTTACAAAGTACACAAGCTCATAACTAAAATCGTTAAATAATTGGTCAAATAGACAATAAAAATTGTTAAATGCCCTGCACATACTATTGCACATGTGACGAATATGCCTGTAAGAGCAGGCCACAATGATTAAATAGTCTTCCTCATTAGCAAGGAAGCCTGCATGTGTACAAAGTTTATACCAACAAGGTATAATAAACACTTAGGCTATGTTCACACATGTTGGGTTTTTCAGTGTGTTTTGCTGCAGATTTTTATGCAAATTTTCAGCTGCATTTTGCAGTACCAGCAAAGTCTATGAAAAAACAGAATTCTTTGTTCACACATCTTGGTTTTTTTGCTGCGTATTTTGTGCCTTGGATGGGTTTTTGGAAAATAGAGCATGTCACTTCTTTCAGCGTTTTTTCACCCATAGGAAGTAATGGGTGGTGAAAAAAAACGCTGAAAAAATGCACCAAAAAACACAGGTAAAGTTTTTTAGCGTTTTTTCAGCGTTTTTGATGGCAAAACAGAATGGGGTTCTTTTTTTTCACAGAACTTTATGTACATGCATAAATAGAGACAGAAGGACAGTGATAAAAAACGCTGAAAAAAATTATCAAAAAACGCAGCAAAACCTGCAGATTTGACGCAGCTGATTTTCTGCCAGAGATCAGTTTTGCTGCAGATTTCTGACGTAAAAAAAACCCAACACGTGGGAACATAGCCTTAATATGGACGCCTCTTCAGCACTACTGCTGCCGCCAAATATTTTAATGTATGGTCAACTTGTCAGGGAAGATGGGCTAACAGTTTGATCAAAATGTGTGCTAAGAACCTAAAATGAGTGCTCTGTACAGCATATACTCACAGAATGCTCTTGATTCTTGGGTGATAGTTTGCTTCTGCTTTGCAGCCTTGGACGTCTATCTTGGAATAAAGAGACAGATAACTTAACTGGGTGGTTCGAAGACAGTCATTTTTCTCCTAACTATTTGATGCTATAATCTAAGCTATTTTCTAATATACTTGCTTTAAAAATTCCCTACCGTTCCCTCACTACACTGTCTAACAGTTATTATATTTTTTTGCCTTTTTCTTTCAAAATGACTTTGCCTTCGGGACCACCACTTTAATGCATATCACTGATTTTGGTCCTGTTCACATCACAGTATTGCTGTGTAGGAGATTTGTTGGGAGTTTTCTGCATACACCAAACCTTTTCACATGGCGTGATATGAACACAGCCTTATTTAATAAAGTCATCATTCTATCAATGGCACCTTCCAAATTGTTGATATGTTGGTACACATCCCAAATTTATCTGTCACAGCCACAATTAAATGTACCGCATAGCTGAGTTTCCAAACTAATTATGTATGATTGTTTCTAGAAAAAGCCTGAGAGCAAACCTACACTTGCATCCAAGATCCCTAAAAGAGACAACCTTAGTATTTCTTCCGTATACTTGCTGAGTGATGGGCAATCTGAAGTATGCTACCAATTTCAACTATGGCACATGCTCTTGTTGCATTACACACACTAAGATGCTTTTGTGCTAGAAAACTAGCTGTGTGGCCTAAAATCACTAAAATCAAAGTTTTTGTGTTTTTAGAGTATGTTTGTCTAAGTCTGAATCCTCCAAGAGTCAGTTGTTCAGCACTTTTCTATGCATGTCAGCCCTTAATCAAGTGGGCTTATTTTATATGACACGTTATTTTGTTTTGTAGTGATTGCTTCTATTAGACATGCCAGTAAATGGCGCAAAAATATTTAAGATGAGCAAGTGGTAAAAAAAAACTTTTATCTAATAAATTAGAAAATCGGGTAGAAATATAAAGCTCAGAAATCTGAATCCTTTATAAATATCCTGCGGGTAAAGTACTGATATATAGATCTGTACTGCTATAATAATACAGTCCCTGTGTGAAATTAATAACCATTGAGGGCTGCGCCTGATTAAGTGGAATAATCCACATAGAGAAAATTAGGGATTTAATTGTAACTAAATATGTCTACCTTGCACATATCTGCCCGATTGTATCAAATTTAGTGCTGACGGTTGAAAGTTTTGTGTATAGACCATGTCACATTATGACAATTTTTCCTTCACTTCCCCCTTGTATTAAATGTTTCATTTTCTTTTTAATCATCATATTTTCGCCTCATTTTAAGGCCTCGTGTAGATGCCTGTTTTTTTGCATGCAAGTTCTCGTTTTGTGTTTTTCACTATTATAGTCTATAGGGCAGTTCACATGTCTGTGTACTCTTGCAGAACGAGTGTTCCGCACAAAATCACACGGACCTGTCCGATCTTGATCCAGTTCTCGGATCAAAATTGCTAATGAAAAATGTGTCCGTGAAAAAATCGGACAGCAGTTGGATGCCTTCAGTGTGCTGTCCATTTTTCATGGATGATTTGATATGAAAAGGGTGAGTACGGTAACTTTTTTTTTTTTTTTCAACCCAGGGAAAATGATACTTTAGTTAGTGTCAGATTATACCATCAGAGCTTTGTCAAAACTCTGATAAAAAAAATACTGGTGAAACTCGGACTGTTTTATGCATATGAGAAAAATCACTGATGCTTGAATAAAGCCCAAGGAAATGTCAAGGAACAAGAAGGTTTAGCAAGGAGGAAAGTTTTAGAACATCTTGGACTTGTTCTATTATGGTGGGCAAGCAGACATGAAGCCTAGTGGCTGTCAAGCTACCTAAATATTGTTAAACACCCTATTAAACTAGAAATATGCTCAGTTTATTAATTCTTAACAACTAAAAGAAGAAAAAAACACATGGATGATTTAATATAGTGGTGCAGTTTTTAGTTTGGCCGTGGTACCATGTTCCTACTGATTTCTAACCAGTTGCCTGGTGTCAACTGCTAGTCACATGGATGTAACTTTGGTACCTAAGTTCAGTAATGCAAATGTCATGGCACTCAGATGAGTGATTGTTATCATAAACCTTCTATGATATGTATAGAGCAGTGTCACCAAAAAATGTCTGCATGTTTAGCACTCCTCATTTTCCATCCCAGTTGTCTACATTGTAATGTATTTACTATGTTAAAGGGAACCTGTGAGTAGTTTTTTAGTGTGTGAACCAATGCCACCACCTTACTGAGCACCTGTACTGCATTAAACAACTGTGTCCATCATTCCCAAACTCACCCTGTATACCACCAAAAATACATTTTTATTTTCCTCCCTCTGTATGTAAATGCTTTTGGTCCTGTCCGATTGACGTCATTTTCTTGGCGCCTGTGCTGCCTCCTTGCCCCTAAAAGCAGTTTTCCGGCTTTGATTGATGTGGATGATGCGTCCAGCGTCATCCACATAGCTGAAAGAGATCTCGCGCCTGCGCATTAGCATCGTCGGTCGCACAGGCGCACTTTGCTTTGCTCTACTGCGGGCAGGACACAAAACATAACTGTATCTGCGCTCTGGAAGATGCTAATGCGGAGGCTTGAGATCTCTTTCAGCTACGTGGATGACGCTGGCCACGTCATCCACATCAATCAAAGCTGGAGGACTTGACGGGTTCCTTGTAAAAGCACATGGGGTACATCAGTTAGGTATGTGAAAACTGGTATTTTAAAACCTTTATTTTACATTTGTGAAATGTTGATAGGAATAAATACAAAATTGATGAACAGAGTGGGGAAGATTTATGAATACTGTCTAAGTCTTATTGCCGACTACACAGTCTTAAAAGACTCCAGAGTTATCATAGTGTTTCATGCTATTTGATAAATGTGTAAATCTGTATAGTCTAATTTTGCACCACCTATTAGTTGGCATACTGTGTACCAGAAAACTGCATCACAATTTTGGTGCATGACATTGCATGTTAAGCCACATATCCTTTTCCAAGTCAAGCCCCTTTTCAGCGAGGCCTCCTACCATTGTCAACAAGGCAAAGAAAGTGTATGAAAAACATAAAAAATATGGTGCAAGTCATTAAAAAATATTTTTTGAGTGCAGATTACTTCAGAACTCAGTAGCATTTGAACTTATAAATTTCCTCCATTGATTGAAGAGCTTCCACAATTGGTATTGTAGCAGAATGTTTTTTTGCTATTTTCCAGTTCCCACTGTAGCACCCCCAGTTTTCTTCCACAGTCCCTAGAGACACTACGGGGGCAGTTTTTGTCACTTTTCTGTTTAGAATAGTTAGGTTCCCTTTAATAACATCTCCCTAGATTAATGCTGACAGTGCCATAACTATAAACTTTGGGGCCCCGGGTCAAAACTTCATAGTGGGGCCCCTCAACATTTCAATCACTAGAGGTTGTGCGGAACGTGCTGTATACAACACACAGGCTTCACCACTTCCGCAAGACCTTTAATAGATTTTGTTGTTTATGATGCAAGTTTTAGAAGTTAAATATTCAGTGAATATGTTTGGAAAATTAATAAGGTGAATAATTCCAAATATTGCACAATTTTCAAATAACTGTATATGTTTATTAAATAGCAGGGCTTCTCACAGTTTGTCCCAGAGATCTTTGTGTCTGCGGAGACTGTCTCCTCTCAATGATGCTGAGAGTTTGTTACAGTCAGTGTGCACTGTGCCTCCCAACTCTCTGTGATCTCCAGACTAACATATTGTTACAAATCTTGTGCTATGAGACTCTCCAGGCCAGTGCAGGTTTCCATTCATTGACAGCTGGCAGAGCTCCTGGAAATTATTGAAATGATTGTCTCTCCTGTCCTCCGGAAGACATTGTCTGACAGGAATATAGGAGCTGGGTATTTTATGAGAAATGAAAGTATTAAAATACAATTTTTTACCATCAGTTTGGGGCCCCTTGGGTGGTTGGGGCCCGGGGCAGTGCCCCGGTTGTAGTTATGGCCCTGAATGCTGACCAATTTATGGGCATCGGGAATCAGCCTGACAGTGCGATTGCAGCCAGGCATGTTCTACTCTGAAATACTGCAGCATTTCATAGAAAACAGTTTGAAAAGCTGGCTATTCGCCACGCCGTTCCAGGTCATTGTCAGGTCACTAAAAAGTCTCTTCCTATGTAAACACATGGGCGAGACCTGTCAATTTCCTTTAATTATGTTTATTTTATGTTTTACAGCTAATAAGACAGTTTTCACAGCAAAATTGCTCAATGGTATTGATAGGGATTAACTAATATTTTAAATCCAGTAGCCAAAAGGCCAAAAAATCACATTTGCCATCTGACATACCTCATTGTTATGATTCCTAATCAGCAGCCATTTGATTACATCATCAGCGTAAAAGAAAACATGAAAGATTGGGAATCATAATGATGAGATAAGTGATGTCAGATGTGGAGGTTAGAAATTGTTTGTTTTGCCATTTTGATATGCATTTGCCTCGCTACCCTGATGAAGCCTATAAGGGTGAAACATGTTGGAGAAACTCTTATTCTATTTTGTCCCTCTGGTGATTAGACATTACAAAATAGGATACAATACCTTACGGCTAGATAATGGAAGGCAGTCCTTTTGCTTAATGCTAGTTATACAATTTGAAGCGATTGGAGCTGCAAACCAATGTAGCTACAAAACGGAAGATCTATCCATATGTATATTACAATTAAATTACTCAACTATTATAATATTTAAGCATAGATGGGACCAATAAGTAACTTTAATGTGCACCTTAACATATGATTTGCACTGGTTACTCATATTTTTAATTTAACAAATAAAGGTTATGTTTTATTCCGGATTGGTTAAAATGGGCTTTTTTGGGGGCCTTTGGCTATTGGATTTAAAACATGACAGCTTTCAGACAATGGCGTAACTTGAAGCTTGTGGGCCCCAATGTAAAAGCTCCATTGGGGCCCCCAATAATTGCAAGTCTCTAATAGTATTGGTCTTTTTAGATAAGCCAAAGGGACATTTCGGGCCCTTTAGTTTCCAGGGCCCGGGTGCGATTGTAACCCCTGCACCTATTGTAGTTACGCCCCTACGTTCAGAACAATTGCTTTCCTGTAAGATACGCTGTAGGATATACCGTGCAGAACTGGAACTGAATGTGTAAGAGACAAAAACTAATCTAAAAATGGAGCCGACAAGTCACAAAGTATGTTTTGCCAGAACAGTGCTTATAATAGGGCACTCCTGAGATGCAAACCAAGAATAAGATGCCAGTTCACTCTAAATCTTATCATGGTAGCATTTTGAATGGAGTCGCAATGCCCAGAAAGAAATCACATCAATTCTAACTTTGGGTTGAAGCTTACGTAGTCTTCTCCTCTGGACCTATTCTGAACTAGTCCTCTGTTAGAGCGCCAGAGGATAAGCGCAGATGAAGTAGGATATAGGCCTCCAAATATGGAGCTGCGCTGTGTAAAGATGATAGAGGAATGTTGCTTTTGCCTGATAGCTATGGTGAACTCTGCCAAACAAATGAGCTCATTTGACTTGAGCTTTTAAAGATGTTAGCGCAATAATGCTTTAATTCTCCACAACAGCCCCCTTCATGGCCTGCTCCGAGGCTGCCATCTGTGTAAGCGCTGCTCTGATATCCCCAGCTTTATGGATCATATTCCCTTCTGCTTTTCATTATTGTTGTGCACAGCCAATGGTCGGAGTAGCTTAGAAAGGTAGCCATCCGGTGTCTCCTGTCACTGAGAGCGCACATTTATTAAAAATGATGGAAAATGAATACAAAACACTTTCCACAATAGTATGACTTTGTACAGGTAGCAAATCTAAAGGAACGCTCAGATTTCATTACTAGTGTGGAGGTAGGCATTTTAATCAAGAACAGAAAATCAGCCTTGTTGCCCATAGCAACCAATAACAGCTCGGCCTTCATTTTTCTAAAGCATTTTAAGAAATGCAAGTTGAGCTCCAAAGAGTTGCTATGCAAAAACATTAGACAGCAAGCAAATATGTAAGGGTATATTGAGCACTCCTTTTATATGTTTTCTGATTAACTCCTGTATTGAATACAGGAATAATAAGCAATTCTGTGGGACTTTGACAAGAGCTAAATTCTGATTTCTAGACAACTGGCTCTAAACTAAAGCTGTGTTCACACGTAGCGTTTTATCTGCTGCGTTTTATCCGCTTTTCTGCAGGTGTTCGCACCAAAATACGCAATAATAATCTTCTTTGAGTATCGTGAAAAATACAAAAAAATAAACCGCTCAATAGCATCTTTACACGCTCACCTGGCAGGAGTTTTCATGAAATCTCATCCACTTTATACCTGGACAGTTAAAGCACCACTCCAGTGGTTTTTTTTTATTGTACCGCTGGAGTGGTACGTTAAATGTAAGTCCCCTGCCTCATACTCACCTGTCGTCTTCATCCTTTTCCAGCGTCGCTCCCATTGGTCTCCGGTGAAAAGTGACCTGCTGGCAGTTCCAGTGTTTCATGGAGCAGCGCGGAGGTCACTTTTCAATACAAGTCTATGAGGGTCTCGTTCTGGCCTCGTTCTGGCTCTCATAGACTTGCATTGAGCTCTTGTGATGTTACTTCCAACTTCCGGCCAGTCAGAAGTTACGGGCACAAGATGGCGCCGCAGGACCAAGTGGCATCGATAAAAGGTGAAGCCGCCGGAAGGTGAGTATAAGAACAGGGGCAGGGGGCTTACATTTAAAGCGCCACTCCAGCACTGAAAGAAAAAAAAACGCTGGAGTGGTGCTTTAAACTCAGCAGATTCTCAGCATAAAAAAATGCAAAGGGGGAAAACACATTTACACTCTGTGAGAATATGGCCTAATATATGGTGTTTCTGATATGCAGTGGTTACTAACCTGCAATAGTTGTTCAAGGAAGGGCAACCAGGAACATACAACATAATTAAACATTGTTGTTGACCAGATTTGACGCGCCCCCAGGGCAATGGGGTACTCAGCAGCCGGGCCTATGGATGCTGGTGAGGGATAGGTCACAGTGGCTGGCCCGGTCCGTGGCCCAGGGCGGTCAACCAAAAAGGGGGGAATTGTAACTTGGATAAAAATAAAAATAAAATAAATAGTTTGTGACGCCACCTGTGGTACCTGGTAAGGATTACCAGCGCTGCTGCAGACCTCCGGGGGGTGATGGGATGGCAGCTGGGATGTTTTGCTCCCCACAGGTGGAGCGGGCCCCCGGGGCAGTGTGGAGTTTGATGGTGGTGATGCTGGGACTTATAGTGCAGGCGGATGGCGCAGCAGGAGTAACTGTCAGAGACAGGGGATTCGCTTCAATACCTTTACTGGTGCGGATGTCAGGTACGGTCCAGGGTACTCAGTAGGATGGGTGCACTTCAGGACTTCTCCCTCAGTGAGCGGGTATAAGGCCTCCTGGTCCGTGTCTGCCTCTCTGTATGCTCCTGGCCAGCCTGCAACTGGGCCTAGCCTATGTGTCGTGCTGTTCCTTCACCTGTCGCTCGGTAGTAGGACCTTCTGCTGGTAACCACTCTCCCTGGATGCTGGGGCCTTGTGGTTCCTGGTCCTGTAATGGGTCTAGCTTCAGGTCGTCCAGGGACTTGTAGTCCTCCTGGAATGCCGGTGATCCCTACTGGGTATAAAGGGTCCCTGTAGGCGCGGACCTGGTGTCCGGTTTGTATATCGGGGTGAGCCTATGATGCTCCTCTGCCCCCTAAACTCCTCTCTCCTTTCTCCTCTTTGCCGTCGGCCACACTCGGGGCCCTCAGAACTCAGCAGCAGACATGCTGCGTCTTCGCTGCTCTCAGCGTCAGCACGCTCTCAGACTCTCTCAGTCTGACTACAACTAACTCTCTGACTGAGCTGCCTGGCTCCACCCTCCATATATCTATCCCTAACGGGCTCCCTCTGGTGGTATGAGGTGGAAGGGTGGAGGTGTTTGTATGTAATGAGGGCCTCTTGTGCAGAAGTCCGTCCTTGCACCCTGGGTCCTGTGGTACCTGTGCACAGCAGGGTGCCACAGATTCACCTCTTCATAGCAATAGTATTATCTAATAGCAGTGACCCCTGTCAGCAGGATAACATACCCCACCAGAATTCAAGAATTCAGGAATGCTTTGAGAAAACATACATATTTATTATATTTTATTCCAATCCAGTGTAGTCCATGAAGGCCCCCGCCTTGCAATTTACAGGACTTAACAGAACCTGTCACCATGAAAATGTTGACCAATCTGCAGCCACCATGTCATAGAGAAGGGGGAGCTGAATAGATTGATATACAGTATAATTGTAAGAAAACATTCAGAATAACCTGTGTTTTAATCATTTAAACCTCCTCTCTTTCTGAGATTTTCAGTCCAGTGGACGGTCCTATCAGTGACTGACATCTATCTCTATGAGTGCATATAAAGAAAGCTGTCAGTCACTGATGGGTCCAACCGCTGGACCAAAAATCCCAGAAAAAGCAAACATTTTAAATGATTACAACGCAGGCTATACTGAATCTTTTCTCACAAAACTAAACATTAATCTACTTAGCGCCCCCTACACTACAACATTGCTTACAACGTTGCTTACAGATTGGACTGCATGTTCATGGTGACAGGTTCTTCAGCTAAGATCTTATGGAATCCAAGCCTCGATGGGCCAGTAAATTTGATTTGCAAATGTAAAGTATTCCAATTGCCCTGGAAAACATGAATGCAAGGATTCTCTTTTCCACAAACACTAATCTTCACTGCTATGCTTTCAAACACTGCCTGTACTGTTTCTTCAGTGTTTTATGAGTTTCTATCCTTGATTCTATGACTAAACTGACATCCTCTCGCTAACCAGATTCGCCACAAAATGGCTGATCCATTTCCTGCTTCTGCTTTTATTCAGGCTATGATGGTCCCTCATAATTAGCTGTTATACTTTGTGATAGTTGCAATGCGTTCTAGAGAAGCTCAGACAAGTTTGTGATACTCCTCTGGCTGATGCTTTTCGTAAAATGGTGGCGGCAATAAAATAATCGATATGATAACTTCAGGAGCTTATAATGGCATTAGGTCTACTGGACAATCTGATAGTGTGCCAGTCCAGTGTACTGAATATGTAACTGAGTGGGATTATCACATAAAGCAACAAACCTTTTCTGCTCCACCACAGATTGGCATAGGTTGGTTAGTTGGCTATTTTTTTCTTTTCTTAGGTTGGCTTCACATCTCTGACATTCACAGTCTGAGATGAACCAGAATGTTTAGACCATCCATCTGTCTCCTGACCCAAACTCAACATTGCGGGCCGGTCATTGTGATCTGCTCTTAGACCGTGAATGTTGGATGTTTGAAACCAATCTTAGGGTGTTGAATAGTAGGAAACACCACTATTGTTCATATATGAGAACATGTTGGTTCAAGGTTGCCATTGGTACCTAGCAGAACTAGGGTCCTTGCTTTCAATCTGATCAGGTTCAACATATGCTTTTAAAATTGTGTGTTCACATAGGTATTAAATGTTTTTTTGGAGGGAGTGTAGATGGAGAACAAAGTACCTGAAGAAACCTAAGGATAAACTAGACTTCTATGTCTATTGAGTATGTAATGTAAGGAAATAGGACTGCATAGTGGCTAGAGACTGACGTAAATGATTGCAATCTGTACAGCACTATGGAACATGTTATTCTTTTAGAAAAATGCATCTGGGAAATAAATGCGTAATTTGGGAACGGTTTGACTTTTGTCAGTACTTATATAGTATGTCTATACAGAGAATCTGCCATGAGCTTGCCTTTAAATCATCCCGTATAAGGGCTTCTATAGTAACTAATGCCTGAAGCCTTCATAGCCGTTACACAATTTCCTTGTTACTGGCTTCATTACGTTGTTCCCACACATCCTCCACGACTCGAGGAACTACTTATTTAAGTGGTTTGTTAATTGTCAGATGTTAAAAGATTTCCAAGAAAACAGAAACCTTAGTGTTCATTGTGTTCATTATCGCGTGGACGACGTACATTTGTCTGTAGTAATTAACACTAGAGAAATGGATGACAGAAGTATGAAACCCATTACATTTATTATCTATATTGGCAAATTGTGTGGCCGAAACCTACATCTTTGCAGTTTGCAATGTATATAGAGTTTTCTAGGAGTTTTTTCATAGTGTGCTCATTTAAAATATAACAAGATTTGGTGTATAATAAGATTTTCTCATTGGCTTTTCTGAGAAAATAAAGAATAAATCAGAAAAATATCGATGTTTGTAGACAAATAACTTTGAAAACTATCACATGTAACATTTTTTTCCCCTAAATATGTGTATATAGTGTACTGTCAGTGTGTTAATTTACTCACCTGTCGCCATCTTCTGCAGTCTCCAAAACCGTTCCACTCCTCTTCTGAGTGACATCACCGCTTTTCAGACTATCCGGCTCACTTTCACTCTATCGACTCGAACACAAGACCGATTAAATCGGATGAGTGCTATCTGTGGTTTTCAAAAATCGGTGATGTGTCCGGTTTTGATCCCAATGTCGGAACAAAATTGGTAATGCAAATCTATGGGTCCGTGGAAAATATCGGCTCGCACTCGGATGACATACGAGTGCAGTCCGATTTTCACAGACTCACGTAATGGAGAAGGTGTAGAACTTTTTGTTTTCTCTCCACCTCCAAGAAAAACTGATCCCACTCTGAGCAAACACAGATCAAACTCTGATCAGAGTCTAATTAGCATAATCGCACTAATTTTGTTGGATGGGGAGAAAATGGTCGTGTTCAGCTACACTGTGCGTGAGCTGGAAGCCTCTTTTACAATGTAATCCCATGGAGCCTCATTCTAATGCTCCATAGGCTTTCACTGTAAAAGAGGCTTCCGGCTCACACAGAGGAGAGGATGCAGAGCAGTGAAGTCATTGAGAAGAGAAGCTGAACTGCGCTGTATAGTGGAGAGGACGGTGGTAGCTGAGTATATTAAAGGGGTTTTCCCACGAACAAAAGTTCATTTTAATCAATGGCTGTGTACTGTGTAATGGCTGTGGCTGATTGTGTACGGAACACGGTCTCATCATACCACATCTCCTGGGCAGGGGAGGAAGGAAAAGAGTATACAGACAGGACAGCAGAAGATCGCAGCTGATTCTTCCTGTGAGGTAAAACATTTCACTGCATGTTAATAAACAATGTTTTACTTCAAAGAAAGAATCAGTTGCAATCCCCTGCTGTCCTGTCTGTATACTCTTTTGCTTCCTCCCCTGCCCAGGAGCTGTGGTATGATCAGACCATGTTCCTGCACAGTCAGACACAGTCAGACTTTTGTTCGTGGGAAAACTCCTTTAATATACTGACACTACAGTACATAACATACAAATATACACATGTTTGGGGAAAAGTTCATAGGAGGTACATTACATACAAAAAAGAAAGGACTATGTAGAATAGCAATTTATTAAAGAAGTTGCTCATTAGGACATCCACTTACTATGTGGTTAATTACTGCATAAGGACATGAAGGGGCAGACCTGTTTAAGCCCTGGTGGACCCAGTCTGCCAATTCATTTCATCAATGACCATTTCTTGGAATTACGGGCCGCTCAGAGGCATCATGTGACCCGTCACTGATGTCACGTCAAGTGAGGCGTGACCTCAGCGACGCACTCCCCACGGTGGCTGCTGGGCTGTGGGCGGGGTAACCCTGTGCGTCACACCCAGCATCCACCGCGCGTTTTCCCAGTGAATGAGGAGAGGGAAAGCGCGCGGTGGATGCCGGGTGTGACGTGCCCCGCCCGTAACCCAGCAGCCACCGGTGGAACGCGGAAGAGGGACCCTCAGCTGCAGCTTCGACTTGTCGTGATGTCAGCGGATGTCAGAGCCGGCTGCAGCCGGGGGCCACGTGATACCTGTGAGAGGCCAGTGATAGCGCCGCTCACAGGCTGAAAAGGCACCAAAAAGTATTTAGAGAAACACTTATGGGCCCTGGGGGAATACATTGGGGGATCATATAAAGTAGTGGACAACCCCTTTAATTTATCACTGCAGGTTACAGAAGCAAAACCTGTGGGATCAGCTAAACTCATCAGCTTTCATTTGAAAACGGAATTTGTCCATAGGGTGACCAGGTAATATTACACAGTAGGGGTGTGTAAAGAGAACCTTTCACTGGATTTTTTTTTTTATTTAAACTGATTTCTTGCCTCAATTGTTGATGCTCCAATAAGTCTGGAACAGTTTTTCTTTTTCTTCTGGGCCCCTCCGCTCCAAAGTTATGACACTTGTAATAACAGTGCAAATTTTCTCTTCAACCAATTGGGCGTGTACCACGGAACTTCTGTGGGCGCCTGCCGTGTTTTGATTGACCAGCTTTAAAGGACAAAAAGCAAACATCCACAGAGAAGTTCTGTGGTTTACGCCCAGTTGGTTGTAGAGAAATTGTCACCATTATTACCAGGGGGCATAACATTGGAACAGAGGGGCACAGTAGACAAACTGTTCCAGAATCAGTGGAGCATCACCGATTAGAGGGGGTACTCAGTTTAAATAAAAAATAAAAAAAATCCAGTGAATGGTCCTCTTTTTAACAGATTTTCTAGCAACCATAGGTACCCTAACCAAAAATAAAAATCTTTATATAAATCCTCATGATGCCATTGGTTGGTGTTTTTTTTTTTGCTTTGCTTTTTGTTTTTTTTTCATTGTTGCAGAAATTTATAAATGACTGTTTTTGATTTTTTTTCTACTGTGACATTTATGGCAACAATGATTGGCTGAAATACAGCGCTGAGAGCATTGCGATTATTAACAAGATTTCTTGGAAATCTTTTAACATCTAACAATTAGCAAGCCACTTAAATAAGCCGTTCCCTGAGTCCTGGAAGACGTGTGGGAAGTTGGAACTACTTGATGGAACCGGTAGCAAGTTGGCAACATGGCATAGACATGTACAGAAAACAAAATAAGAAATCGGAAAATAAAAACCTTAAAAAATGTAGTATTAAAATGTGATTTAATTTAGTATATGATATAAATTCCCTTATATATAGGTGTTTTTTTTTTTCTTATTATTATTTTGGAAAATCTCCTTAAAGGTAGACCCACTGTGCTGTCCTATATGCAAGTAGTATAATACAGAGTTACAGTATCTGAAAAGGTTGATATTGTGTTTGTGTTTTACATGCTGGACAGCAGATTGTGTGGTTAGTAACTAGTAGCAGAGCTGTGCTTAGCAGCAGAGCTGTGTCTAGTAGCAACACTACCTGCGCAGATCATGGGCTGGCACAGATGACCCTGTATTCTCTCATCCGAGAGAACCAGGCCGATTAGGCAAATCACATTCTGATCAGAGTTTGATCATGGTGTCATCCGATGCTCTCGGATAAGGAGAAGATAGAGAAAAAAAATTCTCCATTCTGTCAGTCCGTGGAAATCGGACTACACTCAGATGTCATCCAAGAGTAGTCCGATGATGTGCATGCACTCGTTGACTTGCATGGGCAAGTGCGATCTGATAATCTGCTCAAACTCAGGCATGAAGCGATTTCTTTTACTTTCCCATCTCGGTCCGAGGAAAAGATCTGACATGTGCAAAACCCCATAGAATAGCATTGGTCTATGTGTGATCCGAAGTTTTGTCGGATTACACTCAGGTCGAAAATACGGCCATGTGTATGAGCCCTAAGAATAACTACTAAACTATCTCAGACTTTGTAATTAAGAGGAATTAAGGTAGATATAAATAGAAGTAAAAGAATCATCAAAACTAGTCAAATGCATGATTGCATGGTAATCCTACCATGGTAGCATCAAAACAAAGAAACTAAACTCAGAAACCGCCTTAAAATCCATCTTCTTCTGGTTATATATACCTGGTATGAGAATAGGGTGATCTCAGCCTTAAACTGGCCATACATCTGCGACTGCTATCAGCCGAACGCTCGATTAATCGATGGCTATCTCTCCTAACTACCCAAAGCAGACTGCATTATAAATCACTGAGGTGTCCATTGATTGGTTGATCCTGATCTAAAATGTGCAATCTGCAGAAAAGACAACATCAAATATCATGTAGATGTTACTACATATGTAGTCTATGCTACTCTGTGTGTCTACGCTAGACTGCTTTATGACCCCTCGTTCATCATGCTATTACGTACATCTCACCATCCATTACTGTATGGATTTTCTTAAATGCTAATGTCTCATGGAATAAATGTTTCTCATTTAATGGTTTCAGGGAATACGCTTTGATCCAGAAATTCCTCAGACGTTACGGTTGGAGTTTGCAAAAGCAAACACAAAAATGGCCAAAAGCAAACTTGTCGGAACCCCAAATCCCAGCACACCTCAACTGAACAATGTACCTCAGTTTATCTCCAGGGATCAGTGTAAGTATTGGATTTCTCTATTGTATTTATAGCTAAATAAAATGTGTTTTTGGATCAGACCTAAGCTATTTAATCAGGAAATATGGTCTTTACGTGAATCAGAGGAAGATACATTACAATAACACTGGTCATCTTCTAGTTTTCTTAGATAGTCTTCTTTTACACTTACAAACTGTCTGTAGGACAGATCACATTGTCCAGTGTAGGTCCTCTGTGGTGATTTTGGAATGGAATTCTAGCTGGAATATTGATGTAAAAATATATTTAGTGTCACTATTACAGTGTAGACAAAAGGTGGGTTGATCAACCTCCAATTCATGTTGTAAAGAAGAAAATGGGTGCTTATTCCAATAGAGCAAGTCACATTACTCTTTACGTCGTTGGAAAACTAATTTTGTATAAGGGAATAGCACACCAAAAATAGGCAAAAAACTGAATGTTTTTGAATGCTTTTAATTTTCTACCCAAATATCCAAAAAAGTTAATACATCACAAAGTGAAGTATAGCAACGTTTCGGGTTGGAATACGATATGTGTGGAATGTCTTTCTTGGATGAGAAAAATGCAGAATGTCCACCTGTACCACTATACTATATGAAGGGATGGAATCACTGGGCTGTATAAGGATCCAGAGAGAGTGGAAATGACTACTGTCCATAGGAGAAGGGACCCAGTGGTACAACATGCAGTGGATACAGCCCAATAATTCCATCCATTCATATACAGAGTTTATGGACAAGTCATATTTTCTGAATCCAGTTAAACCCATTAGAAGACATATGTAGATGTGACATATTGAATCTTTCCTACTGAGACCCCACAAATATCTGGAATATTATCCATTAATAATATACTGTATATCTTGTAATAAAATAAAAGCATTTGTACTATCATTCACAATTTTTTTCTGAGCAGATGCATTTTAGGTTATACCATGATTCTGGGTGTAATATTACTAATATTTAGTCTTGTGCATCCCTGGAGAACAGTGGAGCACATTCTTGGCCTAAACTGTATTAGTATGCTAAATCTAAATGTATTCATAGCCTTACTCTAAGTGACAGAAAACAGTGGGAGAGCTGATGGTCTCAATCTATTAGTAGAACATACTCTCTCGTCATTTTCATTTTGTTGCTAAATAATTATCATCAATTGAAGATCACTTATTACATTTTGTGCTTTATGAATGATGTTGGATTTGTTTTAGAATTTTATTGCTGGCTTCATCACATTGCTGTTAATAAAACAATTTGCCTTTTGTGCACCAAAACCCATAACCTCTAAGCTCATGACAAGGTATATAATTGAAGTTGATCAGAATTTCCAATAAAAGAATGACAGATTACTGATAGAGTCTTCACCAGTCTCATGGGTTTTTCTATTAATTGTCTTTTTTTTTTCATTATTAACGTTAACATTACGGGCCCGATTCAAAGGGTTTATGCCAGAATGGTGTAAAACTTCTTAAGTCACAATATTTTTGCTTAACTCAGAAGTTTCACAAAAATATTGTGACATTTAGCCTTTACATGCCAATCTTGCACAACTATGATAATATGAGCGTAGCATGGACGAGGCATGGCTATGCCCGGCCATCGAATTCTTGAAAAATTACGCCTTTCACTCCTGAAATATACTCCAATCCCTGGCAGAGGCGAATGACAGTTAAAAGGAACCTGTCACATCATTTCAAGTATCTAAACTGTCCCCAGTGCGTTGTTAGTGACACAATGCGCATCACTAACACGTTTTAAAAATGACGCTGTAATGATGTCCAAAAAGCACTTTTTAAACAGTCGGAATCAGAAGTTTACATACACTATATAAAAAGACACTGTCACGCAAGGTGTGGGAAAGACTAGGTGCAACACGAAGGGAAGAGGGGGAGGAAGCCCAAACACTAGAGAAAGGGAGAGTGGAGACCCCTAGGCAGATCTAATATCACCCTGCCTACCCTACCGTCCCTATATCGGTTCCACACCTATCGCCGAGGAGGACCCTAAACCCTGGATGACCCTAGAGCTTGGCCATAGATAGGGAGGGGTGAGCACTGGTCAGGCCCCACTACAAACTAAAGACAACAAGGTAGACAAACAAAGGGGAATAACTTGGCTTGAGCAGACACCAGAGGAGTAACGCCAGCTGTCCTCCAAGGGCACAAGAGAAGATGCTAGCCGACTGCTAGCACTCCAAGCCTGTACATAGAAGTATCACCGGCAATTGCCTGGACCAAACTGACAATTTTTAACTCCCATGCAAGGGTGTGTCAAACAGCAGCAGGAGAGAGGTCGCCGCTGGGGAAGAACGAAGAAGGATTAAGAAGGTGTCTGCAATGCCAAGCGCAGTGACTTTCTATAGCCAGATCCAGAGCGACTGTCTATTACACCTGACACACCCGTGACAGACGCATATGTATGTTTTTCTCAATATCTGACATAAAATAAGAATAAACCTTTCCCGCTTTAGGTCAGTTAGGATTGTCACAATTTTTAATATTTGCCAAATGCCAGAATAATGAGAGAGAGAATGTTTTAAGGTATTTTTATTACTTACTGCAAAGTCAAAAGTTTACATACATTTCATTAGTATTTGGTACCATTGCCTTTAAACTGATTGACTCGGATCAAATGTTTGGGATATCCTTCCACAAGCTTCTCACAATAGTTGGTCGGAATTTGGGCCCATTCCTCCTGACAAAACTGGTGTAACTGATCCAGGTTTGTAGGTCGCCTTGATCACACCTGCCTTTTCAACTTTTCCCATAAATTTTCAATAGGATTGAGATCAGGGCTTTGCGATGGCCACTCCAAAACATTGAATTTGTTATCCTTAAGCCACTTTATTACCATTTTGGCAGTATGCTTTGGGTCATTGTCCATTTGGAAGACCCATTTCCGCCCAAGCTTTAACTTCCTGGCTGATGTCTTGCGATGTTGCTTCAGTAATCACATCTTCTTTTCTCATGCCGCCATCTATTTTGTGAAGTGCACCATTCCCTCCTGCAGCAAAACAACCCCACAACATGATGCTGCCACTCCCGTGTTTCACA
Organism: Phyllobates terribilis; assembly: GCF_046119375.1. NCBI lineage: Eukaryota > Metazoa > Chordata > Amphibia > Anura > Dendrobatidae > Phyllobates > Phyllobates terribilis. Next base: position 796,399,648 of record NW_027362761.1, read on the forward strand.
GTTGGGATGGTGTTCTTAGGCTTCCAAGCTTCTCCCTTTTTCCTCCAAACGTAACGATGGTCATTATGCTCAAAAAGTTAAATTTTTTTTTTCATCAGACCACAGGACATATCTCCAAAAATGAAGGTCTTTGTTCCTGTGTGCATTTGCAAACATTAATCTGGCTTTTTTGTGTTTCTTTTGGAGTAATGGCTTCTTCCTGGCAGAGTGGCCTTTCAGCCCATGTTGATACAGTACTCGTTTCACTGTGGATATTGACACAATCTTACCAGCTTCCGCCATCATCTTCACAAGGTCTTTTGCTATTGTCCTTGGGTTAATATGCATATTTCGGACAATAGCACGTTCATCTCTGGGACACAGAACCCATCTCCTTCCTGATCCGTATGGTGGCTGGACATTCACATCTTCTTTGTACTTGCGTATAATTGTTTGTACAGATGAATGAGGCACCTTCAAGTATCTTGAAATTGTACCCAAGGATGAGCCAGACTTGTGCAAGTCCACAATTCTCTTCCTGATATCTTGGCTGATTTCTTTAGACTTTCCCATGATGCCACACAAAGAAGCAGTGTGTTTCAGGTGTGCATTAAAATACATCTACAGGTGTGTCTCTAATTAACTCAGATGTTGCCAAAAAATCATAAGCTTCCAAACACATTACATCATATGGGCAGTCCAGAATTGTTTAAAGGCATAGTAATCTTAGTGTATGTAAACTTTTGACTTTGCAGTAAGTAATAAAAATGCCTAAAAACATTCTCTCTCTCTCATTATTCTGGCATTTGGAAAATATTAAAAATTATGGTAATCCTAATTGACCTTAAACCGGAAATGTTTATTCTGATTTCATGTCAGATATTGAGAAAAACATGCATATGTGTCTTTTTATACAGTGTATGTAAACTTCTGGTTTCAACTGTAGTTATATCGTACCTGCTCATTTAGTCATAGAGTTGTTCATTTTCGGTGCAGTCACAGGCGTCACCGCCCACTCAGTTTGATTGATTTTTCTGGTTGCATCGAGGTCACTAGAATCCTGCGCTTGTGCAGTGTGGCGCTTGGAGCCGCATTTGCGCAGTGTGTAGCCAGCTCCACACTACACACTGTGCAAGAACGGCTCCAAGCGTTCAACATTTTTGTTTCTTACCAGTTATTTTGTCGTCAGCCTTGATGAGGGAACGTGGTGGAGTCAGATGCTCCTGATCCATAAATAGGTGGGATTCTGGCGTACGGAACACCACAGCATGTCATGAATTAGAAAAGCTGTGGCTTCACGCTCCCACCCCAGCTCTGCCCATTTCGATAGAACTGGGAGAAATTGTCATGAAAACGCTAAAAGTCCCTTTCTGCCTCTGAATTGAAAAAAACAAAACCTTCTACTCACCTTCCTCTGATCTCACAACGCACAGTGTCCTCTTCTATAGCAACACATAACATCACTGCTGTGCGAGAGCAATGCCTGCCACGCCGATGTCAGCTGCCGGCCTCTGATTGGCTGGTGCCATGTATTGCAGTGCAGGGAGCTAGAGAGTCCCTGCGCTCCAATACACTTCAGCTGCATGTACGTCTTCGGACAGACATCCAGCTGAACTAGACGTCAACGAGCCCCCCTCCAGCACGGGCCCAGTCCCTCTGCAACTGCGATTGTTACCCCCGTTTCCATCCATCTTGTGATTTTCATACTTCCACAACTTTTCCTTGTTGGTGTTGCGGTTTCAATGTTGAAGAGTGCATCTATCATTGTTCATATATAGTAGATAGAGGTGTCGGCAAATATTTCAGGTTTGCATGTGTTAACCCTGTATTCACCTCATTGTGCTGCCCCCAATAACCCTGATGAGGTGCTAAAGAAAACAAGCAAGCAGATGGACTGCTCACAAGCGTTTAGCTAATATAAGTCAGTCTCCAATCAGGCACTTGTAAAATGCCTTCAGCTTATCGTAGGGAAGATGGGCAAGCGATGACATAAAAAATAAGCAATTTACAGTTGTGCCTTCTATTTGTAAGGCTGAAAGACAAAGCCATGACAGCTGGCAAGGACACATCCCCCACACTGCACTGTGATAATTAGGAAATGTGATCCCATTTTGCAATCTTAGTGAGCTTGACAGGAATGTGTTGGTGAGCCAATTATGAGTTACAAGTCCAGGGTGAGATGACTTCTTTTATGGGAGTGATGCCATTAGGCAGGTTACATGACCTTTTACATGGATTTTTTTTTAGTCTATTGTGCAAAATAGGACTTGCATACTGTGCATTGTTTGTGGTGTTTCGGTGGCATTTTGAGTCAGTGACTTTTTTTTCCCCAAAATGTAGCATACTCTACAAGCCAGATTCGGATACATTGAACTCTTTTTCAGTCCTAGAAATTTCTGCAGCAAATTCTGGGCCTTTTGATTACACCGTACAGTGATGCTTTCTTGACTACAGCACACAAAACCGCTGCTGCCAATCACTGGGCTTAGTGGATTGTGGCGTTTACATCAGCAGAGCTGTTGAAGACAGTGATTGGCTAGTGGTTTTACATGAGCTGTAATTATGTCACCACTGCAGCCAGTCAACAAAGACCAAGGCGGCAGCATCGGAAACAAAGTGTTGCATCTGGGGAAGGTCAATAACACTTGGGGTTATTATTTTAACCTAGCAAAATCTAATTGGAAGGGAAAAGTTATTCTTGGAATACCCGCTTACCTTCCTCAATCTACGACATCAATCATTTCTTTGGGCAAGTGTTGATCATAAGCAATTGTGAGCTCTTTCTAAGTATGATTTTATTTCCACCCGTGTTCTCCTAGTGACGTTCCTTTACAAAGATGACCAGAAAAGCTGTGTAGAAAATTCTGTTATTTTGACAGACAAAACGGATGCTTTTTTTTCCAAAAAAGGAGAACAAGATAAAAAAAAAATGAAGTGATGAAAGGAGAGAAGTGTTACATAGTCATCAATATAAGTGGAAGAAAGAGAAAGTAGCAATAGTTTTTTGCAGCAGTTTATAGATGGGAGTGTGATATTTTGATTGTCCTCTGAGATCTGGTCCATAGTTGTTCCCAGAAGGTTTGAAACATGATAAAATGACATGGTTTCTTCCGATCAGTCATCTGTGGATTGTCAGTGACTAAAAGAGTACCCTATTATGGTTTCTCCTGTATTATATGTTACAGTCTTACTTTCTGGTATTTTATTGGCTCTAGCATATTTTTCTTCCTCGGATTGTAGAATGTGCTTGTATTTAATAGCTTGACTGTAGATAGTGATGTTTTTTATGTGTATGTAATAGTTACAAGTCCCATTTCAAGTATGTTGGGCATTCAATTCAGTTGAGCGTCTAGTAAAGTGTTCTCTGTTATATTATTCTGAATTTTGATAATGGTGTCTAGAAACTTTATTTCAGGATAGGAGTCATTTAGCATAAATGTTTTTGTTGTTCATTAAACCTATACAGTGAACACAAATGTATATAAATGATATGCCCAGGACGAAGCAGTGTAGAGAGCAAGGTTATCAGTGGATAGTGTAAACATAAGAGACTTTTTTGTCCAGTGTCCACAAGAAAAAGTAATATTATTTATTTCTTGTTTTTAAGGTTGGTAGCACTTGAGAATGTCATTGTAATTATCATTTGCTTAAAACGTTAAATGTTGGCTCATAGCAGTTTATTGAGTTATAGACATGTATCCCTCATCTTTCTTGGGGCTCGTTCACATGATCATATTTTTGGTCCAAGCGCTGTCCGTGGAAAAAAACAGATAACACTCGGAGCAATATTATTCAATCGGGCAGTGCTGATGAGCCTTTTTTTTCTGGCCGAATCTGCATGTGGAAAAAATCGCACCGTGTCCTAGTTTCTTCCCTAAATCGAATGAGACACACTATAAAATTTAACTCTTACAGGTAAATTGCAATTCTGTAGCATAGGAAACTGTAAATGGTGTTGCAAGTGATTAACAGCTGCTGTACAAAAACGAATTGTATACAGACAGCACATCGATGACAAGTGAGAAGAAAAAAATCATCTGAGATGCTGAATGATTTTTTTATACGCTCATGTGAACTATCCCTTAAAGAGGTTTTCCCAAGAACAAAGTACAATTTTAATTCAAAGTGCAATTTCTACAATAGGGTCACTTTTGGGGTTGTTCTGCTGTTCTGGCATCTCAGGGGCTCCGCAAACGTCACCCGCAAACTATTCTAAGGCTCCAAAAGCCAAGTAGCGCCCCTTCCATCTCAGCCCTGACGTGTGACCAAACAGTCGTTTGGAGCATCACTGCATTCAGGAGAAATTGCACAATAAATTGTGGGGTCCGGTTTCACTTATTAACCCTTGTGTAAGTGACAAATTTACAACAAATAAAAAAATTACATTTTTACCAATAAAATTTTATATTTCCACTTCACAATGTTATAAAATTCTGTGAGGAACCTGTGCATTTCCAATATGGGGTCACTTGCATCTTAGGGGCTCAGCTAATAGAGCCCACAGTCTGTTCAAACAGAATCTGCATTCTAAAAGCCAAGTAGCGCTACTTCCCATCCGATCCCTGCCGTGTGATCAAACTCTGCCTTCATTGACCTGCCTCCTATTTTACCTAGCCCCGCACTACTAGATGCTTTATGTAAAATAGGAGGCAGGTCAGTGAAGGAACATAAGAGTCATAAGAGCGTACATATGAATATGTAAGCAGAGCATCAGATAGAGTGACCCCACAGACCACCCTGGAGCTCAGGCATATCATTAACTCCAAACTGAAAGTAAAGATTACACAAGAACCACCGGATGGATTTAATCAACCAAGGTATCATTTTAATCAGTGTAATGTCGCCCACCTGACAGTGTATGTAGTTTACTGAGCACAATCCTGCTGACAGGAGCGCCTTAAGGTTAAAATTGGCTCGGTCACTAAGGGGTTAAACACATCCAATTGAGGAAAATATTTTTATTCGAAACATATTTATTAAAATGTACTTTGTGTGAAAACCCCTTCAAAGTGAGTCTGTCAGTAAGATCAATCTTACCAAATCGCATAAATGGGCATGCACATCTTTGAAATGTAAATACATTGACAAATTCTTATAATAAAAGTAGAGAGGAGACTCATCGTATCTTAAACTATTTTCTTTATTCCATGTTTTTTAAAAATGGCATTAATAGTAGTGCTTGTAGAGCAGAGAGAACTCGAACTTAGAGGCAATGGGCGTTTCGTGTTACATTCATGCCAACTTGCCTCTTCTAGCGTCTGTAATACAAAACGGCCGTCAAATCTTAGCTACAGTTCCCTCTCCTGAGAACACTACTAATGATGTTGTTTTTTAATGAAGATGGAATAAACAAAAGCTTTAAGATATGGTGAGTACCTGCTCTCCTCTTTGTACAAGAATTTCACGAATATTGTTTTTTCCTAGAGACTTATGCATTACCTATTCTATACAATAACCCTGTATACAGGAACCACTAGTAATAGGAGTATCCTCAGAACGAAGCAGTGCCGATATAAAAAAAAAAATTCCATTGTCACCTTTTATATTCTCTATCTGTTGCTGCATTCCAGAGTAATTATAATTTTAATTCATATGCAAATGAAGCATTGCGTGCTCTTGGCATCACAGAGTGCCTCCCAAGCCAGAACTTGTTTGTCCCCCAAGCCCCAGTCTCATTAGCTTGATTGATGACTCTGTCTTCTTTCTTTGCCTGGCACCTGACATCATACCGACAGTGAGCTATCAATCAAATCCACCAAGCCCCAGTCTCATTAGCTTGATTGATAACTCTGTCTTCTTTCTTTGCCTGGCACCTGACATCATACCGACAGTGAGCTATCAATCAAATCCACCAAGCCCCAGTCTCATTAGCTTGATTGATAACTCTGTCTTCTTTCTTTGCCTGGCACCTGACATCATACCGACAGTGAGCTATCAATCAAATCCACCAAGCCCCAGTCTCATTAGCTTGATTGATAACTCTGTCTTCTTTCTTTGCCTGGCACCTGACATCATACCGACAGTGAGCTATCAATCAAATCCACCAAGCCCCAGTCTCATTAGCTTGATTGATAACTCTGTCTTCTTTCTTTGCCTGGCACCTGACATCATACCGACAGTGAGCTATCAATCAAATCCACCAAGCCCCAGTCTCATTAGCTTGATTGATAACTCTGTCTTCTTTCTTTGCCTGGCACCTGACATCATACCGACAGTGAGCTATCAATCAAATCCACCAAGCCCCAGTCTCATTAGCTTGATTGATAACTCTGTCTTCTTTCTTTGCCTGGCACCTGACATCATACCGACAGTGAGCTATCAATCAAATCCACCAAGCCCCAGTCTCATTAGCTTGATTGATAACTCTGTCTTCTTTCTTTGCCTGGCACCTGACATCATACCGACAGTGAGCTATCAATCAAATCCACCAAGCCCCAGTCTCATTAGCTTGATTGATAACTCTGTCTTCTTTCTTTGCCTGGCACCTGACATCATACCGACAGTGAGCTATCAATCAAATCCACCAAGCCCCAGTCTCATTAGCTTGATTGATAACTCTGTCTTCTTTCTTTGCCTGGCACCTGACATCATACCGACAGTGAGCTATCAATCAAACTAAAGAGACTTGCACTGGGCTGGGCAATATCCACCAGGAGGCAGAAGCTCTTGAAATGTTCTGTCACGTCCATAGCACTTAATGCCTCATTTGCATGTACACTAAAATGCTAATTACTCAGGAATGCAGCAACAGATACAAACTATAAAGTTGTCAATAGATTTACATTTCAAGGAGTTACAAGTTCATTTATGCAGTTTGGGGGTGTTGATTTTACTGACATTAAATCATCATGGACTTTTATTGTGTTTTTAGAAAAATGTTGGTTGTCTGTGATTTTAAGATACGCTGCCTGTAGTATTGTAATACAGGAAGTAAGCTGCTTTGTTTAGGTTACAGTCCCACTGAGCATTGAAATAGATTTATATAGTTTTGTTACCTTGGAACGGCCTTTAATTTTGGCCAGAGACAATAGCAAGTTTACTCAAAAATAAGAGAGTTTATATGGGTTGCAGGATAGACAGGAAATGGAAGTCGTCATCAGCAGTTACTCAGTGAGTTTACATTTTTGGGAAAAAAAAATTATGGTTCAATTATTTTTATTAGATAGTATCATAAGATACATGCTAGAGATAGAAACTGTACATAAACTGACAAGTCAAGCAGGATGAATAACAATATTATTATTATTAATTTTTAGAGCACTGTTGATTCTATGGTGCTGTACAGATCTAAATTACAATGAACAAACTAAGACAGACTGAAACAGAAGGAGAGAGGGCCCTGCAGTTGTGAGCTTATATTCTACAGGATAATGGGGAAAGAGACCTTAGGTTAGGTTGTTGCAGCAGCACCGGGGGTGATAAGGTGACATTGGGGTAATTTTAAACTGTAAGCTTTTTTGAAAAGATTTTCAAATTCCGCCTGAAGGTTTTGAATGTGATGGATAATCGGACCTGTTGGGAATGGGGAATTCCAAAGGATGGGGGATACACGGGAGAAGTCTTGGAGGCAATTAGATGAGGAACGTATGAGTGTGGAGATGGGAGGGAGGTCTTGAGAGGACCATAGAGTATGCGTGGGTAGGAATCAGGAGATTAGTTCAGAGATATATGGAGGGAACAGATTATAAAAGGCTTTTGTAGGTCAATGTTTGTAGTTTAAACTGGATCCGTTGGGGAATTGGAAGCCAATGTAGGGATTTGTGTAGGGGAGAACTGGAGGAGTAGCAAGGAGACAACTGGATTAATCAGAAGTTGAGGACCGACTGGAGAGGTGCGAGAGAGTTAGCTGGGAGACCACAGAGGAGGATATTGCAGTAGTCAAGGTGGGCGATGATGAGGGTGTGCACTTGAGGGAAGGACAGATTTTGGAAACTTTTGAGCTGGAGGCGACAGGCGGTGGTAAGAGCTTGAATGTGCGGTTTGAAGGACAGGGCAGAGTCAAGGGCTACTCCGAGGCAGCGAACTTCAGGGGAAAGCGGGATGTCATTTATTGTGATAGACAGATCAGGTATGAGAGTTAAGTGTGATGGAGGAATGATGATGAGTTTGGTTTTGTCCACATTGAGCTTTAGGAAGCGTGATGAGAAGGAGGATATGGCTGATAGACACTCTGGGATTCTGGACAGCAGAGAGGTGACATCTGGGCCAGAAAAGTAGATCTGAGTGTCATAATCGTATAGGTGGTACTGAAAGCAATGGAACTTTGAATTGTCCCAGGCCAAAGGTATAGATGGAGAAGCGTATGGGTCCCAAGACAGGGCCTGGAGGGACACCAACAGAGAGAGGGCAGGATGAGGAGGTAGTATGTCAATGGGAGATGCTAAATGTGCGGCTAGTATGGTATGAGGAGATCCAGGAGAGGGCAAGGTCTTTAATTCCAAGGGAAGAGAGGATCTGCAGCAGGAGGGAGTGGATGACTGTGTGGAAGACAGAGTGGGACAGAGAATTATCTGTTAGTTTTGGCGGTAAGTCAGTTGTTAGTAATTTTGGTTCGGGCAGTTTCAGTGGTGGGGACTGAAGCCAATATGCTAGTATTTTTATTAAGAAGAAAAAAATAATGAGATTGAGAAGTAATTGAGAAGGAATGAGAAAAAGAAGAGGGAGTATAAGGCTGTGTGCCCACGATGCGTTTTTTAAGCGTTTCCGCAGCGGCAAAAATGCTGCAGAAACGCTTAAAAAACGCATGGTAGAAGGCCTGCCATGTTCCCCAATGATAATCCGCATGTGCTGTGCACATGCTGCGGAAATTTCCGCTGCGGATTATCATTGCGGAAAAAAACGCAGCACTACCAATTATTTTGCGGAAGTGCTGCGTTTTCGCCGCCATTGACTTGCATTAGAACGCATGGATTCCGCCTCACTGGATCTGTACATGCGGAATCCATGCATTTCAATGTGCGGATGGTACCCAGGTCTAGAGGAGAGGAGACTCTCCTCTGGACCCGGGTACCATAGAAACTGTAAAAAAAAGAATAAAATAAAAAATAAATATTATACTTACCTTCTGACGGCCCGCAGTGCGCTCCTCCTCCCTTGCCGGAAAATCGCGATGGACTGAAGGACCTGCGCTGACGTCATAATCATGTGATTGGTCACGCGACGCTGACGTCGGCAGATCCTTCAGTGTACCACGATCTGCCGGCAGTCAGCACCGAGCGAAGCAAGACACCGGGGGCCATCGGAAGGTAAGTATAGATTTTTTTTTTTTTTTTTGCATTCTGTCGGGTCACACTATATAAATCCATGCCTTTTGCATGGATTTATATAGTGTGACCAAGTTGACAACACTTTCCAAGTGATGCTAAAATCGTTTGGAAAGCGCTTGACAACCCGCATGTGGAAATGTATGTGAAGAACGCTTCATATCCGCATGTCCCTGGCAGGAAAAACGCATGTACAATCCTCATGTACAATCCGCATGCGTTTTTTCTGCCAGGGAGATGCAGAAACGCTCAGGAAAAATCCAGAGCATTTCTGCATCGTGGGCACATAGCCTTAGTCCATACTTGCAGTCTTGAATTAGTTTGGTTATCTAGCCAAGATAAGAATTCTTCAGAATGCTTAAAAACAAACCAATGGCTCCATGTTCTGAAGAACTGGTCAGTCCTTTCGTGGTTCCAGGTGATTAGCTGCTGCATCCTACAAATATCCGGGAAGGTATCTAGCCCTCCACAAGATAGGGTACCTGCAAGGTCTTCTGGTGGCATTGAATAACTATAGTAGCTGCTTGTATAAAGAAACACATTAGATCTTTCTTCAGAGAAGAGACTGAACCTGGTATAATAGATAACAGAGCCATCTCCGGCGACCAGTGTACTGAATCTAAAAAAAACTTTATTATAAATATCATAACTAGCTGACCAGAAACAAACTTCTTTCACAGCTCTGCCACATATATATGTGAGAGTACCCTTCTCTTTTCCAAATCCCCAGCAGAGATCAGAAAACTGAGGATAAAAAGAGAGGAGAAGGGAGGAGAATTTCTAATGAAAGGCAAATATTCTGATATGATTTAGAAGCCTACTCTCAATTTATATAGAAAATGTCATGCTTGCCCCAACAATTCAGATTTTAAAAAAGGGCAATGCTGGTCATTTCGGGAGTATTCCCAAGCATTTCTTGAGCGTACATGTGCCATATTTTGTTTTATAACTGTTGGTAAGTTGGAACATGTGCCTGTTCCATTTAAATTAAATCCAGCAATATATTATCATATCATCACCAATAAATTCTAACAACATTTGTGTATCAACCTTTAATTAAGAGTTTCCCATATTTACATCCAGTTGGCTGCAAATCAGCTGTTAATGGAATTCCCTTCTGTTGGACATTTAGGTACATCTGATCATTTAAAGAGCATCCTATTTAAAGGGAATCTGTCACCCCCTGCCACTTATCTGATCTCTAATATGGGCATACAGGTGATAGAATTGTAAATCTATACCTATCTGTATGACCCATATTAGAGGTCTGGTTGCTGTGAAATGTGATGTGCAGTTGTCACGGCCAAATCTGGGCACTGTAACGTGCAGGGATGGGGGGAAACATTATAATTACCACATGAGGAGGGGATTCTTCCCGCCCCAGGCCCGCAAGTATCAGAAACTTGATTGAATAAAAAGACATTTCGTATCACCTGTATGCCCATATAAGAGATCAGATAAGTGCAAGGGGGTGACAGATTCCCTTTAAATAGGATGCTCTTTAAATGATCAGCATGTAAAATATTTCTACTAAAAGGGCCTTAGTCACAATAATTTTACTATCCTTTAACATAGAAACAATCAGGACAATACTCCAAACTGTAGGGGATAATCACACTATGATAAGAGATGCATTCACTAGTATCTTATCAAATATAACCTGTTGCCATCTTATTGAAGTGTCACGTATATAGTGATATCACTGTTTCCGTTCAATAGTGTAGTAAAGTCTGTTGGGTTCCATCCACAGTGCACCCTATCCTTTCACTATACTAATAATTCCTATATGGGGTTTGTCCATCTATTCAAAACAGGTGAGGAGTGGAGGTTGTCAAAAATATTGATCACAAAAGCCACCCAGTTTCAAATATAGTACTTACCTCATCAATTCTTTTGGGAAGTCCTCCAACTTCCGTGGATTGACATGGAAAGGACTGATAAAGCTACATACAGTGCTGGCCAAAAGTATTGGCACCCCTGCAATTCTGTTAGATAATACTCAGTTTCTTCCTGAAAATGATTGCAATCACAAATTCTTTGGTATTATTCTCTTCACTTAATTTGTCTTCAATGAAAAAAACACAAAAAGAATTGTCCTAAAGCCAAATTGGATATAATTCCACACCAAACCTAAAAAAGGGGGTGGACAAAAGTATTGGCACACTTTGAAAAATCATGTGATGCTTCTCTAATTCGTGTAATTAACAGCACCTGTAACTTACCTGTGGCACCTAACAGGTGTTGGCAATAACTAAATCACACTTGCAGCCAGTTAACATGGATTAAAGTTGACTCAACCTCTGTCCTGTGTCCTTGTGTGTACCACATTGAGCATGGAGAAAAGAAAGAAGACCAAAGAACTGTCTGAGGACTTGAGAAACCAAATTGTGAGGAAGCATGAGCAATCTCAAGGCTACAAGTCCATCTCCAAAGACCTGAATGTTCCTGTGTCTTCCGTGCGCAGTGTCATCAAGACGTTTAAAGCCCATGGCACTGTGGCTAACCTCCCTAGATGTGGACGGAAAAGAAAAATTGACGAGAGATTTCAACGCAAGATTGTGCGGATGGTGGATAAAGAACCTCGACTAACATCCAAACAAGTTCAAGCTGCCCTGCAGTCCGAGGGTACAACAGTGTCAACCCGTACTATCCGTCGGCGTCTGAATGAAAAGGGACTGTATGGTAGGATACCCAGGAAGACCCCACTTCTTACCCTGAGACATAAAAAAGCCAGGCTGGAGTTTGCCAAAACTTACCTGAGACAGCCTAAAACGTTTTGGAAGAATGTTCTCTGGTCAGATGAGACAAAAGTAGAGCTTTTTGGGAAAAAGCATCAACATAGAGCGTACAGGAAAAAAAAAGAGGCATTCAAAGAAAAGAGCACGGTCCCTACAGTCAAACATGGCGGAGGTTCCCTGATGTTTTGGGGTTGATTTGCTGCGTCTGGCACTGGACTGCTTGACCGTGTGCATGGCATTATGAAGTCTGAAGACTACCAACAAATTTTGCAGCATAATGTAGGGCCCAGTGTGAGAAAGCTGGGTCTCCCTCAGAGGTCATGGGTCTTCCAGCAGGACAATGACCCAAAACACACTTTCAAAAGCACTATAAAATGGTTTGCGAGAAAGCACTGGAGACTTCTAAGGTGGCCAGCAATGAGTCCAGACCTGAATCCCATAGAACACCAGTGGAGAGATCTCAAAATGGCAGTTTGGAGAAGGCACCCTTCAAATATCAGGGACCTGGAGCAGTTTGCCAAAGAAGAATGGTCTACAATTCCAGCAGAGCGTTGTAAGAAACTCATTGATGGTTACCGGAAGTGGTTGTTCGCAGTTATTTTGGCTAAAGGTTGCGCAACCAAGTATTAGGCTGAGGGTGCCAATACTTTTGTCTGGCCCATTTTTGGAGTTTTGTGTGAAATGATCAATGATTTGATTTTTGCTTCATTCTCTTTTGTGTTTTTTCCTTGCAAGCAAATTAAATGAAGATAATAATACCAAAGAATTTGTGATTGCAATCATTTTCAGGAAGAAACTGAGTATTATCTGACAGAATTGCAGGGGTGCCAACACTTTTGGCCAGCACTGTATGGACCTTTCTCATCATTCCTTTCCTTGAGACAGGAACAGTTGCACTGTGTCATATAGAGATTTAATGCCCTGAGTTGCTGTTGACTAAGTAAAGGATAGGTAGAAGCGCAGTGTTGGGTTGGCACAAGCTTGATAAATTGACAGTTCATACAAAAAAGTCCTGCTTCGCACGAGTGAAGATCAGACATACTGATAGATGGCAGAAAGATAGAGAACTATGAAGCATATTTGAAAGTGTGCTGGTCATAGCTAGCTAAGTAGGGGTGAGGAGCTCTGTATATATTGTGCACCTATAGTAAGAGTCACAGAAGACAAAAGCAGGAAGCACCATCCTGTACTGCCTGCCATAGTAGTTTGCCCCATGTGAGAGGGACTAGCCCATCTGCAAGAGAGAGTACTGTCATTTTGGAGAGAGGCTATCCACAACTGAGGAGAGCAAAGAGGCTTATTCCTGTGAGTGAAGACCTGGATAGGGGATTGAACGAGTGTTTGAGAGGAAGATGTATCAATTTGTTGCGTCTTCTAATAATATTGTATCCTCCAAAATGCTGTCCTTCAAGATACATTGTAACCATCAAGCTCATTGCTCCATTTCGTGAGTAAAGTTATCCTAAATTGTCTCCTGTGTTTGTCTGCACTGTGTCTTTCCTAAGTGGGGAACCCACTCTTACACCACTAGGGCCTCCTGTATACTACATTACATTTGAAGGGGCACCCCATCACCCAAAAACTACCACCAATACCCCTTCCAAATACATATTATTGTCTCACTTTTTCTTACCATATTCATCTTGAGAAAGGTGGCACTAGTTTATTTGGGCAAGTTAAGTACATCTTCGTGACCTCTACTAACCTTAGCTTCAAGAATACCCAATTTGTCCTTACAGTACAATGATATCTTTGTAATATATTTGTCTTTGGTAAAATCGCCTTCATTCACACATGACTTCATTTGCTCTCCACACTCAAGTCATTCTGATTCATTATTTATGATCATTCTAGGAACTAATGACTACTTATTTGGAGGTTTCTTTTCTAGTGTTTCATTTCCTTTTTATGCTTCTTTTAAGATTTTGTGTTCTTCAGATAAGCGTGATATTGTCTTTTTTCTTCTCTAAGATGTAACTAATGACTCAGCGCACAAGCATCTGTTTAAACTAAACTGCAAATGAACCTTAAATACACTTTGGTATGTGTAATGCTTTTAAAAGCTATGAGACCCATAAATTGTCAAGTTAAGGCAGAAAATGATGGTTGACTTTGATATCATTCATCTTCCTTTCCCATGTGTAATTAGAACAATACGTTTTCCATACTGTCCTCTATGTGTTTCTATTCAGATTCCCAGTGATATACAAAGTCTACATTTTTTATCTCAGTGGTAATAATTAGATTTTTCTAAAATATGAAACTCAAGTATTTTAAAGTACCACTCCAGTATGTTTTTTTTATTGATTTAGGTTTCTTATTTCCCCATTTCTTATCTATCAGTAATGTATGCACAATATATGCATTAAAATACTTACCACTCACTATTTTCTGCCATTACCAGTATTGCAACGCTCCATCTCTTGCATCAAATGACTACTCACACTCCGGACTATTACTCCCTTTCTTTGTGTAAGTCTTAGAGAGCTTCGTTCGGAGTCTCCGAGAATTACAATGAGAAAGTGACTCCCGGTCCGCACAGAAGACAAGTGTGAGCCGGCTCATCACAACTAGTGTTGAGCGAATTTGTTCAGCATTTCAAATTCGGGTTTGTGTTCGGGGTTCCAGCTTGTTCACGCCAAAAAATCGTCTCCGCCCACGAACATCCCTCATTTGCCACGCTGTCACGCAGATGTTATCAGTTCAACACTAATCACAACTCAGGTCACAAGATGCAGGAGAGGGACCAAAGCAGTGGTGGAAACTGCAGAAGACAGTAACCGGTAATTATTTTATCGCACACACTGAACCTACATTACTGAAGGCTAACGGATGGGGAAATACCAATAAACACTGGAGTGGTAGTGTGAGGAAACCTATTCTTACATATTGGTAATTCTACCATGATTTAATCACGTATTCAGTCGCTTTCTTTCTAATTAATTCCACATGCTTGGCTATCACATTAGACTGGATTATTTTGATTCTTACAATAATAGTTCGCACTATTCCATAAAAAAATAGAATGTTAGAGTTGAAGGGGACCTCCAGGGTCATCTGGTCCAGCCCCCTGCTCAATGCAGGATTCACTATTTATTTATTTGACAGTCACCTTTAAATAAAATTATCTGGCGATTATCTTTGCTTCTGTAACATGACTTTTCCCCATTCATGTGAACTGAAGTGCAATTAAAGACTCAATTTTATCTCTTCACTAATAGTAAGGCCTATTTCAAACATCTTTTGTTTTAGAGCACAAAAGACACATTACAGTGTATGGAACTGATTCATTAAAGGGATATTCCCATCTCCAAGAACCCATCCCAATATGTAGTAGGTTTAATAATAATAATAATAATAATATTAGCAAATACCTCCAATTAGAAATGTAGTATTGTTTTCTGATTCGCTATGTCTCTTTCCTCATGTGCAGGCATTGCAGGACCTTAGGTATCCATTGTTACGATCACCAGCAACTAGCTAACTGTCACTATATCAGTGTTCATAACCATGGATACCTAAGGTCCTGCGATGCCTGCACATGAGGAAAGAGACATAGCGAATCAGAAAAACTATACTACATTTCTAATTGGAGGTATTTGCTGATATTATTATTATTACACTTGCTACATATTGGGATATGATCTTGGAGATGGAAATAACCCTTTAAGACTCGTGTTGTGCATGCCAGTCTTAATGAAGGTTTGCTGGAGTACACTGTGCCAAAGTGAAACTGGAGTAGCATTTCAGGTATACAAAACGTGAACTTTTTTTTGCTGAATTTGACGGGTGATTGTAACCTCGCCCTGTCCCCTCCTCAGCATCTTGGTGGAGCTACTTCAAACTTCACAACATTTTTTGTGCATCTTCTCATTGTGCAAAAAATGTGCAAATTTTCAAAGTGTTTTACACCAGTTTTCTTGCTACAACACTTTGATGAATCCCCCCTTATGTCTGTTCTTTCATGTACTGGTGTGATTGACAGACCAAACTCTGCTATTAAAGTGTATGGCTCAACGAAAACAAGGACTGGCACCTGGATGGCATCTGAGCTGCTTCCCTGTGTCCATGATTTTCTCTGGATGGTTGGAGAAGCTCGGGAAACTTCTGTTTTGTTTTTTGTTTTGTTTTTTCCCCCATACAAGAAAAATTTATGAAACTAATGACAAAAACGAACACACTGACCAAACATTGAGGAATATCTGATCCAGCACACTGATGGCAGACAGCCTGATTTTTGAGTATGAGAAAAATCACGGATACGTTTAGTAACTGATTCACTTACAGAGAGATTACCATTTTTTACACTTTGTTGAGGTAGCCATTTATACAAAACCAGATCTGTTATTACTTTTGCAGAGTGGTGATATTGTGTCAGTATGTTCAGAGTATAGCGCATCTTCAGCAATAACAAAGTGATGCATCTGAGTAGCTTTTTCAAGCTTAGTTTTAGGCCACGGCCCCACTATCAGTATTCGGTCAGTATTTTTTCTCAGGAGTGGGAGCCAAAACCAGGTGAGGAACAATCAGAGAAAAGGTATAATAGAAACAAGTCACCAATTCTGCATTTATCACCCACTCCTGGTTTTGGCTCCCACTCCTGAGAAAAAATACTGACCAAATACTGATAGTGGGGCTATGGCCTTAATATGTAACTTTAAATAGTATTAATTTAACTTTCACCCAAAAAAATGGCAGCTACAACTGAATAAAAAATTGTCATTATCATGCTGGTATTATGTTTTAGGTGCAAATTAATGGGCCATAACTTATCCAGGCCGAATTGTCAAAGTGTACAAAGACAGATCTATGTCTGTCACACGGTCAAACAGGGCGGGGGGCATTTTATTAATAATAATCATTAAGTAAAGTCAACATATTCCGCATCACTATACAAATCAGATCAACAAAGCATAGGCTTAAACAGATGGCGATGTGTGCTGTCAGTGATTTTTCACTGAGCCATAGACTTTTATGGGAAATTTTGATCCATGACTTGGATCAAAAATGCACGTGTCTCTGTTTTTTTGTAGAAAGTCCACAGAAAAATGGAATATGTGAAAAGCTCCATAGATTATAATAGGTACATGTTCTATCCATGAAAAATGTGATTCACAGACTTCTGAATGGGGCTATAGGCTGTTTTATGATATCTTACGCTGGGACTAGTGATGAGCGAGCACTATAATGCTCGGGTGCTCGAAGCTGGGGTCGAGCACATTGGAATACTCGGGTACTCGACCCGAGCAATGAGCCAAATGTAAGTCTATGGGAAACTCGAGTATTTTTCAGGCGACCACCCCGGCGGTCTGCAGAAGGTCAAAATTGCCCAAATCGATGGGAACACTGCTCAATTAAACGTCAGGCAGGCAGAATGTATAGGCAGACAGGCAGGCAGGGTATATAGGAGGGTGTATGAAAAACATAGCAGGGCACTTGGAACACACTAGTGCCCTCCGATTTTCATGCATCCGTCTCTTTAAAAAAGCCGGCCGGCAATTCATCAGCGGCATACACCGGTACCCGACAATTTAGAACAGAAAGAATAGAGCATCACACATAGATTAGATAGATAGAAACATGTCAGTCACATATATAATAAGGGTGCAGCTGTGCTGGGGAAGAAGATGGCTAATAGGTTGGAGGAGTATTTAAACTAGAGATGGGGGGGGGGGAACCAAGGAAATAGGTGGGATGTGAGGCAAGCAAGGGGGAAGGGGAGAAGTGAATATAATGAGGGTGGAGAGGGGGGTGGGGATAGTACAGTTAGATCGTTCGAGAAGAATAGGATGCTAAATAACCCCAAAGTTTTATCTTGCATGCTGACCAACGCAAGAAGCCTGACCAATAAGGCGGATGAGCTGCGGGGGCTTATATCGGAGGAGAGGTATGACATCGTAGGTATAACAGAGACTTGGCTAGACGATAGCTACGACTGGGCGGTAAATTTATTAGATTATAGTTTATTTAGAAGGGACCGGAAACAGGGGAAAGGCGGAGGAGTCTGCTTATATGTAAAGTCATGTCTAAAGCCCAGACTAAGGGAAGATATAGGAGAGGGAGAAGAGGGGGTCGAGTCCATGTGGGTAGAGATAGAGGGGGCAAAAAATAATAATAAAATATTACTGGGGGTCTGCTATAAGCCACCAAATATAACAGAGGAGAATGAGAATCTGCTATTAGGACAAATAGACAAAGTAGCAAAACATAATGAAGTGATTGTAATGGGGGATTTCAACTACCCGGATATTGACTGGGAAACAGAAACCTGTAGATCTCAGAAAGGAAAAAGGTTCTTGACAAATATTAAGGATAATTATCTCTCCCAACTAGTGCAGGAACCAACGAGAGGGAAGGCCGTGTTGGACTTAATATTGACTAATAGGCCTGATAGAATAACTGAGGTACAGATAGGGGGGCACCTAGGTAATAGCGATCATAATATTATCGATTTCAAAATGCCCTTCAGTAGGGTTATCAATAAGGGAACAACAAAAACATTAAACTTTAGGAGGGCGAAGTTTGATCAGCTGATAGAAAACCTCCAACTTATTGACTGGGACAAAGTTCTTAATCAAAGGAATACGAATAGTAAATGAGAAACCTTCAAAAGAATTCTGAATACTCAGTGCGAGAGGTATATACCGTATGGGAATAAAAGGGCCAGAAATAAGAGGAAACCAATATGGTTGAACAAGAACGTAAAAGGGGCGTTAAATAGCAAAAAAGAGGCATTCAAGAGGTTAAAACAGGAAAACAGTAAGGAAGCACTAATGTGTTACAAGGAAAAAACGAGAACCTGCAAAAAACAAATAAAAATAGTGAAGGAGGAAACAGAGAGACGTATTTCTAGGGAAAGTAGATCAAATCCCAAACTGTTCTTTACGTATATAAATAGTAAAAGGATTAAATCGGATAATATTGGACCGATAAAAAGTGATGAAGGCAAAATCATAGAGAAAGGGCAGGATAAAGCTAATCTATTAAATAATTTTTTTCCGACAACTTTCACAAAGGAAATAGAACTAACAGGCGAAATGAGAAGTGACAAGCTTAATCCTCTACTAAGTATGACAAATCTAACCCAAGTTGGGGTACAGAAACGCCTCAGTAACATTAAAATAAACAAATCACCAGGACCTGATGGCATACACCCACGGGTACTAAGGGAACTAAGTAATGTGATAGACAGACCGTTATATCTTATATTTAAGGACTCTGAGACTGGGTCTGTACCACTTGATTGGCGACAGGCGAATGTAGTGCCAATATTCAAAAAGGGAGCAAAAAGTGACGCCGGAAACTATCGGCTGGTGAGTCTGACGTCCGTTGTGGGCAAAATTTTTGAAAGCTTCATTAAAGAGGCGATTACGCAGCATCTTGATGCTAATAATCTTATAATCCCGAACCAACATGGATTCATGAGGAATCGCTCCTGCCAAACAAACCTGATTGACTTCTACGAGGAGGTTAGCTCTCGAGTAGATCAGGGGGAACCAGTGGATGTCGTGTATCTCGACTTCTCAAAAGCGTTCGATAGCGTGCCACATAATAGGTTGGTATACAAAATGAGAATGATGGGGCTGGGGGAAAATGTTTGCAAGTGGGTAGCTAACTGGCTAAGGGATAGAAGGCAGAGGGTGGTTATAAATGGAATATACTCAGATTGGGTAAGCGTCACTAGTGGGGTACCACAGGGGTCTGTACTAGGCCCAATGTTATTTAATATCTTTATTAACGACATAGTCAACGGGATAAATAGTAAAATATCCATATTTGCAGATGACACAAAGTTATGTAAAACAATTAATACAAAAGAGGACAGTGCAGACCTACAGAGGGATTTGGATAAGCTGGGTAGGTGGAGCATTAAATGGCAAATGAGGTTTAATGAGGAGAAATGTAAGGTCATACATATGGGAAGGAAAAATGGAAGTCACCAGTACTCACTGAATGGGAAATCATTGGGGAATTCAGAGATGGAGAAGGACTTGGGCATCTTGATTGATAGCAAACTAAATTGGAGTGCCCAAAGTCAGGCCGCTGCTGTAAGGGCAAACAGGGTAATGGGATGTATCAGAAGAGGTATAGCTGCAAAGGATGAGAACATTGTTCTTCCACTGTACAAAGCACTGGTCAGACCACACTTGGAATACTGTGCTCAGTTATGGGCCCCAATATATAGAAAGGATATAAATGATCTTGAAAAGGTACAAAGGAGGACAACAAAATTAATAAAGGGAATGGAGGGACTGCAATACCCAGAGAGGTTGGCAAAACTAGGACTATTCAGCCTGGAAAAGAGAAGGTTGAGGGGGGACATAATAAATGTGTACAAATATGTTAGGGGACAGTATAGAGATCTTGCCCGGGATTTGTTCAAAAGGAGGGATATTACGGTAACAAGAGGGCATTCACTAAGACTGGAAGAGAAAAGGTTTCAGCACCAGCATAGGAAGGGGTTCTTTACGGTAAGAGCAGTGAGAATATGGAATTCACTGAGTGAGGAGACGGTAATGTCGGATTCACTACACCAGTTCAAGCGGGGACTGGATGCATTTCTAGATACTAGGCAGATTTCAGCGTATACTTAAAAATAAAATAAAATAGTAGGTTGATACAGGGATTTATTCTGACTGCTGGTTTCAGAGTCGGGAGGGAATTTTTCCTCAGGTGAAGATTGGCTAAATCATTTGAGGTTTTTGCCCTCCTCTGGATCAACTTTAGCAATTACAAAACTAATAGGTCGAACTTGATGGACGCAAGTCTTTATTCGGCTTTAAAAACTATGTTACTATGTTACAGTGACAGTGTTGGTTACTGTACTTGTTATTTAGTGTTAAAATAAAGGATTTATTTAAAAAAAATAATAGTGTTTTTGTCTCTTTAAAAAAGCCGGCCGGCAATTCATCAGCGGTATACATCTGTACCCGACAATTTAGAACAGAAAGAATAGAGCATCACACATAGATTAGATAGATAGAAACATGTCAGTCACGTATATAATAAGTACAGTGACAGTGTTGGTTACTGTACTTGTCATTTAGTGTTAAAATAAAGGATTTATTAAAAAAAAATTAACGTGGGGTTTCCCGTAATTTTAGTCTCTAGCGGAGGTTAAGCAGACGGCTGAGGTAGATGTTTGAAGCCTGGGAAGGGGGTAATACCCACGGAGCTTCCCAGGCTGATATTTATAGCCCAGGAAGGGTGCCATGAATATTGGCCCCCTCCCAGGCTAGAAACACCAGCAGTCAGCCGCCCCAGAAATGGCGCATCCATAGGATGCGCCAATTCTGGCACTTAGCCTCGCTCTTCCCACTGCCCTGTAGCCGTGGCAGTTGGGTAATAGGGTTGGGGTTGATGTCAGCTTATAATGCCAGCTGACATCAAGCCCAGGTTAGTAATGGAGAGGCGTCTATAAGACGCCCCCATTACTAACCCTATAGTGAAAGTTAAAAAAAAACACAAGCACCCAGAATAAAGTCCTTTAATTGAAATAAAGACTCAATTCTTTAATGTTATAAATTAAACTCTACTTACCGTATCGCCCATTCCAGCTGAAGCCAACGATCTCCTGCAATAAAAGTAAAATAATAAACCAACCTCATCCTTACCTTTCCATGGTTCCAAGGATGGCTTCAGCTCTGCTACATTGACATGACAGGCTGGATCGCAGCAAAACGCTGCCATCCAGCTTGCCATGCCGCAGACACTGAGAAGCTCCTCAGTGTCTGGCTGTGACGGCATCCAGATGAGCCGAGTTCATGTCCAATGAACTCAGCTCACCTCATGCATGTCACTGATAGCGTGGGAGAATTCTCCTGCGCATGCGGTGCCGGCAAAGGACGTCACCGCTTGAGCAGGAGAATTCTCCCATGCTGGGACGGCATTGAGATGGCAGGCTGGATGTTAGCAGAATGCTGCCATCCAGCATGCCATCCTTCAGAGACACTGAGTAGCGCAGGCATGCCCCCAGCTGTCTGCCTAGCCTTTGCTAGCTATTAAAATAGGGGGGACCCCACGTCATTTTTTTTGGGGTCCCCCATTTTAATAGCTAGTAAAGGCTAGGTATTCAGCTGGGGGCTGATATTAGTAGCCTGGGAAGCTCCGTGGGTATTACCCCCTTCCCAGGCTTCAAACATCTGCCCCAGCCGTCTGCTTAATCTCCGCTAGAGCCTAAAATTATGGGAAACCCCACGCCAATTTTTTTTTTTAATAAATCCTTTATTTTAACACTAAATGACAAGTACAGTAACCAACACTGTCACTGTACTTCTTATATATGTGACTGACATGTTTCTATCTATCTAATCTATGTGTGATGCTCTATTCTTTCTGTTCTAAATTGTCGGGTACCGATGCCGCTGATGAATTGCCGGCTTTTCATGTTTCACTGTGAGCACTGTTCCCATCGATTTGGACAATCACTGTAATGCCACAACCACCATGGCTGTGGCATTACAGTGAGTGTCAGACAATCCCTGCATGATTGGTGCTCTAAATAGCGCCAAACATGCAGGACGGGGACCCGAGCTCCCGCCCGAGCATCTCGAAAGTACTCGACGAGCTCCAAGTATCTCGAGTACTGAGATGCTCGGGCGAGTACTGAGCAGTGGCGAGCATGCTCGCTCATCACTAGCTGGGACACAAGCAGAATACTGGTAACATGAGCAGTAGTCTGTCTTCTGATAGTGGATTTGAAATGTAATGTGAGGATTTGTTTTTTCCTAATGCTACTATCAAGGTCGCTGGCTTTTGCAGGACATTTTGACTTTTCTTCTTGAAGTTTATGGAAGGCGATTTTGTTCTATGTAATTATTCACTGTAATATCTGTGCTTGTAGACAAATGTGTTCTTAATTAGATAGATAAGAGCTTTGTGCCGAGAATCCTATGTAATTGAAATGCCTTAATAAGTGCAAATGTTGCTAGCCACAGGGAACCCCATTTCCAGGAAGTAGTCAGTTTATTTTTCCCTTTCACCTCCTCATATTGACTTGGGAATACGGTCCCCAGGGTGTTCTGGGAACATGCTCTCAATAAAAATCTGGGAACGGCAGAAATGGCCTGTGGGTGCACATGTCCATATGTTTTCCTTCTCAGATCGTGGAAAAATAGGCCTGAGAAAATCTGAGCTCTGTGCCAGGCAGGACGGTCTGTGAGAATGACACATCTTCAGTGATCGTGACATTGGCTAAATAGCAGTAAAACGTGATAAAGCACAGCTGTCTAGCTGCAGAATACGTGCTGACACTTAACCGTTAGGAACTTGTTCATATGAAAATGTAAAAAAAATATGTACTTAAAGGGGTGATTCAGGGACCAAAAATAAAAAAGCACCAATTTAACAACCCAACATTGAAGCAATTCAGGTAATCACAGGGGACAGTTAGAAAGAAACATTGAATTGGGATAGCTGAAAATAGTGGAGAAGGGCAAGCTGGAACTTGTAGTTTTTCTTTATGCCGAGTTCTAAAATATAAGGAGCCTTCCTTGTGACAGAATATAATGAGTTTGAAAAACCTATATGAATATGAATTGTAGACTCAAGAAATGGTGGTAGAGAAGTATTTTGGTTTATTTTTAGAATTTCTGGTCCCTGGATAATCTTTTTAGGAATGTAAACTATTAAAATGTCACTTTTCTTTTATATGCTTTTGTCACACTTTGGTTATGACATTATATTGGCCTTTAATTCAAATGTTATGTAAAAACAGCCTCTTATCATGAAGAATAAGTCACAAATTGAATTTCAAGACCTGCATACTAATTGCATTGAAAGAAACAATTAATACAAAAGAGGACAGTGCAGACCTACAGAGGGATTTGGATAAGCTGGGTAGGTGGAGCATTAAATGGCAAATGAGGTTTAACGAGGAGAAATGTAAGGTCATACATATGGGAAGGAAAAATGGAAGTCACCAGTACTCACTGAATGGGAAATCATTGGGGAATTCGGAGATGGAGAAGGACTTGGGCATCTTGATTGATAGCAAACTAAATTGGAGTGCCCAAAGTCAGGCCGCTGCTGTAAGGGCAAACAGGGTAATGGGATGTATCAGAAGAGGTATAGCTGCAAAGGATGAGAACATTGTTCTTCCACTGTACAAAGCACTGGTCAGACCACACTTGGAATACTGTGCTCAGTTATGGGCCCCAATATATAGAAAGGATATAAATGAGCTTGAAAAGGTACAAAGGAGGGCAACAAAATTAATAAAGGGAATGGAGGGACTGCAATACCCAGAGAGGTTGGCAAAACTAGGACTATTCAGCCTGGAAAAGAGAAGGTTGAGGGGGGACATAATAAATGTGTACAAATATGTTAGGGGACAGTATAGAGATCTTGCCAGGGATTTGTTCAAAAGGAGGGATATTACGGTAACAAGAGGGCACTCACTAAAACTAGAAGAGAAAAGGTTTCAGCACCAGCATAGGAAGGGGTTCTTTACGGTAAGAGCAGTGAGAATATGGAATTCACTGAGTGAGGAGACGGTAATGTCGGATTCACTACACCAGTTCAAGCGGGGACTGGATGCATTTCTAGATACCAGGCAGATTTCAGCATATACTTAAAAATAAAATAAAATAGTAGGTTGATACAGGGATTTATTCTGACTGCTGGTTTCAGAGTCGGGAGGGAATTTTTCCTCAGGTGAAGATTGGCCAAATCATTTGGGGTTTTTGCCCTCCTCTGGATCAACTTTAGCAATTACAGAACTAACAGGTCGAACTTGATGGACGCAAGTCTTTATTCGGCTTTACAAACTATGTTACTATGTTACTATGTAAACAATTCCCTTAGGCTAAGTAGTTCCCATGATGAGTTTTTTGCTAGTTTTTGGCTCTGCGTTAGTGATGAGCGAGTATGTTTTGTTAACCCTTTCGCCGAGTATACTCGGGCGAGCACCAAGTACTTATAGCGTGCTCGGGCTTTAAGTTTTCGTTGCTCCGTGAATATGATTTGCGACTGTTTGACAGATTTAATACATGTGAGGAATGCCTGTTTTTCCAGCATTCCTCACATGTATTAAATCTGTCAAACAGTTGCAAATCATGTTCACGAAGCGATGAAAACTTAAAGCCCGAGCACGCTATAAGTACTTGGTGCTCGCCCGAGTATACTCGGCGAAAGGGTTAACAAAACATACTCGCTCATCACTACTCTGCGTACTTTTGCACAAAAAATGCAACTTATTATAGTTTCAGAAAACTGGATTGGATTCATAGAAATTGTATTCCTGGTGTGTGAGCGTTTGAAATCTGCAACCTGTCAAATTCTCTTGTGGTTACATTAAGTACGGAAAATCCGCAGGTAACATATACATAGGTATGTATAATCAGCAGATAACTGCATCAATAAAGTTTTGTCAAAGCCAAATACCAGGACATCTCATCATAATCAAATCAGCTTTATTTAAAACATGACATCCTAACAAGAAATGAAAACCACAAAATCCAAAATGCAATGAAAAACACATGTAAAAAAATGCACTCAAAAATGCAATGAAAAGAATGCATCATAATAGGTGCAGAAATGCCACAGAAAATCTGCAACATCAAAAACTTACCAAGTGCTTATCTTGGGAACGTAGTCTTATAGCCCCTTTGAGCAACTACTACATAGTTTACATATGATAATTACCTCTTCAGAGAGGAAGAGTACTAGAACTCTAGTGCCACCAATTAGAAGTAGCAATCCTACAAGTCAGTATCAACCCTTTAATAATCCTTGCCATAAGACTTAGGATAGAAGATAAATGGATACATAGTTTACAATTGCTCACTTGAGAACAGGGTGGTAGGAAGCTGTGGTCACCACGCCGGCCCATTCACCTTTCCACTCTAGCAGGAAGACCCTACTACAGATATATGGTAGGCTGGAGAGCTGGTCCTACATTGTGATCTGTACATATGTGTGAGGGTTGAGAGGATGGAGGAATAGGATACTACTGTTCTATGGAAAATAATTCCAGGGACTGGTCCAGAAGGAGATAAGAGAATACAAACAAATGGATTATTGTCCATCCAGCAGCCATCTTCCGGTACCAAGAGTGGGAGACAGGACAAAAAGAGTTCATCTTGTGCTTGATATCTCACTAATATCAGCTGTATGCCGGTATTGTGTAGGCCTATTTCTATGAGCCTCCTTCCCAAATATCGTCCCATGTAAACACATGGCTGGAATCACTTGTCAAAAATAGATCGCTCATTCTTGGGTTAATCTGATGGTTTATGCCAGTATAAAAATCATTCTTATTGGCAGTACTTTGTGCCCTCTACATGCGCTGCCTACCAGATGATGCTATATTGGTACGAAACGATTGTATTAACAATGGTTCTGTTCTCGTAAGTCTTCGTTGGCCCATGTAATCGAGCGTCAATTTAAGCGCTTGTTAAAGGTAAGTTATAACTAAACTATTGAGTCTACATACTGTGTATAATGGACCTTTCATAAAGGAAGCAAAGGATCTCATACACTCCTTGTGAATTGTAACATGTGCACCCTGTATTTAGAAATAACTATTTCAATACTGCGTTTAACAGTCAATTAAAGCTGCTTTCCAGCTCGCAATAAATGCATAATATACATATTTAAAATATTATCTAAAGTTACTACCAGTTTCTCAAACTAAGTGTGTATGATCCAGCCCAGGACACTCTTCCCTGTTCTTGAATAGCCTCAGACTACCAAAGAACCCTGTACATAGAGAAGTCTGAGGGGCTCCATACCCAATAGATAGCTTTCTGCTGACCAATGGTTCGGCTGATCGTTTGGCCCTCAGCTATCTCTCCCAACTCCCCCATACACAGGAGCACTCTCTCAGCCGAGCACTACTGTGTTCTGTACAGGAGAGCCGCTGGCAGATTTTTTTGTCACAGGCTTATCTCACTAGCAACAAAAAGATCGGCATTTTGAAACAAAAAATGCCAAATTCTTATTTGCCCTGACATCTTCTGTGGGGAGAGTTGGGAGGCCACCATACACATTAGACTGTATGGTAAACCTGCTGATATTGACCGGTTCTGCCATTGTTAATCTAATGTTTATGAGGATCTTGAAGGAAATCTCTCCAAACTAGATAGATACTGTCCAATCAAATGGCTGCAAAAAAATGCTTCACGAGAATGAAACTTTCCCAAAATGCTTAAAAAAAAAAACTTCCAAACCTCTTCAGGAAAGAGTTTTTGACCACCTAAAAAAAACTTCATGTACACATAGAATAATAAGCATCACCCATATTTCCAGGCACGGACAACAAATGAAACAATTAATTAGCCCCTATCTAGGGCATTGGACATTTAATTCCTTTGTTTATTCTGCAGCCAGCATCTGATACCAGGATACAAAGAAGCAAAGAAGAGAGATGATAAAAGTGTTTAAATAGAATAAAATTATATAAATGCTCAAATATCCTTTTTAATGTGCCACGCAGAAAATCTAATGCAGCATTTCACACCTGTGCTAAATGATGAACACAGATCTCCCTTCAAGTTATATTTTTTTTATTTATTTTAATACATGTCCATTAATTGAAAATCTCAGGTTACACCATATAGGGTATGTCCAGAAGGGATGGAGGAATAACTGAGAAATGGATTTTGCTGGGGCAATTACCAGGCCAATTTCTGTGCAGAACAATAGCATACACATGTAGATTGGATTTGTTCAAAGCTCATCCACGTGATTTGTGCTGTATTCAAGTGAGGATCTGCAGCATTCCCATTCCAAGTGGACGCCCTCCATAATGATAAGTTAGAAGATAGCACAGTGACCTACAGAGCTTTATAACCAACCTCACATGATGTTCCTTACTTGGTTTTATCAGCGTTTCAATGACCTACACCGGCTCACTACACTAAAAGCACCACAGGGCTCTTATGACCTAACCATGAAACATTAGGTCATGTTATACAATAGATAGACGTATATGTTTGTAGGTAATATGTTCATTTTTATCCTAAAATTTCTTCATACTAATCTCGTAAGTAGGGTTAATCTCTAATAGTGAGATGTTCACATATTATAAAAATACCTAACCCAAAATGAAGAAGTAAAATACTATATATAAAATCCATAATATTTATCCTCAATAACTGTGCCTATGTTTACTATGTTTATAAGTCACTATGTCTTATATGTTTAAAAAGTAAAAGCCTAAAACGTCCAGAAATCCTCACCACAAGTTCTCACTATGGTCCTACAATATTGTTATTACTAACCTGGTGTCCTTATTCTTTTCTTACAGATGAACTCACAGTGCCTGCACTTTACCCGGGTAGCCCTGAAGTGTGGGCGCCGTATCCCCTCTACCCAGCGGAACTAGCACCTGCTCTACCTCCTCCTGCTTTTACCTATCCCGCTTCACTGCATGCCCAGGTAATTGATACCAATCAGCCACATCCGCACTCTGTATCCCACCTGCCCTTTCCTGGTACCACGGTGCACTCCACACACTAACCACTGTCCTACCAGCTAACTGGCTCACTACATGGAGGCCAAAGATGCCTCACTTGTCCTCACTCATCCTCAGACTGTCTTCATGTGGCGGGATTCCTACATCTCTGATTTGTAAATCAAGAATTAATATCATATCCTACTACTGACTTAACTGATCTGAGGTTTTCCCTACAGATTAACACAGAATCTATCCATAATTGTGTGGGGGAGGACTGGTCATTTGTTCAGTTGAAATCTAACATCAAATCATTCTTAGATACGAGATCTCTCTTACAATAAAAGATCTTTTGTCCAACTATTGGGTGAAAAATTCAAACACAGCCAACGTCATTCCAAACAATTCTGGTGTGTCATAAGTCAACTAAAATGATCGTTCATTCTGAAATATCACCCGATTCATTTTTTGTTATAGTTGAAATCATCTATTTTCTCTGTGTATAGCAACATAGAAGCTGTTCACACATATGTAAGAACTGTTGGCCAAACTCTTGTTTGGCCAACAGCATCTCTTCCGACCCCTTCGTATACATGAATCTTTAGCTCAGCAGAACGTATATGTGTTTTCAAAGGTGAAAATGGAGAAAGACGCTGCCAGACAGCTCTGGTTGTGGCTTATCTCATGAAAAACAAAGGAAACAAGCTTTTAAATTCAAATTGCCCTACGCTTATCAGATAATGTTGGGAAGGAGTCCGGAGCTAATCCCGCTAATATCCCGAAGTAGGTCCCGATGACTATTGTGAATGGCAACTTTAAGCCCAAACTACTTTGCTAATGGTAAAGATAAGAAAGGATAGAGGATTAATTCCTCACAGGAACATATAACAAATTTTTATTTTCTCTGTGGCCCTTTAAGTGTTATTAGGGTCTAACTAGATTAAAGCACCACTGCAGCAATTTGTTTTTTTTATTTCAGCGGAGTGGTGGCACTAATGTAAGGTCCCTGTCCCTGGTAATATACTTACCAGCCGCTGTCTTCAGCTGTTCCCGGTGCCGCTCCGATCCTGATCCGCCATCTTGTGACTGCAACTTCTGATTGACCTGTAGTCAGAGTTCATGGTCGCAAGCTTTCAGTGTAAGTCTATGAGAGGCTCATTCTGGCCTCATTCTGGCTCTCATACACTTACATTGAAATGTGACCTCTGGTTGGCCAAGCAAACAAAGGAGAGATATAGCAGGTCGCAAACTGCAGAAGACTGTCGGAGCGGCGCTGATGACAAATGAACACAGCAGCTAATAATTGTATTACTAGGTGCAGGGAACTTACATTAGTGATACCACTCTAGCGCTAAAAAAAACCCCACTGGAATGGTACTTTAAAGATATTAATGGTACATTTTGATACTTATTTTAGATTGATTGATTGAATTTTTGTAACGAGATGCTAAAATTAAAAAAATAATGCTCCAGGCTAATACTTAAAGGGGTGTTCCCATCTCCAAGATGCTATCCCAATATGCAGTAGGTGTAATAATAGTAATATTAGAAAATACCTCCAATTAGAAATGTTGTATAGTTTTTCTGATTTGCTATCTCTCTTTCCTCATGTGCAGGCATCGCAGGACCTTGGGTATCCATGTTTACGACCACTGATAAAGTCACAGTTAGTTAGCTAGTTGCTAGTGGTCGTAACCATGGACACCTAAGGTCCTGCGATGCCTGCATATGATTTAAGAGAGATAGCGAATCAAAAATACTATACTACATTTCTAATTGGAGATATTTGCTAATATTATTATTATTACACCTACTACATATTGGGATAGGATCTTGAAGATGGGAATACCCCTTTAAAGTAACAGAACATGTCGAAGAAAAGTGACGTTTCACCAAAAAAGTCTGTGCTCAGATATGCAAAAGTTTATATAAAGCTGATGGCATCCAAGTTTCACTCAGCACTGAACCATATTGAATCACTTGTCATGAAAAGGATCGGGTTGATCCCAAGGCACCAGATAAGCAGTTTGTAAAAGAACCAATAGAGAGCGCTTAATGGACAATTAACTTCACCTTTTCTCAAAAGTTGATTTTACTTTGGAAACAAGGCCATACTACAGGAATCCTTGCTACAAAAGGCCAAATGGAACTTTAAAGCGGACTTTTAAAGGAACTGTGTCAGCACAGAATGACTGTTCACACCAAATACAGGCGCTCGGTGCAACATGGCGATGCTAAACATTTAACTACAACTTCCCACCTGCTTGTCTTCACTGTATCTCCATCCCCTCTTTTTTGATTGAAGCTCTGGCATGATAGAGCCGCCAGAAAAGGGTGGAGATAGATGGAAAACAAGCAGGTGGGAAGTTGTAGTTAAATGTTTGACAATACAATGATGCACCGAGCATCTGTACTTGGTTTGAACAGTCAATCTGTACTTAATTAAACCAAATTTGAGTTAAATACCTTGTAAACATCCCTGAACTCCCCTGATTCAGCCACACTTTTCCGTTTTGAGCTGTGTCACTCTATTTCAGAGATATTCACACTTATTTATTTGAAACGCAGTATGTGAAATCTCTGCTCATAGTGCAACTAGACATTTTTTCAGAATTTTCTCCGGGGGTGTGCACTTTCACCCCTCCCTCTCAGATGGTGCCAGTCACAACTGGGCAGCATCTGAGACTGCTAGATCAGCTGCCAAGCTGTAATTGGCAGTGCTTGGGAGGAAGTGGGGAAAGAGCATGCTCCAGGGACGATTCTGAAGAAACGCCCAGTTTAACTATAAGCAGAGATTTCACATGGTGCACCCCAAAACCCACAAATGTGAATATCTAGGCAATGGAGTGATGTAGCTCGAAACAGAAAAAAGCGGCAGAATCAATGAAGCTCAGAGACTTTTTTACAAGGTATTTATCTCAATTTTTTAGCAAGTGACAGGAACTCTTTAACTTGTGTTTTGTTGCCATCTTTTGCTGCTATACAACT
Organism: Phyllobates terribilis; assembly: GCF_046119375.1. Lineage (NCBI taxonomy): Eukaryota > Metazoa > Chordata > Amphibia > Anura > Dendrobatidae > Phyllobates > Phyllobates terribilis. The sequence continues at coordinate 796,431,012 of NW_027362761.1, forward strand.
GCCAGAACAGCAGGTAATGGACAGTACTATCTAAACTTTGTCTAATTTTTTTTTCTACTTCAGAGCTATTGGATCTATAATTGTTTTAAGGTCTCAGTGATTTGCATTTTGGTAAATCCATGGCAAAAAATTTTTTTCATGATTCGGCTACATATACCATATCTCCTATATGGATCAGCTTTTGTTGTGACCAATATAAATCATGTTCTTTCGCTGCATTCTAATGCCAGAGTTAAATGGAATAGGTAAACATTGACACATCCTTTAATGTACAACTTTCGACTGACCGTGACAGATTGAGGCTTATCCTGGTAATTGATATAATGAAATCAAGATCAGTCCAAGTCAATCTTTCACCCAGTCAAAAAATGTAGATTTTTAGAAATACGAATCAATGATGCAAAGCTGGGCTAAATCCAAAAAATGCCTAACATTTGGTAAACTCTACTTAACTGACATAAAAGAACGTATAATCTTAACCTATACAATGTGTCATGCTGTCAAAGCTTCATTATGGAGGATGAGATATTGTATAAATGTACATATGGGCCGATTTATAAATGCGCAGTCGGTCTTCTCCGGGGTGTGTCATCTTGTTTAAATATAATTGAATATCTCAGAATGGAAACAAGATGATTGCAGATCCCTGTTGGCTTAGCTCAAGACATAGAAAATGATTTCATCTTATGAGCACAGCCAATTTTGTAACCTTAACTGCCATACTTAGTTTAATGATATGGTCAGATATATTAGAGCTCTATATGAGCCTGAGCTGCCTAGTCATGTATTCAGTGAAATATATAGCTCATAAGCTAATAGCAACTCCCCCCAACGAGAGGGAATTATTAATACAGAGAGGGAAGCATTTCACCGGGATTTTCAGTGTCCCCTCAACTGTCTAACCCTTGACTGCATAACATATAGTGTTATTGTAGTGGTTGGCAGTCGGCCATTGGATTACATCGTGTCTTTCCTGGAGCAAGCAGTCTTGGCACGGTGGAATGTGCATTTACTTTTCCTGGTCCTGCTTGTTTTTATTTCGTATGTAAATGGTTATTAAGACAATATATGGGAAATCAGCCTTTTTCTGCAATACATGCAATGTAATTCTTAGAATAATTAGAAAATATTAAAGCACCACTCCACCACATCTTCACCTTCTATAGCCACCATCTTGTGACCGCAACTTCTGACTCGCCGGAAGTCAGAGGTAACGGTCACGAGCGCCCAATATAAGTCTATGACAACCAGAACGAGGCTCTTATAGACTTGCAGTAAAAAGTTACCTCTGGCCCGCTACAGCAAATACTTGAGCGATCAGACAGGTCACAAACTGCTGGAGACCGACGGAAGTGGCGGTGATCGAAGGTGGTAAGTATGAGAGTAAGGGCAGGGAACTTAGATTAGAAGCACCACTCCAGCGCTGCAATAAGAAAGCGCTGGAGTGGTGCTTTAAGTACCTGTGGTGCATTCACTGCAAATCCACAGTAAGAAAACCAGGTAAGATGGGGGTTAATACTCAGAGAAACTATTATGTCCATTCAAAGTACAGGAGATTTTTTTTTTATATATCACACAGGGACATATGCCAAAATGATAGTGCTTGATGGCAAAAGTGAGAGTGGGCTCTTTTATTATTAAATGCTCACCATTGTATTTTTAGGTCAGTGTCAGACATAAAAAGGATTGTCTCAAGTTCAGAAATGGGTAAAATTGGAAAGTGCTTGTAAAAACAAGCAATTTTTTCAATTTACACCATAGTAAAAATACTCTCCGTTTCCAAAAATGGAGGCATTTTAATTTAGTTATATAGTGTATAGATCTTTACCTAAGTTACTAGTCACCCTGCAGTCCCAGCCTGGCCGGTTACCTGGGCTTGGGCCAAGCTGTACGAGCAGGATGTATGCTTTACAGGCAACTTGCACCGTTCTGATGCTTGCTCAATTGCTGGATCTGAACTGCCTCAGTCCTCCTGTGCACCTCCCATGCTAAGGATGCTCATCTATCTCTGCTATTAGCATGGGAGAGAGCACATGACCATGCTGCTGTTCTGCACTGTCAATCTTCAGGAGGGCACTGCCCCTGACAAAAGCAGGAATTCAGGGGGCTGGGAGCGGTGTGCTCCTGAAGATTCATGTTGAGGAAACCCCTTTTAAGAATATGTATGTACTGTACTGTATGTATGTACGGTACTGTATTTATGTACTGTATGTACAGTATGTACTGTATGTATGTACTGTATGTATGTACTGTAGATGAACACAAACATCTATTTAGGTTTAATTACGCAGGAGGAGAAAGGAGATCTCCTACTACTAATAAGAATGGTTGCAACAAGAACATGAAAATACTAATGTAGTGTTTCAGAATCTTGCCATAAATGAAGGTGTTTCAAATACAGATGTGATATTTGAATACACTATGAGAAATACTTGTGTATGAATTTTCTTAATAAGTACTTAATGTTTAGAAGTCAGTGAGACACACCTTCTTCTAACAATTTTGTAACTGAGAGAACCCCTGAGATAAATGGAATTCCAGTAGTACCGACTCCCCCAACCTGTCAAAGAAAGCTCATCACTGTATATCTTACATGAACCACATTTCCAAAACTAGATTACTGTGAGGGGGATTTGCTTGCATCAGTCTTACACAAATATGAGCCTGCTGGAGTAGAATGCACCAAATATATTAAGCAGCAAAAATGTGGCGCATATTGGGGTGTAGATGAATTGAAAACTGCAAAAGGCCCAAAGTTGATATGAGCAGAGCTCAAAAGGAGCCTTTAAAGCCATTAAAGGAAATCTGCCTGAACCACTAATAATCTAAAGACGAGTACAAGTAGGCAAAGTGCTAATTAAAAGATTCGTATTTAATGCCAATCAGTCACACGATATCAAAAAGCACATGTTCACAATGCAACATCTAGACAAATGTGGCAGCGAGAGTACGGCAAGTAGTGCACTAAAAAAGGCAAGTCAAAGGGTACTAGTAATGAAATAAATAAGGGGTGATTAGGGCAATTAATATATTGACTCCATGGCCCCCAGATTTTAACATTAAGCCGTTTTCATATGTCTGTGAACACTGACCGTGCTCTCATTGGAATTCTCAACCTAACTGCCGGTTCTCCTGACCTGAGCTTACTGTCTCATACGCAGATTATTGGAGTTGCTAATTAGTATTTTTTTTTTCATGGGCGCATATACAGTTATGGCCGAAAGTGTTGACAGAAAATGAAGTATTTCTCCTAGAAAATTATTGCAATTACACATATTTTGTTATACACGTTTATTTCCTTTGTGTGTATTGGAACAACACAAAAAAAAGAGAAAAAAAAGGCAAATTGGACATAATTTCACACAAAACCCCAAAAATGGGCCAGACAAAATTGTTGGCACCTTTCCAAAATTATGGTTAAACATGCATGTGATGCGCATTCAAACTCACCTGTGGCAAGTAACAGGTGTGGGCAATATGAAAATCACATGTGAAACCAGCGACGTATAACTTAATGGGCTGCTTAGTGTAGTTTTTATAACATCGGTATTTTATTAGCAGAAGTTTTTCACTAGAGGATCACTTGGCCTGCTGCCAGTTAGTCCAACCACACCCCCACCAGTGATTGGCTTCTTTCTTTGCACAGTGTACATAGAGCTGCCAATCAATGGTGCGCGCGGGGTTACACAGAGCTCGGCATTCAGTGAACTGCTAGATTTGCAGAAGATAAAATCATTTTTAATCAAAACTGAAGTACCCAGTAAAGTAAGTAATATCTTGCTTAAATCAGAGTCTTTGCCCCTACATTATGCTGCTCTCAGGTGGCATAGCAAAAACCTGTAGAATTGTTGCCATGGCAGGTTGGCTAAAGATTTCACGAATTCTTGTAAATTCTGCCTGTATCAATTCAGTTTTATTATAATATGTCTAATATCCAATATTCCACCATATAGCCCTCATGTTTTCTATCGGATATCCATGTACATTCCATTTTTAGCAGTAGATATGTACTAATGTTGATCATAGACATCATCACAGAGGCTCATTCATGGATCTGACAATGCATAAAAGATGAAGATGTCCTTCACTGGCCTGAGAAGTTTGTATCAGCATTCCTCGTAAATATTATACAGTTCAATGAACAGGATGAAAGGATGATGACTAATACACAGATAGAAGGTCATTTTGCTTTGATATAAAAAAAAAGAAACGATAAGGCACTCCCTAAGAGCCTCCTGACAAAGCTTTGTTCTCCACTCACTAGATTCATGTCCTTCTTAAGACTAGAAGTTCCTGACAGAAGTAAAGGCTGAACAATGGTCTATTGTGAGAAAGCTGAAGTTATGTGACCACTGATCCATGGTCCTCTGACCTACCTGTGGCCTTTCCTTGGAAACCATGGTTAAATATTAATAGATTTAACGATAATACAACTCTCTCTATATATTGAGCTAATGGAAACCAAAATATAGATATGACATACAGGAGATTCCAATGACCTATTTATACACAAATAATCACCTATTATTGTATATTCCATACTGTAACTTGCTTCATGGATAATACATCACAAACTACATAAAATTATGTTATTTTGTGTCTGATCCTAGAATCTATACTCATCAGGAGCAAATAAAAATGTTTTCACACCAGATTTGAGTAGGGTGTAAACCCCGAGCAAAAGGGAAGCAATGTCAATCAGATAATATCCATTGGCTGAATGGATCATAATAGAACCATAGTGACCAAGGCCACTAACCAGTGCTGCACTGAGAACTATGTATGGAGTAAGAAGGAAGTAGGGTTGGATGGAGATAGAGTATGTATTATAAATAACACTGAGGATTGGTGGGGAAGGTGTGATGGAGCCAATGGAAGTGGTCATTGTCTGTTCAAAAGTTGTGAACTTCAGTGAGCCACAATGGGTGGGTATATTCTGAAACACCAGCCTTAGACATCAAAGAGCTTTTCCAGGTCTGCAAGCGAAACTTTCACCAGTAGTGATGAGCGAACGTGCTTGCCACTGCTCGGTACTCGCCCGAGCATCACGGTGCTCGACAAGCTCTGCGAGTATTTCTGGGTTGCTCGGGTGGGAACTCGGGTCCCCTCCTTCATGTTTGGCGCTCTTTAGAGAGCCAATGAACATGCAGGGATTGCTTGCCACACATTGTAATGCCGTAGCCATGTTGGTTGAGTAGGGAGAGCTGAGTAGGGAGAGCTGCTGCTGAATCAGGGAGAGATTTGCTTGTTTATAGTTAGTATAGATATTCCACAATATATATATATATATATATATAAATATACAGTACAGACCAAAAGTTTGGACACACCTCATTTAACCACTTCGCACCAGAGCCTGTTTTTGCCTTCGTGACCGGGCCAATTTTTTCAATTATGACCACTGTCACTTTATGAAGTAATTACTCTGGAACGCTTCAACGGATCCCCCTGATTCTGAGATTGTTTTTTCGTGACATATTGTACTTCATGATAGTGGTAAAATTTATTCGATATCACTTGCGTTTCTTTGTCAAAAAATCTGAATTTTGGTGAAAATTTTGAAAATTTTGCAATTTTCAAACTTTGAATTTTCATGCCCTTAAATCAGAGAGATATGTCACACAAAATAGTTAATAAACAACATTTCCCACATGTCTACTTTACATCAGCACAATTTTGGAACCAAAATTTTTTTTTGTTAGGGAGCTATAAGGGTTAAAAGTTGACCAGCGATTTCTCATTTTTCCAACAAAATTACAAAAACATTTTTTTAGGGACCACATCATATTTGAAGTCACTTTGAGGGGTCTTTATGACAGAAAATACCCAAAAGTGACACCATTCTAAAAACTGCACCCCTCAAGGTGCTCAAAACCACATTCAAGAACTTTATTAACCCTTCAGGTGCTTCACAGGAATTTTTGGAATGTGGAAGAAAAAAATTAACATTTAACTTTTTTCACAAAAATGTTACTTTAGACCCAATTTTTTTATTTTCACAGGGGTAACAGGAAAAAATGTACCCCAAAATTTTTTGTGCAATTTCTCTTGAGCGCGCTGATACCCCATATGTGAGGGAAAACCACTGTTTGGGCGCACTGCAGGGTTCGGAAGGGAAGGAGCGCCATTTGACTTTTTGATTGTAAAATTTGTTTGAATAATTAGCGGATGTCATGTTGCATTTGGGGAGCCCCTGATGTGCCTAAACAGTTGAAACCCCCCACAAATGACACCATTTTGGAAACTAGACCCCTTAGGGAACTTATCTAGATGTGTGGTGAGCACCTTGCACCCCCAGCCGCTTCACAGAAGTTTATAATATTGAGCCGTAAAAATAAAATTTTCACATTTTTCCCACAAAAAATGTTTTTCATTCCCTAATTTTGCATTATCATAAGGGTAACAGGATAAATTGCACCATGAAATTTGTTGTGCAATTTCTCCTGAGTACGCCGATACCCCATATATGGGGGAAAACCACTGCTTTGGTGTACAGCAGGGTTCGAAAGAGAAAGGAGCGCTATGTTGGCTGGGATAGGTTGCAGACACCATGTCACATTTGAAGAGTCGCTGACATGCCGAAACAGCAGAAACCCCCACAAGTGACCCCATTTTGTAAACTACACCTCTCAAGGAATTCATCTAGGGAAGTAGTGAGTATTTTTTAATTTTTTAATTTATACCATTGGGCAGTGAAAAAAGCATAATTATATTTTTACCACAAAAAAATGTTTTACCCTCAGATTTTACATTTTCACACAGGGCAATGGGTAAAAATGGTGCCGAAATGTGTCACACAATTTCTTCTAAAAGTGTCAATACCCCATATGTGGCTGTATCGTACCGCTCAGCCATACGGCGAGCTCTGGGGGGGACGGAGTGCTATTTGATGATTGGAGAACAAATTATTGTAGAATAGGCATTTGGATTTGGGAGCATAAAATTTTCTGAATTTATTTTGGGGGGCAAGGGCCATTTCGCTTTTCTAGAGCCTTTCTGCTACCAGTAACTTGGAAGTCCCTTATATTTTTAACAGATGACGGACCTGAGTGGGGACTAGCTTTTTTTGAGGACTGAGTTGAAGCTTTTATTGGGAACATTTTATGTAACATTTATCCGGCGCTCTAGGCTGAGCACTTACATCGGGGTTTCCATCTAAATTTCCAAGTGATGTAATTCAGATGAAACCCCTGCGGGATCCATTCACTGTAATGAGGCAGCAGAGTTACTCTGGACTCCGTCTGGCCTCTGTTTAGCGGTGTCCTTTTTTTCAGAAGTGCACAAAACTGTGGCCAACCGCACTTTTATGCACGCCTAAAACAAATGACACCGTGGGATCCCAGGCCAGACGGCATCCACAGTGCCTATATCTGCCTCATTACAGGTAATCTTCCGTCATGGGTTCCGGCTGAATCACATATTTCAGAGATTTACACGGAAATTCTGGGGTAAGTGCTCAGCGCAGAGCGCAGGATAAATGTGAGCAGAGCCTTACTGCGATCTTTGGGAGACATAATTAACAAATCAGTAGCAGGTGAAGAATTGGTTTTATTTATTTTTTACGCCGTTCCTAGTGTGATATAACTGATTAGATTACTTTATTCTTCGGGTCGATACGATTACAGAGATACCAGATTTATATTGGGTTTTATGACTGACAGCTGTCACACACTAAAAGACGCTTTTTTTTGCAAAATCTAGTTTTTGCATCGCCATATTTTGAGAGCTATAATTTTTCCAGATTTTGGCCGACAGAGTCATGTGATGGCTTGTTTTTTGCGGGACGAGTTGACATTTTTCTTAGTACCATTTTTGGGTATGTGACATTTTTTGATCGCTTTCTATTCCGTTTTTTGGGAGGTAAAATTAACAAAAACCAACAATTCAGGAATTGTTTTTTGAGGTTTTTTTTTTATGCCGTTCTGCGTGTGGTAAAAGTGATCAGGCAGCATTATTCTTCGGGTCAGTACGTTTACAGCGATACTACACTTACTGTATATTTTTTTATGTTTTGGTGCTTTTACACAATAAAACCATTTTATAGAAAAAATATTTTTTTTTGCATTGCTTTATTCTGAGAAGTATAACTTTTTTATTTTTCGGCTGATGGAGCTGTATGGAGGCTTGTTTTTTTGCGGAACAAGATGACGTTTTCAGCGGTACCATTTTTATTTCCATTTTGCTTTTTGATCGCATTTTTTTCCACTTTTTGTTTGGCGATATGAGGAAAAAGCATAGTTTTTTGCTCCGTTTTTTATTTATTTTTATTACGGTGTGCACAGAAGGAGTTAATTAGTGTGACAGTTTTATAGCTCGGGTTGTTTCGGACGCGGTGATACCAAATATGTGTACTTTTTTTATTTTTGCATAAATATACGGATTTATCGGTTTAATATTTTATTTATTTATTTTTATTTATTTTGTAATTTTTTTTTAACAGTTTAAAAACATTTTTTTTTTACTTTTTTTTTACATTTTTACTTAGTCCCTGTATGGGACATTAATTTTTATTTTTCTGATCACTGATCTCATGTAATGTAATAGACATGTATTACATTACATGAGATCTTCGCTGACTGTTTCACAGTCAGTCTCCTGCCTGGCTTCAGCTGAAGGCTGAGCAAGGCAGGACACCATATATGACAGATCTGGAGGCGGTCATGTGACCTCCAGCTGCCATAGCAACGTCAGGTCCTGGAAGGTATAAGGGGGCCGTCGGAGAGGTAAGTGGACGACCCCCTCTCCTCCTGCTGTCTTCTATATGCCGCGATCACTATAGATCGCGGCATATAGAAGACAGCGAAGGGTTAACATCACTGGGACCTGATCCAATCAGGTCCCGATGATGTTCCCTGTCAGAGCTATCGCTCTGCACCGCTCCCGCAGCGCTTGCAAGACCCTGGGGGTCCTGAGCACTGCGGGACCACCCACCGTTTTTAAACGTCCGCGCTGCACAGAGCCCAGGCAGCGCGGACGTTTATCTACAGTGGGCGGTCGGGAAGCGGTTAAAGATTTTTCTGTATTTTCATGACTATGAAAATTGTACATTCACACTGAAGGCATCAAAACTATGAATTAACACATGTGGAATTATATACTTAACTAAAAAGTGTGAAACAACTGAAAATATGTCTTATATTCTAGGTTCTTCAAAGTAGCCACCTTTTGCTTTGATGACTGCTTTGCACACTCTTGGCATTCTCTTGATGAGCTTCAAGAGGTAGTCACCGGAAATGGTTTTCACTTCACAGGTGTGCCCTGTCAGGTTTAATAAGTGGGATTTCTTGCCTTATAAATGGGGTTGGGACCATCAGTTGTGTTGTGCAGAAATCAGGTGGATACACAGCTGATAGTCCTACTGAATAGACTGTTAGAATTTGTATTATGGCAAGAAAAAAGCTGCTAAGTAAAGAAAAACGAGTGGCCAACATTACTTTAAGAAATGAAGGTCAGTCAGTGTGAAAAATTGGGCAAACTTTGAAAGTGTCCCCAAGTGCAGTTCCAAAAACCATCAAGCGCTACAAAGAAATTGGTTCACATGAGGACTGCCCCAGGAAAGGAAGACCAAGAGTCACCTCTGCTTCTGAGGATAAGTTTATCTGAGTCACCAGCCTCAGAAATCACAGGTTAACAGCAGCTCAGATTAGAGACCAGGTCAATGCCACACAGAGTTCTAGCAGCAGACACATCTCTACAACAACTGTTAAGAGGAGACTCAGCAGGCCTTCATGGTAAAATAACTGCTAGTAAACCACTGCTAAGGACAGGCGACAAGCAGAAGAGACTTGTTTGGGCTAAAGAATACAAGGAATGGACATTAGACCAGTGGAAATCTGTGCTTTGCTCTGATGAGTCCAAATTTGAGATCTTTGGCTCCAACCACCGTGTCTTTGTGCGACGCAGAAAAGGTGAACGGATGGATTCTACATGCCTGGTTCCCACCGTGAAGCATGGAGGAGGAGGTGTGATGGTGTAGGGATGCTTTGCTGGTGACACTGTTGGGGATTTATTCAAAATTGAAGGCATACTGAACCAGCATGGCTACCACAGCATCTTGCAGCGGCATGCTACAGTATTCCATCCGGTTTGCGTTTAGTTGGACCATCATTTATTTTTCAACAGGACAATGACCCCAAACATACCTCCAGGCTGTGTAAGGGCTATTTGACCAAGTAGGAGAGTGATGGGGTGCTACACCAGATGACCTGGCCTCCCCAGTCACCAGACCTGAACCCAATCAAGATGGTTTGGGGTGAGCTGGACCGCAGAGTGAAGGCAAAAGGGCCAACAAGTGCTAAGCATCTCTGGGAACTCCTTCAAGATTGTTGGAAGACCATTTACGGTGACTACCTCTTGAAGCTTATCAAGAGAATGCCAAGAGTGTGCAAAGCAGTCATCAAAGCAAAAGGTGGCTACTTTGAAGAACCTAGAATATAAGACATATTTTCAGTTGTTTCACACTTTTTTGTTAAGTATATAATTCCACATGTGTTAATTCATAGTTTTGATGCCTTCAGTGTGAATGTACAATTTTCATAGTTATGAAGATACAGAAAAATCTTTAAATGAGAAGGTGTGTCCAAACTTTTGGTCTGTACTGTATATATATATGTATATTTACATCTGAGCTAACAGTCCTTCTGAGGACTAATTCAGCTGCATATATTCAATGATGATAGCAGGAGTTAGGCAGGCAGCGTATGTGGCAGACTGCAGTGCATATAGTGCAAGAGGGTCCATAGTACGTTCCTGCTGCTGCTGTTCTTACAGATATTTGTAGATACAGCCCCAGGTATCAGGGGCCAGGGCCATTTTTTTTTAACTTAATCCTGGTTATTTGCTTAAAAACCAAGGCAGGCAAGGTATGTGACAGACTGCAGTGCATGATAGAGCACAAGAGGGTCTATTGCATGTTCAACTTCTGAGTGATCCTGGTGTGACAAATAGAGACATAGCCCCAGGTATCAGGGGACAGAGCAGCAAATTTTTTTTTTATCTTATTCCTGGTTATTTGCTTAAAAAGCAATCCGGAGTACACCATTTTTCTGCTCCATTTCCTTGTTAACACTGCAGAATGAAGCCAGATCTGTTCCATATGTCAGCGATAAAAATCCAGAAATTTGAACTGAACCTGGAAAATATTGGCCTCCTTTTCCATTCTGTTGCAGTGTGTCGGTCAAGCTATTCACACTAGGTCTCTGTGTAGAATAATATTAGTAAATTACATGCCTGCTATTTAAAACCGTGGTTTTCTGTCAGACGTATCACATATAACAGTGTTCCAAAATTAGCCATTTCTACCTTCCATTTCGTTGCAGTGTGTCAGTCAAGCTATTCACACTAGGTCTCTGTGTAGAATAATATTAGTAAATTACTGGTCTGCTATTTAAAACAGTGGCTCTCTGTCAGACATATCACATATAACAGTGTTACAAAATCAGCCATTTCTGCCTTCCATTTCGTTTCAATGTGTCGGTCAAGCTATTCACATCAGGTCTCTGTGAAGAATAATATTACTAAATTACAGGCCTGCTATTTAAAACCGTGGTTCTCTGTCAGACATATCACATATAACAGTGTTCCAAAATCAGCCATTTGTGCCTTCCATTTCATTGCAATGTGACGGTCAAGCTATTCACACTAGGTCTCTCTGAAGAATAATATTAGTAAATTACATGCCTGCTATTTTAAAACTGTCGTTCTCTGTCAGACGTATCACATATAACTGCGTTCCAAAATCAGCCATTTCTAGTGAACGTGGAAAATACTGTCCTTCATTTAAAATGGGCAAGGTGCGTGGCAAGGGACGGGGAAGTGGACGTGATGGTGATGGTGCATGCAGAGGCCGAGGCCATGGGCAAGCTGAAATTGTGCCACAACAAACACCCACATCTTGTCGCCCAACCTTCCTGTCCCAATTGCCGCAGGGGACCGCAGCACACCAGTATTGAACCCAGAGCAATGTCAAAAGGTTGTTGGTTGGATAGCAGATAATGCTTACAGTCACTTTGCCACCAGCACTACCACCCTGTCTTCCACACGGTCAAGTCTCAGTAGCCGTGAGTCTGTACCACATATTCCTCACCCTGATCCTCCTTCCTCCAACCTTGCCGAGTGCCCGGAGACAACTGATCCCACACTTGGACACTCAGAAGAGCTGTTCACTTTTCCATTTGTAGATTCGGGCCTCTCGCCCGGCCAGCTTAAAGCGAGTCAAGAGGAGAACGCATGTAGCGATGCCCAAATATATGAGCAGCCACTATCACACGAAGGCGACGGTGGGAAAGTGCAATTACTGTCACAAGAGGTGGATGATGATGATGATGATGATGATGAGACACAATTGCCAGAAAGTCAGGAGGAGGACCAGGCAGCGGAATTGGAAGACAAGGTGGTGGATGATATAGTAACTGACCCAACCTGGCAGGGGGACATGCAGAGCGAGGACAGCAGCACACAGGGGGAGGGAGACGTAGCACCACAACAGGCAGGAAAAAGCAGTGTGGTGGCCGCGGACACAAGGCGGGAAAGCGTTCCCCGTAAAACCACCACGACGGAAGTTGCCAGTACAACTGTTAGGTCTTCCCGAGTCTGGTTGTTTTTTAAAGACTCTGCAGATAACCCCAAAAAGGCCATATGCACCACCTGCCAGGCCAGCATCAGCAGGGGTAGCAAAACTAGCAGCCTGACCACCACCAGCATGATCAGGCACATGGCAGCAAAGCACCCTACTAAGTGGGCCAAATCCCAGGACCCAGAAAAAGTGTCTGTGGGTGACAGCACTGCTTCTTCTGCTATTGTGCGTGCATGCCAATCCGCTGTCCATGGCGCATGCCAAGATGCCTCCCGCCCTGCACCTGTCGTTGCACACTCTCAACTAGAACCATCAGCAAGAACGTCCACTTCCTTGTCCCAGAGCAGCGTTCACTTGTCCCTACCCCAGTCCTTGGAACGCAAGCGCAAATACACAGCCAACGCCCCACATGCCACACTACTAAATTTCCACACTTCGCGACTGCTTGCGCTCGAAATGTTGCCTTTTAGGCTCGTGGAGATGGAAGCTTTCTGCATCCTGATGGCGGCGGCCGTCCCTCGGTACTCGATCCCCAGCCGCTACTATTTCTCCCGGTGTGCCATCCCCGCATTACACGAGCACGTGTCTCACAACATTAGCCATGCTCTCAACAACTCAGTTACTGGGAAAGTCCACCTAACCACGGACACGTGGACAAGTGCTTGTGGGCATGGATGGTACATCTCGCTGACGGCACACTGGGTTAACATAGTGGAAGCTGGGACCCAGTTGGACCTTGGGACGGAACACGTCCTCCCGACTCCGAGGATTGCGAGCCCTGGGTCAATCAGGGTTTCCCCCACATTCTACAGCTCCTGCACCTCCTCCTCCTCCTAGCTAATATGCTTAGGTGACAAATCGCACACCACTGAAGAGTTGTGGATAGCTCTGAAAGAGCAGGCAGATCTGTGGCTGACACCGCTGAACCTACAGCCAGGCATGGTCGTGTGTGACATTGGTCGGAACCTGGTGGCGGCTCTAAAGCGAGGTGAGCTCACACACGTACCATGCCTGGCCCATGTGCTTAACCTCGTGGTTCAGCGGTTTCTCAAAACCTACCCAGATCTGTCGCATCTGCTTGTCAAAGTAGGCCATGTGTGTGCCCATTTTAGAAAGTCAGCTACAGCTTCCACCGCCCTTGCCGTGCTTCAGCAGTGTTTGCAGCTTCCAGCTCACCGACTGGTGTGTGATGTACCCACGCGTTGGAACTCTACATTGCAGATGTTGGGAAGGATTTGTGAGCAGAAGAGGGCAGTTGTTGACTACCAGCATCAACACGGCCATGGGTATTCAGGTCAGACTCCACACATAAGACCTCGGGAGTGGACATGGATGTCAGACATCTGTACCATACTCCAAAACTTTGAGGAGTCCACCAACATGGTGAGCGGCGATGATGCCATAATTAGCATCACCATCTCGCTTCTCTGTCTTCTGAAATGCTCTCTGCTCACAATTAAAGAGGATGCATTGCAGGCGGAGCACGATGAGATGTAGCAAGGAACCATACAGGGTGATTCCACACAGCCCAGCCTCATCTCATCCCAACGTGGATTGGGTGACAGTGAGGAGGAGGAAGACCAGGAGCTAATTTCCTGCGCCATTGATGGTACTACCTGCACAACTGTCATACAGTCTGTTCAGCGTGGATGGCCTGAGAAGAGGGAGGAGGCGGAAGAGGAGGATGAGGAGGAGAGCATGGTCAGTCGTCCTCTTGGCGAGGACACGGAAATCTTCTTTGTAGTCTGGCACACATGGCTGAGTTTGTTACGCTGCCTTTCCCGTGACCCTCGCGTTGTCCAAATTTTGGGCGACAGTCATTACTGGTTGGTGACCCTTCTAGATCCACGCTACAAGGAGAACTTCGTGTCTCTTATTCCCTTGCCGGACAGGCCTAATAAAATGGGGCAGTACCAGAATGCCCTTGTTGCAGAATTATTAAAAAAATTCCTATCTGAAAACGCTGGTGGCAGAGGTGACAGTTAGTTGGACAACCAAGGAGTACAGGCGAGAGAGACACAAATGCAATCCAGCAGAGGCAGAGGAACACTGTCAAAGTTCTGGGACAGTTTACTCAGACCCTCCCATCGCACAGGCCCTGAGGCGCGGGGTACTCTCCCAAGGAGGGAAAAATTTTGGAAAATGCTAAGGGAGTACCTTGCCGACCATACCAACGTCGTCCGTGATCCTCTGTGCCTTATAATTATTGGGTATCCAAGCTAGACACATGGCATGAACTGACTCTCTATGCCTTGGAGGTCCTGGCTTGCCCTGCCGCTAGTGTTTTGTCAGAGTGAGTTTTTAGTGCCCCTGGTGGAATTATAACTGATAAGCGCATCCGCCTGTCAACTGAAAATGCTGACAGGCTGACTCTTATAAAAATGAACAAGGGCTTGGGCCAGACTTCTCAACACAACCGAATGATTGTAGCGTAGCATAAACTCAAATACAGTGTCTTGTTTTTGGGAGGTCTATTACTATTCGCATGCACCTCTGTCTTCATACCCAGACATGGGTATAAGCTTCTTGATTTTGTCTATTTGCTCTTGTCCTCCTCTTTCTCCTCATCTTCATCCTCCACCACCATATCACCACAATATCTACCATATCTACGTCTCTTGCAAGGGGCATTGGAGTCCCTCCAAATTTTTGGCAGCCATTACATTCACTGCATAGGCAAGCAGTATGGGAGACCCACTTCCTAGTAATGGGAACATTGTATTCAGGAGGCCCTCTGACCTCTACTTCTCTTGCAAGGGACATTGGAGCTCCTCCATATTTTTGGCAGCTGTTGCATTCACTGCATAGGCAAACAGTATGGGAGACCCACTTCCTAATAATGGGAACATTGTTTTCAGCAGGCCCTCCGACCTCTACGTCTCTTGCAAGGGACATTGGAGTTCCTCCAAATTTTTGGCAGCTGTTGCATTTACTGCATAGGCAAACAGTATGGGAGACCCACTTTCTAAAAATGGGAACATTGTTTTCAGGAGGCCCTCCGACCTCTACGTCTCTTGCAAGGGACATTGAAGTTCCTCCAAATTTTTGGCAGCTGTTGCATTCACTGCATAGGTAAACAGTATGGGATACCCACTTTCTAATAATGGGAACATTGTTTTCAGGAGGCCCTCCGACCTCTACGTTTCTTGCAAGGGACATTGGAGCTCCTCCAAATTTTTGGCAGCCGCTGCATTCACTGTATAGGCAAACAGTATGGGAGACCCACTCCTTTCTAATGGGAACATGTCGTTACTGTGGCCCAGCTCTGTGTCTTTAAATTGTTATTGGGGTATTTCCTACATTTTGACAGCCGTTGGACTCACTGCATACCCTATAACTATATAGCAGACCCGCTCCTTTCTAATGGGAACCTGTCATTACTGTGGCTCAGCTCTATGTGTCTTTCAGTTGGTATTTGGGTTTTTCCCAAATTTTGGCAGCCCTTGCAGTCACTGCATGGGCATTACCACTATAGGAGACCCACTCCTTTATAATGGGAACATTTTTTTTCACTGAGACCCTCCTCTATGTCTCTCCAAATAGGTATTGGGGTGCATCCAAATTTTTGGCAGCCACTGCATACCCAATAACAGTATAGGAGACACACTCTTTAATAATGGTAACAACTAAGCATAGCCGACTGCTGGCCCTTTAAGAATAGTAAGTGCTGCCTGATGGCCCTATAAAAATAGTGTTTGTGACTTTCAGAGTCCCTCCTTCATGAATGAAACAGGATGTGTCTGATGATGTCTCACACACCACATGGCCAGATAAGGCAGCAAAATGTTAAAATGACATTTCCTGGTGAATTCATTTTTCACTGTTGAAAGCAATGCAAAAGTGCAAAAACGCTACGTGTGAACATAGTCCAAGGTGTGGAGGAGCATTTTTGTTTTTGGTTATTTATTTTGCCTTGTCAAGTCGTTACCCTGGAAAGGATGTTCCTTAACATTTTTCCCAGGAAAATCCATTTTGGTTTAGTTTTTGTATGTTTTATAGTGCAGCAGGGAGCCGAGAGATCATATTTCCACTAATTAATTTGGGTAGAGACTGAAGAAAGTGCAAGGACAGTTTCAAGTCTCGTGACTGAGCAAGAGAGACCAGCTCTGTAGCCAAGTAGTAAGACACACAGGCAAGTAGGATGCTTGTGTTGGGGCATCATACTATGTAAGGGGGGGTGGGACTCTAAGGTATCATACTGTGTATGGGGGAGTGTTTGAAGAATCATACTTTTTTGAGGTGGGGACTGTGAGCGGTATTATAATGTGTGTGTGTGTGTGGGGGCTGTGGTGTGAATCTTACTGTGTGTGGGGAAATATACTTTGGGGGCATCATACTGTTTGTGGGGTTACTGTGGGAATCATACTGTGTGAAGGGTGACTGTGGGGGGCATCGTGTAACAACTGGATGACCTCCTTCTTCCCCCAATCAGATGGCCAAAAGACGGACACATTTTAGCATCTTTACTGTCCTCACAATTTCTGGCCTGACCTCAGATTTAATAATCTAAACTCAGTATAATGGGGTTCTGTGATGCTGTTTGGGAGGTCTAGCTTCAAACCTGAACTGTGATAAATCGTATCATAGTTATTCTGTACATATTTTACACCTGATCACTTTATCTAGATTATTTTATGCTAATGTGTGTATTGTAGTAAAAAAAAAAAGTTGCCAAATACAATAGGTGCAAACAGCTATTTTGGGGGGGTCATAGAGGGTATGGAAAGGCAGCATTCGCACTCGGGACCCTCTGCTATAAGAAGACCCCAGTATTTTGAATAGCACATAATTGTTGTTGGACACTGCTTGAGATGTAACATTGGGGTCCAGAAGCTTCAGGTTGGTCTGACATAGTCTGCTTTTATAATGATATGATTCTAGAGGGGGTGTTATACCATACTGCACCTGTCAGGTGGGAACGTCTTACTGTAACTACACATATACAGAGCCTTTGTACATGTGATCTGTGGCTGTATTTGCCCCTTCGAACAAAATACAAAGTTGACATTTACAATTAACAAAAATGACCGTGCTGTAAGATACCCAGAACCGGTGTCAGCAGTCACTGTCAGGAGAGAATAGCTAAGAAAAATAAACAGCATGACTTATGAAGCTCTGTGAGTACACGAGGCTGGTCATAGGGCCACATGCGTTTCTAAAATAAATGCCATGCCACAATGCTATATGGTTTATCACTGCTAAAATGGCGCCTAATTGACATTTTGACCTGGAAGCCATACACAAAAGCACAAATGTCACCAATATGTAACCAAATAACTGATATGGTTCCCAGGATACAGTATCATGGTTATTAGGGTTAATGGCTGCTTTGAAAACATACTTAATATCCACACCTAGAAAGCAGCCCTTGAAGTTTGAAATAAAAAATCTATATACTGAAGATAAAGGGCCCGGAAGTTGAAAAAAGAATGGATCAAGACATATTACAATGTAGGACTGAGGAGTTTACTGCAGTTTGTAAAATCTGATAATTATCTGATTCACATATATTACAAAATATTTGCATATCTTACAATACCCCATGTAACCTGTGGATAGGAGCAGTACTGTTTATAGAGGAAAGTGGCTATTTTTCTAACACTGTACAACCCTTTAAGGCTCTCTGCATATAGCATTACAACACTACATTTGGGGCATACGCATATAGAACTCCCACATAACCAAAGGATGTTAAGAGTGTTCTTCACATTGAAACAAAATGTAAATAAAAGCAGTGTAGGGCAGGTTTTTTTTCATATGGTCCTTATGGCCGACATATGCCAATATATGACTATAGAGTTTTCTCTATTATATTAATGTATGACTATACAGTCGCATACGTCAAGCCTTTCTTCTCAAGTGTATGTCGCTAAAGACTCAGCCAGTGGAAGCAAAGCCTAAGTCAAAGTGGATCACAACTGGTACTACTGACCCATGCACATGGAATGTTCAACAATTAATTTCTTTAATAAAATATATGTTTCATGTAGGTGTGCACATTGTCACATCAATTGCTTTTCTCTTTTTTTTTTTTTTTTTTCATTGATTTTCAATACACCTCTCCATATATATAAATATATATGGGTATGAATAGAGCGGAGTTACAGCACCAGCATGGTGGAAAAAGATGCACAGCCCATTGTGTATGTTTATATATACACTGCTCAAAAAAAATAAAGGGAACAGTCAAATAACACATCCTAGATCTGAATGAATGAAATATTCTCATTGAATACTTTGTTCTGTGCAAAGTTGAATATGCTGACAACAAAATCACACAAAAATCATCAATGAAAATCAAATTTATTAACCAATGGAGGCCTGGATTTGGAGTCACCCCCAAAATTAAAGTGGAAAAACACACTACAGGCTGATCCAACTTTGATGTAATGGCCTTAAAACAAGTCAAAATGAGGCTTAGTATTGTGTGTGGCCTCCACGTGCCTGTATGACCTCCCTACAACGCCTGGGCATGCCCCTGATGAGGTTGCGGATGGTCTCCTGTGGGATCTCCTCCCAGACCTGGACTAAAACATCCGCCAACTCCTGGACAATCTGTGGTGCAGTCTGTTGGTGGATGGAGCGAGACATAATGTCCCAGATGTGCTCAATCGGATTCAGGTCTGGGGAATGGGCGGGCCAGTCCATAACTTCAATGCCTTCATTTTGCAGGAACTGCTGACACACTCCAGCCACATGAGGTCTGGCATTGTCCTGCATTAGGAGGCACCGGTCATGCTGAAGGATGTTGCAGGCAGCAGATCGCTCTCCACGGCGTCTCCAGACTCTGTCACGTCTGTCACATGTGCTCAGTGTGAACCTGCTTTCATCTGTGAAGAGCACAGGGTGCCAGTGGCGACTTTGCCAATCCTGGTGTTCTCTGGCAAATGCCAAGCGTCCTGCACGGTGTTGGGTTGTGAGCACAATCCCCATTTGTGGACGTAGGGCCCTCATACCACCCTCATGGAGTCGGTTCCTAACCGTTTGTGCAGACACATGCACATTTGTGGCCTGCTGGAGGTCATTTTGCAGGGCTCTGGCAGTGCTCCTCCTGTTTCTCCTTGCACAAAGGTGGAGGTAGTGGTCCTGCTGCTGGGTTGTTGCCCTCCTACGGCCCCCTCCACATCTCCTGGTGTACTTGCCTGTCTCCTGGTAGCGCCTCCAGCCTCTGGACACTACACTGACAGACACAGCAAACCTTCTTGCCACAGCTCGCATTGATATGCCATCCTGGATGAGCTGCACTACCTGAGCGACTTCTGTGGGTTGTAGAGTCCGTCTCATGCTACCACGAGTGTGAAAGCACAATCAACATTTAAAAGTGACCAAAACATCAGCCAGAAAGCATTGGTACTGAGATGTGGTCTGTGGTCCCCACCTGCAGAACCACTCCTTTAATGAGTGTGTCTTGATAATTGCCAATAATTTCCATCTATTGTCTATTCCATTTGCACAACAGCATGTGAAATTGATTGTCAATCAGTGTTGCTTCCTAAGTGGACAGTTTGATTTCACAGAAGTTTGATTTACTTGGAGTTATATTCTGTTGTTTAAGTGTTCCCTTTATTTTTTGAGCAGTGTATATACACACAGTGGGCTGTGCATCTTTTTCCACCATGCTGGTACTGTAACTCTGCTCTATTCACTTCAATACTAGGCACAGTCCATAAACAAAAATGGTGTGATTTATTGAAGAAAAAATTTCTTCCAGAGAGATGGGCACTTTTTACTGCTAATTTGCTCGCAGGATTCTCTGGGACCGTGTCTTTAGGCTGTTCTGCAGTATTACCCTATGAGCAACACCCCCATGAAAAGTGGCACCAGATAAAACATTTCATAACTCTAGAACCGTATGGCAGTTTTAGAAGAAAAAAAAATAACGCAGTACTCAAAGGAACTGCAACAGTAAACTAAGAGCAAAAAACGGCCGCTTTTGTCATGTTTACAAAATGCATGAGCCAGTGGCTACCAATTTGGTTTAAAAAGGTTCTTGCATTTTCCGAAGAATGAGATTCATAGTCAAAATGTGCAGAAATAACAGAATTGCTGGTTGCTGCAAAGAAATAGGAGCGATCGTATGTGAATGTGTATGGAGGTCATTGACACATAAAAAACAATATTTTGCAATGTACATACATTGTGTCTACATAACATTTTCTTTATTCTTTTTGTGACTATGTGATTTACTTTATTCAGTTGTGGCAGATAAAAAAACATGACACTAACTATGTATATATGTCAGATATCTCATTATATCATTTATGAAAAAAAACAAAAAAGACAATGCACAGTTTTTCATTTAGCACAGAATAATTACTGGCCCTCCATGTTTATTGATGTACCTATATCTGGAGAGCTTGACGCTAAAAGATGAAGAACTTCAGAGCTCAAAAGAGTCTACAGACCCCTTCATTTTAGTAAAGAGTTGGGGTCTTCTCGGTTCCCCAACAGTGATATCTTCGTACGTTTCTATATGAAATGGTAACAGTTGTGGTATATCTAAACCAAAAGATTTCACATGATATTGCTTTGGATCACAGCTGAATTAGGGAGTGGGTGATTTGGAGGCCAATGGAAGATAGCCATGGTGAGAGGTTTGAAATGTGTGTGCCAGAAGAAGGGACCACATTGTGTCACCTTCAATTCAATAACTAAAATAAAATTAGTTAATAAGAATTCAGTATGGTAAGTTCATTTTTTTGGACCAAGTTATGCATTTCTCCATTCTGTTTCTCTTTTCAGGTCCGTTGGCTCCCTCCTTCAGATGCTACTTCTCAGGGCTGGAAATCCCGCCAGTTCTGCTGAGTAATGTGTAAGTACTTATATTTCTTTATATATCGGAAGCTTCTAATATAAGGAACTAGTTATGTTATTGGGACACCAACATGGATTTGATCGTTAAAACGTTCGTCTCATTTGAAGATATAATAATAATATTTGCCATTGGAAATTTATGAGTGAATGTTGGTTTTAAAACTTAACAGAATTGTTAAAGTGTAGATCTTTTTTATTAACATGAGAATCGGCCTCATGTTTGATGTCTGTTATTACATGAGGTGACATCATTCATATATAAGCAGATGACCTAATCTTCTCGCCCCTTATCTTCTACATAAACATTCTGCACGACTAATGTAACTTTATTTTCTCTAATAACATGTATAAGAGAAGAAATTACAGATTATGATCCTGAGATCCTTTACATTGTAGAAGTAGTGCACTTGGCCTTGTACTTGGAGCACTTTCATTCAGCCTCTGGCACCATCTTAATATCATTTGACAGCGGCTCGTGCATGCTCGGGGTTGGGCATAATGTCGCTTGATATAGCTGCATACGTCAGACAACAAAAAGTTGAGAGCAAAGACAGGCTCTGTACACTAAGCATTTCTATTAACCTTACAGAGGTCTGTGCTACTCCCATTTGTATACTTGCTTAAAGGGGCTATCGGGTCAGATAATATTAATGACCTATCCTTAGAATAGGTAATCAATGTCAAACACCCAGCACCCTCATCGATCAGCTCCTATTATCTCCAGAAAACATTGAATGGACCTGTGCTGTATGTCTTCGTTCAATGTGTAGCGCCTGCTGCTTCGTACTGCACATTAGCTCCTATTGAACAGAATAATAACAGCAGATCTGCAGTACCCACCAGTGGTAGCTACATATCGAATGAGGCTTTGTTCAACATCTAGTTCTGGCCATCGGAGATCATAACAGTTGATTAATTGGGGTGCTAGGTGTCGGACCCCCACCAATCTGATGTTGGTGACCTAGTTTAAAGTGTACTTACACTGCAAGATTACTGTGAATGAACATTCGTAGGAACGCCCGGTTGATGATGATCTTGCAGTCATTCATGATCTTTTGGTTTTCATTAGAGATGAGCGGATCGCTTCGCACAACCCTAGTTGCAGTCCATGTCAATGCCCTCTGGCTGTGGACAGGAGCTGCACATATTTCCTTACCATCCCGGATCCCAGGCTTATGATTAACCGAGCGGGAACATATCACATGTGCGCTACACATATGACGTTACATCAGACTCTAATGCCACGCTGGAAACCCAGAAGCTATGGAGATTCACACAGCTCCTGTCCACGGCCAGAGAGCTCTGACCAGAACCGGGGTTGCGCACAGTGACCTAGTTCTTGGTAGAGATCGACAGTCATTTAATGCTGAAAAATTGGGTAATGTAACCTACCTCAAGTGTAAGAATTAAAACATGAAGCATACTGGTGAGATGACCAATTTATCCATTTGTCCTTTTGCACCTACCCAACGAATACAATTACTGGAAAAATAATTACTAAAGCAGTAGTACAGTATTAGTAGTTATCAATGGTAGTAAATTAAAGGTAAATAATGAATGTATTGGTTGTATAAAAAGCATACTGCAAAACAATAATCCTTACTAAATGAACAAACGGAATAAATTACTGGAAAAAAAAACAATATTCAGGATGAGAAAATGAAATGTAGAAAGGTATTTGAAAGACGTGCATCTAAGCAAACAGCTATTGCCCGAAAAGTGATTATCTAGTAGAAATTGAGGAATTACTAAATGTGACATAGTTACTGCAATGCAAAGCTCCTTTCTGGTTGTGTTGGTGATCACACAATGCTGAGGACATTACATGGCATAGTGTTGAGTTTTTGCTATCTGTAATCTCCTGTTTAATCTATCACCCATTTATAAACATTAGCTAGATTTAGAAATGTATAAGCCCCGAATAGCAAATATCATTCTAATAATGCCAAATGCAGGATGGGTGTGTGTTACCGGTAGAGAGAGGGAGAGGAAATTGGGTGAAAAGTAGAGAATGTCCTCGTGAAAGTGAGATACTTCGGAGTTATGATGCAACTTGTCTGATTTCTGTGCACAATTCGTGGTAATAATGAACAATCATCCAGACTCTCATTCCTCAAATCCATCTATAAATAGAATTTATTTTCTGCGAAATCTCAATAAAAGCCTGCATGCTGAGCATTTGGTCATTTTCTTCAAACTCGCATCCCTAATAGATGGAATTGTCAGACATGTCACATAACAGAGCATAGCAAAAAGATGTGTTAAAAGTCTGAGCCTGCCTGTTTGCAAAGCCATTAAATGAATTCATTAGGCAAGTAACATATCCAAGCTGTCTTTGCACTAAGCTACTAATTAATGGCAAAGTATAGGCTGAGGAATTCGAGACCCTTGTATAACCCAAAACATATTTGACAGGTGGTTGACTACAAAGATAAAACACCCCTCTGCCGGTGGTAGGCCAATAAATATTTACTTTAATTTCAATCTGTTATTATCCGCAAGGCATGTTCTTCCTACATTCCTTATCCTCTCCCCATTCACCCATGACATTTAAATTGTCTATGGAACAAAACCGTGTTTCTACAACTCAGTAATATGCGTGTGTGTTCCATTGAGTCACTTCTAAGCTTTTTATGCAAGGTTTGTGGCAATTTACATTTTAGATCATATTCAATAATACACAAAATAGCAACCTAATACATAGGCATCATAATACAAATACATAGTGATGTTAAACTAATCAAAAATATCCTGTGTTACATGTCCGATCTGGAAAGGACCTGAATGGCCTTCTAGACTTTATTCTTGCTTCCACGTCTTATCCTTACGTACAGGTAATGTGCTTGGAAACATCATCTGAATAAGACAGTCAAAATGTAAATTAGTTGTCTAAATTTAAAAAATGTAAAAGAAAAGGATGGAAAAACCATGAAAAAAATGTATTCTCAACCCACTTTAATACCTGTGAGTCCAGCTCAGGTCTTTCTAGTGTTCTCTGGTAGAACAGGAAGCAACAGAGTCCCGTTCTTATGGCCACTTTGTAACGGGGGGCAGGGTGGTAGTCATGGTCGAGTGGCACATCTTCATCACTCTGGCCCGCTACAGGAAATCGTGCATTGTGGGGATGCATGTGACTCGCCCCCTGGGCCGTGGGGCACCCGGAACCGGGCTTCAGTGCAATGTTGGGGGTAGTAGTGGCAACCCGATCCCGTGGCTCAGGGTGGTCAGACCAAATGCTGTGGCAGTCTATTTGTAGAGTTTTGAATGTCCGACTACGCCACCCGTGGATTACGGTCAGGGATGACCGCCGCTGCAAGGCAGACCGCTGAGGCTGATGTTGGTATGCAGCACAGGGATAGGATAACTCCCCACCGGAAGAGTGTAGCCTCAGGGCAGTGTAATAGGATGCTGGGGGTGATGGTGCAGACCGCAATAATAAGGGTTCAGAGTCTGCTTCAAACAGTCCAGGGTCTTTATTGTAGTTAGCACTAATGACCCAACAGGAGTACAGGGTAGGAATGGGCCTGGGTGTCTGAGAGCATTCGGGCGAGCCCCACTGGTCAGGGTGAGTGGGTAGGCCTACCGTTCTCTCTCTGCCCTTGCTGACTATTCCCCTTTTCGTGGTGTGATAGCCCACGTCCCTGAGCTGGCCGTGTACTACGCCTGTATGGCTTGCGACTCGGGCCTTAGGTACCTGTTGCTTCTCCGTGCTGTACCGGTCCCTCTGTGTGGCGGAGCCTCCAGGCTTCTCAGGCCAAGGGACCTAAAATCCCTCGCAGGTTGGTCATCTGCTGCCGGGCTTGCAACCCTGACAGCCTCGGACCCCAGTGTCCGGTTGTGTAGTTCTCTCTCAGCCAGGACCGGCTCTCGTCGCCTCTGTCCCTGGCTTGCTGTTCCTCCTCTGCCTCCCGGACTCCTCAGCTGCTGCTGACCTGTCCCTTTCCTCTGGGAACCCTTCTGGATGTTTCAGAAGTGGGTCCTGGTCTCTCTAATCCTGCCCTCAGTTCCAGCTTTTATAGGGGCAGCCTGCTCCCCCTACTGGCCTGGGACAGGAGGTGCTGCATGCTAATGGTCCCTAACCAGGGAACCTCCCTCCTGCTCTCAGACACAGCCTTTAATATTTGTGGCATCCAGGCCTGGGGTGACACATTCCCCCCTAGTAAATTTTAGTACTCCGGGACTAAACAAGAAACACAAATACAGGGTATAAATGCATGACCATAAACACAACAGGGAAAGAAATAACAAACAACACCACATATTGAGTTCTTTAGGTCACAGTGTGGTCTGTGACTGGGTGTCCATATCACCAACAAAAGAGGAGGGTCACAGTATGATCCGTGATCGGGTGTCCATTTCACCCAATAAAGCTTTTATAGGGGCAGCCTGCTCCCCCTACTGGCCTGGGACAGGAGGTGCTGCATGCTAATGGTCCCTGACCAGGGAACCTCCCTCCTGCTCTCAGACACAGCCTTTAATATTTGTGGCATCCAGGTCTGGGGTGACACACATGTGTGACGATGCTTCCAGATCTGTGATCTCCACAGTCCACGTTAATGCACTGGCTGCAGAACCGTCCCGTTTAACCCTCTCAGTCAAGAAGCCAAACTAGCTGTTAGAAACTGTGTTCTTTTTATGCGCAGTCAAACTGGTAAACAGAGAGTAACAGGTTATGCAATCTTTATCTTTTCCCACACAGTACATCGGCTCCATTCTTTGAGTTACAGTCTGCAATTTGTTTCTGGCAACAGGTATGGCACAGGAATAAGGGGAGATCTTAAATGCCTGCATTTTCCTTAGGCGTAGGGTCATACGGGTCCACGTGTGTCGCTATTCCCTGATACCCTGTGTCCTGCTTACAATAGTTTTCGAACTATAAGATGCACGGGACCATAAGACGCACCTAGGTTTTAGAGGAGGAAAATAGAAAAAAAATTGAAACAAAAAATGTGGTCATGATGCACTGTTATGGGGACAAGTCTGCTGCTGAAACTGTTATAGGGGTAATGTCCCCCAATTCTGAACTAATAAATCCCCATCCTTATATACGTGGCCCCCATCCCTATCCTGGCATACATGGTCCCCCATCCCCATTCTGGTATACATGGTCCCCCATCCCCATCCTAGTATACATGGCCCCCCATCCTAATATACATGGCTTCCCATCCTGGTATACATGGCCCTCCATTCCGTTATACATGGCCCCCTATCCTGGTATACATGGCCCCCTATCCTGGTATATATGGCACCCCCCATCCTGGTATATATATGGCACGCCCCATCCCCATCTTGGTATTCATGGCACCCCCCATCCCCATCCTGGTCTATATATGGCATCCACCATCCCCATCCTGGTATTCATGGCACCACTCCATCACCATCCTGGTATTCATAGCCCCCTCACGCAGGACACATGAAAATAATAAAGGATTCTACTCACCTTCCCTCTGCTCCAGCACTGTGTCCTGTTCTGATGCCACCAGCTAACATCAGTGTGTGAGTAGCGCATGACATCACAGACATGCGCCCTCACACGCTCAGGTCAGCTGCCGGAAAATTCACTCCTCCCCACGCCCGGTACTATGGGTGTGGGGAGGAGTGAATATTCATGCTCTTTAATAGCGCCCACACTGATAGCTGCAGCCGCGGCTCCTGCAGCTGCTCGGCTATCACGTGCCCGCTACTAAAGAGCATGAATATTCACTGTTCTCCATGCCCATGGGAGTGGAGAACAATAAATATTCATGCTCTTTAGTAAAGGGCACACTAGACCGCCGAGCAGCTGCAGGAGCCGCGGCTGCAGTTATCAATGTGCGCGCTATTAAAGATCATGAATATTCACTCCTCCCTATGCTCATAGTCCCTCCCACCGCTGGCTTCAGTGCATAGAGATGGGAGGGACTATGGGTGTGGGGAGCAGTGAATATTCATTTTCTTTAGCAGCGGGCTCAGTGTGATCTGCAGCAGCTGGCTCCTGCCTCTGTGACCTGCTGCCATCCTCCCATCCTCACCATCCATAGCCGGACAACCATCCACAACTGTATATCCGAACAATAAGACGCACCCCCAACTTTCCTTCAAAATTTTGGAGGAAAAAATGCCTCTTATAGTCCGAAAAATATGGTATATCAGTCCCAGGGTCCGCTCGTAGAAACGTTCTCCCTGTTTCAGTGCTCACAGCAGGGCGATACCTTGTTCCAAGGTCTCTTTCTCGCTGGACAGTACCTTCAGTACCCACAGTAGGGCGCTACCTCATCCTAAGGTCCCCTTCTCGCTGGACAGTACACTTCCTGGACTTCTAAGCCTTTCTCTTGCAGGTTCCCCACTTGCCTGTGTCATCCTGCCGCCTCTGTAACTAGATCATCTTCCTCATGAGCCTTGTAGTTCCACACTAGGAAAAACCTGTTTTGCCTCTTTCCCTTCCTCTTCTTGACTGACTAAAATGGATTCCCTTTTCCCAGAATCCCACAGAACTCCCTCCCACTATGGGCCATACTTCTAGTTGACCCTCACACTGTCTTTGTGCCTGCTGTCTGTCCCTGCCATGTTATTGGGCAGATTTCACCTTTCCCCTACATTCTATACAGGAGTGAAAAGAAAGACAGTGACATCGTGTGGCCATTGATTAGTACTGCAGCCCACAGGGAAATTAGCAGTTGTTACCTGAAGAAAACATATCGGAGCGAAACATTCACATGCTAATCTATACCCCAGATACAGAATGTTCAAGTTCATGGTCCCTTTAAGGGTAGCCCGTCACAACAAGGGCTCGCATGGCACAGTCCACAGTTCTTTTCTTCCAACCTGGCACAGCTCATCGGGTTATTCTTCCCCTCTCCCCCCCAACAAAAGTCCTTAGGACCTTTGCACAGACTGTACAGACCAGCCTGTGTGGCAAGCACACAGTCTTGGGGGCAAAGTCCTTTTATGGGATTGGGCACAGTCCTCAGTGAAGGGTGTGCAACCGTCTTGCAGCTGCAAAGTCCTCCAATCCAGTCAGGGAGTAAAACAAACGTCAGACATCCGCAGCTAACAACAAGGGAGTCCCGTACAGTCTCTCCATCCCTTTAAGGGAGAAAAAAAACAAGAGGCCTTATGGCCAAAAAGCTTTCATCAGTGCTTTTTATTTCCTTCTTGCAAACAAACTGAGGCGGGATGCCTCAAACTTGAGTCAGTCCTTAAGACCCGACTGGTCTCTCCAACTGGACCAATTTTCCTGGCTATTCAGCCAACTTGCGGAAACTGTAGAGGCACTTCTGCCTATGGCAACTTTCTGTTTTCCCTCTCATGGGCCTCTCAGGTCTCGGATTGCACCATAGTTCGGTTCATCAGCCTTATTAATCCCCGTTTGTGCCTCCTTCGGCACACTTTGATCACCTCAGCAGTAGATGCGGTATTCACGGACCACCTGTGTTTCCTCTGCATGGTCTCATCCCACTGCCTTCTGGGCCTTCGTCACAACCCCGACACTCAATATGCAGGCTTTTTCCCAAGCAAAAAAAAATGATAGGACATGTTGAAACCCAACATGCTCAATCCTTCCATTAAACATCAGGGGAGCTACAATCACTAGTATTCCAATCCCACTGATATTGATGAGTTTAGCTGAGTTATTTGTCAATGATCATCTAAAGGGGTTTGAGCACTACGGAGCCATGATGTTTTTCAAATCCATGAAGGCCCAAGATTACCGACTTAACCAATCTTCTCACACTACCTTTGACTTATCAGGAGATCACTTACACTGAATTTCACCATTAAAGGGGTATTCCCATCACCAAGATGCTGTCCCAATATGTAGTAGGTGTAATAATAATATTAGCAAATACCTCCAATTAGAAATGTAGTATAGTTCTTCTGATTCGCTATGATGCTTACTCTATGTGCAGGGCATTGCAGTAGCTTACCGTAGTTATCCATGGTTACCTCCACTCATATCATGACCATTACTTTAGCTAGCTGTTAGTAGTCGTCACCATGGATACCTAAAGTACTGATCTGTCTTGCACATGGGGTAAGCGATATAGCGAATCAGAAGAACTATATTACATTTCTAATTGGAGGTATTTGCTAATATTATTACTACATCTACTATATATTGGGATCTTAGAGATGGGAATACCCCTTTAAGCTACAGAACTATAGCAGACTATAGGAACTATAGGAGGACCAGTCAAAATCTTTACTCTCCTTTATAACCTCCTGTTGTGAAAGTTGTATCTTTGTATCAAATTAGATTATCACTTTGTAATGTAATATAGTTTTTAAACATATTCAAAGAAAGGACTACGCCTAATCCAATTAATAGTGAGCAATGAAATGGTTAATTTTATGTTTGTCTTTTTTTAACTTTTCGATTTGACATAATCCCTTAATACATTCCAGAAGAGGATAAGCAGCACCGAAGTGATACATTCATATGATGTCACTGGTATGAAATGAGTGGGGGTCACATACCTTCCACTCTTAGGTCAGTTACATTAGTTTTAGGATCTCTTTCTTACATTACCATGTTACAAGGGCTCTTCCTTCCATCTTTGTATCTTACATTGTAGAACATGCAAACCACATGAGCAAATCACTGTGATTTTACTAAAGGAACAACAGGAAGTAACAATGGAAGGTAGTCCATCTACTGAGGTCATAAAAATGTTGACTTTTTTTGTATGGAAGGGAAATATATGGACAACTTGAGTCTACACGCCAACGTCTATCACGCAACAGCAATTCTCAGACACGTTGCGCAACCAGAAACATCTGTGCAAATTGTCTTAGACTTGCTGTTGCGCAAATATTTTAAAGCTATGATTTTGCTGTGAAAAAAAATGGCCAAATTGCAGATAAGTCGCATGTAGATCGTGGTTGCATGAGATTTGCATTGAAGTCTATGGCAAGTAAGTTACTTGCGACCAGCGACTGAAAAGCCAACACATTTGGAAACCTATGCTACTCTGTGTCGCAGTTAGTTGCAACGCAGCACCATAAGAAAGCATTAGATTCAATGTTGCAACGCAACACTGCGATTTCAGTGTTGCGCATCCTAAGAATAAGCCATCAATATAAAGCACTGGACAAGTATTCCCATCTCAATATCTTATCCCATTCAATATGTAGGAGGTGTAATAATAATAATATTAGCAAATATCTCCAATTAGAAATGTAGTATAGTTCTTCTGATTCGCTATGTCACTTACCCCATGTGCAGGGCATTGTAGTAGCTTAGATATCCATGGTTACGACCACTCATATAGTGACAGTTTAGTTAGCTGTTAGTGGTCATCACTATGGATACTTAAACTACTGCAATGCCCTGTACATTGGGTAAGCAACATAGCGAATCAGAAGAACTATACTACATTGTTAATTGGAGGTATTTGCTACTATTATTATTACACTTACTACATATTGGGATGGAATTTTAGAGATGGTGTTACACACACACGCCGCCTAAGTTCAGATAGGGGCGAGACGGGTTTCATGAATTCTTTGAAATCCTGGGGGAACCATTACTCAGGGCGACCATAGGCTGCAGCTTCTCTCAGGCACATGATAGATTCAGTTGCTGACCAGACACATCTGACAAGAGTCTTTTTCCACAGTTTAACAGTGGAGTTTATTCAAGTACGACCAGTACCATTTAACTCTTTGAAGAAACAGGCTTCACCACAGTACAGTCTATTAAAGCAGGTACAGTAATGGCAGTCTCTTCAGTAGCACAGTTCAGCATCAGCACAGGTTAGATCTCTTTGCAGCACACTTCTATGCATACACAAACACAGGCTTTTCCTTCACAAGGACACAATAGTACACAGCATTCTTTATCCTGCATGGAGAAGGAGGGGGGAGGGTTTGATGAGGGAGATGATCCCTGTGACACAATTCCTTCCAGTCCTTATCTTCCTGCCCGATAATACTCTGCACTGTTAGTTGAGGGAGTTTATCTGACCTGTGTTTAGTTTCTCTCCTGATCTGAATCCTGTTCAGTTGCCTTCTGTCAGATCCAGATAACACACCACCTCTCTCTTAGGCTTCAGCCAGACTACAATAACAAGTTCCCCACAATCCCCCTGGGACTCTGCTAAAACTCTCTCTGTCTCCTGTGACTGTGTTAACCCCTCTAGTTGCTGGATGTTTCTGAAGCACAACACTTCCTGTCTCCTGTGCTTGTGTTATTTGTAATAGTTGCTGGATGCTTTTGAAGCAACAGCACTACTTCTGCATCTCACAATCGAAATACCCCTTTAAAGAGTAACTAAACCTTTATCACTTTTTATATATTTAAGTGCCCTTTTAATCACAAGCAGATAGGTGGGCGGCCCTGTGATGAGACTCCCCATTGATCATTCAAAGCCCCCACCTTGCTGAGGTGCACAGCTCTGGCAACAGGAGTGCCGCGATCTTGCCTGAGGGTGCACACAGAGCGGGGTACGGGTTCAATTGAAATCATAGTCGACAAAACCTCTGCTTTGTTCCCTATGGGACATTGTCAGTAGTGTCAGCGGTCCAGGTACCAGGTATCATTTACTGTAAGCCGGTAATATGAAGAGGAGCACTGTTATAATAAACTATCCTAATCTCAGCAGTTGAATTACATTATGAAAAAAACATTTTTTTCACACTGTATGACCTGATTTACAGATCATGGAAGTACAAGTCATGGCATGTAAGGTCTAAAATAAAAGACAAAAAGAGAACATAAAATCCTGCTTACCTGATGACAAGTTAATGCCGACCTGTTAACATGATAATTGTGACATGTTCTCATCAGTGTTGGATCTCAAGTAGTATTCTGCTGTTAGTATTAAGGCGTACAAGATTTGGTGACCGAACACATGAGATTCCTATTGGCCAGATCTTGTTTAGCCAACAGCTGTCTGCCCGTTCCACCATTCCTATGAACAGTCACCCAAGCATTCCTGTGTTTTTAATGGCGGTGGCTTGTCTACCTGGAGAACAAAAGGATTGGGGTTATAAATTAAACTGGCTATCCTTGTCTCCCCCGCCACCTGACATGATCTGCACCCAGACACATCAGCTGGTCAGTCTGTCCCGCCAAAATCAGCAGATTCGGACAACTTTAATATATTGTATCAACTTCACACTATTGGATTCAAGAAAAGCTGCCAGCGTAAAATAAAAAAATATATTTATATAATGTTAAAACCAAGTATTCAGTATTCGTTTTCAAAACGTTTTCCAGCAAAACCAACAGAAGAGAATTAATTAACTACATTCATAAAAAATATAATAATGATCATGATGATTTGTATATTCTCCCCGTGTTTGTGTGGGTTTCTTCCAGGTTCTCTAGTTTCCTCCCACACTCCAAAGACATACTGGTGGGGAATCTAGATTGTGAGCCCCAATGGGGACAGCGATGATAATGTCTGTAAAGCGCTGCAGAATTAATGGCGCTATATAAGTGAGTAAAATAAATAAATAAATGATGACAATGTGTTACTCAATAGGACTCCTCACTCTGGCATTGCATCACCTAAACTGCAGCATCATAACAAAATAACGAGCAGGTCCATGGAGCCATCTCCTTATCCATAGACTGGATGGAGATTGAGACCCCAATACTTCCTACGGGTCTTGCGCACCATCTGGGCATGGGCAAGGAGATGTATTAACCTCTTAATGATGGTGCATTTTACTCCATTGAACTGTCTTTTGAGACCGATCTTAATAAATTACCTTAATGTATTATGCTAAGTGCAGGGAGTCTGTTAGCACAAAATGACTGTTCAAACCAAGCAGTTTGGTGCACCTTCCCACCTACTTGTTTTTCAACTATCTCCATCCTTCTCTGTCTGTATAAAGCCAGAGCTGTCAATCAAAGAAGAGATGGGCAGAGATAAATGGAAAACAATTAGGTAACGTGGTCCACTGAACTGCTCGGCAATGGCGCAATGTGAGCCTGTGCTTGGTTTGAACAGTCATTTTGTGCTGATAAACTCCCTTTTAAATAGCTTGAGTCGTCCATGTAATTTAACGAGAAAATCTGAATTCTTCTTCCTGCTCACAGATATTTTCTAAGAAAGATTAATTAAGAACCTACTTATATACTCTAAACAGAACACATTGTACGCCTGGCAATGGCACAGAACGGCATATTTTCTTATAAAAATATTGACACACACAACAGAAGAATATTTAATAAATAGACTCCTCGCCAATATCCTGCTATCTTATGATTAATAAAAGTAATTAGACGAGGAAGACGACGTGACATTTTCTTTATTTCGGTGACTGTCGAGTGTCTTCTCTGAGGTTTCATTAACTCTTCTGGATGAACCTAAGGATGTGGGAATTTAGGATTTATCTTCTGTGTTGGCCACAATTTTGATTTTATTGAAGTAGAATTGATTATTGGTTTCACAGGTATTAAAATGACTAAATTGAAGCTTCTTTTTTTACAGGTATCAGGTGTGTGATGGCGGCTATAGTTTCTCTTGCGGGTATTGATGTATTTATTATTCATTGTTGGCCACTGGAGTCTCAGGCTATCCATCAAAACAGTGTGCTGGTAAGTTACAGGTCCCTTGGGAATCCACTGGAAATGTATGCTGGATATGAGTCATGGTTTCCATACTTCCTCCATTTTCATACATTTATATATGTTATTTGACCTTTGAATTCTGACTCACACAACAATATACTGAAGAACGGCATTGTGGTACCGAGAGCATGGTGTGCCTATATATTGACTATATGACAGGTAAAAAGTAACTCACTCACTAGCACTTCCCTCATATACCTTATGGAATTTTGTAGGCATTAACGTTTTCCTAAATATGCCAACTGTGAGAAGGTTCACTGCAGAGAAAGACTTGTTACTATTCATAAAAAAAGGGAATCTGCTAGCAGGCTTTTGTTGTGTAATCCGAGAGCAGCATAATGTAGTGGCAGAGAGCCTGATTCCAGGGATTTGTCACTTACTGGGCTGCTTGCTGTAGTTTTGCTAGAATCCCTGTTTTCCCTTCTATAGCTGTAGCAGTGCTCAGAATACTGAGCTGTGTATAACCCCGCCCACACCACTGACTGGCAGCTTCCTGTGTACACTGTGCATTGTCAACAAGCTACCAATCAGTGGGACGGGGCGGGGTTACATAGATTAGCTGGACTGCTCTGCACGTGAGACCTAGTCCTGTAGTGATAATCTCCCGCTGATAAAACACAGAACTACAGAACACAGCCTAATAAGTGACAAGTGGAATCAAGGTCTCTGTCCTTACATTATGCTTCTCTCAGATTAAGTAGCAAAAACCTGGTGACAGATTCCCCTTAACTCATACACATGCTAGTAATACTGTATAGCTATAATCTAGAAATACTAGTGTAATATAGAAAAGTAAGTAATCCATTTGATATTATCGAAATTTCTGCATTGATTACTAACAAAATATGGTCTGATTGTTCTCTCCTTCATAATTATTATTAGAGCAGTTTAATTGCATTAATAAAACACAGACAGTTATATTGTATATTTCTTTTATGAAACACATTGCGCAAACATCCTCTGTAGTGGGAGAAAATGTCAGTAAACCCTGGAATTTTCTAACCTTTAGATCCCCCGTAGCAGCAATCAGCCTTAGCTGCAAATGGGATTTGCATGATGTTAGGAGGAATTTAGAACCATTCCTCCCTGCAAATATGTTTCAGGACACTAATATATCTGGAATGCCTTGTCCACACCGCCCTCTTCAAGTTATGCAGCATCTTCTTGATAGGGTTAAAAAGGTATTCTCAAGTTTGAAAGTAATCCCCTATTCTTTGGATAGAGGATAACTTCCCAATCAGTGGGGGTCCGGCCGTCATTCATTATTAATAGGACTACCAAAGATAGCTGAGAACTGCGCTTGGCTGGTCTTTGTCACTCTCATAAGAATGAATGGAGCAGCAGTGTGCATGATTGACCACTGCTCCATTTACACGTGGCTCTTCAGAGCCCTGGTTTTGGGAAAGGCCAGGATCCCAGTGGTTGGACCATCCAGGGTTAGGGGATAAATTTCAAACTTGAAAATAGCTCTTTAAGGTCAGGACTCCGACTTGGTCATTCCAGAGCTTAAATTGTCTTTTTCAACCATTCTTTAATGTTTTTACTTATGTTCTATGGGTCATTGTTTTGGTGTGTCTTGTGTTGCATCAACTTGAGGTCATTGTCTCCAGACATAAGTCTTTAAGATGCTTTTGATACATCTTTAAATGCACTGTTCCCTCAAAAAGTGCAAGACATCAAGACCCCATTGTCAACAAAGTAATACCAAACCATGATGCTACATCCATCATGCTCTCCCTCTCTTTCTTCACCACTTTTTCACAATTGCCAGTTGTGCTCTTGGAGTAATCTTAACAGTGTGCCCACTCCTAGGGCACCAGACCAGAATTCTTCTCCAGTTGTGGATAGTTTGAGACGATTTGTCAGTAATGAGGCTTGTGTGTCTTTATTGGGCACAGCGCTTGTGAATCCCATACTTCCAATCTCATCTCCTTAATTGAGACATCATTGTGCCAATTAGCTTCTGACACAGTGTAGTTCTTGTCTAGAACACAAACACAATATAATATCTGTGCCAATAATAGTTTATTGTTATCAATTAATACAATGCAAAGTGAATGAACAACAGAGAAATCTAATGAAGTTTTGGAATGAACTCTACAGGAAGATTGTTCCAAACATCTTGGAAAACTAACCACAGATCTTCTGTCAATTTAGGCTTTCGTACATTTTTCTGTCTCTTCATGTAATACAATACAGACTTGATGTTTTGGAGATCAGGACTCTGTGAGGGGCATATCATCACTTTCAGGACTCCTTGTACTTCTTTACTCTGAAGATAATTCGTAATGACATTGGCTGTATGTTTGGGGTCGTTGTCCTGCTGCAGAATAAATTTGGAGCCAATCAAACGCCTCCCTGATTGTACTCCATGATGGATAAGTATCTGCCTGTATTTCTCAGCATTAGAGAACAACAATAAATGGGCAACGTTGATGCCGAGGTCAGCCAATGACACTTAGTACAGCAGATGAAAGACTCATTGTGCTTACTATGCGATGATATGAAGAGAGAGAAGGATTTACTCAAGTCTACATCTACAGAAGATCTGTGGTTCGTTCTCCAAGATGTTTGGAACAACCTCCCTGCTGAGTTCCTTCAAAAATGGTGGCAGAAAAAAAGTTTATCTAGAAGAATTGATGCTTTGATATTTGTTTTTTTTTTTAAGACAATGGTCAGACCAAATATTGATTTGATTTAGATTTCTCTTTTATTCATTCACTTTTGTTAGTTGATAAAAATAAACGTTTTGACAACCTTTTCGAGTATGCCTCAAACGTATGCCCCAGATGTAACATATTCTATGAATGACAGAGGATAGCAGCTCATACAAGTATGGTACACTCTGTTCCTTTTCCACTCTTAAGTTATTGTTAAGACGTCAGCACTGTGCAACCTGTTTGGAAGGGGTTAATCAACAGAGCATTTATCAGTAATGTCAGTGCCAGAAAAGGTTGACAGATTTATATTTTGTTATAAAACAGAATATGATTTAAAAAGCCTGACAAAGTGAAGCAAGATGCTCTTAAGGGCTCAGAGAATTTACCTCATACTCACAAATTACAGAGTTACTCTGAGTTTCTCGCATTTTACGCTGTTTACTCAATGAATCACTCGATTTAGTCAAAGATATTGGGTGCCAAAGAGACTTCTGACAGAACTACAGGTTAGAACAGATCCCAGTTTAAAGGTTCAGTTCATTATTTCAGCAACTTTATGTTTCTGGGTTACACATAGTGTCATCAGTAAAGAACATTCGGGGAGGTGATAGCATTCACTAAAAATGACAAAGGGCAAAGAAAGGAAGTTTACCTTAAACTGAAGCTCTTCCTAACTTCTGGAACCCCAACCAGAAGATGAATTATCCATTACTTTACCTATAGGATGCTTCATTAAACCCATATTCTAACATATTGGGGCTCTGCTAGAATACTGCCCAAAAAGCCTTAGTCAAGGTCTGTTTCAAAAATATGCCTTTTATAAGGGGTTATGATGATACTTCTCAATTTAGGCTATGATGCCAAAGGGTCTAAATACAGTTCTAAGGATGCCAAGATCCTTGAACTGTATTTTTTAGTATGCCAGTTTCTACATTGGTCCAACCCAAGATATGTCATACCTAGTGATGAGCAAGCGTGCTTGTTTAACCCTTTCACTGAGCATGCTCGGGTGCTTACTGAGTATCTTCGGCGTGCTCGTATAATATGTTTGAGTTCCTGCGTCTGCATGATTTACAGCTGTAAGACAGCCTGAACACATGCGGGGATTGCCTGTTTGTCTCATCTGATTAGAGTGTCTTCTTTTTTTTTAGCTCCCACTCCCGACCCCCACCCAAATACACACACACACACACACACACACACACACACACACTTCTATCAAACAAGGTCTCAAACACGCGGGCTGCATTCGACCCATGAGGCTGCATCATGCTGCCCGCAGATACTGGAGCTCACCGTGCCGATCGTGGCCCAGTCCAAGTGCCTCCGATGCCAGCTCCTCCTTTCAGCTGAATGCGCATCATTGGACGCACATTCAATTGAAATGTATTGCGGCGCAGAGACCATCTCTCTACACCGCAATACCAATACCAGCCACCAGTTAATCAGAGGCCGGTAGCTGATGTCGGCATGCCAGCGTGGGCAGCGTATGACGTCACTGCCACCTAGCAAAAAAAAAATATTTTTTTTTTTGCTATGTGTATGTGAAGAGCATTGGGGACATTTGCTACAACAAGGTGACTAGGATGGAGACATTGCTACAAAAAGGTGACCAGGATGGGAATATTGCTACAAAAAGGTGACCAGGATGGGGACATTGCTACATGAAGGTGACCCAAGATGAGGACATTACTACAAGAAGGTAACCAGTATGGGGACATTGCTACAAGAAGGTAATCAGGATAGGGACACTACTACAAGAAGGAAACCAGGATGGGGACATTGCTACAAGAAGGTAACCAGGATAGGGACATTGTCTACAAGAAGGTAACCAGGATGGGGACATTGCTACAAGAAGGTAACCAGGATGGGGACATTGCTACAAGAAGGTAACCAGGATGGGGACATTACTACAAGAAGGTAACCAGGATGGGCACATTACTACAAGAAGGTAACCAGGATGAGGACATTGTTACAAGAAGGTAACCAGGATGGGGACATTGCTACAAGAAGGTAACCAGGATGGGGACATTGTCTACAAGAAGATAACCAGGATAGGGACATTGCTACAAGAAGGTAACCAGGATGGGGACATTGCTACAAGAAGGTAACCAGGATGGGGACATTGCTACAAGATGGTAACCAGGATGGGGACATTACTTCAAGAAGGTAACCAGGATGGGCACATTACTACAAGAAGGTAACCAGGATGGGGACATTGCTGCAAGAAGGTAACCAGATTAGGGACATTGCTACATGAAGGTGACAAGGATGGGGACATTGCTACAACAAGGTAATCAGTATGGGAACATTTCTACAACAAGGTGACCAGGATAGAGACATTGCTATATAAAGGTGACCAGAATGGGAACATTACTATAAGAAGGTGACCAGGATGGGGACATTGTTACATGAAGGTGACCAGGATGAGGACATTACTACAAGAATTGCTATACGAAGGTGACCAGCTATAAAATCGTACCAGAATGTATATGATTTTAAAAAAAATGCCAAAAATTATCTTTTTTTTTTATGGAAAAATAAATGCGGTCACTAAAAATGTCATCTCATCCTGCAAAGAATTTTGCCCGTCAAATTTTTCTATGTGCGGCCCACATACCCAGCCGAGTTTGAGACCCCTGACCTTGATGCTTTGATTGTATATTGTGGCACCCCTGAGGGTTCAGTCGCCACAGAGGTACTGCACCTCATCCAGAGGTGTGGCATCTCCTTCTCTCAGGTAAGGATGGAGTACTGTCCGGGACCCTAACACCTGCACTCAACACTACACTACTCCAGGCCGGCTGGAAGGGCATTATGCACTTCTCTTGCTGCCCCGTCCCTGGCTGGAGTGGGGGGAACCAAAAGTGAGGGGGAACCAAGTAGTGAGTGTGGGTGGAGGACGCAGACCAGGGCAGCACTTGTAGAAGATACATATATATAGGGAGCCATCTTAGAAAAGTCAGTCAGTCAGTAAGAGAGGAAGAGAAGTGAGAGGAGCAGGGACTCTGCAGGAGCTCTGCTCGGGAGGCAGGCTCGGCCTGTCATGCCCAGGACCGAGAGAGGAGTGGGAGTTAGGGAGGAAGGCTCCAGGAGCTGAAGGGATCCCAGGGGGTACGGTGAGTGCAAGACGGCACCCGTATGCCCGAATCTGCCAGGCGTCAGAGGGATCAGGCCGCAAGAAGGGTACCGGTCCCTGGACTAGATGTGTTACTTCAGGTCTCAGCTAGAAAACCAGAGGCTTCTGCACTTTCAAGGTGCAGTTGCCACATCCGCACCTAAGCCGCCGAAAAGGGCACCAAGTCAGGTCCGGGAACTTCAAGTTGCCCAGAGGGATCTCAAGGTACCCGATCGGGACTTTGTGTGGCGGGGCACAGTGCAGGAGGGAGAGACCCAGCGTGGGAAGTTGCTAAGAAAGGAACATACAGAAAGGGGGTCCTGTTAAGTGCTCTTGAGATACTTGAGGGAGTGCTGAACCCCTGCCTGGTAAATGCAAGCCGACGTGGGAGGCTGACATCTGTACAGTGCACCTGAGGAACCTAAAAAACTGTGAGTAAACTCGGATGACTGCACTCCACTGTTTCTGTCAGTTATTTCTACCACGCTATCGCTCCTGCACTACAACGCCGAGCATCACCATCTGCACCTACACTGCCCTGGAGCTGTGCTCTGCCTGTGGAGAGCCGCACCAACCCAGCTGCCCTAACATCTGCTCCAGAGGTCTTCACCAGCGCCGGTACCCATTACCGGGAACCACAGGTGGCATCACGAGACAAGACTGTTATTCACCCCCCCAAGTAACAAACCCCCTTTTAAAGGCCAAGTTTGTTTCCGGCATTGTGACTGTATACCATATAATGCTGCAATCTACTTTTGATACATCGGCTTTTTATGGCGGCACTTCGGTGTAAAAACACTACATGGCAGTAGTGAAAGCGTAAATGTTCTTATCTCTTCATGTCTTAGTGGTTTTGATGTTATGGCTGATAAGTGCATATATAATACATTTTTGGATATCCTTTTCCATTTACACATACTGAACTGTACCATCGTTTGCTAACATTGCTCTCATTTTTCTCAAATACAGGCTACAACAACCGAAGACCACCCATCGATATTACATCATGATTCCTTCAAGATCCAACCAAGCCTCCATCACACATCTGCCTTTGTCAAGCTGACACTAAATGCAAGTGAATATCCCCTGCCCCTTGTACACTGTAAAGAACTGCAAGTGCCTTATATGAAAGTTTGGCTTGCCATTCATTGCGGTCTAGTTCACGCTTTCAACCCTAAGAGAACCATCCGGGATAATGTAACTAGCAGTCTCCGTCCCAAGAAATCTGCTGTGTTCAGAGACTCTAGGTTAATTAATGATAATACTTTTCAATACTTGTAATTAAAGAAAATTTCCTATTTTTTTTTTTTTTTTTTTAAATTTAAGCTGCATGTTTCTGAATATTAAAATATCTTGTTTAAAGAAAAGAAAACAGAAAACTAAAGAACTGTATTTTTACAATATGGAGATTGTTTGTTTGTGTGAGCTGTACATATTTTATGCACTAGATCGGCTTGACCCCAGTATTATTTGTACGGATATAACAGTAGAGGGAGTCAATCAGGGCAGAAAAGCAATTCCTAGTTGTACTTAATATTATAAAGTGGTTTATTTAATAAGAAACATTTCTCTGTCAGTCTATTATTTGTGAAATATGTTGTGTTGGAAACCTGTGGAAAGTGCGGTTAATTGATTTCCTTTACTGGTCAGTCAGTCCTGGTGCGGCACCCTACAGTCGGCTGGGACATTCCTGCCTCCATAATGACTACTTTATCCCCAGGTCCATTTAACATATACATCACTCACTGTATATCATAGATTTTTCTTATAAACTGCACTTTGATCAGATTCATATTATATGTGTAGTGCTCCTTTACCTGTAATCTGACAGCACTATGAGGTAGGGACAGAGATCCTGATTCCAGTGATGTATCACTTAGTTTACTGGGTGCAGCAGTTGTGTTAAAATAATCAGATCTAGCAGTCCTCTGAATGCTGAGCCCTGTATAACCCCACCCACACCACTGATTGTCAGCTTTCTGTGTACACTATAATCAGAGCAGGGGGCATGGTTGGACTAGGAGGCATGAGGTCAGTTGTCCACTAGTGATAATCTCCTGCTGATAAAACACTGATTGTATTGAACTTACAGAAAACATCCCAGTAAGTGACACATCTCTGGAATCAGGCTCTCAGCCACTGCATCATGCTGCTCTCAGGTTACATATTAAAAACGTGCTAATAGACTCCATTTACATCTAACATCCATTACTGATCTCCATTGTTACTAATTTGTTCTCATTAACAAATGCAGCATAGTTTTCTGGCTATCGATTATATACAGTTATATGAAAAAGTTTGGGCACCCCTATTAATCTTAAGCTTAATGTTTTCTTAAAATTGGTGTTTTTGCAACAGCTATTTCAGTTTGATATATGTAATAACTGTTGGACACAGTAATGTTTCTGCCTTGAAATGAGGTTTATTGTACTAACAGAAAATGTGCAATCTGCATTCAAACAAAATTTGACAGGTGCATAAGTATGGGCACCCTTATCATTTTCTTGTTTTAAATGCTCCTACCTACTTTTTACTGACTTACTAAAGCACTCTTTCTGGTTTTGTAACCTCATTGAGCTTTGAACTTCATAGCCAGGTGTATGCAATCATGAGAAAAGCTACTTAAAGTGGC
This sequence comes from Phyllobates terribilis, assembly GCF_046119375.1. NCBI lineage: Eukaryota > Metazoa > Chordata > Amphibia > Anura > Dendrobatidae > Phyllobates > Phyllobates terribilis. The sequence goes on from NW_027362761.1 coordinate 796,473,372, forward strand.
CACTTGCAAGTTGTTCTCCTGTTTAAATCTCCTCTGAAGAGTGGCATCATGGGCTCCTCAAAACAACAGTCAAATTATCTGAAAACAAAGATTATTCAACATAGTTGTTCAGGGGAAGGATACAAAAATCTGTCTCAGAGATTTAACCTGTCCATTTCCACTGTGAGGAACATAGTAAGGAAATGGAAGAACACAGGGACAGTTCTTGTTAAGGCCAGAAGTGGCAGGCCAAGAAAAACATCAGAAAGGCAGAGAAGAAGAATGGTGAGATCAGTCAAGGACAATCCTCAGACCACCTCCAGAGAGCTGCAGCATCAACTTGCTGCAGATGGTGTCACTGTGCATTGGTCAACTATACAACGCACTTTGCACAAGGAGAAGCTGTATGGGAGAGTGATGCGAAAGAAGCCGTTTCTGCAAGCACACCACAAACAGAGTCGGCTGAGGTATGCAAAAGCACATTTGGAGAAGCCAATTTCTTTTTTGAAGAAGGTCCTGTGGACCGATGAAACCAAGATTGAGTTGTTTGGTCATACAAAAAGGCGTTATGCATGGCGGCAAAAAACACAGCATTCCAAGAAAAGCACTTGCTACCCACAGTAAAATTTGGTGGAGGTTCCATCATGCTTTGGGGCTGTGTGGCCAATGCCGGCACCGGGAATCTTGTTAAAGTTGAAGGACGCATGGATTCCACTCAGTATCAGCAGATTCTTGACAATAATGTTCACAAATCAGTGATAAAGTTGAAGTTACGCAGGGGATGGATCTTTCAGCAAGACAATGATCCAAAACACCGCTCCAAATCTACTCAGGCATTCATGCAGAGGAACAATTACAATGTTCTGGAATGGCCATCCCAGTCCCCAGACCTGAATATCATTGAACATCTGTGGGATCATTTGAAGAGGGCTGTCCATGCTCGGCGACCATCAAACTTAACTGAACTGAAATTGTTTTGTAAAGAGGAATGGTCAAAAATACCTTCATCCCGGATCCAGGAAATCATTAAAGGCTAAAGGAAGCGACTAGAGGCTGTTATTTTTGCAAAAGGAGGATCTACTAAATATTAATGTCACTTTTCTGGTGAGGTGCCCATACTTATGCACCTGTCAAATTTAGTTTGAATGCAGATTGCACATTTTCTGTTAGTACAATAAACCTCATTTCAAGGCAGAAACATTACTGTGTCCAACAGTTATTACATATATCAAACTGAAATAGCTGTTGCAAAAACACCAATTTTTATAAAACATTAAGCTTAAGATTAATAGGGGTGCCCAAACTTTTTCATATAACTGTATACTAGAAGGACAGACCTTGCGGCTTCAAAATGAGTCGCATCCCCTTCCACACCAGTTCATGAGAACCTTTGCACAACTTCCCTGTCCTGAGGAATTGCATTTTTAGCAGACAAGAGTGTGGAATTGTGCAAATATCATAAATAGTACCAAGTCTGCAGTGTGCCAGCAATACCCCATTTCTCAATGGGGGATCTCAGCACATTTTCTTAGCCATGGCATGAGAATTAATACCGTTGTGTATTGACACACAGTAAAGGAAACTCTAGAACTGCACAATTTATTTTGTTAGCTATTTCTTTTAGTTGATAGCCACTGTGGTGGACCAAAACAAGCACATTAAGGATATGTGTTTATAAGAAGTTACATGATCTTCCGCCTCTCAAGTGGCCAGGAGATGGTCCATGAGACTGCAGTATGAGGAGATTGAAAAATGTGGTTCACTGTTGACCTTCTGTTTCCTCCAGTTATATTGTTGGATCTCTAAAGGTTTTGGCCAATTATTCTCTTAATGTAGCTATACTAAGCGGCAGCTTTAGGGCCCACAGTGGGGAACCTTGGCGCTTCTGCGTCTCCATTCCCTCCGCTGCTAAAATTTAGCCGGGTGCAAGGTAAAGAGGAAGGATGGCCTGGACCTATACAATGTCTACTGCATTATTTTTCTTAACTGCAAACTATACTTATAAACCGTCAACGATTGACTTTATGTATGGGGGCATCTAAATTTTGTAGTGGTGCCCATTTTTTACTAGTAATGTCCCCACTAATGTTCTTATCACATCTGAGCAAGCAAGCCTTGCCAGTGGTAAACTAGATGATATTCAGGGTTATACAAATGGGGATTGTGGGTACAGGATCTTTACATTCTATTGGGGGTCAACAGCTGGATCCCAGACTTCATGCTTCAAGTCATGACAGTCGCCAAACCGCTTCCTGATTGCTTCATTCCATGTAACAACTGCAAGCAGCAATGGAGGATCTCCATTGCTGCTTCAGGCCTTTGACCTACATGGGGTTTATAGGCCAGTGTGTTGATTATGGTCAAGGGTCTATTTTTGTCATATATACCTTAAGAGATAGCCAGTTAGATAAATGGAACATAATCACAATGACACATTTCTGTGAAGTCATGGGCAGTGGCATAACTTGGAGAATTTGCATTGAGACCCAAAAACTTCCAACAGGGCCCCCAACGAACACAAGTTTATAATATTGTTCTTCTCACATGGGCCAAAGAGAGCTTTTGCGCTCGTCTAGGTTCCAGGGCCCGTTTATGATTGCTACCCCTGCACCTACTATAGTTATGCCTCTGGGTATGGGAAAGGAATTAGTTCTCACACATTCACTGTATGTCATGGTAGAGAGCTTCTACTGAACTTTCTGGTCAAGGACTGAATATTGTTGATGACCTTTTTGTTTGCTAGATTTTCAATTTGAGATCGGTTGGGGTCCGACACCCAGCACCCCCACTAATCAGCTGTTGTGTCCCACCCCATACATCGCTTGGCTGACGGTTGCTGCCAGAGCTGTTGTCAGCTGATAGGCGGGGGTTACCAGGGTCAGCCCACCCAATGATCTTATAGTGATGAACTATCGCATAGATAGGTCATTCATATTTAAGTCCTGACAAGTAAAAGCCCTTAAAGTGGTTATTCAGAATGAAAAAAAAGAAAAAGAAATTAAATAAAAATAAAGAGAGCTTTTTTTATTCCAGAAACTGCATTATTTTTATCCATAGGCTGTGTCTGATTTTTCAGCATTGTCCCATTAAAGTGAATATGACAGAGATGTAATACTGGACACAGCCCATGGTTAATAGGGGTGCTTCTTTATATATCATTTTTTACAGTCAGAAAACATTTCTAAGAGGGTCCGCCTGGGTGACCAGTTGTTCTCTTTAGTCCAAAGTCATCCCCCATTATACCTGTAACTGGCTCCCTCTAATACCTTCTAGCTATTTATATATATTTTAGTTTTTGTTTTGTTTTTTATAGATAAAGTGAATGTTTAGGCTAAATGCAACAGTTTCAATAAATGGACACAAAACTAAACCGGTGTGCTTCACTCTGTATGTGAATTAAAAGACTAGGTGAAATGTATCCGTCCAAGTCCAAAGAATGTCCTGCTATAGAGATGTACAGGAGATATTGTGCGGATGTCTGCGTCCTTCTTTCTGTTTGTATTGTACATAGATATATGCGGTTTATGGTACTTGTTTAAGGAATATTTCTATGCAAATGTTAACATTAAAAAAAAAAATGCAATTCTAAGCCTCTTAGCGTGCCTTGTAGGGTTTGTGTCATGGTTTACAATCGGTGCTGACCATAGGATTACAAAGCTTGAGTATCGCAGATTTGTGTGGTGGCAATTGCATTTCACTTACTTTAGGTGTATTTCATGGTCCGAATATGGACCCCAATGCCAGGTCTGACGGCCTGAGCGTACAGCTTCATATGTGTAATTGAGGTAATAGGTTCAGGTTGGGAAACCCGCAGTCAGTCTGGTCATTGTTGTTCGTATACGGATCGTGACATATGCTTGTGTGAACCCGGCCTTACATAGGTTCATTCCCTAGTCATTCAACTTGATTAAAAGTTTGAAGCCTAAGGGCTCGTGCACATGACCGTAAAAATCGGACAAGCGCTGTCCGTCATTTTGATAAATAGCATTTGCCCCCGTGTTATTCTATAGGGCCGTGCACATGTTCGATTTGTTTTTTTTTCTTCTCAAGACTGATTTTCACAAATTTTGCAATTCAAAAGGTGAAATGTGTGGCTTCCCTGCACCCCTTTCACTATGATATCCGCTTCTGATATCACTATGGGACCTCCACTGCCAAAGGTCCGCAGCAAATTCATTCTGTGGGAACTTGCCCTTTAAAAGTTCTAATGTTATAAACTTATAATAGTTTTTCTAACCAATAAACATAAACTATATTTAATAAATAGGCATAATTCATGATGCCCAGCATCATCTTCACTTAGGAAGATACGTATCTAATATATGAGCTATAGATTTTAAAGGAAATCAGTCACCAGGTTTTTGAGATCAACATGATGTAGGAGCTGAGACCCTGATTCCAGTGATGTATCACTTACTGGGCTGTTTAGTGTAGCTTTTATATAACCTCAACACCACCATTGATTGAAAGCATTATGTATGCACTGTGCATAGGCAGAAAGCTGCCAATCAGTGGTGGGAGCGGGGTTATACAGAGCTTATGAATATGTAGGACTACATGGCAGCAGGTTTACTAGTCCTCTAGTGATAAACTCCTGCTGATAAAACAGTAATTTTATAATAGTAACAGTAATTTTATAAAAACTACAGCATGCAGCCTAGTAAGTGACACATCACAGGAATCGGGGTCTCTGCTCTAAATCATGCTGCTCTTAGATTAGGTGGTAAAACCAATGTTTATGGGGCCGTGCACATGTCCGATTTTTTTCCTGAGACCGAGTCTGTCTGAGGTAAAAGTCGCAGCATGCACGATTTGCATCTTGATATTCAGATCGCACTCGGCCATGTAAGTCAATGGGTCCGTCAAAAAAATTGGACCATACTCTGACATCTCAGTGTAGTCCGATTTTCACAACTGACAGAATGGAGAAGATGGAGAAATATTTTTTTTTCCTATTTTCTCCTCATCCGAGAAAATCAAATCACACTGATCAGAGTCAGGCTGATTTTCTCAGATCAGAAAAAAATGGTCATGTGACACTAGCCTTAAGGTGAATACTCAGGGCGCATTAATAATTTCCTTAAAGTTAACCTGTGACCTTGGAAAAACGCTATTTACCTGCAGATACCGGATTAATCGGCAGGTAAATGGGCGCTGCATCGTGAGCTGTCAATCAGAGTGCCGTGTGTGCTTACAGTATACAGTGTAAAGAGCAGTGCTGTGAGTGGTGACTGTAGCCTCTCTGTGCACGCTCCCATGACTGAAAGCCGGCAGCTCCTGGGAGGAAATAGGTTCATTTTCTCCCAGTAGCCGCAGTTTTAGTAAGTTAGCGTTTAGCCTTGTAACACCATTTACCTGAAGATTTACCCTATATCTGCAGGTTAACCGCATTTTCAATGTGACCGGTTCCCTTTAATTAATCTATCTGGCCAAAGGAACCAGAACAGAAATCACTAACCAGCCATGGCTCTTATCAGTTCATCCATGAATTACAAGGAAGGCTATTCAATCCAATGGCCACATGTAACACTGCTGATCCCTTGTAATAGCCACTGTATAGGAAATAAGCCGCCAACAGCAATTTACTCCTACAAAATACTGTACTGGTTGAAGTGCCAGCTATACAAGGGATAATATTCCCTACATTATCTTCTCAGGCAGGATTCTGGATGTTTTTTAATACAGTGATTATGTCCTGTGGTTTTCCAGACAATAAGTGTTATCACAGCTGCATATTCCAATATACATTCTATACAAAAGATAACTTGGATGACCAGCAATTAAAAAAAGTCACCATTTTATAAAAAAAAAAATTCTACATTAAAGGAAACTTGTTGTCTGATTCATACTGCCCCAACTGCGGACAGCATGAATCCGAGCCTACAGCCAGATACATATTCCTCTGAAACGCACCGGCGTAGACTAGACTAGTCTGGTGCTACCCTTGGTTGGCCCTTCCCGGCAGCGCTGCAGGCGATTGACACGTCTCTCCCTATATACACACAAGGGAGAGACCTGTCAATCACCTCTAGCAGAGAAGCTGGATAGGGGTTTCTCTCTGTGGTCCCAGGACAGATCTTTAAAGTATATTTTCTCTAAAACCTATTTTGAGCTTTGCTGTGCGGCCCCGTCTCTTCTGAACTGTTACCTAAAAAGGTAATAGAGACATTTATAATGTGGCTGTATTATGATTCTTCTATGAGGTTGTTGGATAAGTAGCCAGTAAGTGCCATACTAACAACTTCAAGATCGTATGAACCAGTGAGAAAGTAATGTTGGTCTTCTTTGCCTCTGATATATGTACTAGTGGTTTTATTTGCTATATATAATACCATAAATAATGGCTGAATTCTAGTTGCTTGTGAATGCCATAGTTTTACAGTCACATGATGATGTCCTATAGTGTGTTTTATGCAGTTGGGTGTGTTTTGTGTGCGTGTGTATATGTCAGGCTAACAATCACCAGCTCCTTGAGTGTTCATAGAAACCAACCAGAACACAGTAACACTTAGGTCATTATTGAGCAAAAGCATCATATATATTGTAGATCAACTGGACTACTAATTAGTCCAAATAATGCAACCCATTATGATGTTTTTTTGCTCAATAATCACCTAATTATTAATCCAGTGGCTCAAGTATATATATATATTACTAATCAGGTCATATAATGTAAGACAATACGCTCTAATTTAAAGACCAGCTGATTACAATAAGTTCTATCACAATGGGGTTTTTTACAGGGTGAACATGTGAGGGCAAATAACCAAAGGCTACAAAATAATGATAGGCTGACAAAATGTATTTTTCTATATGAACCAATGGTGTCCAAATAGGCCAGGTCAGAATTGGCCAGTTCTTCTCTCCTCATGGCCATTATGAGGTTGATGCTGCTCTTTCTTCCTAAAGATGAGAGGTAAGGAAGGGATGGGAGGTGAAGCATTATACTCAATCCACATGGCTAGTGCTAGGAACCAGCAACTGGGGAGGTGGACCTTTAGATTAGAGTTATACGGCCTATCCCCTGCATATGCTCTTAGCAGTAACACAGTTGTTACTGGTGAAACGCATGTAAAGTTAGTGTCATAATAGTATAAATAAATATAGCCATTCATTTCAAGCCTTACTAGAATCTCTAGTCTTTCTACTATTATAGGGCTTGACATGTGACCATCAGTCCCCTATGCAATTAGATACATTTTTATCCCACTTCTATCCATCGTCCTCACTTAGGTGCATTCCTGGTATTCTGATTTAGCGTTTTATTTGTTATAGTATTTTACAAATGCTCCAGAACTGAGCTTAGTGAATTTTCTTGTGTCTTTTGTAAATGGTTTATTTAAAAAAAAATAATGACTGTTCGCTTAATAAAAAAACAAGGGATATTGTTGCAATGTATAGCCAAATGTTATTTCCAGTGTGTTCTGTGTGTATACCAACATAAAATGGTATCTGAAGCTTTAGAGTTGTATAAAGGTACTTTTCTATTGTTATTTTTAAATAAAATATATTATTGTATGGTTTGCTTGTCTTCTTTTCTTTATTTTTGTGCTAATGTTCTATATATTATCTGTGCACTATCATTGTTTACTGATCAATAAATCAGACACAAAACCACGCGCCCCTTGAGCCACTAAAATAGTCTTGACCTGTTGAAGTATAGACCTGTGATATCTGGCACTAAGTTTTTCGGAGTTATTTGCATTTTTTTAGTGTCTATAGTATTTACAACTTATTCTTTATGGCCCCAATTCATCAAAGTCTTTTTGCCAGAAACTGACGTCAAACACTTTTAGTTGCAATTTTTTAGGATTTATGATTGGATCTGTTTATCCTAGGCATCTCCTAGATGCTTGATCACTTTTAGATCAAGTCAACACTTTAATCTTTGTCATGTTCCTCAAAGGGAATTTATCCTCCAAAAAAAAGTGAAAATTAAAAAAAATACACTGCTCAAAAAAATAAAGGGAACACTTAAACAACAGAATATAACTGCAAGTAATTCAAACTTCTGTGAAATCAAACTGTCCACTTAGGAAGCAACACTGATTGACAATCAATTTCACATGCTGTTGTGCAAATGGAATAGACAATAGATGGAAATTATTGGCAATTATCAAGACACCCTCAATAAAGGAGTGGTTCTGCAGGTGGGGACCACAGACCACATCTCAGTACCAATGCTTTCTGGCTGATGTTTTGGTCACTTTTGAATGTTGATTGTGCTTTCACACTCATGGTAGCATGAGACGGACTCTACAACCCACAGAAGTTGCTCAGGTAGTGCAGCTCATCCAGGATGGCACATCAATGCGAGCTGTGGCAAGAAGAATTGCTGTGTCTTTCAGCGTAGTGTCCAAAGGCTGGAGGCGCTACCAGGAGACAGGCCAGTACACCAGGAGACGTGGAGGGGGCTGTAGGAGGGCAACAACCCAGCAGCAGGACCGCTACCTCCGCCTTTATGCAAGGAGGAACTGGAGGAGCACTGCCATAGCCCTGCAAAATGACCTCCAGCAGGCCACAAATGTGCATGTGTCTGCACAAACGGTTATAAACCGACTCCATGAGGGTGGTATGAGGGCCCGACGTCCACAGATGGGGGTTGTGCTCACAGCCCAACACCGTGCAGGAAGCTTGGCATTTGCCACAGAACACCAGGATTGGCAAAGTCGCCACTGGCGCCCTGTGCTCTTCACAGATGAAAGCAGGTTCACACTGAGCACATGTGACAGACGTGACAGAGTCTGGAGACGCCGTGGAGAGCGATCTGCTGCCTGCAACATCCTTCAGCATGATTGGTTTGGCAGTGGGTCAGTAATGGTGTGGGGTGGCATTTCTTTGGAGGGCCGCACAGCCCTCCATGTGCTCGCCAGACCCCTTGTGAGACCATATGCTGGTGCGGTTGGCCCTAGGTTCCTCCTAATGCAGGACAATGCCAGACCTCATGTGGCTGGAGTGTGTCAGCAGTTCCTGCAAGATGAAGGCATTGTTGTTATGGACTGGCCTGCCCGTTCCCCAGACCTGAATCCGATTGAGCACATCTGGGACATCATGTTTCGCTCCATCCACCAACGTCACGTTGCACCACAGACTGTCCAGGAGTTGGCGGATGCTTTAGTCCAGGTCTGGGAGGAGATCCCACAGGAGACCATCCACAACCTCATCTGGAGCATGCCCAGGCATTGTAGGGAGGTCATACAGGCACATGGAGGCCACACACAATACTGAGCCTCATTTTGACTTGTTTTAAGGACATTACATCAAAGTTGGATCAGCCTGTAGTGTGTTTTTCCACTTTAATTTTGGGGGTGACTCCAAATCCAGGCCTAGATAGCAGAAAAAAAAATAAATTCTAGCACCACATATTTAATAAAGGAATACTGTGCCAGTAACCTCCCAAAGAGAGACATGGAACTTTGAAGAGAACAAGGGGTACATATGCTAGGCACCAAGTATTCTTAATAAACAATAAAAATCAATCCGCAAGGAAAATTATAAAGAAATGTAATTAGGAACACTAAACACACTCCAGTTAAAACATACTTAAAAACAAGTAGGAAATACCCATGAAGGTATGTAGTATATCAAAATATAAGTGTAATACATATAATATAGAGGCAATACAGATTATTCCACTAAATCTGCCCACAAATATATTAATCTGATGAGTATCTGCAATTACAAGTGCTACCTTATAGAACAACTGTATCAAAATATATGCAGTTGCATTAGAAAAATAAGAAGGTAAGATTACTCCCATTCAAATATATATATATTCAAATAGAAGGTACACAGCAAATACTATACCTACCACAAAGAAAGTGCACCAATAGGGAGACAGGCAGATAGTGAGAAAACAATACAGAGCCAGAGCCCCAAATCCAGGCCTCCATTGGGTAATAAATTTGATTTCCTTTGATGATCTTTGTGTGATTTTGTTGTCAGCACATTCAACTTTGTACAGAACAAAGTATTCAATGAGAATATTTCATTCATTCAGATCTAGGATGTGTTATTTGAGTGTTCCCTTTATTTTTTTGAGCAGTGTGTATATTGCTTTCACTTTTCACTCAAATATTTTTTTTATGGTATAAGATATGAAAAATTATTTTAAATGTTTTGATATTTTCAATTTTGAAACCCTCGAGGGAGCAGCTGCTCAAATTAAAACTGCAGTAAATATGGGCAGGATCTGCTCGTATGAGTCTCATGTCACTCCGACACTCCTCTTCTGGGTGTTTCCAAAGGGAGGGGAAAAGATAAAGTTTAGGATCATAGTGCCGAGCCATTTTGTGGGTGACTGCAATGTGATACTGATTGATATTGTGGACAGTGTCCCATAGGACCGTGTTCCTGCTGCCTGAGCCAAAAATGTAAATGGTGCCCCTCCCCAAAATGCAATTAAATTTTGGGTGTCATTCATTTGATAGCAAAAATTAGCTGGTGACATGACTCTCCAGGGCAGTACGATTACGGCGATTCCAAACCTGGGTAGACTTTCTCTCTGCAGAGAGCAGCCGCCAGCAACAAGTTTAACTTGAATGTACAGAGCGCATTGGCCAGTGATAAACTGGTGCAGGGGCAACAGATAGGGCACAGTCAGATGGCCATATAACACGGACAAAGCTCGCATCGCAATGCTCGGACTGGCTGGTGGCTCTCTTGATCCGAGCCTGACAGCATGTATTTCTATACAGCTGTCATCCTCAGCTCAGGAAAGCCGTGGCCAGTCCGAGCATTGTGATGCAATAGTCGTCCATGTTATACGGTCGTCTTACTGGTCTTACTGCGCCCTCACACTGACAAAGCAGACTTCAGTCAGTGTGCTGAGTGCAGCAGCCAGTGATAATATAACTGCGGCACACTTAACACTGTAGAGGTGAGCGGTGGTAGCAGGTCTGGGCACCAGGGCAGTGGCAGTGACTGCTTCCAACAGTGAGCGGTGACAGCAGGTCTGGGCACCAGGGCAGCGGCAGTGACTGCTTCCAACAGTGAGCGGTGACAGCAGGTCTGGGCACCAGGGCAGCGGCAGTGACTGCTTCCAACAGTGAGCGGTGACAGCAGGTCTGGGCACCAGGGCAGCAGCAGTGACTGCTTCCAGCAATGAGCGGTGACAGGTCGGGAAATTTCATAGCCTTGGGCTACAAATAAATGACACCTGGCTCCACCTACAGCTGTGGAGTTCGCATGACAAGTGCAAGCAGAGTTCATAGCTAATGCTGACACAGTATAGGAGATAGGATTGGAGACCGAACCACCTTCTTTATATTACTGTTCTAAATATACATTGTACCATTATTAAAATTATTAATGATTATTATAAATCATTAATATAAAAAAAAAGTTATACATCTTCTTTAAACCATTCCTGTAAGAAAAATTGCAGTGAGGCAGGCCACATTATCCTGCTATAAAAGGGCTCTGCCACCAGGGAACATCATTGCTGTTGACGTTACCGCTCTTCAGACTCTCACTTGATCACGGTGCGCTCTATGTGACCTGGAAGTGGCTTGGAGCGTCAGAACAAGACACCTTGGGCTTACCTTGTAAAAGATATCTCCGGCTCACACAGAGAGTGTCCTGGACAGTCCGACTTGCTGTCACTCAGAAGACAACTAGAACGGAGTTGGACACCACAGAAGACCGTGGTAGGTACTTAAGTATACACTGACACTACAGTACACTGTGTTCCAAATTATTATGCAAATAATATTTTCTCAGATTTTCCCAAATTACCTATATGAATTGCAGTCATTGTAATTTTCCAGTCAAATAACTATTAGAGTACAATTGAAAGGTTTTTGTACAAACTGCCTATGATAACAGTATATTTTTTAAAAAATAAAAAACTCAAACTGCACTCAAAATGCATGTTCCAAATTATTATGCACAGCAGAGTTTTCAACCTTTTAATTTTAATAAAGAACAAAAAAATGGTCATTTTTGAAATTATAAGCATTAGCAGGTTATTACAAACTGAAATCAAACAGTTTTCAACTCAAAACTTTATTCTAGGTGATGTTACATTTGCACATAGGACCCCTTGTTCGAAAGGAGCTTCTGAACTCTCTCGTCCATTGAATTTGTCAGGTTTTGGATGGTTTTTGCTTCAATTGTTTTGCATGAGGACAGAATACCCTCCCAGAGCTGTTGCTTAGATGTGAACTGCCTCCCGCCATCATAGATACTCCTTTTAATGATGCTCCAGAGGTTCTCAATGGGGTTGAGGTCAGGGGAGCATGGGTGCCACACCATAAGTTTGTCCCCTTTTATGCCCATAGCAGCCAGAGATGCAGATGTGTTATGTGCAGCATGAGACGGGGCATTATCATGCATGAAAATGATCTTGCTGCGGAATACACGGTTCTTCTTCTTGAACCATGGAAGGAAGTGCTGTTTGAGAAACTCAACATACATTATGGAGTTCATCTTTACCCCTTCAGGGATCCTAAAAGGGCCGACAATCTCTCTCCCCATGATTCCAGCCCAAAACATTACTCCACCTCCTCCTTGTTAGCGCCGTAGCCGTGTTTGCATGGGGTGTCCATCAACCAGCCATCCTCCACTCCATCCATCTGGACCATCGAGATCATTTCATGCATGATAATGCCCCGTCTCATGCTGCACATAACACATCTGCATCTCTGGCTGCTATGGGCATAAAAGGGGACAAACTTATGGTGTGGCACCCATGCTCCCCTGACCTCAACCTCATTGAGAACCTCTGGAGCATCATCAAAAGGAGTGTCTATGATGGCGGGAGGCAGTTCACATCTAAGCAACAGCTCTGGGAAGGTATTCTGTCCTCATGCAAAACAATTAAAGCAGAAACCATCCAAAACCTGACAAATTCAATGGACGAGAGAGTTCAGAAGCTCTTTTCGAACAAGGGGTCCTATGTGCAAATGTTACATCACCTAGAATAAAGTTTTGAGTTGAAAACTGTTTGATTTCAGTTTGTAATAATCTGCTAATGCTTATAATTTCAAAAATGACCATTTTTTTGTTCTTTATTAAAATTAAAAGGTTGAAAACTCTGCTGTGCATAATAATTTGGAACATGCATTTTGAGTGCAGTTTGAGTTTTTTATTTTTTAAAAAATATACTGTTATCATAGGCAGTTTATACAAAAACTTTTCAATTGTACTCTAATAGTTATTTGACTGGAAAATTACAATGACTGCAATTCATATAGGTAATTTGGGAAAATCTGAGAAAATATTATTTGCATAATACTTTGGAACACAGTGTATATACACAGGTCTAGGGTGGAAAATGTATGGGAGAACTTCTTTAAGAAAACACAGGACAAATGTAATAAGAAAAGATCCCATTACAGAAAAAATCCTGAATGACATTATGTCTCACAATATGAGGCTTTATGCATTACCTTACATAGTCATACATAGTGTATTTATTATAAGCAGATCTCAACAAAAATCCTAGTAAAATGTACAAAAAAACAAAGTTTGCTTTTTTTTAATCCTTTACTATCGCCCAGAGACATGTTCCTAAATATACAAATGCATAAATCCATTTGTAAAACACTACATATTGATTCCCAAAGTGAGATCATGTTTCACCCATTACGTCATTCTCACATTCTGAAGATGAGGTCTCATACTCGGACATTTTCCCATGTAATGTCATGGCTTTTTCTTGATTTTTTTTATTTTCTCCTTATTACATGGTGTGTCAGTAATTTAATCCCAGCTGTTGCTGAAAAACATCCAGTAATCTAAGAATAGAATTTTTTTTATTAAAGACGTATAGTACTTTAGTATAGAAGTTACAACACAGTATTAGCTCCAGGATAAAGGTCTATATCAAACCTTCTGCACACTGACGTGTTTAAAGGGGTTGTCTCACAAACAAAGTACATTTTAATCAGTAGATCTTGCAATAAAAATAAATTCCGCAGTTGGATGTTAAAAAAAATGTACTTGTGCCGGGATAATCTTATAAATGTGCCCCTGCTGTGTACTATGTAATGACTGTGTCTGACCATGCAGAATTGCTCAAGTTCATGGTCAGGACATACCACAGCTCCTGGCCATGGAAGGAAGAATAAATCACCTATAAGTGAGTATACAGATGAAACAACAGGGGCTCACAGCTGCTTTCTTACGTAACGCATTTCTCTGTCTGTTTTATCACAGGAGTGAGTGTTCCTGCCTCTTTTCCAACCCTCTCAGCTCATGATAAATCAAGTCAGTGATAGGAGCTCCAGCAGCCGCTGAGCTTATATAGCTCACTGACTTAATTTATGATGAGCTCAGAAGGGTGGAGACATGGCAGAAACACTCATTCCTGTGATAAAACAGGCAGGGAAATGTGTTACCTCAGAAAGCAGCAGCTGTGAGCCTCTGCTGTTTTGTCTGTATAATTACTTATCATAACTGAATGATGCTTAATCCTGACCAGAAGCTGTGGTACGTGACGATCATGAACTGGAGCAGCGCTGCATGGTCAGATGTAGCAAATAAACAGTATATAACAGGAGCAAATTTATAAGATTATCTCAGAACAGGAATACTTTTTTTCAACAAATCCAATTATGCAACTTATTGTTCCAAGAACTATTAATTAAAATCTACTTTGTTCATGGAACAACCCCATTAACTGATGATATAAGGTTACATGATAAAAAGTTTTTGGATGTTCAATTATTGACTATAGTGATAAAGCACAGTGGTCATTGCCATACCTAGAGGTGTCCTGTTTGAGACCAACTGGATAAAATATATAAGAAATCTTAAGTATGCATTGTAGGAATCTTTGCTGGCCGCCATCGGGCACTCGCACTCCCACTGAATATGTACATGCCTCTTAGTCTGTCATTTTAGTGTTTCTAAGCAACAGCACAGGAATTCTAGAAAATTGCATGAAAGTTGGAAACAATTAGATATTGCTAAATGTTAGGGGAACATCTCACTGAAGCATCCTTCATAAATATTCAGATTGTGTTTTCCAACTTTAGCTGCTACTATATAATTACATTTGAAGAATACAAACCATTCTATATAGTAATAATTTTTTATTTCTATAGTGCCAACATATTCCGCAGCACTCAGATAAAGAGATTGACCACCAGGATCGTATACATATACAATTCTATATGTCAGGACAAAAATACACTGTTCATAGTCAATCAAAAGATAAATCAGAAAGGAAAAAAAAACGTATAGCGAACAATATCTGAAAAAAAAATGTATTCGATTGATGTAAATCATTAAAAACATACAAAATTCCAATGGCAATAAATATATTAGTGGTGGGCCAAATAAGGCACTACAGATAGGCATCCACATTTGTCATACAAATAAAGGTACAGACAATCAAGAGGGCGGCACCATAGACTGACCTACACATGTGAGTAGTTGTAGCATATTTGCATATGTATTTAGGTGTGGGATGTTTCTTTTATGAAATTGTACAATGCACTGTGCACTTTAGCACCTACCTATGGTTCAGACATACTAAGTATATACTAATCTATGAGTGGAAACTTTGTTATACCCCTCTTGATTGTCTGTACCTTTATTTGTATGCTCCCTCCTCATGTGGATGCCTATCTGTGGTGCCTTACTTGGCCCACCACTAATATATTTGTTGCCATTGGAATTTTGTATGTTTTTAATGATTTACATCAATAAAATTTATTCTATTTTCAGATATTGTTCGTTATACGTTTTTTTTTCCTTTCTGATTTATATTCCGCATCACTGCACATTTTAGAGGGGACTTGTACAGACAATAAAGACATCACAGGGTAACACATAACTAAACAAAACCAAAGAAAAAAACCCTATAAAATATAGCTTTTATTAGTAAATTTAAAAAGGAGCAATAATCCAAAAATAGGTTTAGGAGTCCGGTAAACCAATATGATCTTTAATAGAAAATAGATCACAATATTCAGAAAGATTCTAAAGGAGATAGAAGGTGTCTTCAGCCTTCATATCCCTGGCCACCAGCAGAGGTTGTTACCCTAGGGGACACGATGTGGTGCCCCCGCTCCATGTCAACTGCCCCTAACTGACTCTTACCAGGAACTCCCTCACCAAAGCCAACACCATCACCCAAATAAAGTGCTTAAAATTTGGCTGCATATGCTTATGGCTGAAGATGTTGTATAATTCTGAGAATGAGATGTGCTCTTGATCAATGTTGACCAATGTCACAACATTTAAGGTTATATACCTTTATAAACACTCTCCAATGAGTTAATATGTGCATTTAGGCAAGATCCTTAACTCTATATACAGTTAGGTCCATATATATTTGGACAGAGACAACATTTTTCTAATTTTTTCGTTCTAGACATTACCACAATGAATTTTAAACAAAACAATTCAGATGCAGTTGAAGTTCAGACTTTCAGCTTTCATTTGAGGGTATCCACAATAAAATTGGATGAAGGGTTTAGGAGTTTCAGCTCCTTAACATGAGCCACTCTGTTTTTAAAGGGACCAAAAGTAATTGGACAATTGACTCCAAGGCTATTTCATGGACAGGTGTGGGCAATCCCTTCGTTATGTCATTCTCAATTAAGCAGATAAAAGGCCTGGAGTTGATTTGAGGTGTGGTGCTTGCATTTGGAAGGTTTTGCTGTGAAGTAAACATGCGGTCAAAGGAGCTCTCCATGCAGGTGAAACAAGCCATCCTTAAGCTGCAAAAACAGAAAAAACCCATCCGAGAAATTGCTACAATATTAGGAGTGGCAAAATCTACAGTTTGGTACATCCTGAGAAAGAAAGAAAGCACTGATGAACTCATCAATGCAAAAAGACCTGGGTGCCCACAGAAGACAACAGTGGTGGATGATTGCAGAATAATCTCCATGGTGAAGAGAAACTCCTTCACAACAGCCAACCAAGTGAACAACACTCTCCAGGAAGTAGGCGTATCAATATCCAAATCTACCATAAAGAGAAGACTGCATGAAAGTAAATACAGAGGGTTAACTGCACGGTGCAAGCCACTCATAAGCATCAAGAATAAAAAGGCTAGACTGGACTTTGCTTAAAAACATCTAAAAAAGTCAGCACAGTTCTGGAAGAACATTCTATGGACAGATGAAACCAAGAATCAACCTCTACCAGAATGATGGAAAGAGAAAAGTATTTTGAAGGCGTGGTACAGCTCATGATCCAAAGCATACCACATCATCTGTAAAACATGGTGGAGGCAGTGTGATGGCTTTTGCATGCATGGCTGCCAGTGGCACTGGGTCACTAGTATTTATTGATGATGTGACACAGGACAGAAGCAGCTGAATGAATTCTGATGTATTCAGAGCCATACTGTGTGCTCAGATCCAGCCAAATGCAGCCAAACTGATTGGTCGTCATTTCATACTACAGATGGACAATGACCCAAAACATAAAGCCAAAGCATCCCAGGAGTTTATTAAAGCAAAGAAGTGGAATATTCTTAAATGGCCAAGTCAGTCACCTGATCTCAACCCAATTGAGCATGCATTTCACTTGTTAAAGACTAAACTTCAGACAGAAAGGCCCACAAACAAACAGCAACTGAAAACCACCGCAGTGAAGGTCTGGCAGAGCATCAAAAAGGAGGAAACACAGTGTCTGGTGATGTCCATGAGTTCAAGACTTCAGGCAGTCATTGCCAACAAAGGGTTTTCAACCAAGTACTAGAAATGAACATTTTATTTACAATTATTTAATCTGTCCAATTACTTTTGGTCCCTTTAAAAACAGGGTGGCACATGTTAAGGAGTTGAAACTCCTAAACCCTTCATCCAATTTTAATGTGGATACCCTCAAATGAAAGCTGAAAGTCTGAACTTCAACTGCATCTGAATTGGTTTGTTTAAAATTCATTGTGGTAATGTCTAGAACCAAAATTAGAAAAATGTTGTCTCTGTCCAAATATATATGGACCTAACTGTAGATGTCAAAATATAGGTGTACATAGGTCCTTGCATAAGAGTTTATAGTGCATAGCACGGTGAAGTTGATAAGATCCCCAGTATTTAGTTATACCAATGATTGCAAATAAATCCAAACAGAGAATTCCCAGATATTGGTTATGTATACAGGCAAAAAGCATCAATAGCTATGACATAAGTTTGATACCCATCAGTGTTGCCAAAATAACAATAGCCCATATATCTAAAGAAAATTAACCTCAATAACTGCGCATAGAAAGCAGCAACACTGATGTGTATCAAACTTACAGCGGGTACGGAAAGTATTCAGACCCCTTTAAACTTTTCACTCTTTGTTTCATTGCAGCCATTTGGTAAATTCTAAAAAGTTCATTTTTTTCCTCATTAACCCCTTCTCAACCCTGGGATTTTCCGTTTTTGCATTTTCGTTTTTTGCTCCCCTTGTTCCCAGAGCCATAGCGTTTTTATTTTTTGGGCAATATGGCCATGTGAGGGCTTATTTTTTGCGGGACGAGTTGTACTTTTGAACAACATTACTGGTTTTACCATATCATGTACGGGAAAATGGAAAAAAAATCCAAGTGAGGTGAAATTGCAAAAAAAGTGCAATACCACAGATGTTTTGTTCTTATTTTTTTTACCACGTTCACTGAATGCTACAACTGACCATCCATTATTATTCTCCAGGTCATTACGAGTTTGTAGATACCAAACATGTATAGGTTCTTTTTTATTTAAGTGGTGAAAAAAAATTCCAAAGTTTGCTAAAAGAAAAAAAAAATGGCGCCATTTTCCAAGACCCGTAGCGTCTCCATTTTTCGGGATCTGGGGCCGGGTGTGGGCTTATTTTTTGTGCGCCGAGCTGATGTTTTTATTGATACCATTTTGAGGAAGATCCGATGTTTTGATTGCCCGTTATTGCATTTCATTGCAATGTTGAGGCGACCAAAAAACCTAATTCTGGCGTTTAGAATTTTTTTCTCGTTACGCTGTTTACCGATCGGATTAATTATTTTTTATATTGATAGATCGGGTGATTCTGAACGCGGAGATACCAAATATGTGTATGTGTTTTTTTTTTATTATTATTTTATTTTGAATGGGGCGAAAGGGAAGTGATTTAAACTTCTATATTTTTTTAATTTTTTTAATATTTTTAAAAACATTTTTTTTTCACTTTTTGCATGCTTCTATAGTCTCCATGGGAGACTAGAAGCAGCACTTGTCTGATCGCCACTGCTACATACAGTCATGGCCAAAAGTATTGAGAATGAGACAAATAGTAATTTTTCCAAAGTTTACTGCTTCATTTTTTGTAATGGCAATTTGCATATACTCCTGAATGTCAAAGAGTGATCAGCTTAACAGCAATTACTGTACTTGCAAAGTCAATATTTGCCCAGAAAATGAACTTTAACCCCCAAAACACATTTCAACATCATTGCAGTCCTGCCTTAAAAGGAGCAGCTAACATCGTTTTAGTGATTGATCCATTAACACAGGTGTGGGTGTTGATGAGGACAGGGCTGGCGATCAATCAGTCATGATTAAGTAAGAATGACATCACTGGACACTTTAAAAGGAGGCTGGTTCTTGGTATCATTGTTTCTCTTCAGTTAACCATGGTTATCTCTAAAGAAACACGTGCAGCCATCATTGCAGTGCACAAAAATGGCCTAACAGGGAAGAGTATCGCAGCTACAAAGATTGCACCTCAGTCAACAATCTATCGCATCATCAAGAACTTCAAGGAGAGAGCTTCCATTGTTGTCAAAAAGGCTCCAGGGCGCCCAAGAAAGACCAGCAAGCGCCAGGACCGTATCTTAAAACTGTTTCAGCTGCGGGATCGGACTACCAGCAGTGCCGAGCTTGCTCAGGAATGGCAGCAGGCTGGTGTGAGTGCTTCTGCACGCACTGTGAGGCGGAGACTCTTTGAGCAAGGGCTGGTTTCAAGGAGGGCAGCAAAGAAGCCACTTCTCTCCAGAAAAAACATCAGGGACCGACTGATATTCTGCAAAAGGTACAGGGAGTGGACTGCTGAGGACTGGGGCAAAGTCATTTTCTCTGATGAATCCCCTTTTCGATTGTTTGGGACATCTGGAAAACAGCTTATTCGGAGAAGAAGAGGTGAGCGCTACCACCAGTCTTGTCTCATGCCAACTGTAAAGCATCCTGAAACCATTCATGTGTGGGGTTGCTTCTCAGCCAAGGGAATCGGCTCACTCACAGTCTTGCCTAAAAACACAGCCATGAATAAAGAATGGTACCAGAATGTCCTCCAAGAGCAACTTCTCCCAACCGTCCAAGAGCAGTTTGGCGCCCAAAAATGCCTTTTCCAGCATGATGGAGCACCTTGCCATAAAGCAAAGGTGATAACTAAATGGCTCATGGAACAAAACATAGAGATTTTGGGTCCATGGCCTGGAAACTCCCCAGATCTTAATCCCATTGAGAACTTGTGGTCAATCATCAAGAGACGGGTGGACAAACAAAACCAACAAATTCTGGCAAAATGCAAGCATTGATTATGCAAGAATGGACTGCTATCAGTCAGGATTTGGTCCAAAAGTTGATTGAGAGCATGCCAGGGAAAATTACAGAGGTCTTGAAGAAGAAGGGGCAACACTGCAAATATTGACTTGCTGCATTAACGCATTCTAACTGTCAATATAACCTATTGGTACTCATAATATGATTGCAATTATATTTCTGTATGTGATATAAACATCAGACAAACACTAATAAAAACCAGAGGCCAGCAGATCATGTGAAAATATAATTTTGGTGTCATTCTCAAAACTTTTGGCCATGACTGTAGAGGTGATGAGCAGATCACCTCTATGTAGCAGAAATGCTCCTGTGCTATGAGCACCGACCACTAGGTGGTGCTCATAGCGATCAGCACATGACAACCACTGGAGTCTGCTGCAGACCCAGGGTTGTCATGCCCATGCATCGGTGACCCACGATCACGTGACGGGGTCACCAATGGGCGGGGTAAGTGACGTGCTTCCGGCGCGGCGATGTTAAATGCCGCTGTCAGAGATTGACAGCGGCATTTAACATGTTAACAGCCGCGAGTGGATCGCGATTCCACCCGCGGCTGTTGCGGGCACATGTCAGCTGTAATAATCAGCTGACATGTGCCCGGTTCAGTGTGGGCTCAGCACCGTAGCCCGTGCTGAACAGGGGGTGATGGCCTGGGGCGTACTAATACGCCACAGGCTGTAAAGGGGCACTCTGCACCCCATCTTGACTGAAAAAAAACAGAAATGTAGAAATTTTTGCAAGTTTATTAAAAAAGAAAAACTGAAATATCACATGGTCATAAGTATTCAGACCCTTTGCTCAGACACTCAAATTTAAGCCACATGCTGTCCATTTCCTTGTGATCCTCCTTGAAATGGTTCTACTCCTTCATTGGAATCCAGCTGTGTTTAATTAAACTGATAGGACTTGATTTGGAAAGGCACACACCTGTCTATATAAGACCTCACAGCTCACAGTGCATGTCAGACCAAATGAGAATCATGAGCTCAAAGGAGCTGCCCAAGGAGCTCAGAGACAGAATTGTGGCAAGGCACAGATCTGGCCAAGGTTACAAAAGAATTTCTGCATTACTCAAGGGTCCTAAGAGCACAGTGGCCTCCATAATCCTTAAATGGAAGAAGTTTGGGACCACCAGAAGTCTTCCTAGACCTGGCCGTCCAGCCAAACTGAGCAATCGTGGGAGAAGAGCCTTGGTGAGAGAGCTAAAGAAGAACCCCAAGATCACTGTGGCTGAGCTCCAGAGATGCAGTAGGGAGATGGGAGAAAGTTCCACAAAGTCAACTATCACTGCAGCCCTCCACCAGTTGGGCCTTTATGGCAGAGTAACCCGACGGACGCCTCTCCTCGGTGCAAGCCCGCATAGAGTTTGCTCAAAAACACACGAAGGACTCCCAGACTATGAGAAATAAGATTCTCTGGTCTGATGAGACGAAGATAGAACTTTTTGGTGATAATTCAAAGCGGTATGTGTGGAGAAAACCAGTCACTGGTCATCACCTGCCCAATACAATCCCAACAGTGAAACATGGTGGTGGCAGCATCATGCTATGGGGGTGTTTTTCAGCTGCAGGGACAGGACGACTGGTTGCAATTGAAGGAAACATGAATGCGGCCAAGTACAGAGATATCCTGGATAAAAACCTCTTCCAGAGTGCTCTGGACCGCAGACTTGGCCGAAGGTTTACCTTGCAACAAGACAATGACCTGAAGCACACAGCTAAAATAACAAAGGAGTGGCTTCAGAACAACTCGGTGGCCATTCTTGACTGGCCCAGCCAGAGCCCTGACCTAAACCCCAATTGAGCATCTCTGGAGAGACCTGAAAATGGCTGTCCACCAACGTTCACCATCCAACCTGACGGGACTCGAGAGGATCTGCAAGGAAGAATGGCAGAGGATCCCCAAATCCAGGTGTGAAAAACGTGTTGCATCATTCCCAAGAAGACTCATGGCTGTACTAGCTCAAAAGGGTGCTTCTACTAAACACTGAGCAAAGGGTCGGAATACTTATGACCATTTAATATTACAGTTTTTCTTTTTTAATAAATTTGCAAAACTTTCTACATTTCTGTTTTTTTTCAGTCAAGATGGGGTGCAGAGTGTACCTTAATGAGAAAAAAAGTGAACTTTTTAGAATTTATCAAATGGCTGCGATGAAACAGAGTGAAAAATTTAAAGGGGTCTGAATACTTTCCGTACCCACTGTATGTCATAGCTATTGATCCTTTTTGCCTGTATACATAACCAATATCTGGGAATTCTCTGTTTGGATTTATATGCAGTCATTAGTATAACTAAATACCGGGGATCTTAACAAATTCACCGTGCTATGCACTATAAATGTGGAGGCGCCACATCGTGTCCCCTAGGGTAACAACCTCTGCTGGTAGCCAGGGATATGAAGGCTGAAGACACCTTCTATCTCCTTTAGAATCTTTCTGAATATTGTGACCTATTTTCTATTAAAGATCATATAGGTTTACCGGACTCCTAAACCTATTTTTGGATTATTGCTGCTTTTAAAATTTGCTAATAAAAGCTATATTTTACAGGACCTTTTCTTTGGTTTTGACGTGGTAACAGACCCTTACTCTATTTAAACTTGTTTTTTTAACACATAACAGATATCAAAAGGACTAAGTAATGTAGACTATCGCGCTAGCATAACAATCTACCTCACTATAACAAAACCTTTTTCAATTATTTTCTTGCTTTCATATGAAGATGTTTAGGGTGATAAGTCTCCATTATTTAGCTATTTTATCATTTTAAGGGTTATCACACAGGACCCACTTCACTATCAGCACCATCCAGCTATTTCCACTCTTTAACCCTTGAGTGCTGGTGTTTGTATATTCTTTTTACCTAGATATCAAAAGGAGTGAGGGCCCTACTCACAAGCTTACAATCTATCCCAGACACCTATTCTGATTAGTAGGCCATGCTGGCAGTTTTCATGTTGAAGGTATGGCTTTTAGGCCACAATTTTTCTATGAAGACTACTTCTGGCTGGACTTCTATGAGCAGTAGATAGGTGTAGTTGGGTCCCACTGGTTGATGGCATTACTGAACATCTTTCGATTTTGAAGGGAAGTAAGTATGAATGTATTTCATCTGCTGAACTAAGTTTTCGTTGACCAACCACTGCATCTACAACATCCTCAACATTGCCCATTTCTTGATGCTTCTTCAAAAGAAATTAAACAGGAGCACATCATAAAACCACGGTTTGCTTTGAAATCTTTGCCTGGGGGAAACCTTGTTGATGCAGTAGAACTACCTTGTGTCTTGTTGCTATGCTCTGTCTTGCAATGACGTATGACCTGTAGCATAAAATTGTTTTCCACAGAGTTTGCTGTTCCTCAACTAGTTTTAAAGTAAACCTGTCACCTCAGAAAACTCTATTTACCTGTAGATATGGGGTTAGTCCTTGGGTAACTAATGTTCCGATTCTGCCTGGCCACCTTACTGAAGGTGTGGCTACAGGGAGGAAATGAACTCATCTACTTCCGGGAACTGCTGGCTTTCAGTCATTGGAGTCGTGAACAGAGCGCGCCTACAGTCACCGCTCTGCTTACTATACTGTGAGCGCAGCTATAAGCAGGTCCTGGAATTTTTCTCACAGTAGTAGTCTCTCCCCTCTGTTCTGCAAGTCACCTCAGTGTTTTCTCTGGCACGTCTAACAGTCTGGGTTGTCCACCCAAGTAATAATGAGAGTTTCCAATCTTTCCCCAATGTTCAGAGCAGGGTCCCTCATCCTTCCTCAAGCAGTCATAGCCGGGTTTTTCCTTATTTCTTAAAATTCAAAGTAAGGGCTCTTATTGCCTCTCTTTTCCCATTAGTCACAGATGCATCTGACCATTTCCTAGGAATCACTTTAGCGCTAAGCCTCAGTCCATTGAACATAGCAGGACCTACCTTTGCCTTGTATTCATAACAGCACTTCACCACACTTTCTCCTGTATTCAGAAAGGTACCAATAACCATCATTTCTCTAGTAGGCACAGCAAGCCCTCCCTTTTCGCCTATAAACTGAACTTCAGCACATTCCTACAATGCCGCCAGCTCTTATCTATTGGTAGTCAAAGAATAGACAGTCCCCAGTGATCACAACAGCACTTTCTCCATGTTCTCATTAATCACAGAAAAGCCTTCCCTTCCCCTATACAATGTCCTTTAGCTATGTGTACATTGCTGTCGGAGAACTTTGTTAAAGTAAGACTACAATTTCTCAGTAGAATACAATATATATTACTGTATTACAGTCACACATTAACTGGCATCTCTAAAATGGCTACCATGAACAGGCCTGGTGCAAGCTACTCAATTTCCCAGAATCCAGGGGTTGCCCTGGCCTTCCCTTTAACACTTGTGCAGGAATCTGGACTTAAATGGGGGGGGGGGGGGGGGTCCCTGGGCTAGGACCATAGAGCCAGCTATTGTTCAGTGGCCCAAGTTGAGAAGAAGGATAGTCAGGTCAGATCCAGGCGGTACAAAGTCATCAAGCAGGAAGAGTGTCAATAAACTAGCCAAGGTCAGGGAATAGAATAAATCAGGATGAAACACCAGATGCACAGAACACAGGTAAAGCCAGGTAGCACAAACCCTGGCTCTCAGGGGTTAATATAGTCAACAGCCCCACCCAGTGCTGAAAACAGGAAAAAACCCAAACCGGGTTAACCTCATATCTTTTGGACTGGCAGAGCCAGAAGTCTCAGGAATAAAATAGGATTGATGATGTCAAGCATCACCCGCAACAAAGGCACAGCACCACCTAGTGGCCAAAGCAGAAACTGGCACAGATGTTGAAATTACATATATTTATTGTCAGTGTTATGGTTCTTATGTGGGTTCTTTACTCTTTCGGTTTCCTCTTAGGTCTATATGACTATGGGATTTGTCTTCATCACATTTGTGATCATATACCATTTTTGAAGTCTCTGTGTTTATCTTAGCATATGCAAATTGTCTCTTCAGAGATTAACAGGACTTGAACTCTAGCGCCACCTATTGGAAGTAGCAATCCAAAAAGTCAATATCAACCCTTTATTGAGCCTTGCCACATGACTTAGGATAGAAGCCAAACCAGAATCTCAATTTGCAGACACGTGTATCAGGATGTTGCCCCTCTTCAATGCAAAGCATGAGATCTGATTTGGCTGTATGAGAGGCCTCGGACTCAGGTCTAAGGGGTAACATTTCTCCTTGTCGAGAGCCACATAAGGGTAAAAAGACTTATTAGCCATGCAATGCTCCTTTGGGAAATTAAATATACAAATTGTCATTGCATGGCCTACAAGTCTCTTTACCCTGGTATGTCACTCTCCACAAGGAGAAACGTTACCCCTTAGATCCCAGTCATAAGCCTCTCGTACAGCCAAATCAGTCAAGTCATGGGGTAAGGGTCGATAATGACTTAGGATTTCTACTTCCAACAGGTGGCACTAGCGTTCAAGAACTCTTACTCTCTGAAGAGACAATTTACGGTAGAGCGCTGTTCACCCTGTCTCCTGCCTCATTTCTAGAGTGAAGACAGACAATAATAAACGGGCAGAGCTGTAATATAATGGCTTAAAAATATCATTAACCCCATAGCGCTCAATGACGGACACTGCACGGCATGAGCAGGTGTAAATTACCGCTCCTTGCCGTGCAGTGTCCTTCATAGTTTTGAACTGGCACAGAATGTGAACACGCTGTGCCAGTTCAGTGCTGACCGCTGTCCATGACAGCTGAGCTGCACGAGAAGGGGTGCAGGGACCCATGCCGTCAGTCCCTGCACCCAGATCGCTGCGATCGGTCAGTCAATCTGACTGACCGATCACAGCATGATGGCGCAGGAGATGCTGAAATTTCAGCGTCCGCTGCTCTATCAGTGCCGGAGCTCAGCGCTACCAGTGGCTGAGCTCCGGCACTAAACAGCCAAGAGTGGTGTCAACGTCGCCCCTGGCTATTAACCCTCTGAACACTGCGATCGAGTGCGATCGCAGCATTCAGGAGACAAGGCAGAGGGCTGGATGCTCCCTCTGCCTTCAGGTCGGCACCCCCGAATGGTCGGGGCCCGACCATTGCCATGGTGATCAGGGGTCGTCATGACGACCCCCAGATCACCAAGCTACAGAAAGCTCCTGAGACCAATGCACAGCATAGTCTCAGGAGCTTTCAATATAGGTATAATGTATTGTATTGCTAGTGCATTGCAATACATTATATCTGTGAAAAAAGTGAAAGTCCCATAGTGGGACTAAGTAAAAAAAAAGTTTAAAAATTTTTTTTAAAAAATCTAAAAAAAAAAAAAAAAAAAAGTAAAAAAAATATATATTGTACACTAATAAATACAGATTTATAGGTAAAAAAAATAAAAATAAACAAAAAAGTACACATATTTGGTATCGCCACGTCCGTAACGACCCGATCTATAAACGTGTCACACTAGTTAACCCTTTCAGTGAACATCGTAAAAAAAACACAAAACATGAGAAACTATGACTTTTCATCATACCGCTGGAAAAAGTGGAATAAAACGCGATCAAAAAGACGAATGTAAATAAAAATGGTACCGCTGAAAACGTCATCTTGTCCCGCAAAAATCAAGCCGCCATACAACTCCATCATCTGAAAAATTAAAAAGTTACAGCGCTCAGAATAAAGCGATGCAAAGATAATTATTTTTTCTGTAAAAGTTTTATGTACAAGCGCAAAAACATAAAAAAATTACATAAATGTGGTACTGCTGTAAACGTACTGACCCAAAGAATAAAGCTGTCTTATCAATTTTACCACACAAGTAACAACAAAAAAAATATCCTGAATTGTTGTTTTTTGTTCATTCTGCCTCCCAAAAATCAGAATAGAAAGCGATCAAAAAATGTAATTTGCCCAAAAATGGTACCAATAAAAAAGTAAACTCGTCCAGCAAAAAACAAGCCGTCACATGACTGTCGGCCGAAATATGGAAAAATTATAGCTCTCAAAATATGGAGATGCAAACATTAGTTTTTGAAAAAAAGCGTCTTTTAGTGTGTGACAGCTGTCAATCATAAAAACCCGATATGAACCTGGCATCGCTGTAATCGCACCGACCCGAAGAATAAAGTCGTGTAATCACTTATACCGCACAAGGAACGACATAAAAAATATATAAAGCCAATTCTTCACCTGCTTCAGATTTGTTTATTCTGCCTCCCAAAGATCACAGTATTGCTCGGCGCACATTTATCTTGCGCTGTGCGCTGAGCGCTTACACCGGGGTTTCCGTGTAAATCTCTGAAATACGGAAGAGACAGGAAGATTCCCTGTAATGAGACAGATGGAGGCACTGTGGACGGCGTCTGACCTATGATTCAGTGGTGTCCATCTTTTTAGGCGTAAATAAAAGCGCGGTCAGCCACAGTTTTGTGTACCTCTGTAAAGAAGGATAACACTGAACAGAGGCCAGACGGAGTCCAGAGTAACTCTGCTGCCTCATCTCACTATAGTGAATGGATCCCTCCAGGGTTTCATCTGAATCATGTCATTTGGAGATTTAGATGGAAACCCCAAAGTAAGTGCTCAGCGTAGAGCGCAGGATAAATGTGATCTAAAATGTTATGTAAAATGTTCCCAATAAAAGCTTCACATAAAAACCCCCACTCAGGTCTGTCATGTGTTAATGGAAATATAGGGGGCCTCCACGTTACCGGTAGTACAAAGGCTCTGGAAAAGCTAAACGGCTCCTCACCCCCCAAAAGAAATTCAGCGCTCCCAAATCCAAATCCCCCCCTCCCTTCTGAGCACCGCAGTGTGTCTAAACCACATTTAGTGTCCACATGTTTGGCAGGGGTATAATTTCCAAAATGGGGTCACTTGAGGGGGGATTCTGCTCTTCTAGCATTAAGGAGCTCTGTATATGGGGTACGCAAACTATTCTAGGAAAATCTGCGCTGCAGGATGCAAATAGCACTCCTTCCCTCTCGAGTGTTGCCATGTGGCTAAGCAGTACTGTACAGCCACATATGAGGTATTGCCACATTCAGCAGAAATTATGGGATAAAATTTGGTGCCATTTTTATCCATTATCTAGTGTGAAAATGTCAAATCTGGGGCTAAAACAAAAACTTTGCGGTAAAAATGTAATTATTTTTTCCTCACTGTCCAATGGAATAAAATTCTGTGACACACCCTTGGTGTCAGTATGATCACTGCACCCCTAGATGAGTTCATTGAGGTGTAGTTTGTAAAATGGGGTCATTTATGTGGGAATCTGCTTGTACTGCACCTCAGGGGATCACCCAGTGGGTCATGGCACCCTCAAACCATAACAGTAAAATCTGTACTATAATATGGTGCTCCTTCCTTTCTGACCTTTGCACTGTGCCTCAAAAGTAGTTGCCAATTACATGTAGGGTATTAACGTGCTCAGGAGAAATTGCATAACAAAATGAGAGGTCAATTTTCTCCTGTTACACTTGAGAAAATAAAAAATTTGGGGCTAAAAGAAAATTTTTGTGATTTTTTTTTATTTTCATGTCTCTACGTTATAAACTTCTGTGAAGCACCTGGGGGTTCAAAGTGCTCACCACGTATCTAGATAAGTTCATTGAGGGGTCTAGTTTCCAAAATGGTGTCACTTGTGGGGGGTTTCCACTGTTTAGGCACATCGGGAGCTCTCCAAACACGACATGGCGTCCGCTAATTATTCAAGCAAATTTTGAACTCAAAAAGTCAAATGACGCTCCTTCCCTTCCGAACCCTGCCATGCGCCCAAACAGTGTTTTTCTGCCACATATAGGGTATCAGCGTGCTCAGGAGAAATTTCACAACAACTTTTGGGGTTCATTTTCTCCTGTTACCCTTGTGAAAATAAAAAATTGGGGGCTAAAAGAAAATTTGTGTTTTTTTTTTTTTCACGTCTTTATGTTATAAACTTCTGTGAAGCACCTGGGGGTTCAAAGTGCTCATCACATATCTAGATAAGTTCATTGAGGGGGTCTAATTTCCAAAATGGTGTCACTTGTGAGGGGTTTCCACTGTTTAGGCACATCAGGGGCTCTCCAAACGCAACATGGCATTTGCTGATTATTCCAACAAATTTTGAATTCAAAAAGTCTAATGGCGCTCCTTCCCTTCTGAATCCTGCCATGCGCCCAAACAGTGGTTTTCCGCCACATATTTGGTATCAGCATGTTCAAGAGAAATTGCACAATACATTTTGGGGTCCATTTTATCTGTTACCCTTGTGAAAATAAAAAAAATTTGGTCTAAATTTAATATTTTGTGAAAAAAAAGTTAAATGTTAATTTTTTTCTTCCTCATTGCTTCAGTTCCTGTGAAGCACCTGAAGGGTTAATAAACTTCTTGAATGTGGTTTTGAGTTCCTTGAGGGGTGCAGTTTTTAGAATGGTGTAACTTTTGGGTATTTTCTGTCATAAAGACACCTCAGAGTGACTATTTTGTGTGACATCTCTCTGATTTCAGGGCATAACAATTCAAAGTTTGAAAATTGCAAAATTTAAAAAATTTTCGCCAAATTTCTGTTTATTTTACAAATAAATGCAAGTCATATCAAATACATTTTACCACTATCATGAAGTACAATATGTCACGAAAAAATCTCAGAATCAGGGGGATCCGTTGAAGCGTTCCAGAGTAATTACCTCATAAAGTGACAGTGGTCAGAATTGTAAAAATTGGCCTGGTCATTAACGTGCAAAGTTGCTCGGTCCTTAAGGGGTTAAGGGCATTGGGGAAGTTGGTTTACACTGCAAGAGTCACAGCATGACATAAGAGACATATACAGAAAGGTAACTAAAATGCAGATAACCGTTTCATCACAGAGGAGATGCATTTCTGGGATTTTTCTTCATGTGGGGGGGAAAGCATGAGCAGATGTGTGTATTTCAACATAGCAAGGTGTTCCCATGAGGAAACCATGGACTGATCACTAATCCCAGGAATGTTCGGATGTAGGCCATGGCGTGTTACACTATAATGCATTACACACAGGTCTAGTTACAGCTGTAGATATGTCTGATGACTCCGATCTAAGACTGCCAGCCCGCTAAGTGATATTAAAGTTTCAGGCTGCCGCCTGAAAGTAATGTGCCATCAGAGAATGACCTATTGTTTAAATAAAGCTTTTGTGTTCCATATATTAAAAAAAAAAGTTGCAATTTTTTTATTTTCATATCACGATCTTTATTAAAAAAAAAAAAACAGAATTAGGAAACTTACAATTTTCACACTGGTCATTGAAGCCATTTTAGGGCTAATGCAGATGCCTGTACAAATCGGTCCATTTACGGATCGCTAATGCATAGACTGGCCACTGGTCTGCCGACCCGAGTGTGACAGCCCCAAGGAAATATGGGAGGCTGTGACACTTGGACGGGGAGCGCCGTGGCCAGTCTGTTCATTTCAGTCCGAGATTGGCCCGTTTTGTATGGACGACTGGATGAGCCCTAAGGCCAAGCTCAGTATTTGGTCAGTATTTTACCTCAGTATGTGTAAGCCAAAACCAGGAGTGGGTGATAAATACAGAATTGGTGACTTGTTTCTATTATACTTTTTCTCTGATTGTTCCTCACCTGGTTTTGGCTTACACATACTGATGTAAAATACTGAAAGTGTGAACGTTGCCTTAAGAGTCATATTTCCAGTCCTTTCAGGAAGAGTTTTCAGCAGGTTCCTTATCATCAGAGGCAGGATTACTGGGACAGATATATAAAGCTGTGAATAGAGGTGTTATCACAGGGTCCACCATGCACAACAGGATGTCAGAGCTCTCCCTTCTCCACTTCACTTCATATTGATCTTTGCACATGCTTATTAGATGCCTCAATACAAAACATAGCTACAATGGTCAGACCCCACCCTATGTACATGTGTTATTCCCCCAGTGGTCAGTGTTATATTTGCAAAATTTCTATTTTAAAATCAGATTGAGATATGGGGAAAAAAAACATTACCAATAAGTCTGTATATTTCTGCTAATGTACATGTGGGAAAACAGAAAGCCGGAGTCTAAGATTTCTATTTTCTTATTTTTAATATGGATTGTGATATAGAAGAAAAAAAAAGCAACGGTGCCTTTTTACAGCAGACAATCTAGTACCACCTGTTTGAAGTATCATTCCTAAAAGTCAATGTCGACTCTTGGCAGAACCTTGCAACAAGACTTAGGATATATAGCTGAACCAGAACATTCATTTGCAGACAGTTTCAGGGTATTTGCCCCTCAGCAGCGCAAAGCAGAACTGGAAGGTTAGGTAAGAGGCCTCTGACTAGTGGTTTGAGTGGTAAAGTTTCTCCTTGTGGAAAGTGTCAAATTGGTGTACGGAGACTTATATACGTTGTGTAATGCTCTTCTCGGAAATTAAATATGCAAATAGCCTATTCACAGAGAAATAGCACAGGAACTATAGTGCCACCTATTGGAAGTACTGATCCTAAAAGTCAATATCTACCCAAGAGCCTTGCCATGTGACTTAGGATATACAACTGAACCAGAACCTTCATTTGCAGACGGTTTCAGAGTATTAGCACCTCATCAGTGCAAAGTAAGAAAACTGGATGGTTGAGTGAAAGGCCTCTGGTTTAAATGATCAAGTTTCTTCTTGTGGAGAGCGCCAAGCTGGCATAGGGAGACTTCTAGGCCATCCAATGTTCCTTTGGGAATATAAATATGCAAGTAGCCTCTTCATAGAGGAAGAGGACAGAAACGTTAGTGCCACCTATTGGGGGTAGCAATCCTAAAAGTCAACAATGACCCTTTATCCAGCCTTGTCATATGACTTAGGATATAAGCAACATGTCCATAAGGATATATTATAGTACATGGTGACTTCTGCTCCAACTTCTGATTTACAAAAGTGTGTCAATCTTATGTTTTGGGTGGAAATGCTCCACATCCTCAGCATAACCGTGACACGCAGAGACGACAATGGGAAAATATTTCACGATTGCCAGCACTTGCCAGGATCTAATCTAATGGTGCTCAGTATTGATTCAAAAGGTTGAAGCCTTCTATACACTTCTATAAATATAAGAGAACTACTATTCTTATGGAATAAAGTTAGGCTTTGTCACATTTTCACTCCAGAAATGAAATGAATTTTATTGAAACACCACAAAAAGACAAGTAGACATTGCATACTTCATATAAAATATTGTCTATAAGGCGGATGTTAAGCAACAAGCGGAGACAGAAAACAAACAAAATACATTTCCAAAAATATGTACAGTAAAGAGAACGTCAGAGTCCAGACTGTCGCTGTATGTACACGAATATTACAGCAACGAGCACTCCAGATCAGCTTTATCCCGCCTCAGAGGACAGTCTTTTATTAAGGAACAAGATCCTAAAAGACAGACCTCCAATAGCTGGGAGAAGGTAGCACTTGGCTGCAAGGCCTGAATGATCAGGAGTCATGTTCCAGCTCCGAGGCAATAAGAGCTAAGTGAATCCCGCACTCCTCTGTAAACATCCTTCCTCCGCATGCCGCAGGCCTTCCTATTGTTTGCTGGGAGTAACATCTGTGTAATCCTTCAGGACTCCCGCCAAGTGGTCATTGTGGGTCTTAAATCTCCGCCTCTTCTGTGAATTTGCCTTTTTCCTCTTTTGTACTGGAATCTGAACACAAATGTGAACTTCATTATTCGGTCACAGTATCCAGGTAACTGGATTCATAAGACTCTCTCACCCCACAAGCTAATACTTACAACTTTCTTTGGTCCGGATTCCTGCATAGAAGAAATGCCTTGTCTCTTCAGGTACTCCTCGATCTTCTCCTCATCCATGGAGTCTACTGGGACACTCCTCCATAGCTTCTGAAATTCTAATAAAACAGAAAACACCACGTTACACAGGCCCCTCGCCAGTCCGTGCTGGTAAAGGAATCAGCTCTGTGGTTGGCGGCATATAATGTACACCGACAATCCATCACTGATAACACAGTGCGGTGGCTTAGATGCGAGCTGCTGATAATCTGGTATCTGCTATAATTCACGGTGGGGAGACAGATGGCACTGCATAGACTGTGGGCGATGATTGCTGACAGTGTGAATGTTACGCTGCAGTCCAGAAATAAAGGAGAGTGAACAGTGCCAGACGCGGCTTTGGTTTGGTATTCCTGGTATTCATGACCCTGGTTAGGAGGAGATGAGCAATAGGATGGAGAAAAAAAGCTGCTTTCATTTATCAGCAAAAACCATTCATTCTGTCCTAGACCTACGAGCACACAGCGACACAAGACACAACATGAGGACCACTTACTGCTGCTCGACCTGACTGTACATTTTACATCATGGTACACGGAATGAAAACTCTCACGCCATTAATTAAAATCACAAAGTTTCCTCCGGGCTAAACATAAATTTCTGCAGTCACTCTATGAGTCTGTAGATTGATGAATTCTGGCAGTCTGCAATATACACAATGTCAAGATTCTGCTCTGTTCCAGCGTCTGTTATGTGACTGCCAGTACACGAATTGCATACTGGTGGTAACTTGCCAACTAGCAACTTTTCCTGCTTCTCTCAATGTCATACTGAGATGAGCAGCTAGTCGGCATGTGACAAGTCTGCAAATCCCATACTGGCAGTCACGTGACAACCGCTCCAGCAGGCAACTGAGCGGAATCCTGACAGTTGCATACCCTGCACCATGTCCAGATTCTGCTCAGTTGCCAGCTGGAGTGGTCGCCACGTGACTGCCAGCATGCGGTTTCCATACTGAAGTTTAGTGCTGGCTAGCTTCCCAATGTCAGGATCTGGCCTTCTGCAGCGAGATAGATGCATTCTGGAAATTTAGATTTAGCCAGGAAAACTCCTTTAATATATATAGATTTTGCTACTAATTTAGCGTTAGACTGCAGACGTCTATAAAGTTGCATTTACACTGAAAGATTATCGTAAAACAAATCTTAAGAACACGATAATCTTCTAAGTGTAAACAGGCTGCTCATCACCCAATGAAGGATCAAAACGCTCCTTTATTGGGTAAATTGATATTTTTTGCTACATATCATGTGCAAGATCATCGTAAACAGGAGCTGCGCTGCCGAGAACAATGGCAGTCGGTGTGCACTGAGCGATCCATTAGAGACCATAAATCATTTACGGAGGTCTGCCTATAGAAACAGGCCATTAAGTGACCACCAATGGATAAAAATTTACTGATTGACGGTTGTTTAGTGCCATCAATCGATCTATGTAAAGGGATCTAAAAACAACATGGACTCATCTGAGGGTTTGCTTCAATTGTATCCAGACTGGACTCCAAGAGGATAGTATTATCTACACTGATCAGTACTTGTTCACACGCTGCATTTTTGTCGCATTTTATCCTACAGGAAAAAAAACATAGCGCCAGCAAAGTGGATGAAATTTCGGAAATCTCATACCGCTTGTTTTTTCCTTGCTGATTTCAATCAAAGCCTTTTTTCAAAGCTGCAGCAGGTCAACTCTTTCAGCGGTTTTCACCCAATCGAATGAATGGGAAAGAAAGGCAAAGTAAAAAATGTACTCAGCGTGAGCACATACCCTGCGTTTGTGGCACATTATTGGGACAGCGTTGTTGCTATGGATACAATTGTAGTAAATCACTGAATAAAGTATTAGTTATGTATTCTGTGTTTCAGCCATTTAATATAACCAAGCATGTTCTTATACAGCGACATGAAGCAGAGATATTCAGAAGGAGAGACTGTAACAGAGAATACCAGAAAGTTGCAAAGAGCAGTGTTCCTGTACATAAACGCCATGTGTTCTTCTCAGTAGTCTTATTCTTCTGAACAGCCATTTATATGCCTGACTGATTTTACTATACTGCAGAGGGCGAGTGTTATGTGCTGCCACCCAGTGGTCACAACTGAAATATCTCCATGATACTAAAAAAAAAAAAAAAAAAAAAAAAAAAAAAAAAAACTATCCAACTTCTATTCATCGACATAAGAAAAAAAACAGGATTATGCATTATAATGAAATGAAAAATAACAGCTCATACAACAATTCTGCTCTTACATCACTTAAATATCGCCACAAAAGAACATGCCAGTAATTAGCACAGCAGACAAAAAGCAGCGCCACCAACACACCAGTGACAAGTAATCATATCAGATGACTGCCATCTAGCTGTCAGAAACGGGACTGCAGCAATATGCCCGACTCCGCTCACACAGCCGGCTATATAACTCCCCATTAATCACAGTACACTTTGGAGCATTACACTAGGATTATATGGATGCACATTTTCAAAAATAAATAAAATTATAACATTTGAAAAAAAAAAAAGGTAATTATTGTTCTCCTTTAAAAAATAAAAAAAGATATAAACCACTAGTTCTTGTATTATATACTGAGTTGAGGGAGTATATGAGATTCTCTTCTCGGACACGGATACTCTGAAATTGCACTGTTCCCCCTGTAAGCAGATAATGGGAGTGAATGACATCCCCTCTATTAATCATTTTTTTGGCGTTCCAGCAAGAAACAATGATTTTTTGCACTATTTATCACGGACCAAGTTGTGGAATATATCGTACAGTAAACTAGTTTGTCCACCAGACATCACATCCCAATTAAAGCATCATCTCCTGATGCCAGGTTGTGGAACACCACAAATGAGAAAAGGGTAAAAGAATTCCGGTCCACACCCATAACACTGAGATCATTAAAGGTAACCGGGCAGGTTATACTGTCGCCATGACCTTTTAGCCCTTTATTCAGCTATTCCCATAGGATGTTTATTATTTTATGGAACTGCACATATTTAAAGGGAATCTGTCACGTTGTACATGCAGTCCTATCCGTGGACAGCATGGTATAGAGAAGAAAAACCTGAAAAGATTCAGTATAGCTTGTATGTTATTCATATTTATTGAAATCCCTGGTGTTTGCATACATAAGAGTCCAATGGGCGGTCCTACTAGTGACTGACAGTTACTTCTGCATGCAGAATCATAGTGAAGACTGTCAGTCACTAGTAGGACCGTCCAGTAGAATCCTATACATACAAACATCAGAGATTGCAATGTATAAAATACAAGGTATACTAAATATTTCCACAAAAATGTCTATCAATCTATGCATCTCCTCCTGCTCTATACCATTCTGCCTGCAGATCAGATAGCATTTTCTACATGACAGGTTCCCTTTAAGCAGAAAGCAAATGATACTCAGAAAATCAGTGAATGCTAAAGAACAAGGCATTTAGTAACTGAGGCTAGTCTGGGTTCAGGGGAAGAATAATGGAAGGAGAACAAACTGTGCAGAGCAAGGACAGTCAATCACATCCAGGGGTGAAACTGCAACTATTCGACGTGATTGATAGTAGTTCATGTTACTCTGATAAATGCAGTCCCATATAGCAACACCCATATTACTGGAATAGCTGAATTAACATCTAAAAGGCCAAAAGGAGGTAGTTTAAAAATGTCAGGGGAACAGACAGGTTCCCTTTAACCAAAGAACAAAAAACCTCACCACTTATTTGGTCCTATTGTTCAGCAAGCCCTATTTTACTGGCATTATGTCCAGAAGTAGGTAAGATTTTTCCATTTTAATGGTAACCTGCAGGCAGTCCCTTCCAGTATCAGAGACAGTCATCGGTTGTATAAGAAGGGATATTCCTAGCTCATGCATTTAGTTACACAGGATATGCCAGAAATGTATAGTACATACAGGTCCCACTAATTGACTGGACTGGCAAGATCTTGGAAAAGGGGCCTTGATGTGGCTGTCGTCTGTGGAGAGGTGATCAGTATTCTGCTACAAACGAATGAGAATTTGGGTCACCTCGCTGCACGCGTCATGGTCCCGTTTTTTAAATATAGGCAGTTCTCTTCAATGCGACAGGCGATTGCTACACATTTATGGCATATCACATCATACCGATGCCATAAATGTACAGAGATTGGAATACCTTTTCAATTAAAAAGACATGGGCCAGTGGCCACATCAATCTATGAGCCCTGTGAAAAGTCTCTGGTCTGGCAGTATCCACGGCTTCTCTTTTGATTAGCTGGCCTGCTGTGATGTCCTTGTTGCAGAGTGACCAGGGTGGCTAATTAAAGGAAGAGCCGCAAATGCTGGCAGGTAAAAGGTGGCTCGTAGGGCTCCCATCCGACAGACAGCCACAGAAAACCAAAGTGGCCACTGGACAGGGCCCTGCAGATTCATTTGAACCATCTCTACTTTTAAGGGCTGTAGTAAATTTATATTATAATGCTTTTACAGGAGTATATACACCAGAACAAAATTTGGCAGTGAATGATTAATGAATTTCAAACAGCATCTATCATTCTCCACCAGTCTATATACACCCTCCAACAAGAGCTAAGTAAGAATATATAAAAGTTATATGGAAGGACCACTGGGTAAAAGTATTAAGGCAGAGGATTATGAATGTGATCCACTGGAGTGCCTTGAAATCTCACATATTAATGTACCTTACTTAGTTAAAATAATAATATAAAGGAGTGTTCCGGGTAAGGATTAGCTTTCGGCAGGCACCAAGATGAAGCCTGAGAGTGTGTAATATACACATCGTTAGGATTCTGCTCTACTTGGTGGTTCAAGCAGTTGTCATATGTGATTTGCATATTTACATGCAGAGTAGATTCTCTTCTACTTTCAATATTCTAATGTGGAAACTAGATAGCAAATGACCTCAAGCATACAATCTGCATGGGAGAAGTCACATGACAACCGCTTGAACCAGCAATCAGAACAGAATCCCAACAGTGTGCATATTATACACTCCTAGGGCTAACTTTCGCAGGCAACTGTAAGATGCCGATTTCTGATTCAGCTACGTTCCCATGTCGAGTATTTGGTGAGTTTTTGATGTTGCAGATGTTCTGCATCATTTCTGCATCTATTAGGTAAATTAGGTGACCTGTGTTTCTTCACGTGTTCTTATCGCATTTTTGGCGCTGCGGTTTTTGTCTCATTTTGGCATGTCATTCTTTAAATAAAGCTGCTTTGTTTTTGATACTTCCTAGTATTTGGCTTTGACAGAACTGTATTACTACAGTCATGTGTGGATTACAGCATTTTTAGTGCACCTCCACAGTGGAAATGCACTAAATATGCATGTGCATTTTTTACCTGTGGATTTTCCGCATCTAATGCAATTCTATGGGGGAAATCCTCACATAAAACTCAACGTACCTTCAAGAAAAATTGACAGCTTGTGGATTTCAAACAGGCACCGCAGGTCAGTTCACGAGGAGTAAAAAATAAATAGAAGAGCACGGTGGGCATGAGATTTCTATAAATCCCATCCATTTTGCTACAATACCCAGTGTCAAAAACTTATTGTGGGAACGCATACTAAAGGATGCAGACTTTAGAATACATATAACACATACTCACATCCCACACTGGCACCGTTCCAGCGAGGTTGGCGCTGGGTCTCTTATGATATTGTTATGTAATGCGAGCACTGCAGTCTGCCTCTACAAACATTTGTGAAAGAATTGCTCATTCATCAAAGTTCACTTAAAAGGGAACTTGTCATGTCAAAAAAAGCTATTAAATTGCAGATATGGGGGTAATCTGCAGGATAGTAGCGTTCTGAAGCCGTGCAGCCGCTGCACTGATGCCTGGGTGCCAGGAGGAAGTGAACTTTATACCACCCAGCAGCCTCAGGCTTTCAGTCACCTCTCAGTAAATAGTGAGCGGTGGCTGTAACCGCACCACAGCAATGTCTGACAGCCATCTCTGTACTGATGCACTGCTGAGCTGGCTGTCAGTCAGTGTAAGGACATGGTTACAGCAGCCACTCACTATGTACTGAGAGGTGACTGAAGCTGCGCCTCTATGACTGAAAGCTGGGGCTGCCAGAAGGATTAAAGTTGGAGTGTAGAAGTTCTTTTCCTAAACTGACACACTGGATGAATGTGGAGCATTTAGGTATTACCACCACACCTAAAGTGGAAACATCAACAGGGTTCTTCTTAGCACGCTCCCACTGCTTGCTAGAGTAAGAACATGCCAGGGAAGTCATCATGAACTACCCAAGAATTTGCACAGGAAAAA
The DNA here is from genome assembly GCF_046119375.1 of Phyllobates terribilis. Lineage (NCBI taxonomy): Eukaryota > Metazoa > Chordata > Amphibia > Anura > Dendrobatidae > Phyllobates > Phyllobates terribilis. The sequence goes on from NW_027362761.1 coordinate 796,512,839, forward strand.
ACTCTGCAACGAAGGTCTCCCAGGGATCTTTGATTTATAAGAAATACTAGGGGGTTATGTGGAAGATTCTCCATAAGCTTTTGAACTGAAGGGTTGCATTTTACAAGGGTTGTCCAGGCTTGGGACAAAAGTCTGCAGTCACCCCATGTCCACATAGTCTACAGATATTAGATGAAATACTATAGGGGCAATGTGTTCCTTGGTCATAGTTTAGAAGAAATCTTACCTTCATCTACAGTGAACTGGCAGCTTTTGTCATTGTAGAAAAGGATTTTCTTCTTGTCTGGTCTTGTCACAAAGATAATTTGGTCTCCCAAAGCCTTACGGAAAGAAGTAGAAAGAAATTGTATGATGGCTCACACACGTAATGTCAAATGACCAAAAAGTTTAAATAATGTCTAGATCGTACATGTCAAACTGTGGCCCGTAGGCCAAATCTGGCCCGCAGGGTGATTATATTTGGCCCGCGACACCAGAACCACCACCCCTATGTCGGGCCATTATTCTGTATGGAAGACTTTGTGGGGCCATTATACTGGATGGGGGACTATGTGGGGTCATTATACGCTACGGAAAGCTATGTGGGGCAATTATACTGTATGGAGGACTATGTGGGGCCCATTATTCTGTATGGAGGACTATGTGGGGCCACTATACTGCATGGAGGATTATGTGGGGCCCATTATTCTGTATGGGGGACTATGTGGGGCCCATTATTCTGTATGGAGGTCTATGTGGGGCCCATTATTCAGTATGGAGGACTATGTGGGGCCCATTAATCAGTATGGAGGACTATGTGGGGCCCATTATTCTTCATGGAGGACTATGTGGGGCCCATTATTCTTTATGGAGGACTATGTGGGGCCCATTATTCTGTATGGAGGACTATGTGGGGCCCATTATTCTGTATGGAGGACTATGTGGGGCCCATGATAATGTATACTGGTTGGCCCGCGACTTTGTCCAAGTTTTTCACTTTGGCCCTCTATGTGTTTGAGTTTGACATCCTTGGTCAAGATGTAGCCATAGCCTTCCTGGAGTCAGGGACCCACAGTACATTTATTAGGAGTCACGGAAAAAGTAGTTCGAACCTCAAAATACTAATGTCTCCTTATACAATTATACTACATAACCCTTCTGTGCCTCTTCTCTCCTTTAGAGCACATTCACACAGAAGTATTTCTCATTTTCAGAACAGAGGTCATATGGACCCTTAGAATTTAATGAAACTCTTCACACATCTGTTTTTTACAATGGATCTGTGTCTGTTATGTTAAGCTCTGTGCATGTCCTATTCTCATTCATTCTTGCAGATCAGAATCAATCTATGAAGTTCCGGTTATTGACTCATGTCACACAAGCTGGTTTTAGCAGAACTGTTTATTGACCCCTCAAAAATGGACCCGATCCCCTGAATGTGCTCTAAGGCGACAATCTCACCACTGTTAAATTTATCTTTAGTAAAGAATGGATCAGTGGAGAAAGGATAGCACACGGTTTCACTGTGTATTCCATATTTTTACTCTCCCATAGACCAGAATGGCAAAAGTGGACCAGAATAGGGTCCATGAGCTAAGGCTTTTAAATTGGACAGCAGAGGCAAGAAACAGTTTGTATGAATAAGCCTTATCAGTATTCCATACCCTTCACCCGAGGGAGAAAATGCTAAAAAAAAAAAGTTAAATATCAGGATAAAAAGTACTAAAATATATTAGAAGAAACAAAACATAAAGAGGAAGAGATCTCCCGCCACTCTAGCACCAATGATTCATTGGTTCATGGTGGTCTTTGTTAATTTCCCAACAGCAGACATGATGTACATCCATCTGCTGCAGCCAATCACTGGACTCAGCGGTCACACGTCACACCTACTAGTATCACTGCTAAGGCTAGTTATTAGCTGCAGCAGTCATGTCGATGTACGACACTACAGAAAAAGCAACAAAGGCCGGAAAATCAGAGGAGCAGGAGTGCTGGTGGAGGACTCATGTCTCATGTGGGGTTCTTAAAGTGACTCTGTCAGCATAGACTGACTGTTCAAACCAAGTACAGGTGCTGAGTGCACCCTTGACCAAATATTTAGGTAAACCTACCCACCTGCTTGTTATCCCTCTATGTCCTTCCCCTCATCTTTTATTGACAGCTCTGGTTTTATAGAGTAAGAGAAGAATGGAGATGGATAAATAATAAGTAGATGGGAAGTTGTAGTTTAATGTTTGGCCACGCCAAATTATCCTCCGTTATTATCCTCCGTTTCATGCTACCTATATAGCCATACACACCAAATAGGATGACAATTATTCATTTCATAAATGTGTTTTCCCTCCAATAACCTCTCACCCGTACACAAATTAAGTGGTTAATGTTACACTCCAGGGACCTGCATCTATCAATGGAACAGGACTCAACCTTACCAGGATGGTCAAAAAATAGGAGCAAGGTTAGAGAGTGACGCTGCACTACTGCCAAGAACTGATCACTTTCTCTCCTGAGGTCAGGTAAGTGCAGTGTAATCACAGAGACCGTGTGAAGTCAGCACATGAATGTCTCCACATGTACACGTCTCCTAGCATTCAAGCCAGGTTAGATATAGACGTTAATGTGGAGTATTTCATGGCAACACTGTACCTTCTACAAGTCCCAACTGCGACTGGTATCAGATTCTGCCAGTAGTGTATTCTCAATTCTCAGGCCTATAATATCCACTAACTATCTGAGCACGGAAGCAAGAAACTACAGGGCACTAAAGGGCCTAATATCTTTCCTCTGGAAGGTCTTTTTTGTATCTACACTCTTGATGATTGTTATGGAGAAGCTGACATCTTAAACACAAATAGTTAAAAAGTTGTTCCTTGAAAAACATTATAGGTGACAATATATTTGTAAGGACCCACACAAACCACAAGGACTGAACCCCCAGTCACTCATCTTTTCTCCCCACATAACGACAGTAAGAAGTTTGAATGGAGGGGTGGTAAAACACATGTGCTATCGCTCCATTCACAGTCTAAGGAGCTGGTGGAAACAGCTACGGAGATGAAACAGATACCTTAATAGCTTTCTGTGCATTAGGAAGCCCTTCTTCTATGTCTTCTAGTAAGATTCCACCCAGTCCTCTCTGATCATGCTTGTCCAAGAGCCTCAATAGCGCCTTTTTGTCCTTTAAGTTGTACTTGGGCTTGAATCCATATTTACCATCTACAATATCAATTTTAGGATTGTTCACCAGAGCCTAAGAAAAAAAACACATTTTGTACCATAATTGGAAATGCATATCTTGTATATGTATTGGGGGGGTTCCCCGATTTGTCACCATCCAGATGTAAGGTGTTACACAGTAGGTGCTACAGATCATTACATCTCCGCTGTACAGACACCAGTCATAAGAACCAGCTGATAGACTGGGGTTTCAGCTGAACCTTCTTTTTGTCAAGGGAGCTGATTAAAAAGAATCTGTCACCAGGTTTTTACCACCTAATCTGAGAGCAGCGAAATGTAGAGACAGAGACTCTGATTCCAGTGATGTATAACTTACTGGGCTGCTTGCTGTGGTTTTGATAAAATCACTTTTATTAGCAGGAGATTATGACTAGTTGTGGTGTTCCATGCAGTCTTCCTGCTCTGTATAGCCCCGCCCCCCAACACCCATAGGCAGAGAGCTGCCAATCAGTAGTGTGGGTGGGGTCATACAGAGCTCAGCATTTAGAGAACTGCTAGATCTGCAGCAGAGAAAACAGGGATTTTATCAAAATGACAGTAAGCAGCCAAGTAAGTGATACGATGCTGGAATCAGGGTCCCTGCTCTCATGATGATGCAGCAAAACAAAATCATGGTGACAGACTCCCGTTAAGCAGAAGAGGTTGCTTATATATTATGCTTACATATATTATCATCAAGGTCTCCACTGGGGCTCACAATCTAGACTCCCTATCAGTTAGTCTTTGCAAACATGGGGAGAACATACAAACTCCTTGCAGATGGTGTCCTTGGTGGGATTTGACCCAAGGACCCCAGTGCTGTAAAGCAACAGTGCTAACCACTGAGCCACCAAGTTGTTCTGATAGAACCCTTGAAATACTAATCAGATTCTTACATAAAGAGATCGATGATGTTCTGGAAGCTGGGAAATGCTGTACGTGTTATTTTGTATATGTATAAACACACAGCACTATAATAATAGAGCAGGTTTTTCTCCACATCTAGCAGTTCTATTGATTTCTACAGATCAATAATGTGGTTCTCAGGCAAATGGACAAGAGGCTACATTCTGATGTTCTGGCTGTAGGAAGAGAAGTGAGGGCCCCCATCTGCATACACCTCCATCATGCAGGCTGTCACGTTCAGATAGAACATGTTTTCCTACATTTCTTTTTAGTTAAAATTGCATTGTAAATAAGCGACCATGCACATTTCTGTCCCCAGGCTTTCCAGTCACACAAAACAGCTTCCTAGAACTAGACGGCAGTTATCTGAAAGGAGCCCCATTTATTCTGCTTGATGGAAATGTGAAGTCTGTATTAAATTTTCAATTTGTAAAGTGCAGCGATGGGCGCATGTCACATACAGGATGGCTAATTTGTCCACAGACAGTAAAGCTTAGAATGAGAGCACTGCTAATAATCAAATGTCTGTACAAGAAACCTGATCTTAACAAAATAAGTTAACCTCATCATAATTACAAGTCATAGATTTACATTGCTTGTAACTGTGCAGGAGGCATGTAATATATGTGTCCATGTATTTAACAGATAACCGTGCTCTAGAGCAGACTGATATCAACTATGTGTTGTATTTCATAGTACAACTCCCATAACAGCTTCTCAAGTGAGTGTAGTAGGGTACTGACAGTTTGTGAACCAGCTTTGGGGAACCTGGCCCGAGGTCCTGAGTCGCATCTTGCAGGATAATCATAAGGCCTCATTCACATTCACAATATATTTCATCCGGTATTTAGGCTAAGCTCAGCAGAGGAGTAAAGAAGAATTTAAGTTTCTGTTATAGACTAACTGTGTTTAAGATTGACTTCTGTGGTTGACAGAATGGATGAAAAATACTAACCATATACTGGAGTTTGAGTGAGACCAAATATTAGAGCTGCATTCTTAGTAAGGTGTTTGTCAATGAATGAACAGAGGTACTAACCATGTTGTATTTTCCCTTTAGAGGTGCCTTCAGAAATAAAAGTAGTAGAAGAATCCTCTGTGGGCTAACCATGTGAGGTATCTCTGGTCCATAAGTCCAGATCTGGTTGAACATCAGAGATCAAGATGTGAGATACTGTCTCCACGTTTACACTGTGAAGCATCTGTGGGACATTTTAGAGGTGTCTAGTGGACTGTCCCAGGCAGTGGCAGTGGGTAGCAGCTGAGGATTTTGCCAACAGACCTGGAATTGTGGTTAGTCCTACTACTTTTTATTTCCCATTTCACGGGGTTGTCCACTCCTCGGACAACCTCTTCTGAATGCGTATTTTTGCCCCCTGTGAAATAACACTTAGGCTGAGTGCCCACGTTGCGGATTTAATGCGTTTCCATCACGGAAACGCATTAAAATCGCTTGCTAAGAGGTCTGGGATGAAACCCAATGATAATCTGCATGTGCTGTGCACATGCTGCGGAAATTTAAGCTGCGGATTATCATTGCGGAAAAATCCGCAGCACAACCAATTTGGGCGCGATTTCGCCGCGAAATCACGCCCATTGACTTGCAGTGAACCGCATAATATCCGCATGTATACATGCAAATGTTATGCGGTTCAATGCGCAAATTGTGCCTGGGTCTGGAGAAGAGGAGACTCTCCTCCAACCCAGGTACAATCGTACCTGCAAGTAAATAGAGAATAATAAAGTAAAAAAATAAAAAAAATTATTCATACACACCTCTCCAGCGGCCTCCGTTCTCCTCCTGACCGCGTCCTCTCTCCTCTGCGTCCCTCGGTGTACTGGCAGGACCTGCGGTGACGTCATTTAGGCAGCTGATGGTCACGCGACCATCACCCGACCGCTGACGTCAGCGGTCGCGTGACCATCAGCTGCTTAAATGACGTCACCGCAGGTCCTGCCAGTACACCGAGGGACGCCGAGGAGAGAGAATGCGGCCAGGAGGAAACAGGGGGCCGCCGGAGAGGTGAATATAAGTTTTTTTTTATTATTTCTTTTTACTTTTTAATATATTTTTTTTTTTTTACTTTAGATGCAGGATTAGAAGTAGAAATTTCCTCTAAGTTGGTCACACAATATAAATCTATGCCAGTTGCATGGATTTATATTGTGTGACCAACTTGTCAAGCTCTTTTCCAAGTGATGCTCAAAAGCACTTGGAAGAACGCTTGAAAAAAACGCATGCATAAACACATGTAAAAACGCTGAAAAAAACGCATGTAGAATCCGCATGCGTTTTTTCTGCCAAGGAGATGCAGAAATGCTCAGAAAATTTCTGCTTCAAATCTGCATCGTGGGCACATAACCTTATACTCAACTCCGGTGCCGGCGCTGTTCCAGTGGTGTTGGCACTAGATCTACCTGCGATTGTGTGACAGTGCTACGTCATGCGTGCCCTGCGCCAATCAGCGCTGGCTTCACTCTCCCCGCCTTTGGACAAACCACATTAATCTGAAGGAAGTGAGAGCTGTAATGAAATACGTTTGTAATGAAAAACAAGAAAAAAAAATCCAGGTGGGATGAAATGGTGAAAAAAATAATGCAATTCTTCCACTGCCTGGGTTTTGCTTTACAGTGTTTTTTAAGAGGCACAAATGGCCTGGTAGTAGGATTCTGCAGGTCAGTACAATAAACGCAGTACTAACTTTTTTTTTTTTTCTAAATTACTTTAGTGAACAAAAATGTAGAACTTTGTATATAAAAAAATAAATAAATAAATGGTTTGCGTGGGCATTGCTTGAGACAGGCAATAATTTTTAAGCTGGTGGAGCTGGGTGCGGGCTTGTTTTATGCGTGGTGATATGTTATTCATTTGGTACCATTTTGGGGTACATATGATGCTTTTATTGTTTTAGATTTCATTTTTTGGGGATGTTAGATGTTGGAAAAATGCCAATTCAGGCGTTTCGATTTTTTTTTTTTCTTGCAGCAATTATTGTACCGTTTCATTTTACATTTTCATCAATTGGACTTTTGCGGTGATACCAAATATTTTTTCAATTGCATTTAATTTTATTTGCTTTTTTTATGTTTTAATATGGTCTGTAGGAGCCAGAACTCATAATGGTTTGTAGGGGATCAAATACTTATTTCTCACTGCAAAATGCAAAAAAAATTATCTAATTTATACAATGTGATTTTCTTGATTTTTTTTGGATATTCTATCTCTCAATGTTAATTAACCTACCCTTAAAATTATACACTGTTCATGTCTTTGTCAGTGGGCAAACTTACAAAAACAGCAAGGGATCAAATAATTATTTCCCCCACTGTATATGTAGACAGCGCATACAAACATGTACAGAAAAAGAGCTTAAATCAATTCCTGATGCCTTGATGTCCAGAGAAAAATTGTAATTTTTGGAATTTAGGCAATGGCAAATATGTTTACACTGTATTGCATACACTGCCACTAAACTTAAGAGAACAAAGATTCCAATTAAAGGGGTTTTCCCACAAACAAAGTACGCTTTAATCAATAGATTTGGAATAATAATAATTTCCACAATTGGATGCTTTAATAAAATGTTCCTGTGCTGAGATAATCTTATAAATGTGCCCCTGCTGTGTACTGTGTAATGGCTGTGTCTGACCGTGCAGGGACATGGTCTGATCTCTCACACACTGACTAGTGGAGGGAGCCGGAAGCTCTGTCCTCCACCAATGTATTCACCGCTGTCTGCATTTGTTGATGGCGGAAGAGATCATGGTGCGGCCACGGTTTTCATCCCTTCGTGCCCGGCTCTGCTCTATGTTAAGAGATCTTACAAACGACCAGTAGCTTTTCTTTACCTCGGATATGAGCCATTGCTTTTGCTTCATCCCAATGTCAAGGTGCTGTGTTTCATCCAGGATTTCCTCCAAACTCAGTGGATGAGTGTCACCACGCTGATGTCTCGTCTGCACAGAGTAAATGGACATTCATACATAAAAGGAAGCAACCATCACATTTAGCAATATGCCGAAAATAGTGAGAAACAAAAATGGACACCAGCACACATTATCTTTATTTCACTATATTAAAAGTAACGCCATTGGTAGTCAGTTCCTACTCCTAATGTTCCTACATGCATGCGGGTGGCTTTTATGGTCAGGAAACCTACGGTCAGAAGAAGACAACATGACCGCAGCAGGAGACACCATGTTTTCTTACAAAGAGACCAATGAAGCTGAAGAGTAAAACATAGAAGGTGAGATGGGAAAAGGGCCATGTATGTAATTATCTAGCTTGTTAACTCTCTCATCTTTTCTAGAAGCACACGAGACATAATTCATACCAGAAATGGATACAAAACTAAAAAGACTAAAAGAGTGATAGAGGATGTGCCTAGCCATAGGCCTAGCCATGTCTGTGCAGAAGGCTGGCCACAGATTTACTGATGGTCCGGACAATCCAGTAATAAAGTGGATTGTTTCCAACTGGGGTAATTACTGATATTGGAGATTATTATATAATTGATGGATGCACTTTCAAATATTCAACCAAAGACTGAATGTTATAAGTTAGGAAAGCTCAAATAGGGTATTATCAGCACCGACCACTCCAGATCTCCATATTCCAGTGGAGACCAATGTAGTCACCCAGAATTAGAGAGAATAACTAACGGCACGTGTAAAGAATACATTGTGGGTAGACAATAGGTTTTCTAAATCGCTCAGAAATAAACTCTTAGAGATAGTATATATTAATATGCATAATATAAACTAGTAGAAGTACCTTCATATAGTTGACAATTTTGGCAAGAACGCCAAACTTGTAGTTAGAAGACCCGGAAAGGCTCTTAAGGTTAAAGGATCCATTACTTCCATCTGCCAAAAGAAGCCTTAAGATTAGTCACCTGAAATACAATCTTGAAGAAGCATCCTCCAGAAGATGAACTATAACCTGTAATTATTTGTACATCTGCAGCTTATAAGTGCTTCATTTTACAGAAATGTTCCTGCATCAAACCTTATGTTTTATTATTGAGGCATTCTCAGGAATAATACAAAGAGTTACAGTGTTATCTGGTCACGATAGTCGCGGTCCGTACTCAGACAGTTCAGGAGAATCGTGCTTAGTCCGTACATAAGGGCCCGTGAATATATGGAGGTTTGAAAACCAGCCTTACTCGGCGAAGAACCGAACAGACATTTAGCTCCACATAGGAGGTGTTATACAGGGCTTACAGCAAAATAACTATTTGAAGATGACCTTTCACTATGTTTTTTTGTTTTTTTTAATTTAACTCATTACCAACCAGGCGAATTTCCATTTAAATTTTGCTTCCTCTTAATCTTCCTAGAGCCATAGCTTTTTTTTATTACACTACTGACCTAGCCATACGAGGGCTTGTTGAGGATCACGTCCCATTGGCTAACAAGACTGGATTTATATACAGTTGTGCTCAAAAGTTTACATACCCCGGCAGAATTTTTCCCTTCTTGGCCTTGTTTCAGAGAATATGAATGATAACAAAATAACTTTTTCTCCACTCATGGGTATTGGTTGGGTGAAGCCATTTATTGTCGAACTACTGTTTTCTCTTTTTAAATCTTAATGACAACCAAAAACATCCAAATGATCCTGATCAAAAGTTCACATACCCTGGAGATTTTGGCTGATAACATGCACAGAATTTGACACAAATGGGTTTGAATGGCTACTAAAGGTAACATCCTCACCTGTGACCAGTTTGCTTGTAATCAGTGTGTGTGCATAAAAGCTGAGTGAGTTTCTGGGATCCAGACAGACTCTTGCATCTTTCATTCAGCCACTGATGTTTCTGGATTGTGAGTCATGGGGAAAGCAAAAGAATTGTCAACGGATCTACGGGAAAAGGTAGTTGAACTGTATAACACAGGAAAGGGATACAAAAAAATATCCAAGGAATTGATAATGCCAGTCAGCAGCGTTCAAACTGTAATTAACAAATGGAAAATCAGGGGCCCTGTAAAAACCAAACCACGGTCAGGTAGACCAACAAAAATTTTCAGCCACAACTACCAGGAAAATTATTCGGGATGCAAAAAAAAAAAACCACAAACAACATCAGCTGAAATTCAGGACTCTCTGAAAACTAGCGGTGTGGCTGTTTCAAGATGCACAATAAGGAAGCACTTGAAGAAAAATGGGCTGCAGGGTCAAGTCGCGAGAAGAAAGCCATTACTGCGCAAATGCCACAAAGTATCTCGCCTACAATATGCCAAACAGCACAGAGATAAGCCTCAAAACTTCTGGAACAAGGTAATTTGGAGTGATGAGACCAAAATTGAACTTTTTGGCCACAACCATAAACGTTACATTTGGAGAGAGGTCAACAAGGCCTATGATGAAAGGAACACCATTCTTACAGTAAAGCACGGAGGTGGATCGCTGATGTTTTGGGGATGTGTGAGCCACAAAGGACACAGGAAACTTGATAAAAGTTGAAGGAAAGATGAATGCAGCATATTATCAGCAAATACTGGAGGCAAATTTGCACTCATCAGCCCGGAAGCAGCGCATGGGACGTACTTGGACGTTACAACATGACAACAATCCAAAACACAAGGCCAAGTCGACCTGTCACTGGCTACAGCAGACCAAAGTGAAGGTTCTGGAGTGGCCATCTCAGTCTACTGACCTCAATATCATTGAGCCACTGTGGGGAGATCTCAAGTGCGCAGTTCATGCTAGACAGCCCAGGAATTTACAGGAACTGGAAGCTTTTTTCCAAGAAGAATGGGCAGCTTTACCATCTGAGAAAATAAAGAACCTCATCCACAACTACCACAAAAGACTTCAAGCTGTCATTGATGTTAGAGGGGGCAATACACGGTATTAAGAACTGGGGTATGTGAACTTTTGATCAGGGTCATTTGGATGTTTTTGGTTGTCATTAAGATTTAAAAAGAGAAAACACAGTACTCTGACAATAATTGGCTTCACCCAATCAATAACCATGAGTGGAGAAAAAGTTTTTTTTTGTTATTCATATTCTCTGAAACAAGGCCAAGAAAGGAAAAATTCTGCCGGGGTATGTAAACTTTTGAGCACAGCTGTACAGGAAAGAGGGGGCAAGAACTCAGAACAGAGAGACTTCTGAACAAAAGAAAAACAAAGCCAGATTCAGGAGAACCGCAGCAAATACACCAAGTGAAAAAGTTACTTGTCAAGTGACAGGTGCTCTGTGTGAACGAGGCCAAGCTACAATGGACAACACAGGTACGGTTTCTGGTGAATAAAAATGTAATACTGTAACTAGATGCCAGCAAGAGTTGATGCGACCTCCATAATTAACTATGTAAAAAAAAAAAGTTCATGTCTTGTGCATGATATAAGGAGAATACATAAGATCCCGAAAAGGAGTGTACAGATATCTAATGACAGCCATGATAACTTTCCGTTAACTCTTTAGAGATCCCATCTAACACACAAATCGCCCAGTTCACATGGAACAGGCATTAAAATGCTGCAGATGGGGTCTGGCTCCGAGCCAGTTAATAAGGTATTAGAGGGGTCTGCGTGGTAATAGGAAGATGAAACAACATCCAGAAAGGCAGGCAGCTTCCCCTGTGCTTTGGGTGGAGGGCTGGGATGCTAATGAAGCAGTGTACAGTCTGCTGCCTGCATTCTGCTCTGTCCAATGGCAGCCAAGCTCTGTGTCATCTCCACTGTGCTGAGCAATCTAGGCAGAGCAGCACAGCAGAGCCCGGCCGGCAGCCTCTCATACAGGAAGGTAGGTGCAGAGGAAGAAAACCATCTATAGCATGTATTGCAATACAACAGGATGGGGATGATGGGATCTGGCTGCAGAGTAGATGTGCTGTGCTCAGATGGGGACATGCAGGCGGATTATGGACCTGTTCTCCCTTAACAAGGCTCACAGCCTCCTCTGTCAGCCAGTCCCCATCCAGCCATATGCAGGCTCTGGGAGTGATCATACAACATGGATGGCTCAGCAGCACACACATCCTTTACTACCGCTTCTAATTCTATGCACTTCATTTGTGGCTTGAATTCAAGATGATTTCTTCCACAGTCCATCAGAGTCAGCACGCACATATGTAACCGGAGAAATATGCATTGTGGCCAGGCTCAAAGCAGGACATATGCTAGGCAAGCCGAGCAGTATATGCTTCCTATATGACTTCTGACCTTTTTTTGTACCATGGTAGGTGATTTTTCACTAGAACTGAATTACAGCGCCACTCCCTAATTGTCCACAATGGCAGTGGTGACAGCTTTCAAAACAGAAAGCACAGAGGACGATGAATTAGAATCATTCAATTGCATCACTTATCATTACATTAGGGCCTTAGAGAAGACCTGTCATCAGATCAAAAGTGGCCATTTCTTTTCTCTCATTTTATTCCCACTGCTCCCCTGATTAATCCAGTTTCTGTTTCTATTAAAACCTGAGATAAGTTTCCAGAAAGATATGGGACTTTTGCGGATATTTATGGTCTGTACAAAAGGGGCGGACTCACAGGCTAATTATGCAGAGCAACCTGTTCACACACCCACAGCGAATCCCAGGAGCCGCCAACGCCCCCAGCGAATCCCAGGAGCCGCCAACGCCCCCAGCGAATCCCAGGAGCCGCCAACGCCCCCAGAGAATCCCAGGAGCCGCCAACGCCCCCAGAGAATCCCAGGAGCAGCCAACGCCCCCAGAGAATCCCAGGAGCCGCCAACGCCCCCAGAGAATCCCAGGAGCCGCCAACGCCCCCAGAGAATCCCAGGAGCCGCCAACGCCCCCAGAGAATCCCAGGAGCCGCCAACGCCGCCAGAGAATCCCAGGAGCCGCCAACGCCCCCAGAGAATCCCAGGAGCCGCCAACGCCCCCAGCGAATCCCAGGAGCCGCCAACGCCCCCAGCGAACCCCAGGAGCCGCCAACGCCCCTAGAGAAACCCAGGAGCCTCCAACGCCCCCAGCGAATCCCAGGAGCCGCCAACGCCCCCAGAGAATCCCAGGAGCCGCCAACGCCCCCAGAGAATCCCAGGAGCCGCCAACGCCCCCAGAGAATCCCAGGAGCCACACCCCGTTGATAAAGATCATAAAATTAGCACTAAATAAAAAGGCTCACATCTCTGTAGCTATATGGTGGTTTTAAACAAGAAAAAAAATGGATTACTCAAGGGAAATTATAAGAGAAAAAAATTTGCCACATTTGCCCTGGTGACAAGTCCTCTTTAAATAATAGAAAAAAAGTATAGTAATAAGTAATATTACCAGCACTTTGTAAAGAACCACAGTATATTATCCAGTAGTTTCATGGATTAAAAGGCAATCCCAATCATTTCACAGATCCTGTAGAAAATATAAAATTGCCATGTAGATGTATTATACTTGGGGACGATTTATGTTACTATCGAACAAATCTTATCACTTTGTCCCTGCAACAAAATCAGAATGTCACCTTAGAGTCAAATAAGAAGGACCCCTGGATAATTTAAAGGGAATCTGTCACCAGGTTTTTGCGACCTAATCCAAAAGCAGCATAATGTAGGGGCAGGGACCCTGATTCCAGGGATGTGTCACTTACTGGGCTACTTGCAGCTGTTTTGACAAAATTACTGTTTTATCAGCAGGAGATTACCACAAGAGGACTTGCAAACCTGCTGTTAGCATACGGCAACCACACCCACACCAATTATTGGCAGCTTTCTGCTTATGCACAGTGTACAAAGAAAGCCGACAATCAGTAGTGTGGATGAGGTTATACAGAGCTCAGCATTGAGAGAACTGGTAGATCAGCAGCAGATAAAACAGTGATTTTATCTAAACTGCAGTAAGTGAAACATCGCTGGAATCAGGGTCTCTGCCCTTATATCATGTTGCTCTTCGATGGGGTAGCAAAAACCTGGCAATGAATTCCATTTAATAAGGGTGGTAAAAGATCACATTTCCTGAATGTAAAAAAGAGGGATTCTGAGCCTAAAGGTGGAGGAAAATTTGTTAATGGTCATTGCCGCATCGTGAAAACAGCGTCACTCAGTCGTCAAAAATGGCAAACTATTGGCTGATGGTGTCTCGAAAAAAGGATTGTAGTACGTAGCATGTTTTATTCATAAAAGCTTTCTATACTTCCTTCCTATATAGCTAGTGTTATGGCAGCTGGAATGAATGGAAGTCAATTTACAGAGAAGTCTCTCCAAGGAGCAGGGGGATGCATTTGTCTGATCTGTGTGTACAGGGTACAGGATGAGCCATTGTAAAGCCTCCCTCTAACAAGAGACTTCTGCCTGTCCTGTGCCCTTATATACAGGCTACCCTTCCACCTTACACATCTCCTGTACATACACTTTTGAGGTTTCGCCTTACTTTTCTTACCACAAGAAACCACTATTATGTGCAAACACTGGTGCTAAGAGGTCCAAGGTATGACGGGAAAACTTCCACTATCTAAGGCTTTTTCACGGATTTGTGGCATGTTTTTTTTTATTATTTATTTAGCTTACAATACAGTTGTGATTTTCAAGTTTTTTTAACATGTATTGTTTATGTTTACAAGTGATTTTTTTTTTGTCATCTGTTTTTACCGGTCTTATAAAAATTAGATAAAGGCATATGAAATAAAAATAGATGCATCCATTTTTTAGGGCTCTTCTTTGCCACAAATGCAGTGTTTAAAAAACAAAATGCTGTGTGTGAAGTGCCCCTTTATGTCTGAGGGGGTGGCGACAATAGTGGATTGCACAGAGTACTTGTTAAGCACAATGATGGAAAAATCCAACATAACAGCTTTATCCTCTGGAAGCACAATAGAAATAACGCTGTATTATAGCGGTCTGATGGCGTGACATGGGAACGTCTGAGGAAATGACAATACCACATAATCCGTGGCAGAGTACTCATCTAACTCATCGGTGAGATTTACATCTATACGGCATCAGATTCATCCTCTTTACCGTCATAAGATGATACCGATTGTTACACGGACATGCTAGTTTGTACTTTTACCCCCAAAGATTTCTGCCTGCAGACAATGACTGGAAGTAATGGTTATTCCAGGGGATGAAATCACATCTTTGTCACACAATTACAAAGGCTCGAAGCCCCTGAAAATGTTTAAGTCCCCCATATACATTAGATGGCTGAACGATGGTTTGGCTGGCTTCTATTTGCCGTAAAGCCTCCATATACAGGAGCAATCAGCACAGTACTCTCTATGAGAAAGCCGCTGTCAGAAATCTCTGGCGGCAGCTTATCTAGTGAAATTGGACATGCCTAATCATCTATTTGGGCCTCCCATACACAATAGACTGGTGGCCGAACCCGTCGTTATCAGCAGGATTGGCAAATATTAGTCGAATGTTTATGGGGGGCTTAACACACATATTTATAAAACTTATTGTCTTTTTAAACAAAAAAAAAAACAACACTAAAGTAAAATCAATCCCAATTCTTCCTTTAGGCTGTGTGCCCACGATGTGTTTTTTAAGCAATTCCACAGTGGCAATTCCGCCGCAGAAACGCTTAAAAAACACTTGGTAGTAGGCCTGCCATGTTCCCCAATGATAATCCGCATGTGCTGTGCACATGCTGCGGAAATTTCCGCTGCGGATTATCATTGCGGAAAAAAACGCAGCACTACCAATTATTTTGCGGAAGCGCTGCGTTTTCGCGGCCATTGACTTGCATTGGAACGCATGGATTATGCATCACTGGATCTGTACACGTGCATTCCATGCGTTTCAATGTGCGGATGGTACCCGGGTGTGGAGGACAGGAGACTCTCCTCTGGACCCGGGTACCATAGAAAACTGTAAAAAAAAGAATAAAATAAAAAATAAATATTATACTTACCTTCTGATGGCCCCCGGTCTCCTTGTCTTCACTTGCCGGCAGATCGCGATGGACTCAAGGACCTGCGCTGACGTCATTTAGTCATGTGAAGGGTCAAGCGACTGCTGACCTCGGCAGGTCCTTCAGTGTACCGCGAGCTGCCGGCAAGGCAGGACGCATCGAATAAAGACACCGGGGGCCATCAGAAGGTAAGTATAGATTTATTTTTTACCATTCTTTACGGTCACACTATATAAATCCATGCCATCAATATCAAATTACAGACAAAATGCTAAATCTAACTGCGACACAAGAGCAGACTATAGTTCAAAGCCCCAAGTAATATGCAATGGGGAGAATAAAAGAGTTGCTGCCTTAGGTATAGTGAAACACAATGCAACGTAAGCAGGCGGGCTTTACTAATGAATTATTAAAGTCTGGCGTGCATCTGAGCGGATAAGGTTACACTTTAACGCACTTTCTTTACTTGGCAGTTGCCGTTTAGAACAAAGGCTTTTATTAGCACAAATACATGACACGCTGCTGTACCAAAAATGACTTGCAAATCCACCGCATGCAGATTTGGCCACAATTAATGAGAGTGACTTCATTTATAAGAGCAAGCTTGAAAAGCACATTGTAAAACTTATCAAGGCATATAATTAAACACCGTACGGGCCAAAAATAGCCTCGTGTTTCCAACTGCGCATATTAATATTCTAATACAGTGCCTGGGACGAAGGTATCCTGCTCACAAATGTAGCCTAGTCCCATCCAAATGCAGAAATATTGGAGATTTCTAAATTAAGAAAATACATATGGTCCTGCCAAGCAATGAGCGGAAAAAACAAAAGGAAAATGACTAAACTCCAACTGAGCCGGCTTTTCTTTTTCAAAATTGTTAAAAGATAACAATATAGTGATTTATTATAATTTCCGAACATCTCCCACCAATCAATGAGAGTCTGGGTTCTGAGACCACTCACAAGAACTGGACTTCTACCAATCATCAGCACATGTTAAGAAGGGACAAGATGCTAAATAAACAAAATGATGATGGGTACATTTTAAAGAGGACCTTTCACCAAATTTTTCATGCTGAGCTGGACTCACGATGGTGGTTGCAGAATGGAATAAAATATTTAGTTTTTTTTTTTTAATTATTTTGGCTCACCTTAGCAGAGATATTGGCAATCAAATATTTGGCACCTAATGAGTTAACTTTAGTTAAGCCCAGGAGAGTGTTATTAGATTGATTTTCACTGTAGGGGGGCGTGTACTTCTGCCTCCTGTATGACGCTGACCAATCATAAGCAGACACCAACATAGAAGTGCAGAAGCACCTGTGATGTTGTCTGGAGTTAGTAGCTCCACACCTCTGTGCTGTTATATATTATCAGTGCTTATTTAGGCTGCGTACTCCTGCTGGTAGGACCTGTGGACTCAGGTCATGTGACCCCGATGACATCACAGATCCTTCTGCACTTTTATGTTACTGGAGGCAGAAGCATATGCCCCCAGTGATAACTATATTAATACCCACTTGGACTTAACTAAAGTTAATTCACTAGGTGCCAAATATTGGATTGATAATATTGCTGCAACGGAGAGGTCAAATTAAAAAAACAAAGCCTTTTTATTCTGGTCTGTTGCCACAATTACATGGTATGTCCAGTTCAACAGGAAAAATTCAGCTGGCTTTTCCCATCACTGTTAGAGGTGACTGACAGGTCTCTTGCTTTGTGAGAGACTTGTAATTTACAGAAGCTTGCAGGGGCGGCGGTGGACTTGTCTCATCTACAACTACGGTTCCCAACCGGATCTTCAAACTGTATTTTCTCTGAAACACCACAATATTTCAGAGAGAAACATGTATGGCTGTAATCATGCAACCAGGCTCTGATTCATTCTGTCCGCAATTTGGGCAGCATAACTCATGTGACCGGTTCCCTTTAATACATTCTTCTGGGAGGCTTATTAGGACTAATGAAGAGAAAAGTGCTGGATGTACCTTCCTTTTCTCTTCATTGTTCCTTGCTATACTCCAAGACGTCCATGCAGAGGAGATCCTCAGTCCATGGGTGAGCTGAATACCAGGTTACCGCAACGTTTCCTATGACTTTCAGCTTATTAGGACTATTACAATGCACGGGGTTAATTAAAGGAGTTGTCCACTACTTTTTAAAATGCCCCCAATGTATTCAACCTGTGGAGAGAAGTAGAGAAGTTTTTTTTGTAAATACCTTGGTTATACTTTATTGCCTGTTAACGGCACAATCGCTGACCGCTCAAAGGCATCACGTGACCCCCGGCTGCAGCCGGCTCTGGCATCCGCTGGTGTCACGTCAAGTCAGGCGTGACTCAGTGACAAGCTTCCCGTGGTGGATGCTGGGCTGTGGGCGGGGTTTCCCCACGCGTCACAGACCAGCATCCACCATGCGCTTTCCCAATGAACGCAGGAAAGAGCGCGTTGGATGCTGGTATGCGACGAGATGGCCACGTGATGGTCAGCGATAGCGCCGCTCACAGGCAATAAAGTACAACCAAGGTATTTACAAAAAATCTTCTTTCCACAGGTTGAATACATTGGGGGCATTTTAAAAAGTAGTGGACAACTCCTTTAATACAGCTCAAGGGCGCATTTTAGCATCAGTATAGCGGCCACAAGTTCTGGCCTGACGGTGGATTTTATGACCAGAACTAACAGTATCATAGGGATCTATAATATCATTCATTAGGGTCAGTAGACTTGCTATCATGCCTGCCCTTCTGGATGCCAAAATATTCCCTCATTACTGCCATCCGAATAAATTGGAATTAAAGGAGAGTTCACAAGTAGTGGAAATATCCACAGTGGAGCTCGCTATTCTTTTGTATAAACTTGTACCCAAGTATCAAAATGGGATTTTATCTGTTACAAAACACCATTGCTGTGCATTGTACCGTTGTTTTGTTGGCAGTCCCGCATTTAGCATTTCTGTGAGTAGTTAGGATTTGCCAGATAAGACCAGATCCTAACTAAGATTTAGAAAATGAAGTTGGCAGAAAGGCTTATTTTTGCACACATTAGTAAATTTTAGTTACTCGACATATGAGAAAAACTCTTCACACTTACATTGTTACAATATTCACTCCCTTGGCATTTTTCATATTTTGCATCAGTTCATGTAATGAACACGCCTACAACTGTGAACATTTAGTTTTCTTTTTATTGTGAAGCAAACATCACATAGGACAAAATAACTGAAAACTTCAGTGTGCATAATTATTCGCCCCCCCCCCCTAAAGTCAGTACTTTGTAGAGCTTCCATTTGCGGCAATTACAGATGCAAGTTGCTTTGGATAAGTCTCTGAGCTTTCCACATCTTGCCACTGGGATTTTTGCCCATTCCTCAAGGCAAAACTACTCCAGTTACTTCAAGTTAGATGGCTTCCTCTGGTGAACAGCAATCTTCAAGTCTGACAACAGATTCTCAATTTGATTTAGGTCTGGGCTTTGACATCCATCCCAGTCTCAAATCACTGACAAACAGGTTTTGTTCAAGAATATCCCTGTATTTCGTACCATTCATCTTCCCCTCGAGTTGGACCATTTTCCTCAGTTGCTGAAAAACATCCCCACAGTATGATGCTGCCACCACGTTTCACTGTGGTCATGGCATTCTTGGGGTGATTAGCTGTGTTGGTTTGGCGCCAGACATAGCTTTTACCTTGGTGGCCAAAAAGTTAAGTTTTGTCTCATCTGACCACAGCACCTTCCTTCATACATTTGGAGAGTCTCCCACATGTCTTTTGGCAAACTTAAAGCAAGCCTTACAATTTTGTTGTGCAAGTAAAGACTTTATTTATGTCCATTCTTCCATAAAGGCCACCTCTATGGAGTGTAAGGCTTATTGTGGTCGTAGAGTTTTGGTGGGCGGCCTTGTCTTGGTTTGTTGTGGTACCATGTTCTTTCCACTTGATGATAATGCTTCAGACTCTCACCTACTGTGGAAACCTTCAAAAGGAACCTGAAGACCCACGTCTTTCGACAAGCCTACAACCTGCAGCAACCCTTGCTCCACCACACCACTGCACGACCGGCTCTACCCTCACCAACTGTATCCTCACCCATCCCTTGCAGACTGAGCCCTCGCAGGCAGGGTCCTCTCTCCTCCTGTACTAGTTTAACGTTGCATTTTTGTTCAAGATTTTTGTAATTGTTTTAGCTATGTAAACCCCCTTTTTCACATGTAAAGTGCCATGGAATAAATGGCGCTATAATAATAATAAATAATAATAATAATGGATTTGGTGGTGCTCCGGGGGATAATCAGAGATTAGGATATATTTTTTTAATTTAGAACCCAACCCTGACTTACACTTCTCAACAAATTTGTCTCTGACTTGTTTGGAGATCTTCTTGGTCTTCATGATGTTGTTTGGTTAGTGGTTAGTGGTGTCTCTTGCTTTCTTAATGGTTTTGCAGCCTCTGTGGCCTTTCAGAAAAGGTGTGCATATACTGACAGACCATGTGACACTTAGATTGCAGACAGATAGACTTCCTTTCACCAAACATGTGACTTATGAAGGTAATTGCTTGCACCATAAATTTTTAGGGGCTTTATAGCAAAAGGGGTGAATACATATGCACATGCCAATTATTAGTTATTTGATCCCATACATTTAATTTATGCCTATATTTTTCTCATTTCACTTCACCAACTTAGGCTATTTAGTGCTGGTGCATCACACACAAATCGGATTACAAATATATTTAACCACAGGTTGTAATGTAACAAAATAAGTAAAAAGCCAAGGGGGGGGGGGGTTGTTTAAATACTTTCGCAGTCCACAGTATTTTCTTGTATAAACCACACTGCAGAGTCAAACCTGTCGCAAGACAGATACCACACACGCCTAGGACTACAATAACACACAATTGGGACATAGTCAAATCTGAATGACTGCAAAGAAATCACAGGATAGGTGCTAACTTGTGGTTCAAGAACACTGGGACCCCCATAGGTACCAAAGAGATGCAATCATGAGAACCCAAGAGGCATTTCAAATCCCTGTTATTGGCATCAGTGGGCGTTCCAGCATTCTAACCTTACCCAATCAGCAAAGTATCACCTTGCAATGTTGGGTATAACCTTTTAAAAGGCATGTGTCTGCAGGATCAACCCTTCGAATCAGGCACAGAGATTTATTTCAGCTCCTTTGCATATCAGAAAAACATGGATTTCTAGGAAACTATTCATTGGATTGCAGATATCAATGTGTCCTCTGATTCACCTTTCTATGACCTGCATGTCCATATACACAGCTTAGGAGGGTTGATCTTATTGACAGATGCCCTTTAAAAAGTTTTAGGGCATGACAGCGGATGATGAAAATGTTGAGTGTACTGAGCTCAATATATGCGTCTGTTCCATATGCAACGTTATAACTAAGTGTAAGGAAATACTACAATCTATTACGGAGCCAAGTCACACATCATTAAATTCTTGGAATACATTTCAAGATAGCCTGAATTATGAGCCAAGATATTAAATTTTGAGCTAGTTCTGTTTTATTCAGAAGAAACCCCGAATAATTTATTTTTCAATGATAAAGGTTTTCATTGGGTTAAGGATGTGGAAAAAAAAACATGCAAAGAAAAAAAGAAACAAAAAAAAAGGATCGAGAGTCCGAAATCAGACATTCAGGATAATTCTGTCCCTCAAAATCATCCATCAGGAGAGTCAAGGGCTTCCATACTCAATAGACTGTTGGCCAATTCTAACAATATATATGTGGGTTCAGCTGACATTAGTCTAATGTGTATGGTGGACATTAGTATTACAAAATAAAAGTAAAGACCATTATAGTAAACCACCCAAACCGCAGTGAAAATTGGTCCAAAAATTCGTACCCAAGAAGGCAAAGATAGGTAGTTTGGCACAACTTCAAAATTGGGTTAAACATAAAAATCTTTATGCCACACCTTAAAGGGGTTTTCCAATTAACAAAAGTTAATTTTAATCAATAGCTCTTGGAATAATAATAACTTCCACAATTGGATGTGTTTAAATAAAATGTTCCTGTGCTGAGATAATCTTATAAATGTGCCCCTGTTGTGTACTGTGTAATGGCTGTGTCTGACCATACAGGGACATGGTCTGATCATACCACAGCTCCTGGGCAGGGGAGGAAGCATAAGAGTATACAGACATTACAGCAGAAGATCACAGCTGATTCTTTCTTTGAAGTAAAACATTGTTTAAAAACAGGCAGGGAAAGGTTTTACCTCACAGAAAGAATCAGCTGCGATTCCCTGCTGTAATGTCTGTATACTCTATTGCTTCCTCCCCTGCCCAGGAGATGTGGTATGATCAGACCATGTTCCTGCACGGTCAGACACAGCCATTACACAGTACACAGCAGGGGCACATTTATAAGATTATCTCAGCACAGGAACATTTTATTTAATTACATCTAATTGTGGAACTTATTATTATTCCAAGATCTGTTGATTAAAATCAACTTTTGATAGTGGGGGGAAACCCCTTTAAGAACTGTTCAGACATACTGGTTTAAACACATAGGCTTTGCCTTTTCTGCAGGCAAAACCTTCTCTCTTGACATTAAAAAAACCCTCAAAAAAGCAGTTTTTGATGCGTTTTTGCTGCATTTTTGTCAGGGTACATTTGTCTCTTGTTCATGATGATGAAAGTTTAGTGCAGAAAAAAACCAACCTGATTCAACTTCCTCAGGTTTTAGCACCAAAAACGCAGCAAAACCCGACACCTGCGATTTTAGCTGCGTTTTTGCACTAGCTAGTGCTTTCAATGGGTGAAAAATGCTGCAAAAACACTGAAAGAAGTGACAGTCAGGAAAAAAAAAACAAGGTGTGTCTTGTCTACATTAAGGTGTTCTGAAAAACTGTCAATGTGCTTGTTCGATAGTAATGACTGGCATTACCATTTTTTTGCAGATACTCTCTGAAGAGTGCCTAACAAGATGTCATCTCTTGGCTCCTGGAAAAATGAGACAAGCCTGACCCAGCAGCAAGTTGGGTTCCAGGTTCAGAAGATCTACCCATTCCACGATGGCTGGAACACAGCGTGTTTTGTAATCCTGGTGCTGTTCATCCTGACTGTACTCTCCCTTGTCCTGCTGGCATTCCTTTATGAAATGCTGGACTGCTGCTGTTGTGCCAAACACAAGACCGTCAAAGATCTGGAGAATGAACCAAACCCAGTAAGAGCCCTCATGAGCAGCATGAAGAAGCGAAAAACCGAAGTTGTGTAGCACTGGCCCCTGCCAGAGGGTGGCGGGCTATTTGGTTCAGAGGACAATCCGTGAGCAGATGACAATCTTTTCATCTGCTTATGACAGCACACAATTGGGCCACCCACAATCATTGCCTCTTTCATGTGAATTGTTTAGGTACCCTTACTAAATGTCTTACCATAGACATCCTAGTTATGTTGCAGGTTGCACAGTCTTAGTGGAACATGATGCATCCTTTCTAATACGAAACATTGTAGCTCATTTTTTGAGACTGGTTCCGAAAATGTACGGACATGAAAACTGCATAACGTTTACATGATTTGTCACAGTAGTAATCCAAAAACCATAATAAAGACAATACAGCTGCACTATAATGTCCTATAAGACTAATTGTCCTACCTGGAGCATTACTTACAGGATATGGGAACAGATGTAATGCAATATTAAGAAATATGGCTTTATGGTTGAATGGTAACTGATAAAAATATTATTCATATATTACTTTAAGTTTATCATTGTAGTACTGCTGTAGTCATTTTACGTTGTCAAACATTTATGGAATCAATTAAAGGAAATCTGTCACCAGGCTTCTGCTATGTAATCTGAGAGCATGTAGAGACATAGACCCTGATTCCAGCTGTGTGTCACTTACTAGGCTTTGTGTTGTTTCAAGAAAATCAGTGTTTTATCAGCAGGAGATCATCACTAGAGGACTAGGTGTCTTGTAGTCAACTGCTGTGTGTAATTTGCCCCACCACTGATTGGCAGCTTTCTCTGTACATTAACAGGGAGCTGCTAATCAGTGGTGTGGGCGGGCTTATACATGGCTCAGCATTCAGCGCACTGCAAGATCTACAGCAGAGAAAAAAGTGATTGTATCACAACTGCTGTACCCAATACATCGCTGAAATCACAGTCTCAGCCCCTACTTCATGCTGCTGTCAGTTTACATAGCAAAAACCTGCTGAATGATTCCCTTTAAACCACATATCAACCAAGGAGTATCACAGAGCAAAGACAAACAGCAAAATGACAATTTTTACAAGCACAGCAGTTTTAAAAACCTTTATGCGTCCAGTTAGAGCTGAGCGATTAATAGAATTAATTTGATGTTTCTCTATTGCACGATTCTGATAATGGTCAGAATGATGAAGTCTATATTAGCCATGCCCATGTAGGTGGGGCTCATATTGGCGCCGAGTGGAAGCCGCGGCATTGTATGGAAGAGACCAGGGACTAGGACACAGCACTGGGAGGTAGATGTCTATAGAGACATGAGGTAACTCACATCTAGGTCAATCCTGTGAACGATTCTGTATTTTAGCATCCGCGGTGGCTCAGCTGAGGCTCCATAAGACTTCTAACTGTCACACAGATCAGATCACACATTAATGTGAGATCGTCTCCAGGGTCATCTGATTTGTCAGGAAGGTCCAAGCTGCAGCTATGACCCACAAGGAGCCTCAGCAGAGCAACCACAGGCACTACAAGACAAAACTGTACACAGGGCTGATCAGTGCACCACCTATACTATACATGATAATAGCATATGTACCAGTCATATTATCCCGGAACATCTGATATCTTGTATATGGTATACAGGATGGTGTGAGAACGATATATATTAGATGTTCTGCAGTTGTAGTATAATTGATATCAGTGAAATTACACTGTTGTATAAAATCTCATGTCCTGTATACCGTACGCAATGCACACAGACATCAGATGATATATACAGCATAATATGTGACTGGTAGTCATAATATATCCCATCACTCACTCTCCTGGATCTTAAGTCTGTAGTGAGGTTAAATCATATTCCAGTCCTCTATTATACTGTATGTGGTATAGTGTGTGCACAGGATACTAGGAGATCAGTACATGATATACTGTGACCTGCTCTCTCTTCCGAATAGCCAGGGCTGTGGAGTCGGAGCCCATTTTGGTGTGGTCGGAATCGGAGTCGGTATAAAACGGACCAACTCCGACTCCTAAAATATATAATAAATTGGGTACAGTAGTTCAATGTAGTATGTGCTGAATATTTTCATAAGAATTTGGGAAAGTTATGAAATGTCCTATAAATGTCTGTGCTATTCCTGATCTAAGGGTCTAGACTTTTAGCTGAGATGAATCTGTGCTACAGTAAATTTATCACTTAAACATGAGCCATGTATGAGGGAGTCGGTGTCATGGAAATTGAGGAGTCGGAGGTTTGGCTTACCGACTCCACAGCCCTGCGAATAGCCACACTGGGCAGATTCTAGCCCACCTGACGGGTACAAATAAAGGCGAGGCTAGTATGTGCGATTTCACTGCACTTGTGTCAATTGCTTCTATGCCAGCCTTGTGATGACGTATCCACACCACAGAATCCAATTCTGGTGATCACTAAGTATTAGGAGTTTTGGTGCAAGTAATTTCTTTTTGTCAGAATGTGTATATTTTTTTTTGTAACTCAGCCCTACGTCCAATGGAAGAAAAAAAAAATTTGTCCAAATTTTCGGGGCACTAAAATTGATTTGGGAATTACCGGTAATTGATAGCACAGGAAAAAAAAATAGGGAGCCAGTCAAGCAGTGAAGTCTGAAGAATAACAGCAGAAATGTGTCAGGCAGGCTAGAGTAAATGTTTCACAATTCTCTTCATTACCTTCGTTTTAGAAATATTTCTTCTGAAGTCTCGGCCTCCAGGACACCATAAATGCCTCTACTGAATAATGCTGTCATTTCTGCACTAAGGACTGACTGACAACTTTTCTTGCAAAATGAAGGGGGTGGATAAGCTGGTGAAGTAGAGGAGGACCAGCCTGTCCACTCACATAGAAGGTTCCTCAGGCAACCTCAACTACTCAATGGTGAATACAACATTATGTGGTCCATTCACCAAGACTGGCATTTCCTATCTAGTAAGATGCCCTTGCCCATTAATAAATTTGGGCGTCTTCTGAGGCTGCCACTATCTGGCAAAAAATATAGTCTCTTCCTGCTAAGCCCCAGCTACTTTTTTCCAAATATTGTAGAACTGGTGTGAAAACACAAAAGAAGCAACATTTTTGTGTAACGAATATATGCCAAATTATTTGTTAAATTGGTTAACTAGCTGTATATGACAGTTTATTGGGGTAAAATCTTTGTTGAATTATCCCTATTGTTTATGAAGCCCCTTATTGTAAAAAGTAAATCAGATGCTTTGTAATCTGTCACCTTAAAATGGAATCTGTCAGTGGGATCCACCCTCCTAAGCCGTCTATATGGGCATGTAGATCATAGGAGGCTGAATAAAATGATACCTTGATATCTAAAAAAAATATATACCTTTGTACTGTGTTAGCCACTAGATAGAAAAATATTAAGATTTGAGAGTCCTCGGTGGTTGATACTTTTTAATGGCTAACTGAAAAGATGGTTAGCCATTAAAAAGTATCAACCACTGAGGACGCTGAAATCTAAATACCTGGATATCTGTGATCCAATGTCTTATTCCAGAGAAATCCATGTTTTTCTTATATAGATATGAGCTGTTAAGATCTATGGACCAAACTGAGATCTGCATAAGAATCCGCCTCCAGAGCTTATTTTAAATGAAAGGGGGCTTTACCAATATGAGACCTGTAACTAACATAGAACAGTAGTACTGAACTTTGTCTCATAAACATATTAGCAGCTGCAGCTCTCACAGCTCTGCTGGTTTGCAGCCCTGTCTGCCTGTGAGATGTGTCAGATATAATCACACACAGCTCTGCAGTGAGATCAGGAGAGCAGAGAGCGGCTGTTACACATCACACTGGTATTGACCCCATCTATATGTAATAATCTCTGGAAGCAGATTCTCATGCAGATCAGTGTCCGGCACATAGATAATAACAGCTCATTTATATATAACAAAAATGTAGATTACTCAGAAATAAGGCACCAAATCGCAGATATCACGGTATCACTTTATTCAGCTTCCTATGACCTGCATGCCCATATAGACCGCTTAGGAGGGTTGATCTCATCAGAAAATGACCTATTGTTTAAATCAAATTTTTATTCTGCATATGTATTTTATTTACATACATACAATTTTTTTTCATATCAATCTTTATTGACCCTTTAAGGATCAGGGAATTTTGTTTTTTCGCACTTTTGTATTTTCCTCGACTTCTGTCAGTAGACATACAAAGGCTTGTTTTTACGGGATGAGTTGTAGTTTTGAATGACACCATTCATTTTATCATTCAGAGTACCGAAACATGGCAAAAAAATTTTTTTTTTAAGTGAAATGGTAAATGTTTTCTGAATTTTGTTTTTTAGGGGGTTCTTAGCACGGTAGAAATGTCCTGGAAACACAATTGGCATCCTGGGTCAGTCAGATTATGGTGATTTTTATTTGCTTTATGTCGCCATTTTTGGAGACCAGTAACATTTATACGTTTCTCTTGATGCGGCTGAGTAAGGGCGTATTTTTTTTGCGCAGTGAGATGATGTTTCTATTGATACCAATTGTGTGTACATACGATGCTTTGGTTGCTTTTTATTACACTTTTATTTTAGGAAGGTTAGGTAACAAAAAAAAAAACACAATTCTGACATTCTGATTTTTAGTTCTCTTTACAGCGTTTACCAATCGGGTTAATTAACCCCATATTTTAATAGAACAGACTTTTACTAACGTGGTGACACCAAACATCTTTATTTTTTTTCCTTTATTTTTATCTAGGAAATTTGAACTTTCTTAGACTCTGGTGTTCCTTAGTAGCAGAAACACAAGTACAATACCAAATAATATCCACATCCACAGCTAATATCCACCAGTCACAACAGGGAATGTCACAGTACATGTGTGGTTTCATCAGTGGCCATTGTGAAATTGGCAAGATTTCTATTATTAATACATATTGTAATACGGGGGAAAAAAACTTTGCCAAAAAAATACATTTAGCATAAAAACCAAATTTAAACAATAGGTAGGTCATTTTCTGATGATAGCATACTTGCGGTCACAGGCCCACGACTACCAGCACCAGAGAATCCTCACAGCATGCAGGGCACACAGAGGACTCAAAAGTCTGCCATCATATGGCTGTAAGCCAGAATCATCAGCATTAACAGAAATAAACACTTGAAATAGATCACTCTGTGTGTAATGACTCTATATAATATATGAGTTTCACTTTTTGTATTGAAGAACTGAAATAAATTAACTTTTTGGTGATATTCTAATTTTATGAGATGCCCTACGGCCGGACACAGTTCCTACAGACTTGTCCCCCACGGCCGGACACAGTTCCTACAGACTTGTCCCCCACGGCCGGACACAGTTCCTACAGACTTGTCCCCCACGGCCGGACACCGTTCCTACAGACTTGTCCCCCACGGCCGGACACAGTTCCTACAGACTTGCCCCCCACGGCCGGACACAGTTCCTACAGACTTGTCCCCCACGGCCGGACACAGTTCCTACAGACTTGCCCCCCACGGCCGGACACAGTTCCTACAGACTTGTCCCCCACGGCCGGACACAGTTCCTACAGACTTGTCCCCCACGGCCGGACACAGTTCCTACAGACTTGTCCCCCACGGCCGGACACAGTTCCTACAGACTTGTCCCCCACGGCCGGACACAGTTCCTACAGACTTGTCCCCCACG
Source organism: Phyllobates terribilis (assembly GCF_046119375.1). Taxonomy (NCBI): domain Eukaryota; kingdom Metazoa; phylum Chordata; class Amphibia; order Anura; family Dendrobatidae; genus Phyllobates; species Phyllobates terribilis. The sequence continues at coordinate 796,541,641 of NW_027362761.1, forward strand.
GCAGGACACAGTTCCTACAGACTTGTCCCCCACGGCCGGACAATCCCTTCTCTGAGACCGATATAAAATGTCGTCCCTGATGAAGTTCAAACCCATCCTAGTCACGTGTCAGGACTGGCTGCAGACTGAAGATTTACAGGTCCTGTGTGTCACCTCACAAGAGCTGTATCACAAATAGAGCGATCAGCTGCCGGCTCTGATATTTCTTCACACATGTTATCCGTGTTGTGCTTGATGAAGACATCTCCAGCTTCATCCTCCTCCTCCTTAGCCAGTCTGACAGCTTCATAGCAGTGCACAGAGACTGACTGCACCTAACTAGAAAAGAAATAAACATTAAGGAAAATGACTCTGGAGATAACCCTGCTGTGCTAAGTGAGGAAGAGACATTTCTTCACATATGACAGCCTGACTGAGGTATATGTGAAACAGCTCCTATCAGTTGGTCTTTCGAGCTATATATCTTCAGTCTGAGCCCATCCTGACAGTGACTAGGACTGGCTGCAGTGTGAATTATATCAGGGATGCCAATTTCTCTCATTCTCGGAGAACCTCTTTAAAGGTTAATATGATTGTCCTATCTAGCATCGTGTTATCAGCAGTATACCCTATTTACACAGTCCAATGTATTACGGATAATGAGGATTTTGTGCCAGCGTCAGGCTGTGTGCCCACTATGCGTTTTTTTAAGTATTTCCGCAGCGGCAATTCTGCTGCAGAAACGCTCAAAAAACGCATGGTAGAAGGTCTGTTATGTTCCCCAATGATAATCCGCATGTGCTGTGCACATGCTGCGGAAATTTCCGCTGTGGATTATCATTGTGGGAAAATCTGCAGCACTACCAATTATTTTGTGGAATCGCTGAGTTTTCGCCGCCATTGACTTGCATTGGAACGCATGACATCCAAATCACTGCATCAGCACATGCGGAATACATGCGATTCAATGTGCGGATGGTACTCGGGTTTGGAGAAGAGGAGACTCTCCTCTGGACCCGGGTACCATAGTACCTGTAAAAAAAAAGAATAAAATAAAAAATATACATTATACTTACCTTCTGATGGCCCCCGGTGTCCTTAGCGATGCGTCTCGGCTTGCCGGCAGCTCGCGATGGTCTGAAAAGGACCTGCCATGACGTCATTTAGTCATGTGACAGCTCACGAGACCGCTGACGTCGGCAGGTCCTTTAGTGTACCGCGAGCTGCCGGCAAGCCAGGACGCATCGAATAAAGACTCCGGGAGCCATCAGAAGGTAAGTATAGATTTATTTTTTACCATTCTTTTGGTCACACTATATGAATCCATGCCGGTTGCATGGATTTATATAGTGTGACCAAGTTGACAAGCACTTTCCAAGTGATGCTAAAATCGCTTGGAAAGCGCTTGATAACCCGCATGTGGAAATGCATGCAAAAACGCTTGACAAACGCTGCTACCTGGCGGGAAAACGCATGTACAATCCGCATGTACAATCCGCATGCATTTTTTTCTGCCAGGGAGATGCAGAAACGCTCAGGAAAAAATCTGGAGCATTTCTGCATCGTGGGCACATAGTCTTAAGAACCCAATGAAAGTGTCTTGCTCGCTCGTCAGGTGACATGTTAACACAGGCCGGTAATCCTGAACGAGCGTTATAACAAACATTCATTCACCACCCATCTAAATACACCATAAGCGATCAGATGTCTGAGCTTCATCAGTGTTTTGCAACCGAGTGTTTTGAGTCAAGTTTTACCATCATCAGTTTCATCAGTAATTTTTATGTGTGGAAAAAGGAAATAAATGGCAAAGTTTTCCCTGTCCATTCCAATTTTAAAGGGGTTGTCCAGTCTGAAATAACAAGTCTGCAGTTACTCTCCGTGACTGCAGACTTGTGAGTCCTCATAGTGCATGCACTGCACGCTGTGAGGATTCTCCGGTGTCAGCGCCGGGAGCGATAAGCATACTCCCGGTCACATGCCTTGCACAATATACTTGCATTGAGCAAGTCAGAAATGGTCTAGTCAGATTCAGGTCTGGAATACACATATCGCAAACACGCAGTCACATGCTGTTCCTGGTACTGACACTGGAGAATCCTCCCAGCATGCAGTGTGTGCACTGTCAGGATTCACATGTCTGCAGTCACACAAAGTGACCATAGGCTTGTCGTTTTAGACTGGACAACCTCTTTAATCACGTCCAATGAGCTCTAGGAATGTCAGCCTGTGTGTCAGCCTGTTCTATGCTTTATATATTTTGCCTATATAGTGACACCATACTCCGCAGCGCTTTACAGACATTATCATCACTGACCCCATTAGGGATCACAATGTAAATGCTCTATCAGTATTTCTTTGTGGCCTGTTCAAGGGTTGTGTGTGCTCCAATATCATGATAAGAGCTGTACTGCAACACCACACACAAGCTGAGATCAGCGTTTCTGGATGACAGCAGACATGTTGTAATTTCTTGCAGCTTGTAGTGTTTGTCCCACTACAGAGCAGAGGGAACAAGGCTCCTTGCTCTGGCCTTTTGATTTAGAGGAGTTTCCAGGACATTTATATATTGTCAAGATCTCTAACATGCTGAATCTTAATAGATGTGTTATGTACACACTGTTAGGATGCTGCACTTTCTACACCGTCAAGTAACAGCTCCATATGCGATCTGCATACTTGTGATCACGTGCCGACCGCTTACTCTTCTGTTTCTCTCAATTGAGAACATCATGATTGCAAGCATGTAAATTGCACTCTGAGCAGTCACATGAAGAACGTCAGCAGTGTAAAAACGCAGAATCCTAACAGTGAGTAGGATTCAGCATGCTAAGAGTCTTTGGCAAATTATATAATTGACCAGAATAAAAACTACATAATAGAATAAAGTCTTCCGTAGCCAACGACCAAAAATCCAATATGCATGGGGTCCCCCAAAAGATGAGGTCAGGGGGCATGCTGAATTTAAACGCTTGATTTTTTTTTATTGTCTGGGGACAAAAGTAAACGCTACAGCTGTGTGGCACTCCTCTCCCCATGCCAAATGTGCGTACACGGGTGAACTGAGCATGCATGTGTACTGGGGGTTTGGGTGAGACATCTACCTTATGTGAGGTGGCCCACATGAAGAGCAGCAAAACAAGCCAACTAGACAAATACCCGATAACAACAAAACCCGAGACGATGAACCAAAGCAAAAAGGATTACGTAACCTTGCAGGGGAAATTAATAAGAAGACACAGATGTTAGTTTAACCCCTTAGTGACCAGGCCAATTTTTTCTTTAAATCTGACCTACAGTGGGTACAGAAAGTATTCAGACCCCTTTAAATTTTTCACTCTTTGTTTCATTGCAGCCATTTGGTAAATTCTAAAAAGTTCATTTTTTTTTCTCATTAACCCCTTAAGCCCCGCGGGTGGTTTGCACGTTAATGACCTGGCCAATTTTTACAATTCTGACCACTGTCACTTTATGAGGTAATTACTCTGGAACGCTTCAACGGATCCCCCTGATTCTGAGATTGTTTTTCGTGACATATTGTACTTCATGATTGTGGTAAAATTTCTTCGATATCACTTGCGTTTATTTGTGAAAAAAATGGAAATTTGGCGAAAATTTTGAAAATTTTGCAATTTTCAAAATTTGAATTTTTATGCCCTTAAATCAGAGAGATATGTCACACAAAAGAGTTAATAAATAACATTTCCCACATGTCTACTTCACATCAGCACAATTTTGGAACCAAAATTTTTTTTTGTTAGGGAGCTATAAGGGTTAAAAGTTGACCAGCGATTTCTCATTTTTCCAACAAAATTAACAAAACCATTTTTTTAGGGACCTCATCATATTTGAAGTCACTTTGAGGGGTCTTTATGACAGAAAATACCCAAAAGTGACACCATTCTAAAAACTGCACCCCTCAAGGTGCTCAAAACCACATTCAAGAACTTTATTAACCCTTCAGGTGCTTCACAGGAATTTTTGGAATGTGGAAGAAAAAAATGAACATTTAACTTTTTTCACAAAAATGTTACTTTAGACCCAATTTTTTTTATTTTCACAGGGGTAACAAGAAAAAATGGACACCACAAAATTTGTTGTGCAATTTCCCCTGGGCACGCAGATACCCAATATGTGGGGAAAAAACACTGTTTGGGCGCACGGCAGGGCTCGGAAGGGAAGGAGCGCCATTTGACTTTTTGATTGTAAAATTTGCTTGAATAATTAGCGGACGCCATGTTGTGTTTGGAGAGCCCCTGTGTGCCCAAACATTGGAGCTCCCCCACAAGTGACCCCATTTTGGAAACTAGACCCCCCAAGGCACCTATCTAGATGCATAGTGAGCACTTGGAACCCCCAGGTGCTTCACAAATTGATTCGTAAAAATGAAAAAAAAAAAACCACTTTTTCATTTTTACGAATCAATTTGTGAAGCACCTAGGGGGTTCCAAGTGCTCACTATGCATCTAGATAGGTGCCTTGGGGGGTCTAGTTTCCAAAATGGGGTCACTTGTGGGGGAGCTCCAATGTTTGGGCACACAGGGACTCTCCAAATGCAACATGGTATCCGCTAACAAATTGTCGGCTCAAATTGTTAGGGGACACCATGTTGCGTTTACAGCGCTACCATGTACGTTTACAGCGGTACCACATTTATATCGCTTTTCTATGTTTTTCACTTTTACATAATAAAAGCAATTTTATAGAAAAAATTATTTTTTAGCATAGCTTTATTCTGAGAGCTATAACTTTTTTATTTTTTGGCTGATGGAGCTTGTTTTTTGCGGGACGAGATGACGTTTTCAGCGGTACCATTTTTATTTATATTTGTCTTTTTGATCGCGTGTTATTCCATTTTTTGTTTGGCGGTACGGTGACAAAGCATTGTTTTTTGCTTCTTTTTTTTTTTTGTTTGTTTTTTTACCATGTTCACTGAAGGGGTTAACTAGTGGGACAGTTTTATAGGTCAGGTTGTTCCAGACGCGGCGATACCAAATATGTTTACTTTTATTGTTGTTTTTTTTTTTTTTATAATAATATTTATTGATGGGTACATTATATTTTTATTTTTGGTGGATTATTATTTTAATATTTTTGCACATTTTTTTTTTTTCACTTTCTGAAAGTTTATATACTTTATTACTTTGTCCCACTCTGGGACTTTCACTTTTTTTTCTCTGATCGCCTGCATGGCACAGGAATGCAGCACCATCCCTGTGTTATGCAGGCTGTCAGCGCTGGACAGGGAGAAGATTGTTTGGAGATGCACTGCGCATGTCCAAACAATCTTCCTGCTGTCTGGTGACCCGGATGTTGTCATGACGACATCGGGTCGCCATGGCAACACCCGGGAAGCCTTTGCAGACAGCGCTGGAAGAGGAGGTGAGTATCTGCGATGCCCCCGCAATGCTGCGATCGACTTCGATCGCAGCATCGCGGGGGTTAATGTGCTGGGAGCGGTGCAGGAAGCTCCCTGCACATAGTACCGGGTGTCAGCTGTGACAATCAGCTGACACCCGGCGGCGATCGCGCCCGCACAGCCTGTGTGCGCGCGCGATCGCCATGACGTACTAATACGGGTCTGGCTCTTAAGTCCCAGGGCACAGACGCGTATTAGTACGTCAAATGTTGTTAAGGGGTTAAAGTAGACTCTGCACCCCATCTTGACTGAAAAAACAGAAATGTAGAAATTTTTGCAAATTTATTAAAAAAGAAAAACTGAAATATCACATGGTCATAAGTATTCAGACCCTTTGCTCAGTATTGAGTAGAAGCCCCCTTTTGAGCCAGTACAGCCATGAGTCTTCTTGGGAATGATGCAACAAGTTTTTCACATCTGGATTTGGGGATCCTCTGCCATTCTTCCTAGCAGATCCTCTCCAGTTCCGTCAGGTTGGATGGTGAACGTGGGTGGACAGCCATTTTTAGGTCTCTCCAGAGATGCTCAATTGAATTTAAGTCAGGGCTCTGGCTGGGCCAGTCAAGAATGGTCACAGAGTTGTTCTGAAGCCACTCCTTTGTTATTTTAGCTGTGTGCTTAGGGTCATTGTGTTGTTGGAAGGTGAACCTTCGGCCAAGTCTGCGGTCCAGAGCACTCTGGAAGAGGTTTTTATCCAGGATCTCTCTGTACTTGGCCGCATTCATGTTTCCTTCAATTGCAACCAGTCGTCCTGTCCCTGCAGCTGAAAAACACCCCCATAGCATGATGCTGCCACCACCATGTTTCACTGTTGGGATTGTATTGGGCAGGTGATGAGCAGAGCTTGGTTTTCTCCATACATACCGCTTAGAATTATCACCAAAAAGTTCTATCTTCGTCTCATCAGACCAGAGAATCTTATTTCTCATAGTCTGGGAGTCCTTCATGTGTTTTTGAGCAAACTCTATGCAGGCTTTCATATGTCTTGCACTGAGGAGAGGCTTCCGTCGAGCCACTCTGCCATAAAGGCCCAACTGGTAGAGGGCTGCAGTGACTTTCTGGACCTTTCTCCCATCTCCCTACTGCATCTCTGGAGCTCAGCCACAGTGAACTTGGGGTTCTTCTTTACCTCTTTCACCAAGGCTCTTCTCCCACGATTGCTCAGTTTGGCTGGACGGCCAAGTCTAGGAAGACTTCTGGTGGTCCCAAACTTCTTCCATTTAAGGATTATGGAGGCCACTGTGCTCTTAGGAACCTTGAGTAATGCAGAAATTCTTTTGTAACCTTGGCCAGATCTGCGCCTTGCCACAATTCTGTCTCTGAGCTCCTTGGGCAGTTCCTTTGAGCTCATGATTCTCATTTGGTCTGACATGCACTGTGAGCTGTGAGGTCTTATATAGACAGGTGTGTGCCTTTCCAAATCAAGTCCCATCAGTTTAATTAAATACAGCTGGACTCCCATGAAGGAGTAGAACCATCTCAAAGAGGATCACAAGGAAATGGACAGCATGTGACTTAAATATGAGTGTCTGAGCAAAGGGTCTGAATACTTATGACCATTTTAGATTTTAGTTTTTCTTTTTTAATAAATTTGCAAAAATTTCTACATTTGTTTTTTTTCAGTCAAGATGGGGTGCAGAGTGTACTTTAATGAGAAAAAAAAATGAACTTTTTAGAATTTACCAAAAGACTGCAATGAAACAAAGAGTGAAAAATTTAAAGGGGTCTGAATACTTTCCGTACCCACTGTATGTCACTTTATGTAGTAATAACTCTGGAACACTTCAACATATCACATTGATTTTGAGACTGTTTTTTCGTGACACAATACTTTCTGATAATGGTCAATAAAGGTTGATAGGTTTTGTATTTATAAAAATATCAGAAATTTGACGAACACTTTAGCAATCAGATAGTCACACTGCACAAACACATTAATAAATAACATTTCACTCATGTCTGCTTTACATCACTAGACCTCAAGCAGCTTGGATTGTGGCCTCTCCACTCTTCCTCCAGACTCTGGGACCTTGATTTCCAAATGAAATGCAAAATTTACTATGCATTTACTTAGTGTGTCCATGACTGCCTTCTGGACATGTGTGAAGTCAGCAGTGTTCCCCATGATTGTGGAGCCTACTGAAACAGACTAAGGGACCTTCTTAAACGCTAAGGAAGCCTTTGCAGGTGTTTTTTTTGCTAATTATTTTAATTTACTGAGATAATGACTTTTGTGTTTTCATTGGCTGTAAGCCATAATCATCAACATTAACAGAAATAAACACTTGAAATATATCACTGTTTGTAATGACTCTATATAATATTCACTTTTTGTATTGAAGAACTGAAATAAATTAACTTTTTGATGATATTCTAATTTAATGAGATGCACCTGTAAATGTTTCTAACTTCTGAACAGGCCGCTATAACCGCAGGACCTAGGGCCGTTACTCGGCCATGAACTGCCATGGCAAACATCAGGACAACACGATTAAGATCTCAAGGTGCCAATGGGGTTAAAGAGGGAGCCCCCACACTCTTGTTAACCATCTAGATGCCATAGTCACTATTGACAGCAACATCTAAGGGGTTAAACGGCAATAGTCTGTGCCAACACTGATCGTGGCTGATACAGCAAGTTGTCAGCTATAGTGCACAGCCGACAGCTGCTGGACTGTCACCTGTCGGAGGATGCAAGTCTCTTATATATCAGGTCAGTAAAAAGACGTATTGATGGTCACTGCGGGGTTAAAGGGAACAGGTCACAGAAAAAAAAAGAAAGAAAACAGTGTTTAAGTGGTAATCTGCATGTGAAACCCGTTTTAATCATATATAGCTGTCTAACTGGAAGTGCAGCTGCAGCGAGAAGATAAAGTTATATCCTCCTTGCAGTCGCTGGCTTCCAATCAACGCTTAATATACTATACTAGTATACTTATTAATCACACCCATTGCTCATTAACTGAGCCTGCTCTGCATATACCCTGCAAACCATGATGTCAATCAAGGAGCAGAAGACGTGATTATAGCGCTTTCACTAGGCAGAGAGCGCCCACTGCGGTGCCCCAATGACGGTAGGCGAGCAGCTGCAGGGTGATTGAAACACAGGGTTTACAATTTGTTTTCTTTATGATGTTTACTGTACGAGCTAAATAATTTAAATTTTTGTTTAATCCCTTACTTTGAATTAAAAAAAAATAAATAAAATTATATATATATATATATATATATATATATATATATATATATATATATATATATATATATATAGATATATATAGTACAGACCAAAAGTTTGGACACACCTTCTCATTTAAAGATTTTTCTGTATTTTCATGACTCTGAAAATTGTACATTCACACTGAAGGCATCAAAACTATGAATTAACACATGTGGAATTATATACTTAACAAAAAAGTGTGAAACAACTGAAAATATGTCTTATATTCTAGGTTCTTCAAAGTAGCCACCTTTTGCTTTGATGACTGCTTTGCACACTCTTGGCATTCTCTTGATGAGCTTCAAGAGGTAGTCACCGGAAATGGTCTTCCAACAATCTTGAAGGAGTTCCCAGAGATGCTTAGCACTTGTTGGTCCTTTTGCCTTCACTCTGCGGTCCAGCTCACCCCAAACCATCTCGATTGGGTTCAGGTCTGGTGACTGTGGAGGCCAGGTCATCTGACGTAGCACCCCATCACTCTCCTTCTTGGTTAAATAGCCCTTACACAGCCTGGAGGTGTGTTTGGGGTCATTGTCCTGTTGAAAAATAAATGATGGTCTAACTAAACGCAAACCGAATGAAATAGCATGACGCTGCAAGATGCTGTGGTAGCCATGCTGATTCAGTATGCCTTCAATTTTGAAAAAATCCCCAACAGTGTCACCATCAAAGCACCCCCACACCATCACACCTCCTCCTCCATGCTTCACGGTGGGAACCAGGCATGTAGAGTCCATCCGTTCACCTTTTCTGCGTCGCACAAAGACACGGTGGTTGGAACCAAAGATCTCAAATTTGGACTCATCAGACCAAAGCACAGATTTCCACTGGTCTAATGTCCATTCCTTGTGTTCTTTAGCCCAAACAAATCTCTTCTGCTTGTTGCCTGTCCTTAGCAGTGGTTTCCTAGCAGCTATTTTACCATGAAGGCCTGCTGCACAAAGTCTCCTCTTAACAGTTGTTGAAGAGATGTGTCTGCTGCTAGAACTCTGTGTGGCATTGACCTGGTCTCTAATCTGAGCTGCTGTTAACCTGCGATTTCTGAGGCTGGTGACTCGGATAAACTTATCCTCAGAAGCAGAGGTGACTCTTGGTCTTCCTTTCCTGGGGCGGTCCTCATGTGAGCCAGTTTCTTTGTAGCGCTTGATGGTTTTTGCAACTGCACTTGGGGACACTTTCAAAGTTTTCCCAATTTTTCAGACTGACTGACCTTCATTTCTTAAAGTAATGATGGCCACTCGTTTTTCTTTACTTAGAATTTGTATTATGGCAAGAAAAAAGCAGCTAATAGTCTATTCAGTAGGACTATCAGCTGTGTATCCACCAGACATCTGCACAACACAACTGATGGTCCCAACCCCATTTATAAGGCAAGAAATCCCACTTATTAAACCTGACAGGGCACACCTGTGAAGTGAAAACCATTTCTGGTGACTACCTCTTGAAGCTCATCAAGAGAATGCCAAGAGTGTGCAAAGCAGTCATCAAAGCAAAAGGTGGCTACTTTGAAGAACCTAGAATATAAGACATATTTTCAGTTGTTTCACACTTTTTTGTTAAGTATATAATTCCACATGTGTTAATTCATAGTTTTGATGCCTTCAGTGTGAATGTACAATTTTCAGAGTCATGAAAATACAGAAAAATCTTTAAATGAGGTGTGTCCAAACTTTTGGTCTGTACTAATATAATAGATATATATATCTATCAAAAAAATAAAGGGAACACTCAAATAACACATCCTAGATCTGAATGAATGAAATATTCTCATTGAATACTTTGTTCTGTACAAAGTTGAATGTGCTGACAACAAAATCACACAAAAATCATTGACGATATTTTAATCATCTGAACGGAGTCTGAGCAACAACTGCAGACGTTCCATGAACACTTTAATCGATTTCATCCAACCATCAACCTAACACTCAACTACTCCTGTACTGAAATTAACTTTTTGGACACCATCATCAAGCTCCAGAACAATGACATCCTTGTACAAGAAACCAATCGACTGTCCTACATATCTTAAATGGGACAGTTTGCATAAAAAACTCTATTGTTTACAGCCAAGCCATCAGATACAAATCGGATATGTTCCAACCAGACGGATAGAGACAAACACCTTGATTGCCTCAAAAAGACCTTTTTGAATCAGGGCTACCATCCAAGAACCATTGAGAACCAGATTACAAGAGCCACCAGAATATCAAGGAATCATCTCCTACATTACAAAACCAAACAAGAAAGCAACCGGGTGCCTCTAGTAGTCACCTACAATACAAATCTGGAGGCACTAAGGAGAGCTGCACGGAAACTACAACCTTTACTACAAAAAGATGCCCGATCACAATCCATATTTCCAGACCCCCCCACTTCTGTGTTTCAGGCAGCTTCCAAATCTAAGAAGCATCATTGTCAGAAGCTCCCTGTCATCTCCACCAGCTACAGGTACCTTTCCCTGCAACCAGAAAAATTGTAAAACCTCTCTGTTTATAATGACCACAGACAAGATAAAGATCCCCAATTCACATCAGGACTACAAGATCTCAGGTACATTCAGCTGTATCACATCTAATGTAATGTACTTAATTATATGTACCAAATGTCCAGCTAGGGGTCTTTATGTAGGGGAGACAGGGCAAAAACTTAGGACAAGGATGAATCATCATCGCCACACAATAAAAGAAAAAATAATAGATCTACCTGTAGCCAAGCATTTTTGTTCCCCTGATCACAGCATAAAAGACATGAAATTACTGGTATTAAAAGGTAACTTCAAATCTCAAAGAGAAAGAAGAATCTCAGAATATAAACTGATGGTGACCTTTAACACTTTCAGAGCAGGAATGAATGTGTCGCATGGATTATGTCATTCTACATCAACTAAGGAATGTGCCGCTCAGACTTGTGAGGGCATCACAACACTGGAACTAGTTACAGGACAATAAAACCTTCACACTCCTTATCTATTAACTGCTAAAATATTTATAGCCAGAACTGTTTATCTCTTCCATAATAACTCTGCTTTTCATCACCTGTCTTATCTATTGCATTATTTTTGTGTCTTATTGCGTATAAATATGTGACTCTTCAGATATTGTGGTATACGAGCCTGATGAAGAGACCTGTGTAGTCTCGAAAGCTTGCAATTTGTTACCATCTTTTCAGTTAGCCATTAAAAAGGTATCAACCACTGAGGATTCTCATATTTAAATATTTTTCTATCTACTGGCTAACACAGTACAAGAATATATATTTTCCCTACACAAAAATCATCAATGGAAATCAAATTTATTAACCAATGGAGGCCTGGATTTGGAGTCACCCCCAAAATTAAAGTGGAAAAACACACTACACAGGCTGATCCAACTTTGATGTAAAGTCCTTAAAACAAGTCAAAATGAGGCTCGGTATTGTGTGTGGCCTCCACGTGGCTGTATGACCTCCCTACAACGCCTGGGCATGCTCCTGATGAGGTTGCAGATGGTCTCCTGTGGGATCTCCTCCCAGACCTGGACTAAAGCATCCGCCAACTCCTAGACTGTCGTGCAACGTGACGTTGGTGGATGGAGCGAGACATGATGTCCCAGATGTGCTCAATCGGATTCAGGTCTTGGGAACGGGCGGGCCAGTCCATAGCTTCAATGCCTTCAGCTTGCAGGAACTGCTGACACACTCCAGCCACATGAGGTCTGGCATTGTCCTGCATTAGGAGGAACCCAGGGCCAACCGCACCAGCATATGGTCTCACAAGGGGTCTGAAGATCTCATCTCAGTACTTAATGGCAGTCAGGCTACCTCTGGTGAGCACATGGAGGGCTGTGCGGCCCTCCAAAGAAATGCCACCCCACACTATTACTGACCCACTGCCAAACCGGTCATGCTGAAGGATGTTGCAGGCAACAGATCGCTCTCCACAGCGTCTCCAGACTCGGTCACATGTGTCCAGTGTGAACCTGCTTTCATCTGTGAAGAGCACAGGGCGCCAGTGGCGACTTTGCCAATCCTGGTGTTCTGTGGCAAATGACAACACCTGCACGGTGTTGGGTTGTGAGCACAACCCCCATCTGTGGACGTTGGGCCCTCATTGAGTCGGTTTCTAACTGTTTGTGCAGACACATGCACATTTGTGGCCTGCTTGAGGTCATTTTGCAGGGCTCTGGCAGCGCTCCTCGTTGCACAAAGGCGGAGGTAGCAGTCCTGCTGCTGGGTTGTTGCCCTCCTACGGCCCCCTCCACGTCTCCTGGTGTACTGGCCTGTCTCCTGGTAGCGCCTCCAGCATCTGGACACTACGCGGACAGACACAGCAAACCTTCTTGCCACAGCTCGCATTCATGTGCCATCCTGGATGAGCTGCACTACCTGAGCAACTTCTGTGGGTTTTAGAGTCCGTCTCATGCTACCATGAGTGTGAAAGCACAACCAACATTCAAAAGTGACCAAAACATCAGCCAGAAAGCATCGGTACTGAAATGTGGTCTGTGGTCCCCACCTGCAGAACCCCTCCTTTATTGAGTGTGTCTTGATAATTGCCAATAATTTCTATCTATTGTCTATTCCATTTGCACAACAGCATGTGAAATTGATTGTCAATCAGTGTTGCTTCCTAAGTGGACAGTTTGATTTCACAGAAGTTTGATTTACTTGGAGTTATATTCTGTTGTTTAAGTGTTCCCTTTATTTTTTTGAGCAGTGTATGTATGTATGTTTGTTTGTTTGTTTATTATATACAACCCCTGTCAAAAATTATGGAATAACCGGGTATTATATACAACCCCTGTCAAAAATTATGGAGTCACCGGGCTCGGAGGATGTTCATTCAGTTGTTTAAGGTTGTTGAAAAAAAGCAGATCACAGACATGGCACAAAACTAAAGCCATTTCAAATGGCAACTTTAGGGATTTAAGAAACACTAAAAGAAATCAAAATTAAAAATGTGGTGCTCAGTAAGGGTAATTTTTTGCAGACCAAGCAGAGGGAAAAAATTATGGAATCACTCAATTCAGAGGAAAAAATTATAGAATCACCCTGTAAATTTTCATTTCCAAAACTAACACCTGCATTAAATTAGATCTGCTCGTTAGTCTGCATCTAAAAAGGAGTGATCACACCTTGGAGAGCTGTTGCGCCAAGTGGACTGACATGAATCATGGCTCAAACACGAGAGATGTCAATTGAAACAAAGGAGAGAATTATCAAACTCTTAAAAGAAGGTAAATCATCACGCAATGTTGCAAAAGATGTTGGTTGTTCAGTCAGCTGTGTCTAAAATCTGGACCAAATACAAACAACATGATAAGGTTGTTAAAGGCAAACATACTGGTAGACCAAGGAAGACATCAAAGCGTCAAGACCGGAAACTGAAAGCAATATGTCTCCAAAACAGGAAATGCACAACAGAAAAAATGAGGAACGAATGGGAGGAAACTGGAGTCAATGTCTGTGACCGAACTGAAAGAAACCGCCTAAAGGAAATGGGATTTACATACAGAAAAGCTAAACAAAAGCCACCATTAACACCTAAACAGGAAAAAACAAGGTTACAATGGGCTAAGGAAAAGCAATTGTGGACTGTGGATGACTGGATGAAAGTCATAGTTACATAGTTTATAAGGCCGAAAAAAGACAAGCGTCCATCCAGTTCAGCCTATTTCTTGTGCACTGCAGCTATTCCGCAGCGTTGATCCAGGGGAAGTAAAAAAAAAAAAACATGTGGTATAGGCCAATTTACATCATTGAGGAAAAATTCACTTCCCGACACTAATCTGGCAGTCAGATTAAATCCTTGGATTAATTAACTATCACTAAGCATAAGATGTAATTTTATTGTTCTCAAGAAAGGTGTCCAGGCCTCTCTTGAACTCATTAAGTGAGTTGGACATCACCACTTCCTCTCCCAGAGAGTTCCAGAGTCTCACGGCTCTGACCGTAAAGAATCCCCTTCTATGCTGGTGCAGGAACCTCCTTTCCTCCAGACGCATAGTGTGCCCCCTCGTCTTTGTCACCATCCTTGGTATAAACAGGTCATGGGAAAGATCTCTGTACTGCCCCCTGATGTATTTATACATGTTTATGAGGTCTCCCCTAAGCCTTCTCTTTTCCAACGTAAATAGGCCTAATTTTGACAACCTCTCTGGGTATTCTAGTCCCTTCATTCCCTTTATTACCTTAGTCGCCCTCCTTTGTACTCTCTCTATCTCCAATATGTCTTTCCTGAGCACCGGAGCCCGGAACTGTGCACAATATTCTAAGTGCGGCCTTACCAGCGCTTTATACAGAGGAAGAACAATGTTCTCATCATATGCCCCCATTCCTCTTCTGATGCATGCCATGACTATTTGCCTTCGCAGCTGCTGCCTGACACTGGGCACTCCAAATTAATTTGCTATTAACCAAGACGCCCAGGTCCTTCTCCATGTCAGATTTCCCCAACGGTTTCCCATTTAATATGTATGGGTGACTGCTGTTTTTCTTTCCCATGTGCATGACCTTACATTTATCGACATTGAACCCCATTTGCCATTTTTTGGCCCAACTCCCCAATTGATCTGCAAATATTGCTATTTTACTATGCAACCCTTCCACTAGATGATTAATAAATATATTAAATAATATAGGGCCCAAGACAGACCCTTGAGGCACCCCGCTAGTAACCCTGACACCCCCTGAGCTTACTCCATTGATAACCACCCTCTGCTTTCTATCACTCAGCCAGCTATTTACCCACTTGCATACATTATCCCCCAGACCAAGCATTCTCATTTTATATACCAACCTTTTGTGTGGCACGGTATCAAACGCTTTGGAGAAGTCAAGGTATACAACATCCACTGACTCTCCCCGGTCCAGCTGTGAGCTCACCTCCTCGTAGAAGGCGATCAGGTTTTTTTGTCAGGATCGATCCCTCATGAATCCATGTTGATATGGAGTTAGACAGTTATTATCATTAAGATATTCTACAATAGCATCTCTAAGAAATCCTTCAAACAATTTACCCACAACAGACGTTAAGCTGACTGGTCTATAGTTCCCAGGGTCACTTTTAGACCCCTTTTTGAATATTGGTACCACATTTGCTTGGCGCCAGTCTAGTGGGACAGTCCCTGTCCATAAAGAGTGCTTGAATATAAGATACAGCGGTCTGTCTATCACATTACTTAATTCTTTTAGTACCCGGGGGTGTATGCCATCTGGGCCTGGTGACTTGTCTATTTTGATATTATTTAGGCGTTTCTGAACTTCCTCCTGGGTTAGGTGGGTGATATTTAGCGAAGGGTTTACTTTATCACGCTGCATTTCCTCCGATAAATTGTTTTCTTTTGTGAAAACAGTGGAGAAGAAGCTATTGAGTGGGTTTGCTTTACCCTCATCGCCCTCTATGATTTTACCCAGGTTATTTTTCAATGGGCCAACTCCATCAGTTTTAATCCTTTTACTGTTTATATAGTTAAAGAACAGTTTGGGATTCGTTTTACTTTCCTTGGCAATTAGTCTCTCTGTCTCCTCTTTTGCTATTCTTATTTGTTTCTTACAGATTTTGATTTTTTCCCTATAAGATATTAGCGCTTCCTCGCTGCCTTCTTGTTTAAGTTTACCGAAAGCCCTTTTTTTTGTTTTTCATTGCCCTCTTGACTTCCTTATTTAGCCACATTGGCTTCCTCCTATTCCTAGCCCTTTTATTCCCATAAGGTATGTACCTTCTACAGTGACTATGTAGGACTGTTTTGAAAATTTCCCATTTTCTATCCGTGCTCCTATTACTGAAGATACTATCCCAGTCTATAAGGTGAAGGGCATCTCTTAGCTGATCAAACTTTGCCCTCCTGAAGTTCAGTGTTTTTGTGACTCCCTTGCTGGGCTCCCTACTGAAGCACATGTGGAATTGTATAATGTTGTGGTCACTATTTCCCAGGTGCCCCCCGACCTGCACCTCAGTTATTCTGTCTGGCCTGTTAGTTAATATTAAGTCTAAAAGGGCCGTCCCTCTAGCTGGTTCCTGCACAAGTTGTGACAAATAATTGTGTTTGATAATTGACAGAAACCTGTTTCCTTTCTGAGATCTACAGCTTTCGGTTTCCCAGTCTATATCGGGGTAGTTGAAGTCCCCCATAATAATCACCTCGTTATTTTTTGCTACTTCGTCTATTTGTCTCATTAATAGACTTTCTGTGGCTTCTGCTATATTTGGTGGTTTATAACAGACTCCTGTGATAATTTTATTATTGTTTTTTGCCCCATGTATCTCCACCCATAAGGACTCGACCTCCTCATGTCCCTCCCATACATCCTCCCGTATTGTAGGCTTTAGACACGTCTTTACATATAGACTGACCCCACCCCCTTTCCGATTTCTTCTTTCCCTTCTAAACAGACTGTAACCCTGTAAGTTAACTGCCCAGTCATAGCTTTCATCTAACCATGTCTCGGTTATTCCCACTATGTCATAGTTACCTGTGGATATTTCTGCTTCCAGTTCATCCATCTTGTTTGTCAGGCTCCTGGCATTTGCTAGCACGCAGTTTACACGATTTTGTTTTGTTCCAATCTTCTCCCTGTGGATTGTATTAGAAATGTTATTACCTCCCTTCCAAGTATCTTGTCTTGGACCTTCTTTGTCGCACTTCATATCTTTCATTAGTATGTTCTCTGGTTTCATGTTCGTGTCCGGCGTTTTTCTTCCCATCCCCTCTTCTTCTAGTTTAACGCCCTCCTGATGAGTGTTGCGAGTCTCCTGGCGAATGTGTGTTTCCCGGGTTTGTTGAGGTGTAGTCCGTCTCTGGCAAGGAGTCAGTCATAGAGGTAATTCACACTGTGGTCCAGGAATCCAAATCCTTGTTGTCTGCACCATCGTCTCAGCCAGTTGTTCACATCAAGGATCCTGTTCCATCTCCTGACGCCATGCCCGTCTACTGGAAGGATAGAAGAAAAAACTACCTGCGCATCCAGTTATTTTACTTTCTTCCCCAGTGCTTCAAAGTCCTTGCAGATTGTCGGTAGGTCCTTCTTTGCCGTGTCATTGGTGCCAACATGTATCAGAAGAAATGGGTGGACATCCTTGGAACTGATAAGCTTCGGTATCCTATCGGTAACATCCTTGATCTTCGCACCTGGGAGGCAGCATACTTCTCTTGCGGTTATGTCCGGCCTGCAGATAGCTGCTTCTGTTCCTCTCAGTAGTGAGTCTCCCACCACCACCACTCTTCTTCCCTTCTTGGCTGTCTTTTTTCTTGTCGCTTCTGGGTGTTTCTGGGTGCTCTTTTCTTTTTTGCTTGCTGGTAGTGCCTCATCCTTAGGTGTGCCATCTTCGTCCTCCACAAGTCCTTGGAATCTGTTTCTCAGTTGTGTGGTTGGTGGTGTCTCCATGGTCTTCTTGCTTCTTTTGGTCACTTGCCTCCACTTGTCTGCCTCTGGAGGTTCTCTGACGCTTCCTTCACATTCCGTGACCAGTAGTGACGCTTCTGTTCTGTCCAGGAAGTCTTCATTTTCCTTGATGAGTTTTAATGTCGCAATTCCTTCTTCCAGTCCCCGCACCTTTTCTTCTAAAAGAGCCAGTAGTCTACACTTCTGACAGGTGAAGTTGGTTTCAGCTTCTGGTCGATCTGTGAACATGTAGCACATGTTGCAGCTCACCATGTAGGTTGTCACATCTGCCATGCTGCTCCTTGTCCCTGCTGACTTGATGTCTGTCTTCTTTCTTGTGATACCCTAGGATAAACAAATTGGCGATGCTGTACCCAACGATCTTCTAGCTGAAGGAGACTCTTCGCTTTTCCCAGAAGGCACCTGGAATATGCAAATTGTCCTCTTCAATCCCTGGTTTTGATGAATCGCGAATCCGCATTGGGCAAGGTGATGATGCTGGAACTTTTGTTTGGTGCCGTTCCAATGAGATTTATAAAGATGACTGCATGAAGAGAACATGCAAATTTCCACAGTCATTGATAATATGGGGCTGCATGTCAAGTAAAGACAAGGGGGAGATGGCTGTCATTACATCTACTATATAATCGGCTTATCCCGTCTGTCTGTCCGTCCAGGAAATCCCGCGTCGCTGATTGGTCCGGCCGCGGCCAACCAGCGACGCGAGATTTCAGAACAAGATGGCGGCCGTTAGCGGCTCATCTGCCGCACGGAGGTCAGCGGCGATGCAGCTGGGAGATGACCGGCACTAGCCGGTCATCTCCCGGCTGCTCGCAGCAGAAGTACCCCGACTGGTGGCCTAGGCGGCGCCGCTCCCCGGTCCTCCCTTCACACTTGCCGTCGGGAGATCAGCGGCCACTCAGGCCACAGTAGGGAGATCAGCAGCGACGCAGCCGGGAGATGACCGGTGCTAGCCGCCGGCCGTGACCAATCAGTGTGTTTGGTGTTAGTGGTCAGCGATGTTGTCACAAGCAGTATTGACAACATGACGTAATTACAAAATTCATTAGGGGCCCCGGGGGTATACATTGGGGGGTTAATTTAAAGTAGTGCACAACCCATTTAAACACTGCTTCGCTGATTAGTCGCGCCCGGTCGGCCGCATACATATTCTAGAATACCTGATGCGTTAGAATCGGGCCACCATCTAGTCTTAAATAAATGCCCAAGTTTACATTGATATTTTGGACAGTTTTCTTATCCCATCAATTGAAAGGATGTTTGGGGATGATGACATCATTTTTCAATACGATAATGAAACCTGCCATAGAGCAAAAACTGTGAAAACATTCCTTGAAAGAAGACACATAAGGTCAATGTTATGGCCTGCAAATAGTCCAGATCTCAATCCCAATTGAAAATCTTTGGTGGAAGTTGAATAAAATGTTCCATGACAAGGCTCCAACCTGCAAAGCTGATCTGGCAACAGCAATCAGAGAAAGTTGGAGCCAGATTAATGAAGAGTACTGTTTTTTACTCATTAAGTCCATGCCTCAGAGACTGCAAGCTGTTATTAAAGCCAGAGGTGGTGCAACAAAATACTAGTGATGTATTGGAGTGTTCTTTTGTGCGTTTGTTTTTCATGATTCCATAATTTTTTCCTCAGAATTGAGTGATCCCATAATTTTTTCCCTCTGCTTGGTCTGAAAAAAATTACCCTTACTGAGTACCACATTTTTAATCCTTAATTTCTTTTAGTGTTTCTTAAAGCCCTAAAGTTGCCATTTGAAATGGCTTTAGTTTTGTGCCATGTCTGTGATCTACTTTTTTTCAACAACATTAAACAACTGAATGAACATCCTCCGAGCCCGGTGATTCCATAATTTTTGCCAGGGGTTGTGTATATATGTATATATATATATATATATATATATATATATATATATATATATATATATATATATATATATATATATATATATATATATATATATATATATATATATATAATTTTACTGTAGCCCCTTTAATGTTAAAGACACTCTGTCAGCACAGAATGACTGTTCAAACTAAGCCCCACCACTCGATGCTTCACGGCGGGGACCAATCAATTATATACACACACCTTCCCACCTGCTTGTTTTTCCTTCTATCTCCACCCGCCTCTTTGATTGACAGCTCTGGCTTCATAGGGCCAGAGAAGGATGGAGATAGATGGCAACCAAGCAGGTGGGAAAATGTATATAAATGATTGGCTCCGCCATGATGCACCGGGCGCCTGCACTCGGTTTGAACAGTCATTCTGTGCTGACAGAGTCTCTTAGTTTCCATGATTTGTTTTTGATGCTGCATATTTTGCTTAAGCAAAAAAAAAAATGCAGCAAAATGGATGGGATCTATAGGAATCTTGTGCCCACTGTGCTTTTTTTTTCTTTTACACTGCATAAATTGATCTGCAACACTGAGATCTATGTGCATATTTTCCCCAAAACGTTGCTTTAGATGCGGAAAAATATGCAGGAGATAAAATACATATGCGTTTTTAGTGTGTTTCCGCTGCAGAAATACACTAAATAGGTAAGTAATGAGCAAATAACTGCATCAATAAAGTTTTATCTAAGTCAAATACCAAGAAGTATCAAAATGAAACCAGCTTTATTAAAACATGTCATATCAACAAGTCAAAAAGGCGACATCAAAAAGGCGATAAAAACACATGTAAAAAATGCACTGAAAATAATGCAAGTTATGTAATTTACCTAATAGGTGCAGAAATCATGCAGTTAACCCGTAACATCAAAAACTCACCAAATACTCATCTTGGAAACATAACCTTCTAGACCTTTCCTTCCAGCAGGAAGACCCTACTACAGATATATGGGAGGCTGGAGAGCTGGTCCTACATTGTGATCTGTACATATGTGTGAGGGTTGAGAGGATGGAGGAATAGGATACTACTGTTCTATGGAAAATAATTCCAGGGACTGGTCCAGAAGGAGATAAGAGAATACAAACAAATGGATTATTGTCCATCCAGCAGCCATCTTCTGGTACCAAGAGTGGGAGACAGGACAGAAAGAGTTCATCTTGTCCTTGAGATATCACTAATGTCAGCTGTATGTTGGTATTGTGTAGGCCTATTTCTATGCATAAGCACTTTTCATGCGTTATCACTACAGAAAAGACCTAAAACTGCCTGTAATCCTCACGACTATGTCAAAGTTTTTTTAAAAAAGAAAAATACCAGCAAGTATCAAAAACAAAGCAACTTTATTTAAAAAATGACACACCAAGAAAAGACAAAAGCCGCAGCATCAAAAATGCGAAAAAAAACACAAGTAACTTAATTTAGCTGATAATAAAGGGAAGTCCAGCTCACTCACCACCAAGTGCACGGATCATATGGTCAGTGTAACGAGAGGAAAACGAAGAAACATCCAGCTCCCACGATCCAATAAAATGCGAGATGGCTTTATTGAGTATTCCACAAAAATAAGAACAAGACACTGATGCAGAAATGTAACGCATTTTGGATCACTTGTGACCCTTCTTCATAGCATGAAACACACAGGAAACAGCATTTAAATAGATATTCACTTACGCATTGTATTTTGTTTCTCATTATTGTATTGTGTGTGCACACCCTCATTGGAATTGTTCATTAAATCCACACCTGAATTTTACAATATGGTCTTGACGTCCAATTAACATGATGGGTGGTATATATTTAAACACCGTTTCCTGTGTATTTTTCATGCTATGAATAATTATCACAAGTGATCCAAAACGTGTAACATTTTTAAACCAGTGACTTGTTCACATTGTTGTGAAATACTTAAAGGGGTTTTCCCATTAACAAAAGTTCATTTTAATCAATACATCTTGAAATAATAATCACTTCCACAATTAGATGTGTTTAAATATAATGTTCCTGTGCTGCGATAATCTTATAAATGTGCCCCTGCTGTGTACTGTGTAATGGCTGTGTCTGACCGTACAGGAACATGGTCTGATCATACCACAGCTCCTGGGAAGGGGAGGAAGAAAAAGAGTAATACAGACAGGACAGCAGGGGATCACAGCTGATTTTTTTGTTTGAAGTAAAACATTGTTTAAAAACAGGCAGGGAAATGTTTTACCTCACAGAAAGAATCAGCTGTGATCCCCTGCTGTCCTGTCTGTATACTCTTTTGCTTCCCCCCTGCCCAGGAGCTGTGGTATGATCAGACCATGTTCCTGCACGATCAGACACAGCCATTACACAATACACAGCAGGGGCACATTTATAAGATTATCTCAGCACAGGAACATTTTATTTAAACACATCCAATTATGGAAGTTATTATTATTCCATGATCTATTGATTACAATTAACTTTTGTTCGTGGGAAAACCCCTTTAATAGAGCCATGTCGCATTTTATTTGATGGCGAGTTGGATGTTTCTTCATTTTAACTTCACTAACAGGTGAAGAAATGCTGCAGAAAATCGGCAACATCATGAACTCATAAAATACCTTAGCTCACTTTAACTTGTGATTGTCTGATCACTTGCACAATACAATGCAGTACCTTAGTATTGCAGTGTATTGTAAATTTACTAGTCACAAATGAAGCCCTGCTGCAGGCCAAGCATCATAGAAGTACTAAGGTAGCAGTGATAGGCCATGGTAATCCATCAACACCCTAAAATCACAACATGGGGAAGAGGGGTGGGGAGTGGGAGCGTGATGAGAAAACACAATCTGATAAAACCACTGAAAGGGAGGCAGCAGCAAAACAATGTTCAAACTAAGCACAGGTTCTCGTTGCACACTCAGCATGGCTCAGCAGTCCAGTGCACTTTTCCTCCTACTTGGTTCGAATCTATCTTCACCCACCTCCCTTTTGATTGACAGATGTGGCTTAATCGGAGCCACAGAAGAGCAGAGATAGATCAAAAACAAGTAGATAAGAAGGTGCACTGAACTGCTCGGCCACACCGTGTCTATGCCACTCTGCTTGGTTTGAACAGTCATTTTGTGGTAACAGATTCCCTTCAGTGTTTGACTGCAGCATATAAGTTTAACCGCAGTCATTTCTGGAGATTCAATGAAAGACGATGGGACCTAACTGTCCTAAATCCAGAGAGAGGCAATTACAGTAAATGTCAACTAAACAGACAACTCCAGCTAACATTGTCAATACAAAATGGGCACCCACTGGACATTTAAGGTTGTTGTACTTGTTCCTGAGAGTTGTGCAAATGAAAATGAGTCCCAGCGATTGGAATTGGAGCAGAGAGAAACTTTCTAGTGAACACTGTTTGCCAACTCTACCTCTGTGCTGAGACTGCAGAAATACTATCCAGCCCAGTGTAAGAACTAGGGAAATTAGAAGCAGTCCTATAAGCCAGGGTTCCCCAACTCCAGTCCTCAAGGCCCACCAACAGGTAATGTCAGGATTTCCTTAGTATTGCATAGGTGATAATGACATCACCTGCACAGGCAATAATTCCATCACCTGTGTAATACTAAGGAAATCCTGAAAATATAATCTGTTGGTGGGCCTTGAGGACTGGAGTTGGGGAACCCAGCTATAAGGTGCATAGCACATAGAAGACTCACTAGATGCAGAGAAAGGGCACAAGCAGCAGTTCTTCTTGTCCAGCTACCATCCTGGACCTCACTCTGCCTGCACAGATGGAGGGTCCATATAAGAATGCTGCACTTCTTCCTTATTTCTAGACATTCTGGCATTTATTTATCGTGTAGGACAGGAATGGACTAAAAAGGGTCCTCTGCCACCTCCTATTGTTATCACACTTCAATAGTGTGAAATTTGGTGGTGGTGGCAGATGACCATGGCAACTAAACACTGGCCACAGCAGTAATGTAGCTTGTAGTGTCTCAGTTACATTTTTGAACCCTCTGCGTTGTGGAGATGTTATTTTCTGAAGTTTAATGTTATAATTCATGATAAATGCAAAATGGGGCAATACCAGAGATTTGTCTCTGGGTCTCTGGGAGAAAGGCATGACTTTTTGCCCAGCATATGGTTAACCAATAATAAGCAGGAGGCATCATGGGGTGAAAAAAGTAACTTGCTCCCAGAAACTCAAGATGCTTTCTTCTACGTACACATAGACCGCCCTGCTTATGATTGGTCAACGTCATGCAGGGGAAGAAGTGCACGCTCTCAGAGACAAATCTCTGGTAACGCCTAGTTGAACAATAACATAAAATTACAACCTAAACTTTAGAAGCCAATATCTCCGCAATGGTGAGGAGAATTTAAAAATTAAAAACTATGTTTTACTCAGCTCTGCTGCCACTACTCCATGATGTTGGTGGTGTAACATGCTCAAACTGATGAAAGGTCCTCTTTAATGACCAGCCATTTTTTTCCTCTCTCTAAATTTTAGTGGCCATAACTTTTCTATTTTGTCACGTGGCTGTATGAAGCTTGTTTCATGCAGGAGAATTTTAATTTTTCAGTGCAGATTAGGGGTAAAGATAAGTTACTGCGTCCTTTTTTACAAATTTTATTTCAAAAGAATATAGAAAAAAATGCAACACTGAAATGTTTTCTTTACTTTTTATGCAGTGCATATTTTACACTAAATAACCTGTTGTGCTAATTATTCAGGTTGTTAACAGAGTGGCCCAGGACTTTATTATTATTATTATTATTATTATTATTAAGTATTATTAGCCTAAAAACTTACAGGCAGGTAGTTGATAACAGAGGTGACTATCTGCCTGTTCTACATGGTGCTGCCTCAGAGTGGTCACCGAGCTTTTCTTCCGTCAATTCAGGTGTTACACGTCAACAGAGCAACTCTTCTTCTTCGGCCACGGCCCCACTATCAGTATTTGGTCAGTATGCGGTCAGTATTTTTTCTCAGGAGTGGGAGCAAAAACCAGGTGAGGAACAATCAGAGAAAAGGTATAATAGAAATAAGTCACCAATTCTGTATTTATCACCCACTCCTGGTTTTGGCTCCCACTACGAGAAAAAATACTGACCGAATACTGACTAAATACTGATAGTGGGGCCGTGGCCTTCAAAGCTGTTCTGTTGATGGGGAGTGATTGCCGACGTCATGCTGATTGACAGCCAGCTCCCTGCTGCCAATCAGCATGAAGTTGGCAGTCACACCCCATCAACAGGGCAGAGCTCAAGAGAAGCTGCTACTATGTCGACATGACGTCAGCAGAACCCGCTGAATCAGTGGCAGGAGCAGTCTGTGACCACTTTGTGCCGGTAGAGATCGGTGCCGGGCAGAACAGGCAGGTAGTAAGCAACTACCTGCTTGTTAGTTCTTGGACTCATAGTAAAACAAAATTAAATAGTCCTGATACCCTCTTTATTGTAGTAGACATACCTGCATAAAACAAATAAAAATCCATGCTTTAATAATCACTTTTTTCATACGAGTATCACTGCAGACTAGTGATCTGCACTACCTGCTGTAAAAAAAAAAAACAGTCAGGAACTATTTAAAGATGTTGGTGAACCACTGAACAAGCTTATGTGTTGAGCAACAAAAGAGACAACATGTGGTATAAATCATAATTTATAATAAATGTGCATGTGATCACTGTTAAAGTTGGTGTGAATCGATTTGCAACACCTGGTCCAGTGATCTGTGGCAATCTTCTATCTCCCAGAATCTGAACCTTTCCTGCTGACTAGCCAGGCTGACTCAACGTAACATGTTTGTCAATTTGCAATGGTGATATCAAGCCAGGCTGGCTAATTAAAGAAAGATCTGTAGATGCAAACAGGTAGGAGGCAGTTCACAGGACTCCCGCGGCCACTAGACTGGGTCGTGCGAAAGGATTTGTGCTATTATTAATTACTACCAAAGATTTTTTTTTTTAGATGCGCTAACCTGAGTTCTGCTTAGAACTGGATGTCCCACTAATTTCAACCTTGGCTTTTTTCTTCTTAGACTCTGATGAGGCAGAAGAGCGTTTTTCCACTGCAGGAGTGTTCAAAGCTCTCTTCTTAAAGAGCTCCCGGTCTCTCAGCAGTGCGGGATCCATGATGCTGGGAAGAAGATAGAATTGGGTCAAAATGATGCACTATAGATTATATCCAACACACAATAGAGATGATTCCTGAACCAGACTGAATGGATGCAATGCTCTGTTTCAGGATAATGTCTGTGCAATATGATGGCGTTGTATACAAGTAACAAACTGCATTAGCATAGTCACTCAATACACTTACTAACTACTGCTGGGCTGATTGCATCAAGTTACACGGCCTTATTTTAGGGACAAGTCCTGGGAAATCTGTGGGTCTTGGACCCAGACTATTAGAATCATTGGCATATACAGTGGGTGACATAAGTATTGAACCTGTCACCAATTTTCTAAAGGTGCTATTGACATGAAATTCTCACCTATCCAATCCACACAGGTAAAGAAATCAAACCACAGATGTCCATAACTGTGTAATGTCTCCTGCTGAGTGTGACATGAGCGCAGCTCCTGAGCCAGCTACTTCAGACAACTTCCATTATTTATAGACATCATTGATTTTAAAAATGTACAAAAAAACCCCTTTGAGTCAACAAAACTGAGCAAAGTGGCCACTGGCAGGCAGACCCTCAGACAGGGCCAGCGTCCTAGTCACTGCAGGCGGTCTGGGTGCCACCGCTTCCCCCACCCACTGTAAGGGCACATCTTAGGGCGAGATGAGGAAACAATCACCCCCAGAGAAGAGCGCCCCCTGCTGCAGCAGCTCAGCCATACACACGGATTACCAGTGTGATAGCCAGAGCTCAGGAGGGGACCGGCATAACACTGCCGAGCTGTGCCCATCCTGCCCCGGGAACACAGGGTGACCCAGTCACCAGCCGTGCCCTGCATTCCCACAGCCGTGCCCAGACACTACCACCTATACCATCTCCAGTGCTTCACCATATGCTATGACGATGAATTTCACTCACGGTTCCACGGCGTGTGACCACAAACTCGCTACAAACTACCGCACTCGGCGCGGCCAATCAGCCCGCAGCCTCCCTCTCGCCTCCACGACGTCAGTTCCCACACTCGCCTGCAATGTCGGTCAGATTTTACATTGTCATTATTCTTTGTCTGTCAATAAAGTTCTACAAAAAAAAAAAAACACCGTAAACTGTGTCGCGCGTTGATACGTCACGGCAGTAGCGGTCGCAGCGCTGATTACGTCACAGCCAGCGTCTTTCTTCTGTTGTGACTTTAACGGAGTGATTAGAAGGAGCAGCACGCTCTCCTGGAGACAGTATGTTCCGTACAGAGCAGGCTGAGGCTAGTATGGCGTCCTTACAAGGAGCTGCTCCTGGTTCTTACTCGACTTATTAAGTTATTATTTTTCTAGTAGACGAAGTGTTAAATGGGGATTATAATAAACATTTACAAAACTAATGTCTATTTGAAGTGAGATAGTGGTTGTCCACTCCTCAGGGCTGTGGCGTTGGTAAGCCAAACCTCCGACATTTCCACGACTCCCTCATACATGGCTCATGTTTAAGTGATACATTTACTGTAGCACAGATTCATCTCAGCTAAAAGTCTAGACCAGGGGTCCTCAAACTTTTTAAACGGGGCCAGTTCACGGTCCCTCAGACCATTGGAGGGCGGGAATATAGTTTTTTTTTAAAAAAACTATGAACAAATTCCTATGCACACTGCACATATCTTATTTTGTAGTAAAAAAAAAACAATACAGGAACAAATACAATATTTAAAATGAAGAACAAGTAAAGATAAATCAACCGGTATTTCAGTAGGTAGGTAACTGTACCCAATAGGCAGCATAGGTTCCCAATAGGCAGGTAAATGTACCCAATAGGCAGCATAGGTCCCCAATAGGCAGGTAAATGTCCCCAATAGGCAGCATAGGCAGGTAAATATCCCCAATAGGCAGGTAAATGTCCCCAATAGCCAGGTAACTGTACCCAATAGGCAGCATAGGTCCCCATTAGGCAGGTAAATGTCCCCAATAGGTAGCATAGGTCCTCAATAGGCAGGTAACTGTACTCAATAGGCAGCATAGGTCCCCAATAGGCAGGTAAATGTCCTCAATAGGCAGGTAAATATCCCCAATAGGCAGGTAAATGTCCCCAATAGGCAGCATAGGTCCCCAATAGGCAGGTAAATGTACCCAATAGGTAGCATAGGTCCTCAATAGGCAGGTAAATGTCCCCAATAGGCAGGTAAATGTCCCCAATAGGTAGCATAGGTCCTCAATAGGCAGGTAAATGTCCCCAATAGGCAGCATAGGTCCTCAATAGGCAGGTAACTGTACCCAATAGGCAGGTAAATGTCCCCAATAGGTAGCATAGGTCCTCAATAGGCAGGTAAATGTCCCCAATAGGCAGCATAGGTCCCCAATAGGCAGCATAGGTACTCAATAGGCAGGTAAATATCCCCAATAGGCAGGTAAATGTCCCCAATAGGCAGCATAGGTCCTCAATAGGCAGGTAAATATCCCCAATAGGCAGGTAAATGTCCCCAATAGGCAGCATAGGTCCCCAATAGGCAGGTAAATGTACCCAATAGGCAGCATAGGTCCCCAATAGGCAGGTAAATGTCCCCAATAGGCAGGTAAATGTCCCCAATAGGCAGCATATGTCCTCAATGGGCAGGTAAATGTTCCCAATAGGCAGGCTGTTTCCCCCTTATAATGCCATATGCAGGCTGTTCCAACCCTTATAATGCCCCATGCAGGCTGTTCCCCCCCTTATAATGCCCCATGCTGGATGCCACCCCCCATATAATGCCCCATGCAGCATGTCACCCCCCCCATATAATGCCCCATGCAGCATGTCACCCCCCCATATTATGCCCCATGCAGCATGTCACCCCCCCCATATTATGCCCCATGCAGGATGTCCCTTTCTCCCCATATAATGCCCCATGCAGGATGTCCCTTCCCCCCCCCATATAATGCCCCATGCAGGATGTCACCCCCCATATAATGCCCCATGCACGATGTCACCCCCCCATATAATGCCCCATGCAGGATATCACTCCCCTGTCTTTATAATGCCCCATGCAGCATGTCACCCCCCCATATAATGCCCCATGCAGCATGTCACCCCCCCATATAATGCCCCATGCAGCATGTCACCCCCCCATATAATACCCCTTGCAGGATGTCACCCCCCATATAATGACCTATGCCTCCATACATCAAAAAAAAAAAAAAAATCCAATACCTCACTTCTCACTTGCTTCCGCTGCTCAGGTCTGGACTCCAGCGTCGCGGCGGCGTCGTCCCGCTCTGCGCTGCCTGTGACGGCACTCGGGAGGGCGCGGTGTAAAGACGTCACCGCGCCCTCTGACCTGAGACGTCACAGGAAGCGCAGAGCAGGAAGACAGCGGATCTGCAGAGGCACGGGGAGAGGTAAGTATCCGGCTGCCGGGGCCCTGAGCAAGCGGGGGAGAAGGGCGGGCGCTGACACCGCTCCCCTCTCCTCCGCCCATAGCCCGGCGGGCCGGATAAAAGTCATCCGCGGGCCGCATGTGGCCCACGGGCCGTAGTTTGAGGACCCCTGGTCTAGACCCTTAGATCAGGAATAGGACAGACATTTATAGGACATGTCATAACTTTCCTAAATTCTTATGAAAAAATATTCCCCACAGACTGCATTGAACTACTGTACCCAATTTATTATATATTGTAGGAGTCGGAGTCAGTCCATTTTATAGCAACTCAGAGTCCGACTCCTCACTCTTGAGTAAATTTTTTGCAAACCTGGCAGCTAGCCAAATGCTAATGGTCTGGAATGTGCAAACTGTTAGGATTCAACTCTACCGGGAAATGAAAATCCAAGTGGGATGAAATCGTGAAAAAAATACAATTATGCCATTGTTTTTTGGGTGTTGTTTTTACAAGTATGGCGTCGTTACAAGGAGCTGCTCCTGGTTCTTACTTGATTTATTAAGTTATTATTTTTCTAGTAGACAAAGTGTTAAATGGGGATTATAATAAACATTTACAAAACTAATGTCTATTTGAAGTGAAATAGTGGTTGTCCACTCCTCAGGGCTGTGGCGTTGGTAAGCCAAACCTCCGACATTTCCACGACTCCCACATGCATCGCTCATGTTTAAGTGATACATTTACTGTAGCACAGATTCATCTCAGCTAAAAGTCTAGATCAGGGGTCCTCAAACTTTTTAAACAGGGGGCCAGTTCACGGTCCCTCAGACCATTGGAGGGCCGGAATATAGTTTTTTTTTTTAAAAACTATGAACAAATTCCTATGCACACTGCACATATCTTATTTTGTAATAAAAAAAAACAATACAGGAACAAATACAATATTTAAAATGAAGAACAAGTAAAGTTAAATCAACCGGTATTTCAATAGGTAGGTAACTGTACCCAATAGGCAGCATAGGTCCCCAATAGGCAGGTAAATGTCCCCAATAGGCAGCATAGGTCCCCAATAGGCAGGTAAATGTCCCCAATAGGCAGCATAGGTCCTCAATAGGCAGGTAAATATCCCCAATAGGCAGGTAAATGTCCCCAATAGGCAGCATAGGTCCCCAATAGGCAGGTAAATGTCCCCAATAGGCAGCATAGGTCCCCAATAGGCCGGTAAATATCCCCAATAGGCAGCAAAGGTCCCCAATAGGCAGCATAGGTCCTCAATGGGCAGGTAAATATCCCCAATAGGCAGGTAAATATCCCCAATAGGCAGCATAGGTCCTCAATGGGCAGGTAAATGTTCCCAATAGGCAGGCTGTTTCCCCCTTATAATGCCATATGCAGGCTGTTCCACCCCTTATAATACCCCATGCAGGCTGTTCCCCCCTTATAATGCCCCATGCTGGATGCCACCCCCCATATAATGCCCCATGCAGCATGTCACCCCCCCATATAATGCCCCATGCAGCATGTCACCCCCCCATATAATGCCCCATGCAGCATGTCACCCCCCCATATTATGCCCCATGCAGCATGTCACCCCCCCATATTATGCCCCATGCAGGATGTCCCTTTCCCCCCATATAATGCCCCATGCAGGATGTCACCCCCCCATATTATACCCCTTGCAGGATGTCACCCCCCCCCCATATAATGACCTATGCCTCCATACATTAAAAAAAAAAAAAATCCAATACTCACCTCACTTCTCACTTGCTGCCGCTGCTCTACTCTGGTCTGGACTCCAGCGTCGCGGCGTCGTCGTCCCGCTCTGCGCTGCCTGTGACGGCACTCGGGAGGGCGCGGTGTAAAGATGTCACCGCGCCCTCTGACCTGAGACATCACAGGAAGCGCAGAGCAGGAAGACAGCGGATCTGCAGAGGCACGGGGAGAGGTAAGTATCTGCCTGCCGGGGCCCTGAGCAAGCGGGGGAGAAGGGCGGGCGCTGACACCGCTCCCCTCTCCTCCGCCCATAGCCCGGCGGGCCGGATAAAAGTTCTCCGCGGGCCGCATGTGGCCCACGGGCCGTAGTTTGAGGACCCCTGGTCTAGACCCTTAGATCAGGAATAGGACAGACATTTATAGGACATGTTATAACTTTCCTAAATTCTTATGAAAAAATATTCCCCACAGACTGCATTGAACTACTGTACCCAATTTATTATATATTGTAGGAGTCGGAGTCAGTCCATTTTATAGCAACTCAGAGTCCGACTCCACCAAAATGGACTCCGACTCCTCACTCTTGAGTACATTTTTTGCAAACCTGGCAGCTAGCCAAATGCTAATGGTCTGGAATGTGCAAACTGTTAGGATTCAACTCTACCGGGAAATGAAAATCCAAGTGGGATGAAATCGTGAAAAAAATACAATTCTGCCATTGTTTTTTGGGTGTTGTTTTTACAGCATTCATTGTGTGGTATATAGAGCCCATGTACATGATTCCCCAGATAAGTACGATCGCTTCAATATGAATTTACATCGTTTTTTTTGTTTAAGCAGTGAAAAAAATATCAGAAATCTGTTCAATAAAAAAAATTGGTTTGTGTACCTATTTTCTGAGATCCCTAACATTTTTATTTTTCCATGGGAATAGAGTTCTTTGAAGACCTAATATTTCCGCCCTGAGTTGTTATTTTCATATGATACCATTTTGATGTACATACAACATTTTTATTGTATTTTTTAAACAGGTTTGGTGACCAAAAAAAAAGCAATTCTGGTGTTTTGTTTTTTTCCCTCTTTACAGCATTTTCCGTATGGGTTAGTTAGTTTTATACTATGACCAGACTTTTACAGACTTGGTAATACCAGACATGTTTTTTTTAATAGGAGAAAAGGAGGGTGATTTGATTTTTTTTTTCCTCGATATTTTACTTTATTTTTTAGTCCCCCTAGTTGACTTAACTCTGCAATTATAAGATCACTTATAATATGTAAAGCAATAGTAGATAGCATAAATTGTGGTCTATAAAGCTCCACCTGTGGCGTGCACTGGTAATGACTTATTTTACATGTCTCTATTGACAATGGCATCTACAGTAAATGGTTAAAGGGAACCTATTATGAACGTATTAAGCTGCAGATATATGGTTAATCTGCACGTAAATAGCATTACAATGCTGTCTGACCACCTTACTAAGGCCACGTTCATGCGATCAGTATTTGTTCAGTATTTTACATCAGTATTTCTAAGCCAAAACCAGGAGTGGGTGATAAATACAGAAGTGGTAACATGTTTCTTTTATACTTTTCCTCTAATTGTTCCACTCCTAATTATGGCTTACAGATACTGATGTCAAATACTGAACATGTGAACGTGGCCTGGCAGTGCAGCTACTGGGAGAAATTGCACTTTATTCCTCCCAGGAGCTGACAACTTTCAGTCATAGGCTACATTCACACGTTCAGTATTTGGTGAGTTTTTTACCTCAGTATTTGTAAGCCAAAATTAGGAGTGGGTGATAAATACAGAAGTGGTGACATGTTTCTATTAGGCCACGACCCCACTATCAGTATTTGGTCAGTATGCGGTCAGTATTTTTGCTCAGGAGTGGGAGCCAAAACCAGGAGGAACAATCAGAGAAAAGGTATAATAGAAACAAGTCACCAATTCTGCATTTATCACCCACTCCTGGTTTTGGCTCCCACTCCTGAGAAAAAATACTGACCGAATACTGATCAAATACTAATAGTGGGGCCGTGGCCTTATGCTTTTTATTTGATTGTTTCTTTCCTGGTTTTGGCTTGCAAATACTTGTAAGCCAAATACTTGATGTAAAATACTGACCAAAATACTGTTATGTGAACGCAGCCTTAGAGACATGCTGGAGCCGCTACAGTCACTGCTCACAGCATTGTGAGTAATGACTGTAACCACACCCTGGTATTTGATTCACAATTCGCTCTGCATGGATACACTAGTAGTAGCTGTATAGTAGAGCAGCTGCAAGTTTATTACTGTCTCTGCCTTCTCGATCTCGTTATAGACAGTGGTTAACAAGCGTCTTCTAGTGTAAAAAAAATAATGAATCTGGGCCAGAGGGCTGAGAAAGTCTCTGCCTCCCTTTTTTGAAAATGTATGAAAAGTCTCAATATTGAGGTAGCCTCAAACCTAAATGGAATTTTGGGTTGCCATTCTACCTGAGAAGGCAGTAATCTTCACTAAGTAATATGACTAGATGTCCAGTCAATTGTACAGTGATGTAGTCTGAGTCCAGACCATCTGCACCAATGCCCGTGTGCCCACCTGGACCTTGGGCTTCGAGGATCCACCTCACCCAGTGAGCCTCACATAATACAAAGACCATGGTTCCCAAAGCCACAGCAACAACAACAAGGGAGGTACTGTTACACACCTGTCCCATAACTGGGCTCTGCTCCATGTCGAACTTTGCAAGTAGCTTTGGCGTGTTCTCATGGGATCACATACCTAGGCCTATATAAGGCCTACAAAGACACACACCTGTGTCTTGGCATTAAGACTTTGCTTGTCTGTGCTCAGCTTCCTGTCTGCAGAACAGCTGCTAGCAGCCTGCGATTCCTGTACTCCAGTTGCCTGTCTGCCTGCGACTTTTAGTACCTCTGCAACCTGTCTGTGGTCTCTAGGACATCTCCTGCCTGCCTATGGCTTACGGTCCCTCAGGTACCTGTCAGCCTGCAGCTTTCTGTACCTCAGCAACCAGTCTGCGGTCTACAGGAAATATCCTGGCTGACTGCAGCTTTCAGTCCATCAGATATCTGTCTGCCTGGGGTTTTCAGTACCTCTGCTACCTGTCTGTGGTCTCCAGGATGTCTCCGGTCTGCCTGCGGCTTCCAGCACCACTGCTACTTGTTCCTGGGCTTCAAGGACCTCTGCTACCTGTCTGTGGTCTCCCGGACATGTCCTGTCTGCGGCTTCCAGTACCCCTGCTACCTGTCTGCAGTCTCTCGGACATCTCCAATCTGCCTGTGGCTTCTAGTAATTCTGCTACCTGTTCCTGGTCTTACAGCACCTCAGCTACCTATCTGTAGTTTCCCAGTCATCTCTGATCTGCCTTCGACTTCCAGTACCTCTGCTTCCTGTTCCCGGGCTTAAAGGACCACTGCCACTTGTCTGCAGCATGCAGGACGTCTTCTGTCTGCCTACAGCTTCCAGCACCTCTACTATCTGTCTGCAGTCTCCAAGACGTCTTCAGTCTGTTTGTGGCTTCCGGTCCCTCTGCTACCTTTTCCTGGGATTTCAGGACCTCTGCTACCTGTCTGTGGTCTCCTGGACGTGTCCTGTGTGCCTGCAGCTTCCATTACCTTTTCTACCTATCTGCAGTCTCCTGGACATTTCCTGGCTGTCTGCATCTTAGAGTCCATCAGTTACCTGTCTGCCTGTGGCTTTCAGCACCTCTACTACCTGTCTGTGTTCTCCAGGATGTCTCCTTCATGCCTGAAGCTTCCAGTACCTATACTACCTGTCTGCAGTCTCCTGGATGTCTCTGGTCTGCCTGCAGCTTCCAGCACCACTGCTACCTGTTCCTGAGCTTCAAGGACCTTCGCTACCTGTATGCGGTCTGCAAGACGTCTAGTGTCTGCCTGCTGCTTCCAGCACCTTTTCTACCCGTCTGCAGTCACCCAGAAGACTCCAATCTGCTTGCGGTTTCCAGAACCTCTGCTAACTGTTCTCAGTCTTCCAGGACTGTTGCTGCCTGTCTGCAATCTCCCAGATGTCTCCGGTTTGTCTGTGGCTTCCAGTACCTCTGCTACCTGTTCCCGGTCTTCCAGGGCATCTGCTATGTTTCCACCTGCCGCTATTTGAACATCTCCTGACTGCCTGTGGCTTCTTGGACCTCTGTTACCTGTTTGCATTTTTTACAGTTACCTC
This sequence comes from Phyllobates terribilis, assembly GCF_046119375.1. NCBI lineage: Eukaryota > Metazoa > Chordata > Amphibia > Anura > Dendrobatidae > Phyllobates > Phyllobates terribilis. The sequence continues at coordinate 796,576,883 of NW_027362761.1, forward strand.
TGCTACCTGTCTCCCGCGTGCCTTACCTGCCTACGGCACCGACCACCTCTGCTACCTGTCTCATCTGCGTGCCAACCTGGACCTTGGGCTTTGAGGATCCACCTCACCCAGGGAGACTAACAGATTTTCCCAAAATCAGAAGTAATCTGCTGTCTACAGGATAAGGGATAACTTGCATATCGATGGGGCTCGACCACTCTAACCCCCAACATTCTCAAGAACTGGGCTCTGTATAGTCTTGAGTTAGAAGGAGGTGCACATGCTCGGCCGAGTATAGCTTACGTATTAGTACAGCAGTCACATTGATAATGAAAGTAACAGAGGTAAAGCATGCTCACCTTTTCTCCATTGGCCAGATGGCCAGTTCTTAGATGGAAAAAAAACTTGAAAACACATGAATGATATCCGAGTGCTGTCTGATTTTTTTCAAGGATCTATTGACTTGCATTAGGGTGTTTGATCTGACTCTCGGACCAATATCTGACAATTTTCCATGTTTTTGTGTGGACAACTTGGTCCAAGGAAAAATTGTATATTTAAAGTACTCAATAGACTGTCATAGCTACGAGTGCTGTCCTTGAAAAACTGACATCTGAATGACCTCTAACACGGTAAAATCAGTGACTGTTAGCTCACCAAATAATTGAAAGATATATACTGGGTCCAAGACCGTGCCACTGTTCTGGTATAACATAAGACGGTACAAAAATAAAAGCGGGTCTGGCTCAGCAGGTGTATATACACTGCTCAAAAAAGTAAAGGGAACACTCAAATAACACATCCTAGATCTGAATGAATGAAATATTCTCATTGAATACTTTGTTCTGTACAAAGTTGAATGTGCTGACAACAAAATCACACAAAATCATCAATGGAAATCAAATTTATTAACCAATGGGGGCCTGGATTTGGAGTCACCCCCAAAATTTAAGTGGAAAAACACACTACAGGCTGATCCAACTTTGATGTAATGTCCTTAAAACAAGTCAAAATGAGGCTCAGTATTGTGTGTGGCCTCCACGCGCCTGTATGACCTCCCTACAACGCCTGGGCATGCGCCTGTATGACCTCCCTACAACGCCTGGGCATGCTCCTGATGAGGTTGCAGATGGTGGTGGAGGATGAGGAGAAGGAGGAGGACAACAGCAAATAGACAAAATCAGGAAGCGTATACCCATATGTGAAGAGTTGCATGGGAATAGACCTTCCAAAAAAAAGACACTGGATTTGAGTTTATGTTACGCTGCTATCATTCGGTGGTGTTCAGAAATCTGTCCCAATCCAGCCCTTGTTCATTTTTATAAGAGTCAGTATTATCAGTTGATAGGTGGATGCGCCTATCAGTTATAATTCCCCCGGCGGCACTAAAAACCCGCTCTGACAAAATGCTAGCAGCAGGGCAGGCCAGGACCTCCAAGGTGTAGATGCCCTATTTACCATTACTGACCCATTTAATTCCTTAACAGCTGTCTCCTCAGTAATACTTTGCCTCGGTTTCTTACTATAAAATTAATGTGGGATCTCCTCCCAGACCTGGACTAAAGCATCCGCCAACTCCTGGACAGTCCGTGGTGCAACGTCACGTTGGTGGATGGAGCGAGACATGATGTCCCAGATGTGCTCAATCGGATTCAGGTCTGGGGAACGGGCGAGCCAGTCCATAGCTTCAATGCCTTCATCTTGCAGGAACTGCTGGCACACTCCAGCCACATGAGGTCTGGCATTGTCCTGCATTAGGAGGAACTCAGGGCCAACCGCACCAGCATATGGTCTCACAAGGGGTCTGAGGATCTCATCTCGGTACCTAATGGCAGTCAGGCTACCTCTGGCGAGCACATGAAGGACTGTGCGGCCCTCCAAAGAAATGCCACTCCACACCATTACTGACCCACTGCCAAACCGGTCATGCTGAAGGATGTTGCATTCAGCAGATAGCTCTCCACGGCGTCTCCAGACTCTGTCACGTCTGTCACATGTGCTCAGTGTGAACCTGCTTTCATCTGTGAAGAGCACAGGGCGCCAGTGGCGACTTTGCCAATCCTGGTGTTCTGTGGCAAATGCCAAGCGTCCTGCACGATGTTGGGCTGTGAGCACAACCCCCATCTGTGGACGTCAGGCCCTCATACCACCCTCATGGAGTCGGTTTCTAACCATTTGTGCAGACACATGCACATTTGTGGCCTGCTGGGCTCTGGCAGTGCTCCTCCTGTTCCTCCTTGCACAAAGGCGGAGGTAGCGGTCCTGCTGCTGGGTTGCTGCCCTCCTACGGCCCCCTCCACGTCTCCTGGTGTACTGGCCTATCTCCTGGTGGCGTCTCCAGCCTCTGGACACTACGCTGACAGACACAGCAAACCTTTTTGCCACAGCTCGCATTGATATGCCATCCTGGATGAGCTGCACTACCTGAGCAACTTCTGTGGGTTGTATAGTCCGTCTCATGCTACCACGAGTGTGAAAGCACAACCAACATTCAAAAGTGACCAAAACATCAGCCAGAAAGCATTGGTACTGAGATGTGGTCTGTGGTCCCCACCTGCAGAACCACTCCTTTATTGAGGGTGTCTTGATAATTGCCAATAATTTCCATCTATTGTCTTTTCTATTTGCACAACAGCATGTGAAATTGATTATCAATCAGTGTTGCTTCCTAAGTGGACAGTTTGATTTCACAGAAGTTTGATTTACTTGGAGTTATATTCTGTTGTTTAAGTGTTCCCTTTATTTTTTTGAGCAGTGTATAAAAAAAATCTTCAAATCTTTAGTTAAGAATCATTAAAATTGTAGCAAATCCAGAGAAAATCTATACCACCATGAAATCTGGTACAGTTATGATAAATTATTGAAGATTTTTTATATACACCTGCTGAGGCAGATCTACTTTTTTTTAGACTGTTTGACTCACACTCCATACAGAATAATGGGCCCCACACAGTCCTCCATACAGAATAATGGGCCCCACATAGTCCTACATAAAGTATAATGGGCCCCACATGGTCCTACAAACAGAATAATGGGCCCCATACAGTCCTCCATACAGAATAATAGGTCCCACATAGTCCTCCATACAGTATAATTGGCTCCACATAGTCCTCCATACAGAATAATGGACCCCACACAGTCCTCCAAACAGAATAATAATGTCACGCCAGGTGTGAGGACAACACAGAGGGGAAAGGGAGCCCAGACACTAGGGAAAGGGGGAAGGGGTGACCTCCTAATCTGGACTAGCGTCACCCTGTCTACCCCTATGTCCGTATACAGCCTCCGCAGCTGTCGCCGATCACGTGCCTCGCCCTACTATCCCTGGCGTAAGCTGGGGGAGGAAGGAGATGAGCACTAGTCAAACTCCGCTAGCGTTCTACTGTAAAGACAAAAGGGGAAGACAACACAGGGGAACAACAACTCAGCTTTAGAAGAACTCCAACAGAGCACATGGCCTAAAGACTCCAGAGAGGACGTGATGCTGCTTCAGCCAAGTTCCAAGTAGAAATGAGTATAACCGGCAATGCCCACCTAGACACACCAGGTATATATACACCCAGACTAAAGGGAGGTAGTTGCTGGGTCCTAAACACATCCTCCTATCTAGGCAGCTCTATGCATTGCCAAATGTGGAGATCTGCAAACCATTGCAGGGCGACTGTCTATCACCTCTGACACACCTGTGACAGTACCCCCCTCTACGAGTGGCCTCCGGACACTCAGGGCCGGGTTTCTCAGGAAAAGAGGTGTGAAAAGAGCGAACCAATCTGGGAGTGTTCACCTCTGATGCTGAAACCCACATCCTCTCCTCCGGACCATAGCCTTTCCAGTGCACCAAGTATTGCAGAGAACGACGTTGGAGACGAGAATCTACTATCCTCGAAATCTCAAACTCCAAATTACTATCAACCATTACTGCGGGTGGTGGTAGAGGTGAGGGCTAAAGAGGTTCTACGTACCTTTTGAGTAAGGACCTGTGGAACACATTGTGAACCTTAAGGGCCCGGGGAAGTTAAAGACGAAACGCTGCTGGGTTAATGACGGCGGTAATTTTGTAGGGACCAATAAACCTAGGTCCCAACTTCCAAGAAGGAACTTTCAATCTTATATTCTTGGTAGACAACCACACAAAGTCATTCACATTCAGGTCCGGACCTGGAACTCCTGAAGCTCCTCCCCCACTGAAAGTACCAAACTGTGGATGATAACCGTATGCACTGAAAAACGGTGACCTGCCAGTGGATTCTTGACGATGATTATTGATGGTAAATTCTGCCAGCGGTAAGTAGGATGCCCAATCCTCCTGATTTTTGGAGACGAAACACCTGAGGTATGTTTCCAAGTTCTGATTGACCCGCTCGGTCTGACAATTTGACTGAGGGTGGAAGGCAGAGGAAAAGGACAGCTGCACCCCCAGTTGAGAACAGAATGCCTTCCAGAACTTGGAAGCAAACTGGGTCGCCCAATCAGACACCACATCGGAGGGAACCCCGTGAAACTTCACAATCTCATTTATGAACACCCGAGCAAGTGTCTTAGCATTGGGAAGTGCAGGTAAAGAGACAAAGTGAACCATTTTACTGAACCTATCTACTACTGCCAAAACCACCGTTTTGCCTGCAGAAACCGGTAGGTCAGTAATAAAATCCATGGACAAGTGTGTCCATGACCTGCTAGGGATAGGTAGCATAAGAAGAGTACCAGACGGAGGGATGTGCGAAATCTTAGAACGTGCGCAAATACTACAAGCAGTTACATGTTCAATCACATCCCGATGCAACCCTGGACACCAAAAACGACGAGAGAGGAGGTCCACGGTTGCCTTACCACCTGGATGCCCAGCAAACACAGAGTTATGATGTTCCTTGATTACTTTATGGTGCAGATCAGGTGGTATAAATAACTCTCCTGAAAGGCAGGAGGCAGGGAGCACCTCATCCTCCAGTTAAGGAAAAAGAGCCGAAATAACTACCCCTTTCTGTAATATCGGGGCAGGGTTCTCATGGTCACCACATCCAGGGAAGCTCCTGGATAAAGCATCACCCTTGACGTTTTTGACCCCTGGACGAAAAGTGACAACAAAATTGAACCTAGTAAAAAATAGGGACCATCTGGCGTGCCAAGGGTTGAGACGTTTAGCTGACTGGAGATATGACAGGTTCTTATGGTCAGTAATAACAGTAATAGGATGGACAGCCCCTTCCAACCAGTGTCGCCATTCCTCGAACGCCAATTTGATCGCCAAAAGTTCCCTATTACCCACGTCATCATTTCAGCCGAAGACAATTTTTTAGAAAAGAAGGCGCATGGACGCCATTTACTAGGGGACGAACCCTGAGACAACACAGCCTCAACCCCGACATCCGAAGCATCGACCTCCACAATAAAGGGTTGAGAAACATCGGGTTGACTGAGAATAGGTGCAGTGGCAAAATGATTCTTTAAGGAAGAAAAAGCCTGGAGGGAGGCCTCCGACCAGTTGGAAAAATCAGACCCCTTCTTAGTCATGTCAGTAAGGGGTTTCACTACCACCGAGTAATTTTGGATGAATTTCCTGTAAAAATTAGTAAAGCCCAGAAAACGATGTAGGGCCTTCAGGTTCTCGGGACGGTCCCAGTTAAGGACTGCACAGATCTTCTCCGAATCCATCCGAAATCCTGAAGATGAGTACAAGTACCCCAAAAACTGCACCTCCTGAACAGCAAAAACACATTTTTCTAGTTTGGCATAAAGTTTGTTATCCCTTAATATCTGGAGCATCTGCTTAACATGCCCCCGATGGGCCTCAAAATCAGGTGAATAAACCAAAATATCGTCCAGATAGACCAGCACAAACCTCCCCACCAAATGATGAAAAATATTATTTATGAAATGCTGTTATACCACAGGTGCATTGGCCAAACCAAAAGGCATAACCAGACTCTCAAAATGACCTTCCGGGGTATTGAAGGCTGTCTTCCATTAGCCCCCCTCTCTGATTTTAACCACATTGTAGGCTCCTCTTAAATCCAACTTGGAGAATACCTTAGTTCCCACAACCTGGCTGAACAAATCAGGAATCAGAGGAAGAGGGTATGGATCACGGATGGTAATTTGATTCAATTCCCGGAAATCTAAACAGGGACGTAGACCGCCATCTTTTTTCTTCACAAAGAAGAACCCTGCCACCATGGGAGAAGATGAGGGTCTGATATTTCCCTTCTCCAGACTTTCCACAATGAAAACCTTCATGGTTTGTCTCTCAGGGCCAGAAAGATTATACTGTATAGTCTGGACTTTTGTAGTTTAGCTCTGGGGGTCAGGTTAATAGGACAGTCATAAGCACGATGAGGAGGCAAATCCTGACACCCCTTTTCAGAAAAAACATCCCCAAAACTAGACAGAAAAGCAGGCAGTATCTCTGCAGAGACAGCAGCAATGAAAACATTCAGACAGTTCTCATGGCAGTAATCTCCCCATTCAATAATCTCCCCGATTTGCCAATCCACCAACGGATTATGTTAAACAAGCCAGGAGATACCTAAAATAATCGGAGTAGGGAGATTTTCCAAAACATAGCAAGGAATGATTTCACAATGAACTGACCCCACCCTCAGTTTTACATTATGTACAATCTGAGTAAATGCTTTCTGTGCAAGTGGCGCCGAGTCAATGGCAAAGATGGGAATAGGTTTAGCTAAAGCACAGCAAGCGAGACCATGAGTTTTCACAAACTCAGCATCCACTATGCTGACTCCGGCTCCACTGTCAACAAACACAGAATTTTTTTCGGTTTTGCTCTTTAGCACCACCTCTGCTGTCAGGACAAAGCGGTAACTGCAGTTTGGCCACAAATGCACCCCTTGTTTATCCAAGTCCAGACTACCGAGATTTAATAGAGTCTCTTTTTGTTTAGGAATTGAAGGACAGGTCCCAACAAAATGTCCCTTTTTCCCACAAAAAAAACATACGCCTTTTTTCTTGCGAATCTCCGGGGAGATGTATCATGTAGAGACACCCCTAAGTGCATGGGTTCCTCCACCTCCCCCAGTACTGGTTCACCCCCAGACTGCTCCCTTGGCAAAGGTACACAACCCCGACAAGAACGCCCCAGAGAAGAAGGTTGCACCTGTCTATCCCGAAGGCACCTATCCAGACGTATGGCCAAAGACATGGCAGCCTCCAAGGACTTAGGGGTATCATATACAGCCAAGGCATCTTTCAGCCTTTCAGTAAGCCCCTCACAAAATTGACTTTTAAGGGCTGAGTCATTCCATTTGGAATCTGTTGCCCATCTACGGAATTCCAAACTGTACGTTTCCACTGGCCGAATCCCCTGCTGAAGGAGACGTAGCCTAGACTCAGCCAATGCGACTTGGTCAGGGTCATCATAGATGAGGGCAAGAGCTCAAAAAAAAAAACTCCATTTATTGTCAAACTACTGTCTTTTCTCTTTTTAAATCTTAATGACAGCCAAAACATCCAAATGACACTGATCAAAAGTTCACATACCCCAGTTCTTAATACCGTGTATTGCCCCCTCTAACATCAATGACAGCTTGAAGTCTTTTGTGGTAGTTGTGGATGAGGTTCTTTATTTTCTCAGATGGTAAAGCTGATCATTCTTCTTGGCAAAAAGCCTCCAGTTCCTGTAAATTCCTGGGCTGTCTAGCAGGAACTGCGTGCTTGACATCTCCCCAGAGTGGCTCAATGATATTGAGGTCAGGAGACTGAGATGGCTACTCCAGAACTTTCACTTTGTTCCGCTGTAGCCAATGACAGGTCGACTTTGCCTTGTGTTTTGGATCGTTGTCATGTTGGAACGTCCAAGTACGTCCCATGCGCAGCTTCCGGGCCGATGAGTGCAAATTTGCCTCCGGTATTTGCTGATAACGTGGTGCATTTATCTTTCCTTCAATTTTTACCAAGTTTCCTGTGCCTTTGTAGTTCACACATCCCCAAAACATCAGCGATCCACCTCCGTGCTTTACTGTAGGAATGGTGTTCCTTTTATAATAGGCCTTGTTGACCTCTCTCCAAATGTAACGTTTATGGTTGTGGCTAAAAAGTTAAATTTTGGTCTCATCACTCCAAATTACCTTGTTCCAGAAGTTTTGAGGCTTGTCTCTGTGCTGTTTGGCGTATTGTAGGCGAGATACTTTGTGGCATTTGCGCAGTAATGGCTTTCTTCTGGCGACTCGACCAAGCAGCCCATTTTTCTTCAAGTGCCTCCTTATTGTGCATCTTGAAACAGCCACACCGCTAGTTTTCAGAGAGTCCTGAATTTCAGCTGATGTTATTTGTGGGGTTTTTTTTGCATCCCGAACAATTTTCCTGGCAGTTGTGGCCAAAATTTTTGTTGGTCTACCTGACCGTGGTTTGGTTTTTATAGAGCCCCTGATTTTCCATTTGTTAACCACAGTTTGAACGCTGCTGACTGGCATTATCAATTCCTTGGATATTTTTTTTTATCCGTTTCCTGTGTTATACAGTTCAACTACCTTTTCCCATAGATCCGTTGACAATTCTTTGGCTTTCCCCATGACTCACAATCCAGAAACATCAGTGGCTGAATGAAAGATGCAAGAGACTGTCTGGATCCCAGAAACTCACTCAGCTTTTATGCACACACACTGATTACTAGCAAACAGGTCACAGGTGAGGATGTTACTTTTAGTAGCCATTCAAACCCATTTGTGTCAAATTCTGTGCATGTTATCAGGCAAAATCACCAGGGTATGTGAACTTTTGATCAGGGTCATTTGGATGTTTTTGATTGTCATTAAGATTTAAAAAGAGAAAACACAGTAGTTTGACAATAAATGGCTTCACCCAACCAATAACCATGAGTGGAGAAAAAGTTTTTTGGTTATCATTCATATTCTCTGAAACAAGGCCAATAAAGGAAAAACTCTGCCGGGGTATGTAAACTTTTGAGCACAACTGTATATATGAAACTACTCTTCTCCTCCTGCTCTATAACATGCTGCCTGCAGATTGGACTGCACTTTCATGTTAACAGGTTCCCTTTTTCACAGCAGAAGAGAACAGGGTTGCTAGTGCCCCCTACTGGAAATAACTACCGTATTTTTCGGACTATAAGAAGCACTTTTTTCCTCCAAAATTTTGGAGGAAAATGGGGGGTGCGTCTTATAGTCCGAATGTTGGGGGGGTATATTTATGTGTGGTGTGGGGAGAGCAGTATCGGTGGAGGAGCGGGGCACAGGAGGCAGCAGCCGCCTACTGCAGCCTACACTGTCCCAGCTACTAAAGAAAATGAATATTCACTGCTGCCCACGCCCATAGGGCGTGGGGAGCACTGAATATTCATGCTCCTTAATAGCGGTGTAGCGTCAGCGTCCCTGCCTCCTGCTAGGCAGGGACGCTGTTCCCCTCACCTCTCCGCTCCGTGCCCGGCGTCTTCCTCCCGCTCTGCTGGCGGCGCGCGCTGCTTCCCGGCCACAGTGCTTAGGGCGCGCGTGCACTCGTTCCCCCTCTCTTAAAGGGGCCGCGCGCGCCGTCCTAAGGAGTCCCCGGCCAATGGCCGGAGGACTTCACCATATATAAGGCACCTCCTCCAAAATGGAGGTGCCCGAGCAATGTTGTTGCAAAGCCTTCACTCTGCTTCAGCCCTCAGGTCCCGTTACCAGTTACCTGCCAGTCACCTGCCAGATTCCTGCTTGTTACCTGCCAGTCACCTGCCAGATTCCTGCCTGTTACCTGCCAGTCACCTGCCAGATTCCTGCTTGATACCTGCCTGATATCCGCTTACCTGCTTGCAAGCCTGCGGTCCGACGGTCTGCCTTCCGACACCTGTCAGTCTGTCTATGGACCAGCCTGCCCGCTCACCTGGGAGCGCTCACCTGCTACCTGCCTGCTAGCCTACCTGGAGGCTCTGCCGTCACTTGCCGTGACCACCTGCCTGTCCAGAGACTCTTGTCCGCTCACCTGGGAGCGTCCACCTGCTACCTGTCTGCTAGTCTACCTGGAGGCTCTGCCATCACTTGCCGTGACCACCTGCCTGTCCAGAGACTCTTGCCCGCTCACCTGGGAGCATCCACCTGCTACCTGTCTGCTAGTCTACCTGGAGGTTCTGCCGTCACTTGCCGTGACCACCTGCCTGTCCAGAGACTCTCGCCCGCTCACCTGGGAGCGCTCACCAGCCACCTGCCTGCTGTCCTTCTACCCAGAGACTGTCCCTGTCACTTGCCGTGACTACCTGCCCTTCTACCCAGAGACTATCCCTGTCACTTGCCGTGACTACCTGCCCTTCTACCCAGAGACTGTCCCTGTCACTTGCCGTGACTACCTGCCCGTCTTCCCTGGGAGCCACCCGCTTCCTTACAAGGACCGCCCCCTTGTATAGTTGCTCAGAGGTTCCACCTCCCAGACCCGTTACAGTTTGCTCGGGCCATGGAACCCGGTGGCACCCAAGCTCCCTCGCTCTCGGACCTATGTCATGAACTTTCCCGTCAGAGGTCCCAACAGGAGTCCATCCTGAGTCACCTGCGTGGTGTTAACTCCCGCCTGGACACATTGACTACCTCTTCGGGAGCTGCCTCCACTCGCACACTTACTACCCCGGCACCGCCGCAGCCCATCAACACCATGGCATCTCTTCCCGGTCCCCGCCTCTCCGCCCCTCCTCGTTTTGGCGGAGATCCCAGCCAGGCACGGGGCTTCATTAACCAGTGCACTCTGCACTTCGAACTGTTGACACACCAGTTTTCCAGCGACCGAGCCAGAGTAGCCTTCATCATGTCCCATCTCACGGGAGAGGCACTGGCTTGGCTAAATCCTCTATGGGAGAGAGGAGACCCCCTGGTGTCCAACCTGCCAGCCTTTCTCACGGCCTTCCGGAAAGTCTTCGACGAACCAGGACGGAAGACCTCATACGCATCATCTCTGCTACGCCTCTGTCAAGGAAATCTCTCCGTGGGCCAATATGCCATACGGTTCCGTACCCTTGCTTCGGAGCTGGCCTGGGATAATGACGCCCTGGTGTCTGTCTTTTGGGAGGGTCTGTCCGGCCGTATTAAAGATGAACTCGCCGGTCGGGACATTCCTACCACTCTCGATGACTTAATAACACTTGCCACCCGGATTGACATCCGGTTCCAGGAGCGCGCCAAAGAGGTCACCCGTGAGAGGAGGTTTCCACGTCTAGCCCCTACCTTCCAGAAACCTGTCACTTCTCCCGTTACTACCCAGGCGCACTCACCTGAGCCTATGCAGGTCGACCAGACCAAGATGGTCAAAACCCGTCAAGAGTTACGCCGAGCCGAGGGGAGCTGCTTCTACTGTGGCAGTAAGGAGCACCGGATCCGTTCCTGCCCAGAGAGGTCGGGAAACGCCTGTGTCTAGGATCGCTCAGAGAGGTCGTCCTAGACAAGAGTAAACCCTCTCCATCTCTGTTGCTGTCGGTCTCTATCATCTGCGGGGAGAACCGTTATTTTGAACTAGCCCAACTTGACTCTGGAGCTGCCGGAAATCTCATTTCTCAGTCTCTGGTAGAGAAATACCGCATTCCCACCAAACCTCTAGCTGTACCCTTATCTGTCGCTGCCGTGGATGGGGGCCTCTTACCACATCCCATTCAACTCATCACCGAATCCATAACCCTGCAGGTGGGAATGCTGCACTCTGAGAGCATCTTCTTTCATGTTCTGCCTGGACTCTCTCACGCCCTCTTACTAGGCCTACCTTGGCTTCAGAGACATGCACCCGTGTTTGATTGGCAGACCGGAGAAGTCCTTCGCTGGGTACAGGACTGCCATAAGACTTGTTTAGTTCCCGTCCATCCTGTCCGTCCTTCTCCTACTCCAGCCAATCTACCTGGTCTTCCGGCTCCTTATTGGTCGTATGCGGACGTCTTTAATAAAAAGGAGGCAGAGACATTACCCCCTCATAGACCATACGACTGCCCAATCGACCTGATGCCCGGCGCTACTCCTCCCCGTGGGCGCATTTACCCTTTGTCCGCTGCTGAGACCCGATCCATGTCAGAATATATTGAGGAGAATCTGGCCCGGGGATTCATCCGGAAATCTACTTCCCCGGCGGGAGCAGGCTTCTTCTTTGTCAAAAAGAAGGACGGCTCACTCCGTCCCTGTATAGACTATAGAGGCCTTAACCAGATCACGGTGAAGAATAAATACCCCCTTCCGCTCATTCCGGAATTATTTGACCGTCTGAGGGGGGCTAGAATCTTCACCAAGCTGGACCTCCGTGGGGCGTATAACCTGGTCCGTATCCGTCAGGGGGATGAATGGAAGACGGCATTCAACACGCGGGACGGCCACTATGAATACCTGGTAATGCCCTTCGGTCTCTGTAACGCTCCCGCCGTCTTTCAAGAGTTGGTCAATGACATCTTCCGGGACCTTCTCTACTCCTGCGTAGTGGTGTACCTGGACGACATATTGGTCTTCTCTCCGGATCTCCCCACACACCGGAGGGATGTTCGTCAGGTTCTGCTCAGGCTCAGGCAGAACCACCTCTACGCTAAATATGAGAAGTGCCTCTTTGAGCAGACCTCGCTTCCGTTTCTGGGCTACATAATCTCTCAGACCGGCCTACGAATGGATCCTGAGAAACTGTTTGCCATCCAGAAGTGGCCCCGACCAGAGGGGTTGAAAGCTATTCAGTGGTTCCTGGGTTTCACCAACTACTACCGCCTCTTCATACCGCACTTCTCTTCCTGGACTGCCCTAATCTCTGCGCTCACCCGTAAGGGCACTAATCCCAGAGAATGGCCGCCCGAAGCAGAGGAAGCCTTTCTTTCCTTAAAACAGGCTTTCTCTTCCGCCCCGGTGCTGCATCGTCCGGACGGCAACAAACAATTCTTCCTGGAAGTTGACGCCTCCTCCTCTGGAGCCGGAGTGGTACTTACCCAAAAGTCGCCTTCCGGAAGAATGGTAACTTGCGGCTTCTTCTCCAAACTCTTCTCCTCTTCTGAGCGCAATTATTCTATAGGAGATCGAGAGTTATTGGCCATTAAGCTGGCACTGGAGGAGTGGCGTTACCTGCTCGAGGGGGCTCTTCACCCGGTAATTATTTACACGGACCACAAGAACTTGGCTTACCTCCAGAGCGCCCAGAGACTTAACCCGCGCCAAGCCCGGTGGTCCTTGTTTTTTGCCCGCTTTGATTTCGTTCTTCATTTTCGCCCGGCAGACAAAAACATCAAAGCTGACGCCTTGTCCCGATCCTTCCTGGTGTCTGATCTAGAGGAGGAACCGAAGCACATCATTGATCCCGCCAGAGTAATGCAGGTGGCTCCCGTGAATCTAAATCGTCTCCCTCCCGGTAAGACGTTCGTAACAGTACCTGATCGGAAGAAGGTCCTACTCTGGGGTCACTCGTCTAAGCTAGCTGGCCACGCCGGTCAGAAAAAGACCCTCCAGCTTATTACCCGGCATTACTGGTGGCCTACCCTGCACAAGGATGTAATAGACTTTGTTTCAGCCTGTGTGTCCTGCGCCCGCAACAAAGTTCCGAGACACCTGCCAGCCGGTCGCCTCCTTCCTCTTCCAGTACCTGCTGCCCCGTGGCAGCATATAGCTATGGACTTTATAACGGATCTCCCTGTCTCTGCCGGTTGTACGGTCATTTCCAAGATGGCTCACTTCATTCCCCTGCCGGGCCTCCCGTCTGCACCCGAGCTGGCTAAAGACTTTATCCGCCACATCTTCCGTCTCCATGGCCTGCCCCTCCACATCGTGTCGGATCGTGGGGTTCAGTTCACCTCACGCTTCTGGAGAGCCACATGTAAGCTGCTTGACGTCACCCTGGACTTCTCCTCCGCTTACCACCCACAGTCCAATGGTCAAGTGGAGCGGATCAATCAGATCCTGACCAGTTACCTCCGGCACTTCGTTAATGCCCACCATTCGGACTGGGTGGATCTCCTACCATGGGCCGAATTCTCTTACAATAATCACGAGAGCGAATCTTCCTCCAAATCCCCGTTTTTTGTAGTCTTCGGTCAGCATCCTCGGATCCCATTTCCCGTCTCCACCTCGGTGGACAATCCGGCTGCGGAATCTCTCATTAGCGAATTCTCCTCCATTTGGGAGAGTACCCGATCCGCACTCCTTCAGTCGTCCGAGCGGATGAAAAAACACGCTGATAAAAAACGCCTGGATCCTCCACAATTCCATCCTGGAGATAAAGTCTGGCTCTCGTCCAAGTATGTCCGGCTCAAGATTCCCTCCTACAAGTTAGGGCCTCGGTTCATCGGCCCACTGGAAGTTATCAAACAAATCAATCCGGTGGCCTATAAATTGAAACTCCCGGCCAACTTACGGATCCCTAACTCCTTCCATGTATCTCTCCTCAAACCCGTGGTACTTAACTCTTTTTCCAAGTCTACAGGTACGCCCCCTGCTCCGGTTTCCGCTGAGAACGAGTTTAAGGTAGAGAACATTCTGGCCACCAAAAGTGTAAGAGGAAAAACCTTTTTTCTGGTAGATTGGAAGGGGTTTGGTCCTGAGGAGAGAACGTGGGAGCCCCGGGAGAACATCCATGCCCCTCTCATCCTTGATAAATTTCTCTCTGGCCTAAAAAAGGGGGGGCCTAAAGGGGGGGGTACTGTAGCGTCGGCGTCCCTGCCTCCTGCTAGGCAGGGACGCTGTTCCCCTCACCTCTCCGCTCCGTGCCCGGCGTCTTCCTCCCGCTCTGCTGGCGGCGCGCGCTGCTTCCCGGCCACGGTGCTTAGGGCGCGCACGCGCTCCCCCTCTCTTAAAGGGGCCGCGAGCGCCGTCCTAAGGAGTCCCCGGCCAATGGCCGGAGGACTTTACCATATATAAGGCACCTCCTCCAAAATGGAGGTGCCTGAGCAATGTTGTTGCAAAGCCTTCACTCTGCTTCAGCCCTCAGGTCCCGTTACCAGTTACCTGCCAGTCACCTGCCAGATTCCTGCTTGTTACCTGCCAGTCACCTGCCAGATTCCTGCCTGTTACCTGCCAGTCACCTGCCAGATTCCTGCTTGATACCTGCCTGATATCCGCTTACCTGCTTGCAAGCCTGCGGTCCGACACCTGTCAGTCTGTCTATGGACCAGCCTGCCCGCTCACCTGGGAGCGCTCACCTGCTACCTGCCTGCTAGCCTACCTGGAGGCTCTGCAGTCAATTGCCGTGACCACCTGCCTGTCCAGAGACTCTTGCCCGCTCACCTGGGAGCGCTCACCTGCTACCTGCCTGCTAGCCTACCTGGAGGCTCTGGCGTCACTTGCCGTGACCACCTGCCTGTCCAGAGACTCTTGCCCGCTCACCTGGGAGCGCTCACCTGCTACCTGCCTGCTAGCCTACCTGGAGGCTCTGCCGTCACTTGCCGTGACCACCTGCCTGTCCAGAGACTCTTGCCCGCTCACCTGGGAGCGTCCACCTGCTACCTGTCTGCTAGTCTACCTGGAGGCTCTGCCGTCACTTGCCGTGACCACCTGCCTGTCCAGAGACTCTTGCCCGCTCACCTGGGAGCATCCACCTGCTACCTGTCTGCTAGTCTACCTGGAGGTTCTGCCGTCACTTGCCGTGACCACCTGCCTGTCCAGAGACTCTCGCCCGCTCACCTGGGAGCGCTCACCAGCCACCTGCCTGCTGTCCTTCTACCCAGAGACTGTCCCTGTCACTTGCCGTGACTACCTGCCCTTCTACCCAGAGACTGTCCCTGTCACTTGCCGTGACTACCTGCCCTTCTACCCAGAGACTGTCCCTGTCACTTGCCGTGACTACCTGCCCGTCATCCCTGGGAGCCACCCGCTTCCTTACAAGGACCGCCCCCTTGTATAGTTGCTCAGAGGTTCCACCTCCCAGACCCGTTACAAGCTGTATACAGTGTAGCCGCGCTGTGGCTCCTGCTGCTGCTGGAATCGCCTGTGCCCACTGTTAAAGGGCATAAATATTCATCCTCTCTCCACGCCCATAGGCATGGGGAGGGGGTGAATATTCATGCCCTTTAATGAGCGGGCACAGGAGATAGCTGGCAGCAGCAGCAGCCGCAGCGCAGCTCCGCTATGTGCCGGCTATGAAGGAGAGTGAAGTCACTGCTCCCCGCGCACACAGACCCGGCGTGGGGAGCAGTGACTTCCGGTAGCTGATCTCTCCTTGTGAGCCGCGCATGGCAGTGACGTCATGCGCGGCTCACATGGAGAGATCAGTGCAGGCAGACCGGACGCAGCGCTGGGGGAGAGAAGAAAGGTGAGTAGGAGTGTTTATTTATTTTTAATGTGCAGCATGATGGGGATTAGGGGTGCCATGCATACCAGGACAGGGATGAGGGGTGCCATGCATACCAGGATAGGGATGATGGGTGCCATGCATACCAGGATAGAGATTAGGGGTTCTATGCATACCAGGACAGGGATGATGGGTGCCATGCATACCAGGATAGGGATTAGGGGTGCCATGCATACCAGGACAGGGATGATGGGTGCCATGCATACCAGGATAGGGATTAGGGGTGCCATGCATACCAGGAAAGGGATGAGGGGTACCATGCATACTAGGACAGGGATGAGGGGTGCCATGCATATCAGGATAGGTATGAGGGGTGCCATGCATACCAGGATAAGGATGAGGGGTGCCATGCATACCAGGATGGAGGGATGCCAGGCATACCAGGATGGGGATGGGGACCACGTATAAAAGGAAGGGGGGGCTTCATATATACCAGAATGGGGGATATTGTCAGAATTGGGGGACATTACCCCTATACCAGTGTCAGCAGAAGACCCCCTCCCCCTTAAAAGTGCATCATGACCACATTTTTTGCTTACATTTTTATATTTTTATTTTCCTCCTCTAAAACCTAGATGCGTCTTATGGCCTAGGAGGTCTCCACTCCCCCTTTCCCTAGAGTCTGGGCTCCCTCTCCCTCTTCCCTTTGTGTTGCACTAAGTCTCAACCACACCTTGCGTGACAGGTAGGTTTTGAAGAGACTACTTGCATATTATATTTTCCAGGGGAGCATTGCATGACTAATAAATCTTTCTATGCCATTTTGGCACACTTTTTTTTTTTTTTACCAAATTTGGAAGTCATCCCCTATCAATGGGATAGGGAATACCATCCCGATTGCTACGACTACAACCCCTGGGATTCCGAACATTCCTAAAAATTGGGGCAACGCAGAGACCTGTGTTAATGGAGTTGTAGTTGATCATGTGCACATCCACGACATTTATTTTTAACGGCATCGCAGAAGATAGCCAGGCTACAACAATCTCATTAATAATGAATGAGTGGAGGTGCGCATGATCAACCACCACTCCATTTAGATGGGCCGTGGTTCTCAGGATCGGTGGGGGTCCCAGTGGTCGAACCCCCAGTGATCAGGAAGTAGACCTCTATCCTGTGGATAAGGGATAACTTCCAAACTTGGTACAACTTCTTTATGGAAAAACTTTACCTTTTAAACCCACACTACGGGAATGTACACCATTATGTGAAATTATATCATAGGACAGACAGATTGCAAACAAATCGTCATCACATGGATAAGGTGAGTGGAAGAGCATAATGGAGTTATAAGAAAGTGATGATGTTACAGTACGGGGATAATGTAGTGTTGGCACAGCAGAGGAAAAAATGCAAAAAGTAATGTACCCTTCCTTTATTAATAGTATCACCAATAGCCCCTTACTGTATACCTCAATGCCAGTTATGCCCATTATGAGGAGGAAGTCACTAAATGACTCGATATACCTTTTTTACAATGCGCGTGGGGCTGGATCATTCACATCGACTTTGGTTTACTACACACTGCAATGGCTTCATAAGAAAGGAGACACATTTACCCATGCTGTTCTATGCTTTTATTCCTAAATTTATAACGCTTGATAAATATCAGCTATGTGTTAGTGTTTTACTACTGACCCGGAAACCATCTTACTTACTAAAACTAATCCTGCCCAGCAGTATCGCATTCACCAGCACTAATATTTAGAGACAATGTATTACTGTGCTTTAGAACGGTAAATATGTTCTGTTCATCCCTTTTCTAAAAAAAATAAAAAGTGTGAAATTAATAAAAAGTGTGAAATTGCTCTTTATTTTTTTTTGTAAGATTAGTCTATTAATCAGACAGGATATTCGTGTTTGTTTTTTGGCGTTTTAGCTTATTTATGTATGCAGTTTGGATAACAATCATCTAATGATAATTGGAAAGGTCGGGAAATATTTGAGGCATATTTTCGATGGGCCAAAGAAAATGCAGGGTTAAATCCGAAGAAGGCTGTATTAGAGAGGGTGGGACTAACGGAGGGGAAATGAGATGAGAGGAAGTGAAACATTTCAGGGTTCCTGGATCTGAGCAGGTGGTAACACAACAATGTACACACGTTTGTATTGTTTGTGGCAGGCGTGCATGCTTGTAGGCTCGTACATAGGCGGCGGGGAGCAGCATGCATGGAAAACCTCCTCGTGCAATCAGTCCTTTGTCCCCGCAGCAGCAGTAGCTGTGGCACGCATAAGGCCAGGACTAAATAACTTCATGCCGGCTTTGTTACCGCGTCTCTAAATAGTTTTACAGTAAAAAGGTTTTTTTTTCCAGTGGGAGCATTAGGTAATCTATGGGTGATGCACTGAGCGTGACACTGGGGTGATTTTGTCTATGTTGCAGGCATGCATGTAACGGGAGGAAGAGAAAGCAAATTACTTGCAGCTGCCTAGTGAGCACATATTATTATTTTCTGGATATTACCATCTGGTCATTTCAAGTAATGTTGTTCCACGTACCATGTGACGATGTACAATAATTGTCTTTTGCAGATCATACATAGAGTTTAGATAAGGCAATGTTCACTTTAAAAGTAACCATTGTTTATTTCATAAATCAATAGTACACATGAAAATAAGTAACTAATATATCTTATTGGAGAGATCTGCTTCTTTCTTCTGGACTGATCAGTCATTCTCCATTCATGGGTAACAGCTGTGTTCAGTGGCCTCACGTTAAGGAGATAGCAGCTGGTGCTCCTAAAGCTCTAGGGAACTTGCAGCAGAATATCTCTATCGGCCTCTAGCTCTTCCCTACTCCATAGAATTTTAGAAGCACCAACCGTCATCTATATTAGTAATGATAAAATCTAAATGGAGAGTGAAAGATCAGTCCAGGAGGAGAAAGAAGCGGATTTCTCTGATAAGATATATTACAAAGTTGCTTATTTCCACGTCTAGCATTGATTTATCCAAGAAAAAGAATGGAGGCAGCACTCAAACTGATGATGAAAAAAATTGTCTTTTAATAGCCCATGTGGCTGTGCAACGTTTCGGTCCCAAGATATGGACCTTTTTCAAGCAATGTGAAAGTGTAATGTGCAAAGTATTTAAGCCTGCTTAATCACACACATTGATTAGCAGTAATTAGTGACATATATGTTTTAAACATGATACAGATACAATCAATATATTATTTATCATGATTCATACAATCTATACAGTATAAAAAGTGCAAAAGTGCTGAAGAGACAAAAAAGATTCAAATCATCATTATAAAAACCATTTCTGTTAATAATTGATCATAATCACCAGCTGTACATATTTATAGTATTGATTTATGAGATAAAAATTAAGACGAAGGTTACTTAAATGTAATCAGTTTGTCTTTGTCACTTAAACCTGGGGTAATTATTTATATTTATCAGCATTTTAAATATTGGTTCATATATCAGAAAGCTATAACATTAACACCACTGATGGGGGAAGTGAATAATATTGATTATATGGTTAGATGGCACCGGGGGGTGGGATATATTAGGCAGTATGTGAACAGTCAGTTCTTGAAGTTGATGTGTTGGAAGGAGGAAAAATGGGAAAGTGTAAGGATCTGAACAACTTCTGACAAGGGCCAAATTGTGATGACTAAATAATTAGGTCTAAGTATATCTAAGGTTAGTATCTGCAAAAAGTTGTCCAAAGAAGGACAAGTGGTGAGTCCGAGTCATGGCCACAGCAGGCTCACTGATGCACTAGGATGGTGAACGCTGATACCACAGATGAGCTTCCTCATCAGACTGCTGGAAATGTAATATTAGTCATAGGCCGGTGACAGAACGATTGATACATCTCAATTTGCTGCATATGGGGCTGCAGAGTGCTCAGATTGCCCATGCAGTCTCCTATCCGCCCCTGAAAGCCCATACAATTGGTATGTGAACATTTAAAGGGCCTCTGTCAGCACAAAATGACTTCAAACCAAGAACTAAGCTCAATGCTCCATGGAGGGGCCAATCACATGTGATCCATCAGAACAGGCCACTGCTCCAAGGTTAAGGGGACTCAGACTAAGTCCCGTCACTTGGTGCTTCAGAGCCGGGCCAATCATTTATATACACCTTCACAGCAACTTGTGTTCCCAGAGTCTCCACCCTCATCTTCTTTGATTGAGAGCTCTGGCTTCATACAGCCAGAGTAGGGAGGAGATGGTGGAAACCAAGCAGGTGAGAAGGTGTATATAAATGTCTGGCTCCACCATGATGCACCGAGCGCCTGTACTTGGTTTAAACAGTCATTCTGTGCTGACAGAGTCACTTTAAAGGGAATATGACAGGTATTCCAACTATCTGTAACCACTATTAGGCCACGTCCAGTATTTGGTCAGTATGTTACATCAGTATTTGTAAGCCAAAACCAGGAGTGGGTGATAAATACAGAAGAGGTGACGTGTTAACTGAGTTAAAATACTGACCAAATTCTGAGCGTGTGAATGTGGCCTTATAGTGGTATTAGTGCAGATTTCTTCCATCTGATTAGGTTTATATGTGATTACTAACAATGATCTTTTATCTTACAGGGTGGTATATGCTAATCAGGCAGGACTATTCCCCCGGAATAGTCCTGCCTCGGATCTTCTAATCATGCCTGATTGACTGCCTGTATAATAGTCATATCATAGTGAGGATTGAATGCAGGCTGCCAATTGTCCTCTATACTGCTATAGTAGTGGTTGGGAACAGTCGGAGGACCTCACAGGTACCCTTTAATGTCAATGGCATCTTTCAGTAGAATACTGCCCATGTCATGCTGCACAAATTGTTCAGGAATTGTCTGAGGAACATAATGGTTTCACTTTGCCTCCAAACATCCCAAATCTCAATCCAATTGAGTATTTCTGTGAAAAAAACAAGTCCAATCTATAAGGCCCTACCTAGACTAGAGACTTAAAGGGGTGGTCCAGAACGAACATTGATTTTAATCCTAAATACCTATTTATTGTAATAATCTAATCGCTTTTCTAATATATTTTAATTGAAAAGTTTCTACCATTCCCCCTCTAATCTAACTGCTTTATTTATTTTTTATTAATGCATCTATTGCTAATGTCTTTGTGCCAGACACCACCGGACACCTTCACAATATTAGGCAGGTGATTTTGAGGTTATGGCTGATTTATGTTTATGCCCACCTTTCCAAACAGTGGATCAAATATTGCCAATATTCTGAGAGCCAAGTTACCTATTCTGTCCATCGCCTTCCATCTTGAATCATAGTCCTATTTAGGTGGTTAGACGAGGTGACCCGTATATTTTGAGATGAAGGGGATTTATAATCTTTTGTTGTTCCTACTATATATTTAGTCAGTCCATGAAGGAAAGTGGGACCTGTATACTTTATAATTATGTGAAATGGGCAGCACGATGTTGGCAATAAAATTTGCACATCATTGCCTATAAGCCATTTCATTTTAAGGCATGTTCAGGCAAGCATATAAAAAAAATAATCTGATTTTTATTCAGAAAACTCGGATGATTTTTTTAAAATCAATATTGTCTTCCATATTTCAGCCGCAGTTTAAAATGTACATGATCAAATACAGTTTCCTAGATTAATAAAAGCAAAGTATCACTATAAATTGGATGCAATATAGATGTTCCATATGGGATCCGATTTTTTTTTTTTGCACACCTATAGACTTGGCTGCAGTTACACTGAAAGATAATCGTCAACGAGCATTCTCAAAAACGCTTGTTTCATGGTAATCTTACAGTGTAAACAGGCGGCTGATTAATGAGCAAAACACTCATTCATCAGAAGAAATGATCGCAAAAAAGAAACGTTCGTGTACGCCTATGTGCACTATTACAGATTACATCATTTAGATTTTTACCTATGCATTTTGTGGATTGATTGTGATCTATGCTTTTCTTCTTTGTCCTTTTTAGGTCTGTTATGGATCTCCATGCCATGTTTCACATACATGAGAAGAGTGCAGAGGAAAAACTATTACAGCAAGAATCCAATCCCAACCAGAAGCACAGAGAACGCATTTTTAGACCGCGGATATCCCTTTTTGGATTAAACGAAGAAGAAGTTAGATCTAGGTATCGCTTTAGTACTGAGGTTATCCTTGAGTTATATGAACAGATTCAACAAGATATAGAGCCAAACTGTGAAAGAAATCATGCCGTACCAGGAATGGTGAAACTGCTTAGTGCTCTACATTACTTTTCTTCTGCGTCGTTTCAGGGCACAGTGTCCGCTCTCTCTGGCATATCCCAGCCTAGTTTCAGCCGCCATTTAACACAGGTCCTAAAGGCCATAAACAAGTTGACGCCACATTATATTGTTTTCCCGTCAGATAAAGCAGCTATACAAACAGTGAAGGATGGCTTTTATAAAATGTCATCTTTTCCTAAAGTCATGGGAATCATTGACTGTACACATGTTGCTCTGTCACCTCCAACAGAAGATATCTACAGAAACAGTAAGAATTTCCACTCCCTAAATGTCCAGATGGTATGTGACTCTGACATGAGGATTCTTAATTTGGTAGCAGGGTACCCTGGATCCACCCATGATTCCTATATTCTAAAACATTCCAGTTTGCATACAATTTTGGCTTCCGGAAACCTTCCTGAGGGTTGGATTTTGGGTGAGTAGACTTCATTTTCAAAGTTCACCTTTAAATAATATTGAAAGATAAGGTTGAACATTTTGTAGAGGCAAAATGATTTCATTATCTCCATCACGTCTGGTACCCACATATGAAGCCAAAGCTCCTGAGATGAAAGGAGACATGATCTTTGTAATAAATTTGTCCCACTGTGATAGAGGGTGGAATCTTCCTGGTCCTCTAAACACTTTGAGACAAGTAGTTGTCTCCCCACTTCTACTCCATGCTTACAGAAAGCACTGATTTTTGTAGTATAATTGTCTAATGAGATTCTAAAGTAGCTGAAATTGTAGCTTCCCTGGTCAGTTTTAACTAGAATGAGTATTAAAGCAGATCTGTCAGGACCTCTCAATATCACAATACATTATCTACTTGCAGATCACTCATATACTTCTGGGTGGTCCACATTCTACACTGCAGTGATGTTCTAAAACGTTACTACATCGAAGAGCAGCTGCACAAGATCCTAAAGCTGCAGTAATGGGGAGGTGGCTGTCAGGCACAGCCAGACGCCCCAGAGAAGGCAAAGAAGATTTATTACGGTCTCTGCCTTTCCAATCGCTGTAAATATAGCGCTGAGCAAGCACTATGTATTGAGGATGGGAAGGACTGACCGCACTTCCTCCTATGGACACCATGATCATGTGGTCGCTGGGTTTAGGGAGAGAATAGGAGCTGCTGGGTCCTAACAGACCCTGTTTAGCTATGCAGGAGGCTGAATTTACCCTGTAACTGGGGCTAAAGTACCAGCCACAGTTACAGGGGAAATAGGATAAAAAATAAATTCTAAAAAGTATTTAAATGTTAAAATGCCCCTCAAAGCTCTTATGACAAGACACAAATGTGTGAAATAAATGAAAAAATAAATGCCTAAATAAAAAGCAGGAAACAAATAATTTCAAAACAGCTGTTGCCAATCCAATTTGCTGTTACTAGCCCATAAAAAGGGTCCTATATATAAAATAATTGCTTTCAAAAGGGGAACAAAATTTAAAATGTATGTCAGTGGCACTTTGTGGGGATAAAAAATGTGAATAACTGACATATTTCCTTTCCACCCGTATCTGCAAAGAAAAAAAAAAAGGAGTATGAAATAAGGCCTCGTGTATCATGGGGAAAAAAGTGCAAAAATCATTTACATATCTAAAAGAGAAACGTTTTTACAACTCAAACCACATGTACGGAAAAACTGAAAACTGTGCCTGGTCTGGAACAGGGGGGGAAATGATCAAACTATCTTAAATCTGATGAGACGGGTGTACGTCCTATGAAGGTCCACATCAGAATGGCTCCACAAGCTTGATATTGACATGACTCTAAAATGATATAGCTCATGAATCCAAGTGTATTCGGCCTCCACACTGATCGGCAGCACAGCAGTGTAAGGCCTCTTTCACAAGTACTTATATTTCCGTTACTGGGAAAACCAGTACTGAAGATATGTGTTTTATACGTGTGCCGCATCATTATCAGGTCTCCTTCGCTTAAGTGTGAAGGAGGTCTAAACCAGGGAAGTACTGCTGACACCATGCATGCTGTATTGGGAAAGAATGATCTCATTAAAGCTACGTTCACATTTGTATGTCCGTTTGCAGACCTCTAACGTATGCTTTATACAGTGCCTACAAGTATAATTAGAAAAATAGCCCAAATACTATAAATTGAGCGTAGGCAAGGGAAAATAATCCCCCCCAACACCCTCAAATACCGACTCCAAGGCAACATTTTTTTACTAAGAGAAAAACAGAGTCATCATGGTTTTTTAGAAAGAGACACATATTTTATTAACAATCAGTTAAGACCAATCTTATAATCAGAAAAACAAAAGAAAATTGATAAAGAACAAGTGAAAAGGCAAGGTGGACAATGAATTATCCACATAAGCCCAAACGGACCTGCCCCAATATTAGATGCTATAATCAGAAGTAAGCACAACTCTTGTAGCTAAAAATAAGAGGGGATTTCTCCACGAGAAAATGGAAAACCCGCTGCACTTAGAATTTCCAACCAATACGATTAAAATAGCATAAATGATGGACCAATAATTTATCTCAATGGAATAACAAGATTGAGGGACTGTCATTAAATTTAAACGCCTAGTGGCGCCCTATAGTATAATGAAAAACAGGCATCAAAGACAGACCCATCAATTAAGGTGCAGCGTGCATATTAATGTAAACTGTAGAGTTGGACAAATAGAAAAGCATCTCCACATATTTCCTCCCATCCCCCAAACGCCCACTCCTACAAAATAAAAGGAGGGGAGAGTGACCTCTTAGACATTTCAACATAAAGTGCCATAAAGGGCATGACACTCAAATAAACAATGAGGGAGATGTTACTCTTACCAGGGGTGGTGGTGGTGGTGGGCAGTCAAATGGGCTCTGGGACAAATAGTACGTCCCCCGACGCGCGTTTCGCGGCGATTACGGCCGCTTTCTCAAGGGGCAGTGCAGATAGAGAGGAACAAGCACCCTTTTTAAATCATTAGTGCCGGTCACGTGAGTGATCACGTGACCGGTCACATGTGTGATGGGGGCATGCACTGGTGCCCTAGCGACGCGACACCGGCGCATGCGCCCGCCGTAACCCGCGCCAGGCCACGCCCCCAAGCCGTCAAGACATCATCGCGCACGCGCGGGCACGCCGCTCATAGAGCGGAGGTGCCCGACCGTGCGCGGACGTCATAATGACAGCCGGAGGCGCGCCCACCAGCAGGGAGGCCGGCGCATGCGCACCACGTCCCAGGGCAGCAGTGCATACAACAAAGTAAATGTACACAAGAACCAAGGAAGGCAAGGCAGGAATTAAACAGGAAATTTCCTATCATGACACCATATCCATGACAATCTATCCATCAGGCCCTTTTCTTTGTCTTTTTCCATATTTCTGTCATCCCATCCTTAATTTCTATGGAGCATCTGCATCACATAATCATATTGAAATAAATGAAGATTGATCCGATAGGGTGCTAAGAGAGGAGTTATATGGTTATCTAAAAGAAAACTGAGAAATGTATACAGTTAAAAACACAAAATCGATTTAAAACCAAACAAAAAAAGAAAAACATGAAGACAGATATAACCCCAGACAAACATATATATCCCTCGAACACATATATGAGTGATCTGCCATGTATGTCTGAATGCAGTTTTTTTTCCAGTTTAGATGTATACATCCAACAGAATGTGCTGTATAAACATGAACCTAGCCTAATGACCATACTGGCCCCATGCAGTTTGTTGTAAGCCAGTGTGAACAAGGCAGTAAAGTGTGGCTATCTGCAAGCTTCTCCTAGGACTTGTTTTATAGGACGATATATGTGTGAAATGGATTTGTATACACTTTTAATGGATAAATAAAAAAAGTTGTTGTTTTCATGCTAGATCTAGATTTTGATTTTAATCTACCTATATACAGTCAATGGTCTCTCGTATAGGAGCATAAATCAGCCCCTATAAATGCACGTTAGGGCTCATTGAGACAAGGACCAATGCTTTTGATAGGACTGTTCAGGTGACAGTATATTCTGTGTGAAAAAAAAAAATCGCAGCATTATTCTCTTCCATATATCTGATAAGACTTTCCTATACAAGTCAAGTGCAAAAAATCCTGTTCGGATCATTTCTATAGCTTCCAATTTTTACAGATGCATTGCCTTTATTAACATAGAAAACAGTATTTGGTCATGTCCATTTTAAAAAGTGTTGATGTATAAATACGGATGTTATACAGATGTAAAAACCAAACACACTGATACAATGTGGATGGAAATTGGATATGCTCACCTGACCTTGGCCTTAAAGGGATTATCCACTACTAGGACATCCCCTTCTTGATCTGAATGTTTGGCCCCGATAAAATAAAAAAGCCTATACTCACCTCCTGTGCTGGTGCTGTTCCAGCGGTGCCGGTACTCACATTCCCGGGCCCCCATGCTGTTGTTATGACAAGTGAGCCCGGCGCCCAATCAGCTCTGGCATCACTGTCCCAGTCTCTTGTCGAATTGAAAATGGAGTGGAAATCCGTGCTGCAGCTGATCTCTAACTTCCTCTTCATGTTCAATTTGTCCAAAGGCGGAGAAAGTGACGCCAGCGCTGATTGGGTGCCGGGCTCACGTGTCACAACAACCGCACGAGAGCCCCGGGACCGCGAGTGCTGACACCGCTGGAAAGGAGCCGGCGCAGGAGGAGAATATAGGCTTTATTTATTTTATTGGGGCCAAGCGTGGGGTATGAGAAGGGGTTGTCCAAGTAGTGGACAACTTCTTTGATAGATGATGATCGCAGCTAAGTAATGACTCAAAATTCAAAGGCAATGTAGAGTTGCATTGCTACAATAGACAAAAACACGAAGCGACTTTATACCATCTCGTACTTTACCATGCTGATCTTTTTTTACATCGACTGCATATGTTTTACAAATGATGTTTATTTCACAGGCGATGATGCGTATCCATTGACCGAGTGGCTGTTGACACCAATTAAAGACCCTAAAACCAAAGTAGAAAAACAGTACAACACTGCCCACAAGTCCGCTTACTCAGCCATCGCACGCACTTTTGGGTCGCTGAAAAGTCGCTTCCGATGTCTTGATCGATCTGGTGGTGTCCTCCAGTATTCTCCAGAAAAAGGAGCGCAGATTATCCTGGCGTGCTGCATTCTGCATAACTTGGCTGTCAGTCGGAAACTAGATGTTGATATCGTGGATGATCTGGAAACGCCGCCTCCGATGCCGCCAGTCGCAAAAGATGAAAACACACAAGCCGGAAAACAGACCAGAACTAAAGTCATGAACAGATACTTCACATGTAAGATTCCCTCATATGTACAGATGGTATGTGCAGACTAGGCCTAGTGCACAGGGCAGCATGCAAATTCTAACATTTTATGTATTTTAGCATGTACATTTACCTATGGAAAGAAGAGGACCAGACAGGGGAGTATTGGTCACGAACCAAAACTAATACTCGCCGTTTGGTCCCCTTCTTTACGCCATCACGCGCTGCATCTCCACCATTTCTAGCCACATCCAGACTTTGACGTGGCAACCTTGTGACAGGTAGTAACACCTGAGTCTTGGATGTGGCTACAGGCCTATAGTGAAAGCTGTGTATGGACTATTTTATCCATTCATTGGACAATGCAGTTAATGCTCTGATCATAGATATGTCCAGATCTATCCTAGACAAGAAACAGCAAGTCCTAGGCAGTAGTTCATACATTTTTACACACAAGCTTACAAGGGGACATCTGCTCATTTAATACAAGAGTAGCTCTATTTTGTGTCTTTAAAGGGAACCTGTCACCATGAAAATGCAAACCAATATGCAGGCCCCATGTTACAGAGCAGGAGCTGAGCAGATTGAGGAGTATTTTCTCACAAAACTATACAGTATAATCTGTGTTTTGTACATTTAAACCTCTGCTCTTTCTGGGATTTTTGGGTCCTATCAGTGATTGACAGCTTTCTTTGTATATTAATGCATACAGAGACTGCTGTAAGTCACTGATGGGACCGCCCACTGGACCGAGAATACCAGAAGGAGTAGAGGATTAAATTAATAAAACACAGGTTATACTGAATTTTTTCTCACAAAACTAAAATATCAATATACTCAGCTCCTGCTCTATAACATGGTGCCTGCAGATGGGACTGCATTTTCATGGTGACAGGTTCCCTTTAAACTATGTGATCTCTTCTTTTGTGAAATAAATGTTGTTCTAGAATAATAGTGACGTCAAATATTAAATAATTTCAATAATGTTTAATTTTTTTTTCAGGAAATGTAAAGGTGGTGATCTCCAGTATTCCTTATGAAAAAATTATGGTTGTCTACACTCTCCACCTGCAGTCCATGTACCTTCAGCGTCTTGTATTTGACTCCATCCTATATAGATCCTGTACATCCAACAACATATTAGTTTAGATCTATAGAAAATGGAATCATCACTCACTTGCCCCCTCTTAAAGGGAATCGGTCAGCAAGTTTTGCTATGTCAACTGAGAGCAGCATAAATAGGAAAAGAGACCCTGATTCCAGCAATGTATCACTTACTGGTCTGCTTGTTGTTTCAATAAAAATCAGCGTTTTAGCATCAGGAAATCACTAGAGGATTAGTTGTCTTATGCTATTTAGTCCTCCTGCTGTGTAGTCACGCCCCTACCACTGATTAGCAGCTTTCTGCCTACGCATAGTGTACACAAAGAGCTGACAAGTGGTGTGGATGGGGGTTATACAAAGCTCAGCATTCAGAGAACTGGTAAATCTGCAGCAAAGAAAACAGTGATTGTATCAATACTACAGCAAGCAGTAATATCGCTGGAATTAGCGTCTCAGCCTTATCATGCTGCTCTCAGATTACATAACAAAAAACTGCTGTCAGATCCCCTTTAACATTTACGTGAATAGATCTCTATCTTGTAATACTCAAGCTTGGCTAAACTGCTATTTATTTCGTATTTTAGTGACTTAAGAAAATATTATTTTAAGGAAATTATTTAGCAGATCACCATTCCTATTCCAGATCTTCACTTTAGATCATATTCTATTTCTACAGCAGAGAACTAAAGCACTTGTCTTCCTGAAGCTTGGCTGCTGAGATTACTTCCCAGGCATTGTAGAGCCTATGTAGCCCAGTATTGTCATAAATGAATTGTTGAATGGAGGGATGGATAGTATTATTAGCCAGATTTTTCTTAAGATAGATGTGCCAGATCTCCTTTGCACATTGCTGAACTTCTGTACGCCAATGCACAGGCTTATTGTTCCAAGATGTTGTTTGTCACTCTTATCTTCACTTTTAGTAATGTAGTGAGTTCAGTTATGACCATTACAGTGTTCGAGTAGTGTACTTTACACCTCAGTGTATGTAGGATTTAGCCTAGACCTAATAGAGGTAGTCAACACTTGTACATAAAGTTGTCAAAAAAAAAAAAAAAAAATGAAAACTTGCCTTTTCTTTTTAATACATGGTTAAGAGGGTGCAATGTAAAAAAAATGTGAAAAACATTTTTCTCCAACAGTGGCATTCTTGGACCTCCGTGTGAAACAATATGCTGCCTCGAGTTGGTTGTGCAAGAGCTACCTGCCATATCCAACAAGACTACTGCACACTTCCAGTCCATCCACAATCACGCATGCACAACTGACAAACATTGGTCCGAATGCATCCCGTAGACAGCACACTGACCAAACACAAGCATCTGAACCCTGCCTTAGGCCAAGTTCATGAACTGAGTGAATTCTTGGGTCAGTCACACCTGCAAATTTCAGCCAGGTGGGTGCCATTCTGCAAAATTGAAACTGGTCCTCTCCTATACACAAAACAGATGAGACTGCATGCTAAATTGGCACTTGTGGAGACTTTTGTGCACACAGATCAAAATTATGCCTGTCTGAACTGAACCTAACAGCCATGAGCACCTACACATTTTTATACAGCTTCTTGCACTGTGGCTCTCATGGTCAAACTGACATACATTAAAGGGACTGTCAGCACAGGATGACTGTTCAAACTAAGTCCCGCCGCTCGGTGCTTCACGGCACGGCCAAATACTTAAATACACCTTACCACCTAGTTTTTTGCTTCTATCTCCACCCCTCATCTTTGATTGACAGCTCTGGCTTTATAGGGCCAGAGAAGGGGGGAGATAGATGGAAACTAAGCCAATGGGAAGGTGTATATAAATGTTTGGCCCCGCCATGGAGCACCGAGCACCTGTACTTGGTTTGATCAGTCATTCTGTGCTGACAGAGTCCCTTTAAGGTCATATTAGGACCTCAGCTTGCTGTCCATATTACAGTTACAAGTTATTGGCCAATTACAGGCCAAGTCACACACGCATACAGGATTACAGCACTAGATCTGAGGTTGGGCTAGGACCTCAGGGGGCATTACAGCTGGATGGATGAGGCGGACGGAAGCATGGACACCCCATTATGTGATATCCATTCATAAAGAACATGTTTAGGAGAGTGAAGGTTGCATAACAGGCGGTTTATGCATTGAACACTTAGGCTATATATGCATCCTACACTCATGTTGGTTTTGCATCTGCTTCTCTGCCATGAAGTTTCTGCTTTCATTCATTGCATAGGATGATCTGTGTGAATGAATGAGAAAAAGGCCCAGGGAAGCATAAGAGGTGTTAAACGGCCATTGCCTCTTGTGGGTACAACTCCCTTCCCTGCTAGAACTTGTTAACCCTGGATACGTCTGATGGATATGCATGAATAAAGACAGAGGCAACTAGATGGTGACTGAATGACACAGGTTGTAGCATGACAAAATGTCATCATCAAAACTGGTACTGCTTCTGCATCAATGTTTGAGCTTGTCACTTTAAGTATATGTCACATTGTTAGTGGCACATTTGCTATATCTGTTTTATTGTTGCAATGCATCTAAATATATCAAGCAACTTTATATAAAAACTCATTTTGTGATTCTTTTCCTACACAGACCTATTCTGTCTCCATGGTTACAGACTACAAACAAATTCTGCG
The DNA here is from genome assembly GCF_046119375.1 of Phyllobates terribilis. NCBI lineage: Eukaryota > Metazoa > Chordata > Amphibia > Anura > Dendrobatidae > Phyllobates > Phyllobates terribilis. Next base: position 796,608,247 of record NW_027362761.1, read on the forward strand.
TAGTCAGAGCCGGCAGTCATTTGGTGAAATCTGTTCAGACTTCCATTATAGTCCAGAATCACAACTATTATTAATATAAACTTGCAAGACAAGCAACTACCATCTTAGGTAATAATCATTCTAAGGCCACGGCCCCACTATCAGTATTTGGTCAGTATTTTTTCTCAGGAGTGGGAGCCAAAACCAGGTGAGGAGCAAGTGAACCAATTCTGCATTGATCACCCACTCCTGGCTTTGGCTTCCACTCCTGAGAAAAAAATACTGACCGAATACTGATAGTGGGGCCGTGGCCTTACTCTCGTTTCCCATGCACATATTTTGGATCTCTGCCTCCGCTCCCTTGCATCTTGTCTATGGTTCATTAGTTCTGGCCCTGGTGTATCAGACATAGAGCCATCAACACCAAAAATTGCTAATGTGACAATAGCCTTAATCAGAAAATGTCTCGTTAGATTCTATATTATATATGCTCCAGACGTACAAAATGCAGAAATAAAAAGTCAACTAACAAACAGGAGCAACATTTATTGATTCCAGCATTAACATGGTTGATTTTGTTATAACCAAATACCACAAAACTGTAAGAGGTTAATAAATGGCACCTTTCAATGTATTTTAGATTTATGATCAGCCTAAGAGGACTAGGACAGAAGCAAAAAACAGGCTTATAAATAAGGATGGAGTGTATGTGTGAGATTCAGTTCCCAGTAGACAAAATATTGCTCTCGAAATCACTACTCCTGGTCAAGGCACAAAACAACTTCAGCGTAGTGTGACCAATTCCTCTGAAGAAGTTGGGTGAATGGCAACTGTGTTATCAAAGTCTTTTTTGGTGGCTCCCATTTTGATAGCGACTGCAAATCCTTGCAACATCTCATCACATCCCAGTCCTTGCATGTGAAGCCCTACCACCTAAATGACAAAAAGCAAGTGTAAAGCTTGTATATAAGGCAGGGAATGTATTTGTGATAGATCAATGCTGGTACTGACAGCCAGCATGGGAGGTCTGTCTACTATGTTATCTGGAACAGAAATAATGTCCGTCAGGCCACGTTCACACACACGTATTTTGTATCGGAGTGTGGTCTGTGAATAAACTGACATCACAAAGACAGCAATGCTGTGCAGATGAGCGATTTCTATCACATACCGTAAAAAAATAAAAAAATTTGTTCTATCAGATGAGACTCACCCATTCAAGTCAATGGGTGTGCAAACAAAATCGGATCCCTTACGGATCAACCATATAGCACCCGATTTTAATGGATACATTGCAATTCTTTTGATCAGAAACTGCATTTGGTCTCGTAAATTGTAATAACTGCTGGTATATAAAAACAGATTGCATATGGATGATAATTCAGTTTATTTTTTCTGGATGAAACTAGTATGATTTCTTATATGCTCGTGTGAACTTGGCCTTAGAAGGACTTTCAAGACTACTGCAGGAAATCCAAAAAAATCAATCAAGAAGTTAAAGCCCCAAGCTCACCTTTTCCTCTTTGTCGACGCACACCAGCTTCATGACACATTTTGTTTTCCTTCTGGTTACAGCATGATACATTGGTGAAAAAGAAGTTGTATATATCTTTACATTTTCCCTACCCTTGGCTTTCACGGCTTCCTCTATAAAAAACAAAACAAAAAAACACATTCCAAGATATGCATTGTGCATTGATCTTCAAAGTTTATTAAACATGGGATTCATGGATCACAGTTTCTACTATCCTCGTTAGGGTTTTCTCACACGAGCAATGATTTTCTCATACAAGATTATGGTAATGATACTCGGCTCAATTTCTAATCCTGTTTGATCAGTGTCTGTTAACGGTGATCTGATTCTCGCACTCCGTTCAGCGTGCGATTTGCAAAATCAGACCAATTTTCTCAGATGTCAGAAAATACTGTGGTATGACCCTAGCCTAACAGACTAATATATCAGCCCCAGTTACAGAGGAAAATCAGCAATAATAATAATAAAAAAATGTGTATTAAAGGCTACATTCACACATCCATGTCTATTTTAAAAAGGACAGTTTTTCTCTCATATGTATTGCATTAATTTTTTTCACATCAGTTTAAAAAAAATTGAAGCTGGCAGATTGTCTGAACTCGTAATTTTTCCACTTATGCTTAAAAATGGATCAGTGAATGAACGAAACACAAATGGAACTAAGAAGTACAAAGTAGGTCGTCTAGGTTTCATCCACTTTATACGGATCCCCAAAGACGTTAATGGCCGTGTCTGATCGGCAAAGCGGACGAGGGGTCAGTGTGTAAAAAAAAATATAATATTTTATTTATACACACACAGCTGAAAAAAATAAAGGGAACACTCAAATAACACATCCTAGATCTGAATGAATGAAATATTCTCATTGAATACTTTGTTCTGTACAAAGTTTAATGTGCTGACAACAAAATCACACAAAAATCATCAATGGAAATCAAATTTATTAACCAATGGAGGCCTGGATTTGGAGCCACCCCCAAAATTAAAGTGGAAAAACACACTACAGGCTGATCCAACTTTGATGTAATGTCCTTAAAACAAGTCAAAATGAGGCTCAGTATTGTGTGTGGCCTCCACGTGCCTGTATGACCTTCCTACAACACCTGGGCATGCTCCTGATGAGGTTGCGGATGGTCTCCTGTGGGATCTCCTCCCAGACCTGGACTAAAACATCCGCCAACTCCTGGACAATCTGTGGTGCAGTCTGTTGGTGGATGGAGCGAGACATAATGTCCCAGATGTGCTCAATCGGATTCAGGTCTGGGGAATGGGCGGGCCAGTCCATAACTTCAATGCCTTCATCTTGCAGGAACTGCTGGCACACTCCAGCCACATGAGGTATGGCATTGTCCTGCATTAGGAGGAACCCAGGGCCAACCGCACCAGCATATGGTCTCACAAGGGGTCTGAGGATCTCATCTCGGTACCTAATGGCAGTCAGGCTACCTCTGGCGAGCACATGGAGGGCTGTGCGGCCCTCCGAAGAAATGCCACTTCACACCATTACTGACCCACTGCCAAACCGGTCATGAAGGATGTTGCAGGCAGATCGCTCTCATACCACCCTCCTGGAGTCGGTTTCTAACAGTTTGTGCAGACACATGCACATTTGTGGCCTGCTGGAGGTCATTTTGCAGGGCTCTGGCAGTGCTCCTCCTGTTCCTCCTTGCACAAAGGTGGGGGTAGCAGTCCTGCTGCTGGGTTGTTGCCCTCCTACGGCCCCCTCCACGTCTCCTGGTGTACTGGCCTGTCTCCTGGTAGCGCCTCCAGCCTCTGGACACTACGCTGACAGACACAGCAAACCTTCTTGCCACAGCTCGCATTGATGTGCCATCCTGGATGAGCTGCACTACCTGAGCAACTTCTGTGGGTTGTAGAGTCCGTCTCATGCTACCACGAGTTTGAAAGCACAAGCAACATTCAAAAGTGACCAAAACATCAGCCAGAAAGCATTGGTACTGAGATGTGGTCTGTGGTCCCCACCTGCAGAACCACTCCTTTATTGAGGGTGTCTTGATAATTGCCAATAATTTCCATCTATTGTCTATTCCATTTGCACAACAGCATGTGAAATTGATAGTCAATCAGTGTTGCTTCCTAAGTGGACAGTTTGATTTCACAGAAGTTTGATTTACTTGCAGTTATATTCTGTTGTTTAAGTGTTCCCTTTATTTTTTTGAGCAGTGTATATACACAGATTTTAAATCTTACTTTGCTTACTTAGAAATGTGTCCAAACATATCAAGAAAGAAGTGGCAAAAATTGAATAACTGAACAAGAAAATAGTATAAGAGCTCTTAAAGGGAACCAGTCATGTCAAAAAATGCTACTAACTTGCAGATATGGGGGTAATCTGCAGGTTAATAGTGTTCTAAAGCCATGCAGCCACTGCACTAAGAGACCGGCTACCGAGAGGAAATTAACTTTATTCATCCCGGGAGCCTCCAGCTTTCAGTCACAATAACGTGGCTGGTGCGGCTTCAGTCACAGGCTTAATATATAGTGAGAAGTGGCTATAACCATGCCCAGGCATTGACTGACAAACGGCTCAGCACTGATGCAGAGTAGGCTGTCAGTCCGTGTCGGGTGCGGTTGCAGCCACCGCTCTCTGTATACTGAGCGGTGACAGAAGCTGCGCCTCTATGACTGAAAGCCAGAGGCTGAAGGGAAGAATAAGGTTAATTTCCTCCCAGTAGCTGGGCTCTCAGTGCGGCGGCCACACGCCTTTAGAACACTGTTAACCAACAGATTAACCCCATATCTGCAGGTTTATAGTTTTTTATTTTCTTTACTTGCCAGGTTCCCTTAAAAAACTGCATGCATGGATAAAAAAAAATATGCATAGTCATGATCGAATAAAAATGGCTCTGTCTTGAATGGGTTAATATGAACAGTACACAGTAAGCTCCCCCTAGTGGTGACGCCAAGCAGATGGCATTTTATAATTATTTTGACATTATAGATAAGACAAGGCAGCATGTTATGGAACAGAAGGAGCTGAATGTAAATGTAAATATATATTTGTGTGGGAAAAATTCTGTTTAACTATAATCCAATGATAAACCTCACACTAACTAGTCCAGGGGGCGGGTTCAGGAAACGTGCAGAATAGAGATAGTGTCAATCATTGAGAAAGGCCCACCCTCAAGGGACTTAACTTAAAGCACTTCTCACCTTCTGTGAGTCCCACAGTTCCTATAGGGGGGTGGCTGAAGACCACTGTTGGAATGTTGTTATAGTCAAGCTTGGAATCTTCCTGGCCTTCAAACAATCGGTGGGCCAGTCTTCTTCCTGCTGCGATGGCGACTACAGCACAGAATAGAAGAGAGCTAAGTACGAATAGAAAACCATACAGCAATAACCATATTAAGTTGCACTCCAGGGATTTTTTATTATCTATACCCTTAGCCATAGTTATTAATGTGCATAGTGCAAGTATTAACCCCTTTTCACCACGGCCAATTTTCATTTTACCCTTCCTTTATTCCAAACGCTATAACTTTTTTATTTTTCCGTCCATATAGCCATAGAGGGCTTGTTTTTTACCGGACTCGTAGTTTTGAATGGCCCCATGCACTGTAAATTTTTTTTTTCATAATGTGCTGAAATTGTGAAAAATAAACCTGCAGTTTTGGAATTATTTTTATGACCTTATGTGGTAAAAAATGACCTGGTAACATAATTCATCACGTCAGTACGATTTGTACCGGGATTATTTTTTTTTTATTATTTTAGTCATAAGAAAAAAAGTTTTCTTGTTTGTGAGGCCACTTTTTGAAACTTAACTTTTTTATATTTATGTCGATGGAGCTGTGTGAAGACTTGTTTTTTTGCGGGGCAAGCAGATGTTTTTAAGGATACCATTTTGGGGTAGATACAAGGATTTGATCGCTTCGGAATGCATTTTTAATCAGCATTAAAGCAACCAAAAAGAACAAAAAAAAAAAAAAACCACCAAATACTAGCAGTTTGAATTTTTATCTCTAATTAACCCCATAAAAACCCTAAATTTATATTTTGACAGATTTAACTTTTATGGTCTAAGAAATATTACATATTTGTATTTTTTTCTTTCCTTTTGTTTATAAAGGGTAAGAACAAGGGCGATTTCACGGATAGCTGTAGACTTAAAAGAGTTCAGTTAAAAATAAGTCAATACTGACTTTATTTCACTTTTTTTTTTTTTTACCTGGTGTCAAAAGTGCTCTACCACACACATCACCGACAGCATAAATTCCTTTCCGGCTGGTGTTCTGGAACTCATCTACCACAATGTGGGCTTTCTCATCTAACTCAAGGCCCTGAAAGAAGTCAAAGTGTTGACAAGGATTTGTGTGAGAAAAAAAAAAGTTTATATAAACTTTACAAAAGAACATGAAGTATCTTCAGATAGGAAAATTCATTTGTGCCACTGACCAAATAGGAGTGTATAAATCTTCATTATCACACAGATGGCATAGGGAGTACAAATGAAGAGCACAAAGTCATATACTTCTACTGGGCGAGTGCCATTCACTCAATTTTCCTATATGAAGTGATTTCTAAGACTGTCTATAGCTGGGCTCCACTGAAGATATCTAGATGATCCTTTGCTGTATATCACTGTCCAAATACCACGAGACGTGCCGGCAAATTTTGCTCTAAAATTGCTAAAATGAAGTAAATCAGATAACAGCAAATTCAACAAAACACTATAAAAACCCTAGTCATACATAAATATTCATCTATTGTACATATCCCTCTAGTCTCTTCTTCACTGCCGATTATGGTTATACTTATGTAGATATACATAATGGGATGTAGTAGGATTTTTCTATATTCATAAAATTCTAGAACATTTTCAATTCTAAAAAAAAAAAATACTTTTTTATATGTATCTTCTAGGCTCTACAGTCAGATGACAATATTACCAGTTTCTCCAGGTTCAGATCTTCTGTGTTGGGGTCTCTTCCAATTGCCCACAGCAGACAGTCAACGTCCTGGATAGTTCGCACGGTTGGTTTTCGCCCTGGCACAGAGCATTGTACATTGATGTGTAGACCCGAGCTTGTCTTCTTAACGGACTTGACCTGTAGTTTCACCAAACCATCAGATACAATGGAAGTGTAAGATAGTCATCAGCAATAACTCATATATACTCTGATCATGGGAGGTCCTGCTGATGGGACTGTCACCAGTGTAAATCATCATTTTGCCTATACTTAACCCATCCAAATGGATAAACAGTCCATGCAATAAAGTAATCCATTCACAGTGAGTTGGTGTGGCCATGATAGATGGGGACTGAATAAACCCCACCCAAGTATTACCTTAACCCATTCATGATAGGAAAATTTTCCATTATTTTTGCGCTTGTTTTCCACCTTGTTAGTATGAGGGCTTCATTTTTTCCCAAAAAGCGGGGAAAAAAAAAATTCCAACTGTGGCAAATTGATAAAGAAAAAAACGCGCAGAGTTTTTTTAGTTCTGTTTTTACGGTGTTCATTGTACGGTAAAAAATAACCTGGCAGTATGATTCTTCAGGTCAGAACAAGTACAGTGATAAGGTCTATAAAAGTAAGGTTTTTTTTTAATCTCTCTTTTAGTGGCCAATAACAAAAAAAAAAAAAAAATTGTGCAGTCATTTTTGACGCTTTGTTTTCTGTCAATGGAGCTGTGTAAGTGATTTTTTGCACACTGAGCTTACATTTTTATTGACCCCACTTTGTCGTACATATGATGTTTTAATAGATTTTTATCGCATTTTTTGTAGCTGGTGCAGCCACCAAATAAAGCGGTTCTTGAGTCTTGAATATTTTTTTCCTGTCACCCATGACAACACGAGAGAGGGGATCCGCCCTTCAAGGACAGGAAACCTTCAAGATAAAAAGGGCGGCGCCTCTCTCCGAGGCGGCGACAGCAGCAAGTTCATCTTACCTGGGCCGGTCGGTTGTGGCAGGGCACAGTCTCTGCTGCGGCCAGTCCCGTGGGTCCTGGAAGCGCCGCGGAGGGCGCCGACATGTGGTCTCCCTGCGTGCGGGCGGGGGTTTGCAGCACCTACACAGCATGGTAACCGGGAAACACCGCGTCCCGCATGTGGCGTCACGGGGCGCGACCGGAAGTGACAAAACCGGAATGACGCGCCAGGACCCCTGACCCCCGGATGTAATTTTCGGGGGAGGTACCGGAAAATGCAGGAATGCCGGCCGATGATCTCCCTGGCACAATGAGGGTACTTAAGGGTAGATCACTGGCCAGGCAGGGGCACAGTGCACCGTAATGGCCTCACAGCAGCCCACCCCACTGCATCAGCAGCAAGAGCAGCAGTCCATGCTGCAGCTGCAGCAGCCCGAGGAGATTGAGCAGCCGCTGCAGCCTCGGCGCCAGAGGCGCACCCAGGAGCAGCATCCATCGCAGAGCAGGAGCAGTGGGCGTTCTGGGACACACAGCACCAAGGGTTCAAGATCCAGCTGGCACAGCTCCTGCAGGATCGATGACTCCGCGGTCTCCCAGGGAGAAGTATCAGATACCGCCCTGTCTCCCGTTCCGGTACCCTGTTTTTATCTACTGGGTAGTGAGTGAGCTACATGAAAGTCGACGTATTAATGTAGACTTTTTCCTGTTTTGTCTCTCTCTCTCCTTCCTCCTTTATATGGTCAGGATGTCCCTAAGAAATGTATGGAGAAATCCAAGTACAGAGTATGTGCCCTGTGTGAAAGGGGTCTGACTAAAGACTGGCCCAAAAAATTATGTCAGCCATGTATTGAGGAAACAATTTCGGAGGGAACCCCAGATTTTGCTTCAAATCTAAAAACCCTTATTAGGTCTGAGGTAGAAAAATCATTAAAATAGTTTTCCCAAGCAAAACAAGCATCCCAGACCCATAGAGCAAAAACCCCACCCACCCTGTCAGACTCTGAATCCGACGAGGGAATGCTGGATGACTCCACTGACTGTTCCTCTTCGGATAGCGAGGCAGGCACAGGTCATTGTTTTCCCCTGGAAAGTGTGGATAGCTTAGTAAAAGCCGTCAGGTCCACAATGGGGTTAGTTGACCAGAAGGCAAAAAAAAAAATAATAATAATCAGTACAGGATATTATGTTCGGCTGCTTGGATCGGAAAATACAGAGTTTTCCCCGATTAATGATACGGTGCAGGGACTTATCAAGAAGGAGTGGAATAGGCCGGAGAAAAAGGGTCCCCTTCCATCCTCCTTCAAAAGGAAATATCCCTTTAATGAGGAAGATACCGCTTCCTGGAATATAGCCCCGAAGCTGGATGTTGCGGTATCCAAAGCTTCTAGAAGATCTTCTCTCCCTTTTGAAGACACAGGGATGCTGAAGGACCCACTGGACTGGAAGGTAGATACCTTCATTAAGGGTACTTGGGAGTCATCAGCAGGGGCATTGAAACCAGCCATAGCAGCAACCTGTACCGCAAGATCCCTTATGGTTTGGTTAGACAGGTTAGAAGACCAGGTTAAGAACAACGAGTCACAGGATTCCATTCTGGCCTCTCTACCAGTATTGAAAGGAGCAGCGGCCTTCTTATCGGACGCCTCTGCGGATTCCACCAGATTAGCAGCAAGATCTGCGGCCCAGTCTAATGCCGGCCGTAGAGCAGTCTGGCAGAAATGTTGCTCATGGGATATACAAACGAAAGGAAAGCCATGTTCTCTTCCGTGTGAAGGAGGTTTTCTTTTTGGTGCCTCTCTTGACAATTCTGGAGAAAGCAGGTGACAACAAAAAAGGATTTCCTAAATCTTCCTTCTCAACTTTTAAGCAGTTCTTTCGGAGGAAGAAATTTGGCCGCAGAAGGACATCCACAGAACAATCTAGATGAGTGGATCGTTCCAGGAAAGGGAAAGGGTTTTTGTTCGGCGGGCCCAGGATAGTCGCAAACCGCCAAAATGACACTCTATCCCAGGTGGCAGGGAGGCTCTCTCTCTTCCTTCCAGCCTGGGAAAGGATCTCTTCCAGCAAGGGGATCCTCAATTTAGTAAAATCAGGTTTAAAACTGGAATTTCTGAGGAACCCATCAGAGAAGTTTATCCCGACTGCCTTAAGATCCTCTCTACCACAACAGCGGGCACTGGAGGAAGAGATTTCAGGTCTCCTGCAGAAGAATGTCTTGCGGGAGGTATCACCACAAGAGGAAAGAAGAGGGTTCTATTCCCCCTTATTCCTTATAAAGAAGCCCGACAATTCATACAGAGTCATCCTCAACTTGAAAGGCCTGAACAAATTCCTGAACATTCCATCATTGAAGATGGAAACAATAAAATCAACGATAAGCCTTCTATTTCCCAGCTGCTACATGGCAGTGTTGGACCTAAAGGATGCGTATTACCATGTGTCAATCCATCACGACTTTCAAAAATACCTCAGAGTAGCCATAACTGTACAGGGAGTCGTCAAGCACTTCCAGTACAGAGCTCTTCCCTTCGGCCTAGCAGTGGCGCCCCGCATATTCACAAAACTTATAGCGGAGGTTACGGCTCATCTCAGGGAGGAAAACAGATTGATCATTCCGTACCTGGACGACTTCCTAATAGTGGACAAAACTCACAATCACTGCCTGGCCAGTGGATCAGGTGTGCACCATCTTAAAAAACTTAGGATGGTGTTTAAACCTAGAAAAATCAAAGCTGATCCCGCATACAACTCAGATCTTTTTAGGCCTTACTTTGGATTCGGTTCGACAGGAATTCCGCCTGCCCGAGCAGAAAAGAGAAAATAAAAAAAATTTAGTTTCGACAGCCATAACAGACCCAGTAATGACTCTCAGGGGGGCCATGTTTCTGCTGGGGTCCCTCACCTCCTGCATCCCAGCAGTATGCTGGGCCCAATTTCATTCAAGAGTATTACAATGGGACTCCTAAAGAACAAAATCATCCTCAGGGGGCATCTGGAGGGCAGGTTAACACTCCCACAAAATGTAATTCAGTCTCTGTATTGGCATCCCCTGGGTTCCCCAATTTACCAGAGTGATTACTACGGACGTCAGCCCCAGGGGGTGGAGGGCACACCTAGACAACCAGCCGATACAGGGGACTTGGTCAGAGGAGGAGAGTCTGGAGTCTTCCAACATGTGGGAACTACGAGCAGTAGAGAAGGCACTAATCAGCTTCTTACCCCTTCTACGAGGACATCACATAAAAATTCTGTCCGACAACCAGGTCACGGTGGCATATGTGAACTACCAGGGGGGAACTCGCTCAAAATCACTAATGCAAGTTGCGGGGAGGATATTTTCTTTAGTGGAAGGAAAAGTTCTCTCTTTAAAAGGCCCTGCATATCAGAGGAGAGGACAACACGAAAGGCAGACTTTCTAAGTCGCAGGCTATTATTAGGGAGAATGGACTCTAAATCACTCAATCTTCCGTCAACTAGTGGCCATGTGGGGGCCTCCAGAGGTCGACCTGTTTGCGACTCGTCAGAACAGCAAATTAAAAAAGTTCTGCTCGCTGAATCCCACGGAAAACCCTTTAGTAGTAGACGCCTTCCAGTGCAGATGGGATTTCAGTCTGGCCTATGCCTTTCCCCCCAACGTGCCTAATTCCATCAGTGTTGAGGAAGATCCGGGAGGATCAGGCTCAAGTGGTCCTCATAGCCCCCTTCTGGCCCAAGAGACCATGGTTCTTTTTGCTAAGGAGCATGTCAATCACGAACCCCTGGATCCTTCCAGAGATTCCCGACCTTCTTGCTCAAGGTCCTATATTCCATCCTCAAGTGAAAGGATTGCACTTAGCGGCCTGGAACTTGAGAGGTCGTTGCTAGAGGGTCGGGGTTTCTCATCGAATCTAGTTACTACTCTTCTAGGTAGTAGGAAACCAATCACTACTAAAATTTACAGTAGAGTCTGGAAGAAGTTCTTGTCATCTCAGGGATTCTCCCTGGGGGGGGGGGGGGGGGGTTCCCATAACAGCCATCTTGGTATTTCTTCAAAAAGGGCTAGAAAAAGGCCTAGCGGTTAGCACCTTAAAAGGTCCAAATCTCTGCCTTAGGGGCCTTGTATAATTATAATCCGGCCGGTAACAAATGGATTTCCAGGTTCGTGAGGGCATGCAGTAGGGCCAATCCAGCCCCTATAATAAGGGTCCCTTCTTGGGATTTAAACTTCGTGCTAAACGCGTTAACAGGTTCTCCCTTTGTTCCCCTTAGCTCAGGGTCCATAAAATTACTCACCCTAAAAAGAATACTTCTGGAGGCCTTAACATCAGCACCAAGGGTGAGTTATAGGCTTTGTCTGCAGATCCACCTTTTACCTTAGTACTAGACGATAGGGTGGTTTTCAGACCAGACCCTGCTTTCCTACCTAAGATTGTTTCTAAGTTTCATATGTCTCAGGAGAAAGCCCTACCATCCTTCTGTCCTGAAACAAAAAATAGCAAGGAGGAAAGATTTCATACCTTGGATGTCAGGAGATGCCTTATACATTATTTAGCATCCACAAGCTCATGGAGGAAGCATAGGGCTCTATTTGTCTCCTTTCAGTGCTCCCAAAAGGGATCAAAGGTCTCAAAAGGCACTCTATCAAGGTGGATCCGGGAAGCCATCACGATGGCCTATAAGGGATCAGGCAGAGATCCTCCTAACAATCTGAAGGCCCACTCTACACGGGGCATGGCTGCTTCCTGGGCAGAGAGAGTGGACGTGCCCATTGAGCAAATATGTAAGGCGGCCACACTGTCATCTCCGTTCACTTTCTATATTCACTATAGACTTGACCTTTCTGCCTCCTCTGATCTCACATTTGGGAGAAGGGTTCTGCAGGCTGTGGTCCCTCCCTTACATACCTAGTTCTCTGTAATTCTCTCGTTGTGCAGTCATGGGTGACAGAAAAACACGTATGTTACTTACCGGTAATGTGTTTTTTTCAGAATCCATGACGGCACCTTTACATTCCCTCCCCAGCACTATGGTGTTCACCTTCCGGTTGGTGGGTGTTGAGTATTCACATGGGTGAAATTCGTTTATGGTTAATAAAATGATGTGCTCTAACCGGAGAGTCCTCTCATACTCTGTAATCCACTGAAGCGGGGAGAGGCGCCGCCCTTTTTATCTTGAAGGTTTCCGGTCCTTGAAGGGCGGATCCCCTCTCTCGTTGTACCGTCATGGGTTCCGAAAAAACACATTACCGGTAAGTAATATACGTATTTTTTCTTGACGGCCTTTAACATTTGGTTCAAATAAATTTATATCTAGATAGATCGGACTTTTTAGTTGTATTTTTTATTACTTCGTCCCCTTTGTAAACTTGAACCTATGGTTGTTTGATCGCTTATACTGTAGAGTTGCAGTATATGGTGCATTTTCGGCCTATAAGAGGAACTTGTAAGCAAAAAAAAAAAAAAAATCTTGCTAAAATGTGTGTGCATTGTATAATCCGGTGGCAACTTCTTATGATTGGGAAGCGGATATAATTTGAAACTTTGTTAAAAAAAAACTCCCATGTTTGCTTTTGTTACCATTTTCCGAGACCTATAACGTTTTCAATTTTCAATACATGGGCCTGGGCGATGGCTTATTTTTTTTGCGCCCTGAGTTGACGTTTTTATGGATACCATTTTTGGGGTAGACACGATGTTCTGATTGCATCTTACTACATTTTATTGCAATGTTGCAAAGGCCCCCCAAAAAATGTAATTTTAGCAATTTGATTTTTTTTCTCGTTACGCCGCTTACCGATTGAATTAATTTATTTTATATTTTGATAGATTGGACTTTTGTGAATGCAGCATTACCAAATATGCAGATTTTTTTTTATTGTTTTAATTTATAATGGGGCAAAAAAGGGGGGTGATTTGAACTTTTGTGTTCGCTCCACCTGCAGTTGGCAGAGGCAGAGGATGGCTAAATAATTCAGCCATCATCTGCCAGGAAAGATGCGGGTTCAGCTAGCAGGCTAGCATCAAAGTCAGGGAGCCGGCATATGACGGGCAGTGCATCATATATTGGAAATGGGTAAAATTACAATTCTGTGGCTGGATTTCATATGAGGACCAAGGTAAGATGTCAGCAGACCCATGATAACCCATCAGCACCCAACATTTGCATCGTGAGCGTGCGTATAGGCACCAATACATGCATGTACTGGCAACTTAACCATTTAAATGCTGTTAGCAGTGGCCACAACGTACTCTGCTACACGCACATGCTGTTGCGCGCAGGCATTTATTAGGTATGATGTGAGCTCAGGTCTTGAGCCCGTTCCATACACCTTTTGCAACCATGGGAAGTAATCACAAAATTTTTTAAAGGACATTTGACACAAAGCGACAATGAAAAGTTTTCCATGTAATTAGAAGGTTTCTATAACATACATTCGACCACATTAACAGAACACAGCTTTAGATTTCTGTTTATTTTTTAACCCCTCAACAACTGCTCTATTGTGTTTTCATAGTCGCTGTCAAAGGGGTTTACAGGCTAAGGATTATGATGATCTATCCTTTAAGTAGGGGGTCCAACCTCTAGTACCCACAGCAAGCAATGGTCAGATGTTACCTGTGAATGAAGCCGAACAGCTCCTACTCAGTGGGACTGAGCTCCAGTACCAGACAAAGCTTTCAGGAAAGATTGGTGTGGTTTCCCAAATCTCATCCAATCCCTTTAATTTCCATAATGCAGGTCACTACAGTGTAATAGCATCTTTTACATTACCTCTGCATATTTCCAGACATCAACTCCTGCATTTTCAAGCTCTTCTGTGCAGTTTGCACTGATCATGGAATCAAATGTCCTCAGCACCTGCACATATCACAGATGACAGACTAAATCACCTTTGTATCAGCCTTTCCGGGATTTAAATTGTGGCCTCATAATACAACAAATTTATACAATCTACTATTTATCATAAAAACAATATTAAATAGTATATATGCTGAGCCCAAAAGCTCCTAGAGTCCTGAAATCTGCATATTCATGCATGATGAAGGTTCCGAAAAGGAACCAAAACGCTGAAATTATATAAAGGACTCTTGACTTCAACCTTGGACTCCAGTGCCTTTCATTTGTATATGCAAGGGACCTAGTTGGGGTTATGGCTGTCACAGTGCTTCTTCCACCTTCTAAATACTGCACAGTCATATAGGATTTGCATGACTTAGCAGATTTGCCTTGGAGTCTGCAAAAAGCTCATGGACAAGAATTTTTGGCAACGACAGCAGAGCATAACTCAGAGTTTATTGTATGTTAGAAATAAAACTATGCATTCCCATTGATTTCCATTAGCCAGGATTGCTGCTTTGTCAATCATCTAGGTGTATAGTTTTTAGACTTTTTCGACAGCAGAAAAACTGCAGCGGGATTTCATTGCAGAAAATTATTTTTCTCTATATTTCACTCTTTGCATTTTTCTCCACAGCATATGCATAACAAATTTCATTCTCAACACAGCTTCTGTACAACACAGGATATGTTCCACATGCAAATCTGCAGCAAAAAATCTGCTGCCTTTTCGCCCCTTGTAATGTGAAGATGCAGAAAAGAATGGAAAAAAAAAAAAGTATACCTTATCTTGACGAATCAGCAATGCAGCTCTTGAACCTAAAGCTGAAAGTATCCCGGCTATTTCAACCGCAATGTAACCAGCACCGACTATAACACTCCGTCTAGAAAAGGAATATAATGTATGTGTGTTACCGAGAACAGCGAGATTAGAAATACTGAGCGTGGATAGACCAGATAAACTTCAAATTAGGTGCAGATCACAAAACAACAGCAACAGTCATCAAAATGCAATGTTACAAAACCTTTAAAATTGTCTGGACAGTTTTTAATAATTTTTTTTCAGACACTTAGATACTGTAATACAACAGTGAAAGAGGTGGGTCACGCTGCTGTCCACCATGTCTATTTGATTTAATACTGGAAATACCAGGGGTGCAAAGGCAAGAAGAGGCTGCTCACACTGCTGTCCACCCGGTCTTGCTAATGTAATGTGAGGGAGAAAGAGGTTTTGAAACCAGCTCACCTCATTCGGTCCTAGGCGAGCAGGAGCGGGGAAGCCGAGTGACCACACGTATAAAAGCTACCAGCTCAAACAAACGCGTTGCCTAATCACATGTGTGGATTCATGTTTTCAATTTTGGAAATAAATTTCAGAATCTTAGGAGCTGGAATCTCTCTCCTTTTTCTAATATAACACTGGAGATACCAAGATTGAGGTGAGAGAAGAGTAGCTCATACTTCTGTTCACCCTGTCTATCTTATCTAATACTGGAGATATCAAGTCTGCTGACTAAGAAGAGGCTGCTCACACTGCTGTAAGCCCAGTCTATTTTATCCAATATCAAAGATATCAATGGTGCAGTGTTAAGAAGAGGCTACTCTCAAGGTAGACCACCATGGCTTTCTGAGCTAATACTGGAGATAGCAGGGATACTGAGGTAAGAAGAGGCTGCTCACACTGCGGTCTACCCTCTCTAACTGATCTAATACTAGACGTACCAGAGATGCTGCAGTAAGACTAGGCAGCTCACTCTGCTGTCTACCTTGTCTATCTCATCTAATACTAGACATATTGGATATCCCCACCTACTGTATCCTCACCCATCCCTTGTAGACTGAGCCCTCGCGGGCAGGGTCCTCTCTCCTCCTGTACCAGTTGCTGACTTGTTTTGTTCAAGATTATTGTAAGTGTATTTGCCATGTATACCCCTTTTCACATGTAAAGCGCCATGGAATAAATGGAATAATAATAATATTATTAATAATAATATGCTGAGGTAAGAATAGACTGCTCACTCTGCTGTCTGCCCTCGCTATCTGATCTAATACTAAAGTTCCCAGGAGTGCTGAGGTAAGAAGAGTCCGCTCACACTGCTATCCACCCAGTCTAGCTTATCTAATATCAAAGATATCAAGGGTGCTGGGGTAGAAGAGGCTGCTCTCACTATTGTCCAGCCTGTCTTTCTAATCTAATACCGGAAATATAAGGGATACAGGGGTAAGAATAGACTGCTCCCACTGTTGTCCACCCTGTCGATCTAATCTAATACTGAAGATATCAGGAGTGCTGAAATACGAACATGCTGCTCACACTGCAGTCTACTCTGTCTATTTCATCCAAAACTGGAGTTACCATGGTTGCTGACTTTAAAAAAAAAAAAAAAAAAAAAAAAGGCCACTCACACTGTTGTGCACCATGTCTTTTTGATATAATAATGTAAAAAAGGGGAGTGCTGAGATATAGAGACTGCTCACATTGCTGACTACACAGTCTTTCTGATCTAATACTTAAGATGCCAGGAGCGTTAATGAAAGAAAAGACTGCAAACAATGATGTCATTTACGTCTTTCTGATCCAATACTGAAGATATCAGGAGTATTTGGGTAAGAAGAGGCTGCTCACACTGCTGTCCACCCTGATGAAATGCTGAGCGACTAATGTCTGTTAGCTCCAGTTCACACCAGTGAAGCTTCCTACTTACTGTACATGCTCACAGGAGTATTAATTATTAACATTCTTGGACAAGTTTCCGTCAAATTAACAATATGGCAGCTATTTCAATGTACTACCGTTATTAATACCCTAGGCAATACTAGTGTAATTGGCTAATTAATGATATTTAGTAAATTATTTACATATATTTAGATATTACTTTTCTGTTTCTATTTTTTTATATTCCTGGAGAACCCCTATAGATTTATCATGTACTACTTGGAACGTTTTATTGGCCATCGTTGAGCGTTGCAGAATCATTGTTGTCCAAGTGTCATTAATGGTTTCAGCAGTAAGTAATAGTGTATACCTGGGCAACTCTTCCAGCTCAAAAAATCCATCACTTGTTATTCCCAAACTGGCTCCTTAAAACAGAAAAACAAACAATGAATTAAGCCATGAGTAAATTTGGCTTGTAATCTGAAAAAAGTGCATTCTAATACAGATAATGGGCATCTGCATGCAATATAAAAGGTAATTATTTAAAACAATCAAAAAAATAAAAATAAAGCCACAAGGTGATCTAAAAGCAACACATTTACATCATTCAGAGACTCGTAACTAAAGGCAGCCTGTTAGCAGGATTTCACACCCCAAACTATTTATATGTGCATGTAGTTCTTTCAATGACAAGTCCAGCAAT
Organism: Phyllobates terribilis; assembly: GCF_046119375.1. NCBI lineage: Eukaryota > Metazoa > Chordata > Amphibia > Anura > Dendrobatidae > Phyllobates > Phyllobates terribilis. The sequence goes on from NW_027362761.1 coordinate 796,625,830, forward strand.
ACATGGCCAGTCCGTTTCTCTGTTACTGAAACATCGGCATTTTAAATTTATATGCAAAGGAGGGTGAAGAGCCATTAGAATATCTGAAGCCTCTGTCACTCCAGCTCTATTCCCCACTCATTGCCGCCTCCTTCTGCTTGACTGACAGCATCTATGCTGTGTGATTTCAGGCAAATGAGCCGTCAGTCAAGCAGAAGTAGGCGGTGCTGGAAATATCCATGAAAAATCTACATGCACATATAATTAGTTTGGGGGTGTGAAATGCTGCTGACAGATTCCCTTTAAAGGGAACCCATCAGCTGGTTCATGCTGCCTGAACCACAGCCAGCATGAATCAGAATGGCTGGATTATTGCAGTTGTACATGTTTGACTCTGAAAGGTTGCAGTGTATCAGAGAAAACATCCTTTAAAAAGCCAGCCAGGGACTATAATGTTGCAGCCGACTTGTCTAAGGCAGGTTCATAGCTGGCTTCTCGCCACCTTGCTCCCCTAGACTGACAGGTCCCTCCCTACATTTTTTCAAAAGAGAACTGTCAGTCAGATGAATTGGGGTGGGAAGAAACCTACGGTTGCAGACTGAGTGTCTCAGCTGACTAGTCTAAGGCAAATGCAGGCTACATATTCAAGGAATGTTTTCTCTGAGACACCGCAGCGTTTCAGAGTAAAACAATACATGGGCGCAATAAGGCGGGCACAGTCTGATGGATGCTGGCTGTTGTTCAAGCAGCAGGAGTCAGATGATCGGTTCCCTTTAAACAAAACGTGGTATATATATTTATGTATACAAATGTGAATCCTGCAAAAATTAGTCTGAACAATCACATTTAAGATGGGTTCGGATCTGCATTCAGCAATTCAATTTGTGTCTTCCGTTTAGAGAAAAACAGAATTTATGTTCAAAACGGATCAATTGCTTGTCTGATACAATTGGAAGCAGAGGAACCATTGATTTTGATGGCGTCCATCTGGGTTCCATCATGTTTCTGTTTTTAGAGCAGAAGATAAAGCTCAGAATGCAGAACTTTTTTCCATTCGAAAAAACTGATAGAACCGAGACGAATCCCATAATAATCAATGGTTCTTCTACTTCTGTTTACATCAGCTATGCACATGAATTACGTTTGTTCATTCCTAAAACCGAATAGAGAAAACAATTCCCAGTGCAGATTCAAGTCAGCTTTAAAAGGGTTGTCAGACAGTAAAATTATTATTTTTTTATTCGTTCATTAAAAATAAAACAGAGGTATACTCATCTTCTAAATCTCTCGCAGAACCAGAGCATGCCGCGCTAGCTCCAGAAGCAGTGTTTACCCTGCTCGGAAGTCACAGCATCGCTGTTCTGATGTACTCTTCCTGCCACCTGACCGCTGCAGCCAATTACAGACTGCAGCAGTGCAGTTACACATACTGTTGCTATATTGTACATATCTGTGAAATATATAGTTGCTTACCTGGCACCTCTGCGTCTGATGGTATTGTGGGTTTGCCCCCGGTGGCAATGAGAATATGTGGGGCGGTGTATTTTTCACCATTCACTTCTACTGTTGGTTCTGGATCAGATGTAAAAGTTGCATGACCTCTGATAATTTCTACTTGGGCCTGGGTGAAACAAACAACATTTATAATTTGGTTCTATGCAGAACGTTTGCTTTCCCTACGCAGGACAAGAAATTGTCATCACATTTCACTTTGTATCAGTGTCTGTTGGCAATTTCTGAAGACCATTAGTAGGAGGTTGGTTCTCATCATAGACCAATAGAACCAATATTTGAAGACTAGACTCAAGGATAAAAGTTAGCCATTGGCCACTAAGCAGCCAAAAACATGTGAACAAGCTAGCAGAACATCTCGTTCCAATACCATGATTGTGATAAGGATGTTTTTCCACTTATTTTGGAACTGAATATCTGAATATGGCCATAAGGATATGAATCTATCCAAGTGGAAGGGCAGTTCATCTGTTTAAAACTTAAAAGCACGTTGCTTTAGTTTGTACAAGTGTTAAAGAAGTTTTCACTACTTGGACAACCTTTTCTCATACCCCACGCTTGGCTCCAATAAAATAAAAATCTTATACTCAACCTCCCGTGCCGGGGCTGTTCCTGTGGTGTCAGCATCCGCTCTCCCTGGGGCTCTCGTGCAGTGTTGTGACACCGGCGCCCAATCAGAACTGGCGTCACTGTCCCTGCCTTCTGAACATGAAGAGGAAGTCCGGACTGCGGCCGATCTCTGACTACTTCTTCATGTTCAATTCATACTAATGCGGAGACAGTGACGCCAGCGCTGATTGGGCGCCAAGCTCACGTGTCACAACACCGCACAAGAGCCCCCATGGAGAGCAAGTACCAACACCGCGGGAACGGTGCTAGCACGGGAGGTAAGTATAAGCTTTTTTATTTTATTGGGGCCAAACATTTAGATCAAGGAGGGGATTGTCCTAGTAGTGGATAACTCCTTTAAGTCTTCTGTGGGTTTTAATCTATCAGATTGTTGCCACACTAACCAGCTTAGAAATGTGAAAACATAATTAAGAAAGTAGAATTTCATCATAGTCCTGCAATTAAGGTCATCGAGCTCTTCACTAGGATTTCTTTTACTGCTAAGATCTAAAAATGGAGATTGCATAGCTATATGCTTAAAGGGCTGTCCGAGAGAAAAATAAATGAAGGTTCTTGTAGGAAATCTTAAAGTTCTTGTTTGACAGTGACAATTTTTATTCAGGCATGAATGCTTTTAAAATAGTAAATGGAGGCATACTGGTTTTCCAGCTAAGGCCACACCTGAGGCCTGTGCTGGAAACACATCTGCTTCATTCAGAAGTTACAGACCATTGCGTGCTGGATTGGCGGCAGCGGTCTGGTGACTAGAAGAGCACTTCATCACGTAAACATCTGATGATGCATTCTTTTAGTCACCTACATTCCAGGATACATGGGGGCACTGTAAAGCAAGTTTGCCTTTGTTTATTATTTTAAATCCACCCCTTTAAAAGTACTAAGCTCACCATTACTCACATAGAAAATCAAATATGGCTCCAGGTACAATGCTCCTAACTCATCATTTACATTTCCTTCATCCCTTCATGTCACGTGTCTTAAGTACCTGGGAAACCACTCTAGCTGCTAATACATGATGTATAGCCAGATACCAGGGTTCCTCAAAACCATATCAATAAGCCAGAGTTGCTTTGAGATTCTGTTCTGTTGAGCAATGAAACTGGCCTATAGATCAGCGATATGTCTGGAGAAGTAAGAATGACACAGAACAGTGTCTGCAGTGCATGGCAAAATGGATTTAATCAAGTATCAGTAAATCTTAGGAAAAAACATCAAGTCTTCTCTGAGGAAACCGAAGCGTGGACCATCCAACAGAACAATGATCCCAACTCATACCTCAGTGTGCACCAAGACTTGGTTTCAGAATAAGCCCTGAAAAATTCTGGAGTGGCTCTCACAATCTCATAACGCGAACCCCATAGAAAATTTTTGGTAGGATTTCAAGAATGTGGTTGCTGTAAACTAACCCAAGAACATTAGTGAGCTGGAGGCCATTGCCCATGAGAAATGGACTAAGATTCCTCAGGAACATTGCCAAAAGCAGGTCATAACAGCCAAAAAGTGCTCCACTAAGTACTAAAAGATGTTTCTCTAGGGGTTGAATTCGGAGACTGCAGTAGTCACTACAAGTGGTATTTAGTGTTTAATTTGGAGAAAACGTGAGTTATATTAGCTGGGTTGAGCTTATTACAATGTAATAAAATCAATCAAGAATAAAACAAAGTTTGTACAGTTTACCAATAAACCTGATTTGCCATAGGGGTTGAATAATTTTTATTGCAACTGTACATCTGAACAATGCAGCCAATCCCAGGCCTCAGCAGCCACATGCTGTATGTGGAAGCGGTACAGAGGAGGCCAGGGATCTTGTAAGCGGTACAGATGAGGCCAGGGATCTTGTAAGCGGTACAGAGGAGGCCAGGGATCTTGTGCTATGTAAACTATGTACAGCAGGTCACTGCTGAGGACAGGTGGAGTATCGGCACTGGATTCAACAGGTGAGTAATGGGTGTTTTTTTCTGTTTTATAACTTTTTATTATATTATCAGATAACCCTATTAATTTTACATCATAGTTAAACCCTTAATGACCGAGCCAATTTTAACCTTAATGATCAGGCCAGTGTCACTTTATATGGTAATAATTCTGGAACGCTTCAACGGATCCCACTGATTCTGAGACACATTGTACTTTATGTTAGTGGTAAATTTATGTCGATATGTTTATGATTTGTGTTTATTTGAGAAAATATTGGAATTTTGTTTGTAACATATACAAGCGTAGATCACATTGATGAACTTTGTTATCTTGGTACACAACCAATATTCTACATAAAGCCCCTCTGCACTGCTCAGAGATGGCTGATATTATGTTGAATATGCAGTATTTAAGCAAAAAATTCTCAAAAAACAAAGTGTTAATTTCATATACTATTTTCTAAATTGTTAATAGTTTGCTTCATGTATACCAGAATTACGCTTAAATACTGGACTGCAATAATGGGTAACATTATATACCTTATTAAGGTTATTTTGATAGATGTCATTGAGGCGACTCACGTATGCATCTCTTTTGTCTTTTATAACCCTGAGAAAAAAAATCAGAAAACACAATTTGCTTATGTAAGACAAGACTAGAACTAAGCTCTTATGCTAAAATTAAGAAAATGTATTCTCTAGATTGCAATATTATCAATTGGAAAAAAAGAATTCTGGATAATGCTGGCATGTCATACACAGTGTGATAGGCATAGTCACCATTCAGTTGTGGGGAAACATGTCACCCACAGTTCAGGAACACAGCAATGGAATCAGAAACATAAGGTAAAAGGCTTGTCCTTCTCCACTCACATCCGCATAGGGAGAGGAGTGGGTAGTGGGTCTATGACGGCGGGTGAGCACCAACAGCAGGTATTCTAATAAATGGGACAGCCTGGCATTAGCTTTCTCCCCTCTCTCCATACAGTACGAGCATACGGCTAACAGCACTGGTGTGTATATATGAAACAGTAGCTTTCACATTTTTCAGACTAAAGAATCAGCCTTTCTGGAACACACTTTACTTACTTCCAGGTAAACTTCACATCTGAAGTCTGAAATCCGTAATCTTCATGATCATGTATATATTCAGAATGAATTGCTGCATTCCACATAATCTGGTGAGAATATAAGAATATCACTATTTCAAAAAAGGAGTAACAAAAAAACAATAAAAATCATAGCACAGTGGGGAGATGGACTTGAAGGTCCACGACACAGTCCCAACAGATGACGATCCCTTTTATAAATTGCGAAGGAGAACGTGATCCACGGATCGCCGCACGACAAGATTCAGAAACTGGCAAACTCCTGTGTAGTCTGCAAAGAACATACATGTCCCCCGCAGCAGCTGGCCATGTAATACATGAACAAGCTGGGCGCCCAGGGCACACGCTAAGCTTAATGTGAACACCCGGCCTTTTTTTCCCTGGGAGCAACTTATTCCCATTTACCAGACACCTAAGATGCATGGGCACCTTTAGGACTGAACTAATCAAACTTTACCTTTTTCGGGACACATCCAACATTAACCTGGGGGATAAAAAAAGAAGTAAAATTTAGCAACACATGCAGGCATACTGTCACATAGGGTCTGTACTTTAGACTAATGGCGGCAGCGCAGGGAGAGAAGGCTGTGGTGTGCGGGGGGGGGGGGGCAGCGCAGGGAGAGAAGGCTGTGGTGTGCGGGGGGGGGGGGCAGCGCAGGGAGAGGAGGCTGTGGTGTGCGGGGGGGGGGGCAGCGCAGGGAGAGGAGGCTGTGGTGTGCGGGGGGGGGCAGCGCAGGGAGAGGAGGCTGTGGTGTGCGGGGGGGGGGGCAGCGCAGGGAGAGGAGGCTGTGGTGTGCGGGGGGGGGCAGCGCAGGGAGAGGAGGCTGTGGTGTGCGGGGGGGGGCAGCGCAGGGAGAGGAGGCTGTGGTGTGCGGGGGGGGGCAGCGCAGGGAGAGGAGGCTGTGGTGTGCGGGGGGGGGCAGCGCAGGGAGAGGAGGCTGTGGTGTGCGGGGGGGGGCAGCGCAGGGAGAGGAGGCTGTGGTGTGCGGGGGGGGGCAGCGCAGGGAGAGGAGGCTGTGGTGTGCGGGGGGGGGGCAGCGCAGGGAGAGGAGGCTGTGGTGTGCGGGGGGGGGCAGCGCAGGGAGAGGAGGCTGTGGTGTGCGGGGGGGGGGGCAGCGCAGGGAGAGGAGGCTGTGGTGTGTGGGGGGGGGCAGAGCAGGGAGAGGAGGCTGTGGTGTGCGGGGGGGGGGGGCAGCGCAGGGAGAGAAGGCTGTGGTGTGCGGGGGGGGGGGCAGAGCAGGGAGAGGAGGCTGTGGTGTGCGGGGGGGGGGCAGCGCAGGGAGAGGAGGCTGTGGTGCGCAGGGGGGGCAGCGCAGGGAGAGGAGGCTGTGGTGCGGGGGGGGGGCAGCGCAGGGAGAGGAGGCTGTGGTGTGCGGGGGGGGCAGCGCAGGGAGAGGAGGCTGTGGTGTGCGGGGGGGGCAGCGCAGGGAGAGGAGGCTGTGGTGCGGGGGGGGGGGGGCAGCGCAGGGAGAGGAGGCTGTGGTGTGCGGGGGGGGGCAGCGCAGGGAGAGGAGGCTGTGGTGTGCGGGGGGGGCAGCGCAGGGAGAGGAGGCTGTGGTGTGCGGGGGGGGGCAGCGCAGGGAGAGGAGGCTGTGGTGTGCGGGGGGGGGGCAGCGCAGGGAGAGGAGGCTGTGGTGTGCGGGGGGCAGAGCAGAGCAGGGAGAGGAGGCTGTGGTGTGTGGGGGGCAGAGCAGGGAGAGGAGGCTGTGGTGTGTGGGGGGCAGAGCAGGGAGAGGAGGCTGTGGTGTGCGGGGGGCAGAGCAGGGAGAGGAGGCTGTGGTGTGCGGGGGGCAGAGCAGGGAGAGGAGGCTGTGGTGTGCGGGGGGCAGAGCAGGGAGAGGAGGCTGTGGTGTGCGGGGGGCAGAGCAGGGAGAGGAGGCTGTGGTGTGCGGGGGGCAGAGCAGGGAGAGGAGGCTGTGGTGTGCGGGGGGCAGAGCAGGGAGAGGAGGCTGTGGTGTGCGGGGGGCAGAGCAGGGAGAGGAGGCTGTGGTGTGTGGGGGGCAGAGCAGGGAGAGGAGGCTGTGGTGTGCGGGGCGGGGGGCAGAGCAGGGAGAGGAGGCTGTGGTGTGCGGGGCGGGGGGCAGAGCAGGGAGAGGAGGCTGTGGTGTGCGGGGCGGGGGGCAGTGCAGGGAGAGGAGGCTGTGGTGCGTGGGGGGCAGTGCAGGGAGAGGAGGCTGTGGTGCGTGGGGGGCAGTGCAGGGAGAGGAGGCTGTGGTGTGCGGGGGGGCAGAGCAGGGAGAGGAGGCTGTGGTGTGTGGGGGGCAGAGCAGGGAGAGGAGGCTGTGGTGTGTGGGGGGCAGAGCAGGGAGAGGAGGCTGTGGTGTGTGGGGGGCAGAGCAGGGAGAGGAGGCTGTGGTGTGTGGGGGGCAGAGCAGGGAGAGGAGGCTGTGGTGTGTGGGGGGCAGAGCAGGGAGAGGAGGCTGTGGTGTGTGGGGGGCAGAGCAGGGAGAGGAGGCTGTGGTGTGCGGGGGGCAGAGCAGGGAGAGGAGGCTGTGGTGTGCGGGGCGGGGGGCAGAGCAGGGAGAGGAGGCTGTGGTGTGCGGGGGGCAGTGCAGGGAGAGGAGGCTGTGGTGCGTGGGGGGCAGTGCAGAGAGAGGAGGCTGTGGTGTGCGGGGGGGCAGAGCAGGGAGAGGAGGCTGTGGTGTGTGGGGGGCAGAGCAGGGAGAGGAGGCTGTGGTGTGTGGGGGGCAGAGCAGGGAGAGGAGGCTGTGGTGTGCGGGGGGGGGGCAGAGCAGGGAGAGGAGGCTGTGGTGTGTGTGGGGGGGGGCAGAGCAGGGAGAGGAGGCTGTGGTGTGCGGGGCGGGGGGCAGAGCAGGGAGAGGAGGCTGTGGTGTGCGGGGCGGGGGGCAGAGCAGGGAGAGGAGGCTGTGGTGTGCGGGGCGGGGGGCAGAGCAGGGAGAGGAGGCTGTGGTGCATGGGGGGCAGTGCAGGGAGAGGAGGCTGTGGTGCGTGGGGGGCAGTGCAGAGAGAGGAGGCTGTGGTGTGCGGGGGGGCAGAGCAGGGAGAGGAGGCTGTGGTGTGTGGGGGGCAGAGCAGGGAGAGGATGCTGTGGTGTGTGGGGGGCAGAGCAGGGAGAGGAGGCTGTGGTGTGTGGGGGGCAGAGCAGGGAGAGGAGGCTGTGGTGTGCGGGGGGGGGGGGCAGAGCAGGGAGAGGAGGCTGTGGTGTGTGTGGGGGGGGGGCAGAGCAGGGAGAGGAGGCTGTGGTGTGTGGGGGGCAGAGCAGGGAGAGGAGGCTGTGGTGTGTGGGGGGCAGAGCAGGGAGAGGAGGCTGTGGTGTGTGGGGGGCAGAGCAGGGAGAGGAGGCTGTGGTGTGTGGGGGGCAGAGCAGGGAGAGGAGGCTGTGGTGTGTGGGGGGCAGAGGAGGGAGAGGAGGCTGTGGTGTGTGGGGGGCAGAGCAGGGACTACATACAGGCTGCACTTAGACTAATGGCTGCAGTGCTGGCTTACATGCTGATACTTACACAGGTGCCTCCCAGCTTGTTGCTCTCCACCACGGCCGCCCTGGCTCCCAGCTCCGCAGCCCTGCGGGCACTGGCCAGTCCTCCCGAGCCTCCTCCGATCACCAGGTAGTCGAATGAGCAGTGAGGACGCCGTTTCGGGTCACTTCCGCACACAACACCCGAGTTCTGGGCATCCACCGGGCCTTCGGGAAGGTTGCAGGGCTGGGACATGGTGAAGCTGGCACGGCTGAGCCTTGGTAGAGGAGCCCGGGGTAGGAGGAGCTGGTTGTGTAGGGCAGCAGTACGGCTGGGGTGAGATGAGGCAGCTGCGCCCTGCAGACCTCGGGTGGGGCAGCGGATTGCCGGGCTGGTAGTTTGCAGTAACCGGATCAGGGGGCTGATGTGGCCAGGCCCACAGCGGCTGCTCCCCCGGTACCGTGTGCACAGCAGGACGGGTGACCCGAGGCCTCTGCTCCGGAGCACTAATGCCATAACGCGGAAGTCCCGTGCACATGTACTGGCTCCTGGCGGGGGCGGTGATGCCGGAGCTCTGCTTAGTCACAGTGACTGCTGGGGTTCTGCCAGTGCTGGCTCTGCCATGTCTGTGTGTGACCTTTGACCTTCCTGGTCTTAGTCTCTGCCAGGGGAGACCCATACAACCTAGGGCACAGTCATTACCTGTCTGTTATTGCAGATGGGAAACACTTGGTATGTAAGGGCACCTCATACATTATTATAATCCACCAGAATAAGTCCTTGTTCACATTGCGTCTTCACCACACGTCAATAGCAACGTCATGGCTTCTGGCCGAGCCCTGACAGCCAGGATTCAGGTGTATCCACCACTGTGGACGTAGTCACTTTGTACTGTCTGGCCTCCGTTTCAGCCATGTCTGCCATCATCGGGCACAAAGGAAAAGGCCACGATTTTGTGCCAACCTCAAAGAGCGGAAACTACAGAAATGGAGGTGAAATAGAGCACAAAGTGTCTCCGTCTGCTTCATTATAGTCGATGGTCCCCATGGCGGATCTGTGCAAATCGTTTAGACGGAAGCCCAGACAGAGCTTGAGTGGCAAAGAAGCAATGTGAACTGTGCCTAAGGCCGCGCTCACCTCTGTGTATAAACCGGACCCATGTTATTCAGTGAGTCCGTGCTCATCTGCCAGTTTTTCCTCAGCTCTAATTGGGCTGAGGAAAAAATCACAGCATGGATGCGAGAATCGGACTGGACTCGCCCATGTAAGTCAATGGGTGCGAGAAAAAAAACGGACGGCACATGGAATATGCGTATGTTGTCTGATTTTTACACACACACATCTCAAAGGAAACACCAAATTTCATCAGACAAGCACCGGAAGTTCACAGCTAGAACCGTCAGAATATATAGATATCCTGTAGATATAGTCATGGCCAACATCAGTAAGGAGTTTGTATGTTCTCCCAGTGTTTGGGTGAGTTTCCTCCGGTTTCCTCCCACACTCCAAAGAAATACTGATAGGAAATTCAGATTGTGATCCCCAATGGGGACAGCCATGATAATATATATAAAGCACTGCGAAATATGTTGGCACTAAATAAAAATAAAGATTATTATTATTACATTATATGGCTGAAAGTATTGGCACCCTTGAAATGGTTCCAGAAAATTATTGCAATTACACATGTTTTTTTTATTCATGTTTATTTCCTTTGTGTGTATTGGAACAACACAAAAAGCAGAGAAAAAAGACAAATTGGACATAATTTCACACTATATCCCAAAAATGGGCCCGACAAAATTGTTGGGTCCTTTCCAAAAATGGGGGTAAACAATTTTGTTTCAAGCATATAATGCTTGTTTAAACTCACCTGTGGCAAGCAACAGGTGTGGGCAATATGAAAATCACACCTGAAACCAGGTATAAAGAGAAGTTGGCTCAATCTTTGCGTTGTATGTCTGTGCGTGCCACACTAAGCATGGAGAGTAGAAATCAAAGAGAAGTCCTCTCAAATGAGGACTTGAGTGTCAAAATTGTTGAAAATATCTACAATATCAAGGTTACAAGTCCATCTCCAGAGATCTTGATGTTCCTTTGTCCATAGTACGCAACATAATCAAGACGTTTACATCCCATGGCACTGTAGCTAATCTCCCTGGACGTGGACCGCAGAGAAAAATTGATGAAAGGTTGCAACGCAGGATAGTCCAGATGGTGGATAAGAATCCCCAATAGAGTTCCAAAAAAATTCAAGCTGTCCTGCAGGCTCAGGGTGCATTAGTGTTAGCGCAAACTATCCGTCAACATTTGAATTAAATGAAACTCTATGGCAGGAGGACTCCAATGCTGACACAGAGACATAAAAAAGCAAGACTGCAGTTTTCCAAAATCCTTCTGGGAAAGCATCTTGTGGACAGATGAGACCAAGATAGAGCTTTTTGGTAAGGCACATCATTTTACTGTTTACCGAAAACGCAATGAGGCCTACAAAGAAAATAATACAGTACTTACAGTCAAATATGGTGGAGGTAAAAAGATCTTTTGGGGTTGTTCAGTTGCCCCTGGCACTGGGTTCCTTGACTGTGTGCAAGGCATCATGAGGTCTGAAGATTACCAAGGGATTATGGGTCACAATGTAGTGGCCATTATCAGAAAGCTGGGTTTGGGTCCTAGGTCATGGGTCTTCCAGCAGGACTATGACCCCAAACATACTTCAAGAAGCATCCAGAAATGGATGGAAACAAAGAGATTGTGGAGTTTGACATGCCTAGCATGCCAGTGTAAGGAGGCTTATCAGGGTATGCTCACAATGGCTTATGTTCTCTCTTACTAGAGAATCGAGCCGATTATGCTAATGACACTCTGCTCAAACTCTGAGTGTGATCCAATTCTTTTGCATGAACGAATTGTATCACAGGTGAGGAGAAGATGAAGAACTTGATTTATCCATCTTCTCCAGCGTCTTTGTGAGCGGACATCAGAGTGCAATCTGATGTTTCACACTCACCCATAGACTATTGATGCGCATGATCCAAATATCCAAGCCACTCGCAGCATGCAGAATCCTCATGAGAAAAAAATTGCAGATCTGCACTGCCCCTGGTATAACATTGGGCCGAGTGCTATGCGATAAAACATCGGAGAGCACTTGGCTGTGTTATACACCAATGTAAGAGAACCCTAAGCCTTGCGCTGCTCCTCTGAGAAATTAAATATGCAAAATTGTCTCTTCAGAGATGACGAGGACTTGAATAGGTGGCACTAGAGTCCAAGCCCTCTTCCTCTCTGAAGAGGCAATTGGCATATCCAGGTAAAGTGTCATGGGGAGGAAGAGGTTTATACACTTTAGGCTATGTTCCCATGATGAGTTTTTTTTAGTTTTTTTGCACTGCATTTTTTTGAAAAAAATGCAAGTAGCCTCTTTTACTTAATGGGTGCAGAAAATCTGCATCATCAAAAGCTCATCATGGCAAAGTAGCCTTAGATGATCAGACAGTCCATCTGCAGGTTCAGGTGACTTGTGTATGAGAGACTATCCTCTCTTCTCCCCTAAGGAAAGCACATACTCATATTGGGACAAACCTCAAGCTTTGAATTCAGGTGTTTCACTCAGTCCCATTTCAGCAGGTGTATAAAATCTAGCCCTGGGCCATGCATTCTTCCTTTATAGATATTTGGAAAGTTTGGTGGAGGAGGAATAATGTGGGCAAAAACAAGCAACTTTGCAATTTCCCAACTACAAATCTATTATGGAATATTTCTGTCTGTATTGTACAGCTTGTTACCTAAATTATCAGCCAGCCTGCAGTCTGAGAATGGACGGTTACCTAGGCAAAAATAGTGTGCCGCTGGCAGGAAAGCGCCAGATTGCTGGATCCGACCAGCCTCATTGCTCCTGTGCTTCTTCTCCAATGATGCATAGTCAAAGTTGACTGCTAGTGTTAGCGCACCATTAGGACCAGTGACACGACCATACTGCTGATCCGAAATGTCAATCTTCAGGAACACAACAGGAAGCCGAGAGGCAGAGCAGCGGTGCGCTCCTGAAGATAGGATGTGAGACATACCCTTTAAAGATCTCCGTACACATTAATGTCAGCAACATTGGCTGACCATCTAAGGCCACGTGCACACATTGAGTATTTGGGGAGTTTTTTACCTCCGTATATGTAAGCCAAAACCAGGAGTGGGTGATAAATACAGAAGTGGTGACGTGTTTCTATTATACTTTACCTCTTATTGTTCCACTCCTGGTTTTGGCTTACAAACACTTACATTTAGGCTATGAGCACATGTTCAGTATGGCTTCCCTTCTCTTCCCTGACAGATGAAGTTATGAGAGAGAAGAATAATCGTGCAGTTAGATTGAAATGCCTGTTCCTTTTCTTCACCCTGAAGATAAGCTAATGCATGAATGGCTAGTCTCCACTCTCCCCGTACAGAACCGATGCATGCTTGACCAAGCCCAATCTCCGTGTGTAGCTGCTACCTGACGTTTATAGGCTTAGTGTCCACAGAGTGGTTATTTTGCAATAAAAAGTGGAGTATGGTGGTTCAGAATCCGCGCTGCCCAATGGTTCAAATATGTGATCACAGACGAAGGTGAAGCATGAATGCGGTTCATCTTGTCAACGTGTTTCAAGGTTTTCAAAACCTCTTCATCAGGATCAAACCACAATGATAAGCCTTCATTCATGCTTCACCTTCGTGTGTGATCACATATTTGAACCAGTGGGCAGCGCAGATTCTGAACCACCGTACTCCACTTTTTATTGCAACATATCTCCTTGGTGGACCTGCAGCAGCCTTTATATGCCTCTATAGGAGTTGTGACTGGCACAACCCCATCAGGTGAGTGTACCATACCACTTGGTTATCAGATAAGACCCTATTTGCGATTTCTGTCTTTCCAGTTTTTCTAGTTTGGTTAACAGAGAAAGGGCTAGATAGACCACTGTCGCTTAGAAGAGGCTGGTTTCACACATCAAATGGCTGTGGGTCTCCTGACCCGAACCTTGCAGTTTCCTTGGCATATACGAGGCTGTGGAGTTCGGGTCAGGAGACCAGCATCATGAGATGTCAGGGTCAGGAGACCAGCATCATCTGTGCATCATGGTCCATATTTGAACACATCTCTAATGGAGGTGTGAAACTGACCTAAGGGAAATTATGGGAGTTGCCGCTGAGCAAGTTGGATGTAATAAGCAAATAGAAGGGCAGACTGCTATGCCAAGAGGGTTTATCAAGCGTCCTGTAGCAAGGTCTATGAAAAACAGTACCAGGATGGTATTCCTTTGCTGTCCATCATTTTCTTGGACCAATCACAGACCCATTTTTTTACCATCTGTATGTGATCAGTTTTTTACATACACTTTTTTTTCCATAAGAAATCCAAAAGAGGGAATTTATGAAATGTCTCCTAACTACCGGTTTGTGCGAAACAGAGAACACGGGTGGCTTCGGTGTGCTGTTTAAGGTTTTTGTGGACCTAATCACATGAATCAGAAATCAGACTAGATTAGGAAATCCAACTTTTTTTTCCATACAGACCACAGATCTGCGTGAAAAATTAGATGTGTGAATAGCTTCAAACACTATAATGGATGGTTGTGCTGTCCGTATACTCCTGTGGCTCCCATGCCTGGTCCTCTGGCAGTGCCAGTACAACCCGCTTCCAGTGATTAGATCTCGTTCTATGTGACCATTGCAGTGGGACGAGATGTCATTTGCAGGATATTGTACAGAGTACCAGCCACAGAAGTACCTGTGGATAATCCACAGTAAATGGGATTTGTTGCAGACTTTAGGCCCGATTCATCAAAGCTTTTACAACATTATTCTGGCGTGCTTGGAGAAATCACAATTTTGGCACTACTAGAGGATGCCCCAAAAAGTTTGCGACTTTTGGCGTTCTACCGTCATTTTCACCCAGCTCCAACAAATTGAAAGGAGCTGGGGTGAAACATGGGAGTGTGACCGCAGCTCGTCAAGTTTATGAAGAGCGGCGGCGTTCACTACGCCACATATCTTACTCCAGCAGGGACTGGAGTAGAATTTGTGGCATAGTGCGCCACTTGTCTGACGCTCCTGATTCATGACGACGTGCACGCATCTTCATGAATCAGAAACATAATGTGACATGGTGAGGTTTTAAAATCTGCAATGTATCTCAATTTCTACCTGGATTTTTCCCACACTATGTGGATGAGAGTTGCGGCTGCAATAGTATCCTGCAGTTTTTCCTCTCCATATGAAGGTAACCATAAAGTGATTTAAAGGTGGAAAAGGTTGGGTGCTGCCCATACACATTACAGCTACTCTGGCTTATATATGGGGCGCTGAGAAACCCCTTCTTACTCAATAACGTGCGCTAAAAGGGTATCTCCACAGGGACCGCCCCGATTTACCAATGCAAGCCAAATGTGACCTACATGTTCCCTTTGTTACAGCCACACAGTAAACGTGCACATTTTCACATTAGAAAGCCAGATTTATTTCTTATCGAGTACAGCTTTAATCTCATAGGCAGAACATCACATAATTCTGCATTACAGTAAATCCAGAACAGAAAAGGTCTAAACCTGACTGTCCTGTTCTCGCATTCAGTGTATATATCAGAATGTGACCACATGCTACAGCAGTAAGGGAAACGTATAGGATAGAATCTATGCACTTGTATTCTTTGCGTATGATTTTCCTTTTACTGTCAATTTTGATGGAAGAGGCATGGAGAGCTATTCAATCAATGGTTGTCTCAATGATCCCTTAAAGGGCTTGTCCACTACTGACAACCCCAGCTTATCCAGTTTAGGACTCCAATTAATATGAATACAAAGTATATGTGAGACCTGGAGTGGCGCCATTCCAGTAATGTTGGTGGCGCTGGACAGTAACTTGTGTCGTGTGCAGGCTGCGGTCAATTAGCAGCCACTGTTTGGCTGCAGCTCATCGATACTCCATCAGGGCAGACGTCTGCTCTGATGAAATGGTAAAGGCTGCAGCTGACGAGTGGCGCAAGCAGCACTTGACGCAACTAATCACTGTCCAGAAACAGGTCCACCGACAACGCAGGAACGGCACCGCTGCAAGAGGTGAGCATCCACTGTTCATTTTAATTAGGGTCCCAAATTGATTAAGCTGGGGTTGTCAGTAGTGGACAATACCTTTAAAATAAAAATGAGTGCTGGAATGTTGGATTTAGTGAATGCTTTCTAAAAATGTAATATTACTCTCAGAAAATCCCTTTAAAAGGGGTATATCCATCTCCCACCCCAACATGTAGTAGGTGAAATAATAATAGTATTAGCAAATACCGCCAATTAGAAATTTTGTGTAGTTCTTCTGATAAGCTATGTCGCTTACCCAATGTTCAGGGCATTGAAGTAGCTTACGTATCCATGGTTAGGACCAGTATCAAGTAACTGTTACCAGATCAGTGGTCGTAACCATGGATACTTAAGCTACTGCAATGCCCTGCACATGGGGTAAGTGACATAGCTAATCAGAAGAACTATACTACATTTCTAATTGGAGGTATTTGCTAATATTATTATTATACTTACTACATAAGATGGGAATACCCCCTTAACTCTATTACTCAAACGTAGCAATACAGTTATGTATTGTAAATGCACTCACCTTTAAAACTAAAGTGTGATTAAGCACATCACCTTTTTTTTAATAAATTTGGGCATCAGTGCAACGGAAGATAAAATCTATGCCAGCTATGAGTTGGTGAACATTTCTGATCTTTTACTCCAGTTTTCTGGTATACAATATGGTAAATGCATCGAGTAGCAGCTGGTCCCATCCCTTTTTGCTTAGCCCTTTCCCCTTGTAGAAAAATTACTGGGCCGGGCACAAAAAAAATCCCAACATTTTTGTTCCAAACTGTATAAGCTTCATGCTAAATCACTGAAGTGTAGATGATAAATTCCATGCCTTGTGTTTGTCATACATGGCTGATCTAAAGGAACTAAAACAAATGGAATAGAAGAAGCAAATCTATATATTATTCTTTAAAAAATATTTTTCTTTCTAAGTATTAAAACTTACTGTACCTTCAAACACAGACATTAGCAAACGCTTACAGTAGGAATGCAGCCAGCAGGTTGGTTTTACATAAAGCTTCATGAAAATATATTAATCTATTTCACAGTACAAAAAAAAGACACCAAGAAAATCACCCATAACACAACCCTACAAACACTCGCTCCGATACACGTTTAATAGAGTCCTGATCCCGCTCTTCTTCATACATGTCGAAGATTCCTCACTCATTCATCTTCTTTTTGTACCACCGAAACCTTAAAAAAAAAAAAAAAATGGGATTACGCCAACTACTAAGGATGGATAACACAGATGGCTGCCTCCTATTTTTTTCTATTAGGTAAAAGGCGTGATATACTATTTTAATTACATATAGAAAACCATATTACTGTTCAGTTAGGAGAACAAGACCTTCACAATTAAAAAAAAATAAAATAAATCATATTGTGATTTAACCCTTTCGTGGCCAATGATGTTTGTAATACATTATGACTTTTAATAGGATACCATAATTTGTAAGCATTTAAAGCCTAGAATTTTACCCAGGAACACATTTCAGGCCTCAGACGTCTGTGTTACACATATGTGTTCTGTCCTTTTTTTTTTCACGTATATAAGTGTCCACTATAATCCATGGTGCTGTTCACATGGCCGTGGGTCCGTGCAAAATTCACAGAGACATGTCCGTTCTTTTCATTGCATCACGGATGAAAAGGGCCAATACAAGTCTATGGGTCCGCGAAAAACATGTACAGCACACGGCACCTGTATGCTGTCCTTGTTTAACATTGCAAAATATAGGACAAGCTTAGTAATTTATTTCTTTATCCATCCCTGAAAAACACTTAAGGCAAAAAGGGACACACGGACCATACACTAGACATTTGTATGAGACCTAAAAGGGTTGTTCATTATTGGACAACCCCTGCTTAATCATTTCAGGGTGCCATTTAAAACAAAAGATACTGGCCTCCTTCAGCGGCGTCGTTCTAGCAATGTCTGTGACCCTATTCCTGCGTAGTCTCGTTACATTGTTGTGTCATGTTATTGCAAAAAACTGGTTAGTAGTCGCTGATTGGCTGCAGCGGTCATGTTACACAATGTCATGTCACCGGCCAGGAACGTCGTAGCCAACATTGCTGCAATGGCGCAATCACAGGAGGAGAGTATACATTGTTTTATTTTAAATTGGGCCCTGGAATGATGAACCAATGGTCTTCCAGTAGTGGACAACCCCTTTAAAGTCAACAGTAGCATAAAAGTTTTCCTGATTCTTGGTGTAATCTATAACAAAATGGTGTCAAGGAAAACTAACACCAGTAAAGAAGGTCATGGCCTGTTACTATCATACTCCTCCCCCTGTGCAACCTGCAGTGGAGAATACAGAAACTTTTCTTCAGGTTATCACCTTCTCTAACAATCAGGGAGTATATGCCCTTTCATTATCACATTTGAGGGGAGAGCTACAGTCCTCAACATTGAAATTGCAACACCAAGAAAAAAAATGTCATGGAATTATGGAAATCACAGGATTGATAGAAATATTAATATGCAAATGATGAAGAAATGGAAACAAAATTATCAGAACATGTCAATTTATTCAGTATAGAGTATGATGAGCACCACATGCAGAAATACACCCAGTTTCATGCATGCTGTCAATGAGGTTATTAGCGGTTGCCTGAATGTTCTGCCATCCTGAATGCACTTGGGCATGCAAATCATCAAGATCCACTACTGGCAGCTCCCTTTGCAATTGTCGACCAATGACTTCCCAGATGTGCTCGATGAGAGATTAGTCTGGAGACTCAACAGACCATGTTAGCACGTTTAGGCCAGGCAGGCTCCTCACAGTAATACAAGCAACATGCAGCCTGGTGTTCTATTGCAAAACAACTTCTGGATCACTTTCACGTTCCCTCAAGACCTCATTATGGCATTGCCCATCTGGTCTCCAGACCCATCTCTGGCTATCATTGCGTTCAAGACAAAAGCAGGACTTCTCACCGAAGAGGACAGCCCTTCATTCCAGCCTCCACTGCCGTCTTGCTCAGCACCATGTTAGCTTTTGTGAGCGGTGGCATGAGGTCAATAGAAGACCTGTAGCTGGACGTTTGGCTTGTAGTCCAATGCCATGCAAACTCCTTCTGATGGTTTGTGTAGAAACTGTTAAGACATCAAATTTCACTTGCAGTACAGAATGGATCACTACACGTCATTGTTATATCTGATGAGACCACATGGACACACTGGCCCTACTCCCAGGATTATGGTGCGGGGTTGCATAAGGTATAGTAGCTAGTCCCCTCTAATCTTCTTTCTAGGTATACACCCACGATGCGTATTTGGCAAGTTTGATGTTGCAGATTTTCTGCACTTATTAGGTAAAATAAGGTTACTTGCGTTTTTTCACTGTTTTTTTCTATGCATTTTTATCACTGTTTTGACTGCAGGTTTTGTCTCTTTTAGGTATGTCAGGCTTTAAATAAAGCTGCGTTGTTTTTGATACTTTCTGGCTTTGACAAAACTATTGATACATACAAAGGCGGATTACATGTGTTTTTAGTGCATTTTTGCAGCGGAAAGGCACTTAAAAACGCATGTGTTTTTTTTCTTCTAATTTTCTGCATCTAATTCAATTTTATGCAGTAAATGCACATATATAACTCATCATAGTCGCACTGGTCAGTTTACTCCGAGTTAAAAAAAAAAAAAAAAGCCCAGTCGGCATAACATTTCTATAAATCGCATCCACTTTGCTGAAGACACTGCGTTTTTGAAGCAGAGAAAATACACTGCCTCAAAAAGTCATTGCGGGCACACAGCCGAACAGCTCGGCATTACATTGATTTGATCATGGAACCAGTGGTACAGCCATTTCAAAGTTTCCCAGGAACCATTTTTCAATATGACAATGCAAGGCCGAGTGTTATTTGTGCTACTGTGAGCAGCCTGAAGACCTAAATGTGCTACTATGTCCCGTGGACTTGTCTCCTATCAAGCACATTTGGGATGTCATTGGTCGGCAATTACAAAGGGAGCTGCCAGCAGTGGATCTTGATAATTTGCACACCGAAATACATTCAGTATGGCAGAACTTTCCTCAGACAACCACCCTCATTCTCAACATGCCAAAGCCTGTAAGTATGTGTATTTCTGCAGGTGGCATTTATACTCTACACTGATTAAATTGAGAGGTTTTGAAAAATTTGTCTCTATTTTTTCATCATTTACATATCATTAACATGTCTATTGATCCTGTGCGTCCCATAATTCCACGACTTTTCATTCTTGTTGCTGTTTCAATATTAGGTGTATTTAGTTCTGATTATTTTATTTACAACTAGATGTACACATTATACTTTGTGTGTCAGATTTCTTTCAGAAAATAAATATGGGGCGGTCAATGTGTTTTCTTTATTTAAAAATTCAACTTTTTTGTGTTTTTCGAAATCAGTCAAAATTGTCCTACCAGCTTAAGGATTGATTTTATTAGCTTAAAAATGGGTCTAGGATTGTCCTACAATAAAAAAAAAAGCTAAACATACCTACCAGACCATCACTTCTCCCTTTCAAATGGAATCTGTCAGCAGGTTTTTGCTATTTAACCTGAGAGCAGCATAATGTAAGGGCAGAGACCCTGATTCCAGCGATGTATAACTTACTGGGCGGCTTGTTGTTTCAATAAAATGGTTTCAATTCCTTTCTACTACACGGCCTTGTGGGTACAGTCAGTATCATCTGAGACATATTCAAACTATATAAACATGTATAGAACCAGCCACATGCCAAAAATAATAAGGCTGGAGGGGCAAATCCCCAGGGACACTCAAAGATAGATATTTCCTACAAGAGACACAGAGTCAGAGTCCCAAAGAACAATTTCAAGCTTTTATTAAACCACATCATGGGTAAGGTTTACACTACTATTTTTTACCTATCCTTTATACTGTAAGTCTTTTATCAGCCTTGCAGATAGGGGACTATACATCATATGACTACTCCTGTTTTAGGCACTAGCACCTTTACATATATAGGGTACACTTACCATATTTACATTAGTTGTCATGCCATGGCCTGATTATTTGCCCCTAGTGGGGATTATGATGTAATACGATTGTTGTACATGCATGTGTAACCTCCCATGCCCGTTACTGCTTTGTGGATCATACACTACAAGTACCTGTGCCGTTGCTATTTGGTGACTGAGTTCTTTTATGTTTTGCCTACTTGTGTTTTTTTGTGGTTTAATAAAAGTTTGAAATAGTTCTTTGGGACTCGGCCTTGTGGGTGCAGTTATTGCTCTGCCCTACCTGCTGCAAGGACTAGAACTCATGGCACCAATCTCCACAGAGAGCCTACAATAGCCAACAAGCCCATATTTGCAAAGCTAGTCAGTGTTGTTCAAAGGTGAGCTTATTTCTTAAGAAGCCTTAGATTTTTTCTATGGTGGGGGTAGGGCAGAGATCACTTTTTTCTTTCTCCAAGCTGTTCAAACAGCAGGGACAGGCAGACTTTGGTTGGTGGCCAGCTGATGGGTGCAGTGACCTGTAATGACATGTGGCACGTAGCCGCCTCTCTAGAAATGCTCATGCAGCTAAAATACTCAATATTATCTACACTTCAGGAAGCAGCACTGGACTGTCAAAGTCACCAAAAACAAGTACTTTCTACAAATACAGTGCGCAGTGGCCTACAAGTCCGTGTAATAGCGGGTGCCAACAGCTTCTGATATATAAAATATGCATAAAAAAAACTAGCTACAAATAATAAAACTTGGATTACATTCATTTCTTTACATCACAAGGGTAAATAACCCCGTCTTGCACTGTAAGTGATTAGTGACAGTACCAAAAGGACTCAGCGCTTTATTTCTGATTTATCCCCTATCAAGGTCCTCCTTTAATGTTTAAGGGATCTTGCTGAGGTTTTCTTCTCACCAGGCCCCTGGGATTTAAAGGCCTCCAAATACATTAGATTAACAATAATCGATGGGTATGGCCAAACGTGTAATGTGAATGTGGGCACCTGACAGATGATTGTTGGGGGGAGATAAGGATTCGGCGTGTTTTGGACTGCTGATTCTCTTGCTCTCCCAGAGATGAGCTGCCACCAGAGATGTCTGGCAGTGGTGCTCTCAGAGCACAAAGGAGTGTGTGCTACTGGAAGAGGCAAGCAAAATATCTGCCGGCTGAATCATCACTATCTATAGTGTATGGGGGACTTTAGAAATCACCCTGCTATATTGCCAGTAGCTAGAACATATGTTCTAGATATGTATACTGTATGTGCTAATATATATACATAAGCTAAGTTGCCACAGTCAGTTTAGGCCTCCAGGCTGCATAATTTTTTTTTTTTCTTTTAATCCCCGACAGTACCCAAGATCACAAACCTAGGGGCCATTGTTAAGCCCCCCAACAGCAACCCACAATTGCATTACCTTTGCTCTAGCCCCCCCCCCCCCCCGGTAGACTCCCGGGGACTGCAATGCTCGGGCCAGTAGCTTCGTTTTGCTGGCCACCAACCTTCAATTCCTTCTTGCACTGCGAGCACGCGCACGGAGCATTCACTACTGGACACTGCGGTGTATGCAATGGAGGACTATTGTCCTGGCGCTGGCCAGTGCCAGCGTCACAACGTTCTTTGTGGGCGGAGTTAGCATGCTCTGCAGTCCTGTCCCACAGATGAGGACAGCAGCGGCAGCCCCAATGTTTCCTGTGATGTATATGCTGCAGCCCCAATGTCTCCCATTGTATATACTTCAGCCCCAGTGTCTCTTGTGATGTATATGCTGCATCCCCACCAGTGTCTCCTTAGATGTACAGTACAGACCAAATGTTTGGACACACCTTCTCATTTAAAGATTTTTCTGTATTTTCATGACTATGAAAATTGTACATTCACACTGAAGGCATCAAAACTATGAATTAACACATGTGGAATTATATACTTAACAAAAAAGTGTGAAACAACTGAAAATATGTCTTATATTCTAGGTTCTTCAAAGTAGCCACCTTTTGCTTTGACGACTGCTTTGCACACTCTTGGCATTCTCTTGATGAGCTTCAAGAGGTAGTCATCGGAAATGGTCTTCCAACAATCTTGAAGGAGTTCCCAGAGATGATTAGCACTTGTTGGCCCTTTTGCCTTCACTCTGCGGTCCAGCTCACCCCAAACCATCTCGATTGGGTTCAGGTCTGGTGACTGTGGAGGCCAGGTCATCTGGCGTAGCACCCCATCACTCTCCTTCTTGGTCAAATAGCCCTTACACAGCCTGGAGGTGTGTTTGGGGTCATTGTCCTATTGAAAAATAAATGATGGTCCAACTAAACGCAAACCGGATGGAATAGCATGCCGCTGCAAGATGATGTGGTAGCCATGCTGGTTCAGTATGCCTTCAATTTTGAATAAATCCCCAACAGTGTCACCAGCAAAGCACCCCCACACCATCACACCTCCTCCTCCATGCTTCACGGTGGGAACCAAGCATGTAGAGTCCATCCGCTCACCTTTTCTGCGTCGCACAAAGACACAGTGGTTGGAACCAAAGATCTCAAATTTGGACTCATCAGACCAAAGCACAGATTTCCACTGGTCTAATGTCCATTCCTTGTGTTCTTTAGCCCAAACAAGTCTCTTCTGCTTGTTGCCTGTCCTTAGCAGTGGTTTCCTAGCAGCTATTTTACCATGAAGACCTGCTGCACAAAGTCTCCTCTTAACAGTTGTTGAAGAGATGTGTCTGCTGCTAGAACTCTGTGTGGCATTGACCTGGTCTCTAATCTGAGCTGCTGTTAACCTGTGATTTCTGAGGCTGGTGACTTGGATAAACTTATCCTCAGAAGCAGAGGTGACTCTTGGACTTCCTTTCCTGGGGCGGTCCTCATGTGAGCCAGGTTCTTTGTAGCGCTTGATGGTTTTTGCAACTGCACTTGGGGACACTATCAAAGTTTTCCAAATTTTTCAGACTGACTGACCTTCATTTCTTAAAGTAATGATGGCTACTCGTTTTTCTTTACTTAGAATTTGTATTATGGCAATAAAAAAGCAGCTAACAGTCTATTCAGTAGGACTATCACCTGTGTATCCACCAGACTTCTGCACAACACAACTCATGGTCCCAACCCCATTTATAAGGCAAGAAATCCCACTTATTAAACCTGACAGGGCACACCTGTGAAGTGAAAACCATTTCCAGTGACTACCTCTTGAAGCTCATCAAGAGAATGCCAAGAGTGTGCAAAGCAGTCATCAAAGCAAAAGGTGGCTACTTTGAAGAACCTAGAATATAAGACATATTTTCAGTTGTTTCACACTTTTTTGTTAGGTATATAATTCCACATGTGTTAATTCATAGTTTTGATGCCTTCAGTGTGAATGTACAATTTTCAGAGTCCTGAAAACACAGAAAAATCTTTAAAATGAGAAGGTGTGTCCAAACTTTTGGTCTGTACTGTACATACTACAGCCCCAGTGTCTCCTGTGATGTATATGCTGCAGCCTCAATGTCTCCTATTATACACTGCTCAAAAAAATAAAGGGAACACAAATAACACATCCTAGATCTGAATGAATGAAATATTCTCATTGAATACTTTGTTCTGTACAAAGTTGAATGTGCTGACAACAAAATCACACAAAAATCATCAATGGAGATCAAATTTATTAACCAATGGAGGCCTGGATTTGGAGCCACCCCCAAAATTGAAGTGGAAAAACACACTACAGGCTGATCCAACTTTGATGTAATGTCCTTAAAACAAGTCAAAATGAGGCTCAGTATTGTGTGTGGCCTCCACGTGCCTGTATGACCTTCCTACAACACCTGGGCATGCTCCTGATGAGGTTGCGGATGGTCTCCTGTGAGATCTCCTCCCAGACCTGGACTAAAGCATCCGCCAACTCCTGGACAGTCTGTGGTGCAACGTGACGTTGGTGGATGGAGCGAGACATGATGTCCCAGATGTGCTCAATCGGATTCAGGTCTGGGGAACGGGCGGGCCAGTCCATAACTTCAATGCCTTCAAATTGCAGGAACTGCTGACACACTCCAGCCACATGATATCGGCATTGTCCTGCATTAGGAGGAACCCAGGGCCAGCATATGGTCTCACAAGGGGTCTGAGGATCTCATCTCGGTACCTAATGGCAGTCTGGCTACCTCTGGCGAGCACATGGAGGGCTGTACGGCCCTCCAAAGAAATGCCACCCCACACCTTTACTGACCCACTGCCAAACCAGTCATGCTGAAGGATGTTGCAGGCAGCAGATCGCTCTCCACGGCATCTCCAGACTCTGTCACGTCTGTCACATGTGCTCAGTGTGAACCGGCTTCCCTCTGTGAAGAGCACAGGGCACCAGTGGCGACTTTGCCAATCCTGGTGTTCTGTGGCAAATGCCAAGCGTCCTGCACGGTGTTGGGCTGTGAGCACAATCCCCATCTGTGGACGTCGGGCCCTCATACCACCCTCATGGAGTCGGTTTCTAACCATTTGTGCAGACACATGCACATTTGTGGCCTGCTGGAGGTCATTTTGCAGGGCTCTGGCAGTGCTCCTCCTGTTCCTCCTTGCACAAAGGCGGAGGTAGCGGGCCTGCTGCTGGGTTGTTGCCCTCCTACGGCCCCCTCCACGTCTCCTGGTGTACTGGCCTGTCTCCTGGTAGCGCCTCCAGCCTCTGGACACTACGCTGACAGACACAGCAAACCTTCTTGCCACAGCTCGCATTGATGTGCCATCCTGGATGAGCTGCACTACCTGAGCAACTTCTGTGGGTTGTAGAGTCCGTCTCATGCTACCACTAGTGTGAAAGCACAAGCAACATTCAAAAGTGACCAAAACATCAGCCAGAAAGCATTGGTACTGAGATGTGGTCTGTGGTCCCCACCTGCAGAACCACTCCTTTATTGAGTATCTTGATAATTGCCATTAATTTCCATCTATTGTCTATTCCATTTGCACAACAGCATGTGAAATTGGTTGTCAATCAGTGTTGCTTCCTAAGTGGACAGTTTGATATCACAGAAGTTTGATTTACTTGGAGTTATATTCTGTTGTTTAAGTGTTCCCTTTATTTTTTTGAGCAGTGTATATACTTCACAGCCAGTCTTGGTGTCTCCTATGTGATGCATATACAGAAGTCTTGGTGTCTCCTATGTGATGTATGCAGCAGTCTCGGTGTTTCCTATGTGATGTATGCTGCAGACCTCCCAGTGATTGAGTTCTATAAATGTAATGTGAACAGTTATTAATTACCCACCTTGAGGAGACGAGCGGTGTAATATACAATTGTGTTCGAAACAACTTACTGCTGCGATCAGTTCATTGCAAAACCTATCGCCCACGCTTCAGACTGATGCAAACCTGGAAAAGCAGTTGTGAGTAGCAACATAATCATTACCACCTAACATCACATCAGCACCGAAGAGAAGAAGTTCCAGCTATCACATTAAGGGTGAATTAATTAATTATTTTACCAAATATAAAGCAGGATCATTTAAGTTGATAATTTTGTATGGCCTCCGAATGATGGTATAAATATCCAAATGGCCCGTGGCCAGGGTCGAGGCCTCTACCGGGCGGCAAAGCAGAGCGGCCTGCGCGGTCATTTCCTAGAGCTAGGATCTAAAAGAAAATGGCCGCCAGAGCTACCGGACTGTGCATGCGCCGGCTTGGGCGGCCATTTTCTTGTAGATAACAGCTCTAGGAAGATGGCCGCGCACACCGGAAACCTGTGCAGGCCACACTGCTTCACCGCTCGACGCCCTCACAGTCCGACACCGGCCCCAGTCCCAGTACCGGCCAGGAACAGGTCCCAGCCCCGGCCCCAGCCGCTCTGCCTCACCTCTGCTGCAGCTACCACCACCGCGTTCCTGGAGGGCCCTGCGATCCCACTTCACCACCACCGCAGGTAACTTTCGGACCATAAGACGCACCCCCATTTTCATCCCAAATATTGGGGGAAAAAGGTGCGTCTTATGGTCCGAAAAATACGGTACATGTCACGGTCAATATTGATCATGGCATCAAAATCCAACCCCAGAGGTTGCAACAGTGTCTGCTACAATATACAGCTGGCATCCACTGCTAATGGGGCAAGCTCAACTCCTGAACCCAGGCCACCAATCGCCACACACTGGGAGAATAAAACCAAATAACACACATTATCCGTTGGTGAATACAAAATAGAAAATCTTTTATTTTCCAATAATATCTACTTTGCTCCAGCTTGTAACAAGTGCCAGTGCTGCCTATTCGGACAAGCTGGTGATGCCACTCCTCAGCACTTTCTTGCCAACTCTACTGACGTACGGAGCCAGAAGAGGAGCAGCAGAAAACAAGAGAGTGATGGATTTATATTCTCCAGCCCCATCAGTGTTAGTATACACCACAGAAAGCCAGTACTAACCAGACTACACCCAATTTTAACCCCTTCTCAGCCGGGCAATTTTTCCTTCTCTTCCAAAAGTCATAACTTTTTTTATTTTTCCATTGACAGACATGAGGTCTTTTTTTTTTGCAGGAAGAGTTGTACTTTTGAATAACACTATTCATTTTTCCATTTGTACTGAACAATGGGAAAGATTCCAAATGGGGTGACAAGGAAGCATTTTGTTTTTCCATTGATGAACCTATGTGATAGCTTGCTTTCTAAGCGGCTGGTTGTCTTTTATAGATACCGTATTGGGGGTACATATAATGTTTTGGCGCTTTTTGTAGCTTTTGTTAGAGCAAGTGGGGCAACAAAAAAAAAAACAAAAAAAAACAGCAGTTCTGGAGTTCTCTTACTTTTTTTTTCTTTATAGAGTTTACTGTATGCATTCATTTTTAATAGAGCAGACTTTTACAAATTATTCAAACACTTTTTAAATTGGGAGAAGGAGGGTGGTTTAAACTTTTGTAACTTTTTATGTATATTAAATGCCGCGGTCAGAGATGGACAGCAGCATTTCAATGGTTAAAAAGGAGTGATCGGAGCTAGTTCTGATCTGTGGCCGACCCCTGCCTTGTGTGGAGCCCGTTCAGCTCGAGCCCACTCCATACACTTGGATTAGACATGACGTACATGTAACAGACATTTTAACCCCTTAATAACATCTGACGTACTAATACGCGTCTGTGCCCTGGGACTTAAGAGCCAGACCCGTATTAGTACGTCATGGCGATCGCGCGCGCACACAGGCTATGCGGGCGCGATCGCCGCCGGGTGTCAGCTGATAGTACCGGGTGTCAGCTGTGACAATGTGCAGGGAGCGGTCCTGCACCGCTCCCAGCACATTAACCCCCGCGATGCTGCGATCGAAGTCGATCGCGGCATTGCGGGGGCAAGGGGAGGTGATCGGCGATACTCACCTCCTCTTCCGGCTTCCAGCGCAGTCTGCAAAGGCTTCCCGGGTGTTGCCATGACGACCCGATGTCGTCATGACAACATCCGGGTCACCAGAGAGCAGGAAGATTGCTTGGGCATGCGCAGTGCATCTCCAAGCAATCTTCACACTGTGCACTTCTGACAGCCTTCATGGCATAGGGATGGTGCTTCATTCCTGTGCCATGCAGGCGATCAGAAAAAAAAAAGTGAAAGTCCCAGAGTGGGACAAAGTAATAAAGTGTATAAACTGTGTGAAAGTGGAAAAAAAAAAAAAAAAATGTGCAAAAATATTATAAAAAAATAAAAAAAATAATACACCAAAAATAAAAATATAATGTACCCATCAATAAATATTATAAAAAAAAAAACAATAAAAGTACACATATTTGGTATCGCCGCGTCCGGAACAACCTGACCTATAAAACTGTCCCACTAGTTAACCCCTTCAGTGAACACGGTTAAAAAAAAAAAAAAAAAACGAAGCAAAAAACAATGCTTTATCACCATACCGCCAAACAAAAAGTGGAATAACACGCGATCAAAAAGACGCATATAAATAAAAATGATACCGCTGAAAACGTCATCTCGTCCCGCAAAAAACAAGCCGCCATACAGCTCCATCAGGCGAAAAATAAAAAAGTTATAGCTCTCAGAATAAAGCGATGCTAAAAAATATTTTTTTCTATAAAATAGCTTTTATTGTGTATAAGCGCCAAAACATAGAAAAATGATACAAATGTGGTACCGATGTAAACGTACTGACCCGAAGAATAAAGCTACCTCATCAATTTTACCACACGCGGAACAGAATAAAAAATAAAAAAAAAAAAAACAATTCCTGAATTGTTGGTTTTTGTTTATTCTGCCTCCCAAAAATCGGAATAGAAAGCGATCAAAAAATGTCACGTGCCTGAAAATGGCACCAATAACAATGTCAAGTCATCCCGCAAAAAACGAGCCGTCACATGACTGTCTGCCAAAATCTGGAAAAATTATAGCTCTCAAAATATGGCGATGCAAAAACTAGATTTTACAAAAAATGCGTCTTTTAGTGTGTGACAGCTGTCAGTCATAAAAACCCCATATGATTCTGGCATTGCTGTAATCACACCGACCCGAAAAATAAAGTCGTCTAATCACTTATACCGCACAAGGAACGGTGTCAAAAATAAACTCTTGGGTTAGGATTGGGCTAGGGTTAGGGCTGGGTTTGGGGCTAGGGTTGTGCTGGGGCTAGGGTTGTGCTGGGGCTAGGGTTGTGCTGGGGCTAGGGTTGGGGTTGGGATTTTTTTCAAAAGTAAGAAAAAAAAATGACGATATGGCGACTAGTGTTGAGAGCAAGTGCTCGCTACTTGAGTTTGCATCGGGTGCTCTGGTATGCATTGAGTATCGTGGGTATTTGAGTGACATGCTCGAGTCTCTGCCCCATATGCTTCGCGGCCAAAAAACTTTACGGGGATTGCCTGCCATGCACGAGCGATCCCCGCATGTTTTTTTTTGGGTGTCTAATAACCGTGAAACATGCGGAGCAGGGACTCTAGCATGTCACTCGAGCACACGCTGTACATGGTGCATACCTGAGTACCCGATGCAAACTCAAGTAGCAAGCACTTGCGCTCAAGAATAATGACAACTTATTCAATATGATGACCTAATGTAAACAAATTCTGTGCCGTACCTCTGGGTTCAAAATGTTCACTATACACCTTAATAAAATCCTTGAGGGGTATAGTTTCCAAAATGGGGACACTTGTGGGGGAGCTCCACTGTTTAGGCACATCACGGGCTCTCCAAACACGACATGGTGTCCGCTAACAAATTGAATGGAAAATCGGCTCAAATTGTTAGCGGACGCCATGTTGCGTTTGGAGAGCCCCTGAGTGCCCAAACATTGGAGCTCCCCCACAAGTGACCCCATTTTGGAAACTAGACCCCCCAAGGCACCTATCTAGATGCATAGTGAGCACTTGGAACCCCTAGGTGCTTCACAAATTGATTCGTTTTTATGAATCAATTTGTGAAGCACCTGGGGGTTCCAAGTGCTCACTATGCATCTATAAAGGTGCCTTGGGGGGTCTAGTTTCCAAAATGGGGTCACTTGTGGGGGAGCTCCAATGTTTGGGCACACAGGGGCTCTCCAAACACAACATGGCGTCCGCTAATTATTCAAGCAAATTTTACAATCAAAAAGTCAAATGGCGCTCCTTCCCTTCCGAGCCCTGCCGTGCGCCCAAACAGTGTTTTTTCCCCAAATATTGGGTATCTGCGTGCCCAGGGGAAATTGCACAACAAATTTTGGGGTCCATTTTTTCTTGTTACCCCTGTGAAAATAAAAAAAATTGGGTCTAAAGTAACATTTTTGTGAAAAAAGTTAAATGTTCATTTTTTTCTTCCACATTCAAAAAATTCCTATGAAGCACCTGAAGGGTTAATAAAGTTCTTGAACGTGGTTTTGAGCACCTTGAGGGGTGCAGTTTTTAGAATGGTGTCACTTTTGGGTATTTTCTGTCAAAAAGACCTCTCCAAGTGACTTCAAATGTGATGTGGTCCCTAAAAAAATGGTTTTGTAAATTTTGTTGGAAAAATGAGAAAATCGCTGGTCAACTTTTAACCCTTATAGCTGCCTAACAAAAAAAAATTTTGGTTCCAAAATTGTGCTTATGTAAAGTAGACATGTGGGAAATGTTATTTATTATCTCTTTTGTGTGACATATCGCTCTGATTTCAGGGCTTAAAAATTAAAATTTTGAAAATTGCAAAATTTTCAACATTTTCGCCAAATTTCCGTTTTTTTCATAAATAAACGCAAGTGATATCGAAGAAATTTTTCCACAATCATGAAGTACAATATGTCACGAAAAAACAATCTCAGAATCAGGGGGATCCGTTGAAGCGTTCCAGAGTAATTACCTCATAAAGTGACAGTGGTCAGAATTGTAAAAATTGACCCGGTCATTAACGTGCAAACCACCCGCGGGGCTTAAGGGGTTAAAGAGGGCGTAAAGGGTTAATTATTATCGGGCAATGTAGAGTGAACACTTTAATAAAAAAAAAAAAGCATTCCTACCATAGAGTTGAGTACTTTTTAAGAATAGTCATCCACAGATGAAACACAATAGTATTTTTACAACAACCCCCTGGTGGGAACTGGAGGGAGGGGAGTTAGTCACAGCCCATGAAAATACAATTCTGCACAAATGATCTTACCTGATGCGGTTCTGGCACCAGAACTTGACCGAGAGTCACCATGAACAGGTCCAGAATAAGAAGGTCCACTCCATGTGTTGTAATATGGTGAACTTGGTGAATGGTGTGTTCTAGCTCTAGGTGAACAAATAAAATGTAGATATATTATATACACACACATACACAGTATTGTATAACATTTTTTTGGTGGGTGTGAAAAAAAATGTTGCAAGGTAAGATTACTTTCTAAAATAGTAGTATTAATAGTTTATCCCAGATGCATCCCTTATGGTATGCATGATGGATAAGTATTTGCCTGTATTTCTCAGCATTGAGGGCTCAAAGAAATGGGCAAAGCAGAGGACAGTAGACAGAGTGGTCGGCCAAGGAAACTTAGTGCAGCAGATGAAAGGCACATCATGCTTACTTCCCTTCGAAATTGGAAAATGTCCAGCTGTGCCATCAGCTCAGAACTGCCAGCAACCAGTGGGACCCAGCAACGCCCATCCACTATTTGGACAAGTCCGGCCAGAAGTGGTCTTCAAAGAGGAATTGTAGCCAAAATCCATGCATTCCACATGGAGACAAGGCCAAGTGACTCAACTGAAAATCACAACAGGTACTCTGGACTGATGAGTCAAAAAGTGAAATATTTGGCTCTAACAGAAGGTAGTTTGTTCACCGAAGGGCTAGAGACTGGTACAATAATGAATGTCTGTAAGCACCAGTGAAGCATGGAGGATGTGGGATCAAGTGTGAGGCTGCATTTCAGCATACAGTTGTGGATTTGGTCAGGATAATTGTGTCCTCAATGCTGAGAAATGCAGGCAGATACTTATCCCATCATGAAATACAGTGCCTTGAAAAAGTATTCATACCCCATGATCTTTTCCACATTTTGTCACGTTACACCCACAAACTTAAATGTATTTTATTGGGATTTTATATGATATACCAACACAAGTATTGTGAAGTGTAAATGAAATTATACATGGTTTTCTAATTATTTTAAAAATGTAAATCTGAAAATTGTGATGTGCATTTGTATTCAGCCCCCTGTAGTCTGATACCCCGAAATAAAATCCTGAGTGACCAGAAGTTACATAATTAGTAAATTGAGTCCAACAGTATGCAATTCATTCTCAGTATAAGTACAGCTGTTCTGTGAAGGCCTCAGAAGTTTGAGTGAGAACATTAGGGCTCAAACCGCATCAAGAAAACCAAGAAACCCTCCAGACAGGTCAAGTATAAAGTTATGGAGAAGAGTAAAGCAGGGTTTACTCGTCTGATTGGCTCCAAATTAATTCTGCAGCAGGACAACGACCCCAAACATACAGCCAATGTCATTAAGAACTATCTTCAGCGTAAAGAAGAACAAGGAGTCCTGGAAGTGATGATATAGCTTCTGCAGACAACGGGTCTCAACATCATTGAGTCTGTGTGGAATAACATGGAGACAGAAGGGTTTGCACAAGCCTATATCCACAGATCTGTGGCTAGCTCATTTACATATTAAGAAAAATATGAATTCCTCTGGAATAAAACATTCAATCGCAGATATCAGGGTATCAATTTATTTAACTTTCAATGACCTGCATGTCCATATATTGACAGCATTCAAGGGGTGATCCTACCGACATTCCCTTTAAATCATATTTTTGGTGTAAACCCCTTTTAAATCAAGGAAAATGGTTTCACTAAAGACAACCCCATTGATGGGAGCTGCTGAGGCTATCAGATGAACGCTGCAAGTCCGCCAAAAGATGGTGTTGATTAATCATTGGCTGCTATATGATTTCTATGCACTATTTTTTTTTTTTTCACTTACATTATATTTATATAAAACTATTGTATATAATACAGATGAATGTAATGTATTTACTATGGATAATCTATGGATGTGTACACATATGTTGATCATTGTTTATTTATTTGGATATTATTCTTCTATTGTTTAGAATTTTTCCTATTTTTTTGCCCCCTTTTCTGATAATATGCAACAGATTGCATCTGACTTGCACTAAAATGATTAAGCCTGTATTGGTGAGTTATGGTTGGTACGCATGCGCTTTACCCATGGACTGGCCGCATCCTGCGCTGTGTCTTTAGCCAGGTGTGGGCCGAGCCACGTGATCATGAGTCCGCCCGCCCCCGGATGACGCGATGCATGATGTGCCCGGCCGCACTGGTGGATACGCTATGCGCCGGATAAAACCTGCCCACTTATTGATATGCAAGTATTGATTGGTCCAATGTCATATAAATGAACCTCCCTGCTGGTCGTGGCGCCATTCCAGCAGGAGGAGATGCCCTCAGGTTAGTGTGCATATTGTCAGCTTATGAACTCTAACACCACATACAGCCTGAGCAGCACATATGTAACTATACTCTAAATCATGCTGCTGGTCCAATTAACAAACACACATATATTATGTGTGTATGTGTGTATGTATGTATGTATGTATGTATGTATGTATGTATGTATGTATGTATGTATGTATGTATGTGTGTGTGTGTGTGTGTGTGTGTGTGTATATAATATATATATATATATATATATATATATATATATATATATATATATATATATATATATATATATATATATATATATATATATATACACACATACATACATACATACACACATACATACACAAGTACACATACATAAATACACATACATACAGTGAAGGAAATAATTATTTGATCCCTTGCTGTTTTTGTAAGTTTGCCCACTGACAGACACAAACAGTCTATAATTTTAAGGGTAGGTTAATTAACATTGAGAGATAGAATATCCAAAAAAATATAAAAAAAAGAAAAATCACATTGTATAAATTAGACAAATTTATTAGCATTTTGCAGTGAGAAATAAGTATTTGATTCCTCTGGCAAACAACACTTAATACTTGGTGGCAAAACCCTTGTTGGCAAGCACAGCAGTCAGACATTTTTGTAGTTGATGATGAGGGTTGTGCACATGTCAGGAGGAATTTTGGTCCACTCCTCTTTGCAGATCGTCTCTAAATCATTCAGATTTTGAGGCTGTCGCTTGGCAACTCGGAGCTTCAACTCCCTCCATAAGTTTTCTATGGGATTAAGGTCACTGGCTAGGCCACTCCATGACCTTAATGTGCTTCCTTTTGAGCCACTCCTTTGTTGCCTTGGCTGTATG
The DNA here is from genome assembly GCF_046119375.1 of Phyllobates terribilis. NCBI lineage: Eukaryota > Metazoa > Chordata > Amphibia > Anura > Dendrobatidae > Phyllobates > Phyllobates terribilis. The sequence continues at coordinate 796,660,172 of NW_027362761.1, forward strand.
TTTTGGGTCATTGTCTTGCTGGAAGACCCAGCCACGACCCATTTTTAATGTCCTGGTGGAGGGAAGGAGGTTGTCACTCAGGATTTCACAGTACATGGCTCCATCCATTCTCCCATTGATGCGGTGAAGTAGTCCTGTGGCCTTAGCAGAGAAACACCCCCAAAACATAATGTTTCCACCTCCATGCTTGACAGTGGGGATGGTGTTCTTTGGGTCATAGGCAGCATTTCTCTTCCTCCAAACACGGAGAGTTGAGTTAATGCCAAAGAGCTCAATTTTTGTCTCATCTGACCACAACACCTTCTCCCAATAACTCACAGAATCATCCAAGTATTCATTGGAAAACTTTAGACGGGCCTGCACATGTGCCTTCTTGAGCAGGGGGACCTTGCAGGCACTGCAGGATTTAAAACCTTTAAGGCGTAATGTGTTACCAATGGTTTTCTTGGTGACTGTGCTCCCAGCTGCCTTGAGATCATTAACAAGTTACCCCCATGTAGTTTTAGGCTGATCTCTCACCTTCCTCATGATCAAGGATACCCCACGAGGTGAGATTTTGCATGGTGCCCCAGATTGATGTCGATTGACTATCATTTTGTATTTCTTCCATTTTCTTACTATTGCACCAACAGTTGCCTCCTTCTCACCCAGCGTCTTACTTATGGTTTTGTAGGCCATTCCAGCTTTGTGCAGGTCTATGATCTTGTCCCTGACATCCTTAGAAAGCTCTTTGGTCTTGCCCATGTTGTAGAGGTTAGAGTCTGGCTGATTAATTGAGTTTGTGGACAGGAGTCTTTTATACAGGTGACTATGTAAGACATCTGTCTTTAATTCAGGTAACGAATTGATTAGGAGTGTCTAACTGGCAGGGCTGTGGAGTCGGTAAGCCACAGTTGCGACTCCGACTCCTGGATTTTATCAGACTCCGGCTCCTTCATAAATGGCCAATTCGTAACAATAAATTTACTGTTGTAAAATATTAACATCGTGCTTATTCAGTTTCTCACCATCATATAAGTAATCAGACCACTTAGAGCAAAAAAGGAGATTTTTGTGTACTCACCGTAAAATCTCTTTCTCTTAGCCTCTAATTGGGGGACACAGGACCTTGGGTGTTATGTTGCTGTCCACTAGGAGGCGACACTATGCTTATCTGAAAAAGATTAAGCGTGGCTCCTCCTCTGCAGTATACACCCCCGGACGGCATCAGCCTGCTCCAGTTTTGTGCAAAAGCAGTAGGAGGAACGTAACATAGATAACATAACCATGCCTATAAGAAGGCAACTATGTAAGAACTCAAAGGAAAACCAATATGACAACTCAACTTAACGGCCCGGAACGGGCAAAGGGTGGGTGCTGTGTCCCCCAATTAGAGGCTAAGAGAAAGAGATTTTACGGTGAGTACACAAAAATCTCCTTTACTCTGTCGCCTCATTGGGGGACACAGGACATTGGGACGTCCCAAAGCAGTCCCTGGGTGGGAAGCAATGGACAAATATTGTGTAGACGGGTCCCTACAATTGGGGCACCGCCACCTGCAGAACACGTCTGCCCAGGCTCGCATCTGCTGAGGACTGGGTATGAACGTTGTAGTGTTTTGTAAACGTGTGTAGGCTAGTCCAGGTGGCTGCCTTACACACTTGTTGTGCCGAGGCCTGGTGCCGAATGGCCCAGGAGGCCCCTACCGCACGTGTAGAATGTGCCGTAATACCTGCAGGAATAGGTGAATTTTTGAGGCGGTAGGCCTCTTGTATGGTGGATTTGATCCACCTGGCAAGGGTAGCTTTGGAAGCTGGTAGACCCTTGCGGCCGCCTTCCAGAAGAAGGAAAAGAGAATCAGACTTCCGGAAGGGCGCAGTCCTAGACACATAGATACGCAGTGGCCTGACAAGGTCAAGCGTATGCAAAGCCTTTTCCACTCTATGAACCGGAACCGAACAGAGGGATGGTAGTGAAATTTCTTCGTTGAGATGAAAGCTGGACACAACCTTCGGAAGGAAGGATGGAAGGACTACCTTGTCCTGGAAAAAAATCAGGAAGGGCTGTCTGCAGGAGAGTGCCGTGAGTTCAGACACCCTACGTAGCGAGGTGATTGCCACGAGGAAAATCACTTTCTGGGATAGAAGACGGAGTGGGACTTCCCTAAGGGGTTCAAAGGGTGTTTCCTGTAATGCTGTCAGCACCAGGTTGAGGTCCCAGCTTCTAGAGGTCTTCTGTAGGGGGGAACCAATCGGGAAACCCCCTGGAGAAATGTTCTTACTTGCGGTTTATGAGCAATGCATTTTTGAAAAAGCACTGAAAGAGCTGACACCTGGCTCTTAAGAGAGGCCAGGGATAGTCTGGCTTCCAGACCCGATTGGAGAAAACCGAGCACCCTGGGTAGGGAATAAGGGAGTGGGGTCTGGTTACGAGATTCGCACCAGGTAAAGAAAGTTTTCCAGGTACGGTAGTAGATCTTGGCAGAGGTTGGTTTTCGTGCTCCGATCATGGTTTTAATGACGTCTGGCGAAAAACCTGCCTGGGTTAGAACCCAGGTCTCAATGGCCACGCCGTCAAATTGAGGGCCTCTAAGTTCTGGTGGTAGAACGGGCCTTGTGACAGAAGATCCGGGAACGTCTGCTGTGAGTCGCACGATGTCGGCGTACCATGTACGCCTGGGCCAGTCCGATGCGATTAGGATGGTTGGAACTCCCTCCTGTTTGATCTTTCTCACCACTCTGGAAATCAGAGGGAGAGGTGGAAAAATGTACAGGAGCTGGAACTGGGTCCAGTCCTGAACCAGGGCGTCCGCCGCTAGCGCTCTCAGGTCGCTTGTTCTGGCCATGAAGTTGGAGACTTTGGCATTGAGGTGAGACGCCATTAGGTCCACGTCCGGAGTGCCCCAACGATGGCAGATCTGTTGGAAGATTTCGGGATGGAGAGCCCACTCTCCCGAGTCTATTCCTTGCCGGCTGAGGAAGTCTGCTTCCCAGTTGTCTACACCCGGAATGTGGACCGCAGAGATAATGGAGCTCGTTTTCTCCGCCCAGTGAAGGATGCGCGTCACCTCTCGCATCGTTCTGGCACTGCGGGTTCCCCCTTGGTGATTGACATATGCCACGGCCGTGGCATTGTCCGATTGTACTCTGATGTGAGAGGCTGCCAGTAAGTGATGGAAGGCTCTCAATGCCAGGAGGATGGCACGAATCTCCAGGATGTTGATGGGCAAGGTGGCTTCCGCTGGGGACCACTTGCCCTGTGCTCTGTGGTGTAGGTGTACTGCACCCCAACCAGTTAGGCTTGCGTCGGTGGTCAGGACCTTCCATTGACCTGGGAGAAAAGATTTCCCTTTTGTTAGAGAGGTCCGGTTGAGCCACCAGTGAAGGGACTTCCTGTCGAGAGAAGAAGGGTTCCTGTCCCATGACTTGAGAATGTCTAGTTGGAGAGGTCTGAGGTGAAGCTGGGCAAATGGAACCGCTTCTATTGCCGCCACCATCCTGCCAAGGACTCTCATTGCAAACCGGAGAGATCGAGGGGGTTTGCCGAGAAGGGTGCGAACTCCTCGACGGAGAGGCAGTGCCTTGTCTTTGGGGAGAAGCACTAGGCCTTTGGAGGTATTGAATAGCATTCCCAGGAATGTCAGAGACTGGTTTGGGGTTGGTGATGACTTTTGTAGGTTGACTACCCAACCCAGGCGACTCAGAGTGTCGATTGTGATAGAGACACTGAGCTCGCAGTCCTTGAAGGTAGAAGCCTTGACGAGAAGATCGTCCAGGTATGGAAAGACTACTATGCCTCTGGAGTGTAGGATGTGCATGGTGGCTGCCATGACTTTGGTAAACACTCTGGGAGCCGTGGCGAGTCCGAACGGGAGAGCCACGAACTGGTAGTGGTCCTGGTCGATTGCGAACCTGAGAAATCTCTGATGGGCCGGCGCAATCGGTATATGCAGGTATGCATCTTGTATGTCTATGGAGGCGAGATATTCTCCTTTTTCCATAGATGCAATGATTGACCGGAGGGACTCCATACGGAAGGGACGTATTCGTACATATTGTTGAGTTGTTTTAGGTCTAGTATGGGGCGTACCCCTCCTCCTTTCTTGGGGACTACGAAAAGATTGGAGTAGAACCCCTGGAAGTGCTCGGCTGCGGGAACAGGTATTATGACTCGTGCTTGAAGAAGCGATGAGACCGCTTGGTGGAAGGCGCGAGCTTTTACTGGCGATTTTGGGGGAACAGATATAAGGAGTCTGTTTGGTGGGTTGGAAGTGAACTCTATTTTGTATCCTGAAGACACTAGTTCCCTGACCCACTTGTCTTCTGTAATAGGTAGCCAGACTTGATGAAAGAGTAAAAGTCAGCCTCCTACAGGTGGAGTGTCTTCCTGAGTCCGTGAGTCATGATGAGGAGAAATTCTTAGATTTTCCTCTCTTTGATTTCGAGTGGCCTGCCTTTGACTGCCAGGATCTGTCCGACTTTTGTGTCGGCCTAGAGAGTCTTCCCTGCGTGTAAAGCGGCTGTAATTTTGTGGTGGTCGTGAAACGGACCAGCCGGAAGAGTTCCGAAAGGATCGGAAGCGAGCTTGGTTACGCTTGTTATAATTGCGCCTGGGTTTCAGTTGGGGAAGAGAGGTACTCTTACCCCCTGTGGCATTGGATATCATCGTGTCCAAGCTTTCACCGAAGAGTCGACCGCTGAGGTATGGAAGGTGCGTGAGGGACTTCTTTGAGGCTGCGTCTGCTTTCCATTCACGCAGCCAAAGGATACGCCGAATTGTGATGGCGTGTGAAATTGCGGCCGCTGCGCCCCTTGCAGAATCCAGAGCTGCATGAAGCATGTAATCTGCCACAACTGCTATCTGAACTGCTTGGTCCGACAGTTCAGGGGCAGGAGCTTGGAGGCCGGTTTGTAAATTTTTTAGCCAAGCCAGTATGGCCTTGGCAGCCCAGACTGAAGCGAACGCGGGGGCTAGGGAGGCCCCTGTGGTTTCGCAAATTGAGCGAGCCATACTTTCTACCTGCCTGTCTGCTGCATCCCTAAGGGTTGAGCTATCTGGCAGAGAAAGAAGTGTCTGTGCTGCCAGTCTGGAGACTGGGGGGTCCACTGCTGGTGGGTCTGCCCATTCTTTGGTGGTTTCCTTTGGAAAGGGGTAACGGGCCTCCAGAAACTTGCGATTGTTAAGCTTCTTGTGAGGCTGTGAGAATTGTTTTGTAAGGATAGATTTAAATTCTGGATGATCCAAGAAAACCGTAGGTGCTTTCAGAGCTCCTTCAAATGAAATCTTATTTTGTGGTGCGTCCGGGATCGGATCAGAGATGTCCAGCACCCGATGTATGGCCGAAATAATGTCCTCAACTAGCGCTGCATTGCTAGGTGGGATTGGAGTTAGGGATCCATCAGTTTCCTTGTCTGAGTCAGAATCGCAGACGCCTTCTGACTCCTGTGTATCACTAAGGTGTGTCCTAGGTGACCCAGAATGGGGGATTTCTCTGGACGGCGATTGGTGTGGAGAAATATCATGTCTGTCCCTGGTAGGGGACTGTGTAGATGACCTGTGACTACGGTATCTCTCCCTAGACAGGGATGACGCAGATGAGCGTGACCTATGGGTGCGCTTGCGTCCTGACCTTGACATGGATGTGCCTGGGTCAGTATGTGACTGAGTCCGGCTTTCCCTTTGTTGGGTAGCATTCACAGTCGAGGTATGGCTTTGCAGAGCCTGAAGCAATTTGGAGGTCATGTTATCTATGGACTGTGTCATAGATTGTGACATTTGAGTGACCCATTCCGGCGTAGCATTAGACACTGAAGGGTTGGTAGGGGCTACTTGGGACTCTGGCACAGTAGTCTGAGTACAATCCTTGCAATGCGGATATGTGCTGCCGCTGGGAAGAGCATTACTGCAGGCTGTACAGAAAGCGTAAAAGCAGTCCTGCCTGGTTTTCTTAGACTTTGAGCCCGGCATGGTGCACCTGGAGTGGCTATGCAAGGGGGCTAACTATGCAGAGGAGGATACAGAGTAATAAAATTCACAGCTGAGGTAACTCAGACTGTGAACTTACCCCACCAATGTGCGCCTGTGAACAGCGCTGAAAGAGCCTGGTCCTGTGCCTCCCCGGAGACTTGGCTGGCCTGTATGCGTCCTGCAGCTTAATATGGCCAGCGTAGCTCTTCTCCTGCTTGCAGGGATGAAGGAGAAGGGGGGCGGAACGCTGCAAGGGCGGCAGTTGCTATGGAGATGCGCGCCCTGCAGCCTAGATCCGCCCCCTGTCTGACACCGCAGTGAGTCAAAATCGTCATCCGGGGGGCGGAAAATGGGCGGCGGCTTCGGCAAGGCCGAGGCCGCGGTGTAAATTTGTTTTCTATGCCCAAAAGGGCTCCAGGCCAGCGCGGTAGTCCGGGGTGGGGGTGGGGTCGGATCAGAACAGGACCCCCCCCCGGATTGAAAGGCAGAATGGCGGTGGGGACATAAGTGGAAGGAGGTCTCTGAAAAGAGTCCCCCTTAGGCGCTTAACATGAAAAGCTGCCGCAGGTGCAGGGCCTGTGAAGGCCTGTGCCTGTGTGTGCCATGGCTGCCTGCACTCCCCCCGGCTCCTACAGGGTCCCGCAGTCAAGCTGGGGTTCCTGTATTGCTGCTGGTTCTCGGCTGCAGTGTGCTGGCTGGTGAGAGCTGCAGATGCTGCCGTCCAGGCCCTACCTGATGGTGTCTCAACCTAATACCCCCAGGGGGGATTAGGGAGGGTGCCGCTGTCACCTGTCAGGGGGCTTTGTCCTCGCCTCAACTTCGGACCAAGACCAATGAATTGGGGAAGGAGGGAGGTTCTCAACTTCGAGCCTGACCCGAGGGGCCGGAGAAGGAGCAGCATGGTGGGTACGCCATCTCAACTTCAACTGTGCACCCCTAGTAGGGGGCAGAGGAAGGAGCCATGAAGGGGGTCTATTTAGAGACCCTCTTTTCTTCATCTGTAATCCCGTGCTGAAGCGAGGGACGAGTGAAGGTCTGAGGTGTGCCTCCTTGCGACACTAAGCAAAAACTGGAGCAGGCTGATGCCGTCCGGGGGTGTATACTGCAGAGGAGGAGCCACGCTTAATCTTTTTCAGATAAGCATAGTGTCGCCTCCTAGTGGGCAGCAGCATAACACCCAAGGTCCTGTGTCCCCCAATGAGGCGACAGAGTAACTATATTTATTAGAATATAGCAAATAACTTTTATAAACTTTTCTAAACTCTTGTAAGTAAATATGCAATAAACACTGTCCTCAGAAAAAGTATTGCCTCTGTCAGATCCTCCTTCATGGATGCCCTCAAATCTGATCTAATTATTTTGAGAGCAGAGAACAACCTCTCTACACTAACTTGGGTTGGTGGCAAAGCAGTAACCACTCGGGCAACATCTCTGACAATGTCAGGATACAGAGGAATCGCTTGTTGCACTGTTATTTTTGATGAACGGTCAAATTTCTCAATTTCTTTTAGTGCACATGAAAAATTCTGCTGAAATGTACTGGCTGTGTTCTTTGATGGGGATGACTCCTCTTCTATGCGGGAACGCTTTGCACGGTCCTTGTGATCCAACTATTTTTCGAAATTAAATTCTTCATCAGTTGATGATGAGGGTGAAGATGTGGCAGGACGACCAAATTCTTCTTGTTCCTCCTGACTGTTCTGCAACCCTTTCATCCTTACTGCTATTTCAAACAGAGCTTCTTTTCCTTTAGTTAGCTGTTGATCATCTAGAAGAATCCGATGCATTGGGTTTACATAAACAGCTGCCAAAAGAATGTTATTTTGTAATAGTAGCTCCTCTCTCCGTTTCATTGATGTAGCAATGCCACTTGCAATTAACCCTCCTCTTTGGGACAGGCGAAGCATCAGGTTCTTCCACTCCTTTAAGAAAATACCTGGAGTTAAGTCCTCTGCTTGTAATTTTTTAGTCACTGTAAATGGGTGCTCTAGCAATTTTTCCAGCTCAGTCATCTGATTCCACTGACTTTCATTTAGCGTCAGTTGAGGGTTAGCCATGTCTACAAGAAAGGTTTTAAGTTCAACCAAGCGCTGAATCATTAAGTAAGCACTGCCCCCTCATGTGGCTTGATCAATAATTGCCCCTTTTCCAGCACGTCTCTTCAAGATTGAGTCAACTTTAGGGGTTCTGGCAACAGAAGCCAATTTTCTCACCTTGCCAATCAGTGCAGCAGCATGTCCTTCTTGCAGACTGTCTCTTATAGCCAGCTGTAGCGTATGCACAACACAGCGCATGTGATGAATGAAAGAACGTATTGACACAGTTTCAACAAGATCATCTAAACTATCATGTTGCTGTTCATCTGAAGCAACTTCAGTTTGCTCCACAGTTACAATACTGTGTTCCTCTATTTCAAACATTTCTGTGTCTGTGGACCCAGAATGTTCTTCTAGCTGCTGGTCACCATCATTACTCTCATTCATTAGCTTAATAGTACTTATCATATTTGAAGCATTGTCAGTTACGACAGAAAGAACTTGCTCTTTTTTAAGTTCATAGACTTGCAGAACCTTTTCCACCAAGACCTGGAGAAACTCACTGGTGTGATGAGCTTTGGTGTCTTTTACTGCCAATGTCTTGGTAACGATTTCATTTTTGTCACAAACAAATCGGACATTGATGGCAAAATAGTTCACTCTGTGACGTGTGCAGGCATCCATTTTAAGAAACAGAAAGCGTCCCTTGAGAGTTTTTTTAAGTTCTTCTTTTTGTTTAAAAGCTTCTTCGATTACTAATTTTCTAATACTCTCTCTCTCCAGAGAAACACCAAGCTTGCGGGCCATTTCCCCATTCAGACACATAAAAGCTGGTCGTGAAAATAATGAAATAGGCACACTATCCTTTACAACAAGCTCTATGATCTGTTTTTTAAATGTATCTACTGTCTTTGTCACTGACAAAATATCTTGCAACTGATGGCTGCAAAGTTCTCTGCTCCTTTGTTTGGCTGGAAGAGCTGGGCACTGGTTCATTGGTTTGGATGCAGTCTTTCTCATCCACTGCTTTCAGTACTTCTGGATGAAAGCGCTGTAAATGTCTCTTTAGATTAGAAGCTCTGGTAGGAGCATTTTTATCTTTGCCCGAATATGCACTGATCTTGGCTTCACAGCATTTGTTTTCGTCTGGATCATTTGTCATACACTGACAGACATAATGTTTTCTATCTTGAGTGATAGTGAAATGTTCAAATACAGCTGATTTAATGTCACGCTTCTTTGACATTCTCAGGTTTTTAATTCTGCATTCACAATCCAAATGACAATTGTTTTTCCTAAAAACAATTGTACAAAATTATTGCCAGGTCGTACAACTGATATAGTGGTCAGTAATACTGTTATTCCTCATGTACTCACAGTTAACTGATGCAAAGTTTGTTGAAAGGATAATACTTCTTACAGTCTTCCTCTTCTGAGTAGCAGCTGTGAGATGCTTGGAAGACGCACACCTAGTAAACATCTAGTCTAGAGGAGGAGCTTTACTACTAAGGGCCCCGTCACACTAAGCGATGCAGCAGCGATCCCGACAACGATACGACCTGTCAGGGATCGTTGCTGCATCGCTAATACATCGCTGGTGAGCTGTCAAACAGGCAGGCTTACCAGCGATCAGGGGAGCAGCGATATCGTGGAAAGAATCGTTCCACGATGTCCTGCTCCCGTTACCAGCCTGCTGCAAGCAGGAGCAGGCTGGTAACTATGGTAAACATCGGGTTACTAAGTGCGCGTGTGCCCCTAGTAACCCGCTGTTTACCATGGATACCACTCTGCTACGGTGTGCGGGAGCCTCCGCGCACCGTAGCAGAGTGGTATCCATGGTAAACAGCGGGTTACTAAGTGCGCGCGTGCCCCTAGTAACCCGATGTTTACCATAGTTACCAGCCAGATCGTTGGTCCCGCTGGTCACACACAGCGATGTGTGCTGGCCAGCGGGAGGCCAACGACCAAAAAATGGTCCAGGACACTTTGCAACGATCAGCGACCTCACAGCAGGGGCCTGATCGTTGCAAAGTGTCACACACAGCGACATCGCTGGTGAGGTCGCTGGTGAGTCACCAAAACCGTGACTCAGCAGCGATATCGCTATGCGAGACGGGGGCTTAAGAATTTGCAACACATTTTCACTTTCAGTTTCATACATTGTAAGTAGGGGGGTTGGGGCAGCATGAGGTTAACCAAGTATAAGATTAGATAAGGGCAGTGGAGAACAGAGAGACATTTCTTACTTCTTGTGTGTCAATCTCCAGCAGAACTGCTTATCACTGTTGTTCATAGTTTGATAGAACATATATATTTGAGTAACATTTATAAAATTCATATGAAAGTTCAATTATGAAATATTAATACATTTTTTTTTAAAGCTGGAGTCGGAGTCGGTACATTTCTACCGACTCCGACCAAAACTAACTCAGACTCCACGACTCCGACTCCACAGCCCTGCTAACTGGTCTGTAGGAGCCAGAACTCATAATGGTTTGTAGGGGATCAAATACTTATTTCTCACTGCAAAATGCAAATAAATTTATCTAAATTTATACAATGTGATTTTCTTGATTTTTTGGGGGGGCTATTCTATCTCTCAATGTTAAAATTAACCTACCCTTAAAATTATAGACTGTTCATGGCTTTGTCAGTGGGCAAACTTACAAAAACAACAAGGGATCAAGTAATTATTTCCTTCGCTGTATATATCACACTGCAAACCCGATTTCTCCAACAATGCTCAAGGAGTGCCGAACGCCTATGGAGGAAAACTCGAACACTAAAAAACTTTATCCACTATAAATTTACAGTACAGACCAAGCTTGGACACACCTTCTCATTTAAAGATTTTTCATGACTATGAAAATTGTACATTCACACTGAAGGCATCAAAACTATGAATTAACACATGTGGAATTATATACTTAACAAAAAAGTGTGAAACAACTGAAAATATGTCTTATATTCTAGGTTCTTCAAAGTAGCCACCTTTTGCTTTGATGACTGCTTTGCACACTCTTGGCATTCTCTTGATGAGCTTCAAGAGGTAGTCACCGGAAATGGTCTTCCAACAATCTTGAAGGAGTTCCCAGAGATGCTTAGCACTTGTTGGCCCTTTTGCCTTCACTCTGCGGTCCAGCTCACCCCAAACCATCTCGATTGGGTTCAGGCCTGGTGACTGTGGAGGTCAGGTCATCTGGCGTAGCACCCCATCACTCTCCTTCTTGGTCAAATAGCCCTTACACAGCCTGGAGGTGTGTTTGGAGTCATTGTCCTGTTGAAAAATAAATGATGGTCCAACTAAATGCAAACCGGATGGAATAGCATGTCGCTGCAAGATGCTGTGGTAGCCATGCTGGTTCAGTATGCCTTCAATTTTGAATAAATCCCCAACAGTGTCACCAGCAAAGCACCCCCACACCATCACACCTACTCCTCCATTCTTCAAGATGGGAACCAGGCATGTAGAGTCCATCCGTTCACCTTTTCTGCGTCAAACAAAGACACGGTGGTTGGAACCAAAGATCTCAAATTTGGACTCATCAGACCAAAGCACAGATTTCCACTGGTCTAATGTCCATTCCTTGTGTTCTTTAGCCCAAACAAGTCTCTTCTGCTTGTTGCCTGTCCTTAGCAGTGGTTTCCTAGCAGCTATTTTACCATGAAGGCCTGCTGCACAAAGTCTCCTCTTAACAGTTGTTGAAGAGAGGAGTCTGCTGCTAGAACTCTGTGTGGCATTGACCTGGTCTCTAATCTGAGCTGCTGTTAACCTGCGATTTCTGAGGCTGGTGACTCGGATAAACTTATCCTCAGAAGCAGAGGTGACTCTTGGTCTTTCTTTCCTGGGGCGGTCCTCATGTGCGCCAGTTTCTTTGTAGCGCTTGATGGTTTTAACAACTGCACTTGGGGACACTTTCAAAGTTTTCCCAATTTTTCAGACTGACTGACCTTCATTTCTTAAAGTAATGATGGCCACTCGTTTTTCTTTACTTAGAATTTGTATTATGGCAAGAAAAAAGCAGCCAATAGTCTATTCAGTAGGACTATCAGCTGTGTATCCACCTGACTTCTGCAAAACACAACTGATGGTCCCAACCCCATTTATAAGGCAAGAAATCCCACTTATTAAACCTGACAGGGCACACCTGTGAAGTGAAAACCATTTCCGGTGACTACCTCTTGAAGCTCATCAAGAGAATGCCAAGAGTGTGCAAAGCAGTCATCAAAGCAAAAGGTGGCTACTTTGAAGAACCTAGAATATAAGACATATTTTCAGTTGTTTCACACTTTTTTGTTAAGTATATAATTCTACATGTGTTAATTCATAGTTTTGATGCCTTCAGTGTGAATGTACAATTTTCATAGTCATGAAAATACAGAAAAATCTTTAAATGAGAAGGCGTGTCCAAACTTTTGGTCTGTACTGTAAGTCTATGGGAAACTCAAGCATTTTTCAGACCGCTCCCCCCGGCGGTCTCCAGAGGGCGTAAAAATTGCCCAAATAGATCGGAACAGTGCTCAAATGACATGGGAACAGCATGGGGAAGACCCCTGGAAGCATTTCTGACTCCTAGGTCACTGCTGTCAACAATGTTGTCAGAGTATTACACCACTTTTACGGACTCACAATAAAACATACAAAAACGAAACCAAAATGGATTTTCCTGGGAAATATGTTAAGGAACATCCTTTCCAGGGTAATGACTTGTATATAAGGCAAAATAAATAATCAAAAACAAAAATGATCTTCCACACCTTGGGCTATGTTCACTATCCATTTACTAATGATAATCCATTTCCTATTTATTTGTGGTACAATTGTTATATTATCTATTAAAGGAAACCTGTCAGGTCCGTTAACACTATTGACCTGCAGATATAGGGTTAATCTGTAGGTTAGTAGTGTTATGAAAGTGCCCGGCTGTAGTTCTGGAAGTGCGGAACCTGGGAGAAAATTAACTTTATTTTTCCCGGGAGCCGCCGACTTTGTCATGCAGGTGTGCAGAGGGAGCGGAGAAAGTAGCATGCACCAACCTTGACTGACAGTTCACTCTTAAGTGCATCAGTACAGAGCTCGCTGTCAGTCACCTGCCACTCACCATGCTGTGAGCGGCGACTGTAGTTGCTCTCAAGAGAAATAAAGTTCATTTTCTCCCATGTGCCACACTTTCAACCCTGTGGCCAGGCACCTCCGTAACACTATTAATATGCAGATTAACCTTATATCTGCAGGTCAATAGTGTTATGGGACATGGCAGGTTCCTTTTAACTTTCTAGTTTGGGGTGAATTGCTCTATTTTATATAGACATAAATGATCCAATACTGACCTCTGATTGCCAAACAGGTAGCCGAGTACACCACCAGTTCCCAAACCAGTCCAAAACCCAGGTCCTTGACCTGCTTGTCTGCCAAAGGATGATGTACCTCCAAAGTTACCAAATCCGGATGAAGTACCTTAGTAAGATAAACTCTGTTAGAATTATACATATAGCCTGCTCTGAAGAACATCATCAATATCAAAAGGAAAACTTATCTTAAATACACTACATAAAATGTTTATTAACTTTGAAAATAATTTGCTTTACTTAGCTTTTGCTACTTTTTAGTTATGGGGTTACGCCACCCCTGATATTACATTTGACTTTTTGCCAAAAATGCCCATGACAGTGACATGAGAAGTTATGTGAAAAGTCTGAACCATGCCTTCCCTGCCCTTCCTATGCCTGCGAGAACCATAGACAATGGCAACATAAAGAAGGTCACCAGAAATGGTGATTGTACATCAGAAATGTGTAGTCAAATCTAAAAAGGGTTCCTTACAAATTTTGCGGAACAGAAAAATAAAAATAACAACATTTACCAGTGAAGTCGGATTTGAAACCAGGAGGTGGAGGTGCGCTGGCCTGGCTGTAGCTTTGGTGTTCTTGTCCATAATGATCGGTGTCAGGATGCTGTTGCTGGCTAGCAGGCCCGCTTAGGAACAACTTGTACACACCATAAGCCAGCCCCAAGATGACCACAAAGACAATGACTCCACTGGTGCCATCAGAGGAATGCGGTGTGTTCCAGCCACTTGATTTGTCTTGGAAAAATCCAGAGCCAAATCCAGTAGACCTGTAGCCACTTTGAGATCTCTTTCGTCCTTCCTCTGTGAGCTCCAGAGTGTACTCCAGCCCACAAGAGCCACGCAGGATGTACGGGTCTTCAGGGTAATCAAAGCCCTCACAGTTCACTTCTACTTTCCCAAATCTGTAAGCGTTGTCCATGTCAACCTTGCATTCCCACTGGCGTTTCAAACAGAAATATCAGTGTCAAATATGAATTATCACTGTACAATCCTTAACAGACTATTTATAGGTTCACATCATGTTTGCTAATCACATCTAGTAGGAATTGTCCAAAAAATACAGTTCCAAGTGTCTGCTACTGACTTACATGGGAAAAAACTGTGCGTATTGAGCGGTAGACTTTGCTTCAATACAGTTGAGGCAAAAAAATAGAAATTATTACCGATATTCACTGATTCACTCAAGGGACTGCTATATTAAGTGGATCAATGAAAATTATTGTTGGCGTATGTCAACCTCATATTGAACATTGAAGCATGGCTTAATTATCATTTGGGAAAGGAACAAGAGCTAGCACTACATCTGCTTTATGACCTCCTGCTGTGAACAGGTAATCGAAGTGGGTTTCCTCTCTTCAAAGCCACATTTGGCCGAGAGTATAAGACATTGGGGCACCGAAGTCCAGATATGAATATTAATTTTTTCTGTGAACGGAGTAGGTCCTACAGTTATGGGAGACATATTTTCAAAGTTGTGACGCAGTGGAGAGCGTAACACATTTAATTTCATCACAAGGCGGCCTGCACTTCAGCTCCAAAATCATATCAGACAGATGGATAACAATATATTTGCCATGTTTCCTAACTATGGAAAGCTAAAATCATGATAGGAAATATGGCATTCATATCTTCCGCCTGGGATCTCCAGGTGGGGCGATATCCTGAAAAATCAAGGATTCCATAATTTTTTTGGGACCTAGCCACATCTCACTGACCAGCCCCAATCTGAGGTCATGCAGGGGAGGTATGTGGGTGTGACTTTTATCTGATAAGTACATTGGAATTATAATCATTGTCAGTTCTGAAAGACTCAGTTCACTATAGTTCTGTACTATTTTCCTAAAAGGAGAGCTTCCCTCCGCTAAGATCTGCGACATTTCCGTGACACAGGTTTAGTGCCTTTCTTTTTTTTTTATCCCATTTTATTTTATGCAATTGTATATACTGTATTGTTTTTCCCCTTTTGTAATATATTTTGTATATTTTTGTACTATACTATACTTTTATACACTGCCTACTTTTCTATATTAAATATAAAATGTAATCGCTTTGTTCCTCTTGCTCTATGAACCGCACCCCTGAAGCCATACGCTACCTGTAATGGGTGTCCAATTGGCCTGTATAACTGATTGGTGGTGGCAGCTAGTTTTCTTGGGTTATTGTGGAGCTAAGCAGTGACCGTACCGGAGTATATGTATATATATTCCATGAGTAGGAATCGAGGTATATATTCTATACATTCACTGAGTTCCTTAATAACCGTCCTAGTAGTGAAAGCAGCCATGTCCTCATACATCCATCGTCAGTCGACTGCGTAACTGTCCTGACTATTGGGGGCAGCAGAGTGCTGTTAATAACAACTTGGTAACAGAGGGGGGATATCGGCGTGATTCCCCAGCTGTGTTCCTTGATAACTGGTAACAGCGTTGGGATATCTGCAGGATCCCCCGGCTGTTCCCCTGACAGTGTAGAGAGGAACAAACCTATTTATATTAATCCCATTGGGTTGGGGGTTTCAGTGACATAGATCATTAAAGGGAATCTGTCACAAAGTTTTTCCTACCTCATCTGAGAGCAGCATGATACCCTGATTCCAGCAATATATCACTTGCTTGGCAGCTTGGTGCAGATTTGATAACATCACTGTTTTCTCTGCTGCAGATCTAGTAGTTCTCTAATGTTGAGCCCTATATAACCCCGCTCACACCACTGATTGACAGATTTCTGTGTACACTGTGCATAGCCAGAAAGCTGCTTATCAGTGGTGGGGGCAGGGTTACATAGAGCAAAAAACAAACAAAACATGGCACCAGGCAACTAGTCCTCTAGTGATAATCCTGTTTTAATAAAGTACTGATTTTATTGAAACCACAAGCAGCAGCCCAGTAAGTGATACACTGCTGGAGTCAGGGTATCTGCTCCTATATCATATTAAAATGGCAAAATCCTGCTGACAGACTGTT
Organism: Phyllobates terribilis; assembly: GCF_046119375.1. Lineage (NCBI taxonomy): Eukaryota > Metazoa > Chordata > Amphibia > Anura > Dendrobatidae > Phyllobates > Phyllobates terribilis. Next base: position 796,676,468 of record NW_027362761.1, read on the forward strand.
ATGAATATGTTCACAAACACTTACACGGGTAACGGTAAAAGGAAAGGACTTACAAAGAGAGATGCAGTACCAGCACCCAACTGGTCCCTATAGAGACTAGGAAAGTCACTACCCACACAACTGAAAACACCACCTGGCTACCTTAAAGGCCTTCGAGGAGTTTCTCATACCTCCTGAGGAACCAAAGGGGAACACAAATCCTACAAAGGGAAAGGAGAGGGTGCAAGGAGACACAAGAACCCAGGGTAAGAAACTAAACACGTTCAAATAGGGAAAAATACAGTGAACCAAAAAATGAACCAAGTGAAAAATCTCCCAGACCCCCAAACTTAAAAGAAAGGGAATGGTGCTGGGGAGGAGGACTCACAGTCAGACTACGGGAAAAGCAACTGGGGTTAATCAAGCAAGATGATCCCTAGTTAAGGAGCTGGAACTCCTAACACCATCTACATAGAAGTATACACCCCAGTCCAGTCACCAGACATGAACATCATTGAGCATGTTTGGATGAAAGAGGAAGCTTGGAAGACAAAAAAAAAAAAAAAAGAATCTAGATGAACTCTGGGAGGCATGTAAGACTGCATTCTCTGCTATTCCTGATGACTTCATTAATAAATTGTATGAATCATTGTTGAACCGCATGGATGCAGTCCTTCAAGCTCATGGAAGTCACACAAAATATTAAATATGACTCTAATAGCACCACAACTTCATTCACCAATGTTATGCAACATATATTTGTATTTTAAGATAATTATTTGTTTGAATATCACATTACTTTCTGAGGGCGACAAAACTTTTGTCTTGCCAAAATCTGACCATTCTGTGTTCATTAAATGATCAATATTTCAGCATTGATGCCAAATTATTTTCTTAACCTAAACCAAATTTGGGAGGGTTTCAGCTTTCAAAAGATTAATTTATAAAACCAATGGATGAATTTAACGTCAGGTTATAAGCTTTTATTTACATAACATGGATAAGCGACATAACTTCTGTCAGGGAGTGTAGCCATCAAAGAAAGTCAGTGAGAAGGGATTATATAAAGCCCATCCCAAAATGCACTTTGCTTTCCCATACTTGAAGCAGATCAAAGTGCCCATGCGCTTTAACGGCTTATAAACAGGTTGATAGATTGCGGAAATAGAGCAGCTAAAGGTGGTTAGTTCATATTTGGAAAAACATTGTGACAGGTTCCTTTAAAAAAAAAAGGCTTTGTTTTTATAAATCCCAGTGTTCAATGTGTACAAATGTACCCAGAAAAATTCAATGGGCGGTCACAGCAAATATTGATCTGACTTAGATTTCTCCTTTGTTCATTCACTTTTTACATTTTGTCACTTGATAAAAATAAACTACAAAACGTGCATTTTTAAGGCTGTGTGCCCACTATGCATTTTTAAGCATTTCCGCAGCGACAATTCCACAGCAGAAACGCTTAAAAAACGCTTGGTAGAAGGTCTGTTATGTTCCCCAATGATAATCCGCATGTGTTGTGTACATGCTGCGGAAATTTCCGCTGCGGATTATCATTGCGGAAAAATCTGCAGAACTACCAATTATTTCGCGGAAGCGTGGCGTTTTCGCTGCCATTGACTTGCATTGAATCGCATGATATCCGTATCACTACATGTGCACATGTGGATATCATGCGGTTCAATGTACGAATGGTACCCGGGTTTGGAGAAGAGGAGACTCTCCTCCAGACCCAGGTACCATAGTACCTGTAAAAAAAAAAAAAAAAAAAGAAATATATACTTACCTTCTGATGGCCCCAGGTCTCCTTACTAATGCGTCCTGGCTCGCCCGCAGCTCACGATTGTCTAAAAGGACCTGCCATGACGTAATTTAGTCATGTGACAGGTCACACGACCGCTGATGTCAGCGGTCGCGTGACCCGTCACATGACTAAATGACGTCATGGAAGGTCCTTTTAGACCACAGCGAGACATCGGACGGATCAGATAAGGACACAGGGGCCATTAGAAGGTAAGTATAGATTTATTTTTTTACCATTCTTTTACGGTCACACTATATAAATCCATGCCACTTGAATGGATTTATATAGTGTGACCAAGTTGTCAAGCACTTTCCAAGTGATGCTAAAATCGCTTGGAAAGCGCTTGTCAACCCGCATGCGGAAATGCATGTGAAGAACGCTTCACATCCCCTTGTCCCTGGCAGGAAAACGCATGTACAGTCCGCATGCGTTTTGTCTGCCAGGGAGGTGTAGAAACGCTCAGGAAAAAATCCGGAGCATTTCCGCATCGTGGGCACATAGCCTAAAAGCACTCTTATTCTGCAGCATTATTATCTGACTAAAACTTTTGCATAGGGGTGTGTGTAAGAAATATACACACATATATACACACCCACCCAAGGGACTAGCAGAAAAGAGTTACTAATAAATTATATATATATATATATATATATATATACACAGTCATATGAAAAAGTTTGGGCACCCCTATTAATCTTAAGCTTAATGTTTTATAAAAATTGGTGTTTTTGCAACAGCTATTTCAGTTTGATATATGTAATAACTGTTGGATACAGTAATGTTTCTGCCTTGAAATGAGGTTTATTGTACTAACAGAAAATGTGCAATCTGCATTCAAACAAAATTTGACAGGTGCATAAGTATGGGCACCTCACCAGAAAAGTGACATTAATATTTAGTAGATCCTCCTTTTGCAAAAATAACAGCCTCTAGTCGCTTCCTGTAGCTTTTAATGAGTTCCTGGATCCTGGATGAAGGTATTTTTGACCATTCCTCTTTACAAAACAATTCCAGTTCAGTTAAGTTTGATGGTCGCCGAGCATGGACAGCCTCTTCAAATGATCCCACAGATGTTCAATGATATTCAGGTCTGGGGACTGGGATGGCCATTCCAGAACATTGTAATTGTTCCTCTGCATGAATGCCTGAGTAGATTTGGAGCGGTGTTTTGGATCATTGTCTTGCTGAAAGATCCATCCACTGCGTAACTTCAACTTTATCACTGATTCTTGAACACTATTGCCAAGAATCTGCTGATACTGAGTGGAATCCATGCGTCCCTCAACTTTAACAAGATTCCCAGTGCCGGCATTGACCACACAGCCCCAAAGCATGATGGAACCTCCACCAAATTTTACTGTGGGTAGCAAGTGTTTTTCTTGGAATGCTGTGTTTTTTTGCCACCATGCATAACGCCTTTTTGTATGACCAAACAACTCAATCTTGGTTTCATCAGTCCACAGGACCTTCTTCCAAAAAGAAATAGGCTTCTTCAAATGTGCTTTTGCATACCTCAGCCGACTCTGTTTGTGCGTACTTGCAGAAACGGCTTCTTTCGCATCACTCTCCCATACAGCTTCTCCTTGTGCAAAGTGCGTTGTATAGTTGACCGATGCACAGTGACACCATCTGCAGCAAGTTGATGCTGCAGCTCTCTGGAGGTGGTCTGAGGATTGTCCTTGACTGATCTCACCATTCTTCTTCTCTGCCTTTCTGATGTTTTTCTTGTCCTGACACTTCTGGCCTTAACAAGAACTGTCCCTATGTTCTTCCATTTCCTTACTATGTTCCTCACAGTGGAAACTGACAGGTTAAATCTCTGAGACAGCTTTTTGTATCCTTCCCCTGAACAACTATGTTGAATAATCTTTGTTTTCAGATCATTTGACAGTTGTTTTGAGGAGCCCATGATGCCACTCTTCAGAGGAGATTCAAACAGGAGAGCAACTTGCAAGTGGCCACTTTAAGTAGCTTTTCTCATGATTGCATACACCTGGCTATAAAGTTCAAAGCTCAATGAGGTTACAAAACCAAAAAAAGTGCTTTAGTAAGTCAGTAAAAAGTAGGCAGGAGTATTTAAAACAAGAAAATGATAAGGGTGCCCATACTTATGCACCAGTCAAATTTTGTTTGAATGCAGATTGCACATTTTCTGTTAGCACAATAAACCTCATTTCAAGGCAGAAACATTACTGTGTCCAACAGTTATTACATATATCAAACTGAAATAGCTGTTGCAAAAACACCAATTTTTATAAAACATTAAGCTTAAGATTAATAGGGGTGCCCAAACTTTTTCATATGACTGTATATGTATATATATATATATATATATATATATATATATATACACACACACCAGATGTCATTAAGAGCTTATAAACAAACACACGTCCCATGATTTCCACACTGGACAACTTACCTGGACATCGATGCCGTCCCATCCTCTGTTGTGACACTGCACCACCTGCGGTACCACGGCACCACAGCCAGCACTACCTCCGATACATTTCAGCTGTGGGACAGGCGCTGCCCGGCGTCCATTGGTATATCTGTCAGCATGTAATGTGATCGCCTGGATCTCCCTGAGCAATACTCGCTCTGAAAGAAATCAAATTCCGGTTTATTTTCCATTTCTAACACATCAGATCACTGGGATATGATAAGAAACCTGTATAACATTTAGCATTCATGACACTGCAGGACACAAAATCAGCGGTGAGATATCTCACTACATCTCTAGTAAGGGTCTATCGCACCCATCACACTGGATCGGTGCTGAATATGTGATGTCAGGGGGGCTGTATCACCGGGACCCTATGTTCACGAGAATGTAGCGTCACTGCAAGTGTGATCACCCCTATAGTCAGGGGATTTAGAGGTGGTCCCGACACTAGACCCCCATTCTCGAGGGACCATCACACATTTACCGCCTGGTGATGACTATCATGGTGGGATATCCAATAATACGCCCACATTAGGGCACCATGGAAGACATATGTCAGTTTGATATGGGACAAGCCTGAGGGGCACACACCGAGACTGGCCTCGTCTTACCGTGCTCATTCCAGCCAGAGACCCCCGACAGGTGCAGTGCAGCCAGCATAGGGAGAAGCAGCAGTCCCGCAGGCGCCATCGTGCTCACCAGCAGATACAGACGCAGCAGCAGGCCAGGCAGACTGAGAAATGGCGCATTACACAGAGTTTCATCAGTTTCCTCTACCAGCAGCTTGTCAAAACTCTATTGGTCGAGCAGCCGGAGGGGGCGTGGTTTTCTGGACGTTTGTCTGTTTACTAATAAAGTTGTACAAAAGGATAAACAATGCAGGGCTGAGGGGAAGTACGCTACTTCCGGCGGAAGCGGTGTGGTCTTAGCTTTTACAGAGCTGAGATTGCCGAGTAGCAGCTGTGACTGGCCGCTGTGTGAGCAGGCAGTGCGGAGCCAGGAGGTCACAGGGCGCCATTACTGCAGCCATGGCTGGTATTAAAGGTAATGTGGTGGGCTCGCGGCTGGAGCCCTGAGGGATGTGTGTGGGGTCTCTGTGCCGGCGACCACTCTGGATATAGTACATGGACCCTGGTGATGCCTCTGGTCTCATCAGTTCTCTGCTTCTCAGCGGTCTGACCACTGGTCGGGAGACATGGCAGTGATGGGCACTTATAAGACACAACCAGAGGAGATGCATGGCCAGTGGGGAAGGGGCAGAAACCCTCTCGGGGGGCACATGCCAGCTTCACCCTTGTATCTGTGTCTGGTCGGTGTGATGCTTGTGGAGCAGCTGGCACAGCCCCATTCTCGATCACATCTTCCTTGCCCCATTCTCACCATGACCAGTTTTTGCATTTTTATTTTCCTCCTCTTCTTCCAAGAGCCATAACTCGTATTTTTACACTGGCAGTCATGAGGTTTTGAATGACTCCATCCATTTTACCACACAGCGCAGTTGTCAAGAAACACAATTCTGCCATTCATTTATTTTTTTTTTTTATGGCGGCCAGTGTTTTTGCAATAAACCGGGGGAAAAAAGCTATTGTTTTAAAGAAATTTTGTTTAATTAAAAAAAAAAACTAAAACACAAGTTCCCTGTTGCGGCTTGCAATTGTTTGATTGCTAATACTTTATACCACAGAATCTCAGTGTTACAGTATGTAGTGAAAATCAGTCTCTGAAGCCTGATTGGTGGTTGGATTTCATGGGAGTACCAGGGTGGCTTCAGTGGTGTCCTTTGACATTCCCCGGGCACCATGGCAACCCAACAGCATCTTGCGATCACTTCACAGTGAGGGGGAGGTGGTCAGCAGCGATAGGCACCAGAATGTGCAACCCACTAGAATCGCACAAAGGGGTTGTCTTCTCCTCTTAGTCCAATCCGTGTGTCGCATGCGGTCCGGAATGGCAAATAAGCCCAACACAGATTACCAGTGGGTCGCAACTCTTAAGTGCATAGTAGACCACTGGCCTAGTTTTTCAGACTACTGACCCTTTAATTGTTGTGCAGAGAACTGTTCGCTTACACACATAATGTTTTTTTACTGAAAGCTGCTGTGGGGCACACAAGACTGGAATAAGTCCGACACGGGCTATCATCTTGTTAACATTTGGTGAAGAGACCTCTTTGAAGTTGGCAAGAATTGTTTTACATTTGTATTCATGTTAGACTATGGATACTAAATTGTAGCAGCTCACGGCTGATACATACCATAGATGCGCAAGGTTAAGCTTCCTATGGTAGGATAGATTTGTATAAATGGTGTGAACGATGCATTATGTGAAATAACTAAAGTGAAAAATTGATTAATCTCTATATTTTTCATTTGTCCATTCGTGTCTCTTTATTTTAGTGAACATAGTCCAGCTCAGAGGTATAGAAAAAATATGTGGTTCCTACATTTTAAAGGGATTGTCCACTACCTGGACAACTTATATTATTAATGAAGTAGTCACTGACATTGGGGGACAAGCAGCCACTCCTTTCACTTGCAAAAACCCGTTGACAAGTTCCATTTAAATGGTCTGTGACCAGTGGCAGATGCCAAATGTTAAAGGGGTTGTCCATTACCTGGACACCCCCTTTTTAGATTAAGTGAACCACCATGTATGTATGTATATGTGTATATATATATCTCTATATCAGACCAAAACTTTGGACACACCTTCTCAATTAAAGATTTTTCTGTATTTTCATGGCTATGACAATTATACATTCACACTGAAGGCATCAAAACTATGAATTAACACATGTGGAATTATATACTTAACAAAAAAGTGTGAAACAACTGAAAATATGTCTTATATTCTAGGTTCTTCAAAGTAGCCACCTTTTGCTTTGATGACTGCTTTGCACACTCTTGGCATTCTCTTGATGAGCTTCAAGAGGTAGTCACCAGAAATCTTCCAACAATCTTGAAGGAGTTCCCAGAGATGCTTAGCACTTGTTGGCCCCTTTGCCTTCACTCTGCGGTCCAGCTCACCCCAAACCATCTCGATTGGGTTCAGGTCTGGTGACTGTGGAGGCCAGGTCATCTGGCGTAGCACCCCATCACTCTCCTTCTTGGTCAAATAGCCCTTACACAGCCTGGAGGTGTGTTTGGGGTCATTGTCCTGTTGAAAAATAAATGATGGTCTAACTAAACGCAAACCGAATGGAATAGCATGCCGCTGCAAGATGCTGTGGTAGCCATGCTGGTTCAGTATGCCTTCAATTTTGAATAAATCCCCAACAGTGTCACCAGCAAAGCACCATCACACCTCCTCCTCCATGCTTCATGGTGAGAACCAGCCATGTAGAGTCCATCCGTTCACCTTTTCTGTGTCGCACAAAGACACAGTGGTTGGAACCAAAGTTCTCAAATTTGGGCTCATCAGACCAAAGCACAGATTTCCACTGGTCTAATGTCCATTCCTTGTGTTCTTTAGCCCAAACAAGTCTCTTCTGCTTGTTGCATGTCCTTAGCAGTGGTTTCCTAGCAGCTATTTTACCATGAAGGCCTGCTGCACAAAGTCTCCTCTTAACAGTTGTTGTAGAGATGTGTCTGCTGCTAGAACTCTGTGTGGCATTGACCTGGTCTCTAATCTGAGCTGCTGTTAACCTGCGATTTCTGAGGCTGGTGACTCGGATAAACTTATCCTCAGAAGCAGAGGTGACTCTTGGTCTTCCTTTCCTGGGCGGTCCTCATGTGAGCCAGTTTCTTTGTAGCGCTTGATGGTTTTTGCAACTGCACTTGGGGACACTTTCAAAGTTTTTCCAATTTTTCGGACTGACTGACCTTCATTTCTTAAAGTAATGATGGCCACTCATTTTTCTTTACTTAGCTGCTTTTTTCTTGCCATAATACAAATTCTAACACTCTATTCAGTAGGACTATCAGCTGTGTATCCACCAGACTTCTGCACAATACAACTGATGGTCCCAGCCCCATTTATAAGGCAAGAAATCCCACTTATTAAACCTGACAGGGCACACCTGTGAAGTGAAAACCATTTCCGGTGACTACCTCTTGAAGCTCATCAAGAGAATGCCAAGAGTGTGCAAAGCAGTCATCAAAGCAAAAGGTGGTTACTTTGAAGAACCTAGAATATAAGACATATTTTCAGTTGTTTCACACTTTTTTTTGTTTAGTATATAATTCCACATGTGTTAATTCATAGCTTTGATGCCTTCAGTGTGAATGTACAATTTTCATAGTCATGAAAATACAGAAAAATCTTTAAATGAGGTGTGCCAAACTTTTGGTCTGTTATATATATATATATATTTTACATGCTTGCTGTAGTTGGTATAAAATGGACTGACTCCTAAAATATATAATAAACTGGGTACAGTAGTTCAATGTAGGATGTGCTGTAAATGTTTTCATAAGAATTTGGGAAAGTTATGAAATGTTCTGTTCCTGATCTAAGGATTTAGGCTTTTAGTTGACATAAATCTGTTCTGCAATGTCTGTACATGCTCAGTACTGAGGCCGTGCTGTGGAGTCAGGGAAATTGAGTCGGCACCGTTCCAGCAATGTTGGTGCCACGGTTTGAGTTACATTATGTCTCGTGAGCAATGCAGCCAATCAGAGGTTATTATTGGGCTGCTGCGCTCTTACTTCACTCTGAAAAATATCAGACAAACAGAAGGCGTAAGAACGCGGGAGCCCAAGTAGTGGACTCTGGCTGCATTGCTCACGAGGCTTAACTACGGGCGTAACAACACTTAGAAGAAGCAGTACTGGTTCGTCTAAACTGATAATTCTGCTGACTTCTGAATCCCCTTCAGCACACGCACTATGCCCTGCGAGGATTTGCTGGCTTCTGAGCCGGGAACGGTGATGTATGCGTTATGTTCATACTCCCGGTCAGGGCCCATCTATTGGGCGTGGCCTCGCTCCATACACTTGTATAGAGCAAGTCCGTGCCAACTGGACTTCCGCATCGCTGCGGCCTTACTCAATAGACGTGTATTGAGCAATGCCGCGCCCACTAGATGGGCTTATGTGGGGAGTATGTATAACGAATACATCACCGCCATTCCCGGCTCAGAAAGCACACAGTGCGTGCGCTAGGGGGTATTCAGAAGGCTTCATCAATTTAGACCGGACAACCCCTTTAAAACCCTAGCAGTTTTGGCACAGGTTAGATGGCTATTTAAGTTCAGGGACATAACTGCTGCATCTCCCTACAACTTCTCCTGTTACCATAGGAATAGAGCTATACGGCACTTGAGCTAAATAATCCTGATGAATACTTAGCCCTACTATGAATTGCCCCCACTTATGTTCTCTATATGCAGCCTGCAAAGATAGTCTCCCCCCGATACTCCCTGCCCCCCCTACACTTGGCCCTGTAGTCTTTCCATCTTTATTCCATGCCCTCCATAAATTGTAGTAGAGATAATTTTTGACCCCTTGCCTGGCTTTCTTTGCTACACTAGTTTGACCAGTTTAATAAAAATTGAACCTAAAAAAGACTACAGATGCCATAAATCTAAAAACCTATAGCTTTATTATTAGCATGTATGGACATTTAAAGCATGTGCGGTCATACAGACATGTTTAGTGATGGTCTCTGTATCCAGGCCGTCAGCAATAATGTGTCATCACATGAGATTGCTGCATCTGTCATGTTGATATAAGAAAGAATTAGAAGCAGCACAGAAGTCACAAAATAAATTCAGTGATAACAGAAATGCGAAAAATCCATCAAATCTGTCCATGTGGCATACAACAGTGGAGTGGAGCCCTGCCTGTGGCTGTTAACCTGCTAAATCCTGCTATCAATCTCTGAAAGCGGCATTTAACCACTGCCGACAGGTGGTTTGTCATGACAGCTCGGGGTCGTCTGAAGACCCCTGTACCTGTCATTACGATCCTCCTGTGAAAGCCAGCCCGTGGCTGGCGTTCATAGGAGATTGTGATTTTTCTCTATAGCACAAGCAATCAGATCATTGCAGCTTCAAGTCCCCTAAAGGGACTATTAAATCCAGTAAAAAAAAAATCCACCCAAAAAGCAATTATGAAATTGCACTTTTTTTCAAACCCTCCATAAGCCATATGGCCATATAGATGGAAAAATAAAAAAAAGTTATAACTCTTGGCAGATAGGGATGATAAAAATAGAAAAATGAAAAATGGCCATTGCAAGAATGTATGTATGTATGTAATTTTTTTTTTTTTTTTTGGGCCAAAAATGTCCAGCCCTAACCCCCCCCCCCCCCAGTGCAGGTACATATGGTTTCAAAGTTAGGTTTCGTATGACTTTCACATCAGATGTCATTAAAAAAAGCTATAATTTTTATTGGGGGACAAGCACTTATACAGCTTTACCACTGCTTCCATATGTAAAAATGTGCTGACAGGTTCCTTATAAGCGCTGTTATGGAGTATGTCCGAGCATTTCTACTACAGATCACAGTTCTCTGACCAACCCCCTTGTCCTCCCTGAACCTGGCACAACATGGCATTTGATAAAATATGCCCTGCTTATAAGTCACTGCCATGTGCTTCATTCCAAGGAAATGAATTCACAACTGATCTAGTACATTACACCTGGGTTAGGAGTAAGTGGCCGAATACCCTACAATGAAGGAGTGAAGTGTTCATAAGATTCTTATAATGTGGCTTTCTACAGGGAGGGCAGAAATCTGCCATGACGCTTATTGAAGTGAGTTCCTCTGCCTGGAGGGATTAGAGCAGTCAGATGACGGCCTGCTGACTGGTCACCCGGCTCATCACCTGAAGCTCACATCCTCCAGCCTTAGCTGCTGTCTGGATTTTATGCTCAGGACACCAATAAATCGCAGTGTGACCAGTCATATTTGTGTCTGTTTCTAGCTATGGATGGTACTAGACAGGAGAACTGTGGTAGGCATCTCTTCATTTATTCCCATCTTAGTTTAATCACAGCTGTAAATTTGACTCTTCCCTAAAAGAGACTAACTTGCTGTCCTTTTTCTCCCCATGGCAGGGAGACTGGATGTGATTTACTGATCTCAGTTTACTATATTCTTGCATAGATATGACCTGCATCTGAGATTTGCCTTTTTTTCCTCTGTGAATGATTTTGAGATTAATTTCCAGTAATTGTCGTCTGTTTTTAGCTCTGATCAGCCTCTCATTTGGCGGAGCCATTGGTCTGATGTTTCTGATGCTGGGGTGTGCGCTGCCTCAGTATAGGTAAGTGGCCTTGATCCTTATTGACCCTTGCTAAATATGTATTGTAGTTTCTGGTGGAAGTTAGTAAATACGCCTATATATAGATGTTATATATTCTATTATATAGTACAAATGGAAGAAAGGGATAATTAGGATGGGGACAAGGGGTATAATAGTACTGCCAAGTAACAGAAGTCTTGGGCCACGGCCCCACTATCAGTATTCTGTCAGTATTTTTTCTCAAGAGTGGGTGATAAATGCAGAATTGGTGACTTGTTTCTATTATACCTTTTCTCTGATTGTTCCTCACCTGGTTTTTGCTCCCACTCCTGAGAAGAAATACTGATAGTGGGGCCGTGGCCTTTTTAAAAATTTCTGAACTTAGGATTTTAAACCATCGATGATTAGAAACTGGAAATCCACCCATAAGTGATCTTCATCTACGACTCTATGGAGTGGTGCCTTTGTCTGTATCTGGAGGCATGTATTGTGGGATGCTGTTTCACTCTTTAGCCTTGTTATAATGTGCTTCTCAGCTTTTCTTGTGTCCTTTTTTCCCCTTATCTTCTGCAGTCAGTATCTGCCACTGTTTGTCCTGTTTTTTTACGTTTTGGCACCGATTCCATACTGCATAGCAAAAAGAGTGGTAGATGACACGGATGCTGCAAGTAATGCATGCAAGGAGCTGGCCATCTTTCTCACAACTGGCATCGTGGTCTCTGCTTTTGGACTCCCTATTGTTTTTGCAAGAGCAAACTTGGTAAATACTGAACATGTTTTGCATCGTAGTTTGGGTTTTCTATACATATAATGTGTAATATTGTTCTGTGTGCTGGAAACTAGAGCAATTTCCTGCTAGTTTGATATTCCTTACAGCGTTGATTTGTTACTTTCAATGTACTTTTACTGGGTTCTTGTGTGCTGACAATCCACTCCCTGTATTAGTTTGACTTGGGCCTTTTAAATGTGACTTAAGGGCCCTTTCACGCAGCATTTTTTGGTCCTGTCGGAGCTTGCGTCCAGGCAGCCCACAACCTCTCCCTCCACCCCACCTCCCCCCGCAAAACAAAATTTGGACAAATGTGCTACGGGGCCATAGACTATAATGGTGCCCACAGAGTCAATGTGAGCTCTGACGTGCATAATTCTGGAGTCAAACACTCAGACATAGTAGACTGCATCTGAGGTTTGCCTCCAGTAGGCGTATATGCCCAAAAATGATGCACGTCAGAGGACAGATTGACTGACTGTCGGCATCTTTGTAGCCTATGGCCCATAGCGCATATGTCCAAATATAAATTTGCGGGGGAAGAAAGGGATAGTGGGGTTTCAGTCATAAGCCCCGACTGGACCAATGAATGTGGGCAGTAACACTGTGTGAAAGGGCCCTTAGTTTTCTGACCTCTTCAGTCAGTGATCTTCAGTATGCTGTAACATAGAAATATGCCTCTGATATCCCAATAGTCCTTAGTATTCAAGATTGCATTAGATTCACAACTTTGGTGTGTTCTATTATCATTGTAATCTAAGTTCAGTTTATTAGGAACAGAAGGGTTTTACTTTTCTGTTGAAAACACATGGCAGTCTTTGTTTTTTTTTTTTTTTTTGAACAAGCTCTTTATTTTGTGCCATTTTATTCATGCACTCTTCAAGTTCTGTTGTGGAGCCTATGAATAAAAAAGTTAGCAAGAAATGCCGTACACAAAGCTGCAATTTGTTAAAACGAGGCATAAACCTAAACACGATTGGGGAGGTTATGATGAGCCCTGCACCTCAGTTGTTTTTTCTGTCCAGCCACATGTGACAAACCTTTTATCATTTACCTTTTTCCACCAGCCTCATGTTGAAAGGTTTTATGATGAATGTAATGAAGATTATTTATTTATGCCACTAATCTCTTGTCCACAGATTCGCTGGGGAGCATGTGCGCTTGTCCTGACGGGAAACACGGTCATCTTTTCTACCATTTTAGGCTTCTTTCTAGTGTTTGGTAACAATGATGATTTCAGTTGGCAGCAGTGGTGAAGTACAATGCCAGAAATGAACTCTACAAAACGACCATGATCCTGACTCCAGCGACAACCCATTCAGCCAGTGAAGGGACTAAGCACAGATCTAACTGGCATCAGCATGTGGAGTCCCGTCATTGTTTAATCATGCTTTTGCCATGAACATGCAGAATGGCTTACCAGGAATCTACTTAAAGAGATAGAAACCTGCTTCCTTGATGTGTTCTGTTCAGTGTTCATACCTCTTATGTAGCTTTAAATATTTATTTTTTTATATATAATTTTTTTTTTTCATTCCATTTCATAGTCAGTCTCTATGTATTAAGTAGTTGTCAAAGAAAAATGCCATAGAAAATGCACTTTTTATTTAGGGTGTTAATATAATTTTTGTGTTTCATTCTATCATAGCCATGCTTATGACTGAAATAAGCATTGTACTTTTGTTTTTTATTTATTTTAAGAAGATTTTCAGCCTGAATGTGTGCCCTACTTTTTTGTTTGTTTTTTGTTTCTGAGAATTGTAAATTTTAAATGAACTAATTCCCTTTTCCGTTAGCTTAAATGAAGTAAAAAAAATAAAAATGCCAGTAGAAGTAGTTTTTGCAGCGAAGCACATTCATAAGGACAGAAAAAATGGACTACTTCTAGGTTGGGAGGAGGGGTGGTGGTAGGCGTTGAATTAGCTGGTACTCTGAGCAAAGACTGTCCAAATCTGTAGAAAGGGGGAACGGATTTATTCTAGCCTGGGCTGATCAACGACGATTGGGCTGGTTTCTCATAGCCATAGTATGATTACAAATTAGGATCCATATTACATATGTAAACCTTATCCCCAGTCTGGCTCAGTAGAACCGTGGCAGTTTTATCACAGACTTCTATATTGATTTAAGTAGAACTATAAGGGATCAGGTTTCTGTCCATAATATCATGGTCATGTTAAAACGGTACAGGAAGAGTTTAAAGGGAGTGTCACCCCCCCCTGGGCGACATCAGACCTCTACTATGGGCATACGGGGTATGGAAAAGTAAATCTATACTTGCCTGTATGGTCCATAGCAGAGGTCTGATTGCAGAGAAATCTGGTTTTATAAAGTCTGTTTTCCAGAGGCAAACCCCTCCTATCTGCTTACTAGTCTCCTAAATCGCTGCCTCTATGCTAAATTACCATATCCCCCTCTCCCCTGCACGTCGTAGAGCAGGGCACGTCACAGGGCCCTATCTCCCCTTATGCGCAAAGCGCCGATTCCATGGAGCACGCTTTGTTTCCCTGCGGCCCCGTTTGGCTGCGTACTGCCAGCGGAGCAGAAGTCTCAGTGACTCGACTCACCGTCGATTGCACAATACAAGTCTGCGGCGCAGTACGCAGCCAAACGGGGCTGGAGGGAAACAAAGCGCGCTCCATGGGAGTGGCACTTTGTGCAGGAGGGGAGGCAGAGCAGGGCACGTCACAGGGCCCTCTGATGTGCAGGGGAGGGGGGAATATGGTAATTGAGCACAGAAGCGGCGATTTAGGGGAATAGTAAGCAGATAGAAGGGGTTTGCCTCTGGAAAACAGACTTCATAAAACCAGATTTCTCTGCAATCAGACCTCTGCTATGAGCCATACAGGTATGTATAGATTTACTTTTCTATACCCCGTATGCCCATAGTAGAGGTCTGATATAGCCCAGGGGGGTGACACATTCCCTTTAAATAAAACGCCCTGTATCTTGGGTCTGTCGTTAATTAGCTACCTGATGCATACATTTATATTAGTGGGATGATCCTTGCATACAGATATTCCTCTGAGTGTACCATAATAGTCAGGACGCACATCTTACAGGTTTTTTTTTGTTGGTTCCACTTTCACTGATTTAGGTTCAATAGCCAATGAACAAATCATGCATACATGTCACAATGTCACCAATTTTCTAAGAAAACATTTTTCTAAAGGTGCTCTTGACATGAAATTCTCACCAGAAGTCGGTAACAACCCATCCAATCCACACAGACAAATCAAACCGTAGATCTCCATAAATTGTGGGTAATAATGAGAAATGACACAGGGAAAAAGTATTGAACACGCTTACTGGAATTTATTTATTTAATACTTCGTACAAAAACCTTTGTTGGTCATGACCGCTTCAAGATGCTTTGCGTATGGAGCAACTAGTTGCATGCATTGCTCCGGTGTGATTATGGCCAATTCTTCCACACAAACACTCTTCAAATCCTGAAGGTTCAGTGGGCTCCTACTATGAACGCTGAGCTTTAGTTCCTTCCATAAATTTTCTATTAGTCAGGTCCGGTAATTGGCTGGGCCATTTTAGCAGCTTTATTTTCCTTCTCTGAAACCAATTGAGTTTCCTTGGTTGTGTATTTGGGATAATGGTCTTGCTGAAATGTGTACCCTTGTTTCATCATTATCCTCATCCTGGTAGATGGCAGCAGATTGTTATCAAGAATGTCTCGCTACATTTGTCCATTCATCCTTCCTTCAATATGAAGTTTGCCAGTACCGTATGCTGAAAAACAGCGCCACACCATGAAGTTCCCACCTCCAAACTTCACTGTGCAGTGCCTTTTGGCCTCCAAACATGGTGTGGATTATAGTATCAAAAACGCTCAATTTTGATCTCATCTGACGAGACTATATTCTCCTAGTATTTCATAGGCTTGTCTAAATGTTGTTGAACAAACTTTAAACTCGCTTGAACATGCTTTTTGTTAAGCAATGGAGTCCTGCGTGGTGAGCATGCATACATGCCATGGAGGTTCAGTGCATTACTTATTGTTTTCTTTGAAACAGTTGTTCCTGCTGTTTCCAGGTCTTTTTGTAGCTCTCCACAGGTTGTCTTTGGCTCTACAACTCTTCTGATAATTCTTTTCACTCCTTTGTCTTAAATCTTGCGGAGAGCACCCAGTTGCAGCCAGTTTATCGTGGAATGATGTTCTTTCCACTTCTGGACTATGACCCAAACGGTGCTCACTGGAACCTTCAGTAGTTTAGAAATTCTTCTGTAACCAATGCCATCAGTATATTTTGCAACAATTAGGTTGCAAAGGTCTTGAGATGGCTCACTGGGTTTACCCATCATGAGATGTTTCCTGTGTGGCACCTTGGTAATAATACACCTTTTTATAGACCATCAGTCGCACCATCTGCTAGAAAGCAATACTGCCACTTATTTTTTTTTTTACTAATTACAGATAAATTTCAGCTGGTGTCATTACTTTACATGTGTTGGTTTGTTTTTTTTTTTTGGGGGGGGGGGGGGGGGTTTGCACCTCTTTCTTCTTATGGTCAATACTTTTTCCCTGTGTTATTTCATACTGTTAATTTATGGACATCTATGTTTTATTTAAGTATTTGCCCTTGTGAATTGGATGGGTTTTTACTGACATCTGGTGAGAATTTCATGTCAATCGTACCTTTAGAAATATGTTTACTTAGAAAATTGGTCACATGTTCAATACTTATTTCACCCGCTGTGTATATTAGGTGGTGACAATTGACTTGCTTGGCAAACTTTCATCTAACATGTATTTTTGCCACCTATAAAGCATTGTCTTAATAATGTGACTATTATCTACCTATTGAGTGGTTGTTTAGGTACTGTAAGTAATTTTCATATGAAAAAAGGTTTAAAAACACCACACACACACACACACACACACACACACACACACACACACACACACACACACACACACACACACACACACACACACACTACTGTTCAAAAGTTTGGGGTCACCCAGACAATTTTGTGTTTTCCATGTAAACTCATAATTTTATTTATCAAATGAGTTGCAAAATGAATAGAAAATGTAGTCCAGACATTGACAAGGTTAGAAATAATGATTTTTTTTATTTGAAAGAATAACTTTCTTCTTCAGGCTGCGTGCCCACTATGCGTTTTTCAAGCTTTTTTGCCGCGGAATTTCTGCAGCGAAAACTCTTGGTAATACGTGCCCTATGGTCCCCAATGATAATCCGCATGTGCTGTACACATGCTGCGGAAATTTCCGCTGCGGATTATCATTGCGGAAAAATACGCAGCATGTCCATTAATTTTGCGGACACTAAACATAATTGCCGCCATTGACTTGCATTGATTCGCTTAATATCCGCATGACTACATGTGCACATGCGGATATTAAGCAATTCAATGTGCGGATGGTACCCGGGTCTGGAGAAGAGGAGACTCTCATCCAGACCCGGGTACCGTGGTACCTGTTAAAAAAAAATAAAATAATTAAAAAAAAAACAAAAAAAAAAAAAAACATTATACTCCCCTTCTGATGGCCCCTGGTCTCCGTAGCGATGCGTCCTCGCTCCCCGGCCGCTCGCGATGGTCTAAAAAGACCTACCATGACATCATTTAGTCATGTGATTGGTCACGCGACTAAATGACATAATGGAAGGTCCTTTTAGACCATCACGAGCCGTCGGGGAGACCGAAGAAGGCGACCGGGGGCCATCAGATGGTGAGTATAATGTGTTTTTGTTTTTTTTTTTTACTAACTTGGTCACACTATATAAAATCCATGCTGGTTGCATGTAGTGTTACCAAGTTGTCAAGCACTCTCTAAGTGATGCTAAAATCGCTTGGAAAAGCGCTTGATAACCCGCATGCTGAAATGCATGCAAAAACGCTTGACAAACGCTTCTACCTGGCAGGAAAAAACGCATGTAAAATCCGCATGCGTTTTTCCTGCCAGGGAGATGCGGAAAAAATCTGCAGCATTTCTGCATCGTGGGCACTAAGCCTAAAACTTTGTTTTCGTCAAAGAATGCTCACTTTGCAGCAATTCCAGCATTGCAGACCTTTGGCATTCTAGCTGTTAATTTGCTGAGGTAATCTTGAGAAATTTCCCCCCATGCTTCCTGAAGTCCCTCCCACAAGTTGGATTGGCTGGATGGGCACTTTTTGCGTACCATACGGTCAAGCTGCTCCCACAACAGCTCAATGGGGTTGAGATCTGGTGACTGCGCTGGCTCCATTACAGATAGAATACCAGCTGCCTGCTTCTTCCCTAAATAGTTCATGCATAATTTGGAGGTGTGCTTTTGGGTTATTGTCCTGTTGTAGGATAAAATGGGCTCCAATCAAGCGCTGTCCACAGGGTATGGTATGGTATGGTATGGCATGGCATTGCAAAATGGAGTGATAGCCTTCCTTATTGAAAATTTCCATTTACCTTGTACAAATCTCCCACTTTACCAGCACCAAAGCAACCCCAGACCATCACATTACCTCCACCATGCTTGACAGATGGCATCAGGCACTCTTCCAGCATCTTTTCAGTTGTTCTGCGTCTCACAAATGTTCTTCTTTGTGATCCAAACACCTCAAACTTTGATTCGTCTGTCCATAAAACTTTTTTCCAATCTTCTTCTGTCCAATGTCTGTGTTCTTTTGCCCATATTAATCTTTTCCTTTTATTAGCCAGTCTCGGATATGGCTTTTTCTTTGCCACTTTGCCCTGAACGCCAGCATCCCGGAGTCGCCTCTTCACTGTAGACGTTGACACTGGCATTTTGCGTGTACTATTTAATGAAGCTGCCAGTTGAGGAGCTGTGAGGCGTCGATTTCTCAAACTAGAGACTCTAATGTACTGGTCTTGTTGCTCAGTTGTGCAGCGGGGCCTCCCACTTCTCTTTCTACTCTGGTTAGAGCCTGTTTGTGCTCTCCTCTGAAGGGAGTAGTACACACCATTGTAGGAAATCTTCAGTTTCTTGGCAATTTCTTGCATGGAATAGCCTTCATTTCTAAGAACAAGAATAGACTGTCGAGTTTCACATGAAAGTTCTCTTTTTCTGGCCATTTTGAGAGTTTCATAGAACAAACAAATGTAATGCTCCAGATTCTCAACTAGCTCAAAGGAAGGTCAATTTTATAGCTTCTCAAATCAGCCAAACCATTTTCAGCTGGGCTAAAATACTTGTGCAAGGGTTTTCTAGGGTTTTCTAAACATCCATTAGCCTTCTTACACAGTTAGCAAACACAATGTACCATTAAAACACTGGAGTGGTGGTTGTTGGAAATGGGCCTCTATACACCTGTGTAGATATTGCAATAAAAGCAAGACGCTTGCAGCTAGAATAGTAATTTACCACATTAATGTAAAGAGTGTATTTCTGATTCATTTAATGCTAGCTTCATTGAAAAAAAAAAGTGCTTTTCTTTCAAAAATGACACTTCTAAATGACCCCAAACTTTTGAACGGAAGTGTATATATATTTTTTAAACATTTTTTTTTTTTTCATATGAAAATTACTTACAGTACCTAAACAATCACTCAATAGGTAGATAATATAAAATTTGGTATATATATATGTCTCCCAGTATGAACTTATCTCCAGAATTGGGGTACCCCCAATCCTCAATTCTGACTGATACCCAGTTGCTGTGACAGAGTGGCCATGCATGCGCCAGCTCTGTTCACTTCGATGGGAGTTCTCAATACAGCTAAGCTAACTCCCACAGCGGTAAATGAGGGAGCTGGCATGTGTAACTGCGGTTGGGGACCAGTCAGGCCAAGGCACCCTTGTAAATTAGACAGGTTCTACTACTCGGCTTGGCCCTGCATCTATTAGACAATTATGGCATATCTTGTTGATGTGCCATAAGGGGGTTGTTTCACAACAGACATTTAAGAGTGTTTTTGATCTGCTTAGAATCACTGACTGAAATAGTAACTTTATTAAAAATGCCCCATCTAACCCAGGGCTGTCTGTGAAGTCTGTATAAAATAGACCGACTCCTAAAATACATAATAATTTGGGTTCACTAGTTCAATGCAGTATGTGCTGTAAATTTTTTCTATTCTTGATCTAAGGATTTAGGCTTTTAGGTGAGATGAATCTTTGCTGCACTTTATGTACATGCTCAGTAGGGGGACAGGGCTGTGGAGTGTGAGTTGTAGAGTTGAAGGTTTGGCTTACCAACGCCACAGCCCTGCTCTAACCAGCGGAGTCTTGCTAAAGATACGATCACATGCTGGTCATGTAACCACATAAATGTGATGTTGCAAAGGGCAATCTGTACCTGCTGCCATATTGTTTCCATCTGGCTGTAAGTTGTGTGCACCAATTACCTAGGACATTTTTGGTTAAGGTCTGTATAGATTGGGAAGCGGTGTATAGCGTGATGCAGGTTGTGTTTCACTAGCTTTTATGTTCTGTTACATCTTTACATGTGCACTTCTATTATGTAACCATGTCAAACGTGGTCCATACACGCTGAAGTGAGTATTGTTATCATGACTGAATGTTCTACTCTTGGATGAAGCACTTGCAAATCCCTGTGTCTAAATGCAATCTGACCAAAAAATCTAGGTTGGCCTAAATATAGAAGAGCTGCTTTTATTACTTCTAATGTCTCTGCCAAAATGGTGGCCATTTGTCCTGCTCGCAAAAGTGAATGTCTCGTGTCCTGTCCATTAAAGTGTTTTGCATATTATCATTCTTCCAAGAATATTACTCTCCAGCGCCACCTATTGGAGATAGTTACTGTAGGTCACTGTGATCCCTGTAATTATCCTAACTTTGGATATTGATCCAAAGCTAAAGAATGATTTCTCACACCCAGTCAAGCAGTATCCTACTCTGCACTGATGAGTGTTACAAACCCTGAAACAGCTGTCTACAGATGGAGGTGGTTTCCTTTTAGGAGGAGACTGGTTTGTGTGAATATCCTCAGTCATGTAGTAAGGCCTAGATATAGGATTGGCTTTCACTTATAGAGTAGCTATCTCCAATTGGTGACTCTACCGGGCATTTTCCTCTGGAACAAGGCTAGATTGCAACCCAGTTTCAAAGTATTGTCTAGGGCTGGTGTGGGGAACATTTTTTTTTTTTTTTCTGCCAAGGGCCATTTGGATCTTTCGGGGGCTGTACAAAGTGCACTTTAACTCTGCCCACTAAGTACATCCTGCCGTTGGCACAGGTGTCAGTATGTAATCTTTATGGCAACGCTCCTCAGCGTTCAGTAGTGAACACTGAGTACATGCTCACAGAGCAAGAAGAAATTATACGGCCAGTCGCCATCAAAATACAGCTGCTGGCCCAAGTACTATGGTCCCCGGCAATCTGCCCGAGGGCCAGGTAAGAGTGGCCCATGGGCCTGAGGTTTCCCAGGGATGGTCTAGGGGGTAAAGTTTCGCCTTGAGAATGCTGAGCTGATGTAGGCAATGCTCCCTGGGAAAAAGATATGCAAAGTAGTCCTGGAGCACTTAAAGTCTAGATGGATTACCATAGTCAAGCTTTCACACCCCAAAGTTGAAGCTGGCTTTTTGGGTCCATGTTAGGGTTTTAGACTACACCCTTCCAATGTAGAAATGCCTACTATATGCTACCGTCCATCTGAAAATGACTTTTGTCTGCATTTACAGAATTAACATAGATTTCTCTCTGACTGTGGCGACTATGTAGGGGTCACTGAGGATCTCCTTTCCAGCATTAGTGATAACATACATGTGTATGTGTCCTGTATACTTCTGATATATCCTGTAGTTTTTACACTGACGCGCTTAGTAAGTTTGCACAGCACAACTTTGTATTTAAAGTTCTCTAGTCTTTCATGCTGAAAGCGATGTTCAGACACGTTCTCAGGGCTACGCAGAATGGCTGTTGGCTTTCATGCAGTACATATTTTGCGTGTGACAAGCAATCGAGCCATGCGTTGGAAGCACAGCAGCTGATCATATATTGCAGCTTATAATGGCTCGCATGTTATTTTTTTGATTATTACTGCCTATAGCTTCCTATATCCTGTGTCTTCATCTCTTGTTCAAGATGTATTTATCCCTTAGAGTTGAATTTAAAGGGGATATGCGGGACTGTGCGTCAGCACTAGCAGGCAGGTAGTTGCTACCTACCTGCCTGTTGTGCCTGGCGCCATTTATTGCTGGCACAGAATGGTCATGGACTGCTCCTACCGGCGATTCAGCTGCCTGTGCTGACGTCACGTCGACAGAGCGGAAGATTCTTTTCCGCTCCGCTCTGTTGATGGGGTCTGATTCTGATTCCCGCTGCCTAACTGGGGGAGCTGACTGTCAAAGAGAATGATGTTGGAAGCCACATCCTGTCGACAGAGCAGGGTGGAAAAGATGCAGGAGCGTTCTGTACCGGCAATGTACGCCGCCGGGCACAACAGGCAGGGAAGTAGCAACTACCTACCTGTTTGTGCTTAGGCACATTTTTTGTTTTTCACAAAGTCCCGGATATCCCCTTTTAAGTTTATATGGCTATTTTAGGGTTTTGCCATTATTATCTAAGTTACCTAGTGCATGTTTTTCATAGATCTGGTGTTTCATAACTGTTTTCTGGATGTACAGCTTGGTTTGACTCTTGATACCCAGCTGCTCCTCATTGGTTTGTTCTGAATCATTGGCTCCTGTCTTGTAGAACATGGATTGTGTAGATGGGGGGCCTCTCTCTAATCAGCCAGAGCTTCAGCAAAGCCGACTCTGTATCATGTTGGCACTGGCATAGACTGATTATTACCAGGGCATCAACATTTAGTAAGATCATTGTTGAAAAACTATAGATGTAGCCAGTAGGTGTGTTACAAAAGCATTTACTCCTTAGTGGGGTTGTACTGGAGTAGATAAACCTAGCTTCCAGGAATAGTCACACGTGTCTACAGGTAGTGTCTCATACTGTAGCCCAGGTGCATTAAGTAAGCGGATATTTGCTACAGTACCATACACAATCTATGTATAGAGATGGCGCTGTTTTTCTAGTTTTGCGTAACCACCTTTAAAATTTGAGAAAGTAAAGTAATTGTCTTCTATGTTTAGTAATTATACTAAAGAGTCAGGAATAGAAGGGTTGTCCCACGATTAAACATTCATTTTCTTTGTTGGGTCGTCAAGCAATTTTCCGTCTGAACTTTTTTTTCTTAGAAGTTTTCCTGTGTATAGTTATTACTGTTACGTAGTTGTAATAAAGCTCGCCACTCAGAACATCTGCCGCCGCTGTTGAGAAGAAGCTGATTCTAAAGGCCCCCAGGCACGTTAGATGGGGTATCTATCAGCGACTTTCTCCTCACTGTCCATTTAAAACACATGAATTTTTAGCCGAGGCGAATGTTTATGTGCATGGGTGAACCAGGGGAGGGATGTCGGCCGAACATGGTTATCACATGGGAATGACAAGCTTTCTGTGACCTGCACAACGGCAAAAATTATTTTGCTATAAAACACCAGTGATGTAACCTGAAACAGTAATATTTAGACTCCAGATCATTTTTTAAATTATTCCTATTCAACAGTTATTTATTTTGTTTGATCTAACCAAGAACTATTATTTAATAATCGTCTGACGAGCCCTTTAATTAGAACTGCGAAAAATGTAGTGGAGCCCTAAAACAATGTGTATTATAGTTCTGGTACTGCTGTGCACGGTACATACATATCCACAAAGTTTTCCTGTAATATGCACTGAAATATGCTTGTCTTCTATAAATTAATTTTTGGAAGAAATAAAGATTTACATTTTTTTGTTTTCAAGAGTTGTGTTTTACGTCTGCTCTGGTATGGAAAGAAACGTATACTTAAGACTGGAACTTCACGGCGACTTCGACTGCAATGCCTGTCGTGCAGCCATACTTTGCTATGTGTCACTGCTACCGGATCAAATGGGTCCCAAAAAGTCTGACGTGGTTGGACTTTTTGCCATTTAATTGTCTGGGTCAAAATGCAAAACAATTCACTTGTATTGCACTTTAATATAGCAGTGACACATAGTGAACTTTGGCCACGGCCAATGTCACCACACTTAGCCCTAGCCTTAACCTTACTAGTCATTTCAGGTGACTTCAAAATAAGCAGTCATGTGAAAATGAACAATAACACCATTTCTGGCCTTTGCATTACTTATATCCAGTAGTTGTCTCTATGCTAATGAGAAACACTTTGCTGTGATGTCTCCCATACACTGCACATACCTGCAAGAGTGATTCTAGCTCTCTTGTGCCTATGGAGGACATTCTAAAGCATCACTACGCAGTTTAGAGATGAATCCAGCACTGGGGTGAAATAAACACTAAAATGACGTAGCCCAAATTCAGTCATCTGTGAAAGAGATTCTGTGTATGGCATGGGCACGGGTTTCCCAACCAAAACTCAACAGCTTCATGTATGCCTAGGAGTATGCTGACTTCAGGTCAGGAGACCCGCGACCAGTCCATACATACCTGTCACGCAAGGTGTGGGAAAGACTAAGTGCAACACAGAGGGAAGAGGGGAAGGGAGCCCAGACGGCAGGGTAAGGTTGGAGTGGAGGAAGGAAGAGGGTGAGCACTAGTCAGTCCCCACTAGCAACTAAAGACGACACGGGGGGGGGGGGTAACTTAGCTTGAGCCGACTTCAGAGAGATTACACCAAACATCCTCCTAGAAGCAGGGAGGAAGTAAGCAGATTGCAGAAGCTCCAAGCCTTCACAAGGAAACTTGTGAATATTACCGCCACCACCCTGCTGCAAACAAAGTATTTAAACACCCAGGCCTAGGTGTCAATTAGCAGGAGGGAGGTAGCCGCTGGGTCCTACAGTGAGATTGATTTAAGAAGGTGTCTGTAATGTCAAACAAAGAGATCTTCTGCAAACAACTGCAGGGAGACTGTCTGTCACATCTGACACACCCGTGACAATACCAGTCTGAACACGGAAATTCAGCCTAACTGCTTTTTACTATTACGCGACTGTCCCGGATCTGTGTTTTGCTTCCCTCACTCCGGTCCTCTAGTAGCAAGTAGTTTGGCATGCTCTCGTGTTGTATTTCCTAGCTACATAAGGACTCCCAGGATACAAACCTGGGTCTTGGTATTAAGACTATGCGGTAACTCTTTGTTTTCTGTGCATAGTACTGGTCAGTGGTTTTCAGGACTTCGCCTTTTTGCAGCATCCAGTAGCCCCAATACATGTCTGGTCTCCAGAACTTCATGTTTGCTGCTTCCAGTAGTCCTGCTTCATGTCATCCTGCGGCTTCCAGGACTTTATTAAGACTTTTTGTTTGCCTTTGCTACGTGTCCACCTGTGACTTTCAGGATGCACCAGCATGCTGCACAGATGCCGTGTGCCCACGTAGCCCTTGGGCTTAGAGGATCCACCTCACCAAGTGAGCCTGCATTATTTAGCATTCACTGTGTACTTCCCTCCTTTTTCCATAGACCTCTTTAGGTAGCTGTAATCTAATCCCTCAGTGAGCTGGCAGTCCCTTCTTGATTTGTCCAAAATTATTTTAGCTGCTTTTCAGAGTTATATTGCAAAGTTTCTTATTTTGTAAGTTGAAACCGCAGTGGCCACTGAAGGTGCTCTAACACATTAGATAGAAAAAAAAATAGTGTTTCCACCATTCACAAGAGAATTTGGTTAGGCTGAGCACTTGTGTTTTCTGTAGAGAGAGCAAAATTAAAGGGGTTGTTCACCTTTTGGGGACTTTTACCTAAAACATGTATTTAGGGACAAAAGTAATTGGGTTTCATTAAAATTTTGCACCGTTTTGCTTTCACAGGATCTTTGTTTCCCTTCACAGTTAACTTTGGTCATAAATCAAATCAAAGGAGCTCCGAAAAAGAGAAAAGAGTTAGAAACTCTCCCATTGGAGAAAGAGTTCACTGATGGGTTCTCAGTAGTGTTGAGCCAGCATGCTCGACACTGCTCGGTACTCGCCCGAGCATCTCACTACTCAGGATGTTCGGCGAGCACCGAGCATTTCCGGGTTACTCGGGCGGGAGCTCTGGTCTCCGCCCTGCACGTTTTGTGCTTTTTACAGAGCCAATGAACATGCAGGGATTGCCAGCCAGTCACTGTAATACCGCAGCCATGTTGTTTGTGGGCATTACAGTGATTGGCTGGCCGCACAGCGTCACCTCGAGTATTTAAAACCGGGCGCCGCCATCTTGGACACAGTCGCTCCGGATCAGACAGTGTAGGGTCAGTGCTGCTGAGCTAGGGAGAGATTTATTCTCCGAAATAGTTAGTGTAGGGTCTCTAAAGCCTGCCAAATCAAACAAACAGTCCTTCTCAGGACTAATATCCATCCCAGATAGGCAGGCTGTATAGGAGACGCAGTGGTTATACCAGCAAACGCTGCATTACAGTCCTGTGTGCTAGACTTATCACCCCGGTCTCAGGGGCCAGGAAAAAATATTTTTTTTTCATCTAAATCCTGTATTTTTTTTTCCTCAGTCAGACTGTCCAAATACGCATCTTATTAACCTTTTGGTATCCCCCCCCAAAAAAATAAAAATTACGCCAGTAAATTAGAACTGTGATTTTGCAGTTCCACGGTTCAAATCTCCGTATTATCCAGCTTTTTACCTGTTTTAGGTAAAAAAAAAAAAAAAAAAATAGTGTCTCCCTGTCTGTTCAGTCACAAATATATCTGTTTAAAAGATTCTGGTGTAGGCCAGAGAAATAGAACTGTGGTTTTCCTCTTCCACGGTTCTAATCTTTTTATTACCCTTTTTCCATTGATAGTGCGAGTGTAAGCTATTTTACTTCATTTACAATGGGCAAGGCGCGTGGCAAGGGACGTGGAACTGGACGTTCTGGTAATGGTGCGTGTATAGGACGGGGCCGTGGTCAAGGTGAAAATGTGCCACAATCAACAGCCACATCTTCTCGCTCCCACTTCTTGACCGAATTACTAGGGAAGCACTCTACAACACCAGTATCGCGAACTGATCAGTGTGAACAGGTTATTAATTGGATAGCAGATAATACTTCCAGTTACCTGGGCACCACCACCTCCGGTCTATCTTCCACACGGTCAAGTTTTAGTAGCCGTGAGTCTCGACCGCATACTCCTCCTCACCCTGATGCTCCTTCCTCCCACCATGCCGAGTGTCGTCAGACAGCAACTGATCCCATACTTGGACACTCTGAAGAGCTGTTCACTGGTCCATTTCCATATTTGTGCCCCTCACCTGCTCCGCTTGAAGTGGTGGAAGAGTAGATCCCATGTAGCGATGCCCAACTATTTGAACAGCCATGGCCAGAGGAAGTCGACGCTGGCAATTTGTCACAAGAGGTGGACGATGACGGGACACAATTGCCACGAAGTGAGGAGGAGGATCGTGGTGCGCAAGTGGAAGAGGAGGAGGTGGTGGATGATCTAGTAACTGACCCAACGTGGAAGGAGGACACGCAGAGCGAGGCCAGCAGCACACAGGGGGAGGGAGGCAGAGTACCCCAACAGGCAGAAAGAAGCAGTGTGGTGGCC
Source organism: Phyllobates terribilis (assembly GCF_046119375.1). Lineage (NCBI taxonomy): Eukaryota > Metazoa > Chordata > Amphibia > Anura > Dendrobatidae > Phyllobates > Phyllobates terribilis. The sequence goes on from NW_027362761.1 coordinate 796,704,109, forward strand.
ACACAAAGAAGGCAGTCAACAGTTCCCCGTAACACCAACACGAGGGACATTGCCAGTTCAACCGGTAGGTCTTCCAGAGTCTGGAATTTTTTTAAAGACTCTACTGATAACCCCAAAAAGGCCATTTGTAACATCTGCCATGCCAGCATCAGCAGGGGTGACAAAACTACCAGCCTGACCACCGCCAGCATGATCAGGCACATGTCAGCAAAGCACCCGACTTTGTGGGGCGAACCCCAGAGTCCACGACCAGTGTCAGCGGGTGTCACCACTGCTTCTTCCGCTGTTGTGAGTGTAATAGATCCCCCTGTTGTGCGTGCAAGGCAATCCCATGTAAAGATGCACCCTCCTCTCAGTCTTCACTTGTTATGGCAGTTTCTCAAGAAACAGCATCAACGTCCACGTCCCACCGCAGCGTTCAATTGTCCATATCCCAGACCTTTGAACGAAAGCGCAAATTCGCAGCCAACGCCCCACAGGCCACAGTCCTAAATTCTCACATTTCACGACTGCTTGCGTTGGAAATGCTGCCTTTTAGGCTGGTGGAGACTTAATCCTTCCGCAACCTTATGGCCGCGGCCGTCCCTCGGTACTCGGTCCCCAGCCGACACTATTTTGCCCGGTGTGCCATCCCCGCACTACACAAGCACGTGTCCCAAAATATCTGCCGTGCCCTCAACAACGCAGTTACTGGGAGAGTCCACCTGACAACGGACACGTGGACAAGTGCTTGTGGCCAGGGACGGTACATCTCCCTGACGGCACACTGGGTAAACATAGTGGAAGCCGGGACCCAGTCGGACCTTGGGACCGCTGAACCTACATCCAGGCATGGTCGTGTGTGACAATGGCCATAGCCTGGTGGCGGCTCTGAGGCGAGACGAGATCACACACGTACCATGCCTGGCTCATGTGCTTCACCTCGTGGTTCAGCGGTTTCTTAAATCGTACCCCGATGTAGAGTACCAACTGCAACAATGCCGTCGATATTCAGGTCAGACTCCACACATAAGACCTCAGAAGTGGACCTGGATGTCTGACATATGTACCATGCTGACAAACTTTGAGGAGTCCACCAAGATGGTGAGTGGCGATGACGCCATCATTAGCGTCAGCATCCCACTTGTCTGTCTTTTGCAACGTTCTCTGCAGAGAATTAAAGAGGAGGCATTGCAGCCAGAGTATGATGAGATGGATCAAGAGGCCGTAGCGGGCGATTACACACAGCCCAGCCTCATCTCATCCCAACGTGCATTGGGGGACAATGAGGGAGAGGAGGAGGAGGAGGAGGAAGAACAGGAGCTGGTATCATGCGCTGTAGACAGTAGTACATGTACAACTGTCATACCGTCGGTTCAGCGTGGGTGGCCTGAAGACAGGGGGGAGGAGGAGAGCATGGTCAGTCGTCATCTTGGTGAGGACACGGAAGTCTTGCCCGTTACCAGTCTGGCACGCATGGCTGACTTTATGTTACGCTGCTTTAACCGTGACCCTCGCGTTGTAAAGATGTTGGGTGACAGTCATTACTGGTTGGTGACACTTTTAGACCCCCGCTACAAGGAGAACTTTCACACTCTTATTCCTGAGCTGGAGAGGTCTACAAAAATGGGGCAGTACCAGAAGGCCCTTGCTGCAGAACTGTTAAAAAAAATTCCCATCTGAACACGCTAGCGGCAGAGGTCACAGTTCGTTGACCAACCAAGGCGTACAGGCGAGAGAGACGCAACTCCAATCCAGCAGAGGCAGGGGAACACTGTCTACATTCTGGGACAGTTTTCTGAGACCCGCCCAGCTTACCGACCCTGAGGCGCGGGGTACTCTCACAAGGAGTGGAAAGTTTCAAAAGATGGTGAGGGAGTACCTTGCCGACCGTACCAGCGTCCTCCGTGATTCCTCTGTGCCTTTTAATTATTGGGTATCCAAGCTGGACACTTGGAATGAACTCGCTCTGTACGCCTTGGAGGTCCTGACCTGCCCTGCCGCTAGCGTGTTATCGGAGCGTGTTTTTAGTGCCGCTGGGGGAATTATAATTGATAAGCGCACTCGCCTGTCAACTGACAATGCTGACAAGATGACCCTTATCAAAATGAACAAGGGCTGGATAGGGCCAGACTTCTCATCACCACCAAATGACAGCAGAGAAACATAAAGTCAAATCCACTGTGTTATTTCAAGAGGTGTATTCCCATGCAACGCTTCACACCCACACATGGGTATACGCTTCCTCATTTCGGCTGTATTTTGATCTTCTCCTTATCCTGAGCCTCCACCACCACTATACCACCAGGGTGACCTTGGTCCGTGTTGCCAGCATTGCAAGTTCCTCCCTCCTAATTTTTGGCAGCTTTTGCTTGGAAGGCATAGGCAAAGACTATGGGAGACCCACTCCCCAATAATAGGAATAATGTTTTTAAGATGCTGTATTGCATGGCTCTTCCAAGGGGCATTAAAACTGTCTTGTTAAGCTACTGCGACCTTCACCATTCTTCCAAGGGGCATTAAAACCGTCTTGTTAAGCTACTGTGACCTCCACCATTCTTCCAAGGGGCATTAAAACCATCTTGTTAAGCTACTGCAACCTCCACGTCTCTTCCAAGGAGCATTAAAACCATCTTGTTAAGCTACTGCAACCTCCACGTCTCTTCCAAGGGGCATTAACACCGTCTTGTTAAGCTACTGCGACCTCCACCACTTTTCCAAGGGGCATTAAAACCGTCTTGTTAAGCTACTGCGACCTCCACCACTTCTCCAAGGGGCATTAAAACCATCTTGTTAAGCTACTGCGACCTCCACCGCTCTTCCAAGGGGCATTAAAACCGCCTTGTTAAGCTACTGCGACCTCCACCACTTTTCCAAGGGGCATTAAAACCGTCTTGTTAAGCTACTGCAACCTCCACGTCTCTTCCAAGGGGCATTAAAACCGTCTTGTTAAGCTACTGCGACCTCCACGTCTCTTCCAAGGGGCATTAAAACCGTCTTGTTAAGCTACTGCGACCTCCACGTCTCTTCCAAGGGGCATTAAAACCGTCTTGTTAAGCTACTGCGACCTCCACGTCTCTTCCAAGGGGCATTAAAACCGTCTTGTTAAGCTACTGCGACCTCCATCACTTTTCCAAGGGGCATTAAAACCGTCTTGTTAAGCTACTGCGACCTCCACCACTTTTCCAAGGGGCATTAAAACCGTCTTGTTAAGCTACTGCGACCTCCACGTCTCTTCCAAGGGGCATTAAACCGTCTTGTTAAGCTGCTGCGACCTCCACCACTACTCCAAGGGGCATTAAAACCGTTTTGTTAAGCTACTGCGACCTCCACCACTTCTCCAAGGGGCATTAAAACTGTCTTGTTAAGCTACTGTGACCTCCACCACTTTTCCCAGGGGCATTGATATTGTGTTTTTATTCCACTGTGACCTCCACATCTCTTCCAAGGGGTATTAAAACCGTCTTTTTAAGCTACTGCGACCTCCACGTCTCTTCCAAGGGGCATTTATACCGTCTTTTTAAGCTACTGCAACCTCCACCGCTCTTCCAAGGGGCATTAAAACCGTCTTGTTAAGCTACTGCGACCTCCACCATTCTTCCAAGGGGCATTAAAACCGTCTTGTTAAGCTACTGCGACCTCCACCACTTCTCCAAGGGGCATTAAAACCGTCTTGTTAAGCTACTGCGACCTCCACCGCTCTTCCAAGGGGCATTAAATCCATCTTGTTAAGCTACTGCGACCTCCACCACTTTTCCAAGGGGAATTAAAACCGTCTTGTTAAGCTACTGCAACCTCCACGTCTCTTCCAAGGGGCATTAAAACCGTCTTGTTAAGCTACTGCGACCTCCACCACTTTTCCAAGGGGCATTAAAACCGTCTTGTTAAGCTACTGCGACCTCCACGTCTCTTCCAAGGGGCATTAAACCGTCTTGTTAAGCTGCTGCGACCTCCACCACTACTCCAAGGGGCATTAAAACCGTTTTGTTAAGCTACTGCGACCTCCACCACTTCTCCAAGGGGCATTAAAACTGTCTTGTTAAGCTACTGTGACCTCCACCACTTTTCCCAGGGGCATTGATATTGTGTTTTTATTCCACTGTGACCTCCACATCTCTTCCAAGGGGTATTAAAACCGTCTTTTTAAGCTACTGCGACCTCCACGTCTCTTCCAAGGGGCATTTATACCGTCTTTTTAAGCTACTGCAACCTCCACCGCTCTTCCAAGGGGGATTAAAACCGTCTTGTTAAGCTACTGCGACCTCCACCATTCTTCCAAGGGGCATTAAAACCGTCTTGTTAAGCTACTGCGACCTCCACCACTTCTCCAAGGGGCATTAAAACCGTCTTGTTAAGCTACTGCGACCTCCACCGCTCTTCCAAGGGGCATTAAAACCATCTTGTTAAGCTACTGCGACCTCCACCACTTTTCCAAGGGGCATTAAAACCGTCTTGTTAAGCTACTGCAACCTCCACGTCTCTTCCAAGGGGCATTAAAACCGTCTTGTTAAGCTACTGCGACCTCCACCACTTTTCCAAGGGGCATTAAAACCGTCTTGTTAAGCTACTGCGACCTCCACGTCTCTTCCAAGGAGCATTAAACCATCTTGTTAAGCTGCTGCGACCTCCACCACTTCTCCAAGGGGCATTAAAACCGTCTTGTTAAGCTACTGCGACCTCCACCACTTCTCCAAGGGGCATTAAAACCGTCTTGTTAAGCTACTGTGACCTCCACCACTTTTCCCAGGGGCATTGATATTGTGTTTTTATTCCACTGTGACCTCCACGTCTCTTCCAAGGGGTATTAAAACCGTCTTTTTAAGCTACTGCGACCTCCACGTCTCTTCCAAGGGGCATTTATACCGTCTTTTTAAGCTACTGCAACCTCCACCGCTCTTCCAAGGGGCATTAAAACCGTCTTGTTAAGCTACTGCGACCTTCACCACTGTAGCATCGGCGTCTCTGCCCCATTCTAGGCAGAGACGCCGTCCCTCTCACCTCCCCGCTCCTGGCGCAGCGTCCTCCAGCGCTGATCTCCCCGCTGCTTCCGGCACGCGCTCCTTCCCCGGCAGTGTGCTTAGGGCGCGCGCGCGCTCCCCCTCTCTTAAAGGGACCGCGCACGCCGTCCTAAGGAGTCCCCGGCCAATTGCCGGAGGACCTCCCATATAAAAGGCACCTCCTCCAAAATGGAGGTGACCGAGCAATGTTGTAGCACTGTTCACTACTCTGCTTCAGCCCTCAGGTCCCGTTGCCAGTTACCTGCCAGATTCCTGCCAGTCTGCTGTCTAATTCCTGCCTGATATCCTGCTACCTGCCTGCTAGCCTGAGGTCCGACGGTCTGCCTTACTACTCCTGTCAGTCTGTCTAAGGACCAGCTTGCCCGCTCACCTGGGAGCGCACATCAACTACCTGCCTGCTTGCCTGAGGTCCGACGGTCTGCCTTCCAACTCTTGTTAGTCTGTCTATGGACCAGCTTGCCCGCTCACCTGGGAGCGCACATCTGCTACCTGCCTGCTTGCCTACCTGGAGGCTCCGCCGTCACGTGATGTGACCACCTGCCTGTCCATTGACTCCTGCCCGCTCACCTGGGAGCGCTCATCTGCTGCCTGTCTGCTAGCCTACCTGGAGGCTCCGCCGTCACATGCTGTGACCACCCGCCTGTCCAGAGACTTCTGCCCGCTCACCTGGGAGCTCACGTCTACCATCAGCCGCCACAGGTCGTACCAACCCTTTACCCAGAGACTGCCCCGGTCACTTCCCGTGACCATCTGCCCGTTCACCCAGAGACTGCCCCGGTCACTTGCCGTGACCATCTGCCCGTTCATCCAGAGACTGCCCCGGTCACTTGCCGTGATCTCCTGCCCGTTCTTCTAGAGACTGTCCCGGTCACCTGCTGTGACTGCCTGCCTGGTCGCCACCCGCTCCCTTACAAGGACCGCCCCCTTGTATAGTAGCTCAGAGGTTCCGCCTCCCAGACCCGTTACAGTTTGCTCGGGCCATGGAACCCGGTGGCACCCAAGCTCCCTCGCTCTCTGACCTATACCATGAACTCTCCCGTCAGAGATCCCAGCAGGAGTCCATCCTGAACCACCTGCGGAATGTCAACTCCCGCCTGGACACACTGTCTGCTCCACCAGCAACCACCGCTAGTGTCACGACTCGCACCCCGGCAGCACCGTTGCCCACCAATACCATGGCATCCTGTCTCGGACCCCGGCTGTCTGCACCTCCTCGCTTCGGAGGGGACCCCGCTCAAGCTCGGGGCTTCATAAACCAGTGCACCCTGCATTTTGAACTCTTGACTCACCAGTTTATCTCCGACCGGGCCAAATTGGCATTCATCATGTCCCATCTCACTGGGGAGGCACTGGCATGGCTTAACCCCCTGTGGGAGAGAGGGGATCCCCTGGTGTCCGACCTGTCGTCTTTCCTCATTGCTTTCCGGAGAGTCTTCGATGAACCGGGACGAAAGACCTCATCTGCCTCCTCTTTGCTACGTCTCCGTCAAGGGAGTCTCACCGTGGGCCAATATGCCATACGGTTCCGCACCCTCGCTTCTGAGCTTGCCTGGGATAATGAGGCCCTGGTGTCCGTCTTCTGGGAGGGCCTTTCCGGTCGGATTAAAGATGAGCTCGCCGGTCGGGATATTCCTACCACCCTGGATGACCTGGTGTCGTTGGCTACCCGGATTGACATCCGGTTTCAAGAACGCACCAAAGAGACCACCCGAGAGAGAAGGTTTCCCCGCCTAGCTCCCACTTTCCAGAAACCTGTCTCCTCTTCTGTCACTCCCCGGGCACACTCACCCGAGCCCATGCAGGTCGACCAGACCAAGATGGTCAAATCTCGCCAGGAGTCTCGCCGAGCCGAGGGGAGCTGCTTCTATTGTGGCAGTAAGGAGCACTTAATTCGTTCCTGCCCGGAGAGGCCGGGAAACTCCAGTGTCTAGGACCGCTCGGAGAGGTCGCCCTAGACAAAAATAAATCCTCTCCAACCCTGACTTTGTCTGTATCTATCTCCTGCTGAGAGACCCGTCACTTTGAACTCGCCCACCTGGATTCTGGATCCGCTGGAAACCTCATCTCCCAGTCCCTGGTTGAGAAATACCGTATTCCCACCAAGTCTCTGGCTGAACCCTTGTCGGTCGCCTCAGTGGATGGAAGACTCCTTCCGGTGACCATCCTGCTCGCCACGGAACCCATAACCCTGCAGGTGGGAATGCTGCACTCTGAGGTAATCTCCTTCCATGTGTTGCCCGGACTCTCCCACTCCCTATTGCTAGGTCTACCTTGGCTCCAAACACACGAACCCGTGTTGAACTGGCATTCCGGTGAAGTACTCCGGTGGGGGCCGGAATGCCATAAGACCTGCCTGGTTCCGGTTCGTCCGGTTCGTCCTCCACCTACCCCAGCTAACTTACCCGGTCTTTCGGCTCCTTACTGGACCTATGCTGACGTCTTTGGTAAGAAGGAAGCAGAGACATTGCCACCTCATAGGCCATATGATTGCCCGATTGACCTGGTTCCTGGCGCCACTCCACCCCGTGGGCGTATTTATCCGTTGTCTGCGGCCGAAACCCGGGCCATGTCTGAGTACATAGAGGAGAATCTGGCCAGGGGATTCATCCGGAAGTCTACTTCCCCGGCTGGAGCCGGATTCTTCTTCGCTACGCCCCTGTATTGACTATAGAGGACTCAATCAGATCACGGTTAAAAATAAATACCCCCTTCCGCTCATCTCCGAGTTATTTGATCGCCTTAAAGGCGCCAGGATCTTTTCCAAGCTGGATCTACGTGGAGCGTATAACCTGGTCCGTATCCGTCAGGGAGACGAGTGGAAAACGGCATTTAATACCCGTGACGGACACTATGAGTACCGTGTGATGCCCTTCGGTCTCTGCAATGCTCCCGCCGTCTTCCAAGAACTGGTCAACGACATCTTCCGTGACCTTCTTTACTCCTGCGTGGTGGTATACCTGGACGATATCTTGGTCTTCTCTCCGGATCTTCCCTCACACCAGAGGGATGTTCGTCAGGTCCTGCTGAGGCTCAGGCAGAACCACCTCTATGCTAAATACGAGAAGTGCCTTTTTGAGCAGACCTCTCTTCCATTTCTGGGCTACGTTATCTCCCAGACGGGTTTGCGAATGGATCCCGAGAAGCTCTCTGCTGTCCTAAAGTGGCCCCGGCCGGAGGGCTTGAAGGCGATACAGCGATTCCTGGGCTTCGCTAATTACTATCGTCTCTTCATTCCTCACTTCTCGTCTCGGACTGCGCCCATATCTGCGCTCACCCGTAAGGGAGCAAATCCCAAGGTATGGCCACCCGAAGCTGAGGAGGCCTTCCTTTCCCTGAAGCAAGCCTTCTCCTCTGCCCCTGTGCTGCACCGTCCGGACTGCAACAAACAGTTCTACCTGGAGGTTGATGCTTCTCCTCTGGAGCCGGAGCGGTGCTCACCCAAAAGTCTTCTTCCGGGAGAATGGTAACCTGCGGCTTCTTCTCTAAAATCTTCTCCTCCTCTGAGCGCAATTACTCCATTGGAGACCGAGAACTGTTAGCTGTTAAATTGGCGCTGGAGGAGTGGCGTTACCTGCTTGAAGGGGCTCTATACCCGGTGATCATCTACACGGATCACAAAAACCTGGCATATCTCCAAAATGCTCAGAGACTTAATCCACGTCAGGCCCGGTGGTCTTTGTTTTTTGCCCGCTTCGATTTCATCCTTCATTTCCGCCCGGCGGACAAGAATGTCAAAGCTGATGCCTTGTCCCGATCCTTCCTGTCCTCCGACCAAGAGGAGGAGCCTATGCACATTATCGACCCCTCCAAGGTGATGAATGTGGCCCCCCTGGATTTGACTCGTCTTCCACCCGGCAAGACGTTCGTGGCGCCTCCTGACCGTGAGAAGGTTCTTCACTGGGGTCATTCTTCTAAACTTGCTGGCCATGCCGGCCAAAAAAAGACCTTCCTACTCATTTCCCGGCATTACTGGTGGTCTACCCTGCGTAAGGATGTGGTAGACTTCGTCTCTGCATGTTCATCTTGTGGCCGCAACAAGGTTCCCAGACACTTACCAGCTGGTCATCTCCTGCCGCTTCCCATACCTGTTGCCCCGTGGCAACACATCGCTATGGACTTCATTACCGATCTTCCTGTCTCTGCCGGGTGTACTGTCATTTGGGTGGTCGCTGACCGCTTTTCTAAAATGGCCCACTTCATTCCCCTGCCTGGTCTTCCATCTGCACCTGAGCTGGCTAAGGACTTTATCCGCCATATCTTCCGTCTTCATGGCCTACCCCTCCACATCGTGTCGGATCGAGGAGTTCAGTTCACCTCGCGCTTCTGGAGAGCCACATGTAAACTGCTGGACGTCACCCTGGACTTCTCCTCCGCTTACCACCCTCAGTCCAATGGTCAAGTGGAGCGGATCAATCAGATCCTTACCAGCGATCTCCGGCACTTTGTTAATGCCCACCATTCTGATTGGGTGGACCTCCTACCTTGGGCCGAGTTCTCTTACAATAACCACGAGAGCGAGTCCTCTTCCAAATCCCCGTTCTTTGTTGTCTTTGGCCAGCACCCCCGGATTCCGTTTCCCGTCTCCGCCTCTGTGGACAACCCTGCCGCGCAGTCTCTTGTCAGCGAGTTTTCTACCATTTGGGAGAGTACTAGATCCGCACTTCTTCTGTCCTCCGAGCGGATGAAGAGATATGCTGATATGAGACGTCTGGATCCGCCTCAATTCCGTCCGGGAGACAAGGTTTGGCTCTCCTCCAAACATGTGCGGCTCAAGATACCCTCCTACAAGTTAGGTCCTCGCTTCATCGGCCCATTCGAAATCCTCAGGCAAATAAATCCGGTGGCCTACAAACTAAAACTCCCGGCCACCTTACGGATTCCTAACTCCTTCCATGTGTCTCTCCTCAAACCTGTTGTCTTTAACTCTTTTTCCAATAATCCAGGTGCCCCTCCTGCTCCGGTTTCCGCTGATGACGTCTTTGAGGTAGAGAGTATTCTGGCCTCAAAGAGGGTAAGAGGAAAGACCTTTTTTCTGGTAGATTGGAAGGGGTTTGGTCCTGAGGAGAGAACTTGGGAACCCAGGGAGAACATCAACGCCCCGCTTCTCCTTGAGAAATTTCTTTCTGGCCAAAAAAAGAGGGGGCCTAAAGGGGGGGGTACTGTAGCATCGGCGTCTCTGCCCCGTTCTAGGCAGAGACGCCGTCCCTCTCACCTCCCCGCTCCTGGCGCAGCGTCCTCCAGCGCTGCTCTCCCCGCTGCTTCCGGCACGCGCTCCTTCCCCGGCAGTGTGCTTAGGGCGCGCGCGCGCTCCCCCTCTCTTAAAGGGACCGCGCGCGCCGTCCTAAGGAGTCCCCGGCCAATTGCCGGAGGACCTCCCATATAAAAGGCACCTCCTCCAAAATGGAGGTGCCCGAGCAATGTTGTAGCACTGTTCACTACTCTGCTTCAGCCCTCAGGTCCCGTTGCCAGTTACCTGCCAGATTCCTGCCAGTCTGCTGTCTAATTCCTGCCTGATATCCTGCTACCTGCCTGCTAGCCTGAGGTCCGACGGTCTGCCTTACTACTCCTGTCAGTCTGTCTAAGGACCAGCTTGCCCGCTCACCTGGGAGCGCACATCAACTACCTGCCTGCTTGCCTGAGGTCCGACGGTCTGCCTTCCAACTCTTGTCAGTCTGTCTATGGACCAGCTTGCCCGCTCACCTGGGAGCGCACATCTGCTACCTGCCTGCTTGCCTACCTGGAGGCTCCGCCGTCACGTGCTGTGACCACTTGCCTGTCCAGTGACTCCTGCCCGCTCACCTGGGAGCGCTCATCTGCTGCCTGTCTGCTAGCCTACCTGGAGGCTCCGCCGTCACATGCTGTGACCACCCGCCTGTCCAGAGACTTCTGCCCGCTCACCTGGGAGCTCACGTCTACCATCAGCCGCCACAGGTCGTACCAACCCTTTACCCAGAGACTGCCCCGGTCACTTCCCGTGACCATCTGCCCGTTCACCCAGAGACTGCCCCGGTCACTTGCCGTGACCATCTGCCCGTTCACCCAGAGACTGCCCCGGTCACTTGCCGTGACCATCTGCCCGTTCATCCAGAGACTGCCCCGGTCACTTGCCGTGATCTCCTGCCCGTTCTTCTAGAGACTGTCCCGGTCACCTGCTGTGACTGCCTGCCTGGTCGCCACCCGCTCCCTTACAAGGACCGCCCCCTTGTATAGTAGCTCAGAGGTTCCGCCTCCCAGACCCGTTACAACCATTCTTCCAAGGGGCATTAAAACCGTCTTGCTAAGCTACTGCGACCTCCACCACTTCTCCAAGGGGCATTAAAACCGTCTTGTTAAGCTACTGCGACCTCCACCGCTCTTCCAAGGGGCATTAAAACCGTCTTGTTAAGCTACTGCGACCTCCACCACTTTTCCAAGGGGCATTAAAACCGTCTTGTTAAGCTACTGCGACCTTCACGTCTCTTCCAAGAGGCATTAAAACCGTCTTGTTAAGCTACTGCGACCTCCATCACTTTTCCAAGGGGCATTAAAACTGTCTTGTTAAGCTACTGCGACCTCCACCACTTTACCAAGGGGCATTAAAACCGTCTTGTTAAGCTACTGCAACCTTCACGTCTCTTCCAAGGGGCATTAAAACCATCTTGTTAAGCTACTGCGACCTCCACCACTTTTCCAAGGGGCATTAAAACCGCCTTGTTAAGTTACTGCGACCTCCACCACTTTTCCAAGGGGCATTAAAACTGTCTTGTTAAGCTACTGTGACCTCCACGTCTCTTCCAAGGGGCATTAAAACCATCTTGTTAAGCTACTGCAACCTCCACGTCTCTTCCAAGGGGCATTAAAACCATCTTGCTAAGCTACTGCGACCTCCACGTCTCTTCCATCGGGCATTAAAACCTTCTTGTTAAGCTTCTGCGACCTCCACGTCTCTTCCAAGGGGCATTAAAACCGTCTTGTTAAGCTACTGCGACCTCCACGTCTCTTCCAAGGGGCATTAAAACCGTCTTGTTAAGCTACTGCGTCCTCCATGTCTCTTCCAAGGGGCATTAAAACTGTCTTGTTAGGCTACTGTAAGTGAATGCGAATAGCGGTACCAGAGCGCCAATAACAGGGCAAAAATATTAATAAATCAGTCCTTTTAATATTTTTGCCCTGTTATTGGCGCTCTGGTACCGCTATTCACATTCACTGATTTTCCCTTTCCCCCTGTTGGGGTGCAGTAGAGCTGCCTTTAATTTATTGTTCTTTCACCTGTGGGAGGAATTTAATTAGAATTACTACCCTGGTTTTCCAAGCTGCGCTGCCCTAACCCCTCCGTAGCGCTGCCGGGGGTGTTGGTGAAGCTGGGCGTCCATCTCGGCGTTACATGCAACTAACCTGACCACGTGATCCACCACGCCGCTGGAAATAGATGACAGCCACCAACAGAGCGGAGCTTGTGGAGCTTTACACTGGGGTTGTGCAGAGGTGCACAACTTCATAAGGTTAGTAGCCATCCCCACACCCTTCTAACAATTGCAATACTGAGTCACCCATTGCACCTTGTTCTCTCCTCTCTTTACATATTTCTTAGGCTACTGTGACCTCCACGTCTCTTCCAAGGGGCATTAAAACCGTCTTGTTAAACCATTCTGAACTCCACAGCTCTTCCAAGGGGCATTGAAATTTAGTTTTTAATTAACTCTAACCTCCATGACTCTTCCAACGGGCATTGCATTTCCTCCTAATTTTAGTCAGCTTTTGCTTTCCAATGCATAGGCGAACACTAAGGGAGACCCACTCCCCAATAATGGGTAGAAGGTTTTTAGTATGCTGTAATCCACGTCTGTTTCAAGGGCCATTGCAGTTCCTCATAATTTTTGGAAAGCCTTCCATTCACTGCTTAGGCCAACAGTGCACAGGAGACCCAGTTGCTATAAATGGAAAAAACGGTTTCGTTAAGGCCCTCTGACCTCCATGTCACTTCCAAGGGGCATTGGAGTGCCTCTAAATTTTTGGTAGGCATTGCACTCACTGTATGCCCTATAACTGTGTAGTCGAACCGCTCCTTTTGGTACAGAAACATATCCTACAAGACATGTGTGGTTGACTGGCCTGATATTGATGTGAATGGTCCCTGTTCCTCCTGCTCTTTCTCCTTTGCCACCACCTCATCCATCATTCATCTCCTGAAGCTTTGTTTTAACGGGAGTCATAGAACTGGGATAGTAGCAGGAAAACATCCAGCAATCCTCGGAGGAAGTAGGATATGCGCCAAAACACTGACCACCTCAGGCCTAGCCGCTACTACATACATGCGCTTGCATTCCAAGGAACAGAAAGCTAAGGAGATGGATGGCCTCATGATCATGAATAATTTACTCGTTGTGTAGGAGGCCGACCACTGCTGCTGTCTACCTTTTCAACTTTGTGTTGAAGCCTGATTGACCCAGGACCCGCAATCCTCTATGTCTGGAGGACGTGTTGCATCCCAGTATCCAACTGTGTCCCGGCTTCCACAATATTAACCCAGTGTGAAGGCGTGAGATGGACCATCGCTGGCCACATTCACTTGTCCACGTGTTTGTGGTTAGGCTGTCCTTCAAATAGGAGCGGCTGGGGACCGTTTATGGGCAGCCGGCCACCCCCTGATGGCTGAGGACCGAGCGTGGACACCGACTGAGTATGGATACCAGGCCGCTGACGCAGCCATGACGTGGTGGCCAGATTCCGCCTCCACATGCCTAAAAGGCCCAATTTGAAGTGCAAGCAAGCTAGCAGTGTGGTATTGCAGCCTGGGGGTGGGTGGGTGGCAGGTTGCACACTTACGCTTGCATTCCAAGAAAACAAAGCAGATGCTAACTTCTATCATCATCATGCTCCTCACCTTGGCACTTTCAACTCCCCTGATGGAGAAGCCAGGGCCCACCGGTGGAGTCTGGTTCTCTGGTGGGCTTGTCCAATACTGCCCTAAAGCAGGCCGGGCTAAGAAAAGTGTGTGGGGGGATGTTCCAAGGAGAAATAGGGGTGGCTGGGGACCGTTTATGGATACCTGGCCGCCCCCTGGTGGCTGGGGACCAAGCGTGGACACCCGGCCGCCGGGTGCCTGGGGACTGAGTATGGATACCAGGCCGCCGACGCAGCCATGACGTGGTGGCCAGATTCCGCCTCCACATGCCTAAAAGGCCCAATTTGAAGTGCAAGCAAGCTAGCAGTATGGTATTGCAGCCTGGGGGTGGGTGGGTGGCAGGCTGCACAGTTACGTTTGCATTCCAAGAAAGCAAAGCAGATGCTAACTTCTATCATCATGTTCCTCACCTTGGCACTCTCAAATCCCCTGATGGAGAAGCCAAGGCCCACCGGAGGAGTCTGGTTCTCTGGTGGGCTCGTCCAATGCTGCCCTAAAGCAGGCCGGGCTCAGAGAAGTGTGTGGGGGGAACTTGACAGGAGAAATAGGGGCGGCTTGGGACCGTTTGTGGACACCCGGTCCCCCCCAGGCAGCTGGGGACCGTGTGTGGACATCCGGCCCCGGGGCGGCTGGGGACCGAATATGGACACCCAGCCGCCCCCTGGTGGCTGGGGACCGAGCGTGGACACCCGGCCGCCGGGCGGCTGGGGACTGAGTATGGATACCAGGCCGCCGACGCAGCCATGACGTTGTGGCCAGATTCCGCCTCCACATGCCTAAAAGGCTCAATTTCAAGTGCAAGCAAGCTAGCAGTATGGTATTGCAGCCTGGGGGTGGGTGGGTGGCAGGCTGTACACTTACGCTTGCATTCCAAGAAAACAAAGCAGATGCTAACTTCTATCATCATCATGCTCCTCACCTTGGCACTCTCAACTCCCCTGATGGAGAAGCCAGGGCCCACCGGAGGAGTCTGGTTCTCTGGTGGGCTCGTCCAATGCTGCCCTAAATCAGGCCGGGCTAAGAAAAGTGTGTGGGGGGATGTTCCAAGGAGAAATAGGGGCGGCTGGGGACCGTTTATGGACACCCGGCCGCCCCCTGGCGGCTGGGGACCGAGCATGGACACCCGGCCGCCGGGCGGCTGGGGACTGAGTATGGATACCAGGCCGCCGATGCAACCATGACATGGTGGCCAGATTCCGCCTTCACATGCCTAAAAGGCCCAATTTCAGGTGCAAGCAAGCTAGCAGTATGGTATTGCAGCCTGGGGGTGGGTGGGTGGCAGGCTGCATACTTGCGCTTGCATTGCAAGGAATGGGGGAGGTACAATTGAACACTGCCCTGGGACAAGGCCTTGCACGGGGATAGTTGCAAGTCTGCATCTTCTGATGGGCACACTTTTAGGCAGTGACCTGGGTGTCAGAGATGCTTCCAGGGGTCTTCCCCATGCTGCCCCCATGTCTTTTCAGCACTGTATGAATGTGTCACACAGCACATGGCCAGATAAGGTTGTAAAATGTTAAAATGACATTTCCCGGTGAATGCGTTTGTCACTGTTGAAAGCAATACAAAAGTGCAAAAACGCATAAAAAATGCTACTTGTGAACATAGCCCAAGGTGTGGAGGAGTATTTTTGTCTTTAGTTATTTATTTTACCTTATACACAAGTATCTACCCTGGAAAGGAAGTTCCTTAACATATTTCACAGGAAAACCGTTTCAGTTTTGTTTTTGAACGTTTTATTGTGAGCCCATAAAAGTGGCTTAATACCTCTGACCACGTTGTTGACAGCAGTGACCTGGGGGTCAGAAATGCTTCCTGGGGTGATCCCCATGCTGTTTCCATGTCATTTGAGCACTGTCACTATCGTTTTGGGCACTTTTTAGGCTTTCTACAGACTGCCGGGGGTGCCGCCGCAAAAATGCTCGGGTCTGCCATAGACTAACATTGGGCTCGTTGCTTCGGTCGAGCACCCGAGTATCACGGCAAGCTCGGCCCGAGCTTAGAGTACCCGAGCATTTTAGTGCTCGCTCAACACTAGTTCTCAGTTAACCCTTTTTCCAGTTGGCAATAGACAGTGCAACACAGAGGCTATAGTAGGCAAACGATGCAAAATGAAGCAATAGTAAAAATTATTTTTAGCTTCAACTACATGCAATTCAGTAAAAAATAAAAATCTTTCCATAGGCAGATAAGCCCTATATCCACCTCCACACTCAGCTGGCAGAGGCTTATCTGCCAGGAGAACAAAAGGATTGGACGTTTGACCTCCAACCGCCTGATCCTTATCTCCTCAGTCATCATCTGTTGGAGGAGAGTCAGGTGGCCCTCATACACATTAGACGGCAGTCTGGCTTCTCTGTTACTGGCACTCCTTGATTCATAATACCTTTGCTTTACGCTCATTCTGTTCCTTGGGTGCATTCACATTTCTATGGCAGAAGTATTCCAGTTTCCACAATGTCTATAGCAAGTATTAGAGATTGTTACATCTACTCAACCTGCTTAGTATGATCATATTCACAATTACCACGAGAGAGTGTAATGTGGGCTTTTATTAATCTTTATTATTGTAGTGAATCATCTGCAAGAAAACAAAAAGGACAAGGAATGGGTGATGGTCTACTAAGGGGAGCATTGAAATGTTGAAAAGGAATAAACCGTAGAAGATGTGTGCGTGACAATGAGACTGGCAGAAGTGACATTTGTAGCTGTCCTTTTTAAGTGGAAAGATTTATTTGCTAATAAACATTCATTAAAAGGCTCTAGTTCAGGATCGTGGCTAAAACCGCAGCCGTGGTCTAAAGCCTAGAAGCGTGACACTCGTAAACTGGATTCGCACATCTGCGTTTCACAGGCCGAGTTTGAAATGCGATGCCCGGAATGGCCACAAGTCTCCAGGCTCAAACTCAACAGTCTTATATACTTACAAGGCTGTCAAGTTCTGTTCAAGAGACCCACGGCCAGTCCAACCTCGGATTGCAAATCATGGATGTGAGTCCGGCTTTAGCCTACGTCCACACTCGGTCTGTGCACTTACCATACAGTATTTGCCATGAGCTTTTTTCGACTTATGCTGTAATGTTCACATAGGCCCCCATTCACCAGGCGGAGGCCAAAAGTGTGTTCTTTTGGCCTCCGTCTGGGAGGTATACATCTGCACACCATTTGTTTAACTGTATAGGACAGTGCTGCAGATTGTGCTTTCCCATACAGAGGGACACTGCAAAGAAATGAATACCATAGTATGATTTTTTACAATCCTTATGGTGGATGGATGCCAAAGCATCAATCTGACTATAGCCAATGTCGGGCACATACACTCAGTAGGTATGTGCCTGACAGTTGGCAAAGATGCAGTGTGGACCCAGCTTTACTTTAGTTTGTGTGGGGTTCTACAGGTAAAGTGTTGGCTAAGGGCTCATTCACATGTCCGATTTCTCCACGTACGTGAAAAAAGGACTGATTCTGATCAGAGTGTGGTCGAAGTGTCATTCATTTTTGTTGTACTTGGAGAAATAAAAAAAAAAAAGTTTCTCCACCTTCCCCATTTTAACAGTCTGTGAAACTTAGACCGCACTCAGATGTCATCCTATTGCGGTCCAATTTTTCCCGGCCAATTGACCTGCATTGACGATTTTGATCCAACCCTTGGATCAAAATCAGATACATCTTTGAGATTTTCTGTGAATCTCTCGGCCCGCAAAAAAACACCGACATGCAAATGGCCCCATAGACTATCACAGGTACTAGTGCTATTCGTGAAAAACATGGATAGTACTTGTACGTGAAAATCGGACATCTCAATGAGCCTCTCCTTGTCCTTGTATGGTTTGAGGCTCCAATGGGAAGGGTAACCTGAACTTTTGGTTATCATCCCATTATTAAGGAGTATACTTGCTCCCTAATTGTCACATACAGTTAGGTCCATATATATTTGGACAGAGACAACATTTTTCTAATTTTGGTTCTAGACATTACCACAATGAATTTTAAACAAAACAATTCAGATGCAGTTGAAGTTCAGACTTTCAGCTTTCATTTGAGGGTATCCACATTAAAATTGGATGAAGGGTTTAGGAGTTTCAGTTCCTTAACATGTGCCACCCTGTTTTTAAAGTGATATCCGGGGCAGAGGAAGGTGCTCCAGAAAGAAATTCGAGCCCTCCTGTACCAGCAACAGGTAAAGCTAACAGGTGGTGAGATTGGTAATGTACGGGTGACAGACCCGATACCCATTGTGATTCCCCCCATGAGTGAAATGCTGATTTGGTGTAGGGCAGCAATAGGTCTCAAGGGACAGAACTACCAGGCGGTAGTGGAGCCCATTAGCTCAGAGCACAGACCTACACTCCTAACTGCTAGAGCGGTAGTTGATGTACGCAATGGGAGGGTACCCGTGCGTCTCCTAAATTGTGGGGAGGAGGAAGTTAAATTGCCAAGATACACCACTGTTGCCAGATTGTATACTGTGAATAATGATGTCATACACACAGTGGAATCCTTGACCCCACCAGATACAGTGGAGGACAATGACTCCGAAGCTCAGCAGGAGGAATGGTGTCAACAGCTCCATGTTGGGACTGACGCCACCCCTGTCCATCAGAAACACGGTGTTTACAGAGTGGTTCAGGAATATGAACAGGTGTTTAGTAAACACCCACTTGATTTTGGAAGGGTTAAAGGGGTACAACACCACATACCCAAAGGTAACCATCCACCCATTAAAGAGCGTTACAGACCCATACCACCAGCACATTACCAAAAAGCCAAAGAAATGTTGCATGACATGAAAAAGGCAGGGGTAATAAGGGATAGCTATAGCCCCTGGGCAGCTCCCCTGGTCCTGGTCAGGAAAAAGGACGGTAGCATGAGAATGTGTGTAGATTATAGACAAATTAATCGAATAACACATAAAGATACATACCCTTTGCCCCATATAGAGGAATCCCTGGCTGCACTAAAATCTGCCAATTACTTCTCAACATTGGATCTCACTAGCGGGTACTGGCAAGTCTCTGTTGCTGAGGAAGACCGGGAGAAGACAGCCATCACCACCCCGATGGGACTGTGCGAATTCAACAGCATGCCGTTTGGACTCTGCAATGCACCCGGAACGTTCCAGAGGTTGATGGAGTGTTGCTTGGGACACCGGAACTTTGAGACAGTGCTGCTGTACCTGGATGACGTTATCGTGTATTCGAGGACGTATGAAGACCATCTGAAGCACCTGGCGGAGGTATTTGAAGCATTGTCCCGGTATGGGATGAAACTAAAACCTTTTAAATGCCACTCAAGCAGAAGGTTCAGTACCTGGGACACGTAGTCAGCTCAGAGGGAGTAGCACCAGACCCGGAGAAGGTCACTGCCATCCAGAAGTGGCCTGAACCGAGAAACATCAAGGAAGTACGTCAGTTTCTGGGACTGGTCGGGTACTACAGGAGGTTCATAAAGATCCACACACAGCACACTAGGCCAAATCCCTGCCAGGTTTAGGGATTAAAATACAAAATGCCTAAAGTATAAATAGTTACCCAGTTGGGTATTGCCTATTGTTTATTGTATGAACTGAAAATAATATGTGTTCATTTAGTTGCCCGTAAGGGTACAAAGACTTGTAGGCTGAGGACTGTGAGCAGCCAAAAACTGTCCTTGTAAATAGTTGCACTCATCAAAAGTGCCCCCTTATTTGACCACTGAACAAAAACCTGTTTGGCGTGGCCAAAGACGTGGTCCAACACCTGGATCACTTATGCCCTGTAGCCACGCCCAGGGCCTACGTTGAGGGTTTAGGAGGTCACGGCAGTCGGCTCCTGGGCCCGTACTCTGGGTCTCTCTTTAAAAAGGGGTTTTAGTGTACAGTTTGTCTCGTGACGCCACCTGTGGTTTCCGGTAATGGTTACCGGCGCTGCTGCAGACCTCCGGGGGTGATGGGATGGCAGCTGGGATGTTTCTGCTCCCCACAGGCGGAGCGGGCCCCCGGGGCAGTGTAGGTGCAGATGGTGGTGATGCTGGGGCTTGTAGTGCAGAAGAGATGGCGCAGCAGGAGTAACTGACAGAGACAGGGGATTCACTTCAGTACCTTTACTGGTGCGGATGTCAGGTACGGTCCAAGGTACTTGGTAGGAAGGGTGCACTTCAGGACTTCTCCCCAGTGAGCGGGTATAAGGCCTCCTGGTCTGTGTCTCCCTCTCTCTAAGCTTCTGGCCAGCCTGCAACTGGGCCTAGCTTCTGTGTCGTGCTGTTCCTTCACCTGTCGCTTGGTAGTAGGACCTTTTTCTGGCAATCACTATCCCTGGATGCCGGGGCCTTCGTGGTTCCTAGTCCTGTCAAGGGTTTAGCTTCAGGTCGGCCAGTGACTTGTAGTCCTCCTGGTATGCCAGTGATCCCTACTGGGTATAAAGGACCCTGTAGGCGTGGACCCGGTGTCCGGTTTGTGTCTTGGGGTGAGCCTATGAAGCTCCTCTGCCCCCTCAACTCCTCTCTCCTCTCCTCTTTGCCTCCGGCCACACTCGGGGCCCTCAATTCAGCAGCAGACATGCTGTGTCTTCACTGCTCTCAGTGGCAGCACACTCTCTGAACAACTAGCTCATCTCAACTGCCTGGCTCCACCCTCCAAATATATATATCCCTAACGGGCTCCCTCTGGTGGTATGAGGTGGAAGGGTGGAGGTGTTTGTTTGTAATGAGGGCCTCTTGTGGAGAAGTCCATCCATGCACCCTTTTGGGTCCTGTGGTACCTGTGAACAGCAGGGTGCCACAGTGGTAATGTCTAGAACCAAAATTAGAAAAATGTTGTCTCTGTCCAAATATTTATGGACCTAACTGTATATGAGCGGTAAATGGTTAAATCTTTTTTCCCTTTACTATTAGTAATATAGAAGGACTGCAAAATTAGGATATTTTGGAAAATTTCATTGCTCTGATCAGATGCCCACTAAACACTTGTTTCACTCTATAATATTTATTACTTCTACCTTAAGAAGGTCCTGGACCATTTCTGCATTTCAGCAAATAGAGGACAGTGATAAAATCGCCTGCTAAGATGCGTGCACAATCGCCATGTATTGTCCCCAGGTCTCTTCACCATCACCGTTCACCTTCCCAAGGGGAAATGAGCAGCTCAGGAGACTCCCTTTATTGGCATCTTATTAGATCGACTTACTTTTAACCATTTTCAGGTGGAGGTTGGTGTTCCAGGAAGCAAGAATTACATGTTCCAATTTGTTGTATTGAAATATTGGTAAGTGAGTAAGAAATATTGGCACTACTTAGTTTAGGCACAGTGATTTTTTTTTCATCATTGCATTCTGAAAGCCATAAGAATTTTATTTTACCGTCAGTATAGCTGTATGAGGGCACGTTTTTTTAATTCATTTTATTAGATGGGAAATGGGAGAAAACATTAAATTCCGCCATAGTTGAAATGTATTTGTAGCTATAAATGACTTGTTAAGGTTACGCTGTGCGCCAGTACAATTACAGCCATACTAATTATATGTATTTGATTTTGTTCTTTTTCTTTTTAATGAAAAATATTGTTTTTCATTTAAAAATATTTTAACCCCTTTACCCCCAAGGGTGGTTTGCACGTTAATGACCAGTCCAATTTTTACAATTCTGACCACTGTCACTTTATGAGGTAATCACTCTGGAACACTTCAACGGATCCCACTGATTTTGAGATTTTTTTTTATGGCAAATTGTACTTCATGATAGTGGTAAAATTTCTTCAATATGACTTGTGGTACTTTGTGAAAAAATCGGAAATTTGGCGAAAATTTTGAAAATTTCGCAATTTTCAAACTTTGAATTTTTATGCCCTTAAATCAGAGAGATATGTCACACAAAATAGTTAATAAATAACATTTCCCACATCTCTACTTTACATCAGCACAATTTTGGAACCAACATTTTCTTTTGTTCAGAAGTTATAAGGGTTAAAAGTTGACCAGCGATTTCTCATTTTTCCAACAAAATTTACAAAACCATTTTTTAGGGACCACATCACATTTGAAGTGACTTTGAGGGGTCTTTATGACAGAAAATACCCAAAAGTGACATCATTCTAAAAACTGCAACCCTCAAGGTGCTCAAAACCACATTCAAGAAGTTTATTAACCCTTCAGGTGCTTCACAGGAATTGTTGGAATTTGGAAGAAAAAAAATGAACATTTATTTTTTTTCACAAAAATTTTAGTTTAGACCCCAATTTTTTTATTTTTGCAGGGGTAACAGGAAAAAATGGACCCAAAAATTTGTTGTGCAATTTCTCCTGAGCACGCCAATACCCCTTATGTGGGGGAAAACCACTGTTTGGGCGCACGGCAGGCCTTGGAAGGGAAGGAGCGCCATTTAACTTTTTGAATGTAAAATTTGCTTGAATAATTAGCGGACGCCATGTTTAGTCTTAGTTTAGTTTTTAGTTTTTAAGGTTCAAGGAAGACTAAGTCCATCTAGTTCAACCCATAGCCTAACATGTTGATCCAGAGGAAAGCAAAAAAAAAACATGTGGCAAACACTAAGTTCCACATTGGGGAAAAAAATTCCTTCCTGACTCTATACGACAATCAGACTAGTTCCCTGGATCAACGCCCTATCGAGGAATTTAGTATATATAACCTGTAATATTATACTTTTCAAGAAAGGCATCCAGGCCCTTCTTAAATTTTAGTAGTGAATCACTCTTTGCAACATCATGTGGCAGAGAGTTCCATAGTCTCCCTGCTCTTACAGTAAAGAATCCACGTCTGTGATTATGATTAAACCTTCTTTCCTCCAGGCGTAGAAGATGCCCCCTTGTCCCCGTCTCAGGCCTCAGAGTAAAAAGATCAGTAGAAAGGTCTTTGTACTGCCCCCTCATATACTTATACATAGTAATAAGATCACCCCTAAGCCTTCGTTTTTCCACAGTAAATAACCCCAAGTGTAATAACCTGTCTTGGTATTGCAGACCCCCCAGTCCTCTAATAACCTTGGTCGCTTTTCTCTGCACCCACTCTAGTTCAGCTATGTCTTTCTTATACACCGGAGACCAGAACTGTACACAGTATTCTAAGTGTGGTCGCACTAATGACTTGTATAGAGGTAAAATTATGTTCTCCTCATGAGCATCTATGCCTCTTTTAATGCATCCCATTATTTTATTTGCCTTTGCAGCAGCTGCCTGACACTGGCCACCAAACGTGAGCTTGTCGTCCACCAATACACCCAGGTCTTTTTCAGTGACAGTTTTGCCCAGTGTTTTACAATTAAGCATATAATTATACATTTTATTTCCTCTGCCCAAGTGCATTACCTTACATTTATCCCCATTAAAGCTCATTTGCCATTTATCAGCCCAAGCTTCTAGTTTACATAGATCCTCCTGTAATATAAAATTGTCCTCCTCTGTATTGATTACCCTGCAAATACTACTCTGTATGCCCCCTACAAGGTCATTAATAAATATGTTAAAAAGAAGCGGTCCCAACACTGACCCCTGTGGTACCCCACTGTTAACTGAGACCCAGTCTGAGTGTGTTTCATTAATAACCACCTTTTGTTTCCTATCACCGAGCCAGTACTTAACCCACATTTTCCCCTATCCCCATTGTTCTCATTTTATGCATCAACCTTTTGTGTGGAACCATATCAAAAGCTTTTGAAAAGTCCATATACACAACAACCACTGCATTTCCTTGATCCAGTCCGGAACATACATCTTCATAAAAGTTGATTAGTTTGACAGGAACGGTCCCTCGTAAACCCATGTTATTGGGTCATGAGGTTATTCTTCTTCAGATACTCTAGTATAGCATCTCTTAGGAAAACCTCTAGGATTTTACTCACAGTAGAGGTTAAGCTTACTGGCCTATAATTTCCAAGTTCGGTTTTTGTCCCCTTTTAGAATATTGGCACCACATTTTCTATACGCCAGTCCTGTGGTACAGACTAGTGTTGAGCGAGCACTAAAATGCTCGGGTATTCGAAGCTCGGGCCGAGCTCACCGTGATACTCGGGTGCTCGACCCGAGCAACGAGCCCAATGTTAGTCTATGGGAGACCCGAGCATTTTTGCGGCGGCACCCCCGGCAGCCTGTAGAAAGCCTAAAAAGTGCTCAAAACGATAGTGACAGTGCTCAAATGACATGGGGACAGCATGGGGATCGCCCCAGGAAGCATTTCTGACCCCCAGGT
This sequence comes from Phyllobates terribilis, assembly GCF_046119375.1. NCBI lineage: Eukaryota > Metazoa > Chordata > Amphibia > Anura > Dendrobatidae > Phyllobates > Phyllobates terribilis. The sequence goes on from NW_027362761.1 coordinate 796,728,165, forward strand.
CACTGCTGTCAACAACGTTGTCAGTGGTATTAAGACACGTTTACGGGCTCACAATAAAACGTTCAAAAACGAAACTGAAACTGCTTTCCTGTGAAATATGTTAAGGAACATCCTTTCCATGGTAAAGATTTCTGTATAAGGTAAAATAAATAACCAAAAACAAAAATACTCCTCCACACCTTGGGCTATGTTCACAAGTAGCATTTTTCATGCGTTTTTGCACTTTTGTATTGCTTTCAACCGAGACAAATGCATTCACCGGGAAATGTCATTTTAACATTTTACAACCTTATCTGGCCATGTGCTGTGTGACACATGCATACAGTGCTGAGAAGACATGGGAACAGCATGGGGAAGACCCCTGGAAGCATCTCTGACACCCAGGTCACTGCCTAAAAGTGTGCCCATCAACTATCCCCGTGCAAGTCCTTGTCCCAGGGCAGTGTTCAATTGTACCTCCCCCATTCCTTGCAATGCAAGCGCAAGTATGCAGCCTGTCACCCACCCACCCCCAGGCTGCAATACCATACTGCTTGCTTGCACTTGAAATTGGGCCTTTTAGGCATGTGGAGGCGGAATCTGGCCACCACGTCATGGCTGCGTCGGCGGCCTGGTATCCATACTCAGTCCCCAGCCGCCCGGCGGGCGGGTGTCCACACTCGGTCCCCAGCCGCCAGGGGGTGGCCGGGTGTCCATACTCGGTCCCCAGCCGCCCCGCGGCCGGGTGCCCACACATGGTCCCCAGCCGCCTGGGGGTGGCCGGGTGTCCATAAACGGTCCCCAGCCGCCCCTATTTCTCCTGGAAACTTCCCCCACACTTTTCTTAGCCTGGCATGCTTTAGGGCAGCATTGGACGAGCTCACCAGAGAGCCAGACTCCTCCGGTGGGCCCTGGCTTCTCCATCAGAGGAGTTGAGAGTGCCAAGGTGAGGAGCATGATGATGATGATAGAAGTTAGCATCTGCTTTGTTTTCTTGGAATGCAAGCGTAAGTGTGCAACCTGCCACCCACCCACCCCCAGGCTGCAATACCATACTATACGGCTAGCTTGCTTGCACTTGAAATTGGGCCTTTTAGGCATGTGGAGGCAGACGCCGGCCACCATATCATGGCTGCGTCGGCTGCCTGGTATCCATACTCAGTCCGCAGCCGCCCGGTGACCAGGTGTCCACGCTCGGCCCCCAGCCGCCTGGGGGCGGCCGGGTGTCCATAAACGGTCCCCAGCCGTCCCTATTTGAAGGACAGCCTAACCACAAACACGTGGACAAGTGAATGTGGCCAGGGATGGTCCATCTGACTGACGCCTTCACACTGGGTTAATATTGTGGAAGCCGGGACACAGTTGGACACTGGGATGCAACACGTCCTCCAGACATAAAGGATTGCGGGTCCTGGGTCAATCAGGCTTCAACACAAAGTTCAGAAGGTAGACACAATGAGTAAATTATTCATGATCATGAGGCCATCCATCTCCTTAGCTTTCTGTTCCTTGGAATGCAAGCGCATGTATGTAGTAGCGGCTAGGCCTGAGGTGGTTAGCGTTTTGGCGCATATCCTACCTCCTCCGAGGATTGCTGGATGTTTTCCTGCTACTATCCCAGTTCTATGACTCCCGTTAAAATAAAGCTTCAGGTGATGAATTATGGATAAGGTGGTGGCAAAGGAGAAAGAGCAGGAGGAACAGAGACCATTCACATCAATATCAGGCCAGTCAACCACACATGTCTTGTAGGATATGTTTCTGTACCAAAAGGAGCAGTTCGGCTACACAGTTATAGGGCATACAGTGAGTGCAATGCCTACCAAAAATTTTGAGGCACTCCAATGCCCCTTGGAAGTGACATGGAGGTCAGAGGGCCATAACTAAACCGTTTTTTCCATTTATAGCAACTGGGTCTCCTGTACACTGTTGGCCTAAGCAGTGAATGGAAGGCTTTCCAAAAATTATGAGGAACTGCAATGCCCCTTGAAACAGACGTGGATTACAGCGTACTAAAAACCTTCTACCCATTATTGGGGAGTAGGTCTCCCTTAGTGTTCACCTATGCATTGAACAGCAAAAGCTGACTAAAATTGGAGGAAATGCAATGTCCGTTGGAAGAGTCGTGGAGGTTAGAGTTACTTAAAAACTACATTTCAATGCCCCTTGGAAGAGCTGTGGAGTTCAGAGTTGTTTAATAAGACGCTTTTAATGCCCCTTGGAAGAGACGTGGAGGTCAGAGTGGTTTAACAAGATGGTTTTAATGTCCCTTGGAAGAGACGTGGAGGTCACAGTAGCTTAACAAGACGGTTTTAATGCCCCTTGGAAGAGTGATGGAGGTCACAGTAGCTTAACAAGACAGTTTTAATGCCCCTTGGAAGAGTGGTGGAGGTCGCAGTGGAATAAAAAGACAATATCAATGCCCCTTGGAAGAGTGGTGGAGGTCGCAGTGGAATAAAAAGACAATATCGATGCCCCTTGGAAGAGTGGTGGAGGTCACAGTAGCCTAACAAGACGGTTTTAATGCCCCTTGGAAAAGCGGTGGAGGTCGAAGTAGCTTAACAAGACGGTTTTAATGCCCCTTGGAAGAGCGGTGGAGGTCACAGTAGCTTAACAAGACTGTTTAATGCCCCTTGGAAAAGTGGTGGATGTCTCAGTAGCTTAACAAGACGGGCCCCTTTGAAGAGCTGTGGAGTTCAGAGTGGTTTAGCAAGACGGTTTTAATGCCCCTTGGAAGAATGGTTGAGGTCACGGTAGCTTAACAAGACGGTTTTAATGCCCCTTGGAAGAGACGTGGAGGTCACAGTAACTTAACAAGACAGTTTTAATGCCCCTTGGAAGAGTGGTGGAGGTCACAGTAGCCTAACAAGACGGTTTTAATGCCCCTTGGAAGAGTGGTGGAGGTCACAATAGCTTAACAAGACGGTTTTAATGCCCCTTGGAAGAGTGGTGGAGGTCGCAGTGGAATAAAAAGACAATATCAATGCCCCTTGGAAGAGTGGTGGAGGTCACAGTAGCTTAACAAGACGGTTTTAATGCCCCTTGGAAGAGTGGTGGAGGTCACAGTAGCTTAACAAGACGGTTTTAGTGCCCCTTGGAAGAGCTGTGGAGTTCAGAGTTGTTTAACAAGACGGTTTTAATGCCCCTTGGAAGAGTGGTGGAGGTCACAGTAGCTTAACAAGACGGTTTTAATGCCCCTTGGAAGAGACGTGGAGTTCAGAGTGGTTTAACAAGACGGTTTTAATGCCCCTTGGAAGAGACGTGGAGGTCACAGTAGCTTAACAAGATGGTTTTAATGCCCCTTATAAGAGCCATGCAGTAGAGCATATTAAAAACATTATTCCCATTATTGGGGAGTGGGTCTCCCATAGTCTTTGCCTATGCCTTCCAAGCAAAAGCTGCCAAAAATTAGGACAGAGGAACTTGCAATGCTGGCAAACAAGAGCCATGCAGTACAGCATATTAAAAACCTTATTCCCATTATTGGGGAGTGGGTCTCCCATAGTCTTTGCCTATGCCTTCCAAGCAAAAACTGCCAAAAATTAGGACGGAGGAACTTGCAATACTGGCAACACGGACCACGGTCACCCTGGTGGTATAGTGGTGGTGGAGGCTGAGGATAAGGAGAAGAGCAAAATACAGCCGAAATGAAGAAGCGTATACCCATGTGTGGGTGTGAAGTGGTGCATGAGAATACACCTCCCGAAATAACACAGTGGATTTTGTGTTGAGAAGTCTGGCCCAATCCAGCCCTTGTTCATTTTGATAAGGGTCAGCTTGTCAGCATTGTCAGTTGACAGGCGACTGCGCTTATCAGTTATAATTCCCCCAGCGGCACTAAAAACACGCTCTGATAACACGCTAGCGGCAGGGCAGACCAGGACCTCCAAGGCGTACAGAGCGAGTTCATTCCAAGTGTCCAGCTTGGATACCCAATAATTAAAAGCCACAGAGGAATCACGGAGGAGGCTGGTACGGTCGGCAAGGTACTCCCTCACCATCTTTTGAAACTTTCCACTCCTTGTGAGAGTACCCCTCGCCACAGGGCCTGTAACCAGCAGAGCGGAGAAAAGCGCAGGTGCAGTGAACCAGCAGAGCGGAGCAAAACCGCCGGTGCGGTGAACAAGCAGAGCAGAGCAAAACCGCCGGAGCGGTGAACAAGCAGAGAGGAGCGGAACCGCAGGTGCGGTGAACAAGCAGAGCGGAGCAAAACCGCCGGAGCGGTGAACAAGCAGAGCGGAACCGCAGGTGCGGTGAACGAGCAGAGCGGAACCGCGGGTGCGGTGAGCAAGCAGAGCAGAACAGAGCCGAAGGTGCAGGCAGACAGGACAGGGCTCTGTTCACATGGAACAGACTGGAAAAGACAGGAAGATGGTTAGAACACAGGAGGTAGATACGGAGGAAGGGAAAGGGGACAAGCAGAACCAGATACACACAAGGTACTTACAATGAAGTAGCAAGTGGACACAGAACTCACAAACAGAAGTACAGAGACAACGAGTTGGAGTTAGGTGCAGGTTCAGACACTGCAGGAAAAGGGAGGATTCGGACATAGAGACAAACAGGTAATGGGCTAGGACACTGTTCAGAAAGGAACTGAACCGGGAACAAGATACAGGAACGAGCCTGGGAACTCAGCCCCCAGGGTGGCGGAAACAGACTAGAAGTCAGAAATACAGGTAGCGTCCCTGGGTACTCGGCCCCCAGGGTGGCGGAAACAGACTAGAAGTCAGAGATACAGGTAGCGGCCCTGGGTACTCGGCCCCCAGGGTGGCGGAAACAGACTGGAAGTCACAGGTACAGGTAGAGGCCCTGGGAACTCAGCCCCCAGGGTGGCGGACAGACTAGAGTCAGGACAGGACCTGGCAACTCACAGTTGCACAGAACAGACTGTAAGAAAGTGTTGCTCAGGCACCTCCCACTGGGTGGAGGGGGTTTAAGTATCCAGTGACTCACAGCAATAGGCTGGGGACTCATTAGGACTGCGCACACTGTAGCTTTAAGAATCAGAAAGCAACAGTGCCGACGCCCTAAGCCAGCAGACAGGAGACATACAAACAGCAGGTACTGGAGCAAAAGTGTGCAGCCTGGCCTGAAAGGTAAGATTGCGGTCTTGCATGGTGGGAGATGGTAAGCCATGCAAGCACGCCGCCAGCAATGTTACACACCCAACTTTTTGACAACGCGAGGGTCACGGTTAAGGCAGCGTAACATAAAGTCAGCCATGCGTGCCAGACTGGTAACGGGCAAGACTTCCGTGTCCTCACCAAGATGACGACTGACCATGCTCTCCTCCTCCTCCTCCTCCCCCCTGTCATCAGGCCACCCACGCTGAACCGACGGTATGACAGTTGTACAGGTACTACCGTCTACAGCGCATGATACCAGCTCCTGTTATTCCTCCTCCTCCTCTCCCTCATTGTCCCCCAATGGACGTTGGGATGAGATGAGGCTGGGCTGTGTGTAATCACCCATTACTGCTTCTTGATCCATCTCATCATACTCTGGCTGCAATGCCTCCTCTTTAATTCTCTGCAGAGAGCGTTGCAAAAGACAGACAAGTGGGATACTGATGCTAATGATGGTGTCATCGACACTCACCATCTTGGTGGACTCCTCAAAGTTTGTCAGGATGGTACATATGTCAGACATCCAGGTCCACTCCTGAGGTCTTATGTGTGGAGTCTGACCTGAATATCGACGGCCTTGTTGCAGCTGGTACTCCACAACTGCTCTCTTCTGCTCACAAATCCTTTGCAACATGTGGAGGGTAGAGTTCCAACGTGTGGGGACATCACACACCAGTCGGTGTGCCGGAAGCTGCAAACTCTGCTGCAACACAGCAAGGGCTGTGGAAGCTGTAGCCGACTTCCGAAAATGAGCCGACAGGCGGCCTACTTTGACGAGCAGATCTGGCAACTCGGGGTACGATTTTAGAAACCACTGAACCACGAGGTTAAGCACATGAGCCAGGCATGGTACGTGTGTGATCTCGCCTCGCCTCAGAGCCGCCACCAGGTTACGGCCATTGTCACACACGACCATGCCTGGATGTAGGTTCAGCAGTATCAGCCACAGATCTGCCTGCTCTTTCACAGCTGTCCACAACTCACAAGCAGTGTGAGGTTTATCACCTAAGCTTATGAGTTTCAGCACAGCCTGTTGCCGCTTGGCAGAGGCAGTACTTCAGTGCTTCCAGCTTGTAACTGATGTGGTGATATCTGGGAAGGAGGCTGAAGAGGAGGAGGAGGCTGAGGTGCAGGAGCTGTACACTGTGGGGGCAACTCTGACTGACATAGGGCCCGCAATCCTCGGTGTGGGGGGGATGTGTTCCGTCCCAAGGTCCGACTGGGTCCCAGCTTCCAATATGTTTACCCAGTGTGCCGTCAGGGAGATGTACCGTCCCTGGCCACAAGCACTTGTCCACGTGTCCGTTGTAAGGTGGACTCTCCCAGTAACTGTGTTGTTGAGGGCACGGCAGATGTTTTGGGACACGTGCTTGATGGCACACCGGGCAAAATAGTGTCGGCTGGGGACCGAGTACCGAGGGACGGCCACCGCCATAAGGTTGCGGAAAGATTCCGTCTCCACCAGCCTAAAAGGCAGCATTTCCAACGCAAGCAGTCGTGAAATGTGCGAATTTAGGACTGTGGCCTGTGGGGCTTTGGCTGCGAATTTGCGTTTTCGTTCAAAGGTCTGGGATATAGACAATTGAACTCTGCGGTGGGACGTGGACGTGGACGTTGATGCTGTTTCTTGAGAAACTGCCATAACAAGTGAAGACTGAGAGGAGGGGGCATCTTTGCATGCAGTATGGACAGAGGATTGCCTTGCACGCACAACAGGGGGTTCTGTTACACGCACAACAGCGGAAGAAGCAGTGGTGACACCCGCTGACACTGGTCGTGGACCCTGGGGTTCGCCCCACAAAGTCGGGTGCTTTGCTGACATGTGCCTGATCATGCTGGTGGTGGTCAGGCTGGTAGTTTTGTCACCCCTGCTGATGCTTGCCTGGCAGGTGGTACAAATGGACTTTTTGGGGTTATCAGCAGAGTCAGCAGACTCTGGAAGACCTACCAGTTGTACTGGCAACGTCCCTCGTGTTGGTGTTACGGGGAACTGTTGCCCGCCTTCTGTGTGCGTCCACCACATTGCTTCTTCCTGCCTGTTGGGGTACTCTGCCTCCCTCCCCCTGTGTGCTGCTGGCCTCGCTCTGCATGTTCTCCTGCCACATTGGGTCAGTAACTAGATCATCCACCACCTCCTCCTCTTCCACTTGCGCACCACGATCCTCCTCCTCACTTCGTGGCAATTGTGTCTCGTCATCGTCCACCTCTTGTTACAAATTGCCAGCGTCGACTTCCTCTGGCCGTGGCTGTTCAAATATTTGGGCATCGCTACATGGGATCTCCACTTCCACCACTTCAAGCGGAGCAGGCGAGGGGCACAAATATGGAAATGGACCAGTGAACAGCTCTTCAGAGTGTCCAACTGTGGGATCAGTTGCTGTCTGACGACACTCGGCATGGTGGGAGGAAGGAGCATCAGGGTGAGGAGGAGTATGCGGTTGAGACTCACGGCTACTAAAACTTGACCGTGTGGAAGACAGACCGGAGGTGGTGGTGCCCAGGTAACTGAAAGTATTATCTGCTATCCAATTAATAACCTGTTCACATTGATCAGTTTGCAATACTGGTGTTGTAGTGTGCTTCCCTAGTAATTCGGTCAAGAAGTGGGAGCGAGAAGATGTGGCTGTTGGTTGTGGCATGTAACATACCTGGCGGCGTCCTTGCATGGTGGTCCATCTCCCACTGTGCAAGAGCGCGCACTTGATCTCCAGTCCAGAATGTCTCTCTGGCTTCCCTCCTTGCTGTCTGTTTGTCTGTTTTGGCTGCATAGGGCGACGCCCGCTGAACTTCCTGTTTCTTGTACCTGCTGCGGACACGCCCCTGTTGCACCTTCAGCCTATTGCTGTCCATCTTTGGGTATTTATACCACCTTCTTCCTCAAGATGGCGCCTGAGCATTGTGTCCTGTCAGTCGGCTTTTTGTCTCTGACATGCCAGGTCCTATCCTGTTTTCCTGCCTGTTTTCCAGTTCTGTGTCTGAACTGTGGTCTGTTCTTGTGAACACGCTTCTTGCCTGTTCTTTCGCCTTCTAGGGGCCGTATTCCTAGATCTGCCTGTCTGTGCCTTGCGGTATCTGTTCCCGGCTGAACAGAGTCCTGTTTGTGTCCCTGCCTTGCGGTATCTGTTCCTGTCTGAACTGAGTCCTGTCTATTTCTCCTGTCTTGCAGTATCTGTTCCCGTGTCTGAACTGAGTCCTGTCTATGTCTCCTGCCTTGCGGTATCAGTTCCCGTGTCTGAACTGAGTCCTGTCTGTGTACTCTTGCCTGCTGCCTTTCCTGGAGGCTGTATTTCCAGGCCTGTCTGAACACGCTCCTAGCCTGTTCCTCCCGCCTTCTAGGGGCCGATTACCTAGATCCGTTCCTGTATCTTGTCTGTCCTGTCTGAACACGCTCCTTGCCTGTTCGTCCCGCCTCTCTGGGGGCCGTATTCCCAGACCCGCTCCTGTATCCCGCTGCAGTGTCGGTCTCTTCCGTACACTCAGTTCCAGTCTGAACTCTCTCCTATCCTTTACCTGTTTTGCCTCTATGTCCGTTCCTTTCCTTTTTCTGCAGAGTCTGAACTCGTACCTAACTCCTGCTTGTTGTCTCTGTACTCCCGTTTGTGAGTTTGTGGTCCCCTCGCTACTTCACTGCAAGTACCCTGTGGGTATCTGGCTCTGCCTTTCCCTTCCTGTCTGTTCCGTGTGTACAGAGCCCTGTCCGTCCTGCTCTGACTCCTTGCTCACTGCTCCGGCAGCCTTGCTCCGCTCTTACCCTTTTGCTCACTGCTCCGGCAGTCCTGTCCTGCCCTGCTTCTGCCCGCTGCTCCGGCAGTCCTGTCCTGCCCTGCTTCTGCCCGCTGCTCCGGCAGTCCTGTCCTGCCCTGCTTCTGCCCGCTGCTCCGGCAGTCCTGTCCTGCCCTGCTTCTGCCCGCTGCTCCGGCAGTCCTGTCCTGCCCTGCTTCTGCCCGCTGCTCCGGCAGTCCTGTCCTGCCCTGCTTCTGCCCGCTGCTCCGGCAGTCCTGTCCTGCCCTGCTTGTGCTCGCTGCTCCTGCAGCCCCGTCCTGCTCTGTTCTTGCCCACCGCTTTGGGCGTTCCCTCTCTGCTGTGGTTGTCTACCGCATCTGCGGTTCTGTGACCCAGTCTGTACTGGGTCTTAACCTTTCTGTGCTCCAGCCCATCCTTTCGGCCAGTACCTCCCTGCCTGCATACTCGCCTGTATCCACCCCTCTGCATACCTGCCGTGTTTGCTTACATCCACCAGTCTGTGCCAGCCTAACCTGCCTGTTCCAGTAATTCCAGTGTGGGTCAACCCCCGTGTCCGGAGTTTGACCTGGAGTAGCACCTGGTCCCTCTGCCCGGTTTCTCCCTGGTGCACTGGCGTCGTATGCCGTCGTGCCACCTTGGTCGGATCGGCCAGATACTTAGTCACGCCCCTCCAGGCACTCTCCGGTCCATGGTCCAGTGGAACCACAACACCCGCACATGCCAGTCAGTCCGGGCATGTGCATAACATGGCACATTTTCACCTTGGCCGCGGCCCCGTCCTCTACACGCACCATCACCAGAACGTCCAGTTCCACGTCCCTTGCCACGCGCCTTGCCCATTGTAAATGAAGTAAAATACCTTACATTCGCACTATCAATGGAAAAAGGGTAATAAAAAGGAGATTAGAACCGTGGAAGAAGAAAACCACAGTTCTAGTTATCTGGCCTACACCAGACTCTTTTAAACAGATATATTTGTGTCTGAATATTCAGGGAGACACTATTACTGTTTTTTTTTTTACGGAAAAAATGCCAAAAGCAGGATAATACAGAGATTTGAACTGTGGAACTGCAAAACCAAAGTTCTAGTTATGTGGCCTACACCAGAATCTCTTAAACAGATATATTGGTGTCTGAACAGTCAGCGAGACACTATTACTGTTTTTTTCTATGGAAAAAATGCCAAAAGCAGGATAATACAGAGATTTGAACCGTGACCGTGGAACTGCAAAACCAAAGTTCTAATTATCTGGCCTACACCAGACACTTTTAAACAGATATATTGGTGTCTGAACAGTCAGGGAGACACTATTCCTGTTTTTTTTTACGAAAAAATGGCAAAAGCAGGATAATACAGAGATTTGAACCGTGGAACTGCAAAACCAAAGTTCTAGTTATCTGGCCTACACCAGACTCTTTTAAACAGATATATTGGTGTCTGAACAGTCACAGACACACTCAATTTTCTTTTTTGGGGGGGGGGGATACCAAAAGGTTAATAAGACGCGTATTTGTACAGTCTGACTGAGGAAAAAAAAAATACAGGATTTAGATGGAAAAAAAAAAGGATTTTTCCTGGCCCCTGAGATCGGGGGATAAGTCTAGCAATTTGACCAGCAGGAGCACACAGGACTGTAATGCAGTGTTTGTTGGTATAACCACTGCGTCTCCTATACAGCCTGCCTGCCTGATATCTGGGATGGATATTAGTCTTGAGAAGGACTGTTTGTTTGATTTGGCAGGCTTTAGAGACCCTACACTACCTATTTCGCACTATATATCTCTCCCTAACTCAGCAGCACTGACCCTACACTGTCTGATCCCGGGCGACCATGTCCAAGATGGCGGAGCCCGGTTTTAAATACTCGAGGTGACGCTGTGCGGCCAGCCAATCACTGTAATGCCCACAAACAACATGGCTGCTGCATTACAGTGACTGGCTGGTAATCCCTGCATGTTCATTGGCTCCGTAAAGAGCGCCTAACGTGCAGGGCGGAGACCCGAGCTCCCGCCCGAGTAACCCGGAAATGCTCGGTGCTCGCCGAACATCCCGAGTAGTGAGATGCTCAGGCGAGTACCAAGCAGTGTCGAGCATGCTCGCTCAACACTAGTACAGACCTTGTTATTATGGAATCTTTAAAGATTAAAAATAATGGTCTATCTATGACGTTACTTAATTCCTGCAGTACTCGAGGGTGTATCCCATCCGGGCCCGGGATTTGTCAACTTTAGTGATTTTTAGATGCTGCCGTACTTCCTGCTGGGTTAAGCAAGTGACATTAAATGGAGAACTTTTGTCATCACTAATCATGTTTTCTGTCATGCGATTTTCTTGTGTAAATACTGTTGAAAAAAATCATTTAGCAAATTGGCTTTTTCCTCATCCTCATCCACCATTTCACCCAGACTATTTTTAAGGGGGCCAACACTATATTTTTTTAGTTTTTTACTATTTATGTAGTTAAAGAATATTTTGGGATTATTTTTACTTTCTCTGGCAATGAGTCTCTTTGTCTCAATCATTGCTGCCTTGATTTGGTTTTTGCAGAATTTATTTAATTTTCTGTATTTATTTAATGCCTCATCACTACCTACTTGCTTTAGTTCTCTAAATGCTTTCTTTTTGTCACTTATTGCGCCCCTTACAGCTCTATTTAGCCATAGTGGTTTCCTCCTATTTCTAGCATGTTTATTCCCATAGGGTATATATTGTGCGCAGGTCCTATTCAGGATGCTAATAAATGTCTCCCATTTGCTTTGTGTAGTTTTATGTCTCAGGATATTATCCCAGTTTATTGCACTAAGATCATCTCTCAACCGTTGGAAATTTGCCTTCCTGAAGTTTAGTGTCCTTGTAACTCCTCTTCTACACATCTTATTAAAGCATACATGTAAACTTATTATTTTGTGGTTACTGTAACCCAAGTGACCCCCAACTCGTATATTTGACATGTGGTCTGGCCTGTTGGTTAATATTAGGTCTAGCAGTGCCCCCCTTCTTGTTGGGTCATGAACCAGTTGTGAAAGGTAATTGTCTCTCATAGTTGTCAAAAACCTATTACCTTTGCTTGAACTACAGGTTTCTGTTCCCCAATGTATTTCAGGGTAGTTGAAGTCCCCCATAATAGTCATGGCTCTCGTCCAGCCATGTCTCAGATATCCCCACCATGTCATAATTATTTTCCAACAAAATGAATTCTAATTCCTCCATTTTGTTGGTGAGGCTTCTGGCATTAGTATAAATGCATTTTATGTATCTCTCTGTACCTCTATTCCTTCCTACTATATTGATTGTTCTAACACCAACCCCAATTTCTTTATTTGTGCCCAGGTCATTATCTTCCCCACCTATAAAATGAATTCCCTCCCCCCCAATCCCTAGTTTAAACACTCCTCCAACCTTCTAGCCATTTTCTCCCCCAGCACTGCTGCACCCTCCCCATTGAGGTGCAACCCATCCCTAGCGTAGAACCTGTAGGCAACTGAGAAGTCGGCCCAGTTCTCCAGGAACCCAAACCCCTCCTTCCTACACCAATTCCTGAGCCACTTATTTATCTCCCTAATCTCCCGTTGCCTCTCTGGCGTGGCACGTGGTTCAGGCAGTATTTCAGAGAATACCACCTTGGAGGTCCTTGCTTTAAGCTTGCAGCCTAATTCCCTGAAATTATGTTTAAGGACCTTCCACCTACCTCTAACTTTGTCATTTGTGCCAATGTGCACCATGACCGCTGGGTCCTCACCAGCCCCTCCCAGTAATCTGTCAACCCGATCAGCGATGTGCCGGACTCGAGCGCCAGGTAGGCAGCACACTGTTCGACGATCCCTGTCTTTGTGACAGATTGCCCTATCTGTTCCCCTAATAATTGAGTCCCCCACTACCAGCACCTGCTTGGCCTGCCCTGCTCTCCTATTTCCCCCCTTACTGGAGCTGACACTCCTCCGGCTTTCAGAGGACATGCCTTGCTGTAGCAGTGCTACCCCTGTACCGACACCCCCCTCATCTGCCAACTTTGCAAACTTATTGGGATGTGCCAGATCAGGACTAGCCTCCCTGGCACTCTTCCCTCTACCTCCCCCCTTCTAACTGTCACCCAGCTAGCTGCCACACTGTCCTGCAGCTCCCTACTACCACCCTCCCCCACATCTTCCCCAGTGAGCAGCTGCTCAGTGAGCAGCAGACTCCTTTCCATATTGTCAATGGATCTCAGTGTTGCCAGCTGCTCATTTAGATCCAGTACCTGGGCTTCCAAACGCACAACGTGCACACATCTCGCAGCAGTATGCACCCACGACCGGCTGTTCAAGGATTGCATACATGTGGCAAGATGTACACTGGATAGCATTGTCAATAATGGAGCTAATTTCCTTATGGGGATTGCACTAAACAGAAATGTTAAGTAAAAAGAAATGTAAAGAATTAATAAAATACAGACAGCAATTCAGTCCAAATTCCTCTCTTCCAAACTCCCTGAATACAAAGTCACTGAAAAACAAGTCACACACTTACTTCCGTTTGCACTTAATCTCTGGTCACACTCAGCTCGTTCACACTCGCTAAGGAAGAAGATTTAAAGAGTTTTTTTTTTTTTTTTTTCCCCTTTAGCAGCAATCCAACCTACAGGTCAATGCACTTGCAAAGGACTGGATGCCCCAACCAGCTGCCCCTTATAAACCCTTAATTATGACCCTTCACCCTAAATTAACCCCTTGTGAGTATAGCTACACCTCAGGATTTAAGTGCAATTTAGTTAACCCTTAAATACACAGGTAGTAAAATAAGAGACTGTAAAACTATAGAGAGAAAATAGGTTTTAAAAAGCCCAATAAAACTAAACAGGTAGAAAAGCACTCAGCAGTTCACAATTCAGCAACTCACAGCAATTCACACATGTTGCGTTTGAAAAGCCCCTGATGTGGAAACCCTCCACAAGGGACACCATATTGAAAACTAGACCCCTCAGGGAACTTATCTAGATGTGTGGTGTGCATCTTGAACCCCCAGGTCCTTCGCAGAAGTTTATAACATTGAGCCATAAAAATTAAATTTTTACATTTTTCCCACAAAAATGTTTTTCAGCCCCCAATTTTGCATTTTCATAAGGGTAACAGGAGGAATTGCACCATACCATTTGTTGTGCAATTTCTCCTGAGTAAGCCGTTACCCCATATGTGGGAGAAAACCACTGTTTGGGCGCAAAGTAGGATTCGGAAGGGAAGGAGCGCCATTTGACTTTTTGAATGTAAAATTTGCTTGAGTAATTAGCAGACGCTATGTTGCGTTTGAAAAGCCCCTGATGCGCCTAAACATGGGAACCCCCCACAAGTGACTTCATTTTGGAAACTAGACCCCTCAGGGAACTTATCTAGATTTGTGGTGAGCACCTTGAACCCCCAGGTGCATCACAGAAGTTTATAACATTGAGCCGTAAAAATAAAATTTTCACATTTTTCCCATAAAAATGTTTTTCAGCCCCCAAGTTTGCATTTTTATAAGGGGAACATGAGAAATTGCACCATACCATTTGTTATGCAATTTCTCCTGAGTAAGTTGATACCCCATATGTGGTAGACCCTTCAGGGAACTTATCTAGATGTGTTGTGAGCACCCTGAACCCCCAGATGCTTCACAGAAGTTTATAACATGGAGCCATGAAAATGAAAAAAATAAAACTTTTTCCACAAAAATGATGTTTTAGCCCCAATTTTTTTAGTTTCACAACGGTAAGAGGAGAAAATGGACCCCAAAAACCAATTTCTCCTGAGTACGCCAACACCCTATATGTGCGGAAAATACACTGTTGGGGCGCACGGCAGGGTTCAGAAGGGAAGGAGCACTGTGTGACTTTTTGAACGCAAAATTAGCTGGAATTGAGAGCGGATGCCATGTCGCGTTTATAGAGCTCCTGATGCACCTAAATAGTGGAAACCCCCCACAAATGACCCAATTTTGGAAACTAGACCCCTCAAGGATTTTATAAAGGGGTATAGTGAACATTTTGAAACCAGAGGTGCGACACAGAAATTCATAACATTAGGTCATCATATTGAATAAGTTGTCATTAGTCTTGAGGGCAAGTGCTCGTTACTTGAGTTTGCATCGGGTACTTAGGTATGTACCATATATTGCGGGTGCTCGAGTGACATGCTCGAGTCTCCATCCCGCATGTTTCACGGTTGTTAGACACCCAAAAAAAAACATGCGGGGATCGCTCGTGCATCACAGGCAATCCCTGCAAGTTTTTTTTGGCCACAAAGCATATGGGGCGGAGACTCGAGCATGTCACTCGAGCACCCATGATACTTGGTGCATACCCGAGCACCCGATGCAAACTCAAGTAGCGAGCATTTGCACTAAACACTAGTCGCCATATCGTCATCATTTTTTTTTCTTTACTTTTGAAAAAATTCCAACTCTAACCCTAGTACTAACCCTAACCCTAGCACTAACCCTAACCCTAGCAAAACCCTAACCCTAGCACAACCCTAACTCTAGCACAACCCTAACCCTAGCACAACCCCAACCCTAGCATAACCCTATCTCTAACCCTAGCATAACCCTATCACTAACCCTAGCACAACCCTAACCCTAGCACAACCCTAACCCTAGAGTTTATTTTTTACGCCTTACCTCGTGCCGTATAAGTGATTAGATGACTTTATTCTTTGGGTCGGTGCGATTACAGCGATGCCAGATTCATATCGGGTTTTTATGATTGACAGCTGTCACACACTAAAAGACACTTTTTTGCAAAGACTAGTTTTTGCAATGCCATATTTTGAGAGCTATAATTTTTCCATATTTTGGCCAACAGAGTCATGTGATGGCTTGTTTTTTGCGGGACGAGTTGACGTTTTTATTGGTACCATTTTCAGGTGCATGACATTTTTTGATCGCATTCTATTCCGATTTTTGGGAGGCAGAATAAACAAAAACCAACAATTCAGAATTTTTTTTTTTTTTTAATGTCGTTCTGCATGTGTTAAGATTGATAAGACAGCTTTATTCTTCGGGTCAGTACGTTTACAGCGGTATCACATTTATATGGTTTTTTAATGTTTTGGCGCTTTTACACAATAAAAGCTATTTTATAGAAAAAATATTTTTTTTGCATCGCTTTATTCTGAGAGCTATAAGTTTTTTATTTTTCGGCTGATGGAGCTGTATGGTGGCTTGTTTTTTGCGGGAAAAGATGACGTTTTCAGCGGTACCATTTCTCTTTACATTCTTCTTTTTGCTCGCATTTTATTTCATTTTTTGTTTGGCGGTATGATGATAAGCATCGTTGTTTGCTTGTTTTTTTTTTGTTTCTTTTTACCATGTTCACTAAAGGGGTTAACAAGTGGGACAGTTTTATAGGTCAGGTCGTTCCGGATGCGAGGATACCAAATATTTGTACTTTTATTGTTTTGTTTTTTTTCAGAATAATATTTATTCATGGGTACAATATATTTTTATTTTTTGGGGATTATTTTTTTCATTTTTTTTGTTTTCACTTTCTTACACTTTTTTAACTTTTATACTTTGTCCCACTATGGGACTTTCATTTTTTTCACCCAGATCGCTTGCATGGCATAGAGATGCTGCAGATCGACTTAATGTACCAGGAGTGGTGCAGGACCGCTCCTGGCACATAGTATCGGGTGTCAGCTGTGACAATCATCTGACACCTGGCGGCGATTGCCCCACACCGCTTGTGTGCGGGCGCGATCGCATTCTGCGTAATAGTACATCCCTGGCATAATAGGCCCAGGGCACAAGGACGTGCTATTACCACAAATATCAGAAAGGGGTTAATGAAAAAATAAAAGCCTCAATTCTATACTAAGGAAAGAAAAATTCAGCTTCACGAAAAATCCAAAAAACTCTCTTTATTGGTGTGAATGAAAAATTCTATAGTCTTCACCTGTTTCAAAAACTGTTTGACATGTTGCAAAATATTTGTGCAACGTGTAATTGTACAATAACTTGGCGACTTTTGCCACCAGTATCGGTAAGCTTCGCTAATGTGTTGGGTGGAGCTGCCCACAGGTTGTTTGTGGTATTGCAGCTGTATCATTCACTTTAGTGGAGCTAATAACAAACACAACCCACAGACAGATACTCTGCTGTTTTAGAAAACATAATTGTAAAGTTTTTGTAACCCTGGACCACTCTTTCAAATGTAGTTTTCCTATAATTGAAACTTGCCAAACACTGGATGTGTTTACACTAGATAATAATTGGAAACTTTCCCTTAATCTATCGATCATTCAGGAAATTGTTGTGCCATGCAATGGTGTAACTTGAAGCTCATGGGCTCAATGTCAAACCTCCAATGGGGCCCCAAATTATTGCAAATCTTTAATAGCATTGATCTTTTTATATAAGCCAAAGGGACTTTTTAGGCCCTCTCCAGGCTGCAGGGCCTGGGTGCAATTGCAACCCCTGCCCCTATTGTAGTTACGTCCTTGGCTCCATGTAAAGGTTCTTAAATCCCTATGTAGGTGACTGCAAACAGAATATTTCAGTACTACAGTATATATTAAGAAGGGAAATAGGAGGTTTGGAGCTTTGCACCATAAAAATTGTCTTGTTGGTCTGTGTCAGAATGTTGCACCCTATTGCAAGGCATTGACTGGAAAATGGTGGAGCTTGCTGATATATACCATCTTTATACATTGCTCAACATTGAAATTGCAAGACCAAGAAGGAAAATTCATGAAATTATGGAAATTATAGGAGTGATAGATATGTTGATGATATGCAAATGATGAAAAAATGGAAACAAAATTTTCAAAATGATTTATTCAATATCAAGTGTGAGTGCCACGTGCAGACCTAAACGCACTTGCATGCCTTGGCATTGTTTCAATGAGGTTATTAATAGTTGTTTGAGGATTGTTCTGCTATGATGAATGAACTTGGGCAAGCAAATCATCAAGAGCTTCCAATGACATTCCAGATGTGCTCGATGGGAGACAAGTCAGCAGAGGCTGCAGGCCATGGTAGCCAGCTTCTTACAGTAGCATGAGTAACAGATCAATATAGTGTCGATCTATTAGTGTACATGGGATAACGAGTAGAGGGGTCCAACTACAATATATTTTATCAACCCACACTATAACCTCTGGAGTAGGGCTGGTGTTATTATTCCCTCATAAAGGCCTCTTCAGCGTTGCCCATGTGGTCTTCAGATCAATCTCCGGCTATTGCATCCAAGACAAAAGTGGGACTCATCGCTGAAGAGAACAGACCTCCATTCCAGCTCTATTGCTGTCTTCCTCTGATAGCCTTTGAGAGCGGTGGCGTATTCTCAATGGAACACCTATAGCCTGACATCTGACTCATAGCACAATGTCATGCAAACGCCTTGTGGTGGTTTGTGTAGACACTGTTTGATTTCTTGGTATGTGACATCCAATCTACCTTGCAGTTCAGAATGGATGACTACAAGCCATTCTTCTAATCTGACGATTCATCCTTGTAGAGATTCTTCTCTGTGCACCTCTTGAGGTCATTCCAATTCGTTGTTCTCCCAACCACTGGAACACTGCTGTTGAACAGTGCTGACGTCTCAGTTTATGCACATAGCGATCTGCCGGAGTGATAAACCAAAGTCTCTAATTTCAAGGATTCTGTCCCTCTCAGTTTGGCAATAACTGGGACGTCAACAACAACTGGAGGCATCAAACAAAACTTGATCTAATTGTTGAGGTTTTGTGTGGCTAAAAAAATTAGTTTACAATCTGACTTTTATGTCCCTCCCACATGCCACAGATTGGTGCTAGGTAATTGAAAATGTGATCATTTGCAGATCTTAGCCACCCCTGCTACTTCCTCAGTTTGTATAACCTTACAGCCTGCCCTTCATGGAGTTGAAGGTTCAATGTTTAGGAGTGTACAGTAGGGAAAATAAGTATTTGATACACTGCCGATTTTGCAAGTTTTCCCACCTACAAAAAATGGAGAGGTCTGTAATTTTTATCATAGATACACTTCACCTGTGAGAGACAGAATCTCAAAATAAAAAAAACAGAAAATCACATTGTATGATTTTTACATAATTAATTAGCATTTCATTGCATCAAATAATCAGTTGCTACAATAGAAAAACAGAACTTAATATTTAGTGCAGAAACCTTTGTTTGCAATTACAGCGGTCAGACGTTTCCTATAGTTCCTGACCAAGTTTTCACACACTGCAGCAGGGATTTTGGCCTACTCCTCCATACAGATCTTCTCCAGATCTTACAGGTTTCGGGGCTGTTGCTGGGCAACATTGAGTTTCAGCTCCCTTCAAAGATTTTCTATTGGGTTCAGATCTGGAAACTGGCTAGGCCACTCCAGAACCTTGAAATGCTTCTTACGGAGCCACTCCTTAGTTGCCCTGGCTGTGTGTTTCGAGTCATTGTCATGCTGGAAGACCCAGCCATGACTCATCTTCAATGCTCTTACTGATGGAAGGAGGTTGTTGGCCAAAATCTCGTGATACATGACCCTATCCATCCTCCCTTCAATGAACTGCATTCGTCCTGTTCCCTTTGCAGAAACACCCCCCCAAAATATGATGTTTCCCCACCATGCTTCACAGTTGGGACGGTGTTCTTGGGGTTGTACTCACCCTTCTTCTTCCCCCAAACATAGCGAGTGGAGTTGATAGAACTTTTTACTATTTTGTTTTCATCTGATCACATGACCTTCTCCCATGCCTCCTCTGGATCATCCTGATGGTCATTGGTGAGCTTCAAATGGGCCTGGACATGTGCTGCCGTGAGCAGGGGGACCTTGCGTGCCCTGCAGGATTTTAATCCATGACGGCATAGTGTGTTACTAACGGTATTGTTTGAGACTGTGGTCCCAGCTCTCTTCAGTTCATTGACCAGATCCTCCCGTGTTGTTCTGGGCTGATTCCTGACCTTTCTCAGAATCATCCTTACCTCACAAGGTGAGATATGGCATAGAGCCCCAGGCCAAGATTGACAGTCATCTTGTGTTTCTTCCATTTTCTAATAATTGTGCCAACAGTTGTTGCCTTCTCACCAAGCTGCTTGCCTATTGTCCTGTAGCCCATCCCAGCCTTGTGCAAATCTAGAATTGTGTCCCTGGTGTCCTTAGACAGCTCTTTGGTCTTGGCTGTCTAAGGTTGGAGTGTGATTGATTGAGTGTATGGACAGGTGTCTTTTATACAGATAATGAGTTCAAACAGGTGCAACTAATACAGGTAATGAGTGCAGAGTACGAGGGCTTCTTAAAGAAAACCTAACAGGTCTGTGAGAGCCAGAATTCTTGCTGGTTGGTAGGTGATCAAATACTTATTTCATGCAATAAAATGCAATTGAATTATTTAAAAATCATACAATGTGATTTTCTGGTTTTTATTCTGTCTCTCACAGTTGAAATGTACCTACGATAAAAATTACAGACCTCTCCATTCTTTGTAGGTGAGAAAACTTGCAAAATCAGCAGTGTATCAAATACTTATTTTCCCCACTGTATGTGTCTTTCTATCAACAGTATGCACATTTGTAATATTTTACCATTTTCCTATATAATATACAATAAATATACCCCATGTACAAATCACTTGAACACAAAAAAAAAAAATGAACAGATAGATGACAGAGGTTAGGAGGAGAACCTGCCACTGAGACATTTATTTGACAAGTGGGTATCTGAAGAAAATAGAACTGGCTGAGTATAACAACATATTGATTGCTACAAAGTGAGGCTGACGTGGCAAGGCTACAGTTGTCAGCAGTGATCGGCCTGGAGTAGTCTGAAGTATATCAGATGATGTGAGAGGACTAGACGTTGTAGCTATTCAGCCACATCTGTAGTGCAGGGGTGAAAATTAAAACAGAGCCTGTGATGGACACAGAGAGGAAGAGCCAGAGAAAGATTCGGTCAAGAACCTGAGCCACAAATTTCCAGTCCTGTACAACCTGAGAGAAAGGAAATGTAAATTAATAAAGAGATCTCTGATCATTTGTAAGAAGGTTTGAAGTCTATGAACATCCTTACAGCCATTTTTATCACTCCAATTAGGATCTTCATTAGTATCACTCCGAGTAGTCTTCGTTATAAATATTTTACTATGCAGAGCTATGCGTTTCCATGTTAGCAGACCACAAACAAACTTTGTGTAGTGTGATCTGGAAGTCATGCCCATACTTCCTGCTAATGTACCACATTTTTGTTAGAAAGGAGCAGAGGATGAATAAAAGGAAGAATAGACTAGCGTTTTGGTGGTCTGTTACCATGGTGACACATTGCAGCTGTAGACAAAAAAAATATATTTTTTTATTTTTTCAAATGAAGACCATTAGCAAATGTGTGTCCTTTTCACTGTATTGCAGCAATATAAAATAGTTGTAATGTGTCCATAGCCTTTAATTAAAATTTTTTCTGAAATTTATTGCATTTGCCCTGAATATCAGAGGCAGTATAAATGATGTATAACACAAGATGGTAACACAAGAAAACCAAACATGAAAAACATGAGACTGTGCAGCTAACTGTAGACGAGACTATTCACTTCAATAAGCATGTGCTGCAGTTCCCCTGCACAGTAGATGGCAGGGATGTTGTGCATTGAAAGACTGTGATGCCGATTATCTGCAGGGTTTTTAAAGTCACTTTTTGATCGTTGACTTGTGGTATTCATTAGCGGGTTTTTGCACCAAATTCTTCAAAAAGGTGGTTCATGATGCACACATTTAATCACTATGGTTCACACAAATAAAATAACTTCAAAAAAGGTGAAAATTTAAATTAAAAAATTAATGTAAAACAAAAAACAGGCTGAGGGGCTGTGCAGATGGGGGGAATAAACGAAGGGGTTGTGCAGTGGGGAGAATAAAATGAGGGGCTGTGTAGAGAGTGGGGAATAAAATAAGGGGCTATGCAGATGGGGGGAATAAGCAGGGGCTGTGCAGATGGGTGGAATAAACTGAGGGGCTGTGCAGAGGAGGGATAAAATGAGGGGCTGCTCAGAGGGCATGCAATGAGAGGTAGCGCAGGGGGGCATGAAATGAAGGGCTGTGCGGGGGGGGGGCATGAAATGAGGGGCTGTGTGGGGGCCATGAAATGAGAAACTGTGCGGGTGACCATGAAATGAGGGGCTGTTTGTTGGGGCCATGAAATGAGGGGCTGTGTGTTGGGGCCATGAAATGAGGGGCCGTGAAGGGGGGACAGCAAAATATTTGAGGAGCTGTGGTGACCATACTGTATATGGGGCTGTGGAGATCATTATACTGGACAGGGGGCTGTGGTGAATATCAGACTGTTGGGTGCTGTTTTTTGTCCAGAAAAATGTATTGGGTGCTGTGGGGGCAATCATAGTAAACATAGGGGCTGTTTTAGACATCATACTATTTATGGGGGGTCCGTGATGGACATCACACTATATATGGGGGGCTGTGGTGGTGACCATACTATATATTGGCGGCTTGTTGTGGATATCATACTGTATGGGCAGTTGTGGTAACCATCATACTGTGTAGAGGGACAGTGTGAGGAGTGGTTACAGTTTGAAGAGGGCAGTGTGATGGGCAATATGAGGGCATAGCGTGAAGAGGGGAAACAGAATGGATATGCAGAGGGGACAGCATGAAATGGAGGCACAATATAGAGAGAGGGGTTAGCATGGCAGGGGGACAGTTTGGAAATATAGAAAGTGTAATGGAAAATTAGAAAGGGAACGCTGATAATGGTAGACCGTGTGGAGGTCATATACCATAGGAGGTTTATTTAGGTCATAATATCAACAGATATGTTTATGCAGACTGCATTTTAAGAACACTCTTATTTTAAAGGGCACTGTGCTGGGATGTGCTGCAAAAGACGGGAGAAGAGGGAGGTCTGCAGAGACCAGCTGTGGATGTGAAAAGTCATCTAGACAAGATGGAGATGAAAAGAAAGAGATGACTTCAGAGAAATACTGCATGGTCCGCAGTCTGATGATGGCTGTTAAAAACAACTCACAGTATCTCCTCACCATTGTTAAGGATATACTGGGAGTTGTAGGGTTGCGATACAATTGTTTAAGGAGCTGACTTAATATTACAATTGATACTTCTACTAAGCTTGGTTCTTGTATTTAAGTACTCTTGGTTCTGGTGATGTAGTCAAGTACTGATGGTGGATTTGGTGAGGTATTCATGTACTAAGGGTGGTTCTGGTGATATATTCATGTACTGAAGGTGGTTCTGGTGATGTATTCATGTACTGATGGTTGTTCTGGTGACATTCATTTACTGATGGTTGTTCTGGTGTCATATTTATTTACTGATGATGTTTCTGGTGCAATATTAATGTACTATTGATGGCTCTGGTGCTCTAATTATGTACTGATGATGATTTGGGCTTTTTATCCATGTACTGATGATGGTTCTGGTGATGAATACAGTACAGACCAAAAGTTTGGACACACCTTCTCATTTAAAGATTTTTCTGTATTTTCATGACTATGAAAATTGTACATTCACACTGAAGGCATCAAAACTATGAATTAACACATGTGGAAATATATACTTAACAAAAAAGTGTGAAACAACTGAAAATATATTCTAGGTTCTTCAAAGTAGCCACCTTTTGCTTTGATGACTGCTTTGCACACTCTTGGCATTCTCTTGATGAGCTTCAAGAGGTAGTCACCGGAAATGGTCTTCCAACAATCTTGAAGGAGTTCCCAGAGATGCTTAGCACTTGTTGGCCCTTTTGCCTTTACTCTGCGGTCCAGCTCACCCCAAACCATCTCGATTGGGTTCAGGTCTGGTGACTGTGGAGGCCAGGTCGTCTGGCGCAGCACCCCATCACTCTCCTTCTTGGTCAAATAGCCCTTACACAGCCTGGAGGTGTGTTTGGGGTCATTGTCCTGTTGAAAAATAAATGATGGTCCAACTAAACGCAAACCGGATGGAATAGCATGCTGCTGCAAGATGCTGGTTGGAACCAAAGATCTCAAATTTGGACTCATCAGACCAAAGCACAGTTTTCCACTGGTCTAATGTCCATTCCTTGTGTTCCTTAGCCCAAACAAGTCTCTTCTGCTTGTTGCCTGTCCTTAGCAGTGGTTTCCTAGCAGCTATTTTACCATGAAGGCCTGCTGCACAAAGTCTCCTCTTAACAGTTGTTGAAGAGATGTGTCTGCTGCTAGAACTCTGTGTGACATTGACCTGGTCTCTAATCTGAGCTGCTGTTAACCTGCGATTTCTGAGGCTGGTGACTCGGATAAACTTATCCTCAGAAGCAGAAGTGACTCTTGGTCTTCCTTTCCTGGGGCGGTCCTCATGTGAGCCAGTTTCTTTGTAGCGCTTGATGGTTTTTGCAACTGCACTTGGGGACACTTTCAAAGTTTTCCCAATTTTTCGGACTGACTGACCTTCATTTCTTAAAGTAATGATGGCCACTCATTTTTCTTTACTTAGCTGCTTTTTTCTTGCCATAATACAAATTTTAACAGTCTATTCAGTAGGACTATCAGCTGTGTATCCACCAGACTTCTGCACAACACAACTGATGGTCCCAACCCCATTTATAAGGCAAGAAATCCCACTTATTAAACCTGTCAGGGCACACCTGTGAAGTGAAAACCATTTCCGGTGACTACCTCTTGAAGCTCATCAAGAGAATGCCAAGAGTATGCAAAGCAGTCATCAAAGCAAAAGGTGGCTACTTTGAAGAACCTAGAATATAAGACATATTTTCAGTTGTTTCACACTTTTTTTAAGTATATAATTCCACATGTGTTAATTCATAGTTTTGATGCCTTCAGTGTGAATGTATAATTTTAATAGTCATGAAAATATAGAAAAATCTTTAAATGAGAAGGTGTGTCCAAACTTTTGGCCTGTACTGTATATCACCAGAATCATCATCACTACATGAATACAGCACTAGAACAACCATCAGTACATGAATATGTCACCAGAACTGGAATACATCACCACAACCACCATCAGTTTTGTGAAAGCTGTATTTGTCACATGACTGATGCAAAAACCATCAGACATATCCCTTTATTTATAATGGGGGTCTGTTTATTTTCCATTAGGTCATCTGCCAAATGCTGGAAACCTTAATTGAAACCAACCGGCCCCGATTATAGTTACGCTTTATTAGTTTCCATAACTATCCTGGGGTTCTATATTTAAAATATAGGAAGTCAGGGATTTATATCGCTATTTTTTCCCTTGTATTGTGTAAATGGTCGGCAAAAAATTATTGATTCTGTATCTAACTTTGAAATAGCACTCCCTGTTAAGTCACATCCCTAAAGTACACCACTTTTTTATTTTTGTTGACTTTTTTTGTGAAAGAGGTAACAATTCTGGTGGAAATAATCAGAGTTTGCTACCTAACCCATCGGAGGGGAAGGGGGGAGGTACATTAGGGGTCCTGTTACCTTAGTCTCTGAGCCATTCCTTTGCTTTGGGGTGGAGGGGGGATGCCATTGGCTTCATCTGCCTAGCGCACGAAAATACTTTGTCCCGGCCCTGCCTTCATCTATCTTATTTATCTTTTTTTCTGTATAATGTGTGCACACATCGTTTCACATACGCTTGGCAGTGATAGGATAGTAAGGCATTCTGACATATTTTACCAGAAGGGGGCACTGTTATATAGAAAATGTGGTTCTTGGATTTATTTATTATTTTTATTTTTTTTTAATAATTGGGCTTTCTTACCATGTCAGCTATAAGCAAACTTTCTTTATATGTTATATATGTGCACACCCACACCCATTTTATATTAGAACTTCCCTCTTCCTTCATTGAAACAGCAAAAGATATTACTGAGAAATTGCTGTTACACTAAATTCTGTGCTGTAAAATTGCTTTGCAATATGCAATCTGCATATAATAATACAACTACATTCCCATACATATTTGTGAAGTTGCAGTGTGATCTTTCTGTGGTGTCACTGAACTCACCATGTAAAAATATTGTGATTTATTAAGGTGTTTACTCCATATTTCTTAATCAATCGCCCCCTTTGTGTTTCCATTCCTCAGAACGTTCAAGAGCACCCCTTACTGTCAGTGAACAGACTCATTATAGTGGTCATCCAAGGAAGGACAAAGAAGTCATGATCATGTCCAAATGACACAGTTGCTAATCTTATTAATAGTATCAAAGCTCCCTCCTCTAACAAACAAAGCTGCTGTGCCTTTTGATGCACCACAGAATATTTCCTGTCAACGGCATTATTATCATTTTTAATCTTCAATTACAAAAAAAAGCAAGACAATTCATGCAAGTGATGTGCACACGTTCAGCATTTGATCAATAGTTCACATCAGTTTTTGTAAGCCAAATCCAGGAGTGGGTGATAAATACAGAAGTGGTGACGTGTTTCTATTATACTTTTCCTCTGATTGCTCCACTCCTGATTTGAGTTGACTAATACTGATGTAAAATACTGACCAAATACTGAACGTGTGAACGTGGCCTTAACCCCTTCACGACATATATGTAAACTTACGTCATATGTCGTTTCCCTGCCTTTGATGCGGGCTCGCACCCCGAGCCCGCATCTTTACCCACATATGATGGCTAATTTAAAGGGAATTTGTCAGCAGGTTTTTGCTATGTAATCTGAGGACAGCTTTAAAACACTGAATTCAACAATGTACACATGTCCAGCTGTGTGGTGTTGTTTACTTAGACTGGAGGTTTAATCACCTGGTGATTAATATTGCTGTGACTAGCAGGCATGTGCTTCCAAAACTGACACCGCCTCCTTCTGTGATAAGCAGCTCACTGTCTATAGACAATGTACACAGAGAGCCTGGTGTGGGCGGAGCTAGCTTTCTCAGCTCTGCTGCTTTGCTAAATCTAAAAACTCTGACTATGTCACAACTGCTGCACCCAGTAATCTAAGTGATACATAGTTGGAATCAAGGTCTCTTTGCCTACATTATGCTGCTCTCAGATGAGGTAACAAAAACCTGCTGACAGACTCCCTTTAATTAGCCATCATGTGCCTACAGCAGCCGCGGGTGGAGCTCCGCCTGTGGCTGTTATCCTGTTTAAATGCCGCTGTCAATCTCTGAAAGCGGCATTTAACACGTGCCGGCAGCGAGGTTCGTCATTCCACGCTTCCATTGTGGAACCATGACATGATCTCAGGGCGCTGATGGGTTGTCATGACAGCTGGAAGTCTGCTGTAGACCCCCGTGCCTGTCATAGCGATCCTCCTGTGAAAGACAGACTGTAGCTGGCGTTCATAGGAGATCGTGATTTCAGCTATACATAACAGTGCTGATGCACTGCTATGTATACAGCAAGCGATCAGACGATCGCAGCTTCAAGCCCCCTAACTATTAAATACAGTAAAAAGTATTTAAGTGAGAAAAAAAAAAATCACAAAACAATTAAAAAAAAAATACACAAATACCTATATTCAATCGATCATATTATAAAGTATATTCAATCTATCATATTATAAAGTAAATTAATCCAATCGGTAAAAGGGAAAAAAATCCAAATGCCAAAATTACGTTTTTTTTGGCCACCGCAACATTGCAATAAACTGCAAAAAGAGGCGAATAAAACATTATATATCTAACCCTAGATGGTATCAGTAAAAACATCGGCTGTGGGTGCCAAAAATTAGCCAGTACACAGCCCCATTTCTTGAAAAATCAAAACGTTAGGGGTCTTTGAAAATGGCAAAAATAGCTAATTATTTTACAAATTTTCAAATTGTTTTTCACCACTTAAATAAAAAAAAAAACTATACATGTTTGGTATCTGCGTACTCATATTGACCTGGAGAATTATATTGCCAGGTCAGTTTTACCATTTGGTAAATAAAAAACCTAAAAAACAATTGTGAAAGTGCGCTTTTTTTTTGCAATTTCAACACACTTGGAATATGTTTTCCTTTTTCCAGTGCACTAGTTGGTGGAATGAATGGGGTCATTCAAAAGTACAACTCGACCCGCATAAAACAAGCCTTCATACGGCAATATTGATGGAAAAATTAAAAAAGTTCTTGGAAGAAGGGGAGGAAAAAAAGAAAAAGAAAAAAAGGAAAATGGCCATGTCATGAAGGGGTTCAAGTCCAGGTCAGTCTCACACTGTTTTTTTTTTTTTTTTACACAAATTAAAGTCCACTGCGCTTTACACTTACCTGTCTAATGAAATGTTCCTTTTTGACATGGGTGGAAATATATTTAATAGAATCGGATGCCTTTTCCAGGAAAGCAATTAAAATCCTTTCTCCATCACTTGCTTGGATGTGTCTTCTTTTACCGGATATTTTAGCTTTGGCAGCCGGGGCAGTACTTTCTGACTCCAAAAAGGAGAATCGATCAACATGCCCCTTCATACATAACAGTCTTGGAAGCTTCTGCAAGAAAAGTCCTTTTACCCATGGGGCCATTGGATGATACGTCGCAGAGGACCGGTGGTGGACATTAATAACAAACACAGTTACAATTATAGACAATGTTACAAAGATCATGATAAATAAGAGATATTCTCCTATCAAAGGAATGACCTTAGAGGAGGAAGGAATTATCTCTTCAATAACAAGAAGAAAAACCGTAAGTGACACTAGGACAGAGGTGGAAAGGGACAACTTTTCTCCTTCATCGGAAGGAAGGTAGAACACAAGGACAGTTAGGAAAGACAGTCCCAAACATGGGACTATAAGGAACAATGTATAAAATAGTGGCAACCGCCTCAATACAAAAGAATATGTGATGTATGGATATGAGTATAGCCCGTCTTTCCTCATCCCTTTCAGACCAGTGGCATTTAAAATATCCCACTCTCCATTATCAAAGAAGTCCTTTCTGTCTACATTTGCATCAAGAAGAATAAGATCGACCATGTTCCCATCATAGGTCCACGATCCAAATTTCATTGAGCAGTTCTGACGATCAAATGGGAAAAAAGTGACATCCATGGTGCAAGAACTTTTATAGCTTGCGGGTGGAGTCCATGTAACTGTCCCATCATATTTTATTATTGCTTTTGTCATCAGAGATCCCTCAAAACGTCCATCTGCACTGAAAAAAAAGAGTCAAAACAGTAAATGAACCATATATACTGCAAAGCAGAGGCCTCCAAAGAGTTAAATCACAAATATATTGAAATACACAATCAAGTACAAATAAGATTCTGACATAAAAGAGGTTGTTGCAAGGCGTAGCTTCATGAGCTCACCGCTCTCTGCCTCCAGGCTTCCTGCTTCATCAGGGGCTCCTGAAGATTGGCAGTTCAGATCAGCAGCATAGTGGCGACACTGGTCCGAACTGAGCACTTTCCCAAGCTGCTAGAAAAGGGTAACTTTACCTCGGCAGTGCGGCAGAAGCACAAGGGCACTGAGGCTGTTTGGATCCATCAAGCTGCGGAGCATTCAGGCTGTAATGCATAGAGCCTGGTAGCACTGCACTCTCCTTTTCTAGGTAACTAGCCACTCTGAGACTGCAGGGTGACTGGTAACCAAGACCATGAGCTGTGCACTATAAAATTGAAAATCCCTCTGTTCTTGAGAATGAAGAACATTTTTAATAAGGGGTAAATTGCAAAGGTGCTTGTTTTTACAGGCACTTTCTAATTTTACCCATTTCTGAACTTACGACAATCGCTTTAAATTTGTACCTATCACATCAGACACCTTTTCACCTTGATGTCATGTGAATGCACATGAAGAATAACACCATTTATGCAGGCTCTAACTCTAATTTTCAGTTATCTCTAAGCTAGTGGGTCTAGACTAGTAGCAATAAAGTCTTCCATACACTGTATACTAAGACATGAGGCATTCCTTCTTTTTCTTTCTATGTAGCATGAGACAGAAGCATGAGGAGCAGCAGCAGCATTGGAGACACTATTGACTGTCTGTGTCTGCTGGTGTCTACATGTCTCTCCCTGTGCTGAGTGCTCCTCATTCACGCTCACTCCTCTCTCCATAGAATATAATAGGAGCTGTAACCTGACACCTCACTGTGTTGGCAGCCTGTATTGCTTTAACCAAGAAGGCGTTGCGCTGTTTTTCAGAGTGGCTAGTTAGTTCAGGAAAGGAAGAGGAGGCAGAGGGTTGAACAAGAGGCTCATAAATGGAGAGAGAAGCATAATTCTCTAAGATAAATTATCAATACTTCTTATATTTGCCTGTACTCTTGATTTATGCAAAGTTTGTTGAAACAATGGTGACCATTTAGAAAAGGTTAGGCACCTATATAAAATAATGAATACAAATCTTCATATTACTTAGTGCTGATAATACCACCAGTTGTCAAGTGTTCAAGGAGATTGAGGGCCTGATTCATTATCGCATTTGCGCCATTTTTGTCTAGCTATTGGTGTTTTTAGCCTGTATTCATTTTGTGTCAAATTCTTCTTTTAATTTGCGCCTTTTTTAAAGGTTATTTTATACGTGATCCCCTATTGATTTGTTTTCATTTTTTGCCATTGTGGGAGACATTTTGGGTTTCCAGATGTTTTCATTCATCAATTGCAACTTCTTAGAATATTGCAAAATTTTTGCACAAATGTACTCCGTTCTCCACCCCTGGAGTGATTTGATGCAAGCCTGAAATTTTTGCACAAATTTTGAGACATGTTTAGCTCAAAAAACAAAAATGATACAGAGAATTTTTTCTTTTGCACAAAATTCATGAACCACATTCTTGATTCTACAGAATACCTTCAAACTAAAAACAAAGTGACTTTCTCTGAATGTGCACAAAGACGTCTTTTAAATTTTGATGAACCCATCAAGTTTTTCAAGCAGAAAACATGTCAGGAAAACGTCGGTGGTGTTTTTCCTACAGCATCTTTTCTGGCGGCTCACCAACCGTCTCTTGTGGCAGCTTTGCCGACAACATTTTTTATGTTACTTGTATGTATAAAATGATGAGCGGTTTGGAAGTTGCTTGAAGAATGGTCAGGTCACTTCTTTTAACTGCTTGGCAGCTTTGGAAACCTTTAGTGGTTAAAAGAAGCTCAAAAGACTGAACATATGAACAGCTAGCAGTTTTTATAGAGAAATGCAAGTGTTCTTTCTTTTTGATGTACGGTAAATACTTTTATGTCCAAAAATGACAAAAGTATATCCGAGAATACTTTTGTCATTTTTGGGCATAAAAGTATTTATATTGATTTTTCTGGCTAACACGGTACAACAATATAGCTTTGTATTGTACATTGTTTTTAAAGCACCACTCCAGTGTTTTCCCCTGCGCCCTGTCTCATACTCACCTGCCACCGCCTTCATTGTACTCCAGCATCGCTCTTGTTGGTCTCTGGTGAAAAGTGACCTGCCGTCAGCTTCAGTATTTCATGGATCTGTACAGAGGTCACTTTTCAATACATTTCTATAAGAGCCTTGTTCTGGGTCTCATAGACTTTCATTTACAGCTTGTGATGTAGCTTCTGAGCTCCAGCCACGTGCCGAAAAATTGTGAAGACGCCGGAGGGTGAGTATATGACCAGGGGCAGGGGACTTACATTTACACCACTGATTTTTTTTAGTGCTTTTTCAAGTGGGTTAAAGATTTATTGAATTTCACGGTTCACAATTTTCGACGGGTGCACATGACACATACCACTAAATGGTAAGTATACTTAAAATAAAAAAAAAAAATAATGTGAACATACCCTTACTGATAGTTTGTTATAGATACATAAAATGGGTGCTTTAGAGAAATGGGTCCATACACTGTCTTACACTGGGGCTTCCTGCTGTCTATGTCTACCAGTGCTGACAAAGTTCAAGTAAACTTTGTAACCAAAACAGTATACACAACTGGGAACAATGACAGCCACATGTAGGGAACCTGATCCATAGAGCAACAATTCAGTATTGGAGTTCCCATAAAGACAATCCTGCCCAGTAGTGTTCTCATATTGGTGACTCTAGAATTGAGCCCTCAGGGACTTAACGGCCGCGGTCACAGAGGTCACAACAGTTATCAGGCCCGTGCAGGTGGGGGACCCACCGACGCCAGCGCAAACTTCAACTGGATGTTCTAGGGTGCACATTCAGCTGAAGTATATTGTGGAGCAGAGACACATCGAGTCCATGCGCGGCAATACACGCTGCCGGCCAATCAGAGAGCAGCAGCTGATGTCAGCACTTGACTGTGGGTGCATGGCAGTGACGTCCAGTTGCCGGCTTCAGAAGAAGACGCCGCGCGGCGGGGGAGTTGACGGAAGGTGAATATAATTCTTTATTTTTTTCTATGTAAAAGAAGAGAAGTGAATACATGTCCATTATAAAAAAATATATTTTATTAAGTAAAATATATGCAATATAAATAATAAAAAATTCAGAAAAGGTGCTGAAAATTTAGGGACTTGTGAAATAATGCAAATAATAACATCAATTTATTATATTAAAATAGCAGGGCAATTCATATAATTATAAGAGTGTTTTGGATTTTGCAGCTAAAACAATGATAATATATATGGGAAACATAGATCTATGGTGTTGTAGTATGAGGAGAGTGCATGTGGTCATGCTAGCCTATAAATTCTGCAGTCAAACCTAATAGTTATGATCCACATGCGTTATACTATAATCAATTAGTGTTAGCTAAGATGTAACATTTACCTGTTGTCAGATTGTAGTGATGGGGTGAATTAGCACCGTGTTCCTCCGCTCCGACGAGTGTTTCGCCCAGCTTCTTCAGGGCGGAGGAACTCTGTGCTAATTCATCCAATCACTACAATCTGACATCCTTCAATTTTCAGCACCTTTTCTGAGTTTTTATTTGTTTTTAATATAAATTTCTTAATAAAATATAATTTTTTATAATGGACATGTTTTCACTTCTCTTCTGTTACTGAGCAACACCTGCTCAGGGCTTGGTTATAGTACATAGATATTAAGGCTTTTTTTGTGATAAATATCTTTTTCTATGCATTAAAGATTAGCAGCAGAATGTGGGACATATACAGTGGTGGCCAAAAGTATTGGCACCCCTGCAATTCTGTCAGATAATACTCAGTTTCTTCCTGAAAATGATTGCAATCACAAATTCTTTGGTATTAATATCTTCATTTAATTTGCTTGCAAGGAAAAAACACAAAAGAGAATGAAGCAAAAATCAAATCATTGATCATTTCACACAAAACTCCAAAAATGGGCCAGACAAAAGTATTGGCACCCTCAGCCTAATACTTGGTTGCACAACCTTTAGCCAAAATAACTGCGAACAACCGCTTCCGGTAACCATCAATGAGTTTCTTACAATGCTCTGCTGGAATTGTAGACCATTCTTCTTTGGCAAACTGCTCCAGGTCCCTGATATTTGAAGGGTGCCTTCTCCAAACTGCCATTTTGAGATCTCTCCACAGGTGTTCTATGGGATTCAGGTCTGGACTCATTGCTGGCCACCTTAGAAGTCTCCAGTGCTTTCTCTCAAACCATTTTATAGTGCTTTTGGAAGTGTGTTTTGGGTCATTGTCCCGCTGGAAGACCCATGACCTCTGAGGGAGACCCATCTTTCTCACACTGAGCCCTACATTATGCTGCAAACTTTGTTGGTAGTCTTCAGACTTCATAATGCCATGCACACGGTCAAGCAGTCCAGTGCCAGACGCAGCAAAGCAACCCCAAAACATTAGGGAACCTCCGCCATGTTTGACTGTAGGGACCGTGTTCTTTTCTTTGAATGCCTCTTTTTTTTTCCTGTACACTCTATGTTGATGCTTTTTCCCAAAAAGCTCTACTTTTGTCTCATCTGACCAGAGAACATTCTTCCAAAACATTTTAGGCTTTCTCAGGTAAGTTTTGGCAAACTCCAGCCTGGCTTTTTTATGTCTCGGGGTAAGAAGTGGGGTCTTCCTGGGTATCCTACCATACAGTCTCTTTTCATTCAGACGCCGACGGATAGTACGGGTTGACACTGTTGTATCCTCGGACTGCGGGGCAGCTTGAACTTGTTTGGATGTTAGTCGAGGTTCTTTATCCACCATCCACACAATCTTGCGTTGAAATCTCTCGTCAATTTTTCTTTTCCGTCCACATCTAGGGAGGTTAGCCACAGTGCCATGGGCTTTAAACTTCTTGATGACACTGCGCACGGAAGACACAGGAACATTCAGGTCTTTGGAGATGGACTTGTAGCCTTGAGATTGCTCATGCTTCCTCACAATTTGGTTTCTCAAGTCCTCAGACAGTTCTTTGGTCTTCTTTCTTTTCTCCATGCTCAATGTGGTACACACAAGGACACAGGACAGAGGTTGAGTCAACTTTAATCCATGTTAACTGGCTGCAAGTGTGATTTAGTTATTGCCAACATCTGTTAGGTGCCACAGGTAAGTTACAGGTGCTGTTAATTACACGAATTAGAGAAGCATCACATGATTTTTCAAACAGTGTCAAAACTTTTGTCCACCCCCTTTTTTAGGTTTGGTGTGGAATTATATCCAATTAGGTTTTAGGACAATTCTTTTTGTGTTTTTTCATTGAAGACAAATTAAATGAAGATAATAATACCAACGAATTTGTGATTGCAATCATTTTCAGGAAGAAACTGAGTATTATCTGACAGAATTGCA
The DNA here is from genome assembly GCF_046119375.1 of Phyllobates terribilis. NCBI lineage: Eukaryota > Metazoa > Chordata > Amphibia > Anura > Dendrobatidae > Phyllobates > Phyllobates terribilis. Next base: position 796,762,521 of record NW_027362761.1, read on the forward strand.
GGGGTGCCAATACTTTTGGCCACCACTGTACCAGGATAGGGTATATATATACTAGGATAAGGGACATATATACCAGGATGGAGGTGAAATATATATATAATATTTATTTATTATATATATACAGTACAGACCAAAAGTTTGGACACACCTTCTCATTTAAAGTTTTTCTGTATTTTCATGACTATGAAAATTGTACATTCACACTGAAGGCATCAAAACTATGAATTAACACATGTGGAATTATATACTTAACAAAAAAGTGTGAAACAACTGAAAATTTGTCTTATATTCTAGGTTCTTCAAAGTAGCCACCTTTTGCTTTGATGACTGCTTTGCACACTCTTGGCATTCTCTTGATGTGATTTAAGAGGTAGTCACCAGAAATGGTCTTCCAACAATCTTGAAGGAGATGCTTAGCACTTGTTGGCCCTTTTGCCTTCAATCAGCGGTCCAGCTCACCCCAAACCATCTCGATTGGTTCAAGTCTGGTGACTGTGGAGGCCAGGTCATCTGGCGTAGCACCCCATCACTCTTCTTCTTGGTCAAATAGCCCTTACACAGCCTGGAGGTTTGTTTGGGGTCATTGTCCTACTGAAAAATAAATGATGGTCCAACTAAACGCAAACCGGATGGAATAGCATGCCGCTGCAAGATGCTGTGGTAGCCATGCTGGTTCAGTATGCCTTCAATTTTGAATAAATCCCCAACAGTGTCACCAGCAAAACACCCCCACACCATCACACCTCCTCCTCCATGCTTCACGGTGGGAACCAGGCATGTACAGTCCATCTGTTCACCTTTTCTGCGTCGCACAAAGACACGGTGATTGGAACCAAAGATCTCAAATTTGGACTCATCAGACCAAAGCACAGATTTCCACTGGTCTAATGTCCATTCCTTGTGTTCTTTAGCCCAAACAAGTCTCTTCTGCTTATTGCCTGTCCTTAGCAGTGGTTTCCTAGCAGCTATTTTACAATGAAGGCCTGCTGCACAAAGTCTCCTCTTAACAGTTGTTGTAGAGATGTGTCTGCTGCTAGAACTCTGTGTGGCATTGACCTGGTCTCTAATCTGATCTGCTATTAACCTGCGATTTCTGAGGCTGGTGACTCGGATAAACTTATCCTCAGAAGCACAGGTGACTCTTGGTCTTCCTTTCCTGGGGCGGTCCTCATGTGAGCCAGTTTCTTTGTAGCGCTTGATGGTTTTTGCAACTGCACTTGGGGACACTTTCAAAGTTTGCCCAATTTTTCGGACTGACTGACCTTCATTTCTTAAAGTAATGATGGCTACTCGTTTTTCTTTACTTAGCTGCTTTTTTATTGCCATAATACAAATTGTAACAGTCTATTCAGTAGGACTATCAGCTGTGTATCCACCTGACTTCTGCACAACACAACTGATAGTCCCAACCCCATTTATAAGGCAAGAAATCCCACTTATTAAACCTGACATGGCACACCTGTGAAGTGAAAACCATTTCCGGTGACTACCTCTTGAAGCTCATCAAGAGAATGCACAGAGTATGCAAAGCAGTCATCAAAGCAAAAGGAGTCTACTTTGAAGAACCTAGAATATACGACATATTTTCAGTTGTTCCACACTTTTTTGTTAAGTATATAATTCCACATGTGTTAATTCATAGTTTTGATGCCTTCCGTGTGAATGTACAATTTTCAAAGTCATGAAAATACAGAAAAATCTTTCAATGAGAAGGTGTGTCCAAACTTTTATTCTGTACTGTATATATATATATATATATATATATATATATATATATATATATATATATATACCAGCATGGGGCTAGAATAAGGGACACATATAGCAGGATGGAGGACATATATGAATATCAAATCTTGCACCGGGGTCCATCAGACTAGTTACGCCACTTCTCATGCTGATCCTTTTCACTGACCCCATAGGCATATCTCATAAGGATACATTATTTCCCTGTACTTCATCAGTTCCGCTACCATGGGAGACACATAGATTCTTAATAGAGAACACATGACACTAATAAAATCAATAGATATTGAGCCATTTCTCATGCCTCGTCTACCCCTGGTACACTGAATATGACACATGATTTGATGTATATTCTTCTTACTTTTCAAACAGGACAATATCAGGAAGCCACAATGATTCTGAAGGTACTCGGATGTAATTAATTCCCCCATAGTCTTTAGGATTCCATCGCAATTTTAAATCCATCCATTCCTATTGCAAAGACAAAAGTAATTAATGTGAGCAACACAATGCAAAATAGTAATATCATCCTTGATACAACTTCTTCTGTAAATGAGCAGAATATGCTTCTTATATGTATGTAAGCTAAAAATAAAAACACCAGTTGGTTCCTTAATCTAATCTGCAGAGGGTATATGAATCTGGAGTCTGGTTGGTAGATCCAGTAGTTTATATCAGTTTCATGATTACAAAGGAGTAATACAGCATTCAAAAAATTCATGGTGTATCGTTGAAGAGGTTTTCACCTTTTAGAAAACTGTACCCAATATGATCAGATAGTAGTAAATAGTGATGAGCGAGCATGCTCGCTACTGCTCGGTGCTCGCCCGAGCATCTCACTGCTCGAGATGCTCGGCGCTCGCCGAGTATTTCCGGGGTTGCTCGGCGGGAACTCGGGTCCCCTTCCTGCATGTTTGGCGCTCTTTAGAGAGCCAATGAACATGCAGGGATTGCCTGCCATGCACTGTAATGCCGTAGCCATGTTGGTTTTGTGGATTACAGTGATTGGCTGGCCACACAGCGTCATCAGGTCTATATCAGACCTGGCGCCGCCATGCTCGTCACACTCACTCCGGAATCAGACAGTGTAGGGAGAGCTGCTGCTGAGCTAGGGAGAGATTTGCTTGTGTATTAGGTACTGTAGGAAGAAAAAACGTACATTACACATATCCATCTTAACAAACAGTCCTTCTGAGGACTAATCCATCTGCAGAGATATCAGACAGGCAGGGTGTATAGGCAGGCAGTCTATATAGCAGACTGCAGTGCATATAGCACAAGAGGCTCCATTCCAATTCTGCCTTCTGCTGCTGTTAGATATTTCTATACAAAGGCCCAGGTCTCAGGGGCCAGGAACACTTTTATTTGGATCTTAATCCTCATTATTTGCCTCAAAAGCAATCCAGAGAACACCGTTTTTCTGCGCCATTTGCTTGTGTAGGGAGAGGTGATGCTGCATCAGGGACAGATTTGCTTGTGTATTAGGTAGTGTAGGGAGAAAAACCGAACATTACACATATCCATCTTAACAAACAGTCCTTCTGAGGACTAATCCATCTGCAGAGATATCAGGCAGGCAGTGTATATAGACAGGCAGGCAGGATATATAGCAGACTGCATTGCATATAGCACAAGAGGCTGCATTCCAAATCTGCCTTCAGCTGCTGTTAGATATTTCTATACAAAGGCCCAGGTCTCAGGGGCCAGGAATCCTTTTCTTTGGATCTTAATCCTCATTATTTGCTTAAAAAGCAATCCAGAGTGCACCATTTTTTCTGCGCCATTTGCTTGTTGGCACTGCAGAATACAGCCAGGTCCTTTCCATATTACAGCGCTAAAAATCCAGCTATTTAAAACTGTGTTTTTTCCGTCAAACGGATCACATATACATTGTCAGAAAATACTGCCATTTCTGGCCTACATTAAAAATTTCCTTTAGTGTGTCAGTGAAGCAATTCACAGCAGTTTGCTGGTCAAACTACTTACCTACAGGCCAGGTATTTAAAACTCTGTTTTCTCCGTCACACGGATCACATATAAGTTCGCTCCAAACTCAGTCATTTGTAGTGAGCGTGGAAGATACTGTCCTCCATTTAAAATGGGCAAGGCACGTGGCAAGGGACGGGGAACTGGACGTGATGGTAATGGTGCATGCAGAGGCCGAGGACAAGGCCGTTGGCAAGCCGAAATTGTGCCACAACAAACACCCACATCTTCTCGCTTAACCTTCCTGTCCCAATTTCTAGGGGACCGCAGCACACCACTATTGAACCCAGAGCGGTGTCAAAAGGTTGTTGGTTGGATAGCGGATAATGCTTCCAGTCACTTAGCCACCACCACCACCACCCTGTCTTCCACGCGGTCAAGTCTCAGTAGCCATGAGTCTGGACTGCATATTCCTCACCCTGATCCTCCTTCCTTCCACCATGTCGAGTACCCAGAGACAACTGATCCCACGCTTGGACACTCTGAAGAGCTGTTCACTTTTCCATTTATAGATTCGGGCCTCTCGCCCAGTCCACTTGAAGCGGGGCAAGATGAGATCGCATGTAGAGATGCCCAAATATTTGAGCAGCCACGGTCACACAAAGGGGATGGTGGGAAAGTGTCACAAGAGATGGACGATGATGAGACACAATTGCCAGAAAGTCAGGAGGAGGACCAGGGTGCGGAAGTGGAAGACGAGGTGGTAGATGATATAGTAACTGACCCAACCTGCGAGGAGGACATGCAGAGTGAGGACAGCAGCACACAGGGGGAGGGAGGCAGAGCACCCCAACAGGCAGGAAGAAGCTGTGTGCTGGCCGCTGACAGAAGGCAGACAATCGTTCCCCGTAACACCAACACGAAGGAAGTTGCCAGTACAACTGTTAGGTCTTCCCGAGTCTGGTTGTTTTTTAAAGACTCTGCCGATAACCCCAAAAAGGCCATTTGCACCACCTGCCAGGCCAGCATCAGAAGGGGTGGCAAAACGACCAGCCTGACCACCACCGGAATGATCAGGCACATGGCAGCAAAGCACCCGACTTTGTGGGCCGAACCACAGGGTCCAGGAACAGTGTCTGCGGATGGCACCATTGCTTCTTCCGCTGTTGTGCATGCAAGCCAATCCCCTGTCCATGGTGCAAGCGAAGACGCCTGCACCTGTCGTTGCACACTCTCAAGTAGCAGCATCAGGAAGCATGTCCATGTTCTTGTCCCAGCGCAGCATTCAGTTGTCCATACCCCAGTCCTTGGAACGCAAACGCAAATATGCAGCCAACGCCCCACAGGCCACACTACTAAATTCTCACATTTCACTACTGCTTGTGCTCGAAATGTTGCCTTTCAGGCTCGTGGAGACGGAAGCATTCCGCAACCTGATGGCGGCGGCCGTCCCTCGGTACTTGGTCCCCAACCGCCACTATTTCTCCCGGGGTGTCGTCCCCGCATTACACAAGCACGTGTCCCAAAACATTAGCCGTGCTCTCAACAACGCAGTTACCGGTAAAGTCCACCTAACCACGGACATGTGGACAAGTGCTTGTGGGCAGGGACGGTACATCTCGCTGACGGCACACTGGGTTAACATAGTGGAAGCCGGGACCAAGTCGGACCTTGGGACGGAACACATCCTCCTGACGCCAAGGATTGCGGGCCCTAGGTCAATCAGGGTTGCCCCCACGGCCTACAGCTCCTGCACCTCATCCTCCTCAGCCTCCACCTCCTCTTCAGCCTCCATCTCCGAAATGACCACATCAGTCACAGGCTGGAAGCACTACAGCACTGCCTCGGCCAAGCGGCAACAGGCTGTGCTGAAGCTAATATGCTTAGGTGAAAAACTGCACAATGCTGAAGAGTTGTGGACAGCTCTGAAAGAGCAGGCATATCTGTGGCTCACACCGCTGAACCTACAGCCAGGCATGGTCATGTGTGACAATGGCCGGAACCTGGTGACGGCTCTGAGGCGAGGCGAGCTCACACACGTACCAAGCCTGGCCCATGTGCTTAACCTCGTGGTTCAGCGGTTTCTCAAATCCTACCCGGAGCTGCCGGATCTGCTTGTTAAAGTACGCCACCTGTGTGCCCATTTTAGAAAGTCAGCTACAGCTTCCACCGCCCTTGCAGTGTTTCAGCAGCATTTGCAGCTTCCGGCTCACAGACTGGTGTGTGATGTCCCCACGCATTGGAACTCTACACTGCAGATGTTGGGAAGGATTTGTGAGCAGAAGAGGGCAGTTGTTGAGTACCAGCATCAACAAGGCCGTCGGTATTCAGTTCAGACTCCACACATAAGACCTCAGGAGTGGACATGGATGTCAGACATATGTACCATCCTCCAAAACTTTGAGGACTCCACCATCCCGCTTCTCTGTCTTCTGAAACGCTCTCTGCTCACAATCAAAGAGGATGCATTGCAGACGGAGCACAATGAGATGGAGCAAGGAACCATACAGGGTGATTACACACAGCCAAGCCTCATCTCATCCCAACTTGGATTGGGTGACAATGAGGAAGAGGAGGAGGAAGGACAGGAGCTAGTTTCATGCACTATAGACAGTACTATCTGCACAGCTGTCATACCGTCTGTTCAGCGTGGATGGCCAGAGGACAGAGAGCAGGAGGAGGATGAGGAGCACGAGAGCATGGTCAGTCATCCTCTTGGTGAGGACATGGAAGTCTTGCCTGTTAGTAGTCTGGCACGAATGGCTGAGTTTATGTTACGCTGCTTTTCCCATGACCCTCGCGTTCTCAAAATTTTGGGTGACAGTCATTACTGGTTGGTGACACTTCTAGACCCACGCTACAAGGAGAACTTTATATCTCTTATTCCTGAGGTGGACAGGTCTACAAAAATGGGGCTGTACCAGAAGGCCCTTGTTGCGGAACTATTAAAAAAATTCCCATCTGAAAACGCTGGCGACAGAGGGCACACTTCGTTGGACAACCAAGGAGTACAGGCGAGAGAGACACAACTTCAATCCAGCAGAGGCAGGGGAGCACTGTCAAAGTTCTGGGAGAGTTTTCTCAGACTCTCCCATCGCACAGGCCCTGAGGCACGGGGTACTCTCACAAGGAGTGCGAAGTTTGGGAAGATGCTGAGGGAGTACATTGCCGACCGTACCAACGTCCTCCGTGATTCCTCTGTGCCTTATAATTATTGGGTATCCAAGCTGGATACGTGGAATGAACTGGCTCTCTATGCCTTGGAGGTCCTGGCCTGCCCTGCCGCCAGCGTTTTATCAGAGCGGGTTTTTAGTGCCGCTGGTGGAATTATAACTGATAAGCGCATCCGCCTGTCAACTCAAAATGCTGACAGGCTGACTCTTATAAAAATGAACAAGGGCTGGATTGGGCCAGACTTCTCAACACCACCGAATGATAGCAGCGTAACATAAATTCAAATCCAGTGTCTTTTCTTGGGAGGTGTATTCTCATGCACCTTTTCACACCCACACATGGGTATACCCTTCCTGATTTTGGCTATTTGCTCTTGTCCTCCTTCTTCTCCTCATCCTCCACCACCATATCACCATGGTGACCGTGGTCCATGATGCAACACCCACATAATTTTTTAAAGGATGTTTATGATGCCCATAAAAATTTTTTTTATACAGTATGTTCATGTATACCCCCCAGGGGTAAATGTTTGTCAGCCCATACACTTAGTGCATGGGCATTACAAGTATAGGAGGCACGCTCCTTTCTAATGGGAAAAATTTTTTATGAGGCCCTCCTCCACGTCTCTTCCAAGGGTCATTGAAGTGCCTCCAAATTTTTGGCAGCCCTTGCATTCACTGCATAGGCCAACACTATGGGAGACTCTCTCCTTTCTAAGGGGAATTTGTCGTTACTGTGGCCCTGCTCTATGTGTCTTTAAATTCTTAGTGGGGTTTTTCCTAAAATTCGTCAGCCGTTGGACTCACTGCATACACTATAACTGTATAGCAGACTCTCTCCTTTCTAATGGGAATTTGTCACTACTGTGACCCTGCTTTATGTGTCTTTAAATTCTTAGTGGGGTTTTTCCCAAATTTTGGCAGCCCTTGCAGTCACAGCATGTGCATTACCACTATAGGAGACCCGCTCCTTTATAATGGGAACATTTTTTTTACTGAGACCCTCCTCTATGTCTCTTCAAAGGGGTATTGGGTTGCGTCCAAATTTTTGGCAGCCCTTGCAGTCACTGGATACGCAATAACAGTATAGGAGACCCACTTGTTAATAATGGGAACAACAAAGCATAGCCGGCTGATGGTTCTCATACAATAGCGAGGGCTGACTGCTGGCCTTTTAAGAATAGTAAGGGCCGTCTGATGGTCCTATAAAAATAGGCTTTATGACTTACAGAGTCCCTCCATCATAAATAAAATAGGATGTGTCTGATTATGTGTCACATACCACATTGCCAGATAAGGTTGTAAAATGTTAAAATGACATTTCCCGGTGAATGCATTTATCTTAAAAAATAACGTAAAAAAAAAACAAAAAACAATAGGATCTTTCTTTAGTATAAAAAACAGCGTCACCAATTTAACCTCAATGTAATCACATTGTTCAGCTCATGCACCTCCTCCTCCATCTCCAAAATGACTACATCAGTCACAAGCTGACAGCACTGCAGCACTGCCTTGGCCAAGCGGCAAAAGGCTGTGCTGAAGATAACATGCTTAATGCTTAATTGACAAACCGCACAGCGCTGCAGAGTTGTTGAAAGTTGTAACACAGCAGCCTGATCTGTGGCTCTCACCGCTGAACAGGCAGGCATGGTCATGTGTGACAATGGGCGGAACCTGGTGACGGAGAAATGACAGCCGGGGTAGATATGGTTTCCCTCTATGCCAGTCCTTTCACCGAGCTAAATACAACTCTCAGCAAAAAAAGTTGTGGACTGGCTCTGTACCGTCCCTGGCCACATTCACCTGTCCACATGTTTGTGATTAGGCGGTCCTTCCCAGTAAGTGCACTGGGGAGGGCACGGGTAATGTTGTGGGACCCGTGCTTGTGGAAGGCGGAGGCGATACCGGGAAATATAGTGGCGGCTGGGGACCGAGCATGGACACCCGGCCGCCGCCGACATGAGGTTGTGAAAAGCTTCCGCCTCCAAGAGCTTAAAAGGCCATATTTTAAGTGCAAAGAGCTGCCCAGAAATCTGGCAGTTTAGTGTTGCAGCCTGTGGGTGGGTGGGTGGCTGGCTGCATACTTGCACTTGCATTCCAAGTAACAGAAAACTAAGCAGATGGTGGCCTCTATCATCATCATGGCCTCACCTCGGCACTATGAACTCTCCTGAAGGAGAAGCCAGGGCCCGCCAGAGGAGTCTCCGGTTCTCTGGTGGGCCCGTCCAACCCTGCCGAAAAGCAGCCGTGGCTAAGAAAAGTGTGGAGGAAGGTTCCCGGACACTCTATGGCTGCTTTTTTAATGTGGATCAGCCATGCTTATGCATGTTATTTCTCAAAACACATTACAGATCAGGCCATTGTCCAACTCTGTATTCAAGAAATTAAATGCGCAAAGAAAGATGTGTGTGTGTCAAAGCACCACTGACAAGTGTGAGTTGATGTTGGACGGGCTGCCATTGCTTCTGCAACAAGCTCAATTACAGGACTTCCTGGGAGAAATGACACACAGGGTAGATACGGTTTCCCTCTATGCCAGTCCTTTCACCGAGCTAAAAAAAGTTGTGGACTGGCTCCGTACCGTCCCTGGCCACATTCACGTGTTTGTGGTTAGGCGGTCCTTCCCAGTAAGTGCACTGGGGAGGGCACGGGTAATGTTGCGGGACCTGTGCTTGTGGAAGGCGGAGGTGATACTGGGAAATGTGTATGGACACCTGGCCGCCGCCGGCATAAGGTTATGAAAAGGTTCCGCCTCCACGAGCCTAAAAGGCCACATTTCAAGTGAAAGCAGCTGTCAAAAATTTGGCAGTATAGTATTACAGCCTGTGGGTGGCTGGGTGGCTGGCTGCATACTTGCGCTTGCATTCCAAGGAATGGGGTAGGGACAACTGAACGCTGCAGTAGGACAAGGACGTGGACGGTGATTATTGCAAGTCTGCAATGACAGGTGCATGGTGGGAGGCATCTTCGCATGCGCCAAGGATCACTTATGATGGGCACACTTTTAGGCAGTGACCTGGGAGTCAGAGATGCTTCCAGAGGTCTTCCCCATGCTGTTCCCATGTCTTTTCAGCACTGTATGCATGTGTCTGATGATGTGTCACACACCACATGGCCAGATAAGGTTGTAAAATGTTAAAATGACATTTCCTGGTGAATGCATTTGTCTTGGTTGAAAGCAATGCTAAAGTGCAAAAACGCATCAAAAACGCTACGTGTGAACATAGCCCAAGTTGTGGAGGAGTATTTTTGTTTTTGGTCATTTATTTTGCCTTATATACAAGTCATTACTCTGGAAAGGATGGTCCTTAGCATATTTCCCAGGAAAATGCATTTTGGTTTCGTTTTTGGATGTTTTATTGTGAGTCCGTAAAAGTGGCGTAATACTCTGGCAACGTTGTTGACAGCAGTGACCTGGGAGTTAGAAATGCTTCCAGGGGTCTTCCCCATGCTGTTCCCATGTCATTTGAGCACTGTTCCCATCGATTTGGGCAATTTTTAGGCCCTCTGCAGATTGCTGTGGGGAGCCACCGGAAAAATGCTCGAGTTTCCCATAGACTTACATTGGGCTCGTTGCTCGGGGCGAGCACCTGAGTATTCCAATTTGCTCGACCTGAGCAACAAGTACCCGAGCATTTTATTGCTCGCTCATCACTAGTAGTAAAAAATGGATATAGTATTCACCCTGCCCTGGTCCAGTGCCAGCTTCCCGCTACCATTCCTGTATCTCTTTTGGCTCCAGCGATGATGTCACAATTTCAGTCCACATCACCGCTGCAGCCAACCACTGAGTTTAAAGTGACATCACTTGAAAAAGACACTTGTTTTTTTCACTTGAAAAAGACGCTAGCCCAGCGTTGAAAAGGGTTGTGGAAATTAAAAACGTTCAATTCGTCTCGGTCCTAATGATTCTTGATTTCAGCTTGATATCGAGTTATCATCCAAATTGGTCTACTCATTTGTTCATTTTATATTAAGGGGTTGGGGTCTACTTTTCAAAAGTTGAAAACCCCTTTAAAATCTGCAAGGATCTGATTATCTTCAAGTAAATATTACAATGCGGCAATGCTAATCCAAGTCACCACTAAAAGTATATTGTTGTGAAGGACAAGGCGTTGTAATTATTGTTGCTTATAAAATGGCAACAAGTAGTATTCTGTAAAAAATGTGTCCCTTTATTTATTCCCTTTTCACATATTTGCCACGTTTATTGTTCCAGGTATTCAAAACAACCAATACAAGAGAACAACAATCTGTGTAAATCTAAAATATAGTTTTTAAACGGTCAAATAAGTTATATAAGGTTAGGTTCACTCTAAAGTTTGTCGTTTTTCTGTTTTCAGAGGAGTTATGGTCTGGGGTTTGTTCACAGGGCTAGTGATGGGCCTGAGATCAGTGTAAAGCTGGATATATCCTATATAAATGGACAAAATGTAGGTTTTTCCCCCCATCTTAGAAACTGTGCTGGTTCCATCATGCAACAGACAGGGCCCGTAGCATTAAATGGAATCTGTCAGCAGGCTTTTGCTATGTAATCTCAGGACAGAAGGAGGCAACGTGTGAGACACTGATTTCAGTGATGTGTCACTTATTAGGCTGCATGGTGACATTTCAATCCTTGCTTTATCAGCTAGCTGTCCGCATGCATCCTGGTCCAACCCCGCCACCAGTACTGATAAGCAGCTCACTGTCAATATACAATGTACACAGAAAGCTGTGGTGTGGGCCGGGGCAGCTTTCTCAGCTCTGCTACCTCTACAGCAGAGAAAACTCTATTACAACTGCTGCACCCAGTAAACTAAGTGATACATCTTTGGAATCTGTCCCTATATTATGCTGCTTTCAGATGAGGTAGCAAAAACCTGCTGACAGATTCCCTTTAACCCCTTCATCCCCCAAGCCTGTTTTCACCTTCATGACCAGGCCAAATTTTACAATTCTCACCAGTGTCACTTTATGAGTTATTAACTCTGGAACGCTTCAACAGATCGCACTGCGTCTGATATTGTTTTTTCATGGCATATTGTACTTCATGATAGTGGTAACATTTCTTCAATATGACTTGCATTTATTTGTGAAAAAAAAAGGAAATTTGGCAAAAATTTTGCAAGTTTCAAACTTTTATTCCCCTAAATCAGAGAGTCATGTCACACAAAATAGTTAAAAAATAACATTTCTACTTTAACATGTCTACTTTACATCAGCACAATTTTTGAAACATAACAAAAAAAAATTAGGAACTTATAAGGGTTAAAAGTTCACCCTCGATTTCTCATTTTTCCAACAAAATTTACAAAACCATTTTTTTAGGGACCACATGACATTTGAAGTGACTTTGATGGGCCTATATGACAGAAAATACTCAAAAGTGACACCATTCTAAAAACTGCACCCCTCAAGGTGCTCAAAACCACATGCAAGAAGTTTATTAAACCTTCAGGTGCTTCACAGGAAATAATGGAATGTGGAAAGAAAAAATAAACATTTAACTTTTTTCACAAAAATGTTACTTTAGACCCATTTTTTTTTACTTTAAGAAGTGAGCACCATGAACCCTTAGGTGCTTCACAGTAGTTCATAATGTTGAGCCGTGAAAATAAAAAAAAAAATCACATTTTTTTCAGAAAAATGTTTTCTTTAGCCCCAAATTTAGCATTTTAACAATGGTAACAGGAAAAATTGCAACAAACAATTTGTATGCCAATACCCAATATGTGGAGGAAAACTACTGTTTTGGCACATGGCAAGGCTTGGAAGGGAAGGAGCGCCATTTGACTTTTTGAATGCAAAATTTGCTGGAATAATTAGCGGATGCCATGTCGTGTTTGGATAACCCCTGCTTTGCCTAAACAGTGGAAACCCCCCACAAGTGACTCCATTCTGGAAACTAGACCCCTCAGGGAACTAATCTAGATGTGTGATGAGCACCATGAACCCATATGTGCTTCACAGGAGTTTATAATATTGAGTCGTGAAAATAAAAAAATCAAATTTTTTTCCACAAAGATGTTATTTTACCCCCAAATTTTTATTTTCACAAGGGTAATAGGAGAAAATCGACCCCAAAATTGTTGTTCAATTTCTCCTCAGTATGCAGATACCCCATATGTGGTGGAAAACCACTGTTTGGGCGCATGACAGGGCTCGGAAAAGGAGGGGATGCCATTTGTCTTTTTGAATGTAAAATTTGCTGGAATAATTAGTGGACACCATGTCTCATTTTAAGAGCCCCTGATGTGCCTAATCAGTGGAAATTCCCCACAAATGACACCATTCTGGATACTAGACCCCTCAGGGAACTTATCTAGATGTGTGGGGAGCACCTTGAACCCACAGGTGCTTCACAGTAGTTTAAAACAGAGCCATGAAAATTAAAAAATTAATAAATAATATCACATTTTTCCCACAAAAATGTTATATTAGCTCCAAATTTTTATTTTCATAAGGGTAATTTGTTGTTCAATGAAGCCCAAAATTTGTTGTTCAATTGCTCCGGAGTACGCATATACCCCATATGTAGGGGAAAACTACTGTTTGGGTGCACGGCAGGGCTCAGAAAGAAATGAGTGATGTTTTGGAACTCAGACTTTGATGGAATGGTCTGCGAGTGTCATGTCGCGTTTGGAGAGCCCTGATATGCCTAAACAGTGGAAAACCCCCACAAGTCACACCATTTTGGAAATTAGACTCCTCAAGGAATTTATCTAAACATGTGGTGAGCACCTTGAACCCACAGGTGCTTCACAGAATTTTACAACGTTGATCTGTGAAAATGAAAACAATATATTTTTCCACACAAAAATATTGTTTTAGCCCCAAATTTTAAAATTTTCAAGAGGATAGCAGGAGAAAATGGACCCTAAAATTTGTTGTGCAATTTCTCCTGAGTACGCCAATACCCTATATGTGGTCGAAAACTACTTTTGAGGCACAGTGCAAAGCTCAGAAGGGAAGAAGCGCTATATTGGAGTACAGATTTTGCTGGATTGGATTGAGGGTGCCATGTCACATTGGCAGAGCCCCTGAGATGCCAGAACAACAGAAACCCACATAAGAGACCCCATTTTACAAACTACAACGCTCAATGAATTCATCTAGAGGTGCAGTGTTCATATTGATACCACAAGTGTGTCACAGAATGGTATACCATTGAGCAGTGAAGAAAAAAAAATTCCATTTTACCACCAAAATTTTATTTTAGCCCCCAGATTTTCACACTGGGAAATGGATAAAAATGCACCAAAATCTGTCCCACAATTTCTGCTGAATGTGGAAATACCCTGTGGAAATATGTGGCTGTACAGTACTGCTTAGCAACACAGTGAAACCCAGGAGGAACGGAGCGCTATTTACCTCCTGGAGTGCAGATTTTCCTAGAATAGTTTGTAGACTCCATATACAGAGCACCTAAGTGCTAGGAGAGCAGAATCCCCCCTCAAGTGACCCCATGATGGAAATTATACCCCTTTTGAAATTTATCTACAGGTGTAGTGACGATTTTGACTCCACGGATGTTGCTGAGTGAAAATTGCAAAGTGCCGTTGTAGTAACCAGTACGTTGTAGTGCCCAGTGCATTGTATATAGTGACCAGTACATTATGCCCAGCTCATGCTTCTGGAGACATGCACTCGTAAATTAGGCGGGTTCTCATCGCTACAGAAATGCCAAATATGTGGACGCTAACTGCAGTTTAGGCACACTCAGGCTCAGAAGGGAGGTAGGGCATTTTGATTTGGGAGAGCAGAATTTTCTGAATTTCATTTGAAGGGTGAGGAGCCATTTCGCTTTTGTAGATCCTTTGTGCCACCAGCAATGTGGAAGCTTTTTTTGTGGATTGAGTTGAAGCTTTTATTGGTAACATTTTACATGACATTTTGGATCACATTTATTCTGCGCTATACGCTGAGCACTTACATTTGGGTTTCTATCTAAATCTCCGAGTGACGTGATTCAGATCAAACTCCTGCGGGACAAGTTAACGTTTTATTGGTGCTATTTTCGAGCACATGACATTTTTTGATCACTTTCTATTCTGGTTTTTGGAAGGCAGAATAAACAAAAAAAAGCAATTCAAGAATTTTTTTTTTATGTTGTTCCACGTGTGGTAAAATTGATAATGCAGATTTATTCTTTCTCATTTATATATTTTTTATGTTTTAGTTTTGGTGCTTTTACACAATAAAAACTATTTTATAAAATAAATTATTATTTTTGCATTGCTTTATTCTGAGAGCTATGACTTTTTTATTTTTCTACTGATGGAGCTGTATGGCGGCTTGTTTTTTTGCGGGACAAGATGATGTTTTCAGCGGTACCATTTTTATTTACATTCGTCTTTTTGATCACGTTTTATTGCACTTTTTGTTCGGCGGTATGATGATAAAACATCTTTTTTTGGCTCATTTTTTTTTATGGTGTTCACTAAAGGGGTTAACTAGTGGGACAGTTTTATAGGTCGGGTCGTTATGGACGTGGCGATACCAAATATGTGTACTTTTTTTGTTTATATATTTTTTTTCCTTAAAAATATTTATTTATGGGAACAATATATTTTAATTATTATTATTATTAATTTTATATTTTTACTTTTTTTTTTCACTTTTTTACTTTATCTCACTATGAGACTTTCACTTCTTGCAGGCTGATTGCTTGTAAAGCACAGGAATGCAGGAGCATTCCTATGCTGTACAAACTGTCAGCACTGCACTAACAGACAAACTTGCTACATCATGCTCTGAGCATGGTGTAGCAAGTTTGCTAGCTCTGGTGACCCGGATGTCATCATGCCGACATCGGGTCACCAAAGTAACAATCGGGCCCCACGATGACGCCGATCCAAGTGCAGAAAGAGCTCCGCCCACTGCCTGTTCTTTAAATTCTGTGATCAATTTTGATCACAGCACTTAGGGGGGTTAAAGTGCCGGGTATCAGCTGTCAGAATCAGCTGACACCCGTCGGCGTTCGCACGCGCACATAGATCGCTATGACATATCCATATGTCCTAGGTCGGTAAGTACCAGACGACCTGGACATATGGATACCTCAAAGGTCATGAAAGGGTTAAATTTAAGTCTGTCAGTCTATTATCCAAGTGTTGATGTCGTGAAATCACAACATAAGCTTCAGGCATTGCCATGAGGTTTCTGTGACATCTCTTTAGTGGGGTTGTGGTGTGGTTCTCAGTGCCATAAAATATGAACAGGTGTGAGAAAAATTGTACTCCATTTTCCCTCAGATAGTTTTAGTAAATTTGACTAAGGTCTGCATAAAAGAACTTATTTCCATTACCTGTCTCAGCCACACATTTGTAGTCATGAGTTGCTTTTTTTCATCCTGCCAGAAACATGAATGAAAATCAGTGTTAATGGACCAAAAAGGTGCACAGTGATTACTATCAGTATTACATGTCCTATACACTAAGTTTAAATTCCCACAATTACTTTTTGGTAAGATTTTTATGCTGTGTATTTTTGCTGCACCAAAACTACAGCATGTTACAATTCCAGCAAAGTAGATGGGATTTAAATCTCATGCCCGCTGTGCTTTTTTTATGCTCCGTAAACTAACCTGCGGTGCGTGTGTGGAACCTGCAACATGCCAATCATCTTGCGGGTTTTATGTGCAGATTTTTCCCATAGATTTGCATCAGATGCGGAAAATCCACAGGAAAAAAATACATATGGGGAAAAGCACTAAAAGCACATGTAATCTACACATGACTGTCAGTAAAGTTTTGTCAAGGCCAAATACAAGGAAGAATCAAAACAAAGCAGCTTTATTTAAAACATGATATACCAGAGAGCGATAAAAACGGCAGCGTCAAAAACGTGATAAAAATGTAATAAAAGAAAATAAATGTAAAATTAAAAACCATAAGATATCTCCAGGGAGGGGACATGTCCCCCACACATTAAACATATGGAAAAGAGAGAAAACTACTACTATTGGAGAAGAGCTGAAACTCCAACTTCCTTTGAAGTGGGAGTAAATATAGCTAGAGAGAGAGCTACTACCCCATCCCCTCGGAAACAGAGACCTCCTGCCATGGACAGGTGATTAAAGCAGGATATCTACTGGAGAAAAAGACAATAAGCTTGAGATCTGTTTATGCAGAGGCGGAGAATTGCAGGGACTTCCTTTGTTCCAAGGAAGTAGCATCTTGGGTTCAAAGCATTTTTCTGAGATTGTGTAAGGGAGTGACATGGACTGTCACGTGCCTTCCTTGCTGAAAGACAATATTTACAAAATGGTTCTGACATGTAATTTTATTGTATTTTGATGACTGTTATAATGGTCTAAGCATTTTCACATATTACAAGAACTAAGTGATTTTTTACTGTGATGTAATTTAATGATTGTACAATTTGAGTAATGTGTAGTGAATAGACAAAGCATACAGTTAGGTTTAGGACATAGGGTATAGTATAGGGCTTAGAGGTTAGATTAAGAAAAATGCAAATATGCAGTGGTGGGCATATTAGTTAAGTAGGTGAAAGGTTATGTTTTTCCAGCAACAGACTGCTGAAGCAGACAGGTTAGGATACAGTTAATATGTTTTGGGAATAGTCCATATGTTGAGAGGGGCTAGAGTAAAGAAAAAGAGAGAGCATTTCCTGGTTTAGTCAGTTGGAGTCTAAGACAGTGAGAGGTTTAATTGGGAAGTTCATGTGCAAGCTGCAGTGGCCACTACCAGTACATATAGTTTGGGCAGAAGTCTTGCGGAAATCCCTGTCAGGTCTGAGGCCTGAGGACCGAAGTAGGCACTGAAATGTGTGTCTTATTCTCTTCGGAAGAGGCCGAACGGGGAAAAGCGAGGGAATGGTAGCGGATCTCAGAAACACTGCGTTGCCGAATGGGAAGTCCCTAGGACTAACAGAGTCTGTTGAGGCAGGAACAGTCCAAGCGGAACAGAGGCAAAACCTTGCAATGTACTGTGTAAATGGAACGACAACTGGAGGGTGCTGGGTGTAACATCCCTGGCGGTGTGCTTGTGTAGCACCCTGAGGATTCGGCTGCTACAGGGGTATTACACCTCAAGCCAGAGGTGTGGTATTCCACTCCCGGGTAAGGATGGAGTGTGGAACTGAGCTCAGTAGGCTGCATGCACTACATACATCCCATTTCCGGGGGACAGACCAATGGTACTCCCACTAGAGAAATGTGCAGGTACGACAGCGTCTGTCCCTGGCTGGAGTGGGAGGGGGGTGGAAAATCCCAGTAGTGTAGGGGCAGATAGGGGGGAG
This sequence comes from Phyllobates terribilis, assembly GCF_046119375.1. Taxonomy (NCBI): domain Eukaryota; kingdom Metazoa; phylum Chordata; class Amphibia; order Anura; family Dendrobatidae; genus Phyllobates; species Phyllobates terribilis. The sequence goes on from NW_027362761.1 coordinate 796,780,610, forward strand.
CAGTCTGGGTAATGCTAGGAGCTCATTGGGTGCTGGTCACCTGAGCTCACACATAGAGGGAGTATATAAGGTGGGAACCATCTTAGAACAGGGTCTTTTGTAGAGGTTTGGTCCGACAAGCAGAGCAGCTCAGCCAGCTCCAAGGCCAAGAGAGTGAGAGAGAGGAGAAAAGAAGGACCCAGAGGGGGAGAAGAGGGAACTCCAAGAACCCAAAATTAGACCAGAGGGTGAAGAGTTGGCACAAGGGTACCGGATCCCAAGCTGGTGGAGGGCACTAATCCTTAGCCAGAGACCGGAGGTCGTGGGCAGGATCTGCCACGACCACCCACTAAATCCACCCGGAAGGCAAACCAAGAATAGGGTCAGGGAACCCAGAGACAAGGGTTTTACCAACAAGAGGCCCGAGGGAGCCGGACTTAGGTGGATCCCTGGTGGGGAAGGCCAGAGAGAAGGACAAGTCAGAAAGGGAGCTCAGGAACACGCTCCAGAATCACCTGGGGGTTGGCCGAGTCCAGGACCTGGTGGACGCAGCACGGCTCGGGTGGTCACTCAAGGCCGGAGTGACCAACACAAAAGCAGTAAGTAAAAACCCTGAACTGCACAGCCCGACTCTGAGTTTCATTACCACCCTCACTGCACCACCACAACCACCATCCTCTGCAACTGACCCCCTGAGGCTATACCCCTCCCGTTGGGGGTTATACTACCTGAGCTGCACACACACCACCAGCCTCAGCGGACCCTGCTGCAGCGGCGGCCGGAGTGACCGCAAATCAACGGGTGGCGTAGTCGACACTAAAGAACATCCAGTAACATCTGTAGGACTGCCACACACTGAGCTTGACACCCTGGGCACGGACCGGGTCACCGCCACTCGGAGACTACAACCCCCATCTGATCCGGCTCCGGGTATCCCCCAAACAACACTGGCCCAGGGGGCGCGTCAACTTTGGCGTAGTCGGCAGGATTACGTGCCCGCAACAACCGGGTACTGCGTGCCTGAAGAAAAGTTCACCGTTACCTCAAAAAGAAGTCTCCCGCCGGTTCCGGAGGGTCCCCGCCAACGGACCCCATCACAGGTCGTTTCCCGCCGGTTGTCCGCCATTTGCAGCTTTTTCCCGCCATCCATGGAGTTTCCCGCCACTGGGAGACGATTCCCGCCATTTCCAAAGATTTCCCGCCTTGGAAGAGCGGACGCCATTATGGGCGTGCCAGAGGGTGGCAAGAGGTCACCTCCCATCGTGGGCCAGGTCGAAGAATGGCGCCAAAAGCGGAAACCGCGCCCACCAACAGAGACTGTGATGCTGGAAGTGTCCATCAGCGTGAGAGAACTGCCCCTGGAACTGACAATCACAAAGTTGCCCTGGGACCACCTTCAATGTGGGCGGAGACAGAACAAGAGAGCGAAGATGGGTGCAGCCTGGAGGAGTCTGGAGAGAGCGCACCCGGAGACAAGAAGTCTGGAGAGGACTCCGGAGAAGTCGTACCCGGAGATGGAGGGAGAGACAGGCAGCACCGACCCAGTGGTCAGGAGCCTGCTGCAAGCAACAACCCCACTAGGCTTAGTGGAGATCCTAGCACAGCTCCCCCGAGACCGGGAGTGTGCACAGACCGCGCTGGAGGGCCTCGCACGGAGGATGGCCCAAGTGCAGCAAGACACGCTGACGGAGTGGAGCCGTGAGATGGCCCAGCAGACCGGAACCCGTCAGCGGAGCACGCCACCCGAGACGAGGAGACAGACCGCCTCTGAGGATGGTGCAGGAGGAGTGAAGGCCGGAGACGGCGCCGAGAAGGGAGCTGGACAACTGGAGGCAGGTAAAGGGGACGTCACTACCCCGAGCCGAGAAACCGTGAGCCTGCCCCAGCTCCCCGTCGCAGAGCCCGAAATTCCCCCTGCCGTGCCCGTCGCTGCATCGTCACCGTGCCAGACTAGGCCTCAAGTAGAAGCTGCGGCCGCGACCCCTGTGACGTCACACGCCTCGACCCTGAGCGCGACCAAACAGGAAATACCAACGGCCTGGTCGCAAGGTCTAGTACCTCCGGGCGCCGCAATTCCAACAGCGCCCCCTACCTCCGCGGAGCCACCAGCCTGGTCGCAGGGCCGAGTAACCACGGGCGCCGCCGTTCTTACGGTGCCCTTTTCCTTTAGCGTGCCCCAAGCCTGGTCGCAAGGCCTGGTCAACCCAGGCGCCGCTACCACCACAGCGCCCATAACACCTAAAGTACCGCACCTGGGTGAGGACCTGTTCGCCCAGCATACGTGCCCGGATGGGCAGCCCTTCATATGGCCCCAGGAGTACTACCAACTGGAACTCCAAAGGGCGAGGCCCCTGTGTGAGCCCCTGATTCCGGCTCCGAAGCCCGTCAGGAGGACCCAGCCCCCGCTAGAGGAGGCACAGTTTGAGTGGGACCCCACCGGAGGAGACCTCATGGGGTTCACTCAGGAGACTCGGGCGGCCGCAGCGGAGCGTGCAGAGTGCTGCCGCCAGCAGCTCGAGGTCTTCGAGAAGGAGCGGAGAGAGAGGCGGGTCCGGGAACAGCAAGCACAGATAAGGAGCGCGGAGCAGAAGAGCCGGACCAGGAGGAACCCCCGTGCAGCTCATGGTCCCCGTACCACCGGGACTGTGATTAAATTCAACCTGCAGCATGGGTGGGGCTTCATAAAAGACCATCATACCCCCGGCGACGTCTTTGTCACCCGCAGAGACGTAGAAAGCCATCTGCCGGAGGGACACAGAGGTCGTGACCTGTATGTAGGGGACGAGGTCACCTTCACCCGGCACAAGTGTGCCAAAGGACCCTACGCCCTCCATGTGCATCGCCTGACGGAGGAGGAGCTGCGGTGTGAGGAGGAGCAGGAGGACCCGGACGGGTCTGAATCCAAAGAAGGAGCAGGAGGACGCCGTCGTTAAAGTACGGTAAAGAGACTGTAAATAGTTACCCATCGGGGTACAGTGAACTGTTGCTGCTTTAAATATGTCCCCGTTGGGACAAGAGTGAACTGTTAACCCGTGTGTCCCTATTCCCATTACCTGGCCGAGGACTGAGAGCGGCCATATTCCCCCTGTATATAGTTGCGCTTTCTAAGGCGCCCTCTACAGGTTTTATAGGAAAACCGTGTTTCTAAAGGAGACTGTCGCACTTTTCCCGGTCACAAGTTGCACCGTGGCCGGAGGAGCAAGAGTGTTTACAAGGATGTTATTTCTGAAAAGTTTTATATGAAAAGTTTTATTGCTGATAATATATGTGATGTTTTATATGTTTATGTTTATGAAAAAAAATTGTATGTTTTGGATGTTTTTTTTATATCTTACAGCCCGAGGACGTGCTGTGATTTACCAGGGGGGAATGTAGCACCCTGAGGATTCGGCTGCTACAGGGGTATTACACCTCAAGCCAGAGGTGTGGTATTCCACTCCCGGGTAAGGATGGAGTGTGGAACTGAGCTCAGTAGGCTGCATGCACTACATACATCCCATTTCCGGGGGACAGACCAATGGTACTCCCACTAGAGAAATGTGCAGGTACGACAGCGTCTGTCCCTGGCTGGAGTGGGAGGGGGGTGGAACATCCCAGTAGTGTAGGGGCAGATAGGGGGAGCAGTCTGGGTAATGCTAGGAGCTCATTGGGTGCTGGTCACCTGAGCTCACACATAGAGGGAGTATATAAGGTGGGAACCATCTTAGAACAGGGTCTTTTGTAGAGGTTTGGTCCGACAAGCAGAGCAGCTCAGCCAGCTCCAAGGCCAAGAGAGTGAGAGAGAGGAGAAAAGAAGGACCCAGAGGGGGAGAAGAGGGAACTCCAAGAACCCAAAATTAGACCAGAGGGTGAAGAGTTGGCACAAGGGTACCGGATCCCAAGCTGGTGGAGGGCACTAATCCTTAGCCAGAGACCGGAGGTCGTGGGCAGGATCTGCCACGACCACCCACTAAATCCACCCGGAAGGCAAACCAAGAATAGGGTCAGGGAACCCAGAGACAAGGGTTTTACCAACAAGAGGCCCGAGGGAGCCGGACTTAGGTGGATCCCTGGTGGGGAAGGCCAGAGAGAAGGACAAGTCAGAAAGGGAGCTCAGGAACACGCTCCAGAATCACCTGGGGGTTGGCCGAGTCCAGGACCTGGTGGACGCAGCACGGCTCGGGTGGTCACTCAAGGCCGGAGTGACCAACACAAAAGCAGTAAGTAAAAACCCTGAACTGCACAGCCCGACTCTGAGTTTCATTACCACCCTCACTGCACCACCACAACCACCATCCTCTGCAACTGACCCCCTGAGGCTATACCCCTCCCGTTGGGGGTTATACTACCTGAGCTGCACACACACCACCAGCCTCAGCGGACCCTGCTGCAGCGGCGGCCGGAGTGACCGCAAATCAACGGGTGGCGTAGTCGACACTAAAGAACATCCAGTAACATCTGTAGGACTGCCACACACTGAGCTTGACACCCTGGGCACGGACCGGGTCACCGCCACTCGGAGACTACAACCCCCATCTGATCCGGCTCCGGGTATCCCCCAAACAACACTGGCCCAGGGGGCGCGTCACTTGCATAGTGCACCACCTCCCACTATGCAAGACTGCAATCTTACCCATCAGTCCAGGCTACAAATCTTGCTCGAGTTCATGCTGTGTGCATGTCTCTTGTCTGATTGCTTAGGGCGGCGGCCCGGTTACTTCCTGATTCTCATAGCTGCTGTGGGCGCACCCCTAATGCGTCTCCAGCCTATTGTTGTGAGACACTGGATATTTAAACCCCCTCCACCCAGAAGGAGGGGCCTGAGCAACACCTTCACTCAGTTTGTCTTTGCAACTGAATTGCCAGGTCCTGTCCTTTATCTTGTCTGTTTCCACCACTCTGAGGGCTGCATACCCAGACCTGTTATCAGTAACAGTTCCCCCAGGGTTCCAAAGAATTCATGTAACCTGTCTCGCCCCTATCTGAACCTAGCAGTGTGCGTGTGACACTTACTTCTTTGGAGCTATAGAAGGTCACTTGTACACAGAACTGCTGCCAAGTTTTCTTTTTACTTTATCATTCACCAGAAGGCAATGGAAATCAGTGTACATTGTGTTATTGGACAGAAAAAAGCAGGTCTGTGAATTTCTGACTTATTTCACTTCATTCTACAGTTTTGTAGCTTTCCATTTCAACTCAATACATTTCTGTGCAGAATGCTAGTGGATATAATGGACTGTAACCACTGCTCTGTTATAGATGATTTGTACCTGTAAAATATTAATTATTTCTTTTAGTATCATGTATAAATCTCAGTCTGTCTCAGTATAAAATTGGAGGCATACAGGGATACAGCATGGTCCTAAGCACCACTATGGGTGCTCTATTACAATTCAGTTGTAAACTAGTCCGTTATAGTGATACTAGATGGTGGCCCGATTCTAACGCATCGGGTATTCTAGAATATGTATGCGGCCGACCGGGCGCAATCAGCAGAGTGTTGTTTAAGTTTGGCGCCAAAATCGCTGATTGGTCGCGGCCGGCAACCGCGACCAATCAGCAAAACGGTGTTTAAATTTGGCGGCAATATCGGTGATTGGTCGCGGGTGGCGGCCGCGACCAATCAGCGAACTGTGTTAGTGAGGACCGGAGAGCTTGTTTAAATTTGGCGCTAAAATCGCTGATTAGTTGTGACCACGACCAATCAGCAAAACGGTGTTTAAATTTGGCGCCAATATCGCTGATTGGTCGCGGCCGGCCACGACCAATCAGCATTATAGGCGCCAAATTTAAACACCGCTTTGCTGATTGGTCGCGGTCGCCCGCAGCGACCAATCAGCATTATTGGCGCCAAATTTAAACACCGCTCTACTGATTGGTCGCGGTCGCCGGCCGCGACCGCTCTGCTGATTGGTCGCAGTCGCGACCAATCAGCAGAGCGTTGTTTAAATTTGACGCCAATCTCGCTGATTGGTCGAATCGTATTGGTGAGGACCGGGGAGCGGAATCGTATTGGTGAGGACCGGGGAGCGCCGCTGCCTGTGCGGCTACTTCCCCTGTGAGAAGCCGGGAAATGAGCGGCTGCTCGCAGCAGAAGTATCCCGACCGGCAGCGCCGCTCCCCGGTCCTCCCTTGACACCCTCCCCGGTCCTCCCTTGACACCCTAGCCGCATGGAAGTCAGCGGCGCCGCAGGTCGGGGTCCTTCTGCTGCTATCAGCCGGGAGATGAGCGCCTCGCGCCGGTCATCTCCCGGCTGCATCGCCGCTGACCTCCGTCCCGCAGATGAGCCGCTAACGGCCGCCATGTTTTTCTCAAATCCCGCGTCGCTGATTGGCCGCGGCCGGACCAATGAGCGACGCGGGATTTCCTGGACAGACAGACAGACAGAAAGACAGACGGGATAAGACGATTATATATATAGATGTCCAGAAGTCCATAATTTAATGTTTTTTCCAAATGAAGAGTCAGGGGCAATTCATTAAGATTGGCGTTACGCACAACACTCTTAATGAAGGACTCGCTGTGGAATGTTGTGACTTAATGAATTTGGCGCATTTTCTTAGTGACTTGTATATTGCCACAAATGCTACTCCAGTCAGGTACTGGAGTTGCCTTTCTGACATAAGAAACGTCAGCACTTTTGCTGAATTTGACGACCGGGTGTAGCAGTGTCCCAATTCTTCGTTCCGCAAAAAAATTTGAGACTCTTCAAAATTTTTTATGCTAGTTTTCTGCTGTTAAAGCTTTGATGAAAGGAGACCTTAGTCTTTACCCATACCTTTTCAAGGTTATAGGTACAGTTGAAACCAGAGGTTTACATACATTATATAAAAAGACACATATGCATGTTTTTTTCAATATCTGACATGAAATCTGAATAAACCTTTCCCATTTTAGGTCAATTAGGATTATCATCATTTTTAATATTTTCCAAATGTCATAATAATGAGAAAGAAAATGTTTTAAGGCATTTTTATTACTTACTGCAAAGTCAAAAGTTTACATACACTAAGATTACTATGCCTTTAAATTAAACAATTCTGGACTGCCCATATGATGATGTCATGTATTTAGAAGCTTCTGATAGTTTTTTTGGAAACATCTGAGTTAATTAGAGACACACCTGTGGATGCATTTTAATGCACACCTGTAACACACGGCTTCTTTGTGTAGCATCTTGGGAAAGTGTAAAGAAATCAGCCAAGATATCAGGAAGAGAATTGTGGACTTGCACAAGTCTGGCTCATCCTTGGGTACAATTTCAAGATACCTGAAGGTGCCTCGTTCATCTGTACAAGCAATTGTACGCAAGTACAAACAAGTTGGGAATGTCCAACCATCATACCGCTCAGGAAGGAGACGTTTTCTGTGTCCCAGAGATGAATGTACTTTGGTCCGACTTGTGCATATCAACCCAAGGACAAAAGCAAAAGACCTTGTGAAGATGATGGCAGAAGCTGGTAAGATTGTGTCAATATACACAGTGAAACGAGTACTGTATCAACACGGGCTGAAAGGCCACTCTGCCAGAAAGAAGCCATTACTCCAAAAGAAGCATAAAAAAGCCAGATTAATGCTTGCAAATGAACTCAGGAACAAAGGCCTTAATTTTTGGAGGAATGTCCTGTGGTCTGATAAAACTAAAATTGAACTTTTTGGGCATAATGACCATTGTTACGTTTGGAGGAAAAAAGGAGAAGCTTGAAAGCTTAAGAACACCATCCCAACTGTGAAACATGGGGGTTGCTGCATCATGTTGTGGGGTTGTTTTGCTGCAGGAGGGACTGGTGCACTTCACAAAATAGATGGCATCATGAGAAAAGAAGATTATGTGGCAATACTGAAGCAACATCTCAAGACATTTGAAAGGAAATTAAAGGTTGGGCAGAAATGGGTTTTCCAAATGGACAATGACCTGAAGCATACTGCCAAAATGGTAACAAAGTGGCTTAAGTATAACAAAGTCAATGTTTTGGAGTGGCCATCACAAAGTCCTGATCTCAATCCTTTTGAAAATTTATGGGCAAAGCTGAAAAGGCCGGAGCAAGCAAGGCGACCTACAAACCTGGATCAGTTACACCAGTTTTGTCAGGAGGAATGGACCCAAATTCTGACCAACTATTGTGAGAAGCTTGTGGAAGGATATCCCAAACGTTTGACCCAAGTCATTCAGTTTAAGGGCAATGGTACCAAATACTAATGAAATGTATGCAAACTTTTGACTTTGCAGTAAGTAATAAAAATACCTTAAAACATTCTCTCTCTCTCATTATTCTGGCATCTGGCAAATATTAAAAATGATGGTAATCCTAATAGACCTAAAACGGGAAAGGTTTATTCTGATTTCATGTCAGATATTGAGAAAAACATGTATATGCGTCTTTTTATGTAGTGTATGTAAACTTCTGGTTTCAACTGTATATATGAGGCTGTTGAATTGAGTGAGGAGACCCACTGTCATATATGAACTGTGACATACAGCCATCTGAGACAAGCCTTAGTCAGTTTTTGACCTTTCATGTTTGCAGCTTATTTACCATCCACCAATGGATGGAATGACAATAAATTTGTTTTGAAAAAGGAGGAGGCACATGTGGTGCTCCAACTATGCAATGTACATAGTATTCCTTGGTTCTCGGGATCGGTGGGAGTTCCAGCGGTTGGACACCCAGCGATTGGGAAGTTATCCATACAACAGTTCTGACAAGAGATCTACAGACAACATAAAGCATCAGCTTGTTGTGGCTATCCTTGTGACCAGTGTTAAAACTGGCCATATTTTTTCCAACAGTGATCTTGTGCACAGGCGCTGGGGAGTCACTGTGACTTTCCGGCGCCTGCGCACAAGGTCACTGCTGGAAAAAGTATAGCCAGGAGAAAAAAAAAGTGCGTCTTGCGTTATAGGTGATTTGTCCATGTGCGGGATCTTGAAGACGAGACTGCATGTCACAGGGCCCTGTAATTAATAATTAGCAATTGTAATTAGCAACGTAGGAGGGGATTTCTTCCCGTCCCCCAGCCTGCAAGAATAAGAAAACTGACTGAATAAAAAAACATTTCAAAGCAACCGGACCTCTAATATGGGCCATACAGATATGTATAGATTTACATTTCTATCACCTGTATGTCCATATTAGAGGTCTGATAAGTGCCAGATGGTGACAGATTCTCTTTAACATTTTTTTTGATTAGGAGAAGCTTTACAATCTCTTTTTAAGCATACGAGAAAATCACTGATCAAACACTAATGGTAAAAAGCTGCCTCACTTTCCAAACATTAATGTAAATGGGATCCAAAATATTGATCAAATATGGTCCGTGTTTTTTCACGTACGAGAAAAATCACTGACACCTGAATTAGGCTTCAGACGCATTCTGGTAATTCTAAAATGGAAAAGTTAATCTGAATGATGAAGAATATAAGTAACTTATACTGTATCTATGACTCAGATATTACTATGAACACATTAGTAGAAAATAACTGACACAAGCTCCTCAGATTCCAAAATAGCCACAAAGTGCATTACATTTTTTGGAGAAATCTTTACAGATTGGCCAAAATTCTTCAAAGGCCGGGGTCACATGGCCGTCGATTCTCTCATGAAAGAGAATATGGCCGATTATGTTAATGACACTCAGCTCAAACTCTGTCAGTGTGAGCCGAGTGTCATCTTACTCTGATCCTATTCTCTTAAATGAGAGAATCGTATCACAGCTGTGGAGAAGATGGAGAACTTAATTTCTCCATCTTCTCCATTGTCTCTGTGCGCGTATCATCCAAATGCAGTCCAATGTTTCACACGCACCCATAGGCTTAGCAGGGAGAATAAAAACGTTTGGTTTGGATACATGAATTCTTTGTAATATTCCTGTAATATATCTGGTTTCCGAGCCAATGACAAAGGTAGTAGGATTTTCTATATTGAATTGGTCTTAGTGGCACGGGAATGACGCACATGTTGCAGTAATAACTTTGTGCTGCTATTTTGTCAGTACACTCCAGATAATATAATCCTTTCACCTCAATATATTGAAGTGGTTCTATATTGCAAGACACAGGGAAAAGGAACCCTGCGTCTTGCAATATCTTCCCAGAAGAGCTGACTCAAATATCCTAATTACAGGAAAATAGTAGTAATACATGTTACAATACTTTAGTCACATGTTTACTGCTAAAATGTATTTATGTGCTATGTAATCCGGTCTGTTTTATTTTTGATATTTTATTCATTTTCAGAGTTTTCGGTTTGCATTATGTATTAATAATCCAGTGTATAAACTAAGTTTGTTAGCATACTGTCAAGTGATAACTGTACAATAATCCAGGACTGGCATTAGGGGTGGCAAACTGAGCAAGCTCTTTGATACTGTCCCTGTGTAGATTGTTTGTACTGTGTATATAGTATATACTGTACATGCATAGCTATATACTGTATATACAGTAGATTTTTTTGTACTTAGTATAGACTTTGTACATATTTAGTATAGACTTTGTACATAGCATACACTGTTTCTACACAGATTCTATGTGAAATTATATATACATATATATATATATCTTACAGACTGTGCATATAGCATAGATTGAGTGTGTATATATTATAGAATGTACATATAGCATATACTGCATTATATAAACTATGAGCCTGATTAATCAAGATTGGCATTTTGTACACCAGTCTTGGAGAGTGTACTGTTGTAAAATGCATCAAAATCATTAAGAGAAGTGGATTTGGAACATCTGTTAGTTGCCATGCACCCCAACAAAGACATAATTAAATTATAATTAATTTGTTGGTCACGCTCAGCCATGGTGCCTCCCCGCTAAGATCTGCCCTTTGGTCAAAAACTCAGCGAAACTGGTCAAGATTGGTTGGAAAAAATGTAGCTGTAGACCAGAAAACTGGTGAAAACTGCTTGATGAACTGGGGTCTATATGTAAATAATAGATTATATATAGCATAGATTGTGTTGCAATATGCAATCTACGTTAACAAAATTCTAATTTTTGTTGATTGGCTTGATTATGCCGGCATAAAAATTGTTTTCGGCTGGACATCATCCTGTGTAAACCGGTGATGTGCTGCTGTTAATATGAAGCTGTATAGGGGCAAGATGATCTTATTAGCCCTCCTTCCGCCCACATCATTGTTCAGCAGACTATGTGAACTGTTCAGTAAACAAGTCACAAGCGACTTGTATAGTCTTTGTACAAGTTGATCACTTTTTAAAATCGGCCATGCATGTCATGGTCTACAACAAATCATACAATCAGAACATTCCACAAGCAGCCACGCAAAGATGTAGCATATACTCCCAGCACTTCTGAGGCAGGGCCAGAACAAGCAGGCTTGTCAGGATGTCCCAGGCACAGAGAGACCAGGTGCAACAGCTTATACTGAATTCCATATTAGGTCCCAGCACCGTAACCGCATGTCTAATTCCAATACAGTCTACATAGAGTGAACATTCCAATATGAGACCCACTGCTCAGCAAGCAGATAAACCTATCACCTTTCAGGCATGGCCAGGGCAAACAGGACCTTCAGGCTTGTCCCAGGGAAGGCAGGATGAGGTGGAATATAATGAATGATACTTAGTATGATAGACCCAGTGTAACCCGCCTTGTACATGCCTCCCTGTACTACAGACTACAGAGAGAGAACAGTCCAACCCGAGACCTTCCACTCAAAACAGATGCCAATATGTAGCACCATCAGGCCAACCCAGCACCCCAAAGGCAAGGCCAAAGGAGGCAGGACCTTCAAGCTTGTCCCAGGGAATGTAGGATGAGGCGGTAGACGCTTTGTATAACAAAAAAAAAAATACATGGCATGATAAGCTCCTTGTAACCTGCCTTGTACATGCCTTCATGTACTACAGACAACAGAGATGAAACAGCTCAACACAACATCTTCCACTCAGCACAGCTGCCATTGTGGAGAGACATCAGGTGGACCCAGCACCTCTCAAACAAGGTTAGAGGAGGCAGACCCTTCAGGTTTATCCCAGGAAAAGCAAGATGATGTGGTGGGGGCTTTGTTTAACATATATAATGGTGCTTGGCATGATAAGCCACATGTAACCTCCCCCGTACATGCCTGCCTGCACTACAGGTCACAGAGAGGCAACAGTTAAACAAGAGACCCTCCATTCGACACAGACATCAATCTGGAGAGCCAACAGGTGAACCCAGTATCTCCCTGGCAAGGCCAGAGGAGGCATGCTTGCCCAGGGAAAGCAGGATCAGAGCCAGGGCTCATCCGGAAGAAAGTGCTACTGACGCGCCCCCTGGGCCATATTCTTTAGGGGGAATATCCGGAGCCGGATCAGATGGGAGTTGTAGTCTTCCGAGTGGCTGTGACCCGGTCCGTGCCCAGGGTGTCAAACTCAGTTGTATGTGGCAGTCCTACAGATGTTATTAAGTTCTTTATTGTCGACTACGCCACCCGTTGTATTGCGGTCACTATGGCCGCCGCTGCAGCAGGGTCCGCTGAGGCTGATGGTGTAGGTGCAGCTTTTGATGGTGTAACCCCCAACGGGTGGGGTATAGCCTCAGGGGGTCAGGTGCAGAGGATGGGGGTTGTGGTGGTGCAGCATAGATGTTAAAGGAAGACAGAGTCGGGTTGTGCAGTTTAGGGTATTTACTCACTGCTGATGTTCCGGTCACTCCAGCTTCAAGTGACCACCCGAGCCGTGCTGCGTCCACCAGGTCCTGGATCCAGCCAACCCCCAAGCGAGTCCGGAGCGTGACCCTGAGCTCTCCTTCTGTCCTTTCTCTGGCCGTCCCCACTATTGATCCACCCAGGTCCAGCTCCCTCGGGCCTTCTGTTGGGAGACCCTTGGCCTTGGGTTCCCTGACCCTCCACGTGGTATGCCTTCGGGGTGGATGTGGTGGGTGGCCGTGGCAGACGCTGCCCACGGCCTCCGGTCTCTGGCTAGGGTGTGTTTTTGCCCCCACCAGCTTGGGTTCCGGTACCCTGATGCCAACTCTTCACCCGCTGATGGACTTTGGGTTCTCAGAGTTCCTTTTCTGTTTCCCCCTCTGGGTCTTTCTTGCTTTCTCCTCTCTCTCTCTCTGGGACTGCTCTGCTCCTCTTCCTCCTCTGACTTCTCTGCAAAGACTCACAGACTGACCCTGTTCTTTGATGGTGCCCACCTTATATACTCCCTCTATGTGTGAGCTCAGGTGACCAGCACCCAATGAGCTCCTATCTTTACCCAGGCTGCTCCCCCTATCTGCCCCTACACTACTTGGGATGTTCCACCCCCCTCCCACTCCAGCCAGGAACAGACTCGGTCGTACCTGCACATTTCTAAGTGGGAGTACCGTCGGCCTGCTCCTCGGAAATGGGATGTGTGTAGTGCATGCAGCCTACCGAGCTCAGGTCCACACTCCATCCTTACCCGGGAGTGGAATATCACACCTCTGGGTTGAGGTGCAATACCCCTGTAGCAGCCGAATCCTCAGGGTGCTACATTCCCCCCTGGTAAATCACAGCACGTCCTCGGGCTGTAAGACATAACACCAAAAACATACAAATTTTTGCATAAACATATAAAACATATAAAACAACATATATTAGCATAAAACTTTTCATATAAAACATTCTCGTCGCCTCTGGCTCCTCCTCCGGTCACTGTGCAACGTGTGACCGGGTAAAGTGCGACAGTCTCTCTAGAAAACTGGTTTTCCTATAAAACCGGTAGGGGGCGCTTTAGGACGCGCAACTATATACAGGGATTATGGCCGCTCTCAGTCCTCGGCCAAGTATTGGGGAGGAATGACCGCTCTCAGTCCTCGGTCAGTGGGATTTAGGGGTTAAACGGGTAACAGTTCACACTTGCTGGTCCCAACGGGGACTATATTTAGCAACAGTAACAGTTTCAGTTTCAGTTTCACGGTGCCCCGATGGGCAACTATATACAGCTTCTGCTTCGCTGTACTTAGCGACGGCGTCCTCCTGCTCTTTCTTTATGGTTACCTCTAACTCTAGTTTCAGACCCGTCCGGGTCCTCTTGTTCTTCCTCCTCACACCGCAGCTCTTCCTCCGTTAGACGATGCACATGGAGGGCGTAGGGTCCTTTGGCACACTTGTGCCTGGTGAAGGTGACCTCGTCCCCGATGTAAAGGTCACGACCTCTGTGTCCCTCCGGTAGGTGGGACTCAACGTCTCTCCTGGTCACGAAGACGTCGCCTAGGGCGCGGTGGTCTCGGATGAAGCCCCACCCATGCTGCATGTTAAACTTTATCACAGTCCCGGTGGTGCGGGGACTATGCGCTGCACGGGGGTCTCTCCTGGCCCGGCTCTTCTGCTCCGCGCTCCTTATTTGAGCTTGCTGTTCCCGGACCCGCCTCTCTCTCCGCTCCCTCTCAAAGTCCTCGAGCTGTTGGCGGCAGCACTCAGCACGCTCCGCTGCAGCTGCCCGAGTCTCTTGAGTGAACCCCATGAGATCTTCTCCGGTGGGGTCCCACTCAAACTGCGCTTCTGCTAGCGGGGGCGAGATCCTCTTTACGGGCTTTGGAGCCGGGATCAGGGGTTCATCCAGGGGTCTCTCTCTCCGGAGTCGGGGATGGTGAACCTCCGGTGGCCATATAAATGGCTGCCCATCCGGGCACGTATGCTGGGCGTACAGGTCCTCTCCCAGATGCGGCACTCTTGGTCTTATGGGCGCGGTGGTGTTAGCGCCCGGGTTGCCCGGGCCTTGCGGCCAGGCCTGGGGTATCTGGAAGGTAAAGGGCACCGTAAGGACGGCGGCGCCCTGGGCTACTTGGCCCTGCGACCAGGCCGGGGGCTCCGCGGAGGTAGGGGGCGCTGTTGGTATTGCGGCGCCCGGGGGTACTAGGCCTTGCGACCAGGCTGGTGGTACTTCCTGCTTGGTCACGCCCGGGGTCGAGGCGTGTGACGTCACAGGGGTCGCGGCTCCCGTTTGAGGCCTAGTCTGCGGCGGTGACGTTGCAGCGACGGGCACGGCAGGATAGACTTCGGGCTCTGCGACGGGGAGCTGGGGCAGGTACGCGGTTTCCCGGTTTGGGGTATAGACGTCCCCTTTACCTGCCTCCACTCGTTCGGCTCCCTCCTCGGCGCCGTCTCCGGCCTTCAGTCCTCCCGCGCCATCCTCAGAGGCGGTCTGTCTCCTCGTCTCGGGTGGCGTGCTCCGCTGACAGGTCTCGGTCTGCTGGGCCATCTCACGGCTCCACTCCGCCAACGTCTCTCGCTGCACCCGGGCCATCCTCCTTGCGAGGCCCTCCAGAGCGGTCTGTGCACACTCCCGGTCTCGGGGAAGCTGTGCTAGGACCTCCACTAGGCCTAGTGGGGTCGTTGTTTCCAGCAGGCTCCTGACCAACGGGTCGGTGCTGCTCTGCTCTCCTTCAGTTGTTGTCTCCAGCAGGCTCCTGACCAGCGGGCCGGTGCTGCTCTGCTTTCTCGCCATCTCCGGGTAAGCTCCTCCGATATTCTTCTCCAGGCTTCTTGCCTCCGGGTGCGCTCGCTCTAGACTGCTCCAGGCGGCACCCATCTTTGTTCTCTCCTTTCGTCTCCTCCCACCTCGAGGGCGGTCCCGGGGCCACTTGGTGACTGTCAGCTCCAGGGGCAGTTCTTTCACGCTGACAGACACCTCTAGCATCACAGTCTCTGTTGGTGGGGGCGGTTTCCACTTTTGGCGCCATTTTCGGTCCTGGCCCACGATGGGAGGTGGCCTCTCGCCACCCTCTGGCACGCCCATAATGGCGTCCGCTCTTCCAAGGCGGGAAACCTTTGGAAATGGCGGGAATCGCTTCCCAGTGGCGGGAAACTCTGCAGATGGCGGGAAAAAGCTGTTAATGGCGGACAACCGGCTGGAATCGACCTGTGATGGAGTCCGATGGCGGGGACCCTCCGGAACCGGCAGGAGACTTCTTTTTGAGGTAAACTCGTTCTTTTCTTCAGGCACGCAGTACCCGGTTGTTGTGGGCACGTAATCCTGCCGACTACGCCAAAGTTGACGCGCCCCCTGGGCCATATTCTTTAGGGGGAATATCCGGAGCCGGATCAGATGGGAGTTGTAGTCTTCCGAGTGGCTGTGACCCGGTCCGTGCCCAGGGTGTCAAACTCAGTTGTATGTGGCAGTCCTACAGATGTTATTAAGTTCTTTATTGTCGACTACGCCACCCGTTGTATTGCGGTCACTATGGCCGCCGCTGCAGCAGGGTCCGCTGAGGCTGATGGTGTAGGTGCAGCTTTTGATGGTGTAACCCCCAACGGGTGGGGTATAGCCTCAGGGGGTCAGGTGCAGAGGATGGGGGTTGTGGTGGTGCAGCATAGATGTTAAAGGAAGACAGAGTCGGGTTGTGCAGTTTAGGGTATTTACTCACTGCTGATGTTCCGGTCACTCCAGCTTCAAGTGACCACCCGAGCCGTGCTGCGTCCACCAGGTCCTGGATCCAGCCAACCCCCAAGCGAGTCCGGAGCGTGACCCTGAGCTCTCCTTCTGTCCTTTCTCTGGCCGTCCCCACTATTGATCCACCCAGGTCCAGCTCCCTCGGGCCTTCTGTTGGGAGACCCTTGGCCTTGGGTTCCCTGACCCTCCACGTGGTATGCCTTCGGGGTGGATGTGGTGGGTGGCCGTGGCAGACGCTGCCCACGGCCTCCGGTCTCTGGCTAGGGTGTGTTTTTGCCCCCACCAGCTTGGGTTCCGGTACCCTGATGCCAACTCTTCACCCGCTGATGGACTTTGGGTTCTCAGAGTTCCTTTTCTGTTTCCCCCTCTGGGTCTTTCTTGCTTTCTCCTCTCTCTCTCTCTGGGACTGCTCTGCTCCTCTTCCTCCTCTGACTTCTCTGCAAAGACTCACAGACTGACCCTGTTCTTTGATGGTGCCCACCTTATATACTCCCTCTATGTGTGAGCTCAGGTGACCAGCACCCAATGAGCTCCTATCTTTACCCAGGCTGCTCCCCCTATCTGCCCCTACACTACTTGGGATGTTCCACCCCCCTCCCACTCCAGCCAGGAACAGACTCGGTCGTACCTGCACATTTCTAAGTGGGAGTACCGTCGGCCTGCTCCTCGGAAATGGGATGTGTGTAGTGCATGCAGCCTACCGAGCTCAGGTCCACACTCCATCCTTACCCGGGAGTGGAATATCACACCTCTGGGTTGAGGTGCAATACCCCTGTAGCAGCCGAATCCTCAGGGTGCTACACTACCAGCCACAAAACAGAGCAGTCATGGAAATAAGAAAATATCAACAATTCACCAGTTTACTCATTCTAAACTCTCATTCATCAAGGTGGTGAGGGAAATCTGCAGGAAGTATGCTTGAGGATTTTTCTTTCAGTAACAAAGTATGGCGCAAATGGCCATGCAGGAGGAGGCAAAACTTTCCTTGTCCAAATTTTTTCAGAGGCTTTCCTGTTTCATGCCAAGAGCATCAGCCAGTGTAAACAGGATATAAGTCTGACATGCAGGATCGGAGGCATTAGTGATCAGTATCAGGAGAATACTGGCTGACAGCTGAGCCCCAATGCAGATAACGCAAAATAACGCTGTTAACCTGCAGATTAACCCCATATCTGAAGGTTAATAGCGTTTTTTTTCTAGCGACAGGTTCCCTTTAAGCAGCAAATAATATGTAAGCAACTATGATGTTTAAATGACAATGTTGTCTTTAATTCCTGGCTGTAAAGTTCTCCTTATTCAGACCATTACTGAATATTATGAAGCGTTCAAATGGAATTTCAGCTCAATAGAGTTGTAATCGGTTAATTCTTAGCCAATATTCCAGGTCCCAGTTTCTTCAGAATATCAATATTAACCCCTTCCTGCAAAAGTACATTGCATTAACATCCTGAGGGGTGCTCCTGTATGGAGGGGGCTCTGGAGCTGAGCTCCCTCCGCATGCAACATCCGTTTCTAACAGCCACCACTGGTGCCAAGCTCGGGCTGCGGCTCTTAACCTTTTAAATGCCATTGTCAATCTCTAGCACTGACTCTTATCGGTCCCCCGTCTGCTGAAGACCTCCATCACGGTCACCTCAGTCCTCCTGTGAAGCTCAGCTTTAGGGCATTGTCAGAAGGCTATATTTCTGGTGTGATGACCGCATCGTAAACCTCATACTGGCCGGCACCTCTCCTGATCTGAGCTTGACAGCCGCTTAGAAAACCATCACTCTGTCATGTTCAGGTCAGGAGAGGTGCCGGCCAGTATGAGGTTTACGATGCGGTCATCACACGAGTTATACAGCAGTGTGTCTCTGTCCATAGGCTGAGGTCCTTACAAGACCTACATTTTTACTATATACTACTATTGCATTGCAGTATACACTACTAGCCATCAAAGAAGCAGTACATAGAAGCGATCGCAGGTGAAAGTACTCTAAGGGGATTAAAAAATAACATAAAAAAAAATATAACAATATTGTTTACAACCAAATTTAATAATTATTAACCAGATCGGTTAACGCTGTAAAGAGAAAAGAAAAATCAAAACACCAGAATTGCATTTTTTTGGGTGTTTGTCACCTCACCTCCCTAAGAAAGTGTAATAATAAACAATAAAAGCATCTTATGTACACAAAATTATCATCAATAAAAATGTCAGCTCACCATGCAGAAAACAAGTCCACATTCAGCCCCATCGACAGAAAAATAAAAATGTTACAGGTCTCAGAAAATGTCAACACAAAGCAAAAAATGTGTTTTTATAATGTTCCAATAAAAAACAATAAAAGAAACACAAATCAAATCGATGCATATTTAGCTTTGCTTTAATTGTATTGAAATGGACCTGTTTCCAGGTCATTTTTACAGTGAACGCTGTAAAAACAGAGACCCAACAAACAATTTTGGGATTGCACTTAATTCACCATTTCATCCCACTTGGATTTTTTTCCCCATTTTTCAGTACATTATATGGTAAAATAAATGGTGTCATTCAAAACTACAACTCGTCCCACTACACCTAGTTTAAAAAATTCTGAACTTTGTAAAGAAAAAAAAAAATTTGGTTTGTGCTGCAATTTTCCAAAACCTGTAATTTTTTTTTTATTTTTCCATCAATGGAACTATGTAAGGGCTTCTTTCTTCAGCGGCAAGTTGGTGTTTTTCAATTAAATGCCAGAGTCCCCTGAGTAAAATAAGAAAAACTTATACTCACTTCCTGCACTGGCGCTATTCTAGTAACGTTAGTACCGTATCTCCCAGTGCCCACTTGATATGTGTCACGTGAGCCTTGACGCCTATTAGCAGTAACTGATTGATCATCAATATTCTGTCAGAGCAGATGAAATACTACAGGCTATAGCTAGCCAGCGGCCAGGAGACCTGGCACCGACATTGCTGGAATAGCGCCGATGCTGGAGGTTAGTATAAGCTTATTTTATTTTACTCAGGGGACTCGGGCATTTAAGTAGGTACCATCTAAGTAGTGGAAACCCCTTTAAGAAACAATAATGCACTAATAAAATAAACTTTATTGCAAAACATAACTTTATGTAATGCTTTCTTACCACATCCACGAGCTGTGATATTTTCAGGCCAAAATTTACTTTTATTGTTTTATTAGGGTTGTGCACAGGCCTCACCCATTTTTGGTACCCCATGAAAAGGTTTCGCAGGAGAGCATCTTCTATTTCTGCCTGAGGATGGATACTGCAAAATACTAAACACAAGGAAGAACACAAATTCAATAAATAGTTGTTTTTCATAGATGTTCTTGTGGTTATGTAGCCATATGATTGAAAGAATTTGCATATAGTGGATATAAAAAGTCTGCACACCCCTGTTAAAATGCCAGGTTTTTGTAATATAAAAAAATCATACCAAGAAGAATCATTTCAGAACTTTTTCCACCTTTAATGACACACATAATGTGCACAAAACCAATGAGAAACAAACTGAAAACATTTTGATCGGGGAAATGATAATAACAAAACTGAAATAATGTGGTTGCATAAGAATGAACACCCTCTTATAATTGGAAAAATGGTTGTATTCAGAATTAGCCAACCACATTCAAACTCATGTTACATAGTAGGCAGTACACAGCTGCCATCATTTAAAGGGATTCTGATTAACCCCATATAAAGTTTAGCTGTTCTAGTAGGGTTTTCCTGACAATTTCTCAGTGCCATTTTACAAAAAAATGGTCTGTAAACACCTTACAACTAGTGTTGAGCGAGCACTAAAATGCTCGGATGCTTGAAGCTCGGGCCGAGCTCACCGTGATACTCGGGTGCTCGACCCGAGCAACGAGCCCAATGTTAGTCTATGGAAGACCCGAGCATTTTTGTGGCGGCACCCCCAGCAGTCTGTAGAAAGCCTAAAAAGTGCCCCAAACGATAGTGATAGTGCTCAAATGACATGGGAACAGCATGGGGAACGCCCCAGGAAGCATTTCTGACCCCCAGGTCACTGCTGTCAACAACGTGGTCAGAGGTATTAAGCCACTTTTACGGGCTCACAATAAAACGTTCAAAAACGAAACTGAAACTGTTTTCCTGTGAAATATGTTAAGGAACTTCCTTTCCAGGGTAAAGACTTGTATATAAGGTAAAATAAATAACCAAAAACAAAAATACTCCTCCACACATTGGGCTATGTTCACAAGTAGCATTTTTTATGCGTTTTTGCACTTTTGTATTGCTTTCAACCATGACAAATGCATTCACCGGGAAATGTCGTTTTAACATTTTACAACCTTATCTGGCCATGTGCTGTGTGACACATGCATACAGTGCTGAAAAGACATAGGAACAGAATGGGGAAGACCCCTGGAAGCATCTCTGACTCCCAGGTAACTGCCTAAAAGTGTGCCCATCAGAAGTGATCCTTGCCGCATCAGAAGATGTAGACTTGCAACTATCCCCGTGTAAGTCCTTGTCCCAGGGCAGTGTTCAATTGTACCTCCCCCATTCCTTGCAATGCAAGTGCAAGTATGCAGCCTGCCACCCACCCCCAGGCTGCAATACCATACTGCTTGCTTGCACTTGAAATTGGGCCTTTTAGGCATGTGGAGGCGGAATCTGGCCACCACGTCATGGCTGCATCGGCGGCCTGGTATCCATATTCAGTCCCCAGCCGCCCGGCGGCTGGGTGTCCACGCTTGGTCCCCAGTCACCTGGGGGCGGCCGGGTGTCCATACTCGGTCCCCAGCCGCCCCTATTTGAAGGACAGCCTAACCACAAACACGTGGACAAGTGAATGTGGCCAGGGATGGTCCATCTCACTGACGCCTTCACACTGGGTTAATATTGTGGAAGCCGGGAAACAGTTGGACACTGGGATGCAACACGTCCTCCAGACATAGAGGATTGCGGGTCCTGGGTCAATCAGGCTTCAACACAAAGTTCAGAAGGTAGACAGCAACAGTGGTCGGCCTCCTACACAACGAGTAAATTATTCATGATCATGAGGCCATCCATCTCCTTAGCTTTCCGTTCCTTGGAATGCAAGCGCATGTATGTAGTAGCGGCTAGGCCTGAGGTGGTCAGCGTTTTGGCGCATATCCTACCTCCTCCGAGGATTGTTGGATGTTCTCCTGCTACTATCCCAGTTCTATGACTCCCGTTAAAACAAAGCTTTAGGTGATGAATAATGGATAAGGTGGTGGCAAAGGAGAAAGAGCAGGAGGAACAGGGACCATTCACATCAATATCAGGCCAGTCAACCACACATGTCTTGTAGGATATGTTTCTGTACCAAAAGGAGCGGTTTGGCTACGCAGTTATAGGGCATACAGTGAGTGCAATGCCTACTAAAAATTTCGAGGCACTCCAATGCCCCTTGGAAGTGACATGGAGGTCAGAGGGCCTTAACTAAACTGTTTTTTCCATTTATAGTAACTGGGTCTCCTGTACACTGTTGGCCTAAGAAGTGAATGGAAGGCTTCCCAAAAATTGCAACTGCAATGCCCCTTGAAACAGATGTGGATTACAGCGTACTAAAAACCTTCTACCCATTATTGGGGAGTGGGTCTCCCTTAGTGTTCGCCTATGCATTGAAAAGCAAAAGCTGACTAAAATTAGGAGGAAATGCAATGCCCGTTGGAAGAGTCGTGGAGGTTAGAATTAATTAAAAACAACATTTCAATGCCCCTTGGAAGAGCTGTGGAGTTCAGAGTGGTTTAACAAGATGGTTTTAATGCCCCTTGGAAGAGACGTGGAGGTCACAGTAGCTTAACAAGACGGTTTTAATGCCCCTTGGAAGAGACATGGAGGTCGCAGTGGAATAAAAAGACAATATCAATGCCCAGTGGAAGAGACGTGGAGGTCACAGTAGCTTAACAAGACGGTTTTAATGCCCCTTGGAAGAGACGTGGAGGTCACAGTAGCTTAACAAGACGGTTTTAATGCCCCTTGGAAGAGACGTGGAGGTCACAGTAGCTTAACAAGACGGTTTTAATGCCCTTTGAAAGAGTGGTGGAGGTTGCAGTAGCTTAACAAGATGGTTTTAATGCCCCTTGGAAAAGTGGTGGAGGTCGCAGTAGCTTAACAAGACGGTTTTAATGCCACTTGGAAGAGTGGTGGAGGTCACAGTGTAATAAAAAGACAATATCAATGCCCCGTGGAAGAGACGTGGAGGTCACAGTAGCTTAACAAGATGGTTTTAATGCCCCTTGGAAGAGACGTGGAGGTCACAATAGCTTAACAAGACGGTTTTAATGCCCTTTGGAAGAGTGGTGGAGGTTGCAGTAGCTTAACAAGATGGTTTTAATGCCCCTTGGAAGAGTGGTGGAGGTCACAGTGGAATAAAAAGACAATATCAATGCCCCGTGGAAGAGACGTGGAGGTCACAGTAGCTTAACAAGACGGTTTTAATGCCCCTTGGAAGAGTGGTGGAAGTCGCAGTAGCTTAACAAGACGGTTTTAATGCCCCTTGGAAGAGACGTGGAGGTCACAGTAGCTTAACAAGACGGTTTTAATGCTCCTTGGAAGAGACGTGGAGGTCGCAGTGGAATAAAAGACAATATCAATGCCCCGTGGAAGAGACGTGGAGGTCACAGTAGCTTAACAAGACGGTTTTAATGCCCCTTGGAAGAGACGTGGAGGTCACAGTAGCTTAACAAGACGGTTTTAATGCCCTTTGGAAGAGTGGTGGAGGTTGCAGTAACTTAACAAGATGGTTTTAATGCCCCTTGGAAGAGTGGTGGAGGTCGCAGTAGCTTAACAAGACGGTTTTAATGCCCCTTGGAAGAGACGTGGAGGTCACAGTAGCTTAACAAGACGGTTTTAATGCCCCTTGGAAGAGTGGTGGAGGTCGCAGTAGCTTAACAAGACGGTTTTAATGCCCCTTGGAAGAGACGTGGAGGTCACAGTAGCTTAACAAGACGGTTTTAATGCCCCTTGGAAGAGTGGTGGAGGTCGCAGTAGCTTAACAAGACGGTGTTAATGCCCCTTGGAAGAGACATGAAGGTCACAGTGGAATAAAAAGACAATATCAATGCCCCTTGGAAGAGTGGTGGAGGTCGCAGTAGCTTAACAAGATGGTTTTGATGCCCATTGGAAGAGTGGTGGAGGTCGCAGTAGCTTAACAAGACGGTTTTAATGCCCCTTGGAAGAGACGTGGAGGTCACAGTAGCTTAACAACACGGTTTTAATGCCCCTTGGAAGAGTGGTGGAGGTCACAGTGGAATAAAAAGACAATATCAATGCCCCGTGGAAGAGACGTGGAGGTCACAGTAGCTTAACAAGACGGTTTTAATGCCCCTTGGAAGAGTGGTGGAAGTCGCAGTAGCTTAACAAGACGGTTTTAATGCCCCTTGGAAGAGACGTGGAGGTCACAGTAGCTTAACAAGACGGTTTTAATGCTCCTTGGAAGAGACGTGGAGGTCGCAGTGGAATAAAAAGACAATATCAATGCCCAGTGGAAGAGATGTGGAGGTCACAGTAGTTTAACAAGATGGTTTTAATGCCCCTTGGAAGAGACGTGGAGATCACAGTAGCTTAACAAGACTGTTTTAATGCCCCTTGGAAGAGTGGTGGAGGTCGCAGTGGAATAAAAAGACAATATCAATGCCCCGTGGAAGAGACGTGGAGGTCACAGTGGCTTAACAAGACGGTTTTAATGCTCCTTGGAAGAGACGTGGAGGTCGCAGTAGCTTAACAAGACGGTTTTAATGCCCCTTGGAAGAGTGGTGGAGGTCACAGTAGCTTAACAAGATGGTTTTAATGCCCCTTAGAAGAGCCATGCAGTACAGCATATTAAAAACATTATTTCCATTATTGGGGAGTGGGTCTCCTATAGTCTTTGCCAATGCCTTCCAAGCAAAAGCTGTCAAAAATTAGGACTGAGTAACTTGCAATGCTGGCAACATGGACCACGGTCACCCTGGTGGTATAGTGGTGGTGGAGGCTGAGGATAAGGAGAAGAGCAAAAAACAGCCAAAATGAGGAAGCGTATACCCATGTGTGGGTGTGAAGTGGTGCATGGGAATACACCTCCCGAAATAACACAGTGGATTTGACTTTATGTTACTTTGCTGTCATTTGGTGGTGATGAGAAGTCTGGCCCAATCCAGCCCTTGTTCATTTTGATAAGGGTCAGCTTGTCAGCATTGTCAGTTGACAGGCGAGTGCGCTTATCAGTTATAATTCCCCCAGCGGCACTAAAAACACGCTCCGAAAACACGCTAGCGGCAGGGCAGGCCAGGACCTCCAAGGCGTACAGAGCGAGTTCATTCCAAGTGTCCAGCTTGGATACCCAATAATTAAAAGGCACAGAGGAATCACGGAGGACGCTGGTACGGTCGGAAAGGTACTCCCTCATCATCTTTTGAAACTTTCCACTCCTTGTGAGAGTACCCCGCGCCTCAGGGCCTGTAAGCTGGGCGGGTCTCAGAAAACTGTCCCAGAATGTTGACAGTGTTCCCCTGCCTCTGCTGGATGGGAGTTCCATCTCTCTCGCCTGTACGCCTTGGATGGTCAACGAACTGTGACCTCTGCCGCTAGCGTGTTCAGATGGGAATTTTTTTAACAGTTCTGCAGCAAGTGCCATTTTTGTAGACCTCTCTACCTTAGGAATAAGAGTGTGAAAGTTCTCCTTGTAGCGGGGGTCTAAAAGTGTCACCAACCAGTAATGACTGTCACCCAACATTTTTACAACGCGAGGGTCACGGTTAAGGCAGCGTAACATAAAGTCAGCCATGCGTGCCAGACTGGTAACGGGCAAGACTTCCATGTCCTCACCAAGATGACGACTGACCATGCTCTCCTCCTCCTCCCCCCCCCCTGTCCTCAGGCCACCCACGCTGAACCGACGGTATGACAGTTGTACAGGTACTACCGTCTACAGCGCATGATACCAGCTCCTGTTCTTCCTCCTCCTACTCCTCCTCTCCCTCATTCTCCCCCAATGCACGTTGGGATGAGATGAGGCTGGGCTGTGTGTAATCGCCCATTACAGCTTCTTGATCCATCTCATCATACTCTGGCTGCAATGCCTCCTCTTTAATTCTATGAAGAGAGCGTTGCAAAAGACAGACAAGTGGGATGCTGATGCTAATGATGGTGTCATCGCCACTCACCATCTTGGTGGACTCCTCAAAATTTGTCAGGATGGTACATATGTCAGACATCCAGGTCCACTCCTGAGATCTTATGTGTGGAGTCTGACCTGAATATCGACGGCCTTGTTGCAGCTGGTACTCCACAACTGTTCTCTTCTGCTCACAAATCCTTTGCAACATGTGGAGGGTAGAGCTCTAACGTGTGGGGACATCACACACCAGTCAGTGTGCCGGAAGCTGCAAACGCTGCTGCAACACAGCAAGGGCGGCGGAAGCTGTAGCCGACTTCCGAAAATGAGCTGACAGGCGGCGTACTCGTACCCCGAGCTGATCTGGCAACTCGGGGTACGATTTAAGAAACCGCTGAACCACGAGGTTAAGTACATGAGCCAGGCATGGTACATGTGTGATCTCGCCTCGCCTCAGAGCCGCCACCAGGTTACGGCCATTGTCACACACGACCATGCCTGGATGTAGGTTCAGCGGTCTCAGCCACAGATCTGCCTGCTCTTTCACAGCTGTCCACAACTCACAAGCAGTGTGAGGTTTATCACCTAAGCTTATGAGTTTCAGCACAGCCTGTTGCCGCTTGGCTGAGGCAGTATTGCAGTGCTTCCAGCTTGTAACTGATGTGGTGATATCTGAGATGAAGGCTGAACATGAGGAGGAGGAGGAGGATGATGCACAGGAGCTGTACACTGTGGGGGCAACTCTGAGTGACATAGGACCCGCAATCCTCGGTGTGGGGAGGATGTGTTCCATCCCATGGTCCTACTGGGTCCCGGTTTCCACTATGTTTACCCAGCGTGCCGTCAGGGAGATGTGTCCTCTCTGGCCACAAGCACTTGTCCACGTGTCCGTTGTCAGGTGGACTCTCCCAGTAATTGTTGAGGGCACGGCAGATGTTTTGGAACACGTGCTTGTGTAGTGCGGGGATGGCACACCGGGCAAAATAGTGTCGGCTGGGGACCGAGTGCCGAGGGATGGCCACCGCCATAAGGTTGCGGAAGGATTCCATCTCCACCAGCCTAAAAGGCAGCATTTCCAACGCAAGCAGTCTTGAAATGTGCGTATTTAGGACTGTGGCCTGTGGGGCGTTGTTTGCGAATTTGCACTTTCGTTCAAAGGTCTGGGATATGGACAATTGAATGCTGCGGTGGGACGTGGACGTGGACGTTGATGCTGTTTCTTGAGAAACTGCCATAACAAGTGAAGACTGAGAGGAGGGTGCATCTTTGCATGCAGTATGGACAGGGGATTGCCTTGCACGCACAACAGGGGGTTTTCTTACACGCACAACAGCGTAAGAAGCAGTGGTGACACCCGCTGACACTGGTCGTGGACCCTGGGGTTCGCCCCACAAAGTCGGGTGCTTTGCTGACATGTGCCTGATCATGCTGGTGGTGGTCAGGCTGGTAGTTTTGTCACCCCTGCTGATGCTGGCCTGGCAGGTGGTACAAATGGCCTTTTTGGGGTTATCAGCAGAGTCTTTAAAAAAATTCCAGACTCTGGAAGACCTACCGGTTGTACTGGCAACGTCCCTCGTGTTGGTGTTACGGGGAACGGTTGTCCGCCTTCTGTCTGCGGCCACCACACTGCTTCTTCCTGCCTGTTGGGGTACTCTGCCTCCCTCCCCCTGTGTGCTGCTGGCCTCGCTCTGCGTGTCCTCCTGCCATGTTGGGTCAGTTACTAGATCATCCACCACTTCCTCCTCTTCCACTTCCGCACTATGGTCCTCCTCCTCACTTCGTGGCAATTGTATCTCGTCATCGTCCACCTCTTGTGACAAATTGCCAGCGTCGCCTTCCTGTGGCCCCGGCTGTTCAAATATTTGGCCATCGCTACATGGGATCTCCTCTTCCACCACTTCAAGCGGAGCAGGCGAGGGGTACAAATATGGAAATGGACCAGTGAACAGCTCTTCAGAGTGTCCAACTGTGGGATCAGTTGCTGTCTGATGACACTCGGCATGGTGGGAGGAAGGAGCATCAGGGTGAGGAGGAGTATGCAGTCGAGACTCACGGCTACTAACACTTGACCGTGTGGAAGACAGACCGGAGTTGGTGGTGCCCAGGTGACTGGAAGTATTATCTGCTATCCAATTAATAACCTGTTCACACTGATCAGTTCGCAATAGTGGTGCTGTTGTGTGCTTCCCTAGTAATTCGGTCAAGAACTGGGAGCGAGAAGATGTGGCTGTTGGTTGTGGCACATTTTAACCTTGGCCGCGGCCCCATCCTCTGCACGCACCATCACCAGAACATCCATTTCCACATCCCTTGCCACGCGCCTTGCCCATTGTAAAGGAAGTAAAATAGCTTACACTCGCACTATCAATGGCAAAAGGGTAATAAAAAGGAGATTTGAACCATGGAACTGCAAAACCACCGTTATAATTTCCTGGTGTATACCAGACTTGTTAAAATAGATATATTGGTGTCTGAACAGTCAGCGACACACTCAAACTGTTTTTTTTTTTATGGAAAAAAGGCAAGCAGGTTGATAACACCCAGATTTGAACCATGGAAGAGGAAAACCAAAGTTCTAGTTCTCTGGCCTACACCAGACTCTTTTAAACAGATATATTGGTGTCTGAACAGTCAGCGAGACACTGAAAATGTTTTTTTTAATGCAAAAAACACAAAAAAGTGGATAATACAGAGATTTGAACCGTGGAACTGCAAAACCACAGTTATAATTTCCTGGTGTATACCAGACTTGTTAAAATAGATATATTTTTGTCTGAACAGTCAGCGACACACTCAAACTGTTTTTTTTTATGGAAAAAAGGCAAGCAGGTTGATAACACCTAGATTTGAACCGTGGAAGAGGAAAACCACAGTTCTATTTCTCTGGCCTACACCAGACTCTTTTAAACAGATATATTTGTGTCTGAACAGTCACAGACACACTCAATTTTTTTTTTTTTGGGGGGGGGGGGGAATACCAAAAGGTTAATAAGACGGGTGTTTGTACAGTCTGACTGAGGGAAAAACAAAAACAAAAACAGGATTTAGATGAAAAAAAGGATTTTTCCTGGCCCCTGAGACCTGGGGCTAAGTCTAGAAATTTGACCAGCAGGAGCACACAGGACTGTAATGCAGCGTTTGTTGGTATAACCACTGCGTCTCCTATATAGCCTGCCTGCCTGCCTGATATCTGGGATGGATATTAGTCCTGAGAAGGACTGTTTGTTTGATTTGGCAGGCTTTAGAGACCCTACACTAACTATTTGGCAGTATAAATCTCTCCCTAGCTGTGCAGCACTGACCCTACACTGTCTGATCCGGAGCGACTGTGTCCAAGATGGCGGCGCCCCGGTTTTAAATACTCGAGGTGACGCTGTGCAGCCAGCCAATCACTGTAATGCCCACAAACAACATGGCTGCGGCATTACAGTGACTGGCTGGCAATCCCTGCATGTTCATTGGCTCTGTAAAGAGCGCCAAACGTGCAGGGCGGAGACCCGAGCTCCCGCCCGAGTAACCCGGAAATGTTCGGTGCTCGCCGAACATCCCGAATAGTGAGATGCTCGGGCGAGTACCGAGCAGTGTCGAGCATGCTCGCTCAACACTACTTACAACACATCAAAAGTATCTCATTGTTGAAAGTTATCATTCAGGAGAAGGGTACAAAAATGTCCAAGGCATTAGATATACTATGGAACACTATAAAGGTGGTCATCAAGAAGTGGATTAAATTTGGAGCAACAGTGACATTACCTTGAACTGGACTTTCCTCAAAAAATAATGAAATGACAAGAAGACAATTGATCCAGGAGGCTGCCATGAGGCCTGTAGCAACATTAAGAGAGCTGCTGGAATACCTGGCAAGCACTGGTTGTGCCAACAATCTACTGTATTCATTATATGTCTGGCCTTTGGGATAGATTGGCAAAACTGAAGCCTTTTCTTACAAACTAAAATATATAATCCTGACTATATTTTGCCAAAACCTACATCAAGTCTGCCAAAAGCATATGGGAAAATGAGTTGTGGTCCGATGAGACCAAGGTTGAACTTTTTGCCCCTAATTCCAAAAGGTATGTTTGGCACAAAGCCAACGCTGCACATTACCAAAACAACACTATACCTATCGTGCAGCATGGTGGAGGCAGCATTATTGTATGGGGCTGTTTACAGCAGGTGGAACTGGGGCTTTAGTTAAGGTGGAGGGAATTATGAACAGTTCCAAATATCAGTCAATTTTGCAGCATCACCCTCCCCATTGGGGCTCACAATCTGAATTCCCTATTAGTATATCTTTGGAGCGTGGGAGGAAACCGGAGTACATGGAGGAACCCCATGCAAAAATGAGGCGAACATACAAACTCCTTGCAGATATTGTACTTGATGGGATTGGAACCCATGTACCCAGAGCTGCAAAGCAATAGTGCTAACCACTGAGCCACCATGCTGCATATGCTATTTTTATTCTATCCTTGGCACGGCAATATGAGCATATATGCTGGTATACATATGAGTTTATTTGAAAAGAAAATAAGGCACTGAAAGCCCCCTCAGGCCAAAAGGAGTGAAAATTCTTTCTCAAAGATTATTAAAACATGATTTTTTATTAACACACATTAAAATACATTATTTTCAAAAATCTTGATGAAGCAAGGTTAATCCACAGAAAGAAATGCATGAAAAAGTCACAAAGTACTCTCTCACAAGAGTTCACAAAAATGCATATATACCATTGGACCTATTAGGATGAGAACACCATGTGGTGCAGTACGCATATCATACTAACTCTCAATCCTGCCTGTGTAAAGCAAATGCATATAAAGTCCATAATAATACAAAAATATTGAACATGAAGAGAATGTAAAGGTACAAACCACGATGAAATATACGCATGTATATATCAACCAGACTAATGCAAAAACCATGTTTTAAACAAAGTATTTAGCTGTCAAACAACATAATCCAAAAAGGAATGATATCATATAGAGTTAAGATACTTAAGGGCATACTTAGCTACATGTGGACCTGTTACGCAAGCGCCCCCGACGCACGTTTCACCCATCTGAATCAAGGGGCATGGTGATCAGGAGGAGTTACCATGTAATGACAAAGTCAGATCTGATCTCACTGCAGAACTGAGTCTTATTATAACTAACAAAGTACAGCAGAGCTCTAAAAATTGTGCTATTAGCAAGCCATTTAATTAGGTTAATGAGAGTGTATTAAGAGAATTGCACATAATGCAATAATATAGATTGTCACTTGTACTTTTATATTTTACAATTACTTCATTGTATCCCCAAGGAAACTATACAAAATGTAGGCCTGTATTTCTCAACAACATAAAAATTTATTAAAGATCTGGAAAAAAATATTTGGATGTAAATATCCATTTTTAGAACACTTGACCTATTTATTCTTGATTTTGTCCATGTCTACTGTTCATGTAACACCTCTAGCAAAATCTTCAGACAGAAATTGCTTCCCTTTTGTAGGGTACGACACTTGAACATTGCTGAAAGTAGCTTATGCGGCATTATTTATTCATGGTATTTATAAACAGATGAAAACTGAATAAACATTGAGTGCTGTTATACTAAGTCTTTCCTGCTCTAAAATGTAATTGAATTACTGGAGCATGCTAAACAGTGCAGCAACTACATTATCGTACAGAGGACACAAGTATTTAATTGTGATTCATACCGAAGTGCAAGGAAATATCCCAGAACTGTTGTTGGAGGATGTGTTATATTATGTATAAGTCCTCAAAAAACAATGCTGATAATAAAACTGTCTACTAATTATTATTATTTATTATTATTATAGCACCATTTATTCCATGGCGCTTTACATGTGATAGGGATATACATAGCAAAAACATTTACATAATCTTAACAAAACGAGTCAGCTACTGGTACAGGAGGAGCGAGGACCCTTCCCCCAAGGGCTCACATTCTACAAGGGATGGGTGGGGATACAGTAGGTGGGGGTAGAGGAGGTCATGCAGTAATGTGGTGGAGCGGTGGTTACTGCAGGTTGTAGGCTTGTCGGAAGAGGTAGGTCTTCAGGTTTCTTTTGAAGGCTTCCATGGTAGGCGCGAGTCTGATGTATTGGGGTACAGAGTTCCAGAGTAGGGGGGATGCACGGGAAAAATCTTGTATGCGATTGTGGGAAGAGGAGATAAGAGGGGAGTAGAGAAGGAGATCTTGTGAGGATCGGAGGTTGCGTGCAGGTAAGTACCGGGAGACTAGGTCAGAGATATAAAGAGGAGACAGTTTGTGGATGGCTTTGTATGCCATGGTTAGGGTTTTGAACTGGAGTCTCTGGGCAATGGGGAGCCAGTGAAGGGATTGGCAGAGGGGGGAGGCCGGGGAAAAGCGGGGGGACAGGTGGATTAGTCGAGCAGCAGAGTTTAGGATAGATTGGAGGGGCGCAAGAGTGCTGGAAGTGAGGCCACAGAGCAGGAGGTTGCAGTAGTCAAGGCGGGAGATGATGAAGGCATGTACTAGTGTTTTTGCAGAGCCTTTGCTGAGGAATGCATGGATCCGGGAGATATTTTTGAGTTGGAGTCGGCAGGAAGTGGAAAGGGCTTGGATATGTGGTTTAAAGGAGAGATCAGAGTCCAGGGTTACCCCAAGGCAGCGAGCTTGTGGGACTGGGGAGAGTGAACAGCCATTGATGTTGATGGATAGGTCAGATGGGAGATATGAATGAGAGGGTGGAAAGATGATGAACTCTGTTTTATCCATGTTGAGTTTTAGAAATCTGGCAGAGAAGAAGGATGAGATGGCGGACAGACATTGTGGGATTTTGGTTAGTAGGGAGGAGATATCGGGTCCAGAGAAGTAGATCTGTGTGTCATCAGCATAGAGGTGATACTGAAAGCCATGAGACTCTATGAGCTGTCCCAGGCCAAAGGTGTAGATGGAGAAGAGCAGAGGTCCTAGAACTGAACCTTGGGGGACACCGACAGATAGGGGGCGAGATGAGGAGGTGGTGCGTGAGTGGGAGACGCTGAATGTCCTGTCTGTTAAGTATGAGGAGATCCAAGATAGGGCCAAGTCCGTGATGCCAAGAGATGAGAGAATCTGTAGTAAGAGGGAATGGTTCACTGTGTCAAAGGCAGATGACAGGTCCAGAAGGAGGAGGATGGAGTAGTGTCGCTTGGATCTGGCGTTTAGTAGGTCGTTGGTGACTTTGGTCAGGGCAGTTTCAGTCGATTGATGCGGTCGGAAGTCAGATTGCAGGCAGTCGAAGAGGGAACAGGAGAAGAGGTGGGAGGACAGTTCAAGGTGGACATGTTGTTCTAGTAGTTTTGAGGCAAAGGGGAGAAGTGATATGGGGCGGTAGCTAGTCAGAGAGGATGGGTCAAGGGAGGGCTTTTTGAGGATGGGTGTGATTGCAGCGTGTTTGAAACATGAGGGGAAGACACCGGTTGTTAGTGACAGGTTGAAGAGGTGGGTTAGGGTTGGGATGAAGACTGTGGTAAGGTTAGGGATGAGATAGGATGGTATTGGGTCAAGCTTGCAGGTGGTGAGGTGTGATTTGGAGAGTAAAGAGGAGACTTGACCTTCTGTAATGGTGGAAAAGTGGGGTTTGGAGGAGGAGGGTTGAGTAGATATGAGGAGGGGTTGTGCGGACTTTAGGCAAAAGCTTTGTCTGATGGTGTCAATCTTCTGCTTGAAGAAAGAGGCAAAGTCTTCGGCTGAGATGAGAGAAGAGGGAGGAGGTGCTGGGGGACGAAGGAGAGAATTGAAAGTGTTAAAAAGCTGTTTAGGGTTGTGAGACAGGGAGGATATGAGAGATGAGAAGTAGGCTTGTATTGCTGTAGTGAGTGCGGACTTGAAAATAGTGAGGGATTGTTTGAATGCGATGAAGTGCTTGATGGAGTGAGACCTTTTCCATCTCCGCTCCGCAACCCTGGAGGCCCGTCGCAGTTCTTTAGTAAGTTTGGTGTGCCAGGGTTGCCTGTTGATTGTGCGAGATTTGGTATGTGTGAGAGGGGTGATCGAGTCGAGAGCTGCAGCTATTGTGGTGTTATATGAAGCGGCAGCAACATCTGCATTGTGTAAGGAATATATGTCTGTAAGAGGGAGGACAAATTCAGAGAGTGAGTGTAGGTCAAGGTGTTTGAGGTTTCTGCGAGTGTGTGTAAGTTTGTGGAGTGGGGATTGTGCACCTGGAGAGGAGAGGGTAGAGAATGTGAGGAGGTTTTGGTCAGAGAGAGGGAGGGGTGAGTTAGAGAGGTTAGATAGGGAACAGAGGTGGGTGAAGATGAGGTCCAGTGTGTGGCCATCTTTATGAGTAGCTGCCGAAGACCATTGAGCAAGGCCGAAGGAGGAAGTGAGGGATAGGAGCTTAGAGATAGACGAGTGGGAAGTGTCAATGGGGATGTTGAAGTCACCCATTATGATAGTGGGGATGTCAGTGGAAAGGAAGCGAAGCAGCCAGGTGGTGAAGTGGTCTAAGAAAGTGGTGGCTAACCGTGGGGGTCGGTAAATGACGGCCAGTTGGAGGTCAGAGGGGGGATAGATGCGCACACAGTGCACCTCAAAAGAGGGGAGTGTAACAGAGGGTGGCAGTGATATTTGGGTGAAAGCGCAGGTATCTGACAGGAGAAAACCTATACCATGTTTGCCGTTGGGGCGGGGTGTGTGGGAAAGGTGGAATCCACCATATGAGAGTGCAGCTGGGGAGGTTGTGTCAGAGGGGGTGAGCCATGTTTCGGTGATGGCAAGGAAGGAAAGTTTGTTAGTAATGAAAAGGTCGTGGATGTAGGAAAGTTTGTTGCAGACGGAGCGAGCGTTCCATAGAGCTCCTGTTAGAGCAACTGAGGAAGTGGGGATTAGTTGGATGGGTATGTGGTTAGAAGGGTTGCGACAATTTGTGGAAGGTCGTGGATAGGAGGTAGAAGTAACTGTGGGGATATGGCGAGGAGGACCAGGATTTGGAGAGATATCTCCAGCAGTGAGGAGGATTGAGCCTTGCCAATAAAACATACCAAGCAAACCGAAAATAAAGGAATCTTTAAGTAGTAATGCACAATTTGCTCCAGGACAAGCGTTTTAAAAATTGTTTGCTATTTGGCAAAACGCTATAAAATCTCTTCCATGTGTTTTTTTTTTGCTATAGTAAGTACATTGTCTATTTGTTATGAATGCACCACCTCCATAGAGATGCCACCAAAGTGGTGTTGTCCAATAGTTCATCAAGAGGCTAGAGAACAACTATTGACCATTGATGCTACTCCGTTCATACTCAGTGATGCCTTAGACATTCTGAAGAGTACAATGGAAGCATATTATGGTTGCCTCTAGTGCCAGGCAAACCTGGACAGATGCTTTGGCAAAACTTGATTGAGAATCTCCGTACCTACTATTTTCCCCTCCAAGATGGCTGTCAGCCAAACAATGGTTCAGATGATCGTTTGGCTAGCACCTATCTTGGCCATCTCTCCCATACACAGGAGCTCCTATGTCCTCTATGGTAGGGCCACTTCCTGACATGACTTATCTCAAGGATTGGCAGTACAAAATCAGACATGCCAGATCCTTATCTTCCCTGACAATCATCTGCCCAATGCCCCCACACATTAGACTGTTGGCTATTCCCATTGATATTAGTCTAATTCCCAACATTAGTCTAATGTGTATTGGGGGACTTTACTCTTAACCATGGGCCCACGTACACCTGGTTAATGTTGCAAAATCCCAAGTGAAGTATGTTGGGGACATGTTCTTTTTGTCTGTAAATCATTTTGGACAAACACATTCCTTACTAAAGACATTGTGGAGAAGAAACTGGTAACCACATGACGGTTAAGCTGAACTAAAAAATATTAAGGTAAATGTAAGAACAAATGCAAATGTCCAATATACCCCGTACACAATAAGGCCTGTGCATAAGTGATGAGTTGTTCGCGACCAAGACAAAGAGCTAGGTTCTTGATGGGAACAATGGGAGGCGGCACTCAAGTGAAAAACACTAAATTCTCTGAATAGCTCTCACTGGCCGTAAAATGAGGGTGTTTGGTGGCCAAAACCCCGCCCACCCAAACCAAAACCCTGGTTTCGGCTGTGTTAATTTCATCTAAAATGTATGTTTACCTATGATGAACAAATATTTAATTAATTTAGGATCAAAAAGAGCTGGCTTTTTTTGGTGAGCGTAGGCTAGTGATCCAGGTCAAAAAGAGACGGACTGCCCATCACTACTGTGCATTAGAGGAAACTGGAGAAGTTGCCAAAACAGGAAGTTGTCCTTCTCTGACATCACTTCCTGCCCTGCAGCTATTGGCTGTAGCTGCACCGCACTGACTTCCTGCTTCGCCCTCCCCTTACATGCACAAAATACTGATAAGTCTGAGAGTTCTCTTCTCCATTATACTTGCTTTTCCCAGATTTGAAACAAAAAATCATAGGGAATTATCCTAAAGGAATCACGAACTGTAGCTCTTAGTATTCTTAGTTTTAGATGTAGCATACACGTAGAGAGTGGAGACCTATGGAAATCTGGGAGGTGCAGCTTCATCCGGTAGTTGCAGAGCACTGGGTAATATTGGAGAAGGGGTAGTTGTTTCAGCAAATTCTCATATACAGTCTAGTCACATGATACCATTTTGTTATTTTTCGTGGTGTTACAGACATACAGTAGTATGTAGAACATATTGTAAACTTGCTTTTTAGGGTCCATGGAGAAATAATTAATGGCCCATGGTGTTGAATAGTAAATTTTGCTTTAGAAAGAATATGAACTATATTCAGAAAATTGGGCATATGCTCATAATTTGATATCAAATGCAGCCAAAGTACATAATTAAGTAACAACTTTTTGGGCTATTACAAACAACTCTGTTCTGGTCACTTTATATATTATTGTTTGGAAAATGAAATAGCTAAACTGTGTCACTTAACTACAATAATATTAAAAAAAATTCAAGTTATGAACATAAAGGATATAAGGTTTATGTAATTACTGCTGGCTATCAGAAACAGCAACATTCATAAAAGTATTGCTTCCTCTGTCTCAGTGATAATCAGCACAACCTTGGCTATTCCATTCACAGAATATTGGCTATCGTAATACTTATCTGTATTCTGCCTATGGTAAAATTAGATCTTTTTTCTCAACTGATCTGGTCTATTACATGAATTACTGCTGCTTGTAAAAAAATGTGATTTAATTAATAACATATATTAGGTAATTACTCATTATTCAGTTTCCTTATAATATGTTTAAAGTGGCCCTAAAATTAGACTGTCTACTTTGAAGAACCTAGAATATAAGACATATTTTCAGTTGTTTCACACTTTTTTGTTAACTATATAATTCCACATGTGTTAATTCATAGTTTTGATGCCTTCAGTGTGAATGTACAATTTTCAGAGTCATGAAAATACAGAAAAATCTTTAAATGAGAAGGAGTGTCCAAACTTTTGGTCTGTACTGTATATGTGGACTTGCTGGAGATCATCTGATAATTGTGGTTGTGTCAGCTGAAACCCCGAGGAGCAATTGTATTCGTCGTGCCTGCATAGAAAATGGGATAATGACATAGAGCCCATTCAAGTGATGGTGTGCCATGTAACACAGTAATCATCATTTATCAAAACAAAAAACTCACTTCATTCTTAAAAACTGAAAGATGCATTGTGATTGGCTTCTATGGGCAGAGAAAGACAGTTTTTCTCAAGGACATTTAAAATTTTTGATAATCTGTCTCAGTACACAGTGGCGTATCTACGGGGAGGACAGGCGTGGCATTTGCCCCAGGTGGAGCTGGTGGGGGGTGCCATCGGGCCACCTGATGTGGCAATCCAAGGTTTCTCCCAGGTAGTGGTATTTTGATACCCTCCCTGCCCCTTGGAGTGCGATTCGGCTGTTTTCTGAGCCATGTTGTCAAACTGACAAACGGCAAGGAGAACATGTTAAACGCTGTCTCCCAGGATACAATTGTACTTGCACCTTTAAGATAGGGGGAAATGTGTGAGGAGACAGTATGGGAAGGGGGAATGTGTGAAGGGGACCGAATGGGGGGGATGTTTGATAAGACAGTAAGATGGAAATTTGTGAAGGGACAGTATTGGGTGAGAAATGTGTGAGGGAACAGTATGGAGTGGGGAAGAATGTGTGGGGGGAAACATGTGAGGGGACAGTCTGTGGGAGAGCTCTAAGGAGACAGTATGGGGGGAGAAAAGTGTGAGTGGAGAGTTTTGAGGGGAATTGTCTGAGGAGACAATATGGGGGTAGAAAAATGTTATTGGGCACAGTATAGACACTGGGTAATGTGGGGGTAGTATAGAGAGGGTGCAGTGTGAAGGGACAGTGTGAGAGCACAGTATGGAGGTGACAGGCAGAATGGGAGAGTGTGAGGAAGATGCACAATTTATTAAGACAGGGTAGTGTGTGGGGTGGCAGTATAGGGAGGGGGCAGCATGAGAAGACAGTGTGAATGCACAGCATGGAGGGGACAGTATGCTGAAGGAGGGAGTGTGTGGAGAGGGCACTGTGTAGCGACATGCACAGTATAGTGGGGACACAGTGTTAAGAGGAGACTAAGTATGAAAAGGAGAGGTCAGTGGGAGGGAGCACATCAAGGGGCAATTATTCTGAGGCACAGCATAGGGCAGATATTTTTATTTGTGAGCAATATAAGGACACTGTTATTTATAAGGGCACTGTGTTGGGATGTGCTGTATAAGACCGGAGAAGACAGAAGTTTGCAGAGACAACCTTTGGATGTGAAAAGTCATCATGGCGGCTGGACAAGATGTAGAAGAAAAGAAAGAGAATGACTCCAATCAGTGAAGATGTCATCTATTAGGTACCAGGATATAAATGTTTATTTGTGATACTAACTATGTCACATCAATACTGTGGCTCCTGTATGGTCAAAAGTCTGATGATCGCTGTTAACAACTCCCAGTATCACCTTACCATTTTTAAAGACATGCTGGAATTGTAGGTTCATATGATACAAATTGTATATGGGGCTGACCTGACACTGCAATTGATTGCTGTACTAAGCTTGGTGCTGTATTCATGTACTGATGATGGTTCTGGTCATGTATTCTTGTACTGATGGTGGTTCTGGTGATGTTTTTGTCGCGTATTTCTGCACTGATGGTGGTTTTGGTGATGTATTCCTGTACGGATGGTGGTTCTGATGATGTTTTTCTGTACTGTTGGCAGTTCTGATGATGTATTCATGTACTGTTATTATTTCTAATTCTGTACACATGTAGCAATCCATAACTTGCCTGATAATCTGATCACATGACCACTCGTATGCGATTTTCATATTTATGGTCACGTGCTGGCTAGCTTCTCTTTCTGCTTTTCTCAATGAAGCAGGATCTGTAGTATTTCACTGAACATTGAGAGAATTAAGAAGAGCAGCTACTCGGCACGTGACGGTAAGTATGCAAATCGCATATGAGCGGTCATATGATGACTATTCAAACCGCTTAGGCTGTGTATAGGAGGGGGGTGCCAAACTGAGTTTTTGCCTGGGTGTAGGAAAACCTTGATTCTTTCAGGGGAGGTCCCTCCATGGGGACAATACCTAAAATTTACTCCATCCACTATCCAAGCTTCTTTGTATCCCCTTGACTGCAAGTCACATTCGAGTTTTCAATCATGGAAATTCCCCTTGACGGCTAAACTCTTCCTTGCGTCTGTATGTAGCTTAGGGACATCAATGGTCACTGTTATTCCACTCCTTATCCCAGACACACAAATACACAATCGTAGTATAAGAGAACGTCTCAGTGGCTTATATTGCTTCTGTATGATGTAGAAAGACTCCAAATAGTAATAATTATAATAAAGGTAATAATGAAAGTTTTAAGTTCGCAACTAGTCTGAAAAGCAACGGATTTATTGTGAAGCACAACGTTCGGCATCCCAGGGCAATGTTCCAGCAGACAAATAGATCCATTTGGCTCCCACTTTGTACTCTAACTCTCCGATATAATAGGACAGAATAGAAGTTGTGTTAGTTGGATGGCACAGATGTTATTTTGCTTTAGAAGGAATTAGTCAGGCGTTGGAGTCTGATGAATGTGTCCTGTAGCCATCCTCCGTATGGACTCCCATCCTTCAGTAATTGTGCAGTAGTTTAATTTATACCCAGTACACAATGTACGGAAATGTAATTACACCTTGGTGTGTCAAGGGAATTTCTACATCAATATTTCAATTATCCTCTGACACATTACCTGAAACACTTCCATGATGTAGTAATATATTTTTAACGATCTAACCGTAAAGACAATCATAAGTAACAGTCTCAGTGTCGATGTTACTGAAATGATTAAGGTTGTTACTGGAATGAAAACTTAAAGAAATTTGCTTAATTTTTTTTGGGTGTGCTTGGATGTGATGTGAATGGATGTACTTGTGTACAGTGCTGCTGAATATGTGGGTGCCATATAAGAAGCAGGAAATCAAAAAGCTGAGAGTTTGCCATTATAGGAAGAATCTCATAAATGTATGTCTCTTTAATGAGAAGCTTCCTAAAAATATAAGGAAGACTGGTCAAACTGTGGGCAATTCTACCCGTTTCTGTCCAGCTTTGTTCTCAACGTTACCCATGTAGATAATGAGATTGTAATTTTGTCTGTGCTGAATTAAAGTTTCCATTAAACGCTCATGACTGCCCAATAAAAGCCATATTGACAGTACAATACAAGAAACAAGTGTAACAATTACAGATCACTCACCAGAGTAGAGAGAAGACACGCTAATGAGTAGAACAAGGCAATGAGCCCGCAGGATCATATTCACCAAGAGTCCCCTTCAGAGCCAGTTCCAGTGATGTGCTGTCATAGAGCGGATTTATGTGACACCACAAATTAATCCTGGAAAAGATAGAGGAAGGATTTAATGCAGTTCCATCAGCATGAGAAATCATCAGAGCGTACTTTACTGTTTCAGCTGCCTCCTTGTCTGTGCATGGATCCTATCCCCAGATCCTAAGCCCTGCCTCATTTAACCCCACCAATGCCTACTGTCTTTTCAGATACTACTGTATAATATCACAGCAAAAGTATGAATTCAGGTTGTTTCTATGCAACCGAGACACTAGGAGCTTGACATATATAGAAAACTGATCACTAATATATTGGAACATATACTTATATTTTATTGGACATGACTTAACCTTTTTGTTGATACAAATTACACTGCACATTGGTAAGACAAGAAACCTTTCAATATTTAGCTGAAAAAAAATGAATAATTCACCACTACTGAGGTTACGCATGATTCCAGAAAATCCACTTTGAAGATCCGGGACCATAGCCAAAGAAGAGACTAATTCGACAGCGCACCTGGCCAACTCTTCGAAGTCCCGCTACCGGTGATTGAGAGGTCTCTGCTTATGTACACACAAGGGAGAGAACTGTCAGTCATCTGCAGGGGCGCATGGAAGAGCTGGCCGTTTCTTCAAAGTAAATGCTCTCAGAAAAGCCAGATTGTTCAGAGAATAATATACATGGCTGCAATCTTGCGTCCAGGCAGCAATTCTTGTCCACAGTTTGGGCCTGACAGGCTCCCTTTAAAGATGACCTGTCACTTGAGATAAATATTTTTTTTACCTGGTGCAGATACCGCTGTTCTCCTGAATCTGACATTATTTTTCTTTTCTTCGGTTACCTCTTTGGTTCCCTATATATAAATGTAA
This sequence comes from Phyllobates terribilis, assembly GCF_046119375.1. Classification (NCBI taxonomy): domain Eukaryota; kingdom Metazoa; phylum Chordata; class Amphibia; order Anura; family Dendrobatidae; genus Phyllobates; species Phyllobates terribilis. The sequence goes on from NW_027362761.1 coordinate 796,821,706, forward strand.
TCTTTTTATCGATATGGATGTGGTTCTCAAGAAGACACCTATAGGGAAAAGTTGATTCTCAAGATTAGACAGGATTTTAACAATAGGCCATCAATGTTAAAGTTTCAGACAACCCCTTTCACTTCTATGGAGCTGAGCTGCAATATCAGGCACAACCGATGGACAGGTGTGGTGCAGGTTATCAAGAAGCAGCCTGTTTTTCTCATCCTGCTTAATGCCAATTAATTCCTGGAGGAGGTGTGAAGAATTCCAACCTTCCGGTTGATGACAGCAGACTTGAAGGAAAAAGTCAGGTACAAGATACCAAAAGTTAGGAGCTTACTGAAGTTGGGTATAAGGTATGTGCACATGGAATCTTTTTTGTAGAGTTTTCGGAGAGGAAACTGAGCAAAACTAAAACGTTTTAGAAGTTTTGAGTTTTTGAGGAGGATTTGGAGAGTGTCCACTCAAAGTGTATGTGCAAACGACATCATTAAAAACTCAGATGATCCAAGTTTTTCAAGCAGAAGGCACTTTAGAAATCTGTAGATGTTTTTTCAGTTGCGTCATGAGCGTTTTTCTGACAGTTTCAGCTACTGGTGTTTTTTGGGAAGATTTTCTTGTTTTTTTGTGAGTTCTTTATTTACTGTTGTATTAATGTCATTTTTTTCACTCCACTGAACAATGAAAGAGCTGCTAACGTTTTTTTTAAAACAAAAAATGATGGCAAAATGCTCGAAAAAAAATCTGTCCGTTTTCCGGGCGTCTTAACCCTAGAACGCATGACCATAAAAATCTACTTTTTCACATACCTGGGGCCTTTTAGGCCCGTGTGCAAATAACATGGAATAACTCAAACAAAAATGACAAACAACTATATACCTGAGGAATACCTAGAGTTTCAAAATTCTAACTAAAGTAATCTTGCAGAAAATAGAAAACAATTAACAGGGCGGGCCTGCGAGGCCCCAGGTATGCGTTCTAGGGTTAAGTATTCCCATTGACTTATATTGTAAAGTACAGAGCATCTTCGGAGCGGAAAACGGCAGAAGACGGACATGTCACTTATTTTTGATTTTTAGAAACCTGAAGTGGTTTAGACATTCCAAAGACTAAACATAAGCACAGCAATAGTTGTTACATAAAAATGTATATGTTCATTCTTTTGAGCATTTAGTTAGAGCTTTGTTAGGGGGTTTCCACGGCAGAATTCGCCACAAATAGAAATTGTGTGCACATAGCCAGTTTCTGCTCCAAAACCTCCTATAAAAACTATGTGTGCATATACACACGTGGTCAAAATTGTTCGTACCCCTCGTTTAATGAAAGAAAAACCTACAATGGTCACAGAAATAACTTGAATCTGACAGAAGTAATAAATTAAAAATCTTTGAAAATGAACAAATGAAAGTCAGACATTGCTTTTCAACCCTGCTTCCTCAGAATTTTTAAAAAAATTAAACTCATGAAATAGGCCTGGACAGAAATTATGGTACTGCAATACACGCTGCCGACCAATCAGAGGCCAGCAGCTGAAATCTGCGTACATGTGACTAGGGGCGCATGGCAGAGACATCATGCGCTCCCGTCGCTTGCACACTGAAGTCAGCTGCTGGCTTCAGAAGAGGGCGCTGCACGGTGGGGGAGCGGAGGGATAATGAGTAGAATCATTTTTTTTCTATGCATTAAAGAACAGCAATAGAATGGGGGACATATATACCAGGATGGGACCAGGAAGGGGAACATATATACCAGGATTAAGGAGATATATACACACACATACATATACCATGATGGGACCAAGGTGGGGGACATATATACTAGGATGGGTCCAAGATGGGGAATATATATACCAGGAAGGAGCCCAAGATGGGGAACATTACTACATAATGGGGAAGGGGTGCAACTTCAATGTCCTTATAGGATTTAGGACGCTACAAGGACCCATGCATCTGACCAACATGGGGGAGGGGGCCTTGGTCCAAATCTTGCATCGGGCCCATCGGACACTAGTTACTCCACCTTTTAAGATCATGACTGAGCAGCTTAAGTCAGTAATTAACCATCTGTGCAGTGATAGAAATTAAAGGACCTTATCGATCGGGCACTGGAGCAGTCTACCCAATGAATATTTAAGCAATGGTTTTCTGATGATCATCACCAGAACTACGATTTAAACACCACATTTCTTTTTCATGTCCTGTGACTAAACAGAAAAAAGGTTACCTAATGGAGGAGAAATCAGTGAAAGATGGAGGGGAGGTAAATAATACAGCCCTTAGATTGCATGCAACGTTACACCTGTGCACCAGTTTTGTCGAACTAGGGCATAACATACCATGAGAGATTTAGAATGAAGCATGCAGATAATGCAGTATATATCACTAACATGGATGCTGAGATCTTATGTCCTCCTGTCTCTATTTCCATTAGGTGGTTAATTACTATTTATTTCTGTACACCTTATTCATTAATAACACATTGAACCACCAGGTGTCACTATTTCATTCCTGCAAAATGAGGTTTATCAAGGGCGTCAATTTATCAATTCCTTTTGATAATCTTTCATATAGGAATCCGGATAGCTCTCTATTATTGTGTAAAACACAGTAAAATTCCTTTAAGCTACCTTCATACAAACCTTTTAATCATTTTTTCTGTGTTTTTTGTTGTGATCTTACTTTTAATCATGTGTTTTAATATCTGCGCTTTTGATGGCCTTTTTTATTCTGTTTTTAAAACCTATGGACACCTTTGGGAAAAATTATTTTTACATGTTAATGGTTACCTTTAGATAATAAAATTGTCATGCTTCAGTCTGAAATCTTCATTTCTTCATTCATTTTCAGACCCTAAGATATGCAATTTGCAGCCTGACACAAGTTTCAGATTTTTTTCTTGTGGGAGTTTCTCTCCCGGTAATATAGGCTGGATGTGAGCTCTGTGTGTATCCCAGAATCTGCTATCTTCCCTTCTTTTTCTGCATCAGCACAGCTCCAGGACTCCATGTGCTTTACTCCTTATATAACCTGTTTTCTCTGCTCTACAAAAAATGTGCTCCCTCTGTCCACTGCAGATCTGTGTACAACCCTAACCCAAAGGCCAATTCACACGTTCAGTATTTGATCAGTATTTTACATCAGTATTTGTAAGCCAAAACTAGGAGTGGAACAATCAGAGGAAAAGTATAATAGAAACACGTCACCACTTCTGTATTTATCACCCACTCCTGGTTTTGGCTTACAAATACTGATGTAAAATACTGACCAAATACTGAATGTGTGAACGTGGTCTAACACTGAAAGAAAGGAGGGGGAGCAGAGAGACATCAGATGCAGGGTTTCTATCTTGTTTTTTCACTCAACTAGACTAGATAAAGAACTACATACATTCTGCAGCAGCAAAATGATAGAGCATTTTTAAGAAAGTTAAAGTTGCTTAACTTTAATTTAGAAAGGAAATATACAATAGCAAATAAAAAATATCTGTCTGACGGTATACATAGCCTTCATTACAATCCATGTGATTCATAGATCATGTGTGAAGTAAAAAAAAATCCAAGGTATATGTCTTGTGTTTATTTCCTATTTTTATTTTCCCATAATGGTGCATTGTTTATGTGGGAAACAGTAATTGATGCAAAAGGAGCCCCGACCAAGTATTGAGTGCATTTACTGAACATACATTTCCGTAGGCCAACATTTCAGATTTTAAAAACATTTTCAAGCTGTTGTTATAAAGTATTCTAATTTACTGAGATAATGACTTTTGTGTTTTCATTGGCTGTAAACCATAATCATCAACATTAACAGGAATAAACACTTGAAATAGATCACTCTGTTTGTAATGACTCTATATAATATATGAGCTTCACTTTTTGTATTGAAGAACTGAAATTCTAATTTAGTGAGAAGCATCCGTATGTAGACAAATAGATCAGAGGCTTTTTCTTTTTAAATCAGGTAATTTTTATTGAATTTGGCATGTAAGCACATACAACACATAGAACAGAAATTAAATCCAAACTATACAACCATACCCTCTTTCATCTATTTATTGCAGACTTTACTAATGTCATCTCATCACATAAATCTATGACATTTCCAAATATCCATTTGACTGGATTTGTGATGTAAAGCTACCATTTTTAATCCTGAAGATGCAGATACCAGTGAATACAATAGTGGTGTAATACAAAGGGCCTTCATGCTGTATTGGAGAATTAAGGGTGATCATACTGTATGTGGTGATCGATGGGGGCTATAATGCTATGTGTGGGGAGCTATGGGGTCTATCATGCGATATGTGGGGAGCAGCTGTATGGGACATTATACTGTGTATGGGGGATCTGTGAGGTCCATCATACCGTGTGGAAGGTGGCTGTGGAGTCCATCACACTGTGTGTATGCAGGGGAAGGGCATCACACTATGTAAAAGGGGGATGTGGGGTTCATCGTAATGTGTGGGGATCTGTGGGGGACATTATACTGTGTTTATGGGGCTGTGGCACCCATAATACTGTACAAGTTAGACTACAGAGAACCGTCTGCTTAGTTTGGAAGACAGAAGAGGTTTATGCTGTATGTCATATTGCATACCGTGAGAACGTGTAAGAAGACAGTACATGGGCCATCCTACTGTGTGTGAGGCTATAATACTGGGTGTACGGGGCTTTTGGGTCTGTCATGCTCTGTGGAGGGCATCATATGGACATTAAACTGTGCTTAAGGGGCTGTGTGGTCCATCATACTGTGATATTATGTGAGTAGCTGTGTGGAACATCATACTGTGTTGAGATCATTATATTTTATGGGGACCATCATACTATTTTGGGAGCTGTGGAGGCATCAAACTGTGTGAGGAGCCATGGAGGTCCATTGTACTGTGTGGGGAGCTTTGGGGTCTATCATACTGTGTAGGTAAACTGTGTGCACCATTACATTGTATAGGTAGTAGTGACGAGTGAGCATGCTCATTACTGGAGATTTACGAGCATGCTCAGGTGTTTTCCTATTATCTTCTGCGTGCTTGGGTGTTATGTTTGAGTCACGCCGTGAGCATGATCCTCACATGTATTAAAGCTGTCAAACAGTCGCAAATCATGCGCACGGAGTGACTAAAACATAACTTCCGAGCACACTGAAGATGTTCGGTGAGCACCCGAGTATGCTCGCCGAAAGGGTTAACAGAACATACTCGCTCATCACTAATAGGTAGCTGTTGGGTCCATCATACTGCATAGAGGCTGAAGTGGCCATAATACTATGTAAAGGAAGTTGTAGGGTCCATCATACTGTGTGGTGGGGCTCTGGGGTCAATTATATTGTGTGCAGTGAGCTGTTGGGTCCATCATACTGTGTGACGGGGACCGTCGGGTCTATCATACTAAGTGTGGGGAGAGCTGTTGATTAAGGTAAAAGTGTTGAATAACAGGAGCTGTATGATTTACTGCTTTTCATAAACTTGATAAAACGCAGTAAATTAGATGGCTTTGATTAACTGCTACTGGTAAGAATACAGGATACAATAAGTCTTATCGTAACATGTATTAGCAGTAGTAGTGAGTCACCATAATAAATTCTACTCAATATTAAGTATAAAATTTAATATAAAATAATAATTATAAATAAAATTCGGTTTGGCTTGTTGGTTTCAGCCCTTTACAAGAGTCACGATCTATCATGTGGCCTCTTTGGAAAATGAATTGCTCACTCCTGCACTAAACTATACCCAGAGTTAATATTTTTTTGTTTTCTTCATAGTTTTTAAGGTTGAAGGTAGACTTAAGTCCATCAAGTTCAACCTATAGCCTTACATGTTGAACCAGAAAAAGGCAAAAACCCCTTGAGACAGATGTTAATTGCTACATATTACGAGAAAAATTCCCTATAGACTCCACATGTGGCAATCAGATGGATCAACCTCCCATCACAAAATCTAGTACCCATAACCTTTAATATTATATTTTAAAAAAAAAGGTATCCAGGCCTTCCTTATATTTTTGGAGTGAATCAACCATTACAACATAGCCTCACTGCTCTTACAGTAAAGAATCTGCATCTGTGATTATCATTAAACCTTCTATCCTCTAGATGTAGAGGATGCCCCCTTGTCCCCGTTACAGGCCTATGTGTAAAAAGATCATTAGAAAGACCTCTGTACCGTCCACTCTTATATTTGTGCTGTGAATACAAGATCGCTCATAAGCCTTCGTTTTTCCAAACTTAATAACCCCAAGTTTAATAACCTGCCTTGTCATTGCAGTTCACCCATTCCCTTAACCCCTTCACCCCCGGGCCATTTTAGTTTTCGTTTTTTCCTCCCCTTATTCTAAGAACCATAACTTTTTTTATAGCCATATACGGCCTTGATTTTGGCCGGACGAGTTGTACTTTTGAATTACACCATTCATTTTATCATATGATGCACTGGAAAACAGGAAACAAATTCCAAATGCGTTGAAATTGAAAAAAAAGTGCAATTCCACAATTGTTTTTTGGGTTATTTGTTTACTACGTTCATTATATTGTAAAACTGACCAGGCAATATGATTCTCCAGGTCAGTATGAGTATGCAGACAGGGCCGGCCTTAGGGTATATGGCGCCCTGTGCGAAATCCCTCTTGGCGCCCCCCCCCAAAGAAAAAAAATTAAACTCATGTAGGTGAAAACAACAAGTGCATTTTTTATTAATCAAATGATCAAGTAATAACAAGCAACAAAAGTTGAAAAGTTTTAAAGCCGCCACCACGATAAGGTAGACTCTTCTGGCAGGGCCCTACTCTAACCTATTAAAATTTTCTTAAAATATCCAATACTCTTTTTAGATATATTTTTATTTAGTTTTCTTTAAGGGAATGTGTCATATACATTTTTTTTTAAAAATGACCAATAATACCACATACAGGGAATACTGCCACACCATGACCAGACCACATATTACCACAACATAGTGACCGAATAATACCACACAGAAGGGGGAAAAACTGCCACACCATGACCAGACCACATATTACCACCACATTACTAATATTACCACCACATTACTAATATTACCATAAGTGTCATTATGCACGGGAGCTCTATACATGGTATGTATAATGTAAGTGTCCAGGTAATCTAGTGATCACCAGTGACATTATACACAGGAGCTCTGTATATAGTGTCAGTGTACAGGTAATACAGTGATCATCAGTGACATTATACACAGGAGCTCTGTATATAGTGTCAGTGTACAGGTAATACAGTGATCACCAGTGACATTATACACAGGAGCCCGGTACATAGTATATAGTGTAAGTGTACATGTAATACACTGACTCACTGGTGACGTCTCTAGGTGAAGTCCTTCAGCTACGCTTTTCTCCTTCATCCAGCACAGACCGCCATTACGTCTTCCAGCCAGGACTCGTCTCTGCATAAAATAACACAGTTATCTAGAGCACATTCCCCAACTTCTACATTACGCAGCTGAATACAGACGTGTATCCACCATCAATATATGGTTAGTTATTATACAACCTACCATTCCAAATATAAATTGTAATCCACCACGGTGCCCCCATTAACTGTAAATAGGCACTTAATATATAATTTAATTAGAACCTCTACTCTTTCCGCCAATTTGTTACCAGTTACACTCCTGCATCCGCAACGCCCCCTACTCTATACTTCCTGCTCCCCGCATTCATTATTTACATGCACCCCCTGCCCCAATTCATTATATCATGTCCTGCTCTCCCCACCCCATCATCATTTACTGTCCCCCACCCCACATTCATTATGTGCAGCTCATTATCCCCCTACTCCCAATTCCCCCATGTGCAGCTCATTTTCTCCCAATTCCCCCATGTGCAGCTCTCACCCCCCCATGTGCACATCTCTCATCCCCCTCCCCCACATGTGCCCCTCTCTCATCCCCCTCCCCCACATGTGCACCTCTCTCATCCCACTCCCCCACATGTGCACCTCTCTCATCCCCCTCCCCCACATGTGCACCTCTCTCATCCCCCTCCCCCACATGTGCACCTCTCTCATCCCCCCCATGTGCACATCTCTCATCCCCCTCCCCCACATGTGCACCTCTCTCATCCCCCTCCCCCACATGTGCACCTCTCTCATCCCCCTCCCCCACATGTGCACACCTCTCATCCCCCTCCCCCACATGTGCACCTCTCTCATCCCCCTCCCCCACATGTGCACCTCTCTCATTCCCCTCCCCCACATGTGCACCTCCCATTCCCCCCACTCCTAGTAAATTGTATTTAAAAAAAAAAAAAAACTTGTTATACTTACCCCCATGCGATCCCTGCAGAATCCTCGTCCAAATCGATGACACCAGGTTCTCCTGACTTCCGGTCATGTGACGGTGCCGTCACATGACCGGAAGTCAGAGAAATCATGACAGAGATGTTCCGGCCCCGGCGCTTAGCATGGGGCCGGGGGCCCCATGAGGAGAGAGACACACAAGAGGGGGGCCCCCAAGGGGGCCCCTACCGGCCGGGCCCCATACTGGAGTCAGGGCAGTCATGCCCTGATGGCGGCCCTGCTGGAGGCTGAAGGGGCCCCCTCTCCCTCGGGGCCCCCGTTCAATGAACCGGCTGCACGGGCGGTAGTTCCGCCCCTGTGTGTGAGGAGGAGAGAGTGCAGCGCGCCCGGGTCCCGGCCGGACATTTCAGAGCAGAGAGGGGGCGCCGGCGCCTGAGCACAGAAGAAACGCTGGGCGCTCCCTCTCTGCTCTTCCATAAGAAAAATACCGACGGGGAGGGAGCCAGCGCAGCGCCCCCCTTCACTCTCAAGTTTGAGGCGCCCTGTGCAGTTGCACAGCTGGCACGCCCCAAAGGCCGGCCCTGTATGCAGATACCAAACATTAAACACATCCACTCACACAGCATATTTGAATCTACATATGGGAATAACCACAAATGCCTGGAAAAAGTTCAATACACATATATAATAATGCAGCTGCCGTAAGGTCCTAGGGTACTCGGTAGCCGGGCCGCAGTCTTTCAGGAAGGTCACAGTGGCAGTGGCCTAGCTCCGTGGCCCTGGCCGAGCAGATGAAGGAAGTTTTTACAGGGGATTTGTAGTCTTTATGTGACACCACCTGTGGTGCCTGGTCAGGGATGACCAGCGCTGCTGTGTGGACCCTGGGGGATAGATGGTATAGCAGCTGGGATGAAACACTTCCCACGGGTGAAGCGGGCCCCCAGGGATTGAGAAAGCTTATATGAAGGATGGCGGCGGGGGAAACAGGGTGCAGACAGCAGGGCGGCAGCAGTGATGATAGTTGCGGTGGTAGCACAGTTGCGGGGAGGCGCAGAAGAAGAAGACAGACATGAGGAATGCAGTCCAGTTACCTTTACTGCAGAAAAAGCTGTTTAGCCCGGGGCACTGGTCACTAGGTCCAGGAGGGTCCGGTCAGCCTGGAAGCAATCAGAGTCCACCCCGTCAGGTGTGGACTCCGCCTGCTGCGCTTCTCCGTTGCGGGCCCCGCTGCCTGTGAGCTATCCTGCAGTCCCTTTTCTTCACTCCTGCCCTAAGCTCCGTACTAGCAGGCGGTGCGAACCTATAATGGGTACTGCTGTCTTGGGTGCAGCTCCGGGTTCTAGTTATGCCGCTGTGCTGCTGGGCCTCTGCTTGTGACCAGAAAACTTGCAGTCTCCTGTCCCCCAGATTCGGTTGCCAGGACGTGCAATGCCCGTACAACCCAGGACTCTGGCATCCTCTACTTCGCTGCCTGGGGTGAGCTCTTCACGTGCTCTGCTCCCCAGAACTTTCTCCTTCTTTCTCTTCTGCTTTCTCCCCCTCTCCCTTCCCTCTTACACTCACTGACTAACTCCTCCCCTTAGCCAGAAAAGGCAGCTCCCCAAAATAGGGTGTAGAGCTCCCCCTTCAGGTCAGGGATCAGAACCTGTGTGTGCATGTGGGGTTTACCTGACGTGGGGAGCTCCTCCTGCTTCCAAGCGTAACATCACCTCCGGTGAAGAAGGCAACACTACTGTGGCAATCAGCCCATGGGGCGCCACATTCCCCCCTAGTGAAGCACAGTACGTCCCGGACTGTAAAGACATAAGGGTACAAGTTAACAATGAACAATTTTTTCCCTTTTGGGAGGCGCATTTCTTAAACGATACATTATTATCAAAAATGCAAAAAGTACAAAAACATCAGAAAAATGCAAAATATAAACCTCACAGGTTTGTAGTGCAGCTCGGTGTAAACCGCCCCAAACTTCGTCCCTGGGCGTGGCTACAGGGCACAAAGGCCATGGTTTGACCTGGTTCTTCGGCCACGCCGACAGTTTTTTTTTTTTTTGAGGTCAGGGTTGGATGCGAACCACCCTTTTGTTTTTTTCTCATTGTCCTGGCCACACCTAGTCCTATGGCCCAATTGTCCATTAACAGATTAATATGTACACTTATTCAATTTAGCCTAGAAGTTTATACAGTAGTCTCTGTAGGTAGTTTACATGTAGTGATTACTGGGTCTCACATTACCTAGTCCAGGTGGGCACAAGCTTTTTCAACATTTTAACTTAATATGTACATTTGCTAACTCTTATAATACTCTATAAACCATGCTTGTAACGAACTGGGGTCTGACCTAGTGTACTACGCTGCAATCTACGTAACACTGATGGTTCTGTTGACCTTTCTTGATCTGAGGTGTTTACTGCAGGTGTGGTAGGCTCACTGTGGACTTCACTACGCAGTCGCAGAAGTTCTCCCTCCATCTTTAGTAATGAGGCAAACCTTACTGTTGTCAAAGTGAGAGGGCAAGATGGTATACGGCTCAGCCTCCCACTGGTCATCCAGCTTATGAGTTCTCCGCTTTCTTTTCTGCTCTCCTGGTGACAAGGGAGCGGCAGGGGTTTGCTGATTGTAATCTTTCTCTTGTTTCTGTCTGGCTTGCAATAGACTCTCTTCCACGCACTGTTGGACTTTACAGTACTGAAGCTGTCTTTCAGTGTCCAAGTCCGTATCTGGCTGTACTGCCACTGGTGCTAGGACACCCATGTCCAGGTTGATGGAAAGTTTACCCGGTCTTGCCGCATCAGGTAGGCTGGGGTACAGTTGGTCGAATTCACCGGAATGTGATTGTACAGATCCACCAAGTCTGGTAACTTCTCGGGCCACCGGTTGCGCTCCTCCAGAGGTACGGTTTTCAACAAGTCAATCACCACCTGGTTCATCTTTTCGCACAGATTGTTGGTTTGCGGGTGATAAGGCGTTGTCCGAATTTTCTTACAGCCGTACAGGTTGCTGAATTCTTGAAATATCTCCGCTTCAAAAGCTGGGCCTTGGTCTGTTAGGACTTGCTCAGGATAGCCATGAGGTCAACAGAAGTGCGCTTGAAAGGCTTTAGCAGCTGTCCTCGCCGTTTGGTCCTTGACTGGTACAACCACTAGGAAATGGGAGTAGTGGTCCACAAATGTTAAGGCATAAGTGTATCCCGATCGACTCAGAGACAGGTTCACATGGTCCAGGGCCACGATTTCAAGTGGTTGTCTTGTGATGATGGGTTGTAAGGGGGCTCTCTGGCTACCATGATCTCTTCGTCTTAGATTGCATGGGCCACACTCTCGACACCACCTCTCGATGGTGTGACGCCCTGCGGCTGCAGGCTGTCACAGAACTCCTGGGTGTTGCACAGACAGATTCTCCCCAGTGGCCTCAATACATGCAGACACCTCCACCCAAATCCACTAGATGGAGCCCTGTCAGGTATATATATACTGGGGGGTGGAGTTCAGGAAGTCAGTCAGTGGGAGGCAATGAGTCTGACACGATGCTGCAGCACCAGACAAGCTGAAGTCTGTGTGGCTGAAAGCCAGGCTAGGCCCAAGCTGTGGGCTAGTCTGGCCAGTGAGGGCCTAGAGTGGGCCAGAAGGCAGAGGAGAGGAGAAGAGCCATGAGGGACAGAGGAACCACAGAGAGTTCGTCCCCTGATGCAAGCCGGGCACCGGGCCCAAGCCTATTGGGACCTCCATGCCCAGTAGGGAATCCGGCATACTGATGAGGATTTCATATCCCTCGGTCCACCCGTGAATACCGCACATTTAGAGGACTAGGTACCACGAAGGCCCCAGCGTCCAGGGATAGTGGTAACCGTGGGAAAGCCCTCGCCGCCAAGCATACGGGTGAGAGAAACATCAAGGAGGCTAGCCCTGTACCAGGCAGGTCAGAAGCTCCAGGGAGAGAGACAGGAAGATACAGAAAGGAGGCCTTACACCCGCTCACTGGGGAGCAAGTCCAGAAGTGCACACCACCTACAAGTACCCCAGACCGTACCTGACTACCAACATCAGTAAAGGTACTGAAGCGAACCCCTGTGTGCATGTCTGTTCTTCCTCTGACCCACCTGGGTCCCCTCTCTCCTGCATCCCTTCACACCATCCCTGCCCCGGGGGCCTACTCCACCTGTGGGGAGCAGAAACATCCCAGCTGCCATCCCATCACCCCCCCCGGAGGTCTGCAGCAGCGCTGGTAATCCTTACCAGGTACCACAGGTGGTGTCACAAACTATTTACTTTATTTTTATTTCTATCCAAGTTCCAATCCCCTTTTTCAAGAGTGACCCCAGGGTACGGGCCCGGGAGCCGACCACCACGACATCCCCAAACCAGGCAAAGGCCCGGGGACCGAGTCGTCCCCATCTCTTGGGCGCGTCAATGGAACTTCTCATGCCCATCCAGAAGAAACGGTCACGGATCAAGACCTCCAACTTCTTCCACCCGAAGTGTCCTGCCCCGTCGTGGTAAGCTTCCTGTAATAATTATAATGAATACCACAGGAGTCTCTTTGCATGGAACAAAGATACTACAGAACACAGTTTATAGGTGTCAAAGTTTATATTATAAACACACGGTGTTTCAAACAAGTGCAGACGAAAACTCAAAGTCCATAAACACTCAGGGGAAAATGCAATCAGCAGAGCAGTCTGTAAAGCACAGTTCACACTAGAGGATGCTAGAAAACAAGTAAGTCTTTATCAAGTCCATACACAAATATATATATAGATGCAACGATGTCCATACAATATATATTAGATAATCCAGGGAGGCCTGGGTAGGAAGTCCCTGATAGTGTGGCACAGACCCGTGCTCTGCAACTATCTAATGAAGGTAAGTCAGAGAAGAAACCAGCTTACTTGTTAGCAAAATGCAGGTGAGGACTGAGGCTCAGAGGAAGCAGCAGGAGCAGCCAGGAGAAGGAGGAATGCTGGTAACAAGTGAATGCAGCAGAATCTCTGAGAGCAGGTAACAGGAGATCCACACAGGTCTGCAGGGGAGAGCAGGAAACTAGGAAACCACCAGGAACAGGTCACAGGCAGAATACTCTAGCACTGACTATTGGCTGGGGTGGAGTTATAAAGCAGGAAGACAAGGGGCACATGAGACAAAAGACACCATCTTGAAAGAGGGCAAAAATGGCCAAAATGTAATAAAAAATATTCAAAGTTCTGACACTTCCAGGACCATTTGCGCATCCTTCTTTGGAACCACTATCTGCCATACCAGCTAATGCGTGCGGGAGTTGATGGTTCTTCTGCACAATTTACCTTCATAAAAGAACAACTTGGCTCTCTCCTTCCACAGCAGCAAGGCTTCTGGTGGTGCATCCGGGCCTGGGGACGAATTGGCTTGGCTCAGCAGTTCTTTCACCATGTGGATGGCCGGGCCACTGTCCTGCGCTTCTGCCCATCCATGGTGGGACAATGGGTTGAAACAGACTTCTTGAACGGCCGACTGCTTGTTTTTCACACAATGGGAGCATTGGGAAGCACCTTGGCAGGGAAGGCCGGCATCTCAATTTCTTTGAGGTCTTCCAAATCTTCTCCCGAGTCTGGTAAGTTTGGCATGCGGGACAAAGCATCGGCATTGGTTTTCTTGTTTCCCACCCGATATTTGATCACAAACTCGTAGGTAGACAACCGAGCCATCCATCATTGTTCTAGGGCACCAAGCTTCGCAGTCTCCAGGTGCATCAGCGGGTTGTTATCCGTGAAGACTGTAAATCTGGAGGGGGCGAGGTAGTGTTTGAACCTCTCAGTCACTGCCCAGACTATGGCCAGGAACTCCAGCTTGAAGTAACTGTAGTTGGTGGGGTTCCTTTCGGTAGGGCGAAGCTTCCTACTGGCATAGGCGATGACCCTCTCTTTGCCTTTCTGCATTTGAGACAACACGGCTCCCAACCCAACGTTGCTGACATCTGTGTACAGGATAAATGGCTAACCGTAGTCGGGGTAAGCCAGGATTTCATCTCCCGTGAGAGCTAGCTTCAAGCAGTTGAAGGATTCTTCCACCCTGTTGTCCCACTCAATCGGAGAGCTCTTGGTCTTCGCGTTTTTGGAGTGGCCCACCAAGAGGCCCTGAAGGGGAGCAGCTATCTTGGTAAAGCCCTTGATGAATAGTCTGTAATAGCCAACCAACCCTAGAAATTGTCGTACCTCACGAATGGTAGTTGGCTTCTGCCAGTCGTTGATGACGGTGATCTTATCCGGGTCTGGTGACACGCCTTACAACATGGCCTAGGTATTGTACCTTGGGTTTCAGGAGATGACATTTGGACGGCTTCACCTTGAGAACAAAGTTGGATAGGGCTTCAAATACCTCGGCCAGGTGTTTCAAATGGTCTTCATAGGTTCTGGAATAGACAATGACATCATCCAGGTATAACAGTACCGTTTCAAAGTTCTTATGCCCAAGGCAACACTCCATTAACCTCTGGAACGTTCCAGGGGTGTTGCACAGCCCGAATGGCATACAGTTGAACTCGCATAAGGCCATTGGTGTAGTGAATTTGGTCTTCTCCTTGTCTACCTCTGCAACGGGAACCTGCCAATGCCCACTAGTGAGATCTAGGGTTGAGAAGCATTTAGCTGATTTCAGGGCAGCTAGCGACTCCTCGATACGCAGCAAGGGATAGGCGTCTTTATGGGTGATGCGATTGATCTGCCTATAGTCGACGCACATACGCATGGTACTATCCTTCTTTTTGACTAGTACCAAGAGGGCTGCCCAGGGGCTACAACTATCCCTTATTACTCCTGCCTCTTTCATTTCTCGCAACATCTTCTTGGCACATTGGTTGTGAGCCGGAGGGACAGGATGGTATCACTCTTTAATGGGGGGGGGTGGTCTCCCGTAGGGATATGGTATTGGATCCATTTTACTTGCCCAAAATCCAGGAGGTTCTTACTGAATACCCTTTTGTTTTCCTGGACTACCCGGTAGACCCCGCCTTTCTGATGTGAAGGGGTGGAATCAGTACCAATGTGCAGTTTCTGACACCAGTCCCAAAGAGCCGTTGTCCTCCGTCGTTTCAGACGGGTCCAAGAGTTCTACTGCCTGGATGTCGTTATTACTAACAGTAAAGAGCTTGGCTACTGTAGCATACCTGGGTAAGTTGGCCTCTTTTTCCCCACAATTCAATACTCATATGGGTACCCTCCCCTTTCTGACATCCACTACCTCTCAGGCTGTCAGGATAGTGGGTCTGCTGTCAGAGTAAATGGGCTCTACCAAGGCCTGGTAATCTTGGCCTCTGATGCCCATAGCTGCCCTACACCATATCATTATTTCACTCTTGGGGGGTAGCACAATGGGGTACGGGTCACTCACCCTTACGCTGCTAATCTCTCCACCGGACAACTCTACCTGTTGTCTTTGCATGAGTGCTCTAATCTCTTTGTGCAGGACTTGTTGTCTGGCATTGGCGGTTTCAGCTACCTGCTGTAACAACACAATTATCTCACCAATACAGTTTTCAATAATGTTTGTACCTAGGGTGATCATGGGATGGCATTCACGTTTATCAATATCCACAATTATTAAACCCTGCGATTCAAGTTCCACTCTCCCCACCTTAATGGTCACCTCTTTATACCCCACCTGAGGCAAGGGCTGACCATTACTTGCTACTATAGTCAAGTCATCATCAGGACGATGGGTAAGGTAAGTGTCAGCTCAATAGCGTTCGTAAAGGATATGAGACATCGCGGTCACTTGGGAACCAGTGTCCAAGAGAGCGTTCAGTGGAATGCCATCAATCACAACGGGCAGGATCAGCCATCCCCCTATGTACTTGTCCCTCCAGCTGCATGGACCAGGTTGCTTTACTCCTGGAGGTTGGTCCTCTGCCCCAGGGGTCGTTCGTTTAACGGACACCACCTTGCGATGTGACCCACCTTGTTGCAGCGTCGGCAGATGGGCCGCCCGGTCGGGTCGTAGCAGTCGGTGCCTCTTCCTTTGGTGCGGGTGGATGGGATCCTCTTCTGTTGTCACCACGGCAGGTCATCCAGACTCGAGGCCAGCTGGATCTTCTCTGTAGGGGAAGACACTTGCAGAGACTGCACCGTTTTTGCCAACGCAGCCACACTTCTGGTTAGTTATTGTACCTGTAGGCGTAAGTCTGCAGAAAGTTCGTTACTCAGTGTCAGCCTCAACAGGTTCCTGGGGCAAAGACACTGCCTCCTGGTGGTAGAGTATTGCTGGGCGTTTAGTGGGCGCGGTATCGCTAGGAGTCGTCTCTCGTAGCACACGGATTGCCCTGCCCTTAAATTGAGCAAATTTCATGTCAGGGTTTTGTAAGGACATTATACGCAATTGGGTCTTATGCATGGTAGACAGCAGTCATTCTATAAATTGCTCTGTTAATAGCCTGTCCTCCTCCTCCACGCTGTCAGGATCAATCTGCTTAATGGCTCGCAGCGCCTCCTGTAGGTTGAGGGCATAGTCTCGCACACTGTCCTGCACCCTTTGTTTGCAGCCAAAGAACCGCATTTTTATTTCTGCCGCGGTGCGGGTATCAAAAGTGTCTTGTAGCTTTGTTAAAATGTGCTTGACTGTCCCTTTATCAGTGTCCAGCCAGGACTTGACTTCCCTCTGCGCGGCACCAGTTAGCTGACCGATTAGAACGCTGACCTTCTGCCCTTCGGCCAAGGGGTAAACGTCAAACTGGCTACTCAGTCTCTCTTTGAAATCGCTAAGGGTATGCGACTCCCCTGAGTATTGTGGTAACCAGGCTGCTCCTGAGATGTATGGCATAGACAGTGGCATTATGGGGGCTGCCCACTAGTTCACCCTTGCCGGGGTAGGACTCACTGCTCTGGATGCTTATATCGTCGCTCCTTGCACAGCCGGTCACCGAGACTGGTCTGCTGGTCACTGTACAGCCGCACTCTTGCTGCACAGCTTCTCACAGTTGTGTTGTATTCACAGAGCTGCAGCAGCTGGGATGGATGTGTAGCGCCCCGAGGGTTCGGTCGCTACCGAGGTATTACATCTCACCCAGAGGTGTGATATCTCACTTCCAGGTAAGGATGGAGTGTGGCTCAGGACCCTAACACCCACATGCACTACACCAAATTTCCGGGGGGCAGGGCGACAATGCTCCCAAGAGTGAGCACAACTGCCCCTGTCCCTGGCTGGAGTGGGGGGAGGGAACACCTAGAAAGGGGGAACCCGGTAGTGTGTGGGTGGGGAGAGTAGATCCAGGGTGCACTGGAAGGAGGAGTATATAAGGTGGGCACCATCTTAGGAGTTCAGTTCAGTTGAGTTCAGTCAGAGAGAGAAGAAGACAGGGAGCAGGGGCTCTGTACGAGCTATGCTCCGTGGGCAGGCCAAGTCACAAGGCCTGGGCCTGGAGGAGAAGGAAGGAGAGGAACGGAGGAGGCTACAGGAGTGGAGTGAAGGGACCCCAGGGGTGCGGACCGGCCAGTCGCCACCTTACGCCCGCCGCTACCAGAGTAAGGGGGTCAGGCCAAGAAAGGGAACCGGATCCCTCATCTAGTGGAGGAGAGCAACTACCCTCAGCTAGTAACCGGAGGCCGTGGCATTGCACGTGTTACGGCCCCTCACTACACCCGTTAGGAAGGCACCATATAGGGCCCAGGGAAACGGAACATACGTTTGCCCGCCAAGGCCCGAGGCAGCTGGACAGAAACATGGTCAATTGTGGGGTACGATGGGCCAGAGAAAGGACACACGAAGGGGGTCCTGAAAAGCATTCCAAAGGTACCTGGGAGTTGGCCGAGCCCCTCACCTGGTGAGCAAAGTATGACGTGGGCAGCCATTACCTGCAGAAGTGGCTTGGAGTGTAAAACTGTGAGTAAAGACCCTGGACTGCATCACTGGACTCTGAGTCATTACTGTTGCTCCCGCGCACCATCACCCCCACCATATGCACTCACTGCCCTGAGGCTATACTCCTCCCGTGGGGAGTTATACTACCCTCTGCTGCGCACACAACATCAGCCTCAACGGTCTGCCCCGCAGTGGCGGTTCTCAGTGACGCAAATCCACGGGTGGCGTAGTCGGACATTTAAACATTAAAAACCAAATAAACAGATCCGCCACTGGTTTGACCACCCTGAGCCACGGGACCGGGTCGCCGCCACGGAGACTACAAACCCCCAGCGTTACACAGAAACCCGGCTCCGGGTATTCCCCCACACACGGCCCAGGGGGAGCGTCAGATGGAAGGGATCACACAGCACGGGGCTGCAGCAGATGGATAGATGGGATCACACAGCAGGGGGCTGCAGGGGGAGGCGACAATCTCCCCCCTTGGTCTGATGCAAAGTGGAAGGCTGGCACCTTTCAGCCTAAATGACAGACAACTCTGGTACAGTCTATGCAAGTGGGAGGGGTCTATTTTGGCGCCGTTTCTGAGGCTCCGCCCACGATGGGACACCCCACATATCATTAACTCCGCATGTGCTACAGTAATGGCTGCAGTTTATACAATTATACACAGTCTTTGTGGCACACAGCACCCGGTTAACGGGGTCTATATATCCTGTTCGTGGCGCCAGTTGCAGCGGCCGTAAGGGCCTGGCGTACTCGGTAGCCGGGCCGGCAGTCTTCCAGGAAGGTCACGGTGGCAGTGGCCCATCTCCGTGGCCCTGGCCGAGCAGATGAAGGGAGAATTTAAAGGGGATTCATAGTCTTTATGTGACGCCACCTGAGGTGCCTGGTCAGGGATGACCAGCGCTGCTGTGTGGACCCTGGGGGATAGATGGTATAGCAGCTGGGATGAAACACTTCCCACAGGTGAAGCGGACCCCCAGGGACTGAGAAAGCTGATATGAAGGATGGCGGCAGGGGAACCAGGGTGCAGAGAGCAGGGCGACAGCAGTGATGATAGTTGTGGTGGTAGCACAGCTGCGGGGAGGCGCAGAAGAATAGAGACACGAGGAATGCAGTCCAGTTACCTTTACTGCAGAAAAAGCTGTTTAGTCCATGGCACTGGTCACTAGGTCCAGGAGGGTCTGGTGAGCCTGGAAGCAATCGGAGTCCCCGCTGCCTGTGAGCTATCATGCGGTCCCTTTTCTTCACTCCTGCCCTAAGCTCCGTACTAGCAGGCGGTGCGAACCTATAATGGGTACTGCCGTCTTGGGTGCAGCTCCGGGTTCTAGTTATGCCGCTGTGCTGCCGGGCCTCTGCTTGTGGCCAGAAAACTTGCAGTCTCCTGTTCCCCAGATTCGGTTGCCGGGACGTGCAATGCCCGTACAACCCAGGACTCTGGCGTCCTCTACTCCACTGCCTGGGGTGACCTCTTCACGTGCTCTGCTCCCCAGAACTTTCTCCTTCTCTCTCTGCTGCTTTCTCCCCCTCTCCCTTCCCTCACACTCACTAACTAACTCCTCCCCTTAGCCAGAAAAGGCAGCTCCCCAAAATAGGGTGTAGAGCTCCCCCTTCAGGTCAAGGATCAGAACTTATGTGTGCATGTGGGGCTTACATGACGTGGGGAGCTCCTCCTGCTTCCAAGCGTAATATCACCTCCGGTGAAGGAGGCAACACTACTGTGGCAACCGGCCCATGGGGCGCCACAATAAGATCATATGAAAAAATGTGTGTATGTACGAACCCTCTCTAGTAACACCAAAATATCACCACAAAAAATGCAGTAAATTACTACACTTCATTTTTATTGAAAAAAATAATTAAAAACATCACACAGTTAAAAAATGGGAGAAACCACCAAATGGCACCATGACTCTCACAACCATAGATACCCCATATTATCCCAGCAGCAACTCACAATATAATAAAGCCCATTAAACTTAGGCCCTAATGCTATACATATGGGAGTATAACCTTGCCAAAATTACCATAAGTTACCCATATTGTCCCCACAGTGGCTCACAATCTTGTTAGGCCCCTTTGAAATGGACCACAATACTATACATGTGAAAGCACAGAAACAGCCCCTGATAGAGGGGACGACATACACAGATCACCAGTGCACACTGTACCTGCTGTGGGCCAGGAGGTGCTAAATACCCTACGTACGTTTCGGCTTCCGCAGCCTTCTTCCAGGGTGCTGCCACACTTAGAGCAAGGCTCCATTAATTAGTCCCAACTGCCAATCAAATCCATTAATGCAAACCTGTCATTCATCCACATTCACACAGATCCAGAAACTAGAGAGAGTAAACTCCACATTTACACCTATACAAAAGGTCCATGTCTTTGTACTCCAAAAAGATGGAGGACGGAAAGTAATTATCCACACAGATGCATTCACACAAATCCAGAAACTAGAGAAAGTAAACTCCACATTTAGACCCATATAAAGGTCCATGTCCATGTTCTCCAAAAAAATGGTGATCATCCACAGGGGAGAAGGAGGGAGGAGAGAGAGCACACACAAGAAAAAATAAAAAATAAAAAAACACCATTGCGTCCTCACCACTCCTCCCTAAACATACTCATTCTAAACAGCGGCAGATAGTGGAGCGCGCCCGCCCATCCGCCCAGAGGGGCGCATCCACGGGCCGCATCAAGGGAGGCGGTCCGACGACGCGGCTCGGCACAACTGCCCCGAAGGGCGTGGTCCGGATCGCGTAATCGAAGCACCGCCCCAGGAGACACCCCCCGGTTGCGTGCATCGGAGTGGCAGGGGGCGCGCGCACAGGCACCAACGAACGTCCCAAGCCAGTGGTACCCCTCTGCGATCACCGCATGTCACTCCACATGCTATGTATGTGGGTGCAGATATAAGACACATCTATGAATAGCTCCAGCAAGATATCTACAGTATATGTTCTTAAGGAGTACTATTTAGAGGGACACAAGCATTATGCATATCGCCCGCACAGCATTCATAAGTGAATCATAATCAATCAGCCTCATATGATTGACAAAAAATTACTAAATATATATATCATTGTGACAACCACAAAAATATAGATCTGTTACACGCACGCCGCTAGGTTCAGATAGGGGCAAGACAGGTTACATGAATTCTTTGGAATCCTGGGGGAACCATTACTCAGGGCGACCATAGACCATGTGCTGCAGCTTCTCTCAGGCACACAGGGGTATTGACCCTCAGACACAGACACGTAGGTTGTTTCACTTGCTGATATCACGGGTGTGTCAGAGGTGACAGGCCATCGCCCTACAGTGGTTTGCAGGAGATCTCCACGTTTGGCAATGCAGACAGCTGCCTATAGAGGAAGCTGTGTTTAGGACCCAGCAACTACCTCCCTTTAGTCTGGGTGTATATATACCTGGTGTGTCTAGGTGGGTGTCGCCGGTTATACTCATTTCTACTTGGAACTTGGCTGAAGCAGCATCACGTCCTCTCTGGAGTCTTGAGTCTGTGTGCCCTGTTGGAGTTTCTTCCAAAGCTAAGTTGTTATTCCCCTGTGTTGTCTTCCCCTTTTGTCTTTCGAGTGCTAGCGGAGGTTGACTAGTGCTCATCTCCTTCCACCCCCAGCCATAGCCTTACGCCAGGGATAGTAGGGTGAGGCACGTGATCGGCGACAGCTGCGGAGGCTGTATAGGGACGTTAGGGGAAGACAGGGTGACGCAAGTCTAGATCAGGAGGTCACCTCTTCCCCCTTTCCCTAGTGTCTGGGCACCCTTTCCATTTCACCTCTGTGTTGCACTCACACCTGGCGTGACAGCTGACCAGACACACTTGACAAGAGTCCTCATAAACGGTAGAACAGTAACATTTAATAAGAAGCCGCACAGCCAGTGCAAGTTAAGTCTTATGAGCAACAGGCTCCAGTTACAAACAGTACAGTTTCCTTAGCAGCACAGTTCACAGTCTTCTCAGTACTACAGGACAGCACAGTTCTAATGCAAAGGCACACTAATGAACACAGCATTCTTTACAGCACAGTGAGATGGAGGAGGGGGGAGGGTTTGCTGAGGGAGATGATCCCTGTGACACCATTTCTTCCAGGCCTTATATTTCTGCCTGACAATACTCTGCACTGCTAGTTCAGGAACTCTACCTGACCTGTGCTTAGCTTCACTCCTGACTTGAATCCTTTTCACTTGCAGGGGCGCTTCTGTGAGATACAGAACACACACACCACCTTTCTCTTTGGCTCCAGCCAGACAGTAAACAACTTCCCCACAATCCCCCTGGGGCTCTGCTTAAACCCTCCCTGTGTCCTGTGACTTTGTTAACCCCTCTAGTTGCTGGATGCTTTTAAAGCAACATCGCTACTTCTGCATGTCACAGATCTAATTTACACATAGGGGCTGATGATATACACTGCACATATAAACTTATCTTTTACCGTGCCAGGAACCTACATATATCATATAGATCCACTCATGTATTCCATGACCCATCCGTAAAACCCACAGATAAAACATAATACCTCAATCAGTACATAGTGTGTCATTAAACATAGCAAATACATTGGTATCATCACGCTATAAACATTTGATAATATAACAAGGATGCAGTGATTCCCTTCTTAGTGTGGTTGCCCCCGACGGGAGGTCAACCAGTCCTAGCGGAGCTTGAGATGGGGTAGCGCGAACCATCCTTCTCCATTCCATCCGTATCCTCACTACATGGAACTCCACACCAAACACGCCACAATGACACGATCAAGACACAGGTAGGCAAATATATGGTCTCAAAAAAAAAAAAGAAACAGTATAAACAACAAGGATAAAAAAGTGTGGTTAAAAATTAGATGGGGACAGTTTAGAGGAATGAAGCGAAGCTCAAGTTTTCATTTAGACCTTGGGGACACATGGATTGCAAGGTCCAGATCTACTTAGTCTCTAATTGAGAC
Organism: Phyllobates terribilis; assembly: GCF_046119375.1. Classification (NCBI taxonomy): domain Eukaryota; kingdom Metazoa; phylum Chordata; class Amphibia; order Anura; family Dendrobatidae; genus Phyllobates; species Phyllobates terribilis. The sequence continues at coordinate 796,844,742 of NW_027362761.1, forward strand.
AGTGTCTGGGTATGGTCCGCAATTTCTCTACATCTTCCACCCCTCCTGCTCCCAAGATATCCCGTACATGTTCACGGACCCTAACTTTGAGGGCCCGTGTGGTCAAGCCCACGTATATCTTGGGGCAGGGGCAGGTGGCGCAGTACACCACTGCCTGTGTAGAACATTTGATTTTCTGAGTAATCACATATTCTTTGGAGCCATCTGAGGAATAGAAATGTGTGGCCCATTCGATATTAGGACAGGCCACACAGCCACCACAAGGTGAACATCCCCATTTGGAATGCATTTGATTGTCGGTTGGGACTATTTAATGGAGCCTTGCTGTGACTGTGGCAGCACCCCAGAAGAAGGCTGCGGAAGCCGAAACATACGTAGGGTATTTAACACCTCCTGGCCCACAGCAGGTATAGTGTGCACTGGTGATCTGTGTATGTCGTCCCCTCTATCAGGGGCTGTTTCTGTGCTCTCACATGTATAGTATTGTGGCCCATTTCAAAGGGGCCTAACAAGGTTGTGAACCACTGTGTGGACAATATGGGTAATTTATGGTAATTTTGGCAAGGTTATACTCCCATATGTATAGCATTAGGGCCTAAGTTTAATGGGCTTTATTATATTGTGAGTTACTGCCGGGATAATATGGGGTATCTATGGTTATGTGGGTCATGGTGCCATTTGGTGGTTTCTCCCATTTTTTTAACTGTGTGTTGTTTTTAATTATTTTTTCAATAAAGATGAAGTGTAGTAATTTACTGCAGTTTTTGTGGTGATATTTTGGTGTTACTAGAGAGGGTTCGCACACATACCAAACATGTATAGTTTATTTTTATTTAAGTGATGAAAACAAATTGGAAATATGTGTGGCGCCCCTGCGGGTCCAGTTGCCACAGAGGTACTGCATCTCAGCCAGAGGTGTGGTACCCCACTCTCAGGTAAGGAGGGAGCACTACCCGGGACCCACACACTCACATCCAACACTACACCACTCCTGAGGGAAGGGCGAGATTTCTCCTGAGGGAGAGCATGTAATGACCGGGGGTCCAAGAGAGATCCAGTGAGTCACAAATTGAGACAGAGACAGAAATAAACAACACTTTCTTTACTAAAACAGGGATTAGACTAAAATTCAGTATTGCATGAATCAGTCTCAGGTTCTACCTGGGACACTGTCCCTACTAAATACACACAATCAGCAAAAGCTGAGATCAATGTGCCAATCTCAAGGTTTCCAGTTTATGTGAATTATTCTAAAGATCTGGAACAATTTTACCTAAACACTGTGTCAATCTAGTGATGGTGTTCTATAGGGACCCCTGAGATGGCACACTGAGTACAATCCTACCACTATTAACAATAACAATGCATGAAACTATACCAATTGCTCTTATTCCCCTAGTATGGGGATGTGGCACCCAGCTACCACAGGACCCAAAAGTGTGCATGGACGGACGTCTCCACAAGAGGCCCTCATTACAAACAAACACCTCCACCCTTCCACCTCATACCACCAGAGGGAGCCCTGTTAGGGATATATATATGGAGGGTGGAGTTAGACAGTGAGATAGTCAGTCTCTTAGTCAGTGAGAGAGCGTGCTGACGCTGAGAGCAGCACGTCTGCTGCTGTATTGAGGGCCCCGAGTGTGGCTGGAGGCAAAGAGGAGAGGAGAGAGGAATTGAGGGGGCAGAGGAGCATCATAGGCTCACCCCAAGACACAAACCGGACACCGGGTCCACGCCTACAGGGTCCTCTATACCCAGTAGGAACTACTGGCATACCAGGAGGACTACAAGTCCCTGGTCGACCTGAAGCTAAACCCTTGACAGGACTAGGAACCACGAAGGCTCCGGCATCCAGGGATAGTGGTTGCCAAAGAAAGGTCCTACTACCAAGCGACAGGTGAAGGAACAGCACGATGACGCGCCCCCTGGGCCGTGGGGTACCCGGTGCCGCGCCAGTAGATGCCGGGGATGATATCACGGTGGCTGGCCCGGTCCGTGATCCAGGGCAGTCAATAAAAAGGGGGATATTTATAGGGGATTTTTAGTAAGTTCGTGACGCCACCTGTGGAATGCGGCTAAAGGGAGCCGCCGCTGCGGAGCAGTCCTCTGGAGCTGTTGTTACGGCAGCAGGGATGGTGTGGCTCTCCACAGGTAGAGCTAGCTCTAGGGCAGTGTAGGGGTATATGGTGGATACTGGTGAGAGACGGCAGGACGGTCCCGGAGGAAAGACGGACACTCACACGGGGGTAAGCTTCAGTGCCTTTACTGGTGATGCTGCAGGCACAGTCCAGGGTACTCCGGACGAAGAGTGCACTTTTGGACTCTCCCCAGTGAGTGGGTGTAGGGCCTCCTGATCCATTGCTTCCTCTTGCTAAGCTTCTGACCTGCCTGGAGCTAGGCCTTGCTTGGTTACTGTCTCTCTCTTGCACCTGCTGACCTGGTGGTAGGGCCTTCTCTTGGAGATCACTCTCCCTGGACGCTGGGGCCTCCGTGACTCCTAGCCCTGGTACTGTAGTCAGCATTTGGTAAACCTGGGACCTGTAGTCCTCCAGGTGTCTGGTGGTCCCTACTGGCTATAAAGGGACCCCGTAGGCGCGGACCCGGTGTCTGGTATATATCTCGGGGTGAGCCTGGTATGCTCCTCTGCCCCCTCGCTACTTCTTCTTTCTCCTCTCGCCTTCGGCCACACTCAGGGCCCTCACTAGGCTTTCACTCGTGCTGTAGGCCTTGGCTCGCCTAAGCACAGCAGCTAGTGTGCTGCCTCTTCACTGGTCTAAGTGCCAGCACACTCTCTCTCTGACTGAGAGACTAAAACTCACAGACTAAACTCAGCTGCCTGGCTCCACCCTCCATATATATATCCCTATCAGGGCTCCCTCTGCTGGTCTGAGGTGGTAGGGTGGAGGTGTGTGAATATGTGAGGGCCTCTTGTGGAGAAGTCCATCCATGCACCCTTCTGGGTTCTGTGGCACCAATGCGTAGCAGGGCGCCACAACGACACAGAAACTAGGCTCAGTTGCAGGCTGGCCAGAAGCTTAGAGAGAGGGAGACACGGACCAGGAGGCCTTATACCCGCTCACTGGGGAGAAGTCCTGAAGTGCACCCTTCCTACCGAGTACCCTGGACCGTACCTGACATCCGCACCAGTAAAGGTACTTAAGTGAATCCCCTGTCTCTGTCAGTTACTCCTGCTCTCCTGCACTACAAGCCCCAGCATCACCACCATCTGCACCTACACTGCCCCGGGGGCCTGCTCCACCTGTGGGGAGCAGAAACATACCAGCTGCCATCCCATCACCCCCGGAGGTCTGCAGCAGTGCCGGTAACCATTACCGGAAACCACAGGTGGCCTCACGAGACTAACTACACAAAAACCCCCTTTTAAAAGAGAGACCCAGAGTACGAACCTGGGAGCCGACTGCTGTGACCTCCTAAACAAGGTAAAAGGCCCGGGTACTGAGTCCCCTATATATCCCCCTGGGTGACACAGGGATACCCGGGTATCTTAAAGTTATGGTACCGTTAACCTCAGATGTAGTCTATCACAGGCCTGTCAATCGCGGTGGCTGCAGCTAGTCCCGGAAAACTTTGGCGCCAAAACAAAAGCAACGTTCACAAAAACAGCAAAGGTTCCTTGTCTTGTCGGCCGATGCCGAGCCCACACGCCGGGGACTTTAGTCCTGTAGCCTCAGGTTAAGGTCTGGGAAGATCTCTTCACAAGGCTTGTCAGTATCCTCTCAATGTGAATGGCACCAGACCCCTTCTCTCCTCTCGCAGTCACTCACTGTTTTCCGGACCACCGACCACGCGCTCCGTCACAGAGATGATATCCTCAGTCTCTTTCCCTTCTCACTCGACACTTGGCTCCTTCAGCACAAAGTCTCTAGTTCACTCAGCATGGACTTCCACAAAACTCCAAAGAGCCACACAGCTTTCACCAGCTCAGTGTGACGCCTCTCAAGCCCTGCCCTGGGAAGATGGGGTACTCGGAGCCGGGTCAGATGTTAAGAAGGGGGATGCAGTCGTGGCCTTGACCCGTTCCGTGCCCAGGGCCGTCACATTAAAAATGATGTTAGGGCTATCTGGGTTGAGTGGTAATTGTCGACTACGCCACCTGTGGTGTCTGGTGATGCACCACCAGCGCCGCTACAGTCCGCTGAGGCCCGATGTCATGGTGGCTACAGTTCTCGCTGCTCCCCACAGGCGGAGCGCGGCCTCAGGGCAGGCAAGGCAGGAGATAGGGGGTAGTAGTGCGGGAGTAGGGCACCGTATCGCGTGGTATGGCGCGTAATGAACAGTCCAGAGGCCATAGGGATGAATTTCCAAGGCTTTACTCACAGTTCTCATAAGCAGCGCAAGGCTTCTCCCTGCTCCTCGCGGAGTCCTGCGGCCCCCAGGGACGGGGGTCCGACTACCTCCGAGGAAGTCCAGTGTTTGGTAGCGTCCCTACACCAGAGTGTTCCTGCACTACAGACTTTACCCCTTCCCGTCTGTGCGTGTGTAGATAGGCCGGGTCTCCCTCTGAGCTCCTCTCAGGTGTTGGGCTCGGGTGGCAATTCCTCTCCATCCGAAGCCCGCCGGGATCCTCAGGGCCTAACCGGGCTTTCCAGTCCTGGACATAGAGTACGAGGTCGGGTGTCGGGGGCCGGTACCCTTTTGCAGCCGGAATCCCTCTGAATAGATCAGGTAGGAGATGACAGGAGGCGAACTCCGCTCCGTCTGCATCCTCCCCGGGACCCATTTGCTAGGGAGCCACACTCTAAAGCTCCCGGGCCTTCTTGATCCTGGTCCTTGGCCGGGTTGAGACATTCCTTGTCTGCAACCTCCCTCTCGTCCCAAAGATCGGGGTACGAGGGCTGTGGTGTTGGATGCAAAAAGCTAGGTAACTACCATCGCACCGGACTTACCTCAGAGGAGGAACACCACACTCCATTAAAGAAGTGCAGCATTCCTGTGGCGGCCGAACCCTCAGGGGCGCCACATCAGCACTCGTTCTTAAGCAGGGACACAGCTTCACCAGGGCCAGGGGTTATCAACTCCCACAGGAAAGCTTGTAAAGAGAGAGTCTTATTGCAGTTCAGTCCTTGCAGTTCTCCTCAGACGCCCTGTCCAGCGTCTCACACAGCAGACACCCTCAGAAAATACAGGGTCTCCTGCTCTGCCCCTGCTCTGAGCTCAGCCAGGCAAAACTCACAGGGTCCTAATGCTCTCCTGCTGCTATCACAGTTCACACTCCCACAAGCACAGTCCCTGTCCCTGTCAGGAGGGTGGAACTAATTAGAGGAGGTGGGTGGAGGAAGAAGTTTAAGGGAGCACAGACAGAAAGAGTATAAAAGACAGATAGAAACATCTAGAAGGAGAAGTCCTGCTCAGGAGAGCAGTGCGGAAGGGTCCATTTTTCCTGGCTCCAGTGTTTGGAGCAGGAGTTCAGTGGAGAATGAGCAGTAGGGCCCAGTGAGAGGTGCCCAGCAGGAGGAGAGTGAGGAGAGAACACCGGAGCAGCGGGAAAGGCTCTAGAGAGAGAAAGGGTCCTAGTGGCGCGGGAAGTGCGGAGCCCACCCGTATGTCCGAGTTCACGCTGACCGTGGAGGGATCAGGCCGCAGTAGGGGACCGGCACCAGACTAGTGGAGTACTTTAAGGCTCAGATAGCAAACCAGAGGTGCAGTATCTTCATGTGCCGTAGCCACAATCCACACATAATCGCTGAAAAGGTGGCCATTGTCTCGGGACACTGTGTGTGAGGCACAGGGCAGGAGGGCGAGAGCCAGCGCAGAGAGACGACTTGGAGAGGTATATAAGAGAGGGGTCCCGTTCAAGTGCTTCTAAGTTATCTGAGAGCTGGCTGGATCACTTCCCCGGCGGACACAGGACGACGTGGGCGGTTATAATCTGGCGGTTGTAACTGCAGCATCGTGAGAACTGTGAGTAAAGCCTGAAGACTGCACCCCACTGTGTCCTTGATTTATTGCTGCGTCACCGGCCCTGCACTACACTGTCCCTGCCAACAACATCTACTTCAACAATCCTATATTCTGCCCTGGGGCTTGGCTCTGCCCGTGGAGAGCTGCACTATCTCTGCTGCGTCACTATCAGCCCCAGTGGATCTGCACCGCAGCGGCGGCCCCATATAGCCACATACCATGGGTGGCGACACGAACATTATCTCCAAAAACTTTATTCCCATTTTACTTTTCCTTTAATTCTCCCCCCTGGGTCACGGACCGGGTCACTGCCAACGTGACATCCCCAGCACCGACTGGGCCGGCCCCGGCACCTGGGGCCGAGTACCCCACGGCCCCAGGGGGCGCGTCATATGCATGAAAAAAAATTGTTCCTTTTGTCACCCGTATTTTGAGACCCGTAATGTTTTCATTTTTTGGGATATGGGGCTGGGTAATGGCTCATTTTTTCTGCCCTGGGCTGACGTTTTCACTGATACCATTTTGGAGTAGGTACAATGTTTTCATTGCCTCTTATTGCATTTTATTGCAATGTGGCGGCGGCAAAGAAAACTTAATTCTGGCTTTTTGATTTTTTCTCACTACGCTGTTTATCGATCGGATTCATTTATTTCATATATTGATAGATCAGACATTTCTGAACACAGCGATACCAAATATGTATTTTATTTTAATTGTTTTATTTTCAATGAGGCAAAAGGGGGGTGATTTGAACTTTTGTGTCTTTTTTTTTTTCATATTTTTAAACACTTTTTTTTTTTACTTTCTACTTTATTTAATAGTCCGCTTAGGAGACTTGAAGCTGCGATCATACAATCGCTTCTGCTACACATAGCAGGGTTTCAGCTCTGCTATGTACAGTATTGCAGAAATCACGATCTCCTATGAACATGGCCACGAGCTGGTGTTCACAGGAGTATTGCAGTGACAGGCACAGGGGTCTTCTGCAGACCCCTGGCTGTCATGACAATCCATTAGCGCCCTGCGATCACATGACATGGGTGCCGATGGATGGGATGAATGACGCACTTCCGGACGGCGCGTGTTAAATCCTGCTGCCATTGATTGACAGAGGGATTTAACTGGTTAATAGTCTCTAGTGGAGCATTGATCCACCCGTGGCTGTTAAAGGCACATGGTGACTGATTAAATCAGTCATCATGTGCGGGCAAAGATGTGGGCTTAGCGTGTGAGCCTGCATCAAAGTCAGGGACACTACATATGACATAAATATACGTCATATGTCGTCAAGGCTTGGTTGCTCTTCTCTGCACCCACTCTTGTTCAGCTATGTCCTTCTTATGCGGTGGAGACCAAAACTGTACACAGTATTCTAAGTGTGGCCACACTAGTGACTTGTATAGAGGCAAAACTATGTTTTTCTCATGAGCATCTATGCCTCTTAATGCATTCAGTTATTTTATTTGCCTTGGCAGCAGCTGCCTGGCACTGGTCACTAAAGTTGAGATTACCGTCTACCTGTACCCCCAATTCTATGTCAGTGACAGTTTTAATCAGTGTTTTACAATTTAGTAAATAATTATACTATTATTTCATCTGTTTTAACCTTTACATATAAATTATTATTATTTATTATTATTATTTATTTATATAGCGCCATTGATTTCATGGTGCTGTACATAAGAATGGGTTACATACGAGATACAGACATCACTTACAGTAAACAAAACTAACAATGATAGACTGATACAGAGGAAAGAGGACCCTGCCCTTGCGGGCTTACATTCTACAGGAACGGGGAAGGAGACAGTAGGTTGGGGGGGTTGCAGTAGCTCCGGTGTTGAGGTGGCAGCAAGCAAGGTCATGGCAGGCTGTAGACTTGTTTGAAGAGATGGGTTTTCAGGTTCCGTCTGAAGGATCCAAATGTGGAGGTTAATCGGACGTGTTAAGGTAGAGAATTCCGTAGGATGGGAGATATTCGGGAGAAGTCTTGGAGGCGATTGGGTGAGGAACGAATAAGTGTGGAGGAGAAAAGGAGGTCTTGGGAGGACCGGAGATTACGTGAGGGAATATATCGGGAGATTAGTTCAGAGATGTACAGAGGGGAAAGGTTATGGATGGCTTTGTAGGTCAGTGTTAGTAGTTTGAACTGGATACGGTGGGCAATTGGGAGCCAGTGAAGGGATTTGCAAAGGGGGGTAGCGGAGGAGTAGCGAGGCGAGAGACAGTCGCACAGCAGAGTTAAGGATGGACTGAAGGGGTGCGAGAGCATTAGCAGGTAGGCCACTGAGGAGGATGTTGCAGTAGTCGAGGCGTGAGATAATGAGGGCATGCACAAGCAGTTTAGTAGATTGAGGGTTGAGGAAAGGATGGATTCTGGAAATACTTTTGAGCTGGAGACGACAGGAGGTGGCGAGAGCTTGGACGTGGGGTTTGAAGGACAGAGCAGAGTCAAGGGTTACTCCGAGGCAATGGATTGCCGGTACTGGCGAAAGTGTGGTGTCATTTATTGTGATAGAAAGATCAGGTGGGGAAGATACGCGAGATGGGGGAAAGATGATGAGTTCAGTTTTGTCCACATTGAGCTTGAGGAAGCGAGAGAGGAAGAAGGAGGATATGGCTGATAGACATGCTGGAATTCTGGACAGCAGAGAGGTGACATCTGGGCCAGAGAGGTAGATCTGGGTGTCATCAGTGTACAGATGGTATTGGAAACCATGGGATTTTGTGAGCTGTCCCAGGCCAAGGGTATAGATTGAGAAGAGTAGGGGTCCTAGGACAGAGCCTTGAGGGACTCCAACAGAGAGGGGGCGGGATAAGGAGGTAGTGTGGGAGTGGGAGACGCTAAATGTGTGGTTAGAAAGGTATGAGGAGATTCAAGATAGGGCAAGGTCTTTGATGCCAAAGGAAGAGAGGATCTATAGTAGGAGGCAGTGGTCAACTGTGTCAAAGACAGAGGACAGGTCAAGAAGAAGGAGTACAGAGAATTATTTGTTAGCATTGGTTGTAAGTAAGTCATTAGTAATTTTGGTAAGGGCAGTTTCGGTGGAATGGTGGGGGCAGAAGCCAGATTGTCTGTTGACAAGAGTTAGATGAGAAGTGGGAGGAAAGTTCACCGTGAACGTGTTGCTCAAGGAGTTTGGAGGGAAATGGAAGCAGCGATATGGGGCGGTAGCTGGACAAGGCGGTTGGGTCGAGGGATGGTTTTATGAGGATGGGCGTGATTGTGGCATGTTTGAAGGCAGCGGGGAAGGTACCAGAAGTTAGTGATAGGTTGAAGAGATGGGATGAGTGTGGGGGTGAAGTTGGGGAGGAGGTGGGATGGGATGGGGTCAAGTGCACAAGTGGTGAGCTGTGATTTGGAGAGGAGATGAGTGAGGTCTCCTTCCGTGATCTTGGAAAGGGAGGTTATGGGGGAAGGGCAATGGTCTGGGAAACAAAGGGGTTGTGGTGGTTGGACAGTAAAGACTAGCTGTGTTCGGTCAATCTTGTTTTTGAAGTGTGTGGCAAACTTCTCAGCAGAGATGACTGAGGTCGGAGGGCACAGTGGAGGGTGGAGGAGAGAGTTAAAAGTGTTGAATAACTGTTTGGGGTTGTAGGATAAGGAAGATATGAGGGTTGTGAAGTAGGCCTGTTTAACAGAGGTGAGGGCTGATTTGAATGCGAGTCTTGCTTGTTTGAATGCAGTGAAGTCATCTTGCGAATGTGTTTTCTTCCAACGCCGCTACGCAACCCTGGACGCTTGCTGAAGCTGTTTAGTGAGGTTGTTGTGCCAGGGTTGCCTATTGACTCGTCGCGCTCTGCCATGCATAAGAGTGGCGACCGAGTCAATAGCTGATGCGAGAGTGGCATTGTAGAAAGCAGTGGCGCTGTCTGTGTCACAGAGTGAGGATATGGATGTCAGTGGTAGAATAGAGTCAGAGAGTGTGTGAGTGTCTAAATGTGCAAGGTTTCTGCGGGGGTGTGCTAGTTGCTGGACATGGGTGACAGGTGAGGAGGACAGTGATGAGATAGTGAGTAGTTGGTGGTTAGATAAGGCTAAGGAGGAGGTAGTGAGGTTAGATAGGGAGCAGAGTCGGGTGAAGATGAGGTCTAGAGTGTGTCCCTTTGTGGGTGGCTGATGAGGACCACTGAGTAAGTCCAAAGGATGAAGTAAGTGACAGGAGTTTGGATGCGGTTAACTGGCCAATGTCAGTGGGGATGTTGAAATCGCCCATGATGATTGTGGGAATGTCAGTAGAGAGAAAGTAAAGAAGCCAGGTGGAGAATTGGTCAATAAATGCAGTGACCGAGCCCGGGTGGGCGGTATATGACAGCCACTTGGAGGTTGGAGGGAGAGTAGATGCGGACAGAGTGGACTTCAAAAGAAGGGAGAGTAAGGGTGAGTAGAGGTGGGATAGGGCTAAAGGTGCAGTTGGTAGAAAGGAGAAGACCCACTCCTCCACCATGTCTGTTACCAGGGCGAGGAGTGTGGGTGAAGTGGAGGCCACCGTAACACAACAAAGCAGGGGAGGCAGTGTCGGAGGGTGTCAACCTTGTCTCTGTGATGCCCAGGAAGGAGAGATGATGAGAGGTAAAGAGGTCGTGGGAAAAACGCATATAAAATCCGCATGCGTTTTTCCTGCCAGGGAGATGCGGAAAAAATTTGCAGCATTTCTGCATCGTGGGCACATAGCCTTAGATACAACAAAATGAACATATACCCTGCTGTAAGTAAGTAAAAATCAATAGTGCACATAAATAATGTAGGATACTTTGTAAACACTGTTTTTAATTTAAAAAAAGCGTAAAAACTATCCCACTAGCACCAAGGTGTACCTGACACGCCCCCTGGGCCATGGGGTACTCGGTACCGGGCCGGTCGTTGCTAGGGGAGATGTCACAGTGGCGGTGACCCGGTCCGTGACTCAGGGCGGTCAATTAAAGGGGGGGGGGGGTTAAAGAAAAGCATTATAGTTTTTAAAGTTAATGTTCGTGACACCACCTGTAGTATGCGGCAAAAGAGAGCCGCCGCTGCGGAACAGGTCCTCTGGAGCTGATGTTAGTGCAGCAGAGTTGGTTTAGCTCTCCACAGGTAGAGCTTAGCTCCAGGGTGTTGCAGGGATGTTATAGATGAAGTAGGTGTGTAGGGTTGTGCAGGGGATGATGGCGCAGTAATAATTCGCAGAGACAGTGGGGTGCAGTCTTCCGGGTTTTACTCACGATTTTTAGACTCCAAGTTACCAGGGCCAGGGTAACTTCCCACACCGTCCTGTGTTTACGCAGGGAGGGGTTCAGCTAACTCCCAGGTACCTCCGGAGTACGTAACGGGACCCCATTCTGGGTGTTCCTTCAGGCCGTCTCCCTGCACCTCACACCCAGTGTCCCAAGCCAGTGACCGCGGATCTTGTCGGGCAACGTTTTCTCTGTCCCCTGGGTCCTCTATGACCACCTTTTTGGTGAGTTACATGTGGCTGTTGGCTGCAGCACCTGAAATGCTGCACCCTCCGGTTATCTAGTTGAGACTTGAAGAACTCTGCTAGTTTAGGGGTCGGTCCCCTCTCTGCAGCCTGATCCTTCCACTCCTGGTGGGTTCGGGCGCACGGGTGGCATCCGCACTGCCCGTGCCCCTAGGATCCTTTCTGCTTTACTGGAGCCTTTCTTCCTGCTCCTCTCCTCTCTTCAGTCTGTCCTGGGTCTCTCTCACTAGGTCCTCCTCCTGAGCACTCAGACTGTTCTGACTGACTGTCTGTTCCCCTCAGATTGGACTGGACTCACAAGATGGCTTCTCTTTTTATATCCTCCTTTCAGTGCTCCCCTGATCTTCTTCCTCCACCCACACCCACTACATGGTTCCCCCTCTCTTGGTTCCCCCCACTCCATCCAGGGTCAGGGCTCAGCAGCGCAGCAATGCATCTTGCCCCTCCTGCTGGTCTGGAGTAGTGTAGTGTTGGATGCAGGTGTTTGGGTCCCGGGCAGTACTCCGTCCTTACCTGAGAGTGAGATACCACACCTTTGGGTGAGATGCAGTACCTCTATGGCGACTGAACCCGCATGGGCGCCACATACCCAACCGGGACTGTCCTAACTTCAATTGTGTTTCTATCTTAAATTTTGTCTGTTTAATGGCCAGTGTGAACATGTTCCTACATGTGCATGTATACCAACTTATACTCCAGTTCAGTTATTTCGGTTTTGCTTTAAGTTCTTGCACTCAGTTCATGTAAGGGCATGGTCTCCCTTCCTTTGAGCTGAGCATTACATTTATATAGTTTCCCATAGCTGGGTGTCCATAGTAGGGTCCCAGTCCTGCTTGGCTCTTATTCACATTAAAGTCATTTTTGACACATGATAAGGTTTTAATATTAGAGTTTAGAATCATCCCGATTGGGTACACCTTGGCGCTGGTGGGATGGCATTTACGCTTTTTTACATCATAACAGTGTTTCCTAAGTACCTTATGTTATTTATACGCACTATTGCTTTATATTTATTTATTGTTCAATTTGTTTCTATCTCAGGTTTAGTCTGTTTAATGGCCAGTGTGAACATGCTCCTACACATTGCAAGTATACCAACTTATTCTCCAGTTCATTTCTTTCGGTTGTATAATTTGGCCCTTACCAAAGACAACTAGATCCCTATGCTTGCAGATGTTTCCTACGTCACACACATCATCTTCAAGAATTAATTGTTCATTTGCTGCATTTGGGTAGGACAACATGTTTTAGTGGGCGCCCACTTCTGAAATCACACTCACCCACGGTGGCCAATGGCTCCATAAATTTTTATTGACAACATTGTGCACCCTGCTGTGTGCAGCAGTCAGACTATGTAGAGTCATGCCCATATTTAAAGGTGCCATTCGGTTCTGAGTGGTTTTAATGTTATGATTGATCAGTGTATGTTATGGTGTATGTGTAATATTTGCTTTCCATTTTGCTGCATTATTGCTAAATTGAAGAATTATCTTCTATTTCTTTTTAGATTAGAAAGATATTGAAGACCTAAATCTATGAAAAAAAGTAAATGATATTTGTAGTAGCCATATCTAGTGCAGCTGGTGATCTGCAAAAATGAAAGGGATCATGATTAATAGCTTAATAATCACATTGGTGCATAACATCTTATGCCACCCACCAACAATTCCAGTTTCCTGATACACCGGTTGTTTGACTATATCAGGCTTAGATGATAAGACTAAGTCCCGGTCACAGCTGGTTGTCTGAGCGCCCCAAACCATTACATTGAGAAGGCGAAATCATGTAGAGACTTAGTAAATGTAAGTATTATTACCATCCTCACAATTGGCAAACCTCCGTTACAACAGATGGTCTAATAGATAAAGGGTTGTGTGTATATAAAGAGCTCAATGTTCACATACTTGGTGCATTTCTTTGAAATTCTTCCATTATCTAATGTAAAACATGTATTAGTATAGTCTTTGTAGCCCTGGACCTGCTACAAGCGACAGCCTTGGCATTGAATTAAATTAACTTTCCAACTGGGTAATTTATTATGAGAACAACTGGACGCTGGCGATAATTTGACCCATGGAGCATATGAGTGTGTGCACAAAATACATATTTTTCGCCTACCCCTACATAGATAAAAGAAAAGACATGAGACATTGTTATTATGGCAGTTACACTGCAGTTCATCAGCCACAGTCAGACAGGGTATAACCACTGCAGATTTTAGATGACAATAGGGTTAGTATTATGTGTAGAATGTGTTATATGGAAATTATGAATTGCAAAACCTCACTCACATGAGTCTGAAAAAACTTCAAATATGCACTATGCCTATATATTTGTATATGCGCTGGATATTGCTGCAGATTCTACGACCTCCTAAAGGATCTGTCTTTAGGTGAAGAGTGACCAGTTTTTGTTCCTCTTGAGTAGCTCAATTGTTTTTTTTAATCCGCCCTATGGTTAGGATATGAGCATATTCCGCCTGCAATCCGCCAGAAAAAGTGCCAGAAAACCACCGCATAAAAAGAACATAATGCACAGTAATGTAAAAACGACATTGCTGTGCACATGTTTAGTCATTTGTTACTTAATTCATCCACTTCAGGGTTTGGAAACCGTGAAGAGGTTATAAGAAGTAACATGACTATTCTTCGGCGGCTTCATCTAGGAAGTCACTAATCACTGAAGTGTAAAATACAGAGAAAAAAACTAACAAACGACATCAAAGCCACCAACGAAGACGCATCAGGAAAAAGACTGCCATGGGTAGAACAAAGACATTGTGTGCGTACACCCTTAAAGAGATATGGGCTTTTTTACTTAGTTCTAATTTTTATGGTTTTTACCAAGGGGGCGTTGATCACACAGTTATTATGCAGAGCAGCCTAGAGAATCCTGTGAGCCACGCCCCTTTGTAAAGACCATAATAATTAGCATTAAATAAAAAAGCCCTTATCTCTGGAGCCGTATTGCAGATTTAACAAAACAAACAATCAAAAAGCGCAATAGTAAGGGAGCAACAGGAATAAAATGAAAGCAAATAAGGCATGCAGGGTATAAGAAAACCCAGCACATGCCATAAGTATGTGATGTAGTAAGACCTTATTTCTTTGCATTGTTCTATATTCTCTTCTATGTGAAGCCTCTATGATGCAAGCTCACAACATCAGAATATGGCCTCACAAGGCACTGGGGCATGATAATAGAAATAATGTTAACTGTTAAGAGGTACTGTAAGTAACTCTGCAGCTGCAGATATGTAAGGAATAAAGGAATGGATGTCACTGCGGAAAGGTGACATCAGGACAAGAAACCAATGATAAATGATGCAGGTAAATTCCAGAAACAAGAATAGATAGATGGACAGACAGACAGACAGGTAGATAAATGGTTACTAGAAAGCTGTGGGAACAGGAACAGACAGATAGATAGACTCATATATATACCGTATATACAGATTTATTTTTGTCATATATATATATATATTTATATATACATATATAATAAAAATCTGTCATTTTAACAGGGATGTTTACACTTTTTATATCCACTGTATATTGATATAAAATGTGTACACACCCCTGTTAACATGACCGATTTTGGTCATGAAAAAGTATCATACCAAGAGGAATCATTTCTGAACTTTTTTCCTCTTTAATGTCACCCAAAACTATACCAATCCATTGAGAAACAAACGAAAATAATTTTGAAGGGGAAAATAAAATGAACAAAACTAAAATAATGTGGTTACTTAAGTGTGAACACCCTCTTCTATTTGGGATGTGGTTGTGTTCAGAATTGGGGCTCGTGCAGACGAGTTGAAAATTATCAGCCAGAAGAGAAGTACAAAAAAAAATCCAAAAGAGCCTCTGGCGGTTTTAATTACAACAGCATCTTACCTTTCCATACACATGCAGTCTTTAGTCTCTAAGAGAGGATTCACATTAGGTAGGTTCCTGGCAATGAGAAACGCCTTACCGTGGCTGCCGGGTACACATGACTTGGCCAGTTTATGCTCTAAGATTTCTCAGTTATTTCTATTTTCTAGAGCAGTAATGCTATTCAAATTTCATATATTTCATACTTAGTGTTGCAGAGTGCTACTTTATTTGTTAGTTGAATACGGAGATGGCTACTCTTAGTAAGCACCTGTACACACCAGTTTTCTGTTTTGGAAGTGACAGTCAGTCTTTTGATATTTGTATACATAGGCCTTCTGACTGAGCACTCCACCCCTAAGCCTCAGGCTTTTTTAATTACAGCAGGATCTTACCTTCCTATACACGTGCAGACTTTAGAGAGGATTCACATTAGGTAGGTTCCTGGCAACGAGAAATGCCTTACCGTGGCTAACGGGTATAGATGAATTGGCCAATATACAGTCATGGCCAAAAGTATTGAGAATGAGACAAATAGTAATTTTTCCAAAGTTTACTGCTTCATTTTTTGTAATGGCAATTTGCATATACTCCTGAATGTCAAAGAGTGATCAGCTTAACAGCAATTACTGTACTTGCAAAGTCAATATTTGCCCAGAAAATGAACTTTAATCCCCAAAACACATTTCAACATCATTGCAGTCCTGCCTTAAAAGGAGCAGCTAACATCGTTTTAGTGATTGATCCATTAACACAGGTGTGGGTGTTGATGAGGACAGGGCTGGCGATCAATCAGTCATGATTAAGTAAGAATGACATCACTGGACACTTTAAAAGGAGGCTGGTTCTTGGTATCATTGTTTCTCTTCAGTTAACCATGGTTATCTCTAAAGAAACACGTGCAGCCATCATTGCACTGCACAAAAATGGCCTAACAGGGAAGAGTATCGCAGCTACAAAGATTGCACCTCAGTCAACAATCTATCGCATCATCAAGAACTTCAAGGAGAGAGCTTCCATTGTTGTCAAAAAGGCTCCAGGGCGCCCAAGAAAGACCAGCAAGCGCCAGGACCGTATCTTAAAACTGTTTCAGCTGCGGGATTGGACTACCAGCAGTGCCGAGCTTGCTCAGGAATGGCAGCAGGCTGGTGTGAGTGCTTCTGCACGCACTGTGAGGCGGAGACTCTTTGAGCAAGGGCTGGTTTCAAGGAGGGCAGCAAAGAAGCCACTTCTCTCCAGAAAAAACATCAGGGACCGACTGATATTCTGCAAAAGGTACAGAGAGTGGACTGCTGAGGACTGGGGCAAAGTCATTTTCTCTGATGAATCCCCTTTTCGATTGTTTGGGACATCTGGAAAACAGCTTATTCGGAGAAGAAGAGGTGAGCGCTACCACCAGTCTTGTGTCATGCCAACTGTAAAGCATCCTGAAACCATTCATGTGTGGGGTTGCTTCTCAGCCAAGGGAATCGGCTCACTCACAGTCTTGCCTAAAAACACAGCCATGAATAAAGAATGGTACCAGAATGTCCTCCAAGAGCAACTTCTCCCAACCGTCCAAGAGCAGTTTGGCGCCCAACAATGCCTTTTCCAGCATGATGGAGCACCTTGCCATAAAGCAAAGGTGATAACTAAATGGCTCATGGAACAAAACATAGAGATTTTGGGTCCATGGCCTGGAAACTCCTCAGATCTTAATCCCATTGAGAACTTGTGGTCAATCATCAAGAGACGGGTGGACAAACAAAAACCAACAAATTTTGGCAAAATGCAAGCATTGATTATGCAAGAATGGACTGCTATCAGTCAGGATTTGGTCCAAAAGTTGATTGAGAACATGCCAGGGAGAATTACAGAGGTCTTGAAGAAGAAGGGGCATCACTGCAAATATTGACTTGCTGCATTAACTCATTCTAACTGTCAATATAACCTATTGGTACTCATAATATGATTGCAATTATATTTCTGTATGTGATATAAACATCAGACAAACACTAATAAAAACCAGAGGCCAGCAGATCATGTGAAAATATAATATTGGTGTCATTCTCAAAACTTTTGGCCATGACTGTAAGCGCTAAGATTTCTCAGCTATTTCTATTTTCTAGTGCAGTAATGCTATTCAAATTTCATATATTTCATGTTTGCATACTTAGCGTTGCAGAGTGCTACTTTATTTGTTAGTCAAAAAAAATCCAAGTCATTAGATATACTATACTATACTATCAAAGCAAAAGGTGGCTACTTTGAAGAACCTAGAATATAATACATATTTTCAGTTGTTTCACACTTTTTTGTTAAGTATATAATTCCACATGTGTTAATTCATAGTTTTGATGCCTTCAGTGTGAATGTACAATTTTCATAGTCATGAAAATACAGAAAAATCTTTAAATGAGAGGGTGTGTCCAAACTTTTTGTCTGTACTGTATATCATGTGGGAAATGTATTATAGTCTGAATTAAACTTTCTATCCATAATTCCAAAAGGTATGTTTGACACAAAGCCAACACTGAGCGTCACCACAAGAACTCCATGTCCACAGTAAAGCAGGGTGGAAGTAGCATTATACTTTGGGGTTGTTTTTCAGCAGCTGAAAATGTGGCTTTAGTCAAAGTAGAGGGAATTATGAACAGTACCAAATATCAATTAGTTTTGCATAAAAGAAAGTTAAAAAGCTGAAGATGAAGAGGAAATTAACATTTCAGCACGACAATGTCCCTAAATGTATCACCAAATCAACAAATGAATGGCTTTACCAGGAAGTGTTTCACCAGGGAGCTTTGGAATAGCACAGCCAGTCTTGTACAGATTATAGGTGACATTAAATGTGGAAAAAGTTCTGACGTGATTCTTCTTGATATGATTTTTTTGCATTACAAAAACCCAGAATTTTAACAGGGGTGTGTAAACTTTTTAAATTCTCTGTAAAAAGATAGAGATAGATAGATAAATAGATAGGCAAAATACATTGAAGCAGCACTAGTTTCCAAATGTGGACCTCAGATAACCACCTTAGTTTATTCTTAAATCTAAGAAAAGTATCAGCAATCCAAGAGGTTCTAGTGGAAATAGTGGACAGTTTATTAGCCTGCAATTTGCAGCAGATAGATACAGAATAGATTAGGTAGATAGATATTAGAAGGTTTTGCAAGTATTAACAATATTATGTAATTTTTGCCTATGGCTCCATTTTATTTCAATAATGCCATGGTATATATTTAGAGCTATTCATGCAGAATAAAAAGTTAAAATATGCAGGTCATGCAGCGTTGCAGGGCAGAATAATTTATACCCTTATGTTTTTCTGAATGTTAGCAAATAATATGAAGCCCACTTTAAACTTTAAGGCCAGCCTATTGTTGCCTCTACTCCAAATACACTTCTGTATCAGGCCATGATAGTAGAAAGGAAATCCTTTTTGCCGGTTATCCCAGCTGCTGACTGATGTGGTTCCTGGCAGTCACTCAGTCTTCTATAATGAAAAGGTTCAGTGTCAGGTTCACTGGTACAGGGATTGCAGAGACAGGATTTGAATTATTCATTATTATTCACTTTGACCTTAATGACCTTCATGAAATCTGTTTCTAAAGACAGAAAGACGAAGGAGTAACCATCTTTGAAAGTAGTAGTTAATGTTAGCATGGCATTTATCCAAAGACTTTTATGTACAAACAAGAAGGAATGTATAAAACAACTACCGTATATCTGAGTGATGAAATATTAAAAACTCAAACCCTTGAGAAGCAGAGTGCACTTAAATTCTATCTGATGGATAAGTAGACCATCTGCTAAATACTTTAGTAATACATTTTATGCTGTCTTAACTCCCAAAAAATCACTCCAAATGAGTCTCCTTTCTTTCTAATACAGTGACGCTGAATCACTTCTCAAGCAAGCAGTAAGGGGGGAAGTCAAGGAGTCCGAGTTCAAATGCCAGGAGGGTATGTCATAGACAAAAGGATAATACAAATGGCTAGTCAAAGGCAAGTCTGGGGTCAGAAAACCAAGGTCAGAGTGTGTCAAGACAAAAAGGGTAATACAAACGGGTAATCAAAAAAGGCATATCCAAAGTCCGGCAACAATGATCAGAATATCAGAATACAGAGCACAGAGCAAACACACCACTGAGCTAAAAGCTACAACTGGCAAGGTCTGATAATAGCCAGCCAGCTAAAAGTCAGGTAATCACCCAGAATGGATGGACACCTGGAATACAATGCAATCCCGGACAGAATGGGCAGCTGGGCTATCAATCACAATACCGATAGGCCCACCACACCCCTGCCTCAGATTGGGCTGTCACTCACAATACTAACAGCTCAGCACGGCCATATCCTATAGAGCGGCTAAGCTGTCACTCACAGCTTGGTGGAATCGTGACAGACTCCCCTTGTGAAGGATGGGGGGATGTAATGGCAGCTTACAATCATCCTGTAAGCATATGTAGTTATAACAAGACCCCTGACCAGTTTCAAACAAGGGATTCACACCCCCACCAGCTAGCTAGTTTGCAACCTTCTACAGGAAGACCCCCTGTGGATCCAAACCATGCGGTCTCCTTTGTTCAGACAGCTATGATTTCATAAGGAGAATAAGGACTTACTATATGTCCTAGCCATACATCGCGTATATTTCTGAGAGCCCCAGGACATGGCGAGAGCCCGCCTTGATTACAACCCATTCTAGCACATAGGGGCATGGAGATACGTAGAACAGCTAGTAGCAACTAGGTAGCCAAGCTGTGTTTAGTCTCCACATCACGTGTACAGAGTCTGTACTCAACAGGTCAATCTGCAGATTCTAGCCTCTTTCAGCTGTCAGGCAGCATTGAACGTGTCGGGACTAGGACAGCCTTATCAGAAAGGTGGATCCTGAAAGAGTCAGGCAGTAGGAACAGTAGGGTGAAGCAGGAGCTTCCCTGCGTTGAAGTTCCAGGGGTAGTTTCCCTTAGGGCTGAGCCATACTGTGGAAGTTCATTGTGTGGGGACTGGGTCTGTGTCCAGAACACCAACAAGTGCCGTTGTATGTAAAATCATCTGCACCTACAATCCTCTGTTTCCAAAGGCGTAACAAGTAAAGTGGACTCTGTTGTTTTTAAGAACTGTGTTGTCTCTCATACAAAGGACCAGAAGAACTGGGTCTGTTGAAACCAAGAATGACAGTGAGTAAATGCATCCACAGAGTACCGCACACCACACACACCCAGGGACAGGAAGGTCCCCATATTTCTGTAACGGGCCAGGGTGAAGAAGAACTAGTACCCCTCACCACTGACTACCACCCTGTGGCCCATTACAGTTCCACCACCCACCTTGTAACAATTATATATGAATGGTCACCAAAATAGTCTAGCAATAGTTTTCCACATAGCTGTAACCCCAGGATGACTACTTAAGACAGAATCATGAAACTTCTGCAAGAGACAGAATCTCAGGTACACTGGTACAAATGGACCCTGGAGTGGTGGAAGGACTCGATGACTGGATTTTCGGATCTCTGTTTCCAACTCCAAGGGTACCACAGAAACCACAATTCCCTGAGGAAGAATGAAGGATGGAGGTTCTGGAGGAGAAACTGAATCAAAACTGTGTGATAATGCACCAGCCTTCACCTTTTTAGACCCCGGCTTGAACGTGATAGAAAAATAAAATCTAGATAAAAACAAGGACCATCTGGACTTTCTGGAAATTAATAGTGATGAGTGAGTATGTTCGCTACTGCTCGGTGCTCACCCGAGCATCTCACTGCTCGACATGCTCGGTGCTCGCCGAGTATTTCCGGGGTTGCTCGGGTCTCCACCCTGCATGTTTGGTGCTCTTTTTTTGGTTCTTAATCCTCATTATTTGTTTAAAAAGCAATCCAGAGAACACAGTTTTTCTCCGCCATTTGCTTGTTGGCACTGCAGAATACAGCCAGGTCCTTTCCATATTACAGCGCTAAAAATCCAGCTATTTAAAACTGTGTTTTCTCCATCACACGGATCACATATATGTTTTCAGAAAATACTGCCATTTCTGACCTCCATTAAAAATTTGTTTCAGTGTGTCAGTGAAGCAATTGACACCATATTGCTGTTCAAAATAGTTACCTACAGGCCAGGTATTTAAAACTGTGGTTTGTCCGTCACACGGATCACATATAAGTTCGCTCCAAATTCAGTCATTTGTTGAGAGCGTGGAAGATATTGTCCTCCATTTAAAATGGGCAAGCCACGTGGCAAGGGACGGGGAACTGGACGTGATGGTGATGATGGTGCATGCAGAGGCCGAGGCCATGGGCAAGCTTAAATTGTGCCACAACAAACACCCACATCTTCACGCTCGACCTTCCTGTCCTAATTAATAGGGGACCGCAGAACACCACTATTGAACACAGAGCAGTGTGAAAAAGGTTATTGGTTGCATAGCAGATAATGCTTCCAGTCACTTAGCCACCACCACCACCACCACCACCTTGTCTTCCACACGGTCAAGTCTCAGTAGCTGTGAGTCTGGACCGGATATTCCTCACCCTGAACCTCCTTCCTCCCACCATGCCGAGTGCCCAGAGACAACTGATCCCACACTTGGACACTCCGAAGAGCTGTTCACTTTTCCATTTATAGATTCAGGCCTCTCACCGGGTCCACTTGAAGCGGGGCAAGAGGAGATTGCATTTAGCAAAGCCCAAATATTTGAGCAGCCACGGTCACACGAAGGCGACGGTGGGAAAGTGTCACAAGAGGTGGACGATGATGAGATACAATTGCCAGAAAGTCAGGAGGAGGACCAGAGTGCGGAAGTGGAAGACGAGGTGGTGGATGATATAGTAACTGATCCAACCTGGCAGGAGGACATGCAGAGCGAGGACAGCAGCACACAGGGGGAGGGAGGCAGAGCACCCCAACAGGCAGGAAGAAGCAGTGTGGTGGCTTAAGAAAGAAGGCAGGCAACTATTCCCCGTAACACCAACGCGAAGGAAGTTGCCAGTACAACTGTTAGATCTTCCCGAATCTGGTTGTTTTTTAAAGACTCTGACGATAACCCCAAAAAGGCCATTTGCACCACCTGCCATGCCAGCATTAGCAGGGGCGGCAAAACGACCAGCCTGACCACCACCAACATGATCAGGCACATGGCAGCAAAGCACCCGACTTTGTGGGATGAACCCCAGGGTCCAGGAACAGTATCTGCGGGTGGCACCATTGCTTCTTCCGCTGTTGTGCATGCACGCCAATCCACTGTCCATGGTGCATGCAAAGATGCCTCCTGCTCTGCACCTGTCGTTGCACACTCTCAAGTAGCAGCATCAGGAAGCACGTCCATGTCCTTGTCCCAGCGCAGCGTTCAGTTGTTCATACCCCAGTCCTTGGAACGCAAGCGCAAATACGCAGCCAACGCCCCACAAGCCACAGTACTAAATTCCCACATTTCACGACTGCTTGCACTCGAAATGTTGCCTTTTAGGCTCGTGGAGATGGAAGCATTCTGAAATCTGATGGCGGCGGCTCTCCCTTGGTACTTGGTCCCCAGCCGCCAATATTTCTCCCCGTGTGCCATCCCCGCATTACACAAGCACGTGTCCCAAAACATTAGCCGTGCCCTCAACAACGCAGTTACCGGGAAAGTCCACCTAACCACGGACACGTGGACAAGTGCTTGTGGGCAGGGAGGGTACATCTCACTGACGACACACTGGGTTAACATAGTGGAAGCCGGGACCCAGTCGGACCTTGGGATGGAACATGTTCTCCCGACGCCAAGGATTGCGGGCCCTAGGTCAATCAGGGTTGCCCCCACAGTCTACAGCTCCTGCACCTCATCCTCCTCAGCCTCCTCCTCCTCTTTAGCCTCCATCTCCGAAATGACCACATCAGTCACAAGCTGGAAGCACTGCAGCACTGCCTCGGCCAAGCGGCAACAGACTGTGCTGAAGCTAATATGCTTAGGTGACAAACCGCACAATGCTGAAGAGTTGTGGACAGCTCTGAAAGAGCAGGCAGATCTGTGGCTCACACCGCTGAACCTACAGTCAGGCATGGTCGTGTGTGACAATGGTTGGAACCTGGTGGCGGCTCTGAGGCGAGGCGAGCTCACACACGTACCATGCCTGGCCCATGTGGTTAACCTCGTGGTTCAGTGGTTTCTCAAATCCCACCCGGAGCTGCCGGATCTGCTTGTTAAAGTTTTAGAAAGTCACCTACAGCTTCCGCCGCCCTTGCCGTGTTTCAGCAGCGTTTGCAGCTTCCGGCTCACAGACTGGTATGTGATGTCCCCACGCATTGGAACTCTACACTGCAGATGTTGGGAAGGATTTGTGAGCAGAAGAGGGCAGTTTTTGAGTACCAACATCAACAAGGCCGTCGGTATTCAGTTCAGACTCCACACATAAGACCTCAGGAGTGGACATGGATGTCAGACATATGTACCATCCTCCAAAACTTTGAGGACTCCACCAAGATGGTGAGCGGCAATGACGCCATAATTAGCATCACCATCCCGCTTCTCTGTCTTCTGAAACGCTCTCTGCTCACAATCAAAGAGGATGCATTGCAGGCGGAGCATGATGAGATGGAGCAAGGAACCATACAGGGGGATTACACACAGCCCAGCCTCATCTCATCCCAACATGGATTGGGTGACAATAGAGGAAGAGGAGGAGGAGGAGGAAGAACAGGAGCTAGTTTCATGCGCTATATGGTACTACCTGCACAACTGTCATACCGTCTGTTCAGCGTGGACGGCCAGAGGACAGAGAGGAGGAGAAGGAGAGCATGGTCAGTCATCCTCTTGGTGAGGACACGGAAGTCTTGCCGGTTAGTAGTCTGGCACGCATGGCTGAGTTTATGTTACACTGCCTTTCCCATGACCCTCGCGTTCTCAAAATTTTGGATGACAGTCATTACTGGTTGGTGACACTTCTAGGCCCACGCTACAAGTAGAACTTTATATCTCTTATTCCTGAGGCGGACAGGTCTACAAAAATGGGACAGTACCAGAAGGCCCTTGTTGCGGAACTATTAAAAAAAAAATCCCATCTGAAACCGCTGGCGGCAGAGGTCACAGTTTGTTGGACAACCAAGGAGTACAGGCGAGAGAGACACAAATGCAATCCAGTGCCGCTGGTGGAATTATAACTGATAAGCGCATCTGCCTGTCAACTAAAAATGCTGACAGGCTGACTTTTATAAAAATGAACAAGGGCTGGATTAGGCTAGACAGACTTGTCAACACCACCGAATGATAGCAGCGTAACATAAACTTAAATCTAGTGTCTTTTTTTGGGAGGTGTATTCCCATGCACCTATTCACACCCACACATGGGTATACGCTTCATGATTTTGGCTATTTGCTCTTGTCTTCCTCCTTCTCCTCATTCTCATCCTCCACCACCATATCACCAGGTTGACCGTGGTCACTGCATAGGCCAACACTACGGGAGACCCTCTCCTTTCTAATGGGAATTTGTTGTTACTGTGGCCCTGCTCTATGTGTCTTTAAATTCTTAGTGTTTTTTTTTTTCCTAAATTTGGTCAGCCGTTGGATTCACTGCCTACCCTATAACTGTATAGCAGACCCTCTCCTTTCTAATGGGAACATGTCGTTACTGTGGCCCTGCTCTCATAGAATCATAGAATCATAGAATGGTAGAGTTGGAAGGGACCTCCTGGGTTATCTGGTCCAACCCCCTGCTCAAAGCAGGATTCACTAAATCATCTCAGACAGATGTCTGTCCAGCCTCTGTTTGAAGACGTCCATTGAAGGGGAACTCACCACCTCTCGTGGCAGCCTGTTCCACTCATTAATCACCCTAACTGTCAAAAAGTTTTTTCTAATATCTAATCTGTGTCTCCTCCCATTTAGTTTCATCCCATTGCTTCTAGTCTTTCCTTGTGCAAATGAGAATAAAGATGATCCTTCTACAATGTGACAGCCCTTGACATATTTGTAGACAGCTATTAAGTCTCCTCTCAGTCTTCTTTTTTGCAAGCTAAACATTCCCAAATCCTGCAACCGTTCCTCATAGGACATGGTTTGCAGACCAGTCACCATTCTGGTCGCTCTTCTCTGAACTTGCTCCAGTTTGTCTATGTCTTTTTTAAAATGTGGTGCCCAAAACTGTACACAGTATTCCAGATGAGGTCTGACCAAAGAGGAGTAAAGACCGATAATGACTTCACGTGATCTAGACTGTATGCTTCTGTTAATACATCCCAGAATTGTATTTGCCTTTTTTGCTGCTGCATCACACTGTTGACTCATGTTCAGTCTATGATCTATTAGTATACCTAAGTCTTTTTCACATGTACTGTTGCTTAGCTCTATTCCTCCCATTCTGTATATGCTTTTTTCATTTTTATTGCCCAGATGTAGTACTTTGCATTTTTCCCTGTTAAAAACCATTCTGTTGGTTGCTGCCCACTGCTCCAGTTTATTTAGGTCTTTTTGAATCCTCTCTCTCTCTTCTCTAGTATTAGCTATCCCTCCTAGCTTTGTGTCATCAGCAAATTTAATCAGTTTACCCTCAATTCCTTCATCTAAATCATTGATAAAGATGTTGAACAATACAGGTCCCAGGACGGAGCCCTGTGGTACCCCACTTGAGACATTCATCCAGCTGGATGTGAAGCCATTTACAACCACCCTTTGAGTCTGATCACTAAGCCAGTTATGAATCCACCTAACAGTTGCCTGGTCCATTGCATACTTGGTCATTTTGTCAATAAGGATGGTGTGAGATACTTTGTCAAATGCTTTGCTGAAGTCAAGATATACTATATCTACAGCATTTCCCTGATCCACCCAGTCAGTGATTCTGTCATAGAAGGAAATTAAGTTAGTCTGACATGACTTGTTAGTTACAAACCCATGCTGACTCTGGTTAATCACTTCATTCTTATCCATGTACTTACATACATGTTGTTTAATAATTTGTTCAAAGATCTTTCCTGGTATAGAAGTCAGACTCACCGGCCTATAGTTCCCTGGGTCCACCTTCTTCCCCTTTTTGAAGATAGGAACAACATTTGCTCTTCTCCAGTCTTCTGGGACTTCTCCTGTTCTCCAAGAATTTTCAAAGATTATGGAGAGTGGTTCTAAAATTTCTTCTATGATCTCCTTCAGTACTCTGGGGTGTAATTCATCTGGACCTGGAGACTTGAACTCATTTATGTTAGCTAAATATTCCCTCACAATCTTTCTGTTTACAGATAACTTGGATTCCTCTATTCCTCTAAAAGGACAGTGAAGATCAGTTGATGTTACATTTTCTTTCTGAGAGAAAACAGATGCAAAATAGGAATTAAAAAGTTCGGCCTTCTCAACATCCTCTCTTACCATTTCTCCATTTTCATCCTGTAAAAATCCTATAGCATCTTTGACTTTTCTTTTACTTTTGACATACCCCCAAAATCCTTTTTTATTGCTTTTGACATCTCTTGCAAGCCTTAATTCATTGTCAGCTTTAGCTAACCTGATACGTGCCCTGCAGGATCTGCAGACTGCATTATAATCTTCGTTAGATATGCCTCCCTCTTTCCATTTAATAAACATTTCTTTCTTTCTTTTTAGCATGTGTTTAAGTTCTGTGTTCATCCATCCTGGTTTCCTTAAATGCTTCCCATTCTTCCTACTTTTCGGGATTGTTAACGATTGTGGTTTGAGAATCTCATTTTTAAAAATTTCCCATCCTTCCTGGACATTTTTGTCCTTAAGGACATCCAGCCATTGGATCCCTCCTATTCTCTTTCTGAGTCTCTTAAAATCTGCCTTTCTAAAATCTAACCTTGAAGTTTGAGTCTTCACATGTCTTCCTCCTCTAGTTATCCAAAATTCTATAATAGCATGATCGCTGCCTCCTAGCGTCCCAGCCACCTTTACCTCCTCAACTATTTCCTCCCTGTTTATAAGGATTAGATCCAAAGTAGCAGATCCCCTTGTTTTCCCCCCTACCTTTTGGAAGATAAAGTTGTCAGCAAGAGAGGATAAGAATTTGCTTGACCTGTTAGTTTTACTTGAGAGAGATTCCCAACAAATGTCTGGATAGTTGAAATCTCCCATGACCACTACGTCATATTTTTTGGAGAACTTGGTCATTTGATGCATAAAGAGTTCATCCATATCTTCAGCTTGCCCAAGTGGCCTGTAGTAAATGCCTACAATGGTGTCCTTTCCGTTGTTCTCTCCTTGTATTCTTACCCAAACAGTTTCCACAGAACTCCCAGTCTCTGAAGCTTCAATCTCTGTGCAGATATACGCTTTTCTAACATACAATGCGACACCTCCTCCTTGTTTATCAAGTCTGTTTCTTGCAAATAAGTTGTATCCTTTTAGCCTTTTATTCCAATCATGTGTATCGTCCCACCAAGTTTCAGTGATTCCAATAACATCATATTCCTTTTCCTGCGTTAGTAGTTCCAATTCTCCTTGTTTGTTGCCCATGCTTTGTGCATTTGTATAAAAACATTTTAGTTTGTGATTGGTTTCTCTTCCTCCCATATTTTTATTATTTAAATTGTTTTGTCTTTGTTCTTCCTTTCCACTTCCAGTAGCAGAGATCTCAATAGTATTTGTCAGCTGTATGGCTTTTTCTGGCCTTTTGCTTCCCTTCCCACATTGTTCTAGTTTAAAGCTCTTCTGATGAGTGTAGCAAGGCGACTTCCAAATACATGTTTTCCAGTCTTCGTAAGGTGCACCCCATCTCTAGCAAGTAGTCCATCGTATAGGTAATACGATGTGTCTTTAAATTGTTAGTGGGGTTTTTCCTAAATTTGGTCAGCTGTTGGACTCACTGCATACCCTATAACCAGGGGTGGATTAAGAGTAGCAAGGGCCCCGGGCAGTTTAGAATGAGCGGGCCCCCCCCCACCTACACACACCTTATGTATCACGTGACATGTCACATGATCCCCTGTGATAGATCATGTGATAGTTCACGTGAAATTAATTTGGCACAATATTAATTATAATAATTTTTTTTAGGCTGTGTGCCAACTATGCGTTTCTTAAGCGTTTCCGCAGCGGCAATTCCGCTGCAGAAACGCTTAAAAAACGCTTGGTGGAAGGTCTGCCATGTTCCCCAATGATAATCCGCATGTGCTAAATTTCCGCTGTGGATTATCATTGCGGAAAAATCCGCAGCACTACCAATTATTTTGCGAAAGCGCGGCCATTGACTTGCATTGGAACACATGGAATCCGCATCACTGCATCTGTACATGCGGATTCCATGCGTTTCAATGTGCGGATGGTACCCGGGTTTGGAGAAGAGGAGACTCTCCTCCGGACCCGGGTACCATAGAACCTGTAAAAAAAGAATAAAATAAAAAATAAATATTATACTTACTTTCTGATGGCCCCTGGTGTCTTTATCCGATGCGTCCTGGCTTGCCGACAGCTCGCGATGGTCTGAAAAGGACCTGCCGTGACGTCATTTAGTCATGTGACGGGTCACGCGACCGCTGACGTCGGCAGGCCTTCAGAAGGTAATTATATATTTATTTTTTATTTTTTACCATTCTTTCACGGTCACACTATATAAATCCATGCTGGTTGCATAGATTTATATAGTGTGACCAGATTGTCAAGCACTTTCCAAGTGATGCTAAATCGCTTGGAAAGCGCTTGTCAACCCGCATGCGGAAATGCATGTGAAGAACGCTTCACTTCCGCTTGTCCCTGGCAGGAAAAATGCATGTACAATCCGCATGCGTTTTTTCTGCCAGGGAGATGCAGAAACGCTCAAAAAAGATCCGGAGCATTTCTGCATTGTGGGCACATAGCCTTACATTAATTGTATGACTCAATATTGAGCACATGTAGCCATCTATACACAGCAGGAGGCCGCACTGCACCATCTATACACAGCAGGAGGCCGCACGTAGCCATCTTTACACAGCGGGAGGCCGCACTGCGCCATCTATACACAGCGGGAGGCTGCACTGCGCCATCTATACACAGCGGGAGGCCGCACTGCGCCATCTATACACAGCGGGAGGCCGCACTGCGCCATCTATACACAGTGGGAGGCCGCACTGCGCCATCTATACACAGTGGGAGGCCGCACTGCGCCATCTATACACAGCGGGAGGCCGCACTGCGCCATCTATACACAGCGGGAGGCCGCACTGCGCCATCTATACACAGCGGGAGGCCGCACTGCGCCATCTATACACAGTGGGAGGCCGCACTGCGCCATCTATACACAGTGGGAGGCCGCACTGCGCCATCTATACACAGTGGGAGGCCGCACTGCGCCATCTATACACAGTGGGAGGCCGCACTGCGCCATCTATACACAGCGGGAGGCCACATGTAGCCATCTATACACAGCGGCAGGCCGCACATAGCCATCTATACACAGCAGGAGGCCGCACGGAGCCATCTATGCACACCAGGAGGCCGCACGGTGCCATCTATACACAGCAGGAGGCCGCACGGAGCCATCTATATACAGCAGGAGGCCGCACGGAGTCATCTATACAAAGCAGGAGGCCGCACGGAGCCATCTATACACAGCAGGAGGCCGCATGGAGCCATCTATACACAGCAGGAGGCCGCACGGCGCCATCTATACACAGCAGGAGGCCGCACGCAGTCACGCACGTAGTCACGCACACACACAAACATATACAGACATATACAGTACAGACCAAAAGTTTGGACACACCTTCTCATTGAAAGATTTTTCTGTATTTTCATGACTATGAAAATTGCACATTCACACTGAAGGCATCAAAACTATGAATTAACACATGTGGAATTATATACTTAACAAAAAAGTGTGAAACAACTGAAAATATGTCTTATATTCTAGGTTCTTCAAAGTAGCCACCTTTTGCTTTGATGACTGCTTTGCACACTCTTGGCATTCTCTTGATGAGCTTCAAGAGGTAGTCATCGGAAATGGTCTTCCAACAATCTTGAAGGAGTTCCCAGAGATGCTTAGCACTTGTTGGCCCTTTTGCCTTCACTCTGCGGTCCAGCTCACCCCAAACCATCTCGATTGGGTTCAGGTCTGGTGACTGTAGAGGCCAGGTCATCTGGCGTAGCACCCCATCACTCTCCTTCTTGGTCAAATAGCCCTTACACAGCCTGGAGGTGTGTTTGGGGTCATTGTCCTGTTGAAAAATAAATGATGGTCTAACTAAACGCAAACCGGATGGAATAGCATGCCGTTGCAAGATGCTGTGGTAGCCATGCTGGTTCAGTATGCCTTCAATTTTGAACAAATCCCCAACAGTGTCACCAGCAAAGCACCCCACACCATCACACCTCCTCCTCCATGTTTCACGGTGGGAACCAGGCATGTAAAGTCCATCCGTTCACCTTTTCTGCGTCGCACAAAGATACGGTGGTTGGAACCAAAGATCTCAAATTTGGACTCATCAGACCAAAGCACAGATTTCCACTGGTCTAATGTCCATTCCTTGTGTTCTTTAGCCCAAACAAGTCTCTTCTGCTTGTTGCCTGTCCTTAGCAGTGGTTTCCTAGCAGCTATTTTACCATGAAGGCCTGCTGCACAAAGTCTCCTCTTAACAGTTGTTGAAGAGATGTGTCTGCTGCTAGAACTCTGTGTGGCATTGACCTGGTCTCTAATCTGAGCTGCTGTTAACCTGCGATTTCTGAGGCTGCTGACTCGGCTAAACTTATCCTCAGAAGTAGAGGTGACTCTTGGTCTTCCTATCCTGGGGCGTTCCTCATGTGAGCCAGTTTCTTTGTAGCACTTGATGGTTTTTGCAACTGCACTTGGGGACACTTTCAAAGTTTTCTCAATTTTTCGCACTGACTGACCTTCATTTCTTAAAGTAATGATGGCCACTCATTTTTCTTTACTTAGCTGCTTTTTTCTTGCCATAATACAAATTCTAACAGTCTATTCAGTAGGACTATCAGCTGTGTATCCACCAGACTTCTGCACAACACAACTGATGGTCCCAACCCCATTTATAAGGCAAGAAATCACACTTATTAACCCTGCAGGGCACACCTGTGAAGTGAAAACCATTTCTGGTGACTACCTCTTGAAGCTCATCAAGAGAATGCCAAGAGTGTGCAAAGCAGTCATCAAAGCAAAAGGTGGCTACTTTGAAGAACCTAGACTATAAGACATATTTTCAGTTGTTTCACACTTTTTTGCTAAGTATATAATTCCACATGTGTTAATTCATAGCTTTGATGCCTTCAGTGTGAATGTACAATTTTCATAGTCATGAAAATACAGAAAAATCTTTAAATGAGAAGGTGTGTCCAAACATTTGGTCTGTACTGTACATACATGCATAAACACATTTGAAACACAAAAATACATATAAACAGACATCACACAATGATATCTGCCTGCACACACACATACATACACACACACACACTCGCGCACACACACACACATACACTCACACTCTCACACACACACTTTCACTCACTCACACACACAGACACACACAGACACACACAGACTCACCATCCCCCGGCTCGGCTCCAGTCCTCCTGCTCTTCTCCGGTGCTGCACTGCAGGCCAGGTGCGCACTGCATGACGTCACAGCTAGGATACACGGCCGCGCACAGGGCCGTGTCTCCTAGCAGTGACGCGGCCGGGTCAGCACAGGGAAGTTAACAGCTGCAGTGCTGGCCCGGCCAAAGAAGAAGCAGTGGCCGTGCGCTGCTGCTGTGGGAGCGGTCCGGGGGCCCCCCCTCCACTGTCTGCCGATATGTGCCGCGGCGCCGCACATATAATGAGGGCAATCTGGCCATAGACACCTCGGA
The DNA here is from genome assembly GCF_046119375.1 of Phyllobates terribilis. Classification (NCBI taxonomy): domain Eukaryota; kingdom Metazoa; phylum Chordata; class Amphibia; order Anura; family Dendrobatidae; genus Phyllobates; species Phyllobates terribilis. The sequence goes on from NW_027362761.1 coordinate 796,876,746, forward strand.
GCCCCGGGCCCCCTGGAGGTTCGGGGCCCCTGGCGGTAGCCCAGATTGCCCTCATTATAATCCGCCTATGCCTATAACTGTAAAGCAGACTCGTTCCTTTCTAATGGGAACATGTCAAACTTGTTACTGTGTCCCTGCTCTATGTGTCTTTAAATTCTTAGTGGGGTTTTTCCCAAATTTTGGCAGCCCTTGCAGTCACAGCATGGGCATTACCACTATAGGAGACCCGCTCCTTTATAATGGGAACATTTTTTTTACTGAGACCCTCCTCTATGTCTCTTCAAATGGGAATTGGGTTGCGTCTGAATTTTTGGCAGCCCTTGCAGTCACTGCATACACAATAACAGTATAGGAGACCCACTTGTTAATAATGGGAACAACAAAGCATAGCCGGCTGATGGCTCTCTAACAATAGCGAGGGCCGACTGCTGGCCTTTTAAGAATTGTAAGGGCCGTCTGATGGCCCTATAAAAATAGGCTTTATGACTTTCAGAGTCCCTCCATCATAAATGAAACAGGATGTGTCTGATGATGTGTCACATACCACATTGCCAGATAAGGTTGTAAAATGTTAAAATGACATTTCCTGGTGAATGCATTTGTCTTAAAAAATAACGTAAAAAATCCCCAAAACAATAGGATCTTTCTTTAGTATAAAAAATAGCGTTGCCAATTTAACCTCAATGTAATAACATTGTTCAGCTCCTGCACCTCCTCCTCCATCTCAGAAATGACCACATCAGTCACAAGCTGACAGCACTGCAGCACTGCCTTGGCCAAGCGGCAACAGGCTGTGCTGAAGATAACATGCTTAATGCTGCAGAGTTGTTGAAAGCTGTAACACAGCAGCCTGATCTGAGGCTCTCACTGCTGAACATACAGCCAGGCATGGTTGTGTGTGACAATGGGTGGAACCTGTTGTTAGAACCCTCCTGTTTGTTTTTTCCATCTTGTGTTTTGCGGTCACTTGACCATCTGCCTTTATATTCCAGCTCCGCCCTTTTGGCTGTGCTGGACTTCAGTGTTGTTTGACTGTTAGCCAGGTGCTAGCCAGGTGCTTCGGTGCCTTTCTCTGTCAGTTCGCTTGATCTTTCTGGGACCTCTAGTACCTTTTTGTCAATTTGTCTTTTTGTGTTCTGCAACAACTTTCTCTGTTCAGGAGGTGTCCCATTTTTGTTCTAGTCCTTAGTTCTTTTAGGGACCCCTCCCCTTATGCTATAGGTCTTCGTTCAGACTAGCCGAGGACGAAGGCGGGTCTGTTCACAAGGAACAGGCAGCTCGCTACATCGTAGGGATTCAGCTTAGTCTGTGACAGCTTTCCCCTTTCTTTCCTTAGTACATGTTGCAGATCATAACAGTAAGTCCAGCCCAAAAACCTAAAAGGAAAGAAATTCAGGGATCAGTATGGTTTCCGTCCAGGATTTGGCTCAACGCTTGCAGGGATTGTCTCTGGAGGTGGCCGAGCTCCAGCAACACGTGAGTAGCTGTTCTGGAACGCATTTTGTGGAATCCAAGGTAGGACTGCCTGATGTTTTTTATGGTAAACAGCAAGATTTTTTTCCTTTAAAATGCTTGTTTGTTATATTTTCGTTTGAGACCAAGGTCCTCTGGGAATGAATCACAGCGCATTGGTTATATTATGTCAGTTTTGCGCAATGAACCACAGGGGTGTGCGTTTTCTCTCCAACCTAATGATTCATGCTTAAGGTCGGTAGAAGAATTTTTTTCTGCTATGGGGCTATTATATGACGATCCTGATCGAATCTCATCTGCTGAGGCAGAACTCAGGCATTTGAATCAGGGGTCAGATGATGCTGAGATTTATTGCACACACTTTAGAAGGTGGGCTTCTGAAGTTAAATGGAATGATCCTGCTCTGAAATGTTTATTTCTTGCTGGTCTGAGTGAAAGGGTTAAGGATTTGCTAATTGCTTTCTCTGCACTTGAGACTCTGCAGGATGCCATGCAGTTAGCTGTTCGTGTGGATAGGAGGCTGAGGTCCAGGCAAACTGAGGTAAAGACTCCTGTAATACCAGGTCCTAGTCCCCAGAAAATTCGCTCAGATGGCGGAGAACCGATGGAGGTTGGGACGATGTCACTTCGCTCTAAGGAAAGAGACCAGAGGTTCGCCGAGGGATTGTGTCTTTATTGTGGTAAAGCTGACCATTTGATTAAGTATTGTGAGTTTCGTTTAAGTAAAAAAAAAAAAAAAAGGAGGTCAGGTACGCCTGTATTGCTTGTTTATGCTCTGCAGGAGTATTTCTTTCAGGGAGTACTACTTTGCAGGAAAATTTGATTGAATTTCAGGTATTTGTGGATTGTGGTTCAACACTTAATGTGATTGATAAAGGGTTTTTGAAAAAACCTAAATTGAAATCCAAACCTTTGTCATCACCTATTTCTCTGATTGCAATTGATAACACTCCCTTGAAATGTATTACTCACAAGGTTGCTGGATTTCCCCTCACTATCAGTGGTCCTCACCAAGAAATTTTGGACTTGGTTGTATTAGATAATTTACCCTCTCCAGTCATTCTAGGATTGCCTTGGTTAAAACTGCACAATCCTTTGCTGGACTGGTCTACTAATGTGAATAAGTCTTGGAGTCCGAAGTGCTATGATAAATGTTGTAATGGTCGCATTGCGGCTGTGGAAAAAGGGGAATTATCTGTACCTATTCAAGATTTTTGGAGGGTTTTTTCGGAGGAGGAGTCGCAAGTTTTACCTCCTCATAGTGATTTTGATTGCGCCATTGAGTTTGTTCCTGGCGCTACTCTTCCCAAGAGTCGCTTGTTTAATCTGACTATCCCTGAAAGTAAGGCCTTGGAGGAGTACATACAGACTAGCCTGGTTGCTGGTCACATTAGATCTTCTAAGTCGTCTGTAGCAGTTGGATTTTTTTTTTAAAAAAAGGACGGGGGTTTACGTCCTTGTCTGGATTTTCGTGAAATTAATAAGATTACCGTATGCAATTCCTACCCATTGCCGTTAATTCCTGACTTGTTTAACCAGTTGGTGGGGTCCAAGTGGTTCTCTAAAATTGATCTCCGGGGGGCATACAATTTGATACGAGCGAAGGAGGGTGATGAATGGAAAACTGCTTTTAACACTCCGGTAGGTCATTTTGAGAATCTGGTGATGCCTTTTGGTCTTACCAATACACCTTCCTTTTTGTCAGAACCTTATTAATGACATCCTGAGACCTTTGATTGGTAAGAATGTGGTTGTGTATTTGGATGACATTTTGATTTATTCGCCAGATCTGGAGTCCCATTAGCAGAGTGTACGTGAAGTTTTGCAGTTATTGAGTGATAATTCACTCTTTGCTAAGCTGGAGAAATGTGAGTTCGCTGTGCAGAAAATTAGTTTTTTGGGCTACATTGTCTCCAGCGAGGGCTTTGAGATGGACCCGGTGAAGGTTCAGGCTGTGCAGGAATGGCCTAGGCCTATTGGTTTGAAATCTATACAGAGATTTTTGGGTTTTGCCAATCATTACAGGAAATTCATTAAGAATTTTTCTGTAATTGTTAAGCCTCTAACCGTTCTCACCAGGAAAGGTGCGAATACGGTCCAGTGGACTACTGAGGCCATTGAAGCGTTTGAGTATCTCAAAGAGAGGTTTAGTTCTGCCCCTATCCTTATGCAGCCTGATGAGACCAAGCCTTTTTTGGTCGAGGTCGATGCTTTATCGGTGGGGGTCCGAGCAGTTTTGTCTCAGGAGAACAGGGATGGAGAACATCCTTGTGCCTTCTTTTCGAAAAAAATTTCGGAAACCGAACTGAATTATGATGTTGGAAATCGGGAGTTGCTGGCTATTAAACTCGCGTTTGAAGATTGGCGTAATTTTTTGGAAGGCGCTAGATTTCCTATTCAGGTTTTCACAGATTATAAGAATTTGATCTATCTGGATGCTGCCAAGCGCTTGAATGCCCGTCAAGCTTGGTGGGCACTTTTTTTTTCTCAGTTTAATTTTTCTGTTACCTATATCCCTGGTATTAAGAATGTTAAAGCCGATGCTTTATCTCGCAGCTTCTCTCCTGCGGTCGGTGCCGAGGAGGAGGAGAGCATTTTACAGAAAGGAGTTGTGGTGGCGGCATTGGACTCCGTTTTGGAGAATGGGATTCTGAAAGCTCAAGATGAGGCTCCATCTAACACTCCCCATGGGAGGTTGTTCGTGCCTAGAACCTTTACGAGAGATTTGTTTGTGGAGTGTCATGAGTCTCGGTTGGCAGGTCATCCAGGAATTTCGGAGACTAAGAGACTTATCAGTCGCAGTTTTTGGTGGCCTGGATGGCAGAAAGAAGTCATCAAGTGGGTGCGTCAATGTATGGTGTGTGCTAGGTCAAAGGCTTCACATACTCCTGCTGCGGGGTTGCTTTGCCCTCTGGAGGTTCCTAGTGTGGCTTGGACGCATCTCACAATGGTTTTTATTACTGATCTGCCTGTGTCCGAGGGTTTTACTGTCATCTGGGTGGTCGTGGACCGTTTTAGTAAGATGTGTCATTTGGTTCCATTCATTAAGTTGCCTTGCGCCAAGACACTCACTAAGGCATTTGTTAAGGAGATTGTCAAGCTTCATGGCATTCCCACAGATATTGTTTCTGATAGAGGACCCCAGTTTGTGGCTCGCTTTTGGCGTGCTTTTTGTGACAGGTTGGGAGTCCATTTGTCATTTTCGTCTGGGTATCATCCTGAGTCTAATGGGCAGACTGAAAGAAAGAACCAGGATGTAGAACATTTTTTGCGTTGTTTTGTGGTGGACAATGAAGAGGTGTGGTCTGAGTTTCTGCCTCTCGCAGAATTTGCTCTTAACAATCATACATCCTCCTCTGCTGGGTGTTCTACTTTTTTTTGTTGTACTGGGAGACATCCGTCTTTTGGTTTGTTCTCCAAATTGGGGTCGGTGGTGTCGAAGGAGGAGAATTTTTCTGGTGATTTGGAGAGAGTTTGGACTAATGTACATTGCAACCTTCAAGAGGCTAACAAGAAGTCCAGGAAATATTTTGACAGGAAACGTAAGGAGGTTTTTTTTACTGTGGGTTACATGGTTTGGTTGTTCTCAAAGAACCTGCGGTTGAGGATTCCCTCTAAAAAACTGGGTCCTAAGTTTGTGGGTCCATTTAAAGTGCTTCAGGTTGTTAACCCGTCTGCTGTTAGGTTGGATGTCCCTACTTCCTGGAAGATTAATCCTGTGCTTCATGTTTCCTTGTTGAAAAAGGCGGATGTATCAGATAGGGATGCCTCTGTCACAGTTCCTCCTGTGGTGGAAGACGGCGAATATGAAATTTCTCGCATCTTGAATTCTAGATGGCATAGAGGGAGATTACAGTATCTTGTCTCCTGGAAGGGTTTCGGTCCCGAAGATAACTCCTGGGTAAGGGCGGATGATGTCTCTGCTCCTAGGCTTGTTAGAGCTTTCCACAAGAGGTTTCCGGATAGGCCTGGGCCTGGAGGATCCGGAGGATCCTCATAAAAGAGGGGTACTGTTAGAACCCTCCTGTTTGTTTTTTCCATCGTGTGTTTTGCAGTCACGTGACCATCTGCCTTTATATTCCAGCTCCGCCCTTTTGGCTGTGCTGGACTTCAGTGTTGTTTGACTGTTTTGCTAGCCAGGTTCTTCGATGCCTTTCTGATGCGCCCCCTGGGCCGTGGGGGTACCCGGAGCCGGGCCTTGTTGTAGATGTTGGGGGTTGTAGTCACCGTGGCGGCGACCCGGTCCTTGACCCAGGGCGGTCAAACCAAGGGCGTATTGTTTGTATTTAGGTTACCGTCTGACTACGCCACCTGTGGATTGCGGTAATTGTTAACCGCCGCTGCGGAGCAGTCCGCTGAAGCTGGTGGAGTGCGCAGCAAGTGTAATATGACTCCCCACAGGAAGAGTGTAGCTTCAGGGCTTCAGGGCAGCGCGTGTGAATGATGGTGGTTGTGCAGGGCATACCAGTACAGTTAGTGCTGGCGAGGTAAGAAACACGGAGACAAGATGGTGCAGTCCCAGGGTCTTTACTCACAGTTTTCTACTTCCAAGTTACAGACGTCCAGGCAACTTCCCAGGCGTACTCAGTGAGGGGCTCAGTCCACCCTCAGATAACTCCAGAGCACTTCTCAGGACCCCTGTTCTGTGTACCTTCCTCTGGCCTCTTCCTGCACCTCACACCCAGCGCCACTTCTATCCGGTACCCTCGGGCCTTAGCGGGCGACGTATGTTCCGTCCCCTGGTCCTATGTGGACACCTTCTTAGGGCCACTGGTGTGGATTATGGTTACAGCACGTTAGACACTGTAACCGCCGGTTCCTAGCTGAGCCTTCAATGTTTCTCCACTACTTGAGGGATCCGGTTCCCTATTCTGGCCTCGACCCCTCTACCTCCTGGTAGCAGAGGGCGTACGGGTGGCCTTCTGCACGGCCCGTACCCCTACGGTCCATTCTGGATTTCTGGAGCCTTCCTGCGCCTTCTCTCTCTCCCAGGCTCAGGCCTCCTGGATAGGCCCACCCGTGGAGCAGAACTCCTACAGAGCCCCTGCTCCTGTCTGCCCCTCAGTCTGACTGACTGGCTGAACTGAACTGCGCACTGTCCTAAGATGGCTACTCTCTTTTATATCTCTCACTATGTGCTCCCCTTAACTACTTCCTCCACCCATCCACTACATAGTTCCCCCTAACTAGGTGGTTCCCCCCACTCCAGCCAGGGATCAGGGACAGTTGTGCTCTTCCTTAGGAGCATTGTCGCCCTGTCCCCTGGAAATGTGGTGTAGTGAATGCAGTGTTAGGGTCCTGAGCCATACTCCTTGCTTACCTGAGAGTGAGATACCACACCTCTGGGTGAGATGCAATACCTCTGTGGCGACCGAACCCTCAGGGGCGCCACATTTCTCTGTCAGTTCGTTTGGTCCTTCTGGGACCTCTAGTACCTTTTTGTCAGTTTGTCTTTTTGTGTTCTGCAACAACTTTCTCTGTTCAGGAGGTGTCCCATTTTTGTTCCAGTCCTTAGTTCTTTTAGGGACCCCTCCCCTTATGCTATAGGTCTTCGTTCAGACTAGCTGAGGACTAAGGCGGGTCTGTTCGCAAGGAACAGGCAGCCCGCTACATCGTAGGGATTTAGCTTAGTCTTACTGTAGTGACAGCTTTCCCCTTTCTTTCCTTAGTACATGTTGCAGATCATAACACCTGGTGACGGAGAAATGACAGCCAGAGTAGATACGGTTTACCTCTATGCCAGTCCTTTCACCGAGCTAAAGAATATGGCTGTGGTGAAATACAACTCCCACTGAGAAGCTGTTTCAGATTGAAAAACATTGTGCCCACCAGAGAATTTGATTCTGAGGGCTCACCTTTCTCCCCCACTCAAGAGCCCCATAGCAGCTGCAAAGTTAGCGCTATCATGAACTCTCCTGAGGTAGAAGTCAGGGCACACCAGAGGATTCTCTGGTGGGACCATCCAACCCTGCCGAGAAGCAGTCCTGGCTAAGAAAAGTGTGAGGGTAGGTTCCCGGACACTCTATGGCTGCTTTTTTAATGTAGATCGGACGTGCTTATGCATGTTATTTCTCAAACCGCATTGCAGATCAGGCCATTGCCCAACTCTGTAGTCATGAAATTAAATGCACAAAGAAAGATGTTTGTGTGTCAAAGCACCACCGACAAGTGCGAGTTGATGTTGGACGTGCTGCCATTGCTTCTGCAACAAGCTGCATTAGAGGACTTCCTGGGAGAAATGACACCCAGAGTAGATACCGTTTCCCTCTATGCCAGTCCTTTCACCGAGCTAAATACAACTCAGCAAAAATACCTGTGGACTGTCTCCGTCCCGTCCCTGGCCACATTCACCAGTCCACGTGTTTGTGGTTAGGCGGTCCTTCCCAGTAAGTGCACTGGGGAGGGCACAGGTGATGTTGTGGGACCCATGCTTGTGGAAGGCGGAGACGATACCGGGAGAAAAAGTGGTGGCTGGGGACCGAGTATGGACACCCGGCTGCCGCCGGCATGAGGTTATGAATAGCTTCCGCCTCCACGAGCCTAAAAGGCCACATTTCAAGTGAAAGCAGCTTTAGAGGACTTCCTGAGAGAAATGACAGCTGGGTAGATATGGTTTCCCAAGTCCTTTCACCAAGCTAAAGAATATGGCTGTGGTGAAATACAACTCAGCAAAAAAAGCTGTGGACTGTCTCCGTACCGTCCCTGGCCACATTCACCTGTCCCCGTGTTTGTGGTTAGGCGGTCCTTCCCAGTAAGTGCACTGGGGAGGGCATGGGTAATGTTGTGGGACCCATGCTTGTGGAAGGCGGAGACGATACCTGGAGAAATAGTGGTGGCTGGGGACCGAGTATGGACACCCGGCTGCCGCCGGCATGAGGTTGTGAAAAGCTTCCCCCTCCACGAGCCTAAAAGGCCACATTTCAAGTGAAAGCAGCTTTAGAGGACTTCCTGGGAGAAATGACAGCTGGGTAGATATGGTTTCCCAAGTCCTTTCACCAAGCTAAAGAATATATGGCTGTGGTGAAATACAACTCAGCAAAAAAAGCTGTGGACTGGCTCCGTACCGTTGCTGGCCACATTCACTTGTCCACGTGTTTGTGGTTAGGCGGTCCTTTCCAGTAAGTGCACTGGGGAGGGCACGGGTAATGTTGTGGGATCCGTGCTTGTGGAAGGCGGAGATGATACCGGGAAAAATAGTGGCGGCTGGGGACCGAGTATGGATACCCAGTCGCCGCCGCCGCCATAAGATTGTGGACAGCTTCAGCCTCCACGAGCCTAAAAGGCCACATTTCAAGTGCAAGCAGCTGTCAAAAATTTGGCAGTATAGTATTGCAGCCTGTGGGAGGGTGGGTGGCTGGCTGCATACTTGAGCTTGCATTCCAAGGAATGGGGTAGGGACAACTGAACGCTGCAGTGGGACAAGGACGTGGACGGTGATTGTTGCAAGTCTGCAATGACAGGTGCATGGTGGGAGGCATCTTTGCATGCGCCAAGGATCACTTATGATGGGCACACTTTTAGGCAGTGACCTCGGAATCAGAAATGCTTCCAGAGGTCTTCCCCATGCTGTTCCCATGTCTTTTTAGCACTGTATGCATGTGTCTGATGATGTGTCACACACCACATGGGCAGATAAGGTTGTAAAATGTTAAAATGACGTTTCTCAGTGAATGCATTTGTCTTGGTTGAAAGCAATGCAAAAGTGCAAAAACGTATCAAAAAAGCTATGTGTGAACATAGCCCAAGGTGTGGAGGAGTAATTTTTGTTTTGGTTATTTATTTTGCCTTATATACAAGTCATTTCCCAGGAAAATCCATTTTGGTTTCGTTTTTGTATGTTTTATTGTGAGTGCGTAAAAGTGGCATAATACTCTGACAACGTTGTTGACAGCAGTGAGCTGGGAGTCAGAAATGCTTCCAGGGGTCTTCCCCATGCTGTTCCCATGTCATTTGAGCACTGTTCCCGTCGATTTGGGCAATCTTTAGGCCCTCTGCAGACTGCCGGGGGGAGCCACCTAAAAAATACTCAAGTTTCCCATAGACTTACAATGGGCTCGTTGCTCGGGTCGAGCACTCGAGTATTCCAATTTGCTCGACCCGAGCAACGAGTACCTGAGCATTTTAGTGCTCGCTCATCACTAGAAGTTAACCATTTGGCTGATTTAATGTAAGCTAAATTCTTATGATCAGTGACCACAGTGACTTCATGAACCATCCCCTCCAAAAAATGTCTCCATTCCTCAAAAGCTAATTTAATGGCGAATAATTAATGATTCCCAACATCACAATTTCTTTTGGCTGACGAAAATTTTCTAGAAAAAAATGCACATAGTTGCAGGTTGGTCAGAGTTTTGGGCACCTGAGATAATACGGCCCCTACCCCGACCTCTGAAGCATCTTCCTCCACAATGAATGGTTCTTGGATATCAGGTTCTACTAGGACTAGAACAGACATAAAACACTCTTTCAATTTTTAAAACGCCCTAATAGCATCAGGTGACCAAACCTTGAGATCCACCACTTTAGGTATGAGATCTGTAAGAGGTTTAGCAATCTGAGAGAAACCGCTAATGAACTTTCTATAATAGTTGGTGAACCCTAAAAAGTGTTGCAATGCTTTAAAATCACTAGGTTGAACCCAATGTAATATGGCCTACACCTTCCCAGTATCCATTGTAGGGATTTGTACTCACTGTGCCGCATTGGAGGTAGGCACAGGTTCACACAGTGATGCAGTCCGCGGGTTCAAACAAACTGGTGGTTTATTTACTGTCCATACACCAGTGAGGAAACAAAAGTAACAGCCTTTTCCTGGCACAAAAAGGAATAACAGAACAAAGCTCAAAATAAGAAGTCCATGCAGCACAGCCTCAGCCGTTTAAACAAAGTGCCTTCCTCTGCCTCCAGCAGAGTCTGAGCAGCACATGCAAGGTCTGCTCACCTTGCTCAACACACACAGACTGAGACAGGTGCAGCTGTCTTAAATCAGCCTTCCAAGACCTGGACTGGAGGTAAGTGAGCAGCTGTTCCCCCCCAACTCTTTCAGCTGCTCGTAAAACCTGGCCTTGTAATCCGGGCCCATTAAATTACTCTCAGCGCTATGTGTGCTGGAGCCTGCTTCTCCGTGTCCTACATCACCGAAGCCTGGCACTTCGGCGACACATACCTCTCGACCACAACCTGTCCGGCAGCCACCTTACATACCCCCCCATCTGCCCAAAGCCGGGGGGTTTGACACCTTCTGTCACCATTCAATAAACCCTTGACAAGGCATCAGCATTCCCATGTTGTTTCCCAGGCCTATGCTCTACCCGGAAACTAAAATCTTGTAGAGCCAGGAACCACCTATTCACTCTTGCATTGTTCCCCTTCTTTTCTCGCATCCACCTCAGTGGGGCATGGTCTGACACTAACCTGCACCTTCTACCTAACAGGTAATACCTCAGAGTGTCTAACGCCCACTTAATGGCCAAACATTCTTTTTCTACAATGGAGTACTTCTCACAAGTGGAGAGTTTCTGACTGATGTATATTACAGGATGTTCTTCTCTGTTAATCTCCTGGGACAAGACTGCTACCAGCCCGATATCCGATGCAACTCTTTGGAGAAGTTGGGTGTCACCAAGACTGGCTGTTTACAGAGGACCAGTTTCAATTCCTGGAAGGACGCTTCTGCTTCCGGGGACCACTTGGTCATAGCTGACTTTGTCCCTTTCAGAAGATCCGTCAGCGGGGCTGCTATCAGCGCAAAGTTAGGGACAAATCTTCGATAGTAGCCCACAATGCCTAGAAACGCCCTGACCTGCTTCTTCGAGAGGGGCTGTGGCCAGTTCAAGATCGCCTCGACCTTATTTATTTGTGGTTTTATTTCCCCTCTACCAACCACGTACCCTAGGTACTTGGCTTCCTCCATCCCCATAGCACATTTCTTCGGGTTGATAGTAACGCCCGCATTCGTTAGGGCATCAAGTATGGCTTGAACTTTGTCCAGATGACTTTCCCAGTCCAGGCTGAATATGACGATGTCATCTAGGTAGGCCGCTGTATACTTTTTGTGGGGTGCTAAGATCCGGTCCATGGCTCTCTGGAAGGTGGTCGGAGCTCCCTGAAACCCAAACGGCATCCTGAATTATTGATAACATCCGTCTGGTGTCGAGAAGGCTGTCTTCTCCTTGGCCTCTTTGGACAGGGGAATTTGCCAATATCCTTTGGTGAGGTCCAGAGTGATGATGTACCGAGCGGGTCCTAGCCTTTCGATAAGCTCATCTACCCTAGGCATTGGGTAGGCGTCGAACTTCGAGACCTCGTTCAGCTTCCTATAGTCATTGCAAAACCGCCATTCCCCATCTGGTTTCGGCACTAAGACTATAGGACTGGACCATCCACTTTTGGACTCTTCAATAACTCCCAGGTTAAGCATCCGCCTCACTTCTTTTGAGAACACCTCTCTGCGGGTCTTTGGGATCTGGTATGGTTTTAGATTGACGCGAACATGAGGCTCTGTGAGTACCTCATGCTCTATGAGCTGAGTGAGTCCTGGCAACTCCGAAAACAGGTCTTTATTTCGCTGTAGCAACTCTATGCACTGTTGCTTTTGAGCACGTGACAGTGACTCTGCCACCTTGACCTCTTTCACATCGGCTTCAGCCTCCGCCACTAAACAGGGAGCTTCCACGGGCTCTCTATCTTGAGTTAACATGGTCAATTTGGTAGGGCTTCCTCTTCCCTGGTTGGTGGATTTTATAGTTGACTTCCCCCACTTTCTCTTCCACCTCATAGGGGCCCTGCCACTTGGCCATGAACTTGCTCTCCACTGTGGGCACTAGCACAAGCACTCGATCTCCTGGGTTGAACGGTCTCACCCTGGCCGACCTATTATACACCCTGGACTGTGCCTCTTGTGCCTTGAGGAGGTGCTCCCTCACAATGGGCATCACATGGGCAATCCTCCCTTGCATCTGGGCAATTTGCTCCACCACGCTCCTATAGGGAGTGGTCTCAGCTTCCCAGGACTCTTTCGCCGCATCCAGGATTCCTCGAGGGTGTCGTCCATAGAGTAGTTCAAATGGGGAGAAACCTGTGGAAGCTTGGGGAACTTTCCTGATGGCGAACAACAGATAGGGAAGCAGACAGTCCCAGTCTCGGCCATCCTTTTCCACTGCTTTCCTCAACATTGCTTTCAAGGTTTTGTTAAACCTCTCGACCAGTCCGTCTGTCTGGGGATGGTACACGGAGGTTCTCAGTTGTGCAATCTGCAATGTCTTGCACAATTCCCTCATGACTTTCAACATAAATGGAGTTCCTTGGTCTGTTAGGATCTCCTTAGGCAACCCCGTTCTTGAAAACATGTGGACTAACTCCCGGGCTATACACCTGGCGGAGGAGTTTCGTAGTGGTACGGCCTCCGGATACCGTGTAGCATAATCTAATACTACCAGGATATACTGATGCCCACGGGCGGACTTGACCAGAGGTCCCACTAGATCCATTGCTATGCGTTCAAATGGAACCTCGATGACGTGTAGGGGCACTAGGGGACTGCCAAAGTGGGCCACGGGGGAGGTTATCTGGCATGTGGGGCAGGAACGACAATAACTCTTTATTTCTCTTAAGCAACCTGGCCAGTAGAATCTCTGGAGGATCCATTCCTGAGTCTTGTCTGCACCCAGGTGACCACCCAACACATGAGAATGAGCCATGTCTAACACCCTGCGTCTATAGGGCCCTGGCACCAGCAACTGTTCTATTACCTCACCCCTTGGCTTGGTTACTCTGTACAGCAAATCCCCATTCACACGAAAACGAGGGAACCGAGTGTTAGCCCCCGGTTCCTGAGGCACCCCATTTAACACAGTAACATTTTCAAAGGCCCCTTTCAGAGTTAAATCCCTGAGTTGGGCAGTTCCAAAGTTTCCCTTGGACACCTCCAGCTCAGGGATATTGGCCTCAGGGGATGTTGCCTCATCCTCATCGCCCACAAACACACACATGGGAAACTCATCTACCATGTTCTGCGGGTAAGTTTCCTTAGGGGGGATCTGGCTGTCATCCGAGCAATCAGGTGTCCCCTCTTTCCCCCACATTTCCCAGAATAATGCAAAGTCACGTCCAATTATTATGGGATGCAATAGGTCCTTAATCACTGCCACTTCATGAGATGTGGTGCCACAGTCCGTGTTTACATCCACCTGGGCCACAGGATAGTTCTTAGCGTCCCCATGGATACACCGGACACCCACCACCTTCCAAGGAACCAGTTGATGAGGGAGTGTGGCCCTTATCAGGGTCACCAAACTTCCTGAGTCCAATAGTCCAGAGACTTGTACCCCGTTTACTGACACTGAGCATCCCTGAGGGCCCTCGCCATGTTGAGGAACCGCGCTGCAAGCGGGGTAGGCAAAATAGGAGCAACATCGGCCCATGTTGCAGTCCATTGGCTCAGAGTTTATGGGACACCGGGCGGCAATATGGCCAGGGGTATGACATCTCCAACAAACTATATTATGGGGTGTAACCTTGGGCAGCAACTCAGACCCCTCCTGAACTCTAGGACGTCCCCCAGGTGTGGCTCTAGCTCCCTTCTTTTCGGTGTCCGCCGCCTTTAGGGAACCCCAGTATTGAGAGGCTACGACCCCTTGTTTTCCCAACGAACTCTCAACCGCCTCGTATCTTTCCACCAACCCCACCAAGTCATCGGCATTATGGGGATCTACCTGGGCAACCCAGGATTGCACCGACTTCAGAAGAGAGTGTATAAACCTGTCTATAACGACCTTCTCCGCCATCTGTGCTGGAAAGGAAGATTCAGGATGCAACCACTTTTGGACCAGGTGTAGGAGGTTGAACATCTGGGACTGGGGAGGTTTGTCACTGCAATAGGCCCAGTGGTGCACCCGTTGCACCCTGATAGTCAGAGTCACTCCCAAGCGTGCCAAGATCTCAGTTTTCAACTTAACTTACTCTTTCACGTCCTGCAAGGCCAAGTCATAATAGGCCTTCTACGGCTTGCCTGCCAAATACGGCGCTAGTACCTCCACCCACTGCTCTGGAGGCAATTTCTCCCGCTCTGCCACTCTCTCAAAGACCATCAGGAACGCCTCAACGTCATCACCCGGGGTCATCTTTTGTAATGCTCTTCTTATCGTCTTCCTGATGTGTGAGTCATCACCTGGATTTGAGGATGTGGCAGTTGTCCTGTCACGGATCTGCTCTGCCAGGATTTCAATTTGTCTTTGCTGCTGTTGGATCTGCTGCATCAGAAGCTTTTTGTTTCCTGCTGCTGCTCCTGTTGCTGCTGCAGCTGCTCCCGATGCTGCTGCTGCATGCTCTGCTGGCTCTGCTGCATGCTCTGCTGGCTCTGCAGGTACTGCTGCTGGAACTGCGCCTGCTGGGCCTGCTGTTGCTGAAGTTGCTGCGCTTGTTGCGCCTGCTGTGCCTGCATCAGATGTTTAAGCAGGTCTCCATTTTATCCGGCGACACTTGCTGGTTTATGGCTGACTTCACCCAGTACATATACTGTACATCTACATGTAGCAGTCACACTGCCGCTTGAGATCTGTTCCCACATTCTCCACCAATTGTAGGGATTTGTACTCACTGAGCCGCGTTGGAGGTAGGCACAGGTTCACACAGTGATGCAGTCCGCGGGTTCAAACAAACTGGTGGTTTATTTAGTGTCCATACATCAGTGAGAAAACAAAAGTAACAGACTTTTCCTGGCACAAAAAGGAATAACAGAACAAAGCTCAAAATAACAAGTCCATGTGACGCGCCCCCTGGGCCGAGTGTGCGCGTGTGTGGGATACCCGGAGCCGGGTCTCCAGGGGTTGTAGTTTCCGTGGCGGTGACCCAGTCCCGTGGCTCAGGGTGGTCAAACCAGTGGCAGTCTTTATAGGGTTTTTGTGGTTTAATGTCCGACTACGCCACCCGTGGATTGCGGTCAGGGTGTACTGCCACTGCGAGGCAGACCGCTGAGGCTGGTGTGGTGTGCGCAGCAAAGGATGGGATAGCTCCCCACGGGAAGAGTATAGCCTCAGGGCAGGGAATGTGGATGATGGGAGTGATGGTGCGCGGGCGTCCCAGTACTAGTAGTGCTGTATGCGGTGAGAAAGCAGGAACGACTCAGAGTCTTTGCAGTGCAGTTCAGGGTCTTTACTGATGATATTAAGGCAGACCTTCCGGGGAGTACTGGCTAGCATAAGGGGCCTGGTCAGTCTGCGAGCAAGCAGGAGTTCCCCTGGCCAGGTGGAGTTGTAGGCCTCCCCGTCTATCTGCACTCTTCCTGGCTACCTTGCTGTAAGCGAGTGGAAGTAGCCCACGTCCCTGAGTATACCGTGTGGTGCTCACCCGTATGGCTGGTGACTTGGGGCCTTCTGATAGCCTCCGCTCCTCGATGGCGGTGCTGGTCCCTTCCTTGTGACTGAGCCTCCGGGCTTCTATGGCCAGAGGACCTGGAATCCCCTGCCGGCTGGTTTCTGCTGCTGGACTTAGAGGTTCCCACAGCCTCGGACTCCGTTGTCCGGTCGTAGTCTCTTCAGCCAGGACGAGCAATATATCTGCTTCCAGTCCCTGGCACTCAGCTCCTGCTCCTACAGAGCTCCTAGCTGTTTCTCGCCCTGTGTCTGGAACTTCACTCCAGGCTCTGACTCGCTAATCCCGCCCCAGACCCAGTTTATAAGGGCAGATTCCTCCCCTCCCAGGACTGGGCAGGAGGTGTTGCATGCTAAGGGCTCCTGACCAGGAAACCTCCCACTTGCTCTCAGACGTAATATTTCTATTACTGTGGTAACAAGACCCCTGGGGTGCCACATTCCCCCCTAGTAAATTTTAGTACTCCGGGATTAAACACATTTTTAAGAAAACATAAGTACAGGGTATAAACAATAATACAACAACATATGTACAAGAAGCTGTAGTCTTTAGAGGTCACGGCGTGTCCGTAACCGGGTGTCCATGTCACCCAACAAGGTGAAGTCTTGGAACAGAGTAGGGGACCTGTCCAAAGCAAACCCCAAACGCTGACCCTGGGCGTGGCTGCAAGGCTGAGGCTAGCTACTTTGGACCACAAGGAGGCCACGCCAGACAGGTTTTTCTCTTCCGCGGCCATCTTCGCAAGAGGCACCAAGGTGCAACTATCTACAATGTAGTTCCGGTTACTCAGCGTCCATAACCTGTCAGTCCAAATAAACCTGCAGGGTAACTAGAGAAACATAATTAGTAACCAGGTAACAAAAACATAAACCTTTTTCAACATTGGCACTTTACAAGCAAATTCACATTATATTTTAGATTCTCCAGCGAGCGGGCATCTGTCCTCTAGTGCTCCTGGTGGACCTACGTAACCCACTATCTGATTGTGCACTACAGGGTGTAGGAGGTGTTACGGGCAGGCCTGGCAGCTTTCTGCGTACTCTTTGGCTTACTAGGGGCACGGCTGGCTCACTACTAGCAGAGGGTTGATTCTCCTGGGCTGCTGGTATGTATTCTTCTGCCTCTTGGGCCGGCTGCTCTTCTGACACTACCTGTTCTTCTGTAGGCCCTTGAGGGGCTGGCTGGAGAAGGGTGAGGACGGGTACCACGACTGCGTTGTTGATTTGAGTCCAGGACCGGGGAAAGTCTCCGAGTATGGTACTGATCATTTCTTCCCTTTCCTCTGCGGGTTGAGGGTTCTCTTGATCTTCGTCAGGGCTTTGCAGCTGCTCGGGACACTTTTTCAGGTGGTCTCTGGAGACAATGGCTGTGGTCTCTCCTCCATCCTTACTGATTACACAGACTTTTGGGTTATCATGACTTGAAGGCAGTACTGTGTATGGGTCCTTCTCCCACTGGTCGTCCAACTTGTGGAGTCGCCTCTTTCTCTTCAAGACCTGCTCTCCAGGTACCAGGGGAACAGCGGGAGCATGCTGGTTATAAGTCTTCTCTTGCCTTTCTCTTGCTTGAGACAGACTCCGCTCAACGCTCTCCTGCACTTTCCGATACTGCTGCTGCCGTTCTGTATCCCAGTCTGCCTCTGGCGAGGTGTCCTCAGGTGTCAGGACTCCCATATCCAGGTCAATAGGCAGCTTACCAGGTCTTGCTCTCATTAGGTAAGCCGGGGCACAGTTGGTGGAACCTACAGGGATGTGATTATATAAGTCCACCAGATCAGGCAGTTTTTCAGGCCAGAGACTGCGTTCTTCCAGGGGCAACGTTTTTAGCAAGTCTATCACCACCTGGTTCATTTTCTCACATAGTCCGTTAGTCTGAGGGTGATAGGGCGTTGTTCTTATCTTCCTGCAGCCATACAGATTGCAGAACTCTTGGAAGACCTCCGCTTCGAAGGTTGATCCTTGGTCCGTCAGCACTTGCTCCGGATACCCGTGTGGACGGCAGAAGTGCTGCTGGAAGGCTCTAGCTGCTGTTTGAACCGTTAAGTTCTTGACAGGGACCACCACCAGGAACCGGGAGTAGTGATCTACGATTGTGAGGGCGTAGACGTACCCAGATTTGCTTGGAGCCAGTTTCACATGGTCCAGGGCTACCAGTTCCAATGGCTGTCTGGTGATGATGGGCTGCAGGGGAGTCTTATGGCTGGCGCGGTCCTTCCTTCTTAGGTTGCACGGGCCACAGTCTCTACACCACCTCTCGATGGCTCCTCTCATGCCTACCCAGTAGAACCGTCCACGCAACAGGAACTCCAGCTTCTTCCATCCGAAGTGTCCTGCTCCGTCATGGTATGCCTCCAGAACCATAGCCGCGTCTCGTCTTGGGACCACTACCTGCCAGGTCAGCTCATGTGTTCTAGAGTTGACCATTCTCCGGAACACATTCTCCTTGTAAAGAAACAGTCTACTTTTCTCCTTCCACAGTTGCTTGGTCTCCTCCGGAGCGTTTAGGTCAAGACGGACATCAGCTTGTGTCAGCATTTCCTTCACCAGACGGATTGTGGGATCACTGTCTTGTGTCTCCGCCCAGCTGTAGTGGGGTAAGGGATTGAACGTGGCAGAGCGCCTGTCCCGTACACGGTGGGAATACAGGTTAATCCCATGACGGTGGAACGCAGGGAGTTCGACTTCTTCCAGTTCTTCTGGATCTTCCCCTACGTCCGGTAAGTTTGGCATTCTGGACAGGGCATCCGCATTGGCATTTGAGCGTCCCGCCCGGTATTTGATGGTGAATTCATAGTTGGACAGGCGGGCCATCCATCTCTGCTCCAGGGCACCAAGTCTTGCAGTGTCCAGGTTTGTCAATGGGTTGTTATCCGTGTACACGGTGAACTTGGAAGAGGCAAGGTAATGCTTGAAACGTTCGGTCACTGCCCACACCACTGCCAGGAACTCTAGCTTGAATGAGCTATAATTCTCAGGGTTTCTCTCTGTGGGCCGTAGTTTTCAGCTGGCGTAAGCGATTACCCGTTCTTTCCCCTGCTGGATCTGGGACAGTACGGCTCCTAGCCCGATGTTGCTCGCATCCGTGTGGAGGATAAAGGGCTAGCTGTAGTCAGGGTACGCCAGGATTTCATCCCCCGTGAGGGCCATCTTCAGCTGGCGGAAGGACTCCTCTTCCAGCTTTTCCCACCTGAAGGGCGGCTTCTGGGTTTTGGCCTTCCTGGATTGACCTATCAGGAGGTCCTGCATAGGAGCTGCCATTTTGGTGAAACCGGGAATGAATCTTCGGTAGTAGCCTACCAAACCCGAGAAACTGCCGCACTTCCTTTATGCTGGAGGGTCTTGGCCAGTCTTTAATCACGGTGATCTTATCGGGGTCGGGAGCCACTCCGTCAGCACTCACCACATGTCCCAGGTACTGCACCTTTGGTTTCAGCAGGTGACACTTGGAGGGTTTCACCTTTAGGCCGTAGCTTGCCAGGGCGTCAAACACTTCTGCCAGGTGTTTCAGATGGTCCTCGTAGGTTTTGGAATAAACGATGACATCGTCCAGGTATAACAGGACCGTCTCGAAATTCCGGTGTCCCAGACAGCATTCCATCAACCGCTGGAAGGTTCCTGGTGCGTTGCAGAGCCCGAACGGCATACAGTTGAATTCGCTGAGACCCATCTCAGCGAATGCAGTCTTCTCCTTGTCTGCCTCTGCTACAGGAACCTGCCAGTACCCGCTAGTAAGATCCAAAGTGGAGAAGAAGTTAGCAGATTTTAATGCAGCTAAAGATTCTTCTATTCTAGGTAACGGGTACGCATCTTTGTGTGTGATACGGTTGACCTTTCTGTAGTCCACACACATTCTCATTGTGTTGTCCTTCTTTTTCACTAGAACTAGTGAAGCTGCCCAGGGGCTACAGCTGTCCCTGATTACCCCAGCCTCCTTCATGTCCCGCAACATCCCCTTTGCATGCTGATAGTGTGCAGGGGGTACAGGTCGGTATCTTTCCTTTATGGGTGGATGGTCTCCTGTGGGGATGTGATGCTCTACCCCCTTTACTCGCCCGAAGTCTAGCGGGTGTTTACTAAAGACTCTTTCATACTCCTGAACCACCCGGTAGACTCCCTGTTTTTGGTGTGAGGTTGTGGAGTCAGGACCCAAATGCAGTTGCTGACACCAGTCCTCCATTTGTTTCTTAGAGCCGTTACCTTCCTCTGGTTGAGATGGAGGCAAGGGTTCTACGGCCTTTACAGAATTTTGGCTTATGGTGAACAATTTGGCTAGCGTGGCATACCGGGGCAGGTGTACTTCTCTCTCCCCGATATTTACGATGCAGACAGGTACCCTCCCATGGCGTACATCGACCACTCCCCGTGCTGTCAAAATGGTGGGCCTACTGTCTGAGTAGACGGGCTCTACCATTGCTTGGTAGTCTCTACCTCTTAGACCAATAGCTGCCCGGCACCATATCATCATCTCACTTTTCGGGGGCATGGCAATAGGGAACGGGTCACACATTCTCACGCTACCAATCTCACAACCAGATAATTCCACCTGTTGCCGTTTCATCAGTGCCCGGATCTCTTTTTGGAGGACACGCTGCTGGCTGGAACTGGCGTTCTTGGCAACCTGCTGTAAAATGAGAATTACCTCTGCAAGACAATTTTCAATCACGTTAGTTCCCAAGGTTATTCTAGGGTGACTCTCATGACGGTCAATGTCCACAATAATCAGTCCTTGTGCCGCCAGTTCGACCTTACCGACCTTAATGGTCACCTCTTTGAACCCCACCTGCGGCACGGGCTGACCATTGCTGGCGATGATACTCAGGTCGTCATCTGGGTAGCGGGTTATGTCCGAGTCATTCCAGTACCGCTTAAAGAGCACGTACGGGATGGTAGTCACCTGTGACCCAGTGTCTAGTAGGGCACTCATAGGAATGCCATCCAGTACCACAGGCAAGACCGGACGTCCCCCTACGTATTTATCACGCCAGCTCGATGGGCCTGATGATCTTATGCCTGGGGGTTGGCCCTCTGCCCCAGGTTGTGCCTGTTTAAATGACAGTACCTTGCCATATGTCCGGGTTGATTGCAGCAGCGACAGATGGGTTGTCCGTCCTCGTTGTATCTGTCGCTGGGTCTTCCTCTGGACGATGGGATCCTCCTCTGTCGGTGCCACGGGACGTCCTCCGGACTGGTGGCCAGCTTGATCCTTCCTGGAGGAGAGACCTGTAAAGACTGCACAGTTCGGGTTAGCGCGGCTACGCTTTTAGTTAGCTCTTGGACCTGATGGTGCAGGTCTGTAGCCGGGTTGTTGTCCAAAGCCTGCGCACCAGCTCCTATAGGCTCTGCAGACAAGGGCGCCGCCTCCTGGTGATAGGTAATAGCAGGGCGCCGGTGGGTTACAGCTCTACCCGGTGCCGGTTCTCTGAGCACCTGGATGGCTCTGTCTTTGAACTTTGCAAAGTCTAAACCAGGGTTCTGCAAGGCCATTGCACGTAACTGGGTTCGGTGGGCGTTGGACAGCAGACCCTCAATGAATTGCTCAGTTAACAGTTCATCTGCATTCCGCACACTGTCAGGGTCTGTCTGTTTAATGGCTCCCAGGGCCTCTTGCAAACTCAAAGCATAATCTCTTATACTGTCTTGGGCCCGCTGCTTGCACCCATAAAATCTCATTTTGATCTCAGCTGAGGTGCGGGTATCAAAAGTGTCCATCAGACGGGCCAAGATCTCCTTTACGGTCTCCTTGTCCCGGACTGACTAGGACTTCACTTCACGCTGGGCTGCGCCGGTTAGCTGGCCTATCAATATGCTCACTTTCGGGCCCTCCGTCAGGGGGTATACCTTAAATAGGCTGTACAGTCTCTCTTTAAAGTCGCTTAGGGTATGCGACTCCCCTGAGTATTGGGGCAGCCAGGCCGCTCCGGGGATGTAAGGCATTGTAAATGGCATCACCGCTGCTGCAGCGGCGCTGGTGGTAGAGGGTCCCTCCGTGTCCGTCATCTTCCTCCCCCCTAGTTAAGTGTGGCCTACCTTCCGACGATCCTCTTCTGTAGGCCGCGGCTCCGCTGGTGCTGCTCCGGACGAGGACCTTGCATCGCGTCCTGGTGACGTCAGCGTCGCTCTCTCTCCCTTCCAGGACCTTGCGCAGCGTCGGTGCGTGGGGCGGAGCTTCGGGTCTCGCGCGCTTTCGGCTTCCACGCCCCTCTTCTTCCCGCGCGGCGTCCCGAAGATGGCGTCCGATGGCGGGAAAACGACTGCGGATGGCGGGAAAACAGCTGCGGATGGCGGGAAACTTTTGAAGATGGCGGGAAACAGCTCCGGATGGCGGGAACCTTCACCACGGCAGGTATGACAGTCTTTTGAAGGCACGCAGTAACCGGTGGTTGCGGGCACGAAATCCTGCCGACTACGCCAAAGTTGACGCGCCCCCAGGGAATGTGGATGATGGGAGTGATGGTGCGCGGGAGTCCCAGTACTAGTAGTGCTGTATCCGGTGAGAAAGCAGGAACGACTCAGAGTCTTTGCAGTGCAGTTCAGGGTCTTTACTGATGATATTAAGGCAGACCCTCCCGGGAGTACTGGCTAGCATAAGGGGCCTGGTCAGTCTGCGAGCAAGCAGGAGTTCCCCTGGCCAGGTGGAGTTGTAGGCCTCCCCGTCTATTTGCACTCTTCCTGGCTACCTTGCTGTAAGCGAGTGGAAGTAGCCCACGTCCCTGAGTATACCGTGTGGTGCTCACCCGTATGGCTGGTGACTTGGGGCCTTCTGATAGCCTCCGCTCCTCGATGGCGGTGCTCATCCCTTCCTTGTGACTGAGCCTCCGGGCTTCTATGGCCAGAGGACCTGGAATCCCCTGCCGGCTGGTTTCTGCTGCTGGACTTAGAGGTTCCCACAGCGTCGGACTCCGTTGTCCAGTCGTAGTCTCTTCAGCCAGGACGAGCAATATATCTGCTTCCGGTCCCTGGCACTCAGCTCCTGCTCCTACAGAGCTCCTAGCTGTTTCTCGCCCTGTGTCTGGAACTTCACTCCAGGCTCTAACTCACTAATCCCGCCTCAGACCCAGTTTATAAGGGCAGATTCCTCCCCTCCCAGGACTGGGCAGGAGGTGTTGCATGCTTAAGGGCTCCTGACCAGGAAACCTCCCACTTGCTCTCAGACGTAATATTTCTATTACTGTGGTAACCAGACCCCTGGGGTGCCACACATGCAGCACGGCCTCAGCCGTTTAAACAAAGTGCCTTCCTCTGCCTCCAGCAGAGTCTGAGCAGCACATGCAAGGTCTGCTCACCTTGCCCAACACACACAGACTGAGACAGGCGCAGCTGTCTTAAATCAGCCTTCCAAGACCTGGACTGGAGGTAAGGGAGCAGCTGTTTCCCCCAGCTCTTTCAGCTGTTCGTAAAACCTGGCCCTGTGATCCGGGCCCATTAAATTCCTCTCAGCACTATGTGTGCTGGAGCATGCTTCTCCGGGTCCTACATCACTGAAGCCTGGCACTTCGGGGACACATACCTCCCGTCCACGACCTGTCCGGCAGCCACCTTACACCATCTTAAACCCTTCAGTAGATAAATTGAACCCCAGAAACTAAATTTCCTGAACAGAAAAAAACACATTTTTCTAATTTAGCAAACAAAGAGTTCTCCATAAACCTTTATAATACTGCACGTACATTTTCCTTGTGGGAATCTGAATCAGAAGAAAAAATTAGGATATTATCAAAGTAAATTACAATAAACCTTCCACTGAAATCAGAAAATGTAACATTCATAAAATTTTGAAATACTGCAGGTGCATTGGTTAACCCAAATGGCAGGACAAGATTCTCAAATAAACCCTCCGACGTTAAAAATGTTGTTTTCTACTTATCACCCTTCCGGATGCGTATCAAATTGTAAGCTCCTCGAAGATCAAGTTTAGAAAACCACTTAGCCTCTGTAAGCTGATTATAAAGGTCTGGGATGAGTGGAAAGTGGGTACATATTCTTAACCATGATTTGGTTCAGTTCTCACAAATCAAGGCAAGGACGGAGGCCACCATCTTTCTTTTTAACAAAGAAAAACCCTGCAGCTAGAGGGGAGGAAGAAAGACGGATATGACCTTGCCTGTTCATTAACAGTTTTTCATGGTTGTAAATTCAGGCCCAGACTAATTGTAAAGGCAAGCTTTACATAACTTGGCATTGGGGACAAGATTAATAGCGCAATCATAGGGACAATGAGGAGGTAGTATCTCCAACTCTTTTTCTGAAAACACATCTCTGAAGTCTTTCAGGTACCCCGTCAGGCCCTCCAGACTAGCAGAGCACATTTGTACCGAATTTAGACATTTCTTTTGACAATAAGGGCTCAACTTTACAAACTCCTATTGACACCAATCAATAAAAGGATTGTGAATAAGCATACATGAAAGTCCCAGTACCAACCCAGCAGGCAAATTTTCCAAAAAAAAACCAGGAGATAGATTCAAAGTGAAGTGCTCCCACTTGGAGCATGAATTTTACCATTACCTGTTTGACCCAATTCCGGAGTAATGGAATTTTTTCAAAGGCAAAAATTTGAATGGGTCTTTCCAACCTACCAGTCTCTAATCCTATTTTCAAAACCAAACCCGAATCAATAGAGTTAGCTGCAGACCCATAGTCAATGAAAGCCAATGTTGATAACACTTGATTCTTCAAGGATATCATAGTATTAAGTAGTACTTTTTAAGAGGAGGAAAAAGGTACTTGGAAGTCTGGATGACCTCCTGTTAGAACCCTCCTGTTTGTTTTTTCCATCTTGTTTTGCGGTCATGTGACCATCTGCCTTTATATTCCAGCTCTGCCTTTTTGGCTGTGTTGGACTTCAGTGTTGTTTGACTGTTTTGCTAACCATGTGTTTCTGTGCCTAAATCTCTCAGTTCGCTTGGTCCTTTTTGGACCTCTAGTACCTTTTTGTCAGTTAACCTTTTGTGTTCTGCAACCACCTTCTCTGTTCAGGAGGTGTCCCATTTTTGGTTCCAGTCCTTAGTTCTTTTAGGGACCCCTTCCCTTTATTCTATAGGTCTTCTTTCAGACTAGCCTAGGACTAAGGCGGGTCTGTTGCTATGAACAGGCAGCCCGCTACATCGTAGGGATTCAGCTTAGTCTTACTGTAGGGAAAGCTTTCCCATTCTTTCCTTAGTACTTGTTTGCAGATCATAACACCTCCTCAACAATCACCCAGACCTAGGCGTTTCCCAATGATTTGCTTGAGGCCCAGTTGGGAAATTCTTTAGAAAATGTCCAGCAAGACCACAGTAGAGACAGAGTCCTAGATGGCACCGGTGTCTCCTTTTCACAGCACAAGAACTGGCAGCTCCAACCTCCAGCGACTCCACCTCAGGTAGACGAACATGTTTCGGGGGAATATAAGAGGTGACGTGCTGCTCCCCACGTCGCTCACGGATTCTGCAGTCCATTCATATGGGCTGAGTCATGGCATCCACCAAAGAGCAAGGGGAAGCATGAAGAGCCAGAGCGTCTTTCAGAGCTTCAGAAAGGCCCCTATAGAATTAGCACTTGAGGACTGCATCGTTCCACAGAACCTCAGTAGACCATTGCCAGAATTAGGTACTATAGTCCTCAGCAGTGCAGCTCCCCTGTGTTAAATTGATGATCTTAGCCTCTGCAACCTGGATTCTGTCAGTTTCGTCATAAATTACTCCTAAGGCGTCAAATAAGGTGTTGGTGTTGACAGAAAACTGTTCTGGGACTTGATGGGATAAAGAAAATGCCCAGGTCTGAGGTCACCCCCGTCAGGAGGGATATAATAATTCTTACCGGCTGGGACTCATTCCCTGAAGACCGAGGTCGCAGGGTAAAAAATAACTTACAGCTCTCCCTGAATACCCTAAACTGGTCTTTCTCATCTGAAAATTTTTCAGGAAGGGCCATAACAAGATTGGGATAAACCAACTGCATGTCAGAGGATACAGACATTGCAGCTGCAGCCTGCAGAGGAGAGCAAAGGGGCATAAAGCTAGATACCTTGGAATGATTCAAGATTCTGGAATTCTTTAGCCATATCCTGTATCATTTATGTCAGATTTGCCACCTGATCACAAAGTGTATAAATGGATCCATACTAGTAAAAAAGAAAAAATGTAATGGCCAGTTGTAATGTGATGTTGAGTCACTTCTCACGGGCAAGACGTGAAGCGGGAAGTCAAGAAGTTCGAGGTCAAATATCAGGAGGGTACGTCATAGACAAAAGGATAATACAAACGGATAGTCAAAGGCAAAGTCTGGGGTCAGAAAACCAAGGTCAGAGTGCATCAAGGCAAAAGGGGTAATACAAACGGGTAGTCAAAAAAGGCAAATCCAAGGTTCGGCAACAAAGATCAGAGTATCAGAATACAGAGCACAGAGCAAACACACCACTGAGTTAAAAGCTACAACTGGCAAGGTCTGATAATAGCCAGCGAGCTAAGAATCCAGGTAATCACCCAGAATGGGTGACATCTGGAAGACCCTGCAGGCCCAGCCAGATTGGGCAGCTGGGCTGTCAATCACAGTATCGACAACCCAGCACGCCCCTGCTTCAGATTGGGCAATTGGGCTGTCACTCACAATACTGACAGCTCAGCATGCCCCTATCCCATAGAGCAGTTGAGCTGTCACTCACAGTGTGGTGGAATCATGATAAATATGTTGTACATTGTTTTTTGTCAATTGTAATCAATCTCAACTAGCAGAAAAACTGAGACAAATTACAAGAAGTGGGGTGGGTATTTGTCTCTATTCTCATGCACAATGCGTGCTGGGAACTGACGAAAGGAAGTTCCAGCATCTATAGTGCTGGCAGAATGACAATAAAAAGGAACTGGCTGCAGAAACAATCATAATATTTAGGACAGCTCCTGGACATATTTGATGGGTATGTAAGCAGTTGTATTTGTTGTGGGTGATAAAGGCAGTGAAACCATGCTTTTACTCTAGATGTTTAGGAAAGGAAAGGTATGCTTAAAATTGTTTAATGCTGGATGCTAAATTTATATTAATTCATCATAATATATCATAATCTTTCTTACCAGATTCCACTAGTTGTATTTATTGCTAATTGTATTATTGAAAAGAACTAAACATTAATTAGAGTTGATTATTTAAGCTATAATAAAACTGAAATGTCAAAGGATCCAGGAGGACAAGCACTAGGGAATCTCCACTGGACAGAGCATGCTTGCAAGTGGCATTTTTTCTTGTACTGGATCACATGCACAATGAGTTCCTTTGGCACGGCCAGCAAGCTGAATGAATAAAGCAGTCATTAACTGCTTAGTCTCATGTACTGCAGTCAGTTCCTATGCAGAGTTCAGCAGTTGAGATGAGTTTTTCATAGGCTGCTGCGCTCTACATAAGCCGCACTAGCAACTGAAATGATAAAGCTCTCAGTATAATGAAGTGAGCTGTATCACATTGGTCACTGCCTGTGCAGAGTGCAATAGTAAGGGTTCATACTCACTTGTGAGTAAAACTGACGAGTGCAATCCAATAAAACATTGGATTGCACTCAGACCAATGTTAATCAATGAGTGACATCTCATCTGCGATTTTTTATCTCAGCTGAAATCGGGCTGAGAAAAAAAATCACAGCATGCTGCGTATTGCCGCGTATCCCGGACGAGACTCGCCAATACAAGTCAATGGGTGCATGAAAAAAATCGCATGGCACTCGGACCATGCAAGTGCTGTCCGATTTTCACGCACCCGTCTCTTTAAAAAAGCCGGCAATTCATCAGCCCTGTAAAGTTACAACACAGCGGTATCCGATAATTTAGAATAGAAAGAATAGATCTACACACATAGAATAGATAGAAAGATGTCAGTCACATACATAATTAGTACAGTGACAGTGTTGGTTACTGTACTTGTCATTTAGTGTAAAATTAAAGAATTTATTAAAAAAAAAAATTGGCGTGGGTTCCCCGTAATTTTAGTCTCTAGCGGAGGTTAAGCAGACGGCTGGGGCAGATGTTTGAAGTCTGGGAAGGGGGTAATACCCACGGAGCTTCCCAGGCTACTAATATCAGCCCCCAGCTGAATACCTAGCCTTTACTGGTTATTAAAATGGGGGACCCCCCAAAAAAATTGACATTGGGTCCCCCTATTTTAACAGCTAGCAAAGGCTAGATAGACAGCTGGGGACTGATATTAATAGCCTAGGAAGGGGCCATGGATATTGCCGGACACATGGAGTCTGTTCTTCACGTCGGAAAGGTGAGGATAAGGTTGGTTTATTATTTTACTTTTATTACAGGACACTTTGGATTCAGATGGAATGGGCGTGATGGTAAGTAGAGTTTAATTTAGAAGGTTAAAGGGTGTCTGTGTTTATTTCAAATAAAATATTTTATACATGGTGTGGGTGTTTTTATTTTACATTTTACTTACACTATGGGGCTAGTAATGGGGGTGTCTTATAGACGCCTCTCCATTACTAACCTGGGCTTGATGTCAGCTGGCATTATAAGCTGACATCAACCCCAACCCTATAAACCCACTGCCACCACCACAGGGCAATGGGTAGAGCGAGGTTAAGTGCCAGATTTGGCGCATCCTATGGATGCGCCATTTCTGGGGCGGCTGAGGGCTCCTGTTTCTAGCCTTGGAGTGGGACAATATTCATGGCCCCTTCCTAGGCTATTAATATCAGTCCCCAGCTGTCTGCATAGCCTTTGCTAGCTGTTAAAATAGGGGGACCCCATGTCATTTTTTTGGGCGGTCCCCAAATTTAATAGCCAGTAAAGGCTATGTATACAGCTGGGGGCTGATATTAGTAGCCTGGGAATCTCCATGGCTATTACCCCTTCCCAGGCTTCAAACATCTGCCCTAGCTGTTATGATCTGCAACATGAACCAAGGAAAGATAGGGGAAGGCTGTCCCTACAGTAAGACCAATCCGAATCCCCACGATGCAGCGGGCCGCCCCCTCCAAGCGAACAGACCCGCCTTAGTCCTCGGCTAGTCTGAACGAAGACCTACAGCATTAAGGGAGGGGTCTCCAAAAGAACCAAGGACCGGGACAAAAATGGGACACCCCCCAAACAGAGAAGTAGCTGCAGAACACAAAAAGACAAACAGACAACAAGGTACTAGAGGTTCCAGAAGGACCAAGCGAACTGACAGACAAAGGCACCGAAGCACCTGGCTAGAGAAACAGTCAAACACTGAAGTTCAGCACAGCCATAAGGGCGGAGCGGGAATATAAAGGCAGATGGTCACGTGACCGCAAAACACAAGATGGAAAAAACAAACAGGAGGGTTCTAACAGTACTCCCTCTTTTATGAGGATCCTCCGGATCCTCCAGGCCCAGGCCTATCCGGAAACCTCCTGTGGAAAGCTTTAACAAGCCTAGGAGCAGAGACATCATCCATCCTTACCCAGGAGTTGTCTTCGGGACCGAAACCCTTCCAGGAGACAAGATAAACCCTCGGACACAGGAAGATCAGTAATAAAATCCATTGTGAGATGCGTCCAAGGCGCACTAGGAACCTCCAGAGGGCAAAGCAACCCCGCAGCAGGAGTATGTGAAGCCTTTGACCTAGCACACACAGTACACTGATGCACCCACTTGATGACTTCCTTCTGCCATCCAGGCCACCAAAAACTGCGACTGATAAGTCTCTTAGTCTCCGAAATTCCTGGATGACCTGCCTACCGAGACTCATGACACTCCACAAACAAATCTCTCCTAAAGGCTCTAGGCACGAACAACCTCCCATGGGGAGTGTAAGATGGAGCCTCATCTTGAGCTTTCAGAATCCCATTCTCCAAAACGGAGTCCAATGCCGCCACCACAACTCCTTTCTGTAAAATGCTCTCCTCCTCCTAGGCACCGACCATAGGAGAGAAGCTGCGAGATAAAGCATCGGCTTTAACTTTCTTAGTACCAGGGATATAGGTAACAGAAAAATTCAACCGAGAAAAAGAAAGGGCCCACCTAGCTTGACGGGCATTCAAGCGCTTGGCAGCATCCAGTTAGATCAAATTCTTATGATCTGTGAAAGTTCAGTTCGGTTTCCGAAAATTTTTTCGAAAAGAAGGCACAAGGATGTACTCCACCCTTGTTCTCCTGAGACAAAACTGCTCCGACCCCCACCGATGAAGCATCGACCTCGACCAAAAAAGGCTTGGTCTCATCAGGCTGCATAAGGATAAGAGCAGAACTAAACCTCTCTTTGAGATACTCAAACGCTTCAATGGCCTCAGTAGTCCACTGGACCGTATTCGCACCTTTCCTGGTGAGATCAGTTAGAGGCTTAACAATTATAGAAAAATTCTTAATGAATTTCTGTAATAATTGGCAAAACCCAAAAATCTCTGTATAGATTTCAAACCAATAGACCTAGGCCATTCCTGCACAGCCTGAACCTTCACCGGGTCCATCTCAAAACCCTCACTGGAGACAATGTAGCCCAAAAAACTAATTTTCTGCACAGCAAACTCACATTTCTCCAGCTTAACAAAGAGTGAATTATCACTCAATAACTGCAAAACTTCACGTACATTCTGCCAATGGGACTCTAAATCTGGTGAATAAATCAAAATGTCATCCAAATACACAACCACATTCTTACCAATCAAAGGTCTCAGGATGTCATTAATAAGGTTCTGAAAAAATGCAGGTGCATTGGTAAGACAAAAGGCATCACCAGATTCTCAAAATGACCTACCGGAGTGTTAAAAGCAGTTTCCCATTCATCACCCTCCTTCACTCGTAACAAATTGTATGCCCCCCGGAGATCAATTTTAGAGAACCACTTGGCCCCCACCAACTGGTTAAACAAGTCAGGAATTAACGGCAATGGGTAGGAATTGAGTACGGTAATCTTATTAATTTCACGAAAATTCAAACATGGACGTAAACCCCCGTCCCTTTTTTTAACAAAGAAAAATCTAACTGCCACAGGCGACTTAGAAGGTTTAATGTGACCAGCAGCCAGGCTAGTCTGTATGTACTCCTCCAAGGCCTTACTTTCAGGAATAGTCAGATTAAACAAGCGACTCTTGGGAAGAGTAGCTCCCTGAACAAACTCAATGGCGCAATCATAATCCCTATGAGGAGGTAAAACTTGCGACTCCTCCTCTGAAAAAACCCTCCAAAAATCTTGAATAGGTGGGGGGATTTCCCTTTTTTCCACAGCCACAATGCGACCATTACAACATTTATCATAGCACTTCGGACTCCAAGACTTAATCACATTAGTAGACCAGTCCAGTAAAGGATTGTGCAGTTTTAACCAAGGCAAACCTTAAACGACCGGAGAGGGTAAATTATCTAATACAACCAAGTCCAAAATTTCTTGGTGAACTCCATTGATAGTGAGGGGAAATGCAGCAACCTTGTGAGTAATACATTTTAAGGGAGTGTTATCAATAGCAATCACAGAAATATGTGATGACAAAGGTTTGGATTTCAATTTAAGGTTTTCCAAAAACCCTTTATCAATCACATTAAGTGTTGAACCACAATCCACAAATACCTGAAATTCAATCAAATTTTCCGGCAAAGTAGTACTCCCAGAAAGAAATACTCCTGCAGAGCGTAACCTAGCTATACGGGCGTAACTGACCTTTTTTTTTTGTTTACTTAAACGAAGCTCACAATACTTAATCAAATGGTCAGCTTTACCACAATAAAGACACAATCCCTCGGCGAACCTCCGGTCTCTTTCCTGAGAGGAGAGCGACTTTGCCAGCACCTCTATCGGTTCTCCACTGTCAGAGCAGATTTTCTGGGGACTAGGACCTGACATTACAGGAGTCTTTACCTCATTCACCCTGGACCTCAGTCTCCTGTCCACACGAACAGATAACTGC
Source organism: Phyllobates terribilis (assembly GCF_046119375.1). Taxonomy (NCBI): domain Eukaryota; kingdom Metazoa; phylum Chordata; class Amphibia; order Anura; family Dendrobatidae; genus Phyllobates; species Phyllobates terribilis. The sequence continues at coordinate 796,908,426 of NW_027362761.1, forward strand.
ATGGCATCGTGCAGAGTCTCAGGTGCGGGGAATGCAATTAGCAAATCCTTAACCCTTTCACTCAGACCAGCAAGAAATAAACATTTCAGCACAGGATAATTCCATTTAACTTCTGAGGCCTATCTTCTGAAGTGTGTACAATAATTTTCAACATCACCTGACCCCTGAGTTCTGCTTCAGCAGATGAGATTCGATCAGGATCGTCATATAATAGCCCCATAGCAGAAAAAAATTCTTCAACAGACCTTAAACACAGATCATTAGGTTGGAGAGAAAAGGCCCACCCCTGTGGTTCATTGCGCAAAAGTGACATAATAAAACCAATGCGCTGTGATTCATTCCCAGTGGACCTTGGTCTCAAGCAAAAATATAACAAACAAGCATTTTTAAAGGAAAAAAATGTTGCTGCTTACCATAAAAAACATCAGGCAGTCCTACCTTGGGTTCAACAAAATGCGCTCCGGGAACAGCTACTCACGTGTTGCTGAAGCTAGGTCCACCTCCAGAGACAATCCCTGTAGGCGTTGAGCCAAATCCTGGACCGAAACCATACTGATCCCCGAATTTCTTTCCTTTTAGTTTTTTGGGCTGGACTTACTGTTATGATCTGCAACATGAACCAAGGAAAGATAGGGGAAGGCTGTCCCTACAGTAAGACCAATCCGAATCCCCACGATGCAGCGGGCCGCCCCCTCCAAGCGAACAGACCCGCCTTAGTCCTCGGCTAGTCTGAACGAAGACCTACAGCATTAAGGGAGGGGTCTCCAAAAGAACCAAGGACCGGGACAAAAATGGGACACCCCCCAAACAGAGAAGTAGCTGCAGAACACAAAAAGACAAACAGACAACAAGGTACTAGAGGTTCCAGAAGGACCAAGCGAACTGACAGACAAAGGCACCGAAGCACCTGGCTAGAGAAACAGTCAAACACTGAAGTTCAGCACAGCCATAAGGGCGGAGCGGGAATATAAAGGCAGATGGTCACGTGACCGCAAAACACAAGATGGAAAAAACAAACAGGAGGGTTCTAACAGTACTCCCTCTTTTATGAGGATCCTCCGGATCCTCCAGGCCCAGGCCTATCCGGAAACCTCCTGTGGAAAGCTTTAACAAGCCTAGGAGCAGAGACATCATCCATCCTTACCCAGGAGTTGTCTTCGGGACCGAAACCCTTCCAGGAGACAAGATAAACCCTCGGACACAGGAAGATCAGTAATAAAATCCATTGTGAGATGCGTCCAAGGCGCACTAGGAACCTCCAGAGGGCAAAGCAACCCCGCAGCAGGAGTATGTGAAGCCTTTGACCTAGCACACACAGTACACTGATGCACCCACTTGATGACTTCCTTCTGCCATCCAGGCCACCAAAAACTGCGACTGATAAGTCTCTTAGTCTCCGAAATTCCTGGATGACCTGCCTACCGAGACTCATGACACTCCACAAACAAATCTCTCCTAAAGGCTCTAGGCACGAACAACCTCCCATGGGGAGTGTAAGATGGAGCCTCATCTTGAGCTTTCAGAATCCCATTCTCCAAAACGGAGTCCAATGCCGCCACCACAACTCCTTTCTGTAAAATGCTCTCCTCCTCCTAGGCACCGACCATAGGAGAGAAGCTGCGAGATAAAGCATCGGCTTTAACTTTCTTAGTACCAGGGATATAGGTAACAGAAAAATTCAACCGAGAAAAAGAAAGGGCCCACCTAGCTTGACGGGCATTCAAGCGCTTGGCAGCATCCAGTTAGATCAAATTCTTATGATCTGTGAAAGTTCAGTTCGGTTTCCGAAAATTTTTTCGAAAAGAAGGCACAAGGATGTACTCCACCCTTGTTCTCCTGAGACAAAACTGCTCCGACCCCCACCGATGAAGCATCGACCTCGACCAAAAAAGGCTTGGTCTCATCAGGCTGCATAAGGATAAGAGCAGAACTAAACCTCTCTTTGAGATACTCAAACGCTTCAATGGCCTCAGTAGTCCACTGGACCGTATTCGCACCTTTCCTGGTGAGATCAGTTAGAGGCTTAACAATTATAGAAAAATTCTTAATGAATTTCTGTAATAATTGGCAAAACCCAAAAATCTCTGTATAGATTTCAAACCAATAGACCTAGGCCATTCCTGCACAGCCTGAACCTTCACCGGGTCCATCTCAAAACCCTCACTGGAGACAATGTAGCCCAAAAAACTAATTTTCTGCACAGCAAACTCACATTTCTCCAGCTTAACAAAGAGTGAATTATCACTCAATAACTGCAAAACTTCACGTACATTCTGCCAATGGGACTCTAAATCTGGTGAATAAATCAAAATGTCATCCAAATACACAACCACATTCTTACCAATCAAAGGTCTCAGGATGTCATTAATAAGGTTCTGAAAAAATGCAGGTGCATTGGTAAGACAAAAGGCATCACCAGATTCTCAAAATGACCTACCGGAGTGTTAAAAGCAGTTTCCCATTCATCACCCTCCTTCACTCGTAACAAATTGTATGCCCCCCGGAGATCAATTTTAGAGAACCACTTGGCCCCCACCAACTGGTTAAACAAGTCAGGAATTAACGGCAATGGGTAGGAATTGAGTACGGTAATCTTATTAATTTCACGAAAATTCAAACATGGACGTAAACCCCCGTCCCTTTTTTTAACAAAGAAAAATCTAACTGCCACAGGCGACTTAGAAGGTTTAATGTGACCAGCAGCCAGGCTAGTCTGTATGTACTCCTCCAAGGCCTTACTTTCAGGAATAGTCAGATTAAACAAGCGACTCTTGGGAAGAGTAGCTCCCTGAACAAACTCAATGGCGCAATCATAATCCCTATGAGGAGGTAAAACTTGCGACTCCTCCTCTGAAAAAACCCTCCAAAAATCTTGAATAGGTGGGGGGATTTCCCTTTTTTCCACAGCCACAATGCGACCATTACAACATTTATCATAGCACTTCGGACTCCAAGACTTAATCACATTAGTAGACCAGTCCAGTAAAGGATTGTGCAGTTTTAACCAAGGCAAACCTTAAACGACCGGAGAGGGTAAATTATCTAATACAACCAAGTCCAAAATTTCTTGGTGAACTCCATTGATAGTGAGGGGAAATGCAGCAACCTTGTGAGTAATACATTTTAAGGGAGTGTTATCAATAGCAATCACAGAAATATGTGATGACAAAGGTTTGGATTTCAATTTAAGGTTTTCCAAAAACCCTTTATCAATCACATTAAGTGTTGAACCACAATCCACAAATACCTGAAATTCAATCAAATTTTCCGGCAAAGTAGTACTCCCAGAAAGAAATACTCCTGCAGAGCGTAACCTAGCTATACGGGCGTAACTGACCTTTTTTTTTTGTTTACTTAAACGAAGCTCACAATACTTAATCAAATGGTCAGCTTTACCACAATAAAGACACAATCCCTCGGCGAACCTCCGGTCTCTTTCCTGAGAGGAGAGCGACTTTGCCAGCACCTCTATCGGTTCTCCACTGTCAGAGCAGATTTTCTGGGGACTAGGACCTGACATTACAGGAGTCTTTACCTCATTCACCCTGGACCTCAGTCTCCTGTCCACACGAACAGATAACTGCATGGCATCGTGCAGAGTCTCAGGTGCGGGGAATGCAATTAGCAAATCCTTAACCCTTTCACTCAGACCAGCAAGAAATAAACATTTCAGCACAGGATAATTCCATTTAACTTCTGAGGCCTATCTTCTGAAGTGTGTACAATAATTTTCAACATCACCTGACCCCTGAGTTCTGCTTCAGCAGATGAGATTCGATCAGGATCGTCATATAATAGCCCCATAGCAGAAAAAAATTCTTCAACAGACCTTAAACACAGATCATTAGGTTGGAGAGAAAAGGCCCACCCCTGTGGTTCATTGCGCAAAAGTGACATAATAAAACCAATGCGCTGTGATTCATTCCCAGTGGACCTTGGTCTCAAGCAAAAATATAACAAACAAGCATTTTTAAAGGAAAAAAATGTTGCTGCTTACCATAAAAAACATCAGGCAGTCCTACCTTGGGTTCAACAAAATGCGCTCCGGGAACAGCTACTCACGTGTTGCTGAAGCTAGGTCCACCTCCAGAGACAATCCCTGTAGGCGTTGAGCCAAATCCTGGACCGAAACCATACTGATCCCCGAATTTCTTTCCTTTTAGTTTTTTGGGCTGGACTTACTGTTATGATCTGCAACATGAACCAAGGAAAGATAGGGGAAGGCTGTCCCTACAGTAAGACCAATCCGAATCCCCACGATGTAGCGGGCTGCCTGTTCCTAGCGAACAGACCCGCCTTAGTCCTCGGCTAGTCTGAACGAAGACCTACAGCATTAAGGGAGGGGTCCCCAAAAGAACCAAGGACCGGGACAAAAATGGGACACCCCCCAAACAGAGAAGTAGCTGCAGAACACAAAAAGACAAACAGACAAAAAGGTACTAGAGGTCCCAGAAGGACCAAGCGAACTGACAGAGAAAGACACCGAAGCACCTGGCTAGAGAAACAGTCAAACACTGAAGTCCAGCACAGCCAGAAGGGCGGAGCTGGAATATAAAGGCAGATGGTCACATGAGCACAAAACACAAGATGGAAAAAACAAACAGGAGGGTTCTAACACTAGCTGTCTGATTAACCTCTTTTAGAGTGTAAAATTACGGGGGATCCCACGCCAATTTTTTTTTAAATGAATTCTTTAATTTAATATTAAATGACAAGTACAGTAACCAACACAGTCACTGTACTAATTATATATGTGACTGACATCTTTCTATCTATCTATTCTATGTGTGTAGATCTATTCTTTCTATTCCAAATTATTGGGTACCGCTGTGTTGTAACTGTACGGGGCTGATGAATTGCCGGCTTTTAAAGAGACGGTGCGTGAAAATCGCATAGCACTTGCATGACACTCGCATAGCACTCGCATGACACTTGGCCGTTTTTTCGGTCCAGAAAACTGAACTTTTTTTCACACATATGGGTATAAGCCCTAAATGACAAACTCATCTTGACTACTACACTTTGCATAGGCATTGGCTGATATGACCGAGGTTGAGCAGCTAATGAGTGAAGACAGTATTAAAGGGAATCTGTCAGCAGGTTTTTGTTACCTCATCTGAGAGACAAAGAGAGGCTGAATCCAACTATGTATCACTTAATTTACTGGGTGCAGCCGTTCTGACACAATCAGAGCTATCAGATTTAGAATGAAGCGGAGCTGAGAGAACCCCTCCCGCCCACCCAAGGCTCTCCGTGTACAAAGTCCATAGACAGTGAGCTGCTTATCACAGCAGGGGGTGTTGCCACACTAGTGTAGTCCAGCAATGTTAATCTCTTAGTGATAAATCCTTCACAGTTACCAAACAACAACACGCACTTTGACAGGTGACACATTCCTGAATTCTGTGTTTCAGTCTCTATCTCCTGCTGTCTTCAGATTACATAGCAAAACCCTGCGAACAGATTCCCTTTAAATTACTTGTACTGCACTGCCTGTCATCTCAATTGTGATTTTGTGAGAGGAGAGACCGAGACTTGCTGAGAGAGTTGCCCCAAACTTGTAAAAAAAAAAGAGAAAAACTCTTTACTATTATATTGAATTAATAAATGTTTGGACATGCCTTTTATAATTCTAACCCTAACTATAGCTAGGTTTAAGTTTAGGGCTAATGTAGTAAAATAGTTACATAAAAATGTAATAAAAAATTCTAACCATGTAAAACTATTTATTTTTAAAATTTTATGTTGGACTTCAGCAAAAATCAGAAAAAAATAAAGCCAAAGGGTAAACAATAATTACATTAGTATTTTTCTTTCTTTTTTTCTAATTTGATAGAACTTGTGTAATCATGGGTAGCTACTGCAATTGCAGGATACCACACAATAACCAGTAGGATAAAATGATTTCATAATAGGAAACCTTATTAATCTGTAATACATAACATTTTACAAAGTGAAGAAATAGAACAGGTAGCCATGCATGCATTTATAAAGCTTGAAAAGATACAGAAGGAGGAGGAAATGTTATACCTTGAACAGACCGTGTAATTGAAAGTGGCAAATTGTCTGTTTCATTCTCTCCTGGGCAGCAGACTTGTTAGATCTAGAACTTTCCTTTTATGTTCAAACACACCTGAGTCCTATCTCTAAGCTCAAAGCCAAATGGACCCGTATGAAATTCCCAGGATTGCAGATGACATTACAGAAGCAGTTCAGCATTGTCCATTATCTGTCTGGAACCAGTCCACACTTTCTGAGTGGTGGGATACAACACTTTCTTGACATCTCATTAGCCAGATGATACTGTCTGTCTTGGGACTACTTTCAATCAAGAATTTCCAAATACCACAACCCAGATGTAATTATCTGCAGCCATGTGGGAAGGAAAAGATATCAATATGCATTCATTGTCACTGCTGTAAATAATAGCTTCTTTCAGCACTTTGATGTCCTACTGAACAAGCAGTCTATATTGATAATATTCTGAAAGCCATTCCTGGATTATTGAATGTAGAGTTCCTCACACACTGCCATTGTCAATGTATGATGCATTATTTTCAAGAAATACTGTATATGGCTTTAAGAAGGCTGAACAAGAGTAAATACATAATAAAATATGAAAAGACATATCACTCACCTCTACGGGCCTGCTGTTATGTGGTATGCAGAGAGACCCAGCAAGACTGGCACCAAACCAGCAAAAGGCGCAGTCACAAATGCACTTGGCACAAATGCACTTGGCACAAGCTGCCCAGCTAGGCGAGTCCTTGTGGGCCGGGAATACTCTTCACCCAGCTCCCAGAAAATGGAAGGGGGACTTTGGCAGAGCCCTTCCCAGACCGACTGACGCCGGACAGTTGGCGTCTGGTGACGGGGTCGTTGCCTAGTCAAGAACCAGGTGAGTACCTCTGCAAGAACCCCAAGAAGTGTAACCAGAAGAGAAAATGAGAAAACCGCTGAAAAGATAGCAACACTACTGCTAGCACCACTCACCACCACAGCACATAGGAACTGCAATAAACAGCAAAGGACTGAGCAGGGAGCAGGGTTAAATAGCCCATCTAATGATCATCAGGTGTTGAATATCTCCCAATAATCCCCAGACAACCACTCCCTGTTAGCTTGCACAGAAAAATGGACACAATCCCACCACTGCCTAGTGCCAGACACAGCTGTGTCCTGCATTGCCTGGCAACGGGGGAACAGAGTGTCCCATGTTTCCCGGGCAGAGAAATCAGTGAGAGACACGGTGTCCTGCATGCTCACACATCCTACAACACCAGAACGCAATGCTCCATAAGATTGGGACAAGTTCCCTGCATACATAGTAGCTCCATCTCCAGGGTCAGGACAATGGCGGTGCCTGCGACCGGAGTAGTGTAGGAGCACAAAACCACAATTCCTAACACCTGCTTGTAGGTGTAGCACATGGCTAACTAACATGCAAACAAAGACAAAAGGGGGCAATTAGAGAATCATCATTGGGACCACAGAATATTTGGCAACTGATCAATATGTTTTCCCCATTTTATTACATATTCTAAAACTGTAGAGGAAAAGACTTGGGCTGCACAATATTATATTATATATATAATTTTACTAAGTAAAAAGTTCAAATGAACATGAGGTTCTTAGTTTACATTTTTGTCAAAGTGTATAAACCCATTGAAAAATCATGGCAACTTCTTTAAAGTGAACTTGTCAACTTGGAAAACACTGTTTACTTGCAGATAAGGGGCTAATCTGAAGGTAAATAGTGTTACAATGATGCCTGGCTGCCTTAGTGAAAATGTGGGAAGCGGAAGAACATGAACTTATTTCCTCCTGGCAGCCGCCGGTCTTCAGTCATAAGGGCGTGAATGGAGCAGCTACAATCACCGCATTGCTCAATATACTATGAGCAGCGGCTGTATTCATGCTCTTGCACTTTGATCAACAGCTGGCTCTGCAGCTCATCCGTGCAGAGCGTGCTATCAATTAAAGTGCTGGGGCATGAATACAGCCACTGCTCATAGTATAGTATGTGATGCCGCCAGCGGTGACTGTAGAAGTTCTGTGCATGCCCTATAACAGTAAGATGGCAGCTTCTGGGAGGAAATAAGTTCATTTTCTCCTTAGAGCTGCACTTTCAGTAAAGTGGCCGGATAACATTGATTGTGTAACCTTATATCTACAAATAAATAGCATTTTCAAGGTGACCAGTTCCATTTAAGAAGGTCTCTTCTTTATTAAGTGCAGCACTGCCTGGAGACCACGAGCTTCAGTATCGGAAAGGGAAGCTAAGGGCCCACCAGTGACATTGACCCTGTCTACCCACTGTTCAGCTACACCGAAATACTATTACCCTCATTCACAAATTTACCGTTATGCTTCTATATAATAATAAAGTGCTTGGTTTATAAATGAATGATGGGATGTTGACCTTGTCTGTACATAGTGAAACAACTGTATTGTACCAATTACTGCTAATTTCAGTGAGTGGGGGGCCCACTCCTGCACAGGAGCCCACAGGAGTGTGCCACTGTGGACCACTCCGAGCATGGAGAAGTTATTAAACTCACATGAGTTTTACATTTTTCTTCAAGGGACAGTACCACTTTTGCCCACAGGCTATGCATTGCATCTCAGCCCTAATTACCTTTGTAGTTTCTTTGTACAATCTATCTCTTGAAAGCTGCATTATTTATTAACCACATATCCCATGCTTTCAGTTTTTGGGACAGTAGGACTCAATTTTCACTTTTGTAGCAATCCAGTATTTATTCTCTTTTGTGTGTTACAGTTATTAGAACTAAAAAGAGTGCTAATCCCATACATTAATATATAAATCTATTAAACCTGATGAGGCTGGTGTTCTTATTTTGAAAATATTTTGAAAATCTGGGTCAGAAAGTCTGTATAATCAGTTATATTAAAATTAGCTTTTTATAAGTCCTGCTGAATAGTAAGAAAGCTAATGTGTTCAATCTCCCTCACCTCCCCAGCCTGACAGCAGCAGCTTGTTCTGAGCAGTGAAAGGTATTAGCAAGGAGGAGGGACACTGAGGAGCTGACAATCAAGCAAACTGAATTCTTACATGAACTTTTGAATTACACCAGTCTCATCATAAAAATTAATGTATGCAGCTTGTATTGTGAATTTGGTGACAGATCAACTTTGATAGAAAGTTATCATATTGAATAAGAATTCTGATTTTCCATCATAGTGCTTGAGCTGAGAAAATTAATTTGCAAAAAAAACAGCATAAGTGGTATGTTATTCATAAGCAAGCAAAATCTTTGCTTGCTTTAGTCTTAGGAGTCCAGTGGGCGGTCTTAATCACTGATTGACAACTATCTATATATACCATCATACAGGAGCTCAGGAGCTGAGCTCTCTGCACACATGGTAAATGTCGGCTATGTTACATAGTCAGTATCTGACCCAAGGGGTATGTGCACACGACATCTTTTTTCTGCTGAGTTTTTCCTGTCGCTGCCATTTTGGTTCACCTGTGAAGATCAGGCACAGGCTGAGCTTATTAGCAAATTGTGACTTTTCCCATATACTGCATTACTGTGGATTGTGTAGTATATAGAACAAGTGATCAAAGGATAAACCAAAACAATAAAGAAGTAAAAAAAACATATTTGGAATCAAGGCATCTGTTAAAGTCTGGTCTATTAAAGTATAATATTAATGAACTAGTATGGTTTTGATATCCACACCTCCCTAAAAATACAACAATCTCATATGTACCCCAAACTGTTATAAATAAAAACGTCATATTGCCATGGAAAAAAAAAAGCTCTCACACAGACTGAAAAATAAAAAACTTACAGGTGTTGGAAAATGGCAACACAAACCAAATTTATTTTTGCAAACTTTCACATTTTTTTTTTCACCGCTTAAATAAAAAACCAATGTATTCAAGTTTGTTATCACTGTAATTGTACTGACCTGGACAATAATTTTGCCATGTAGTTTTTTTCATACAAAATATGCAATAAAAATATACCCCAAAAAAACAATGGTGGAATTCCAATTTTTTCATCATTTCATTCCACATGGAATTTTGTTTCCACTTTTCAGTACATTGTATGGGAAAATGATCTCTGTCATTCAAAATTACAATTTGTCCCACAAAAAAAACAACAAGTCTTTATATACATCTATGTCGACGAAAAAATAAAAAAGTCGGGAGGTAGGGGAGCGGAGCGCTCCCGAAGATAGAAGACTAGGACACTCCTTTAAGACAAACCAGAGTAACCGCCTCATCCTTAGTAAAAGTGTAACTTTCTGGAATCTGCGGACATAGTTTTATAAATTGCAGACTTAACCTTTTAATTAGATCTTTTGATGGTGCCATGTTTTAGAAGACATTCATTTAAGAGGTCAGACAAGCAATTTAGTATTTCAGCTGTTTCAGCATAAGCCCTATTGAAGGGATAACCTTCATCTGACTTTTCCAATAAGCTTCTCTCTTCTGAGATCTTCTTTTTAACTATATTGATGATGCATTCACCAAAAACGTATCTGTTAGGCATAAGTAGAACATTGTGAAGGTGACACTGTTGCACACAATTTTGTATGGCTGTAGAATGAGTCTTGGGAGTTTAGGATTCTAGGGAGAGCTGATCAACCGTATCTAAAACAATGGCTGCATTCCCTATCGCTTCTGCTTGATAGGCAGATGTGCTGTTCAGTACATTAGCAAAACTTTATAGGAGTTGTGTTGTTTGTTTTTTAACCACAAGAAAAGCGCCACTATTATCTATAGGCTGTGTGTGGTATTGCAGCTTAGTCTTAGGCTATGCGCCCACGATGCAGAAATGCTGCATATTTTTTCCGCTTCTCCCTGGCTGGAAAAACGCATACAGATTTAAAATGCGTTTTTCCCGCCAGGTAGAAGCGTTTGTCAAGCGTTTTTGCATGCATTTCTGCATGCGGGTTATCAAGCGCTTTTCCAAGCGATTTTAGCATCACTTGGAAAAGTGATTGACAACGTGTTCACACTATATAAATCCATGCAACCGGCATGGATTTATAGTAGTGTGACCAAGTTAGTTAAAAAAAATAGAATAAGAATGGTAAAAAATAAAAAATAAAGATTATACTTACCGTCCAATGTCCTCCCGGTGTTTTCTCCGCTGCGTCCAGTGTCTTGGGCGGCTCGCAGTGTTGTGAAGGACCTGCAGTGACGTCATTGAGTCATGTGACAGGTCAGATGACTCAATGACATCATGGCAGGTCCTTCACAACACCGCGACCCATACAACAGACCAGACGGAGGGGAGAAAACACCGGGAGGACATCGGAAGGTAAGTATAATCTTTATTTTTTATTTTATTCTTTTTTTAACAGGTTCTATGGTACCCAGGTCTGGATGAGAGTCTCCTCTCCTCTAGACCTGGGTACCATCCGCACATTGAACCGCATGGATTCCGCATCTACAGATGCAGGGATGCGGATTCCATGCGCTCTAATGCAAGTCAATGGCGGCGAAAACGCTGCGCTTCCGCAAAATAATTGGTAATGCTGCGGATTTTTCCGCAGCGGAAATTTCCGCAGCATGTGCACAGCACATGTGGATTATCATTGGGGAACATGGCAGACCTTCTACCAAGCGTTTTTTAAGCGTTTCTGCAGCGGAATTGATATCTGCATGTGCAGATGCAGTGATGCGGATGTCACGCGGTCCAATGCAAGTCAATGGCGGTGATTACACTGCGTGTCCGCAAAATTAATAGACATGCTGGAGATTGTTCTGCAATGATAATCCACAGCGGAAATTTCCGCAGCATGTGCAGAGCACATGCGGATTATCATTGGAGACCATGGGGCACGTATTACGAAGCATTTTTTAAGCGTTTTCGCTGCGGAAATTCCGCTTAAAAAACACTTGAAAAACGCATAGTGGGCACGCAGCCTTATTCATGTGATTGGAGCTGAGTTCAATACTAATCTGAAGTGTTGCTGTTCCTGGAAGAAAATAATCCAGTTTTTATAACTGGATATAACATAGAGCACTCTATGACATTTCACAATTAAACTCTTCATTTAAGCTCCATACAAATTTTCTTATAGCCTGCGGTACAGAGTATGTACATTAGTAAAAGTGCTTAAAGGACCTATAATCCCGGACCTACTAATTACCCCTAGTAAATCAAGGACAAGAGGCAAGTTCTGGACTATTTTCTGTAAATTCAGATTTCTAGTTACAGTCATTCGTGATCATACATGGTCTAGGTGGATTGCTCATGACATCTGGACATCTCCCTATGGTAAATTCTGGCTGGCGTGTAAAGAATGCAGGTTACACGCCGTTGTTCTGCCTCAATCTCTTTTGAACTATCCTCTTACTGTTTCCCATGTTTATCCCCTGGGGCTGCATTCTCTGTATCACATGAACGGGTACTTTTCCCTGTGAATCTTCTGCTCATGGAAGAAACACACATGCAGTCTCTGTGAAAGCAGAGCAGATTGATTTTTTTCCATTCACCTGTATGGTTTGAGATACATTTCAAAATTATCATTTCACCTGTGTCTGGTGTCTTAAGACGACCTTGATTTTCATTCTCTATTGGATTCATGTTCTTGTGTGGATCCTGAAATCACGCTTGTTTGTGTTTGTTCACCCCCAACTTGGTTGCTGCAGCAGAAGAAATGATTTTTTACAGTATTAGGAAAATTGAAATATTTTTCTACTACTTTTCAATTATTCTCTTGACTGGCTTGAAAGGTAAGACATTTTATTACAAATGCTATAAGCATGAACTATTAGAGCATATTTAAGATTATTTTGCTTTATTTTAGCAAATTTCCACAATGTAATTATTGTAATATTTGTGTGTTCACATATATATCCAAACATCCGCATATGTATGTACGTATATTTATATATATGTATAAGGTTTTTATATATATATATATATATATATATATATGTATATACACATATGTATATACATATGCACAAATATAAATGTTTTAAATGTATATAAATATATATATATATACACACATATTTATATACATAAATATATGTTTTAAATATATAAAAATTAGCGTATGGAGCATTTCTACGGCTATTTCTTTGTGCACAGTTTTGTATTAATATCTCTACTACTGGACTTTTGCTAGCATCAGGGGTTATTCTGTATATTTATGGCAATCTTTATTTGAATGTACACCCTAATAATGTAAGATCATTAAAATCTATTTTATTAATTTACTGACAATTTTACTATTTTGTTAAGAAATGGCGTATAGTTTTCCTTTTTGACTCTGTTTTTAAATTTAATTAATACATTTAGATTTTTTTCAAACTAATGTTAAAGTTAGCTGTTAATATTTGGAATGAAAATGGGAATGTTAACAGTTTAGCTGTTGCGTTGATTGTTGGAGATGTAAATGCCCTCTGGCACGAAAAGGGTTGAAAGACCAAGACAATTTAGTCAATAAAAATTTAATATGGTTAAGCCATGCGTTAAACGAGGACTTCGGGGAGAGATGCAATCACAAGTACCTTGCATAACATCTGCTCCACTTGTCATATTAAGTTTATATGGGTTTGTCAGAAATGCTTTCTGAATCCATTTCTGGTTTCTTTCAGTGTGTTTGCGCCATAAAAATTTTAACATCTTGCCTTGACATTACAAGGCTTTTAACCTAATTTCCTGGTTGATTTGATAACCGTAAAGACAAATGTAGTGGAGCTTCTTTAATCCTATTTGTAGCACCTATAAATATGAGCATGACAGACTGAGTGATCAGGAAATCAGACAGTGCCTGAGGGCTTAGTATCTATGGAGGCCCATAGGCGAATGCCTAAGGTGTCACTGTAAGCCCTTGTTCAGACGTCCATTATTTTTCACGTGCGCAAATAACGGTCTGAGTTTCATAAGTGTTTTAGATCCCATTTTTATCAATGTTTGGTCAGTTTTCTATGGTTTTTCCATCAGTGTTTTATCAGTCATTTTCACATATGAAAAAATAAATAAATGATAAAGCTTCTCCTATTAATTGCAATATTAATTACAGACAGCACATGGATAGCACACTTATGCCATCTGCATGCTGTCTGTGATTAGACCCATAGACTTTTATGGGTAATTTTCATCCTTGACTCAGATCAGATATGGACATGTCTCCATGATATTTCTAAAGACCACAGATAGAACATATAAGTGAAAAACGGACATCTGAATGAGGCCTGATAGATCTTCGCTGATACTGTAGCATGAGGCCAATCTGAAAAGATGTGGACCCACTGGTTTGCTACGGATTTGGTGTTGAGTAAACAGAGAAGGGGATATAATGGAATTCTGGTTTTCACCTTTTTAACGTTTGTGCCACCGACACATAGAGGACTCCAAGAGGCAGGAGGAGTTATTTCGCAGTAGAGATCTTTAACAGCAGATGGAAAATCATAGTCGGGAAACAAGCTGGGTCTATGCCAAACGGTACTTTAAAAATGAACAACTCTGCACAGATTAGGAACCTTCAAGACATTATTGTTCAGGTCCACAGCAATGGGATAGGGTCCCATTTAAAACCCAGGTCATTTGGCCATTAGGGAGCTGAGAAAAGTAATTAGTAGTGATGAGCGAGCAATAAAATGCTCGGATGCTCGTTGCTTGGATTGAGCAAATCGTAATGCTCGGGTGCTCGAGTAAATCGTAAAGCCCAACATAAGTCTGTGTGAAACTCGAGCATTTTTCAGGCGGCCCCCCCCGGAGGTCTGCAGGGGGCCTAAAAATTGCCCACATCGATGGGAACAGTGCTCCAATGACATGGGAACAGCATGGGGAAGACCCCTGGAAGCATCTCTGACTCCCAGGTCACTGCTGTGAACAATGATGTCATATTATTACGCCACTTTTATGGACTGACAATAAAACATACAAGAACAAAGCCAAAATGGATTTTCCTGGAAAAAAATGTTAAGGAACATTCTTTCCAGGGTAATGACTTGTATATAAGGCAAAATAAATAACCAAAAACAAAAATGCTCCTCCACACCTTGGCCTATGTTCACACATAGCAATTTTGATGCGTTTTTGCACTTTTGCATTGCTTTCAACGGTGAAAAATACACTCACCAGTAAATGTAATTTTAACATTTTACTACCTTATCTGGTCATGTGGTGTGTGAGACATGATCAGACACATGGGAATAGCATGGCGAAGACCCCTGGAAGCATCTCTACATCCCAGGTCCCTGCCTAAAACCGTGGTCATCAGACGTGATCCTATATTACTGTGGTAATAATACAGACGTTTTTGGCAACGTGACAAATATTAAACTCCATTTAAAATGGGCAAGGCTCATAGCAAGGGACGGGGAAGTGTACGTAATGGTGGTGGTGATGGTGCATGCAGAGACCGAGGCCGTGGGCAAGATGAAACTGTGCCTGCTGAGGGAGCGCAACAAGCACCCACATCATGTCGCCCTACCTTCCTGTCCCACTTTGTAGGGGGCCACGGAACACCACTATTGAAGCCAGAGCAGTGTGAAAAGGTTGTTGGTTGGATAGCAGAAAATGCATCTGTAGCACCCTGAGGGCTCGGTTGCTACAGAGGTATCGCATCTCAGTTAGAGGTGTGGTATCTCACTTCCAGGTAAGGATGGAGTGTGGATCAGGACCCTGACAGCTGCATGCATTACACCACATTTCCGGGGGACAGCTCGACGGTGCTCCCAGCAGCGAGCACGACAGACCATGTCCCTGGCTGGAGTGGGAGGGAAGACCCAGAACAGGGGGAACCCAGTAGTGCAGGAGCAGAGAGGAAGCAGTTCCTGGATGCACAGAGAGAGGAGTATAAAAAGGTGGGGGCCATCTTAGGAGAGAGTTCTGTGAGAGGAGAAGGCAGGGAGCAGAGCTACTGCATGGGCTCTGCTCCCTGGGCAGGCCTAGCACAGAGGCCGGAGCCTGAGGGAAGAAAGAAGGGGAGCAGGGAGGCTCCAGGAACACGGAGGAAGGAGGGACCCCAGGGGTGCAGAACAGTCAGTAACCACTGAACGCCCGAATTCACCACCTGAGTGGAGGGGTCAGGCCGCAGAAGGGGAACCGGATCCCTAAATTGGTGGAGGAGAAACTACACTCAGCCAAGAACCGGAGGTTGCGACCATTCATTGGTGCAGCCCCCTGCTAAACCTGCTAGGAAGGCACCACATAGGGCCCAGGGAAAATGGCCGGCACGTTAACCCGACAAGGTCTGATGCAGCTGGACAGAAGTGAGGTCACTGGTGGGGTATGAGAGGCCAGAGAAAGGACACATTAAGGGGGTCCTGTGAAGCGCTTCTAAATTACCTGGAGGTTGATCGAGCCCCTCACCTGGTGAGCGTAGCACGGCTCGGGCAGTCCTTGCTGACAGAAGTGACCTGGATAACAACTGTGAGTAAAAGACCCTGGACTGCATCATTGGACTCTGTGTGATTACTGCTGCGCCTGTACCATCACTCCCATCCTCCCTACATGCTGCCCTGAGGCTACGCTCCTCCCGTGGGGAGTTATCCTACCCCTGTGCTGCACACCAACACCAGCCTTATCGGTCTGCCTTGCAGCGGCGGTTATCCCTGACCGCAATCCACGGGTGGCGTAGTCGGACATTCAAAGCACTGATTGATAGACCGCCATTTGGTCTGACCACCCTGAGCCACGGGACCGGGTTTCCACCACTACTACCCCCCAGCATCGTACAGAGGCCCTGTCTCGAGTGCCCCGCGGCCCAGGAGGCGAGTCACATCCAGTCAGTTTGCCACCACCACCACCACCACCCTGTTCCACAAAGTCCAGTCTCAGTAGCCGTGAGTCTGAGCCACATTATTATTAATTATTATAGCGCCTTATATGTGAAAAAGGGGTATACATAGCAAAAACAATAATTACAATAATCTTAAACAAAAACGTGATGGCGACTGGTACAGGAGGAGAGAGGTCCCTGCCCGCGAGGTCTCACAGTCTAGAAGGGATGGGTGAGGATACAGTAGATGAGGGTAGAGCTGGTCGTGCAGTGGTATGATGGAGTGAGGGTTGCTGCAGGTTGTAGGCTTGTCGAAAGAGGTAGGTCTTCAGGTTCCTTTTGAAGGTTTCCAAGGTAGGCAAGAGCCTGATATGTTGGGGTAGAGAGTTCCCAAGTAGGGGGATGCACGGGAGAAATCATGTATGCGATTGTGGGAAGAGGAGACAAGAGGGGAGTAGAGAAGGAGATATTGTGAGGATAGGAGGTTGCGTGCAGGTAACTACTGGGAGACTAGGTCACATATGTATGAAGGAGACAGGTTGTGGATGGCTTTGCATGCCAAGGTTAGGGTTTTGAACTGGAGTCTCTGGGTAATGGGGAGCTAGTGAAGGGACTGACAGAGAGGAGAGGCTGGGGAATAGTGGGGGGACAGGTGGACTAGTTGGGCAGCAGAGTTTAGGATAGATTGAAGGGGTGCAAGAGTGTTAGAAGAGAGGCCACAGAGCAGGAGGTTGCAGTAGTTGAGGTGGGAGATGATGAGGGCATGCATAATTGTTTTTGCAGATTCTTGCTTGAGGAATGTGCGGATCCGGGAGATTTTTTTTACTTGGATTCGGCATATTCCTCACCCTGATCTTCCTTCCTCCCACCATGCCGAGTGCCCGGAGATAACTGATCCCACACTTGGACACACCAAAGAGCTGTTTTGTTCATCTTTCCATTTATAGATTCTGGCCTCTCGCTCAGTCTGCTTCAACTGGGGCAACAAGAGATCACTTGTAGCGATGCCCAAATATTTCAGCAGCCATGGTAACACGAGAGTGACGGTGGGAAAGTGCAATTTCTTTCGCAAGAGGTGAATGATGATGAGACACAATTGACAGAAAGTCAGGAGGAGGACCAGGGTGCGGAAGTGTAAGGCAAGGTGGTGGACAATGAAGTCACTGACCAAACCTGGTAAGGTGACATGCATAGTGAGGACAGCAGAGAAGAGGGGGAGGGAGGCGTAGCACCACAACAGGCAGGAAGAAGCAGTAGGGTGGCCACAGACACAAGGTGGGCAACTGTTCCCCAAAACACCAATACCAGGAAAGTTGCCAGTTCAGCTGCTAGGTCTTCCTAAGTCTGGCTCTTTTTTAAAGACTGTCCAGTTAACTCAAAAATGGCCATTTGCAACATCTTCCATGCCAGCATGCTCAGGCACATGACAACAAAGCACTCGTAATCCTTGGAACACAAGCGCAACTACGCAAAACAGGCCACAATACTAAACGGACACATTTCTCAACTGCTTGCACTAGAAATTTTGCCTT
Organism: Phyllobates terribilis; assembly: GCF_046119375.1. Lineage (NCBI taxonomy): Eukaryota > Metazoa > Chordata > Amphibia > Anura > Dendrobatidae > Phyllobates > Phyllobates terribilis. Next base: position 796,926,686 of record NW_027362761.1, read on the forward strand.
TTAGGCTTGTGGAGGAGGAAGCTTTCTGCAACCTCATGGTGGCAGCTTTCCCTCAGTACTTGTCCCCAGCCACCACTATTTCTTCTGGTGTGCCATCCCCGCTTTATACAAGCACGGGTCCCAGAACATTACACTTACCCTGACCACCGCAGTTACTAGGAAGGACCACCTAATCATGGATACGTGGACAAGTGCTTGTGGCCAGGAATGGTACATCTCACTGACGGCTCACTGGGTTAATATTGTGAAAGCCAGACCCAGTCGGACCCTGGGACAGAACACGTTCTCCAGACGCAGAGGATTGTGGGCCCTGGGTCAATCAGGGTTGCCCCCACATTCTACAGCTCCTGCACCTCCTCCTCCTCTTCAGCCTTCATCTCGGAAATGACCACATCAGTTGCAAGCTGGAAGCACTGCAGCATTGCCTCGGCCAAGTGGCAACAGGCTGTGCTGAAGATAATATGCTTAGATGACAAACCGCACACTGCTGCAGAGTTGTTGAAAGCCGTAACAGAGCAGGCAGATCTGTGGCTCTAACCTCTGAACCTACAACCAGACATGATCGTGTGTGACAATGGCCGGAACCTGGTGGAGGCTCTGAGGCTTGGCAACCTCGCACATGTACCATGCCTGGCCCATGTGCTCAACTTAGTGGTTCAGTGGTTTCTCAAAACCTACCCAGATCTGCCTGAACTGCTTGTGAAAGTACGCCGCGTATGTGCCCATTTCAGAAAGTCAGCTACAGCTTTTGCCGCCCTGACAGGGCTTCAGCAGCGTTTGCAGCTTCCAGGTCACCGACTGGTGTGCGATGTGAGCACGCATTGGAAATCAACATTGCAGATGTCAGGAAGGATTTGTAAGCAACAGAGGACAGTTGTTGAGTACCAGCTTCAACACGCCCATCAGAATTCAGGTGAGCCTCCGCACATAAGAGCAGATGAGTGGGCATGGATGTCTGACATCTGTGCCGTCCTCCAAAACTTTGAGGACTCCACCATGATGGTGAGCGGCGATGACACCATAATTAGCGTCACCATCCCACTTCTCTGTCTACTGAAACGCTCGCTGCTCACAATTAAATAGGAGACATTGCAGGCGGAGCAAGGAACTATACAGGGTGATGCTACACAGCCCAGCCTCATCTCATTTCAACACGGAGTGGGTGATAATGAGGAGGAGGAGGAACCGGAGCTGATTTCCTGCGCTACAGACGGTACTACCCACACCACATTCATACCATCTGTTCAGCGTGGATGACCTGAGGAGAGAGAATGAGGAGGAGAACAAGGAGAGAACTGTGTCCTTGAGGCCTATAGACTAGAGGATGGTAAGAAAGAGCTAGTAATCCACAGTGTCAAATGTGGCAGAGAGATCCAGGAGATACAGCAGGGAGTAGTGCCAATTCGAGACTCGAGAAGAGTCTTAACTGAGAGAGAGCGGATGAGATGGGAGTGGACCAAGCGTTCCAGAGAGGTCTAATAAAATGTTGCAGTACCAGAAGGCCCTTGTTGAAGAATTATTAAACAAATTCCCATCTGACATCGTTGGCGGCAGAGGTCACAGTTTCTTGGACGAGGGAGACACAAACCAGATGCGGCAGAGGCAGGGGAATACTGTCAAAGGTCTGGGACAGTTTTATCAGACCCTCCCAGCGCCCAGACCTTGATACGCGGGGTACTCTGATAAGAAGGGAAAAGTTTTGGAAGATGCTGAAGGACTACCTTGGCCACCGTACCAGCATCCTCCATGATTATTCTATCCCTTACAACTATTGGGTATCCAAGCTGGACACGTGGCATGAACTGTCTCTACGCCTTGGAGGTCCTGGCCGCTAGTGTTTTGTCAGGGATGGTTTTTAGTGTCACCAGGGGCATTATAGCTGATATAACTGATAGGCACATCCGCATGTCAATTGAAAATGATGACCGGCTGACTCTTATCAAAATGAACAAGGGCTTCTCAACACCACCGGATAATAGCATCGGAACATAAACTGAAATCCAGTGTTTTTGTGGGGGGGATCTGTTCCCATGCAACCCTTCACACCCAGACATGGGTATGCGCTTCACAATTTCTTCTATTTTATGTCGCTCTCCTCCTTCTCCTTATGCTCCACCACCATATCACCAGGATGACCATCATGCAACGACCACATAATTTTTTTAAAGGTGTTGTTTATAATTTGCGTAGAAACTATTTTTAGAGGCCTACCTCTAACTTCATATATAATAGATATGTATACCCCCAGTGGTCAATGTTTTTCAGCCCATACACAAAGTGCTTGAGCATTACTATTCTTGGAGACCCACTCCTTAAAAATAGAAAATACATTTTTAACTGAGGCCCTCCACTACGTCTCTTCAAATGTATATGAGAGTGCATCCTAATTTTGGCAGCCCTTGAACTTGGTGCATATGCAGTAACAGTATAGGAGACCCACTCCTTAATAATAGGCCAATTCAAATAGACTCTATATTCTACAATATTACCTCTCTTATCTGAAATTCATTTACGGGTGAGCTATCGCTGTATGGATATCGTATTACACCAATTCAGCCAGGTATTATTACCTTATACTGTAATATCATAATATATGCAGCGGGATTAGTCCTTAGATGGACTGTTAGGTACTCCACAGCTCTATATATATATATATATATATATATATATATATATATATATATATATATATATATAAATATATACAGTACAGAACAAAAGTTTGGACACACCTTCTCATTTAAAGATTTTTCTGTATTTTCATGACTGTGAAAATTGTACATTCACACTGAAGGCATCAAAACTATGAATTAACACATGTGGAATTATATACTTAACAAAAAAGTGTGAAACAGCTGAAAATATGTCTTATATTCTACGTTCTTCAAAGTAGCCACCTTTTGCTTTGATGACTGCTTTGCACACTCTTGGCATTCTCTTGATGAGCTTCAAGAGGTAGTCACCGGAAATGGTCTTCCAACAATCTTGAAGGAGTTCCCAGAGATGCTTAGCACTTGTTGGCCCTTTTGCCTTCACTCTGCGGTCCAGCTCACCCCAAACCATCTCGATTGGGTTCAGGTCTGGTGACTGTGGAGGCCAGGTCATCTGGCATAGCACCCCATCACTCTCCCTCTTGGTCAAATAGCCCTTACACAGCCTGGAGGTGTGTTTGGGGTCATTGTCCTGTTGAAAAATAAATGATGGTCCAACTAAACGCAAACTGGATGGAATAGCATGCCGCTGCAAGATGCTGTGGTAGCCATGCTGGTTCAGTATGCCTTCAATTTTCAATAAATCCCCAACACTGTCACCAGCAAAGCACCCCCACACCATCATGTAGCACCCTGAGGACTCGGCTGCTACAGGGGTATTACACCTCAAGCCAGAGGTGTAGTATTCCACTCCCGGGTAAGGATGGAGTGTGGAACTGAGCTAGTAGGCTGCATGCACTACATACATCCCATTTCCGGGGGACAGAACGACGGTACTCCCACCAGTTTATGTGCAGGTACGACAGCGTCTGTCCCTGGCTGGAGTGGGAGGGGGGTGGAACATCCCAGTAGTGTAGGGGCAGATAGGGGGAGTAGTCTGGGTAAATGTAGGAGCTCATTGGGTGCTGGTCACCTGAGCTCACACATAGAGGGAGTATATAAGGTGGGCACCATCTTAGGACAGGGTCAGTCAGTCAGTCAGTCTGTGAGTCAGCAGTAACTCCAGGAGAGGAGAAGGAAGAGGGACCCAGAGGCGCAGGACGAGAGGGGACCCCAAGATCCCAGAATAAGGACAAAAGGGTGAAGGGTCGGCAAAAGGGTACCGGATCCCAAGCTGGCGGAGGCCAAAGCAAACCTTAGCCAGGAACCGGAGGTTGTGGGCAGGATCTGCCACGACCCTCACCAAATCCACTAGAAAGGCACACCGAGCATAGGGTCAGGGAGCCCAGAGGAGGCTTGACCAACAAGAGACCCGAGGGAGCCGGACATAAGTGGATCCCTGGTGGGAACGGCCAGAGGAGGGGAGAGTCAGAAAGGAGCTCAGGACCACGCTCCAGAATTGCCCGGGAGTTGACCGAGTCCCGCACCTGGTGGACGCAGCACGGCTTAGGTGGTCACTGCTGTACAGAGTGACCCGAGCAACACCAGTGAGTAAAACCCTGAAACTGCATTTCATGCCTCTGAGTCTCCTTGCTGCACCTTCATAACCACCATCCTCCACGTCTGACCCCCTGAGGCTATACCCCTCCCGTTGGGGGTTATACTACCACAGCTGCACACACACCACCAGCCTCAGCGGACCATCCTGCAGCGGCGGCCTTTTGACCGCAAATCAACGGATGGCGTAGTCGACACTAAGAACATCTGCAAGGACTGCCGCACACTGAGTTTGACACCCTGGGCACGGACCGGGTCACAGCCACTCGGAGACTACAACCCCCATCTGATCCGGCTCCGGGTATCCCTAACAGCATGGCCCAGGGGGCGCGTCAATCACACCTCCTCCTCCATGCTTCACGGTGGGAACCAGGCATGTAGAGTCCATCCGTTCACCTTTTCTGCGTCGTACAAAGACACGGTGGTTGGAACCAAAGATCTCAAATTTGGACTCATCAGACCAAAGCACAGATTTCCACTGGTCTAATGTCCATTCCTTGTGTTCTTTAGCCCAAACAAGTATCTTCTGATTGTTGTCTGTCCTTAGCAGTGGTTTCCTAGCAGCTATTTTACCATGAAGGCCTGCTTCACAAAGTCTCCTCTTAACAGTTGTTGTAGAGATGTGTCTGCTGCTAGAACTCTGTGTGGTATTGACCTGGTCTCTAATCTGAGCTGCTGTTAACCTGCGATTTCTGAGGCTGGTGACTCGGATAAACTTATCCTCAGAAGCAGAGCTGACTCTTAGTCTTCCTTTCCTGGGGCGGTCCTCATGTGAGCCAGTTTCTTTGTAGCGCTTGATGGTTTTTGCAACTGCACTTGGGGACACTTTCAAAGTTTGCCCAATTTTTCAGACTGACTGACCTTCATTTCTTAAAGTAATGATGGCCACTCGTTTTTCTTTACTTAGCTGCTTTTTTCTTGCCATAATTCAAATTCTAACTGTCTATTCAGTAGGACTATCAGCTGTGTATCCACCTGACTTCTGCACAACACAACTGATGGTCCCAACCCCATTTATAAGGCAAGAAATCCCACTTATTAAATCTGACAGGGCGCACCTGTGAAGTGAAAACCATTTCCGGTGACTACCTCTCGAAACTCATCAAGAGAATGCCAAGAGTGTGCAAAGCAGTCATCAAAGCAAAAGGTGGCTACTTTGAAGAACCTAGAATATAAGACATATTTTCAGTTATTTCACACTTTTTTGTTAAGTATATAATTCCACATGTGTTAATTCATAGTTTTGATGCCTTCGGTGTGAATGTACAATTTTCAAAGTCATGAAAATACAGAAAAATCTTTAAATGAGAAGGTGTGACCCAACTTTTGGTCTGTACTGTATATACATCTGATCTAATACCTCACTAATAAACCGCCAATTCTTTCCCTCACTCAGCTGCAGTTCTCCCTACTCTGCCTGTCTGAAGGGTACACTGTGACGAGCATAGGGTCACCGGGTCTGATATAGACCCGATGACGCTATGCAGCCAGCATAAATTAGAGTCTAGTATTTTCAACCAATGGAATTGTGGCACCCATGTCTATAGCACCACAAAATGCCTGCATGTGTAATATAAATTATCTGTATTGCCAGCTATGGTGAGAGCTGGTTTCTCTGCTGTTATAATTGCATCCACACATTGTTACCCGATCCCTTATTGAAGGACTGTGCACTTTTGCCTAAACCAGGAAGTTGTGCACAGTCCTTCATAGGAGAGGAGGTGCTTTTGAAGTGTAGTGTGCTTCAGTGGAGCAGTGAAGATGTGAGGAGATGTAGCAACATGGAGGTTTGGATGAAGAATTTTGCTCTCTTCAAGGACAAGCTGCATGAGTCCGTGGTGAAACTGAGAGACTGCTTGGTCTTCACATAATGAGCAGTAAAGTGTTTTGCCCAGGAGCTCAGCAGCACATAGAATCAGGGACACTGCTGTAAGAGAAAGTAAGTGTTTTCCATAGGATTTCAGCTGCCTGCTCGCTGGAAGGGATCACGGATCCAGTACCTGTCTATTCTGGATCCCTGGGATTCAAGGAGTCTTTTACCAGAGGAATAATTAGCTGCAGGAAGGCTACACTACAGCAGAGAAACTGAGCTCTCACCATGCAGGTCTGACCAAAACCCTGTATGTGAATTTTATGGAATCTTCTGGAACTGTTTGCAGAACTTCAGTAAAAGGTACAAACTGGTTATTACCCTGTCTCAAGATGATTATTCTCTGCTGTGCCATTCTTGCTCCAACTCCCCTGGGAGCCGGCCCTTGTTGGGAAGAGTTAATCATCTGGCACTGCTCATTACCACCTAACTCCCAGGGGCCTTCATCAGTAGTGTTGAGCCACCCCCGTAGTGTTCGGGTTCGTCGAACACCATCGAACACCGTTAAAACCAATGGCAGGCAAACAAAAACACATAGAAACACATATAAAACACATAGAAAACACCTTCAAAGGTGTCCAAAAGCTGACAAACTGCTCAGAATAGAATAGAATAGAATAGAATGGAATAGAGCATTAGTGTTTTCATGCACCCGTCTCTTTAAAAAAGCCGGCCGGCAATTCATCAGCGGCATACATCAGTACCCGACAATTTAGAACAGAAAGAATAGAGCATCACACATAGATTAGATAGATAGAAACATGTCAGTCACTTATATAATAAGTACAGTGAGAGTGTTGGTTACTGTTCTTGTCATTTAGTGTTAAAATAAAGGATTTATTAAAAAAAAAATTGGCGTGGGGTTCCTCGTAATTGTAGTCTCTAGCGGAGGTTAAACAGCTCGAATTTGAGATTGGCGAACAGTTCGAGTCGAACACCGCTCATCTCTATTCATCAGTGCCCGGCAATACCAGTTCGAATATCCCAACTGGTGTCACAAACTTTTTTATTATTAACCCCCACACTTGACAAAGACTGTCGCGCGCCCTCAGTCGGGTCTGACCAGTACCCAGATCGCCGTGCTCCAGTACCGTGACCGCAGCAGCCAGCCGGAGTGGCACAGGAAGACAATCACGTGTGAGTGGACAACCTGTTTTATTTGTAGAACAGGTATCTATTGAAGTCTGAGTTTCACAACACATTTGTGGAAGTGTAGCATGGCATGAAAAAAAAGATTGCTAAGGACTTCAGAATAAGAGTTGTTGATACTCATCAGACTGGGAAAGATTTCAAAAACATCTTTAAAAAGTTTGAACTCCATCAGACAGATTGTGTACAAATGGAAGAAATTCAAGACCATTATTACTCTCCCCAGGAGTGGTAGAGCAACAAAGATCTCTCTAAGATCAAGGCACGTAAAAGTCCATGAAGTTACAAAGGAACAAAAGAAAACTTTTAAATAACTAAAAGCCTCTCTCATATTAGCTATTGTTAAAATTCATGAGTCCAACACCAGGACACTGAACAACAGTGGTGTGCATGGTAGGATTCTAAGGAGAAAGCCACTGCTCTCCAAAAATAACATTGTTGTCCACCTGCAGTTTGCTCAAGATCACCTTGGAACAATGTTTTGTAGATGGATAAGACCAAAATAAATGATATTATATGTGATATAGGATCATTTTCTTAATTTAAAAAATGTTAAAGTATAATATTCTTGACTCATTTCTTTGATTTGGTTCTTTTTTCTACTTTGGACTTTTGTGATAATCTGATGTGGTTTTAGATCAAATTTATGCACAAATATAGAAAATTCTGAAGAGTTCACAAACTTTCAAGCATCACTGTAGGTACACACTGTGTCTGTGCACTTAGCCTACATCATATCTTGGGAGCTGTTCCCTATGTATACTTTAACGTTAGCATAGACTGCCATTCACCAAACAGAGGCCAAAATCTTTCTTTCAGATCTTTAGGCCTCTGTCGGGCAGGTAGACGCCTGCATACTGTTTGTTTCACTTTATACAAAAGTTTAGCAGACTGTATTTTCCTACACAGAGGGCTACTGCAAAGAAATGTATACCATGTGGTATATGGTTTTTTTCTATTATGGAACCTTATCTATCCTAATAGTGGCCATTATTCGGTGAATACCTCTTGAGTGTATGTGTCTGGCGCTTGGCATAGACGCAATGTGTACCTAACCTTAATTCGTTTTTTATTTAATTATATTTCATTGTATTAGCTTAATTTCTTGAAATCCCAGACAACCCCTTTTATGTAACCACCATAATGGTTGACATTACTAATCCCTGCCAAAGGACCTAGACCAATGTAAACTACAAAACAGTAGTCAAAGGAGAGATTTTTTTTTGTAAATTTTTGTCTGCTCTCTGACATTTTTTCCATTTCTGGTTAGCAAACTGTAAAGCAGATATCTGAGAGAAGCAACAATGTTTAGTGCAAATCACATAGGGGGAATTCATCAAGACTGGAGTTTCATAAAAGACTTGATCAAGAGGCTGCTGGAATAAGATGCTGATTAGGAGAGAACATAAAGGAGATAATTGGACCTAAAGAAAAGCCAATCAGTCACAAACACAGGGTAGGGATAATCAGGAACCTACAGTAGATTTAGGCATATTCCATACACAATCAGGGACAAGATACAGAGGGACACACTGTTTAGTGTGCATTATCACCTATAAAAAAGTTAGACACAAATTAAAAGTTTTTAGAAAGGTCTTTAGAAACCTTAAGGCTATGTGCCCACAATGCAGAAATGGTCCGGATTTTTCCTGAGCGTTTCTGCATCTCCCTGACAGAAAAAACGCATGCGGACTGTACATGTGGATTGTATATGCAGATTGTACATGCGTTTTCCTGCCAGGGACATGCGGATGTGAAGCGTTCTCACATGCATTTCCGCATGCGGGTTGTCAAGCGCTTTCCAAGCGATTTTAGCATCACTTGGAAAGTGCTTGACAACTTGGTCACACTATATAAATCCATGCAAACAGCATGGATTTATAAAGTGTGACCTTAAAGAATGGTAAAAAATGTAAAAAATAAATCTATACTTACCTTCCGATGGCCCCCGCAGTCTTGCTTCTCTCTGTCCTGGCTGCCGGCAGATCGCGGTACACTGAAGGACCTGCCGTCACATGACTATGACGTCAGCGCAGGTCCTTCAGTCCACCGCGATCTGCCGGCTGCGGAAACGCTTAAAAAACGCATCATGGGCACACAACCTAAAGGACATCTTTCTAAAATACAAAGGCTGAGTGCCCACGTCGCATGACCATTAGCTGTCTAAATGACGTCACCGCAGGTCCTGCCAGTACACCGCGGGACGCCGAGGAGGGAGGACGCGGCCAGGAGACTGGGGACCGCCGGAGAGGTGAATATAAGGTTTTTTATTTCTTTTTACTTTTTAATTATTTTTTTAACTTTAGATGCAGCATTTCATAGTAGAAATTTCCTCTAAGTTGGTTACACAATATAAATCCATGCTAGTTGCATGGATTTATATTGTGTGACCAACTTGTCAAGCCCTTTTCCAAATAATGCTAAAAATCGCTTGGAAAAACGCTTGAAAAAAAAGCATGCATAAACGCATGTGAAAACGCTGAAAAAACGCTGAAAAAAACGCATGTAAAATCCGCATGTGTTTTTTCTGCCAAGGAGATGCAGAAATGCTCAGGAAATTTCTGCTTCAAATCTGCATCGTGGGCACATAACCTCATAGGTAGTTCTTTGAGAAATGCTACCTCTTCACATCAGAGATGAAGTAGGAGATTACAAGTTTATCAAGAATTAATGAAGCAATGCTGGAGGAAATGTATATCAGAGTGTGTATATTCAATGTCCAGAAGTAATCATGAAATAAGCTCAGATTGCATGTTCCAGGCTTTAAACCTTGGGAAAAGCGAATGTTACAGAATAGAATCAGCACAGAGCTTCATAAACAAAACCAATGTGGATTAAAATAGAGAGACAATGGAAAAAAAATGTCAAAAACATGTAGGGGGTCATTTACTTAAGAACAATGTTTTTATGGCAGTCTAAATGAAAATGCATGGATGTAAAATAAGACAAATTTATTAGACCATATTCATATAATGTGCTCACAACGCATGATTTTTTTTGCCACAATTTTTCAAAAAGAAGGTAAAATCACCATATTTTACAGCATTGCAGCAAAAAACAAAAAAACAAATTGGGACTGCATCTTGTGAACATACAAGGCAGAGGCCTTTTAATAAGTTTGTAGCAAATCTACGACCTGTACATTTGCGCTATAATTCAAGACAATTATTAGAGAGCAAAATGTACTAAGTGTTTAAAAAGGTGGTGAGAATGGATGTGCTCCATGATGTACAACCAACATTTTTCTTCTACAGCTCTGGTGCAAGTTGTATGTATCTTCCATAGTTTAAAGAGGCCCTTTCATCGTTTTTAGCATGGTAGACTGGATACATCATGGAATGGAGGCTGCAGAGCAGGATAAAATGTAGTTTTTATTTATAATTTCATATATCCGTAGTGGAGATATTAGCTTTTAAGGGTGGCATTGCCAGAGATTCTTCTCTGGGGTGTGATCTTTTTCACCTCAATGACATTACCCAACCATAAGCAGGATGCATAATGCAAAAAAGAACACGCCACCATAGTAGGTCAGATCAGGCTTTCTTCTGTGAGACATGCAATGACAGATACCTCTTTTCTCCTCTGGGATGCAAATGCCAGCACCTATTATGTAGAGTGGAGCAGAGCTATGTGTCATTACAAACACCTCTTGCAACTTTCATCTGAGGGTACTGTCAGCTCTGCTTTATTCTCCCTACCCCCACACTGATTGCTGTGAGATTAAAGCTGCAAAAGGATTTTGGAATCTCACATTGCTCTGTTGTACTTTACACAGTAGATGAGATCAGTGATGAGAGCAGTGCTGTGTGACGTGACATGTCTGAGAGCGATAAAGTCAGTTCTAAGCTTCTTTGGGGACGTGTTCCTATTTTCCCATTGCCTTCCATACAGTATAATGAGCCCCACACAGTACTACATATAGTATACCGGGCCCCACATAGTGCTCCATACAGTATAATGGCCCCACATAGTGCTCCATACAGTATAATGGCCCCACATAGTGCTACATACAATATAATGGCCCCACATAGTGCTACATACGGTATAATGGCCCCACACAGTGCTACATATAGTATAACGGGCCCCACATAGTGCTCCGTACAGTATAATGGCCCCACATAGTGCTACATACAGTATAATGGCCCCACACTGTGCAACATATAGTATAAGGAGCCCCACATAGTCCTCCATACAGTATAATGGCCCCACATAGTGCTACATACAGAATAATGGCCCCACATGGTGCTACATACAGTATATTGGTCACAAAAAGTGTTTCATACGGTATAATGACCCCACATAGTGCTCTATACAGTACAACGGGGCCCTGCATTGCCTTACATTCAGTATAATAGCCTCACATAGTGCTCCATACAGTATAATGGTGTCACATAGTGCTCCATACAGTATAGCGGCCCCAAGCAGTGCTCCATACAGCATAATAGGCTCCACATTAAAAAAACAAAAAAATACTCACCTCCTCACCTCTGCCCGTTTCCCTACTGCTCCGATCTCTTCGTGGTGTCTTCAGATCCTTTGTACATCTCGGTACAGAGGGCGGTTTATAATGATGTCATCACGCCCGCTGCGCTGAGACGTTACACTCAGAGGGGGAATGATGGGAGAGGGGGTTATAGGAAGTTTCGCCCCCAGCAGTTCGCCCCCAGGTAAATTTCGCCCCCGCACATTTCGCCCCTATCATTTCGATGCTGGAGACGAAATGTGCGGGGGCGAAATGTACCCGGGGGTGAATTGCTGGGGGCGAAACATCCAATTCCCGGGAGAGGGAGTGTCAACTGACACTCCTTCCTCCATCATTGCTTTTAACTGTATTTGCATCTAGGATGCCAATAAAGTTGAATGTGCATTGCCAAGTGGTGTACTTGCCCGGCATTGCAGGCCAAATATACTCACCCTGCGGGCCAGATTTAGCCCTTGGGGCCAGAGTTTGACATATGTGACCAAGGGAAAAACTAGCATCACAAGACATAGACTCTGTCTAAAGTGCTACATTTCCAGCAATAACCCACTATTAGTCAGGTGTAACTTATTTATGCCTAGAAAGTGTGTGATCTTTCTTAGATGTCACATCATAAACCATTATACAAATGTATAAACAGTAGGTGGTAGCTCCCCTAGTTATGGCTCCATGTAGGCTGATTTTTTAGGAAATTAAAAGGTGTAGATTTTGTTTTAGCAAAATAAAAACAGAAAGTTACTAATTTATAATTACTTACAATAGTGACAGTATATAACCTGTAATATCTTATACATCCCATCGTAATTCCATTTCCATTCAAGTACTTAAGTTCTAGGCCGAATGTTATATTGATTTCTATTAAAACCCCAGTAGAAAGAGAAGCTGGTTTTTTCCTCACTCAATAATAAAATGACAGTAAAATCAACTGGCTAAAGGGCATTTAGATTAAAAGGACAAGGTGCTTTCAATATATAAAGGAGAGAATTTCAGAGTGATAACTATATTATGATTTTAATTATAATAACGATATATATACCGTAATAATATATATATAACTATATTATGATTTTAACAGCAAAATGACTCTGAAAACAATCATATAAACTAAGACTGTTTATTTCAAGTAATGTTTTTTTTATTTGTTTTTAGGTCTTTTGCTTTTTTATGCCTTTTTACAAAAAATTGTAATGATGCTGTATTACAAGCAGGTGGGAAGGTGCTGCCCCAAGTGTCTGTAGTTGGTTTGGACAGTCATTCTATTCTGACAGAGTACCTTTAACCGCTTCCCCACCGCCCACTATACATAAACGTTGGCGCTTGATGGGCTCTGTGCAGCGCCTGACAGGGGACATCATCGGGACCTGATTGGATCAGGTCCCAATGATGTTAACCCTTTGCTATCTTCTATATGCCGCGATCTATAGTGATCGTGGCATTTAGAAGATAGTGAGAGGAGAGGGGTTGTCCACTTACCTCTCCGACGTCCCCCTGATGTCTGAGAGGACCTGCCATTGTCATGGCAGCCGAAGGTCACATGACCGCCTCCGGGTCTGCAGCTGAAGTCTAGCAGGAGGCACTGACAGTGTAAAACTGTCAGCAAAGCTCTCATGCAATGCAATACAATACATGTCTATTGCATTGCATGAGAACAGTGATTAGAAAAATAAGAATTAATGTCCCAGTATGGCTCTGCACTGAGCACTTACACCAGAGTTTCCATGTAAAACTCTGAAATACGTGATTCAGACGGAACCCATGACGGAAGATTCCCTGTAATGAGAAATTGCACAACAAATTTCATGGTGCAATTTCTCCTGTTACCCTTATGATAATGCAAAATTAGGGGATGAAAAACATTTTTGTGGGAAAAATGTGAAAATGTTATTTTTACGCCTCAATATTACAAAATTCTGTGAAGCACCTGAGGGTGCAAGGTGCTCACCACACATCTAGATAAGTTCCCTAAAGGGTCTAGTTTCCAAAATGGTGTCATTTGTGGGGGATTTCCACTGTTTAGGCACATCAGGGGGCTCTCCAAACGCAACATGGCGTCCGCTAATTATTGAAGCAAATTTTACATTCAAAAAGTCAAAAAGTCAAATGGCGCTCCTTCCCTTCCGAACCCTGCTGTGCGCCCAAACAGTGGTTTTCCTCCACATATGGGGTATCGGCGTACTCAGGAGAAATTGCGCAACAAATTTCATGGTGCAATTTCTCCTGTTACCTTTATGATAATGCAAAATTAAGGGATGAAAAACGTTTTTGTGGGAAAAATTTGAAAATTTTATTTTTACAGCTCAATATTATACACTTCTGTGAAGCACCTGGGGGTTCAAGGTGCTCACCACACATCTAGATAAGTTCCCTAAAGGGTCTAGTTTCCAAAATGGTGTCATTTGTGGGGGGTTTCCACTGTTTAGGCACATCAGGAGCTCTCCAAACGCAACATGGCGTCCGCTAAGTATTCAAACAAATTTTACATTCAAAAAGTCTAATGGCGCTCCTTCCCTTCCGAACCCTGCAGTGCACCCAAACAGTGGTTTTCCCTCACATATGGGGTATCAGCGCGCTCAAGAGAAATTGCACTACAAATTGTGTTGTCTATTTTTTCCTGTTACCCTTGTGAAAATAAAAAAATTGTGTCTAAAGTAACATTTTTGTGAAAAAAAGTTAAATGTTCATTGTTTTCTTTCACATTCCAAAAATTCCCGTGAAGCACCTGAAGGGTTAATAAACTTCTTGAATGTGGTTTTGAGCACCTTGAGGGGTGCAGTTTTTAGAATGGTGTCACTTTTGCATATTTTCTGTCATAAAGGCCCCTCAAAGTCACTTAAAATAAGATGTGGTCCCTAAAAATATGTTTTTGCAAATTTTGTCGGAAAAATTAGAAATCGCTGGTCAACTTTTAACCCTTAGAACTTCCTAACAAAAAAAATGTTGGTTCCAAAATTGTGCTGATGTAAAGTAGACATGTGGGAAATGTTATTTATTAACTATTTTGTGTGACATATCTCTCTGATTTAAGGGTATGAAAATTCAAAGTTTGAAAATTGCAAAATTTTCGACATTTTCGCCAAATTTCTGATTTTTTCACAAATAAGCGCAAGTGATATCGAAGAAATTTTACCACTATCATGAAGTTCAATATGTCATAAAAAAACAATCTCAGAATTAGGGGAATCCGTTGAAGCGTTCCAGAGTAATTACTTCATAAAATGACAGTGGTCAGAATTGAAAAAATTGGCCTGGTCACGAAGGTGAAAACAGACTCTGGCGTGAAGTGGTTAATCAGAATTTGAATTTTTCTGCTAATTAGATTTTGGTGCACAAGTATAGGACAGTACACTGGGTCTTCTCCTCCATGTCTGTGATTCCCCGACCCCTCTGCCTGCCTCCGCCCGGTCTGGGAGGGGACAGTATAGGGAGAAAAAGTGTGCGGGGACAGCATGAGGAGTATGAGGAGTAAAAATGTGAGGGGACAGTTCGGGCATAAGAAACATCTGAAAAGACAGTATGGGGGAATAAAAGTGTGAGGAGACTGTTGTGGGGGGAAGTGTGAGGGGACAGTATGGGGAGAAAAGTGTGAGAAGACAGCTTGGGGAGGAAATTCATAGGACAATATGGAGGAAAAACTATAAGGGGGAAGTATGGGAGGGAGGTATGATGGAACAGTATGGTAGGGGATGGAAGTTTGACTGGAGATGGGAGAGTATGGAGGAGGAATTGCATGAAGGGACTGTAAAGGAAGAGACGTGTGATGGGACAATATGGGGGAGAAAAGTGTGAGTAGACTGTATGGTGGAAGTGTGATGGGATAGTACACGGGAAAAAAGTGTGAGGGGACACTATGGGAGGGAAGGATGATGGGACAGAATGTTGTGGGGTGGAAGTGTTACAGGACAGTACAAGGGGAGAAATGTGTGAGGGGACAGTTAGAAAGGAAAAAAGTGTGAGGGGACAGAATGGGGGAGAAAAGTGTGAGGCTACAATTTGGGGAAAGTGAACAGAGACACTATAGGGGAAGAAAGTATAAGTGGACAGTGTGGGGGGGAAGTGTTATGAGACAGTATGGGGGAAGTGTGATGGGACAGTATGGAGAGACAAATGTGTGAGGGTCAGTATGGGGAGAAAAGTGATTGTGGACAGGGGGAATAGTGGGAAGGGACAGTGTGGGGGAGTTTGTAGGGAGATTGCATGTGGGGAAATTTGAGGAGGGGAAAGTATGGGAGAGAAAAGTGTGAGGGGATAATATAGGGAGAGAAATGTGTGAGGGGACAGTATGGGGGAGTAGTGTAAGGGAGCAGTATAGAGGGAGAAAAGTGGGAAGAGACTGTATGGGGAAAAATGTGTTAAGGGAAGGTTTAAGGGAAGAAACGTGTGAGGGTACAGTATGGGGAACAAAAGTAGGAGGCATTAGTATGGGGTGTGAAATGTGTGAGGGGACAGTATGAGGGGGATAAGTGTGAGGGGTCAGTATGGTGAGGAAAAAGTATGAGATGACAGCATGGGGGAGAAATGTGTCATGGGACTGTATAGTGGGAATTGGATGAGGGGACAATATAGGGGGCAAAAGTGTGAGATGTCACAAAATAAAGGACAAAAAAATGAAAAAAATAGTATACCAATAAATACATATCTGAATGTAAAAACAAAAATAAAAAAAAAACAAAGTGCACATACTTGATATCGCTTCGTCTAGAGTGACCCGATCTATAAAACTGTCCCTCTAGTTAACCCTTTCAGTGAACACTGTAAAAAATAAATAAAAAATGTGTCAAAAAATTATGTTTGTTCATCATACTGCTGAACAAAAAGTGGTATAAAACGCGATCCAAAAGTCGAATGTAAATAAAAATGGTATAGCTGAAAATGTCACCTTGCCCTGCAAAAAACAAGCCACCATAGAGCTCTATAAGCAAAAAAAATAAAAAAGCAATAGTTCTCAGAATATAGTAATGCAAAAACAAATCTTTTTTTTTTTAAAAAATTGTTTTTATTGTGTAAAAGCGGCAAAACATAAAAAAGTACACATATTTGGTATTACCGTGTCCAGAATGACCCAATATATAAACCTGTCACTCTAGTTAACCACTTCTGTGATCCTGCGTTCTAGAGTTACCGCATGAAGTGACACTAGTCAGAATTGGAAAATTTGTTCTGGTCAGGAAAGTGAAAACAGGATTTGAGGTGAAGGGGTTAAGGCAGGGCCGGCTCCAGGTTTTTCTGGGCCCCGGGCGAAAGAGTCTCAGTGGGCCCCTTTAACACATACCACGATTCATGATGCAGAGATACGGCGGAGAAATATATATATATATATATATATATATTAGTACAATGCAAAGATTTCACTTCTTACATTACATGAGTGATATCTATTGTAAATTCCACAATAGCTCAGAAACCGGCGAATCGCTCCACACAGTATACTGGCCCCCATATAAGGCTCCATACGGAATACTGGCTCCCATATAACGCTTCATACGGAATACTGGCCCCCATATAAGGCCCCATACGGAATACTGGCCCCCATATAAGGCTCCATGCGGAATACTGACCCCCATATAAGGCTCCATGCGGAATACTGACCCCCATATAAGGCTCCATGCGGAATACTGGCCCCCATATAAGGCTCCATACGGAATACTGGCCCCCATATAAGGCTCCATACGGAATACTGGCCCCCATATAAGGCTCCATATGGAATACTGGCCCCCATATAAGGCTCCATACGGAATACTGGCCCCCATATAAGGCTCCATACGGAATACTGGCCCCCATATAAGGCTCCATATGGAATACTGGCCCCCATATAAGGCTCCATACTAAATACTGGCCCCCATACGGAATACTGGCCCCCATATAAGGCTCCATACGGAATACTGGCCTCCATATAAGGCTCCATACGGAATACTGGCCCCCATATAAGGCTCCATACGGAATACTGGCCCCCATATAAGGCTCCATACGGAATACTGGCCCCCATATAACGCTCCATACAGGATACTGGTCCCCTTATAAAGCTCCATGCAGGATACTGGCCCCCATATAACGCTCCATACAGGATACTGGCCCCCATATAAAGCTCCATACAGGATACCGGTCCCCTTATAACGCTCCATACAGGATACTGGCCCCCATATAATGTTGCATGCAGGCTGTTACCCCCCACATAATGCCCCATACAGGCTGTCCCCCCCTTATAATGCTCCATGCAGGCTGTTACCCCCCACATAATGCCCCATACAGGCCCCCCCCCTTTTAATACTCCATGCAGGCTGTTACCCCCCACTTAATGCCCCATACAGGCTGCCCCCCCCTTATAATGCCCCATGCAGGCTGTTCCCCCCCACATAATGCCCCATACAGCCCCCCCCCTTTTAATGCTCCATGCAGGCTGTTACCCCCCACATAATGCCCCATACAGGCTGCCCCCCCCTTTATAATGCCCCATGCAGGCTGTTCCCCACCTTATAATGCCCCATACAGGCTGTCACCCCTCCTCTTTATAATGACCCATGCAGGATGCCCCCCCCCTCTTTATTATGCGCCATGCAGGCTGTTCCCCACCTTATAATGCCCCATGCAGGCTGTCACCCCTCTTTATAATGCCCCATGCAGGATGTCCCCCCCGCTCTCTTTATAATGCCCCATGCAGGATGTCCCCCCCTCTCTTTATAATGCCCCAAGCAGGATGCCCCCCCCTTCTCTTTATACTGCCCCATGCCTCCATACATAAAAAAAAAAAAAAATCAAATACTCACCTCCCTTCTCCTCACCTGCTACCTGCTGCCCGCTGTCCGCTGCCCGCTGCTCGGGTCCGAACTCCAGCGTTGTCGGCGTCTTCCCACTTAGCGCTCCCTGTGACGGCTCAGGGGAGGGCGCGGTGTAAAGGCGTCACCGCGCCCTCTGACCTGACACGTCACAGGGAGCGCAGAGCAGGAAGACTGCTGATCTGCGGAGGCACGGGGAGAGGTAAGTATCCAGCTGCCGGGGCCCTGAGCAAGCGGCGGAGAAGGGCGGGCGCTGACACCGCTCTCCTCCGCCCATAGCCCAGCGGGGTGCGCGACCGCCAGTGGGCCCCTCTGCCTGCTCAGGGCCCCGGCATTTGCCCGGGTGCGCCGGGTGCTGACGCCGGCCCTGGGTTAAGGGCACTTTTTTCGGGATGTGCTGCAAAAGAACACAGAAGAGAGATGTCTACAGAGAGGAGTTGTGGATGTGAAAAGTCATCATTGTGTCTGGACAAGATAGAGAATAAAAGAAAAAAAAAACTACAATCAGAGAAATTGTCAACTATATTTGTGATACTGATTATGTCTGTGTTTCCTTTAAGCTCCGCAGTTTGATGATGAGTTGATGACTAATAAAAATAACTCTCAGTTTCTCCTTATCATTGTTAAGGACATACTAGGAGTTGTAGGTTTATGTGATACAATTGTATATGGGGCTGATCTGACTCTGCCATTGATCACTGTACTATGGTTGGTGATGTATTCATATACTTATAATGGTTCTGGTGATGTATTCCTGTACTGAAGTTGGTTGTGATGCTGTATTTTTGTATTGTTGGGGGTTCTGGTGATGTATTCATCTATAGATTTGGTTCTGGTGATGTATTTCTGTACTGTTGCGCTTCTGGTGATGTATTCATGTACTGACGGTGGTACCGAGGATGTATTCATGTATTGATGGTGCTTCTGGTGATGTAGTCATGTACTGATGATGTTTCTGATGATGTAATTTCAGTAATGTTGATGTTCTGTGATGTACTAATTTACAGATGGTGGTTCTGGTTATGTATTCCTATACTGATGATGGTTCTGGTGCTGTATTTCTGTACTGATGGTGTTTCTGCAGATGTATTCTTGTACAGATGGGGATTCTGGTGATATATACCTGTACTGATGATGGTTGTAATGCTGCATTTCTGTACGTTTCATGGTTCTGGTGCTGTATTTCTGTACTGTTGTTGATTCTGGTAATGTACTCATGTAATGTTGTTGGTTCTGATCCTGTACACTTGTAGTAATCTATAGCTTGTCAGATAACATGCTTCTTTTCTATGTCAATAAAGTATTGTTCCATCTGACAAGTTAAAGTACCACTCCAGCTGTTTTTTTTAATTTCACCTCTGGAGTGGTATCACTAATCCATTGAATGGAAGTCAGAGCTAACGGTCACAGGCTCTCAATTTAAGTCTGTGAGCGCATCGTTCTGACTGTCATAGAATTATATTGAGAAGTTACCTCCGGCTCGCTCAGCAAACACTGGAGTGATCTGACTGGTCACAAACAGCAGAAGATGAGCGGAGCGGGGCTGAGAATAGAATAAGACCGTGGCTAGTCTTCTTCTATTACTAAGTCCGGGAATTTACATTAGCGATACCACTCCACCAGTGAAATAAAAAAAAAACAAGAACACTGGAGTGGTGCTTTAAGGATTACTACATCTGAATTTATGTTAGGAGCATAAATTATAAAATTAAGCACTGTACCATGCAAATCCTAATATCGTGTAATATGCTCACTGTTAGTATTTGGTTCTTCTTGCCGGTTCCAGTGATCATCACAATAACCACTCATATGCGATTTTCTTCCTTACGGTCATGTGCCAACTAGCTTTTCTTCCTGCTTCAGTCACTGAAGCAGGGTCTGTTATATTTGATTCACAGTAGGCTTATCTTACCCAGTTAAAAAGTTATAATTTTATTAATACCTTGATTAAAAGGAAACAAACCAAGTTTCCGGTCCCAAACAAATATTATAACTAACAATGGCATCTACTCAAAGTAAGTACTCATACAATCAGGATGACACACATGTACACAGGGTTTTATTTTGTTATTTAATAGGTCTTAAATTATACAAAGGCAAGGTGGGAAAAGCTCAGAGAAAAGGGCCTATTTCTTTCCCTTAATTTATTCCCTGATACAGTCCCTGCCTTGCCGCGGAGGTTGGCACCCTAAATGCACACAAGATTGTGGCGCCCCCACACACCGTTATAACATTGAGCCATGAAAATAAAAATTTCACATATTTCCCACAAAATAGTTTTTTAGCCCCAAATTTTTCATTTTCATAAGGGTATTAAGAGAAATTGCACAGTGCAATTTATTGTGCAATTGCTCCTGAGTAAGTCGACAAAACAGCTTCTAATCTTAATCAGCCAGACGTCTAGATTTGTTAAGCCAAGAGAAATGCACTATTGTGTTTGTGTTGACTTTAGAATTTGTGTGTGTTTCTTTGGTGGGTCAAGAAGGACAGACCAGTATTTGTATAACCTGGTATGTTGTCTTCTCTTGGTTATGAAACAATGATGTTTGTTACTATGCTAATTGCATACTGTACTAAGGCCAGTTAGATGTTTATTTACAAGAGCCCCCTGCTATACCAACTATGTAAATTGATTAAAGGCTCAAACAATGAGACCTGAGCCCTGTGGAATAATACCCTCCCTAACCCTTGCCCTGTGGATGTGTACTTGGAAGAACAAATGTGAATTAAGGACCATATGCCTCTGTAGCAGGCAGATTTGAAAAAGAGAATCGAAAGAGACTTTACAAGGAGAATCAAAGATCAGACTCTCTTCAGACCATCAGCTTGGTAGCATGGCTTTATACAAAGAGACATAAATTTGAATTCTACATGATTCCAGCCTAAGGGTATATTGACCTGACTGGAAAGATATGGATCTGCTCCATTCCATCAGAGAGACCATGGATACATTTGGAGAGACCAGGTTGGAACGATGAAGTCACCTGACCCCATGGATATGTTGTTTGGGGTTGCCAAGTGGGACCCTCTGGTCGCCTGGAACCCATGGAGACATTCGGAGAATCCAAATTGGGACCTGCCATTCAACTGGCTCCATAGAAACTCTTAGAGAGGCCAGGGTGGGAACCTAGGGTCTCCTGGCCTTGTACCTCGCTGGACTGTCGGCTTTCTTACCTTGCCGCTACCTCCTCTCTGTGGGGCTCACCAAAAGTGGGGGGCTACTGGTTGAGGTAGTTGGCCCTGGAAGTCCCAAAGTCGCAGCCGTTCTATTCCAGGTGGGCTAGTGGAAGGGTGAGACTGTGTAATGTTGTACACCCTGCCACACTGTTTTAACTTCAGCCTGTGCTGTCTGAGTAGTATTACGCCCACGGAATACCCCGGGTCTCCACACAAATATATGGAGGAAAACTACTTTGGACGCACAGCAGGGCTTGAAAGGGAAGGAGCGCCATTTGACTTTTGAATGCAAAATTTGCTGGAATAATTAGCGGATGCCATGTCGCATTTGGAGACCCCTGATGTGCTTAAACTGTGGAAACCCCCAAAAGTGACACCATTTTGGAAACTAGACCCCTCAGGGAACTTATCTAGATGTGTGGTGAGCACCTTGAACCCACAGGTTCTTCACAGAAATTTATGTTCTATTAACATCATTTTTTTATTTTCACAAGGATAACAGAAGAAAATGAAACTCAAAATTTGTTGTGCAATTTCTCCTGAGTATGGTGATGCCCCATTTGTGGGGGTAAACTACTGTTTGGGTGTACGGCAGAGCTCAGAAAAGAAGGAGTGGAGGTTTGTAATGCAAACTTTGATGGAATGGTCTGCGGGTGTCATGTTGCGTTTGGAGAGCCCCTGGATGTGCCTAAACAGTAGAAAACCTCCACAAGTGACTCCATTTTGGAAACTAGACCCCTCAATAAAGAAAGTTATCTATTTGTGTGGTGAGCACCTTGAATCCACAGGTGCTTCACAGAATTTTACTTTGTAAAGATGAATTTTAATTTGTGAAGATGAAAAAAAAATATTTTCACAGGGATAGCAGGAGAAAATAGACCCCAAAATTTGTTGTGCAAATTCTCCCGAGTATGCCGATACCCCATACGTGGTCAAAAACTACCTTTGAGGCAAAGGGGAAAGTTCATAAGGGAAGATGCGCCATATTGGAGTTCATATTTTGCTGTACTAGTTTATCAATGCATTGTTACATTGGCAGAGCCCTTAAGGTGCCAGAACAGCAGATCCCCCCATAAGAGACCCCATTTTACAAACTACACCTCTCAATGAAATCATCTAGGCATGCAGTGAGCATGTTGACACCACATGTGCCTCATAGAATTTTACACCATTGGGCGGTGAACAAAAGAATAATTATATTATCAAGACCAAAGTTTTGTTTTAGCCCCAGATTTTACATTTTCACACTGGGAAATGAATAAAAATGGAACCCAAATTTGTCACATAATTTCTGCTGAATGCAGAAATACCCCATATGTGGCTGTTCAGTACTGCTTAGTCACACGGCGAGACTCGATAGTGACAGAGCTATTTGCCTCCTGGAGCGCAGATTTTCCTGGAATAGTTTGCCGACTCCATATATAGAGGCCCTAAGTACTAGAAGAGCAGAATCTCCCCTCAAGTGACCCCACTTTGGAAATTATACCTCTTTGGGAATTTATCTACGGGTGTGGTGAGGATTTTAACTACATGGGTGTTTTCAAGAAATAAGCAGCAGTGGATATTGCTAAGTGAAAATTGCAAACTACCATTGTAGTGACCAGTACATTGTAGTGACCAGAAAGTTGCAGTGACTAGTACGTTATGCCCAGCTCGTGCTTGTTGAGACATGCACCTGTAAATTAAGCAGGCTCTCATCGCTACAGAAATGCCAAACATGTGGATGCTAACTGTTGTTTAGGCACACTATGGGGCTCAGAAGGGAGGGGAGAATTTGGATTTGGGAGCACAGAATTTGCTGAATTTCTTTCAGAGTCAAGGGCCATTTCGCTTTTCCAGAGCCTTTGTGCTACCAGTAACGTGGAAGCCTCCTATATTTCCGTTAACATATGACGGACCTGAGTGAGGACTTGATTTTCTTTGTGGATTGGGTCTAAGCTTTTATTGTGCTCCAAAATGTTATGTAAAATGCTCCCATTTATCCTATGCTCTATGATGAGCACTGATATTGGGGTTTCCATTTAAATCTCTGAGTCATTCAGATGAAGCCCCCAAGGGATCCATTCACTATAATGAGGCAGCAGAGTTACTCTGGACTCCGCCTGGCCTCTGTTCAGCTGTGTCCTTTTTTACAGAGGTGCACAAAACTGTGGCCGACGGCACTTTTATTCACGCCTAAAAAGATGTCAGATAATAGGCCAGACGGTGTCCACAGTGCCTCCATCTGCCTCATTATAGGGAATCTTCAGCCGGATTTCCGTCTGAATCACGTATTTCAGAGATTTACACGGAAACCCCGGTGTAAGCGCTCAGCGCAGAGCGCATGATAAATGTGCGCCGAGCCTGACTGCAATCTTTGGGAGGGAGAATGAGCAAATCAGTAGCAGGTGAAGAATTTGTTTTATTCATTTTTTTATGCAGTTCTTTATTTGGATCGGTGCGATTACAGCGATACCAGATTTATAGCGGGTTTTTATGTTTGGCAGCAGTCACACACTAAAAGACACTTTTTTTTGTTGTTGCAAAAACTAGTTTTTGCATCAGCATATTTTGAAAGCTATAATTTTTCCAGATTTCAGCCAAAAAAGTCAAGTGAGGGCTTGTTTTTTGTGGTACGAGTTGACATTTTTATTGGTACCATTTTTGGGCACATGACATTTTTGATTGCTTTCTATTCTGATTTTTGGAAGGCAGAATGAACAACACCCAGCAATTTTTTATGCCGTTCTGCGTGTGGTATAATTAATAAGGCAGCTTTATTCTTCAGGTCAGTACGATTACAACAATACCACATATATATATTTTTTTATGTTTTGGCGCTTTTAAACAATAAAAACTATTTTTTAGAAAAAATAATTATGTTTGCATTGCTTTATTCTGAGACCTAGAACCTTTTTATTTTTCCTGCTGATGGAGTTGTATGGTAACTTGTTTTTTTTGCGGGCCAAGATGACGTTTTCAGCTATACCATTTTTCTTTGCATTTGTCTTTTTGATCACGTTTTATTCCAGTTTTTGATGGTGATAAAGCATTTTTTTTTTACTCCTTTTTTTTTTTTGCGCTGTTCACTAAAGGGGTTAACTAGTGGGACAGCTTTATAGGTCGGGTCGATCTGGATCATGCGATACCAAATATGTATACTTTTATTATTTTTTTTTGTTTTTTTTTCAGAATAATATTTATTTATGGGTACAATATATATTTTTATTTTTTTATTATTTTGTGATTTTTTAAAAATATGTTTACAACTTTTTTTATTTTTATTTTACTTTTTTACTTTGTCCCACTATGGGACTTTCACTTTTCTGCAGTCTGATTGCAGTTATAAGGCATAGGAATGCAGGAGCATAGCTCGTCTATACCACAATTCATCCTATATTAGAAACAAGTTTAGCACTTAACAATTTGAACTAGAACACTCAGCATGACTTACCAGATACTAGGTGTGTATTGATAAGCAATAGAAGTGACACATACATGGAATATAAAGTATACATTTTATTGACAAAAAATTAAAAACATGTAAAACAGGAAAGAGGTACTACAAGAGAAAACTGAGGAGCTCATGGTAAGTATATCTGCGTACAGAATAATAAATAACCTAATTAATGGACAACCAATTAAAATGCAATAAATGTATTACAATGGACAAAAACAAATGTCTCAAAGTACACTTATAATAACAAAGATGTTTGCCAAAAATCACATGATCTCATATTAATGGGGAAAAAGAGGAGATATAAAATTGATATGAAAAATGAGGATAACTGTAAATAAAGTGCATTGGTGCAATACCGAAATTGAATAAATGCACAGATTAATGTAAATCTCTAAAGTGTTGTAGTGCAAACAAGGATATCAATCTCTAAAGTGCTATAGTGCAAGAAGTATTTGGCCTAAGCAAAATGCTATTATATCTCAAAAATATCCTATAGCAAATTTGTTAGCAGCAAGTACTTGATCCCAAAGCAGAGAATAGTAATTATATAGAATATATATATATACATATATACTAGCTATTGAACCCGTTCGACGCCCGGGTGGCGAGCATTTTTATTGGTATATGGTCTCCCATGCTGATTTATGCTGCCCCCCTCCTGGTATTTGCGCTGCCCCCATCCTGTCCCCACCATCCTATCCTGGTATGTATGGCACCCCTCATCCCCATCCAGGTATGCATGGCACCCCTCATCCCTATCCTGGTAGGCATGGCACCCGTCATCCCTATCTTGGTGTGCATGGTACCCCTTATCCCTATCCTGTAATGCATGGCACCCCTCATCCCTATCCTGGTATGCATGACACCCCTCATCCATATCCTGTAATGCATGGCACCCCTCATCCCTATCCTGGTATGCATGTCAGCCTTCACCCCCAATCCTGGTATGCATGGCACCCTCACCTACAATTTTGGTATGCATGGCACCCCTTACCCCCAATACTGGTATGCATGGCACCCCTCACCCCCAATCCTGGTATGCATGGCATCCCTCACCCCCAATCCTGGTATACATGACACCTCTCACCCCCAATTCTGGTATGCATGGCACCTCTCACCCCCAATCCTAGCATGCATGGCACCCCTCACCCCCAATCCTGGTATGCATGGCACCCCTCATCCCCAATCCTGGTATGCATGGCACCCCTCATCCCCAATCCTCGTATGCATGGCCTCCCAACATCCCTATCCTGGTAGGCATGGACCCCTCATCCGAATCCTGGTATGCATAGCATTCCTCATCCCTATCCTGGTATGCATGGTGCCCCTCATCCCAATCCTGGTATGCATGGCCCCTCACATCTCTATCCTGGTATGCATGGCCCCCTCATCCGAATCCTGGTATGCATGCCCCCCCACATCCCTATCCTGGTATGCATGGCCCCCTCATCCCCAATCCTACTATGCATGGCTCCCTCATCCCCAATCCTGGTATGCATGGCTCTCTCATCCCCAATCCTGGTATGCATGGCACCCCTCATCCCCAAATCCTAGTATGCATGGCACCTCTAATCCCAAATCCTGGTATGCATGGCACCCCTCATCCCCAATCCTGGTATGCATGGCACCCCTCATCCCCAGTCCTGGTATGCATGGCACCCCTCATCCCCAATCCTGGTATGCATGGCACCCTCACCCCCATCCTGGTATGCATGGCACTCCTCATCCCTATCCTGGTATGCATGGTACCCCTCATCCCTTTCCTGGTATGCATGGCCCCCTCATCCAAATCCTGGTATGCATGGCCCCCCACATCCCGATCCTGGTATGTATGGCCCCCTCATCCCCAATCCTGGTTTGCATGGCTCCCTCATCCCCAATCCTGGTATGCATGGCACCCCTCATCCCCAATCCTAGTATGCATGTCACCCCTCATCCCCAAACCTGGTATGCATGGCACCCCTCATCCCCAATCCTGGTATGCATGGCACCCCTCATCCCCAATCCTGGTAAGTAGGGTACTCCTCATCCCTATCCTGGTATGCATTGCACCCCTCATCCCCAATCCTGGTATGCATTGTACCCCACATCCCCAATCCTGGTATGCATGGCACCCCATCCCTCATCCTGGTAGGTATGGTACCCCTCATCCTTATCATGGTATGTATGGTACCCCTCACACTGGTATGCATGGCACCCCATCCCTCATCCTGGTATGAATGATAGCCCTCATCCCTATTCTGGAATGTATGGCACCCTTCATCCCCCAATCCTGGTATGCATGGCCTCCTCATCCCCCAATCCTGGTATGCATGGCACCCCATCCCTCATCCTGATATGCATGGTACCCCTCATCCCTATTCTGGTATGTATGTCACCCCTCATCCCTATCCTAGTATGCATCGCACCCCATCCCTTATCCTGGTATTCATGGTACCCCTCATCCTTATTCTGGTATGTAAAGTACCCCTCATCCTGGTATTCATGGCACCCCTCATCCCTATCCTGGTATGCATGGCACCCCATCCCTTATCCTGGTATAAATGGCACCCCTCATCCCAATACTGGTATGTATGGCACCCTTCATCCCCCAATCCTAGTATGTATGGTACCCAATCCCTCATCCTGGTATACATGGCACCACTCATCCCCCAATCTTGGTATGCATGGCACCCCATCCCTCATCCTGGTATGTATGATGCCCCTCATCCCTATCCTGGTATGTATGGTGCAACTCATCCTGGTATGCATGGCACCCCATTCCTCATCCTGGTATGCATGGTACCCCTTATCCCTATTCTGGTATGCATGGCACCCCTCATCACTATTCTGGTATGTATGGTACCCCTCATCCTGGTATGCATGGCACCCCTCATCCCAATTCTGGTATGTATGGACTCCTCATCCCAGAAACCTCATATGCATGGCACCCAATCCCTCATCCTAGTATGCATGGCACCCCTCATCCCTTATCCTGGTATGTATGATATCGCTCATCCCTATTCTGGTATGCATGGTACCCCTCATCCTGGTATGCATGGCACCCCATCACTCATCCTGGTATGCATGGTACCCCGCATTCCTATCTTGGTATGTATGGTAATCCTCATCCCTATTCTGGTATGCATGGCACCACTCACCCCCAATCCTGGTATGCATGGCACCCCTCATCTTCAATCCTGGTATGTATGGCACCCCTCATTCCAAATCTGGTATACATTGATCCCCTCATCCCAATCCTGGTATGCATGGCCCCCTCATCCCAATTCTGGTATGTATGGCCTCCTCATCCCAGAAACCTCGTATGCATGGCACCCAATCCCTCATCCTAGTATACATGGCACCCCTCATCCCAATCCTGATATATTTGGCACCCCTCATCCCCTAATCCTGGTATGTATGGCCTCCTCATCCCCCATCCCCCTATCCTGGTATGTATGGTACCCCTCATCCTGGTATGCATGGCACCTCATCCCTCATCCTGGTATGCATGGTACCCCTCATCCCTATTCTGGTATGTATGGCACCCCTCATTCCCCAATCCTGGTATTTATCGCCTCCTCATCCCCCAGTCCTGGTATGCATGGCACCCCATCCCTCATCCTGGTATTCATGGTACCCCTCATCCTTATTCTGGTATGTATGGCACCCCTCATCCCCCAATCCTGGTATGTATGGCCTCCTCATCCCCCAATCCTGGTATGCATGGCACCCAATCCCTCATCCTGGTATGCATGGTACCCCGCATTCCTATCCTAGTATGTATGGTAATCCTCATCCCTACTCTGGTATGCATGGCACCCCTCACCCCCCCAATCCTGGTATGCATGGTCCCCTCAGCCCCCAATCCTGCTATGCATGGTCCCCTCACCCCCCAATCCTGGTATGTGTGGTACCCCTCAGCCCCCAATCCTGGTATGCATGGTCCCCTCACCCCCCAATCCTGGTATATGTGGTGCCCCCAATCCCGGTATGCATGGTCCCCTCACCCCCCAATCCTGGTATATGTAGTACCCCTTATCCTGGTATGCATTATCCCCTCACCCCACAATCCTGAATGCATGGTCCCCTCACCCACCAATCCTGGTATGCATGGTCCCCTCAACCCTCAATCCTGGTATGTATGGTCCCCTCACCCCACAATCCTGGTATGCATGGTACCCCTCATTCCCCCAATCCTGGTATGTGTGACCACCTCACTCCCCAATCCTGGTATGTATGGCACCCCTCATCCCTTTCACGCTGCACACACATACAAAAAAATAAACACTTATACTCACCTTTCTTCCCTGTGCTCCAGCGCTGCTGTGTCCTGTTTTGCCGGAGGCCAGGGGAGGAGTGTGGCACCGGAGTACGCGCGTGCCCATACCGTGCTGTCCGGAGCCATTTTGCTGAAGACACATTGAAAATGTGTCTTCAGTAAAATGGCACCAGATAGCGATATGCGCATGCGCCGATTCTGACGCCTCACTCCTGCCCCTGTCTCTGGCGAAGAGAGGCGCCGTGGCAACGCTCCTCCCGGTCAGGTAAGTACTGTATGTAAGTATGGCACCGGAGATCGCGGTATGCGTTCAGTGTCTACACATACCGTGATCTCCGGCGCCATACACACTCCTCTTACCTGTAACGGCTGAATACGGTCTTCTGTCTGGAGCCAGACTGCGCGGGCATGTGGCGCCTGCACAGTCTATAAAGGCTTCAGACAGAGACACGCATCTCCCATTATATTATAGATATCAATATCTCAATCCCATTAGCTGAACAGAAATAGTAGGATACTGTTTCTTTAAAAGCAGATTGCAGTAATGACTAGCATGGCTATATATACAGTGTGGTAGGCAGACAAGAATTTGTTATGTGTAGCTTTGAATACGCAAAGAATCTAAGCTAATTGTTGCTATTCAAATGAATATACATAACATGTAGCAGGCTGGTAATGATTAGTTGGCTATTTACCTTTCATGTGACAAAAACGCTAGATCTGGGGTAAAGTGGCTCCTCCGTGCTGCCGTGACGTGCACGTTTCACCCAAGCTTCTTTGGGGGGGCGTGTCCGCACCGCTCCCAGCACATTAACCCCTGAAA
Source organism: Phyllobates terribilis (assembly GCF_046119375.1). Taxonomy (NCBI): domain Eukaryota; kingdom Metazoa; phylum Chordata; class Amphibia; order Anura; family Dendrobatidae; genus Phyllobates; species Phyllobates terribilis. The sequence goes on from NW_027362761.1 coordinate 796,956,803, forward strand.
TGCTGCGATTGAAGTCTATCGCAGCATTTCAGGTGCAGGTGTAGCACCCTGAGGATTCGGCTGCTACAGGGGTATTGCACCTCAACCCAGAGGTGTGATATTCCACTCCCGGGTAAGGATGGAGTGTGGGACTGAGCTCAGAAGGCTGCATGCACTACACACATCCCATTTCCGGAGGGCAGACCAACGGTACTCCCACTTAGAAATGTGCAGGTACGACCGAGTCTGTCCTTGGCTGGAGTGGGAGGGGGGTGGACCATCCCAGTAGTGTAGGGGCAGATAGGGGGAGCAGCCTGGGTAAAGATAGGAGCTCATTGGGTGCTGGTCACCTGAGCTCACACATAGAGGGAGTATAAAAGGTGGGAACCATCTAAGATCAGGGTCAGTCAGTCAGTCTGTGAGAAGTCAGTCAGTAAGTCTTTTGCAGAGCAGTGGAGGAAAGCAGAGGAGCAGAGCAGCCCCAAGGCCCAGAGAGAGAGAGGAGAAAGAAAGACCCAGAGGGGGAGAAAGAAGGAACTCTGAGAGCCCAAATACAACCACAGGGTGAAGAGTTGGCAACAGGGTACCGGATCCCAAACTGGTGGGGGCTACAGCATACCTCAGCCAGAGACCGGAGGCCGTGGGCAGCATCTGCCACGGCCACCCACCATATCCACCCGGAAGGCAGACCACGCGTAGGGTCAGGGAACCCAGAGTCAAGGGTTGTACCAACAGAAGGCCCGAGGGAGCCGGACTTAGGTGGATCCCTGGTGGGGAAGGCCAGAGACGAGGACAGGACAGAACGGGAGCTCAGAACCACGCTCCAGAACTACTTGGGGGTTGGCCGAGTCCAGGACCTGGTGGACGCAGCACGGCTCGGGTGGTCACTCAAGGCCGGAGTGACCGGAACATCTGCAGTAAGTAAAAACCCTGAACTGCACAACCCGACTCTGTCTCTGATTACCATCCTCCCTGCACCTCCACAACCACCATCCTCTGCACCTGACCCCCTGAGGCTATACCCCTCCCGTTGGGGGTTATACTACCTAAGCTGCACCAACACCATCAGCCTCAGCGGACCCTGCTGCAGCGGCGGCCGTAGTGACCGCAATTCAATGGGTGGCGTAGTCGACATAAAGAACTTTAGTAACATCAGTAAGGACTGCCACACACTGAGCTTGACACCCTGGGCACGGACCGGGTCACAGCCACTCGGAGACTACAACCCCCATCTGATCCGGCTCCGGGTATTCCCCTAAAGAATATGGCCCAGGGGGTGCGTCACAGGCACCAGTAAGTGCGCGCCTCTTACCTCTATCCGCACTGTGTATGCCGGGTCCGGATAGTTGCTATGGTGACCCGATGTCGACATGACGACATCTAGGTCACAATGCATCAACAAGATAGGTAGATCGTGCTTAGTGCACAATCTACCTAATTTGTATGTGCAGGGGCTGCAGCCTGCACAGCAAAGGGGATGCTTCATCCTTATGCTGTGCAAGCGATCAGCCTGCAAAAAATAAAAGTCCTATAGTGGGACAAAGTGTAAAAGTTGAAAAGAAGTGTCAGAAAGTGAAAAAAAAAATTGTAAAAATATTTTAAAAAAATGAAAAAATAATCGAAAAAAATATACTGTACCCATAAATAAATATTATAATGAAAGAAAAACAAAAAAAACAATAACAGTACACATATTTGATATCGCCGCATCTGGAAAGACCTGACCTATAAAACTGTCCCACTAGTTAACCCCTTTAGTGAACATGGTAAAAAAAATTAAATAAAAAACGAAGGAAAAAATTATGCTTTATCATCATACCGCCAAACAAAAAATGGAATAAAACGCGATCAAAAAGACAAGTGTAAATAAAAATGGTACCACTGAAAACGTCATTTTGTCCCACAAAAACAATCCATCATACAGCTCCATCAGCCAAAAAATAAAAAAGCTATAGCTCTCAGAATAAAGTGATGCAAAAATAATTATTTTCTCTATAAAATAGTTTTTATCGTGTAAAAGTGCCAAAACATAGGTTGTGCTGCTAGGGTTAGGGTTGTGCTAGGGTTAAGGTTGTGCTAGGGTTAGGGTTAGAATCGGGTGTTCGAGTGACATGCTTGAGTCTCCACCCCATACGTTTCGTGGCTGTCTGCCTGCCATGCACGGGCAATCCCCGCATGGTTTTTTTTGGGTGTCTAACAACCGTGAAACATGCGGGGAGTGGACTCGAGCATGTCACTCAAGCACCCGCAATACATGGTGCATACCCGCGCACCTGATGCAAACTCAAGTAGTGAGCACTTGCGCTCAAGACTAATGATAACTTATTCAATATGATGACCTAATGTTATCAAATTCTGTGTTATACCTCTGGGTTGAAAATGTTCACTATACCCCTTGATAAAATCCTTGAGGGGTCTAGTTTCCAAATTGGGGTCACTTGTGGGGGGTTTCCACTGTTTAGGCACATCAGGGGCTCCCCAAATGCAACATGCCGTCCGCTAATTATTCAAGAAAATTCTACCTTCAAAAAGTTAAATGGCGCTCCTTCCCTTCCGAACCCTGCCGTGCACCCAAACAGTGGTTTTCTTCCACATATGTTGTATCGGCTTACTCAGTAAAAATTGTACAACAAATTTTGGGATCCATTTTTTCCTGTTACCTTTGCAAAAATAAAAAAAATTGGGTCTAAAGTAACATTTTTGTGAAAAAAGTTAAATGTTCATTTCTTTCTTCCACATTCCAAAAATTCCTGTGAAGCACCTGAAGGGGTAATAAACTTCTTGAATGTGGTTTTAAGCACCTTGATGGGTGCAGTTTTTAGAATGGTGTCACTTTTGGGTATTTTCTGTTATGTATGCCCCTCAAAGTCACTTCAAATGTGATGTGGTCCCTAAAAAAATGTTTTTGTAAATTTTGTTGGAAAAATCAGAAATCACTGGTCAACTTTTAACCCTAATAGCTTCCTAACTTAAAAATATTTTGGTTCCAATATTGTGCTGATGTAAAGTAGACATGTGGGAAATGTTATTTATTAACTATTTTATGTGACATATACTACCATTCAAAAGTTTGGGGTCACCCAGACAATTTTGTATCTTCCATGAAAACTCATACTTTTATTTATCAAATGAGTTGCAAAATGAATAGAAAATATAGTCCAGACATTGACAAGGTTAGAAATAATGATTTTTATTTGAAAGAATAATTTTCTCCTTCAAACTTTGCTTTCGTCAAAGAATGCTCCCTTTGCAGCAATTATAGCATTGCAGATCTTTGGCATTCTAGCTGTTAATTTGCTGAGGTAATCTTGAGAAATTTCACCCCATGCTTCCTGAAGCCCCTCCCACAAGTTGGATTGGCTTGATGGGCACTTTTTGCGTATCATACGGTCAAGCTGCTCCTACAACAGCTCAAATGGGTTGAGATCTGGTGACTTCGCTGGCCACTCCATTACAGATAGAATACCAGCTGCCTGCTTCTTCTCTAAATAGTTCATGCATAATTTGGAGGTGTACTTTGGGTCATTGTCCTGTTGTAGGATGAAATTAGCTCCAATCAAGCGCTGTCCACAGGGTATGGCATGGCGTTGCAAAATCGAGTGATAGCCTTCCTTATTCAAAATCCCATTTACCTTGTACAAATCTCCCACTTTACCAGCACCAAAGCAACCCCAGACCATCACATTACCTCCACCATGCTTGACAGATGGCGTCAGGCACTCTTCCAGCATCTTTTCAGTTGTTCTGCGTCTCACAAATGTTCTTCTGTGTGATCCAAACACCTCAAACTTTGATTCGTCTGTCCATAAAACTTTTTTCCAATCTTCCTCTGTCCAATGTCTGTGTTCTTTTGCCCATATTAATCTTTTCCTTTTATTAGCCAGTCTCAGATATGGCTTTTTCTTTGCCACTTTGCCCTGAAGGCCAGCATCCCGGAGTCGCCTCTTCACTGTAGACGTTGACACTGGCATTTTGCGTGTACTATTTAATGAAGCTGCCAGTTGAGGAGCTGTGAGGTGTCGATTTCTCAAACTAGAGACTCTAATGTACTTGTCTTGTTGCTCAGTTGTACAGCGGGGCCTCCCACTTCTCTTTCTACTCTGGTTAGAGCCTGTTTGTGCTCTCCTCTGAAGGGAGTAGTACACACCGTTGTAGGAAATCTTCAGTTTCTTGGCAATTTCTCGCATGGAATAGCCTTAATTTCTAAGAACAAGAATAGACTGTCGAGTTTCACATGAAAGTTCTCTTTTTCTGGCCATTTTAAAAGTTTCATGGAACAAACAAATGTAATGCTCCAGATTCTCAGCTAGCTCAAATGAAGGTCAATTTTATAGCTTCTCAAATCAACCAAACCGTTTTCAGCTGGGCTAACATACTTGTGCAAGGGTTTTCTAGGGTTTTCCAAACATCCATTAGCCTTCTTACACAGTTAGCAAACACAATGTACCATTAAAACACTGGAGTGGTGGTTTTTGGGAATGGGCCTCTATACACCTATGTAGATATTGGAATAAAAACAAGACATTTGCAGTTAGAATAGTCATTTACCACATTAACAATGTATAGAGTGTATTTCTGATTCATTTAATGTTAGCTTCATTGAAAACAAATGTGCTTTTCTTGAAAAAATAATGACATTTCTAAATGACCCCAAACTTTTAAACGGTAGTGTAGCTCTCTGATTTAATGGCATGAAAATTAAAATTTTTTTTTTACAAATAAACGCAAGTCATATAGAAGAAGTTTTACCATTATCATGAAGTACAATATCTCATGAAAAAACAGTCTCAGAATCAGTGGGATCCGTTGAAGCGTTCCTGAGTAATTACTTCATAAAGTGACAGGGGTCAGAATTGTAAAACTTGGCCCAGTCATTAACGTGCAAACCACCTTCGGGGGTAAAGGGGTTAATGAGGTTTTGGTGGAAGGTATACATTTTCTAATTTGGTTACTGTTACCTAATTTTATTTACCGGGAAGTAACTCATATGTGAAATGTGAACTCCTCAGACAGCGCTTATCAGAAATGGTCACACGTTACCACAATTATATGGATGCCATTACTCTGAGCCTCCGCCGTAGAAACAGTATCCTGCCAGCTGTTATGGTTACTTGTCTTCTGAGGTAATAGAAAAAAGAACCAAAGGCGCTGACCACAAAGAGCTGCAGCATAGTAACACTGTGACAACGGTACATGATTAACTGAAGGGGATCATCAGCATTGTCTGTAATGAATAATTATGAAATGTGGATGTAACAAAACTTGCATAGAATTACATTACGAAATATAATAATATCATTGCACATGGCTCTGATTTCAACCATGTACAAAGTCGCTGCTCAAACATATCCCGGTAATCCTTTTAGATATGCCACAGATTGACAACAGCGCTAGTTGATGCACAAAGTCATTCTGTCTATCACATAGGACAAGAAGCCTTATTAATGAAGATCTGCTGCCAGTGCGCTGCATCTAGGAGGACTACAGGAATAAAGCTCCATTGTTTTCATATGCAAATCCCCATTTTTTGCAGGTTCTGTACAAAGCAACACTGAAGAAAGGCTTTTCCATAAGCTCTTCTCGCATTACAATCAGTATATAAGGCCAGTTGAAAATGTGTCTGATCCTGTTATGGTGCACTTTGAAGTAGCAATAACTCAACTTGTTAATGTGGTAAGTCAAACTCCTATATTTTCATTGCATTCCCTGTATATTTGCTATAAACTTGAATAATAAAGTTTCTTTAATATATATAATTATATTCATCAGTTTCAGCCAACCCTGATGTATGCTGGAGATTTAAAAGGGTTGCACCCTTTTAAAAAACTTTTACTCATATACTCGGTTACCTTTTAAAAATCAAATTGATCTGTGCTTACCCTCACCGGGTCCAACCCTATGTCTCTAGTGCCGATCTGGTTTCTGTTATTTGGCTGAAATGTAATATCGACAGCCCTGCAGCCCATCACTGATCTCAGTGGTAGTTTTTTTTAAAGGTAACTGAGCCTTTGGGCAAAAGTGTTTTTGAAAGGGGACAACCCCTTTAAGGGTGCAGTCAGATGGCCGTATTTCTCGTGCAAGGATCACATCGCAGTGCACGGACTGGCCCAGCACCTCTCCTGACCTGAGCGTGACAGGATTGCTGTATTTCTATGCAGCTGTTAGGCTCAGGTCAGGAGAGGTGTCGGGCCAGTACGAGGACTGCGATGCAATCCTCGCACGAGAAACTGCGCCCTAAAACTTAAATGCATGGACTGGCGCAGTTCCTGATGTGAGCGGTACAGCCTCATAGGTATATAGGAGGCGGTCAAGTTTGCATCAGGAGACCTGCTGCCAGTTTCTATATCGTTATCAGTACATAAAAAGGCTAGGGCCACCAGCAGGGCAGTACTGGCGAGACAGCATTCAGGTGCCCGGACAAAAATGTAATGCAAAGGGCCCAGCAATAATTACATGTATTCTATGTATCAGATGTATTTCATAATTAATGAAGACAAGACAGAAGAAAAGGTCTTGAATTTTCAGAGATAATAATTTGGCACCAGACAGCCTTTCTTATATTTCACATAAATATTTCTGAACAATACACCGTGTGGTTTTCTGGAATAAAGTGGTGCTCTGCTTAAAAGGGTCAACAATGCTCTAGCTCATAGAAAATGAAAAAGCGGCACTCACCAATCCGTAAAAGTGTTTCTTTTTTTATAGGACCCGTAGAAGCATTGGAAGAACGTGAAACGGGCATTATCCTGCACACCCCCTGCTACCACCTGCACATCATATTGATGTTTTTTGAACTATAAAAAAGAAACACTTTTACGGATTGACGAGTGCCACTTTTCCTAATTCTATGAGCTAGAGAAAGAAGAAGAGGATCTGCATGATGTGCTTTTCCTTCTGTTTTAAATACTGACACCAAATAGACCTGTAAAACAACTTGAACTGTTGCAAATTTATTGCGCAGACCTAAAGTTGCACAAACATTTTGCGACTTTTGGCAATTTTGCACCAATTCTGATCAGTTCCACCTAAGTGGGTGGAGCTCAGGATAGGACGGGATGTGGCAAAGCTTGCCTGGCAAACACAACAAAATTTACAACACTTTAGTAGTACAAATTACATCTGAAATTGCTCCAGTCCCTGGAGCACGGCAGTTGTAAGATGCACTAAAGAATTAAGATTGATGTGCACAATACAAAACATATAGGAATTGGGTCCTATATGTTTTATGCAGTATGTGAGTGGAATGTGTACTGTACTCTAATACTGTATATGTGTTATGTGTGTGATGTATTAGTCTAATGTGAGTGTTTGTATACTGGTTGCATCTGAGAGCGGTGTGAGCTGTAATGGTTTAAGTTGTAAACACTGTGTGTATTCTCTGTGTCTAGTATGTGTGTAGTGTGTGTGGTATACAGGTGCATCTCACTAAATTAGAATATCATCAAAAAGATAATTTATTTCAGTTCTTCAATACAAAAAGTGAAACTCATATATTATATAGAGTCATTACAAACAGAGTGATCTATTTCAAGTGTTATTTCTGTTAATGTTGATGATTATGGCTTACAGCCAATGAAAACACAAAAGTCATTATCTCAGTAAATTAGAATACTTTATAACAACAGCTTGAAAAATGTTTTTAAAATCCGAAATGTTGGCCTACTGAAATGTATGTTCAGTAATGCACTCAATACTTGGTCGGGGCTCCTTTTGCATCAATTACTGCATCAATGTGGCGTGGCATGGAGGCGATCAGCCTGTGGCACTGCTGAGGTGTTATGGAAGCCCAGGTTGCTTTGATAGCAGCCTTCAGTTCGTCTGCATTTTGGGGTCTGGTGTCTCCCATCTTCCTCTTGACAATACCCCCTAGTTTCTCTAAGGGGTTAAGGTCAGGCGAGTTTGCTGGCCAATCAAGCACAGTGATACTGTTGTTTTTAAACCAGGTATTGGTACTTTTGGCAGTGTAGACAGGTGCCAAGTCCTGCTGGAGAATGAAATTTCCATCTCCAAAAAGCTTGTCAGCAGAGGGAAGCGTGAAGTGCTCTAAAATTTCCTGGTAGACGGCTGCGCTGACTTTGGTCCTGATAAAACACAGTGAACCTACACCAGCAGATGACATGGCTCCCCAAACCATCACTGATTGTGGAAACTTCACACTAGACCTAAAGCAGCTTGGATTGTGGCCTCTCCACTCTTCCTCCAGACTCTGGGACCTTTATTTCCAAATGAAAATTGGAACCCTTGGACCTTGTGGAGTGTGTCAATGATTGCCTTCTGGACATCTGTCAAGTCAGCAGTCTTCCCCATGATTGTGGAGCCTACTGAATCAGACTAAGGGACCTTTTTAAATGCTTAGGAAGCCTTTGCTGGTGTTTTTTGTTAATTATTCTAATCTACTAAGATAATGACTTTCGTTTTTTCATTGGCTGTAAGCCATAATCATCAACATTAATAGAAATAAACATTTGAAATAGATCACTCTGTTTGTAATAACTTTATATAATATATGAGTTTCACTTTTTGTATTGAAGAACTGAAATAAATTAAGTTTTTGATGATATTCTAATTTAGTGAGATGCACCTGTATGTGTCTAGTATGTGAACAGTGTGTGTACTGTTTGCATCTATATGTGAGCGGCGTAAACTGTAGACCCTGTAAACTGTAAGCCCACAATGGCAGTGAACTCACCTTTCTCTACTAGTCCATCATTGTTAGTTTGTTCACCGTATTTTATTTTTGTATCTTGTATGTAACCTCTTCTCATGTACAGCACCATGGAACCAACGGTGCTTTAAAAAAAAAAAAATAATAATAATAAATTGTAATGTTCTAAGTTATGAACACTGTGTGTACTGTATGTGACGCGCCCCTGGGCCTTCTGTGCCGTGCGGCATCGCGTACACGGGGGCTTACCCGGAGCCGGATCAGATGGGGGTAGTAGTCTCGTGGCGGTGACCCGGTCCGTGCCCAGGGAGTCAAACTAAGTGGCAGTCTATGGCAGTAGATGTTAACTTGATCGACTACGCCACCCGTTGAGTGCGGCTTTGAAGCCGCCGCTGCAGAACAGTCCACTGAGGCCAGGTGTATAAGGATGTGCAGCGTGGTGGTATAACCCCCAACGGGAGGGGTATGGCCTCAGGGCAGCGCGAATAGATGATGGGGGTGATGGTGGTACACGAGCGCAACAAAGACAACTCGGAGTCTTGGTGGTGCAGTGCAGGGTCTTTACTCACGGTTACTCGGTTACTGCTCCAGGCCACCGCTGCAGAGGTGGCCGCCTGTGTCGCGCTGTGCTCACCAGGTGAGGGGCTCGGTTAACTCCCAGGTCTTTCTGGAGTGCTTTGCAGGACCCCCTTTATGTCCCCTGTTTCTGGTCTTCAACCCCACTAGTGACCACGCTTATGTCCAGCTGCCTCGGACCTTCTTGGTGGGCAAACGTTGGCCTGCGTTTCCCAGGTCCTATGTGGTGCCTTTCTAGCGGGTGTGGTGAGGGGCTGCTCCACATGTAATGTCGCAGCCTCCGGTTCTTAGTTGAGGGTAGTTTCTCTCCTCCACTAATTTGGGATCCGGTTCCCATCTTCTTGACCTGACCCCCCTACTCAGGTAGCGGCGGGCATGTGGTGGCTACCAGCCAGTCCACACCCCTGGGGTCCCCTCTGTCCTTTCTGGAGCCCAGTCTGCTCCTCTTCCTCCTTCTTCCCTCCTCCAGGCTCAGGCCTCCTGACAGGGCCTGCCTGTGGAGCAGAGCCCATAAAGCAGCTCTGCTCCCTGTCTTCTCCTCTCTCAACTCACTCCCTTTCCAAGATGGTGCCTCCCTTTATACTCCTGTACAGAGTGCACCCAGGATCTACTTCCCCCACGCACACACTACCGGGTTCCCTTCTCTAGGTGTTCCCTCCCCCCACTCCAGCCAGGGACATGCTCACTCGTGCCTGCATAACTAATGGGAGCACCGTCGAGCTGTCCCCCGGAAATGTGGTGTAGTGCATGTGGGTGTTAGGGTCCTGAGCCACACTCCATCCTTACCTGGAAGTGAGATATCGCACATCTGGGTGAGATGCAATACCTCTGTAGCAACCGAACCCTTGGGGTGCTACATATGCGTCCAGTATGTGTGTGATGTGTGTGGTGTTTGTATTTAATATGTGAGCGGTGTGTGTACTGAATGCATCAAATATGTGAACCCTGTGTATGATAATGCTGGCTGTGATTCAGCTTCTGTGCATGTTGATTTGTTTTAGAGATTTTCATCCCAAGGTCAAGCTAATCCTTTCTTGTGTATGAATATAATTATGAGATCAGTGTTTCAGCCTAATTTGATAAATATTCCTGCTTGAATATAATTTTCCAAGGATTTAGCCATTCTTTGCTTTGTTTTATAGGTATATCGACAAAACCCCAACATAAAATATCTTATATTATGTAGCGTGGACTTGAAAAATAGACACACTAACATGTCAAGTGACATCAAATATCTAGAAAATCTGTAGAATACTGGAAGGAAAGTTATAGCTCACGCTATATATCCTGAGTATGATATATATATGTATTAAGAGGAGTACAGTAAAAAGAGGGCATTGGAAAAGTTTGTGATCTTGATCACTTCTGATTTCATAGAACTTAAAATGCTTTGACACATCTCAGAGGTTACTGTTAATGAAGACCTGTCACAACACAGTGACATTGATTTATATAGCCTTTTGCTTGCAATGTTATGTCAGGCTGTCAGTAATGGATATAAAGCAATGTCAAACTGTTTATCCAGCTCCTTCATTCTGGAGATCAGTGGTGGTACAAGATAAGAGTTAAATTTGAAGATAATTGAAGATCATTGTAGTGTTGAGAAAGTGTTGCACTAACACTGTGTGCTCACCCACTGAAGCTTTTGTTTCTGGCCAAGTGAGTGCTGTCAATTTAGAAAGCGGGAGGCAGCCAGGCATAATAATTGAGGATATAATTAAGGAGAACCACCGAATGATAGGTCCAATACAACAAAAGCAATTAATTAAATACCTTTATTAAAGTTGTGGTTGAAGTGACACTACATGCACAAGGAAAGCCGCATTACAGTAATCATACAGTCATGTTACAATATATGCTGGACTATAGAATATGTTGATGAAGTAGGATAGGTAAATACAAAGCAGATCAATAAATGGAAGGGAGGGGGCAAAAAGGGCTTAGATCACCAAATAGGCAACTAAAAATAACATATGAATGGCCAGATCATATATATATGTGTATACTTGACAGTATGGAGAGGAGAATTCCTATGTACTCCATATCATTAGCAGTACATGTACCCCATTCCCATCCATGTAATAATCAAAGAATCAACGTATAACTCAGATCATAGAAAGTATCTACCTGCACAGTAGTCCAGTGTGTGTAAATGGCACCAAGCGGCGTAGCCCCGACGCGCGTTTCGGACACACGTCCTTCGTCAGGGGGTAGCGTCCATATGAACCAGCGTGTATAAGAATACTGATGTGACCAATCGGTAAATACCGGATGTCCTACATATTTAGGGTCGCCCGCAATCAAGATCTAAATCGAGGTGTACAGCTGTGTATCCGCCGATGTATACAGGCAGCGCTTGGTGTTCACGCATGCGGCGGCCGGAGGGACCGAAAGTCGCGGGCATCGCGTCATGCATCAGCCGACGTCGGGAACACACGTGACCCGGGTCACTTGATGCATAGAGACACGTGACCGCAACCTCACGGAGCACAGACGGCGCATGCGTGTAGCGCTTACCCGTAGCCATGGGCACCAATTTGTCCTCTGTATCCAATCAACCACGGGAGATCAGGAAGCCAAGACGACAAAAGGAGCACGAGAGGAGTAAAGGCACCGCAATTGAAGAAAACACCCAGGGAATGGAGGTTAAATTTAAAATGAATAAGTGCGAGACTAATAAAGTGACTGTGCAGTACATATAGATATGTAGCACCCTGAGGATTCGGCTGCTACAGGAGTATTGCACCTCAACCCAGAGGTGTGATATTCCACTCCCGGGTAAGGATGGAGAGTGGAACTGAGCTCGGTAGGCTGCATGCACTACATACATCCCATTTCCGGGGAACAGACCAACGGTACTCCCACTTAGAAATGTGCAGGTACGACCGAGTCTGTTCCTGGCTGGAGTGGGAGGGGGGTGGTACATCCCAAGTAGTGTAGGGGCAGATAGGGGGAGCAGCCTGGGTAAAGATAGGAGCTCATTGGGTGCTGGTCACCTGAGCTCACACATAGAGGGTGTATATAAGGTGGGCACCAACTAAGATCAGGGTCAGATGCAGAGGATCAGATGCAGAGAGTCAGCTGCAGAGAACAAGTCAGGAGCAGAGGAGAGAAGAAAGACCAAGACCCAGAGTGAGAGAGGAGAAAAGAGAGAGACCCAGAGTACAGCAGAGAAGGACTCTGAGATCCCAACTAAAAGCACCGGGTGAAGAGTCGGCATCAGGGTACCGGAACCCAAGCTGGTGGGGGTAAAAACATTCCCCAGCCAGAGACCGGAGACCGTGGGCAGCGTTTGCCACGGTCACCCATCACATCCACCCCGAAGGCACACCACATGAAGGGTCAGGGAACCCAGGGCCAAGGGTGTCCCAACAGAAGGCCCGAGGGAGCTGGACCTAGGTGGATTACTGGTGGGGACGGCCAGAGAACGGGACAGAAAGAGAGCACAGGGCCACGCTCCGGACTTGTTTGGGGGTTGGCTGGATCCAGGACCTGGTGGACGCAGCACGGCTCGGGTGGTCACTAGCAGCTGGAGTGACCAGTACAACATCTGCAGTAAGTAAACACCCTTAACTGCACAACCCGACTCTGTCTTCACTGCCGTCTGCACTACACCACCACAACCCCCATCCTCTGCGCCTGTCCCCTCTGAGGCTATACCCCTCCCGTTGGGGGTTATCCCACCAAGCTGCGCACCCACCATCAGCCTCAGCGGACCCTGCTGCAGCGGCGGCCACAGTGACCGCATCCCAACGGGTGGCGTAGTCGACACAAAAGAACTCTTAATAACATCTGTAGGACTGCCACATAACACTGAGCTTGACGCCCTGGGCACGGGCCGGGTCACAGCCGCTCGGAGACTACAACCCCCCCCATCTGATCCGGTGCCGGGTATTCCCCTCAAAAAGGAATATGTCCCAGGGGGCGCGTCAGATACAATCCTATATTAAATATATAGGACACATTAAAAATATGTATAGAGAGAAAGAGATTAATGAATAAAGTGAACTAGTGCAAATATATGAGACCTACAATGGCCAATTAAAACATTATGGTGTGTATATAGAGGGTACTACACAGTATATATGTCCATATTTGAATACACTTGCGTATATATACACACCCTAATCATAAAGTGTTCACGTGCAATGATTAGGATAACAGAGAGACGTTATATCCCATCAGGAAAACATATATTTGACCTGATATATGTGGAAAGGAGCATTTTCTAAGATGTGTGAATACATCGAGGGGCCCACACCAAACCCGCATATGAATATATGCACCAATATGCCATATCACTATGTATATATGCATATGTATACAAAATATAGGGTATATATACAGGATATAAAAGAAAAAATAAGAAAGAAGAAGAGAGAAGAAAAAGGTGACAAAAAATATACTGATATATGTCATCCATACCTAAAATATATATATATGTGGATTCTGTGTGTTTCACTGGCCATGTGGTGTATTGATTAGAGCAGTGAAGACAAATGTGTATGAAATATATGAAAAAGAAAGACTACATAAACTACAATAATAATAATAAAGAAATATAATAATAGTGGACGTGAAGGGAATATACATATCTACGCAGTGTCATGTGTCTATCTCCTCATAAGGTTGCACACACTGCAATACATACATGCAGCGATCATATGACATAGTAAAAAAAAAAAAAAAAAAAAGAGCAATATGATAACGGCTTCCAATCTTCAATCCTGGAATATATCATGACACAAGGATCCCACTCCGATGCTAGATCAAAGGCCACATCAGGAATAAACTACAAAAGGGAAAAGAATTAAAATTACTATCATATAAAAAATTAAAAACATGTTAAAAACAAAAAGGCAGGTTCAAGGACTGAATTGGTCACAGGAATGGAACGTAACTGATGTTTTCGTTGAGTCCCAGAGGACAGACAGTTTTCAATGTCCAGATCCATCTTGTTTCTAATTGGGCCAAGAGTTTACTTATCTTACCCCCTCTAATGTTAAATGGAACCATATCAATCCCAATTACTCTAAGCAATGAGGCGTCACATCCATGAAATATCTTGAAGTGTCTCGGTAGTGTCTTCAAGAGAGATGGATCATTGATTTCTTTTGCTGCTATAATACCGAGAACATGTTCACGTACCCTAACCTTTAATTGGCGGGTAGTTAATCCCACATAGATTAATGAGCATGGGCAAGTGGCATAATAAATCACTGCAGTTGTGGTACATGTAATAAGATGTTGGATATTGTACATTGTTAGTCCGTCCGAACTTTGAAATGTGTCGGATCGCCCCACATTTGGACAGGCCACACATTTTCCACAGGGTCTACAGCCTTTGGGTGGTTTGGCTTTAGACATAAAAGTTGTTCTTTCATTGGTGTAGTGACTTTTCACTAAATCATCCCGTAAATTACGTGACCGACGAAAAGTAATATTGGGTTTCGGGCTCAGATATCTCGAGAGCATAGGGTCAGATTGTAGGATGGGCCAAGATTTGTTTAGAAAGTAACGCATCAGATTAGTTTGACCATGGTATTGTGTAATGAATCTAACAGTTCTGTTCGTTGTCTGTGTTTTATTTGAATATAGTTCATTGTGTCTAGAGGTATGTTTAGCCCTATTAAATGCTCTTTTGACGGAGCGACGACTATAACCTCTCTCCAAGAATCTCATCTTCAGTGCATCGGCCTGTTGTATAAAATCTGCATCACTAGAGCAGATTCTCCTTAATCTAAGGAATTGGCCTACCGGTATCGACCGAATCATTGCTGGAGGGTGTGACGAAGATGCCAGCAGTAAAGAATTCACCGCTGTATCTTTGCGAAAAAGAGTGGATTGTAAACAATTATGGGCATCCCTATAAATCTTCACATCCAAGAAATCGATGGAGTCCGTGTCATATTGATATGTGAGGTGGATATTTAAGTGATTCTGATTTAAATAGTTCATAAATTGATGTAATTCTTTAGTAGTCCCCTGCCAGATCAAGAATATATCATCTATGTACCGCGTCCAAAAAAGAACGCGGTCCATAGATGGACATTGATCTGAAATGAATAGGTCCCTCTCCCACAGCCCCAGGAATAAATTAGCATATGCCGGTGCAAATGCCGCACCCATGGCGGTACCCCGGAGCTGTAGGTAGAAGGACTCATTAAATAGAAAAAAATTATGGGATAGGGTGAACTCTAATAGTTGGATAATGAGATCACCCATATTCGCTGTGATGGATGAAGAGTGCAGAAAGAATTGGGTAGCCCGTATTCCATCTGCATGGGAAATGTTGGTATACAATGATTCTACATCACCTGTCACGAGAATGGTATCCCCATCTATGTGAAGCCCATCTATTTTCCTCAAGAACTCAGAGGTGTCTTTAGTGAAAGAAGGTAATGATTCCACCAGTGGCTGTAGTTTGGTGTCAATAAATCGATTTACATTTTCCAAGTAATTCCCTTTCCCTGAGATAATTGGTCTCCCTGGTGGTGTTTGGCAGTTTTTATGTATTTTTGGTAAAAGATAAAGGGTGGGAATGGAGGGTTCACTGACCTGAAGTGCTAGATGTAGTTCTTTTGAAATGACTCCATTGTCCCTAGCTATTTGTAAAATGGAGGAAAGTTCCGTCTGGTATTTTATTATGCGATTGAAGGTTAGTTTCTTATAACATTCCACATTTCTCAATTGGCGGAAAGCTTCCTCCTCATACATTGATTTAGGCCAGATCACCACATTCCCACCCTTATCAGCCGGTTTAAACACCACATCTGGCAACTTACGCAGCCGCTGGAGACACTGTCTCTCATCTCTGGTCAAATTGTCCAGTGTTGGGTAGCGTGGAATTTTATCAAAATCTTTGCTCACCATTTTAACAAATACATCGATGGTGGGACAAGTGGACAGGGGTGGGAATTTCTGAGAGCGTGGCCTAATAGAAGAAGGGATCTTACCCCCTATCGGACTGTTGTGTTCCTCCGCCAATTCTTCCAGGTTGGCTAACGCCTCCTGTTCCGTCTCTGTAGGAAATAAACAAAAGGCGGCCTCATCATGGAAGTATCGTTTAAATAGTAATTTTCGTGCAGAGAGATGGAGATCTTTAATGGCCGTAAACCTATCGAATTGCGCAGAGGGGCAAAACATCAAACCTTTATTCAACAGAGAAATCTCCCTCTGGGAAAAAGAGTGAGAGCTTAGGTTAATTACCTTCAAGCTGCCTCTAGATTCTGGCGAGTAGGTATAGTTGCGCTTGTTAGGAGGGAACCGTAACTCGCGTTTCCGTTTTGGAGTAGATATGGAAGATACAGAGACGGAAGAGGAGGCGTCAGAAGCCTCGCTGGTCGGCGGGTTCGATGAAATAGATGGGATACGATCCCTAGCTAGGCCCGGGGGAGTAAGTTTCCTCCACCTATATACTCTGCCCATCGCAAAATCCCTCTGGTCTCTAGTTAATTTTTTGGCATGGTTCGCCTGAATGTCCTTTACCCACAAGTCCATGGACTTATTCATTAGTGCATCAATGGAGCTGACTTGATCCACAGATAAATCCACTTTCGCATTGGAAACCGTCTTTTCAAGGGATTTATCAATTTCATTGATGGATTTGAGATTAAGTTGTATCAATAATTCCATAAATCTCTTAGATGTGTCATTGCACACCTGCTCCCAATCCCTAATAAAGTCCTTATCTTCAATCAGAAAAGATGGTATGACTCGTACCCTAAGGCCTCTGGGGATCAACTGTTTCAAAATGTAATTTTCTAGGAAAGCTTTATTCCACCAAAGGCGTGTCCTTTTTAACAATAAGTTCCTAATTACGTTTGTAACTGTATCAACCTGTGAACCAATAGAATCTGTAGCACCACTGTTACCAAAAACTTCATTAATTTGTCCCTGCCAGGATAGTTCCCTGGCTTTTAGGTCCATATTCAGAGTAGACGGAGCCTGTGCAAAACACAGTAAAAATATCAGATATATACAACACTGAATGTAGCAGTATAAGACACTGACCATATTCAGACCCGCAAATCAACAGGCCGGTAAATAATCGTGTACTTATTATATGGACCAATGTGGAATGGCAGACCATTCGGTAAGACACATAATTAAGGAGAACCACCGAATGATAGGTCCAATACAACAAAAGCAATTAATTAAATACCTTTATTAAAGTTGTGGTTGAAGTGACACTACATGCACAAGGAAAGCCGCATTACAGTAATCATACAGTCATGTTACAATATATGCTGGACTATAGAATATGTTGATGAAGTAGGATAGGTAAATACAAAGCAGATCAATAAATGGAAGGGAGGGGGCAAAAAGGGCTTAGATCACCAAATAGGCAACTAAAAATAACATATGAATGGCCAGATCATATATATATGTGTATACTTGACAGTATGGAGAGGAGAATTCCAATGTACTCCATATCATTAGCAGTACATGTACCCCATGCCCATCCATGTAATAATCAAAGAATCAACGTATAACTCAGATCATAGAAAGTATCTACCTGCACAGTAGTCCAGTGTGTGTAAATGGCACCAAGCGGCGTAGCCCCGACGCGCGTTTCGGACACACGTCCTTCGTCAGGGGGTAGCGTCCATATGAACCAGCGTGTATAAGAATACTGATGTGACCAATCGGTAAATACCGGATGTCCTACATATTTAGGGTCGCCCGCAATCAAGATCTAAATCGAGGTGGGCGCGTACAGCTGTGTACCTCCATTCCCACCCTTTATCTTTTACCAAAAATACATAAAAACTGCCAAACACCACCAGGGAGACCAATTATCTCAGGGAAAGGGAATTACTTGGAAAATGTAAATCGATTTATTGACACCAAACTACAGCCACTGGTGGAATCATTACCTTCTTTCACTAAAGACACCTCTGAGTTCTTGAGGAAAATAGATGGGCTTCACATAGATGGGGATACCATTCTCGTGACAGGTGATGTAGAATCATTGTATACCAACATTTCCCATGCAGATGGAATACGGGCTACCCAATTCTTTCTGCACTCTTCATCCATCACAGCGAATATGGGTGATCTCATTATCCAACTATTAGAGTTCACCCTATCCCATAATTTTTTTCTATTTAATGAGTCCTTCTACCTACAGCTCCGGGGTACCGCCATGGGTGCGGCATTTGCACCGGCATATGCTAATTTATTCCTGGGGCTGTGGGAGAGGGACCTATTCATGTCAGATCAATGTCCATCTATGGACCGCGTTCTTTTTTGGACGCGGTACATAGATGATATATTCTTGATCTGGCAGGGGACTACTAAAGAATTACATCAATTTATGAACTATTTAAATCAGAATCACTTAAATATCCACCTCACATATCAATATGACACGGACTCCATCAATTTCTTGGATGTGAAGATTTATAGGGATGCCCATAATTGTTTACAATCCACTCTTTTTCGCAAAGATACAGCGGTGAATTCTTTACTGCTGGCATCTTCGTCACACCCTCCAGCAATGATTCGGTCGATACCGGTAGGCCAATTCCTTAGATTAAGGAGAATCTGCTCTAGTGATGCAGATTTTATACAACAGGCCAATGCACTGAAGATGAGATTCTTGGAGAGATGTTATAGTCGTCGCTCCGTCAAAAGAGCATTTAATAGGGCTAAACATACCTCTAGACACAATGAACTATATTCAAATAAAACACAGACAACGAACAGAACTGTTAGATTCATTACACAATACCATGGTCAAACTAATCTGATGCGTTACTTTCTAAACAAATCTTGGCCCATCCTACAATCTGACCCTATGCTCTCGAGATATCTGAGCCCGAAACCCAATATTACTTTTCGTCGGTCACGTAATTTACGGGACGATTTAGTGAAAAGTCACTACACCAATGAAAGAACAACTTTTATGTCTAAAGCCAAACCACCCAAAGGCTGTAGACCCTGTGGAAAATGTGTGGCCTGTCCAAATGTGGGGCGATCCGACACATTTCAAAGTTCGGACGGACTAACAATGTACAATATCCAACATCTTATTACATGTACCACAACTGCAGTGATTTATTATGCCACTTGCCCATGCTCATTAATCTATGTGGGATTAACTACCCGCCAATTAAAGGTTAGGGTACGTGAACATGTTCTCGGTATTATAGCAGCAAAAGAAATCAATGATCCATCTCTCTTGAAGACACTACCGAGACACTTCAAGATATTTCATGGATGTGACGCCTCATTGCTTAGAGTAATTGGGATTGATATGGTTCCATTTAACATTAGAGGGGGTAAGATAAGTAAACTCTTGGCCAAATTAGAAACAAGATGGATCTGGACATTGAAAACTGTCTGTCCTCTGGGACTCAACGAAAACATCAGTTACGTTCCATTCCTGTGACCAATTCAGTCCTTGAACCTGCCTTTTTGTTTTTAACATGTTTTTAATTTTTTATATGATAGTAATTTTAATTCTTTTCCCTTTTGTAGTTTATTCCTGATGTGGCCTTTGATCTAGCATCGGAGTGGGATCCTTGTGTCATGATATATTCCAGGATTGAAGATTGGAAGCCGTTATCATATTGCTCTTTTTTTTTTTTTTTACTATGTCATATGATCGCTGCATGTATGTATTGCAGTGTGTGCAACCTTATGAGGAGTAAGACACATGACACTGCGTAGATATGTATATTCCCTTCACGTCCACTATTATTATATTTCTTTATTATTATTATTGTAGTTTATGTAGTCTTTCTTTTTCATATATTTCATACACATTTGTCTTCACTGCTCTAATCAATACACCACATGGCCAGTGAAACACACAGAATCCACATATATATATATTTTAGGTATGGATGACATATATCAGTATATTTTTTGTCACCTTTTTCTTCTCTCTTCTTCTTTCTTATTTTTTCTTTTATATCCTGTATATATACCCTATATTTTGTATACATATGCATATATACATAGTGATATGGCATATTGGTGCATATATTCATATGCGGGTTTGGTGTGGGCCCCTCGATGTATTCACACATCTTAGAAAATGCTCCTTTCCACATATATCAGGTCAAATATATGTTTTCCTGATGGGATATAACGTCTCTCTGTTATCCTAATCATTGCACGTGAACACTTTATGATTAGGGTGTGTATATATACGCAAGTGTATTCAAATATGGACATATATATTGTGTAGTACCCTCTATATACACACCATAATGTTTTAATTGGCCATTGTAGGTCTCATATATTTGCACTAGTTCACTTTATTCATTAATCTCTTTCTCTCTATACATATTTTTAATGTGTCCTATATATTTAATATAGGATTGTATCTATATGTACTGCACAGTCACTTTATTAGTCTCGCACTTATTCATTTTAAATTTAACCTCCATTCCCTGGGTGTTTTCTTCAATTGCGGTGCCTTTACTCCTCTCGTGCTCCTTTTGTCGTCTTGGCTTCCTGATCTCCCGTGGTTGATTGGATACAGAGGACAAATTGGTGCCCATGGCTACGGGTAAGCGCTACACGCATGCGCCGTCTGTGCTCCGTGAGGTTGCGGTCACGTGTCTCTATGCATCAAGTGACCCGGGTCACGTGTGTTCCCGACGTCGGCTGATGCATGACGCGATGCCCGCGACTTTCGGTCCCTCCGGCCGCCGCATGCGTGAACACCAAGCGCTGCCTGTATACATCGGCGGATACACAGCTGTACGCGCCCACCTCGATTTAGATCTTGATTGCGGGCGACCCTAAATATGTAGGACATCCGGTATTTACCGATTGGTCACATCAGTATTCTTATACACGCTGGTTCATATGGACGCTACCCCCTGACGAAGGACGTGTGTCCGAAACGCGCGTCGGGGCTACGCCGCTTGGTGCCATTTACACACACTGGACTACTGTGCAGGTAGATACTTTCTATGATCTGAGTTATACGTTGATTCTTTGATTATTACATGGATGGGCATGGGGTACATGTACTGCTAATGATATGGAGTACATAGGAATTCTCCTCTCCATACTGTCAAGTATACACATATATATATGATCTGGCCATTCATATGTTATTTTTAGTTGCCTATTTGGTGATCTAAGCCCTTTTTGCCCCCTCCCTTCCATTTATTGATCTGCTTTGTATTTACCTATCCTACTTCATCAACATATTCTATAGTCCAGCATATATTGTAACATGACTGTATGATTACTGTAATGCGGCTTTCCTTGTGCATGTAGTGTCACTTCAACCACAACTTTAATAAAGGTATTTAATTAATTGCTTTTGTTGTATTGGACCTATCATTCGGTGGTTCTCCTTAATTATGTGTCTTACCGAATGGTCTGCCATTCCACATTGGTCCATATAATAAGTACACGATTATTTACCGGCCTGTTGATTTGCGGGTCTGAATATGGTCAGTGTCTTATACTGCTACATTCAGTGTTGTATATATATAATAATTGAGGAGCGGAATTGAGGAGCAGAACCGTGGCGCTTGTGGCCACCTTAATGAACACACTTATTTGCATAACTGACAAATTGCTTTTTATCCCCATGAAAGGCAACATTTATGATTTTTATAGGGCCTGTGACAAAGACACTGGTTATGTATGTGAGGGGAGATATATTTCACTGCGGCTGTTAGCTTCAGTGAAGTGAACCTAGAAGTTTTCTCGAGCATGTTATGTGCTGAAGAGGTTAATCAGTCATTTTGGGTTATTTTTTTTGTGAGTAAGAGTGAGATGGGTGGGACACCTACTCACCATATCTCCACCTGGTTGTGGATGGAAAGTTAAATCCCCAGCATTGAGTTTTTTCTCTGTTACTGTATGAGTTTGAAGCAGGAAGTGCCCTGTGTGGAACTTCAGCAAGTGCTGAAGGAAATTATAACCTGAGTGGGCGAATACTGCGTACATATGGACTGTGCTGTAGTTTATCTTTTGCTTTTCTGTTATGCCAGCAAGGCCATGTTTATTTCGTTGAAGCTGCCATGGTCTATGCCACATTAAAATAAACCAACAGATGAAGAGTGTCTCTGTGTCTACCTCTGGAAGAAGCCAAGCGAGGGAATCTACCACAGGCCTAAGTTCCCTATTTTGTTAGTTTAAATAGTTTTTTCAAGTGACAAACTCCCTTTAAGATGAAACATCAGTAAGCACAGAACCATATTACACTATTATATGTTTAAGAAGTCATATTACCAGAGTAATCTATTAGACTATATGTTCATACCCACCTACAATTTCATACAAAGGCAAATATTTCATGACTATGAAAAAGTTATGAAATGTACCATCAGACAAAGTGCTAGGGCGAAAATCTCCACTAGAATCATTACCTTTAGGAAATAATATCCTGCACCTAGACTAGTTTTTTGGTATAAAAAAGTCACAATCTATGGCACACACCATGTTTTTACCACAATTTACAATTCTTTCCCTTTTCCTGTCACTTCCGCCACTTTTCTAATAGTAGGTTGGAGCTTTGTGGGGACAGATGTGGCCACCCACTGCCGGACACAATTACTTTAATTCACACCAGAAATTGATCTAAATTATAGCACAAACTGACTCGATTTAGTTAGTGTGCCATGAAATGCATAAGGACAGTGCCTAAGACTGTGACAATCAGGAAGTGGTTAACAAAAGTACAGAAAAAATATGGGCTGACCTTGGTTCATGGAATTTAGGCAGTGGGAGGGCTAAGGATAGTGTATATATGGGTGGGACATTAGAGGACACTAACCTGCTATTTTGTCAGGTGAAAAGAACAACGTCATCCTGCTGGGTAATGGAGTCTATGGAACAACAGAACCTCTTGATGGTGACACAAAAGGGCCTAAACTGGCTGGAAGACATGCAATAGCAGTTGCGGAATGCAGCAAGTGTACTTTTCATTGTTGATGGAGAAACATGTCAAGAGTGGGGGGCCATAATGTTGCATTCAGCATTCAGTGGCCCAAGGTCCACTGCAAATGTGTGTAGGGAGGAAGGAACTTGGACACCAATAAGTGACTGGTTGCAAGTCAGGTTTGATGAAAGGAGTGAGAAGAGGAGATCTAAAGACCTAGAGTAAAGGTGCAGCACAAGGCCGCACAGCCAAAAGGGCATGGCAGGCTGCAGCACAGGGAGACGTGTCAGCAGCAGTGATAGGCCCTAGGGTGTGTAAGTGTCCTCCAGGTGTCAGTGAGCACATGAATTGGAAGCACACGTGATGGCTTCCTGTGAGAAGGACAAAATGTCCAGCATATCGATCAGGGCAGAGGACACTTCCCTGTATTATAAGAGTGAGCTGGCAACTAAGGTTTATCAGGAGTCAGGGCTTATTGTGTTAGGCACGAGCCTGTGCAGACTCCTGGGTTTGAAAGCGCTGCTGTTCGTTCATCACCACAATTGGCAAGGTGAGATGGTGTGGGAATCATACCCATTGCAACTTTTGGCTTGGACAAGACAACAATTAACAGAGCACATTAGGATCGGGGGCAGCCAACAACACCTTTCAAGAAAAGAGAAGCAAGCAGAAGTTTTGAGGGTGGCAGTTCAGAGACAGTTCAGCAGCGGGAGAGGCACTTGTCGTGGAAGGACTGCTGGAGAGGTTGTCAAGGTGATGTTCATGATTTTGGTTCTGGGTCCCTTTTAGATTTTTCTGTTACAGGCACTTTGGCTTGTCATGCCAAGAGAGCTTGGAGGGGAAGTGGTCATCCTGGACAAGGCAGAGGTTTTGACAGGTACATAGCGTCAGAGGGTCTTCCAGCAGTTTTCCGATGATTTCTACATGTCAGCCTCCCTGTCTGAGACAGCCCAATGCCGAAGATACCAGGCTGCCCAAATTTATGGCATGGATCATTATATTTTGGTATGGATCATTATGATGGCATGGATCAAAGGGACCGGCCAGTGGGTTTCACCACAGCACATTGAGGAAAACAAGGCACAACCTATGGTTCCAGCTGCTACATCGCCTCCACAGTCATGGAATAGAGGGAATCATCTTGTTAGATTTCATCCAATGTTTATATTTTGAGGTTTTTAGCTACTTTTTGGAGTAGATAGTAAGGCTTGAGGCTGGTATTCCACTGTCTGTGGAAAAGACAGTAGGCCGAACGAGTAGATTAAGATTCATTCCATTCAAAGCTCCAGTTCTTTAAGACATTGAGGGAGCATATTGCCCATCATTCTTGTGGAAAAAAGGAACTTGTCAGCTTTTTTCATTCTTCAGTGTTGGAGACAACTTACATTTGTCATGGTAAAACCTGGTCTGTATGCTTTGATTGCGTGAAGGGTGCTGCTCTTCAAAGGATTACAATTCTTAGTTTCTTTGCAGGGTTTAGGTGGATCGGCTTCATAGGTACATAAATCTCTTCGGTATAGGGTTTTGATTGAAATTATGTATGGTCACAAATATTATATAGCTTTTCATGATTAAATAGATGACACAAATATTATAAAGTTCTTCATGATTAAATAGATAATACATGGATGAAGAGGATCGAGGAAGGGGAAAAAATAATGGACAGCTGCCGACCAGTTTCCTTTGGATTGGACAGCTGTTAGCTGTCTTGGTAGTGATTTGTAGGGATCGTTGGGAGGTGGTCTTGTCCTGTAAGTTTTCTTATCGGCTTTCTTTCGTCAATTACATTAGGGAGTTGGCTACACTGTATAAATCCAAGAAGCGGGCTTTGATGGCTAATTATATGTTATTGTCGTAAAGAATGGTTAAAATTTGTGTTAGGAGTTCGAAAGCAAATATTTTGGGATGGGGAATATGACCTCCTAGTTAGGGCAGGTTTTTCCAGTTTGTCTACTGAGGGAATATGCTGCCATTCCTGAAAATGGTTATATTTTATTTGTTTTATAAGGATAATCTCAGCTTACTAGATAGTATTTTAGTACTGTTTTCAAGACTAGGCTAAGAAAATTGGTTTTGTAGGCTTCAGAGTTCAGAGTTCAACTGGGCAGAAGGAAGTCAAAATGTTTCTGATTTATCAGACCACACTAGCTTACCAGTTGTTTTGCTCGGGTGTACACATTCTAAGTTTTGTTCATTTTAGTATCCTACGTATAGTTGTGTTTCAGGTTCAGCTTTTAAAAATGTTGTTTTTGTCATTGGTCATTCTGTTATTTACTGGTCCTGAGAGAAGAGCTGAAATCAGGATGGGTGGTCTATTGTTGGCCATCTGGATGCTTCAGAAACTGGAGAGAAGTGGAGTGGACCATGCAATTTTCAGGTAACATGCAGGTGGTAGTGACTTGTTTAAGATCAAAGTGGGTGACCTTATCTTGTTAATAAAACATGATTTTCAGTTTTGGGGTGGAAGGAGAGAATGGGAGAGTGGAGCTTTCCTAAAAACTACATTGGTATGGTTAGAAGTTATTTTCAGGAAATACTGGCATGGGTCAAAAAACTTAACAAGCATCAAAATGACAAAGACATATTTTAAATATACAGATCTCAAAATATGTTCTGTATGCTCCCTGGGTGGCATAGTGGTTAAGCATAGGAAGTTGTAAGGGCTTAGTGCAGATTTTTTTCGTTGGACTGGGTTCATCTCAACCCCATAGAGGAGGTGTGGGAAACCTCCAGCCCGTGGCCCATAAACGTCAATTTCTCGAGCCCCCAGGCAGATTCCTAGGGACCGCAGTGCTCCGGCCAACAGCCCCATTTTGCTATCCGACGGCCCTTTAATTCCTCCTGTCTCCTGTAATGTATGCATCAGCCCCACTGTCTCCTATGTAATGTATATACACAAGCCCTTGTGTCTCCTATGTGATGCATATGCACCAGTCCCGGTGTCTACAATGTAATGTATATACACAAGCCCTTGTGTCGCCTATGTGATGTATATTCACCAGTCCCGGTGGCTACTATGCGATGTATACAATAGGCTCAGTGTCTTTTATGTGATGTGTGCAGTAGTCTCAGTGTATCATATGTGATATATATACTGCAGACCTCCCACTGCTTGAGTTCTATAAATATAAAGTGAGCAGATATGAATTTCCCACTGTGAGGAGACGTCCAATATACTGTAATTTACTTCTGTGTTCAGAACACCTTCCTGCTGTGATCAGTTCATTTCAAAACTTATCACAAAGGAATGACTGCTCTCCAGACTGAAAAAAACCTGTAAAAGCAGCTGCGAGTAGCAACATCATCAATACCTAACATCTCACCAAAGAGAAGCATTTTTAGCCATTATATTAGTGGTGAATTGTACATAGCAGGATCATTATCAAGTTCATAACTTTTTATGACCTGTTACTGATGATAGAAATATACAAATGGTCTTGGCAGAAAAAAAGTTCCCCACACCTGCTATACGGCTTGACATATTTTTGACATTTCGGCTAGATGGATTAGAGAAAGCATTGATTTTTTTGGGTGGCGTTGAACGGAAGACACTGTAGGGATGCATTGCTTCCTTCATGTCCGTGTTCTTCCATGAATGGAGGCATCATTTATTCCACAGGGCCCACTGTTTCTCAGCGGTTAGCCCCCTGGAGGAAATAGAAAGGCCCCAATTCATCAAGACTGGCAATGTTCATGCTGGTCTTAATGAATTGAGTGAGGACGCCTCTTAACCTTCAGTTAGTCCCACCAAAATACTTACACTATTAGTCGCAAGTGTGGCACCCCAAGGGTCCGGATGCCACAGTGGCTTTGCCTCCCTAAAAAGAGGTAATGCCATGCCTGGAAGCAAGCAGGGGTCCCCTAGTAAGGGATACTAAACATGCAACACTTTCCTGGCTCCAGACCAGTAAGGGAAGTCCCCTCCCCTTGGCAACTGGGATCTGGGGGTGGGGTTAGTTAGTCTTAGTGTGAGGAGTAGAGTTTAGGACGTGAAGGAGACAAGAGCTAGGGACTGGAGCTGAGGTAGCTCGTCCTAGCTAGAGGAACACAGAGGACTGGACACCGGAGTCCGAGGCTGTGGGTCACTGAAGGCCCAGCAGCAGATACCGTAGGGCAGGAGATTGAAGGTCTCCTGGCCCCATCAGACGCCCGGAGGCTCAGCGGCACAGAGGGACCAGCACCGCTACGAGGGAGCAACGCATGAGCAAGGCCTGAGCTGCAAGCCATACGGGTGAGCACGGAACGTCACACTCAGGGACGTGGGCTATAGCACAGCTACAAGCAGCAAAGCCAAAGAGTATAGTGAGAAGGGGAGGCCTACAACTTCACCTGGCAAGGAGGACTCTATGTTTGCTTCCAGGCTGACTGGACTCTTACTTCTAGCCAGTACACCAATCCAGGCTTGCCAAATTGTCATCAATAAAGACCCTGGGACTGCACTATACTGACTCTGTGGTTATTACTGCACTACGACACCCTGCACAACCACCAACATCCACACACTGCCCTGGAGCTAACTCTTTCTGTGGGGAGTCATAACATCCTTGCTGCGATACCACCAGCTTCAGAGGACTGTTCCGCAGCGGCGGCCCCTTTAGCCGCATTCCACAGGTGGCGTAGTCGGACTCTTTAATAAAAACCTATACATATAAAATCTCCCTTGGATTGACCGCCCTGGGTCACGGACCGGGTCACCGCCACTGTGACTACAACCCCCAGCCTCTGCCGGCCCGGCACTGGGTACCCCACGGCCCAGGGGGCACGTCAACTTTGGCGTAGTCGGCAGGATTTCGTGCCCGTTGCCACCGGGTACTGTACGCCTTAAAGAACCGTGTCGCATACCGTGGTGAAGGTTCGCGCCAATTGCCGCTGTTTCCCACCATTGTCCACCATTTCCGAGTCGCCGCGCGGGAAGAAGAACGGCGTAACCAGAAGAGGGACGTAACCGCTGGAAGCGCGCGAAGCCCAAGCCCCACCTCACGCACTGACGCAGCATCAGGTCCAGGAGGGAGGCCGCCGAGCCAGGAAGCGTACGCCCTGACGTCAGACGCAAGGGGACGCCAGGTACTGCACCGGGAACTGCTAGTCGAGCAGTTCTCCTCTTCCCGTCCGAGGGACCGCAGCCGGCTCAACAAGCAGGAAGGTAGGCCGCGGTTCACTAGGGGGGAGGAAGATGCCCAACATGGAAGAGGGTTCAGCCGCAGGCGCGGCCACTGCCACAGTAATGCCGTTATCAATGCCATACATACCGGGGGTGGCATGGTTGCCCCAGTACTCAGGAGAGTCGCACACCCTGAATGACTTTGAGGAAAGATTGCGCAGTTTGTTTAAAGTATACCCCCTGTCTGAGGAGCAAAAAGTCAGCATTCTCATAGGCCAGCTAATCGGTGCTGCCCAGAGAGAAGTGAAGTCCTGGCCGGGCAGAGACAAAGGCACTGTAAAAGAAATACTGTCCCGGTTAAAGGATACCTTTGACACCCGCACTGCAGCAGAAATTAAAATGAAGTTTTACGGGTGCAAATAAAGAGTACAGGACAGTGTACGGGACTATGCTCTTAACCTGCAGGAGGCGCTGCGGGCCATCAAACAAGTAGACCCTGACAGTGTGCATGATGAGAACAGATTGCTAACTGAACAGTTTATTGAGGGACTCCTGTCCAGCGCTCACAGGACGCAGCTGCGCATTATGGCTCTGCAAAACCCTGATCTGGACTTTGCACAATTTAAAGACAGAGCCATCAGGGTGCTGCTGGAATCAACACCAGGAGGCGCTGCATCCCACCGGCGCCCAGCTATCACCTACCACCAGGAGGTGGCATCCTTTTCCCCAACACCTGTGGGGGCTGACGCGCAGACGCTGGACGATGACCTGTCTGCAGACATGCGCCTCCAGGTCCAAGAGCTGACCAAAAGCGCTACGACCAGGACGGATAACCCATCTGTCAAAAGGCGGGACACTACGCAAGATTCTGCAATTTAAACAGGCAACACCTGGGGCAGAGGGCCAACCCCCAGGAGTAAGACGACCAGGCCCACAAAGCTGGCGAGACAAGTATGTGGGAGGACGGCCGGTCCTACCCGTCGTTCTTGATGGCATCCCAATGAGCACGTTGCTGGACACTGGATCCCAGGTGACCACTATGCCATACATTCTTTATAAACGATACTGGACTGATTCAAGCATTACCCGCAGTCCAGATGAGCATCTGAGTATCTATGTCAGCAATGGTCAGCCCTTGCCTCAGGTGGGGTATAAAGAGGTGACCATAAAAGTCGGCAGAGTTGCCATCGCAGGGAATGATAATTGTTGATATTGACCGCCGAGAAAGTCATCCCATGATAACCTTAGGCACTAATGATATAGAAAATTGTCTTTCAGAAATTATTGTCTTGTTACAGCAGGTCGCGGAGACTGCCAGTTCCAGTCAGCAGCGGGTGCTGCAGAGAGAAATCTGAGCCCTGATGAGAAGACAACAGGTAAAACTGTCTGGTGGTGAAATTGGCAGTGTCAGGATGAGTGACCCATTCCCCATTGCCATACCCCCTAGAAGTGAAATGTTGATATGGTGTCAGGCAGCAATCGGTCTCAGGGGTCGAGATTACCATGCCCTGGTAGAGCCCGTATACTCTGACAGTAGGCCCACCATTTTGACAGCCAGGGGGGTGGTCGATGTCCGCAATGGGAGAGTGCCAGTCCGCATCCTGAATTGTGGGGAGGAAGATGTCCATTTACCCCGGTATGCTACCCTTGCTAAATTATTCACAGTTAGTAACAGCTCTATAAAGGCAGTGGAACCCTTGCCTCCATCCAAACCAGTGGAGGATAATGGCTCTAAGGGACAGATGGAGGATTGGTGTTAGAAGCTACACGTGGGCACTGACTCCAATCATCAGCACCAAAAACATGGAGCGTACCGGGTGGTCCAGGAGTATGAGCGGATTTTCAGCAAACACCCACTAGATTTTGGGCAGGTAAAAGGGGTACAACACCATATCCCCACGGGAGATCATCCACCCATTAAAGAGCGGTATCGGCCTGTACCCCCAGCTCACTATCAGTGTGCCAAAGGGATGTTACGGGAGATGAAGGAGGCTGGGGTGATAAGAGATAGTTGTAGCCCCTGGGCAGCTCCATTAGTTCTCATCAGGAAAAAGGATGGTACAATGAGAATGTGTGTTGACTACAGGCAAATTAACCACATTACACATAAGGATGCCTACCCGTTACCCAGAATTGAAGAGTCCCTAGCTGCATTAAAATTTGCTAATTATTTCTCTACTTTGGATCTCACCAGTGGGTATTGGCAGGTTCGTGTGGCAGAGGCGGATAAAGAAAAGACCGCATTTACAACGCCGATGGGCCTCAGCGAGTTCAACTGCATGCCATTCGGGCTCTGCAACGCCCCAGGAACCTTCCAGCGGTTGATGGAGTGCTGTCTGGGACACAAGAACTTCGAGACTGTCCTGCTGTACCTGGATGACGTCATTGTCTACTCCAAGTCCTATGAAGACCACCTGAAGCACCTGGCAGAGGTGGTTGAAGCCCTAGCTGGGTTTGGCCTGAAGGTGAAGCCGTCCAAATGCCACCTGTTGAAGCCCAAGGTACAGTACCTAGGTCATGTGGTAAGCGCCGAAGGTGTAGCACCAGACCCTGAAAATGTCACCGTAATCAAGGACTGGCCAAGACCCTCCACTATCAAGGAAGTGCTCAGTTCCTCAGGTTGGTAGGCTACTACTGAAGGTTTATCAAAGGCTTCACCAAGATAGCGGCACCCATGCAGGACCTCCTAATTGGCCAGTCCAGGAAGGTCAAAAACCCGAAGCCTCCATTCAAATGGGATAAGCCAGAAGACGAATCCTTCACCCGACTGAAGATGGCTCTCACGGGAGACGAAGTCCTGGCCTACCCCGACTATGGCCAACCCTTCATACTCCATACGGACGGGAGCAGCGTGGGGTTAGGAGCGGTGCTGTCCCAGATACAGCAGGGCAGAGAGAGAGTAATTGCCTATGCCAGCAAGAAGCTCCGGCCCAAGGAAAGGAACCCCGATAACTATAGTTCCTTCAAGTTGGAGTTCCTCGCCGTAGTCTGGGCTGTGACAGAGCGCTTCAAGCACTATCTCGCCTCCTCCAAATTTATGGTCTTCACAGACAATAACCCACTGACGCGCCTGGAGACTGCGAAGCTTGGTGCCCTGGCACAACGATGAATGGCCCGACTATCTAACTACGAGTTCACCATCAAGTATCGGGCTGGGCACAAAAATGCAAATGCTGACGCGCTGTCCAGGATGCCCAACTTGCCGGATGGGGGAGAAGACCTGGAAGAGCTGGAAGAGATAGAGATACCCGCTTTCCATCATCATGGGGTAACCCAGTGCTCCCATTGTGTGAAGAACAGGTGCTACGCCAATAGAGAGGTCACGTTCAACCCATTGCCCCACCATGGATGGGCAGAAACGCAGGATAGCGACCCGCCTGTCCGCCTAGTCAAGGAGTTACTGACGCAAGCTGACTCGCACCCTGACCAGATGCTCCACAGGAGACCAAACAGCTGTGGAAGGAGAAGGGCAAGCTGTTCATCTATGAAGGGAAGCTGTGTCGAAGAAGTATCAACTCCCGGACCCATGAACTGGTCTGGCAGGTGGTAGTCCCGAGGGGGGATGCGTCGAGGGTCTTAGAAGCGTACCACGATAGAGCAGGACACTTCGGGTGGAAGAAGTTGGAAGTCCTGCTACGTGAGCGATTCTACTGGCTGTCATGAGAAAAGCAATCGAGAGATGGTGTCGAGAATGCGGGCCATGCAATCTGAGACGAAAAGACCGTGACAGCCAGAGGGCTCCCCTGCAGCCCATCATCACCAAACAGCCACTCGAACTGGTAGCCTTGGATCACGTGAAGCTAGCCCCAAGCAGGTCAGGCTATGTCTACCCTCTCACCATTGTAGACCACTACTCCCGGTTCCTGGTAGTAGTGCCAGTGAAAGACCAGACGGCTCAGACGGCAGCCAAGGCATTTCAACAGCACTTCTGTCACCCGCACGGTTACCCTGAACGTGTGCTTACTGACCAAGGTCCAGCCTTCGAAGCAGAGGTGTTCCAGGAATTCTGCAACCTGTACGGCTGCAAGAAAATCAGCACAACGCCGTATCACCCCCAAACCAACGGGTTGTGTGAGAAGATGAACCAGGTGGTGATAGACCTGTTGAAGACGTTGCCCCTTGAAGAACGCAGCCTGTGGCCAGAGAAGCTGCCAGATCTGGTGGACCTATATAATCACACCCCGGTGAACTCCACCAATTGTATACCCGCTTACCTGATGAGAGCAAGACCTGGTAAGCTACCCATTGACTTGGACATGGGAGTCCTAACACCAGAGACAACCTCACCAGATGCGGATTGGGATACTGAGCGGCAGCAACAATACCGCAAAGTGCAAGAGAGTGTTGAAAGAAGCTTGTCCCAGGCAAGACAAAAGCAAGAGAAAACTTATAATCAACACGCACCTGCTGTCCCCTTGTTACCTGGAGAACAAGTCCTTAAGAGAAAGAGACGACTTCACAAATTAGATGACTAGTGGGAGGTAGAGCCATACAACGTCCTACCCTCGAGTTACGATAACACCAAAGTGTGCCTCATCAGCAAACATGGAGGAGAAACTTCAGCGGCAGTCTCAAGAGACCACTTGAAGATATGTCCTGAACTGTTAAAACACACTGAAGAAGATCAAGACAACCCTCAGCCCACAGAAGAAGTGGAGGAAGTGGTCCAAACAGTACTCAGAGAATTTCCCCGGTCATGGACACAGGTAAACAACGCAATTGTAGTGCCGGTCCTTACCTTTCTCCAAGCGGCCTCACCGGAAGCTGCAGAAGTCCCAGAACAGCTGGAAGACCAAATGGCCCCAGAGACAGAAGTTTCATCATCAGCAGACCTGGAGAATAAACCCTCTGCTAGCAGTGAACCTGTCGTACCCAGGGTGAGCCAAAGAATTCGTAAGAAATTACCCAGCCTACCAGTGTTACCTCAGAATACCTGTAGTGTAGTTCACACTGAGTCCACCACACCAGGGGTAGACACAAGGGACCAGGGAAGAGCAGTGACCACCAATGTACTACGTAGGTCGACCAGGAGCACCAAGGGTCAGCTCCCTGCTCGTTGGAGAAATTAAAATGTAAAGTTTAAAGTATAAGAGTATTAAAATGTATGCTGTATATAGTTACCCATAAGGGTAAAGCAGAAAAGTTGTGTTTTCAAAGTGAATTGCAAAAGTTGGTCATGTGTGCATTTAGTTACCCGGTAAGGGTATAAAGACTTTTAGGTTTTGGACGGTGAATAACCAAAGAACTTTCCATTGTAAATAGTTGCACTTGTTAAAATGCCCCTTATTGGTGCTATATTTAAAGACCACTGAACAAAAACCTTTTTGGCGTGGCCGAAGACGTGGTCCAACACCTGGATCATCAATGCCCTGCAGCCACGCCCAGGGCCTACGTTGAGGGTTTTCGGACAGGGCCCTTATGTTCAAATTGCACCTTGCTCAGTGGAATGGACACCTGGTTGCAGATTATACTGTAACCTGTTAAAGACTGTAATGTTAATAATTTTCTATGTGCCTTGCTATTGTTATTTGTTACTTTTGAAAAATATTCTCTGTCCGGGAGTACTGAAATTAACTTAAGGGGAATGTGGCACCCCAGGGGTCCGGTTGCCACAGTGGCTTTGCCTCCCTAAAAAGAGTTAATGCCATGCCTGGAAGCAAGCAGGGATCCCCTAGTCAGGGATACTAAACATGCAGCACTTTCCTGGCTCCAGACCAGCAAGGGGAGTCCCCTCCCCTTGGCAACTGGGATCTGGGGGCGGGGTTAGTTAGTCTTAGTGTGAGGAGTAGAGAGTTTAGGACGTGAAGGAGACAAGAGCTAGGGACTGGAGCTGAGGTAGCTCGTCCTAGCTAGAGGAACACAGAGGACCGGACACCGGAGTCCGAGGCTGTGGGGCACTGAAAGCCCAGCAGCAGATACCGTAGGGCAGGAGATTGAAGGTCTCCTGGCCCCATCAGATGCCCGGAGGCTCAGCGGCACAGAGGGACCAGCACCGCTACGAGGGAGAAGCGCATGAGCAAGGCCCGAGCTGCAAGCCATACGGGTGAGCACAGAACGTTACACTCAGGGACGTGGGCTATAGCACAGCTACAAGCAGCAAAGCCAAAGAGTATAGTGAGAAGGGGAGGCCTACAACTTCACCTGGCAAGGAGGACTCTATGTTTGCTTCCAGGCTGACTGGACTCTTACTTCTAGCCAGTACACCAATCCAGGCTTGCCAAATTGTCATCAATAAAGACCCTGGGACTGCACTATACTGACTCTGTGGTTATTACTGCACTACGACACCCTGCACAACCACCAACATCCACACACTGCCCTGGAGCTAACTCTTCCTGTGGGGAGTCATAACATCCTTGCTGCAATACCACCAGCTTCAGAGGACTGTTCCGCAGCGGCGGTCCCTTTAGCCGCATTCCACAGGTGGTGTAGTAGGACTCTTTAATAAAAACCTATACATATAAAATCCCCCTTGGATTGACCGCCCTGGGTCACGGACCGGGTCACCGCCACTGTGACTACAACCCCCAGCCTCTGCCGGCCCGGCACCGGGTACCCCACAGCCCAGGGGGCGCGTCACAAGCACCTCGCTCTGGTATGTGTAGTTGATGCCGCTCTTGCGATGTACTTAGGAGGAAGGGATGCCCGAGCTAGGAAGCTACCAAAACGGACAGTTACCTACCTTCCATATTTGAGGAAATATGATGAAAACAAACGTGTTTCAGGTCCAAAGGACCCCACATGACTAATTGAAGATTAATGAATCTGGAGCGTCTTAAAAGTGGTCTGCACCTTCCACAAATCTTACTCCAGTCAAAGACTGGAGTAAGATTTGTGGCATAAGGTACAAGTAGTCAAAAAATTAGCCGAGCTGGCATCACCATGGCCTGCCCGCCCCCATTCTGACTCAGCTTCTCTCATGTCGGTGGAGCTGGCTGAAATTGCTCTGAAAGCAACAAAAGTTTCAACATTTTTGCGCAACATGAAGTACAGTACAGACCAAAAGTTTGGACACACCTTCTCATTTAAAGATTTTTCTGTATTTTCATGACTATGAACATTGTACATTCACACTGAAGGCATCAAAACTATGAATTAACACATGTGGAATTATATACGTGAAACAACTGAAAATATGTCTTATATTCTAGGTTCTTCAAAGTAGCCACCTTTTGCTTTGATGACTGCTTTGCACACTCTTGGCATTCTCTTGATGAGCTTCAAGAGATAGTCACCAGAAATGGTTTTCACTTGACAGGTGTGCCCTGTCAGGTTTAATAAGTGGGATTTCTTGCCTTATAAATGGAGTTGGGACCATCAGTTGTGTTGTGCAGAAGTCTGGTGGATACACAGCTGATAGTCCTACTGAATAGACTGTTAGAATTTGTATTATGGCAAGAAAAAAGCAGCTAAGTAAAGAAAAATGAGTGGCCATCATTACTTTAAGAAATGAAGGCCAGTCAGTCCGAAAAAGTGGAAAAACTTTGAAAGTGTCCCCAAGTGCAGTTGCAAAAACCATCAAGCACTACAAAGAAACTGGCTCACATGAGGACCTCCCCAGGAAAGGAAGACCAAGAGTCACCTCTGCTTCTGAGGATAAGTTTATCCGAGTCACCAGCCTCAGAAATCGCAGGTTAACAACAGCTCAGATTAGAGACCAGGTCAATGCTACACAGAGTTCTAGCAGCAGACACATCTCTTCAACAACTGTTAAGAGGAGACTTTGTGCAGCAGGCCTTCATGGTAAAATAGCTGCTAGGAAACCACTGCTAAGGTCAGGCAACAAGCAGAACAGACTTGTTTGGGCTAAAGAACACAAGGAATGGACATTAGACCAGTGGAAATCTGTGCTTTGGTCTGATGAGTCCAAATTTGAGATCTTTGGTTCTAACCTGTTGGGGATTTATTCCAATGAACTCGGCTCACCTCATGCACGTCACTGACAGCGTGGGAAAATTCTCCTGCACTCAGCGCTTCAGCGTGAGAATTTTCCCACGCTGTCAGTGACATGCATGAGGTGAGTTCATGTCCAATGAACTCAGCTGACCTCATGCACGTCACTGACAGCGTGGGAAAATTCTCCTGCACTCAGCGCTTCAGCGTGAGAATTTTCCCACGCTGTGAGTGACGTGCATGAGGTGAGTTCATGTCCAATGAACTCAGCTGACCTCATGCACGTCACTGACAGCGTGGGAAAATTTTCCTGCACTCAGCGCTTCAGCGTGAGAATTTTCCCACGCTGTCAGTGACGTGCATGAGGTGAGTTCATGTCCAATGAACTCAGCTGACCTCATGCACGTCACTGACAGCGTGGGAAAATTCTCACGCTGAAGCGCTGAGTGCAGGAGAATTTTCCCACGCTGTCAGTGACGTGCATGAGGTGAGCCGAGTTCATTGGACATGACCTCGGCTCATCTTTATGCCGTCACAGCGAGACACTGAGGAGCGCAAGCATGCCTGCGCTTCTCAGTGTGTGCGGCATGGCAAGCTGGATGGCAGCGTTCTGTTGCTATCCAGCCTGTCATCTCGATGTAGCAGAGCTGAAGCTGTTGTGGGAACCATGGAAAGGTAAGGATGAGGTTGGTTTATTATTTTTCATTTATTGCAGGAGATCGTTGGCTTCAGCTGGAATGGGCGTGACGGTAAGTATGGTTTAATTTAGAACAATAAAGAATTGTGTGTTTATTTCAATTAAAGGACTTTTTTCTGGGTGTTGTGCTTTTTTTAAATACTTTACTAGAAATTCATGGTGGTCATGTCTCATATTGGCGTGACCCCATGAATTTCGGGCTTAGGGCCAGCTGATAATGCCAAGCTGGCCCTAACCCCTTTATTACCCAGTGAGCCACCGCACCAGGGCCCTGGATGAGTTGGGTACAGCGCCAGAAGATGGCGCTTCTATGAACGCACCATTTTCCGGGGTGGCTGCGGGCTGCAATTTGCAGCGCGGGTGGCCCAGAAAGCTTGGGCCTCCCAGCGCTGCGAATTCCAGCCCCCAGCTGCCTAGTTGTACCTGGCTGGACACAAAAACAGGGCGAAGCCCCACGTCAATTTTTTTTTAATTATTTCATGAAATAATTAAAAAAAAAGGGCTTCCCTATATTGTTGTGTCCGGTCAGGTACAAATAGGCAGCTGGTGGTTGGGGGCAGCCCGTTCCTGCCTGCTGTACCTGGCTGGACACAAATATAGTGCGAAGCCCCACGTCAATTTTTTTTTAATTATTTCATGAAATAATTTAAAAAAAAAGGGCTTCCCTATATTGTTGTGTCCGGCCAGGTACAAATAGGCAGCTGGGAGTTGGGGGCAGCCCGTTCCTGCCTGCTGTACCTGGCTGGCATACAAAAATATGGCAAAGCCCACGTCAAAATTTTTGGGAAAAATTAATTAAAAAATAAATAATAATTTAGGGACTGCATCTTTATTAACCCCTCAAGTGTCATTTAGTGTTAAAATAAAGGATTTATTAAAAATAAAATTAGCGTGGGATCCCCCATAATTTTAGTCTCTAGCAGAGGTTAAGCAGATGGCTGGGGCAGATGTTTGAAGCCTGGGAAGGGGGTAATACCCACGGAGCTTCCCAGGCTACTAATATCAGCCCCCAGCTGAATAACTACCCTTTACTAGCTATTAAAATGGGAGACCCCCCCAAAAAATGACGTGGGGTCCCCCCTATTTTAATAGCTAGCAAAGGCTAGGCAGACAGCTGGAGGCTGATATTAATAGCCCAGGAAGGGTGCCATGAATATTGGCCCCCTCCCAGGCTAGAAACACCAGCCATCAACAGCCCCAGAAATGGTGCTTCCATAGGATGCGCCAATTCTGGCACTTAGCCTCGCTCTTCCACGCTGCCCTGGTGCGGTGGCAGGGGGTAATAGTGGTGGGGTTCATGTCAGCGCCAGCTGCCATGAAGCCCAGGTTAGTAATGATGGGCGTCTATAAGACACCCCCATTACTAACCTACAAAGTGTTAAAAATAAAAAACACACACTACACCCAGAAAAAAATAATTTATTTGAAATAAAACACACCATTTTATTTAATTCTTAGTTTACTAAAAAAAAATAGTTACCTGTCCACGTTCCTGCGCTGATCTCCCATGCACAGCTGTCACATCTGGAGATGGTGACAGCTGTGCATGGCTGCTGTAAGCTCACGCTGCCGGGAACACGTCCGCTCCCGGCAGCGGGAGCCCCTGACTGAGGTCACCGGAGTGCATTCAGTCAGCGCAGCTCCGGAGACCTCCTTTACGGCACTGCTGTACCGTGGGAATTTCTCACGGCACAGCGGGGCCGTAAAGCAGCTAACCGGAGCAGCGCTGCCTGAACTCCAGCAAACCCGCTTATGCAATGACGGGGCTTCTTTACGGCCCCATCATTCTAGCGGCGGCAACGGTTCAGAGCGGTCACATTCTATGTGGCTGCTCTAAACTGGAGATCATCGTGGGACACTCGTGGACTACTACGGAGGGTTAAGGATAAGGTTGTGGTTTATTATTTTATATTTTATTACAGGAGATCGATGGCTTCGGGGAATTAGGTGTCTAGGTGAGTATAGGTGTAGTTTTTTATTTTTTACTTTATTTTAGGTGGCGATCGGCGGGGACAGGTAATGTATAAACTAATTTATTGTAGGTAACCACTGGCCACCAATGACATGTATTTAAAATTTATTGGGGACCATGGGGCAGTTTAAATAACAGGATCAGGCTGATGGGAACTACTGCTCCCATCGAGCTGATCCTGCTGGCACGAGTGGACGGGGGACAGACATAGGCCGATGGGAGTAGTAGTGTCACATCGGCCTATGTTTGCCTGCACGCAGACACCGGCAGACATCGCACAGACACCGCACACACCTGCAGACATCGCACAGACACCGCGCACACACCCGCACACACCCGCAGACATCGCACAGACACCGCGCACACCCGCACACATCGCACAGACACCCACACACACTAATCATGAAGGGTCTGGGAGGTGAGGCTGACCTGTGCGACCGTGGGAAAGTTCATGTGAGTTCATGCAATGCAGTCAAGCATGAACTCACATGAACCCTCCGAGGGCACCGCGGCTACTTCAAATGAACAGCTGATCGGCATCACCTGATACCTCAGCTGTTCATTTGAAATAACCGGCGGGAAAGCGCAGCACAGAACGGGAAAGCCGGCGGTGAAGTCTTTTCACTGCCGGCTTCCCCGCCCGGGTCCTTCGCTCCACGCTCCTTGGTGCTGTGCTCCCCGCCCGGTCTTAACTTACGATCGGAGGCTGCGGGGAAGCAGCATGGGGCTGTGTGATTGTTTAAAAGCTGGCGGCTTTTTACCGCCCGTCGGCTTTTAAACAATCAGGAGAATTCTCTCACGCTGGGATGGCATTCTGATGACAGGCTGGATCGCAGCTGAGCGCTGCCATCCAGCTTGTCATCCTTCAGAGACACTGCAGAGCGCAGGCATTATGGGAACTTCCGATTCCGGTATTCGATATTGTAAAAGTATCGGAATTAAGTATCGGAATTCCGATACCGCGAATATCGGCCGATACCCGATATTTCAGTATCGGAATGCTCAACACTAGTTATGGGTTTATGAAGTGGGTATAGAGTAGCCCACTTCAATATGGATGGTGATAAGGTTATTGTGCAGTCAGTGCACAGGCTTTTAAAGATTCTCATAATTAAATTAAAGGTATGTGCTGCTTAATAAATTAGTTGTATCTTTCCCTAGCAGGCTTTTAATTAGGATCAGAATATAAAATAGTGATTACAATAAAATCTCCTCTAAGTGCATGTGCAGACGGAGTCTTTTTTAGGTGTATTCCATCTGGAACCTGTCTGAAAAAGCTTTCAATAAACATTAAAAATTTTGAGTATATGCACACTAATGTCAAATGATTTGCTGTGCATATATTCCATCTTTTGTAACTTCTTTTAACTGCTTCAGGCTTCAAAAGCCATGAAGCTGCTAAATAAGTGACCTGTCCATTCTTCAGGTAGCTTCTGCCTGGAAGACGTCACTATTTTATATGTAAAATAATATAAAAAAGAAGCATCAGGTAAGCAACCACTAAAATGAGGCTGAAGACGCTTCAGGAAAAACACTGCAGGCTTTTTTCTGAAGTGTCTTCTGCCTCAAAAACTAAGCGGGTACGATGACATTTATTATATGCTGTGTGCTCAAACCCAAAGTGTCTACAGCTTCCTATTGTGTGTGACTCCATATGGCCAAACTCTTAAACAGCATTTTCACAATTTACTGATAATTAATTGTGAAATTGCACACTAACATTGAAAATAGTGACTGTCACGGATTCCAGACAGCGACACCGTGCCATCACGCTGTCAGTATTTCATCTGGAATCGCGAGCACACGATCCGGACTACTCGCTGTGTGGATATCGGCGAGTGACCAGTGAGTGTATGGCGTCACAACTCTGGGTTCCAAAGCATGGAATCCGTGTTTACACCCTCCGTCACTGTCAGCTTCACGATAGCCCAATTATTATTATTCTCTGCCACCACCCGCCGAGTTTGAAATATAACACAGGCCTGGCCAGACGCCTGCGTTTTGGTAACGTATATGGCTTCAGGGAAGGGAACAATTACAGAACAAAAGAAATAGGACTATTAAATGTTATATTTAATCCAAAAGGGATGCAGTGTTTAAGAAAAATATATACAAGTATGTTACAAAGGAGACATTAAAATACATACAGTACAGACCAAAAGTTTGGATACACCTTCTCATTTAAAGATTTTTCTGTATTTTCATGGCTATGAAAATCGTACATTCACACTGAAGGCATCAAAACTATGAATTAACACTAGAGTTGAGCCACCCCCGTAGTGTTTGAGTTCGGTTCGTTGAACACCCGTATGTTCGCCGAACTGTTCGTCGAACTGTTCGTCGAACACCGTTAAAACCAATGGCAGGCAAACAAAAACACATAGAAACACGTAGAAAACACCTTCAAAGGTGTCCAAAACCTGACAAACTGCTCAGAAGACTAACACATGGAAAAGTGACAAGTACATATAGTCATGCGAAAAGAAAAGAGGTGGAGGAGTAAAAGGAGGGGGGACACAGATATAGGCATGTCATGCCCTTCTAAAACCAAAAAAGTGCAAAGCTGACACAGCCAGTCCGTTCCTGCCCGTACAACCTCCGTGTCGCTGGGTTTGTGCCAGAGCTGCGGTGGACCGTGACGGCCAGCCCCCCTCTCCCAATACTGGTGCCTGTCCGCTGGTGGGTCGAGCGAGCCCCCCTGCGGTGGAGGCAGGTCTAAGCTTTTTAATTTAAATTGTCTCTGTAATTTGAAAGAGTACACTTTAAATCCTTTTACAAGGATCTATTGGAGGGCAAGTCTGATGCCAGCAGCTGCGGGAATTCCAGCTCCAGTAGCGTCCACTAAAGCTGCTGCAGTTAAAAAGCTTTTATAAGGATCGAGCTTGGCGGTCCACCGCAAGGCGTCCTACCGCCAGTCCCAGCCCCTGTGCCTTGGGGTGCCTCCCCGATGCTCTTCACTGAGTGTCCCGGGGGCCCGAAGCATTTCCTGTGAAAAAATTAAGTGTCCAAACTACAGGTGGTGTAGCTTGCTTAACAGGTGGGATAATCCGCTGACTAGCAGACACTGCTACTAGGTCCAAAGTATTTCCTGGGCTAGATGCAGTTAAAAATTTGTAATTAGATCTACAGGCGGTGGCTACTCTGCAGACTAGCAGACACTGCTACTAGGCCCAAAGTATTGCCTGGGCTAGA
Organism: Phyllobates terribilis; assembly: GCF_046119375.1. Taxonomy (NCBI): domain Eukaryota; kingdom Metazoa; phylum Chordata; class Amphibia; order Anura; family Dendrobatidae; genus Phyllobates; species Phyllobates terribilis. The sequence goes on from NW_027362761.1 coordinate 796,998,739, forward strand.
TGCAGTTAAAAATTTGTAATTAGATAATATCGTTGGATGCTGAGAAAGCATTCCATAGAGTCTCCTGGCACGCCATATATTATTCTCTTAAAAAGCTTGGGGTAGGGGTCTAGGGGACCCATTTATAGCCAAAATCATGGCCCTGTATCGCAATCCGTCAGCTAGGCTGAAGATAAATGGAACATTTTCATCACCTTTCATAATCACCAATGGGACAAGGCAGGGATGTCCTCTGTCCCCTCTCTTATACATCCTAGTGATGGAGCACCTGCTCTCATCAATTCGCGATAACCCCAATATTAGGTGGATTGAGGTGGGAGGCACTGAGTACAAGTGCTCTGCATTTGCTGATGATGTCCTAGTATATATCACTCAATCACATATATCCATCCCTGCTGTTATGGCTGAAATAGATCACTTTGTTACATGGTCAAATTTTAAAATCAATGCAGCGAAGTCTGAGGCCCTCGGTGTCTCCCTCCCCAAATCCATACAGGATTCCATCCAGTCCAACTTTCCCTTTGCCTGGCCCTCACAGGGTATCAAATACTTAGGAATTCGTATTCATAGAGACCTCTCCCGTCTATTTTATCTTAATTTTGGGCCCTTTATTGAACAACTCCATAAAGATCTTACTTCTTGGACGGTGAAGGATTTTTCCTGGTTCGACAGAATAAGTATACTAAAAATGAACGTCCTACCTAAACTCTTATACCTCTTCCAAACCATTCCCGTGGTAATTCCCTCAAATTTTTGGAAAAGACTACGCAGTAGCTTTTAGTCTCCCCAGGATGACACAGGTGGGGCAGATGGTGGTTGTCCCGGCCCGCTAGGCCGCATTGTAGCACAGTGAGCTTCGCACTGCAACTTATGCTTCATATCCATGTGACGGTTCATGCATGAAGTACCCAAACTATGTATTTTTTGGCCTCTACTTAGCTTTTGGTGACAAATGTTACAGATAACATGAGTTGGGTCATCCTTAGCGATCTGAAATAATGCACAGGCTATGCAAGGTTTAGAGCCCATGCGACTCTGCTTCTAGCAATACTATCAAATGATTGACTGGGTTAGATGCAGAGCGTCTGGGTTTGGTTGGGGGTCCCCACAGTCTGCCTAGGCTACATGCAGGTAAAAATTCTCATTAGATACACAGGCGGTGCAGCTTGCTTCGCAGCTGGGCTAATATGCCCAAAGTATTGGTAGACTCTATACTAAATAAGGAAGGATTCACTGACTGTGGTGGCCCCTCCGTGGGCCGTGGCGATTGGTGGAGATTTGGTTGATGATTATAGGAGAAAGCTCCTTTAAACATCAGACATGATTTGATGTATCATTATGAGTGATCATTTATAGATTATTATTATATATATGTTCATTTTTTCTTCTTTTCTTTTTCTTTTTGATTATTTACATTTATATGCATTGTTTCTATGCTATACGATTTTAACATGGTATGTGTGTTTAAATTTCTGATTAACTCAGCCTTGAACAGGTGCATAGCAGGACATGACATATAAATACCACTTCCTTGCTGTTTTTTTGCTATGCAATGATTAAGAACTCGTATATATATTGTGCAGAAAGAAGGGTGAAAGTCCGCCCAGGCGGGAGGAAATTGGAGTTTCATAACACATATTTGAACTGGAGAGGTATTAGAGGCCTGCAATGGCCACAGGTACTAATGGAGGTAATCAAGGTAGGGAGAGAGGCAAGAGGTCCGGTCATCTTAGTTATACAGGCCGGGGGAAACGACATAGTTTATCACAAGAGCGCATAACTAATGGCAATAATGAAACTAGACACTGAACGCTTCAGAGAATTTTTCACAAAACTAACTATAGTATGGTCAGAGATTGTGCCGAGAACGGTATGGCAAGGTGCGTGAGACATCACGGCCATCGAATGGACAAGGCAGGTAATAAATATTCGGATGGCAAAATTTATAAGAGACAGAGGCTGTGTAGTGATACGACACCGACAACTGGAAGGAGATAAAGCAGGCCTCATACGGCCCGATGGTGTTCACTTAATGGATATTGGACTGGATATATTACTGTCAGGACTCCAGGACGGAGTGGAACAAGCGTTAAGAGTAATGGATGGGGGTCAGAGTCCTGCATACGAGTAAGCAGGATCCTCCGTGGCCTGGAAATAGAAAGGACATGTTGGAGAGTTACACTTGTTGGCCAACTTGCCGTTGTGGAGACTGGAGACACAGGGCATGCTGCAACAAGCTGAATTATTTTAGAAATAAAATGCATTTCTAATGGAATGAGTATAAACAGTTAATAAAGCTGTGACCGATCCTCACCCATCCAGTTGTAAGAGTTACATGATTGTATTGTCAATGAAAGGGGGGCGTTAGGGGGCTGAGCGTCTGGGTTTGGTTAGGGGTCCCCACAGTCTGCCTAGGCTAGATGCATTTAAAAATCATTATTAGATACACAGGCGGTGCAGCTTACTTCGCAGCTGGGTTACTACGCTGACTAGCAGACACTGAAGCTTTGGAGCAGACCTCTGAGTAAACAGCTCTTCAGACTCAACCATCTGTGTTACCCCAAGCCATAGTGTATGTATTTTCTTACGGTTAAAAGGGGGGGGGGGGAAGACCCAACCCACCTCTAATTGACAATGGCAACGTCACGTAAAACAAAGCAAGGGGACTCCAAAAAGAGTCTCCATTTTTTCCAAAAATTTGTAGCAAAGACACCACTTAAGTGGCATCAATTGCCCCAGAGTTGCTTAAAACGGTTGGTTAGAATGAGTACCACACACTGCTACTATGCCAAAAATTATTTTCCAGACAAGATGCAGCTAAAAATTATTAGTAATTTGCAAGCTGGTGAAGCTTAGTATAGATGGACTAATAGAATAAGTCCCACACACTTCTACAAGCCCAAAATTATTTTCCGAGCTAGATGCAGATAAAAATTATTAGTAATTTGCAAGCTGGTGGAGCTTAGTATAGATGGACTAATAGAATAAGTCCCGCACACTGCTACAGGCCCAAAATTATTTTCCAGACAAGATGCAGCTAAAAATTATTTGTAATTTGCAAGCTGGTGGAGCTTAGTATAGATGGACTAATAGAATAAGTCCCACACACTGCTACAAGCCCAAAATTATTTTCCGAGCTAGATGCAGATAAAAATTATTAGTAATTTGCAAGCTGGTGGAGCTTAGTATAGATGGCCTAATAGAATGATGCTATGCCCAAAAGGTTTTACTTGGCTAGGTGCAGTAAAAAAAATTGTATTCTATACACAGATGGTGTAGCTTGCAACACAGATACGCTACTCCACTGACTAACACACACTGCAAGAGGCCAAAAAGGATTTGCTTAGCTAGATTTAGCCAAATGCTGTGAAAAACACTTGCACAGCACTGGCACAGACCTGCCTGGCAAAAAGTCCTAGGAAATGCTGTAACCTAGTCCTCAAAAGAACTGCAATTACAACTAGTCCCTACTCCCAAGCTGTCTATTTAAGAGCACAGACCAGCCTGCTAAAAGTCATAGGAAATGCTGTAACCTAGTCCTCAAAAGGACTGCAATTACAAGTAGACTCTACTCCCAACCTATCTATTTAAGAGCACAGACCTGCCTGCTAAAAGTCGTAGGAAATGCTGTAACCTAGTCCTCAAAAGGACTGCAAACACAACTATTCCCTACTCCCAAGCTATCTGTATATTTCTGAGAAAATTGGCTTGAAATTAACACTGAAAGTATAGTGCACACAGCAACAGCAGTGCCGTCTAGCACGCAGCTGCAGCAGTGAGAAAATGGTGGCGACGGGGAAAATGGCTGGGTCTTATAGGGCAAGGACATGTGACATACACAGCCAATGACACATGCCCTTGCTTGTGTGAAAAAAAGCAGTTCACTCCGTGTGTGCGCTGCTGATAGGCTGACAGATAGCACCTCCCCACTGTAAATGCGGGAAAGAGAAAAAAAAATGGAGATCTTCATTATTTATGCAGAGATCCATCCCCTGCCCCTCCCCCCGCCCCGCTGTACACTCAAACTGCGTATTAACATTGATTATCAGCATTACTGTGAAAAAATCCAGTTATCGAACATAACCTCGAACAGCCGGATTTTTTTCAAATTGTTCGTGTTCGCCGAACGGCTCGAACACCGCTCAAAACAGCTCGAATTTGAGATTGGCGAACAGTTCGAGTCGAACACCGCTCAACTCTAATTAACACATGTGGAATTATATACTTAACAAAAAAGTGTGAAACAACTGAATATATGTCTTATATTCTAGGTTCTTCAAAGTAGCCACCTTTTGCTTTGATGACTGCTTTGCACACTCTTGGCATTCTCTTGATGAGCTTCAAGCGCTACAAAGAAACTGGCTCACATGAGGACCACCCCAGGAAAGGAAGACCAAGAGTCACCTCTGCTTCAGAGGATAAGTTTATCCAAGTCACCAGCCTCAGAAATCGCAGGTTAACAGCAGCTCAGATTAGAGACCAGGTCAATGCCACACAGAGTTCTAGCAGTAGACATACAGTACAGACCAAAAGTTTGGACACACCTTCTCATTTAAAGATTTTCCTGTATTTTCATGATTATGAAAATTGTACATTCACACTGAAGGCATCAAAACTATGAATTAACACATGTGGAATTATATACTTAACAAAAAAGTGTGAAACAACTGAAAATATGTCGTATTCTAGGTTCTTCAAAGTAGCCACCTTTTGCTTTGATAACTGCTTTGTACACTCTTGGCATTCTCTTGATGAGCTTCAAGAGGTAGTCACCGGAAATGGTTTTCACTTCACAGGTGTGCCCTGTCAGGTTTAATAAGTGGGATTTCTTGCCTTATAAATGGGGTTGGGACCATCAGCTGTGTTGTGCAGAAGTCGGGTGGATACACAGCAGATAGTCCCACTGAATAGACTGTTAGAATTTATATTATGGCAAGAAAAAAGCAGCTAATTAAAGAAAAACAAGTGGCCATCATTACTTTAAGAAATGAAGGTCAATCAGTCCGAAAAATTGGGCAAACTTTGAAAGTGTTCCCAAGTGCAGTTGCAAAAACCATCAAGCGCTACAAAGAAACTGGCTCATATGAGGACCGCCGCAGGAAAGGAAGACCAAGAGTCACCTCTGCTTCTGAGGATAAGTTTATCCGAGTCACCAGCCTCAGAAATCGCAGGTTAACAGCAGCTCAGATTAGAGACCAGGTCAATGCCACACAGAGTTCTAGCAGCAGACACATCTCTTTAACAACTGTTAAGAGTAGACTTTGTGCAGCAGGCCTTCATGGTAAAATAGCTGCTAGGAAACCACTGCTAAGGTCAGACAACAAGCAGAAGAGACTTGTTTGGGCTAAAGAACACAAAGAATGGACATTAGACCAGTGGAAATCTGTGCTTTGGTCTGATGAGTCCAAATTTGAGATCTTTGGTTCCAACCACTGTGTCTTTGTGCGACGCAGAAAAGGTGAACGGATGGACTCTACATGCCTGGTTCCCACCGTGAAGCATGGAGGAGGAGGTGTGATGGTGTGGGGGTGCTTTGCTGGTGACACTGTTCGGGATTTATTCAAAATTGAAGGCATACTGAACCAGCATGGCTACCACAGCATCTTGCAGAGGCATGCTATTCCATCCGGTTTGCGTTTAGTTGGACCATCATTTATTTTTCAACAGGATAATGACCCCAAACACACCTCCAGGCTGTGTAAGGGCTATTTGACCAAGAAGGAGAGTGATGGGGTGCTACGCCAGATGACCTGGCCTCCAGAGTCACCAGACCTGAACCCAATTGAGATGGTTTAGGGTGAGCTGGACCGCAGAGTGAAGGCAAAAGGGCCAACAAGTGCTAAGTATCTCTGGGAACTCCTTCAGGATTGTTGGAAGACCATTTCCAGTTGTTACGCACACGCCCGGACTGACTGGCGTGAGCGTGGCTAGTGATCCCACTGGATCATGAACCGAGGAGTGCCTGGAGGGGCGTGACTAAGTATCAACTCGGTCTGACCAAGGTCGCATGGCGGCTCAGTCGACTCCGTGAACCAGGGAGGAACCAAGCAGAGGGACCAGGTGCTACTCCAGGTCAGACCCCGGTCACAGCTGTTGACCCACACCGGGGAATGCAGGAACAGGCAGCTTAGGCTGGCATACAGACAGGTGGGTACTGACAGGCATGGCTGGTATGCAGACAGGTGGGTACTGGCAGGCACAGCTGGTATGCAGACAGGTGGGTACTGGCAGGCACGGCTGGTTTGCAGACAAGTGGGTACTGGCAGGTAGGAACACAGGCAGGATAGGGACCAGTACAGACTGGGATACAGGAACAGAGCCGCAGGTGCAGTAGATACTCAGAGCAGAGCAAGAGCCGCAAGTGCGGTATAGAAGCAGAGCAGAGCAAAACCGGCAGGTGCGGTAGACAAGCAGAGCAAAACCCGCAGGTGGGGTAGACAAGCAGAGCAGAGCAAAACCCGCAGGTGAGGTAGGCAAGCAGAGCAGATCAAAACCCGCAGGTGCGGTAAACAAGCAAAGCAGAGTAAAACCCGCAGGTGCGGTAGACAAGCAGAGCAGAGCAAAACCCGCAGGTACGGTAGACAAGCAGAGCAGAGCAGAGCAAAACCCGCAGGTGCGGTAGACAAGCAGAGCAGAGCAAAACCCGCAGGTGCGGTAAACAAGCAGAGCAGAGCAAAACCCGCATGTGCGGTAGACAAGCAGAGCAAAACAAAACCCGCAGGTGCGGTAAACAAGCAGAGCAGAGCAAAACCCGCATGTGCAGTAGACAAGCAGAGCAAAGAAAAACCCGCAGGTGCGGTAGACAAGCAGAGCAGAGCAAAACCTGCAGATGCGGCAGACAAGCAGAGCAGAGCAAAACCCGCAGGTGCGGTAGACAAGCAGCGCAGAGCAAAACCCGCAAGTGCGGTAAACAAACAGAGCAAAACCCGCAGGTGCAGTAGACAAGCAGAGCAGAGAAAAACCCGCAGATGCGGTAAACAAGCAGAGCAGAGAAAAACCCGCAGGTGCAGTAGACAAGCAGAGGAAAACCCGCAAGTGCGGTAGACAAGCAGAGCAGAGCAAAACTCGCAAGTGCGGTAGACAAGCAGAGCAGAACAAATACACACAAGGTACTTACAATGAAGTAGCGAGTGGACACTAAACTCACAAACAGAAGTACAGAGACAACGAGTTGGAGTTAGGTGCAGGTTCAGACACTGCAGGAAAAGGGAAAATACAGACATAACGGGCTAGGACACTGTTCAGACAGGAACTGAACCAGGAACAAGATACAGGAACGAGCCTGGGAACTCAGCCCCCAGGGTTGCGGAAACAGACTAGAAGTCACAGATACAGGTAATGGGGCTGGGTATACAGCCCCCAGGGTGGAGGAACAGACTAGAAGTCACAGATACAGGTAACAGGCCTGGGTATACAGCCTCCAGGGTGGCGGAAACAGACAAGATACGGGACAGGACCTGGCAACTCAGTTGCACAGAACACACTGAAAGTGTTGCTCAGGCACCTCCTACTGGGTGGAGGGGGTTTAAGTATCCAGTGACTCACAGCAATAGGCTGGGGACGCATTAGGACTGTGCACACAGTAACTATAAGAAACAGGCAGTAACCGCGCCACCACCCTAAGCAATCAGACAAGAGACATGCACACAGCAGGTACTGGAGCAAAGAGTGCAGCCTGGACTGATAGGTAAGATGGCGGTCTTGCATGGTGGAAGGTGGTAAGCCATGCCAGCACGCCGCCAGGGATGTTACACCGGTGACTACCTCTTGAAGCTCATCAAGAGAATGCCAAGAGTGTGCAAAGCAGTCATCAAAGCAAAAGGTGACTACTTTGAAGAACCTAGAATATAAGACATATTTTCAGTTGTTTCACACTTTTTTGTTAAGTATATAATTCCACATGTGTTAATTCATAGTTTTGATGCCTTCAGTGTGAATGTACAATTTTCACAGTCATGAAAATACAGAAAAATCTTTAAATGAGAAGGTGTGTCCAAACTTTTGGTCTGTACTGTAAACAGTTACATAAAATAAACAGGATAAAAGAAGACAACTTACACTATACAGTTCGCAGGGATGAACCAGCATAGGAGGAGGAGGGGCTCCCCAGTTGATTTAAGCGTTATCGAACGCGACCCGTTGCTTATAATCCTTATACCCCCTGGCAATGAGTGCTCCTTTAATGTCCATGGGTTCTCTTATACCTAGGGGGAGATTTACCCACACGCCCCCTGTGGTGACATCATGTGGGCCAATCTCCAGCCTGTACATTTTTATGAAAAACGCTAACTTCTGCAATAACTCATTGCTCGTTGATCACAAAAGCTTGCAAACGACATCATTTTTTCCATTATGATTTTATCTTCAGTTAGTGACCACACATTGCATTGTTGCAGTCTGCTATTCTGGTGTTTTTGCGCTACAGCTCAAGGTAGCTTTTTCAGTGCCAGAAAAATATCCCTATCATTCCCTAGTTGATTCTATCTCTAAAGATATAGGTCCCATTATTGTCGGACGCATGGACCTTACAATATTTCATATTTCGTTTCGGAGTCAGCGTGTCTGAAAATTTTCCTTTGAGGCTCGGGAAGCAGCCTCATGGTTACATGCAAATTAGTGCAAGCCTGCATTTTAATTACCTCCTGCGTCTTTCAGGGACAAGATGCTTGCTTCCTAACAAAGTTATAACACTCCTTGGCTGGCATTTGTTTGTGCAAGCTATTTCTCAGGCGTGTGTTAATTGGGGCTTTTGTGCTGAGCAAAAGGGAAATGAGGGAGGGGGTGTGAAGAGAGGTTTGGGAGGAATGGTCAATATCCTTGACAGACTTTCAATATTCTTCAATATTTCCCTGACATTATTTCCCTGACAGTGACATATTTAAATATTTTTTTGTGTTATCTTGTAAAACAGATTATTAGCACTTCTGAATGTGAAATATTTTTCTTTATTTTTTTAATTAAGGATGAAGTTAACCAAATTCTGGAGACAAACTTATGGCTTCGGCATGTAAGTATTAGAAGTGTTAGGCTGGAAACTATTAAGTCCTCATACAAACTCATCTTGAGGGTTCACCCCTCTAGCTTGGCATAATTAAAGGGGTTTTCCACCACTTTGATAGTGATGATTCTTGAACTGCAGCTCAGCCCCATTCAAATGAATGGGGCTGTTTTGTCATACCACCAGTGCTGCAGACCCTTCACTTTAGTGGGTAGACCCCCACTGATCAGTAAATGACAACATTACATAGTGATATTCCACCACTTACTTTAGTGGGTAAACCCACATAACTACCTTTAACCCCAGAAAGTTTGGGCCATTATAACAAGCCATTTTCTTCACTTTTTTATTGTCACATTCCAGGAGCCAGGTGGCCGCTGCAGGGTACTACTCATCTGCCTCCTATTGATTTGAATAGGAGGCGGATGTGCAGTAACAAGTCCCGGCCACTACAGGTAGACTGAGCAGCTCAGCAAGTGAGCACCTACGGCCAGCGGCCACCACCACCGATAGCAGCTGATAGGCAGGGGTGCTGGGTGTCGGACCCCGGCCAATCAGACATTGATGACCTATCCTAAGGATAGGTCATCAATGTAAAAGTAGTGGACAACCTCTTTAAGTACAATTGACATTATCTTTATTATGCAGATCAATACAATCACAACAATATGTTATTTATATACTGTATTTTATTTTTTTTAGATTTTGTTACTTTTGCAGAAAAAACAATAGCAAAAAATAATGAACATTTCTTGGGTGATCGTATTCTGAAATTGTATTTTCTGCAAATGGAGTTGTGTGTGTGCTGGTACCATTTTTGGGTACATACAGGTTTTTGATAATTTTTTTCATTCAATTTTTTTTTAACAAAAATAAATACATCTGAAATATTTTTTTGTTTATTTTTTATAGAGTTTACCTTAAAATATAAATAACATGATAATTTTTTTTACTGCAGGTTAATACGATTAAGGTGGTGCTGTTGTATTTTGTGTAATGAGCTGTAGCTTTATAATTTTGAGATGCATGCGACTTTTTGATCACTTTTTATTTCATTTTTTGTCAAGCAAATATTAACAAAAACAGCAATTCTGGCATAGTTTTTCACATCTTTTTAATGGCGGGATAAATACTAATATAATTTTATAGTATGGGTCATTATAAACAATAACAAATACGTTTGTTTTTGCGGGGTGGGGACGTTCCTTTTTTCAAAAGTAAAGCATATTTTTTTGTTATCAATACCAGGATTTTTTACAATAAGGCTGTGTGCCCACGATGCGTTTTTTAAGCGTTTCCGCAGCGGCAAAAACGCTGCAGAAACGCTTAAAAAATGCATGGTAGAAGGCCTGCCATGTTCCCCAATGATAATCCGCATGTGCTGTGCACATGCTGCGGAAATTTCCGCTGTGGACTATCATTGCGGGAAAAAACGCAGCACTACCAATTATTTTGCGGAAGCGCTGCGTTTTCGCCGCCATTGACTTGCATTGGATCGCATGGATTACGCATCACTGGATCCATGAGTTCCAATGTGCGGATGGTACCCGGGTCTAGAGGACAGGAGACTCTCCTCTGGACCCGGGTACCATAGAACCTGTGAAAAAAAGAATAAAATAAAAAATAAATGTTATATTTACCTTCTGACGGCCCCCGCTGCGCTCGTCCTCCCATGCCGGCAGATCGTGGTGGACTGAAGGACCTGCGCTGATGTCACAGTCATGTGACGGGTCACGCGATGCTGACGTCGGCAGGTCCTTCAGTGTACCGCGATCTGCCGGCCGCCAGGACGGAGCGAAGCACGACTGCGGGGGCCATTGGAAGGTAAGTATAGATTTATTTTTTTATTTTTTACCATTCTTTACGGTCACACTATATAAATCTATGCCGGTTGCATGGATTTATATAGTGTGACCAAGTTGATAAGCACTTTCCAAGTGATGCTAAAATCGCTTGGAAAGCGCTTGACAACCCGCATGCGGAAATGCATGTGAAGAACGTTTCACATCCGCATGTCCCTGGCAGGAAAAACGCATGTACAATCCGCATGTACAATCCGCATGCGTTTTTTCTGCCAGGGAGATGCAGAAACGCTCAGTAAAAAGAGAAAAAAACACACACAGAAAAAAATACTTTATTTGAAAAAACACTCCCCCACACTTTCCCTTCTTCATCAATTTATTGTTATGATCTGCTACAAGAACTAAGGAAAGATAGGAAAACTGTCCCTACAATAGGACTAAACTGATTCCCTATGATGCAGCGGGCAACCTGTTCCTTGTGAACAGACCCGCCTTCGTCCTCAGCTAGTCTGAACGCAGACCTATAGATATAAGGGAGGGGTCCCTAAAAGTAGTAAGGACTGGGACAAAATTGGACATCTCCTACCAGAAGTTGTAGCAGAGCAAAAAGACAAACAGACAAAAATACTTAGAGGTCCAAGGACCAAGAAAACTATAGAGATAGGTACAAAGCACCTGGCTAGATAAAGAGTCAAAGTAACACTGAAGTCCAGCAAAGCCAGAAGGGCGGAGCTGGAATAAATAGGCAGCAGGTCACGTGACCACAAAATAGAAAAAAACTAACAGGAGGGTTCTAACATTTATTACAAAAATGTTGACATGCAGGTCCATAGTAATTCACATTCCTCAAAGTCTCCGGTGAATGTGAATAGCAGTAAAGCGAGTCACTACCTGGCGCTTGTGAATAGTGGTCACTTTACTGCTATTCACATTCGCCGGAGACATCGAGGAACGTGGATTATTTCGGACCTGCATGTTAACATTTTTGGAATAAATTGGTGAAAAAGGGAAAGTGTGGGAGAGTGTTTTTTTAAATAAACAGTTTTTTCTGTGTGTATTTTTTCAAATACAAATAAAGTATTTTTTCTGTGAATGTGTTTTATTTTTTTATTACCAGGTTAGTAACGGGGGTGTCTAATAGACACCTCTCCATTACTAACTGCAGGAGTTGATGGCAGCTGTGATTTTTGACAAATCACAGCTGTTATCAACTCCAACTACTATTACCCGGATTACCCCGCAACAGGACAACGGGAAAGAGCCAGGTAAAGTGCCAGAATTGTCACATCTCATGTGATGCAACAATTATGGGGTGGCTGCGGGCTTGTATTTTTAAGCTGGGACGGGCCCAATAACCAGGGACCTTCCCAGCCTAGTAATATAAGCTCACAGCTGTCTGCTTTACCTGGGCTAGCTATCAAAACGTTATCAAAAATATGGGGACCTGATGTGTTTTTTTTTTCAATGATTTATTTATTAGATTAATACAAGTACATTAGACTACACATGCAAGACACTAATTATATATCACACAGATATCTATCTAGCTATCTATCTATCGATCCCATATTTATCTAACTATCTATCTATCCCATATTTATCTATCTACCCCGTATCAATCTATCTATCTATCTATCTATCTATCTACCGCATATCTACACTGTGTGCAGAATTATTAGGCAAGTTGTATTTTAGAGGATTATTTTTATTATTGATCAACAACTATGTTCTCAATCAACCCAAAAGACTCATAAATATCCAAGCTTAATAATTTTGGAAGTTGGAGTGGGATTTTTTTAGATTTGGCTATTTTAGGAGGATATCTGTTTATGCAGGTAACTATTACTGTGCAGAATTATTAGGCAACTTAATAAAAACCAAATATAATCCCATCTCACTTGTTTATTTTCATCAGGTAAACCAATATCAGTGCACAAAATTTAGAAATAAACATTTCTGACATGCAAAAACAAAAACAAAAAAAATTAGTGATCAGTATAGCCACATTTCTTTATGATGACACTCAACAGCCTTCCATCCATAGATTCTGTCAGTTGCTTGATCTGTTTTCGATCAACATTGCATGCAGCAGCCACCACAGCCTCCCAGACACTGTTCCGAGAGGTGTACTGTTTTCCCTCCCTGTAGATCTCACATTTTATGATGGACCATAGGTTCTCTATGGGGTTCAGATCAGGTGAACAAGGGGGTCATGTCATTATTTTTTCTTATTTTAGACCTTTACTGACCAGCCACGCTGTGGAGTAGTTGGATGCATGTGATGGAGCATTGTCCTGCATGAAAATCATCTTTTTCTTGAACGATACCGACTTCATCCTGTACCACTGCTTGAAGAAGTTGTCTTCCAGAAACTGGCAGTAGGTCTGGGAGTTGAGCTTCACTCCATCCTCAACCCGGAAAGGTCCCACAAGTTCATCTTTGATGATACCAGCCCATACCAGTACCCCACCTCAACCTTGCTGGCGTCTGAGTCGGAGTGGAGCTCTCTGCCCTTTATTGATCCAGCCTCTGGCCCATCCATCTGGCCCATCAAGAGCCACTCTCATTTCATCAGTCCATAAAACCTTTGAAAAATCAGTCTTGAGATATTTCTTGGCCCATTCTTGATGTTTTATCTTATGTTTCTTGTTCAAAGGTGGTCGTTTTTCAGCCTTCCTTACCTTGGCCATGTCCCTGAGTATCGCACACTTTGTGCTTTTTGATACTCCAGTAACGTTCGAGCTCTGAAATATGGCAAAACTAGTGGCGAATGGCATCTTGGCAGCTTCACGCTTGATTTTACTCAATTCATGGGCAGTTATTTTGCGCATTTTTTGGCCAACACGCTTCTTGCGACCCTGTTGGCTATTTGCCATGAAACGCTTGATTGTTCGGTGATCACGCTTCAAAAGTTTGGAAATTTCAAGACTGCTGCATCCCTCTGCAAGACATCTCACAATTTTGGACTTTTCAGAGCCCGTCAAATCTCTCTTCTGACCCATTTTGCCAAAGGAAAGGAAGTTGCCTAATAATTAAGCACACCTTATATAGGGTGTTAATGTCATTAGACAATACCCCTCCTCATTACAGAGATGCACATCACCAGATTTACTTAATTGGTAGTTGGCTCTCAAGCCTATGCAGCTTGGAGTAGGATAACATGTATAAAAAGTATCGAAGTGATCAAAATACGCATTTGCCTAATAATTCTGCACGCGGTGTATATATCTAACTCATATCTATCTATCTACCTACCAACCCCATATCTATCTAAATCTTTGCACATAGAGACAAAACCGCATGCTGCAAAAATGCATACAAAAACGCAAAGAAAAACTTAAGCGAGCTGAGGTGCGGGATTCTCGTGGAAATTCAGCTGCGTGAAAGTGTGAACAAACACTGATCGTAGGAACATACCCTAAAAGACCTTGCAACATGACTTAGAATAAGAAACCAAACCAGAAGCTGCATTTATAAACATGGGCTTCTAACAGTGGGGTAAGGGGTAAAGTTTATTTTCAAAATTAACTTTTAGAATTTATACTGGTTCATATTATCTATTTCCTTTCCAGTCTACAAAAATAAACAAAACGTTTGGCTTATTTCTGATTCAAATTATTATAATATTTCCTGTTTTATTCCTTCCCTTAATTAAAAATGAATAAAGTATGTTTATCCTTCGTGTAGATCTGGAATGACTACAAACTGAAGTGGAACCCTGTGGATTATGACGGGATTGAATTTATGCGTGTGCCTGCAGACAAGATTTGGAGACCTGACATTGTTTTGTACAATAAGTATGTAGTCCGTACGGACCTCTTGATTATTGCTCACTATAAAGTGACACTTTATGAATTTATCTGTGTTTCTCTTCCTACAGCGCCGTTGGAGACTTTCAGGTTGAAGGGAAGACTAAGGCTTTACTTAAATACAATGGTTTGATAACTTGGTCTCCACCAGCAATATTCAAGAGCTCATGCCCAATGGATATAACCTTTTTTCCATTTGACCATCAGAACTGTTCAATGAAATTTGGGTCCTGGTCATATGATAAGGCCAAAATTGATCTTTCCATTATTGGGTCAAAAGTTGATATGAAAGATTTTTGGGAGAACAGTGAATGGGAAATAGTAGATGCCTCTGGGTACAAGCATGATATAAAGTATAACTGCTGTGAAGAGATCTACACAGATATAACCTACTCTTTTTACATCAGAAGGCTGCCTATGTTCTACACCATCAACCTCATTATGCCATGCCTCTTTCTTTCATTTTTAACGGTGTTAGTCTTCTATCTTCCCTCAGATTGTGGGGAGAAGGTCACCCTTTGCATCTCAGTGTTGCTTTCCTTGACTGTGTTCCTGTTGGTAATCACTGAAACAATCCCATCTACCTCTCTTGTAATCCCACTGGTTGGAGAGTACCTCTTATTCACCATGATATTTGTAACCTTATCTATCGTGGTAACCGTATTTGTGCTCAACATTCATTATCGGACCCCAACAACACACAAAATGCCCAAGTGGGTAAAAGATGTATTTCTAAAATGTCTACCTAAACTACTCATGATGAGGAAAACTATAGAGAAAAAAGATCGACCATGTTCTAAAAGAACCAAGAAGAGAACATATGGAAAGACAGGAAAATCTGTAGACTCCCAGTGCAGAGATGTAGAAGTGTTTGAAGATGAGACATGTTACCATTGTATGAAATCAAAGGAACAAAGCGCCAGAAGCCGGAGAAGACAGCACCAAGAATCCTGCAATGCAATTCAGCAGTCTCCTGCAGAAATCAGAGGTGTTGTTGAAAGCATTCAATTCATGGCAGAAAATATCAAGGATCATAATGAAAGAAAAGAGGTATTGTTGATGAATTAGTCAATAGCAATTTATCTGAAAATTAATATATGTGCAGTTATTAGGGTTGAGTGAGTATGTTCTGTCGGAGTATGCTCGGGCCAAGCTCCGAGTATTTACAGCTGCTCTGTGATAAGGTTAAATCGCTCCCGTGTGCATGATTTGCAACTGTTTGGCAGCTTTATTACATGTGAGGAATGTGTAAGAAATAGACATTCCTCACATGTAATAAAGCTGTCAAACAGTTGCAAATCATGCACACGGGAGCGATTCAACCATATCACCGAGCAGCTGTAAATACTCGGAGCTCAGCCCGAGCATACTCGGCGAATGGGTTAATAGAACACACTCACTCAACACTAGTAGTTATGTAAATGACTTACAATATATGGTAGTCTCGTCTTTTTAGTCAACATTGATACTAATATAGTAATTTAAGTCTATATATTAATTCCTACTCTGGTTAGGTACCAACTGTAAAATATATAGGACCCATTATTTGAGTTTTTTTGTCACTTTTTTATCTTGTGTTTGCTGATGCTTTTTGTGCCAAATTCATCAAAATGGTGCACACAATTCATGAATTTTGCACAAAGTAAAAAAAAATGTCTTTTTTTTTCTGTCTTTAAATATTTTTGCAACCTCTTAGAACAAAAAGTCATTTGTTTCGCAAAAAAATAATCTGGTGTACATAAAATCTCTCCAGAGGGGAACTGGAGTACATTTGCAACAAATGTTTGCGACTGTTGGAAAAGTCACAAATGATGAATCAGGCGGAAACATCTGGAAACCATCAACCCCATCTACAGTAGAAACGGAAAAAAAAAACATATAAAATAGACTTCAAAAAAGGCGCAAATGGAAAGATGAATTTGGTGAAAACAAAAAAAGGCACAAAGCAGCAAAAACTAAAAAAAGATACAGTTGTAATAGTAAATCGAGACCATAGTGTTGAAGAAGTTGATCATTTTGTCACAGGATACTTAGAACGATTTTTGCACATCTCCGTGGTTGTTCCCTTTTAGCAATCCTTTTTTGTTAGAAGGTCTCTTGATGATAAACATATCATAGAGTGTCCTGTTATTCGGAAGCCCAGTAATTAGCTGTAATCTGCAGAAATGGCAGTAAATGTTTAATTTTCCTGTAGCTCCAACAATGTGGAAAGAAGCATTACACAGTGCTAGTTGAGATCAATAGAGATCCTAAATTAACTGTTGCCCTCTAATATCTCAGAGTTCCCTAACATAGCATTTAAGAAAACATGGCCTTAGCAAAAAGTACAACCCTTTACAGGTGGCCATGTGCATCAGATAGTTGTTGACCAAATGCTCTTTTGACCCTCAGCTATCATCATGGCTCAGCCAAATGTGCATGTGTTCTGAATAAGGTGAGAGGAGAAAGCTGCTGCCAGATACCACTGGTGATGGCTTATTTCCCCTGGAAACGAAAGGATGGAAGCGTTGAAATTAAACATGTCTGACGTTTCTTTCCTATCACCTGTCCAGCGAGATTTGGGAGCTACATTACATTAAATAATTGCTATTGCAGCCAGGTATGTTTTACTCTGAAATGTCAAGGTGTTTAAGAAAAAATAGTTTGAAAAGCCAGCGGGGCACGATAGGGAGAGATGAGATTAGTCCAGCGCAGTCCTTGGTCAGCTTTCCTCTGTCTCTATCACTTTGACTGACAGGTCTCTTCCTTTGTACAAGATAGGGAAAGATCTGTCAATCAACTGAAGCGGGCAGGGAGAAGCCAGCCGGGTGGCGCACTGGACTGGTCACATCCCTCCCTATAGTCCTTGGTTAACTTTTCAAACTAGTATGAATTTATTGACGGGTATCCTTTATGTACACTGCTACACTAGACTTCTTCTATCTTCCCCTTATTGTAATTACGCAATACATTTTAAAGGGGACTTTTGACCACATTTTTTATGTTTAACTGAACACACAATGTAATAGTGGCTACAGAGAGGAATAAAAAAATGTTTTCATTTCGCCTTTCCATTGCAGAAATATTAGCAATCAAAGTATTTGGCACCAAATGAGTTAACTTTTTTCTAAAGTCCAAGTTGCTGTTATCAAAGTTTTCAATGGGAGATTGTATTTTTTCCTCCTGTGTGATGCTGACCGATCATAAGCAGGCAGAAACACAAAAAGGATAGAAGAACATGACCCACAATAGCTTAGAGATGGTTTTTCAGTGTGTGAGATATAATGATACAGCCTGATCTCCTGGTCTAATTTCTTGCATGAGTCAGTTTAGGGAAGTAGCAGTGCAGCTGAGTTTACCTGTGTCACATTACAAACCCTTCTATCAGCTCACTTGATTACAGAGTGTATCATTAATCACACTTATGTATGCGGTGCTGAGTCAACAGAGATCAAAGCAACGTGTCATAATGTCCCATACTTTAGAAACCTGACTGTTCTGGATTATTCCTGTGTAAGATATAATGACAACCTGCTCTGATCTCACTGCAGAGCGATTACAAGTAGAGTATAACAGACATAAGTGTGATACTAACACTTTGAGCTCTCATCTCTGGAATGGCAAGATGGGAGAGTGGCAGTACCGCAGAGCTGAGAGTGCTAGGGCAGGAGAACAACTGATAGAAGATTTTGCAATATGACAAGGCTATACTCAGCCGTCCTGCTCCTCCCTCACAGGGAACTTATCTGAAAGATGCTAGTCATCTGTGCTTTCCAGTGTTGAGCGAACATGCTCGACACTGCTCGGTACTCGCCCGAGCATCACGCTACTCGGGATGTTCGGCGAGCACCGAGCATTTCCGGGTTACTCAGGCGGAAGCTCGGGTCTCCGCCCTGCATGTTTGGCGCTCTTTACAGAGCCAATGAACATGCAGGGATTGCCAGCCAGTCACTGTAATGCTGCAGCCATGTTGGTTGTGGGCATTACAGTGATTGGCTGGCCGCACAGCGTCACCTCGAGTATTTAAAACGGGGCGCCGCCATCTTGGACACAGTCGCTCCGGATTAGACAGTGTAGGGACAGCGCTGCTGATTTAGGGAGAGATATAAACTGCGAAATAGTTAGTGTAGGGTATGTAAAGGCTGCCAGAACAAACAAACAGTCCTTTTCAGGACTAATATCCATCCCAGATACCAGGCAGGCAGGCTGTATAGAAGACACAGTGGTTATACCAGCAAACGCTGCATTACAGTCCTGTGTGCTCCTGCTGCTGAAATTGCTGGACTTAGCACCAGGTGTCGGGGGCCAGGAAAAATCCTTTTTTTTTCATCTAAATCCTCCTTTTTTTTTCCTCCTTCACACTGTACAAATACCCATCTTATTAACCTTTTGGTGTGTCCCCCCCCCCCCCCCAAAAAAAGCGTGTCTCTGATTTTTCAGACACAAATATAACTGTTGAAAATAGTCTGGTGTAGGCTAGAGAAACAGAAGTGTTCTTTTGCACTTCCACAGTTCAAACCTCTGTATTATCCATTTTGGGCCATTTGTATCTAAAAAAAAAAACAGTTTGAGTGTGTCACTCACTGTTCAGCCGCAAATATCTCTATTTAAAAAAGTGTGGTATACCCCAGTAAACAATAACTGTGGTTTTGCCATCCCACGGTAAAAAATCTCTATTATTCAGGTTTTGGTAGCTTTTTCCGTAAAGAAAAACAGTAGTGTCTCCTGACTGTTGTGACACAAAAATATATCTGTTGAAAATAGTCTTGTGTAGGCCCGACATCCCAGTGTGGTTTCGTAGTTCCACGGGTCAAATCGCTGTACTATCCAGTTTTGGGCCTTTGGTATCTAAGAAAAAAGCAGTTTGAATGTGTCGCTCACTGTTCAGCCGCAAATATCTCTATTTAAAAAAGTGTGGTATACCCCAGTAAACAATAACTGTGGTTTTGCCATCCCATGGTAAAAAATCTCTATTATTCAGCTTTTGGTAGTTTTTTCCGTAAAGAAAAACAGTGGTGTCTCCTGACTGTTCTGACACAAAAATATATCTGTTGAAAATAGTCTTGTGTAGGCCCGACATCCCAGTGTGGTTTCGCAGTTCCACGGGTCAAATCACTGTACTATCCAGTTTTGGGACTTTGGTATCTAAAAAAAAAGCAGTTTGAGTGTGTCGCTCACTGTTCAGCCGCAAATATCTCTTTTTAAAAAAGTGTGGTATACCCCAGTAAACAATAACTGTGGTTTTGCCATCCCACGGTAAAAAATCTCTATTATTCAGCTTTTGGTAGTTTTTTCCGTAAAGAAAAACAGTAGTGTCTCCTGACTGTTGTGACACAAAAATATATCTGTTGAAAATAGTCTTGTGTAGGCCCGACATCCCAGTGTGGTTTCGCAGTTCCACGGGTCAAATCGCTGTACTATCCAGTTTTGGGCCTTTGGTATCTAAGAAAAAAGCAGTTTGAGTGTGTCGCTCACTGTTCAGCCGCAAATATCTCTATTTAAAAAACTGTGGTATACCCCAGTAAACAATAACTGTGGTTTTCCTCTTCCACGGTTCTAATCTACTCTTTATTACCCTTTTTCCATTGATAGTGCAAGTGTAAGCTATTTTACTTCATTTACAATGGGCAAGGCGCGTGGCAAGGGACGTGGAAGTGGACGTTCTGGTGATGGTTCGTGCAGAGGACGGGGCCGTGGCCAAGGTGAAAATGTGCCACAACCAACAGCCACATCTTCTCGCTCCCACTTCTTGACCGAATTACTAGTGAAGCACAGAACAACACCAGTATTGAGAACTGATCAGTGTGAACAGGTTATTAATTGGATAGCAGATAATACTTCCAGTTACCTGGGCACCACCACCTCCGGTCTGTCTTCCACACGGTCAACTCTTAGTAGCCATGAGTCTCGACCGCATACTCCTCCTCACCCTGATGCTCCTTCCTCCTACCATGCCGAGTGTCGTCAGACAGCAAGTGATCCCACACTTGGACACTCTGAAGAGCTGTTCACTGGTCCATTTCCATATTTGGGCCCCTCGCCTGATACGCTTGAAGTGGTGGAAGAGGAGATCCCATGTTGCGATGCCCAAATATTTGAACAGCCACGGCCACAGGAAGTCGACGTTGGCAATCTGTCACAAGAGGTGGACGATGACGAAACACAATTGCCAGGAAGTGAGGAGGAGGATCGTGGTGCGCAAGTGGAAGAGGAGGAGGTGGTGGATGATCTAGTAACTGACCCAACGTGGAAGGAGGACATGCAGAGTGAGGCCAGCAGCACACAGGGGGAGGGAGGCAGAGTACCCCAACAGGCAGGAAGAAGCAGTGTGGTGGCCGCAGACAGAAGGCAGGCAACTGTTCCCCGTAACACCAACACAAGGGACGTTGCCAGTACAAGCGGTAGGTCTTCCAGAGTCTGGAATTTTTTTAAAGACTCTGCTGATAACCCCAAAAAGGCCATATGTTCCACCTGCCATGCCAGCTTCAGCAGGGGTGACAAAACTACCAGCCTGACCACCACCAGCATGATCAGGCACATGGCAGCAAAGCACCCGACTTTGTGGGGCGAAACCCAGGGTCCACGACCAGTGTCAGCGGGTGTCACCACTGCTTCTTCCACTGTTGTGCGTGCAATAGAACCCCCTGTTGTGTGTGCAAGGCAATCCCCTGTCCATACTGCATGTAAAGATGCCCCCTCCTCTCAGTCTTCACTTGTTATGGCAGTTTCTCAAGAAACAGCATCAACGTCCACGTCCACGTCCCACCGCAGCGTTCAATTGTCCATATCCCAGACCATTGAACGAAAGCGGAAATTCGCAGCTAACGCCCCACAGGCCACAGTCCTAAATTCGCACATTTCACGACTGCTTGCATTGGAAATGCTGCCTTTTAGGCTGGTGGAGACGGAATCCTTCCGCAATCTTATGGCGGTGGCCGTCCCTCGGTACTCGGTCCCCAGCCGACACTATTTTGCCCGGTGTGCCATCCCCGCACTACACAAGCACGTGTCCCAAAGCATCTGCCGTGCCCTCAACAATGCAGTTACTGGGACAGTCCACCTGCCAACGGACACGTGGACAAGTGCTTGTGGCCAGGGACGGTACATCTCTCTGACGGCACACTGGGTAAACATAGTGGAAGCCGGGACCCAGTCGGACCTTGGGACGGAACACATCCTCCCCACACCGAGGATTGCGGGCCCTATGTCAGTCAGAGTTGCCCCCACAGTGTACAGCTCCTGTGCATCCTCCTCCTCCTCCTCATGTTCAGCCTCTATCTCAGATATCACCACATCAGTTACAAGCCGGAAGCATTTCAGTACTGCCTCCGCCAAGCGGCAACAGGCTGTGCTGAAACTCATAAGCTTAGGTGATAAACCTCACACTGCTTGTGAGTTGTGGACAGCTGTGAAAGAGCAGGCAGATCTGTGGCTGAGACCGCTGAACCTACATCCCGGCATGGTTGTGTTTGACAATGGCCATAACCTGGTGGCGGCTCTGAGGCGAGGTGAGATCACACACGTACCATGCCTGGCTCATGTGCTTAACCTCGTGGTTCAGCAATTTCTTAAATCGTACCCCGAGTTGCCAGATCTGCTCGTGAAAGTACGCCGCCTGTCAGCTCATTTTTGCAAGTCGGCTACAGCTTCCGCCGACCTTGCTGTGTTGCAGCAGCGTTTGCAGCTTCCGGCACACTGACTGGTGTGTGATGTCCCCACACGTTGGAACTCTACCCTCCACATGTTGCAAAGGATTTGTGAGCAGAAGAGAGCAGTTGTGGAGTACCAGCTGCAACAAGGCCGTCGATATTCAGGTCAGACTCCACACATAAGACCTCAGGAGTGGACCTGGATGTCTGACATATGTACCATCCTGACAAACTTTGAGGAGGCCACCAAGATGGTGAGTGGCGATGACGCCATCATTAGTGTCAGCATCCCACTTGTCTGTCTTTTGCAACACTCTCTGCAGAGAATTAAAGAGGAGGCATTGCAGCCAGAGTATGATGAGATGGATCAAGAAGCCGTAGCGGGCGATTACACACAGCCCAGCCTCATCTCATCCCAACGTGCATTGGGGGACAATGAGGGAGAGGAGGAGGAGGAGGAAGAGCAGGAGCTGCTATCATGCGTTGTAGACGGTAGTACCTGTACAAGTGTCATACCGTCGGTTCAGCGTGGGTGGCCTGAGGACGGGGGGGAGGAGGAAGAGGAGGAGGAGAGCATGGTCAGTCGTCATCTTGGTGAGGACACGGAAATCTTGCCCATTACCAGTCTGGCACGTATGGCTGACTTTATGTTACGCTGCCTTAACCGTGACCCTCGCGTTGTCAAAATGTTGGGTGACAGTCATTACTGGTTGGTGACACTTGTAGAACCCCGCTACAAGGAGAACTTTCACTCTCTTATTCCTGAGGTGGAGAGGTCTACAAAAATGGGGCAATACCAGAAGGCCCTTGCTGCAGAACTCTTAAAAAAATTCCCATCTGAACACGCTAGCGGCAGAGGTCACAGTTCGTTGCCCAACCAAGGCGTACAGGCGAGAGAGATGCAACTCCAATCTAGCAGAGGCAGGGGAACACTGTCAACATTCTGGGACAGTTTTCTGACACCCGCCCAGCTTACAGGCCCTGAGGCGCGGGGTACTCTCACAAGGAGTGGAAAGTTTCAAAAGATGGTGAGGGAGTACCTTGCCAATCGTACCAGCATCCTCCGTGATTCCTCTATGCCTTTTAATTATTGGGTATCCAAGCTGGACACTTGGAATGAACTCGCTCTGTACGCCTTGGAGGTCCTGGCCTGCCCTGCCGCTAGCATGTTATCGGAGCATGTTTTTAGTGCCGCTGGGGGAATTATAACTGATAAGCGCACTCGCCTGTCAACTGACAATGCTGACAAGCTGACCCTTATCAAAATGAACAAGGGCTGGATTGGGCCAGACTTCTCATCACCACCAAATGACAGCAGAGTAACATAAAGTCAAATCCACTGTGTTATTTCGGGAGGTGTATTCACATGCACCGCTTCACACCCACACATGGGTATACGCTTCCTCGTTTCGGCTGTTTAATCTTCTTCTCCTTATCCTCAGCCTCCACCACCACTATACCACCAGGGTGCCAGCATTGCAAGTTCCTCCGTCCTTATTTTTGGCAGCTTTTGCTTGCAAGGCATAAGCAAATACTATGGGACACCCTCTCCCCAATAATGGGACTTATGTTTGTAATATGCTGTACTGCATGGCTCTTGTAAGGGGCATTGCAAGTTGCTCCGTCCTAATTTTTGGCAGCTTTTGCTTGGAAAGCATAAGCAAATACTATGGGACACCCACTCCCCAATAATGGGACTTATGTTTGTAATATGCTGTACTGCAAGGCTCTTGTAAGGGGCATTGCAAGTTGCTCCGTCCTAATTTTTGGCAGCTTTTGCTGGGAAAGCATAAGCAAATACTATGGGACACCCACTCCCCAATAATGGGACTTATGTTTGTAATATGCTGTACTGCATGGCTCTTGTAAGGGGCATTGCAAGTTGCTCCGTCCTAATTTTTGGCAGCTTTTGCTTGGAAAGCATAAGCAAATACTATGGGACACCCACTCCCCAATAATGGGACTTATGTTTGTAATATGCTGTACTGCATGGCTCTTGTAAGGGGCATTGCAAGTTGCTCCGTCCTAATTTTTGGTAGCTTTTGCTGGGAAAGCATAAACAAATACTATGGGACACCCACTCCCCAATAATGGAACTTATGTTTGTAATATGCTGTACTGCATGGTGTAACGGGTCTGGGAGGCGGAACCTCTGAGCTACTATACAAGGGGGCAGTCCTTGTAAGGGAGCGGGTGGCGACCAGGGAAGACGGGCAGGAGGTCACAGCAGGTGACCGGGACAGTCTCTGAGTGAACGGGCTGGAGGTCACGGCAAGTGACCGGGGCAGTCTCTGAATGTACGGGCAGATGGTCACGGCAAGTGACCGGGGCAGTCTCTGGATGAACGGGCAGATGGTCACGGCAAGTGACCGGGGCAGTCTCTGGATGAACGGGCAGATGGTCACGGCAAGTGACCGGGGCAGTCTCTGGATGAACGGGCAGATGGTCACGGCAAGTGACCGGGGCAGTCTCTAGGTAAAGGGTTGGTACGACCTGTGGCGGCTGATGATAGACGTGAGCTCCCAGGTGAGCAGGCGAGAGTCTCTGGATGAACGGGTGGTCACAGCATGTGACGGCGGAGCCTCCAGGAAGACCAACAGACAGGCGGCAGATGAGCGCTCCCAGGTGAGCGGGCAGAAGTCTCTGGACAGGAGGGTGGTCACAGCACGTGACGGCAGAGCCTCCAGGTAGGCTAGCAGACTGGCAACAGATGAGCGCTCCCAGGTGAGCGAGCAGGAGTCACTGGACAGGCAGGTGGTCACAGCACGTGACGGCGGAGCCTCCAGGTAGACTAGCAGGCAGGTAGCTGGTGTGTGCTCCCAGGTGAGCGGGCAAGCTGGTCCATAGACAGACTGACAGGAGATGGAAGGCAGACCGTCGGACCTCAGGCAAGCAGGCAGGTGGCTGATGTGCGCTCCCAGGTGAGCGGGCAGGCTGGTCCTTAGACAGACTGACAGGAGTAGTAAGGCAGACCGTCGGACCTCAGACTAGCAGGCAGGTAGCAGATAATCAGGCAGGAATCTGGCAGGTAACTGGCAGGTAACTGGCAGGTAACTGGCAACGGGACCTGAGGGCTGAAGCAGAGTAGTGAACAGTGCAACAACATTGCTCGGGCACCTCCATTTTGGAGGAGGTGCCTTAAATATGGTGAAGTCCTCCGGCCATTGGCCGGGGACTCCTTAGGACGGCGTGCGCGGCCCCCTTAAGAGGGAGGGAGAGCGCGCGCGCGCGCCCTAAGCACAGTGGACGGGAAGGAGCGCGCGCTGCCAGCAGAGCGGGAGGAGGACGCCGGGCACGTAGCAGGGAGGTGAGGGGAACAGCGTCCCTGCCTAGCAGAGGGCAGGGACGCCGGCGCTACACATGGCTCTTGTAAGGGGCATTGCAAGTTGCTCCGTCCTAATTTTTGGCAGCGTTTGCTGGGAAAGCATAAGTAAATACCATGGGACACCCACTCCCCAATAATGGGACTTATGTTTGTAATATGCTGTACTGCATGGCTCTTGTAAAGGGCATTGCAAGTTGCTCCGTCCTAATTTTTGGCAGCTTTTGCTTGGAAAGCATAAGCAAATACCATGGGACACCCACTCCCCAATAATGGGACTTATGTTTGTAATATGCTGTACTGCATGTGACGCGCCCCCTGGGCCGTGTGTACACGTGTGTGGGATACCCGGTGCCGGGTCTCTGGGGTCTGTAGTCTCCGTGGCGGTGACCCGGTCCCGTGGCTCAGGCTGGTCAAACCAGTGGCAGTCTTTCTTGGGTTTTGAGGTTAATTGTCCGACTGCGCCACCCGTGGATTGCGGTCAGGGAGTACCACCGCTGCGAGGCAGACCGCTGAGGCTGGTGTTGTGTGCGCAGCATAGAATGGGATAACTCCCCTCGGGAGGAGTATAGCCTCAGGGCAGTGAGTGTGGATGATGGGGGTGATGGTGCACGAGCACAGCAGGAATGACTCAGAGTCTTTGCAGTGCAGTTCAGGGTCTTTACTGATGATTATAAGGTAGACCCTCCCGGGAGTACTGGCTAGCATAAGAGGCCTGGTCAGTCTGTGAGCAAGCAGGAGTTCCCCTGGCCAGGTGGAGTTGTAGGCCTCCCTGTCTGTCTGCACTCTTCCTGGCTACCTTGCTGTAAGCGGGTAGAAGTAGCCCACGTCCCTGAGTGTACCGTGTAGTGCTCACCCGTATGGCTGGTGACTTGGGGCCTTCTGTTAACCTCCGCTCCACGACGGCGGTGCTGGTCCCTTGCTTGTGACTGAGCTTCCGGGCTTCTATGGCCAGAGGACCTGAAATCGCCTGCCGGCTGGTTTCTGCTGCTGGATATATAAGTCCTCACAGCTTCGGACTCCTGTGTCCGGTTCCTATTGTCTTCTGCCAGGGCGAGCTCTGCTCAGCTTCCAGCCCCTGGTCTTTAGCTCCTAGCTCCTACAGAGCTCCTTGCTGTTACTTTCCCTTGCTTTCACTCTGACTCTGACTGTTCTCTGACTCACTCAACCCCGCCCCAGATCCAGTTTATAAGGGCAGAATTCTCCCCTCCCAGGATTGGGGCAGGAGGATGTTGCATGTTTAAGGGATCCTGACCAGGAAACCTCCCACTTGCTCTCCGACGTAATATCTCTATTACTGTGGTGACCAGACCCCTGGGGTGCCACACATGGCTCTTGTAAGGGCCATTGCAGTTCCTCATAATTTTTGGAAAGCCTTCCATTCACTGCTTAGTCCAACAGTGCACGGGAGACCCAGTTGCTATAAATGGAAAAAAAGGTTTAGTTAACGCCCTCTGACCTCCATGTCATTTCCAAGGGGCATTGGAGTGGCTCGAAATTTTTGGTAGGCATTGCACTCACTGTATGCCCTATAACTGTGTAGCCGAACCGCTCCTTTTGTTACAGAAACATATCCTACAAGACATATCTGGTTGACTGGCCTGATATTGATGTGAATGGTCCCTGTTCCTCCTGCTCTTTCTCCTTTGCCACTACCTCATCCATCATTTAGCACCTGAAGCTTTGTTTTAACGGGAGTCATAGAACTTGAATAGTAGCAGGAAAACATCCAGCAATCCTCGGAGGAGGTAGGATATGCGCCAAAACGCTGACCACCTCAGGCCTAGCCGCTACTACATACATGCGCTTGCATTACAACAAAACAAAGCAGATGCTAACTTCTATCATCCTCATCATGCTCCTCACCTTGGCACTCTCAACTCCCCTGATGGAGAAGCCAGGGCCCACCGGAGGAGTCTGATAGTCCGGTGGGCTCGGCCAATGCTGCCCTAAAGCAGGCCAGGCTAAGAAAAGTGTGGGAAAGGTTACCGGGACAAATAGGGGTGGCTGGGGACCGAGTATGGACACCCGGCCACCCCCTGGAGGCTGGGGAGCAAGCGGGGACACCCAGCCACCAGGCGGCTGGGGACTGAGTATGGATACCAGGCCGCCGACACAGCCATGGCGTGGTGGCCAGATTCCGCCTCCACATGCCTAAAAGGCCCAATTTAAAGTGCAAGCAAGCAAGCAGTATGGTATTGCAGCCTGGGGGTGGGTGGGTGGCAGGCTGCATACTTGCACTTGCATTGCAAGGAATGGGAGAGGTACAATTGAACACTGCCCTGGGACAAGGACTTGAATGGGGATAGTTGCAACTCTGCAACGACAGGTGCAAGGTGGGAGGCATCTTCGCATGTACCATGAACAGGGGTTTGGCATGCACACACTACAGCGGAATAGGCTCTCCTTCCCACTAAATGCACTGGGGAGGGCACAGGTAATGTTTTGGTATACGCGCTTAATCTTATGTATAAGGCACACCAGAACAAATATGGGCGGCTGGGGACTGAGTATGGATACCTCGCTGCCGAAGCAGCCATGAGGTAGTGGCCATTTCAAGTGCAAGCTAGCAGTATGGAATTGCAGTCTGGGGGTGGGTGGGTGGCAGGCTGCACACTTACACTTGCATTAAAAGAAAACATAGCAGATGCTAACTTCTGTCATCATCATCATGCTCCTCACCTTGGCACTCTCAACTCCACCGATGGAGAAGTCAGGGCCCACCGGAGGAGTCTGGTTCTCTGGTGGGCTCGTCCAATGCTGCCTAAAGCAGGCCGGGCTAAGAAAAGTGTGTGAGGGGATGTTCCAAGGAGAAATAGGGGCGGCTGGGGACCGTTTATGGACACCCGGCTGCCCCCAGGCGGCTGGGGACCGTGTGTGGACACCCGGCCACGGGGCAGCAGGGGACTGAGTATGGACACCCGGCCGCCGGGCGGCTGGGGACTGAGTATGGATTCCAGGCCGCCAACACAGCCATGACGTGGTGGCCAGATTCCGCCTCCACATGCCTAAAAGGCCCAATTTCAAGTTCAAGCAAGCAAGCAGTATGGTATTGCAGCCTGGGGGTGGGTGGGTGGCAGGCTGCATACTTGAGCTTGTATTGCAAGGAATGGGGGAGGTACAATTGAACACTGCCCTGGGACTAGAACTTGCATGGGGATAGTTGCAAGTCTGCATCTTCTTATGCGGTAAGGATCACTTGTGATGGGCACACTTTTAGGCAGTGACCTGGGTGTCAGAGATGCTTCCAGGGGTCTTCCCCATGCTGTTCCCATGTCTTTTCAGCACTGTATGCATGTGTCACACAGCACATGGCCAGATAAGGTTGTAAAATGTTAAAATGACATTTCACGGTGAATGCATTTGTCATAGTTGAAAGCAATACAAAAGTGCAAAAACGCATAAAAAATGCTACTTGTGAACATAGCCGAAGGTGTGGAGGAGTATTTTTGTTTTTGGTCATTTATTTTAACTTATACACAAGTCTTTACCCTGGAAAGGATGTTTCTTAACATATTTCACAGGAAAAAAGTTTCACTTTCGTTTTTGAATGTTTTATTGTGAGCCTGTAAAAGTGGCTTAATACCTCTGACCACGTTGTTGACAGCAGTGACCTGGGGGTCAGAAATGCTTCCTGGGGCGATCCCCATGCTGTCCCCATGTCATTTGAGCACTGTCACTATCGTTTTGGGCACTTGTTAGGCTTTTAAAAGACTGCCGGGGGTGCCACCGCAAAAATGCTCGAGTCTCCCATAGACTAACATTGGGCTCGTTGCTCGGGTCGAGCACCTAAGTATCACGGCGAGCTTGGCCCGAGCTTCGAGCACCCGAGCATTTTAGTGCTCGCTCAACACTAGTGCTTTCCAATCATGCAGGAGTTTAGACTAGGAGAACAGGCTGTCTGTCATACATTTCACACACTGTGAAACCTTCTCTAAGTTATAATGGGGGCATGTTCTTTGTTCCTTTGAGTATTGCTGCTTGGCTATGATTGGTCAGCATCATACAGGGAGAAAAAGTTCACACCCCTAATGAAAAATCTGATAACAGCCATTTGGACTTAAAAAATGTTATCTCATTAGGTACCAAATTTACTGCCAATATCTCTGCAATGAAGTGATAAAATGTAAAAAAAAAATGTCTTATTAAACTCTACAGCCAATATAACATTCTGTGTCAAGTTTAACAGGAAGAATTTAGTAAAAGGTCCTCTTCATGTACCTCTTTCCAGCATTTTAGAATATTTTCGCAAATGAGGCCATAGATATTCCCAAGGTTCAATAATGAATGTTAATCACAGCAAGCAAGGAATTAACCCCATTCCTTTACAGTCAACTGCCCTAACATGGGTTGTACAAAGGCATTGATTAGTGCAGACAATTCTGTTGATGACTTCACCTTTTCTCACTAGATTCTTTCACGACATTGAGTTTCGCCAAATGCCTAAATACGGCCTACCACATTAGATATCTGTCACGTTCCTCTCCCAGCACAACCTTACTGTCACGTGGGCACTGTTCATGGTCACCTTGCTGCTTTAAAATGGCTACAGTTAACAGGCTTTGCGCCAACTACTTTATTTTCCAGAACCCAGGGGTTGCCCTGGCCTTCACTCTTTAACTCTGTACAGGGATCTGGACTTACACAGGGGTCCCTAGGCTGGGCCACGGAGTTAGCTGTTGTTTGGTTGTGCAATCTGGCAAGAAGGATAGTCAGATAGCCAGGTCAGATCAGGAGGTACAGGAGGTACAAATTCGTTAGGCAGGAGAAACATCAGTAAACTAGCCGAGGTCAGAGAACAGGATAAATCATGATGAAAAAACTGATCAGGGAACACAGTGTTTGTGCTACCTGGCTTCACCTGACTGTGGAAACTGGCTCTCAGAGGTTTATTTAGTGAACAGTCCCACCCAGTGCTGACAGCAGGAGGAAACAAAAACCAACAGAATTACCTCCATAGCTTTTGGACTGGCCAGAGCCACAAGTCCCAGGAATAAAATAGGATTGATGTTGTCAAGCATCACCTGCAACAAAGACGCGGCGCAGCCTAGCAGCCAAAGCAGAAAGCGGCACAGATGTAACACATACACATGCTTGGCTGGGCATGTATGTGTTCTGTATAGGGAAAGAGGAATAAGGGCCTGCCAGATACTTCTGCTGGTGACATCACCCTGACACAAAAATGATCAGACATGTAAAAATTCCACTGCCCTTCTCTCTACTGACATCTGTCCCCATACACATGAGATGGTTGGCTAGTGTTGAGAACAACTGCGTTTTTGGCAAACAATAATCTAATGTGTACGTTCAATTTTAGCTACAGATTCTCATGCCTGTTTTTGTATGTTAACAAATAATAATATTGATAATCCATCTTTAAAAACTGGACCCAATAAAATTTGTCAACAGTGAGAACTATGCAAGCCTGCTTTGATTATCCAGGTAATGTAGTCATATTGCTTTAATTAAGCCTTTTCACGATGTAGTTTCAAACATATCATCTTTTATTAACAATCTGCTCTGCTGATACAATGTATAATATAAAATGTGGCATGTAATACACTACACTGTAACTATTTACACAATTTCTAAAAAAAAATGACTATGTTTTACCTCCAGCGTGATTATGTGGCAAATACACTTATCATTCCTTTATGTCTTTGTTTCAGGAAGAAGATGACTGGAAATATGTTGCTATGGTCATTGACAGAGTCTTCCTCTGGGTGTTCATTATCCTTTGCGTTTTAGGAACCACTGGGTTATTCATGCAGCCAATGATAGATGGGAAGAAAACATAAAAGTTTTCATAGGGATGCCATAAAAAACATAAATAGTGTTTGTACTGTACAGTCACGCCGAGTTCTTTTGGAGTAAACTTGCATAGCAAGAAAAACCTAATAGAAGGAAGCATCATAAAGGACATTGGTCTTCAACATTGTCAAGTACCATAGTATTATCGCAGAAGTCAGACCATCTGTGCACAAGTCCCTGGTGTAGATTATCAATTTAAAATGAGATCATGTACTGTAGTAGCTGCGCACAGTTGAGTAAGTAAGTGAAATTAAAGCTAATTAGTAAGCAAACACTCTTAAAAACAGCTATGTAATCTCCATATCTAGATACATAAGCATCGCTTTCATTTTTTTCATAATTCAATAGTACACTTGAAAATAAGAAACATTTTAATATATCTTATCAGAGAAATTTGCTTCTTTCCCCTCCTGGGCTGATCATTAATTCTCAAAATTCTCAATCCGCTTGTAAAATCTGTCTTCAGTGAGAACATTTTTTTCCCATGGAATACTGTAAATGTTGTTTCAAGAGAACTTGCAGTAAAATTTCTGTCCCTTCGCCTCCACTTTCGAAAGAATTTTAAAAGAACCAACTGTCATCTCCAATCTCTGTAGTAGGAAAATCTGTCTTCACCGACCGAATAAGGATATTACAAATTTTACCTATGAATTGAGAGTGAAAGATCAGTCCAGTAGGCGAAAGAAGCAAATTTCTTTGACAATATATTTTACAAAGTTGCTTATTTTATTGTATACTATTGATTTATGAAACAAAAATTTAAAGACTGTTACTATCTAAGTCTTTGGAGACCACCATCTAGGATTTGTTAACTAGAAAATAATTTATACTTTTTAAGAGGACTTTTCACTAGTTTTAGTTAGACAGGCCACATCATTGAATAGTGACTGCAAAGCTGAGTAAAACTTCGTTTTTTTAATTTCTCATCTCCGTTGTGGAGGTACTAGTAAACTTTTAGATTCTAATTTTGCCAAGTGCAAGGTAGCAGAGATTCATCTTTGGAAGCATTTACTTTTTTTCCTCTGCATGACGTTGCCCAATCATAAGCAGGAGGCATCATGCAAGGAAAAAAAAGAATATGCAGCCAAAGAATGTTAGACCTATAGTTCTCTGTGTGAGACATGTAATATCACAGCTTTGTTCTCCTCAAGGATCTCACTGTGGGCATCTGCTGTGATTACAAGCCAAGGATAGAGTAGAGCACAGCTGCATGTCATTACAAATACTGCAGTTCTTATCCAACAGCACTGTCAGTGGGGGGGGGGGGAGTGTAGTAAACCAGAACTGACAGTGCTGTGGGATGAGAGCTGCAGATGCAGAAGTGTTTGTACTGACACACAGTTTTGTTCTACTCACTTCCTCTGCTTATAAACACTGCAGATGCCCAAGGTGAGATCAATGAGGAATGCAGAACTGTGTGTCATTATATGTCTCACACAGAGAAAACTGTGTCTGATATTCTATTTCCTTCAATTAAATTACACATCAATTTATTTGAGTGCTGTGGTATTCTATGATTTATGCTGTTTTCTACCACTGAGCACCTAAATCCACTCAGCCGGTGTGCCAGCCATTTTTGTCTTCTATTGATATTCTCTTGGGGCATGTACTTTTTTTTCCCTTGTATGAAACCATGAAAGAGTAAATACACCCAGAGACAACTCTCTGCTAACATCCTATTGGTCTTATTGAAAATTAGAATCTAAACTTTACACACTAACATCTCCACAACAGAGTTGAGAAGTTAAAAAATAATGTTTTATTCAGCTCTGCAACTTCTATTCCATGATAAATCCAATTTAACATGCTCAACCTTTTGAAAGGTCCTCTTTAAATATATAATCGGATATACATTTTTAACAAAAAATCACATCATATTTAAATAATTTTTGGTGAATTTGGGGATTTAGGTGTTTCCAATTTTCCTGTAATTTTAACCATGTGCCAAAACATGAAAATAGAAGAAATAAAAGAAAATAACATCTATTTTTAATAACATAATTTAATAACATCTATTTTTTCCACAGTGTCCTTATTACTCCAGTCTTGGTTAAATCTTTAAAGTGTAGCTATACTTTTTCTTTTTATTTAATTATTGATCAGCCATTAAAAGTTATGAATCTTTGTAATGTACGCCATTACTTTATTTTGCTTCTTTCTATCTCTAATACCATGCAGAAAGTGCTGGCTTCTCTATCTACTTCATTCTCATGCAAATTGACTCTTCAAGGAGTAAGAGGACTTGAACTCTAGTGCCACCTATTGTAAGTAGCAAATTGCTACTTACAATAGGTGGCACTAGAGTTCAAGTCCTGTTACTCTCTGAAGAGGCAATCTGAATATTTAATTTCCCAGAGGAGCATGTATGGAGCATGAGTCTCCTCACTTTGACATGCCAGGCCTGGCATGTCACTCTCCACAAGGAGAAACGTTACCCCTTAGATTCTACTTCATTCTTTGTGACTGATTTGAGTTTGTCTGGGATTACATGAAGAGATATAGGTATTTATGAAAGCTTACATTCACAGAAGATCTGTGATTAGTTCTCCAAGATGTTTGGAACAACCTCCATGCTGAGTTTTTTCAAAACCTGTATACAAATGTGCCTAGAAGAACTAATGCTTTGATGCTGTTTTGTAGACAGAGGGCTGTGACACCAAATATTGATTTCATATAGGTTTCTCTTTTGTTCATTCACTTTGCATTTTGTTAACTTATAAAAAATAAACGTATTGACTTTGTTATTTCTGAAAGCATTCTTACGTTGCAGCATCTTTAAACACCTGCCTAAATCTTTTGCACATTACTGTGTCATGCGATTAATGGACTTGGAAATGAGTACAACTTTGATTATCTATATATAGACTTAGCTATACGAGGTAATGAATCAGTACTACCCAAGGCAGAGGACAACAGCAAGTCATAAATCATGGGGCAAGAGAATGATGAATTTCACTTATTCAGTAGGCCTATAGCTATTGGTGTTACGGTTGTCATAATTGCATACATTTTTGTCTCTTTTTACTATATTTTGGCTTCCTTTTCTATATGTTGATGATCTAGCAAATACATTGTGCTCATTCTATTTAAGTTAGGTATAGTTTGACTTTTAAATAAACACCATAATGAAAAAATAATATTTAAGGAGAACAATAAAACATATAAAATAAAGAATCCAAACGTCAGATTCTTTGGCAAGTTCTCATTTACTTTAGATTAAGTAATATCATTACTAGTAATCTTTCATTGGGATACAACAATACGTATAGTCTAACACAACGTAATCTATTATAACAGATTATAATTAATTTACAACTAACTTAGATTGTGATCCCCAATGGGAACAGTGATGATGAGGTCTGTAAAGCGCTGTGAAATTAATGGCGCTATATAAGTTAGTAAAATAAATACATAATAAACCATGTTTACCGTAATCTTCCAAGGAAGTGCTAGGTCTAAATATGAAGAAGTGATGAATGTATAGTTGCCTACAAGTTGCCACCTCTCCAATCAAGAAATAAATCAATATGTCTGTCTCTAGCAGCTTTAAGCCTCCCATACAATTAAGATAGCAACGATGGTTAGGCCAATCATTCGGCTAGCAACTACAGTGCCTTGAAAAAAGTATTCATACCCCTTTAACTTTTCCACATTTTTTAACGTTACACCCACAAACGTAACAGTTTTTTATTTCAATTTTATGTGATATATCATACATGTCAAACTCTGGCCCGTGCGCCAAATATGGCCCACATGGTGATTATATTTGGCCCGCAACACCAGAACTGCCACCTTTATGTGGGGCTAATATTGTGTATGGAGGACTATGTGGAGCCATTATTCTGTATGGAGGACTATGTGGGACCCATTATTCTGTATGGAGGACTATGTGGGACCAATTATTCCATATGGAGGACTATGTGGGACCCATTATTCTGTATGAAGGACTAGGTGGGGCCCATTATACTGTATGGAGGACTATGTGGGGCCCATTATTCTGTAGGGAGACCTATTTGGGGCCCATTATACTGTTTACTGGTTGGCCTGCAACTTTGTCCAAGTTTTTCATTTTGGCCCTCTGTGTGTTTGAGTTTGACATCCCTGTGATATAGTAACACAAAGTAGTAAGTATTTGTGAAGTATAAATGAAATGGTACATGGTTTTCTAAATATTTTAAAAATACAAATCTGAAAATTGTTACGTGAATCTCTAATCAGCCCCCAAGTCAATACTATGTAGGGCTGCCTTTGCAATTACTGCGCAACTCTTTTGGGGTATGTCTCTACCAGCTTTGCCCATCTAGACGTTGATATTTTCTCCCTTTCTTCTTTAGAAACTAGCTCCAGCTCAGTGAGATTGGATGGAGAGCGTCTGTGAACAGCAATTTTCAAGTCTTGACAAAAATTCTCAATGGGATTTAGGTCTGGACTGTAACGGCGCCATTCAAACACATGAATATGCTTTGATCTAAACCATCCCATTATAGCTCTGGCGACAGTATGTTTAGGGTCATTATCCTGCTGGAAGGTCAACATACACCCCAATACCAAGGCTTTGCAGCCTCTATCAGGTTTTCCTCCAAGATTGCCTTGTATTTAGCGCCATCCATCTTCCCACCAAAAGCATCCCCACAACATGATGCTGCTACCACCATGTTTCATTGTGGGGTTGGTGTTTTCAGGGTGATTTATTGTTAGTTTTCCACAAGACCCATAGTGTTTTGCATTTAGCCTAAAAAGTCCTACTTTGGTCTCATATGACTAGAGCACCTTCTTCCACATGCTAGCTGTGTCCCTTATGTGGCGTTTTGCAAAACTGCAAATGAGACGTCTTCCTGCCACTCTTCTATAAAGGCCAGATTTGTGGAGCATACAACTAATAGATGTCCTGTGGACAGATTCTCCGACCTGAGTTGTGGATCTCTGCAGCTCCAGAGTGACCATGTGCCACTTCTCTAATTAGGGCTCTCCTTGCTTAGCATGTCAGTTTAGGTGGACGGCCATGTCTTGATAGGATTGTAGTTGTGCCATACTCCTTCTATGTTTGGATGATGGATTGAACAGTGCTCCATGAAATGTTCAAAGCTTGAGATTTTTTTTATAACCTAACCCTGCTTTACTTTTCTCCACAACTTTATCCCTGACCTGTCTGGTGTGTTCCTTGGTTTTCTTGATGCTGTTTGATCCCTACAGTACTCAAACTAACCTCTGAGGCTTTCATAGAACAGCTGTAGTTATACTGAGAATAAATTCCACACATATGGACTCAATTTACTAAATATGTGACTTCTGGAGGTCACTCAGGATTATATTTAGGGGTATCAGACTACCGGGTGATGAATACAAATGTACTTTACAATTTTCAGATTTACATTTTTAAAATAATTAGAAAACCATGTATCATTTCCATTATACTTCACAAATACTTGCTTGTTTGTTGGTGTAATGTAAAAAAATGCAGAAAAGTTCACGGGGTATAAATACTTTTTCAGGGCACTGTATCTCACGCTCCCATACATAGGAACGCTTACTTGGCCATATGAGAGAGCTGCTGCCAAACTCGCCTTGTAGCGATTTCACTCAGGGAGAACAAAATGATCATCAGTCCGAAATAAGACATGCCGGATCCATGTCTCTCTTTGACAATCATCTGTCGTGGGCCACATACACATTAGACTGTATGTCGAACGCACCGATATCGGTTGTCTGACATTAGTCTAATGTATGTAGGGACCCTTAGTGTCCCATGCTAAAACTCGCTAAGCATGACCATGTGATCTGGCCTCCTGAACTCATAGGTTATGTGTACACAAGGTCTTTTAAACTCAGGGAAACCAGCCAAGTTTTTCAACCAGAAGACACTTCACGCTGATACCAATTCTTTTTTTATTGTTTATAGTTTGTTATCATCAGTCTGAAAAGGGTTTTAAGGATTTTAATGTTTAAGATGTTTTAACATTGTATTAACCTTTTTTATTTTTTTAAACCCCACTGTGTGATTTGATCATTCCATTGTTTCATCTTTTGTAAATTACTTCTGTATTGCAATGTGTTGTTCTGTCAGATTTACCCTTTTAAGCTCTGCCTCTAGAGCCTAATAGGATTTCTGACATGACAGCATAACCTGGGTGCCTTCTTTAGCCATGACAGCTCATTGGTACCCCATGATCACATTGCAGAGTGCCATTTGAGTGACAAAGGAAGCCCCCTTCTTTTTCCTAACTGCTAGATACTGTTGATACAATTCTAAATCATTGCGATTTGAGATTCCTTCAATTTTAGATGTTGCAAAGAAAGAGTGACCTGCCCTATAATAGTATTCCCTTAGCATAGGATACACTGATAGGGGGCCTCATACAGTAATATTGCATACCTAAAACCCTGCACATTTCTCCACACAGTGATAAAGCCTCCTTTAGTGCCTGTCACAGAGTAAAGATACCACTTTATTGCCTCCCTCACAGCAGTGATGCCCAGTTTGTGAACTTCAATGCCCACTTTGTGTCACACACAATAGTTCCCCACAAAGAGTATTTTGCCCCTATACAATATAAGACAGAAATGCCCCTAGATGGTAAGAGTGCCCCACATTCTTCCATACACAGTAATAGGGCCTCTATACATTACTAGGAATGTGACAGCATGATTTCACACTATTTAAATGTAAAGTGGTGTGAAAAAGTCTTCGCCCCTTTCCTGATTTCTTATTCTTTTGCATGTTTGTCACACTTAAATGTTACAGATCACAAAACAATTTTAAACATTAGACAAAGATAACACAAGTAACCACAAAATACAGTTTTTAAATTAAGGTCTTTATTATTAAGGGAAAAAGAAATCCAAACCTACAGGGCCCTGTGTGAAAAAGTGATTGCCCCCTCCTCCCTCAAAACATAAATTAACTATAGTTTATCACATCTTTGGGAAGCTAAGTTTAATTTTCTTATCCAGGTCTGATTTGTTTTGTTTTGTGATCTGAGAAATTTAAGTGTGACAAACATGCAAAAGAATAGGAAATCAAGAAGGGGGCAAACACTTTTTCACACCACTGTACATTTAGCTCTTTCAAAGACTAGTCCAACAATGCCTTTACATGGCTGTTGCTGAGAAATCAGCATTTGAATTGATATGAAATGAGGCTGAAGAACTATTTGTAGATCTGAAGCTACTGTCACACCAGCTCTATTCTTTGACCAGCATCGCCCCCTCCTACATGAGTCAAGTCAGTCTGTCAGTCAAGCAGGAAGAGATGGTGCTGAGCAGAAAAGGCTTCAGATCTACAATAGCTCTTCAGCCTCATTGGCATATAAATTAAAACGCTGATTTCTCAGAGACGGGCTGGCCATGTAAAGGCACCGCTGGACTTGTCTTGGAAAGAGCTACATGCACATCTAAAGAGTTTGGGAGCTGAAATTCTGCTGACAGATTCCCTTTAAGAGTGCCCCAAGTTGTGCCCCCAATACCAACAAGAGAATAGAGAAGTTAGGCAGCAAAATTTTCCTTGCAGCGTAGCTGTGTACACCACTCCCACTATTCCTGGCCTGCTCTTGTCTGAGCAGCAGGTTCTTGTCATTTCAATGAGATTGGGATTGTTTGTTGTTAGATCTCCCCCTCTACCAATCTATCAAGTAAATGGTGGAACAGGGAGCTAAAGGCTTTCTGCTCCTCCATAGTATTCAACTATATCAACATTCGAGGATATAGGTACAGTTGAAAGTGGTTCCTGGAAGATTGGGCCCACTGGTACCCCGGGCCTTTTGACTTTACTCATACACCTGGGCACATGTGTGACGCCTCATTCTCGAAAGAGCCCTTTTAGTTTACCCTGGGTGATGGGGGACTCGGAGTCGGGTCCTGTGATGAAGAGATGGGGTGCAGCCGTGGCCCGGACCCAACCCGTGCGAAGGGCCGTCACATTAAAAGAAGATGGTGTGGGCTCGTCCAGGTTGAGTGGCTGATTTAACGACTACGCCACCTGTGGTGCCTGGTGAAGGGCCACCAGTGCCGCTGCAGTCCGCTGAGGCCTGGTGTCATGGTGGCCAAAGTTCTTACTACTCCCCACAGGCAGAGCAGGGCCTCAGGGCAGAGGGACAGAATGGAGGGGATAGGGATACGGGCGACGCGTCTCACGGTGTGGCGCAGAAATAACAGTCCGAAGGCCATAGGGGTGAACTTCCAAGGCTTTACTCACTTTAGAGATGGCAGAAGGAAGGCGACTCCCTGCTCCCCGCGGAGTCCTGCGGTCACCAGAGGCGGGGGTTCGACAACCTCCGAGTAAGTCCAGCATTCAGTCGGGACCCTACTGCATAGTGTTCCTGAACTACAGACCGAATCCTTTCCTGTCCGTGTGTGTGCAAATAGGCCGGAACTCCCTCTGAACTCCTCTCAAAACAAGGGCACGGGTGGCAGCTCCGCTCCGTCCGATACCCGGTGGGACCTTCTGGGCCTACCGGGCATTCCCGTCCAGGACATAGAGTAGCAAGGTCGGGTGTCGGGGGCCGGTACCTCTCTTGCAGCCGGACTCCCTCTGAATATATCAGCATGGCGAGGACAGGTGTCGTACACCGCTCCGTCTGCATCCAGCCTGGGATCCATTTGCTATGGAGCCACACTCTTAAGCTCCGGGCCTTCTTGATCCTGGTCCTTGGCCGGGTTGAGACATTCCTGGTCTACAACCTGCCCCTCGTCCCAAGGCCTGGGTACGAGAGCTGTGTCCCTTGCCGGTGCAGGCCCACACAGGATCTGCGCTCCGGAAGGGAGGTCACATTTCACATAGTATATGACAGCACAGAGAACAGCCGAAAGACTAGCAGAGGCTAGACAAAGAGCCAAGATCAAAGATGGCTTTTTATTAAATATGAAATTTAAAGTGTAACTAACTTGTAAGTCCTCCACCCTCACCCACTAACTGGTTCCTACCACTTTTGTGTTCCCCAGTCTCCCTGTAACCAGGGGAGCAGCACCTAGTGCATACTAGCTCCCTCTGGTGGAGAAGTGTGGTGTTGGATGCAAAGGTTGGGTCACCACTATCACACTGTTCTTACCTCAGAGGAGGAACACTACACTCCATTAGAGAAGTGCAGCATCCCTGTGGCGGTCGAACCCTCAGGGGCGCCAAACATGCATGTCATCTTGTGCTACTTTCCATACTTTGGAGGGTAACCCCTACTCCTCAGGTCACATCGACCATGCAGGCTTTTGTCCTACTTCATCTGGTGGAAGCTTGACTTTTAAAGATACAGTCCTTACAACTATTTACAGTATATGTGCCGCTATGGCGACACTTCACAAAACCTATTATGGTCTCCCTGGGTATTCTGGAAACTCCATCAAGGCTGGACACTCTAGTAAATCCCTCCAGGTTGGGCACTCTAGCAGATCCATGCGGGATGGGCTCTCTAGCAGCTGCCTTCACAGTGGACACAGTCTAGCACCTTCCTCCAGGCTAGTACTTGCTTGTTTAAGCTGTATTTATAGCTTTATGGTAGTCTGCTTCATGCAGCGTTTTCCATACACTCTCTAGAATGGTGCTGCTGCTGCGGCTCACGGATGCGTTTTTCACTGGTATTTCTACATTCTCTCTGCCACATGCAGAAGGGTGCACAACCTTTGCTTTTCTTTTAATCTCACAATTTATGCAAAACTTACGCACAGTAAACATATTTTACAGACAAACTGAAAAACCATAATGAATAAAACAATAGATAGTTCAATATACTGAAATTAACTTATTACCAGTATTTACTATGAACTTTAAAATGATAATTACAATAACAATAGCCTGTTCAAGCACTCCCAAGCTTCTAACCAAATTACAGATTGTACAGGAATTTACAGATACAGTGGCCACAGACAATGTGGCCATCATTATTATTATCTTCCCCTTCTTAAATTAACAATTTCCAATTACTTCTGCTGTTCGGGCTCAACCAATGGGCTTATGTGGCGCCCAGCTGCGCTTGGTACCACAGATCCTAGAAGGGTGTATTGATGGAATCCTCCACAAGAGGCCCCCATAAACATTCACACATCTCCACCTTCCACCTCAGACCAGCAGAGGGAGCCAGTTAGGGATATAAATAGGGAAGGTGGAGCTAAGCAGTTCAGTCTAGCCAGAACAGAGTTCCTGCTCACAGCCAGAGAGGGACAGAGTTCTCAGTTCGGTTCTTGCAGAAGTTTGTCTGCAGAAGTAAGCCCAGTCTGGACTCAGTTGTAGCTCAGAGTAGTGAGCTTAAGGTGTGCCGGCGCCATAAGATCGGTGAAGAGCGGCAAGCTGCCGTTAGTGTGAGTAGCCTAGTGAGGGCCCGAGCGTGGCCGAAGGCGAGTGGAAAGTGAGTAACATAGGGGGCAGAGGAGCTTAACCAGCTCACCCCGAAACATATACCGGACACTGGGTCCGAGCTTACCGGGATCTCTACGACCCAGTAAGGCATAACCGGAATCCCTGAAGAACTACAGGTCCCAGGTTC
Organism: Phyllobates terribilis; assembly: GCF_046119375.1. Classification (NCBI taxonomy): domain Eukaryota; kingdom Metazoa; phylum Chordata; class Amphibia; order Anura; family Dendrobatidae; genus Phyllobates; species Phyllobates terribilis. The sequence goes on from NW_027362761.1 coordinate 797,040,578, forward strand.
ACCAGAGAGCTGATACGTAACAGAGCCAGGAGACACATAGGCCCCGTAAGCTGGGAGGGTGCACTCCAAGAGAAGGCCCTACCACAACGTCAGCCGGTGCAGGACAGAGATAAAGTTAGGCCTAGCTTCAGGCAGGTCAGAAACTTACTACGCAGAGGCAAGTAACAGGAGGCCCTACACCCGCTCATTGGGGAGGATCCTGATATGCACCCTTCACCCTACAGTGCTCCGGGATGTGCCTGAACCACCATCAGTAAAAGGTACTGAAGTGACTATAGTGTCTGTCACTGTTCTTTCTCTGACCCGGCTGGGTCTCGCCTGTCCTGCATCCCCCTCTCCGTACGCTGCCCTGAGGCCTAGCTCCACCTGTGGGGAGCTATACCATAGAGCTGCCTTATCACCGGCCTCAGTGGACTGCCGCAGCGCTGGTGATTCTCACCAGAAACCACAGGTGGCGTCACGAACTTTCATAAAATTAACAAACAATCCCCTTTTTAAAGCTGACCCCAGGGTACGGGCCCGGGAGCCGACCACCGCGACATCCCCAAGGCCAGGCAAAGGCCCGGGTACCGAGTCGTCCCCATTCCCCTGGGCGAGTCACTTACTGATCAATTTAACTGTTTAACTCTATAGGTCCATTTACGCTGAAACATTATCGTATTATTATTTATAGGAATGCTCATTTCACAATTATCTTGCAGTCTAAACAGGCTGCTGATCATCCGATCAACGAGCAAAATGCTTGCTCGTCAGGTAAAATTATCTTTTGCGCTTTACAAGCTACCATTGTTTACGGTAGCATATTGTTGTGTAGGACCTGCGTTGCCGAGTAAATAGTAGTTTAAGCACACTAAATGATTTATTGCTGATCATTAAGTGCGGTCTACCTGTGTAAACAGGCTAATAAATGTCCGCTGATCAAAAAAAACAAGTTGCTAAATGTACTTGGGCGTGCAAATCATCAAAATCCGCAGCTGGCAGCTCCCTGTACAATTTCTGACCAATGACATACCAGATGTGCTCGATGGGAGTCAAGTCCAGAGATGCAGAGCCATAGGCTATAGTAGCACATTTAGGAAATGCAGGCTGCTCGCAGTAGCATGAGCAACATGCGGCCTGACGAAATGTTGAAAAATGGCTCTTGTAACACTTTGGAGAAATGGCCGTACCACTGGTTTGACAATCAAATCAATTTAACTTGCGTTGTTAGTGTACCTCGAGTGAATACTAGAGGGGTCCTTCTACTGTACATAATGCTACCCCACATGATAATTCCAGGAGTAGGATAGTTGTGACGTTCCCTTGTGAAGGCCTCTTCATCATGTTGCCAGCATGATCTCCAGACAAATCTTTGGTTATCACTGCATCCAAGACAAAAGCAAGAGTTATAACAAAATAGAATAGACTTTCATTCCAGGTTCCATTGCCAACTTGCTGTCATGGGTGTGTCAGAGGTGACAGACAGTCACCCTGCAGTTGGTTGCAGGAGAGCTCTACGTTTGGCATTACAGACATCTTCTTAGAGGCTGGCTGTCTCTAGGACCCAGCAGCTATCTCCCGCTGGCTAATTAGCTCCCTGGCCTGGGTGTATTAATACCTGGTGTGTCTGAGAGGGAGGTGCCGGTGATATTGATTAATATTTGTGAGGCTTTAGCAAGAGCAGTACTTCAGCCTCTCTGGAGCTTAAGGCCGTGTGGGCATTTGTCTGGAGTCGTCTATAGCTAAGCAATCCCCTCTGTTTGTCTACCCTTGTTGTCTATACAATTTAGTGGAGATTGACTAGTGCTCATCTCCTTCCTTCCCTAGCCTTAGCCATACATCAGGGAAAGTCAGGGTGAGGCACGCGTTCGGCGATTGGTGAAGAGCCAATATAGGGACAATAGTTGAGACAGGGTGACACTAGACCAGACTAGGAGGTCTCCACTTCCCCCTTTCCCTAGTGTCTGGGCTCCCTTTCCCTCTTCTCTTTGTGTTGCACTAAGTCTTTCCCACACCTGGCGTGACACTTGCTCTGCACCCTGACAGCCTCTCAGAGCGGTGGCATAAGATCAATTGAACACCCATAGCTGAATGTCTGGCTTGTTGCCCAATGTTGTAGAAACACTTTCCGATGGTTTGTGTAGACACATTTTGACACCTTAGGCTCAATATGTGATGTCCAATCCCACTTGCAGTACAAAATTGATCAATCGTGCAACTAGTGGTATGGCCATTTCTTCTGTGCCCCAGGAGCCTTTTTTAACATACTAACGCTAGGGTGCTTGTTGCTTGTGCTCTTTTGAGCTGCCTGCGTGGCCTGAACATGCTACCATGGCCTGCAGTGTCTCCGGACTTGTCTCCCATCGAGCACATCGGGGCATCATTGGTTGTCAATTACAAAAAGTACTGCCACCAATGGATCCTGATGATTTGCGCACCCAAGTGCATTCTATGTGGCAGAACATTCCTCAAGAGTGTAAGTGAATGTATTTATGCGCCTGAAGCTTAAAATCAATACTGAATAAATCAAAATGTTTTGAAAAATGTGTTTTTGTTTATTTTATCATTTGCATATCATTAACATGTCCATCTATATTATGATTTCCATAATGCCGCAGCATTTCCTTCTTGGTACTGCAATTTTAATATTGAGAAAATTATGTAGTAAATTTAATCGGTCATACCAACTACATTAGAGTACAAGGCAATAGACCCAAGGATCATTGTATAATTCCAAAACACCTTAATGAACTTGGATCTGAAATTGTCAAAGAATATTGTACATCAGACTGCAAAGGATGGACACTTTATTACATTCCATGTAAGGTAGTATGCCCCCTTTAATACAATTAGAATATAGTGGTCCTTGCTGGTAGAGTGGTTTCCATTTTCAGGGATGGTGAGAGAATACTGGTGTGCAAAGTACAACTGAAGAACTAGTCCCATGGTTTTAATGGTCTTACATTAGGGATCTGGTTGATTTGAACAGGAGAAATGTATGTTGGCCATCTTGACAATAGGTTAACACTAGCAACTATTCACTGACACTGTGACTCATTTCTCACCCGATCATCCCTGGCTAGATAAATGGCTGAAAAATTACAAGTGTATGACATTTGAAAAGAAATAAGCCTGCACCTCTTTCCGCATTAAAATAGTGTGTCATGTTGTCCTGCTTGTATTATTTCTTAAAATTGCTGACACTTGTGACACTCTGCACAATTGTCACTCTGACTTTGTGTCTATGTCACTATCTCATCAGCTTGGAACACACTCACTGAGTTAGTCATATCCAATCTTACAGTCACCTCACAATGGCATCAATATGCTGGAGTTGCTTGTCAGGTCATTCTTGCAGTTAACACTTTATAGTCACATTGTCACAGCTTCAGACACAGGCAACAACCTAATAGAAACTCTTTTGTTGTACTCCTCTTCACAATCAGGCTAAGGCTATGTGCCCACGATGCAGAAATGCTCCGGATTTTTTCCTGAGCGTCTCTGTATCTTCCTGGCAATAAAAACGCATGCGGATTGTACATGAGGATTGTACATGCGGATTGTACATGCGGATTGTACATGCGTTTTTCCTGCCAGGGACAAGTGGATGTGAAGCGTTCTTCACTTGCATTTCCGCATGCGGGTTGACAAGCGCTTTCCAAGCGATTTTAGCATCACTTGGAAAGTGCTTGTCAACTTGGTCACACTATATAAATCCATGCAACCGGCATGGATTTATATACTGTGACCGAAAAGAATGGTTAAAAATAAAAAAATAAATATATACTTACCCTCTGATGGCCCCGGGTGTCTTGATTCGCTCCGTTCTCCTTTGCCGGCAGCGGTACACTGAAGGACCTGCCGACGTCAGCGTCGCGTGACCCGTCACATGACTATGATGTCAGCGCAGGTCCTTCAGTCCATCGCTAGCTGCCGGCAAGTGAAGACAAGGAGAGCGCGGGCCGCCAGAAAGTAAATATAATCTTTATTTTTTTATTTTATTCTTTTTTTTTTTTTTACAGTTTTCTATGGTACCCGGGTCCGGAGAAGAGTCTCCTGTCCTCTAGACAACCATCCGCACATTAGAACGCATGGAATGCGCATCTACATATGCAGTGATGTGGAATCCAAGCGGTCCAATGCAAGTCAATGGCGGCGAAAACGCAGCGCTTCCGCAAAATAATTGGTAGTGCTGCGTTTTTTTCCGCAATGATAATCCGCAGCGGAAATTTCCGCAGCATGTGCACAGCATATGCGGAGTATCATTGGGGGACATGGCAGGCCTTCTACCATGCGTTTTTTAAGCGGTTCTGCAGCGTTTTTGCTGCTGCGGAAACGCTTAAAAAACGCATTGTGGGCACACAGCTTTAAGCTTCTAGACTTATCAACCTTCTCTGGCAGCTTTCTAATCTATTACATATCTGTCACATCACAAAGATAGTAATGTTACATTAGTCATCAAGATAGCATTGCTGTAAGATATCTAAATAGATGGTGTAATACTATCTTAGTAACCGTACTTTACTTGCGTTATGGTATATAATAAAGCATTTAATAATAATACATGACAATGCATCATCATGACATTACACAATAGTGGGGTCTATAATATGCTAGAGCAAACTCAGTGCTGTTCACACTTAAAACTCTGCTGCAACAAGGCACCTGATAATGAACCTATATCTGCCATTCTAATTCTTCCGCATCTACAACTCTGCTGTGTTTCGTTTCCTAGTAATGAACTTGTCTCTCCTATCCTATTGCTGCTTTATCCACATCTCTAATTGTTCCTGGTAAACAAATTCACCCCAGTTATTCTGGTGCTGCTCATTCAAAGCCTCATCTAGTGAGGTGGATTCTCTAAGCTATAGGTCAAGGAGAACAGCACGGAAAGAAGGTGATGATACAGGGGAGTGGGTCATGATGGTCTGCATGTTGATCAGAGGGGACCAAACAGCACAATATGCAGAAGGGCTTTTTCCCTAGTTTAGTCCAGACCCATTTGCACCCACCAGAGCCAAGTCTATTGACTTTTGTCTCATTGCTCCAAATCGTCCCTTTTCCAATCTTCTACTGTCCGCTTTTCATACTTTTTTGCAAACTCGAGCCGACACTTCTTCGACGATATTGAAGTCGAGGCTTCTTCACCTTTCTTCGAGCCACCATTCCAGACTTATATAACGTGCCTTGCACGGTGCTTGCATGGACGTCTGTTATCTAACTATTATGAAGCATACAAGCCACCCCCACTGCCATGTTTGTCGCACCAGAACTGATAAACTTTGTGATGAGCCAACTTGTTGATCCTGATATTTTGCCTGGATGTCCACCTCTTGACTTTTTAATGGATGGACGGACTTCATTGTCCATTAATTTTGCGAACGCGCAGCGTAATTGCCGCCATTGACTTGCATTGAAACGCTTAATATCCGCATGAGCACATTTGCACACACGGACATTAAGAAATTCCATGTGCGGATGGTATCTGGGTTTGGAGAAGAGGAGCCTCTCTTCCAGACTCGGGTACCATAGAACCTGTTAAAAAATAATTAAAAATAAAAAATAAAGATTATACTTACCTTCTGATGGCCCGCGGTCTCCTCAGCGATGCGTCCAGTCTGTTGTATGGGTCGCGGTGGTGTGAGGACCTGCCATGACGTCATTTAGTCATGTGACAGGTCACGCGACCCACAACGTCCATCAGAAGGTAAGTATAATCTTTATTTTTTATTTTAAATAATTTTTTTAACAGGTTCTATGGTACCCGAGTCTGGATGAGAGTCTCCTCTTCTCCAAACCCGGGTACCATCCGCACATAGAATCGCTTAATATCCGTGTGTGCAAATGTGCTGACATTAAGCGTTTCAATGCAAGTCAATGGCGGCAATTACGCTGCGTGACCGCAAAATTAATGGACATGCTGTGCACAGCACATGCGGATTATAATTGGGGACCATGGGGCACATACTACCAAGTGTTTTATAAGCGTTTTCGCTGCTGAAATTCCGCGGCAAAAACGCTTGAAAAACACATAGTGGGCACGCAGCCAAAGGGTAACAATGTTTTGAACTTTTGACTTTCAGGCTCCATATAGGCTGTCACATGACTCAATCACGTCATCGCAGGTCCTTTCACACCACCGTGACCCATACAACAGACCAGACGGAGCGGAGAAAATACCGGGGGCCAACGGAAGGTAAGTATAATCTTTATTTTTTACCATTCTTATTCTTTTTTTTTAACTATTACTTGGTCACACTATATAAATCCATGCCGGTTGCATGGATTTATATAATGTGACCAAGTTGTCAAGCACTTTTCCAAGTGATGCTAAAATCGCTTGGAAAAGCGCTTGATAACCCGCATGCAGAAATGCATGCAAAAAACGCTTGACAAACGCTTCTACCTGGCAGGAAAAACGCATGTGAAATCCGCATGCGTTTTTCCGGCCAGGGAGAAGCGGAAAAATATGCAGCATTTCTGCATCGTGGGCACATAGCCTTTTGCTTTTCACTGTACGTATGGACTAAAGCTGGGAGTCCATGGGAGTCAGGAGTAGCAGGAGATAAATAGGCACCCCGCTTGGATCTTGAGATAAGTTGAAGGTGAAGAAAATCCTGATAGGCACATGGTTTCAATAAATTAGTAGACTACGTGACAAAGTCGAATAACAAATTTAAGAGGAAGCCAATTGTCATTACAGGACACCAAATAGAAAACTACTTAAGAAAAAATAGTATAGCGCATCAAAAGACTGTTCCTTACACACCTGAACAAAATGGAGTGGCAGAAAGGAAAAACAGAACTCTGACTGAAATAATAAGGTGTATGCTGACAGATTTCAAACTATCAGAGAAATATTGGGGTGATGCAGCAATGACAGCTACATATCTACATAACCGACTTTTTTCTAGAAAACTGAAAAAAAAAAACATGAACTGTGGCAAGGTATGAAACCAAGTGTAAATCATTTAAGAGTTTTTGATTGTAAAGTTTTTGTATTCATTCCAACAGAAAAACGTTCCAAGCTTCAAAATAGGTCTATGGAAGGAATATTTGTTGGATATGGTGAAAATTGCAAAGGATATAGAATCTTAGATCCCAAAACAGACAGAGTTATGGTAACAGTGTGACATTCATTGAGGATCTAAATGAAGCCACTATAATTTCACTGGAAACAAAAAATGAGCAATGATATAGCTGAAGAAATATGTGATGAAAAAGAAGTTGAAATTAATAAAAAACAGAATACTGAAAGCGAAGAGAAACAACTACAAACAGACACAGAACCAAGACGTTCAATAAGAGAAAAAAAAGGAAAACCACCAATACGCCTTTCATACAAGGCAAGTGCAAGTAAAATTATGAGCCTACCTCTTGGGAAGACATATCTCGACTTCCTGAAGAAGAAGCCAATAAATGGATAGAGGCAACAGAAATAGAAATAAAATCCATGCATGACTCAAAAACTTGGACACTAACAGAATTACCAGAAGAAAGAAAAGCTATAGGATGTAAATGGGTTTTTAAAGTAAAGTACCGAACAGATGGCACACCTGAACGATACCGAGCAAGACTCGTAGCTAAAGGTTATTCTCAAAAATATGGAGAAGACTATGATGAAACATTTGCTTCAGTTGTCAAACATACTACAATAAGAACTTTGTTTGTAGTTGCAGCAATGAAACAAATGGAACTGAAACACCTGGATGTAAAGACAGCATTTTGAATGAAAGTTTAACAGAAGATATTTACATGGATCAACCTCCAGGATTCAAAGATGAAAGTAACCCAAACATGGTTTGCAAATTACAGAAAAGTATATACGGTTTAAAACAAGCTGCTAAAGCTTGGAATGATAAAATCACAGTGGTGCTCATAAATGAAAAATTTAAAAGAAGCAAAGCTGATCCTTTCCTGTACACAAAAAGACTAATGGACAGATGGATCTATGTACTCATATATGTTGATGACATTTTAGTTTGTTTTGAAAAAGAAAGGGATAAAGAGGACATACTAAAAATCCTGAATCAACATTTCGAGATCAAAGACTTGGGAAATGTGAAACAGTACTTAGGAATAGAGATAGAAAGAGAAGAAGATGGAAGTTTCCTACTTAATCAAAATCACATGATTCAAGACATAACCAAAACATTTGGATTGAAGGATGCAAAACCAGCAAAGTCTCCAATGGAAAGTAATTATCTTAAAGAGATGAGTAGGGAGAAAAATGTGTTACCAAATAATGAAGAGTACAGAATGGCGATAGGAAAATTACTGTATCTAGCGACTGTTACAAGGCCAGACATTGCAGCAGCAGTAGGAATTCTGAGTAGAAAAGTGTTCAAGTCAAATAAAGCATATTGGAATGCTGTGAAGAGAGTAATACTTTATTTGAAAGGAACCAGCAATGTTAAACTGAAACTGCCTACAAGTGATAAATGCATTTTAACTGGATACGTTGATGCAGATTGGGCTGGAGATCCAACTGACAGAAAATCTACCAGTGGCTATCTTTTCTTTCTCTCAGGTGGACCAATTAGTTGGACTAGTAAAAAACAATCAATAGTAACGCTGTCATCAACAGAAGCAGAATATGTTGCAGCAGCACATGCGAGTCAAGAAGTTCTATGTTTAAGACAATTGCTAACAGACCTAGGACAAGCACAGTTGGATCCAACAAAAATAAATGAGGACAATCAAAGATGTCTTGTTCTTGCTCAGATAGAAAGAGTTAACCCAAGAACCAAGCACATTGATGTGAAGTATCATTTCTTGAGGGACCATCAGGAACAAGGAATCCTGATATTAGAATATTGTCCAACTGAAGATATGACAGCAGACATTTTCACAAAGGCATTGAATGCTGAAAAACATCAGAGACTAATGAAGAAATTGGGTTTGACTGAATAAGTCCTTACTGTTGAGAAAGGGTGTTGGTATATGCAACAGTTGTGGACTTCTTTGTTTGTGTGAAGGAGGACTTTATGCTGATCTGACAGTAGATGGCTATGTTGTGTAAAGTTTCCTTGTTTACTGTATTGCAAAAAAAAAAAAAGTCTCTCTTGCATTTTCTGTTTTTGTTCTTACTTCCTGGTGCAGTACTGTGTGACTGTCCGTTTTTTCCTTTACCTCATGTTCTGAGAAGTAAAAGCTTGTTATCCCATGTAATCTGCTCTGTGAAGTTTCTACCGCAACTGTGGGTATCCAGAAGCTGTGCAACATATATAAGACCGAGCGCCGCCTTGCTCGTCACAGTCTACCCCAGAGTAGGGAGAGCTGCTGCTGCGTAAGGGAGAGATTTGCTTGTTTAGAGTTAGTATAGGTATTCCACAACATATAGTTTTTAAAGTTGAAGGAACACTAAGTCCATCTGTTTCAACCCATAGCCTAACATGTTGATCCAGAGGAAGGCAAAAAAAAAACACGTGGCAAACACTAAGCTCCACATTGGGGAAAAAAATTCCTTCCCGACTCCATACGACAATCAGACTAGTTCCCTGGATCAACGCCCTATCAAGGAATCTAGTATATATAACCTGTAATATTATACTTTTCTTAAATTTTAGCAGTGAATCACTCATTACAACATCATGCGGCAGAGAGTTCCATAGTCTCACTGCTCTTACAGTAAAGAATCCCCGTCTGTGATTATGATTAAACCTTCTTTCCTCCAGACGTAGAAGATGCCCCCTTGTCCCCGTCTCTGGCCTCAGAGTAAAAAGATCAGTAGAAAGGTCTTTGTACTGTCCTCTCATATACTTATACATAGTAATAAGATCACCTCTAAGCCTTTGTTTTTCCACAGTAAATAACCCCAAGTGTAATAACCTGTCTTGGTATTGCAGACCCCCCAGTCCTCTAATAACCTTGGTCGCTCTCAGCCCAAGCTTCTAGTTTACATAGATCCTCCTGTAATATAAAATTGTCCTCCTCTGTATTGATTACCCTGCAGAGTTTAGCGTCATCTGCAAATATTGAAATATTACTCTGTATGCCCCTTACAAGTTCATTAATAAATATGTTAAAAAGAAGGGGGCCCAATACTTACCCCTGTGGTACCTCACTGTTAACAGAGACCCAGTCTGAGTGTTTTCCATTAATAACCACCCTTTGTTTCCTATCACTGAGCCAATTCTTAACCCACATACATATATTTTCCCCTATCCCCATTGTTCTCATTTTATGTATCAACTTTTTGTGTGGAACCGTCTCAAAGGCATTTGAAAAGTCCATATACACAACATCCACTGCATTTCCTTGGTCCAGGCCAGAACTTGCCTCCTCATAAAAACTGATCAAATTAGTTTGACAGGAACGGTCCCTCGTAAACCCATGTTGATATTGGGTCATGAGGTTATTCTTCTTCAGATACTCTAGTATAGCATCTCTTAGGAAACCCTCCAGGATTTTAACCACAGTAGAGGTTAAGCTTACTGGCCTATAATTTCCAAGTTCAGTTTCAGTCCCCTTTCTGAATATTGGCACCAGATTTTCTATACGCCAGTCCTGTGGTACAGACCCTGTTATTATGGAATCTTTAAAGATTAAAAATAATGGTCTATCTATGACGTTACTTAATTCCTGCAGTACTCGCGGGTGTATCCCATCCGGGCCCGGGGATTTGTCAACTTTAGTGATTTTTAGATGCCGCCGTACTTACTACTGGGTTAAGCAAGTGACATTTAATGGAGAATTTTTGTTATCACTAGTAATCATGTTTTCTGTCATGCGATTTTCTTGTGTAAATACGGTTGAAAAAAAATAATTTAGCATATTGGCTTTTTCCTCATCCTCATCCATAATTTATTTCACCCAGACTATTTTTAAGGGGGCCAACACTATCATTTTTTAGTTTTTTACTATTTATGTAGTTAAATAATATTTTGGGATTATTTTTACTTTCTCTGGCAATGATTCTCTCTGTCTCAATCTTTGCTGCCTTGATTTGGTTTTCACAGAATTTATTTAATTTTCTATATTTATTTAATGCCTCATCACTACCTACTTGCTTTAGTTCTCTAAATGCTTTGTTTTTGTCACTTATTGCGCCCCTTACAGCTCTATTTAGCCATAGTGGTTTCCTCCTATTTCTAGCATGTTTATTCCCATAGGGTATATATTGTGCACAGGTCCTATTCAGGATGCTAATAAATGTCTCCCATTTTCTTTGTGTAGCTTTATGTCTCAGGATATTGTCCCAGTTTATTGCACTAAGATAATCTCTCAACCATTGGAAATTTGCCTTCCTGAAGTTTAGTGTCCTTGTAACCCCTCTACTACACATCTTATTAAAGGTTACATGAAAACTTATTATTTTGTGATCACTATTACCCAAGTGACCCCCAACTCGTATATTTGATATGCGGTCTGGCCTGTTGGTTAATATTAGGTCTAGCAGTGCCCCCTTCTTGTTGGGTCCTCAACCAGTTGTGAAAGGTAATTGTCTTTCATACAGTAGTTGTCAAAAACCTATTACCTTTGCTTGAACTACAGGTTTCTGTCCCCCAATGTATTTCAGGGTAGTTGAAGTCCTCCATAATAATGACTTCTCCTTGAGTCGCTGCTTCATCTATTTGCTTTACGAGGATATCCTCCACTGCTTCCATTATTTTTGGAGACTTATAACAAACCCCTATCAGTAATTTATTATTTTTTCCCCCTCCCCTTATCTCCACCCACAGGGACTCTACATTTTCATTAGATTCACATATATCCTCCCGCAAGATGGGTTTTAAGGATGATTTTACATATAAACACACACCCCCCCTTGCTTGTTTGTACGGTCATTTCTGAACAGACTATAGCCCTGTAAATTAACTGCCCAGTCATGGCTCTCGTCCAGCCATGTCTCAGATATCCCCACCATGTCATAATTATTTTCCAACAAAATTAATTCTAATTCCTACATTTTGTTGGTGAGGCTTCTGGCATTAGTGTACAAGCATTTTATGTATCTCTCTGTACCTCTATTCCTTCTTACTTTATTGACTGTTCTAACCCCACCCCCAATTTCTTTATTTGTGCCCAGGTCACTATCTGCACTATCTGCACTATATGCACTATCTTCCCCACCTATAAAATGAATACCCTCCACCCCAATCCCTAGTTTAAACACTCCTCCAACCTTCTAGCCATTTTCTCCCCCAGCACAGCTGCACCCTCCCCATTGAAGTGCAGCCGGTCCCTAGCGTAGAGTCTGCAGCCAACTGAGAAGTCGGCCCAGTTCTCCAGGAACCCAAATCCCTCCTTCCTACACCAGTTCTTGAGCCACTTATTTATCTCCCTAATCTCCCGTTGCCTCTCTGGCATAGAACGTGCTACAGGCAGTATTTCAGAGAATACCACCTTGGAGGTCCTTGCTTTAAGCTTGCAGTCTAATACCCTGAAATCATCTTTAAGGACCTTCCACCTACCTCTAACTTTGTCATTTGTGCCAATGTGCACCATGATCGCTGGGTCCTCACCAGCCCCTCCCAGTAATCTGTCAACCCCATCAGCGATGTGCCGGACTCGAGCGCCAGCTAGGCAGCACACTGTTCGACGATCCCTGTCTTTGTGACAGATTGCCCTATCTGTTCCCCTAATAATTGAGTTCCCCACTACCAGCACCTGCCTGGCCTGCCCTGCTCTCCTATTTCCCCCCTTACTGGAGCTGACACTCCTCCGGCTTTCAGGGGACATGCCTTGCTGCAGCAGTGCTACCCCTGTACCGACACCCCCCTCATCTGCCAACTTTGCAAACTTATTGGGGTGTGCCAGATCAGGACTAGACTCCCTGGCACTCTTCCCTCTACCCCCCTTCTAACTGTCACCCAGCTAGCCGCCACACTGTCCTGCAGCTCCCTACTACCACCCTCCCCCACATCTACCCCAGTGAGCAGCTGCTCAGAGAGCAGCAGACTCCTTTCCATATTGTCAATGGATCTCAGTGTTGCCAGCTGCTCATTTAGATCCAGTACCTGGGCTTCCAAACGCACAACGTGCACACGTCTCGCGCAGCAGTATGCAACCCTGAACGGCTGTTCAAGGATTGCATACATGTGGCAAGATGTACACTGGATAGCATTGCCAATAATGGAGCTCATTTCCTAATGGGGATTGCACTAGACAGAAATGTTAGGTAAAAAGAAATGAAAAGAATTAATAAAATACTGACAGCAATTCAGTCCAAATTCCTCCCTTCCAAACTCCCTGAATCCAAGTCACTGAACAACAAGTCACACACTTACGTCCGTTTGCACTTACACTCCGGTCACACTCAGCTCGTTCACACTCGCTACTTATCCGCTATACACAACATATTGGATAATTATTAGGGCTAATTCACATGACAGATCTTCAAGCCGAAATTTGGCGTGAACAGCCACACCGACATTCTACTGAATATCCACAGTGGCCGCTTCCTTCATTCCTCCCATTAATCTCTTTGGAAGTGTCAGGAATTTCCACACGCACAGAGGGCCGACACCAGGGAGATCACGCAATATCTCACCGTGCCGTAACTCTGTCCGTATTTCGTCCGGAGTCGCGAGCACGCAATCCAGACTACTCTCTACGTAGGTATCGGTAAGCGACCAGTGAGCGTATGGCGCAACACCCTGGGTTCCACAGCCTGGAATCCGTGTTTAACGCCCTCCGTACGTTCACTGTCAGCTTCATGATAGCCCAATTATTAATATTCTCTGCCACCACCGACCGAGTTTGAAATATAATACAGGCCTGGCCGGACCCTTGCATTTTGGTAGCGTATATGGCTTCGGGGAAGGGAACGATTACAGAACAAAAGAAACAGAACTATTAAATTTTATATTTAATTCAAAAGGGAGGCAGTGTTTAGGAAAAATATATACAAGTATGTTACAAAGAAGACATTAAAATACATACGCTGTTACATAAAATAAACAGGGTAAAAAGAAGAAACTTACACTATACGATCATGGAGACGATTCAATATACAGTGCCTACAAGTAGTATTCAACCCCCTGCAGATTTAGCTGGTTTGATAAGATGCAAATAAGTTAGAGCCTTCAAACTGCAAACGAGAGTAGGTTTTATGAACAGAAGCATAAATCTTACAAACCAAAAAGTTATGTTGCTCAGTTGAATTTTATTAAATTTTAAACATAAAAGTGTGGGTCAATTATTATACAACCCCTATGTTTAATATTTTGTGGAATAACTCTTGTTTGCAATTACAGCTAATAATCGTCTTTTATAAGACCTGATCAGGCCGGCACAGGTCTGTGGATTTATCTTGGCCCACTCCTCCATGCAGATCTTCTCCAAGTTATCTAGGTTCTTTGGGTGTCTCATGTGGACTTCATTCTTGAGCTCCTTCCACAAGTTTTCAATTGGGTTAAGGTCAGGAGACTGACTAGACCACTCCAACACCTTGACTTTTTCCCTCTTGAACCAGGCCTTGGTTTTCTTGGCTGTGTGCTTTGGGTCGTTGTCTTGTTGGAAGATGAAATTACGACCCATCTTAAGATCCTTGATGGAGGAGCGGAGGTTCTTGGCCAAAATCTCCAGGTAGGCCGTGCTATCCATCTTCCCATGGATGCGGACCAGATGGCCAGGCCCCTTGGCTGAGAAACAGCCCCACAGCATGATGCTGCCACCACCATGCTTGACTGTAGGGATGGTATTCTTGGGGTCGTATGCAGTGCCATCCAGTCTCCAAACGTCACGTGTGTGGTTGGCACCAAAGATCTCGATCTTGGTCTCATCAGACCATAGAACCTTGAACCAGTCTGTCTCTGAGTCCTCCAAGTGATCATGAGCAAACTGTAGACGAGCCTTGACATGACGCTTTGAAAGTAAAGGTACCTTACGGGCTCGTCTGGAACGGAGACCATTGCGGTGGAGTACGTTACTTATGGTATTGACTGAAACCAATGTCCCCACTGCCATGAGATCTTCCCGGAGCTCCTTCCTTGTTGTCCTTGGGTTAGCCTTGACTCTTCGGACAAGCCTGGCCTCGGCACGGGAGGACACTTTCAAAGGCTGTCCAGGCCGTGGAAGGCTAACAGTAGTTCCATAAGCCTTCCACTTACGGATGATGCTCCCAACAGTGGAGACAGGTAGGCCCAACTCCTTGGAAAGGGTTTTGTACCCCTTGCCAGCCTTGTGACCCTCCACGATCTTGTCTCTGATGGCCTTGGAATGCTCCTTTGTCTTTCCCATGTTGACCATGTCTGAGTGCTGTTCACAAGTTTGGGGAGGGTCTTAAATAGTCAGAAAAGGCTGGCAAAAGAGATCTTTAATCCACACATGTGAAGCTCATTATTCTTGGTGCCTGAACTACTTCTTAATACTTTAGGGGGACCAAACAGAATTCTTGTGGTTTGAGGGGTTGAATAATAAATGACACTCTGAATTAACTTTTAACGTTTAAAAAAAAAAAAAAAAAATTTGCTGCAGTGCATTTCCCACTTCCAGGCTGATCTACAGTACAAATGTCACAATGCCAAGTTAATTCCGCATGTGTCAACCAGCTAAATCTGCAGGGGGTTGAATACTACTTGTAGGCACTGTAGGTGAAGGAGGGGCTCTCCAGTTGGAATATGCTGTTATTGAACAGGACCCGTTGCTTATAATTCTTATTCCCCCCTGGCAATGAGTGCTCCTGTCTTCTCCATGGATTCTCTTATACCTAAGGGGAGATCTGGCCACACGCCCCTTGTGGTGACATCATGTGGGCCGGTCTCCAGCCTGTACATTTTTATTAAAAATGCTGACTTCTGCGATAACTCATCGCTCGTTGATCGCAGAAGCGTGCAAACTACGCCATTTTTTCCCTTATGATTTTATCTTTATTTAGATATCACACATCACATAACTGCAGTCTGCCATTCTGGTGTTTTTGCGCTATAGCTCCCTGATTTTGGTTACAGCCATGAAAAACTACCTATACATTCCTGGGCTGATTTGGTCACTACACATATGGGTCCCGTTACTGTCGGACGTATGGAACTCATAATATTTCATAGTTCATATTGGAGTCGATCTGGCTATGGCTGGTGGCCGGGAATTGTTGTGAGTGCCTTTCAACTTAAGGAACCATTTCCTCTTTCCTCCAAACTCTGGCCTGGGAGAAGGTGTCAATCTATCTCAGGTCTGTGTTAAGAGGAAATACATTTGCATAAGCTATTTCCCAGGCGTGTGCTAATTGGGGCCTTTGTGCTGAGCAGAAGGGGAAAGCTTGGTGCTGACAAGTGGTGATAATTTGCAGTAAGACACTGTATGATTGTCATCTCTGGACAAACACAACAGCAGAGGGCATGGGAGAAAGGGCTAATATTCTGTTAATATGTCCGTGACATTAATATTTTCCTGACAGGGAGACAGTGATGAGGATTACGGAATGGGGGTGTTTTAGCCACAGGACCTTTCCACACCAAAATTCTGATTGAAAATATGCTGTGTGAGCTGGCCCTTATAATCGAGCGGCTGCACGCATGCCCAATCACCTGCTCCACTCATTTCAGGGGGCGATGAGATTTATGTGGGCCATGTTCTTGTGATCATTGTGGGGTCTCAGAAGTAGAGCTCCCACTGATCCCGAGAACAGAGGCCCCGTAACTCTAACCACCCACAGAAATTAACATAGCGTCTGGTTAGACATGATTGCAGCAGCTCGATTAATTTGACTGGGAGTTCCATAAATAGCTGGAACTCCCAGCATGCATGCATGACGCGCCCCCTGGGGCCGTGGGGTACTCTATGCGGGGCCGGTCGGTGCAGGGGATGTCACAGTGGCAGTGACCCGGTCCGTGACCCAGGGCGGTCAGTAAAAGGAGATTATAGTTTTTATAGTTTAATGTTCGTGACGCCACCTGTGGTATGCGGCTATATGGAGACGCCGCAGTGGTGCAGATCCTCTGGAGCTGATGGTGATGCAGCAGAGTTGGGACAGCTCTCCACATGCAGAGCTAAGCTCCAGAGCAATGCAGGGATGATTTGATGAGGTAGATGTGGCTGTGCGATGTGGTGCAGGGGATGGCGCAGATAATAATTCTAGGACACAGTGTGGTGCAGTCTTCAAGGTTTACTCACAGTTGTTAGACTCCAGGTTCCCAGCGCCAGGATAACCTCCCACGCCATGTTTACCAAGGCAGGGGTTCAGCAAACTCCCAGGTGTTTCATGAGTACATAACGGGACCCCATTCTGTGTGCCTTCCTCGGTCGTCTTCCTGCGCTGGCTCTCACCCTTCTGTCCTGCGCCTCGCAACCAGTGTCCCAAGCCAGTAGCCTCTGATCTTGCGGGCAACGTGTAGTCCCCTGAATCCTATGCGGTTACCTTTTTAGCGATTTAGTTGCGGTTGTGAGCAACTGCACTCTGAAAGTACAGAAGCCTCTGGTTTCTAGCTGAGCCTTGTAGTTATCCACTAGTTAGGGGCCCGTCCCCTTTGTGGCCTGGTCCCTCCACATTCCTGCAGATTCGGGTGCACGGGTGGCTTCCTGCACTTCCAGTGCCCCAGCGATTCCTTCACTTCTGGAGCCATCCTCCACTCCCTTCCTCTTCCAACCAGTCCTCCTGGGCCTCTCGATCTAGGCCCTCTCCTCCTGAGCAGAGCTCCTACAGAGTTCCTGCTCCCAACACTCTCTCTTCAGACTGACCCCACTGAACTGAACTGACTGTCTCAAGATGGTTCCCTTTTGTACTCCTACTGAAGTGCTCCCCTGTACTTCTTCCTCCACCCACACCCACTACTTGGTTCCCCCTCACTTGGTTCCCCCCACTTTCAACCAGGGACAGGGCTCAGCATAAGCCAGTGCATCTTGCCCCGCCTGCTGGTCTGGAATGGTTTAGTGTTGTGGGTGGGTCCTGGGCAGTACTCCCTCCTTACCTGAGAGTGGGATACCACACCTCTGGGTGAGATGCAGTACCGCTGTGGCGACTGAACCCTCAGGGGCGCCACACATGTCTGACCAGCCGCTAGGTTCATTTCAGGGAGTGGTCGAGTATTTTTTTTTGTAATTTCTTCATAGACTGTGAAAGATTCGAGGGGTGGAGGCAGAGCTGGGTGGAGTCTCAAAGGGGCCCAAAAATGTTGCCAGTATGGAGCCCTGAAATTCTAGGTGGCAGCTCTGCCTGAGGTGCATGGTTCCACAACTATTAGAGGCCTGATGGACCATTTTTCTAAGTTACTGTATCTCATTTAGTTCCATTACCTGGACTTCCATCTGTTTCACAGCTAGGCCATGTGTTCTTCAAAGAAATTTTTTTGTTCCTTCCAGCTTGTATAGTGTCTGACCATAGTGTGCAATTTGTTTCCAGGTTCTGGATGGCACTTTGCAAGACTCTGAACATTTCTTCAGATTTCTTCTCTGCCAATCAAATCCAAAGTAATGGGCAAACTGAGAGAATCAATTAGTCCAAGGAGAGATACCTATAGATTTTCAAAATAATTGTCTGTATTTGCTATCTTGGTCCAAATTTTTTCACAACTATTCAGGTCCTGAATCTTCTGGGAAATCTCTCTTTGTCACAGTTAATGGGTAAGAGCTTCATCTTACCCTGCCAATTGTATCTAAGAGTAAACTTGATGTTGTGAACAGTATGTCTCAGGAAATTCATGACATCTGGACTGAGGTGCAATCCAATTTGGCCACAGTCATGGTTAAAGGGAAGAAAAGTGCTGATGAACACCATCAACCAGTTCCCAACATCTGCCATGGTGATAAGGATTGCAATAAAGGTGTCTGGACAGATAAAGAGCGCAATAGGGTCTTATCCGGGTTAGCCATAAGCAAAACAAGTGGCTTTCCCTCCTTCGAATGTGGACTGGACCAGAGGTCAGGCTGTGAACCTGTACACCATGTCATTAGACACGTTCTTGTCAAATGTGTAGTCAAAGCGGAAGGCCTGGTTCTCCAGGTACTTGGTCAGATCCACCTTCAGCTTCAGGACCAGGACAACACTCTTACTGGGGACAGAAATCTCTTTCTTACCCAGTTCTTGTTTGTTCAGTGGCCTTTTCCTGACGCACACACAGATCCATTCCTCTTCTGCCAGGTTGTTCATGCTGAGTCTCTGACAATCTAGAGTTGCTCTGAATTCTTTGATCATTTTCCCAAATTCCCAGTTTGGGACGCTGGTGCGTGCTCGCTGCTCCTCTCGTTTACTTTTCATTTTTTCCATTTCTTTCACTATATTGGATTCTCTTCTACCTTGGCTCTTCACATTAGAGCAGGTGGAGTCGTCGGCGGTCTCCGTCACTCACGGTAGAAACTGGTGCTCGCCGATGTTGCTCAGTTTGGTGGATCGCATTCTTACACCAGCATTGAGGTTGGGCTGCTTGACGGGCTGCGGCGTCACCTCCACCTCCATCTCCTGGTCTGCCAGGAGAGTCTCAGGAATAGCGGTCATCCTGGTGGAGCATCCTCGCAGAGCTGTCGGTGCTCCACTCTCCACAGAGTTCAGTGCACACACTTCCTTGTTTGCAGGAATCCGGAAAACTGTTTTTCTTTTTGAATTCTGGGAGGCCTCGTTCCACTGCAGGAGCATGTTCTCCTTCACACTGGGCAACTTGTACATCGCTTCCAGTAACTCCGGATTCACTGTCCCCACATCCACAAATGAGATCTCCTTCCCTTTAGATGTGCTGCCTTCTTTCCATTCCATGTGCACAGACAGTCGGTCCGGGTCAACAGACGTGATATTCGCACTGTGAACTACCAAGCTACTCCGCATAATCTTGATAACAAGGAAGTTCACCAGTTTTCTCGACAACAGCTCCATGACGATTCACCGACAGCGCACAGGCAACAACAAGCAAGAAAAAGAATGGGAAAGATGTGTGGAGAGATCCGTGTGACAGCATGCACAGTGTCTGCTGCCTGTCCCTGCCTCGTCTGGTAACAGCTGTCGCCGCTCTGCAGTGTAGTAGAGGGGAGAGAGCCTTTAAGAGAACTCTTACATGATGCTTCAAAGATGGAGAGAGACTGCCATCTGCTGGCCAGACACAGTCAAGCGGAACCAAGATATACAAGAGAAGTTGAAGGGAGAGCAGATTTAGACGCTGGACCCGTTCAGGTGACTTCCAGGAAGGAGTTCCTGGAGATAAGAGGCCAGCACGCCAAGCCTGAGGAGTTTTTGGCGCCAAGCAGCAGAGAGGAGCAGATGTGCTCCCTGCATGCTGAGAAGCCCCGCGTGGCAGGCATAAGCCAGAGGCCTGTGAGGTGCCACAGCCGGGCGCCGGTGGAAGAGCTCCGGATCCCTCACAAATGTGACCTGAGTGCTGTGCCTGCTGAGGAGAGTCGGAACCTGCTTGCAGTGCTGAGTGAGTTCGCGGAACCCGACGTCGCCCGCTGACAGACGAGGTCTGGACCCCCCTATCCAAGGCTTGAGAGAGTGCCCCCAACAGCCAGAAAGAGAGGAGTTGGGAGACGGCTGCGCCAGGAAAGTCACGCCAGTGAAAGCAGAGGAGCTGCATACGTGAACAGGACCGTCACTTCCACTGTTCACTCACAGTACCAGGGCCAGCTGGGTTTAGGTACTCAGGTTGGGAGGGGAACGGTTGGGGAGGAAAAAGCTAAACTTGCTTTAATTGATTTTGTCCGGAATAGACTTTCGGCCTAGCGGGAATAACCGGTGACCCCCGCTAGGGCCATATACAGAGATAAAGAACTGACGTGGTGACTCCCCTGACTGGGTGTACCACATTACTTTGAGAGACTTCGTACTTTGCTAATATTTCAAATTACCGCTCAATACCCTTGGTGCTATCCCCTTGCTCAGAATACCTCCGGGCTGTGTAAGGGCTATTTGACCAAGAAGGAGAGTGATGGGGTGCTACGCCAGATGACCTGGCCTCCAGTCACCAGACCTAAACCCAATCGAGATGGTTTGGGGTGAGCTGGACCGCAGAGTGAAGGCAAAAGGGCCAACAAGTGCTAAGCATCTCTGGGAACTCCTTCAAGATTGTTGGAAGACCATTTCCGGTGACTACCTCTTGAAGCTCATCAAGAGAATGCCAAGAGTGTGCAAAGCAGTCATCAAAGCAAAAGGTGGCTACTTTGAAGAACCTAGAATATAAGACATATTTTCAGTTGTTTCACACTTTTTTGTTAAGTATATAATTCCACATGTGTTAATTCATAGTTTTGATGCCTTCAGTGTGACTGTACAATTTTCATAGTCATGAAAATGCAGAAAAATCTTTAAATGAGAAGGTGTGTCCAAACTTTTGGTCTGTACTGTATATATAAAATGTTTATAATCATCTCCGAATGTCCTTGCCTGGTGTCTCTGTGCGTTGCATTCTGGCACCTGCATTACAGCAGCACCGTGACCCTCTGCTCAACTGCAGATTTGTAAAAGTCATAGGAGGATTATAATGAGGGCAATTTGGGCTACCGGCCGGGGCCTGTGTCTCCGGGGGCCCCGAGGCTCCCCATGAATTGCCCCCATTATAATCCACAATCTCATGTGTGTTATCATCGGAGCGCGCCGCGGCCGCAGGCTGTGATGCTGGGCCCGCCCTGAACATGACGTCACACAGAGCAGGACCCAGCAAACACAGCAAGGGCACGTCTGTTCAAAAGCTGTGACTCATGCGCTGACTGGTCTGCCGAAGAGGAGCCGCTCCACCTCCCTCGCTCCCCTGCCTGAGCTGAGTAGCTGAGCAAGCCAGCTTGTTATGATCTTCTATATAGGCTGGCAGTGCTGCAGTTAGCTCCTCCCCATGAGCGCCCTGATGGGTCCACACTGGACTTTGCGTTCTAGTGAGCTGCTGCAACAGATATTGTGCCTAGACTGTGCCCGGCCCAGACCAATCATCATCAGGCTCATATGTAAGTGCTGATGGAGCCAATTTAGTTTTTTTTTTTTTATGAATTGCAACATATAATGTTACTGTGGGAGTGGAGTGGATGTGAGGGGAATAGGGGGAGCTGATTTGGGGTAGTGGGGTGGGGGGCACTTGTGTACTGAGATTATGTGCAATCTCATGTCATAGTTGCTGTCTGGGAAGGGGGGAGATAGGGAGGTAGGGGCATATTATATTTACAGTTTAGAACTTATAATAAGCCCCTGCCTGATAGTATAACAAGCACCCATACAGTAACTACGGCTGTTATGATCTGCTAAAAGAACTAAGGAAAGATAGGAAAACTGTCCCTACAATAGGACTAAGCTGATTCCCTACGAAGTAGCGGGCGACCTGTTCCTTGTGAACAGACCCGCTGTAACATACCTGGCGGCGTCCTTGCATAGTGGTCCATCTCCCACTGTGCAAGAGCTCGCACTTGATTTCCAGTCCAGACTGCCACTCTGACTTCTTTCCATACTGTCTGCTTTGCTCTGCTCTGGCTGCTTAGGGGCCACGCCCGCTGAGCTTCCTGTTTCTTGTAGCTGCTGCAGACACACCCCTAATGCGTCCTCAGCCTATTGCTGTCTGTCACCTGGTATTTAAACCAGCTCCTCCTTGGAATCCATGCCTGAGCATCTCGTTCTGTCAGTTGGCTTCTTGTCACTGATGTGCCAGGTCCTGTCTATGTTTCCTGCCTTGCTGTATCAGTTCCCGTGTCTGAACTGTGTCCTGTCTGTGCACTCTAGCCAGCTGTCTTTCTGCCTTTCCTGGAAGCTGTAATTCCAGGCCCGTGTGAACACGCTCTTAGCCTGTTCCTTCTGCCCTCTAGGGGCCTCATACCTAGACCTGTTGTCTGTGTCTTTTCCCAGTGTCTGTTCCTGCCCTAACTATCTTCCAGCCTGTTTCCCATTTCTCTCTACACCCATATCTTCCCTTTTTCTGCAAAGTCTGAACTCATACCTAACTCCTGCTCGTTGTCACTGTACTTCCGTTTGTGAGTTTGTGGTCCACTCACTACTTCACTGCAAGTATCTTGTGTGTATCTGGTTCTGCCTTTCCATTCCAGTCTGTTCCATGTGAACAGAGCCCTGTCCCCTCTGCTCTGCCTTGCTCGCCGCTCCGGCGGTTTCTGCCCGCTCTGCCTTGTTCACCGCTCCGGCGGTTCTTGCCCGCTCTGCCTTGCTCACCGCTCCGGCGGTTCTTGCCTGCTCTGCCCTGCTCACCGCTCCGGCGGTTCTTGCCTGCTCTGCCTTGCTCACTGCTCCGGCAGTCTCGCTCTGCTCTGCCCCTTTGCTCACTGCTCTGGCAGTCCCGCTCTGCTCTGCCCCTTTGCTCACTGCTCCGGCAGTCTCACTCTGCTCAGCTCCGGCAGTCTCGCTCTGCTATGTCCCTTTGTTCACTGCTCCGGCAGTCTCGCTCTGCTCTGCCCCTTTGTTCACTGCTCCGGCAGTCTCACTCTGCTCTGACCCTTTGCTCACTGCTCCGGCAGTCTCGCTCTGCTCTGACCCCTTGCTCACTGCTCCGGCAGTCTCGCTCTGCTCTGACCCTTTGCTCACTGCTCCGGCAGTCTCACTCTGCTCTGACCCTTTGCTCACTGCTCCGGCAGTCTCGCTCTGCTCTGACCCTTTGCTCACTGCTCCGGCAGTCCCGCTCTGCTCTGACCCTTTGCTCACTGCTCCAGCAGTCCCGCTCTGCTCTGACCCTTTGCTCACTGCTCCGGCAGTCTTGTCCTGCTCCACTCTTGCTCACCGTTCCAGGCGGCCTCGTCCTGCTCTACTCTCGCTCACCGCTCCAGGCGGTCTCGTCTTGCTCTGCTCTTGCTCGCCGCTCCGGGCGGCCTCACTCTGCTGTGTTTGTCCACCGCATCTGCGGTTCTGTCCCTGAGTCCCAGTCTGTACTGGGTCCTATCCACTCTGTGCTCGAACCTGTCGTACCTGCCAGTACCTCCCTGCCTGCATACCAGTCGTGCTTGCCTGCATCCACCCGTCTGCATACCAGCCATGTCTGCCTATACCCACCAGTCTGTGTGCCAGCCTAACCTGCCTGTTCCTGTATTCCCCGGTGTGGGTCAACAGCAGTGTCCGGGGTCTGACCTGGAGTAGCACCTGGTCCCTCTGCTCAGTTCCTCCTTGGTGCACTGGCGTCGTATGCCGTCGTGCGACCTTGGTCGGATCGGGTGGATACTTAGTTACGCCCCTCTAGGCATTCACTCTCCGGTACGGTCCAGTGGAATCACTACATATACACGCACACGCCAGTCAGTCCGGGCGTGTGCATTACACCCGCCTTCATCCTCAGCTAGTCTGAACGCAGACCTATAGATATAAGGGAGGGGTCCCTAAAAGTAATAAGGACTGTGACAAAATTGGACACCTCCTAGCAGAAGTTGTAGCGGAGCAAAAAGACAAACAGACAAAAATACTTAGAGGTCCAAGGACCAAGCAAACTATAGAGTTAGGTACAAAGCACCTGGCTAGATAAAGAGTCAAAGTAACACTGAAGTCCAGCAAAGCCAGAAGGGCGGAGCTGGAATAAATAGGCAGCAGGTCAAGTGACCACAAAATAGAAAAAAACTAACAGGAGGGTTCTAACAGTACCCCCTCTTCTATGAGGATCCTCCGGATCCTCCAGGCCCAGGCCTATCAGGAAACCTCCTGTGAAAGACATCATCTGCCCTTACCCAGGAGTTATCCTCAGGACCGAAACCTTTCCAAGCGACGAGATACTGCAATCTCCCTCTATGCCTTCTGGAATTCAGGATACGAGAAATTTCATATTCACCGTCTTCCACCACCGGAGGAATTGTGACAGTGGCAAACATGAAACACCGAATTAATCTTCCAGGAGGAGGGAACCTCCAACTTAACAGCAGACTGGTTAACCACCTGAAGCACCTTAAATGGTTCCACAAACTTCGGACTCAATTTCTTAGAAGGAATCCTCAACCGCAGATTCTTTGAGGACAACCAAACCATGTCACCAACAGTAAACAAAACCTCTTGACGTTTCCTGTTAAAATACTTCTTAGACTTTTTGTTAGCCTCTTGAAGGTTACAACGTACATCAGTCCAAACTCTCTCCAAATCACCGGAAAAATTCTCCTCCTCCGGCACAGCCAACACCAATTTGGAGAACGAACCAAACGACGGATGTCTCCCAGTACAAAAAAAAAAACGGAGAACACCCAGCAGAAGAGGATGTATGGTTGTTAAGAGCAAATTCAGCAAGTGGCAGAAACTCAGACCACCCCTCTTGATTGTCTGCCACAAAACAACGCAAAAACTGCTCAACATCCTGGTTCTTTCTTTCTGTCTGTCCATTAGACTCAGGATGATACCCAGATGAAAATGACAAATGGACTCCCAACCTGTCACAAAAGGCACGCCAAAAACGAGCCTCAAACTGAGGTCCCCTATCAGAAACAATGTCGGTGGGAACGCCATGGAGTCTGACAATTTCCTTGACAAAAGCCTTAGTGAGTGTCTTAGCGCTGGGTAGTTTAATGAAAGGAACCAAGTGACACATCTTGCTAAAACGATCCACGACCACCCAGATGACAGTGAAACCCTCGGACACAGGAAGGTCAGTAATAAAATCCATTGCAAGATGCGTCCAAGGTGCACTAGGAACCTCCAGAGGGCAAAGCAACCCCGCAGCAGGAGCATGTGAAGCCTTTGATCTAGCACACACCGTACATTGACGCATCCATTTAATGATTTCCTTCTGCCACCCAGGCCACCAAGAACTGCAACCTACCAGTCTCTTAGTCTCAGAAATTCCTGGATGACCTGCCAACCGAGACTCATGATACTCCACAAATAACTCTCTCCTAAAGGTTCTAGGTACAAACAACCTCCCATGGGGAGTGTTAGATGGGGCATCCTCCTGGGCTTTCAGAATCCCATCTTCCAAAATGGAATCCAATGCTGCTATCACAACTCCTTCCTGTAAAATGCTCTCCTCCTCCTCGGTACCAACCATGGGAGAAAAGCTGCGAGATAAAGCATCATCTTTAACATTCTTAGTTCCCTGGGATGTAAGTAACAGAAAAATTAAACCGCGAAAAAAACAGTGCCCACCTAGCATTCAAGCGCTTGGCAGCATCTAGATAGATCAGATTCTTATGATCAGTGAAAACCTGAATGGGAAATTTAGCACCTTCCAAGAAATGACGCCAGTGTTCAAATGCGAGTTTGATAGCCAGCAATTCCCGATTACCAACATCGTAATTAAGTTCGGTTTCAGAAATTTTTTTTTAAAAAAAAGCGCAGGGATGAACCCCATCCTTGTTCTCCTGAGACAAAACCGCACGGACCCCCACCGAAGAAGCATCAACCTCGATCAAAAAAGGCTTGGTCTCATCAGGCTGCATAAGGATGAGCCCAGAACTGAACCTCTCCTTGAGATGCACAAAAGCTTTAATGGCCTCAGTAGTCCACTGGACCGTATTCTCACCTTTCTTGGTGAGATCGGTCAGCGGCTTAACAATTATAGAAAAATTCTTAATGAATTTTCTGTAATAATTGGCGAAACCCAAAAATCTCTGCATCGATTTTAAACCGATAGGCCTAGGCCATTCCTGCACAGCCTGAACCTTCACCGGGTCCATCTCAAAAGCCCTCGCTGGAGATAATGTAGCCCAAAAAACTAATTCTCTGCACAGCGAACTCGCATTTCTCCAGCTTAGCAAAAAGTGAATTGTCACTTAATAACTGCAATACCTCACGTGCGCTCTGCCAATGAGACTCCAGATCTGGCGAATAAATCAAAATGTCATCCAAATACACCACCACATTCTTACCAATCAAAGGTCTCAGGATGTCATTAATAAGGTTCTGAAAAAACGCTGGTGCATTGGTAAGACCAAAAGGCATAACCAGATTCTCAAAATGACCCACCGGAGTGTTAAAAGCAGTCTTCCATTCATCACCCTCCTTCATTCGCAACAAATTGTATGCCCCTCGGAGATCAATTTTAGAGAACCACTTGGCCCCCACTAACTGGTTAAACAAGTCAGGAATTAACGGCAGTGGGTAGGAATTGCGTACGGTAATTTTATTAATTTCGCGAAAGTCCAGACATGGACGTAAACCGCCGTCTTTTTTTTTTACAAAAAAAAATCCAACAGCCACAGGTGACTTAGAAGGTCTAATGTGACCAGCAGCCAAGCTCATCTGTATGTATTCCTCCAAGGCTTTTCTTTCAGGGATAGTAAGATTAAATAAGCGACTCTTGGGAAGAGTAGCTCCAGGAACAAACTCAATGGTGCAATCATAGTCCCTATGAGGAGGTAACATTTGCGACTCCTCGTCTGAAAAAATCTTCCTAAAATCCTGAATAGGTACAGGTAATTCCCCTCTTTCCACAGCAGCAATGCGACCGTTACAACATTTATCATAACACTTAGGACTCCAAGATTTAATCTCATTAGTAGACCAGTCCAGTAAAGGATTGTGCAATTTTAACCAAGGCAAACCTAACACTACTGGAGAAGGTAAATTATTTAATACCACTAAATCCAAATTCTCTTGGTGAATACCATTAATAGTGAAGGGAAATTCAGAAACCTTGTGAGTAACACATTTCAAAGTAGTATTATCAACAGCAACCACAGAAATAGGAGATGACAAAGGTTTAGGTTCCAATGAGGTACTCCCTGAAAGAAATACTCCCTTAGAGTTTAAACAAGCAATACAGGCGTAACTGACCTTTATTTTTCTTTGTTTAACAGAAGCTCACAATTCTTAACAAAATGGTCAGATTTACCACAGTAAAAACACAATCCCTTGGAAAACCTGCGGTCTTTTTCCTGAGAGTGGAGTGGCATCGCCCCAATCTCCATCGGTTCTCCGTCGTCCGAGCAGACCCTCTGATGACTAGGAGCTGCCATAGCAGGAGTTTTCCCCTCATTAACCCTGGCACGCAGTCTCCTGTCCACCCGTATAGCTAATTGCATGGCTTCTTGCAGGTTTCCAGGTGCAGGGAAAGCAATCAGCAGATCCTTAACCCTTCCACTACTACCAGCAAGAAACAAACATTTTAACGCCGAATCATTCCATCTCACTTCAGAAGACCACCTTCTGAAGTGTGTACAATAATTTTCAACATCACCTGACCCCTGCTTTAAACGTCTCAGTTGTGTCTCAGCAGAAGAGACTCGATCAGGATCGTCATACAACAACCCCATAGCAGAAAAAAAAATTTCCACTGATCTAAAACACGGATCATTAGGTTGGAGAGAAAAGGCCCATCCCTGTGGTTCCTTGCGCAAAAGTGACATGATAAACCCAATGCGCTGTGATTCATTCCCAGAGGACCTGGGTCTCAAACGAAAATATAATAAACAAGCATTTTTAAAGGAAAAAAAGTCTTGTTGTTTACCATAAAAAAAATCAGGCAGTCCTACCTTCGGTTCAACAAAATGCGCTCCAGGACAGCTACTCACGTGTTGCTGGAGCTCGGCCACCTCAAGAGACAATCCCTGTAGGCATTGAGCCAATTCCTGAACAGACACCATGCTGATCTCCGGATCTCGTTCCTTAGGATTTTTTCTTTTGATTTTGGGCTGGACTTACTGTTATGATCTGCTACAAGAACTAAGGAAAGATAGGAAAACTGTCCCTACAATAGGACTAAGCTGATTACCTACGATGCAGCGGGCAACCTGTTCCTTGTGAACAGACCCGCCTTCGTCCTCAGCTAGTCTGAACGCAGAACTATAGATATAAGGGAGGGGTCCCTAAAACTACTAAGGACTGGGACAAAATTGGACACCTCCTAGCAGAAGTTGTAGCGGAGCAAAAAGACAAACAGACAAAAATACTTAGAGGTCCAAGGACCAAGCAAACTATAGAGTTAGGTACAAAGCACCTGGCTAGATAAAGAGTCAAAGTAACACTGAAGTCCAGCAAAGCCAGAAGGGCGGAGCTGGAATAAATAGGCAGCAGGTCAAGTGACCACAAAATAGAAAAAAACTAACAGGAGGGTTCTAACAATGGCATGAGCTGCACTGTGTCTAAAGGGGTTGTCCGGTCTAAATCTACAAGTCTGCCGTGACTCTATGTGGCTACAGACATGTGACTCCTTACATTGCGCACACTGTGAGGATTCACCATTGCCCGTATCGGCGAGTATGCGAATATTAAGCTTGGATATTTATGAGTCTTTTCGGTTGATTGAGAACATAGTTGTTGATCAATAATAAAAACAATCCTCTAAAATACAACTTGCCTAATAATTCTGCACACAGTGTAATGTCCATTCCTTGTGTTCTTTAGCCCAAACAAGTCTCTTCTGCTTGTTGCCTGTCCTTAGCAGTGGTTTCCTAGCAGCTATTTTACCATGAAGGCCTGCTGCACAAAGTCTCCTCTTAACAGTTATTGAAGAGATGTGTCTGTTGCTAGAACTCTGTGTGGCATTGACCTGGTCTCTAATCTGAGCTGCTGTTAACCTGCGATTTCTGAGGCTGGTGACTCGGATAAACTTATCCTCAGAAGCAGAGGTGACTCTTGGTCTTCCTTTCCTGGGGCGGTCCTCATGTGAGCCAGTTTCTTTGTAGCGCTTGATGGTTTTTGCAACTGCACTTGGGGACACTTTCAAAGTTTGCCCAATTTTTCCGACTGACTGACCGTAATTTCTTAAAGTAATGATGGCCACTCGTTTTTCTTTACTTAGCTGCTTTTTTCTTGCCATAATACAAATTCTAACAGTCTATTCAGTAGGACTATCAGCTGTGTATCCACCGGACTTCTGCACAACACAACTGATGGTCCCAACCCCATTTATAAGGCAAGAAATTCCACTTATTAAACCTGACAGGACACACCTGTGAAGTGAAAACCATTTCCGGTGACTACCTCTTGAAGCTCATTAAGAGAATGCCAAGAGTGTGCAAAGCAGTCATCAAAGCAAAAGGTGGCTACTTTGAAGAACCTAGAATATAAGACATATTTTCAGTTGTTTCACACTTTTTTGTTAAGTATATAATTCCACATGTTTTAAATTAATAGTTTTGATGCCTTCAGCGTGAATGCACAGTTTTCATAGTCATGAAAATACAGAAAAATCTTTAAATGAGAAGGTGTGTCCAAACTTTTGGTCTGTACTGTATATATAATGTTCATTACATATTATCTGCTCACCTATAGAGGATACCTGGTCAGGTACAGTAGTGGTCGGGCTACATAGGGAAGGTCGACGTGGAGCAGGGGCGCCATACCGAACCTAGGGCGCCAACCTCCGCTGTCAGGAAGGGAATTGTGAAGGGCAAAACTAGTCCTTATCTCCCCTCATTTCTGCTCTTTTTTAAATCACTGTATTTCTGTGCAAATGTGTGTGCATTTCTGTCTTTATGTATTGGGGTTTTAAATTAACTAATTAATGAAATAATTTTTTATGTTTTTTTTTGTTATGGTTTACAAGAATATGGGCCTCGGTTGATCGCTTTGGTTGTTGATTGAGGGGGCTCATACTGTATATAGGGGGATGTCAGCATACTTGATTGTGCTCTATATTAAGTCATACAATTAATATAAATAAATCATTATAATTAATATTGAGCAAAATTAATTTCAGCCTAGTCGTTCAGCCTCCACAACAGTCACTGTCTATCATCACTGCTCTATTATGTATAGTGCTGTGTTATGTATAGTGCTGTACATAAGGGAAAAATTTGCGCGGTGCGCTATGTACGCCACTGTCTCTCTCTGTCATTTTTCATCTACATATGTGCACCAGAGCACCTGTGTGTTACATGACCTATCACATGATCAATCAAAGGGGATCATGTGACATGTCACATGACACATCGGGTACCTGGGGGGGCCCACACCTTCTAAACTGCCCGGGGCCCTGGCTACTCTTAATCCACCCCTGGTAAAAGTCACAACCTTTTTGTTAGTTTGGAAAGATATAGGCTGCTGCACAGTCACAATGGTATATCATGTAGAAGCTGGTGAAAAAGTGGGGGTAAATCTGTGCTGCTAATGGTATCAAATACAGAGAGAGAACATAGAAATTCAAATGCGGTTTTTATTCGATGCGTTTCGAAGCACACCTACTTCTTCCTCAGGACAAGCCACAGAGATCTCACAGAGATCCCCCACTTATTCTCCAGCTTCTACATGGTGATAAGGATTGGTTTTCCACCAAAAATACTCACTCTAAGAAAATGGCTCCTAAATTCATTGGTCCATTCAAATTATTAAGCAAACTAATCCGGTCATTTTCAGTTTGATACTGCCTTCTGTTTTGAATGACTTTCATGTGTCCTTGCTTCATCTTTGGTTCTCAATATAGTCTCCTCTTCTATGCAGTCAGCTCGTATTAATGCTGCTAATTCTGACATGGAGAATGAGATTAACCAAATTCTGGACTGTAACAATGTTAGTAGGAATTTATTCTACTTGATTGACTTGAACGGATGCAGTTCCAAAGAAAGATGCTGGGTTTCTAAAAAGTAGTAATAGAACATGGCACTCCTGAAAGCAGGTGCACAAGTAGGAGCCTGTAGCGTCGGCGTCCCTGCCCTCTGCTAGGCAGGGACGCTGTTCCCCTCACCTCTCCGCTCCGAGCCCGGCGTCCTCCTCCCGCTCTGCTGGCAGCGCGCGCTCCTTCCCGGCCACGGTGCTTAGGGCGCGGCGTCCTAAGGAGTCCCCGGTCAATGGCCGGAGGACTTCACCATATATAAGGCACCTCCTCCAAAATGGAGGTGCCCGAGCAATGTTGTTGCACTGTTCACTACTCTGCTTCAGCCCTCAGGTCCCGTTTCCAGTTACCTGCCAGTTACCTGCCAGTTTCCTGCCAGATTGCTGTCTGATTCCTGCCTGTTATCCGCTTACCTGCTTGCTAGCCTGAGGTCCGACGGTCTGCCTTCCGACACCTGTCAGTCTGTCTATGGACCAGCTTGCCCGCTCACCTGGGAGCGCCCACCTGCTACCCGCCTGCTAGCCTACCTGGAGGTTCCGCCGTCACGTGCTGTGACCACCTGCCAGTCCAGAGGCTCTTGCCCGCTCACCTGGGAGCGCTCATCTGCTACCTGCCTGTTAGCCTACCTGGAGGCTCCGCCGTCACATGCTGTGACCACCTGCTTATCCAGAGACTCTCGCCTGCTCACCTGGGAGCACACATCTGCCATCTGCCTGCTAGCCTACCTGGAGGCTCAGCCGTCACAGGTCGTACCTACCCTTTACCCAGAGACTGTCCCGGTCACTTGCCGTGACCTTCTGCCCGTTCACCCAGAGACTGCCCCGGTCACTTGCCGTGACCTCCTGCCCGTTCACCCAGAGACTGTCCCGGTCACTTGCCGTGACCTCCTGCCCGTTCACCCAGAGACTGCCCCGGTCACTTGCTGTGACCTCCTGCCCGTTTACCCAGAGACTGTCCCGGTCACCTGCTGTGACTACCTGCCTGTCTTCCCTGGTCGCCACCCGCTTCCTTACAAGGACCGCCCCCTTGTATAAGTTGCTCAGAGGTTCCGCCTCCCAGACCCGTTACAGAGCCCATTACGCAGTATAATATCTATGAAGAACTTGGTACTCAGATGATGTAGAGCAAAGATGATTTATTTGCAATCCACAGTGAACATAAATGACGTTTCGGTCTCAGTTTAGACCTTCTTCAAATATACAGATTGCCATAGATTTATATACAGTAGCGACCAAAAGTTTTGCATTTTTTTTAAAAAATTGTGATTACTTCTGTCTGGTTGTTGTGATGCAATTTTCCCTGGTGAATTAGTAAACCAGAAGCAAATGGATGTCAGCTATACGGAAGAAAATTGTGTTTGACATTGTTTTATTCCTTTATGTATTAGTTTTCAACATTTGCTGGGCCAAATGTTTTGCATATTTTGTCATGGGTAGTCGAATTTTGCCTAAAAAAACCTTTTCTTTGTATGTGTTTTTAGGTTAAAACATGGCAAAGACAAGGCTAAATTTATCACCGGATGTCAGGAAACTTTTTATTCTGAGAGTGAAGTCAGGCAAAAGCCAAAAGGTAGCTATGGAATTCAACTGTTCTCAGAGTCAAGTGTCACATATATTAAAGAAAGAAAAATAAGATAATGGAACAGCTGACAAACCTAGAAATGGACGAACATGGAAAACTTCCTCAAAAGTTGACCACAATATTAAGAAAAAGTCAGTATCTGATGTCCATAAAAGTGCTGTACAGATTTCGTACGAAATGAACGAAGAATATGGGGTCAAAGTGAGTCACCAAACTGTGGGGCGGCGGCTAAGAGCAGTAGGGTTGAATGCATGAGTTCCAGTTAAGAAGTCTTTCATCTCTTCAAAGAACCGGAAGGTCCCATTTAAGTTTGCCAAAAAACTCAGCCAATGGAAAGGGACGGATTGGTCTAAGGTGTTGTGGTCATATGAATCCAAGTTCAATCTGTTTGGTAGTGATGACAAGCACTATATATATACCGCCCAATTGGAAAATGACAAGCACTATATATATACTGCCCAATTGGAAAACGTAATGAAGTAAGGTACCAAACACCTACAGTGAAACATGGAGGTGGCAATGTCATGGTTGTGGACTGCTTTTCTGCATCTGTCATTGGCCCACTGCATAGAATTGATGGAAATATGAATGCTACCATGTACAAGGATATACTGGAGAATGTAATGCTGCCACATGGTAAAACCAAAGTAGGCATGGGGTGGAAATTCCAGCAAGACAATGATCCTAAGCACAAATCCAATTTAGTCAAAATTGGTTAGCAAGGAAAAATGTTCGCCTGTTGCAATGGCCAAGGCAATCACCTGATTTAAACCCTATAGAGCACTTTTGGGATGAGTTAGGGCGACGAGTTGGGGCCCATACCCATAGCAATAAAGATGAATTGTTTGCAGATTTGCAAATGGAATGGAGCAAGATCCCTCAAGATGTCTTGAATACCCTAGTGACTTCAATGCCCCATCAGTGTGGTGCAGTAATTAAAGCAAGAGGTTATGCTACAAAATACAAGACTATAGCATTGTAAACAATGAATCACTCACTATGTTGTGATCAATAAATAGTATATGCAAAACTTTTGGCAGTCAGTTTTCTTTAATTAAATGACCATACCTATATTCAAAAGCATTTAGGTTAAAATTAAGGTCTTGCATGATGACAACTTCATGCACTTTCAATTCATCACCAGGAAAATGGCATCACAACAATGAGACAGAAGTAATCACACTTTTTAAAAAAATCCAAACTTTTGGTCGCTTCTATAGGACTCAATGCTGAAGGTTTATACAAGATACATGTCACACGCACGCCGCTAGGTTCAGATAGGGCGAGAGGGGTTTCATGAATTCTTTGGAATCCTGGGGGAACCGTTACTCAGGGCGACCATAGGCTGCAGCTTCTCTCTGGCAAATGATAGATTCAATTGCTGACCAGACACATCTGACAAGAGTCTTTTTCAACAGTTTAACAGTGGAATTTAATCTGAAGCATGGCCAGTGCAATTCAGGGATATTACACCAACAATCTTCATTACAGTACAGTCATGGCCAAAAGTATTGAGAATGAGACAAATAGTAATTTTTCCAAAGTTTACTGCTTCATTTTTTATAATGGCAATTTGCATATACTCCTGAATGTCAAAGAGTGATCAGCTTAACAGCAATTACTGTACTTGCAAAGTCAATATTTGCCCAGAAAATGAACTTTAACCCCCAAAACACATTTCAACATCATTGCAGTCCTGCCTTAAAAGGAGCAGCTAACATCGTTTTAGTGATTGATCCATTAACACAGGTGTGGGTGTTGATGAGGACAGGGCTGGCGATCAATCAGTCATGATTAAGTAAGAATGACATCACTGGACATTTTAAAAGGAGGCTGGTTCTTGGTATCATTGTTTCTCTTCAGTTAACCATGGTTATCTCTAAAGAAACACGTGCAGCCATCATTGCACTGCACAAAAATGGCCTAACAGGGAAGAGTATCACAGCTACAAAGATTGCACCTCAGTCAACAATCTATCGCATCATTAAGAACTTCAAGGAGAGAGCTTCCATTGTTGTCAAAAAGGCTCCAGGGCGCCGAAGAAAGACCAGCAAGCGCCAGGACCGTATCTTAAAACTGTTTCAGCTGCGGTATCGGACTACCAGCAGTGCCGAGCTTGCTCAGGAATGGCAGCAGGCTGGTGTGAGTGCTTCTGCACGCACTGTGAGCCGGAGACTCTTTGAGCAAGGGCTGGTTTCAAGGAGGGCAACAAAGAAGCCACTTCTCTCCAGAATAAACATCAGGGACCGACTGATATTCTGCAAAAGGTACAGGGAGTGGACTGCTGAGGACTGGGGCAAAGTCATTTTCTCTGATGAATCCCCTTTTCGATTGTTTGGGACATCTGGAAAACAGCTTATTCGGAGAAGAAGAGGTGAGCGCTACCACCAGTCTTGTCTCATGCCAACTGTAAAGCATCCTGAAACCATTCATGTGTGGGGTTGCTTCTCAGCCAAGGGAATCGGCTCACTCACAGTCTTGCCTAAAAACACAGCCATTAATAAAGAATGGTACCAGAATGTCCTCCAAGAGCAACTTCTCCCAACCGTCCAAGAGCAGTTTGGCGCCCAACAATGCCTTTTCCAGCATGATGGAGCACCTTGCCATAAAGCAAAGGTGATAACTAAATGGATCATGGAACAAACCATAGAGATTTTGGGTCCATGGCCTGGAAAACTCCACAGATCTTAATCCCATTGAGAACTTGTGGTCAATCATCAAGAGACGGGTGGACAAACAAAAACCAACAAATTCTGGCAAAATGCAAGCATTGATTATGCAAGAATGGACTGCTATCAGTCAGGATTTGGTCCAAAAGTTGATTGAGAGCATGCCAGGGAGAATTACAGAGGTCTTGAAGAAGAAGGGGCAACACTGCAAATATTGAATTGCTGCATTAACTCATTCTAACTGTCAATATAACCTATTGGTACTCATAATACGATTGCAATTATATTTCTGTATGTGATATAAACATCAGACAAACACTAATAAAAACCAGAGGCCAGCAGATCATGTGAAAATATAATTTTGGTGTCATTCTCAAAACTTTTGGCCATGACCGTACAGTCTGAGTTTCTTGAGCAACTGGGTTCAGTAACAATACAGTAGTTTCTTAACAAGGCACAGTATTACAGTCTCTTCAGTAGCATAATTCAGCATAGATTAGATCTCTTAGCTGCACACTTCTATGCATACACAACCACAGGCTTTTCCTTCACAAGGACACAATAGTACACAGCATTCTTTATCCTGCATGGAGATGGAGGGGGGGATGATGAGGGAGATGATCCCTGTGACACAATTCCTTCCAGTCCTTATCTTCCTGCCTGATAATACTCTGCACTGTTGGTTCAGTGAGTTTATCTGACCTGTGTTTAGTTTCTCTCCTGATCTGAATCCTGTTCAGTTACTTTCTGTCAGATACAGATAACACACTACTTTTCTCTTTGGGTTCAGCCAGACTACAATAACAAGTTCCCCACAATCCCCCTGGGGCTCTGCTAAAACACTCCCTGTCTCCTGTGACTATGTTAACCCCTTTAGTTGCTGGATGCTTCTGAAGCACAACACTTACTGTCTCCTGTGCTTGTGTTATTTGTAATAGTTGCTGGATGCTTTTGAAGAAACAGCACTACTTCTGTATGTCACATACTGTGCAACTAGAGAGTGGAATACCACTAAAGGTATGGCACCCATAGAAGTATCACCTCATCAGGAACGATCTTTCACCTATAAAACTGTCACACTAGTTAAAAACATGGCAAAAACTATACATTTTGATCATACCACAAAAACAAGTTGCCCTACAAAACAATTATTTTTTCTAGAAAATAGTTTTTATTTAGTAAAAACGCCAAAACATAAAAAAATTATATAAATGTGGTATTGCGGTAATCGCACTGACCAGAAGAATGAAGCTGCCTTATCACTTTTGCCACACAGTGAACAGCATAAGAAAAACAAAATCCTGAATTGTTGTTTTGTGTTTAATCTGCATCCCAAAAATTGGAATAGAAAGGGATCAAAAAATGTTATTTCCCAGAAAATGTTACCAATAAAAACCTCAACTCGTCCCACTAAAAACAAGTCCTCATATGACTCTGTCAGCAGAAATATAGACACATTACAGCTCTCAAAAACTTATGGCAAAAAAAGACGTTTTTTTAGTGTGTGATAAGAGCCAAATATATTTAAACTATATAAATCTGGTATTGATGTAATCGCACCGATGTGAAGAATAAAGTCGTCTAATCACTTATACCGCACAATGTTAAATGATAAAAATAATTCTTCACCTGCTGTTCATTCTGCCTCCCAAAGATCACAGTAAGGCTTGGCTCACATTTATCCTGCACTATCCACTGAGCACTTGCTTCGGGGTTTCCATGTAAATCTCTGAAATACATGATTCTGATGGACGCCCAATGGAAGATTCCCTATAATGTAGCAGAAGGAGACACTGTGTGTGTCTGTTCCATTATCAGCAGTGTCCCTCTTTTTAAACGTGCCTAAAAGCACGGTCGGCCACAGTTTTGTGCACCTCTGAAAAGAAGGACACAACTGAACAGAGGCCAGACAGAGTCCAGAGTAAGTCTGAAGCCTGTTTATAGTGAATGGATACCTCAGGGGTTTCATTTAAATCATGTCATTCCAAGATTTAGATGGAAACCCCGATGTAAGAGCTCAGCGTAGAGCACAAGATAAATGTGATCCAAAATGTTAAGTAAAATGCTCCCAATAAAAGCTTCAACTTAATCCACAAAAAAAGCATTTGTCAATGGAAATATAGGGGTTTCCACATTACAGGGAGCACAAAGGCTCTGGAAAAGAGCTATGGCTCCTCGCCCCCCCCCCCCCCCACAATCCAGCAAATTTTGTATTCCCTTCTCTTCTGAGTCCCTGTGTGCCTAAACCACATTTAGCATCCTCATACGTATTTGGCATTTCTGTAGCAATGAGAGCATGCTTAATTTATGGAGTGCATGTCTCCAGAAGCATGAGCTGAGCATAATGCACTGGGCACTACAACATATTGGGCATTGCAATGTACAGGCACTACAATGACAGATTTTCAATTTTCATTTAGCAACATTATTGCTGCTTGTTTCTGGAAAACACCCATGGAGTCAAAATCATCACTACAACTGTAGATAAATTCCCAGAGGGGTATAATTTCCAAAATGGGGTCACTTGAGGGGGATTCGGCTCTTCTGGCTCTGTATATGGAGTCCTAAACTATTGTATGATAATCTGTTCTCCATGAGTCAAATAGCGCTCTGTCCCTCCCGAGTCTCATTGTGTGGCTAAGCAGTACTGTACAGCCACATATGGGGTATTGCCACATTTAGCAGAAATTGTGTGATAAATTTTGGGGCCATTTTTACCCATTTCACTATGTGAAATTGTAAAATCTGGAGCTATAACAACATGTTTGTGGTAAAAATGGTCTAAAATTCTGTGACACACCAGTGGTGTCAGCATGATCACTGCATGAATTCATTGTGAGGTGTAGCTTGTAAAATGGAGTCA
The DNA here is from genome assembly GCF_046119375.1 of Phyllobates terribilis. NCBI lineage: Eukaryota > Metazoa > Chordata > Amphibia > Anura > Dendrobatidae > Phyllobates > Phyllobates terribilis. The sequence continues at coordinate 797,078,914 of NW_027362761.1, forward strand.
CTTATGGGGAGGGGGGGGGTTCAGCTGTTCTGGCACCTTAGGGGCTCTTCCAGTGGGTCATGATACCTGCAAACCATTCCAGCAAAATCTGAACTCCAATATGGTGCTCCTTCCCTTCTGAGCTTTGCACTGTGCCTCAAAAGTAGTTGAGAAATAGTGTAACAAATTGTATGGACCATAACAGCAAAATCTGCACTACAATATGGTGTATTTCCCGATTACATGTAGAGTATTGGTGTGGCGCCCCTGAGGGTTCGACCGCCACAGGGATGATGCACTTCTCTAATGGAGTGTGGTGTTCCTCCTCTGAGGTAAGGCCAGTGTGATAGTCGTGACCCAACCTTTTGCATCCAACACCACACTTCTCCACCAGAGGGAGCTAGTATGCACTAGGTGCTGCTCCCCTGGTTACAGGGAGACTGGGGAACACAAAGTGGTAGGAACCAGTTAGTGGGTGAGGGTGGAGGACTTACAAGTTAGTTACACTTTAGATTTCATATTTAATTAAAAGCCATCTTTGATCTTGGTCTTTTTTTGCTGGTCTTTTTGGCTGTTATCTGTGCTGTCAAATACTGTGTGTAATGTGACCTCCCTCCGGGAGTGCAGATCCTGTGTGGGCCTGCACCGGCAAGGGACACAGCTGTACCCTGGCCTTGGGACGAGAGGTAGGTTGTAGACCAGGAATGTCTCAACCCGGCCAATGACCAGGAGCAAGAAGGCCCGGAGCTTAAGAGTGTGGCTCCACAGCAAATGGATCCCAGGCAGGATGCAGACGGAGTGGTGTACGCCACCTGTCCTCGCCTACCTGATATATTCAGAGGGACTCCGGCTGAAAGAGGGGTACCGGCCCCCGACACCCGACCTTGCTACTCTACGTCCTGGACGGGAAAGCCCGGTTAGGCCCTGAGGATCCCACCGGGTAACGGACGGAGCAGAACTGCCACCCGTGCCCTTGTTCTGAGAGGAGTTCAGAGGGAGTCCTGGCCAATTTGCACACACACGGCCGGCTAAGGATTTGGTCTGTAGTTCAAGAACACTCTGCAGTAGGGTCCCGACTGAATGCTGGACTTACTCGGAGGTTGTCGGACCCCCGTCCCTGGTGACCACAGGACCCTGTGGGGAGCAGGGAGTCGCCTTCCTTCTGCCATCTCTAAAGTGAGTAAAGCCTTGGAAGTTCACCCCTATGGCCTCCGGACTGTTTATTCTGCGCCACACCTCACGACGCGGTGTCCGTCTCCCTCTACTGCCACCCTATCCTCCTGTCCCTCTGCCCTGGGGCCTTGCTCCGCCTGTGGGGAGCAGTGAGAACTTAGGCCGCCATGACATCAGGCCTCGGCGGACTGCAGCGGCGCTGGTGACCCTTCACCAGGCACCACAGGTGGCGTAGTCGTTAAATAAAGCCACTCAACCCGGACGAGCCCACAACATCTTCCTTTTCATGTGACGGCCCTGAGACATCGAGTCCCCCATCACCCAGGGTAAACTCAAAACTAAAAGGGCTCTTTCGAGAATGAGGATGTCACATTGGCACACTCAGTAGAAATTGCATAACAAATTGAGGTCTATTTTCCTATTAGCCCTTAGAAAAATTAAAAGGCTAAAACAACAATTTAGTGGAAAAAATGTAATTATTCTTTCTTTACCACCCAATGTTATAAAATTCTGTGGGGCATATGTGAATTCACATGCTCACTGCACCCCTAGATTAATTCATTCGGGGTATAGTTTATAAAATGGGGTCAATTACGGGGGGTTCCGCTATTCTGGAACTTCAGGGGCTCTGCCAATGTGACATGGCACCCACAAACCATACCAGTAAAATCTGAACTCCAATATGACTCTTCTTCCCTTTTGAGCTTGCATTGTGCATCAAAAGTAGTTTTCAACCACATATGGGGTATTGATGTACTCAGGAGAAATTGCATAACAAATTGTACTGTTCATTTTCTCCAATTATTCTTTTTGAAAATTAAAAACTTGAGACCAAAGCAATATTTTAGTGGAAAATTGGTAATTTTCCATTTACTTATCCTAATGTTATACAATGCTGTGAATCAAATGAGGGTTTAAAATGCTCACTACACCGCTAGATGAATTCCTCAAGAGGTGGAGTTTCCAAAATGGGGTCACTTGTGAGAATTTTTGCTGTTTTGGCATGTCATGGGCTCTTCAAATGCTCCAGAATTCAATTGGCACTCCCTTTAGAGCTCTGCCGTGTGCCCAAACAGTAGTTTTCCACAACATAATGGGTATTGGCGTACTCATGAGAAATTTCACAACAAATTGTATCTGCTGTTTTTTCCTGTTACCTGTTAAAATGTGGGACTAAAGCAACATTTTTCTGGGAAAAATGTGATTTTTTATTTTCACGGTTCAACGTTATAAAATTCTGTGAAGCACCTGTGGATTCAAGGTGCTCACCACACCTCTAGATAAGTTCCTTGAGGGGTGTAGTTTCCAAAATGGGGTAATTTGTTGGGGTTTCCATTAATTATGCACATCAGGGGCTCTACAAACATGACACGGTGTCCTCTATAGATTCCAGCCAATTGTTTGTTCAAAAAGTCAAATGGCTCTCCTTCCCTCCAAACCCTGTTGATTTTTAAAATGCAATTTTACCCATTTAAGAAAATGAGATAAACCCTTAAGGGCTAAAACTAATGTCAATAACGTTGCAAAATTACATGCAGCATACAGTATATATTAAATAAAAAAAACCCTTAATGACGCAGATGTACAATAAAATAGGAATATAATCGTCAAATCTTTTATTCAGAAGACTTTTTCTGCAGGTTAGGACTCTGTGCACAGTGGAAACTACATTTTCGCACCTTAGTATATTGATGTTATAGCCTATCACACTTCAACTAATATTCATAAACAAAGACATAAAACATATGTTTACTTTGCCTAAATCTTTTTTCAAAAATTGGACAGGAAGTCTATTAAGGCAGAAAAGTTAGGAGGATATAGGGTCTATATTTCTCACCACATTATAGTCACTGGCAAAGAGATAATGGAGAATAAGAAGGGAAGTGTAACGGTGTGATGAATAAATGTAGACATATCTGGGACACTCGTTTACTAAGCTGCTTTGGCCAACGGCGAAATGACTGCTTTGGTTGTATTTAAGGAAAAGATATAATGCAATAATGTTTTCCCTGGGAGTGAGCTCTGTAGAATTAAATTCGACTTTATGTATATTCTCTGCATTTAACTTCTATTCCACCACAGTCAGAAAATTAAAGGACATGTATAATTTCCTTCAGAAGCTCCAAGTGCTGTAGTTTCAAACTCACATTATTTCGCATAGAATGAAAGCCTTTTATAGCGTTTACATTTGCATAGAGGCACATTGCTTTTTATGTTAAGTGCGTTACTATCATTATTAGTTTCAGATTGTATTGACCATTGTTTTATCAAGTGATTGAAATAAGAATTAAGAGCATGATGTAAAAAATGCACATAAGAGAGAGAATTGCGGCACTCACCAGTGATGTATAACATACTTTCCATACTTTATTGTGCACACCTAATCACAAGTTACAAACAGATTTTTGAGGAAAAACTATGTTTGTATATTGTGGTCTTGTGTGTGCAATAAATCATGGAAAATAATACATCACTGGTGAGTGAAGCAATCCTCTCTTTTGTCGTGTGAATCACTTGGTATATTTTTTTTTATTGCTGAGCACCACTGAAAATGTATAGGAGCACTGAGTGACTAACCGATTGTGGATAAATGTGGATGAGTGAAAAAATGCAGTGCCAGCTTTGGACTGATCTTTTCTGCATGAGTGTAGGGCCTTTTTAAACAAACTGTGGACCTGGGCAAAATTAAGATGGAAGCCCCATGGGATTGATTAAGATTGGTGTTGTACATGACAGTCAATTTAGGGGCATAGAATCATAGACTCATAGAATGTATGAGTTGGCAAGGACCTCCAGGGGCGTCGTGTCCAACCCCCTGCACAATGCAGGATTCACTGAGCCATCTCAGACAAATGTCTATCCAGCCTCTGTTTGAAGACGTCCATTGAAGGAGAACTCACCACCTCTCGTGGCAGCCTGTTCCACTCATTGATCACCCTCACTGTCAAAAAGTTTTTTCTAATATCTAATCTGCATCTTCTCCCTTTCAGTTTCATTCTGTTGTTTCTTGTGTTTCCATGTGCAAAAGAGAATAAGGATGATCCCTCTACACTGTGACAGCCCTGCAGATATTTGTAGACAACTATTAAGTCTCTTCTTAGCTTTCTTTTTTGCAAGCTAAATATTCCCAAATCCTTTAACCGTTCCTCATAGAACATATCGTATTTTGCGGACTATAAGATGCACCAGACCATAAGATGCAAATTTTGGAGAGGAAAATAGGAAAAACATCTTCTTTAATAAAATGTTGGTGCGTCTGATAGTCTGCTTTTATAGTAACTTACTGGGAGTGGGGTGGCTGTGGTGAAGCGGGTTCACCAGAAGCAGGGTTGATGCTTCAGGAAGCTGCAGGAAGCTTCGCTCTATAGGCCTCAATGAAACCGTTCTCTCCTGGTTCTTCTCCTACCTCTCTGACCACTCCTTCACTGTATCTTTTGCCGGCACCTCTTCCTCTCCTCGTTCCCTTACTATCGGGGTTCTGCAGTGCTCAGTCCTAGGCCCCCTCCTCTTCTCTCTATACACTGCCCCTATTGGAAAGACAATCAGCAGATTTGGGTTCCAGTATCATTTCTATGCTGAATACACCCAATTATACACTTCTTCTCCTGACATCACCCCTACCCTAATACAAAATACCAAGGATTGTCTGTCTGCTGTCTCTAACATCATGTCCTCTCTCTATCTTAAACTGAATCTCTCCAAAACTGAACTTCTTGTGTTTCTCCCCTCTACTAACCTAACTCTACCTAACATTGAAATTACCTTGGAGGGTTCAACCATAACTCCCAAGGAGCACGCCCGCTGCTTTGGGGTCATATTCGACACTAGCCTTTCCTTTACTTCCTATATCCGATCCCTCACGCGCTCTTGTCACCTGCATCTTAAAAACATCTCCAGAATCCGACCTTTTCTCACCTTTGAAACTGCTAAAACTCTTACTATCGCTCTTATTCACTCTAGTCTAGACTACTGCAACTCTCTTCTGATCGGTCTCCCTCTTACCAAACTTTCTCCTCTCCAATCCGTCCTGAATGTGGCAGCCAGGGTCGTATTTCTGTCCAGCCACTTCACCGATACCTCCATCTTATGCCAGTCATTACACTGGTTACCCATTCACTACATGGTCCAATATAAACTCATCGCTCTCACCCACAATGCTCTCCACAATTCTGCACCGCCTTATATCTCCCCTCTCATCTCTGTCTATCGCCCTACACGTGCCCTCCATTCTATAAATTACCTAAGACTAACATCCCCCATACTCCGAACCCCGCACCTCTGTCTCCAAGACTTCTCTCGTGTTGCCCCAGTTCTCTGGAATGCACTACCCCAGACGATCCAACTGATGCCTAGCCCCCACGTCTTCAAGCGCGCTTTAAAAACCTATCTCTTTAAACAAGCCTACCACTTCAACTCAGTAAACTAACTTTCCCCTGTTCCCTCCTTCTAAATATTATTCAGAATCTGTTCCCTACTGTTCATCTGTCTCCACACCCTCCATGCACACGATAACTGCACTCGATACTTGATTATTGCACTTAAACATACGGGCTGATGACCGGATCATGCAGCATTTTATGAAAATCCCTATTTATTATAATTGCTAGACCTGAAATAACAAGCACTTTTCACCTATTGTGTCCCCCCATTTCCTTTTAGATTGTAAGCAGGAACCTCAATCCTAATGTAACTGTTTTAACTTGTATTGAATTAATTGTCTGTACATGCCCCCGCTTAATTGTAAAGTGTTGAGGAATATGTTGGCGCTATATAAATAAAAATTATAATTATTATAAGCTGGTGGCGGCAGGAGTGAGACGATTCTGCGGGCCCCGGGCTGGGAGGAGCGGTTGTTGTGCTGCGAGGCTACAGGCCCTGGGCTGTCAGAAAATGTTGGCGGTGAGTGGAGTCCCCACACTCCTATTGACAGGGGCGTACATAGGAATCATGGGGCCCCATAGCAGAAGTTCTAATTGGGCAGCCCCCAAAAAAAGTAAATAATTGTCGGGGTCACAGAAGAACAGATCTCACAACTTTCCAGCCTTTACATAGTAATTTTCCACCTGCTGAAGTCCTAGATTCCTTTTTCATTGCCCCATAAAGTGTGATGCTAACAAAAGTGTCCCCAAACACAGTATGATACCCCCATGGTGAATTCCTCCACATTCACAGTATAATGACCCTATTGTACCCCACCTCAACTCCCAAGGCAAAGTATGGTGACCCCAACACAGTATGATCTCCCAACTGTGACCCCCACATAGCCCTCCATGCAGTACAATGGGCCTACATACAATATAATGGCCCCACACCACTCCACAGAGTATAATGCATTTGCCATGGTCCTCCATACAGTATAAGGCACTCGCCATGGTCCTCCACACAGTATAATGCACTCGCCATGATCCTCAATACAGTATAATGAACTCGCCATGATCCTCCATACAGTATAATGCACTCACCATGGTCCTCCACTCAGTATAATGCACTCACCATGGTCCTCCACTCAGTATAATGAACTCGCCATGGTCCTCCACACAGTATAAGACACTCACCATGGTCCTCCATACAGTATACGGCGTTCCCTATAGCCCTCCATACCAGGGCTGTGGAGTCAGTAAGCCAAACCTCCGACTCTGAGTCCTCAATTTCCATGACACTGACTCCAACTCTGACTCCACGACTCCGACTCCTTCATACATGACTCATGTTTAAGTGATAAATTTACTGTAACACAGATTCATCTCAGCTAAAAGTCTACACCCTTAGATCAGGAATAGGACAGACATTTATAGGACATTTCAGAGCTTTCCCAAATTCTTATGAAAAAATATTCCCCACAATACCCAATTTATTATATATTTTAGGAGTCTGAGTTGGTCCATTTTATACCGACTTTGACTCCACCAAAATGGGCTCCGAAGCCCTGCTCCATACAGTATACTGCACTCCCCATAGTCCTCCATACAGTATACTGCACTCCCTATAGTCCTCCATATAGTATACTGCACTCCCCAGAGTCCTCCATACAGTATAATCCACTCCCCATAGTCCTCCATACAATATAATGCACTCCCCAAAGTCCTCCATACAGTATACTGCACTCTCCATAGTCCTCTATACAGTATAATGCACCCCCATGGTGCTCCATGCAGTATAATGCAGCCTCATGGTCCTCAATGTAGTATAATGCACCCCCATGGTCCTCCATGTAGTATAATGCACCCCATGTATCTACATGTAGTATGATGCACCCCCTGGTCCTCCATGCAGTATAATGCACCCCCCTGGTCCTCCATGCAGTATAATGCAGCCCTCATACTGTATTATGGCCATCGGTAAATACAATATTCACCTCTCCTGGTTTCAGCCTACGCTCCAGTCCCCTCAGCGTGCAGTGTGAAGTGCCGGACATCTCAGAGCAGCGAGGGCCCTTTAATGACATCATACGTCGAGTAAGAATGATGGTGATGGAAACGTCTTCTGACGCTCCCTCCTCCATCATCATTGCTCTCACTGGGCCCCCCTTCCCCTCTGGCTGTCAGCGCGAGCAATGATGATGGACAAGGGAGCATCAGAAGACGTTTCCATTCCCATTATTCTATGTGGGAGAGCGGCTGGGCAGTGCGGGTGCTAACAGGCGGAAGCAGGGCCAAGTGAGGTGCGGCTCACGGGTCCCATAGCAGTTGTGTGGCCTGCCGCCATTGGCGGTACACCACTACATATATGCACACACATATATATATATTTATAAACACATATGCACACACATATATGCACACACACACACATATGCACACACACATATATATATACACACACATATGCATACACATGTATGCGCACACACACATTAGACATGAACTTACCCTCTCTGCAGATGATTCCACATGATGCATTTCTCTGGTGCAGCCTCCCATCTCCCAGGTCCCGACAGCAGAGTGTTCTTGCAAATTGCAGGGCTGAAGTCAGGAGGGGGAGAGCGGAGCAGTAAGACACCTACAGAGCAGGAGAGACAGAGAGCAGGGGCCATGCTGGAGCAGCCCCTCTGCTGGAACTACAGGCTGGTGCTGGTGGGCAGAGCCTCATCTCCTGCACTTACAGAGACAATGAGGCATCGTCTGCGCGGCTGGACAGGACACAGTGCAGCCAGAGGTGAAGAGATGGGTCCTGATTCCGGCCCACCGAACCTCTGGAGGTTTTGAACGAGCCTGTTTGTTTTCAACAGTATCTGCATCCTTAGGATGCAGATACTGTGGAGATTGTGATGCGGGATGGAGGGGTCTGATGTTGTTTCACATCAGGCCCCCCTGTCTCATGGGGCCCCATAGCAGCTGCGTGGGCTGCCTCTATGTACGGCACGCCCCTGCCCATTGATTTCCCTGCAGTGGGCTTCTGCAAAATGTCTACCTTCAGCAGCACATGCGCAAATTGAGGTTTTGGGAGCCAAGATCTCAATCTGCACATGTGCCTCCTGAGGCGGCCATTTTCCCGAAGTCCACCACAGAGAAATCAATGGGAAGTGTGGGGACTCTGCTCACTGCTGACGTTTTCTTACATCGCAGGACCCGCAAGCTCGCAGCGCCGGTACATCCCCTCCTCCCAGCCCGAGGCCCGCAGCATTGCCAAACTCCTGCCGCCACAAGCCTCCTGCAGCAGTGACCCTGCCTTCTGTGACTCCACTCCACCGCAGCCACCCCCATTCCCCCAGGTAAGCTACATTCAGATAAAAAGACGCACCCCCATTTTCCTCCCAAATTTTGGGAGTTAAAAGTTCATCTTATAATCCGAAAAATACAGTAGTTTGCAGTCCGCTCACCATCCTGGTAGTTCTTCTCTGAACTTGCTTCAGATTTTCAATGTCTTTTTTAAAATGTGGTGTCCAGAACTGGACACAATATTCCCGATTAGGACTGACCAAGGAGGAGTAGAGGGGGATAATTACTTCACATGATCTTGACTTTGTGCTTCATTAATACATCCCAGAACTGTGTTTGCCTTATTTTGCTGCTGCATCACACTGTTGACTCATGTGCAGCCTGTGATCTATTAGTATACCCAAGTCTTTTTCACATGTGCTGTTGCTTAGTTCTATTCCTCCCATTCTGTAGATGTCATTTTCGTTTTTGTTGTTCAGATGTAGAATCTTGCATTTCTCCCTGTTAAATACCATTCTATTAGTTTCTGCCCATTGTTCAAGCTTATCTAGAGCCTTCTGAATCCTTTCTCTGTCTTCTCTAGTGTTAGCTATTACTCCTAGCTTTGCATCACCTACAAATTTGATTAGTTTACCTTCAGTTCCCTTAGATCATTTATAAAAATGTTAAACAACACTATGGCCTGTACAGAAACTTGCGGTACCCCTCTTGAAACATTCTTCCAATAGGATGTGCAACCATTTATAACCCCTCTTTGAGTATGATCACTGAGCCAGTTATGAATCCATCAAGCTGTAAGGGTGTATGGATGCCAAAACACGCTCTGCGTCTCTTCCTGATAAAACAGGATAATGTATAATGTATAGTATGCATATAATTGTGAAATATTGAAAATGTATGTTAATGTATTGTGACAAGATAATATAGGGAAAGAATAGGGTGTACTCGTAAGTGTAGGAATAAGATAAGGTTAGCTAAGTACAGGGGTTTAGTAAAAGACGGGGCACTGCAGTATAAGTAATAGGTAAAGTTATAGTTATTAAGTCCAGGGACTTTCCCAGTTGAGAAGAGTAGGAAGGTTATAAATAGAAGGAGCACTTCCTGGTTTAGTCAGACAGGGGAATATAGTTGAAAGAGTTGGAACATTTAAGCATGTGCAGGAGGGATAACTGAGAGAAGTGGAGAAGTAGAGGGCAATTTGGCTGAAGGTCAACAGTGATGCAGAGAGAGAGGAGAGGACTGAGTAGAAGCAGATTAGGCCCGGAGCCTGTGGAAGTACAAGGAGCACACTGAAGGGTAGTATATACAGTATGCGGACGTCTGCCACTTTGTTCAGTGGGATGCTGAACCAGCAGAATAGTGGGTCAGGAAGCATGAAAACTCTATTGGAAGAGGAAGGCATTACAGAGCCTGAGGTAACAGAGAATGCAGGGAGAGCTCAGGATGAGCAACAGAACATGTGCTGTACTGTATCTGCTATTGAAACTGTGACTGCTGTATCACAATGTGCTGTGGCCAAAATTTAACTGGAAGAGTTAAGTAAAGTTATTCTGTTGAAAAAGGAGCAAGAGTTTGTGCTTGATTGTCTGCCTGTAGCTGAAGTTGGAACTCTGGAGCAGATGGGACTCTCAAAGAAAACCGTGAATGCTATTCAGTACACGCAAACTATAAGACAGACTGAACATTATCTTTTATTTGTGGGGAGTCAGGGTGTGGGAGCACAGCAGCAGCCCCTCGCCACAACTACCACCCTGCACCCCTCACATAACCATAGCCTCAATCCCATACGTGGTCAATTTTTCAATAAGGATAGTATGAGATACTTTAACAAATGCTTTGCTGAAGTCGATATGTACTATATTGCATTTTCCTGATTCACCAAGTCATAACTTGTTTGCTACAAACCCATGCTGGCTCTGGTTAATTACTGAATTTTTATCCAAGTACTTACAAACATGCTGCTTAATAATTTGTTAAAGATCTTTCCTGGTTTAGAAGTAAGGCTCACTGGTCTGTAATTTCCTGGCTCCATCTTTCCTTTTTTGAAGATAGGGACAACATTTGCTCTTCTCCAATCTCCTGCGGCTTCCCCTGTTCTCCAGAAATGTTCAAAGATTCTGGTTAGTGGTTCTGTAATATCCTCTGCTATCTCTTTCAGTAATCTAGGATGTAATACATCTGGACCAGGAGATTTAAATTATTTTAAATTAGCTAAGTGTTCCCTTACCATCTCTCTGTTTATAGATAGTGTGGATTATTTTATTCCTTTGATAGCACAGTGAAGATCAGTTTATGTTACATTTGCTTTCTTAGAGAACACAGTTACAAAGTAGGAATTTAAAAGTCCGGCCTTTTCAATATCATTTTTGACCACTTCACCCTTTTCATCCTGTAAAAATCCTATAGCATCTTTGACTTTTCTTTCGTTTTTGACATACCCCCAAAATCCTTTTTTATTGCTTTTGGTCTCCCTTGCAAGCCTCACTTCATTACTGGCTTTAGGTCTTCTAATGCTTGCCCTGCATTCCCTGCAGACAACATATTCTTCTTTAGATATACCCCCTGTTTCCATTTGAAATACATTCTTTTTTATTTTTAGTAAGTTCTGTGTTCATCCATTCTGGTCTCTTTAAATGCTTCCAATTCTTCCTTCTTTTCGGGATTGTTACTGATTGTGCAGTGAGAATTTTATTTAACAAAATCTCCCATGCTTCTAGAACATTTCTGTACTTTAGAACATCCAGTCATTGAACCTTCCCTACCCTCTTTCTGAGTTCCTTAAAAAGTGCCTTTCTGAGGTCCAACTTTAAAATCTGAGTCCTCGCAGGTCTTCCTCCTCTTGCAATCCAAAATTTGAGGATAGCATGATTGCTGCCTCGTAAATTGACAGCCACCTTTACTTCCTCAACCATTTCCTCCCTGTTGATAAGAATTAGGTCCAAGATGGCAGATCCTCTTATTCTCTCTTCTACCTTTTGAAAGACAAAGTTGTCAGCGAGAGAAGATGAGAATTTTCTGGACCCACTACTTTTGCCTGAGAGAGATTCGCAACAAATATCTGGATAGTTAAATTCCCCCATGATCACCATGTCATATTTTTTTGAGCAGAAAGACATCTGTTGTAAAAAGTGTTCATCTATGTCTTCAGTCTGTCCAGGTGGCCTAGAGTAAATACCTACAATAGAGTCCTTTCTGTTCTTCTCCCCTTGTATACTTACTGAAACAGTTTCTACAGAGTTACCATTCTCTAAAACTTGGATCTATATGCTTTCTTAACATACAATGCAACACCTCCTCCCCTCTTGTTAAGCCTGTTTTTTATAAATAAGTTGTAGCCTTCAAGGTTTGTGTTCCAATCATGTGTATCATCCCAAATTTCAGTGATGCCTATGACAGTGTTAGCAGCTCCAATTTTCCTTGTTTATTTCCCAAGCCCTGTGCATTTGTAAAGACACATTTTAGTTTGTAGTCGGTTTCTCTTACTTTTCTATTTTAATTCAGAATTTGTTGTATTTGCTCTTTATTTCCAGTACTAATAGCAGGGTTCTCAACAGAATTTATTAGCTGCATACTTTTTCTTGGCCATATATTTCCCATCCCATATTGTTCTAGTTTACTGCTCTCCTGACGAGTGTAGCAAGGCATCTACCAAATATGTGTTTTCCTGTTTTCGTAATATGCAACCCATCTCTAGAAAGGAGTCCATCATACAGGTAATTTCCTCCATGGTCAAGAAACCCAAAACGTTGCTGACGACACCATTAACGTAGCCAGTTGTTCACCTGTAGAATCCTGTTCAATCTCCTTGTTCCATGACCATCCACTGGGAGGATGGATGAAAAGTCTACCTGCATTCTCAGTTCCTTCACTTTCCAACCAAGGTCTTCAAAGTCTCTGCATATAGTTTCCAGGTCCTTTTTAGCTGTGTTATTTGTTCCTATGTGTATTAATAGATGTGGGTAGTCATCTGTAGCACTGAAAAGTCTAGATACTCTATCAGACACATCTTTGATTTGAGCGACTGGAAGACAGAACACTTCTCGTGAGGTGATGTTCCGTCGACAAATAGCGGCTTATGTAGCTATTCTTTCCTGAAGACTTTGCATCTTTTCCTCTAACAAAGTCTCAAGCTTGCATTTCTGGCACGTTAAGTTTATCTTTTCCTCTTGCATAGTGGAGTAAGATGCGCCTATTTCATTTAATGACAAAAGCCACTTAAAGGAGTTGGCTGGGACTTTAACATTGATGGCCTATTCTTAGGATAGGTCATCAATGTCTGATCAGTGGGCACACCCACCTATCAGCTGTTCCCAGTTTTGGTGTAGGCCAGAACTACTGAGTTACGGAGCTACACAGCACAGCTCCATCGACTATATAGTGGCTGCGGCCGGGTACTGCACATACGCCACCTATTCAAATCAATAGGGACAACCCATTTTATGAATTAGGCACATTTTACAAGTGCTGTGCTTCTCCACCAGAAATGAACTGAATTCAGGGTCTGCAGTACATTTCTGTCATAAGTTACACTAAAGTGGTGTAACTTTTCATATATTAGATAGGAGATGTAGTTACAAGGGTCTCGCCCATGCTCCGCCAATTTTGGCCAAGCTGGATGGGACTGATGTACAAATGCCCAAAATTGCAAAAATGTTGCACAAATTTTGAGTTACACAATAATTTTGATACTTGACAAGGTGTTTTACTCCAGAATTCTGGCATAAACACCTCAGTGAATCAGACCCTTAGTGTGCATTTATACTGTTGATTTCAGCACCGATTGTCAATCTACAATTCAACTGTTGCTCATTTATTGGATTAGTCACACAGGCTGATAAACTATGATGTGGACAGAACAATGGGCAATACAATCATTCTGTCTCTATACAGTAGCATGTTATTGGCAGCACATATTGGCAGGTTACACGGTGCCTATCATGCCACTGTTAATAACAGTAAATGACTCAAAGCACCTACCACCTAAACGTATTGTTCCTCAGCCTCCGGGTCATCGGCAGACGCTACACTGAGCTAGCGAGCTTCTGATGACACCATGCGCATGTGCCCGGCCTCTCTGTGCGTCCTGCACAGCTACCATTTGATGTACAGGTTTTGTTTTATTGGAAAAAGCAGAGATATCTTGGTGTGCTACATTTTTGATGTTTTTTAGCATGTGAACTGGGAAAACTGATGTTCACACTAAAGGGTTACATCAACCAGACGGGGCCAAGATTATGTCCTGAAAAAAAGACATAACATGGAATACATGCTGTAAATAGCCCTTAATAATAGCAGGAGACAGTATATACTGGGAGCTTTATCAATACGTTTTACCATATGAATGGTACATTCCACGGGTTAATCAACAGAGCGCACACCCTGCTAAAGAGAGTGTTAGTGTACTAAAAAGAGTTCTCTTTTTTCATACTGTTAATGGATAACACTACCTATACATGTTTTTGTCTCAACTTGTGATAACTTCAGGCAGCGTCAGACTGGAGTACATTGGGTCCCACCAGAGAAAATCATTCTTGGGGCCCACTACGTAGCTACATAGAAATAAATACAAGACCAATTGTGTGGTAACATGCTAATATCAAGGTATAATATAAGTTAGTACACTTCTTATTGTTATAGAAAGAGCTGGTGCCCACATTTTGGTGCAAACTCAATGATAAATGTCCCCTGATGTGTAATAACAACTAAACCAATGTTTTATGGCACTAGCATAGTGGATGGGATTTTATGACATTTCATCCATATGCTGAGAAAATTCACAGCGTGAATTAACCGATGCTGTGAATTTCACATGAACAATGTGTCAATATACTCTGCGGATATTCACCACTGACTTCATCCTTTGCAATACAAAAGGATCAAGTCAGGCTCTGTTCCCACAGAATGAAGCCGCTGCTGCCCCGACGCTGCATAGAGCCGCAGCACTTCAGCCCTCATTATGCTAATGAATGGCACCATTTTTTTTTCTCCTGTGGACCTTCCTCATAGATGTTAGTCTATGGGGAAAGTCCACATGTAGACCCGCAAGAGAATTTGACATGTTGCGGGTCTGAAAGATGTGCCGCATGTCAGAATCCATGGGTAATCCGCAGCCTGAGTTGCACACATAGTGGACATGGGATTTATAGAAATCCAATCCACTATGCTGTAACATATGGCCGCTGCAGTTTTGATGCTGCATAACCACGCATCATCAAAACCACAGAGAATCCTGAACGTGGGAACATAGCCTCAATGGTAAAGGTGCACCAGCAGTAAACACAGCAATATCTGCACAATATCTGTGTGGATATTACCGCTGTTAATTTGTTGTGGTATTTCCATTGTAGAAATTCTGCAGCAAATGCATTATGTGAATGTATCCACTAATAGTGGTGGGGGCCCTAAATCACTTATGTATGACATTATTAGTGATATCAAAAAAGAGCTTTCATTTACTTAAATCTCTCTGCCACATTTAAGGCCATAACTTTTTATGAAGGACCTCATTTTGTTAGTAGTGGGAAAAAAAAAACTTTTAGTAAGTCAGGGGTGATACAGGGGAAGGGGCGCAGTCAGGGGTGATATAGGGAGAGGGTGCACAGTCAGGGGTGATACAAGGAGAGGAGGTGCAGTCAGGGGTGATACAGGGAGAGGGGCTCAGTCAGGGGTGATACAGCGAGAGGTGGCCCAGTCAGGGGTGATACAGGGAGAGGGGGCACAGTCGGGTGTGATACAGAGAGAGGGGGTCAGTCAGGGGTGATACAGGGAGAGGGGCTCACTCAGGGGTGATACAGGGAGAGGGGCTCAATCAGGGGTGATACAGGGAGAGGGGGAGCAGTCAGAGGTAATACAGGGAGAGGGGGTGCAGTCAGGGGTGATACAGGGAGAGGGGGAGCAGTCAGGTGTGATAAAGGGAGAGGGGGCACAGTCAGGTGTGATACAGGGAGAGGGGATGCAGTCAGGGGTGATACAGAGAGAGGGGGCACATTCAGGGGTGATACAGGGGGAGGGGCGCAGTCACGGGTGACATAGGTGGAGGGGGTGCAGTCGGGTGATATAGGGGGAGGGGGTGCAGTCATGGGGTGATACGGGGGAGGCGGTGCAGTCAGGGGTGATACGGGGGAGGGGGTGAAGTCAGGGGTGATACAGGGGATGGAGATCAGTTAGGGGGTGCAGTCAGGGGTGATACAGGGAGGGGCTGCAGCCAGGGGTGATATGGGAGGGGGGTTGCTGTCATGGGGAGATACGGGGGAAGGGGTGCAGTTAAGGGTTAATATAGGGGATGGTTATCAGTTAGGGGATGCAGCCAGGGATGAAATGGGAGTGGAGTTGCTGTCAGGGGTGATATAGGGGGAAAAGCCTCAGTCAGAGGTGGTAAGGGGGATGGAGTGCACCATGCAGTCAGTCAGGGTTGAAAGGGGCGATGAGGGAATAGAGCCCTCATTCATCCCTAATTAACTTAACCCCTTACCCCTCTATCATCCCTGACTAAAGGCCTCTCATTTGCATTTACTCACTGTTAGGCTGGGGGGGGGGGGGGTTGGGGCCTCCTTCAATCATTGCAGCTGTAACAGGGAGTTGTCTATCTCCCTCTGCTGCCAGTATTTACACTGTGGGGGAGGGGTGAGCGCTTTGTGAATTAGAGTACAGCTCATTGCTGTAAAACAAAGCTGGCTTGACAAGGGCCTATCAAGAGCTGCACCACTCTCCCTGTTTGTTCAATGCAGGGAAGAGAGCTGACATAAGAAGCTGTCAAGGAGCAGCAGCGCTGACTTACAACTAGTGCTCCATGGTCTGCAGCAGGGGAGCAGGTCCTCAGTGTGATCAGTGACACGCACACTGTGCTCTCCAGGTTTGTTTAACTATGGAAGGAGCTGCAAGGAGTAGTGAAGTACTGCTCGTGGCTCCTCCCAGAGTAACCCAGGAGAGCACAGTGACAGTACGCATCACTGATCACGCTGAGGACCCGCTCCCCTGCTGCAGACTGTGGCGCACTAGTTGTAAGTCAGCACTGTTGCGCCCTGATAACTTTTTATGTCACCGCGGTCAGTAAGCGCATCGCTGGCACATGTGATGTCTGTACACTGTGCCAGCAGATGTCAGTGCCTGGGCCCACCAGAGGATTCTCCGGTCCCCCGGTGGGCCAGTCTGACCCTGACTTCATTTGTTCCTTGGAATACAGTCTCCTTACCTTAATATATTTGCACAAGAGATTCAAATCAATGATTGACACCCCACTGATCGCGAACAGTTCAATCAGTATTACAAGATAACGTTTTTTTCAGTGGTACTGACTAAACAGTATCCTACACTCAGGGCCGCCATCAGGGCATTACTGCCCTTACTGTATGGGGCCCGGTGACCAGAAGCAAAAAGGGGGGGCCGGCTAGCCCAGGCCCCAGTCCCACAGCCCAGGACCCCCCTCTCTTTGCTTCTGCTTACTGGGCCTCTTAGGGACAACAGTTCAGCGCTTGATGCACCCGGCGGATGGAAATGAGCGCTGTACCTTTAATCCGCGGCTGGGTGCAACATGGTCCTGATGTCGGTCATATTCAGTCCAGAGCAGAGCAGCAGCATGCCACATGTGTTGCGGGGATGGCGGCAGGGAGCGGTCAGGGAAGGCTGTGTGTGTTTTATAGGTTAGAGTAGAGTAGGGCCCGGCAAGAAGAGTCCCCTTGTCGTCGTGGTGGCTTAAAAAATCTTTTGGTCAAAATAAAAGCTGTTGGCTATGTATGTTGTATGGTGTTCGATGGGAACTGTTAATGAGTGATTGGTGAGGACGTGGTGCAGAAGTGGAGTTTTTCCAAGAGTGGGCGGTGGGACTGTGGAAGGTTCAAGGAGTGGAGGCAGAGCTGGGGCGGAGCCTGGGCGGAGTCTGAAGTGGGCTCTGAAATTTTGACAGTATGGGCCCCGAAATTCCTAGTGGCAGCCCTATGTGTGTGTGCGTGTGTGGTGCTCTGCTGAGGGGATGCTGGTGTGCTGGTGAAGGAGGGGAGGCTGCTGAGGGGATGCTGGGTGCTGGTGAGGGAGAGGAGGCTGCTGAGGGGATGCTGGTGTGCTGGTGAGGGAGGGGAGGCTGCTGAGGGGATGCTGGTGTGCTAGGGGAGACTGCTGAGGGCATGCTGGTGTGCTAGGGAGGGGAGGCTGCTGAGGTAATGCTGGTGAGGGAGGGGAGGCTGCTGAGGGGATGCTGGTGAGGGAGGGGAGGCTGCTGAGAGGATACTGGTGTACTGGTGAGGGATGGAAGGCTGCTGAGGGGATGCTGGTGAGGGAGGGGAGGCTGCTGAGGGGATGCTGGTGAGGGAGGGAAGGCTGCTGTGGGGATGCTGGTGAGGGAGGGGAGGTTGCTGAGGGGAGGCTGGTGAGGGAGGGGAGGCCGCTGAGAGGATGCTGGTGAGGGAGGGAAGGATGCTGGTGAGGGGAGGCTGGTAAGGGAGAGGAGGCTGGTGAGGGGATGCTGGTGAGGGAGGAGAGGCTGCTGAGGAGATGATGGTGAGGGAGGGGAGGCTGCTGAAGGAGGGGATGTTGCTGAGGGAGGGGAGGCTGCTGAGGGAGGGGAGGCTGCTGAGGGGATGCTGGTGAGGGACGGGATTCTGCTGAGGGGATGCTGCTGAGGGAGGGGAGGCTGCTGAGGGGATGCTGGTGAGGAAGTGGATGCTGCTGAGGGGATGCTGGCGAGGGAGTGGAGGCTGCTGAGCGGATGCTGCTGAGGGAGGGGAGGCTGCTGAAGGAGGGGAGTCTGGTGAGGGAGATGCTGATGAGTGGAGGCTGTTGAGTGGCTGCAGAACGGGGGATGGGAGGCTGGTGAGTGGAGGCTGTTGAGTGGCTGCTTAGCGGGGGCGCCAATTTTGTTTCAAGAGGGTGCCAACCTCTGCAGACAGGAGCGAGTAGTTAGTAAATGGGGTGCCCCCCCTACCCACTTTACTCTTGACTACTTGATCATTTTTTTATATTATCATCAGTTACCATGTTTTGAGGTGTATTTATATTCTAGAATTTATAGGTTTTTAATGAATACCAATAAAGATATTTTTAATAGTGTATAATCGGTGAATATATACAGTGGTGGCCAAAAGTATTGGCACCCCTGCAATTCTGTCAGATAATACTCAGTTTCTTCCTGAAAATGATTGCAATCACAAATTCTTTGATATTATTATCTTCATTTAATTTGTCTTCAATGAAAAAACACAAAAAGAATTGTCCTAAAGCCAAATTGGATACAATTCCACACCAAACCTAAAAAAGGGGGTGGACAAAAGTATTGGCACTGTTTGAAAAATCATGTGATGCTTCTCTAATTCGTGTAATTAACAGCACCTGTAACTTACCTGTGGCACCTAACATGGATTAAAGTTGACTCAACCTCTGTCCTGTGTCCTTGTGTGTACCACATTGAGCATGGAGAAAAGAAAGAAGACCAAAGAACTGTTTGAGGACTTGAGAAACCAAATTGTGAGGAAGCATGAGCAATCTCAAGCATACAAGTCCATCTCTAAAGACCTGAATGTTCCTGTCTCTTCCGTGCGCAGTGTCATCAAGAAGTTTAAAGCCCATGGCACTGTGGCTAACCTCCCTAGATGTGGACGGAAAAGAAAAATTGACGAGAGATTTCAACGCAAGATTGTGCGGATGGTGGATAAAGAACCTCGACTAACATCCAAACAAGTTCAAGCTGCCCTGCAGTCCGAGGGTACAACAGTGTCAACCCGTACTATCCGTCGGCGTCTGAATGAAAAGGGACTGTATGGTAGGATACCCAGGAAGACCCCACTTCTTACCCCGAGACATAAAAAAACCAGACTGGAGTTTGCCAAAACTTACCTGAGAAAGCCTAAAACGTTTTGGAAGAATGTTCTCTGGTCAGATGAGACAAAAGTAGAGCTTTTTGGCAAAAAGCATCAACATAGAGTGTACAGGAAAAAAAAGAGGCATTCAAAGAAAAGAACACGGTCCCTACAGTCAAACATGGAGGAGGTTCCCTGATGTTTTGGGGTTGCTTTGCTGCCTCTGGCACTGGACTGCTTGACCGTGTGCATGGCATTATGAAGTCTGAAGACTACCAACAAATTTTGCAGCATAATGTAGGGCACAGTGTGAGAAAGCTGGGTCTCCCTCAGAGGTCATGGGTCTTCCAGTAGGACAATGACCCAAAACACACTTCCAAACGCACTATAAAATGGTTTGAGAGAAAGCACTGGAGACTTCTAAGGTGGCCAGAAATGAGTCCAGACCTGAATCCCATAGAAAACCTGTGGAGAGATCTCAAAATGGCAGTTTGGGGAAGGCACCCTTCAAATATCAGGGACCTGGAGCAGTTTTCAAAAGAAGAATGGTCTACAATTCCAGCAAAGCATTGTAAGAAACTCATTGATGGTTACCGGAAGTGGTTGTTCGCAGTTATTTTGGCTAAAGGTTGTGCAACCAAGTATTAGGCTGAGGGTGCCAATACTTTTGTCTGGCCCATTTTTGGAGTTTTGTGTGAAATGATCAATGATTTGATTTTTGCTTCATTCTCTTTTGTGTTTTTTCCTTGCAAGCAAATTAAATGAAGATAATAATACCAAAGAATTTGTGATTGCAATCATTTTCAGGAAGAAACTGAGTATTATCTGACAGAATTGCAGGGGTGCCAATACTTTTGGCCACCACTGTATGCAATAATATACCCTGTTTACATTTATTAATTCGGTGATTGCAGGCTGCGGCGGTGAGCAGGCTGAGGCGACCATTAGATTCTTTCTGACTGGGCGGCGGGTGCGGCGGTGCCACTGGCTGTGTGAGTAGTTAACTTAAGTCCATGTATTAATTTGTCCACCATTTAGTAAGTGATTGTATGATGCAATCATCCCCCCCCCTCTACTTTCCAACCCCCAACTAAAATTTATAAGCTACCCGATGATCCTGAGCGATTCTGAAAACCAAATGCCCAATTACATCATCAGGCAGCACTGCTCAGGATTCTCCAGTAGCTTATACATTTTGGTTGGGGAGGGTAGGGAATGATTGATGGAATCTGCAATCAGAAATACAGATTATAAAAAAAAAATGTATCACAAACTGGTTACAATTAGTTTGAAAAAATGTATGGGACACATTCCCTTAAAGAAAAATAAATAAAATATACCTAAAAAAAGAGTATTGGATATTTTTAACAAATATTTAATAGGTTAGAGTAGAGTAGGGTCTGGCAAGAAGACTCTCCTTGTCCTGGTGGTGGCTTAAAAAATCTTTTGGCCAAAATAAAAGCTGTTGGCTATGTATGTTGTATGGTGTTCGATGAGAACTGTTAATGTTTGATAGGTGAGGACGTGGTGCAGTGGAGTTTTCCAAGAGTGGGCGATGGGATTGTGGAAGGTTCAAGGGGTGGAGGAGGAGCTGGGGTGGAGCCTGGGCGGAGTCTCAAGGGGGCCTGGAATTTTGACAGTATGGAGCCCCGAAATTCCTAGTGGCAGCCATGCCTACACTAGTTGGCATGGAGCAGGGTGCCAACTTTAAAATATATCACTTATGCATAATACAAGTGATACAATGCTGATCACTGGGGATCCTACGTTAAAGATCCATACTGGTCCCAAAAACGTGGCGTTGAAGAGCAGTGTCTGAATGTAGCATTGGTCGAGCATGTGACATCACTGCTTCATTCTCCAACAATCCCATAAAAAATTAACCTAGGTAATTACTCAGCCTGCACAAGACCTCATATGTCGATGAAAAATTAAAAATGGTATGGCTGTTGGAACATGAGAAAAAATGAAAGAAAGTGCAAAAGAGAAAAATTCCCTGTACATTAAAGAGTTAATATTGTATTTTTTTTCTATGCTTTTTTGTTCAGATAATGTTAAATTGTCATGAATATCAGATTTCTTGGTCTTCACCTGCTTCAGGTCTCTACTAAGGAAAGAAAAGATAGAATAGGGGAAAAAGGGAAAGAAAGGGAATAAGGAAGGAAGAAAAAAATAAAAAATATACAGTATAATCAATGATTTTTTATGTTCATATTTTTGTCATTAATGCATTTGATAAAATATATGAATGATTATAATTTCAGCATTTATGTACCATAGATTTATTTCACAAACATTATTTCATATATAATTTCATTACATATAATCATTTATTTTATTCTTATTAGCCATATTATTCCCAATATTTTGATTTGGATATATTTCTCTTTCTCTTAATCAAAAACCAGTATCTTAGCAACTTTTTCTAAAGAATTATACTCGATACAGTTCTTTTGTCCAATTTTTTTTATACAATTCAATTTCACTATGCATAATGCATGCTCCATGGTTTGTTAACCAGGTCTTGCATCTGAGCTTGCATGATAATAGACAGTCTCGGAGAAGCATATCTGCCTGCAATGCACAAGCACCACTATCTCACTGAGATCAGGTGACACAATCCTTCACTGCTAGGTAGCATGTACGTCACTGATTTAATTTATAATGAGCTCACAGGGCTGGTGACGCAGCAGAAACACTTGCTCCTGTGATAAAACAAAAGGAAGGGAAATGTGTTCCTTCACACAAACAAGCAAATTGCTGTGTCACCAATGTATTCATTTATCCTGAGAACAGTCTGAATGGATCTGTAGCCAGACGTGTTGATTATCACTCCATTAATTCTATATGGGACTGTTGGAGATAGCCAAGTCCAGTGTTTGACGGATTCCTGCAGTCCCATAGAGAATAAATTGAGCTGTGGTGTACATGGCCAGCCACCATTCCATTCAGACGTGGCACTGCAGAGCCCTGTTTTGGGATTGGTGGAGGTCCCAGTGATCGAACCCGCACTAGGCTACAATCATCTATTTTATGGATAGGTGATAACTTCTAAAGATGGGAATATCTCTATAAAGGGGTTGTCCAGGCTTGGGATAGAAGTCTGCAGTCACTCCACGTGACTGCAGACTTCTGAATCACTTCAGCTATCAGAGCAAGCTCTGGTCGCTGCAGTTATAGGCAGTTGTTGGCTACGCAACACAGCCGCCATTTCCCTGTATGAAACCAGCTAGTTTCCTCTGCAGGCTTCATAATTTAATTTGCATTTTATAACAAAAATGTACATCATAGTTTGTTAAGCAGTTAAATAATGATTTTTTTAATAAAACCTTCAGATAAAGATGAAAGAGATAAGTATTATGGATCGTCAATATTATTTGGATATGGATCGAAGACTGCTTGAGAAAAAAACACCTACCAAGTATTTGAAAATAATCCATCTGATCAATTCTTCATGTAATTAAATGCCTTGCTAATATCTGGCAAACAGCAGGAACTTATTACTGATAACGACTACAAATATATTTTGCATCTGGTCCCTACATTGGTAACATTCCATGATTAACTCAATTGGAAATGACAGCATGACACAAGGTACATGCGTCAATGAGATCCTTTCCTTTAGTGTGGGCATACCACCGTCATACATTTATGATACAATATAAGCTGTCATAAATTAAATATTAAAGCACCTATACGGGCCCCCCTACGATAATGTGAGAGATAAAACCTTAAAATTAAATCAAAGTCCTGGCCCTGGAATAGGCCCTATGTAGGGTTCTATTTGTATAGCCTGTCACTACAAAGCTACAATAGCGTAGACTTGTCTCCCTTCAAAAATCGCTTTCATCGGAGCAACTCTTTATGGCTTTCAAATATTGTCCCCTTGGTATTTCTGTCTTAAAACTGAGAAGATGGCAACTTTCCCAGTGTAAAAAATACATTAGTCAAAGTGCTTTTATGGTAGACATCAGCTTTGATTCCAGGGAAATCAATAGGGCTTTTATGAGTCTCATGGTAAATCTCATTGCGATTTGATTATTGTTTAAAATTGTGACAAAATACGTGATAATCTTCACGCCACCTAAAACCAAAAAGTTAGCATAAAAGTGGTGCACAGACCATCCCCATAGCAAGTACCTTTCAATGGGTAATATAATTTACGATTAAAGGGAACCTGTCAGGTCAGATACTAGATATATGATTAATCTGCAGGTTAAAAGCGTTATGAAGGTACCTGCCATCTGTACTGAAAGTGCAGCATCTGGCAGAAATTCATTTTATTCCTCACGGGAGCCGCTGGTTTTCAGTTGGAATGCTACAGTCACCGATCACAGCACTTTGGCTGACAACCGACACTTATGTATGACTGAACGCACCCAGGAGGAATATATTTAATTTTCTATTGGGTGCCACACTTTCACCATTACCAAAGCAAAGGGAAAACAAATGAGTGCACATAAATCCAGAGCTAATCATTTTTATTATTTAATGTAGCGTTAAAAAGTCCAAATGGGAAATAATAAAAAATTAAAAGAACAAAATCAATAGATTGTATAATAAAAGTCTATAGACTGGAATGAACCACATAAGCGCTAATTATTTTTTATACTTGTGTAAAGTGATTGGACAGAAAGCACAGCTAATTCCTGATAAGGGCTATGAGCAGCAAGATTACATGTATTCATATACCAGAATCTTGATGCTCAGAGCCCTAATAAGGAACATTAGGTAGACTGCCGAAGTTAAATGGGTCATCTGGGACTTTGTTTTTCTTCTATGGGGCTAAACACTTATCGGCAGGTAGCTCCAAGAACCAATCCTGATGGCTACTCTCCCACATCCTGTAATGTCACATTGACAGAGCAGTTCCTTCTCTTCTGCCCTGCTCTGCCAACGTCACGTTGATTGACAGTTGGCTCCCTGCTGCCTAACTCAGTGCAGGAGCACTGCCTTAGTGTGATTTTTATTACATGAGCTGGAGCATGAGCAGTGCAAAGAACTCTACAAATGCCTAATTTCCAGCGCCCAGGCTGGGTCTCCATGTCACTAGTAGGCTTATCTCAGCAAACTGCTCATGCAATGTGGGTTAATGTGGCTCATGGGTTAAGCAGCTGGCTATTAATCAACGTAACGTCGGCAGCGGTTCCCCATCGACAGAGCAAAGTGGTAGTGGAGGAACTACTCTGACGTCACAGGAAGTGGGAGAATCGTCACCATCAGTAGTTCTTTAACCGATCTGAGCAGGGACAGATTGGCGCATGGTAGAACAAGCAGGTAGTTGGCAGCTAACTACAGATAATTGCTTGGCCAATAGAAGAAATAAAAAGTCCTGGATAACCCATGCTGTTGCACAGATAAATAAGAGAGATCTATGTGGAGGTCACTGAGGTCAGAAGCGGGGGAATGAGGGAAAGATCTGCACTCGCTTAGAATGGTTGTGATGATGAGGCACAACGCTGCTTCTACAAATAGCCTGCCCCAAACGCCAAGCACAGGAGCCGTAACACAGAGAGGATAGCGGAATGGTAAGGTCGGATATCGTCAGGGCGCTGCTGTTGCACAATACTCTATTGGCAGAATTTGTCTATTGTTTTATGGCTTTTGATCCCTATCTGTATTGCTAAACTGTAAGCTCTCACAATCCACATTCGTCCTAAGTGGCTGCTGCCTTCCCTGCTTCTGCTTGCCTATGATACTCCCTACAGATTGGCTGTACTATACCATGTGATTTGATTGCTACAAGAGATTATGAGAAAGCCCTGACCGGCTGCGCCCAAGGTCTTTGGCCACCGCGATTCTCATGAAGTGAATCGTAAATTGCTCAAATTTGTTAAGTGCAGCAAATCCAAATATATTTAACAAGATTTCGATTTCATCATATAATTTTTTTTTTATCTCTAGTGTAATCTATTTTATTTTTTAAATTTCACTTGATCCTGCTATCGTTCAATCACTGGTACAACGCACTGTAAGACTAGAGTATTTCAGTGTATTACTCCGTAAGCATTATCCTATTAAAGGTTATTGCCGTCTCAGACTTTCATGGATCTGACCATTGGAGGTGGAGATACAGAGACTGGAAAACAGTGAGGTTATGGAAGAAGGGTAGAACAATGAGCTACTATGTTTCCATAAAGGCCCCGTCACACATAACGAGATCGCTAGCGAGATCGCTGATGAGTCACGGTTTGGTGACGCAATAGCGATCTCGCTAGCGATCTCGTTATGTCTGACAGGTAGCAACGATCAGGCCCCTGCTGTGAGATCGCTGATCGTTAGAAAGCTTCCTGGACCATTCCTGGGTCGTTGCGCTCCCGCTGGGCAGTGTGCATCGCTGTATTTGACACCTTGTCAACGACCTCGCTAGCGATTCAGAACTGAGACACGTAGAGGTGCATAAATTGGACTTTTCTGCGTTCATCGTCCCCGATTGGTGGTCGCTACTGCGTCCTTGTTTTTTTCAGATCCCACCAGCGTTCTCCGGCTGTGACTCCACTTTGAACAAATCAGACATCTTTAGTGAAGTAGGTATTGTTTGGGGTCTCAAATGAGTTTCCATTTTTAATTCATTTATAGGACATCTACCAATTATCTGCTATCATTGCTCTTCAGGGAGTGAGGGCTTGGCTTCAATAGCGATCTCGTTAGCGATCTCGTTATGTGTGACGGGGCACCTGGACCGTTAAAATACTGGCAGCAGTTGTCGCAGCAGGTCTTCGCATCATGGGTGTTTCTGCCATGTCCCACTGGTTGAAGGCCTGCAATTGCAGGATCGTTTGCACGCTATTCACCGAGCTCCACTTCCCCATTGGCTAGGTCCACAGAGTCCACAAAGCCAGGCGGACAGTACGTAATTGCATCACGTCGACGAAGAAAGTTTTGAAGCGTGCAACAGGCCAAAAGAACAGAGTCTATTGATTTAAGCTTCATGTTAATTGGCGTATGAAAAACTCTGAAGCGGTTGGCCACGACAGCGTGTCAGAAAACGTGCTGTGTGGGTGTGTGTGCACGAGACCCCTAAAATATCTGCCCATGCAAAAGCATATATATACAGATAGAAGCCAAGCCCTCCCTCCCTGAAGAGCAATGATAGCAGATAATTGGTAGATGTCCTATAAATGAATTAAAAATGGAAACTCATTTAAGACCCCAAACAATACCTACTTCGCTAAAGATGTCTAATTTGTTCAAAGTGGAGTCACAGCCGGAGAACGCTGGTGGGATCTGAAAAAAACAAGGACGCAGTAGCGACCACCAATCGGGGACGATGAACGCAGAAAAGTCCAATTTATGCACCTCTACGTGTCTCAGTTCTGAATCGCTAGCGAGGTCGTTGACAAGGTGTCAAATACAGCGATGCACACTGCCCAGCGGGAGCGCAACGACCCAGGAATGGTCCAGGAAGCTTTGTAACGATCAGCGATCTCACAGCAGGGGCCTGATCGTTGCTACCTGTCAGACATAATGAGATCGCTAGCAAGATCGCTATTGCGTCACCAAACCGTGACTCATCAGCGATCTCACTAGCGATCTCGTTATGTGTGACGGGGCCTTTGGTCTTCAGTTAAAGGGGTCCAGGAAGCTGAGATATGGGCATTTGTTTGTCAGTGCCTTAATCTCGAGGAGTTGTTGATCGTTAATCTTTTTTTTTCTTATTTCAGATTTGATCAATTGACCCTTCAGAGTCACTATAGATAAAGTGGCTTAGTAGAGAGAACTCCACATATCTGATTCTCTGACCTCTATGAGCTCGAGCTAGACAGACATTGGGGTCAGTCACTGTTATGATATTAGGGAGGAGTTCAGCTTTTAGCTGTTCAATACAATAATTCCAGATATTGCTGGGACAACTTTACTTTATCGTATCAAATAGATTTCTAAAAATAAATCCCACACTTTTATAGGTCTATGTTATTGAGCTAAGTAATAGAAGAGCAAGGTATAGCAAATCTAAACTTACTTTAAAGGGGTTGTCCAGACTTAGGGTTCAAGTTTTCATTCATTTTAAGTGACTGCAGACTTGTAAAGGCTCACAGCTGTCAGGATTCTCCGGTGCCAGTGCTAGGAGCAGACGGGTGCGAGACCGCGAGTATACTATTTGCATACATGCGGTCACGTGCCGACTAGACTTGCGCAGCCTCGCTCAATAAACAGTAATTGAGCGAGGCCAGACACATGTAGTTAGATTGTGGCCAGAATTACAGTTATATGAAAAAGTTTGGGCACCCCTATTAATCTTAAGCTTAATGTTTTATAAAAATTGGTGTTTTTGCAACAGCTATTTCAGTTTGATATATGTAATAACTGTTGGACACAGTTATGTTTCTGCCTTGAAATCAGGTTTATTGTACTAACAGAAAATGTGCAATCTGCATTCAAACTAAATTTGACAGGTGCATAAGTATGGGCACCCTTATCATTTTCTTGTTTTAAATACTCTTACCTACTTTTTGCTGACTTACTAAAGCACTTTTTTTTGTTTTGTAACATCATTGAGCTTTGAACTTCATAGCCAGGTGTATGCAATCATGAGAAAAGCTACTTAAAGTGGCCACTTGCAAGTTGTTCTCCTGTTTGAATCTCCTCTGAAGAGTGGCATCATGGGCTCCTCAAAACAACTGTCAGATGATCTGAAAACAAAGATTATTCAACATAGTTGTTCAGGGGAAGGATACAAAAAGCTGTCTCAGAGATTTAACCTGTCAGTTTCCACTGTGAGGAACATAGTAAGGAAATGGAAGAACACAGGGACAGTTCTTGTTAAGGCCAGAAGTGGCAGGCCAAGAAAAACATCAGAAAGGCAGAGAAGAAGAATGGTGAGATCAGTCAAGGACAATCCTCAGACCACCTCCAGAGAGCTGCAGCATCAACTTGCTGCAGATGGTGTCACTGTGCATCGGTCAACTATACAACGCACTTTGCACAAGGAGAAGCTGTATGGGAGAGTGATGCGAATGAAGCCGTTTCTGCAAGCACGCCACAAACAGAGTCGGCTGAGGTATGCAAAAGCACATTTGGAGAAGCCAATTTCTTTTTGGAAGAAGGTCCTGTGGACTGATGAAACCAAGATTGAGTTGTTTGGTCATACAAAAAGGCGTTATGCATGGCGGCAAAAAAACACAGCATTCCAAGAAAAACACTTGCTACCCACAGTAAAATTTGGTGGAGGTTCCATCATGCTTTGGGGCTGTGTGGCCAATGCCGGCACCGGGAATCTTGTTAAAGTTGAGGGACGCATGGATTCCACTCAGTATCAGCAGATTCTTGACAATAATGTTCAAGAATCAGTGACAAAGTTGAAGTTACGCAGGGGATGGATCTTTCAGCAAGACAATGATCCAAAACACCGCTCCAAATCTACTCAGGCATTCATGCAGAGGAACAATTACAATGTTCTGGAATGGCCATCCCAATCCCCAGACCTGAATATCATTGAACATCTGTGGGATCATTTGAAGAGGGCTGTCCATGCTCGGCGACCATCAAACTTAACTGAATTGAAATTGTTTTGTAAAGAGGAATGGTCAAAAATACCTTCATCCAGGATCCAGGAACTCATTAAAAGCTACAGGAAGCGACTAAAGGCTGTTATTTTTGCAAAAGGAGGATCTACTAAATATTAATGTCACTTTTCTGATGAGGTGCCCATACTTATGCACCTGTCAAATTTAGTTTGAATGCAGATTGCACATTTTCTGTTAGTACAATAAACCTCATTTCAAGGCAGAAACATTACTGTGTCCAACAGTTATTACATATATCAAACTGAAATAGCTGTTGCAAAAACACCAATTTTTATAAAACATTAAGCTTAAGATTAATAGGGGTGCCCAAACTTTTTCATATAACTGTATATAAATCACATACTTGGTCACATAACCGCTCACTCCCGACACTGGCGAATGCTGACAGCGCAGACTTGAACCTCAAGCCTGAACAACCACTTTAACCTGGCAACTTAAAGGGCTTGTCCACAACTGAACAACCCCTTCTTAACAGCTAACGTGGCTATAATTAAATGAGAAATACATATAATTACTTGCCGGACAGGCACAGTTCCTCCGCTGAGTCTCCCTGCATTCACGTTACAAAACAATGTAATGTGACCGCCGGAATATACAAACCTGACCTTAGAGGAGTGGTGCCAGGGAGATAAGTACGTTATATATATGGCTTTTTTTTTTAAAAAATTTATGTTGGGCACTTTAGCTATTAAGAAGGGTTTTTCCAGTTGTGGACAACCTCTTGAATGTACATCACCTTTTATCATCAGGTCATTTACTAATATATTTTCATAGCGGTTAGACAGGTTGTCCGAAAGTAAAACATTTTCTTTTAGAAATGCATTGATTAACAATAATAAAGGTAAACTCACTTTCCAGTATCTCCACGAATCCAGTGCAGGCCGCTCTAGAGGTCTCACCCTGTAATTGCAGTCAGGTGATTAGAAGAGCGCATCATTAGCGAAACATCCAATGACGCTCTTTTCTAGTCACTTGACTACAGCAGCCAGTTATAGGCTGCAGCATAGCTGTGACTTTGCAGCAGGACAGACAGAGCTTCTCTGAAGTAGTCTGCGCTGGATCTGCTGGGCTGGAGGAATGCGAGTATGACTTCATTTATTAAGTGGTGCCATAAGATAATCCAATCCAGCTGCCTGGCGGCATCTTTCAACGCAAAGTAAGAAATATGCATCTCATGGTATGCAAATGACTTTCCCAAATGATTTTTTAAAGAATTATATTTACTCTCCAACATTGAAATTGCAACTTCATAAAGGAAATGTTGTGGAATTATGGAAATCACAAGATCAATAGACATGATAATATGTAGATGATGAAAACAAAATGGAAAAAAAAAATCAAAACATCTTTATGTTTTCAGTATCGAGTATGAGCGCAATGTACAAAAATACACCTACATAAACGCCTTTATATGCAATCAATAAGGTTATTAATGCTTTTCTGAGATGTCCCGCCATGCTGAGTACACTTGGCTGCACAAATCATCAAGATCCACTGCTGGCAGCTCCCTTTTATAATTGCCGCCAATGATGTCCTAAATGTGCTCAATGGGAGACAAGTCCAGAGACGCTGTAGGCCATGGTAGCACGTTTAGGCCACACTGACTGCTCACAGTAGCACAAGCAACATATAGCCTGGGAATGTCATGCTGAAAAATTGCTACTGGGACACTTTGGGGAAACAATCGTACTACTAGTTCCAAGACCAAATCAGTGTAACGCTGAGCTGTTAATAGCTTGATTGATTGAATGCCAAGGCATGTAAATGCATGTATTTCTGCACGTGCCACTCAGGCTCAATACTGAATAAATTGACATTTTTTTAACATTTTGTTTCCATCTTTTTCATCATTTGCTTATCATTAACATGTCTAATAATCCTGTGATTTTCATTATTCCATGACTTTTTTCTTGGTGTTGCAACTTCAATGTTGAAAACTGTACAGTAATACATTGGTAAATTAATTAACCTACACAGAACCAAAAAAGAGTCGATATCGCCAAGGAATACTGAATTGACAAATGTATTAAATAATCAAAAAAGGACGTACAATATAAAAAAAGAGCCATGCTAATTAACACCAGGACACAGGGAATATTTTACCACAATATCAATCAAAATGAGGTAACAGAATGAGCTCAAAAAAGAGGGAAAACACATGGGATACACATGGATTAGGTAAGAATAATAATAAAGATGTAAAAATAGTGGCACGCCACCTGAATATATCAGCAGGTACACACAAACTTGATTTGTGTCTTAATGTATTTTAATCAATAGGTGGATACTGGGTGAATAGCCAAATTTAATCAGTGTCTAATGTACACAGATGGTCAGCCCATATGGTCATGCACACATGCAAATAAGTGAGAGTTGATCTAGGTAGCCCATGGTCATGTATATGTGTCCCACTGAGCCACCAGGAACAACTACCACCGTGAGATCTACATGGTCATACACATATATACAATGTAAAAACCTTACCCATGTCTCCCAGTGTGGACCCTTGTGCCCCAACACACATTTCGCTATAAAGAACAACTTCTTCAGGGGGGGTGTGGACAGCTCCACACTCCCCCTGAAGAACGTGTTCTCTACACCGAATTCCCTCTTATAATTGGGGATGTGGTTTTGTTCAGAATTAGCATATCAAATTTAAATTCATTCATATAGTAGTACACAGCTGCCATCGTTTAGCTTGATTATGATTAACCCCATATAAAGTCTAGCTGGTCAAGCAGGATTTTCCTGTCATTTTCTTAGATGCATTTTACAGCAAAGCCATTGTCTGTAAACAGCTTACAACACAGCAAAGGGATCTCATTGTTGTAAGTTATCATTCAGGAGAAGAGTACAACATTTTTTTCAAGGCATTAGATATACAACGGAACACTGAAGATGGTCATCAAAGAATTAGCTTAAATTTGGCACAGTAGTGACGTTACTTTGAACTGAATCTCCCTCATAAAGTGATGAAAAAACAAGTAGTACATTGGTCCAGAAGACTGCTAAAAGGCCTACAGCAACATTAAAAGCGCTGCAGACATATCTGACAAGTAGTGGCTGCGTTCTGCATTTGAGAAGATGATCAAAGTTTTGGAGTGGCCCAGACCCAAGACTGATCGAAAATCTGTGGGTTTACCTGAAGAAGTCACTGTAAGTGCCCACAGTAGATGCTCTTGTGACCTGACTGAATTGGAGGTCTACTGCAAGTAAGAGTGGGCACAGATTGCCAATTCTATATGTGCCATACTGATAGACTTTTACTTAGAAAGACTGAATGCTGTCATAAATTAAAAGGATACATCAACAAAGTATTAGTTTAAGGGTGTGCATATTTATGCAACCACATTACTTTAGTTCTTTCTCTTTCCACCATTTTTCAATGGTATTTTACAGATTATGGTAGACATTAAAAGGTGGAAAAAGTTCTGAAGTGATTGTTCTTCGTATGATTTTTTGCTACATGACAAAAACCTGCCATTTTAACAGGGGTGTGTAGACTTTTTATATCCACTGTATAGCGCTGTTGTCTCTATCTTCTTACAATGCCATAGTTGTATTAATGGAGAGGTAGAGCACATAATCGTCTTTTGCTCCATTTAACTCCTTCTCGCTGCTGTCTAGTGATTGGAGGACACTTGATCAGGTGATCGAAGACGACCTAGACCTAAGCTTCTATTCTTGGATCCATTTGTTACAAATGGCTAGTTGGTAAAGAATGAAACCATTTAAAATCACTAACCACTGATAAATATTTTATGGCCGTCACCTGAGGTTTCTGTATCCAGTTGCAGCAGCGGCTACCCCAGCTTTTCTGATCGGTAACATTACACGGAGCTTTTTCACATTTTCCAGCGAAAGCATTTGGACTGGAGTTCAAAGATATGAGCTTACAGTTGACAATGTAGCAGAAATAAAAGGCTGATTTAACTAATGGTAGCCCTTGTTCTCGGGCTAGTATTTATAAAATAATCAGATTTAGGCATGGAAGGTGGATTTGCGCAGAAATCTTTACAGTAAACCCGTTGTCATTTCAAAGGAATGTGAGATTACTTTACTGGAGCAGCAGATTGAAATTGACTTTCTTATTTTTAGTCTGAGATGTCGGTGGCCACAACATGACCTTGCAAGACACCACATCAAAAGCTTCTCTTGTTAATAATTCAGTCCTTAAGTGCTGTGTCCAAATTGCTTTCGCTATTTTAAGCATCGAAAATGTCAAAACTCCTAAGCCTAAGGGACAAAAGGGAATAAAGTCGACATCCGTGTTTTTACCAGCTTTTTGCACTAGGCACCAGTGTTGTGGATTTGGATATAACAAACATTTACAAGAGACTGTCTTATGCAAAGATATATCAGATCTCTCCTGCTTTTAAATACACCACATCCTTTTGACTATTCTTGGCTACCCAGATCCTTTCATGAAAGCTTAGTGATTGCAGCCGGACAGAGCTTAATTTATTTGACAGTTTTATGGTTCGCTTGAAACAATTTAAATTGCCATCAATCACTTCTTTTTTTTTTAAGTTAGCAGTCACGATTGACTTCAAGCTACAAGAACAGAATATGAATTTTGTCATCATTAGAAAATAGGAAATTAAAAGATTATTCTTCCTGAAGTCAGATTTAGTTGGGCAGAAGGAGGGAGATTCATTACTGCTTAGCTAAAGGGCAGGAGATGCAGATAACCCATGATCAGCCAGTATGTAGAAATGAGAGATTCATGTGTATTGCCGTAAGCAAATCTTGCCACATTAGAATCCACTGTGGTGTAGGATATGTCTGCTCAGCTGTGCAGTCTGACACATGAAATCTTACATGCTACATGGAGAACAAAGCATTACATGTATAAGCATTTATGCTACACATGGCCCAAATAAATGCTTTTACACACAAGACATCATAAGAAATCCCTACCTACTGGCATACACAACGTTCATGCTTCTTATGAGGGAAAGACTTCAACTCAAACATATGGGTGTCCTAAAAACATGCCAACATCTAAATATGGTCTGTAGCACATACATTGTTACATTTAAAGGGAATCTGTCAGCAGAATTTCACCCCCAAAAAACTATTTTATATTTGCATGTAGCCCTTTCAAAGACAAGTCCTGCATTACCTTTACATGGCCAGTCCATTTGTCCATTACTGAGAAATCAGCATTTGAATTGATATGCAAATGAGGTTGTAGATCTGAAGCCTCTGTCACTCCAGTTCTATTATTCTTTGCCCAGTGCTGTCATCTCCTTCTGCTGTTTGACTGATGTCACACAGCATAGAGGAAGTCAGTAAAGCAGGAGGAGGCGGCACTGTGAGTGGAATAGAGCTGGAGTGACACAGGCTTCAATTATTCATTTGGATATCAATTCAAATGTTGATTTCTTAGTAGCAGAGGAACGGACTGGCCAGAAGCTGAGTCCACATATCTGCCGGCAGATGATGGCTGAGTTATTTTGCCATCATTTGCCACTAATTTGCTGCGTGTGGATCGAAGTTCCTTCAACAGCTGTTAAACTATTAAAGGAACTCTGTCAGCACAGAATGACTGCTTAAATCCAGTACAGGCGCTCAGTGCTTCACGGCGGGACCAGTCACTTAAGTTCACCTTAAGTTGTTTTCCCTCTATCTCCACCTCTTCCTCTTTGATTGACAGCTCTGGCTTCATATGGCCAGAGAAGGATGGAGAAAGATGGAAAACAAGCAGGTGGGAAGGTGTAAACAAAAGTGTTACGGATCCGGGTGGTGGAACCTCTGTGCTGCGGTGCAAGAAGGGACCAGAGGGGCGTAACTAGGTATCAACTCGGACCGACCAAGGTCGTACGAAAAGAAAAGAAAGGGCGCATGTGTAGACTCACAGGGCTATTTAAATAATTTAAAAAGTGCCAGTACACTCACCTCTGATGGTTGTGTACGTCTACACAACCAAGATTAAGCGTGTGATTAATGAGGCTCCGGGTCGCCTCTATTTGTAGTACCGTCCTGTCGGTGTTTGCCTCGCAACTCCGTGCTCCTCAAGTGGTCACACGATCCTGCTGGACCAGATACCACGTCACCGCAGGTCCTCAGTAGTTTAACCCGGTGGCTGGATAACCGCAGGTCCTCACACATCCAAATATGCCCAGCTGCTCCTGCCGCTTTGGCTCCGTATGGAGATATATCACAAGTAAACAATGTCGTACGGCGGCTCAATCAATCAATCGACTCCGTGACCAGGGAAGGACCAAGCAGAGGGACCAGGTGCTACTCTGGGGACCGATCTTGTATGAGAGCAGGTGACTCCCACGGGTCAGAAAGCAGGGACTGACCGGTACAGCAGATGAGCACGGCAGGCAGGCTGACGGGTGATCCGGGTAGACGGACAGGCAGACATGGCAGGTAACAAGCAGGAGCCTCTAGGCAGGCTGACAGGTAGGCCTGGCAGGTAACAAGCAGGAGCCTCCAGGTAGGCTGGCTAGTAGGCACGGCAGGTAACAGGCAGGTGCTTCCAGGTAAGCAGGCAGGTTGGTACGGCAGGTAACAGGCAGGTGCTTCCAGGTAAGCAGGCGGGTTGGCACGGCAGGTAACAGGCAGGTGCTTCCAGGTAAGCAGGCGGGTTGGGCCCATAGACAGACTGGTGGACTGGACCGTAGGCAGACTGTCGGGCTGGAGAGTAGACAAGCTGGCGGACAGGACTGGTAGTCAGGCTGGCGGACAGGACTGGTAGTCAGGCTGGCGGACAGGACTGGTAGTCAGGCTGGCGGGCTGGACTTATAGTCAGGCTGGCTGGCTGGACTGGTAGTCAGGCTAGCAGCGATACCTGAGGGCTGAAGCAGAGTTTAACACACAAAGCTACAACCTTGCACGGGCACCTCCATTTTGGAGGAGGTGCCTTTTATATGAGAGGTCCTCCGGCCATTGGAGGGAGGGAGCGCGCGCGCACGCCCTAGGCACAGTGCCCGGGAAGCTGCGCACGCCGGCAGAAACAGAGGCAGGAGCGCCGGAGGACGCCGTCCAGGGAGAGCGGCGGTAAGTGGGACCCCCCTGTCAGGGGGCAGAGACGCCGATACTACCAAAAGCACAAAAATGGAAAATCAGGAAGGGGTTAAGGTATATGCAGTGAAAGTGTACTTACAGGGCTGCATCTAATAATTAAAAAACGGGGCAAAAAACAATGCTTTTTCATCATACTGCCGAACAAAAAGTGAGATAAAATGTGATCAAAAAGACGAATGTAAATAAAAATGGTACCTCTGAAAACGTCACCTTGTCCCGCAAAAAACAAGCTGCAATACAGCTCCATCAGTGGAAAAAGAACAAATGTATAGCATCGATGCAAAAATAATAATTTTTTCTATAAAATAGTTTTAATTGTGTAAAAGCGCCAAAACATAAAAAAATTATATAAATGTGGCACCGCTATAATCGTACTGACCCGAAGAATAAAGCTAACTTATCAATTTTACCATATGCGGAACGGCATAAAAAAAAATAATAATAATAATTCCTTTCCTGAATTGTTCGTTTTTGTACTTTCTGAATTGCTGGTTTTTGTATACCAAAAAAAGTATCCAGCTGCCCCGGCAGCTGGATACTTACCTCTCCCCGTGCCTCCGCAGATCAGCTGTCTTCCTGCTCTCCGCTGCCTGTGACGTCTCAGGTCAAAGGGCGCGGTGACGTCTTTACACCGCGCCCTCCCCTGAGCCGTCACAGGGAGCGCTGAGCGGGAAGACGACGACAACGCTGGAGTCCGGACCCGAGCAGCGGGCAGCGGGCAGCAGGCAGCAGGTAGCAGGTGAGGAGAAGGAAGGTGAGTATTTGATTTTTTTCTTTTAATGTATGGAGGCATGGGGCAGTATAAAGAAAAGGGGGGGGGCATCCTGCATGGGGCATTATAAAGAGAGGGGGGGTACATCCTGCATGGGGCATTATAAAGAGGGGGGGTACATCCTGCATGGGGCATTATAAAGAGGGGGGGGGTACATCCTTTATGGGGCATTATAAAGGGGGGGGGCATCCTGCATGGGGCATTATAAAAAGGGGGGGGTGACATCCTGCATGGGGCATTATAAGGTGGGGAACAGCCTGCATGGGGCATTATAAAGGGGGGGCCTGTATGGGGCATTATGTGGGGGGTAACAGCCTGCATGGAGCATTATAAGGGGGCACAGCCTGCATGCAGCATTATATGGGGGCCAGTATCCTGTATGGAGTTTTATAAGGGGACCAGTATCCTGTATGGAGCGTTATATGGGGGCCAGTATCCTGTATGGAGCTTTATAAGGGGACCAGTATTCAGTATGGAGCGTTATATGGAGGCCAGTATTCTGTATGGAACCTTATATGGGGGCCAGTATTCCGTATGGAGCCTTATATGGGGGCCAGTATTCCGTATGGGGGCCAGTATTCCGTATGGAGCCTTATATGGGGGCCAGTATTCCGTATGGGGCCTTATATGGGGGCCAGTATTCCGTATGGGGGCCAGTATTCCTTATGGGGCCTTATATGGGGGCCAGTATTCCGCATGGAGCCTTATATGGGGGTCAGTATTCCGCATAGAGCCTTATATGGGGGTCAGTATTCCGCATGGAGCCTTATATGGGGGCCAGTATTCCGTATGGGGCCTTATATGGGGGCCAGTATTCCGTATGGGGGCCAGTATTCCTTATGGGGCCTTATATGGGGGCCAGTATTCCTTATGGGGCCTTATATGGGGGCCAGTATTCCGTATGAAGCGTTATATGGGGGCCAGTATTCTGTATGGAGCTTTATATGGTGGCCACTATTATGTGTGGAGCAATTCACCGGTTTCTGAGCTATTGTGGAATTTACAATAGATATCACTCATGTAATGTAAGAAGTGAAATCTTTGCATTGTACTATATATATATTTCTCCGCCGTATCTCTGCATCATGAATCGTGGTATCTGTCCCTGTCTGGAGTGGGGAGGGGGAAGCACACTCAGTGATGTGGGAGCAGACAGGGGTTGGGTCTCTGGGCATAGGTAGGAGCCCATTGGTTGCTAGTCACCTGGGCTCACACATAGAGGGAAGTATATAAGTTGGGCACCATCTTAGAACAGGGTCCAGTCCAGTCCAGTTCAGAGAGGAGTTGAGTTCAGTCAGGAGTTCAGCCAGAGAGGGCTGACAGGGAGCTGTGGCTCAGTCTGGGCCCAGCTCCAGAGGCAGGCCTGGAGTGGAGGCCAGAAACAGCAGAAAGAGAGAGGAGAAGGAACGGAAAGGAAAGTAAGAAAGGAACTGGAACAGAGGAGAAAGGAAGCAAGGAACACAGAGAAAGGCCCAGAGACACGAGTAAAGAAGGAACCCCATATGCCCAGGAGATACAGGGTGAAGGGTTGGCAGAGAAGGGTACCGGAACCCAAATTGGTGGAGGCAACAAATTCCTCAGCCAAAGACCGGAGGTTGTTACCACATCTTGGTGCGACCCCTCACTACATCCACCAGGAAGGCATACCATATAGGGTCAGGGACGCAGAGATCAGCGTGCCCAGAGAAGGCCCGAGGGAGCTGGACAAAGGTGGGTCACTGGTGGGGACGGCCAGAGAAAGGAAAGGAAGGGAGCCCTGTGCCACGCTCTGGAATTGCCTGGGAGTTGGTCGAGTCCCTTGCCTGGTGGACGCAGCACGGCTTGGGCAGTCATCGCCTGCAGGATTGACACGAATAACAACTGTGAGTAAAGCATTGGAAACTGCAACCGCACGTCTCTGTGTTTCATCGCCGCACCAGCACCATTAGTGCTGGGACGCTCACACCATCGATCCCACCATCTTCT
This sequence comes from Phyllobates terribilis, assembly GCF_046119375.1. Taxonomy (NCBI): domain Eukaryota; kingdom Metazoa; phylum Chordata; class Amphibia; order Anura; family Dendrobatidae; genus Phyllobates; species Phyllobates terribilis. Next base: position 797,117,813 of record NW_027362761.1, read on the forward strand.
ACACTAGCTGCCCTGAGGCAATACTTCTCCCATGGGGAGTTATTCCATACTCGGCTGCGCAAAGTACATCAGCCTCAGCGGTCTGCAGCGCAGCGGCGGTCCCCACTGACCGCAATCCACGGGTGGCGTAGTCGGACATTTACTACATTACTAAGACTGCCACTGGTTTGACCGCCCTGGGCACGGACCGGGTCACCGCCACGGAGACTACAACCCCCAGCGATCCGACTCCGGGTATCCCCTGCACAGCACAGGCCCAGGGGGCGCGTCACACCCCTAGATGAATTCATAGGGGGAGGTGTAATTTGTAAAATGAGGTCACTTATGGGGGGCTCCTGCTCTTCTGGCACCTTAGGGGCTCTGCCAATATGACATGGCACCCTCAAACCACTGCAGTAAATCAGAACTCCAATATGGCTCTGCTTCCCTTCTGAGCTTTGCACTGTGCCTCAAAAGTAGTTTTCGACCACATATGGGGTATCGGTGTACTCAGGAGAAATTGCACAACAAATTTTGGGGTCCATTTTCTCCTGCTATCCTTGTGAAAATTAAAAAAATTGAGGACAAAACAACATTTTTGTGGGAAAAAAATATTTTTTTTAATTTTCACAGTTCAATGTTGTAAAATTCTGGGACCACCTGGGGGTTCAAGGTACTTACCACACCTCTATATAAATTCCATGAGGGGTGTAGTTTCCAAAATGTGGTCACTCGTGGGGGGTTTTCCACTGTTTAGGCATATCAGGAACTCTCCAAATGCGACACGGTGTCCGCTCTCAATTCTAGCCACTTTTGTGATCAAAAACTCAAACAGTGCTCCTTCCCTGCCAAGCCCTGCCATGCGCCCAAACAGTAGATTTCCCCCACATATGGGGTATCTGCGTACTCGGGAGAAATTGCACAATTAATTTTTGGGTCCATTTTCTCCTGCTACCCTTGTGAAAATGCAAAATTTGAGGTTAAAACAATAGTTTTGTAAAATGTTCATTTTTTCCTTCCACATTGCATTAATTCCTGTGAAGCACCTGAAGAGATACTAAACTTCTTGAACGTGGTTTTAAGGGTTGCAGTTTTTAAAATTGTGTTACTTTTGGGTATTTTCTGTCATAGAGGCCCCCAAAGTCACTTCAAATGTGATATGGTCACTAAAAAAAATGGTTTTGTAAATTTTGTTGGAAAAATTAGTAATTGCTGATCAATTTTAACCCTTCTAACTTGCTAACAAATAAAAAAAAATATGTTTAACCCCTTTGCGACCTTGGGATTTTCCGTTTTTGCATTTTCGTTTTTTGCTCCCCTTGTTCCCAGAGCCATAGCGTTTTTATTTTTTGGGCAATATGGCCATGTGAGGGCTTATTGTTTGCGGGACAAGTTGTACGTTTAAATGCCATTACTAGTTTTACCATATTGTGTACTGGAAAATGGGGAAAAAAATCCAAGTGCGGTGAAATTGCAAAAAAAATGCAATTCCACAGTTGTTTTTTTTTTTTTTTGCCTTTCCCCGTTCACTGGATGCTAAAACTGACCTGCCATTATTATTTCCCAGGTCATTACGAGTTAGTAGACACCAAACATGTATAGGTTCTTTTTTATTTAAGTGGTGAAAAAAAAATCCAAAGTTTGCTAAAAAAAAAATGGTGCCATTTTTCGAGACCCGTAGCGTCTCAATTTTTCGGGATCTGGGGCCGGGTGAGGGCTTATTTTTTGTGCGCCAGGCTAACGTTTTTATTGATACCATTTTGGGGTAGATCCGATGTTTTGATCGCCCGTTATTGCATTTTATTGCAATGTTGCGGCGACCAAAAGACGTTTACTAATAGGATTAATTATTTTTTTATATTGATAGATCGGGCGATTCTGAACGCGGCGATACCAAATATGTGTATGTGGGGTTTATTTTTTATTATTTTATTTTGAATGGGGCAAAAGGGGGGTGATTTAAACGTTTATATATTTTTTAATTTTTTTTAAATATTTTTAAAAACATTTTTTTTTTACTTTTTGCATGCTTCTACAGTCTCCATAGGAGACTAGAAGCAGCAATTACCTGATCGCCTCTGCTACATAGAGGTGATAGGCAGAACACCTCTATGTAGCAGAAATGCTCCTGTACTATGAGCGCCGACCACTAGGTGGCGCTCATAGTAATCTTTACATGACAACCACTGGAGTCTGCTACAGACCCAGGGTTGTCATGACCACCCATCGGTGACCCGCGATTACGTGACGGGGTCACCGATGGGCGGGGCTAATGCCGCACTTCCGGCGCGGCGATGTTAAATGCCGCTGTCAGAGATTGACAGTGGCATTTAACATGTTAACAGCCGCGGGTGGATCGCGATTCCACCCGCGGCTGTTGCGGGCACATGTCAGCTGTAAAAATCAGCTGACATGTGCCCGGTTCAGTGCGGGCTCACCGCCAGAGCCCTCACTGAACCGGGGGTGATGGCCTGGGGCGCACTAATACGCCCTGGACCATTATGGGGTTAAAAAATGAAGCAGATGTAAAGTAGACATGTAGGAAATGTTGTTTATTAAAGGGAGTCTATCACCCCCTGGGACTTATCTGACCTCTATTAAGGGCATACAGATGATAGAAATGAAAATCTATACCTCGCCAATGCCTGTGCACAAGTTCCCTGCAGTGCTTTGACTGTACACAGTACAAGTGTACCTTCTGTAAAAAGCAAAGTGTGCAGGCGCGGGATCTGACCATGGCGACTGCACGCCACAGGGCACTGTGACATGCAGGGGAGGGGGGAAATATTTTAATTACCGCAGTAGGTGGGGATTCCTTCCCGGCCCCGTGCCTGCAAGCATTGGAAACTTCACTAAATAAAAACCAATTTCACAGCAACCAGACCTCTAATATGGGTCATACAGATAGGTATAGATTTACATTTCTATCACCTGTATGCCCATATTAGAGGTCAGATAAGTCCCAGGGGGTGACAGATTCCCTTTAACTAATTTGTGTGATATAACTCTCTGGTTTAAGGGCATAAGAATTAAAAGTTTGAAAATTGATAAAATTTTCACCAAATTTCCGATATTTTCACAAATAAACGCAAGTCACATCTAACAAATTTTACCACTATCATGAAGTACAATATGTCACAATAAAATCTGAGAAGCAGTGGGATGCGTTGAAGCGTTCCAGAGTTATTACCACATAAAATGATAATGGTCAGAATTGTAAAATTTGGCCTGGTCATGAAGATGAAAACAAGCGTTGGGGTGGATGGGGAGGTGGGGGTGTAAAGGGGTTAATGAAGACCATTCAAATAAGAAAATTGTGGAGGGAGTAAACATTGCTTAAACGGTTTCTCCACCTTTAAATTTTTTAGTCCTTTGGATTGCTATGGATATATAAAGTGGTAATGCTCATGTAGACAGTATAATAACACCAATTGGCTGCAGTGACCGCTGCTGCAACATTGTTAACAACCAGGAGTAGCTTGGGAGAGGTATGGGGTAAATAAAGCCGATTTTGTCATTTTTATCAAGAGCAACCCTAAAAGTAAATTTTGAATTGTGGAAACTATCTTTCAGGCCTCATTCAGACGTCTGTGTCGAATCCATTTATTCAAGGATAGACACGTACCCATAATATTCTACTAGCTATTGAACCCGTTCTACGACCGGGTGGCGAGCATTTTTATTGGTATATGGTCTCCCATGCTGGTATGTGCTGCCCCCTCCTGGTAGTTTTGCTGCCCCCATCCTGTCCCCACCATCCTATCCTGGTATGCATGGCACCCCTCATCCCCATCCTGGTATGTATGGCACCCCTCATCCCCAATCCTGGTATGCATTGCATCCTTCACCCCCAATACTGGAATTCATGGCATCCCTCACCCCCAATCCTGGTATGCATGGCACCCCTCACCCCCAATCCTAGTATGCATGGCACCCCTCATCCTGGTATGCATGGCCCCCTCATAACCACTCCTAGTATGCATGGCAATCCTCATCCCTATCCTGGTATGCAAGGTACCCCATCCCCCATCCCTCATCCTTGTATGCATGGTACCCCTCATCCCTATCCTGAAATACATGGTACCCCTCATCCCTATCCTGGTATGAATGGCCCCTCATCCGAATCCTGGTATGCATGGCTCCCCCCACATCCCTATCCTGGTATGCATGGTACCCCTCATCCCTAACCTGGTATACATGGTACCTCTCATCCCTATCCTGGTATGCATGGCCCTCCCATCCCTATTCTGGTATGCATGGTCCCCCTCATTCCTATCCTGGTATGCATGGCCCCCTCATCCCTATCCTGGTATGCATGGCACCCCTCATCCCCAATCCTGGTATGCATGGCACCCCTTATCCCAATCCTTCTATGCATGGTATCCCTCATCCCAATCCTGGCATGCATGGCATCCCTCATCCCCAATCCAGGTATGCATGGCACCCCTCATCCCCAATCCTGGAATGCATGGCACCCCTCACCCCAAAACCTGGTATGCATGGCACCCCTCATCCCCATCCTGGTATGTATGGCACCCCTCATCCCCAATCGTGGTATGCATTGCACCCTTCACCCCCAATACTGGAATTCATGGCACCCCTCACCCCCAATCCTGGTATGCATGGCACCCCTCACCCCCAATCCTGGTATGCATGGCACCCCTCATCCTGGTATGCATGGCCCCCTCATAACCACTCCTGGTATGCATGGCAATCCTCATCCCTATCCTGGTATGCAAGGTACCCCTTCCCTCATCCCTATCCTGGTATGTATAGTCCCCATCCCTCATCCTTGTATGCATGGTACCCCTCATCCCTATCCTGGAATACATGGTACCCCTCATCCCTATCCTGGTATGAATGGCCCCTCATCCGAATCCTGGTATGCATGGCTCCCCCCACATCCCTATCCTGGTATGCATGGTACCCCTCATCCCTATCCTGGTATGCATGGCCCCCCATCCCTATTCTGGTATGCATGGTACCCCTCATTCCTATCCTGGTATGCATGGCCCCCTCATCCCTATCCTGGTATGCATGGCACCCCTCATCCCCAATCCTGGTATGCATGGCACCCCTCATCCCCAATCCTGCTATGCATGGCACCCCTCATCCCCAATCCTGGTATGCATGGCACCCCTCATCCCCAATCCTGCTATGCATGGCACCCCTCATCCCCAATCCTGGTATGCATGGCACCCCTTATCCCAATCCTTCTATGCATGGTATCCCTCATCCCAATCCTGGCATGCATGGCATCCCTCATCCCCAATCCAGGTATGCATGGCACCCCTCATCCCCAATCCTGGCATGCATGGCACCCCTCATCCCAATCGTGGTATGTGTGGAACCCCAGGGGTCTGGTTACCACAGTAATAGCAATGTTACGTCTGTGAGCAGGTGGGAGGTCTCCTGGTCAGGAATCCTAAGCATGCCACACCTCCTGCCCAGTCCTGGGAGGGGAAGAACTTCCCCTATATAAACTGGGGCTGAGGTGGGGTTAGGAGAGAACACAGACAGAGACAGAGACACAGTCTGGTCTGGAGTGGATCAGTTACAGGGAAAATAAGAACAGGAGCTCTGTAGGAGCAGGAGTGAGTGCCAGAGGCTGGAAGCTAGATAGCTCGCCTTGGCTGAAGAGATCTCACCGGACACGGAGTCCGAGGCTGTGGGGACTGTTCCATACCCAGCAGCAGAAACCGACCAGCAGGGGATTTCAGGTCCTCTGGCCAAGAAACCCGAAGGCACGGTCACACGCAAGGGACCAGCACCGCCGTCCTGGAGCGGAGGCTACCAGAAGGCCCCGAGTCACCGGCCATACGGGTGAGCACCACACGGTACACTCAGGGACGTGGGCTACTTTTACCCGCTTCTAGCAAGGTAGCCAAGAAGAGTACAGTTAGTTGGGGAGGCCTACAACTCCGCCTGGCCAGGGGAGATCCTGTCTGCTCACGGACTGACCAGACCCCGACCGCTAGCCAGTACTCCCGGGAGGGTCTATCTTTGTCACCAGTAAAGACCCTGAACTACACCGCACCGTCTCTGAGTGGTTCCTGGTGCCTGCGTGCAATTCTACCATCCCCATCATCCACGTCCGCTGCCCTGAGGCCATACCCCTCCCGTTGGGGGTTATACTACCCACGCTGCACAACTGTACCACCGGCCTCAGCGGTCTGCCCTGCAGCGGCGGTTTCGTAACCGCATTCAACGGGTGGCGCAGTCGAACAATATCACATCTGCCACTAAAAACATCGCCACTTAGTTTGACACCCTGGGCACGGACCGGGTCACCGCCACGAGGACTACCACCCCCAACAGATCCGGCTCCGGGTATTCCCCAAACATGGCCCAGGGGGCGCGTCATATGCATGGCACCCCATCTCTCATCCTGGTATGTATGGTACCCCTCATCCCCATCCTGGTATGTATGGCACCCCTCATCCCCAATCCTGGTATGCATGGCACCCTTCACCCGCAATCCTGGAATGCATGGCACCCCTCACCCCAAAACCTGGAATGCATGGAACCCCTCAACCCCAATCCTGGTATACATGGCACCCCTCATCCTGGTATGCATGGCTCCCTCATACCCAATCCTGGTATGCATGGCAATCCTCACCCCCATCCTGGTATGCATGGCACTCCTCATCCCTATCCTGGTATGCATGGTACCCCATCCCTCATTCCTATCCTGGTATGTATAGTACCCCTCATCCCTATCCTGGTATGCATGGCACCCCATCGCTCATCCTTGTATGCATGGTACCCCTCATCCCGATCCTGGTGTGAATGGCCCCTCATCCGAATCCTGGTATGCATGGCCCCCCCACATCCCTATCCTGGTATGCATGATACCCCTCATCCCTAACCTGGTATACATGGTACCCCTCATCCCTATCTTGGTATGAATGGTCCCTCTTCCAAATCCTGGTATTAATGGCCCCCCCACATCCCTATCCTGGTATGCATGGTACCTCTCATTCCTATCCTGGTATGCATGGCCCCCTCATCCCTATCCTGGTATGCATGGCACCCCTCATCCCCAATCCTGGTATGCATGGCAACCCCCATCCCCGATCCTGGTATGCATTTCACCCCTCATCCCCAATCCTGGTATGCATGGCACCCCTCATCCCCAATCATGGTATGCATGGCACCCCTTATCCCAATCCTGGCATGCATGGCACCCCTCATTCCAAATCTGCTATACATTGCACTCCTCATCCCAATCCTGGCATGCATGGCACCCCATCTCTCATCCTGGTATGCATTTCACCCCTCATTCCAAATCTGGTATACATGGCACCCCCTCATCCCCTAATCCTGGTATGCATGGCACCCCATCCCTCATCCTGGTATGCATGGTACCCCTCATCCCCCAATCCTGGTATGTATGGCCTCCTTATCCCCTAATCCTGGTATGTATGGTACCCCATCCCTCATCCTGGTATACATGGCACCCCTCATCCCAATTCTGGTATGTATGGCCTCCTAATCCCAGAAACATGGTATGCATGGCACCCAATTCCTCATCCAGGTATGCATGGCACGCCTCATCCCCAATCCTGGTATGTATGGCTCCCTCATCCCTATCCTGGTATGCATGGCACCCCATCCCTTATCCTGGTATGCATGGTACCCCTCATCCCTATACTTGAATGCATGGTACCCCTCATCCCTATTCTGGTATGCCTGGTACCCCTCATCCTGGTATGCATGGCACTCCATCCCTCATCCTGTTATGCATGGTACCCCATCCCTATCCTGGTATGCATGGTACCCTGCATTCCTATCCTGGCATGCATGGTACCCCTCATCCTGGTATGCATGGCACCCCATCCCTCATCCTGATATGCATGGTAGCCCGCATTCCTATCCTGGTATGTATGGTACCCCTCATTCCTATCCTGGTATGCATGGTACCCCGCATTCCTATCCTGGTATGTATGGTACCCCTCATCCCTATTCTGGTATGCATGGCACCCCTCACCCCCCAATCCTGGTATTCATGGTCCCCTCAACCCCCAATTCTGGTATGTATGGCCCCTCACCCCCCAATCCTGGTATGCATGGTCCCCTCACCCCCAATCCTTGTATGTGTGGTACACCTCATCCTGGTATGCATGGCACCCCATTCCTCATCCTGATATGCATGGCACCCCTCATCCCTCAATCCTGGTACGTACGGTACCCCTCATCCCCCAATCCTGGTATGTACGGTACCCCTCATCCCCCAATCCTGGTATGCTTGGTACCCCTCATCCCCCAATCCTGGTATGCATGGCACCCCTCATCCTCCAATCCTGGTAAGTATGGCACCCCATCTCTCATCTTGGTATGTATGGTACCCCTCATCCCTATCCTGGTATATATGGCACCCCTCATCCCAATTCTGGTATGTATGGCCTCCTCATCCCAGAAACTTGGTATGCATGGCACCCAATCCCTCATCATGGTATGCATGGCACGCCTCATCCCCAATCCTGGTATGTATGGCTCCGTCATCCCTATCCTGGTATGCATAGAACCCCATCCCTTATCCTGGTATACATGGTACCCCTCATCCCTATTCTGGTATGCATGGTACCCCATCCCTCATCCTGGTATGCATGGTACCTCGCATTCCTATTCTGGTATGTATCATACACCTCATCCCTATTCTGGTATGTATGGTACCCCTCATCCCTATCCTGGTATGTATGGTACCCCATCCCTATCCTGGTATGCATGGTACCCCACATTCCTATCCTGGTATGTATGGTACCCGTCATCCCTATTCTGGTATGCATGGCACCCCTCACCCCCCAATCCTGGTATGCATGGTCCTATCACCCCCCAATCCTGGTATGCATGGCCCCCTCATCCCCCAATCCCGGTATGTGTGGTACCCCTCATCCTTGTATGCATGGCACTCCATTCCTCATCATGGTATGCATGGCACCCCTCATCCCCCAATCCTGGTATGCTTGGTACCCCTCATCCCCCAATCCTGGTATGCATGGTACCCCTCATCCCCCAAACCTGGAATGTATGGTACCCCTCATCCCCCAATCCTGGAATGTATGGTACCCCTCATCCCTCAATCCTGGAATGTATGGTACCCCTCATCCCTCAATCCTGGTAGGTACGGCACCCCTCATCCCTTTCAAGTTGTCCACATACAAAAAAATAAACACTTATACTCACGTTTCTACCCTGTGCTCCAAAGCTGCGGTGTCCTGTTCTGTAGGAGGCCGGGGGAGGAGTGCGGCACCGGAGTACAAGGGTGCCCATACCGCGCTGTCCGGCGCCATTTTGCTGAAGACACACTGCAAATGTGTCTACAGTAAAATGTCGCCGGATATCGCTATGCGCATGCGCCGATTCCAACGCCTCACTCCTGCCCCGGTGTCCGGCGAAGAGAGACGCCGCGGAACCGCTCCTCCCGGTCAGGTAAGTATGGCGCCGGAGATCGCAGTATGCGTTCAGTGTCTACGCATACCGTGGTCTCCGGCGCCATACACTCCTCTTACCTGTAACGGCTCGATGCGTGCTTCTGTTTGGAGCCAGACTGCGCAGGCGTGTCGCGCTTGTGCAGTCTATAAAGGCTTCAGACAGAGACATGCATCTCCCGTTATATTATAGATGGGGCTGTTCACATTTCATTGTTATTTCACAGATCATGTGTCCTCACAGAGACATCTCAGTTTTTCTCCAGTATCATGGTTGAAAAGTGCAAGGACAAGTCAATGGATCCATGAAAACCATGTACAGCACATGGATGGCATTAGTGTGCTGTATGTATTTAATATTGAAAAGGATAGAAGTTTGTAATTTATTTATCCATCCATGAAAAACAGAGGACATCATTGATGCTTTATTTTTTTTTTGAGAGAAGCCTAAAAGGGTTTTTCTTCTTCAGTGTAAACTAATGTCAACTAGTGCATCTTGTGATATAGTAAGTGGTGTGTAATGTACACAGTGGTAGGATTCAAGTCAGTTAGCTGGTTCGAGAAGTCATCACTTGATCAGAGGTGAGCAATTTACAGACTTGCAGTCATGTGCCAGCTAACTTCTCATCCACTTCTCTCAACTGAGAAAAGACTAGACATTATGGATTGTCTTCTGTTGACATATGCTAAAAAGTGCAATAGAAGAACCCGGCCGTAACCTATACACTTCAACATTGAAACTGCAACATCAAGAAGGAAAAATCATGGAATTATGGAAATAACAAACTCAATGGACCTGTTTATATGTAAATAAAAAAAACTGGAAACAATTTTCAAAACATCTTGAATTATTCAGTATGAGCCACTTGCAAAAAATACACGCACTTAGACGCGTTGGCTGCTACCAATGAGGTTGTTAATGATTGAGAAATGTTCTGCCATACAGAAGGCATTTGGGCACAGAATCCTCAAGATCCGCAGCTGGCAGTTCCCTTTACAATTGCCAAAAAATAACTTCCCAGACGTTCTTGATGACAAATAAGTGCAGAGACGCTATATATAAATAGTATGTTTAGGCCACGCAAGCTGCTCAAAGTAGCACGAGCAGCATGTAGCTTGGCGTTGTCGTGTTGAAAAACAGCTCTAGGGACACTTTGAACAAATAGCTGTCACTGGTTCCACAACAAAAATTAATGTAACGTAGCGTTGTTAGTGTACCTGGAATGAAGACAAGAGGGTCCAGCTACTATACAATATGCCACACTACACCATAATCCCAGGAGTAGGACCGCTGAGACATTTACTTGTAAAGGCATCTTCATGAGGTTGTTCACGCGGGCTCTGGACCAATCTCCAGCTGTCATTGCTTCCAACACAAATGCGGGACTCATGAATAAAAAATTTAAAATTTAAAAAGAGTTTACACTTTTTTTTTCTTTTCCACACTTAGACTTAAAAGGGGTATTCCCATCTCCAAGATCCTATCCCAATATGTAGTAAGTAATGTAGTATAGTTCATCTGATTCACAATATCTCCTTTTCTCATGTGTAGGCATTGCAGGACCTTAGGTATCCATACTTATGACCACTGATATAGTTACAGTGAGTTAGCTAGTTGCTAGTGGTCATAACCATAGATACCTAAGGTCCAACAATGGCTGCACATGAGGAAAGAGACATAGTGAATCAGAAGTTACTATACAACATTTCTAATTGGAGGTATTTGCTAACATTATTATTACACCTACTACATATTGGAATAGGATCTTGGAGAAGGGAATACCCCTTTAAATTCAAAACAAATTGTGACATTCCCTTCTATGTTGCATAGAGTCAGCCAACTTCTGGCACCTGTCAACTGTTATTCCAGCCCAGGATGCTTTGACTAGATGCTTTGACTACATCCCACAATTTTTTGGGCATTTGTTGGCTTTGCCTCAGAAACAGTATTTTTGATGTCACCCCACAAGTGCTCTGTCTGATTAAGGTCCGGGGATTGGGCTAGCCACTCCATAACCTCAATTTTGTTGGACTGGAACCAAGATTTTGTTAATTTACTGGTGTACATAGGGTCGTTGTCTTGTTGAAACACCCATTTCAAGGGCATATCCTCTTCAGCGTAAGGCAACATAATCTCTTCAAGTATTTTAATATATGCAAACTGGTCCATGATCCCTGGTATGCGGTAAATAGGTCAGGCACCATAGTAAGAGAAACATCTCCATATCATGATGCTTGCACCACCATGCTTCACTGTCTTCAGAGTGTACTGTGGCTTGAATGCAGAGTTTGGGGATTGTCTGACGAACAATTTTACTTTCATCAGTCCACAAAATGTTTCTCCATTTTTCTTTAGGCCAGTTGATGTGTTCTTTTTCAAATTGTATCTGCTTCAGTACATGTGTTATTTTTAACAGTGGGACTTTGCGGGGACTTCTTGCTAAGAGATTAGGTTCACACTGGCATCTTCTAACTGTCACAGTACTCACAGGTAACTTGAAACTGTCTTTGATCATCCTGGAGCTGATCATTGGCTGAGCCTTTACCATTCTGGCAATTCTTTGATCCATTCAATTGGTAGTCTTCAGTTTTCTTCCACAACTCTGGCTTTGCTTTTCATTTTAAAGCATTGAAGATAATTTTAGCTGAACAGTCTATCAGTTTCTGCACTCTTTATAAAAGTTTTACCTCCTCCAATTCAATTTTTAATCAATGTATGCTGTTCTTCTGAACAATGTCTTGAATGACCCATATTTCTCAGGCATTCAAGGAGAAAGGCATGTACAACATGTGCTGGCTTCACCCTTAAATAAGGGCCACCTGATTCACACCTGTTTCTTCATCATCATCTTTTACTTTTATATAGCACTAACATATTCTGCAGCGTTTTACATACATTATTGTTGCCGTCTCCATCGGGGCTCACAATCTAGATTCCCTATCAGTATGTCTTTGGAGTGTGGGAGGAAACTGGAGAACCTGGAGGAAACCCACGCAAACACAGGGAGAACATACAAACTCCTTGCAGATGTTGTCCTTGGTGGGATTTGAACCCAGGACCCCAGTGCTGCAAGGCTGCAGTGCTAACCACTGAGCCACCGTGCCACCCTATTCACAGAATGATTGACCTCACTAATGGAGGTCAATTAATTATTCAAATAAACAGACTCAAAAACATGCAGATCATGAATGCTGAGTCTGTTGGTTCTCTTAGAACCTACTGCACCCATTGGTTAAGTGTTTGACATGTGGTAATATAATTTATACCAAAAACAGTGATTAATCTGGTCATATTGGACTGCTATTATTTTGAACACTACTGTATATGTCCACAGGTTGGGTGTGCAGTGGTGTGCCGCTAATAGCAGCAGACCACGCGGCTGATATACAGTACAGACCAAAAGTTTGGACACACTTCATTTAAAGATTTTTCTGCATTTTCATGACTTTGAAAATTGTACATTCACACTGAAGGCATCAAAACTATGAATTAACACATGTGGAATTATATACTTAACAAAAAAGTGTGAAACAACTGAAAATATGCCTTATATTCTAGGTTTTTCAAAGTAGCCACCTTTTGCTTTGATGACTGCTTTGCACACTCTTGGCATTCTCTTGATGAGCTTCAAGAGGTAGTCACCGGAAATGGTTTTCACTTCACAGGTTTGCCCTGTCAGGTATAATAAGTGGGATTTCTTGCCTTATAAATGGGGTTGGGACCATCAGTTGTGTTGTGCAGAAGTCAAGTGGATACAGAGCTGATAGTCCTACTGAATAGACTGCTAGAATTTGTATTATGGCAAGAAAAAAAGCAGCTAAGTAAAGAAAAATGAGTGGCCATCATCACTTTAAGAAATGAAGGTCAGTCAGTCCGAAAAATTGGGCAAACTTTGAAAGTGTCCCCAAGTGCAGTTGCAAAAACCATCAAGCTCTACAAAGAAACTGGCTCACATGAGGACCGTCCCAGGAAAGGAAGACCAAGAGTCACCTCTGCTTCTGAGGATAAGTTTATCCGAGTCACCAGCCTCAGAAATCGCAGGTTAACAGCAGCTCAGATTAGAGACCAGGTCAATGCCACACAGAGTTCTAGCAGCAGACACACCTCTACAACAACTGTTAAGAGGAGACTGTGCAGCAGGCCTTCATGGTAAAATAGCTGCTAGGAAACCACTGCTAAGGACAGGCAACAAGCAGAAGAGACTTGTTTGGGCTAAAGAACACAAGGAATGGACATTAGACCAGTGGAAATCTGTGCTTTGGTCTGATGAGCCCAAATTTCAGATCTTTGGTTCCAACCACCGTGTCTTTGTGCGATGCAGAAAAGGTGAACGGATGGACTCTACATGCCTGGTTCCCACCGTGAAGCATGGAGGAGGTGTGATGGTGTGGGGGTGCTTTGCTGGTGACACTGTTGGGGATTTATTCAAAATTGAAGGCATACTGAACCAGCATGGCTACCCCAGCATCTTGCAGCAGCATGCTATTCCATCCGGTTTGCGTTTAGTTGAGCCATCATTTATTTTTCAACAAGACAATGACCCCAAACACACCTCCAGGCTGTGTAAGGGCTATTTGACCAAGTAGGAGAGTGATGGAGTGCTACGCCAGATGACCTGGACTCCACAGTCACCAGACCTGAACCCAATCGAGATGGTTTGGGATGAGCTGGACCGCAGAGTGAAGGCAAAAGGGCCAACAAGTGCTAAGCATCTCTGGGAACTCCTTCAAGATTGTTGGAAAACCATTTCCGGTGACTACCTCTTGAAGCTCATCAAGAGAATGCCAAGAGTGTGCAAAGCAGTCATCAAAGCAAAAGGTGGCTACTTTAAATAACCTAGAATATAAGACATATTTTCAGTTGTTTGACACTTTTTTGTTAAGTATATAATTCCACATGTGTTAATTCATAGTTTTGATGCCTTCAGTGTGAATGTACAATTTTCATAGTCATGAAAACACAGAAAAATCTTTAAATGAGAAGGTGTGTCCAAACTTTTGGTCTGTACTGTAAGTCCTGCCCTGCGTCACACTTTCAGCTGTATCTGCATTCTGGATGGAAATACAATTAAAAGAAATTATGTAAGAGGGAGCAGTTGACTTACTCCATCAGTCTCACTGTAAGTCTGAGATCTGATGTCTCAGTGCAGTGGGACGATGACATCACTACATCATACCTGCTGTGTGGAGCTTCAGAACACATTCTGCAGAGACCAGAGCAGTGGGGGAACGGAGTAATTTTTATTTTTTTAAATCAATGATTACATTGTGGGGGCCATTAAACAGTTTGGAGGGCTATTATACAATTTGAAGTGCTGTGGGGGGCATTATACTGTTTGGATGGCTAATGGGGACCATTTTCAGTGTGGAGGGTTGTGTGAGGTCAATCATACTGTGTTAGGGCTACTGTGGGGGGGGGCGGGCATCATATACTGTGTTGGGGGTTTACTATAGGATCATCATACTGTGCATGTGGAGGCATGCACTGTGGTGTATCATGCTTTATGGGGGCCATGAATGGGGTAGCTTAGAGCATGGGAACACTAAGGACTCCAATAGGAGCAAAACTACTTTGCAAGGGCTGCAAAATTGTGAGATAAGCTCTTCTGTAACCCAGTTAAATAGATTTTTTTAGGGGGGAAAGGATGGGAAAGGGGGGCCCCCAATTAGGATTTGAGTTGCATAGGGGTCATTCCAAGTCAAGTGATCCAAATTTGAATATTTTTTTTTCCCCTATATCTTTGGATTTTTTTCTTAGTTTTTTTTTTAAGTGCTACTTTAGTGAATTACAAAAAAAAGTTTTGTATTTTTATCTTCATTAGTTAATTTTTTATAGATTTCTAAAGTTTTGAAAAAGTCAGAATTTTGGGCTTGTATGATGTTACATTTTTGATCATATCTCTGATTAGAAATAGGATAAGGAGATGGGAAAGGCACAGTTTTGTTTAGAATGGTGCAGGCTTTAATTTGATATGTCACAAGATTATGTTTGTTGATATTTTGTTTTTGAGGAGTCATTCAAAATTTTGATGCGCAATTTAAAAAAAAAACAAAAAAACAATATGTTATAAACTTTTCAAAAAAGGCATGCGTGTTACTTGAGTTCTTGGTTACTGTGACAATACAGACTAAAATCTTAATAAGACAGACATTTAGATTTGTTAATCCAAGAGAAATACACCATTATCTTTGTGTATTTGTGTCTGGTCAATAAGAACAGACCAGTGTTTGTATGACCCTGAATGTTGAATTATATTCCTTTGGAAACAATCATGTTTACTATGCTAATGACCAACTGTACTAAGGCTTAGTGCCCACAATGCAGAAATGAAGCAGGAATTTTCCTGAGCATTTCTGCATCTCCTTGGCAGAAAAACGCTTGCGGTTTTTACATGCGTTTTTGACGTGTATTTGCATGCGTATTTGCCATGCGTTTTTCCAATGCATTGTATAGGCAAATACGCATGCAGAAACGCACAAAAATTGGTCATGTAAGTATTTTTTCTGCGAGTAAAATCTGTGCAGAAAAAATCCTGACCATGTGCACAGAACTTGCAGAATGTCATAGGAAGTAATGGGATAAGGTATGCAATGCGTTTCTGGAGCGTTTACGCGCTGCAAATATGCACCAAAAAACGCACCGTGGGCACACAGCCTAAGGCTATGTGCCCACGTTGCATTTATGAAGCAGAAAATTTCTGCTGCATAAATGCAAGTCCTCTCCCGGAAAAACGCATGCGGAATTCCGCACGCGTTTATCGCGCTTTTTTCGCGCGTTTTTCACGCGTTTTCCACATGCGGAATTGCCTTGCGTTTTTTATGCATTGGACAAAGGCAATTCTGCATGCGGAAACGCAAAATTAAATGACATGCTGCGGATTTTTGAACGCGGCATAAACGCTGCGGAAAAAACCGCAGCATGTGCATAGAAGTTGCGGAAACCCATTGGGGATCATGGGGTGCGGGTTACCAAGCATTTTACAAGCGTTTCCGCTGCGGAAATTCCGCATCAAAAACGCTTGTAAAACGCTACGTGGGCACACAGCCTAAAAGCCAGCTACATGTTTATTTACAACAGCCCCTGTGATACCAACTATGTAAATAGATTAGCTCAAACAATGGTAGCTGAGCCCTGCACCTTTACCGTTTACCTGTGACTAATGACCTTACACAGATATAAATTTAAACAGGGATGTCTGTAGTGCTGCAAGCAGAAATCAAGGAGTCCGAAAGACTTTACAAGGAGAATGAGAGACATCCTTCGAGTAGATTGATTGCATGGCATTACTCAAAGAGACACAGATTTGAATTCTATATGATTCTAGCCTAAGGGTATATAGCCCTGACTGGAAATATACGGATCTGCTCCATTGAGCATCAGAAACACATGGATACATTTGGGGAGGCCAGGGCGGGATGAGGAAGTCACTTGGCCCCATGGATATGTTTGGAGTTGCCAGGCGGGACCCACCGGTCGCCTGCAACCCATGGAGACATTTGGAGAAGCCAGATTGGGACCCACCGGGTCTCCTGGCCTTGTACCTCAATGGACTGCTAGCTTCCTAAGCTTGCCGCCACCTTCGCTCTGTGGGGGCCCGCCCCAGTCTAAATATAGTCTTATCCTAATCATATGTTTAATACTAAAGTAAAAAGCAATATTAAATATACAAGTTCAATTTTTTTTTTTATTATTACGACACTAGACATGTCCCTTTTCAAGTTCTTAAACAGAGTATAGTAGTTAAATCATAAAGCTTTAAAATAAAAAAACTAAATTAACTAGTCTGAACAATAAGAAGTCTTTACACTGACCTTTTAACGTCAATTTGTCCCTTCTGGGCAAGATTTAATCTTGTCCACAATCTACTAACAATGGCCCTTTCCTTTTGTGTTAGCATGTTCAGCTGTTATGGCGTTTGGGTCCACCTGATTTGTCTGATTTTTGGTTACTTTAAGGCTGAGTTCACACGATGCGTTTTTCATGCGTTTCCGCGGCGTTTTTGCAGTTGCGTAAACGCCGCGGAAACGCATGAAAAACGCATGGTAGAAGGGCAGCAATGTTCCCCAATTGAAATCCGCATGTGCTGTGCCCATGATGCGGATTTTTCTGCAGCGTAAACGCTGCGGTCAAAAATCCGCGGCATGTCAATTAATTTTGTGGAAACGCTGCTCTTTTCCCCGCCATTGACTTGCATTAGACCGCATGGAATCCACATCACTGTATATGTTGATGCGCTTTTCATGCGGTCTAATGTGCGGATGGTACCCGGGTGTGGAGGAGAGGACTCTCATCCAGACCCAGGTACCATTAAAAAAAAAAAAAGAATAAAATAAAAAATATATATATTCTCACCTTCCGACGGCCCGCGCAGCGCTCCTGCTCGATTCCCCGCACTTCGCGGTTGAATGAAGAAGGACCTTCGCTGACGTCAGAGTCATGTGACGGGTCACGTGACGCTGACGTCGGAAGGTCCTAAAGTCTTCACTGCCGGCAGCCGGGACCGAGCGAAGCAGGACACCGGGGGCCATCAGAGGGTAAAGTATATATTTATTTTTTGACATTCACACACTATATAAATCCATGCCGGTTGCATGGATTTATATAGTGTGAAGTTGACAAGCACTTTCCAAGTGATGCTAAAATCGCTTGGGAAGCGCTTGACAACCCGCATGTGGAAATGCATGTGAAGTACGCTTCATTTACGCATGTCCCTGGCAGGAAACCGCATGTACAATCCGCATGCGTTTTTTCCTGCCAGAGAGATGCAGAAACGCTCAGGAAAAAATCCTGAGCATTTCTGCATCGTGTGCACATACCCTCAATATGTCTTGTTTTCTTGGCTACCCAAAGGATGGGGATGGACCAGAAAAGTCACTTTAACATTAGCATAATCTTTGGAGAGTCCATTAGCCACCAGTACCAATCATATTCACAGGTCACATAACCAGTTATGTCATCCATTGCCAATCTTGTGCCATCTTCAATCACTTCATTGACTTCACTGTTGTTGTTGATGAATGAAAAAATTCTTATTATTTCTTTCACTCCATGGAATGAAAGTGTGGTGTTGCGGAGTCCCTTTAATGGGTTCTCCTTTGCCTAGCTCGTTTTTAAAATAATACTTCACTTCTGTCAGATTAAACCCCTTAAGGTATTTATGCATTTGTTCCTTTGTATTGTAATAATTGCTATAGTCCACACCCCTTTTGGGGTGTGCTTGGGGTACTCCCCTATCTAGAATCTGCTCCGGTTGTCTCCATTACTGGGAAGATCTGGGAGATGTGACTGGAATGGTGGAGAGCAGTATGAACGGGAAGATTTGAGTGTTTATAAAGCTCATCTCGTGGTCCAGGCAGCTGTTAGTGTGAAGAAGCAGCTGAAGCATTCCTCCACCCTCCCAATATCTTAAAAAAAAAACAAAAAAGACCCAACATTTTTCAGTTTTCAGATCTGTTCAGCCTGTGGTCTAATTTATCAAGATTTTTGCATTGACACTGTTTATATAGTTTTTTTAAAGTATGATCCCATTGAGAGCTCAACTTGAATTTTGGTACAGATGCAGGTAGGAGCATTGGAGGCACATGTGAATTTCTTGCAAATTTAATTTATTGATTTTTCAGAAATACATTTTGAAATTTTGCATTTGATTCCACATGGGTAAATTATTATCTTGTTACATGCAGTACAGACCAAAAGTTTGGACACATCATTTAAAGATTTTTCTGTATTTTCATGACTATGAAAATTGTACATTCACACTGAAGGCATCAAAACTATGAATTTACACATGTGGAATTATATACTTAACAAAAAAGTGTGAAACAACTGAAAATATGTCTTATATTCTAGGTTCTTCAAAGCAGCCACCTTTTGCTTTGATGACTGCTTTGCACACTCTTGGCATTCTCTTGATGAGCTTCAAGAGGTAGTCACCGGAAATGGTCTTCCAACAATCTTGAAGGAGTTCCCAGAGATGCTTAGCACTTGTTGGCCCTTTTACTTTCACTCTGCGGTCCAGCTCACCCCAAACCATCTCAATTGGGTTCAGGTCTGGTGACTGTGGAGGCCAGGTCATCTGGCGTAGCACCCCATCACTCTCCTGCTTGGTCAAATAGCCCTTACACAGCCTGGAGGTGTGTTTGGGCTCATTGTCCTGTTGAAAAAATAAATGATGGTCCAACTAAACGCAAACCGGATGGAAGAGCATGCCGCTGCAAGATGCTGTGGTAGCCATGCTGATTCAGTATGCCTTCAATTTTGAATAAATCTCCAACAGGGTCACCAGCAAAGCACCCCCACACCATCACACCTCCTCCTCCATGCTTCACAGTGGGAACCAGGCATGTAGAGTCCATCCGTTCACCTTTTCTGCGTCGCACAAAGACACCGTGGTTGGAAACAAAGATCTAAAATTTGGACTCATCAGACCAAAGCACAGATTTCCACTGGTCTAATGTCCATTCCTTGTGTTCTTTAGCCCAAACAAGTCTCTTCTGCTTGTTGCCTGTCCTTAGCAGTGGTTTCCTAGCAGCTATTTTACCATGAAGGCCTGCTGCACAAAGTATCCTCTTAACAGTTGTTGAGATGTGTCTGCTGCTAGAACTCTGTGTGGCATTGACCTGGTCTCTAATCTGAGCTGCTGTTAACCTGCGATTTCTGAGGCTGGTGACTCGGATAAACTTATCCTCAGAAGCAGAGGTGACTCTTGGTCTTCCTTTCCTGGGACGGTCCTCATGTGAGCCAGTTTCTTTGTAGCGCTTGATGGTTTTTGCAACTGCACTTGGGGACACTTTCAAAGTTTGACCAATTTTTCAGACTGACTGACCTTCATTTCTTAAAGTAATGATGGGCACTCAGTTTTCTTTACTTAGAATTTGTATTATGGCAAGAAAAAAAAGCAGCTAACAGTCTATTCAGTAGGACTATCAGCTGTGTATCCACCAGACTTCTGCACAACACAACTGATGGTCCCAACCCCATTTATAAGGCAAGAAATCCCACTTATTAAACCTGACAGGACACACCTGTGAAGTGAAAACCATTTCCGGTGACTACCTCTTGAAGCTCATCAAGAGAATGCCAAGAGTGTGCAAAGCAGTCATCAAAGCAAAAGGTGGCTACTTTGAAGAACCTAGAATATAAGACATATTTTCAGTTGTTTCACACTTTTTTGTTAAGTATATAATTCCACATGTGTTAATTCATAGTTTTGATGCCTTCAGTGTGAATGTACAATTTTCATAGTCATGAAAATACAGAAGAATCTTTAAATGAGAAGGAGTGTCCAAACTTTTGGTCTGTACTGTATATGTTGAAAGAATGTACTGTTCTGAAGTGAATGGTGTTTTACTCACTTCTCTATCTTGTTTCTTACCCGAGTTATAAGGACACACACACACACAGACAGGTGCAGGGTGCAATTTTGTCTGACTCCTGCTCATCCAGGCAGCAGGTGGCTCCAGGACCCATGTGTTATGCCAGGAAGGAGATAACCGCTCACTTCAGCACTTGCCTGAACTTACACAACATTTAGCAGTATAGTTCATTGTATTTTGTTAGTTTTTTTATTTCATTTGAAGGCAAAAAACACTGCAGATACTTTATAAGTTGAAATTATTAAAAGCTTACATGCTCATTTAAAAAACGCATGTTTTAAATATGACAAGCTAAAACAGGTCACCAAAAAGCATAAAATCATGTTTACACACTTCCTTTAATGCTTATTTGAGAAGGAAACCATAAAATTCCTTATCAGTAATAGACCACCCATTGTCTTTTTTTTTCCCCTTATGTCAGTTAAAATAGCAATTGTTTACAGGAAAAAAAAAAAGGATCAAAAGAAAAAAAGATAAGTGGAGAGAAACCATTCTTTTACAAAACCCATATACGCTGGTGTGATTAAATCATCTTACACGCAGATGGAGCAGAGGAGTTCATGAGACAGAACACTGTGGCCTACTTAAGGCCTGCAGTTTATAGAAGCCCTCCCCAGGAACACCACAGGCTCAGTTTCTTAATTTAGGACACATTGCGTGTTATCAAATTGGCATCTATACACGTTATCAATTCTCCAGAGCGCAAACTCAGCAAAACAGAAAGGGCCATAGACATTACTCGTATTGGCATAAAAGGCGGTAGAAACATTGTAATACTATTGTATTAAAAAATAGCATTTCCTTACACTTTATGGGCATCATTCCATTTAGAACCCAAATGGCTGACACTAATGAGCATGAAAATGTAATATTGTGGTAAGTGTACAAGTGTATTATAATGAGCTTATCTCCATCTGGACATGGAAATTGTCTTGACAAATAGTATTTTCTTTATGGTGTTGTATGAATAATGTTATGCAGGAATACTACATGTTTTGGTCATCGTAAAGTACAGCAACTATGAACAATTATGGCAGTATAAAAATGCAAAACAGTTGGCGTTTAGACAGCCCGAGTCTTATAATTTTCTTTAACTTTTAAAAAATATATTGTAGCAATCCTTCTCCGCTAGAAGTTATGAGAACCATAAATGGTTGTCGGGAAATAAACCAGGAAGCAAGGAGTTAATTTTTCTCTTTATTTACAAATATATGAAACAGATACTGTACTGGTTATCCAGTGACCCAAATAAATACACAGATTTCCTCTAACCTTAAATGGGTTTTCCAGGCTTTAAAATTGATTGCCTATCCTGATGGGTTTGACTCCTGGGATTAGGCTGTTTGAACACGCCGCAGGGCCCCGGGCAAGCGATCCAGCTTTTTCATGGTCTACATCGGGTTTTACGCAAGTTCCTACTGCGCACACCACACGTTTCATAGCCCCTGTTTTTGGTATTGAAGTCTTGTTCCACTGGAGTGAATGGGACAAAAATCGGCAAAACCAAAACACACAGTATTGTGCGTTTTGAAGCAGGTTAAATGATAACTTGCTTGCAGCGCTAGAAGAAGCCTCTTAAAACTACTGTTTATTGGAAGTCAGCTGGACCTCACTGATTAAATATTGATGGTCTATCCAAGGATAGGCCTTCAATTATAAAAACCTGGATAACTTCTTAAAGAGCATATTAAAAAGTCAGATATTAAAAAAAAAAGTGGGTATATTTACATTGAGGGCTGCAAAAAGAATGACTGGCTACAGCAATACTAGTCTTCAACGTGCACCAGTCACTGTACACTTGAAGGGTAAGGGTAGCTTTTGCAGAAAATGGCCTTGGTTTCTAACCAGTAGAATTATTGGCCTAATTCATAAAACTGTTTCTTCCAATTATATAACAGAACAGAAAAAGCAACCACTGCTGGTCTAAACTACAAAAGCTCAGCTTACGAAATGCATCAATAGCAAGGTTTATACGATCTCGTTGATAGTTGAGTTAAAAATGGTGTCCTTACTGGATTTCTTTGATATTTCTTCCTGCAAAATATGAAGCAAGGACATTATTTACCTTTTAAAAGCGTAAAGTGCAACTATGTTAATATAGCAAACTCAATGCGATATAGAGGTACAGCTCAAAAATCAAGCTACACTTCACAGGAACTAAACCCAAGATACAAGTTGATCCAATATCAAGCGTTGTTTGAAAAAAAGCACACATTGCATGGCACAAGAATGGGTGTCATGGTACTAGTTATGGCATGTTATCAGGTACAGTACAAAAAAAGGCACAGTTTATAGAATTTGCTTGGTGCAATTAATGTAAATAGCCCCATGTACATCACAGGTCCTGTTCACACTGAACAATGGGCACCTTGAAATGGGCAGGTACCTGATGAATATTCTCATCAGTAAAACTATTGGAGAATAGTTCCCCGTACCCACTCAGTAATCTGGATCATTCTAGACAGCTCATACTTACTAAGACTGCTACACACTGCTGCAGGCATAGACAATTAATCTGATGCAGTGAAACCGCCCTCTTGTGGCAGCTTTACTAAATGACAAGTGATGAAAATGTAGACTCCCAGTAAGTACCTACACAAAAAGCATGCATTTACCTTGAACTCTGAATAGCTGCCAGGCTGGTTGGAGAATGCCACTGATTGTTTGTTACTGTCCTGCAATGGAGTTCTCACTGGGGCATCTCTAGTTTTCAAAGGAGTCTGCAAAGCAAACTACATGATTACACCTGCTCAAAGACTTTAGCATTGCTGAGTGCAAAGGGCAGGCACATAATACTCAATATTGGAAATGGTTTCATCACCAAATGAATGACACAAAATAATAGAGTATAGAAGGCTACAAATAACAGCAATGGCTAGATGACACCAAGAGAGCGAGAGGGGGGGATAAGGTTTCCTGAAGAGTGGAAAAGACTGAAGTATGTTGAAATAGGAACTCACAAAATCCCTATATACATACCTGAAGTGTCAGAATATGTACAATCAACAGCACTGTCTTCAGACACGCATCACATTTAATAGCAGCAGCTCATGCTATATTTATGCTCCTGTGCGATCTGCCCATTGCAGGTCTCCTGTGGATGATGCCTATGCTCCTGTGCGATCTGCCCATTGCAGCTCTCCTGTGGAAGATGCCTATGCTCCTGCGCGATCTGCCCATTGCAGGTCTCCTGTGGATGATGCCTATGCTCCTGCGCGATCTGCCCATTGCAGGTCTCCTGTGGATGATGCCTATGCTCCTGTGCGATCTGCCCATTGCAGCTCTCCTGTGGATGATGCCTATGCTCCTGCGCGATCTGCCCATTGCAGGTCTCCTGTGGATGATGCCTATGCTCCTGCGCGATCTGCCCATTGCAGGTCTCCTGTGGATGATGCCTATGCTCCTGCGTGATCTGCCCATTGCAGGTCTCCTGTGGATGATGCCTATGCTCCTGCGTGATCTGCCCATTGCAGGTCTCCTGTGGATGATGCCTATGCTCCTGCGCGATCTGCCCATTGCAGGTCTCCTGTGGATGATGCCTATGCTCCTGCGCGATCTGCCCATTGCAGGTCTCCTGTGGATGATGCCTATGCTCCTGCGCGATCTGCCCATTGCAGGTCTCCTGTGGATGATGCCTATGCTCCTGCGCGATCTGCCCATTGCAGGTCTCCTGTGGATGATGCCTATGCTCCTGCGCGATCTGCCCATTGCAGGTCTCCTGTGGATGATGCCTATGCTCCTGCGCGATCTGCCCATTGCAGGTCTCCTGTGGATGATGCCTATGCTCCTGCGCGATCTGCCCATTGCAGGTCTCCTGTGGATGATGCCTATGCTCCTGCGCGATCTGCCCATTGCAGGTCTCCTGTGGATGATGCCTATGCTCCTGCGCGATCTGCCCATTGCAGGTCTCCTGTGGATGATGCCTATGCTCCTGCGCGATCTGCCCATTGCAGGTCTCCTGTGGATGATGCCTATGCTCCTGCGCGATCTGCCCATTGCAGGTCTCCTGTGGATGATGCCTATGCTCCTGCGTGATCTGCCCATTGCAGGTCTCCTGTGGATGATGCCTATGCTCCTGCGTGATCTGCCCATTGCAGGTCTCCTGTGGATGATGCCTATGCGCCTGCGTGATCTGCCCATTGCAGGTCTCCTGTGGATGATGCCTATGCGCCTGCGTGATCTGCCCATTGCAGGTCTCCTGTGGATGATGCCTATGCGCCTGCGTGATCTGCCCATTGCAGGTCTCCTGTGGATGATGCCTATGCGCCTGCGTGATCTGCCCATTGCAGGTCTCCTGTGGATGATGCCTATGCTCCTGCGTGATCTGCCCATTGCAGGTCTCCTGTGGATGATGCCTATGCTCCTGCGCGATCTGCCCATTGCAGGTCTCCTGTGGATGATGCCTATGCTCCTGCGCGATCTGCCCATTGCAGGTCTCCTGTGGATGATGCCTATGCTCCTGCGCGATCTGCCCATTGCAGGTCTCCTGTGGATGATGCCTATGCTCCTGCGTGATCTGCCCATTGCAGGTCTCCTGTGGATGATGCCTATGCTCCTGCGTGATCTGCCCATTGCAGGTCTCCTGTGGATGATGCCTATGCTCCTGTGTGATCTGCCCATTGCAGGTCTCCTGTGGATGATGCCTATGCTCCTGTGTGATCTGCCCATTGCAGGTCTCCTGTGGAATAGGTCCATGATCCTTTGTGATCTGCTCATTTATTGTCCCCTCTGGATGACGTTTATGATACAATGAAATCCGTCTGCTTCGTGTTCACTGTAAATGAAATCAGACCATGCCCTACAATCAATCCATCACTCTAGCTAACCTAAATGCTACTCAATTCAAACTACTCGTTTTCTTCACAAAGTGAACAGCCACATGGTGATTGGGATGCCCACAAATGATCGGGCCCTTATTATCTTCTATCTTGTGGATAGGCGATCTAGGATAATCGAGGGAAAACCAATTTAAACGATGTGAACAGTATGCATTTTTCAGAGATCGATAAGGTTAGGATGTGAGCATTTTCAATTGTGCAATGTATTTACCTTCACTAATATTGGCTCAACTTGTATGTTAGGTTCTTCAGTCAGTGAGCTGGTACACAACCCAATTTACAGATCCTCAATCCAACACATACTCTAGCTTTTCCTGTTGGGGTCAGAGTTCTGACGGTAATATCAACCAACCACTCTCATAAGAACGGAAGCAGACTTTTTTTTCTCCAGCGCTGACCAATAACAGCCTCCCATTACTAATCTATAGTAAGTTATAGACTGGTCATGGGAGACCATTATTGGTCAGCTCTGGGGAAAAAATAGAAAAGAAAAAAAGTGGTCTGCTATTGTGGAAAACCAGGTAATACCTAGTAGGTTTGTGTAGCCCATTTAAAAGGGTAGGACATACCATTGGTGCAACCGCACAGTGGCCCAAGAAGTAGCGAGGCCCCTCATCTCCAAAGCAGGAGCAATTGTGCATAATGAGCGATTGCACTGCAAAGAGTCCATATATTGTTCTTGCACAGGGGCTGTGTATCCGCTCCTGGCCTTTTAATCCTCAGGCCAAAGTGAACTTTTACTGCACGGCTTTCTTACCTTAATGGTGGCAAGTGGTGCTTTTACTGCTGTCTGGCTGACACTGGAATGTGTTACATTTGTGCGAGACATAGTGGAATTTGTTGTTCCATTCAGCTGCAAAGAAAAAGGTTAAAATGGTTGGAAGTGAGGAGATACACTAGGAGTCATCAATGAACATTTATCAGTAGCCACTTTACAAGAACACCCATACACCTAAAAACTATTTGGTCAAGGATATTTTACACTTTAGATCCTACAATCATGATAATAACTAAACATTAGAGGATCACAGAATAGACTTCCAGTTCGCTGTAGCGGCAATTTTTTGTTTCCACTTATCTTCAAATATTTCCGTCAATGCGAAACAAAGGCCGAGCAGAAAGAAAAATATGCCAAGTATTCATTTAAGGGGTTAGGTCAACAGTAAATGACCAATTGTTTACATCAGGTTTTTAGCAATTTTTTCCCCCATATCACAATCTGTACCAAAAATAAAAAGCAGGGCACCGGGACTTGTCGCAACTTGGGAGTTTCACCACCTTCCCTCAATTCTGAACAGCCAATCACAGCAAATACTGAGGTCCAGCTATGATCAATGCTATAACAGTACCGATCATGGGCTGGAGCTTGGCAACAGCAGAGTCACCAGGCGCAGCACTGATTAAGAAAGATCAGGAATGTCTTACAGGTACCGCAGCAGCGATGGCACAGGCTTGAAAAAAGTCTATGGCACCATAAGGCCCAGCAGATGCGTGACAGAACGACAGTGACTGCCCTGCAACGTCTCCAAGCTGGAATGAGGAAGTGCAGGGTGGTCACTGAGGGTCAAACTGCGTCTGCTCACTAATTGGACATCATCATTTGATTGCTTTAATCCACCAGAATCCCCCCCTCTCCAACACCCCCTTCTGCTCACTTTTTGCCAGGACTTTTTCCCTCTCCAACCGCCCCCTCCCATTGGTACCACCTCCACGCGTGCATCCTGCAGCCGCCGAGTGCTGATCAGTGACACTAGTCACTGATCAGAGTCTGTGCTCACTTTTGGCCAGGTCTTTAATTTTCCCTCTTCACCTCCCCCCACTTTTGCACCACATCCGTGTGTGCCCTATAGCTGTCGAGAGCTGATTAGATTAGTTGATCGGACAGGAATTTTATTTTTTTTAAACACATCTAAATTGTGGAGTTTATTTTTGTTCCAAAAATCAGTTGATTAAAATATACTTTTATTCGTGGCACAACTCCTTTAAATAGACGGATTTTGGTAAGAACTTACCTGTAAAATCCTTTTCAGCGAAGGAAGGAAGGGGGAGACAGTCATTACTAGTGGGTAGGCGGAGCCCACATAGGATAGAACACCTCAGATTACAAAAAAGTGTTGACCAGCCCCTCCAGCTTGGGCTCCTCCTACTCCAGCTCTCCAGTCCATACACAAGCTAAGGAAGAGCAATTAACACCAGCGGAGCAACACAACCCCTTCTGAAGAACTTCAGAGAAAAAACAAGAGACAGGTTATGCATATAACAGAAAAAAACCACACAGTCCCAGGTACTACTCACTGGACCTGACCACTGCGATGAGCTGGCAATGCTGGAACAGAGCCTTAGCGCGCTGACCTCAGCCCAGATAATCGCCATCAGAGAAGGGTCACGCTGCATCTGAAAACACAACAACACACTTCTGCCATGGGAGGGAGCTGTGTCTCCCTTCCTTCCTTCGCTGAAAAGGATTTTACAGGTAAGTTCTTACCAAAATCCATCTTTCAGCAGCAGAATGGAAGGAAGGGAGACACAGACATTACTAGTGGGACGTCCCAAAGCAGTCCAGAAATTAAGGGTGGGAAAAAACAACTAAGGCAGATTCCCAACAACTTGGATAAATGCGCAACCAGCGCTAAACACAAGTTAAGGAGATAAACTACAGCCGCCTGCAGGACCCTACATCCTAAGGCCGCATCCACGGAAGCACTGACGTCCACCTTATAAAACTTTGTAAAAGTGTGGACGGAGCGCCAGGTAGCCGCCCGGCAGAGTTGAGCTGCCGAGGCCCCTTGATAAAAAGCCCACGATGAACCCACAGCTCTCGTGGAGTGAGCTCGAATCTTAATTGGGCAAGGCTCGCCCTTAAATCGGTAAGCTTCTAAAATGGCCGACCGAATCCATCGAGCTATAGTGTCCTTGGAAGCTCGTTGACCACGACGACGACCTGCTGGAATCACAAAAAGTGAGTCCGACTTCCGAAAACCTTGAGTAATAAACAAATAGAACTTTAACGCCCGCACCAAATCCAATGTGTGCAAGGCCCGTTCCTTCGCATTCCTCGGCTCTGGACAGAGCGAGGGCAACACAATATCCTGGTTAACATGAAATTGTGACACCACCTTAAGGTAGAAAGTCGCCCCGTGTGCGAAGCACTACACGATCCGGGTGAAACTCCAGAAAAGGAGGCGAGCAAGAAAGAGCCGCCAACTCAGAAACCCTTCTCAAAGAGGTGACCGCCACCAGGAAGGCAACCTTCCAGGAAAGCAATGAAAGGCTAACAGAGTCCATAGGCTCAAAAGGCCCATGTTGAAGAGCCTCCAAGACAAGATTGAGCCGCCAAGGAGTCACAAGTGCCTTCCGCGGCGGAAATTGACGGATTACCCCGCGAAAAAAGGAACGTACGTCCCTACGTGAGGCGATAGCCTTCCGAAACAGCAAGGATAGAGCGGAAACCTGACCCTTCAGGGTGCTAACTGCCAAACCCTTGTCCAGCCCATACTGCAAAAAGGCCAACAAATTGGGAATGGAAAAAATCCTCGGGTTCCTTGAAGAACCGGAACACCACGAGAAGAAGGCTTCCCAAGTCTTGTGATAAATCCTAGTGGTAGCAGGACCTCTGGCCGCTCGCAGAGTGGCAATGACTTCGGCTGAAAATCCTTGACGGGTCAAGATTTCGGTCTCAAGAGCCACGCCGTCAAACGCAGAGACTTCAGGTCCGGATGACGAATGGGCCCCTGGGTTAACAGGTCCGGGCGAAGTGGAAGCGGAGGCACTGCCAGAAGCGACACCAGCGTTGAGAACCACGTCCTCCTTGGCCAATCTGGGGCCACCAACATAGCCGAGACTCTCTCCAGTTTGATCCGACGTAACACCAGAGGAAGTAAGGATATCGGCAGAAACACAGATCAGCTCGAATTGGTCCCACGGAGCCACTAGAGCATCCACCGCCACAGCCTCCGGGTCCTTGTACCTGGACATGAACGTCGGTAACCTGGCGTTGAACCTGGATGCCATCAAATCCACTTGGGGAGTTCCCCAACGGGAGCACAGTAGTGCAAAAACTTCCGGATGAAGACTCCATTCTCCGGGATCCACCTTCTCGCGACTGAGGAAGTCCGCCGTGATATTCTGGACTCCTGGGATGTGAATCGCGGAGATGGCTGGAACCCTGGCTTTGGCCCATACCATGATCCGAGAGACCTTCATCATGAGCCTGGAGCTCCTCGTCCCACCTTGATGGTTGATATACGCGGCCGCCGTCGCGTTGTCTGTCTGCACTCGGACTGGCAGACCGCTTAAAGGGACCGTCCAGTGTTGGAGGCAAAGGAAAATCGCCCTCAACTCCAGGAGGTTGATCGGCAGGACAGACTCTTCTGACGACCATACTCTCTGAACCCAGAGATCGTTCCAGACCCCCCCCCAGCCCGTCAGACTGGCATCGGTGGTTATGACCGACCACCGCGGAAGGAGAAAGGACTTCCCCTGGGATAACGCTTCTGGATGTAACCACCATCCTAGAGACTCTCGCACCCTGTGGGAGATGATGACACTGCGATCCAGCGAAGCCTGCGATCGATCCCAACGGGTCAGAATGAGCATTTGGAGACCCCTGGAATGAAATTGAGCAAACGGGACCGCTTCCATTGACGCCACCATCAAACCCAGAAGGCGCATACACCTTCGAAGGGACATTGCTGTCGAAGACTTCATAACCTGTACATGTTGACGAAGACTTGCTTGCTTGTCCGGAGGCAAGGACACCACTGCCCGTACCGTGTCGAAGTGCATCCCCAAAAACAGGATTGACTGCGACGGTTCCAGAGATGACTTCTTCCAATTGACTAGCCATCCGAAGTCCTCCAGGAGCTGAAGGGATAGATTGCGAGCCCTCACCGCCTCCTCCTCTGTGGACACCACAATCAAAAGGTCGTCTAGGTAGGGAAGAATTGTCACCCCCTGCCTTCGAAGGATCGCCATGAGAGGCGCCAGAATTTTTGTAAAAACTCTGGGTGCTGATGCCAACCCGAATGGCAGGGCCACAAACTGGTAATGGTCCTGACCTATGGCAAAACGTAGGAAGCGCTGGTGAGCCCTTCCGATGGGAATATGCAAATAAGCGTCGCGAATGTCGATTGACACTAAAAAAATTGTTCTGCGACAGAGCCGCCACAACTGAGCGAAGAGACTCCATGCGGAATTTCCGGGTCCAGACATGCAGATTCAATTTTTTGAGATCCAGAATGGGGCGAAATTTGTCCTCCTTTTTGGGGACCACAAAGAGGTTGGAGTAAAACCCCCTTCCCCAATCCTCCGGCGGAACCGGCACCACCACACCATTCTGCAGAAGGGAATTGACCTCCCGCCGTAGATCGGTAGCTAGCTCGGGCTCTGACGGAATGCGAGATTGGCAAAATCTGTCCGGGGGTCGAGAAAGAAACTATGAAATAGCCTGCCGACACAACCCGCGTCACCCAGGCGTCTGAAACGTGGGACGCCCAAGTCGACTCGAACTGGAGCAGGCGACCCCCCACTCGAGGACCCTCGAGTGAAACCCTGGCGTCAGTCCGCCTTAGCGGGCTTTTTGTCAGCTTCCTGTTTGTCTTGACGGAAGTTCTGTTTCCAGGGAGTGCGGGATTTCTGAGAGATCTTTTTTCCCCGAAAACGAGGGACGACCCGATCCCCAAGAGGGCTGACCGAACCGTCCCCTGGGCTGAAAGGGCCGCCGACTACTACCGGCGCAGAAGCCACGGCTCTACGCTGCGGTAAAGCAGTTTCTTTTGCCTTGGCCTTCGCAATCAGTTCCGTGAGGTCAGACTCAAACAGCTGACCACCCTTGTAAGCTAAACACAGCAAACCTTGCTTGGAAACCGCATCTCCGGTCCACTGCTTAAGCCACAGTGCTCTTCTGACTGTGACAGCCGAGGATTGCGCCCTGGACAGCAGTGACGTAGTATCCAGAACTGCATCTCTGCCATATCGCGCTGCCTCTTCCAACAACTTGAAAAGCCCTTCTACCTCGGATAGCGGGGATCCATCTTGCCACGCCGTCCGTAGGCGGTCCAACCACCTCAGGGAAGCTTCACCAGCACACATGGCTCCTAAAGCCGCTCTGAATCCATGACCCGCAGCCTCGTAGATGGATTTAGCCGCCATCTCCGTTTTTCTGTCCAGCGGATCCTGCAGACTCGCCTTCCCTTTAACAGGAAGTAATGAAGATTTGCTAAGCTGGGATAAAGGGACATCCACTTGAGGAGAAGGAATCCAATTAGCAATCGACTCCGTAGAACACGGATACAGTGCCTCAAAAAACCGTGTCCCCTGAAAACGCTTATCTGGACACAGGCGTTCCTTCTCCACCGCCCCATCAAGTTCATCCAGAGATGGTAACGTTGACCGCGACCTATGCGACTCCTGAAAAAGCCGGGCCGACTTACCAGGGCGTCTAGCTACCTCCTCCGGTAACTGTAACGCCTCCCTCATAGCTCCAATAAAAGCATCCACACGGCCCAAAAAAGAGGCAGAGCGCCCCTGCCGATCCTCTTTATCCGAATCGGACATCTCCCCAGCAGAGCTTGAAGGGGAACCCTCCATATCAGAGAGATCTGAGTCGCTGCGCGGGGAGGACAGTACCGGCCTGTGGCGCTTCCTGCCATGAGAAGACAGTTGGGATCTAGCTGACACCCAATGACCTAGAAGGTCAGACAGGCTATCAATAGAACGAGTGAGAGCCTCCATTTTAACATCACCGAGTCCCCCGACCTGCGCTGCACTTGACGCCGTCGAGGACTCCTGCGAGTCAGATACGCGAGACTGATCCTGTAGCGGACCTGGGAGACGGACCGCGCCTCCTGGACCCTGATCTGACATGCCCTCACACAGTATATAGCAGGCTTAAGCCTGTCAGTAACTAGGACAGTGTGGCTTCTAAAAGGAAAGAAACGAACGCTGAAGGGTTAAGGCTCTTACAGGGAGAGCTACCTCAGCTGTCCCCCAATTAAGGGTTAACCGCCTACCAGGGGGTTAATGCAGCAGACTCCCCACAACCTCTGCTAAACGAAAGAGGTGTGCGAGTCCCAGACAAAAAAAACCTCTATATGAGGTAGCAGCTGCAGGGCAGCGCAGTCTGCCACCTAATTGTGCCGCAGAAAGGTGCCCTGCGCTGTGGGGGTGAGGAGGTTAAGCTTCTGCCCTGACAGGCAGAAGCGACTCACCCAGCTGGCCGCGGTGCAGCGTTCCTTCGGTTCTGACGGGAGGAGAGGAGAGTGAGGAGCCGGAGGAGGCCGTCAGCAATGGCCGCCGCGCAGTGAAGAGAGAAGCCGGAAGGGGAGGGACAGGAGAAAAGCGCGCGCTCAGAGCGCTACCTGCCCGCGAAAAGACCGGGAAGGCGCGAAGCCGCGCCCCCCGCCGGCATTCAAAAAGGCGCGCGACTCCTCCGCTCTAGGCTCCTGCCCCGCTTCACATGTCCTGCAGGGATCCACCTGCGGACGAAAAACACACAGTCACCAACGGTACATGTAACAGCGGCCGTCGCAGCAGCCGCTGAAGCACTCAAACACATTTACAAATGCCGAGTACTCACCCAGCTGAGCGCCACAGGGACCCCCAGGGATTTGTGGCGCTGTGGCCCTTAGCTTCCCCCCAGGACGGAGCGCGCAGGGACCCCAATGGCTCGGTTTGCGTCTCCTCCGGGAAGCATCCCTCATCCCCCGGGGCCGGCAGGGTTCTGCAGGGACCACCATAAAGGGTATGCAGATCCGCCAGGGGAGGGGTGGGGGTCCAGCAGCGCTGAGACCCCTGGACCACGGGGGGTCCAAGTCTCTGTCCGATAAAAATAAAAAAATTTCTGAGGAGCTGCTCCAGCAGCGACTATCCTCTGCGACCTCAAATTTTAGACTGGAGAGCTGGAGTAGGAGGAGCCCAAGCTGGAGGGGCCGGTCAACACTTTTTTGTAATCTGAGGTGTTCTATCCCGTGTGGGCTCCGCCTACCCACTAGTAATGTCTGTCTCCCTTCCTTCCATCTGCTGCTGAAATATGTATTTATTGGTATAAACACCCACCCCCCCCCTCCCTCAGGTTATTTTGTAATTTTTTTTTTTTTTTTAACCTTGTCCCAGAATGGAACATCAACTTTCCCTGGCGTGATCGCTGACCTAATACTCTGCAATTCCTTTGAATTGCAGGGTACTGCATGAGGCAATCGCACACAGGCTATAGGCGTGTCAGCGCCTGGTCTCAGCAGGAACTTACAGGCCACTGTACCCGAGTGATTCTGTGGCCATCTTTTGACGCAGGGTCACCATTGAGTCCATCAACACAACGCATTTGCGTTATGCCCATCGGAGCAGAGGGGAAGCTCGCTCCCTCTTCAAGCTGATCTAGGTCACTGGTGACAGCAGCATCAGAGGGTTTAAAGGCCCACAATCGGCACCAGCACCAATCATGGGTGTTATAGCAGACATCCACTGATGATCGCACGGAACCACTCCAGTGGGCCCTTTCCGCAGTGCTGTACATGTACAGCGCATGCAGGATGACTGTTCAAACCAAGTACTGTCCCTTGGTGCTTTGTTGCGGAGCCAACCATTTAAATACACCTTCCCACCTGCTTGTTTTCCCCTCAATCTCCACCCCCCTCTTTGATTGACATCTCTAGCTTCAGGCTGTGTGCCCACGATGCGTTTAAGCGTTTCCGCAGCGGCAAAAACGCTGCAGAAATGCTTAAAAAACGCATGGTAGAAGGCCTGCCATGTTCCCCAATGATAATCCGCATGTGCTGTGCACATGCTGTGGAAATTTCCGCTGCGGATTATCATTGCGGAAAAAAACGCAGCACTACCAATTATTTTGCAGAAGTGCTGCGTTTTCGCCACCATTGACTTGCATTCGAACGCATGCATTCCGCTTACTAGATAAGGACATGGGGAATGCATGCGTTCAATGTGCGGATGGTACCCAGGTCTAGAGGACAGGAGACTCTCCTCCAGACCTGGGTACCATATAAACTGTGAAAAAAAGAATATAATAAAAAATAAAGATTATACTTACCTTCTGACGGCCCCCGCTGCACTCGTCCTTTCATGCCGGCAGCTAGCGATGGACTGAAGGACCTGCGCTGACGTCATAGTCATGTGACGGGTCACGCGACGCTGACGTCGGCAGATCCTTCAGTGTACCGCTGCCGGCAGCCAGGACGGAGGGAATAAAGACTGCGGGGGCCATCAGAGGGTAAGTATAGATTTATTTTTTACCATTCTTTCGGTCACAGTATATAAATCCATGCCGGTTGCATGGATTTATATAGTGTGACCAAGTTGACAAGCACTTTCCAAGTGATGCTAAAATCGCTTGGAAAGTGCTTGTCAACCCGCATGTGGAAATGCATGTGAAGAATGATTCACTTCCGCATGTCCCTGGCAGGAAAAACGCATGTACAATCCTCATGTACAATCTGCATGCGTTTTTTTTTCTGTCAGGGAGATGCAGAAACACTCAGGAAAAAATCCTGAGCATTTCTGCATCGTGGGCACATAGCCTCATAGTGCTAACAGGAAATAGAAAATGTTTAAAGTATCACTTTCCTAACTGTGATTAATAGTCACTTCATATTTACATGAAATTATCACCCTTAGCAGTACCTACTAAGAATTTAATAGCAAGTGGGAATGGGTTTACAATTTGATAACTTGCCTTTCTATTTTTGCTACTTGGAGTACCCTGTGAACATGCTCCAGCCGGCCTCTTAATCGGCGTTTTAAAAGGTGTAGTTTCTTCTTTCTTTTGTGTCTGTAAGAAACATGAAATTAATGGCTTCAATGTAAGACTGTGTGATGAGTACAGATGTCTGTTAAAAAAGGAAAGGCAGAACACAGCAGATTATGTAGAGAACTCACCCGATCTTGTTTCTCACGTTCCTTCTGCTGCTTCAGCATCTCCCACTGATTTGCAACGTAATCCATAAATTTACTGCCTTTAATCAAGAATTGAGAACCTTGTTCAGCCTCCCACAAGTCAATCCGGGACTTCAGCTCTTCTTCTAGCTAAAAGTATAAAATAGGACTTTTCATTTTTGGACTCTCAGGTATAACTACTCTATGCGAGATGTGCCATTTACCTTAGTTAATAACTTCTGAAGCTTTGCCCGTTCCTTCTCCTCCTTAAGCAGCGTTCCTCCGCGGTTTGAGAATCTGTTGGGATCCAATGCCTTTTTCTGAAAGGAAAGGATGGACATAATTGATAGGTCTCTCCTTATTTCCACCTGTTCACAGTGACGCACACATGGAACTTTTTGACAATCTGTGCTGTTATAGAGCGAGAGGAGCTCAGAAGATTCATATGTAGTTCTGAAGGGGGGAGAGACTTTGGGGAGGATTCATGAAGGTGGATTTGCCAGGATTCTAGAGTAGTACACCTTCAAATGTTGCAAAAATTGTGACTTTTGGAGCTTGGTACAGCTGGACAAAATTGGTGTACAAAGTCCGAGTTGGTGCAGGATGAGGTGTGGCAAAGCCTGTCCAAAATATTTGTCAAAAGTTGTGTAACCCCGAACAAAATGTCCTATAGAGGTGGCTCTGCAATCACTTACCACAGCTGCCTCCTGAGGACATCCTTGTTTAGTAGCGGTGACCACATCTTCAGTAGCTGCCGTAGCCCCTATTCTGACAGTGCTGCTTCTTTCCCGGAATTGTAATCGGTATGGTGATGCTGTCACTCACCGTGCTTCTATCACTACCCGCCCCCGATGATCTTTTTTCAGGAAAAAAGGCAGCAGTGTCAGAAACGAGGACTGTGGCGGTGCCGCCTGAAGAGGTGGTAACTTCATCACCACTACTGAATAACGATGTCATCAGGGGAGGATGTGACAAACTGGGCAACGGACCACAGCGCTACCCTCCTCATGACGGGTCGTTTGAGACTCCTAAAAAGAAATGTCACATACTACAAAAGTGGTTCGGCTTAAAGATTGATATTTATAAAGGAAATTAAGCATTGGAAAATCCCTTTAAAACAACTAAAGTATAAAAAGAAAGCCTCTTATAAGATTAGAATTGCCGTATTTGTACTGCCCTGAAGAATCCTAGTGAAAGGTAATTTTTTACTGAATTATGCACAGTTAAGCTAAAAAGAATCAATGAACACTTCTGTGACCGAAGCAGCTATATTAGCAATGAGAAGAAAAATTTTGGCAAAACAATACACTAAGTAGTGCTATTCCTAAAAAGAAAGAAAATGGATGGTATGGAATATAGTTCACCTCTAATATTACAAACTGTGTCCAGCTGGATTCCCATTTTGCCACGGCATCTAGAATTAACTTGCATTTCTCATACAGCACTTTCATTTTGAAAACCTCTTCATCGTGCTGGCTTAAAAGATCTTCTGTAAAGTCATCTGCAACAAAAGGATCCAGAAAGTAGGTTCATTTAACAGAACACTCAATTTTTAAAAGATTTATTGACTTAACTGGATGTATAAAAAGAGCAGAGTATTACAGGTACAGATTTGAATTAAAAATAAATCAATGAAATCGTGTTATGCCATTTGGCTAAGAGCACTAAAAGTATACCATGAGGACAGATCGTTTACGAGCCTGGACAAGAGTGCCCCACCCTGTCCTTCGGGCTATGATTGACTGGCTGCTACACATGCATGTGCACAAAGCAGTAAGTCAGTCACTACAGAAGGGGGAGCTAGTGTTTCATGGAGTGAGCAGGTGGTCACAACTCAATACAAGTCTATGAGGGCCTCGTTCTGGCTCTCAGACTTGCATTGAAAGCTTGTGATGCAACTTCTGACTTCCAGCCATCCAGAAGCTGTGGTCACAAGATGGCACCGCAAGAAGGTGAAGACGCCAGAGGGTTATTATAAAACAGTAGGGGCAGAGACCTTATGTTTAAAAGCACCAATCCAGGGCTGAGAAAAAAAAAAAAAAATTCCTGTATTGCTGTTTTTTGTTCATTCTGCCTCCCAAAAATCGAAATAGAAAGCGATCAAAAAATATCATGTGCACGAAAATGGTACCAATAAAAACATCAACTCGTCCCACAAAAAAGAAGCCCTCACATGATTGTCAGCAGAAATAAAAAAATATATAACTCAAAATATGGCGATGCATACATTTTTTTTTTTTTGCAAAGACAAGCGTTTAGTTTGTAATCGTAGCCAAACAAAACAAGCAATATAAATCTGGTAGCGCTGTAATCACACCGACCCGAAAAATAAAGTTGTCTAAGGCTGTGTGCCCACGATGCGTTTTTAAGCGTTTCCGCAGCGGCAAAAACGCATGGTAGAAGGCCTGCCATGTTCCCCAATGATAATCCGCATGTGCTATGCACATGCTGCGGAAATTTCCGCTGCAGATTATCATTGTGGAAAAAAAAGCAGCACTACCAATTATTTTGCGGAAGCGCTGCTAGATAAAGACATGCGGAATCCATGCGTTCAATGTGCGGATGATACCCAGGTGTGGAGGAGAGGAGACTCTCCTCTGGACCCGGGTACCATAGAACCTGTAAAAAAAAGAATAAAAAATAAATGTTATACTTACCTTCTGATGGCCCGCGGTGCGCTCGTCCTCCCATGAAGGCAGATCGCGATGGACTGGAGGACCTACGCTGACGTCAGTCATGTGACGGGTCACGCGACGCTGACGTCGGCAGGTCCTTCAGTGTACCGCGATCTGCCGGCAGCCATCAGAAGGTAAGTATAGATTTATTTTTTACCATTCTTTCGGTCACATTATATAAATCCATGCCGGTTGCATAGATTTATATAGTGTGACCAAGTTGTCAAGCACTTTCCAAGTGATGCTAAAACCGCTTGGAAAGCGCTTGTCAACCCGCATGCGGAAATGCATGTGAAGAACACTTCACATCCGCATGTCCCTGGCAGGAAAAACGCATGTACAATCCGCATGCGTCTTTTCTGCCAGGGAGATGCAGAAACGCTCAGGAAAAATCCAGTGCATTTCTGCATCGTGGGCACATAGCCTAATAACTTATGCTGCACGAGGAACGGCGTAAATAACAAATTCTTGATTTGTTTATTCTGCCTACCATAGATCGCTTGGTGCACATTTATCCTTCGCTCTGGATAGTGCTTACACTGGGGTTTCAGATGGAACTTCGGGCGGATGTTTCCCTGTAATGAGGCAGACTGAGGCACTGTGGAAGCAGTCTGGCCATGATCCGGCGGTGTCCATCTTATTAAATGTGAATAAAAGCACGGTCCACCCCAGTTTTGTGCACTTTTGAAAAGGACACTACTGAACAGAGGCCAGACGAAGTCCAGAGTAACTCTGCTGCCTCATTATAGTGAATGGATCTCTCATCTGAATCACATCACTCAGATTTAGATGGAAACCCTGATGTAAGTGCTCAGCGTAGAGCACAGGATAAATGTGATCCAAAAAAGGTTATTTAAAATGTTCCCAACAAAAGCTTCAATTCAATCCCCCACAAAAAAAAACTCTAGTCCATCATCCATCAATGGAAATATAGGGGGCTTACACATTACTGGTAGCACAAAGGCTCTGGAAAAGCGCTATGGCTCCTTGCCCCCCCTCCCCCCAAAGAAATTCAGCAAATTCTGTAATCCAAATGCCCACCTCCCTTCTGAGCCCCACAGTGTGCCGCCTAAACTACATTTAGCGTCCATGTTTGGCATTTCCGTAGCAATGAGAGCCTGCTTAATTTACAGGTGCATGTCTCCAGAAGCATGAGCTGGGCACTACAACATACTGGCCACTGTAATGTACAGGCACTACAATGCAAGTTTGCAATTTTCACTGCTGCTTGTTTCTGGAAAACACCCATGGAGTCAAAATAGTCACTACACCTGTAGATAAATTCCTAGAGGTGTGTAATTTCCAATATAGGGTCACTTGAGGGGGTGTTGGGGATTCTGCTCTTCTGGCAATTAGGGGCTCTAAATATGGAGTCTGCACACTATTCTATGATAATTTGTTCTCCAAGAGTCAAATAGCTCTCCGTCCCTCCAGAGTCTCGCTGTGTGGCTAAGCATATACTGTACAGTCACATATGGGGCATTTCCACGTTCAGCAAAAATTGTGAGACATTTTGGTGTTAGTTTTACCCATTTCCCCATGTGAAAATGTAAGAACTGGGGTTAAAACAATTCTTGTGTGTGGTAAAAATGTGACTATTTTTTCTTCACTGCCCAATGGTATAAAATTCTGTGATACACCAGTGGTGTCAATTTGATCACTGCATCCCGATATGAATTCATTGAGAGGTGTAGTTTGTAAAGGGAGGTCATTTATGGGGTGAGGGGGTGATTCTGCTGTCCTGGTGCTCTGCATATATGACATGGCACCCTCAAACCATAACAGCAAAATCTGAACTCCAATATGGCGCTCCTTCCCTTCTGAGCATTGCACTGTGCCTCAAGAGTAGTTTTCGACCACATACGGGGTATTGGCATACTCCGGAGAAATTGCACAACAAATTGTACATCCATTTTATCCTATTTTGCCATTTGAAAACTTGGGGCCAAAGAAACATTTTAGTGGGAAAAAAAAGGTAATTTTTCCAGTGAACCAGCCCAATCTTATACAATTCTGTGAGCAGTCTGAGGATTAAAAATGCTCACTACACTGCTAGAGGAATTCCTCAAGAGGTGTAGTTTCCAAAATTAGGTCACTTGTAGAGGTTTCTGCTTTTTTGGCAAGTCAGGGGCTCTTTAAATCTTACAAGGCATCCTTTTTCTATTCCAGTCATAAATGTATTTCAGAATTCAATTGGCGCTCCTTCCCTTCAGAGCTCTGCCGTGTGCCCAAACCGTAGTTTTCCACCACATATGGGCTGTGTACTCAAAAATTGCACAACAGATTTTGTGGTTTATTTTCTCCTGTTACCCTTGTGAAAAGGAAACATTGAGGACAAAGCAACATTTTAGTGGTAAAATGTATTTTTTTTTTTCATTTTCACAGCTCAACATTATCAAATTCTGTGAAGCACCGGCAGGTTCAATGTGCACACCACACCTCTAGATAAGTTCCATGAGGGGTGTATTTCCTAAATTGGGTCACTTAGAGGGGGGAATCCACTGTTTAGGCACATTAGAGGCTTCACAAACGCAACATGGTGTCAGTTATTATTCCAGTTAATTTTGCGCTCCAAAAAAGGTGAATGATGCTCCTGCCCTTCCGAGCCCTGCCATGCACCCAAACAGTTTTCCACCATATATTGGGTATCTGTGTACTCAGGGGAAATTGCACAACAAATTGTACAGTTTATTTTCTCCTGTTACCCTCTTGGGGAAAAAAAAAACCAAAAAAAAACTAAGGAGTGCAGTCATTTGAGTATTTTCTGTCACAGAGGGCCCTCAAAGTCACTTCAAATGTGATGTGTTTTTTTTAAAAAAACAAAAACAAATTGGCTTCGTAAATTGTTGGAAAAATAGTAATTGCTGAACTTTTAACCCTTCTAAGTTTCTAACAAAAAAAAAAAAAGGTTTCCAAAATGATGTAAAGTTGACTGGTCAAGAGCATAAAAATTGGTAAAGTTTCAACTTGCCAAATTTGTTATTTTTATAAACGCAAATTATATTGATCAATCAAAGTTTACCATTAACATGAAGTAAAAAGTGTTAAAAAAAAAAAAAAAAAAAAAAAAAAGGAGGTCTCAGAATCCACCATAAGGTTCCAGAGATACAGTATGTTTCAGGGCTGTGGAGTCTGTGTCCATTTTGGTGGAATCGGTATAAAATGGACTGACTCCTAAAATATATAATAAATTGGGTACAGTAATTCAGTGCAGTTTGTGGGGAATATTTTTTCATAAGAATTTGGGAAAGTTATGAAATGTCTGTGCTATTCCTGATCTAAGGGTCTAGACTTTTAGCTGAGATGAATCTGTGCTACAGTAAATTTATCACTTAAACATGAGCCATGTATGAGGGAGTCGGAGTCTTGGAAATTGAGGAGTTGGAGGTTTGGCTTACCGACTCCACAGCCCTGATATGTACACCTTAATTTAGTGTGAAGTTTTATGGTCTTCACCAATGAGGATTGGTTCATAGCATAATCATCCTAAAGACATACCCCTGGAGAATCCTTTTAGCTGCGTCCACCCTTGATAATACCATAAAAATTAAACACAAAAGAAATATGGCTCATCTCAGAGTTTTGAACGCAAACATCCCCACCCCCAAAATACTCAGGGGAGCTGCAGGGATTTAAATAGGAGAACAACCTGACCATTTTGACCTAGTGACAGGGATTTTTTTAAGGGGGTAAATAAACTTTTCTAAAAATGAATGCAAACATTTATTTTCACATATTGCTGCCACCCTTGTAGAAATCTGAATCTAGCTCATTTCATAGGGACTAGGTAACTTACCGCAATAGTATGGGGCAAATGCTTTTGTTTGCTCAAGCGTATAGAAGCACTTATCCCAGTAATCCTTTAGCTCTTTTCTTATGTTTAGGATCACTTGCTTCAGATTTGCCACCTTTAGCTCCTCCAGTCGTGCTAGCTCACTTTTCAGCTAAAACCAGAGGAAAACAGTAATATGGTATCATTCCCAACTCCTGACAAGGCTGAACCAATACTTTTGTAAGCACACTTTTACATACAGGTAAAAGATGAAACCCAGTCAGTCAAAGTGATCTTCCTCTGCATCTTAGATACTTATGAGAGGATCACGTTGAAGTCTGGGATCTTAGACTAACATTAACAATTTGCACATGGTGGACTATGGAGGTGAATAGGACCCAGGACGGGAGAATATTTTTTATTCATTTCTGGGACCTTCACCTGACAGATACAGTTTTAATATATACCTTTGTGATGAGACGAGAACTATTCAATGGAACCTACCATTCTTAGCTGTTCAGAAATGGACCGCCCAGAAGTTTTTTCACATGCTTCTCTCTCGTACTGTGTAACTTGTAGCAGATCCGATAATGAAACAACCTTCTCTTTAACAGTGTTTAACGTGGACAGAAGGGCTTCCTTTCTCAGTTCAAGCTGGGATACAGAAAAGTGTCTGATTAACCTTTATATGAACGAAAGCTTAAAGTGAAATCATCAAGTCAGACTGGATGTGTCCCCCAAACATGCTGTCCTATGAAAGGACAGTTCTAGTTAGCAGTTTTTTTTTTAAACTTAGTTTATGGAACTTTCACTTTGATCGGTTATAAAGCATTGCAGTGCTTTATACCTGTTAGTGCAGCACTGACAGAAGCCTTTTAGACCATGCTTTGAGCATGGTCTAAAAAGGTGGGACGACCTTGGGTCATCATGGCAACAATCTGGCCCCCCGCTATGATGTTGCCGAGTTGAAGGAAGAGCCTCCTAAATGCTGGAGTATTTAGGGAGTTAAACAGCCAGGGGTGGTGACCCCTGTCACTATGAGGTAATTCTGGAAAGCTTCAACGGATCCCACTGAATGAGACTTTTTTCATGACATATTGCACTTCATGATAGTGGTAAAATTTATTTGCTATGACTTGCGTTACTTTGTGAAAAAAAATTGGAAATTTGGCAAAAATGTTGCAATTTCCAAAATTTGAATTTTCATGCCCTTAAATCAGAGATATGAAACACAAAATAGTTAACAACATTTCCCACTTTCTACACCCCTCAAGGTGCTCAAAACCACATACAAGAAGTTCATTAATCCTTCAGATGCTTCACAGGAATTTTTTGGAATGTGTAAGAAAACAATGAACATTTAACTTTTTTTTTTTTTTTTAACACAATTTTATTTTTATTTTCGCTATGGTAACAGGAAAAAATGTACACCAAAATTTATTGTGCAATTTCTCCTGAGTACGCTCATACCCCATATGTGCGGGAAAACCACTGTTTGGGCGCACGGCAGGGAAGGAGCGCCATTTGACTTGAACGTAAAATTTGCTTGAATAATTAGTGGACGCCATGTCGCTTTTGGAGAGCCCCTGATGTGCCTAAACAATGGAAACTCCCCACAAGTGACCCCATTTTGGAAACTAGACCCCTCAAGGATTTTATCAAGGGGTATAGTGAACATTTTGAACCCAGAGGTACGACACAGAATTTGATAACATTAGGTCATCATATTAAATAAGTTGTCATTAGTTTTGAGCGCAAGTGCTCGCTACTTGAGTTTGCATCGGGTACTCAGGTATGCACCATGTATCACAGGTGTTCAAGTGACATGCTCGAGTCCGCGCCCCGCATGTTTCACGGTTCTTAGACACCCCCCCCCCCCCCCCAGAAAAACATGCGGGGATTGCCCGTGCATAGCAGGCAATCCGCAAATTTATTTTGGGCTGTATAACACCCCCGAAAC
The DNA here is from genome assembly GCF_046119375.1 of Phyllobates terribilis. Lineage (NCBI taxonomy): Eukaryota > Metazoa > Chordata > Amphibia > Anura > Dendrobatidae > Phyllobates > Phyllobates terribilis. The sequence continues at coordinate 797,161,729 of NW_027362761.1, forward strand.
ATATGGGGTGGAGACTCAAGCATGTCACTCGAGCACCCGCGATACTCTGTACATAACAGTACCCGATGCAAACTCAAGCAGTCGCCATATTGTCTTCATTTTTTTTTTTCTTTACTTTTGAAAAAATCCCAACGCCAGCGTTTATTTTTTACGCTGTTCCTCGTGCGGTGTAAGTGATTAGACGACTATTCTTCGGGTCAGTACGATTACTGACTATATTTTTTATGTTTTGGCGCTTTTACAAAATAAAAACTTTTATAGAAAAATTTTTTTTTTGCATTTATCGCTGTATTCTGAGTGCTATAACTTTATTTTTCAGCTGATGGAGCTGTATGTTGGCTTGTTTTTTGTGGGACGAGATGACGTTTTCAGCAGTACCATTTTTATTTATAATAGTCTTTTTGATCACATTTTATTCCATTTTTTGTTTCGATCTGATAAAAAAAATGCTTTATCGTGTTCACTAAAGGGGTTAACTAGTGGGACAATTTCATAGGTCAGGTAGTTACGGACGCGGTGATACCAAATGTGTACTTTTACGTTTTTTCTTCATAATATTTATTTATGGGTACAGTATATTTTGATTTTTTTTTTTCTTTTAATTTTTTCACGGACTTTTTTGCACTTTTAAACTTTGTCCCACTATGGGACTTTCATTTTTTGCAGGCTGATCGCTTGCTTAGCATAAGGATGCCGCAGCATCCCCTATGCTGTGCAGGCTGTCAGCCCCTGCAGACACAAGTTAGGTATAACATGCACTGAGCACGATCTACCCAACTTCCTGATGTCTGGTGACCCAGATGTCGTCATGAAGACATCGGGTCACCATGGCAACGATCGGGACCCTGTGCTCACAGGACGGGATTGCCGATACAAAGCAAGAGGGGCGCTCTTCTGCTTGCCCCAGAAATGCTGCGATCAGCTTCGATTGCAGCATTTCAGGGGATTAATGTGTCGGGAGCAGTGCGGGACAGCTCCAGGCACATAGCCGACACCCGGCAGCGATCGCCAGGGCGTACTAATCCGTACCTGGTCATTAAGGCCCAGGTACCCATTATTACGCCCGACGTCAGAAAGGGGTTAATGAAACCAACAATGGGTGTGGAGATTTTGTTAAACAATGTTTTCTGACTAATCTGAAGACTTAGTACAAACCACACAAGATGGGAATTAACACTAATGCACAAACAAACCTGTGTTTTCAGAACCGTAAGAGCTTTGATATTTTCTGGTGTCAAGAAGAAAGCTTCTTCATCCTCACAAATGGCATCTTGTTCTAGAGAGTTCTCAGGTTGACGCCCTATATCATCCAAACACTGACGAATTTCAGTTCTGAGTGTGGAAAAGACCTCAAGGCGCTTTCTCTATAATGGAAAGATCACAGAATACGCAAGCTGCAGGTTAAAGTTGTGTCTGGATGAGAAACAAGTTTCAAATGCTTGTTTAGGGTATTGTTCACAAGGAGTTTTTTTTTCCTTTTCTCTTTCTTGTTTTACATGGATTTTGAAGCAGATGCATGCCGAAAGCTACATAAAAGCGTATTCAAAGTGGTTTTTCATGTAAATTTTGAAGTCGATCTGCTTCAAAATCCACATAAAACTGAATGTGAACAAACCCTTGGTGGTGGTATTTAATTCAGGTCCCTCATTAGCCACATTGTATTGTTCCCAAAATGTCAGGACACCTGGAGACAATGCCCAATTCTGTTGTGCTGTGGTGCTGTAGGGTAATTAAACAATTTCCAATTCATTCATGACAAGACCATAGCTGAATGGGGAATAATCAGCTTCTCATGAGACCCTACACACAGGGATGGTCCAAAAGGGACAAACACTTTAAGGCTGCGTTCACACATTGCGTATTTTGAAAAAGCGTGCGCGAAAATACGCAATGTGCCTTGTGTCTGCCAGCAAAGTGAATCGGAAATTCACTTTGCCGTTCAGACACTGATTTAAGCAGCGCGAAAGCGCAGCTGCGTAAAGAATTGACATGTCAATTCTTTACACAGCTGCGTCCCGCGCTTTCTCCTATCGTGCCCATTATAAGCGATGGAATTACGCAGCGGTGTTCTCACACTGCGTAATTCCAGCGCTTTTTTATGGAGGCGCAGGAGAAACTAGGAATACTCACCTATCCGATGGATGGGAGAGCCGTCCGGTCCCGCCGCTTCCAGCATCTGCCGGTGAAGCGATCAGGTAACTGTAGCTTACCGGCTTCCGGTCAGCTGATTTACAAGCCGGTCACGTGACAGTCAGCTGATCGCTTCACCGGCAGATGCTGGAAGCCGCGGGACCGGACGCCTCTCCCATCCATCGGATAGGTGAGTATCCATAGTTTTTTTTCTTTTAAAGCAGTGTATGTACTGCAGCCAGAAGCTGTCTGTATATACACTGCTAGGGGGACACTCACACGACACACAGACAGGACACACAGACACATACATTACATTACATACAGGTTTCCATGCTCCTCACACTTCATTTCTCCTGCACCTCCGTAAAAAAAACGCAGGAAAAGACGCAGTGTGTGAATGGAGGTGCTTTTTTTACCTGCGTAAAAAAAAAACGCAGGTAAAAAAAGCAGGAAAATACACGTGCGTAAAAAAACGCAGGGAAATACGCAATGTGTGAACGCAGCCTTAGGCTATGTGCCCACGTAGCAGATTTGATGCAGAGCGTTTTTGCTTCTCTGACAGAAAAAAAACGCATGCAGATTTACATGTGTTTTTTCTGCCAGAGAGAAGAGTTTTTTTCAGCGTTTTTTCAAGCACTTCTCCAAGTGATTTTGAGCATCACTTGGAAAAGTGCTTGACAAGTTGGTCACACAATATGAATCCATGCAACCGGCGTGGATTTATAATGTGTGACCAACTTATATGCTTTAAATGTTGCATCTATAGTATAAAAAAAAAAAAAATTAAAAAGTTAAAAATAAAAAAAACTGTATACTCACCTCTCCAGTCTCCTCCCGGCAGCGATCCTCTCTCCTCAGCGTCCCGTGGTGTACTTACAGGACCTGCGGTGACGTCATTTAGTCAGCTGACGTCAGCAGTCAGGTGATGGTCGCGTGACCATCAGCTGACTAAATGACGTCACCGCAGGTCCTGTAAGTACACTTTATTTCTTTTTTTCACCGCGATTACGCTGCAAATTCGCGGCCATTGAATTTAATTGAAACGCAGAAAATACACATATACCTGCGGGTTTGCTGCATTTCAGTGTTTCTCAATGGCCGCGAATTTGCAGCGTAATCGCGGTAAAAATGGTCATGCTGCGCTTTGCAACGCAATGAGAATTCGGCACGCTAATTAGCGCATCATGTGCACAGCACATCCGAATTCACATTGCTTTGCATGGCAGACGGTTTTACAAGCGTTTTCGCGGCCGTAAAAATGCTACATGGGCACATGGCCTAAGACCCATCTGTCCAGGAAGCACACACATTACAGCACCCCCTGAAGTTCAGCAATATAGTTAGATGGACACCTTACCTTTTCTTCTGTCTGAACCTTGATGTGCTCCTTGAGTTCTTCTAGCTGTTGAAGGCTGGGGATGCTTCCAGATGGAATATAATATGGAGTAACACAGAGATCAGAGCAAAGTTCCTGGTCTTTTTGCTGCAGTATCTTTAATTCCTCCAGTCGGTCAGTCTTCTGTTTTGCAAGAACCTCTAATCTCACTCTCAGATCCCTCTCAATCTGAAGGATAGTCATATTTTCATCTAGCTGCAAGATTTCACAAGAATAGAATCACTCAGTGTTATCACATGCATTAACAAAGACTGATCTTTGTTAAAAAAACAAAAACAAACAAAAAACAACAAAAGAAAAAAAAAACATCACAATTCTGCCATTTTGAATATGTTGACAAATATTTTTATCTTTATATTAGAGGATTAAAAAAAGGAAGAAAAATAAAATTATAAAACTTGTTTGTCACTACTTTCTAATACCCGAAACGGTTTCATTATTCTGTCAAATATGCAAAAACCCTCATACAGCTCTAAGCTTTTATGGCAATTCCCTTTCGGGAACATGCTGTACGTTTCCATAGATTTTTGTATATAATTTAATAGCAGTACTTAGGCTATGTGCCCACGATGCAGAAATGCTCCGGATTTTTTCCTGAGCGTTTCTGTATCTCCCTGGCAGAAAAAAACGCATGCGGATTGTACATGCATTTTTCCTGCCAGGGACATGCGGATATGAAGCGTTCTTCACATGCATTTCTGCATGCGGGTTATCAAGCGATTTTAGCATCACTTGGAAAGTGCTTGACAACTTCGGCACACTATATAAATCCATGCAACCGGCATGGATTTATATAGTGTGACCCGAGAGAATGTCAAGAAATAAAATATATACTTACCCTCTGATGGCCCCCGCAGTCTTGATTCCCTCTGTCCCGGCTGCCGGTACACTGAAGGACCTGCCGACATCAGCGTCGCGTGACCAGTCACATGACTGACGTCAGCGCAGGTCCTTCATTCCATCGCGAAGTGCCGGGAAGCAAGGAGGAGCGCAGCGCGGGCTGCCAGAAGGTAAATATACATTTATTTTATTCTTTTTTTACAGCTTTTTTAATAGTACCTGGGTGTGGATGAGACTCCCCTCTCCTCTACACCCGGGTACCATCCGCACATTAGAACGCGCCAATTACGCAAGTACAGATGCAGTCTTGCGGAATTGGCGCGTTCTAATGCAAGTCAATGGTGGCGAAAACGCAGCACTACCGCAAAATAATTGGTAGTGCTGCGTTTTTTTCCGCAATGATAATCCGCAGCAGAAATTTCCACAGCATGTGCACAGCACATGGGGATCATTGGGGAACATGGCAGGCCTTCTACCAAGCGTTTTTTTAAGCGTTTCTGCAGCGTTTTTGCCGCTGCAGAAAAGCTTAATCGCATCGTGGGCACACAGCCTTAATGGTTATATAAAGGAATGGCACAGATTTTTTTCTTCACTAATTTTTCACTAAGATTGAGACATGCTTTTTTTTATTTATTTATTTTTTTATAAATAAATACGTTTGTGACATCTGCAGTCACTTAACAGAAAAAAACATTAATTTATATGGGCAAGTATAGTGGGCTGCCATACCTCATCTACTGTCAATGCTGGGATCTTATTTTAACTGCCTCCAATTACTAGAATAAAAGTGTCGTTTTACTCTCTAATCCGGTCCTTTGAAGATACGACCGTTCACACCACCTGCAGAGTGCACAAAGCGCCAATCTACAGAGTTCAGAGGCCACGGTAAAAAATTAAATATTTCAAACAATTTAACATAATTGATGATGAATTTTCGTTAACAGCTAAAATTCTGGCTCCGCAGTCTACACTAGAGAAGAACTCCGTAAAAAGTGATTTCTTAAAGGGAATCTGTCACCCCCTGGGACCTATCAAAAATCTAATGTGGGCATACAGGTGATAGCAATGCGAGTCTATACTTACCTGTATTTATTATAGCACCATTTATTCCATGGCGCCTTGCATGTGAAAAAGGGGGTAGACCTAGCAGAAACAATTACAATAATCTTGAACAAAACGTGACAGCGACTGGTGCAGGAGGAGAGAGGACCCTGCCCGCGAGGGCTCACAATCTTCTACAAGATGTCCCATACTAGAGGTTTGCTTGCTTTGAAATAGCTTTTCATTAAATTAGTTTTGGCAAACTTCACGTCCGGGGGACGCGAAGAAACCCTCATCTATTAACTTAATTTCCATATCCTCCCCCCCTCCCAGGGCCGTGAGACAGACAGCTTTTTTTTTTTTTTTTTTTTTTTTTTTTTTAGGAGACTTGAACTTGAGATCATCTGATCACTTGTACTATATACAGCAATACCCTAGTGTGTGTGTGTATGTATGTATGTATGTATGTATGTATGTATGTATGTATGTATGTATGTATGTATGTATGTATGTATGTATGTGTATGTGTGTGTGTGTGTGTGTGTGTGTGTGTGTGTGTGTGTGTGTGTGTGTGTGCGCGTGCGCGTGCGCGTGCGTGTGCGTGTATGTATGTATATATATAAAATACGGTCTCCTATGAACATCAGCAATCAGCTGGCTCAAATAGGAGTATGGTCATGACAAGCACAGGGGTCTTCAACGGACTCCTGGAAACCCACGATTGTGTTGCGGGGGACACCAATGGGTGGTTTGAACAGCATTTTGCCCGAACTGCGCACTGTAAATGCTGTGGTCAGATTGCCAGTGGCATTTAACCTCCATTGGCAGAGCTACACTTGCGACTATTGGAGGCAGACCGATGGCTGAATAATAGAGCCATCAGCAGACTCAGTTTCTGAGACAGGAAACTAATACTGGATTTAAATAGTACAGCCAATGTCAGTAAAGGGTTAATATTAGATCAGAGGGAGCCAACTCTCAGCACCCCAGTCAGTCACCTGTTTGGAAGGGTTACATTGCTCTAGTGAGCATAACATTCTTACCTGGCCCAGCTGTGAGCTTTTACAAGCATTTTACATTTTTTTGCTTTATTCCATTCAAGTTAATTGACCCAAACGAATACCAGACATAGCAACAACTAAAAGTGCAGAGCTGTACATGGAACTTGTTGGATTGCCAGTGCCTCTGGAAATAGACGATTGGTACGGGTGAGGAACAGAACACTTTTTTGTTCATTAACCCCTTTTCGACGTAGTCAGTCATAGTACGCACCACGTCGGAAAGACCGGTTCAGCAGGGGCTCCGGCGCTGAGCCCACGCTGAACCGGGCACATGTCAGCTGATTTATACAGCACACATGTGCCCGCAACAGCCACGGGTGGAATCGCGATCCACTCGCAGTTGTTAACCAGTTAAATGCCGCTGTCAATCTTTGACAGCAGCATTTAACAGCGCGTCACTTACCCTGCCCATTGGTGACCCGCGATCACGTGATGGGGTCACCGATGGGTGGGCATGGCAACCCAGGGTCTGCAGCAGACCCCTGTGGTGGTCATGTCCCAATTGCTATAAGCGCCACCTAGTGGTCGGCGCTCATAACATATGAGCATTTCTCCTGCATACAGGCGATCTGCATGTCACCTGTATGCAGTAGAAGCAATAAGAAAACTGCTGCTTCTAGTCTCCTATGGAGACTATTGAAGCCTGCAGAAAGTGTAAAATGTTTTTAAAAAAATAAAAATTGAAATCACCCACCTTTTGCCCCTTTCAAAATAAAATAAAAAAACCCACATACACATATTTGGTATTGCCGAGTTCAGAATCACCCGATCTATCAATATAAAAAAAGAATTAATACTATCGGTAAACGGCGTAGTGAGAAAAAAATTCCAATCGCCAGAATTAAGTTTTTTTGGTCGCCACAACATTGCAGTAAAATGGGCGATCAAAACATCGGATTTATCCCAAAATGGTATCAATAAAAACGTCAGCTCTGCGTGCAAAAAAATAAGCCCTTACCAGGCCCCAGATCACGAAAAATGGAGACGCTGCGGGTCTCTGAAAATGGAGTTTTTTTTTTTTTTTTTTTTAAATAAGCAAAGTTTGGATTTTTTTATTCACCACTTAAATAAAAAAGGACCTGTACATGTTTGGTGTCTATGAACTCTTAATGACCTGGAGAATAATGATGGCAGGTCAGTTTTAGCATCCAGTAAACGTGGTGAAAACAAAGAAAACTGTGGAATTGCACTTTTTTTGCAATTTCACCGCACTTGGAATTTTTTTTCCTGTTTTCCAGTACAAAATATGGTAAAACCAGTGATGGCGTTTAACAGTACAACTCGGCCCGCAAAAAAATAAGCCCTCACACGGCCATATCGAATGAAAAATAAAAAAAAGTTCTGTCTCTGGGAAAGGGAGCAAAAAACGAAAATGCAAAAGCAGAAAATGCTCTAGTCATTAAGGCAATATTCTTAAGCCATCAGCTTGAAAAGAAATTAATTCCAAAGTCTAAGTCAGAAAGACAACATTGCTCACCTTATACTCCTCCACAGACAAGTCGTGGCAGAGAGCCTTCAACTCTTTTCTGCAAAACTCAATACTTTTTTCAATCCGATCTTTCATTTCTCTTTCTTCATGTATCATTCGGTTAAACAATTTCTACAAAACAGAAAATATTATGATTTAATAAAGCACAAAAGAATATAAGGGAAGGTGTAAAGAATCTTTATCTAGAAGCTTAAACAGAAAGTGTCACCCCCCTGGGCGATCTCAGACCACTACTATGGACATACAGGTGATAGAAAAGTAAATCTATACTTACCTGTATGGCCAATAGTAGAGGTCTGTTTGCTTTGAAATATCTTTTTATAAAATCTGTTTTCCTATGCTTGCCCGCCTACTTAATTTAAATATTCCCCCCCTATAGTGTCCTGTGACGTGCAGTCTAAGTCTGCACATCCCGCGCAATGTGCCTATAACGCAAGGCGCGTGTTTTTTCTCTCGGCCCTATTTTACAATGCTGGGCTCTAGTGCGCAGGCACCGGGGACACACTGTGACTTACGCTCCAGTGACCGCCAACGTGCGCAACAATAAGGTTTGGTCCCCACATCCTGATAGTTAGGAACTATATTGTATATATGTATACACATACATACAGGTACGTATAGATTTACATTTCCATCACCCGTATGCCCATATTAGAGGTCGGATAAGTGACAGGGGGGTGACAGATTCCTTTTAAAAGGGTTACTGGTGCTAAACATCGATGACCTAGCCTTATAGATAGTAGATATCAGAAGTGTGGGGTTGGTGGGCAGGGGGTAAACCCTTTGACCATTTAGGTAGAGATGCCAACTTACTCTTCATTATTTACCAAGCATAACGCCATTTTTATTTTTATTTTTTTTTTTTAATAGCAGCTCAACTGAATGGATCAGAGATGTAATACTCCGTACAGTCACTAGCAGTATGTAGGTGCTGGTATGGTCTAATGGCTCTTGCAGATGACCGTATCTTTGGTGCGAGCGCAATCCAACAAAACATGGGATCGCACTTGAAGGAAAATAAATAAATAATCACAGCATGCATGATTCGCATCCGTAAAATGGTTCGCACTTGGCCAAGTAAGTCAATGAGTCCATAAAAAAAAAAACAACAAAAAAAACATATCAGACTGCACTCTGATAACATTTGAGTGCAATCCGATTTTCACGGACTAACAGAATGGAGAAATATTCCACCCCCCTTCATCTTCTTCACATCTGAAAAATAAATAAATCAAATCATACCAAGATCAAGCTCTGATCAGAGTGCAATTAGCATAATCAAATTAATTCTCAGACAGAAAATACGGTCATGTGACCCAGCCTGAGTTCATTGGCTTGTACTAACTACATTGTCAGAGTTGCAGAAGTCAGTGATTGGCTGCAGCACTGCCGACATAACCGCAGCAGCACTTTTACACAATCACCGGAGCAGTGCCGGAGACACGAGAGGGCAAATAGAGTATTTTGAGTTGTTTTTTTTTTTTTTTTTAAAAACAAACAGCTAGCAGGAAAAGATTTTGTAAAAAAGGGGACAACCCCTTTCATGGAGCAGTATTTATTTTTTTTTTTATCCCTGCCTTTCAAGAGTCAAAGTTTTTTTTTATTATTCTATCAACTTCGTCATGCAAGGGCTTATTTTAAAGGGGGTGAGTATTTTTAAAGTGACATTTAGTATATATAGCTTTTTAGATATAAAATCTAAAGTTTGTGGTGTTTGATGAAAAAACCTGCAGCTCACCTTTGACATTTGGGGCTTATTTTTACAGTTCAGTGTCTTAAAAGTGACATTTGCTTTATTTTGGAGAACTGCAATATTACTGAAATAAATGCTTTTTTTTTTACAAAACAACTGTTTAGTTGCCATATTCCAAGACCCATAACTTGTTTGCTGTCAATGTGAACTTTTTTTTGCAAGATGAGCAGTAATTTTATTATTTGCGCTATGTTGGTGTACACATGACATTTTTTGGGAGGCAAAATGAACAAAACAAGCATTCTGGCATTTCCAGTGGCTGGGATAATTGTTAGATTGGTGTTAGCTCCCAATTATCACCGGTCACTTTTCTGTCCCAAGTAGCAGTGAGCATGCTAGGGAGTTGTTCCCCAGCTATTGCAGAATGACTGCCGGTTGGGGATAACTGGTCTTGCTTCTGAACTGCTGATAAGCAATTCAATTACACCTGTCACTAGGCCTAATAGGCTTTCACCCATGGCAAACCTGGGGACTTTGTTTGCCCACTAGCAGCTGTGGTGTCCCATGATCCTCCTCTTTGTCAAACACCTCAGCCTAGCCATTGCGGCATCTAGGGCATGGTTCCCCAACTCCAGTCCTCAAGGCTCACCAACAGGTCATGTTTTCAGGATTTCCTTAGTATTGCCCAGGTTATGTAATTATCACCTGTGTAATACTAAGGAAATCCTGAAAACATGACCTGTTGGTGGGCCTTGAAGACTGGAGTTGGGGAACCCTGATCTAGGGAATTACACTTCCAGGGTCAGTTACCATTGACCCCAGGGGGAGCATTGCTCTGGAATGCTGTTGACCAAGATGTCCATCATTGTGCAGAAATGGAGAGCTGTCCATGATGTACACATTTATCATGGGTTGTTCAGATGTTACAAGTCATTATCCCCATCTGGACAAACAGTTTCCCATTAGGACAGATGGCTATCATATAAAGGACTAAAACCTGTGAGGCATGAAGGCAATTGTGTGTCCTGTGGTGCTGTGCCTTTTGTTCTGTTGATAGAGTAAAGAGCACCTACATGGGAGATGGACATCTTGTCTGGCCTCTTGAAAGGTACATAACCCCTGTGTTTGGATTACAAACCATTGTTCTTCAAATTGACCTCTTATCTCCAACCAAAATGTAGTTGAACCTGGCCTCAGGTCACTTGATACAAAGACCTTATGGCTATATGCCAGACGCTAGCTGCAGGAAGATGACGACCACTGCAATTACGTATGGCCCCTGACCCTCTTATCGATTCTGGACCTAAGAGCGCCATCTTCAGGAGAGTGTCTGCATCAGCAGCCATGTGCATGTTTCTGAAGAACTCCGAAGACTGTGACCTGATTGGATGGTACCATTATGTGGCGGTGTTACAGGGATGGGCAATGTATGGGCCATGTCTGACTGTGTAACTGATATAAAAGGTAGCACATCAAACTAGTTATTATCATTCTTCTTCCTACTTCCCACCTTCTAATACCCTCTCCCTTTCATTGTTCCATTGTCCTTTAGTTAGGATATTTACAACATACATAAGGGAAACCTATTTGTAATAAATCCCCTTTTAAAGATCCAAAAGCTCTTGTTAATTAATATTAACTGGCACCCGAAAAAATTCAGCCGATTCTACAGGTACCATGTAATATCTTATTACAATATTCAGTAAAAACAGATTATTGGGCGCTAGACCAGCGGATTTCTATTACGTGTAACAATGCCCAACAAGACATTTACCTCAATGTGCCTTTTCACTTCTTCAATCCTCTGCAAACGCATCTCTTCTTTGATACCTAGCCCATCCCAAATGTCCATAAGACTTGCTAGGGCTTGGTTTGTGCTCGAGATAACCGAGGAAGCCAAGATCTCACTATATGGTGGAGGAAAAGTAACATTTTACAATCAAAACTGTACATATTCAATAGAAAGTATTTCAGCAAAATCTAGCATCACATATAGAGTCCAAATATAAAGACTGTAAATCACCAAATGTAATGCAAGACGATTCCTTCATACATTTTTCCAGTTTATTCGTGTGTCATGTACACCCGACAGTGTATGCAGTTTACTGAGCACAATCCTGCTGACAGGTGTGCTTTAAATACATGCTTGCCAGTTGGTGGTCGTTTTATACCGTATTTTGCAGGTGTTGTGTTTACATACCCTTAACCCCTTTAACCCCAAAAGGCTGTTTGTACCTTAAGGGCTCTTTCACACATTAGTATCTCTGGTAGGTGTGGTGACAGTTTCCACTCGTACTGGAGACACTGACACACTCAGATCCATTCAAATGAATGAGAGTGTGCACGTCAGTGTGTTTCCACGGACTGCATGTCCGTTTTTGGACGACAGCATGGATCAAGTCAATGGGTCCGTGTAAACAAGTGCCGCACACGGATGCCATCAGTGTGACGCATACTGGCGCCTGGGAATCAGCGGTACAGTTAGTGCTGTTTCCAAGCCCCGGGTGCTGAACGCTGCCCTCATCATAGTTCCCTGCCAGCGCTGTGATCAGCACCAGCAGGGACAGTGATGAGGGTAGTAGTGTCTGCTCCAGCAGTGTCCACCTGTAAAAGACGTAGTTACTTACCGGTAACGGGATTTTCTCAGAGCCCATGACGGCACCATGGAGAGAGGGGATCCGCCCTTCAAGGACAGGAAACCTACAGATAAAAAGGACAGCACCTCTCTCCCGCATCAGTTGTTTACAGAGCACAGAGGACCCCCAGGAGTTTACCAGACACCTCGTGACTACATATAAGTAACAAATAATTGTTTACACCCGTGCGTGAAGGGAGGGAATGTACGGGTGCAGTCATGGGCTCTGTGAAATCCCGTTACTGATAAGTAACTACGTCTTGCTCCTTCCCCCATGACGGCACCACAGAGAGGATTGCAGAGAAGTGTTGTTTAAAGAGGGACCACCGCTTCCAGAACCCTTCTACCAAAAGTAAGGTCTGAAGAAGAGGTTAGATCCAGCCGGTAGTGTTTAAAGAATGCAGAGGGGGGAAGACCAGGTTGCAGCTCTACATATCTGTTCTATTGAAGCGCTGGCTTTCTCCGCCCAGGAGGCTGCTACTGCCATAGTCGAGTGAACCTTTAGATTCTCCGGGGCGGTTTCCTGGCTTGACGAGTAGGCCAGGGAGATGGCGCCTCTTATCCATCTTGCCAGTGTGCCCTCGGAAGCTTTTTGTCCCTTCCGAGGTCCCTGGAAGCACACAAAAGAGACCTATCCTTCCTATATTCCCGTGTGACCTCTAAGTATTGGATAATGCACCTTCTGACGTCTAAGGTGTGTAGGTCTTTCCACCCCCCGTTTTTAGGATTTGGGCAAAAGGAAGGGAGGGTGACCTCCTGCGAGCTATTGAAGTGTGATTCCACCTTAGGAAGGTATGCTGGGTCAGTCCTAAGTGTCACCCTGTCCTCTAGGATTTGAGTGAAGGGGGGCCCTGCTAATAGGGCTTGTATGTCGCTAACTCTTCGTACCGATGTGAGCGCTACTAAGAGTGACGTCTTAAGAAATCGGGCTTTTAGAGATGCATCCGCTAAAGGTTCAAAGGGATGTTTGGTTAGGACTAAGTTTAAGTCCCAAGGAGGAGTATTCCGGGAAGGGATGAGCCTAGACCTGTGTGATGCCTTGATGAATGTAGAAATCCACCTATTTCTGGCCAGGTCGCAGTTGTATAGGGCTCCTAATGCCACAACTTGAACCTTTAGTGTGCTTGTGGCTAGACCCCGCTCTAACCCCTTTTGTAGGAACTCCAAGATGGAAGTAATGGGCGGCCTCCCCTAGTACCTTCAAACCAGAATATGAGAGGAATTTTTTTTCCAGGCTTTACCGTAAAGTCTGGTGGTTACGGGCTTCCTACTCTGTAGTAGAGTGGAGATCAAATTCGGGGAAAAACCTTTATCCCTTAAGAGCGCACTCTCAAAATCCAGGCCGTCAAGTGTAGATTTGCTACCCGAGAATGGAGGACCGGTCCCTGGAAAAGGAGATCCGGAATTTCCGGAAGAACCCAGGGGTCGGAGGTGGACATCATCCTCAGCCAGGAAATCCAGGGCCTCTTTGGCCAGAAGGGGGCTATCAAAATTATGTTTGCCTCGTCTTCCCTGACTTTCCTCAGGAAAGGCATAGGCTAGCTGGTGGTTCCATGGGATTGAGAAAGCATCTAATGCTGCTGGGTTCCCCTTGGGGTTTATTGAGCAGAATATGTCCACTTTTTTGTTTTGCCAGTTAGCGAATAGGTCTATGGAAGGGTATCCCCACATTTCCGTGAGTTGGTTGAACACTGATTCAGCTCGCATTCGCCCTGTCTCAGCTGGGTTTGGCTCAGGAAGTCTGCTGTGAGATTTTCTGTTCCTTTCATGTGGAGTGCAGACCGAGACCCCAAATTGTTCTCGGCTAACTGGAGGATGGATCTTGATACTTGTAGTAGAGAATGGGACCAGTCCCCCCCCTGGTGATACAAGTATGTCACTACTACCCTGTTGTCCGAGAACACTCTTACATGGTGTCCCTGTAGAGTGTTTAGAAATTTTGAGAGGGCGAGTTTTACTGCTAGAAGTTCCTTCATGTTGGAAGATACCCCTTTCAAGTCCTCTGTCCAGACCCCCTGAGATATTTAGTCGTTTAGGGCAGCCCCCCCAACCCCTGGGATTTGCATCTGTAGTTAGGACCTGTGACATAGATCATCCATGGAACGCCTCTGGTTAAACGGTCCACCATGTTAGGGAAAACCGGAATTAGTCTTTCCGGTAATGTTTCCAGGAGTCCCCATGGCAGCACCATAGGAGGAGTAATCCCATATCCTGTGTAGGGACAGGAAGCACAAGAGGTTAAAAGCCCTCCCACCCCCAACCTCCTCAGTGATTTTCCAAGAACCACATTGGCTGGGTACAACAAAATTTTATTCTTAGACTTGCTTAGACATATGTTAGCATCACATACAGTAGCAATATAGGGAGGGAAATAAGGGTGCTGTCATGTGGACTCCTGGAAACATCATTACCGGTAAGACCAAGTCCAGTTTTCCAGTACGTCCCCATGACAGCACCATAGGAGTATACCCAAGAACTCATCGCCTAGGGTGGGATAACTGCATGAAGTACCTTCCTACCAAACACCGATCTCTGCTGTGAGAACATTTAGCTTGTAGTGTTTGCCGAAAGTAGTATGTCCTGACCATGTGGCTGCGGTACATATCTGTTCAATGGTAGCCTCTGCCCTAGCTGCCCATGAGGTGGAAATTGCTCTGGTGGAATTGGCTTTGATAATTTCGGGGGGAGGCTGTCCTTCTGAAAGATATGCTAGATTAATCATGGATGTAACCCATCTAGCCAAGGATGGTTTTGAAGCCTTCCTGCCTCAATTTTTTCCCCCAAACTGTATTAAAAGGTTAGAGTCTAATCTCCATTTCCTAGTGGCTTCCAAATAGGCCAACACTGCTCTGCGGACATCGAGATGGTGGAACTCTTCCGCCCTCTGATTCCTAGGGTTTTCGCAAGAACCACCTCTTGGTTTAAGATCATTGATGACACCACCTTCGGGGAGAAACTTGGATCCAGCTTCAGAATGATGCAATTATCTCAAATCCGCATACAAGGCTCAACAATAGATAGAGCCTGGATTTCACCCAACCATTTAGCTGTGGTGATTGCCACCAAGAAGACAGTTTTCAGAGTCAAGTTCTTTATTCCCAATTCATTAACTGGGCCGAAGGCAGGTTTACAAAGGACTCTCAGGACAAGATTCAGATCCCACGGAGGGGAAGAAATTCTCTGGGTAGGCCTAAGTCTCTGGATTGCCTTGACAAATCTGATTATCCAGGGATGCGAGGACAATGATGTGTCGAAGAAAGCACCTAGTGCCGCAATCTGCACCTTCAAGGTACTTGGTCTAAGACCTGCGTCAAATCCTGCCTGCAAGAAATCAAGGATCGCAGGGATGTCTGGCTGAGCGGTGTCTACCGTCCTGTGGAACTGACAAAAGGTCTTCCAGACTTTTTTTTATATATGGCCCGAGTTACAGGTTTTCTACTAGCCTGCATAGTCTGGATCACTCTGGCGGATAAGCCCTTAAATCTTCAGGATCTCCCCTTCAGAAGCCAGGCTGCGAGCTGGAGTTGTTGAAGATTCCGATGCACCAGTGGGCCTTGCGACAGAAGATCCTCCTGAAATGGTAAAAGGATTGGGTCTTCCAACGCTAGAGGGCGGAGAAGGGAGAACCAACTCCTCCTTGGCCAGAACGGGACAATTGCTATGACTGTCGCCCGATCTTCCTGAATTTTCCGCAGCATTCTCGGAATTAGAGGGGCAGGTGGGAAGGCATATGTTAGGCCTTCTCCCCAATATTGTGAGAGAGCATCCACTGCCAGAGGATGATCTCCTGGGTCGAGAGAGAAGAAAGATGTTGTCTTTGCATTCATTCTGGAGGCAAAAAGGTCTAGGTGCGGCTGACTCCATCTGAGAGTTAGTTGCTGGAACACCTCTTCGTTCAGTTCCCATTCTGAAGCCTTCATCTGACGCCTGCTGAGATAATCTGCCTCCCGATTGTCGGATCCCCGAAGGTGAACTGCTGAAATGGAGCTCACTATTTTCTCTATCCCTAAGAATATCCTTTTGGTCAGGGACTGGAGAAGTGGATGTCTTGGTCCGCCCTGATGTCTGATGAAGGAGACTGCCGTGATATTGTCCGACAGGATTTTTACATGTCTGTCTCTTAAGACCGCCCAGCTTCTCTGTAGGGCTTCCCAGATCGCCTGTAGTTCCCGAAAATTTGATGATCGGGTCTGAATCTCTGTGGACCATGTTCCTTGGAGATAAGAATCTCCCACTCGAGCTCCCCATCCTGAGATACTTGCGTCCGTGGTCACTAAAAGACAAGGTTCCAGAATCCACTGCACTCCCGTCTGTAGATTCTTCTGGTCGAGCCACCAGTGTAGAGAATCCTGGGCGTCTCTGGACAAAGACATCCTCCTGTCTAGGTAATTCTGATGTCAGTGTCAATTCCAGGATGCATTTCTGTAGAGGCCAGGAATGGAACTGACTCCATCTGACGCAGGTGATGCATGACGTAATAATTCCCAAAATACTCATTGCCTTTCGGATTGAAGGCTTCTTCTCTCTTGAAATAGAATGAATCCTTTGTGGAATTGAGAGCATTTTGTCTTCCGGGAGAAAAGATATTCGCCTTCGGGAGTCGAGCTAGACTCCCAGGAAGATGTGTGAAGTACTGGGGATAAGATTGGATTTTTCTTTGTTCACAATTAAACCCAGGTTGGTAAAGGTCTGTAGGACAACTTCCAGATGTAGAGTCATACCTAGAGGAGATCCTGCCACCACCAGGAAGTCGTCCAAGTACGGAATGATGGTAATATCCCTGAGTCGGATATAGGCCACCACCTCTGCCATGATCTTCGTAAAGATTCTGGGAGCGGATGACAGGCCAAAGGGAAGACATCGGAACTGGTAGTGTAGAATCTGACTGCCTGATTGTAGTGCAAATCTCAGATATTGCTGACTTGAGGAATGTATTGGCAGGTGGTAGTATGCATCTCTGAGGTCCAGGGTGCACATTACCGCGTCTGCGTCTATTAGAGGAATGGCTGATCTTACTGATTCCATGCGGAATTTTTTGTAACAGACCCATCGGTTTAGGGGTTTCAAGTTGATTATTGTACGGAACTCCCCTGACGGTTTCTTTATTGAAGACAGAGAGGAGTAATGGCCCTGATGTTGTTAGTGTTCTGGAACTGGCACAATAACCCTCTGATGTAGCAGCTTCTCCATGTCTGCCCGTAGACAGGAAAGAGGTAGGGGAACCCTTTGTCAGGCAGAATTTTTGAGGGGGGATATTGAGAAAATTCTATCCTGTAACCCTATGCTATAGTTGTTCGTATCCAGGGATTTTGAGTGACCCGATGCCAACTGTTCTTGAAAAACTTTAATCGCCCCCCCACTCTGACAGTCAGTCGTTTTGGACGGGAGCTAGTACTGGGCTGGTATTTCCTATCTTTGTTCCCCTTATTAAAACTCCAGCTTGTGGACCCCCCTTTTTCCGGACTTATATTTAAGGGAGGGGAAAGGTTTGAGAAAGGGCTGCTCCTTTTTCTCCTCAGGGAAGCCCTTCTTTCTATCGGAAGCTTTTTCTAGAATGTCATCTAGTACAGGTCTGAATACTCTGAGCCCTGAAAATGGAATAGAGCACAGCTTGTTCTTAGAAGCTGTATCTCCAGACCATGTTTTTAACCAAACAGCTCTACGGGCTGAGTTGGAAAGCACATTATTTCTGGCCGCAAATCTGACAGATTCCGCCGAAGCGTTGGCCAAAAAAATTTGTTGCCATCTTTAACAGGTGTAATGATTGAAGGAGAGTTTCCCTCAGGGTGCCATCCCATAGGTGACGCTCTAAACTCTAACCAGATTCTCATGGATCTGGCAATAGATGTAGCAGCGATATTAGATTTAAATGATTGCTACCAAAGATTCCCAGGCTTTTTTCAAAAGTCCGTCCGCCTTCCTATCCATAGGATCTTTAAGTCCTGACGAGTCCTCAAAGGGGATAGAGGTTTTCTTGACCACTTTAGCCACTGGGACGTCAATTTTAGGAACAGTGTCCCACACGTTGGTGTCCTCTGGGTCAAATGATAGTCGGGCGCGGAAGTCTTGTGGTATAGAGAGTCTCTTCTCCGCATCTTCCCATTCCTCCAGTATCATGTCCTTCACATGAGCATTAACAGGAAAAACCATGGATCTCTGGGTTTTAAGACCACCAAACATCTCATCCTGAATGTTACTGCTCTTCTCCGTTTCCTCTACTTGCATCGTGTTTCGGACAGCTCGTAGAAGAATATCCATACCATCTGAGTGGAACATATATCTTTTCTGTTCTCCGCCCTGAGGTAGACTAATGGTCTCACTGTCAGAGTCGCCAGATGGGTCGATTTCACCCTCAGAAGATGGTGCTAGATCTTCTCTGGGTCTTTTGGGGCCCGGGACATCCTGGACTCCTGAACCTGGGGGCTGTAGAGACGTGATAGAAGCCTGAACTTCTTTAATTATACTGTGCATCTCATTTAATAAAGCCCCGTGCTCCTCCTCTAGCATGGAGGCTCTACATTCAGCACATAGACGCTTTGTATAGGAGTCGGGAAGTCTGATGTTACAATCCAGGCACCTCTTGGATTTTACTGTGGCCTTTTTTCCCGTATCCTTTTTTTCAGAAGGAGGTGGTAACTGCCCAGAGACATCCTATAAAAAATATGGAGGGCCTGGTAAGCGTAAGCCCCATTAGCCATATAAGAAGGGGTAATGGTACGCTTACATGACTCTGGGGTGATCCAGGGTGGGTATCAGGGCGTGACACGTCAGCCATTGTACTGCCAGGGGTGCCAAAGCTGTAAGCCAGTCCCCCTTCTTATACGTTACCTGGTCGTCCTGTCATTTTCTCCTGCTCCCTGGCATCTGGTCTAACCGCGGTTTGAATTTCCCGTGCGACCGCCACCGGAAGTCATCGTCTCCGGACTTCCGGTTTCGACGCCGGGCGGTCCTGGAGCCGGGAGAAGCCGGACCCACCCAGAGCAGGACGCCGAGAGCCCCGGCGATGGGGAAGCGGCACCCGGAGGCTCCAGCACACCGGAGGGCTGAGGGACTCCCGACAGGGAGTGTCAGCCCAAGACCTGCGGCCCCCCGATCTCCCCTGAGGTATCTTTATCTTCACACCAGTGCTCCTCCTGTACTCCCTATCCTGTGTAGGGACAGGAAAAAACACTGAGGAGGTTGGGGGTGGGAGGGCTTTTAACCTCTTGTGCTTCCTGTCCCTACACAGGATATGGGATTACTCCTCCTATGGTGCAGTCATGGGGACGTACTGGAAAGTAAGGTTTTTGATGACAAAGTTTGCCGACCTTCTAAGTGCCCTTTCTGCCCCCAAGACTTCCCATTGTATGTCCCTGGTGTGTACATGAGCCCGAAGGACCCCCGGGATACAAGCAGTCATGGAACCTAGAAGGGACATTGCTTGTTGCACAGTCATAGATGGGTGGTCTTTTACACAAGATATCAGAGCCATCATTTTCTGGATTTTCCCTGCCAGAGAGACGGCATTCCTGATTCCTCGAATCTAATAAGATGTACTTGGTCCGGCTCCAACTTGGACTTTTTTGGGTTCAGAAGCCAGCCTAAATTCGTCAAGGAATCCATGACCCTTGCTAGTTGGTCCTTGCAATGATTGAAAAAGAGTTGCCTATTAGCAAATCGTCCAGGTACAGGGTAATCAGAATGTTTTGCTCCCTCAGATGGGCCATTACCTCTGCCACTATTTTTGTGAAAACCCTTGGGGCTATAGCTAGACCGAAGGGGAGGGCCGTATACTGATAATGTTTGACTATTCCTTTTATCGATATTGCTACTCAGGAATTTCTGGTAGTCTCTGTGTATGGGGACGTGATAATAGGCATCCTTTAGATCCAGGACAGCCATAAAACAGTCTGGGAACAACAATTTCACTGACGATTTTATTGACTCCATCTTGAAGGTTTGAACCCTCGGAAATGTGTTACATCTTTTCAGGTTTACAAATGTCCTGAAAGTCCTGTCCAGTTTTTTCCTTAGGAACAGAGGGGAGTAGAATCCTTCGCCTTTCTCCTGGGCAGGGACTTCTCGAAGGACTGCTCTATTAGACCTAGAATTTCTTGTTTTCTTGTCCTCCCACCTATCCTGGTCTTTGGGGGGTTTCCTGCATATAACATTTTATGCTCCAAAAGGGCTTCCTGTATGAAGTACCGGGAAACGTTTCTTGTTATCCTCAGCCTTGTCGAGGATATCGTCAAGAGTAGGTCCAAATAGGAACTCACCCTCGCAAGGAATGGAACCACAGCTTAGATTTTGTTTGGTGGTCACCCGGCCAGCATTTAAGCCAGAGGGCCCGCCTGGCTGCGTTAGAGAAGCCCGCCGCTCTGGCTGCCAGCCTAACAGAATCGGCTGATGCGTCAGCCAAAAATGCTGCTGCGCCCTTCATTACTGGGATGGAACCTAGTATGTTACCCCTGGATGTTTTGTTCTTAAGTAGTGTCTCTAGTTGATCTAGCCAGACATCAAAGATCTGGCTGTACATGTGGCTGCAACTGCAGGTTTTAACAAGCCCCCTGTGGCCTCTCAAGCCCCTTTTAGGATGGTGTCCGCTTTTTTGTCCATTGGGTCCTTTAGTACACCCATGTCTTCAAACGGCAGGGAAATTTTTTTAGAGGCTTTAGCTATTGCCACATCTAATTTTGGCGCCTTTCCCCAGAATGAGCATACCGGGTCCTCAAAGGGGTATTTTCTCTTGGGGGACAACAGGCCCTTTCTTTCCGGCTTTTTCGATTCCCTTTTAAATCAGGGAGTGGACTTTATCATTGAGAGGGAAAGATCTTTTCTTTTGTTCCAGGCCACTGAACATCATGTCCTGGACTGATTTATTCGGACGAGGCTCTACCAACCCCTTAGTGGACCTAACTGCCTTAATTAAATTGTCTGTACCCTCTATAGGGAAACAGCTACATCCACCTCCCTCGGAAGATGACGAAGATAAGAAAGACGAATCTGAGTCTACCACCTCCCCGTCCGAACTGCTAGATCCTGATACAGGGGATAGGTTCCTGGTTCCCCCCCCCCCCCCCTTCTGCAGGAACTTGAAGGTATCCTCAACCTAGGATTTAATCAGGGATCTGAGCTCTGAGGCGAACTTAGGGGTCTCCTCGCAAATTGTTCAATACATGAGCTGCATAGTCTTTTCTCCCATGTGGTGGGCAGATCCTCTGCGCAAAGCACGCAGGTCCTGTGTTTGGACTTGCCCTTACTCTTCCTTCCCTGATGAGAGAAGAAAAAGAGGGGGTTCAAGTTACAAGTGAGCTTTCACGAAGAACACTTACCATCCTGCTGTAAGAGGGAATACCGGATTTGGAGAGGAACCCGTTCCCGTAGATGGGTTTTTCCTCGAGGTTGACGCCCCGTTGGAGTCCTTGCGGCATTGCAAAGACCTGCCAGAAAGCCCGTTTCCACCGTCACCTTGGCCGTGCTGGCGTGAAGGGTCACTGGGGGGGGGGGGGGTCCATTCGCACACTTCCCATGTTGCAGTGGTGGCGGCGAGTGGGGGTGCAGGGACTGCACCTCCTGCCCGCTCATAGCTGGTGCCTGAGTGTGCAAGGAAGCACTTCCCTGGTGCATAACCCGGCATTTAACCCCTATAGGCCTCCGCCCCCCCTCACCAGGCTTGCGTTTCACATCCAGCCATGGGCCCTTTGTGTGCTACTCCCCTTGGGGAATAAGGGTGTGCACCTCTCCAGCATGGGGGACACCACCCCCCCTTTCCTCTTTGGCTGGGCATAATGTGCTCCGGGTTCCCGCGCGCGTTCAAACGCGCCGCTCCCAGAGAGGCACAGAAGCACTTCCGGTGCGCGCACACAGACCGCCGACACCCCAGTGGTGCACTGCGGCCTGCGTCAGGGGGGAGGCGCCCAGCGAGCGCAATGGACCCCGGAAGCCCAGGCCTACTCACCGCCCTGGGCCCCGACACCATCGGAGAACGCAGCGGCTCCGGTCTTCTCCTGCGCCGCGTCTCCCTGCCACCCTGGAGGCCCACTGACCTCAGTGGTGGCGCTTCAGGACACCGCACCAGCCGAGGCAGGGAACCCCCGCTGCCTGAGCCGGTCTGGCCAGGCATGTCATGTCGTCCATATTCTTTGCTGTAGGTCCCCGTCAAGGACAGGAAACCAACTGATGCGGGAGAGAGGTGCCGCCCTTTTTCTCTGTACTCATCCAAATACGAGGGGGCCTATTAAGTGCAATACTTCTGTTTCAGAACACATCCAATCAACTCAAGGAAGTATAAATGCACATTTTATACAAGTTTCTAAATTTTATTAAATTATTTAAAATTTCTTTTAAAAAACAAAGGAGAAGTAAACCAATGAAGGTGCCTACAGTAACAAGTGGCATATATAGCAAATCATTATTCACATGGACATAAAAGTATCCTAAATATTGGATCCCATCAATAAACCTGATACAATAAAATGACAAGTGCTAATATGCAAAATATGAATCAGTATTCAAAATCATTAATCTAGTGAAGAGTAAAGAGGATTATCAGGGGTTAAGGAAGACCACCAAAATAGGAGAAAAAAATATATCCTTAAGGTGGGCTATGATATGTCTAAAGTGAAAAACTTCAACATAGTCCTAATGCCATGGAGATGTGCATCAGCAGGTTATATAGGGCAAACACCAGCAACATAATAGACAAGTGTCAATCTTGGTGAATTAGGGTATGACCGCAGAATGCAAAGACTCCATCAAGCATTGAAGTAAGTAAAATGGAGAAAAAAAGTAAAACAACCTTGTCACTGTAGGTAGAGACAACCCCAACGCGCGTTTCATTCTTCAGGGGGGGGGGGGGGTGCCATCATGGGGGGGGGGAAGGCGAAAATAAGAATAAAATAAAAAAATCTCTATACTCACCTGTATTAAGTGTTCCCTGCTGTAATCCATGTGATCGATCACCCCGAGGAGAATGAGCCACTGCAGCGAGCAGACCCCGAAGGTGCGCTCAGTGAGTGACAGTACACCGCTCCTGAGCTCACTCGCTGGAGCGAATCATTCTCCCTGGCTCCTCTGCTGAGCAGTCGCATGGATTGCAGCAGGGGACACTTAGGACAGGTGATTAAGAGGATTTTTTAATTGTATTCTTATTTTTACAGGTGGACACTGCGGGAGCAGACCCTACTACCCTCATTGTCCCTGCTGGTGCTGGCAGGGGACTATGATGAAGGCAGTGTTCAGCAACCGGCGCTTGGGAACAGCGCTAACTGTACCTCTGATTCCCAAGCGCCGGTACGTGTGCTCCTGATGCAGCACACTGACATCTCTGGTACCGGAAATATCCAGATGTGTGAAACAGGCCTAATGACCAGACCAATTTTTACAGTTCTGATCAGTGTCACTTCGTGTGATAATAACTCGTCAGATCCCACTAATTCTGAGATTGTTTTTTCGTGACATATTGTACTTCATGATAGTGGTAAAATTTATTCAATAAGGCTGTGTGCCCACGTAGCGTTTTTCAAGCGTATATGCTGCGGAATTTCCGCAGCGTAAACGCTTGAAAAACGCATGTAGATCCGCACCCCATGGTCCCCAATGGCATTCCGCAATGTCAATGCCCATGCTGCGGATTTTTCCGCAGCGTATATGCTGCAGTCAAAAATCCGCAGCATGTTCATTAATTTTGCGGAAGCGCAGCGGAATCAATGTGCGGATGGTACCCAAGTCTGGAGGAGAGGAGACTCTCCTCCAGACCTGGGTACCAAAGAACCTGTAAAAAAAAGAATAAAATAAAGTTTATACTTATCTTATGATGTTTTCCCTCCGTCGCGCTGTTGTCTGAAGGACCTGCCACGTCATTGAGTCATGTGACCCACCACATGACTCAATGACGTCACCGCAGGTCCTGCACACAACAGCGTGAGCCGCTCAAGCCTCCGGACGGGGCAGAGAATGCATCAGAAGGTGAGTATAAAGTTTATTTTTTTATTTTTACCATTCTGAACAAGTTGTCAAGCACTTTTCCAAGTGATGCTTGGAGAAGTGCTTGATAACCCGCATGCGGAAATGCATGCAAAGACGCCTCACAAACGCTTCTACCTGGCGGGAAAACCGCATGTAATATCCGCATGCGATTTTCCCGCCAGGGAGAAGCGTAAAAAATATGCTTCAGGTCCGCAACGTGGGCACATAGCCTTAGACTTGCGTTTATTTGTGGAACAAACATTTTTTCATTCAACACATACGGAGTTACCGCACCCTATACATTCTAGGAGTGAAATTTCTGTTGCGGAGACTAGTGTAGCCCTGTAGGCGAGTATAATAGGTATTTTTCTTGTTTTGCAGGCCAGGTTGGGGGCTTGTATACAGCATTATAGAATGCTGTATATCAGGCCTGAAAGGTGGTGGCGGTATCTCATATTGGCCAAACCTAGTGACAAGTTCCCTTTAAATCATGCCGCATACACTGGAGAAGCAACTACAAGGAGATAATTAAGGTATATCCTTCCTATGATCGCTCACTTCTAGCCATCAGGGCAGTGTACGGGTTGTTAGTCACCACACAGCGCAGTGGTAATCCTTCGCCGCTCACAGGCAAACACAATGCAAGGTAATTACAAAAAAATCTTCTCTCCAGTTTAAATCCATTGGGGGCATTTTAAATAGTAGTGGACAACCCCTTTATGACATGGGGCGTATTAGTATGCCCCCCGTCATCACCCCGTTTAGCGCGGGCTCCAGCACTGAGCTCGCACTAAACCGGGCACATGTCAGCTGATTTATACAGCTGCCATGTGCCCGCAACAGCCGCGGGTGGAATCGCAGTTCACCCGCAGCTGTTAACCAGTTAAATGCCGCTGTCAATCTCTGACAGCGGTATTTAACACTGCCGCGCCGGAAGCGCGTCATAGGCCCGCCCATCGGTGACCCTGTCACATGATCGCGGGTCACCGATGGGTTGGCGTGACAACCCGGGGTCTGCAATAGTCCCCTGTGGTTGTCATGTCCAGATTGCTATGAGCGCCGCCCAGTGGTCAGCACTCATAGAAAGTGAGCACATCTCCTGTATACAGGTGATCTGCTCATCGCTTGTATGCAGCAGAGCCAATCAAGCAAGTGCCCCTTCTAGTATCCCATGGAGAGTATTGAAGCAAGAATTAAAAAAAAAAAAAAAAAAAAAAAAAGTTTTTAAAAATCAAAAAAAAAAAAAATATATATAAAAGTTTAAATCAGCCCCCCTTCAAAATAAAATAAAAAACCCCACATATTTAATATCGCTGCGTTCAGAATCGCCCGATCAATATAAAAAAAATTAATCCGATCGGTAAACGGCGTAACGAGAAAAAATGCTAAACGGCAGAATATCTTCTTTGGTCGCCGCAACATTGCAATAACGGGCGATCAAAACATCGGATCTACCTCAAAATGGTACCAATAAAAACGTCAGCCCGGCGCGCAAAAAATAAGCCCTCACCCGGTCCCAGATCCCGAAAAATGGAGACGCCAAGGGTCTCGGAAATTGGAGCAGTTTTTGGGGGATTTTTTTTGTCGCCACTTAAATAAAAAAGAACCTATACATGTTTGGTGTCTACGAACTCGTAATGACCTGGAGAATAAGAATGGCAGGTCAGTTTTATCATTCACTGAATGTGGTAAAAAAAACAAAACAAAACTGGAACTGCTTTTTTTTTTTTTTTTTTTTTTTGCATTTTCACCGCACTTGGAATTTTTTCCCCCTGTTTTCCAGTACACGATATGGTGAAACCAGTGATGTCATTCAAAAGTACAACTTGTCCCGCAAAAAATAATCCCTCACACGGACATATTGACTGAAAAATAAAAGTTCTGGATCTGGGAAGAAGGGGAGAAAAAAACGAAAACGCAAAAAGCTCCGGTCATTAAAATTAGAAGAAAAAGAAAAGAAAAACAAGACCGATCCAGCTGCAAGCAGTTTTGGGGCTGGACAGGAGAGGTGCAGACTACATTTCACTGGCCCAGCTTAAAAACTACTAAGTATAAGGAGGTAAACCAGGAGACATTTTATTACTCTAAAATTTCCATTCAAACGTCTGGATCCTGCACCGGCATGCTTTATCCCGGTATTTATGAGCCCCCCAAACGGAAATAACTACCTGACAGGTCAACAGAGCCCAAGAGGTTAACGTACATGTGCGCCCATTGTAGAGCAGCAGGACAGTGGTGGGAATGGTGATTGTACAGCGCCCCCTAGTGACGCGCTGCCGTACATCCCTTCGATAGGACACGATATAAAGTCCACACTGGGCGGTGCGGGAAACCCCATTATTATCACACCCTGCCTATCTATAACCGGCTGGGCACGGCATTCCTCGCATACTACCCTCCACTCTGGTCGCCGGGTCACGCCGCCCTCACCTTTTCCTCGTGAACCGTGACATCTTCGGGCTCCGTCGACCCCTGCTCTTGTCCTGACGCAGCGCTCTAAGCGGAGCAGAGATGAGGGGCACCTGAGGCGCAGCCGGGGAACCGTAGTTTTCAAACTTCGCTCCAACGTCTCTGGAAAGGCTTTGATTGGACGAGCAAAGGAAGAGGCGGGGCCTTCCAGTTTAGAGCGCGCTCGAAAACTGTCACGTGACGTTAGCGCTTTGCATAGAGGAGGGGGAGGTCACGTGACGGCGAGACTAGAGAGTGTTGTCCTAGTCTACTCCTAGTCCGGCCCGGGTTGTTGGAGCAGCACATTGAATGCCGGGCAGTGCTGGGGGGGATAATGTCACGTGTCCTATACCCTGAGCGCCCACACTAAACTTCTGTGCTCCCAGATTCCTGGTCTCGTGCTACAAATGTCTAGCAATAAAGGACAGGCAAGTTCCAAGCATGTAACGCATGAGCCGGGAGATCTGTACCGCTGCTGCTTGGGCCAGGTTCACATTAATATTTCTGTTTTTCTTTTATATCAACAGGAAAAAAGAAAATACTGGTGGATCCGATATTGGAAAGCTACCAATGGCCCTATAGACTATAATAATGGCTGTAGGAAGAAAGTCTGGTGCATGTATATCGTGTGTGCATGACTTCAATCAGCTCCAAAAACTGCGTGTGTGATCACAGCCTAAGGGTCTGTGCACACACTTGTGTTTTGCTGCGGATTTTTATGTAAATTTTCAGCTGCGTCTGTCAGCACCAGCAAAGTCTATGAGAAACCAGAATTCACTGTTCACACTTGTTGCTTTTTGTTTGCTGCGTATTTTCAGTGATTAGAAAAACGCTGAAAGAAGTGACATGTCCCTTCTTTCAGCGTGTTTTCAG
The DNA here is from genome assembly GCF_046119375.1 of Phyllobates terribilis. Taxonomy (NCBI): domain Eukaryota; kingdom Metazoa; phylum Chordata; class Amphibia; order Anura; family Dendrobatidae; genus Phyllobates; species Phyllobates terribilis. Next base: position 797,189,284 of record NW_027362761.1, read on the forward strand.
CATTTTTTTTTATAGTTTTTTCACCCATAGGAAATAATGGAGGGATGAAAAATGCTACAAATACGCAGCAAAAAACGCACCTAAGTATTTGCTGCGTATTTTCAGCGTTTTTGGGCCAGAAATGACAGACATTTTTTTTTCCCCTATAGTCACTAAACTTCATTAGCATGAACATGAGACAGAACTCAACAAAAAAAACACCGCAAGAACGCAACTAAAAACGCAGCTAAACCTGCCAGAGAAAAGATATCAGATTTTGGTGCAGAAAAAACACAACGTGTGTGCACATACCCGAAGGCTACAAAGGTCTCCCCCCTTAGAAGGGCCCATGATCTACTATTAGATTTCACCAGCAAATCATGATGCTGTCAATCTCTGACACTGGTGTTTAAGTGGTGTGATCCTGGGGAGAGGTCATGGCACATGGTCCTTGTCATACACCTGTGATGTATTGCAGTATATAGTACAGGTTCCCTATGGGGACTAAAAAATAGAGTAAAAATATATATTGAAAAAAAACTAGAATATTTTAAGTGCTTATTAAAAAAAATATTGTAGCGTATATTTACCACTGTCGTGTTCATAACTTTTCCAGATGGGTGGTGACCATGGTGGCCATTTTGAAGTCGGCCATTTTGGATCCAACTTTATTTTTTCAATGGGGAGAGGGTCATGTGACACATCAAACTTATTGAGAATTTCATAAGAAAAACAATGGTGTGCTTGATTTTAAAGTAACTTTATTCTTTCATGAGTTTTTTACAAGTTTATGACCACTTATAAAATGTGTTCAAAGTGCTGTCCATTGTGTTGGATTGTCAATGGACTACATGATGATGTGTTGCACTGCAGATGGCACGTTCCCTGAGTTTTTCCAACAAGATGGTGCACCACCACATTACGGGTGTCAGGTCCGAGCATTCCTACATGAACAGTTTCCTGGAAAGTGGATTGGTCGTCGTGGGCCAGTTGAATGGCCACCGAGGTCTCCCGATCTGACCCCCTTAGACTTTTATATTTGGGGTCATCTGACGGCAATTGTCTATGCTGTGAAGATACGAGATGTGCACCATCTGAAACAACGGATACTGGAAGCCTGTGCTAGCATTTCTTCTGCGGTGTTGTTATCAGTGGGAGAAGAGGGTTGCATTGACAATCCAACACAATGGGCAGCACTTTGAACACATTTATAAGTGGTCATAAACTTGTAAAAAACTCATGAAAGAATAAAGTTACGTTAAAACCAAGCACACCATTGTTTTTCTTATGAAATTCTCAATAAGTTTGATGTGTCACATGACCCTCTTCCCATTGAAGAAAATAAAGTTGGATCCAAAATAACCGACTTCAAAATGGCCACCATGGTCACCACCCATCTGGAAAAGTTTTCCCCCTCCCATATACTAATGTGCCACAAACAGGAAGTTGATATCACCAGCCATTCCCATTTAATTTAGGTGTATCCATATAAATGGCCCACCCTGTATGTGTGTATGAATAATATATATAAAAAAAAAAAAAATAACAAACCATTTTTGGTACAGCTGTGATCAGACTGACCGGGAGAATTATTTTAAAGCGGTTGTGAGGATTCTCCAACAGTGGTCATGTGACCACAAGTGTACAATATGCATACTCCCAGCCACAAGCCGACTAGACTTTCTGGCCTCACCTCACTCAATACACTAGAATTGAGTGAGGCTGCACCCGTCTAGTTGGAATGTGGCAGTGAGTATGCATATAGCACACTTGTGGTCACATGACCACCATTCCCAGCACTGGAGAATCCTCACAGCATGCAGTGCCCATGATGTGAGGATTCTACGGAGCTCAAGGGCGGACAACCCTTTTACGACCTTTTATGTATACGTAAGTCATCAGTTGTGCTCCTGCCTTTGATACGGGCTCCAGCGCTGAGCCTGCATCTTACCTGCACATGACAGCTGATCTGATCAGCTGTCATGTGCCTCTAAGAGCTGCAAGTGGATTCAAGATCCACCTGCGGCTGTTAAACAGTTAAATGCTGCTGTCAATCACTGACTGGCATTTAACACCTGGGGGCGCCAATGGGTTGTCAGAGCAGACAGGGTCTGTCATTGTGAATCTCGAATGAATGCCGGCCCGTGGCCTGTGTTCATAGGAGATCGTGATTTCTGCTACACACCGCAGGGATGAAGAACTGCTATGTCTAGCACAGGCGATTGGATGATCGCAGCTTCAACTCTCCTAAGTGGACTATTGAAGCAAAGGAAAAAAAAACCCACAAAAGTTCAAATCACCCCCTCTTTTGCCGCATTGAATATACAACAATTTAAAAAAAATACACATATTTGGTATTGCTGTATTCAGAAATGTCCAATCTATCAAAATATAAAGTAAATGAATCCAATTGGTAAACGGCGTAACAAGAAAAAAATCAAAACACCAGAATTACTGTTTTTCGGCCACAGCAACATTGCAATAAAATGCAATAACGGGTGATCAAAACATCGTATCTACCCCAAAATGGTATCAATAAAAACTTCAGCTCGGTGTGCAAAAAATAAGCCCTCACCCGGCCCCAGATCCCAAAAAATGGAGATGCTACAGGACTCGGAATATGGTGACATAAGCAAATTTTTGTTTTTCTTACAAATTATTTTTTTTTTTTTTGTGTGGCGTAAGAAAGGATGAAAAAAAAAATTATGGCTTTTGGAAGAAGGGGAAGGAAAAAAATGAAGCAGTAAAGCTGAAAAATGACTGTGTCTTTAAGGGGTTAAAATAAAGGTGATAGGACATGAGGTGTGCACTGGAGTGAGAGCGCTGGTGTGGTGATCGTCTCTGCTGCCCGTGTCTGTGCCCTTCCCCATGTCTGTGCCCTTCCCCGTGTCTGCGCTGTGCCCCATGACCGTGCTGTGCCCCATGTCTGTGCCATCAGGGTGTAAAGGAGACATGGGAAGTTTCTGTATTTCCTAAACTGGCTGCAGACCTGGAGCGAACCATTGGGGAAGACAGGGGGACCCTGCTCCGTCTCTGCCCTGTGATTGGCTGCATTTTCTCTCCCCCTCTCTCCCCCCCCCCCCCCCCGTGACTGACATAGGAAGTGGTGCTGTGTGGACTCCAGCATGGGCAGCTCCTGTTATGACTAGACTTGCCTGCTGCTTATTAGTATGTAGTCATTGTAGTAGGTAATGTCCGCTCACAGGGGATGGCTTTATTGCAGTTTATTCTCGCCGTGGGCGTAATGCCTGGCCTAGTGGCTGGAGATACCATCATTAATGTAGACCTAACTAAATCTAGAAAGGATATGGCACATTTCTGGAAAAGCACAGGATTTTGGTAAGTGATAAATACGCCGTGCTGCTCTGTTCATTGGTTAGAATAAATCCGTAACCTTAGGAAGCAATGACTTTTTAGTTATGCAGTGATAGACGACTGTGCATTGTAGGCGAAGTACACACCACATTTTAAAGGAAATCTGTCATCGGGTTTTTGCTACCCCATCTGAAAGCGGCATATTGTAGAGACAGAGACCCTGATTCCAGCGATGTGTCACTTACCGGGCTGCTTGCTGTGGTTTTGATAAAATCCCTGTTTTATCTGCTGCAGATGTAGCATTTCTCTAATGCTGAGCTCTGTATAACCTCATCCACACTACTGATTGGCAGCTTCCTGTGTACACTGTGCATAGGCAGAAAGCTGCCAATCAGCGGTGGTGGCGAGGTTATACACAGCTCATAAATATGGAGAATTTCATGGCAGCAGGTTTACTGGTCCTGTAGTGATACTGATAAAAGCTACAACAAGCAGCCTAGTAAGTGACTCATCACTGGAATCAAGGTCTCTATCTCTACATTATACTGTTCTCAGATTTGGTAACAGATTCCCTTTACTGTGTACTTTGGCAGTTTTCCTGGCTTTTACCATGTCAGCTGGGTAGCCATCCCTCTGGCACATGTAATGCTGGCAAAATAGTTTTTGCAAATACAGAATAACGGGTTGTCCAGGACCTTGATATTGATGGTCTATACTTACAGTAGTCCATCAATATGTACTCCACTAATTGGCTGTTACCTGGTCTCATGGCGTCTGGTAGCATACAGTATAGGGGGAGGAACATGCACAGCTAGTGGTCAATCTTGTGTACTGCAGCTCAGCTCCTATATACTTCACTGGGTGCCCAGCTGCAATACTTATGATCTCCTTTTTGTTCTAAAATGGAGAGGGACTTCGACACACAATTAACCCCTTCACCACCTTGCGATTTTGTGTTTTCGTTTTTTGCTCCTCTTCTTCCCAAAGCCATAACTTTTTTATTTTTCAGTCAATATGGCCATATGAGGACTTGTTTTTTGCGGGACGAGTTGTACTTTTGAATGACACCATTGATTTTTATCCTATGTAGTGTACTGGAAAACAGGAAAAAAAATTCCAAGTGCGGTGAAATTGCAAAAAAAGTGCAATTCCACAATGGTTTTTTGGGTTTTTTATTTACCATGTTCACTATATGATAGAACTGACCTGCCACTATGATTCTCCAGGTCATTTCGAGTTCGTAGGTGTCAAACATGTATAGGTTATTTTTTATTTAAGTGGTGAAAACAAAAGAAAATCCGAGAACCATAGCGTCTCCATTTTTCGTGACCTGAGGTCTGGTGAGGGTCTTTTTTATGCCCTGAGCTGACGTTTTTATTGATAACATTTTGGAGTCGATAAGATGTTTTGATCACATTTTATTGTAATGTTGCAGTGACCACGTAATTTTGGTGTTTTCATTCTTTTTCTCGCTACGTTGTTTACTGATCCGTTAATGTACTTTAGATTTTGATAGATCGGGCGATTGTGAACGCAGCAATACCAAATATGTGTATTTTTTTTTATTATTTTGAATGGGGCAAAAGGTAGGTGATTTTAAGGTTAAGTGCACATGTAGCGTTTTTGATGCGTTTTCTCCACGCGGAAACGCATCAAAAACACTTGGTAATCGGTCTGCCAGCTATTGCAATGGCAATCCTGATGTGCTGTGCACATGATGCGGAAATTTCCGCTCAGGATTGACATTGCGTTTTAAAACGCAGCATGTCCTTTCTATGCAGCGTTTCCCACCCATTGACTTTAATTGAACCGCAGCAAATCCGCAGGTATAATATTTATACCTGCTGATTTGCTGAGGATCAATTAAAGTCAATGGGCCTCGGAAACGCTGCATAGAGTGGTACTCGGGTTGGCTGGGGAGGACTACTAATCGCATCATCCGACCGCCGGTCCCTCTGATAACAGCAAGAGCAGAGCGGCTGAGGGGAGTAGTAGTCTCAGCCAAGCTGGGACTGCGCGCGATGTAAAAAAACAACAACACTATGCTCACCTACCCGGCGCTCCCCTGGTGTCCTTGCGATGTCTCCCGGCGTCCTGATCCCTCGGCAGGCGGCGGTACACTGCCAGGAGCGCGCTCACTCTCAGCAGTCTACATCTCTGCGCTGCCAGGACCTGAGGTCATGTGAGCTTTCAGCTGAAGATTAGCTGAGAGCTCACGTGACCTCACTTTACGGCACCGGTGCTGCGTGGGAACATTCTCAAGAATGTTCCCACCAGTACTGAAGCTGTGGTCACCGGGGCTGATCAGCTGATGAACCCCAGTGACCTCACTTCTGCAACAGCAATGTACACTGACTGGAGTGATTACACTACTGTCAGTGTACATTGCTGTCTTCTACAGCAGTGACATCAGTGATTGCTGATGTCACTGCTGTAGAAGTGACCCGGATCGCCGGGGGACAATCGTGACGGCGGACAGGTGAGGGATATTTTTGTTTTTTCTTTTCTTTTTTTTTTATTCTGAAGATTGAGGGCTTCGGGGACTGAGCGTGTAATAAAAAAAAAAGTAAAACTGTGTGTCATTTTATTTCATTAAAATACTTTATTCTGGCCATGTCTTTTATTGAAAAAGTGGCGAAAACTTTACTACACGGTTAGTAATTGGGGCGTCTTATCGATGCCCTCCATTACTAACCTGGGCTTCAAATCAGCCGCCAATACAAGGCCGACATGAACCCCTACCCCACTCGCCACCGCTACAGGGCAGTGGGAAGAGCAGAGGCTAAGCGCCAGATTTGGATTTTCTAATGGATGCGCCATTTCTAGGCTGCTGAGGGGTGATATTATTAGCCGCGGAGGGGGCTAGTGTCCATGGCCCCTTCCCTGGCTATTAATGTCAGCCCGCAGCTGTCTGTTTAGCCTTTCCTGGTTAGATTTTATAGGGGGACCCTACGTCATTATTTTTCTGGGGTCCCCCTGTAATTTAGCCAGAAAAGGCTAAGCAAACAGCTGTGGGCTGATATTAATAGCCTGGGAACATTTTTGGCTAATGTCAAATCCCCGGCTACTAATATCAGCCCCCAGCGGTCGGTTTTCCCTCTGCTGGTTATGAAAATTAAGTGGGAGCCCACGTCGTTTTTTAAAATTTTATTTTTAGGCTCTGCCCACGATCCGAACGTAGCAGCACTTTGATGCAGCATATTTTTGCTGCGTCCAAAACGCTGCATTCTATTGAACACAGGTAAATCCACATGTGTTCACTGAACCATGCGTATTTACCACATTCAATACATTCTAGTGGTAAAATTTCTGTTGCAGAGACTAGCGACTCCGCAAGAGAATTTAACATGCTGCAGTCCTGAAAGGCACACCGCATGTCAGTGTCCACGGGTGATCCACTGCCTCAGATGCACGCATAGTGGACATGGGATTTCTAGACATACCATCCACTATGCTATAACATCTGGATGCTGCGGGTAGACACTGTATAAACACTCAGCGTCAAACCCACAGCGGCTCCTGATCTTGGCCACGTACCCAAACTCACCTCCAGCATGTCAATTTCTGTAGCGGACACGCTAGTCTCCGCTGCAGATTTTGACAGATTGAAGTGTCATTATATGCGGTGGATTCACATGTACCGACAACAAAAGTGCGGCATTACTGTAGAACACCGCATTTTGGACTCAGCAAAAATACGCTGTGTGCAAAGCGCTGCTGAGTGTGGATCGGGGGGTACGCAGCGGCTAACAAAACAGCTGTGAGCTGTTAATAATAGCCAGGGACCATGTTTGCCTAATGGCATCTTCCTAGGCTAAAAATAGCAGCTTACCGCTGCCTCAGAAGTTACATGAATAGAAATGCTAATGAAGATTGAGTGAATGGGATAAGATGACGCCTAGCTCTTTTGTTTAATGATGACAAGGTGTCAATCAGACCCTTTCATCACCAAACCTAATTTAAGTAAAGCAAAGAGTTAAATAAACACACAGACACAGAGTAAACACTTTATTTGAAATACATCAGACACATTCTTAAATTAACCAATAAACTCACCCCAGTTCTGCCGTTAATCCAAGGGTTAAAGCAGTGTCCCACCAAATAACTTTATGCTCCAAAAACGCATCAAAAACCGCATGTTTTTCCGCAACTTTTTTCCTGCCAAGGAGATGCAGAAATTTCTGTTTCAAATCATCAACGTGCGCACATACCATTCTATCTGCGCACATTCAGGATTTGAAGCAGTCATTTCTGCAGCATTTCTGCATTACTCCATTACTGACCGCATACTAAAGTTGTCGCCGCTTTTTCGATAAATTCACGGCCAGAATAAAGTATTTTAATGAAATAAAAAACACTGTTTTAAATTTTTTTTTATTATATGCTCAGTCCCCGAATCCTTCGATCTTCTGTAAAATAAAAAACAACCATATCCCTCACCTGTCCGCTTTCACGACGTAGTCCATGATTGCTGTCATCACGATTGTCCCTCGGCGATGCGGGTCACTTCTACTGCAGTGACATCAGCAATCACTGATGTCACTGCTGTAGAAGACGGCAATGTATACTGACAGGAGTGTAAAATCACTTCTGTCAGTGTACATGGCTGCTGCAGGAGTAAGGTCACTGGGGTTCATCTGCTGAAGATCAGCTGATCAGCCCCGGTGACCTCAGCACCAGTACTGGTGGGAACATTCTTGATAATGTTCTCACGCAGCACCGGTGCCGTAAAGTGAGCTCACGTGACCCCGCCACAGGTACTGGCAGCGCAATGATGTACACTGCTGGGAGCGAGCGCGCTCCCGGCATTGTACTGCCAGCTTTCGGGAGGATGACATCGTGAGTACCAGGAGGACACCGGGGGATGCCGGACAGGTGAGTATAGTGTTTTTTTTTTTAAATTTTTTTACTTTTTTCTTTTTTTTTTTACCACCGCACGCAGACCCAGCTCGGCTGAGGAGACTACTGCTCCCCTCAGCCGCGCTGCTTCTGCTGTTATCAGCGGGATCGGCGGTCGGATGAGGGGGAGTGGTAGTCCTCCCCAGCCAACCCGAGTACCACTCGCAGCGTTCCCTCGGCCCATTGACTTTAATTGAACCGGATAAATATTATACCTGCGGATTTGCTGCAGTTCAATTAAAGTCAATGGGCGGGAAACGCTGCGGGAACGCTGCATAGAAAGGACATGCTGCATTTAAAATGCAATGGCAATCCTGAGCGGAAATTTCCGCATCATGTGGACAGCACATCAGGATTGCCATTGCAATAGCTGGCAGACCGATTACCAAGTGTTTTTGATGCGTTTCCGTGCAGAAAAACCGCCGCAAAAACGCTACGTGTGCACTTAACCTTAGGAGACTTGAAGCTGCAATCTCCCGATTGCTTGGGCTACACATAGTAGGGCTTATACCCTGCTATGTGTAGCATTAATGCTAACCCTCTATGAACGCCGGCCATGGGCTGGCGTTCATGGGAGGTTCTCAATAACAGCCACGGGTGTCTTTTGCAGATCCCCTGCTGTCATGACAACCCATCGGCGTCCCGCGATCATGTCACAGGGGCGCCGATGGGCGTGTCTTATGCTCTTCTGGTTTGCACAAGTTAAATGCTTTTGTCAGAGATTGACAGCTGCATTTAACATGTTAACAGGCGCGAATGGATGGCGATTTCCCCTGATCTGTTAGAGGCACATGACAGCTGATCAAATCAAATCAGCTGTCATGTGCTAGGAAAGATGCGGGCTCAGCGCCGGAGCCCGCATCAAAGGCAGGGGCATGACCTGTGACATATCTAAACATCCAAGGTCATAAAGGAGTTAGAATGTACGATTCTCTCTGGATATCGTGCCGCTGCTTTAACGACTGTATCATCCAATGAGCAGCAGCATCTCTCAATGTGGAGGTACACGCTAAAAAAAATGATAGATAGATCTTTTCTTATTGTATCCTTGGGACTGATCAATTGGCAGAGCTGGTGAAGCCACTTACCAATCTTTATGAACTGTAGGCTGTGGTGCCGGAAACAGTGATGTAGCCGAGCGGTGGAGCCGGTAATCAAGAGTTACAACATTAGAAAGATATGAGCCTTTTTATTTAGTGCTAATTTTTATTGTCTTGTTTATTGTAAAGGGGACGTGTCTTACAGGATGCTCTGCATAATTACCGTGAACCCCTAAAAATTAACATTAAATAAATAAAACCTATATTTCTGGAATCATATTGCGGATTTAACAAAATAACCTGTTATACTCGAGAGCAACGGGAATAAGATAAGAGCAATAACTGGCCACTTATGAACTGGTGACAGGCCATCTGTAAGTCATCTGTGGCCACTTGCACATATATCCTCTACCGGGTGCTGATACTGGCTTAGAAATCATAACCACTTGTCGTCTCCCAGTATTCAGAAGAGCCAAAGAAGGACATTAAAAATCCAGCCCTTGATAAAAAAATGTTAATAACTTATATATTGCAAATATTTTATGAAGTATTCATTCATTGTATTTTTCAGCCCCCCTTTACCACATAACAAGGCTGAATCCTATTTTTTGGGTGAAGACCAAAGATTGAACCTGGCGTACATATCGTCTGTTCCTCATGATGGCATTGTGCAAGTCAGAATTCACTGGTTATTGGACCTTATTAAAGTTTCGTAAGTTTTTGTGTTTGTGCAATCTGTCATGGACTAACAATTGTACTAACATGATTAAAGGGGTTGCCAAGGGGGCTCCTTCTGTAAAGTATCAAACCAAGCAATACTTACTGAAGCCTCTACCGCTACAGTGCCGCCTCTCTGCTGCTCTCAGACCGTCATTGTTGGAGACCTGCGGAGTGTTTTCCCATCTGCACCACCTGACCACTTCATCGTGTGACCTCTGCCACCAGTCACTGCACTTACTGCTGAGGCCCGCGATTGGCTGCAGGGGTCACATAAATGGGATGTCACTGCTGCAACCCTGTCAACAAAGAAAGATAAGGAGCGGCAAGATCTTCACTAAGTTAATGCTGCTTTTTTGTTATAAATATAAGCAGCGTTGGCTCAATTTTTAATGAAATCGGAAAACCCCATAAATAAATAAAAGAATAAAAGGCACCAAACAGCCACTGGATCTTATTGTAGACATAGATGCAGGTCTTGGAGGTGGGACACACATCTCGCAGACATTCAAGCTCATACTGTAGATATCCTATAAATATCTACATTACACCTTCGCCTGAAGTCTGGATCCACCATTCTCCGCGATCTTCAATGGGATTGATTTACAGAAACCTATGGGCCCAATTCATTGAGGCCACGTTCACACGATCAGTATATGTAAGCCAAAACCAGGAGTGGAGCAAACCAGAGGAAAAGTATAATAGAAACACGTCATCACTTCTGTATTTATCACCCACTCCTGGTTTTGGCTTACTTATACGGAGGTAAAAAAAACTCCCCAAATACTGAACGTGTGAACGTGGTCTGAGACTGCTGTTGTGCACTCCAATCTCAATTAAGGGAGCGCAGGAGTGAGACCCTCGTAGTTCATTAAATGGAGCACGCCTCTTAATAAATCAGACATCTTACAACTGCCGTGGCCACCGCTTGAACTGTTACTTTAGGCAGGTGATGCTGTACATTACTGGCTTAATTTATGCTACTAAAGTGTCATGAATTTTGATGAATTTGCCAGGTAGGCAATGTTTCTCCCTCTACTGCCCAAACTCCTGACTTTGGTGAAGCTGGGCGGGACTGTTGTAAAATACCTAAAAGTCTCAAAATTCCTGGGTAAACTGACTAAAACAGCTTTATGACTCAGGCCTTATAACATCTATGCCGTAAATACATTTTATTACCTTTGATTGACTTTACTTTGAACTTATTATATTGCCCTAGTATAAAGGGAACCTGTCGCCTGATTCATGCTGCCCAGAACACGGGCAGCATGAATCTGAGCCTGGCTACAAGATTACAGCCAGGTATGTTTTTCTCTGAAATGCTCAGGTGTTTTCGAGATAATATACTTTAAAGATCCTTCTCTTGGGCTCCTAGAGGCGATTGATAGTTCTCTTCCATAGTGAGAGCCCTGTCAATCACCTGGAGCAGGGCTGGGGAGAGCCGAGGGTGGTGGCAACGCCGGACTAGTCTAGTCTGGATTTTTAAAGTATACCTTCTCTGAAACCTTGGAGTGTTTCAGAGAAAAGATACCTGACTGCAATTATCCAGCCATTATCTGATTCATGCTACCTGCAGTTTGAGCAGCATGAATGAGGCTCCATTTAAAAAGGATATACTCCCCACTAAAGAAAGCAGGTCCTGGGACCTATCCCAATTCCACTAGGTGAAGAGGCCACAGACTGAACCGATAGGTGTACCTATACAGTCTGTGATTGGCCTCGGGTGCAGCAAGTTCTGGCCACTTTTCCTGCCGAAAAGGAGGTTGAATTTAATACATTTCTGAGATGAAAATTCCCTTTTTATTTCTTTTTCCTGTTCCTTTACTGCCGTTTGGCACCAACTCCCCACGTATCTTGAAGGCTTTGCTCTGTAACCATAGGTCCTCAGCAAGACAATTTTGACCCCCCACAGTCATTCCACGTCACCTAGATTCTCTCTGCGGTGATTAAATTACAATGGTATTCTTCTTTAGTTAGACTTGTTGCCCTTCATTTTTGTACCAGGATAGAACTTACTGTAATATGTTTAGAATGAATATGTTTCCAGCTCTTCTAAATGTCGGCACTCTCATTATGGCATATTTCTATTTCCAAAAAATATTAAGTATAGATAAAATATAGAAATATTAGATGAACCAATTTATTGTTTGCAAAATATCTCGATGTTCAGTGCAATGTCATTTCAGTTTTGTAACAATTTAATAGTTCTTAAGGCACGTGGAAGTAGAAATCAAGGTACTTTTTACATATATTATCTATGTTGAAGTGTAACACACTTACTTCTAGTCTATAAACACTGTTGAAATGTTTTTCATTATTTTCTAGTGAATTTGGCCTTGGATAAACTGTCTCTAATTCATTAACACCTATACAGTAGAGTCTCTTATGGCCAACTCTTTCTCTCTTGTGTATTGTACAGCATCATGGATGTTATAAAAGAGCGTATTATTGATGTCCTTGTCTTGCTTTCCAAAGTAACCCCCCCTGCGGAGGGCATCGATGACTGACGTATTGCAACAAGCCATTAGAAGGCTAATTTGTACCGCTTGATAATCTTTTAATAATGCTTTAAGAGTATTGATACCGGATGTGTCTAGAAACGCTATGGTAGAGCAATCCAGAATAATAGTTTCCAAGTCATTTTTCTTCTCCACAAGCTCTATATGTATATCATTGTTATCCGGGTCTTTCATGTTTTCTCCTTGTTTTTTTGCTTTCTTTTTGAGTTTTTTCTCTATTTTTTTCCGTCTGATTATTTCAAGGCTGGGGTCCATTCCTACCTTTTTGTACAGAGATTGAAGAAAATAGTCTTTGTTTGCATAGTGAAGAGGAGATTCAAAACGGAAGATCTTAACTTTGGGAATAGGGGAAAGATTTTCATATCTGTCACTGTCCTCATAAAAGACAGTGTCCTGTATCTGACTAAGCATGGCAGTGTGGGGTACCTGAGTGCGCACAATGAGGCAAAGCATGGAAAAGACTATTCCCACCAGAAGGCCCATTTCTGTACTGATCAGTGCCGAAGAACACACAGTGACACTCCAGACAACTGCATCTATCTTGTTCAGCCGCCATTGAGCTGGCAAGTCTTTGAATTTCCTGAGAGCCCCTCGTAAACTCACAATTATTATACAGGCCAAGACACATTTTTGTAGGGAGTAAAATAACGGTGCAAAGAATAGTAGGACCAATAGTACCACAATTGCACTTACAACGCTGGAGACTTGTGTCTTGCACCCTGTGGAGGTTTTCACTAGAGTCTTGGCTAGAGCTGCACTGGTAGCAAAACAATGGAAAAATGATGGAATAACATTGCAGAATCCAATGGCAAACATCTCTTGGTTGGCTTCCACGGTGTACGCATACTTCTTGGCAAACATTTCTGACAAAGAAATGGTGAATGCAAAACTGACAACCGCCAGTGGAATAGCATCAAGTGCAATCTTGCCCATAAGACCAAAATCGGGCACTTTTGGTGGTATGAATCCAGTTGGAATGACACCAGAGACACTTGAGCCGTAGATTTCATTTAGGTTGCAGTAGTGTGATACAAGTGTTGCCACTACTATCACAACCAGTTCTGTTGGAAGAGGTATCTTAATCTTGTCTTTATAGCGATCTCCAAGTTCTTTGGCAGCGACTAACACAATGATACATATCGCACTTGTCACTACATCACAAAAATTTGTATTGTGAATGTTTTTAAAGATATTAATCCAAGTTGTGACAAGCATTCCTATACCTGGGCTCCGGGGGATTTTTATACCAAGAAGATATTTCACCTGGGCTGTTAAAATTGTCAATGAAGCACCTGTAGCAAATCCATCCAACATGGGCTCTGATAAATATATAGATAGAAATCCCAGACGGAATATGCCCATAAGGATCTGTGGAGAGATAGACATAAGTGACTATACATTTGGTTACTTTTCATTTGTTACTCCTATCTATTACACACAGGAGAGTAGATATCCTAAATGGATGTGACTATTCTGTGCTACAGTTAAAGGGGTTGTCTGGCCTTAGGGTACAAGTCTTCAGTCACGCTATATGACTGCAGACTTGTGAATATTCAGAGTGCGCGCTTTCAGGATTCTCTGGTGCAACATACATGCAGTCACGTGCCGACTAGACATGCAAGGCCTCGTCAGCGCAGGTGAATTGAGCAAGGCTCGACACATCTAGTTGGAATGTGGCTGGAATTATTCAAATAGCATACTTTATGGTCACATGACCGCCCCCTCCCGTTGTGAGGATTCACAAGTTTACTGTCAGATGGAGTGACCTCAGACTTGTACTCCAAGGCCGGACAACCCCTTTAACTCTTAAACCACTCTAAAACCCAGAATATGACATATAGTTTCATAGATATCTAATAAATAATGCTTATAGAAGCCAGTGCATTGAATTGTATGTACTGGAAAGAAGAGGATATTTGTAAGACCTATGTAATAAAATCATGATTTTATTAATCAATTGAAAATCCATGATCGTAGAATGATAAAAAAAAATACATATGATGCACAAGATGATAGTAGAAATCAGTGCTGTGGAAAAAAAGAGAGGATATTTGCTATTTCCATAGGAAAAATATTAGATTTACCAACGAAAAAAGAGATTGATAACTTGTAGAATATAAATCACATTCAAACAAGCATCCCCAATACTAAGCAAAATGCAGATAAAACAGACATCAAGAAATGACAAGAATAAATATTACCACTAGAATCGCTAATATTCAGGCGGCCACCCTCACCCAATGAAGTGGTAAACACAAAATATCCAGTTCTGTTCCACTTGTTGTCCGGTCTATCCAGCTGTGCTGTTCCATTTCCCAGGTGTCATCTGCACACTCGGCTCTACTGTTCCTTACTATAAGCTTGTGCCCTACATATTCTGTTCAGCTATTCCACTATACTCGAGATGGCCTATAGTTTTTCTTTGCTTTCTGGGGAAGACTTTACCTTGGCTGCACCTTTATGGGACAAGATGTTTTTATGATGTACTGACTTTTATACTTCATTTCAACTTTCTATAAAGTGTTTGATGAACCGGGTTGAGTTCCCTCTGCCACTGACTTTCTGCACTAGTTAAGACAAGAGACTAATTCAGTGGGACACAATATGCCATCCAATTCCATACCCTGGCATCAGAATTAGCCTGAAACAATAAAGCTCTTTTGGCAACTTTCTAAGTTGGTTGCCAGATAAAGGATGAACTTTCCGGTAGAAAATTGCTACCCTCCTTACACAATTTGTTATCGCTTGGCACTAGAGTGGATTTACATTTCAAAAAGAGAGCGCAAATAAGAAAGTCCAAGATCTTTGAGTTCCAAAGAACAGAAATCCTAAGTTTCCTCCTAGATAGGTTGTGTAGGAACCCATGCAAATTAGCCATAAAATTGATCTCCTAATGATAAATGAAGATGCTTGATGGAAGGTCTGTATTTATATTATGGAAAGAGTAGCCATTTCAATGTGAACTGTTGCAAGCTTAAAGGGGTACTCCGGGAAGATAAAAACATTTTGTACTGTCCCTGTCCTTATAAACTATAAAGATGAAATACCCCGTGCACTTTAATTATCTTTATAACCTTTCTAATTCCGTTTAACAGGAATTGCTCCTAACTGCTCACCCCTCCCCTCTGGGACATTACATGACACATCAGTGTGCAGCTCCCCCCTGTGAGTAACAGCCAGCCTGAGAAGAAGGGCATGGCCACGTCCCCTGTTCTATGAAGAGAAACCGCAATTATCAGGAGAATGGCGGATAACAGCATGGAGCTGCACACTGCTGTATTGCCCCAGATGGAGGGGCAATGCTCACTCTTCCGTCTGGGACATTACAGCAGTCTGCAGCTCCATGCTGTTACTATCAGCCAGTCTCCTGATAGTAGTTGTTTCTCTGTAGAGATCAGGGGGCATGGCCGCACCCCCTCTTCTCAGGCTGTCTGTTACTCACAGTGAG
Source organism: Phyllobates terribilis (assembly GCF_046119375.1). Lineage (NCBI taxonomy): Eukaryota > Metazoa > Chordata > Amphibia > Anura > Dendrobatidae > Phyllobates > Phyllobates terribilis. The sequence continues at coordinate 797,205,201 of NW_027362761.1, forward strand.
GAGCCGAACACTGGTGTTTGACGTAAGGTCCCAGACAGGAGTGGTGAGCAGTGAGGAGCAATCCTACAAAGCTATTGCCTTATTCCGACATTTTGATAAATACATAAAACTGGAGAAACAAATGGGTTGTTCTGCTCTGCTGTGGATTAAAAATGAAAGATGCTGATCCAGTTTCAGGTAGTTTTTATTCGTCAACGCTTTTCAAAGTATATAACTCCTTCATCAGGACAAACCACGATGAATATATGCCAAAGCATAGGCAGATATAAACATTAAAAAAGGCGCGTTTTTGAATGCTTTGTCTATTTATATATGCCTGTACCGACAGTATCTTTATCGTGGTTTCTACTGATGAAGAAGTTATACACTTCAAAACGCTTTGACGAATAAAAACCACCTGAAATTGAATCAGCATCTTTAATTTTTTTCTCCACGGCAGCGCAGAACAACCCATTTGTTTCTCCAGTTTTATGAATTTATCTCCTCGTGGGTCTGCAGCAGCCTTAAGCGTTATATCCAGGTGAGCACAATTGTGCATATACTTCTACTAGCTATTGAACCTGTTCTACGCCCGGGTGGCGAGCATTTTTATTGGTATATGGTCTCCCATGCTGGTATATGCTGCCCCCCTCCTAGTATTTGCGCTGCCCCCATCCTAGCTTCACCATCCTATCCTGATATGCATGGCACCCCTCATCCCCATCCTGGTATGCATGGCACCCCTCATCCCAAATCCTGGAATGCGTGGCACCCCTCATCCCCAATCCTGGTATGCATGGCATCCCTCACCCCCAATCCCGGTATGCATAGCACCCCTCATCCCCAATCCCAGTATGCATGGAACCCCTCATCCTTATACTGGTATGCGTGGTACCCCTCACCCCCCAATCCTGGTATGTGTGGTACCCCTCACCTCCAATCCTGGTATGTATGGTACCCCTCACCCCCCAATCCTGGTATGCTTGGTCCCCTCACCCCCCAATCCTGATATGCGTGGCCCTCACACCCCCCAATCCTGGTATGCGTGGTCCCCTCACCTCCCAAATCTGGTATGCGTGGTCCCCTCACCCCCCAATCCTGGTATGTGTGGTACCCCTCACCCCCCAATCCTGGTATGTATGGCACCCCTCACCCCCCAATCCTGGTATGCATGGTCCCCTCACCCCCCAATCCTGGTATGCATGGTCCCCTCACCCCCCAATCCTGGTATGCATGGTCCCCTCACCCCCCAATCCTGGTATGCATGGTCCTCTCACCCCCCAATCCTGGTATGTGTGGCTCCCTCATCCCTTTCACACACATACAAAAAAGTAAACACTTATACCTACCTTTCTTCTCTGTGCTCCAGCGCTGCTGCGTTCTGTTCTGCCGGAGGCCGGGTGAGGAGTGCGGCGCCTGAGCTCCGCGCTGTCCAGCGCCATTTTGCTGAAGACACACTGCAAATGTGTCTTCAGTAAAATGGCGCCGGATAGCGCTATGCTCATGCGCCAGTCCGACGCCTAACTCTTGCCTCCGTCTCCGGCGAAGAGAGGCGCCGCGGCAACGCTCCTCCCGGTCAGGTAAGTATGGCGCCGGAGATCGCGGTATGCGTTCAGTGTCTATGTATACTGCGATCTCCGGCGCCATACACTCCTCTTACCTGTAACAGCTGGATGCCTGCTTCTGTCTGGAGCCAGACTGTGCGCCACGCATGCGCAGTCTATAAAGGCTTCAGACAGAGACACACATCCCCGGTTATATTATAGATATTGTTTCCCAGGTAAGACCCTATTTGCACTTTGTCTCCTCTCCGGTTTCTCTCTCTTTGAAGATTTTGATAATAAAATTTTCATTCATGTCCTTTACTAGTATGTCCTTGTCTACCTGTATGACATCTTAATTTTTTGCAAAGAGTTGGACTCACATCGCCAGTATTTTTGTTCTTTGTTATGTAGATTCCTACAAAATAACTTGTATGTAAACTAAAGAAATGCCTCTTTGAGCTTCAAGAATTGCCATTCCTTGGATATATCATCTCCTCTGGAAATCCACAGAAGGTTTCAGCTATTTCGAAATTACCAAAACCAATGGGCCTCAAAGTCCTTTAACATTCCTTGGCTATGCCAACTACTACCGGCAGTTCGTTAAAAGCTATTCCTAAATACTCTCCTCAACATTAAAATTGCAACACCAAGAATGATCAGTCATGGAATTATGTAAGTCACATAATTATTTAGCCAATCAATGATGTCGCAAATGTGCTTGATGGGAGACAAATCCGGAGACACTGCAGGTCATGGTAGCAGGTTTAGGCCATGTAGGCTCCTCCCAGTAGCTCAAGCAACATGTGGCCTGAAATTGTCTTGTTGAAAAATTGTTCCTGAAATACTTTGGAAAAATGTCTGTACCACTGGTTCCTTGATTGATCCATTGTGTACTGTAAGTGAAATTTGATGTCACAAACTGAGCCTAAGGTGCCATTCAGAGTCTGCACACACCATCACACCATCATGACTTTGAGCTACGAGCCAGATGTCCTGCTACACGTGTTAAAGTGACCTTACCACACAGCTCTCAAAGGCTATTATGGTTTAGAACAAGATGGCAATGGAGGCTAGAAGGCTCGAATGGAGATGTAGTCCCTTCTCCAATGAGTACTGCTGTTGTCTTGGTCATAATGATAACCTGACATTGGTCTGGAGAACCAACATGAGTGAACCTGTGAGAAATAAAATGAGGCCTTTAAGGGGCAATGTCACACTGATCCTACCCTGAGATTATGGTGTAACCTCATTGATAGCATACCAACGAATGTAAGTGCATGTATTTCTGAGAGTGGCACTTGGAAGTTAATATTGAATAAATCAAGGTATTTAAAAATGTAGTTTCCATTTTTTCATTATTTACATATCATTAACATGTCTATCCATCCTGCGATTTCCATAATTCCACTACATTTTCTTCTTGGTGTTGCAATTTCCATGTTGATGAGTATAGTTTCTCTTCAAACGGGCCTCACTCTGAAGGACACGACAAGCTTTCAACTCTTTTTTTTTTTTATCCTATTCTTTAGTTCTCTACCATTTAGACATCAATAAGCCATTTCTTCATGAACCTCATTCACAGATATAGGAGCCATCCTCCATCAAGTGTCTCAAAAATCTGGAAATATTCCCTGCCGCTTCTTTTCCATGAAATTTGAGTATCATAACAACCTGGAATATTGTCATGATGGTGTAGGGACTATGGACGCTAACCAGGTCCCTAGAACAAGGACGCCCTAGTCTATACCTGTTCCCCGGATTACTCCTGAAGGTGGAGACGCCGGGTTCACGTGCCTTGCTATGCTCCTATATCAGCCATGATCTATCCCCTCCCCCACCCAGGGTAGTGGGAAGCTGCAATGTATAGGAACACACTAACCAGACAAACAAGGAAAGACAGACAGGGATAAAAGAAAATAGGAATCATACAAAATACACACACCAAACAACAGAGGGGGACACGGGAGTAAAAGGAAGGAGAAACCAGAGAGGATGAGGATGTGCACACAGACAAAACTCCAAGCAATAATCTCCTGAACAATCTTTAAACTCCAACCACAATCTACACCTCCAACTCCAGAACCAGGCAGTAGGAACTAATACTGGAAATCTCGGTAAGTGCCAGAGGGATTGGCCAATACTGAACAGCTGAGACAATCCAGGTAGGAAAGCTCCAGGAGCTTCAACTGAACAGATTAAATCTTGCACTGCTAGCAAGGAAAAAACCTTCACTGTTTAATAAGATGGTGAAGTACTTCTAACCAGAGCAGGAGTTTGTGAAACCAGACACCGCCGTCTTTTGGCCCCTCTCTGTCATGATATCCCCGTGACAAATATCTTCAATCTGCCCTCAGATTGTCGATGGGTTGTTTTTTTTGTACAAGTTTGACTTCATTCTCTATTACTGTCCAGTAGGAAAGAACCATAAGGCTGATGCCATCTGAAAAAGCACGCTCTTATGTAATTGAACCTGTATTGCTTCTATCTCTTTTTCATGTAATACACCTCTGAAGGGACAATTGCTCATGTCTAAAGCACTGTTCTGGAACATTTTGTATTAAGACCATGATTCTCCCCTTTTTAATCACCTTGGAGTGAATTGAATTGCTAAACTGCTTTCTTTTTTTGATGGCTTAAGTGGAGACAGGAAGTTTAAGAGTTTGTGGAATCTTTCCTCTATGTGTTCATTTTATATCCTTTTGTCAAGTGCCTCTTGGTCCTCTACAGCCATTACCCACCCCACAAACACCCAGGGAGGAAATTTCTATGGACTTTCTTCCTGAAGCACAAGGGTTCACTACCATCTGGAATGAGTGTTATTCTGCAGGTATATTGCATTAAAATCCAGCTTGCCTGATTTACTGGAGCTGCAGCTACAGGGAGAAAATTAATTTATAACCTCCCTTTAGCCACTTATTCTAAGTTATAGAGTGGTGCAGGGAGTGGTTACAGTCAGCTTTACAGTGAGTTCCTCTGTAATCTTTCCCTGGCTCATTGATTGACAGCCTGCACCACAGTGTGTGTGTAGAGCAGACTGTCATTCAGAGTGCTGGGGAGTGATTACAGACGAACTCACTGGATAGTGAGTGCTGACTGTAACTGCTCCCTTTGCTGCCCCTATGACTGAAAGCAATCTGCTATAGGGAGGATATAGGTTCCCTTTCTCCTAGCTGCTGCTCCACTAAGGCAGCCTAACATGATTTTAACACTATTTACCCTCATATTAACCCCAGATAAGCAGGAATAATATTATTTTTGGACATAACAGGTTGCCCTTAAGGGGGAGTGGTATTTTATGAATATACTCCAGCGAGGGGGGTTTCTATGATTATACTCCATTGGGGGACATTATTCTATGATTATAATCCAGTGAGGGGGGTGGGGCATTATTTTATGATTACACTCCGGGGGGCGTTGTTATATGATCTTAATCTGGGAAATGAGGCTTATAATATGATTAGATGAAAAGGGAATCATTTAATTAAGGGATAGTCATTTTACAGCAATGGGTGCATGTGATTATAATGCTATGTGGCTCCTATGTGGGTGATTCATACACATAACACCCATTTCTGTAAAATGATGACCCCCAACTGCAGGAACATAATATACACCCCTTGCAATAAAATGCCTCTCTCTCCTCCTTTCATGTACAAGTATATGCAGTTATCCCTCCTTTAGTTATACAGTTGAAACCAGAAGTTTACATACACTACATAAAAAGACACTTCTGCATGTTTTTCTCAATATCTGACATGAAATCAGAATAAACCTTTCCCGTTTTAGGTCAATTAGGATTACCATAATTTTTAATATTTGCCAAATGCCAGAATAATGAGAGAGAGGGAATGTTTTAAGGCATTTTTATTACTTAATGCAAAGTCAAAAGTTTACATACAATTCATTAGTATTTGGTATCATTGCCCTTAAACTGAATGACTTGGGTCAAACGTTTGGGATATCCTTCCATAAGACTCTCACAATAGTTGGTCGGAATTTGGTCACATTCCTCCTGACAAAACTGGTGTAACTGATCCAGGTTTGTAGGTCGCCTTGATCGCACCTGCCTTTTCAGCTTTGCCCATAAATTTTCAATAGGATCGAGATCAGGGCTTTGTGATGGCCACTCCAAACATTGACTTTGTTATCCTTAAGCCACTTTGTTACCATTTTGGCAGTATGCTTCGGGTAATTGTATATTTAAAAGACCCATTTCCGCCCAAGCTTTAACTTCCTAGCTGATGTCTTGAGATGTTGCTTCAGTATTGCCACATAATCTTCATATCTCATGATGCCATCTATTTTGTGAAGTGCACCAGTCCCTTCTGTAGCAAAACAACCCCACAACATGATGCTGCCACCTCCATGTTTCACAGTTTGGATGGTGTTCTTAGACTTCCAAGCTTCTCCCCTTTTCCTCCAAACCAATGATGGACATTATACCCAAAAAGTTAAATTTTAGTTTCAGGACATAGTTTTAGACCACAGGACATATCTCCAAACATTAGTATGGCTTTTTTATGTTTCTTTTGGAGTAATGGCTTTTTCCTGGCAAAGTGGCCTTTCAGGCCATCGTTATACAGTACTCGTTTCACTGTGGATATTGACACAATCTTACCATCTTCCACCATCATCTTCACAAGGTCTTTTGCTTTAGTCCTTGGGCTGATATGCCCATGTCGGACCAAAGCACGTTCATCTCTGGGACACAGAACCCATCACCTTACTGAGCGGTATGATGGCTGGACATTCCCATTTTGTTTGTACTTGCATATAATTGTTTGTACAGATGAACGAGGCACCTTCAAGTATCTTGAAATTGTACCCAAGGGTGAGCCAGACTTGTGCAAGTCCACAATTCTCTTCCTGATATATTGGCTGATTTCTTTAGACTTTCCCATGATGCTACACAAAGAAGCAGTGTGTTTCAGGTGTGCATTAAAATACATCCATAGGTGTGTCTCTAATTAACTCAGATGTTGCCAAAAAACAGAAGCTTCCAAACACATGACATCATCATATGGGCGGTCCAGAATTGTTTAAAGGCATAGTAATCTTAGTGTATGTAAACTTTTGACTTTGCAGTAAGTAATAAAAATGCCTTAAAACATTCTCTCTCTCACATTATTCTGGCATTTGACAAATATTAAAAATTATGCTAGTCCTAATTGACCTTAATCGGGAATGGTTTATTCTGATTTCATGTCAGATATTGAGAAAAACATGCATATGTGTCTTTTTATATAGTGTATGTAAACTTCTGGTTTTAACTGTACTTATATTCACATCACCAGGATAGTAAGTATTATAGCTCCCTCACATCCCTTCCCCGTGCTCCTGCTGAGTGACCTTATACTATCCACCAGTTCTACTAACACAGTTGACGTCCTGGGGTCTATCTATTATTGCCTGTCTGCATTAGTGATCGGCAGCCCGGCTCTTTTTGGTGATCTGGCTCTACTAGCTCTGTCCACCAAAAAGAGCCGGCTGTTTTGGATCCTAAATGTATCCCTATTAAAAATGTGTTCACCATAGGTGAACACATATTTAAGATGACATTGATGCAGCCGAAACTCCGCCAACCATGGCCGAAACTCTGCCCACTTTCTAACAGCCAATTAAATCAATGAGTGGGCGGAATTTAACTCGGGTGGTCGGAGTTATGACCTCCAAACACCGCGATTTTATGCCCAGTGAGAACCATTCAAAGAATTTAGTGTCTCTCACTGGGGTGCCGGCTTCCATTGTTCACAGCAGGGAGCCGGCTCTTTGTCTCGGTTTGTTCGTGACTGACACATCACTAGTCTGCATCACTTACGAATGTCACAGGAGTCTGAATCTGAAGCTGGATGGCCAGGGCACAGCAAGTAAGAAAGGCTGGTTTTCCCTCCCCTACATTTCTTTCCGGCAGACTAGTCTGGCAGAGAGTAAACTCGCAGTTTGGGGAGCAGGAGCAGCAAATCAGAATGACATGCTGTCTCCCTGCTGCGCCCCCTCTGGTCTGGTGGCCGGCGACCTGTGTGACCGCACCAGTCGCACATAGGTAAGGCTGGCCATGGGTGTTTCCCTTTGATATTGTGTAAGAGCAAAACTCAACATGCCCTTTGATGAGCAGGTTGACCTTTCCGTACCCATTTTATATTGGTAAGTTTACTCCTTTATTACACAATCTGTAATAATCATAAACTACATTTATAAGGTCTTACTCTGTGAGACACTGATCTTTTATATATTATAGCAAATGTATTTAATCTTCATGAAGTAACATAAAAATGTAAAAGTGGCCAAGAGGCATTGTAGATTTTAATGGGATTAACACTAAGATGCAGCTTTCTTGTACCCCTGACCCATTTTTTCAACCACTAGGTTTTTAGTTATGTGGCTAAAGCTTGTTCCATATTTAAAGAGGTTGTCTCTTACTTTTTCATTGATGACCTATCCTTAGGATAAGTCATCAAGTCTGATCGGTCGAGGTCCAACGCCCGGCACCTCAGCCGATCAGCTGTTATCAGTGGCCGCCGTAGGCCATAACTGCTCGATTGTAGAGCTGCTCCGTCTTCTGGTAGTGGCTGCGATTTGAATAGGAGGCGGATGTGTAGTACCCTGCCGCTGCCACTACCAGAAGATGGAGCAACTCCACAATCGAGCAGTTATGGCCGGCGGCCGCCAACACCGGGAACAGCTGATTGGTGTCCGTTGTCAGATACCAACCAATCATACATTCATAATAGGTCGTCAATGAAAAAGTAGTGGACAACCTCTTTAACATTTTTAGTGAAATATAATTCATTCTTGTAGAATTTTATGTCATGTGGGACCTCAATGGAACTGTCTTGAAGAATATGTACCTTTAGATTACACTTTAGAAAGGTTGTATAAGCTTCTGTCATTTGCTGTTTTGAATCAATTTCCAAAAATAATCAACATAGAATAATTTTACTTTTTGAAGGCTGTTTTTTTTAAAGGGAAACTGTCACTTGAGTCATGCTGCCCAAACTACAGGCATCATGAATCAGAGCCTGGCTGCTCGATTGCAGCCTGGTATAATTTTCGCAAAAGCGCTACGAGAATTCAGAGAAAAATATGTTTGAAGATCACAGGTGTCTCCCTAACTGCTGCCAGGCTCTGATTCATGCTGCCCAAATGCTGAAGTGACAGGTTCCTTTTAATATATTGTGATATTTGTGATTTTACTCTATCTTTTCTGTCTGAAACTGTCTTTCTGTGAGGGATTGTTCACCTCTGGGGAAATTTTCAAAAAGCTCTAACGGTGTGTAATGTACACATTGCCAAGATGTGTCTCCGCTTGCCAGTTCCATCAGTAGACAGGGTTCCACAATTATGCGATTTGCATAGTTGCAGTCATGTGCTGACAAGAGTCTCAGCTGCTTCTCAATAGAATCTATAGGACAAAGCATCTGAAGCCCTATTTTCCATGTGATCACAACTATGCAAGTCGCATGACGATCGCCAGAACCGGCAAGCAAAGACAGATCATAGCAGTGTGTACATTACACACTGTTAGGATTCGAAAAGCTGTAGAGCTTGCCAAATATTTCCTCAGTCCCTTTAATTCCCCATCCACCTAGTGATATTAGACAAATCTTCAGAGATGTGTAGAGCCATACCTGATATATACCAGCTATAAACGTCAGCGCTGCTGCTATACTGATGGCATAGCATTCCTTCCCACATTCAATGTTCAGCGGGCCAATTGTAAAGTTGACCATTGTTATGTTCATCATGAAATCCGTTGCATTTCCATCTTTTATAGTCTTCAAAACATCATCATCCAGGTCAAAACCTGCCAGCTGCACTTCTCTATCTACAATCTGACCAACCATCAAGCTGATCAAGCTGAAAATGCCCACAGATACATGCCGCGAGGTCCCCATTATAAAATAAATTAAGTTGGCAAAGAAGGACGTGTACAAGCTGTAAATGGGTTTCAGGCCTGCTAAGAGGGAATAAGCAATGGCTTGAGGCACCAATATAATGCCTATAATCAAGCCTGACATGACATCTCCCCATGTGTTTTCCTTGAAGTTGTATTTTGGAAGCCATCGAATTACTGGTAGAAATCCTGTGATTACTTTCTTGACTTTTCTTGTATTACAAGTACATTTGTTTTTTAGTTTGGTTTTCAGAGATTTCCAGATCTTCACACGATTATTGGCTTTTCTTTCCAGATGTACATGGTTGAATGTTAGTTGTTCATCTACTTGGTTTTCTTCAGTCTCACTCTTCATTTTTGTTTGACTTGTATCATTTAGCACTAAAAAAACAAAATTGATTTACAGATGTCAGGTAGCAGTATATAATGTCTATAGATTTGCTTCTCTTTGCTTTTGTTTTAGAACATCTCCTCTACTTCCCCATCAGATATAAGACTGCATGTTCATTTCAATAGGGAGCATTGCCAGACACCTAGAACATGAGTATTATCCCACTATTATCCCAGCAGACGATAGCTCTTGGGATAATCCTTTACCCCAGATGGTGGTTTGCACATTAATGACCGAGACAATTTTTACAATTCTGACCACTGTCACTTTATGAGGTAATTACTCTGGAACGCTTCAACGGATCCCCCTGATTCTGAGATTGTTTTTTCGTGACATATTGTACTTCATGATAGTGGTAAAATTTATTTCTTCAATATCACTTGCGTTTATTTGTGAAAAAAACTGAAATTTGGCAAAATTTTTTACATTTTTTAATTTTCAAAATTTTAATTTTTATGCCCTTAAATCAGAGAGATATGTCACACAAAATAGTTAATGAATAACATTTCCCACATGTCTACTTTACATCAGCACAATTTTGGAACCAACATTTTTTTTTAATTGGGAGCTATAAGGGTTAAAAGTTGACCATCAATTTCTAAATTTCCAACAAAATTTACAAAACCATTTTTTTTAGGGACCACATCACATTTGAAGTGACTTTGAGGGGCCTTTATGACAGAAAATACCCAAAAGTGACACCATTCTAAAAACTGCAACCCTCAAGGTGCTCAAAACCACATTCAAGAAGTTTATTAACCCTTCAGGTGCTTCACAGGAATTTTTGGAATGTGGAAGAAAAAAATTAACATTTAACTTTTTTCACAAAAATGTTAATTTAGACCCAATTTTTTTATTTTTGCAAGGGTAACAGGAAAAAATGGACCTCAAAATTTGTTGTGCAATTTCTCCTGAGCACGCCAATACCCCATATGTGGGGAAAACCACTGTTTGGGCACACGGCAGGGCTCAGAAGGGAAGGAGCGCCATTTGACTTTTTGAATGTAAAATTTGCTTGAATAATTAGTGGATGCCATGTTGCGTTTGGAGAGCCCCTGATGTGCCTAAACAGTGGAAACCCCCCACAAGTGACACCATTTTGGAAGCTAGCCCCCTCAAGGATTTTATCAAGGGGTATAGTGAACATTTTGAACCCAGAGGTACGACACAGAATTTGATAATATTAGGCCATCATATTGAATATGTTGTCATTAGTCTTGAACGCAAGTGCTCACTACTTGAGTTTGCATCGGGTACTCAGGTATGCACCAAGTATCGCGGGTGCTCAAGTGACATGCTCGAGTCCCGCCCGCATGTTTCTTGGCTATTACACACCCTAAAAAAACAATATGCAGGGATTGCTCGTGTATGGCAGGCTATCCCCGCAAAGTTTTTTTGGCTGTATAACAGTTGCAAAACTGGGGAGGAGACTCAAGCATGTCACTCAAGCACCCGCTATACTCGGTGCATACCCGAGTACCCGATGCAAACTCAAGTAGCGAGCAACCCTAACCCTAACCCTAGAGTTTATTTTTTACGCCTTTCCTCGTGCGATATAAGTGATTAGACCGCTTTATTCTTCGGGTCAGTGCAATTACAGTGATACCAGATTCATATCGGGTTTTTATGATTGACAGCTGTCACACACTAAAAGACACTTTTTTTTTGCAAAGACTAGTTTTTGCATCGCCATATTTTGAGAGCTATAATTTTTCCATATTTCGGCTGACAGAGTCACGTGATAGCTTGTTTTTTGCGGGACAAGTTGACGTTTTTATTGGTACTATTTTTGGGCATGTGACTTTTTTGATCGCTTTCTATTCCAATTTTTGGAAGGGAGAATAAACAAAAACCAACAATTCCGGAACTGTTTTTTTTTTTCATACCGTTCTGCATGTGGTAAAATTGATAAGGCAGCGTTATTCTTCGGGTCAGTATGATTACAGCGGTACCACATTTATATTTTTTTATGTTTTGGTGTTTTTACACAATAAAAACTATTTTAGAGAAAAAATATTTTTTTTGCATCTCTTTATTCTGAGAGCTATAACTTTTTTCTTTTTCGGCCGATGGAGCTGTATGGCGGCTTGTTTTTTGCGGGACAAGATGACATTTTCAGCGGTACAATTTTTATTTGCGTCTTTTTGATCGCATTTTATTGCATTTTTTGTTTGGCGGTATGATGATAAAGTATGGTTTTTGGCTTTGTTTTTTTTTTTGTTTTTTTTTGTGTTCACTAAAGGGGTTAACTAATGGGACTGTTTTATAGGACAGGTCGTTCCGGACACGGCGATACCATATATGGGTACTTTTATTGTTTTGTTTGTTTGTTTTCCACAATAATATTTATTTATTGGTACAATATATTTTTATTTTTTGGGATTATTTTTTTCATTTTTTTTTAATATTTTTACAATTTTTTTTTTATTTATTTTTTTCACATTCTGATTCTTTTTTTCATTTTTACACCTTGTCCCACTATTGAACTTTCACATTTTATTTTCAGATCGCCTGTATAGCATAGAGAGCAGCAGCAGCTCCAGAGGGAGAAGATACTTTGGTCATCATGCACTGCGCATGACCAAAGTATCTTCCTGCTGTCTGGTGACCCGGATGTTGTCATGACGACATCGGGTCGTCATGGCAACATCCGGGATCCGTGGCAGACAGCGTTGGACGCCGGCAGGAGAGGTGAGTATCGGCGATCACCTCCCCTTGCCCCCGCAATGCTGCGACCGACTTCGATCGCAGCATTGAGGGGGTTAATGTGCAGAACCGCTCCCTGCACATAGTACCGGGTTTCAGATGTGACAATCAGCTGACACCCGGCGGCGATCGCTCCGCACCGCTTGTGTGGGGTCGCGATCGCCATATGACCTAATAGTACATCATTGGTCCAATCAGCCCAGGTCACCATGACGTACTATTAGGTCACATGTCAGAAAGGGGATAAAGAAGTTGTCCAGTACTTTATATTACCCCCCCCAATGTATCCCCCTGGGGCCCCTAAGGATTTTTGCAAATACCTTACGTTGCTTTTTCTGCCTGTGAGCCGCGCTATCGGTGGCCGCTCACAGGCATCACGTGACCCGTCACTGATGTCGCGTCAAGTGAGGCGTGACTCAGCGCTGGGGTCCCTGCGGTGGCTGCTGAGTTGTGGGCGGGTTTACCCCGAGCGTCACACCCAGCATCCACCGCACGATTTCCCAATGAATGGGGAGAGGCAGAGCGCGCGGTGGATGCCGGGTGTGACGTGTGTGGTAACCCCGTCCACAGCCTGGCATCCACCGTGGAACCAGGAAGACAGAGACCCCCGGCTGCTGCCAGCACTTGTCGTGACATCAGCGGATGTCAGAGCCGGCTGCAGCCGGGGGACACGTGATGCCTGTGAGCGGCCAAGGATAGCGCCACTCACAGGCAGTATCTGCAACGTAAGCTAATTATAAAAATCCTTAGGGGCCCCGGGGGGATACATTGGGGGGGTAATATAAAGTACTGGACAACCCCTTTAAATCTAATGCATATGACCATCTTAAAGAATAACTGTCTTTTTAGTTTTTTTTTTAATAAATCAATACTACACATGAAATTAAAAAACTTTGTAATATATCTTATTAATGAAATCCACTTCTTTCTCTGCCAGGACCAATCAGTCAGTCTCAAAATTCTCAATCCTCGAGTAGAATCTCTGAGAACAAATTTTCCCATTACTGAGATAAGAGATGACAGTTGGTGGTCATAAAGTTCAATGGATTTAACTGTCATTTCAGAATGATTTTCCCTGGACCTTCAGGAAGGGAATACATGGCATTATCTGGTGCCTTGTATTGAAGGGGTTAAATGGAAGGAAGATGTTTTCCCGCTATTTTTCTTAGGTCACGTCAACAAGGTGATAGGGTGAAGTGATTGATGAGTGGGTCCAGCCACTCAGGGGTCAGTAGTAGGGCAGACAGTATTTTTTGCCCTGGTGACTGCCCCTGATTGGTCTGGACTTTGGTTACCGGGGAAGTGCAGGGTGATATAAGTGGGCCGCACCGGAGGTGTGTGTCTGTTCTCCGGCGCTGTCATACCTGGGAGCTGCCCCACCCTCCCTCCCCTATTTTATGCGTTTAGTCACGGCCAGGGTTAGTCGTCCAGGGATCTGGATGGACAGGTAATTTTGTTTAACAGGCTTGAGCCTTATGGCAAAGCTGCGGGTTGATAAAGGTTTGAACTTGTTTTTTAATAAAGTTGAAATATTTATTGGTTTATACTTAAAGTTATGAGTTTTTAATATTTTAAATATTTAAATAAAGGCCGTGGCCAATTGTTTTCCATCTAATCAATGTGTCGAGTATGTTTAGATAAAGGTTGGAGTAATGTATAATGTCAGAACTTGTCTGTGTCTGCCTCTAGCTCCTCTTTCTGTTTTTCTTCTCCATAGAATTTTAACCCCTTCACTACCTTGGGTTTTTCCTTTTTTGCGTTTTCGTTTTTTGCTCCCTGTCTTCCCAGAGCCATAACTTTTTTTATTTTTCGGTCATTATGGCCATGTGAGGGCTGTTTTTTGCGGGACAAGTTGTATTTTTGAACGACACCATTGGTTTTACCATATCTTGTACTGGAAAACGAGAAAAAATTCAAAGTGCGGTGAAATTTTTAAAAAAGTGCAGTTCCACAATTGTATTTTTTTTTTTTTTTACCATGTTCATTAAATGCTAAAACTGACCTGCCATTCTTATTCTCCAGGTCATTACGAGTTTGTAGACACCAAACATGTATAGGTTCTTTTTTATTTAAGTGGTGAAAAAAATCCAAAGTTTGCAAAAAAAAAAAGTCGCCACTTTCCGAGACCATCTTCTGAGCGTCTCCATTTTTCGGGATCTGGGGCCGGGTGAGGGCTTATTTTTTGTGCGCCGAGCTGACGTTTTTATTGATACCATTTTGGTGTAGATACGATCTTTTGATCGCCCGTTATTGTATTTTATTGTAATGTTGCAGCGACCAAAAAAACGTAATTCTGGCGTTTTGATTTTTTTCCTTGTTACGCCGTTTACTGATCGGATTAATTCTTTTTACATATTGATATATCGGGCGATTCTGAATGCGGTGATACCAAATATGTGTATATTTGATTTTTTTATTATTGTTTTATTTTGAATGGGGCGATAGGGGGATGATTTGAACTTTTATATTTTTTTAATTTTTTATTATTTTTAAAAACATTTTTTTTGTACTTTTCACATGCTTCAATAGTCTCCATGGAAGATTAGAAGCTGCGATCATCCGATCGACTGTTTACACATAGCAGGGCTTCAGCCAACCCATCGACGATCCTCGGTCAGGTGACACGGGAGGCGATGGGCGGGATTGGTGACGCGCTTCCGGCGCGTGCATGTTAAATGCCGCTGTCAGAGTTTGACTGCTGCATTTAACATGTTAACAGTCGCGGGTGGATCGCGATTCCACCCGCGGCTGTTAGGGGTTCATGTCAGCTGTACAGATCAGCTGTCATGTGCTCCGGTGCTGATCCCCCATGGACTGCAGGGATACGACCTTGGACGTACTCATACGTCCAAGTTGGTAAAGGGATTAAAAGCACCAACTATCAACTCCTATTTCAGTAAAAATCTGTCTTTACTTCCTATAGATTTTATAGATTTTAACCATGAATAGAGAATGACCAACTGATGATTGGGAAAGATGTTGATCAGGCATGTCCAATTTCGTTCTGCCAATCACATTGTTCTCTCAGAGATAAGACGCCATCCAGCTTGTCAATCATCAGCTTTTTTTCACATAGAACACAGGGGCTGAACGATTGCTCCTGTGTATGGGAGAGTTGGTTGAGAACTGTCCTTATTCACACAGAAATCAACTTTGACACATTGTAAGGTTTTTAATATCAGACAGTGTAGGACTATCCCGAACGGGTTCACCTTGTCGCAGTGGGATGGTTTTTATACTATTTTTGATCAAAATCAGTGTTGCTAAGAACCCTATTTTATTTAAATGCACTTGCTTTTTATTTATTTACAGCAGGGTTTTTTTCGTTGTGCTTCTTGTAGGTTTTTCTGATTTATGGCCATTGTAAAACATGCATTTATGTGTTGCGTGTATACCAACTTAAGCCAAGCTCAAATTTTGTGTTTTTTCTTTGTATTTTTTGCATTCTGTGCAAGCCAGGATGTGGCCTCCCTTCCTAGAGCTGGATAATACATTTAAAAAGCTTCCCTTGGCTGGTGTACACAGTTCGGCACCCGATCCTTTGTCTGCCCTTATTCACACAGAGGTCAACTTTGACACATGGTAAGGTTTTTAATATTAGACAGTGTAGGACTATCCCGAACAGGTTCACCTTGTCACGGTGGGATAGCTTTTATACTATTTTTGATCAAAAACAGTGTTACTAAGAACCCTATTTCATTTAAATGCACTTGTTTTTTATTTATTTACAGCAGGGTTTTTATTCATTTTGCTTCTTGTAGGTTATTCTTGAGGATTAGCATGATATTGTTTTCAAATGGATTACACAGGTCTACAAAAAAATGTTTTTTCCAGGTGACAAGGTTTTTTTTAAAGGCTTTAGGGTATTTTGAGGGTGCTGAATTACAAAATCACATTACGTTTGCTGAATTGGTTCTAGTTTTTGAGATATGGTAATTCATCCATTAAAATAATGCACTCCCCCAATGTGACTTGTGTGATAACAAATGCAATCGCTTTTGGTTTTTTGATCTGTCTGTTGACTCTATAACAGTGTCTTAGGTAATGAAATATCCCATGTAATTATTTTGTATTTCAATTTGTATCTTAAAATGCTAAAAAAGCGACTTTTTGAAGACAGAATTCTACTAATTAATTAGTTAACTCAGAAACTAGAGCCAATCTTGCAAAACCAAAGTCATATTCCTAATCAGCACCATAAACTTAATATAAAACCATTCAGACATCGTTAGCACAAAAATAACTGTATACCAGTGTTATCGTTCATTGATATAATTGCCCCCTCCCTCACTTTTTATCTGTTTTTATTTATATTACATATTCCCCATTTTCCTACACTTGTGTGTTTTTTGTAATACAAGGCGTATTTGGTAGGCTAACTTTTACAGCTCCGTCCCTCAACTTTCATATCAAGATATTTTGCCAGTTGGCTCACTAAATCGAAACTCTTATTGATTTTCTATGGCAAATCTCAAACAATTAAAGTCTATGTTTGTATAAGCACCACTCCCTCAAAAATGCGGTGAAATGGAAGTCCTCATTATACCCAGCACTTAAAGGGAATCTCTCACCAGGTTTTTACTACCCCACCCGAGAGCAGCATGATGTAGGAAAAGAGACCCTGATTCCAGCGATTTATCACTTACTGCGCTGCTTAATGCAGTTTTGATAAAATCACAGTTTTCTCTGCTGCAGATCTACCAGTTCTCGGAATGCTGAGCTCTGTATAACTCCGCTTACGCCACTGATTTTGTATACACTGTTGCATAGGCAGAAAGGTGCCAATCAGTGGTGGGGGTGAGGTTATACAGACCTTATGAATATGGAGGACTACATGGAAGAAGATTTACTAGTCCTCTAGTGATATTTTCCTGCTGATGAAACAATGATTTTGAAAAAACTGCAGCAAGCAGCCCAGTAAGTGACACATCTCTGGAATCAGGGTTTTTGTCTCTACATTATGCTGCTCTCAGATTAAGTGCCAAAAAACTGGTGACAGATTCCCTTTAAAGCATTTAGGAGCAGTTCAAAACTGTGCCCAATTGGTTGCACATTTATTTATTTTTTAGTAACCCATAAATACCACCTCCTAAGCTGCCATGTCAGCAGCACTTGGTTGTCTCAGTCTCTTCCCTATGACATTTCCAATCAGGAAAGTCTCAAATTAAAGTAAGACAAATCCTGGTGGGGTAGGGGATAGTGATCTACAATATCCCGATGTAAACCCCCAGTTATTATTGGAAGGCTGTGACTGGTGTTACCCTGAATCTACAGTGTAGAGGAGAGGATATCCAGGAGAGAGGATATGACTAAGGGTCAGACAGATGGCCGTATTTCTCATACGAGGGTCTTATGCAGTGCACAGACTGGCCTGGTTCCTCTCCTGACCTGAGCGTGACAGCGTGATGTATTTCTATGCAGCTGTCACGAATAGGTAGGAGAGCTTTAATGCCCAAAACACATAGGCAAAGTGTTTCCATTTTTTACTCTTTATCTTTATATTTTTAAGAGCATATCGAATAAATGATGTTTTTGTAATATATTTTATGCGGGTTGCTGGATTACCTCTCCTCTACACTATTGTTCCTGCCTGGGAACCGGCCCATGGTCTTTACAGTGCACCGCTCCCTACTAGAATCATTCAGTTACCGGATCTGGTGAGCTGATGTGATCTCCCCTTTTTTATGCAGTTACCCTAAATCTGCCATGTCATTCTACATATTAGTTTTCACGTCATGATGATACTTGCATTTACATAGTGTGTATAACTTGATGAGCCATAATTACTTATGGGACGCATGTCAAAGGTCCTTGCTGACTCATTCTGATACTTGCAGCACAAGTTGTATGTTCAGCGAGCAAACAATGGAAATTTCCTAGCTTTTTAGATTGCCTTTATTGGTTTTATGTCATTATTCAGTTTTCAGGGAGTCTAAAAACAATAGAAAACCGATAACATGGTAACATTAGTAAGGGACCTCCATAGACCTACGAGAAAAACCATTAGCAAAAATCTCAACGGCTTCTCTAGCAGCTACATGCTACATAGTCTGGCATTTAGTCTCCTACAAAGTAGTTAGCGTCCTATCTTATTCTTCCCACTCCGACTTCCAGAATTCTGCAGATCATTGATATAAGTCTTTGAATTGGAACCTTCGTTGTTTACCTCCATTATCTCCTGAAAAACAGTGTATATGTATCTCAAAATGGTGCCCTTAAAAATACTCTTTCCACAATGAAGCACGCCCTATGAAAAATAAAAAATGATGGCTCTTGGAACACAGTGCTGTAAAAAAAAAAAGCTTTCACCTCAATGCCCCAAATTTCTGTGTCTTCAAGAAGTCATGGGTGCTATTATAAAGGCATGTAATAAAAGTGGAAGAATTGGTAGAATTATTTTATTATTAAGTTGGCTGTATTCCTCGTGCCTTTATATTTTGCATTTTACCATATGACATTCCTTTTGCCTCTTGTGATGTCAGCTCAAGAATGTTTTTATATTAAATTCTTGTTAATTTACACTAATATAATCTAAATGAAAATCTGATTCCTTGTTGATGTCCTTTCACTTACCTCATATTACCAGTGCCCTCTGAGCTCAGGTTTTCCCATAAATACTAGAGAACAAGTCAATTTTACTATGTATTTTGCTATTTTTTTAAAATGGGACTGAAAAACCTAGTGATCATAAACATGGGTATTTTAAAAAAGTAATCTATACTGATAGAATTGCACTTGTATAGTATTCTGTATTTTCAATAGCGTGCTAAGGTTTTACTGAACATATGGAGGTTTATGGCAGACCAGCTCAGCCCGGAAGTACATCTTGTGCAAATACCATTAGTATTTTCAATAACTTTCTCCTTAAGGTTGCGTGCCCACTATACGTTTTTCAAACGTTTTTGCCACGGAATTTCAGCAGTGAAAAAGCTTAATAAACGCTTGGTAATACGTGCCCCATGCTCCCCAATGATAATCCGCATGTGCTGTGCATGTCCATTATTTTTGCAGAAACGCAGCGTAATTGCTGCCATTGACTTGCATTGAATCGCATAATATCCGCATGACTACATGTGCACATGCGGATATTAAGCGATTCAATGTGCGGATGGTACCCGGGTCTGGAGAAGAGGAGACTCTCATCCAGACCCAGGTACCATAGAAAACTGTAAAAAAAAGAATTTAAAATAAGAAATAAACATTATACTCCCCTTCTGATGGCCCCCTGTCTCCTGTACAGTTCGTCCTGGCTCCCCGGCGCTCGCGATGGTGTAAAAGAATCTTCCATAACGTCATTTGACAGGTCACAATACCACTGACGTCGGCGGTCGCGTGACCTGTCACATGACTAAATTACGTCATGGAAGGTCCTTTTACACCATCGCGAGCCACCAGGGAGCCAGGATGCATCGGAGAGAAGACCGCGGGCCATCAGAAGCTGAGTGTAATGTTTTTTTTGGTTTTTTTTTACCATTTTTATTCTTTTTTTAACTATTAACTTGATCACAGTATATAAATCCATGCCGGTTGCATGGATTTATATAGTGTGCCGAAGTTGTCAAGCACTTTCCAAGTGATGCTAAAATCGCTTGGATAAGCGCTTGATAACCCGCATGCAGAAATGCATGCAAAAACACTTGACAAACGCTTCTACCTGGCAAGAAAAACGCATGTACAATCCGCATGTACAATCCGCATGCGTTTTTCCTGCCAAGGAGATGCAGAAAAAATCAGCAGCATTTCTGCATCGTGGGTGCATAGCCTTACTCTACTGATGTTAATATATTTGTATTTCAATATAAAATATATATGTGTGTGTGTATGTATATATATATATATATATATATATATATATATATATATACAGGACAGACCAAAAGTTTGGACACACCTTCTCATTTAAAGATTTTTCTGTATTTTCATGACTATGAAAATTGTACATTCACACTGAAGGCATCAAAACTATGAATTAACACATGTGGAATTATATACTTAACAAAAAAGTGTGAAACAACTGAAAATATGTCTTATATTCTAGGTTCTTCAAAGTAGCCACCTTTTGCTTTGATGACTGCTTTGCACACTCTTGGCATTCTCTTGATGAGCTTCAAGAGGTAGTCACTGGAAATGGTCTTCCAACAATCTTGAAGGAGTTCCCAGAGATGCTTAGCACTTGTTGGCCCTTTTGCCTTCACTCTGCGCTCCAGCTCACCCCAAACCATCTCGATTGGGTTCAGGTCTGGTGACTGTGGAGGCCAGGTCATCTGGCGTAGCACCCCATCACTCTCCTTCTTGGTCAAATAGCCCTTACACAGCCTGGAGGTGTGTTTGGGGTCATTGTCCTGTTGAAAAATAAATGATGGTCCAACTAAACGCAAACCGGATGGAATAGCATGCCGCTGCAAGATGCTGTGGTAGCCATGCTGGTTCAGTATGCCTTCAATTTTGAATAAATCCCCAACAGTGTCACCAGCAAAGCACCCCCACACCATTACACCTCCTCCTCCATGCTTCACGGTGGGAACCAGGCATGTAGAGTCCATCATTCACCTTTTCTGCGTCGCACAAAGACACGGTGGTTGGAACCAAAGATCTCAAATTTGGACTCATCAGACCAAAGCACAGATTTCCACTGGTCTAATGTCCATTCCTTGTGTTCTTTAGTCCAAACAAGTCTCTTCTGCTTGTTGCCTGTCCTTAGCAGTGGTTTCCTAGCAGCTATTTTACCATGAAGGCCTGCTGCACAAAGTCTCCTCTTAACAGTTGTTGTATAGATGTGTCTGCTGCTAGAACTCTGTGTGACATTGACCTGGTCTCTAATCTGAGCTGCTGTTAACCTGCGATTTCTGAGGCTGGTGAATCGGATAAACTTATCCTCAGAAGCAGAGGTGACTCTTGGTCTTCCTTTCCTGGGGCGATCCTCATGTGAGCCAGTTTCTTTGTAGCGCTTGATAGTTTTTGCAACTGCACTTGGGGACGCTTTCAAAGTTTTCCGAATTTTTCACACTGACTGACCTTCATTTCTTAAAGTAATGATGGCCACTAATTTTTCTTTACTTAGCTGCTTTTTTCTTGCCATAATACAAATTCTAACAGTCTATTCAGTAGGACTATCAGCTGTGTATCCACCTGACTTCTGCACAACACAACTGATGGTCCCACCCCCATTTATAAGGCAAGAAATCCCACTTATTAAACCTGACAGGGCACACCTGTGAAGTGAAAACCATTTCCAGTGACTACCTCTTGAAGCTCATAAAAAGAATGCCAAGAGTGTTCAAAGCAGTCATCAAAGCAAAAGGTGGCTACTTTAAATAACCTAGAATATAAGACATATTTTCAGTTGTTTCACACTTTTTTGTTAAGTATATAATTCCACATGTGTTAATTCTTAGTTTTGATGCCTTCAGTGTGAATGTACAATTTTCAAAGTCATGAAAATACAGAAAAATCTTTAAATGAGTAGGTGTGTCCAAACTTTTGGTCTGTACTGTATATATATTTATATAAATATATATATGTAAATAAATATAATATATATATATAGCTGTTTTGGTCCAATCACATGCAGTTTTTATTGATTTCCACAGGTTGCTCAGCACAAAAACAAGCTCATAAACATAAATCCCTAGCCTTGTCCATTCGCTATCTAAGCAGAGCAGACCCTGGCTACTCATACACGGCTGAGCTATCCCCAGCTAAATGGCTGTTGTCCTTAGCAACCACTTGCGGTTCTCTGCATAAGGCCTGTGCATTTAATCATGATCACATATGTCAATGCGGGCTCACCCGACCGGAATACAGTCCTTTATCCCAGAGCTGACTGCATACACAGAAGAGGCACGATCACACCAGTCGCGGTATCCGCTTCAGCCAGAGCTCCCGCAGCTTCCAGCGTCAAACAGAAGTTTTCAACTCCGGGCTCAGTTCACACTGAACAAGCTGCAGCTTCTACAAACTGACTGCTTAGTGCAGTCTCCATTCAGAGAGAGGCCCAGGCATGTCTCTCTCTCAGCTAGAGAGAGACATTTTGGCTGATCACTCACCATCAGCACACTTACCTCTGTCCAACATACGGCAGACTGACACTCACTCAGGAGTACAGTGTCCATTTTAGAACATGATCAGATATCAAAGTCAAACATCAGAATGATGTCAGTTTGAGGCTAAATACCCTGTCTGAGAACTGATTTTGACAAGTGACTTTGAAAAGTGACTTTTACAACTGTAATATTAATAGTTATAAAAAAAGTCACTGTTCGCTGATGGGGCTTGAACTCAAAACTCTATGTCTAGAAGCCAGTGCACTAACCATTGACCTATGAGATCAGTTGAAGAAATCTAGCCGTTCTATTTGGTTATGTGATTTTCAGTAAAACCTGTCTGAGACTCATTGGGACTTTCACAAATACCTCCTCCAAGCGAAATTCAAATGATGTGTGATTTTGATATGCGAGTCTGATATGTGACTTAGTTCAAACATCAGAATCACAATGACTTTTAGTCACCCTGAGTATTTTCATGGTTGATATCATAAGACAAGAAAAGTTACTAGTCACTATCATTTGACTCTATGGCTGAATGGTAAGGTTACAAGTTCACAGAGTGGAGCTTTTGGGTTCAAATCCCAGGAGCAGAAGAATTTTTTTTTGCATATTATGCTGTAAAAGTCACTTAAGTCACTGAAAATCACATAACTAAATAGAACGCCTAGACTTCTTCAACTGAGTTTATATCTCAATGGTTAATGCATTGGCTTCTAGACATAGAGTTTTGGGTTCAGTCCCATCAGCAAACAGTGACTTTTTATTATTAATATTACAGTTGTAAAAGTCACTTATCAAAGTCACTTATCAAAGTCAGGTGTCGATGTCAGATTTCAAAGTCACTTATCAAAATCAGTTCTCAGACAGGGTATTTAACCTCAAACTGACATCATTCTGATCTTTGACTTTGACATCTGATCATGTCCTAAAATGGACACTGTACAGGAGACTGCCACACAATTAATCTACTTCCTGCTTCTTTGAGAAACACTGCAGGTGCCTCTGATCCAACGCTGCAGATAGTTCTTACTAGCACTGGCCGTATGTTTAGGGCCATTGTCAATTTTCATGCTAAATTTGGAGACAATCTGATGCCTCCCTGATGGTATTGCATGGTTGTTAAGTATCTGCCTGTATTTCAAAGCCATTTGCTGAAATGCGGCCCCAAAACTTAAAAGGAACTCCCACGGTGCTTCACTGTTTTTGCTTTTAATTTTTATCCTCCTCCTCTTTCAAGACCCATAACTTTTTATTTTTCGTTGATCTAGCTGTATGAGGAGTTGTAGTTTTATATGACATCATTCAGTTTAACATATAGAAATAGGTGGGAAAAAAAAGAAATTCCAATGTTTTTTGGATTTTATTTTTAAGGTATTCACTCTGCAGTAAAAAATACCCTGTTAAGTATGATTATGGTGATACCAATTTTTATTTTTCACTGTACTACTTTTAAAAAGTTTAAGACTTTTTATAAGAAACAAAAATTGTATTTGTGTCGCCATTTTCTGCGACCCATAACTCTTTTGGGTGAAGGTTAGATGACCAAAAACAACATTTTTGGTACTTTTTTCCCAGGCTCTGTCTTATATGAGTTAAACAATGGTATATTTTGAAAGATTGGAATTTCCGGATGCACCTATATAAAATATGATTTTTAAAATTTGTTATTTTTGATATAGGAAAAGGGGGTGATTTATATTGTCTGAGGTTTTTTTGTACATATTTTTTTAGTTAGTTTTTTAGGAAATTACATTTTTACTTGTGAAATTAACAACCTATATGACGCCCAGCAGGGTGTTTCAGCCGTGTACCCAACCACTGTCATTCTTGGCCTCGGAAGTGTCGTTGAGGTAGATAGCAAGAGATTGTTGAGGCCAGAAATTGTCTGCAGGGGTCACATATAGACTTTACATCACCGCTGCAGCTTTGCAAAGTAAAACCTGTGGGAAGTTGGTGCTGGAGCAGCAGGACATGCAAAAGGTAAATTAGGCCTTGAATTGCTTTGAAATTGAAGCTATGCCTTAATGGAACAAATAACAGTAAGATAGGTGAAATAGAGGACATCAATGTACAGATCTGAGTTTTGGAGAAACTGTTGTCACCCTCCGCCCACCAATATAACAGTCATATGCTATAAATCTATAGAACTACTCTGTGAAATATACAATATATACAGTCAATTTGCTACTTGGCACTGATGTTATTTTTGTTTAGTTTACTTTTGACTTTTTTTCTTTTTTACTGGACACATAGAAATACCTGAAGTGCAACATTGCATATATAATTGAGTATGCGTTTCAGCGTTTAACAGAGCATTGATTATGCAGCCAATAATTTCAGGTTTGTATGTCTAAGGGGTAACATTTCTCCTTATGCAGAGTGACACACCAGCTCTGGCACGTCAAGGTAAGGAGGCTTATTTGCCATGCAATGCTCCTCTGGGAAATTTAATATGCTAATTGCCTCTTCAGAGAAAAAGAGGACTTGTACTCTATAGCGCCACCTATTGGAAGCAGCAATCCTACAAGTCACAATCAACCCTTTAACGAGTCATGCAATATGACTTAGGATAAAAGCCAAATCAGAATCTCAATTTGCAGATTTTTTCTCTGAAGAGGCAATTTGCATATTAGGTTTGTATGTCAAACAAAATAACTTTTGGTATAAAATCAACTCCATGCAATATATGCACTTTATGGACAAAGTTCACCCTCTTAACTATCAGGTTTAGCATAACATCAAGCAAACAGACATGCAATATTGGTATTCTACTCATTAACACATACTCACCTTCCAGACCCTACACCGCTGCCTGTGTCCCCTGACGGTCTCCTGGCTTTCTTTTATAGTGTTTGGGGTCACCACCACTAATCAGTAACCACTGATTGGCTGCAGCATTCACCCTATGTACGAGGTCTTTCAGCTCTGAGAGAATGTAAAGATTGTATCCAATCAGTAGTCACTAGAGATGGGCGAACCTGAACTTATGAGTTCGGCGTTCGTACCGGACAGTTACTGTCTAGTGTTAAACACCGAACACGGACTTTCTCTTAAACTCCGTAGCAATGTTCAGAGTTCCGGAGTAATTCCAGAGAGAGACAGAATTTTTTCTTCCTTTCCCAGTTCAGGTACCCTTTATTTTCAATGGAGTTCGGGTTCTGGTTGAAGTTCAGGTACTGTTCTGGTACCCGAACCGAACTTTGAAATAAAGTTTGGGTCGGGTACCAGAGCGTGAACTTCCACCGGTCCGCCCATCTCTAGTAGTCACTGATCAGCTGTAAGGGTCACTTGATATCCTCCACCTGCAGAGAAAGCCAGGAGACCGGTATTGGTGTGGTAGGTGAGTATATGTTCTTTTTATATAGGCCCATTTTTAGTACAAAGAGATGGCGTGGACTACCCCTTTAAGAGCTCACTAGCTTTAGCCATGACACTCTCAAAGGATGGCACCTTCACCACAAGTCAGTTGTGAAATTTCTGATCTGCTCTTGTTATTGTAAACTAGAAAAGTGCCTACTGAAAGGCATAGTGCCTACTGTAAAATTTGATAAAGAAAGGGTTATGATCTGGGGGCTCCCTAAGCCCCTTATTTCTAATTAATGCGACATCAACCAAAGACTTGAACTCCTATGTGCCCCATGAAGTGTACATACAGTTGAAACCAGAAGTTTATATACACAATATAAAAAGACACATATGCATGTTTTTCTCAATATCTGACATGAAATCAAAATAAACCTTTCCCGTTTTAGGTCAATTAGGATTACCATCATTTGTAATATTTGCCAAATACCAGAATAATGAGAGAGAGAGAATGTTTTAAGGCATTTTATTACTTACCGCAAAGTAAATACCCATCAATTGTGAGCCAGTCCTTCTCATCTAGCATCACATAAAAGTTTTAGAGAGGTCCATTCAGCTCTCCTGACATATAAGCTTTGTTAAAAAAAATTGTATACCCTATATTGGAACAATTCTGTATCATATATTGTTAGAACTCTGTACTGATCTATTCCTCTGCAAAAGTTATTAGTAAATTGACAACTAGACGTTACCATTCCCATTGACAGTGTTATGTCCCTACGCACGCACGTTGACCAATGAGAGTTGACACCATCAGCTTGTGTAAGGACACACCTCCAGCCCACGGGAGCTTTGACACCCAGTTGTCAATTAAGTCATGAATTTCTAAGAGGAATAAAAGATAACAGCACAACACAAGAGTAATGAGAAAAGGTGAACCAAAATTTTTAATTTATGGGAAATACAATATTTACTAAAACATGTTAGGAGAGCCAATCAAACCAAATACAGAATCATCCCTTATAGGACTTTTAGTGGACTTTGATATTGATGGCCTATCTTTACAACAGGTCATCAGTAGCAGCTTGGTGGGGTGTTACACCCAGCATTCCCATCAATCAGCAGTTTGCCGCTCCTGCGGGGCTGGATCCACACATCCTAAGCATCAATGTCTGAGTCCTTGAAAACTCATTTAAAACTTTTTTTTTCTGAACAAGGGATTATACAGTTCAGTTTCTGAAGGCATCTAATTTAATTATTTCTAGTATAATAATAAGTGTGTGGCTAAATGTATATAAACGCCTTGTACATAATAATATTTTGTAATTTCTTCTTACCTAGTAGTCCTTCTTTCTCCAGGAGAATGCCTCCTTTTCTGCATATGAGTTACTTATATTCTGACATAACTTGTGGGCAGATCTAGCTACAGACACAGTGTTCTTTCACAAATTGTCTTATTTTGTCTGTAAACATGACTCAATAGGAATGATATTGTTATTGTACATAAGAATTTGGGAAGCCGCTGCTGTGTGTTTGTCGATTCATCTATCACTTGTCATGTTTTACTGTTCTCCAGGGCCTTAAAGGGATTGCTCAGAATTAGAAAATCATGGCTGCTTTCTTTCAGAAACAGTGCCACCCCTGACCATGGTATCTGTCTGGGATTATAATTCAGACCAATGGTCAAGGGTGCTTTTCTTCTGGAAAAAAGTAGCCATGTTTTAATCCTGAACAAGATAGGTTATAAGTGTTTGATCATTCAAGATCTCACTGCTGGAAGCCTCATTGATAGGTGGGTACAGTGTTTGGCTATTTTTGACCATTTCATGGACTCTGAATAGAGCCACAGATCACATTTAGTGGGACCCCTAGCAATCAATCACTTTTGTCCTGTGGATGTGTGTTAAATGTTCAGTTTTGGAAAACCCTTTAACTTTTTCAGTTAGTAGGAGAGGCATTTGATCGGCCTGATTTAGACCGTGTTCATGTCTACACAACGACTTCTGCTTATTAAAGCCACGTTGCAGCACCCCTGTCCATTGTATGAAGGACTCCAACTGCCCCTATTGACTTTCTACCTATTGATAATACCTTCATGCTCAATCTGCTTGAGTTTATTCTGACCCACAACTACTTCCTCTTCAATGGAAAGTACTTCCACCAGCTCAGGGGTACTGTGATGGGGAACCCCTTTGCCCCCACCTATACTAACATCTCCCTGGGCTGGTGGGAGGAAACCCATATTTTTGGAGCGGAAGCTAGATGGTGGAACAATAAAATCATGTTGTGGGTCAGATTCATAGATGACATCTTTGTACTTGGGACGGGCTCAATGAGTGAATTTACCGAGTTTATGAGAGGTCTTAACATCAATGATGTAGGACTTAAATTCACATCAGAATCTGACCTAGTGAGGCTACCATTCTTGGATCTGGTGGTCACTAAGGATGAAATGGGAGGCCTAAAAATGGCCACACATCGTAAACCCACAGCTACAAATAGCTTATTACAATTTGATAGTCATCATCCTGTAGCGTTAAAGAAGGGGATGCCAAAAGGGCAGTTTCTGCGTATCAGAAGAAACTGCTCTGAGGTCACAGATTTCTATAGACAATCCTTGGATCTCAAACAGAGATTTAGGCAGAGGGGGTACCCTGCCCACCAACTGCATGAAGCGTGTGAATGTGCAGGTAATCGAAAGAGGGAATCATTGCTGGAAGGGAGAATAAGAAAAGAAAATGAAGTTACCAGACTAAGGCTCTGTGCCCACTATGCGTTTTTTAAGCGTTTCTGCAGCGGCAATTCAGCTGCAGAAACGCTTAAAAAACGCTTGGTAGAAGGTCTGCCATGTTCCCCAATGATAATTCGCATGTGCTGTGCACATGCTGCGGAAATTTCCGCTGTGGATTATCATTGCGGAAAAATCCGCAGCACTACCAATTATTTTGTGTAATCGTGCCATTTTCGCCACCATTGACTTGCATTAAATCGCATAATATCCGCATCACTACATGTGCACATGTGGATATTAAGCGATTCAATGTGCGGATGGTACCCGGGTACCTGTAAAAAAAAAAAAAAGAATTAAAATAAAAAATATACATTATACTTACTTTTTGATGGCCCCCGGTCTCCTCAGCGATCCGTCCTGGCTTCTCGGCAGCTCGTGATCGTCTAAAAGGAACTTCAATGACATCATTTAGTCATGTGACGGGTCACGCGACCGCGGGTCCTTTTACACAACCGCAAGACACCGGGGAGACCGGACGCATCGGATAAGGACACCGGGGGCCATCAGAAGGTAAGTATAATATTTAATTTTACCATTCTTTTACGGTCACACTATATAAATCCATGTCGGTGGCATGGATTTATATAGTGTGACCAAGTTGTCAAGCACTTTCCAAGTGATGCTAAAATCGCTTGGAAAGCGCTTGACAACCCGCATGCGAAATCGCATGTGCAAAACGCTTCAATTACGCTTGTCCCTGGCAGGAAAACGCATGTACAGTCCGCATGCGTTTTTTCTGCCAGGGAGATGCAGAAACGCTCAGGAAAAATCCGGATCATTTCTGCATCGTGGGCACATAGCCTTATAGGCACTTTTGACAACAAAAATGAACAGGACTTTAAAATACTCAGGAAACACTGGAACATTCTACTATCTGATTAAGACATAATAGGGAGCATTCCTGAATTCCCGAATGTCACTTTTAGAAAAGGACGGTCTGTTAGAGACCGCCTTGTTCATAGTCTTTACCCGAAACTGGACACGGGAGGCACATGGCTGGATACAAGAATTTGTGGTTTCTTCAAATGTAATGACTGTAAAATGTGCGAATGGATGGCCCCCGGAAAGTCATTTGTAAGTGCTCATACAGGGAGAATTTTTTACCTGCGTGATTTTTCTAACTGTAAAACGGAAGGCTTAGTTTACAAAGCCACCTGCACGTGCCCACTTGAATAGGTGGGTAAGACATCAAGGGAATTCAGACGCAGAGTGGGGGAGCATCTAGGTGATATACGTCACACATGTGACACCCCGTTAGCAAGGCACATAAATGGGATTCATTAGGGCAACATTAAAGAAATCTCATTTAGTGTGATAGAAGTGGTTAAACGGAATATCAGAAAGGGGGATCATGACAAGCAAATACTCAAGAAAAAAAGTGAGTGAACATTTAGATTGAAAAGTGTTTCACTTACGGGCCTAAATGAACAATTATGATATGCCCCGTTTCTTTAGGATGAGATTTGGGCCGTTTTGCATTATGTGCAGTGGATGATGACCTTCTGATAAGTATTAGCTGCCATGTTCTTTGGGTTGTCCTTTTTCAGGATACCCTTATCATAGTATATTATTCAATCTTTACCCGATGTTTTTGATTAGCCGAATAGTGAGATAATCTGTTTATATGATTATGTATACAAATTACGCAATGAACTTAAGGTCCATAAGTTTTGTTATGAAATATGTCTAATATGAACTTTTTGATGAGGTTATATAATGACCCTTTTTATATCTATGGAGGCCGGGTCACTATAATAATGCCAGGGCTACGGTGTCATTTTCTGCATCTTCTGTATACTGTCAAGAGATGTGCCCCGTGCTATATATGTTATATTTGATTTACATATATCCTGGGGCTCAGTAATTGGGTCACAATATAAATCAAAGGTGGTATTTGTCCTCCTTTGGCTCTAGGTGTATCGAGTGTTGAACTGAGATAAGCGCCTCTCCCTCTCCCTGTTTTATTGTGGGAGTTCACCTCCGCACTGATGGGAGTGTGGACTGGAGGTTTGTATCCTGGTATGCGTTCCACATCTTGGAGCGCATGTCAGGTGCGCACCGGAAGTTGCGCACGGCAACGAGAAGTTCCCATTCTGGCATGCATTCCACATCTTGGAGCGCATGTCAGATGCACACCGAAAGTGTCACGCAACAACCGGAAGTGGTACGTTCCTGCAGTTGGAACGCATGCCAGTGACATCATGAGGTGTGGGAGACATACGAGGGGGTACATGACAAGGAGGTACGAGTCATGAACACAGTCGTGGCAGGCAATCTGGGGCTAATCACCTTGAATTTATGGAGCCAATCAATGGGGGAACTTGTTATATTTAAGTATCTTTGAGAGGCTGGGGCTACCATCCCAGTCCTCTTTTTTGAATCACACAATCATCAATGCGGACAGAGGAATTCGTTTCATCAGATATCTCTGTGGAAATACCACACATCTATCTGCCTTCTGAGGAGCCAGATTATGGGGAAACGCGTTGAGGCTTCTTTTTTTGAGGAAATCATCTTGGGACATTCATCTTGAGTTTCATCAAAGATAAGTCTTCTATGGGTATTGCTTTCTATGTGTTTACATTGTATCTATTAGGAGGTTGCATAGTATTGTAATGCAACATAGTTCTAGGGTTGTCTAGGGTAGTGAGGGACAGATGTCATGGAGCGGGGGCGCCATATCGCCATCTGTAACTAGGGTGCCAACCTCCACTGTCAGGAAGGAGTAAGTATTCAGGCTGATGTTTCATAGGGTCTGGATAGCCCTGTTTAAGGACTGAGCTTCCTGGTATAGAAACCTATTGAAGATTTATCTGGTACTGTTTTTACATGCACTGTGTTTCTTTTTTGCACGTTGTCACTTTTTTGAGGACAGGATGACAGAAATGAGTATGACGAGAGAGCCGAGCGGTAGTGATGATAGCTAAAGTGTTTTGTATAAGCCTAATTTATGCTAGATGGATTCAGCAGAAGGATGCAGTATTTCCTATTTCAAAATGCCATTTGCTCTCAGAGGTGCAGAAGTTGGGCGTACAGTAATTACTGGCAGACCTCCACGTGGTGATGCGCAAACAGCACC
Organism: Phyllobates terribilis; assembly: GCF_046119375.1. Lineage (NCBI taxonomy): Eukaryota > Metazoa > Chordata > Amphibia > Anura > Dendrobatidae > Phyllobates > Phyllobates terribilis. Next base: position 797,236,934 of record NW_027362761.1, read on the forward strand.
TTTATTTCAGTTACAATTAAGGTGTTTTGCATGTGTTGTTATATCAAATATTTCGGAAAATTTTATTTAGTACAAAATGTCTTTTTCTTTCCTTGCTATGAATACTTTAATTTAGGAGTTACAGGTGTGTTTATATAAGTAACCCATCCAAAGAGCGTTGTTTTTCTTTTATTCATTTTTTGGCAGCCAGGGTTCCCTTGACACACTGTATTAATAGTAGCTCTTTAAAGGTAACACTGTTCAACAAGGCTTTTGTTTCCTGCATGAAATTGGTTGAATCTCATCTGAATTGTCATGCTGAGTTCAGAAATAACTTCAGATCCGCTGTATCGCATAACATTTTTGAGAAAAATGCAATTATATGTATGCATTGAATACTGTGAAATTCGTAGTGGCATGTGATATTCCGAATGCAAACTTCAGCAACAGCGATCACGTTTAGAAATGTTTTGCCATTGATTTTCATTTATAATCACTGTCCGATGATTCACGGACAAGATTCCAACAATTGTCACCCAGCATCGAGGGACTCCACCTCCCCTGGTACCGTTTCTCCATCTGGGAAATGTCTTGATGAAACCTTTCACCATGTTCATCACTTCTGTGGCACCCCAGAGGGTCTGGTTGCCACAGTGGTATTGCTTCCCTCAAAATAGGTAATGCCATGTCTGGAAGCAAGCAGGGGTTTCCTGGTCAGGAACATAACACATGCAACACATCCTGGCTCCAGACCAGCAATGGGAGGATCCTGCCCTTGACAACTGGATCTGGAGGTGGGGTTAGCAGAGTCTAGTGTTAGGAGTTGAGTTTAGGACATCAAGGAGTGAGGAGCTAGGGACTGGAGCTAGAGATAGCTCGTCCTAGCCAGAATACATAGAGAACCGGACACCGGAGTCCGAGGCTGTGGGGGATTCCAGACCCAGCAGTAGATACCGTAGGGCAGGAGATTGCAGGTCTCCTGGCCCCCATCAGACGCCCGGAGGCTCAGCAGCACCAAGGGACCGGTACCGCCAAGGAGGAGCGAGGCATCCACAAGGCCCGAGCTGCCAGCCATTCGGGTGAGCACAGCACGTTACACTCGGGGACATGGGCTACAACATAGCTACAAGCAGAATAGCCAAAGAGTATAGTAAGAACGGCAGGCCTACAACTCCACCTGTCCAGGAGGACTCTATGCTTTCTCCCAGACTGACCGGACTCTTATCACTAGCCAGTACTCCAGTCCAGGCCTGTTTAAAAAGTATCATCAGTAAAGACCCTGGGACTGCACTGCACGGACTCTGTGGTTATTTCTGCACCGCGACACCCTGCACAACCACCATCATCCACACACACTGCCCTGAAGCTACACTCTTCCTGTGGGGAGTCATACCACCTTAGCTGCCAAACCATCAGCTTCAGAGGACTGTTCCGCAGCGGCGGCCTCCATTAGCCGCACTCCACAGGTGGCGTAGTCGGACATTATAAAACCCATATACAGTTATATGAAAAAGTTTGGGCACCCCTATTAATCTTAAGCTTAATGTTTTATAAAAATTGGTGTTTTTGCAACAGCTATTTCAGTTTGATATATGTAATAACTGTTGGACACAGTAATGTTTCTGCCTTGAAATGAGGTTTATTGTACTAACAGAAAATGTGCAATCTGCATTCAAACAAAATTTGACAGGTGCATAAGTATGGGCACCCTTATCATTTTCTTGTTTTAAATACTCCTACCTACTTTTTACTGACTTACTAAAGCCCTTTTTTTGGTTTTGTAACCTCATTGAGCTTTGAACTTCATAGCCAGGTGTATGCAATCATGAGAAAAGCTACTTAAAGTGGCCACTTGCAAGTTGTTCTCCTGTTTGAATCTCCACTGAAGAGTGGCATCATGGGCTCCTCAAAAGAATTTTCAAATGATCTGGAAACAAAGATTATTCAACATAGTTGTTCAGGGGAAGGATACAAAAAGCTGTCTCAGAGATTTAACCTGTCAGTTTCCACTGTGAGGAACATAGTAAGGAAATGGAAGAACACAGGGACAGTTCTTGTTAAGGCCTGAAGTGGCAGGCCAAGAAAAACATCAGAAAGGCAGAGAAGAAGAATGGTGAGATCAGTCAAGGACAATCCTCAGACCACCTCCAGAGAGCTGCAGAATCAACTTGCTGCATACAACGCACTTTGCACAAGGAGAAGCTGCATGGGAGAGTGATGCGAAAGAAGCCATTTCTGCAAGCACGCCACAAACCGAGTCGGCTGAGGTATGCAAAAGCACATTTGGAGAAGCCAATTTCTTTTTGGAAGAAGGTCCTGTGGACTGATGAAACCAAGATTGAGTTGTTTGGTCATACAAAAAGGCGTTATGCATGGTGGCAAAAAAACACAGCATTCCAAGAAAAACACTTGCTACCCACAGTAAAATTTGGTGGAGGTTCCATCATGCTTTGGGGCTGTGTTGCCAATGCCGGCAACGGGAATCTTGTTAAAGTTGAGGGACGCATGGATTCCACTCAGTATCAGCAGATTCTTGACTATAATGTTCAAGAATCAGTGATAAAGTTGAAGTTAAGTAGGGGATGAATCTTTCAGCAAGACAATGATCCAAAACACCGCTCCAAATCTACTCAGGCATTCATGCAGAGGAACAATTACAATGTTCTGGAATGGCCATCCCAGTCCCCAGACCTGAATATCATTGAACATCTGTGGGATCATTTGAAGAGGGTTGTCCATGCTCGGCGACCATCAAACTTAACTGAACTGGAATTGTTTTGTAAAGAAGAATGGTCAAAAATACCTTCATCCAGGATCCAGGAACTCATTAAAAGCTACAGGAAGCGACTAGAGGCTGTTATTTTTGCAAAAGGAGGATCTACTAAATATTAATGTCACTTTTCTGGTGAGGTGCCCATACTTATGCACCTGTCAAATTTTGTTTGAATGCAGATCGTACATTTTCTGTTAGTACAATAAACCTCATTTCAAGGCAGAAACATTACTGTGTCCAACAGTTATTACATATATCAAACTGAAATAGCTGTTGCAAAAACACCAATTTTTATAAAACATTAAGCTTAAGATTAATAGGGGTGCCCAAACTTTTTCATATAACTGTATATAAACTACCCTTGGATTGACCGCCCTGGGTCACGGACCGGGTCACCGCCACAGTGACTACAACCCTCAGCATCTACAGTACCAGCACCGGGTACCCCACGGCCCAGGGGGCGCGTCAACTTTGGCGTAGTCAGCAGGATTTCGTGCCCGTTGCCACCGGGTACTGTGCGCCTTAAAGAACTGTGTCGCATACCGTGGTGAAGTTTCGCTCCAATTTCCGCTGTTTCCCGCCATTGTCCGCCATTTCCAGGTCGCCGCGCAGGCGTAACCGCTGGAAGCGCGCGAAGCCCAAGCCCCGCCTCACGCACTGACGCAGCGCCAGGTCCTGGAAGGAGCCCCAGCGAGCGCTGACGTCAGACGCGTGCGACGCCTGGTCCTAAAAGGAGACCATCGCCTGCGGAACTGCGGCCTACGGGAAGAAAAGTGAAAGAAGGTAGGCCAAGGTTCACTAGGGGGGCGGAAGACGCCGGACATGGAGGAAAGTTCAGCCGCAGGCGTGGCTGCTGCCACCGTAATGCCGTTATCAATGCGATACATACCGAGTGCGGCGCGCGCACACCCTGAGTGACTTTGAAGAAAGACTGCGCAGCTTGTTTAAAGTGTACCCCCTGTCTGAGGAGCAGAAAATAAGCATCCTCATAGGTCAATTAATCGGTGCAGCCCAGAGAGAATTGAAGTCCTGGCCGGGCAGAGACAAAGGTACTGTGAAGGAAATACTGGCCCGACTAAAGTGCACCTCTGACACCCGCACTGCAGCTGAAATAAAAATGAAGTTTTACGGGTGCAAACAAAGGGTGCAGGACAGTGTACGGGACTATGCTTTAAACTTGCAGGAGGCACTGCGGGCCATCAAACAAGTAGACCCCGACAGTGTGCGAGATGAGAACAGATTGCTAACTGAGCAGTTTATTGAGGGGCTCCTGTCCAGCGCTCACCGGACACAGCTGCGCATAATGGCTCTGCAAAACCCTGATCTGGACTTTGCACAATTTAAAGACAGAGCCATCCGGGTGCTGCTTGAGCCAACACCAGGTGGCGCTACGTCTCACCGGCGCCCAGCTATCACATACCACCAGGAGGTGGCATCCTTTTCCCCAGAAGCTGTAGGTGCTGATGCACAGACTCTGGACAATGCACCGTCTACAGACCTGCCCCTTCAGGTCCAAGAGCTGACTTAAAGTGTAGCTGCACTAGCCAAAACGGTGCAGTCCATGCAAGTGTCCCCCCAGGAAAAGATCGAGCTGGCTTCCAGTCCGGAGGAAGTCCCGTGGCGACGACAGAGGAGGATTCCACCAACCAGAGGGAGGAACAGCGACCGCTACGACCAGGACAGACAACCCATCGGCCGCCGCTGTCACAAGACAGGACACTATGCAAGATACTGCAATAATTTAAATGAGCAAAACGTGGGGCAGAGGGCCAACCCCCAGGAGTAAGACCACCAGGCCCACAAAGCTGGCGAGATAAGTACGTGGGAGGACGGCCGGTCCTTCCTGTCGTGCTTGATGGCATCCCAATGAGCGCGTTGCTGGACACTGGATCCCAGGTGATCACTATGCCATACATTCTTTATAAACGCTACTGGACTGATTCAGACATTACCCGCCGTCCAGATGAACATCTAAGCATCTATGCCAGCAATGGTCAGCGCTTACCTCAGATGGGGTATAAAGAAGTGACCATAAAGGTTGGCAGAGTGGAGTTGCCAGCACAAGGAATGATAATTGTTGACATTGATCACCGAGAAAGTCATCCCATGATAACCTTAGGCACTAATGTCATTGAAAATTGTCTTTCATAAATTATTGTCTTGTTACAGCAGGTTGCGGAGACCGCCAGTTCCAGTCAGCAGCGGGTTCTGCAGAGAGAGATCAGAGCCCTGATGAGAAGACAACAGGTACAACTGTCTGGTTGTGAAATTGGCAGTGTCAGGATGAGTGACCCATTCCCCATTGCAATGCCCCCTAGAAGTGAAATGTTGATATGGTTTCGGGCAGCAATCGGTCTCAGGGGTCGAGATTACCAGGACCTGGTAGAACCCGCATACTCTGACAGTAGGCCCACCATTTTGACAGTCAGGGGGGTGGTTGATGTCCGCCATGGGAGAGTGCCAGTCCACATCCTGAATTGTGGGGAGAAAGAGGTTAATTTGCCCCGATATGCTACCCCTGCCAAATTATTCACCGTCAGTAACAACTCTATAAAGACAGTGGAACCCTTACCTTCATCCAAACCGGCGGAGGATAATGGCTCCAAGGGACAGATGGAGGATTGGTGTCAGAAGCTACACATGGGCACTGACTCCACCCCTCAGCACCAAAACATGGAGTATACCGGGTGGTCCAGGAGTATGAGCGGGTCTTCAGCAAACACCCACTAGACTTCAGGCAGGTAAAAGGGGTTCAACATCATATCCCCACGGGAGACCATCCACCCATCAAAGAAAGGTACCGGCCTGTACCACCAGCGCATTACCAAAATGTCAAAGGGATGTTACGATAGATGAAGGAGGCTGGGGTGATAAGAGATAGTTGTAGCCCCTGGGCAGCTCCATTAGTTCTCATCAGGAAAAAGGATGGTACAATGAGAATGTGTGTAGACTACAGGCAAATTAACCGCATTACACATAAAGATGCCTACCCATTACCCAGGATTGAGGAGTCACTAGCTGCATTAAGATCTGCTAATTATTTCTCTACTTTGGATCTCACTAGTGGGTATTGGCAGGTTCCTGTAGCAGAGGCGGATAAAGAAAAGACCGCATTTACAACACCGATGGGCCTCAGTGAGTTCAACTGCATGCCATTCGGGCTTTGCAACGCCCCAGGAACCTTCCAGCGGTTAATGGAGTGCTGTCTAGGACACAAGAACTTCGAGACAGTCCTGCTGTACCTGGATGACGTCATTGTCTACTCCAAGTCCTATGAAGACCACCTGAAACACCTGGCAGAGGTGTTTGAAGCACTAGCTGGTTTTGGCCTGAAGGTGAAGCCGTCCAAATGCCACCTGTTGAAGCCCAAGGTACAGTATCTAGGTCATGTGGTAAGCGCCGAAGGTGTAGCACAGACCCTGAAAAGGTCACAGTAATCAAGGACTGGCCAAGACTCTCCACTATCAAGGAAGTGCGGCAGTTCCTCGGGTTGGTAGGCTACTACCGAAGGTTTATCAAAGGCTTCTCCAAGATAGCGGCACCCATGCAGGACCTCCTAGTAGGCCATTCCAGGAAGGCAAAACACCCGAAGCCTCCATTCAAATGGGTTAAACCGGAAGACGAATCCTTCACCCGACTGAAGATGGCTTTCACGGGAGACGAAGTCCTGGCCTACCCCGACTATGGCCAACCCTTCATACTCCATACAGACGCGAGCAATGTGGGATTGGGAGCGGTGCTGTCCCAGATACAGCAAGGCAGAGAAAGAGTGATTGCCTATGCCAGCAGGAAGCTCCGGCCCACAGAAAGGAACCCTGATAACTACAGCTCCTTCAAGTTGGAGTTCCTCGCCGTAGTCTGGGCCGTGACAGAGCACTTCAAGCATTATCTCGCCTCCTCCAAATTCACCGTCTTCACAGACAACAACCAGCTGACGCACCTGGAAAATGCGAAACTTGGTGCCTTGGAACAAAGATGGAGGGCCCGACTGTCTAATTATGAGTTCACCATCAAGTACTGGGCTGGGCGCAAGAATGCAAACGCTGATGCGCTGTCCAGGATGCCTAATTTGCCAGATGGGGGAGAAGACCCGGAGGAACTGGAGGAGATAGAGATCCCCTCTTTCCACCGTCATGGGGTAACCCAGTGCTCCCACTGTGTGAAGAACAGGTGCTCTGCCAACAGAGAGGCCACCTTCAATCCATTGCACCACTATGGATGGGCAGAAACGCAAGATAGTGACCTGGCTGTCCGCCTAGTCAAGGAGTTGCTGACACGAGCTGACTCGCACCCTGATCCAGATGCTCCAGAGGAGACCAAACAGCTGTGGAAGGAGACGGGCAAGCTATTCATCTATAAAGGGAAGCTGTGTCGAAGAGCCATCAACTCCCGGACACATGAATTGGTCTGGCAGGTGGTAGTCCTGAGGCGGGATGCGTTAATGGTCTTGGAAGCGTACCACGATGGAGCAGGACACTTCGGATGGAAGAAGTTGGAAGTCCTGCTACGTGAACGGTTCTACTGGGCTGGCATGAGGAAAGCAATCGAGAGGCGGTGTCGAGAATGCGGACCATGCAACCTGAGGCGAAAAGACCGTGACAGCCAGAGGGCTCCCCTGCAGCCCATCATCACCAAACAGCCACTTGAACTGGTAGGCTTGGACCACGTGAAGCTAGCCCCAAGCAGGTCAGGTTATGTCTACGCCCTCACCATCGTAGACCACTACACCAGGTTCCTGGTAGTAGTGCCAGTGAAAGACCAGACGGCAGCCAAGGCATTTCAACAGCACTTCTGTCTCCCGCACCGTTACCCTGACCAAGGTCCAGCCTTTGAAGCGGAAGTGTTCCAAGAATTCTGCAACCTGTACGGCTTCAAGAAAATCAGGACAACACCGTATCACCCCCAAACCAACGGGTTGTGTGAGAAGATGAACCAGGTGGTGATAGACCTGATGAAAATGTTGCCCCTTGAAGAACGCAGCCTGTGGCCAGAAAAGTTGCCAGATCTGGTGGACCTCTATAACCATATCCCAGTGCACTCTACCAACTGCACCCCTTCTTACCTGATGAGAGCAAGACCTGGTAAGCTGCCCATCGACTTAGACATGGGAGTCCTAACACCAGAGACAACCTCACCAGATGCGGATTGGGATTACGAGCGGCAGCAACAATACCGCAAAGTGCAAGAGTGTGTTGAAAGAAGTTTGTCCCAGGCCAGACAAAAGCAATAGAAAACTTACAACCAACATGCACCCGCTGTTCCCTTGCTACCTGGAGAACAAGTCCTTAAAAGAAAGAGACAACTCCACAAACTCGATGACCAGTGGGAGGTAGAGCCATGCACCATCCTACCCTCGAGTTACGATAACACCAAAGTGTGCCTCATCAGCAAAGATGGAGGAGAAACATCAGCGGCAGTTTCCAGAGATCACTTGAAGAAATGTCCCGAGCAATTGCAACACACTGAGGAAGACCAAGATAGCCCTCAACCCACAGAGGAAGTGGAGGAAGTGGTCCAAACAGTACTCGGAGAATTTCCTCGGTCGTGAACACAGGTGAGCAATGCAATTGTCATGCCAGTCATTACCTTTCTCCAAGCGGCCCCACCGGAAGCTGCAGAAGTCCCAGAAGAGTTGGAAGAACAGTTGGCCCCAGAGACAGAAGCCTCATCATCAGCAGACCAGGAGAATCAACCCTACGCTAACAATGAACCTGTCGTATCCACGGTGAGCCAAAGAGTTCGTAGGAAACTGCCCAACCTACCAGTACTACCTCATACTACCTGTAGTGCAGTTCACACTGAACCCACCACACCAGGGGTAGACACAAGGGACCAGGGTAGAGCAGTGACAGATAGTGTACTCCGTAGATCCACCAGAAGTACAAGAGGTCAGCCCCCTGCCCGTTGGAGAATTTAAAATGCAAAGTTTAAAGTATAGAAAAATTTGAAATGTATGCTGTATATAGTTACCCGTTAGGGTATGCCAGAGACATTGCTGATTTGAAATGTTTAATGTGTGTTTTTCCAGTTACCCGAAAAGCGTACAAAGACTTTTAGGTTATGGACGGTGAATAACCAAAGAACTCTCCATTGTGAATAGTTGCACTTGTTAAAGTGCCCCTTATTGAAAGACCACTGAACAAAAACTTGTTGGAGGTGGCCGAAGACGTGGTCCAACACTTGGATCATCTATGCCCTGCAGCCACCCCAGGGCCTCCGTGGAGGGTTTTGGACGGGTCCCTCAAATTACACCTTGTTTAGTGGAATGGACGCCTGGTTGCAGATTATACTGTAACCTATCAAAGACTGTAATGTTTGTAAATATTCTAATGTGCCTGTTATTGTTAATGCTATTGTTACTTTTGAAAAATATGTTCAGTCGCGGAATACTGAAATTAACTAGGGGGGAATGTGGCACCCCAGAGGGTCTGGTTGCCACAGTGGTATTGCTTCCCTCAAAAGAGGTAATGCCATGTCTGGAAGCAAGCAGGGGTTTCCTGGTCAGGAACATAACACATGCAACACATCCTGGCTCCAGACCAGCAAGGGGAGGATCCTGCCCTTGACAACTGGATCTGGAGGTGGGGTTAGCAGAGTCTAGTGTTAGGAGTTGAGTTTAGCACATCAAGGAGTGAGGAGCTAGGGACTGGAGCTGGAGATAGCTCGTCCTAGTCAGAATACACAGAGAACCGGACACCGGAATCCGAGGCTGTGGGGGATTCCAGACCCAGCCGCAGTAGGGCCGTAGGGCTGGAGATTGCAGGTCTCCTGGCCCCCATCAGACGCCCGGAGGCTCAGCAGCACCAAGGGACCGGTACCGCCAAGGAGGAGCGAGGCATCTACAAGGCCCGAGCTGCCAGCCATACGGGTGAGCACAGCACGTTACACTCAGGGACATGGGCTACAACACAGCTACAAGCAGAATAGCCAAAGAGTATAGTAAGAACGGCAGGCCTACAACTCCACCTGTCCAGGAGGTCTCTATGCTTGCTCCCAGACTGACCGGACTCTTATCACTAGCCAGTACTCCAGTCCAGGCCTGTTTAAAGTATCATCAGTAAAGACCCTGGGACTGCACTGCACGGACGGTTATTTCTGCACCGCGACACCCTACACAACCACCATCATCCACACACACTGCCCTGAAGCTACACTCTTCCTGTGGGGAGTTATACCACCTTAGCTGCCAAACCATCAGCTTCAGAGGACTGTTAGCCGCACTCCACAGGTGGCGTAGTCGGACATTATAAAACCCATATATATAAACTACCCTTGGATTGACCACCCTGGGTCACGGACCGGGTCACCGCCACAGTGACTACAACCCCCAGCATCTACAGGCCCAGCACCGGGTACCCCACGGCCCAGGGGGGCGCGTCACTTCCAGCACCGAGATTTGGTGGGAAAAAGTCAACTTGTGAATGAAGGAAATGTATTTTAAGTGACATGTTGCACTTCATTGACTTGTAAGCCTAAAGACGACTTTCAACCTGTTCTTCGATAGGTATCGAAGGGTAGACCTTGCCATTGTATAGCAAGACAGCCTTCAAACTTAAGACCGATGAATCAATCAACAGTCGCCATTCCCTTGGGTCATGGTCAACTCCAAGGACAGACTACAATCCAGTAATGTCACTGTAAAAAGTGAGACTGTCAGCTTCACTGAAATGTTTGGTCAAATCTTCATGACAACTGCGAAATACTGAAATTTTTGTTCCTGGCTGCAACAGATTCCACCCTTGCAACCTTGATCCAAGAAGTTCTGTCTGACTCTTGGATAAACCCAAATCTCTGACCAGATCGTTGAGTCTTGCTTGAGATATTAAACCTGGAGGAGTTGATATTGATGGTTCGAAATCTGAATCAGCAGCAGCTTCCATCTCTAATGAATCAATCGTCATTTCATCGTCATCTTCTATTCTCCACACTGGCGGTGATTTTCGAACTGGCAGGCTTTCATTGTGCGCCACTGGTCTAATTGCAGAAGGAAGGTTGGGATATTCAATAGAGATCCTGTTATTAGAATAAAAACTGGATACATTCGTCATGGAGAAGTAACAATCAGTTATATGGTCCTTCTGCTCCTTCCAGATCATTGGAATGGCAAACGGCATCAATGGTCGCACACCTTTCAGCAAAGACCTCAAACTCGTAGCGCAAGATGAGCAGCATATATGAGGAGCCCATGCTCTGTCTTGGTCACTAATTTTGAATCCAAAATATAACTAATACGCCTTCTTATCAACTGCAGTTATGCTCCTTTTCTGGGCTTTAAGGGTATAATCTCCACATATATAACAAAATAGGTCACTACTATTGCGACATTGACGCGACATTCTGCAACTCGTTTCTTATTAAACAGTTTTGCTCCTTATGAAATTTTCTGCAAAACAGAAGAAACACATGAAGACTACAGCATCGTTACTGCTGCTATTATATAATGTTACTTGGAAATAGGCCAAAGTCTGACAGTTTTGTCTGGGCATGCCTGAGAGTGCACAACTAATGCAATGCATGATTGTACAGAGCTTAAGTGCTGTATATTATAATAAAGAGAGTCTATATTATGAATTTCATTGGTTATTTCTCCAAAAATACACTTCTGAAATAAAAAGTATAATATAAGTGCCAATTTATTATGCACTATGTGCATTCCTTATTATAATTGTAAAATGAAAATATCTCAGAAATGGTATGTGCTACAGAAATTCTGATTACATTTCTGAAATCAGCGCCTCAAAATACATGAAGATAACATATTTTAAAACAGGAAACAGAAAAAAAGTTAACATTTGTTGACCAGTGTAATCTAATAATAACATAGTGTCAGAATATCATGTGTTTAGCTTACTTGACTTTACCTACAGACATTTTACATGACCTGCTGACCTCTAGGACTTAGAGAAGTATTGTTTACTTGACTTTCCAATGGAGATTTTATGTGACGACTTTAGGCAGTAGAGAAGTATTGTTTACTTTACATTACCTACGGCAATCTTAGGTGAATTGGCGTCCTCTAGGCCTTATAGTTAGATACTTTTTAAGATTGAATGCTTCACTTCCGCTTGTCCCTGGCAGGAAAAACACATGTAAAATCCGCATGCATTTTTTCTGCCAGGGAGATGCAGAAACGCTCAGGAAAAATCCGGATCATTTCTGCATCGTGGGCACTTAGCCTTATAGGCACTTTTGACAACAAAAATGAACAGGTCTTTAAAATGCTCAGGAAACACTGGAACATTCTACTATCTGATTAAGACATAATAGGGAGCATTCCAGAATTCCCGAGTGTCACCTTTAGAAAAGGACGGTCTGTTAGAGACCGCCTTGTTCATAGTCTTTACCAGAAACCGGACACGGGAGGCACATGGCTGGATAGAAAAATTTGTGGTTTCTTCAAATGTAATGACTGTAAAATGTGCGAATGGATGGCCCCCGGAAAGTTATTTGTAAGTGCTCATACAGGGAGAATTTTTTACCTGCGTGATTTTTCTAACTGTAAAACGGAAGGCTTAGTTTACAAAGCCACCTGCACGTGCCCACTTGAATAGGTGGGTAAGACATCAAGGGAATTCAGACGCAGAGTGGGGGAGCATCTAGGTGATATACGTCACACATGTGACACCCCGTTAGCAAGGCACATAAATGGGATTCATTAGGGCAACATTAAAGAAATGTCATTTAGTGTGATAGAAGTGGTTAAACGGAATATCAGAAAGGGGGATCATGACAAGCAAATACTCAAGAAAAAAAGTGAGTGAACATTTAGATTGAAAAGTGTTTCACCTACGGGCCTAAATGAACAATTATGATATGCCCCGTTTCTTTAGGATGAGATTTGGGCCGTTTTGCATTATGTGCAGTGGATGATGACCTTCTGATAAGTATTAGCTGCCATGTTCTTTGGGTTGTCCTTTTTCAGGATACCCTTATCATAGTATATTATTCAATCTTTACCCCCTGTTTTTGATTAGCCGAATTGTGAGATAATCTGTTTATATGATTATGTATACAAATTACGCAATGAACTTAAGGTCCATAAGTTTTGTTATGAGATATGTCTAATATGAACTTTTTGATGAGGTTATATAATGACCCTTTTTATATCTATGGAGGCCAGGGTCACTATAATACTGCCAGGGCTACTGTGTCATTTTCTGAATCGTCTGTATACTGTCAAGAGATGTGCCCCGTGCTATGTATGTTATATTTGATTTACATATATCCTGGGGCTCAGTAATTGGGTCACAGTATTAATTAAAGGTGGTATATATCCTCCTTTGGCTCTAGGTGTATCGAGTGTTGAACTGAGATAAGCTCCTCTCCCTCTCCCTGTTTTATTGTGGGAGTTCACCTCCGCACTGATGGGAGTGTGGACTGGAGGTTCGTATCCTGGTATGCGTTCCACATCTTGGAGCGCATGTCTAGTGACCAAGACAAAGAATGGGCTCCTCATATATGCTGCTCATCTTACGCTACAAGTTTGAGGTCTTTGCTGAAAGTTGTGCGACCATTGATGTCGTTTGCCATTCCAATGAACTGGAAGGAGCAGAAGGACCATATAACTGATTGTTACTTCTCCATGATGAATGTATCCAGTTTTTCTTCTAAGAACAGGAGGTCTATTGAATATCCCAACCTTCCTTCTGCAATTAGACCAGCAGGACTTGGTGTCCTCTAGGCCTTATAGTTACATACTTTTTAAGATTGAAGTTAGACATACAGTTAGGTCCATATATATTTGGACAGAGACAACATTTTTCTAATTTTGGTTCTAGAAAATGAATTTTGGACAATGAATTTTAAACAAAACAATTCAGATGTAGTTGAAGTTCAGACTTTCAGCTTTCATTTGAGGGTATCCACATTAAAATTGGATGAAGGGTTTAGGAGTTTCAGCTCCTTAACATGTGCCACCCTGTTTTTAAAGGGACCAAAAGTAATTGGACAATTGACTCCAAGGCTATTTCATGGACAGGTGTGGGCAATCCCTTCGTTATGTCATTCTCAATTAAGCAGATAAAAGGCCTGGAGTTGATTTGAGGTGTGGTGCTTGCAATTGGAAAGTTTTGCTGTGAAGTACACATGCGGTCAAAGGAGCTCTCCATGCAGGTGAAACAAGCCATCCTTAAGCTGCAAAAACAGAAAAAAAAACATCCGAGAAATTGCTACAATATTAGGAGTGGCAAAATCTACAGTTTGGTACATCCTGAGAAAGAAAGAAAGCACTGGTGAACTCATCAATGCAAAAAGACCTGGGCGCCCACGGAAGACAACAGTGGTGGATGATCGCAGAATAATCTCCATGGTGAAGAGAAACCCCTTCACAACAGCCAACCAAGTGAACAACACTCTCCAGGAGGTAGGCGTATCAATATCCAAATCTACCATAAAGAAAAGACTGCATGAAAGTAAATACAGAAGGTTCACTGCACAGTGCAGGCCACTCATAAGCATCAAGAATAAAAATGCTAGACTGGACTTTGCTAAAAAAACATCTAAAAAAGCCATCACAGTTCTGGAAGAACATTTTTTGGACAGATGAAACCAAGATCAACCTCTACCAGAATGATGGAAAGAGAAAAGTATGGCGAAGCATACCACATCATCTGTAAAACACAGCGGAGGCAGTGTGATGGCTTGGGCATGCATGGCTGCCAGTGTCACTGGGTCACTAGTGTTTATTGATGATGTGACACAGGACAGAAGCAGCTGAATGAATTCTGATGTATTCAGAGCCATACTGTGTGCTCAGATCCAGCCATACGCAGCCAAACTGATTGGTCGTCGTTTCATACTACAGATGGACAATGACCCAAAACATAAAGCCAAAGCAACCCAGGAGTTTATTAAGGCAAAGAAGTGGAATATTCTTGAATGGCCAAGTCAGTCACCTGATCTCAACCCAATTGAGCATGCATTTCACTTGTTAAAGACTAAACTTCAGACAGAAAGGCCCACAAACAAACAACAACTGAAAACCACCGCAATGAAGGCCTGGCAGAGCATCAAAAAGGAGGAAACACAGCGTCTGGTGATGTCCATGAGTTCAAGACTTCAGGCAGTCATTGCCAACAAAGGGTTTTCAACCAAGTACTAGAAATGAACATTTTATTTACAATTATTTAATCTGTCCAATTACTTTTGGTCCTTTTAAAAACAGGGTGGCACATGTTAAGGAGCTGAAACTCCTAAACCCTTCATCCAATTTTAATGTGGATACCCTCAAATGAAAGCTGGAAGTCTGAACTTCAACTACATCTGAATTGTTTTGTTTAAAATTCATTGTGGTAATGTCTAGAACCAAAATTAGAAAAATGTTGTCTCTGTCCAAATATATATGGACCTAACTGTAAGACCATCGAGTTCAACTTACAACTTACCATGGTGATCCAGGTCAAAAACCTCATGAAACAGCTGCTAATTGCCCCATATTAGGAGATAAATTCCTTCCCGAACCCACATACGGCAAGCAGACTAGTTCCCTGGATTAATATCCAGGAAACTAGTTATTCATATAACATTCGATAACATTATCGAATTTAGTATCCATAACCTGTCATATTATATCTCGCAAGAAAGGTATCCAGGCCCTCCTTGAATGTTTTTAGTGAATCTTCCATTACATCACCAAGAGACAAAGAGTTCCATAATCTCAGTGCTCTTATAGTAAAGGATCTGCATCTGGGATTATGATTAAATGTTCTTTCCTCTAGATCAGGGATGTCAAACTCAAACACATAGAGGGCCAAAATGAAAAACTTGGACAAAGTCGAGGGTCAACCATTATACAGTATAATAGGCCCCACATAGTCCTCCATTCAGAATAATGGGCCACTCATAGTCCTCCATACGGAATAATGGGCCCATATAGGGGTGGTGGTTCTGGTGTCGCGGGCCAAATGAAACCACCATGCGGACCAGATTTGGCCCACGGGCCAGAGTTTGACATGTATGCTCTAGATGTAGAGGATGCCCTCTTGTCACCATTGTAGGTTTAGGTTTAAAAAGATCATTATGCAGATATCTGTACTGTCCCTTCATATATTTGTAAATTTTACTAAGACCTCCCCTAAGCCTTTGTTTTTTTCCAAACTATTATAACCCCAAGTTTGATAACTTGTCTTAAAATTGCAGTTCACCATTCCCTTAATAACCTTTGGTCGCTCTTCTCTTCACCTGCTCTAGTTCAGCTATGTCCTTTTTACACTCTGGAGCCCAGACTGTACTGTACACAGTATTCTAAATGTGGCTGCATTAGTGACTTGTATAGCGACAAAACCATGTTCTTGTCACGAGCATCCCGTGGTTTTACCCAGTGTTTTGCCATTAAGTGCATAAATTAGACATTTTACTTCCTTTGCCCATGTGCATGACCACACATTTATCTCCTTTGAACTTCACTTGCCATTTTTCAGCCCAAGCCTCCAGCTTGCATAAATACTTTTGTAATATTAAATTATAATTTTCTGTGTTGATTACCTTGCAGAGTTTATTATGATCTGCAAATATTGAAATTCTACTCTGTATGCCCTTTATAAGGTCATTAATAAATATGTTAAAAACAAGAGGGCCCAATACTGACCCATATGGTACCGCACTGTTAACTGCTACCCAATTTGACTATGTTCCATTAATAACAACCCCCTCTAGATAACATGCATGGCCTTAACCTGATTATGTCTGGAACTTACCTCTTCATAGAAGCTGATCAGATTAGTTTGACAGGACTGATCACTCATAAACTGTTACAGAAGTATTGTTTACTTGTGTTTACTTATGGTGATCTTAGGTGAGTTGGTAAGTATTGTTTTCTTAAAGGGAATCTCTCACCTCGGTATCTGTTATTTTCCTGCTGATATGAAGGTAATCTGCAGATAAATAGTGTTACAATGCAGCTCGGACACTTTACTGAGTGTGCAGCTACTGGTAAAAAATGAACTTATTTCTTCACTTGAGCCACTGGCTTTCAGTTACAGATGCGCTGCAGAGCAGGCTGTCAATCAAAGTCCCAAGGTGTACTTATAGCTGCTGCTCACAGTTCAGTGCCTGTAATCGCTCCATGCAAGTTTCCATGACTGTAAGCCAGTGGCTCCTGGGAGGAAATAAGGGACAAGTTCCCTTTAACTTTACCTATGGCAATTTTAAAGAGAAATCTAACAGATTTAGGCAGTAATAATATGTGAGTATCAATATAATCCATCACTAACATCTGCCCATGTAGGACTAAGGATATAAGCGAACCATCATATAACAATAAGATAAAACGGGAAGAGCCAAAAGGCCCAAAATGATGATTCGAAAAATTGATTTTATCAAAATATATAAACTTTATTCTCAAAATACATACAGATAGGTAGGTGACTAGACATACACAAAAACTACAAAGTGTACTAAAATGACGCACCTAGTGGAAACAATCTCTCCATGGTCCTATGAAAGGTCATTAGGACTCCTAAGGGTAACCAGATATATAATGGTGGAAGGTAACATAACACACAAGCTATTATAATATCATGAAAGCAGTATATATATAATTCCTGTGTACACTGTGCACACATGCTGAGAATAGTTACCTGTAATTAGAAGGGCCACCCAGCGGTCACCACCACCCATGCGCCAACCCCAAGGGGTTGAGATTATTTCCACCAGGCGCGTAATTTTAGTACACTTTGTAGTTTTTGTGTATGTCTAGTCACCTACCTACCTGTATGTATTTTGAGAATAAAGTTTATATATTTTGATAAAATCAATTTTTCAAATCATCATTTTGGGCCTTTTGGCTCTTCCCGTTTTATCTTATGGCAATGTTAGATGACCTTGTGCCCTCTAGGCCTTATAGAAGTATTGTTTACTTGACTTTACCTATGGAGCCCTTAGGTGGCCTGGGTCCTTTAAGTCTTAGAGAAGTGCAAGTCCCACCAAATGCTATTAGGTCTTTAGCCATATCTGGAGTATGTTTTATTAGATCAGTAAAGTTCATTGAACTCCAATCAGTGTAGAGTAGAGTTGACCTAGATAGTTCATGTTAATGTTTAATGCGAGTATGCCAGCCTCATAGTAAGTACAATTTTATAGTTCTAATCAGTGATAAGATGGATATTTCATGCAGAAACTGGTGCCAAAATCAATTAGACCTATTGTGTTTGTAGCAATGTTGTTTGACATTCCTTTATGTTTTGTATTTCCCGGTTTATACTTCTATCCACCTCTGGCTTGGCAGGTATCTTATTCATGTTTCAAGGACATGTAATAATAAAGACATTAGATGGGTTTTCCTACAAACAAAGTACGTTTTAACCCCTTCCCGACCCGTGTCACAGCGTCTGTGACATGGAGGGATCGCGCCCCTGCAGAGCCTGTGAGCGGGGTCGCTCAGGTGTCACAGTTGCTACTGCAACTGGACATCCTGAAGTTGACCCCACGGGGGGTGGATTAACCCCCCCGTGTCTGGGACCCCTCCGATTGGCAGTTTCATTTTCACTTTTAGTGAAACTGCCAATCGGAATGAATTAAATATTTCACCAATGAAAATTGGTGAAATATTTAAATCTGGGCATGGCCTGATGCTTATAGCATCAGCCATTGGCTGGGGGGAGTGTCACCTCTGTCCCCCCCCCCCAGATCTGATTGGGGCTAGTGTCCATGTGACGCTAGCCCTCCAATCAGATGTGGAGGAGGATGTTCACTATGGCTAATCAAACTGCCCAGCTTTCCCCTCCGTGGAAGCTGAGAAGTTTGATTACCCACATCCAACGGCGACCCCAGACCCGCCAGAGACCTGCCAGAGACCCGCCAGCGACCCCCGCCGCCAGCGATCCGCCGGCGATCCGCCGCCGCTGTCACCGCTGGTAATTATTTCCCCCCTTGTCCGATTTCAGCCCCCACTTAGCCCCCCGACCACCCCTCCATCCCCTACCACCCCCCCCCTCCACCCCAGTCCAATTTCCTACCGCTCCCTCTCCCACATCTTCATCCATCGGCTGCTGCTCTCCTTCTGACAGCCGGTGTACGGTGATCACAGGCAGCAGCAGGCTCACTGTGAATCCCCTGCGCCTGTGATCACCGATCATCCCCCCTGTCCCAGTGATCATCCCCCTGTCCCAGTAATCACCCCCCCTGTCCCCAGTAATCACCCCCCCTGTCCCCAGTAATCACCCCTCCCTGTCCCCAGTATTCACCCCCCCATCCCCAGTAATCACCCCCCCTGTCCCCAGTAATCACCCCCTCCTGTCCTCAGTAATCACCTCCCCCTGTCCCCAGTAATCACCCCCCCATCCCCAGTAATCACCCCCCCTGTCCCCAGTAATCACCCCCCATCCCCAGTAATCACCCCCCCGTCCCCAGTAATCACCCCCCCATCCCCAGTAATCACCCCCCCTGTCCCCAGTAATCACCCCCCCTGTCCTCAGTAATCTCCCCCCGTCCCCAGTAATCACCCCCCTGTCCCCAGTAATCACCCCTCAGTCCCCAGTAATCACCCCCCCTGTTGCTGCTACTGCCGACTTCCTGCCCCCCTTTCTGCCCCCTCCTACGCCTCAGCGCGCCCCCTCCTGCGCACCGTGTGCCTGAGTGCGCCCTCTCCTGCGCCCCGTGTGCCTGAGTGCGCCCCCTCCTGTGCCCCGTGTGCCTGAGTGCGCCCCCTACGCCTGACAGTCCCCTACGCCTGACAGTCCCCACACGTGACTGCAGAAGGTTACACCAAGCACTCACACACACACACACGTACACTCACACTATAATAAAGTTTCGATTTTTTTTTTTTACACACGCACACAGCACACAAAATGTCCTGCCCGTCCCGCTCATCCTAGTCTAGGGCGTACTCAGCTGAGGAGGCTATGTCAGGTTGGTGTGTGTGTTGTAGTGTATGTGAGGTTGTGTGTGTGTGGTGTATACACTACACTATACCACACCGCACACCAACCTGACATACACTACACAATTTGTGAAGCACATGGGGGTGCTCACTATGCATCTAGATAAGTTCCCTGGGGGGGTCTAGTTTCCAAAATGGGGTCACTTGTGGGGGAGTTCCAATGTTTAGGCACACAGGGACTCTCCAAACACGACATGGTGTCCGCTAACAAATTGGAACCATGTTGCGTTTTGAGAGCCCCTGATATGCCTAAACAGTGGAGCTCCTCCACAAGTGACCCCATTTTGGAAACTAGACCCCCCAAGGCACCTATCTAGATGCATAGTGAGCACTTGGAACCCCCAGGTGCTTCACAAATTGATCTGTGAAAACAAAAAAGT
This sequence comes from Phyllobates terribilis, assembly GCF_046119375.1. Taxonomy (NCBI): domain Eukaryota; kingdom Metazoa; phylum Chordata; class Amphibia; order Anura; family Dendrobatidae; genus Phyllobates; species Phyllobates terribilis. Next base: position 797,256,945 of record NW_027362761.1, read on the forward strand.
ACTTTTTTTTCACAAAAATTTTCTTTTAGCCTAAATTTTTTAATTTTCACATGGGTAACAGGATAAAATGCATCCTAAAATTTGTTGGGCAATTTCTCCTGAGTACATCGATACCTCATATGTGGTCATAAACCACTGTTTGGGCGCATGGCAGGGCTCAGAAGGGAAGGAGCGCAATTTGACTTTTGGAGCTAATTTTCCATTCAAAAAGTGAAATGGCGCTCCTTCCCTTCTGAGCTCTGCCGTGCGCCCAAACAGTGGTTTATGACCACATATGAGGTATCAGTGTACTCAGGAGAAATTGCCCAACAAATTTTAGGATGCATTTTATCCTGTTACCCATGGGAAAATTAAAAAATTTAGGCTAAAAGAAAATTATTGTTAGAAAAATTAAAATGTTCATTTTTTTCTTCCATGTTGCTTTAGTTCCTGTGATGCACCTGAAGGGTTAATAATCTTCTTGAATGTAGTTTTGAGTAGCTTGAGGGGTGCAGTTTTTGGAATGGTGTCACTTTTGGGTGTTTTATGTCATGTACACCTCTCAAAGGGACTTCAAATGTGATGTGGTCACTAAAAAAAATGGTTTTGTAAATTTTGATGGAAAAAAGATAAATTGCTGATGAACTTTGAACCCTTCAAACTTCCTACCAAAATTTTTTTTTTCCAAAATTGTGCTGATGTAAAGTAGACATGTGGGAAATGTTATTTATTAACTATTTTGTGTCACATCACTCTCTGGTTTAGCAGAATAAAAATTCAAAATTTGAAAATTGCGAAATTTTCAAAATTTTTCCCATATTTTTGATTTTTTCACAAATAAACGCAAATATTATCGACCTAAATTTAATACTAGCATGAAGCCCAATATGTCCCGAAAAAACAATCTCAGAATCGCTAGGATCCGTTGAAGTGTTCCAGAGTTTTTACTTCGTAAAGGGACACTGGTCAGAATTGACAAAAATGCCAAGGTCTTTAGGGTCAAAATAGGCTGGGTCCTGAAAGGGTTAATCAATAGATCTTGGAATAGTAATACATTGTATAATTGGATATATTAAATAAAGTGATGCTGTGCTGAGATAATCTTATAAATGTGCCCCTGCTCTGTACTGTGTAATGGCTGTGTCTGACCGTGCAGGGACATGGTCTGATCATACCACATCTCCTGGGAAGGGGAGGATGCAAAAAAAAGTATACAGACAGGACAGCACAGGATCACAGATGATTCTTTCTGTGAGGTAAAACATTTTCCTGCTCGTTTAAAAATCATGTTCTTCGTAAAAAATAAGGATGGGTCCCCCATGCAGTGCATTAATTATTGGATTTTGAATAAAATCACAATGAAAGATCACTATCCATTATCACTTAAATCAAAACTCTTTGACCAAATCAACATTTTTAGTTTAGAAAATATTCAAAAATTAGAATTTAGAAAAAAATTAGATTTTCACAGTGCCTACAATTTAATTTGCAATTAGGCGATGATATTCAACACCTATGACTGTCATTATGAAGGTGTAGTCATGACTTATGTTATGCCCCAGCCCTATTCCAGGACTTGTGATTTCCTGTGCCAATATGCTGTAGAATGGACAACATCTTCATTTTCTCCAAGAATCTGAGCTCTCATCGTCAGCATGTCTGTCCCCTCTTTCATAGATTCCGGCAAAATATTTATATGCAAAATGCCTCTTTGATCACAAAGCTGATGGGTCTCCAATATGTAATTTGCTTGAAAGACTTACACATGTATGCTAAAAAGGTTTCATCAATTCTGGACTGGCGAGGATCCCTTCAAAAATTTCTTGTCTGCTACCATCAGTTTATCAAGAACTATTCCCAAATAGTTTCCCCTTTTACAACCCTTACTTGGAAGGGTGCAAATTCTAAGCACTGGACAGACACTGCAATTCAAGCTCTCAGTCTTCTCAAGTCTTGTTTCTTCTCTGCTTTGGTTCTACATCATCCAGATGTCAACAAGCTTTTTTTTTTCTTGAAGTATATACCTCCTTCATAGGTGTTGAATCCATTCTCTCTCAGCCTTCTTGTGAGCTTAGAAAGCATCCATGCAGGTTCTTTATCAAGAAATGATCCCCTGCTGAGCCAAATTATTCCATTGAAAATAGGGAACATGTTGTCATTAACCCCTTCACGATGCGACCAATTTCCTTTTTTGCTTTTTCGTTTTTCCCTCACCTTCCCAGAGCCGTAACTTTTTTCATTTTCTGTCCATATAGACATATGAGGGCTTGTTTTTTGCTGGACGAGTTGTACTTTTGAAAGGCATCATACATAGTGCACTGGAAAATGTGGAAAAATATTACAAGTGGGGAAAAATTGTGAAAAAAAAAGCAATTTTGACATTGCTTTTTGGGAATTATTTTTAAGGTGTACAGTTTGTGGTAAAAATGACCTTGCAATATGATTCTGCTTATCAGTACAATTACGGTGATACCAAACATGTCCAGTTTTTTTATTATTTGAGTGATGAAAAATATAGATGTTTGCAAAAAAAAAGAAAATGGGGGTTGTGTCGCCATTTTCCGACACCCGTAATGTTTTCATTTTTCGGTCGATGGACCTGCATGATAGCTTATTGTAGCTGTATGATAGCTTATTGTTTACGGGGTAGGATGTTTTTATTGATACCATTTGAGGATAGATGTGATGTCTTGATCACTTGTTACAGTATTTTTTTGTGGAATTGCAGCGATCAAAAAAGCATAATGGCGTTTTTTCCTTTTTTTTTTCGTTGGTGTTTACCGATCGAGTTATTTTTATATTTTGATAGATCGGACATTTCTGAATGCAGCAACACCAAACATGTAATTTTTTTAATTTCATTATTTTTATTTTTAATAGTGGGAAAAGGGATGATTTGAACTTTGAGTTTTTTAATTTTTTTTCATATTTTTAGAACATTTTTTTTTTTACTTTTCACTGTTCTTGTTATTCTTGAAGCTGCGATTATCTGATTGCTTGTCCTATATACAGTGATGTAACAGCATAGCTGTAAATAGCAGAAATCACGATCTCCTTTGAAGCCCGGACACAGATCTTCTACACCTAAACTTTGGAGTACAATTTGTCTCGAAATTTTGGATAGTCTTAAATTCATAAGATTTCATTGGACTTTTTCTCTACTTAATATCTTCAAAGTAATGGACAAACCAAGAGCATAAATTTAATCCATGGAACAATATCTTCACTTACTCTCTATTACTAATCAGAACCAATTGCTGGATTTCCTTTTGAGTCTCATGGTAAGTCTTCTTTTGCCACAGTTTTTGTTCGGATGCCCAGTCTTCACCTGCCTATGCATCTTAGAGTATACAAAGATATATATTTTTCCTGTAGCAAAGTGGTTGGGATTTATTGAAATCTAATGTCCACTGTACATTTTTTACTAAGCATAAACTTGCAGTAAATATGCATTTTACTTTCAGATTTTCCTCGTAGACTTGAATGATTGATGGAAAATCCGCAAATAAAAAGTTACGGTCATCTCTTTTCAACCACAGTCTTGTTTTCTTGATCATTAGAACCATTCCAAAGTCCTTAGGTTACTTACAAAACCTTGATATTTTGCATGTTTTGCTTTTTTTGTTAACCTTTTATCACTGTCAGCATCAGTAGGGTTTAGGAAAGTTCTGTAATCTTTTACACCACTACAATGGTCTACTTTAAGGGTAGGATTGCTTCCAAAGTACTGTCTGGCTGGAGTTTGCATACTGTCTAAACCTTTGTGTAGTTTTCTTGTTAGTTAAGTCGTTAATATATAAACCAATTTACACGTGTAATGCTTATTGCCTACACAACACGTGTACGTTTTGTGTACGAATGGGTTACATATGGTTAACAAACCCACCCATGTACAAAAGGGCAGTCTACTCACGTTTTTGCTTTTGTGTACTGGAGGGGTGGTGGAGAATTGTTCTGAACAGCAATACATATAAATACTACATACCATGTTTCACCAGAGAAAATGGTGTATTGTTTAAAACCGTTTTTTATTTTAAATGTATGTTTAATTAGTTTTTTTTATAATGCTTTCTTCAATTTCACATGTCACTATCTATGTTGTGTATTTAAAATTAAAAAAAATCAGAAATGGTGCCATTTTCACACTGACCACTAGGCTTCATACTTCGTGTTCTGTACAGAAGACTTTTCAGCAGTCTTATTATCATCAGAGACAGGAATACAATGAAAGGTATCACTTCTACATTCAGTAGATAACACAAGATCCACCATTCACAATAGGTGATTTTACAGCTCACCTCCTATTTTACTTGCACATTGACCATTGCCCTGGTCAGTCTATTGCTGAGTCAGTCTGTTCCTGCTGTTGTCCATGTGCTTAATGGGAAGTAGGAGTCTAATATTAGTTACGAGTGTGAAAATTTAATTTTACAAAGATATTGATATGAAATTAAGAAGTGAACTGATACCTATGAAGCCCTTCATAAATATCTATCTTTAAGCCCTAAACACTCTTGTAATTAGCTATATTATTACATTTTCTACACTTCTCCTTTCCTGCTATTTTCTACTCTACTTCCTGTGACATTTTGTATGAGCAGAGTCTCAAACAGGACGTCACAGGAGACTGGAGTTACACTCACTTCTCTGTAGCATCTATCGCTCCTCCTGTAACAGGATGTCATCAGGGGGTGGCACTTCGGCCATTTACCACAACTATTGTCACCGCCACCCCCTGATGACATCCTGGTTCAGTAGTGGTGATAGAGAAGTGACCACATTTTCAGTTGCCGCCACCATCACAGTCTGTGCTTCTAACATTGTGGTATGTCCCTGAAACAAATCTTCATCAGGAGGCTGTGTTAGAAGCAGTGTGAGTGACACCAGTGCCACCCCTCATGACGATTTATTTGAGGGCAGTGATAAAAGCTATGGCAAAGCGCTGTTGTTACTCACCATGCTTATAACACCGCCCTCAAATGAATTGTCATCAGGGAGCGGCGCTGGTGTCACTCCCACTGCTTCTAACACCACACTCAAGCGAATTGTCATCAGGGGTTGGCTCTGGTGTCACTCACACTACACCTATCACCGCTCCCTGATGATGATTCATTTATTTTAAGGGAAAAGACTGTGGTGTTAGAAGCAGTGACTGTGACTACGGTGACAAAAGATGTGGTCACTTCTCAATCACCTGTACTGAACCAGGATGTCATCAGGAGACTGCAGGGACAGAAGCTGTGTTAAGTGACCATAGCGCCAGCCACTGATGACATCTCGTTCCAGAAGGGGCGATAGACGCTGCAGGGAAGTAAGGGCAGCTCCATCCTCCTGTGTCCTCCCGTTTAAGACTCCTCTCAAACAAAATGTTACAAGAAATAAAGTAAAAAAAAACATAAAGAATGAGCAGGATAAGGAGAAGTGTGGGGAATTTCATAATAAAGTGTTTAGGGCTTAAAAATAGGTATTTATAAAGGACTTCATATGTATCAGACCAGCCCTTTTAAAAATAAAACTTCAACATTTTTTTAGAAAAGCTGACAAACAATTGGTCATTTTTTGATAACACATTCGCTTTAAAGGGGTTATTTGATTTTGACGATCCCCTTGCATAAAAAGTATTTGGACCTAACTATATCTCTACAAAGAGAAGCTGCCACTGTAGTGGATTTAACATGGTGATGTTTTTCATCGCCACCTATTCACTGGAATAAATGCCAGCCAGTTAATACTATCAACAACTGTACAGTACAGAGGTTTATCCAACAAAAACAACTGATTGCCGGTGGTTAGATAAGTGGCTTCAATGAAAGACAAGCATCTTTATACTGTCCTGAATTTGTAACTCCAGCAAGGTAAATACCCTTAACCATATATTTATAACAGCCTAGTTAAGACATTCTTGAATAATTGTAATCCTGCATCCTTTCATTTACGCACCATATTCTTTGGATTTTTAGGAGTGCAGCCAGATATCTTTCGACAAGTCTTCATCTATTGAAAAAGTAATATCTGATTTCCAAGCCTACCAATAATTCAGAAATGTATGTCAGCCAAGTGAACTAAGAATGTACAGAGATAAGGAGAAGGCTGCAGATGGAGATTAGAAAAAGAACTGTATGGTTGCAATTTTAACCAGTTCGCCCAAGTTTTTAAGAGTATTCTAGAAAATTTATCATAGACCATGGTTCATCATTTCGTCATGTGCAAAGAGCGTACCATGTTAATTTAACAGACAGGAATATGTAAGATATCGCCAGGTATTTGAGCAACTAGACCCAATAGGCTGTATAAAGAAAGTGGTTAGAAAGATAGGACACTCTAATTAACGCTTTATTTGTAGCTAAATGAGATCATGCAAGTGTAACAAGGTCATGCCCTATAAGGTCTGATACAATGATTGACTGCATTAAATATACGTATCTGATTTTTAATACAGTAATTGCTACTCTGTCCTTTCAGTATTGATTGAGTATAGAACAGATCGTAGAGTGCATGTAAATTATAGAGGACAAAGGGCATAGTTCCATTTTACAGTTGGCTCAATCATTTCTCGTTATGTATCTAATCCTAGATACGTAATTAAATTAATTTGCAATTTCTATGCGAAAACATAACCATGGATAGGAATTTTTAGTAGCTGAAAATATTAGTACTTTGAGGGAATTGTAATGCTTTAGTCGTGTTTTGTTATGTGGTTCCTTTGACCAGTTACTACATTTGTAGCTCAGTTTCTCCAGTTTTAGTCTGTAGATGACTGGAACGTATATGTTAGTGCACATGTGGTGCTCCAATTTAATTATATACATCTTCTGATATAGCCCTCAGGGTTGGACATGGGAACCATGGTGAAGGTGTGGGGGTTTGTGTTTGTATAATTATTATTATTTTTTTTTCTTTTACGCACTTATACAGTGCCATTAATTCCACAGCGCGTTACAGACAGCCTATATAGCAAGTTGGATATCATTTTCTGTGATTGCACTACATTTCCTGTGCTAGCCTTGTACTCCATCATGTAATGTAGCCTGGGGCGGCTTTCACGATTCTGATGACTACTTTAGGAAACAGACAACAAGCTTATTTGCAAACACTTAAGTGAAAGGTCAATGTAAAATAGAGTGGTTAGCTTTACCTACTTTATAAAGATGATACTAAGGAATAAGGTGAATTCAGTTTAAAGTGATGGCATATATCACTGGAGTCCAACCCCTTGGGCTCCCATCCATGTGAATGAAGGGGCTACACAAGTGAATAGGGCCAGCTGCAGTTTCCTGCACAGCTGGTGGCCAGGAGCACCGCTGTGTAGGAAAAACTAGCACTGCTGTCCATCATTCTCAGGATCAGTGGGATTCGCAAAGGTCCAACGTCCTCCAATCATAAAGTGATCAAGTAGTGGAGAACAGTGGGTAAATCTGCACTACCGGTTCTGTGTTTGCAATAAAGATCAGAACATTTATGTGGTTTTATTCTCAACGCAATTCGAAGTTAGCAAACTTCTTCATCAGGAGAATGATGAAGAAGTTTGCTAACTTCGATATGCATTGAGAATAAAACCACATAGATGTTCTGAAACCACATATGAGATCTTTATTGCAAACACAGAACCGGCAGCACAGATTTACCCACTGTTCTCCACTACCTGATTACTATGTTGGAATCTCCAACCTGTTGGGGTTACAGCAGCTGGTACTACTACCTTCAAAAGTGCTAACTTTTGCTGTGAGTCACACAACCTCACAAAGTGAGCAATTTCCCCATGCTTCTATCCTTCACTGATTCATCGGATAAGACGCTATTGCACTTGCATTGTCCCCCTTATTTTTCTATCAATCATAAATTGATGGCATATTCTAGTGATATACCATCACTATATAAGATGGATAAACCCATTTAAAGCTTGGAGATCTGTGAATGTAGCTCTTCACTATAATACAAACTATAGCTCGGATGCAGTACAAGTTAATGGGAGCCAGCCTGGTGGACTTCACCGACATGTCTGTCCTATACACAAGTACGGAAAGACCTGTCAAGCACGGGAACTACCCTAGGTCTCTTCTCACTTTTCTGCTCTTGTTTGCAAATTATATTTTATCGGACACACTGCCGGGTTTCAGTAAAGCGTAGATGTTTGTGATGAGGAAGGCTGTTCCTGTTTTCTGCTGCCCACGGTTCCGGAATCAATAATCACCTGACAAGTTCCCCTTTTTTACAATTAAAAAAACTGTAAAAAGAGTTTCAATGGTAGATCCATGTTTTTGGTTTCATTCATTCTGATACCCCAAAGGTGTGGTCATGAATATGTCTATATGTAATGTGATATGAATAAGGAATTCTGGATTCTTAGTAATTCCCTCCAGATAGATCCTTATAACCTTAAGTTTTATCTTCCTTTAGGCTCTATTTATTTTAACTTATCTCAATGTCATTATGAGATTGTTCTGGACTGAGGTCTAAGGGGTAACATTTCTCCTTATGGAGAGTGACACACCAGCTCTGGCACGTCAAGGTAAGGAGGCTTATTCGCCATGCATAATTTTCAATTATGAGATTGAAAATCAAATAGACTACCAAATAATGGAATTCATTACAGAAACTAGAAACAAGTATTTTCCATACTCCACAAAATGTTCTTCATGTAGCCATACTCTGGTTAATAAAATAAACATTACCCATGTCCTGTTTTTACCTTTTACCTGGCTAATAATAAAATCTGTACCTTGACTGCCCAATCTACTCCGACTCCCAACACTTTCTAAATTTGCCAACAATTTGCCAAATCAGAACATATTTTGTTACGTGAATCAAGAAAACATAAAACTCTAAATTGTTGCACCATTGTATACTTAATCTCTTACCTTAAGGAATTCGTTCTCTGTGGCAAAACTAGTGATACATGTAACTTATTAGGACGGAAAACAACTCCTCATTTCCGAGGGGTATTGCTGCTTGTTAGTTCAGAAGAATGCACTAAAAGTCTGTGCACATCACATATATAATAAAGTATGACGAAGTTCAAAGTACACAATTTGGTTTAGGTCTGTTCAATTACAGGAAGACGTGCAAACGAATGTACAGTTTACGAAGGAGCCGCATTTAAATAGGACATGAGATTGCTTATTAACTGTTCACAGGATGAAGATTGTGCTGAGGCAAACTCATAACTTTCCTGAACTTTGAGTTCATTCCTTAAGCGCTAGTTTCCGTTGTCTTGGACCTTGGAGGACTAGGTCTGTGTCCTGAAGTATCAGCCAACTATTGATCTAGTCCTGTGCTCGTATATTATCTCTTCATTTTCAAGGCTTCTAAAGCTTTTACTTGTATAAAAATAATAGTTATGCAACAAAACATAACGCAGGTTAAGACATTTCTTATTACACTTTGATATGCTAATTGTCTCTTCAGAGAGGAAGAGAACTAGAACTCTAGTGCCACCTAGAAGAAGTAGCAATCCTAAAAGTTGTTGGAGAGTCAATAGTGACATTTAGGATTGCTACTTCCTATAGGTGTCAATATAGTTCTAGTTCTCTTCCTCTCTGAAGAGACAATTTGCATATTTCCCAGAGGATCATTGCTGCTTAAGTCTCCTCACCTTGACATGCTTAACATGTCACTCGCCACAAGGAGAAACGTTACCCCTTGGATACTGTGATATGTTATAATTCTTTGTTGTCATTTTTATTAAACAATTCCTTTAACTTGGATATCAGTTTGACAAACTAATTATTATGGAGTGGTTATGTTGTAGGTTGGTTAAGTGGCTGACAGACATCTTTGCATCTCTTGTCCTGAGACTAAAAAACTTGAAAGTTCATGATCTGCAAAGATGGTTGATCTAATTCCTTCCAGTAAGGCAAAACGAGAACATTTTGGCCGACCCTTATAAATATTAGATTAATGGTAGATAGGATCTGCTAACTCAAATCTAAGATGTCTGTAGGGCTCTAAAAGGATATGTCACCACATTTTTCTTCCCAATTAGTGCAAAAGTCAACACAGCCATGTATTCTGAAACAAACACTGGAAGTAGTACATGTCGTACTGAAAGGTTTAGGGACCTGTTGTAAGATGTTGCAAGACAGTATTTGAAATTTCTCATCTTTTGTTGTGAGTGGAAGCATCCAGAAGCAATTACAGATCATACATACTCACAGAGTGGGTCTGCCAAGTGCTGAAACGTATGGGACATAAAAATTACCTTTTTCTCTGTTGCATCACTCACGGCAGGGTTCCACATTGTTTCTGGAAGTGACATTAGTACCAGAACTCTGCATCAGGAGCTTGATGAAATGGAATTCCAAGATCGCCATAAGCAATGCCAAGTTTCGGTCATAGAGATATGAATCACAATCACGCAGTCACTGGACTCTTGAGCAGTGGAGAGTGTTGTAAGGAGACATAAATCATATTTCACTATCTGGAAGTTTCAAGAAAGAATCTGGGCGGATGCTGCGTGAATTCTACCTACCAGAATGTATAATGCTTAAAGGGAATCTGTCATCAGGATCTTATACTCCAAACTAATCGCATATAAGTAAAGGTGCTTTAATGATGATTAAATCCTTACCTTTCTTATAGAAATCCATTTTGTTATTTTAAAGAAATCCATGGTTGAAAGTATATTCTAATGAGTTGCAAGTATAGTGGGTGGGCTCTCCTGCCTCTCTCCCTATTTCCCACCCGCTGTCTGACTCCTGTCCCTGGATCACTCATGTTTTCATGACCTGTCAGTCAGAGACTGAGGGCAGGCAATGAGCAGGGCAGAGAGATAGTAGATCTATAAGTGCCACCTACTTGCAACGCATTAGCATACTATTTCAACTAAGGATTTCTCTAAAAGAGTAAAACAGTAAAATTAAAAATCTATGAAAATGAACAAATGAAAGTCAGACATTGCTTTTCAACCCTGCTTCCACAGAATTAAAAAAAAAAATGAAACTCATGAAATAGGCCTGAACAGAAATGATGGTAATCTTAACTTAATATTTTGTTGAACAACCCTTTGAGGCAATCACTGCAATCAAACGATTCCTGTAACAGTCAATGAGACTTCTGCACCTCTCGACAGGTATTTTGGCCCTCTCCTCATGAGCAAACTGCTCCAGTTTTCTCGTGTTTGAAGGTTGCCTTTTCTATACAGCATGTTTCAGCTCTTTCCAAAGATGCTCAATAGGATTTAGTTCAGGGCTCATAGAAGGCCACTTCAGAATAGTCCAATGCTTTCCTCTTTGCCATTCTTGGGTGTTTTTAGCTGTGTGTTTTGGGTCATTATCCTGTTGCAAGACCCATGACCTGCGACTGAGTCCAAGCTTTCTGACACTGGGCAGCACATTACTCTCTAGAATCCCTTGATAGTCTTGAGATTTCATTGTACCCTGCACAGATTCAAGACACCCTTTGCCAGATGCAGCAAAGCAGCCCCAGAACATAACAGAGCCTCCTCCATGTTTCACAGTAGGGACAGTGTTCTTTTCTTGATATGCTTCATTTTTCCGTCTGTGAACATAGAGCTGATGTGCCTTGCCAAAAACTTCCATTTTTGTCTCATCTGTCCATAGGCCATTCTCCCAGAAGCTTTGTGGCTTGTCAACATGCAGTTTGGCAAATTTTCAGTCTGGCTTTTTTATGATTTTTTTTCAACAATGGTGTTCTCCTTTGTCGTCCCCCATGAAGTCCACTTTGGATCAAACAACAATGGATGATGCGATCTGACACTGATGTTCCTTGAGCTTGAAGTTCACCTTTAATCTCTTTAGAAGTTATCCTGGGCTTTATAACCTTTACCTTTAAAATGCTTGTCTATAATTTTCTTTCTAATCTCCTGAGACAACTCTTTCCTTTGCTTCCTCTGGTCCATGTTGAGTGTGGTACTCACCATGTCACCTGACAGCACAGTGAGTATCTGTAGCCCTATATACAGGCCCACTGACTGATTACAAGATTATAGACACCTGTGATGCTAATTAGTGGACACAACTTGATTTAACATGTCCCTTTTGTCACATTATTTTCAGGGGTACCATCATTTCTGTCCAGGCCTATTTCATGAGTTTAATTTTTTTTAAAATTCTGTGGAAGCAGGGTTGAAAAGCAATGACTGACTTTCATTTGTTCATTTTCATAGATTTTTAATTTATTACTTTTGTCAGATTCAGGACCTGTCGGCTCCCTGCGCTGCTATACATGCCGCCACCAATCAGACGCCGAAAACTGACGTCGGCTTGCTAGTCACGAGCGGCGCATGACAGTGACGTCATGCGCTGCTCGTCTCACGCTGAAGTCAGCTGCCGGCTACAGAAGAGGACATTGCACGTCATGGGAGAGGAAGTAAAGAGAATAATTTATTTTTTTTATGTTTTGGAAAACAGACAGACGTTATACCATGAAGAGACCCATGGGGTCATTATACAAGGAAGAGGTCCAGAATGAGGGTCATTATACCAGAATGTGGTCCAGGTTGGGGGATATTAAACAAGGAAGGAACCCAGGATGTGGGTCATTATATCAGGATGCGGGTTATTATACCAGAATGGCGTCCAGGAAGGAGCCCAAGATGGGGGTCAATATACAAGTAAGGGGGCCAGGATGAGGATCATTATACCAGGATAGGGGTTATTATACCATGAAGGGGCCCAGGATGGGTGTCATTATACAAAGAAGGGGCCCAGGATGGGGGTCATTATATCAGGATGGGTATCATTATACCAGAATGGGGTCCAGGATGGGGGTTATTATACCAGGAAGCGGCCTAGGATGGGGGACATTATACCAGAATAAGGGGCATTGCTACAGAAAGGGGCCAGGATGGATGACATAATTATAGTAATGGGCCCAACACAGGGGACATTATACCAAGGAGGAACCCATGATGGGGACATTAGTACGGGAAAGGCCCAGGATGGGGGACATTATAACTGGAAGAAGCCCAGGACAGAGGATATTATAGCAGGAAAGGGCTTAGGATGAGAGACATTATTACAGGATGGGAGCCATTATTACAGAAAGAGGCCCAGGTTGGGGGACTTTATTACAGGAAGCAGAAAGGATGGGTACATTATTACAGAAAGAAGCCAGGAGAGGGGAAATTAATACAGGAAGGTGCCATGATGTCCTCATGTTTTTATAGAATGTTTTTATAGGATCTAGAACACTACAAAGGCCCTTAGATCTGGCCAACATGGAGATTGGGTCCCAAGTTCAAATTTTGCACCAGGGCCCATGGGACTCTAGTTACGCCACTGACTATGATCATCCAGAATTATCTCTCCCCAGTCAATTTTCTGTTGGAACATTAGGAGAAACGATTTGACCATCAACATAACAAACTTGCAGATCAGGAAGACATTTGAAAAAGAAACCCCTAAAGAGTGGGCTTACTCAAATTGGCAAGCTGACAAAAGCCTAGTAAATTCGACTTAGCAAATAACATTTTTAGCTGACAATAGTCCACAGTCGGGCCACCGCAACAAAATGACGGTCAGTCAAGATGATCAAAATGATCAATTTTGTCCTCTTTTATGTAATTTGTATGGGCATCTGATTAGGAAAAGGCTCAGCTTTGAAACGATCGCTTCTCTGTGGATGGAAAAATGTTCATGTCTGGAAAGTTGTGATGTAAAATCTTCACTTCTTTTCTATTTCCTTTTGGATTTTGCTGCTTTCTCCATAGTAGTTAAAAGGTTTCTCTAGGTTCCAGTCAAAACAGTTGAGTAGATGGCAGACTTGAAGATAAAGAATAAAACATAGGTACATTTAGTTCTATATGTGCCGAATTTCTTCACTCTGAGGTCACTTTAGGAGACTAATGATATTATTTTATGGAATTCAGGTGAGCCATAAATACAGGTCAATAAAGAATGCAAGTTGCAGATTGCTTTATCTTACATTTACTAATCAAGGTATTAAGCAACATATAAGTATCATAAGTAACTGTGGTGTTGGAAAATCACTACATAGTGCCAACTACATTGTAAAGCTTCATTTTCACTTGCACGCACAGATTGTACGTATGCATATCAAGTACTGTCCTGACAAATTTGTGCAATAATGTCCCAAAGCAGGGCAGTAAAGATAACCATCATTTAACCTACAGTGCACTCAGACCTTATTTAAGTACCGGTATGTCAAATCTTTCTTTGCCCATTGTGGACTTTTATAATTTTTCTTTTATAAACTGCTCTTTTCTTTCTTTATATGCCAATATATTATGCATGTGATTATTAATGTATTAGTGTACTGTACTTGTGTAGTTGGGACCCCCATAAGTCTAAAATTTATTACCTATGTTTATCACCTATGATTGTAGCTGGAATTAACCTTGAAATTTTAACTCGCTGAATTGCAAATTAATAACATTTTTTCAAAGTGACATATGACTACCCTGGTGAACCATAACTGAGGCCAAAATAAAGCAGAGAAACACTCACAGAACCTGTTTTACTAAGTTGGCTGGTAATAAAGAGATATTCCCATAATATTAAAGGAGTAGTCTCATTTTATTAAATTGCTTTAATTAGTTAGACAGCATGAAAGTAGGTAAGTTTGCAATTGACTTGCTTTTCTATCTGCTATCGTTCTCTGCTGTGAGAGCTTTTAAGGGCATCTGTCACTAGGGTCAACAAGCTGTCTATATGGGTATGAAGGTCATGGAAAGTCGAATGAAATGATACCTTCATATCTGCAATCCAATGAATAGTTCCCAAGAAATCTATGTTTTTCATATATGCAAATGAGCTGAAAGGATTTATGGGCCAGATTCAACTTTCTATGACTTGCATGCCCATATGGACAACTTAGGAGAGTTGATCCTACTGACAGATGCCCTTTAATCTTACATCGTGTACAGCTTATTTCCAAGGAGCTCATGCACCAGAGCCTGGCAGAGTTTGCACAGTAGTTACATACCTGGAGAGGAATCAACATCGCAGTCATCTCTCTCCAGCCCATTGATTGCTATACAGCAGTCAGCTGTTGCTCCTTTCCTCTAAGCTCCTGAGCTGTTATCAGACTTGTAAAATCACCAGATCCTGGCCCCCACCATTGGCAGCTTCCAGAGCAGTTCACCTAATCATGAATTTCTTTAGTGAAATGCACTGTTATCACTATATGCAGAAATGGTGATAACAGTGTAGACTCCGAACAAGCACTGATAGACCCTTAATGTGTAGTACCGGTTTGTGTCCTGGGGAAGAGGTCTGAAATGACTTTGGAGCGCGTTGACTAGAGAACCTGAAATAAAAATTTCATTTGGATCTTCATTGTCTACCAGCAACGCCGATAAACCACATTGGCTCCTTTTTTTTCTCTTTCCTGGTCGGAAGACCCATGGATATACAGCAGCTGTTTTCATGCTTATTCATGGTTGTGTGTCACACAGCCTTATCAGGTTAGCATATCCTTTATTTGCATTATTGTTATTCTCAGATAAGACCCTATTTGCACTTTTATTTTGCTCCTAGTTTCTAGTATATGCTACTGATATTCCACTACTTTATAAGATGGGATTAATCATATAAGTACAAGAGTAAAATTGCAAAAAATTAAAACACTTCGCTACAATATTGGGTAGAAATGGGAGAGAGCTCACCACCTAATACAGGTAAAGGATAATGTGAACAGAGTGCTTGGATTCCAAGTAATTGGTCCAGTAGAAAATCAATAGTGAAACACCAGGTGTCACTCTAAACGTCACAATTTAGATGAAGTAAAGTAGAAAATCCAAGTGACAAGGTACCATAACCGATAAAATGGTATATAGTGTAGATCCACTAGACTGGACAAGCAGTGAAAAGGCATTTATTATACTCACAAAAGTAATTAAAACAGGGCTTAAAAACAAATGCATGGAGCAGTCCACCTTCTGTCAGATGTCAAATGTATAGCCTAACCCAGGGTTTAGCCTTACAAATGACGGCTTTTTCTGGGGTGGATCCAATTTGCATGAATTTCATCACTGCAACTCATAATGCAACTTAGTTTTCATGGAGCCGATGTGCCTATATACCCTCCCAACAATGGCCAAGAATGCTCCTAATGAGATGGCAGATGTTGCCCTGGGGAATCTCCTCCCAGACCTGAATAAGGGCACCAGTGACCTCCTGGAAGATCTGTGGTGCTACTACATAATGCCCCAGAGGTTCACAATTGCATTTCGGTCAGGAGAGTGTGATGGCTAGTCAATGGCATCAATGTCATCAAACAGGAACTGCCTAAACACTCTGGCCAGATAAGGCCATACATGTCCTGAACCAGGAGGAAATGAAAGCCCACTGCATCAGCACAAGGTCTGACAATGGCTCTGAATATTTCATCCCAGTAGCTAACGGCATTTAGGGTTGGCTACCATGTGGAAGTTTGTGTGATCTTTGAATGATATTTCTTTTTAGGCCATCATTGTTCTATCACCTAACCGGTCACGCCAACGATCACCTCCACATTCTTTTATGTCTATGACATTTTGTAGGGCTCTGCCAGTGCTGCTCCTATTTCTCCTTGCTCAAGAGTGCAGATATCCGTCCTGCTACTGGGTTGATGCCCTTCTATGGTCCAGTCTGGCCCATGCCCTGGTTATTGCTCCATGCTCTTTAAACTGTGCTGGGAGACACCAAAAACCTCCTTGTGATGGCAATTATAGATGTGCCATCCTGGAGGAGCTGGACTACATATGAAACTTTAATGAGCTGTAGGTGCTGCCTTATGTTACCAGAAGTGACAAGGATACTAATAAAACACAAGCACAAAGACGAATAACAAAGCAGGTGAAATGGATTCTCAGTAGCTTATGCTTCCTTAGGGTGGGACCAGATTGTGGAGCAGGCATCATGCAGCCGAGACTCTTCCTACCGCGACAGCCAGGTGCCTTATGATTTTTTTTTAACAATGAAACGATAGTTGAACTTTAATTTTTAAACCTTTCCAAGATTTTCTTGCAAAACACAACTTTGTGTGTACAAAGACATACAGATATGGCACTACTTGCCATGTCCTATGCCTTATTTAAAGTATGTTAAAAATTGACCATTTCTTTGTGTCATATGTTAGGTAAAAGTCCATGTCTGGATGGATGTGCATGATTTGACATGTACAAACATCTATAGGTTACTTTACATTTTCCTTTACTTTTGTGCTACGCTTCAAACCAGCTTGACATACTATAAATGGTAAAAGTAGAGCAGAGAGGATGGTTGCTTGTAAACTAACTTATCTTATAAGCAACATAAACATAGATGTTAGTGTAGCACCCTGAGGATTCGGCTGCTACAGGGGTATTGCACCTCAACCCAGAGGTGTGATATTCCACTCCCGGGTAAGGATGGAGTGTGGGACTGAGTCCAGAAAGCTGCATGCACTACACACATCCCATTTCCGAGGAACAGACCAACGGTACTCCCACTTAGAAATGTGCAGGTACGACCGAGTCTGTTCCTGGCTGGAGTGGGAGGGGGGTGGTACATCCCAAGTAGTGTAGGGGCAGATAGGGGGAGCAGCCTGGGTAAAGATAGGAGCTCATTGGGTGCTGGTCACCTGAGCTCACACATAGAGGGAGTATTTAAGGTGGGCACCATCTAAGATCAGGGTCAGTCTGAGAGAAGTCAGAGGAAGAGGAGCAGAGCAGTCCCAGAGAGAGTGAGAGAGGAGAGCCAGAAGGACCCAGAGAAAACAAGCAGGAACTCTGAGAACCCATATACAAACCGAGGGTGAAGAGTTGGCAAAAGGGTACCGGATCCCAAACTGGTGGGGGCTCAAGCACACCCCAGCCAGAGACCGGAGGCCGTGGGCAGGATCTGCCACGGCCACCCACCACATCCACCCTGAAGGCAAACCACGTGTAGGGTCAGGGAACCCAAGGCCAAGGGTTTCCCAACAGAAGGCCCGAGGGAGCTGGACTTAGGTGGATCCCTGGTGGGGACGGCCAGAAGACAGGACAGGAAAGAGGGCTCAGGGTCACGCTCCGGACTTGCTTGGGGGTTGGCTGAATCCAGGACCTGGTGGACGCAGCACGGCTCGGGTGGTCACTTGAAGCTGGAGTGACCGGAACATCAGCAGTAAGTAAATACCCTAAACTGCACAACCCGACTCTGTCTTTAATTACCATCTATGCTGCACCACCACAACCCCCATCCTCTGCACCTGACCCCCTGAGGCTATACCCCACCCGTTGGGGGTTATACTATCAAAAGCTGCACCAACACCATCAGCCTCAGCGGACCCTGCTGCAGCGGCGGCCGTAGTGACCGCAATACAACGGGTGGCGTAGTCGACATAAAGAACTTTATAACATCTGTAGGACTGCCACATACTCTGAGCTTGACACCCTGGGCACGGACCGGGTCACAGCCACTCGGAAGACTACAACCCCCATCTGATCCGGCTCCGGGTATTCCCCTAAAGAATATGGCCCAGGGGGCGCGTCAACTTTGGCGTAGTCGGCAGGATCACGTGCCCGCAACACCCGGGTACTGCGTGCCTGAAGAAAAGAACAAGTTTACCTCAAAAAGAAGTCTCCCGCCGGTTCCGGAGGGTCCCCGCCATCGGACTCCATCACAGATCGATTCCTGCCGGTTGTCCGCCATTAACAGCTTTTTCCCGCCATCTGCAGAGTTTCCCGCCACTGGGAGACGATTCCCGCCATTTCCAAAGGTTTCCCGCCTTGGAAGAGCGGACGCCATTATGGGCGTGCCAGAGGGTGGTGAGAGGCCGCCTCCCATCGTGGGCCAGGACCGAAAATGGCGCCAAAAGTGGAAACCGCCCCCACCAACAGAGACTGTGATGCTAGAGGTGTCTGTCAGCGTGAAAGAACTGCCCCTGGAGCTGACAATCACCAAGTGGCCCCGGGACCGCCCTCGAAGTGGGAGGACTGAGGAGAAGAGAGCAAAGATGGGTGTCGCTTGGAGCAGTCTGGAGAGAGCGCACCCGGAGACAAGAAGCCTAGAGCTGAGTCCAGAAGAAGCTTACCCGGAGATGGGAGAAGAGCAGAGCAGCACCGGCCCGCTGGCCAGGAGCCTGCTGGAGACAACAGAAGGAGAGCAGAGCAGCACCGACCCGTTGGTCAGGAGCCTGCTAGAAGCAACGACCCCACTAGGCCTAGTGGAGGTCTTGGCACAGCTCCCCCGAGATCGGGAGTGTGCGCAGACTGCGCTGGAGGGCCTCGCACGGAGGATGGCCCGGGTGCAACGAGAGACGGCGGAGTGGAGCCGTGAGATGGCCCAGCGGACCGAGACTCGTCAGCGGAGCACGCCACCCGAGACGAGGAGACAGACCGCCTCTGAGGATGGCGCAGGAGGACTGAAGGCCGGAGACGGCGCCGAGAAGGGAGCCGAACGAAAGGAGGCAGGTAAAGGGGACGTCTCTACCCCAAACCGGGAAACCGCGTACCTGCCCCAGCTCCCCGTCGCAGAGCCCGAAGTACCCCCTGCCGTGCCCGTAACCGCAACGTCACCGCCACAGACTAGGCCTCAACCGGAAGCCGCAGCCGCGACCCCTGTGACGTCATACGCCTCGACCCCGAGCGTGACCAAGCAGGAAGTACCACCAGCCTGGTCGCAAGGCCTAGTACCCCCGGGCGCCGCAATACCAACAGCGCCCCCTACCTCCGCGGAGCCACCGGCCTGGTCGCAGGGCCAAGTAGCCCAGGGCGCCGCCGTCCTTACGGTGCCCTTCACTTTCCAGGTGCCCCAGGCCTGGCCGCAAGGCCTGGGCAACCCGGGCGCCACCACCACCGCGCCCATAAGACCAAGAGTGCCGCATCTGGGAGAAGATCTGTTCGCCCAACATACGTGCCCGGATGGGCAGCCCTTTATATGGCCACCGGAGTTTCACCATCCCCGACTCCGGAAAGAGAGACCCCTAGATGAACCCCTGATTCTGGTTCCAAAGCCCGTAAAAAGGACCTCGCCCCCGCTAGAGGAGGCACAGTTTGAGTGGGACCCCACCGGAGAAGATCTCATGGGGTTCACTCAGGAGACCCGGGCAGCTGCAGCGGAGCGTGCAGAGTGCTGCCGGCAGCAGCTCGAGGTCTTTGAGAGGGAGCGGAGAGAGAGGCGGGTCCGGGAACAACAAGCCCAGATAAGGAGCGCGGAGCAGAAGAGCCGGGCCAGGAGGAGTCCCCGTGCAACCCATGGTCCCCCTTCCACCGGGACTGTGATCAAGTTTAATATGCAGCACGGGTGGGGCTTCATCCGAGATCACCGCACCCCAGGCGACGTCTTCGTGACCAGGAGAGACGTTGAGTCCCACCTACCGGAGGGACACAGAGGTCGTGACCTGTATATAGGGGACGAGGTCACCTTCACCCGGCACAAGTGTGCCAAAGGACCCTACGCCCTCCATGTGCATCGCCTGACGGAGGAGGAGCTGCGGTGTGAGGAAGAACAAGAGGACCCGGACGGGCCTGAAGCTAAAGGTAACCGCAAAGAAAGAGCAGGAGGACGTCGTCGTTGAGTACGGCAGAGTAGAAGCTGTATATAGTTACCCGTAGGGGTACCAAAGAAACTGTTGCTGCTATTATAGTCCCCGTTGGGACCAGCAAGTGTGAACTGTTTACCCGTTTATTCCTTAAATCCCACTGACCGAGGACTGAGAGCGGTCATTCCTCCCTAATACCTGGCCGAGGACTGAGAGCGGCCATATCCCTTGTATATAGTTGCGCTTCCTAAAGCGCCCCCTACCGGTTTTATAGGAAAACCATTTTTTTTTCTAGAGAAACTGTTGCACTTTTCCCGGGCACACGTTGCACAGTGTCCGGAGGAGGAACCAGAGACAAGAGAAGTCTACGAGAATGTTAATATGAAAAGTTTATTGCTGCTAATATATGTTGTTTTATATGTTTTATATGTTTATGAAAAAAAAAAAGAAAAAAAAATTGTATGTTTGTGGATGTTTTATATCTTACAGCCCGAGGACGTGCTGTGATTTACCAGGGGGGAATGTAGCACCCTGAGGATTCGGCTGCTACAGGGGTATTGCACCTCAACCCAGAGGTGTGATATTCCACTCCCGGGTAAGGATGGAGTGTGGGACTGAGTCTAGAAAGCTGCATGCACTACACACATCCCATTTCCGAGGAACAGACCAACGGTACTCCCACTTAGAAATGTGCAGGTACGACCGAGTCTGTTCCTGGCTGGAGTGGGAGGGGGGTGGTACATCCCAAGTAGTGTAGGGGCAGATAGGGGGAGCAGCCTGGGTAAAGATAGGAGCTCATTGGGTGCTGGTCACCTGAGCTCACACATAGAGGGAGTATTTAAGGTGGGCACCATCTAAGATCAGGGTCAGTCTGAGAGAAGTCAGAGGAAGAGGAGCAGAGCAGTCCCAGAGAGAGTGAGAGAGGAGAGCCAGAAGGACCCAGAGAAAACAAGCAGGAACTCTGAGAACCCATATACAAACCGAGGGTGAAGAGTTGGCAAAAGGGTACCGGATCCCAAACTGGTGGGGGCTCAAGCACACCCCAGCCAGAGACCGGAGGCCGTGGGCAGGATCTGCCACGGCCACCCACCACATCCACCCTGAAGGCAAACCACGTGTAGGGTCAGGGAACCCAAGGCCAAGGGTTTCCCAACAGAAGGCCCGAGGGAGCTGGACTTAGGTGGATCCCTGGTGGGGACGGCCAGAAGACAGGACAGGAAAGAGGGCTCAGGGTCACGCTCCGGACTTGCTTGGGGGTTGGCTGAATCCAGGACCTGGTGGACGCAGCACGGCTCGGGTGGTCACTTGAAGCTGGAGTGACCGGAACATCAGCAGTAAGTAAATACCCTAAACTGCACAACCCGACTCTGTCTTTAATTACCATCTATGCTGCACCACCACAACCCCCATCCTCTGCACCTGACCCCCTGAGGCTATACCCCACCCGTTGGGGGTTATACTATCAAAAGCTGCACCAACACCATCAGCCTCAGCGGACCCTGCTGCAGCGGCGGCCGTAGTGACCGCAATACAACGGGTGGCGTAGTCGACATAAAGAACTTTATAACATCTGTAGGACTGCCACATACTCTGAGCTTGACACCCTGGGCACGGACCGGGTCACAGCCACTCGGAAGACTACAACCCCCATCTGATCCGGCTCCGGGTATTCCCCTAAAGAATATGGCCCAGGGGGCGCGTCAACTTTGGCGTAGTCGGCAGGATCACGTGCCCGCAACACCCGGGTACTGCGTGCCTGAAGAAAAGAACAAGTTTACCTCAAAAAGAAGTCTCCCGCCGGTTCCGGAGGGTCCCCGCCATCGGACTCCATCACAGATCGATTCCTGCCGGTTGTCCGCCATTAACAGCTTTTTCCCGCCATCTGCAGAGTTTCCCGCCACTGGGAGACGATTCCCGCCATTTCCAAAGGTTTCCCGCCTTGGAAGAGCGGACGCCATTATGGGCATGCCAGAGGGTGGTGAGAGGCCGCCTCCCATCGTGGGCCAGGACCGAAAATGGCGCCAAAAGTGGAAACCGCCCCCACCAACAGAGACTGTGATGCTAGAGGTGTCTGTCAGCGTGAAAGAACTGCCCCTGGAGCTGACAATCACCAAGTGGCCCCGGGACCGCCCTCGAAGTGGGAGGACTGAGGAGAAGAGAGCAAAGATGGGTGTCGCTTGGAGCAGTCTGGAGAGAGCGCACCCGGAGACAAGAAGCCTAGAGCTGAGTCCAGAAGAAGCTTACCCGGAGATGGGAGAAGAGCAGAGCAGCACCGGCCCGCTGGCCAGGAGCCTGCTGGAGACAACAGAAGGAGAGCAGAGCAGCACCGACCCGTTGGTCAGGAGCCTGCTAGAAGCAACGACCCCACTAGGCCTAGTGGAGGTCTTGGCACAGCTCCCCCGAGATCGGGAGTGTGCGCAGACTGCGCTGGAGGGCCTCGCACGGAGGATGGCCCGGGTGCAACGAGAGACGGCGGAGTGGAGCCGTGAGATGGCCCAGCGGACCGAGACTCGTCAGCGGAGCACGCCACCCGAGACGAGGAGACAGACCGCCTCTGAGGATGGCGCAGGAGGACTGAAGGCCGGAGACGGCGCCGAGAAGGGAGCCGAACGAAAGGAGGCAGGTAAAGGGGACGTCTCTACCCCAAACCGGGAAACCGCGTACCTGCCCCAGCTCCCCGTCGCAGAGCCCGAAGTACCCCCTGCCGTGCCCGTAACCGCAACGTCACCGCCACAGACTAGGCCTCAACCGGAAGCCGCAGCCGCGACCCCTGTGACGTCATACGCCTCGACCCCGAGCGTGACAAAGCAGGAAGTACCACCAGCCTGGTCGCAAGGCCTAGTACCCCCGGGCGCCGCAATACCAACAGCGCCCCCTACCTCCGCGGAGCCACCGGCCTGGTCGCAGGGCCAAGTAGCCCAGGGCGCCGCCGTCCTTACGGTGCCCTTCACTTTCCAGGTGCCCCAGGCCTGGCCGCAAGGCCTGGGCAACCCGGGCGCCACCACCACCGCGCCCATAAGACCAAGAGTGCCGCATCTGGGAGAAGATCTGTTCGCCCAACATACGTGCCCGGATGGGCAGCCCTTTATATGGCCACCGGAGTTTCACCATCCCCGACTCCGGAAAGAGAGACCCCTAGATGAACCCCTGATTCTGGTTCCAAAGCCCGTAAAAAGGACCTCGCCCCCGCTAGAGGAGGCACAGTTTGAGTGGGACCCCACCGGAGAAGATCTCATGGGGTTCACTCAGGAGACCCGGGCAGCTGCAGCGGAGCGTGCAGAGTGCTGCCGGCAGCAGCTCGAGGTCTTTGAGAGGGAGCGGAGAGAGAGGCGGGTCCGGGAACAACAAGCCCAGATAAGGAGCGCGGAGCAGAAGAGCCGGGCCAGGAGGAGTCCCCGTGCAACCCATGGTCCCCCTTCCACCGGGACTGTGATCAAGTTTAATATGCAGCACGGGTGGGGCTTCATCCGAGATCACCGCACCCCAGGCGACGTCTTCGTGACCAGGAGAGACGTTGAGTCCCACCTACCGGAGGGACACAGAGGTCGTGACCTGTATATAGGGGACGAGGTCACCTTCACCCGGCACAAGTGTGCCAAAGGACCCTACGCCCTCCATGTGCATCGCCTGACGGAGGAGGAGCTGCGGTGTGAGGAAGAACAAGAGGACCCGGACGGGCCTGAAGCTAAAGGTAACCGCAAAGAAAGAGCAGGAGGACGTCGTCGTTGAGTACGGCAGAGTAGAAGCTGTATATAGTTACCCGTAGGGGTACCAAAGAAACTGTTGCTGCTATTATAGTCCCCGTTGGGACCAGCAAGTGTGAACTGTTTACCCGTTTATTCCTTAAATCCCACTGACCGAGGACTGAGAGCGGTCATTCCTCCCTAATACCTGGCCGAGGACTGAGAGCGGCCATATCCCTTGTATATAGTTGCGCTTCCTAAAGCGCCCCCTACCGGTTTTATAGGAAAACCATTTTTTTTTCTAGAGAAACTGTTGCACTTTTCCCGGGCACACGTTGCACAGTGTCCGGAGGAGGAACCAGAGACAAGAGAAGTCTACGAGAATGTTAATATGAAAAGTTTATTGCTGCTAATATATGTTGTTTTATATGTTTTATATGTTTATGAAAAAAAAAAAGAAAAAAAAATTGTATGTTTGTGGATGTTTTATATCTTACAGCCCGAGGACGTGCTGTGATTTACCAGGGGGGAATGTAGCACCCTGAGGATTCGGCTGCTACAGGGGTATTGCACCTCAACCCAGAGGTGTGATATTCCACTCCCGGGTAAGGATGGAGTGTGGGACTGAGTCTAGAAAGCTGCATGCACTACACACATCCCATTTCCGAGGAACAGACCAACGGTACTCCCACTTAGAAATGTGCAGGTACGACCGAGTCTGTTCCTGGCTGGAGTGGGAGGGGGGTGGTACATCCCAAGTAGTGTAGGGGCAGATAGGGGGAGCAGCCTGGGTAAAGATAGGAGCTCATTGGGTGCTGGTCACCTGAGCTCACACATAGAGGGAGTATTTAAGGTGGGCACCATCTAAGATCAGGGTCAGTCTGAGAGAAGTCAGAGGAAGAGGAGCAGAGCAGTCCCAGAGAGAGTGAGAGAGGAGAGCCAGAAGGACCCAGAGAAAACAAGCAGGAACTCTGAGAACCCATATACAAACCGAGGGTGAAGAGTTGGCAAAAGGGTACCGGATCCCAAACTGGTGGGGGCTCAAGCACACCCCAGCCAGAGACCGGAGGCCGTGGGCAGGATCTGCCACGGCCACCCACCACATCCACCCTGAAGGCAAACCACGTGTAGGGTCAGGGAACCCAAGGCCAAGGGTTTCCCAACAGAAGGCCCGAGGGAGCTGGACTTAGGTGGATCCCTGGTGGGGACGGCCAGAAGACAGGACAGGAAAGAGGGCTCAGGGTCACGCTCCGGACTTGCTTGGGGGTTGGCTGAATCCAGGACCTGGTGGACGCAGCACGGCTCGGGTGGTCACTTGAAGCTGGAGTGACCGGAACATCAGCAGTAAGTAAATACCCTAAACTGCACAACCCGACTCTGTCTTTAATTACCATCTATGCTGCACCACCACAACCCCCATCCTCTGCACCTGACCCCCTGAGGCTATACCCCACCCGTTGGGGGTTATACTATCAAAAGCTGCACCAACACCATCAGCCTCAGCGGACCCTGCTGCAGCGGCGGCCGTAGTGACCGCAATACAACGGGTGGCGTAGTCGACATAAAGAACTTTATAACATCTGTAGGACTGCCACATACTCTGAGCTTGACACCCTGGGCACGGACCGGGTCACAGCCACTCGGAAGACTACAACCCCCATCTGATCCGGCTCCGGGTATTCCCCTAAAGAATATGGCCCAGGGGGCGCGTCAACTTTGGCGTAGTCGGCAGGATCACGTGCCCGCAACACCCGGGTACTGCGTGCCTGAAGAAAAGAACAAGTTTACCTCAAAAAGAAGTCTCCCGCCGGTTCCGGAGGGTCCCCGCCATCGGACTCCATCACAGATCGATTCCTGCCGGTTGTCCGCCATTAACAGCTTTTTCCCGCCATCTGCAGAGTTTCCCGCCACTGGGAGACGATTCCCGCCATTTCCAAAGGTTTCCCGCCTTGGAAGAGCGGACGCCATTATGGGCATGCCAGAGGGTGGTGAGAGGCCGCCTCCCATCGTGGGCCAGGACCGAAAATGGCGCCAAAAGTGGAAACCGCCCCCACCAACAGAGACTGTGATGCTAGAGGTGTCTGTCAGCGTGAAAGAACTGCCCCTGGAGCTGACAATCACCAAGTGGCCCCGGGACCGCCCTCGAAGTGGGAGGACTGAGGAGAAGAGAGCAAAGATGGGTGTCGCTTGGAGCAGTCTGGAGAGAGCGCACCCGGAGACAAGAAGCCTAGAGCTGAGTCCAGAAGAAGCTTACCCGGAGATGGGAGAAGAGCAGAGCAGCACCGGCCCGCTGGCCAGGAGCCTGCTGGAGACAACAGAAGGAGAGCAGAGCAGCACCGACCCGTTGGTCAGGAGCCTGCTAGAAGCAACGACCCCACTAGGCCTAGTGGAGGTCTTGGCACAGCTCCCCCGAGATCGGGAGTGTGCGCAGACTGCGCTGGAGGGCCTCGCACGGAGGATGGCCCGGGTGCAACGAGAGACGTTGGCGGAGTGGAGCCGTGAGATGGCCCAGCGGACCGAGACTCGTCAGCGGAGCACGCCACCCGAGACGAGGAGACAGACCGCCTCTGAGGATGGCGCAGGAGGACTGAAGGCCGGAGACGGCGCCGAGAAGGGAGCCGAACGAAAGGAGGCAGGTAAAGGGGACGTCTCTACCCCAAACCGGGAAACCGCGTACCTGCCCCAGCTCCCCGTCGCAGAGCCCGAAGTACCCCCTGCCGTGCCCGTAACCGCAACGTCACCGCCACAGACTAGGCCTCAACCGGAAGCCGCAGCCGCGACCCCTGTGACGTCATACGCCTCGACCCCGAGCGTGACCAAGCAGGAAGTACCACCAGCCTGGTCGCAAGGCCTAGTACCCCCGGGCGCCGCAATACCAACAGCGCCCCCTACCTCCGCGGAGCCACCGGCCTGGTCGCAGGGCCAAGTAGCCCAGGGCGCCGCCGTCCTTACGGTGCCCTTCACTTTCCAGGTGCCCCAGGCCTGGCCGCAAGGCCTGGGCAACCCGGGCGCCACCACCACCGCGCCCATAAGACCAAGAGTGCCGCATCTGGGAGAAGATCTGTTCGCCCAACATACGTGCCCGGATGGGCAGCCCTTTATATGGCCACCGGAGTTTCACCATCCCCGACTCCGGAAAGAGAGACCCCTAGATGAACCCCTGATTCCGGTTCCAAAGCCCGTAAAAAGGACCTCGCCCCCGCTAGAGGAGGCACAGTTTGAGTGGGACCCCACCGGAGAAGATCTCATGGGGTTCACTCAGGAGACCCGGGCAGCTGCAGCGGAGCGTGCAGAGTGCTGCTGGCAGCAGCTCGAGGTCTTTGAGAGGGAGCGGAGAGAGAGGCGGGTCCGGGAACAACAAGCCCAGATAAGGAGCGCGGAGCAGAAGAGCCGGGCCAGGAGGAGTCCCCGTGCAACCCATGGTCCCCCTTCCACCGGGACTGTGATCAAGTTTAATATGCAGCACGGGTGGGGCTTCATCCGAGATCACCGCACCCCAGGCGACGTCTTCGTGACCAGGAGAGACGTTGAGTCCCACCTACCGGAGGGACACAGAGGTCGTGACCTGTATATAGGGGACGAGGTCACCTTCACCCGGCACAAGTGTGCCAAAGGACCCTACGCCCTCCATGTGCATCGCCTGACGGAGGAGGAGCTGCGGTGTGAGGAAGAACAAGAGGACCCGGACGGGCCTGAAGCTAAAGGTAACCGCAAAGAAAGAGCAGGAGGACGTCGTCGTTGAGTACGGCAGAGTAGAAGCTGTATATAGTTACCCGTAGGGGTACCAAAGAAACTGTTGCTGCTATTATAGTCCCCGTTGGGACCAGCAAGTGTGAACTGTTTACCCGTTTATCCCTTAAATCCCACTGACCGAGGACTGAGAGCGGTCATTCCTCCCTAATACCTGGCCGAGGACTGAGAGCGGCCATATCCCTTGTATATAGTTGCGCTTCCTAAAGCGCCCCCTACCGGTTTTATAGGAAAACCATTTTTTTTTCTAGAGAAACTGTTGCACTTTTCCCGGGCACACGTTGCACAGTGTCCGGAGGAGGAACCAGAGACAAGAGAAGTCTACGAGAATGTTAATATGAAAAGTTTATTGCTGCTAATATATGTTGTTTTATATGTTTTATATGTTTATGAAAAAAAAAAAAAAAAAAAAATTGTATGTTTGTGGATGTTTTATATCTTACAGCCCGAGGACGTGCTGTGATTTACCAGGGGGGAATGTAGCACCCTGAGGATTCGGCTGCTACAGGGGTATTGCACCTCAACCCAGAGGTGTGATATTCCACTCCCGGGTAAGGATGGAGTGTGGGACTGAGTCCAGAAAGCTGCATGCACTACACACATCCCATTTCCGAGGAACAGACCAACGGTACTCCCACTTAGAAATGTGCAGGTACGACCGAGTCTGTTCCTGGCTGGAGTGGGAGGGGGGTGGTACATCCCAAGTAGTGTAGGGGCAGATAGGGGGAGCAGCCTGGGTAAAGATAGGAGCTCATTGGGTGCTGGTCACCTGAGCTCACACATAGAGGGAGTATTTAAGGTGGGCACCATCTAAGATCAGGGTCAGTCTGAGAGAAGTCAGAGGAAGAGGAGCAGAGCAGTCCCAGAGAGAGTGAGAGAGGAGAGCCAGAAGGACCCAGAGAAAACAAGCAGGAACTCTGAGAACCCATATACAAACCGAGGGTGAAGAGTTGGCAAAAGGGTACCGGATCCCAAACTGGTGGGGGCTCAAGCACACCCCAGCCAGAGACCGGAGGCCGTGGGCAGGATCTGCCACGGCCACCCACCACATCCACCCTGAAGGCAAACCACGTGTAGGGTCAGGGAACCCAAGGCCAAGGGTTTCCCAACAGAAGGCCCGAGGGAGCTGGACTTAGGTGGATCCCTGGTGGGGACGGCCAGAAGACAGGACAGGAAAGAGGGCTCAGGGTCACGCTCCGGACTTGCTTGGGGGTTGGCTGAATCCAGGACCTGGTGGACGCAGCACGGCTCGGGTGGTCACTTGAAGCTGGAGTGACCGGAACATCAGCAGTAAGTAAATACCCTAAACTGCACAACCCGACTCTGTCTTTAATTACCATCTATGCTGCACCACCACAACCCCCATCCTCTGCACCTGACCCCCTGAGGCTATACCCCACCCGTTGGGGGTTATACTATCAAAAGCTGCACCAACACCATCAGCCTCAGCGGACCCTGCTGCAGCGGCGGCCGTAGTGACCGCAATACAACGGGTGGCGTAGTCGACATAAAGAACTTTATAACATCTGTAGGACTGCCACATACTCTGAGCTTGACACCCTGGGCACGGACCGGGTCACAGCCACTCGGAAGACTACAACCCCCATCTGATCCGGCTCCGGGTATTCCCCTAAAGAATATGGCCCAGGGGGCGCGTCATTAGCAGAAAGCATATAGGCCCACATGTATCAAGAGTAGCATTATTTTTGCCAATGTGCATGTTTTAAGGGGCATTCCAATATTGCCTGGATAGGCCATTAATAAAAAGAATGTTTTCTCCCTTTCTAAGTTTTCTGACACAGCTGGGGGTGAATGTTTCAGCATGGCCCATATAAGCGACATGTTCTAACAAATTTATGATTACATGGTGCTTCTTTGATAAATTATTTGATAAAATGTAACCATTTTTTCTACATTCTCATCTTCTAAAAAGTGGTATTTATTGAAATCTTGGCAAAGCAGCAAGACATTTTTACTTTTTCAACTTTTTACTCCACTTTTACAAACTGATCAGTTAGTGCAAAGGGTTCTAAATTCTACCACAAGTGGTTAATATGTGTGTCACATAGCGGGTGGGGGGGGGGGGGTCTACAGTGTTTTAAAGGATACAAACACCTATATAAATAAATCCTAATAACCAAAATTGAACAAAATACCCCAAACCAAAGCAGCAAACAATAACTTAAAGGTCAAAGTTAAGATTTGCAAAAATTCTTTATTTAAATATATTAAAAACGTTTAAAAATGTGTACACCACAAATGAAGGAATATATGGTGGGAACGCCTGGATGAATGTAACACATGTAGAAGGCCGACTCAATAGAATAGAACCAAGCACACATCGGGTGGATAAATGAACATAATATATTCAAAAAAGCATACTTATGCATAATTCATATCACACAATGATGTGACCTATGAAAAACCTTTAATAGGCAAGGCTGGAGTGGCCAGATGATATAAACCAGTATCCAATATAGTATAAAGTGCAAAAATATATAACATTAAGTATTCAAAGTAAAAAAGGTAAGCACAAAAGTGAATCAAGCCCATAAGTATGGGAGTATATTAAGTGATCACTCCATACATGCCAAGTATATAAAGGAACAGCCTAAATAGTAATTAGTACATCATAATGAGTACGATACAACAAAGACACCCGCGTATATTTTTTAAGTAATAGCTGAGAGAGACCATATAAATATATTATCATAGAGTAGAAGATCCAGGTACCCACCACACCCGACGCGCGTGTCGCATCGAAATGCTTCGTTCAGGGGTCAAAGCAGCAAGACATTTTTTACGTTTTCAGCTTTTTACTCCACTTTTACAAACTGATCAGTTAGTGCAAAGGGTTCTAAACTCTACCACAAGTGATTAATATGTGTGTCACATAGCGGGTTGGCTACAGTGTTTTAAAAGACAAATACCACCCTTGTCCATTTGCATAAAATATACACCTCTAAGGCCTCATTCACAGGTCAGTAGTTTTGATCAGTATTTAATCAGTATTTGTATACCAAAACCAGGAGAGTCTCCAAAACACAGAACATGTGTCAGTCTTTCACTTATAGTTTTTCTCTGTAAGTTCCACTCCTGACTTTGGCACACAAACACTGGCGCAAAAAGGCCTTAAACAAGTTATTGTGAATGGTTTATGGATATTTGAATGGCACTTGATGCTTTTACTTTACATTGTAAATAGCTGCAAAGTCATGTAACTTTTTCGTTTCTAACATTAAAGAGACTCTGTCAGCACAGGATGACTTCAAACTAAGTCCCACTGCTCGGTGCTTCACGGCAGGGCCAATTATTTAAATACACCTTCCCACCTACTTGATTTCCTTCTATCTCCACCCCTCATCTTCTTTGATAGCTCTGCCTTCATAGAGCCAGAGAAGGGAGGAGATAGGTGGGAAGGTGTATGTATATAAATGTCTGGCTCCACTATGATGCACTGAGCGCCTGTACTTGGTTTGAACCATCATTTTGTACTGACAGTCACTTTAAATGAAACCTGTAAAAAGCATTACAGTCACCACACTAATTATATTACTGGGTGGGGTAGTTAAAGGGAATCTGCAACCAGGTTTTTGCTACCTCATCTGAGAGCAGCATAATGTAGGAAAAGAGACCCTGATTCCAGCGATGTATCACTGGGTGCAGTAGCTGTGATACAGTCAGTGTTTTAAGATGTAGCAGAGCTCAAAAGCTGTGCCCTCACCCATGATTAGCCGCTTTCTGTGTACATTATATGTTGACAGTAAGCTGCAGTGCTAATCAGTGCTGGGGGCAGAGTTGGACCAGGAATCACGCGGGCACAAGTCCAGCAGTGAATCTCCTGCTGATAAAACACTCATTGTATTGAAACAACAGCACATAGCCTAATAAGGGATACATCACTGAAATCAGTGTCTGCTGCCCTCAGACATAGCAAATACCTGCTGACAGATTCCCTTTAAATATAAATGTAATCATTCCTACCTGACCTAAAATGAATATCCCATCCAGAGAAATTGAACTTTCAATGTCAATGTAAATGTGGCCGTAAGAGGACTAAGTACGGGCAATTCCTCTGTGGCTTATAGACCAGATTTTCTTCATTATTCTTCATCTAGTACTACCCCCATGTGCATGAATGACATCTCTTTTTCTTCAACTCGTCAAATAAGAGACGTCAAACGAACACGATAGGGTGGTGCTGACTTGAGAAAAAAAGCAGGGCTTTGGTACATTATCAAGATTTGGCTCGTCTCCGTTCCACTTGCAGACTCATTTATATAAAGGTTAACATACAATAAATGTTAATTAAAGACATTTCTTTTTGAATTTTACTACCTTGCTTTTTACTACCTTACCCGACCACATAATTAATTTGCTGCCCATAAAGCTGTTAACAGGTTGCCATTAAAAGCAGAAGTATACTGTTTACTCACATCTACACTGTAGCTTTCATTAGAAAGATCTGTATAATCACTGATTTATATCAAAAAGCGCTCTTTGTTCCAGTGGAATTACATCCGCCTGTTATGGAACAGATATACAGTAATATGAGCACCTATGACGGCGGTGGGTGTGGACCCACTGCGCCACGGGCCGGGCTTACCTTGGAGGAGTGTGACTAAGCACAGTGAGTAGGGTGGCGCTGAGAAGGCGTGCGAATTGCA
Source organism: Phyllobates terribilis (assembly GCF_046119375.1). Lineage (NCBI taxonomy): Eukaryota > Metazoa > Chordata > Amphibia > Anura > Dendrobatidae > Phyllobates > Phyllobates terribilis. Next base: position 797,289,427 of record NW_027362761.1, read on the forward strand.
GGCTTGACAGTACCCCCCTTACATCCCTCCCTTTTTGGCCAGGTTGCAGAGGAAACCTCCCAAGAATGATAGAGGTGCAGATATTTTTGGCAGGCTTGTTCCTGGAGCCCTTATTTCTAGTGCACTGTGGACAGGTGATTACAAAGTTCGGGATTCGTGTCCCCAGGACAGAATTCTCCTCCTCCTAGTCAAAGCAAAGGTCTTATCCGGAGGGACATCCTTTACAAGCTCAGGAGCCGCTTCAACAATCCGGGTTAAACATGTGCTGTGACTCCTCCTCAGAATCAGATGTGTAAAAGGATCGAGACAAGACTTGAGTCTCAGTTAGGGAAGACCGGTCTGGAGGCATGGAAGACAGGGACTTAGGCAAGACCTTGACATGGCAGTTGGTAGAACACGACGGTCCCTATTGAAGCACCTGACCGGTGAACCGGTCAACAACCGGAGTCTGTAGACAAAACCATGGGAGACCCAGAAGAACAGAGTTTACAGATCTAGGTAGCACGTAGAAAGAGTTTCTTTCTGAATGCTGAGTTCCAATCTGCAGGGTGACTGGCAGCGTGACATAATGAATAGGCTCTGCCAGGGATTGTCCATCAATGGACGCAATAACCAGGGGACCATCAGGCTGTTGTGTAGGAAGCTAAAGCTGAAGAACCAGGTCCAGATGGATGAAGTTGACAGCAGAGCCAGAGTCTAAATGGGCTGCCGAGGCGAGAGACCCCTCTCCTCAGACCAAGGTGACTTGGGTCAAAAGTTTCGGAGAGCTAATTTTCCCATCCAGTGTCATCTCTCAGACTATTCCAAGGCGCTGGAGTAGTCACTGGGCACTGACGAATATAATGTCCCTCGCTTCCTCACTAGGCACTGACGAACATAATGTCCCTCACTTATACAGGACATGCACACATTCTCTCTATACATATGCTGTCGCTTTTGTACAGAAGGTTTGGCTTGCACCACTTGCATCGGCTCAATAGCTGGAGGTGTGGCTTGTGGCAGCAAAGGGGACGGGAAGGTAGGAGCCAACCTGGGTCGTCCATTGACACTAGAAGATACTTGAGTTTGTTCTAGAACTCGCTCATGGAAGCAGAGATCAATCCTAGTAGGCAGTTGTATAAGGGCAGTCAGAAGGGAAGGCAAATTTCTGCTTGCCAACTCATCCTTAATACGACCAGACAGACCCTGCCAGAAGGTTGACACCAGGGCTTCTTCATTCCAAGCCAGCTCCACCTCCATTGTATGGAAGCATAAAGCATACTGAGCTATGGTGTCTGTGCCCTGTCTTAGAGTCAGCAGAAATGATGCTGCAGACATGGGTGGCCTGATTCCTCAAATACTGCTCGGAACATCCTCAGGAACCTCCCTGCATCGCTGTTCTCAGAACCACCATACTCCCAAATGGGGTTTGCCCAAGTCAGGGCTTGTCCAGACAACAGAGAAATCATGAATGCAATCTTGGTCTGGTCGGAACAGAAAAGATGGTCGTGGAGAGTGAAGTGGATTTGGCACTGGTTAATAAAGCCACGGCTCTCCTTGGGTTCTCCATTGAAGCGGAACAGAAGTGGCAACTGGAGCTTAGCTGCTACAATAGAAACTGGAATCATAGGCGGATCCTCAAGAGTAGCTGATAGTCCGGAGGAAGGATGACCTGTCACGGATGAGGCGCGGGACAGGGTGGAGACCGAGGTGGACAAGTTCTGCCACTGAGTTGCCACCACAGTGATTGCCTGCATCTGCTGGTTTTGACGCTCACGTAGAGAATGGACCTCGTACAAGATTTGTACAAAAGACTTGGGGACACTGGATCCCGATTTGTCAGCAGAGTCCATGGCCTGAGCTTACTGTGACGGCGGTGGGTGTGGACCCACTGCACCACGTACCGGGCTTACCCTGGAGGGCGTGACTAAGTGACTACCTAGTTTTCACTAGAGCCTCTGGTGATGAGGATAAGCTTGGTCGCAGGTATTCGCCGGGTGTTCCTCCAGGGCAGTCCGCGGACCTGCAGCAGCACGGGTCAGACCAGGTGTGCAAAATACAGGAGGATGAGACAGAAGCGTATTCAGATGGTCCGAGGTCAGGGCAGGCACCACAGGTTCACAGTACAAAGCCTGGGTTAGAAGCAGAGAGGTCAGACAGAAGAGGGTAACGAGTCAGGTCGGTAACAGGAGAGACTAATCAAACATGCACCATTACGGATACCTAGAGACAGACTGCAACTAGGAACCTAAGCTCAGGCAAAGGTGAGGAGGGAGGAGCTGCCTAATATATCCCTTGCCTGGCACGAGTTAGGCTGGGGAAGACAAACCCTGCAGGACACAGCAGGGTTAAATTCCTGCAGGAGCTGGCTGCGCCTCCCTCTAGCCAGGTAGAGACAGCAGGGATATGCAGCAGAGCGAAGTAGTGCATGAGGAATCAGCAGAGTGGCCTGACACAGGGAGGAGCAGAGCAGTGAATGCAGTGAGTAGGGAGGCCCTGAGAAGGCAGGCGAATCGCCGGCGTGACAGCACCGTTGTGAACAGAACCTCACATACTGTATTTCTTTTTTGTATTGTCACAACTCTTCTTTAGTTAGGGGTGGCTTTAAAACCTTGTATCTTACCTTAGTCTGCAGACTGCATTACTGTATTAACGGAGTCTGACTTTCCATAATTCATAGCAATACATTGTTGAAATCGGGGTTACAGAGTTTCAAATGTGAAGAATCAATGTGCCTGATGTCATAAACGCCTTTAAGCAATGCTATAAACATTTACTGTATCAACATCGTCATAAACTAATCTACTAAAAATTCATTTGTTTAAGTCTTAGCTGTCATTAATACAAATGCAATAAATTATATAACAGTGTCATTAGTGGAGTAAAGGACTGAAAGTTCATAGCCGCTTTTGTGTTTTTCCTTATAATATTGTGAGATGCATTTATGGCATTTCTATAAAGTATGCACTAAATGCTTTGTAGGTTGTTGTTAAAGTACATTAATCACATATTGGATTTTAAATATGCAGTAAACTCTTGGGTCACTGTTGGGGTCCATGAAATATTTGGTTTTAACAATTAAGGCCTGAATCATTAAGACTGGCATTTTGCATACCAGTCTTAAGGAGCGGAACTGCTGGAATAAAATAATTCTTTAAAGCATCACTCCAACTTTTTTTGTATTTTGGTGCTGGACTGGTGCTACTAATCTAAATTCCCTGACCCTATTATACTTACCATCTGATGTCTTCAGTTTTTCCGACACCGCTCTGGTCTCGATTCACAATCTTGTGACCGCAACTGCTGACTTCCCGGAAGTCAGAGGTAATGATCACATGCTCTCGGTGTAAGTCTTTGAGAGCCTTGTCCTGGCCTCGTTCTGGCTCTCATAGACTTACATTGAGCTGTTACTTCCAGTCCACCCAGAAAGCACTGGAGCAATGCGGCAGGTCACAAACTGCAGAAGACCGACTTGAGCGTTGCTGATAACAGATGAAGATGGCGGCTGGTAAGTATAATACTAGGGACAGGGAACTTACATTAGTGACCCCATTCCAGCGAAAACAAAAAGCAAAACTACGGAATAATGCTTTAAGAGGCCACTTAATGAATTAGGTGCATCTTACAGCTGCCAGAAGTGCTGCTCCATTCAAGGAGTGAAGTATAATTCTAGTAAAATTTAAGCAACCAAAGTGGCGTAAATTTGGCTGAATTTCATGGGCGGGCTTAGCCATGCTCTGTCCTACTTAGCTCCTCCCATTTTGGAGAAGGTTGCTGGGATTGACGTAAAAACTCCAAAAGTCTCCAAAATTTTGCAACATTTGAAGGTATTTTATGCCAGAAAACTGGCGTAAACACCTTCATGAATAGGGCCATTAGTGTTTAGCACATTACTAATGTGGTTTGCTCCTTCACTTGTCCTTGACATCCTGACTACTATTCCACACAATACAGTACATATATATGTTTTTGAAAAAATCTTCAGAAGACTTTTTTTCATCGTAGTGTGCATGGAATCTGTTTGTGTTTCCTTAAATCATCACTTTATAAGCAGATATTTGCTATTATGCTAATTTGCCATGATGGTCTACAGGAATTCTGTGCTGCTAGTAGCACTATAACCCTTTAAGATAAAGCATAACTATTCCACCTAACTGGAGTTTTAGGCTATATATATTTTTGCTTGAGGTTGCAATTTTATCTGTGTCTACTACTTAAAGAGATTGTCCAGTCCTGGGGAAATTTTGGCAAGCACTACCCCTTGCTTAATCCTAACAGTGTGTAACTAACCATTAACAGCAGTTTTCTCATTGACATACATGTAATTTTATATGGGCTGAATTCTAACAATGTGTGATATTCTCGCTATTAGGATTCAACTCTGCTTGCCAGTTTGAGCAGTGAACTCATGAACACAAGTATGCGATTTGCATATTTGGGGTCACATGCCGACTAGATTCTCATCACCTTTTCTCTTTTCTCATTAGAACATTGAGAGAATAGAATCAGAATCTAGTCGGGTTGTGACCGAAAGTATGTAAATTGCATGCTTGAGGTCACATAACGACCCATCAAACTGGCAAGCAGAGCTGAATCCTAGCACTGTGTTTGTTACACAGTGTTAGGTTTCGGCAAAATGCAGTGCTTGCCATAAAATTCACTGTGCTGCATAACCCCTCTAATTGCCCAAATTTCAATAATGCAATTCAAAATGTTCTTTTATTATCCATGCTTAATCTCACTGATACTCTCTCAGCCTCTCAGTAAATTTGCCTTATCTCTTTCTTCCATTACAGTCTTTTTGCTGTACAATTTCCTATGGCTTTCCTTTTGGTGTTATCTTCCCATCTAATGTTCTTGGTACAAACTGTTATCACCTCTGCATGGTATAAGTATAAGTGCCACTGAGACCCTTCACAATAATACAGCTGTAAGCTATTTTTACATGTATAACCTGTTGTTTTGTGTTACTGATATATTATATATATATATGTAGATATACATATTAGCAATTACCATCTCTAATTATGCTTCCAGAATTTGACTAGGTTTTTAAAAGGGAAAAATTCAGCTTTTTCCCGCCATCTTGATTGTAGAAATTACAGTCTACAGACAGTATCTCTGAATTACTGATGTATAATGCCCTGCACTTCATGCTGTTAGGCTTTGCCAACCAGCACCGGACAGCCCGGGTTTTGTTTTTCACGCTCCGCCTTTTTCTTATTTTTCGGATTCCCCTCTTCCCTGTTTAGGGTATGTGCCCACGATGTGGATCTGAAGTAGAAATTTCCTGAGCGTTTTTGCCTCTCCCTGGCAGAAAAAACGCATGCGGATTTACATGCGTTTTTGATGCGTTTTTACATGCGTTTTGTGAAGTTTTTTTGTACATCAATGAAAACTTTATTTAGCTTTAAAAACAATTTGGTGGGTCATTGCGTAAAACTTTGGATTACCATAAGAACTGGAGTGAGTATATTGGTTCATTTAAATGATTAAAGAATGGGTCTGCTGTATTTCAAATAAAGTTTTTACACTGTGTCTGTGTGTTTATTTCACTCTTTACTTTAATAAAGTTTGGTCATGAAAAGGACTGATTGACACCTTGTCATAACCAAACAAAAGAGCTGGGTGTCAACTAGTCCCATTCGCCCAATCTTCATTAGCATTTCTATTCATGTAATTTATGTGGTTGCTGTGAGCTGTTTTTTTTAGCATGGGAAGGTGCCATTTGCAAACTTGGTCCCTGGCCAATATTAACATGTTACAGCTGGTTCGTTAGCCTCTGTGTCCCCCCGATCAGCACTCAGCAGCACTTTTGACGTAGTGTATTTTTGTTACGTACAAAACGCTGTGTTCTAATGCTGCACTCTTGTTGTTGGTACATGTGAATCCACTGCATATAATGACACTTTAATCGGTCAAAATCTGCAGCGGAGACTAGCGTGTCCACTACATGCTGCAAGTGAGTTTGGGTACATGGCCACGATCAGGAGCCGCTGCAGGTTTGACGCTTCATGTTTATGCAGCATCAAACCCACAGCGTCCAGATGTTACAGCATAGTGGATGGGATCTCTAGAAATCCCATGTCCACAATGTGTGCATCAGAGGCTGCGAATCACCCGTGGACACTGACATGCGGCGCGTCTTTTAGGACCGCAGCATGTCAAATTCTCTTGTGGAATCGCTAGTCTCCACAACAGAAATTTGACCACTAGAATGTATAGAATGTGGTAAATCCACATGGTTCAGTGAACACTTGTGGATTGACCTGCGTTCAATAGAATGCAACGTTTTGGACGCAGCAAAAATTTGCGTCCAAAGCGCTGCTACGTCTGGCATGGCAATGGCATGGGCTCCCGCAGAGGGAAAGCCGATTGCTGGGGGCTGATATTAGTAGCCGGGGAAGGGGCCATTAGGCAACAATGTTCCCTAGCTATTAATATCAGCCCACAGCTGTTTTTTTAGCATTTACTGGCTAGATTACAGAGGGACCCTAGAAAAAAATTGACGTGGGGTTCCCCTCTAAAATCTAACCAGCAAAGGCTAAACTAGACAGCTGTGGGCTGATATTAAAAGCCAGGGAAGGGGCCTTGGATACTAGCCCCTTCGCGGCTATTAATATCACCCCTCAGCAGTCCCAGAAATGGCGCATCCATAAGATAACCTCGCTCTTCCCACTGCCCTGTAGCTGTGGCGAGTGGGGTAATGGGGTTGGGGTTCACGTCAGCCTTGTATTTCAATAAAAACATGACCAGAATAGAGTATTTTAATGAATTAAAAAACACGTTTTTTGAATTTTTTTTTATTGCACGCCTCTGCAAATCTCTCGATCTCCTGAAAAAAACGTAAAATAACAAACAACAATATTCCTCACCTGCACGCCGTTAACGACGCAGTCCACGTACCGCCGAGTGTCCCATGACGATCCGGGTCACTTCTACAGCTGTGACATCAGAAATCACTGATGTCGCAGCTGTAGAATACAGCACTGTATACTGACAGGGGTGTAAAATCACCCCTGTCAGTATACATGCTGCAGGAGGCTACTGGGGTTCATCAGCTGAAGATCAGCTGATGAGCCCCGGTGAGCTAATCACCGAGGGAACATTCTTGGGAATGTTCTCAGGGGGTGAGCATCAGTTGATCGGTTACAAGACTGATGCCGGCAATCAGCTGATGGTCACGTGACCATCAGCTGATTGCTGCCGGCACTGATCACCTGATGGTCACATAACCATCAGCTGACCACTGACGTCACCGATCATCTGATGGTCACGCGACCATCAGCTGACCGCTGACATCACGGATCAGCTGATGGTCGCGTGACCATCGGGTGATCGGTGACGTCACCGCAGGTCCTGGCAGCGAAGGTCCTGGAAACGCATTAAAACCGCATCGTGTGCACATACCCTTATACTGTAACAAGTCATTTATCTAGACAGAGCATATTTTCATAGGTTTTCATTGCAAAGAGTATCAGATGAACCAGAACTCAGCCCCAGCAGTCCAAACAATATATTTTGTTTGCCTCTAAAGGTGTTTTGGCCCCTGCTTTAAACTCATGGGCCCCACTTTATCAAAGTGATTATGGCAGAATTCTGGCATAATTCACTTTGAAAAATTGAAAATGTTTGCACCTTTTGGAATTTTCAAGGCAGTTTTGCTTAGTTCTGCCAAAATGGGTAGAGATGGGGTGTGGCGCCACATGTCATCTAATTCATGACGAGCTGTGGCTTTCCTTATGCCAGAAATCTTACTAGTTCCTGACTGACTGGGTAAGATTTTTGGCGATGTGCATGACTCTTGTCAGAGACTCCTGATTCATAGAGACGTGCACCTCGTAATGAATCAGGAGAGACTGACTCCTACACGCCCCTTTATCAAGGCTAGCGTGAATATTGCTGATCTTGATGAATCAGGGCCATTATGTTTTTTTCAACTGTTAATGATATGTGGAAATACAAGTGCTTCTTACTAAATTAGAATCTCATCAAAAAGTTAATTTATTTCAGTTCTTCAATACAAAAAGTGAAACTCATATATTATATAGAGTCATTACAAACAGAGTGATCTATTTCAAGTGTTTATTCCTGTTAATGTTGATGATTATGGCTTACAGTCAATGAAAACACAAAAGTCATTATCTCAGTAAATTAGAATACTTTATAACAGCTTGAAAAATGTTTTTAAAATCCAAAATGTTGGCCTACTGAAATGTATGTTCAGTAAATGCACTCAATACTTGGTCAGGGCTCCTTTTGCATCAATTACTGCATCAATGTGGCATGGAGGCGATCAGCCTGTGGCACTGCTGAGGTGTTATGGAAGCCCAGGTTGCTTTGATAGCAGCCTTCAGCTCGTCTGCATTGTTGGCTCTGGTGTCTCTCATCTTCCTATAGACCAGGGGTCTCAAACTCATCTGGGCATATGGGCCGCACACAGAAAAACATTTAATTTGGGGGGGCCACATTATTTGCATGACAAAGTGACATTTTTAGTGATACCATTTTATTTTCTATACACCTTTTGAACTGGTCCTCATCTTGCAGACATGGTCTCCCATCCAGGTCCTTCATATTGCAGTCATGGTCCCCCATCCAGGTCCTTCATATTGCAGACATGGTCTCCCATCCAGGTCCCCCATATTGCAGACATGTTCTCCCATCCAGGTCCCCCATATTGCAGACATGGTCTCCCATCCAGGTCCCCCATATTGCAGACATGGTCCCCCATATTGCAGACATGGTCTCCCATCCACGTCCCCCATATTGTAGACATGGTCCCGCATCCAGGTCCCCCATATTGCAGACATGGTCCCCCATCCAGGTCCCCCATATTGCAGACATGGTCCCCCATATTGCAGACATGGTCCTCCATCCTGGTCCTTAGCTTGCAGACATGTCCCCCATCCAGGTCACCCCCATACTGCGCACAGGGTCCATCCGTCCCCCATACTGCGCACAGGGTCCCCGTCCCCCCATACTGCGCACAGGGTCCCCGTCCCCCCATACTGCGCACAGGATCCCCGTCCCCCCATACTGCGCACAGGATCCCCGTCCCCCCATACTGCGCACAGGGTCCCTGTCCCCCCATACTGCGCTCAGGGTCCCCGTCCCCCCATACTGCGCTCAGGGTCCCCGTCCCCCCATACTGCGCTCAGGGTCCCCGTCCCCCATACTGCACTCAGGGTCCCCGTCCCCCCATACTGCGCACAGGTCCCCTGTGCTGTATTTCACATGACAGAGAAAAAAAAAAGATTCTCACCTGTCCTCAGTTCCCTCGGCGTCCTTTCTGCACCTGTGGCCCACAGGCCCAGACCCCATAATGATCGCGGCTTTCTCCAGCAGCCGCCGACATCAGCGCTGTAATACCTGTGAATTGGAGCGCAGAGACCGGCTCTCTGCACAGCAATACCAGTGCCAGCCGCCGGCATATCAGAGGCCAGCAGCTGACATCTGCGCATGGCAGTGACGTCATACGCCGCTGCACTGGGACGCAGATGTCAGCTGCTGGCCTCTGATAGGCCGGTGGCTGGCACTGGTATTGCTGTGCGTAGAGCCAGTCTCTCCGTGATCGTTACCGGGTCTATGTGCCTGCCGGAGGGGCCGCATTTGGCCCGCGGGCCGCGAGTTTGAGACCCCTGCTCTAGACAATACCCCATTGATTCTCTATGGGGTTAAGGTCAGGTGAGTTTGTTGGCCAATCAAGCACAGTGATACTGTTGTTTTTAAACCAGGTATTGGTACTTTGGCGGTGTGGACAGGTGCCAAGTCCTGCTTGAGAATGAAATTTCCATCTCCAAAAAGCTTGTCAGCAGAGGGAAGCATGAAGTGCTCTAAAATTTCCTGGTAGATGGCTGCGCTGACTTTGGTCTTTATAAAACACAGTGGACCTACACCAGCAGATGACATGGCTCCCCAAACCATCACTGATTGTGGAAACTTCACACTAGACCTCAAGCAGCTTGGATTGTGTGCCTCTCCATTCTTCCTCCAGACTCTGGGACCTTGATTTCCAAATGAAATGCAAAATTTACTTTAATCTGAAAGCAACACCTTGGACCACTGAGCAACAGTCCAGGTCTTTTTCTCCTTGGCCTAGGTAACACTCTTCTGGAGTTTTGTATTGGTCATCAGTGGCTTTTCACAAGGAATGCGACACTTTGCCCATGTCCTGGATACGTCTATATGTGGTGGCTCTTGAAGCAATGACTCCAGCAGCAGTCCACTCCCAAATTTTTGAATGGCCTTTTCTTAACAATCCTTTCAAGTCTGCGATTATCCTGGTTGCTTGTGCACCTTTTCCTACCACACTTTTTCCTTCCACTCAACTTTCCATTAATAATATGCTTGGATACAGCACTCTGTGAACAGCCAGCTTCTTCTCAATGACCTTTTGTGGCTTACCCTACTTGTGGAGTGTGTCAATGACTGCCTTCTGGACATCTGTCAAGTCAGCAGTCTTCCCCATGATTGTGGTGCCTACTGAAACAGATTAAGGGACCTTTTTAAAAACGTAGGAAGCCTTTGCAGATGTTTTTTGTTAATTATTCTAATTTACTGAGATGACTTTTGTGTTTTCATTGGCTGTAAGCCATAATCATCAACATTAACAGAAATAAACACTTGAAATAGATCCCTCTGTTTGTAATGACTCTATATAATATATGAGTTTCACTTTTTGTATTGAAGAACTGAAATAAATTAACTTTTTGATGATATTCTAATTTAGTGAGAAGCACTTGTATGCAACTAGCTTTTCACATTCTAAATTTTCATCTATACATATAAAAAGTTATATAAAAAAATAACTTACATTCGTATTCATTTTATTGTTCTGTATCTAACCGAAATAACTTCTCTATGATAAATGATTATTTACAGTAAATGCTTATATGACATTCCCATCCAACTTGCCTTTGGGAACTTTATTATGTGTTATGGTGATGCCCTTACAGCAATATATTAAATGGTCTTGAACAATGGGTTTACAACAATGGGATATTTAATTCCATATCTGTTTTATTGCTTTCTTCCTTTCCTGTACTTTTATTCACTCCTTTCGGAGGCTTTCTCGGAGTGTCTTTTCCTCTGTTCCTCCCACATAAACTTCTATCCCATTTCCATGCATTTTGCCACGATCACCTTTCTATCCATTCCTTGTAAGTTGTACTTTATGAACTTCCCTAACTGCCTAGTAGTTCATATTTCCTAATAATTGACAGAACTACAAGGACTAATTCACATTATTTAATTCCTCATTCCTCAGAGTTCTTAATGGAAGAGTGCATTACAACTTCTCTCAGCTGGATGAATTTATGGATCTTCTAATGGACAATGGATTGGTGCCAGGTCAGAAATCTGGAATGCTAAAACTCTATAATATTCCAATAAATACTATATAAGAAAACTACTCATCAGACAAGTTTCCTTTGAATTACTAAATTTGAGGTGGGTGGGGGGGTTAACTAAATTACACTTTTAAGTGTCCTTAAAAAAACCTGGCGCTCATATAGTGCACGTTGAGACTTCTAGTTGGTTACATTAGGACATTTAAAGGGAATTTGTCAGCAAGTTTAGCTATGTAATCCGAGAGCAACATGACGGCAGGGCTGAGATCCTGATTCCAGTGATATGTCACTTACTAGGCTTTGTGTTGCTGTTTCAATAAAATCAGTGTTTTATCATTAAAAGATTATCACTGCTGTGTGTAATCACACCCCTACTACTGATGAGCAACTTTATTTCAATGTACAGTGTACACAGAAAGCTGTCAATCAGTGGTGTGGGCGGCGTCATACTTATTTCAGTATTCTGAGATCTGCAGCAGAGAAAAAAAGTGATTTTATAACAACTGCCACACCAAGTAAACTAAATGATGCATCGCTGGAATCAGGGTCTTTGCCCCTACATCATACTGCTCTCAGATTACATAGCAAAAACCTGGTGACAGATTCCCTTTAAAAATTCTTTTCTATCATGGTAAATATTAGTGTTTTGCTAGAATATACCATAGCTTTCTAATTAGTGAGATTCCATCTCTTCAACTCTAGGCAATCCCTACAAAAAAGTTAAAGGAGTTGTCCACTACTTTCACATTGATGCCCTATCCAAAGACACCCCCGGCGATCAGCTGTAATCGGTGCCACCATCCGGAGGTCCTTAACTGCGGTGCTTGGCCGTCAAGTTGTGGTGGCCAGCGCTTGTTACTGCACATTCGCCTCCTATTCAATTGAATGGTAGGCGGATGTGTAGTACCCTGCTGCGGCCACTACAGATGGACGGCCAAGCACCGCAGGTAAGGACTTCCGGCTTGCGGCTGCTGCCGGCACCTATAACAGCTGATCGGCGGGGGTGCCGCGTGCGGGACCCCAGCAAATCATACATTGATGTCCTGTCCTACGGATAGGGCATCAATGTGAAAGTAGTGGACAACTCTTTTAATATGCCCCTTTCAGCTTTTTCTCAGCACATTATTCATTTATTTATTATGCTTTGCTTATATAGCACCATCATATTCCATAGCTCTGTACAGACATTTCCATCACTGTCCCCATTGGGGCCCACAATCTAAGTTTCCTATCAGTATGTATTGTGACTATGCAAGGAAACCGGAGAACTCGGAGGAAACCCAAGCTTATATGTGGAAAGCATACAAACTTTTGGAGATGTTGTCCTTGGTTGGCGTTGGACTACATTATTCTATTTAAGGTATCTGTAGGGGTCTCTGGAGTGAGCCTTTGTTATAAGTCAGTGAACAAAACTTTTATAAAGCGAAAAGAGGAAATCTCCAGCGATGCACGTAAGTTAAAATTCAATAACCTTTATTCGATCCAGTTAAAACAACTTCTCAAAAAATAGCAACCACCAAGTATCCCCAATCAGGATCGATGCGTTTCGACTGCACCAGCCTTAGTCATGATCTGATGATCATGATTCAGATCATGACTGAGACTAGTGCAGTCTAAACCCGTCGAGGAGTTGTTTTAACTGGACCGAATAAAGATTATTGAATTTTAACTTACGGTACATGCATCGCAGAGATTTCCTCTTTTCTCTTTGTATCTACATGACCCGAACCAGGGCGGCTCTGTGATGATCCCAGCTGAAGCAAGGTGCATGTGAAACTGGTGAGCTGACTCTCCTCTTCCCTTTTTCCTTCTTTATGTTAACAAAACTTTTCTATCTCTTTTTTTTTTTAAGGTTTTGAATTGATGGGAAGCCCATCGGACTATTTTATTAATTTTGAAGATAAAGAGCAAGTGTTTGAATGGAGACAACTCATTTTCTTAACAGCAAAGCGATACATTGGTAAGTTGCTGCTTATTATTTGGTTGCATCTTAAGAAATTGATACATTAGTCGATTTGATCCAAAAAATGGATGATGTGAACCTCGTCACAGTCCACAGAGTAATTATTGGAACATTTTAATTATTCACAGGTCTTCCCATTACTGAGATAGGAGATGGCAGCTACTACTAATAAGATTCTATGTAGATATGAGGGGGAGGAGCTCTTTCTCTAGCTCCTCCCTCCTCCCATCTACATATACTGTTATCACTAGCAACTGCCATCTCCTATCTCAGTAATGGGAAAGTCTGTCTTCATGAAATACAGATTTTACCTCAGAATTGAGAATTTCAATAATGACTGATCAATTCTGGCAGAGAAAGAAGCAGATTTCTCTGATAAGATTTATTACAAACTTGCTTATTTTCATGTGTATTATTGATTCATGAAATAAAAATTAAAACAAAGGTTACACATTAAGATTAGGGATGAGCGAACGTGCTCGGTGATACTAAGATATCACTCGAGTATGTGGGTGCTCGGATGTGCTCGGTGTTCGGATTTGAAACTCGAATCCCCACCCCGCGTGTTTGACGCCTGTTACACAGCCAATAAGCATGCGGGGACTGCCTGCCAGTCACTGTAACGTCGCAGTCATCTTGGTAGTGGCATTACTGTGATTGGCTGGCCGCATTACCACATCAGAGTTTATAAAATGACAGGCACCGCCACGGTCGGCACACTGACACCATTGAACAGATCAGGGCCAGCTGTGATTGAAGGGAGAGAGCAGTTATCCAGGCCTGTGTGTGCACAGTTTAACTAATCAGAATCCTCTAGTGTTAATACTGGTGCTGATGCTGAACCATCATACTAACAGTCCTTTTAAGGGCTAATCCTGTACTTTGCTGTTTGTATCAGATAGATTCTTCATTTAGCCTAGGGACAGTTGCAGGATCAGGTAGAGTGGCAAAATACAGCCTGTAGGCAGGGCTTAGGGCTTTGCAGTCTGTTGTGAAATATATAGCTGCTGCACGGGACCAAAATATTGTCATCCATACAGTGTAACATGCTTAGTGTTACATTACGGTGGTATTACGCTCCAAAAAAACGTTCTAAAAATCTTTCTGGATTGAATTAGTAATCCATACAATGTAACGTACTTAGTGTTATATTATGGTGGTATTAACCTCCAAAAAAAGGTTCAAAAAATCTTTCTGGATTGAATTAGTCATCAATACAGTGTAACGTGGTTAGTGTTACATTACGGTGGTATATAAAACTCAAAAAAACTTTCAAAATGTTTTTTCTGGATTCACTTAGTCATCCATAGAGTTTAACATGGTTAGTGTTACATTACGGTGGTATTACTCTACAAAAAAACTGTCAAAAAGTCTTTCTGGATTGAATTAGTAATCCATACAGTGTAACGTGATTAGTGTTACATTACGGTGGTATTAACCTCTATAAAAACATTTAAAAATCTTTCTGGATTCAATTAGTAATTTATACTGTGTAACATGCTTTGTGTTACATTATGGTGGTATAGTAAATTCCAAAAACCGAAGCAGGCACAAAGAGGCAGTGGGGTGACCAGAGGGAGAAGGCGGGCAACTGTTCCGCAGAGCACCGACACTTGTGAATTTCTCTGTCAAAGTGTTAGGTGTTCCCCAGTCTGGGACTTTTTTAAAGAGAGTTCTGAGACAAAAAAATGGTCATTTGCAACTTGTGCCATGCCAAGATCAGCAGGGGCCTGACCACTAAGAGCCTAACCACCACAAGCATGATCAGGCATATGTCATCTAAGCAGCCAACTCGGTGGGTTAAACGAGTCCACGATTGGTGCCAGATGGTGACTCCACTGCCTCTTCCCCTGTGCTAGGTGCTTCCCAATCCCCTGTCTATGACACTGGCGCAGAGCACCTGTCCTTGCACATTCTGAGGCACCATCGTCAGACAAAAACTTTTCCCAGCACAGCGTTCAGCTGTCCTTACCCCAGGCCTTGAAACGAAAAAGAAAGTTCCCACCCACACACAGGCCCAAACGCTAAACGGGCACATTTCCAGGCTGCTTGAGGTGAAAATGTTGCCGTTTACGCTTGTAGATACGGAGGATTTCCGCCAACTCATGGGGGCAGCCGTCCCTCTGTACTCGGTCCTCAGCCGCCACTATTTCGCCCGGTGTGGCTTCTCCGCTGTCAGGACTCGAACCCAACAGCTCTTGTGCACCAAGCGGCAGCTCTTTCCTCTGATCTATTCAGCTCACTTGACAGTTTCTTGCTAGCTCGGATTCTAGTACCTGTGTTCTTCCTGAGTGGCTGCACTTTGTGTTGGTCCTAATTGGCTTCATCCTGTGAGTTCCTGATTGAACATCCTATTTAATTAAATCTGGCCTGGCACCTCCTTGCGAGATTATTGAGCTCCCAGCCTTTAGTCAAGCTCTCCCTTCACCTGCTGTCTAATTCAAGATTGGCTTTTCCTGACTGCGCAACCTGCTAAATCCTTCAAGACTATACTGCTGTTCCTGAGTATCGACCTCTGGCTTTTCCTGACTATGCTACCTGCCTTTGCTGCTCCTAGTGGTTGCAATATCACTACTGCAACCCAGGTCAGTTCCTAACACCCGCATTGTACCAACACGTATTCATCAACCCGTGCAGTTACTTGGATTGTACACTTAGCGACCGACACGTGGACAAGCGCTTGTGGTGAAGGACCCTACATTTCCCTGATGGCACACTGGGTGAACATTGTGGAGTCTGGGGCCGAGCCCCACCCTAGCACAGCACATGGGTTACCGACCCTGAGGATTGCTGGCCCTACTTCTATCAGGGTTTCCTCCACCTCCTACAACAGTTCCTCCACCCCCTCCTGCTCCTCCTCATCCTCCATCTCCAACTTGGTATCTCAGAGCACATCGTCCACATCAACCGGATGCTGGAATGTCTGCAGCACTGCCCCAGTGAAGCGGCAACAGGCTCTTCTGAAGCTAATTTGTCTAGGGTACAAACCGCACACCGCGGCAGAGTTATTGAAAGGAATAACAGACCAGACAGATCTGTGGCTCTCGCCGCTGAACCTCCAACCAGGCATGGTCGTGTGTTATAATGACCATAACCTGGTGGCAGCTGTGAAGCTTGGCAAGCTCGCACAGGTACCATGCTTGGCTCACGTGCTAATCTTGGTGGTTCAGTGGTTTCTGAAAACCTACGCAGATTTACCAGAGCTTCTGGTCAAGGTACGCTGCGTCAGTGCCCATTTCCGCAAGTCGGCTACAGCTGCCACTGCTCTGGCAGAGCGGCATCAGCGCATGCAAGTGCCAGCTCACCAACTGATGTGCGACGTCATCATGCCCTGGAACTCCACACTGCACATGGTGACAAGGCTTTGCGAGCAGCAGAGGACAGCTGTGGAATACCAGCTCCAAAACGTCCGTCGGTATTCTGGGCAGCCTTCGCACATAACATCTGAAGAGTGGGAATGGATGTCTGACATTTCTGCAGTTCTCCAAGATTTTGAGTACTCCACAAAGATGGTGAGCAGCGATGACGCCATAATCAGCACAACAATACCGCTTCTGTGCCTACATAAACAGTCGTTGCTCACAATTAAACCTGAAGCTTTGCATGCTAATCAGGTGGAGATGGAGGAAGAAATGAGACAAGGCGATACTACCCATCCCAGCCTCATCTCATCTGCTCATCGCTGATTGGGTAACAATGAGGAGGTGGAGGCTGAGGAGTAGGAGCAAGAGATGGAGAGTAGTCATAATGGTGGAGACAGGAAAGTGTTGGCTGATGGGAGCTTGGCCGACTTTATGTACCGCTGCCTTTCCTGTGACCCTTGCGCTACATTCATCTAGGCCAAAAAAGAGTACTGGTTGTCCACCCTGCTAGACCCACGCTACAAGGAGAACTTTGTATCTCTCCTTCCCGAGGCGGAGAGATCTACTAAAATGGTGCTATACCAGAAGGCCATTGTGGAAAATATGTTAAAAAATTCTCATCAGACAACGCTAGCGGCAGGGGGCAAGCTTCCTTGCCCAACCAAGGAGGAGAGTCAAGGGAGACACAGATACAGCAGAGGCAGGGGTACACTTCAAAGGCCTGGGCCAATTTCATGACACACTCCCAGCATCCATGCCCTGATGACTGGGTATTTTTGACAAGGAGGGGAAAGTTTTTGAAGATGGTCAAGCAATACCTGGCCAAGAAAACCAGCATACTCCCTAATTACTCTGCGACCTTCAACTGTTGGGTCTCTAAGCTGGACACCTGGCATGAACTGTCCCTCTATGCTTTAGAGGTGTTGTGCTGCCCTGCCACTAGCGTCTTGTCTGAGCGGGTTTTTAGTGCCACCGGGAGGGTCATAACAGACAGGCGCTTTTGGCTGTCGACAGAATATGCTGACAGGCTCACCCTGGTACAAAATGAATAAGGCCTTGATTAGCCTCGACTTTTCCACACCACCAGATGACAACAGCACATAAAGCGTTTTTAATCTTCAATATTTGAGTGAGGCCCACCAGCTGTTGCCTTCAATGGTCTATGAATAACTGAATGACCCTCCTTATAATTTTTTCCTGGCTTTGCACTGTGTGCAGAGCCTTTATGAGTGTATAAGTGTCACAACTACACTTTCTTAATTTTTTTATGAGGCACTCCATTTGGTGCCTTCAAGGGTGTATGGATGACCCTCTTTATCATTTTGTTTCTGGCTTTGCTCTGTGTGCAGAGCCTTCATGACTGTAGGAGTACCACAACTACACTTTCTTAATATTTGAATGAGGCACTACAGTTGGTGCCTTCAAGGGTGTATGGATGACTCTGCTTGTAATTTTTGGCAGGCTTTGCACTTAGTGCATAGCCTTTATGAGTCTAAGAGTACCAATACATGACAATTTGAACATAATGTGTATGAGGCCCCCCTTTAATAAAAATTGCAATTATGGTTTACTTAAGTTATTATTCTTTTAAATCCTTTTTAAATTTTGCCTTATGTACAAGTCATTGTACAGGAAAGATTGTTTCTTAACATTTTTTTTAAAGTAAACTCCAGTTTCTCTTTGATTCTGAATGTTTTATTGTTAGGCTTTAAAATGGAGTAAAAGTGTGTTGTTCTCAGCAGCAATCTGGGAATCAGAGATGTCTTCCCCATGCTGTTCTCCTTCCATTCACCACTTTTTCCATCAATTTCAACATTTTCACTGCCCCCCAGAGATCTTTGTAGGGTCTGCCAGAAAAATGCTCGGATTTGCCATTATACTTATTATTCGAAACGAGCATCTGAGCATTAGTAATTGCTCGGTTTGAGTAACGAGCATCCAAGCATTTTAGTGCTTGCTCGTCCCTAATTAAGATATATGCACTGGCATAGCATGAGGTACTGATGTGATACTGTGGGCGCAGCACAGTGGCTCAGTGGTTAGCACTGCAGCCTTGCAGCGCTGGGGTCCTTTGTTCAAATCCCACCAAGGACAACATCAGTAAGGAGTTTGTATGTTCTCCCAGTGTTTGTGTGGGTTTCCTCCGGTTTCCTCCCAGACTCCAAAGACATACTGATAGGTAATCAAGATTGTGAGCCCCAATGGGGACAGCCATAATAATGCATGTAAAGCGCTGCAGAATATGTTGGCACTCTATAAAAATAAAGAATATAAAAAATAAAGATTATTACTGTATGTTTATGACGCGCCCCTGGGCCTGTGTCGCGCTGTGTTGCGCACGCGGGAGCTTACCCAGAGCCGGATCTCTTTAGGGTTGTAGTCTCGTGGCGGTGATCCGGTCCGTGCTCAGGGAGTCAGACTAAGTGGCGCTGTATTAGCGGTAGATGTTGGACGACTACGCCACCCGTTGAGTACAGCTAAGGAGCTGCTGCTGCAGGGCAGACCACTGAGGCCGGTGGTAGGATTGTGCAGCGTGATAGTATAACCCCAACGGGAGGGGTATGGCCTCAGGGCAGCCGACGTGGATGATGGGGGTAGCAGGAACCACTCGGAGACGGTACGGTGTAGTTCAGGGTCTTTACTGGTGACAAAGATAGACCCTCCCGGAGTACTGGCTAGCGATTGGGGCCTGGTCAGTCCTTGAGCAGATGGGATCTCCCCTGGCCAGGCGGAGTTGTAGGCCTCCCAAACTAACGATACTCTTCCGGCTACCTTGCTAGAGGCGGGTATAAGTAGCCCACGTCCCTGAGTGTACCGTGTGGTGCTCACCCGTATGGCCGGTGACTCGGGGCCTTCGAGTAGCTTCCGCTCCACGACGGCGGTGCTGGTCCCACGCGTGTGACCGTGCCTTCGGGTTTCTGGGCCAGGGGACCTGCAATCCCCTGCCGGTCGGTTTCTGCTGCTGGATAGGAGTTAGTCCCCACAGCCTCGGACTCCGGGTCCGGTGATAACTTCTCAGTCAGGGCGAGCTCTGCGGCTGCCAGCCCCTGACTCCTTGTAGCACTGCTCCCACAGAGCTCCTGATGTTCTTTTCCTATATCTGCTTCTCTGTCTCTACTTCTTCTCTACTCACTAACCCTGCCTCAGCCCTAGGTTTATATAGGGGAAGTTCTTCCCCTCCCAGGACTGGGCAGGAGGTGTGGCATGCATAGGATCCCTGACCAAGAGACCTCCCACCTGCTCTCAGACGTAATATCTCTATCACTGTGGCAACCAGACCCCTGGGGTGTCACATTCCCCCCTAGTGAAATTTAGTACTCCGGGACTAAACATATTTTTTAGAAAAACATAACAAGGTATAAACAATAATAATACAATAAGAAAAACACATAAAGATGGTTACGGCGTGTCCGCAACCGGGTGCAGTTTTGAAGAAAAGCAAGGTGTCCATTTCACCAAAACAGGGAGACGTAACCAGGTAGGGGTCTGTCCTGCCCCGAGTCCTTAACAGTCTTTAGTCCATTCCTAGGTTACGCTCCAACCAATTGTACAAGGATTCCCGGTAAATCCACCAAGGACTCCTAAAAATAACTAGAAACACATAATTATTTACAAGTAACAGACAGGTGACCACAAATAAAACAATTTAAACACTTCAAATCCTCCAACGTGCGGGTAACTGGCCTCTAGTGGCCCTAGTGGACCTACGGAGCTGACTGTCTGGCCCTGAACTACAGGGTGTAGGAGCTGTCAAGGGTAAACTGGGCAGCTGTCTACGGGCTCTTTGGCTCACTAGGGGTACGGCAGGCTCACTATGAGCAGAGGGTTGATCCTCCTGTTCTGCTTGTGTGGAGTCTGCTGCCTCCTGGACCGGCTGCTCTTCCAGCTCTACCTGTTGCTCCGTAGGCACTTGGGATGCTGGTTGGAGGAACGTGAGGACGGGTACCACAACTGCACCATTGACTTGAGTCCAGGACCGAGGGAAGTCTCCGAGCACAGTACTAACCATATCTTCCCTTTCCTCTACGGGTCGAGGGTCTTCTTGCTCTCCTTCTGGGTTCCTTAGCTGTTCGGGACACTTCTTCAGGTGATCCCGGGATACAATGGCTGTGGTTTCCCCTCCGTCTTTACTGATGGTACAGACCTTTGGGTTGTCGTGGCTTGAGGGCAGTACGGTGTACGGGTCCTTCTCCCACTGGTCGTCCAACTTGTGGAGCCGTCTCTTCCTCTTCAAGACCTGCTCTCCGGGTACCAGGGGAACAGCGGGAGCATACTGGTTGTAAGTTTTCTCTTGTCTTTCCCTAGCGAGACAGAGACTTCGCTCCACGCTCTCCTGTACTTTCCGGTACTGCTGCTGCCTCTCTGTGTCCCAGTCTGCTTCCGGTGAAGTGTCCTCGGGTGTCAGGACTCCCATCTCCAGGTCAACAGGTAGCTTACCAGGCCTTGCCCTCATTAGGTAAGCCGGGGTACAGTTGGTGGAACCTACAGGGATGTAGTTGTACAGGTCCACCAGGTCGGGCAGCTTCTCAGGCCACAGACTGCGTTCTTCCAGGGGCAACGTTTTCAGAAGATCCATTACCACCTGGTTCATTTTCTCACAGAGTCCATTAGTTTGCGGATGATAGGGTGTCGTCCTTATCTTCCGGCAGCCATACAGATTGCAGAATTCCTGGAAGACCTCCGCTTCAAAGGCAGGTCCCTGGTCCGTCAGCACTTGGTCCGGGTACCCGTGTGGACGGCAGAAGTGCTGCTGGAAGGCTCTAGCTGCTGTTTGAGCTGTTAAGTCCTTAACGGGGACGACAACCAAGAACCGGGAGTAATGATCCACAATGGTTAACGCGTAGACGTAGCCACTTCTGCTTGGGGTCAGTTTTACATGATCCAAGGCTACCAGTTCCAACGGCTGCTTGGTGACGATGGACTGAAGGGGGGTCTTCTGGCTGGCACGGTCCTTCCTTCTTAGGTTGCACGGGCCACAGTCTCTGCACCACCTCTCGATGGTTCCCCTCATGCCTACCCAGTGGAACCGCCCGCGCAGCAGGAACTCCAGCTTCTTCCATCTGAAGTGTCCAGCCCCGTCGTGGTATGCCTCCATCACCATGGCTGCGTCTCTTCGTGGCACCACTACTTGCCAGATTAGTTCATGCGTCCGGGAGTTAACCATTCTGCGGCACAACTTCCCCTTGTAAAGGAACAGTCGACTCTTCTCAGCCCACAGTTGTTTGGCTTCCTCCGGAGCGTCTGGGTCAAGGCGAGCCTCTGGCCAAGTCAGCATCTCCTTCACCAGTCGGACGGCAGGGTCACTGTCTTGCGTTTCCTCCCAGTTGTAGTGAGGCAAGGGGTTAACCGTAGCGGCTTGCTTACTCCTTACCCGATGGGAATACTGGATAGTCCCATGACGGTGGAACGCGGGGAGTTCGACTTCTTCCAGTCCCTCTGGATCTTCCCCTACGTCCGGTAGGTTTGGCATCCTGGACAGGGCGTCCGCGTTGGTATTGGAGCGTCCTGCCCGGTATTTGATTGTGAACTCATAGTTGGACAGACGGGCCATCCATCTCTGCTCTAGGGCACCGAGTCTTGCCGTGTCCAGGTGTGTCAACGGGTTGTTATCCGTGTACACGGTGAACCGGGAAGAAGCGAGGTAGTGCTTAAAGCGTTCGGTGACTGCCCACACCACTGCCAGGAACTCTAGCTTAAATGAGCTGTAATTCTCAGGGTTTCTTTCGGTGGGTCGCAGTTTTCGACTGGCGTAAGCGATTACTCGTTCTTTCCCCTGCTGGATCTGGGACAGTACGGCTCCTAGCCCGATGTTACTTGCGTCGGTGTAGAGGATAAAGGGCTGGCTGTAATCAGGGTACGCCAGGATTTCATCCCCCGTGAGGGCCATCTTCAGCTGGCGGAAGGACTCTTCTTCTAACTTCTCCCATTTGAAGGGCGGCTTCTGGTTCTTGGCCTTCCGGGACTGGCCTATCAGGAGGTCCTGCATAGGAGCTGCCTTTTTGGTGAAACCGGGGATGAATCTGCGGTAATAGCCTATCAACCCGAGGAACTGCCGCACTTCCTTTACACTGGAGGGACTTGGCCATTCCTTAATTGCGGTGATCTTATCAGGGTCGGGAGCCACTCCGTCAGCGCTCACCACGTGTCCCAGGTACTGCACCTTTGGTTTTAGGAGGTGACACTTGGAGGGTTTTACCTTTAGGCCGTAGTTTGCCAGAGCTTCGAACACTTCCGCCAGGTGTTTCAGGTGGTCCTCATAAGTCTTGGAATATACGATGACATCGTCCAGGTACAACAGGACCGTCTCGAAGTTTCTGTGGCCCAGACAGCACTCCATTAATCGTTGAAAGGTTCCTGGTGCGTTACAGAGTCCGAACGGCATGCAGGTAAACTCGCTAAGTCCCATCGGGGTGGTGAATGCGGTCTTCTCCCGGTCCGCCTCTGCTACAGGAACCTGCCAGTACCCGCTAGTGAGATCCAAGGTAGAGAAGAAGTTAGCAGATCTTAAAGCAGCCAAAGACTCCTCTATCCTTGGTAAGGGGTACGCATCCTTGTGTGTGATACGGTTGATTTTCCGGTAATCTACACACATCCTCATGGTGTTGTCTTTCTTTTTGACTAAGACTAGTGGAGCTGCCCAGGGGCTACAGCTATCCCTGATCACCCCAGCCTCCTTCATGTCCCTAAGCATCCCCTTGGCGTGTTGGTAGTGTGCAGGGGGTACGGGTCGATACCTCTCTTTTATGGGAGGATGGTCTCCCATGGGGATGTGGTGTTCTACCCCCTTGACTCGCCCGAAGTCTAACGGGTGTTTACTAAACACTCTCTCGTACTCTTGAACCACCCGATAGACTCCCTGTTTCTGGTGTGAGGGAGTGGAGTCAGTACACAAATGTAGTTGCTGACACCAGTCCTCCATTGTTTTCTGAGAGCCGTTACCTTCCTCCGGGGAAGATGGAGGCAAGGGTTCTACGGACTGTATGGAATCTTGATTGATGGTATACAATTTGGCTAGCGTGGCATACCGGGGCAGGTACACTTCCCTCTTCCCGATATTTATTATGCGAACGGGCACCCTCCCATGGCGTACATTGACCACCCCCCGTGCTGTCAAAATGGTGGGCCTACTGTCTGAGTAAACTGGTTCTACCATTGCCTGGTAATCTCTACCTCTCAGACCAATAGCTGCCCGGCACCAAATCATCATTTCACTTTTCGGGGGCATGGCAATAGGGAAAGGGTCACACATTCGCACGCTACCAATCTCACCACCGGAGAGTTCTAGCTGTTGCCGTCGCATCAGTGCCCGGATCTCTTTCTGGAGCACTCGCTGCTGGCCGGAGCTGGCGTTCTTGGCAACCTGCTGTAAAAGGAAAATCACCTCTGCAAGACAATTTTCAATTACATTAGTTCCTAGAGTTATCTTTGGGTGACTCTCGTGTTTGTCAATGTCTACAATGATCAGTCCCTGTGCTGCCAGTTCGACTCTACCGATTTTAATGGTCACCTCTTTAAATCCAATCTGTGGCACGGGCTGACCATTGCTGGCGATGATACTCAAGTCGTCGTCAGGGTAGCGGGTGATATCCGAGTCATTCCAGTACTGCTTGAAGAGCACGTATGGGATGGTGGTGACCTGTGACCCGGTGTCCAGTAGGGCACTCATAGGAATGCCATCCAGTACCACGGGTAAGACTGGACGTCCTCCCACATATTTGTCACGCCAGTTCGATGGGCCTGGTGATCTTTTTCCTGGGGGTTGGCCCTCTACCCCAGGTTGTGCCAGTTTAAAGGACAGTACCTTGCCATATGTCCGGGTTGATTGCAGCGGCGGCAGATGGGTCGTCCGTCCTCGTTGTATCGGTCGCTGGGTCTTCCTCTGGCCGGTGGGGTCCTCCTTGGTCGACGCCACGGGATGTCCTCCGGTCCGGATGCCAGCTGGATCTTCCCTGGAGTGGAAACCTGTAAAGACTGCACAGTTCGGGTTAGCGCAGCAACGCTTTTAGCTAGCTCTTGGACCTGATGGTGCAGGTCTGGAGCCGGGTCATTGTTCAAAGCCTGCGCACCAGCTCCCACAGGCCCTGCCGACAAGGGCGCCGCCTCCTGGTGGTAAGTGGTAGTGGGGCGTCTGGGGGTCACAACGCCACCTGGTGCCGGTTCTCGAAGCACCTGGATGGCTCTGTCCTTGAACTGTGCAAATCCCAGATGAGGGTCCTGTAAGGCCATTGCCCGCAACTGGGTTCGGTGGGCATTGCAATATAAACCCTCTATAAATTGTTCAGTCAACAGCCTGTCCTCGTCTCCCACGCCGTCAGGGTCGGTCTGCTTAATGGCTCTCAGGGCCTCTTGTAGGTTCAGGGCATAGTCCCTTATACTCTCATGTGCCCGCTGTTTGCACCCGTAGAATCTAAGCTTGATCTCGGCTGAGGTGCGGGTATCAAAGGTGTCCCTCAGCCGGGTTAGTATCCCTGCGACCGTCCTCCCCCCAGGTGGCCAGGACTTTACCTCCCTTTGGGCTGCCCCGGTTAATTGGGCCACCAGGATGCTCACTTTTTGCTCCTCTGTGAGGGGGTACACCTGGAAGAGGCTATCCAGCTTTTCTCTAAAGTCATGCAGGGTATGTGACTCCCCTGAGTACTGGGGTAGCCAGGCTGCCCCCGGGATATAGGGCATGGTGAAAGGCATGACCGCAACAGCGGTGGCGCTGGCGGGGGTTGAAGCGGTGAAGCTCTCCTCCGTATCCGACATCCTTCTCCCCCCTAGTGGACCGTGGCCTACCTTGCGATGATCCTCTTCCGTAGGCCGCGGCTCCGCAGTGGATCGTCAGGGTTGAGGACCTTCCGTCGCGCTCCTGTGACGTCGGCGTCTGCTGGGCTCCTTCCAGGACCTTACGCAACGTCCGGACGTGAGGCGGGGCTTCAGTTCTCGCGCGCTTTCGGAGTCCACGCCCCTCTTCTTCCCGCGCGGCGTCCTCAAGATGGCGTCCAATGGCGGGAAAACTCCACGTATGGCGGGAAGAAGGCCGAAGATGGCGCCGGATGGCGGGAAAACTCCACCGATGGCGGGAAGGAAGCGGAAGATGGCGCCAGATGGCGGGAATCTTCACCACAGGTAAGTTTGAACAGTCTTTTTCAGGCACGCAGTACCCGGTGGTTGCGGGCACGAAATCCTGCCGACTACGCCAAAAGTTGACGCGCCCCTGGGCCTGTGTCGCGCTGCGTTGCGCACGCGGGAGCTTACCCAGAGCCGGATCTCTTTAGGGTTGTAGTCTCGTGGCGGTGATCCGGTCCGTGCCCAGGGAGTCAGACTAAGTGGCGCTGTATTAGCGGTAGATGTTGGACGACTACGCCACCCGTTGAGTACAGCTAAGGAGCTGCTGCTGCAGGGCAGACCGCTGAGGCCGGTGGTAGGATTGTGCAGCGTGATAGTATAACCCCCAACGGGAGGGGTATGGCCTCAGGGCAGCCGACGTGGATGATGGGGGTAGCAGAAACCACTCGGAGACGGTACGGTGTAGTTCAGGGTCTTTACTGGTGACAAAGATAGACCCTCCCGGAGTACTGGCTAGCGATTGGGGCCTGGTCAGTCCTTGAGCAGATGGGATCTCCCCTGGCCAGGCGGAGTTGTAGGCCTCCCAAACTAACGATACTCTTCCGGCTACCTTGCTAGAGGCGGGTATAAGTAGCCCACGTCCCTGAGTGTACCGTGTGGTGCTCACCCGTATGGCCGGTGACTCGGGGCCTTCGAGTAGCTTCCGCTCCACGACGGCGGTGCTGGTCCCACGCGTGTGACCGTGCCTTCGGGTTTCTGGGCCAGGGGACCTGCAATCCCCTGCCGGTCGGTTTCTGCTGCTGGATAGGAGTTAGTCCCCACAGCCTCGGACTCCGGGTCCGGTGATAACTTCTCAGTCAGGGCGAGCTCTGCGGCTGCCAGCCCCTGACTCCTTGTAGCACTGCTCCCACAGAGCTCCTGATGTTCTTTTCCTATATCTGCTTCTCTGTCTCTACTTCTTCTCTACTCACTAACCCTGCCTCAGCCCTAGGTTTATATAGGGGAAGTTCTTCCCCTCCCAGGACTGGGCAGGAGGTGTGGCATGCATAGGATCCCTGACCAAGAGACCTCCCACCTGCTCTCAGACGTAATATCTCTATCACTGTGGCAACCAGACCCCTGGGGTGTCACATTTACCCATTTAGATAGTTGCAAAGAGTTAATACAAATATCCTATGAGGTTTGAGATTGCCTATTTAACCTTATTGGGCGTGTGAAATTAGTTATTTCAAGTCTCTTAAGTTTTGCTCTCACCTACATAAGGGGTACTTTCACCTACATAAGTTATTACCTTTTCAGTAGATAGGTGATATTGTTAGACAAGTGTGGTCACACCACTTTGATACCCAAAATCACTGATCCCCAGGATGGATGAATTCTGCCCGGTCCCAAACCTTGTGCTTTTTTGGTCTTCCCTCACTGCAAGATATATCCAAAAACTATAAAATGGATCAACCTACTTTACTTAGATTCTCCTGAACAGAACAGAGTCTACCATATTTAAAAATGTACTCTTTCTCATACCGCAGAAAAAGGCTGGAATCACACAACATATTTTCTCTTAACCGAGAGAATCAGGCGATTATGCTAATCACACTCTGATCAGGTGTGATGCGATTTTCTCAGATGTGGACAAGGTGGGAAAAAAATGTCTCCATCTTCTCCATATTGTCAGTTCATGAAAATCGGACTGCAGTCAGATGTCATTCGAGTGCGGTTTGATTTTTTTTCATGGACCCATTGACTTGCATGGCCTCGTGTGATCTGAATATCGGATGCAAATCATGCATGCTGTGATTTTTTCTTTGGACAGACTTTGAGGGAAAAAAATCAGACATGTGTCCCATATGATAACATTGGATTTTTTGTTGGATTGCACTCGGACTGAAAATATGGTCGTCTGCATGAGCCCTAAAGCTCTTTTAACATCCACATTGTGGCTTTTTTCTTTAAAGGAGGCCACGAAAATAGTCAAACTGCAGATACAGCCAGGGCATCATTGTGGTGTCTGTCTCTGTAATGGGAAGCATAGCGCCGGTGCATTCAGAATCTGATGATTAACGTTCTGAACCACTTTTATTAATGGAGTATTTCCATCTCCAAGATCCTATCCCAATATGTAGTCGGTGTAGTAATAATAATAATATTAGCAAATACCTCCAATTAGAAATGTAGTATAGTTCTTCTGATTCACTATTCCTCTTTCCTCATGTGCAGGCATTGCAGGACCTTAGGTATCCATGGTTACAACCACTGATATAGTGACAGTTAGCTAGTTGCTAATGGTCGTAACCATAGATACCTAAGGTCTTGCAATGCCCTGCACATAAGGAAAGAGTCAGTGAATCAGAAAAACTATACTACATTTCTAATTGGAGGTACAGGTGCTTCTCACAAAATTAGAATATCATCAAAAAGTTAATTTATATCAGTTCAATACAAAAAGTGAAACTCATATATTATATAGAGTCATTACAAACAGAGTGATCTATTTCAAGTGTTTATTTCTGTTAATGTTGATGATTATGGCTTACAGCCAATGAAAACACAAAAGCAATTATCTTAGTAAATTAGAATAATTAATAAAAAACAACTACAAAGGCTTCCTACATGTTTAAAAAGGTCCCTTAGTCTGTTTCAGTAGGCTCCACAATCATGGGGAAGACTGCTGACTTGACAGATGTCCAGAACGCAGTCATTGACACACTCCACAAGGAGGGTAAGCCACAAAAGGTCATTGCTAAAGAAGCTGGCTGTTCACAGAGTGCTGTATCCAAAAGGTGCACAAGCAACCGGGATAACCGCAGCCTTGAAAGGATTGTTAAGAAAAGGCCATTCAAAAATTTGGGGGCGATTCACAAGGAGTGGACAGCTGCTGGAGTCATTGTTTCAAGAGCCACCACACACAGACATATCCAAGACATTGGCTACAAGTTTCGCATTCCTTGTGTCAAGCCACTCATGACCAATAGACAATGCCAGTAGCGTCTTACCTGGGCCAAGGAGAAAAAGACATGGACTGTTGCTCAGTGGTCCAAGGTGTTGTTTTCAGATGAAAGTAAATTTTGGATTTCATTTGGAAATCAAGATCCCAGAGTCTGGAGGAAGAGTGGAGAGGCCACAATCCAAGCTGCTTGCGGTATAGTGTGAAGTTTCCACAATCAGTGATGGTTTGGGGGGCCATGTCATCTGCTGGTGTAGGTCCACTGTGTTTTATCAAGACCAAAGTCAGCGCAGCCGTCTACCAGGAAATTTTCTGGCACTTCTTGCTTCCCTCTGACGACAAGCTTTTTGGAGATGGAAATTTCATTCTCCAGCAGGACTTGGCGCCTGTCCACACTACCAAAAGTACCAATACCTGGTTTAAAAACGACAATATCACTGTGCTTGATTGGCCAGCAAACTCGCCTGACCTTAACCCCTTAGAGAAACTAGGGGGTATTGTCAAGAGGAAGATGGGAGACACCAGACCCCAAAATGCAGACGAACTGAAGGCTGCTATCAAAGCAACCTGGGCTTCCATAACACCTCAGCAGTGCCACAGGCTGATCGCCTCCATGCCACGCCGCATTGATGCAGTAATTAATGCAAAAGGAGCCCCGACCAAGTATTGAGTGCATTTACTGAACATACATTTCAGTAGGCCAACATTTCGGATTTTAAAAACATTTTTCAAGCTGTTGTTATAAAGTATTCTAATTTACTGAGATAATGACTTTTGTGTTTTCATTGGCTGTAAGCCATAATCATCAACATTAACAGAAATAACACTTGAAATAGATCACTCTGTTTGTAATGACTCTATATAATATATGAGTTTCACTTTTTGTATTGAAGAACTGAAATAAATTAACTTTTTGATGATATTCTAATTTTGTGAGAAGCACCTGTATATGCTAATATTATTATTACACCTACTCCATATTGGGATGAGATCTTGGAGATGGGAACACCCCTTTAAATATGAGAAGCTAAGAGCAATGAAAGGCCACCAATTCCAATGTGCAAACTGTTGAGTGAGTAGATGACTAGAACATAGCTTTTGGGTCACACGCAAAACTAAACTGTAGGTCCTTTCTGGAATTTGTATATTGCATATCTGTTCACATTAGTTATAGAAGAAAACAATGTTCCTATATATAATGCACAAAATAAAAATGTCATGGGCTAGATAGGATTTAAAGAAGCCCTCCCATTAAGTTTTCTTTTTTAACTTAATATGTGTATATAGTGTAGTGTATATGTGTGAACATACTCACTCACCTACCGCCTCCTTCTCCAGTATCCAGTGCTGTTCGGCTCCTCTTCTCAGTGACGTCATCGCTCTGCAGACTCTCCGGGTCACATTGCGCTCTGTGTGACCAAGAAGTTGCTATTACAATATAAGTCTATGGAGCGCTAGAACGATCTCCATAGGCTGTCATTGTAAAAGAGACTTCCGGCTCACACGTAGAGCATAGAATGAGCCGGCTAGCCTGACGTGTGGTGACGTCACTGAGAAGAGGAGCCGAGCGGCGCCGTATAATGAGGCGTAGATGAGTACATTAACACACACTAAAATTAAAATTATGGGCGTCATTAATAGGCTGTAAGACAAACACAGTGCACCACACCTATCTGTGTGACTGGCGTCCTATATAAGCTGCATTTGTGTGCATTGTTAATACTACACAGCCATTCACATATCTGCCAATTTATGGAAGGGGTGGCTGTCGCATCAGTACTTCGCACCTGTGCGGCCCCCGCCTTTATCATGGGGGTCTGCCGCATCCTGCTTGTGCTTTGGGAATCTGACCTGGTGTTGGTAAGGCTGTTTTTTTTTCTGTGATTTTTTTTTCATTTTTGTCCTTTTCTGTGAGCTGTTTTTAACACACACACTTCTCTACATGCACATAAATACAGATGTATTAAAATAAATCTGCATGGGAGGAACATTAAGGTAGTAGAAATGTATTCAATACCACAACATGAAAGATGCCACTAATATCAGAGCAGTGGTATTTTGTAAGCCTTAGAAAATTATCAGTAAAAATATTTTTCAGACTTTAAAGCCTGGCAGCAGCTGACCGCTTGTATTCATTGTCTACCATGGTTCTTGGCATGTCTGTGCCCAAGGCTGAATCTCAACGACACCTGGGCAATAAGCGCACTCTTTTATTCTTTGGTCAAAAACAATCATTTTTCCAATGGTGACACTACCAAGTTTCATTGAAAACAGCCTTTGTTGTCCAAACAGTTGCTTCCACTGTCTTCTGCTCCATGGAGGTTGAATTAATGGGGACAGAATATGCTGGCAGTGATCGGTATGGTGTGTATAGTGACAATATATTATTGTCGCTATGGTCCAGTATTGTCTATGTATACACAATATGTTTATACTAGCTATATGTGTTAACATTGGAAATAAAATAAAAAGATTATTTATAAGGCTCTATTCACATTCGCACTGGATAGTGCAACATATAGTCCTGTAAAAATAACAGAAACTGCAATAGTACATGATGAACTTCCTTATTAGTCCATCAGATCCATCTGTTGTTGGTAGTGTCCATTGTGCAAAGGCATGCATAATTGTTTCCATTTCTTTGCCTCTGAAAGAGTAGCCATCGTTTTAATTTATATTTCTTAAATTAATAGTACACATGAAAATAAGTAACTTTGTAATATATCTTTTCAGAGAAATCTGCTTCTTTCTCTGCCAGGACTGATCTGTCATTCTCATAATTCTCAATTCATGGGTAAAATCTGTATTCAGTGAAGACGGATTTCCCCATTACTGATATAAGAGATGACAGTTGGTGCTAATAAAGTTCTATGAAGGGGGGAGAATTATGGAGGAGCAAGAGACAAACACAGACCTTCTGCTGCAAGTTCTCCTGAAACCACAGTTACAGTTCTCCATAGAAGTTTATGAGAACCAACCTTTATCTCCTATCTCAGTAATGGAAAAGTCTGTATTGGCTGAATACAGATTTAATCCATGAATTGAGAATGAATGACCACTTTAGGAGGAGGAAGAAGCGGATTTCTCTGATAAGATGTATTACAAAGTTTTTTTATTTTCACGCGGATTATTGATTTATGGGGAAAAAATGAAAACGGTGGTTACTTTCCAAGGCTTTGCTATGGTACTTGGACACTATGCTCTATGTTCATGTCTATAGGTATTAATTTTGCTGCTATGTATGAGCATTAGTGATGGGCGGGTGCTCGTATATCTTTCTGTGCTTTCCGAGTATCTTTGGCGTGCTCATATATTATGTTTGAGTCCCAGCGTCTGCATGATTTATGACTGTTAGTCAGCCTCAACACATGTGAGGGTTCCCTAACAAACAGGCAATCCCTACATGTGTTGATGCTGTCTAACAGCCATAAATCATGCAGACGCTGGGACTCAAACATAATATACGAGCACGCCGAAAATACTCGGAAAGCACCCGAGCGTGCTCGAATAAAGGGTTAATTAAACGAGCACGCTCGCTCATCACTAATGAGCATACTTTGTTTTTCAATACAGCAAAAAAAAATAAAAATGTCCATTTCATTTTTATGTTCAGTCATTTTTTTAAAAAAAAATTTGCATTGGGAGTAACTTGCAGGAATTTTTACACGTGTGCTCCTGTTGCCTGAAGTTCAATGTGAACAACGCCTAGAGCCTTAGTTTAGCTACACATGAATTAGTGATTCCTTTGAAAAGCTCCTAACTACATATTTTCTCATAATATCAAATAATAATATTATTGCACCACTATTGATACAGACACACATAGCTGTCACTGTGCAGCTGTAGCGCATCCGCAGGCCGAAATACTGTCTCAAATGGGCACATTTTTCCCATTTTTATATTTGATTGGCTGCATGTAAAATTGCTATTTAGTTATTGTTATTTATTAACAAACTTTTAAAAAACGTATTGATAAACCAAATCTCAGTGCGATGTTCAGATACATCATGGCTGCACCTTGGCTGGACAAAGGCCACTGCATGTGTTTCTACCCTAAATGCACACCAACCAATTTTTGCTTCCAAATATTGTCCTCTGTTTTCTGAGTCTCATTCAACTTGCAACCAGTGACAACTCATTTGGAATTATTTGAGAATTTGTGACTTAGTTGTGGTCAGTCACCGATCTCAACGCAACACCATAGGAAATCAGTAGCTACGATGTCGCAATATGACTCATGTTGCCATGTGGCCCCATCACAGACGGGCTTTAAAGGGGTTGTTCACTACTTGGACAACCCCTTCTCAATCACTATGTTCCCGCCTTATAAAATTAAAAAACCTATACTCACCTCCAAAGCCGACGCCGTTCCAGCGGTGTTGGCGCTAATTAGCTGCTGGGAGAGCCAGTGCCGACATTGCTAGAACGGCACTCGGACCAGAGGTGAGTAGAGCTGCTAATATTTTACAAGGTCATACTGATTGAGAAATGGTTGTCTTGAGTAGTAGACAATCCCTTTAAATGGACCATTAAGAGTATTTGTTCATTTGGTTGTTATGTAGTAAATGCCTAGATGTGAAGAAAGCAATTCTGTGTCTTGTACCTTAACGATATTATTGCTTTTTACAGAAAAGTATGGTTTAGAACATGTCTCGACATGGAATTTTGAAACTTGGAATGAACCAGACAATCATGATTTTGACAATGTCTCCATTACAGTAACAGGTATTTTATTCCTACTCAACCCTGCTTATTGGCAGACCAATATTAGCAGACCGATAGACCTTAGAGATTGGCTTTTATCGGAACATTATAGTTGTTTCTTCACTGAAACCATCAGGCTGACAACCTTTTTTTTCTCTGTTCTGGATATTGATACTAGAAGTGATTCCAAGTGCAGGATGTAGAGTTTGTTTTCACAATTTTTTTCACTATTGATGTTAATAGGGAAAAAATGCAACTTAAATGTTATAAGACACATAAAACACATGAATGTTACTTGCTGTGTTTGAAATTACATAGCCAACAGTAGAAACTTTGTGGTTTTTAAACCTATGGCTGGAGTCACACTAGAGTATAAAAAATCGGTCCGAAGTTGATCCAGAAAAGTAGGACGAGTGTCATGCAAGTACAATGCGTTTTTTCTCAACTAGTATCCGTATGTCATCCATGTGACATGCGTATGCAATCTGTATGCAATGCATTTTTAACATCATATTTTACATACTGTAATTCTCTGTCATTGAAAGCTAGTTTTCTAACTAACAAAGCAATCTTATATACAAAGATAGACAGATAGATAGAATAGCTAGATGTCCTGTAGATATTTAATGTTACAAGCCCCCTGAAAGCCACATGAAAGGCACTAAAGGGTGTTTTTAGCCTTATTAAACCTATTAAACAAATAAAAAAATGACGTGTGGTCCCTCTTATTTTTCCTAACCAGCCAAGGTAAAGCAGACATCTGCGGGCTTATATTATCAGGCTGGGAAGGTCCTTGGATGTTGGGCCCTTCCCAGCCTAAAAATACAAGCCCACACTCCCACCCCAGAATTGGTGAATCACATGAGATACGCCAATTCTGGTGCTTTCCCTTGTCTCTTCCCGATTGCGCTGGTAATCGGGGTAATGGTTTATGGGGTTGATGTCAGCTTTGTAATGTCCGCTGACATCAAGCCCTTGGGATAGTAATGGAAAGGCATCTATCAGACACCCCATTACTAACCCAGTAATCAAAAATAACACACAGAAAAGAATAGTTTATTTTTAAAAACACTCCCTCACACCTTGTTTGCCAGTTTAATAAAAAAATTAAAAAAAATCTGACATAGTCCACCGAATCTGAAGTAGTCCAAAAATGGGAACCTTAAAGACATAAAAAGAGAGGTAAAGACGTAAAAACAAGATACACTCCCTCATTCACCAATTTATTATAAAAAAAATCCCCGAAGCTACGACATAATCTATGGCATTCCCACAATGTCCAGCGACTCTGTACAGCAACCTATGGAGCGTCTTTCTCAGAACCACGCTCCATAGGTCCCTCCCGGTCATGTTTCATGCTCGATGATGTCAGTAACTCAGTAGCGTCATTGCTCGTGACCCATGGCCGGGAGTAGCGTAAGCTTGCGGTACTGAATCAGAGCTACCGGTTCTCGCGGTAGCCGGGAGATCTGAAATGTGCGCAAGAAAAACACAGACAGCATACACATGATCCGTGTGTGAGTCTCATCCGATATATGCAGACTCTCGCAGCATACTGCGATCAGCACTGACTCATTGAATAACATTGGGACAAGTGCAATCCAAGCAGCAGAGTTTTTGAAGTGTTACTGAAGAGTTTTTTTTGTCCTGAAGTGCTTTTTGCAGCCTGATTGGACAGCTTCTAAGGGATTCCATCGGGAGCCCCTTTAAAGACATGACTCTTTTTTTCCACCAGGCATTTTTCAAAACCTGAAGGAGAAAAAAAAACATTTAAAGGGAATGTCCACCTTCAGAAAAGTGGGTCCCAAACTGTATAAAAAGCTTAAAATAACAAACTCAGCAGGTACTCACCCTCCCTGGTTCTAGCGCTGGTTCCTTGCTGCTGCTCTGGTCCTGGTGTTTTGGTGACGTCATGTCAACAGCGGATGTCACCACTGCAGCCAGTCACAGAGATCAGCAGCATATGCCATCAACCTATCAATTTAGCACAATGTCTTGGTATGCTGAAGCGTGAACTTTACCCTTTTCTAGAAATAAGAGGCCAAGTCTATATCTTAAAAAAAAAACGAAAAAAAAAAAACAGCCCAATACCATTATCCCTCTTCCACCAAATTTTACCGCAGGGACTATGCATTTTGGTAGGCAGTGTTCTCTAGCCATCTGCCAAACTCAGTCATCTATAAGACTGCCAGATAGTGAAATCTTTCCTTCCATTATGAAAGTGTTCACATACTTTTGGCCATATATTGTACATGACAACTACTCAACTTCCTCCGCCTCCTAGTATTAATTAGACATGAGCGAAAAATGAAAAATTTGGTGATGGGTGCAAAAGTGTTAGTAATACAATATAAGAACAATTACAGAGACGAATAGCATGATAATCAGTATTCTAACATTATTACTACACGCTGCTATGTGATAGCCATCTAGAAGCCGCCATTTTTTGTCTCATGCCCATTTCCGCCTCGGATAACAGCTAGAAATGTATTCTGTTCTTTAGGCTTCCAGAACTACTATGATGCTTGCTCTGAGGGTCTTAACCAAGCAAGTCCAAAATTAAGATTTGGTGGCCCAGGAGATTCGTGCCACTCGCCACCAAAGTCACCAATTTGCTGGGGTCTTCTGAGTCATTGCTATAATGGTACCAATTTCTTTACTGGGGAGACAGGAATGAGACTGGATTACATTGCTCTGCATAAAAAGGTTTGTACCATATGAGCTATAAAACCCTAATATGGTGACTTTGTGCTGTTTTGGATGCTGTATTTATGACTTTTGTGCTGGTGGAATAAATATTCACAGGAATAAAAATTTTTGTGTAGGATTTATGAAGGTTGTTCATTTATATTAATTTCCATACTGATATATCCACCCTTACTTTTTGTGCGAATTAGTCTAAGGAATCCAGTTTCTCAGTAAAAATTCAATATACTACCATGATATGCTAGCCAATCATCACTGAGCTGCAGTACACATCATGGCCACTGGGCGGCCAACTATAGACACATATAGCATCAACTTCCTACAGAATGTCACAAAATGATGGTAAACTAGTGCCACTCATCTCTAGATATGTCAGGCCAAGAGGAAAGGTCAGAAAGGACACAGTTAAATGTTTGTCCGCTCTTTTATTAGTAAGCTAAATATTTTTAACTGAATTTCACAGCTCAAAATACTCAGTTTTACTATTTTTGTTTTCCTCTATTGCTAAGAGATTATCTTTCTGTTTTAAAGCCATATTTGTATGGGCGGTATGATTGCATTTTGTGATTACTAAGTATCGCTCATGCCAATTAGCCTGCCCATGCTGTAGCTATCCCTTTATTTGATCGCCCTCTTGTGGTGCAACCATGACATTGCACTATCCATGAAAACCATATGCTTCACTTTTTTGTGTTGTAGGGTGGAGGAAGCTCTTATCATATTTTGGAGCAAGAAATCGATACTGTTAGCGAAATTCAACAACGCTTTCCACATTTTCAACACATTCCTATATACAATGATGAGGCTGACCCTCTAGTAGGTTGGTCCACACCTCAATCTTGGAGAGGTGATGTTACATATGCAGCCATGGTTATAAAGGTATGGAAATGTCTTTTTATATGTTCTCATATTTATTGCTATAGCATTAGTAATAGAAGAAGTACCACTTCTGTGTGCACTCTGGAGGGCATTCAGTGCCACAGGACCAGGACCCCTCCCCCTATTTTACTTTTGTTAGGAAATCTAATAGATGGTCTAATTGAATATTGAATAATTGACCATTATTTTTAATGGAGGAAAGGGGTGTTTTTCTCATTTTCAAATTTATTATTTATTTCTTCTTTCTATTTCGTAAAACATTTTTTTTTATTTTTAGTCCCCTAAAGGAATTTGAACCTTACTATACTATATATTGCAATACCACAATATACACTGCTCAAAAAAATAAAGGGAACACTTAAACAACAGAATATAACGCCAAGTAAATCAAACTTCTGTAAAATCAAACTGTCCACTTAGGAAGCAACACTGATTGACAATCAATTTCACATGCTGTTGTGCAAATGGAATAGACAATAGATGGAAATTATTGGCAATTATCAAGACACCCTCAATAAACGAGTGGTTCTGCAGGTGGGGACCACAGACCACATCTCAGTACCAATGCTTTCTGGCTGATGTTTTGGTCACTTTTGAATGTTGGTTGTGCTTTCACACTCGTGGTAGCATGAGACGGACTCTACAACCCACAGAAGTTGCTCAGGTAGTGCAGCTCATCCAGGATGGCACATCAATGCGAGCTGTGACAAGAAGGTTTGCTGTGTCTGTCAGCGTAGTGTCCGGAGGCTGGAGGCGCTACCAGGAGACAGGCCTGTACACCAGGAGACGTGGAGGGGCCGTAGGAGGGCAACAACGCAGCAGCAGGACCGCTACCTCTGCCTTTGTGGAAGGA
Source organism: Phyllobates terribilis (assembly GCF_046119375.1). Classification (NCBI taxonomy): domain Eukaryota; kingdom Metazoa; phylum Chordata; class Amphibia; order Anura; family Dendrobatidae; genus Phyllobates; species Phyllobates terribilis. The sequence goes on from NW_027362761.1 coordinate 797,327,219, forward strand.
GGAACAGGAGGAGCACTGCCAAAGCCCTGCAAAATGACCTCCAGCAGGCCACAAATGTGCATGTGTCTGCACAAACGGTTAGAAACTGACTCCATGAGGGTGGTACGAGGGCCCGACGTCCACAGATGGGGGTTGTGCACACAGCCCAACACCGTGCAGGACGCTTGGCATTTGCCACAGAACACCAGGATTGGCAATTGGCAGTGGGTCAGTAATGGTTTGGGGTGGCATTTCTTTGGAGGGCCGCACAGCCCTCCATGTGCTCGCCAGAGGTAGCCTGACTGCCATTAGGTACCGAGATGAGATCCTCAGACCCCTTGTGAGACCATATGCTGGTGCGGTTGGCCCTGGGTTCCTCCTAATGCAGGACAATGCCAGACCTCATGTGGCTGGAGTGTGTCAGCAGTTCCTGCAAGATGAAGTCATTGAATCTATAGACTGGCCCGCCCGTTCCCCAGACCTGAATCCGATGAGCACATCTGGGACAGATGTCCAGGAGTTGGCGGATGCTTTAGTCCAGGTCTGGGAGGAGATCCATCCGCAACCTCATCAGGAGCATGCACAGGCGTTGTAGGGAGGTCATACAGGCACGTGGAGGCCACACACAATACTGAGCCTCATTTTGACTTGTTTTAAGGACATTACATCAAAGTTGGATCAGCCTGTAGTGTGTTTTTTCACTTTAATTTTGGGGGTGACTACAAATCCAGGCCTCCATTGGTTAATAAGTTTGATTTCCATTGATGATTTTTGTGTGATTTTGTTGTCAGCACATTCAACTTTGTACAGAACAAAGTTTTCAATAAGAATATTTCATTTATTCAGATCTAGGATGTGCTATTTGAGCGTTCACTTTATTTTTTTGAGCAGTGTAGTAAGTATATAGCGGTTTTCCTATGAAGTCCAGCCTGTGGTTGATCATAGGAGGATCAAGATGGCAGTTTATGGCTGCCATGATAGCCTAACGGTTCCCCGGGATCATGTTGCGTGAGGCAGATGGAAGCTGGTTTGAGTACTCACCAGCAATGATGTAATTTAAATGCTGTTGTCAAAGATTGACAATGGGATTTAAATGGTTAAACTTCAGCAATCGAAGAAGGCACTCCTCGCTGCAGTTTCAGGCAGATGCCGGCTATGTAACACAGCCGACATCTGCCTGGTTTGAAGCCGTCTCAGTTCAAAGCCAGCTTCATACATTCCTTATTGATCTATGACGAAAATGCACATCATAAGTCATTAACAGGTTAAAGAGATCGCATCGCTTCTTTCAGGTAGTACAACTTTGTGCTGATGAGGTATACAACAGGTTTTTTTTTCCCTGTCTGAGAAAGAAATGTATTTTTAAGACGTTCAAACATATGCTATCACATTGCTTGAACAACAATCCTTACAATCTCACAGTTGGAAAAGTAGAAATGTTGCATTTAGTATGCGATGGAGAGGAGATCTGTCAGTAAGGCCTTATTCACACATCCATTTTTCATGAACATGTGTTAACCATGGTTTACACGGACAGAACACGTATCCTTTATAGTCTATAGAGCTGTCACGTGTCCATGTTTATTACAGCCCAATGTCCTCAAAAAAGGAGACATACCAATCTGACCAATTTAAGTCTATGGGTCCATGGAAATAAAGAGACACTTAAAAAACTCCATCAGTTTTATTTGCATATGAGATTAAATGATAAAACACTGATGGTAAAAAGTGACTGATCAAACACCGCTAAAAATCTGATCCAAAAAATAAGGATTTGTGAATGAGGCCTAAAGCTTTACTCATGTGTGTCGTAATGCATCCAAAATAATTGTGACATGACAAAACCACACCAAAACTCAGGCGTGAATATTAACTGAGTGAATACATGTGTGTCCTCTGTCAGGTGTGAACTGTAGGCTTTATCGCCTTAAGGAAAAGGCCACCACCCTGGTATTGTTAAGGTCCTTTCCATCATCTGATTAGCAGAGGGTTAAGCCTACTAAAGGCTTAACATTAGTAGAGTCTGGTACTTATGGATGACATCAGTTCATAGAATTCAGCAATATATAGTTGTATATAAATGCACTGGGTCTGTATGAGTGAAATTCACACATTTCTTATTCCATTTCCATCTGTTTCCATTCTGGCTAAAAAATACATCTCTAAGTAAAGTAAATCTTTACTTTTACTCTGTAGCTAAGTTTGGTTGATTTTTTTTCATTTCGCTGCTTTTTACATTTTTTTCCCATTTATCTCTGCTCTAATTCAGGTAAGAGAGCAAACTAATGTAATCAGGAATGCAATCATAGCATGAAGTACTCAGATTTTAGCACTGAAACCTCCTATATGACCTCTGGCAAAGGAGGGAGCATACATGCAGATTAGAGCTGTGTCCGTGTGTGACCACAGAGGAGCCATGTGAGTGACCATAGAGGAGCCATGGGACTGACTACAGAGGAGCCATGTGAGTGACTATAGAGGAACCATGTGTATGACCATATAGGAGCCATGGGACTGACTACAGAGGAGCCATGTGAGTGACCATAGAGGAGCCATGTGAGTGACCATAGAGGAGCCATGTGAGTGACCATAGAGGAGCCATGTGAGTGACCATACCATAGGGGAGCCATGTGTGTGACCATAGAGGAGCCATGTGTGTGACCATAGAGAAGCCATGTGAGTGACCATAGAGGAGCCATGTGTGTGACCATAGAGGAGCCATGTGTGTGACCATATAGGAGCCATCTGTGTGACCATAGAGGAGCCATGTGTGTGACCATAGAGGAGCCATGGGTGTGACTACAGAGGAGCCATGGGTGTGACCACAGACGAGCCATGGGTGTGACCACAGACGAGCCATGTGAGTGACCATAGAGGAGCCATGTGAGTGACCATAGAGGAGCCATGTGAGTGACCATAGAGGAGCCATGGCAGTGACTACAGAGGAACCATGTGTATGACCACAGAGGAGCCATGTGTGTGACCATAGAGGAGCCATGTGTGTGACCATAGAGGAGCCATGTGTGTGACCATAGAGGAGCCATGTGTGTGACCATAGAGGAGCCATGTGTGTGACCATAGAGGAGCCATGTGTGTGACCATAGAGGAGCCATGTGTGTGACCACAGAGGAGCCATGTGTGTGACCACAGAGGAGCCATGTGTGTGACCACAGAGGAGCCATGTGTGTGACCACAGAGGAGCCATGTGTGTGACCACAGAGGAGCCATGTGTGTGACCAAAGAGTAGCCATGTGTGTGACCACAGAGTAGCCATGTGTGTGACTATAGAGTAGCCATGTGAGTGATTATAGAGGAGCCATGTGAGTGATCAGAGTAACCATGTGAGTGATTATAGAGGAGCCATGTGAGTGATCAGAGTAACCATGTGAGTGATTATAGAGGAGCCATGTGAGTGACTATAGAGTAGCCATCTGTGTGACCACAGAGGAGCCATGTGTGACCACAGAGGAGCCATGTGAGTGACCACAGAGGAGCCATGTGAGTGACCATAGAGGAGCCATGTGAGTGACAGCAGTGGAGCCATGTGAATGACCACAGGAGAGCCATACAAGTGACCACAAAAGAGCTACAGTGCTGGCCAAAAGTATTGGCACCCCTGCAATTCTGTCAGATAATACTCAGTTTCTTCCGGAAAATGATTGCAATCACAAATTCTTTGGTATTATTATCTTCATTTAATTTGTCTTCAATGAAAAAAACACAAAAAGAATTGTCCTTAAGCCAAATTGGATATAATTCCACACCAAACCTAAAAAAGGGGGTGGACAAAAGTATTGTCACCCTTTGAAAAATCATGTGATGCTTCTCTAATTCATGTAATTAACAGCACCTGTAACTTACCTGTGGCACCTAACAGGTGTTGGCAATAACTAAATCACACTTGCAGCCAGTTAACATGGATTAAAGTTGACTCAACCTCTGTCCTGTGTCCTTGTGTGTACCACATTGAGCATGGAGAAAAGAAAGAAGACCAAAGAACTGTCTGAGGACTTGAGAAACCAAATTGTGAGGAAGCATGAGCAATCTCAAGGCTACAAGTCCATCTCCAAAGACCTGAATGTTCCTGTGTCTTCCGTGCACAGTGTTATCAAGAAGTTTAAAGCCCATGGCACTGTGGCTAACCTCCCTAGATGAAGACGGAAAAGAATTGGCGAGAGACTTCAACGCAAGATTGTGCGGATGGTAGATAAAGAACCTCGACTAACATCCAAACAAGTTCAAGCTGCCCTGCAGTCCGAGGGTACAACAGTGTCAACCCGTACTATCCGTCAGCGTCTGAATGAAAAGGGTCTGTATGGTAGGATACCCAGGAAGACCCCACTTCTTACCCCGAGACATAAAAAAGCCAGGCTGGAGTTTGCCAAAACTTACCTGAGAAAGCCTAAAACGTTTTGGAAGAATGTTATCTGGTCAGATGAGACAAAAGTAGAGCTTTTTGGGAAAGAGCATCAACATAGAGTGTACAGGAAAAAAAAAGAGGCATTCAAAGAAAAGAACACGGTCCCTACAGTCAAACATGGCGGAGGTTCCCTGATGTTTTGGGGTTGCTTTGCTGCCTCTGGCACTGGACTGCTTGACCGTGTGCATGGCATTATGAAGTCTGAAGACTACCAACAAATTTTGCAGCATAATGTAGGGCCCAGTGTGAGAAAGCTGGGTCTCCCTCAGAGGTCATGGATCTTCGAGCAGGACAATGACCCAAAACACACTTCCAAAAGCACTATAAAATGGTTTTAGAGAAAGCACTGGAGACTTCTAAGGTGGCCAGCAATGAGTCCAGACCTGAATCCCATAGAACACCTGTGGAGAGATCTCAAAATGGCAGTTTGGAGAAGGCACCCTTCAAATATCAGGGACCTGGAGCAGTTTGCCAAAGAAGAATGATCTACAATTCCAGCAGAGCATTGTAAGAAACTCATTGATGGTTACCGGAAGCGGTTGTTCGCAGTTATTTTGGTTAAAGGTTGTGCAACCAAGTATTAGGCTGAGGGTGCCAATACTTTTGTCCGGCCCTTTTTTGGAGTTTTGTGTGAAATGATCAATGATTTGATTTTTGCTTCATTCTCTTTTGTGTTTTTTCCTTGCAAGCAAATTAAATGAAGATAATAATACAAAAGAATTTGTGATTGCAATCATTTTCAGGAAGAAACTGAGTATTATCTGACAGAATTGCAGGGGTGCCAATACTTTTGGCCAGCACTGTATGTGAGTGATTATAAGGGTGTCATGTGAATGACCAAAGGGGAGTTATGCGAGTGACCATATAGGAGCCATGTGAGGGACCATAGACCAGTGTTCCCCAATTCCAGTCCTCAAGAGCCACCAAAAGATGATGTTTTCAGGATTTCCTTAGTATTGCACAGGTGATTACTCAATTTGCCTATGCAGTACTAAGGAATCCTGACAGTGTGATCTGTTGAGGACTGGATTTGGGGAACACTGCCATAGGGGAACCATGTGAGTGATTACAAAGATTCAATGTGTGTGACCTCAGTGAGCCAGTGAGGGAAGTTATGTGAGTGAATGTGGGGGGACGATATGAGTGATATTGGTGTGCCGTTTGAGTGATCATAGGGGTGCCTTTTGAGTGACCGAAGGGGTGCCATGTTCTTGACCATAGAGGAGCAATATGAGTTATTAGAACTCTGCCATGTGAATGAACATAAGGCTTCCATGTGAGTGTCTATAGGGGACCATATGAGTGACCATAGGGGTGCAATGTGAGCGACCATAGCAGTGCCATATGGGTGAACATAGGGGTGTCATGTGAGTTACCAAAGGGTTGCCTACTCATATAGGATCATACTTGGAATATGCATGGTACCCATCTAAGACCTGCTATTCTGAATCTGCTCTTAGTGGCAAAATGCAACTGAAGGGCATGGTCTGTAACAAAGTATGCGCTCTCATGTAGCCTCAACTATAATTCCAAGATGATTATTGTCACAGCATTAACAACTACAGAACCCATCAGACTCTATATGAATGTGCCTGTAATGACTATACTGCTTATATAAATGCTTGCTATACAGTAAAATTCCTTTAATTTGCCTTAATGTCACCCAGTTATTGAATGGCTATAAAAAGCATATACAATGTACCATACATCTATGGTAATGGGTCTTATAATTGGTTCTCTCTGCTAAGCATCCGGTACTGATATCATGCGCTACTGCGTTGGAAAGTAGCACTAGAATCATTACCGTTTTATAAATTATTATGGAAGTAGTAAAGATCATTTTAATATAGTTACAATAACCTCACGACAATTGATTATAATGTAATAATATACATTTATTGTAATATGTGTATCTAGGTAATAGATCAGCACCTGGATTACATGCATTCAGATGGGAACCCCAGCATGAACTACAGCCTGCTAAGCAATGATAATGCTTTCATGAACTATTACCCTCACTACTTTACTCAGAGGACACTGACAGCAAGGTTCCAGATGAACAACACTAAGCCGCCACATGTCCAGATGGTGAGAAAACCAGTGCTAACGGTAATGGGCTTGCTGGCTTTATTAGGTACGTGTCTGGGTAATTACTTACCAAACATGCTCATGTTCATTATGAACACTATCATAAATAATATTATTGGGCAGTGTGCAAGTAATAGAAGGGGTTAAGTGAAAGTAGGTTTTAGACTTTACTTTGCAGATTTTTTTTAACAAATGCCCACACATAAGTGATAATTGAATGTTTTATGCTTTGCAGGAGAAACACAGATTTCCACTTCCAAGGTAAGGAACGTGGATACATCCGGGAACTCTAATACAGTTGGAGTCATAGCAAGCGTCCACGAACCAAAAGATGGAGATCAGACTGATAGCTGGCAGTCAGCCATAGTTATTTATGCTTCGGATGATAACAGAACATCAACGGAGATTAATATTGTAACACTAAATCTGACAAATTATCCAAAGTCAAAAGGTGACTATCTTGTAAGAAAGCATAAAGGAAATTATCACAAGAAAGCTACATCTCCAGCCTTAACGGGATCTGTCAGTACCAACTCCTGGAGGTGGCAGGTGGGAAAATAGAGCTGGAGTGACACAGGCTTCAGATTTTCTAATAGTTCTCATTTGCTTCTCAATTCAGACACTAATTTCTTAGTAATGTAGGAAAGTACTGGCCACGTAAAGGTGTTGTTGGACTTGTCTTTGAAAGAGCTAAATGCGCATATATATAGTTTGATGTGAAATTCTGCTGACAAATTCACTTCACACAGGACCCATCACTACAATTGTTATTAGTTATTTTAAAAGCAGATGTAATTAAATGTATGATTTGACATAAAATTCACCAACAAATCATATTCCAACATTGAGCCCTTTTCTTGGCACAAGCTTTTTATGCAAATGAAGAAAAGTGATTTCTTTCTCAATTTTCAATATCACTTGCGCTGAGGCACACAACCATATGTTCTGCATCCGAGAAAAAAGGACCAATAATGCTAATCCGACTCTGATCAGACTCTGAGCGGAGTGGGACCCGTTTTTCTCAGATGTGAAGAAAAAAAAATTCTCCACCTTCTCCATTCTATCAGTCTGTGAAAATCGGACCATACTAGGATGTCATCTAAGTACGCTCTGATTTTTTTTCACGGAAGACCCATAGACTTGAATGGCCGAGTACCATCCAATTATCTGAGGCAATTCTTGCATGCTGTATTTTTTTTCCTTGGACCACTCGGTCCAAGATAAAAATCAGATATTTTCACATCCTCACTTAATAACATTGGTCTGAGTGCAATCGAATGTTTTAACAGATAGCACTCGGACCGAAACTACGGTCGTCTGCACGAGCCCTTAGGACATTTTCAGTATTTGGTCAGTATTTCACATCAGTATTTGTAAGCCAAAACCAGGAGTGGGTGATAAATACAGAAGTGGTGACGTGTTTCTATTATACTTTTCCTCTGATTGTTCCACTCCTGGTTTTGGCTTACAAATACTGATGTAAAATACTGACCAAATACTGAACATGTGAACGTGGCCTAAGGGCTCATGCAGACAACGATAGTTTTGGTCCAAGTGCTAATCGTTAAAACATCTACTGTGAGGAAGCCACACTCTCCCCCTGAGGAAGCCACAGATTGGGTGGCGATATGCGTGAGGTCTATCTATCCTCATCATATCGTTGCCTTTTTTCACAGGTCCCTTTTGGTTTTTATATTTACTGGACTTTGTTTTTATGCGTTTGTCTTCTGATGGTTATTTGTGTGACGGTCACCATTACTATTTCTTGTGTCCCACTTACTGGTTTGAATACTATGATATCATCATTTTCCATTAATTTTTGACTTTTATTGGTGGATATTATAACATCATGATATTATTATTGTCTTAATTATTTATTACTTTTCACCATGTTTATATGGTTTATACATTTTCTCAGGGTTCGGCAGTGGCCTTATTGTGGGCATTTGCATACTTCTTTTCTTCTCTTTCTTCTCTTTCTTTATGGTACATTTTTCAGTTATATGGTAGGTTGATCCCGATTTATCTGGTAGTGCCCATATCTATACATTTTCCTTTGTATCATGGGAAAAGGAGATCCACAAAACAGAGGAGTGTGGGAGATCTTCTTGGAGGCAAATTCAGCTGATGTTGGGTTATTTGCATATCATTTGAATATCGTTTTCATGATCGTGCCTTCAAAATGGATTTTTCTCAGTTTTGGTATATGGTTTCTTAATGAAATTTATGTCAAATCATATATTGTATTACATCAGCTTTTAAAATAAAATAAAAAAATTAAAAGTTTTGTGATAGATCCTCTTTAATGGATGGATTTCCTGTATCTATCTTGTGCATATGAATTCTTTATCAACCAATCTATTAAAGCCCCTTCCAGCACTGCCCTATTTTCATCTTTGCACTTCTGTTTTTTTTTCTTCTCTTCAACCGAAAGCCAAACTTTTTTTTTTATTTTTCCATCAGCAAAGCCATATGAAGGCTTGTTCTTTTGTGGGATAAGTTGAAGTTTTTAATGACATGATTACTTTTTCGTAACAATGTTCTGTAAAATTGGGGAAAAAAAGTCTAAGTGCGGTGAGTAATTCAGCGATTGCTTTTTGGGTATTGTTTTTTCGGCATTCATTATACTGTAAAAATGGTCTGGCAGTACAATTCCCTAGGCAAGTATGATTACAGTGATACCAAACTTATAACATTTTTTATTGAGTGTTGAAAAAAATGAGAAATTTGTATGAAGAAAAAATTTTGTTTGTTTCACCAGCTTCTGAGACCCAGATCTTTTTTCCTTTTTCCGTCAATAGAGCTGTGTGAAGGCTTGGTTTTGTACTTTTTATAAGTACCATTTGGGGTATATACAGTCATGGCCAAAAGTATTGAGAATGAGACAAATAGTAATTTTTCCAAAGTTTACTGCTTCATTTTTTGTAATGGCAATTTGCATTTACTCCTGAATGTCAAAGAGTGATCAGCTTAACAGCAATTACTGTACTTGCAAAGTCAATATTTGCCCAGAAAATGAACTTTAGCCCCCAAAACACATTTCAACATCATTGCAGTCCTGCCTTAAAAGGAGCAGCTAACATCGTTTTAGTGATTGATCGCCAGCCCTGTCCTAATCAACACCCACACCTGTGTTAATGGATCAATCAGTCATGATTAAGTAAGAATGACATCACTGGACACTTTAAAAGGAGTCTGGTTCTTGGTATCATTGTTTCTCTTCAGTTAACCATGGTTATCTCTAAAGAAACACGTGCAGCCATCATTGCACTGCACAAAAATGGCCTAACAGGGAAGAGTATCGCAGCTACAAAGATTGCACCTCAGTCAACAATCTATCGCATCATCAAGAACTTCAAGGAGAGAGCTTCCATTGTGGTCAAAAAGGCTCCAGGGCGCCCAAGAAAGACCAGCAAGCGCCAGGACCGTATCTTAAAACTGTTTCAGCTGCAGGATCAGACTACCAGCAGTGCCAAGCTTGCTCAGGAATGGCAGCAGGCTGGTGTGAGTGCTTCTGCACGCACTGTGAGGCGGAGACTCTTTGAGCAAGGGCTGGTTTCAAGGAGGGCAGCAAAGAAGCCACTTCTCTCCAGAAAAAACATCAGGGACCGACTGATATTCTGCAAAAGGTACAGGGAGTGGACTGCTGAGGACTGGGGCAAAGTCATTTTCTCTGATGAATCCCCTTTTCGATTGTTTGGGACATCTGGAAAACAGCTTATTCGGAGAAGAAGAGGTGAGCGCTACCACCAGTCTTGTCTCATGCCAACTGTAAAGCATCCTGAAACCATTCATGTGTGGGGTTGCTTCTCAGCCAAGGGATTCGGCTCACTCACAGTCTTGCCTAAAAACACAGCCATGAATAAAGAATGGTACCAGAATGTCCTCCAAGAGCAACTTCTCCCAACCGTCCAAGAGCAGTTTGGCACCCAACAATGCCTTTTCCAGCATGATGGAGCACCTTGCCATAAAGCAAAGGTGATAACTAAATGGCTCATGGAACAAAACAAAGATTTTGGGTCCATGGCCTGGAAATTCCCCAGATCTTAATCCCATTGAGAACTTGTGGTCAATCATCAAGAGACGGGTGGACAAACAAAAACCAACAAATTCTGGCAAAATGCAAGCATTGATTATGCAAGAATGGACTGCTATCAGTCAGGATTTGGTCCAAAAGTTGATTGAGAGCATGCCAGGGAGAATTACAGAGGTCTTGAAGAAGAAGGGGCAACACTGCAAATATTGACTTGCTGCATTAACTCATTCTAACTGTCAATATAACCTATTGGTACTCATAATATGATTGCAATTATATTTCTGTATGTGATATAATCATCAGACAAACACTAATAAAAACCAGAGGCCAGCAGATCATGTGAAAATATAATTTTGGTGTCATTCTCAAAACTTTTGGCCATGACTGTAGGGTGTTTTTTATTAATTTTTATAGCCTTTTTTGGGGTCATGTTTCCGAGCCCACTCCAAACACCCGCACCTGACATGTAGGAATACAACTGGGTGTCACTACACCCCAATAAAAAGACAACTTCCAATTTGTTCACACATTGCCAGAAGAAATAACAGAGAAATATCACAAAACAGAGTTGTAAGAAGATATGGTACAACATTGTTATTTCATGAGAATGCATTTCTTTTTTTGCTGCAAGAAATACATTATTTGGTTTCCTGACGCTAAACCCTTACTTTACTTCAGATCTTGTGTATGTAACATACTACATGGATAATGCATTAACAAATCCATATTTGGAATGGCAAAAGGCAGGAAGGCCAGATTTCCCTTCTGTTGAAGAGTTTAAACACATACGTGATAAAGAGGTAAAACCATACAGAACAGTATTTAATATGTAATTACATTTATTTTCAAGTATAATGGACTATTTTTAATTTTACCCTTAAATGATGCTTAAAGGAAATCTGTCAGTAAGATCACTTCCCATCCACAAACCACATATATAGACATGCAGGTATTTGAAATGTAAATACATCAAAACCTTTATATCTTTTATCTGTTGCTGCAATCTTGGGTAGTTATTGTTTTAATGCATATGCAAATGAAATTTTAAGTGCTCTGGCCTCGACAAGAATACTTCTCGAACCTTTGCCTCCCGAGGTTGTTTTCCCGCCCAGCACCAGCCACTTTAGCTATATTAATAGCTTGCTGTCTGTGTGACGTCAGGATCTAAACAAAGAAATCAGACAGTGAGCTATCAATTCAACTAAAGTGGCTGATGCTGTGCGGGGAAACAATCTAGGGAGACAGAGGCTTGAGAAGTATTCTGTCACACCCAGAGCACTTAATGTTTCATTTGCATATGCATTAAAACAATATCTACTCAGGATTGCAGCAACAGATAAAAGATATAAATGTTTTGATCGGTTTACACTTCAAATACCTGCATGCCTATATATGTTAAGTGCTTTGTTATGCCCAGAACACTTAAAGGGGTATTCCGATCTCCAAGATCCTATCCCAATATGTAGTAGTTGTAATAATAATATTAGCGAAAACCTTAAATTAGAAGTGTAGTATAGTTCTTCTGATAAGCTATGTCACTTACCCCATGTGCAGGGCATTTCAGTAGCTTAGATATCCATGGTCATGATAAGTAACTAACTAGTTGTCACTATGAGTGGTCGTAACCATGAATACCTAAGCTACTGAAATGCCCTGCACATGGGGTAAGCGACAAAGCTTATGAGAAGAACTATACTACATTTCTAATTGAAGGTATTTCCTAATATTATTGTTATTACACCTACTAAATATGGGGATAGGATCTTGGCGATGGGAATACCCCTTTAGGCTTAATATGAATATGAATGAAAACACTAATTCTTCTGAAATACAGCAATGGAAGCAGGAGCGTAGACCGCAGGTTAGTGGTCTGGTAAATATCGCCTTAGTCTTAATGTGGTCTCCAATATTATACTTTATAAGAACCAATCCAACAATTTGTCAGGATATAATGAATTAAGAACTTATGACCTAATGACTCTTTATATCTAACAGGGGAACATCATTCAAACCTTATGTATGCATCGAGTATTTTTTGTATGAATGCATTTGCTCTTTTCAGTAGAAATGTCACATTTTTTACTTACCTTGCACTATGCATCTTATTTAAAATGAGATTTGACTGAATCAATGAACCTGTGAGACTGCTTCTATCGAGTGATTGTGCATACCGAGACATAAAATAGTATATATGGATCATTTACCTTTTAAGGTGATCTTGTTTGGAGTGTTCCTTTTCTACTTTTTTATTAAATGTGCATAATAAAATTTATTTTGAGTTTTTATGGTAGTGCGTGTGGCTGTTTCTTGTAGGATGCATAATTGTCGACAACCATAGCAGTATTTTGCGATCTTACGGAAGCTCTGTGGCTTTGGTCGTCTTTGTAGGTTCTATAACAGGTAGAAGACATGCAGGTTTCGATGGATTTACATTTTAAAGACCTGCATGCCCATGTATGTGGTTTGAGGGGGACAGACTCCCAAACCCACACATTCCTAATCTGATAGATTCCCTTTAACAAATGCCCCCTTTGTACTGGGATCTCCGGAGATATCATGCTGGATAAGACAGATAAAGCTTCAATCTCTCTAGAAGCAACTTGGACCTCAGTTCATTTGCACCTACAGAGATACTTAGACTAATGATTTCATGACAATTAAACTAATGAAAATGATACTATTCATTATATATATTTGTCCGTTAAAGAGTTGTGACCTGTTATGTGAACTTTATATTAACCAAAGTTTAATAGGTAAAATACTTATTGGATAATATAGGCTATTGAATGGCTTATGACATATGTTACATGTTGAATCTATTGTTACATCTTTTGATATCTTTTAAAGGATCCAGTTATGGAAGGACCTAGTATATTCCCTAAAGATGGTGATATGGTTCTGAAAATGCAACTTCCAGTTCCTTCTGTGCTACTTGTCCATATATGTGAAAAGCCCCGTTCTCCTCCAGGAAAGGTGAGCATGACGGATTTTATTTTTTGAATATGGGTTCAGTTTTCAAAATGAAACATTCATTTTTTTCACACCGGCTTTGCCATAACGCTGTATTTGCACCATCGTTTTATCTTTGTGCGTTTTCTAATTCCCAATGGATCAAAAGCAGTGTATGTACTTGTCCCATTTGTTGGACCACATTTAAAGGTCATTCACCACATTGCTGTTATGCACTCTTATATTTATATATTAATATTTTCTGCCGCAAGTATGTGATTTTCCTCTGTGACTTACGTATTCCCCATCAGGGTAAGTCCATATGGGTTGGAGATTTTTAGGGTAAACCTGCAGGAAAAGCTACATGAGTTACTTGCAAATTTTGCTGGGGATTTTTCTTTGTTACATTGACAAGAGTAAGGGCTCATTTAGACGTCAGTTTTTCGCGTTCTATCCGTGATTTTCACAGATGGCCCTTGTACCTATTATAGTGTAAGAGCTGTTCAGGGACTGAGTGGTCTGCAAAAAATGACATGTCCGAATTTGATCCAAGTCTCAGATCAATCCTAGTGTATGGGTTCACACTGCATGCACACCAACTTATATTCCAGTTCATCTCTTAGGTTTTTGTTTCAGGTTTTTTTCAAATAAAGGCATGGCCTCTCTTTTCTTTGATCTGTACATTACATTTATATAGCTCCCCATGGCTGGGTGTCTATTAGTCGGGTCTTTGTCCTGCTCGGCCCTTTTTCCACTTGACGTTATTTGACATATGGTAAAGAAAGATTTGTTCCCCACTGTGCACTAAGTCCGCTGACATGTCTCAGCAATTGTCTCAGCATCACTTCGACCCCCTGTCATGTAGATTGATGATTTCTTGTCTGCGCAGGCACGATCACGTTAGAGCTACTCTGTGTGTGCGCGATCGCGTCAGACGAAATCCGGAAGTACTTGTTTGATGATGATTTTGGACCATTATACTCCCCACCCTTCCCCCCAATCAGATTGGAGTAGACCAATTCTTGATGCCACTTGTCATATGGGATACTTGTAATACTAATGGGGCATAAATTGAATGATGTATAATCGAACCTATGAGAGCACTTGACTCTGAAATAATTAGTCTGTCTATAGGCCATAAAGGATACAATTTCCGCTTAGTCTACCATTGCCATTTTTTTAAGGATTGCCGTGACTGGTTGACCTTATTATGGTGTCACACCCAAACCTTTATATGCTTGGCTGTCTGCGAGGCAGCTGATTATAGCCTCATTCCCCTAATGACTCCAGTTTGGTGAAATATGTTGGGGAGGCTCAGGGGCGGACACAGACTGTAGTGGGCCCCTGTGCAAGAATTTTTTGGGGGCCCCCCCCCTGCCCTTCATAGGGGGCATGAAGGCCCCCCCCCCGTGCATCTCTCACCCCCCCCCCCCCACGTACATCTCTGATTCCCCCCACTCCTAGTTAATTAATTGTATTTAAAAAAATAAAACTTGGTATACTTACCCCCAGGGCCGGCTCCAGGTTTTTGTGGGCCCTGGGCGACAGAGTTTCAGTGGCCCCTTTAACACATACCATGATTCATGATGCACAGATACCACAGAGAAATATATATATATATAGTACAAGGCCAAGGATTTCACTTACTACATTACATGAGCGATATCTATTGTAAATTCTACAATAGCTCAGAAACCGGCGAAACCTCACAGCGCACAGTGCTGACCGGACAGTATAGTCCTCCATACAGTATTATGAGCACCATATAATGCTCCATACAGGATACTGACCCCCTTATAATGCTCACAACAGGATACTGGTCCCCATATAATGCTCCATACAGGATACTGGTCCCCATATAACGCTCCATACAGGATACTGGTCATCATATAATGCTCCATACAGGATACTGGTCCCCATATAACGCTCCATACAGGATACTGGTCCCCATATAACGCTCCATACAGGATACTGGTCCCCATATAACGCTCCATACAGGATACTGGTCCCCATATAACACTGCATACAGAATACTGTCCCGCATATAACGCTCCATACAGAATACTGACCCCCATATAACGCTCCATACAGAATACTGTCCCCCATATGACGCTCCATACAGAATACTGTCCCCCATATAACGCTACATACAGAATACTGACCCCCATATAACACTCCATACAGAATATTGGCCCGCATGTAACGCTCCATGCAGGCTGTTCCCCCCTTATAATGCCCCATGCAGGATGACACCCCCCTTTTAATGCCCTATGCAGGATGTCACCTCTACCCCCCATAAAATGCCCCATGCAGGATGTCACCTCTCCCCCCCCCCCATATAATGCCCCTTGCAGGATGTCACTTCCCCCCTTTTCAATGCCCCATGCAGTATGTCAGACCACCCCCTCCCTTACAATGCCCCATGCAGGAGGTCACACACCCCCCCTTCTTATAATGCCCCATGCAGTATGTCACACACCCACCCTCCTTATAATGCCCCATGCAGGATGTCAATTCCCCCTTCCCCCTCTTATAATGCCCCATGCAGGACGTCACTTCCCCCCTTCCCCTCTTATAATGCCCCATGCAGGATGTCACCCCCCCCATATAATGCCCCATGCAGGATGTTACCCCCCCCATATAATGCCCCATGCAGGATGTCACCTCCCCTCCCCCCCATATAATGCCCCATGCAGGATGTCACCTCCCCTCCCCCCCATATAATGCCCCATGCAGGATGCCACACCCACTCTCCCCCCACCATATAATGCCCCATGGCCCCATACATAAAAAAAAAAAAATCAAATACTCACCTCACTTCTTACCTGATGCTGATCCGGACTCCAGCATCGCCCGTGTCTTCGCGCTGTGACAGCTCAGGAGAGATTGCGTGCGGTGTAAGCATATCACCGCGCCCTCTGACCTGAGACGTCACAGTCAGAGGACGCGGAAGACGCTGCGGAGGCACGGGGAGGGGTAAGTATTGTTCGGCGCCGTCACATGACCGGAGATGTCCCTGCGCTCAGTATGGGGCCGGGGAACCATGCTGAGCGCAGGGACATCTCCGGTCATGTGACGGCGGGGGGTCCTGCGGGGGGCCCCATGAGGAGACGCACAAGAGGGGGGCTCCGAGGGGGCCCCGACCGGCCGGGCCCCATGCTGGAGTCAGGGCAGTCATGCCCTGATGGCGGCCCTGCTGGAGGCTGGAGGGGCCCCCTCTCCCTCGGGGGGCCCCCGTTCAATGAACCGGCTGCACGGGCGGTAGGTCCGCTCCTGGGGAAGCTAATAACTGATCAATTTTAATTTATCATGCGCAGTGATGGGCAATGTTAAAGACTAGAATAGGTAAGAACTTATCAGTTGTGTAACGGTCCGCGTCCGTAGCCAATGATTCACCTATTCAACCAACTGTAATACAAGGATCCTTTTGTAAACTTCACTAAACCCATTTCATGCGTTATGCGTTTTTAACTAGTGTAGTGTCATTTTTCCAATATTAATAATTATAATTAAAAGTTATATTTTATGTTAGGGTCTTTAGTTAGGGGACCTCTATTTGTCCTCCAGGGCAACTTGTGATTACATCTGCCTTTGATGTGGGCTCGTACGCTGAGCCCACATCTTTCCCCACACATGATGACTGATTTATTCAGTCATCATGGGCCTTTAACAGACGCGGGAGGAACTGTGCTCCGCCTGCGGCTGTTAACCAGTTAAATCTCACTGTCAAACACTGACAGCGGGATTTAACACGCGCCAGCCGGAAGCACGTTTTTCATCCCGCCCATTGGCGCCCCTGTCACGTGATCGGGGGGTGATGATGGTTTGTCATGACAGCCGGGGGTCTGCTGATGACCCATATGCCTGTCATTGCGATACTCCTTTGAACGCCGGCTCATGGCCGGCATTCGTAGGAGATCGTGATTTGTGCTATAAATACAGTGCTGAAGCTCTGCTATATATAGCACAAGTGATTGGACGATCGCAGCTTCAAATCTCCCTTGGGGACTATTAAATTCAGTGAGAAGTAAAAAAAAAAAGCTTTTAAAATTATGAAAATAAAAAAAATGCAAAAGTTCAAATCACCTCCTATTGCCCCATTAAAAATAAAACCATTACAAAAAATACACATATTTGGTATTATGGAGACACAGGGGGCAGTGGGTGCTCTCGTCCGCTGGCCTGAGACCGCATGGACCAGTGCTCATCCCACTGAACGCTCACTGTCCTTTCCCGTGGACATAATACTATTCAGGCAACACAGGGTGAGGGTAAAACAGTGTGGCAATACTTTATTGAACCACCAACAGACCATAAAATATAGAACAGTCCCAGAAAATACCCAAGATGGTGCAAGCTAGAGTCTCACCCTTCCACTGACTCGCCGGGATTAGAGCTGCTGCGACTTCGGGGCTTCCATGGCCACAACCAGTGGCACCCCGCTTATGGCGGACACCCACAGAGAGAAGGTAACAACAAGCTTAGGAAACTGATAGTCAATTGAGGTACATGGCCAGGTGACCCGAGGGTCCCAACCTGGCTTCTCCAAATGTCTCCATGGGGCCAGGTAACCGGAGACTCCCAACCTGGCTTGTCCGAACATATGCATGGGACCAGGTGACCAGAGGGTCCAAACCTGGCTTCCACAAACATCTCCATGGGTTCAGTGATAGTCAATGGAGCAGATATGTATTCTTGCAACTAGGGCTGTGGTCCCTTAGGCCTATAGAATGTCAAATATGTGTTCTTCTTGGAGCCATGGTGTCCTGGCTGCTGTTCTGTAGAGTATCTCCTTTCAGGAGCATGGAGGTCCCTTTTTATACCACCATCTGTCCTCCAAGCCATCATCCACAGGTCAAGGGGAAGGTTTGAGTATTTAATTAATCTGTATAGTTTGGCCTTTACTGTTTTGCAGGTTTGTTTTGTTTTTCCAAAGATAGCAACACAATCACCTGTAGGAGCTGATATAATAGGTAAACAGCAGCCATTCAACAATTCACAACCATCAATTCAAGAGTCAACGTTCAGACAATAGTCTCTCTTGACCCACCTAAGAAAAACACATTAATTCAAGAGTCAACTTTCAGACTCAAATGAACAATAGTCTATGTCTCCTGCCCTACTGAAAATATATGTCTGGCATAATTAAGATTGAATGCAGTGTCGTCACAGGTATCACTGCGTTCTTAAATGTCCATTCTATCAAAATATAAAATAAATTAATCTAATCGATAAACTGTGTAACGAGAAAAAAAATCAATTACTTTTTTTGGCCACCCCAACATTGCAATATCATACAATAAGGCTGTGTGCCCACGATGCGGATTTATTGCATTTCCGTGGCGGAAACGCATTAAAAACGCTTGTTAAGTTGTCTGCCATGATAATCCGCATGTGCTGTGCACATGCTGCTGAAATTTCCGCTGCGGATTATCATTGCGGAAAAATTCACAGCACTATCATTTCTTGTGAAATCGCCGCCATTGCCTTGCATTGAACCGCATAACATCCGCATGTATATATGTATGCATGCGGATGTTATGCGGTTCAATACACGGATGGTACCCGGGTCTGGAGAAGAGGAGACTCTCCTCCAGACCCGGGTACCATTAGTAAAAAAAGAATTAAAACGAAAAAAATAAAAAAAAACATACCTCTCCGGTGGCCCCGGTCTCCTCTCCGATGGCGTCCTCTGTCATCGGCGTCCCGCAGTGTTCTGAAAGAACCTGCGGTGACATCATTTAGTCTGTGATAGTCCAAATAAGGCCTTAAAGGAACATGCTGCAGATTTTAAAGTTCACAATGCTTGTCAATTTTCATGTAGAAATAGTCTGCAGCTACTGAATACTTGAAAAATTCAGTCTACTTGCCTTACACTGTATTCTTCTGCAGATTTCACTAGAGTAAATCCACAGGTAAAAATTGAAGCAATTCTTTCCCGTGACTTACCCTTTTATTATACTGTGTTAGACCTCATTCACACATCAGTATTTGGTCATTATTTTTGCATTAGTGTTTGTATGCCAAAACCAGGAGTGGAAATTACAGAGAAAAACTATAATTGAAAGATTGACATCTGTTCTCTGTTTTGGAGAGACTCCTGGTTTTAGCATAAAAATACTGATGAAATACTGATCAAAAATACTGATGTGTAAATAAAGCCTTCGTAATGGGAAACTGGAGCATGAAAGTATATCCAACTTTTTTTTTTTTTCTTCTAAGGTCACTAGGCTTCATTTTATTCCTCTTATTAGAGGACAAGTAGCAGTGGTCTGGAGTGACACATATGTGGTATCATGGTAAGTGCCCATCTCTGAATTATTTCTATGTGTTATTTCCTATTCATGTTCAATTTAAAAAATAATGAATTATAATTGTGTACATTTATCTTAATTCTGGTTCTTTTACAGGTGTTTGAAGACATATGAAGTGGAGTATTCTTTTGATGGCTTAAGCTTTAGCAGAATAAATACAAAGAATGTTTTTTTTACTTTATTCACTTATAGTCCCGGTACGTCTTTTTAACCTGTTTTATATAATGTTATCAGCAGTCTTTATGCTAGGATATAAACCTATACGTGCATTTACACTGTACGATAATCCTTGAAACCCTCGTTACCTGATAATAGGTTAGTGTAAAGAGGTTGCCAATCACTGATGAACCAGCAATTATCATTCTCAGCAGCACATCGTCCTCCTGTGTAAACAGGATATGTGCTTTTGACAACCTGCGGCGTAACTAGAGTCCAATGGGCCTAAGTGCAAAATTTGGATCTAGGCCCCCTCCCACCCCGCATGCCCTTCATCCTGGTCACATCCTGGTATATACTGTGTGTGTGTGTGTGTGTGTGTATATATATATATATATATATATATATATATATATATATATATATATGTGTGTGTCCTCCATCCTGGTATACACAGTATTGCCAAAAGTGTTGGCACCCTTTAAATTGTTCCAGAAAGTGAAGTGTTTCTCCCAGAAAAATTATTGCAATTACACCTTTTGGTATACACATGTTTATTTCCTTTGTGTATTGGAACCACACAAAGACAGAGGAAAAAGAGGCAAACTGGACTTAATTTCACACAAAACCCAAAAATTGTTGACCCCCTCAAGTTAATATTTGGTTGCACACCCTTTGGAATAAATAACTGAAATCGGTCACTTCCTATAACCATCAACAAGCTTCTTACACCTCTCAACTGGAATTTTGGACCACTCGTATTTTGCAAACTGCTGCTGGTCTCTCATATTTGAAGGGTGCCTTCTCCCAACAGCAATTTTAAGATCTCTCTACAGATGTCCAATGGGATTTAGATCTGGACTCATTGCTGGCCACTTTAGAACGCTTCCCCATCCTGGCCCCATCATCGTATATATGATTTCCATCCTGGTATTTATGTTGCCCATCCTGGTATATATGATCCCCATTCTGGTTTATATGTCCCTTATTCTGGGCCCCATCCTGGTATATGTATCCACCATCCTGGTGTATATGTCTCTTATCCTGGGCACCATCTTGGGGTATATATGTCTCTTATCTTGGGCCTTTTCTGGTATTATATATATATATATTATATTATATATTTATATATATATATATATATATATATATATATATATATATAGTACAGACCAAAAGTTTGGACACACCTTCTCATTTAAACATTTTTCTGTATTGTCATGACTATGAAAATTGTACATTCACACTGAAGGCATCAAAACTATGAATTAACACATGTGGAATTATATACTTAACAAAAAAGTGTGAAACAACTGAAAATATGTCTTCAAATGTTACTGCAAAAACTAAAGAGCAAAGTTAAAGTGTAACATTTGAACGTAGACAAACAAGAGTCTACAGCCATGATGTCACGCCTTGTGAGGGCCATGGGATGTGCGAAACAGCCATAGGTTCTTGTTTGTCCACGTTCTAACAGTGCTGCAATAATAAAGGAATGAAATTAAGTGATGGTGAGAGCCCTTGATTTCAAGAGAAAAGACGATTATCAGTGAGCCCCGGATCAGTATGTCCATAAGGTATGTTTTACTGTACACATATGGAACTATTAGTTCCAATGTTTTTCTTGTTTTTCTACATTCTCACCTAAATGTATATGATCGTTATTGATGAATAGTACTGCCTCTTATCAATGGCTGATTACAAGGGAAGATATACGGTACTCCATTCATCTGCATAGGAGAATAGATAAATAGCCTTAGACACACGATCAGGTCACTAAAGGGTCATTCTAAAGGTCTATGTTCACACATCATGTTTTTTTTCAGCGTTTTTTGATGCATTTTTTATTCAAAATTTTCAGCTGCATTTTACAGTACCAGCAAAGTCTATGAAATTCCAGAAATCTCATGCACACGTCATGGGTTTTTTTTTGTTCATGATTTTGTGCTTTGCATGTTTTTTTGCAAAAGAGAGAATGTCACTTCTTTCAGCGTTTTTTCACCCATTAGAAGTAATGGGTGATGAAAAAAAACGCTGAAAAAACGCAGGTGTCAGGTTTTTCAGTGTTTTTTGTGCCAAAACCAGAATGAGATTTTTTTTTTCACTGAACTTTATGTACATGCATAAAAGAGACAAAAGGACAGTGAAAAAAACCGCTGAAAAAATGCACCAAAAATCAAGCAAAAAAGCAAGAAAAATCCTGAACAACCTCCTGGCAAGAAGTCAGGTTTTGCTGCGAAAAAAAAAACGCTGAAAAAATCCATGATGTGTGAACATAGCCTAACAACTTTTGTCTTTTCTCTTTTCAGAAAGTGCCAAAGTGTCTGGATTTTACAGAGTGCATGCTGTTAACTATTGGGATGTTCCAGGACCCTATAGTGTTCCAGAAGAATATGCAGAATTATTTTAGAAGGGTCAACAGATTAAGCAACCTTGAAAATTATAAAAATAAGTACCGCAAACTGTGTAATGTTACCTTGAAATCTTAATTTACCATGCTTCAACATTATAAACCAGTTCTGACAGTCCCAGCTGTGATTTCTATGAGCTCTAATTCATGCAATGTAATGCTCATGTGAATGCAATAACTTCAAAGTGAGTTGCCAGTCTGCATGACGACTACAACATATTTGACCTTCAAAAATAAAGGCAATATGCCTTTTCCTAGCATCACTGACATTGTATTTTTCTGATACATACAGTGGTGTGAGAAAAGTGTTTGCTCCCTTTCTGATTTCTTGTTCTTTTGCATGTTTGTCACACTTAAATATTTCAGATCACAAAACAAATTTAAATGCTAAACAAAGATAACAAAAGGAAACACTAAATGCAGTTTTTAAATGAAGGTCTTTATTATTAAGTGAAAAAGAAATCCAAACCTACTGGGCCCTGATAACTGATTGGGCCACCCTTAGCAGCATCAACTGCAATCAAGCATTTGCGATAACTGGCAATGAGTCTTTTACAATGCACTGGAGGACTTTTGGCCCACTCATCTTTGCAAAATTGTTGTAATTTACCCATATTTGAGGTTTTCCAAACATGAATCGCCTTTTTAAGGTCATACCACAGCATCTCAATTGGATTAAGGTCAAGACATTGACTAGGGCACTCCAAAGTCTTAATTTTGTTTTTCTTAAGCCATTCAGAGGTGGACTTGCTTGTGTGTTTTGGATCATTGTCCTGCTGCATAACCCAAGTGCGCTTCAGCTTGAGGTCACGAACAGATAGCTAGACATTCTTCTTCAGGATTGTTTGGTAGACAGCAGAATTCATGGTTCCATTTACCACAGCAGGTCTTCCAGGTCCTGAAGCAGCAAAATAGCTCCAGACCATCACACTACCACCACAATATTTTACTGTTGGTATGATGTTCCTTTTCTGAACTGCTGTGTTACTTCTACACCAGATGTAATGGGACATACACCTTCCAAAAAGTTCAACTTTTGTCTCCTCAGTCCACAGAGTATTCTCCCAAAAGTCTTGGTGATCATCAAGATGTTTTCAGGGCAACACTGAGAAGAGCCTTTATGTTCTTTTTTCTCAGCAGTGGTTTTCGTCTTGGAACTGCCATTTTTGCCCAGTCTGTTTCTTATGGTGGAGTCATGAAACACTGACCTTAACTGAGCCAAGTGAGGTCTGCAGTAGTTTGGATGTTGTTGTGGGGTCTTTTGTGACCATTTGGATGACTCGTCGCTTCACTCTTGGGGTGATTTTGGTCGGCCAGCCACTACTGGGAAGGTTCACCACTGTTCCATGTTTTCGCCATTTGTGGATAATAACTCTCACTGTGGTTCGTTGGAGTCTCAAAGCTTTAGAAATAGCTTTATAACATTTTCCAGATTGATAGATATCAATTAAATGCTCAATTTATTTGGATTGCAGCATGCAGCATGATGTCTAGTTTTTTAGGATCTTTTGGTCTACTTCACTTTGTCAGGCAGGTCCTATTTAAGTGATTTCTTGATTGAGTACAGGTGTGGTAGTAATCAGGCCTGTGTGTGGCTAGGGAAATTGAACTCCGCTTCCCAAAGATGTGATAAACCACAGTTAATTTATGTTTTAAGGGGGAGAGGTGTGGGTCAATCACTTTTTCACACAGGGCCCTGTAGGTTTGGATTTTTTTTCCCTTAATAATAAAGACCTTCATTTAAAAACTGCATTTTGTGTTTACTTGTGTTATCTTTGTCTGATACTTAAATTTGTTTTGTGATCTGACACATTTAAGTGTGACAAACATTCAACACAATAAGAAATCAGGAAGGAGGCAAACACTTTTTCACCCCACTGTGTGTGTGTGTGTGTGTATATGTGTATATATATATATATATATATATAATGATAGTTTAAGAAAAAAACTATTAGGCTATGTTTACATTTGCATTGTGATTGCATTGATAATTAGAAACCAGATTGCATAACATACGAGAGATACATATATCGAATTATTATGTTATTCATTGTATTTGAACGATGGAAAATCTGTATTTGGAGTTTTTCAATAAAAATTATTTGATTTAAAAAAAAAACAACATTGCTATGCCGACCCATTGCACCTGCGACACATGATGGACTCACTCGACAAAGGTTCCTTCAAGGTGTCCATCTTATTTTCAGAGAAAATACCGCTATATACTGAGCATTAGTGTAGTAATATTTGTATGCAAGGATGTGTAGTTACGATGAGAAAAATATATATATATATATTTTTTTAACCCAGTTTGACTTTGTTCTAGCCTATTGGGAATCTGTATATGAAATACATCTGAAATAGTGGGGAAGTTTTTATAATTAATTATTAAAATAAACCCACTAGGGCAGGGGTGCACAATCTGAATCCTGGAGGCCCACATTACGCCCTGCAAAAGCTTTTTGTGCAACCCCTGTCATCTCTGACATCTCAGTAACTATCATAAACTATGGGGACAGCTGCACTCATTGTACAGTCATCTTGACTCCTTTTTTTCTGGAGTGCTAACTAGGGGAGCAGAAAGCCCCATTTGTCTACAGGAATGGAAGTTTCAGAAATTGTACCCCCCACTAAATAGCTTATGGCATATATTGTACTATTGGTATGTACATCAGATCAGAACACCCCTTCAAAAAAAGGTTGCGCACTTCTTCACTAGGGTCATATAACCCACCAGAGCTATTAATTTACTCTCTCTCTCAAATGTAAGTCTACAGGGTTGCTATACTCTTCAGATCCTTAAAACCACAAGCAAATGTAAAACTGCTACAGAATACCAATGTCACAGGTGTGTCAGAGGTGACAGACAGTCGCCCTGCAGTTGGTTGCAGGAGATCTCTACATTTGGCATTACAGACATCTAAGAGGCTGGTTGTCTCTAGGACCTAGCGGATACCTCCCTCTGGCTAATTAGCTCCCTGGAATGGGTGTATAAATACCTGGTGTGTTTGAGAGGGAGGTGCCAGCGATATTCATTACTACTTGTGAGGCTTTAGCAAGAGCAGTAATTCATCCTCTCTGGAGCTTGAGGCCAAGATAGCATTTTTCTGGAGTCGTCTATAGCTAAGCAATTCCCCCCTGTTTGTCTACCTTTGCTGTCTATAGGGTTTAGTGGAGATCGACTAGTGCTCATCTCCTTCCTTCCCTAGCCTTAGCCATACGCCAGGGAAAGTCAGGGCGAGGCACGCGTGCGGCGATTGATGAAGAGCCAATATAGGGACGGTAGTTGAGACAGGGTGACACTAGACCAGACTAGGAGGTCTCCACTCCCCCCTTTCCCTAGTGTCTGGGCTCCCTTTCCCTCTTCCCTCTGTGTTGCACTAAGTCTTTTTCACACCTGGCGTGACAACCAGGACACCTTTCCAAAATGATGCCCCCTTCTCTGACATCACTTCCTGCTCTGCAAGTATGGGCTGAAGCTTCACCTTCCAGACATCCTGCTTTGCTGAAGCTACTAAAATAAATATATTAAATGGGTATTCCCACAATTGAAAGTTATCACTTATCTGCTGAGGGCCTACAGGACCCCTTTTCTAGACTCCGAGCCTCATTCTCAGAATCGCTGAAGGTCGCAGTGGTCAAACCCTAGATGTTCATTAAGTTATCCCCCATCTTAAGCAAAGGGGGTAATTTCCAATTGTGGGAATACCGCTTTAAGGATCTACTGTTTGCCAAGCAACATGGGAACTGGCATTTGAGAGAAAAAAAAGAGGGAAAGAAGTTACAGGTGTTTTTTTATTGTCTTAGAGGTTTTTTTTCAACAGCCTATAATTATTAAAGGGAATCTGTCATCAGGTTTTTGACACCTAATCTGAGAACAGCATGATGTAGAGACCGAGACCCTGATTTTAGTGATGTGTCCACTTACTGGGCTGCTTGCTGTAGTTGTGATGCAATCATTATTTTATCAGCAGGAGATTATCGCTACAGAACCAATAACCTGCTTTCATGTAGTCCTCCTTATTCATGAGCTTTGTATAACCCCGCCACCACCACTGATTGGCAGCGTTCTGCGTATGCACAGTGTACACAGAAAGCTGTCAATTAGTGGCGTGGGTGGAGTTATACAGGGCTCAGCATTCAGGGAACTGATAGATCTGCAGCAGAGAAAGCAGGGATTTTATCAAATCTGCAACAAGCTGCCCAGTAAGTGATACATTGCTGGAATCAAGGTCTCTGCTTTTACATCATGCTGCTATCTGATTTGCGGCAAATACCTTGTGACAGATTCCGTTTAAAAGGTGGAAACTACCTTTAGAAAGAGTTTTCCACCCCAGTGCACACTTTTGGCAAGCGGTGCATCTTGTAATATAGTAAGTGCGTAATGTACACATTGTTAGGATTCGATCAGTACTCGTTCCCTTTAAATAGATTAATTCCATGTATACAGAAGATGCAGACAATATTATTTCAAAAAGATTTTGAAATCACATATTAGGTTTTGAAAGTATGAATGGAAAATTGACACAATAAGTTTACAAAAATTATAGATTTATTTTTATACCGCACAGTGTCTGTTCTACAGATTAACAAAATGAGCTGATATGTTAAAACTTATGAAAAACGTGAATGGTGACTTGGAACGCTGTTGCATTAGTTACATGACACAATTTAACAGTTCCTACAAACGTGACATTTAAAATATATAATTGCACCAAGAAATAATAAAAAATAAAAGTTGTGCATTTCTTAAAGCTGTGTTCACTCAGATTTTGTAGGTTCCATACTCAAATAGAAAATGATCTTGAAGGAATGAATTTCAACAAGCTCCTGCAGAAAGAAAATGGAAAATTAGTAAATTTTAATGTGGGAAATTTAGATTGCATGTCACCAATACTTCTCTAAAGTAAAATAAACCTAGTGAGTAAACCGATTTATGTATACATTGCTAGGTGTACTTTGCCTTTTATGTTATATGCTCCTTCAAAAGGGCATATGTGATCAGCTGAAGGGAGATACAGAGACTTCACATTTGTCTAACCACGTGACCGCTGCAGCCAATAAGTGATTTGGCTGCAGCGGTTATGTAAATAGCGTGCACATCATCCGCTGTGGGGAGCACCAGACCCATGTCTATCGATGACATGAGTTTGACGTTTTGTTTAATTTTTTAACATTCTAAAGTGTTTTTAGATTATTTTAGGACTAGACAGCCCATATAATTAACAATTCTCTATGTAACACAGGTGCAGGTAGTAGTCACTGGCTACCAAAGAATCAACATATTCATCTCCTGCTTTAACCAATCAAATAGTGACAGTTAGTTAGATGTTAGTGGTTGTAGCCATGGCTACCTAATCTACTGCAAAGCCCTGCACATAAGGTAAGCGACATAGTGGATCAGAAGAACTATACTACATTTCTAATTGGAGGTATTTGCTAATATTATTATTATTACACCTACTGCATATTGGGATAGGACCCTGGAGATGGAAATACCCCTTTAAGTCCTACAATTCCAGTCTTATTGAATCAGCCCCTTAGAGTATGGAAGTGTAATTGGCATGGTCTTGACTTGCCCTGGGGTTTCTACACATAAAAAGGTGCCCCTTTTATTGGATTCACCATAAGGTTCCTTAAGATAGAAATATCGAGTACCCTAAAGACCATGAGATATGACGATGACCATAAAAGAGTTTGGGGTTGTTGGGCCTCCAGACAAGACCAGACATATATATATACATATGAATGGGAGTACGTTCATTATGACTAAATATCTTGATACATATTCAGAATGTGCTAAGTGCAAGGTCTGCTATTAACAACTCTTTGTTTCACAATCTAGATCCTTGATGACAGCTCTGCTCTTCTGGTTCTTTTAATACCACATTAGACCCCGAAAATTGTCAGCCATTGTACAATTCGATTTAGAATTAAGAGTATTTAAAGCATATTTATGTCTCTTAGTGTAGCGATTGTGATTCTAAACGGCCTTCCATTTGGAGTTTAAAACACACTTTATTCTAAAACATTTTGAAAAAAAAAACTGGAAACTAATTCAAAATGCTGTCGCTTCTAAACCGAATACAAGCTGCTACATACCAGATTGGAGAACGGGTTGAAATTGTCCAGCCATGCAGATTTCTTCTTGTTTCTGGCGCACAAGCCTTGTAATAGCTGGTGAAAATCCACGTGGATTGCGTGAGAAAATAATAGCATAGCCATCATTACATGTTCCATCTTCTTTTAGAGTGCGGCAAGCATAGGTAATAGCATAGTTCTCATAGTCTGTGTCAATAACCCAGTAGTTGTCACCTGGAAAATACAAAATTGTTCAATATATACAAGAAAACCAAGTCACCCCCTAATGACAAGAAGTTCCAATCAAGTTCCATCAAGAAAGACATCTAAGGCATCACACGGCCTTTAGAGGTTCCTTTTGGAGCCTCCATTCACAGTTCCTTCAGCTATGACAGGAAAAATAACCTCTTAAAATGATACTTCCCCCCCAAAAAAAACCTCTAAATATGACAGGCCCCAGATCAAGCCCTTAAAAATTAGACGACAAAACAAAGCCCCTAAAAATTTCAGACCCCCTACAAATTACAGAAAAAAAATGTTCTTTGCAGACACTTCCAGCAGCCCCTATCTCTTGATAAAATAAGACGTCAGGCAGGTTGAAATTCAGCGTGCCTAAGCCATTGCTCCTCTAAATTGAAAATGCCAGGTAATAGTTGTATATTTGTACTGCTCGATGTACATAACATTTTTTACTATCCATAATTATTGCTTTTTATGTTATGGCTACAGTTTAAATTACTTGCAAATAAATGTGATGATTTTCTAATTTTTTATACTAATTTTGTGAATAAAAAATGTTTAAATTATTTTTGGGAAATTTGTTAACATGTAGCCAAGAGCAGAGAATAAATTAATAAATATTAGTAAAAAAAAAACCTATAATTACCTCTTCTTAATTACCTGCTGCTTCATTATTGCCATCCCAATAGGCCTCACTGGTCTCAGCGTACTTCCTGCAGCAATTACATGCCATATACAGTGCCTACAAGTAGTATTCAACTCCCTGCAGATTTAGCTGGTTGACACATGCGGAATTAACTTGGCATTGTGACATTTGTACTGTAGATCAGCCTGGAAGTGGGAAATGCACTGCAGCTAATTTTTTTTTTTTTTTTTTTTTAAAACGTTAAAAGTTAATTCAGAGTGTCATTTATTATTCAACCCCTCAAACCACAAGAATTCTGTTTGGTCCCCCTAAAGTATTAAGAAGTAGTTCAGGCACCAAGAATAATGAGCTTTACATGTGTGGATTAAAGATCTCTTTTGCCAGCCTTTTCTGACTATTTAAGACCCTTCCCAAACTTGTGAACAGCACTCAGACATGGTCAACATGGGAAAGACAAAGGAGCATTCCAAGGCCATCAGAAACAAGATCGTGGAGGGTCACAAGGCTGGCAAGGGGTACAAAACACTTTACAAGGAGTTGGGCCTACCTGTCTCCACTGTTGGGAGCATCATCCCTAAGTGGAAGGCTTATGGAACTACTGTTAGCCTTCCACGGCCTGGACAGCCATTGAAAGTGTCCTCCCGTGCCGAGGCCAGGCTTGTCCGAAGAGTCAAGGCTAACCCAAGGACAACAAGGAAGGAGCTCCGGGAAGATCTCATGGCAGTGGGGACATTGGTTTCAGTCAATACCATAAGTAACGTACTCCACCACAATGGTCTCCGTTCCAGACGAGCCCGTAAGGTACCTTTACTTTCAAAGCGTCATGTCAAGGCTCGTCTACAGTTTGCTCATGATCACTTGGAGGACTCTGAGACAGACTGGTTCAAGGTTCTATGGTCTGATCGAGATCTTTGGTGCCAACCACACACGTGACGTTTGGAGACTGGATGGCACTGCATACGACCCCAAGAATACCATCCCTACAGTCAAGCATGGTGGTGGCAGCATCATGCTGTGGGGCAGTTTCTCAGCCAAGGGGCCTGGCCATCTGGTCCGCATCCATGGGAAGATGGATAGCACGGCCTACCTGGAGATTTTGGCCAAGAACCTCCGCTCCTCCATCAAGGATCTTAAGATGGGTCGTAATTTCATCTTCCAACAAGACAACGACCCAAAGCACACAGCCAAGAAAACCAAGGCCTGGTTCAAGAGGGAAAAAGTCAAGGTGTTGGAGTGGCCTAGTCAGTCTCCTGACCTTAACCCAATTGAAAACTTGTGGAAGGAGCTCAAGAATAAAGTCCACATGAGACACCCAAAGAACCTAGATAACTTGGAGAAGATCTGCATGGAGGAGTGGGCCAAGATAACTCCACAGACCTGTGCCGGCCTGATCAGGTCTTATAAAAGACGATTATTAGCTGTAATTGCAAACAAGGGTTATTCCACAAAATATTAAACATAGGGGTTGTATAATAATTGACCCACACTTTTATGTTTAAAATTTAATAAAATTCAACTGAGCAACATAACTTTTTGGTTTGTAAGTTTTATGCTTCTGTTCATAAAACCTACTCTCGTTTGCAGTTTGAAGGCTCTAACTTATTTGCATCTTATCAAACCAGCTAAATCTGCAGGGGGTTGAATACTACTTGTAGGCACTGTATAATTAAAGGGCATCTGTCACCCCCTGGGACTTTTTTACCTATTAATAAGGGCATACAGGTAATAGAATGGTTATAACAATCATAGCTGTATGCTCATATCTGCGGTCTTGATGTGCAGAAATCTTTTTATTCGTGTATGCTAATGATTTCTTCCAGGCTTCGGGGCGTGCGGTACCTGCGGTCTTCATTTACATACCACCCCCCTCCCATCAGCATCATAGTGCCCTGTGACTTGTATTGCTGGCCCCAGAATCCCGCGCCCTGAAATCGCACGATTATACTTACCTTTTCCGCCCTGCTATGGCCATTGGCTTCATTGTTCCTCTGCGTAGGCGCCGGCGAGTGACTACTACTGAAGTAGGAGAGTCACTAAAGTAGCAGTGACTCGCCTACACAGAGGAACAATGAAGCCAATGGCCATAGCACGGCGGAAAAGGTAAGTATAATCCTGCAATTGCAGTGTGCAGGCGCGGGATTCAGGGGCCAGCAATACATGTCAGAGGGCACTATGACTCTGATGGGAGGGGGGTGGTATGCAAATGAAGACTGGAGGCTGAATTTTGAATTTTCTTCCAGGCACCGCACGCCCCTGAAAGAAATCATTAGCATACGCTAATAAAAGATTTCTGTACATCAAGAACACAGATATGAGCATACAGCACTTGAATGATGTAAAGCATGTGATCGCTGCTGTAGACAAATTAAACAGAAACCGTCGGAGACCGCCGGAGCAGTGACCATTGAGTGGCTGTGGATTTAAGAGGTTAGTATAGTTTTTTTTTTTATTTAACCATCCACCGCTCTTGAATATGTTTTTGTTATTCTAAGAAAGTGAAACAAAACATTATGCTCCATGGAAACACTAAACTTTTGCTTAGCAGAGTTGAGTACTTACCTCCACTTGATAGATAGCTGGCCAGTCCCTGGTAGGTCATATACATTTTAGCTGGTATGGTTGGGTCTGGTACGGAGTACTGAGCGGCCATGTCTGCACAGATCAACCAGAACCTAAAAATGTAATTTTTATGGTCACTTTCGGGATTCTACATTTTCAATAAATTGATCTCAAAATGTTATTTTTAGAGAGTTGCAGTACTCTGGTCCATCGGCCAGGTCAGTAACGTTTGACCACTGGATAGGAGGCTTGTGATTCTTCTATCCTCCCGGCTCTTCTTCTGATTAGCCAAGTTGGTGTGACTTTGTGTGTGTGACGCCACAATGATGACGTTGTGCCAGCTCAGCTAATCAAAAGAAAAGCAGGAATGTCGGGAGGTACGGAGACTCACAGGCCTCCCATCCAGCGGACACAGATTACTGACCTGGTCGATGAACTGGAGTCTTGCAAATCGATTTTCCCATCTCTAGTTATTTTTCTTGTTATTTATCGCTTATAAAAATATAAATGAAAATTATGGGCTGAAATTGATTTACAGGTTGTCTACTCTAATCAGGGTGTTACATACCCAAAAAGTTTAACTCTGCCTTTTGATGATGCGGTCATTGTGCCATCTTCATCTACTGTATAATCAGCAGAGATGTTATCCTGAAGGAAGAGGCCTTCTGGGTCTTTTTTTCCAACAGCATACCATTTTCCTCCATACTGGATAGAATGATGCAAAAAAAAAAAAAAAAACCCAAAACATTAGTTCACAAAACCATTGCTGTACATTAAACACTATCAGTATAATTCTGTCACTTCTTATTGCATGTATTATTATTTTTCCTTTCCATTTAGATATCATATTATATGCAGTTGCACATTTTATTTGCATTACACCAAATTCCTTTTCTTTTTTCATGAGCCCTTTTTATTGAAGTGGGAAAACCATCTGTGTCATTTACAAGTTGATTTTTGGCAACTAATTTCAATTTCGAATAAACTTTTAAACTTTTATGGTCATGAGCCCCAAGTAACACCTGAGGAAGCCAAAGAACGGACAAAACATGTCGAGAGGGGCTGGTGCTTGACTGCACATTGATAATGATTACCTAGCTTGTCTGCAGCTCTGGACAAGTTGGACAAAATATTGATAGATAGGCCATATTGGTGGAAGATAAATAGAGCATTGATGGCTCTGCCTCATTGTTAAAGTTTATAACAAGGAGAAAATATTCACTTTTAAAGAAATAAATTCACCTTGTATTACACTGCACTGTTTCCTTTTCTTTGTCCATTATCTAAGTACAGTGACAATGATAAAACACAATAACTATTTTCTCTATTACATAGTGTTATGATTGAAGAATTATTATCATGTGCAGGTTTTTTTGCCTTTCAATGAAAATGGGGGTTTATGGACTGTAAAAATAATAAAAAACCGTCATACATTAATGTCATATCCTTACAATATGAATATTGCAAGAGAAACCCTTTGAACGTAGTAAAGCATTTAACTCAATGATTTATGGTAATTCTGTGGTTGTCTCTTTGTAGAAAGTGTAGAATTGTGTAAAACCCTACTTTAAAAGGGGACTGTGCTTTCAATAAACTTTGCATGCGAATATAAGAAACTTTTAAGATATACTTCTTTTTTCAATTATGAGCCACTTCTTCTCCCCATGCCTTCTGATCTATCAACCACTCTGAAAAAATAGCTCAACTCTGTGTTACTCAAGACAGAACAGACTGTCAGCACCATGGGGTGGCAGGTTTCACAGCATGTTGTACTCTATAGAGAGGCCAGGAGGAGTGAGGAGCAGAGTGAGGAAATAGGCAGAGAGAGAAACAGAAAGACCTTGCTAAACCCTCATGCCATAGCTGGATTAAGGCTATGAGCCCACGATGCAGAAATGCTCCAGATTTTTTCCTGAGCGTTTCTGCATCTTCCTGGCAGAAAAAAACGCATGCGGACTGTACATGCGAATTGTACATGCGTTTTTCTGCCAGGGACAAGCGGAAGTGAAGCGTTCTTCACTTGCATTTCCGCCTGCGGGTTGTCAAGCGCTTTCCAAGCGATTTTAGCATCACTTGGAAAGTGCTTGTCAACTTGGTCACACTATATAAATCCATGCAAACGGCATGGATTTATATAGTGTGACCGAAAGAATGGTAAAAAATAAATGTATACTTACCCTCCGATGTCCCCCGCAGTCTTGATTTCCTCCGTCCCGGCTGCCGGCAGCGGTAGAGTGTCGGACCTGCCGACATCAGCGTCGCGTGACCCGTCACATGACTCTGACGTCAGCGCAGGTCCTTCATTCCATCGCAAACTGCTGCCAAGCAAGGAGGAGCGCACCGCGGGCCGCCAGAAGGTAAGTATATATTTATTTTTTATTTTATTCTTTTTTTTACAGTTTTCTATGGTACCCAGGTCCGGAGGAGAGTCTCCTCTTCTCTACACCCGGGTACCATCCGCACATTAGAACGCATGGAATACGCATCTACATATACAGTGATGCGTAATCCATGCGTTCTAATGCAAGTCAATGGCGGTAAAAACGCAGCACTTCCGCAAAATAGTTGGTAGTGCTGCGTTTTTTTCCGCAATGATAATCCGCAGCGGAAATTTCAGCAGCATGTGCGCAGCATATGCGGATTATCATTGGGGAACATGGCAGGCCTTCTACCAAGCGTTTTTTAAGCGTTTCTGCAGCGTTTTTGCTGCTGCGGAAACGCTTAAAAAATGCATCGTGGGCACATTCACACAGCTCAGAACTGCTGTATAATTTTCCCATGCTGCTGCTGATTCTACCTATGTTAGATAAGGAATGGCGAACAGGAATCCCTCTCTGTGTGCTATGATGTACAGTGGGGAAAATAAGTATTTGATACACTGACGATTTTGAAAGTTTTCCCACCTACAAAGAATGGAGAGGTCTGTAATTTTTATCATAGGTACACTTAAACTGTGAGACAGAATCTAAAAAACAATCCAGAAAATCACATTGTATGATTTTTACATAATTAATTTGCATTTTATTTCATGAAATAAGTATTTGATACACTAGAAAAACAGAACTTAATATTTGGTACAGAAACCTTTGTTTGCTATTACAGAGGTCAGACGTTTCCTGTAGTTCTTGACCAAGTTTTCACACACTACAGCAGGGATTTTGGCCCACTGCTCCATACAGATCTCCAGATCTTTCAGGCTTTGGTGCTGTCACTGGGCAACATTAAGTTTTTCTATTGGGTTCAGGTCTAGAGACTGGCTGGGTCACTCCAGGACCTTGAAATGCTTCTTACGGAGCCACTCCTTAGTTGCCCTGGTTGTGTGTTTCGGGTCATTGTCATGCTGGAAGGCCCAGCTGCGACCCATCTTCAATGCTCTTACTGTGTGAAGGAGGTTGTTGGGTAAAATCTCGCGATACATGACCCCATCCATCTTCCCTTCAGTGCGGTGAAGTCGTCCTGTCCCCTTTGCAGAAAATCACCCCCAAAGCATGATGTTTCCCCCACCATGCTTCACGGTTGGGACGGTATTCTTGGAGTTGTACTCATCCTTCTTCCTCCAAGCACAGTGAGTGGAGTTGATACCAAAAAGTTCTATTTTGGTCTCATCTGAGCATATGACCTTCTCCCATGCCACCTCTGGATCATCCAGGTGGTCATTGGCAAACTTCAAAAAGGCCTGGACATGTGCTGGCGTGAGCAGGGGGACCTTGTGTGCCCTGCAGGATTTTAATCTATGACAGCGTAATGTGTTACTAACGGTAATGTTTGAGACTGTGGTGTCCCAGCTCTCTTCATGTCATTGACCAGGTCCTCCCGTGTAGTTCTGAGCTGATTCCTGAACTTTCTTAGAATCATCCTTACCCCACGAAGCGAGAACTTGCATGGAGCCTAGACCGAGGAAGATTGACAGTCATCTTGTATTTCTTCCATTTTCTAATAATTGCACCAACAGTTGTTGCCTTCTCAACAAGTTGCTTTCCTATTGTCCTGAAGCCCATCCCAGCCTTGTGTAGATCTACAATTTTGTCTCTGGTGTCCTTAGACTGCTCTTTGGTCTTGGCCATTGTGGCGAGGTTGGAGTGTGATTGATTGAGTGTGTGAACAGGTGTATTTTATACAGGTAACGAGTTCAAACTGGTGCAATTAAAACTGGTAATGAATGCGGAGTAGGAGGGCTTCTTAAAGAAAAACTAACAGGTCTGTGAGAGCCAGAATTCTTGCTGGTTGGTAGGTGATTAAATACTTATTTAATGCAATAAAATGCAATTTAATTAGTTAAAAATCATACTATGTTATTTTCTGTTTTTTATTTTCAGATTTTGTTTCTCACAGTTGAAGTGTACCTACGAAAAAATGACAGACCTCTCCATTCTTTGTAGGTGGAAAAACATGCAAGATCGGCAGTGTATCAAATACTTATTTTCCCCTCTGTATATGAAAGTGATCATGGCAGCTAGTCTCCTTCCACCATAATGGCTATAAATAGTCTTATTCCTCATGTATGACTGCAGGACAGCTTATTGTGAATAGTTACTTGAAAGTAGAGTTACCATTTAAATTACACAGATAAGTGTTATTTATTGAGATTTAAGATTATTTCATATCCGCAATAGAGTGGAGTATATTTTTATTTAACACCAGTATTATCACGTGTTTAGTCTCTGAATGTGTATTTAAAAAAAGACTTTTCATGTCTCTCAAAGACCAGTTTTTCATATGTTCCTCTGAAGTTATTACTTTATAAAACTTATATGCTAATGAATATACAGAATGGCAATTGGGCGGTCTCCACCACCCAATGGCAATGAGGCATGAATCGTAGCTCGTCTGACACTGTCCTGCTTCAACAGTTTGATCTCTTAAGGCTTTTAGCCCTCATTCACACGTCCGTGTTTAAACACGTATGTGAAAAAATGGTGCCAGTGTCATTAGTGTTTTGAATCAGTGTGTCATCCGTGTGTCCGTTTTTACCATCAGTGTGGTCATCAGGGTTTTTCACGGATGGATAAATAAATAAATTACAAAGCTTCTCCTATACTTTGCAATGTTAAATACGGACAGCACACAAACGTCATTTGTGTGCTGTATGTGTAGCACCCTGAGGATTCGGCTGCTACAGGGGTATTGCACCTCAACCCAGAGGTGTGATATTCCACTCCCGGGTAAGGATGGAGAGTGGAACTGAGCTCGGTAGGCTGCATGCACTACACACATCCCATTTCCGAGGAACAGGCCGACGGTACTCCCACTTAGAAATGTGCAGGTACGACCGAGTCTGTTCCTGGCTGGAGTGGGAGGGGGGTGGAACATCCCATGTAGTGTAGGGGCAGATAGGGGGAGCAGCCTGGGTAAAGTTAGGAGCTCATTGGGTGCTGGTCACCTGAGCTCACACATAGAGGGATATATAAGGTGGGCACCAACTAGAATCAGGGTCAGACGCAGAGAGTCAGATGCAGAGAGGATCAGCTGCAGAAAACAAGTTAGGAGAGGAGAGAAGAAAGACCAAGACCCAGAGTGAGAGAGGAGAAAAGAGAAAGACCCAGAGCACAGAAGAGAAGGGACCCAAGAACCCAAATCAGAGCACCGGGTGAGGAGTCAGCATCAGGGTACCGGAACCCAAGCTGGTGGGGGTAAAAACAATCCCCAGCCAGAGACCGGAGACCGTGGGCAGTGTCTGTCACGGTCACCCACCACATTCACCCCGAAGGCACACCACATGAAGGGTCAGGGAACCCAGGGCCAAGGGTGTCCCAACAGAAGGCCCGAGGGAGCTGGACCTAGGTGGATCACTGGTGGGGACGGCTGAAGAAAGGACAGAGGGAGAGCTCAGGGCCACGCTCCGGACTTGTTTGGGGGTTGGCTGGATCCAGGACCTGGTGGACGCAGCACGGCTCGGGTGGTCACTAGCAGCTGGAGTGACCAGTACAACATCTGCAGTAAGTAAACACCCTTAACTGCACAACCCGACTCTGTCTTCACTGCCGTCTGCACTACACCACCACAACCCCCATCCTCTGCGCCTGTCCCCTCTGAGGCTATACCCCTCCCGTTGGGGGTTATCCCACCAAGCTGCGCACCCACCATCAGCCTCAGCGGACCCTGCTGCAGCGGCGGCCACAGTGACCGCATCACAACGGGTGGCGTAGTCGACACAAAAGAACTTTAGTAACATCTGTAGAACTGCCACATCACACTGAGCTTGACGCCCTGGGCACGGGACCGGGTCACAGCCGCTCGGAGACTACAACCCCCCATCTGATCCGGTGCCGGGTATTCCCCTCAAAAAGGAATATGTCCCAGGGGGCGCGTCAACTTTGGCGTAGTCGGCAGGATTACGTGCCCGCAACACCCGGGTACTGCGTGCCTGAAGAAAAGTGCAAGTTTATCTCAGAAAGAAGTCTCCCGCCGGTTCCGGAGGGTCCACGCCATCGGACTCCATCACCAGTCGTTTCCCGCCGATTGTCCGCCATTTCCAGCTTGTTCCCGTCATCTGCAGAGTTTCCCGCCACTGGGCGACGCTTCCCGCCAAAACCGCAGATTTCCCGCCTTGGAAGAGCAGCGGACGCCATTATGGGCGTGCCAAAGGAGGGCAAGAGGCCACCTCCCATCGTGGGCCGGGACAGAAAATGGCGCCAAAAGTGGAAACCGCCCCCACCAACAGAGACTGTGATGTTGGAGGTGTCTGTCAGCGTGAAAGAACTACCCCTGGAGCTGACAGTCACCGAGTTGCCCCGGGACCGCCCTCGAGGTGGGAGGAGACGAAAGAGAAGAACAAAGATGGGTGCCGCCTGGAGCAGTCTGGAGCGAGCGCACCCGGAGACAAGAGGTCTAACGAGGAGTAGCGGAGGAGCTTACCCGGAGATGGAGAGAAAGCAGAACAGCACCGGCCCGCTGGCCAGGAGTCTGCTAGAGACCGAGGAAGGAGGGCAGAGCAGCACCGGCCCGCTGGCCAGGAGCCTGCCGGAAGCAGAGCAGAGCAGCACCGACCCGATGGTCAGGAGCCTGCTAGAGTCCACAACCCCGCTAGGTCTAGCGGAGATCTTAGCGCAGCTCCCCCGAGACCGGGAGTGTGCACAAACTGCCCTGGAGGGCCTCGCACGGAGGATGGCCCGGGTACAGCGTGAGATACTGGCGGAGTGGAGCCGGGAGATGGCCCAGCAAGCAGAGACCAGTCAACGGAGCACGCTACCCTGGAAGAGGAAGCAGACCGCCTCTGAGGATGGCGCGGGAGGACCCAAGGCCGGAGACGGCGCCGAGGAGGGAGCCGAACGCATGGAGGCAGGTAAAGGGGACGCCTATACCCCAAGCCGTGACACCGCTTACCTGCCCCAGCTCCCCGTCGCAGAGCCCGAAAGTCCCCCTGCTGTGCCCGTAGCCGCCACGTCACCGCTATGGACTAGGCCCCGACCGGAAGCCGCCGCAGCGACCCCTGTGACGTCACGCGCCTCGATCCGGAGCGTGACAAAGCAGGAATTACCACCAGCCTGGTCGCAAGGCCTAGTACCCCCGGGCGCCGCAATACCAACAGCGCCCCCTACCTCCGCGGAGCCCCCGGCCTGGTCGCAGGGCCAAGTAGCCCAGGGTGCCGCCGTCCTAACGGTGCCCTTCACCTTCCAGGTGCCCCAGGCCTGGCCGCAAGGCCTGGGCAACCCGGGCGCCACCACCACCGCGCCCGCGCCCGCAATACCAAGGGTGCCACACCTGGGGGAGGACCTCTTCAGCCAGCTCACATGGCCGGACGGGCGGCCCTTCATCTGGCCCGAAGGATACCATGAGCTGGAACGGCAGCAGAGACTAAGACCCCTGGATGAACCCCTGATTCCGGCTCCGAAGCCCGTGGCACGGATCTCGCCCCCGCTAGCGGAAGCACAGTTTGAGTGGGACCCCACCGGAGAAGATTTAATGGGGTTCACTCAGGAAACTCGGGCAGTCGCCGCTGAGCGTACTGAGTGTTGTCGTCAGCAGCTAGCAGAGTTTACGAGAGAACGGGAGGAGAGGCGGGTCAGAGAACAACAGGCCCAAATCCGGAGTGCGGAGCAGAAGAGCCGGACTAGGAGGAACCCCCGTGCAGCGCACTGTCCCCGCACCATCGGGACGGTGATAAAGTTCAACCCGCAGCATGGGTGGGGCTTTATTCGGGACCGTAACAACCGCGGTGACGTTTTTGTGACCCGCAGAGACGTCGAGTCCCACCTGCCGGAAGGTCACAAAGGCCGTGACCTCTACGTCGGAGACGAGGTCACTTTCACCCGGCACAAGTGTGCCAAAGGACCTTACGCCCTCCACGTACACCGCTTGACGGAGGAGGAGTTGCGGTACGGGGAGGAGGAGCCAGAGGACCCGGACGGGTCTGAAGCAACACCGTATCACTAAGAAAAAGCAGGAGGGAGCCGTCGTTGAGGACGGGAGTAGAGACTGTATATAGTTGCCCGTCGGGGCACAGTGAACCGTTGCTGCTAAAATAGTCCCCGTTGGGACCAGTGAACTGTTTACCCGTTAACCCCTTCATCCTACAGGCTGAGGACTGTGAGCAGCCATTCCCTTCCCTCTACCTGGCCGAGGACTGAGAGCGGCCAACTTCCCCTGTAAATAGTTGCGCGTCCTAAAGCGCCCCCTACCGGTTTTATAGAAAACCAGATTTTCAAAGAGACTGTCGCACTTTTCCCGGACACACGTTGCACAGTGTCCGGAGGAGGAACCTGAAACAAGAGACGACGAGAATGTTTATATGAAAAGTTTTATATATATAATGTTTTATATGTTTTATTATGTTTATGTGAAAAATTTTGTATGTTTTGGTGTTTTTGTCTTTACAGCCCGAGGACGTGCTGTGATTTACCAGGGGGGAATGTAGCACCCTGAGGATTCGGCTGCTACAGGGGTATTGCACCTCAACCCAGAGGTGTGATATTCCACTCCCGGGTAAGGATGGAGAGTGGAACTGAGCTCGGTAGGCTGCATGCACTACACACATCCCATTTCCGAGGAACAGGCCGACGGTACTCCCACTTAGAAATGTGCAGGTACGACCGAGTCTGTTCCTGGCTGGAGTGGGAGGGGGGTGGAACATCCCATGTAGTGTAGGGGCAGATAGGGGGAGCAGCCTGGGTAAAGTTAGGAGCTCATTGGGTGCTGGTCACCTGAGCTCACACATAGAGGGATATATAAGGTGGGCACCAACTAGAATCAGGGTCAGACGCAGAGAGTCAGATGCAGAGAGGATCAGCTGCAGAAAACAAGTTAGGAGAGGAGAGAAGAAAGACCAAGACCC
This sequence comes from Phyllobates terribilis, assembly GCF_046119375.1. Classification (NCBI taxonomy): domain Eukaryota; kingdom Metazoa; phylum Chordata; class Amphibia; order Anura; family Dendrobatidae; genus Phyllobates; species Phyllobates terribilis. Next base: position 797,368,368 of record NW_027362761.1, read on the forward strand.
AGAGTGAGAGAGGAGAAAAGAGAAAGACCCAGAGCACAGAAGAGAAGGGACCCAAGAACCCAAATCAGAGCATCGGGTGAGGAGTCAGCATCAGGGTACCGGAACCCAAGCTGGTGGGGGTAAAAACAATCCCCAGCCAGAGACCGGAGACCGTGGGCAGTGTCTGTCACGGTCACCCACCACATTCACCCCGAAGGCACACCACATGAAGGGTCAGGGAACCCAGGGCCAAGGGTGTCCCAACAGAAGGCCCGAGGGAGCTGGACCTAGGTGGATCACTGGTGGGGACGGCTGAAGAAAGGACAGAGGGAGAGCTCAGGGCCACGCTCCGGACTTGTTTGGGGGTTGGCTGGATCCAGGACCTGGTGGACGCAGCACGGCTCGGGTGGTCACTAGCAGCTGGAGTGACCAGTACAACATCTGCAGTAAGTAAACACCCTTAACTGCACAACCCGACTCTGTCTTCACTGCCGTCTGCACTACACCACCACAACCCCCATCCTCTGCGCCTGTCCCCTCTGAGGCTATACCCCTCCCGTTGGGGGTTATCCCACCAAGCTGCGCACCCACCATCAGCCTCAGCGGACCCTGCTGCAGCGGCGGCCACAGTGACCGCATCACAACGGGTGGCGTAGTCGACACAAAAGAACTTTAGTAACATCTGTAGAACTGCCACATCACACTGAGCTTGACGCCCTGGGCACGGGACCGGGTCACAGCCGCTCGGAGACTACAACCCCCCATCTGATCCGGTGCCGGGTATTCCCCTCAAAAAGGAATATGTCCCAGGGGGCGCGTCATATGTGTTTTTCACGGACCCTTAGACTTGTATTGGCTCTTTTCTTCCGTGATACGGGAGAAAAACGGACATGTCTCCGCGAGTTTTGCACTGACACAGGATATGTGAAAAAACAACGACATGTGAACAGCCCCATAAACTATGATGGGTACATATTGTGTCCATGAAAAACATGGATACAACATGTCCGTGGCTAATGGAGGTTTGGATGAGGACTTAGGAGACCACGTTCTACTGTGAAAACAGAAGAGGAAAGTTTACCATGGTTATGGATATTAGGTAGATGATCACTGTGTGGTTGATATGAAAGTCTGATATAGCATTGATCTTCTGTGCTTTGTACATTTATCTCTCTAATGTTGTCAGGGCAGAACAAAGTCTCCTTAGCGTAAGTCTCTCGAGATCCTGCTGCCCTGACAGTACTGAACAGTGTTAGACTGCTCAGGTTCACACCATTGAAATAGGCAGAGGCAGCCACCCAGTTTTCAGTTTATTCACAAGAAGGCAACAAGAGGGGCTCGAGAACAAAAAAATGTGCTACACTCAGGAGACCACAAGCTAAAAGGAAACATTTTGGGGAACATAGCAGGTCCCCTTTAAAGGCAATCTGTAACTAGGTTTTTGCCACCTAATTTGAGAGCAGCACAATGTAGAGACTGAGATGTATCACTCACTGGGCTGCTTAGTGTAGTTTTGATAAAATCACTGTTTTATCACCAGAAGTTTATCATTAGACGACTAGTAAGCCTGCTGCCAGGTAATCAAGCATATTCATAAGGTCTGTGAAATTCCGCCCTCATCACTGATTAGCAGCTTTCTGTGTACATTGTACAAGGGTAGAAAGCTGTCAATCAGTGGTGTGGGCGGGGTTATGCAGAGCTCAACATGCAGATAACTGCTAAGTCTGCAGCAGGTAAAACTGTGATTTCCCCATTTTTACAGGGAGGGTGCGGCACTCTGCACCTCCTGTGGGAGTTCTATTTTGATTATTTATGTATTAGTTTTGTTTTTTTGGGACACTGAGCACTTTATTTACACTGAGACACTTTTTGCTGGCTGTCTTGAGAAAATTGAGCCTCATTCTGTTGGTGCATTTCCTCCACCCTTTTTTTGACAAGTACACTCGCCTGATGACTTCTCCTCATGGAGAAAGAAACGCATCGGGATGGATTCTTACTTGGGTAACAGCATGAGTACTATACTTGGGTACTGCCCTTGTTAGGGCTGGAGTCAACACAAGGGACACAACAGGGTAGTTAGGTTGATCAAGGCTACCACTACGAATGAAAACTCTTGAGGTTGGACATCCCTGTAGCTCAAATGGGTGAGATCTAAATATGTCTTTATATATGATTTCTTGCATGATGACACTTTATATGTGATTTGTCCTACTGTGGCTTTTTAGAACTAGTGGACTCGTCTTACGGGTTGTAATGCAGCGACTTGCTGGCATTACAGTAATGGTCCGGGATGTGTTTTACCTGACCATGTACCTTCCCCCTCAGGTGACTGGTCACATGACTGTGACATAGCACAGGTCCTGCGCACACAGAATGTCTGTCTGATCACATGACTGTGACATCAGCAAGGTCCTGTCAGTATGTGTGCGTGTGTGCACGGGATGGATATATAAACCCTGCTTGATGGGAGACAGGTGTGTTCTGTGAGAGAGGCGTAAGGCCTGTTCCCGTGTGTGTGGGACACCGACCGTGTGAGGCCTAGTGAGGCCGAGTGAAGCCTGGTACCTGAAAGGCAGAGTCTGGATCCTGTGTGGATGCTAGTGGCCTTGGAAGGCAGAGGTTTGCAGAGGAGTCCTGAAAGGCGCAGGCTGGATGTGAGTGAAGACATACCAGTAGCCTTCGAGGAACGACGGCTGTAGACCCCTACCTGGGAAGCCGCAAAGCCACAGTGGTGGCGGAGTAATGGACTGAGACAGCTAAACCCGGCAAAGGTAATACCCTGTGTTATATGGACATTGCTATGGACATTGCTATCTGATTACCTTGCTGAAGGCTGTACCTGGAGCAAGTGGGCCGGTCTGCCACTTGGCTCGTGAACATTATATGTATATGTGTGTCGGCGTGCCACTGAGTTGGACCCGGTGAACTGTGGTTTATGAAGTGCAATAAACTGCAGCATGGTGAAATACCGGAAGGACATTGCTGGTGTGCTTTGATTTACCCGGTGCAGCGAGTATCCCCCATTATGATGTCTAGCGCTGCCTTACATATGGTTCGAGAGTGCAGGCAGCTGCAGTCTGGTTGCTAGGGGCAACGACAACCCGGTTGCTAGGGGCATCTGCAGCCCGGTTGCTAGGGGCAACGGCACAGGACGACGAGTGTGGATTAAAGCATCTGGCTGCAACTCGGTGGGGTTGCGAAGATTGTCGTCGCACTCAAACCTGGTTTGCTGTGGCTCGGCGGGGCTCACAAAGTTTAAAGCATCTGGCTGCAACTCGGCGGGGTGCGAAGGTTGTCGTCGCACTCAAATCCGGTTTTGCTGTGGCTCGGCGGGGCCAAGAAGATTTTTCCGGGGAGAGCGGTGTGTGAATAGTGTCCTGAGGAAATGCAGGAGCAGATAAAAATGGCTATGAAAGGAGCAGCAACTGAGTCTGAAGCTATTGAGGGATTAGAGCGATTAAATTGCCTGTTAAAACCGGAGCAGGTATTTGAGAAACGTCTACTGGACATGAAACTGGACATGGTGCAGGAACCACAGGAGCTGTGGGCACCATATGGAATGGCGGCAGTGGACCATTCTATGAACTCTCCGGGGGCGCCAGTGTTGTCCCAGAGTGCCCGGGGAGGTGGTAAGAGCCAGGGCCGGCGTCAGCACCCGGCGCACCCGGGCAAATGCCGGGGCCCTGAGCAGGCAGAGGGGCCCACTGGCGGTCGCGCACCCCGCTGGGCTATGGGCGGAGGAGAGCGGTGTCAGCGCCCGCCCTTCTCCGCCGCTTGCTCAGGGCCCCGGCAGCTGAATACTTATCTCTCCCCGTGCCTCCGCAGATCAGCTGTCTTCCTGCTCTGCGCTCCCTGTGACGTCTCAGGTCAGAGGGTGCGGTGACGTTTTTACACCGCGCCCTCCCCATAGCCGTCACAGGGAGCGCTGAGCGGGAAGACGCCGACAACGCAGGAGGGGGGGCAGCCTGTATGGGGCATTATGTGGGGGGTAACAGCCTGCATGGAGCATTAAAAGGGGGGGGGCTGTATGGGGCATTATGTGGGGGGTAACAGCCTGCATGGAGCATTATAAGGGGGGGACAGCCTGTATGGGGCATTATGTGGGGGGTAACAGCCTGCATGCAGCATTATATGGGGGCCAGTATCCTGTATGGAGCGTTATAAGGGGACCGGTATCCTGTATGGAGCGTTATAAGGGGACCGGTATCCTGTATGGAGCGTTATAAGGGGACCGGTATCCTGTATGGAGCGTTATAAGGGGACCGGTATCCTGTATGGAGCTTTATAAGGGGACCAGTATCCTGTATGGAGCTTTATAAGGGGACCAGTATCCTGTATGGAACATTATATGGGGGCCAGTATTCTGTATGGAGCCTTATATGGGGGCCAGTATTCCGTATGGAGCCTTATATGGGGGCCAGTATTCCGTATGGGGCCTTATATGGGGGCCAGTATTCCGTATAGAGCCTTATATGGGGGCCAGTATTCCGTATGGAGCCTTATATGGGGGCCAGTATTCCGTATGGAGCCTTATATGGGGGCCAGTATTCCGTATGGAGCCTTATATGGGGGCCAGTATTCCGTATGGAGCCTTATATGGGGGCCAGTATTCCGCATGGAGCCTTATATGGGGGCCAGTATTCCGCATGGAGCCTTATATGGTGGCCAGTATTCCGTATGGGGCCTTATATGGGGGCCAGTATTCCGTATGGGGCCTTATATGGGGGCCAGTATTCCTTATGGGGGCCAGTATTCCATATGGGGCGTTATATGGGGGCCAGTATTCCGTATGAAGCGTTATATGGGGGCCAGTATTCCGTATGAAGCGTTATATGGGGGCCAGTATTCCGTAAGGAGCGATTCACCGGTTTCTGAGCTATTGTGGAATTTACAATAGATATCACTCATGTAATGTAAGAAGTGAAATCTTTGCATTGTACTATATATATATTTCTCCGCCGTATCTCTGCATCATGAATCGTGGTATGTGTTAAAGGGGCCCACTGAGACTCTTTCACCCGGGGCCCAGAAAAACCTGGAGCCGGCCCTGGTAAGAGCTGTTGTGAACTGAGTCCTAAGACTATTATTGATTTTTCTTGTAAAAATTTCCCTGCCAGTGTGGTTGTTAAAAAAGGGGGCGGAGTCTAAAAAAGGGGCGGTTGTTCAAAACAGCGTGGAGGATAGAAAATCAAAAAAAATTACTGGTGGTGGGTTGGTACCTCCTAAAAATGACAATGTGGCCGTTGATAACGGGGTAGCTCCAGTAGAAGGGGGTGACGTCAAAGTGGGAGGTGACCTGTTAGTCCACAACACCATGGGGAGTGACACAGACCCCGTAGCTGACGATGACACTACGAAAGTAGAAGGAGAGGTCAGTCAGGAGGGGCTAGGCGAGGTGAGAAAGTCCCCATCTCGTAGACGGCGCAAGGGCCACAAAAAGGTTGCTCCTGTAGACTTGGCTGAAAATGAAAATAAAGAGAATGTAGTACTGTGTGCCTTTGCTTCAAGTGTGAATCCTCCATTAGAGGTAGAAGAGGAGGTGACGTTGCCAGTAGCAACCTCCGGTACGGTACCGAGTCAGAAGGATCTGACAGCCCTGAAAGAGGAGGCGGCCAGTCGTGACCAAGAGCTGGAGCCTATCGGCCAGCAGGGTCAGAGTGACGTGCACAATTATGTGAAAACCTGGGGAACGTGTCCTCAGACCAGTTGATCCTGGAGTCTGAACAGCAGAAAATACACCAGCTTATGAGGAACTGGCAGCGAGACGTGGAGCAAAGCCACGCGGAAATTAACCAGTGGAAGGAAATGTTCTACGCAATTAAGGAGGACCGCCGCAAAATCAAGGAAGAGGTTTTGCAGTTGAAGCTTGAGAAGGAGGCGCGGCAGGATGGTGTTTCTCGACGCGAACAAATCCTAGAACGACTGCGCAAACAGCTTAACCAGGAGCTGTGTGACTCCAAGAAGGAGTGTGGTGAACGCAGTAGGGAACTGCAACAGAGTAAGAGAGATTATGAGGATCTCCTCAAGGTGAAGAAAAAACTAGAGAAGGATAAGGCGGGTGCAGAGCAAGTGCGCCAAGTGGTTGAGACCACTCTGCAAGACACCCGTGAGGAGAATGATGATCTCCGGGGAAAGACCCTAGATCTGGAAGCTCAGGTGAAGGAGCTACAGATGTCCTGTGATACTCTCCAGAAGGCGGAGACGTACCTTAAGGAAACAGTCAGCAAGATGGAAGCTGAGCGAGAGAGGATGGAGGAGTCCATCGGAAAAGCCACAGACCAGGGCCAGGAGTTGACCGCTAGTGATGGGAGGTATGAAGCAGATACCTCCTCGAGTGATGTGGGCTCGGAGGGTTCGGTGGATGTCGAAGCCGAGATCAAGCAGCTCAAGGAGTTGCTACAAACCCAGTGGACGCAAGAGAAGCGTTAGAGACTGGCTATTGAGAGCCGAGTGGGCGCATTGGAGATGGAGAGGTCTGAGAGAGCTCTGCTGCTGGAAGAGCAGTTGAAGCAGGAAGAGCTTCAGAGACGGGCCGCTGAGAGGCGAGTGGCGGATCTAGAGGAAGAAGTTTCCGGGCTCAAAAGTCGCCTGACAAAGTATCACTCAGGGAACGAGGCCTTCTTGGAGAAGGAAAAGGGCGAACACGTTGCACTCACTCCCTTATACCATGAGAAGGTGGACCTGAGGAGAGCTAAGAGAGTGTTAACCACAGATAAATATGAGATGGAAGTGGTCAAGACGGAAATTCGTGGAGTTGTAGCTGTGAGTCAACTCAGGGAAAGCATACAGGGTGAAGAAGCTGGAGGTCAGTTGTCCCTGAAACCTGAGCTGGTTGATCGTCTGGAAACCACTGGTGAGACCGAAACGTCTCGGTACAAGTGCCTCGTAGATATACCCGAGGATTTGAGGGAAGAATGCACCAGTGAGTACGTGCATGTGGAGTTTAAGAAGGCCGTGGGAGCCTGTAAGGTGTACTTGACCTCAGAAGCTAAACAGCTGGTGGTCCTGTCCACGACTGAAGTCACAATGAAGAGGGTGGCTATCCTAAGTGACATGCACTGCCGATGTATTCGCACGAAGCGGTTTCTCCGGTTGAAGACGGAACAAGCCGTTAGACAACTGGAGTTGATGAGGAAAGCTCACAGTATGAGTGAAGAGGTCATCCGGGTGCCTCATGTTCTGGTGAGGAAGCTCGTTGGGAGAAATGGTCGAGCCATGCAGGTGATGGTCAAGAAGTCTGGTGTGGTGAAAGTAAGCAGTCCACGTGATCGTCAGGACTGGATACCAGACGAAGACGGCAAGGTATCATTCTCCGCTGTAGGAACAGAAGAAAGCCTGGAATATATGCGCATGCTTTTGGAGTACCGAGTGACCTACCTGCAAGAGGTAGAACAGTTGAATCTCGCAAGACTGCGAGTGGATAGACAGCATCATCTGAGTAGCAGAAGATGGCAGCCGTCTAGAAATTATGAGACCAGACAGAGAAAGGGCCCCTTAAATAACAGAACAGCTATAGCTGGAGTTAGGGACCTTTCAAGATGTCTTGAAAGTAGTGGGCGTGGGTTTAGAGGAAGTTAGACCTCCAGTAACTCAGGTTTGAGCAGCCCATACAAACGACCCAATAGAGGACGGGACATTACGGAGTCGAACCGGACCTTAGATACCAGGGCATGTGAGTCACACCGCTGTATGACTGACCGCTGGGAGCGGGGGAGACCTGACAAGGTTACGACTGACCGCTGGGAGCGGGGGAGGTCTGACAAGATTATGACTGACCGCTGGGAGCGGGGGGAGACCTGACAAGGTTACAACTGACCGCTGGGAGCGGGGGAGCTCTGACAAGGTGACAAGGTTACGACCCGGAAAGGTGACCTGACGAAGTCAGTGACAGTGACAAATGGTAGGTCCCTAAGGAAAGGGCTAATGTCATTGACTAATATTCCAGGGGCTGAACAGCGCAATTGACAAGTACATGGTCTCTGTATGAGCTGTGGGATATGAGGTGATTGTGTATATTATGTGTTCAACCCCACAAGTTTGAACAGAGGGGGGGATATGTAATGCAGCGACTTGCTGGCATTACGGTAATGATCCAGGATGTCTTACCTGACCATGTACCTTCCCCCTCAGGTGACTAGTCACATGACTGTGACATAGCACAGGTCCTGCGCACACTGAATGTCTGTCTGATCACATGACTGTGACATCAGCAAGGTCCTGTCAGTATGTGTGTGTGTGTGCACGGGATGGATATATAAACCCTGCTTGATGGGAGACAGGTGTGTTCTGTGAGAGAGGCGTAAGGCCTGTTCCCGTGTGTGTGGGACACCGACCGTGTGAGGCCTAGTGAGGCCGAGTGAAGCCTGGTACCTGAAAGGCAGAGCCTGGATCCTGTGTGGATGCTAGTGGCCTTGGAAGGCAGAGGTTTGCGGAGGAGTCCTGAAAGGCGCAGGCTGGATGTGAGTGAAGACATACCAGTAGCCTTCGAGGAACGATGGCTGTAGACCCCTACCTGGGAAGCCGCAAAGCCACAGTGGTGGCGGAGTAATGGACTGAGACAGCTAAACCCGGCAAAGGTAATACCCTGTGTTATATGGACATTGCTATGGACATTGCTATCTGATTACCTTGCTGAAGGCTGTACCTGGAGCAAGTGGGCCGGTCTGCCACTTGGCTCGTGAACATTATATGTATATGTGTGTCGGCGTGCCACTGAGTTGGACCCGGTGAACTGTGGTTTATGAAGTGCAATAAACTGCAGCATTGTGAAATACCGGAAGGACATTGCTGGTGTGCTTTGATTTACCCGATGCAGCGAGTATCCCCCATTATGATGTCTAGCGCTGCCTTACAGGGTCTTTATGTTAATCATGTGCGATTGGGCCGTTTCTGGGTTAATGTGGCCTATCATATATGTGTAATATGTTGTAAGGTTGGTGCTACAGAGTATGACTGATTGGGTTCCTGTCATATAGGATGGCTTATTACTCATGTCTAATACCTTAAGATTTAATGCAGCTTTGTGGCTTATTGATGTTATGAGGTTTTATTGAATTTATTAAAAGTTATATTTTAAAATATCCGCTTCGCTGTATATATAAAAACTGTGATTTTATCAAAATGACAGCAAGCAGCTCACTGGAATCAGGGTCTCTGTCTCTACCAAATGCTGTTTTCAGAGGAGGTAACAAAAACCAGGTGACAGACTCTCTTTACATCTCCTAAACACTTAAAATGTAGACACTACTGCAGTGAACCATACAAGGATACTGATGCAGGGCACGCTCCCTTGTGAAGCAGGTTGCAGAAAGTGACTACATCATATAAAAAATTTGGTGCATGGGATGAAAGAATATTATTGGTATAAATGAAGCCAGAAATGCGTCAGGTATTCTTACTTTTTTTATGTCAAATTCCGTTTTCACTTTTAGAGTATCTACCACACAAGATTGAGCTTTGCATTGTTCAATGATGGTGAGAAGTGCGCCGATAAGGATGTACTTAAAATGCTTCATCCTGAAAGAGATCAATGTTTAACATTTCTTTTAGCAAAAAATAGTTATAAAGGATAAAATTGCAAAACTGGTTCTTGACATGACTAATAAATTCAGTGATGTAGCTGTGATGGTGCAGGGGTTGCAGTTACACTTGGGCAACAGTGTCGAAGGAAGTACAAAGTAATAGGAATGGCACCTAAAAAAACATTTTGCATTGGGACCCTGGAGTTCCAAGCCACAGTTCTGGCTAAAATAGTAAATACATTATACAAGCTAGTTTAAGCATGTTTCTTATATGCCTTGTAATTATGTAATGCCTCATTAGGGTGAATTCACGTACTGGAGATTTTGTTGCAGAACGTTCTGCAGCTGTTCCTTTCATCTGAAACAACCTCATTTCAATGAATAGAATCGATTTGCAGGCACAGCAATTTCTGCAACAAAATCTGCATGGTGTGAATTCACCCTAATGAGGCATAATATATATGTACGATTGTTGTAACCATTAAAATAACACTTGAATGGAGGAAAATGAAAAGGGTAACCACCAACAAGAAGGAGAGATGCAATAATAATCGAAACAAAGCCTACAGATGACACATGCCAATATATTAGGGTTCTGTATGTTTTAGTGATTTCTCCTCTACAGGCTTTACTTACTAGAAGCTGCAGCAGCTTTTTTAGGGTCGTACTGATTTTGACTCCCTCAAACTCACTTCCCATAGACTTTTATAGACAGCAGATGTAATTTGATTCATCAGAGAAGACCGATCTGAAGACAGATTTGAGAATGTACAGTAGTGGGCAAAAGTTTTAGACACATGTGAAAAAAATGCAGTAAGTAAGAATGCTTTCAAAAATAGAAATGTTAATATTTTAATTAACAAAATGCAAAGTAAATCAACAAAAGAGAATATCAATATTTGATGTGACCACCCTCTGCCTTCAAAGAAACATCAATTCTTCTTGGTACACTTGTACACAGTTTTTTTGGTGTTGTTCAGCTGAAGAATAAATTTGGAGCTTTAAAGCCAATCAGATGCCTTCCTGATGGTAATGCATGATGGATAAGAATCTGCCTGTATTTCTTAGCATTAAGGACTCTAAGACATGGGCAACGTTGAGGAATGTAGACACATTGGTAGGCCACGGAAACTTAGTGCAGCGGATGAAGGACACAACATGCTTACTGCTCTACGAAATTAGAAGATATCCAGCAGTGGCATCAACTCACAACTGGCAGCAACCAGTGGGACCCACCTGTACACATCAACTGTCAGGCCAGAGGTGGTTTTCATGGAAGAATTGTGGCCGAAAACCATACCTTCAACATGGAAGCCAGGCCAAGTGACTCATGTTAACATGTATAAAAATAAAGAAGCTGGGGTGCAGAAAAACGGCCGCAGGTGCTTTGGACTGAGGAGTCAACATTTGAAATATTTGGCTGTAACAGAAGGCAGTTTGCTTGCTGAAAAGCGGCACAATAATGAGTGTCTGCAGGTAACAGTGAAGTATAATGGGGATTCCTTGCAATTTTGGGGCTGCATTTCAGCACATGAATTTGATCAAGATGAATGGTGTGCTCAGTGCTTAGAAATACAGGCAGATACTTGCCCATTATGCAGTACCATCAGTGAGGCATTTGATAGGCTCCAAATTTATTCTGCACCAGGACAATGACCACACATATACAGCCAATGTCATTAAGAACTATCTTTAGCGTAAAGAAGGACAAGGATTCCTGGAAATGAGGCTATGGCCCTCACAGAGCTCTGGTCTCACCATCATTGGGTCTGTGTGGTATTACATGAAGAGACAGAAGGATATGCACAAGTCTGCATCCACAGAAGATCTGTGGTTAGTTCTCCAAGATGTTTGGAACAACCTGGGGCTGCACTTCAGTCAAAGGACGTAGTCAGACGGTTGTATAACACGTACGACCATCACATCGCAGTGCATGGACTGGCCAGCGGCTCTCCTGACCCGAGCATGACAGCTGCATAGACATACATACTGTCACGCTTGGGTCAGGAGAGCTGCCAGCCAGTCGGAGCATTGCGATGTGATCGTCGTCGGTGTTATACGGCCATGTGACTGTGCCCAAAAACTGAGCAAGTGTACCTCGAAAACGGATGCTATTTGAAGGAAAAGGGCGGTCACACCAAATATTGATTTGATTTATTTTTCACATTGGTTCACTTACTGTGCATGTTGTTAATTGATAAAAATAAACTATTAACAATTCTATTTTTGAAAGCAATCAGTCACTTCTTTTCTCCCCTCTGCCTCTGCAGCTCTCAAATCTACTTTCTCTGAGGAAACAAGTTACACCTTATGCCTATAAAAGTCTGTGGAGGAGGGAAGGGAATTTAAGGGAATCCAAAGTCAATATACTCTGAAAGAAGCTTTAGTTTGTAATAACTGTATTATACAGATAGAGAACCACTAAAATATGCAGACATCATGTCATATGAGGGCCAGAAATGGTGTCATTCCTCGTATACACACACAACTTATTCTACAAAAAATGCTTAAAATGACCCTTATACTTTAGATATATGCTTTATATTGGTAGAGAATGTCTAAATACGTTAAAAATGCCTCCATGTTGTCTATGTGTCTATACCGTACATGTGCATCATGGAATTGGACAGGCACACTATGCCCATACCATGAGCAGTGAGAGCCATGTGGTAATTGAAAGCCAGGATCACGCTGCAACAACGGGGTTAAGAAAATGTCAGATCCTGGCTGTTTAACCCAAGAAGTGTTGGGTGTTTATAGCGACTGTGGCATCTATGGTTGTTAATAGAGAAATGGGGCAGCCATAGTTAATCCATAGGCCCTCTACCATGGTACTAATACATCCTGCAAAATATAAGCCCTCATAGAGCCACATTTACAGAAAAATATATCAGTCATGCCTCTCAGAATGTGGTTACAAAAAATTCACATTTTCTATTAAAGAGCTATTTGTGTCTTCATAGATACTGTACATATTGTTGGATAGTGTTTGTGAAAACCAGCACTTTTTCAATTTACTGTTTGTTAGAATTTTCGGCCTTTCTTGAGATTTTACCACTTTTTTTTTTGTTTATAGCTTGTTGCCTAGGAGACCGACCACCACTGGCCAGTTTATAAGCACTGTGCTGAAGATGTACAGGATTAAGAAGTAACAGTGCACTCCAGCAATCCTGTGCTGACAAGCACAGCAGTAAAGAGCTTGTAAGCAGTATGCATATTCTACTGTCTTGCGGAGGCAACAAGCTTTAAAGAAAAAAAGTATTAATATCTCAAGAGTGGTTGAAAATTTTAGTAAGCAGCAAATTGTAAAATTGCATGTATTTACAAGCACTATCCAACAATACCTATTTATGAAGATGGGAATAATCCTTTTATTCACATCATCTATAGATTTTCCTACTTAGAAATATAGATGTTTGATATGAAAAGATAAAAAGGCAAAAATTGTGCTGGGGCTTGTGGCACAGTCCTTTTTTGGACATGTCACACCCCTGGTTACCCATCAAGGACTTGCTCATTGTGAGGCTATAATACAAAGCAAATTTAACCCTTTCACGACATATGATGTACAGTTACATCATATGTCATGTCCCTGACTTTGATGCAGGCTCGTACGCTGAGCCCGCATCTTTCCCGGCAGGTGATGGCTGATTTAATTTAATATGCACCGGCAGGGGGTTGCAGCATTCCACATGCCCATTGGCACACCCGTGACGTGATCGTGGGGCGCTGATGGGTTGCCATGATAGCTGGAGATCTGCTGGAGACCTCCGTGCTTGTCATGACGATTCACCTGTGAAAACCAGCCTGTGGCTGGTGTTCATAAGAGATCGTGATTTTCACTATACATAGCAGTGCTGCTGCACAAGCGATCAGACGATTGGACTATTAAATACAGTAAAAAGTAAAAAAAGTTATTTAAAATATTAAAAAACCCCACAAAAGTTCAAATCACTTTTCTTTTGCCCCATTAAAAATAAAACAATAAAATAAAATAAAAATACACATATTTCATATCACTGTGTTCCACAAAGACTGATCTTTCGAAACATAAAGTAAATTAATCCAATCGGTAAATGGCGCAACGAGAAAAAGAAATCAAAACTCCAGAATTACATTTTTTGGCCTCTGCAACATTGCTATAAAATACAGAAAGACGAGATCTAAAGATCATATCTAGCCCAAAACAGTATTACTAAAAATGTCAGCTCAGGGCTCAAAAAATAAGCCATTGCACAGAACTATTTTCTGAATATTGAAAGTGTTCCGGGTCTCGGAAAATGGTGACATACCATATTTTGCGGATTATAAGACGCACCCCAAATTGTGGGGTGCAAAATAGGAAAATCTTTTTTTTTTAAATAAAATGGTGCGCCTTGTAATCCTTTTCACCTGGGGGGCAGCAGTGGTGGAGCAGGGGTCACACATACTGGAGATTGGTGGCAGAGGTAGGAGCCGGGCGATGCTGCGGCCTCCGTCCTCAGAAGTCGGAGGTGTCGGAGGTTGGTGGCGGCAGTAGCGAGGCGATGCTGCGGGCCCCGGTGGTGGCGGGGCGATGCTGCGGCCCCGTCCTCAGAAGCCAGCGGTGAGTGGAGGAAAGGTTCCCTATCCCGTACATAGCGCTGTACTTCGGTAAAATGGCCACCGGGGCCCCCAGCATCGCCCCACCACCACCGGGGCCCGCAGCATCGGCCCACTACCACCGCAGCTGCCACAAACCTCTAGGACCCCGATCCGACGCCTCACCCCCCAGGTAAAACCGTAAGTTCGCATTATAAGACGCACACCCTTTTTCCTTCCAAATTTGTGTGTGGGGGGGTGAGTGCATCTTATAATCCGCAAAATACGGTAGGTAAAGTTTTGTTTTTTTACAAATTTCCAATTTTTTTTTTCATTACCTAAATAACAAAAAAAAAACATGTTTGGTATCTGCGTACTCGTACTGTCTTGGAGAATTCTATTTCTAGCTAAATTTTATCATATTTTGAACATGGGAAATTTAAAAAAAAATGTGAAATTGCACTTTTTTTGCAATTTCATCACACTTGGAATTTTTTCCCGCTTTCCAGTACATCACAGGATAAAATGAATGATGCCCTCATACATCTACGTGGACAGAAAAATAAAAAAGTTCTGGCTTTTGGAAGAAGGGGAGGAAAAAACTAAAATGATAAAACGGAAAGTCACCCTGGTGTGAAGAAATTAGTGAAATGCCATATTTGGTATATCTGTATTTTTAAGCACCTGTACAATAATGCTAACATGTTTTTTTTTTTTTTACTGGACAGTATATGACAAAAAAATCACTCAACCAAAGAAAGTAATAAAAGCTAATAAATTATATGTATTCCAAAATAGTACCAGCAGCAAAAAATCAAGCCTTCATACAGCTACTGTACCGCTGTGAAAGAAAATTAAAAAGTTATGGCTCTTCAAATCATACAATGAAGGAATTTAAAAAATGCTTAATCGTTAACTCCCAAACTTAAAAAAACTTTAAAACTCGGTGACATGTATATCGGTCATGAGCACTTATAAAATAATACACTACGGCGCATAATTATAAATGTCATGTTAACCGCACAGGTGCTGCCTCTGCACCATTCATTTAGCTGCAGGAGCCCTCCTGATACTCCTTAGATGTTTAACTCCGTGGATGCCACGGTCAATAGTGACTGTGTCATCTGAGAAGTTTGACAGAGCTCCTTTCACCAACCCACCCCTATGACGACTCATGAGTACTCTGTCATCCTGCAGCACAATGGCAGGGTATTGAAGAGTTGCAATGGATGGTAACTGGAGCCATAACAATGGCCTCTGTGTCTGCCATATACCGAATCCTATTATATCCTGCGAGAAGTATAAAAAGTAATCAAAAAGTTGTATGTACCCCAAAGTGCTATCAATAAAAACTACAGCTTGTTATGCAAAAAAAGTTCTCATACCGCTCCATCAACAGTTCAAATAAAAATGTTATAAGTCCCAGAATATGACGACTAATAAGATAAATGACTTTCTTTAAAGGGAATCTGTCACATTAAATGTCATCATGGTGTAGAGCAGAAGGAACTGGGCTCATTGTGGTCTTTGTAGACAAGTGGGCAATGCTACTGAGTGTTTGGCTTTATCTACAAGTGTGCATATAGAGACAGCTGTCAGTCATTGATTAGAACCACCCATTTGACCAAAAAGCCCAGAACAAGCAAAAATGTTAATGACTAAAACACAGGTTATACTGAATCTTTTCCCTCTAAACTATATATCCATCTGCTTAGAACCTTCTGTTCTATATCTATCGCTATGTGCATTTTCAATGTGACAGGTTCGCTCTAAAAAGTCATTTCTTGTGGAAATTTAGTAAATGAAGTAAATGATTTGAAAAATTATATACATTGGGTATCATTATAATCATATTGGCCCGCAGAATCCAGCACAGTGAAGGCTGTAAAAAATGATGAAAAACAATGACATTATTGCCACTTTTTTCATCCCGCTTCACCAAAATTTCCATTAAAAAAATTACCAAAATGGTATCAGTGAAAATTACAGTTTGTCCCAGAAAAAACAAGTCCTCAAACTTGGGTCTTTGAATATGGTAAGAAAAAAAATTGGTATTATCATTATTGTATTAAACCGCAGAATAAATGAACATGTTAATTGGATTGGATGGTGAATGATGTTTAAAAAATCCATAATTACAGTTTTTTTAGTTCATTCATCCTCCCAAAAAGTGTAAATAAAAGCGACTAAAAAGTCATGTGTACCATAAAATGGTTCTATTGGTCATGCAAACAATAAGCCCTCATACAGCTTAGTTTACAGAACATTCTAAAACCTTTGACTCTCAGAATATGGCAACATAACTTTTTTTTCAGTTTTATTATAGAATAACTAAAGTTATGTAAACTTAGTATCGCCTTAATTGTACTGAGCCACAGAATAAACTTAACATTTTATTTTTCCAGCAGAATGGGACAGTTACTGGGTTAATAAAAATTATTATATATGCTATATGTACTCCAAAATGGTATCACTGACAAATACAAGTCATTCTGCAAAAAAACAAGCCGTCATCCAGCTACAATGACGAAAAAAAAGGAAAGTGACAATGAAAAAAAAATAGGCCTGGCCCTTAAGGGGTTAAATAAACAATGGACTTATATTCTTATAGAGCTAGGGCTGGCAGACTGTAGTATAGAGCTACTTTACTTGTATATAGTCTTATATGGAGGCTTTAGGACCATGAGAACCAGGCACCTTTTACCCAAAGTCATCCATAGATATGGTTCTCCTGAGCCTAATGGAAATTCCAGCCCTAGATAATGTACTGAAAGGCTAATATTTACAATGAAATATTAACTAGTATTACAAAGGAACACAACATATGATAATCTACAAAAAGACAAGTAATAGTTGATAAGTGCGAGTTGTGAAAAAGGCCAAACATTGCACAGAAATAATGCCGCCTTCAGTGTGAACAGTGAACGTACCTGATTCCCTATGGTATTAACAGAAGTGGAGACTTCACCCATTCAGATGAACATCACTTTCTGTCCGTTTAAGTATTTCTGCTTTAAATAATAAGCCCCCAGTCTACCTAAGTAGTTATTTTGGTCCCTGGGGCACAGTAAGAAGCTTAACATTAGTTAATCCATTACATTAAATCAATGTGTAATCCTTTTCTCAGATGTGCGTTTGCCTAATTGTGAGAGAACACACACACACAGGAGTTGGATGAGAAAAGCGTGTCTTAGGAAATTCAGCACGTGTCACCCCGACATGCGGACTGTCATAAGCCGCCACAGCAGTCGAGGCCATGACTTCATTTACTATATATGATACTGTTGTATGGGGCAAACTCCTAATCTTTTTACTGCGGATAAAAACAAATTCATTTGCATCAATGGAGGAGAACTACTATATCAGATACCATCTGCGATCAGTCGATTAGTTGGGCGCTGTTTCTGGAAGAAATCAGCCATTTTTATTCAGTCCTGTAAATGCCCTTCGGGGCAGTCTCACACAAGGCGTGTTGGGCATTTTTTTTAGGTTTTTGCTGTAATCATTGTGGCATTTTTTACAGCATTGGGGATTTTTTATGCTTTTTATTAGCATTCCTTTATTCAGCCAAATATTAAACATGACATGTTACCAGGTAATAAAAAAGTGGCCAGTTTTTGCTCATATTTTATTCCTGCTTGAGTCCTGTTTATTCCACTTTTTTCTTTTTCTAAGGTTTGCCATATGTGTGGCACCCTGCTGTTCACAGGTACCACAGGACCCAGGGTGCGTGGATGGACTTCTCCACAAGAGGCCCTCATTACATACAAACACCTCCACCCTTCCACCTCATAACACCAGAGGAAGCCCGTTAGGTATATATATATGGAGGGTGGAGCCAGGCAGCTCAGTTTAGAGTGTGCTGCCACTGAGAGCAGTGAAGACGCAGCACGTCTGCTGCCGTATTGAGGGCCCCGAGTGTGGCTGACGGCAAGGAGGAGAGGAGATAGGAGTTGAGGGGGCAGAGGAGCATCATAGGCTCACCCCGAATATACAAACCGGACACCGGGTCCGTGCCTACAGGGTCCTTTATACCCAGTAGGGATCACCGGCATACCAGGAGGACTACAAGTCCCTGGCCGACCTGAAGCTAAACCCTTAACAGGACCAGGAACCACGAAGGCCCCAGTGTTACAAGGGATAGTGGTTACCAGCAGAAGGCCTTATACCCGCTCACTGGGGAGAAGTCCTGAAGTGCACCCATCCTACTGAGTACCCTGGACCGTACCTGACATCAGCACCAGTAAAGGTATTGAAGCGAATCCCCTGTCTCTGTCAGTTACTCCTGCTGCGCCATCCCGCCTGCACTACAAGTCCTAGCATCACAACCCACCATCAAACTCTACCCTGCCCTGAGGCCCGCTCCACCTGTGGGGAGCCGTTCCATCCCAGCTGCCTTATCAACTGCCTCAGAGGTCTGCAGCAGCGCTGGTACAAATTACCAGAAACCACAGGTGGCATCACGATCGAACTATAAACCCCATATAAACTTTCCCCCCTTTTAGTTGACCGCCCTGGGCCACGGACCGGGCCAGCCACTGTGACATATCCCTTTTCCCCCAGCATCTATCGGCCCGGACTCCGAGTACCCCATTGCCCTGGGGGCGCGTCATATGCCCCTATACTGTTCCAGAGATATGGACTTTTTGTTGAGTGGTAATTTTGATGGTCTTTACCAAGGGAGCTTGGCTCAGAGGGTTCTTTGGGGGGTGTCTTTTGGCAGCTATGCATAATTACCCCCTTGATAAAAATTAGCACTAAATAAAAAGGCCCACATTTTTGTGATGGATTTTTAGAAGTGAACAACTGAATACTCACACAGCATTCTTTTTTTTTTTGGGGGGGGGGGGTTGCCATTTTTAACCATTTTGTTGAAGCACGAAGACCACACTTCAAGAACACCACGTAATTGACTATATATGAAGTCATCTACTGAGCACAGACAGATGCCGGGGGGCCCTAACCCAACATCCTGAGAGGAGTAGAATCTACACAGGGAGAAAGCAGATCATAACAGATTCCTGATTGAAATACATGCAGAATGACGGGTTCCCACTGGTTCAGTGCAGCTGAACAGGCTGCAAACATGGTATGTCCACCCCTGTCTTACACCACTCCATCTGACACTTGTTAGTTTGCTTGCATGCACCTGCTTGGCAATGGAAACCCATGCTATGAAACACAGTTTTTGTGCTAATGCCCCAGGAAGTTTGGACTCTGCAGTTATTAAGTCAGCAGAGTGTCAGTGACTTTTGTGCACCATGCGCCTTCTGCAACCCCACTCTGCAACTTCACTTGGTTTGCCACTTTGTGACTGAGTTGCTGTGATTTCTAAACATTTCCACTTTTCAATAAAACCACTCACGGTTGATGGTTGAATATTTAGAAGGAAAGAAATTTCACAAACTGATTAGTGGCATCCGATTAAAGTACAATGCTCTTTAGAATGACCCATTTTTTCACAAATGTTTGTAAAGGCAGACTGCACAGCTTGGTGCTTGATTTTATGCACTTCTAGTGATAGGACTGAATGAAAATCCTGAATTAATTTATTAACAGTTGTGTCCCAATACTTTTGTCCAGTGTAGGTGTTCGGCACTAAAGGGAGTGTGTGTGTCAAATGCAAACAGTGACTGCAGTCAGAGTTTGTTTCTAAAAAAGCAAACCTTTTATGTACCATATTGATTAGTTCTGGACCCCTTCCAGAATCCTTGTAAGTATTAAATTTAGGGGGTCAATGAACAGCTCCAATGCACCAATTATCTTTACCAATAAACTGTGAAATCCAAGCCTATGTACAAAATACCGCAACCACCAACCTAATTGCCAAGGTGTAACCATTATGCTTTGTGTCTCCATTTTGCTTTGTTTTGATGTTGTTAAAGCAGATAAACCTCTTTTGCTACACAATCCTAAATTGGAATACCTATTTAATATCAAAGAAAAATACTCAAAACCAACCCTCTTATATACTTAAATGAGTTCTCCAAAAATTAGATAAAATGGAGTCCCTGATATAATTATAACTGTAGCCCATCCTAGTTACAGACTGAAAACATACAGCTCCTGAAATCTGCGTCCCAACTCACAAGAGATGTATCACACATACTTTGTTGCAGCCAGGAGCACAGCTATGATATGTGAAGAAATATGTTTTAACCCATGTTATGCTTGGTGATGAGATCTCCAGCTTCATCCTCCTCTGTCAGTCTAACAGCTTTATAGCAATGCACAGAGACTGACTGTGCCCAACTGGAAAACAAAAAAAACATTGAGAAGGATAAAGCTGGAGAAAACCCCCATTGTACTTAGCAAAGGAAAGATATATTTCTTCACATATGACAGCTGTGCTTCTAGTTGCCAATGAGAGTTATGTGTGATACAGGTCTTGTCAGTTGAGACGCAGGTATGGGAAGCCGTGGTTATGAATGTAACACACTCACGGGTAATGGAAAAAGGGAGGACCTACTACAGGGAGATGCCGCACCCACATCCAACTTGTCCCTGTACAGACTAGAAAGACCCTAGCTGCATAACTCAAAAACACCACCTTGGACCTGGTTCCTTAAAAAGCCATTGAGGGGTTTCTCATACTTCCTGAAGAACCAGAGGGGAGGCCACAATACACTGCCAACAAGAGAAGAGGAAAGTGTGCAGGAAGATACAAATCCCAGAGTGAGAAAATTAAAACACGTTCATGTAGGGTGGAGAGGGAAAGCTAAGAAGAGCCAAAAGAAAACGGAACAAATATAACCTCCCAGAAACCTAAAGAGATGAAAAGACGAGGAACTGGGAGAGACAGACAAACAAACAGATTCACTGCAGAAATTCAACTGGTGTTTACCATGCAAGGATGAAAGGCTGGAACTCTTAAACCCAAGTCCATCTAGCAGTATAGCCAGCAAGGAAGTGCAGTGAAGGGCGAACATATAAAACCCAATCCAGAATGTGATAGGGCAGACCAAAACAAGAAAATGGAAAACACCTGGAGAGGAGCAAACCAAGAAGAGGGGAATAAAGACAATTGGAACCATCAGCATTTGGACAGGGAAGAAAAGAAAGGCAATAGTTCAGCAGATGGGAACTGACCACACAGCAACAGGTCAGCGGATCAGTACCCCCCTTTTACGAGTGGCCACCAGAACCTCAGAAGCCTCTACCATCTTACGTCGCTGATGGAACTCCCTCACCAAGCAGTCTGCATGAAGATCCCCCTAATCAACCAAGGAGTTATCTTCAGGACCATAACCTTTCCACTTAGCGAGATATTGCAGACAGCGCCTGACCTGCCTGGAGCCAAGAATTTGCTCTTCCTCATACTCCTGATCCCCTTCCAAATCCACCTTAATTATGTCTTGAGGAGCAGGTGCCCCCTTAAATTTTTTTAAAAGGGAAGAATGGAAAATTATTGATTATCCAGGCAATAGGAAGTTGAAACTTAATCGTCACAGGATTTAAAATTGTAATAATACACATTTTTAGGTGAAAACTTCATAGACATGACCTTTAAGCGTAGATTTTTTGAGGACAACCACACAAAATCCCCCACCTTAAAGACAGGACGCATCCTATGTTTGCGACTAGCACCTCTTTTAGACCTATCACTAGCTTCCAAAAGACCCCTTTCGACCTCCTTCAGACGTTAATTAACCCTAGAACACATACCTGGGGCCTCGCAGGCCCGTCCTGTTAATTGTTTTCTATTTTCTGCAAGATTACTTTAGCTAGAATTTTGAAACTCTAGGTATTCCTCAGGTATATAGTTGTTTGTCATTTTTGTTTGAGTTATTCCATGTTATTTGTACACGGGCCTAAAAGGCCCCAGGTATGTGAAAATGTAGATTTTTATGGTCATGTGTTCTAGGGTTAAGAAAATCTCTCCTCCTTTCTAATGGAGGACTGTAACCCCGAAAAGTCCCAAAACACTGGATGAAAACCCCCACAGCAAAAAAAAGGCGAGGTCCCAATAGCCGTAGAGGTATGGTTATTTAGAGCAAACTCGGCTAAGGGTAGAAACTCCACCCAGTTTTCCTGATTAGAGGAAACAAAACATCTCAAACACTACTCAACCTCTTGTCTCACCATTAGTCTCAGGATGATAACCTGAGGAAAAAGACAGCTCGATACTAGTAATGTGCGAACATACTCAGATAAGGGGTTATCCGAGTACGCTTGAGTCCTAACAGAGTATCTTCGACGTACACTCAAAATATGTTTGCATAGCCACAGCTGCTCTTTGACATCCGCGAAACATGCAGTGATTGCCTGACAAGCAGCACTTCATTAAGAAGATCTACGCGTAAAGAGGGCGGTACATAAAGTTTTTTTATAGGTATCCTGAATGCGCTACCAAAAACCTACCCACAGAGCACCACCACGACCCCTTTGCTAAGAATCTTGATTGGATTTTCGTCCCTCAACTCTGGGACAATGCTACAGGACCAAGCATCAGCCTTGACATTCTTAGATCCGGGGAGATAAGTAACGACAAAGTCAAACCGGGCCAAAAAAAAGTCCACCGAGCCTGTGTGGTGTTTAAGCACTTAGTAGCATCAATAAATAACAGGCTCTTATGATTGGTAAAAACAGTCACCTTATGTCTTGCCCCCTCCAACCAATCTCTCTATTCCTCATGGCTCTTTTAACCGCCAGGAGTTCTCAGTCACCTATATCATAATTAGATTCCACTTGAGTGAACTTTCGGGAGTAAAAATCACAAGTATATAGATATCCACTCTTTTTTTGTGAAAGAACAGCTCCCATCTCAATAGAGGAAGCATCTACATTGACAAAGAAAGGCAGATCGACCTTGGGTTGACTTAGAACCGGCGACTTAGAGAAAGCTGTTTTGAGAGCCGAAAAAGCATTTACCACCTCGGCTGACTAAGAAAAACAATCTGTTCCCTTCTTAGTCATGTCAGCGAAAGGCCTGGCTACGACTGAAGATTGCTTAATGAACTTCTGATAAAAATTTACAAAGCCAAGAAATCTCAGCAACGATTTCAGGTTACTCGGTTGAACCCAATCAAGAACTGCTTGCACCTTAAAGGGGCACATCCGAAACCCCGATGCAGAAACAAAATGTCCTAAGAACTGGACTTGCTGTACTTCAAATTGACATTTCTCCAGTTTAGCAAATAAATGGTTGTCATGTAGAACCTGGAGAACCTGCCTAACATGTTCACGATGCTCCTCCTGAGTATGCGAGTAAGGCCATGGCCCCACTATCAGTATTTGGTCAGTATTCGGTTAGCATTTTTTCTCAGGAGTGGGAGCAAAAACCAAGAGGAACAATCAGAGAAAAGGTATAATAGAAACAAGTCACCAATTCTGCATTTATCACCCACTCCTGGTTTGGCTCCCACTCCTGAGATAAAAAACTGACCAAATACTGATAGTGGTGCCGTGGCCTAAGGCGTGGGATGATTTTTTTTACTTGTCATCCGTGTGCTGTCTGTATGCAAACAGTTTTTTTACTCAGCAGTTATTAATCTTTTACAGGACCATTTTCAGTTTCCTATGCTACAGAATTCTAATGTATCTGTAAAAATTGCATGCCATACTGATACTGATGGTCCGTATGGCAAGCAATTTTTTTTCTCACACCCATCCGATTTTTAAGTGAAAACTTAGCATGCTGTGATTTTTTTCTCATGCTGAATACAGCTGAGAAAAAATATGCAATGCCGCATTGAATAACATTGGTGCGAGTGCAATGCGATTTTTTTCTGGCCGTTTTGAGAGTTTCATAGAACAAACAAATGTAATGCTCCAGATTCTCAATTAGCTCAAAGGAAGGTCAATTTTATAGCTTCTCAAATCAGCCAAACCGTTTTCAGCTGGGCTAACATACTTGTGCAAGGGTTTTCTAAACATCCATTAGCCCTCTTACACAGTTAGCAAACACAATGTACCATTAAAACACTGGAGTGGTGGTTGTTGGAAATGGGCCTCCATACACCTATGTAGATATTGCAATAAAAACAAGACGTTTGCAGCTAGAATAGTTATTTACCACATTAACAATGTATAGAGTGTATTTCTGAATCATTTAATCTTAGCTTCATTGAAAAAAAATGTGCTTTTGTTTCAAAAATAATGAGATTTCTAAATGACCCCAAACTTTTGAACGGTAGTGTATGTTAACCAATTAACTTGATCGCTGACGTCGCTGTGGACAGTATTAAGGTCAGCTCACATTACCTGTTTTGTATAAGCCTGAGGAAGGAGCTGGACCGGCTCCAAAACGCGTAGCTTTATTAAAGAAGTTTTTATTCATTTATTTTTTATATCTCCATCATTTGGCAGTGCTCTGTTGCAGCCCAGAGAAAGTATTTTCGTTATTTACGTTATTTAAGAAATTTTTAAAGATTGCCAGAGCATTGATTAACCCGATCGGCATCACCAAATTTTCAAAATGACCTTCAAGCGTATTGGATGTGGTCTTCCATTTGTCACCCTGATGAAAGCATATAATAAAGTTATATGCCCCTCTCAAGTCAAGTTTGGAAAACCATTTAGCTTCAGTCAATTGGTTAAAAAGGTCAGGAATAAGGGGCAAAGAGTAAGCATTGTGAACCATAATTTTATTAATCTCTCCAAAATCCAGACACGGACGCAACCCTCCATCTTTTTTTAACAAAAAAACCCACCACGGTGACTGGAGAGGTGGATGGCCGTATATGACCCTTAGCCAGACTCTTATCAATATATTTTTTCAAGGCTTTCCTCTCTGGAAGGGAAAGGTTAAAAAAGTGAGGTTTAAGCATTTTAGCTCCTTGTATGAAGTTGACAGCACAATCACAATCACAGAAGTCCTGAATGAACTCTGCAAGATGAGTCCTCATGGAAGCCAAAGATCTGAACAAACATTTGGAAACCCCGTGACCTAAAGTATTGACTCTCCCAATTATTTACTGTGTTGTGGTTAATTAACCATGGCAGGCCTAACACTAACTTGGCAGGTAGAGGAGGAAAAACCATGAATGTAATGGATTCAGTATGTAACATTCCTACCTTCATACATACATTCTCGACATTCATGGTAACGTGACTTTGTTAAAGAGGAGAGTTATCAATTGCCGAAACTTGAATGGGAAGGCCGAGAGAAGAGAAATCATAACCACAGTCTACAGCAAAATCAGGATCAAAAAGATTCAAGGCAGAACCTGAATACACAAATGCAGGCATAAAAATAAAACTAGACTTAAGTGACAACCTCAGACTCTTGGAACCTGCATCTTCACGTTTTAGAGTGAGGAAGATGCCACTGAAATGCCTTTAAATGTATCTCTATCTCTCAGGTGTCTATCTAAATGAACAACAAGTGTCGTAGCTTCCTCCAAGGAAGTCTGTAGACCAGCATGTCCGTAATGTGATTCAAAAGTCCCTGAAAGAACCGACTCCGAAGAGCGGGGTAATTTCAGGAGGTCTCTACTGCCCAGAGTCTAAACTCTGAGCAGTAGTCCTCAGCTCTATGGCCTCCCTGAACCAACTTATGGATTTTGGATTTAGTCACAGTGACTTTGTCAAGGTCATCATAAATGAGGCCAGGAGCCTAGAAAAATGCCTCAACAGAGTACAACACCGGGGAATCCTCAGGCAAAGACAATGGCCAAGCCTGTGGATCTCCACAGAGCCAATGCAAAACAATGCCCGCTTGTTGACTCTCGTAACCAAAGGAGGCAAAAGTGTAATGTACACGAGGCAAAAACGATTGAAAACTTATTTCTGTCCCTGTTGAAGCACTCTGGCAATTTTACCTTAGGTTCAACCGCGATGCTCTATTGGCCCCAGTCATGTGGAACAGCTGAGCATGCGATTCACAGCCTCCAAGGATAAAGTTTGTAATTGTGCAACTAAGGCATTCACTTGATCCATTCTGACTCCC
Source organism: Phyllobates terribilis (assembly GCF_046119375.1). Lineage (NCBI taxonomy): Eukaryota > Metazoa > Chordata > Amphibia > Anura > Dendrobatidae > Phyllobates > Phyllobates terribilis. The sequence continues at coordinate 797,394,318 of NW_027362761.1, forward strand.
CAGAACACACTAAGGGCTGGCTATAATGTTATGAACGTAACTCACTCACAGGAAACAGAAAAAGGAAAGACTTATTACTGGGAGACGCTACACCCACACTCAACTGGTCCCTGTACAGACTAGAAAGACCCTAGCCACACAACTCAGAAATACCACCTCAGACCTGGCTACTTAAAAGGCCATCAAGGTGTTTCTAATACCTCTTGAGGAACTAGAGGGGAGGTCGCACTACACTGCCAACAAGAGGAGAGGAAAGTGTGCAGAAAGATACAAAACCCAGGGTGAGAAAATCAAAACATGTTCATATAGGGTAGCAAGGGAAAGCTAAGGAGAGCCAAAAGTAAACGGAACAAGTATAATCTCCCAGAAACCTAAAGAGGTGAAAAGATGAGGAACTGGGAAGGAAACAAACACACTCACTGCAGAAATTCAACTGGTGTTTAACATGCAAGGTAAACCCCTTAACTGAAAGGCTGGAACTCCTAAGCCAAAGTCCACCTAGAGGTATAGCCAACAAGGAAATGCAGTGAAGGATGAACATATAAAACCCAAACCAGAATGTGATCGGACAAACCAAAATGGGAAAATGGAAAACACCTGGAGAAGAGCAAACCAAGAAGGAGGAACAAAGACTATTGGAACCATCAGCACTTGGACAGGTAAGAAAAGGCAATAGCTCAGCAGAGAGGAGACCTCGCAGTAACAGGTCAGCAGATCGAATCTCAAAACTGAACCATGACAGATGTATGTCTTCAGTCTGCAATCTGTACTGACTCGAATTGGCTGCAGTTTGAATTATATCATGGACGCCATTTTGTACCATACTTGGAGAACCCCTTTAAGATAATCACTGGCCTTAGCAGCGCTGTTCCATAAACTGGAGGTACCATTAATTGGGTACATTGGTCACATGGGTAGGCAACACATCATTACTACTGTTAAGTACACAAAAACCATCGGGAGCACCAGAGGTGGTGACGCTGTAATGGCATTATGAATTATGAGGTGAGTATAGGTAATTTTCTGATTTATTATATTTCCTCCCTTTGGTCACCGTTTTTATAATCTCGCAAAAGTCTTTAAAGGGGTTGTCCCATTACAGGAAATATTAGTCCTTGTGCACAATTTGGTAGAGAAAAAAACAAACCACACTACACTCACCAACCCTGGGTGTGAGCCTCAGGTGAGCCTCTGCCGCCACGGCTTGGCTGCAGTACTGATATCATGTCGAAAACGTGGCAGCCAATCAGTGAGCTTAGCGGCTCTGAGCGGGAGTATTCTGTCTACATTGGCAGAGCTGCTGAACTCATGATTGGCTGCTGCATTGTGGATGTGATATCAGCATCGCAGCCAATGCTACACATTGGAATAAGTGGCATAGACTTACTAGTGTTGATGGTGAGTAAAACACGGTTTGTTTGTTTGTTTGTTTTTATAGCAATCAGCTATAGGGGGCAGCCCTTTTAAGGTCAAATTTAGGTGTGCAATAAAAAAATACAACAAATTGGGCCATGTTCACAGCACAGATTTGCACAATATTTATGAGTTTTCAGCCAAAATGAATGAAGTAGGATAATTTATACCTACACCAAAATGTTATTGTGTGAACACAGGCTTCTGTTTAAAGGTTATTGATACTTCTTTGCAATTTTGCAAACTGGTATACAGTGGCATGTAAAAGTTTGGGCACCCTGGTCAAAATTACTGTTATTGTGAACAGCTAAGCAAGATGAAATGATCTCTAAAAGGCCTAAAGGTAAAGATTACACATTTCCTTTGTATTTTAGGCCAAAAATATTGTAAGGTGGCGATTGGTCGCATAGTCGATGGGAGGTATGTATCACAGAGATGACAGTCCTCTGTGATGTATCCCGGTGCATGTAAGCACTAAGAAGACTGATTGGTGCACCTAGGACCAGGTTATGGGTAGCTTGGAGAGATGGGCGGGTCCAGATACCAACATACCTCACCTCTGGGTGTGGTTAACAACCCTTTAAAATGGAGGCCGTTTGTTTGACAAATGGTCTGTGTTTGAAGGGAGAAGGTCTCTGTATGTTGTTATCTCCGGACTGAGCCAGTGAGCTGAACGCTACCCAGCCTCTGTGCCCACAGGACTGGCTAAGCAGAGAATTCCAAAAGGACACTTTGCTTTGTTTTGCCTGAACTAAAGGCTGTTTGTATTTCTTTTTGCTTTTGCCGGGTTTATGAGGTAATAAACCGACACAAAGATTTAAAGGAACATGCCTCCTGTTTGCCTCCCATCGCACCCAAGTGAGTAAAATCCCTACAATATACAGTACAGACCAAAAGTTTGGACACACCTTCTCATTTAAAGATTTTTCTGTATTTTCATGACTATGAAAATTGTACATTCACACTGAAGGCATCAAAACTATGAATTAACACATGTGGAATTATATACTTAACAAAAAAGTGTGAAAAAACTGAAAATATGTCTTATATTCTAGGTTCTTCAAAGTAGTCACCTTTTGCTTTGATGGCTGCTTTGCACACTCTTGGCATTATCTTGATGAGCTTCAAGAGGTAGTCACCGGAAATGGTCTTCCAACAATCTTGAAGGAGTTCCCAGAGATGTTGTTGAGGGAGGGCAATAACCCTTCACGGTTGACCAAGTGAGTGTCAAATTATTATGTTGATTGCGCAATCCACAGAAAACCAAATGGAGGCAATGCATGCTCTGTATGGGAGGATTCAAAGAATCTCTGATCCCGTTTATTTTGCTTAGCATTTAATATTGTTTTGAGTATTTTAATAGCCAATCAACTCTGCAGCCATACTACAGTACTATAGGCTAACCAATGTTAGTACAATTATTACGGAAACACATATATGGTCATATTATCATCGTTAGTTCGAAGCACTATGGAAATTTTACAAGGTCAATCCTGGCCTAAACTAGTTAATTAACAGGAGCGGAGTGTCTGACAAAATACAAAATGTTCTTGTGAGAAAAAGTTTATGGGAAAGATGCATGTGAACAGAAGAAAATAAGGAAAGAATGTATGTTATGCAAGGAGTGATAATAACATGATTTTGAAACAAGCAGACAAAATGGAGTTGCTCTAGCATGAGTATCAATATGTCCTTTACATTTGGATAACATGAATATTAATATGTCCTTTACATTCCCCCCTAAAAAATATGTTATTATCAACAATATACAGTGCTGGCCAAAAGTATTGGCACCCCTGCAATTCTGTCAGATAATACTCAGTTTCTTCCTGAAAATGATTGCAATCACAAATTCTTTGGTATTATTCTCTTCATTTAATTTGTCTTCAATGAAAAAAACACAAAAAGAATTGTCCTAAAGCCAAATTGGATATAATTCCACACCAAACCTAAAAAAGGGGGTGGACAAAAGTATTGGCACCCTTTGAAAAATCATGTGATGCTTCTTTAATTCGTGTAATTAACAGCACCTGTAACTTACCTGTGGCACCTAACAGGTGTTGGCAATAACTAAATCACACTTGCAGCCAGTTTACATGGATTAAAGTTGACTCAACCTCTGTCCTGTGTCCTTGTGTGTACCACATTGAGCATGGAGAAAAGAAAGAAGACCAAAGAACTGTCTGAGGACTTGAGAAACCAAATTGTGAGGAAGCATGAGCAATCTCAAGGCTACAAGTCCATCTCCAAAGACCTGAATGTTCCTGTGTCTTCCGTGCGCAGTGTCATCAAGAAGTTTAAAGCCCATGACACTGTGGCTAACCTCCCTAGATGTGGACGGAAAAGAAAAATTGACGAGAGATTTCAACGCAAGATTGTGCGGATGGTGGATAAAGAACCTCGACTAACATCCAAACAAGTTCAAGCTGCCCTGCAGTCCGAGGGTACAACAGTGTCAACCCGTACTATCCGTCGCCATCTGAATGAAAAGGGACTGTATGGTAGGATACCCAGGAAGACCCCACTTCTTACCCCGAGACATAAAAAAGCCAGGCTGGAGTTTGCCAAAACTTACCTGAGAAAGCCTAAAACATTTTGGAAGAATGTTCTCTGGTCAGATGAGACAAAAGTAGAGCTTTTTGGGAAAAAGCATCAACATAGAGTGTACAGGAAAAAAAAAGAGGCATTCAAAGAAAAGAACACGGTCCCTACAGTCAAACATGACGGAGGTTCCCTGATGTTTTGGGGTTGCTTTGCTGCCTCTGGCACTGGACTGCTTGACCGTGTGCATGGCATTATGAAGTCTGAAGACTACCAACAAATTTTGCAGCATAATGTAAGGCCCAGTGTGAGAAAGCTGGGTCTCCCTCAGAGGTCATGGGTCTTCCAGCAGTACAATGACCCAAAACACACTTCCAAAAGCACTATAAAATGGTTTTAGAGAAAGCACTGGAGACTTCTAGGGTTGCCAGCAATGAGTCCAGACCTGAATCCCATAGAACACCTGTGGAGAGATCTCAAAATGGCAGTTTGGAGAAGGCACCCTTCAAATATCAGGGACCTGGAGCAGTTTGCCAAAAAAGAATGGTCTACAATTCCAGCAGAGCATTGTAAGAAACTCATTGATGGTTACCGGAAGCGGTTGTTCACAGTTATTTTGGCTAAAGGTTGTGCAACCAAGTATTAGGCTGAGGGTGCCAATACTTTTGTCCGGCCCTTTTTTGGAGTTTTGTGTGAAATGATCAATGATTTGATTTTTGCTTCATTCTCTTTTGTGTTTTTTCCTTGCAAGCAAAGAATTTGTGATAGCAATCATTTTCAGGAAGAAACTGAGTATTATCTGACAGAATTGCAGGGGTGCCAATACTTTTGGCCAGTACAGTAGGTGCTTTCCCAGGGTCATGCTTTAAGCCTGAGGAACATTGGTCTTCACTCAATTAGTGCCCTTGTTACCAATCAAGGCTATCGCAGCATGTCCATACCCCCTTGTTTGTTGACATGATCATAAAGCTCTGATCTTCAGACGTGAAGTTGGTTGGGGCAAGCGGGTAAAGGTCATCTAAAGGTCATCATTCCCTTGTCATCCAGGTCCTCAATGCTGGTTACATCTGGGAGGTCCGTGTACAGTAGCACTGGATGTCGGTGAACAGCGTCCTCCTTGCTCTCTGATGACCGGCAGGCATTCCTCATGCAAAATGGGATACAATAAAAGACTAGTTTTAGTAAGACATATATTAACAAGATGCAAGCAACAATATGCAACATTCCTTGTAATATTCCAGCAATTCATCCACCAATCCCTTTAAACCAATTAGCAGGATTTAAAAAGGAAAATGTATCAGACCACCAACTGTCTTTGGTCAATTCGTTATGTTTGTTATACTCTTCCCTGAGTTTCCTAATGTCTTCCATTTTAGTCTTTAACTGTATGGTAGAGTCGGGGTCAATATAGTGACAACAGGCTGGGCCTATAACCTGACACATCCCTCCTTGAGCTGCTGTCAAATAGTCCAGCACTAAAGTATGTTGATTGGCCACCATAATAAGCTGATTCTGCACCGCAACAGTAGTATTAATTACTTCCAAAATATTCCAAATCTGGTCATCTAAGTAATCAGTGACTTCCACTAATTTGTCCCACATTTGTGTTACCATAGGGTAGAGGAAGACAGTACTGGCTATCTTATTGAGTATACTCATTTGTACTAAATGAGGTCTTCCTGATGGGCGTGGGGTGTTGTCTTTGGCATGTTTATAAATTATATGAAGAGGGATGGCTCTCATATCTACTTTACTATGTGGGATAAGATAAGTGGCTGGTGATAGCCTGGCCAACGTACAAGTCCCCCCTACTCCGACTGGGAGCCATCTGTACGCATTATTCCCACAGACCCAATATGTGGCTGATGGCAGGTCCCATAAAACAGAGTGCTGTAATACTAATTTATGTACCAAATCGATAAAAACGGTGTTATTTGATAACATACACCATGAAGGCATTTGTCCCAGGGGGCTACAATATCCAACATTCGGATTGCCACATGTTGGATCACTAGACTTATATTCAGAAAATTCATGTTTTACTGCTGTTGGGGTTGTCAGGAGCACTTGGTATGGTCCATCATACAATGGTTCTAGTCCATGTTTCCGAACAAGCTTCTTCACATACACATAATCTCCGGGATTGAGGGTATGACAACCTTCTGCATCAGCTGGATCTGGAATAGAAGATGATACTAACGCATGGGTATTAGTTAAGGCTTTGGCAAGCTAAATCATATATTGCACAACATAATCTGTTTCTTCTGATAATTGTTGTGGGGTAAATCTAGCTATGGCTGGTTGTGACCCAAATAGTATCTCATAGGGTGACAGTTTGTGTTTCCCTATGGGGGTGGTGCGTATGTGATATAGTGCAATGGGAAGGAGCTCAGGCCACTGGGCCGTAGTCTCCTGCATCATTTTGCTTAACTGTCTTTTCAGTGTGCCATTCAATCTCTCCACCTTGCCGCTTGACTGTGGATGGTAAGGAGTAACAGCCATGGACATTACCTCTTGCTTCAGGGGCATCTGGTCGGGTATGGGCTTTTACCTTTACGACAGCCAACTGTCTTGGTAGTTGTACCGCTTCCATCAATTGTCTGACACTTTCAGCATTTTTCACTTGAGAACCTGCAGTCGCGACGAAGCCTCTCCTTCCCCAAAATCATGTGCAATCCCGAATGCGTATCTCGAATCAGTAAATATATTCACACGTTTTCCTTCGGCCTGTTGACAAGCAGCAATCAGAGCTTTGAGCTCGGCTTGCTGTGCTGACATACTGGGAGGTAAGACTGCAGCCTCTACCAATGTATCTTCAATTGTGACAGCATATCCAGTATGAAACCTGCCAGAGGTGTCAACTTATCTGGATCCATCCGTATATAACGTAAGTTCTGGGTCATCCAAGGGTACTTCCCCCACTAGAACAAGTGGAGTTGACTCCGCAGTAATTTGTTCTGGACAATCATGCGGTGGAGCCTCTTTCCCCTCTCCTTCAGGTGCTGGTAGCAGGGTGGCTGGGTTCATGGTGGTGCACCGGTGTAATTTCACATTTTCTGGCAACATCAACGAACACTGCAGCCGCAGGTGTCTCTGTGTAGACAGATGTTTAGGTTGCTGTGTGGCATGAACCGCTCGTAGACAGCTGGGGGAGGCTACCGGGTCCAGATGCGCTGAGTAATACCCGACTGGGCGCTGCTTTGTACAGTGTCTCTGCTTGAGTACTCCGGCTGCATGTCCTCCTGTCTCAGAGACATACAAATGGAAAGGTTGAGCATAGTCCGGATTTCCAAGAGCAGGGGCTGTCATTATCCTTGACTTTAGTTGTTCAAAGGCTTGTTGCAGCAGTTCTTGGTGGTCCTTGTTGTTTAGATCAGCCAGAGTGTCTTCTTTTAATACATCATGTAGGGGCTGCATCAGACGTGAGGCGTCTGGGATCCATTGTCTGCAATATGTACATAGTTCGAGGAACTGCTGCAGCTCTATGGGATCTTTTGGGAATGGTAGTGCGTAGATGGCCATCTTCCTTTTTTCTGTGAGATGTCTGGCACCCTGAGTAAGGCAATGGCCTAAGAAGACCACTTGACCGAGGCAAAACTGAAGTTTCGAGGCTGAGACTTGACAATTCAGTTTTGCTAGATGCTTGAGGAGGCTAACACTGGCCCTGATGGACATTTGCTCGTTGGGGGCACACAAAAGAAGATCATCCACATATTGTAACATTGTAACAGTACTACCTCTGAGTTGTCCAGCTGCCATGGCAGCAGACAGCTAGACATGTTCTTTGCAAACTGATTAGGGCTATTCTGCGAATTCTGCGGCATCACCGTCCAAATCATTTGCCTGCCCTGATATGTAAATGCAAACTCAAACTGACAGTCTTTGTGTAGTGGAATGCTAATAAAAAAACAAAACAAAAACAAAAACGTTTGCTAAATCAATTACTGTAAACCAGACAACGTGTATGTGCATCTATTAGAAACTTAAGGATATATGACCATCTAGAAAATTAGTTTACATCACCATATTTTAGCCCTAATGTCAAAATGGACATAAATATGTGCTGTTGAGGGTAGTCGATTGATTAGCCAACTTATCCTGAGCCCATATTTTGAGGGCTTGACAGAAGTCAACCCCACTCTCATGCGTATTGGCGTCTAATGCTCTGTCAGACACTGATCATGATGATCTTCCTCATACACATTCTGGGTGTAGTGTGTATTGCTGCCTGTATTCCGGGTGTGCCAAGATGGCCACCACCAGAAGGAAGCACCAGAAGGGTGCACCAAGGGTGCACCAAGATGGCTGCCACCAAAGGGACATCTGGTCAGAGGCCGGAGGTGATGCAATGGGTGTAGCAACATGGCAGCTGCAGGAAGGGTTGGAACTTTGGGCGGACATATTCAGACATAGGTATAACAGATGAGGATGGGGCACTAGGAGTGGCTTGGGTAGTGGCAAGGGGTGGGGCTCCTGGACGGGGGGGGCACGTGACATGCAACACAATAATCTCTTGACAATGACTTCTGCTGGCCACAATTAGAACATTCCCAACAATTCATTACTCCGCCATTATCGGAGAGCAGTATCTTTGTAATACACATAACATAGCGTCTTTCCCTTATTGTCTGTATTTTCTTCCTCCATTCACCCTTTTTTTTTTGTTTGACAAATTCTCTGCTGTTCCGTATCAAGCCAAGGCCGTTTTGCTATGCTAGCAGCTGTAACTGGGCGCTTATCTGGCAGCGTGTATGACGTGCCCCCTGGGCCACGTGGGGAACCCGGAACCGGGCCTTTTGTGGGATGCTGGGGGTTGTAGTCTCCGCGTGGCGGTGACCCGGTTCATGGCTCAGGGTGGTCAAACCAAACGGCAGTCTATTTATGGGGTTTTTATGGTTTAATGTCCGACTACGCCACCCGTGGATTGCGGTCAGGATGAACCGCCGCTGCAGGGCAGACCGCTGAGGCTGGTGTTGTGGGTGCAGCAGAGTGTATTACAACTCCCCACGGGAGGCGTATAGCCTCAGGGCAGTGTAGGGTGATGATGGTGGTTGGAGTGCGGGGCGTCCCAGTACTAGTAGTGCTGACTCGGTGAGAAAGCACAGAGACAAGGTGTTGCAGTTCAGGTTCTTTACTCACAGTTCTCATCCAGGTCACTTGTGCACAGGTAGGAGCGCCTGAGCCGTGCTGCGTCCACCAGGCAGGGGGCTCGATCAACCCCCAGGTAATTCCGGAGTGTGGCACAGGACTCCCTTCTATCCTTTCGTCAGCCGTGCCCCACCAGTGACACTACTTCTGTCCAGCTGCCTCGGGCCTTCTCCTGGGAGGACTGGATGCCCACTTCCCTGACCCTGTGTGGTGTGCCTTCCTAGTAGGTGTAGTGAGGGGTCGCACCAGTAAATGATCACGACCTCCGGTTCTTGGTTAAGGATTAGTCACCTCCGCCAACTTGGGATTCGGTACCCTGTTCTGCCAACCCGTCACCCGCAATCTCCTGGGTCCTTAAGGTTCCTTCTGCCTTCGTGTCTCTGGGCCTCTCTTGGTGTTCTGTTCCTTCTTACTTTCCTTTCTGTTCCCCTCTCTTCTCTCGGGCCCCGGCCTCTACTCTAGGCCTGGCCCTGGAGCAGAGCTCCTGCAGAGCCTCTCCTCACAGACTGCACTTCTCCTCTCCACGACTGAACTCTCTCTCTGAACACTGTTCTAAGATGGTGCCCACCTCTTATACCTCCCTCTCTGTGTATTAGCCCAGGTGACTTGCAACCAATGGGCTCCTACCTATGCCCAGAAACCATCCCCTCCTGCTCCTAGATCACTGGGTTTTCCTCCCCCCCTCCCCACTCCAGCCAGGGAGATGTTCTGTCGTGCCTGCATTACTGTACTAATGGGAGCACCGTTGAGCTGTCCCCCGGAAATGGGGTGTGTATGATGCATGCAGCTAACTGAGTCCCGGTCCACACACCATCCTTACCCGGGAGTGGGATATCACACCTCTGGTTGAGGTGCAATACCTCTGTAGCGACCGAACCCACGGGGCGCTACATGTATATTTCAGTTAACCATTTAAGTTCCTCCACATATCCACATACTTTTTCCTTCTGTCAACAAACTCAGCGCAACCTTTTTTTCACATGCATTCACTTTATTTTTCAACATTCCATTATCTCTTCCTTGCTACATTTAACATCTTGTACTGTAATCTTACACAATGACATTACTCTTTTGGTTTTCTCTACATGTATAACAAACTGACATGATAGCTGTCCGGCTCTTGTAGCCATCACCTCTCCTTCTCTTAATGGACCATGGTCACGGATGTAATCATTAGATGCAGCTTGTATTGTAGGCCCCCCAATACGACATATCTCTGCAGCTAGCCCCCACCCATGCTGCAGTTTCGCATTTGCTGCGTTTACAATGATCCCAACCTGCTGTTGTGGTATACTCCCCATGCCTATTCTCAGTATAGTGGAGAAATCCGAAGGACCATTCAGTAAAACAGACGCCACCTCCTGATACTCGTGTCCATGTTCTATTTCCCCAGTTTGAGAGAGGGTGAATAGGGAAGAGTTCAGAGGACCTTGGATCTCTCTGAATGGAGTATGGACCATGGCAGGGGCAGGTGGGGGTAGTGGTTTATAATACCCACCGTCAGCGTTAAGTAATGGGCAGGTTGGTGCTGCTACAACACCGGGTTTACGTGCTCCACAATTATAGCACGTCTTGCGCCATCCTGGATTAGTGACCCAACACACATTACAGAGCCAACCGTCTGGGTTATATGATGGTGGCTGGCTCTCAGTGGGAAGTGCAGGGTATGTAATCTCATAAGGTATATTGCTCAGTTTGTGGATTCAGGGGGGCTGGAGTACTGCTACATTTGTGGGGGTAGGGGATGCTTCTTTAGGGGCTTTGGATTCGGGTTGTGGACACATAATTTGGGAAGGGGGACCTAATTCCGCCTCTATTTTTTTCCCATCAGCTTAATTTTGTAACACAAAACAGCCAGTCTTTGTTACAGGGCTAGATAATTTTCCCTTCTTTACATAAAAATAATTGAAATAACCCGGCTTCATCTCCTCCGCTATTTCTACATATCCTTCATCACAAATCTCATGTGCGACTTTCCTGAACTTCTCAGCGTCTTCCAACAATCCACAGTCAACTAATCTACCCTTTTGCTGCCGGATGCCTTGATACCACAACACAGGCTGAAGCCTCCCCTCCACAGGAAAATGTAACACCTTAAACACTTTTGGTGCATTCTTAAAAGATCTTTTCCCCTCTCGACTGACCATGATATTCATCACATCCTCTCCCTCCTGTCTCTCTCTCTCTTTCTCTCTCTCTTTCTCTCTCTCTTTCTCTCTCACTCTCTCACCTCCTCCAGGGGAGACAAATTCTTTCTGCTCAACGGAAACATTGATTAATCACTACAACTGACAAAAAGATCCTTAATTTGTGCACAGCACTAGTCCGGACCTCAGCTGCTGTTCCACTGACTTTATTTCACCCCTTCCCGTCGGGGAGTCTCGAAAAGCCAGATGAAAGGAGGAGAACTCTCGTCCGCAGTTCCGTTCTCCGGACACTAGATATATGTAAATCTGTGTGAGTGTCCTACCCAATCTTCGATCACCTGCCGCGACTGAAACTAACAATGTCCAGTCTTCTAAGAATCTTTGTCAGAAGTTAAAGAAGGAAAGATTCACACAGTATTCACTTGTCAATCCGAGGTGATACTGCTTGGAAAGTAAATAATATCAGACCCCTAATGGGACTACACCCCTTATAGTCTCACCTTTGACTATATCAAACCAGGACGTCCGAAGACACTGCAAACAACCACGCACCATGTGGAAACCACGCCAAACGGTCAGTGTCACTAGTAAAGAACTTGTGCACTTACCGTGGCTTTTTGTTGGGGATGATCAGTCCCAATTCCAGTGGGGGAGGCTGAAGGCAAGTCTCTCTTTGTGCATGTCCAGAGGTGGTTAGGGATCTGAGTCATGGCACCAGCTGTTAAGGGAGGGCAATAACCCTTCATGGTTGACCAAGTGAGTGTCAAATTATTATGTTGATTGCGCAATCCACAGAAAACCAAACGGAGGCAACGCGTGCTCTGTATGGAAGGATTCAAAGAATCTCTGATCCCGTTTATTTTGCTTAGCATTTTATATTGTTTTGATTATTTTAATAGCCAATCAACTCTGCAGCCATACTACAGTACTATAGGCTAACCAATGTTAGTACAATTATTACGGAAACACATATATGGTCATATTATCATCGTTAGTTCGAAGCACTATGGAAATTTTACAAGGTCAATCCTGGCCTAAACTAGTTAGATAACAGAAGCGGAGTGTCTGACAAAATACAAAATGATCTTGTGAGAAAAAGTTTGTGGGAAAGATGCATGTGAACAGAAGAAAATAAGGAAAGAATGTATGTTATGCAAGGAGTGATAATAACATGATTTTGAAACAAGCAGACAAAATGGAATTGCTCTAGCATGAATATTAATATGTCCTTTACATTCCCCGAGTCACGATCCGAGTCACGATGGAGGAAGAAAATACAGACAATAAGGGAAAGACGCTATGTTATGTGTATTACAAAGATACTGCTCTCCGATAATGGCGAAGTAAGGAATTGTTGGGAATGTTCTATTTGTGGCCAGCAGAATCCATTGTCAGCAGATTATTGTGTTGCATGTCACGTGCCCCCCCCGTCCAGGAGCCCCACCCCTTGCCACTAACCAAGCCACTCCTAGTGCCCCATCCTCATCTGTTATACCTATGTCCGCCTATGTCCGCCCAAAGTTCCAACCCTTCCTGCAGCGGCCATGTTGCTACACCCATTGCATCACCTCCGGCCTCTGACCAGATGTCCCTTTGGTGGCAGCCATCTTGGTGCACCCTTCCTGTACTATGCTTCCTTTTGGTGGCGGTCATCTTGGCACACCCGGAATACAGGCAGCATTACACACTACACCCAGAATGTGTATGAGGAAGATCATCATGATCAGTGTGTGACAGAGCATTAGACGCCAATACGTATGAGAGTGGGGTTGACTTCTGTCAAGCCCTTAAAATATAGGCTCAGGATAAGTTGGCTAATCAATCGACTACCCTCAACAGCACATATTTATGTCCACTTTGACATTAGGGCTAAAATATGGTGATGTAAACTAATTTTCTAGATGGTCATATATCCTTAAGTTTCTAATAGATGCACATACACGTTGTCTGGTTTACAGTAATTGATTTAGCTAACGTTTTTGTTTTTGTTTTGTTTTTTTATTAGCATTCCACTACACAAAGACTGTCAGTTTCTGTTTGAATTTACATATCAGGGCAGGCAAATGATTTGGATGGTGATGCCGCAGAATTCGCAGAATAGCCCTAATCAGTTTGCAAAGAACATGTCTAGCTGTCTGCTGCCATGGCAGCTGGACAACTCAGAGGTAGTACTGTTACAATGTTACAATATGTGGATGATCTTCTTTTGTGTGCCCCCACGGAGCAAATATCCATCAGGGCCAGAGATAGCCTCCTCAAGCATCTAGCAAAACTGATTTGTCGAGTCTCAGCCTCGAAACTTCAGTTTTGCCTCGGTCAAGTGGTCTTCTTAGGCCATTGCCTTACTCAGGGTGCCAGACATCTCACAGAAGAAAGGAAGATGGCCATCTACGCACTACCATTCCCAAAAGATCCCATAGAGCTGCAACGGTTCCTCGAACTATGTACATATTGCAGACAATGGATCCCAGACGCCTCACGTCTGATGCAGCCCCTACATGATGCATTAAAAGAAGACACTCTGGCTGATCTAAACAACAAGGACCACCAAGAACTGCTGCAACAAGCCTCTGAACAACTAAAGTCAAGGATAATGACAGCCCCTGCCCTTGGAAATCCGAACTATGCTCAACCTTTCCATTTGTATGTCTCTGAGACAGGAGGACATGCAGCCGGAGTACTCAAGCAGAGGCACTGTACAAAGCAGTGCCCAGTCGGGTATTACTCAGCGCATCTGGACCCGGTAGCCTCCCCCAGCTGTCTACGAGCGGTTCACGCCACACAGCAACCTAAACATCTGTCTACACAGAGACACCTGCGGCTGCAGTGTTCGTTGATGTTGCCAGAAAATGTGAAATTACATCGGTGCACCACCATCAAACCAGCCACCCTGCTACCAGCACCTGAAGGAGAGGGGAAAGAGGCTCCACCGCATGATTGTCTGGAACAAATTACTGCGGAGTCAACTCCATTTGTTCTAGTGGGGGAAGTACCCTTGGATGACCCAGAACTTACGTTATATACGGATGGATCCAGATATGTTGACACCTCTGGCAGGTTTCATACTGGATATGTTGTCACAACTGAAGATACATTGGTAGAGGCTGCAGTCTTACCTGCCAGTATGTCAGCACAGGAAGCCTAGCTCAAAGCTCTGATTGCTGCTTGTCAACAGGCCGAAGGAAAATGTGTGAATATATTTACTGATTCGAGATACGCATTCGGGATTGCTCATGATTTTGGGGAAGGAGAGGCTTCGTCACGACTGCAGGTTCTCCAGTGAAAAATGCTGAAAGTGTCAGACAATTGATGGAAGCGGTACAACTACCAAGACAGTTGGCTGTCGTAAAGGTAAAAGCCCATACCCGACCAGATGCCCCTGAAACAAGAGGTAATGCACTTGCTGATCTCCATGCTAAGCGAGCAGCTCTTCTTCCAACATCCATGTCCATGGCTATTACTGCTTACGATCCACATTCAAGCGGCAAGGTGGAGAGATTGAATGGCACACTGAAAAGGCAGTTAACCAAAATAATGCAGGAGACTATGGCCCAGTGGCCTGAGCTCCTTCCCATTGCACTATATCACATACGCACCACCCCCATAGGGAAACACAAACTGTTACCCTATGAGATACTATTTGGGTCACAACCAGCCATAGCTAGATTTACCCCACAACAATTATCAGAAGAAACAGATTATGTTGTGCAATATGTGATTCAGCTTGCCAAAGCCTTAACTAACACCCATGCGTTAGTATCATCTTCTATTCCAGATCCAGCTGATGCAGAAGATTGTCATACCCTCAATCCCGGAGATTATGTGTATGTGAAGAAGCTTGTTCGGAAACATGGACTAGAACCATTGTATGATGGACCATACCAAGTTCTCCTGACAACCCCAACAGCAGTAAAACATTAATTTTCTGAATATAAGTCTAGTGATCCAACATGTGGCAATCCGAATGTTGGATATTGTAGCCCCCTGGGACAAATGCCTTCATGATGTATGTTATCAAATAACACCGTTTTTATCGATTTGGTACATAAATTGGTATTACAGCACTCTGTTTTATGGGACCTGCCATCAGCCACATATTGGGTCTGTGGGAATAATGCGTACAAATGGCTCCCAGTCGGAGTAGGGGGGACTTGTACGGTGGCCCGGCTATCTCCAGCCACTTATCTTATCCCCCATAGTAAAGTAGATATGAGAACCATCCCTCTTCATACCATTTATAAACATGCCAAAGACAACACCCCACGCCCATCAGGAAGACCTCATTTAGTACAAATGAGTATACCCAATAAGATAGCCAGTACTGTCTTCCTCTACCCTATGGTAACACAAATGTGGGTCAAATTAGTGGAAGTCACTGATTACTTAGATGACCAGATTTGGAATATTTTGGAAGTAATTAATACTACTGTTGCAGTGCAGAGTCTGCTTATTATAGTGGCCAATCAACATACTTTAGTGCTGGACTATTTGACAGCAGCTCAAGAAGGGATGTGTCAGGTTATAGGCCCAGCCTGTTGTCACTATATTGACCCCGACTCTACCATACGGTTAAAGACTAAAATGGAAGACATTAGGAAACTCAGGGAAGAGCATAACAAACATAACGAATTGACCAAAGACAGTTGGTGGTCTGATACATTTTCCTTTTTAAATCCTGCTAATTGGTTTAAAGGGATTGGTGGATGAATTGCTGGAATATTACAAGGAATGTTGCATATTGTTGCTTGCATCTTGTTAATATATGTTTTACTAAAACTAGTCTTTTATTGTCCCATTTTGCATGAGGAAAGCCTGCCGGTAGTGTTGAGCGATACCTTCCGATATCGAGAAATATCAGATCGGATTGTATCGGACCGATACCCAAAAAATATCGGATATCGACGATTCCGATACCGGAAACCAATGCAAGTCAATGGGACACAAATATCGGAATGAAAATAAATCCTTTCTTTCCTTGTAGGTTAATTCTACATGAAGGAAAACAACTAAGAATAATGTAGAATATATTACATGAAAAGCCGGCAATTCAGCAGCGGCATACACCGGTACCCGACAATTTATAACAGAAAGAATAGAGCATCACACATAGATTATCCCCTCAAGACGGCTGGACCATCCTTGTAAATAAGCCATTGTACTTTGTGTCACCCCCACCTCATTGTAGATTATAAGCTCTTACGAGCAGGGTTGTCATTTTTGCTGTAATTATTGAATTATCTTTAGCTATGTTACTTATGACTGTTGTATATGAACCTGTGAATTGTTAAGCGCTGCGGAATATGTTGGCGCTATATAAATAAAGACTATTATTATTATTAGATAGATAGAAACATGTCAGTCACATATATAAGAAGTACAGTGACAGTGTTGCTTACTGTACTTGTCATTTAGTGTTAAAGGATTTATTAAAAAAAATAACAGTGTTTTCATGCACCATCTCTTTAAAAGAGCCGGCCGGCAATTCAGCAGTGGTACCCGACAATTTAGAATAGAAAGAATAGAGAATCACGCATAGATTAGATAGATAGAAACATGTCAGTCACATATATAATAAGTACAGTGATAGTGTTGATTACTGTACTTGTCATTTAGTGTTAAAATAAAGGATTTATTAAAAAAAAAATTGGCGTTGGGTTCCCCGTAATTTTAGTCTCTAGCGGAGGTTAAGCAGACGGCTGGGGCAGATGTTTGAAGCCTGGGAAGGGGGTAATACCCACGGAGCTCCCCAGGCTACTAATATCAGCCCCCAGCTGAATACCTAGCCTTTACTAGCTATTAAAATGGGGGATCCCCAAAAAAATGACCTGGGGTCCCCCCTATTTTAATAGCTAGCAAAGGCTAGGCAAACAGCTGGGGTCTGATATTAATAGCCCAGGAAGGGTGTCATGAATATTGGCCCCCTCCCAGGCTAGAAACACCAGTCATTAGCCACCCCAGAAATGGCGCATCCATAGGATGTGCCAATTCTGGCACTTAGCCTCGCTCTTCCCACTGCCCTGTAGCGGTGGCAGTGGGGTAATAGGGTTGGAGTTGATGTCAGCTTATAATGCCAGCTGACATCAAGCCCAGGTTAGTAATGGAGAGGCATTTATAAGATACCCCCATTACTAACCCCATAGTCAAAGTTAAAAAAGCACAAACACCCAGAATAAAGTCCTTTAATTGAAATAAAGACACAATTCTTTATTGTTCTAAATTAAACCATACTTACCATCACGCCCATTCCAGCTGAAGCCAACGATCTCCTGCAATAAAAGTAAAATAATAAAGCAACCTCATCCTTACCTTTCCATGTTTCCCACGACGGCTCCAGCTCTGCTACATTCACATGACAGGCTGGATCGCAGCCGAAAGCTGCCATCCAGCTTGCCATGCCGCAGACACTGAGAAGCGCAGGCATGCTTGCGCTCCTCAGTGTCTGGCTGTGACGGCATAAAGATGAGCCGAGGTCATGTCCAATGAACTCAGCTCACCTCATGCACGTCACTGACACCGTGGGAAAATTCTCCTGCGCTTGCAGTGAGCGTGAGAGAATTCTCCTGCTGAAGCGCTGAGCGCAGGAGAATTTTCCCACGCTGTCAGTGACGTGCATGAGGTGAGCTCATGTCCAATAAACTCAGCTCACCTCATGCACGTCACTGACAGCGTGAGAAAATTCTCCTGCGCTTGCAGTGAGCGTGAGAGAATTCTCCTGCTGAAGCGCTGAGCGCAGGAGAATTTTCCCACGCTGTCAGTGACGTGCATGAGGTGAGCTCATGTCCAATGAACTCAGCTCACCTCATGCACGTCACTGACAGCGTGAGAAAATTCTCCTGCGCTTGCAGTGAGCGTGAGAGAATTCTCCTGCTGAAGCGCTGAGCGCA
The DNA here is from genome assembly GCF_046119375.1 of Phyllobates terribilis. Taxonomy (NCBI): domain Eukaryota; kingdom Metazoa; phylum Chordata; class Amphibia; order Anura; family Dendrobatidae; genus Phyllobates; species Phyllobates terribilis. The sequence continues at coordinate 797,412,451 of NW_027362761.1, forward strand.
GGAGAATTTTCCCACGCTGTCAGTGACGTGCATGAGGTGAGCTCATGTCCAATGAACTCAGCTCACCTCATGCACATCACTGACAGCGTGAGAAAATTCTCCTGCGCTTGCAGTGAGCGTGAGAGAATTCTCCTGCTGAAGCGCTGAGTGCAGGAGAATTTTCCCACGCTGTCAGTGACGTGCATGAGGTGAGCTCATGTCCAATGAACTCAGCTCACCTCATGCACGTCACTGACAGCGCTTCAGCAGGAGAATTCTCTCACGCTCACTGCAAGCGCAGGAGAATTCTCCCACGCTGGGATGGCATTGAGATGACAGGCTGGATCACAGCTGAGCACTGCCATCCAGCATGCCATCCTTCATAGACACTGCAGAGCGCAAGCATGCCTGCGCTTCTCAGTGTCTGCGGCATGGCAAGCTGGATGGCAGCTTTCGACTGCGATCCAGCCTGTCATGTTAATGTAGCAGAGCTGAAGCTGTCGTGGGAACCATGGAAAGGTAAGGATGAGGTTACTTTATTATTTTACTTTTATTGCAGGAGATCGTTGGCTTTTTAGAACATTAAAAAATTGTGTGTTTATTTCAATTAAAGGACTTTATTCTGGGTGTTGTGTTTTTTTAAATACTTTACTAGAAATTCATGGCGGTCATGTCTAATATTGGCGTGACCCCATGAATTTCGGGCTTAGGGCCAGCTGATAATGCCAAGCTGGAACTAACCCCTTTATTACCCAGTGAGCCACCGCACCAGGGCCCTGGATGAGTTGGGTACAGCGCCAGAAGATGGCGCTTCTATGAACGCGCCATTTTCTGGGGTGGCTGTGGACTGCAATTTGCAGCGGGGGGCCCAGAAAGCTTGGGCCTCCCTGCGCTGCGGATTCCAGCCCCCAGCTGCCTATATGTACCTGGCTGGACACAAAAATAGGGCGAAGCCTCACGTATTTTTTTTTTAATTATTTCATGAAATTCATGAAATAATTAAAAAAAAAGGACTTCCCTATATTGTTGTGTCCAGCCAGGTACAAATATGTAGCTGGTGGTTGGGGGCAGCCCGTTCCTGCCTGCTGTACCTGGCCGGACACAAAAATAGGGGGAAAGGCCACGTCAATTTTTTGGTGAAAAATTCAATAATTTAACCGACATCCAGTGCTACTGTACACGGACCTCCCAGATGTAACCAGCATTGAGGACCTGGATGACAAGGGAATTATGACCTTTACTGTAGATGACCTTTACCCGCTTGCCCCAACCAACCTCACGTCTGAAGATCAGAGCTTTATGATCATGTCAACAAACAAGGGGGATGGACATGCTGCGACAGCCTTGATTGGTAACAAGACCAATGTCCCTCAGGCTCAAAGCATGACGCTGGGAAAGCACCTCTATTGTTGATAATAACATAATTTTTAGGGGGGAATGTAAAGGACATATTAATATACATATTGATACTCATGCTAGAGCAACTCCATTTTGTCTGCTTGTTTCAAAATCATGTTATTATCACTCCTTATTATCACTCCTTGCATAACATACATTCTTTCCTTCTTTTCTTCTGTTCACATGCATCTTTCCCACAAACTTTTTCTCACAAGAACATTTTGTATTTTATCAGACACTCCGCTCCTGTTATCTAACTAGTTTAGGCCAGGATTGACCTTGTAAAATTTCCATAGTGCTTCGAACTAACGATGATAATATGACCATATATGTGTTTCCATAATAATTGTACTAACATTGGTTAGCCTATAGTACTGTAGTATGGCTGCAGAGTTGATTGGCTATTAAAATACTCAAAACAATATAAAATGCTAAGCAAAATAAACGGGATCAGAGATTCTTTGAATCCTCCCATACAGAGCATGCATTGCCTCCGTTTGGTTTTCTGTGGATTGTGCAATCAACATAATAATTTGACACTCACTTGGTCAACCGTGAAGGGTTATTGCCCTCCCTCAACAATGTTAGCACTTGTTAGCCCTTTTGCCTTCACTCTGCGGTCCAGCTCACCACAAACCATCTCGTTTTGTTTCAAGTCTGGTGACTGTGGAAGCCAGGTCATCTGGCGTAGCACCCCATCACTCTCCTCCTTGGTCAAATAGCCCTTACACAGCCTGGAGGGGTCATTGTCCTGTTGAAAAATAAATGATGGTCCAACTAAACGCAAACCGGATGGAATAGCATGCCGCTGCAAGATGCTGTGGTAGCCATGCTGGTTCAGTATGCCTTCAGTTTTGAATAAATCCCCAACAGTGTCACCAGCAAAGCACCCCCACACCATCACACCTCCTCCTCCATGCTCCATGGTGGGAACCAGGCATGTAGAGTCCATCTGTTCACCTTTTCTGCGTCGCACAAAGACACCGTGGTTGGAACCAAAGATCTCAAATTTGGACTCATCAGACCAAAGCACAGATTTCCACTGGTCTAATGTCCATTCCTTGTGTTCTTTAGCCCAAACAAGTCTCTTCTCCTTATTGCCTGTCCTTAGCAGTGGTTTCCTAGCAGTTATTTTACCATGAAGGCCTGTTGCACAAAATCTCCTCTTAACAGTTGTTGTAGAGATGTGTCTGCTGCTAGAACTCTGTGTGGCATTGACCTGGTCTCTAATCTGAGCTGCTGTTAACCTGTGATTTCTGAGGCTGGTGACTCGGATAAACTTATCCTCAGAAACAGAGGTGACTCTTGGTCTTCCTTTCCTGGGGCGGTCCTCATGTGAGCCAGTTTCTTTGTAGCGCTTGATGGTTTTTGCAACTGCACTTGGGGACACTTTCAAAGTTTTCCCAATTTTTCGGACTGACTGACCTTCATTTCTTACAGTAATGATGGCCACTCGTTTTTCTTTACTTAGCTGCTTTTTTCTTGCCATAATACAAATTCTAACAGTCTATTCAGTAGGACTATCAGCTGTGTATCCACCTGACTTCTGCACAACAAAACTGATGGTCCCAACCCCATTTATAAAGCAAGAAATCTCATTTATTAAACCTGACAGGGCACACCTGTGAAGTGAAAACCATTTCCGGTGACTACCTCTTGAAGCTCATCAATAGAATGCCAAGAGTGTGCAAAGCAGTCATCAAAGCAAAAGGTGGCTACTTTGAAGAACCTGGACTAGAAGACATATTTTCAGTTGTTTCACACTTTTTTGTTAAGTATATAATTCCACATGTGTTAATTCATAGTTTTGATGCCTTCAGTGTGAATGTATAATTTTCATAGTCATGAAAATACAGAAAAATCTTTAAATGAGAAGGTGTGTCCAAACTTTTGGTCTGTACTGTATATAAATTAATCTTTTACATTTTAAAAATTACCAAAAGGAAAATGGGCCGATGCAATAGTTTGGCCACCCTGCATGGTTAGTGCCTAGTAGCCCCCCCTTTTGCAAGTATTACAGCTTGTAAACGCTTTTGCAGACAGACAAGAGTCTTCCAATTCTTGTTTGAGGGATTTTCATCCATTCTTCCTTGGAATATTCTTCCAGTTTTATGAGATTCCTGGGTCGTCTTGCATGCACCGCTATTTTGATGTCTAACCACAGATTTTCAATGATGTTCAAATCAGGGGACTGTGACGCCTATTTTAAAACATTCAGCTTGCACCTTTTGAGGTAGTCTATTGTGGATTTGGATGTGTGTTTAGAATTATTATCCATTTGAAGAAGCCATCCTCTTTTCAACTTCAGCTTTTTTACAGATGGTATGTTTGCATCAAGAATTGGTTGAAATTTCATTGAAGCCATTCTTCTCTCTACCGGTGAAATGTTCCCTGTGCCATTGACTGCAACACAACCCCAAAGCATGATTGATCCACCTCCATGCTTAATGTTTGGCGAGATGTTGTTTTCCTGAAATTCTGTGCCTTTTTTTCTCCGCACACACCTTTGATCCTTGTAGCCAAAGAGTTCTATTTTAAACTCATCGGTCCACAGGACTTGTTTCCAAAATGTATCAAGCTTGTTTAGATGTTCTTTTTCATAGCCCTGACACTGAATTTTATGGTGAAAACGCAGGAGAGGTTTTCTTATGATGACTCTTCCATGAAGGTCACATTTGTGCAGGTGTCTCTGAACAGTAGAACAATGTACCACAACTCCAGAGTCCGCTAAAACTTTCTGAAGGTCTTTTGCAGTCAAGCGGGGGTTCTGATTTGCCTCTCTAGCAATCTTATGAGCAGCTCTCACTGAAATTTTGCTTGGTTTTTCAGACCTTATTTGATCTCCACTGTAACTGTGAACTGCCATTTCTTAATTACATTTCGAACTGAGGAAAGGGCAACTTGAAAACGCTTTATCTTCTTATAGCCTTCTCCTTCTTTGTGCTCCTCCACCATTTTCATTTTCAGAGTGCTAGGCAGCTGCTTAGAAGAACCCATGGCTGGTGTTTTTTTGGCACAAGGTTAGAGGAGGCTGGGTTTTTACAAAGCTGGGAAATTTGCATCCCTTGGCCTTTCCTAACGATGACAGTGAACAAGCCATAACCCTAACAGGCTAATTAAGGTCTGAAACCTTGGTCAAAGTAATCTGAGTACACAAATCTCCAAGGGTGTCCAAACTTTTTCATCGGCCAATTTTCCTTTTTGCAATTTTTAAAATGTAAAAAATGACAATATATATTTTTTGCCTAAAATACAAAGGAAATGTGACATCTTTAACTTTAGGCCTTTTAGAGATAATTTCCTTTTCAACTTGCTTATCTGTTCACAATCACAGTAATTTTGAGCAGGGGTGTCAAAACTTTTACATTCCACTGTATTTTATCATGAGAATGCATAAATGGTGCAGGATATGTTGACTGAATCTTAGCAGATCAGCTCTTTTTCTTCAGTATATGGAGTTTTGTAAAAAGTATAACATTTTAAATGCATAAATACACTGTACTGTATATTACTATGTGATGTTAATACTTGAGACTAGAAATATTAGCAACATTGATTGCTGCAGATAATACCATTTGAGTGTCTGTTTAATTAAATCCTAAGTGGCTTGGTTTAAGATACATAGTACAGACACAGCTAATTAATCCAACTGTGTAGCGGGTATAGCATTCATTGCTGAAATCATACCAAAACCGAAAAGTGATACATACATTGCTATGTTTGGTTACATTTTGTATCAAAATAAATGCAATAATTTATGGAATATGACAGGTGATTGAAAGATTTAGTGTGAGTCACCGGATCTGTTTGGCTTGAGCAAATCTGTCCTCCTAAGGTCTCACCTTCAGCATTATTAAGGATATGCTTTCCCGACCACAGTGAGATTAATACAGACAGGGCCGGCCTTAGGGTATATGGCGCCCTGTGCGAAATCCCTCTTGGCGCCCCCCCCCAAAGAAAAAAAATTAAACTCATGTAGGTGAAAACAACAAGTGCATTTTTTATTAATCAAATGATCAAGTAATAACAAGCAACAAAAGTTGAAAAGTTTTAAAGCCGCCACCACGATAAGGTAGACTCTTCTGGCAGGGCCCTACTCTAACCTATTAAAATTTTCTTAAAATATCCAATACTCTTTTTAGATATATTTTTATTTAGTTTTCTTTAAGGGAATGTGTCATATACATTTTTTTTTAAAAATGACCAATAATACCACATACAGGGAATACTGCCACACCATGACCAGACCACATATTACCACAACATAGTGACCGAATAATACCACACAGAAGGGGGAAAAACTGCCACACCATGACCAGACCACATATTACCACCACATTACTAATATTACCACCACATTACTAATATTACCATAAGTGTCATTATGCACGGGAGCTCTATACATGGTATGTATAATGTAAGTGTCCAGGTAATCTAGTGATCACCAGTGACATTATACACAGGAGCTCTGTATATAGTGTCAGTGTACAGGTAATACAGTGATCATCAGTGACATTATACACAGGAGCTCTGTATATAGTGTCAGTGTACAGGTAATACAGTGATCACCAGTGACATTATACACAGGAGCCCGGTACATAGTATATAGTGTAAGTGTACATGTAATACACTGACTCACTGGTGACGTCTCTAGGTGAAGTCCTTCAGCTACGCTTTTCTCCTTCATCCAGCACAGACCGCCATTACGTCTTCCAGCCAGGACTCGTCTCTGCATAAAATAACACAGTTATCTAGAGCACATTCCCCAACTTCTACATTACGCAGCTGAATACAGACGTGTATCCACCATCAATATATGGTTAGTTATTATACAACCTACCATTCCAAATATAAATTGTAATCCACCACGGTGCCCCCATTAACTGTAAATAGGCACTTAATATATAATTTAATTAGAACCTCTACTCTTTCCGCCAATTTGTTACCAGTTACACTCCTGCATCCGCAACGCCCCCTACTCTATACTTCCTGCTCCCCGCATTCATTATTTACATGCACCCCCTGCCCCAATTCATTATATCATGTCCTGCTCTCCCCACCCCATCATCATTTACTGTCCCCCACCCCACATTCATTATGTGCAGCTCATTATCCCCCTACTCCCAATTCCCCCATGTGCAGCTCATTTTCTCCCAATTCCCCCATGTGCAGCTCTCACCCCCCCATGTGCACATCTCTCATCCCCCTCCCCCACATGTGCCCCTCTCTCATCCCCCTCCCCCACATGTGCACCTCTCTCATCCCACTCCCCCACATGTGCACCTCTCTCATCCCCCTCCCCCACATGTGCACCTCTCTCATCCCCCTCCCCCACATGTGCACCTCTCTCATCCCCCCCATGTGCACATCTCTCATCCCCCTCCCCCACATGTGCACCTCTCTCATCCCCCTCCCCCACATGTGCACCTCTCTCATCCCCCTCCCCCACATGTGCACACCTCTCATCCCCCTCCCCCACATGTGCACCTCTCTCATCCCCCTCCCCCACATGTGCACCTCTCTCATTCCCCTCCCCCACATGTGCACCTCCCATTCCCCCCACTCCTAGTAAATTGTATTTAAAAAAAAAAAAAAACTTGTTATACTTACCCCCATGCGATCCCTGCAGAATCCTCGTCCAAATCGATGACACCAGGTTCTCCTGACTTCCGGTCATGTGACGGTGCCGTCACATGACCGGAAGTCAGAGAAATCATGACAGAGATGTTCCGGCCCCGGCGCTTAGCATGGGGCCGGGGGCCCCATGAGGAGAGAGACACACAAGAGGGGGGCCCCCAAGGGGGCCCCTACCGGCCGGGCCCCATACTGGAGTCAGGGCAGTCATGCCCTGATGGCGGCCCTGCTGGAGGCTGAAGGGGCCCCCTCTCCCTCGGGGCCCCCGTTCAATGAACCGGCTGCACGGGCGGTAGTTCCGCCCCTGTGTGTGAGGAGGAGAGAGTGCAGCGCGCCCGGGTCCCGGCCGGACATTTCAGAGCAGAGAGGGGGCGCCGGCGCCTGAGCACAGAAGAAACGCTGGGCGCTCCCTCTCTGCTCTTCCATAAGAAAAATACCGACGGGGAGGGAGCCAGCGCAGCGCCCCCCTTCACTCTCAAGTTTGAGGCGCCCTGTGCAGTTGCACAGCTGGCACGCCCCAAAGGCCGGCCCTGAATACAGACCTGACACCTTCTTATGTTACTAACACAGCACCAGTCTGGATCTCATCACATAAACCACAATATTGGATACAAGAAAAATTACCTTTAAAATTAATATATACGTTCGGCGAGATCCTTTAAAATGAGTCTTAAAAAGGAGGATGTGGCGGCATTTTTGGAAAACAATCCGGTATTTACTGAAAAATACTTTAAAAAGAAGCTCAAACCAGAGACAATAGCAAATGCCTTTGGCCGAAAAGATATGACTGTGGATTTTGCTACTTTCCGGGAACTTGCTCAAGTAGAAGAAAGTGAAATTCTCTTTGAACTTATTAAAGACATGCAAGAAAGTATAAACATGGAAAAAGTTGTATTTAAGACTCTTAGGAGGATCAGTAGTCTTATTCATGCGGATCGGTGCAGTCTCTTCATGTACAGACAAAGAAATGGGACTCCTGAATTAGCTACCAGACTTTTCAATATCCAGGAAAATAGTAAATTGGAGGATTGCCTTGTACCACCCGACAGTGAAATTGTGTTTCCTTTGGATATTGGCATTGTAGGACATGTTGCACACACAAAAAAGACCATCAATGTCACAAACGTTTCTGAGGTAGGTGCAAAGCTATTCCTAATGACTAGATTCCATTATGCGAATAGATTTTTTCAAATAAAGAGTTAAAACTACTAATAGTTCATTAAAGTTACTTTCATATAAAATATTCAGCAGCACTGAAGAAATAGCGTTATCATCACTGACCCCATTGGGACTCACAATCTAAATTCCCTATCAGTATTCTATGGGCCATTTATTGTCCAGTTTTTGGTGCTTTTCGCCTATTTTTCATTTGTGCCCTATTCTTCTTTTGATTGGCCCCCTTTTTAATATCTATTTTATATGCTTGTCTGTATTTATATAGAGTGTTTTTATATTGGGGTTTCCAAATGTTTTCGTCTGATTCATTAATTACAATAAATCTAGTCAAGTCCCCCCAAAAATGATTTTATGTGCATTTTAATTTTTGGCACAAAAATTTGCTACATTTTAGTGTAATATGCAAATTTTCACTGTAAAAATGCAAAAAAGGGTAATAACAACAATAAAGAGCATTTCTGATAAATTCATGAATCATGTCCACCATTTTGAAGAAATTGGCACAAAAAAAACATATTATCATAAAAAATAACACACACACAAAAAAAAGTAACTTGAATGATGAATCAGGCCGAGTATCTTTGGAGTGTGGAAAACAATCCACAAAAACAGGAAGAGCATACAAATGGCATGCCGACATGGTGTTTGATGAGATTTATTTCCCGGACCCAAGTGCTATAAGGTAACAGTGCTAACCATTGAGCCTCTGTATACAGCATATACAGTTATATGAAAAAGTTTGGGCACCCCTATTAATCTTAAGCTTAATGTTTTATAAAAATTGGTGTTTTTGCAACAGCTATTTCAGTTTGATATATGTAATAACTGTTGGACACACTAATGTTACTGCCTTGAAATGAGGTTTATTGTACTAACAGAAAATGTGCAATCTGCATTCAAACATATTTAGATGAGAGCCAGACTTTATCTCCTGGACGAAATTGTGGAGGATCCAGGCGTTTTTTGTCAGCGTGTCTTTTCATACGCTCGGATGACAGAAGGAGTGCGGACCGGGTACTCTCCCATATGGAGGAAAATTTGCTAACGAGAGATTCCGCAGCCGGGTTGTCCACAGAGGTGGAGACAGGAAAAGGAATCCGAGGATGCTGACCAAAGACTACAAAAAATGGGGATTTGGAGGAGGATTCGCTCTCGTGATTATTATAAGAGAACTCGGCCCATGGTAGGAGATCCACCCAGTCAGAATGGTGGGCATTAACGAAGTGCCGGAGGTAACTGGTCAGGTTCTGATTGATCCGCTCCACTTGACCATTGGACTGTGGGTGGTAAGCGGAAGAGAAGTCCAGGGTGACGTCTAGTAGTTTACAAGTGGCTCTCCAGAAACGTGAGGTGAACTGTACCCCACGATCCGACACGATGTGGAGGGGCAGGCCATGAAGACGGAAGATGTGGCGGATAAAGTCTTTAGCCAGCTCGGGTGCAGACGGAAGGCCTGGCAGGGGAATAAAGTGAGCCATCTTGGAAAAGCGGTCAGCGACCACCCAAATGACCGTACAACCGGCAGAGACGGGAAGATCTGTTATAAAGTCCATTGCTATATGCTGCCAGGGGGCAGCAGGTACAGGAAGCGGAAGGAGGCGTCCGGCTGGCAGATGTCTCGGGACTTTGTTGCGGGCGCAGGACACACAGGCAGAAACAAAGTCTATTATGTCCTTGTGCAGGGTAGGCCACCAATAGTGCCGGGCAATAAGCTGGAGGGTCTTTTTCTGACCGGCGTGGCCAGCTAGTTTAGACGAATGGCCCCAGTGTAGGATCTTCTCCCGATCAGGTACTGAAACAAACGTCTTACCGGGAGGGAGACGATTTAGACTCACGGGAGCCACCTGCATTACTCTGGCGGGATCGATGATATGTTTAGGTTCTTCCTCGAGATCGGACATCAGAAAGGATCGGGACAAGGCGTCTGCTTTGACGTTTTTGTCAGCCGGGCGAAAATGAAGAACAAAATCAAAGCGAGCAAAAAACAAGGACCACCGGGCTTGGCGCGGGTTAAGTCTCTGGGCATGCTGGAGGTAAGCCAAGTTCTTGTGGTCAGTGTAAATTATTACCGGATGAAGAGCCCCCTCGAGTAGGTAACGCCACTCCTCCAACGCCAGCTTGATGGCCAATAACTCTCGGTCTCCTATGGAATAGTTGCGCTCAGAAGAGGAGAAGAGTTTGGAGAAGAAGCCACAAGTTACCATTCTCCCGGAAGATGATTTTTGAGTAAGTACCGCTCCGGCTCCAGAGGAGGAGGCGTCAACTTCCAGGAAGAACTGCTTGTTGCCGTCCGGGCGATGCAGCACCGGGGCCGAAGAGAAGGCCTGTTTTAGGGAAAGAAAGGCCTCCTCTGCTTCGGGCGGCCACTCTTTGGGATTAGTACCCTTACGGGTGAGCGCGGAAATTGGGGCAGTCCGGGAAGAGAAGTGCGGGATGAAGAGGCGGTAATAGTTGGCGAAGCCCAGGAACCGTTGAATAGCCTTCAACCCCTCTGGTCGGGGCCATTTCTCGATGGCAGACAGTTTCTCAGGATCCATTTGTAGGCCGGTCTGAGAGATAATGTAGCCCAGAAACGGAAGCGAGGTCTGCTCAAAGAGGCACTTCTCATATTTAGCGTAGAGATGGTTCTGCCTGAGCCTGAGCAGGACCTGACGAACATCCCTCCGGTGAGTCTGGAGATCCGGAGAGAAGACCAAGATGTCGTCCAGGTACACCACTACGCAGGAGTAGAGAAGGTCCCGGAAGATGTCATTGACCAACTCTTGAAAGACGGCAGGAGCGTTACAGAGGCCAAAGGGCATTACCAGATATTCATAGTGGCCGTCCCGGGTGTTGAATGCCGTCTTCCATTCATCCCCCTGACGGATACGAACCAGGTTGTAAGCCCCACGGAGGTCCAGTTTGGTGAAGATTCTAGCCCCTCTCAGACGATCAAATAACTCCGGAATGAGCGGAAGGGGGTACTTATTTTTCACCGTGATCTGGTTAAGGCCTCTATAGTCTATACAGGGACGGAGAGAGCCGTCCTTCTTTTTTACGAAGAAGAAGCCTGCTCCCGCCGGGGAGGTAGACTTCCAGATGAATCCCCTGGCCAGATTCTCCTCAATATATTCGGACATCGACCGGGTCTCAGCAGCGGATAATGGATAAATACGCCCACGGGGAGGAGTAGTACCGGGTAACAAGTCGATAGGGCAGTCGTATGGTCTATGAGGGGGTAGTGTCTCTGCTTCCTTTTTATTAAAGACATCAGCATAAGACCAATAAGGAATCGGAAGTCCAGGTAGATTAGCTGGGGTAGGAGAAGGACGGACGGGATGGACGGTAACCAGACAGGTCTTATGGCAGTCCTGTCCCCAGCGAAGGACTTCTCCGGTCTGCCAGTCAAGCACGGGTGCATGTCTCTGGAGCCAAGGTAGACCTAGCAGGAGGGCGTGAGAGAGTCCAGGCAGAACATGAAAGGAGATACTCTCAGAATGCAGCATTCCCACTTGCAGAGTAATGGATTCGGTGATGAGTTGGATGGGGCGTGGTAAGAGACCCCCATCCACGGCAGAAACAGACAAGGGTACAGCCAGAGGTTTGGTGGGGATGCGGTACTTCTCTACCAGGGACTGTGAAATAAGATTCCCGGCTGCTCCAGAGTCCAGTTGGGCTAGTTCGAAATAACGGTTCTCCCCGCAGACGATTGAAACTGACAGCAGCAGAGATGGAGAGGATTTATTCTTGTCTAGGTCGACCTCTCTGAGCGAACCTAGACACAGGCGTTTCCCGACCTCTCTGGGCAGGCACGGATCCGGTGCTCCTTACTGCCACAGTAGAAGCAGCTCCCCTCGGCACGGCGTAAGTCCTGACGGGTTTTGACCATCTTGGTCTGGTCGACCTGCATAGGCTCAGGAGAGTGTACCTGGGGAGAGACGGAGGGAGTGACGGGTTTCTGAAAAGTAGGAGCTAGACGTGGAAACCTCCTCTCACGGGTGACCTCTTTGGCACGCTCCTGGAACCGTAGGTCAATCCGGGTGGCAAGAGTTATTAGGTCATCGAGAGTGGTAGGAACGTCTCGACCGGCAAGTTCATCTTTAATACGGCCGGACAGACCCTCCCAGAAGACGGATACCAGAGCGTCGTTATCCCAGGCCAGCTCCGAGGCAAGGGTCCGGAACCGTATGGCATATTGGCCCACGGTGAGACTTCCCTGACGGAGGCGTAGCAGAGACGATGCGGATGAGGTCTTCCGTCCGGGTTCATCGAAGACTTTCCGGAAAGCCGTGAGGAAGGCAGGCAGGTCGGACACCAGGGGGTCTCCTCTCTCCCATAGAGGATTTAGTCAGGCCAGGGCCTCCCCGGTGAGATGGGACATGATGAAGGCAATTTTGGCCCGGTCGGAGTTAAACTGGTGGGACAATAGTTCAAAGTGCAGGGTGCACTGATTAATGAAGCCCCGAGCCTGGGCGGGGTCGCCTCCGAAGTGAGGAGGTGCAGAAAGCCGGGGTCCGGGGTAGGATACCATGGTATTGGTGGGCAGCGGAGCTGCCGGGTTGCGAGTCATGGCACTGGCGGTGGTTGCTGGTGGAGCAGTCAGAGTGTCCAGGCGAGAATTGACATTCCGCAGGTGACCCAGGATGGACTCCTGTTGGGACCTCTGACGGGACAGTTCATGACAGAGGTCCGAGAGCGAGGGAGCTTGGGTGCCACCGGGTTCCATGGCCCGAGCAAACTGTAATGGGTCTGGGAGGCGGAACCTCTGAGCTACTATACAAGGGGGCAGTCCATGTAAGGGAGCGGGTGGCGACCAGGCAGGCAGTCACAGCAGGTGACTGGGACAGTCTCTGGAAGAACGGGCAGGAGATCACGACAAGTGACTGGGGCAGTCTCTGGGTGAACGGGCAGATGGTCACGGCAAGTGACCGGGACAGTCTCTGGAAGAACGGGCAGGAGATCACGGCAAGTGACTGGGGCAGTCTCTGGGTGAACGGGCAGGTGGTCACGGCAAGTGACCGGGGCAGTCTCTGGGTAAAGGGTTGGTACGACCTGTGGCGGCTGATGGTAGACTTGAGCTCCCAGGTGAGCAGGCGAGAGTCTCTGGATAAACGGGTGGTCACAGCATGTGACGGCGGAGCCTCCAGGAAGACCAACAGACAGGCGGCAGATGAGCGCTCCCAGGAGAGCGGGCAGAAGTCTCTGGACAGGCGGGTGGTCACAGCACGTGACGGCAGAGCCTCCAGGTAGGCTAGCAGACAGGCAGCAGATGAGCGCTCCCAGGTGAGCGAGCAGGAGTCACTGGACAGGCAGGTGGTCACAGCATGTGACGGCGGAGCCTCCAGGTAGACTAGCAGGCAGGTAGCAGGTGAGCGCTCCCAGGTGAGCGGGCAAGCTGGTCCATAGACAGACTGACGGGAGTAGGAAGGCAGACCGTCGGACCTCAGGCAAGCAGGCAGGTGGCTGGTGTGCGCTCCCAGGTGAGCGGGCAGGCTGGTCCTTAGACAGACTGACAGGAGTAGCAAGGCAGACCGTCGGACCTCAGACTAGCAGGCAGGTAGCAGATAATCAGGCAGGAATCTGGCAGGTAACTGGCAGGTAACTGGCAGGTAACTGGCAACGGGACCTGAGGGCTGAAGCAGAGTAGTGAACAGTGCAACAACATTGCTCGGGCACCTCCATTTTGGAGGAGGTGCCTTATATATGGTAAAGTCCTCCGGCCATTGGCCGGGGACTCCTTAGGACGGCGCGCGCGGCCCCTTTAAGAGGGAGGGAGGGTGCGCGCGCGCGCCCTAAGCACAGTGGCCGGGAAGGAGCGCGCGCTGCCAGCAGAGCGGGAGAGGGACGCCGGGCACGGAGCAGAGCGGTGAGGGGAACTGCGTCCCTGCCTAGCAGAGGGCAGGGACGCCGGCACTACAAATAACACTTTAAATTCCATATATTTAGAATTTCCTATTGAGAAAAAAAGCGCTTTGATGTGGTAGAAAAAATAAAAAGGCAAAAATTGCTTTGGGGTTTGTGGCCCCGTCCTTTTTTTAGACCTGTCATGTCCGTTTAATTGTGAAAGGTTGAATCAAATGTTACTTTTATACATAGTTCCATTACTCTTTGTTAACCAGTCATGTTTTGCTAGAGCACTAGGCTTAGATATCACCAAATGTTTTAAAAAAATCTACATAATGCTTTTGATCATATAAAAAATAACATACTTATGTTCTCACTCAGCTCTCACACATCCTCGGCTACCACTTTATCTTGTGTAGCATTCCTATTTTAATACGCTATCTTGATACACTATCTATCTAAACTTGTAGTCCCTTAATGTCTCTGTACAAGCTGTATGTATAAATATGCGTTTAGTGGGGGTTACTGAAAAATTAACTGTTTTAGACGCTGTACATTTGGCTATCACAGTTCTACATGCCAAGTCAAACGAGCTCGTGTTGTAGATGGTCAATGCCTTTGACAAATGGATGGAATAATTAGCTAGATTTTCTTGCTGAATTATACCCTAGCAATTACTTATTAACTTTTTAAAGGGGTTTCCCACTATGATATTGATGACCTATCATTGGGATAGACAAAGTGCAACGTTTCGACTAGACACAAGTCTTTGTCAAGACTTTTGTCTAGTTGAAACGTTGCACTGTATTTGGCAGAATAAAGAAGACTTTTTTTACTTCATCCAAGTTTGAACGCTGTCTTTCACTTTGTGCATGGCAATTTTTTCCAAATTAGCTCCTCGGAGTCCTGGACGCTGCATCCTCCTGTGGATGTGATGACCCGGTTCCTAATATGTCCTAGATGAAGTGCTGGGGGCAAATTTCTATCATTGGAATATGTCATCCATATCAGATCAGTGGGGGTTGTACACTCAGCACCCCCACCAATCAGCTCTGGCAGTGTCCATATCTAAAATGTGTATGGAGTGGAACATCACCAATCATTTGAATAGGAGCTAATCTGCAGTACATGAGAGCAGCCACTAGCAGTGCTATAGAGCTGTTTACACTGTTTACATCTGGCTGTTGGTGCCGCTGATAACAGCTGATTGGTGGAGATGGGGGACTTTGCACCCCTATAATCTTATAATGATGACCTCTCCTATGGCATGGTCATTAATTTTTGGTTCCTGCATAATATCTTTATTTTTAATAGTAGTAAAACAGCGTATTAAAATACATTCCTCAACACTGGAATTACAACAAGAAGGAAAAGTCACACAATTATGGAAATCACAGGAGGGATAGACATGTTAAAGATATGAAATTGATGAGGCCCAGGGCCTTGTTCATATCGTTTTCTTTTAGTTTCACTTGGATCATACCTACAATTAACTTGCTGACTATATTAGGTGAAACTGTAAAAGCACTGGGATCAGGTACATCAGTCTCTCTCACCTCTTTAGTATGTACAGAGCTGAAGAACCCATTTATTTATTCTGTCTTCTCTTGATCCTTACTGACAAACTCCCTGCTACCATTGTTTAGGGAATCTACCTGTGCAGACTTTGTTTTTTTGTATTTATATATTTAAAGAGAATTTGTCATGAGTTGTTTAGTACCTCATTTGAGATTAGCATAATGTAGGGAAAGAGACCCTGGTTCCAGGAATATACAGTATCACTTACTTTACTGGGTGCAGCAGTTATGTTACAATCAAAGTTTTATCAACTGTAGATATACAGTTGAAACCAGAAGTTTACATACACAATATAAAAAGATACATATGCATGTTTTCTCAATATATGACATGAAATCAGAATAAACCTTTCCCGTTTTAGGTCAATTAGGATTACCATAATTTTTAATATTTGCCAAATGCCAGAATAATGAGAGAGAGGGAATGTTTTAAGGCATTTTTATTACTTACTGCAAAGTCAAAAGTTTACATACACTAAGATTACTATGCCTTTAAACAATTCTGGACTGCCCATATGATGATGTTGTTAGAACTCTCCTGTTAGGTTTTTTCTATCTTGCTGGTCACATGACCTTTTTTGCCTATTTAATCCTGCTCCGGCCTCCTGGCCTTGCTGGACTTCATTGTAATTTCTACTCTTAAGTTAGCCTGGTGCTTAGTTACCTTTCCCAGTCAGTTTAGCTTGGTATTCGGACCTTTATGTTCTATGTTGTGTGTTTGTCTTTTACTGCTACAATTTCTGCTAGGAGGTGCCCATACTTTATCTCAGTCCCTAGTTCTTGTAGAGATCCCTCCCTTGCATCTATAGGTCTTCGTACAGACTAGCCGAGGACTTTAGCGGGTCTGATCGCAGGATCAAGTTCCCCGTTACATCGTAGGGATCTAGCTTAGTTCTATTGTAGGGACAGATCTCCTTTCTTTCCTTAGTGCTTGTAGCAGATCATAACAGTAAGTCCAGCCCAAAAATATCTCTAAGGAAAGACTTCCAGTTTCAATCATGGTGTCGGTTCAGGATTTGGCTCAACGCCTGCAGGGACTCTCTCTGGAGGTGGCCGAGCTCCAACAACACGTGAGTAGCTGTTCTGGAGCACATTTTGTGGAGCCTATGGTACGTTTGCCTGATTTATTCTTTGGTGATCAACAGGAATTTTTTTCCTTTAAAAATGCTTGTTTATTGTATTTTCGTTTGAGACCCAGATCCTCTGGTGATGAATCACAGCGCATAGGGTTCATAATGTCACTTTTGCCCAAAGAACCTCAGGGATGGGCCTTTTCTCTCCAACCTAGTGATCCATGCTTTAGATCAGTGGATAGTTTTTTTTCTGCTTTGGGTTTGTTGTATGATGATCCTGATCGTGTCTCATCAGCTGAGCCTGAATTAAGACATTTGAGGCAGGGATCAGGTAATGTGGAAAAATATTGTTCTCACTTCCGTCGGTGGTCTGCCCAGGTGGGGTGGAACGATTCAGCTTTGAAAAGTTTATTTCTTGCGGGGCTAGGTGAAAGGATTAAGGATTTGCTGATTGCTTATCCCACACCTGGAAACTTGCAGGAGGCTATGCAATTAGCTATACGGGTGGACAGGAGACTGCGTGCAAGGGTTAATGAAAGTAAATCCTCTGCCATGTCAGCTCCGAGTCTTGAGAGGGTCTGTACTGACATTGGAGAGCCGATGGAGATTGGGGCGATGGCACCCCGCTCTCAGGAAAAAGACCGCAGATCTTCTGAAGGTTTGTGCTTTTATTGCGGGAAATCTGACCATTTTATTAAGAACTGTGTGCTTCGTATGAACAAAGAAAAAAAAAAAGGTCAGTTACGCCCATATTGCCTGTTTAAATTCTAAGGGGGTATTTCTTTCTGCTACTACTGCTGCTCAGGAAGAATTAATTGAATTTCGGATATTTGTGGATTGTGGTTCTACTCTGAATGTGATTGATGGGGGATTCTTGGAAAAACTTAAATTAAAACCCAAACCTTTGTCATCCCCTATTGCTGTGGTTTCTGTCGATGGCTCCCCCTTGAAGAGTGTTACTCACAAGGTCTGTGAATTTCCCCTCACTATTAATGGTATTCATCAAGAGGATTTGGTAGTATTAAATAATTTGCCTTCTCCAGTAATTTTGGGGTTACCCTGGTTAAAATTGCACAATCCTGTACTGGATTGGTCTACCAATGAAATTAAGTCCTGGAGTCCTAAGTGTTATGACAAGTGTTGTAACGGACGTATTGCTGCAGTGAAAAAAGGGGAATTACCTGTACCTATTCAGGATTTTTGGAGAGTTTTTTCTGAGGAGGAGTCACAAATATTGCCTCCCCATAGAGACTATGATTGTACCATTGAATTTGTCCCTGGAGCGACTCTTCCTAAAAGTCGTTTATTTAATCTTATTATTCCTGAGAGAAAGGCTTTGGAGGAATACATACAGACAAGCTTGGCCGCCGGTCACATTAGGCCTTCCAAGTCTCCTGTGGCTGTTGGATTTTTTTTTGTTAAAAAAAAGGACGGCGGTTTACGTCCTTGTCTGGATTTTCGTGAGATTAATAAAATTACTGTACGCAATCCTTACCCACTGCCATTGATTCCTGATTTGTTTAACCAGTTAGTGGGGGCCAAGTGGTTCTCTAAAATTGATCTCCGGGGGGCATACAATTTGTTGCGCATGAAGGAGGGTGATGAATGGAAGACTGCTTTTAACACTCCTGTGGGTCATTTTGAGAACCTGGTTATGCCTTTTGGTCTTACCAATGCTCCAGCATTTTTTCAGAATCTTATTAATAACATCCTTAGACCTTTGATCGGCAAAAATGTGGTTGTGTATTTGGATGACATTTTGATTTATTCGCCTGATCTGGAGTCTCATTGGCGGAGCGTACGTGAGGTATTACAGTTATTAATTGACAATTCGCTTTTTGCTAAGCTGGAGAAATGTGAGTTTGATGTACAGAGAATTAGTTTTTTGGGCTACATTATCTCCAGCGAGGGCTTTGAGATGGACCCTGTGAAGGTTCAGGCGGTTCAGGAATGGCCTAGGCCTATTGGTTTGAAGTCGATACAGAGGTTTTTGGGTTTCGCCAATTATTGCAGAAAATTCATTAAAAATGTTTCTATTATTGTCAAACCACTGACCGATCTCACCAGGAAAGGTGCTAATGCGGTTCAGTGGACTTCTGAGGCCATTGAAGCTTTTGTGTTTCTAAAGGAGAAGTTCAGCTCTGCTCTCATCCTTATGCAGCCTGATGTGACTAAGCCGTTTTTGGTTGAGCTTGATGCTTCTTCGGTGGGGGTCGGTGCGGTGTTGTCTCAGAAAAACAAAGATGGAGTACATCCCTGTGCTTTTTTTCAAAAAAATTTTCTGAGACTGAACTTAACTACGATATTGGTAATCGGGAATTGCTGGCTATTAAACTCGCATTTGAACACTGGCGTCATTTCTTGGAAGGTGCTGAATTTCCCATTCAGGTTTTCACTGATCATAAAAATCTGATCTATCTTGATGCTGCCAAGCGCTTGAATGCCCATCAGGCTAGGTGGGCACTTTTTTTCTCGCGGTTTAATTTTTCCGTTACTTACATCCCGGGTACCAAGAATGTTAAAGCTGATACTTTGTCTCGCAGCTTTTCTCCCATGGTCGGTGCTGAGGAGGAGGGGAGCATTTTACAAGAAGGTGCTGTGATTGCTGCATTGGACTCCGTTTTGGAAGATGAGATTCTTAAAGCACAGGAGAATGCCCCATCTAACACTCTCCATGGGAGGTTGTTTGTGCCTAGGACCTTTAGGAGAGATTTGTTTGTTGAGTGTCATGAGTCTCGGTTGGCAGGTCATCCAGGAATTTCTGAGACCAAGAGACTTGTGGGTCGCAGTTTTTGGTGGCCTGGATGGCAGAAGGAAGTCATTAAGTGGGTGCGTCAATGTACGGTGTGTGCTAGATCTAAGTCTGCACATACTCCTGCAGCGGGGTTGCTTTGCCCTCTGGAGGTTCCTAGTGCACCTTGGACACATCTGGCTATGGACTTTATTACTGACCTTCCCCCCTCTGAGGGTTTCACAGTCATCTGGGTGGTCGTGGACCGTTTTAGCAAGATGTGTCACTTGGTTCCTTTCATCAAACTGCCCTGCGCTAAGACACTCGCTAAGGCCTTTGTCAAGGAAATTGTCAGACTACATGGCGTTCCTACTGACATTGTTTCGGATAGGGGACCTCAGTTCGTGGCTCGTTTTTGGCGTGCTTTTTGTGACAGGTTGGGAGTTCATTTGTCGTTTTCATCCGGATATCATCCTGAGTCTAATGGCCAGACAGAAAGGAAGAATCAGGATGTTGAGCAGTTCTTGCGTTGTTTTGTGGCAGACAATCAGGAGGGGTGGTCTGAGTTTCTGCCACTTGCTGAGTTTGCTCTTAACAACCATACATCCTCTTCTGCTGGTTGTTCGCCTTTTTTTGTTGTTCTGGGAGACATCCGTCTTTTTGGTCATTCTCCAAATTGGTATCGGCTGTGCCTGAGGAGGAGAGTTTTTCCAGTGACTTGGAGAGAGTTTGGACGGATGTGCGTGGTAATCTTCAGGAGGCTAGCAAAAAATCTAAGAGGTACTTTGATAGGAAACGGCAAGAGGTTTTGTTTGCTATTGGTGACATGGTTTGGTTGTCCTCTAAGAATCTGCGGTTGAGGATTCATTCTAAAAAATTGGGTCCCAAGTTTGTAGGGCCCTTTAAGGTGCTTCAGGTAGTTAACCAATCTGCTGTTAGGTTGGAGGTTCCTACCTCCTGGAAGATTAATCCGGTGTTTCATGTTTCTCTGTTGAAAAGAGCTTATGTGTCGGATGGAGACATCTCTGCCACTGTTCCTCCGGTGGTGGAGGACGGGGAATACGAAATTTCCCGCATCCTAAATTCTAGACGGTATAGAGGGAGTTTGCAGTATCTCGTCGCTTGGAAAGGTTTCGGACCCGAGAATAACTCATGGGTGAGGGCGGATGATGTTTCTGCTTCCAGACTTGTCAGAGCGTTTCACAAGAGGTTTCCTGATAAGCCTGGGTCTAGGGGATCCGGAGGATCCTCATAGAAGAGGGGGTACTGTTAGAACTCTCCTGTTAGGTTTTTTCTATCTTGCTGGTCACATGACCTTGTTTGCCTATTTAATCCTGCTCCGCCCTCCTGGCCTTGCTGGACTTCTTTGTAATTTCTACTCTTAAGTTAGCCTGGTGCTTAGTTACCTTTCCCAGTCAGTTTAGCTTGGTCTTCGGACCTTTATGTTCTATGTTGTGTGTTTGTCTTTTACTGCTACAATTTCTGCTAGGAGGTGCCCATACTTTATCCCAGTCCCTAGTTCTTGTAGGGATCCCTCCCTTGCATCTATAGGTCTTCGTACAGACTAGCCGAGGACTTTAGCGGGTCTGATCGCAGGATCAGGTTCCCGTTACATCGTAGGGATCTAGCTTAGTTCTATTGTAGGGACAGATCTCCTTTCTTTCCTTAGTGCTTGTAGCAGATCATAACAAATGTCATGTGTTTGGAAGCTTCCGATGTTTTTTTTTTGCAACATCTAAGTTAATTAGAGACACACCTGTGGATGTATTTTAATGCACACCTGAAACACACTGTTTGTTTGTGTAGCATCATGGGAAAGTCTAAAGAAATCTACCAAGATATCAGGAAGAGAATTGTGGACTTGCACAAGTCTTGCTCATCCTTGGGTACGATTTCAAGATACCTGAGGGTGCCTCCTACATCTGTACAAACAATTATACCCAAGTACAAACAAAATGGGAATGTCCAGCCATCATTCCGCTAAGGAAGGAGACTGGTTCTGTGTCCCAGAAATGAACGTGCTTTGGTCCAACATGTGCATGTCAACCCACGGACAAAAGCAAAAGACCTTGTGAAGATGATGGCGGAAGCTTGAAAGATTATGTCAATATCCACAGTGAAACGAGTACTGTATCAACATGGGCTGAAAGGCCACTCTGCCAGGAAGAAGCCATTTCTCCAAAAGAAACATAAAAAACCAGAATCATGTTTGCAAATGCACATAGGAACACAGAGCTTAATTTTTGGAGCCATGTTCTGTGGTCTGATGAAATTAAAATTAACCTTTTTGACATTATGACCATTGTTACCTTTGAAGGAAAAAGGGAGAAGCTTGGAAGCCTAAGAACACGATCCCAACTGTGAAACACGGGGGTGGCAGCATCATGTTGTGGGGTTGTTTTGTTGCAGGAGGGACTGGTGCACTTCACAAAATAGTTGGTATCATGAGAAAAGAAGATTATGTGGCAATACTGAAGCAACATCTCAAGACATCAGCCAGGAAGTTAAAGCTTGGGCAGAAATGGGTCTTCCAAATGTACAATTACCCGAAGCATATCCCAAACATTTGACCCAAGTCATTCAGTTTAAGGGCAATGGTACCAAATACTAATGAAATGTATGTAAACTTTTGACTTTGCAGTAAGTAATAAAAATGCCTTAAAACATTCTCTCTCTCTCATTATTCTAGCATTTGGCAAAGATTAAAAATTATGGTAATCCTAATTGACCTAAAACGGGAAAGGTTTATTGTGATTTCATGTCAGATATTGAGAAAAACATGCATATGTGTCTTTTTATATAGTGTATGTAAACTTATAGTTTCAACTGTAGCAGTACTCAGAAAGCTGAGCCATCACCCCTGATTAGCAGCTTTCTGTGTACATTGTATAGTGACATAAAGCTGCTTATCTGTGCTCGGGGCATGGTTGGACTAGTAGACAAGTGCCAGCTTGTTCCGTAGTGATAATCTCCTGCTGGTAAAACACTGATTGCATTGAAACAGGAGCACACAACCCAGTAAGTGACACATGGTGCCCTCAGATTACAAAGCAAAAACCTGCTAACTAGAGATGAGCGAACCTGAAATTAGAGAGAGAGAATGAATATTTTTCAGATCAAAAGTTTGGATCCACATTGTTTTCAATGGGGTTCGGGTTCAATTTCAAGTACAGTTCTGATACTCGAACCAAACTTTGGAATAAAGTTCGGCTTGGGTACCAGAACCTGAACTTCCACAGGGCCGCTCATCCCTACTGCTAATAGATTCCCTTTCAAGAGTTGCTTGGGATTTGTCTTGCTTTCTTTGGCTAAGTGCCGCTCATTTTCTACTAGCAGATGTTATTATTTTTCTACAGACTCTATTCAGCTCTTTGTAGTTTGTAAATGCTAGAGTTGACCCTTCAGATTATATATTCTAAATGCCTTTTTTGTCACTAATGTAATTTATGTGGTGTTTCAATTTTGCCATCTATCATGAGCGGACACAGACATAAGAGGGCCTCTGTGCAACAACAATATATGGACCTTTTGCAGTTAAATAGCTCATTATAATGCACAGTGGGCCTCGATACAGGTTGCACCAATGGTATGTCCGCCCCTGTCATCTTTACTTGTTACCTATAGGAGTACATTTTACAGTCTGATTGACCAATTTAGACTTAAATCACTCCCATGAACACCTGTAGCTCGACATCTGGCTCGTACCCCAATGTCGTGAAAATGCATTCTGATGGTTTGTATAGAAACTGTTAGGCTTGGAAAATGACAACCAATTTCACTTGCAGTATATAATGAGTCAGTCCTGTAACCAGAGATACGGCTATTTCTCCAGTGTCCCAGGAGCCGTTTTTCAACATGACACCAGGTTGCGTTTTTCTCTAGGTTCAGTGAGCTGCCTGCATGGCCTAAACATACTACCATGACCTGCAGAGTCTCAAGCACATCTGGGACATCATTGGTTGGCAATTACAAAAGCAGCTGCCAGCATCGGATATTGATGAATTGCATGCCCAAGTGCATTCAGCATGGCAGAACTTTCCTGAGATAATCATTAATAACCACATTAATAGATAGCAGCCAAGGTGTATTTATACCCAATGCTGAGTAAATCGAGATGTTTTGAAAATGCTGTTTCTACTTTTTCATCATATGCATATCATTAACTTTTCTATCCATTCTGTGACTTCCATAATTCCACAACTTTTCCGTCTTAATTTTGCACTTTCAGAGTTAAAGAGTGTAGTAAAGGAAAAATGAGTTTGTTAATGCAATGCAATGCCTTACTAGCTCAAACATTGTTTTGTATAGGCTGGGCCTTTGTTTTTTTCATCCCGATATTCCTTAATGATTTCCAACAATAGGCAGAATATTAGGTGAGGGGCAGCTGTAGTGAATAGAATATGTTACACATTCATGTTAAAAATTCCATCTACCAATATAGGAGAACCAAATGTCTATGTATTTGTGACACCTTACCAGCTACAGTTGTGTTTAGTACTCCACAATACTGTGATTGTCCTAGACACTTAAACTTCAATTCACTGGCACATTAAAGTAGACCATCTACTGTGTATCCTTCAATTTCTCATGCAGCCTTATATTATCCAGTGTAAGTTTAGTCTGGAAGTGCATGGTGTTGCTCCCCAGTAGGTGGTCTTAAAAGCTATTTAACACTCACTGTTTGGTGACACCATTGACACACTTTGTGGTGGCATCCGTTCAGCCACTGTATGGCAGTAATGTTAGGTCACTGTCTAACAATATTGTTTAGTCATTATATGATGTTATTCTTTCATTCAAACTAGAATTAGACCCATAAGTCTATATGTACACAGTGCGTCATTTAGGCACCACCACAGCTGCTGAGCTTTCCCAGGCGAAGCTGCCCCGTGTTTTCCTGAAGCAGCTTCGCCATCATTCTTACCGCATCTCTTACTCTATACTATCAAGTATAGAGAGTGGGCGGCTTCTGAGCTGTAGATACTCAAAGAATGAGCATGTCTCTTCTCTGTTAACCGCTCCAGTGTTTCCAAACCGTGAAGTTGGTAAAAGACGTGATATAAGATAGAACATGTGCACAGCAATGTTGCTTTTACATTGCTGTGCAATATGACCATTTTTTGGGGCGCTTTTGCATCACTTTTTCAGGCGGACAAAGCTGTCATTTGTACATACCCTTAAAGAGGAGAGTGAGATGTCTTTGCATTAAATCTTTCTTTAGGATTAGCTTGAAAAAATCACATAAAAAACTGCACCAAATTGTGCTGTGTAAGACTTAAAAGTCCCACATATTTGCTACATGTATTTAAATTCCAATTCTTGGGAATTCTGTGTCAAGATATAATACATTTAGCAATGTTCCAGTTTGTGATTTTTAGCAGAAGAAATGTCCCAAAGTTTTCTTTGTAGCGCCCTAGCTTCCTGCAACATAATACTAGTTGAAAGTGCGGTGGTGGCATGAACCAGTAAAAGAAGAGAGCCTGATTGACTTGTACCTTTACCTGCTCTTTATTACCAAACTGAGTAGAACAATGTAGGTTTTATTTATTAATGCTGTAAATTATATGTGTCTTTCACTTCTACATAGAGTACATTGTACAGCAAATTTGCAGATGAGCTTACAGAATACAAAACAAAGAATATACTTGCTACACCGATTATGAATGGAAAAGATGTGGTGGCGGTTATCATGGCAGTCAACAAAACCGATGGTCCATTCTTTACTAAAAATGATGAAGATGTAAGTATAATTTCATTGAAATATATATTTTTTGTCTTTCTGTATTCACATGAAAACTGATTTTATTCAGGAATTGAGAATTATGAGAATGAATGATCAGTCCTGGAGGAGAAAGAGGAGATTTCTTTAATAAGATATAGTACACAGTTTCTTATTCTCACACGTACTATTGCTTTAGGAAATAAAATCTAACTCTCTAAAGGGAGTCTGTCACCCCCAAAATTTAAATTGAGCTATTTAGACCTTCATATAGTGTTAGCCCCCTATAAAAATCATAAATGTACTGTAGATTTTTTGAAACTATGTTTTAGTGAAAAAGCAACCCAATGGCTTGATGCACCTTTCCGACGCCTCATTTATAATTCTCTGTTACGCCCCTCATGGTGATTGATCTAACTCCCTGCCCTTGCACAGACTTACAAAGGAGCAGTCAGGGTCTTGCCCACATGTCAGTGTTCGCAGGGGCAGAGATCTTATTCCCCTCTCCTGTGTGAGGCTACCACTGCTGCTGTGTGATCCTGTCTATAGGGTGCGGTTGCTATATATAGGAGAAGAAGATGACAGCCCGCCAGTAATGACCTGCGGGGAGCAAGAAAGTGCACACAGTGTCAGTATGTGCGCGTTCTCTCTTCTTTTCCTGTGTATAACAACCATTCACTGCACACAGGTCTACACAGCAGTGCGAGGGAGATGGGAGCGCTCATACACTGACATTGTGCGCCTTCTTATTCTTCTGTCAGCATTGGCCACCGCTGTTATGTCATTTTGTGTGCAGGGAGCAGCTGCTATAGAATGGAAAGAGGGATGAGAACTACTCTTACATACACTGACACTATATGTACAGGCGCTCTGCCACTCCAGTGTAAAATCAGACAGCGCTCCAAAATAAGTGCTGCCACTCAACATTAGAGCAGTGTACTGTAATTTAAGGGTCGGAAAGGTGCATTGAGCCCTTACCCAGGCCAAGGGTACACCGAGTCCACTCATTTACATACGTAATAAAACGGTTTTTCCCTAAAACACATTTATTAAAACCTGTAGCACAAATAGGATTTTTATAGGGTCTAAATCCCTATAGGAAGGTATAAATAGTTCGATTTCAGTTCTGGGGGATGACAGATTCACTTTAAGGTTAGTGATAACTTGCTCAGAAGCAACATGTCTATGTATTTATCACTTTACACGTAGGTTCACATGAGCGTATAAAAAATCATTGAGCGTTTCATCCAGAAAAGTGGGATTATTTATTCTCACTTGCCATCCGTGTGCTGTCCATATGCAATGCGTTTTTTACAGCAGCATTTAATCCTTTACAGGACCATTTGTAGTTTCCTATGTTACAGAACTGCAATGTACAGTTATATGAAAAAGTTTGGGCACCCCTATTAATCTTAAGCTTAATGTTTTATAAAAATTGGTGTTTTTGCAACAGCTATTTCAGTTTGATATATGTAATAACTGTTGGACACAGTAATGTTTCTGCCTTGAAATGAGGTTTATTGTACTAACAGAAAATGTGCAATCTGCATTCAAACAAAATTTGACAGGTGCATAAGTATGGGCACCCTTATCATTTTATTGTTTTAAATACTCCTACCTACTTTTTACTGACTTACTAAAGCACTTTTTTTGGTTTTGTAACCTCATTGAGCTTTGACCTTCATAGCCAGGTGTATGAAATCATGAGAAAAGCTACTTAAAGTGGCCACTTGCAAGTTGTTCTCCTGTTTGAATCTCCTCTGAAGAGTGGCATCATGGGCTCCTAAAAACAACTGTCAAATGATCTGAAAACAAAGATTATTCAACATAGTTGTTCAGGGGAAGGATACAAAAAGCTGTCTCAGAGATTTAATCTGTCAGTTTCCACTGTGAGGAACATAGTAAGGAAATGGAAGAACACAGGGACAGTTCTTGTTAAGGCCAGAAGTGGCAGGCCAAGAAAAACATCAGAAAGGCAGAGAAGAAGAATGGTGAGATCAGTCAAGGACAATCCTCAGACCACCTCCAGAGAGCTGCAGCATCAGCTTGCTGCAGATGGTGTCACTGTGCATCGGTCAACTATACAACGCACTTTGCACAAGGAGAAGCTGTATGGGAGAGTGATGCGAAAGAAGCCGTTTCTGCAAGCACGCCACAAACAGAGTCGGCTGAGGTATGCAAAAGCACATTTGGAGAAGCCAATTTATTTTTGGAAGAAGGTCCTGTGGACTGATGAAACCAAGATTGAGTTGTTTGGTCATACAAAAAGGCGTTATGCATGGCGGCAAAAAAACACAGCATTCCAAGAAAAACTCTTGCTACCCACAGTAAAATTTGGTGGAGGTTCCATCATGCTTTGGGGCTGTGTGGCCAATGCCGGCACCGGGAATCTTGTTAAAGTTGAGGGACGCATGGATTCCACTCAGTATCAGCAGATTCTTGACAATAATGTTCAAGAATCAGTGACAAAGTTGAAGTTACGCAAGGGATGGATCTTTCAGCAAGACAATGATCCAAAACACCGCTCCAAATCTACTCAGACATTCATGCAGAGGAACAATTACAATGTTCTGGAATGGCCATCCCAGTCCCCAGACCTGAATATCATTTAACATCTGTGGGATCATTTGAAGAGGGCTGTCCATGCTCGGCGACCATCAAACTTAACTGAACTGGAATTGTTTTGTAAAGAGGAATGGTCAAAAATACCTTCATCCAGGATCCAGGAAATCTTTAAAATCTACAGGAAGCGACTAGAGGCTGTTATTTTTGCAAAAGGAGGATCTACTAAATATTAATGTCACTTTTCTGGTGAGGTGCCCATACTTATGCACCTGTCAAATTTTGTTTGAATGCAGATTGCACATTTTCTGTTAGTACAATAAACCTCATTTCAAGGCAGAAACATTACTGTGTCCAACAGTTATTACATATATCAAACTGAAATAGCTGTTGCAAAAACACCAATTTTTATAAAACATTAAGCTTAAGATTAATAGGGGTGCCCAAACTTTTTCATATAACTGTATCTGGAAAGTGACCGAGGGCAGTAGCCGTGGACGAGCTATTGCTCCATAACGCCCTGGCACTTTACAGGAAAATTGTGCCCCAGTCCCAAAGTGCTCCCAGGTGTTCGCATCACACTCACTTGTAGGCTGCAGACCTCCGCTGTCTCCAGGCCTTCAGCTGCAGGATCCGTCCCATATAACTTGGGGGACAAGCAGTTTGTTTCCACAAGCAAAAGTTTACTGGACAGTTCAAGTTCATCATATATAGTAGCATGCAGTATTGGGCACAACACTTAGTTCTTGTTTCTTTAGTACTCTTGTAATGCAGGTAAAGGAATGCAACGCACAGAGACACAAGGCGAGAACAGTCAGAGATGTTTGTAAACAGTTTTATACAACAGGTATACTGAAACAAGGGATTAGCAACAAGGGTAATGAACAGTGGTTTGAAATATCAGAAAAATACGAAATTTCTCAAAGTAAAGCCCCCGTCTCACATAGCGATATCGCTAGCGAGATCGCTGCTGAGTCAAGGTTTTGGTGACTCACCAGCGACCTCACCAGCGATGTCTCTATGTGTGACACTTTGCAGCGATCAGGCCCCTGCTGTGAGGTCGTTGATCGCTGCAAAGTGTTCTGGACCATTTTTTGGTCGTTGGCCTCCCGCTGGCCAGCACACATCACTGTGTGTGACCAGCGGGACCAACGATCAGGCTGGTATCCATGGTAAACATCGGGTTACTAGGGGCACGCGCGCACTTAGTAACCCGCTGTTTACTATGGATACCACTCTGCTACGGTGCGCGGGAGGTTACCGCTCACCTTAGCAGAGTCGTATCCATGATAAACATCGGGTTACTAAGTGCGCGTGTGCCCCTAGTAACCCGATGTTTATCATGAATACGACTCTGCTAAGGTGAACGGTAACCTCCCGCGCACGGTAGCAGAGTGGTATCCATGGTAAACAGCGGGTTACTAGGGGCACACGCGCACTTAGTAACCCGATGTTTATCATGGTTACGAGCCTGCTCCTGCTTCAGCAGCAGGCTGGTAACCGGGAGCAGGACATCGTGGAACGATTCTTTCCATGATATCGCTGCTCCCCTGATCGCTGGTGAGCCTGCCTGTTTGACAGCTCACCAGCGATGTATTAGCGACGCAGCAACGATCCCTGACAGGTCATATCGTTGTCGGGATCGCTGCTGCATCGCTTAGTGTGACGGGGCCTTAAGGCGCAGTCTCTTAAAATAAGGCGCAGTCTCTTAAAGTAAGGTGATGCCCTCAAGCATGAGAAGCACCACACAAGTTCTTTAACCGTGAATTTGGCCCTAGCGGGGGTCACCAGTTATTCCCGCTAGGCTGTGAGCCTCTTTCCGGATGAATTCAATTAAATCACGTTGTGCTACTTTAGCCCCAACCGTCCCCCTCCCAACCTGAGTACTTAAACCCAATTGTCCCCGGTACCGTGGGTGAGCAGTGGAAGTGACAGCCCTGCTCACGTATGCAGCTCCTCTCTGCTTGGCTGTTGGGGGCAGTCTCTCGAGCCTTGGATAGGGGTATCCAGGCCTCGTCTGTCGGCGGCCGACGTCGGGTTCCGCGAACTCACTAAGCACCGCGATCAGGTTCCTAGTATCCTCAGCAGGCACAGCACTCGAGTCACAACTGTGAGGGATCCGGAGCTCTTTTACCGGTGCCCGGCTGGAGCACCTCTCAGGCCTCTGGATTTGGACTGTCACGCGGGGTTTTTCAGGACGCAGGGAGCACGTCTGCTCCTCTCTGCTGCTTGGCGCCAAAGACCCCTCAGGTTTGGAGCGCTGGCCTCTTATCTCTCTGAACTCCTTCCTGGAAGTCACCTGATCGGGTCCAGCCTCTGAATCTGCCCTCCCTGCAACTTCCTTTGTATATTTTGGTTCCGCTTTACTGTCTCTGGCCAGTAGATGGCAGTCTTGCTCCATCCTTGAAACGTCATGTTGAAGTTCTTTTACATTCCTCCCTCCTTTTTGCTCGCCAGTCCTCGGGCTAGTGGACTCCTCGCAGAATTGATGTCTCCTTCCAGGCAGTGCAAGCTCAGACAGGAGTTGGGCACACTCCTGCGTTTTCTGTTGGATTCGAGACCAGATAAACTCTTCCTGAGCATACCGGTTAGGAGGAATTCCGGCATTAGCCCGCTCAGTTCTGCGGGGCTCTTCTTGCGGTGGAGACTCCGGGAGATCCGAGGAATCAACTACTGGGGATTGCAAATCATTTCCTGACTCATTCTGACTTCCACTTGGGAGTGGCACCAACGGTTCTGACGGGCCCAACTGCATTGTGGCCCATCCTTCTTCATCCCCCAAGGTTCCTGAATGTGGCACTTCAGCCAACACGTCTGAGGGCCCAGCCCTGTTACAGACTTCTGCTTCAGAGGAGCAAGGTCGCAACATATTACGGTGCAACACCCTGGATGTCGCGGCGTCATCCCCTTCGGGCCTAACCTCGTAGACGGGGTTGTCTGGGTGAACCTTCTTCACCACCCGATATGGTATTGCCTCCCAACGATGGTCCAGCTTACTCCCAAATCGTTTAGCCCTCACCAGCACTCGGTCTCCTGGCTGAAGCGATCCACCTGTGGTCGGGGGCCGAACTGCATGCTCTACTTCCTGAAACTTCTGAGCAACCAGTCTTCTCACGGTATGGAGTCGACGCTGGTGTTCTCGAATCCAGGTACTTGGGCTACTGCCCGGGCCGGGGTCTTCTGAGTCTAGCTCCAGTTCGGTGATTTCTCGGCCACTTGTTCCAAACAGCAACAAGTAGGGGGTGTAGCCGGTGGTTGCATGAACTCCATTATTATACACCCACACCAGCTCGGACACGAATTCGGGCCACTTCATCTTTTTGTCCGCTTCCAGTGTTCGCAACATTTGCAACAGGGTTCGGTTAAAGCGCTCGCATGCACCGTTCCCTTGCGGGTGGTAGGGCGTTGTCCGGGAACGGTCGATCCCATAGATGCGGTATAGCTCATCCATCACTCGTCCTTGGAAGCAGGCCCCCTGGTCAGAATGTATTCGCTTCGGGCACCCATAAATCCGGATGAAATCTTGACAGATGGCCTTGGCTGCGGCTTCTGCCGTCTGATCTTTAGTGGGCGTCACTACTGCAAACTTGGTGAAGTGATCAGTCATGACTAAACAGTGTCCATAACCGTTGTATGAAGTTCCTACCATCAAGTAGTCAATCATCAAGACTTCCAAGGGGGCAGAAGTTCGGATGGTCTGAATGGGAGCTCTTTGCTCCGGGGGCTTGTTCAACTCACACTGGTGACATGTTCGGCAGACCCCCTCGACTTCTTGTTGCAGTTGAGGCCAATACACCAGCCGTTGCAACCACCGGAAGGTCTTTTCTACTCCAAAGTGAGCACCTCTTCTATGAGCTTCTTGGGCTAGCTGTGTTACTAGCGCTCCTGGAACTACCACTTGCCAGGTAACATCAAACTCTCGAGGCAGCTGGATTCTTTGGCATAGCAAGCCGTCCTTCAGGAGGAGCCTCTCCCACTGGCCTAGGATTTGTAGGGTAGTTGGAAGTGAAGCGGCTCTGGTTTCCTGGTCGGGTCTCTGATTAAGGGCGACCCATTCTCTCAACTTTGCTAGCTCCGGGTCGGATTGCTGCAGATGTATCCATTCGTCTCTTGAACGTCCCAGAATCTGAGTGGGCCTCGGCTCCCCTCTGGTCTCTTGGGCGTCGACCACAGCAGCGGCGAACTGGCTGAAATCCGGGATCTCGTCGCCTTCGAGCTCCTCATCTCTGTCCTTCTTCGGCCCCGCCTGAGTGACCCGGGACAGGGCATCTGCATGTGTGTTAAGGGCCTTGGACCGATAGGCAATTTTATACTGGAATTTGGACATCCTTGCGACCCACCGCTGTTCTAACGCGCCCAGTTTGGCGTTCTCCAAGTGGGCCAAAGGGTTGTTATCTGTCCGCACTTGCACTTCTGACCCTGACAGGTACTCAGCAAACTTCTCGGTCATGGCCCACACCAGTGCCAGTAGCTCCAGCTTAAACTAACTGTTGTTGTCCGGATTCTTCTCCGTATCTCGGAGTGACCTGCTGGCATACGCGATCACTCGCTCTTTCCCTCCTTGTACTTGAGCCAGCACTGCTCCCAGCCCATGCAAGCTTCCATCAGTGTACAACATGAACGGCTGCGAAAAGTCAGCGTAGGCCAGAATCGGGGCATCTGTTAACGCCATTTTCAATGCTCGGAATGCCTCTTCTTGTCGTGGGCCCCACTGAATGGGCTGCCGCTTGGCTCCCCCGGCTGTTCCTCTCAGCAATTCATTGAGCGGGTTCGCAATCTTAGCGAAGTCTTTAATGAATCTGCGGTAGTATCCAGCGAGCCCCAGGAATGCCTTTAGTTCCCTTAGATTGGCGGGCGTGGGCCACTTCTGCACGGCAGCTACTTTCTCCGCAGTGGGGTGCACCCCTGCACTGGACACAGTGTGCCCCAGATATTCAATTTCTCGTTTGAAGAGACGAAACTTACGAGGCTTAATTTTCAGGCCGTGCCTTTGTAGCCGTTCTAACACTTGTTCCAATCGGCGGAGATGATCCTCAAACGTTGCGGAATAGATAATTATATCGTCCAGATATATTAATGTGGCTTCAAAGTTGAGGTCCCCCAAGCATCTTTCCATCAGCCGTTGGAAGGTTCCTGGCGCATTTGTTAGTCCGAACGGCATTCGATTGAACTCAAACAGGCCCATAGGGAGAACAAAAGCTGTCTTCGGACGATCCTTCTCAGCTACTGGGACCTGCCAATAGCCACTGACCAGGTCGAGGGAGGAGAAGAATTTGGCGCTCCCTAGTGCAGATAGAGACTCTTCGATTCGGGGGAGTGGATAGGAGTCCCGTACTGTACAGGCATTCAGCTTCCGATAGTCTACGCAGAATCTCAGGGTGCCGTCCTTCTTTCGGACCAGCACGATTGGAGCCGCCCAGGGGCTCTGGCTTTCACGGATCACACCGTTCCGCAATATGTGGGCCAACAGCTCTTTCACCTCCTGGTACATTTGAGGCGGGATCTGCCGATATCTCTCTCGGATGGGAGCAGTATTTCCGGTGGGTATTTCGTGCTGAATGTCCCAAGTGCACCCGAAATCATCTTCATGCTGTGCAAACACTCCCTGATATCGCTGAAGAAGTTGTTAGATCTGCCTTACTTGTCCAGCAGAAAACTCAGTCAGGTTAGCTTCCATTTCTTCCAGGAGGTGGCGTCCAGCCAACGGTTCTCTTCCATGTTCCTGGCTATTGAGGGACACCTCTAGGGTCCATGGTTTTCCTTCCACAGGTGCCAGCCCTATAGCGTCAGCTCTAGTAAGGGCCACCGGCATTACGCACACTCGCGCCGCCTCTTGTCGGGGCAACAACTGTAAACTGGTGCCACTTAAATTGATGCAGCGCACGGGTACTCGACCGTGCCGCACGGTGGCCAGAGTTCGAGCAATCAGGAGTCCAGAGGGCGCTTCTTCTCCCTCCATTGGTTCAACTTGAATGTCCACGCCCTCTAAGGACACATGTGCCAGCTCCGGCAAAGTGAGTACAGTCTGTCCCACCGGCAGTGTCATTGTGGCTTCGGGCGGTATCGATACCTTACCAAGGTACTGGGAGGTAGTGGACAACTTTTGAATCTGACTGACCCGCACGAGGTGCTGGAACACTCTCTTGTTAGCTGGGTCTCGAGTGGCGCGGGTTCAGTTGTTTTTGCTACAGCCCTCAGCCAGGAACTGTCCGACTTCTTTCAGCACATTCAGGGTTACAATGGGCCCATCGCCTCCGGGCCCGGTGGTCAGTACAATCCCTTTTCGACCGAGGTCCTTTCCACATGCCCGCACGGACATCCATACTACTCCCGCTACTGGGATAGGTAGATGATTAGCCGCCACCAGTTTGACAGTGGGCTCCCGGCAGGAACGAGCGACTTCAGGAAAGTGACTTTGGAAGTACGTCTCAGGCATAGTGGTCACTTGAGACCTGGTGTCCATCAAACAGCGGATCCGCTGCCCATTGAATTCAGCCCAGATAATGGGCCTCTCGGAGACAATGTCTTCAGAGCTCCCTCTTCTACTCTCTGAAGCTCGAGACCCCACGGTATGCTCCACAACCGTGGGGCATTTTAGTTTAACGGCTGTCCCCTCCTCCTCCTTTCTCGGTTGGGACAGTCTTTGGAGATATGCCCCCTACCTCCGCAGGTCCAGCACTCCGGTCCTCGTTCTGCCGATAGGTCGGGTACATGTCGTGCTGGGGCCGGATAGGAACGTCTTTCTCGTTCTGGTCTCCGTCCGCGTTGAGCAGTACGGTCCGTCGGCAAGGGGGCAGTAGGAGTCTTCCTAATAGAATTCAGCTCACCCCGAATGTCTCGAATTTCCTGACGTATTTCCCGTACCCAATCAGGCTCTTGGTTGGTGAATCCAGGAGAAATTGCCTCATGACTTCTAACTGTGGCTTTGAGAACAGGAACGTCTCTCTCCAGGACTCTAGCTTCAGCCCCTACCTCCAGGAAGCCCATATCAGGGCTCAATCGCAGCCTCTCCTTCAAGATCTGCCTCAGGGAAGGGTCTTTCAAGCCAGCAATCAGTTGGTCACGCAACACCTCATCCAATGGTCCCAGTCCTCGGTTCCCATCTCGAGTTTTCTTAGTGATATGGGCCGTCACTTCCTGTAATGCATTAACATACTGATTCACTGTCTCATTTTCCCCTTGGACCCGC
Source organism: Phyllobates terribilis (assembly GCF_046119375.1). Lineage (NCBI taxonomy): Eukaryota > Metazoa > Chordata > Amphibia > Anura > Dendrobatidae > Phyllobates > Phyllobates terribilis. Next base: position 797,447,312 of record NW_027362761.1, read on the forward strand.
TGAAACAACCGTAAGCGCAAGTGTCCCAAATCTGTAGTGTCACCGTGCATGTCCTCTAGATTTTTTATCACTTTATCGACGGTGTCACGGTCCCCAGGTGGGCGGTACATCACAGTCTGTCGGGCCTCTCCATCAAGGGTTAGGAGGGCCAGCTCCGCCTGGGCTAGAGGGTCAAGGGGATACATACGTAGCATACTTCTCAGTCTTTCTGCCCAGTCCCAAAGTGACATGCCATCCCCTGTAAACTTGGGAAGATGGCTGAACATAGCCCCCAGGGGTATATGGCTCCGGCCGGACCCAGCCACAGACTGATCCGCCATCTCTGCGTCTGAATGTTGCATCCTGCCGACTACGCCAAATGTAATGCAGGTACCGGAATGCAAAGCACAGAGACACAAGGCGAGAACAGTCAGAGATGTTTGTAAACAGTTTTATACAACAGGTATACTGAAACAAGGGATTAGCAACAAGGGTAATGAACAGTGGTTTGAAATATCAGAAAAATACGAAATTTCTCAAAGTAAGGTGCAGTCTCTTAAAATAAGGCGCAGTCTCTTAAAGTAAGGTGATGCCCTCAAGCATGAGAAGCACCACACAAGTTCTTTAACCGTGAATTTGGCCCTAGCGGGGGTCACCGGTTATTCCCGCTAGGCCGTGAGTCTCTTTCCGGATGAATTCTATTAAATCACGTTGTGCTACTTTAGCCCCAACCGTCCCCCTCCCAACCTGAGTACTTAAACCCAATTGTCCCCGGTACCGTGGGTGAGCAGTGGAAGAGACGGCCCTGCTCACGTATGCATCTCCTCTCTGCTTGGCTGTTGGGGGCAGTCTCTCGAGCCTTGGATAGGGGTATCCAGGCCTCGTCTGTCGGCGGCCGACGTCGGGTTCCGCGAGCTCACTAAGCACCGCGATCAGGTTCCTAGTATCCTCAGCAGGCACAGCACTTGAGTCACAACTGTGAGGGATCCGGAGCTCTTTTACCGGTGCCCGGCTGGAGCACCTCTCAGGCCTCTGGATTTGGACTGTCATGCGGGGTTTCTCAGGACGCAGGGAGCACGTCTCCCCCTCTCTGCTGCTTGGCGCCAAAGACCCCTCAGGTTTGGAGCGCTGGCCTCTTATCTCTCTGAACTCCTTCCTGGAAGTCACCTGATCGGGTCCAGCCTCTGAATCTGCCCTACCTGCAACTTCCTTTGTATATTTTGGTTCCGCTTTACTGTCTCTGGCCAGTAGATGGCAGTCTTGCTCCATCCTTGAAACGTCATGTTGAAATTCTTTTACAAGGTTTTTTGCTCGTTCTACACACTATGGCTTCAGTATTACTATCCATTTGTCCTGGACTATCTATATATTTACTGTTCCTGTCAGCCCCGGGGATTTCCCGTCCAGTCTCGGAGTGCACCCCGGATCCGTTACCTTCCCTTCATGAGGTTCCATGTCCATCGTCCCTTGTACGCCAGAGGATAAGGAACTCTTTGTAGTACCTGACCAAGCTTTGAGCTCCGGACATTGCAGGAATGTCTGCAAGAGATTACAGTAAGGCTTCCCACTGCCGCGAATGATAGATGCTTGCCCACTGCAACTTAAACTTGAACTTGGTTACTGTACTTCCCTATCTGATCTGCTATCATGAAGTAGTCCCTTTTTTTACTAGGGCATGTCCCTTCCACTGGGGGCCAGTCCTAAACCTTAACTATGTCTTTCCCTATGCCTGTAGCTGACAGATATACTTTTACAAACACTATGCATTGCATTTGCATACATTAAACATATTACATTTATACTGCTTAAGAAAGTTTATCTTATCCTATGGTAAACTACCTTATGTCCTAAAACCTAACCTATGCTTTTTATCACTTCTCTTATGCTTCACACTTCCTATATTCCTACGAGACCCTAAGCCTATTATTCCAACAATACTTGTTCCCCATGATACATTAACCAGGTTACACCTATAACACTTATCACACTCTATACATTATACATTACAGAATATATCTAAAACTGCATGACACTATTCACATTATAATATACAGCACAGCTCGACTGGTGTCTTCAATGGCAGGAACACAATAGTACCGTCCACCACTTGCATATCCGTACAAAACAGATGCTATATTATATCTTTGTATGGCATCCAATTTTTTTTTATCACACCATAGACTTGAATGGGTTAGTGTCATCCAATTTATAGAAGAAACTAGTGTATAATGCAATTTTTTTCACACTTAAATTTGGCCAGTAAAAAGATTTGGTCATTTGCACTGCCCCGTTGAATAACATTGGTTCGAGTGATGTGAATGAGCCTTATAACTGAATTATCGTGAGCGCAATAAATGGATTCTTGGAAGACAAACCATTTACACCAATTAATTCATTAAGACCAAGTCAATTTGTTACAAAATGGCCAAGAATAGGCATGAGCGGACTCATGGAAGTTCGGGTTCTGGTACCTGACCGAACTTTAGCCCAAAGTCAATGGGGACTCTATATCTCTCTTTATCTCTCTCTCTCACCTCCCAGACGTCCCAGTAACTCAGAACATTAAAACGAACTCCCAGAAGAAGTCTGTGTTCAGAGTTTAGCACCGGACACTAACTGTTCGGTAACTCCAAAGTTTTAAGTTCGGGTTCGCACATCACCATCTCTAGTCAAGAACACAGCAGACAGATACATATCTGCCTTATGATCTGGGTTACACTGATTGGGAAGAATCACTTACACTTAGGCATCCTCACAACTATTTTGTGCTGTGCAAATGCATTGAAAATTAAAAATTAAATAACTTTTAGGGCTTGTATTTTACGCACAGTTTTGCTTCTGAAAAAACGTAGAGTGTTTTACAGTACCAGCAAAGTGAATGAGATTTCTGAAATCTATATAAGACAATCACATTCACATTCATTATGTTATGTTGTAACAATGCCATACTGAGATCTTTGGCAGGCCGATAATTGACTAGTGGAGAAAATTCTCTGTGTAACCTCAGTTTTAGGGCTTGCACACACTAGCGTATAAATTGGAGTGCAATGAGAAAAAAAAAGATATTGCACTCGTACCAATGTTATTCAATGAGGCAGTGCAGATCTGCATATTTTTCTCAGCTGTATTGGACATGAGAAAAATGCTATTTCTCTCCGAAACTGGACAGTGCGAGAAAAAAATCGGATGTCATACGTCCGACCATCAGTATAGCATCCCATTTTCCCAGCTACATTAAAAGTCTTAGTCCCCTTTCCACAGATACCTGGAAAAGCAGTTGGTGGTGGTGGGTATGTTCTGCCTACACCTGTGTAAAGTGTTCACATTGTGTCAGGCCACAAGGAGCTAAAATATATTTGGCTGCCCTGAGCTGTGATATTAAGGAGGCTGAGCCCACTCTCAGACTGCAGATGCAGTAGATGGTGGACAGGACTCAGGAATTCCTGACTGCATAGCACTGAATACTGTTTTATACTAATCTTTATTATCTTGGTGGCTGCGTATTCATAGTAACATAGTGACAGTGAGTATAAGGCTGTGTGCCCACGTAGCGTTTTACAAGCGTTTTTGATGCGGAATTTCCGCAGCGGAAACGCTTGTAAAACGCTTGGTAACCCGCACCCCATGATCCCCAATGGGTTTCCTTAACTTCTATGCACATGCTGCGGATTTTTCCGCAGCGTTTATGCCGCGTTCAAAAATCCGCAGCATGTCATTTAATTTTGCGTTTCCGCAAGCGGAATTGCCTTTGTTCAATGCATAAAAAACGCAAGGCAATTCCGCATGTGGAAAACGCGTGATAAACGCGCGAAAAAAGCGCGATAAACGCATGCGGAATTCTGCATGCGTTTTTCCGGGAGAGGACTTGCATTTATGCAGCAGAAATTTTCTGCTTCATAAATGCAACGTGGGCACATAGCCTAAGGCTATGTTCAAACATGTTGAGTTTTTTCAGCGTCACAAATCTGCAGCAAAACCCAACTCTGGCAGGAAATCAGCTGCGTCAAAAACGCAGGTTTTGCTGTGTTTTTTCAGCGTTTTTTTCCACTGTCCTTCTGTCTCTATGCATGTACATAAAGTTCTGTGAAAAAAAATAATCTCATTCTGGTTTTGGCATAGTGGGGGAGGTGAATTGTGTTCAGGAACACTGGCAAAGCATTGAGTTTGTATGACACTATTTACTTTCACACTATGTGGTCTGCCATTCAGTTGCACGCCTCACTGGGACACAGGAATTGTTCAATCTCACACATAGCTCAGCTAATGTTTACGATTCTACACATCACTAATTAAATTAAACTCTCCTAATACAAACAACCATCTCAGTGACCAAGACAACATGGTAAAATCACTAAAATAAATGATATAGGGAAAATATATATTCTTGTACCGTGTTAGCCAGTAGATAGAAAAATATTTAGATTTGAGAGTCCTCAGTGGTTGATACCTTAGCCATTAAAAGGTATCAACCACTGAGGACTCTCAAATCTAAATATTTTTCTAAAATAAATGAGTTTCACATACTGCTGTACTTGCTTATTTTCACTAAAAATGCAACAAAACCTGATAGCTATGTTCACACATCATGGTTTTTTTCAGCGTTTTATCATTACACTTTACTTTCAATGAGTAAAAAACGCTGAAAAAACCCTGAAAAAACGCTGAAAGAAGGACATGCTCTATTTTCCAAAAACCCAACCAAGGCACAAAATACACAACAAAAAAAACAAGATGTGTGAACAGAGAATTCTGGTTTCTCATAGACTTTGCTGGTACTGCAAAACGCAGCTGAAAATTTGCATAAAATTCTGTAGCAAAAAACGCTGAAAAACCCAACATGTTTGAAAATAGCCTAAAGAAGTATTGAGTGCTCTCCAGGGGAAAGATGCACTAATATGGGAAAATATGCCCTCCATGTGCATGAGACATCCACCTTCTCTCCTTGCTAGCTATTAAAGATATGTGAATCTAAATTTGCAAAATTCACTTAATTTTTCCCCATAAAATTGATTTGCAGTGAATTGCAGTACTGCAAAGCCATCAATTGCCCTGAAAAGACAAGAAAAACACTCTGAGGTCTCCTAGGACTATATTTAACCCCTTTCAAGCTTTAATGCAAGCACAGCCATAGTAATGTCAAAGTGACATCAACATATATGGCTACGGGTAAGCGGATGGTAATTGTTCTTCACTGCTGTCCTGTCACACACACTATCTTTACAGTTTCTTAACTTTTTATGGTTCTATCTCCCCATCTATATCTAAGCTATGAGCTGTAATGTCCTCTCACTAAGAAGATTCACCACAACATGGTTGCTGCATTTCCTGTTTCTGCTTTTATACAGGCTATGATAGTCCTTGCTGATTGGCTGTGCTATACCTTGTGATGTTATAGTTGCTAGGCATTATGAGGAAAACCTGCCTGGCTGTACCCGAGGTAATGTGAACCTTCTCCGGCTGAAGCAATCTTCTGCATTGTGGAAAATAGTAGCTGTCATTTCTTGTGATTCGCACCAAGAGAATCTTAAATTGTTTGAATTCACAGGGTCCAGCAAATTTCCAAAATTCAATAAAAATTAGATTTGCATGAAATAGATTTGGTCATTTTTACTAGGTATGCCTTTGATTAGAAGTAAACTGTGTGTACAATTTGAACTATAGAGATACTCACTTCTTCTTTATTCATATACTTGCAGGTATTTTTGAAATATTTAAATTTTGCCTCATTAAATCTGAAAATTTATCACTTGAGCTATCTACATAATTGTGAAACACGACGAGGACAGGTAAAGAGGTTACACAACCAAACGTTTAGAAACAAAGAAAATCTATCACTATCTTTCTATCTATCTCTCTATCTATCTAGCGTTGAAACCAGAAGTTTACATACACGATATAAAAAGTCACATTATGCATGTTTTTCTCAATATCTCACATGAAGTCAGAATAAACCTTTCACGTTTTAGGTCACTTAGGATTACCATTATTTTTAATATTTGCCAAATGCCAGAATAATGCGAGAGAGAGAATGTTTTAAGGAATTTTTATTACTTACTGCAAAGTCAAAAGTTTACATACATTTCATTAGTATTTGGTACCATTGACCTTAAACTGAATGACTTGGGTCAACCGTTTGGGATATCCTTCCACAAGCTTCTCACAATAGTTCTGGTTTCAACTGTATCTATCCGTCTATAATCTATCTATCTGTCTGATTATCCATCTAATCAACCATTTGTATGTTCTACCGTTATGAAACCTTATTGCACAAATGTGAAGTAATTCCATTATAAGGAACATATTTCTATATTGTCCAGGTACTGCTGTGGTCAGCGAACAAAGTGTTTGAAGAGCTCACAGACATTGAGAGACAATTCCACAAGGCCTTCTATACTGTGAGAGCATACCTAAACTGTGATAGATATTCAGTTGGCCTTCTGGATATGACAAAAGAAAAGGTATTGAATCAGTCACAAACATTTAGTTGTAATTTCCAGATTTTAGTATCTCATTTGCATGTGATCACAGTACGTCTTTTAAAGATCACTTGTCTCCACTCCTGACATGTCTCTCTTAGTATTTTGATAAATTACCAAGGCATTTACATAGTAACGCAAGTTGAAAAAAGACCCAGGTCCGTCAAGTTCTACCTTCCTCCACCAATTGTACATTTTGTCACTAATTTAACTATAACCCACAATGACATGTGCATCGAGGATATCATCAAGCCCTTTTTTAAAAGCTGTTATAGTGTCTGCCATCACTACCTCTTGTGGTCGGCATTCCACAGTCTGACTGCTCTGACTAAAGAACCTGTCACGGTTCCACCCTTCACTGCGTCTGGGATGCAGTTACTGATGGCTCAGCCATTCAATCTTGTACAGGAGCGTGCTGGAGCTGTCAGTACTGTGATTGACAGCTCGACCGTCCAATCTGGTACAGGGGCGTGCAATAGCTCAGTGTAGTGATTGACAGCTCGGCTGTCCAATCTGAGACTGGGAGGCACTGGCTATCTTCAGGTGTTCATTATCCCAGGTGAATGCCTGGCTACTTAACTGAGCTGTTTCCCCCAGATCTCTGCCAGACATACATTCAGCTAGTGTGTGTGGTTTGTTCTTTGTGCCTTGTTCTGTTTACTGATCTTCTGCTGCCTGACCTTGGACCTTGTTCTGACCATCCATCTGTTTAACCCCTTCTGCTCTGATCTGCTGTCCTCCTGGAATTCTGACCAACGGTATATTACCTGACTACGCCTTTGCCTTTTCCCTCTATTTATGACGTACCCTTCTGGCTTTGACTTTGGACTCCTTGACTATCCTGTCTCACGGTCTGGCCATGAAAAGTGACTCAGCGTCACAGAACCCTTTCCGGTTTAGGTGCCGGAATCGTCTTTCTTCCCCTTGTCCTTACGGTTGCACTTAAAGTGAATTTATTATGCAAAGAAGGATGAGAGTCACATCTCATTTAAATAATTGTCTAAAACTGACACAGAATTCTTGAAAAATGTTTCAATACTCTCGGATCTTGTTCACATTGGTATTCTGCAATATCAAGAACATGTATCAAAGAGGTGAAGAAAATTACAAATAAAATAAACATCTTTTTACAGTTATAAACACAAAATACACATGGACAATGCTAAGGTCAGGATTAATAGATGAAGACGCACTTACAAGTAAAATATTAAAAAATATCATAAAGGTGTAGTTGAAAACATCCCTCAAGTGATACAGTCATAAGATATACAGTACAGACCAAAAGTTTGGACACACCTTCTCATTTAAAGATTTTTTAAAATTTTCTTGACTATGGAAATTGTACATTCACACTGATGGCATCAAAACTATGAATTAACACATGTGGAATTATATACTTAATAAAAAAGTGTGAAACAACTGAAAATATGTCTTATATTCTAGTTTCTTCAAAGTAGCCACCTTTTGCTTTGATGACTGCTTTGCACACTCTTGGCATTCTCTTGATGAGCTTCAAGAGGTAGTCACCGGAAATGGTTTTCACTTCACAGGTGTGCCCTGTCAGGTTTAATAAGTGGGATTTCTTGCCTTATAAATGGGGTTGGTACCATCAGTTGTGTTGTGCAGAAGTCTGGTGGATACACAGCTGATAGTCCTACTGAATAGACTGTGAGAATTTGTATTATGGCAAGAAAAAAGCAGCTAAGTAAAAACGAGTGGCCATCATTACTTTAAGAAATGAAGGTCAGTCAGTCCGAAAAATTGGGAAAACTTTGAAAGTGTCCCCAAGTACAGTTGCAAAAACCATCAAGCGCTACAAAGAAACTGGCTCACATGAGGACCGCCCCAGGAAAGGAAGACCAAGAGTCACCTCTACTTCTGATGATAAGTTTATCCGAGTCACCATCCTCAGAAATCACAGGTTAACAGCAGCTCAGATTAGAGACCAGGTCAATGCCACACAGAGTTCTAGCAGCAGACACATCTCTTCAACAACTGTTAAGAGGAGACTTTGTGCAGCAGGCCTTCATGGTAAAATAGCTGCTAGGAAACCACTGCTAAGGACAGGCAACAAGCAGAAGAGACTTGTTTGGGCTAAAGAACACAAGAAATGGACATTAGACCAGTGGAAATCTGTGCTTTGGTCTGATGAATCCAAATTTGAGATCTTTGGTTCCAACCAGCGTGTCTTTGTGCGACGCAGAAAAGGTGAACGGATGGACTCTACATGCCTGGTTCCCACTGTGAAGCATGGAGGAGGAGGTGTGATAGTGTGGGGGTGCTTTGCTGGTGACACTGTTGGAGATTTATTCAAAATTGAAGGCATACTAAACAGCATGGCTACCACAGCATCTTGTAGCGGCATGCTATTTTATCTGGTTTGCGTTTAGTTGGACCATCATTTATTTTTCAACAGGACAATGACCCCAAACACACCTCCAGGCTGTGTAAGGGCTATTTGACCAAGGAGGAGAGTGATGGAGTACTACGCCAGATGACCTGGCCTTCACAGTCACCAGACCTGAACCCAATCGAGATGGTTTGGGATGAGCTGGACCGCAGAGTGAAGGCAAAAGGGCCAACAAGTGCTAAGCATCTCTGGGAACTCCTTCAAGATTGTTGGAAGACCATTTCCGGTGGCTACCTCTTGAAGCTCATCAAGAGAATGCCAAGAGTGTGCAAAGCAGTCATCAAAGCAAAAGGTGGCTACTTTGAAGAACCTAGAATATAAGAAATATTTTCAGTTGTTTCACACTTTTTTGTTAAGTATATAATTCCACATGTGTTAATTCATAGTTTTGATGCCTTCAGTGTGAATGTACAATTTTCATAGTCATGAAAATACAGAAAAATGTTTAAATGAGAAGGTGTGTCCAAACTTTTGGTCTGTACTGTACATAAAAACCAAAGAAGACAGATCATATAACAAAACATATCAGAAGAGTAAAATAATTGAAAATAAAATTAGAGTAGACATGAAAATAATATAAAACACAAATAAATTGGAAAGTAATTAATGCAATGGACAGATAAGCTCATAAATGCACTAAAAGGCAGCTAGGTAAAAAAGAAAAGAAAAATAAGGGTAATAAAAAAAAGTAAAACAGTAATTATACAGAAAATAATGAAGCAGAAGATTATACAGGACAGAAAGGCAGAATAAACACAGCAATCAGCAGGGATGAATCCTACATATAAGGACCAACTATACCTGAATCAGACGTGTGAGAATGGAGCAAAGGTGCCGAGTACAGACAGCGTACACTCCATTTTTACTAGCTACCTTTTATGATGTGTTGTGTATTATTTTTATGTCTGCTCTAATTTTCACTCTCAGACATTGCAAAGAATAAAATTGATAATGACAGATTTATCTGTTTTTGATTAAATTGCAACCCCTAAAAAGATATAAAAGCAGTAAAATATCATATTTATCCCAAAATTGTACCAATTAAAATGACAGATCGCCCCATGAAAAACAAATCTCATATAGCTCCATTGTCAGAAAGATGAAAAATTATAGGTCTTAGAATATGGCAGAAAGAAAAAAAAAAAAGAAAACAATATATATATATATATATATATATATATATATATATATATATATATATATATATATATATATAAAATCATGTAACCATTTTTACTTCACAATGAACACAGCATTGTACAATGAATATACAACTAAAACCCTACAAAAACCAACTGATGAATTGAATATTTTTCAACATTCAAGCTTACTTAACATTTTCTCCATTTTTTCAGTACATTATACAGTAATGCAATTCACCCCTCAAAAAACAAGCCCTCATATGGCTATGTCAACAAAAAAAGTGGCTATCAGAAAAAGAGGAGGAAAAACTAAAATCTACATTTCCACCTTTTTTTCTATTAGGAATTCTTTGACCTTTGGCCTGTTCTGATGGGAGAAGTTCCTCCTTATTCTGGACCACGTACACCAGATGGAAGGGTAAGTTTACTGTGAGTTAACGGCAAGTTAACATGTGTGTGGGTGAAGGCCTGATGGAGCGGATGTGATTAAAAATCACTGCGACCATCCCATCCACTCCACCTGGCCTTATGTGGAACGTCCAAATGTGGGGTAAGCAATATATCATACCCTATAGAGTTAAACAATTAATTAATTCACCTTTGCTGTAAATATAAAATTCTCTTTTATCCATGCCAAACAAATCTATTTCTTTTAGTTAAACAACATTTATATTTGTGTATTTTTAGGAAATTGTATTCTACAAAGTTATTGATTACATACTGCACGGAAAAGAAGACATTAAAGTTATTCCGTAAGTGTATTTAGAGCATAAAATTAGAATATAAAGTATGGTACTTATAGAAAGTATTTACCCCCCCCCCCCTTAAAAACAGGTATAACTGTGTGAATTATAAGCTTCTATAGCAGCTCAGCAAAATGACTATTTGTTGTCAGTCCACTGCCTTTAAAGGATTTATACAGCGTTTTAAAAGACACGTAAAAAGTTTTGCATTTCAAACATTTTTGCTGGCTTTTTTTGGGGGGTGAGGGACAACATCTGCAAGGAGTTTGTATGTTCTCCCCGTGTTTGCGTGGGTTTCCTCTGGGTTCTGATAGGAAATCTAGATTGTGATCCCCAATAGGGACAGTGCAGATAATGTCTGTAAAGCGCTATGGAATTAATGGCACAATATAAATGAGAAAATAAATAAATATAGTCATGGCCAAAAGTTTTGAGACTGACACAATTTTTTCCTCCAAAATTTGCTATTTCAGTGTTTTTAGATATCTTAAGGCTCATTCACATATCAGTTTGACATATGAGTGCTATACGTTTTTTCACAGATAGCATTCATACCTATGATAGTCTATGGGGCTGTTTACATGTTCGTGATTTTTTGCAGACCAAGTGGTCCATACAAAATCATGGAGACATATCCGATATTTATCCAAGTCAAACTCGGCAATGAAAGTCTATGGGTCTATGTCACTGACTGACAGGAGAAAGTGGAAAAACTTTTTATTTTTTCCTCATCAGTGAAAAAAACTGGTGAAACTCTGATGGCACTTGGTTCGTTATTCATACTTAAAAATAACTGACGTGGTTTTCATGGATAGCTCTTACCTATAATATTCTATGCCGTTGTGCACATATCCGATTTTTTTCCGAGTGGTCCATGGAAAATATTAGAGACATGTCCATGACATTCGAGTGTGGTTAGATTTTCACGGACTGTCAGAAAGGTGGACAACATTTCTTTTTCTCTCTACGTACGCCAAAAACGGATGACACTCGGACCACACTCTGATCAAATTTTGATCAAAATAATCAGTCCTTTTTTCTCGTGCGTGGAAAATACTGACATCTGAATGAGGCTTTAGTCAGATGTTTCTATGGTTACTGAAGTACAATTATACGCATTTCATAAGATTTAAAACTTTTATCAGTGTTTGCAGTTTCTCACAATTTCATTGTTTTTGTTTGTTTACTCGCTTTTTGAGGATGTACAAAATTAAAAACACAGAAATTGTGGTAAACCCCAAGCATTGATTAGACAAGAATTGGTTGCCATTAGTCAGGATTTGGCCCAGAAGATGATATGTAGAAGCCAGGCAGAATTGCAGAAGTCTCGAAAAATAAGGGTCAACACTGTAAATAATGAGTTGTTACATAAACTTGATGTATTTGTAAATAAAACTTTAAAAACTTATTACCTACTTATAATTGTACTCCAGTAACCATAGAAACATATGACTAAGAGGTCTGTAAGAGAAGGTGATGGTACCCCTGAAGAGCCCCTGAGTGATGTGGCATTAGTGAGAAAAGATTGCCATCTGCTGTCTAGACGAAACCATGTGGAACTAACCGGCACCAGAAGAATTGCAGGGGGAGTGAGTTCATGTGCGGAACCCAGTCAGCTACCTTGGATGACGGAGTTCCCAGATATAAAAGTGCTGGAGAGGAGCATTGTGAATGTGTCTCAGAGATGACGCTTCAGAGGAGAGCATGCGCCAGCAAGGTGCTGGTCGCTGTGAGACAGAGCTCAGATGACGCCCAGTGAGATCCAAAGAGCAGACCAGCCCCGGTCAAGACCCAGAGCCCAGACTGTGCAGAACAAAATCAAAATCTTCACCCTACGCTGGTCAAGATCCAGAGCCCAGATGATGCCCGTCGAGAGCTGGGACCTAGCCTTCTCTCTCTCAGGCCTAGGAGATACCCGCCGTCTGTCAAGCACCAAAGATCCGAGAGGAGACGTCGACCAGAGGAGGATGCCTGTGGTTACAGAAGGAAGACACGAGTGAGCCACGTCACTTCCAGCAATAACGTACAGTACAGGGGTCGGCGTGGGTTAGGACAAAAAGTAGGATGGGGGCCGGTTGGAACACAAGAAGCTCAACGTTCCTTGATAGACTTTGTTAGATGGACTTGCGGCTTAAGGGGAAAACCCAGCAACCCCAGCTATGGCCATTGCTGCAGGAAGAGCTAACTTAGTAGCTCCCCAGGATTGAGTGTACCACCTTTGTAGGAAGTGTCGCGCCCCCGGGGGCCTTACTGTTTGGGGACAGTATATATATATATCACGGTGGCTGGCCCAGGGCGGACAGTGCAAAAAAGGGGTAGCGATTATTAATAAAGTTCGGAGAAATTCGTGACGCCACCTGTGGTGTCTGGTGAAGGTCACCAGCGCTGCAGCAGTCCTCTGAGGCAGGTGACAACGCAGCTAAAGATGGTACAGCTCCCCACAGGTGGAGCGGGCCTCAGGGCAGTGTAGATAGATAGATGGTGGAATGGTGTGCTGGGCGTTGTTGTGCAGGTAGAGAACGCAGCAGAAGTAACGGACAGAGACAGGGGGTTTTGCTTCGTTACCTTTACTGGTACAGCTGGTAGATACGGTCCAGGGTACTCTAGGTGAAGGGCGCACTTTTGGACTCCTCCCCACGGAGCAGGTATAAGGCCTCCTGATCCGTGTCTGCCTCTGTGTAAGCTCCTGGCCAGCCTGCAACTGTGCCTAGCTTATGTGTCTTGCTTTTTACTCCACCTGTTGCTCTGAAGTAGGACCTCCGGTTGGTAACCACTTTCCCTGGACGTCGGGGCCTTCGTGGTTCCTGGTCCTGTATGTGTCTAGCTTCAGGTTTGCCAGGGACTTGTAGTCCTCCTGGGATTACGGTTAACCCTACTGGGTGTAAAGGGTCCCTGTAGGCTCGGACCCGGTGTCCGGTAGATATACTGGGGTGAGCCTGGTATGCTCCTCTGCCCCCTTTATGACTCCTTTCTTCCACTCGCCTTCGGCCACGCTTGGGGCCCTCACTAGGCTTCAGGGCTGCTGGAGGCCTAGCTTGCCTCACACAGCAGCCTGCGTGCTCCTCTCTGAACACTAACTTTAGACTGAACTAAACTAACTAACTGAGCTGCCTGGCTCCACCTTCCCTTTATATATCCCTATCCGGGTTCCCTCTGCTGGTATGAGGTGGAAGGTGGAGATGTTTGCATGTAGTGAGGGCCTCTTGTGGAGAAATCCGTCCGTGCAGCCTTCTGGGTTCTGTGGCACCATGCGCAGCAGGGCGCCACAGAAGGACACAAGTATAATCCCTAAGAGACTTTTCTGTTATTTAAGTTGGATGCTAGAATCCATTGTATGTTAATCGTCATATGGTTTACTGCTGTTAACACTGTTTCATATTATTAACTGTTCCTCGACCACTGTAAATTACCGCCATATCAGAAGGAAATAAATAGTTAATTGACTGTTAGGCTATGTGCACACGTAGCATTTTTTATGCGTTTTCACTGCGGTTTTTCGGTGCGGAAATGCAGTGAAAGCGCTTGCTAATCGGTCTGCCAGCTATTGCAATGGTAATCTTGGTGTGCTGTGCACATGATGCAGAAATTTCCGCTCGGGATTACCATTGCGGAAAAAACCACAGCATGTCAATTGTGCGTGTGTTTCCGACTCCTATTTGCCCCCATTGACTTTAACTGAACTGCAGCAAATCCATAGGTATAATGTTTATACCTGCGGATTTGTTGCATTTCAATTAAAGCCAATGGGCGGTGAAACGCTGTGGAAATGACTCGCCCCCTGGGCCGTGGGGTACCCGGAACCGGGCCTTCTATGCGATGCTGGGGGTAGTAGTGGCAACCCGATCCCGTGGCTCAGGGTGGTCAGACCAAATTGTGGCAGTCTATTTATCAGTGTTTTGAATGTCCGACTACGCCACCCGTGGATTGCGGTCAGAGATAACCGCCGCTGCGAGGCAGACCACTGAGGCTGGTGTTGGTGTGCAGCACAGGGGTAGGACAACTCCCCACGGAAAGAGTGTAGCCTCAGGGCAGTGTAGGTGAATGCTGGGGGTGATAGTGCAGGCCGCAATAGTAAGAGTTCAGAGTCCGCTTCAAACAGTCCAGGGTCTTTATTGCAGATGTTATTACTGACCCAACAGGAGTACCGGTTAGGAATGGGCCTGGGTATCTGAGAGCATTCGGGTGAGCCCCACTGGTCAGGGTGAGTGTGTAGGCCTACAGTTCTCTCTCTATGCTCTTGCTGACTATCCCCCTTTTCGTGGTGTAATAGCCCACGTCCCTGAGCTGTCCGTGTACTTTGCCTGTATGGCTTGCAACTCGGGCCTTGGGTACCTTTTACTTCTCCTTGCTGTACTGGTCCCTTATGTGTGGCGGAGCCTCCAGGCTTCTTAGGCCAAGGGACCTGAAATCCCTCGTGGGTTGGTTCTCTGCTGCTGGGCTTGCAACCCTGACAGCCTCGGACCCCAATGTCCGGTGGTGTACTTCTCTCAGCCAGGACCGGCTCTCGTTGCCTCTGTCCCTGGCTCGCAGTCTCTCCTCTACCTCATGGACTCCTCAGCTGCTGCTGACCTGTCCCTCTTCTCTGAGAACCCTTCTGGACACTTCAGAAGTGGGTTCTGGTCTCTCTAACCCTGCCCCAGTTCCAGCTTTTATAGGGGCAGCCTGCTCCCCCTACTGGCCTGGGACAGGAGGTGCTGCATGCTAATATTCCCTGACCAGGGAACCTCCCTCCTGCTCTCAGACACAGCCTTTAATATTTGTGGCATCCAGGCCTGGGGTGATACATTCCCCCCCTAGTAAAATTTAGTACTCCGGGACTAAGCCTTTTTGGCCAACAACAAACAGGGTATAAACAATAACATAACATATTTACAAGCACATTTTGTCCTTAAGGTCACGGCGCTTCCGTGACCGGGTGTCCATATCACCCAACAAGGTGAAGTTTTCCACAGTGTGGGGACCTGTCCCTATAAATCCTGGCCTTGGGCGTGGCGGCAAGGTTAGAGCTAACTACTTTGGACCACATGGGAGCCACGCCGGACAGGTTTTTCTTCTGTGGCCATCTTCACAAGAGGGCACCACGTGCAACTATCTACAAGACAGTTACGGCCATTCAGTGTCCATGACCTGTCAGTCCATTGAACTGGAAAAACTGGAAAAACATTATTAATTATCAGGTAACAACTATAAAACAATAACTACATACTTTATATTTAGATTTTCCAGCAAGCTGGTATTTGACCCCTAGTGCTCCGGGTTGACCTGCGTAACCCACTGTCTGGTGGTGGTCTAACCTGGCTTTCCCCACTAGCATTTAGGGTACAGCTACTAGCTGGGTTTACAGGCAGGGCAGGCAGCTGTCTGCGGGTCCTTTGGTTTACCGCAGGCATGGCAGGCTCACTGTCAGCAGAGGGTTGACTCTCCTGGGCTGCTAGCATGGGTTCTTCTGCCTCTGGGGCTGCTTGTTCCTCTTGTTCTTCCTGCTCTCCTGTAGGCTCCTGCTGGGTAGGTTGAAGGAAGTGTAGGACGGGTACCACTATGGCATCGTTTATCCGAGTCCAGGACCGGGGGAACTCTCCAAGAACAGTGCTGACCATCTCTTCCTTGTCCACTGCGGGCACAAGGTCATCTTGATCTTCACTTGGACTCTGCAGTTGCTCGGGGCACCATTTTAGGTGGTCTCTGGAGACAGTGCTAGTGGTTTCTCCTCCATCCTTGGTAATTACACATACCTTCGGGTTGTCGTGGTTGGACGGCAGTACTGTGCACAGGTCGCTCTCCCACTGGTCATCTAACTTGTGAAGCCTTCTCTTCCGCTTCAGGACCTGCTCACCAGGTTCCAGGGGACCAGCAGGGGCGTGTTGGTTGAAGAGCCTCTCTTGTTTTTCTCTCGCTTGAGCCAGACTCCTCTCCACACTCTCCTGTACCTTCTTGTACTGTAGCCGCCATTCCGTATCCCAGTCCGCATCTGGGGAGGTGTCCTCGGGTGTCAGGACTCCCATCTCCAGGTCCATAGGCAGCTTACCTGGTCTTGCTCGCATCAGGTAAGCCGGGGTGCAATTTGTAGCATTCACCGGGATATGATTGTATAAGTCTATCAGGTCTGGCAGCTTCTCCGGCCACAGGCTGCGTTCTTCCAGGGGCAACGTCTTGAGGAGATCAATGACGATATTATTCATTTTCTCACACAGCCCGTTGGTTTGCGGGTGGTAAGGCGTTGTCCGAATCTTCCTACAGCAGTAGAGGTTGCAGAACTCCTGGAAGACTTCCGCCTCAAACGCTGGACCTTGATCTGTCAAGACCTGTTTCAGATACCCGTGTGGACGGCAGAAGTGTTGTTGGAAGGCTCTGGCTGCTGTTTGGGCTGTCAAGTCTTTAACCGGGACCACCACCAAGAACCGGGAGTAATGGTCCACAATCGTGAGGGCATAGATGTAGCCGGACCGGCTTGGAGCCAACTTCACATGGTCCAGAGCTACCAGCTCAAGAGGCTGCCTGGTGACGATGGGCCTCAAGGGTGTCTTCTGGCTGGTACGGTCGTTCCTTCTGAGGTGACATGGGCCGCAGTTCCTGCACCACTTCTCTATCGCCCCTCTCATACCGATCCAGTAGAACCGCTCTCTCAGTAGGAACTCCAGTTTCTTCCACCCAAAGTGTCCCACTCTGTCATGGTAGGCCTCCAGGACCATTGCTGCATCCCGTCTCGGGACCACTACCTGCCAGGTCAACTCGTGCGTCCGGTGGTTGACAAGCCTTCTGCACAGCTTACCTTTGCAGAGGAATAGCCTGCTTTTCTCCTTCCATAACTGCTTGGCTTCCTCTGGAGCGTCCGGGCCAGGGCTAGCGTCTGCCTGGGTTAACATGTCTTTCACCAGGCGAGTTGCAGGGTCACTATCTTGCGTTTCAGCCCAGCCGTGGTGGGGTAAGGGGTTGAACATGACGGTGGTTAGGTCTTTGTCTCTTACCCGGTGAGAATACTGATTGGCCCCATACCGGTGGAACGCAGGGAGCTCTACTTCCTCCAGCTCTTCCGAATCTTCTTCTCCTTCGGGTAGGTGGGGCATTCTTGATAGGGCGTCTGCATTGGCGTTGGTTCTGCCTGCCTGGTATTTGATTGTGAAGTCATAATTTGATAGCCGGGCCATCCACCGCTGTTCTAGGGCACCTAGTCTTGCATTGTCCAGGTGTGTCAACGGGTTGTTGTCTGTGTACACGGTGACCTTTGCAGAGGCCAGGTAATGTTTAAACCGTTCTGTTTCGGCCCACACCACTGCCAAGAATTCTAGCTTGAAGGAGCTGTAATTCTCCGGGTTTCTTTCAGTGGGCCTCAGCTTCCGGCTGGCGTACGCGATCACCCTTTCTCTGCCCTGTTGGTTCTGTGACAGTACGGCTCCCAGACCCACATTACTGGCGTCTGTGTGGAGGATAAAAGGCTGGCCATAATCGGGGTAGGCCAGGATCTCATCCCCCGTGAGGGCCATCTTCAACTGGCGGAAAGACTCCTCTTCCGGCTTGTCCCACTTGAAGGGTGGCTTGTGACTTCTGGATTTAGACTGACCTATCAGGAGGTCCTGCATTGGAGCTGCCATCTTAGTGAACCCGGGGATGAACCTTCGGTAGTAGCCTACCAACCCGAGGAATTGCCTCACTTCTTTGATGTTAGAGGGGCTTGGCCAGCTCTTGATGGCTGTAACTTTGTCGGGGTCGGGGGCTACTCCCTCAGCACTTACCACGTGCCCTAGGTACTGGACCTTCGGTTTTAATAGGTGACACTTTGAGGGCTTCACTTTCAGGCCATAGCCTGCCAGGGCTTCGAACACCTCAGCCAGGTGCTTTAGATGGTCCTCATAAGTCTTCGAATAGACAATCACGTCGTCCAGGTAATGTAGGACCATCTCGAAGTTTCGGTGCCCTAGACAGCATTCCATCAGCCCCTGGAAGGTCCCAGGTGCGTTGCAGAGCCCGAATGGCATACAGTTGAATTCACTTAATCCCATCGGGGTGGTGAAGGTGGTCTTCTCCTTGTCAGCCTCTGCCACAGGAACCTGCCAGTACCCGCTAGTAAGATCCAAAGTAGAGAAGAAGTTAGCTGATTTTAGTGCGGCTAAAGACTCCTCTATCCTAGGTAACGGGTACGCGTCTTTATGGGTGATACGATTGATTTGTCTATAGTCCACGCACATTCTCATGGTACCGTCTTTCTTTTTTACCAGAACCAAGGGGGCTGCCCAGGGGCTACAGCTGTCTCTAATGACCCTGGCTTCTTTCATTTCTCTCAGCATGCCCTTTGCGTTCTGATAGTGTGCAGGGGGTACAGGTCTGTATCTCTCTTTTATTGGTGGGTGGCTCCCCGTGGGGATGTGGTGTTCTACCCCTTTCACCCTGCCGAAGTCTAGCGGGTGCTTACTAAAGATTCTCTCGTACTCCTGAACCACCCAGTAGACTCCTTGTTTTTGGTGCAAGGGAGTGGAGTCAGCACCCACGTGGAGTTTCTGGCACCAGTCCTCCTTGGGTTTCTGGGAGCCATTACCCTCCGCCTGGGGAGATGGAGGCAAGGGTTCCACGGCCCTGACAGCATTGTGTTCAACAGTATACAATTTGGCTAGTGTAGCTTACCGGGGCAAGTGTACTTCACTTTCCCCAATGTTTAAGATCCGGACGGGCACCCTTCCATGGTGGACATCAACCACCCCCCGGGCTGTCAAAATGGTGGGCCTGCTGTCTGAGTACACGGGTTCTACCATGGCTTGGTAGTCTCTCCCTCTTAACCCGATTGCAGTCCGACACCAGATCATCATTTCACTTTTGGGAGGCATGGCAATGGGGAACGGGTCACTCATCCTCACGCTACCGATCTCACCACCAGACAGTTCTACCTGTTGCCGTCTCATCAGGGCTCTTATCTCCTTCTGGAGGACCCTCTGTTGGCTGGAGCTCGCATTCATCGCTACCTGCTGCAAAATTACAATCACTTCTGAAAGATAATTTTCAATCACGTTAGTACCCAAGGTTATTTTAAGGTGACTTTCTCGACGGTCAATGTCCACAATGATCACTCCCTGTGTCGGCAGTTCAACTTTACCAATCTTAATGGTCATCTCTCTGAACCCCACCTGCGGCACGGGCTGGCCATTGCTGGCGATGATGCTCAAGTCACTGTCTGGATAGCGAGTTATGTCAGGGTCACTCCAGTACTGCTTGAAAAGTACATAGGGGATGGTAGTCACTTGGGACCCGGTGTCCAGCAGTGCACTCATGGGGATACCGTCCAGCACTACGGGTTCATCTGTAACGACTGTACGGTTCTGGTCAATGCAGCAACACTCTTTGTTAGTTCTTGGACCTGATGGTGCAGGTTTGCAGGCGGGGATGGGTTTAGGGCCTGCGCATCAGCCCCCACAAGGTCTGCAGGGTAGGGCGCTGCCTCCTGGTGGTAAGTGATGGCAGGGCGCCGGGAAACTACAGCGCCACCTGGTGCGGGTTCTCGGAGCACACGGATGGCCCTATCTTTGAACTGTGCAAAAGTCAAATCGGGGTTCTGTAGGGCCATGAGGCCATGAGGCGCAGCTGGGTTCTGTGGGCGCTGGACAGCAGACCTTCTATGAACTGATCTATGAACTGATCAGTCAACAGTTTATCGGTATCCTGCATGCTGCCAGGGTCAGCTTGCTTAATTGCCCCCAAGGCTTCCTGTAAATTTAGGGCATAGTCTCTAATGCTATCTTGAGCTCGCTGCTTACATCCATAGAACCGCATCTTGATTTCTGCCGAGGTACGGGTATCAAAGGTGTCCCATAGACGGGTCAGAACCCCCCTTACAGTCCTTTTCTCCCCAGCTGTCCAAGACTCAGTATGCTTACTTTCTGTTCTTCTGTCAGGGGGTAAACTTTGAACAGGCTATACAGCCTTTCTTTAAAGTCGCCCAAGGTATGCGACTCACCGGCATACTGTGGCAGCCAGGCCGCTCCGGATATAGGGCATGGAAAACGGCATCACAGCTGCAGCGAATACGCTGGTGGTAGAGGGTCCCTCCGCGTCCGACATCTTCCTCCCCCCTAGTTAACCGTGGCCTACCTTCCGGCGATCCTCTTCCGTAGGCCGCGGCTCCGCTCGCGATGCTCTGGGCGAGGACCTTGCGTCGCTCGGTGATGACGTCGGCGTCCGCTGGATCTCCTTCCAGGACCTTGCGCAGCGTCTCAGCGTAGGGCGGGGCTTCAGGTCTCGCGCGTTTTTGACGTCCACGCCCCTCTTCTTCCCGCGCGGCGCCCCGAAGATGGCGCCCGATGGCTGGAAACGGCTTAGATTGGCGGGAAATGGCCCCGAATGGCGGGAAACTTCACTCAGGTAAGTATAAAGTCTTTTTCAGGCACGCAATACCCGTTTGTGGCGAGTTGGTCACAATCCTGCCGACTACGCCAAAGCTGACTCGCCCCCTGTGCCGTGGGGTACCCGGAACCGGGCCTTCTATGCGATGCTGGGGGTAGTAGTGGCAACCCAATCCCGTGGCTCAGGGTGGTCAGACCAAATTGTGGCAGTCTATTTATCAGTGTTTTGAATGTCCGACTACGCCACCCGTGGATTGCGGTCAGAGACAACCTCCGCTGCGAGGCAGACCACTGAGGCTGGTGTTGGTGTGCAGCACAGGGGTAGGACAACTCCCCACAGGAAGAGTGTAGCCTCAGGGCAGTGTAGGTGAATGCTGGGGGTGATAGTGCAGGCCGCAATAGTAAGAGTTCAGAGTCCGCTTCAAACAGTCCAGGGTCTTTATTGCAGATGTTATTACTGACCCAACAGGAGTACCGGTTAGGAATGGGCCTGGGTATCTGAGAGCATTCGGGCGAGCCCCACTGGTCAGGGTGAGTGTGTAGGCCTACCGTTCTCTCTCTATGCTCTTGCTGACTATCCCCCTTTTCGTGGTGTAATAGCCCACGTCCCTGAGCTGGCCGTGTACTTTGCCTGTATGGCTTGCGACTCGGGCCTTGGGTACCTTTTGCTTCTCCTAAATGTACTGGTCCCTCTGTGTGGCGGAGCCTCCAGGCTTCTTAGGCCAAGGGACCTGAAATCCCTCGCGGGTTGGTTCTCTGCTGCTGGGCTTGCAACCCTGACAGCCTCGGACCCCAATGTCCGGTGGTGTACTTCTCTCAGCCAGGGCCGGCTCTCGTCGCCTCTGTCCCTGGCTCGCAGTCTCTCCTCTACCTCACGGACTCCTCAGCTGCTGCTGACCTGTCCCTCTTCTCTGAGAACTCTTCTGGACACTTCAGAAGTGGGTTCTGGTCTCTCTAACCCTGCCCCAGTTCCAGCTTTTATAGGGGCAGCCTGCTCCCCCTACTGGCTTGGGACAGGAGGTGCTGCATGCTAATGTTCCCTGACCAGGGAACCTCCCTCCTGCTCTCAGACACAGCCTTTAATATTTGTGGCATCCAGGCCTGGGGTGACACAGAAACGCGCTGCGGGTGGTACATGGGTCGGCAGAGGAGGAGTACTACTCCCCTCATCTGACCGCCGCGCCAGCTGATAACAGCGAGAGCGGCCCGGCTGAGGGGAGCAGTAGTCTCCTTAGCCAAGCCGGGAACCACTGGCAGTAAAAATATAAAAAAAGTAAAAAATAAAATAAAAAACCTTATTCTCACCTGTCCAGTGATGTCGCCCTCCCGGCGGCCGGTGGTACACTTCCGGGAGCGCGCTCGCTTCCAGCAGTGTACTGCACTGCCAGGACATGCGGTCACGTGAGCTCTCAGTTGAAGATCAGCTGAGAGCTCGCGTGACCTTACAGTGGGAGGATTCTCAAGAATGTTCCCACCAGTAGTAGTGGTGAGCTCACTGGGGCTGATCAGCTGATCTTCAGCTTATGAACTCAGCGACCTCACTCCTGCAGCAGCAATGTATACTGACAGGACTGATTTTACACTCCTGTCAGTATACATTGCTGTCTTCTACACCAGTGACATCAGTGATTGCTGATGTCACTGCTGTAGAAGTGAGATGGATCGCCGAGGGACAATCGTGACGGAATCATGGACTACGTCGTGACGGCGGAGAGGTGAGGGATATGGTTGTTTTTTATTTTAGGTTTCTTTCAGGAGATGAGGGATTCGGGGACTGAGAGCACAATAATTATTTTTTTTTAAACCGTGTTTTTTATTTCATTAAAATACTTTATTCTGGCAGTGTATGTATTGAAAAAGCGGTGACAACTTTACTACGCGGTTAGTAATGGGGGCGTCTTATAGACGCCCTCCATTACTAACCTGGACTTCACGTCAACCTCCAATACAAGGCTGACGTGAACCCCAACCCCATTACCCCACTCGCCATTGCTACAGGGCAGTGGAAAGAGCTGAGGCTAAGCGCCAGATTTGGCGCATCTTATGGATGCGCCATTTCTGGGACTGCTGAGGGGTGATATTATTAGCCGCGGAGGGGGCTAGTATCCATGGCCCTTACCCTGGCTATTAATATCAGCCCGCAGCTGTCTGTTTAGCCTTTTCTGGTTAGATTTTATAGGGGACCCCACGTCAATCTTTTTCTGGGGTCCCTCTGTAATCTAGCCAGTAAATGCTAAACAAACAGCTGTGGGCTGATATTAATAGCAAGGAAATATTGTTGGCTAATGGCCCCTTCCCTGGCTACTAATATCAGCCCCCAGCGCTCGACTTTCCCATTTCTGGTTGTAAAAATGACGCGGGAGCCCACGCCATTTTTTTTTACATTTTAGGCTCTGTGCCCACAATCCGGTTGTAGCAGCGCTTTGGAAGCATATTTTTGCTGCGTCCAAAACATTGCATTCTATTGAACGCAGGTAAATCCACATGTGTTCACTGAACCATGCAGATTTACCACATTCAATGTTAGAACTCTCCTGTTGTTTTTTTTCTAGTTTGCTGGTCACATGACCTTTTTTGCCTGTTTAGTCCGGCTCCGCCCTCCTGGCCTTGCTGGACTTCTTGTAATTACTACTCTTGAGCTAGCTTGGTGCTCTGTTACCTTTCTCTGCTAGTTTTGCTAGGTCTTCAGACCTCTATGTTCTATGTTGTGTGTTTGTCTTTTACTGCTACAATTTCTGCTAGGAGGTGTCCAACTTTATCCCAGTCCCTAGTTCTTGTAGGGATCCCTCCCTTGCATCTATAGGTCTTCGTACAGACTAGCTGAGGACTTTAGCGGGTCTGATCGCAGGATCAGGTTCCCCGTTACATCGTAGGGATCCAGTTTAGTTCTATTGTAGGGACAGATCTCCTGTCTTTCCTTAGTGCTTGTAGCAGATCATAACAGTAAGTCCAGCCCAAAAAAAAATTTCTCTTAGGAAAGACCTC
Organism: Phyllobates terribilis; assembly: GCF_046119375.1. Lineage (NCBI taxonomy): Eukaryota > Metazoa > Chordata > Amphibia > Anura > Dendrobatidae > Phyllobates > Phyllobates terribilis. Next base: position 797,471,372 of record NW_027362761.1, read on the forward strand.
CAGTTTCCATCATGGTCTCGGTTCAAGATTTGGCTCAACGCTTGCAGGGACTCTCTCTGGAGGTGGCCGAGCTCCAACAACAGGTGAGTAGCTGTTCTGGAGCACATTTTGTGGAGCCAAAGGTACGTCTGCCTGACCTATTTTTTGGTGAACAACAAGATTTTTTTTCTTTTAAAAATGCTTGTTTATTGTATTTTCGTTTAAGACCCAGATCCTCTGGTGATGAATCACAGCGCATAGGGTTCATAATGTCACTTTTGCGCAAAGATCCTCAGGGATGGGCCTTTTCTCTCCAACCTAGTGATCCGTGCTTTAGATCAGTGGATAGTTTTTTTTCTGCTTTGGGTTTGTTGTACGATGATCCTGATCGTGTCTCATCTGCTGAGTCTGAATTGAGACATCTAAGGCAGGGATCAGGTAATGTGGAAAAATATTGTTCTCACTTCCGTCGTTGGTCTGCCCAGGTGGGGTGGAGCAATTCTGCTTTGAAAAGTTTGTTTCTTGCAGGGCTAGGTGAAAGGGTTAAGGATTTGCTGATTGCTTATCCCACACCTGGAAACTTGCAGGAGGCAATGCAATTAGCTATACGGGTGGATAGGAGACTGCGTGCAAGGGTTAATGAGAGTAAATCCTCTGCCATGTCAGCTCCGAGTCTTGAGAGGGTCTGTGCTGACAAAGGAGAGCCGATGGAGATTGGGGCGATGGCACCCCGCTCTCAGGAAAAAGACCGCAGGCTTTCTGGAGGTTTGTGCTTCTATTGCGGAAATTCTGGTCATTTCATTAAGAACTGTGTGCTTCGTATGAACAAAGAAAAAAAAAAAGGTCAGTCATGCACGTATAGCCTGTTTAAATACTAAGGGAGTATTCCTATCTGCTACTACCGCTGCTCAGGAAGAATTAATTGAATTTCGGGTATTTGTGGATTGTGGTTCTACTCGGAATGTGATTGATGGGGGATTCTTGGAAAAACTTAAATTAAAACCTAAACCTTTGTCATCCCCTATTGCTGTGGTTTCTGTTGATGGCTCTCCCTTGAAGAGTGTTACTCACAAGGTCTGTGAATTTCCCCTCACTATTAATGGTATTCATCAAGAGGATTTGGTAGTATTAAATAATTTGCCTTCTCCAGTAATTTTGGGGTTGCCCTGGTTAAAATTGCACAATCCTGTACTAGATTGGTCTACCAATGAAATTAAGTCCTGGAGCCCTAAATGTTATGACAAGTGTTGTAACGGACGTATTGCTGCGGTGGAAAAAGGGGAATTACCTGTATCTATTCAGGATTTTTGGAGAGTTTTTTCTGAGGAGGAGTCACAAATTTTGCCTCCCCATAGAGACTATGATTGTACCATTGAATTTGTCCCTGGAGCGACTCTTCCTAAAAGTCGTTTATTTAATCTTATTATTCCTGAGAGAAAGGCTTTGGAGGAATACATACAGACAAGCTTGGCCGCCGGTCACATTAGGCCTTCCAAGTCTCCTGTGGCTGTTGGATTTTTTTTTGTAAAAAAAAAGATGGCTGTTTACGTCCTTGTCTGGACTTTCGTGAGATTAATAAAATTACTGTACGCAATCCTTACCCACTGCCATTGATTCCTGATTTGTTTAACCAGTTAGTGGGGGCCAAGTGGTTCTCTAAAATTGATCTCCGGGAGGCATACAATTTGTTGCGCATGAAGGAGGGTGATGAATGGAAGACTGCTTTTAACACTCCTGTGGGTCATTTTGAGAATTTGGTTATGCCTTTTGGTCTTACCAATGCTCCAGCATTTTTTCAGAATCTTATTAATGACATCCTTAGACCTTTGATCGGCAAAAATGTGGTTGTGTATTTGGATGACATTCTGATTTATTCGCCTGATCTGGAGTCTCATTGGCGGAGCGTACGTGAGGTTTTACAGTTATTAATGGACAATTCGCTTTTTGCTAAGCTAGAGAAATGTGAGTTCGCTGTACAGAGAATTAGTTTTTTGGGTTACATTATCTCCAGTGAAGGTTTTGAGATGGACCCGGTTAAAGTTCAAGCTGTGCAGGAATGGCCTAGACCTATTGGTTTGAAATCGATACAGAGGTTTTTGGGTTTCGCCAATTATTACAGAAAATTCATAAAAAAAATTTCTATTATTGTCAAACCGCTGACCGATCTCACCAGGAAAGGTGCTAATGCGGTTCAGTGGACTTCTGAGGCCATTGAAGCTTTTGTGTTTCTAAAGGAGAGGTTCACCTCTGCTCCCATCCTTATGCAGCCTGATGTGACTAAGCCGTTTTTGGTTGAGGTTGATGCTTCTTCGGTGGGGGTCGGTGCTGTTTTGTCTCAGGAAAGCAAGGATGGAGTACATCCCTGTGCTTTTTTGCAAAAAAATTTTCTGAGACTGAACTTAATTACGATATTGGTAATCGGGAATTGCTGGCTATGAAACTCGCATTTGAACACTGGCGTCATCTCTTGGAAGGTGCTGAATTTCCCATTCAGGTTTTCACTGATCATAAAAATCTGATCTATATTGATGTTGCCAAGCGCTTGAATGCCCGTCAGGCTAGGTGGGCACTTTTTTTTCTCGCGGTTTAATTTTTCCGTTACTTACATCCCGGGTACCAAGAATGTTAAAGCGGATGCTTTGTCTCGCAGCTTTTCTCCCATGGTCGGTGCTGAGGAGGAGGGGAGCATTTTACAAGAAGGTGTTGTGACTGCTTTGGACTCCGTTTTGGAGGATGAGATTCTTAAAGCTCAGGAGAATGCCCCATCTAACACTCCCCATGGGAGGTTGTTTGTGCCTAGGACCTTTAGGAGAGATTTTTTGTTGAGTGTCATGAGTCTCGGTTGGCAGGTCATCCAGGAATTTTTGAGACCAAGAGACTTGTGGGTCGCAGTTTTTGGTGGCCTGGATGGCAGAAGGAAGTCATTAAGTGGGTGCGTCAATGTACTGTGTGTGCTAGATCTAAGTCTTCGCATGCTCCTGCTGCGGGGTTGCTTTTCCCTCTGGAGGTTCCTAGTGCACCTTGGACACATCTGGCTATGGACTTTATTACTGACTGTCCCCCCTCTGAAGGTTTCACGGTCATCTGGGTGGTCGTGGACCGTTTTAGCAAGATGTGTCACTTGGTTCCCTTCATCAAACTGCCTTGCGCTAAGACACTCGCTAAGGCCTTTGTCAAGGAAATTGTCAGACTACATGGCGTTCCTACTGACATTGTTTCTGATAGGGGACCTCAGCTTGTGGCTCGTTTTTGGCGTGCCTTTTGTGACAGGTTGGGAGTTCATTTGTCGTTTTCATCCGGATATCATCCTGAGTCTAATGGCCAGACAGAAAGAAAGAACCAGGATGTTGAGCAGTTCTTGCGTTGCTTTGTGGCAGACAATCAAGAGGGGTGGTCTGAGTTTCTGCCACTTGCTGAATTTGCTCTTAACAACCATACATCCTCTTCTGCTGGTTGTTCGCCTTTTTTTTGTTGTTCTGGGAGACATCCGTCTTTTGGGTCATTCTCCAAATTGGTATCGGCTGTGCCTGAGGAGGAGAGTTTTTCCGGTGATTTGGAGAGAGTTTGGACGGATGTGCGTGATAATCTTCAGGAGGCTAACAAAAAATCTAAGAGGTACTTTGATAGGAAACGGCAAGAGGTTTCGTTTGCTATTGGTGACATGGTTTGGTTGTCCTCTAAGAATCTGCGATTGAGGATTCCTTCTAAAAAATTGGGTCCCAAGTTTGTAGGGCCCTTTAAGGTGCTTCATATAGTTAACCAATCTGCTGTTAGGTTGGAGTTTCCTACCTCCTGGAAGATTAATCTGGTGTTTCATGTTTCTCTGTTGAAAAGAGCTGATGTGTCGGTCGGTGACGCCTCTGCCACTGTTCCTCCGGTGGTGGAGGACGGGGAATATGAAATTTCCCACATCCTAAATTCTAGACGGTATAGAGGGAGTTTGCAGTATCTCGTCGTTTGGAAGGGTTTCGGACCCGAGGATAACTCATGGGTGAGGGTGGATAATGTTTCTGCTTCCAGACTTGTCAGAGCGTTTCACAGGAGGTTTCCTGATAAGCCCGGGCCTAGGGGATCCGGAGGATCCTCTTAGAAGAGGGGGTACTGTTAGAACTCTCCTGTTGGTTTTTTCTAGTTTGCTGGTCACATGACCTTTTTTGCCTGTTTAGTCCGGCTCCGCCCTCCTGGCCTTGCTTGACTTCATTGTAATTACTATTCTTGAGCTAGCTTGGTGCTCTGTTACCTTTCTCTGTTAGTTTTGCTAGGTCTTCAGACCTCTATGTTCTATGTTGTGTGTTTGTCTTTTACTGCTACAATTTCTGCTAGGAGGTGTCCAACTTTATCCCAGTCCCTAGTTCTTGTAGGGATCCCTCCCTTGCATCTATAGGTCTTCGTACAGACTAGCTGAGGACTTTAGCGGATCTGATCGCAGGATCAGGTTCCCCGTTACATCGTAGGGATACAGTTTAGTTCTATTGTAGGGACAGATCTCCTGTCTTTCCTTAGTGCTTGTAGCAGATCATAACATTCAATACTTTCTAGTGGTCAAATTTCTGTTGCGGGGAATAGCGACTCCGCAAGAGAATTTGACATGCTGCGGTCCTGAAAAACGCGCCTCATGTGTGTTTGTTTAACTCTTTACATTACTTTAATTAGGTTTGGTGATGAAAGGGTTTGATTGACACCTTGTCATCACCAAACAAAAGAGCTAGGTGTCAGCTAATCCCATTCGCCCAATCTCATTAGCATTACCCTTCATGTAATTTATGCGGCAGCTGTGAGCTGCTATTTTTAGCCTAGGAAGATGTCATTTGCAAACATGGTCACTGGCCATTATTAACAGCTCACAGCTGTTTGGTTAGCCCCTATGTCCCCCCGATCAGCACTCCGCAGTGCTTTGGACGCAGCACATTTTTGCTGCGTCCAAAATGCAGTGTTCTAATGCCGTACTTTTGTTGTCGGTACATATTAATCCACTGCATGTAATAACACTTCAAGCGGTTAAAATCTGCTGCGGAGACTAGCATGTCCGCTACAAAAATTGACATGCTGCGGGTGAGTTTGGAACAGCTACGGGCTGATATTAATAGCCAGGGAAGGGGCCGTGAATAGTAGCCCCCTCCACGACTATTAATATCACCCCTCAGCAGTCCCAGAAATAGCACATCCATAAGATGCGCCAAATCTGGCGCTTAGCCTCCGCTCTTCCCACTGCCCTGTAGCGGTGGCGAGTGGTGTAATGGGAGTGGGGTTAACGTCAGCCTTGTTTTGGCGGCTGACGTGAAGCCCAGGTTAGTAATGGAGGGCATATATAAGACGTCCCCATTACTAACTGCGTAGTAAAGTTATCGCCTCCTTCTCAATAAAAGACTCGGCCAGAATAAAGTATTTTAATGAAATAAAAAACACATGGTTTTAAAATTTTTTTTTTATTGTACTCTGTCCACAAAGCCATCGATCTTCTGAAAAAAAAAGTAAAAAAAAACAAACAACCATATTCCTCACCTGTCCGCCTTCAACGACGCAGTCCACAATTACGACAACGATTGTCCCTCAGCAATCCGGGTCACTTCTAAAGCAGTGACATCAGCAATCACAGATGTCACTGCTGTAGAAGACAACAATGTAGTCTGACAGGGGTGTAAAATCACTCCTGTCAGTATACATGCTGCTGCATGAGGTAACTGAGGTTCATCAGCTGAAGATCAGCTGTTCAGCCCTGGTGAGCCCACCACCATGGGAAAATTCTTCAGATTGTTCTTACGGTGAGGTCACGTGACCCCAGGTCCTGGCAGCGCAGTACACTGCTGGGAGCGAGCGCGCTTGCTGCAGTGTACCGCCGGCTGCTGGGAGGAGAGCATTGCCAGGTACCAGGACCAGGAGGATACCTGGGGGTGCCGGACAGGTGAGTATGGTGTTTTTTTTTTCTTTTTCTTTTTTTACACCGCGTGGTAACCGGCTTGGCTGAGAAGACTATTGTTCCCCCCAGCCACGCCGCTCTTGCTGTTATCAGCGGGAGCAGCGGTCGAATGAGAGGAGTAGTAGTCCTCCTCTCCCGACCCGGGTACCACCCGCACCGCGTTTCCGCCGCGAATTCTCACCTGTTGGCTTTAATTGAAACGCAGCAAATCTGCAGGTATAAATATTATACCTGCGAATTTGCTGCAGTTCAGTTCAAGTCAATGGGCGCAAATTTGCGGCGAAAATGCCCGCACAATGGTCATGCTGTGGTTTTTACCACAATGGTAACACTGAGCAGAAATTTCCGCATCATGTGCACAGAACATCAGGATTACCATTGCTATAGCTAGCAGACCTATTAACAAGCAGTTTCACAGCATTTCCGTGGCAGAAAAACTGCAGCAGAAATGCAGTAAAAACGTTTTGTGTGCACATAGCTTTAGGGTGCAGTCAGACTGCCTTATTACTTGCAAGGGTCGCATCGGACTGGCCATCGGCTCTCCTGACCTGAACGTGATAGCTGTATAGAAAAACATGCTGTCATGCTCAGGTCAGGAGAACCAACGGCCAGTCCGAAGATTCTGATGCGATCTTCGTGCGAGTAATACGGCTGTCTGACTCCGCCCTAATAGAAACACATCACCACTTCTGTACTTTTCATCCACTCCTGGTTTTGGTTTACAAATACTGATGTAAAATACTGACCAAATACTGCGAACGTGGCCTAACAGGGAGAAAAGTTTCCCATGCTCCCGCTCGGTGCAGGTCCCAGCAGTTGGATACCCAAAAGTCACAATAGCTTGTTTTCAATGGAGAACCCCTTTAAGAATAGCCTGTCTCCCCCTAAAGCTCACCAGAAAGCAACAAATATGTCCATTAAAAACGCATTATTATATATTATGTTATTTTTTTTCCTTTAAAGGAACCCCCCTGCTGATCACTGGGCTCTGGTTAGTGGGCTTCCAAGTTTTGTTGCAGAAAGTGGATTTGTAAGTTTGCCTAATATTATTTGGAATAGAATGCTTTGCCTAGAAGTCATCCAATGTTGTTAACTTGCATCTCCTACCAAATTACTGTTTTCTAATGTTAATATAATTACGGCATTCTTTGAATATCATGTGTTTCTTTAACTACATCTAACTGCCCATAAACATTCGGGCGGTACACACTTTAGCATAACGTCAATGCAGATTGTGCAGCTGTAGGGGTCGGGAGCCAGCTGTAAGACCCAGCCAAACTCCCCACGGAGGTAATTAAACAAGATTTATTTTTAATCAGCTTTGCTATGCAGGCAGGAGGCTGAATTTCCCCTTTAACTGGGGTTATCATACCAGCACAGCTACAGGGGAAATCAGCAATAAATAGAATGTATTAATATGTTAAAATATCCCTTAATGGTCTTTTAAGACTCTATTGGGGGCACGGTAGTGTGAAATGAATGAAAACATAAATAAAAAAGTAAGAAAAAAAAAAAAAAATCGCATTTTATAGTCCAAGCCCTGTAAAAAATATGTCCAATATATACAAGTTACTTATGTGGAAAAGGGAATGCAATTTAAACATTTTTAGCAATCCTTTATGATTATAAAAAAAAAAAAAAAAAAGACACCACCTGTTCAAATCCATGTCCAATATATAAAATGTATTTATACGTAAAGGGAAATGCAATTTAAAATGTTTTTTTTGGCAACCCTTTGTGATCATAAAAAAAGTAAAAAAGAAAAATAATTTTTTTTACATTTTCTTTGATTTTTGAAAGAAAAAGGAATATAAAAATGTCATAAAAATAAAGCCCCGTGTATCACAAAAATGGAAGAGGCATAAATTATTTAATAGCCGAACAAGAACATTTTTCAGAGCTGTTAAAAATGAATGTAGGGTTAATCTGCAGGTTTAAAGGGAACCTGTCACTAGAAAAATGCTATTAACCTGCAGATATGGGGTTAATATGAAGGTTAATAATGCTACTAACCTGCTCGACTCCCTCACTTAACTGTCAGTCAGGGCGGGGGTGCGGTTACAGCCTCTGTTCTGTACTCTGAGTGGTGACTGAAACCCAAACTCTGCGGATGGAAAAAAGTAAATTTTCTCCCACAGCATTCTGCTAAGTGCAGGTGCTGGGCAGGTTAGTAATGCTATTAACCTGCAGATTAACCCCATTAATCCCCTATCTGCAGGACAGTAGCATTTTTTCTGGTAACAAGTTCCCAAATTAAAGGTGCCCAGCTGCTGTACTGAAAGAGCTGCACCTATGAGAAAATCAACTTTTATTTCTCCCAGGAGCCATCGACTTTCAGTCATGCAGGAGTGCCTTGAGCAATTACAGCCACTGCTCAGAGCACTGAGAGTGGCAGCTGTAAGGTTGTCCCGGCCAGGGGTGGATTAAGAGAAGCAAGGACGGACACAAGCACGCACGCACGCACACGCATGCACACACACACACACACACACACACCCCTGTGATAGATCATTATTTTTTAATTTTTACCATTCTTTTACGGTCACACTATATAAATCCAAGCCGGTTGCATGGATTTATATAGTGTGACCAAGTTGTCAAGCACTTTCCAAGTGATGCTAAAATCGCTTGGAAAGCACTTGACAACCCACATGCGGAAATGCATGTGAAGAACGCTTCACATCCGCTTGTCCCTGGCAGGAAAAACGCATGTACAATCCACATGCGTTTTTTCTGCCAGGGAGAGCAGAAACGCTCAAAAAAAATCCGGAGCATTTCTGCATCGTGGGCACATAGCCTTACATTAATTGTATGGCTTAATATTGAGCACACGTAGCCATCTATACACAGAAGGAGGCCGCACGTAGCCATCTATACACAGCAGGAGGCCGCACGTAGCCATCTATACACAGCAGGAGGCCGCACGTAGCCATCTATACAAAGCAGGAGGCCGCACGTAGCCATCTATACACAGCAGGAGGCCGCACGTAGCCATCTATACACAGCAGGAGGCTGCACGTAGTCTTCTATACACAGCAGGAGGCCGCACATAGCCATCTATATACAGCGGGAGGCCGCACGCAGTCACGCACACACACAAACATATACAGATATATACATACACGCATAAACGCATTTGAAACACAAAAATACATATAAACAGACATCACACAATGATATCTCCATACACACTCACTCACTCAATCACACACACACACACCATCCCCCACCTCGGCTCCAGTCCTCCAGCTCCTCTCCGGTGCAGCAGTGCAGGCCGGGCGCGCACTGCGTGACGTCACACTAGCAGACACGGCCGCGCACAGGGCCGTGTCTCCTAGCTGTGACGCGGCCGGGCCAGCACACAGGGAAGTTAACAGCTGCAGTGCTGGCCCGGCCAAAGAAGAAGCAGCGGCCGTGCGCCGCGGTCCGGGGGCCCCCCTGCTTCTGACAACCGGTATGTGCCGCGGCGCCACACATATTATAATGAGGGCAATCTGGCCATGGACCCCCTAGAGCCCCGGGCCCCCTGGAGCCCTGGGCGGTAGCCTAGATTGCCCTCATTATAATCCGCCTATGGTCCCGGCCCTAACTGATAGTTGGCTCTACAGTGCATCAGTACAGAGCGAGATGTCACTCAGTGCTGTTGAGTCCTTACAGCTGATTCACAGTGGTGTGAATGGTGACTGTAATTGCTCCTGGCACACCTGCATGACTGAAAGCTGGCAGCTTCCGCGAGAAATAAAGTTAATTTTCTTTTGGGTGCCGCATTTCCAGTATTGCGGCCAGGCATCTTCATAATGCTATTAACCTGCAGATTAACCCCATCTCCATCTTCTCCTCACTGTGCTCTCCGATCTCTCATATGAAAGAATAGGATCACACTATGCTAACACTCAGATCAAACTCTGATCAGAATTTGATCCGAGTGTCATTTGTATAATCGGCCCTATTCTCTTGGATGGAGAATCTTCGTTTGCACAAGCCCTAAATCATGGGGAGCAATTCAACAAAGTTTTTTGCCAGATTTCTGGCAAAAAAAGATTTGAAAAGTGTAATTTTCTTGCGCAAATGTGAACTTGTGCCAAAAAAGCGACTTTTGGCGTGTTCACGCCATTCTTGCCCCAGCTCTGACAAAGTGTGCAGAGTGGGGGTGGGGGAGCGGGGGCTTGTCATGATTAAGATTTGTGGCGAGCCGCACATAGCAGCAGACGCCACTGCGCTCCTCAACTGATTCATTAAAGAATTAGGAGCATCTGCTCCAAAACACCCCTCAGCGAGACCGGTGAGAAAATCACCAGTCTTCGTGAATCACCCCCATATTCTCTACAATATAATCTGGTCACTGCACATGTGAACAAACCATTAAAATATACCCATCATTCACATTTTTCACATAAGCAATAGTGTTTACCACATTTTTCTCTAATAAGTTTAAGGGGGTTCTCCACAATTTTTTTTTCTATTTGGAAAAAATAAAAATAAACAGTCCTCTATTGCTTAAAAATACAAAATTAAATAAAATATATACTTACCTATGAATCCCCTGTCACTCCTTCCATACTGTTGCCTGGACCTCCAGTCGGTCTTTTTGCTTCATCTTAAGGGAGGCACAGCATGTAACTGCTGCATCCAGTGATTGGCTGCAGTGGTCACAATTGTATAACCGGAAAAGAGAGATGAGTATTGTGTTTGTGTTCAGGGATGGGTATCTGCAGAAAGACTGGCAGATTTCACGTTTGATTAGCAGAAAATGGGAAACTCGGCTAGGACGAATTGGAACCATCTGCTACTTAATTGGAACCAATCAGAGCCAACTGAGGGAACCTTATAGCTATTACTACTAGTCTCTTTTAGATCTGAACTTAGACTAAACATGACAATTAAAAATTATAGTAGAGGGGAAAGCCAACAAAAAAAAGCCTTAGTTACTTACCGGTAACGCGATTTTTCAGAGCCCATGACAGCACCACGTGAGAGAGAGGATCCGCCCATCAAGGACAGGAAACCTACAGGTTAAAAAGGGCGGCCCTCTCTTTCCGCCTCAGTTTAGTTAACAGAGCATGAGAGTACCGCCAAGGTTAGTTATAACAAAACATAATCACATTAAGTACATTACTTTTCATCAATTTCCCACAAGGGTGCACAAAAAGAAATCAAATCTACAGGAGTGCACAACACCAGTGAAGGGAGAGAATATACGGGTGCTGTCATGGGCTCCGAAAAATCCCATTACCGGTAAGTAACTAAGGCTTTATTCGGTCGTCCATGACAGCACCACGTGAGAGAATTACAGAGACGAAGGAAATTAGGGAGGGACCACAGCTTGAAGCACCCTTCTCCCGAAAGTGAGATCTGCAGAGCCACCCAGATCCAATCTATAGTGCCTATAGAAAGTAGAGGGAGAAGACCAAGTGGCAGCCTTACAAATCTCCTCAATGGAAAGCCCTGTCTTCTCCGCCCAGGAGGTTGACACCGCTCTGGTAGAATGCGCCCTCAATCCCTCCGGTATCTCTTTATCCCCTGAGGAGTATGCGAGGGAAATGGCCTCCTTGATCCATCTAGCGATTGTAGCCTTTGAGGCCTTACAACCCTTCCTAGCCCCCTGATAGCAAATAAATAGGGACTTATCCTTTCTAAAGCCATGTGATACTTCTAAGTACCTTAGTACGCACCTCCTAACGTCTAAAGTGTGAAGTCTCTCCTCTTTTTGATTTTTGGGCGGAAAGCAAAAAGTTGGGAGAACTATTTCCTGGGTTCTATGGAATCGAGTGGCCACTTTAGGAAGAAAGGCTGGATCAGGTTTTAATATAATCCTATCGTCCAGAATTTGCGTGAATGGAGGGCATATTGAAAGGGCCTGTAGGTCACTGACTCTCCTGGCTGAAGTTAGGGCTACTAACAGGACCGTCTTTAGGAAAATAATTTTGGGGGAGACTAAATCTAGTGGCTCAAAAGGAGGACTGGTCAAGGCATCTAAGACATAATTCAAATCCCAGGGAGACATCTTTGCTTTGGTAATGGGTCTACACCTAAAGGAAGCTTTTATAAAACGGCCTATCCAATAGTTATCTGCAATATTGGAAGAAAATAAAGCTCCTAACGCCGTCACCTGTACTTTCAAGGTACTGGTAGTGAGACCTAATTCTAAGCCTCGCTGCAGAAATTCCAGAATTTTCCCAATAGGGGGCCCCTCCTCCACCTTAACTTCTGCAAAGGACAGAAACTTCCTCCAGGTCCTGGCATAAATACGGGTGGTAACAGGTTTTCTGCTAGCCAGGAGAGTATTCACTACATTTGCGGGGAATCCTTTGTTGGTCAATAACACCCTCTCAAATTCCACGCCGTCAAATGTAGACTCGGGGTTGGAGGATGGGAAAGTGGCCCTTGAGTGAGGAGGTCCGGAATCTCCGGAAGAACCCAGAGATCTGATATGGACATCTTCCGGAGACAAGGGAACCACGGTCTTTTGGGTCAAAAGGGACATACGAGTATCGCTCTGGCCCAGTCTGCCCTGATCCTTTTTATCACCGCTGGGAGCAGGATCATGGGAGGGAAGGCATATGCCAGAGGAAACCTCCAGGGAACCATAAAGGCGTCCACTGCCAGGGGTCCTTCTCTGGGGTCTAAGGAACAAAAATTTTCCACTTTCCGATTGGCTCTTGTTGCGAATAAGTCCACAGTCGGAAGGCCCCACATTTCTACGATTCTGGAGAATATTTGTGTATTTAGGGACCACTCTCCTTCTTTTACAGAAGTACGGCTGAGGAAATCCGCTGTGATGTTTTCCTTGCCTTTTAGATGAGTAGCCGAAAGAGAGAGACAGTGATCTTCGGCTTTCAGCAGAAGTGCGTTCGCTACCCTCATCAAGTTTCTTGAGCGGGTTCCCCCTTGGTGGTTTATGTAAGCTACCGTGACTTGATTGTCCGAGAGTACACGGACATGCTGGTCCTGAAAATATATAAGGAACTCGTTGAACGCATGCTGCACCGCCAGAAGCTCCTTAACATTTGATGACAACTGTTGCTCACAGCTTGACCAGGTTCCCTGCACTAATTTCCCTTCAAAGTGAGCTCCCCAACCTGTAGCACTTGCATCATTGGACAAGACTGCAGTTGGACTACATTCCCAGGGAACCCCTTTAGCAAGATTGTCTTGTCGTAACCACCAACGAAGGGACCATATGGCACGAGGACCTAGCGTAAACTTACGGTCTAGATGCCCCTCTAAAGCTGCGTTATTGTACAACACATCCCACTGAAAGGCTCTTGAATGCAATTGTGACCAACGAACCGCAGGAAAAGTGGAGGTGAAGGTTCCCAATAGTGACATGGCCTTAAGGAGTGACATAGAAGGTTTACGTATACATTGTTCTACCAACTCCCGGATTCTATCAATTTTCTCTTCTGGAAGACAACATAGCTGTTTCCTGGAATCTAATATGACCCCCAGATATTGTTGTACCTTGAGTGGAGATAGTTTAGATTTTTCTAAATTTAGAAAACACCCCAAACTCTTTAAGATCGACATGGTCTCCTGCAGGTGGGTCTCGCATTGAACCAACGAATTCCCCACTATCAGGAGATCATCCAGGTAAGGGATAATTAGAATGTCCCTTTCTCTTATATGGGCCATAACTTCCGCCATTACTTTAGTAAAAACCCGTGGGGCTATAGCTAAACCGAAGGGGAGTGCAGTGTATTGGAAGTGTTTAACCACCCCGTCTATTTCAATGGCCAGCCTCAAGTATTTCTGGTAATCACTATGAATTGGGATATGGTAATACGCATCTTTGAGATCGAGCACTACCATATAGCAGTGGGGAAAAAGTAACTTTATTACGGATTTTAAAGACTCCATTTTAAAGGTGTGTATTTTAAGGAAATTATTCAGGGATTTCAGATTTATAATTGTCCTGAAACTTCCATCCGGTTTCGGAATCAAGAAGAGCGGGGAGTAGAAACCAAGACCCTTTTCAGCTTCCGGAACCTCAATCAGGATGTGCTTTCTTATTAGGGTTTGTACTTCCGAGGGCAGCCTGGCATTCTGGGGAAGAACTGGAGGGAACAACCATGAACCTTTTGTGAGGCAATGCTTTAAATTGAAACTTAAGACCATACTTAATCAGGCTCAAAATCCAATTACTATGAGAAATCTGTTCCCAAGCTGGGGCAAAAAATGACAATCTCCCTCCCACCTGGGCTGATTGTGTATCCCCTGTCTTCTGCTCATTTTTTGGAGACGGACCAAAGAGTAGACCTCTACCTTTTCGACCTCTTTCATCAGACTTGTCTTGCTCCCTGAAATATCTCTTCCGGAAAAATTTCCTCTTCCGGAACGATCTCTTAAAGGAGGGTAGAGGTACTGATGGAAACCCCTTCTTAGGGTCCCCCGCTTTCTCCAATAAGTCGTCCATGGTCTGACCAAAGAGGTATTCCCCTTCACACGGGATTGTACACAGTCTGGACTTAGTCTGTAAATCCCCTGGCCAGCTTTTAATCCACAAGGCTCGCCGAGCCGCATTTGACAGTGCTGCTGACTTTGCTGCCAACCTCAACGAGTCCACAGATGCATCAGCAAGAAAAGCTGCCGCCCCCTGAACCAGTGGAAGGGAAGAAATAATGTCTTTCCTAGAAGTCCCATCCTTCAACTGACTGTCTAGCTGTTCAAGCCACACCATCAGGGCTCTGGACGTACAGGTAGCTGCTACTGTTGGTCTCAGTGCTCCCGCAGCTGTCTCCCATGCCCCTTTCAGGAAATTATCAGCCCGTCTGTCTAGGGGGTCTCTCAATGCACCCATATCATCGAACGGGAGGGAAGTTCTTTTCGCTGCTTTAGTAACAGCAACATCCAGCTTGGGTGCTTTTAACCAGGAGGAACACATAGCATCCTCAAACGGATATTTCCTTTTAAAGGATGGAGGAACACTACCCTTCTTGTCAGGCTTTCTCCACTCCTTATCAATGAGGTCTTTCACCCTTGAATTTACTGGAAAGACCCTTCTCTTCTTTAGCCCCAGACCACCAAACATAACATCCTCAGCTGACTTCTCTACCCTCGAGTCCACTATCCCCATTGTAGATCGGACGGCTTTTACTAGGGCATCGACCTCCTTCAGGGGGAAGCACTGTCTGTCTGGCTCACTATCAGAGGAAGAGAAGGCAGAGGAGGAAGCGACCGAAAGCTCAGAGTCTGAACCCGGCTGGGTTTCTTGAGGAATATGCCCAGACTCTGAACCTTGCAATGCTTTGCCTATTTCTTCCCTTATTAAAGTTCTTAGGCCTAGGGAAAAATCTGGGGTCTCCTCCGATATCATTTTGCTGATACAAAGCTGACACAACCTTTAGCTATAAGAATCAGGGAGTGGACAGCTGCATAAGGCACACTCTCTGTGCTTGGACTTCGAGGAACATTTCTTGCTGTAAGAGAAAGTCATAGATAGAAAGAAGGAGGAAACATTAGTAGAACTTTCACGAAGATTCCACTCACCCCACAGAACCTTCAGTACCGTAGAAGCAGAAGAATCCAGCATGCATGGCGAGGAATCACGCCGCACCGGACCGTCCTTCCTGCTCTTAGTGGTAGCTCTTCTAGTTGTACGACCAGACCCTAGCTGGGAATGACGCTGCGCCACTAGTTGTGAGGGCTCCCCAGAGGGCTGCTCCTGCAGCAGATGTTGTTGCCTAGGTGACAGCTCCTGTGAATCTTCCATAGCTTACAATGTAAGAATGGGCTGGGAAGCACCTCTGTATGTTACCAGACCCTTTATATACTGGCCATACCGGTACCATGTGTGGGTGTGTGTTTCCTTTTTTTTTTTTTTTTTTTTACCCAGGAGGGCGTTACCTGCTCCTTGGTCTTCCTCCCCAGGTCCAGGTGGGATCCAGGTGGGCTACTCGCCGCCAGGTCCTCAATCCCCCGGCGTTCAGCTGCTCACGCCAAAAAACTCAAACGAGCCCCGCCCCTTCCGGTGACGTCACAGGGCTTCCTGCCCGGAGTACCGGAAGTCGCGTCAGAAGGTCGCGCCCGTCACGTGCGCCGCCAGCGCGACCTGGATCTCCTGCAAGCGGTAGCAAGGGGGGGGGGGAGGAAGCCCGCTAGCGGCCCCACACCTGGCGGACATCTACCTCCCGTGAGGCGATGTCGCGCCTGCCGCAACACTCACGGAGGCGCCCCCATGAGCCCTGCCGTGGCGTCTCCAGAGGACCGGGATGGACCGGCTCCAACCACCTGCTGTGGCCCTCTCTGGGACAGGAGTCCATCTTCTGCAGGTAAGCCTGCAAGGTCCCCCATCATGGACAGGAAACCTAAACTGAGGCGGAAAGAGAGGGCCGCCCTTTTTAACCTGTAGGTTTCCTGTCCTTGATGGGCGGATCCTCTCTCTCACGTGGTGCTGTCATGGACGACCGAATAAAATATCCTGCATGTGACTTTGTGAGTAGGAATATTGTTATTGCTAAAGTATACACACAATAACTTAATCTGATGATTTGCAGGGTATAACAAATTCACTAAGGGCGCAGTAAGAATAAGTCGGACCAATGCTTGGACCAGCCTGCGGATCTCCTGACCCGAGCATGACAGCTTCATATATTTTTAAGCAGCTGTCATGCTCGGGTGGGGATAGCCGCTGGCCAGTCCGAGCGTTGTGATCCAATCTCTGCCCGATTTATACGACCGTCTGACTGTGCCCTAATGGTGATGATATAAACACTAAATGGAAATGCATCTTCTTACACTTTAATATATTACTCTTATGTAGATCTGCAACATTATGAATGCAGCTGCAGATGAAATGTTCAAATTTCAGGTAAAAATAATATATTGTTATTGTAGATAACACAGACATCATTTGTGGTTGACATAGCTTAAGAACTGCCAATAACTTAATGGACCAATACCATGATCTGTACTAAAACAGAAGGGAGAGGTCATGATATTTGTGAGGGAAATAGGTTGCTGTACATTCCGATCCAGCAGTAGTCCCACTCTTCCAGAGTGGATTACAGTCCAAATAGTATTAGCAGACAGTGCTAGTGTTGGCATATCCTATGGTTCAGAGAAAATTATAGTATATCCTCATTTTATACTCTACAAAAAGTCAACAATGTCCCATTGGAGAGTAAAACTGGACGAGCACTCCTGGTGTTCTCTACGAGAAAGCTGCAGATAGACTTCTCTTCTGGCAGCTTATCTCTGGAAGAGCAAAGCAATTGGCAGTCCAAAATTGGCTATGCCCAATCAACATTTCCTGCCAAAATCATTTGGCCTGCGTCTCCATACACATGGGGTAGTCAGCCAAAGCCATAGATATCAGTGGATTCGAATGACATTAGTGTAATGTGTTTGGTTAAGTGTGCTCTAGAGCAGGGTTCCCCAACTCCAGTCCTCAAGGCCCACCAACAGGCCATGTTTTCAGGATTTCCTTAGTATTGCTCAGGCAATAATTCCATCACCTGTGCAATACTAAGGAAATCCAAAAAACATGACCTGTTGGTGGGCCTTGAGGACTGGAGTTGGGGAACCCTGCTCTAGAGAGTGTAGTCCAGAACAATTCCCTGCCATTTGTAGTCGCTCTCCAGGATGTGAACAGGGAAGCCCATCCATTAAAGGGGTTGTCCAAGCTGAAAAGTCTGTAGTCACTCTATGTGATTGCAGACTACTCAATTGTGACAATGTGCAATTCACACATTGTCACAATTCCCTTATATTCATTGTGTTTGTTGGCAGTTTTGTGAAAGCATTCATGCAATTTGCATTCTTGCGGTCATGTGACAACTGAACTCATTTGTTTCTCTCAGCTCTCTTCTACTGATCGAAAACAGGTGAGACTAGTTGGCACGTGACTATGACCATGGTTACACAGATTGATTGCTGACATTTCATTTAAGCCTGGACATTTCCTTTAACTCCCAAATTCCTTATTTGTAAAAGGGTTTGGCAATTGAAAAACTCTTTCTAAGGACCTAACTTGTAGTGTACAAAGCACTGTGTGATCTTAAATTCAAGGGACCAGAATGAAAGAATTAAAGGTGTTCAATTTTGTTGAGGAGTGCAGTTTGGTATAACAAGCAAACAAATCGAACTATACTCATGTTCCCCAGGTCTACTGGTGTGTTTGCCTTTGCTCCCAATGTCTGACATGGCACTGACGTCGCGCTGATGTCGGCAGTCAATCAGTGAGCTCAGTGGCTATGAGTGGGGCATTCCTTCTACACTGGCGGAGCTGTTGAGCTTACTGATTGACTGTGTGATGTCATCACCGCAGCCAATGCCAGACACAGCAAAGAAGACTTGCCGGTAGACCTGGGTAAGATGAGTACAGTTCGATTTGTTTGCTTGTTATACCAGAGAAGGTTAGCACAGTGCAGTTTGTTTTTATATACCAAACTGTGCCAAGGAACAAATTTTAACTGAAAGGGGACACCCCCTTTAATGAGCCCAGTACATAACGCTAGTATCTAAATTGACACCAATATAGCTAAGATAATTCTGCATGTCCAAGTTTCTAAAGCCCCACATTCTATTCCAGCTAACCTACTAGCTTTAATGTCAGTTATTTATGAATTTGTTTTCAAGAAAGAACCATTGGATGAATCAGGCTGGGTTATTAAAAATGTTCTGTCAATGCCTATTGTTAACAAAAAAGAAGAAATCGTCGGAGTGGCCACCTTTTACAACCGGAAAGACGGAAAACCTTTTGATGAGATGGACGAAACATTAATGGAGGTAAATAACTGGTTAGGTTACCCTCATTATTTTACTGTTCCTGTTTAAAAGTGACCCCTACTTTTAATTGACAAATGATGCAATTTAGCAAATGGCTGTATTTTAAAATATACACTACCATTCAAAAGTTTGGGGTCATTTAGAAATTATATTATTTTTGAAAGAAAAGCACATTTTTTTTCAATGAAGCTAACATTAAATAAATCAGAAACACACTCTATACATTGTTAATGTGGTAAATGACTATTCTAACTGCAAACGTTTTGTTTTATTGCAATATCTACATAGGTGTATAGAGGCCCATTTCCAACAACTACCACTCCAGTGTTTTAATGGTACATTGTGTTTGCTAACTGTGTAAGAAGCTAATGGATGTTTAGAAAACCCTAGAAAACCCTTGCACAAGGCTGTTAGCCCAGCTGAAAACGGTTTGGCTGATTTAATAAGTTATAAAATTGACCTTCCTTTGAGCTAGTTGAGAATCTGGAGCATTTCATTTGTTTGTTCTATGAAATTCTCAAAATGGCTAGAAAAAGAGAACTTTCATGTGAAACTCGACAGTCTATTCTTGTTCTTAGAAATGACGGCAATTCCATTCGAGAAATTGCCAAGAAACTGAAGATTTCCTACAACGGTGTGTACTACTCCCTTCAGAGGAGAGCACAAACAGGCTCTAACCAGAGTAGAAAGAGAAGTGGGAGGCCGTGCTGCACAACTGAGCAACAAGACAAGGACATTAGAGTCTCTAGTTTGAGAAATCGACGCCTCACAGCTCCTCAACTGGCAGCTTCATTAAATAGTACACCCAAAACGCCAGTGTCAACGTCTACAGTGAAGAGGCGACTCCGGGATGCTGGCCTTCAGGGCAAAGAAAAAGCCATATCTGAGACTGGCTAATAAAAGGAAAAGATTAATATGGGCAAAAGAACACAGACACTGGACAGAGGAAGATTGGAAAAAAGTTTTATGGACAGACGAATCAAAGTTTGAGGTGTTTGGATCACACAGAAGAACATTTGTGAGGCACAGAACAACTGAAAATATGCTGGAAGAGTGCCTGATGTCATCTGTCAAGCATGGTGGAGGTAATGTGATGGTCTGGGGTTGCTTTGGTGCTGGTAAAGTGGGAGATTTGTACAAGGTAAATGGGATTTTGAATAAGGAAGGTTATCACTCCATTTTGTAGCGCCATGCCATACCCTGTGGAAAGCGCTTGATTGGAGCCAATTTCATCTTACAACAAGACAATGACCCAAAGAACACCTCCAAATTATGCATGAACTATTTAGGGAAGAAGCAGGCAGCTGGTATTCTATCTGTAATGGAGCCAGCGCAGTCACCAATCTCAACCCCATTGAGCTGTTGTGGGAGCAGCTTGACCGTATGGTACACAAAAAGTGCCCATCCAGCCAATCCAACTTGTGTGAGGGGCTTCAGGAAGCACGGGGGGGAATTTCTCAGGATTACCTCAGCAAATTAACAGCTAGAATGCCAAAGGTCTGCAATGCTGTAATTGCTGCAAAGGAGCATTCTGTGACCAAAGCAAAATGTGAAGGAGAAAATTATTCTTCCTAATAAAAATCATTATTTCTAACCTTGTCAACGTCTGGACTATATTTTCTAATCATTTTGCAACTCATTTGATAAATAAAAGTATGAGTTTTCATGGAAAACACAAAATTGTCTGGGTGTCCCCAAACTTTTGAACGGTAGTGTACATCAGTTTTGTACCTATAGCTTATGTCTGAAGTCCAATCCCGAATTCATTGTAACTTCAAACTGCCCCCAACTTTTGCTACAATATATTAGGTAAGATATTAAGGAGACTGGTGAAAGGGATTATGACTTCAAAATCAGACTACACAGTTTTTATGTAGTCTGTAACTATGTAGTCACAACCGTTTGCATAGGAGCTGTAGACACAAGATGGTAGGAGATTTCAGATGGTTTGTAAACTTTATGCTCTTTTTCTTTAAATTAATTTTTGTTTGGAAACCATGAAAAGGAATGATTGCAAGATGTACATATCCCTAACATGTGTTAAAAACATTTAATTATTCATGATTATTCTTCATTTACATAAACCAGATAATGTGATAGGTTTAACTGCAATCCTTTGTAACATGAAAGATTCAGTATGTGAAAATATTTTATTAGATAGCAAGTATTTTATTATGAAATCATTTAATTGTTGTTACATCTTCCACCTTTGCAGTCTTTGACACAATTTCTCGGATGGTCTGTTCTAAACACTGACACCTATGACAAGATGAATAAGCTGGAAAATCGTAAGGACATTGCACAAGATATGGTTATGTACCATGTAAAGTGTAACAGTGCAGAAATGCAAGATATCCTGGTAATTATAATTAGTATATTTTTTATGAATTTTGTACTGTACCAATGGTTTATCTGGGGCTACCACATACTCATTATGTTATCTCCTTCCATTTATGATAACATAATGCCTCTATATACTTGATGCTTCATTTAGAATGGGATGCCATGGTGCCTCTACACTGCTTATACAGTGGGAAAAATAAGTATTTGCTACACTGCCGATTTTGCAAGTTTTCCCACCTACAAAGAATGGAGAGTTTTGTAATTTTTATCGTAGGTACACTTCAACAGTGAGACACAAAAAAAAAAAATCAAGGGAATCACATTGTATCATTTTTACATAATTAATTTGCATTTTATTGCATGAAATAAGTATTTGATACAATAGAAAAATAGAGCTTAATATTTGGTACAGAAACCTTTGTTTGCAATTACAGAGGTCAGACGTTTTTCCTGTAGTTCTTGACCAAGTTTTCACACACTGCAGCAGGTATATTGGCCCACTCCTCCATACAGATCTTCTCCAGATCTTTCAGGTTTCGGGGCTGTTGCTGGCCAACATTGTGTTTCAGCTCCCTTCAAAGATTTTTTATTGGGTTCAGGTTGGGATACTGGCTAGGCCACTCCAGGACCTTGAAATGCTTCTTACAGAGCCACTCCTTAGTTGCCCTGGCTGTGTGTTTCAGATCATTGTCATGCTGGAAGACCCAGCCATGATCCATCTTCAATGCTCGTACTGAGGGAAGGAGGTTTTTGGCCAAAATCTCGCGATACATGACACCATCCATCCTCCCTTCAATATGGTGCAGTCATCCTGTCCTTTTTGCAGAAAAGCACCCCCAAAGTATAATGTTTCCCCCACCATGCTTCATGGTTAAGACGGTGTTCTTGGGGTTGTACTCATCCTTCTTCTTCCTCCAAACATAGCGAATGGAGTTGATGCCAAAAAGTTCTATTTTAGTCTCATCTGACCACATGACCTTCTCCTCTGCCTCCTCTGGATCATCCAGATGGTCATTGGCAAACAGGCCTGGACATGTGGTGGCGTGAGCAGGGGGACCTTGTGTGCCCTGCAGTATTTTAATCCATGACAGCGTAGTATGTTACTAACAGTAATGTTTGAGACTGTGGTCCCAACTCTCTTCAGGTCATTGACCAGGTCCTTCCATGTAGTTCTGGTCTGATTCCTGATCTTTCTCAGAATCATCCTGACCCCACGAGGCGAGATCTTGCATGGAGATCCAGACCAAGGAAGATTGACAGTCATCTTGTGTTTCTTCCATTTTCTAATAATTGTGCCAACAGTTGTTGCCTTCTTACCAAGCTGCTTACCTATTGTCCTGTAGCCCACCACAGCCTTGTGCAGCTCTACAATTTTGTCCCTAGTTTCCTTAGACAGCTCTTTTGTCTTGGCCATGGTGGAGAGGTTGGAGTGTGATTGATTCCATGGACAGGTGTCTTTTATACTGGTAATGAGTTCAAACAGGCTAAATTAATACAGGTAATGAGTGCAGAGTAGGAGGGCCTCTTAAAGAAAAAACTAACAGGTCTGTGAGAGCCACAATTCTTGCTGGTTGGTAGGTGATCAAATACTTATTTCATGCAATAAAATGCACTTGAGTTATTTAAAAATCATACAATGTGATTCTCTGGTTTTTATTTTTAGATTATGTCTCTCACAGTTGAAGAGTACCTACGATAAAAAATACAGACCTCTCCATTATTTGTAGGTGGGAAAACTTGCAAAATCGGCAGTGTATCAAATACTTATTTCCCCACTGTATCAGTATCAAGTTTGGACTTCTTGGGCTAACCCAAAGAAATTCTAACAGCCAACCCTCCATCTATATAAATGTTGTCCAACTTTATTTCTGTCATAAACTTTATGGTACTCATGGTATCACACAGGCGATAACATAAAAAAAACCTCATTAGACCATAGTGGTAAGTGATTGGATTCAAAACTCAGCTCCAATTTCGAATTCCAAATTTCTAGACTTTTGGATGCCATTAAGGTATAGTCTGGAGGATCCTTTCGTGAACTTTTCTAATACAAATTTTTATTACTGATATTCTTGGATGTGAAGAACACAAACAATTTGAAATATGGGCATAAGTATCTTGCAAATTCTACCCTCCTGTCGAGTAAAGAATTTTTTTCATGGTTGTATATTTGGAAGTATTAATGAGTTCCTCCCCAGAGTTACACTTCAACAGTTGTTATACTTAACCTCCATGATTAATTAATTGGTTGCGTTACATAACTTTTATCCTGCTGTCTTTTTCTAGCCATCTCATGAAAAACTTGGAAAGGAGCTTGAACAATGTGATGATGATGAAATTGCCAAACTACTTGTATGTATAAAATATACTTAAAAACATAAAATGCTACTCCATCGTACCTGATATTTGTGACATATATTCTGACAGCAGGAGCTCAGTATCTGACTGCAAACTACCACTTACCCATATGAGCACATGCTGAGAAAGTAGCGGGTTGTAGTCAGTGACTCTGAGCTCCCACTCATCAGAAAATTGATGGATAAAAACTAACTTTTACTTTACTAATATTTTATTCAAGGCTGAAGAAAACATACAGTACTGTGCAAAAGTTTTAAGCATGTGAGGAGAAAATGGTACTAAGTAAGAATACTTAAAAAATATATATATATTGTTTTTTTTATCAATTAGCAAAATGCAAAGTAAATTTTTTGGTGTGACCACCTTTTGCTTTCAAATTAGCATCAAATCTTTAAAGAAAAAACAGTGATTGTGTTGGATTATAGTCAGGTTTATGAGTAACTAATTATACCAAACAGGTGATAATAATCATCATCTTCATATGTATGTGAATCACAGACATTAATTGAAACAGAAACAACTGTGTAGGAGTCTTAACCCCTTCACGCCTTAGCCATTCCCCGTTTTGGTGTTTTCTTTTTTCCCTCCCCTTCTTCCAAGAGCCAAAACTTTATTTTTACGTCAATATAGCCATATGAGGGCTTTTTTTTTGCGGGACGAGTTGTACTTGAATGACACCATTCCTTTTACCAGATAGTATGCTGCAAAATGTGAAAAAAATTGCAAATGTGTTGAAATTGGGAAAAAAAGTGCAATTTCACAATTGTTTTTTGGGTTTTTAATTTAACCTTGTTCAGTATATGGTAAAAGTGGCCTGACAATATGATTCTTCAGGTCAGTACAAGTACACAGATACCAAACATGTATAGTTTTGTTTTTACTTAAGTGGTAAAAAAAAATTCAGAAATTTGTAATAAATTTTTTTTTTGCTTTAGTTGCCATTTTCTGAGACCCATAACATGTTCATATTTTGGGATATGGGACTGTGTGAGAGCTTATCTTTTTAATGCGCCCTGAGCTGACGTTTTTACTGATACCATTTTTGGGTAGATGCGATGTTTTGATCGCTTCTTGTTGCATTTTATTGCAATGTTGTGGTGGCTAAAAAAAACAAATTCTGGCGTTTTTTTCTGTTACACCATTTATTGATCAGATTAATTTATTTTATATTTTGAAAGATTGAACTTTTATGAAGGTAGCGATACCAAATATGTGTATTTTTTTAATTGTTTTATTTTTAATGGGGCAAAAGGCAGGTGATTTGAACTTTTGTGTTTTTTAAATTTTTTTCATATTTTTTAAAACTTTTTTTTACTTTTTACTGTATTTAATAGTCCCTTCAGGGGACTTGAAGCTGCGATCATCTGATCACTTGTGCATCAGCACTGCTATGTATAGCTAAAATCACAATATCCTAAGAATGCCAGCCATGGGCTGGCTTTCACAGTAGAATCGTAATGGCAGGCACGGGGACCCTTGGCTGTCATGACAACCCATTATACCTCTGGTAGACGATTCCTTGGATCCCCAGGGGTCCAAGGTGAACAGTTACTGGATCTGTGATCCCTTCCAGCGAGCAAGCAATTTGAATCCTGTCAGAACACTCATTTTCTCTTGCAGCAGTGTTCCTGATTCCATGCAGTTGCTGAGCTCCCGGGCAAAACAATTCACCGCTTGTTATATAAAAACTGAGCAGACTCTCAGTTTAGCACAGACTCTGGAAGTGTCTGTGCTCTAGGGACTGGTAACCTGCCTTGTGCAGCTTGTACTTGCAGAGAGCATGCTGCTTTCCTCTGCATCCAGGACCTCCATGATGCTATCTTCTTCCTCACACTACAACTACTGAAGCACCTCCTCCCCCCCCCCCCCGAGGGATCGTGCACAACTTCCTGGTTTGGACAAAAGTGCACAGTCCTTCAGTAAGGGATTGGGTAACAATGTGTGGATGCAATTAAAACAGCAGAGAACTTAACCCTCACCATAGCTGGCAATACAGATTATTCTATTACACATGCAAGTATTTTGTGGCGCTACAGACACAGGCGCTACATTCTCGTCACTGGCGCACCAATGGGAGCGTGGAATGACACATGCCTCTGTCGACATGTGTTAAATGCCATTGTCAGAGATTGACAGCCGGATTTAACAGATTAATAGCCTAAAGCGGAGTTCCACTTCACCTGCGGTTGTTAGAGGCACATGTTAGCCATCATGTGCAGGGCAAGATGCGGATTCAGCTTGCGAACCCGCATCAAATGCAGGGAGACGACATATGATGTAATTTTACGTCATATGTCGTGAAGGGGTTAAAACTGGGTGAGGAACAGCAAACTCTGATTTAAACGTGAGGCTGTGAAAGCCTGATTTATGTCACAGGTCATACACCAGCAGCAGGACATAAGGTAGTTATACTCCAACAGGAATGTCTCTCCCAGGAAGAAATTTCCAAGCAGACATGAGAGTTTCAGGATGTGCTATTCAAGATCTTTTGAAGAAGCACAAGGAAATGGGCAATGTTGAGGACTGTAAATGCAGTGGTTGGCCAAAGAAACTTAGTGCAGCAGATGAAATACAGATCATGCTTATTTCCATTCAAAATTTAAAGATGTCCAGCAGTGCCATCAGGGCAGAACTAGCATCAACCGGTGACATCTAGCTACACCCATCTACTGTTTGGAGGAGTCTAGCTAGAAGTGGTCTTCATGTAACAATTGCAGGCAAAACAATTGTGGGCGATCTGTTGAAATATTTTACTTTCTCAAAAGGAGAGTGGTATAATAATGAGTGTCTGTAACCAACAGTGAAGCATAGTGGAGGTTCCTTGCAAGTTTGGGGTTGCATTTCTGTAAATGGAGTTGGAGTTGGGGATTTTGTCAGGATAAATGGTATTCTCAATGCTCTGAAAGACAGGCAGATACTTATTCATCATACAATGCCATCAGGAAGGAAACTGATTGGCTGCAAATTTATTCTGCAGCAAGACAGCAATCCCAAAATACAGCCAATGTCACGAAGAACTATCTTCAGTATTAAAAATTACAAGGAGTCCTGGAAGTGATGATATGGTCCCCACAGAGCACTGACCTCAACATTATCGATTTTTGTCTGGAATTTCATGATGAGACAGAATTATTTGCACAAGCCTACATCCACAGAAGATCTGTGGTAAGTTCTCAAAGAAGTTTGTAACAACCTCCCTGCCGATTTTCTTCAAAAACTGTGTGAAAGTGTGGCTAGAAAAAAACAATGGAGAGCCACACAAAATATTAATTAGATTTAGATTTCTCTTCTGTTTATTCACTTTGCATTTTGTTAATTGATAGAAATAAACTATTAACACATTTATTTTTTAAAACATTCTCACTTTGCAGAACTGTATGAATAATATTTTCATAAAAATGCAAGGTTTACTAGTATCACTATGTAAATTATACAATGTTATATATCTATGGTCTCAAAATATCTGTTACTTATGGTAGAATATGTTAAGATTATACCTACAACCATAATGAAAACCTCATTAACATTCACCAAAATGGCTGCTCACTTTTTCCAGAAAACACAATTGCCAGGACCTACCAAATTTGAAATTTATGAATTTCGTTTCTCGGATTTTGACTGCACTGAAACAGATCTTGTAAAATGTGGAATCCAAATGTACTATGAACTTGGGGTGGTAAAGAAGTTTCAAATCCCTCCAGAGGTAAGAAATCAAAAGTAAAGTTACAAGTTATATGGCTCTAGATTATGGCCACTATCCTTATCATTATTTCTAACTTTTATTTTTAAAATAAGTAATTAAGTAATTCTAAACCAGTAGAGATGAGCAGATCAATCCATGGAGGATCGAGTTCTAGATGAACGGTTTCAGACAAATTCGATTAATTTGAGATTTAATTTGCAGCAAAAAAACCCCTATTTGCCACACTGCTGAACCTTCAGAGATGGGGCTAATGTCATGTTGCGTTGATGTGCAGGCCTCCCCATAAAGCCCTGCAGCTAGGACATTTTACAGATTATCATACCTTGTACAGTGATGATCAGTATCTAGGCCATCACAGATCAGCCATTCCCAGTGAAGAACAGTTTGTAGTGCAGAATCATTTTCCATCTTCACAATCACTGGGCAAGTCTCTTTCTACTGTAGAGTGTAAGCTCTTATGGTCAGTGGGGTCTTCTCTCCCTATCTTCTGTAGTATGTAAGCTCTTATGGTCAGCGTGGTCCGCTCTCTCACCTTGTAAAGAATAAGCACTTATCAGCAGGCTTCTCTCTCTCTTGCCTGTAGATTGTAAGCTCTTATGGTCAGCGAGGTTCTCTCTCTCTTTCACCTGTAAAGTATAAGCTCTTATGGTCAACAGGGTCCTCTCCCTCGCCTGTAAAGTGTAAGATCTTATGGTTATGTGGGGTCCTTTCTCTCTTTCGCCTGTAAAGTGTAAACTCTTATCGTCAACAGGGTCTTCTGGCTCTACTGTAAAGTGTAAGCTCTTATGGTCAACAGGGTCCTCTCTCACTCTTGTAAATATAAGCTCTTATGGTCAGCGGAGTGCTCTCGCTCCTCTCCCCCACTTGCATTTTCTGAGCAATTGCAAGCTTTCCAGTATTTAAATTAGCACAAATTTATTTGCCACAGATCACATTTTTTGGGGAAAATTCAGCAAAGTCGGCAAATTTGAATTTCAAAAGATCTGCTCCTCTCTACTAATCATAAGTAAATGACAATATTTTTAGATTTTCAGAAATCCTAAGCAGGGACATACATAGAAATCATGGGGCCCCATAGCAGAAGTTCTAATTGGGCCCCCCCCCAAAAAAAACAACAATTAAATAATTGTCGGGGCCACAGAAGAGCATATCTCACAACTTTCCAGCCTTTACATAGTAATCTTCCTCCTGCTGAAGTCCTAGATTCCTCTTTCATTGCCCCCATGAAGTATTATTCTAACAAAAGTGCCTGCCAAACACAATATGATACCCCCATGGTGAATTCCTCCACATGCACAGCATAATGATCCTACTGTACCCCACCTCAACTCCCAAGGCAAAGTATGGTGACCCCAAGACAGTATGATCCCGTAACTGTGACCCCCACACAGCTCTCCATGCACTATAATGGACCTACATACAATATAATGGCCCGCACTAGCCCTCCAAACAGTATAATGGCCCCTGCACAGTATGATGGACCCCACACAAACCTTCACACTGTATAATTGCTTGCATACAGTATAATGGACCCCCACATATTATAAAGGCCCCACATAGCCTTCCATATAGTATAATGCACCCCCCATAATCCTCCATATAGTATAATGCACTCCCCATGGTCCTCCATAGAATATAATTCTCTCCCCATGGTCCTCCATAAAATATAGTGCACTCCCCATGGACCTCTATAAAATATAGTGCACTCCCCATGGTCCTCCATAGAATATAATGCACCTCCATATAATAAAATTCTCTCCACATGGTTCTCCATATAATAAAATGCTTTCCCCATGTTCCTTCATATAATAAAATGCTCTCCCCATGGTCCTCCATACAATATAATGCACCACCCATGGTCCTGCATACAATATAAAGCACACCCCATGGTCCTCCATACAGTATAATGCACCCCCATGGTTCTCCATGCAGTATAATGCACCCCCATGATCCTCCACACAGTATAATGCACCCCCCATAATCCTCCATACAATATAAAGCACCCCCTATGGTCCTCCATACAATATAATGCACCGTCATGGTCTTGGATACAATATAATGCACACCCCATGGTCCTGCATACATTATAATTCACCCCCCATGATCCTGCATACAATATAATGCACCCTCATGGTCCTCCATACAGTATAATCCACCCCCCATGGTTCTCCACACAATATAATAAACCTACCATGATCCTTCATACAATATAATGCACCCCCATTGTCCTCCATATACAGTACAGACCAAAAGTTTGGACACACCTTCTCATTTAAAGATTTTTCTGTATTTTCATGACTATGAAAATTGTACATTCACACTGAAGGCATCAAAACTATGAATTAACACATGTGGAATTATATACTTAACAAAAAAGTGTGAAACAACTGAAAATATGACTTATGTTCTAGGTTCCTCAAAGTAGCCACCTTTTGCTTTGATGACTGCTTTGCACACTCTTGGCATTCTCTTGATGAGCTTCAAGAGGTATTCACCGGAAATGGTCTTCCAACAATCTTGAAGGAGTTCCCAGAGATGCTTAGCACTTGTTGGCCCTTTTGCCTTCACTCTGCGGTCCAACTCACCCGAAACCATCTCGATTGGGTTAAGGTCTGGTGACTGTGGAGGCCAGGTCATCTGGCGTAGCACCCCATCACTCTCCTGCTTGGTCAAATAGCTCTTACACAGCCTGGAGGTGTGTTTGGGGTCATTGTCCTGTTGAAAAATAAATGATGGTCCAACTAAACGCAAATCGGATGGAATAGCATGCCGCTGCAAGATGCTGTGGTAGCCATGCTGGTTCAGTATGCCTTCAATTTTGAATAAATCTCCAACAGTGTCACCAGTAAAGCAACCCCACACCATCATACCTCCTCCTCCATGCTTCACGGTGGGAACCAGGCATGTAGAGTACATCCGTTCACCTTTTCTGCATCGCACAAAGACACGGTGGTTGGAACCAAAGATCTCAAATTTGGACTCAGCAGAGCAAAGCACAGATTTCCACTGGTCTAATGTCCATTCCTTGGTTCTTTAGCCTAAACAAGTCTCTTCTGCTTGTTACCTGTCCTTAGCAGTGGTTTCCTAGCAGCTATTTTACCATGAAGGCCTGCTGCACAAAGTCACCTCTTAACAGTTGTTGAAGAGATGTGTCTGCTGCTAGAACTCTGTGTGACATTGACCTGGTCTCTAATCTGAGCTGCTGTTAACCTGCGATTTCTGAGGCTGGTGACTCAGATAAACTTATTCTCAGAAGCAGAGGTGACTCTTGGTCTTCCTTTCCTGGGGTGGTCCTCGTGTGAGCCAGTTTCTTTGTAGCGCTTGATGTTTTTTGCAACTGCACTTGGGGACACTTTCAAAGTTTGCCCAATTTTTCGGACTGACTGACCTTCATTTCTTAAAGTAATGATGGCCACTCATTTTTCTTTACTTAGCTGCTTTTTTCTTGCCATAATACAAATTCTAACAGTCTATTCAGTAGGATTATCAGCTGTGTATCCACCTGACTTCTGCACAACACAACTGATGGTCCCAACCCCATTTATAAGGCAAGAAATCCCACTTATTAAACCTGACAGGGCACACCTGTGAAGTGAAAACCATTTCCGGTGACTACCTCTTGAAGCTCATCAAGAGAATGCCAAGAGTGTGCAAAGCAGTCATCAAAGCAAAAGGTGACGACTTTAAATAACCTAGAATATAAGACATATTTTCAGTTGTTTCACACTTTTTTGTTAAGTATATAATTCCACATGTGTTAATTCATAGTTTTGATGCCTTCAGTGTGAATGTACAATTTTCATAGTCATGAAAATACAGAAATATCTTTAAATGAGAAGGTGTGTCCAAACTTTTGGTCTGTACTGTAGTATAATGCACCCTTATGGTCCTCCACACAATATAATGCACCCCCCATAGTGCACTCCCCATAGTGTATTATGGCCACCAATCACTGATTTAAAAAAAAATGAATACAGTACTTACCTCTCCTGGTTCCACCCGATGCTCCAGTCTCCTCAGCGTGCGGCGAGAAGCACTGGACATCTCAGAACAGCAAGCGCCCTGTAATGACATCATCGCGTCCGCTGCTCTGAGGCGTCAGACGCCAAGGAAGAATGATGGGGGTGGAAGCGTCTGCTGACGCTCCCTCCTCCATCATCATTGCTCACATATGGTCCCCCATCCAGCTGTCAGCACAAGCAATGATGATGGATGAGGGAGCGTCAGCAGATGCTTCCACCCCTATCATTCTGTGCGGGTGCTGATGGGCGGAAGTGAGGAGGGCCTGGTGCAGTGAATGCCCAGTGCGGGCTCCCCCCGGCTCACAGGCCCCATAGCAGTGGCATGGCCTGGTGCCATTGGCGGTATGCCACTGATCATAGGGCCATAGATTTTTTACTTGGATTAGTTTGACTGCCTAGTTTCATCTATGAGGATTTTAATTACTTGCCTTTATCATTTAGGCACTGGTGAGATTTATGTATGCTATGAAGAAGGGGTATAGAAAAGTCACCTATCACAACTGGCGCCATGGATTCAATGTTGCACAAACTATGTTCACACTTCTGATGGTATGTCACAATTTGGTCAATATGTAGTTTACTTCATTTATTTAATACAGTTGCATTCCTATATTTATCATTATAACAACTTTTGTGAAGGACAGGAGAACTCTTGCTCCAGTTTTAACCAAATAGAACTAAAATGTAAGTAAATTTTAGTAGAAGTTGTAACAATGCTACTCACTTGGGAGCGATCTGAGGTATCACAGGAACAGTTTCTATTTAAAGTCCGGCTGGTTTATTTCAGTCCTCATACACCACATCACACGAAAACTTAAATACAGCCTTTGTCCGGCACAAAGTGAAACATAAAGTAACAAGTCCATACAATAGTGCTAGTTAGCCTGCCTGGATTAGAGTCCAACTTCTTAGTCCTTTAGGAAAGGCACTCAATCCAGGAGATCTGCACACTTCAATACACACAGACATATGTAAGACAAACAGGTCTCAATTTAACAAATTGAACCACACCCAGGGGTGGAGTGTATGGTGAGCAACAGTCTCTCTCAACTCTTCAGTTGCTCATAATCAACCTGTCATAGCCGATTAACCCCTTCTAGTCCTATGCACTAAAGCATTACTCCAGGTTTATCTCCCATCCAGTAGGTGTCTTACAGCCTCCTTACAATGTATAAGCGAAATCAGAATCTTATTAAATGTATTTTCCCTTGTTTATAGACTGGTAAATTAAAGCGATATTATACAGATCTAGAAGCCATGGCCATGGTTACTGCAGGTTTATGCCATGATATAGACCATAGAGGAACTAATAATCTCTACCAGATGAAGTAAGTAATGTAGTTTTTTATCTATTATGACTGCAAATGTAAAGTTTCTTCAGATGCATTAAATATTCCCTTTATTTACTGACAGTTAATATCTACTTGAAGTAGGCATACCAATATTGTTGCAAAAAGATTTGACAATGAGCATGTCTATGAGAACAATTATTAGGCTCCAGCTAAATGAAATATTGTATTAGTTGTAAACATATTAAACACATTGTCATGATCACTATACCATTTTCTTTTGCTAATACCTGTTGTCAGAATGATGATGTGTGGATTGTAACTTTATACTATTTTTACTCCAAAAAGTTGCTAAGATCATAGAAAAGTGATGCAAGTTCATTCATTTTTAATGAACTTACATGCAAAATCTGTA
This sequence comes from Phyllobates terribilis, assembly GCF_046119375.1. Taxonomy (NCBI): domain Eukaryota; kingdom Metazoa; phylum Chordata; class Amphibia; order Anura; family Dendrobatidae; genus Phyllobates; species Phyllobates terribilis. Next base: position 797,504,124 of record NW_027362761.1, read on the forward strand.
TTTATCATTTAAACTGTCAATGTGAAAATACTTTTTTTTTCCAAGTTGGACACCCCCTTTTTAAGCTTACTTGGTTGTTTTCCTTAGATCTCAACATCCTTTAGCAAAATTACACGGATCCTCTATTCTGGAAAGACATCACTTGGAGTTTGGCAAGGTCTTACTGGCAGATGAGGTGATAAAACTGTTTTATTTTTTACCTTTAAGACGTTAGCTAGGGTAGAGAAACATGAGTTAGGTTGGGTATCGAGTAAATAAAGCTTAAAGAAGCACTCCCATCATAGTTTTTACCCTCTTAATATATTGCAATCATCATATTATATAGCACTGTGTACTTACAATTGCTTATTTTGCCTTTCTACCCAGTTAATTGTTTTCTTTTACATTAGGTCTATGACACCATGGGATTAAAAGAGACTATCTGAATCTTTCTAAGCTCTGTGTAGAAACAGGAATTGTCTTTTCCCTGCATGAGTCATCATTAAAACTTTAACTCTACATCACTGCAAAGTCTTTGGTAGACCAACTTCACCCCCTTTGTGATTCCTGACCGAGCTGCTCTGCTCCGCCCCCTATCAGGGACTTTGCAATGATGTAGGATTGCAGTTCTAATGATGACTCATGGAGAGAAAAGAAACTTCCTGTTTCTACATAGAGCTTAGCAGGATTCAGATAGTCTGTTTTTAATCATGTGATGTCATAGACAATGGAAAAGAGAAGAATTTAGAAAGGCAAAATGAGTAATTTTAAGTACACAATGCTATACAAAATGATGATTGCAATATATTAAGAGCATTAAAACTTTAATGGGAGTGATTCTATAAAGGGGGCCTATAAACTCCTGGAAAACCTTATAAACTAAATATAAAGCTTTCTGGAATAATAATAATAAATCATAATACACAATAAAAAAAGTTAAAACATTTCCTCACTAATTTAGTGATTAAAGGAGAAAACTTCCTTTAAAACACCATTCCAGGTTTTTTTTTCACAGCTGGACTGGTGCTTTAAACGTAAGTCCTCTACCCCTGGTCATGTACTCATCCTCTTCACTGTTTTTCGCCCCCGGTCCGGTCCTACGGCGCCATCTTGTCAGCTCAGCTTCTGACTAGCCGGAACTCAGAAGCCACATTACAAGCTCTCAATGCAAGTCTTTGAGAGCCAGAGCAAGGCTGTCAGACTTACATTAATTAGTGACCTCTGGCTTGCTCCATGAAAAACTGAAGCAGCCGATAGGTCAGAAACTGCAGGAGACGAACCGGAGTGGTGCTGAAAACAGATGAAAATGACAGAAGGTGAGTATCAGACAGGAGGCAAGGGACTTCAATTTTAAGCACCACTCCAAAGGTGAAATAAAAAAAAACACTGGAGTGGTGCTTTAAAAAAAGAAAATTGAAGTCACCTCACACTGTGACTCTTAAGTTTTAGCAAAAAACTAAATATGCCCCTCAACTGATCCTCAATATTAGTGCTCACAAAATAAATAGAAGAAATAGATGAAACTGGACGATTTAGCAATTGCAAAGTAATAAAGGGCACAACAATCTATACCAGGGGTCCTCAAACTACGGCCCGCGGGCCACATGCGGCCCTTGGAGGATTTTTATCCGGCCCGCCGGGCTGTGGGCAGAGGAGAGCAGTGCCAGTGCCCGCTCCCCCCCGCTTGCTCAGGGCCCCGGCAGCCGGATACTTACCTCTCCCCGTGCATCCGCAGATCCGCTGTCTTCCTGCACTGTGCTCCCTGTGACGTCTCAGGTCAGGGGGTGCGGTGACGTCTTTACAACGCGCCCTCCCCTGAGCCGTCACAGGCAGTGTAGAGCGGGAAGACGCCGGCGAACCTGGAGTCCAGACCAGAGCAGTGACAGCAGGTGAGGAGGAGTGAGGTGAGTATTTCATTTTTTTTTTTTTTTAATGTATGGAGGCATGGGACATAATATTAGGGGTGACATCCTGCATGGGGCAAAATATGGGGGGGGGGTGACATCCTGCATAGGGCATTATATGGGGGGAGTGACGTGCTGCATGGGGCAATATATGGGGGGGTTATAGCCTGCATGGGGCATAATATGGGGGGTGACATGCTGCATGGGGCATTATATGGGGGAGTGACATGCTGCATGGGGCATTATATAGGGGAGTGACATGCTGCATGGGGCATTATATGGGGGGGTGACATCCTGAATGGGGCATTATAATGACAGGGGAGTGATATCCTGCATGGGGCATTATATGGGGGGGGGTGACATCCTGAATGGGGCATTATATGGGGGGGTGACATGCTGAATGGGGCATTATAAAGACAGGGGAGTGATATCCTTCATGGGGCATTATATGGGGGGGGGTGACATCCTGAATGGGGCATTATATGGGGGGGTGACATGCTGCATGGGGCATTATATGGGGGGTGACATCCTGCATGGGGCATTATATGGTGGGAGAAAGGGACATCCTGCATGGGGCATTATATGGGGGGTGACATCCTGTGTGGGGCATTCTAAGGGGGGATCAGCCTGCATGGGGCATTATAATGGGGGAACAGCCTGCATGGGGCATTATAAGGGGGGGAACAGCCTGCATAGGGCATTATAAGGGGGAAACAGCCTGCTTATTGAGGACCTATGCTGCCTATTGGGGACATTTACCTGCCTATTGAGGACCTATGCTGCCTATTGGGGACATTTACCTGCCTATTGGGGACCTATGCTGCCTATTGAGGACCTATGCTGCCTATTGGGGACATTTATCTGCCTATTGGGGACATTTACCTGCCTATTGGGGACCTATGCTGCCTATTGGGGACCTATGCTGCCTATTGAGGACCTTGTTCCTTTATTTTTTTTTTACTTTAAAATAAGATATGTGCAGTTTGCATAGGAATTTGTTCATAGTTTTTTTTAAAAACTATATTCCGGCCCTCCAAAGGTCTGAGGGACAGTGAACTGGCCCCCTGTTTAAAAAGTTTGAGGACCCCTGATCTATACAGTGGCATGTAAATGTTTGGGCACCCCTGGTCAAAATTACTGTTATTGTGAACAGTAAAGCAAGTTGAAGATGAAATGATCTCAAAAAGGCCTAAAAGTAAAGATGACACATTTTCTTTGTATTTTAGGCAAAAAAAAAATTATATATGTGTGTGTATATATATATGTTTTCTTCTTTACATTTTAAAAATTACAAAAATAAAAATGGGCCGATGCAAAGGTTTGGGTACCCTTGGCAATTTATGTTCTTAGATAACTTTGACCAAGGTTTCAGACCTTAATTAGCCTGTTAGGGTTATGGCTTGTTTGCTATCATAGTTAGGAAAGGCCAGGTGATGCAAATTTCCCAGCTTCATAAAAACCCAGCCACCTCTAAGCTTGTGCCAAAAAACTGCAGCCATGGCTTCTTCTAAGCAGCTGCCTAGCACTCTGAAAATGAAACGGTGGAGGCCAACAAATCAGTAGAAGGCTGTACGAAGATAGCAAAGCTTTTTCAAGATGCCCTTTCCTCAGTTCCTTGGAAGAATTTTCCATGGAAGAATAGGATGAAAATTCCTCAAACAAGAATTGAAAGACTGGCTACAAAAAGAATATACAAGCTGTGATACTTTCAAAAGGGGGCGCTACTAGGTACTAACCATGCAGGATGCCCAAACGTTTACATCTGCCCATTTTTCTTTTTGTAATTTTTAAAATGTAAAAGCTGGAAATATGTATTTTTTTGCCTAAAGTACAAAGGAAATGTGTCATCTTTAACTTTAGGCCATTTAGAGATCATTTCTTCTTCAATTTGCTTAACTGTTCACAAATAACATTAGTTCTGACCAGGGGTGCCCAAACTTTAACATGCCACTATAGCTATACTGCAACAGACAGGCCAATGTAAACCTATATTAATGTCACTAGAGTCACAGTAATTACTGGTAGTAAACAGTGGTCAATAGAATTGAAACTATCAGAAAAACAAACAAAAGAGTAACAATAAAGTCTCGTAAATGGAAATACCTACAGTCGTGGTCAAAAGTTTTGAGACCGGCACAAATTTTGGTTTTCACGAAGCTTGCTGCTTCAGTTTTTATAGTAGCAATTTACATTAACGCTAGAATGTTATTAAGAGTGATCAGATGAATTGCAAAAAAATGCAGTCTTTCCTTGCTATGAAAATGAACTTAATCACAAACACCCCATTTGCACTGAAGTTCAGCCCTGCCACATAATGAACTGCTTACTTAATTTCAGTGATCTTCTCCTTAGCTCAGGAGAAAGCGTTAAAAAATACAATGAAACTGATATCAGTTATAAAAGCAGACTAGTCAACCCCTTCCCTGCCTCGGCTAGTGCGGCGCCCATAAGCACCACCGCTGGGGTCAGAGGGCCTCTAGGGTGAGTGGGGCGATTCAGCCTGAAGAGGAGGGAGCCGAACCCAGAGGTATCTGCAGCTTCCTCCCCTCTTCCCAGCGCAGGAAGCATCTCCTCGTGGTGCAGGCGGGACTTCCGGTGGTGTGCGCGCCAGGGGAACCGCCTTATGACATTGCGCCGCAATGCATTACTGGAAGCTCCAGTGTGTGCAGGCGCGGACGCCCAGATACGGCAGTGCGGGGAGGGGAGAGTATCTGGAAGCATTAAAAAGAGCAATTAGCACCAGTAGCTACTGCTCATGTTAGCTGGCATTATGAGTGAGCAGGAGCTTGGGGAGTTGCAGCTTCTGTCGCCTGAGTCTCCATTACCGCCGCAGCAGCAGCAAGCAAGACAGAAGGATGCGCTTCACGTCAGCATGGGAACAGTGGGAGCAGTCGTTCGGGCAAAACATCCCAGCGCAGTAAAGGCTCCAGCGCAGCATCCACTTTGAGAGGGAACCCCCCTATGGATATGGTTCCTCCTGACAGCCCGGTACCCCTTCTTCATTCACTGGGTAAGTGATCTTCGTGAAAGTTCGGCTAATAATTGGGGTCCCCTCTCTTTCTCTTCTCTCTTAGGGAAGAAAAAGTATAGGAAAAACCAAGCACAGAACCTGTGCTCTTTGCGCAGAGAATTTACCCCCTACTTGGGCGAAAAAAACTCTACGGCTGTTGTATAGAGAAAACGATCTGCGAGGAAACCCCTAAATTTGCCGCAGAACTGAGGTCTATAATTAAAACCCAGGTGGAGGACACCGTTAGATCCCTTCACGGGAAGAAACTGAGGAAATCTAAAAACGTGCCTACAGAGTCTGATTCTAGTAGCCCAGACAAGGTCGGTACGGACTCGGATTCATCAGGCTCATCCTCATCCTCATCCTGGGAGAAAAGGGGACGTAGTTGTTTTCCCATTGAAGAAACGGATAGTCTTATCAAAGCCCTTAGATCCACCATGGGTCTGGTAGATCCTCATCCCAAAATGTCTGTCCAGGACATTGTTTGGGGGTCTAGAGCAGAGAAAGAAAAGGTCTTCCCCTCTTAATGAGAAGGTTCATTCTTTGATTAAAAAAGAATGGAAAAGACCAGAAAAGAAAGGCCTTTTATACCCGAAAAGAAAATACCCCTTTGATGACCTGGCTTGCTCGTTCTGGGAGAAAGCGCCAAAATTAGATGTAGCAATTGCTAAAGCATCCAAAAAATTCTACCTTCCGTTTGAAGACATGGGGGTACTAAAAGATCACATGGACAAAAAGGCGGACGCCTTTCTTAAAGGTTCATGAGAGGCCGCGGGAGGAGGTCTTAAACCTGCGGTAGCTGCCACCTGTACCACCAGATCGTTAATGGTCTGGCTAGATCATTTAGAGTCTCAGCTTAAAGAGAAAGCACATAGGGAGGCAATATTAGACTCCATACCTTTAATGAAGGGGGCTGCTGCCTTTCTAGCAGATGCTTCGGCTGACTCTGTCAAGTTGGCAGCTATGGCAGCGGGCTTCTCTAATGCAGCCCAGCGGGCCCTCTGGCTTAAGTGTTGGCCAGGGGACCTACAAACGAAATCAAGGTTATGCTCCATCCCCTGTGAGGGGGAATTTTTGTTTGGGCCTACCCTTGATGATATCTTGGGTAAGGCGGGAGATAGCAAAAAGCGCTTTCCTATCCCCAGGGACAAGGATAGATATGAAGACGGTAGGAGGAGGACCAAAGGCTTCCTGTTCAATAGACCCCCCAACGACAATAAGAAGCCCTCCCAATGAAGGTTCGCCCCAGGTGGGGGGAAGGTTGTCTGGGTTTCTCCTGGCCTGGGAAAATATATCAAACAGCCCATGGATCCTGGACCTAATAAAATCAGGCCTAAAATTCCAATTCCTTTCAGTCCCTCATCCAAACTTCATGATAACTTCCAAAAGGTCCTCATGCGAAGAGCAGTTAGCACTAGAGCAATAAGTTCGGACTCTGATAGAAAAAGCAGTCCTTCAGGAGGTGCCTACCGGGGAGCAGGGCGAGGGTTTCTATTCTCCTCTGTTTTTGAGGAAGAAACCGGACGGGACTTTCAGGACTATCATAAATCTGAGAAAATTAAACAAACTGTTAAAGCTTCAGACCTTCAAGATGGAGACAATAAAGTCATCAGTGAAAATGCTCTTTCAGTACTGCTTCATGGCGGTTCTGGACCTGAAGGATGCCTATTATCATGTCCCCATCCACAGAGATTTCCGGAAGTTCCTCAGGGTGGCGGACCCTATAGGGGGTGTGGTCAAGCATTATCAATATACTTCCCTCCCATTCAGCCTGGCCATTGCCCCAAGGGTATTCACCTAAATAATCGTGGAGGTGATGGCACACCTGAGGGAGCAGAATATCCTGGTCGTCCCATATCTGGACGATTTTTTGATAATAGGGAGCTCATTCCAGCATTGCAGAACTCAACTAGAGAAGGTCATGGGTTCCCTAAGGAGCTTAGGTTGGCTTTTGAATCTGGAAAAGTCCAGAACCGAACCAGGTCAGGTGCAGGAATATCTGGGCATTATATTGGATTCAATAAATCAGGAGTGCCGCCTCCCGGCAGGGAAAATCCATAAACCTTATAAGCCAGGTGTCTTGGATAGAGGGTTACCCAAGTATGACCCTGCAGAAAGCCATGTCCTTCCTGGGTTCCATGACTGCCTGTTTCCCGGCCATTCAGTGGGCCCAGATACATTCAAGAGAATTGCAGTGGGAAATATTAGAGGCTGGAAACTCTCTAGGAGGGCTCTTAGAAAGTCGGCTAACCTTATCATTAAAAACCACACTTTCCTTAGGATGGTGGGTGGAGTCAGACAATCTAGTCCGGGGTGTCCCATGGGTAACTCCAGTCACTCAGATACTGACCACAGATGCGAGCCCCAGGGATTGGGGCACCCACTTAAATGACCAGCTAGCCCAGGGTCGCTGGACAGGGTCCCTAAGATCCATATCCTCGAACATGAAGGAGCTCCTGGCGGTGAAGTTTGCCCTCGTAGAATTCCTGGACACTCTGCGAGGTCACCACGTAAGAGTGCTCTTGGACAACCGGGTAGTGGTGGCATATCTCAATCACCAGGGAGGTACCCGGTCCCGTCCTCTGATGTAGGTGACAGAAGCTATTTTCCTTTTGGCCGAAAGCCAGGGTCCCTGTCAGCACTCCATATAAAGGGAATAGAAAATCACAGAGCAGATTTTCTAAGCCGGACTCAGCTGAAGCAGGGCGAGTGGGAGCTAAATCAGAAGGTTTTCGATCAAATAATAGAGGCATGGGGGCGTCCTACCATAGATCTGTTTGCCACAGCCAGAACAGAAAGGTAGTCGAGTTTTGCTCTCTAGACCCCAGGGGGAACCCACTAGCAGTAGACGCCTTCATGATCCCGTGGAGTCACCCTCTTGCCTATGCTTTTCCTCCGATTGCTCTAATTCCGGCCGTTCTGAGGAAAATCAGGGAGGACGAAGCAAGAGTAATCCTCATAGCTCCTTTCTGGCCAAACAGGCCATGGTTTTCTTGGCTGAGGATGTTGTCCATCTCAGACCCCTGGGTGCTTCCGGAGCTCCCGAATCTTCTGTCTCAGGGGCCGGTCCTTCATCCTCAAGGACAAAAATTTACATTTGACAGCATGAAATTTGAGAGGAACCTCCTGGGGGATAGAGGGTTCTCTCCGAACTTAATTTCCACATTACTACTAGGTAGGAAGCCCGTAACTATCAAGCTTTATGGGAGAACCTGGACGAAATTCCTCTAATTTTCTGGCTCTAGATTTGATGGTAAAGTTGCGCTGTCAGCTATTCTAGAATTTCTTCAGAAAGGGTTGGAACAGGGCCTAGCCACAAGTACTTTGAAGGTCCAAGTTGCAGCGTTAGGGGCCTTAGACAGTTGTGATTTGGCCAAGAATAGGTGGATAGCCAGATTCATCAATGCGGCGGCTAGAGCTAGGTCCGTCCCCTCTCGGAATCTTCCTCCCTGGGATTTAAACTTAGCTCTTAAGGCCCTAACCAAATCACCTTTTGAACCCTTGGCAGAGGCACCCTTGAGAATCCTTTCCCTGAAAACATCACTCTTGGTAGCCCTTACATCAACACGGAGAGTTAGCGATATTCAGGCTTTGTCAGCGGGGTCCCCCTTTACACAAATCCTAGATGATAGGATTATACTTAAGATAGACCCAGGTTACCTTCCAAAAGTAGCGTCACGCTTTCATAGAACCCAGGAGATTTCCCTTCCGTCCTTCTGCCCAAATCCCAAGAATAAAAGCGAAAGGGACCTGCACACTCTAGACGTTAGGAGGTGCCTGATTCAGTACCTAGCAGCCACACAGAAGCATAGGAAGGATAGGGCTTTTTGTGTGCTTTCAGGTGTAGCAGAAGGGGCGGAAAGCCTCTAAAAGTACGTTGGCAAGGTGGATAAGAGACGTCATCATCCTGTCATACTCCGCAAGTGGGGAAACTATCCCAAAGAATCTGACGGCTCACTCGACAAGAGCAGTAGCAGCTTCCTGGGCAGAAAAAGCTGGCGCATCGATAGAACAGATATGTAGAGCCGCCACATGGTCTTCCCCCTCTACATTCTCTAACCACTATCTGCTGCACCTAACCTATTCCTCTGACCTTACTTTCGGTAGGAGGGTCTTGGAGGCAGTGGTCCTAGCAATGCACTTCTCTGCAATTCTCTCCTTGGTGCCGTCATGGGGGAAGGAGAAAAACGAAGTTACTTACCGGTAACGGGATTTCTCAGAGCCCATGACGGCACCCGTACATTCCCTCCCTTCACGCGTTGGTGTGTACACTTACCTTTATGTTTTATATGTAGTCACACGGTGTTCCTATTAAGCATCATAATAATGTGGTATATTGTGTTATTAACCTGGTGGTCCTCTCATGCTCTGTAAACAAATGATGCGGGAGAGAGGTACCGCCCTTTTTATCTGTAAGTATCCTGTCCTTGAAGGGCGGATCTCCGCTCTCCTTGATGCCGTCATGGGCTCTGAGAAATCCACTTACTGGTAAGTAACTTTGTTTTTTTGGGATATAAGGCTGTATGATGGCTTATTCTTCGCACCTTGAGCTGATGTTTTTACTGATACCATTTTAAGGTAGATATGATGTTTCAATCACATCTTATTGCATTTTATTGCAATGCTGCGGCTGACAAGAAACGTAATTCCGGGGCTTTGATTCTTTTCTTATTATGCCATTTACCGATTGGATTAATTTACTTTATATTTTGATAGAACAGACTTTTAAGAACGCAGAGATATCAAATATGTGTATTTTTTTTTAATTGTTTTATTTTTAATGGGGGTGATATAAATGACGCGCGTCCCAGGGCCGTGGGGTACTCGGCAGCCGGGCCTATGGATGCTGGTGGGAGATATCACGGCGGCTGGCCCGGTCTGTGGCCCAGGGCGGTCAACAAAAAGGGTGAATGATATTTGTAAGGGGTTTGTAGTTCTAGGAAGTGTTCGTGACGGCACCTGTGGAATGCGGCCAAAGGGAGCTGCCGCTGCTGAGCAGTCCTCTGAAGCTGATGTTACTGCAGCAGGGATGGTGTAGCTCTCCACAGGAAGAGCTAGCTCCAGGGCAGTGTAGATATAGTTGGTTGCACTGGGTGTTGTAGTGCAGGAGGAAAGATGGCGCAGCTTAAATAAGGGACAGAGGCAGTGCGGTGCAGTTATCCGAGTCTTTACTCACAGTTGTTAAGCTCCTCAGGTTGCACTGTCCAGCTTACAGCCTCCCACGTCGCACTGCGTTCACCAGACCGGGGGTTCAGCTCTTCCTCAGGTAGGTTAGGAGCACCTGACGGAACCCCGCTTTCTTATGTTCCTCTCTAGACCGACTTCACGCTGGGTCTTCTCCCTCCTGCCCGGCGCTTCCCCACTCTCAGTCCCGCTCGGGTGCTCTGAAGTCCCTCCGGTCTAACTCGAGTTCCCGGACCTGCTTGACCCTTACGGAGATTAGAATGAGGCTTTGGCAACTGAACTATAAAAGCCAGAAGCCTCCGGTTTTTCCATCCGAGACCTGGAGTAACACGGCTGGTCCAGGGGGCGGTCCCCTTCTTGCGGCCTGATCCCTCTGTCTTCTGAAAGATTCGGGGCGTACGGGTGCCGTCCTGCACTCGCCGTACCCCCTGGGATCCCTTCTATAGATCGGAGCCTTCCTCCTCTGCTCCCCTCCTGGGCCTCTAGCACTAAGCCCTACTTGTGGAGCAGAGCTCCTAAGAGACTCTGCTCCCTGACTGTCTTCACTTTCTCCTCTCACTGACTGCTCTGCCACCCTAAGATGGCTTCCCTTTTTATATCTCCTACAATGGTGCTCCCCCAAACTGCTTCCTCCACCCACACCCACTACTGGTTCCCCCTACCTTTGGGTTCCCCCCACTCCAGCCAGGGACAGGGCTCAGCACTGTGCACATGCATCTTGCCCTTCCAGCCGGCCTGGAGCAGTGTAGTGTTGGATGCAGGTGTTGAGGTTCCGGGCAGCACTCCCTCCTTACCTGAGAGAAGGAGACACCACACCTCTGGGTGAGGTGCAGTACCTCTGTGGCGACTGAACCCTCAGGGGCGCCACATAAACTTGTGTTATTTTATTTTGTTTCATATTTTTAAAAACATTTTTTTTACTTTTTCCTTTTTTTCAATAGTCCCCTAAGGGACAAGCGATTGTATGATCACTTGTGCTATACATAGCAGTGCATCAGAACTGCTAAATATAACTGAAACCACGGTCACAGTCTGCACTCCTCTATCTCACTTAGCATGTACCCCTACACATCCAGGAGGATCATAATGACAGGCAGTATGTCATGTGTATTTCAGGGGTTAAAAGAGGGCTGGTGTTTGAAATCATTGTTTTCTTCTGTTGACCATGTTACTTCCAAGGAAACAAGTGCAGTTATCATTGCTTTTCATTAAAAGGGCTTTACAGGCAAGCTATTGCTTCTTTCAGATTGCCCGTAAATCAACCATTTAATGAATTATGAATAACTTCAAAGAAAGAGGTTCAAATGTTGTGATAATGGCTTCAGAACATCCAAGAATGGTCAGCAAGTTTAAGGACCATAATCTAAAGAGGATTCAGCTATGGTCTCGGTTCAACACTAGTGCAGAGGATGCTCCGAAATGGGAACAGGCACATGTCAATACATCTGCATCATCAGTGTGTGTGCATAAAAGCTGAGTGAGTTTCTGGGATCCAAACAGACTCTTGCATCTTTCATCCAGCCACTGACGTTTCTGGATTGTGTGTCATGGGGAAAGCAAAAGAATAGTCAACGGATCTACAGGAAAAGGTAATTGAACTGTATAACACAGGAAAGGGATACAAAAAGATATCCAAGGAATTGATAATGCCAGTCAGCAGCGTTCAAACTGTGATTAACAAATGGAAAATCAGGGGCTCTGTAAAAACCAAACCACGGTCACAACTGCCAGGAAAATTGTTCGGGATGCAAAGAAAAACCCACAAATAACATCAGCTGAAATTCAGGACTCTCTGAAAACTAGCAGTTTGGCTGTTTCAAGATGCACAATAAGGAGGCACTTGAAGAAAAATGGGCTGCATGGTCGTCAGAAGAAAGCCATTACTGCGCAAATGCCATAAAGTATCTCTCCTAAAGAGGTGCACCAGATCCAAGATCCAGCCCAGAAAAGGTGGAGTGGCGCAGAAGGAGGCGCGATCCAGGAAGAGAGAAGGCTCAGCTGGTAAGAGATGATGAGAGTAGAGGGCGTGTCTAGAGGGGGAGTCGCAGGGAGTGACAGCGGAGGTGTCGGCCACGTCATTGGTGAGACTGTAGGAAGGGTGGAGTCAGCCGAGTGTAAAGCGCATCGGAAGTGACTCGCCGGTGCCATTTTGCTTCCAGCATCGGTGCCATGAGGACACGAGAGAAGCTTCACTGAAGATAAGCCGAGAATACAGTGGTTACAAAACCACAGAAAAGATGGATACATCTTCCAATGAAGAGACCATCTTCATAACTACCCCAGGGGCCGCTGCATCTTCAGTGAGGCCGAGGAACTGGAGTCACCATTATCAGTGGCGATTCAGTGGGAGTCAACGCCGCAGCTGCAGTTAGTCCTGATCCAGCATGAGGTCCGGTTGGTCTACTGGAGCCGGATGCCGGAGGAGGGCTGAATGACAGTCTTGGAGGATGTATCATTCTCAGGTCAGTGTACCCCTGCTGGGCCTTCCGACCTGTCCCCAGAGGCCGAGGGTAAAGAGGACGAGGAAGCCCTGCTACCTGTCCCCACACCTCCTGAAATGGGCTCAAATTGTGACCTTTGTCTGGTACAAAGGACAGTGGGACCCCACAATACCTGAGAGGCTGGCATTCCCTGGGTCCTAGTAGCCGCGGGAGCTCCCATACATTGTGGAGGAACTCATCCGGATTGATGCTTTAGTCAGGGAATGGCTGTCAGGCCCAAAAAGAGCAGCCTTTGAAGAACAATGCACCAAGGGTCGGGTCATTAACTTTAACTACCAAAAAGGTTATGGATTCATTAATGAGTAGGGGACGGGAGACAAGCAGTACGTCAATCGGGTGATGGTCAAGAGAGAAACATTACCCTACCATCTCCACAGTCTATACGTCGGGGAGAAAGTGCACTTTTGCAAGGTGTGGTTCAGGAAGGGCTGATATGCCGTGGGTGTCACACGGCCAGCCTCCAATGAGGAGATTGCTAAATGGGAAGAATTGGCGGACTTTGGACGATCCCACCGCCACCAGCGCCGGCACCCATCTTCATAACCGATGTTCATGGGACTGGAAACAGCACAGAAGAAAATGAGTGTCAGTACTTAATCTCCCATTCAGGTCGAAGGTAACCAACGCCTTGGAGCCTAAGTTTTCCTTGTGGCCGGTACAGGTACCAGCATCTGCCTGACCAGTAATGCCTCAGCGCAGATCTTTGTATCTGGGACTGGGCTGCTAGAAAGTGAACAAGGACGGCAGAGGCACTCAAACCAACTATGGAGGTGGGACAGACCTCCATCCCCTAACACCTGGGAATCCTGGAAAAAGAAGAAAAAATAGTGGATTTTTCCAGGTGTTCCCAGGTATTCCTTTTTCTCCTGTTTTCCTGTATGGCCATGTTCTAGAGGCCATTCCCTGAGTCAGTGTTATCCAGACTCAGCAAGTGTTCCAGTTTTTGTTTCTCGGTAGGCAGTTGCTACATGGAGGCCTGTTGCCCCATCAATAAGGAACATGGACACTTCGGTCGGGTCACTCAGCCTATGTGACCGACAGTTGCTGATGGACATCGTAGGCTGAGATGAGGACATCGTGCATGGGAGAATAAAAGAGGGGTTTGGACTGTTTTGTGTGAAATTTCTTTTTATGTGTCTTGTTTCTCTGATTATACAGTTTGATGGCCGGGGTTAGCCATATTTTGCCATGGGGGGATGTAAGGGGGTAGACGAAGATGTCGTGTCAACAAAGAGTTAATGTAAAGTATGATATGTGTGCATGTTATGATTATATATTTGATAAAGAGTGTTGTGTTTTATCCTTATGGCTGGTTTGGTCGCGTTTTTTCTGGAGGTTTTATCCTCAAGGCCGTCCCTGGGAATGGGGGAGGTCTGTTCTCTAGGGGAACCATTACAAAGGATAGGGATATAGTTTGCACAACACAGGGTAGTATACAGTTAACACATTGAGTCTAGCCATCTAATTGGGAGGGGTTAGATCAGTTAATAAGGAAAGCACTTCCTGTTTTAGTGAGTTTAGGAATCTAGGAGAGCCAAGTTTGAGAGTGGAGTTCTGAGGAAGTGTTAGATAGTGACAGTGTCAACGGGTTCCAAGACAATGAATGCAGCAGAGGCTAAAGGGTTCTGTCAGTGTCAAGTCTCCAAACAGTATGAGGACATATCTGAATCTTCATGAGGATGCCGGGGCAGACTTTGGTCTACAGCCTAGAAGTGGCATTGTGTGTCATGTCTCTGTTTCTCCTATAAGGAAGATGTCGGGCAGGTCTCAGCGAGAGGGAAAGATGGTGGGTCTCATGGAAGCTGTTATGCCAGATAGAAGATCCCTAGTACCAACAGAGGACGTTGAGGTGGGGGCAGGTCAGGCAGAACAGAGGCAAGGACTGATAGTACATTGGACAAAGGAAACATCATCTGGAAAGGATTCTGTCTCACTCTGTATGCGGCAACAACATGTATCCGACTTGCACAGTAAAGCTGAACCTGTTGAACCTGACCTAAGGTTTCCTTTCATGTCTGTAGCTGCATTCAGTCCCATGGATGGGGAGGCAACAAGGACTCCCAAACTACAAGCGAGTAAAGAGAGAACCCCACAGCACATCACACACCAATTAGACTTCTGTTTAGAAGAGGGGTTTCAGGGCACAGAGAACTCCGTTCCGGCCCACAGCAACCGGCCCTGTCCCCACCCCTTCACCTACATGATTGAAAGCAAGCGGCTCCCAGGAGAAATAAAGTTAATTTTCTCCCGGGTGATGCATTTTCAGCACAGCAGGCAGGCACCTCCATAAAACTGTTAACATGCAGATTAATCATATATCTCCAGGTTAGCAGCATTATTGGACCTAACAGGTTCCCGTTAATGCAAATTGATATATATGTCTGTGATTGTGGGGGTGCCCATTTGTGGGAAGGGATAAGGAGCAGAGCTCTCTCCACATGATGTAGATGCCTGATTCATATTTGGCATCTGTACCTATCATCAATGGCCAGAGTTGAACTCTGATTGCAGCTAGCTAATTAGCTGCAAAACTAATTGCAGCTAACTAATTAAACCCTCATGTCAATCTCTGACAGCAGCATTTACCTGGAATGCACACCCGTGCTCATGCGCACCAGTTTCATCTTGGTACACCTGAGAAGCTCAGCCACAGCCTGAGGTCTTCACTATATACTGCAATACTGTGGTATTGTAGTATATAATAAAAGCAATCGAACAATCAAAGGTTCAAGTTTCCTAATGGGACAAAAGAATGAAGTAGAAAAAGAAAAAAAATTGCTTCTAAAAATATAAAAAAATGAAAAAATTCTAATCACTCACCTTTTCTATTATTAAATATTGAAAAACAATATATATCTGGTATCACTGTGTCTGTAAAAGTTCGGTCTATCAAAATATAAAATTGAATAACCCATATGATAGACACTGTTGCGCCACTGGCTGGGCTTACCCTGTAGAGGCTCTGATGGTGAGGATAGGCTTGGGCCGTTAGGGTAGTCACTGAGCTCCACTCCAGAGCAGTGCCCGGACCTGCATCAGCTAACCAATGGGTCAAATTAAAAATACGAGGCACAGAGGGCAAAGACAGAGGGCACAGGTTCAAATTACAAAGCCGGGGTCAAGAGCGGAGAGATCAGACAAAACAAGTAAACAAGCCGGGTCGGTAACAAGAGAGTCAAAACTATTAATCACCTAGACAGGAAACTAGTAATGAACTGCAACTAGGACCAAAGCTCAGGCAAGGTGTGGAGGGAGATGCTGCCTAATATATCCACTGCTGGCAGGGGATAGGCCAGAAAAGCAAAACTTTGTAGGACACAGTGGTTTTAAATTCCTGCAGAGTCTGGCCGTGCATCCCTAAAGCCGGGTGGAGACTCTTCAGCAACAGGAGGATGTAGCAGTGCTGGAAGTATTGCACGAGGCAACTCAGCGAGATGGTTTGACACTGGGAGGAGCAGATTGGTGCACGCAAAGAGTAGGACGGCGCTTACAAACCGTATGAGTCACCAAAATGGAAACTGCAAGGGAAAAAGAATCAAAATGTCAAAATTGCGTTTTTTCATATACCACACATCCCTAAAAAATGAAATAGCAACTTCCAAGTTTAGCAAAACTATTGCGACTTATTTAGGTGTTTTACGCCACTAGTCAGTGATAAACATCTCAATGAATCAGGGCCTTAGTGTTGAATTTGGAGAAACCGCTTGTTATATTAGTTGTGTTGAGCTATTTACATTTTTCTTGTTTGATTGTTTTTTTGCTATTAAATCAAATTCACAGAGGGGGCTGAATAATTTGAATTGCTACTATAAATGGGTCAGATTAAAATTTGCAATTGTAGGTGAATACAAATATTCAGGTTTATATTCGATGCCTTGAAAGCAATCCTTATAATGTCTTACTTTAATGGGTAACATGCTTTTATTAACATCTAAAATCTCTGATATCCTTGATTAGCTTTATAATTGTGCCTAAAGGTTCTGATCAGTATAGGTTTTCAGGCACTGAATGTTAAAACAGTGAAAATTTCCATTCACTGTCATAAAATCAAGATCTTGAAATGACAAGGAATTGATGCATAACCTATGTAAAAAGGTTCCAAAACTTTTCAGTATTTAATGATTACATTTTAAAGGTGTTAGCGGGGACTATTTAATTTTTTTTTGATGGGCTTAAGAACATATTGTGCCCGGGGTCCATCTCGGCCGTCTCAGAGCAGTCATGGACCAATCCTGTTGTCGATTCAGCGGTTTACGGTGACGTCACGTTAACAGAGCAGTTGTTTCTTCTCCACTATGCTCTGTTGACAAGGCATGGCTGCAGATGTCATGCCGATTGACAGCCGGCTCCCTGTCTACAGAGCAACCGGGAAGAGTAAGAGCTGCTCTGTTGCGTGAAGCAACAGAATCACCAGCAGGAGAGGTCAGTGATCGCTGAGCCAGCGTGGGGCAGATGAGGCAGGCAGTTAGTGACTACCGCCTGTCAATTCTTAGGGGCTGCCTGTCAATTCTTAGCCTTATGAGAGAAAATCAAATAGTCCTGAATAACCCTCTTATGTACCTGAAACTCTATAACCCATTTCAACAATCACATACTGAAAATGCCTATTTGTTTGTATCGCTGTGTATCAAAGTTACATCACTTCAAGCAATGGTTGATCCAGTCACAGCGTCATACACAAACACTTATGTATTATTCTCTAAAATCTGTTTTTTTGTGGCAGTCCATGAACATTTACCAGAATCTTAACAGAAGACAGCACGAACTTGTCATTCACTTGATGGATATTGCAATCATAGCTACAGATTTGGCTCTTTATTTCAAGTGAGTGGATTGAAGAAGTCATGGAAGTACTGTTTATTTCTTATATCATAGTGGATAGGGTACTTTTTGTTTTCGATTTACTTTTTGTGGTACAAATGCCCAGCTACGTCAAGAGACTGGTACAAGGCGTATTGTTTTAATGCTAAACTGAGCCTATTAGTAAGTTAAATTACAAAGACTGATTGAGCATATAGGCCCCCTGATTCATAAAAGTGTTTACACCAGAAAACTGACTTAAAAAAATGTGAAGAAGTCACAAAATGTTTGTGCAACATGAAGTTGCTCAAACAATTTGCGACTTTTGTCATTTTCAATGCAGTATCGCCACCAGAATGAGTGGAGCTGGCGAGGAGCCAAAGTGGGCACCCCCTCATTAAGACTGATTCACGAAACACCAGTCTTAATGAATCAGAGTCATACTTTAGTTAAAATATGCAGGAAACTAATCATAACCTCACTTTTCCAGCAGAAAAGATATGTACAGTAACTGAAAGCCTCCTAAATGACAGTGGTATCTAATTCCAATTCCAATCTGCATTATCAGTGGCTCTTTGTCCCTCTATAATCTCACTGACTATCTCTTGACTCATCTACCTTAGATTCTGAAATGTTGTTGGTTGTATTGCAAAGTAATTAAAAGTATGTTAATAAAAGTTGACTAATATATACCATACTTGAAAAAAAGTTTTAGAGCATGTGCACGCAGAAGCCACATTTCATTAAGATGTGCGTTTCCTATATTGGCTTTCAGAAGCTGTGAACAGCAAATAGATGTGCTGAATTCATTAAGAGAAGCAGACGACTTAATAAATTTGTTGCATCTTATCAGTAGCATGTGCCCACGGGCTCCCCACCAGAAATGTTACTCAAGCCAGGGACATGTAAGAAATCCTGCCCTGGCACCTCCCCAGCTCTGCCCATTTTGGGAGAGCCACTTTAAATTGGCACGAAAATGACAAAAGTCTTTTCAAAGTGTTTTATGCCAGCTTTTTGGTGTACGCACTTTGATGAATTGCGGCCAGGGCCGTCATCAGGGCACTACTGCTCTTACTGGCGTATGGAGCCTGGTGAGCAGAGGGGCTCGGATGGGGCCCCTCTGCTCACCAGGCCCCAGCAAACTGAACTTGCGTCCTCGGATGCACGTTCACTTGAAATCTATTGACTTGCCGGAGTCTTCCCGCATGGCTATAGTTAACAGCCGCCAGACAATCACAGGCCTACAGCTGACATCAGCGTGCACGTCGCTGACGTATGACATCACTGCCGGCCTGTGACTGGCTGGCATCCGTGCCACAGATCGACAAAGGAGAGTCGCTGCTGGACCGGCGGCCAGGTAAGGAGAAACCTTTTTTTTTTTTACTTGGGAGATGACATGGGGGCAGAATGGGAGATGACATGGGGGCAGAATGGGAGATGACATGAGGGCAGAATGGAGAGACAACAAGGGGGCAGAATAGAGACATGGGGCAGAATGGAGAGACATGGGGCAGAATGGAGAGACATGGGGCAGAATGGAGAGACATGGGGCAGAATGGAGAGACATATGGGGGCACAATGGAGACATATGGGGGCACGATGGAGACATATGGGGGCACGATGGAGACATATGGGGGCACGATGGAGACAACTCGGGGCAGGATGAAGTCACATGAGACCAGGAAGGGAGAACATATGAGGGCAGGATGAAGACATATGGTGCCAGGAATGAGACATGTAGGGTCCAGAATGGAGTACATATGGGAGCAGGATGTGGGACATTATTACTGTAGGGGCTATTTAAGGGATATTATTACTGCTGTGATGTATTTTATTTTTGAGGATACTGTTTCCAGTGGGGGGGGGGGTGTTACTGTGCAGAACAACACTATGTCGCTTTATTTTCTTAATCTGGTGTAGTGTAGAAGTTGGGGAAAAAATGGGGAATGTGCTCTAGAAACTGCTCTAGATAACTGTTATTTTCTGCAGAGACGAGTCCTGGCTGGAAGAAGTGATGGTGTTCTGTGCTGGATGAAGGACTTCAACTAGAGACCTCACCAGTGAGTCAGTGTGTTATCTGTAGACTGACACTACACACTACACACTACACACAGGGCTCCTATGTATAATGTCACTGGTGATCCCGGTATTACTTGTACACTGACACTATATACAGAGCTCCTGTGTATAATGTCACTGGTGATCACTGTGTTACCCATACACTATACACTATGTACAGAGCTCCTGTGTATAATGTCACTGGTGATCCCTGTATTACCTGTACACTGACACTATATATAGAGCTCCTGTGTATAATGTCACTGGTGATCACTGTATTACCTGGACACTATACACTATGTACAGAGCTCCTGTAAATAATGTGTGATATTTTAAGAAATTTTTAATAGGTTAGAATAGAGTAGGGCCCAGCCAGAAGAGACTACCTTGTTGTGGTGGTGGCTTAAAAAATCTTTTGGCCAAAACAAAAGCTGCTGGCTATGTATGTGATATGGTTCAATGGCAACTGTTAATGTGTGATTGGTGAGGACATGGTGCAGAAGTGGAGTTATTCCAAGAGTGGGTGGTGGGACTGTGGAAGGTTTGAGGGGTGAAGGCGGAGCTGGGGTGGAGGTAGAGCTAGGGTGGAGCCTGGACTGAGTCTCAAGGGGGCCCGAAAATTTTGCCAGTATGGGGCCCTGAAATTCCTGGAGGCAGCCCTGATTGCAGCCCGAGTCTATTTGCTGAGATGAGCAGAAACTGAATGGAAAGTCTCCAAATCCTTAGTTTCCACTCCAGAAAACACAGCGAAATGACTTGGGTCCCAATTCATCAAAGTGTTTACACCTGAATTCGGGTGTAAAAATCTTTGATAAGTCTCAAAATGTTGGCGCAACGTGAGTCTGTGCAAATGACGCGCCCCCTGGGCCGTGGGGTACTCGGTAGCCGGGCCGGTCCTGTATTAGGGTAGTCACCGTGGCAGTGACCTGGTCCGTGGCCCACGGCAGTCAAATAAAGTGAAGAGTCAATTGGGGCAATAAAGATTTGGGGATAATGTTCGTGACGCCACCCATGGTATGCGGCTATATGGGGCCGCCGCTGCGGTGCAGATCCACTGGGGCTGAAGGTGGCGCAGCAAAGATAGTTCAGCTCTCCACGGGCAGAGCTAAGCTCCAGGGCAGTATATAGGACTTGATGAGGTAGATGTTTGTCTCTTCTTACTTCTTCTGGGCCCCGCCTCCTGTCTGGACCTGTCACAATCAGGACCTCCCTCCTGGGCTTACAGCCCTGATTGAACCCCTACTAGAAGGTTCCCCTTCTTCTTATACCCTCTGATAGGGTGCTCCTCTTTGCTGCTTCCTCCACCCACACCCACTACATAGTTCCCTCTCCTTTGGTCCCCCCCCTCCAGCCAGGGACAGGGCTCAGCCGTGACCAAGTGCATCTTGCCCCGTCTGCTGGTCTGGAGTGGTTTAGTGCTGGATGCAGGTGTGTGGGTAGTATTCCTTCCTTACCTGGGAGTGGGGTACCACACCTCTGTGTGAGGTGCAGTACCTCTGTGGCAACTGGACCCGCAGGGGCGCAACACAAACATTTTGCAACTTTTGATATTTTCACACGATTTTTGACCAACTCCAACAAAGGGGCAGGTCTTGGAGGGAAAGGGGGGGGATATGGGGCATCGTGATCATGCTCATCAAATTCATAGCCAGCAGCAGCATTTCTTATTCCACAAATAAGTAATAAGTAAGATTTGTGAGTAGGCGTACTCCACTTCACGCCACACCTGATTCATTAAGAAAATTGTCTTGGCAGAAAGAGAAACTGGGAGAAGAGGAAGTGCTAACTAAGCGCAGTAAATCCAAGTAATATAGGGGGATTTAATATGATAAATGCTCACCCGAACAGGTTGTGCTGTTCCAGGCACAACTCAGGTAAAATAGTCTCAGTGTTAGAAGATCCCTTCCAACAGTTTGCAGCTCATCGGTGTAACGTGGTTGCACTCCTGTCCTAGCCCGACAATGACCTCCACGTGAGTATGAGGTTTATTAAGGTGGTTCATTTTTAAATTATAAGAGGATCCCTGCAATCCATCCACGGGAGCGCTGTCAGGATTTTTTCTTCCTCTGATTCATTAAGAGGCATGTGAGTCTTAATTAATCAGGTGCCTTGCACTCCATCCCACCCCTCATCAAGACTGGTATGAAAAACTGTGGTCTTACTGAATTAATACCTTAGTGTGTACATGTCCTAAAGTAGATCTTACCAGGTCTTCCCCACCAGAAACACAGTACAAGTATTTACACTGGAGACACACTCAGATATAGAGTTATTCACCTACATTCATCCATATATTTAATATATATAATCTATATATCCAATGAAAAGCACACCAGTACTGGTAGAAAACAGAACATTATTTGTGGATTTCCAATGACCTTATTTACTGATAATATTGAGTGACGTTAGTGGCAAAAAAATGTTTATTCCAGAGGTAAAAAAATGTTTCCTTTTTCAGGAAGAGAACAATGTTCCAGAAAATTGTTGATCAATGTCAGACTTACGATGACCCGCAGAAGTGGAACGAATACTTGGCACTTGAAACAACAAGAAAAGAAATCATTATGTATGTATGCTATCATAAGTTTACTTGTTTATAAGTCACAGTTCACATATAAATAGCAGCCTCTACCCACCTTTTATGTTATTCTTATATTGTATATATCCTAGTTCTGCTCTGACATATTTAAATAGTAACTAAACATCTGTAAAAATGTTTTATATTTTTTGATCCTTTAATTCCTGTCAGATTTACTCTTTGACATTTTAAAGAATCAACCAATTTTTTTTCAACCTTTCTCTTCCAATTCACCAAATAATAAATGAGAATATGGGAAATAAATCTTTGTGGGTGGAAATAAAAAATAAATAACAAACAAAGCAGCACACTGCAACGCTTAATATGCGAACATGAAATATATGAAATTTGAATAGCATTACTGTACTAGAAAATAGAAATAAATGAGAAATCTTAGCGCAATAGAAATATGCGCTAAGATTTTTCATTTATTTCTATTTACTAGAGCAGTAATGCTATTCAAATTTCATATATTTCATGTTCGCATACTTAACGTTACAGAGTGCTACTTTGTTTGTTAGTCTTATATGGAGTCTTATATGCTCCTAGTAAGCACCAGTTCACACCTATTTCTTGTTTTGGAAGAGCCGGCCAATTTTTTTCTGAAATTAAAAAATAAACTGCAATTACGCTATTGTTTTTATGGGGCACATTGTGCAGTAACAATAATGTCAACATTATTTTCTGGTTTATACCTTTTATGCCTATAGCAAACTAGCTATTTATTATGTTTTAATGCTTAAAAAAAATACTTAAAAAAATGATTTTTATTGCCATATTCTAAGACTTAACTTCATCTTTTTTCCATCAATCAAGCTGTTTATGAGCTTGCATTTGTGCGACAAACTGTAGTTTTCATTCTTCGATTATCCAGTAATTATGGCATTTTGATTTTTTTTAAACAACGTTCATAATACAGATTAAATTATGGTATAAATAGTGATGTAAGAAATTGGTCAGTACATCATTTTTTTCAAATTCTGGAGAAAGACTTCAGTTATCTGCAGAATTGATAGCTGTGCATGAGCCAATGCTCAATGCTAAGGATACGTACAGCTTAGCAGACACTGCTTTTCTCAAATGGTTGAATTGTACAGCTGAAAGCTCCTTGTGAATGAGCACTATGGTGATAGCAGAAAAGACCAGAAGTAAAATCATGTAATTTTCCACTCGTAAAAATTAGCTTTCACCTTTTTGTCACAGATGATAGTATTACTACAGCACTACAAATAACTGCCATCATGTTTCTGTTATAGGGCTATGATGATGACAGCATGTGATTTATCTGCTATTACAAAGCCGTGGGAGGTCCAGAGCAAGGTCATATATCTATCATTTTATATTGTATATTTTGGTATCTGTTCATAACTATATGTCGAAAGAATACATCAGAAGAACTTTCCGAAGAGAACCCCAAAATGTATGCCAATGTATGCCACATCGCAAGTCTGTCTGTCTTTATACTTTATTACTCATCTTAGTAAGGAACATTACTCATAACAGTTACTGTCACTAAGTGTTGCACAAGCTTAAAGGGTTATGGATAATTTCACAATCGCTGCAGGTCCGACTGCTGGGATCACAACTAATTCAGGGAACCGGGGCTCTGAAGAGCCCTGTGTGAATGGATCAGTGGTTGATCATGGGAACTGGCACTCAATTCATTCTTAACTGGCCTGCCAGAGACAGCCGAGCACTGAGCTCGACTGCTGGTCGGCACTCCCATAAGAATGAATGGAGTGGCAATGTGCATGATTGCAACAAGTGTATAATGGGAGGGCACCATTCAGTTAAAGGGAAGGGATCTACATGCAGTATACCAAACATGAAGAGTGTAAATCCAAACAGAAACAGAGGTATACTATAAAAAACGTAATCACCAATAAATAATTAGATGTAGAAAAATATATATCAATTTTATTTAACATGAATACATACAGTACAGACCAAAAGTTTGGATGCACCTTCTCATTTAAAGATTTTTCTGCATTTTCATGACTATGAAAATTGTACATTCACACTGAAGGCATCAAAACTATGAATTAACACATGTGGAATTATATACTTAACAAAAAAGTGTGAAACAACTGAAAATATGTCTTATATTCTAGGTTCTTCAAAGTAGCCACCTTTTGCTTTGATGACTGCTTTGCACACTCTTGGCATTCTCTTGATGAGCTTCAAGAGGTAGTCACCGGAAATGGTTTTCACTTCACAGGTGTGCCCTGTCTGGTTTAATAAGTGGGATTTCTTGCCTTATAAATGGGGTTGGGACCATCAGTTGTGTTGTGCAGAAGTCTGGTGGATACACAGCTGATAGTCCTACTGAATAGACTGTTAGAATTTGTATTATGGTAAGAAAAAAGCAGCTAAGTAAAGAAAAACGAGTGGCTATCATTACTTTAAGAAATGAAGGTCAGTCAGTCTGAAAAATTGGGCAAACTTTGAAAGTGTCCCCAAGTGCAGTTGCAAAAACCATCAAGCGCTACAAAGAAACTGGCTCACATGAGGACCGCCCTAGGAAAGGAAGACCAAGAGTCACCTCTGCTTCTGAGGATAAGTTTATCCAAGTCACCAGCCTCAGAAATCGCAGGTTAACAGCAGCTCAGATTAGAGACAAGGTCAATGCCACACAGAGTTCTAGCAGCAGACACATCTCTACAACAACTGTTAAGAGGAGACTTTGTGCAGCAGGCCTTCGTGGTAAAATAGCTGCTAGGAAACCACTGCTAAGGACAGGCAACAAGCAGAAGACACTTGTTTGGGCTGAAGAACACAAGGAATGGACATTAGACCAGTGGAAATCTGTGCTTTGGTCTGATTAGTCCAAATTTGAGATCTTTGGTTCCAACCACCGTGTCTTTGTGCGATGCAGAAAAGGTGAACGGATGGACTCTACATGCCTGGTTCCCACCGTGAATCATGGAGGAGGAGGTGTGATGGTGTGGGGGTGCTTTGCTGGTGACACTGTTGGGGATTTATTCAAAATTGAAGGCATACTGAACCAGCATGGCTACCACAGCATCTTGCAGCGGCATGCTATTCCATCCGGTTTGCGTTTAGTTGGACCATCATTTATTTTTCAACAGGACAATGACCCCAAACACACCTCCAGGCTGTGTAAGGGCTATTTGACCAAGAGGGAGAGTGATGGGGTGCTACGCCAGATGACCTGGCCTCCACAGTCACCAGACCTGAACCCAATCGAGATGGTTTGGGGTGAGCTGGACTTCAGAGTGAAGGCAAAAGGGCCAACAAGTGCTAAGCATCTCTGGGAACTCCTTCTAGATTGTTGGAAGACCATTTCCAGTGACCACCTCTTGAAGCTCATCAAGAGAATGCCAAAAGTGTGCAAAGCAGTCATCAAAGCAAAAGGTGGCTACTTTGAAGAACCTAGAATATAAGACATATTTTCAGTTGTTTCACACTTTTTTGTTAAGTATATAATTCCACATGTGTTAATTCATAGTTTTGATGCCTTCAGTGTGAATGTACAATTTTCATAGTCAAGAAAATACAGAAAAATCTTTAAATGAGTAGGTGTGTCCAAACTTTTGGTCGGTATTGTACGTCAAAAGACACAAAAATATATTAAAACACAAGTAAAAACTCTGTGCTGACAATCACTGAGTGAAGGCCCATCCACAAAATGTACTAACCCCTTAAATGCACATGCAAAGGGCAACCACTACCCAATGTTATCTCTGGTTAATACCACATAATGGCCAAGTTATGGTCACATGAAAAAATATGTTTCATAATAAGTGAGCCAAGATTACACAGTCATAAACATTACTAATATACTAGTCCCTGTATAAGGTAAGAGATACACAAGCAGAGGGTAACCACTATCCAATATTAACTCTGTGGGTTGATACCCCATAATGGCCCAGATGTGGTCACATGAAAAAATATGTTTCAGATTAGATGTGCCAAGATTACACAGTCATGAACCCTACTAAAGACAATGTATATTTATATTTAACCCTCAAAAGGAGATATGGTGACAGCACAATCAGATCTGAAACATCAAATAGACTAGCATATCAGCATAATGAGCAAGTCAATAAGTATAGCTCCCATATGTTCACAAAGCGAATATAGACTGTTCCAGCATATAATAGAGCCAGGCAACACATATACCTAAGCATAGAACAGACTATAAATCAATAAGTATAGCTCCCATGTGTACAAAGAGGGAATATAGATTGTTCAGGCAAAAAATAGAGACAGGCAACACTTATATCAGAGCATAAGGCAAACTGCCTATAAAGTCATGAGATCTATAAACCTTGCAGAAAATTCCTTCACCGAAGAGTGAATATACCCATAACCTGCATGGATGAAACCCTGCACATATTTTTTCATGTGACCATAACTTGGCCATTATGTGGTATTAACCATCAGAGATAATATTGGGTAGTGGTTACCCTCTGCATGTGCATTTAAGGGGTTAGTACATTTTGTGGATGGGCCTTCACTCAGTGATTGTCAGCACTGAGTTTTTACTTGTGTTTTAATATATTTTTGTGTCTTTTGACGTATGTATTCATGTTAAATAAAATGTATATATATTTTTCTACATCTAATTATTTATTGGTGATCATGGCTTTTATAGTATACCTCTGTTTCCCTTTGAATTTACAATGTGCATGATTGACCACCACTCCACTTATAAGTGTTAATTCCCAGGCAATGAGCAGGACTTGCCATATTCATACAGTTGTTAGTGTAATAAATTATATTCTGTCATCTCCACATATGGATTATAGAATGATTATTCTTTATTAAATTGTGTCTTATTTAACAGGTAGCTCTTTTAGTTGCAGCTGAATTCTGGGAACAAGGTGACTTGGAAAGAACTGTACTTCAGCAACAGCCTATTGTGAGTGAATGTATTTTATATTGAATAATCATATTATGAAATGGTCATCTTACTAATGTTATGAAATGGTCATCTTACTAAGAACCCCTCCTTCATATAGATAGCAGGATGCTTTCATAAGACAGAGTAAATCAAAGTAGTTATTACTCCCCCCTAAGGATAAGCGAAATCCAATGGTAAAGTTCGGGGTCCATACTGGACACCTTTTGTCCGGTACCGAACCCCAAACGCGGACTTACTAATGTACATCCGGTTTACTGTTCGGGTTCGCCAGACAAGTATTGGCATAGCTGTGATTGGCTGGAGCACCATGTGACCTGGTCTGTATAAAGGCCGGATCATGAGCGCTGTCGCTATTCTGTTCTTATTAGTTTAGGCACAGGATGTAGCTGGAATGAGTAACAGAATCTGACTGTACAAAAAAGTTGCTGTGTGTACTTTCAAACCTCGCCTTGGGAGTACTGTGGCCAAAGCCGCTGTGTGCACTCAGCAGCACCTTCCTCTGGTGCACGCAGGCAACAGGATGTTATGCGTCCTTTTGTAGGCCCTAATACCACTACACGAATGATGAGACCACAAGATGTTGAAAAGATGTTAGATGGTTGAGAGTGCCTCCAGTTCTTTCGCATTACCTTCCACCCAGTCCACTGCAAAAATTGCAGAGTTGGCACCTGAGGATCATGGTCATACAGCTTCCATTTCACCCTGTGCAAATAAGCCAAGAAGTTGGAGCCCCAAGTCATGCAGCAGTCTCTTCTGCTACCACAGCACATATCAGATGATGACGAAACTCAGTTGCCAACTGCAGTGCCTTTCTGCAGTGTGCAGACTGACAACGAGGACAGGGTTGAGGAGTCAGTGGAAAATGATGCGGGGGATGATGAGGTCCTAGACACCGCATGGAGCAGAGGCCATCCTAGTGACGTGCGTAGTTTGGAGGAAGAGGATGTCGCCACACTTCTCAGCAGGACAGCAAAAGAGGGAGCAGGGTGCAAAGGCACAGCGGGCGGCCTCTAGCCAGTAAGTTGGCTGCTACTGCCCACTGCGCCGCTGAAATCAGCACAACAAAGACAGCTCCAAAGAGCTCCCTGGCGTGGCATGGGTGGTTTGCATGCTGTGTTGTCAGACTCTGAAACGAGACTTAAATCTTCTGAACCTGAGCACCAAGTGCATGGCAAGGCATCTCAATTCCAAGCACAAGGTGCAGTGGAGTACCTTAAAAAGCATGACAGATCTGAGCCTCCTCCTGCTCTCTTTTGCTATGGTCTCAGCCTCTTCTTTCCGCTCGTGATCAACAGGGGCACCTGCCTCCCTGCAAGAGAGGATGTGACCTCACCTTCACCGAGCATCACCACACTGTCCCATGGAAGTGTTCAGCTTTCCATCCCCCAAACTCTTGTGAGAAAGAGGAGATACCCCCCTAGCCACCCATAAGCTGTGGCACTGAATGACAGCATTTCCAAATTACTGGCCTTTGAAATGCCGCCATTCCTGCTGGTGGAGACAGACAGTTTTAAAAAACTGATGGCAGTGGCTGTCCCGAAGTACATTGTTCCCAACTGCCACTACTTTTCCAGGCAGGCCATCTCTGCCCTGCACCGATACGTGGACCAGTAAACATGGCAAGGGACATTACATCTCCCTCACTGCCCACTAGGTAAATATAGTGGTGGCTAGGACAGAGAAGGACGGTGTTCTAGCTCACTTCCTACCACCACCTTGGATGTTTATCTGTCCAGGTTGCCTCCTCCTCCTACTACGCTTACTCCACCACCTCCTCATCCGGTCACAGTAAGACCTGCACCACCAACTTCAACACAGCAAGGGGGAAACGACAGCAGGCTGTTCTTAAACTCCTCTGTTTGGCGGACAAATCCCATAACATGCAGGAGCTGTGGACTGGGATCAAACGGCAGACAGATGAGTGGTTGCCGGTGAACCTCAAACCTGTCCTGGTGTTGTGCGATAGCGGACGAAATCTCGTGGCAGCAATTGGCCTAGCCAGTTTGACGCACATCCCTTGCCTGGCGCATATGCTGAACTTGGTGATGCAGAGCTTCCAGAAAAACTACCCACATATGTCAGAGTTGCTGCTGAAAGTGGGGGTAGTGTGTGCTCGATTTCGGCATTCTCACCCTGCTGCTGCTCGCCTGTCTGTGCAGCAGCGTCACTTCTGCCTTCCCGCTCACCGGCTGATATGCGATGTATCAACAAGGTGGAACTCCATCTTGCATATGCTGGAGAGACTCTGAGCAGCAGCAGGCAATAATGGAGTTTGAGCTGCAGCATGCACGGCTGAGTCGCTCCGCGGAACAACACCACTTCACCACCAATGAGTGGGTCTTCATGTGTGATGTGTGTGCCGTGTTGCACAGCTTTGAATACTCCACCAATATGGCCAGCGCTGATGATGCCATCATCAGCGTTACTATAGCACTTATATGCCTACTGGAAAAAACAAATCAGGCAAAGATGGATGAGGCGGTGGCACAGGGGGAAGAGGAGCAGGGCCAATTCACACCATTATCACGCCTGTCATCCACATATGGCTCAGAGGGTGGGTTACTGTCCCAACAATGGCCAGGTACCCTACTGTACAGCCAGGGGACAGTTTGGGAGGTTGAGGAGGAGGAACAACTGCGTTCACAACAGGGTGGCACTCAGATCAGCTCACGGGCATCAGTTGAACATGGTTGGGGGGAAACAAAAAATCCAGACAATACACCTCCCACTAAGGACAGCTTGTCGTTGCCTCTGGGCAGACTGACAAACATGAGCCAATACATGCTGCTGTGCCTGCGCAACGACCACCGAGTTGCCCATATTATCACTAGTGCAGATTACTGGGTGGCCACACTGCTGGATCCCCATGACAAGAACAATGTACCATCATTACTTCCATCACTGGAGCAGGAGCACAAGATGTTTAAATACAAGCACATGCTGGTAGAAAGACTACTGATCAGTTTCCCACCTGACAGCAGGAACTCAATGGAAGAACAAGGCAGAGGCAGAGGAGAAAGTCGGCAACTCAACTGGGGCACCGCCAGCACCTCGGAAGGCAGGGATAGCATGGCTGAAATGTGGGAAAACTTTATGAACACGCCACAGCATACAGCACCACCATGTAATAAGATACATATTAGCAGGCGCCAGTGTGACAACAACATGGTGGAGGAGTATCTGTCTACACATCTACAAGTACTAACTGATGGGTCTGCCCCATTTAACTTTTGTGTTTCCAAATTGGACACATGGGCTGAGCTTGTCCTTTATGTCTTGGAGGTACTGGCCTGGCCTGCCCTGCAGCAAGTGTACTGTCGTAATGTGTGTTTAGCACTAGTGATGAGCGAGCATGCTCGCTACTGCTCGGTGCTCGCCCGAGCATCTCACTGCTCGAGATGCTCGGCGCTCACCGAGTATTTCCGGGTGGCTCGGGCGGGAACTCGGGTCCCCTCCCTGCATGTTTGGCGCTCTTTATAGAGCCAATGAACATGCAGGGATTGCCTGCCATGCACTGTAATGCCGCAGCCATGTTGGTTGTGGGCATTACAGTGATTGGCTGACCGCACAGCGTCATCAGGTCTATATCAGACCTGGCACCGCCATGCTCGTCACAGTCACTCCGGATCAGATAGTGTAGGGAGAGGAGCTGCTGCGTCAGGGAGAGATTTGATTGTGTATTAGGTAGTGTAGAGAGAAAAACCGTACATTACACATATCCATCTTAATAAACAGTCCTTCTGAGGACTAATCCATCTGCAGAGATATCAGGCAGGCAGGGTGTATAGGCAGGCAGTGTATATAGCAGACTGCAGTGCATATAGCACAAGAGGCTCCATTGCAATTCTGCCTTCTGCTGCTGTTAGATATTTCTATACAAAGGCCCAGGTCTCAGGGGCCAGGAATACTTTTCTTTGGATCTTAATCCTCATTATTTGCTTAAAAAGCAATCCAGAGAACACCGTTTTTCTGCGCCATTTGCTCGTGTAGGGAGAGGTGCTGCTGCGTCAGGGACAGATTTGCTTGTGTATTAGGTAGTGTAGGGAGAAAAACCGTACATTACACATATCCATCTTAATAAACAGTCCTTCTGAGGACTAATCCATCTGCAGAGATATCAGGCAGGCAGGGTGTATAGGCAGGCAGTGTATATAGCAGACTGCAGTGCATATAGCACAAGAGGCTCCATTGCAATTCTGCCTTCTGCTGCTGTTAGATATTTCTATACAAAGGCCCAGGTCTCAGGGGCCAGGAATACTTTTCTTTGGATCTTAATCCTCATTATTTGCTTAAAAAGCAATCCAGAGAACACCGTTTTTCTGCGCCATTTGCTCGTGTAGGGAGAGGTGCTGCTGCGTCAGGGACAGATTTGCTTGTGTATTAGGTAGTGTAGGGAGAAAAACCGTACATTACACATATCCATCTTAACAAACAGTCCTTCTGAGGACTAATCCATCTGCAGAGATATCAGGCAGGCAGGGTGTATAGGCAGGCAGTGTATATAGCAGACTGCAGTGCATATAGCACAAGAGGCTCCATTGCAATTCTGCCTTCTGCTGCTGTTAGATATTTCTATACAAAGGCCCAGGTCTCAGGGGCCAGGAATACTTTTCTTTGGATCTTAATCCTCATTATTTGCTTAAAAAGCAATCCAGAGAACACCGTTTTTCTGCGCCATTTGCTCGTGTAGGGAGAGGTGCTGCTGCGTCAGGGACAGATTTGCTTGTGTATTAGGTAGTGTAGGGAGAAAAACCGTACATTACACATATCCATCTTAACAAACAGTCCTTCTGAGGACTAATCCATCTGCAGAGATATCAGGCAGGCAGGGTGTATAGGCAGGCAGTGTATATAGCAGACTGCAGTGCATATAGCACAAGAGGCTCCATTGCAATTCTGCCTTCTGCTGCTGTTAGATATTTCTATACAAAGGCCCAGGTCTCAGGGGCCAGGAATACTTTTCTTTGGATCTTAATCCTCATTATTTGCTTAAAAAGCAATCCAGAGAACACCGTTTTT
Source organism: Phyllobates terribilis (assembly GCF_046119375.1). Lineage (NCBI taxonomy): Eukaryota > Metazoa > Chordata > Amphibia > Anura > Dendrobatidae > Phyllobates > Phyllobates terribilis. The sequence continues at coordinate 797,536,045 of NW_027362761.1, forward strand.
CTGCGCCATTTGCTCGTGTAGGGAGAGGTGCTGCTGCGTCAGGGACAGATTTGCTTGTGTATTAGGTAGTGTAGGGAGAAAAACCGTACATTACACATATCCATCTTAACAAACAGTCCTTCTGAGGACTAATCCATCTGCAGAGATATCAGGCAGGCAGGGTGTATAGGCAGGCAGTGTATATAGCAGACTGCAGTGCATATAGCACAAGAGGCTGCCTTCTGCTGCTGTTAGAAATTTCTATACAAAGGCTCAGGTCTCAGGGGCCAGGAATACTTTTCTTTGGATCTTAATCCTCATTATATGCTTAAAAAGCAATCCAGAGAACACCGTTTTTTCTGCGCCATTTGCTTGTTGGCACTGCAGAATACAGCCAGGTACTTTCCATATTAGAGCTCTAGAAATCCAGCTATTTAAAACTCTGTTTTCTCCGTCACATGGATCACATATACATTGTCAGAAAATACCGCCATTTCTGGTGTCCATTAAAAATTTCCTTTAGTGTGTCAGTGAAGCAATTCACCGCAGTTTGTTGTTCAAACTACTCACCTACAGGCCAGGTATTTAAAACTCTGTTTTCTCCGTCACACAGATCACATATACGTTGTCAGAAAATACTGCCATTTCTGGCCTCCACTAAAAATTTCCTTTAGTGTGTCAGTGAAGCAATTCAGCGCAGTTTTCTGTTCAAACTACTTACCTACAGGCCAGATATTTAAAACTCTGTTTTCTCCGTCACACGGATCACATATACGTTGTCAGAAAATACTGCCATTTCTGGCCTCCATTAAAAGTTTCCTTTAGTGTTTCATTGAAGCAATTCACCGCAGTTTGCTGTTCAAACTACTTACTGTAACGGGTCTGGGAGGTGGAACCTCTGAGCAACGATACAAAGGGGCAGTCCTTGTAAGGAAGCGGGTGGCTCCCAGGGTAGGCGGGCAGGTAGTCACGGCAAGTGACGGGGACAGTCTCTGGGTAGAAGGGCAGGAGGTCACGGCAAGTGACGGGGACAGTCTCTGGGTAGAAGGGCAGGAGGTCACGGCAAGTGACGGGGACAGTCTCTTGACAGGCTGGTGATCACAGTAAGTGACGGCTGAGCCTCCAGGTAGACTAGCAGGCAGGTAGCAGGTGGAGGCTCCCAGGTGAGCGGGCAAGAGTCTCTGGACAGGCAGGTGGTCACAGCAGGTGATGGCAGAGCCTCCAGGTAGGCTAGCAGGCAGGTAGCAGGCGGACGCTCCCAGGTGAGCGGGTAAGAGTCTCTGGACAGGCAGGTGGTCACAGCAGGTGACAGCAGAGCCTCCAGGTAGGCAAGCAGGCAGGTAGCAGGTGGACGCTCCCAGGTGAGCGGGCAAGAGTCTCTGGACAGGCAGGTGGTCACAGCACGTGACGGCAGAGCCTCCAGGTAGGCTAGCAGGCAGGTAGCAGGTGGACGCTCCCAGGTGAGCAGGCAAGAGTCTCTGGACAGGCAGGTGGTCACAGCACGTGATGGCAGAGCCTCCAGGTAGGCTAGCAGGCAGGTAGCAAATGAGCGCTCCCAGGTGAGCGGGCAATCAGATCCATAGACAGACTGGCAGGGCTGGTAGGCAGACTGTCGGACCGCAGGAATGTAAGCAGATAGACAAATATCAGGCAGGTATCAAGCAGGAATCTGGCAGGTAACTGGCAGGTATCCGGTAACGGGACCTGAGGGCTGAAGCAGAGTGATAGGCTATGCAACAACATTGCTCGGGCACCTCCATTTTGGAGGAGGTGCCTTATATATGGTGAGGTCCTCCGGCCATTGGCCGGGGACTCCTTAGGACGGCGCGTGCGGCCCCTTTAAGAGAGGGGGAGCGCCCGCGCGCGCGCCCTAAGCACAGTGGCCGGGAAGCAGCGCGTGCTGCCAGCAGAGCGGGAGGAAGATGCCGGGCACGGAGCGGAGAGGTGAGGGGAACAGCGTCCCTGCCTAGCAGGAGGCAGGGACGCCGAAGCTACAGTACCCCCCCTTTAGGCCCCCCCTTTTTTAGGCCAGACAGAAATTTATCAAGGATGAGAGGGGCATGGATGTTCTCCCGGGGCTCCCACGTTCTCTCCTCAGGACCAAACCCATTCCAATCTACTAGAAAAAAAGGTCTTTCCTCTTACCCTTTTGGTGGCCAGAATGTTCTCTACCTCAAACTCGTTTTCAGCGGAAACCGGAGCAGGAGGCGTACCTGTAGACTTGGAAAAAGAGTTAAGTACCACGGGTTTGAGGAGAGATACATGGAAGGAGTTAGGGATCCGCAAGTTGGCCGGGAGTTTCAATTTATAGGCCACCGGATTAATTTGTTTGATAACTTCCAGTGGGCCGATGAACCGAGGCCCTAACTTGTAGGAAGGAATCTTGAGCCGAACATACTTGGACGAGAGCCAGACTTTATCTCCAGGACGGAATTGTGGAGGATCCAGGCGTTTTTTGTCAGCGTGTTTTTTCATTCGCTCGGACGACTGAAGGAGTGCGGATCGGGTACTCTCCCAAATGGAGGAGAATTCGCTAACGAGAGATTCCGCAGCCGGATTGTCCACTGAGGTGGAGACGGGAAATGGGATCCGAGGATGCTGACCGAAGACTACAAAAAACGGGGATTTAGAGGAAGATTCGCTCTCGTGATTATTGTAAGAGAACTCGGCCCATGATAGGAGATCCACCCAGTCCGAATGGTGGGCATTAACGAAGTGCCGGAGGTAACTGGTCAGGATCTGATTGATCCGCTCCACTTGACCATTGGACTGTGGGTGGTAAGCGGAGGAGAAGTCCAGGGTGACGTTAAGCAGCTTACATGTGGCTCTCCAGAAGTGTGAGGTGAACTGAACCCCACGATCCGACACGATGTGGAGGGGCAGGCCATGGAGACGGAAGATGTGGCGGATAAAGTCTTTAGCCAGCTTGGGTGCAGACGGGAGACCGGGCAGGGGAATGAAGTGAGCCATCTTGGAAAAGCGGTCAGCGGCCACCCAAATGACCGTACAACCGGCAGAGACAGGGAGATCCGTTATAAAGTCCATAGCTATATGCTGCCACAGGGCAGCTGGTACTGGAAGAGGAAGGAGGCGACCGGCTGGCAGGTGTCTCGGAACCTTGTTGCGGGCGCAGGACACACAGGCTGAAACAAAGTCTATTACGTCCTTGTGCAGGGTAGGCCACCAGTAATGCCGGGTAATAAGCTGGAGGTTTTTTTTCTGACCGGCGTGGCCAGCTAGCTTAGATGAGTGACCCCAGTGTAGGACCTTCTTCCGATCAGGTACTGTGACGAACGCCTTACCGGGAGGGAGACGATTTAGATTCACGGGGGCCACCTGCATTACTCTGGCGGGATCAATGATGTGCTTAGGCTCCTCCTCTAGATCAGACACCAGGAAGGATCGGGACAAGGCGTCAGCTTTGATGTTTTTGTCTGCCGGGCGAAAATGAAGAACGAAATCAAAGCGGGCAAAAAACAAGGACCACCGGGCTTGGCGCGGGTTAAGTCTCTGGGCGCTCTGGAGGTAAGCCAAGTTCTTGTGGTCCGTGTAAATAATTACCGGGTGAAGAGCCCCCTCGAGCAGGTAATGCCACTCCTCCAGTGCCAGCTTAATGGCCAATAACTCTCAGTCTCCTATAGAATAATTGCGCTCAGAAGGGGAGAAGAGTTTGGAGAAGAAGCCGCAAGTTACCATTCTTCCGGAAGACGACTTTTGGGTAAGTACCGCTCCGGCTCCAGAGGAGGAGGCGTCCACTTCCAGGAAGAATTGTTTGTTGCCGTCCGGACGATGCAGCACCGGGGCGGAAGAGAAAGCCTGTTTTAAGGAAAGAAAGGTTTCCTCTGCTTCGGGCGGCCATTTTCTGGGATTAGTGCCCTTACGGGTGAGCGCAGAGATTGGGGCAGTCCGGGAAGAGAAGTGCGGTATGAAGAGGCGGTAATAGTTGGCGAAGCCCAGGAACCGCTGAATAGCCTTCAACCCCTCTGGTCAGGGCCACTTCTGGATGGCAGACAGTTTCTCAGGATCCATTCGTAGGCCGGTCTGAGAGATTATGTAGCCCAAAAACGGAAGCGAGGTCTGCTCAAAGAGGCACTTCTCATATTTAGCATAGAGGTGGTTCTGCCTGAGCCTGAGCAGGACCTGACGAACATCCCTCCGGTGAGTGAGAAGATCCGGAGAGAAGACCAAGATGTTGTCCAGGTACACCACTACGCAGGAGTAGAGAAGGTCCCGGAAGATGTCATTGACCAACTCTTGAAAGACGGCGGGAGCGTTACAGAGACCGAAGGGCATTACCAGGTATTCATAGTGGCCGTACCGGGTGTTGAATGCCGTCTTCCATTCATCCCCCTGACGGATACGGACCAAGTTATACGCCCCACGGAGGTCCAGCTTGGTGAAGATTCTAGCCCCCCTCAGACGGTCAAATAATTCCGGAATGAGCGGAAGGGGGTATTTATTCTTCACCGTGATCTGGTTAAGGCCTCTATAGTCTATACAGGGACGGAGTGAGCCGTCCTTCTTTTTGACGAAGAAGAAGCCTGCTCCCGCCGGGGAGGTCGATTTCCAGATAAATCCCCGGGCCAGATTCTCCTCAATATATTCAGACATGGACCGGGTCTCAGCAGCGAACAAAGGGTAAATACGTCACGGGGAGGAGTAGCGCCGGGCATCAGGTCGATTGGGCAGTCGTATGGTCTATGAGGGGGTAATGTCTCTGCCTCCTTTTTATTAAAGACGTCCGCATAAGACCAATAGGGAACCGGAAGACCAGGTAGATTGGCTGGGGTAGGAGAAGGACGGACAGGATGGACAGGAACTAAACAAGTCTTATGGCAGTCCTGTCCCCAGCGAAGGACTTCTCCGGTCTGCCAATCAAGCACGGGTGCATGTTTCTGAAGCCAAGGTAGGCCTAGCAAGAGGGCGTGAGAGAGTCCAGGCAGAACATGAAAGAAGATGCTCTCAGAGTCCAGCATTCCCACCTGCAGGGTTATGGATTCGGTGATGAGTTGGATAGGATGTGGTAAGAGACCCCCATCTACGGCAGCGACAGATAAGAGTACAGCTAGGGGTTTGGTGGGAATGCGGTATTTCTCTACCAGGGACTGAGAAATGAGATTTCCGGCAGCTCCAGAGTCAATTTGGGCTAGTTCAAAATAATGGTTCTCCCCGCAGATGATAGAGATCGACAGCAACAGAGATGGAGAGGGTTTATACTTGTCTAGGACGACCTCTCTGAGAGATCCTAGACACAGGCGTTTCCCGACCTCTCCGGGCAGGAACGGATCCGGTGCTCCTTACTGCCACAGTAGAAGCAGCTCCCCTCGGCTCGGCGTAACTCTTGACGGGTCTTGACCATCTTGGTCTGGTCGACCTGCATAGGTTCGGGTGAGTGCGCCTGGGTAGTAACGGGAGAAGTGATGGGTTTCTGGAAGGTAGGGGCTAGACGTGGAAACCTCCTATCACGGGTGACCTCTTTGGCGCGCTCCTGGAACCGGATGTCAATCCGGGTGGCAAGAGTTATTAAGTCGTCGAGAGTGGTAGGAATGTCCCGACCGGCGAGTTCATCTTTAATACGGCTGGACAGACCCTCCCAAAAGACAGACACTAGGGCGTCGTTTTTCCAGGCCAGCTCCGAAGCAAGGGTACGGAACCGTATGGCATATTGGCCCACGGTGAGATTTCCTTGACGTAGCAGAGATGATGCGGATGAGGTCTTCCGTCCTGGTTCGTCAAAGACTTTCCGGAAAGCCGTGAGAAAGGCTGGCAGGTTGGACACCAGGGGGTCTCCTCTCTCCCATAGAGGATTTAGCCAAGCCAGTGCCTCTCCCGTGAGATGGGACATGTGAAGGCTACTTTGGCTCGGTCGGTGGAAAACTGGTGTGCCAACAGTTCGAAGTGCAGAGTGCACTGGTTAATGAAGCCCCGTGCCTGGCTGGGATCTCCGCCAAAACGAGGAGGAGCGGAGAGGCGGGGACCGGGAAGAGATGCCATGGTGTTGATGGGCTGCGGCGGTGCCGGGGTAGTAAGTGTGCGTGTGGAGGCACCTCCCAAAGAGGTAGACAATGTGTCCAGGCGGGAGTTAACACTACGCAGGTGACTCAGGATGGACTCCTGTTGGGACCTCTGACGGGAAAGTTCATGACATAAGTCCGAGAGCGAGGGAGCTTGGGTGCCACCGGGTTCCATGGCCCGAGCAAACTGTAACGGGTCTGGGAGGTGGAACCTCTGAGCAACGATACAAAGGGTCAGTCCTTGTAAGGAAGCGGGTGGCTCCCAGGGTAGGCGGGCAGGTAGTCACGGCAAGTGACGGGGACAGTCTCTGGGTAGAAGGGCAGGAGGTCACGGCAAGTGACGGGGACAGTCTCTGGGTAGAAGGGCAGGTGGTCACGGCAAGTGACGGCTAAGCCTCCAGATAGGCTAGCAGGCGGGTAGCAGGTGGACGCTCCCAGGTGAGCGGGCAAGAGTCTCTGGACAGGCAGGTGGTCACAGCAAGTGACGGCTAAGCCTCCAGATAGGCTAGCAGTCAGGTAGCAGGTGGACGCTCCCAGGTGAGCGGGCAAGAGTCTCTGGACAGGCAGGTGGTCACAGCAAGTGACGGCTGAGCCTCCAGGTAGACTAGCAGGCAGGTAGCAGGTGGAGGCTCCCAGGTGAGCGGGCAAGAGTCTCTGGACAGGCAGGTGGTCACAGCAGGTGATGGCAGAGCCTCCAGGTAGGCTAGCAGGCAGGTAGCAGGCGGACGCTACCAGGTGAGCGAGTAAGAGTCTCTGGACAGGCAGGTGGTCACAGCACGTGACGGCAGAGCCTCCAGGTAGGCTAGCAGGCAGGTAGCAGGTGGACGCTCCCAGGTGAGCGGGATAGAGTCTCTGGACAGGCAGGTGGTCACAGCACGTGACGGCAGAGCCTCCAGGTAGGCTAGCAGGCAGGTAGGAGGTGGACGCTCCCAGGTGAGCGGGCAAGAGTCTCTGGACAGGCAGGTGGTCACAGCACGTGACGGCAGAGTCTCCAGGTAGGCTAGCAGGCAGGTAGCAGATGAGCGCTCCCAGGTGAGCGGGCAATCAGATCCATAGACAGACTGGCAGGGCTGGTAGGCAGACTTACAGGAATGTAAGCAGATAGATAAGTATCAGGCAGGTATCAAGCAGGAATCTGGCAGGTAACTGGCAGGTAACTGGCAGGTATCCGGTAACGGGACCTGAGGGCTGAAGCAGAGTGATAGGCTATGCAACAACATTGCTCGGGCACCTCCATTTTGGAGGAGGTGCCTTATATATGGTGAGGTCCTCCGGCCATTGGCCGGGGACTCCTTTGGACGGCGCGCGCGGCCCCTTTAAGAGAGGGGGAGCGCGCGTGCGCCCTAAGCACAGTGGCCGGGAAGCAGCGCGCGCTGCCAGCAGAGCGGGAGGAAGACGCCGGGCACGGAGCGGAGAGGTGAGGGGAACAGTGTCCCTGCCTAGCAGGAGGCAGGGACGCTGACGCTACACTTACCTACAGGCCAGGTATTTAAAACTCTGTTTTCTCCGTCACACGGATCACATATAAGTTCGCTCCAAACTCAGTCATTTGTAGTGACCGTGGAAGATACTGTCCTTCATTTAAAATGGGCAAGGCACGTGGCAAGGGACGGGGAACTGGACGTGATGGTAATAGTGCATGCAGAGGCCGAGGACAAGGCTGTGGGCAAGCCGAAATTGTGCCACAACAAACACCCACATCTTCTCGCCTGACCTTCCTGTCCCAATTTCTAGGGGACCGCAGCACACCACTATTGAACCCAGAGCAGTGACAAAAGGTTGTTGGTTGGACAGCGGATAATGCTTCCAGTCACTTAGCCACCACCACCACCCTGTCTTCCACACGGTCAAGTCTCAGTAGCCGTGAGTCTGGACCGCATATTCCTCACCCTGATCCTCCTTCTCCCACCATGCCGAGTACCCAGAGGCAACTGATCCTACACTTGGACACTCTGAAGAGCTGTTCACTTTTCCATTTATAGATTCGGGTCTCTCGCCCGGTCCACTTGAAGTGGGGCAAGAGGAGATCGCGTGTAGCGATGCCCAAATATTTGAGCAGCCACGGTCACACAAAGGCGACGGTGGGAAAGGGTCACAAGAGATAGACGATGATGAGACACAATTGCCAGAAAGTTAGGAGGAAGACCAGGGTACGGAAGTGGAAGACGAGGTGTTGGATGATATAGTAACTGACTCAACCTGGCAGGAGGACATGCAGAGCGAGGACAGCAGCACACAGGGGGAGGGAGGTAGAGTACCCCAACAGGCAGGAAGAAGCAGTGTGGTGGCCGCAGACAGAAGGCAGGCAACCGTTCCCCGTAACACCAACACGAAGGAAGTTGCCAGTACAACTGTTAGGTCTTCCCGAGTCTGGTTGTTTTATAAAGATTCTGCCAATAACCCCAAAAAGGCCATTTGCACCACCTGCCAGGCCAAAATCAGCAGGGGTGGCAAAACGACCAGCCTGACCACCACCAGCATGATCAGGCACATGGCAGCAAAGCACCCACTTTGTGGGCCGAACCCCAGGGTCCAGGAACAGTGTCTGTGGGTGGCACTATTGCTTCTTCCGCTGTTGTGCATGCAAGCCAATCCCCTGTCCATGGTGCATGCGAAGACGCCTCCTGTCCTGCACCTGCCGTTGCACACTCTCAAGTAGCAGCATCAGGAAGAACGTCCATGTCCTTGTCCCAGTGCAGCGTTCAGTTGTCCATACCCCTGTCCTTGGAACATAAGCGCAAATATGCAGCCAACGCCCTACAGCCCACACTAAATTCTCACATTTCATGACTGCTTGCGCTCGAAATGTTGCCTTTTAGGCTCATGGAGATGGAAGCATTCCGCAACCTGATGGCGGCGGCCGTCTCTCGGTACTCGGTCCCCAGCCGCCACTATTTCTCCCGGTGTGCCATCCCCGCATTACACAAGCACGTGTCCCAAAACATTAGCCGTGCTCTCAACAACACAGTTACCGGTAAAATCCACCTAACCACGGACACGTGGACAAGTGCTTGTGGGCAGGGATGGTACATCTCGTTGACGGCACACTGGGTTAACATAGTGGAAGCCGGGACCCAGTCGGACCTTGGGACGGAACACGTCCTCCCGACGCCAAGGATTGCGGGCCCTAGGTCAATCAGGGTTTCCCCCACGGTCTACAGCTCTTGCACCTCATCCTCTTCAGCCTCCTCCTCATCTTCAGCTTCAATCTCCGAAATGACCACATCAATCATAAGCTGGAAGCACTGCAGCACTGCCTCGGCCAAGCGGCAACAGGCTGTGCTGAAGCTAATATGCTTAGGTGAAAAACCGCACAATGCTGAAGAGTTGTGGACAGCTCTGAAAGAGCAGGCAAATCTGTGGCTCACACCACTGAACCTACAGCCAGGCATGGTCGTGTGTGACAATGGCCGGAACCTGGTGGCGGCTCTGAGGCGAGACGAGCTCACACACGTACCATGCCTGGCCCATGTGCTTAACCTCGTGGTTCAGCGGTTTCTCAAATCCTACCCGGAGCTGCCGGATCTGCTTGTTAAAGTACGCCGCCTGTGTGCCCATTTTAGAAAGTCAGCTACAGCTTCCGCCGCCCTTGCAGTGTTTCAGCAGCGTTTGCAGCTTCCGGCTCACAGACTGGTGTGTGATGTCCCCACGCATTGGAACTCTACACTGCAGATGTTGGGAAGGATTTATGAGCAGAAGAGGGCAGTTCTTGAGTACCAGCATCAACAAGGCTGTCGGTATTCAGTTCAGACTCCACACATAAGACCTCAGGAGTGGACATGGATGTAAGACATATGTACCATCCTCCAAAACTTTGAGGACTCCACCAAGATGGTGAGCGGCGATGACGCCATAATTAGCGTCACCATCCTGCTTCTCTGTCTTCTGAAATGCTCTTTGCTCACAATCAAAGAGGATGCATTGCAGGCGGAGCATGATGAGATGGAGCAAGGAACCATACAGGGTGATTACACACAGCCAAGCCTCATCTCATCCCAACGTTGATTGGGTGACAATGAGGAAGAGGAGGAGGAGGAGGAAGGACAGGAGCTAGTTTCATGCCCTATAGACAGTACTACCTGCACAGCTGTCATACCGTCTGTTCAGCGTGGATGGCCAGAGGACAGAGAGGAGGAGGAGAGCATGGTCAGTCATCCTCTTGGTGAGGACATGGAAGTCTTGCCTGTTATTAGTCTGGCACGCATGGCTGAGTTTATGTTACGCTGCCTTTCCTATGACCCTCGCGTTCTCAAAATTTTGGGTGACAGTCATTACTGGTTGGTGACACTTCTAGACCCACGCTACAAGGAGAACTTTGTATCTCTTACTCCTGAGGTGGACAGGTCTACAAAAATGGGGCTGTACAAGAAGGCCCTTGTTGCGGAACTATTAAAGAAATTCCCATCTGAAAATGCTGGCGGCAGAGGGCACACTTCGTTGGACAACCAAGGAGTACAGGCGAGAGAGACACAACTTCAATCCAGCAGAGGCAGGGGAACACTGTCAAAGTTCTGGGAGAGTTTTCTCAGCCCCTCCCATCGCACAGGCCCTGAGGCGTGGGGTACTCTCAGAAGGATTGCAAAGTTTGGGAAAATGCTGAGGGAGTACCTTGCCGACCGTACCAACATCCTCTGTGATTCCGCTGTGCCTTATAATTATTGGGTATCCAAGCTGGAGATGTGGAATGAACTGGCTCTCTATGCCTTGGAGGTCCTGGCCTGCCCTGCCGCCAGCGTTTTATCACAGTGGGTTTTTAGTGCCACTGGTGGAATTATAACAGATAAGCGCATTCGCCTGTCAACTGAAAATGCTGACAGTCTGACTCTTATAAAAATGAACAAGGGCTGGATTGGGCCAGACTTCTCAACACAAACGAATGATAGCAGCATAACATTAACTCAAATCCAGTGTCTTTTCTTGGGAGGTGTATTCCCATGCACATTTTCACACCCACACATGGGTATATGCTTCCTGATTTTGGCTATTTGCTCTTGTCCTCCTCCTTCTCCTCATCCTCCACCACCATATCAACAGGGTGACCTTGGTCCGTGATGCAACACCCACATAATTTTTTTAAAGGGTGTTTATGAGGCCCGCTCCTTTCTAATGGGAACATTTTTTTATGAGGCCCTCCTCCACGTCTCTTCCAAGGGTCATTGAAGTGCCTCCAAATTTTTGGCAGCTCTTGCATTCACTGCATAGGCCAACACTATGGGAGACTCTCTCCTTTCTAATGGGAAAATGTCGTACCTTGTTACTGTGGCCCTGCTCTATGTGTCTTTAAATTCTTAGTGGGGTTTTTCCTAAAATTGGTCAGTCGTTGGACTCACTGCATACCCTATAACTGTATAGCGGACTCTCTCCTTTCTAATGGGAATTTGTCGTTACTGTGGCCCTGCTCTGTGTCTTTAAATTCTTAGTGGGGTTTTTCCCAAATTTTGGCAGCCCTTGCAGTCACAGCATGGGCATTACCACTATAGGAGACCCGCTTCTTTATAATGGGAACATTTTTTTAATGAGACCCTCCTCTATTTCTCTTCAAAGGGGTATTGGGTTGCGTCCAAATTTTTGGCAGCCCTTGCAGTCACTGGATACGCAATAACAGTATAGGAGACCCACTTGTTAATAATGGGAACAACAAAGCATAGCCGGCTGATGGCTCTCTAACAATAGCGAGGGCCGACTGCTGGCCTTTTAAGAATAGTAAGGGCCATCTGATGGCCCTATAAAAATAGGCTTTATGACTTTCAGAGTCCCTCCATCATAAATAAAACAGGATGTGTCTGATGATGTGTCACACACCACATTGCCAGAGAAGGTTGTAAAATGTTAAAATTACATTTCCCGGTGAATGCATTTGTCTTAAAATATAATGTAAAAAAAACAAAACAATAGGATCTTTCTTTAGTATAAAAAACAGCGTCACCAATTTAACCTCAATGTAATCACATTGTTCAGCTCATGCACCTCCTCCTCCATCTCCGAAATGACTACATCAGTCATAAGCTGACAGCACTGCAGCACTGCCTTGGCTTAATTGACAAACCGCCCAGCGCTGCAGAGTTGTTGAAATCTGTAACACAGCAGCCTGATCTGTGGCTCTCACCGCTGAACATACAGCCAGGCATGGTTGTGTGTGACAATGGGCGGAACCTGGTGACGGAGAAATGACAGCCGGAGTAGATATTGTTTCCCTCTATGCCAGTCCTTTCACCAAGCTAAAGAATATGGCTTTGGTGAAATACAACTCCCACTGAGAAGCTGTTTCAGATTGAAAAACATTGTGCCCACCAGAGGATTTGATTCTGAGGGATAACCTTTTTTACCCGCTCAAGAGCCCCATAGCAGCTGCAAAGTTAGCGCTATCATGAACTCTCCTGAGGTAGAAGCCAAGGCACACCAGAGGATTCTCTGGTGGGACCGTCCAACCCTGCCGAGAAGCAGTCCTGGCTAAGAAAAGTGTGTGGGAAGGTTCCCGGACACTCTATTTTTACTGAGGAGGAAACACACGCAAACACGGGGAGAACATACAAAGTCCTTGCAGATGTTGTCCTTGCTGGGATTTGAACACAGGATCCCAGTGCTGCAAGGCTTCAGTGCTAACCACTGATCCAATGTGCTGCCGTTCATCCTCTAATATCTAACAGGCTGGAGAAACTTGCACCTACTGCCACTCTATCTTCAGCTCCTTTGTGAGAAAAAGTATTTGGGCAGCCACTCAGTTCATCAAATAAAATTCCTGAGAAGTAAATTGGGGATGGCTTCACTACTGGTACTTAGGGCAGTGTTAATACCATGGTGTCGTACCATAGTTTGCTGGAAATATTACAGGCTGGTAGGAGGCAAGCAAATTCCCACAGAAAAGTACCAGCAGTAATGTTCAGGCCACATTTCAAGTGCAAGCAGCTTTAGAGGACTTCCTAGGAGAAATGACATGCAGGGTAGATACGGTTTCCCTCTATGCCAGTCCTTTCACCGAGCTAAATACAACTCTCAGTAAAAAAAGTTGTGGACTGGCTCCATACCGTCCCTGGCCACATTCACCTGTCCACGTGTTTGTGGTTAGGCGGTCCTTCCCAGTAAGTGCACTGGGGAGGGCACGGGTAATGTTGTGGGACCCATGCTTGTGGAAGGCGGAGGCGATATCAGGAAATGTAGTGGCGGCTGGGGACCGAGTATGGACACCCGGCCGCCGCCGGCATGAGATTGTGAAAAGCTTCCGCCTCCACGAGCTTAAAAGGCCATATTTCAAGTGCAAAGAGCTGCCCAGAAATCTGGCAGCATAGTATTGCAGCCTGTGGGTGGGTGGGTGGCTGCCTGCATACTTGAGCTTGCATTCCAAGTAATGGGGTAGGGACAACTGAACGCTGCAGTGGGACAAGGACGTGGACCGTGATTGTTGCAAGTCTGCAACGACAGGTGCATGGCGGGAGTCATCTTCGCACGCCCCAAGGATCACTTATGATGGACACACTTTTAGGCAGTGACCTGGGAGTCAGAGATGATGGGGTAGGGACAACTGAACGCTGCAGTGGGACAAGGACGTGGACGGTGATTGTTGCAAGTCTGCAACGACAGGTGCATGGCGGGAGTAATCTTCGCACGCGCCAAGGATCACTTATGATGGGCACTCTTTTAGGCAGTGACCTGGGAGTCAGAGATGCTTCCAGAGGTCTTCCCCATGCTGTTCCCATGTCTTTTCAGCACTGTATGCATGTGTCTGATGATGTGTCACACACCACATGGGCAGATAAGGTTGTAAAATGTTAAAATGACATTTCCTGCTGAATGCATTTGTCTTGGTTGCAAGCAAAGCAAAAGTGCAAAAACGCATCAAAAACGCTACGTGTGAACATAGCCCAAGGTGTGAAGGAGTATTTTTGTTTTTGGTTATTTATTTTGCCTTATATACAAGTCATTACCCTGGAAAGGATGTTCCTTAACATATTTCCCAGGAAAATCCATTTTGGTTTCATTTTTATATGTTTTATTGTGAGTCCATAAAAGTGGCATAATACTCTGACCACGTTATTGACAGCAGTGATCTGGGAGTCAGAGATGCTTCCAGGGGTCTTCCCCATGCTGTTCCCATGTCATTTGAGCACTGTTCCCATCGATTTGGGCAATTTTTAGGCCCTCTGCAGACTGCCGGGGGGAGCCGCCTGAAAAATGCTCTAGTTTCCCATAGACTTACATTGGGCTCGTTGCTCGGGTCGAGCACCCGAGTATTCCAATTTGCTTGACCCGAGCAACGAATATCTGAGCATTTTAGTGCTCGCTCATCACTATTTAGCACGGCTGGGGGTGTGATCACAGACAAGCGATCAGCCTGTCCACATCTAACTTGGGGAATGTAACATTCCTTAAAATTAACCAGGCGTGTATCCCACAGGACTTGTCCATAACTGCCAGTATTCAACTTTATTTGCCATTCGTTTCATTTGGGTGCCTGCTCCCCAAATAAAAAAACCCAAAAACTGTGTTGGCTACCTCCGCTGTCTTCTCCACCTACACTGCCACCTCCGCCTCCTCCACTCCATGGTTGTTGCTTGTTAATTGATTTTGGGTTCATTCTATGTTCTTTGAAGTCAATTCCCTAAAAAAAAAACAAAAAAAACACAAAAAATAGAAACTGTGTTGGATTACTCCTCCCTTGCCTCTTCTACCTTACACTGCTACGTCCACATCTTCCACCACTTGCACCTACACCTCCTGGTTCTAACTTTCTAGTTTTAGTTTTGTTAATTCTAGGTTGTATTGAGTTAGTTCCATTAAAAAAAAATATAGCCCCCCCCAAGTGTTGGATTATTCCTCCCTTGCTTCATCCACCTATATAGCCACGTCCACCTCTTACTCCACTTGGACGTACGACTCCTTGTTCCAGATTGCTAATTTTAGTTTTGTTAATTCTATGTTTTAAGTCAGTTCCATAAAAAAAAAAGTAAAAAAAAAAAATACAAAATATACCAAAAAAAACCCCAGCGTTGGATTACTCCTCTCTTGCCTCTTCCACCCATACCGCCACATCCACTTTTTCTTCAACTTGCATGTATGACTCCTTGTTCAAGGTCTCTAGTTTTAGATTTGTTAAATCTAGGTTGCTTTAAGTCAGTTCCATACACAAAATGAAAAAAAAAACCAACAACAAAAAAAACAAAAAAAAACAAAAAGAAAAAAACTGTTGGATTACTGCTGCTTTGCCTCTTCCACCTACACCACCATATCCACCTCCACCTCTTCCACCTCCTCCACTTAGACCCCTTTCTCCTGGTTCAAGATTATTATTTTTATTTCTGCTCTGCGCAGCTGTAGTGAGGGACAGTATTAGGTTTTGTGTGTGCACAATTTTCCAAAAACACTCTCTATGTGTACTCTGCACCCGTGTCTGTGATAGTACTGTGTCTACACAAAAGTTGTTCTATTCTGAAACTGTCTCAGTGGGATTCATGTGCGTCTAAACAAAATTTTCTATTCTTACACCCCCACGTCTCTGATAGTACTGTGCGTAAAAACAAATTTTACTATTATGCACTCATGTCTGTCATAGAACTGTGTGTGCAAACACATTTTTCAAATCTTATGCACCCATGTCCATGATAGTACTGTGCCAAAAATTCGCTGTGTCTACTTTGCGCCCATATCTGTGGGAGTACCATGCAAAAAAAGCCTCTGTGTGTACTCTGTAACCCCGCCTGTGGGAACTATGCCTTTAAGCCTTTGTGTGTACTCTGCCACCCTGCTTGTGGGAGTACTGTGCCAAAAGTCACTGTGTATTCTCTGCAACCCCCTGCCTGTGAGGTTACTGTGCCCCAATGTCTGAAGGTGAAATTTTTAATCAGCTTCTGTTGGGTTACTCTGGCCAATGGTAATGTTGTGGACAAAATCTTGTGTGCACTGTGCAATGTTTACGTTCTGCATAATTTTGTAGGCCCAAGTACTGCTGTACTAATGGTGAGGGACAGATCAAGTAGAGGCGGTTTGAGATTGGATGGCTGAGAGTGCATCCAGCTCTTTCGCTTTGTGTTCCACTGGGTCCCCTCTTAATCATGGCCCCAGTTCCAACAAACAAGAAAATAGAAAGGGAATCCAATTCCAATTTCCGTAGCTGAAGTATTCAGGTGTGGTTGCCTGCTTTGATCAATAATTTTTTAAAGGGAAATACTTCGGGCCCCTGGGACCCTAAAGCAACAGCATTGGGTAGGCGTCTGTATCAAGCCTTGAGGTGGACCGCCAGCTGTATCCAGACTCAAACTATGAGTTTTTATTTGCGGCTGGTCTACTGTACGCTACGGAAGGTAAAAGTTGGCTCTGTGGGGAAAATGTGAAACCATGCTCTGTGAGTGACATTTTTTATCAGCTACTGTGCCCCATGCTCTATGGGTGAAACTTTTTATCAGCTTCTGTGTAGCTACTGTGCCCCATGCTCTGTGGGTGAAACTTTTTATCAGCTTCTGTGTAGGTACTGTGCCCCATGCTCTGTGGGTGAAACTTTTTATCAGCTTCTGTGTAGGTACTGTGCCCAATGCTCTGTGGGTGAAACTTTTTATCAGCTTCTGTGTAGGTACTGTGCCCCATGCTCTGTGGGTGACATTTGTAAGCTGCTTCTGTAGGGATACTCTGCCCCATACTCTGTGGGTGAAATTTGTAAGGTGCTTCTGTTCATTTACTTCCTATTTTACCATGATTGCTATGGTGATAGAACCCCTTGAAGTCCTTTTCCAATCGACATTTGCTTGCAGGGCAATTGTCCTGCTCTTACCCCCATTAAGCTTCCTTTTGCAGCCCCCTAGCCTTTACTATGACCATTTTACAGCCATTTTGAAGCACCAAATTTCAGGTCCCGATTGACTTCTATTGGGTTTGGGTCCGGTGTCAAGTTTGATCCCGAGCCAAACTTTTAGTCTGGTTTGGTCGAACCCGACGAACCCAAACATCCATGGGTCCTCTCATCCTTACTCCCCACAGTTCCATGACAGCATTCATGTGAGAAATACTAGAGAATAAAACGGTTAGGTAGGGATCACTGCCTGACTCACCTTCAAGACCAAGATCTGAGGTCAGCAAATCTAACCTTCAGTGCCTGAAAAAAGTAACTAAAAAAGTACACGGTGAGGACCATCCTGCCGTCCTACACATCAAGAAGCTTCTCTTTTTTTCCACCAATGATGTTGCCAGAGTACTCATGGAGTGAGCCTTTAGGCCTGAGACGAAAACAATGCCTGAAGAATCATAAGCCAAAGAAATAGTACAATGTGCAAAAAAAACAGCTCATCGTAACATGAGGTCCAGTATGCAGGAAACAACGCTCCGACAGGTGTGGAAAAAAGGAAAAATTTATAGTTTCAGCCTCTGGTAGAATGAAAAAATTCCAACTTTATTCAGTCATTAAAAATTACCTAAGCATTATGCGGGGGACATGGAAACACAAGGCAATGCGTTTCGAAGACAGTTCGGCGTTCTTCCTCAAAGCCATTCTGCTTCTATTTTTCACCAAATTGGATAAAAAGATTATTAATTTCCAATCTTTTGCACAGTCAAAGTATATCAAGCACACCTTTTGACATCTAATTAAATAAAATACCTTTCTTTTACATTTTGTTTTCTTTGTGACCGATGAAAGTCCAGTTCTATTTGTGGCAAGAACATAGTGCTGGGTTCAAATATAATTTTGACATCCTGTGCATACAGTAGGTTGAAAAGAAAGGACTTCACAAACTAATTTTAGTGTCAACAGTTTGCTGGATATGCTACAAGTGGACTTAAATAGCAATTTAGATAAACCCTTTTGCCCAATACTTGGATTCCATGATGGAAACCTGTGAAAAGATGTAAGGGGGTTTATGTGCAATGGACCGCACTCACTTTCGTTTTATGAGGCTACATCTATCCTATGGTCCCGGTTCCGGGCTCGATCACACAGTTCACACCAGACTCTTGACTCATTTTCAACTGTTCAACTTTACTCCATAGGCTCAGTTCAGATTTGATCATGGGTACAGCACAGTGTAAGACAGCATTTACCGTTTCGGTTGCCTGTGTTATCCATGGCACTTCCTGCCCAAAGGGATGTCTCGCCCGGCACCGCAGCTTCCCAGGACTCTGCCCCGACTTGTCTCTATGGATCCCCATCCGTTCTCCCCTCGGAAGACGAAATCAAGGTAGGCTCCTCCATACCCTGTTCCAGCCATAGGCCACAGACTTTAAGGGATGTCCCACTGAATGTTGTAGCTGACATCCTCATACTGCTCTCCGCTGCTCTTACCTGTTCCTTTCAGGTTGCTCTGTTCCCCCTATGACCCTCAGCCCACTGGCCATTAACTGGCTCCTAGACTGGCCCCTTCCAGCACCTTCCCTCTTAGGCTATGTACCCATGATTAGGCTATAGCAGCGCTTTGGATGCAGTGTATTTTCCGCTTCTCCCATGACAGGACCACCTGAGAGAGGGTATCCGCCCACCAAGGACAGGAACCTACTGAATAAAAAGGCGGTACCTCTCTTCCGCATCAGTTTTGGTTCCTGTCCTTGATGGGAGCCTCTCTAGGTGGTGTCTCGCATACCTGATGGTGGGGTCTGGAGCGGGATCCTGGGATTGATGCGGCCTGGAGGCCACGAAGAACCAGCAGATGGGCCCTCTGTCTTTAGCCCCATCTTGCTGGCACCTGGATCTGCGTGTGGGGGGGCGCCTTCTAGGGTCCTCTCCCCCGTGCGCTGGGTCCTGCGGCCGGGGCTGCGCACGCATTGAGGCCCGTGGCTGAGCGCGCCGGCCAGCAGGCCTTCCGGGTCGCGCCCTGTGACGTAGTGCGCCGGAAGTCCGGGTCTGCGCATGCGCGGGGTGCGATTCAGGAAGACGCATACCCATTCGCAAGCGCGCCGGGAGCTGCTGGGATCCTGCGGCGAAGCACGCCAGCTGGCTGGTTTTTGAAATAAAAAAAAAAATAATAAAAAAAGGAGAGAGCACGCTGCCGCCTGGAAGGGGGAGAGGCCCGAAGGGGGTGGAGCTCCCATGTGCTTTATAAAGATGGGAAGTTGATAAGATGGCGGTGTCTGCATCCTCTTCATTATGAGTGAGGAGCCGCAGTGACCTGGGCAGCAGCTGTCACCGCAGCAGCAGGAAGAACAGCAGCAGCCACAGCCGCCTAAACAACGTAAGCAGCTCAAGCAGCAAGTAAGACAACCTGTCCAGCAATGTCGGGAGTCTTCCCATCATCAGAGCCACAGTAGTGGGGGCCATACGAGCGCCGGCAGAAGCGGTCAGAAAAAATCGTCTCAAGAGTCCACCTCCTCCAGATGGGATCATTCATGCGAACAACAACCACCGTCTCCAGTACCCTAGTCTGAACGGCAGTGTGGTGAGTGATCTTCGTGAAAGTTCCCCTTAGTAATGTACTCTTCTCTGTTTTCTCTTTTTTTGTTTCTTTCTGTTTTGGTAGGAACCTAAAAAGAGTAGTTCTAAAAACAACAATAAGGAATGTGCGTTATATAATGTTAGCCTTCCCAGCTACTATGCTAAGAACCTTTGCTCTGATTGTATCCAGAAAACTATAGCAGAGGAGTACCCTAGCTTTTCTATGGACCTGAAAACCTTAATCCATATGGAAGTCGGGGATTCCTTAAAAAACTTGACTTCACGTAAGAAGAAAAAGCAGAGACGGGTTACCTCTGACTCAGAAGAATCAGTAGAATACCGTATCGCAAAAGAATCCCTTTCCCCCTCTGACCTCGTCATCGTCTTCATCAGAATCTTCTTATGATGATGGAGGGGGTAGACCATGTTTTTCAGTTGACAATACAGAGAGACTAGTCAAGTCTATTAGAGCAACCATGGGTATTGCCGATGCCAAGGCTCCCAGAATGGTTCAAGATATCATGTTCGGGGGGCCTGGATCAGAAAAAGAGGCACACATTCCCAGTCAATGATAGGATCAAGACTCCTATAGATAGGGAATGAAAAAAGCCAGAGGTATCCTTTGAGGAGGAGGACACGGCTAAGTGGGATAAAACCCCGAAAATTGATGTGGCCATCTCGAAATCATCAAAATATCCACACTGCCTTTTGAGGATTTAGGGGCCCTCAAGAATCCGCTCGATAAAAAGGCGGAGTCTTTTCTAAAACAGACCTGGGAGTCCTCAGCGGGGGCTCTGAAACTCGCAGTGGGGGCCACCTGTACCGCCAGATCTATGATGATCTGGCTACACCAATTAGAAGACCAGATTAAAGTGAATGTCCCTAGGGATAAGATTCTGTCGGGTCTTCCTCTTATGCAGGGAGCGGCTGCATTTCTTGCGGATGCATTGGCAGATTCAGTTAGGCTGGCTGCCAGGTCAGCTAACCTTTCCAATGCAGCCCGTAGGGCATTATGGCTCAAGAGCTGGCCAGGAGATGTGCAGTCTAAATCAAAACTCTGCTCAATCCCATGTGAATGGGACTTTCTTTTCGGAATAGCCTTAGATGACCTCCTGGATAAGGCCGCAGACAAGAAACACGGTTTTCCTAGTGTATCTGTCCCCCTGTATAAGACCTCCTTTCGGAAAAGGAAATCTAATCGGAACAAATTTTCCCGAGACCAAGGTAGTTGGAGAGACAAGAAGCCGAATAAAAGAGGCTTCATGTTCGGGGGTTCATCCTCCGAGAGTAAAAAAAGCCCCTAAGTGACGGGTCTCCCAGGTAGGAGGAAGGTTGTCCCACTTCCTTCCCGCCTGGGAGAAGATCTCATGCAGCACTTGGATTTTAGGGATAATCGGAAAGGGGCTGAAATTGAAGTTCAAAACCATTCCCAAAGACACCGTCAGGATTTCAGCCCCCAGAGGCATAAGAGAACAGATGGCCCTACAGCAGGAAGTACTCACTCTGGTCGAGAAGGGGGTTTTAGTAGAAATGCCAGTACCCGAGCAAGGTAGAGGGTTTTACTCAACTCTCTTCCTAATAAAGAAACCGGATGGCTCCTTCAGAACCATTTTCAACTTGAAATGGCTAAATGACCATTTAGCTTACAGACCATTCAAGATGGAGTCGAGAAGATCACCATGAAGATGTTGTTTCCAGGGTGTTATATGTGCGTCCTCGATTTGAAGGACACCTACTACCATGTCCCAATCTTTCCTGGACATAAACAGGATCTGAGATTAGCTGTACATATCGACAAGCACATAAAGCATTTTCAGTTTGCAGCACTTTCCTTTGGCATCTCCATGGCTCCGAGGGTTTTCACAAAGATTATCCTGGAAGTCACGGCACAACTAAGGGGAAGGATATTCTAGTCATCCCTTACCTGGATGATTTTTTGGTGGTGGACAGATCAAAAGAACTCTGTGCACTGGCTCTGGCGGAAATCACAGCCAGTCTAAATGGTTTGGGATGGATCCTAAATTTAGGAAAATCGAAACTAGAACCAAAGAAGGTTCATTCCTTTTTGGGTCTCATTCTAGACTCAGAGAACCAGACTTGTCTTCTGCCAGAGGACAAGATATTGAAGATCAATTCCCTCATCTCACGTGTAATCGGCAATCCATCCATGACCCTGAGAAATGCAATGTCTCTACTGTCCACGATGACATCCTGTATCCCAGCAGTACAGGGGGCCCAGTTTCATTCCAGACGTCTACAGCAGGAGATCCTGACTGCAGACAAACAGCTCAGAGGTCACCTGGATGGAAGAATATCTCTTTCGAGTTCGGTAATCAACTTGCTGGATTGGTGGATGAATCCGATAAATCTATCTCTGGGGGTTCCTTGGTCGTTCTAGGTAACAGATACGATTACAACAGACGCAAGCGCAGAAGGCTGGGGAGCTCACCTGAGAGATCATTCAATACAGGGACTCTGGTCAAACAGCGAGACGGGTCTCTCCTTCAACATGAGGGAGCTGTTGGCAGTCAGAAAGGCAGTAGTAGAGTTCAGTTCTCAACTTCAGGGTCAACACATCCGGATAATGTCGGACAACCGAACAACAGTCGCCTATATCAATCGTCAGGGGGTAAACAAGATCCCTTCCTCTGATGTTAGTGACAGAACAGATCCTTCATTTTGCGGAGAATCATCTATTTACACTCTCGGCGCTGCATATAAGAGGAGACGAGAACGTAAGAGCCGATTTTCTAAGTCGTCACATTTTGAAACAAGGAGAATGGGAATTGAATCCAGCGATATTCCAGCAGATTGTCTGCTGATGGGGGCAAGCTCAGATAGATCTGTTTGTGAACAAACGCAATCGGAAAACCAAAGTCTTTTGGTCCTTAAATCCAAAGGAGAAGCCTTTTGCTGTGGACGCGCTGCAAATTCCCTGGAACTTTACCCTGGCCTATGCATTTCCCCCTCTAATGCTAATTCCTACTATGCTGAAGAAGATCCGAGAAGAACAGACGAGGGTTATATTGATCACCCCGTTTTGGCCCAAGAGACCATGGTTCACTTGGATGAAGAGGATGTCCCAATCAGAACCATGGGTCCTTCCAGACAACCCAGATCTCCTCAGGCAGGGCCCAGTCTTCCATCCCCAGAGATCGGGCCTCCATTTGACGGCCTGGATTTTGAAAGGTCACTACTAACACAAAAAGGGTTTTCCCCTGGTCTAGTCGCCACTCTACTGGCAAGTAGAAAACCAGTAACTACTAGGATCTAAGGGAGAGTTTGGGCTAAATTTCTATCTACTTCAGGGCAGTCTGCTAAAGGTAGGGTTCCTATTGGGGCCATCCTGGAGTTCCTTCAGAAGGGCTTAATCATGGGGTTAGCCACCAGTATTCTTAAGGTACAAGTATCAGCTCTGGGTGCACTATATAATTGTGACTTGGCAGCAAATAAATTGATCCCTAGATTTGTTAAAGCTTGCAACAGATCTAGACCCATTCCTACTCCAAGGATGCCTCCATAGGACCTTAATCTGGTTCTGGAAGCACTAACAAAGCCTCCCTTTGAGCCCTTAGAGAAGGTTTCAGAAAAAGTTCTCACATTTAAGACAGTCATGCTGGTAGCACTAACCCCAGCCCGTAGGGTTTGTGATCTGCACACGCTATCAGTAAACCATCCGTTCACGCAGGTCTCTACGGACAGAGTAACTTTAAGACTAGACCCGGTCTATCTTTCAAAAGTAGCCTCCAAATTCCACAGGACACAAGAAATTACTCTCCCTTCCTTCTATCCTGATCCTAGAAATTCGGAGGAACAAAGGCTTCACACTCTAGATGTAAAGAGGGTATTAGTCCAGCACTTGAAGGGGATGAAGGCCTGGAGGAAAAGTAATGCCTTATTCATCTCTTTACAGGGGGCTAGAAAAGGGCTTAATGTTACGAGGGGGACCATAGCTAGATGGGTCAGGGACACCATTGGTTTAGCGTACTCCTCTAGCAATCTGCCAGTTCCAGAGAAGCTGAAGGCCCACCCCACCGGTAACAGGGTTTTACAGAGCCCATGACAGCACCCTATTAATTCCCTCCCCTTTTTCACTTATGGTGTGCACTACTATGGGTGTTTTACAAAGAATTGTTTTGGTGGTAGTTGTGTACTAACCTATTTTTCGGAGGCCCTCTCATGCTCTGAAACAAAACTGATGCGGAAGAGCGGTACCGCCTTTTTATTCAGTAGGTTCCTGTCCTTGGTGGGCGGATACCCTCTCTCAGGTGGTGCTGTCATGGGCTCTGTAAAATCCCGTTACCGGTAAGTAACTGGGATCTTTTCGCTGCATCCGATCACTCAGGTAAATTCGCATGTGTTACCGTACCCTATACATTCTATTGTGGAAATTTCTGTTGCGGAGACCGGCAGAAATTGCCATGCTACGGCTAGTAAAGCCATGCCACCAGTGAGTTTACACAGCGTCAAATAGAAGCACAGTGGGCATGGGATTTCTATAAATCCTATCCACTGTGCTTCTACTGTACAACACAGCGTTTTGGACGCAGTGCAGGTGAGCTGCGTCCAAAAGCTGCTATTACTGATCATGGGTACGCTGCCATATTCTCTCCACTCTGACTGACTCTAATCAGGAAGTCTTCCTCTTCTTAACTAACTAACTAGCTAACAAACAAACTAACTAACCCTGGTTCTCTCACACTGGAGCTGTTCTCTGAACAATTAACTGTGTCATCACTGGCACTACACACTTCTTGATTCTATTTTGCCCACAACTGCACTGTTTGAAATCCTAGCTTATATCTAATGCTAATCCTAATATGACCAAGTCCCCCTTCCTAACTGGGAGTGCCCTTAAGACTGTTAACCCCTACCTTACTCTAACTTACTTCTTCCTACCTATAATGCCCTCCGCTGTGCTTCCTAATCCTAGCTATGCCTATTACTCTACCTTATCCTAATATCTACATCCTAATTCCTTATCATAACACTTTCCCTACTCTTACCACGGTATCATGAGACATGCATGGTAATAAACATAATTCCTCCACAATATTAATAGATATAAAACCCGTTATCGAAATATGCACATTTTACAACACTGCTCACATTACAACAAGAGCGTACCTATTTCAGAAGGAAGGGACGAAGGGTATTACCTGCCCTGAACACCCCTTACAAAGAGACATGAGATATCCTGTAGGCAGCTTTGATAACCGAGCATTCTGTGTGTTACTGAACACTTCTGAAATATGTCACTGAGGACAGGCCCATGGACATTTGATGTGGCAGATTTAAGTACCTTAATTTAATAACAGTTATATTTTATTGTAATTATGCTATTATTTTCAAAACACACCTTTTCCTCTGGCCCCCTCAAATTTTGACTTATCTAAGCCCCTTTAAATGACCTGGATAAAGTCTTTAATCTGTACCACATCAATCTCAAGAGCAAAAATGTTCTGAATTCTAATGCTTTGCATCCCACTCTCCCTTGCAGCTCTTATGTTCAAGGCTTTTGTGTCTGGGGTCCTGGTTGCTGTTATGGCCCTCTTGCTAATGACTTGTCTCCCATGTGTTTCCGTGTTGACACTCTTTTAAAGGACCAGTACACACCAAAGTACTTCCCTTCAGTTGATGCACATTAGCCAGCCTTCTTTAAGGACAATCTTCCAGTATTTGTGCAACAAGTCCATTAAGATAGCAGTACTGTGCTGAAGTGTGCTTCTGTTAAAGCTATGTTGATTTTGATCAGGACTGTTTTCTCACCTTGTTTTCCCATGGTCAGCCTGCCCTAGTGTTCTGCCTGTCCACTGTTTTGCTTGAGCTCATCCAACCCTGACTTCTGTCCTTTTAACTACACATTGTGATACTTGATACTACTTTAGTTCCCAGTTTTCCATCAACTGTTCCTATTGGAGACTTGGCCAGCTGTTCCTAATGGCGTCCCCTACTCTTAGGGTAGCAATCAGGGGATTCCCCACTGTAAAGTCCTTATATACTGGTTAAAGAGTCAATATTGTTGAATTCCCTAGGCTTCATGCCTGAGTTTAGATTTACACCAAATACATTACAACCCAGCTGGTCCACACCATCACCAAAAATCCTAGAAAAAAATAGAAAGTGAATCAAGGGTTTTAAGCTTTTCGTTGTCTCGAATATGTCAATGGGTTTTGGAGCTAGAAAGAGTGTTGGATAGAGTCCTGTAGAATGTCTATCATCTAGTCTGGGAACTGGAACCAGAACACCTGAATTGATCAAGGATGGTAACAGCTCTTGTATTTGAAGAATGTATGCTTCATACCATATGCAAATTGCCTCTTCAGGGAAAAAGAGGACTTGAACTCTATAGCACCACCTATTGAAGCAATCCCACAAGTCACAATCGAGTGGTGCACTATGACTTAAGATAAAAGCCCATAGAGTTTCATACCAGAAACTCTATGGGATGATGAGAGACAATGGCTCCTTCTTTTATAATGTACACCCAATTATTGGAAAAGGCAGCTCAAGCTGGAAAAAATCTAATCCTGTTCTTATGATAGCATCTTGAGAGTTAATAAGTCTCCAGCTTTCGTTTTGGAAATTTCCATCTTACTTCCTTTCAAGCTTTCCCCCTTCTGGTCTCTGTTCTGACTTTATCTTACAAAGGCTGTTTTTTTTTATACCATGTTCCCCAACCATGATTTTAACTGGAGGGCTCAGAATTAGAAAGTGCAGCTGCTCTGATTGACTGCATTTACAAAGTGTCTTCCTAAGCTAGATACTCTCTAGGTTAAAGTTTCTCCATGTGCAGAGCGCCAAGTTAATATAGGGAGATTTAATATGCCATATATTGTTCCTCTGGGAATTTAAAGGTGCAAATAGTTTCTTCAGAGAGGAAGATGACAGGAACTCTAGTGCCACCTATTGAAAGTTGTAATCCTAAAAGCCAATATCGACCCTTTAAAGGCCTTTCCCACATGACTTAGGATAAGAAACCAAACCAAAAAATTCCATTTGCAGACGTGTTTTAGGGTGTTTTTCCCTCATCAGTGCAAAGCAGGAGAACTTCTTTTAAATATGGAGACTTCAAGTTTTAGAGGCATATGCCAACAGGCTATTTAAAATGGATACGTGTATTTTACAGGTTTGGGAATGTATTTTTTTACTGCGTGCTTCCATTCCTTCTTCATTACAGACCATGCTTTCTTCTGAAATGAAAAAAGGAAATTCTATTATGAGAAGTCAGTTCATCAAGTTTGCCATCCTGAATGAATTTTTTTTTTTTTTGATAATCCAAGTTCATCGTGGCCTCAGTAATCACTTCTCTGTTCTCTAATAGAAATACAGTACTTGAATCTTAGAGATAATTTGAGTCAGAAGAACTATGTTGCCCTTGTAGAAGAAAATCTTTAGGATCAGTATCATCAGAAGGAGCAAAGGAATTATTGGGATGCTTAAAACATTTATATACTTTTGTTGAACCCAGCAAATTAATTCTTTTGTTTCCTTAAAGGGGTTGTCTCATGATGATAATTGGTTACAATTGCAAAGTGCCTGAAAAAACAATCAACTTTGCAGTTTACTATCTATTAAAATGCCTCTCCTTTCTCAAGAGCAGAGCAATTTTTAATTTTATTGTTTACTGGCCACAGCTGCAGTCTGTCATTGGTGGCTGGTCTTCTAGGCAAGGAGCGAAGTACTTGAAAAATCTTTCCAACAGATCTTTTAAGCACTGTTTTGACCCTGGCCAGATCACTGGGTCTTGCCAGCTTCATTGCCCTTGTGCTCTTCTAATACTGCAAAGGCAAGACTGCTTCTGCTTGCACAAATGGAGAGAGCACAGCTTGGGCCAGCAGCGTGATCATTTCACTGGTCAATCAGGAGCTTATTGCCCCCAGCTCGCAGATAGCCATCTTATTCAGACAAGCCGGGCTGTCAGCTCATTGTAGTGTCATGTGACAGAGTCCATTATACTCTATGGAGAGGGGAGTTGGGAGGAGGAGAAAGGAGCAGAGTTAGAAAACAGACAGAAGGAAACAGAATGTGTTGAGCTTTCTAACAAGCCTTTAACGTCATCTAAACATAGAGCTGGATTCACATCTACAATGATAACTATTGCTCTATAATTTACTCCACACCTCTGCTGCTTTTCTCAGTGTGCTAACTAAGGAATGAAGAGCAGAAATCCATCCCTGTGTGCTGTGATGTATATGTGAGAAATCATAGCAGCTAGTCTCCTTCTATCAGCTCAGAGTGCACTGCAAAATTAGAGATAGTGCTTGCAGAGGGGAAGACTGGTGAAAATGCAGGTTGACAAGTTATATAATGACCAGAAATAGTGTTAATCCTCATTGGAAAGTACTGTTCAGTTAGATTAGCACTAGTGATGCGCGTGTTCTGTTAACCCTTTCGGTGAGCATGCTCGGGTGCTCGCTGAGTATTTGCGGAGTGCTTGAATGTTATGTTTGAGTCACTGTGTGTGCATGATTTCCAACTGTTTGACAGCTTTAATACATTATTATATATTTATTATTATAGCACCATTTATTCCATTGCGCTTTACATGTGAAAAGGGGTATAGATAGCAAAAACAATTACAATAATCTTGAACAAAACGTGACGGCGACTGGTACAGCAGGAGCGAGGACCCTGCTCGTGAGGGCTCACAGTCTACAAGGAATGGGTGAGGATACAGTAGATGAGGGTAGGGCTGGTTGTGGAGCGGTATGGTGGAGCGATGGTTAATGCAGGTTGTAGGCTTGTCGGAAGAGGTGGGTCTTCAGGTTCCTTTTGAAGGTTTCCACTGTCGGCGAGAGTCTGATGTGTTGGGCTAGAGAGTTCCAGAGTACGGGGGAAGCACAGGAGAAATCTTGTATGCGATTGTGGGAGGAGGGGATATGAGGGGAGTAGAGAAGGAGATCTTGCGAGGATTGGAGGTTGCGTGCAGATATGTAAGGGGAGACTAGGTCAGAGATATATATATATGGAGGAGACAGGTTGTGAATGGCTTTGTATGCCATGGTTAGGGTTTTGAACATAAGTCTGTGAGCAATGGGGAGCCAGTGAAGAGATTGACAGAGAGAAGAGGCCGGGGGATAGCGGGGGGACAAGTGGATTAGTCGAGCAGCAGAGTTTAGGATGGATTGGAAGGGTGCGAGAGTGGAGGCGGGAGAAGATGAGGGCATGCACTAGTGTTTTTGCAGATTCATGGTTGAGGAATGTGCGGATCCGGGAGATATTTTTAAGTTGGAGTCAGCAGGAAGTAGAAAGGGCTTGTATATGTGGTTTGAAGGAGAGGTCAGAGTCCAGGGTTAGCCGAAAGCAGCGAGCTTGACGATCTGGGGAGAGTGGACAGCCATTGACGTTAATAGATAGATCAGTTGGGGGGGTTGAGTGAGATGGTGGAAAGATGATGAATTCTGTTTTGTCCATGTTAAGTTTTAGAAATCTAGCAGCGAAGAAGGATGAAATAGCGGACAGACATTGTGGGATTCTGGTTAGCAGGGAGGAGATATCGGGTCCGGAGAGGTAGATCTGTGTATCATCAGCATAGAGGTGATAATGAAAGCCATGAGACTCTATGAGCTGTCCCAGGCCTAGGGTGTAGATGGAGAAGAGTAGGGGTCCTAGAACTGAACCTTGGGGGACACCGACAGATAGGGGGCGAGATGAGGAGGTGGTGTGTGAGTGGGAGACACTGTCCGGTCTGTTAGATATGAGGAGATCCAGGATAGGGCCAAGTCTATGATGATGAGAGAGTTTGTAGTAAGAGGGAATGGTCCACTGTGTTGAAGGCAGATGACAGGTCTAGGAGGAGGAGGACAGAGTAGTGTCTCTTGGATTTGGCAGTTAGTAGGCCATTGGTGACTTTAGTCAGTGCAGTTTCAATAGAATGGTGCGGTCGGAAACCAGATTGTAGGCGGTCAAAGAGGGAGCAGGAGGAGAGGTGGGAGGACAGTGCAGAATGGATGTGTTGATCCAGTAGTTTTGAGGCATAGGGGAGAAGTGATATGGGGCGATAGCTACTCAGACAGGATGGGTCAACGGAGGGCTTTTTGAGGATGGGTGTTATCAAGGCATGTTTGAAGCATGAGGGGAAGATGCCAGTTGTTAGTGACAGGTTGAAGAGGTGGGCTAGGGTTGGGATGGGATGGTGGGGATGAAGATGGTGGTAAGGTTTGGGATGAGGTGGGATGGGATTGGGTCAAGTTCACAGGTGGTGAGGTGTGATTTGGAGAGTAAAGAAGAAAGTTAATTTCGTAATGGTGGAGAAGGTGGTTTTGGAGGAGGAGGGTTGAGTAGGTGTGGGGAGGGGCTGTGGGGACTTTAGGCAAAAACTTTGTCTGATGGTGTCAATCTTCTGCTTGAAGAATGAGGCAAAGTCTTCGGCTGAAATAAGAGGAGAGGGAGGAGGCACTGGGGGACGGAGGAGAGAATTGAAGGTGTTGAATAGTTGTTTGGGGTTGTGAGACAGGGAGGATATGAGAGATGAGAAGTATGTGTGTTTTGCTGCAGTGAGTGTGGACTTGAAGGTAGTGAGGGACTGTTTGAATGCAATCAAGTGTTCATTGGAGTGGAACCTTTTCCATCTACGCTCAGCAACCCTGGAGGCCCGTCGCAGTTCTTTAGTTAGGCTGGTGTGCCAGGGTTGTCTGTTGATTATGCGAGCTTTGGTATGTGTGAGGGGGGCGACCGAATTGAGAGCTGCAGCTGTTGTGGTGTTGTATAAAGTGACAGCAACGTCTGCCTCATGTAAGGATCTAGTGTCTGTAAGAGGGAGAAGGGATTCAGAGAGTGAGTGTAGGTCAAAGTCTTTAAGATTTCTGCGAGGGTGTGCAAGTTTGTGGAGTGGGGATTGTTGCCCTGGAGAGGGTAGAGAATGTAAGTAGGTTGTGGTCAGAAAGAGGGAGAGGTGAGTTAGAGAGGTTAGATAGGGAACAGAGGCGGGTGAAGATGAGCTCCAGTGTGTGGCCGTCTTTCTGGGTGGCTGTGGAAGACCACTCAGTAAGGCTGAAGGAGGAAGTGAGGGATAGAAGCTTAAAGACAGCTGGGAGGGAAGTGTCAATAGGGATGTTGAAGTCACCCATGAGGATAGTGGGGATGTCAACGAAGAGGAAATGAAGTAGCCAGGTGGTGAAGTGGTCAAAGAAGGTGATGGTTGATCCTTGGGGGCGGTAAATGACAGCCGGTTGGAGGGGGCATAAATGTGTACGCACTGCACCTCAAAAGAGGGGAGAGTAATGGAGGGCGGCAGTGGGATTTGGGTGAAGGAGCAGTTATCTGATAGGAGGAAACCTACTCCTCCACCATGCTTGCCATTGGAACAGGGGGTGTGGG
The DNA here is from genome assembly GCF_046119375.1 of Phyllobates terribilis. Classification (NCBI taxonomy): domain Eukaryota; kingdom Metazoa; phylum Chordata; class Amphibia; order Anura; family Dendrobatidae; genus Phyllobates; species Phyllobates terribilis. The sequence goes on from NW_027362761.1 coordinate 797,566,705, forward strand.
AAAGGTGGAATTCACCGTATTAAAGTGCAGCAGGAGAGACCGTGTCGGAGGGGGTGAGCCAGGTTTCAGTGATGCCGAGGAAGGAAAGCTTGTTAGTGATGAAGAGATCATGAATGTAGGAAAGTTTGTTGGAGACCGAGCGAGCGTTCCATAGAGCTCCTGTTAGAGGGACTGGGGAAGCGGGGGCTGGGTGGATGGGTATAAGGTTAGAAGGGTTACGAGAGTTTGGTATAGATCGTGGGTAGGAGGTGGAAGTGATTGTAGGGATGTGGTGAGGAGGACCAGGATTTGGAGAGATGTCGCCGGCAGTGAGGAGGAGCAGAGAAAGTGTTAGCAGGTTAGAGTAGGAGAGGGCATGGGGTGGCTGTCTGTGTTTGGAGACAAAGGATTGTATGTTGAGGAATAGCTCTGAGGAGGAGGTGAGATGGGTAGGGAGGATGGAAGGAGAGATGAAGAGTTCATTACTAGGTGTAGAGATTAGGGGTGATTGGAAAAGGTGAAGGATTAAGTGGATGAGAGTGAAAACAAAGACAAACATTGTTTACTGTGACTTAGTATCCAGTTACCTTCAGTTCACTTCAGGTTCAATTCAGGATTAATTCATATTTCTCACACTTAAGCAATGGGACACTTAAGGTGATGGACACAGACTAAAGTCTAACACAGTGGTCCCCAACCTTTTTTGCACCAGGGACCGGCTTGAAGCAAGATCATTTTTCCATGGCCCAGCAAGGAGGGGGTGGGGTGGGCGGGGCTTTGGTCATATGGGGGCGGGGTAATGGAGGGATTTGGAGTTTAGTGCATACTTATCATATAGTGTAGACCAGGTCCCCGCCAGGAGCTATGCCAGGAGCCCCACATAATGTGCTGTGCCAGGAGCCGCATCACTGAGGCCCCATCACGCCCTGCAGCAGGACAGGGCAGCTGTCCTGACAGCTGCTGTTCAGCTGCATTTACTTCATCCCAGGGGCGGACACAGACTGTAGTGGGCCCCTGTGCAAGAAATTTTTGGGGGCCCCCCCCGCCCTTCATAAGGCAACAAAGTTATGTAAACATAACCCCCCCATGTGCATCTCTCACCCCCCCATGTGCAGCTCACCCCCGTGCATCTCTCATTCCCCTCCGTGCATCTCTCATCCCCCTCCGTGCATCTCTCATCCACCCCCCGTGCATCTCTCATCCCCTCCGTGCATCTCTCATCCCCCCCGTGCATCTCTCACCCCCCCGTGCATCTCTCATCCACCCCCCGTGCATCTCTCATCCACCCCCCGTGCATCTCTCATCCCCCCCGTGCATCTCTCATCCACCCCCCGTGCATCTCTCATCCACCCCCCGTGCATCTCTCATCCACCCCCCGTGCATCTCTCATCCCCCCCGTGCATCTCTCACCCCCCATGCATCTCTCACCCCCCCGTGCATCTCTCATCTCTCCCCTCCCTCCCATGTGCATCTCTCATCTCTCCCCTCCCCCATGTGCATCTCTCATCTCTCCCCTCCCCCCATGTGCATCTCTCATCTCTCCCCTCCCCCCATGTGGATCTCTCATCTCTCCCCTCCCCCATGTGCATCTCTCATCTCTCCCCTCCCCCCCATGTCGATCTCTCATCTCTCCCCTCCCCCATGTGCATCTCTCATCTCTCCCCTCCCCCCCATGTGGATCTCTCATCTCTCCCCTCCCCTATGTGCATCTCTCATCTCTCCCCTCCCCCCATGTGCATCTCCCATTCCCCCCACTCCTAGTTAATTGTATTTAAAAAAAAATAAAACTTGTTATACTTACCCCCATGCGATCCCTGCAGAATCCTGGCGCTCGTCCAAATCGCTGACACCAGGTTCTCCTGACTTCCGGCCATGTGACGGCGCCGTCACATGACCGGAAGTCAGGGGAATCATGAAGGTGCTGCCGCAGCAGCGCAGCGCTAAGATGTCCCGGACCCGGCGCTTAGCATGCGGCCGGGGGCCCCATGAGGAGAGAGACGCACAAGAGGGGGGCTCCGAGGGGGCTCCTACCGGCCGGGCCCCATACTGGAGTCAGGGCAGTCATGCCCTGATGGCGGCCCTGCTGGAGGCTGGAGGGGCCCCCTCTCCCCGCGGACTGGCTGAAAAACCCCAACGGCCCGGTCCTGGTCCGCGGACCGGCGGTTGGGGACCTCTGGTCTAACAGACTCCTAGTTCACAATATATTTGTAACAGAATGCATTCAGCTGTGAACCAGAGGGGAGTGTTCTGTGCTCATCTTGATAAGCTGAGGAATGCCTGTGAGGAATGCCTAGCAAACAGGCATTCCTCACATGTATTAAAGCTTTCAAACAGTCGCAAATCATGCACACGGAGTGACTCAAACATAGCAATCGAGCACGCCGAAGATACTCGGAAACCACCCAAGCATGCTCGTAAATCTTGAGTAACGAGCGTGCTCGCTCATCACTAATTAGCACTTGTCTGACACCACCATAGAAATCAAATTTATACAAATTAGGGTTTGATAACTTATTTAGTTTTGTCAGACAGCAAGTATTGGCTGTGGAGATAATCCCATGACAAATGGAGGGTTTTAGGAATTAACCTTTTATGGAAAATCCTTATGATGTATTATATTTCCCAACTTATTGTTTGATAGACTAAGTAAGAATACTTAATATTGGACAATATGTAATTATATATTAATATGGGATGTAAACTTTAAATACAAAGTGTATGGCTCAGGAAGTTAGTAATGCACGTGTCTAGATTTGTATTTTTGATTGAGGCATGGCAACAACAACTGCACGTGGCTACAGCCTTAGTTCTATCATCCATCCAGTCTGTAGGATTGTATCTGATACAGAGTCTTTGTGGTAAGCTCTTCTTATTACAAAGGCTTAGGAGCCTGTGTATAGCTAAGAGCCAGAAAATGTGGACACCAAGCAAGATGCAGTTTATACTTTCCCTCTATTCTTCTCATTTGAGCCATCCCCGATTAAAATTGCTTGCACCAACCTATGGAAGTATACAGTATGCATAGAATTGTACAGTATGTGTGGCTAAACAAGTTTAAGCTTTCAATAGAACTAAGTATCTGTGTTAGAAACTAAGAATGTTTACAGTCATAAACTTATAGCACAAATCTCCCAAACATCATTAATATGCCAGACATGAATAGGTTGTTGAAAAGTTCAAGACAATCGTATATAACTAGCATTCATTAGCACTACTTAATGTCCCTTAGCTGGCATGGGATAGACTTCAAGATATATTAGAAGTGTTATGTTGCTTCCATTCTAAGGCTATGTGCCCACGATGCAGAAATGAAGCAGAAAATTTCTGCAGCATTTCTGCATCTCCCTGGCAGAAAAAAACGCATGCAGATTGTACATGCGTTTTTCCTGCAGAATACATGCGGATCCACCTGCGGGTTCACATGCGTTTCCGCATGCAGATTGACAAGCACTTTCCAGGCGATAGCATCACTTGGAAAGTGCTTGACAACTAGGTCACACTGTATAAATCCATGCAAACAGCATGGATTTATACAGTGTGAACCGTAAAAATTAAAACAAATAAAGCTATACTCACCCCCGAGGCCCCGGCGTGGCTGCAGCGCTGCTTCCTGGCTTGTTCCCGGCTGCCGGCATATCGCGAGACAGAGCGGTGAAGGGCCTGCGGTCACATGACTGTGACGTCACCGCAGGTCCTTCAGCGCTGCTGGCATTCAGAGAGAAGACGCCGGACAGGTGAGTATAAACTTTATTTGTTATTTTATTCTTTTTTTACAGGTACAATGGTACCCAGGTCTGGATGAGAGTCTCCTCTCCTCCAGAACAGGGTACCATCCGCACATAGAGACGCATAGAAGCCGCTTGTACAAATGTACAGTCGCGGTTTCTATGCGTCTCAATGCAAGTCAATGGCGGGAGTTCCGCTGCGCTTCCGCAAAATTAAATGACATGCTGCGGATTTTTGTACGTAGCATAAACGCCGCGGAAAAATCCGCAGCATGTGCATAGAACATGCGGAATCCCCTTGGGGACCATGGGGTGCGGATTACCTAGCGTTTTACAAGCGTTTCCGCTGCGGAAATTCCGCAGCATAAACGCTTGAAAAACGCTACGTGGGCACACAGCCTAATAGAGAATTAGTCTGCATTTATGAGCAACATTTCACTGACAACTCTTTACTTGAAATAATACCCCAATAAATTATGATTATTTCCTAATATAAAATCTGTTATTCCAATTATAGCCAATGATGGACAGAAATAAGTCTGCAGAACTGCCGAAGCTCCAGTGCGGTTTCATTGACTTTGTCTGCACGTTTGTATATAAAGTAAGTAATTAAGATAGAATAAGACATATTTCTGAATCAAGGTCGTGCCTTTTTTATATTTACCTGCTACTATGAAAATAAATAATGTGTTTGTATATGTCTACAAGTTAGTTTTTTGTAGTTCTGCAGTTATAACTTTTTTCTGTTCTCATAGCCATATGAGGCTTGTTTTTCGAAGGACAAGTTTTCCCTTTTAATGGCACCATTTCATTTCTCCAGGGTAAAATAAATACCCCCCAGAAATTCCGCTATTGCTTTTTGTTTCTACGGCATTCACTGTCTGGAAATTATGACATGTTAACTTTACTCTGTGGGTCAGTGCGAATACAGCATTACCAAACTTGTAGAGAGTTTAATGTTTTACTACTAATACAAATTAAAAAACAAAATGTTGGTTTGTTTCACATTTTGAGAATCATAACTTTTTTTACATTTTTGCTTGGATATGCTGACTCCATAACTAAACTGAGAGTGTAGGGCGCTTGAGACACCGTTTCTAGGCTGTATCCTTGAACCAGTACTCACGAAGATTTCTCATCAGATAGCTTGAACTCGACTGCAGGAGGCACGTAGATTGGAGAAGGTTTATTTTCCAGCTGAATTCTTCTTGCTATGCACACATAAAGTAGGTATTCCCTGGCTAATAGACAGAGAATGAGGAAGGAGGGAGGGGTTACTGACATCAGAGCTACATCAGAGAGACAGGGAGAGAGGAAGGACAAACTTCTAAAGAGCGTAAACCTTATTGCATAGCCACAAAACAGCACAATATAACAACACAATGATAATACAATACTCTCTGTATGATTCCAAAATCATGGGACATGACATTGGAGCATTGTGTTTTTGATTGGTACCATTTTATCATGTGTACTTTCACTGATGCTCAAAAACAAATTCTGTTTTTTTTTCATAGATTTTTTGATTCAACAAATGATGGGTGATTTAAACTTTTATGTTTTTTTAAAACTAATTTTTACATTTTTTTTAGAGGTCTTGTGCCTGGTTGCTGGTACAATATTGCTTAACATGCAGGGATTGCTTAACAAACAGGCAATCCCTGCATGTGTTGCAGCTGTCTAACAGTCGTGAGACATGCAGTCACGGTGACGCAAACATATTTTTCGAGCGCGCCGAAGATACTCGGTTAGCACCCGACTGTGCTCGGATAACGCCTGATCTGAACACGTTCGCACATTACTAATAGCAACCCATCGATACCTGCCACATGTGATGCAGTGCAGATATTGATCCTGCTATGTAAAATTCTTCCCAATTTTCCACATATATCTGTATATATAGGACAGCAGATTTCAGAAAGGGGCTAAAGGGAATCTATCAGTAGGATCAACCCTCCTAAGTTGTCTATATGGGCATGTAGGTCAATGGAATTTGAATAAAATGATACATCGATATCTGCAATCTGATGTTTTATTTGAGTGAAATCCACATTTTTCTTAATATGTAAATGAGCTTTTAACCCCTTCACAACATATGATGCACAGTTACGTCATGTGCCTGAATTTGATGCCGGCTTGCACGCCAAGCCCTAATCCCTCCCAACAGATCATGGCTGAATTATTCAGCCATTATCTGCCTCGAACAGCGACGGGTTGAGCAGAGCTCCACCTTCGGCTGTTGACCTGTTGAATACCACTGTCAATCTCTGAAAGCAGAAATTAACACGTGCCTTGCAGTGGGGCGTGCTATACCTTGCTCCATTGCTGCACCTGTGTTGCGATCGCAGGGCACCGATGGGTTGCCATAACAGCAGAGGGTCTGCTGAAGACCTTCGTGCTTGTCATGATAATTCTTCTGTGATACATAGCGTTCTATATACACTGCTATGTATAGTACAAGTGATCAGATGATCACAGCTTTAAGTTCCCTAAGGGGACTAACAAATACAGTTCAAAGTGAAAAAAAATGTTTTTAAAAGTATGAAAAAAATACAGAAGTTCAAGTTACCCTTCTTTTGTCCCATTAAAAATAAAACAATTATAAAAAAAAGTAAAAATTACACATATTTGGTATTGCTACATTCGTAAAAGTCCGATCTATTAATATCTAAAATAAATTAATCTAATTGGTAAATGGCATAACGAGAAAAAAAATCAAAATGCTAGAATTAAGTTTTTTGGTCGCCACAACCTTGCAATAAAATGTAATAAGAGGCGATCAAAACATCGTATCTATCCCAAAATGGTGTCAGTAAAAACGTCAGCTCAGGGCAGAAAAAATAAGCCCTCACACAACCTTATATCTTGTAAATGGAAAAGGTTACGGGTCTTGGACACAAGCAAAATTTTTTTATTTTACAATCGAGGACTGCAGGGAAGCTGCCAGTGACCCTTCAACCTACTGATTGGTGTGAGTTCTGGGGTCCCTAACTATAGACCAACCTTTTTTCAATTCCCAGAAACCCTCTTTAGTATTGATTTGCAACTTAATGTGCAAAATACAAAAGTTCAAATTCAATATTCAGATCATCTCTGATATATGCTAACAATCATTTCATCACATGTAGGAGTTTTCTCGCTTCCATGAAGAAATTCAGCCAATGTTGGATGGTTTACTGAATAACAGGAAAGAATGGAAAGCTCTGGCTGACGAGTATGAGACCAAAATGAAGGCAATCGAGGAGGAAAAGAAGAAAAGGGAAGAAGCAATTGCTGCAAAGAAAGGTCGGTAAAGGAGAAGAGTCTATCCCACGTTCCTGTCTGGGACCACAATGGATACATCTACCAATGCTGTATGATAGTTCAGTTCTATTGATTATTTATTGCCCATGACAATAGTAGGTTTTTTATTTAAAGTAATGACATTGTCACTGCTGAACTTTACTGTAAAAACCCACTGGATATTTGTAGATTTTTAGTAATTTTTGTGTATTTGTTCATATAAAGATGTTGATTAACCACCTTGTATCAGTATTACTATTTACATGCTAAATGGTTTGGTTCCCGGTCACACAAAATACTGTATATTTAATGATATTAGCCTTAATCCATAATCTTCTAAATCCTCTTTTGCCAAAGTCACTTTGGTTATTTAATCAATTTATTTTCAGTTGGCTGTCCCTGATTGCCTGGGCTGACACAGCATATTCTTCTGTAATGTGGCGCATGACCTATATATTACTGCCTGGGCTATACTGTAATTATTAGGGACCTAGTTATACACTAAAAACAATGACCATTGACTAACATATATTTCTGTAGCCTATATCTAATATGTGCACTTTTTTACTTTATAGCTCCTGCTGACGGAAATGGAGGGGGCAGTAATGCCAAATCATCAACTTGTTCAATCATTTAATTTACTGCATATTAAAGTTATTTGGAGCCACACTTGGAGTACAAGAAGAATATGGCTTTTGTAAAGTATGACCCAAGATACTTTTTTGATTCTTTTTTCCGAGACAACTAGTTGCCATAGGCTGAATAACACTTGTTCAAGTTTACATTCTGCATCCAAATGCTAATTGTAACCCAAGATAATTCTGTTTCTTTTTAATCAGGAAATGAAATACCCTTTAAAGTTTAGTTTGAGTGATCATCACATGGAAGCTTTCTGTTGGATGCAAGATGTTCATTTGTCCTCTAAAAACAGATTACAATTCTATAGACTTGCGAAGAATAGGAAATCACTTTTGCAGCATCTTGTTGTTAAGGTTTTGTTCCAAAATGCTAGTTTTCCCTTATCTCCTGAAAAGAGTATAACTACTTGATTGCTGGGGGTCCATCACTGTGACCCTCTATGATCTTAAACACAAGGATCTGGTACTCCAGTTCTCACACAGCTCAGTCTCAGTATCAGCTGCCATGACTATAGGTTCCTCTTGATTTGCCATATTCCCTGATGATTGGAGCAAGATGTTAGGCCACGTTCACACATTCAGTAGTTGGTCAGTATTTTACATCAGTATTTGTAAACCAAAATCAGAAGTAGAGCAATCAAAGAAAAAGTATAATAGAAACACGTCACCACTTCTGTATTTTTCATCCGCTCCTGATTTGGGCTTACAAAAACTGATGTAAAACACTGATCAAATACTGAACATGTGCACGATGCCTTAAAGGGAATCTGTCACCGGGTTTTTGCTATGCAATCTGACAGCAGTATGATGTAGGGACAGAGACCCTGATTCCAGTATCACTTAGTTTACTGAGTGCAGCAGTTTTGATAAAATCACAGTTTTCTGCTCAGATCTAGCAATTCTCTGAATGCTGAGCCTTGTAATAACCCACCCACAACACTGATTGGCATCTTTCTGTGTACATTGTATATTGACAGAAAGCTACTAATCATAGGTGGGTGGCGGGGTTACACAGAACAAATGAAAAAGACATTTAGGAAAAAGCAGATACGTCCTTTTATAAAAACAATGTCCTTTATTTCATATCCATATAAAACTGTTCTGTCAGCTAATACTTGAAATAAAGGACATTGTTTTTATAAGTGGACGCATCTGCTTTTTCCTAAAAGTCTTTTTCATTTGTTCCTGCTGTAGGGGGCTGTTGGGTGATGAAAACGTCAAGTTGAAGATGGGGTTAATGATATGTGTTGATGGTTATTTATGTGATAAAAGTGTTTCTTGTGTGAAATCCCTATGGCCGATTATTGTATGCCGGTTCTCTTATAGGCTTTGCCTAAGGCCGTCCCTGGGATGCCCAGAAGGGGGAACCATAGAGTAGAGATGGGGATTTAGTACACTCCACTGCTTAGACACTAGGTAGTTAATACAGGGGTTATATCATTAGCTGGGAGAAGTTACAGCATCAGAGCAGTTTTATAGAAAATAATTTCCTGGTTACAGACAGTCTAGGAGGGGAGAGTGAGTAGTGAGGAGCATTAGGCAGTGTACGCCTGCCATTAGGGGAGGCCTGTGTCAGGCCACTCCATTCCTGGGTTCAAGACCCAAGTGCACAGAATCAGGGTAGGTTCTGTTCCAATACACAGAGAGAGACAGAGTGTGGCGGACGACTGAGCAGATAGGAAAGCAGACTCCATCAGCAGTTTCAGCAGTGAAGAGGTGTTTTACTAGTGCAAGTTATCAGAACAGAATGAGGACACATTTGAGACAGAATCTGGATGCTGGCAATGTCCTAGGCTCATTGCCTGTTAGAGGTGCTCAGTGCGAGGCCTCTGTTTCCCTAGAGGGGAGTTTCTCAGCCGGGTCCCAGAAGATGTGGAAGATGTTGAGTCTCAGGAAGGGACGAGAGCAAACACTGGAAAAGCACATTACCAAGGGGGCTTCACTAACCAAAGAACTTGTCTTGATCTGTATACTGCAACCGTGTATGGAAGAATTGCAGAGTAAAAGTGAGTCTGTTAACCCGGATCTACGATCTCCTGTGTTATGCCCCATGAATGGGAAATTTATGGACTACGTTTGGACTCCTTGCAGTTTTCATATATTGCTGGTTGTTGCTATGCAATAATGTTTACCTTCCTTATGTTTGTCCCTTCTCTTTCTCTGTCTCCCTCTCATGTGACTGTGTTGTAGCTAACCCCTCCCTTCTTTTTCCCCTGTATTTCCTCATTCACCATCTTGGCACCATCAGAAGCTCATGTGTTCTCAGCCTGTCTGAGGAAAGTTCCTTTCTACCTGCTGTTATGCATGCATTTTCACAAGTTTCCTGTAAGAAAATAAACCCTTTTATGGATTCTTCACAACGTGTGTACCTGCAGCTGAGTTGAAGCTATCTGCAACCATCGCCATTGTAAGTACAGGTGAAGAGACCCATCTCACAGAGCCATATTTACAGCCACAGGCCATGGGGACAGAATATCCTGTCTTGCTTGATGTCGGTGTCTGTCCAAGGGACGGTGTTACAGTGAGTACAGCAAATCCTCCAATGCAGCACAAACTCCGATCTCAGTCCTTAATAGTAGAGGGGGCATTGGGCGAAGAAAAGATAGTTCCGGCACACAGGGTGATGGTAGCGGCCCCCTGTGCTCCCCTCTACACTGCTGGGCAACAGTTTGAAGTGGGTCTCACATGTGATGTGAAACTATACTACAGAATATATGATGGTGGTTAGTTCATTCCTTTTATGTTACACAGAACAGTTGACTCGGAGGCATGAGGGAGCTAGTTCTGTACTGATGATCTCCTGCTAATAAAACACTGGTTTTATTGAAAGGGCAACACACAGCCTAGTAAGTGATATATCACAGGGAATAAAGCTCTTAGCCACTACATCATGTTGCACTCAGACTACATAGCAAAAACCTGCTGACAGATTTCATTTATTTGTGTCTCTTTGTGGCAACTCAGTTGTAGTGATGTGAAATTTGGCCTGACAAGGGTTTTGCTATTTTTCGATAATGCATAGAATGACTATTGTTAGAAATTGTAGTTGTAAAAAAAATTGCAGAAAAATAAGGGTAGACACGTGTATACAGTGCAGTGATGAGTACAGCAGGGAAAGGACAATGGTTGCTCCCTTGTGCACCATGGCCAATTTTATTAACTAGTGGGTAGTCTAAAAATTGGTTAGATCTATTGTTTATTTGAAAATTGGTGTAATGTTGTATTTGTTACCTCCCTGAAATTCGAGAACCTTTTACATGACAGGACAAGAGCAAATTCCACCTAGGATACATAAAATGTGAAAGTGGCAAATGAAGATGATGCATCATCAATCCTTACTAAAAGAAACAAACTATGCATATAAATTTTCAATTTTATAAGTAAACTCCATTAGACACTGGCCTTTATAAGTATATTAACAAGTGATGAGATGAGAGAATGAACATGAGCATAATAGACAATCTTATAGATGTTACAATTAGTGTTGAGCCACCCCCGTAGTGTTCGAGTTCGGTTCGGTTCGTCGAACACCCGTGTGTTCGCCGAACTGTTCGTCGAACACCTTCGAACACCGTTAAAACCAATGGCAGGCAAACAAAAACACATAGAAACACATAGAAAACACCTTCAAAGGTGTCCAAAAGCTGACAAACTGCTCAGAAGACATAACTAACACATGGAAAAGTGACAAGTACATATAGTCATGCGAAAATAAAAGAGGTGGAGGAGTAAAAGGAGGGGGAGACACAGATATAGGCATGTCATGCCCTTCTAAAATCCAAAAAGTGAGAAGCCGACACAGCCAGTCCGCTCCTGCCCGTGCCACCTCCATGTCGCCGGGTTTGTGCCAGAGCCGCGGTGAACCCTGACGGCCAGCCCCCCTCTCCCAATACTGGTGCCTGTCCGCTGGTGGGTCGAGCGAGCCCCCCTGTGGTGGAGGCAGCTCTAAGCTTTTTAATTTAAATTGTCTCTCTAATTTGAATGAATACACTTTAAATCCATTTACAAGGATCTATTGGAGGGCAAGTCTCATGCCAGCAGCCGCGGTAATTCCAGCTCCAGTAGCGTCCACTAAAGCTGCTGCAGTTAAAAAGCTTTTATAAGGATCGAGCTCGGCTGTCCACCGCAAGGCATCCTACTGCCAGTCCCAGCCCCTATGCCTTGGGGTGCCTCCTGATGCTCTTCACTAAGTATCCCATGGTCCCGAAGCATTTCCTTTGAAAAAATTAAGTGTCTAAACTACAGGTGGTGCAGCTTGCTTAACAGCCGGGATAATCCGCTCACTAGCAGACACTGCTACTAGGCACAAAGTATTTCCTGGGCTAGATGCAGTTAAAAATTTGTAATTAGATACTCTCGTTGGATGCTGAGAAAGCATTCCATAGAGTCTCCTGGCACGCCATATATGATTCTCTTAAAAAGCTTGGGGTAGGGGTCTAGGGGACCCTTTAATAGCCAAAATCACGGCCCTGTATCGCAATACGTCACCTAGGCTGAAGATAAATGGAACTGTAGCACCCTGAGGGCTCGGTTGCTACAGACGTATTGCACCTCACCCAGAGGTGTGATATCTCACTCTCAGGTAAGGATGGAGTGTGGATCAGGACCCGACACCTGCATGCATTACACCACATTGCCGTGGGGCAGGGCGACCAATATGCCCCTGAGATGGGCACGACAGTCCCTGTCCCTGGCTGGAGTGGGGGGAGGGAACACTGAGGAAGGGGAACCCTGTAGTGCAGGAGCAGGGAGGAAGCAGTTCCTGGGTGCATTGAGAAGGGAGTATAAAAGGTGGGCACCATCTTAGTTCAGTGCAGAGAAGTCTGAGCAGAAGTGGCAGGGAGCAGGGGCTCTGCATGAGCTCTGCTCCGGAGGCGGGCCTAGTAACAGAGGCCCAGGCCTGGAAGAGGGAGAAGGAAGGAAGAGGAGCGAAGGCTCCAGGAACGAGGAATGAAGGGATCCCAGGGGTACGGACGGGCGAGTCGCCACCGCACGCCCGAATCCACCTGCGTAGAGGGGTCAGGCCAAAGGGGGAGACCGGTCCCCGAACTAGTGGAGGCAGGAAACGACCCTCAGCTAGAAACCGGAGGCTCTGACATTTTATGTGGCGCAGCCCCTCGCTACACCCGCTAGGAAGGCACCACATAGGGTCAGGGAAACTGGCGCCAAGTTTACCAAGAGGAGGCCCGAGGCAGCCGGACAGAAGTGTTGGTAAGAAAGGCCAGACAAAGGACACACAAAGGGGGTCCTGTGAAGTGCTCCAAAGTTATCTGGGAGTTGTCTGAGCCCCTCACCTGGTGAGCACAGTACGACGTGGGCAGCCGTTACCTGCAGACGTGGTCTGGATAATAAGAACTGTGAGTAAAGGCCCTGAACTGCATCACTGACTCCGTGTCGTTACTGCTGCTGCCCTGCACCATCACCCCCATCCTCCGCATACACTGCCCTGAGGCTATACTCCTCCCGTGGGGAGTTATGCTACGCTCTGCTGCACCCACAACACCAGCCTCAGTGGTCTGCCCTGTAGCGGCGGTTCACTCTGATCGCAATCCACGGGTGGCGTAGTCGGACATTTAAACATGAAAACCACATAAATAGTTCCGCCACTGGTTTGACCGCCCTGAGCCACGGAACTGGGTCGCCGCCACGAAGACTACAACCACCAGCATCCACCAAAAAGGGTCCGGCTCCGGGTGTCCCAAGGCCCAGGGGGTGCGTCAGAACATTTTCATCACCTTTCACAATCACCAATGGGACAAGGCAGTGATGTCCTCTGTCCCCTCTCTTATACATCCTAGTGACGGAGCACCTGCTCTCATCAATTCGCCATAACCCCAATATTAGGTGGATTGAGGTGGGAGGCACCGAGTACAAGTGCTCTCTATTTGCTGATGATGTCCTAGTATATATCACTCAATCACATATATCCATCCATGCTGTTATGGCTGAAATAGATCACTTTGTTACATGGTAAAATTTTAAAATCAATGCAGCGAAGTCTGAGGCCCTCGATGTCTCCCTCCCCAAATCCATATAGGATTCCATCCAGTCCAACTTTCCCTTTGCCTGGCCCTCACAGGGTATCAAATACTTAGGAATTCCTATTCATGGAGACCTCTCCCATCTATGTTATCTTAATTTTGGGCCCTTTATTGAACAACTCCATACAGACCACGGTTGGCAAGTTAGAACTGTAAGATTCACTACGTGAACCACTGGTGTTTTGTGGAAAAGCACATGTACACTGCGTTCCAAATTATTATACAAAAAGTGTTTAGGAGTGATAAGGGAAGAATTTGTTTGTTTGTCAGTTAAACTCATTGATGGTGATGTGTGTCAGGGCTCTTTATATCACTGTAAGCAATTGCAGACACCTGTGCTAATTAGTTTGGCAGGTGTGTCCAATGAAAGGCAAGACTACTTAAGAAGGCTCTCTCACATTATTAAGCAGCCTACATTTTCTGCCAAAATGGGAAAGAAAAAGGATGTGTCGGCTGCTGAGAAGCAACAAATTGTGGAGTGTTTAGGTCAAGGCATGACTACAATCAACATTGTGCGATGATCAGGATGAAGTGTCTTGGCAATCAAGAAGTATGTAGCTGATTCACAGTACACACGTGTGCGTGCTGATAAGGGCAAATTGAGGACTCTTTCCTACAGGCAATTACGTCAGGTTGAAAGAGCAGCGGCAAAAAAGCCTTGTCATAGCAGCAGACAAGTTTTTGAAGCTGCTTGTGCCTCCAACGTCCCCCGAACAACAAGATGCAGGGTCCTTCAGAGGTTTGCAGCTGTGCATGCGCCATCCTGTCGACCTCCTCTATCCACTTCACACAAGCAGAAACGGCTCCAGTGGGCCAAACATTACATGAAGACTGATTTCAAAACTGTTTTGTTCACGGATGAGTGCCGTGCAGCGCTCGATGGTCCAGATGGATGGAATGGAGGATGGCTGGTTGATGGACACCCCACGCAAACACGGCTACAGCGCCAACAAGGAGGAGGTGGAGTAATGTTTTGGGCTGGAATCATGGGGAGAGAGATTGTCGGCCCCTTTAGGATCCCTGAAGGCGCTAAAGATGAACTCCATAATGTATGTGGATTTTCTCAAACAGCACTTCCTGCCATGGTTCAAGAAGAAGAACCGTGTATTTCACAGCAAGATCATTTTTCTGCATGATAATGCACCATCTCATGCTGCACATAAAACATCTGCATCTCTGGCTGATATGGGCATAAAAGGGAACAAACTTATGGTGTGACCCCCATGCTCCCCTGACCTCTACCCCATTCAGAACCTTTGGAGCATCATTAAAAGGAGTGTCTATGATGGCGGGAGGCAGTTCACATCTAAGCAACAGCTCTGGGAGGGTATTCTGTCCTCATGCAAAACAATTGAAGCAGAAACCATCCAAAACCTGACAAATTCAATGGACGAGAGAGTTCAGAAGCTCCTTTCGAACAAGGGGTCCTATGTGAAAATGTAACATCACCTAGAATAAAGTTTTGAGTTGAAAACTGTTTGATTTCAGTTTCTAACAACCTGCTAATGCTTATAATTTCAAAAATGACCATTTTTTTGGTCTTTATTAAAATGAAAAGGTTGATCGAAAAGTTTGGGGGATCTAAGAGTGTGGCAACCCAGTAGTCATGATTACTTCGAATTCTGACAATATGAGGGTCATGCTGCAGGTAGTGCAGCAAGAAGGCACTTATGTGCCTTGCGCATCTCGGAGCCCCAAAATTATTTTCCGGGCTAGATGCAGCTAAAAATTATTTTTAATTTTAAATCTGGTGAAGCTTTAGTATAGATGGCCTAATAGGATCAGTGCTGCACACTGCTACAAAGCCCAAATTATTTTCCAGTCAAGATACAGATAAACATGATTAGTAATTTGAAAGCTTAAAACGGTTGGTAGGGTGATTTTAACCAATCATCAAGCTTTTACTCTCCCCAGGATGACACAGGGGTAGAAAAGTCGTTTCGGATCCATGATTTGTTCATCTTTATGAACGTGAGTCTGTCTACATTATCAGTGGAGAGCCGCGTGCGCTTATCTGTCAGCACACCACCAGCAGCGCTGAACACACGTTCAGACAGAACGCTGGCTGCGGGGCATGACAAGATCTCCAAGGCGTAAGTGGCTAGCTCCGGCCATTTATCCAGATTGGAAGCCCAAAAAGAGCAAGGGTCCAGTGACACAGTCGTGGCTTCAATGTTTACTTGGAGATACTCCTGTACCATCGTCTCTAGGCATTGACTATGTGTCAGACTTCTTGTCTCCTGTGGCCTTGCAAAGGATGGGCTAAAAAAGTGGTGAAATGATTCCGCAAAATTGATGTTACCAGCAGATACTGTGGTTCTGTTACGGTTTGAGTGCTGAACACTTGACGGTCCCACGGTTGGCAAGTTGGAACTGTGAGATTCCCTACGTGCACCACTGGTATTTTGTGGAAAAGCACATGTAAGATTCTGCAACAGTCTCTGCTGATACTCCTGCATGCGTGCATCCCTTTCTATGGCAGGAATAATTTCTGCAAATTTACTTTTGTACCGGGGATCTAACAGTGTGGCAACCCAGTAGTCAGGATTATTTCTAATTCTCACAATTCGAGGGTCATGTTGCAGGTAGTGCAGCAAGAAGGCACTCATGTGTGTTGCGCATCCAGGAGCACCAAGTCCCTGTTGTGTTGGTGGCGAGGTAACAATCATGCTTCCTTCCTCTGTCCTCTCCCCCCAACCTCGCACAACAGAAATGTGATCAAGGTCTCCCTCATCTGATGAGTCTTCCATCAGTTCGTCCTCCACTTCTTCCTGGGCTCCTGCACCTTCCTCACTAGTTTGGCTGCTACCATGCGCCCTGGTAAAACCATCTCCCCCACCCTCACATGCCTGCCGCCTTGGTGCTGCCGACCGTCTGGACCTTGCAGATGTTAGCCCTTCCGCATACAACTCCTCCTCCTCTACTTCCTCCACCTCCTCTTGTGCCACCACCTGACTCCGAATTCTGTTTAACATGTGCTCCAGCATGTAAATCACCGGAATAGTCATGCTGATAATGGCATCGTCAGCACTAAACATCTTCGTCGCCATTTCAAAACTGTGCAGAAGGGTGCATAGGTCCCTGATCTGAGACCACTCCTCCAGCGTGATTTGCCCCACCTCTGAATCTCGTTGGCCCATGCTATACGTCAGAACGTATTGCACCAGGGCTTGTCGGTGCTGCCACAGTCGCTGCAACATGTGCAGAGTTGAATTCCACCGGGTAGGCACATCGCATTTTAGCCGGTGAAGTGGCAGGCCCAACGACTTCTGTAGAGATGTAAGTCGCTGAGCTGCGGGATGCGAACGGCGGAAGTGAGCACACAGCGACCGTGCCCTCTGCAGAAGGCCATCTAGTCTGGGATAGTGGGCTAAAAATTGCTGGACAACCAGGTTCAACACGTGAGCCATACAAGGCACGTGTGTGACATTGCCCCGGCGAAGGGCCGCACCCAGGTTTGCAGCATTGTCGCACACGGCCTTCCCTGGTTTCAGGTCCAGTGGAGACAACCATTCATGAAATTGGTTCTCCAGAGCTGACCACAACTCCTCAGCTGTGTGACTCACATTTCCCAGACATTTCAATGTAAAAACCGCCTGATGACGTTGAGCCCTACTGCCAGCATAGTAAGGAGGTGTGCAGGATCCCTTCTGCGCAGTTAGAAAGCTTGTGGCATGACCAGACAGGCTTTGGGTGCAGGTGGAAGACCGAGAGGAGGTTGAGGAGGCAGAAGCAGTGGAGGAACTTTGACATAAAGAGGATTGACGCACAATTCGTGGGGACGGCAAGACTTGGACAGCAGCCCCTTGTCCTGCTGTCACCATAGTTACCCAGTGCCCAGTCAGCGACATGTAACGCCCCTGTCCATGCCTACTCGTCCAAGTGTCTGTGGTGAAATGCACCCTGTCACACACAGAGTTTCTCAAAGAAGCGGTGATGTTGTGTGCGACATGCTGGTGGAGCACAGGCACACCTTTCTTTGAGAAGTAGTGCCGACTGGGCATCTGGTACTGGGGCACTGCGACGGACATAAGGTCTCGAAAATCCTCTGTGTCCACCAGGCGGAAAGGCAGCATTTCTGTAGCCAAGAGCTTGCAGATGGTGAAATTCAACCTCTTAGCTTTCTCATGGCTAGGAGGAAATGGTCTTTTACTTGTCCACATCTGAGGGACCGAGGGCTGGCTATTGTGCTTAGACGGGGTTGATAAGGGTGTCCCCGGCAAACTGCCGGTCTGTGAGGAAGATGCAGGCGGACATGTTAGGTTGCCTTGATCCAAAGGTGGTGCTATCGATGTCGGACAGCGCTCAACACCAGCTGGTGTTACCACCTCCAAAGAAAATGATGACCTGCCAATCACGCTGGCTGTTGCGGGTAAAGAGGTGGCAGGTCTGCGCCCCAAAACAGGTGTGACTGTTGTCCCCCCAGTCACAGAGGATGAAGAGGCCGCGGATGCACAAGATATGGCAGACGGTGATTGGCCCGGCCGGCTAGGCCGCATTGTAGCACACTGAGCTTCCCAATGCAACTTATGCTTCATGTCCATGTGCCGGTTCATGCATGAAGTACTCAAACTATGTATTTTTTGGCCTCTACTTAGCTTTTGCTGACAAATGTTACAGATAACACGAGTTGGGTCATCTTTATCGATCTGAAAAAATGCCCAGGCTATGCAAGGCTTAGCACCCATGCGACCTGAAGAGCCACCACGACTTGTGGTGAGAGGCAGAGTTGTGTTTGAGGATGCAGTTGTTGACGTGCTTCCAGTACTACGTCTCTGTCCAGGAAGGCGCAACCTGACCTCGTCGTCACTAGCATCTTCCTCCACCTCCTCTGCTGACCTCATCTCTTGGCTGACTGTGGGTTGACAGTAAGTGGGATCTCCGACCTCATCATCATCACCCTGTGCGTTATCACACCCGTCGTCCTCAGAGCCAACCTGTTCCTGCACTGACAAAAAACTAAAGTTGTCGCTCCAATCAGGTATTTGAGTCTTATCATCGTCTTCCTCATTGTCTCCACCAACAGGAGTTACAGTTTGGGAATGAGGGTCTACATTATGGTCAGAACCTTCTGCGTCTGGTCCTGGATCCGACTCATAAAGATTCTGGGCATCAGTGCAGATCATTTCCTCGTCTGGATTCACAGAAGCGCTGGAGTCGACCTCTGATTCCCAGGCTATAGTATGAGTAAACAGCTCTGCAGACTCAACCATCTGTTCTACCTCATACTCAGACGGGCAGCTGGAGATTTGGGAGCTGTGAGGAAGCAAGTGCGATTTGGGTGACACCTTTGAGGACTGGAGTATTTGTGATATTGAAGTTGATGTGGAGGAGAGCCCACTTAAAGGAGCACTTGATATCCGTTGAAGCACCTGCTGTTTTTGTGCCTCATCTGGAATTTGTAGCGATTGGCGTGGCCGTAAGAAAGGGATCTTATCACATTGTCCGCTAAAAGAAGTAGACATTTTAGTTTGACTGGAAGATGGTCTTTCTTCTGCAGATGTTACTGTTGCTTTAACACCTACCCCACGGACACAACCTTTTTTCCCCTTCCCAACACGCCTATTCCCCTTTCCACCAGCAGCAGGCCTTTTTCCACTCATTTTGGTGGTTAACTAATTCACAACTCTGGAGTTGTTTGCACAAAAAAACAATGGATGGTAACCGAGCAAAGCTGAGTGGCCAAACTGTGGTATTAGGCCAAAACTCTTGGCTGGGTTAGATGCAGAAAAAAATTATTTTGAATTTGCAACCTGATGGAGGTCAGTATAGATGGACTAATACAAATAGTCCCACACACTGCTAGAAGCCCAAATATTTTTTCAGAGGTACTGTAGATGCAGATAAAAATTATTTTTAATTTGCAACCTGATGGAGGTCAGTATAGATGGACTAATAGAACAAGTCCCACACACCGCTAGAAGCCCAAATATTTTTTCAGAGCTAGATGCAGAAAAAATTATTTTTAATTTGCAACCTGATGGAGGTCAGTATAGATGGACTAATAGACCAAGTCCCACACACTGCTAGAAGCCCAAATATTTTTTCAGAGCTAGATGCAGAAAAAAATTATTTTTAATTTGCAACCTGATGGAGGTCAGTATAGATGGACTAATAGACCAAGTCCCACACACCGCTAGAAGCCCAACTATTTTTTCAGAGCTAGATGCAGAAAAAAATTATATTCAATTTGCAACCTGCTGGAGGTCAGTATAGAAGGACTAATAGAACAAGTCCCACACACTGCTAGAAGCCCAAATATTTTTTCAGAGCTAAATGAAGAAAAAAATTATTTTTAATTTGCAACCTGATGGAGGTCAGTATAGATGGACTAATAGACCAAGTCCCACACACTGCTAGAAGCCCCAATATTTTTTCAGAGCTAGATGCAGAAAAAAATTATTTTTAATTTGCAACCTGATGGAGGTCAGTATAGATGGACTAATAGACCAAGTCCCACACACTGCTAGAAGCCCAAATATTTTTTCAGAGCTAGATGCAGAAAAAAATTATTTTTAATTTGCAACCTGATGGAGGTCAGTATAGATGGACTAATAGACCAAGTCCCACACACTGCTAGAAGCCCAAATATTTTTTCAGAGCTAGATGCAGAAAAAAAATATTTTTAATTTGCAACCTGATGGAGGTCAGTATAGATGGACTAATAGACCAAGTCCCACACACCGCTAGAAGCCCAACTATTTTTTCAGAGCTAGATGCAGAAAAAAATTATATTCAATTTGCAACCTGCTGGAGGTCAGTATAGAAGGACTAATAGACCAAGTCCCACACACTGCTAGAAGCCCAAATATTTTTTCAGAGCTACCATCTACTACACTGCCCTGGGGCTGCACTCCTCCAGTGGGGAGTTACATGACCTCAGCTGCATACACCATCAGCCCCAGCGGTCTGCCTTGCAGCGGCGGTTCGCACTGACCGCAATCCACGGGTGGCGTAGTCGGACATTAAACCACAAAAACCCTATAAAGACTGCCACTGGTATGACCACCCTGAGCCACGGGACCAGGTCGCCGCCACGGTGACTACATCCCCCAGCGTCCACAAAAAGGACCCGGTTCCGGATTCCCCACGTGGCCCAGGGGGCGTGTCAACTTTTGGCGTAGTCGGCAGAATCGTTACCAACCCGCGACAAATGGGTATTGCGCGCCTGAAGAGAAAGAGACTGTTTAAATTGAGATTGACCTAGCAGAACGGATGCCATAATGTGCGCGCCAAAAGACAGCAGGAAGCCTCCTCCCATCGTGGGCCAGGTCCCAGAATGGCGCCAAAGAAGGAGCCCGCCCCCAACAGCCATGAGTGCGGCTGTAGAGATGTCCATCAACGTGGGGGGACTGCCCCTGAAAGTGATTGTCAGCAGATGGCCCCAGGACCACCCCCAATGGGGGCGGACAGGAAAGAAAACTGTGGGGCAGGGTGCGGTCTGGATCAGTCTGGACAGGCCGCACCCGGGAATGGAAGGAGCACCGCACCTCACCAACACCCTGGCCCGTAGCCTGCTGCAGGCTGAGCCACCATGCAGCCTAACAGAGTTGCTGGCACAGCTCCCCAGAGACCCGGAGCGTGCGCGAGCCGCGCTAGAAGACCTGGACCGGAGGATGGTCCGGGCGCAGTGGGACGTGATCGCCGGGTGGAAGGAGGAGTTGGCCCGGCAAGCCGTGACCCGACCGCAGGAGGCGCTACCACCGCCCAGCCGCACGCCTGCCTCCGAGGGTGGTGAAGGTGGACCGGAGTCCGGGGACGACGCAAGGAGGAGAACGCAACAACCAAGGCAGGTAACGAGGACGTCACCACCCCCAGCCCTGAAACGGCGAGCATACCTCAGCCTCCCGTTGCAAGGCCCGAAGCCCCGGGAACCACACCTGTCGCCACGCCTCCGCTGCTACCAGCTAGGCCTCAGGCTGCAAGCACTGCTGTCACGCCCCGCCCCGCGCCGTGCCCTTTAACCCGGGCGCAATAAAGAGAGAGACGTCACAGACCGGGTCACAAGGCCTAATGCACCCGGGCGTCACTGCCTCACGAGTGCCCCCTTCCTTGACGGTGCCACTCCCGAGCACGACCAGCAGGCGACCACCGGCCTGGTCGCAAGGCCGAGTGCCACCGGGTGCTGCTCCCCCACCGGGGCCCCCTGCCCTACTGCCCCTGGGCGCAGATCTATTCGCCCAGCACACCGGCCCGGACGGACTGCCCCTGGTATGGCCGGCCGACCTGATCAGCAGCCGCCAATGGAGAGACCAGCCCCCGCGCGAACCCCTGATACCAGCTCCTGAGCCCAGAGAGATAAGCTAACCCCCACTGGACGACGCCCAGTTCGAGTGGGACCCCACTGGAGAAAACCTGATGGGGTTCACCCAGGAAACCCGGGCGGACGCAGCCCGTCGACTGGAGTCCTGCCGCCAACAGCTGGTGACATTTGAGAGGGAGCGGCGGGAGCGACGTGTCAGGGAGGAGCGGCTCCAAACACGGAGTGCGGAGCAGAAGAGAAGAGCCCGACAGAAACCCCGAGCTGCCAGTGGTCCCAGAGTCACCGGGACTGTGGTGAAGTTTCAGATGGATCGCGACTGGGGCTTCATCAAGGACCCTAAAACCACCGACGACGTCTTTGTGACCCGCAGGGGCGTCGAGAGCCACCTGCCAGTGGGACATCGCGGACGAGATCTGTACCCTGGTGACGTGGTTACCTACACCCGGCACAAGGGCGCAAAGGGACTGTATGCCCTCCGTGTCCATAGAGTGGTAGGAGAGGAGGAGCAGTACCACTCGGACCCCGAGTACCAAGAAGGCCAGGACGGGCCTGAAGACTACCCGGAAGAAGGTGCGCAAGGAGGACACCGCTACTGAAAAGTGGCAGCGCACAAATGTATATAGTTACCCGCCAGGGTATAAGAACTGATGTTAACTGTGTGAAAGTTACCCCCCCTATTTCCCTTATCTGGCTGGGGACTGATAACAGCCATCCCCCTTCCCAAACTGGCCGAGGACTGAGAGCGGCCGCCCCTGTAAATAGTTGCGCTTCCTAAAGCGCCCCCTACTAGTTTTATAAAAAGACTGCAACGTCTACCTCAAGACAAATTTACTGGACTGTTGCACCTTTAAGAAGAAAGAACACCTGGTTGCAAGTTGCACCGCGGCCAGTATCCAAGAATATGTTTTACTTAAGAATGTTTTATACTGAAAAATTTTATATGCTGCTAAAAGAGTTTTTTGGTATTTTATATGTGTGAAGAAAGTCTTGTAATATTTGTTAAAAGAGAAAAGTGTACCAGTAACGTTAAAGGAGAAAAGTGCCTCCCATAAAGGGATGGGTTAAATGGTTATTGTCTTATATGCGAATACATTCTAAAAATTTTGTATGTTTCTGAATTGTCTTTGCTCTTTTCCAGCCCGAGGACGTGCTGTGGTTTACCAGGGGGGAATGTAGCGCCCCGAGGGTTCGGTCGCTACAGAGGTATTGCACCTCAACCAGAAGTGTGATATCCCACTCCCGGGTAAGGATGGTGTGTGGACCGGGACTCAGTTAGCTGCATGCATCACACACACCCCATTTCCGGGGGACAGCTCAACGGTGCTCCCATTAGTACAGTAATGCAGGCACGACAGAACATGTCCCTGGCTGGAGTGGGGAGGGGGGAGGAAAACCCAGTGATGTAGGAGCAGGAGGGGACGGTTTCTGGGCATAGGTAGGAGCTCATTGGTTGCAAGTCACCTGGGCTCATACATAGAGAGGGAGGTATAAAAGGTGGGCACCATCTTAGTTCAGGGCAGAGAGTGCAGAGAGTTGGAGAAGAGAAGAAGTTCAGCCAGAGAGGGCTGACAGGGAGCTGTGGCTCAGTCTGGGCCCAGCTCCACGAGGCAGGCCTGGAGTGGAGGCTAGAGCCAGAGGAGAGGAACGGAAACAGAAAGGAACAGAAAGGAAAGTAAGAAGGAACAGAACACCAAGAGAGGCCCAGAGACACGGAAGTAGAAGGAACCCTAAGGACCCAGGAGATTGCGGGTGACGGGTTGGCAGAACAGGGTACCGGATCCCAAGTTGTTGGAGGCGACTAATCCTCAGCCAAGGACCGGCGGTCGTGACCATTTACTGGTGCGACCCCTCACTACACCTACTAGAAAGGCACACCACATAGGGTCAGGGAAGTGGACACCCAGCCTCCCAAGAGAAGACCCGAGGCAGCTGGACAGAAGTAGTGTCACTGGTGGGGCACGGCTGACGAAAGGATAGAAGGGAGTCCTGTTCCACAGTCCGGAATTACCTGGGGGTTGACCGAGCCCCCTGCCTGGTGGATGCAGCACGGCTCGGGCGGCCCTACCTGCGCATAAGTGACCTGGATGAGAACTGTGAGTAAAGAACTTGAACTGCAATACCTTGTCTCTGTGCTTTCTCACCGCATATAGCACTACTAGTACTGGGACGCCCGCACCATCACCCCCACCATCTACTACACTGCCCTGGGGCTGCACTCCTCCTGTGGGGAGTTGCACGACCTCAGCTGCATACACCATCAGCCCCAGCGGTCTGCCTTGCAGCGGCGGTTCGCACTGACCGCAATCCACAGGTGGCGTAGTCGGACATTAAACCACAAAAACCCTATAAAGACTGCCACTGGTATGACCACCCTGAGCCACGGGACTGGGTCGCCGCCGCGGTGACTACAACCCCCAGCGTCCACAAAAAGGGCCCGGTTCCGGGTTCACCACGCGGCCCAGGGGGCGTGTCACATGCAGCCGGCATGGATTTTATATAGTGTGACCAAGTTAGTTAAAAAAAATAATAAAAATGGTAAAAAATAAAAAAAAAACATTATACTCACCTTCTGATGACCCCCGGTCTCCTTTTCTGATGCGTCCGGTCTCCCCGATGTCTCGTGGTGGTGTAAATGCACCTTCCATGACGTCATTTAGTCATGTGACAGGTCACGCGACCGCCGAAGTCTCCTCTTCTCCAGAACCGGGTACCATCCGCACATTGAATCACTTAATATCCGCATGGGCACATGTAGTCATGTGGATATTAAGCGATTTAATGCAAGTCAACAGCGGCAAAAACGCCGCTATTCCGCAAAATAATTGGTAGTGCTGCAGATTTTTCCGCAATGATAATCCGCAGTGGAAATTTCCGCAGCATGTGCACAGCACATGCGGATTATCATTGGGGAACATAGCAGACCTACTAACAAACGTTTTTTAAGCATTTCTGCGGCGGAATTGCCGCTGTGGAAATGCTTAAAAACGCATAGTGGGCACACAGCCTTATACCTTTTCTCTGATTGTACCTCACCTGGTTTTGTCTCACGTTCCTGAGAATAAATACTGACCAAATACTAATAGCCTTAGGGCACACTAGATGGTAATGGTAAATGGTAAAGTCCTAATTTTGTGAACTCTTTAACCTGTAATACAAATACTGTACTGCTTAATAATAGTGCAATAGCTATAGTGCCCCTAATAATAGTGCATTAGCTATAGTGCCCCTAATAATAGTGCAATGCACATAATGTCATCAAATGCGATAGTACAATGAAGACAGTGGCTCCCTTTGCCCTGTACAGGGGCGGATTAAGAATAGTTATGGCCCTGGGCAGCTTTGAAGGCATGAGCCACTCAATTCCCCAATGTATCACGTGACATGTCACATGACCTCTTTTGATCGATCATGTGATAAGTGAAATGATTAACACACAGGTGCTCTGGTGCACATCTGTAGATGCAAAACAAGAAAGGTAGCGGCGTACAACACAATTTTTTTCCCTTATGTACAGCACTATATATAAGATAGCGTTATACATAATAGAGCAGGGGCGGAGAGTTAAATTTCCCAAGGGGCCACATGAGAGACTGTGACTGTTATGGAGGCACAACCAATAGGCTGAAATTAATTCTGCTCAATATTACTATTCATATAGTATAATTATTATTTAATATTAATTCAATCACTTCATATTGAGCATAATTAAGTATTCTGACACCCACTATATACCTTATAAGCCCATACACAGCCCCCTATATACAGTATGAGCCCACACACAACCCCCTATATATTGTATTGCATGAGCCACCACATAGCTCCCTATATACATTATGAGCCCTCACATAACCCCCTATATACAGTATGTGCCTCCATATAGCTCCCTATATACACTATGAGCCCCCACATAGCCTCCATAGATGCAATTTGAATTTCACATAGCCTCTCTAGATACAGTATGAGACCTCACATAGCCCGCATTATACAGTATGAGCCCTCAAATAGCCCCCTATTTACAGTATGAGACCCCATATAGCTCCCTATATAAAGGATGAGCCTCCTCATAGCTCTCTATATTCAGGATGAGCCCCCACACAGCCTCCCTATATACAGCATGAGACTTCACATATCCCCTATATACAGCATGAGCCTACATATAACTCCCTGTAACATCCCTGGCGGTGTGCTTGCATAGAGCACCACCTCCCACTATGCAAGACCGCAATCTTACCTGTCAGTCCAGCCTACAAACCTTGCTCCAGTTCATGCTGTGTGCATGTCTCTTGACTGACTGCTTAGGGCGGCGGCCCGGTTACTTCCTGATTCTTATAGCTGCTGTGGGCACACCCCTAATGCGTCTCCAGCCTATTGCTGTGAGTCACTGGATATTTAAACCCCCTCCACCCAGAAGGAGGAGCCTGAGCAACACTTTCACTCAGTTAGTCTTTGCTGCTGAATGGCCAGGTCCTGTCCTGTTTCTAATCTGTTTCCGCCACTCTGGGGGCTGCATACCCAGACCTGTTACCTGTGACTTCTAGTCTGTTTCCGCCACTCTGGGGGCTGTATACCCAGGCCTGTTACCTGTGACTTCTAGTCTGTTTTCGCCACTCTGGGGGCTGTATACCCAGGCTCGTTCTTGTATCTCATTGCAGTAGCAGTTCCTGTCTGAACTGTATCCTAGCCTGTTACCTGTTTGTCTCATGTCTGTACCTTCCCTTTTCCTACAGTATCTGAACCTGCACCTAACTCCAACTCGTTGTCTCTGTACTTCTGTTTGTGAGTTTTGTGTCCACTCGCTACTTCATAGTAAGTACCTTGTGTGTATCTGGTTCTGCTTGTCCCTTTTCCCTTCCTCCGTATCTTCCTCCTGTGTTCTAGCCATCTTCCTGTATTTTCCAGTCTGTTCCATGTGAACAGAGCCCTGTCCTCTCTGCCTTGTCCACCACACCTGCGGTTTCGCTCCGCTCTGTCTTGCCCACCGCTCCGGCGGTTTCTCTCTGCTCTGACTTGCCCACCGCTCCGGCGGCTTCCCTCTGCTCTGCCTTACCTACCGCTCCGGCGGTTTCCTTCTGCTCTGAATTGCCCACCGCTCCGGCGGCTTCCCTCTGCTCTGCCTTAACCACCACTCCGGCGGCTTCTCTCTGCTCTGACTTGCCCACTGCTCCGGCGGCTTCTCTCTGCTCTGCCTTGCTCACCGCACCAGCGGTTTCTCTCTGCTCTGACTTGCCCACCGCTCCGGCGGCTTCTCTCTGCTCTGCCTTGCCCACCACTCCGGCGGCTTCTCTCTGCTCTGCCTTGCCCACCGCTCCGGCGGTTCCGCTCTGCTCTGCCTTGTCCACCGCACCTGCGGTTTCTCTCTGCTCTGCCTTGTCCATCGCTCCGGCGGTTCCGCTCTGCTCTGCCTTGCCCACTGCACCTGCGGTTTTCGCTCCGCTCTGCTTGCTCACCGCACCAGCAGTTCCTCTCTGCTCTGCCTTGTCCTACGCTCCGGCGGTTTCGCTTTACTCTGCTTGTCTACCGCATCTGCGGCTCTGTACCTGTCTTCCAGTCTGTACTGGACCCTATCCAGCCTGCGCTCCAACCTGCTAGTACCTCCCTGTCTGCATACCAGCCGTGCTTGCCAGTGCCCACATGTCTGCATACCAGCCGTACTTGCCAGTATCCACCTGTCTGCATACCAGCCGTACTTGCCAATACCCACCTGTCTGTATGCCTGTCTAACCTGCCTGTTCCTGCATTCCCCGGTGTGGGTCAACAACTGTGACCGGGGTCTGACCTGGAGTCGCACATCGTCCCTCTGCTCAGTTCCTCCTTGGTCCACGGAGTCGACTAAGCCGCCGTGCGACCTTGGTTGGATCGGGTTGATACTTAGTTACGCCCCTCCAGGCACTCCTCGGTTCATGGTACAGTGGGATCACTAATCACGCTCACGCCAGTCAGTTCGGGCGCGAGCGTAACACTCCCTATATACACTATGAGCCCTCACAAAGCATCCTTATATACAGTATGAGCTCTCACATAGCTCTCTATATCCAGGACGAGCCCCCACACAGCCCCCTATATACAGAATGAGCCCCCATACAACCCCTTACATACAGTATGAGCTCTAACATAGCCTCATATATACAGTATGACCTCCCACATAGCTCCCTTTATACAATATGAGCCCGCACATAACCTCCTATATACAGTATGAGCCCTCACATAAGCCTCTTATATACAGTATGAGCTTCCAAATAGCTCCCTATGTACAGTATAAGCCTGCACATAGCCTCATATGTACAATATGAGTCCCCACATAGCCTCCTGTACAGTATGAGCATCCACATAGCTTCCTATATACATTATTAAACCCACATAGCCTCCTATATACAGCATGAGCCCCCACATAGCCTCCTATATACAGGATGAGCACTCACATAGCCCCTTACATACAGTATGATCCCCCACACAGCGCCCCTATATACAGCACGAGCCCCCACATAGCTTCCTAGATACAGAATGAGCCCTCACATAGCCTGCCTAGATAAAGTATGAGCCTTCACATAGCCCCCTTATATACAGAATGAGCCCCCACACAGCCTCCTATATACAGAACTGTTATGACTGTATAGTAGATCACTCAGAAATAATTGGTGAAACACTAAAAACCAAAACTGACCCTGCCGGTTCTTGTACAGACTAGGTATTCTGACACAGCAGTCTAAACAGCAATAGACAGAACAACTAAATTAATCTATCACCAGCAGTGAACACAAGCAGGAGAGAGGTTTAAATAGAAGCACCTGCAGTGTAATAGGACAAGCTGGATAGTAAATGAAAAACACCTGTTGTCAGAATGGACTGGAGAAGGCAAAAGGTAATCAGCACCCAGGCAGCGACAGGATCTCCTGTCGCTCAGCAGACAGACGCCGACAGAAGACCACAGGACTGCTGGATCGAATCCCGAGGCATGACAAGCACGAGCCCTCACATAAATCCTATATACAGTATGAGCCCTCACATAGCCTCCGTAGATACTGTATGAGCATCACATAGCTTCCCTACATACAGGATGAGCCCCTACATAGCTCACTATATACAGTATGAACTTCTATATTGCTCCCTATACACAGTGATAGCCCCTGTATAGTGAGACCCCAATAGCATCCTATATACAGTCTGAGCCACCACATAGCCTACTATCTATAGTATGAGCCCTCACATAGCCCCCTATATACATATACACACATTTAAAAAAAAAAAAAAACAACACATACTCACCTGGCTCTCTTTCCCCCTGCATTGTGCTCTGGTCCCCAGGACTGCACTTCTTCTTGTGGCCGTGCTGGCACGGTGATTTAATCGCGCAGCTACTGGCTCATGACGTCATTGCACTGCCACTAGCTGACGACGTCATCATGCCACCACGCCACCGAAGAGGCAACAGGAGATTCATAGTGGCCTACATTAGTGGCCTTCAAACTATTATAATAAGGGCAATCCGACCAAGGCTTCCCCGGGAGCCCCTAGCCCCACTAGACCTGGGCAGGGAGCCCACATTGCCCTCATTATAATCTGCCTATGGCTGTGTATACTGCCCCATAGATGATCAATGTAAAGTTGCTCATTAGTTTGTTTCATAAAGAAAAGTTTCTAGCTTGACTAACAAGTTGTACCAAATTCATCAAAAAACATGTAGCAAAAAGTCAAGCAATTCAACCTTTATCACTATAAGAAAGTCATGCAACTTTCAACAGTATTCATAAATCACCCACATTATCTAATTTTTAGTATGTGTGCGAACTTCTGCTAACTGTGCAGTAACGCTCATGACATTTCTGCGCCATCCTGTTTTCAAACTTGTGTGTTGGATCCGGATTCCCAAGCAAATTACCCAAACCCAAGATTGTGAAAGAAATGTCTGTTTAATGGAGCAAATTCTATTTCAATTCATATTACTATAATTTCATTCAGTGTCTGAAACTTCTAATCAAACCATTTGCTATGAAAAAGCCACTGAAAATGGCAAACATCCGACTCATGAAGAATCATCTTCCAGCACATAGAGGAAACCTCTATGGAACACATGGCTGGAGGACTGCTCTTTCCTTGGTCTTAGAAGGTTTATTCCAACACATAACAGCATATTGTATCAGAATTTCTACACAGTATCATTGTACAGTGTTACATCCATATAAAGTTGTGATAGCACTGACATAAAATAGTCATACAGGTTAATCAGTTAAATAAACAGACAGTAATGAAGAAGGGCAAAGCAGGTGCAGTGTATGAGCACTTTATAGAAATAGCCTAACGTAACCTTTCTGGGCCTTAAAAATAAAGGTGAAGGCAGCTAGGATTGTATGTGAGGGAGAACTGGCTACATCTGTCACCCCGTTGATTACTAAGGTTAATTTGACTGATGTGTTCTGCTAGGCTGATCTAGTTGGCTAGATGGATAGGGGTGATTTTGTTGGCTATGTGAATATCCCCCTTCTCTCTTACAAATTTTGGAGTGATTAAGCTACAGGTATCCATACACATCAAGTATGACATCACATATCTCAATTTATTCAGTATCGAGTATGAGAACCTATAATCTTTGTTAAACTTGATAAAGTAAAAAGAGACCAGATAATAAAATCTTTCTCAAATATGGAGTAGTGTGTACAAGTTTTAGGCAGAAGTGGAAAAAATGCTACATACCAAGAATGCTTTCAAACACAGATTGTACTAATGAAAAAAATGCAAAGTGAATGAACAAAAGAGAATTCAAATAAATATTTGGTGTGACCACCATTGGTCTTCAAAACAGCACCAATCCTTCTAGGTACACTAGCACATAGTTTTTAAAAGAACTCAACAACTTGGAGAAATAACCACAGATCTTCTGTGGATGTAGATTTGTGCAAATATTTCTGTCTCTTCATGTAATCCCAGACCAACTCGATGATTTTGAGATCAGGGCTTTGTGGGAACCATATCATCACTTATAGGACTCCTTATTCTTCTTTACGCTGAACATAATTCTTAATGACTATATATTTGAGGTCATCCCTGATGGTACTGCATGATAAATAAGTATTTGCCTGTATTTCTTATCAGTGAAGGCACCATTAAAAGGGTTGTCCGGTGTTAAACTACAAGTCTGCAGTCACTCTGCTGCCTTGCCACAGTTCTGTCTCTGAGCTCCTTGGGCAGTTCCTTTGAGCTCATGATTTTCATTTGGTCTGACATGCAATGTGAGCTGTGAGGTCTTAAATAGACAGGTGTGTGCCTTTCTATATCAAGTCCTATCAGTTTAATTAAACACAGCTGGACGACAATGAAGGAGTAGAACCATCTCAAGGAGGATCACAAGGAAATGGACAGCATGTGACTTAAATATGAGTGTCTAAGCAAAGGTTCTGAATACTTATGACCATGTGATATTTCAGTCTTTCTTTTTTAATAAATTTGCAAACATTTCTACATTTCTGTTTTTTTTCAGTCAAGATGGGGTGAAGAGTGTACTTTAATGAGAAAAAAAATGAACTTTTTAGAATTTACCAAATGGCTGCAATGAAACAAAGAGTGAAAATTGAAAGGGATCTGAATACTTTCCGTACCCACTGTATATATACAGGTGCATCTCATTAAATTAGAATATCATCAAAAAGTTAATTTATTTCAGTTCTTCAATGCAAAAAGTGAAACTCATTTTTTATATAGAGTCATCACAAACAGAGTGATCTATTTGAAGTGTTTATTTCTGATAATGTTGATGATTATGGCTTACAGCCAATGAAAACACAAAAGTCATTATCTCAATAAATTAAAATAATTAACAAAAACACCTGCAAAGACTTCCTGAGCATTTAAAAAGATCACTTAGTCTGTTTCAGTAGGCTCCACAATCATGGAGAAGACTGCTGACTTGACAGATGTCCAGAAGGCAGTCATTGACACACTCCACAAGGTCCCAGAGTTCCAATTTTCATTTGGAAATCAAGGTCCCAGAGTCTAGAGGAAGAGTGGAGAGGCACACAACCCAAGCTGCTTGAGGTCTAGTGTGAAGTTTCCACAATCAGTGATGGTTTGGGAAGCCATGTCATCTGCTGGTGTAGGTCCACTGTGTTTTATCAAGACCAAAGTCAGTGCAGCCATCTACCAGGAAATTTTAGAGCACTTCATGCTTCTCTCTGCGGATAAGCT
This sequence comes from Phyllobates terribilis, assembly GCF_046119375.1. NCBI lineage: Eukaryota > Metazoa > Chordata > Amphibia > Anura > Dendrobatidae > Phyllobates > Phyllobates terribilis. The sequence continues at coordinate 797,598,809 of NW_027362761.1, forward strand.
TTTTGGAGATGGAGATTTCATTGTCCAGCAGGACTTGGCACCTGTCCACACTGCCAAAAGTACCAGCACCTGGTTTAAAAACAACAGTATCACTGTGCTTGATTGGCCAGCAAACTCGCCTGACCTTAACCCCATAGAGAATCTATGGGGTATTGTCAAGAGGAAGATGAAAGACTCCAGACCCAACAATGCAGACAAGCTGAAGGCTGCTCTCAAAGCAACCTGGGCTTCCACAAGACCTCAGCAGTGCCACAGGCTGATGGCCTCCATGCTATGCCGCATTGATGCAGTAATTGATGCCAATGAAGCCCCAACCAAGTATTGAGTGCATTTACATAACATACATTTCAGTAGGCCAACGTTTCCGATTTTAAAAACATTTTCAAGCTGTTGTTATAAAGTATTCTAATTTACTGAGACAATGACTTTTGTGTTTTCATTGGCTGTAAGCCATAATCATCAACATTAACAGAAATAAACACTTGAAATAGATCACTCTGTTTGTAATGACTCTATATATGAGTTTCATTTTTTGTATTGAAGAACTGAAATAAATTAACTTTTTGATAATATTCTAATTTAGTGAGATGCACCTGTATATTCATCTGAACTAACAGTCCTTCTGAGAACTAATCCAGGTGCATATAATCAGTGCTAGGCAGGCAGGCAGTGTATGTGGCAGACTGCAGTGTATGATACAGCACAAGAGGGTCCATTGAACATCCTGTCTGCTGCTGCTGCTCCTGTAATAATTACAGATATTTGTAGACATAGCCCCAGATATCAGGGGCCAGGGAAATTTTTTTTTTATTTTAATCCTGGTTATTTGCTTAAAAAGCAATCCAGAGTAGACCATTTTTCTGCTCCATTTGCTTGCTCTCACTGCAGAATAAAATCAGATCTGTTCCATATTTCAGCGATAAAAATCCAAAAATTTAAATTGAACGTGGAAAATCTTGGCCTCCTTTTCCATTGTGTTGCAGCGTGTCGGTCAAGCTCTTCACACTAGGTGTCTGTGAAGAATGGTATTAGTAAATTACAGGCCTGCTATTTAAAACCATGGTTCTCTCTCAGACATAACACCTATAAGAGTGTTCCAACATCAGACATTTCTTCCATTTTCATTCTGTCGCAGTGTGTCGGTCAAACTATTCACACTAGGTGTCTGTGAAGGATAGTATTAGCAAATTACAGGCCTGCTATTTAAAACCGTGGTTCTCTGTCAGACATAACACCTATAAAAGTGTTCCAAAATCAGACATTTAATAAAAATAATAATAATAATAATAATAGTTTTTATTTTTATAGCGCCAACTTATTCCGCAGCACTTTACAAATTTTAAGGGGGACATATACAGACAATACAGAATAAGCATATCTCATATCGAAAGGAGTGAGGGCCCTGCTCGCAAGCTTACAGTCTATGAGAGAGACACAAAAGGTAAAAAGTACATATATTGTATAATGCAGTCTTGATATACTAAATAGGATAAATAATAATACATGGACTGGTCGCCAGCCAGTATGTGTACAGTCCTGACAGAGGCTATTAAGTGCATGGTTGGTATGAACCTGAAGTTGAAGAAGATTTTAATATGGGGGAAAACTGGGATGGACAGAGTGTGTTTAGGCGATACGCCAGTCTAAAGAAATGTGTTTTTAGGGTTCGCTTGAAACTGTGGGTATTGGGAATTAATTGAACTGTCCTGGGTAGTGCATTCCAAAGAATTGGTGCAGCACGCGAGAAATCTTGGAGACGGGAGTGGGAAGTTCGGATTATGGAGGATTTTAGTTTTAAGTCATTTGCAGAACGGAGGACACGTGTAGGGTGGTAGACTGAGACAAGAGAGGAGATATAGGGGGGCACTGAAGCATGGAGCGCTTTGTGGGTAAGCGTGATAAGTTTAAATTGAACTCTATATTGGATGGGCAACCAATGCAATGACTGGCACAGGGAAGAGGCATCGGTGTAGTGGTTGGCGAGGAATATGATCCTGGCTGCTGCGTTAAGGATGGATTGGAGAGGGGAGAGTTTAGTAAGAGGGAGACCGATTAGTAGAGCGTTGCAATAGTCAAGACGAGAATGAATAAGAGCTAAAGTAAGAGTTTTTGCCGAGTCAAAGGTGAGAAAAGTCCTGATTCTTGAGATGTTTTTGAGGTATAGATGACATGAACAAGCGAGTGATTTGATGTGAGGAGTGAAAGAAAGATCTGAATCAAAAATGACCCCAAGACAGCAGGCTTGTTGCTGGGGAGTAATGGTTGAGCCACAAACGGAAATGGCAATATCGGGCACAGGTAGGTTAGTGGAGGGAGGAAAGACGAGTAGTTCAGTTTTTGACAGATTCAGTTTTAGGTAGAGGGAGGACATAATGCTAGACACAGCAGAAAGACAATCACTGGTCTTTTGTAGTAATGCAGGGGTGATGTCCAGAGCAGAGGTGTATAATTGGGTGTCATCAGCATAGAGATGGTACTGAAAACCGAATTTACTGATTGTTTGTCCAATGTGTATAAGGAGAAAAGAAGGGGGCCTAGGACTGATCCTTGAGGAACCCCGACAGTAAGGGGAAGTAGGAGGAGGAGAATGCGGCAAAAGACACAGAGAAGGAGCGGTCAGAGAGATAGGAGGAGACCCAGGAGAGAATAGTGTCCTTGAGGCCAATAGTGCGGAGCATAGTGAGGAGGAGCTGGTGATTCACAGTGTCGAATGCTGCAGAGAGATCCAGGAGAATCAGCAGGGAGTAGTGACCATTAGATTTAGCTGTTAGTAGATCATTAGAGACTTTAGTGAGGGCAGTTTCAGTAGAATGTAAAGAGCGGAAACCAGATTGTAAAGGGTCAAGAAGAGAGTTGTTTGAGAGATAGCGGATGAGACGGGAGAGGACCAGGCGTTCCAGGAGTTTAGAGGTAAAGTGAAGATTGGAAACAGGTCTGTAGTTGGTCGTGCAGTTCTAGTCAAGGGATGGTTTTTTAAGTAATGGTTGTATGCTGGCGTGTTTAAAAGAAGAGGGAAAGATACCAGATGAGAGGGAAAGGTTGAAAATTTTAGTTAGGTGAGTGATGACAGCTGGAGCAAGGGACTGAAGGAGATGTGAGGGAATAGGGTCACTGGTGCAGGTGGTAGGGCGAGAAGATGCAAGGAGCCTGATTACTTCATCTTCCGTGACTGGTTCGAAGTCAGAAAGTGAGCAAGATACAATGTGGCTGGGGAGAGCATGCATAACATTTGGGGATTGGGAGAAAATTTACTGTCGGATATGGTCAATTTTTTCTTTGAAATAATTGGCCAGATCGTCAGCGCTGAGGTCGGTGGTCGGGGCCTGTGTTGTTTGATTGAGGAGAGAATGAAACATGTCAAAGAGTCGTTTAGGATTATTGGAAAGTGAGATGATGAGGTTGTTAAAGTAGGTTTGTTTGGAGAGGTGTAGGGCAGAGTTATATGCTTTCAGCATAAATTTATAATGGAGGAAATCTTCGGGCAGATTTGATTTTCTCCACAGCCGTTCAGCGCACCTGGAATACTTCTGGAGAAGACGTGTTTGAGGCGTGTGCCAGGGTTGTCGCCGTCCATGCTGAATTTTTCTTTGTGTAGGAGGTGCGGCTTCATCCAGGGCGCATAGCATTATTTTGTTATAATGCTTCAATGCAGAGTCGGGACATGAGAGGGAGGAGATTGGGGCCAATGATGATTGCAACCTTTTTATAAATTTCTGGGTGTTAATGGCGCGTAAATTTCTATAAGTGTTGACGGTGGGAGTTTCTTGAGTAGAGTCACAGTTTTTGATAGAGAATGAAAGAAGATTATGGTCAGAGAGTGGAAGGGAAGAGTTAGTAAAGTCATGCACTGAGCAAAGCCGGGAGAAGATCAGGTCCAATGTGTTCCCATCTTCATGTGTAGGAGAATTAGCAAGCTGTGAAAGGCCGAAGGAGGAGGTTAGTGATAAAAGATGCGTGGCAGATGGGGAAAGAGAATCGCCAATTGGGATGTTAAAATCTCCCATGATTATCGTGGGGATGTCGCAGGATAGAAAATTTGGAAGCCAGGCAGCAAAGTGATCCAGGAATTGACGGGGGGACCTGGAGGGCGATAGACAACCACCACTCGCAGGGAGAAGGGCCTCAAAAGACGGGAAGATAAGGGAGGGTACAGGGGGGATAACCTGAAAAGTACATTTTGTTGAAAGAAGCAGACCAACACCTCCCCCTGATCTGTTGTCAGGTCGCGGGGTATGAGAGAAATGTAGGCCACCATAGGAGAGAGCTGCAGCGGCGGTGGTGTCCGACTGCTGGATCCAGGTTTCAGTGAGAGCCAGAAGGTTGAGGGAATTAGAGAGGAAAAAGTCATGGATGTAAGAGAGTTTATTACAAGCTGAGCGCGCATTCCAAAGGGCACAGTTGAATGAGACCGAAGATATGCAGGGAATATTAATGAGATTAGCAGGGTTTCTGAATGTAACAGGGAAAGAGTTAGTGTTATTATTATTGGAGGGTCCTGGGTTGGGAAAAGTATCACCTGCGACTAATAGAAGGAAGATACAGAGAGTGAGCAGATGGTTGAGTGATTTGTGAGAGTGTTTCCTGTGTTGTATGGTGGGAATGAATGGATCTGCGTGGTATAGCATTGTGAAGAGAGCATGAAAACTGTACATAGGAGAAGAGAGGAGTGAGGGGTTAATATGGATGAAGTGTGCCGAATTTGTGGGAGAACGGTGAATGTGGATGATTGTAGCAGCCAGAATATAAATGGCACAGATACAAATGGTGAATACTGTTTACAAAAATGATGACCTGGAAGCAAGTTTGTTTGTTTGTCTTGCATGTCTTACCTGCCTCCTGCCCTGTCCAACTGCCATTTTCTAACTGCCGCGGCACTTTGATAAATTATGGTTCTTCGATAAAGTATGCATAAATGTTATATGCATAAATGCCCCCGCATAAATGCTGCCCCTTGACTATGTCTCAATATATAGGGACGTATCTGCTTAGATTTACACAGATTTAACTCGTTAGCAATCAATAAACTAGCTTAAGACAACAGGAGACAATAAAACTGCAGAAAAAAAAAACAGACTGGCAACTCAACATGGATCATAAACTCTTAAAGTAAGTGTGATGACCTTAAAGTATCATGGATTAAACAACGTAGAGGAGTGAAAAATATATACCAGTGATAGGCTGCAGAGCATTGCATGGAGGTACAAGGCAGTTTTCAGGATAGATCACACATAGGAGTGAGAAATACAGTATAGACCAAAAGTTTGGACACACTTTTCCATTTAAAGATTTTTCTGTATTTTCTTGACTATGAAAATTGTACATTCACACTGAAGGCATCAAAGCTATGAATTAACACATGTGGAATTATATACTTAACAAAAAAGTGTGAAACGACTGAAAATATGTCTTACATTCTAGGTTCTTCAAAGTAGCCACCTTTTGCTTTGATGACTGCTTTGCACACTCTTGGCATTCTCTTGATGAGCTTCAAGAGGTAGTCACCGGAAATGGTCTTCCAACAATCTTGAAGGAGTTCCCAGAGATGCTTAGCACTTGCTGGCCCTTTTGCCTTCACTCTGCGGTCCAGCTCACCCCAAACCATCTCGATTGGGTTCAGGTCTGGTGACTGTGGAGGTCAGGTCATCTGGCGTAGCACCCCATCACTCTCCCTCTTGGTCAAATAGCCCTTACACAGCCTGGATGTGTGTTTGGGGTCATTGTCCTGTTGAAAAATAAATGATGGTCCAACTAAACGCAAACCAGATGGAATAGCATGCCGCTGCAAGATGCTGTGACAGCCATGCTGGTTCAGTATGCCTTCAGTTTGGAATAAATCCCCAACAGTGTCACCATCACACCTCCTCCTCCATGCTTCACGGTGGGAACCAGGCATGTAGAGTCCATCCGTTCACCTTTTCTGCGTCGCACAAAGACACGGTGGTTGGAACCAAAGATCTCAAATTTGGACTCATCAGACCAAAGCACAGATTTCCACTGGTCTAATGTCCATTCCTTGTGTTCTTTAGCCCAAACAAGTCTCTTCTGCTTGTTGCCTTTCCTTAGCAGTGGTTTCCTAGCAGCTATTTTACCATGAAGGCCTGCTGCACAAAGTATCCTCTTAACAGTTGTTGAAGAGATGTGTCTGCTGCTAGAACTCTGTGTGGCATTGACCTGGTCTCTAATCTGAACTGCTGTTAACCTGCGATTTCTGAGGCTGGTGACTCGGATAAACTTATCCTCAGAAGCAGAGGCGACACTTGGTCTTCCTTTCCTGGGCGGTCCTCATGTGAGCCAGTTTCTTTGTAGCGCTTGATGGTTTTTGCAACTGCACTTGGGGACACTTTCAAAGTTTGCCCAATTTTTCAGACTGACTGACCTTCATTTCTTAAAGTAATGATGGCCACTCGTTTTTCTTTACTTAGAATTTGTATTATGGCAAAAAAAAAGCAGCTAACAGTCTATTCAGTAGGACTATCAGCTGTGTATCCACCAGACTTCCGCACAATACAACTGATGGTCCCAACCCCATTTATAAGGCAAGAAATCCCACTTATTAAACCTGACAGGGCACACCTGTGAAGTGAAAACCATTTCCGGTGACTACCTCTTGAAGCTCATCAAGAGAATGCCAAGAGTGTGCAAAGCAGTCAAAGCAAAAGGTGGCTACTTTGAAGAACCTAGTGTTAGAACCCTCCTGTTAGTTTTTTCTATTTTGCTGGTCACATGACTTTTTGCCTATTTAATCCAGCTCCGCCCTCCTGGCCTTGCTGGACTTCAGTGTTACATTTACTCTTAAGCTAGCCAGGTGCCTTGTACCTTACTCTGTAGTTTGCTTGGTCTTTTGACCACTAGTACTTCTGTTTGTTTGCTTGTCTTTGCTCTGCTACAATTTCTGCTAGGAGGTGTCCAACTATATCCCAGTCCTTAGTTCTTGTAGGGACCCCTCCCTTATATCTATAGGTCTGCGTTCAGACTAGCCGAGGACTTAGGCAGGTCTGTTCACAAGGAACAGGTCCCCGGCTGCATTGTAGGGAATCAGCTTAGTCCTATTGTAGGGACAATTTTCCTATCTTTCCTTAGTGTTTGTAGCAGTTCATAACAGTAAGTCCAGCCCAAAAATAAAACACTCTAAGGAAAGAAATCCTGATTTCAGCATGGTGTCGGTTCAGGAGTTGGCTGAACGCCTGCAGGGACTGTCCTTGGAGGTGGCCGAGCTCCAGCAACACGTGAGTAGCTGTCCTGGAGCGCATTTTGTCGAACCGAAGGTCGGACTGCCAGATTTTTTTTATGGTAAACGGCAAGATTTTTTTTCCTTTAAAAACGCTTGTTTATTATATTTTCGTTTAAGATCCAGATCCTCGGGGAATGAATCACAGCGCATTGGGTTTATAATGTCACTTTTGCGCAAAGAACCACAGGGATGGGCCTTTTCTCTACAACCTAATGATCCGTGTTTTAGATCTGTGGAAGATTTTTTTTCTGCTATGGGGTTGTTGTATGATGATCCTGATCGAGTCTCATCTGCTGAAACTGAATTAAGACGTTTGAAGCAGGGATCAGGTGATGTGGAAAATTATTGTACATACTTCAGAAGATGGTCGGCTGAAGTGGAATGGAATGACTCAGCATTAAAATGTTTGTTTCTTGATGGTCTAGGTGAAAGGGTTAAGGATCTGCTGATTGCCTTCCCAAAACCTGGAACCTTGCAGGAGGCAATACAATTAGCCATACGTTTGGACAGGAGACTGCGTGCTAGGAGTATTGAAGAGAAATCTACTGCTATGGCAGCGCCTAGTTTTCAGAGGGTTTGTTCGGAGGGTGGAGTAACGATGGAGATTGGGGCGATGTCACCCCACTCTCAGGAAAAAGACCGCAGGTTTGCTAAAGGATTGTGTTTTTATTGCGGTAAATCTGACCACTTTATTAAGAACTGTGTGCTTTGTTTGAACAAAGAAAAAAAAAAAAAAGAGGTCAGTTACGCCCGCATAGCTTGTTTAAACTCAAAAGGAGTATTTCTTTCTGGAAGCACCTCATTCCAGGAGGAGTTGATTGAATTTCGGGTATTTGTGGATTGTGGTTCTACACTCAATGTGATTGATGAGGGTTTTTTGGAAAAATTTAAATTAGAATCCAAACTTTTGTCATCTCCTATTTTTGTGGTTGCTGTTGATGGCTCTCCCTTGAAAGGTATTACTCACAAGGTTTTTGAATTTCCCCTCACCATTAATGGTATCCACCAAGAGAATTTGGATTTGGCGGTATTAAATAATTTGCCTGCTCCAGTAGTTTTGGGGTTACCTTGGTTAAAATTGCACTATCCTGTACAGTACTGGTCTACCAATGAAATTAAGTCTTGGAGTCCTAAGTGTTATGATAGATGTTGCAACGGTCGCATTGCTGCTGTGGAAAGAGGGGAATTACCTGTACCTATTCAGGATTTTTGGAAGTTTTTTTCTGAGGAGGAGTCGCAAGTTTTGCCTCCTCATAGGAACTATGATTGTACTATTGAGTTTGTCCCTGGAGCAACTCTTCCCAATAGTCGCTTATTTAATCTTACTATCCCTGAGAGAAAGGCCTTGGAGGAATACATACAGACAAGCTTGGCCGCCGGTCACATTAGACTTTCTAAGTCACCTGTGGCTCTTGGATTCTTTTTTGTAAAAAAAAAGGACGGCGGTTTACGTCCATGTCTGGACTTTCGCAAAATTAATAAAATTACAGTACGCAATTCCTACCCACTGCCTTTAATTCCTGACTTGTTCAACCAGTTAGTGGGGGCCAAGTGGTTCTCTAAGATTGATCTCCGGGGGGCATACAATTTGTTACGTATGAAGGAAGGTGATGAGTGGAAAACTGCTTTTAACACTCCAGTGGGTCATTTTGAGAATCTGGTTATGCCCTTTGGTCTTACCAACGCACCAGCGTTTTTACAGAACCTTATTAATGACATCCTAAGACCGTTGATCGGTAAGAATGTGGTGGTGTATTTGGATGACATTTTGATTTTTGCACCGGATCTGGAGTCTCATTGGCAGAGCGTACGTGAGGTATTGCAGTTGTTAAGCGACAATTCACTTTTTGCTAAGCTTGAGAAATGTGAGTTCGCTGTGCAGAGAATTAGTTTTTTGGGCTACATTATCTCCAGCGAGGGATTTGAGATGGACCCGGTGAAGGTTCAGGCGGTTCAGGAATGGCCTAGGCCTATTGGTTTGAAACCAATACAGAGATTTTTGGGTTTCGCCAATTATTACAGAAAATTCATTAAGAATTTTTCTATAATTGTTAAGCCGCTGACCGATCTCACCAGGAAAGGTGCAAATATGGTCCAGTGGACTACTGAGGCCATTGAAGCTTTTGTGTATCTCAAGGAGAGGTTCAGTTCTGCCCCCATCCTTATGCAGCCTGATGAGACCAAGCCTTTTTTGGTCGAGGTTGATGCTTCTTCGGTGGGGGTCGGTGCTGTTTTGTCTCAGGAAAACAAGGATGGAGTACATCCCTGTGCTTTTTTTTCAAAAAAAATTTCTGAGACCGAACTTAATTACGATGTCGGTAATCGGGAATTGCTGGCGATTAAACTCGCATTTGAACATTGGCGTCATCTCTAGGAAGGTGCTAAATTTCCCATTCAGGTTTTTACTGATCATAAGAATCTGATCTATCTTGATGCTGCCAAGTGCTTGAATGCCCGTCAAGCTAGGTGGGCACTTTTTTTTTCGCGGTTTAATTTTTCTGTTACTTACATTCCGGGTACCAAGAACGTAAAAGCTGATGCTTTATCTCGCAGTTTTTCTCCCATGGTTGGTACCGAGGAGGAGGAGAGCATTTTACAGGAAGGTGTTGTGATAGCAGCATTGGACTCCGTTTTGGAAGATGGGATTCTGAAAGCCCAGGAGGATACCTCATCTAACACTCCCCATGGGAGGTTGTTTGTGCCTAGGAACTTTAGGAGAGATTTGTTTGTGGAGTGTCATGAGTCTCGGTTGGCAGGTCATCCAGGAATTTCGGAGACTAAGAGACTTGTAGGTCACAGTTTTTGGTGGCCTGGGTGGCAGAAGGAAGTCATTAAGTGGGTGCGTCAATGTACTGTGTGTGCTAGATCTAAGTCTTCACATGCCCCTGCTGCGGGGTTGCTTTGCCCTCTGGAGGTTCCTAGTGCTCCTTGGACGCATCTTGCTATGGATTTTATTACTGACCTTCCTGCCTCTGAGGGTTTCACTGTTATCTGGGTGGTCGTGGACCGTTTTAACAAGATGTGTCACTTGGTTCCCTTCATCAAACTGCCCTGCGCCAAGACACTCGCTAAGGCTTTTGTTAAAGAAATTGTCAGGCTCCATGGCGTTCCTACCGACATTGTTTCCGATAGGGGACCTCAGTTCGTGGCTCGTTTTTGGCGTGCCTTTTGTGACAGGTTGGGAGTCCATTTGTCATTTTCATCTGGTTATCATCCTGAGTCTAATGGAGAGACAGAAAGAAAGAACCAGGATGTTGAACAGTTTTTGCGTTGTTTTGTGGCTGACAATCAAGAGGGGTGGTCTGAGTTTCTGCCACTGGCTGAATTTGCTCTTAACAACCATACATCCTCTTCTGCTGGGTGTTCTCCTTTTTTTTGTTGTACTGGGAGACATCCGTCGTTTGGGTCATTCTCCAAATTGGTATCGGCTGTGCCGGAGGAGGAGAATTTTTCCGGTGATTTGGAGAGAGTTTGGACTGATGTACGTCGTAACCTTCAAGAGGCTAACAAAAAATCCAAGAGGTACTTTGACAGGAAACGTCAAGAGGTTTTGTTTACTGTTGGTGACATGGTTTGGTTGTCTTCTAGGAATCTGCGGTTGAGGATTCCTTCTAAGAAATTGGGCCCGAAGTTTGTGGGTCCGTTTAAGGTGCTTCAGGCAGTTAACCAATCTGCTGTTAGGTTGGAGGTTCCTACCTCCTGGAAGATTAATCCGGTGTTTCATGTTTCCTTTTTGAAAAAAGCTGATGTTTCTGATAGGGACGCCACTGTCTCTGTTCCTCCGGTGGAGGAAGACGGTGAATATGAAATTTCTCGCATTCTTAATTCTAGATGGCATAGAGGGAGATTGCAGTATCTCGTCGCTTGGAAAGGTTTCAGTCCCGAGGATAACTCCTGGGTAAGGGCGGATGATGTCTCTGCTCCTAGACTTGTCGGAGCGTTTCACAGGAGGTTTCCTGATAGACCTGGGCCTGGATGATCCGGAGGATCCTCATAGAAGAGGGGGTACTGTTAGAACCCTCCTGTTAGTTTTTTCTATTTTGCTGGTCACACGACTTTTTGCCTATTTAATTCAGCTCCGCCCTCCTGGCCTTGCTGGACTTCAGTGTTACATTTACTCTTAAGCTAGCTAGGTGCCTTGTACCTTACTCTGTAGTTTGCTTGGTCTTTTGACCACTAGTACTTCTGTTTGTTTGTTTGTCTTTGCTCTGCTACAATTTCTGCTAGGAGGTGTCCAACTATATCACAGTCCTTAGTTCTTGTAGGGACCCCTCCCTTATATCTATAGGTCTGCGTTCAGACTAGCCGAGGACTTAGGCAGGTCTGTTCACAAGGAACAGGTCCCCCGCTGCATCGTAGGGAATCAGCTTAGTCCTATTGTAGGGACAGTTTTCCTATCTTTCCTTAGTGTTTGTAGCATTTCATAACACCTAGAATATAAGACATATTTTCAGTTGTTTCACACATTTTTGTTAAGTATATAATTCCACATGTGTTAATTCACAGTTTTGATGCCTTCAGTGTGTATGTACAATTTTCATAGTCATGAAAATACAGAAAAAAATCTATAAATGAGAAGGTGTGTCCAAATTTTTGGTTTGTACTGTATATACCAGTGATAGGCTGCAGAGCATTGCATGGAAGTACAAGGCAGTTTTCAGGATAGATCACACATAGGAGTGAGAAATATATATCGGTGATAGGCTGGTATATTTCTTTAATTTTCATTCCATTGCAGTGCGTCGGTCAAGCTATTCACACTAGGTGTATGTGAAGTATAGTATTAACAAATTACAGGCCTGCTATTTAAAACCGTGGTTCTCTGTCAGACATAATGCCTATGAAAGTGTTCCAATATAAGATATTTCTTCCATTTTCATTCCGTTGCAGTGTGTCGGTCAAGCTATTCACACTAGCTGTCTGTGAAAAATAGTTTTAGCAAAGTACAGGCCTGCTATTTAAAACTTTGGTTCTCTGTCAGGCATAAAACCTATAAGAGTGTTCCAAAATCAGCCATTTCTTCCATTTTCATTCTGTTGCAGTGTGTCGGTCAAGCTATTCACACTAGGTGTCTATGAAGTATAGTATTAGCAAATTACAGGCCTGCTATTAAAAACCGTGGTTCTCTGTCAGGCATAACACCTATAAGAGTGATCCAAAACCATACATTTCTTCCATTTTCATTCCATTGCAGTGTGTCGGTCAAGCTATTCAAACTAGGTGTCTGTGAAGAATAGTATTAGCAAATTACAGGCCTGCTATTTAAAACCGTGGTTCTCTGTCAGACATAACACCTTTAAGAATGTTCCAAAATCATACATTTTTTCCATTTTTATTCCGTTGCAGAGTGTTAGTCAAGCTATTAACATTAGTGTTGAGCCACCCCCGTAGTGTTCGAGTTCGGTTCGTCGAACACCCGTGTGTTCGCCGAACTGATCGTCAAACTGTTCGTCGAACACCTTCGAACACCGTTAAAACCAATGGCAGGCAAACAAAAACACATAGAAACACATAGAAAACACCTTCAAAGGTGTCCAAAAGCTGACAAACTGCTCAGAAGACATAACTAACACATGGAAAAGTGACAAGTACATATAGTCATGCGAAAATAAAAGAGGTGGAGGAGTAAAAGGAGGGGGAGACACAGATATAGGCATGTCATGCCCTTCTAAAATCCAAAAAGTGAGAAGCCGACACGGCCAGTCCGCTCCTGCCCGTGCCACCTCCGTGTCGCCGGGTTTGTGCCAGAGCCGCGGTGAACCCTGATGGCCAGCCCCCCTCTCCCAATACTGGTGCCTGTCCGCTGGTGGGTCGAGCGAGCCCCCCTGTGGTGGAGGCAGCTCTAAGCTTTTTAATTTAAATTGTCTCTCTAATTTGAATGAATACACTTTAAATCCATTTACAAGGATCTATTGGAGGGCAAGTCTCATGCCAGCAGCCGCGTAATTCCAGCTCCAGTAGTGTCCACTAAAGCTGCTGCAGTTAAAAAGCTTTTATAAGGATCGAGCTCGGCTGTCCACCGCAAGGCATCCTACTGCCAGTCCCAGCCCCTATGCCTTGGGGTGCCTCCTGATGCTCTTCACTGAGTATCCCATGGTCCCGAAGCATTTCCTTTGAAAAAATTAAGTGTCTAAACTACAGGTGGTGTAGCTTGCTTAACAGCCGGGATAATCCGCTGACTAGCAGACACTGCTACTAGGCACAAAGTATTTCCTGGGCTAGATGCAGTTAAAAATTTGTAATTAGATACTCTCGTTGGATGCTGAGAAAGCATTCCATAGAGTCTCCTGGCACGCCATATATGATTCTCTTAAAAAGCTTGGGGTAGGGGTCTAGGGGACCCTTTTATAGCCAAAATCACGGCCCTGTATCACAATACGTCACCTAGGCTGAAGATAAATGGAACTGTAGCACCCTGAGGGCTCGGTTGCTACAGAGGTATTGCACCTCACCCAGAGGTGTGATATCTCACTCTCAGGTAAGGATGGAGTGTGGATCAGGACCCGACACCTGCATGCATTACACCACATTGCCGTGGGGCAGGGCGACATATATGCCTCTGAGATGGGCACGACAGTCCCTGTCCCTGGCTGGAGTGGGGGGAGGGAACACTGAGGAAGGGGAACCCTGTAGTGCAGGAGCAGGGAGGAAGCAGTTCCTGGGTGCATTGAGAAGGGAGTATAAAAGGTGGGCACCATCTTAGTTCAGTGCAGAGAAGTCTGAGCAGAAGTGGCAGGGAGCAGGGGCTCTGCATGAGCTCTGCTCCGGAGGCGGGCCTAGTAACAGAGGCCCAGGCCTGGAAGAGGGAGAAGGAAAGAAGAGGAGCGGAGAAGGCTCCAGGAACGAGGAATGAAGGGATCCCAGGGGTGCGGACGGGCGCCCGAATCCACCTGCGTGGAGGGGTCAGGCCAAAGGGGGAGACCGGTCCCCGAAACTAGTGGAGGCAGGAAACAACCCTCAGCTAGAAACCGGAGGCTGTGACATTTTATGTGGCGCAGCCCCTCGCTACACCCGCTAGGAAGGCACCACATAGGGTCAGGGAAACTGGCGCCAAGTTTACCAAGAGGAGGCCCGAGGCAGCCGGACAGAAGGGTTGGTAAGAAAGGCCAGACAAAGGACACACAAAGGGGGTCCTGTGAAGCGCTCCAAAGTTATCTGGGAGTTGTCTGAGCCCCTCACCTGGTGAGCACAGTACGACGTGGGCAGCAGTTACCTGCAGACGTGGTCTGGATAATAAGAACTGTGAGTAAAGGCCCTGGACTGCATCACTGACTCCGTGTCGTTACTGCTGCTGCCCTGCACCATCACCCCCATCCTCCGCATACACTGCCCTGAGGCTATACTCCTCCCGTGCACCCACAACACCAGCCTCAGCGGTCTGCCCTGCAGCGGCGGTTCACTCTGACCGCAATCCACGGGTGGCGTAGTCGGACATTTAAACATCAAAACCACATAAATAGTTCCGCCACTGGTTTGACCACCCTGAGCCACCCTGAGCCACGGAACCGGGTCGCCGCCACGAAGACTACAACCACCAGCATCCACCAAAAAGGGTCCGGCTCCGGGTGTCCCAAGGCCCAGGGGGTGCATCAGAACATTTTCATCACCTTTCACAATCACCAATGGGACAAGGCAGGGATGTCCTCTGTCCCCTCTATTATACATCCTAGTGACGGAGCACCTGCTCTCATCAATTCGCCATAACCCCAATATTAGGTGGATTGAGGTGGGAGGCACCGAGTACAAGTGCTCTCTATTTGCTGATGATGTCCTAGTATATATCACTCAATCACATATATCCATCCATGCTGTTATGGCTGAAATAGATCACTTTGTTACATGGTAAAATTTTAAAATCAATGCAGCGAAGTCTGAGGCCCTCGATGTCTCCCTCCCCAAATCCATATAGGATTCCATCCAGTCCAACTTTCCCTTTGCCTGGCCCTCACAGGGTATCAAATACTTAGGAATTCCTATTCACAGAGACCTCTCCCATCTATGTTATCTTAATTTTGGGCCCTTTATTGAACAACTCCATACAGACCACGGTTGGCAAGTTAGAACTGTAAGATTCACTACGTGAACCACTGGTGTTTTGTGGAAAAGCACATGTACACTGCGTTCCAAATTATTATGCAAAAAGTGTTTAGGAGTGATAAGGGAAGAATTTGTTTGTTTGTCAGTTAAACTCATTGATGGTGATGTGTGTCAGGGCTCTTTATATCACTGTAAGCAATTGCAGACACCTGTGCTAATTAGTTTGGCAGGTGTCCAATGAAAGGCAAGACTACTTAAAAAGGCTGTCTCACAATATTAAGCAGCCTACATTTTTTGCCAAAATGGGAAAGAAAAAGGATGTGTCGGCTGCTGAGAAGCAACAAATTGTGGAGTGTTTAGGTCAAGGCATGACTACAATCAACATTGTGCGATGATCAGGATGAAGTGTCTTGGCAATCAAGAAGTATGTAGCTGATTCACAGTACACACGTGTGCGTGCTGATAAGGGCAAATTGAGGACTCTTTCCTACAGGCAATTACGTCAGGTTGAAAGAGCAGCGGCAAAAAAGCCTTGTCATAGCAGCAGACAAGTTTTTGAAGCTGCTTGTGCCTCCAACGTCCCCCGAACAACAAGATGCAGGGTCCTTCAGAGGTTTGCAGCTGTGCATACGCCATCCTGTCGACCTCCTCTATCCACTTCACACAAGCAGAAACGGCTCCAGTGGGCCAAACATTACATGAAGACTGATTTCAAAACTGTTTTGTTCACGGATGAGTGCCGTGTAGCGCTCGATGGTCCAGATGGATGGAGTGGAGGATGGCTGGTTGATGGACACCCCACGCAAACACGGCTACAGCGCCAACAAGGAGGAGGTGGAGTAATGTTTTGGGCTGGAATCATGGGGAGAGAGATTGTCGGCCCCTTTAGGATCCCTGAAGGCGCTAAAGATGAACTCCATAATGTATGTGGATTTTCTCAAACAGCACTTCCTGCCATGGTTCAAGAAGAAGAACCGTGTATTTCACAGCAAGATCATTTTTCTGCATGATAATGCACCATCTCATGCTGCACATAAAACATCTGCATCTCTGGCTGATATGGGCATAAAAGGGGACAAACTTATGGTGTGACCCCCATGCTCCCCTGACCTGTACCCCATTCAGAACCTTTGGAGCATCATTAAAAGGCGTGTCTATGATGGCGGGAGGCAGTTCACATCTAAGCAACAGCTCTGGGAGGGTATTCTGTCCTCATGCAAAACAATTGAAGCAGAAACCATCCAAAACCTGACAAATTCAATGGACGAGAGAGTTCAGAAGCTCCTTTCGAACAAGGGGTCCTATGTGAAAATGTAACATCACCTAGAATAAAGTTTTGAGTTGAAAACTGTTTGATTTCAGTTTCTAACAACCTGCTAATGCTTATAATTTCAAAAATGACCATTTTTTTGGTCTTTATTAAAATGAAAAGGTTGATCGAAAAGTTTGGGGGATCTAAGAGTGTGGCAACCCAGTAGTCATGATTACTTCGAATTCTGACAATATGAGGGTCATGCTGCAGGTAGTGCAGCAAGAAGGCACTTATGTGTCTTGCGCATCTCGGAGCCCCAAAATTATTTTCCGGGCTAGATGCAGCTAAAAATTATTTTTAATTTTAAATCTGGTGAAGCTTTAGTATAGATGGCCTAATAGGATCAGTGCTGCACACTGCTACAAAGCCCAAATTATTTTCCAGCCAAGATACAGATAAACATGATTAGTAATTTGAAAGCTTAAAACGGTTGGTAGGGTGATTTTAACCAATCATCAAGCTTTTACTCTCCCCAGGATGACACAGGGGTAGAAAAGTCATTTCGGATCCATGATTTGTTCATCTTTATGAACGTGAGTCTGTCTACATTATCAGTGGAGAGCCGCGTGCGCTTATCTGTCAGCACACCACCAGCAGCGCTGAACACACGTTCAGACAGAACGCTGGCTGCGGGGCATGACAAGATCTCCAAGGCGTAAGTGGCTAGCTCCGGCCATTTATCCAGATTGGAAGCCCAAAAAGAGCAAGGGTCCAGTGACACAGTCGTGGCTTCAATGTTTACTTGGAGATACTCCTGTACCATCGTCTCTAGGCGTTGACTATGTGTCAGACTTCTTGTCTCCTGTGGCCTTGCAAAGGATGGGCTAAAAAAGTGGTGAAATGATTCCGCAAAATTGATGTTACCAGCAGATACTGTGGTTCTGTTACGGTTTGAGTGCTGAACACTTGACGGTCCCACGGTTGGCAAGTTGGAACTGTGAGATTCCCTACGTGCACCACTGGTATTTTGTGGAAAAGCACATGTAAGATTCTGCAACAGTCTCTGCTGATACTCCTGCATGCATGCATCCCTTTCTATGGCAGGAATAATTTCTGCAAATTTACTTTTGTACCGGGGATCTAACAGTGTGGCAACCCAGTAGTCAGGATTATTTCTAATTCTCACAATTCGAGGGTCATGTTGCAGGTAGTGCAGCAAGAAGGCACTCATGTGTGTTGCGCATCCAGGAGCACCAAGTCCCTGTTGTGTTGGTGGCGAGGTAACAATCATGCTTCCTTCCTCTGTCCTCTCCCCCCAACCTCGCACAACAGAAATGTGATCAAGGTCTCCCTCATCTGATGAGTCTTCCATCAGTTCGTCCTCCACTTCTTCCTGGGCTCCTGCACCTTCCTCACTAGTTTGGCTGCTACCATGCGCCCTGGTAAAACCATCTCCCCCACCCTCACATGCCTGCCGCCTTGGTGCTGCCGACCGTCTGGACCTTGCAGATGTTAGCCCTTCCGCATACAACTCCTCCTCCTCTACTTCCTCCACCTCCTCTTGTGCCACCACCTGACTCCGAATTCTGTTTAACATGTGCTCCAGCATGTAAATCACCGGAATAGTCATGCTGATAATGGCATCGTCAGCACTAAACATCTTCGTCGCCATTTCAAAACTGTGCAGAAGGGTGCATAGGTCCCTGATCTGAGACCACTCCTCCAGCGTGATTTGCCCCACCTCTGAATCTCGTTGGCCCAGGCTATACGTCAGAACGTATTGCACCAGGGCTTGTCGGTGCTGCCACAGTCGCTGCAACATGTGCAGAGTTGAATTCCACCGGGTAGGCACATCGCATTTTAGCCGGTGAAGTGGCAGGCCCAACGACTTCTGTAGAGATGTAAGTCGCTGAGCTGCGGGATGCGAACGGCAGAAGTGAGCACACAGCGACCGTGCCCTCTGCAGAAGGCCATCTAGTCTGGGATAGTGGGCTAAAAATTGCTGGACAACCAGGTTCAACACGTGAGCCATACAAGGCACGTGTGTGACATTGCCCCGGCGAAGGGCCGCACCCAGGTTTGCAGCATTGTCGCATACGGCCTTCCCTGGTTTCAGGTCCAGTGGAGACAACCATTCATGAAATTGGTTCTCCAGAGCTGACCACAACTCCTCAGCTGTGTGACTCACATTTCCCAGACATTTCAATGTAAAAACCGCCTGATGACGTTGAGCCCTACTGCCAGCATAGTAAGGAGGTGTGCAGGATCCCTTCTGCGCAGTTAGAAAGCTTGTGGCATGACCAGACAGGCTTTGGGTGCAGGTGGAAGACCGAGAGGAGGTTGAGGAGGCAGAAGCAGTGGAGGAACTTTGACATAAAGAGGATTGACGCACAACTCGTGGGGACGGCAAGACTTGGACAGCAGCCCCTTGTCCTGCTGTCACCATAGTTACCCAGTGCCCAGTCAGCGACATGTAACGCCCCTGTCCATGCCTACTCGTCCAAGTGTCTGTGGTGAAATGCACCCTGTCACACACAGAGTTTCTCAAAGAAGCGGTGATGTTGTGTGCGACATGCTGGTGGAGCGCAGGCACACCTTTCTTTGAGAAGTAGTGCCGACTGGGCATCTGGTACTGGGGCACTGCGACGGACATAAGGTCTCGAAAATCCTCTGTGTCCACCAGGCGGAAAGGCAGCATTTCTGTAGCCAAGAGCTTGCAGATGGTGAAATTCAACCTCTTAGCTTTCTCATGGCTAGGAGGAAATGGTCTTTTACTTGTCCACATCTGAGGGACCGAGGGCTGGCTATTGTGCTTAGACGGGGTTGATAAGGGTGTCCCCGGCAAACTGCCGGTCTGTGAGGAAGATGCAGGCGGACATGTTAGGTTGCCTTGATCCAAAGGTGGTGCTATCGATGTCGGACAGCGCTCAACACCAGCTGGTGTTACCACCTCCAAAGAAAATGATGACCTGCCAATCACGCTGGCTGTTGCGGGTAAAGAGGTGGCAGGTCTGCGCCCCAAAACAGGTGTGACTGCTGTCCCCCCAGTCACAGAGGATGAAGAGGCCGCGGATGCACAAGATATGGCAGACGGTGGTTGGCCCGGCCGGCTAGGCTGCATTGTAGCACACTGAGCTTCCCACTGCAACTTATGCTTCATGTCCATGTGCCGGTTCATGCATGAAGTACTCAAACTATGTATTTTTTGGCCTCTACTTAGCTTTTGCTGACAAATGTTACAGATAACACGAGTTGGGTCATCTTTATCGATCTGAAAAAATGCCCAGGCTATGCAAGGCTTAGCACCCATGCGACCTGAAGAGCCACCACGACTTGTGGTGAGAGGCAGAGTTGTGTTTGAGGATGCAGTTGTTGACGTGCTTCCAGTACTACGTCTCTGTCCAGGAAGGCGCAACCTGACCTCGTCGTCACTAGCATCTTCCTCCACCTCTTCTGCTGACCTCATCTCTTGGCTGACTGTGGGTTGACAGTAAGTGGGATCTCCAACCTCATCATCATCACCCTGTGCGTTATCACACCCGTCGTCCTCAGAGCCAACCTGTTCCTGCCCTGACAAAAAACTAAAGTTGTCGCTCCAATCAGGTACTTGAGTCTTATCATCGTCTTCCTCATTGTCTCCACCAACAGGAGTTACAGTTTGGGAATGAGGGTCTACATTATGGTCAGAACCTTCTGCGTCTGGTATTGGATCCGACTCATAAAGATTCTGGGCATCAGTGCAGATCATTTCCTCGTCTGGATTCACAGAAGCGCTGGAGTCGACCTCTGATTCCCAGGCTATAGTATGAGTAAACAGCTCTGCAGACTCAACCATCTGTTCTACCTCATACTCAGACGGGCAGCTGGAGATTTGGGAGCTGTGAGGAAGCAAGTGCGATTGGGGTGACACCTTTGAGGACTGGAGTATTTGTGATGTTGAAGTTGATGTGGAGGAGAGCCCACTTAAAGGAGCACTTGATATCCGTTGAAGCACCTGCTGTTTTTGTGCCTCATCTGGAATTTGTAGCGATTGGCGTGGCCGTAAGAAAGGGATCTTATCACATTGTCCGCTAAAAGAAGTAGACATTTTAGTTTGGCTGGAAGATGGTCTTTCTTCTGCAGATGTTACTGTTGCTTTAACACCTACCCCACGGACACAACCTTTTTTCCCCTTCCCAACACGCCTATTCCCCTTTCCACCAGCAGCAGGCCTTTTTCCACTCATTTTGGTGGTTAACTAATTCACAACTCTGGAGTTGTTTGCACAAAAAAACAATGGATGGGAACCGAGCAGAGCTGAGTGGCCAAACTGTGGTATTAGGCCAAAACTATTGGCTGGGTTAGATGCAGAAAAAAATTATATTCAATTTGCAACCTGATGGAGGTCTGTATAGATGGATTAATAGAACAAGTCCCACACACAGCTAGAAGCCCAATATTTTTTCAGAGGTAGATGCAGAAAAAAATATATTCAGTTTGCAACCTGATGGAGGTCAGTATAGATGGACTAATACAACAAGTCCCACACACAGCTAGAAGCCCAATATTTTTTCAGAGGTAGATGCAGAAAAAAATATATTCAGTTTGCAACCTGATGGAGGTCTGTATAGATGGATTAATAGAACAAGTCCCACACACAGCTAGAAGCCCAATATTTTTTCAGAGGTAGATGCAGAAAAAAATATATTCAGTTTGCAACCTGATGGAGGTCTGTATAGATGGATTAATAGAACAAGTCCCACACACAGCTAGAAGCCCAATATTTTTTCAGAGGTAGATGCAGAAAAAAATATATTCAGTTTGCAACCTGATGGAGGTCTGTATAGATGGATTAATAGAACAAGTCCCACACACAGCTAGAAGCCCAATATTTTTTCAGAGGTAGATGCAGAAAAAAATATATTCAGTTTGCAACCTGATGGAGGTCTGTATAGATGGATTAATAGAACAAGTCCCACACACAGCTAGAAGCCCAATATTTTTTCAGAGGTAGATGCAGAAAAAAATATATTCAGTTTGCAACCTGATGGAGGTCAGTATAGATGGATTAATACAACAAGTCCCACACACAGCTAGAAGCCCAATATTTTTTCAGAGGTAGATGCAGAAAAAAATATATTCAGTTTGCAACCTGATGGAGGTCAGTATAGATGGACTAAAAGAATGATGCTATGCCCAAAAGATTTTGCTTCACTAGGTGCAGTAAAAAAATTGGTATTCTATACACAGGTGGTATATCTTGCAACACAGATAGGCTACTCCACTGACTAACACACTCTGCAATAGGCCAAAAAGGATTAGCTTTGCTAGATTCAGCCAAATGCTGTGAAAAAAACTTGCACAGCACTGGCACAGACCTGCCTGGCAAAAACTGATAGGAACTGATGTAACCTAGTCCTGAAAAGGACTCCAATTACAATTAGTCTTTACTCCCACAATCTATCTATTTAAGAGCACAGACCTGCCTGATAAAAGTCGTAGGAAATGCTGTAACCTAGTCCTTAAAAGGACTGCAATCGCAACTATTCCCTACTCCCAAGCTATCTGTAGATTTGTGCGAAAATTGGCTTGAAATTAACAAGGTATAGCGCACACAGCAACAGCGGTGCCGTCTAACACGCAGCTGCAGCAGTGAGAAAATGGTGGCGACGGGGAAAATGGCTTGGTCTTATAGGGCAAGGACATGTGACATACACTGCCAATGACATATGCCCTTGCTTGTGTGAAAAAAAGCACTTTGCTCCGTGTGTGCGCTGCTGATAGGCTGACAGATTGCACCTCCCCACTGCAAATGCGGGAAAGAGAAAAAAAAATTGAGATCTTCATTGTTCCTGCAGAGATCCATCCCCTGCCCCTCCCCCCACCCCGCTGTACACTCAAACTGCGTATTAACATTAATTTTCATCATTACTGAGAAAAAATCCAGTTATGATTTTGGTGCACGAACAGTTATCGAACATAACCTCGAACAGCCGAATTTTTCTCAAATTGTTCGTGTTCGCCGAACGGCTCGAACACCGCCCAAAACAGCTCGAATTTGAGATTGGCGAACAGTTCGAGTAGAACAACGCTCATCTCTAATTAACATTAGGTGTCTGTGAAGGATAGTAATAGCAAATTAAAGGCTTGCTATTTAAAACTGTGGTTCTCTGCCAGACATAACACCTATAAGAGTGTAACAAAATCGGCCATTTCTTCCATTTTCATTCTGTTGCAGTGTGTCGGTGAATCTATTCAAACTAGGTTTCTGTGAACGATAGTATTAGCAAATTACAGGCCTTCTATTTAAAAGGGTGGTTCTCTGTCAGACATCACAGCTATAAAAGTATTCCAAAATCAGACATTTCTTCTATTTTCATTCCGTTGCAGTGTGCCGGTCAAGCTATTCACACTATGTGTATGTGAAGGATAGTATTAACAAATTACAGGCCTGCTATTTAAAACCGTGGTTCTTTGTCAGACATAACACCTATAAAAGTGTTCCAAAATCAGACATTTCTTCCATTTTCATTCCATTGCAGTGTGTCGGTCAAGCTATTCACACTAGGTGTCTATGAAGTATAGTATTAGCAAATTACAGGCCTGCTATTAAAAACCGTGGTTCTCTGTCAGGCATAACACCTATAAGAGTGATCCAAAACCATACATTTCTTCCATTTTCATTCCATTGCAGTGTGTCGGTCAAGCTATTCAAACTAGGTGTCTGTGAAGGATAGTAATAGCAAATTAAAGGCTTGCTATTTAAAACTGTGGTTCTCTGCCAGACATAACACCTATAAAAGTGTTCCAAAATCAGACATTTCTTCCATTTTGGGAAGTTCGGATTATGGAGGATTTTAGTTTTAAGTCATTTGCAGAACGGAGAGCATGTGTAGGGTGGTAGGCTGAGACAAGGGAGGAGATGTAGGGGGGTACTGAAGCATGCAGCGCTTTGTGGGTAAGCGTGATAAGTTTAAAATGAACTCTATATTGGATGGGCAACAAATGCAATGAGTGGCACAGGGAAGAGGCATCGGTGTAGCAGTTGGCGATGAATATGATCCTGGCTGCTGCTTTAAAGACGGATTGGAGAGGGGAGAGTTTAGTAAAAGGGAGACCGATTAGTAGAGAGTTGCAATAATCAAGACGAGAATGAATAAGAGCTACAGTAAGAGTTTTTGCTGAGTCAAAGGTGAGAAAAGTCCTGATTCTTGAGATGTTTTTGAGGTGTAAATAACATGAACGAGCGAGTGATTTTATGTGAGGAGTGAAAGAAAGATCTGAATCAAAAATGACCCCAAGACAGCGGGCTTGTTGCTGGGGAGCAATGGTTGAGCCACAAACGGAAATGGCAATATCGGGCACAGGTAGGTTAGTGGAGGGAGGAAAGACGAGTAGTTCAGTTTTTGACAGATTCAGTTTTAGGTAGAGGGAGGACATAATGTTAGACACAGCAGAAAGACAATCACTGGTCTTTTGTAGTAATGCAGGGGTGATGTCCGGAGCAGAGGTGTATAATTGGGTGTCATCAGCATAGAGATGGTACTGAAAACCGAATCTGCTGATTGTTTGTCCAATGGGAGCGGTGTATAAGGAGAAAAGAAGGGGGCCTAGGACTGATCCTTGAGGAACCCCGACAGTAAGGGGAAGGAGAGAGGAGGAGGAGCCGGCAAAAGACACAGAGAAGGAGCGGTCAGAGAGATAGGAGGAGAACCAGGAGAGAACAGTGTCCTTGAGGCCAATAGTGCGGAGCATAGTGAGGAGGAGCAGGTGATCCACAGTGTCGAATGCTGCAGAGAGATCCAGGAGAATCAGCAGGGAGTAGTGACCATTAGATTTAGCTGTTAGTAGATCATTAGAGACTTTAGTGAGGGCAGTTTCAGTAGAATGTAAAGAGCGGAAACCAGATTGTAAAGGGTCAAGAAGAGAGTTGTTTGAGAGATAGCGGATGAGACAGGAGAGGACCAGGCGTTCCAGGAGTTTAGAGATAAAGGGAAGATTGGAAACAGGTCTGTAGTTGGCCGTGCAGTTCTGGTCAAGGGATGGTTTTTTAAGTAATGGTTGTATGCTGGCGTGTTTAAAAGAAGAGGGAAAGATACCAGATGAGAGGGAAAGGTTGAAAATTTTAGTTAGGTGAGTGGTGACAGCTGGAGCAAGGGACTGAAGGGGATGTGAGGGAATAGGGTCACTGGTGCAGGTGGCAGGGCGAGAAGATGCAAGGAGCCTGATCACTTCATCTTCCGTGACTGGTTCGAAGTCAGAAAATGAGCAAGATACAATGTGGCAGGGGAGAGCATGCATAACATTTGGGGATTGGGAGAAAATTTACTGTCGGATATGGTCAATTTTTTCTTTGAAATAATTGGCCAGATCGTCAGCGCTGAGGTCGGTAGTCGGGGCCTGTGTTGTTTGATTGAGGAGAGAATGAAATGTGTCAAAGAGTCGTTTAGGATTATTGGAAAGTGAGATGATGAGGTTGTTAAAGTAGGTTTGTTTGGAGAGGTGAAGGGCAGAGTTATACGTTTTCAGCATAAATTTATAATGGAGGAAATCTTCGGGCAGATTTGATTTTCTCCACAGCCGTTCAGCGCACCTGGAGTACCTTTGGAGAAGACGTGTTTGAGGCATGTGCCAGGGTTGTCGCCGTCTATGCCGAATTTTCCTTTGTGTAGGAGGTGCGGCTTCATCCAGGGCGCATAGCATTATTTTGTTATAATGCTTCAAAGCAGAGTCGGGACATGAGAGGGAGGAGATTGGCGCCAATGATGATTGCAACCTTTTTATAAATTTCTGGGTGTTAATGGCACGTAAATTTCTATAATTGTGGACGGTGGGAGTGTCTTGAGTAGAGTCACAGTTCTTGACAGAGAATGAAAGAAGATTATGGTCAGAGAGTGGAAGGGGAATGTTAGTAAAGTCTTGCACTGAGCAAAGCCGGGAGAAGATCAGGTCCAATGTGTTCCCGTCCTCATGTGTAGGAGAATTAGCAAGTAGTGTTGAGCCACCCCCGTAGTGTTCGAGTTCGGTTCGGTTCGTCGAACACCCGTGTGTTCGCCGAACTGTTCGTCGAACTGTTCGTCGAACACCTTCGAACACCGTTAAAACCAATGGCAGGCAAACAAAAACACATAGAAACACATAGAAAACACCTTCAAAGGTGTCCAAAAGCTGACAAACTGCTCAGAAGACACAACTAACACATGGAAAAGTGACAAGTACATATAGTCATGCGAAAAGAAAAGAGGTGGAGGAGTAAAAGGAGGGGGAGACACAGATATAGGCATGTCATGCCCTTCTAAAATCCAAAAAGTGAGAAGCCGAGACGGCCAGTCCGCTCCTGCCCGTGCCACCTCCGTGTCGCCGGGTTTGTGCCAGAGCCGCGGTGAACCCTGACGGCCAGCCCCCCTCTCCCAATACTGGTGCCTGTCCGTTGGTGGGTCGAGAGAGCCCCCCTGTGGTGGAGGCAGCTCTAAGCTTTTTAATTTAAATTGTACCTCTAATTTGAATGAATACACTTTAAATCCATTTACAAGGATCTATTGGAGGGCAAGTCTCATGCCAGCAGCCGCGTAATTCCAGCTCCAGTAGCGTCCACTAAAGCTGCTGCAGTTAAAAAGCTTTTATAAGGATCGAGCTCGGCTGTCCACTGCAAGGCATCCTAGTGCCAGTCCCAGCCCCTATGCCTTGGGGTTCCTCCTGATGCTCTTCACTAAGTATCCCGTGGTCCCGAAGCATTTCCTTTGAAAAAATTAAGTGTCCAAACTACAGGTGGTGTAGCTTGCTTAACAGCCGGGATAATCCGCTGACTAGCAGACACTGCTACTAGGCACAAAGTATTTCCTGGGCTAGATGCAGTTAAAAATTTGTAAGTAGATACTCTCGTTGGATGCTGAGAAAGCATTCCATAGAGTCTCCTGGCACGCCATATATGATTCTCTTAAAAAGCTTGGGGTAGGGGTCTAGGGGACCCTTTTATAGCCAAAATCACGGCCCTGTATCACAATACGTCACCTAGGCTGAAGATAAATGGAACTGTAGCACCGACGGCTCGGTTGCTACAGACGTATTGCACCTCACCCAGAGGTGTGATATCTCACTCTCAGATAAGGATGGAGTGTGGATCAGGACCCGACACCTGCATGCATTACACCACATTGCCGTGGGGCAGGGCGACCAATATGCCCCTGAGATGGGCACGACAGTCCCTGTCCCTGGCTGGAGTGGGGGGAGGGAACACTGAGGAAGGGGAACCCTGCAGTGCAGGAGCAGGGAGGAAGCAGTTCCTGGGTGCATTGAGAAGGGAGTATAAAAGGTGGGCACCATCTTAGTTCAGTGCAGAGAAGTCTGAGCAGAAGTGGCAGGGAGCAGGGGCTCTGCATGAGCTCTGCTCCGGAGGCGGGCCTAGTAACAGAGGCCCAGGCCTGCAAGAGGGAGAAGGAAGGAAGAGGAGCGGAGAAGGCTCCAGGAACGAGGAATGAAGGGATCCCAGGGGTGCGGACGGGCGAGTCGCCACCGCACGCCCGAATCCACCTGCGTGGAGGGGTCAGGCCAAAGGGGGAGACCGGTCCCCGAACTAGTGGAGGCAGGAAACGACCCTCAGCTAGAAACCGGAGGCTCTGACATTTTATGTGGCGCAGCCCCTTGCTCCACCCGCTAGGAAGGCACCACATAGGGTCAGGGAAACTGGCGCCAAGTTTACCAAGAGGAGGCCCGAGGCAGCCGGACAGAAGTGTTGGTAAGAAAGGCCAGACAAAGGACACACAAAGGGGGTCCTGTGAAGCGCTCCAAAGTTATCTGGGAGTTGTCTGAGCCCCTCACCTGGTGAGCACAGTACGACGTGGGCAGCCGTTACCTGCAGACGTGGTCTGGATAATAAGAACTGTGAGTAAAGGCCCTGAACTGCATCACTGACTCCGTGTCGTTACTGCTGCTGCCCTGCACCATCACCCCCATCCTCCGCATACACTGCCCTGAGGCTATACTCCTCCCGTGGGGAGTTATGCTACGCTCTGCTGCACCCACAACACCAGCCTTAGCGGTCTGCCCTGTAGCGGCGGTTCACTCTGACCGCAATCCACGGGTGGCGTAGTCGGACATTTAAACATCAAAACCACATAAATAGTTCCGCCACTGGTTTGACCGCCCTGAGCCACGGAACCGGATCGCCGCCACGAAGACTACAACCACCAGCATCCACCAAAAAGGGTCCGGCTCCGGGTGTCCCAAGGCCCAGGGGGTGCGTCAGAACATTTTCATCACCTTTCACAATCACCAATGGGACAAGGCAGGGATGTCCTCTGTCCCCTCTCTTATACATCCTAGTGACGGAGCACCTGCTCTCATCAATTCGCCATAACCCCAATATTAGGTGGATTGAGGTGGGAGGCACCGAGTACAAGTGCTCTCTATTTACTGATGATGTCCTAGTATATATCACTTAATCACATATATCCATCCCTGCTGTTATGGCTGAAATAGATCACTTTGTTACATGGTAAAATTTTAAAATCAATGCAGCGAAGTCTGAGGCCCTCGATGTCTCCCTCCCTAAATCCATATAGGATTCCATCCAGTCCAACTTTCCCTTTGCCTGGCCCTCACAGGGTATCAAATACTTAGGAATTCCTATTCATAGAGACCTCTCCCATCTATGTTATCTTAATTTTGGGCCCTTTATTGAACAATTCCATACAGACCACGGTTGGCAAGTTAGAACTGTAAGATTCACTACGTGAACCACTGGTGTTTTGTGGAAAAGCACATGTACACCGCGTTCCAAATTATTATGCAAAAAGTGTTTAGGAGTGATAAGGGAAGAATTTGTTTGTTTGTCAGTTAAACTCATTGATGGTGATGTGTGTCAGGGCTCTTTATATCACTGTAAGCAATTGCAGACACCTGTGCTAATTAGTTTGGCAGGTGTGTCCAATGAAAGGCAAGACTACTTAAGAAGGCTCTCTCACATTATTAAGCAGCCTACATTTTCTGCCAAAATGGGAAAGAAAAAGGATGTGTCGGCTGCTGAGAAGCAACAAATTGTGGAGTGTTTAGGTCAAGGCATGACTACAATCAACATTGTGCGATGATCAGGATGAAGTGTCTTGGCAATCAAGAAGTATGTAGCTGATTCACAGTACACACGTGTGCGTGCTGATAAGGGCAAATGGAGGACTCTTTCCTACAGGCAATTACGTCAGGTTGAAAGAGCAGCGGCAAAAAAGCCTTGTCATAGCAGCAGACAAGTTTTTGAAGCTGCTTGTGCCTCCAACGTCCCCCGAACAACAAGATGCAGGGTCCTTCAGAGGTTTGCAGCTGTGCATACGCCATCCTGTCGACCTCCTCTATCCACTTCACACAAGCAGAAACGGCTCCAGTGGGCCAAACATTACATGAAGACTGATTTCAAAACTGTTTTGTTCACGGATGAGTGCCGTGCAGCGCTCGATGGTCCAGATGAATGGAGTGGAGGATGGCTGGTTGATGGACACCCCACGCAAACACGGCTACAGCGCCAACAAGGAGGAGGTGGAGTAATGTTTTGGGCTGGAATCATGGGGAGAGAGATTGTCGGCCCCTTTAGGATCCCTGAAGGCGCTAAAGATGAACTCCATAATGTATGTGGATTTTCTCAAACAGCACTTCCTGCCATGGTTCAAGAAGAAGAACCGTGTATTTCACAGCAAGATCATTTTTCTGCATGATAATGCACCATCTCATGCTGCACATAAAACATCTACATCTCTGGCTGATATGGGCATAAAAGGGGACAAACTTATGGTGTGACCCCCATGCTCCCCTGACCTCTACCCCATTCAGAACCTTTGGAGCATCATTAAAAGGAGTGTCTATGATGGCGGGAGGCAGTTCACATCTAAGCAACAGCTCTGGGAGGGTATTCTGTCCTCATGCAAAACAATTGAAGCAGAAACCATCCAAAACCTGACAAATTCAATGGACGAGAGAGTTCAGAAGCTCCTTTCGAACAAGGGGTCCTATGTGAAAATGTAACATCACCTAGAATAAAGTTTTGAGTTGAAAACTGTTTGATTTCAGTTTCTAACAACCTGCTAATGCTTATAATTTCAAAAATGACCATTTTTTTGGTCTTTATTAAAATGAAAAGGTTGATCGAAAAGTTTGGGGGATCTAAGAGTGTGGCAACCCAGTAGTCATGATTACTTCGAATTCTGACAATATGAGGGTCATGCTGCAGGTAGTGCAGCAAGAAGGCACTTATGTGTCTTGCGCATCTCGGAGCCCCAAAATTATTTTCCGGCTAGATGCAGCTAAAAATTATTTTTAATTTTAAATCTGGTGAAGCTTATTATAGATGGCCTAATAGGATCAGTGCTGCACACTGCTACAAAGCCCAAATTATTTTCCAGTCAAGATACAGATAAACATGATTAGTAATTTGAAAGCTTAAAACGGTTGGTAGGGTGATTTTAACCAATCATCAAGCTTTTACTCTCCCCAGGATGACACAGGGGTAGAAAAGTCGTTTCGGATCCATGATTTGTTCATCTTTATGAACGTGAGTCTGTCTACATTATCAGTGGAGAGCCGCGTGCGCTTATCTGTCAGCACACCACCAGCAGCGCTGAACACACGTTCAGACAGAACGCTGGCTGCGGGGCATGACAAGATCTCCAAGGCGTAAGTGGCTAGCTCCGGCCATTTATCCAGATTGGAAGCCCAAAAAGAGCAAGGGTCCAGTGACACAGTCGTGGCTTCAATGTTTACTTGGAGATACTCCTGTACCATCGTCTCTAGGCGTTGACTATGTGTCAGACTTCTTGTCTCCTGTGGCCTTGCAAAGGATGGGCTAAAAAAGTGGTGAAATGATTCCGCAAAATTGATGTTACCAGCAGATACTGTGGTTCTGTTACGGTTTGAGTGCTGAACACTTGACGGTCCCACGGTTGGCAAGTTGGAACTGTGAGATTCACTACGTGCACCACTGGTATTTTGTGGAAAAGCACATGTAAGATTCTGCAACAGTCTCTGCTGATACTCCTGCATGCGTGCATCCCTTTCTATGGCAGGAATAATTTCTGCAAATTTACTTTTGTACCGGGGATCTAACAGTGTGGCAACCCAGTAGTCAGGATTATTTCTAATTCTCACAATTCGAGGGTCATGTTGCAGGTAGTGCAGCAAGAAGGCACTCATGTGTGTTGCGCATCCAGGAGCACCAAGTCCCTGTTGTGTTGGTGGCGAGGTAACAATCATGCTTCCTTCCTCTGTCCTCTCCCCCCAACCTCGCACAACAGAAATGTGATCAAGGTCTCCCTCATCTGATGAGTCTTCCATCAGTTCGTCCTCCACTTCTTCCTGGGCTCCTGCACCTTCCTCACTAGTTTGGCTGCTACCATGCGCCCTGGTAAAATCATCTCCCCCACCCTCACATGCCTGCCTCCCTGGTGCTGCCGACCGTCTGGACCTTGCAGATGTTAGCCCTTCCGCATACAACTCCTCCTCCTCTACTTCCTCCACCTCCTCTTGTGCCACCACCTGACTCCGAATTCTGTTTAACATGTGCTCCAGCATGTAAATCACCGGAATAGTCATGCTGATAATGGCATCGTCAGCACTAAACATCTTCGTCGCCATTTCAAAACTGTGCAGAAGGGTGCATAGGTCCCTGATCTGAGACCACTCCTCCAGCGTGATTTGCCCCACCTCTGAATCTCGTTGGCCCATGCTATACGTCAGAACGTATTGCACCAGGGCTTGTCGGTGCTGCCACAGTCGCTGCAACATGTGCAGAGTTGAATTCCACCGGGTAGGCACATCGCATTTTAGCCGGTGAAGTGGCAGGCCCAACGACTTCTGTAGAGATGTAAGTCGCTGAGCTGCGGGATGCGAACGGCGGAAGTGAGCACACAGCGACCATGCCCTCTGCAGAAGGCCATCTAGTCTGGGATAGTGGGCTAAAAATTGCTGGACAACCAGGTTCAACACGTGAGCCATACATGGCACGTGTGTGACATTGCCCCGGCGAAGGGCCGCACCCAGGTTTGCAGCATTGTCGCACACGGCCTTCCCTGGTTTCAGGTCCAGTGGAGACAACCATTCATGAAATTGGTTCTCCAGAGCTGACCACAACTCCTCAGCTGTGTGACTCACATTTCCCAGACATTTCAATGTAAAAACCGCCTGATGACGTTGAGCCCTACTGCCAGCATAGTAAGGAGGTGTGCAGGATCCCTTCTGCGCAGTTAGAAAGCTTGTGGCATGACCAGACAGGCTTTGGGTGCAGGTGGAAGACCGAGAGGAGGTTGAGGAGGCAGAAGCAGTGGAGGAACTTTGACATAAAGAGGATTGACGCACAACTCGTGGGGACGGCAAGACTTGGACAGCAGCCCCTTGTCCTGCTGTCACCATAGTTACCCAGTGCCCAGTCAGCGACATGTAACGCCCCTGTCCATGCCTACTCGTCCAAGTGTCTGTGGTGAAATGCACCCTGTCACACACAGAGTTTCTCAAAGAAGCGGTGATGTTGTGTGCGACATGCTGGTGGAGCGCAGGCACACCTTTCTTTGAGAAGTAGTGCCGACTGGGCATCTGGTACTGGGGCACTGCGACGGACATAAGGTCTCGAAAATCCTCTGTGTCCACCAGGCGGAAAGGCAGCATTTCTGTAGCCAAGAGCTTGCAGATGGTGAAATTCAACCTCTTAGCTTTCTCATGGCTAGGAGGAAATGGTCTTTTACTTGTCCACATCTGAGGGACCGAGGGCTGGCTATTGTGCTTAGACGGGGTTGATAAGGGTGTCCCCGGCAAACTGCCGGTCTGTGAGGAAGATGCAGGCGGACATGTTAGGTTGCCTTGATCCAAAGGTGGTGCTATCGATGTCGGACAGCGCTCAAGACCAGCTGGTGTTACCACCTCCAAAGAAAATGATGACCTGCCAATCACGCTGGCTGTTGCGGGTAAAGAGGTGGCAGGTCTGCGCCCAAAACAGGTGTGACTGCTGTCCCCCCAGTCACAGAGGATGAAGAGGCCGCGGATGCACAAGATATGGCAGACGGTGGTTGGCCCGGCCGGCTAGACCGCATTGTAGCACACTGAGCTTCCCACTGCAACTTATGCTTCATGTCCATGTGCCGGTTCATGCATGAAGTACTCAAACTATGTATTTTTTGGCCTCTACTTAGCTTTTGCTGACAAATGTTACAGATAACACGAGTTGGGTCATCTTTATCGATCTGAAAAAATGCCCAGGCTATGCAAGGCTTAGCACCCATGCGACCTGAAGAGCCACCACGACTTGTGGTGAGAGGCAGAGTTGTGTTTGAGGATGCAGTTGTTGACGTGCTTCCAGTACTACGTCTCTGTCCAGGAAGGCGCAACCTGACCTCGTCGTCACTAGCATCTTCCTCCACCTCCTCTGCTGACCTCATCTCTTGGCTGACTGTGGGTTGACAGTAAGTGGGATCTCCGACCTCATCATCATCACCCTGTGCGTTATCACACCCGTCGTCCTCAGAGCCAACCTGTTCCTGCCCTGACAAAAAACTAAAGTTGTCGCTCCAATCAGGTATTTGAGTCTTATCATCATCTTCCTCATTGTCTCCACCAACAGGAGTTACAGTTTGGGAATGAGGGTCTACATTATGGTCAGAACCTTCTGCGTCTGGTCCTGGATCCGACTCATAAAGATTCTGGGCATCAGTGCAGATCATTTCCTCGTCTGGATTCACAGAAGCGCTGGAGTCGACCTCTGATTCCCAGGCTATAGTATGAGTAAACAGCTCTGCAGACTCAACCATCTGTTCTATCTCATACTCAGACGGGCAGCTGGAGATTTGGGAGCTGTGAGGAAGCAAGTGCGATTTGGGTGACACCTTTGAGGACTGGAGTATTTGTGATGTTGAAGTTGATGTGGAGGAGAGCCCACTTAAAGGAGCACTTGATATCCGTTGAAGCACCTGCTGTTTTTGTGCCTCATCTGGAATTTGTAGCGATTGGCGTGGCCGTAAGAAAGGGATCTTATCACATTGTCCGCTAAAAGAAGTAGACATTTTAGTTTGGCTGGAAGATGGTCTTTCTTCTGCACCTACCCCACGGACACAACCTTTTTTCCCCTTCCCAACACGCCTATTCCCCTTTCCACCAGCAGCAGGCCTTTTTCCACTCATTTTGGTGGTTAACTAATTCACAACTCTGGAGTTGTTTGCACAAAAAAACAATGGATGGTAACCGAGCAGAGCTAAGTGGCCAAACTGTGGTATTAGGCCAAAACTATTGGCTGGGTTAGATGCAGAAAAAAATTATTTTTAATTTGCAACCTGATGGAGGTCAGTATAGATGGACTAATAGACCAAGTCCCACACACCGCTAGAAGCCCAAATATTTTTTCAGAGCTAGATGCAGAAATTTTTTTTATTCAATTTGCAACCTGATGGAGGTCAGTATAGATGGACTAATAGACCAAGTCCCACACACTGCTAGAAGCCCAAATATTTTTTCAGAGCTAGATGCAGAAAAAAATTATTTTTAATTTGCAACCTGATGGAGGTCTGTATAGATGGACTAATAGACCAAGTCCCACACACCGCTAGAAGCCCAAATATTTTTTCAGAGCTAGATGCAGAAAAAAATTATTTTTAATTTGCAACCTGATGGAGGTCAGTATAGATGGACTAATAGACCAAGTCCCACACACCGCTAGAAGCCCAAATATTTTTTCAGAGCTAGATGCAGAAAAAAATTATATTCAATTTGCAACCTGCTGGAGGTCAGTATAGAAGGACTAATAGAACAAGTCCCACACACTGCTAGAAGCCCAAATATTTTTTCAGAGCTAAATGAAGAAAAAAATTATTTTTAATTTGCAACCTGATGGAGGTCAGTATAGATGGACTAATAGACCAAGTCCCACACACTGCTAGAAGCCCAAATATTTTTTCAGAGCTAGATGCAGAAAAAAATTATTTTTAATTTGCAACCTGATGGAGGTCAGTATAGATGGACTAATAGACCAAGTCCCACACACCGCTAGAAGCCCAAATATTTTTTCAGAGCTAGATGCAGAAATTTTTTTTATTCAATTTGCAACCTGATGGAGGTCAGTATACATGGACTAATAGACCAAGTCCCACACACTGCTAGAAGCCCAAATATTTTTTCAGAGCTAGATGCAGAAAAAAAATATTTTTAATTTGCAACCTGATGGAGGTCAGTATAGATGGACTAATAGAACAAGTCCCACACGCTGCTAGAAGCCCAAATATTTTTTCAGAGATAAATGAAGAAAAAAATTATTTTTAATTTGCAACCTGATGGAGGTCAGTATAGATGGACTAATAGATCAAGTCCCACACACTGCTAGAAGCCCAAATATTTTTTCAGAGCTAGATGCAGAAAAAAATTATTTTTAATTTGCAACCTGATGGAGGTCAGTATAGATGGACTAATAGACCAAGTCCCACACACCGCTAGAAGCCCAAATATTTTTTCAGAGCTAGATGCAGAAAAAAATTATATTCAGTTTGCAACCTGATGGAGGTCAGTATAGATGGACTAATAGAATGATGCTATGCCCAAAAGATTTTACTTCACTAGGTGCAGTAAAAAAATTGGTATTCTATACACAGGTGGTATATCTTGCAACACAGATAGGCTACTCCACTGACTAACACACTCTGCAATAGGCCAAAAAGGATTAGCTTTGCTAGATTCAGCCAAATGCTGTGAAAAAAACTTGCACAGCACTGGCACAGACCTGCCTGGCAAAAACTGATAGGAACTGATGTAACCTAGTCCTGAAAAGGACTCCAATTACAATTAGTCTTTACTCCCACAATCTATCTATTTAAGAGCACAGACCTGCCTGATAAAAGTCGTAGGAAATGCTGTAACCTAGTCCTTAAAAGGACTGCAATCGCAACTATTCCCTACTCCCAAGCTATCTGTAGATTTGTGCGAAAATTGGCTTGAAATTAACAAGGTATAGCGCACACAGCAACAGCGGTGCCGTCTAACACGCAGCTGCAGCAGTGAGAAAATGGTGGCGACGGGGAAAATGGCTTGGTCTTATAGGGCAAGGACATGTGACATACACTGCCAATGACACATGCCCTTGCTTGTGTGAAAAAAAGCACTTCGCTCCGTGTGTGCGCTGCTGATAGGCTGACAGATTGCACCTCCCCACTGCAAATGCGGGAAAGAGAAAAAAAAATGGAGATCTTCATTGTTCCTGCAGAGATCCATCCCCTGCCCCTCCCCCCGCCCCGCTGTACACTCAAACTGCGTATTAACATTAATTTTCATCATTACTGAGAAAAAATCCAGTTATGATTTTGGTGCACGAACAGTTATCGAACATAACCTCGAACAGCCGAATTTTTCTCAAATTGTTCGTGTTCGCCGACCGGCTCGAACACCGCCCAAAACAGCTCGAATTTGAGATTGGCGAACAGTTCGAGTAGAACAACGCTCATCTCTATTAGCAAGCTGTGAAAGGCTGAAGGAGGAGGTTAGTGATAAAAGATGTGTGGCAGATGGGGAAAGAGGATCGCCAATTGGTATGTTAAAATCGCCCATGATTATCGTGGGGATGTCGCAGGATAGAAAATTTGGTAGCCAGGCAGCAAAGTGATCCAGGAATTGACGGGGGGGACCTGGAGGGCGATAGACAACCGCCACTCGCAGGGAGAAGGGCTGGTAGAATCTGACTGTGTGGGCCTCAAAAGATGGGAAGATAAGGGAGGGTACAGGGGGGATAACCTGAAAAGTACATTTTGTTGAAAGAAGCAGAACAACACCTCCCCCTGATCTGTTGTCAGGTCGCGTGGTATGAGAGAAAATGTAGGCCACCATAGGAGAGAGCTGCAGCGGCGGTGGTGTCCGATTGCTGGATCCAGGTTTCAGTGAATGATTGTAGCAGCCAGAATATAAATGGCACAAATACAAATGTTGAATACTGTTGGCCAAAAACATGACCTGGAAGGAAGTTTGTTTGTTTGTCTTGCATGTCTTACCTGTCTCCTGCCCTGTCCAACTGCCATTTTCTAACTGCCAGGGCACTTTGATAAATTATGGCACTTGGATAAAGTATGCATAAATGCTATATGCATAAATGCCCCCGCAATGCAGTGTGTCGGTCAAGCTATTCACACTATTTGTCTGTGAAGGAAAGTATTAGCAAATTACAGGCCTGCCATTTAAAACCGTGGTTTTCTGTCAGACATAAAACCTATAAAAGTGTTCCAAAATCAGAAATTACTTCTATTTTCATTCTGTTGCAATGTGTCGGTCAAGCTATTCACACTAGGTGTTTGTGAAGAATGGTATTAACAAATTACAGGCCTACTATTTAAAACCATGTTTTTTGTCAGACATAATACCTATAAAAGTGTTCCAAAATCAGACATTTCTTCCATTTTCACTCCGTTGCAGTGTGTCCGGTAAGCTACTCACACTTGGTGTATATGAAGGATAGTATTAACAAATTACAGGCCTGCTATGTAAAACCGTGGTCCTCTGTCAGACATAACACCTAAAAGAGTGTTCCAAAATCAGCCATTTCTTACATTTTCATTCTGTTGCAGTGTGTCGGTCAAACTATTCACACTAGGTGTCTGTGAAGAATAGTATTAGCAAATTATAGGCCTGCTATTTAAAACTGTGGTTCTCTGTCAGACATAACACCTTTAAAAGTGTTCCAATATCAGACATTTCTTCCATTTTCATTCCTTTGCAGTGTGTCGGTCAAGCTATTCACACTAATTGTCTGTGAAGGATAGTATTAGCAAATTAAAGGCCTGCTATTTAAATCCATGGTTTTCTGTCAGACATAACACCCATAAAAGTGATCCAAAATCAGCCCTTTCTTTCATTTTCATTCTGTTGCAGTGTGTCGGTCAAGCTATTCACACTAGGTGTCTATGAAGAATAGTATTAGCAAATTACAGGCCTGTTATTTAAAAACGTGTTTCTCTGTCAGACATAACACCTATAAGAGTGTTCCAAAATCATACATTTCTTCCATTTTCATTCCGTTGCAGTGTGTCAGTCAAGCTATTCACACTAGTTGTCTGTGAAGGATAGTATTAGCAAATTACAGGCCTGAAATTTAAAACCATGGTTCTCTGTCAGACATAACACCTTTAAGAGGGTTCCATAATCAGACATTTCTACCATTTTTATTTTGTTGCAGTGTGTGTCGGTCAAACTTTTCACACTAGGTGTCTGTGAAGAGTAGTATTACCAAATTACAGGCCTGTTATTTAAAACCGTGGTTCCCTGTCAGACATAACACCTATAAGAGTATTACAAAAGCAGCCATTTCTTCCATTTTCATTCTGTTGCAGTGTGTGTCGGTCAAGCTGTTCACACTAGGTGTCTGTGAAGGATAGTATTAGCAAATTACAGGCCTGCTATTAAAAACCGTGGTTCTCTGTCAGACATAACACCTATAAGAGTGTTCCAAAATCATACATTTCTTCCATTTTTATTCCGATGCAGTGTGTGGGTCAAGCTATTCACTCTAGGTGTCTGTGAAGGATAGTATTAGCAAATTACAGGCCTGCTATGTAAAGCCGCGGTTTTCTGTCAGACATAACACCTATAAAAGTGTTCCAAAATCAGACATTTCTTCCATTTTCTCTCCGTTGCAATGTGTTGGTCAATCTATTCACACTAGGTGCATGTGAAGGATAGTATTAACAAATTACAGGCCTGCTATTTAAAACCTTGGTTCTCTGTTAGACATAACACCTTTAAGAGTGTTCCAAAATCAGCCATATCTACCATTTTCATTCTGTTGCAGTGTGTCGGTCAAGCTATTCACACTAGGTTTCTGTGAAGGATAGTATTAGCAAATTACTGGCCTGCTATTTAAAACCATGTTTTTTTGTCAGACATAACACCTATAAAAGTGTTCCAAAATCATACATTTCTTCCATTTTCTCTCCGTTGCAATGTGTCGGTCAATCTATTCACACTAGGTGTATGTGAAGGATAGTATTAACAAATTACAGGCCTGCTATTTAAAACCGTGGTTCTCTTTCAGACATAACACCTTTAAGAGTGTTCCAAAATCAGACGTTTCTTCCATTTTCATTTCGTTGCAGTGTGTCGGTCAAGCTATTCACGCTAGGACTCTGTAAAGAATAGTATTACCAAATTACAGGCATTGTTATTTAGACCCGAGGATCTCTGTCAGGCATAACACCTTTAAGAGTGTTCCAAAATCAGACATTTCTTCCATTTTCATTTCAATGCAGTGTGTCAGTCAAGCTATTCACACTAGGTGTCTGTGAAGGATAGTATTAGCAAATTACAGGCCTGCTATTTAAAACCGTGGTTCTCTGTCAGACATAACACCTTTAAGAGTGTTCCAAAATCAGACATTTCTTCCATTCTCATTCCGTTGCAGTGTGTTGTTCAAGCTATTCACACTATGTGTCTGTGATGGATAGTATTAGCAAACTACAGGCCTGCTATTTAAAACTGTGGTTCCCTGTCAGACATAACACCTTTAAGAGTGTTCCAAAATCAAACATTTCTTCCATTTTCATTTCATTGCAGTGTGTCGGTAAAGCTATTCACACTAGGTGTCTGTGAAAAATAGTATTAACAAATTACAGCCCGCTATTTAAAACCTTGATTCTCTGTCATACATAACTCCTATAAGAGTGTTCAAAAATCATACATTTCTTCCATTTTCATTCTGTTGGAGTGTGTCGGTCAAGCTATTCACACTAGGTGTCTGTGAAGGATATTAGGAAGTGATGAAAAGGTAGTTATCCAGCAACTCGTGAAAGGGACTTAAAAAATAGCCTTTATTTTGAAAAAATTAAAACCATGAGACCATGGTGCAAATAAAAGCATACAGAGGCTTACGCGTTTCGTATACGTAGATCCTTATTCAGAGCATAATACAATGTTGACATGGAAAAACTTTTAAGGCATATGGAGAAAGTAGCCGCCCACCGACATCACGTGTTCAGAAGCTCAATTACAACACATGAGTCCAGAGTCTCAGAAAACTCAGTTTTAACCCTAAATGAACTGACTATTTCTATTTTAAAGGGGGAAAAAAAAATTTGGAAAGTTGCCAAACAATTACAAACTCCATAAATATAACTTGTTAAGTATAACTCACATAATATCAACCTAGAAACATATACAGTACAGACCAAAAGTTTGGACACACCTTCTCATTTAAAGATTTTTCTGTATTTTCATGACTATGAAAATTGTACATTCATACTGAAGGCATCAAAACTATGAATTAACACATGTGGAATTATATACTTAACAAAAAAGTGTGAAACAACTGAAAATATGTCTTATATTCTAGGTTCTTCAAAGTAGCTACCTTTTGCTTTGATGACTGCTTTGCACACTCTTGGCATTCTCTTGATGAGCTTCAAGAGGTAGTCACCGGAAATGGTCTTCCAACAATCTTGAAGGAGTTCCCAGAGATGCTTAGCACTTGTTGGCCCTTTTGCCTTCACTCTGCGGTCCAGCTCACCCCAAACCATCTCAATTGGCAGGGATGGTGAGAATTTGGCCCCCATGGAACATCCCTGGCACTGTACATAAAACTGATGGGAAAACTTGAAGTAATTATTTTGAAGCAAGAAAAGAGTAACATCAAGAATGTATTCCTTCATTTCATCAGAGTAATTAGAATTCATATTTAGTTGTTCCGTTTATGCTTGAATGGCCAAACTGTGCGGAATGCAGGAATAATAAGTTCTGACATCACAGGTCATCCAGGTTAGATCCTCACTGCATTTCACATCATTCATGATGGTTAGAACATGCTTACTGTCCCTCAAATAACTGGGTGATATCACTACCAATGGTTGTAACCTATCATCCAACCATGAACCCAATCTCTCCAACAGTGAACTTATACCTGAGATTATAGGTCTTAGAGGGGGTGGAAACTGGTCCTTGTGCGTTTTTGGTAAAGCATGAAAAATCGGTATTCTTGGATTACTAGGTTGTAAATAATCCTTTTGCTTTAAACTCAGGATACCCAGGTCCACCCCTTCTTGTAAGATCTTATCCAATTTTTCTCCTATAATCTGTGTGGGATCATAACTCATCTTACGGTATGACTGCTCATCAATCACAATTTTATTTACCTCTCTAGCATAAAGCTCTTTATCCAATACTACTACTGACCCCCCTTTGTCAGAATTCTTCACTATAATATTGGGATTATTTTTGATGTTATTTAAAGCTCTTCTTTCCCCACTTGTTAGATTATCCTTATCTGTTTTTTTAGAATTGATTTGTTTTAAATCATTTTCTACCATTAACTGAAAATCATCCATGATGGGAACTCTCGACTGTATGGGATAAAAATCCTCATTAGATATTCTAGAAAAAAACATGCCATCATTCACAAGGTTTTCTTTCATGTCATTATCTGACAGGGTATTCAGTTGTATAATGGAAAACTGTTCCTGAAAGGAAAGTCCTTTATAAATATTCTCCGGTAGCAAAATATCATTAATATCAGTTATTTCCTGATCCTGATTATAGAAAGGTTTTTTAATAGTGAGTCTCCTTATAAATTTGTTCACATCCAAAATCGTGGAAAAAAAGTCCCCATTATTTTCCATAACAAAATTCAGTCCTTTTTCCAAAACATCTAAATCATTCTTAGTAAGGATATTGGCAGATAAATTTAAAACCGTTAATTGATTTATTTCCGAAATCTGGTGCCGTAATTGTGTCTCCTGTCTCTTATGTTTGTGCTTGCGCCCCGATTTTCTAATAGGTCTCTGTTTTGATCCTGATTTCGATGCTGATTTAGATGCTGATTTTCGATCCTGGTTTTGATCCTGATTTAAAACAGTCCCATTTTTTGATGTGCCAGACCTTTCACTGGATATTATAAAGCCCACTTCATCACTGCCTTCTGCTTCTCCTTCTGTAGATTCATATTCAGAGGAGCTGAAGGTAACCCTACGTATTTCCTCAATCACAGGAAATCTATTACCACCAGGGATTTTCAAGATAGACTTAGGCTTTTTCGGACTTTTCAAATTTCTATTCGGTCTGTGCAGAGGTCGCCAATCATATACATGGCCTATTTCGTAATCTTTACAATCACGGTTATATTTTTTCTGTTTATTCTCAGCTATGGAATCCTCTAGTGCTTTAAACCTCTCCATTATGTCAGATCTCATTTTTTTATACTCTTCATTTTCCACATGTTCGGTCATAGAGTTCTCAATTTCTTTTATTCTGAGATCTAATTCTTTGACCTTTCTCCGCTCATAATGGATCAGCAAGTCCATTAATTTCAAAGAACAGCCTGTTAATATATCATTCCATTCTTTTTGGAATTTTTCATCAAACTGGATGGTTAATTGTTTCTTTATCCTTAATCCATGAGGGATCATAAGGTTTTCCACATAATTCTCAAACATTGTATGGTCCCACCACGTTTTGAGGCGTGCA
Organism: Phyllobates terribilis; assembly: GCF_046119375.1. NCBI lineage: Eukaryota > Metazoa > Chordata > Amphibia > Anura > Dendrobatidae > Phyllobates > Phyllobates terribilis. The sequence continues at coordinate 797,640,745 of NW_027362761.1, forward strand.
GGCAAATATTTCTCAAGTTGGTTCATGCTCTGTCTTATTCCCTCATGACCATCATTATTGGTGGCTGGTTTGTCCACAGAAATGATAGAAGCAACTCTGTCCAGTCTCGCTTTATCATGGAGACTCAAAAAGGTGGTATCCTTAAAAATAGTTTCCATTTTCTCCAAAGTTTGTTTATAATCATAGACGAGAAGGAACCAAAGAGAATGAAGCAAATACTAACATCTCTTATGAGCAGCTGGCATGTTCAAATTTATAGGGGTATATCGCAATGAGCTTTTCCTCCCTATATCATTGATGTTACACCAGGGAGCACGAAAAAATGTTCAGACGGTCAGTACTAATTAATGTAGAAAAAAATATATTTCAGCTCACCTAGGTCAGCCTGCTCGGTCCACTTTCTCATGAGGCACGGTGCTCGGATTGTAAAGATCCCCATCTGGGAGACATTAGGCAGTGATGAAAAGGTAGTTATCCAGCAACTCGTGAAAGTGACTTAAAAAATAGCCTTTATTTTGAAAAAATTAAAACCATGAGACCATGGTGCAAATAGAAGCGTACAGAGGCTTAAGTGTTTCGGATACGTAGATCCTTATTCATAGCATAATACAATGTTGAAATGGAAAAACTTTTAAGGCATATGGAGAAAGTAGCTGCCCACCGACATCACCTGTTCAGAAGCTCAATTACACGAGTCCAGAGTCTCAGAAACGCGTAAGCCTCTGTATGCTTTTATTTGCACCATGGTCTCATGGTTTTAATTTTTTCAAAATAAAGGGTATTTTTTAAGTCACTTTCACGAGTTGCTGGATAACTACCTTTTCATCACTGCCTAATGTCTCCCAGACGGGGATCTTTACAATCCGAGCACCGTGCCTCATGAGAAAGTGGACCGAGCAGGCTGACCCAGGTGAGCTGAAATATATATTTTTTTCTACATGTCTGTGAAGGATAGTATTAGCAAATTACAGACCTGCTATTTAAAACCGTGGTTCTCTGTCAGACATAACACCTTTAAGAGTGTTCCAAAATCAGACATTTCTTCCATTTTCATTCTGTTGCAGTGTGTCGGTCAAGCTATTCAAACTAGGTGTCTGTGAAGGATAGTATTAGCAAATTACAGGCCTGCTATTTAAAATTGTGTTTCTCTGTCAGACGTATCACATATAACTGTGCTCCAAAATCAGCCATTTCTTGTGAACGTGCAAAATATTGCCCTCCATTAAAAATGGGCAAGGTGCGTGGCAAGTGACGGGGAAGTGGACGTGATGGTGCATGCAGAGGCCAAGGCCGAAGACGTGGCCGTGGGCAAGCTGTAATTGTGCCACAACAAACACCCACATCTTGTCGCTCGACCTTCCTGTCCCAATTACTAGGGGACCATTGAACTCCACTATTGAACACAGAGCAGTGTCAAAAGGTTGTTAGTTGGATAGCAGATAATTCTTCCAGTAACTTAGCCACCACCACCACCCTGTCTTCCACATGGTCAAGTCTCAGTAGCTGTGAGTCTGGACTGCATATTCCTCACCCTGATCCTCCTTCCTCCCACCATGCCGAGTGCCCAGAGACAACTGATCCCAAACTTGGACACTCAGAAGAGCTGTTCACTTTTCCATTTTTAGATTCGGGTCTCTCGCCAGGCCAGCTTTAAGGGAGTCAAGAGGAGATCGCGTGTAGCGATACCCAAATATTGGAGCAGCCACGGTCACGACGGTGGGAAAGTGCAATTACTGTCACAAGAGATGGATGATGATGATGAGACACAATTGCCAGAAAGTAAGGAGGAGGACCAGGGTGCGGAAGTGGAAGACGAGGTGGTGGATGATATAGTAAATGACCCATCCTGGCAGAGGGACATACAGAGCGAGGATAGCTGCACACTGGGTGAGGGAGGCATAGCACCACAACAGGCAGGAAGAAGCAGTGTGGTGGCCGCAGACACAAGGCAGGAAAGCATTCATCGTAACGGCACCACGACGGAAGTTGCCAGTACAACTGTTAGGTCTTCCCGAGTTAGGTTATTTTTTAAAGACTCTGCCGGTAACCCCAAAAAGGCCATTTGCACCACTTGCCAGGCCAGCATCAGCAGGGGTAGCAAAACTAGCAGCCTGACCACCACCAGCATGATCAGGCACATGGCAGTAAAGCACCTGACTAAGTGGGCCGAACCCCAGGGTCCAGCAACAGTGTCTACAGGTGACACCACTGCTTGTTTCGCTGTTGTGTGTGCATGCAAATCCCCTGTCCATGGCACTTGCCAAGATGCCTCCTGTCCTGCATCTGTCGTTGAACACTCTCAACTAACACCATCAGCAAGCACGTCCATGTCCTTGTCCGAGCGCAGCGGTCAATTGTCGCCACCCCAGTCTTTGGAACACAAGTGCAATTACGCAGCCAACACCCCCAAGGCCACATTACTAAGTGCACACATTTCGCAAATGCTTGCACCCGAAATGTTGCCTTTTAGGCTTGTGGAAATGGAAGCTTTCTGCAACCTGATGGCAGTGGCCGTCCCTGAGTACTCGGTCCTCAGCCACCACTATTTCTCCCAGTGTGCTGTCCCCGCATTACACGAGCACGTGTCCCACAACATTAGACGTGCCCTCAACAACGCAGATACTAGGAAAGTCCACCTAACCACGGACACATGGACAAGTGCTTGTAGGCAGGGACGGTACATCTCACTGACAGCACACTGGGTTAATATAGTGGAAGACAGGACCCAGTTGGACCTTGGGACAGAACACGTCCTCCAGACGCCGAGGATTGAGGGCCCTGGGTCAATCAGGGTTGCACCCACATTCTACAGCTCCTGCACCTCCTCCTCCTTTTCAGCCTCCATCTCCGAAATGATCACATCAGTCACAAGCTGGAAGCACTGCAGCACTGCCTCGGCAAAGCGGCAGCAGGCTGTGTTGAAGCTAATAATCTTAGGTGACAAACCGCACAACGCTGAAGAGTTGTGGACAGCTCTGAAAGAGCAGGCAGATCTGTGGCTGACACCGCTGACTCTAAAGCCAAGCATGGTCATGTGTGATAATGGCTGGAACCTGGTGGAGGCTCTGAGGCGAGGCGAGCTCACACACGTACCATGCCTGGCCCATGTGCTTAACCTTGTGGTTCAGCGGTTTCTCAAAACCTACCCAGATCTGTCGGATCTGCTTGGCAAAGTACGCTGCCTGTGTGCCCATTTTAGAAAGTCAGCTACAGCTTAAGCCGCCCTTGCCGTGCTTCAGCAGTGCTTGCAGCTTCCAGCTCACCAACTGATCTGCGATGTCCTCACACGTTAGAACTCTACACTGCAGATGTTGGGAAGGATTTGTGAGCAGAAGAGGGCAGTGTTATGTTCTGCTACCAGAGCTAAGGAAAGAGAGGAGATCTGTCCCTACGATAGAACTCAGCTTTATCCCTACGATGTAACAGGGGACCTGATCCTGCGATCAGACCTGCTAAAGTCCTAAGCTAGTCTGTACGGAGACCTATAGATGTGGGGAAGGAATCCCTACAAGTACTAAGGACTGGGAGGAAAATGGGACACCTCCTAACAGAAATAGTAGCAGACAGACAAACAAACAAAATATATAGAACACTGAGGTCCGTAGACCAAGCAAATTAACAGAGTTAGATACAGAGCACAGGCTAGCTAGAAAGTAGTTATACAATGAAGTCCAGCAAAGCCAGAAGGGCGGAGCAGGATTAAATAGGCCAACAAGGTCATGTGACCAGCAAAGGAAAAAACCTAAGAGCAAGGTTCTAACAGTACCCCCCCTTCTAAGAGGATCCTCCGGATCCCCTAGGACCAGGCTTATCAGGAAATCTCCTGTGAAACGCTCTGATAAGTCTGGACGCGGAAACATCATCTGACCTCACCCAAGAGTTATCCTCGGGTCCGAAACCTTTCCAAGCCACAAGATACTGCAAACTACCTCTATACCGTCTAGAGTTAAGGATGCGAGAAATTTCATATTCCCCGTCCTCCACCACCGGAGGAACAGAGGCAGAGGCGTCACCATCCGACACAACAGCTTTTTTTAACAGAGAGACATGAAATACCGGATTAATTCTCCAGGAGGTAGGAACCTCCAACCTAACAGCAGATTGGTTGACAACCTGAAGCACCTTAAAGGGCCCTACAAACTTGGGACCCAATTTCTTAGAAGGAATCCTCAACCGCAGATTCCTAGAGGACAACCAAACCATGTCACCAACAGCGAACAAAACCTCCTGTCGTTTCCTATCAAAGTAGTCTTTAGATTTTCTGTTGGCCTCCTGAAGATTACCACGCACATCCGTCCAAACTCTCTCCAAATCACCGGAAAAATTCTCCTCCTCAGGCACGGCAGATCCCAACTTGGAGAACGACCCAAACGACGGATGTCTCCCAGAACAACAAAAAAAAGGCGAACAACCAGCAGAAGAAGATGTATGATTGTTCAGAGCAAATTCAGCAAGTGGCAGAAACTCAGACCACCCCTCTTGATTGTCTGCCACAAAACAACGCAAGAACTGCTCAACATCCTGGTTTTTCCTTTCTGTCTGGCCATTAGATTCATGATGATATCCGGACGAGAACGACAAATGAACTCCCAACCTGTCACAAAAGGCACGCCAAAAACGAGCCACGAACTGAGGACCCCTATCAGAAACAATGTCAGTAGGAACGCCATGAAGTCTGACAATTTCCTTGACAAAGGCCTTAGCGAGAGTTTTAGCGCAGGGCAGTTTGACGAAGGGAACCAAGTGACACATCTTGCTAAAACGGTCCACGACCACCCAGATGACAGTAAAACCCTCAGAGGGGGGAAGGTCAGTTATAAAGTCCATAGCCAAATGTGTCCAAGGAGCACTGGGAACCTCCAAAGGACAAAGCAACCCCGCAGCAGGAGTATGTGAGGACTTAGATCTAGCACATATAGTACATTGACGCACCCACTTAATGACTTCCTTCTGCCATCCAGGCCACCAAAAACTGCGACCCACCAGTCTCTTGGTCTCAGAGATTCCGGGATGACCTGCCAACCGAGATTCGTGACACTCAACAAACAAATCTCTCCTAAAGGTCCCAGGCACAAACAACCTCCCATGAGGAGTGTTAGATGGGGCATTCTCCTGTGCTTTAAGAATCTCATCTTCCAAAACGGAGTCCAAAGCAGCTATCACAACACCTTCTTGTAAAATGTTCTCCTCTTTCTCAGCACCGACTATGGGAGAAAAACTGCGAGACAAGGCATCCGCCTTAACATTCTTAGTACCAGGGATGTAAGTAACGGAGAAATTAAACCGCGAGAAAAACAGTGCCCACCTAGCCTGACGGGCATTCAGGCGCTTGGCAGCATCAAGATAAATCAGATTTTTATGATCCGTAAGAACCTGAACGGGAAATTCCGCACCTTCCAAGAAGTGGCGCCAGTGTTCAAATGCGAGTTTAATAGGCAATAATTCCCGATTACCAATATCGTAATTCAGTTCAGTCTCCGAAAATTTTTTTGAAAAAAAGGCACAGGGATGTAATCCATCCCCGTTATCCTGAGACAATACTGCGCCAACCCCCACAGAGGAAGCATCAACCTCAACCAAAAACGGCTTAGTCACATCAGGCTGCATAAGGATGGGAGCAGAGGTGAACCTCTCCTTGAGATACACAAAAGCTTCAATGGCCTCAGAAGACCACTGAACCGCATCAGCACCTTTCCTGGTGAGATCGGTCAGAGGTTTGACAATACTAGAAAATTTTTTTATGAATTTTCTGTAATAATTTGCGAAACCTAAAAACCTCTGTATCGATTTCAAACCAATAGGCCTAGGCCATTCCTGTACAGCTTGAACTTTAACCGGGTCCATCTCAAAACCTTCGCTGGAGATAATGTAACCCAAAAAACTAATTCTCTGTACAGCGAACTCACATTTCTCCAGCTTAGCAAAAAGCGAATTGTCCATTAACAACTGTAATACCTCACGTACGCTCCGCCAATGAGACTCCAGATCCGGCGAATAAATCAAAATGTCATCCAAATACACAACCACATTTTTGCCGATCAAAGGTCTAAGGATGTCATTAATAAGATTCTGAAAAAATGCAGGAGCATTAGTAAGACCAAAAGGCATAACCAGATTCTCAAAATGACCCACAGGAGTGTTAAAAGCAGTCTTCCATTTGTCACCCTCCTTCATGCGCAACAGATTGTATGCCCCCTTAAGGTCAATTTTAGAGAACCACTTGGCCCCCATTAACTGGTTAAACAGATCAGGAATCAATGGCAGTGGGTAAGGATTGCGTACAGTAATTTTGTTAATCTCACGAAAATCCAGACAAGGACGTAAACCGCCGTACTTTTTTTTTTACAAAAAAAAAATCCAACCGCCACAGGAGACTTAGAGGGCCTAATGTGACCGGCGGCCAAACTTGTCTGTATGTATTCCTCCAAAGCTTTCCTCTCAGGAATAGTAAGGTTAAATAAACGACTTTTAGGAAGAGTCGCTCCAGGGACAAATTCAATAGAACAATCATAGTATCTATGGGGAGGCAAAACCTGCGATTCCTTCTCAGAAAAAACTCTCCAAAAATCCTGAATAGGAACAGGCAATTCTCCCCTATCCAAAGCTGCAATACGCCCGTTACAACACTTGTCATAACATTTATGGCTCCAGGATTTAATTTCACTGGTAGACCAATCCAGTACAGGATTGTGAAATTTTAACCAGGGCAATCCCAATATTACTGGAGAAGGCAAGTTATTCAAAACTACCAAATCCAATTTCTCATGGTGAACACCATTAATAGTGAGAGGAAATTCACAGACCTTGAGAGTAATATTCTTCAAAGGGGAACCATCCACAGAAACCACAGCAATGGGGGATGATAAAGGTTCGGGTTTTAAATTGAGTCTTTCCAAGAATCCCCCATCAATTACATTCAGAGTAGACCCACAATCAACAAACACCCGAAATTCCATTAATTTTTCCTGAGCAATCGTGGAAGCAGCTAAAAATACACCCTTGGAATTTAAACAGGCAATACGGGCATGACTGACCATTTTTTTTTCTTTCTTCATACGAAGCTCACAGCCTTTAATCAAATGACCAGATTTTCCGCAATAGAAACACAAGCCTTCAGAAAATCTGCGATCTTTTTCTTGAGAGCGAGGTGCCACCGATCCAATCTCCATCGGTTCACCACTGTTAGTACACACATTCTCATAACCAGAAACTGACATAGCAGAGGATTTGCTCTCATTAACCCTTGCACGCAGTCTCCTATCCACCCGTATAGCTAATTGCATAGCCTGTTGCAAATCTTCAGGTGTAGGATAAGCAATTAGCAGGTCTTTAACCCTTTCATTGAGCCCAGCAAGAAATAGACTTTTCAGAGCAGAATCGTTCCACCCTGTTTGAGTAGACCAACGACCGAAATGAGTACAATATTTTTCCACATTACCTGATCCCTGTTTCAAACGTCTCAACTCAGTCTCAGCTGATGCGACACGGTCAGGATCATCATATAATAGCCCCAAAGCAGAAAAAAAAACTATCCACTGATCTGAAGCATGTATCACTAGGTTGCAAAGAAAAGGCCCACTCCTGAGGCTCTTTGCGCAAAAGTGACATTATGAACCCTATGCGCTGGGATTCATCCCCAGAGGACTTGGGTCTCAAACGAAAATACAATAAGCAAGCATTTTTAAATGAAAAAAAATTCTCGGTGTTCACCAAAAAATAAATCCGGCAAACATACCTTAGGCTCCAAGAAATGTGCTCCAGGACAGTTACTCACGTGCTGACGGAGTTCGGCCACCTCCAGAGAGAGTCCCTGCAGGCGATGAGCCAAATCCTGAACCGACACCATGATGGAACAGAAAAATCTTTCCTTAGAGAATTTGCAGGCTGGACTTACTGTTATGTTCTGCTACCAGAGCTAAGGAAAGAGAGGAGATCTGTCCCTACGATAGAACTCAGCTTTATCCCTACGATGTAACAGGGGACCTGATCCTGCGATCAGACCTGCTAAAGTCCTAAGCTAGTCTGTACGGAGACCTATAGATGTGGGGAAGGAATCCCTACAAGTACTAAGGACTGGGAGGAAAATGGGACACCTCCTAACAGAAATAGTAGCAGACAGACAAACAAACAAAATATATAGAACACTGAGGTCCGTAGACCAAGCAAACTAACAGAGTTAGATACAGAGCACAGGCTAGCTAGAAAGTAGTTATACAATGAAGTCCAGCAAAGCCAGAAGGGCGGAGCAGGATTAAATAGGCCAACAAGGTCATGTGACCAGCAAAGGAAAAAACCTAAGAGCAAGGTTCTAACAGGCAGTTGTTGACTACCAGCATCAACAAGGCCGTCAGTATTCAGATCAGACTCTACACATAAAACCTCAGAAGTGGACATGGATGTCAGACATATGTACCATCCTCCAAAACTTTGAGGACTCCACCAATATGGTGAGCGGTGATGACGCCATAATTAGCGTCACCATCCCGCTTCTCTGTCTTCTGAAATGCTCTCTGCTCACAATTTAAGAGGATGCATTGCAGGCAGAGGACGATGAGATGGAGCAAAGAACCATACAGGGTGATTGCACACAGCCAAGCCTCATCTCATCCCAACGTGGATTGGGTGACAATGAGGAAGAGGAGGAGGAGGAAGAACAGGAGCTAGTTTCCTGCGCTATAGATGGTACTACCTGCACAACTGTCATACTGTCTGTTCAGCGTGGATGGCCTGCAGACAGGGAGGAGGAGGAAGAGGAGGAGGATGAGGATGAGGAGGAGAGCATGGTCAGTCGTCCCGTGTCCTCACCAAGAGAAGTCTTGCCTCTTTGCAATCTAGCACACATGGCTGAGTTTATGTTGCGCTGCCTTTCCCATGACCCTCGCGTTGTCCAAATTTTGGGTGACAGTCATTACTGGTTGGTGACACTTCTAGAACCACGCTACAAGGAGAACTTTCTGTCTCTTATTCCATTGCAGGACAGGCCTAATAAAATGGTGCAGTACGAGAAGGCCCTTGTTGCGGAATTATTTAAAAAATTCCCATCTGAAATCGCTGGTGGCAGAGGTCACAGTTCGTTGGACAACCAAGGAGTACAGGCAAGAGAGACACAAATGCAATCAAGCAGAGGCAGGGAAACACTGTCAAAGTTCTGGGACAGTTTTCTCAGACCCTCCCATCCAGGGCCGGCGTCAGCACCTGAGCAGGCAGGGGCCCCCTAGTGGTCGGGCACCCCGCCGGGCTATGGGTAGAGGAGAGCGGTGCCAGCGCCCGCCCTTCTCCCCCGCTTGCTCAGGGCCCCTGCAGCCAGATACTTACCTCTCCCCATGCCTCCGCAGATCCACTGTCTTCCTGCTGTGCACTCCCCGTGACATCTCAGGTCAGAGGGCGTGGTGACGTCTTTCCACCGCGCCCTCCCCTGAGCCGTCACAGCGCAGAGCGGGAAGACGCCGGCGACGCTGGAGTCTTGACCTGAGCAGCGGCAGCAGGTGAGGAGGAGTGAGGTGAATATTTGATTTTTTTTTTTTTTTTATGTATGGAGACATGGGGCATAATATGGGGGGGCATCCTGCATGGGGCATTATAAAGAAAGTGGGTGACATCCTGCATGGGGCATTATAAAGAGGGGGGGGTGACATCCTGCATGGGGCATTATAAAGAGGGGGGGTGACATCCTGCATGGGGCATTATAAAGAGGGGGGGTGACATCCTGCATGGGGCATTATAAAGAGAGGGGGTGACATCCTGCATGGGGCATTATAAAGAGGGGGGTGACACCCTGCATGGGGCATTATAAAGAGGGGGGGGTGACATCCTGCATGGGGCATTATAAAGAGGGGGGGTGACATCCTGCATGGGGAATTATAAAGAGAGGGGGTGACATCCTGCATGGGGCATTATAAAGAGGGGGGTGACATCGGTGACATCCTGCATGGGGCATTTTAAAGAAAGGGGGTGACATCCTGCATGGGGCATTATATGGGGGGAAAGGGACATCCTGCATGGGGCATTATAAAGAGGGGGTGTGACATCCTGCATTGGGCATTATAAAGAGGGGGGGTGACATCCTGCATGGGGCATTATATGGGGGGAAGGGACATCCTGCATGGGGCATTATATGGGGGGAAAGGGACATCCTGCATGGGACATTATAAAGAGGGGGGTGACATCCTGAATGGGGCATTTTAAAGAGAGGGGGTGACATCCTGCATGGGGCATTATATGGGGGGGTGACATCCTGCATGGGGCATTATAAGGGGGGGAACAGCCTACATGGGGCATTATAAGGGGGGAACAGCCTGCATAGGGCATTATGTGGGGGCGAACAGCCTGCATGAAGTATTATATGGGGGGTGACATCCTGCATGGGGCATTATAAAGAGGGGGATGACATCCTGCATGGGGTATTATAAAGAGGGGTGTGTGACATCCTGCAAGGGGCATTATATGGGGGGGGAGTGACATCCTGCATGGGGCATTATATGGGGGGAAAGGGACATCCTGCATAGGGCATTATGTGGGGGGAACAGCCTGCATGGAGCATTATATGGGGACCAGTATCCTGTATGGAGCATTATATGGGGGCCAGTATCCTGTACAGAGCGTTTTATGGGGGCCAGTATTCTGTATGGATCGTTATATGGGGCCCAGTATTCTGTATAGAGCGTTATATGAGGGCCAGTATTCCATATGGAGTGTTATATGGGGGCCAGTATTCTGTATGGAGCATTTTATGGGGGCCAGTCTCCTGTATGGAGCATTTTATGGGGGCCAGTATACTGTGTGGAGCGATTCGCCGGTTTCTGAGCTATTGTAGAATTTACAATAGATATTACTCATGTAATGTAAGAAGTGAAATCTTTGCATTGTACTATATCTAGATTTCTCTGCGGTATCTGTGCATCATGAATCGTGCTATGTGTTAAAGGGGCCCACTGAGACTCTTTCGCCCAGGGCCCAGAAAAACCTGGAGCCGGCCCTGCTCCCATCGCACAGGCCCTGAGGGGCGGGGTATTCTCCCAAGGAAGGAAGATGGTTTCGGAAGATGGTGAGGGAGTACCTTACCGACCGTACCAACGCCCCTCGTGATTCCTCTGTGCCTTATAATTATTGGGTATCCAAGCTGGACACGTGGCATGAACTGGCTCTCTACACCTTGGAGGTCCTGGCCTGCCCTGCCGCTAGCGTTTTGTCAGAGCGGATTTTTAGTGCCGCCAGTGTAATTATAACCGATAGGCTCATCCACTTGTCAACTGAAAATGCTGACAGGCTGACTCTTGAACAAGGGCTGGATTGGGCCAGACTTCTCAACACCACCAAATGATAGCAGCATAACATAAACTCAAATACAGTGTCTTTTTTTGGGAGGTCTAACTCTATTTCCATGAATCTCTGTCTTCACACCCAGACATGGGTTACGCTTCCTGATTTTGTCTATTTGCTCTTGTCCTCCTCCTTCTCCGTATCCTCATCCTCCACCACCATATCACCATATCTACGTCTCTTGCAAGAGTCATTGGAGTTCCTCCAAATTTTTGGCAGCCGTTGCTTCACTGCATAGGCAAACAGTATGGGAGACCCATTTCCTAATAATGGGAGCATTTTTGCAGAAGGCCCTCCGACTTCTACGTCTCTTGCAAGGGGCATTGGAGTTCCTCCAAATTTTTGGCAGCCATTGCTTCACTGCATAGGCAAATAGTATGGGAAACCCACTTCCCAATAATGGGAACATTGTTTTCAGTAGGCCCTTCGACCTCTACGTCTCTTGCAAGGGGCATTAGAGTTCCTCCAAATTTTTGGCAGCCGTTGCTTCATTACATAGGCAAACAGTATGGGAGACACACATCCTAATAATGAGAACATTGTTTTCAGGAGGCCCTCCGATCTCTACGTCTCTTGCAAGGGGCATTGGAGTTCCTCCAAATTTTTGGCAGCCGTTGCTTCACTGCATAGGTAAACAGTATGGGAGACACACATCCAAATAATGGGAACATTGTTTTCAGTAGGCCCTCCTCTTAGTGTCTTCAAAGGAGTATTGGGGTGCGTCAAAATTTTCAATGGGGTATTGGGGTGCATCCAAATTTTGGGCAGCCCTGCCACTCACTGCGTATGCAATAACAGTATAGGAGACCCACTCTTTAGTAATGGGAACAACAAAGCATAGTCGGCTGATGGCTCTCTAAGAATAGTGAGGGCCGACTGCTGGCCCTTTAAGAATAGTAAAGTCTGCTTGTTGGCCCTATAAAAATAGGCTTTGTGACTTTCAGAGTCCCTCCAAATTTTTGGCAGCCGTTGCTATACTGCATAGGCAAACAGTATGGGAGACACACTTCCTAATAATGGGAACATTGTTGTCAGGAGGCCCTCCGACCTCTACATCTCTTGCAAGGGGCATTGGAGTGCCTCCAAATTTTTGACAGCCATTGCAGTCACTGCATAGGCAAACAGTATGGGAGACCATCTCCTTTCTAATGGGAATATGTCATTACTGAGGCCCACCTCTGTGTCTTTAAATTGTTAGTGGGTTTTTTCCTAAATTTTGGCAGCCGTTGGACTCACTGCATACCCTATAACTCTTACTATACAGTTTGCTGTAAATAAGCTGGCTGACGTGGTGCGCATGCGTACCGTTGGTTTCCCTCGGATCGCGCGCGCCCCGCTGTCTGTAGCCTCCTGCTCTGTGCGCTTCGTGCACGCGCGGTGGGCATGACGGCTTGGACGCGCGCGCGACAGGATACCCACGGCGCATGCACCGTTATGCGGAAGTCTGATACCACTAGTTGGTCATGTGACGTGTCACATGACCACGGAAGTGACATACTTAAGGTCCTTACACGCACCATTGCCCCAGCCTCTTGAGAAAGCCACATTCACCCAGGCGAAACGCGCGTTGAGGCGCTCCCTCCCATGGGTTTATCGCACTCAGCACTTTAGTCCTGTGTTCTACCTCCTCTGGTAAGGTTCCTTCTCTTCACTTAGATTTACTTGGACTGTGGACCCCTAAATGTCATTATGGACTTTACTCGGTCCTGATTATTACATATGATTGAATGTCCCCTCTCCATTTTTTCTTGAATATGATGGGTACCTTGCCTTAGGAGCCCCCAGCCCACAAATTACTCTTATAATGTGGATGCATGGGGGTTCACAGGCTGTTTTGTGCTGTTACCACTTCACTCCTTCTGTATCCCCATTTATGTTAATGCTATGACTTGAATACTTATTTCTGATATTTATGTATTTAATAAAGACTGTCTTTTATTCAAGCTACTCCTGTTTTTCTCCTGGTTCAGTATGTTCTTGTAGTAGATTTTATGCTGATCTAGCTCTTATGGTTTATCAGCTATGTTTGCTTTTGGGCATGTATTTAAGGCTGCTGTATGTTCACTAATACCCTATAACTGTATAGCAGACCCTCTCCTTTCTAATGGAAACATGTCATTACTGTGGCCTAGCTCTATGTGTCTTTAAATTGTTAGTAGGGTTTTTCCTACATTTTGGCTGCCGTTGCACTCACTGCATACCCTATAACTGAATAGCAGACCCTCTCCTTTCTAATGGAAACATGTTGTTACTGTGGCCCAGCTCTATGTGTCTTTAAATTGTTAGTGGGGTTTTTCCCAAATTTTGGCAGCCCTTGCAGTCACAGCATGGGCATTACCATTATAGGAGAGCTGCTCCTTTATAATGGGAATTTGTTTTTGCTGAGACCCTCCTCTATGGGGTATTGAATTGCATCCAAATTTTTGGCAGCCCTTGCAGTCACTGAATATGCAATAACAGTTTAGGAGACCCACTCGTTAATAATGGGAACAACAAAGCATAGCCGACTGCTGGCCCTTTAAGAGTAGTAAGGGCCGCCTGATGGCCCTATAAAATTAGTCTTTGTGACTTTCAGAGTCCCTCCTTGCTTGACTCGAACAACGAGTACCCGAGCATTTTAGTACTCACTCATCACTACTGAGGACACCACAACCTCCTTTGGAAGAATGACATCAGGCTCAATAACATCAGACTGGGTGGGACAAAGACTCCAAGAGAGAGCATCCGCCCGTACATTCTTGGTCCTGGGGAGGTAAGAAATAGAAAAATTAAAATCTGGTACAGAACAAGACCCATCTTGCCTGCCTAGAATTTAATCTTTTGGTGTTTTCTAAATAAATCAGGTTCTTATGGGCCATAAGTACAGTAAGCGGATGTTTATCCCCCTCAAGGAAATGTCTCCACTCCTCCAGAGCTAACTTAATGGAGTTTTTGGTTGCCAAAGTCATAATTCAGTTCTGAGGGAGAAAAAGGTGCATGACCTCAAATTAGTTAGGGTAGGGGATTCCTGGGATAGAATCGCCCCCACCCCTACCTTGGAGGCGTCAACCTCCACCACAAAAGGCCTATCTGGCTGAGCCAGAACGGGAACGGAGGAAAAGGCCTTCTTCAGTGTTAAATACTTTGATATCAGCAGGTTCCCAGTTAGAGACATCCGCCCCTTTATGAGTAAGATTAATAAGAGGTTTCACCACCTTGGAGAACCTCCTGATAAACTTCCTGTAAAAATTAGCAAAACCCGAGAAACGCTTTAAAGCTTTGAGATTGCATGGTTGGGACCAATCGAGAACCACCTTTACTTTTGCGGGGTCCAGCCAAAACCCCCCGGGGGAGAGGATAACTCCCAGTAACCCCAACTTTTGCACTTCAAGTACTCATTTCTCTAGTTTGACATACAAGTAATGATTCTCTAATCTTTTCAGAATGGGGCGCACATGGACCCAACGTGTTGCAAGATCCTTGGAAAAGATGAGGATCTCATCAATGTAAACGGTGACACAGAAACCCAGGAGGTACTGAAAAACATCATTAGCCAGCACCTGAAATACAGTCGGGGTGTTACAAAGCCCAATGAGCATGACACGATATTCATAGTGGCCTTCCTGGGTATTGAAGGCCATTTTCCACTCAACTACCCTCTTGATGCGGACGAGGTTATAGGCTCCCCTAAGATCCAGCTTGGTGAACCAATTAGCCACAATAAGTAGGTTAAAGAGATTGGGAATGAGTGGAAGGGAGTACTGGTAAAATACAGTAATACAATTAAGCTCCGATAATCAATACAAGGACGCAAACCCCCATTCTTTTTGGAAACGAAGAAAAAGCCCGCTCCCACAGGGGATTTGGAGGGGCAAATAAACCAATTAGCCAAATTCTCCTTAATATGATCTCTCATAGCGACTCTCTAAGATTCTGACAAATTAAAAATTCTACTTTTAGGCAATTTTGCCCCCTTATTAAGCTGGATGGAGCAATCATAAGTTCTATGTGGCGGCAGCTTCCATGTGGCCTCCTCAGAAAACACACGTAGAAACTCTGCCAAGCCCCAAGGGACCCTAGAGGCGGAGCCCATCTCCTGGGACAGCAGGGGCATACAATGGAGGATCACCTGACAATTTCCCCTCCCTCCCAGTCAATAATAGGATTGTGAGAATGAAACCAGGGAAGACCCAAAACCACTTCAGCAATGAGTTCCTGTAGGATGAAAAAGGATACCTCCTCCCTGTGAAAACAACCAGTGATGATGGAGACAGGTTTCGCAGTATGGAACCAACAATCTGATTAAGAGGAGAATTATCCAAAGAGGATGCTTAGAAGCATCTGAGGAGATTAGGGGAAAATCTCAGTTTCTTAGCTATAGCGACATCCAAAAAACTTCTCAGTCCACAATACACAAAAGCATAATCCTCAAGATGTTTATCAGAAAGAGAAACAACAATTGTCAAAAGTAATTTTTTCTTAACTAGGGGTACCTGAGCACCTAGTCAGGTAGCTTCTGTCCTGACTAGGCGCGGTCGTTTTTCCTGGCTCCAGACCGATGAACGAGTCTGGTGGTAAACAAAAGGCCCATGATTGAGGGTCCCCTCTGTGGAGAGAAATTATGAGGCCAACCCTAGATTTTTCTACCTGCCTCTTCATGCTCTCCCCTGTTTTCCTAAGATGCCACTGAACCTCCTCCCAGACCTTCCTGAGATGGTGGAGTGTGTCAGTGACTGCCAGAAGTGGCCCGTGTTCCCACATCACTCACCACTTCCACACACGAGGCAGCATGTGTAGCCGCACCACCCAAGTGCGCGATAGCTTGCCCACAGCACGGACAGACAGGCAAAGCAGTCTGGAAACCGGAGGAGGACGATGGCATCCACGGCAGGTATTCCTAACTCTGGTCTCCAGCACTTCAGAGAACAAATTTCCCTCTGTTACAGCCAAATATTTCACATTTTAATTCAGTCATATACAGTCATGGCTGAAAGTGTTGGCACCCTTGAAATTGTTCCAGAAAATGAACAAACATGTTATACACATGTTTATTTCCTTTCTGTGTATTGGAATGGAACACTGAGAAAAAAAAAGGAAAATTGGACATAATTTCACACAAAACACCAAAAATGAGCCGGACAAAACTGTTGGCACCCTTAACTAAATGGAATAAATAACTGCAATCAATTGCTTCCTATAACCATCAACAAGCTTCTTACACATCTCAACTGGAATTTTGGACCATTCTTCTTTTGCAAACTGCTCCAAGTCTCTCATATTTGAAGGGTGCTTTCTCCTAATATCAATTTTAAGCTCTCCCCACAGGTGTTCAATGGGACTCCGGACTCATTGCTGGCCATTTTTAGAACTCTCCAGTGCTTTGTTTTCATCCATTTCTGGGTGCTTCTTGAAGTATGTTTGGGGTCATTGTCCTGCAGGAAGAACCATGGCTTAGGATGCAAACCCAGCTTTCTGACACTGAGCACTACATTGAAATCCAAAATCCTTTGGTAATCTTCAGATTTCATGATGCACACAGTCAAGGCACCCAGTGCCAGAGGAAGCCAAACAACCCCAAAACATCTTTGAACCTCCACCACATTTGACTGTAGGTACTCTGTTTTTTTTTGTAGACCTCATTGATGTGCTTTACCAAAAAGCTCTATCTTGGTTTCATCTGTCCACAAGACCCTTTTCCACAAATTTTGGCTTACTTATGTACAGTTTGGTAATCTGCAGTCTAGCTTTTTTGTTTCTCTGTGTCAGCAATGGGGTCCTTCTGGATCTCCGGCTATAATATTTTATTTCATTCAAATGTTGACAGATAGTTCACGCTGAAACTGATGCACCCGGAGGCTGCAGGAAAGCTTGAATTTCTTTGGAACTTGATTGGGGCTGTTTATGCACCATCTGGGCTATTCTGCATTGCAACCTTTCATCAATTTTTCTTTGCCGTCCATGTCCAGGGAGATTAGATACAGTGCCATGGGTTGTAAACTTCTTGATTATGTTACGCACCATGGACAAAGAAACATCAAGATCTCTGGAGATGGATTTGTAACCTAGAGATTGTTAATATTGTTCAACAATTTTGGTTCTCAATCCCCAAACAGTTCTCTTCTTGTCTTTCTGTTCTCCATGCTTAGTGTGGCACACACAGACACATGATGCAAAGATTGAGTCAACTGCTTCACTTTTTTCTGATTTCAGGTGTGATTTTCATATTGCCCACACCTGTTGCTTGCCACAGGTGAACTTGAATGAGAATCACATGCTTGAAGTAAAGTTGTTTACCCACAATTTTGGAAAGCTGCCAACAATTTTGTCAGGGCCATTTTTGGAGTTTTGTGTGAAATTATGTCCAATTTCCCTTTTTCCTCAATTTTTTGTCTTATTCCAATACACACAAAGGAAATAAACTTGTGTACAACACAACATGTGTAATTACAATAATTTTCTGGGAGAAATACTTAATTTTGTGGAATAATTTCAAGGGTGCCAACACTTTTGACCACGACTGTATATACTGTCATTTTGCTTGGTCATGAATTACAGATATAAAATATTCAGGGTTGATTTTAGTATTAGTTATAATTTTTTTTAAATGTGCACCTGCTTTTGAAGCCTATTTCTGCAAATAATTTGATAATTTAAGACGCGTTCTTTGGACAAAGAGCTGTTGTTGAGTGCTGATCAGTCAGTAGATGGCAGCATAACACTTGCATAATTTTAAAGGCACTAAAGATATTTCCTTATGTGTTTCATGGCATGTGCATCCAACTGAGTTACAACCATTTGTGTATTTCAAGCAATAGTAAAGAAAAATGAATAATGCAGTAAACTTAGTTTAAGAGTGGTCATAAAATACTTAGATGTCCTTACTGCCATTATCACAACACTTTTATTTCAGTATACAGAGCTTGTCTTGTTTCGCTTTCTACATTTCAATGTTTCTACAACTTTTGTCTTTACAGTCTGAGTTTTTATATTTTAAAGGAATTGTTGAGCAGAGGCTTCATGGGAGAGAAGCTAAGACAATTCATTTAAATTTCTTCTACACTTTTTTCCCTTATTTAATTTCCCAGATCCACTTCAAAATCCATACCAAACAGTATTCAAGCAGTATTTGAATTAACACACTTATTGATGTGAATTTTAATCTAATCTGCTTCAAAATACATGTCAAAAAACTCTGTGAACTTATTATTAGGTCGGGTTCACATAATGTTTTTGCCATACGTCAGTGGCTCCTTCGGGGCTTGGCGAACATTGGACATAATTTCAAAAAACATCACAGTAAAAGATAATGCCTTACCAACACCAGGTCAGATTACCAATGCACTGCAGAATGCAGCAAGCCTTCATGATAAAGGCGGGGGCAGCACATGTGCAAAATACTGATGCAGACAGCCACTCACTAACCTACCAATTCATGGAGGGGGTGGCTGTATAGTATTATACATGCACACCGATGGAGTTTGCATAGGGCGCCAGTCACACAGATATGTATGATGCACAGTGAATTGGTAGGTTAGTGAGTGACTGTCTGCATCAGTATTTTGCACATGTGCTGCCCCCTCCTTCTGCGTCCAATAAAATACCTGAAAGGCAGGATTCAGACAGTTCTGCTGATGGGACGATTGACTTTATTGAAGCAGATGGAGTCACTTTGTACTTACCTAACATCCTTTTCGGCAGTGTCTGGTTTGTTGAGGCAGACACAAAAGTGTGGAAGAATGGCCTTTTGTGACCACCTCAAAAAGGAAGACACAGCAAAAAAGGTCAGACAATGCACAAAGTAACTCTGTCTGCTTCTTTAAAGTCAATGCCCTTGTCGGCAGTTCCGCTCGAATCCCATTTTTTTGGGGCTCAGATGGATTTCTCGATGGAGCCAATGACATGTGGAAAAAGTGTGAGGTGAACCCAGCCTAAATTTAAGTTACAATGATGAGTTTTTGGTGATTTTTGGACATTGTATACTTAAATTGCACAAAAACGCAGTGTCTTACAATTCCAACAAAGTGGATGGGATTCATAGAAATCTCATGCCCACTGAGTGTTTTTTCAAACTGCATAAACTCACCTGCGATGCATTTTTCATATCTGCTACATGTAATTTTCTCTTGCGGGCACACTGAATTCTAAGTATGGATATTCCCCATAGAATTTAATTAGATGCAGAAAATCTGCATGTAAAAAATACACACGTGTTTTTAGTGTATTTCCGTATCAGAAACACACTAAAAACAAATATAATTTTATAATATAAAGTGTGATCAAAGTCATATACCAGGAGATATCAAAACTGAAGCAGCTTTATTTAAAACATGACATCCCAAAAAGAAGCAAATCCTGATGCGCAAAAACGCTATAAAAATTTATGTAAAATAACTGCACTCAAAATCGCAATGAAAAAAAATGCACAGCCGTTTTTAATTTGCAGATGACTGCGAGAGGGGTTCCACCTATTTTCCCTCTCAGTTCACAGTCTGAGAGCTTGTGAAAGGTGAGTTTTTTTGCTCCTTTCACTTGGTGTTGGTGCTGTGTGGTGGCCATTGTTGTTGTGGTTTTGTGTCAGTGGGGAGGTGTGACTTAGAGTCATGGGGACTCACTCGTGCAGCGTGGGTGCTGTTAGGCACCAGGTTTCCCGTCCTGCTGGTGCACGGGCGTGGATGGTCCATGGCACCGCATCTTTAAGGCTATGGACACCTTCATGACTTGACGATCTTCCATTTTTTCGTTTTTAATTTTTCCTCCCCTTCTTCCAAGAGCCATAACTTTTTTATTTTTCTGTCCACATAGCCCCATGAGGGCTTGTTTTTTGCAGGACGTGTTGTGCTTTTCAATGATACTATTCATTTTACCACATAGTGTACCGGAAAAAATTTCAAGTGCTTTGAAATTGCAAAAAAAGTGCAATTCCACAATTGATTTTTCGTTGTTTTTTTGATTTACCATGTTCACTATATGGTAAAACTGATATCGCAAAATTATTCTCTACGTGCAATATGATTCCCCAGGTCAGTCTTATGCAGATACCAAGCATGTATCATTTTTTTTTATTTAAGTACTGAAAACAACTGGAAATTTGTAAAAAAAAGGCATAAAATAATTTTGCTTTTATTGCAATTTTTCAGACCCATAACGTTTTCATTTTTTGGGATATGGGGCTCTGTGAGGGCTTATTTTTTTGTGTCCTGAGCTGCTACCATTTTTGGTAGATACGATGTTTTGATCTCCTTGTATTGCATTTCATTGCAATGTTGCAGCAGCCAAAAAGCTGTAATTCTTGCGTTTTTTTTCTCGTTATGCTGTTTACTGATTGGATTAATTTACTCTATATTTTTATAGATCAGACTTTTATGAAAGCGATACCAAATATTTGTATTTTTTTTATTGTTTTAATTTCAAGGGGGTGATTTGAACTTTTTTGTGTTTTTTTTTATTTTTTTATTTTTTTTACATTTTACTGTATTTAATAGTCCCCTTTGGGAACTTGAAGCTGCACTAGTATGTTCGCTTGTAGCTACAATCACAATCTCCTATGAGTGCCAGCTACAGGCTGGCTTTCACATGAGTATCATAATGACAGGCACAGGAACAGCAGACCCCCGGCTGTCATGACAACCCATCGGTGACTTGAGATCATATCACAGGCACACTGATGGGCACATGGAATGACGTACCCCTCTGCTGTTACATATTAAATGCTGCTGTCATAGATTGACAGCGGGATCTAAAAGGTAAACAAATGCACTCCATCTGTGGCTGTTAAAGGCACATGATGGCTGATTAAATCAGTCATCATCTGTCGGAAAAAAGCAGGCTCGGCGTGCGAGCCTGCATCAAAGGCTGGGACACAACATATGACATACATGTACATCATATGTCGTGAATAGATTAAAAGTTAGGGAATCACTGAGAGGTTTTCCCTGACGTGGCAGTGGACTTCATACAGTTTGATCAAAACGTTAAACTAAGAAGGTCATGTTCAGTATAATAGCATTAGATCAACGTATGATTTCTGGATGTGTGGTCCATGTCTTTTTTCTACAGTTCTAGCACACTAAAAACAAATTTAATAATATAATAAAAAGTTTGATCAAAGCCATACGCCAGGAAATATCAAAGCTAACGCAGCTTTATTTAAAACATGACACCCCAAAGAGAAACAAAACCTGAAATGCAAAAATGTGATAAAAGTGTATGTAAAAAACTGTATTCAAAGTAGCAATGAAAATAAAATGCAAGAAACCTAATTTACATAATAGGTGTAGAAATGCTACAGAAAATCTGT
Source organism: Phyllobates terribilis (assembly GCF_046119375.1). NCBI lineage: Eukaryota > Metazoa > Chordata > Amphibia > Anura > Dendrobatidae > Phyllobates > Phyllobates terribilis. The sequence goes on from NW_027362761.1 coordinate 797,662,340, forward strand.
AACATCTGAAACTCACAAAATACTCATTATGGGAACATAGCATTAGGCCAAGGACACATGAGCATAAATTCTCTCATGTGAGAGAATTGGATTGATTATATTATTAAAACTCTGCTCAAACTCAGATCAGCAGTATTGAGCTGGCAACAGAGCGCATTTTCAGACTAGCCAGCGTGCAGTGACCAGTGATGTCACTTGCGGGGACAGTGCTGATCTCTGCACACCAGGTCTTCTGAGAACGCACTCTGTTGCCGGCTCGATACTGCTGTCATTGTGCACATTGCGCAGTGCACTTCACAGGGACTAGTCCCACCCCTGAAACAAGCTTAACTGATGGCACCTCATATCAGGGAGAACGTAGGGGCTGCGGTAGTCACTGCAGCCTCTGCCCCCTGATGATGTTTCGTTTCAGTATCCCATCATGCACTGGGAATCTTAAATGAATAGTCATCAAAAGGAAGTGGAAAAATAGAAAAGCAGTAAGATAGTATAATTGGGGAAGGATAGGGAATTTTTACTTCAATTATATTAGAAAATAGTTTAGGTTATGGCACTAAATAGATAGGAATTTAGAATCAAAATGACTTTGGACCACCCCTTTAATTACTCGGAAAGGGACATTGGAGAAAAGAAATCGGTATGCTGCCTGTGCACCACAAAGGTTAAAGGCTTGATGCACTGGCCATTTATTTTGGACATTCCCCAAACATATGGTGTTTACATTCAAAATAGTACATACAGTGGCTTTTTTGTGTTTTGCTACCTCACAACCTGGAATTTCCGGTGTTTTTTTAGGGTTTGCACCAGTTCATGTAAAGAACATGCCTACAACTGTGAACACTTGGCTTTCTTTTTTTGTGCGAAGCAAATGTGGCACCCCAGGGGTCTGGTTTCCACAGTAATAACAATATTATGTCTGAGAGCAGGTGGGAGGTCTCTTGGTCAGGAATCCTATGCATGCCACACCTCCTGCCCAGTCCTGGGAGGGGAAGGACTTCCCCTATATAAACCTAGGGCTGAGGCAGGGTTAGTGAGTAGAGAAGAAGTAGAGACAGAGAAGCAGATATAGGAAAAGAACATCAGGAGCTCTGTGGGAGCAGTGCTACAAGGAGTCAGGGGCTGGCAGCTGCAGAGCTCGCCCTGACTGAGAAGTTATCACCGGACCCGGAGTCCGAGGCTGTGGGGACTAACTCCTATCCAGCAGCAGAAACCGACCGGCAGGGGATTGCAGGTCCTCTGGCCCAGAAATCCGAAGGCACGGTCACACGCGTGGGACCAGCACCGCCGTCGTGGAGTGGAAGCTACTAGAAGGCCCCGAGTCACCGGCCATACGGGTGAGCACCACACGGTACACTCAGGGACGTGGGCTACTTATACCCGCCTCTAGCAAGGTAGCCGGAAGAGTATCGTTAGTTTGGGAGGCCTACAACTCCGCCTGGCCAGGGGAGATCCCATCTGCTCAAGGACTGACCAGGCCCCAATCGCTATCCAGTACTCCGGGAGGGTCTATCTTTGTCACCAGTAAAGACCCTGAACTACACCGTACCGTCTCCGAGTGGTTCCTGCTACCCCCATCATCCACGTCGGCTGCCCTGAGGCCATACCCCTCCCGTTGGGGGTTATACTATCACGCTGCACAATCCTACCACCGGCCTCAGCGGTCTGCCCTGCAGCAGCAGCTCCTTAGCTGTACTCAACGGGTGGCGTAGTCGTCCAACATCTACCGCTAATACAGCGCCACTTAGTCTGACTCCCTGGGCACGGACCGGATCACCGCCACGAGACTACAACCCTCAAGAGATCCGGCTCCGGGTAAGCTCCCGCGTGCGCAACGCAGCGCGACACAGGCCCAGGGGCGCGTCACAAACAACAAATAGGACAAAATAACTGAAAACTTCAGTGTTCATAACTATTCACCCCCCTAAAGTCAGTACTTTGTAGAGCCTACTTTTGTGGCAATTACAGCTGCAAGTCACTTTGGATAAGTCTCTATGAGCTTTCCACATCTTGCCACTGGGATTTTTGCCTATTCCTCAAAACAAAACTGCTCCAGCCTTTTCAAGTTAGATGGTTTCCTCTGGTGAACAGCAATCTTCAAGTCTGACAATAGATTCTTAATTGGATTAAGGTCTGGGCTTTTACTAGGCCACTCCAAAACATTTCCACGTTTCCCCTTAAACCACTCGAGTTTTGCTTCAGCAGTATACTTTGGGTCATTGTTTTGTTGGAAGGTGAACCTCCGTTCCAGTCCCAAATCACTGACAGACTGAGCCAGGTTTTGCTCAAGAATATCCCTGTATTTTGCACCATCCTTCTTCTCCTCGACTCGGACCATTTTCCCTGTCCCTGCTGCTGAAAAACATCCCCACAGCATGATGCTGCCACCACCATGTTTCACTGTGGGGATGGTGTTCTTGGGGTGATGAGCTGTTTTGGTTTGGCGCCAGTCATAGTGTTTACCTTGGTGGCCAAAAATTTAAATTTTGGTCTCATCTGACTACAGCACCTTCCTCCATACGTTTGGGAAGACTCTCACATGTCACTCAAAATGAGCCTTACAATTTGTGTGTAAGTAAAAGCTTTTTTTTTCTGGTCACTCTTCCTTAAAGGCCATCTCTGTGGAGTGTATGATTTATTGTGGTCGTATGAACAAATACTCAAGTCTCTGCTTGGGAACTTTGCAGCTCCTTCAGGGTTACCTTTGGTCTCTGAGCTGCCTCACTGCATAATCCCTGGGCATGCTATCCCTTGCATGGGCTGAGAGTTTTGGTGGGCGGCCCTGTCTTGGTAGGTTAGTTGTGGAATTATGTTTTTTCCATTTGATGATAATGGATTTGATGGGGGATTTTTTATAACCCAACCCTTACTTGGACTTCTCAAGAAGTTTGTCCCTGACTTGTTTGGTTTGAAGATCTCCTTGGTCTTCATGGTGTTGTTTGATTACTGGTGCCTCTTGCTTAATGGTGTTGCTGCCTCTGTGGCATTTCAGAAAAGGTGTGTATATACGGACAGACCATGTTACACTTAGATTGCACATAGGTAGAATTCCTTTCACTAAGCATGTGACTTATGAAGGTAATTGCTTGCACCAGAAATTTTTAGGGGCAAAATTGGTGAATAAATATGCACATACCAATTTTTAGTTATTTGACCCCATAAATTTAAGTAATGCCTATATCTTCATAGATTGTAAGTTTGCGAGCAGGGCCCTCTCTCCTTTTGGTATCTGAGTTATGTTTATTCTGTAATGTCTTTTTGTTTGCACAAGTCCCCTCTAAAACTGTAAAGTGCTGGGTAATATGTTGGCTCTATAAAAATTATTATTATTATTATATTTTTCTCACTTCACTTCTCCAAATTAAACTATTTAGTGCTTATGCATCACACACACATTGGATTTCAATAATATTTAACCACAGGTTGTAATGTACCAAAATAGGTAAAAAGCCAAAGGGGTGAATACTTTCGCAAGCCACTGTATGACCACCTTCACAACATCCCAAAAGAAACACATAACCCAGACTCGACCCCCTACACACATACAGATCACACATCAGACGCTCAAATAAATATAGATGACAAACCCTCCTATATACAGTGCCAAGACCAAGTAAATATAAACCCATAAAAAAACATCTTCCAGACCCCTAAACTAAGAGAGTTTCCAAACCAAAACCGCTAAATATGCAGATCCACCTGTATACAAACTTTACTTCAGATTTCCCTTAATAAAGGCCCCCTAAATAGACCTGTCCCTTGCTGAAAAAAATGAGTTTAAAATCCTAGAGCACCCCTGATTCTGCCTATAGTGATGAGCGAGTACCGTAATATTCGTAATCGCTATATTCGTAACGAGTACTTTGTAATAATCGCGTATTCGTTCCGAATAGCGAGTACAATGTAAGTCAATGGGAAATGTGAGTAATTTTCTGCTGGACCCTACAAAGTGGTCTGGGGGCCGGAGGAAAAGGCTCAAATGGATGGGAAAGTGATGAAACAGAATGGGAAGAGCCTGGAGAATATGCCTGCATGCATTTCTGACTCGCATATGGTTTCTGGGAATAAGTTTGCCGCAGTATTACGCCACTTTTACAGACACAAAAGAACAGCTACCAAACCTTACCTAAATTGCATTTAACAGGCCAAAAAGGTTAAGAAACAGTTTTTCTGCATAATCACTTGCATATAAGGCTAAATAAACCAGAAAAAACAAAAAAATAGCGATTGTTCACACATACTGTTATGGCTTTTTTTTCGCCTTTTACAATTGGGAGGGCCCTGACTTATACATTTTGTAGGTCCCTCTGTCATACATCATTTTTAGTTCGCTATTCCCCAGGACTTTACAAGCACAGCTAGAATGCACCAGTAGGTATGTTGATCTTTGACCTGAGAGGCCTCACTCAGGTGGCTCTGTAACATGCATTTAGGAGAGACAGCTGTTACTTAGACATTTGGGCGGTCCCTCCATCATTGACACTCAGATACATGTTCCATAGCAGTTTACAATATGCCCATTGTAGCGTTGGGCTTGACCCCCTCCTTCTCCTCCACCTCCATGTGATACTACGGCCCTAAATTCAAATGTTCAGAGGGCCTGCAGTAGGCAGGAAAACTGAGTTTTGTGAGAGTCCTCGTGTGGCCCTGTAACATACATTTTGAAGGGTCCTCCTCTAGAAATTTTGGAGGTGCCTCTTGTGTACATTTGAGAGTGCCCTCACTTATTCATATTGTAGCGCCCTCACTCTATTATTTAACTCATTTAAGGACAGATACTACAGAGAAAAAGGCCAAGAGACATGGAGTACTAGAAGGTAGCAGTGAGTGCGACCAGCGATCCTCAGGTATGTCTTAACTCTGTGAACCGGAAAAATAAAGATACACTAGTCAACTGGATGACGAGCTCAAATATATCACTTGTGCAAGTCAATGGACAAAGGATATATGGTGCACCCCTCCAAGATGGGTTGGAGAAGCTTCTCCAAATGGCTCAGAGATTTTGATTGTCAATATTCCCCAGATTATATAGCAAGAGAAGACTTCTTGATACTGTACTACTTGGTCCAGTGCAGAATGTGCATCGTATTTCCAAAAATTACTCCTGGGGGCTGTGTCATAGGTGCAGGAAGATTCCATGACAAGGGCCTCCCTTGACAAAAATTTTCTACGATGGAGTACTGTAGTAGTTGTGGCCTTCAATTCAAGTTTTCAGAGGGCCATCAGTCAGTCATCAACAGTCAGCGTAAATTTCTATTGAATATGTATCCCCTATCTCAGTCACAAGGTGGCACAAGCAAGGCATGTTTTTTGCCAAATAGGGTGATTGACAGTACATTTCTATTGAATATGTATCCCCTATCTCAGTCACAATGTGGCACAACCTGTGACAAGGTTCTCCAATGACAAATATTAGTTTGGTAGGACTACTGTACATTCCAGATTTGTCCACTGTACAATGTGCATAGGGTTTGTAAAAATTAACCCTATGGACTGAGTTATGGTTCACACAGGAAGCCACCATCCCAAGGGCCTCCAATCACAAATAGTAGTTAAGCTGGAGTAGGAATACTGTTCTGGTTTGTCCACTGCACAATGTGGGTTTGCAAAAATTAGCCCTATGGGCTGAGTCATGGTTGACGAAGGAAGGAAATGGGTTTTTATGGGAAGCGGATGACGTTAACAGCAGTAGCATGAATCTGCATTTTTGGTGAATTTAGATTGGCTTGCTGTCATCTGGAGGGATAGCAAACTGTGGAAATATCCAGTCCTTGTTGAATTTATTCAGAGTAAGTCTGTCTGCATTTTCTGTGGAGAGGCGTGTGCGCCTATCAGTGATGATTGCCCCAGTGGAACTGAAAACACACTCTGACACCAAACTAGCAGCTGGGCAGGCCAGCACCTCCAAGGCATATAAGCAGAGATCGGGCCAAGTGTTCAGCTTAGACACCCAATAATTAAAGGGAACTGAAGCGTCAGAAAAGTGACCATATGTGCGTCCTAAGTACCCCTTTACCATGTTTTGCAACTTATCGCTCCTTGGCATTGTTACAGGCACAGATAGCCCTTGCTGTTGTGCTGGTTTATTGAAAATTGCCCAATTTGTGCACATTTTTCCCCCACTTCTGTTGGAGCTGGTGTTCGTTTCTCTCCCCATTATCCCTTGGTGTTGAAAAGAGCCGGTACCTCTGCCACCAGCATTGTCTGAGAGGGATGTTTTCAGCAACTGATCTACAAGGGCCCTCTTGAACGATTCCATTGCAAAACTCTTTGGTGACTCCAAAAGGAGAGAAGGAAATTTCTCCATGTACCGTGGATCGAGAAAGGTGGCCAACCAGTATAGGTTGTTGGATAAAATGTGTATCACGCGAGGGTCTTGCCACAGACACTTACACATGAACTGTGCCATGTGGGCCAAGCTGCAAAAAGGCAAATGTTCTGTGTCCCAACAGTAGAAATAGTACCCATCCTCTCACGCTGACTCGCCTCCTCATCCTCCTCTCCAGCCCACCCAGGCTGGACAGACATAAAGCTTGGGTTGGGTGTCCCCTCTATAGCATTTCGAGTCCACTCGGTAGCACAGAAAAACAAGTCCTCTCCCTCCTCATCCTCCTCATCTTCCTCCTCATCACCCAATGTTGCCTCAGAATATTGGCGGGGCTGGGTAGTATCACCCATTGGGAAATCTGACTCCATACCGACATGCTGGGCACTCAAAGCTTCCTCTTTGAGATTATGCAGTGATGTTTCAAGAGACACAGCAGCGGGATGGTTACGCTGATAATAGCCTGATCCACGCTCACGAGGTAGGTGCAGTACTCAAAGTTCTCAAGAACCTCACAAATGTCAGCGATCCACACCCACTCGACCGTTGTTATGTGTGGTGGCTGACTCTCAGTCTGACAGGCATGTTGAAGCTGATATTCAGCTACTGCCCTCTGCTGTTCACTAATCCTCGCCAACATATGATAGGTTGAGTTCCACCGTGTTGGCAGGTCGCAAATGAGTCGGTGACTTGGCAAATTCAAGTGCTTTTGCAGCGCTGTAAGAGCAGCAAAACCGGTAGAGGAATGGCGGAAATGGGCGCTAATACAGCGCACCTTTTCAAGTAGGTACGGCAAGTCACGGTAAGTATTCAGAAATTTCTGAAAAACTAGGTTCAGCACGTGAGCCATGCATGGCACGTGTACCAGCTTGCCGACCTTTAAAGCCGCCACCAGGTTACACCCATTATCACAGACGACCAGACCAGGTTGGAGGTGCAGCGGGTAGAGCCACTGATCAGTCTGTTGTTTTAAAGCTTGTCACAGCTCTGCTGCAGTGTGTGCTTTCTGACCTGAACAGATCAGCTTCAGCAGAGCTTGTTGCCGCTTTGCCAATGCGTGGCTGCACAGGTCCCAGCTTGGCAGTGATGGGGAGGGTAATTCAGCAGAGGATGAGGAGCCGGAGGAGGGGAGAGAGGAAGTGGAATATGAAGAGGCGGAAACCCTGACAGAATTTGGGCCCGCTATTCTTGGAGTGGGTAGGATGTGTGATATTCCAGTTTGCGCCTATGTCCCACCCTCCACCAGGTTCACCCATTGTGCCGTGACAGATACTGTATGTATTGTCCCTATCCACAACAACTTGTCCAGGTGACTGTTGTTAGGTGGACCTTCCCGGTTACGGCGTTGGTGAGAGCACGGTTCAGATTGTTTAACACGTGCTTGTGTAATGCAGGGACGGCACACCGGGCAAAATAGTGGCGGCTGGGAACACTGTATCGTAGGGCAGCCATAGCTAAGAGATCATGGAAAGACTGTGTTCCCACAAGCCTAAACGGCAACATCTCCACAGCTAGCAATTTGGCAATGTGCGAGTTTAGTATTTGTGTCTGTGGGTGCGTGGCTGGGTATTTACGCTTTCTTTCCAAGCTCTCAGGCACGGACAATTGGACGCTTCGCTGGGACAAGGAAGTGAATGTGGTTGATGTTTGTTGTGTGTGAGCAACCGCAGCTTGTGGGCAGGAGGTATGAGTGCCTGATTCCTGAACAGCAGATTCTGAAGGACATAGCCCAGACGACATGGCATTGGTTTGACCCGCAGACACAGATTTGGTACTCTAGTGTTCCGCCCACCTACTGGGGTGCTAGGCTGCCATGTGGTTTTGCATACTGGTGGTGCTCAGGTTGCCTTTGCCCTGGCCTCTGCTCAACTTGGTATGGTCGATGCTACAGACTGCAATGTTTTTCTCTGAAGGACTTTCAGAAAAAAAATTCCACACAGCAGATGAATGACCCCTTGTCCTGATTTGGCGCACAGCGGGGGTTCTCTTGGGAACAGTTGACCCAGTTCTCACTCTGGGCAAACCACGACCCCTTGGTGCCTGTGTTGATGCTACATATCCATCTTCCTCTGTGTTGCTGTCATGGCTATGCATGCTAACGGTCCAAGTCGGATCAGTGGACTCCTCATCGACCACCTCGTCTTCCATCTCATCCTCCTTCCCAGTTGACATTGTAGGCTGACCTGATGGCAACTGCGTCTCATCATCATCAGCCTCCACCTCTGGAGACAGTAAATGACATTCCTCCAAGTGGCTTTCTTCTGGCCGTAGGTCCTCAAATACTTGAGCATCAATGCACGCCACCTCCTCTTGTCCCTATTCAATGCTGCATGGTGATAGGCCAGAGCCAACCAAAGGATACATACGAAACAGATCCTTGGAGTGGCCAAACTTGGGGTCGCATGTCTCCTGTGACTGATAATGGCGGGAGGAAGGATAACCAGCTTCAGGATTGGATGGGCCAGCCTTCTATGTATTAACATTAGATTGTGCGGTCATGGAAGATTTGTTGCTGCTTGGCAAATGCGTAGAGGCCTTGTCTGCTATTCAAGACAGAACCTGCTCTCGCTCTTCTGGCTTCCACACACATTTATGTTCCAGACTGGGACATTTTCCCAGGAGCATAGTGGATGCATTAAGATTCTTCTGACCTGACACAGACTGAGTGCCTTCTCGTGCACCACTGACAACACCACGTGCACGTCCTTTAACACCAGGCTTTTTTGTCATTTTGGATTTTGTTGACAGATTTTCAGATATTGATGGCACAAGCCAAGCTAGCTGTCACAGCCAAAATAGTGGGTAAAATGATCTGGTGCGTGCTTGGTAGCAGGCAGTAGGAAATGTTTCGACTACTGCTTTGCGTAGTGCACTAAATGCCTTTTTAAGTGGACTAATGTGGACAGAAGGCAGGCTGTCACCCCAAAAACAGCAGGGAAAATGGGCTGGTGGGTGCTTTGTAGCAGGCAGTAGGAAATGTTTGGACTACTGCTTTCTGTAGTGCACTAAACACCTTTTTTAAGTGGACTAATGTGGACAGCAGAAGCCAGGCTCTGACCCCTACAACAGCGGGGAAAATAGACCACTGATGTAAAAAAAAAATATTTTGGAAAAATATTGCTTTGCCTCTGAAAAAAGCTGTTTTAAGATGGACACTGGAAGAACACTTTAACCTCTGCCTACCTAATACACAATCTCTCCCTCCCTGTACTCTGACTTTGTTGTGTGTTTTAAGCTCTGAAAAGAGCTATTTTATGGTGGTATTATGGAGCTAGTGAGCAGCTCTTTTAAACTGTCCCTGCTCGAGTATCTCTCCCTCCCTACTCCACACTGAACTAGTATACACTGCAGGTAGCCCTTGAGGCCTAAACACTTTCCCTAGCAGCTCAGCTATCTCTCCCTATGCTTGTAGAATGCAGGCTCCGGATGCAATGTGCACAAAATGGCAGCAGCAGGGCTTAAATAGACCCTATGACGCTGGGCGGCCAGCCAATCATTGTAATGCCTCAACCAAGATGTCTGGCATTACTGTGATTGGTTAAGAAGCCCAGCATGTTTAGTGTCTGCAAAGGAGGTGCCAAAACTGGAGGGTGGGACATGTGAATATAGCAAGGCGAGTACACAAATACTCGCAATATAACGAGTAACCCGAATACCGTACTATCCATGCGAATAGCGAATAGTAACGAATACACTCACTCATTACTATCTGCCAATGCTTTTCCAAGCAGGAAAAGCAGAGATCAGCCCAAAGATATGCATGTTTCTGGGGTGGGGCAAGGCTCTGCTTTTCCTGCTCGCCAGTTATCTTCTTACAATGTGCACTGAAAGTGAGCTCTCTTGCTGGCTTGTCACTTATTAGAGCTGGAGAGGGAGTGCACTGTCACTGTGCATTAAAAAGAATATTGCAAGATGACAAGATCCTACTGAACATATGTCAGAATTGACACCTCAGAGGTAGTACTAGCCCAACCCTTGAAACGGACGTCACTGATAAAGCTTCATTTCAGGATAGTGACTGCCTTTAAAAGCAAAATCCACTAAAAGAGGTATAAAAAATTCCCCCAAAATTCAAGAATTAAAACAGCAAAAAAGAGCAGCAGTATTTACCTGCTCAGGTCTCAGAACTAATGAACTATCAGGATGCAGCAAACCCATATAGCAAAGATGGTGACAACACAGGTTCAAAATACTGATGAGACAACCACTCACAACCTACCAATTCATGAAGGGTGGGATTGCTAAGTATGAAAATTGCACAAAAAAGGCTTGTATAGTGGTCACTAGTGTTGAGCATTCCGATACTGAAATATCGGGTATCGACCGATATTCGCGGTATCGGAGTGCCGATACTGAGTTCCGATACTTTTAGAATATCGAATACCGGAATCGGAATTTCCCATAATGCCTGCGCTCTGCAGTGTCTCTGAAGGATGACAAGCTGGATGGCTAAGAATAAAGTAGAATGTATTACATGAAAAGCCGGCAATTCAGCAGCAGCATACACCGGTACCCGACAATTTAGAACAGAAAGAATAGAGCATCACACATAGATTAGATAGATAGAAACATGTCAGTCACATATATAAGAAGAACAGTGACAGTGTTGCTTACTGTACTTGTCATTTAGTGTTAAAATAAAGGATTTATTAAAAAAAAAATTGGCGTGGGGTTCCCTGTAATTTTATTCTCTAGCGGAGGTTAAGCAGACGGCTGGGGCAGATGTTTGAAGCCTGGGAAGGGGGAAATGCCCATGGAGCTTCCCAGGCTACTAATATCAGCCCCCAGCTGAATACCTAGCCTTTACTAGCTATTAAAATGGGGGATCCCCAAAAAAATGACGTGGGGTCCCCCCTATTTTAATAGCTAGCAAAGGCTAGGCAGACAGCTGGGGGCTGATATTCTGATATTAATAGCCCAGGAAGGGTGCCATGAATACTGGCCCCCTCCCAGGCTAGAAACACCAGCCGTCAGCCGCCCCATAGGATGCGCCAATTCTGGCACTTAGCCTCGCTCTTCCCACTGCCCTGTAGCGGTGGCAGTGGGGTAATAGGGCTGGGGTTGATGTCAGCTTATAATGCCAGCTGACATCAAGCCCAGGTTAGTAATCGAGAGGTGTCTATAAGACACCCCCATTACTAACCCCATAGTCAAAGTTAAAAAAAACCCACAACACCCAGAATAAAGTCCTTTAATTGAAATAAACACACAATTCTTTATTGTTCTAAATTAAACCATACTTACCATCATGCCCATTCCAGCTGACGCCAACGATCTCCTGCAAAAAAAATAAAATAATAAACCAACATCATCCTTACCTTTCCATGGTTCCCAGGATGGCTCTAGCTCTTCACGGCAAGCGCAAGTGCGGGAGAATTTTCCCACACTGTCAGTGACGTGCATGAGGTGAGCTGAGTTCTTTGGACATGATCTCAGCTCATCTGGATGCCGTCACAGACAGACACTGAGGAGCGCAAGCATGCCTGCGGCATGGCAAGCTGGATGGCAGCTTTCGGCTGCGATCCAGCCTGTTATGTGAATGTAGCAGAGCTGGAGCCGTCCTGGGAACTATGGAAAGGTAAGGATGAGGTTGCTTTATTATTTTACTTTTATTGCAGAAGACATTGGCTTCAGCTGGAATGGGCGTGATGGTAAGTATGGTTTAATTTAGAACATTAAAAAATTGTGTGTTTATTTCAATTAAATGACTTTATTCTGGGTGTTGTGTTTTTTTTAAATACTTTACTAGAAATTCATGGCGGTCATGTCTAATATTGGCGTGACCCCATGAATTTCGGGCTTAGGGCCAGCTGATAATACCAAGCTGGCCCTAACCCCTTTATTACCCAGTGAGCCACCGCACCAGGGCCCTGGATGAGTTGGGTACAGCACCAGAAGATGGCACTTCTATGAACGCGCCATTTTCTGGGGTGGCTGCGGACTGCAATTTGCAGCGGGGGGGGGGCCCAGAAAGCTTGGGCCTCCCTGCGCTGTGGATTCCAGCCCCCAGCTGCCTAGTTGTACCTGGCTGGACACAAAAATAGGGTGAAGCCCCCTGTATTTTTTTTTTTTAATTATTTCATGAAATTCATGAAATAATTAAAAAAAAAGGGCTTCCATATATTGTTGTGTCCGGCCAGGTACAAATAGGCAGCTGGTGGTTGGGGGCAGCCCGTTCCTGCCTGCTGTACCTGGCTGGACACAAAAATAGGGCGAAGCCCCACGTCAATTTTTTTTTCATTATTTCATGAAATAATTAAAAAAAAAATATGTGGGGCTTCGCCCTATTTTTGTGTCCAGCCAGGTACAACTAGGCAGCTTGGGGCTGGAATCCTCAGCGCAGGGAGGCCCAAGCTTTCTGGGTCCCCCCCCCGCTGCAAATTGCAGTCCGCAGGCACCCCAGAAAATGGCGCGTTCAGGGCCCTAGTGCGGTGGCTCACTGGGTAATAAAGGGGTTAGGGCCAGCTTGGTATTATCAGCTGGCCCTAAGCCCGAAATTCATGGGGTCACGCCAATATTAGACATGACCGCCATGAATTTCTAGTAAATTATTTTAAAAAAACACAACACCCAGAAGAAAGTCCTTTAATTGAAATAAACACACAATTTTTTAATGTTCTAAATTAAACCATACTTACCATCACTCCCATTCCAGCTGAAGCCAATGTCTTCTGCAATAAAAGTAAAATAATAAAGCAACCTCATCCTTACCTTTCCATAGTTCCCAGGACGGCTCCAGCTCTGCTACATTCACATGACAGGCTGGATCGCAGCCGAAAGCTGCCATCCAGCTTGCCATGCCGCAGACACTGAGAAGCGCAGGCATGCTTGCGCTCCTCAGTGTCTGGCTGTGACGGCATCCAGATGAGCCGAGATCATGTCCAATGAACTCAGCTCACCTCATGCACGTCACTGACAGTGTGGGAAAATTCTCCTGCGCTTGGGCTTGCCATGAGCGCAGGAGAATTCTCTCACGCTCACCGCATGCGCAGGAGAATTCTCCCACGCTGTCAGTGATGTGCATGAGGTGAGCTGAGTTCATTGGACATGATCTCGGCTCATCTGGATGCCGTCACAGCCAGACACTGAGGAGTGCAAGCATGCCTGCGCTTCTCAGTGTCTGCGGCATGGCAAGCTGGATGGCAGCTTTCGGCTGCGATCCAGCCTGTCATGTCAATGTAGAAGAGCTAGAGCCGTCCTTGGAACCATGGAAAGGTAAGGATGATGTTGATTTATTTTATTTTTATTGCAGGAGATCGTTTGGCTTCAGCTGGAATGGGCATGATGGTAAGTATGGTTTAATTTAGAACAATAAAGAATTGTGTGTTTATTTCAATTAAAGGACTTTATTCTGGGTGTTTGTGTTTTTTTTAACTTTGACTATGGGGTTAGTAATGGGGGTGTCTTATAGACGCCTCTCCATTTCTAACCTGGGCTTGATGTCAGCTGGCATTATAAGCTGACATCAACCCCAGCCCTATTACCCCACTGCCACCGCTACAGGGCAATGGGAAGAGCGAGGCTAAGTGCCAGAATTTGCGCATCCTATGGATGCGCCATTTCTGGGGCAGCTGACGGCTGGTGTTTCTAGCCTGGGAGGGGGCCAATATTCATGGCACCCTTCCTGGGCTATTAATATCAGCCCCCAGCTGTCTGCCTAGCCTTTGCTAGCTATTAAAATAGGGGGGACCCCACATCATTTTTTTGGGGTCCCCCATTTTAATAGCTAGTAAAGGCTAGGTATTCAGCTGGGGGCTGATATTAGTAGCCTGGGAAGCTCCGTGGGTATTACCCCCTTCCCAGGCTTCAAACATCTGCCCCAGCCGTCTGCTTAACCTCCGCTAGAGACTAAAATTACGGGGAACCCCACGCCAATTTTTTTTTTAATAAATCCTTTATTTTAACACTAAATGACAAGTACAGTAATCAACACTATCGCTGTACTTATTATATATGTGACTGACATGTTTCTATCTATCTAATCTATGTGTGATGCTCTATTCTTTCTATTCTAAATTGTCGGGTACCGGTGTATGCCGCTGCTGAATTGACGGCTTTTCATGTAATACATTCTACATTATTCTTAGTTGTTTTCCTTCATGTAGAATTAGCCTACAAGGAAAGAAAGGGTTTATTTTCATTCCGATATTTGTGTCCCATTGACTTGCATTGGTTTCCGGTATCGAAATCGGCGATATCCGATATTTTTTGGGTATCAGTCCGATCCAATCCGTTCCGATATTTCCCGATATTGGAAGGTATCGCTCAACACTAGTGGTCACACACAGGTATTGCACAGTGCCTGGTTTTCAGCCTATTGGTGATGCCCATACTATTAGATTAGGTGCGCTGCAAGGCACTATATAAGTGCACCCTATAAGGAATAAGGATACATATATATTTTTGCACGTTATTTATATTCAATTGTAGCCAAACCCATCATTGTTGGCCTTGTAAACTGAGGTGTCCGTCCTCATGGTGAAGGGGGGCACAGGGTTGTTGCCATGGGATGATATTGACTTTTCCTTCATCCTGAAACCCCTCTTCTAAATGGATATGTTTCCCAGGTGTGCTGTGCTGTTGCATTCATTCTCCACTTACTTGTGGGCTGGAAGCCTCTGCTACATCTTTGTCCTCTGGACCAAGATTAGTAACACACACACCAGGAGACTTGGGTCCAGTTCAACAGGTTCGGTTTTACTGAACAGTACGGATACATTTGGCTGCAGCATACAGAATGAGAAAGAATCCCTTCCGGTTGTTGTTCCCGTTGCACAATACGCTACAAGTTCTGGGCTCCATTTTGCCCTAACTGACCTCACCCCAACAACTCCTGTACAAGGCACTTCCCATCTGGCAAATACAGCTTCACTGAGGCCCACCATCTTTCCCTCTCGCTCTTTCCAGACCGACCTCTTCCACTTAAGAGAGAATGCGACTTGGATTCTTATGCCCATTCCGGGCCCTCAACCACAGACCGCCCTGGGATCTGCGCGAAACTTCAGATGTGTCCTCATGCTGCTTGGAGACTTAGTACTGTTAGGACCAATCACAGTTTGTACGTAACCTGACCTTTTACCTTTGCACTACCCTGTCTGAGACTAACTCCCTCTATTCAGGAAGTGCTTCCCCTTTTTATCTGCTTTAACCTCTCCCAATCTGTGGGCTATTCCCAAGATTTTAACTATTTCTTACCTTAACTGCTAATAACTGTACCCTTATAGCCTTTCACTGGTTCCCCTATTGGACAGCCCTCCCCCACTCCCTGGGGACGGCCTTGAAGTTAAACCTCCAGGAAACTGAGACACAAACCGGCCATAAGGATAAAATGCAGATTTATATATAAATCATGTAACCATAAAATATTTCTATAAAATTCAACTCTCTCTTGACACAGCGTCTTCTTGAGCACGGCTCACCCTCCTACAATGGGGTGCATTTAGTGCTGGGCAGCCAGTCTTATCTAATAGTATGGGTGTAACTGTAGCGCCCCGAGGGTTCGGTTGCTACAGGGGTATTGCACCTCAACCAGAGGTGTGATATTCCACTCCCGGGCAAGGATGGAGTATGGACCAGGGCTCAGTTAGCTGCATGCATCACACACACCCCATTTCCGGGGGACAGCTCTACGGTGCTCCCATTTATACAGTAATGCAGGCATGACAGACCATGTCCCTGGCTGGAGTGGGGAGGGGGGAGGAAAACCCAGTGATGTAGGAGCAGAAGGGGACGGTTTCTGGAGCATAGGAAGGAGCTCATTGGTTGCAGGTCACCTGAGCTCAGACACAGTGAAGCAGATAAAAAAGTGGGGGCCATCTTAGGAGGAAGTTGAGTTGAGTTCAGTGTTCTGTGAGAGGAGAAGGCAGGGAGCAGAGCTGCTGCATGTGCTCTGCTCCCTGGGCAGGCCTAGCACAGAGGCCAGAGCCAGAAGGGAGAAGAGGAGAAGGAGAAGGAAGAAAGGTGGAGAGAAAGAGGAGTAGAAGGGCTCCAGAAACAAGGAGGCAGAAGGGACCCTAAGGGCCCAGGAGATTACGGGTGACGGGTCAGGCAAGAAAAGGGTACTGGATCCCAAATTGGTGGAGGCAAATAATCCTCAGCCAAGAACCGGAGGTCGTGATCATCACTTGGTGCGACCCCCTGCTAAACCTTGCTAGGAAGGCACCATATAGGATAGCGGGAAACGGGGCCCACGTTTACCCGCATAGATCCGCGGCAGCTGGACAAAAGCTTGGTCACTGGTGGGGCACGAGCCAGAGGAAGGATAGAAGGGAATCCGGTGCCATACTCCTGAATTGCCTGGGGGTTGACTGAGCCCCTTGCCTGGTGGACGCAGCATGGCTCGGGCAGTCATTACCGGCGGAAGTGACTTGGAGTATACGAACTGTGAGTAAAAGACCCTGGACTGCAACACGTTGTCTTTGCATTTCTTGCCGCGCCAGCACTACCGGTGCTGGGACGACCTGCATTGCAATCCCCACCATTTGCGCTCACTGCCCTGAGGCTACACTCTTCCCGTGGGGAGTTATACTACCTCAGCTGCACACACCATCAGCCTCAGTGGACTGTCTTGCAACGGCGGTTGATAATAGCCGCAATCCACGGGTGGAGTAGTCAGACATTACGTAAAACATATAAAAGACTGCCACTGGTCTGACCACCCTGAGCCACGGGACCGGGTCGCCACTACTACTCCCAGCATTGCCCTGAAGTCCGGTCCCGAGTGCCCCACGGCCCAGGGGGCGAGTCAGCTTTGGCGTAGTCGGCAGGGTTGTGACCAACCCGCCACAAACGGGTATTGCGTGCCTGAAAAAGACTGTATACGTACCTTAAAAGGAAGTTTCCCGCCATCTTCAGCCGTTTTCCCGCCATCTTCAGCCGTTTCACCCGCCATCAGACGCCATCTTCGGGACGCCGCGCGGGAAGAAGAGGGGCGTGGACGTCAAAAACGCGCGAAGTCCGAAGCCCCGCCCCACGCGCTGACGCCGCACAAGGTCCTGGAAGGAGCCCAGCGAGCGCTGAAGTCAGCAGCGCTCGACGCCAGGTCCTCAACGCAGACCATCGCCAGCGGAGCCGCAGCCTACAGAAGAGGATCGCCGGAAGGTAGGCCACGGTTAACCAGGGGGGGAGGAAGACATCAGGAATGGAGAGCAAGATGGCGGACCAGCAGCAGACTAAGCTGCCCAGCATCGGCAGTGCCCCAGCCGTCGCGGGTCCCGACCAGCGCCAGGAGAAGACGCGTGACGCCGGAGCAGTCGCGGGAGCAGGTAAGAGGAGTCTCCCTGTCCCGGACGCTGCCAGCGTCAGCCTGCTCCCGGGCCCCCTGGTGCAGCCGCCGATCCCGGGCGTCATCAACAGCGGCCCTCTCCTGGCCCCGCCGCAAGGCCCACTGCACCGCGGCGCAAGGGGCTGGTATGCCCTCAACATCCACCGGGTGTGCGCAGAGAGTCACACTGCTGAGGACCCGGACGGGTCTGAAGACCACCGCTATGAGGAACAAGGCGCGTATGGAGGGTATCGCTACCAGTGAACAGTAGCATACCATTGTATATACAGTGGTGGCCAAAAGTATTGGCACCCCTGCAATTCTGTCAGATAATACTCAGTTTCTTCCTGAAAATGATTGCAGTATTTGGTATTATTATCTTCATTTAATTTGCTTGCAAGGAAAAAACACAAAAGAGAATGAAGCAAAAATCAAATCATTGATCATTTCACACAAAACTCCAAAAATGGGACAGACAAAAGTATTGGCACCCTCAGCCTAATACTTTGTTGCACAACCTTTAGCCAAAATAACTGCGAACAACTGCTTCCGGTAACCATCAATGAGTTTCTTACAATGCTCTGCTGGAATTGTAGACCATTCTTCTTTGGCAAACTGCTCCAGGTCCCTGATATTTGAAGGGTGCCTTCTCCAAACTGCCATTTTGAGATCTCTCCACAGGTGTTCTATGGGATTCAGGTCTGGACTCATTGCTGGCCACCTTAGAAGTCTCCAGTGCTTTCTCCCGACAGGGTACATGGGACTGTTTCAAATTTGAGTGTGGTCCCCGTTGGGACTGTTATGGGACTGTTACCTGTTGAAGTTGTCTCCTCCCTAAGTTACCTGGCTGAGGACTGAGAGCAGCCATCCCTTTTCCTTTACCTGGCTGAGGACTGAGAGCAGCCATTCCCCCTTTTCAACCGGCCGAGGACTGGGAACGGCCAACCCCCCTGTAAATAGTTGCGCTTCCTAAAGCGCCCCCTATTCGTTTTATAAAAAGACTACCACGTCTACCTCGGGACAGCAAGTCCCTCGTGTTTACAAGTTTGCCAAAGTTCCTGCACTTACAAGAAGAATGCACACCTAGTCGCAAGTTGCACCGCCGCCAGGATCCAAGAATGTGTTTTGAAAATGTTTTCTTGCAAATGTTTTATATGAAAAGTTTTTATATGCTGCTAAATAGTGTTGTGAATGTTTTCTATAGTGTTTATATGTCAAAAGAGTTCCAGAAGTATTAGTAAGTGTTTTATAATAGTGTGACAAGAAAAGAAAAGTGTTTCCCATAATCCTGATGTGAAAAGTTTGAAAAAGTTTGCATGTCCTGTATTTGTTTTTGCTCTTTTCCAGCCTGAGGACGTGCTGTGGTTTACCAGGGGGGAATGTAGCGCCCCGAGGGTTCGGCAGCTTCAGGGGTATTGCACCTCTGCCAGAGGTGTGGTATTCCACTCCCAGGTAAGGATGGAGTATGGACCAGGGCTCAGTTAGCTGCATACAGCACACACACCCCATTTCCAAGGGACAGCTCAACGGTGCTCCCACTAGACAGAAGTGCAGGCACGACCGACTATGTCCCTGGCTGGAGTGGGGAGGGGGGTGGAATACCCAGTGCTGTAGGGGCAGATAGGGGTTGGTTCCTGAGCGTAGGAAGGAGCCCATTGGTTGCTGGTCACCTGGGCTCATGGTCAGAGGGAGGTATAAAAGGTGGGCACCATCTTAGCTCTGGGAGAAGTGAAGTTCAGTCAGTCTGTGCAGACTGAGGAGAAGACGGAGTAGAGGCTCTGTAGGAGCTCTACTCCAGAGTGGGCCTAGAGAGAGGCCGAGGAGGAGAGTGGAAGAGAGAGAGAGAGGAGGTGAAAGGGAGCTGTGATTAAGTCTCATCCCAGCTCCACGAGAAAGGAACAGAAAGGAACAGGAAGGAACAGAAAAGGAGAAGAAGAGACAGAGAAACAGAAGGGCTCAGGAAGAAGGTCGAAGGGACCTTAAGAACCCACGAGAATACAGGGTGAAGGGTCAGGCAGATTAAGGGTGCCGGATCCCAAGTTGGTGGAGGAGAAACTACCCTCAGCCAAAGACCGGACGTCGTGATCATTTATTGGTGCGACACCTCATCAAACCTGCTAGGAAGGCACCATATAGGACAGCGGAGAACGGGGCCCACGTTTACCCGCACAAGTCCGCGGCAGCTGGACAAAAGTGGGTCACTGGTGAGGCAGGCCAGAGAAAGGAAGGAAGGGGGTCCTGTGCCATATTCCTGAGCTGCCTGGGAGTTGGCCGAGTCCCTCACCTGGTGGAAACAGCACGGCTCGGGCGGTCACTACCTGTACAGAAGTGACCCGGAGTACCTGAACTGTGAGTAAAAGACATTGGACTGCAGTACGTTGTCTGTGTGCTTTTTCGCTCCTCCAGCACTAACGGTACTGGGACTCCCACCACCATCACTCCCACCATCCACTACACTGCCCTGGGGCCGCACTCTTCCCGTGGGGAGTCACACCATCCCAGCTGCATACATCATCGGCCCCAGCGGTCTGCCCTGCTGCGGCGGTTCCTAATAACCGCAATCCACGGGTGGCGTAGTCGGACATTATCTAAAACATCTAAAAGACTGCCACTGGTCTGACCACCCTGAGCCATGGGACCGGGCCGCCACTACTACCCCCATCGTCTCCCTATTGCCCGGTTCCGAGTGCCCCACGGCCCAGGGGGCGAGTTATAACTAATAGGCTGTAAGCCAGACACTGTGTAAAACCTGTGTGTGACCAGCACCCTATACAAGTCTTTTTTGAGCAATTTTAATACTAAACAATCACCCCCTCCATGAATTGATAGGTTTTGAGTAGGGATGAGCGAACCCATGGAAGATCTGGTTTGGCTGAACTTGAGAAAAAAGTTTGGTTCAGGTACCAGAACTAGAGCCAAACTTGACCCCAGAACTGAACCCTATATAAGTCAATGGGTACCCAAACTTTGGTACTTATTTGGGCCTTATATTACTGGCAAAAGTTATACAACCAATTTGACCCTATTGGAGTAATGTTGGCATATCTGGGAAAGAAGTATGTCCCAGACTGCCAAACTATACCAACTCATGAAATACATAAGTAAATAGGAGGAAAGAGAGTTCTTGGGCATTTAAAAATTATTAGTTTTTATTATGTCAAGTTAAAAACATGTACGACATACAAAAGTTTGGGATAGAGTAACATAATAAGGATAACACGGAGGCACTATTAAGATTGCCAAAAATAGCAGGCAATCTGGTATATCAAATTTAAAGTATATACACATAAGGTCACAGCAGGATAAGAATAATGTAAATAATCTAAGAAAAATGTAGGACATGCACAGTAAAGCAATCCAATAAATATGCAGTAAATTTATAATAATATATTAATAAATATTTCACAGGTATTACTTAGATACTAGATTGGGATCACAGAATACATCAGATGTCCATTTAAGTAGTGTTTCTGTCTGCAAGTGACAATGCATACAACTCAATGAAAATTCCAGTGAGTACCTTACCACTTTAAAGTGCCAGGGAGGTGTGTACCAAAGAACGCGAAATGGCAGCCCCGACGCGCGTCTCCCGGTCAGCAATGACCTCTTCCTCAAGGGGAAGTAATGAGTGAGGGAGAAATGGAAGTATATATGCCCCATAGTGTCGGTTACGTGAGGCCTCACGTGACCGATCACCTGATACCTACTACTGGCAAAAGTTGTTGCATGCAATAGGCCAAGTTGAGGTTATTTTTTTATTTTCTGTGGAACAATGAAGCACGCAGTGGTTGCTATGGGCACCGCGGGTGCCCATTTTCAACCTTGGGGAAGTGCTGAGCATTCCTAAAGTTTCCTCTCAATCGCACTACTGATCACCCTCTGGGGATCTAAAGCACATATCATCCATAGTCTGGCTGCTACATGCCGATTGGAAGACATTCAACAGGAGTGGGAGTAATCACTAAACTAAACTCACTAGACTCCTTTTTTTCTCTGAACTGGCAGCATTCTGTAAGGTTAACCATGTGTTTGCCACTACAGCACTTGGATTTTGCTACATAAATGTAGCTGTGAACGTTTTGATAGTTTCCAAGCTTTTTCAGTGCTGGACGGTGATCTGCCACTGATTTATTAGGAAGTTTACTCCCCTGATGAAGCCTCGATATTGAAGCGGAAACGCGTTGGGTGGGCAATTCTTTTTTAGCGGTTATTTGCATTAGAGCAGGCCACACTTGGGTACTGCTCTTGTGAGAGCGGGAGACTTTACAGGGCACAACAGGGCACGTAGGGAACATTATTTGAATTCCAGCAATTGGATGAATTACCTGTTACCCTCAATTCGTCTGAAGTATCAAGCCCTGGGTGAGAATGTTTTTTATAATGAACCCTGGCACCATAGGCACTTTAATATATGAAGTAGTTTTTATTATATTTAATTAAAAGGTAAGTTTTATTACTATATTCCAGCTGTTTATACAATAAATTATTGAGGAGTATAAAGGTGTTGAGTTTGGACATTCCACTAGCTGTATAGTGAACCCCGTGAATCACCACACACTCTTGTTGAAATTTGCAGATAATTTATTTCACATATAGTGAGTAAGACATAGGCACTGATATAGAAAAGGTGCAGGAAATATGCGACAAAAAATTATAAATATAGTTTCGGCCCTGCCAGTGTCTGATTCATACTGCCGCTTAGTGATGAGTGTACACCGCGTGCAGAATTATTAGGCAAATGCATATTTTGATCACATCGATACTTTTTATACATGTTGTCCTACTCCAAGCTGCATAGGCTTGACAGCCAACTACCAATTAAGTAAATCTGGTGATGTGCATCTCTGTAATGAGGAGGGGTGTTGTCTAATGACACTAACACCCTATATAAGGTGTGCTTAATTATTAGGCAACTTCCTTTCCTTTGGCAAAATGGGTCAGAAGAGAGATTTGACGGGCTCTGAAAAGTCCAAAATTGTGAGATGTCTTGCAGAGGGATGCAGCAGTCTTGAAATTTCCAAACTTTTGAAGCGTGATCAGCGAACAATCAAGCGTTTCATGGCAAATGGCCAACAGGGTTGCAAGAAGTGTGTTGGCCAAAAAAGGCGCAAAATAACTGCCCATGAATTGAGGAAAATCAAGCGTGAAGCTGTCAAGATGCCATTCATCACTAGTTTTGCCATATTTCAGAGCTGCAACGTTACTGGAGTATCAAAAAGCACAAAGTGTGCGATACTCAGGGACATGGCCAAGGTAAGAAAGGCTGAAAAACGACCACCTTTGAACAAGAAACATAAGATAAAACATCAAGAATGGGCCAAGAAATATCTTAAGACTGATTTTTCAAAGGTTTTATGGACTGATGAAATGAGAGTGACTCTTGATGGGCCAGATGGATGGGCCAGAGGCTGGATCAATAAAGGGCAGAGAGCTCCACTCCGACTCAGACGCCAGCAAGGTGGAGGTGCGGTACTGGTATGGGCTGGTATCATCAAAGATGAACTTGTGGGACCTTTTCGGGTTGAGGATGGAGTGAAGCTCAACTCTCAGACCTACTGCCAGTTTCTGGAAGACAACTTCTTCAAGCAGTGGTGCAGGAAGAAGTCGGTATCGTTCAAGAAAAACATGATTTTCATGCAGGACAATGCTCCATCACATGCATCCAACTACTACACAGTGTGGCTGGCCAGTAAAGGTCTAAAAGAAGAAAAAATAATGACATGGCCCCCTTGTTCACCTGATCTGAACCCCATAGAGAACCTGTGGTCCATCATAAAATGTGAGATCTACAGGGAGGGAAAACAGTACACCTCTGGGAACAGTGTCTGGGAGGCTGTGGTGGCTGCTGCATGCAATGTTGATCGAAAACAGATCAAGCAACTGACAGAATCTATGGATGGAACGCTGTTGAGTGTCATCATAAAGAAAGGTGGCTATATTGATCACTAATTTTTTTGTTTTTTGTTTTTGCATGTCACAAATGTTTTTCTAAATTTTGTGCACTGATATTGGTTTACCTGGTGAAAATAAACAAGTGAGATGGGATTATATTTGGTTTTTATTAAGTTGCCTAATAATTCTGCACAGTAATAGTTACCTGCACAAACAGATATCCTCCTAAGATAGCCAAATCTAAAAAAAACCCACTCCAACTTCCAAAAATATTAAGCTTGGATATTTATGAGTCTTTTTGGGTTGATTGAGAACATAGTTGTTGATCAATAATAAAAATAATCCTCTAAAATACAACTTGCCTAATAATTCTGCACACAGTGTATGAGTGATAAGAGTATCTGTGTGCTCCCGCGCCTTCATCATGTGCGTCACATGCGTCACGCAAATGATGAAGGCGCGGGAGCTCACATAGATACTCATCACTAAGTGACAGTATGAATAAGACCCACATATTTCCTGTACTTTTTCTATATCAGTGCCTATGTCTTACTTACTATATATGAAATAAATTATCTGCCAAGAAAATGATTATAATTACACATGTTTTGTTATACACATGTTTATTTCATTTGTGTGCATTGGAACAACACAAAAAAAACAGAAAAAGGCAAATAGGACATAATTTCACACTAAACCCCAAAAACCGGATGGAAAAATTGTTGACACCTTTCCAAAAATGTGGGTAAACAACTTTGTTTCAAGCATGTGATGCTCATTCAATCTCACCTGTGGCAAATAACAGGTGTTGGTAATATGAAAATCACACCTGAAACCAGATAAAAAGGGGAATAGTTGACTCAATCTTTGCATTATGTGTCTGTGTGTGCAACACTAAGCATGGAGAACAGAAAGAGTGGAAGAGAACTGTCTGAGGAGTTGAGAACCAAAATTATTGAAAAGTGTCAACAATCTCAAGGTTACAAGTCCATCTCCAGAGATCTAGATGTTCCTTTGTCTACGGTGTGCAACATAATCAAAACATTTACAACCCATGGCACTGTAGCTAATTTCCCTGGACGTGAACGGCAGAGAAAAATTGAGGAAAGGATGCAAAGCAGGACAGTCCGGATGGTGGATAAGCAGCCACAAACAAATTCTAAAGAAATTCAAGCTGTCTTACAGGCTCAGAGTGCATCAGTGTCAGTGCGAACTATCCGTCAACATTTGAATGAAATTAAATGCTATGGCAGGAAACCCTGGAGGACACCACTGCTGATCCAGAGACTGCAGTTTGCCAAAATGTACGTAAGCCAAAATCCTTCTGCGAAAGCATCTTGTGAACAGATGAGACCAATAGCTTTTTGGTAAAGCACATCATTCTGTTTACCGAAAACAGAATGAGGCC
The DNA here is from genome assembly GCF_046119375.1 of Phyllobates terribilis. Classification (NCBI taxonomy): domain Eukaryota; kingdom Metazoa; phylum Chordata; class Amphibia; order Anura; family Dendrobatidae; genus Phyllobates; species Phyllobates terribilis. Next base: position 797,687,225 of record NW_027362761.1, read on the forward strand.
TACAAATAAAAGGCCAATTGAAAAAAATGGTGAAAAGCTGCACTCACCGTTTATGTAAAAATAAGAGTCCTTTATTTTATTATTCAAATAAAATAAAGGTGATGCAGGCTTACTCTTCACTTAGCTACAAATAAAAGAACACCGTACCAACAGTCAAATATGGTGGAGGTTCAAAGATGTTTTGGGGTTGTTTTTCTGGATCTGGCACTTGGTGCCTTGATGGTGTGTATGCAAAACATCATGAAATATGAAGATTATCTAAGGATTTTGGTATAATGTACTGCCCAGTGTCAAAAAGCTGGGTTCACATCCTAGGTTATTGGTCTTCCAGCAGGACAATGACCCCAAACATACTTCAAGAAGCACTCAGAAATGGATGGAAACAAAGCGCTGGAGAGTTCTGAAGTAGCCAGCAATGGATCTGGATTTAAATCCCATTGAACAACTGTGGGGAAATCTTAAAATTTCTGTTGGGAGAAGACACCCTTCAAATATGAGAGACCTGGAGCAGTTTGAAAAAGAAGAAAATTCCAGTTGAGAAGTGTAAGAATCTTGTTTGATTACATATGGGTGAGTCACATTTCCTATTATACGCTACACGTGTTCATTTACATATAATTAATGCACTTTGCAATTTATATCTAATGCATTTATTGATGCTATATATTTTATGATGTTTTTTAACACACTGAATATATTATGAACTGTATCACAAAGTATATGTATTATACTGTACACTCATGATTTGGATGTATTGTCACTAATGAGTTTGTAATTATATTATGATGAAATGCTGCTATATATACTTCCTATTTGTATCTTTTCACTGCTTGAGGAAGGTTGTTCACAACTGAAATGTTTCCACCCCACATGGGCTAATGAAAGTCCACTTTCTTTACCTACTATTTTTTGGAGTGCCTGCTTTTCTTATTATTCTGTTATCAATAAAGATATAGTTAAGGAATCAGACGACCATTCAGTGAAAAAATGTGAATTACAGCATCGACTTTATCATGGCCATAGGCATAATTCATATCCGTTACTGTTGATGGGACTATGAAAATAGTTCATTATTATCCCTATGACCTTAGGACACTGTATTTTCACACATCATAGATTTGTTGCTGAAATTTCTGCAACTATTCCATTAATCTAACTAAAAAGGGCTTGCAGAAAAGCATGTGTCTGCCACCAAAGCAACCCCTTACAGATTAATGGAACTGATTTGTCGTTACCTAAATTTCTGTTACAAATGTCGTACTATATTATATGTTTTATCCATGTTATACTCTTACAGTTGAAACCAGAAGTTTACATACACTATATAAAAAGACACATATGCATGTTTTTCTCAATATCTGACATGAAATCAGAATAAACCTTTCCTGTTTTAGGTCAATTAGAATTACCATAATTTTTAATATTTGCCAGAATAATGAGAGAGAGAGAATGTTTTAAAGCATTTTTATTACTTACTGCAAAGCCAAAAGTTTACATACACTAAGATTACTATGCCTTTAAACAATTATGGACTGCCCATATGATGATGTCATGTGTTTGGAAGCTTCTGATCGGTTTTTTGGCAACATCTGAGTTAATTAGAGACACACCTGTGGATGTACTTTAATGCACACCTGAAACACACTGCTTCGTTGTGTAAGCATCATGGGAATGTCTAAAGAAATCAGCCAAGATATCAGGAAGAGAATTGTGGACTTGCACAAGTCTGGCTCATCCTTGGGTACAATTTCAAGATACCTGAAGGTGCCTCGTTCATCTGTACAAACAATTATACGCAAGTACAAACAACATGGGACTGTCCAGTCATCATACCGCTCAGGAAGGAGACGAGATCTATGTCCCAGAGATGAATGTGCTTTGGTCCGACATGTGCATATCAACCCAGGGACAAAAGCAAAAGACCTTGTGAAGATGATGGCGGAAGATGGTAAGATTGTGCCAATAACCACAGTGAAACGAGTACTGTATCAACATGGACTGAAAGGCCACTCTGCCAGGAAGAAGCCATTACTCCAAAAGAAGCATAAAAAAGTGATTAATGTTTGCAAATGCACACAGATACAAAGACCTTAATTTTTGGAGACATGTCCTGTAGTCTGATGAAACTAAAATTGAACTTTTTGGGCATAATGACCATCATTACGTTTGGAGGAAAAAGGGAGAAGCTTGGAAGCCTAAGAACACCATCCCAACTGTGAAACATAGGGGTGGCAGCATCATGTTGTGGGGTTGTTTTGCTGCAGGAGGAACTGATGCACTTCACAAAATAGATGGCATCATGAGAAAAGAAGATTATGTGGCAATACTGAAGCAACATCTCAAGACATTATCTAGGAAGTTAAAGCTTGGGCGGAAATGGGTCTTCCAAATGGACAATGACCTGAAGCAGTAATAGTAACAAAGGAGTTTAAGGATAACAAAGTCAATGTTTTGCAGTGGCCATCACAAAGCTCTGATATCAATCCTATTGAAAATTTATGGGCAAAGCTGAAAAGGCAGGTGCAAGCAAGGCGACCTACAAACCTGCATCAGTTACACCAGTTTTGTCAGGAGGAATGGGCCCAAATTCCAACCAACTATTTTGAGAAGCTTGTGGAAGGATATCCCAAGCGTTTGACCCAAGTCATTCAGTTTAAGGGCAATGGTACCAAATACTAATGAAATCTATGTAAACTTTTGACTTTGCAGTAAGTAATAAAAATGCCTTAAAACATTCTCTCTCTCATTATTCTGGCATTTGTCAAATATTAAAAATAATGGTAATCCTAATTGACCTAAAACGGGAAAGGTTTATTCTGATTTCATGTCAGATATTGAGAAAAACATGCATATGTGTCTTTTTATATAGTGTATGTAAACTTCTGGTATCAACTGTATATGTATTATCCAATTTTTGTCTGTAAAAAATGACACAGAATAAAAATGCATGTTCAGTAGGAAACACCTAAAAAGAGCTGATGTATTTTTATGTAAATTAAAATAAGCATTGCTATAATTTAGGCTCTGTCCATTGTATAGTACAGTGGTCCCCAACCTTTTTTGCACCAGGGACCGGCTTGAAGCAAGATCATTTTTCCATGGCCCAGCAAGGAGGGGGTGGGGTGGGCAGGGCTTTGGTCATATGGGGGCGGGGTAATGGAGGGATTTGGAGTTTAGTGCATACTTATCATATAGTGTAGACCAGGTCCCCGCCAGGAGCTATGCCAGGAGCCCCACATAATGTGCTGTGCCAGGAGCCGCATCACTGAGGCCCCATCACGCCCTGCAGCAGGACAGGGCAGCTGTCCTGACAGCTGCTGTTCAGCTGCATTTACTTCATCCCAGGGGCGGACACAGACTGTAGTGGGCCCCTGTGCAAGAAATTTTTGGGGGCCCCCCCGCCCTTCATAAGGCAACAAAGTTATGTAAACATAACCCCCCCATGTGCATCTCTCACCCCCCCATGTGCAGCTCACCCCCGTGCATCTCTCATCCCCCTCCGTGCATCTCTCATCCCCCTCCGTGCATCTCTCATCCACCCCCCGTGCATCTCTCATCCCCTCCGTGCATCTCTCATCCCCCCGTGCATCTCTCACCCCCCCCGTGCATCTCTCATCCACCCCCCGTGCATCTCTCATCCCCCCCGTGCATCTCTCACCCCCCCGTGCATCTCTCACCCCCCGTGCATCTCTCATCTCTCCCCTCCCTCCCATGTGCATCTCTCATCTCTCCCCTCCCCCCATGTGCATCTCTCATCTCTCCCCTCCCCCCATGTGCATCTCTCATCTCTCCCCTCCCCCCATGTGCATCTCTCATCTCTCCCCTCCCCCCATGTGCATCTCTCATCTCTCCCCTCCCCCCATGTGGATCTCTCATCTCTCCCCTCCCCCCATGTGGATCTCTCATCTCTCCCCTCCCCCATGTGCATCTCTCATCTCTCCCCTCCCCCCCATGTGGATCTCTCATCTCTCCCCTCCCCCATGTGCATCTCTCATCTCTCCCCTCCCCCCCATGTGGATCTCTCATCTCTCCCCTCCCCCCCATGTGGATCTCTCATCTCTCCCCTACCCCATGTGCATCTCTCATCTCTCCCCTCCCCCCATGTGCATCTCCCATTCCCCCCACTCCTAGTTAATTGTATTTAAAAAAAAATAAAACTTGTTATACTTACCCCCATGCGATCCCTGCAGAATCCTGGCGCTCGTCCAAATCGCTGACACCAGGTTCTCCTGACTTCCGGCCATGTGACGGCGCCGTCACATGACCGGAAGTCAGGGGAATCATGAAGGTGCTGCCGCAGCAGCGCAGCGCTAAGATGTCCCGGACCCGGCGCTTAGCATGCGGCCGGGGGCCCCATGAGGAGAGAGACGCACAAGAGGGGGGCTCCGAGGGGGCTCCTACCGGCCGGGCCCCATACTGGAGTCAGGGCAGTCATGCCCTGATGGCGGCCCTGCTGGAGGCTGGAGGGGCCCCCTCTGCCCGCGCACCGGCTGAAAAACCCCAACAGCCCGGTCCTGGTCCGCGGACCGGCGGTTGGGGACCTCTGGTATAGTAGATGGTGTAAATACATAGAAAACAAAAGGAGTGATTTATCACAATGTCAGAAAATTAAGCATGGTAGCTCAGTGGTTAGCACTGCAGTTTTGCAGCGCTGGGGTCCTGGGTTCAAATCCCACCAAGGACATCATCTGCAAGGAGTTTGTATGTTCTCCCCGTGTTTGTGTGGGTTTCCTCCCACACTCCGAATAGATACTGATACAATTTAGATTGTGAGCCTCAATGGGGACAGTATAATGTCTGTAAAGCGCTGTGGAATTAATGACGCTATGTAAGTGAGTAAAATAAATAAACTATCCTTTTATTATTTTATCATGTCATAATAACATGGCACGGCACATATACTGTACTGAGCATGAATTATAGAAAAGTAACACCGCACCCGTTAAACAAAGCAATCACCAGGGCACTTATGAGTTTGGTTGTTGCAGTGATATTATATATTAAACAACCTACAAGGTCACCTTACAGTTAACCCAGGTGATGATACCCAGTGTTCAGGGTGGCATATTTGCCTAGCTATGCAATAAATCAAGCTCAATGTCTTTTCACAGAATTCTGGAAAGCTAGGTGACAGCCCCTTTGAGAGCTATAATAGGTGATCTATTGATTGTAGTGCTAATGCTCTTTAATATTACATGCAAGTTATATCATCACAGACATGCATTAAACACATCTATCAATAAGTATTGATTATGTCATTTAGATCTAGATTCTAAGTGACACTTGCTGCTTGTTGTAATAGGAAATAGGGGTTATATAGCAGATACTTGACTTGGGATAATCTGCATTTTTTGTAGGAGGCAAAATAGAATAGCTCTGCTCTCCTAACTGGTGCTAATATAATAGCACTGCTGATCCATCTGATGACTACTGTAGCCATACACAGCATTGCAAGAACAGAGCGGATCCTGTAGGTGTTTAAGCAGCTTTATGCTCCACAGCTCTGAGCATCCCTCACTCCCCCTAGTCTTCCACATGCATGTTGTGTATGCACAGTGCAGAAAATCACAATCCCTCTTTATCCTCTGAGCAATATTTGGTCTCTGGCTTTCCTTTTCTCCCATTTTTTGGGTGGCAGATATTAGATGTGTAGATTTTAGCACTATCCTGTACTGATTCTGCCTCCTCAGGATGTAGCCACATCAGGAAGTTTATGTCACCTGTGGGATACAATGTTTTATTGCTGCTATTGCTTTTTCAATGAAGATGTTTTATTTGGAAAACAGCTAAGAGTCCATTTCGGATTTGTGTGAAGCCAGTGTGTGATTTTATTAGCCATCACCTCTCTGGACCTAGTGTAACACTACAATGCTAGCAGAAAAGTGTCTGAGGTTCTTAGCTTATGGCTTCTATTTATGGATTTTTTTGTTTCTCACCTTCCTTAGAGGTAAGTGGTCATCCTGATTTTCCTTACATATTGTACTCATTCAATCTGTGATATCTCCTTATATACATTTCTATATATCTGTCTGCTGTGCTATATATTTCACTGTGTTAAGGTATGTGTGATGGTTTACCTGCAGTCCTATGGAAACCAGAGGCAACACATGCCCAATGACAAACTCAGCTTTGATCTATCTATCTATCTAGATCTATCTATCTTTATTCTTCATTTATCAAATCTTTAGTGTCTATTCATAACTCCCATTTTTATTATACACGTGTAATATGTCATAAAACATTTTTTAATAAACTTTATAAAAGCCTGAAAGGATTACTTACATGCAGACGAAATTAATTATTTAGTATGATACTTTGGAACATAGCAAGATCACCATGGATCATTATAAGCATTAGTGTAACATGCAAGTCAGCCACTATCTATATAACAAATTAATTAATTGCTTTACTTGCAATATAACAAAATAATAATACTGAAAACATAATTTTTCAATTTTGCATACAGCAGTAACTATCTGCATTTTGTCTTTATATGTGTTTTAAATCTTGTTTGCTTAGGGGGTTTTAAAAGCTTGCTGTATTTAATATCTACAACTTCAAGTTTTTTTAAGGCTATTATCTTTTACATTCTACTCATGTAACTATGATATATATAGATATGAGAATAGACAAGATATAGATAGATATGTAGATAGATAGATATGATAGACATACAGACAGATAGATATAGAGATAGATTTATAGATAGATAATATAATAATAAATAAATATAGAAGATAGGTAGATATGTAAATAGATACGTAGATTGATAGATAGATATGGGTATAGATTTATAGATACATAGATGTGGAGATAGATAGATAATAAATAGATAGATACATAATAGATAGGTAGATAGAGAAAACAGAGGGGAGAGAGAGTGAAATGAATAGATTATCTAGGCATTCTTTATGTAGTATGTTCTTGGCATGTACATTTCTTTGCTTATATTTATGTATTTTGTGCCATGCTTTTTCTGTGTTTTACTTGTGTCACTGCATTTTATCAACTCTCCATTAATTCACAATTATTGTATATCTTAATTAATATTATTCTAAGAACACATTTGGACGCTAGTGTCATTTTACTTTCCAAGGTTTTATTAATTAAAAAAAATCAGTTGACTAGAAGCAGCTGATTTTTCTCTGCAATAAACTTTATTGGAAGTATACAGCAGTAAGAAAGGATTGGCCCCTGAGGAGCAGTCCTCTAAAGCCTTTTCATGAAGTAAAGTTTTTGTCTTCAAAAATTATATCATTTTTATGTGGCGTGTACCAAATTCATGAAATTACTTTTCAATGCATGGCTGGTCTTCTGCACTCAAGGCTGATAAACAATGCTTGATGTAGAAAATGTTGTGTTCAATTTATACATTTGGCCCAGGTTTACAACAAATGTGACCATCCCCAGTTGGCCATGCAGACCAGACTGCTCACTGTTCTCTAAATATGGCCTTTGTTTGCTTGTCTGTTTGTTGGTCTGTAACAGAATTTATAAATGTGTCCAATAGAGTTATATTAAATAACAATTTACCTAAATTGATATAAAAATTATTAGAATAGGATACAATTAGTTAAAGTGCCCAATTACATTTTTTATTTGCACCGCCCAATTACCATTCAGTGCTGTAATAAATAAATATGCCTTTCCCATAGTGCATAGTTGTTCTATACAGTGTACAAATAAGTAATACTATGATATAGAGAAAAAAAAACACCTTGAGGGTGCTGCTGGGTAGCCAGATGAGACATTAGCGTTGCAGAGCAGATGGAAAATTCATTTTCAGTAGCGCATTTTTCATAGTAGTTCCCATCTTTCAGATGAGTTCCAGGGAGTAGTACATATGAATTACTTCCCGAAATGTGTCACTGACTCTCCAAATTAAGGAAACTATTTTAGAGCACAGTCATCTTGTCAATGAATCTTTCATTTGCTCTGAAACACTGATGCCTTATCCTAGTATCCAGCAGCAACCTCAAGGTGTTTTTTTCTCCATACCATAGTACGGCTTTACTGGTGCACTTTCGGCTCTTCAAGTCTCTGACTAGGGATAATGCACTTGGACACTGGGCAACAGCACCTGTAACCCCTTTCTTTTCCTGTGTGTGAGGAAGCGTATCGCTTTCATAAAGTGAGGAGCCCCTTGTTAACCCCAGTAGGGGAGCAGATTCTCGCCCCAAGTGTATTACATTAGGAAGCATTCTCTCTTATGGTTTTGTTCTATACCAGGGATAGGTTCATAGCCCATTTATGGCCTTTTCTCTGGCCCCCGAGCAGATTTTCAGGGACCACAGTGCTTGGGCCGACAGCTGAGTTTTGCCGGCCCTTTAATTTCTTCTTACTCTGCGAGCACTCACACACAGCTGTCACTAATGAATGCTGTGGCACTTGCAATGAAAGATTACATCCTCCTGCTGGCCAGTTCCAGCATCAGGATGTAATTTGTGGGTCGAGTTAGCGAGCGATGCACTCCCATGCCACAGTAGAAGACAGCAGCTGCAATTTCTCCTGTGATATCTATACTACAGCCCCAAAGTGTCTCTTGTGATGTCTATACCGCAGCCCAAAAGTATCTCCTGTGATGTCTATATCACAGGGCCAAAGTGTCTCCTGTGATGTTTATGCCGCAGCCCCATGTCTCCTGTGATGTCTATACTGCAACCCCATGTCTCTTGTGATATCTAAGCCACAGCTCCATGTTTCCTGTGATGTCTATACAGCAGTCTCGGTGTCTCCTATTTGATGTATATACAGGAGTCTCCTATGTGATCTATACTGCAGATCTCCCACAGGTTGAGTTCTATAAACATAACGTGAGCAGTGATGGATTTCCCACTGTGAGGAGACCTGAAGTGTAATATACATGTGTGTTCGGTACCTGCTCTGCAAGTTCTTCACAAAACTTATCATTACAAAGAGTCTCCGGCATTTTAGACTGACACAAATCTGGAAAAGCAGTTACAAGTAGCAACAATATACACTACTCAAAAAAATAAAGGGAACACTCAAATAACACATCCTAGATCTGAATGAATGAAATATTCTCATTGAATACTTTGTTCTGTACAAAGTTGAATGTGCTGACAACAAAATCACACAAAAATCATCAATGGAAATCAAATTTATTAACCAATAGAGGCCTGGATTTGGAGTCACTCCCAAAATTAAAGTGGAAAAACACACTACAGGCTGATTCAACTTTGATGTAATGTCCTTAAAACAAGTCAAAATGGGTCTCAGTATTGTGTGTGGCCTCCACGTGTCTGTATGACCTCCCTACAATGCCTGGGCATGCTCCTGATGAGGTTGCGGATGGTCTCCTGTGGGATCTTTTCCCAGACCTAGACTAAAGCATCCGCCAACTCCTGGACAGTCTGTGGTGCAACGTGATGTTGGTGGATGGAGCGAGACATGATGTCCCAGATGTGCTCAATCGGATTCAGGTCTGGGGAACGGGCTGGCCAGTCCATAGCTTCAATGCCTTCATCTTGCAGCAACTGCTGACACACTCCAGCCACATGAGGTCTGGCATTGTCCTGCATTAGGAGGAACCCAGGGCCAACCGCACCAGCATATGGTCTCACAAGGGGTCTGAGGATCTCATCTCGGTACCTAATGGCAGTCAGGCTACCTCTGACGAGCACATGGAGGGCTGTGCGGCCCTCCAAAGAAATGTCACCCCACACCACTACTGACCCACTGCCAAACCAGTCATGCTGAAGGATGTTGCAGGCAGCAGATCGCTCTCCATGGCGTCTCCAGACTCTGTCACGTCTGTCACATGTGCTCAGTGTGAACCTGCTTTCATCTGTGGAGAGCACAGGGCGCCAGTGGCGACTTTGGCAATCCTTGTGTTCTGCGGCAAATGCCAAGCGTCCTGCATAGTATTGGGCTGTGAACACAATCCCCATCTGTGGATGTCGGGCCCTCATAACACCCTCATGGAGTCGGTTTCTAACCGTTTGTGCAGACACATGCACATTTGTGGCCTGCTGGAGGTCAATTTGCAGGGCTCTGTCAGTGCTCCTCCTGTTCCTCCTTGCACAAAGGCAGAGGTAGCGGTCCTGCTGCTGGGTTGTTGCCCTCCTACGGCCCCCTCCACGTCTCCTGGTGTACTGGCCTGTCTCCTGGTAGCGCCTCCAGCCTCTGGACACTATGCTGACAGACACAGCAAACCTTCTTGCCACAGCTCGCATTGATGTGCCATCCTGGATGAGCTGCACTACCTGAGCAACTTCTGTGGGTTGTAGAGTCCGTCTCATGCTACCACGAGTGTGAAAGCACAACCAACATTCAAAAGTGACCAAAACATCAGCCAGAAAGCATTGGTACTGAGATGTGGACTGTGGTCCCCACCTGCAGAACCACTCCTTTATTAAGGGTGTCTTGATAATTGCCAATAATTTCCATCTATTGTCTATTCCATTTGCACAACAGCATGTGAAATTGATTGTCAATCACAGTGTTGCTTCTTAAGTGGACAGTTTGATTTCACTGAAGTTTGATTCACTTGGAGTTATATTCTGTTGTTTAAGTGTGCCCTTTATTTTTTTGAGCAGTGTATATATAGACCCTATATGTCCTGAACAGTTGTATACTTAGCTTAATGGCATCCTCTTCTAACATGTTTCCCCATCTTTTGGTCATTCATGGGTTCATCAGGGAATTCCTTTAATCAGGACAAGAAAAGGAGACCATAAGCCGTACTGTAATGAGGATAAGGCTATGTGCCCACGATGCAGAAATGCTGCATATATTTTACGCTTCTCCCTGGCAGGAAAAACGCATGCGGTTTTAACATGCGGTTTTCCCGCCAGGTAGAAGCATTTGTGAAGCGTCTTTGCATGCATTTCTGCATGTGGGTTATCAAGCGCTTTTCCAAGCGATTTTAGCATCACTTGGAAAAGTGCTTGACAACTTGTTCACACTATATAAATCCATGCAACCGGCATGGATTTATAGTAGTGTGACCAAGTTAGTTAAAAAAAAGAATAATGAAAAATAAAAAAAATAAAGTTTATACTCACCTTCCGATGTCTTCCTGGTGTTTTGTCTGCTCCGTCCAGTGTCTTGCACTGCTCGCGGTGGTGTGAAGGACCTGCGGTGACGTCATTGAGCCATGTGATGGGTCACATGACTCAGTGACGTCATGGCAGGTCCTTCACAACGAACATTGCAAGACACTAGACGGAGCAGACAAAACACCGGGAAGACATCGGAAGGTGAGTATAAACTTTATTTTTTATTTTAAATTCTTTTTTTTACAGTTTCTATGGTACCCACGTCTGGATGAGAGTCTCCTCTCCTCCAGACTTGGGTACCATCCGCACATTGAAACGCATATAATCCGTGAGTACAAATGTACTGACACGGATTATATGCGTCTCAATGCAAGTCAATGGCGGCGATTACGCCGCGCTTCCGCAAAATTAATGGACATGCATAAACGCTGCAGAAAAAAACGCAGCATGGGCATTGAAAGTGCGGCGTGTCATTGGGGACCATGGGGGGTGGATTACCAAGCGTTTTTGAAGCGTATATGCTACGGAAATTCCGCAGCATAAACTCTTGAAAAACGCATCGTGGGCACACAGCCTAACAGCTCACAGGTCCTGGCAATATGCTCCCACATAGCCCCCTACTTACAGTATGAGCCCCCCCACAGCACCCCTATATATAGTATGAGCCCCCACACAGCCCCATACATACAGTATGAGCACTCACATAACTCCCTATATACAGTATACGCCCCATATAGCCTTCTATATACGGTATGAGCCCGCACATAGGTTCCTATATACAGTATGAGCCTGCACATAGCCTTCTATATACTGTATGAGCCCGCGCATAGTCTCCTGTATACATTATGAGCCTGCACATAGCATCATACAGTTATATGAAAAAGTTTGGGCACCCCTATTAATCTTAAGCTTAATGTTTTATAAAAAATTGGTGTTTTTGCAACAGCTATTTCAGTTTGATATATGTAATAACTGTTGGACACAGTAATGTTTCTGTCTTGAAATGAGGTTTATTGTACTAACAGAAAATGTGCAATCTGCATTCAAACAAAATTTGACAGGTGCATAAGTATGGGCACCTCACCAGAAAAGTGACATTAATATTTAGTAGATCCTCCTTTTGCAAAAATAACAGCCTCTAGTCGCTTCCTGTAGCTTTTAATGAGTTCCTGGATCCTGGATGAAGGTATTTTTGACCATTCCTCTTTACAAAACAATTCCAGTTCAGTTAAGTTTGATGGTCGCCGAGCATGGACAGCCCTCTTCAAATGATCCCACAGATGTTCAATGATATTCAGGTCTGGGGACTGGGATGGCCATTCCAGAACATTGCAATTGTTCCTCTGCATGAATGCCTGAGTAGATTTGGACCGGTGTTTTGGATCATTGTCTTGCTGAAAGATCCATCCCCTGCGTAACTTCAACTTTGTCACTGATTCTTGAACATTATTGTCAAGAATCTGCTGATACTGAGTGGAATCCATGCGTCCCTCAACTTTAACAAGATTCCCGGTGCCGGCATTGGCCACACAGCCCCAAAGCATGATGGAACCTCCACCAAATTTTACTGTGGGTAGCAAGTGTTTTTCTTGGAATGCTGTGTTTTTTTGCTGCCATGCATAACGCCTTTTTGTATGACCAAACAACTCAATCTTGGTTTCATCAGTCCACAGGACCTTCTTCCAAAAAGAAATTGGCTTCTCCAAATGTGCTTTTGCATACCTCAGCCGACTCTGTTTGTGGCGTGCTTGCAGAAACGGCTTCTTTCGCATCACTCTCCCATACAGCTTCTCCTTGTGCAAAGTGCGTTGTATAGTTGACCGATGCACAGTGACACCATCTGCAGCAAGTTGATGCTGCAGCTCTCTGGAGGTGGTCTGAGGATTGTCCTTGACTGATCTCACCATTCTTCTTCTCTGCCTTTCTGATGTTTTTCTTGGCCTGCCACTTCTGGCCTTAACAAGAACTGTCCCTGTGTTCTTCCATTTCCTTGCTATGTTCCTCACAGTGGAAACTGACAGGTTAAAACGCTGAGACAGCTTTTTGTATCCTTCCCCTGAACAACTATGTTGAATAATCTTTGTTTTCAGATCATTTGACAGTTGTTTTGAGCAGCCCATGATGCCACTCTTCAGAGGAGATTCAAACAGGAGAACAACTTGCAAGTGGCCACTTTAAGTAGCTTTTCTCATGATTGCATACACCTGGCTATGAAGTTCAAAGCTCAATGAGGTTACAAAACCAAAAAAGTGCTTTAGTAAGCCAGTAAAAAGTAGGTAGGAGTATTTAAAACAAGAAAATGATAAGGGTGCCCATACTTATGCACCTGTCAAATTTTGTTTGAATGCAGATTGCACATTTTCTGTTAGTACAATAAACCTCATTTCAAGGCAGAAACATTACTGTGTCCAACAGTTATTACATATATCAAACTGAAATAGCTGTTGCAAAAACACCAATTTTTATAAAACATTAAGCTTAAGATTAATAGGGGTGCCCAAACTTTTTCATATAACTGTATATACAGTTTGAGCCCCCATATAGCCTCCTCTGTACAGTATGAGCCCGTACACAGCCTCCTATATACAGTATGAGCCCCCACATAGCTGCTTATATACAGTATGAGCCCCATATATCCTATATACAGTATGAGCCCCATATAGCCTCCTATATACATTATGAGCCTTCTCATTGTCTCCTATATACAGTATGAGACCCCATATAGCCTCCTATATACAGCTTGAGCCGCTCATAGCCTCCTATATACAGTATGAGCCCCATATAGCCGCTTATATACAGTATGAGCCCCATATAGCCTCTTATATACAGTATGAGCCCCATATAGCCTCCTATATACAGTATGAGCCTGTACATAGCCTCCTGTATACAATGTGAGCCCCCATATTGCCTCCTATATACAGTATGAAGCCCCGCATAGCCTCCTATACACAATATGAGCTCCTATATAGCCTCCTGTATAGTGTGAGCCCCTATATAGCCTGTATACAGTGTGTGCCCCCATATCATCTCCTATTTACAGTTTGAAACCCACATTCCAAACACATATTAATTTAAAAAAAACATATTGACATACTCACCTCGCTCCCGTTCCCGTGGCAGTCTGCTTCGATACCTGAAGCTCCACTGCTACTGGCCAGCACATACATGCTGGCGTGATGACGTCATCACGCCGGCTCCAGCTGATGTCATCGCGCTGCCACATCACTGCAGAGGGGATGGGAGCTCTCCTGGTGCTGCATTGCCATTATGTATCGTCGGCAGCAGAGCTCCAAGGGAACTCCCTGCTGGGATATGTGTGCTGCAGATGGAGGCGCGCAAAACATTATAATGAGGGTAATCTGGCCATGCCCCCTCCCCCCCGGAGCCTCAGGCCCCAGGTGGTAGCCCAGATAGCCCTCATTATAATCTGCCTATGGTTGGAAACAAGCAAACTAGCAAAAAGAGGCCATTTAGTGGCAAGGAGACTATTATAAGGCGATTACCAAACTCTAGCCAATGAGAGGCGGCCCAAATGACCTCTGTTGAGTGTCTTCCGCCTCGCTTGGGTGCCTGTCTTGTGCAACCTGTGGCTATCAGATTGGTTGCATTGCATACAGTCCTTATACGTAATACAATTCATACCTCAATAACTAACATATTTTAGTGGAGAAATCCTTTAAAGCAGGGTTCCACAACTCCAGTCCTCAAGGCCCACCCACAGGTCTTGTTTTCAGGATATTCTTAGTATTGCCCAGGTGATAATTACATCACCTGCACAGGCAATAATTCCATCACCTGTGCAATAGTAAGAAAATCCTGAAAACATGACCTGTTGGTGGGCCTTGAGGACTGGAGTTGGGGAACCCTGCTTTAAAGGGTTGTTCTACGATGCACAAATTGTTAAAACAAATATATGTTAAAACAATGATCTTTGTATATTAAAAATTACTGTACCATTTTCTGCCCTCTTAGCAGAGGATCGGTAGTTTCCTACTTTTCTCATTTTCGATACAAGGGGAAACAGATCCTGGCTCGAGACGTCACTGTATCATGTTTACACAGTACGCTTAGCTTTCCTTCCCCCTGGCAATGCATACAGCCCTCACTACATTATTTTTGCTCTGCCTCCACTAGCTGTGTCATGTAGTCACTAGTGATGGGCGAACCCGTGACTGTTTGGGTTTGGCTAATTGAGCCAAAGGCCGAACAGTTTATTAAAAGTTCATGTTCGGGTACCAGAGCAGTACCCGAACCCCGAACTCTAACACGGACCCCATTCATGTGAATGGGGGAGCTGAATATACTTGGTTTCCCGCGCTGTCATTTGCTTGACAGCGCAGGAAACACAGGCTCTGATTGGCGATAATAGTGACGCGCCCCCTGGGCCTCTGTTGTGCAGCGTTGCGCATGCGGGGAATACCCGGAGCCGGATCTGATAGGGGTAGTAGTCCTCGTGGCGGTGACCCGGTCCGTGCCCAGGGTGTCAAACCAAGTGGCAGAACTTAGAATAAGATGTTATATTGTTCGACTACGCCACCCGTTGATTGCGGCTATGAAGCCGCCGCTGCAGGGCAGACCGCTGAGGCCGGTGGTACAGTTGTGCAGCGTGGATAGTATAACCCCCAACGGGAGGGGTATGGCCTCAGGGCAGCGGACGTGGATGATGGGGATAGCAGAATTGCACGCAGGCACTAGGAACCACTCAGAGACGGTGCGGTGTAGTTCAGGATCTTTACTGGTGTCAAAGGTAGACCCTCCCGGGAGTACTGGCTAGCGATCGGGGCCTGGTCAGTCTGTGAGCAGATAGGATCTCCCCCGGCCAGGCGGAGTTGTAGGCCTCCCCAACTTATTGTACTCTCTCTGGCTACCTTGCTAGAAGCGGGTAAAAGTAGCCCACGTCCCTGAGTGTACCGTGTGGTGCTCACCCGTATGGCCGGTGACTCGGGGCCTTCTGGTAGCCTCCGCTCCACAACGGCGGTGCTGGTCCCTTGCGTGTGACCGTGCCTTCGGGTTTCTTGGCCAGAGGACCTGAAATCCCCTGCCGGTCGGTTTCTGCTGCTGGGTATGGATCAGTCCCCACTGCCTCGGACTCCGTGTCCGGTGAGATCTCTTCAGTCAGGACGAGCTCTACAGCTTCCAGTCTCTGACCCCTTTTATCACTGCTCCCACAGAGCTCCTGATCTTGCTCTCCCTGTATCTGCTCCACTCCAGACCAGACTGTGTCTCTGTCTGGGACTCCTCTTCTTCTCCTCTAACCCCGCCTCAGCCCCAGTTTATATAGGGGAAGTTCTTCCCCTCCCAGGACTGGGCAGGAAGTGTTGCATGCTTAGGGTTCCTGACCAGGAGACCTCCCACCTGCTCTCAGACGTAATATTGCTATTACTGTGGTAACCAGACCCCTGGGGTGCCACATTCCCCCCTAGTAAAATTTAGTACTCCGGGACTAAACATATTTTTGAAAACATAACAGGGTATAAACAGGAACAATACAATAAGGGAAAACACGTTAGGGCGGTCACAGCGTGTCCGCAACCGGGTGCAGTTTTTGAAGCAATAAGGGTGTCCATTTCACCAAAGAACAGGGAGCCGTAACCAGGTGGGGTCTGTCCTACCCCGAGTCTTTAGCAGTCTTAGTCCATTCCTGGGTTACGCTCCAAACATATATACAAAGAATTCCGGTTAATCCACAAAAGACACCTATAAAATAACTGGAAAAACATAATTATTTACAAGCAACAGTAAACAGGTAAATACCAATAAAACAGTCTGAACACTTTAGATCCTCCAACGTACTGGCAACTGGCCTCTAGTGGCCCTAGTAGACCTACGGAGCTTACTGACCGGTCCTAAGCTACAGGGTGTAGGAGCTGTCAAAGGTAAGCTGGGCAGCTGTCTACGGGTTCTTTGGCTCACTAGGGGCACGGCAGGCTCACTATAAGCAGAGGGTCGATTCTCCTGGTCTGCTTGTGTGGGGTCTTCTGCCTCCTGGACCGGCTGCTCTTCCAGCTCTACCTGTTTTTCCGTAGGCACTTGGGATGCTGGCTGGAGGAAGGTGAGGACGGGTACCACAACAGCGCCATTTACTTGTGTCCAAGACCGAGGGAAGTCTCCGAGTACAGTACTGACCATTTCTTCCCTTTCCTCTGCGGGTCGAGGGTTTTCTTGTTCTTCTTCAGGGTTTCGTAGCTGCTCGGGACACTTCTTCAGGTGATCTCGGGAGACAATGGCTGTGGTTTCTCCTCCATCCTTACTGATTGTGCAGATTTTTGGGTTTTCATGGCTTGATGGCAGTACGGTGTACGGGTCCTTCTCCCACTGGTCGTCCAACTTGTGGAGCCGTCTCTTCCTTTTCAAGACCTGCTCTCCAGGTACCAGGGGAACAGCGGGAGCATACTGGTTGTAAGTCTTCTCCTGTCTTTCTCTTGCTTGACAGAGACTTCGCTCAACGCTCTCCTGTACTTTCCGGTACTGCTGCTGCCTCTCTGTGTCCCAGTCTGCTTCTGGTGAAGTGTCCTCGGGTGTCAGGACTCCCATATCCAGATCAACAGGCAGCTTACCAGGTCTTGCTCTCATTAGGTAAGCCGGGGTACAGTTGGTAGAACCTACAGGGATGTGGTTGTATAGGTCCACCAGATCAGGCAGTTTCTCAGGCCACAGACTGCGTTCTTCCAGGGGCAACGTTTTCAGAAGGTCTATCACCACCTGGTTCATCTTCTCGCAGAGTCCATTGGTTTGCGGATGATAGGGTGTTGTTCTTATCTTCCGGCAGCCATACAGAGTGCAGAACTCCTGGAAGACTTCCGCTTCAAAGGCAGGTCCCTGGTCCGTCAGCACCTGCTCTGGGTATCCGTGTGGACGGCAGAAGTGCTGCTGAAAGGCTCTAGCTGCTGTTTGAGCCGTTAAGTCCTTGACGGGGACTACAACCAAGAACCGGGAGTAGTGATCCACGATGGTTAACGCATAGACGTAGCCACTTCTGCTGGGGGTCAGTTTTACATGATCCAAGGCTACCAGTTCCAACGGCTGCCTGGTGACGATAGACTGCAGGGGAGTCTTCTGACTGGCACGGTCCTTCCTTCTTAGGTTGCATGGGACACAGTCTCTGCACCACCTCTCGATGGTTCCTCTCATGCCTACCCAGTGGAACCGCCCGCGCAGCAGGAACTCCAGCTTCTTCCATCCGAAGTGCCCAGCTCCGTCGTGGTATGCCTCCAGTACCATAGCCGCGTCTCTTCTTGGCACCACTACTTGCCAGATCAGTTCATGCATCCGGGAGTTAACCATTCTACGGCACAACTTCCCCTTGTAAAGGAACAGTCGACTCTTCTCAGCCCACAGTTGCTTGGTTTCCTCCGGAGCGTCTGGGTCAAGGCGAGCATCTGGCTGAGTCAGCATCTCCTTCACCAGTCGGACGGCGGGGTCACTGTCTTGCGTTTCCGCCCAGTTGTAATGAGGTAAGGGGTTGAACGTAGCGGATTGCTTACCCCTTACACGGTGGGAATACTGGGTAGTCCCATGACGGTGGAACGCGGGGAGTTCAACTTCTTCCAGTTCCTCTGGATCTTCCCCTACGTCCGGTAGGTTTGGCATTCTGGACAAGGCATCCGCGTTGGTATTGGAGCATCCTGCCCGGTATTTGATCGTGAATTCATAGTTGGACAGGCGGGCCATCCATCTCTGCTCCAGGGCACCGAGTCTTGCAGTGTCCAGGTGTGTCAACGGGTTGTTATCCGTGTACACGGTGAACCGGGAAGAGGCGAGGTAGTGCTTAAAGCGTTCGGTGACTGCCCACACCACTGCCAGGAACTCTAGCTTGAATGAGCTGTACTTCTCAGGGTTTCTTTCGGTGGGTCGCAGTTTTCGGCTGGCGTAAGCAATTACCCGTTCTCTCCCCTGCTGGATCTGGGACAGTACGGCTCCTAGCCCGATGTTACTTGCGTCAGTGTAGAGGATAAAGGGCTGGCTGTAATCAGGGTATGCCAGGATTTCATCCCCCGTGAGGGCCACCTTCAGCTGGCGGAAGTACTCTTCTTCCAGCTTCTCCCATCTGAAGGGCGGCTTCTGGTTCTTGGCCTTCCTGGACTGGCCTATCAGGAGACAAAGAAAATGACGGCACTTCCACTACAAAAACTAGGTGTGAACAGGTGCTTACTAAGAGCAGCTACCTCCATATATAATGAACAAATAAAGTAGCACACTGTAACACTGAGTATATAGATATGAAATATGAAATACATAAGCAGACGGAGGTCTCTTAGAGAGGTATTCACATTATAGGTCCTGACATCGAGAAACGCCTTACCGCGGCTGTCAGGTACACATGAATTGGCCAATTTATGCGCTAAGATTTCTCATTTATTTACAGCAGTAATGCTATTCATTTTCCATACTTCATATTTACATGCGCAAAAAAATTTTTCAAAAAAATTTTTTCATTTATTTCTATTTTCTACAGCAGTTAAGCTATTCATATTTCATATTTCATATCTATATACTCAGTGTTACAGTGTGCTACTTTATTTGTTCATTATATATGGAGGTAGCTGCTCTTAGTAAGCACCTGTTCACACCTAGTTTTTGTAGTGGAAGTGCCGTCATTTTCTTTGTTACTAGATTTAGCGTTGACTGAGCACTCCACCCCCACCCCCATGCCGCAGGTGGTTTTAAATGCATCAGGATCTGTCTTTCCCATACATAAGCAGACGGAGGTCTCTTAGAGAGGTATTCACATTATAGGTCCTGACATCGAGAAACGCCTTACCGCGGCTGTCAGGTACACATGAATTGGCCAATTTATGCGCTAAGATTTCTCATTTATTTACAGCAGTAATGCTATTCATTTTCCATACTTCATATTTACATGCGCAAAAAAATTTTTCAAAAAAATTTTTTCATTTATTTCTATTTTCTACAGCAGTTAAGCTATTCATATTTCATATCTATATACTCAGTGTTACAGTGTGCTACTTTATTTGTTCATGGCCTATCAGGAGGTCCTGCATAGGAGCTGCCTTTTTGGTGAAACCGGGAATGAATCTTCGGTAGTAGCCTACCAACCCGAGGAACTGCCGTACTTCCCTTACGCTAGAGGGTCTTGGCCATTCCTTAATCGCGGTGATCTTATCAGGGTCGGAAGGCCACTCCGTCAGCACTCACCACGTGTCCCAGGTACTGCACTTTTGGTTTTAGCAGGTGACACTTCGACGGTTTCACCTTCAGACCGTATTTTGCCAGGGCTTCAAACACTTCCGCCAGGTGTTTCAGGTGGTCCTCGTAGGTTTTGGAATAAACTATAACACCGTCCAGGTACAGCAGGACCGTCTCAAAGTTCCGGTGTCCCAGACAGCATTCCATCAGTCGTTGGAAGGTTCTTGGTGCGTTGCAGAGTCCGAACGGAATGCAGGTAAACTCGCTAAGTCCCATCGGGGTGGTGAATGCGGTCTTCTCCCGGTCCGCCTCTGCTACAGGAACCTGCCAGTACCCGCTAGTGAGATCCAAAGTGGAGAAGAAGTTAGCAGATTTTAAAGCAGCCAAAGACTCCTCTATCCTTGGTAAGGGGTACGCATCTTTGTGTGTGATACGGTTGATTTTCCGGTAGTCTACACACATTCTCATGGTGTTGCTTTTTTTTTAACCAAGACTAGTGGAGCTGCCCAGGGGCTACAGCTATCCCTGATTACCCCAGCCTCCTTCATGTCTCTAAGCATCCCCTTGGCGTGTTGGTAGTGTGCAGGGGGTACGGGTCGGTATCTCTCCTTTATGGGAGGATGGTCTCCCGTGGGTATGTGGTGTTCTACCCCCTTTACTCGCCCGAAGTCTAACGGGTGTTTACTAAACACTCTCTCGTACTCTTGAATCACCCGATAGACTCCCTGTTTCTGGTGTGAGGGAGTGGAGTCAGTACCCAAATGTAGTTGCTGACACCAGTCCTCCATTTGTTGCTTAGAGCCGTTACCTTCCTCTGGTTGAGATGGAGGCAAGGGTTCCACGGCCTGTACAGAATTCTGGTTTATGGTGAACAATTTGGCTAGCGTGGCATACCGGGGCAGGTGTACTTCTCTCTCCCCGATATTTATGATGCGAACGGGCACCCTCCCATGGCGTACATCGACCACCCCCCGTGCTGTCAAAATGGTGGGCCTACTGTCTGAGTAGACTGGTTCCACCATTGCCTGGTAATCTCTACCTCTCAGACCAATAGCTGCCCGGCACCAAATCATCATTTCACTTTTCGGGGGCATGGCAATAGGGAAAGGGTCACACATTCTCACGCTACCAATCTCACCACCGGAGAGTTCCACCTGTTGCCGTCGCATCAGTGCCCGGATCTCTTTTTGCAGCACTCGCTGCTGGCCGGAACTGGCGTTCTTGGCAACCTGCTGTAAAATGAGAATCACCTCTGCAAGACAATTTTCAATCACATTAGTTCCTAGAGTTATCTTTGGGTGACTCTCGCGCTTGTCAATGTCCACAATGATCAGTCCCTGTGCTGCCAGTTCGACTTTACCGATTTTAATGGTCATCTCTTTAAATCCGATCTGTGGCACGGGCTGACCATTGCTGGCGATGATACTCAAATCGTCGTCAGGGTAGCGGGTTATATCCGAGTCATTCCAGTACTGCTTGAAGAGCACGTACGGGATGGTGGTGACCTGTGACCCGGTGTCCAGTAGGGCACTCATAGGAATGCCATCCAGTACCACAGGCAAGACTGGACGTCCTCCCACGTATTTGTCACGCCAGTTCGATGGGCCTGGTGATCTTATTCCTAGGGGTTGGCCCTCTACCCCAGGTTGTGCCAGTTTTAAAGGACAGTACCTTGCCATATGTCCGGGTTGACTGCAGCGGCGGCAGATGGGTTGTCCGTCCTCGTTGTATCGGTCGCTGGGTTTTCCTCTGGCCGGTGGGGTCCTCCTTGGTCGGCGCCACGGGATGTCCTCCGGTCCGGATGCCAGCTGGATCTTCCCTGGAGTAGAAACCTGTAAAGACTGCACAGTTCGGGTTAGCGCAGCAACGCTTTTAGTTAGCTCTTGGACCTGATGGTGCAGGTCTGTAGCCGGGTCATTGTTTAAAGCCTGCGCATCAGCTCCCACAGGCCCTGCCGACAAGGGCGCCGTCTCCTGGTGGTAAGTGGTAGTAGGGCGTCTGTGGGTCACAGCGCCACCTGGTGCCGGTTCTCGGAGCACCCGGATGGCTCTGTCCTTGAACTGTGCAAAGTCCAGATGAGGGTCCTGTAAGGCCATTGCCCGCAACTGGGTTCGGTGGGCATTGCAATGTAGACCCTCTATAAATTGTTCAGTCAACAGCTTGTCTTCGTTTCCCACGCCGTCAGGGTCGGCCTGCTTAATGGCTCTCAGGGCCTCTTGTAAGTTTAGTGCATAGTCCCTTATATTCTCATGTGCTCGCTGCTTGCACCCGTAGAATCTAAGCTTGATCTCGGCTGAGGTACGGGTATCAAAGGTGTCCTTCAGCCGGGCTAGTATCTCTGCGACAGTCCTCCTCCTCCCGAGTGGCCAGGACTTTACCTCCCTTTGGGCTGCCCCTGTTAATTGAGCCACCAGGATGCTCACTTTTTGCTCCTCTGTGAGGGGGTACACCTGGAAGAGGCTATCCAGCCTTTCTCTGAAGTCATTTAGGGTATGTGACTCCCCTGAGTACTGGGGTAGCCAGGCTGCCCCCGGGATATAGGGCATAGTGAAAGGCATGACCGCAGCAGCGGTGGCGCTGGCGGTGGCTGTGGCAGTGAAGCTCTCCTCTGTATCCGACATCCTCCCCCCCCCCTAGTGGACCGTGGCCTACCTTGCGATGATCCTCTTCCGTAGGCCGCGGCTCCGCAGTGGATCGTCAGGGTTGAGGACCTTCCGTCGCGCTCCTGTGACGTCGGCGTCTGCTGGGCTCCTTCCAGGACCTTACGCAACATCCGGACGTGAGGCGGAGCTTCAGTTCTCGCGCGCTTTCGGAGTCCACGCCCCTCTTCTTCCCGCGCGGCGTCCTCAAGATGGCGTCCAATGGCGGGAAAACTCCACGGATGGCGGGAAGAAGGCAGAAGATGGCGTCGGATGGCGGGAAAACTCCACGGATGGCGGGAAGAAGGCAGAAGATGGCGTCGGATGGCGGGAATCCTCACCACAGGTAAGTTTAACAGTCTCTTTTTTTTTTCAGGCACGCAGTACCCGGTGGTTGCGGGCACGGAATCCTGCCGACTACGCCAAAGTTGACGCGCCCCCTGGGCCTCTGTTGTGCAGCGTTGCGCATGCGGGGAATACCCGGAGCCGGATCTGATAGGGGTAGTAGTCCTCGTGGCGGTGACCCGGTCCGTGCCCAGGGTGTCAAACCAAGTGGCAGAACTTAGAATAAGATGTTATATTGTTCGACTACGCCACCCGTTGATTGCGGCTATGAAGCCGCCGCTGCAGGGCAGACCGCTGAGGCCGGTGGTACAGTTGTGCAGCGTGGATAGTATAACCCCCAACGGGAGGGGTATGGCCTCAGGGCAGCGGACGTGGATGATGGGGATAGCAGAATTGCACGCAGGCACTAGGAACCACTCAGAGACGGTGCGGTGTAGTTCAGGATCTTTACTGGTGTCAAAGGTAGACCCTCCCGGGAGTACTGGCTAGCGATCGGGGCCTGGTCAGTCTGTGA
This sequence comes from Phyllobates terribilis, assembly GCF_046119375.1. NCBI lineage: Eukaryota > Metazoa > Chordata > Amphibia > Anura > Dendrobatidae > Phyllobates > Phyllobates terribilis. The sequence continues at coordinate 797,710,891 of NW_027362761.1, forward strand.
GCAGATAGGATCTCCCCCGGCCAGGCGGAGTTGTAGGCCTCCCCAACTTATTGTACTCTCTCTGGCTACCTTGCTAGAAGCGGGTAAAAGTAGCCCACGTCCCTGAGTGTACCGTGTGGTGCTCACCCGTATGGCCGGTGACTCGGGGCCTTCTGGTAGCCTCCGCTCCACAACGGCGGTGCTGGTCCCTTGCGTGTGACCGTGCCTTCGGGTTTCTTGGCCAGAGGACCTGAAATCCCCTGCCGGTCGGTTTCTGCTGCTGGGTATGGATCAGTCCCCACTGCCTCGGACTCCGTGTCCGGTGAGATCTCTTCAGTCAGGACGAGCTCTACAGTTTCCAGTCTCTGACCCCTTTTATCACTGCTCCCACAGAGCTCCTGATCTTGCTCTCCCTGTATCTGCTCCACTCCAGACCACACTGTGTCTCTGTCTGGGACTCCTCTTCTTCTCCTCTAACCCCGCCTCAGCCCCAGTTTATATAGGGGAAGTTCTTCCCCTCCCAGGACTGGGCAGGAAGTGTTGCATGCTTAGGGTTCCTGACCAGGAGACCTCCCACCTGCTCTCAGACGTAATATTGCTATTACTGTGGTAACCAGACCCCTGGGGTGCCACAATAGCATTACAGATGTCAGCATGATCCCACAGCTGTGACAGTGACCTGCGGTAAAAAGCTTATCGCGTGTCATAGGCGCTGGCTGATGGTGCTACTACCACCATCAGCCGGCGCCTACTGCCATAGGAAATGGCGAGTGCAGGCACCGCTGGATGGGAGCAGTAGTCTCTCATCCACCGGCGCCTGTGCTGAAAGTAAAAAAAAAAAATGGTAAAATTAATAAAAAAAATATTCAAATAAAAATAAAACACACTATACTCACGTACACCTTGTCCCCGATGTTCTCCGCCCCTACAAAAAGTAAAAAATAAAAAAATACCATATACTCACCTTACAGCTAATCCCCGAAGCCCATGATCACCTGTAATAAAGGTAAAATAATAAAGCAACCTCATCCTCACCTGTCCGCTGTAGTCCAAATAGCAAGGGTTCCATGATGATCCCATGAACAGAACGGCCACATTGTAAAATGTGACCGCTCTGTTCATTTGCCGGCAATACACTGATGCTCAGTGCCGGCAAATGAGGTCAGAGCATGCGCGGTGAGTATTTTCCCACGCTTGCGCTGACGTCAGTGAGTTGAACTGAGTTCAACTCATTGACATAAGTGTGGGAAAATACTCACCGCGCATGCGCTGACCTCATTTGCTGGTAATGAGCGTCAGTGTATTGACGGCAAATGAACAGAGCGGTCACATTTTACAATGTGGCCGTTCTGTTCATGGGATCATCGTGGGACCCTCGATATTTGGACTACAGCGGACAGGTGAGGATGAGGTTGCTTTATTTTTTTACTTTCATTGAAGGTGACAATGGCTTCAACTGGAATGGGTGTGATGGTAAGTATTGTTTAATTTATAGCATTAAAGGTATCTGTCTTTATTTCAATTAAAATATTTTATTCTGGGTGTGGGTGTCTTTATTTTACATTTCACCATCACTATGGGGCTAGTAATGGGGGCGTCTTATTTATGCCTCTCCATTACTAACCTGGGCTTGATATCAGCTGGCATTATAAGCTGACATGAACCCCAACCCTATAACCCAACTGCCACTGCTACAGGGCAGTGGGCAAAGCGAGGCCTATGCCAGAATTGGCACTTCCTATGGATGCGCCATTTCTGAGGCGGCTGAGGACTGCTGTTTCTAGCTTTGGAGGGGGCCAATATTCATGGCCCCTTCCTAGGCTACTAATATCAGCCCCCAGCTGTCTGAATAGCCTTTGCTAGCTGTTAAAATAGGGGGACCCCACGTCATTTTTTTAGGGGTCCCCCATTTTAATAGCCAGTAAAGGCTAAGTATACAGCTGGGGTTGATATTAGTAGTCTGGGAAGCTCCATGGGTATTACCCCTTCCCAGGCTAAAAAAATCCGTCCGTCCGCTTTCCCTCTGCTGGTTAATAAAATTACGGGGGAGCCCACAGCATTTTTTTTCCAGAAATTTACTCATTTATTAATAGATTACATGAACAGTAAGGTACACACGCAAAGCACGGATTACATACAGTATATATCACATATTTATATCTATCTATCTATTTTCTATATATCTAGCTATCCATATATCTATCTATTTATCTATCTATCTATTATCTATTTATCTATCCATATACAATACAGACCAAAAGTTTGGACACACCTTTTCATTATAGATTTTTCTGTATTTTCATGACTATGAAAATTGTACATTCACACTGAAGGCATCAAAACTATGAATTAACACATGTGGAATTATATACTTAACAAAAAAGTGTGAATCAACTGAAAATATGTCTTATATTCTAGGTTCTTCACAGTAGCCACCTTTTGCTTTGATGACTGCTTTGCACACTCTTGGCATTCTCTTGATGAGCTTCAAGAGGTAGTCACCGGAAATGGTTTTCCCTTCACAGGTGTGCCCTGTCAGGTTTAATAAATGGGATTTCTTGCCTTATAAATGGGGTTGGGAATATCAGTTGTGTTGTGTAGAAGTCAGGTGGATACACAGCTGATAGTCCTACTGAATAGACTGTTAGAATTTGTTTTATGGCAAGAAAAAAGCAGCTAAGTAAAGAAAAACGAGAGGCCATCATTACTTTAAGAAATGAAGGTCAGTCAGTGCGAAAAATTGGGAAAACTTTGAAAGTGTCCCCAAGTGCAGTTGCAAAAACCATCAAGCGCTACAAAGAAACTGGCTCACATGAGGACCGCCCCAGGAAAGGAAGACCAAGAGTCACCTCTGCTTCTGAGGATAAGTTTATCCGAGTCACCAGCCTCAGAAATCGCAGGTTAACAGCAGCTCAGATTAGAGACCAGGTCAATGCCACACAGAGTTCTAGCAGCAGACACATCTCTACAACAACTGTTAAGAGGAGACTTTGTGCAGCAGGCCTTCATAGTAAAATAGCTGCTAGGAAACCACTGCTAAGGACAGGCAACAAGCAGAAGAGACTTGTTTGGGCTAAAGAACACAAGGAATGGACATTAGACCAGTGGAAATCTGTGCTTTGGTCTGATGAGTCCAAATTTGAGATCTTTGGTTCCAACCAACGTGTCTTTGAGCGACGCAGAAAAGGTGAACGGATGGACTCTACATGCCTGGTTCCCACCGTGAAGCATGGAGGAAGAGGTGTGATGGTGTGGGGGGGCTTTGCTGGTGACACTGTTGGGGATTTATTCAAAATTGAAGGCATACTGAACCAGCATGGCTACCACAGCATCTTGCAGCGGCATGCTATTCCATACGGTCTGCGTTTAGTTGGACCATCATTTATTTTTAAACAGGACAATGACTCCAAACACACCTCCAGGCTGAGTAAGGGCTATTTGACCAAGAAGGAGAGTGATGGGGGGCTACGCCAGATGACCTGGCCTCCACAGTCACCAGACCTGAACACAATCGAGATGGTTTGGGGTGAGCTGGACCGCAGAGTGAAGGCAAACGGGCCAACAAGTGCTAAGCAACTCTGGGAACTCCTTCAAGATTGTTGGAAGACCATTTCCGGTGACTACCTCTTGAAGCTCTATCAAGAGAATGCCAAGAGTGTGCAAAGCAGTCATCAAAGCAAAAGGTGGCTACTTTGAAGAACCTAGAATATAAGACATATTTTCAGTTGTTTCACACTTTTTTGTTAAGTATATAATTCCACATGTGGTAATTCATAGTTTTGATGCCTTCAGTGTGAATGTACAATTTTCATAGTCAGGAAAATACAGAAAAATCTTTAAATGAGAAGGTGTGTCCAAACTTTTGGTCTGTACTGTATCTATTATCTATCCATATACAGTTAGGTCCATATATATTTGGACAGAGACAACATTTTTCTAATTTTGGTTCTAGACATTACCACAATGAATTTTAAACAAAACAATTCAGATGCAGTTGACGTTCAGACTTTCAGCTTTCATTTGAGTGTATCCACATTAAAACTGGATGAAGGGTTTAGGAGTTTCAGCTCCTTAACATGTGCCACCCTGTTTTTAAAGGGACCAAAAGTAATTGGACAATTGACTCCAAGGCTATTTCATGGACAGGTGTGGACATTCCCAACGTTATATCATTCTCAATTAAGCAGATAAAAGGCCTGGAGTTGATTTGAGGTGTGGTGATTGCATTTGGAAGGTTTTGCTGTGAAGTAAACATGTGTTCAAAGGAGCTCTCCATGCAGGTGAAACAAGCCATCCTTAAGCTGCAAAAACAGAAAAAACCCATCCGAGAAATTGCTACAATATTAGGAGTGGCAAAATCTACAGTTTGGTACATCCTGAGAAAGAAAGAAAGCACTGGTCAACTCATCAATGCAAAAAGACCTGGGCGCCCATGGAAGACAACAGTGGTGGATGATCGCAGAATAATCTCTATGGTGAAGAGAAACCCATTCACAACAGCCAACCAAGTGAACAACACTCTCCAGGAGGTAGGCGTATCAATATTCAAATATACCATAAAGAGAAGACTGCATGAAAGTAAATACAGAGGGTTCACTGCACGGTGCAAGCCAAGCATCAAGAATAAAAAGGCTAGACTGGACTTTGCTAAAAAACATCTAAAAAAGCCAGAACAGTTCTGGAAGAACATTCTTTGGACAGATGAAACCAAGATCAACTTCTACCAGAATGATGGAAAGAGAAAAGTATTGCGAAGGCGTGGTACAGCTCATGATTAGTGTTGAGCGATACCTTCCGATATCGGGAAATATCGGATCGGATTGGATCGGATCGATACCGAAAAGGTATCGGATATCGCCAATTCCGATACCGGAAACCAATGCAAGTCAATGGGACAGAAATATCGGAATGAAAATAAACCCTTTCTTTCCTTGTAGGTTAATTCTACATGAAGGAAAACAACTAAGAATAATGTAGAATGTATTGGGGGAGGTGGGGGAGACAATAAAGGCATAGAGGTTTAGCCCAATCAAATGGAATAGCAGGAATTAATATTTTTTTTAAGACGTTCTGAGTTACGGAAATATTGACTATGTTAAGTATTTTTATATTTTGCAGATATTTATGTTTCACTACTTCCATGCTCTTCACCTTCTTTTTTACTTCTCCCACACTTTCTCCTTCATCATCCTCAGCATCAGCATCTTTTTCATCCACTTCTTCTTCACCTTCTTCATCTTCTTCTTCTTCACCTTCTTCGTATTATTTTTTTTTTTACATTCTTCATATTCTACTTCTTCATCTTCTTCTTCTTCATCATATTCTTATTTGTGACAGGCATTCCTATAGTTATCTTTAAAAGTTTGGACATTACACCTTTCGTTCTGCCCGTCACAAAAGATTTACAACAGGATTTGTCCGCGTTCAGTTTGGCCTGCAGCAGCAGGTCTTTTCCAGGGGCACCACGAGGAGGAACGGACTCACCCCCATACACTGCTTAGTCATCTTCTGCTTATAATTTAGATATTATCTTTTGCTCTGATTTTTAGTCTTATGCTTAATGTTCTTCCGCTTTTTGTTCTGCAGCTTCTTGTACTTCTGCTTCTTGGTTTCCTGTCTCTTGTTCTTCTGTATCTTGGTGGTTGTCTTCTCTTCTTTGTCCTCTTGGTCAACTTCTTCAGGGTCATCTTCTTGGTCTTCTTCGGGGTGGTCTTCGGGGGTCCTCGTCTTCGGGGTCCTCGTCTTCTTCGGGGTCCTCGTCTTCATCGGGTTGGTCTTCAGGGTCCTCGTCTTCAGGGTCCTCGTCAGGGAGATCCAGAGTGATTACCAAGAACCATTTCAAAAAGCTTGAACTTGGAAATGTAGCAGAAGGTACAAGAAGGCTGAGGAACTACCGAGGACCAGCTAACGGTACTGGAACCCGGATGGGTAGCAGAAGGTACAAGAGCCAATGGAACTACCGAGGACCAGCTGATGGTACTGGAACTCGGTTACTAAGCAGGAGGTACCTGTGCCAGAAAGCACTACCAAGTACCAGCAGACGTTGGTGGAACTTGGATACCGAGAAGGAGGCACCTAATCCAAAGGCACTGCCGAGAACCAGCTGACAGTACTGGAACCCGGATGGGTAGCAGAAGGTACAAGAGCCAATGGAACTACCGAGGACCAGCTGACGGTACTGGAACTCTGTTACTAAGCAGGAGGTACCTGTGCCAGAAAGCACTACCAAGGACCAGCAGACGTTGGTGGAACTTGGATACCGAGAAGGAGGCACCTAATCCAAAGGCACTGCCGAGAACCAGCTGACGGTACTGGAACCCGGATGGGTAGCAGAAGGTACAAGAGCCAATGAAACTACCGAGGACCAGCTGACGGTACTGGAACTCGGTTACTAAGCAGGAGGTACCTGTGCCAGAAAGCACTACCAAGGACCAGCAGACGTTGGTGGAACTTGGATACCGAGGAGGAGGCACCTAATCCAAAGGCACTGCCGAGAACCAGCTGACGGTACTGGAACCCGGATGGGTAGCAGAAGGTACAAGAGCCAATGGAACTACCGAGGACCAGCTGACGGTACTGGAACTCGGTTACTAAGCAGGAGGTACCTGTGCCACAAAGCACTACCAAGGACCAGCAGACGTTGGTGGAACTTGGATACCGAGAAGGAGGCACCTAATCCAAAGGCACTGCCGAGAACCAGCTGACGGTACTGGAACCCGGATGGGTAGCAGAAGGTACCCATGTAAAAAAAAGTTTCAAGGCCGCGAGCCGGCCGCAGTTACCAAAACCCACAGTCCTACAGGGGGTGCTTGTCCTATTGGCACTATGGAACCAGCCTTCATTGCCAGATCCCGCAGCCCACATAGGAGTCACCTAAACTGCAGGCACCATAGAGTCGGCTAACCCGACCGCAACACGACAGGACAACGCATTGGAGGCAAAGTGACGTTGACACTACCCGGAAACAGCTGGCGTGCTGGAACCAGGCTGGGCAGGAGGGAGTACCCGTGCCAAAGACACTGCTGGGAAACAGCTGGCGGTGCTGGAACCCAGGGTAAATACTAAAAACAGAGTGGAGCCAGAGGCGTAATTGGAGCAACTTTAAAATCTGTAGTAGTGTGAATGTGGACAAAACAGGAGAATTTTCCGGACACACAGCTGGGGATCAGCTGACGTTACTGAACCCCAATAACACTGGAGCAAGCGTTGACTGTGCAGAGAGCACTTCTGAGCAGCAACTAGCGGTATTGGAGCCCAGGGTAAATAATAAAAACAGAGGAGCCAGAGGTGTATTTGGAGGAGGTTTTAAATCAGTAGTATAGTGGATGTGGACAAAGCAGGAGAATTTGCCGGACACACAGCTGGGGATCAGCTGACGTTACTGAACCCCAATAACACTGGAGCAAGCGTTGACTGTGCAGACGGCACTTCTGAGCAGCAACTAGCTGTATTGGAGCCCAGGGTAAATACTAAAAACAGAGGAGCCAGAGGTGTATTTGGAGGAGGTTTTAAATCAGTAGTACAGTGGATGTGGACAAAGCAGGAGAATTTGCCGGACACACAGCTGGGGATCAGCTGACGTTACTGAACCCCAATAACACTGGAGCAAGCATTGACTGTGCAGACGGCACTTCTGAGCAGCAACTAGCGGTATTGGAGCCCAGGGTAAATACTAAAAACAGAGGAGCCAGAGGTGTATTAGAAGGAGGTTTTAAATCAGTAGTACAGTGGATGTGGACAAAGCAGGAGAATTTGCCGGACACACAGGTGGGGATCAGCTGACGTTACTGAACCCCAATAACACTGGAGCAAGCGTTGACTGTGCAGACGGCACTTCTGAGCAGCAACTAGCAGTATTGGAGCCCAGGGTAAATACTAAAAATAGAGGAGCCAGAGGTGTATTTGGAGGAGGTTTTAAATCAGTAGTACAGTGGATGTGGACAAAGCAGGAGAATTTGCCGGACACACAGCTGGGGATCAGCTGACGTTACTGAACCCCAATAACACTGGAGCTAGCGTTTACTGTGCAGATGGCACTTCCGAGCGCCAACTGGTGGTGTTGGAGCTCAGGGATAATACTGAAAACAGAGGAGCCAGAGGTGTAATTGGAGCAACTTTAAAAGCTGTAGTAGTGAGAAGGTGGACAGAGCAGGAGAAATTGCCGTCCGCACAGCAGGGGAACAGCTGACGTTACTGAACCCCAATAACACGGCAGCAAGTGTTGACTGTGCAGACGGCACTTCCGAGCGCCAACTGGCGGTGTTGGAGCTCAGGGATAATACTGAAAACAGAGGAGCCAGAGGTGTAATTGGAGCAACTTTAAAATCTGTAGTAGTGAGAAGGTGGACAGAGCAGGAGAAATTGCCGTCCGCACAGCAGGGGAACAGCTGACGTTACTGAACCCCAATAACACGGCAGCAAGTGTTGACTGTGCAGACGGCACTTCCGAGCGCCAACTGGCGGTGTTGGAGCTCAGGGATAATACTGAAAACAGAGGAGGCAGAGGTGTAATTGGAGCAACTTTAAAATCTGTAGTAGTGAGAAGGTGGACAGAGCAGGAGAAATTGCCGTCCGCACAGCAGGGGAACAGCTGACGTTACTGAACCCCAATAACACGGCAGCAAGTGTTGACTGTGCAGACGGCACTTCCGAGTGCCAACTGGCGGTGTTGGAGCTCAGGGATAATACTGAAAACAGAGGAGCCAGAGGTGTAATTGGAGCAACTTTAAAATCTGTAGTAGTGAGAAGGTGGACAGAGCAGGAGAAATTGCCGTCCGCACAGCAGGGGAACAGCTGACGTTACTGAACCCCAATAACACGGCAGCAAGTGTTGACTGTGCAGACGGCACTTCCGAGCGCCAACTGGCGGTGTTGGAGCTCAGGGATAATACTGAAAACAGAGGAGCCAGAGGTGTAATTGGAGCAACTTTAAAATCTGTAGTAGTGAGAAGGTGGACAGAGCAGGAGAAATTGCCGTCCGCACAGCAGGGGAACAGCTGACGTTACTGAACCCCAATAACACAGCAGCAAGTGTTGACTGTGCAGACGGCACTTCCGAGCGCCAACTGGCGGTGTTGGAGCTCAGGGATAATACTGAAAGCAGAGGAGCCAGAGGTGTAATTGGAGCAACTTTAAAATCTGTAGTAGTGAGAAGGTGGACAGAGCAGGAGAAATTGCCGTCCGCACAGCAGGGGAACAGCTGACGTTACTGAACCCCAATAACACGGCAGCAAGTGTTGACTGTGCAGACGGCACTTCCGAGCAGCAACTGGCGGTGTTGGAGCTCAGGGATTACAGTTCAGGTGGTAGAAACATGAACACAACAGGAGACCTGGATACTGTTGCCAACCAATTATTTATTCTGGAAGAGGACTGGCAAATTCATGAGAGATCCAGGCCTTGTTCATTTTGAGAAAAGTAAGCCGGTCAACGTTATCGGAGGATAGTCGCATGCGACGGTCTGTTAGTACACCACCTGCGGCACTAAAAACGCGTTCCGATAATACACTAGCAGCAGGGCAAGCTAGCACCTCCAATGCATACTGACTAAGCTCTGGCCATGTATCCAGCTTACAGACCCAAAACTTGAAGGGAGAAGAGCCGTCTGGGAGTACACTAAGAGGGCAAGACATGTAGTCTGTCACCATCTGACGGAAACGTTGCCTCCTGCTGAGCCGTCTGTGATGGTGTAGACATTTGTGGCGGCGGGGACACAAAACTTTGCCACATTTCGGCCATACTGGTCTTGCCTTGTGCTGAGGCGCTGCTTCTGCTCCCTCTTTGTGTAGAGCTTCCTCCACTGCCTCGACGCACTGAGCTGCTTTGTAAAGCACTAGCAGCACTGCTCTCGGTTGGAATGGAGAACATGATGGAATGCACCAGTGCGTCTTGGTACTCCCGCATTTTACGCTCCCGGTTCAACGGTGTTATGAGGCTTTGTAAGTTGTCCCGGTAGCAAGGATCTAGGAGGGTGGACACCCAATAATCAGCCGTGTTGAGAATGTGAGCGATGCGGCAGTCGTTTTTCAGGCACTGCAGCATGAAATCAACCATGTGCTGCAGACTGCCAACTGGCCAAGAAACGCTGTCCCCTGCTTGAGGCGTGATCTCTGCCTGCTCTGCATCACCCCACCCTCGCTCTAGATACTGACTACTAGAGCATTGTGTACCTCCCTCCTCTGGACAGATGTCTTCCTCATCCATTGACTCCTCCTCATCCTCCTCACAAAGTGTCCCCTGCCTAGGCCTTTGTGAGGAACCACGTTGCGCAGACTGTAGAGAAGCAGATGGCATTTGTGACTCCTCATCCACCACCTCTTCCAAAACCTCGTCCCTTAGTGCTTGCAGTGTTTTTTCAAGCAGGCAGATAAGTGGGATAGTCATGCTGACTAGTGCATCATCTGCACTCGCCATCCGCGTGGAATAATCGAAAGCACGCAAAACGTGGCAAATGTCCTTCATAGAGGCCCACTCAGTGGTGGTGAAGTGTGAACGGCGCGCACTGCGACTTGTTTGCGCCTGCTGCAGCTGGTACTCCATTACTACTGCCTGCTGCTCACACAACCTCTCCAACATATGTAACGTTGAATTCCACCTGGTGGGTAGGTCACATATGATGCGATGTTCCGGAAGACGTAATCGGCGCTGCAGAGCTGCAATGCGTGATCTTGCGTTGCTGGAACGCCGCAAGTGAGCGCACTCTATGCAGACCTTGTGAAGCAGTGCATCAAGGTCCGGATAGTCCCTCAAAAAACTCTGCACGACCAAGTTGAGCACATTTGCCAGACATGGGATGTGAGTGAGGTTGCCTAGGCCCAGAGCTGCCACCAGATTTCGGCCATTGTCACACACTACCATGCCTGGCTGGAGATTCGCTGGCACAAACCACACGTTGCTCTGCTGCTTGATGGCATTCCAGAGCTCCTGCGCTGTGTGGCTTCGATTCCCCAAATAAATTAATTTTAATACGGCCTGTTGACGTTTGGCCACGGCTGTGCTCATATCGGTCATCATAACAGGTAACCGTTCACGGGTCGATGTGGAGGTAGACCGTGACGGCTCCTGCAGCGCTGATTTAGAGGAACTGGAGTATGAGGAGGAGTCAATGTGTACAGACTGGATTCCTGCAATCCTTGGAGTTGGCAGAACACATACAGCGCCACTCTCAAGATCTGTACCCGGCTCCACAACATTTACCCAATGGGCAGTGAGGGAAAGGTATCGTCCCTGTCCATGCTTACTGGTCCACGCATCGGTGGTCAGGTGGACCTTGCTACTGACGGCTTTTTGTAGCGCATGTTTAATTTTTCCCCCCACATGATGTTGCAGGGCAGGCACGGCTTGCCTGCTGAAATAAAAGCGGCTGGGCACGTTGTATTGTGGGACTGCCAATGCTATAAAGTTACGGAAGGTGTCAGTCTCCACCAGCCTGAATGATAGCATTTCAAGGGCCAGTAGTTTAGCAATGCCAGCATTCAGAGCCTGTGCTCGGGGGTGGTTTGCCGAGTATGGGCTTTTTTTTCCCATGCCTGTGCTAACGATGGCTGTAGACTGGCCTGGGAGTGTGAGGATGACTGGGAAAGTGGTGCTGTGGATGGAATTACACTGTGTCTCTGTACAACAGTGCCAGAGATTCTTCCATGGCGATCCTGTGAGGAAGCCGAACCAGCTGTGTGTGAGCTGGAGGAAGAGGCTACAACACGAGCTGAAGAGGTGGTAGGTGGCACTGTAGGTTGGCCTAGGTCTTCAGTGTGTTTTTGTAACTCCACCACGTGCTTGGTCCGCACATGTTTCCACATATTTGTGGTATTGAGGTTGCTGACACTTTTCCCTCTTTTCATCTTCTGATTACACAGCTTGCATTTGACAAAGCAAATGTCATCTGCAACTGTGTCAAAAAAGGACCAGGCACTGCAAGTCTTGGGAGCGCCCGCTTTGGATTTTGGAAGAGCCATGCTCCTAATGGGTGCCGAAGTGGAGGCTACAGGCAACCAAGTCTGCCCCCTTCCTCTCCCTCCTTTTTGGGCTGTTCGGGGAATCTCTTCCTCAGAGCTGCTCCCACCACCTTCCTGTCCCTCACGTCATGATGGGTCAAGGACCTCATCATCTACACCACCCTCTTCAAACAACTGCTTCTCCTGGGTAGTCTCGACAGCACAGTACGCACCAGAAAGTGGCACCTGAGTCTCATCATCAGATGCATACTGAGGTGTGCTGCTGACCATAGGCACTGGCCCACCCACCTCTTCAGATTCAGAGAGACAAAACAGTTGCGCATCACTGCATACTACCTCTTCTTCAAATTCTCGAATTCTGCTTGGCTGGCCCCCTCTTTCCAAGCCAAGCGATTCAGAGAACAGAAGTAGAGATGGCTCCTGTCCAGGGCTCTCTGACTGCCTAGGCAATTTGGCAGGTGGTCAAGAGACAGATGGGTGCTCTTCAGTGCTCAGGACCTGAGAGGATCTGGAACTAATTGAAGTCGATGCGTTAGCTGCCATCCATCCGACAACGGCTTCAATTTGGTCCTCCCGCAGCAGTGGGGTACGGCTAGCTCCTACAAAGCTGCGCATAAAGGACTGTTCCCTGGTAAAACTGGGGGATGCTGAGTCACTGGTGCCCGCAGCAGGCACAGAATCCCCACGTCCTCTCCCTGCAGGCACAGAATCCTCACGTCCTCTCCCTGCAGAAACTCCACGCCCACGACCACGACCACATGCCTTACTCCCTGCCTTCTTCATCTTGGTAGACTGATAAAGATAGGCAGAAAAGTACTAAGGGCTTAGTGTGCTTATTCCTGAACAGCTGCTAACAGGTATAAGAAACACTAATTTTATAAAGTGTGGACTAGACTTTAATATGAGCTAATGTGGCCTACACAACTGTAAAGTGGAGTGTTTGGTGAACTTTATTTAGGTTTTTTTTGTCACAAAAAGACACTGGATGTGCCTAAAGATGTAATACCGATAGTATCACAAACTTTTTGTAGCTATTACAATGTAGGAAGGTAACCTACAATGCAATAGGCTACAATAGGCTACAAAAATAGGCTAATACTAATCTGGCTGGGGTTGCAGGGCCCAATGCTGCAGAAAGGCTCCTCTAACTACTCCTATATAGTGTGTTTGGAACCAATTTAGCTGAATATGGATGGAACCACCACACTAATAGGAGAAATCAGGAAAAATTATGAATTGGCAAAAAAGGACAATGTATGAGGCAGTGACACACACTGAGTGCACTACAACCAGACGTGGCAGAAGCACACACTACAGGGTGAGCTGCACTCACACACACAGACCTTGCAGACAGGCATGAACAGTGCAGATGCAGAGCACTGTGCACTAGCGCTGCAAGACCAAAAAAATTTCTCTATCTACTCCTATATAGTGTGTTTGGAACCAATTTAGCTGAATACTGATGGAACCACCACACTAATAGGAGATATCAGGAAAAATTATGAATTGGCAAAAAAGGACAATGTATGAGGCAGTGACACACACTGAGTGCACTACAACAAGACGTGGCTGAAGTACACACTACAGGGTGAGCTGCACTCACACACACAGACCTTGCAGAAAGCGGTGAACAGCACAGAGAACTGTGCACTAGCGCTGCAAGGCACAGCGATTTATAAAGTAGCTTGGGTAAAGCAGAATAGACCAAATAGGTAGCTAAAACTGTCCCTCAGAACAACAGCGTCCTATCCCTAACTGAATTCACAGCAGAGTGAGCTCAACATGGCGGCGGCAGCTTTTATAGTGCATCATGACTAGAGATGAGCGTTGTTGTACTCGAACTGTTCGCCAATCTCAAATTCGAGCTGTTTTGGGCGGTGTTCGAGCCGTTCGGCGAACACGAACAATTTGAGAAAAATTCGGCTGTTCGAGGTTATGTTCGATAACTGTTCGTGCACCAAAATCATAACTGGATTTTTTCTCAGTAATGATGAAAATTAATGTTAATACGCAGTTTGAGTGTACAGCGGGGTGGGGGGAGGGGCAGGGGATGGATCTCTGCAGGAACAATGAAGATCTCCATTTTTTTTTCTCTTTCCCGCATTTGCAGTGGGGAGGTGCAATCTGTCAGCCTATCAGCAGCGCACACACGGAGCGAAGTGCTTTTTTTCACACAAGCAAGGGCATGTGTCATTGGCAGTGTATGTCACATGTCCTTGCCCTATAAGACCAAGCCATTTTCCCCGTCGCCACCATTTTCTCACTGCTGCAGCTGCGTGTTAGACGGCACCGCTGTTGCTGTGTGCGCTATACCTTGTTAATTTCAAGCCAATTTTCGCACAAATATACAGATAGCTTGGGAGTAGGGAATAGTTGTGATTGCAGTCCTTTTAAGGACTAGGTTACAGCATTTCCTACGACTTTTATCAGGGAGGTCTGTGCTCTTAAATAGATAGGTTGTGGGAGTAAAGACTAATTGTAATTGGAGTCCTTTTCAGGACTAGGTTACATCAGTTCCTATCAGTTTTTGCCAGGCAGGTCTGTGCCAGTGCTGTGCAAGTTTTTTTCACAGCATTTGGCTGAATCTAGCAAAGCTAATCCTTTTTGGCCTATTGCAGAGTGTGTTAGTCAGTGGAGTAGCCTATCTGTGTTGCAAGATATACCACCTGTGTATAGAATACCAATTTTTTTACTGCACCTAGTGAAGTAAAATCTTTTGGGCATAGCATCATTCTATTAGTCCATCTATACTGACCTCCATCAGGTTGCAAACTGAATATATTTTTTTCCTGCATCTACCTCTGAAAAAATATTGGGCTTCTAGCTGTGTGTGGGTCTTGTTCTATTAATCCATCTATACTGACCTCCATCAGGTTGCAAACTGAATATAATTTTTTTCTGCATCTAGCTCTGAAAAAATATTTGGCCTTCTAGTAGTGTGTCGGACTTTCTCTATTAGTCCATCTATACTGACCTCCATCAGGTTGCAAATTAAAACTAATTTTTATCTGCATCTACAGTACCTCTGAAAAAATATTTGGGCTTCTAGCTGTGTGTGGGACTTGTTGTATTAGTCCATCTATACTGACCTCCATCAGGTTGCAAACTGAATATATTTTTTTCTGCATCTACCTCTGAAAAAATATTGGGCTTCTAGCTGTGTGTGGGACTTGTTGTATTAGTCCATCTATACTGACCTCCATCAGGTTGCAAACTGAATATATTTTTTTCTGCATCTACCTCTGAAAAAATATTGGGCTTCTAGCTGTGTGTGGGTCTTGTTCTATTAATCCATCTATACTGACCTCCATCAGGTTGCAAACTGAATATAATTTTTTTCTGCATCTAGCTCTGAAAAAATATTTGGCCTTCTAGTAGTGTGTCGGACTTTCTCTATTAGTCCATCTATACTGACCTCCATCAGGTTGCAAATTAAAACTAATTTTTATCTGCATCTACAGTACCTCTGAAAAAATATTTGGGCTTCTAGCTGTGTGTGGGACTTGTTGTATTAGTCCATCTATACTGACCTTCATCAGGTTGCAAACTGAATATATTTTTTTCTGCATCTACCTCTGAAAAAATATTGGGCTTCTAGCTGTGTGTGGGACTTGTTGTATTAGTCCATCTATACTGACCTCCATCAGGTTGCAAACTGAATATAATTTTTTCTGCATCTACCTCTGAAAAAATATTGGGCTTCTAGCTGTGTGTGGGTCTTGTTCTATTAATCCATCTATACTGACCTCCATCAGGTTGCAAACTGAATATAATTTTTTTCTGCATCTAGCTCTGAAAAAATATTTGGCCTTCTAGTAGTGTGTCGGACTTTCTCTATTAGTCCATCTATACTGACCTCCATCAGGTTGCAAACTGAATATATTTTTTTCTGCATCTACCTCTGAAAAAATATTTGGCCTTCTAGTAGTGTGTCGGACTTTCTCTATTAGTCCATCTATACTGACCTCCATCAGGTTGCAAATTAAAACTAATTTTTATCTGCATCTACAGTACCTCTGAAAAAATATTGGGCTTCTAGCTGTGTGTGGGACTTGTTGTATTAGTCCATCTATACTGACCTCCATCAGGTTGCAAACTGAATATATTTTTTTCTGCATCTACCTCTGAAAAAATATTGGGCTTCTAGCTGTGTGTGGGTCTTGTTCTATTAATCCATCTATACTGACCTCCATCAGGTTGCAAACTGAATATAATTTTTTTCTGCATCTAGCTCTGAAAAAATATTTGGCCTTCTAGTAGTGTGTCGGACTTTCTCTATTAGTCCATCTATACTGACCTCCATCAGGTTGCAAATTAAAACTAATTTTTATCTGCATCTACAGTACCTCTGAAAAAATATTTGGGCTTCTAGCTGTGTGTGGGACTTGTTGTATTAGTCCATCTATACTGACCTTCATCAGGTTGCAAACTGAATATATTTTTTTCTGCATCTACCTCTGAAAAAATATTGGGCTTCTAGCTGTGTGTGGGACTTGTTGTATTAGTCCATCTATACTGACCTCCATCAGGTTGCAAACTGAATATATTTTTTTCTGCATCTACCTCTGAAAAAATATTGGGCTTCTAGCTGTGTGTGGGTCTTGTTCTATTAATCCATCTATACTGACCTCCATCAGGTTGCAAACTGAATATAATTTTTTTCTGCATCTAGCTCTGAAAAAATATTTGGCCTTCTAGTAGTGTGTCGGACTTTCTCTATTAGTCCATCTATACTGACCTCCATCAGGTTGCAAACTGAATATATTTTTTTCTGCATCTACCTCTGAAAAAATATTTGGCCTTCTAGTAGTGTGTCGGACTTTCTCTATTAGTCCATCTATACTGACCTCCATCAGGTTGCAAATTAAAACTAATTTTTATCTGCATCTACAGTACCTCTGAAAAAATATTTGGGCTTCTAGCTGTGTGTGGGACTTGTTGTATTAGTCCATCTATACTGACCTCCATCAGGTTGCAAACTGAATATATTTTTTTCCTGCATCTACCTCTGAAAAAATATTGGGCTTCTAGCTGTGTGTGGGTCTTGTTCTATTAATCCATCTATACTGACCTCCATCAGGTTGCAAATTCAAAATAATTTTTTTCTGCATCTAACCCAGCCAATAGTTTTGGCCTAATACCACAGTTTGGCCACTCAGCTCTGCTCGGTTACCATCCATTGTTTTTTTGTGCAAACAACTCCAGAGTTGTGAATTAGTTAACCACCAAAATGAGTGGAAAAAGGCCTGCTGCTGGTAGAAAGGGGAATAGGCGTGTTGGGAAGGGGAAAAAAGGTTGTGTCCGTGAGGTAGGTGTTAAAGCAACAGTAACATCTGCAGAAGAAAGACCATCTTCCAGCCAAACTAAAATGTCTACTTCTTTTAGCGGACAATGTGATAAGATCCCTTTCTTACGGCCACGCCAATCGCTACAAATTCCAGATGAGGCACAAAAACAGCAGGTGCTTCAACGGATATCAAGTGTTCCTTTAAGTGGGCTCTCCTCCACATCAACTTCAACATCACAAATACTCCAGTCCTCAAAGGTGTCACCCAAATCGCACTTGCTTCCTCACAGCTCCCAAATCTCCAGCTGCCCGTCTGAGTATGAGGTAGAACAGATGGTTGAGTCTGCAGAGCTGTTTACTCATACTATAGCCTGGGAATCAGAGGTCGACTCCAGTGCTTCTGTGAATCCAGACGAGGAAATGATCTGCACTGATGCCCAGAATCTTTATGAGTCGGATCCAGGACCAGACGCAGAAGGTTCTGACCATAATGTAGACCCTCATTCCCAAACTGTAACTCCTGTTGGTGGAGACAATGAGGAAGACGATGATAAGACTCAAATACCTGATTGGAGCGACAACTTTAGTTTTTTGTCAGGGCAGGAACAGGTTGGCTCTGAGGACGACGGGTGTGATAACGCACAGGGTGATGATGATGAGGTCGGAGATCCCACTTACTGTCAACCCACAGTCAGCCAAGAGATGAGGTCAGCAGAGGAGGTGGAGGAAGATGCTAGTGACGACGAGGTCAGGTTGCGCCTTCCTGGACAGAGACGTAGTACTGGAAGCACGTCAACAACTGCATCCTCAAACACAACTCTGCCTCTCACCACAAGTCCTGGTGGCTCTTCAGGTCGCATGGGTGCTAAGCCTTGCATAGCCTGGGCATTTTTTCAGATCGATAAAGATGACCCAACTCGTGTTATCTGTAACATTTGTCAGCAAAAGCTAAGTAGAGGCCAAAAAATACATAGTTTGAGTACTTCATGCATGAACCGGCACATGGACATGAAGCATAAGTTGCAGTGGGAAGCTCAGTGTGCTACAATGCGGCCTAGCCGGCCGGGCCAACCACCGTCTGCCATATCTTGTGCATCCGCGGCCTCTTCATCCTCTGTGACTGGGGGGACAGCAGTCACACCTGTTTTGGGGCGCAGACCTGCCACCTCTTTACCCGCAACAGCCAGCGTGATTGGCAGGTCATCATTTTCTTTGGAGGTGGTAACACCAGCTGGTGTTGAGCGCTGTCCGACATCGATAGCACCACCTTTGGATCAAGGCAACCTAACATGTCCGCCTGCATCTTCCTCACAGACCGGCAGTTTGCCGGGGACACCCTTATCAACCCCGTCTAAGCACAATAGCCAGCCCTCGGTCCCTCAGATGTGGACAAGTAAAAGACCATTTCCTCCTAGCCATGAGAAAGCTAAGAGGTTGAATTTCACCATCTGCAAGCTCTTGGCTACAGAAATGCTGCCTTTCCGCCTGGTGGACACAGAGGATTTTCGAGACCTTATGTCCGTCGCAGTGCCCCAGTACCAGATGCCCAGTTGGCACTACTTCTCAAAGAAAGGTGTGCCTGCGCTCCACCAGCATGTCGCACATAACATCACCGCTTCTTTGAGAAACTCTGTGTGTGACAGGGTGCATTTCACCACAGACACTTGGACGAGTAGGCATGGACAGGGGCGTTACATGTCGCTGACTGGGCACTGGGTAACTATGGTGACAGCAGGACAAGGGGCTGCTGTCCAAGTCTTGCCGTCCCCACGAGTTGTGCGTCAATCCTCTATGTCAAAGTTCCTCCACTGCTTCTGCCTCCTCAACCTCCTCTCGGTCTTCCACCTGCACCCAAAGCCTGTCTGGTCATGCCACAAGCTTTCTAACTGCGCAGAAGGGATCCTGCACACCTCCTTACTATGCTGGCAGTAGGGCTCAACGTCATCAGGCGGTTTTTACATTGAAATGTCTGGGAAATGTGAGTCACACAGCTGAGGAGTTGTGGTCAGCTCTGGAGAACCAATTTCATGAATGGTTGTCTCCACTGGACCTGAAACCAGGGAAGGCCGTGTGCGACAATGCTGCAAACCTGGGTGCGGCCCTTCGCCGGGGCAATGTCACACACGTGCCTTGTATGGCTCACGTGTTGAACCTGGTTGTCCAGCAATTTTTAGCCCACTATCCCAGACTAGATGGCCTTCTGCAGAGGGCACGGTCGCTGTGTGCTCACTTCCGCCGTTCGCATCCCGCAGCTCAGCGACTTACATCTCTACAGAAGTCGTTGGGCCTGCCACTTCACCGGCTAAAATGCGATGTGCCTACCCGGTGGAATTCAACTCTGCACATGTTGCAGCGACTGTGGCAGCACCGACAAGCCCTGGTGCAATACGTTCTGACGTATAGCCTGGGCCAATGAGATTCAGAGGTGGGGCAAATCACGCTGGAGGAGTGGTCTCAGATCAGGGACCTATGCACCCTTCTGCACAGTTTTGAAATGGCGACGAAGATGTTTAGTGCTGACGATGCCATTATCAGCATGACTATTCCGGTGATTTACATGCTGGAGCACATGTTAAACAGAATTCGGAGTCAGGTGGTGGCACAAGAGGAGGTGGAGGAAGTAGAGGAGGAGGAGTTGTATGCGGAAGGGCTAACATCTGCAAGGTCCAGACGGTCGGCAGCACCAAGGCGGCAGGCATGTGAGGGTGGGGGAGATGGTTTTACCAGGGCGCATGGTAGCAGCCAAACTAGTGAGGAAGGTGCAGGAGCCCAGGAAGAAGTGGGGGACGAACTGATGGAAGACTCATCAGATGAGGGAGACCTTGATCACATTTCTGTTGTGCGAGGTTGGGGGGAGAGGACAGAGGAAGGAAGCATGATTGTTACCTCGCCACCAACACAACAGGGACTTGGTGCTCCTGGATGCGCAACACACATGAGTGCCTTCTTGCTGCACTACCTGCAACATGACCCTCGAATTGTGAGAATTAGAAATAATCCTGACTACTGGGTTGCCACACTGTTAGATCCCCGGTACAAAAGTAAATTTGCAGAAATTATTCCTGCCATAGAAAGGGATGCACGCATGCAGGAGTATCAGCAGAGACTGTTGCAGAATCTTACATGTGCTTTTCCACAAAATACCAGTGGTGCACGTAGTGAATCTCACAGTTCCAACTTGCCAACCGTGGGACCGTCAAGTGTTCAGCACTCAAACCGTAACAGAACCACAGTATCTGCTGGTAACATCAATTTTGCGGAATCATTTCACCACTTTTTTAGCCCATCCTTTGCAAGGCCACAGGAGACAAGAAGTCTGACACATAGTCAACGCCTAGAGACGATGGTACAGGAGTATCTCCAAGTAAACATTGAAGCCACGACTGTGTCACTGGACCCTTGCTCTTTTTGGGCTTCCAATCTGGATAAATGGCTGGAGCTAGCCACTTACGCCTTGGAGATCTTGTCATGCCCCGCAGCCAGCGTTCTGTCTGAACGTGTGTTCAGCGCTGCTGGTGGTGTGCTGACAGATAAGCGCACGCGGCTCTCCACTGATAATGTAGACAGACTCACGTTCATAAAGATGAACAAATCATGGATCCGAAACGACTTTTCTACCCCTGTGTCATCCTGGGGAGAGTAAAAGCTTGATGATTGGTTAAAATCACCCTACCAACCGTTCTAAGCTTTCAAATTACTAATCATGTTTATCTGTATCTTGACTGGAAAATAATTTGGGCTTTGTAGCAGTGTGCAGCACTGATCCTATTAGGCCATCTATACTAAAGCTTCACCAGATTTAAAATTAAAAATAATTTTTAGCTGCATCTAGCCCGGAAAATAATTTTGGGGCTCCGAGATGCGCAAGGCACATAAGTGCCTTCTTGCTGCACTACCTGCAGCATGACCCTCATATTGTCAGAATTCGAAGTAATCATGACTACTGGGTTGCCACACTCTTAGATCCCCCAAACTTTTCGATCAACCTTTTCATTTTAATAAAGACCAAAAAAATGGTCATTTTTGAAATTATAAGCATTAGCAGGTTGTTAGAAACTGAAATCAAACAGTTTTCAACTCAAAACTTTATTCTAGGTGATGTTACATTTTCACATAGGACCCCTTGTTCGAAAGGAGCTTCTGAACTCTCTCGTCCATTGAATTTGTCAGGTTTTGGATGGTTTCTGCTTCAATTGTTTTGCATGAGGACAGAATACCCTCCCAGAGCTGTTGCTTAGATGTGAACTGCCTCCCGCCATCATAGACACTCCTTTTAATGATGCTCCAAAGGTTCTGAATGGGGTAGAGGTCAGGGGAGCATGGGGGTCACACCATAAGTTTGTCCCCTTTTATGCCCATATCAGCCAGAGATGCAGATGTTTTATGTGCAGCATGAGATGGTGCATTATCATGCAGAAAAATGATCTTGCTGTGAAATACACGGTTCTTCTTCTTGAACCATGGCAGGAAGTGCTGTTTGAGAAAATCCACATACATTATGGAGTTCATCTTTAGCGCCTTCAGGGATCCTAAAGGGGCCGACAATCTCTCTCCCCATGATTCCAGCCCAAAACATTACTCCACCTCCTCCTTATTGGCGCTGTAGCCGTGTTTGCGTGGGGTGTCCATCAACCAGCCATCCTCCACTCCATCCATCTGGACCATCGAGCGCTGCACGGCACTCATCTGTGAACAAAGCAGTTTTGAAATCAGTCTTCATGTAATGTTTGGCCCACTGGAGCCGTTTCTGCTTGTGTGAAGTGGATAGAGGAGGTCGACAGGATGGCGCATGCACAGCTGCAAACCTCTGAAGGACCCTGCATCTTGTTGTTCGGGGGACGTTGGAGGCACAAGCAGCTTCAAAAACTTGTCTGCTGCTATGACAAGGCTTTTTTGCCGCTGCTCTTTCAACCTGACGTAATTGCCTGTAGGAAAGAGTCCTCAATTTGCCCTTATCAGCACGCACACGTGTGTACTGTGAATCAGCTACATACTTCTTGATTGCCAAGACACTTCATCCTGATCATCGCACAATGTTGATTGTAGTCATGCCTTGACCTAAACACTCCACAATTTGTTGCTTCTCAGCAGCCGACACATCCTTTTTCTTTCCCATTTTGGCAGAAAATGTAGGCTGCTTAATAATGTGAGAGAGCCTTCTTAAGTAGTCTTGCCTTTCATTGGACACACCTGCCAAACTAATTAGCACAGGTGTCTGCAATTGCTTACAGTGATATAAAGAGCCCTGACACACATCACCATCAATGAGTTTAACTGACAAACAAACAAATTCTTCCCTTATCACTCCTAAACACTTTTTGCATAATAATTTGAAACGCAGTGTACATGTGCTTTTCCACAAAACACCAGTGGTTCACGTAGTGAATCTTACAGTTCTAACTTGCCAACCGTGGTCTGTATGGAGTTGTTCAATAAAGGGCCCAAAATTAAGATAACATAGATGGGAGAGGTCTCTATGAATAGGAATTCCTAAGTATTTGATACCCTGTGAGGGCCAGGCAAAGGGAAAGTTGGACTGGATGGAATCCTATATGGATTTGGGGAGGGAGACATCGAGGGCCTCAGACTTCGCTGCATTGATTTTAAAATTTTACCATGTAACAAAGTGATCTATTTCAGCCATAACAGCATGGATGGATATATGTGATTGAGTGATATATACTAGGACATCATCAGCAAATAGAGAGCACTTGTACTCGGTGCCTCCCACCTCAATCCACCTAATATTGGGGTTATGGCGAATTGATGAGAGCAGGTGCTCCGTCACTAGGATGTATAAGAGAGGGGACAGAGGACATCACTGCCTTGTCCCATTGGTGATTGTGAAAGGTGATGAAAATGTTCTGACGCACCCCCTGGGCCTTGGGACACCCGGAGCCGGACCCTTTTTGGTGGATGCTGGTGGTTGTAGTCTTCGTGGCGGCGACCCGGTTCCGTGGCTCAGGGCGGTCAAACCAGTGGCGGAACTATTTATGTGGTTTTGATGTTTAAATGTCCGACTACGCCACCCGTGGATTGCGGTCAGAGTGAACCGCCGCTACAGGGCAGACCGCTGAGGCTGGTGTTGTGGGTGCAGCAGAGCGTAGCATAACTCCCCACGGGAGGAGTATAGCCTCAGGGCAGTGTATGCGGAGGATGGGGGTGATGGTGCAGGGCAGCAGCAGTAACGACACGGAGTCAGTGATGCAGTTCAGGGCCTTTACTCACAGTTCTTATTATCCAGACCACGTCTGCAGGTAACGGCTGCCCACATCGTACTGTGCTCACCAGGTGAGGGGCTCAGACAACTCCCAGATAACTCTGGAGCACTTCACAGGACCCCCTTTGTGTGTCCTTTGTCTGGCCTTTCTTACCAACACTTCTGTCCGGCTGCTTCGGGCCTCCTCTTGGTAAACTTGGCGCCAGTTTCCCTGACCCTATGTGGTGCCTTCCTAGCGGGTGTAGCGAGGGGCTGCGCCACATAAAATGTCAGAGCCTCCGGTTTCTAGCTGAGGGTCGTTTCCTGCCTCCACTAGTTCGGGGACCGGTCTCCCCCTTTGGCCTGACCCCTCCACGCAGGTGGATTCGGGCGTGCGGTGGCGACTCGCCCGTCCGCACCCCTGGGATCCCTTCATTCCTCGTTCCTGGAGCCTTCTCCGCTCCTCTTCCTTCCTTCTCCCTCTTCCAGGCCTGGGCCTCTGTTACTAGGCCCGCCTCCGGAGCAGAGCTCATGCAGAGCCCCTGCTCCCTGCCACTTCTGCTCAGACTTCTCTGCACTGAACTAAGATGGTGCCCACCTTTTATACTCCCTTCTCAATGCACCCAGGAACTGCTTCCTCCCTGCTCCTGCACTACAGGGTTCCCCTTCCTCAGTGTTCCCTCCCCCCACTCCAGCCAGGGACAGGGACTGTCGTGCCCATCTCAGGGGCATATTGGTCGCCCTGCCCCACGGCAATGTGGTGTAATGCATGCAGGTGTCGGGTCCTGATCCACACTCCATCCTTACCTGAGAGTGAGATATCACACCTCTGGGTGAGGTGCAATACGTCTGTAGCAACCGAGCCCTCAGGGTGCTACAGTTCCATTTATCTTCAGCCTAGGTGACGTATTGCGATACAGGGCCGTGATTTTGGCTATAAAAGGGTCCCCTAGACCCCTACCCCAAGCTTTTTAAGAGAATAATATATGGCGTGCCAGGAGACTCTATGGAATGCTTTCTCAGCATCCAACGAGAGTATCTAATTACAAATTTTAACTGCATCTAGCCCAGGAAATACTTTGTGCCTAGTAGCAGTGTCTGCTAGTCAGCGGATTATCCCGGCTGTTAAGCAAGCTGCACCACCTGTAGTTTAGACACTTAATTTTTTCAAAGGAAATGCTTCAGGACCATGGGATACTTAGTGAAGAGCATCAGGAGGCACCCCAAGGCATAGGGGCTGGGACTGGCAGTAGGATGCCTTGCGGTGGACAGCCGAGCTCGATCCTTATAAAAGCTTTTTAACTGCAGCAGCTTTAGTGGACGCTACTGGAACTGGAATTACCGCGGCTGCTGGCATGAGACTTGCCCTCCAATAGATCCTTGTAAATGGATTTAAAGTGTATTCATTCAAATTAGAGAGACAATTTAAATTAAAAAGCTTAGAGCTGCCTCCACCACAGGGGGGCTCGCTCGACCCACCAGCGACAGGCACCAGTATTGGGAGAGGGGGGCTGGCCGTCAGGGTTCACCGCGGCTCTGGCACAAACCCGGCGACACGGAGGTGGCACGGGCAGGAGCGGACTGGCCGTGTCGGCTTCTCACTTTTTGGATTTTAGAAGGGCATGACATGCCTATATCTATGTCTCCCCCTCCTTTTACTCCTCCACCTCTTTTATTTTCGCATGACTATATGTACTTGTCACTTTTCCATGTGTTAGTTATGTCTTCTGAGCAGTTTGTCAGCTTTTGGACACCTTTGAAGGTGTTTTCTATGTGTTTCTATGTGTTTTTGTTTGCCTGCCATTGGTTTTAACGGTGTTCGAAGGTGTTCGACGAACAGTTCGACGAACAGTTCGGCGAACACACGGTTGTTCGACGAACCGAACCGAACTCGAACACTACGGGGGTGGCTCAACACTAATCATGACATCATTTCAGCAGCCAATCACAGCCATGCCATTAGTTAAGATGCCTACATGCCTAACAGGATGTGCCCACACTTCTTAGGATCCTCATTGGCTGAATAAAATGAAAATGGCTCATTGCATTATGGGAACTTCCGATTCCGGTATATGATATTGCAAAAGTATCGGAATTAAGTATCGGAATTCCGATACCGCGAATATCGGCCGATGCTCAACACTACTCATGATCCAAAGCATACCACATTATCTGTAAAACACGGCGGAGGCAGTGTGATGGCTTGGGCATGCATGGCTGCCAGTGGCACTGGGTCACTAGTGTTTATTGATGATGTGACACAGGACAGAAGCAGCCGAATGAATTCTGATGTATTCAGAGCCATACTGTGTGCTCAGATCCAGCCAAATGCAGCCAAACTGATTTGTCGTCGTTTCATACTACAGATGGACAATGACCCAAAGGTGACCTGGAGGTGTGTTTGGGGTCATTGTCCTGTTGAAAATAAATGATGGTCCAACTAAACGCAAACCGAATGGAATAGCATGCCGCTGCAAGATGCTGTGGTAGCCATGCTGGTTCAGTATGCCTTCAATTTTGAACAAATCTCCAACAGTGTCACCAGCAAAGCACCCCCACACCATCACACCTCCTCCTCTATGCTTCACAGTGGGAACTAGGCATGTAGAGTCCATCCGTTCACCTTTTCTGCGTCGCACAAAGACACGGTGGTTGGAACCAAAGATCTCAAATTTGAACTCATCAGACCAAACCACAAATTTCCACTGGTCTAATGTCCATTCCTTGTGTTCTTTAGCCCAAACAAGTCTCTTCTGCTTGTTGCCTGTCCTTAGCAGTGGTTTCCTAGCAGCTATTTTACCATGAAGGCCTGCTGCACAAAGTCTCCTCTTAACAGTTGTTGTAGAAATGTGTCTGCTGCTAGATCTCTGTGTGGCATTGACCTGATCTCTAATCTGAGCTGCTGTTAACCTGCGATTTCTGAGGCTGGTGACTCGGATAAACTTATCCTCAGAAGCAGAGGTGACTCTTGGTCTTGGCTCATGTGAGCCAGTTTCTTTGTAGCGCTTGATGGTTTTTGCAACTGCACTTGGGGACACTTTCAAAGTTTGCCCAGTTTTTCGCACTGACTGACCATCATTTCTTAAAGTAATGATGGCCACTCGTTTTTCTTTACTTAGCTGCTTTTTTCTTGCCATAATACAAATTCTAACAGTCTATTCAGTAGGACTATCAGCTGTGTATCCACATGACTTCTGCACAACACAACTGATGGTCCCAACCCCATTTACAAGGCAAGAAATCCCACTTATTAAACCTGACAGAGCACACCTGTGAAGTGAAAACCATTTCCGGTGACTACCTCTTGAAGCTCATCAAGAGAATGCCAAGAGTGTGCAAAGCAGTCATCAAAGCAAAAGGTGGCTACTTTGAAGAACCTAGAATATAAGACATATTTTCAGTTGTTTCACACTTTTTTGTTAAGTATATAATTCCACATGTGTTAATTCATAGTTTTGATGCCTTCAGTGTGAATGTACAATTTTCATAGTCATGAAAATACAGAAAAATCTTTAAATGAGAAGGTGTGTCCAAACTTTTGGTCTGTACTGTGTCTATATATATATATATAGATAATATATATATGGATAGATAATATATATGGATAGATAGATAAATATATAATAGATTTATAGATAGATATATGGATATATATATAATAGATAGATAAATACATGGATATACAGATAGATATAAATGTGATATATATAATCCGTGCTTTGCGTGTGTACCTTACTGTTCATGTAATTTATTAATAAATTAGTACATTTCTGGAAAAAAAATGGCGTGGGGTCTCCCGTAATTTTATTAACCAGCAGAGGGAAAGCGGACAGGTGGGGCTTGTTTTTAGCCTGGGAAGGGGGTAATACCCATGGAGCTTCCCAGGCTACTAATATCAACCCCCAGCTCTATACTTAGCCTTTACTGGCTATTAAAATGGGGGACCCCCCAAAAAATGACATGGGATCCCCCTATTTTAACAGCTAGCAAAGGCTATGCAGACTGCTGGGGGCTGATATTAATAGCCTAGGTAGGGGCCATGAGTATTGGCCCCCCCAGGCTAGAAACAGCAGCCCTCAGCCGCCTCAGAAATGGTGCATCCATAGGAAGTGCCAATTCTGGCACTTAGCCTCACTCTGCCCACTGCCCTGTAGCAGTGGCAGTGGGGTTATAGGGTTGGGGTTGATGTCAGCTTATAATGCCAGCTGACATCAAGCCCAGGTTAGTAATGGCGAGGCGTCTATAAGACGCCCCCATTACTAACCCCATAGTGATGGTGAAATGTAAAATAAAGACACCCACACCCAGAATAAAATATTTTAATTGAAATAAAGACAGATACCTTTAATGTTATAAATTAAACAATGCTTACCATCACGCCCATTCCAGTTGAAGCCATTGTCATCTGCAATGAAAGTAAAATAATAAAGAAACCTCAGCCTCACTTGTCCGCCGTAGTCCAAATATCGAGGGTCCCATGATGATCCCATGAACAGAACGGCCACATTGTAAAATGTGACTGCTCTGTTCATTTGCCGGCAATACACTGACGCTCATTTGCCAGCAAATGAGGTCAGCACATGCGCGGTGAGTATTTTTCCACACTTGAGTCAATGAGTTGAACTCAGTTCAACTCATTGATGTCAGCACAAGCGTGGGAAAATACTCACCACGCATACGCTGACCTAATTTGCCGGCACTGAGCGTCAGTGTATTGCTGCCAAATGAACAGAGCGGTCACATTTTACAATGTGGCCATTCTGTTCATGGGATCATCGTGGGACCCTTGCTATTTGGACTGCAGCGGACAGGTGAGGATGAGGTTGCTTTATTATTTTACCTTTATTACAGGTGATCATGGGCTTCGGGATTAGCTTTAAGGTGAGTATATAGTGTTTTTTTATTTTTTTATTTTTGCAGGGGTGGAGAACATCGGGGACAAGGTGTAGGTGAGTATAGGGTGTTTTATTTTTATTTGAATATTTTTTTATTCATTTTAATATTTTTTTTTTTACTTTCAGCACAGGCAACTGCTGATGACAGACTACTGCTCCCATCCAGCAGTGCCTGCGCTCGCTATTTCCTATGGCAGTAGGCGCCGGCTGATGGTGGTAGTAGTACCATCAGCCTGCGCCTATCACCCGCGGTAAGCTTTTTACCGCGGGTCACTGTCACAGCTGTGGGATCATGCTGACACCTGTCAGCATGATGCCACAGCACTCTGATGGCGGTAATGCTCTAACCTCCGATCAGAGCCTGTGTTTCCTGCGCGGTCACACAAGTGACCACGCGGGAAATACCCGTACCTGAACATTAACACAGACTTCCTGAGGAAGTCCATGTTCGGGGTCCGTGCCCGAACAGTAGGTGTTTGGTACGGACCCCAAACTTTAATGGTCGGGTTCGCCCATCACTAGTAGTCACATGACCATAACATTCTTCCGCTACACATGCTAGTTCAATCATTGCAGCTGCGGTCATGAGATTACATGTTGTCAAGTGATCAATGTCCAATCAGCATGAACTGTCATGTTTTGTAAAGCTGCTTTAGAAATATTAAATTATTTGTGACATTTTATTGAAATGCAGAAATATTCCAGTAATAATTTCACATTATTGCTTTGAAATACAATTTATGAGATGTAATTGAAATACAGCAATCATTACCATACTTCTTCATAACTGCACGTCTCCCTATTTCCATTTACCTTCATGTTGTCCTTTTTCTGGAGATACCTAAAGATTATAGTTAGTCTCTGTTTGTCAGTTATAGAGAAATCACCATGCAATGCTTAAAAAGTTTATAAGAAAAAAAACCATAGCAGAAGTGACTTTCCCATCAACAGAACACGTCATTCATTGGTGTGTAAAAGCTATTCATGTGCCATTTATCCTCTGGATAGTATAAAGGTGACATGTTAGCATTGATAGAATACAGCTATCTGTCTAGCTTTACAGGCTTTATTATCCAAAGATTCAATAACAGTGTCCACTTGCTGTGCGTCTACAATCACACATTTTGTAATATTTATGTCATCTTGTTGGTTTACAGCTTCGCAATACTAAAAAAAGTGCAGATAAGTTCAGTGAAACAAACTGACAATGAAACATTCCATAAATATAAATATATATTGTAAGGTATCAGCCTCTTTTTTAGTCAGTAGCATTCATACAGACAGGCAATGCGGTAGGGTCCAAAACAGGTGAAGTTTATTATTTCCATAAACTTCCAGATCAAGTCCAGACAAAACAGCCTCTTCTGGCACAAATGGTATAACAGAACTAAAACAGAAAATAAACAGTCCGTATATAGCACAGGCCCAACCTTTTAGATGTCAGCCCTTCACTCACAGTCTGAGCCCTATGAACTGTGCTTTGAGAATTTCATTTTTCAAAATTTCCCCTCCAGGAAGGATGGGAAATTTTGAAAAATGAGATTCTCAAAGCACAATCGTTAACAATCCCTAAAAGAGGGAAGAGTAGGAAGCATTTAAGGAAAACCAGGATGGATGAACACAGAACTTAAACACATGCTAAAAAGGAAGAAAGAAATGTTTATCAAATGGAAAGAGTGAGGCATATCTAAAGAAAAAATATACAGAATCTGCAGGGCACGTATCAGGTTAGCTAAAGCTGATAATGAATTAGGGCTTGTAAGAGATGTCATATGCAATAAGAAAGGATTTTACAGGTATGTCAAAAGTAAAAGAAAAGTCAAAGATGCTATAGGATTTGTACAGTATGAAAATGATAAAATGGTAAAAAATGATGCTGAGAAGACCAAACGTTTAAATTCCTTAGTTTGCATCTGTTTTCTCTCAGAAAGTAAAAGTAACATCAACTGATGTTCACTGTACTATTGAAGGAATAGAAGAATCCACACTATCTATAAACAGAGACATAGTGAGGGAATACTTAGCTAACATAAATGAGTTCAAGTCTCCAGGTCCAGATGAATTACACCCCAGAGTACTGAAGGAGATAGCAGAGGAAATTATTGAACCACTCTCCATAATCTTTGAAAACTCTTGGAGAACTGGAGAAGAGCAAATGTTGTTCCTATCTTCAAAAAGGGGAAGAAGGTGGACCCAGGGAACTATAGGCCTGTGAGCCTTACTTCTATACAAGGAAAGATCTTTGAACAAATTAGTAAACAACATGTATGTAAGTACATGGATAAGAATGAAGTGATTAACCAGAGACAGCATGAGTTTGTAACTAATAAGTCATGTCAGACTAACTTAATTTCCTTCTATGACAGAATCACTGGGTGGATCAGCGAAATGCAGTCGATATAGTATATCTTGACTTCAGCAAAGCATTTGACAAAGTATCTCATACCATCCTTATTGAAAAAATTACCAACTATGGAATGGACAAAGCATCTGTTAGGTGGATTCATAACTGGCTTAGTGATCAGACCCAAAGAGTGGCCATAAATGGTTGCACATCCAGTTGGAAGAAAGTCTCAAGTGGGGTACCACAAGGCTCTGTCCTGGGCCATGTGTTGTTCAACATCTTTATCCATGATTTAGATGAAGAAATTGATGGTACACTGATTAAATTTGCAGATGGATAGAGATAGCTAATACTAGAGAAGAGAAAGAGAGGATTCAAAAAGATCTAAACAAACTGGAACTATGGGCAGGAACTAACATAATGTTTTTTAACAAAGAGAAATGCAAAGTAATACATCTGGGCAAGAAAAGTGAAAAAAGCATATACAGAATGGTAGGAATAGAACTAAGCAATAGCACATGTGAAAAAGACTTGGGAACACTAATAGATCACAGACTGAACATGAGTCAACAAACCCAATTCGGCATTAACAGAAGCATACAGTCTATATCACATGAAATAATTATGCCCCTTAATTCCTCTTTGGTTAGACCTCTCTGAGCACCACATTTTAAAAAAGACATGAAGAAACTGGAGCAAGTTCAGAAAATAGCGACCAGAATGGTGACCGGCCTTGCAAACAATGTCATATGATGAACGATTAGAGAATTTGGGAATGTTTAGCTTGTAAAAGAGAAGACTGAGAGGAGACTTAATAGCTGTCTACAAATATCTCAAGGGCTGCCACGCTGTTGAGGGATCAGCTTTATTCTCATTTGCACAAAGAAAGACTAGAAGCAATGGAATGAAACTGAATGGGAGAAGATACAGATTAGATATTAGAAAAAACTTTGACAGTCAGGGTGATTAACGAGTGGAACAGGCTGCCAGAAGAGGTGGTGAGTTCTCCTTCAATGGACGTCTTCAAACAGAGGCTGGACAGACATCTGACTGAGATGATTTAGTGAATCCTGCATTGAGCAGGGGGTTGGACCAGATGACCCTGGAGGTCCCTTCCAACCCTACCTTTCTATGATTCTATGATTCTTTAAACAAGGTCTTTCACCCACCACACACTGACCATTATAGAGCAGTTCAGCTGCCCTTTTACATCAGCTGCACCCCCAAGACTGGAGGATTGGAATGACCAGTCCATCCCAGCTCTTCGCACCATTCCTAAAACCCGGACCCAAAATACGGGCCCATTAAAAAACCCTCTCAGTACTATCTGTGAACAAGGTGACCAAGAATAGTGCCCCTATTACAGCATAACTGACCCATATGGATCCCCTCCAAATGGTGGTGGATCATATGCTATTCCTGGCCCAGTTAGTCTAGGATCTTGCACAGCCGTTTTAGCATCATGAAACCACTCAGATCAAAGCCACTGCAGCTCCTCTCTTGATTTTTTTAAACCCAAGGTTAACATGACTGTCAGATTGTCAGGTGACCATAAGAATTTTTTTTCTTTTAGGGAAAGCTGTATTTCAGGCTCCACCCACATTTGTCTGGTTCTGAAAGCCCGTGTGTGGGCTATCACTTTAGTGGTGCACTTTCAGACCAAATCAAGGATATGTTAGTACAGTTTCCTTTCCCTTACTCCTTTAACTCAGCCATGTTTCTGGCAATCCCCTTACTGAGGTGCCCATGCAGATTGGGGTAACTCAGTTCCTCCAAGGGATCAGGCTACAAAGACCTGTTCTTGGTAGCAACTGTGGAGAGTCTGGACGTCAGATGCATGCCTGCCAAAGGCTTTTTATTAATGATATATTCAGAGAGATAAGTGGTCAATATGTAGGTGTCTATCTGGATGACGTCTTGGTTTATTCATCTGATATTAAGTGATAAACCTGACATTTATGTACTGAACTCCAAAGACTCCAAAACAATTCTCTCTTTGCTAAACTTGAAAAATGTGTGTTTCTGGCACAAGAGATAAATTTCCTGGGATATATTTTGTCTACTAAAGGTTTCCAAATGGACCCTTCAAAGGTCCAAGTTACGAAAGAGTGGGTGAAACCCAAGTCCCTTAAAGCATTGCAGCATTTTCTTGGGTTTGAAAATTATTATTGCAAATATAATAAAATTTTTTTACAATATTGCTAAACCACTGACTTACTTGACTAAGGTGGGGTCAGATGTGGTTAATTCGAAGCTCGAGTCTATCCATGCCCTCACTGAATTAAACAAACATTTCTGAAACGACACTGTATTGGTCTAGCTCAATCTAGAGTGTCCTTTTATTGTGGAGGTCGATGATTTGGAAGTTGATGTTGGAGTGGTGCTATCACAAGGTACTCCATCTCTCACTCAACTTCGTCGTTGTGCCTTATATTCAAAAAACAATGCATCTGTCAAGAGGCATTATGACATCGGTAAAAGTGAATTGTTGGCAATTTAGTGGGCCTCTAACTAATGGTGCCACTTCCTCAAAGGTGCCAAACACAAAGTCATGGTTATCACAGACCACAAAAATCTGACTTATTTAGAATCAGCTAAAAGACTCGGCCCTAGACAAGCTTTATAGGCTCTGTTCTTTTCAAGAATTGATTTTCTTGTGACATTTAGGCTTGGTACTAAGAATATTAAATCTGACGCACTCTCCCATAGTTTCTGTCTGTTTAAGTTTGAGGATTCCGAACCAGTTCTTATTCTTGTCGGAGGTATTCTGGTGTCTTCTGTTTCATAAAAAAGATCCTTAGATTCCAAGAGTTAGCCCTTAACAATATTCCCATCCAAAAATTGTTTGTTCCTCAGTTCCGTATGAGGAATCCCATGACTCAATTCTTGCAGGCCACCCTAGGATTACTAATACTCTTGTGGCAAGGTATTTTTGGTGGTCAACTATAGAAACGGTACTCCTCCACCACTTACCCACTCCAATAAGTTCTTGTACTCACCACTCCATGGATTTTTTTACTGACCCTTCCACCCCGAGAAGGGAAGACTGTTATTTGGATAGTTGTGGACAGATTTAGAAAACAGTGTTATTTTGTATATTCACCTGGTTTGCCTAACTCTCAAACATTAAGTAAGGCGTTTATGAAACACATTTTACGTCTACATTTGATTCCAGGAAATATTATTTCCGCCGATCAATAAGCTCAGTTTGTTTCCAAACTCAAGGCTATAATGAACCTTGTTTTAGTATTGGGGATAAAGTGTGGTTATCCACCAGAAATATTAAACTTAAGGTTTCCACAGGTAAGCTAGGGTCAAAATTCATTGGTCTATGGATCATCATGGTTCACCCTTCAGTCTGACTTAAGCTGAATTCGCTATAAACAATCAATATCAAGAATCTATTAAGACCTCCCCATTACTCTGCAGTCTTGGATATCCCTCTCACTTTGGTTCCTTTTTGACTTCCAAATTGGACATCCCTGTGGTCATAAAATCCTTGGCCAACTAAGGCTAATCTGGTCTGAGATCATAGAAAGCCTGCAAAGGGCACAGAGAGGACTCTTCTGCAAAGAGAAAATGCTATAATGAACCTTGTTTTAGTATTGGGGATAAAGTGTGGTTATCCACCAGAAATATTAAACTTAAGGTTTCCAAAGGTAAGCTAGGGCCAAAATTCATTGGTCTATGGATCATCAACCCTGTAGCCCTCAGTTTAAAACTTCCCTTTTTGCTTCTTGTACAGAACACATTCCATAAATTCCTGCTCAAGACATACTGTTCCACGGTTCACCCTCTCAATAAACCTCTTTCTCCCATCCTTGTTAGGGGCAGTCTTGAGTATGAGGTACAAAAGATTCTTGATTCTTGGATTGTGAGAGGATCTTTTCAATATTTTGTTCATTGAAAAGGCCAGAGGAAAGATCGTGGGTGTCAGCTAGTAATATCAATGTTGACAAACTAATCAAAAGATTCCATAGATTTTTTCCTGATAAACCTGTCCCTAAGTGTCCACAAGACCCTTGTAAGAGCAAGGTGTCACGGGTGTGTCGCCACGAAGATCGTCACGATTACACAGCTGACTTTTTGGTGCTTTGTGTTTTTCGGCAGTGAGGGAGATAATTCTCTCTCTCTCTGTGCTAGACGAGGTCCAGCCTCGCCCAGCTGCAATCAATGCTGCTGTAGTGAGACTCCTTCAAATGCCTGCTGGTCTGTTAGGGAAGTGTCGGTGAAAGCATTTCATGCAGACTAACAGAGCGGATCGTGGTATTTGGAGTTTCAGAGATAAGTGTATTCGGAGAGTTTTTTCCCTTCCTCGCTTTATCATTTATCTCCTTTCCCGTTGGTGTTCCCTCTGTTGTAGTTGTGTAGTTTTTGTATGCAAGGTGGTTTTGGTTTTTCCCTTGTACTGTCTCGTTCGTCTAAGTACTGTGTGTGGGCATATTATTACTTGTCCCCTTTTGTTGTGATCGGGGTCCTTCTCAGAACTAGATTACTTAGGTGCAGGGATCCTCAGGAGGTAGGGGTTACGCTGGCGGCCTGGACCTCTGTACCTTTAACAGTACCTCCAGGTTGAGGGATTAGTCAGGGCCCCAGCTTAGGGTCAGCTTAGGCCCCCTACCTCCAGTATACAGAGACAGCGTGACATTTTCACCGACCACTTAGTTTTTCTCCAGCTACCATGGATCCAGTAGCCGGTCTAGCTCGGCAGTTGCAGAGTTTGTCCATGGAGCTGGCGGACGTTAGGTCCAAGGTTTTGTATCCTCAGGAGCAAGCCGGACCAGAACCTAAAGTGGCTCTCCCTGACAGGTTCACTGGGGGGCGGGACAAGTTTTTTGTTTTCCGGGAGGCATGCAAGTTGTACTTTCGGCTGCGGCCTCGGTCATCGGGGAGTGAAGAACAAAGGGTGGGAATTGTCATCTCGCTTCTACAAGGGGACCCACAATCTTGGGCGTTCTCTCTTCCCCCGGGCTCCCCGGCTCTCCAGTCAGTGGATAGGTTTTTCGCTGCTCTGGGACTCGTATATGATGACCCAGATCGGATTTCCCTTGCTGAGTCTAAGTTACGTAGGATTCAGCAGGGAGATCGTCCGGCGGAGGAATTCTGTTCGGAGTTCCGTAGGTGGGCCACGGACACCCAGTGGAATGACCCGGCTCTTAGGAGCCAGTTTTGTCAAGGTTTATCCGACAAATTACAGGATGTATTGGCACAGTATGACTCTCCCGCGTCAGTGGAAGCCGCTTTGGCCCTTGCTATTCGCGTTGACAGACGGCTTCGGGAGAGGTGCGGGATAACTCTACCCCCTGTGATGACTCCACCTCCTACAAGGTCCCCTCATATGGTGGTTCCCCTGGTCAGTCCAGAGGAGCCTATGCAATCATTTCGGGGGAGGGGACCGGTGGTGCGCCATAAGACAGGAAGGTGTTTCTTCTGCGGGAGAAAGGGACATTTTATTTGGGGGTGTCCATCCCGTCCCTTGCAGAGTGAAGAGTCGTCGGAAAACTGTTGATCCCAGGTTGTGTGGTGGACGGCAATCTGGGAGTAGGTATTTCGTCCCTAGGTTCGTCTCAGTTTCTCGTGGAGGTGGTGGTGGGTACGAGAACTGAGAGGATATCTGTTCTTCTGGATAGTGGGGCCGGGGCTAATCTGGTTGATGCTCGGTTTGTCCGGGTTCAAGGTATGCGATTGAGTGAGTTGGCTAAACCCATCCCCATATTCTCGATCGATGCCAGGCCTCTCGGTCAGGGAAGTTTTTTGCAAGCTGTGCATGACGTAAAACTTCAAGTGGGGGCGATACATAAAGAACTGTTGTCTTGCTACGTGTTGGAGGGTCTTCCCACTCCTATAGTGTTGGGCCTTCCTTGGTTAACTAAGCATAACCCGGTTATTAATTGGCAAACCAGAGAGATAAGCCAATGGAGTAAATTCTGTAATAAAAACTGCATGAACACGGTCATCGGTGCGGTTACTCCTTGGGTCTTACCTCCATTTCTGGCGGACTTTGAGGATGTATTCTCGGAGAAAGGGTGTCAGGAACTACCTCCTCATCGCGAGTATGACTGTTCTGTAAAACTGCTCCCTGAGGCCAAGTTACCTAAAGCTAGGTTGTATAACCTTTCTGGTCCTGAGAGGCAGGCCATGAAGGATTATATTTCAGAAAGTCTGGCTAAGGGGCATATTAGACCTTCATCTTCACCGGTGGCTGCGGGGTTCTTCTTTGTTAAGAAGAAAGATGGAGGCCTACGCCCTTGCCTGGATTTCCATGAACTTAATCGGATTACGGTCCGAGATCCGTATCCGCTCCCACTTATTCCCGATCTCTTTAATCAGATCGTGGGCGCCAAATGGTTCTCTAAGTTGGATCTCAGGGGGGCGTACAATCTGATTAGGATGAAGGAGGGGGATGAGTGGAAGACGGCGTTTAACACTCCGGAGGGGCATTATGAGAACCTTGTCATGCCATTCGGTCTGACTAATGCCCCGGCGGTGTTCCAACACTTTGTTAATTACATTTTTCGCCGCCTGGTGGGACAGTTTGTTGTCATATATCTGGATGATATCTTAATTTACTCGCCGGATCTGGTGTCTCATCAGGAGCACGTTAGGCAGGTGTTACAGATCTTGCGGGATAATAAACTGTATGCCAAATGGGAAAAGTGTGTGTTCGCCGTACAGGAACTCCAGTTTTTAGGCTTCCTGGTTTCAGCGTCCGGTTTTCGTATGGACCCTGGGAAAGTGCGGGCAGTTCTTGAGTGGGATCGGCCAGAGAATCTTAAGGCACTACAACGTTTCCTGGGGTTTGCTAATTATTACCGGAAGTTCATTCGTAATTTCTCGTCCATGGTTAAGCCTCTCACAGACATGACTAAAAAGGGGACGGATTTTTCTAGGTGGTCTGACAAGGCTTGTCAAGCATTCTCCTCCTTGAAAAAATGTTTTGCCTCGGCACCCTTACTCATTCAACCTGATGCGTCACAGCCATTCATTGTAGAGGTAGACGCTTCCGAGGTAGGGGTGGGAGCAGTATTGTCACAAGGTTCGTCCCCTGGTAAGTGGCATCCGTGCGCCTTTTTCTCTAAAAAATTGTCGTCCGCTGAGAGGAATTACGATGTCGGCAATAGGGAACTCTTGGCCATTAAGTTAGCTTTTGAGGAGTGGCGCCATTTTTTGGAGGGGGCAGTCCATCCGGTCACCGTCATCACCGATCACAAGAACCTGCTATATCTGGAGTCCGCGAAACGTCTGAATCCCAGACAAGCTAGGTGGTCATTGTTTTTTACCAGGTTTAATTTTGTCGTTACATATCGTCCTGGGTCAAAAAATGTAAAGGCGGATGCCTTATCTCGTAGTTTCCCTGGGGCCGGGAATACGGACGACCCGATTCCTATCCTTCAGGAGGGGGTGGTGGTTTCGGCAGTATGCTCTGAGCTGGAGGAGGAGGTATTGGAGGC
Organism: Phyllobates terribilis; assembly: GCF_046119375.1. Lineage (NCBI taxonomy): Eukaryota > Metazoa > Chordata > Amphibia > Anura > Dendrobatidae > Phyllobates > Phyllobates terribilis. The sequence continues at coordinate 797,749,000 of NW_027362761.1, forward strand.
TCAGGGGGACGCCCCTGTTGGACCTCCGGGGAGACTGTTTGTTCCAGATCAGTTGCGACAAAAGGTGATCGAGGCACACCATAACTCAGTTTTTGCAGGACACCCGGGGAGTAGAGCAACTGTGGATCTCCTCTCGCGTCGGTTTTGGTGGCCTAACTTACATAAGGAGGTGGTAACTTTTGTCGCGTCCTGTGGGGTTTGTGCGCGCTCTAAGACCTCACATACCCGTCCGTCTGGGGCCCTCTTACCTTTGAAGATCCCGGAGCGTCCTTGGACTCATCTGTCTATGGACTTTATTACGGACCTCCCTCCGTCTTCGGGTAAAACGGTCATACTCGTTGTAGTGGACAGGTTCAGCAAGATGGCACATTTTATCGCTCTTCCGGCTCTCCCTAATGCTAAAACTCTTGCGCAGGTGTTCATTGGGGAGATTGTGAGGCTTCACGGGGTACCCTCCGAGGTGGTGTCTGATCGGGGGTCTCAGTTTGTGTCCAAGTTCTGGAAGGCGTTTTGTGCACGGCGGGGGATGCATTTGTCGTTCTCATCGGCTTTTCATCCTCAGACCAATGGTCAGACGGAACGTATGAACCAAAGCTTGGAGACATATCTCCGGTGTTTTGTGTCAGAGAACCAGGAGGACTGGGCTTCTTTCTTACCTCTGGCAGAGTTTGCTCTTAATAATAGGCGGAGCGAGTCCACTGGTAAGTCCCCGTTTTTTGGGGCATATGGTTTTCACCCCCAGTTTTGTACTTTCAGTAGGGGGGGCTCTTCGGGGGTTCCTGAGGAGGAACGATTTTCCTCATCACTCGCTTCAGTATGGAGAGGGGTGCTGAAGAATCTGAATACTATGGGGAACCGATACAAACGTATGGCTGATAGGAGGAGATTGTCTGGTCCGGACCTAAGTGTGAACGATCGGGTATGGTTGTCTACCAGGAATATAAAACTTAAGGTTCCCTCCTGGAAACTGGGTCCCAGGTTCATCGGGCCGTACAGAATCAGTTCTATTATTAATCCGGTGGCATTCTGTCTTGACCTCCCCCCTACGTTTAAAATTCACAACGTGTTCCACAGATCGTTGCTTAAGAGGTATGTGGCACCGGTGGTACCGTCACCTTTACCTCCCCCTCCACTGGTGGTCAAGGGTAACTTGGAGTTCCAGGTATCGAGGGTCATCGATTCACGCTTTAATCGCCGGTCCCTTCAGTACCTGGTTCATTGGAAAGGGTATGGTCCTGAGGAGAGGATGTGGGTTCCTGCGTCGGATATTAACGCAGACCGATTAGTTCGGGCCTTCCACACGACTCACCCGGATAAACCTGGTCCTGAGGGTCCGGAGGCCCCTCGTAGAAGGGGGGGTACTGTCACGGGTGTGTCGCCACGAAGATCGTCACGATTACACAGCCTGACTTCTCGCAGCTGACTTTTTGGTGCTTTGTGTTTTTCGGCAGTGAGGGAGTTAATTCTCTCTCTCTCTCTGTGCTAGACGAGGTCCAGCCTCGCCCAGCTGCAATCAATGCTGCTGTAGTGAGACTCCTTCAAATGCCTGCTGGTCTGTTAGGGAAGTGTCGGTGAAAGCATTTCATGCAGACTAACAGAGCGGATCGTGGTATTTGGAGTTTCAGAGATAAGTGTATTCGGAGAGTTTTTTCCCTTCCTCGCTTTATCATTTATCTCCTTTCCCGTTGGTGTTCCCTCTGTTGTAGTTGTGTAGTTTTTGTATGCAAGGTGGTTTTGGTTTTTCCCTTGTACTGTCTCGTTCATCTAAGTACTGTGTGTGGGCATATTATTACTTGTCCCCTTTTGTTGTGATCGGGGTCCTTCTCAGGACTAGATTACTTAGGTGCAGGGATCCTCAGGAGGTAGGGGTTACGCTGGCGGCCTGGACCTCTGTACCTTTAACAGTACCTCCAGGTTGAGGGATTAGTCAGGGCCCCAGCTTAGGGTCAGCTTAGGCCCCCTACCTCCAGTATACAGAGACAGCGTGACACAAGGGTACTGTGACATCTGTATTGGTGCCTGCCATTCCTGTCTCTGGGAGATCAAGGGTTAACTTTTGATAGTGGTTGGTTCCTCCTGTATGGCCTAGTTGGGGCTGCAAGCTATTTAAGCTCCTAAAAGTCTGCTGTCCACTGCCAGTTATAATTTGACTAGCTTCAGTGATCATCTGACTATCCTGCTTTAATTCCCAGTAAACATTCCTAATTTTGACCTTGGCTCATTTTTTTTGACTATTCTCCTGCCTTACTTATTTTTAGATCCCGGTTCTGACCATTCTTCTTGCCAGCTCACACCACTGACCAGCAGCTAACTCTGTAACCCCAACCTAGGGGTCCCTGTGTAAGTCCAGATCGCTGTATATGGGACTTCTCACCACCGCCCTACTCACCGCGTGGCTTCTCCTCGTGTCAGGCCATCTCGCTGAGTTTGTCTTTTGCAGCACTCCTCAGCACTGCTGCATCTGCTGCATGTGGCTTCCATTTGGCTTTAGGGGAGCGTGGCTGGTCTCTGCAGGAATTTAACCCTGCTGGGTCCTGCAGAAATTAGGTTCCCTGGCCTATCCTGTGCCAGCAGGGTTTATATTAGGCAGGTCCTCTTACCATTCTTTGCACAAACGTTGATTCCCAGCCTCCTAGCACCTTGTTTAAGCATATCTCCATATTCTGTCTCCCGTTATCGATTCGGACTGTTTACCCGCTCTTTTTGACTTCTCCATCCCTGACTCTGGCTTTCCACTGTGAACCCGTGCTTTCTGTCAACCTCGGACCATCTGACTATACCTCTGTCTCATCCTCCAGTAACTTATAACCGCGAATCTGACCCTCTGGTCAGCTGCTGCAGTCTCAGGGACTGCCCTGGAGTGGTACCCGGTGTATACCGGCAGCCCAGCTTATCTTCACCATCAGAGGTCCTAGTGAAGACCTGGCCCTTGGTGAAGTGAGTCCACACCCACCAGCGTTACATACACTTTATCAAGTTGTGGATAATTATTAGGCAACTTGTTTTCCTCAGGCAAAATGGGTCAAAACAGAGATTTAACTGAGTCTGAAAAGTAAAAAATTATTAAGTCTTACAGAGGGATATAGCACTCCTGAAATTGCTAGGGCTGGATCACAGAACCATCAAAAGTTTTGTTGCAAATAGTCAACAGGGTCACAAAAAATGTTTTGAGAACAAAAGATGCACATTAACTGACAAGGTTTTAAAAAGACTCAAATGTAAAGTGGTGAGAAACCTATTATCCTCCAGTGCTGTAAAATTTCACAACTGCAACCTGCAAGTTGAAACATTAAGACTGGACCAACAAATATCTTATGACCGATTATTAATCTCCATCGAAAGTATCAAAGTACTCCACTGCTCTGCTGCCAGCAAAGACCTTTTGAAACGAATGAAAAATAAGAAGATGAAATAATAATTACATGGCCTCCTTCCTCACCATTGCTAATCCCTATTGAGAACTCATGGTGGGCCTTTCTTAACAGGGAGATTTACGGTGAAGGGACACAGTACACCTCTCTGAACAGTGTCTTGGAGGCTGTAGTTGCTGCTTCCCAAAAAGTTGATCATCAACAGATTAAGAAACTGACAGACTTAATGGATGGAAGGCTTATGACTGTTATTGAAAAGAAAGGTGGCTATATTGGTCACTGATATATATTTTTAAATGTCAAACATTTTGAGTGGTTTGATTATTATTCTCACTTTAACAGATGAAAATTGAGATGGGAAAATTTGCATTTTTTACTCAGTTGCATCATAATTCTGCATACTAATATTTGCCCAATAATTATGCATATACATACATATTCTCTTAAGAATGACTAAACCTTACATTTGCTTTCTTAAATATTCAGGTTTCAGGTTTATTAACCTTTTGAATTGACCGACAGCACTGTAGTTGTTCAATAATAAAATTACAACCTTTACCTCCGAAAGTGGTTTGCGCGTTAATGACCAGGCCAATTTTTACAATTCTGACCACTGTCACTTTATGAGGTAATAACTCTGGAACACTTCAATGAATCCCACTGATTCTAAGATTGATTTTTCATGATAGTGTCAAAATTTATTTGATATAACTTGTGTTTATTTGTGAAAAAATCGGAAATTTGACATAAATTTCGCAAATTCCAAAATGTAAATTTTCATACCCTTAAATCAGAGAGATTTGTCACACAAAATAGTTAATAAATAACATTTCCCACATGTCCACTTTACATTAGCAAAATTTTGGAACCAATTTTTTTTTTGTTAGGAAGTTATAAGGGTTAAAAATTGACCAGCGATTTCTAATTTTTCCAACAAAATTTACAAAACCATTTTTTTAGGGACCACATCACATTTGAAGTGACTTTGAGGGGCCTTTATGACAGAAAATACCCCAAAGTGACACAATTCTAAAAACTGCACCCCTCAAGGTGCTCAGAACCACAATCAAGAAGTTTTTTTTTAACCCTTCAGGTGCTTCACAGATATTTTTGGAATGTAGAAGAAAACAATGAACATTTAACTTTTTTCACAAAAAATGTTATTTTAGACCCAAATTTTTTTATTTTTGCAAGGGTAACAGGAAAAAATAGACCATAAAATTTGTTGTGTAATTTCTCCTGAGCACGCCGATACCCCATATATGGGGGAAAAACACTTTTTGGGCACACGGCAGGGTTCGGAAGGGAAGGAACACCATTTGACTTTTTGAATGTAAAATTTGATTGAATAATTAGCGGACGCCATGTCGCATTTGAGGAGCCCCTGAAGTGCCTAAACAGTGGAAAACCCCCCACAAATAACAACATTTTGGAAACTAGACCCCTCATGGAACTTATCTAGATGTGTGCTGAACACCTTGAACCCCCAGTAGCTTCACAGAAGTTTATAACATTGAGCCGTAAAAATAAAATTTTCACATTTTTCCCACAAAAATGTTTTTCAGACCCCAATTTTGCATTTTCATAATGGTAACAGGAGAACCTGCACCATATCATTTGTTGTGCAATTTCTCCTGAGTAAGCCGATACCCCATAAGTGGGAGAAAACCACTGTTTTGGGTGCACGGCAGGGTTCGGGAAAGAGTGCCATTTGACTTTTTGAATGTGAAATTTGCTGGAATAATTAGCGGATGCCATGTCGCATTTGGAGAGCCCCTGATCTGCCTAAACAGTGGAAACTGACCACAACTGACCCCATTTTGGAACACAGACCCCCTCAGGGAACTTCTCTATATTTGTGGTGAGCACCCTGAATGCCCAGGTGCTACACAAAAGTTTATAATGTAGAGCAGTGAAAATAAAAAAATCTAACTTTTTCTATCTTTTTAACTTTTGGCCCCAAATTTTTTATTTTCAAAAGTATAAGAGGAGAAAATGGACCCCAGAAACTGTTGTGCAATTTCTTCTGAGTACTCCAATACCCCATATTTGGGGAAAATACACTGTTTTGGCGCACGGCAGGGTTTAGAAGGGCAGGATCACTGTGTGACTTTTTGAACGCAAAATTGGCTAGAATCAATTGCGGATGCCATGTTGCGTTTGGAAAGCCCCTGATGCGCCTAAACAGTGGAAACCCCACACAAGTTACCCCATTTTGGAAACTCAACCCCTCAAGGATTTTATCAAGGGGTATAGTGAACATTTTGAACCCAGAGGCACGACACAGAATTTAATAACATTAGGTAAACATATTGAATAAGTTGTCATTAGTCTTGAGCGCAAGTGCTCGCTACTTGAATTTGAATCGGGTACTCGGGTATGCATCATGTATCACGGGTGCTCAAGTGACAAGTTTTTTTTGGCTGTATAACAGCCGCGAAACATATGAGGCGGTGACTTGAGCATGTCACTCGAGCACCTGCGATACTTGGTGCATATCCGAGCACCCAATGCAAACTCAAGTAGCGAGCACTGAACACTAGTCGCCATATCGTCATCATTTTTTTTTCTTTACTTTTGAAAAAATCCCAACCCAACACAACCCTAACCCCAACCCTAATACAACCCCAAACCTAACACAACCATAACACAACCCTAACCATAACACAACCCTAACCCTAGCACAACCCTAACCCTAACCGCAGCACAACCCAAACCTTAGCACAACCCTAACCCTAGCACAACCCTAACCCTAACCGCAGCACAACCCAAACCTTAGCACAACCCTAACCCTAGCACAACCCTAACACAACCCTAACCCTAGAGTTTATTTTTTACGCCATTCCTCATGCAGTATAACTGATTAGACGACTTTATTCTTCGAGTCGATGCGATTACAGCGATACCAGATTCATATCGGGTTTTTATGTTTGGCAGCTGTCACACACTAAAATTGTTTTTTGGGTTTTTTTTTTATGCCGTTCCCCTTGTGGTAAAATTGATAAGGCAGCTTTATTCTTCGGGTCAGTACATTTACAGCGATACTACATTTATATAGTTTTTTATGTTTTGGCGCTTTTACACAATAAAAACAATTTTATAGAAAAAAATATTTTTTTCTGTATCACTTTATTCTGAGAGCTATAACTTTTTTATTTTCTGGCTGATGGAGCTGTATCATGGCTTGTTTTTTGTGGGACAAGATGATGTTTTCAGTGATACCATTTTTATTTACATTTGTCTTTTTGATCGCGTTTTATTCCATTTTTTTGTTTGGCAGTTTGATGGTAAAGCATCGTTTTTTGCTTTGTTTTTTTTTTTTTTTACCGTGTTCACTAAAGGGGTTAACTAGTGGGAAATTTTTATAGGTCAGGTCGTTCTGGACGTGGCGATACCAAATATGTGTACTTTTATTGGTTTGTTTGCTTTTTTTCATAATATTTATTTATGGGTACAGGATATTTTTATTTTTTTTGGATTCTTTTTTCTTTTTTTTTTTTTTGATTTTTACAATTTTTTTAAAGTTTTTTTTCACTTTCTGACACTGTTTTTCACTTTTTCCCAATATAGGACTTTCATTTTTTGCAGGCTGATCGCTTACAAAGCATATAGATGCAGCATCATCTCTATGCTATGCAACCTGTCAGCTCTGCAGACACAAGTTAGATAGATCGTACACTGAGCACGATCTATCTAACTTCCTGATGCCTGGTGACCCGGATGTCGTCATGACGACATCGGGTCACGATGGCAACAATCGGGACCCCGCGCACACAGCACGTGGGCTCCGATTGAAGGTAAGAGGGGCACGCTTACCTCTGTTTGCACCGGAAATGCTGCGATTGACTTCGATTGCAGCATTTCGGAAGTTATTGTGCCAGGAGCAGTGCGGGACAGCACCTGGCACATAGTACCGGGTGTCAGCTGTGAGAATCAGCTGACACCCGGCGGCGATCGCCCCGCACAGCTTCTGTGCGGGCGCGATCACATTGTGAGTAATAGTGCATACCTGGTCCATAAGGCCCAGGGCACAGGGGCGTACGATTAATGACAATGTTAGTAAGGGGTTAATCATCAAGCATTCAAATGGCCTAATAATTGCGCACACAGGGTAAGCAGGACTGGACATGCCGCCAGTCTCCGTAAGGCCGGTTTCACACATCCGTATATTTCCGGCACCAGAAAAACCGGTACCGGAGATATCCGTGTCGCGTGTGTCCGTGTGTGTCACATGTGTGGCAACCGTGTGCCGCCTGTGTGCCGCATCAGGATGACACGAATCGGCGTCTGGGAATCAGCGCTACAGTTAGCACTGTTCCCAAGCGTCGGGTGGGAACCATGATGAGGGCAGTGTTCAGCACCCGGCGCTTGGGAACAGCGCTAACTGTAGCGCTGATTCCCAGGCACTGGTCCGTGTCAAACTGATGACACTGATGTTATCCATGTGTGTTCAGAGTGAGACACTTTTGTGGACCATGCATCTGCAAAAAAACAGACATGTCAGCATGTTGAGCACACTGTGGAACACAGTGACATGTGCGCAGACCCAAATATTTGAATGGGTCTGCGTGTGTCAGTGTCTCCAGTACGTGTGGAAACTGTCACCACACGTACTGGAAACATGGACATGTGAAAGAGCCCTAAGACTGACAGGTCTAATACCCTGCAATTATACCACCAATCAGACAAGTGAAAGTTGATGATGTAAAAAAGTAAGAAAAAAAATCAAATAAAAATTTTACAAATATGAAAAATGTACAAATAAAATAGAATAATGTTTTGCAATTAAGAATGCTGTTTTTCCTTATAAATGAAAGTAAATAAAAAAACATACACATAATTGATATTGTTAGGACCCGGTCTATAAAACGATCACATTATCTAACCCTTTTAGTGAATACTGAAAAAAAATGGCAAAAATATAGCTTTTTGTCATACTGACACACAGTTTTCTTGTCACTTTTACTGCATGGTGAATGGCATGAAAATAAATAAATAAAAATAAATTAATTAATTGCTGGCTTTTGTTAACTCTGACACCTAAAAATTGAAAATAAAAAAGCGATCAAAAAATGTTATGTAGTCCAAAATGGCACCAATAAAAACTTCAACTGATTCAGCAAATAACAAGCCCCCACACAGCTCTTTCAAGGGAAAAATAAAAAAAGTTATAGTTATCAGAATATGGGGACATAAAAACAAAACAAAAACATTTTTGTAAATTAGTGTTTTAGTGTGTAAAAATAACAAATTCTAAAAATATTATGTAAACGTGGCATCGCTGTAACCATGCTGAGAGAAAGAAGTCATTTTATCACATTTGCCACACAGTGAACAGTGTAAAATGGCATTAAAAAGAAGACAATTCCTGAATTGCTGTTTATTGCTCATTCTGTTTCCCAAAAATCGGAATAAAAAGCTATTTAAACTGTTATGTATCCACAAATGACACCACACCAATAAAAACTTCAACTTTTTGATGAAAAAAAAACAAGCCCCTACTCAGATCTGTCATCTGTCAATGGAAAAATGGAGGTTATCACTAGTAGCTCAAAGACGCTGGAAAATGTTCAAGGCTCCTGTGGCACCCTGCTGCGCACTGGTGCCACAGAACCCAGAAGGGTGCATGGATGGACTTCTCCACAAGAGGCCCTCACACATTCACACACCTCTACCCTACCACCTCAGACCAGCAGAGGGAGCCCGTCAGGGACATATATATACTGGAGGGTGGAGTTAGACAGGAGTTGAGTGGAGTTCAGCTCCTGCTCAGACGCAGAGAGGGACAGAGCCGAGAGTTGAGCAGAGAGCGTGCTGACGCTCAGAGAGCAGCGAAGAGCAGCACTCCTGCTGCGGTGCTTAGGCGAGCCAAGGCCTACAGCATGTGTAAAGCCTAGTGAGGGCCCTGAGTGTGGCCGAAGGCGAGAGGAGAAGGAAGAAGTAGCGAGGGGGCAGAGGAGCATACCAGGCTCACCCCGAGATATATACCGGACACCGGGTTCACGCCTACGGGGTCCTTTATACCCAGTAGGGACCACCGAAACCCCTGGAGGACTACAGGTACCAGGTTTACCAAACGCTGACTACAGTACCAGGGCTAGGAGTCACGGAGGCCCCAGCAACCAGGGAGAGTGATCTCCAAGAGAAGGCCCTACCACCAGGTCAGCAGGTGCAAGAGAGAGAGACAATAACCAAGCTAGGCCTAGCTCCAGGCAGGTCAGAAGCTTAGCGAGTAAAGCCACGGATCAGGAGGCCCTATACCCGCTCACTGGGGAGAGTCCAAAAGTGCACCCTTCGTCCGGAATACCCTGGACCGTGCCTGCATCATCATCAGTAAAGGTACTGAAGCTTACCCCTGTGTGAGTGTCCGTCTTTCCTGCGGGACCATCCTGCCATCTCTCACCAGCATCCACCATCTACCCCTACACTGCCCTGAGGCCCGCTCCACTTGTGGGGAGCCGTCCTAACAAAGCTGCCCAAACACCTGCCTCAGAGGACTGTCGCAGCACTGGTAATCCTTACCAGACACCACAGGTGGCGTCACGAACTTATTACAAACACTATAAATCCCCTATAAATATCCCCCTTTTAATGACCGCCCTGGGTCACGGACCGGGTCACCGCCACTGTGACATCACCCCCAGAATCTACCAGCCTGACACCGAGTACCCCACGGCCCAGGGGGCGCGTCACTCCCAAAAATCAATCCAGTAAAATTCACACTCGGAAAGCCAAATGGCCCCCCTTCTGAGCCTTGCAGCATGCCCAAAACACAGTTAATGTCACCATGTATGGGTTTCCTGCAGAGGGGAGAACAAACTTAAAGGGGTTCCCCAGAACTAATTATTGATGACCTATACAATTGACAAGTGATCAATATGAGATCGGTGGGGGCCTGACACCTGGCAAACCCACCCATCAATTGAAAAATGCTCCGGCAGTGGCCAGAAATAAGCCAGGTACGAACGGAACACAGCCGCTCATACATTACTTAGTGACCGCAGATGAGTACTGCGCTTTATCTCCCAAGTGTATGTACTTTAGCACCTAGCAGTGGCCACCAAGCAATGTACATGGCTGGTGTATTCAGCCCATACATCGTTTAGTTCAGGCCACTGCGGGTGACGTTTTTAGCAGGTCATGGGAGTGTCAGTCTCCCACCAATCTCATATTTATATGAGTCGTCAATTTAATTAACCTAACAATTTATGGAAGAACCTACATATGTATAATGAGCATAAAGTGAGTAGGCCAAAATGCGCATACAGATAGAAAAAAAGCATATAGAGAATAAGTGCAAGGCACCAAAAATGTACAAATAAAATAACATTTTATTGAAAAATAGATTGAAAAATGCTAAAACATGTTAGACACAATGCAAGCGTAGCTGGTGAGCAAACATGAATTGTAGAAAACATGATACAAATTTTCAAAGTAGTTCTATAAAACACAGTACATTTGACTAAATATAAAAATGAATACAATAGTGTAAAATATCTTACTACATAAAAGGTTTAATGTTGAGGTGAGTCCGAGAAAAACATCAGCTCAGCGCTTGAGCAGGAGAATTCTCCCACGCTGGGATGGCATTGAGATGACAGGCTGGATCACAGCTGAGCGCTGCCATCCAGCTTGTCATCCTTCAGAGACACTGCAGAGTGCAAGCATGCCTGCGCTCTGCAGTGTCTATGAAGGATGGCATGCTGGATGGGAGCGCTCAGCTGCCATCCAGCCTGTCATCTCAATGCCATCCCAGTGTGAGAGAATTCTCCTGCTGAAGCGCTGAGCGCAGAGAATTTTCCCACGCTGTCAGTGACGTGCATGAGGTGAGCTGAGTTCATTGGACATGAACTCGGCTCATCTGGATGCCGTCACAGCCAGACACTGAGGAGCGCAAGCATGCCTGCGCTTCTCAGTGTCTGTCGCACGGCAAGCTGGATGGCAGCGTTCTGCTGCAGTCCAGCCTGTCATGTGAATGTAGCAGAGCTGAAGCTGTCGTGGGAACCATGGAAAGGTAAGGATGAGATTGCTTTATTATTTTACTTTTATTGCAGGAGATCGTTGGCTTCAGCTGGAATGGGCATGATGGTAAGTATGGTTTAATTTCGAACAATAAAGAATTGTGTCTTTATTTCAATTAAAGGACTTTATTCTGGGTGTTGGTGTTTTTTTGTAACTTTGACTATGGGGTTAATAATGGGGGTGTCTTATAGACGCCTCTCCATTACTAACCTGGGCTTGATGTCAGCTGCCATTATAAGCTGACATCAACCCCAACCCTATTACCCCACTGCCACCGCTACAGGGCAGTGGGAAGAGCGAGGCTAAGTGCCAGAATTGGTACATCCTATGGATGCGCCATTTCTGGGGCAGCTGACGGCTGGTGTTTCTAGCCTGGGAGGGGGCCAATATTCATGGCACCCTTCCTGGGCTATTAATATCAGCCCCCAACTGTCTGCCTAGCCTTTGCTAGCTATTAAAATAGGGGTGACCCCACGTAATTTTTTTGGGGGTCCCCCATTTTAATAGCTAGTAAAGGCTAGGTATTCAGCTGGGGGCTGATATTAGTAGCCTGGGAAGCTCCGTGGGTATTACCCCCTTCCCAGGCTTCAAACATCTGCCCCAGCCGTCTGCTTAACCTCCGGTAGAGACTAAAATTACGGGGAACCCCACGCCAATTTTTTTTTTTAATAAATCCTTTATTTTAACACTAAATGACAAGTACAGTAATCAACACTATCACTGTACTTCTTATAAATGTGAATGACATGTTTCTATGTATCTAATCTATGTGTGATGCTCTATTCTTTCTGTTATAAAGCGTCGGGTACCGATGCTGAATTGCCGGCCGGCTTTTTTAAAGAGACGGTGCATGAAAGCACAAATATTTTTTTTAATAAATCCTTTAACACTAAATAACAAGTACAGTAGCCAACACTGTCACTGTACTTCTTATATATGTGACTGACATGTTTCTATCTATCTAATCTATGTGTGATACTCTATTCTTTCGGTTCTAAATTGTCAGGTACCAGTTTATGCCGCTGCTGAATTGCCGGCTTTTCATGTTTCACTGTGAGCACTGTTCCCATCGATTTGGGCAACCACTGTAATGCCACAACCACCATGGCTGTGGCATTACAGTGAGTGGCAGACAATCCCTGCATGATTGGTGCTCTAAATAGCGCCAGACATGCAGGACACGCTTTTGGTGCACGAACAGTTATCGAACATAACCTCGAACTGCCGAATTTTTTGCAAATCGTTCGCGTTCGTCGAACGACTCGAACACCGCCCAAAACAGCTCGAATTTGAGATTGGCGAACAGTTCTAGTCGAACACCGCTCATCTCTATTTCTGACTACATTTGGGCTTTTGCCATATTTGGGAGAATTTGTTTTACATTTTGTGGGGTCTATATTCTCCTACTACCCTTGTGAAAAAGTAAAATTTGGAGCTAAAGCATTATTTTAGATGAAAAATTGTAATTTTAATTTGTGCATATCTATAATATAACAGGGGACGCGTGTCTCTGTCTGAAGCCTTTATAGACTGCGCATGCGTGACGCGCAGTCTGGTTCCAGACAGAAGCAGGCATCCAGCCATTACAGGTAAGAGGAGTGTATGGCGCCGGAGATCGCAGTATGCTTAGACACTGAACGCATACCGCGATCTCCGGCGCCATACTTAGATACTTACCTGACCGGGAGGAGCGTTGCCGTGGCGCCTCTCTTCGTCGGAGACCGGGGCAGAAGTGAGGCGTCGGATCGGCGCATGCGCATAGCGCTATCCTGCACCATTTTACTGAAGACACATTTGCAGTGTGTCTTCAGCAAAGTGGCGCCGGACAGCGCGGTGCTCCAGCGCCGCACTCCTCCCCCGGCCTCCGGCAGAACAGGACACGGCAGCACTGGAGCACAGGGAAGAAAGGTGAGTATAAGTGTTTATTTTTTTGTATGTGTGTACAGCATGAAAGGGATGAGGGGACCATGCATACCAGGATTGGGGGGTGAAGGGACCATGCATACCAGGATTGGGGGGTGAGGGGACCATGCATACGAGGATTTGTGGGTGAGGGGTACCACGCATACCAGGATTAGGGGGTGAAGGGTACCATGCATTGCAGGATTGGGGGGTGAGGGTACCATGCACACCAGGATTGGGGGGTGAGGGGACCATGCATACCAGGATTGGGGGGTGAGGGGACCATGAATACCAGGATTGGGGGGTGAGGGGTGCCATGCATACCGGATTGGGGGTGAGGGGTGCCATGCATACCAGGATTGGGGGTGAGTGGTGCCATGCATACCGGGATTTGGGTTAAGGGGTGCCATGCATACCGGGATTGGGGGTGAAGGGTGTCATGCATACCGGGATTGGGGGTGAGGGGTGCCATGCATACCAGGATAGGAATGAGGAGTACCATACATACCAGGATAGGGATGAGGGGTGCCACACATACCAGGATTGGGGATGAGGGGTGCCACGCATACAAGGATTTGGGATGAGGGGTGCCACGCATTCCAGGATTTGGGATGAGGGGTGCCATGCATACCAGGATTGGGGGTGAGGGGTGCCATGCATACTAGGATTGGTGTGAGGGGTGCCATGCATACCAGGATAGGATGGTGGAGACAGGATGGGGGCAGCGCAAATTCCAGGAGGGGGGCAGCACATACCAGCATGGGAGACCATATACCAATAAAAATGCTTGCCACCCGGGCATAGAATGGGTTCAATAGCTAGTAAGTATTATAAACTGTTGAGAAACACCTCTAGGTTCAAAAAGGTCACTTTACCAAAAGAAAAATTCCTTCAGGGGTGTAGTTTCTAAAATTGATTCACTTGTTGGCAATTTTGCTTTTATGCCATCTTGGTGGCACTGAAAATGACATGGCGTCCACAATTTATTCCAGCCAATATTGTGGCTCAAAAGTCAAATAGCGCACCTTCCCTCCTGTGCCATGAGCCCAAATAGTAGTTGACAACCTTATTTGGGGTATTGGCATACTCAGGAGAAATAGCTTTACAAATTATGTGGTTCATTTTCTCCAGTTACTCTAGTGAAAAGGAAAAATCTGGGGCTAAAACAACATTTTATGTACTGTAATTTTTCATTTTCACGTCCCAATGTTATAAACTTTTGTGTAGCACCTGTAGCCTTAAAAAGGTCACTACATTCTTAGATAAATTCCTTGAGGTGCGTAGTTCCCAAAATGGGGTCACTTTGGGGTGCTGCAAATGCGGCATCCTCAATCTATTTCACCATAAATTGCCCTTCAGAAGTGAAATAGCGGACCTTATCTTCTGTGCTATACCACTATACCATGTGCTCAAATAGTAGCTTCCGACCACAAATAGAGTATCTGCATACTCAGGAGAAATTAAAAAATAAGTTTTGTTGTCTAATTTCTCTTATTTTTTCATTTTAAATTACTAATGTTATAAACGTTTGTGAAGCACCTGTAAGTCCAAAAAGGTCAGATAAAATTGCGCTCCAAAAGTCAAATAGAGTGCCTTCCTTTCCGTGCTGTGTGCTCAAACAGTGGATACCGATCATGAATAAGGCATTAGCGAGTTCAGTAGCAATTGCTTAACAAATTTTTGGGTGCATTTTCTCTCATTTCAGGTTGTGAGAATTAAAAATTTGAGTCTAAAGCAACATTTTTGTTTAAGTATGTAATTTTTCACTTTTTTCATTCCCCTATCCATCAATTTCCGTGAAACACCTGAAGGGTTAAAAACTTCCTGAATGCAGTTTTGAATACTTTGAGGTCTACAGTTTTTTAAAAAGACATCACTTTTGGGGGTTTTCTGACATATAGGCTCCTCAAAGTCACTTCAAAACTTAATTGGTCTACACAAAATTTGAATTTGTCAATTTTGCTGAAAAAATGAAAATTGCTGCTAATCTATAGGCCCTTCTAACAAAATAAAAGGGTATTTCAGAAATGATACTGCTGTAAACTACACCGTGTTCCAAATTATTATGCAAATAATATTTTCTCAGATTTTCCCAAATTACCTATATGAATTGCAGTCATTGTAATTTTCCAGTCAAATAACTATTAGAGTGCAATTGAAAGGATTTTGTACAAACTGCCTATGATAACAGTATATTTAAAAAAAAATAAAAAACTCAAACTGCACTCAAAATGCATGTTCCAAATTATTATGCACAGCAGAGTTTTCAACCTTTTCATTTTAATAAAGAACAAAAAAATGGTCATTTTTGAAATTATAAGTATTAGCAGGTTATTACAAACTGAAATCAAACAGTTTTCAACTCAAAACTTTATTCTAGGTGATGTTACATTTGCACACAGGACCACTTGTTCGAAAGGAGCTTCTGAACTCTCTCGTCCATTGAATTTGTCAGATTTTGGATGGTTTCTGCTTTAATTGTTTTGCATGAGGACAGAATACCCTCCCAGAGCTGTTGCTTAGATGTGAACTGCCTCCCGCCATCATAGACACTCCTTTTGATGATGCTCCAGAGGTTCTCAATGGGGTTGAGGTCAAGGGAGCATGGGTGCCACACCATAAGTTTGTCCCCTTTTATGCCCATAGCAGCCAGAGATGCAGATGTGTTATGTACAGCTTGAAACGGGGCATTATCATGCATGAAAATGATCTTCCTGCGGAATGCACGGTTCTTCTTCTTGAACCATGGAAGGAAGTGCTGTTTGAGAAACTCAACATACATTATGGAGTTCATCTTTACCCCTTCATGGATCCTAAAAGGGCCGACAATCTCTCTCCCCATGATTCCAGCCCAAAACATTATACCACCTCCTCCTTGTTAGCGCCGTAGCCATGTTTGCATGGGGTGTCCATCAACCAGCCATCCTCCACTCCATCCATCTGGACCATCGAGATCATTTCATGCATGATTATGCCCCGTCTCATGCTGCACATAACACATCTGCATCTCTGGCTGCTATGGGCATAAAAGGGGACAAACTTATGGTGTAGCACCCATGCTCCCCTGACCTCAACCCCATTGAGAACCTCTGGAGCATCATCAAAAAGAGTGTCTATGATGGCGGAAGGCAGTTCACATCTAAGCAACAGCTCTGGGAGGGTATTCTGTCCTCATGCAAAACAATTAAAGCAGAAACCATCCAAAACCTGACAAATTCAATGGACGAGAGAGTTCAGAAGCTCCTTTCGAACAAGCGGTCCTGTGTGCAAATGTAACATCACCTAGAATAAAGTTTTGAGTTGAAAACTGTTTGATTTCAGTTTGTAATAACCTGCTAATGCTTATAATTTCCAAAAATGACCATTTTTTTGTTCTTTATTAAAATGAAAAGGTTGAAAACTCTGCTGTGCATAATAATTTGGAACATGCATTTTGAGTGCAGTTTGAGTTTTTTATTTTTTAAAAAATATACTGTTATCATAGGCAGTTTGTACAAAAACCTTTCGATTGTACTCTAATAGTTATTTGACTGGAAAATTACAATGACTGCAATTCATATAGGTAATTTGGGAAAATCTGAGAAAATATTATTTGCATAATAATTTGGAACACAGTGTAGACAAATGGGGATTATTATTTACTAACTATTTTGTGTGGAATGACTATATATACAAGTGGCATTTTTAAAAGTTTTGAAAACAGGCTCAGCGCGGTGAGGGGTTAGTGCACTTATGTATCATTACATACATAATTAGGAAGGATTACACAATATAAATTTTGATGGAAATTGTCTCTTCAGAGAGGAAGAGGAATAGAACTCTAGTGCCACCTATAGGAAAGAGCAATCCTAAAAGTCAATATCGACTCTCTAGCGCAGGGTTCCCCAACTCCAGTCCTCAAGGCCCACCAACAGATCATGTTTTCAGGATTTCCTTAGTATTCCACAGGTGATAATTACATCACCTGCACAAGCAGTAATTCCATCACCTGTGCAATACTAAGGAAATCCTGAAAACATGACCTGTTGGTGGGCCTTGAGGACTGGAGTTGGGGAACACTGCTCTAGCGAGCCTTGTCACATGACTTAGGATTAAAGCCAAAACCAAAATCTCAATTTGCAGACACTGTGTTTCGGGGTGCTGCCCCTGTCAGTGCAAAGTGTGAGATCTGGTTTGGCAGGGTAAGAGGTGTCTGACTGGGATCCAAGGGGTAACTCTTTGCCGAGAGTGACATGTCAAGCCTGACATGCCAAGATGAGGAGACTTTTAAGCTGGAAATTTTGATGGGAAATCTTATATATACTGTATGGAGTTGACTACCATTTTGCAGCTGTAAAATCTTTGACGCTTCTGGAATAATTATCCTCAAGATACTTGAGTGTAAGTGAGAATATGTGCATGAGAAAACTTGTGAGGTCAGGAACTGATGTTGGCTGAAAAGGTCTGGCGCAGTCAGTGATACTGAAGATAGAACGATATCTTAAAGTTACAATTAATTTTTACTTGTCGTGTCCTATAGTTTTATGCTCAAATGAGTAATTCAAACTTATCTGATCCCAATGATTATTATAATTTATATTACTATTCGATCTTTTACGTGGAAAAAAAACATCAATATAGTAAAAATCAGAATTGGGTAAATGGAACATTAACTTTTCATTAAATTCCCTCAAAAGCATAAACTACTTAATAGCACATTTTACAGATTACTGCTTAGTTACACCACATCATAATCCAAAATCCCTGCATCAAGCATATTGCATGCATAATAAGCCTAGTCTATCACATTCCTCTAAACATTATAAGATGTGACACATTTCATGTTCCAGATTTCAGCTTAAGTCATCTTTATGTATGAACACATCTGCATGCCATGAATGTTGATTGCCTATATTGATAGTTGTATAAAAATAATGTGATATCAGGGCCATGTGGTGCTTTCTTGCTGTCCCATCATCTTATCATCAGATTCATGACTACGATTATTTAATTAGAGTAGCTTCAAAGTTTTATATAACTAAAGTTTAATGGGATTATCCAGCTTCAAATTTCTTTTTCAAATGCAGACAACATGAAACTTGCTAACATACATAAAAAGGTTTATTAAAATCTATCTTTAAGTGCCAACCACCTTTATATTTTGCTTTATTATAAAATCCCCTATCATTTCCCCTGCACTGCTAATCCCTATATCTGTTTTTTTTTTTACTTTACTTCCTGGGACTTTTCATTTCAGAAGAGTCTCATAACAGGACGTCACAGGAGGATGGCCTTGCAGTAATTTCTCTGCAACTTCTATCATACCCCCGCACCACCCAAAACAAGACATCACCATTTGATAGCGCTTCAGTCAATTACTATAGCTTCTGTCAGCGCCATCCCCTTATGATGTGCTGTTTCAGTGGTGGTGTTGGAGAAGTGTCCGCAGCTTCAATGGCATTTTCAGCAGCTGGTGTGACAGCTCTTCTGTCCTCACCGCCCACATCTTCAGTCGTCAATGCCACAGTCCTTGCTTCTGAATTCACCGCCATTTTCCCTATAACAAGACATTATCAGGGGGTGGTGATTGAAGCAATGTGAGTGACAGCAGTGTTGCCCCACAGCTTCTATCACTGCCCTCAAATGTATCATCATCAGGGGGCGGCACTGGTGTCGCTCATTCTGCTTTTATCACTGCCCCTTGATGATTCATTTGATATCTCATTTCAGGGAAAGAGGGGGTAATATAAAAAGTAGGGACAGTGATAGTGAGGACAGGAGTGTGGTAGAGGCCATTGAAGATGCGGGATGCAGCCACTGATGCTGGTGGTGACAGAAGCTGTGGTAAGTGACCACAGCGCCACCTCCTGGTGACATCCTGTGGGGTTGATTTCAAGGCAATTGACTGCAGGGCCACCCTCCTGTGATATCCTGTTTGTGACTTCCCTCAAATGAAAGGTCACTGGGAGTATAGGGAAAAAACAGATATAGGTATTAGCAGGATAGAGAGAATAGTATGGAATTTTATAAGAAGCAAATTACAAAATAAGTTAAAGCGCCTTAACTTTGCAACGACACTGCTAGTCCGAGCAGCTCCACATGCAGTTTTGTTCTGATACAGTAGAGAGCTCATTTCAGTAATTAAGCCAGCTCCCTTGTCTGTCATAGATGATGCATAATTTGAGAAGGGGGTGACTGGTGACTTAGTTTTGACTGGCCACTTGTTGGCACAGGAAACTCTTATGAGAAAACAAAGTTTGTAGCGGAGGTCCAGCGCCATGGTTCAGCCCTCAAATCTTGAGATTAGGTCATTATTCTTAATTCAAGTATGTTAGTAAATTTCAACTTATTGCGCTTACATACATTATTTAAATGTTTGTGTATTTTTTTAAAGTAAACAATCCTTTTAATCATTGTATAATTGACATACTGGCATATCCAAATACGTACAGTACAGACCAAAAGTTTGGACACACCTTCTCATTTAAAGATTTTTCTGTATTTTCATGACTTTGAAAATTGTACATCCACACTGAAGGCATCAAAACTATGAATTAACACATGTGGAATTATATACTTAACAAAAAAGTGTGAAAACACTGAAAATATGTCTTATATTCTTGGTTCTTCAAAGTAGCCACCTTTTGCTTTGATGACTGCTTTGCACACTCTTGGCATTCTCTTGATGAGCTTCAAGAGGTAGTCACCGGAAATGGTTTTCACTTCACAGATGTGCCCTGTCAGGTTTAATAAGTGGGATTTCTTGCCTTATAAATGGGGTTGGAACCATCAGTTGTGTTGTGCAGAAGTCATGTGGATACACAGCTGATAGTCCTACTGAATAGACTGTTAGAATTTGTATTATGGCAAGAGAAAAGCAGCTAAGTAAAGAAA
The DNA here is from genome assembly GCF_046119375.1 of Phyllobates terribilis. Lineage (NCBI taxonomy): Eukaryota > Metazoa > Chordata > Amphibia > Anura > Dendrobatidae > Phyllobates > Phyllobates terribilis. The sequence goes on from NW_027362761.1 coordinate 797,769,168, forward strand.
TATGAGTGGCCATCATTACTTTAAGAAATGAAGGTCAGTCAGTCCGAAAAATTGGGAAAACTTTGAAAGTGTCCCCAAGTGCAGTTGCAAAAACCATCAAGCGCTACAAAGAAATTGGCTCACATGAGGACCGCCCCAGGAAAGGAAGACCAAGAGTCACCTCTGCTTCTGAGGATAAGTTTATCCGAGTCACCAGCCTCAGAAATCGCAGGTTAACAGAAGCTCAGATAGAGACCAGGTCAATGCCACACAGAGTTCTAGCAGCAGACACATCTCTTCAACAACTGTTAAGAGGAGACTTTTTGCAGCAGGCCTTCATGGTAAAATAGCTGCTAGGAAACCACTAAGGACACGCAACAAGCAGAAGAGACTTGTTTGTGTGGCACCGCAGGGGTCTGGTTTCCACAGTAACAGCAATGTTATGTCTGAAAGCAGGTGGGAGGTCTCTTGGTCAGGGATCCTGTGCATGCCACACCTCCTGCCCAGTCCTGGGAGGGGAAGAACTTCCCCTATATAAACCTAGGGCTGAGGCAGGGTTAGTGAGTAGAGAAGAAGTAGAGACAGAGAAGCAGATATAGGAAAAGAACATCAGGAGCTCTGTGGGAGTAGTGTTACAAGGAGTCAGGGGCTGGCAGCTGCAGAGCTCGCCCTGACTGAGAAGATTTCTTACCGGACCCGGAGTCCGAGGCTGTGGGGATTAATCCAGACCCAGCAGCAGAAACCGCCCGGCAGGGGATTTCAGGTCCTCTGGCCCAGAAACCCGAAGGCACGGTCACACGCGTGCGACCAGCACCGCCGTCGTGGAGCGGAAGCTACTAGAAGGCCCCGAGTCACCGGCCATACGGGTGAGCACCACACGGTACACTCAGGGACGTGGGCTACTTATACCCGCCTCTAGCAAGGTAGCCAGAAGAGTATCGTTAGTTTGGGAGGCCTACAACTCCGCCTGGCCAGGGGAGATCCCATCTGCTCAAGGACTGACCAGGCCCCAATCGCTAGCCAGTACTCCGGGAGGGTCTATCTTTGTCACCAGTAAAGACCCTGAACTACACCGTACCGTCTCCGAGTGGTTCCTGCTACCCCCATCATCCACGTCGGCTGCCCTGAGGCCATACCCCTCCCGTTGGGGGTTATACTATCACGCTGCATAATCCTACCACCGGCCTCAGCGGTCTGCCCTGCAGCAGCAGCTCCTTAGCTGTACTCAACGGGTGGCGTAGTCGTCCAACATCTACCGCTAATACAGCGCCACTTAGTCTGACTCCCTGGGCACGGACCGGATCACCGCCACGAGACTACAACCCTCAAAAGATCCGGCTCCGGGTAAGCTCCCGCGTGCGCAACGCAGCGCGACACAGGCCCAGGGGCGCGTCATTTGGACTGAAGAACACAAGGAATGGACATTAGACCAGTGGAAATCTGTGCTTTGGTCTGATGAGTCCAAATTTGAGATCTTTGGTTCCAACCACTGTGTCTTTGTGCGACGCAGAAAAGGTGAACAGATGGACTCTACATGCCTGGTTCCCACCATGAAGCATGGAGGAGGAGGTGTGATGGTGTGGAGGTGCTTTGCTGGTGACACTGTTGGGGATTTATTCAAAACTGAAGGCATACTGAACCAGCATGGCTGCCACAGGATCTTGCAGCGGCATGCTATTCCATCTGGTTTGTGTTTAGTTGGACCATCATTTATTTTTCAACAGGACAATGACCCCAAACACACCTCCAGGCTGTGTAAGGGCTATTTGACCAAGTAGGAGAGTGATGGGGTGCTACACCAGATGACCTAGCCTCCACAGTCACCAAACCTGAACCCAATCGAGATGGTTTGGGGTGAGCTGGACCGCAGAGTGAAGGCAAAAGGGCCAACAAGTGCTAAGCATCTCTGGGAACTCCTTCAAGATTGTTGGAAGACCATTTCCGTTGACTACCTCTTGAAGCTCATTAAGAGAATGCCAAGAGTGTGCAAAGCAGTCATCAAAGCAAAAGGTGGATACTTTGAAAAACCTAGAATATAAGACATATTTTCAGTTGTTTCACACTTTTTTTGTTAAGTATATAATTCCACATGTGTTAATTCATAGTTTTGATGCCTTCAGTGTGAATGTACAATTTTCATAGTCATGAAAATACAAAAAAATCTTTAAATGAGAAGGTGTGTCCAAACTTTTGGTCTGTACTGTACATGTGCTTCAAAATGATGTTCTGTTTTCAAAATTTCAGCTTGCTTTTACGGAAGAGGAAGATTCTTAATTATATTCAGAGGTTATAGAATCCTTACGTTATGTTTTCCTTACATTCAAGACTTCATCAACAGTTTCCATTTGCAGCCCTGAAAAATGGGATACAGACAAAATCCCAAATGGAGCCATTCACTACAATGAGCCAGACGGAGTCACTTTCTCAATTTATTTAAGTTTTTTTTTTTTAAGTTTGGCTCTATAAAAAGACAGACATCGCCTAATACCGAGATAATGCTGATACAATTGTATTCAGTCAATCCTCTGTGGACTCTAATCGGATATATTAAACCTACAAGGATACATTGCAGTAATGAATATTTATAGGAAGCCAAACAGATATGGTTCACTTCAGATAATGGGATGCTCTACTACTCTCATTCATCATGGTTAATTTTATGCAGATTGCTGGTCACATCTGAAATGGACTTTTCAACACTTTCCACAAATTTTCTACAAAAATAAAGGTTTCATTTTCTATATAAATTTGTAACAAAACGTCTACCGTATATTCCGGCGTATAAGACGACCTGGTGTATAAGACGACCCCCCTACTTTCCTGTTAAAATATAGAGTTTAGGATGTATTTACCGTATAAGACTACCCCTTTTCCAACGCATACCAAACACCGGTAAAAATTAAAAAAAAACAGATTTGAATTTAACATGGTCCTTTTTTAATTTAAATTCTTATGACATGCAGGTATATAGCAGGAAAACTGTCACTCATAAACATATTAAAATAGGGGGGACCCCACGTCATTTTTTGGGGGGGTCCCCCATTCTAATAGCTAGTAAAGGCTAGGTATTCAGCTGGGGGCTGATATTAGTAGCCTGGGAAGCTCCGTGGGTATTACCCTCTTCCCAGACTTCAAACATCTGCCCCAGCCGTCTGCTTAACCTCCGCTAGAGACTATAATGATGGGGGATCCCACGCCAATTTTCTTTTTAAAAAATCCTTTATTTTAACACTAAATGACAATTGAGGGGTTAATAAAGATGCAGTCCCTAAATTATTATTAATTTTGTAATTAATTTTTCCCAAAAATGTTGACGTGGGCTTCGCCATATTTTTGTGTCCAGCCAGGTACAGCAGGCAGGAACGGGCTGCCCCCAACCACCAGCTGCCTATTTGTACCTGGCCGGACACAACAATATAGGGAAGCCCTTTTTTTTTAAATTATTTCATGAAATAATTAAAAAAAAAAAGACGTGGGGCTTCGCCCTATTTTTGTGTCCAGCCAGGTACAACTAGGCAGCTGGGGGCTGGAATCTGCAGCGCAGGGAGGCCCAAGCTTTCTGGGCCCCCCCCCGCTGCAAATTGCAGTCCGCAGCCACCCCAGAAAATGGCGCGTTCATAGAAGCGCCATCTTCTGGCGCTGTACCCAACTCATCCAGGGCCCTGGTGCGGTGGCTCACTGGGTAATAAAGGGGTTAGGGCCAGCTTGGCATTATCAGCTGGCCCTAAGCCTGAAATTCATGGGGTCACGCCAATATTAGACATGACCGCCATGAATTTCTAGTAAAGTAATTAAAAAAAACACAACACCCAGAATAAAGTCCTTTAATTGAAATAAACACACAATTCTTTATTGTTCTAAATTAAACCATACTTACAGTCACGCCCATTCCAGCTGAAGCCAACGATCTCCTGCAATAAAAGTAAAATAATAAAGCAACCTCATCCTTACCTCTCCATGGTTCCCAGGACCGGTCCAGCTCTGCTACATTCACATGACAGGCTGGACCGCAGCAGAACGCTGCCGTTCAGCTTGCCATGCGGCAGACACTGAGAAGCGCAGGCATGCTTGTGCTCCTCAGTGTCTGACTGTGACGCCATCCAGATGAGCCGACAATGAACTCGGCTCACCTCATGTACGTCACTGACAGCGTGGGAAAATTCTCCTGCTCCCCGCATGCGCAGTAGAAGTTTCCCACGCTGTCAGTGACGGACGTCCAGGAGGTGAGCTGAGTTCATTGTCGGCTCATCTGGATGCCGTCACAGTCAGACACTGAGGAGCGCAAGCATGCCTGCGCTTCTCAGTGTCTGCCGCATGGCAAGCTGAACGGCAGCGTTCTGCTGCGGTCCAGCCTGTCATGTGAATGTAGCAGAGCTGGACCGGTCCTGGGAACCATGGAAAGGTAAGGATGAGGTTGCTTTATTATTTTACTTTTATTGCAGGAGATCGTTGGCTTCAGCTGGAATGGGCGTGATGGTAAGTATGGTTTAATTTAGAACAATAAAGAATTGTGTGTTTATTTCAATTAAAGGACTTTATTCTGGGTGTTTGTGTTTTTTTTAACTTTGACTATGGGGTTAGTAATGGGGGTGTCTTATAGACGCCTCTCCATTACTAACCTGGGCTTGATGTCAGCTGGCATTATAAGCTGACATCAACCCCAGCCCTATTACCCCACTGCCACCGCTACAGGGCAGTGGGAAGAGCGAGGCTAAGTGCCAGAATTGGCGCATCCTATGGATGCGCCATTTCTGGGGCGGCTGACGGCTGGTGTTTCTAGCCTGGGAGGGGGCCAATATTCATGGCACCCTTCCTGGGCTATTAATATCAGCCCCCAGCTGTCTGCCTAGCCTTTGCTAGCTATTAAAATAGGGGGGACCCCACGTCATTTTTTTGGGATCCCCTATTTTAATAGCTAGTAAAGGCTAGGTATTCAGCTGGGGGCTGATATTAGTAGCCTGGGAAGCTCCGTGGGTATTACCCCCTTCCCAGGCTTCAAACATCTGCCCCAGCCGTCTGCTTAACCTCCGCTAGAGACTAGTGTTGAGCGATACCTTCCGATATCAGGAAATATCGTATCGGATTGGATCGGGCCGATACCCAAAAAGTATCGGATATCGCCGATTCCGATACCGGAAACCAATGCAAGTCAATGGGACACAAATATCGGAATGAAAATAAACCCTTTCTTTCCTTGTAGGTTAATTCTACATGAAGTAAAACAACTAAGAATAATGTAGAATGACATGAAAAGCCGGCAATTCATCAGCGGCATACACCGGTACCCGACAATTTACAACAGAAAGAATAGAGCATCACACATAGATTAGATAGATAGAAACATGTCAGTCACATATATATGAAGTACAGTGACAGTGCTGCTTACTGTACTTGTCATTTAGTGTAAAGGATTTATTAAAAAAAATATTAGTGTTTTCGTGCACCGTCTCTTTAAAAAAGCCGGCCGGCAATTCAGCAGCGGTACCCGACAATTTATAACAGACAGAATATAGCTTCACACATAGATTAGATAGATAGAAACATGTCAGCCACATATATAAGAAGTACAGTGACAGTGTTGCTTACTGTACTTGTCATTTAGTGTAAAGGATTTATTTAAAAAAATAATAGTGTTTTCATGCACCGTCTCTTTAAGAAAGCCGGCCGGCAATTCAGCATCTGTACCCGACAATTTAGAATAGAAAGAATAGAGAATCACACATAGATTAGATAGATAGAAACATGTCAGTCACATATATATGAAGTACAGTGATAGTGTTGATTACTGTACTTGTCATTTAGTGTTAAAATAAAGGATTTATTTAAAAAAAAATTGGCGTGGGGTTCCCCTTAATTTTAGGCTCTAGCGGAGGTTAAGCAGACAGCTGGGGCAAATGTTTGAAGCCTGGGAAGGGGGTAATACCCACGGAGCTTCCCAGGCTACTAATATCAGCCCCCAGCTGAATACCTAGCCTTTACTAGCTATTAAAATGGGGGAACCCCCCAAAAAAAATAACGTGGGGTCCCCCCTAATTTAATAGCTAGCACAGGCTAGGCAGACAGCTGGGGGCTGATATTAATAGCCCAGGAAGGGTGCCATGAATATTGGCCCCCTCCCAGGCTAGAAACACCAGCCGTCAGCCGCCCCAGAAATGGCGCATCCATAGGATGCGCCAATTCTGGCACTTAGCCTCGCTCTTCCACGCTGCCCTGGTGCGGTGGCAGGGGGTAATAGGGCTGGGGTTGATGTCAGCTTATAATGCCAGCTGACATCAAGCCCAGGTTACTAATGGAGAGGCGTCTATAAGACACCCCCATTACTAACCCCATAGTCAAAGTTAAAAGAAAACACAACACCCAGAATAAAGTCCTTTAATTGAAATAAAGACACAATCCTTTATTGTTCTAAATTAAACCATACTTACCATCACGCCCATTCCAGCTGAAGCCAACGATCTCCTGCAATAAAAGTAAAATAATAAAGCAACCTCATCCTTACCTTTCCATGGTTCCCACGACAGCTTCAGCTCTGCTACATCGAGATGACAGGCTGGACCGCAGCAGAACGCTGCCATCCAGCCTGTCATCCCGCAGACACTGAGAAGCGCAGGCATGCTTGCGCTCTGCAGTGTCTGGCTGTGACGGCATAAAGATGAGACGAGTTCATGTCCAATGAACTCAGCTCACCTCATGCACGTCACTGACAGCGTGGGAAAATTCTCATGCTGAAGTGCTGAGTGCAGGAGAATTTTCCCACGCTGTCAGTGACGTACATGAGGTGAGCTGAGTTCATTGGACATGACCTCGGCTCATCTGGATGCCGTCACAGCCAGACACTGAGGAGTGGAAGTATGCCTGCGCTTCTCAGTGTCTGCGGGATGACAGGATGGATGGCAGCGTTCTGCTGCGGTCCAGCCTGTCATCTCAATGTAGCAGAGCTGAAGCTGTCGTGGGAGCCATGGAAAGGTAAGGATGATGTTGCTTTATTATTTTACTTTTATTGCAGGAGATCGTTGGCTTCAGCTGGAATGGGCGTGATGGTAAGTATGGTTTAATTTAGAACAATAAAGAATTGTGTCTTTATTTCAATTAAAGGACTTTTTTCTGGGTGTTGTGTTTTTTTAAATACTTTACTAGAAATTCATGGTGGTCATGTCTAATATTGGCGTGACCCCATGAATTTCGGGCTTAGGGCCAGCTGATAATGCCAAGCTGGCCTTAACCCCTTTATTACCCAGTGAGCCACCGCACCAGGGCCCTGGATGAGTTGGGTACAGCGCCAGAAGATGGCGCTTCTATGAACGCGCCATTTTCTGGGGCGGCTGCGGACTGTAATTTGCAGCGGGGGTGGCCCAGAAAGCTTGGGTCTCCCTGCGCTGCGGATTCCAGCCCCCAGCTGCCTAGTTGTATCTGGCTGGGCACAAAAATAGGGCGAAGCCCCACGCATTTTTTTTTTAAATTATTTCATGAAATTCATGGAATAATTAAGAAAAAAAGGGCTTCCCTATATTGTTGTGTCCAACCAGGTACAAATAGGCAGCTGGTGGTTGGGGGCAGCCCATTCCTGCCTGCTGTACCTGGCTGGACACAAATATAGTGCGAAGCCCCACGTCAATTTTTTTTTAATTATTTCATGAAATAATTTTTTTAAAAAAGGGCTTCCCTATATTGTTGTGTCCGGCCAGGTACAAATAGGCAGCTGGTGGTTGGGGGCAGCCTGTTCCTGCCTGCTGTACCTGGCTGGACACAAATATAGGGCGAAGCCCCACGTCAATTTTTTTTAAAATAAATCCTTTATTTTAACACTAAATGACATTTGAGGAGTTAATAAAGATGCAGTCCCTAAATTATTATTTATTTTTTAATTAATTTTTCCCAAAACTTTTGACGTGGGCTTCGCCATATTTTTGTATGCCAGCCAGGTACAGCATCCAGCTTCTATGAACGCGCCATTTTCCGGGGTGGCTGCGGACTGCAATTTTCAGCGGGGGGGGGGGGGGGGCAGAAAGCTTGGGCCTCCCTGCGCTGCAGATTCCATCCCCCAGCTGCCTAGTTGTACCTGGCTGGACACAAAAATAGGGAGAAGCTTCAAGTATTTTTTTTTTAAATTATTTCATGAAATTCATGAAATAATTAAGAAAAAAAGGGCTTCCCTATATTGTTGTGTCCAACCAGGTACAAATAGGCAGCTGGTGGTTGGGGGCAGCCCGTTCCTGCCTGCTGTACCTGGCTGGACACAAATATAGTGCGAAGCCCCACGTCAATTTTTTTTAAATCATTTCAGGAAATTCATGAAATAATTAAAAAAAATTGATGTGGGGCTTCGCCCTATATTTGTGTCCAGTCAGGTACAGCAGGCAGGAACGGGCTGCCCCCAACCACCAGCTGCCTATTTGTACCTAGCCGGACACAACAATATAGGGAAGCCCTTTTTTTCTTAATTATTCCATGAATTTCATGAATTTAAAAAAAAAAACGTGGAGCTTCGCCCTATTTTTGTGTCCAGCCAGGTACAACTAGGCAGCTGGGGGCTGGAATCTGCAGCGCAGGGAGGCCCAAGCTTTCTGGGCCCCACCCGCTGCAAATTGCAGTCCGCAGCCGCCCCGGAAAATGGCGCGTTCATAGAAGCGCCATCTTCTGGCGCTGTACCCAACTCATCCAGGGCCCTGGTGCGGTGGCTCACTGGGTAATAAAGGGGTTAAGGCCAGCTTGGCATTATCAGCTGGCCCTAAGCCCGAAATTCATGGGGTCACGCCAATATTAGACATGACCACCATGAATTTCTAGTAAAGTATTTAAAAAAAACACAAACACCCAGAAAAAAGTCCTTTAATTGAAATAAACACACAATTCTTTATTGTTCTAAATTAAACCATACTTACCATCACGCCCATTCCAGCTGAAGCCAACGATCTCCTGCAATAAAAGAAAAATAATAAACCAACCTCATCCTTACCTTTCCATGGCTCCCACGACGGCTCCAGCTCTGCTACATCGAGATGACAGGCTGGACCGCAGCAGAACGCTGCCATCCAGCCTGTCATCCCGCAGACACTGAGAAGCGCAGGCATACTTCCACTCCTCAGTGTCTGGCTGTGACGGCATCCAGATGAGCCGACAATGAACTCGGCTCACCTCATGTACGTCACTGACAGCGTGGGAGAATTCTCCTGCACTCAGCGCTTCAGCGTGAGAATTTTCCCACGCTGTCAGTGACGTGCATGAGGTGAGGTCATGTCCAATGAACTCGGCGCACCTCATGCACGTCACTGACAGCGTGGGAAAATTCTCACGCTGAAGCGCTGAGTGCAGGAGAATTTTCCCACGCTGTCAGTGACGTGCATGAGGTGAGCTGAGTTCATTGGACATGACCTCCGCTCATCTGGATGCCGTCACAGCGAGACACTGAGGAGCGCAAGCATGCCTGCGCTTCTCAGTGTCTGCGGGATGACAGGCTGGATGGCAGCGTTCTGCTGCGGTCCAGCCTGTCATCTCGATGTAGCAGAGCTGAAGCTGTCCTGGGAACCATGGAAAGGTAAGGATGAGGTTGCTTTATTATTTTACTTTTATTGCAGGAGATCGTTGGCTTCAGCTGGAATGGGCGTGACTGTAAGTATGGTTTAATTTAGAACAATAAAGAATTGTGTCTTTATTTCAATTAAAGGACTTTTTTCTGGGTGTTTGTGTTTTTTTTAAATACTTTACTAGAAATTCATGGTGGTCATGTCTAATATTGGCGTGACCCCATGAATTTCGGGCTTAGGGCCAGCTGATAATGCCAAGCTGGCCTTAACCCCTTTATTACCCAGTGAGCCACCGCACCAGGGCCCTGGATGAGTTGGGTACAGCGCCAGAAGATGGCGCTTCTATGAACGCGCCATTTTCCGGGGCGGCTGCGGACTGCAATTTGCAGCGGGTGGGGCCCGGAAAGCTTGGGCCTCCCTGCGCTGCGGATTCCAGCCCCCAGCTGCCTTGTTGTACCCGGCTGGACACAAAAATAGGGCGAAGCCCCACGTATTTTTTTTTTTTAATTATTTCATGAAATTCATGGAATAATTAAGAAAAAAAGGGCTTCCCTATATTGTTGTGTCCGGCTAGGTACAAATAGGCAGCTGGTGGTTGGGGGCAGCCCGTTCCTGCCTGCTGTACCTGACTGGACACAAATATAGGGCGAAGCCCCACATAATTTTTTTTTAATTATTTCATGAATTTCCTGAAATAATTTAAAAAAAATTGACGTGGGGCTTTGCACTATATTTGGGTCCAGCCAGGTACAGCAGGCAGGAACGGGCTGCCCCCAACCACCAGCTGCCTATTTATACCTGGTTGGACACAACAATATAGGGAAGCCCTTTTTTTCTTAATTATTCCATGAATTTCATGAAATAATTAAAAAAAAAAAAACGTGGAGCTTCTCCCTATTTTTGTGTCCAGCCAGGTACAACTAGGCAGCTGGGGGATGGAATCTGCAGCGCAGGGAGGCCCAAGCTTTCTGCCCCCCGCTGAAAATTGCAGTCCGCAGCCGCCCCGGAAAATGGCGCGTTCATAGAAGCTGGATGCTGTACCTGGCTGGCATACAAAAATATGGCGAAGCCCACGTCAAAAGTTTTGGGAAAAATTAATTAAAAAATAAATAATAATTTAGGGACTGCATCTTTATTAACTCCTCAAATGTCATTTAGTGTTAAAATAATGGATTTATTTAAAAAAAAAATGGCGTGGGATCCCCCATAATTTTAGTCTCTAGCGGAGGTTAAGCAGACGGCTGGGGCAGATGTTTGAAGCCTGGGAAGGGGGTAAAACCCACGGAGCTTCCCAGGCTACTAATATCAGCCCCCAGCTGAATACCTAGCCTTTACTAGCTATTAAAATGGGGGACCCCCCCAAAAAAAATGACGTGGGGTCCCCCCTATTTTAATAGCTAGCAAAGGCTAGGCAGACAGCTGGGGGCTGATATTAATAGCCCAGGAAGGGTGCCATGAATATTGGCCCCCTCCCAGGCTAGAAACACCAGTCGTCAGCCGCCCCAGAAATGGCGCATCCATAGGATGCGCCAACTCTGGCACTTAGCCTCGCTCTTCCACGCTGCCCTGGTGCGGTGGCAGGGGGTAATAGTGGTGGGGTTCATGTCAGCGCCAGCTGCCATGAAGCCCAGGTTAGTAATGATGGGCGTCTATAAGACACCCCCATTACTAACCTACAAAGTGTTAAAAAGAAAAAACACACACTACACCCAGAAAAAAATAATTTATTTGAAATAAAACACACAATTTTATTTAATTCTTAGTTTACTAAAAATAATAGTTACCTGTCCACGTTCCTGCGCTGATCTCCCATGCACAGCTGTCACATCTGGAGATGGTGACAGCTGTGCATGGCTGCTGTAAGCTCACGCTGCCGGGAACACGTCCGCTCCCGGCAGCGGGAGCCACTGACTGAGGTCACCGGAGTGCATTCAGTCAGCGCAGCTCCGGAGACCTCCTTTACGGCACTGCTGTACCGTGGGAATTTCTCACTATACAGCAGGGCCGTAAAGCAGCTAACCGGAGCAGCGCTGCCTGAACTCCGGTGAACCCGCTTATGCTGTCATTCTAGCGGCGGCAGCGGTTCAGAGCGGTCACATTCTATGTGGCTGCTCTGAACTGGAGATCTTCGTGGGACACTCGTGGACTACTACGGAGGGGTAAGGATAAGGTTGTGGTTTATTATTTTATATTTTATTACAGGAGATCGATGGCTTCGGGGAATTAGGTGTCTTGGTGAGTATAGGTGTAGTTTTTTATTTTTTACTTTATTTTAGGTGGCGATCGGCGGGGACAGGTAATGTATGAACTAATTTCTTTTAGGTAACCACTGGCCACCAATGACGTGTATTTAACATTTATTGGGGACACAGTAGGGCAATTTAAATAGCAGGATCAGTCTGATGGGAACTACTGCTCCCATTGAGCTGATCCTGCTGGCAGGAGTGGACGGGGGACAGACATAGGCCGATGGGAGTAGTAGTGTCACATCGGCCTATGTCTGCCTGCACGCACACACCCGCACACATCGCACAGACACCCCGCACACACACCCCGCACACATCGCACAGACACCGCGCACACCCGCACAAACATCGCGCACACACCCCGCACACACACTAATCATGACGGGTCTGGGAGGTGAGGCTGACCTGTGCGGCCGTGGGAAAGTTCATGTGAGTTCATGCAGTCAAGCATGAACTCACATGAACCCTCTGAGGGCACCGCGGCGACTTCAAATGAACAGCTGATCGGCATCACCTGATACCTCAGCTGTTCATTTGAAATAACCGGCGGGAAAGCACAGAACGGGAAAGCCGGCGGTGAAGTCTTTTCACTGCCGGCTTCCCCGCCCGGGTCCTTCACTCCCCGCTCCTTGGAGCTGCGCTCCCCGCCCGGTCCTAACTTACGATCGGGATGGGAGGTGGCGAGGGGAGCGGAGGATCGGGGTGGGAGGCTGCGGGGAAGCAGTATGGGGCTGTGTGATTGTTTAAAAGCCGGCGGCTTTATACCGCCCGCCGGCTTTTAAACAATCAGGAGAATTCTCCCCCGCTGGGATGGCATTCTGATGACAGGCTGGATCGCGCTGCCATCCAACTTGTCATCCTTCACAGACACTACAGAGCGCAGGCATTATGGGAACTTCCGATTCCGGTATCCGATATTGTAAAAGTATCGGAATTAAGTATCGGAATTCCGATACCGCGAATATCGGCCGATACCCGATATTACAGTATCGGAATGCTCAACACTACTAGAGACTAAAATTAAGGGGAACCCCACGCCAATTTTTTTTTAAATAAATCCGTTATTTTAACACTAGATGACAAGTACAGTAACCAGCACTGTCACTGTACTTATTATATATGTGACTGACATGTTTCTATCTATCTAATCTATGTGTGAAGCTCTATTCTGTCTGTTATAAATTGTCGGGTACCGCTGCTGAATTGCCGGCCGGCTTTTTTAAAGAGACGGTGCATGAAAACACTAATATTTGTTTTAATAAATCCTTTACACTAAATGACAAGTACAGTAAGCAATACTGTCACTGTACTTCATATATATGTGACTGACATGTTTCTATCTATCTAATCTATGTGTGATTCTCTATTCTTTCTATTCTAAATTGTCGGGTGCCGGCTTATGCCGCTGCTGAATTGCCGGCTTTTCATATATTGTCACAGAAGCGATGCGAACTTCCCTGCTCCGGACACAGCGCAGCGCTTCTGTGACAAGTGAAAGCTGTCGGCACAGAAGCCCTGCGCTGTGTCCGGAGCTGGGAATACGCAGCGATGTGTCAGTTTCAGCACAGAAGCGCTGACTGTCTGGACCTACCGCCGCCGTATTTTAACTCCCTCCACCTTATATTAACTCCGACATGGCAGGCATACGGCCACGGCAGCTTATTAACACCCCCAGAGTATCCCCGCATGTCAATTTCTGAAAGTTCAAAAGCATTACCGGCGTATAAGACGACCCCAGATTAGACAGAAGATTTTTCAGTCTTCAAAAGTCGTCTTATACGCCGGAATATACGGTATATTAACTTTTGTCACTTTCGTTCAGCATCCAAAGAGTTTTTGCCTGGCAGGAGGTATGCTGTTGGGCTCCTTTTCCCTGTGTTCGCAGTGTTGCAGCAACATTGATTGCTATGCAGCACTACACTTAATAAGCAGGGGACCACTAAAAAAGAGGTTACCCTGATGTGGTAGTGGGCTTATACACTTTGATCAAAATGTTAACTAAGAACTTTATGTTCATTTTTGAAAAATTTTGCTTAGCCTCAATAGATCAATGTATAATAATTTGGATGTGTGGTCTATATCTTTTTTTCTAAAATCCTATATTTATTTAGCTTTACCCACAACTGTGGCCTGTTATTTTTCATTTCCTTTTCTATAGAATTAATTAAACTTCCCTGCCAATAGAAGTGCTCAGGAATCCTTCTCGTCAAACTAATCGGTCCATTTTCTAATGTTACAATTAGTGAACTATCTGTTTACAGTGATATCTCACCAGTTGTGAATGATTGCCATATAAAACAGCTATAAATTAGGTCTATGGTTTTAACTAAGCTAAGGTTTTAGTATTCTTGGCCATTGATTTTAGGATGCCTGCTGTTTAGCCAGTGTTCAGAAAAAAAGAGTAATTGTTCAGAATATGCCAAGAATACAGGAAATCAATTGATTTATTTAATAGTCATTATGGGGATGGTTGCATTTACTGCTTTTGCCCAAACTAGAAAAATAACTTCAAGTTCTTAAGCACATGAACTATTTTACAGTTCAGGACACAGCTCCGTTTGACTAATATGTTTATTTCTTAATAAAAAACTAATTAAAATTTGGAAAAAAAATGTTGAATTTTTTATACTTTGCATTTCCAATAACACATACATTTGTCCATAATTAACATTTACAAAATGTTTACTTTATGTTGGCATAATATTTTATTCATTAGAGTTGAGCTAAAAGAGTCATGGCTGCTTTGGTCTGTGGTTCAGTCCAGTCCTCTGTGGCATTTGGACCAGAGAAGTCTTCACTTCTGCACTCGGCATCCTGAAGTCCAGCATCCATACTAGGCCTTGTGATGTCATGATGACACTTGAGGCCAAGTCACTAGTCCTAGCATTATGGCCACCTAAAAATCATTTCAGAAAAATCTGCATTCTAAAAGAAATGACTCTCTTTCCTTTCTGTGCTCACATTTGAGGGTTTGCCACTCTTGGGACAAATTATGTTACAAATTGCAAGGAGCTTTATTTCCTTGTGAAAATAAAATGGAAAAAAAAAAGAATAAAAATTATTAGGGTATGTGCACACGATGCAGAAATGAAGCAGAAAATTTCTCCATCATTTCTGCATCTCCCTGGCAGAAAAAACGCATGCAGATTGTGCATGCGTTTTTCCTGCAGAATACATGCGGATCTGACGCGCCCCCTGGGACATATTCCTTTTTGAGGGGAATACCCGGCACCGGATCAGATGGGGGGGGTTGTAGTCTCCGAGCGGCTGTGACCCGGTCCCGTGCCCAGGGCGTCAAGCTCAGGGTTATGTGGCAGTCTTTACTGATGTTATTAAAGTTCGTTGTGTCGACTACGCCACCCGTTGTGATGCGGTCACTGTGGCCGCCGCTGCAGCAGGGTCCGCTGAGGCTGATGGTGGATGCGCAGCTTGGTGGGATAACCCCCAACGGGAGGGGTATAGCCTCAGAGGGGACAGGCGCAGAGGATGGGGGTTGTGGTGGTGCGGTGCAGCCGGTAATGATGACAGACTCGGGTAGTGCAGTTAAGGGTCTTTACTTACTGCAGATGTTCCTGGTCACTCTAGCTCCAAGTGACCTCCCGAGCCGTGCTGCGTCCACCAGGTCCTGGATCCGGCCAACCCCCAAACAAGTCCGGAGCGTGGCCCTGAGCTCTCCCTCTGTCCTTTCTTCAGCCGTCCCCACCAGTGATTCACCTAAATCCAGCTCCCTCGGGCCTTCTGTTGGGCAACCTTTGGCCTCAGGTTCCCTGACCCTCCATGTGGTGTGCCTTCAGGGTGAATGTAGTGGGTGACCGTGACAGACTCTGCCCACGGTCTCCGGTCTCTGGCTGGGGAATGTCTTTACCCCCACCAGCTTGGGTTCCGGTACCCTTCTGCTGACTCCTCACCCGGTGTTCTTATTTGGGTTCTTGGGTCCCTTCTTTGTCCCCCCTCTGGGTCTTTCTGCACTCCACTCTCTCTCTCTTCAGGCTCAGGTCTGCTCTGCTCCCTTGCTGCAGGCTGACTTCCTCTGCAGCAGACTTGTTCTCTGCAGCTGACTGACTGACTGACAGGCTCCTCTGCGTCTGACCCTGATCCTAGTTGGTGCCCTCCTTATATATCCCTCTATGTGTGAGCTCAGGTGCCAGCACCCAATGAGCTCCTACCACTACCCAGACTGCTCCCCCTATCTGCCCCTACACTACATGGGATGTTCCTCCCCCCTCCCACTCCAGCCAGGAACAGGCTCGGTCGCACCTGCACATTTCTAAGTGGGAGTGCTGTCGGCCTGCTCCTCTGGAATGGGATGTATGTAGTGCATGCAGTCTATCTGAGCTCAGTTCCACACTCCTTCCTTACCCGGGAGTGGAATATCACACCTCTGGGTTGAGGTGCAATACCCCTGTAGCAGCCGAATCCTCAGGGTGCTACATTCCCCCCTGGTAAACCACAGCACGTCCTCGGGCTGCAAAGACAAAAACACCAAAACATACAAATTTTTATAAACATATAAAACATATAAAATATTATATATATATAACTTTTTCATATAGACATCATTATAACATTCTCGTCGTCTCTTTCTTTCTTCCTCCTCTGGTCACCGTGCAACTCGTGACCAGGTAAAGTGCGACAGTCTTTTGAAAAGCAGTTCCTTATAAAACCAGTAGGGGGCGCCTTAGGAAGCGCAACTATTTACAGGGGAATTTGGCCGTTCTCAGTCCCCGGCCAGATAAGGGAAAGGGATGGCTGCTCACAGTCCTCAGCCTGGTTTGGGTAAGGGACACACGGGTTAAACTGTTCACTGGTCCCAACGGGGACTAAACTTCTCAGTAGTTACGGCTACTTGGGTACCCCGACGGGTAACTATATACAGTTTTTCTTTACTACTGTTCTTAATCGTAGTACCTCCTAGCCTTGAACCCGTCCGGGTCTTCTGGCTCTTCCTCCCTACACCGCAGCTCCTCCTCTGTCAGGCGATGCACGTGGAGGGCGTAAGGTCCCTTGGCACACTTGTGCCGGGTGAACGTTACCTCGTCACCGACGTAGAGGTCACGGCCTTTGTGACCCTCTGGCAGGTGAGACTCGACATCCCGTCGGGTAACGAAGACGTCACCCATGGTGTTCTGGTCCTTTATGAAGCCCCACCCATGCTGCGCATTAAACTTTATTACCGTCCCGATGGTACGGGGACGATCTGCTGCATAGGGGTCCCTTCTGGTCCGACTCTTTTGCTCCGCGCTGCGGGTCCGGGCCCATTGCTCTCTGGCCCGCCTCTCCTCCCGCTCTCTCTTGAACTCTGCCAGCTGTTGACGGCAACACTCGGTACGCTCTGCTGCAGCTGCCCGAGTCTCTCCGGTGAACCCCATCAAATCTTCTCCCGTGGGGTCCCACACGAACTGGGCTTCCTCGAGTGGAGGCGAGACCCGAGTCACGGGCTTTGGAGCCGGGATCAGGGGCTCACACAAGGGCCCTAGTCTTTGCTGCCGCTCTAGCTCAGGGTACCCTTCGGGCCAGATGAAGGGCCGCCCGTCCGGCCATGTGAGCTGGCCGAAGAGGTCCTCCCCCAGGTGTGGCACCCTTGGTATTGCGGGCGCGGGCGCGGTGGTGATGGCGCCCGGGTTGCCCAGGCCTTGCGGCCAGGCCTGGGGCACCTGGAAGGTGAAGGGCACCGTTAGGACGGCGGCGCCCTGGGTTACCTGGCCTTGCGACCAGGCCGGAGGCTCCGCGGAGGTAGATGGCTCTGCTTTGGATGCGGCGCCCGGAAACGCTAGGCCCTGTGACCAGGCCGGAGGCTCTTCTTCCTGCGCCACGCTCCGGGTCACGACGCGTGACGTCACTGGGGTCGCGTCGGCGGCTTCCGGTCGTGGCCTAGTCGGTGGCGGTGTCATGGCGGTCTCGGGTACGGCAGGGGGACTTTCGGGCTCTGCGACGGGGAGCTGGGGCAGGTGGGTGGTCTTCCGGTATGGGGTATAGGCGTCCCCCTTACCTGCTGCCATACGTCTCGCTCCCTCTTCTGCGCCGTCTCCGGCCTTGGGTCCTCCCGCGTCATCCGCAGAGGTAGTCGGTGTCTTCTTCCAAGGGAGCGGGTTCCGTGGACGGATTCCAGCTTGCTGGGCCATCTCCCGGCCCCACTCCGCCAGGATCTCCCTCTGCACTCGGGCCATCCTTCCCGCGAGGCCCTCCAGGGCACTCCGCGCGCACTCCCGATCTCGGGGAAGCTGCGCCAGGATCTCCGCTAAGCCTAGCGGGGTTGTTGACTCCAGCAGGCTCCTGACCATCGGGTCGGTGCTGCTCTGCTCTGCTTCCGGCAGGCTCCTGGCCAGCGGGCCGGTGCTGCTCTGCTGCCGCTCCATTCCCGGGTCTACTCTTCCTCTTCTCGACTCCGGGTGCTCTCGCTCTGGACACCTTGCCTCCGGGTGCGCTCGTTCTAGACTGCTCCAAGCGACACCCATCTTTGCTCTTTTCTTTCGTCTCCTCCCACTTCGAGGGCGGTCCCGGGGCAACTCGGTGACTGTCAGCTCCAGGGGTAGTTCTTTCACGCTGACAGACACCTCCAGCATCACAGTCTCTGTTGGTGGGGGCGGTTTCCACTTTTGGCGCCATTTTCTGTCCCGGCCCACGATGGGAGGTGGCCTCTCGCCCTCCTTTGGCACGCCCATAATGGCGTCCGCTGCTCTTCCAAGGCGGGAAATCTGCGGTTTTGGCGGGAAGCGTCGCCCAGTGGCGGGAAACTCTGCAGATGGCGGGAACAAGCTGGAAATGGCGGACAATCGGCGGGAAACGACTGGTGATGGAGTCCGATGGCGTGGACCCTCCGGAACCGGCGAGAGACTCCTTTCTGAGGTAAACTTGCACTTTTCTTCAGGCACGCAGTACCCGGGTGTTGCGGGCACGTAATCCTGCCGACTACGCCAAAGTTGACGCGCCCCCTGGGACATATTCCTTTTTGAGGGGAATACCCGGCACCGGATCAGATGGGGGGGGTTGTAGTCTCCGAGCGGCTGTGACCCGGTCCCGTGCCCAGGGCGTCAAGCTCAGGGTTATGTGGCAGTCTTTACTGATGTTATTAAAGTTCGTTGTGTCGACTACGCCACCCGTTGTGATGCGGTCACTGTGGCCGCCGCTGCAGCAGGGTCCGCTGAGGCTGATGGTGGATGCGCAGCTAGGTGGGATAACCCCCAACGGGAGGGGTATAGCCTCAGAGGGGACAGGCGCAGAGGATGGGGGTTGTGGTGGTGCGGTGCAGCCGGTAATGATGACAGACTCGGGTAGTGCAGTTAAGGGTCTTTACTTACTGCAGATGTTCCTGGTCACTCTAGCTCCAAGTGACCTCCCGAGCCGTGCTGCGTCCACCAGGTCCTGGATCCGGCCAACCCCCAAACAAGTCCGGAGCGTGGCCCTGAGCTCTCCCTCTGTCCTTTCTTCAGCCGTCCCCACCAGTGATTCACCTAAATCCAGCTCCCTCGGGCCTTCTGTTGGGCAACCTTTGGCCTCAGGTTCCCTGACCCTCCATGTGGTGTGCCTTCAGGGTGAATGTAGTGGGTGACCGTGACAGACTCTGCCCACGGTCTCCGGTCTCTGGCTGGGGAATGTCTTTACCCCCACCAGCTTGGGTTCCGGTACCCTTCTGCTGACTCCTCACCCGGTGTTCTTATTTGGGTTCTTGGGTCCCTTCTTTTCTGCACTCCACTCTCTCTCTCTTCAGGCTCAGGTCTGCTCTGCTCCCTTGCTGCAGGCTGACTTCCTCTGCAGCAGACTTGTTCTCTGCAGCTGACTGACTGACTGACAGGCTCCTCTGCGTCTGACCCTGATCCTAGTTGGTGCCCTCCTTATATATCCCTCTATGTGTGAGCTCAGGTGCCAGCACCCAATGAGCTCCTACCACTACCCAGACTGCTCCCCCTATCTGCCCCTACACTACATGGGATGTTCCTCCCCCCTCCCACTCCAGCCAGGAACAGGCTCGGTCGCACCTGCACATTTCTAAGTGGGAGTGCCGTCGGCCTGCTCCTCTGGAATGGGATGTATGTAGTGCATGCAGTCTATCTGAGCTCAGTTCCACACTCCTTCCTTACCCGGGAGTGGAATATCACACCTCTGGGTTGAGGTGCAATACCCCTGTAGCAGCCGAATCCTCAGGGTGCTACAGATCCACATGCAGATTCACATGCGTTTCCGCATGCAGATTGACAAGCGCTTTCCAGGCGATGTTAGCATCACCTGGAAGGTGCTTGATAACTAGGTCACACTATATAAATCCATGCAAACAGCATGGATTTATACAGTGTGAACCGAGAGAGTGTATATACTTACCTCCGGTGGCCCGCGCTGTCCTGCTCACTCCGTTCTCCCGGCTGCCGGCAACTTTGAATTGAAAGACCTGCCGACGTCAGCGTCACGTGACCCGTCACATGACTCTGACGTCACCGCAGGTCCTACAACTCACTGCAAGTGCCGGGAACCAAGCGGGAGCTCTGCGCGGGCCGACAGAAGGTAAGAATACATTTATTTTTTATTTTATTCTTCTTTTTACAGCTTTTTTAATGGTACCTGGGTGTGGATGAGACTCTCCTCTCCTCCACACCCGGGTACCATCCGCACATTAGAACGCACCAATTACGCAAGTACAAATGCAGTCTTGCGGAATTGGCGCGTTCTAATGCAAGTCAATGGCGGCGAAATCGCCGCGTTTCCGCATAATTAATTGACATGCTGCGGATTTTTGACCGCAGCGTTGACGCTGCGGAAAAATCCGCATCATGGGCACAGCACATGCGGATTTCCATTGGGGAACATTGCTTCCCTTCTACCATGCGTTTTTCATGCGTTTCCGCGGCGTTTACGCAACTGCAAAAACGCCGCGGAAACGCATGAAATACGCATCGTGTGAACACAGCCTTAAGCTTACAATTTTCACAGTCCAATGTTAAAAAAATGTAAATAATGTAAATAATTGTGGGTTTAATATGATTTCTACTTTAAGAAATCATTTTTTTGAGGGGTGTCGTCTCTAAAATGGGGTCACATCTGCAAATGTGACATGGAACTTTAATACCATTCTAGTAAAATCTGAAATCCAAGAGCAAAATAGCCATACTTGGGACAAATTGGACAACAATTTTTTTTTTTCGCCTACTACCTATTGTGCAAATAAGAACATTTTTAGATAGCACATGAAAGTAAAAATCCTAAATGCGGTTTTGAATACTGTGAGGTTCTCAGTAACAAATGTTGGATGATGGGTTTCTAATAAATAGATCCCTCAAAGCAACTTTAGCACTGAATTAGTCCTTAAAAATTAAAAATATATTTAGTAAATTTAACTTCTGTGCCCAGTGTCCTTATGACATCCTGTAAGCCTAGTTATTAGGTCCGACATCCTGGGCATCTGAAAACCATTCCAGCAAAATCATTTCAAAAGCAAAATGGCACAATGTCCCTTTCATGTGTCCAAATAAGGAGAATTGCAGTATTTGGGAGAAAATGTGTTAGAAATTGCAGGGTGCTTTTTTTCCCCTTGTGAAAATAAAATATAAAAGTAAGTATGGAAAAAAATTGGAGCTCAATTTTAATTTTTAATTTTTGTTATTTTATTTTCACAAGAGTTAAAAGTACTCTGCAATGTATAAAATAATTTCTCACAAGTATGACAATCCTCCAGTTCGTGAGCACAAGACAGGGCTCTAAAGGTAAATAGCACCAATGGCTATTGAAGTATAGAGTTTGCTGGAATGATCTCTAGGTGCCATTTGCAGACCCTGAGAAGTGTTCGTTCCAAATTGTACCCAAATTTTATATTTATGTGCTAAAGAATCCTCCCTCATTGAAGTCACTCAGTAGATCCCCTGAGGTACCAGTAAAGGTGAAACCCTGAAGAAGTGATCCAGTTTTGAAAACAACAGCTCTCAAGGTATTCATCTAGAGATGCTGTGAGGATTTTGACCCCAAAGGTATTTTTCAGAAATTTGTGTACTTTGAATGTTAGAGTGTAATCTGCAATAGATATGCCATTTTTTTGTGCCCAATATAATGTGCAAAGCTTCGGCAGCTATGAAAAGACATATCTCTAATCGGGAAGCATTTACTGGTTTTAGAAATATTTTACATGTCGCCCTAATCTTTTCTCAGGATAAGGCTATGTGCCCACGTTGCGGAAATGAAGCAGAAAATTTCTGCTTCATTTCCGCATGTCCTCTCCCGGAAAAACGCATGCGGAATTCCGCACGCATTTATTGCGCGTTTATCGCGCGCTTATCGCGCGTTTTCCACATGCGGAATTGCCTTGCGTTTTTAATGCATTGCACAAGGCAATTCCGCATGTGGAAACGCAAAATTAATGGACATGCTGCGGATTTTTGAACGCAGCATAGACGCTGCGGAAAAATCCGCAGCATGGGCATAGAACTTGCGGATTCTCATTGGGGACAATGGGATGCAGATTACCAAGCGTTTTACAAGCGTTTCCGCTGCGGAAAATCCGCAGCAAAAACGCTTGTAATCCGCAACGTGGGCACGCAGCCTAAGCGGGATGTGTTACACTGCATCTTTACCCATAGAGGTGAGTCAGAGTTAGGGAAATGGCAAGGCACTGTCTGCTTTTTCTGTAATCATATGCACCACTGGCCACTGAATAATCCCAGATATTGCCATCTTAGTCATGATTGACTGAGGTAGGATCTCCCCTTTTAAGAAGTGAAAGAGCCCCTGCAATATTTTAGGTCTAATTAGTCAATTTACACAGTACTGGTCGACAATTACAGAGGCTCTGACATAAAATAATAAAAGAAACCCATGAGACATGATGCTTATTTTGAAATAACATCATATCATCAGTATCAAATTGGGGGAAAACTTCTAGGTCTCATTAAACATTAAAATTAATAATATGAAAAGTATGCTGAAATGTCAGATACCTGTTTTTGTTCTTGTTCATGAGATATTGTGGTAAACTTGCAAGCAACTAATTTACTTAATTACAGCTTTCATTAAGCTTCTTTCTTCTAAGATTAGCTCTGAAATTTCCGACATGATTACGTTATTCTAGAGATTTCAAATTTCTTGCAGCTTCATGAAATGACAAGCTGTGCACTGAGGGATTCTGAAATCAAACACTTTTGTACTTGATACATTGCATACGCTTACAACTTAATTATATTCCTTGTGTTTATACAGTATTACTGCCTGATACATGGTGCTCACACTTTTCAGTTCTGACTCGTTTTGGGACTTTTCGGAGCACCATGAAAGATGTGATTGAAAATGTGCGAGTTGAAGATTTTTTTCCTAAGTGCACATTAGCTGAACATGTCTGACTCAACATTCTAAGTCTTTTTCTTTTGTGTTTGAAAACCTCAAATACTATATGTAGAAAATACATAAAGGTCATGCATTTGCAAGCAAAGGATATTTGTAAGCAGGTTTTGCTATGCAATCTGAGAGCATCATGATGTAGGGGCAGAGATCCTGATTACAGTGATGTGTCACTTATTAGACTGCGAGTTGTTTCAGTAAAATCAGCATTTTATCAGCAGGAGATTATCACTACCGAACTAGCTGCCTCAAGCCTCCTAGTCAACTGGCCGGTATAACCCCACCCCACCATTGATTAGCAGCTTTCTGTCCATGTACAGTGTACACAGATGGCTGCCAATCACTGGCATGGAAGTTATATAGGGCCCAGCATTCAATGGACTGATTGATCTAATGCAGAACAGTGATTGTATTAAAATGACAAAATGTAGACTAGCAAGTGACACATTGCTAGAATCTGGGTCTCAGCCCTTACATCATGCAGCTCTCAGCTAAAATGGCAAAAACCTGGTGTCAAAGTCCTTTTAACCCTTTTCTGTCACGGACAATATATGGTTTTTTTTATGCTTTCATTTTTTCTCCCTATCTTCCAAGAGCGCTACGTTTTTTATTTTTCCATTGATAGCCATATGAGGGTTGTTTTTTGTTGGAAAAGTCGTAGTTTTTAATGACAGTATTAATTTTTTTGATAAAATGAACTGGAAACAGAAAAACAATTCAAAGTGCTGTGAAATCCTGAAAAAAATGTAATATGTACACATACAGTGGGTGAAACAAGTAAATATATTTCTAAAGGTGCTCTTGACATGAAATTCTCGCCAGATATCAGTGATAACCCACCCAATCCACACAGGCAAAGAATTCAAACCATAGATGTCCACACATTAGGTTATGTGTATTAATGAGAAATGACACAGGGAAAAAGTATTGAAAACATGAAGAAAGTGTTCAAAAAGCCATGGAAAGTCATAAAACCAGTCATAAAATCTATCATTAATTAGAAAGCAATCCTGCCACTTAGTGAAAAATAATATCATCTGGTTCAGCTGGTGGCCTATAAAAAGGTGTCTCATTACCAAGGTGCAACACAAGAAACATCACATGATGGTTGAAACCAGTGAGTTGTCTCAAGACCTTCACAACCTTATTTTTGCAAATACTGATGGCATTGATTACATAAGAATTTCTAAAGTACTGAAGGTTCCAGTGAGCACTGTTGGGGCCATAATCCGAAAGTGGAAAGAACATCATTTAATCATAAACCGGACATGACCATGTGCTCCTTGCAAGATTTCAGGCAGGAGTGAAAAGAATTATTAGAAGAGTTGTCCAAGAGCCAAGAACCACCTGTGGAGAGCTGCAGAAAACCCTGTAATCAGCAGGTACGATTGTTTCAAAGAAAACTATAAGTAATGTACTAAACCTCCATGTCCTGTATGCACACTCACCATGCAAGACTCCATTGCTGAATAAAAAGCATGTTCAAGAGAGTTTAAAGTTCGTCCAACAACATTTAAACAAGCCAGTGAAATACTAGGAGAATCAGATGAGACCAAAATTGAACTCTTTGGATACCATAATACACACCATGCTTGGAGGCCTAAAGGCACTACATATTACTCCAAAAACACCATACCAACAGTGAAGTTTGAAAGTGAGAAAATCATGCTGTGTGGCTGTTTTTCAGCATATGACACTGTCAAACGTCATGTAATTGAAGGAAGGACAAATGGTTAAATGTACCAAGACATTCTTGATAAAAATCTGCTGTCATCTATCAGGATGATGAAGATGAAACACGAGTGGACATTTCAGCAAGACCATTATCCCAAGCAAAGAGCCAAGGAAACTCTCAATTATTTTCAGAGAAATAAAATAAAGCTGCTAGAATAGCCTATTCAATCACCTGACCTGAATCTAATAGAAAATTTATAGAAGGAACTAAAACTCAGAGTTCATAGAAGGAGCCCATGAAACCTACAGGATTTGAAGAGTGTTTGTGTGGAAGAATTGGCCAAAATCACACCTGAGTAATGCATGCTAC
The DNA here is from genome assembly GCF_046119375.1 of Phyllobates terribilis. Classification (NCBI taxonomy): domain Eukaryota; kingdom Metazoa; phylum Chordata; class Amphibia; order Anura; family Dendrobatidae; genus Phyllobates; species Phyllobates terribilis. The sequence goes on from NW_027362761.1 coordinate 797,794,274, forward strand.
TAGTTTCTCCATACAGGAGGCACCCTGAAACTGTCATCACCAACAAAGGCTTTTGTACGCAGTATTAATTCAATTTCAGTAAGCCTGTTCAATATTTATTCCCTGTGTCATTTCTCGTTATCACTCATAACTTAATTTATGGACATCTATGGTTTGATTTCTTTGCCTGTGTGGATTGGATGGGTTGTTATCGACATCTAGTGAGAATTTCATGTCAATAGCACCTTAAGAAATATATTTACTTAGAGAATTGGTGACATGTTCAACACTTACAGTGGGGGAAATAAGTATTTGATCCCTTGCTGTTTTTGTAAGTTTGCCCACTGACAAAGACATGAACAGTCTATAATTTTAAGGGTAGGTTAATTTTAACATTGAGAGATAGAATATCCCCCCAAAAATCAAGAAAATCACATGGTATAAATTAGATTAAAAAAATTTCACTTTGCAGTGAGAAATAAGTATTTGATCCCTCTGGCAAGCATCACTTAATACTTGGTGGCAAAACCCTTGTTGGAAAGCACAGCAATCAGACGTTTTTGTAGTTGATGGTGAGGGTTGCACACGTCAGGAGGAATTTTGGTCCACTCCTCTTTGCAGATCATCTCTAAATCATTAAGATTTTGAGACTGTCGCTTGGCAACTCGGAGCTTCAACACCCTCCATAAGTTTTATATGGGATTAAGGTCTGGAGACTGGCTAGGCCACTCCATGACTTTACTGTGCTTCTTTTTGAGCCACTCCTTTGTTGCCTTGTGTAATGCACACGCCCAGACTGACTGGCGTGTGCGTGTTTATGTAGTGATTCCACTGTGCCATGAACCGGAGAGTGCCTGGAGGGGCGTAACTAAGTATCTGCCCGATCCGACCAAGGTCGCACGACGGCATACGACGCCAGTGCACCAGGGAGGAACCGAGCAGAGGAACCAGGGTCTACTCCAGGTCAGACTCCGGACACGGCTGTTGACCCACACCGGGGAATACAGGAACAGGCAGACTAGAGCACAAGCTGGGTAGGGTCCAGTACAGACTGGGAGACAAATTCGAAACCGCAGACGCGGTAGACAGAGCTGAGCAAAGCGAAAACAGCAGACGCGGTGGACAGAGCTGAGCAAAGCGAAAACCGCAGACGCGGTGGACAGAGCTGAGCAAAGCGAAAACCGCAGACGCGGTGGGCAGAGCTGAGCAAAGCGAAAACCGCAGACGCGGTGGACAGAGCTGAGCAAAGCGAAAACCGCAGACGCGGTGGACAGAGCTGAGCAAAGCGAAAACCGCAGACGCGGTGGACAGAGATGAGCAAAGCGAAAACCGCAGACGCGGTGGACAGAGCTGAGCAAAGCGAAAACCGCAGACGCGGTGGACAGAGCTGAGCAAAGCGAAAACCGCAGACTCGGTGGACAGAGCTGAGCAAAGCGAAAACCGCAGACGCGGTGGACAGAGCTGAGCAAAGCGAAAACCGCAGACGCGGTGGACAGAGCTGAGCAAAGCGAAAACCGCAGACGCGGTGGACAGAGCTGAGCAAAGCGAAAACCGCAGACGCGGTGGACAGAGCTGAGCAAAGCGAAAACCGCAGACGCGGTGGACAGAGCTGAGCAAAGCGAAAACCGCAAACGCGGTGGACAGAGCTGAGCAAAGCGAAAACCGCAAACGCGGCGGACAGAGCTGAGCAAAGCGAAAACCGCAAACGCGGCGGACAGAGCTGCGCAAAGCGAAAACCGCAGACGCGGCGGACAGAGCTGAGCAAAGCGAAAACCGCAGACGCGGCGGACAGAGCTGAGCAAAGCGAAAACCACAGACGCGGCGGACAGAGCTGAGCAAAGCGAAAACCGCAGACGCGGCGGACAGAGCTGAGCAAAGCGAAAACCGCAGACGCGGTGGACAGAGCAGAGCAAAGCGAAAACCGCAGACGCGGAAGGAACAGGGCTCTGTTCACACGGAACAGACTAGAAGGGAAAGGCAGAACCAGATACCCACAGGGTACTTGCAGAGAAGTAGCGAGTGGACCACAAACTCACAAACGGAAGTACAGTGACAACGAGCAGGAGTAGGTACGAGTTCAGACTCTGCAGAAAAAGGAAAGGAACGGACATAGAGAAAAAACAGGTAAAAGATAGGAGAGAGTTCAGACTGGAACTGAGTGTACGGAGGAGACCGACACTGCAGCGGGATACAGGAGCGGGTCTGGGAATACGGCCCCCAGAGAGGCGGGACGAACAGGCAAGGAGCGTGTTCAGACTGGCCTGGAAATACAGCCTCCAGGAAGGCGGAACGAACAGGCAAGGAACGAGTACAGACTGCAGGTTAAGGTACACAGATAGGACACAGTACAGACATGGGAACAGATACTGCAAGACAGGTAACATAGACAGGACCTGGCATGTCAGAGACAAAAGCCAACTGACAGGGCAAGATGCTCAGGCATGGGTTAATGGGGCAGCTGGTTTAAATACCAGGTGACAGACAGCAATAGGCTGAGGACGCACAAAGGGTGTGCCTGCAGCAGGTACAAAAAGCAGGAAGTGATCGGGCGCCGCCCATAAGCAGCAGACACAGAAGCAAACAGACAGCATGGAGGGAAGCCAGAGAGACACCCTGGACTGGAGATCAAGTGCGCGCTCTTGCACAGTGGGAGATGGACCACTATGCAAGGACGCCGCCAGGTATGTTACAGTACCCCCCCCTTACGCCCCCTCTTCTTCAGGCCTGCCAGAATGTTCCGCAGGGAATTCGAGGGCCAATCCTTTACTTCAAGTAGATCACTTCCACTGTCCACTGGAGAAACTGGTCTCATCTGGGTAGCTAGGATGCTACCTCCTATCCAGCCATCCTCAGCAACAGACGAAACAGGTGGAGTACCAGGAACAGCACACAGGGAAGTCTCTCTCCACTTATTATCAGGTAGCACCCCAGAGGGTTCAGGAGACAACTGGAAGTCCTCCGCCGGGTTGAAGGAGTGCAGAGACTCGGGGGTAACCTCTGCTTCGGGGTACATCTTGTCAAACTCACAGGATGAAATGGGCGAGGTATCAGGTACAAGGTGTAGAAAAGTCCCTGTTACCTTGTTATCTGGTGGTACCCAGGAGGATTCAGAAAACAACTGGGAGTCCTCCGCCAGGTCGGAATAGTGCAGAGACTCGGGGGTAACCTCTGCTTCGGAGTACACTAGGTCGGTCTCGCTGGATGAAGCGGGCGAGGTATCAGGTACCGAATATAGAAGAGTACCTGTCCATTCGTTATCAGGTAGCACCCCGAAGGGTTCAGGAGACAACTGGAGGTCCTCCGCCTGGTCGGAGGGGTGTAGAGACTCGGGGATAACCTCTGCCCCGAGGTACATCCTGTCAAATTCACAGGAAGAAATAGACAGGTCATCAGGTACAGGGTGAAAAAAAGTCACTGTCTCTTTGTTATCTGGTGGTACCCCGGAGGAGTCAGGAAACAACTGGAGGTCCTCTGCCGGGTCAGAAGAGTGCAGAGGCTCGGGGAAAACATCTGCTTCAGAGTACACTAGGTCGGACTCACTGGACGAAGCAGGTGAGGTATCGGGTACCGAGTATTGGAAAGTCTCTGTCCATTCACCACCAGGTGGCACCCCGAAGGGTTCTGGAGACAACTGGAGGTCCTCCGCCTGGTCAGAGGGGTGTAGAGACTCATGGGTAACCTCTGCTTCAGAGTACACTAGGTCGGACTCACTGGACGAAGCAAGCGAGGTATCAGATCCAGGATATAGGAAAGTCTCTATCCATTCACCACCAGGTGGCACCCCGAAGGGTTCTGGAGACAACTGGAGGTCCTCCGCCTGGTCGGAGGGGTGTAGAGACTCGGGAGTAACCTCTGCTTTGGAGTACACTAGGTTGGACTCACTGGACGAAGCGAGCGAGGTATCAGGTACAGAGTATAGGAGAGTCTCTGTCCTTTCGCTACCAGGTAGCACCCCGAAGGGTTCTGGAGACAACTGGAGGTCCTCCGCCTGGTCGGAGGGGTGTAGAGACTCGGAGGTAACTACCACTTTGGGGTACCCATTATCAGGCTCACAGGACGAAGCGGACAAAGTATCGAGTACTGGGTGTAGAGAAGTCTCTCTCCATTTGTCATCGAGTGGTATCCCGGAGGATTCAGGAGGCAACAGGGAGTCCTCCGCCAGGTAGTAGAGGTGCACAGACTCTGAGGTAACCACAGCTTTGGAGCATCCTTGGACATGCACACCGGTTAAAGTGGGTGAAGCATCTGATGCCGGGTGCAGGAAGTTCTCCTGTGTGGAGTCTGGATGGGCAGAAGTCTCTTCGGGCAGGAGAACTGGTGCACTACCCACGCACATTACCCGTTGGGGCTTCTCCGGGATACAGGGAGATGAAGCTTCAGTAGGGACTTCAAGGTTGGGGTCAGGAGGTCTCAGGGAGGACAGACCCTGGCGTGACGGCTTGCCTCTACGCCTAGCACATCTGGACTGCCTCTTGAGGTTGGGAGAAGTATTCCGGAAAGCATAGTCACCCTGTGAGGATTCTGGGTGGGCAGTAGTCTCATTGGGCTGGAGGACTATTGCGCTACCCACACACATTACCCATTGGGGCTGCTCCGGGATATTGGGAAGTGAAGCTTCAGCAGGAGCCTCCGGGTTAGGATCATCAAAGACCATTAGAAAGGCCACCAGGAAGGCCATTAGGTCCAGGAGGATCGGATCCTGTGTTTCATATAGGGGGTTGATCCATTCCAAGGCATCACCCGCCAGGTAAGACATAATGAATGCCACCTTAACCCGATCGGTGGGAAAACATAGAGGGTAGAACTTGAAGTGTAGCATGCATTGCTCCACAAATGCACGACTTTGTCTTGGATCCCCATAATAACGTAGCGGATCCGCAGGAACGAGAGCAGATAGATCCATCTGGACGGGTGCGTAATTCGCCTGGAACTCAGCTAAAGGGAAAAAAAATTTTTTTATTTATTTATTTTAATGCATGTATTCGCTGGAAAACTTCTCAGAGAGCGAAGGCCGTGGGGCTCAACGGGAACCATGGCCTGAGCATGCTGTAATGCACACGCCCGGACTGACTGGCGTGTGCGTGTTTATGTAGTGATTCCACTGTGCCATGAACCGGAGAGTGCCTGGAGGGGCGTAACTAAGTATCTGCCCGATCCGACCAAGGTCGCACGACGGCATACGACGCCAGTGCACCAGGGAGGAACCGAGCAGAGGAACCAGGGTCTACTCCAGGTCAGACTCCGGACACGGCTGTTGACCCACACTGGGGAATACAGGAACAGGCAGACTAGAGCACAAGCTGGGTAGGGTCCAGTACAGACTGGGAGACAAATTCGAAACCGCAGACGCGGTAGACAGAGCTGAGCAAAGCGAAAACAGCAGACGCGGTGGACAGAGCTGAGCAAAGCGAAAACCGCAGACGCGGTGGACAGAGCTGAGCAAAGCGAAAACCGCAGACGCGGTGGACAGAGCTGAGCAAAGCGAAAACCGCAGACGCGGTGGACAGAGCTGAGCAAAGCGAAAACCGCAGACGCGGTGGACAGAGCTGAGCAAAGCGAAAACCGCAGACGCGGTGGACAGAGCTGAGCAAAGCGAACACCGCAGACTCGGTGGACAGAGCTGAGCAAAGCGAAAACCGCAGACGCGGTGGACAGAGCTGAGCAAAGCGAAAACCGCAGACGCGGTGGACAGAGCTGAGCAAAGCGAAAACCGCAGACGCGGTGGACAGAGCTAAGCAAAGCGAAAACCGCAGACACGGTGGACAGAGCTGAGCAAAGCGAAAACCGCAGACGCGGTGGACAGAGCTGAGCAAAGCGAAAACCGCAAACGCGGCGGACAGAGCTGAGCAAAGCGAAAACCGCAAACGCGGCGGACAGAGCTGAGCAAAGCGAAAACCGCAGACGCGGCGGACAGAGCTGAGCAAAGCGAAAACCGCAGACGCGGCGGACAGAGCTGAGCAAAGCGAAAACCACAGACGCGGCGGACAGAGCTGAGCAAAGCGAAAACCGCAGACGCGGCGGACAGAGCTGAGCAAAGCGAAAACCGCAGACGCGGTGGACAGAGCAGAGCAAAGCGAAAACCGCAGACGCGGAAGGAACAGGGCTCTGTTCACACGGAACAGACTAGAAGGGAAAGGCAGAACCAGATACCCACAGGGTACTTGCAGAGAAGTAGCGAGTGGACCACAAACTCACAAACGGAAGTACAGTGACAACGAGCAGGAGTAGGTACGAGTTCAGACTCTGCAGAAAAAGGAAATGAACGGACATAAAGAAAAAACAGGTAAAAGATAGGAGAGAGTTCAGACTGGAACTGAGTGTACGGAGGAGACCGACACTGCAGCGGGATACAGGAGCGGGTCTGGGAATACGGCCCCCAGAGAGGCGGGACGAACAGGCAAGGAGCGTGTTCAGACTGGCCTGGAAATACAGCCTCCAGGAAGGCGGAACGAACAGGCAAGGAACGAGTACAGACTGCAGGTTAAGGTACACAGATAGGACACAGTACAGACATGGGAACAGATACTGCAAGACAGGTAACATAGACAGGACCTGGCATGTCAGAGACAAAAGCCAACTGACAGGGCAAGATGCTCAGGCATGGGTTAATGGGGCAGCTGGTTTAAATACCAGGTGACAGACAGCAATAGGCTGAGGACGCACAAAGGGTGTGCCTGCAGCAGGTACAAAAAGCAGGAAGTGATCAGGCGCCGCCCATAAGCAGCAGACACAGAAGCAAACAGACAGCATGGAGGGAAGCCAGAGAGACACCCTGGACTGGAGATCAAGTGCGCGCTCTTGCACAGTGGGAGATGGACCACTATGCAAGGACGCCGCCAGGTATGTTACACCTTGGCTGTATGTTTTGGGTCATTGTCTTGCTGGAAGACCCAGCACGACCCATCTTCAATGCTCTTACTGAGGAAAGGACGTTGCTGGCCAAAATCTCGCGATCCATGACCCCATCCATCTTCCCTTCAGTACAGTGCAGTCGTCATGTCCCCTTTCCAGAAAAGCACCCCCAAAGTATAACGTTTCCCCCACCATGCTTCATGGTTGGGATGATGTTCTTAGGGTTGTACTCATCCTTCTTCTTCCTCCAAACAAGGTGAGTTGAGTTAATGCCAAAGAGCTCAATTTTTTTCTCATCTGACCACAGCTCCTTCTCCCAATAACTCACAGAATCATCCAGGTGTTCAGTGGCAAACTTCAGACGGGCATGCACATGTGCCTTCTTGAGCAGAGAGAACTTGCGGGCACTGCAGGATTTTAAACCTTTAAGGCATAATGTGTTACCAATGGTTTTCTTGGTGACTGTGGTCTCAGCTGCCTTGAGATCATTAACAAGTTCCTCCCGAGTAGTTTTTGGCTGATTTCTCAATTTCCTCATGATCAATGATACCCCACTAGGTGAGATTTTGCATGGTGCCCCAGATCGATGTCGATTGACAGTCATTTTGTATTTCTTTCATTTTCTTACTATTGCACCAACAGTTGTCTCCTTCTCACCCAGCGTCTTACTTATGGTTTTGTAGCCCATTCCAGCTTTGTGCAGGTCTATGATCTTGTCCCTGACATCCTTAGAAAGCTCTTTGGTTTTGCCCATGTTGTAGAGGTTAGAGTCTGGCTGATTAATTGAGTCTGTGGACAGGAGTCTTTTATACAGGTGTCTATGTAAGACAGCTGTCTTTAATGCAGGTAACGAGTTGATTAGGAGCATCTAACTGGTCTGTAGGAGCCAGAACTCATAATGGTTCGTAGGGAATCAAATACTTATTTCTCACTGCAAAATGCAAATAAATTTATCTAATTTATGTAATGTGATTTTCTTGATTTTTTGGGGGATATTCTCTCAATGTTAAAATTAACCTACCCTTAAAATTATACACTGTTCATGTCTTTGTCAGTGGGCAAACTTACAAAAACAGCAAGGGATCAAATACTTATATCCCTCACTGTATTTCACCCACTGTATGTACAAATATATCTTTATTTTTAATGGGTTAAAATGAAATTCCTTTGAATTTTTATTTAGTTTTTTTATAATATATTACATTGTATTGTATTGTATGTATCATCGAGGTGGCTGGGTAAATGCCCAGAAGTCAGTGCCAGTAACGCTAGGTCACTGAGTAGTTTGTTTGAGTAGATTCCGGGTCTAAGATTTAGGAGTGACCAGAGAGTTTGACTGGTAAAGATCACTCCCATATTTCAGCCTCGGTCTTACTGGCCTAATGAATAGCAGCTGACACAGCTCAGGAAGAGTTCTGTACTTGAGGTGAACATTGATGTTTTGTGTCTGAAAGCATTTAAAGCTGCTAGAGTTCCTCCTGCCTGCGACACCTAGACTGACGAGACCATTACAGTTACTTTATTTCGCTTTGCCTGAAGAAAAGACTGTTTATGTTGTATGCTATTGTGCTGAAGAAAGCAATTTCAGTGGAAGTGCGGAAAAATCATAATAAAAGTTACTTTATATTTGCACCGAGAACTTTGCCTGGGCGGAAATTAGTGCCTGCCTGTTTCCAACATTCATAGTTTTAATCATGGCCTATTTGCATCTTTTTAAGCTATGCTCCCACAATATGCATTTGGTGAGTTTTTGATGTTCCAGATTTTCTGCAGCATTTTATGCACATATTAGCTAAATTAGGTTACTTGTATTTTTTTCATTGCATTTTGAGTGTTTTTTAAAATGATTGTTTCTGACGCTGTATCTTAATTTTGACTATGTGGTTTCTGTGTCTTTTTGGTATGTCATGTTTTAAATAAAGTTGCTTTTTTATACTTCTTGGATTTCGCTTTGACAAAACTTTATTGATACAGTGATACAGGTGCTTCTCACAAAATTAGAATATCATCAAAAAGTTAATTTATTTCAGTTCTTCAATACAAAATGTCAAACTCATATATTATATAGAGTCATTACAAACAGAGTGATCTATTTCAAGTGTTTATTTCTGTTATTGTTGAAGATTATGGCTTACAGCCAATGAAAACACAAAAGTCATTATCTCCGTAAATTATAATACTTTATAACACCAGTTTGAAAAATTATTTTAAAATCTGAAATGTTGGCCTACGGAAATGTATGTTCAGTAAATGCACTCAATACTTGGCCGCGGCTCCTTTTGCATCAATTACTGCATCAATGCAGCGTGGCATGGAGGTGATCAGTCTGTGGCACTACTGAGGTGTTATGGAAGCCCAGGTTGCTTTGATAGCAGCCTTCAGCTCGTCTGCATTGTTGGGTCTGGTGTCTCTCATCTTCCTCTTGACAATACCCCATAGATTCTCTATGGAGTTATGGTCAGGCGAGTTTGCTGGCCAATCAAGCACAGTGATACTGTTGTTTTTAAACCAGATATTGGTCGTTTTGGCAGTGTGGACAGGTGCCAAGTTCTGCTGGAGAATGAAATTTCCATCTCCAAAAAGCTTGTCGTCAGAGGGAAGCAGGAAGTGCTCTAAAATTTCCTGGTAGACGGCTGCGCTGACTTTGGTCTTGATAAAACACAGTGGACCTACACCAGCAGATGACATGGCTCCCCAAACCATGACTGATGGTGGAAACTTCATACTAGACCTCAAGCAGCTTGGATTGTGTGCCTCTCCACTCTTCCTCCAGACTATGGTACCTTGATTTCAAAATGAAATGCAAAATTTACTTTCATCTTAAAACAACACCTTGGACTACTGAGCAACAGTCCAGGTCTTTTTCTCCTTGGCCCAGGTAAGATGCTTCTGGCATTGTCTATTGGTCATAAGTGGCTTGACACAAGGAATGCGACACTTGTAACCCATGTTCTGGATACGTCTGTGTGTGGTGGCTCTTAAAGCAATGACTCCAGCAGCAGTACACTCCTTGTGAATCTCACCCAAATTTTTGAATGGCCTTTTCTTAACAATCCTTTTAAGGCTGCGGTTATCCCGGTTGCTTGTGCACCTTTTTCTACCACACTTTTTCCTTCCACTCAACTTTACATTAATATGCTTGGATACAGCACTCTGTGAACAGCCAGCTTCTTTGGCAATGACCTTTTGTTGCTTACCCTCCTTGTGGAGTATGTCAATGACTGCCTTCTGGACATCTGTCAAGTCAGCGTCTTCCCCATGATTGTGGAGCCTACTGAAACAGACTAAGGGACCTTTTAAATGCTTAGGAAGCCTTTGCAGGTGTTTTTTGTTAATTATTATAATTTACAGAGATAATGACTTTTGTGTTTTCACTGGCTATAAGCCATAATCATCAACATTAACAGAAATAAACACTTGAAATAGATCAGTCTGTTTGTGATGACTCTATATAATATATGAGTTTCACTATTTGTATTGAAGAACTGAAATAAATTAACTTTATGATGATATTCTAATTTTGTGAGAAGCACCTGTATGTGGTTAACGTGTTCTTATTGAGTTTCTGCAAAGTATATGAATTTGCTACCTGCGGATTTTCCGCATTTAATGCAATTCAATTGAGAAAACCCGCACATAAAACTCAGCGTACCTGCAAAAGAAATTGGATGTTATAGATTTCAAAAATGCACCACAGGTCAGTTTACGCAGAGTAAAAATAAGCACAGTGGGTATGAGATTTCTCTAAATCCCATCCTTTTTGTTGAACTGTAAGATGCTGCATAATAGTGTTGAGCCACCCCCGTAGTGTTCGAGTTCGGTTCGGTTCGTCGACCACCCGTGTGTTCGCCGAACTGTTCGTCAAACTGTTCGTCGAACACCTTCGAACACCGTTAAAACCAATGGCAGGCAAACAAAAACACATAGAAACACATAGAAAACACCTTCAAAGGTGTCCAAAAGCTGACAAACTGCTCAGAAGACATAACTAACACATGGAAAAGTGACAAGTACATATAGTCATGCGAAAAGAAAAGAGGTGGAGGAGTAAAAGGAGGGGGAGACACAGATATAGGCATGTCATGCCCTTCTAAAATCCAAAAAGTGAGAAGCCGACACGGCCAGTCCGTTCCTGCCCGTGCCACCTCCGTGTCGCTGGGGTTGTGCCAGAGCCGCGGTGGACCCTGACGGCCAGCCCCTCTCTCCCAATACTGGTGCCTGTCCGCTGGTGGGTCGAGCCCCCCCCGCGGTGGGGGGGGGGTAACATCTGCAGAAGAAAGACCATCTTCCAGCCAAACTAAGATGTCGACTTCTTTTCGTGGACAATGTGATACGATCCCTTTCTTACGGACACGCCCATCGCTAAAAATTCCAGATGAGGCACAAAAACAGCAGGTACTTCAGCGGATATCAAGTGCTCCTTCAAGTGGGCTCTCCTCCACCTCAATTTTAACATCACAAATACTCCAGTCCTCAGAGGTGTCACCCCAATCGCTCTTGCTTCCTCACAGCTCCCAAGTCTCCAGCTGCCCGTCTGAGTATGGGGTAACACAGATGGTTGAGTCTGCAGAGCTGTTTACTCATGCTATAGCCTGGGAAATGGAGGTCTGCTCCAGAGCTTCTGTTAATCCAGACGAGGAAATGATCTGCACTGATGCCCAGAATCTTTATAAGTCGGATCCAGGACCAGATGAAGAAGGTTCTGAGCATAATGTAGACCCTCGTTCCCAAACTGTAACTCCTGTTGGTGGAGACAATGATGAAGACGATGATGAGACTCAAATACCTGATTGGAGCGACAACTTGACTTTTCGGTCAGGGCAGGAAGAGGTTGGCTTTGAGGACGACGGGTGTGATAACACACAGGGTGATGATGACGAGGTTGGAGATCCCACTTACTGTCAACCCACAGTCAGCCAGTCGATGAGGTCAGTGGAGGAGGTGGAGGAGGATGTGACTAGCCCAGGGGATGGGGATGACTCAGTACCCGGGCCTTTGCCTGGCCTTGGGGATGTCGCGGTGGTCGGCTCCGTGGCCCGTACCCTGTCACTCTTTAAAAGGGTGTATAATTGTTAATTTTATAAGAGTTCGTGACGCCACCTGTGGTATCTGGTGAGAAGCACCAGCGCTGCAGCAATCCACTGAGACCCGTGATAAGGCAGCTCGATGGTATAGCTCCCCACAGGTGGAGCTAGGTCTCAGGGCAGCATATGCAGGGGGAATGCAGGACACGCGAGACCCAGCTGGGTCAGAGCAAGAAAGGGAACGGACACGGTAGTCACTTCAGTACCTTTTACTGGAGGAAATTCAGGCACATCCCGGAGCACTGTAGGGTGAAGGGTGCATATCAGGATCCTCCCCAATGAGCGGGTGTAGGGCCTCCTGTTTCTTGCCTCTGCGTAGTAGGTTTCTGACCTGCCTGGAGCTAGGCCTAACTTTGTCTCTGTCCTGCGCTGGCTGACCTTGTGGTAGGGTCTTCTCTTGGAGTTCACGCTCCCAGTATGTGGGGCCTAAGCGTCTCCTGGCTCTGTTAAGTATCAGCACCTTAGCGATCCTGGGACTTGTAGTTCTCCAGGGATTCCGGTTATGCCTTACTGGGTCATAGAGATCCCGGTAAGCTCGGATCCGGTGTCCGGTAAATGCTTTGGGGTGAGCTGGTTAAGCTCCTCTGCCCCTTAGGTACTAACTCGCCACTCGCCTTCGGCCTACTCGGGCCCTAACTAGGCTATGCACACTAATGGCAGCTTGCCGCGCTTCACCGATCTTATGGCACCGGTACACCTTAAGCTCTATCTGGGCTCCCTGAATCTAGCTAGCAGGAGCCTCGTGCTCCACTGCTGAACTATTAACTGAGTTCTCTAGACTAGACTGAGCTCCACTGCAGACTGACCTCTCTTAGGCTTCTCTACTGCAGGAACTCTTCAGAGGAACTGAACTGCCTAGCTCCACCTTCCCTATTTATATCCCTAACGGGCTCCCTCTGCTGGTCTGAGGTGGAAGGTGGAGATGTGTGAATGTTTATGGGGGCCTCTTGTGGAGGATTCCATCAATACACTCTTCTAGGATCTGTGATACCAAGCGCAGCGGGGCGTCACAGATGCTATTGACGACGAGGTTAGGTTGCGCCTTCCTGGACAGAGACGGAGTACTGGAAGCACGTCAACAACTGCATCCTCAACCACAACTCTGCCTCTGACCACAAGTCGTAGTGGCTCTTCAGGTCGCATGGGCTCTAAGCCTTGCATAGCCTGGGCATTTATTCAGATCGATAAGGATGACCCAACTCGTGTTATCTGTAATATTTGTCACCAAAAGCTAAGTAGAGGCCAAAAAATCCATAGTTTGAGTACTTCATGCATGTACCGTCACATGGATATGAAGCATAAGTTGCAGTGGGAAGCTCACTGTGCTACAATGCGGCCTAGCAGGCTGGGCCAACCACCGTCTGCCCCATCTTGTGCATCCGCGGCCTCTTCATCCTCTGTGGCTGGGGGGACAGCAGTCACACATGTTTTTGGACGCAGACCTGCCACCTCTTTACCTGCAACAGCCAGTGTGATTGGCAGGTCGTCAGTTCATTGGGAAGTGGAAACACCTGCTGGTGTTGAGCGCTCTCTGACATCGAGAGCACCACCTTTGGATCAAGGCAACCTAACATGTCCGCCTGCATCTTCCTCACAGACCGGCAGTTTGCCGGGGACACCCTACTCAACCCCGTCTAAGCACAACAGCCAGCCCTCGGTCCCTCAGATGTGGAAAAGTAAAAGACCATTTCCTCCTAGCCATGACAAAGCTAAGAGGTTGAATTTCACCATCTGCAAGCTGTTGGCTACAGAAATGCTGCCTTTCCGCCTGGAGGACACAGTGGATTTTCGAGACCTTATGTCCATCGCAGTGCCCCAGTATCAGATGCCCAGTCGGCACTACTTCTCAAAGAAAGGTGTGCCTGCGCTCCACCAGCATGTCGCACACAACATCACCGCTTCTTTGAGAAACTCTGTGTGTGACGGTGCATTTCACCACAGACACTTGGACGAGTAGGCATGGACAGGGGCGTTACATGTCGCTGACTGGGCACTGGGTAACTATGGTGACAGCAGGACAAGGGGCTGCTGTCCAAGTCTTACCGTCCCCACGAGTTGTGCGTCAGTCCTCTTTATCTCGAAGTTCCTCCACTGCTTCTGCCTCCTCAACCTCCTCTCGGTCCTCCACCTGCACCCACAGCCTGTCTGGTAATGCCACCTGTTTTCTAACTGCGCAGAAGGAATCCTGCACACCTCCTTACTATGCTGGCAGCAGGGCTCAATGGCATCAGTGTTTACTTTGAAATGTCTGGGAAATGTGAGTCACACAGCTGAGGAGTTGTGGTCAGCTCTGGAGACCCAGTTTCATGAATGGTTGTCTCCACTGGACCTGCAACCAGGGAAGGCCGTGTGCGACAATGCTGCAAACCTGGGTGCGGCCCTTCGCCGGGGCAAAGTCACACACGTGCCTTGTGTGGCTCACGTGTTGAACCACCTGGTTATCCATAAATTTTTAGCCCACTATCCCGGACTAGATGGCCTTCTGCAGAGGGCACGGTCGCTGTGTGCTCACTTCCGCCGTTCGCATCCCGCAGCTCAACGACTTACATCTCTACAGAAGTCGTTGGGCCTGCCAGTTCACCGGCTGAAATGCGATGTGCCGACACGGTGGAATTCAACTCTGCACATGTTGCAGCGACTGTGGCAGCATCGACAAGCCCTGGTGCAATACGTTCTGACGAATAGCCTTGGCCAAGGAGATCCAGAGGTGGGGCAAATCACGCTGCAGGAGTGGTCTCAGATCAGGGACCTATGAAGTTGACGCGCCCCCTGGGCCATGGGGTACCCTGAGCCGGGCCGGTAGACGCTGGGGGTTGTAGTCACTGTGGCGGTGACCCCGTCTGTGACCCAGGGCAGTCAATCCAAGGGTAATTTGTATATATGGATTTTATAATGTCCGACTACGCCACCTGTGGAGTGCGGCCAAAGGGGCCGCCGCTGCGGATCAGTCCTCTGAAGCTGGTGGTTTTGCAGCAATAGTATTATTACTCACTACAGGAAGAGTGTAGCTTCAGGGCAGTGTGGGTGGATGATGGTGGTTGTAGTGCAGGGAGTCAGTAATGAACACAGAGTCCGTGTGATGCAGTCCCAAGATCTTTACTCACAGTTGTTGCAGTCCAGATTACAGGTACCAGAGCTATCTCACCCGTCGTGCTGTGCGTACTTAGTGAGGGGCTCAGTCCACCCCCAGATAGCTCCAGAGTACTTAGCAGGACCCCCTTCTGTGTGTCCTTTCTCTGGCCTTCTCCCTGCACCTCACACCCAGTTACACTTCTATCCGGTATCCTCGGGCCTTGGCGGGTGACTTGTGTTCCGTCCCTTGGGTCCTATGTGGCTACCTTGTTAGTGAGACTGGTGTGGACTTTTGCCTGCAGTACATGAAATGCTGCAGCCTCCGGTTTCTAGCTGAGCCTTGCTGTTTCTCCGCTAGTTGAGGGACCGGTTCCTCTTATCTGGCCTGACCCCTTTACCTCCTGGTAGCAGCGGGAGTACGGGTGGCCTTCTGCACGGCCTGTAGCCCTAGGGTCCTTTCGGTTCCTGGAGCCTTCCTGCTCCCACTCCTCTCTTCTCTCCTTCAGTCCTGGGCCTCCCAGGCTAGGCCCGCCTCCGGAGCAGAGCTCATGCCGAGCCTCTGCTCCTGTCACTTTTCCTCCTCTGACTGGCTTGCTCTTTCTAAGATGGCTTCCTATTTATACTCTCCCTGTCATGTGCTCCCCTAAGCTGCTCCCCTAAGCACCCACTACATAGGACCCTCCCACCAGCTAGGGACCTGGGACTGTGCTCTCCCTTAGGAGCAATCTCGCCCTACCCCCACTGCGGGTATGTGTTGGATGCAGGTGTTAGGGTCCCGAGCCATACGCCTTCCTTACATGAGGGTGAGATACCACACCTCTTGGTGAGATGCAGTAACTCTGTGTCGACTGAACCCTCAGGGGCGCCACACACCCTTCTGCACAGTTTTGAAATGGCGACGAAGATGTTTAGTGCTGACGACGATGCCATTATCAGCATGACTATTCCGGTGATTTACATGCTGGAGCACACATTAAACAGAATTCAGAGTCAGGTGGTGGGCCAAGAGGAGGTAGAGGAAGTAGAGGAGGAGTCGTATGCGGAAGGGATAACATCTCCAAGGTCCAGACGGTTGGCAGCACCAAGGCGGCAGGCATGGGAGGGTGGGGGAGAGGGATTAACCAGGGCGCATGGTAGCAGCCAAACTGTTGAGGAAGGTGCAGGAGCTGAGGATGAAGTGGAGGACAAACTGGCGATGGGCATGGAAGACTCATCAGATGAGGGAGACCTTGATCACATTTCTGTTGTGCGAGGTTGGGGGGAGAGGGCAGAGGAAGGAAGCATGATTCTTACCTCGCTACCAACACAACAAGGACTTGGTCCTCCTGGATGCGCAAGACACATGAGTGCCTTCTTGCTGCACTACCTGCAACATGACCCTCAGATTGTCAGAATTCGAAGTAATCCCGACTACTGGGTTGCCACACTCTTAGATCCCCGGTACAAAAGTAAATTTGCCGAAATAATTCCTGCCATAAAAAGGGATTGACGCATGCAGGAGAATCTGCAGACGCTGTTGCAGAATCTTACATGTGCTTTTCCACAAAACACCAGTGGTGCACGTAGTGAATCTCACAGTTCTAACTTGCCCACCGTGGGACTGTCGAGTCTTCATCACTCAAACCGTAACAGTAACACAGTATATGCTGGTAACAGCAATTTTGTGGAATCGTTTCACCACTTTTTTAGACCATCCTTTGCAAGGCCACAGGAGACAAGAAGTCTGACACATAGTCAATGCCTAGAGAGGATGGTGCAGGAGTATCTCCAAGTGAACATCGAAGCCATGACTGTGTCACTGGACCCTTGCTCATTTTGGTATTTCAATCTGGAAAAATGGCCGGAGCTCGCCACTCACGCCTTGGAGATCTTGTCATGCCCTGCAGCCAGTGTTCTCTCTGAACGTGTGTTCAGCGCTGCTGGTGGTGTGCTGACAGATAAGCGCTCGCGGCTGTCCACTGAGAATGTAGACAGACTCACGTTCATAAAGATGAACAAATCATGGATTCGCAAGGACTTTTCTACCCCTGTGTTATCCTTGGGAGACTAAAAGCTTCAGGATTTGGTAAAATCACCTCCCCAACCGTTTTAAGCAACTGTGGGGCAATTGATGCCACTTAACCCTAGAACGCATGACCATAAAAATCTACACTTTCATATACCTGGGGCCTTTTAGGCCCGTGTGCAAATAACATGGAATAACTCAAACTCAAATGACAAACAACTATATACATGAAGAATACCTAAAGTTTCAAAATTCTAACTAAAGTAATCTTGCAGAAAATAGAAAACAATTAACAGGGTGGGCCTGCGAGGCCCCAGGTTATGCGTTCTAGGGTTAAGTGGTGTCTGTGCCACAATTTTGGGAAAAAATGGAGACTCTTTTTGGAGTCCCCTTGCTGTGTCTTACGTGACGTTGGCATCGTCAATTCCAGGTGGGTTGGGTCGCTCCCCCCCCCCCTTTTAACTGTAAGAAACTACATACACTATGGCTTGGGGTAACACAGATGGTTGAGTCTGAAGAGCTCTTTACTCAGAGGTCTGCTCCAAATCTTCAGTGTCTGCTAGTCAGTGTAGAATTTTTAACTGCATCTAGCCTAGGCAATACTTTGGGCGTAGTAGCCCAGCTGTGAAGCAAGCTGCACCGCCTGTGTATCTAATAAGAATTTTTAAATGCATCTAGCCTAGGCAGACTGTGGGGACCCCCAACCAAACCCAGACGCTCAGCCCCCGTACCGCCCCCCTTTCCTTGACAATACAATAATGTAACTCTTACAACTGGATGGGTGAGGATCGGTCACAGCTTTATTAACTCTTTATACTCATTCCATTAGAAAGGCATTTTATTTCTAAAATAATTCAGCTTGTTGCAGCATGCCCTTGGTCTCCACTCCGGCAAGTTGGCCAACAAGTGTAAATCTCCAACATGTCCTTTCTATTTCCAGGCCACGGAGGATCCTGCATACTCGTATGCAGGACTCTGACCCCCACCCATCACTCTTAACGCTTGTTCCACTCCGTCCTGGAGTCCTGACAGGAATATGTCCAGTACAATATCCATTAAGTGAACACCGTCGGGCCGTATGAGGCCTGCTTTATCTCCTTCCAGTTGTTGGTGTCGTACCACAACACCGCCTCTGTCTCTTCTAAATTTTGCCATCCGAATATTTATTACCCGCCTTGTCCGTTCGATGGCCGTGATGTCTCGCGCACCTTGCCATACCGCTATCGGCACAATCTCTGACCATACTATAGCTAGTTTTGTGAAAAATTCTCTGAAGCGCTCAGTGTCTAGTTTCATTATTGCCATTAGTTATGCGCTCTTGTGATGACCTAGGTTGTTTCCCCCGGCCTGTATAACTAAGATGACCGGACATCTTGCCTCTCTCCCTACCTTGATTACCTCCATTAGTACCTGTGGCCATAGCAGGCCTCTAATACCTCTCCAGTTGAAATATGTGTTATGAAACTCTAATTTCCTCCCGCCTGGGTGGACTTTCGCCCTTTTTTCTGCCCAATATATATACGAGTGGCCTATCACCCACACTGTTGGCTTAGCGTCACCTCTAAAAGAAACAAACCACGTTAGGATAACAAGTCCGGTCTTATGTATCTTGCCAAACATGTGGATCGCCATCTCCCTATCCTCTGAACTTCCGTTTCTGACAGTCCTGCTCTTGCTGCTTCCGTGGCCGCGCCTATGCGGAATGAGTGTGTCCCGTAATCTTTGGGGTGGTTCCCTGCCGATGTTATGCATTTATTAAATATAGCTTGGTCTCTTGATAATGGCGTTCCATCAATGTGTGATAGGAAGAAATTACTTTGTGATCTGATGGTTAGATATGTTTTTACTATTGTTACCCGACTCAGTGTACCGTTTGTGGGTTGTAGAAGTACCCAAGTGCCCCTGCCCGCTGGAACCATTTTCGATTTGTGTATGCGTAGACGTATTGCATTATTGGCTATGACTACGTCCTGGTGTAATAAGCCTCCACTGGTGGTAATTTTGGATTGAGGGACTAATTCGCTTATGCATAGCGCCCCGAAGAAGGCGATCACAAAAGCAGTAGACAGTAGTGTTGCTTCAAATTGTGAGTGTCATGTTAATGGTGTTAGGGATATGATGTGAGAAATCAGTTTTAGTGACACGGGACGGGACGTCTACACTCCTGACTTGGCTGACCCCTTTTCCACCCTTTTATGGATTGTCTGATGATGAATCTTTGTCACATCTCCCCAATTCAGTAGTTGGAAGTGAAATGCTGCTCCGGTCAGACACCGCTGCGCTGACGCCCCTGATATGCCCCTCATCATTAGCTGGTGGAGAAATTCTATGGTGACTTGTGATCTGGCTTGTTCACATTGGTCAACCCGTCTGCCTGCTACTAGTCGTGTCCACTCTTCCCATGCCTTACCGTATGCTTGCCACGTCGACGGGGCAACTGACGCTCTGATTAATGGCATCGCCACTAGATCCCATAGGGAAGGTGGGCAACTGTTGCCCGATGGGTGGGCGTTGTGGAAGAGCTCTGTGAAAATCTGCCAATTGAATTGTTATAAAGCGTTAGCAGCAGCTTTAGACCCCTCAGCATAGTGGCTAGCGAGGACCCATATATTGTGTTTTAGGCACAGGAATGCTAGCCTGGGTAGTAGGCCTAGCACTGGGAGAGACGATGATGCCATCTTATTAATGCAGTGCGCTAGGCTGGTGTTTTTTGTTATGAAGCGTATACTTTTGTAAGCCAGGCGCGCGCCCCATATTTCTATTGCTACCACTATTGGGAAGAAAAATAATTTTCAGGGCTAGATACAGCTAAAAATTATTATTAATTTAAAAGCTGGTGGAGCTTGG
Source organism: Phyllobates terribilis (assembly GCF_046119375.1). NCBI lineage: Eukaryota > Metazoa > Chordata > Amphibia > Anura > Dendrobatidae > Phyllobates > Phyllobates terribilis. The sequence goes on from NW_027362761.1 coordinate 797,814,113, forward strand.
TATAGATGGCCTAATACAATGAGTCCCACACACTGCTAGAAGCCCAAATATTTTTTCAGAGCTAGATGCAGAAAAAAATTATATTCAATTTGCAACCTGATGGAGGTCAGTATAGATGGACTAATAGACCAAGTCCCACACACTGCTAGAAGCCCAAATATTTTTTCAGAGCTAGATGCAGAAAAAAATTGTATTCAATTTGCAACCTGATGGAGGTCAGTATAGATGGACTAATAGAACAAGTCCCACACACTGCTAGAAGCCCAAATATTTTTTCAGAGCTAGATGCAGATAAAAATTATTTTTAATTTGCAACCTGATGGAGATCAGTATAGATGGACTAATAGACCAAGTCCCACACACTGCTAGAAGCTCAAATATTTTTTCAGAGCTAGATGCAGATAAAAATTATTTTTAATTTGCAACCTGATGGAGGTCAGTATAGATAGACTAATAGAACAAGTCCCACACACTGCTAGAAGCCCAAATATTTTTTCAGAGCTAGATGCAGATAAAAATTATTTTTAATTTGCAACCTGATGGAGGTCAGTATAGATGGACTAATAGACCAAGTCCCACACACTGCTAGAAGCCCAAATATTTTTTCAGAGCTAGATGGAGATAAAAATTATGTTTCATTTGCAACCTTATGGAGGTCAGTATAGATGGACTAATAGAACAAGTCCCACACACTGCTAGAAGCCCAAACATTTTTTCAGAGCTAGATGCAGATAAAAATTATTTTTAATTTGCAACCTGATGGAGGTCAGTATAGATGGACTAATAGAACAAGTCCCACACACTGCTAGAAGCCCAAATATTTTTTCAGAGCTAGATGCAGAAAAAAATTATATTCAATTTGCAACCTTATGGAGGTCAGTATAGATGGACTAATAGAATGATGCTATGCCCAAAAGGTTTTACTTCACTAGGTGCAGTAAAAAAATTGGTATTCTATACACAGGTGGTGTAGCTTGCAACACAGATAGGCTACTCCACTGACTAACACACTCTGCAGTAGGCCAAAAAGGATTAGCTTTGCTAGATTTAGCCAAATGCTGTGAAAAAAACTTGCACAGCACTGGCACAGACCTGCCTGGCAAAAACTGATAGGAACTGATGTAACTTAGTCCTGAAAAGGACTGCAATTACAATTAGTCTTTACTCCCAACCTATCTATTTAAGAGCACAGACCTGCCTGATAAAAGTCGTAGGAAATGCTGTAACCTAGTCCTTAAAAGGACTGCAATCACAACTATTCCCTACTCCCAAGCTATCTGTAGATTTGTGCGAAAATTGGCTTTAAATTAACAAGGTATAGCGCACACAGCAACAGCGGTGCCGTCTAACACGCAGCTGCAGCAGTGAGAAAATGGTGGCGACGGGGAAAATGACTGGGTCTTATAGGGCAAGGACATGTGACATACACTGCCAATGACACATGCCCTTGCTTGTGTGAAAAAAAGCAGTTCGCTCCGTGTGTGCTCTGCTGATAGGCTGACAGATTGCACCTCCCCACTGTAAATGCGGGAAAGAGAAAAAAAAATGGAGATCTTCATTATTCCTGCAGAGATCCATCCCCTGCCCCTCCCCCCGCCCCACTGTACACTCAAGTTGCGTATTAACATTAATTTTCATCATTACTGAGAAAAAATCCAGTTATGATTTTGGTGCACGAACAGTTATCGAACATAACCTCGAACAGCCGAATTTTTTTCAAATCGTTCGTGTTCGCCGAACGGCTCGAACACCGCCCAAAACAGCTCTAATTTGAGATTGGCGAACAGTTCGAGTCGAACAACACTCATCTCTACTGCATAATTTGCACAGTGAAAATATGCAACGTCAAAGGCTCACCAAATACTCATCATTGGAATTCTACCTTAAGCATGCTTATCGCATTCACTAATTTAACATTTTTGCCTACATTCCCCATTTCTACATTTTTCTTCATAATCTGGTCTCTTCTGTCATCTGTTCACCCCACACTTCATGCACTCAGTGTCATTTTGTATCTATATATATAGTACACAGATACTGCCTAGTGTAGTGGTCCTCAACCTTTCTTACATGGAGAGCCACGTTAAGCTCTGAGTGAGGGTTGTGAGCCACATCCAGACTCTGGGATTATTGAGATCCTGCTCCTGCTCTCCTCAAAATAACTTCAAGTACCTCATGTCACGGGTGTGTTGGAGGTGATGGACAGTCACCCTGCAGTGGGGTGCAGGAGATCTCTACGTTTGGCATTGCAGACAGCTTCTTAGATAAGAGACTGTCTTTAGGACCGAGCAGCTATCTCTCTCTTGCTAATTTGCTCTCTGGCCTGGGTGTATATTTAACTGCTGTGTCGGAGAGGGAGTCGCCGGTTATACTCATTTCTACTTGTGAAGATTAGCAGGAACAGTACTTCGTCCTTTCTGGAGCTTGAAGCTGTGTGCTTATTTGGAGTTCAGCTAAAGCTAAGCCGTTTTCCCCCTGTTTTGTCTACCTTTGTTGTCTATACAGTTTAGCGGAGGTTGACTAGTGCTCATCTCCTCCCATCCCTAGCTGTAGCCTTATGCCAGGGAGAGTAAGGCGAGACACGCGTGCGGCGAATGCTGAAGAGGCAATATAGGGATGATAGTTGAGACAGGGTGACACTAGACCAGGCTAGGAGGTCTCCACTTCCCCCTTTCCTTAATGTCTGGGCTCCCTTTCCATTTTCCCTCTGTGTTGCACTAGTCTTTCCCACACCTGGCGTGACATTATAACCGGCCAAGCACGTTTTGAAAAGGAAAAAGAAAAAAAGGGAACAGACTTTTTTTTTTTTTTTTCTTCGTGTGTTTTTGGGTGTGCACTTTTTTTTTTTCCTTTCTCCCTTGGTATGGATTCAGTTGCAGAGCTCGTAGAGCAGTTCCACTGTCTGTCTCAGGAGGTGAATGACCTCCTCTGTGAAGTTCAGCAGCAGCATCAGCGGCTACAGGTTGCCAATATGGGGGTCTCTGCTGGTAGGCCTGTCCAGCCTGAACCCAAGGTTGCCCTCCCGGACAGGTTTTCAGGAGGTAGGGACAAGTTTTTTGTATTTAAGGAGGCATGCAAATTGTATTTTAAACTTCGTTCCTACTCCTCTGGTAATGAAGAGCAACGGGTTGGTATTGTGATCTCTCTATTGCAGGGCGATCCTCAGTCATGGGCGTTTTCGTTACCACAGGACTCAGTTTGTCTCCAATCATGGAGGGTTTTTTCAGAGCTCTGAACCTCATCTATGATGACCCTGACCGAGTCGCCTTGGTTGAGTCTATCCTACGTCACCTTCAGCAGGGGATTCGGTCAGTGGAAACATACAGTTCTGAATTCCGTAAATAGGCAACGGATTCCAAATGGAATGACTGTTATGCTGGCGTGTCCTTTAATAAAATAAAATAAAACTTAAAGGACACGTCGGGGTCCACCTGACTGCAGAGGAGCTGCAGCAGCTGAGTCCCAGAGGAATGTTCAGCTAAGCACAGAGAAAGAAATGAACTAGTGTATTAAGTGCACACACTAGTAGTAACTAAACAAGGTACAATGCTGGGAGTTAACAACACTCCAGAAACGAAGCTAATAAACTTCTGCACTGCAAGACACCGCTGTGCAGAGCAGGAAGGATTTGGCAGCATGAAACGTCCGAGCACTAGATGGTGGTGTATAGGGCTGCAGATAGCTGCGGGCCTGGAAAGGCCTGGAACCTAAGTTCCTAAAGAGGAGGAGGATCTCTGCAGCACCCAACAAAAAGCGGCAGTGTGACCACACATTCAATGGCGGACCTTGGAATACTGGATCGGTAGCAAGGACGCCTCTGTGGCGTGGACACCAACCGGTGAACTGACACGGTAGAGTGTGCTGTGAGCAGCATTCCCCTAGTCCAAATTGATGGCTAGGATGACTAAGGAGCTTTCAGCAGGAACCCTTGACAACGACTCTCACACACTGCATTTATTGCCAGAGGCCTCACCCCAGGTTAGAAAGGGATAGACTAGGCACCGGGGCGGAGCCCACGGAGCCCTTAAATACACTAGACACAGCCCCAGCCCCCCAGGACAACCAACCATGCTGTACCAGACGGCAGGGGGCGTGGCTTAGCCGCACATGACCGCAAGGGGCATGGATTAACGGCACATGAGCAGAAACGCAGAAACCACAATTAGAATCCCTAGAATGGAACCTAAAAGCTGACAATTACTGACCAGCAGGAAAGGGCCTGGCCGGACGCCGCAAGAAAGCCCTTCTCCTGCGTACCGGCCTAACAATGACTCAGCCCTTAGAAGTCAATTTTTTGAGGGGTTTACTGAAAGGTTGAAAGATGCCTTGGCAGTATATGAAACTGCTTAGTCCTTGGAGGCTGCCATGTCATTGGCCATACATCTTGATTGACGCCTTCGGGATAGATGGGTGCGACCACCTTCTCCGGGGCCTTCTGGTCGGGGTTGTGTACCTCTGCCAGGGGAGCAGTTTGGGGGTGAACCAGTACTGGGGAAGGTGGAGGAACCCATGCAGTTAGGGGTGTCTCTACATGATACATCTCCCAGGAGATTCGCAAGAAAAAAGGCATATGTTTTTTTTGTGGGAAAAAGGGACACATTGTTGAGACCTGTCCTTCAATTCCTAAACAAAAAGGAGACGCGATTAACTCTCGGTAGTCTGGATTTGGATAAAGAAGGGGTGCATTTGAGGCCAAACTGCAGTTCCCGCTTTGTCCTGACAGCAGAGCTGGTGCTAGTGAGCAAAACCGAAAAAATTTCTGTGTTTGTTGACAGTGGAGCCGGAGTCAGCATGATTGATGCTGAGTTTGTTAAAATCCATGGTTTTGCTTGCTGTGCTTTAGATGAATCTATTCCCATCTTTGCCATTGACTCGGCGCCACTTGCACAGAATTAATTTACTCAGATTGTACATAATATAAAACTGAGGGTGGGGTCAGTTCATTGTGAAATCATCCCTTGCTATGCTCTGGAAAATCTTCCCACTCCGATTGTCTTTGGTATACAGTGGCTTGTTAAACATAATCCATTGGTGGATTGGCAAGCCTGGGAGATTATTGAATGGGGAGATTACTGCCATGAGAACTGTCTAGATATTTCCATTGCTACTGTCTGTACGGAAACATTACCTGCTTTTCTGTCTGGTTTTGAGGACGTTTTTTCTGAGAAAGGGTGGCAGGATTTGCCTCCTCATCATGCTTATGACTGTCCTATTAACCTAATAATAGAAGACCCCCGGAGCTAAACTACCCAAGTCCAGACTGTATAATCTTTCTGGCCCTGAGAGACAAGCCATGAAGGATTTCATTGCGGAAAGTCTGGAGAAGGGACATATCAGACCCTCATCTTCACCTGTCGCGGCAGGGTTCTTCTTTGTGAAGAAAAAAGATGGCGGTCTAAGCCTCTGTTTAGATTTCCGGGAATTAAATCAAATTACTATCCGTGATCCATACCCTCTTCCTCTGATTCCTGATTTGTTCAGCCAGGTTGTGGGAGCTATGGTATTCTCCAAGTTGGATTTAAGGGGAGCCTACAATCTGGTTAGAATAAGAGAAGGGAACGAATGGAAGACAGATTTCAATACCCCGGAAGGACAGTTCGAGAGTTTTGTTATGTCTTTTGGTTTGACCAATGCACCTGCGGTATTCCAGCATTTCATAAATTATATTTTCCATCATTTGGTGGGGAGGTTTGTGGTGGTCTATCTGGATGATATTTTGGCTTATTCACCTGATTTTGAGACTCATGCAGGGCATGTTAAGCAGGTGCTCCAGATATTAAGGTATAACAAACTTCATGCCAAACTAGAAAAATGTGTTTTCGCTGTTCAGGAGGTGCAGTTTTTGGGGTACTTGTTGTCGTCTTCAGGTTTTTGGATGGATCCGGAGAAGATCCGTGCAGTTCTTGACTGGGAATGTCCCGAGAATCTGAAGGCTCTACAACATTTTCTGGGTTTTACTAATTATTACAGGAAATTCATCCAAAATTTCTTTGTTATAGTAAAATCCTTTACTGACATGACAAAGAAGGGGTCTGATTTTTCTAAATGGTCGGATGCTTCCCTCCATGCTTTTTCTTCCTTAAAGAATCATTTTGCCCTGGCACCTATACTCAGTCAACCCGATATTTCTCAACCCTTTATTGTGGAGGCCAACCCTTCGGCTGTTGGGGTTGGGGCTGTGTTGTCTCAGGGTTCATCCCCTGGTAAATGGCGTCCATGCGTCTTCTTTTCTAAAAAATTGTCTTCGGCTGAGAGAAATTATGACGTGGGTAACAGGGAACTTTTGGCAATCAAATTGGCGTTCGAGGAATAGCGACACTGGTTGGAGGGGGCTGTCCATCCTATTACTGTTATTACTAACCATAAGAACTTGTCATATCTCCAGTCAGCTAAAGGTCTCAACCCTAGGAAAGCCAGATAGTCCCTGTTTTTTACTAAGTTCAATTTTGTTGTCACTTTTCGTCCAGGGGTCAAAAATGTCAAGGCTGATGCTTTGTCCCGGAACTTCCCTGGTGGTGGTTACCATGAGAACCCTGCCCCGATATTACATGAAAGGGTAGTCATTTCAGCTCTTTATCCTGAACTGGAGGGTGAGGTGTTGGAGGCTCAGGGGGACGCCCCTGCCTCCTGCCCTTCAGGAAAGTTATTTGCACCATCTGATCTGCGCCGAAAAGTAATCAAGGAACATTATAACTCTGTGCTTGCAGGTCATCCAGGTGGTAAGGCAAGTGCGGACCTCCTCTCTCGTCGTTTTTGGTGGCCGGGGTTGCATCGGGATGTAATTGAACACGTAGCTGCTTGCAGTATTTGCGTGTTCTAAGGTTTCACATACCAGTCCGTCTGGTACTCTTCTTCCTCTACCTATCCCTAGTAGTGTAATGACCGGGGGTCTGAAAGAGATCCAGTGAGTCACAAACTGAGACAGAGACAGAAATAAACAACATTTTCTTTACTAAAACAGGGATTAGACTAAAATTCAGTATTGAATGAATCAGTCTCAGGTTCTGCCTGGGACACTGTCTCTACTAAATACACGCAATCAGCAAAAGCTGAAGTCAATGTGCCAATCTCAAGGTTTCCAGTTTATGTGAATTATTCTAGTGATCCGGAACAATTTTACCTAAACACAAAGTCAGTCTAGTGAGGGCGGTATATGGGGACCCCCTGAGATGGCACACTGAATACAATCCTACCACTATTAACAATAATAATGCATGAAACTATATCAATTGCTCTTATACCCTTATTATCAGGATACCCGGGTATCTTAAAGTTATGGTACCGTTAACCTCAGATGCAGTCTATCACAGGCCTGTGAATCACGGTGACTGCAGCTGGTCCCGGAAAACTTTGGCGCCAAAACAAAAACAAAGTTCACAAAAACAGCAAAAATTCCTTGTCTTGTCGGCTGATGCCGAGCCCACACGCCGGGGACTTTAGTCCTGTAGCCTCAGATTAAGGTCTGGGAAGGCTTGTCAATATTCTCTCAGTAGAAATGGCACCAGAAATCTTCTTTCCTCCCGAAGTCTCTCACTCTTATCCAGTACACCAACCACGTGCTCCGTCACAGAAATGGATTCTTCAGTCCCTTCCTTTATCACTCGACACGTGACTCCTTCAGCACAAAGTCTCTAATCCACTCAGCATAGACTTCCACAAAACTCCACAGAGCCACACAGCTTTCCCCAGCTCAGCACTTGTTCTTAAACAGAGAAAAGGGTAAACAAACTCCACAGGGAAGCGTGTAAAGACAGCATCTTCTTGCAGCTCCGTTCTCACAGACTTCCTGTCTGGCCTCTCACACCTCAGACACTCTTAGAACACACATAGTTTCTTGCACTGCCCCTCCTCTGAGCTCAGCCAGGCAAAAGTCATAGGGTCCTAGTGCTCTCCTGCTGCTATCACATTTCACACTCTCACATGCCACCCCACTAGAGGTTGGCGTCTTGTGGAGGTATACCCGCCGTAGCCCGAGTAGTTCTCCTGAGGTGTGGCGCCCTGTGCCACATCATACGGATCAGGTAACAGACCTGATTCCCCGTTCTCTAAACGACATACCACATTCTCCATACTCTCTCCACACGGGGACAGATCGATCGCAGGGGGCAAGTAAGCAGGGGCGGAGGCATACCCACCATCAAATTCAAGAGCATTAGGGATGCCCACCCCTCGGGACACGGTCTGTGGTTCCGGGGAAACGGGGACGGCATCTTTAAACCAGCACCGTTGTAGCATGTTGCGATGAAGATTACGGGATGGTCCCCCTGTCCCCACCGGTTTGACCTCGTAGACTGGAATCTCAGGGCTCAGCAGTTTTTTGACCAGGTACGGAGTCGCCTCCCACCATTCACTCAGCTTTCCGAACCGTTGTTTGATTCTCACCAACACTCTATCCCCCGGGGAGAAAGGCTCGGTTTGCACGGGGCGCGAGTCCCTATGGGTCACCTGACTGAGTCGATCACCCACCACCTGATACACCACCCTCAATCGCCGCTGGTGTTCCCGAACCCATTCTGATGCATTCCGAGGGGGATTGGAGGAGGGATCTGGCATGCTCAAATCCTCAATGTCCTGCCCTGGCCTCCCGAACATCAACATGTGTGGTGAGTAGCCAGTAGTGTTGTGCACTTTATTATTGTAGGCCCACATCAATTCGGGAAGATACTCAGGCCAGCGTACTTGTTGTTTACCCTCCAACGTCCTCAACATCTGCAACAGAGTCCGATTAAAGCGCTCACAAGCTCCGTTACCTTGTGGATGGTAAGGTGTCGTTCTCGACTGTGCGACACCATACTGTTAGAACTCTCCTGTTGGTTTTTTTCTAGTTTGCTGGTCACATGACCTTTTTTGCCTATTTAATCCGGCTCCGCCCTCCTGGCCTTGCTGGACTTCATTGTAATTTCTACTCTTGAGCTAGCTTGGTGCTCTGTTACCTTTCTCTGTTAGTTTTGCTAGGTCTTCTGACCTCTATGTTCTATGTTGTGTGTTTGTCTTTTACTGCTACAATTTCTGCTAGGAGGTGTCCAACTTTATCCCAGTCCCTAGTTCTTGTAGGGATCCCTTGCATCTATAGGTCTTCGTACAGACTAGCTGAGGACTTTAGCGGCTCTGATCGCAGGATCAGGTTCCCCGTTACATCGTAGGGATCCAGTTTAGTTCTATTGTAGGGACAGATCTTCTGTCTTTCCTTAGTGCTTGTAGCAGATCATAACAGTAAGTCCAGCCTAAAAAAAAAATTTCTCTAAGGAAAGACCTCCAGTTTCCACCATGGTCTCGGTTCAAGATTTGGCTCAACGCTTGCAGGGACTCTCTCTGGAGGTGGCCGAGCTCCAACAACACGTGAGTAGCTGTTCTGGAGCACATTTTGTGGAGCCAAAGGTACGTCTGCCTGATCTATTTTTTGGTGGACAACAAGATTTTTTTTCTTTTAAAAATGCTTGTTTATTGTATTTTCGTTTAAGACCCAGATCCTCTGGTGATGAATCACAGCGCATAGGGTTCATAATGTCACTTTTGCGCAAAGATCCTCAGGGATGGGCCTTTTCTCTCCAACCTAGTGATCCGTGCTTTAGATCAGTGGATAGTTTTTTTTCTGCTTTGGGTTTGTTGTACGATGATCCTGATCGTGTATCATCTGCTGAGTCTGAATTGAGACATCTGAGGCAGGGATCAGGTAATGTGGAAAAATATTGTTCTCACTTCCGTCGGTGGTCTGCCCAGGTGGGGTGGAACGATTCAGCTTTGAAAAGTTTGTTTCTTGCAGGACTAGGTGAAAGGGTTAAGGATTTGATGATTGCTTATCCCACACCTGGAAACTTGCAGGAGGCAATGCAATTAGCTATACGGGTGGACAGGAGACTGCGTGCAAGGGTTAATGAGAGTAAATCCTCTGCCATGTCAGCTCTGAGTCTTGAGAGGGTCTGTGCTGACAAAGGAGAGCCGATGGAGATTGGGGCGATGGCACCCCGCTCTCAGGAAAAAGACCGCAGGCTTTCTGGAGGTTTGTGCTTCTATTGCGAAAATTCTGGTCATTTCATTAAGAACTGTGTGCTTCGTATGAACAGAGAAAAAAAAATGGTCAGTCATGCACGTATAGCCTGTTTAAATTCTTAGGGAGTATTCCTATCTGCTACTACCGCTGCTCGGGAAGAATTAATTGAATTTCGGGTATTTGTGGATTGTGGTTCTACTCTGAATGTGATTGATGGGGGATTCTTGGAAAAACTTAAATTAAAACTTAAACCTTTGTCATCCCCTATTGCTGTGGTTTCTGTTGATGGCTCTCCCTTGAAGAGTGTTACTCACAAGGTCTGTGAATTTCCCCTCACTATTAATGGTATTCATCAAGAGAATTTGGATTTGGTAGTATTAAATAATTTGCCTTCTCCAGTAATTTTGGGGTTGCCCTGGTTAAAATTGCACAATCCTGTACTGGATTGGTCTACCAATGAAATTAAGTCCTGGAGCCCTAAATGTTATGACAAGTGTTGTAACGGACGTATTGCTGCGGTGGAAAAAGGGGAATTACCTGTACCTATTCAGGATTTTTGGAGAGTTTTTTCTGAGGAGGAGTCACAAATTTTGCCTCCCCATAGAGACTATGATTGTACCATTGAATTTGTCCCTGGAGCGACTCTTCCTAAAAGTCGTTTATTTAATCTTACTATTCCTGAGAGAAAGGCTTTGGAGGAATACATACAGACAAGCTTGGCCGCCGGTCACATTAGGCCTTCCAAGTCTCCTGTGGCTGTTGGATTTTTTTTGTAAAAAAAAAAGATGGCGGTTTACGTCCTTGTCTGGACTTTCGTGAGATTAATAAAATTACTGTACGCAATCCTTACCCACTGCCATTGATTCCTGATTTGTTTAACCAGTTAGTGGGGGCCAAGTGGTTCTCTAAAATTGATCTCCAGGGGGCATACAATTTGTTGCGCATGAAGGAGGGTGATGAATGGAAGACTGCTTTTAACACTCCTGTGGGTCATTTTGAGAATCTGGTTATGCCTTTTGGTCTTACCAATGCTCCAGCATTTTTTCAGAATCTTATTAATGACATCCTTAGACCTTTGATCGGCAAAAATGTGGTTGTGTATTTGGATGACATTCTGATTTATTCACCTGATCTGGAGTCTCATTGGCGGAGCGTACGTGAGGTTTTACAGTTATTAATGGACAATTCGCTTTTTGCTAAGCTAGAGAAATGTGAGTTCGCTGTACAGAGAATTAGTTTTTTGGGTTATATTATCTCCAGTGAAGGTTTTGAGATGGACCCGGTTAAAGTTCAAGCTGTGCAGGAATGGCCTAGGCCTATTGGTTTGAAATCGATACAGAGGTTTTTGGGTTTCGCCAATTATTACAGAAAATTCATAAAAAAAATTTCTATTATTGTCAAACCGCTGACCGATCTCACCAGGAAAGGTGCTAATGCGGTTCAGTGGACTACTGAGGCCATTGAAGCTTTTGTGTTTCTAAAGAAGAGGTTCAGCTCTGCTCCTATCCTTATGCAGCCTGATGTGACTAAGCCGTTTTTGGTTGAGGTTGATGCTTCTTCTGTGGGGGTCGGTGCGGTGTTGTCTCAGGAAAGCAGGGATGGAGTACATCCCTGTGCCTTTTTTTTGAAAAAAAAATTTCTGAGACTGAACTTAATTACGATATTGGTAATCGGGAATTGCTGGCTATTAAACTCACATTTGAACACTGGCGTCATCTCTTGGAAGGTGCTGAATTTCCCATTCAGGTTTTCACTGATCATAAAAATCTGATCTATCTTGATGCTGCCAAGCGCTTGAATGCCCGTCAGGCTAGGTGGGCACTTTTTTTCTCGCGGTTTAATTTTTCCGTTACTTACATCCCGGGTACCAAGAATGTTAAAGCGGATGCTTTGTCTCGCAGCTTTTCTCCCATGGTCAGTGCTGAGTTGGAGGAGGAGAGCATTTTACAAGAAGGTGTTGTGATTGCTGCTTTGGACTCCGTTTTGGAGGATGAGATTCTTAAAGCTCAGGAGAATGCCCCATCTAACACTCCCCATGGGAGGTTGTTTGTGGCTAGGACCTTTAGGAGAGATTTGTTTGTTGAGTGTCATGAGTCTCGGTTGGCAGGTCATCCAGGAATTTCTGAGACCAAGAGACTTGTGGGTCGCAGTTTTTGGTGGCCTGGATGGCAGAAGGAAGTCATTAAGTGGGTGCGTCAATGTACTGTGTGTGCTAGATCTAAGTCTTCGCATGCTCCTGCTGCAGGGTTGCTTTGCCCTCTGGAGGTTTCTAGTGCACCTTGGACACATCTGGCTATGGACTTTATTACTGACCTTCCCCCCTCTGAAGGTTTCACGGTCATCTGGGTGGTCGTGGACCGTTTTAGCAAGATGTGTCACTTGGTTCCCTTCATCAAACTGCCTTGCGCTAAGACACTCGCTAAGGCCTTTGTCAAGGAAATTGTCAGACTACATGGCGTTCCTACTGACATTGTTTCTGATATGGGACCTCAGTTCGTGGCTCGTTTTTGGCGTGCCTTTTGTGAAAGGTTGGGAGTTCATTTGTCGTTTTCATCCGGATATCATCCTGAGTCTAATGGCCAGACAGAAAGAAAGAACCAGGATGTTGAGCAGTTCTTGCGTTGCTTTGTGGCAGACAATCAAGAGGGGTGGTCTGAGTTTCTGCCACTCGCTGAATTTGCTCTTAACAACCATACATCCTCTTCTGCTGGGTGTTCGCCTTTTTTTTGTTGTTCTGGGAGACATCCGTCTTTTGGGTCATTCTCCAAATTGGTATCGGCTGTGCCTGAGGAGGAGAGTTTTTCCGGTGATTTGGAGAGAGTTTGGACGGATGTGCGTGATAATCTTCAGGAGGCTAACAAAAAATCTAAGAGGTACTTTGATAGGAAACGGCAAGAGGTTTCGTTTGCTATTGGTGACATGGTTTGGTTGTCCTCTAAGAATCTGCGATTGAGGATTCCTTCTAAAAAATTGGGTCCCAAGTTTGTAGGGCCCTTTAAGGTGCTTCATATAGTTAACCAATCTGCTGTTAGGTTGGAGGTTCCTACCTCCTGGAAGATTAATCCGGTGTTTCATGTTTCTCTGTTGAAAAGAGCTGATGTGTCGGTTGGTGACGCCTCTGCCACTGTTCCTCCGGTGGTGGAGGACGGGGAATATGAAATTTCCCGCATCCTAAATTCTAGACGGTATAGAGGGAGTTTGCAGTATCTCGTCGCTTGGAAGGGTTTCAGACCCGAGGATAACTCATGGGTGAGGGCGGATGATGTTTCTGCTTCCAGACTTGTCCGAGCGTTTCACAGGAGGTTTCCTGATAAGCCCGGGTCTAGGGGATTGCTGGTCACATGACCTTTTTTGCCTATTTAATCTGGCTCCGCCCTCCTGGCCTTGTTGGACTTCATTGTAATTTCTACTCTTGAGCTAGCTTGGTGCTCTGTTACCTTTCTCTGTTAGTTTTGCTCGGTCTTCTGACCTCTATGTTCTATGTTGTGCATTTGTCTTTTACTGCTACAATTTCTGCTAGGAGGTGTCCAACTTTATCCCAGTCCCTAGTTCTTGTAGGGATCCCTCCCTTGCATCTATAGGTCTTCGTACAGACTAGCTGAGGACTTTAGCGGGTCTGATCGCAGGATCAGGTTCCCCATTACATCGTAGGGATCCAGTTTAGTTCTATTGTAGGGACAGATCTCCTGTCTTTCCTTAGTGCTTGTAGCAGATCATAACACATACAGCTGGTACAGCTCCATCATGAATGCCCCCTGAAAACATGCCCCTTGATCCGAGTGTATTCTTTGCGGACACCCAAACACCTGAATGAAATATCGACACACGGCTTCTGCCGCCGACTCCGCCGTCTGATCTCTTGTCGGCACTGCTACAGCATACTTGGTGAAGTGGTTTGTCATTACCAAGCAATAGGAATACCCAGACGTTGAGTATCCTATCAGGACATAGTCAATCATGAGCAGCTCTAAAGGAGCGGAAGTCTTGATAGATTGCGTGGGCGCCCGCTGCTCAGGGCTCTTACTGAGCCCACAGACCCGACACTGCCGACACGCCTCTGTCACCATCTCCCCCAATTCAGGACAATTGAGGACTCGCTGTAGCCACTGGAGTGTCTTTTCACTCCCAAAGTGGGCCCCCTTCTCATGCGCCTCGCGAGTGACCACCGGACCCATCCCCATAGGGATTACTAGCTGGTACCGGTGCTGCAGCTCAGATGGCAGGTACACCTTACGGTACAAGAGGCCCTGTTCCATGCACAACTTATCCCACTGTCGCAGTAGTTTAACTCCTTCCACGGACAGCTGGGCCTTTTCCTCTGCATGCGGCCAGACCCATTTTTGTACCAAATTGCGCACTAGTGCAATGCCAGGGCAGTTGTTCTGGTCCTTCGCCCAATCCGAGGGTGTTTTTCCCAGAACACACGGCATGCCTGACGCCACCCCACTTGAATGTACCACACTTCGGAAGTTAGGTACCTGCCCCAAGTCAGGGGTTTCAGTGTCCTCAAGCTGGTCATCAACATTTTCCCCCGATGACCCAAGGGGCACCCTTGAGAGTGCATCCGCATTTCCGTTTTCCCGCCGAGATCGAAACTTAATTCGATAGTTAAACTTAGCAAGGCGAGCGACCCACCGCTGCTCCAACGCTCCCAGCTTTGCGTTTTCTAGGTGAGCCAGAAGGTTATTATCAGTCATCACCAGCACCTCAGCTCCCGTTAAATACTCGGCAAAGCGTTCCGTCATCGCCCACAACAGGGCCAGTAGCTTTAGGCGAAACGAACTGTAGTTAGCTGGGTTGCGTTCAGCGCCTCTTAAAGACCTGCTGTCATAGGCGATTACTCGCTCCTGACCATCCTGCACTTGTGCTAGTACCACCCCCAGCCCATGCAGACTGCCATTGGTATATAACAGGAAAGGGGAATCGAACCGGGCATACGCTAACAACGGAGCACTCGTTAGGGCGGCCTTCACCTCCTCAAATGCCTTTTGCTGCTGGGGTCCCCATGGGATGGGGCGATTTTGGGGGCCTTGTGTTGTCCCTCTTAAGAGCTCATTCAGGGGACTCACTACTTGTGAAAACTTAGGTTAAAATCGCCGATAGTACCCCACTAAACCTAAGAAGGCCCGAACCTCTCGCAGGGTACGGGGGTGTGGCCACTCCTGCACAACCATGACCTTACTGGTCGCGGGCAGAACCCCGTCCGGAGTCACCACGTGACCTAAATACTCAATCTGATTCTGTAACAGTTGGCACTTCTTTGGTTTTATTTTTAGGCCATAACAACTGAGCCGCCGGAGAACTTGACGTAACTTCTCAAGATGGTCTTCAAATGAGGTCCCGAACACCACAATGTCATCTAGGTATATCAGGACTGATTCAAAATTCAGATTGCCTAAGCAATGTTCTATCAGGCGTTGAAAAGTTCCCGGGGTGTTAGTGAGCCCGAAGGGCTTCCGGTTGAATTCAAAGAGCCCCATTGGTAGGACAAACGCCGTCTTGGCTCAATCTTTTTCGGCCATTGGTACCTGCCAATAGCCACTTGCTAAATCCAACGTCGAGAAATATTTGGCCCAACCCAATGCCGACAGAAACTCTTCTATGCGAGGTAATGGATATGCGTGCCTCACCGTGTGAGCATTCAATTTGCGATGGTCCACACAAAACCGAAGGGTCCCATCCTTCTTCCGCACCAAGACCACAGGGGCCTCCCAGGGGCTCTGGCTTTCTCGGATCACTTGGTTGTCAAGCATACTGGCCACCATGCGCTTCATCTCTTAATAGAGCATTGGGGGAATTTGACGATCGTCCGGGAACAACCGAAATCCTCCGCATGTCGCGAAAAGGTCTCTTGATGTTCCCACCAGACCTTCTCCAACTGCTCCAATTGCACGGGGGTCAGTTCCTCCCGATCCACTACCATCTGGTCCATGATCACACGACCATTCCATTCTTCGGTAGGAGATTCGGTCTGGCCTACTTCGACTGCGAATGTCCAGGAAGACTGTTCATCTGGGCGAAGTTCGAACACTGTCTTGTCAGGCACCTTTTCTGCTGGCACGAACAGTTCAGCCAGAATGATCCCAGCAGGAATTGTAACAGCCTCATCTAAAACGTTGATACATCTGACTGGCACCCGTCCATTCTTCACAATCGCCAGAGACCGGGCAACATGCGCCTTGGTGAACGAGGACTTCTCTGGGGCTGGCTCGATGAGTACTTCAAGCCCATTCAGTCTCTGCGCAGCCCCCAGCGGTAGCATGAAGAATTCTTCATGACGGGGCGCTAGCGAGATCGTGGTCCGAGATGGCACTCGGACCAGGCCCACCCGACCCCCAGGGACCGCACTCTTCAGGAGATCGCAACTCAGCACTAGACGGTGTAACATTCTCTGGGTGGGTCGATGGTAGGTAGCACGTGCCCAGTATCGGGGTCCCTCACTGGCATACATCTGATGATTTAAATCTCGCAGAACGTTCATTCCGAGTGTCACCTCCATCCCTCTTCTAGGAGGGTGGTCCACCAGCACTATCCCTTTCTGACCCAGCTCTTGACCAAGCATTTTCAGTTGCATCCACATGATCCCCTTCACCGTCAGTTGGCCATTGTTAGCGGCTGTAAGCCTTATCACACGGCCGTCCTCGGGAACCACGAGTTGACTGAAGTGTCTTTCGTACACTTCTAAGGGCATTATGGTACATTCGGATCCTGTGTCAACCAAACATCTCATCTTCCGCCCTTCAAACTCTACTTCCAGCACTGGACTGCATGCGAACAAATCTTGTTCTTCCCGTCGAGGGCTTTGTGGGGAGTGGGCCACTGCTGCTCGCCCTCTCATGGCAGCGGCTGGGAGTTTAACGCCGGCGAAGGAGGCTCCGGGGCTGCAGACATCTGGCAGTACCGGGAGATGTGTCCCCGACGCCCACACCTCCAGCTGGTGACCGCTCCTCGTGGACGAGAACTTGGATCATTTGAGGAGAGCGACCGGGCGGACTGTGGAACCACCATTCCAGAGGACGGGGCGGGTGGCCCTTCCATAGGAGTAGGGACCGGCCCAGCTCTGAGTTTAGACACCTCCAGCTTTAACTCCTTCAGTTCGGCACGTAGAGCCTGTACAACGTTTACCAGTCCTCCCCCTCCTGAAACTGGCGCCGGACCTCCCTCCAGCTGTGCACTGTCAACTGCCCCCTCGGCCACCAGTGTAGACTCCTCCTCCCTTTCCACCGCAGCAGATAAATCTGACAGAAGGATAATTCCGGGGTAGCTCGTGACATCTCCATCAGTTTGTCTCGAAGGAGTCTATTGGTTAACCCCGTTATGAATTGGTCCCGGAGCAAGCGGTCTACCTCTCGGAATGCCCCCATGGCCCCTGAGTCTAGACGCTGCACCTCATTCAACGTTTCCTGTAAAGTGTTTGAGTACTGCATCAAAGTCTCACATTCCCTTTGGGGCCGATTGAAAAACAAGGACCGAAGCTGGGCCACGCGAGCCCGGCCTCCTGAACTCCCCTCTAACAGCTCCAAGATTTTCTCTAACGTGCTTCTCTCTGACTCTGGACGTACCATCACCATCCGCCTAGCGTCGCCCTCTAGAGCATTTAATGCTAACTCTGCTCGTAATGCGGGAGCCAGATTGCACATCCGCAGAACACTCCGGACCCTCTCAGCCCAATACTGCAACGGCATGTTACGTCCGTCGTATTTCGGCATGTGCTGGAGTAAATCTCCTACCGCCACATATCCTCCCACAGACGTCGCGGCTGCCAGGGGTTCCGCTACCAGCGGGGGGGCTGATAGTGCGGAAGAGTCATTTCTTCCCTCGTCTCCGTCCATGACAAGCACTGGATCCTGCCGACTACGCCAAAAATGTAATGACCGGGGGTCCGAAAGAGATCCAGCGAGTCACAAACTGAGACAGAGACAGAAATAAACAACATTTTCTTTACTAAAACAGGGATTAGACTAAAATTCAGTATTGAATGAATCAGTCTCAGGTTCTGCCTGGGACACTGTCTCTACTAAATACACGCAATCAGCAAAAGCTGAAGTCAATGTGCCAATATCAAGGTTTCCAGCTTATGTGAATTATTCTAGTGATCTGGAACAATTTTACCTAAACACAAAGTCAGTCTAGTGAGGGCGGTATATGGGGACCCCCTGAGATGGCACACTGAATACAATCCTACCACTATTAACAATAATAATGCATGAAACTATATCAATTGCTCTTATACCCTTATTATCAGGATACCCGGGTATCTTAAAGTTATGGTACCGTTAACCTCAGATGCAGTCTATCACAGGCCTGTGAATCACGGTGGCTGCAGCTAGTCCCGGAAAACTTTGGCGCCAAAACAAAAACAAAGTTCACAAAAACAGCAAAAATTCCTTGTCTTGTCGGCCGATGCCGAGCCCACACGCCGGGGACTTTAGTCCTGTAGCCTCAGATTAAGGTCTGGGAAGATCTCTTCACAAAGGCTTGTCAATATGCTCTCAGTAGAAATGGCACCAGAAATCTTCTTTCCTCCCGAAGTCTCTCACTCTTATCCAGTACACCAACCATGTGCTCCGTCACAGAAATGGATTCTTCAGTCCCTTCCGTTATCACTCGACACGTGACTCCTTCAGCACAAAGTCTCTAATCCACTCAGCATTGACTTCCACAAAACTCCACAGAGCCACACAGCTTTCCCCAGCTCAGCACTTGTTCTTAAACAGAGAAAAGGGTAAACAAACTCCACAGGGAAGCGTGTAAAGACAGCGTCTTCTTGCAGCTCCATTCTCACAGACTTCCTGTCTGGCCTCTCACACCTCAGACACTCTTAGAACACACAGAGTTTTTGCACTGCCCCTCCTCTGAGCTCAGCCAGGCAAAAGTCACAGGGTCCTAGTGCTCTCCTGCTGCTATCACATTTCACACTCTCACAGTAGGCTATGAACACACTTGTCCATGCATTTTATCACTGTCCTACCGGTTTCTGCAGGCAAAACGGTGTTTTTTGTTGTGGTAGATAGGTTCAGTAAAATGGTTCTCACTTCATCGCATTACCTGCACTTCCCAATGCCAAGACACTTGCTCAGGTGTTCATAAATGAGATTGTGAAGCTTCACGGGGTTCCCGATCTGGGGACCCAGTTTGTTTCCAAGTTCTGGAAGGCATTCTGTTCTCGACTGGCGGTGCAGCTGTCCTTTTCCTCTGCCTTGCACCCTGAGTCGAATGGTCAGACCGACGTGTCAATCAGAAATTGGAGACATACCTTTCGCCTCCGAAAATCAGGAGGATTGAGCATCTTACTTACCTCTGGCAGAATTTGCCATCAATAATCATCACCAAGAATCCACTGGCAGGTCACCGTTCTTCAGTGCATACAGTTATCATCCACAGTTTGGTACCTTCAGTGGGGGAGGAGCTTCAGGAGTTGCTGATTAGGAACAGTTTGTTTCGTCGCTCTTCTCGGTATGGCAGGGTGTTCTGTGTAATTTAAGGACCATGGGAGACAGGTTTAAACGTATGGCTGACAGAAAACGCTTCCAGGTCCAGACCTGAATGTGAATGACTTTGGGTGGTTGTCTACCAGGAATATAAGATTGAAAGTTTCTTTTTGGAAGCTGGGACCTAGGTTTATTGGTCCCTATTAGTGTTGAGCGAGCATGCTCGACACTGCTCGGTACTCGCCCGAGCATCACGCTACTCGGGATGTTCGGCGAGCACTGAGCATTTCCGGGTTACTCGGGCGGGAGCTCGGGTCTCCGCCCTGCATGTTTGCCGCTCTTTACAGAGCCAATGAACATGCAGGGATTGCCAGCCAGTCACTGCAATGCCGCAGCCATGTTGTTTGTGGGCATTACAGTGATTGGCTGGCCGAACAGCATCACCTCGAGTATTTAAAACCGGGCGCCGCCATCTTGGACACAGTCGCTCCGGATCAGACAGTGTAGAGACAGTGCTGCTGAGCTAGGGAGAGATTTATCCTGCAAAATAGTTAGTGTAGGGTCTGTAAAGGCTGCCAGATCAAACAAACAGTCCTCCTCAGGACTAATATCCATCCCAGATATCAGGCAGACAGGCAGGCAGTATAGGAGACGCAGTGGGGTTATACCAGCACATGCTGCATTACAGTCCTGTGTGCTCCTGTTTCTGAAATTGCTGGACTTAGCTCCAGGTCTCGGGGGCCAGGAAAAATCCTTTTGTTTCATCTAAATCCTCTTTTTTTCCCCTCCTTCACACTGTACAAATACCTGTCTTATTAACCTATTGGTGTCCCCCCCCCAAAAAAAAAGTGTGTCTCTGATTTTTCAGACACAAATATATCTGTTGAAAAGAGTCTGGTATAGGCCACAGAAACAGAAGTGTGGTTTTGCAGTTCCACGGGTGAAATCTCTGTATTATCCAGTTTTGTGCCTTTTGTATCTAAAAAAGAACAGTTTGAGTGTGTCGCTCACTGTTCAGCCGCAAATATATATATATTTAAAAAAGTCTGGTATACATACAGCAGTAAATTATAACTGTGGTTTTGCTGTTCCACGGTAAAAAATCTCTATTATTCAGCTTTTGATATTTTTTACGTAAAGTAAAACAGTAATATTTTCTCCCTGATTGTTCAGATTGTTTAAAAGAGTCGGGTGTAGGCCAGAGAAATAGAACTGTGGTTTTCCTCTTCCACGGTTCTAATCTACTTTTATTACCCTTTTTCCATTGATAGTGCGAGTGTAAGCTATTTTACTTCCTTTACAATGGGCAAGGCGGGTGGCAAGGGACATGGAAGTGGACGTTCTGGTGATGGTGCGTGCAGAGGACAGGGCCGTGGCCAAGGTGAACCAACAGCCACATATTCTCGCTCCCACCTCTTTTGACCGAATTACTAGGGAAGCACAGAACAACACCAGTATTGCAAACTGATCAGTGTGAACAGGTTATTAATTGGTTAGCAGATAATACTTCCAGTTACCTGGGCACCACCAACTCCGGTCTGTCTTCCACACGGTCAACTCTTATTAGCCATGAGTCTCGACCGCATACTCCTCCTCACCCTAATGCTCCTTCCTCCCACCATGCCGAGTGTCGTCAGACAGCAACTGATCTCACACTTGGACACTCTGAAGAGCTGTTCACTGGTCCATTTCCAGATTTGTGCCCCTCGCCTGCTCCGCTTGAAGTGGTGGAAGAGGAGATCCCATGTAGCAATGCCCAAATATTTGAACAGCCACGGCCACAGGAAGTCGACGCTGGCAATTTGTCACAAGAGGTGGACGATGACGAGACACAATTGCCAGGAAGTGAGGAGGAGGACCGTGGTGCGCAAGTGGAAGAGGAGGAGGTGGTGGATGATCTAGTAACTGACCCAACGTGGCAGGAGGACATGCAGAGTGAGGCCAGCAGCACACAGGGGGAGGGAGGCAGAGTACCCCAAAAGGCAGGAAGAAGCAGTGTGGTGGTCGCAGACAGAAGGAGGGCAACCGTTCCCCGTAACACCAACACGAGGGGCGTTGCCAGTACAAGCAGTAGGTCTTCCAGAGTCTGGAATTTTTTTAAAGACTCTGCTGATAACCCCAAAAAGGCCATTTGTACCACCTGCCATGCCAGCATCAGCAGGGGTGACAAAACTACCAGCCTGACCACCACCAGCATGATCAGGCACATGGCAGCAAAGCACCCGACTTTGTGGGGCGAACCCCAGGGTCCACGACCAGTGTCAGCGGGTGTCACCACTGCTTCTTCCGCTGTTGTGCGTGAAATAGAACCCCCTGTTGTGTGTGCAAGGCAATCCCCTGTCCATACTGCATGCAAAGATGCCCCCTCCTCTCAGTCTTCACTTGTTATGGCAGTTTCTCAAGAAACAGCATCAACGTCAATGTCCATGTCCCACCGCAGTGTTCAATTGTCCATATCCCAGACCTTTGGACGAAAGCGGAAATTCGCAGCTAACGCCCCACAAGCCACAGTCCTAAATTCGCACATTTCATGACTGCTTGCGTTGGAAATGCTGCCTTCCGCAACCTTATGGCGGTGGCCGTCCCTCGGTATTCGGTCCCCAGCCGACACTATTTTGCCCGGTGTGCCATCCCCGCACTACACAAGCACGTGTCCCAAAACATCTGCCGTGCTCTCAACAACGCAGTTACTGGGAGAGTCCACCTGACAACGGACACGTGGACAAATGCTTGTGGCCAGGGACGGTACTTCTCCCTGATGGCACACTGGGTAAACATAGTGGAAGCCAAGACCCAGTCGGACCCTGGGACGGAACACATCCTCCCCACACCGAGGATTGCGGGCCCTATGTCAGTCAGAGTTGCCCCCACAGTGTACATCTCCTGCGCATCATCCTCCTCCTCCTCCTCATGTTCAGCCTCCATCTCAGATATCAACACATCAGTTACAAGCTGAAAGCACTGCAGTGCTGCCTCCGCCAAGCGGCAAAAGGCTGTGCTGAAACACATAAGCTTAGATGAGAAACCTCACACTGCTTGTGAGTTGTGGACTGCTGTGAAAGAGCAGGCAGATCTGTGGCTGAGACCGCTGAACCTACATCCAGGCATGGTCGTGTGTGACAATAGCCGTAACCTGGTGGCGGCTCTGAGGCAAGGCGAGATCACACACGTACCATGCCTGGCTCATGTGCTTAACCTCATTGTTCAGTGGTTTCTTAAATCGTACCCCGAGTTGCCAGATCTGCTCGTCAAAGTACGCCGCCTGTCAGCTCATTTTCGCAAGTCGGCTACAGCTTCCGCCGCCCTTGCTGTGTTGCAGCAGCGTTTGCAGCTTCCGTCACACCGACTGGTGTGTGATGTCCCCACACGTTGGAACTCTACCCTCCACATGTTGCAAAGGATTTGTGAGCAGAAGAGAGCAGTTGTTGAGTACCAGCTGCAACAAGGCCGTCAATATTCAGGTCAGACTCCACACATAAGACCTCAGGAGTGGACCTGGATGTCTGACATCTGTACCATCTTGACAAACTTTGAGGAGTCCACCCAGATGGTGAGTGGCGATGATGCCATCATTAGCGTCAGCATTCCACTTGTCTGTCTTTTGCAACGCTCTCTGCAGAGAATTAAAGAGGAAGCATTGCAGCCAGAGTATGATGAGATGGATCAAGAAGCCGTAGCTGTCGATTACACACAGCCCAGCCTCATCTCATCCCAACGTGCATTGGGGGACAATGAGGGAGAGGAGGAGGAGGAGGAAGAAGAACAGGAGCTTGTGTCATGCGCTGTAGACGGTAGTACCTGTACAACTGTCATACCGTCGGTTCAGCGTGAGTGGCCTGAGGACAGGGGGGAGGAGAAGGAGGAGGAGAGCATGGTAAGTCATCATCTTGGTGAGGACACGGAAGTCTTGCCCGTTACCAGCCTGGCACGCATGGCTGACTTTATGTTACGCTGCCTTAACCATGACCCTCGCGTTGTCAAAATGTTGGGTGACAGTCATTACTGGTTGGTGACACTTTTAGACCCCCGCTACAAGGAGAACTTTCACTCTCTTATTCCTGAGGTGGAGAGGTCTACAAAAATGGGGCAGTACCAGAAGGCCCTTGCTGCAGAACTGTTAAAAAAGTTCCCATCTGAACACGCTAGCGGCAGAGGTCACAGTTTGTTGACCAACCAAGATGTACAAGCGAGAGAGAGGCAACTCCAATCCATTAGAGGCAGGGGAACACTGTCAACGTTCTGGGACAGTTTTCTGACACCCGCCCAGCTTACAGGCCCTGAGGCGCGGGGTACTCTCACAAGGAGTGGAAAGTTTCAAAAGATGGTGAGGGAGTACCTTGCTGACCGTACCAGCGTCCTCCGTGATTCCTCTGTGCCTTTTAATTATTGGGTATCCAAGCTGGACACTTGGAATGAACTCGCTTTGTACGCCTTGGAGGTCCTGGCCTGCCCTGCCGCTAGCGTGTTATCGGAGCGTGTTTTTAGTGCCGCTGGGGGAATTATAACTGATAAGCGCACTCGCCTGTCAACTGACAATGCTGACAAGCTGACCCTTATCAAAATGAACAAGGGCTGGATTGGGCCAGACTTCTCATCACCACCAAATGACAGCAGAGTAACATAAAGTCAAATCCACTGTGTTTTTTCTGGAGGTGTATTCACATGCCACTTCACACCCACACATGGGTATACGCTACCTCATTTTGGCTGTTTTATGTTCTTCTCCTTATCCTCAGCCTCCACCACCACTATACCACCAGGGTGACCGTGGTCCATGTTGCCATTATTGAAAGTTCCTCCGTCCTTATTTTTGTCAGCTTTTGCTTGGAAGGCATAATCAAAGACTGTGGGAGACCCACTCCCAAATAATGGGAATAATATTTTTAAGATGCTGTACTGTATGGCTCTTGTAAGGGGCATTGCAAGTTCCTCCATCCTAATTTTTGGCAGCTTTTGCTTGGAAGGCATAAGCAAATACTATGGGAGACCCACTCCCCAATCATGGGAATAATGTTTGTAATATGCTGTACTGCATGGCTCTTGTATGGGTCATTGCAAGTTCCTCCGTCCTAATTTTTGGCAGCTTTTGCTTGGAAGGCAAAAGCAAAGACTATGGGAGACACACTCCCTAATAATGGGAATAATGTATTTAAGATGCTGTACTGTATGGCTCTTGTAAGGGGCATTAAAAGCGTCTTGTTAAGCTACTGCGACCTCCACCACTTTTCCGAGGGGCATTAAAAGCGTCTTGTTAAGCTACTGTGACCTCCACGTCTCTTCTGAGGGGCACTAAAACCGTCTTGTTATACCACTCTGAACTCCACTTCTCTTCTGAGGGGCATTAAAAGCATGTTGTTATACCACTCTGACCTCCACTTCTCTTCTGAGGGGCATTAAAAGCGTGTTGTTATACCACTCTGACCTCCACGTCTCTTCTGAGGGGCATTAAAACGGTCTTGTTAAGCTACTGGAACCTCCACAACTCTTCGAACGGGCATTGCATTTCCTCATAATTTTTGGCAGCTTTTGCTTGGAAGGCATAAGCAAATACTATGGGAGACCCACTTCCCAATAATGGGAATAATGTTTGTAATATGCTGTACTGCATGGCTCTTGTAATGTTATTGCAAGTTCCTACGTCCTAATTTTTGGCACCTTTTGCTTGGAAGGCATAAGCAAAGACTATGGGAGACCCACTTCCCAATAATGGGAATAATGTTTGTAATATGCTGTACTGTATGGCTCTTGTAAGGGGCATTAAAACCGTCTTGTTAAGCTACTGCGACCTCCACGTTTCTTCTGAGGGGCATTAAAAGCATATTGTTAAGCTACTGGGACCTCCACGTCTCTTCTGAGGGGCATTAAAAGCGTGTTGCTATACCACTCTGACCTCCACATCTCTTCTGAGGGGCATTAAAACCGTTTTGTTAAGCTACTGCGACCTCCACCACTTTTCCAAGGGGCATTAAAGGCGTCTTGTTATGCTACTGCGACCTCCACGTCTCTTCCAAGGGGCATTAAAACCATCTTGTTAAGCTACTGCAACCTCCATGTCTCTTCCTAGGGGCATTAAAAGCATCTTGTTAAGCTACCGTGACCTCCACCACTTTTTCAAGGGGCATTAAAACCGTCTTGTTAAGCTACTGTGACCTCCACGTCTCTTCTGAGGGGCATTGAAATGTTGTTTTTAATTACCTCTAACCTCCACGACTCTTCCAACGGGCATTGCATTTCCTCCTAATTTTAGTCAGCTTTTGCTTTTCAATGAAAACTAACGGAGACCCACTCCCCAATAATGGGTAGAAGGTTTGTAGTACGCTGTAATCCACGTCTGTTTCAAGGGGCATTGCAGTTCCTCATAATTTTTGGAAAGCCTTCCATTCACTGCTTAGGCCAACAGTGTACAGGAGACCCAGTTGCTATAAATGGAAAAAATGGTCTAGTTAAGGCCCTCTGACCTCCATGTCACTTCCAAGGGGCATTGGAGTGCCTCGAAATGTTTGCTAGGCATTGCACTCACTGTATGCCCTATAACTGTGTAGCAGAACCGCTCCTTTTGTTACAGAAACATATCCTACAAGACATGTGTGGTTGACTGGCCTGATATTGATGTGAATGGTCCCTGTTCCTCCTGCTCTTTCTCCTTTGCCACCACCTCATCCATCATTTATCACCTGAAGCTTTGTTTTAACGGGAGTCATAGAACTGGGATAGTAGCAGTAAAACATCCAGCAATCCTCGTAGGAGGTAGGATATGCGCCAAAACGCTGACCTCCTCAGGCCTAGCCGCTACTACATACATGTGCTTGCATTCCAAGAAAACAAAGCAGATGCTAACTTCTATCATCATCATGCTCCTCACCTTGGCACTCTCAACTCCCCTGATGAAGAAGCCAGGGCCCACCGGAGGAGTCTGGTTCTCTGGTGGGCTCGTCCAATGCTGCCATAAAGTAGGCCGGGCTAAGAAAAGTCTGTGGGGATGTTCCGCGGAGAAATCGGGGCGGCTGGGGACCGTTTATGGACACTCGGCCGCCCCCAGGCGGCTGGGAACCGTGTGTGGACACCCGGCCGCGGGGCGGCTGGGGACCGAGTGTGGACACACGGCCGCCGGGCGGCTGGGGACTGAGTGTGGATACCTCGCTGCCGAAGCAGCCATGAGGTAGTGGCCAGCTTCGGCCTCCTCAAAACTAAAAGGCCCCATTTCAAGTGCAAGCTAGCAGTATGGCATTGCAGCCTGCCTGTGGGTGGGTGGGTGGTCGGCTGCATATTTGCACTTGCATTTCAAGGAATGGGGGAGGTACAATTGAACACTGCCCTGGGACAAGGACTTGCACGGGGATAGTTGCAAGTCTGCATCTTCTGATGCGGCAAGGATCACTTCTGATGGGCACACTTTTAGGCAGTGACATGGGAGTCAGAGATGCTTCCAGGGGCCTTCCCCATGCTGTCCCCATGTCTTTTCAGCACTGTATGCATGTGTCACACAGCACATGGCCAGATAAGGTTGTAAAATGTTAAAATGACATTTTCCGGTGAATGCATTTGTCACAGTTGAAAGCAATACAAAAGTGCAAAAACGCATAAAAAATGCTACTTGTGAACATAGCCCAAGGTGTGGAGGAGTATTTTTGTTTTTGGTTATTTATTTTACCTTATACACAAGTCTTTACCCTGGAAAAGAAATTCCTTAACATATTTCACCGAAAAAAAGTTTCACTTACGTTTTTGAACGTTTTATTATGAGCCTGTAAAAGTGGCATAATACCTCTGACCACGTTGTTGACAAGTTACCTGGGGGTCAGAAATGCTTCCTGGGGCGATCCCCATGCTGTCCCCATGTCATTTGAGCACTGTCACTATCGTTTTGGGCACTTGTTAGGCTTTTAAAAGACTGCCGGGGGTGCCGCCGCAAAAATGCTCGGGTCTCCCATATACTAACATTGGGCTCGTTGCTCGGGTCGAGCACCCGAGTATCACGGCGAGCTCGGGTCGAGCTTCGAGCACCTGAGCATTTTAGTGCTCGCTCAACACTAGTCCCTATAAAATAACCGCCGTCATTAACCCTGCAGCATTTCGTCTTGAACTTTCTCAGGTCCTAAGGTTCACAATGTATTCCACAAGTCCTTACTCAAAAGGTATGTGGAACCGCTTGAGCCCTCACCTCTACCACCGCCCCCAGTAATGGTTGCTGGTAGTCTGGAGTTCCAGATTTCGAGGATTGTAGATTCTCTCTAACGTTGTTCTCTACAACACTTGGTGCACTGGGAAGGCTATGGTACAGAGGAGAGGATGTGGGTTTCAGTATCAGAGGTGAGTGCGCCCAGATTGGTTTGCTCATTCCACACCTCTTTTCCTGAGAAACTCGGTCCTGAGTGTCCGGAGGCCACTCGTAGGGGGGGGGGTACTGTCACGGTTGTGTCGGTGGTGACGGACTGTCGCCCTGCAGTGGGGTGCAGGAGATCTTTATGTTTGGCATTGCAGACAGTTTCTTAGATAAGAGGCTGTCTTTAGGACCGAGCAGCTACCTCTCTCTTGCTAATTTGCTCTCTGGCCTGGGTGTATATATACCTGGTGTGTCTGAGAGGGAGTCTTTGGTTATTCTCATTTCTACTTGTGAAGCTTAGCAGGAGCAGTACATCGTCCTCTCTGGAGCTTGAGGCCGTGTGCTTATTTGGAGTTCATCTAAAGCTAAGACGTTTTCCCCCTGTTTTGTCTACGCTTATTGTCTATAGAATTTAGCGGAGGTTGACTAATGCTCATCTCCTCCCATCCCTAGCCGTAGCCTTACACCAGGGAGAGTAGGACGAGACACTCGTGCGGCGATTGCTGAAGAGGCAATATAGGGATGATAGTTGAGACAGAGTGATGCTAGACCAGACTAGGAGGTCTCCACTTCCCCCTTTCCCTAGTGTCTGGGCTCCCTTTCCATTTTCCCTCTGTGTTGCACTAGTCTTTCCCACACCTGACGTGACACCTCATCCCACTGGCAGTATTATGCTATCTGCAGATTACAATACTTAATTGAGCTCTAAACAGTCAAGATTAGTACATGCACATCCACATCTACTCTTCTGTGTGGGCTACTCACAACCGTCACCATCTGTCTTACTCTTCATAGCTGTTTGCTAAACTTGGTTAACCAAGCTGGCAGACAACTGCAAGCCAAACATCAATAGCTCATGAGCAACATGTGGCTCCAGAACCACAGGTTGGGGCCTCATGGTCTACTTAATGCCAAAGGCTGCTATACGTGTATAACCTTATTGAAAAATAAAGATAGCTGGAATACACAGTCATGGCCAAAAGTATTGAGAATGAGACAAATAGTAATTTTTCCAAAGTTTACTGCTTCATTTTTTGTAATGGCAATTTGCATATACTCCTGAATGTCAAAGAGTGATCAGCTTAACAGCAATTACTGTACTTGCAAAGTCAATATTTGCCCAGAAAATGAACTTTAACCCCCAAAACACATTTCAACATCATTGCAGTCCTGCCTTAAAAGGAGCAGCTAACATCGTTTTAGTGATTGATCCATTAACACAGGTGTGGGTGTTGATGAGGACAGGGCTGGCAATCAATCAGTCATGATTAAGTAAGAATGACATCACTGGACACTTTAAAAGGAGGCTGGTTCTTGATATCATTGTTTCTCTTCAGTTAACCATGGTTATCTCTAAAGAAACACGTGCAGCCATCATTGCACTGCACAAAAATGGCCTAACAGGGAAGAGTATCGCAGCTACAAAGATTGCACCTCAGTCAACAATCTATCGCATCATCAAGAACTTCAAGGAGAGAGCTTCCATTGTTGTCAAAAAGGCTCCAGGGCGCCCAAGAAAGACCTGCAAGCGCCAGGACCGTATCTTAAAACTGTTTCAGCTGCGGGATCGGACTACCAGCAGTGCCGAGCTTGCTCAGGAATGGCAGCAGGCTGGTGTGAGTGCTTCTGCACGCACTGAGAGGCAGAGACTCTTTGAGCAAGGGCTGGTTTCAAGGAGGGCAGCAAAGAAGCCACTTCTCTCCAGAAAAAACATCAGGGACCGACTGATATTCTGCAAAAGGTACAGGGAGTGGACTGCTGAGGACTGGGGCAAAGTAATTTTCTTTGATGAATCCCCTTTTCGACTGTTTGGGACATCTGGAAAACAGCTTATTCGGAGAAGAGGTGAGCGCTACCACCAGTCTTGTCTCATGCCAACTGTAAAGCATCCTGAAACCATTCATGTGTGGGGTTGCTTCTCAGCCAAGGGAATTGGCTCACTCACAGTCTTGCCTAAAAACACAGTCATGAATAAAGAATGGTACCAGAATGTCCTCCAAGAGCAACTTCTCCCAACCGTCCAAGAGCAGTTTGGCGCCCAACAATGCCTTTTCCAGCATGATGGAGCACCTTGCCATAAAGCAAAGGTGATAACTAAATGGCTCATGGAACAAAACATAGAGATTTTGGGTCCATGGCCTGGAAACTCCCCAGATCTTAATCCCATTGAGAACTTGTGGTCAATCATCAAGAGACGGGTGGACAAACAAAAAACAACAAATTCTGGCAAAATGCAAGCATTGATTATGCAAGAATGGACTGCTATCAGTCAGGATTTGGTCCAAAAGTTGATTGAGAGCATGCCAGGGAGAATTACAGAGGTCTTGAAGAAGAAGGGGCAACACTGCAAATATTGACTTGCTGCAGTAACTCATTCTAACTGTCAATATAACCTATTGGTACTCATAATATGATTGCAATTATATTTCTGTATGTGATATAAACATCAGACAAACACTAATAAAAACCAGAGGCCAGCAGATCATGTGAAAATATAATTTTGGTGTCATTCTCAATACTTTTGGCCATGACTGTACAAGAACTAATTACCTCCCGTGTCTCCAATATTTCCTCACTGTGACTCCCAAAGAATACAGTGGGTACGGAAAGTATTCAGACCCTTTTAAATTTTTCACTCTTTGTTTCATTACAGCCATTTGATAAATTCTAAAAAGTTCATTTTTTTCTCATTAAAGTACACTCTGCACCCCATCTTGACTGAAAAAAAACAGAAATGTAGACATTTTTGCAAATGTATTAAAACAGAAAAACTGAAATATTACATGGTCATAAGTATTCAGACCCTTTGCTCAGTATTGAGTAAAAGCACCCTTTTGAGCTAGTACAGCCATGAGTCTTCTTGGGAATGATGCAACAAATTTTCACACCTGGATTTGGGGATCCTCTGCCATTCCTCCTTGCAGATCCTCTACAGTTTAGTCAGGTTGGATGGTAAACGTTGGTAGACAGCCATTTACAGGTCTCTCCAGAAATGCTCAATTGGGTTTGGGTCAGGGCTCTGGCTGGGCCAGTCAAGAATGGTTGTTCTGAAACCACTCCTTTGTTATTTTAGCTGTGTGCTTAGGGTCATTGTCTTGTTGGAAGGTGAACCTTCGGCCAAGTCTGAGGTCTAGAGCACTCTGGAAGAAGTTTTCATCCAGGATATCTCTGTACTTGGCCGCATTTGTGTTTCCTTCAATTGCAACCAGTCATTCTGTCCCTGCAGCTGAAAAACATCCCCATAGCATGATGCTGCCACCACCATGTTTCACTATTGGGATTGTATTGGGAAGGTGATGAGCAATGCCTGATTTTCTCCACACATACCGCTTAGAATTATCACCAAAAAGTTCTATCTTCATCTCATCAGACCAGAGAATCTTATTTCTCATAATCTGGGAGTCCTTTATGTGTTTTTGAGCAAACTCTATGCGGGATTTCATATGTCTTGCACTGAGGAGAGGCTTCCGTCGGGCTACTCTGCCATAAAGGCCCGACTGGTGGAGGGCTGCAGTGATAGTTGACTTTGTGGAACTTTCTCCCATTTTCCTACTGCATCTCTGGAGCTCAGCCACGGTGATCTTGGGGTTCTTCTTTACCTCTCTCACCAAGGCTCTTCTCCCACGATTGCTCAGTTTGGCTGGACGGCCAGGTCTAGGAAAACTTCTGGTAGTCCCAAACTTCTTCCATTTAAGGATTAAGGCGGCCACTGTGCTTTTAGGAACCTTGAGTAATGCAGAAATTCTTTTGTAACCTTGGCCAGATCTGTGCCTTGCCACAATTCTGTCTCTGAGCTCTTTGGGCAGTTCCTTTGAGCTTATGATTCTCATTTGTTCTGACATGCACTGTGAGCTGTAAGGTCTTATATAGACAGGTGTGTGTCTTTCCAAATCAAGTCCTATCAGTTTAATTAAACACAGCTGAACTCCAATGAAGGAGTAGAACCATCTCAAGGAGGATCACAAGGAAATGGACAGCATGTGACTTAAATATGAGTGTCTGAGCAAAGGGTCTGAATACTTATGACCATGTGATATTTCAGTTTTTCTTTTTTAATAAATTTGCAAAAATTTCTACATTTCTGTTTTTTTTCAGTCAAGATGGGGTACAGAGTGTACTTTAATGAGAAAAAAAAATGAACTTTTTAGAATTTACCAAATGGCTGCAATGAAACAAAGAGTGAAAAATTTTAAGGGGTCTGAATACTTTCCGTATCCACTGTATGTATGCGGTATTTTTATATACGGTATATTTATATAGAGAGAGATTATTGTCAATTATATATTGTTAAAATTAAATTATATGGTTCAGGAACTTTAATGAATTTTTTTAAAGTAGAAAGTAACCTGGATGTAGAGTATGTGCAAAATGTTCATTGAAAACATGGGTTCCCATTATTCTAACCATATTAACTGATTCCTAGCTTTTATTTTATGTTCTCATGTGTTTTTTTCAGTTGATCACAAGTTGGCTGCTTGCCCAAGTAATGTCTAGTCCATGTGTAGTAGACTGAAAAATCCAACTTAGATTAGCGTTGCTTCACAGATTAGCTGAAACAAATGACATCATTTTTTAAAACTTCTAAGGTCCATGCTGCTGTCAGTTGAGTTTGGTTCCAATATACTAACAACTATACTAATAATGTCTCAGAGAAGAATCATTAATTTTAAAAATGAGAATTATGTTTCTTTTTGTAATTTAACATGCTATAGTTTGGTATTTTTGAAGTTCTTTATTTTTTCCATAATATGTACATTGTTACTTTTTATGTTATATTGGGTCAAATGACATATGAGGATTCTATTGGAGAACAGGGTTATCCAGGCATCTAAGAATCATTTTTATAAAACAATAATTGTCTCTATTACCTATGGTTCGATCAGTTACTAATAAATCAATAAATTTCATAAAATAAATAATGGAAGCTGAAGCTGCACTTGTCAAAACATGGGAGTACATAAATAAGTGTTAAGGGAAGGAAAAAGTCAGAATAAGATATATATAAAAATGTGCTGATACTAAAGACAAATACAATGTATTGCTACTGTATATACACACATGGTCAAAATTGTTGGTACCCCTCGTTTAATGAAAGAAAAACCCACAATGGTCACAGAAATAACTTGAATCTGACAAAAGTACCGTATTTTATGGTCCAAACCTTACTTTATCGGTGGTGGTGGAGCTGGGACCTGTGCCGGGCTGTGAGCGGCGTCCGGCGGTGTGGCAGAGGAGCTACAGGACAATGGCTGCCGGAGCTGGCGCATGCGCCGGCCGGAACCTTCGGCTGCCATTTTCCTGTAAATCACAGCCTCAGGAAGATGGCTACGGCCACCAGGAGCCGCACATGGTCCTCTGCCTCAATGCCGGACGCTGCTCACAGCCCGGCACAGGTCCCGGCTCCTCCGCCTCATCGCCGGACGCCGCTTACAGCTAGGTGACAGACCTCAGCAGGAGACAGGCCCCAGCAAGTGACAGGCCCCAGCAGGAGACAGGCCCCAGTAGGAGACAGGTCCCAGTCAGACACCGGCCCCACAGCATTTCACCTCTTCTGCTGCCGCCACTGGGTTCCTGAGGCAGGGAACAGAGGGACCTGCGATCCTGCTGCACCACCTCCGCAACTCATAGCTGCTGGAGCACTGGCTTCATGTATCCAGGGTCCGCAGCATTTCTCCACTTCCGCCAGGCCGGTTTCCTGAAGGACCCTGCCTCCTGTGACCCCCGCTCCACCACTCCCAAGGTAAGATACCGTACCTATTCAGACTATAAAACGGACCCCCATCTATAAAAAAATATTTTTTTTCCTATTTTCCACCCCAAAATTTGGGGTGCGTCTTATGCTCCGGTGCGTCTTATAGTCCGAAAAATACGGTAATAATAAATTAAAAAGTATAAATACATTTCAAGAGTTTAATTTTTTTTTAAATTCTGTGGAAGCAGGGTTGAAAAGCAATGTCTGACTTGCATTTGTTCATTTTCAAAGATTTTTAATTTATTACTTTTGTCAGAGTCAGAAGAACAAGTTATTTCTGTGACCATTGTGGGTTTTTCTTTCATTAAACGAGAGGTACCAACAATTTTGACCACGTGTGTACCTAAATAAGGCAACAAGGAAAATGTTTACAATCAGTAAAATACACCTTAGGATCATGTAACAAATCAGGTCAAATAAATATTTCACTCTCATCCCCAAATGCATCCAACTTCTAAGGTGCTTTTTAACGATAATCAAAACATTTTAAATTTGCAATCACTAGTGCCAACAAATTTTACCCAAAAATAATCTACAGTGAATAAAAATCAGCGCAGATCGCAGGTACTAAAATTACCCTGAAAAGATGTGTATAGCACTATGAGGTCTCCTAGTATTGTATTTAATCCTTATTGAGCTTTTAACTCCTTAGTGACCGAGACAATTTTAACCTTAATGACCAGGCCAAATTTTTTAAATCTGACCAGTGCCATTTTATGTAGTAACAACTCTGGAATGCTTCAACGTATTAAAGTGATTCTAAGATCGTTTTTTTCCTCACATATTGCACTTTATGTTAGTGGTAAATTTAGGTTGATATTTTTTGCATTTATTTCTGAAAATATCGGAATTGTGCTGAACATTTTGAAAAATTTCCAATTTTTAAACTTTCAATATTTATATCTTTAAACCAGTTAGTCATGCTGTACAAAATAATTAACCCTCCGTCACATACAATATCGGTTCTAACGAGTTCACATACAATGTGACTGTCAGGCGCAGGCTAGAAAAATACCTACAATATCTAATGTTTGCAATTTCAGTGCTCTAAAAGTGATCAGTGACCTTCATAGGGATGTAATAAAAGAGACTACACATAATCAGGTGCAAAAAAAAACCATTTACTTAACATAAAACTAATAACTCTGAAATACAAACATTTCAAAACTCCCGCCAAATAGTCCCCAGTTCGTCAAAAAACTCTACAAAGAAAATTTATGGAAACAAACTTAATTTTAAGGTACCTTAAGTACTATTAAACACATATTCAATCAGAATTAGATCCTGAAGTTTCCCCAGAAAAATTACACTTGCAGAGCAAAGAGCAAGAATTACACATCATTTTTGCATGTGTCAGGCAGATTGCATTATGACATTTGTGACATTCATAATTAGAAAGCCTTCTGATTCCGCTTTCCGTGGTGCAGGTGGTGCATCTCCTTCTTTTGGGAGGTGGTGCAGGTGGTGAATTTTCACTATCATCTTCTGGGCGGAATCTTTTGAGCTGAACTTGAAGGCGAGAGGGGATACCGATTGTTTTCATACTTCTCCTGCGTAGCTCTCCAAGCACTAGTTCATGGGCCAATTTTTTCAGATAGAATCATCTACGGAGTGAATCAAGCTTGTTTTCAAGGTAAATGAGTTGTGAATTTATACCACCCAAATTCAACATAGCAAAAAATATGACCATTGGCCAGCGTTTGGTGCTTCTGCTGACGTTGAAAGTTGAGCACATCAGATCAGCTGTATCAACACCCCCTTTGGTTGCATTATAAAATGTAATTATCTTCGGGTTTTTTTGTGCCTCAGTCCCAGGATCGATGGCATCATCATCATGAAGTGCTGATAGAAGAAGTACAATTTTTTTTGCTTGTGGTACATAGGAAACCAAAACCTTTCCATTATGGAATGCAAACATACTGCTGTACTGTTGTCTCCCTTTCACACTTACTAACTGTGTAGGCAATTCTTTTTTATTTTTTCTTACAGTTCTGACATATGAAAGCTTCTGCATTTTCAGATAATCAATCAGATCACAATTTGAAAACCAATTGTCAGCTGTTATATTGCGACTCGATCCAAATAAGGGCTTAGCCAGTCTTTTTACAACATCACTGGGTTTGTTGCTGGCACAGTAAGGACCTTCTGGTTGTTTTCCTGCATAAACTTCCAGGTTGTAAGTGTAGGTCTTACTGGCATCAACAAGGGCATACATTTTTATTCCATATTTGTTAGGCTTTGATGGAATATATTGACGAAAGGCACATTTACCACGAAAACCAGGGAGCATTTCGTCAAATAGTGAGATTCTCCCCAGGGCAATAGC
The DNA here is from genome assembly GCF_046119375.1 of Phyllobates terribilis. NCBI lineage: Eukaryota > Metazoa > Chordata > Amphibia > Anura > Dendrobatidae > Phyllobates > Phyllobates terribilis. The sequence continues at coordinate 797,849,936 of NW_027362761.1, forward strand.
TTTTTTTACAGTTTTCAACAAATTTTTGGAATATATCACGAATTGGAGCAAGTCGGTCATGTGTTTTAGGTTCGGTTCGGGTAGTTCTGTCGTCAAACCGAAGGCAACGAATTAGAAGTTTGAATCTGTTTATGGACATAACAAGGCCAAATTTTTCAACTCCATCCCCATCTTTACTCCAAAGTCCCTCCAAACTTTGTCTATTTGCCCTATAAGCTCCTGCAAGGTATAATAATCCAAAAAAAGCACGCAGTTCTATTTCATCTGTGGCCTTGATGGTTCTGTTGCAGATGAACTTGTCCTTTGTAATGTCTATATATTGGTTGGTATATGTGACAATAGAGTCCAGAATGTCATCTGTGAATAAACTATTCCAGCATTCAACTGCAGTTTTTGCATTACTTGCAGTTCCTATAACTGCAGGAAGGTGAGTAATAATGTTTTGAAGTTCCCTACGTTTTTTCTGGAGTGGCTTCTTGTTCCATTGTTTTTTTTTATCTTTTCCCATATAATAAGATTCTACATCTTCATCCTCATCACTGTCACCATCTTGCTCTGTTTCAGAATCCACTTCACATACTGCCACCTCATCATGAGAATCAATCTCACTTTCCTCTCCTAAATCCTCATTCAGTGTGGGGTCTGCATCATCTAACAGCATGTTTGTTACTTCCTCAACATCAAGGTTTTTTGATAAATTGTACATTTTCCTCTCCATTTCAGCAGATAATCTGAAGCAAGAGAAGGAATATGTGTTAGGAAACTACTGTATATGCCTGAGCAGCACACTTTCTTTTTTAATCTGCCTTATTTCTATGAAATATTCTCACACTTTGTGCTATACATTCATAAAACAAGCTAAATAAACAATTGCGATGAATAAAAACATAAAATACCAACCTTATTGAGTGTGACGTGTTCACATACAATGAGCCTGAGAGATCAGCGCAGTTATATCTGTCCTCCTGAAGCTCTGCAATCCAACTGTGGTATGAGGTTTCACAGAGCTGCTAGAGACAGGAGACTACCTGGAGGGAGGGGATTTCCTCACAATCTGGTGAGGAAGGAGAAATGAAAGTAAAAGAGATGTGCCTGTCAGGCCTATTGTATGTGACGGAGGGTTAATAAATAAGATCTCCTTTACATCTTGATCATTTTTCAAACATCATTTTAGCAGAATGTTCGAAGAGTTAAAAGTTTAGCAGCAATTTCTCATTTTTTTAAGAAATTTACAAAACCTGTTTCTTTAATGACCTACTCAGATTTAAATGGACTTTGAGGGGCCTATATATTGGAAACTCCCCAAAAGTGATACCATTTTAAAAACCGGGGTGATAATAGAAATTATTTTTTTTAAATATCGAATTATGTCCCTGATTTGCTTTAGTAAATTTTATATTGAAAGGAACTGCCTATTTAATGAATGATGACAACCCTAATTGTCATCACTATCTTGCAGAACAAGACATATAATTAACACATACGTCCCCCCCAACATGTTTCATCGCAGATGCGGCGTCATCAGGGGATGGGACACTACTATGAATGGCTGCTGCCAAAATTGCCATCTATATATAGCCTTTGTACATGTTTATGGTAACCAATGCAATTGTTCATAGCTTACGTTCAGGACATGACCTCCATCATAAAATCTACCAGTTAGGGCTGACGATGACATTTTTGCCGGCTGCAATTCATACTATTGCCCCTTAGGCACCCAAACAGCAGAAACCCCCACAAGTGACCCCATTTTGGAAACTACACCCCTCAAGGATTTTATCTAAGAGTAAAGTAAGCATTTTTAAATCACAGGTACTACACAGAATTTGATAACTTTAGGTCGTCATATTGAAAATTTTGAGTGTAATTTTGTCTATATTTTGTGAATGCCATGTTGCATTTGCAGAGCCCCTGACATGCCAAAACAGTATAAACTCCTCACAAATGACCGCATTTTGGAAACTAAACCCCCCCAAGGAATTCATCTAGGGGTGTACTGAGCATTTTTAATATACAGGTAATTCACAAAACTTTATAACATTTAGATGAGAAAAGAAAAAAAATTCATTTTTTTTCACTAAAATACTGTTTTAGCACCAAATTTCCACCAGGGGTAATAGGAGAAAATTGACCTTAAAATTTGTTATGCAATTTTTACTGAACGTGGAAGTACCCCATATGTTATACACTACTGTTTGAGCACACAGCAGGGATCGGAAGGGAAGGAGAGCTGCTTGGCTTTTAGAATGCAGATTCTGTTTGAATAGATTCTGGGTGCCATAAGCCGAGCACCTCAGGTGCCAGAACAGCAGAAACCACCACAAACGACCCCACATTGGAAGCTTCACTACTTAAGGAATTCATCTAGGGGTGTAGTGCATATTTTGAATGCACAGGTGCCTCACAGATTTGTATAACATTGAGACGTGGAAATATAACATTTTAGTGGTAAAAATGTAATTTCTTTTATTTGTTGCAAATTTGTCACTTACACAAGGGTTAATAGGTGAAACTAGACCCCACAATTTATTGCGCAATTTCTCCTGAACTCGGTGATGCCCCATATGTTGTCAGAAACGACTGTTTGGCCACACATCAGGGCTGAGAAGGAAGGAGCGCTATTTGGCTTTTGGAGCCTTAGAATAGATTGCGGGTAATGTTTGCGGAGCCCCTAGGCGCTAGAACAGCAGAAAAACCCCAAAAGTGACCCTATTGTAGAAATTGCACCTCTCAATGAATTCATCTACGGCTGCAGGGACTATTTTGTGACATCCACACCACCCTTGTTTTTCTAGAGAATTGCAAATGTGGCAGATTAGGGCTCATACATTGTGCACCCATACAGTGCATTGCCCCCATATATTGTAGCACCCCCATACATTGTGTCCTACTTGTGTTTCTGACAAGCACCCCGTAAATTGTTAAGTGCTCTCTCCCCGCTACAATAATGTCAAATATATGGCTGCTTACAGAGGTTTAGGCACAATGGTGCTCAGAAGGAGGGGGATTTGGATTTGCAGCTCAGATTTCACTGGATTTTATTTTGGGGGATGGGAGCCATGACGCTTTTACAGAGTCTTTGTTCTACCAGTAACATGGGAACCTGCTTTATTTCCAGTAGCAGTGAGTGAGGACTAATTTTGTGCGGGATAAGTTAGGGTTTTTATCGGTAACATTTTGGGGTACATAACATTTTTTTATCACTTCCAGTATAAGACTAGGATAGCAATCTTGTGTTCTACTCTGTGCACTTAATGTCGGGCTTTCTTGTAAAACTCCCAGACAAAAACCCCAATGGAACCACTCACTATAATGAGGCAGATGGCGAAGCCTTGGACTCTGTTTACCGTCTGGTTCCGGTGGGATCCATCTTTTTATGAATTCACAGGATGGTCAACAACACTTGTGCGCTAAGAATACATCTAAATGATGGGTCATTGTTGGAACAGAGACCAGTCGAAGTCCAAAGTGACTCTGTCTCATTATAGTGAGTGGTTCTGTCAGGGTTTTTTTTCTGAATCACGTTTTTTGGGATTAAGGCTATGTGCCCACGATGCAGAAATGCTCCGGATTTTTCCTGAGTGTTTCTGCATCTCCCTGGCAGAAAAAACGCATGCGGATTGTACATGCGTTTTTCCTGCCAAGGACACGCGGAAGTGAAGTGTTTTTCACATGCATTTCCGCATGCGGGTTGTGAAGTGCTTTCTAAGCGATTTTAGCATCACTTGGAAAGTGCTTGTCAACTTGGTCACACTATATAAATCCATGCAACCGGCATGGATTTATATAGTGTAACCGTAAAAGAATGGTAAAAAATAAATATTATACTTACCTTCTGATGGCCCCCAGTGTCCTTGGTATCTTGCGGTGGTCTAAAACAGAGGTCCCCAACCGCCGGTCCGCGGACCAGGACCGGGCCGTTGGGGTTTTTCAGCCGGTCCGCGGGGAGAGGGGACCCCTCCAGCCTCCAGCAGGGCCGCCATCAGGGCATGACTGCCCTGACTCCAGTATGGGGCCCGGCCGGTAGGAGCCCCCTCGGAGCCCCCCTCTTGTGCGTCTCTCTCCTCATGGGGCCCCCGGCCGCATGCTAAGCGCCGGGTCCGGGACATCTTAGCGCTGCACTGCTGCGGCAGCACCTTCATGATTCCCCTGACTTCCGGTCATGTGACGGCGCCGTCACATGGCCGGAAGTCAGGAGAACCTGGTGTCAGCGATTTGGACGAGCGCCAGGATTCTGCAGGGATCGCATGGGGGTAAGTATAACAAGTTTTATTTTTTTTTAAATACAATTAACTAGGAGTGGGGGGAATGGGAGATGCACATGGGGGGAGGGGAGAGATGAGAGATGCACATGGGGGAGGGGAGAGATGAGAGATCCACATGGGGGGGAGGGGAGAGATGAGAGATGCACATGGGGGAGGGGAGAGATGAGAGATCCACATGGGGGGGAGGGGAGAGATGAGAGATGCACATGGGGGAGGGGAGAGATGAGAGATCCACATGGGGGGGAGGGGAGAGATGAGAGATGCACATGGGAGGGAGGGGAGAGATGAGAGATGCACATGGGGGGAGGGGAGAGATGAGAGATGCACGAGGGAGGGGAGAGATGAGAGATGCACGGGGGGGTGAGAGATGCACGGGGGGGTGAGAGATGCACGGGGGGGTGAGAGATGCACGGGGGGGATGAGAGATGCACGGGGGGTGGATGAGAGATGCACGGGGGGGTGAGAGATGCACGGGGGGGATGAGAGATGCACGGGGGGTGGATGAGAGATGCACGGGGGGGTGAGAGATGCACAGGGGGGTGAGAGATGCACGGGGGGGATGAGAGATGCATGGAGGGGATGAGAGATGCACGGAGGGGATGAGAGATGCACGGGGGGTGGATGAGAGATGCACGGAGGGGGATGAGAGATGCACGGAGGGGGATGAGAGATGCACGGGGGTGAGCTGCACATGGGGGGGTGAGAGATGCACATGGGGGGGTTATGTTTACATAACTTTGTTGCCTTATGAAGGGCGGGGGAGGCCCCCAAAAATTTCTTGCACAGGGGCCCACTACAGTCTGTGTCCGCCCCTGGGATGAAGTAAATGCAGCTGAACAGCAGCTGTCAGGACAGCTGCCCTGTCCTGCTGCAGGGCGTGATGGGGCCTCAGTGATGCGGCTCCTGGCACAGCACATTATGTGGGGCTCCTGGCATAGCTCCTGGCGGGGACCTGGTCTACACTATATGATAAGTATGCACTAAACTCCAAATCCCTCCATTACCCCGCCCCCATATGACCAAAGCCCCGCCCACCCCACCCCCTCCTTGCTGGGCCATGGAAAAATGATCTTGCTTCAAGCCGGTCCCTGGTGCAAAAAAGGTTGGGGACCACTGGTCTAAAAGGACCTTCCATGATGTCATTTAGTCATGTGACGGGTCACGCGACTGCCGACGTCAGCGTCACGTGACCCGTCACATCACTAAATGACGTCATGGCAGGTCCTTTTAGACGAGGCGAGCCAGGACACATCACTAAGGAGACCGGGGGCCATCAGAAGGTAAGTATAATGTATATTTTTTATTTTATCCTTTTTTTTTTACAAGTACTATGGTACCTGGGTCTGGAGGAGTGTCTCCTCTTCTCCAAACCCGGGTACCATCCGCACATTGAACTGCATGATATCCACATGTGCACATGTGATGCGGATATCATGTGATTCAATGCAAGTCAATGGCTGCGATTCGGCAAAATAATTGGTAGTGCTGCGGATTTTTGTGCAATGATAATCCGCAGCGGAAATCTCCGCAGCATGTGCACAGTACATGCGGATTATCATGGGGAACATGGCAGACCTTCTACGAAGAGTTTTTTAAGCGTTTCTGCAGCGGAAGTGGTTAGGGGAGAGCGCCGGATAAATGAGAGAGAGCCTTATTCCTACTTTTGGGAGTCAGAATGAACAAATAGACAGCAGTACAAGAATCATTTTTATTTTTGCGTGGTTCACCATTTGGTAAGATTACTTTAGTCTTCAGGTTAGTGTGATTACAGAGATACCAGATTTATATTATTTTTCTTTTTTATGATTTGCAGCTATCGCACAGTAGAAATGCTTTTTTTTCTAAAAAATAGTTTTTTTTGTTATTTTGAGAGCTGTAACTTTTTTATTTTTTGTCAAAAATAGCTGTATGACAGCTTTTTTTTGTGCAACAAGTTGGAGAATGTTTTGGTACCATTTTGGGGTACATTGCGCTTTTTGATCACTTTTTATATATATTTTTTAGACACAGAATGAGCAAAAACCAGAAATTCAATTATCGTTTTTTTTTTTGCACGGTTCACTGTGTGGTAAAACAGATAAGACCAATTTGTTCGTTAGGTCAGTACGATTACAACGATACCGGATTTATATAGTTTTTTATGCTTTGCTACTTTTACAGAATAAAAACAATATTTTACAAACATAGTTTTGTTTTTGCATCGTCATATTCTGAGAGATGTAACTTTTTTATTTTTTTTCTGAATGAGCCATGTTAGGAATTATTTTTTGCAGGACGGTTTGGCTTTTCCATTTATATCATTTTTTTACATAGGTCTTTTTGATTGGTTTTTATTACATTTTTTGTCTATAGTATGATGAAAAAGTTAGTGAGGAGGGACTAGAAAAGGAAATAGAGCAAAATAGAGCTTTAATTGGTTAAAAACAGATAAAAAAATAGCGGATGCTCACTCACCTGGAAAAGTTGCAATTGCAACAAACTTTAGGCATGTACCAGCTGCTGCAAGCCACAGGTCAACAGAACATAGAAATTTCTGTGCAGATTCAAAGTGGTTTTCCTTACTCTGCTGGTAAACTTACGTGGATGTATGAATTCACGAGATGAAGGAGTTCAGGAAACACTTTTTATTGAATGGTTGTACAGTCGACGTGTTTCGAAGTTATGTAACTTTTTCTTCAGGACATAACCAAACTGGAGATCCATAGCAGACCATCATACACTGATATTTAAAAAGAAGTGCTAAAAAGGGCACATGACATGTCAAAGTTCAACAACAGTCCGTTGATATATTATGCAAATCGTAAAAACAAATAAAACATATAAACACTAAAATAAATCACAAGAGCACCTTTTAGATAGAACATAAATAAAGAAATCTAAAAAAGTATAATAAATATTTTGTGGATTATCTGAAAGAGTATGCAGAAAGGGCAAATAAAATATGTTAGTAGGAGTCAAACTAACTCAGAACTGTTGTCCAAATGCCTAATAGTGTTAGCTGCATGTGGTGCCACCACAGAAATGTCTCTTGGAGAATGAGAAGCAGGAGAAATGACTCTTGATTAAGGTCTAGAGCGGGTCACCTTAAATGTATACGTGTCCTCTTTAAGAGGAATTTCTGCAATATATCAAAGGAAAAGGATCTATTAAGATTAAGCTCAGTAGTGTGTGAAGTTATATATTGAGTTAAATAAAGAAAGGGTTTGGTACCATGGTAGCCAGCTGAAAAAAGATTGCTTTCAGTGGGAAAAACAAGATAATCTTGTAGTTATGATACCTCTTAATGGCTAACAAAAATAAAATAAATGATGTTTCAAAGCAAGCTTTCGAGACTTCATAGGTCTCTTCCTCAAGCATGGTATAACAAAGTATTTGAAGAAACACAAATATGTGCACAAAAAAAACCCCCAGAGGGATAATAAATGGACATTTAAATAAACAAATAAACTGAGCCTAGCGAATGAATCCTTAATTGAATTAAATTAGTTGTGTGAAAGTTTTATAGTCCCAATATCCAAGTAAGATCAGAGGCCAGGTGCCCTAACTGTCTCTGGAGCAGATTCCTCATATTTTGTAGTCATAAATCATCCTGACAGATTTAGTCCTGTGTGGAGGGAATCAAAGACTCTAATAAGTTTATATTCCCAAACCCTTCAATTTGAAGTTTCCTTTTAATATGACAACTCTCATATTGTTTATGTTGTGTCCTGGACCACAGAAATGTTTGGCCACGGGTAAATGTTTTTTTGTCTGTAATTGTGTTGTGTTGGGACCTCATCCTTGCTCTTGGTTTCTGTCCTGTCTTTCCCAATTTAATCATTGGTATCAACCATAGGTGAATGGTTAATGTCAGCACTGATCCATACCTGATTTATTTTGACAAATGTAAGGATTTCCATGCTTGCAGATGATAAATTGGTCCACTTGAGTGTGACAAAGCCACCCATATAAATACTGAACCTGGCTGTTTAGCGGGTGTGTCTCTGTTTGTTGAATTGGGTCAGATTTGCGCAATGGCAGATAAAACATCTAGTCCATCATGTGAAATATGCTGTAGTAGTTGTGTCTTGGCTAATTATTGTAGTCCTAGTTCTAGCTCAGGTGAGAAAGCATTGGCTTTGCAACGAGAGGAGCACGTAACAGAGCTTATCCTTGTAAAACGCCAATTTGGACTCCCTTTCAGAATCTGGAAAAAAAATCCCTCATTGTGCTTTTATAGCAAAGTTCTAAAAGCATGGCTATCCAATTGTCATCCTTTTGCTTAATTGTAACAGTATATGCCTGTCATCCCCCAAACATTCCAGCATACAGCTTGCCATACTACTCAACAAGACCTAGGGCTGGTTTACTTTCATCACTTCAACAGTTGGTTGTCATAGCTCGCATCTTCATCATCATTTTCAGTCTGTTAGCCTTTCTGCTGCTTTTCCTCGTCTTACTTCTTTTCCTCTCCTCCATATCCTGCTGCATGTATAAGTTACTGTCCTTCCTCTATCCTTTGCTGCATTCTGATAAGTGTTTTTTTAACAGGATAAATATCAATGGGATAGCATCTGTCATCAGTTTTTCCTACTGACAATTTTTTTAGCCTCTTCAAAGAGCTTTGGTACGTAACATGTGTCCGTTATCAGCTGCCAATGGCGGATCTCAAAATAACTCACATTTACATTTGGCTGCTCCATGATATAGCCTGTCACCAGTTAACACTGATTGTACAAACACTCCACATTTTCAATAGTCGAATTCCAGTGAGTTTCTTAGCCACTCTGGCAAATTGCTTTATTTCTGAAAAGCCATGAGGGTGCGCTTTGCCACACAAGTGGTTGACATGAACAGACACTTTCCCAAATTTAAGGCTGCCAGAATGTTCCAGGCATTGTCGCTTATGACAATTTTCAGCTGTAGTTGACGGGGAGCCATCCAGAGTGAGGTTTGCCACCTGATGGATTGAAGCAGCTTTTGTCCCCCATGATTTCAAGTTGTAAAACCACTTGGCAGCGCTTTACCTTGCATGAACAAAAAATAAAGAGAGCAGTCTCTGGAATCAATGTTGTGCTCTGTAGCAGTTGGAGATGGGGTTATAACTGTTGAGTAGGATGCAGAGAAGGTGTAGGAGGAGACAGATAACTGCCATATTAAAAGTGGAAAAAGACAAAGCTCCCAGTCACAGAGGTTTTATCACCTGTCCTGGGTGGGGCGGTCCACCAGTGCAAATGAAAATATTCACCATGTAGACCATGAAACTCATGTATTATCTCTGTCCATAGCTGTTGCTTCAGGTGTCTACGGTGCAGGGTACTTCGCAGCTCATAGACAAGATGAGAGCCTATGCTATCCTGCATGTGAGAGCACAGAGAGATGATCCCTATTTATCAGAAATAATGGCAGCTGTGTATCCTCCAGCAAGGCTGAGTGCATGCCATCATTTCTTGAAATTCAACAGACCCCACTATGTGGTATGACAGTGACTGCACTACCAGCAACTTGACCATTTCAGAGTTTAGTTGGCATGCAAGCAGGTGATTGGGAGCATACACCTGTTTTCTCTACACATAATTAGGGATGGAAGTCTGGCAGTAACATGGAGAAGGAGAAGGAGTACTTATAGTCTGTCAAGCAGTAGGGGTGGATAACAAAGATGGTAATGATGACACGAACCATGTACTACTTGAGGATGCAAAATGGCTGATACAAAAACAAGTATGAGGCTAAGGAGGTGGATGACAACTTGGAAGAAGTTGTTCTGGTGAAGTATCTTCCCTGGCCCCTGGAGTGCTGTGTGTTAGATGACTAAGCGACAGAACAGAAATAACTAACAGAATTGAAATTCTGCTATTTTCAACTTTAAGTGTTATGCCGGCATAGGAAGTGGACTGAACAGAACTTCTGTGACTAGGATGAGTGGTATGACATATGTATATTCCATTATGCTCTCCATTTCCTTGCTACCAATATGTTTGCCAGAGTCAAAGGAGATATGACCTGCATTTAGTACTACTACTGCTTTGACAGCTGGTGCCAACAGTGGTGGTGGTGCTGCTGCTGTTAGCAGCTCTACCATTTTCATTTCAAAGCTTCTATCTATCAAAAATATATGTATACATTCATCCTGTAATATCAATAGTTCCACTTTAACCACTTTCACCACGATGTAATAAATCTAAAATGGTAAGGTGTGGACGAGGTGGAAGCTTTGTTCCAGTTTGGGTCGGGCAGAGGCATCGTATCAGAGAAAACGACCACAACTGGGTGACATTTTGGCAGTCCTCCCTCTTGAGAACGCAAGATGCTGCAAAAGCCAGCAACATTGTTGTTGCGTGTACAGTTGTTAAATTGGAGTAGTGAAACAGTTATGCAAAACATTAAGCTTTTTTTAGAAATTTTCTAATATATATATTTTTTGTCTAAACTCTCCCCTTTGACAAAAATTAGGTAACAATAAAGAACTACATTTCTAGGTAAAAACACGCAAGGAAAGGAAGATGTGGCAGAAGCCAGCAATATTTTTGTGGTGTGTTTGGTTGTTAACCCCTTTACGACATTTGCAGTATATAAACGTCATGGTCGCGAAGGACTTCCCAACCAATGCAGTATATATACATTATGGCGATTGCCCGCGCACAAGGGGCTGTGTGCAGGTCATTGCTGCCAGGACACTCAGGACTCAGTGCCAGGAATGGTGCCTGCACTGCTCCCGGCACTTTAACCCGCCAAATGCTACAATCGATATCGATCGCAGCATTTAGCGAGCGAGGTATAAGGAGGAAGCCCCTCTGCCCTTGGATCAGCGACCCCGCGATGTCTTGATGGGGGCCAGATCATTGCCATGGTGACCCGATGTCAACATGATGACATCCGGGTCACCAGAGCTAGCAAAGTTGATAGATCATGCCCAGAGCATCAGTGCAGCACTGACAGTTTATAAGCCATAGGAATACTCCTGCATCCCTATGCTTTATAAGCGATCAGGCTGAAAAAAGTGAATGTCCCATAGTGGGACAAAGTAAAAAAGTAAAAATAAGTGATATTGTTTTGTAAAAATATAAAAACAAAAATCACAAAATAATAATAAAAAAAGTTACAAAACCAAAAACGAGGCAAAAAACAATGCTTTATCGTGAGATACTGCCGAACAAAAAGTGAAATAAAACGTGATAAAAAAGACTAATATAAATAAATATGGTATCTCTGAAAATGTGATCTTGTCTTGCAAAAAACAAGCCACCATACAGCTCCATCAGAAGAAAAATAAAAAAGTTTTAGCTCTCAGAATAAAGCGAAAACAATTATTTTTTCTATAAAATAGTTTTTGTTGTGTAAAAGCGCCAAAACATAAAAAACTATATAAATTTAGTATAGCTGTAATCGCACCGACCCGAAGAATAAAGCTGCTTTATCAATTTTACCACACGCGGAACGACATAAAATAAAAACTAAAAAACAATTCCTGAATTGCTGGTTTTTGTTCATTCTATCCTCCAAACATCGGAATAGAAAGCGATCAAAAATTGTCATGTGCCCGAAAATGGTACCGATAAAAATGTTAACTCGTCCTGCAAAAAACAAGCTCTCTGTCTCTGCCGGCCAAAATATGGAAAAATTATAGCTCTCAAAATATGGCAATGCAAAAACTAGTTTTCGCAATAAAAAGTGTCTTTTAGTGTGTGACAGCAGCCAAACATAAAAAACAGCTATAAATCTGGTATCGCTGTAATCGCATCGACCCGAAGAATAAAGTCGTCTAATCACTTATACCGCATGAGGAATGGCGTAAAAAATAAATAAAACCAATTCATCACCTGCTGTTGATTCTGCCTCCCAAAGATCGCAGTAAGGCTCAGAGCACATTTATCCTGCGCTCTACGCTGGGCACTTACACCAGGGTTTCCGTGTAAATCTCTAAAATACATGATTCAGATGGAACCCCCGGCGGAAGATTCCCTATGATGAGGCAGATGGAGGCACTGTGTGGACGCCATCTGGCCTATGATCTTGCGGTGTCTGTCTTTTTAAGTGTCCATAAAAAAGCCATTGGCCACAGTTTTGTGCACTTCTAAAAAAAAGGACAACACTGTACAGAGGCAAGACAGAGTCCAGAGTAACTCTGCTACCTCATTATAGTGAATGGATCCTTTGGGGATATCATATAAAGCACAACACTCAGAGATTTAGAGGGAAACCCCGATATAAGTGCTCAGCGTAGAGTGCCAGATAAATATGATCCAAAATGTTATGTAAAATGTTCCTAAGAAAAGCTTAAAATCAATCCATAAAAAAAGCAACTCCCCACTCAGGTCCGTCATCTGTCAATGGAAATATAGGAGTTTTCACTGGTAGCACAAAGGCTCTGGAAAAGCAAAATGGCTCCTCGCTTCTAAAAGAAATCCAGCAAATTCTTCACTCCCAAATCCAAATGCCCCCTCCATTCTGAGCTCCAGTGTGTGCCTAAACCGCATTTAGTGTCCATATGTTTAGCATTTCTGTAGAGATGAGAGCCCGCCTAATTTACAGGTGCGTGTCTCCAGAAACATGAGCTGGGCACAACCTACTGGTCACTACAACGTGCTGGTCACTACAATGTACTGGTCACTACAATGTACAGGTTATTACAATGGCAGTTTGCAATTTTCACTCAGCAAAATCCACTGCTGCTTGTTTCTGGAAACAAGTGTGAAAATGTAAAATATATGTAAAATTTTCTTCACTGCCCAATGGTATACAATTCTGTGACCTACCTGTGGTGTCAATATGATCACTGCACCCCTAGTTGAATTCATTGAGAGTTGTAGTTTGTAAAATGGGGTCTCTTATGGGGGTCTTCTGTTCTGGCACCTTAGGGGCTCTGCCTATGTGACATGGCACCCTCAAACCAGTCCAACAAAATATGAACTCCAATATGCTGCTTCTTCCCTTTTGAGCTTTGCACTGTGCCTCAAAAGTAGTTTTAGACCACAAATGGGGTATCGGTGTGCAAAGAAAAATTTGAACAACAGATTTTGGGGTCCATTTTCTCCTGCTATCCTTGTGAAAATGAAAAAAATTGGGACTAAAACAACATTTTTATAGGAAAAATATATTTTTTCATTTTTACAGATCAACATTGTAAAATTCTGGAAAGCACCAGTGGGTTCAAGGTGCTCACTACACATCTAAATAAATTCCTTGAGGGGTCTAGTTTCCAAAATGGGTTCACTTGTAGGGGTTTTCCACTGTTCAGGGGCTCTCCAAACGCAACATGACACCAGCAAACCATTCCATCTAAGTCTGCGTTACAAAACGTCACTCCTTCCTTTCTGAGCCCTGCCGTGAGCCCAAACAATAGTTTTCCCCCACAGATGGAGTATTTGCGTGCTCAGGAGAATTTGCACAACAAATTTTGTAGTCCATTTTCTCCTGTCACCCCTTTGAAAATAAAAAAATTGGGTCTAAAAGAGCTTTTTCTTGTGGGAACAATGTGAATTTTTTATTTTCATGGCTCAACATTATACATTTCTGTGAAGCACCTGGTGGTTCAATGTGCTCACCACACATCTAGATAAGTACCCTGCGGGGTCTAGTTTTCAAAATTGTGTCATTTGTGGGTGGATTTCCACTGTTTAGGCACATCAGGGGATCTCCAAATGCGACATGGCGTCCGCTAATTATTCAGGCAAATTTTGCATTCAAAAAGTCAAATGGCGCTCCTTCCCTTCCATTCCCTGCTGTGTGCTAAAACAGTAGTTTTCCTTCACAAATTGAGTTTCGGTGTACTCAGAAAAAATTGCTCAACAAATTTTATGGTGAAAATTCTCCTGTTATCCTTGTGAAAATGCAAACTTTGGGGCTAAAAAACATACATCTAGATGAGCTCCCTGCGGGGTCTAGTTTTCAAAATGGTGTCACTTGTGGGGGTTTCCACTGTTTAGTCACATCAGGGGCTCTCCAAATGCAACATGGCATCTGCTAAATTATTGAAGCAAATTTTGCAAAAAGTCAAATTGCACTCCTTCCCTTCCAAGCCCTCCTGTGCGCCCAATGTTTTTTCCCCACATATGAGGTATCGGCGTACTCAGGAGAAATTGCACATCAAATATTGAGGTCCATTTTTTCTTGTACCCTTGTAAAAATTGAAAAATTTGAGTCTAAAGTAAGTTTTTTTGTGAAAAAAAAGTCATATGTTAATTTTTTCCTTCGACATTCCATTAATTCCTATAAAGCACCTGAAGGGTTAATAAACTTCTTGAATGTGGTTTTGAGCACCTTGAGTGGTGCAGTTTTTAGAATGGTGTCACTTTTGGGCATTTTTTGTCATATAGACCCCTCAAAGTCACTTCAAATGTGATGTGGTCTCTAAAAAAATGGTTTTGTAAATTTTGTTGGAAAAATGAGAAATCACTGGCCAACTTTTAACCCTTAGAACTTCTTAATAAAAAAAAATATTTTTTTACAAAATTGTGCTGATGTAAAGTATACATGTGAGAAATGTTATTTATTAACTATTTTGTATGATATGACTTTCTGATTTAAGGGCATAAAAATTGAAAGTTTGAAAATTGAAAAATTTTCCAAATTTTCGCAAAATTTCTGATTTTTACTCAAATCATATCGAACAAATTTTACCACTATCATGAAGTACAATATCTCTTGAGAAAACAATCTCAGAATCAGTGGGATCCGTTGATGCGTTCCAGAGTTATTAACTCATAAATTGACAGAATGGTGGTCAGAATTGTAAAATCTGGCCCGGTCATGAAGGTGAAAACAGGCTCAGGGGTGAGGGGGTGAAATTGGACTAGTAAAACAGATAAGGAAAATGAATGTGTCCTTTTTTATTTATATTTTTAAACACAATGGCTTTGTCAAAAAGGATATGACAAAAATGCTAGGTAGGTTAACATCCCAAAAATAAGTATCTGCCACTTACAGGTTTATTATTGGACTATTATATTTATACGTGCGCAAAAAATAAAACATTTTCAAAACATGCACACTTTGCATAGTAGAGACTTGCATTTAACTTTCAGAAATGTTCAGATTTTTTTCTTTTGTCTCTTTTAAAAAAACAGGTAAAAAAAATTATATCACTTGCCAGGGAGCACACTTACTATCATAGACAAGTATTTTTCTTCAGTGCTAAAATTAGAATGATGATAATTAATTAACCTATTTTTTTCAGTACATCAAGAATGAAAAAAATATGATGTTATCGAGGTGCTGTACTGAAGCATATCACAGATCAAACAATTCACAATCACACTGACTCTGCAGGTTCAGAACCTTCCTATCACTTAAATCTCTGTATTATTATTATTCACAGACTGAGACTACCACTCCCATTTTCTAATTTCTTCAGTGATATAGTAGTATACCATACTCTGATTTAGGCATTTCTATCTCTATGTGTAATGATGAGCTGTGCCCCCTGGCCTCTTATCCCTAGGCTGTACAACCCTAAAATACAGTTATATGAAAAAGTTTGGGCACCCCTATTAATCTTAAGCTTAATGTTTTATAAAAATTGGTGTTTTTGCAACAGCTATTTCAGTTTGATATATGTAATAACTGTTGGACACAGTAATGTTTCTGCCTTGAAATGAGGTTTATTGTACTAACAGAAAATGTGCAATCTGCATTCAAACAAAATTTGACAGGTGCATAAGTATGGGCACCCTTATCATTTTCTTGTTTTAAATACTCCTACCTACTTTTTACTGACTTACTAAAGCCTTTTTTGGTTTTGTAACCTCATTGAGCTTTGAACTTCATAGCCAGGTGTATGCAATCATGAGAAAAGCTACTTAAAGTGGCCACTTGCAAGTTGTTCTCCTGTTTGAATCTCCTCTGAAGAGTGGCATCATGGGCTCCTCAAAACAACTGCCAAATGATCTGAATACAAAGATTATTCAACATAGTTGTTCAGGGGAAGGATACAAAAAGCTGTCTCAGATTTAACCTGTCAGTTTCCACTGTGAGGAACATAGTAAGGAAATGGAAGAACACAGGGACAGTTCTTATTAAGGCCAGAAGTGGCAGGCCAAGAAAAACATCAGAAAGGCAGAGAAGAAGAATGGTGAGATCAGTCAAGGACAATCCTCAGACCACCTTCAGAGAGCTGCAGCATCAACTTCCTGCAGATGGTGTCACTGTGCATCGGTCAACTATACAACGCACTTTGCACAAGGAGAAGCTGTATGGAAGAGTGATGCGAAAGAAGCCGTTTCTGCAAGCACGCCACAAACAGAGACGGCTGAGGTATGCAAAAGCACATTTGGAGAAGCCAATTTCTTCTTGGAAGAAGGTCCTGTGGACTGATGAAACCAAGATTGAGTTGTTTGGTCATACAAAAAGGCGTTATGCATTGCGGCAAAAAAACACAGCCTTCCAAGAAAAACACTTGCTACCCACAGTAAAATTTGGTGGAGGTTCCATCATGCTTTCGGGCTGTGTGGCCAATGCCGGCACCGGGAATCTTGTTAAAGTTGAGGGACGCATGGATTCCACTCAGTATCAGCAGATTCTTGACAATAATGTTCAAGAATCAGTGACAAAGTTGAAGTTACGCAGGGGATGGATCTTTCAGCAAGAAAATGATCCAAAACACAGCTCCAAATCTACTCAGGCATTCATGCAGAGGAACAATTACAATGTTCTGGAATGGCCGTTCCAGTCCCCAGACCTGAATATCTTTGAACATCAGTGGGATCATTTGAAGAGGGCTGTCCATGCTCGGCGACCATCAAACTTAACTGAACTGGAATTGTTTTGTAAAGAGGAATGGTCAAAAATACCTTCATCCAGGATCCAGGAAATCATTAAAAGCTACAGGAAGCGACTAGAGGCTGTTATTTTTGCAAAAGGAGGATCTACTAAATATTAATGTCACTTTTCTGGTGAGGTGCCCATACTTATGCACCTGTCAAATTTTGTTTGAATGCAGATTGCACATTTTCTGTTAGTACAATAAACCTCATTTCAAGGCAGAAACATTACTGTGTCCAACAGTTATTACATATATCAAACTGAAATAGCTGTTGCAAAAACACCAATTTTTATAAAACATTAAGCTTAAGATTAATAGGGGTGCCCAAACTTTTTCATATGACTGTAGCTGCTGCTTTCCCTGTTGCATCTTTTAGAGCCTGTCATAGTCCTCCTTCATTGGCTGTGCTTGATCTTGTGATGTGATAGCTGCAAGGCATTATCGGGAAGCCTACGTGGCTGTGCCTGACATTATGTGAGCCCACTCTCTCTTCAGCAATTTGTGAAATAATTCAAGGCATTTTCTTTTTGCAATCCACGCGAATCAAATTGCAAATTGTTCAAATTCGTCATCACCTGCGAATTTCAGGAATTTCAATTCAAAGTTGATTCACAGTGTATCGATTTGATCATCTCTACGCTCTGTGCTTGTCAAGATACCCTTAAATGTGCATTTGTATTAAATGTTTAGTATTTCTAAATCACATTATTAAAGAAGTGTTATTTCTTTAAGGCACCCATCAGGGTGAATACCAAAGGAAACTTTACAGAGAACTGCTAAAAAATTACAATCGCCTAGAAAGACCTGTAGTGAATGACTCCCAGCCCTTACTTGTAGAGCTACAGCTTTCTCTTCTACAAATAATAGATGTGGTAAGTCAAATTCACTTTTGCAAAATTGAAATCTTAAAACCATGTTGTTATTCTTCCTTCTGTGAAAGACACTTTCATTTTATTATTTTTATGGTTTTATGTCTTTGGGGATTTTTTTGCACACAGATGGAATAACAAAAAGGTAGAAAAAGAAATGAAAGTTTATTTGTGTTTATGACATGATCATTTAAAATGGATTAAATCATTTTAAATTGCATTTGGAAATGTACTTTATATTTCTACATTAAATGTTTTGAGAACTATTTTGCCTTGAAATAATAATGCATTTTTAAAACTGGCAATAGAATTATCTCAACAGAAGTGGAAAATCAAAAACTCGGCGTGCTCTTGTTCTTTTTTTGGTGGGATACAAGATGTCGTAAAACACTAGCCTTTAGGGTATAAGCAGATTCCCATTTCAAATTGCTAGAGTTGGGTGAAGTTTGCAAAGCTTTATTAGAAAAAAACATAATACAGACCCTTTACTTTTGTTTGGAGAAGAGCAAAAGATGATTGTAGTGGAAAATTAAACTAATTGCAATGGAATGGTGCACCTAAGTATAACTGCCACACAGTGCTCAGATACCAGTGCCCTAAAATACTTAAATGCCAGTGCCATATAATGGCCAAATATTACAACATGGGGCTTTATTCATTATTGCATTTACTACTGTTTTTATTGTGTTTTTGATGTTTTGAGCCTTGTTTTTGTTTGCAACAAATTAATTTTTCCATTTGCACTTTTTTTAAGCGGTTATCCGGGACCTTGCTTATTTTTTTCATATGGAGTTAAGAACTTACGAGTAGGTAGTTCCATCTACCTGCCTGTTCTGCGACAATCTCTGTTGGTTCAGAATGGCCACAGACTGATCCTTTTGTGTGATTTTTCTGCTTCTGCTGATGCCATGTCACAGCAGCTTCTTCACTTTTGCTCTGCTCTGATGATGGGACCTTTCTGCTGATGTCATGCTGTTTGACAGGTGCTGCCTAACTATGGGGAGTGTAGCATCGGCGTCTCTGCCCCCTGCTAGGCAGAGACGCTGTCCCTCTCACCTTCCTGTTCCGGGCGCAGCGTCCTCCAGGGCTCCTTCCCTCGCTGCTGCCGGCGCGCGCTCCTTCCCGGGCACTGCGCTTAGGGCGCGCGCGCGCTCCCCCTCTCTTAAAGGGACCACGCGCGCCATTCTAAGGAGTCCCCGGCCAATAGCCGGAGGACCTCCCATATATAAGGCACCTCCTCCAAAATGGAGGTGCCCGAGCAAAGTTGTTGCAAAGCATACTCACCTCTGCTTCAGCCCTCAGGTCCCGTTGCCGGCCTGACTACCAGTCCAGTCTGCCTGCTTGTCTGCTCTTCAGCCCGACAGTCGGTCTCAAGCATCCACCAGTCTGTCTATGGGCAAGTCCACCTATGGACCAGGAAGCACCTGCCAGTTACCTGCCTGCTACCTGCCGTACTTTCTAGCCCGCTCACCTGCTACCCGCCTGCTAGCCTACCTGGAAGCCTTGCTGTCACTTGCCGTGACCACCTGCCTGCCAGCCAAGAGACTCTTACCTGCTCTGCCGTCACTTTCCGTGACCACCTGCCTGCCTGCCAAGAGACTCTTACCCGTTCTGCTGTCACTTCCCGTGACCACCTGCCTGCCAGCCAAGAGACTCTTACCTGCTCTGCCGTCACTTGCCGTGACCACCTGCCTGCCTGCCAAGAGACTCTTACCCATTCTGCCGTCACTTGCCGTGACCACCCGCCAGCTCACCCAGAGACTGCTACCCTCCTGTTGTGTCCACCTGCTACACCGGTCAGTCCCCGCTATCTGACCCGTGGGAGCCACCTGCTCAATTACAAGGTCGTCCCCAGACTAACACCTGCCCCTCGGGGTCCCTCCTTTTTCCAAGGCACAGAGGTTCCACCATCCGGCACCGTTACAGTTTGCTCGGGCCATGGAATCCGGTGGCACCCAAGCTCCCTCGCTCTCTGACCTATACCATGAAGTCTCCCATCAGAGATCCCAACAGGAAACCATCCTGAACCATCTGCAGAATGTCAATTCCCGCCTGGACACACTGACTACTCCATCGGCATCCGCCGCGAATCGCACAACTCCCGTCCCGGCAGCGCCGCTGCCCACCTATACCATGGCATCCAGCCCCAACCCCCGTCTCTCTGCACCACCTCGTTTTGGTGGAGAAGACCCCGCTTTGGTGCGAGGTTTCATAAACCAGTGCACCCTGCACTTTGAACTCTTGGCACATCATTTTACCTCCGACCGGGCCAAAGTGGCATTCATCATGTCCCATCTCACTGGGGAGGCACTGGCTTGGCTAAATCCCCTGTGAGAGAGAGGGGATCTCCTGGTATACAACTTGTCAGCTTTCCTCACAGCTTTCCGGAAAGTCTTCGTTGAACCAGGACGAAAGACCTCATCTGCCTCATCTCTGCTACGTCTCCGCCAAGGAAGTCTCACCGTGGGCCAATATGCCATACGGTTCCGTACCCTCGCTTCTGAGCTTGCCTGGGGTAATGAGGCTCTGCTGTCTGTCTTCTGGGAGAGTCTTTCCGGTCGGATTAAAGATGAACTTGCCGGTCGGGACATTCCTACCACCCTGGATGACCTGGTGTCACTTGCTACCCGGATTGACATCCGGTTCCAGGAACGTACCAAGGAGACCACCCGTGTGAGAAGGTTTCCCCACCTTGCTCCTACCTTCCAGAGACCTGTCTCTTCTTCAACCACACCCCGGGCGCATTCACCCGAGCCCATGCAGGTCGACCTGACCAAGATGGTCAAATCCCTCCAGGAGTCATGCCGGGCCGAGGGGAGCTGTTTCTATTGTGGCAGCAAGGAGCACCTGATCCATTCCTGCCCGGAGAGGCCGGGAAACGCCGGTGTCTAGGATTGCTCGGAGAGGTCGTCCTAGACAAAAAATAGTCCTCTCCATCCCTGACTCTGTCTGTCACTATCTCCTGGGGAGAGGATCGGCACTTTGAGATCGCCCACCTGGACTCTGGAGCTGCTGGGAACCTCATCTCCCAGTCCTTGGTAGAGACATACCGTATTCCCACCAAGCCGCTCGCTGAACCTTTGTCAGTTGCCTCCGTGGATGGAAGACTCCTTCCGGAGACCATCCTGCTCGTCACTGAACCCTTAACTCTGCAGGTGGGAATGCTGCACTCTAAGAAGATCTCCTTCCATGTGCTATCCGTACTCTCTCACTCCCTGTTGCTAGGTCTACCCTGGCTCCAGACACATGAACCTGTATTGAACTGGCGATCCGGTGAAGTACTCCGGTGGGGTCCAGACTGCCTCAAGACCGGCCTGGTTCCGGTCCGCCCCGCTTGCCCTCCGCCTACTCCAGCTAATCTACCGGGTCTCCCGGCTCCATACTGGCCCTTTGCAGACGTCTTCGGTAAAAGGGAGGCAGAGATGTTGCCACCCCATAGGCCATATGATTGCCCGATCGACCTGGTACCTGGTGCCACTCCACCCCGTGGGCGTATCTACCCATTGTCCGCGGCCGAAACCCGGGCCATGTCTGAATACATTGAAGAAAATCTGGCTAGGGGATTTATCCAAAAATCTACCTCCCCGGCTGGAGCCGGATTTTTCTTTCTCAAAAAGAAAGACGGCTCGCTACGTCCCTGTATTGACTACAGAGGACTCAATCAAATCACAGTAAAAAACAAATATCCCCTGCCGCTCATCTCCGAGTTGTTTGACCGTCTCAAAGGCGCCAGGATCTTCTCCAAGCTGGATCTACGGGGAGCATATAACCTGGTCCGTATCCGTCAAGGAGACGAGTGGAAGACAGCATTCAATACCCGGGACGGTCACTATGAGTACCGTGTGATGCCCTTCGGACTCTGTAATGCCCCCGCTGTCTTTCAAGAACTGGTCAACGACATCTTCCGGGACCTCCTGTACTCCTGCGTGGTGGTGTACCTGTACAATATCCTGGTCTTCTCTCCGGATCTCCCCACACCGGAGGGATGTTCGTCAGGTCCTGCTTAGGCTTCGGCAGAACCACCTCTATGCCAAATAAGAGAAGTGCCTCTTCGACCAGACCTCCCTTCCATTCTTGGGCTATGTTATCTCCCAGACAGGCCTGCAAATGGATCCCGAGAAGCTCTCTGCTGTCCTAAAGTGGCCTCGTCCGGAGGGGTTGAAGGCGATGCAGCGATTCCTGGGCTTCGCCAATTACTATCATCTTTTCATCCCACATTTCTCGTCCCAGACTTCTCCTATATCTGCGCTTACCCGTAAGGGGGCAAATCCCAAGGTATGGTCGCCGGAAGCCGAGGAGGCCTTCCTTTCCTTAAAGAAAGCCTTTGTCTCTGCCCCCGTCCTGCACCGTCCAGACTGCAATAAACAATTCTACCTGGAGGTCGATGCCTCCTCCTCCGGAGCCGGAGCGGTACTCACCTAAAAATCTTCTACCAGGAGAATGGTAACCTGCGACTTCTTCTACAAAATCTTCTACTCGTCTGAGCACAACTACTCTATAGGAGATCGTGAATTGCTAGCCGTCAAATTAGCACTGGAGGAGTGGCGCTATCTGCTTGAAGGGGCTCTATACCCAGTGATCATCTACACGGATCACAAAAATCTGGCATATCTCCAAAATGCCCAGAGACTTAATCCTCGCCAGGCCCGGTGGTCTTTGTTTTTTGCCCGCTTCGACTTCATCCTTCATTTCCATCCGGCGGACAAGAACATCAAAGCTGATGCCTTGTCCCGGTCCTTCCTGTCCTCCGATCAAGAGGAGGAGCCTACGCACATCATTGATCCCTCCAAGGTAATGAAGGTGGGCCCCCTGGATCTGACTCGTCTCCCACCCGGTAAGACGTTTGTAGCAGTATCAGATCGGGAGAGGGTTCTTCGTTGGGGCCATTCTTCTAAACTAGCTGGCCATGCTGGCCAAAAGAAGACCTTCCAGCTCATTACCCGGCATTACTGGTGGCCTACCCTGCGTAAGGACCTTGTAGACTTCGTCGCGGCCTGTTCATCTTGTGCCCGTAACAAAGCGCCCAGACACCTACCAGCCGGCCATCTCTTGCCCCTTCTCGTACCTGCTGCTCCATGGCAGCATATAGCTATGGATTTTATCACCGATCTTCCTGTTTCTGCCGGGTGTACAGTCATTTGGGTGGTCGCTGACCGCTTTTCGAAAATGGCCCACTTCATTCCCGTGCCTGGTCTCCCATCTGCACCCGAACTGGCTAAAGACTTTATCCGCCACATCTTCCGTCTCCATGGCCTACCCCTCCACATCGTGTCGGATCGTGGGGTTCAGTTCACCTCACGCTTCTGGAGAGCCACATGTAAGCTGCTAGACGTCACCCTGGATTTCTCCTCCGCTTACCACCCACAGTCCAATGGTCAAGTGGAGCGGATCAATCAGATCCTTACCAGTTACCTCCTGCACTTCGTTAATGCCCACCATTCCGATTGGGTGGATCTCCTACCTTGGGCCGAATTCTCTTATAATAACCATGAGAGCGAATCCTCTTCCAAGTCCCCTTTCTTTATAGTCTGTGGCCAACATCCCTGGATTCCAGTTCCCGTCTCCGCTTCTGTGGACAACCCTGCCGCGGAGTCTCTTGTCAGCGAATTTTCTACCATTTGGGAGAGTACCAGGACCGCTCTTCTTCAGTCCTCCGAGCGGATGAAGAGATATGCTGATAAGAGACATCTGGATCCGCCTCAATTCCATCCTGGAGACAAGGTTTGGCTCTCCTCCATACATGTGCGGCTCAAAGTACCCTCCTACAAGTTATACCCTCGATTCATCGGACCCTTCAAAGTTCTCAGGCAAATTAACCCAGTGGCCTACAAATTAAAACTCCCGACCACCCTACGCATTCCCAACTCCTTCCACGTATCCCTCCTCAAACCTCCTCCTTAACACTTTTTCCGATAATCCAGGTACTCCTCCTGCTCCGGTTTCTGCTGAGGACGTCTTTGAGGTGGAGAGTAGCCACCAAGAGGGTAAGGGGGAGAACCTTTTTTCTGGTGGATTGGAAGGGGTTTGGTCCTGAGGAAAGAACTTGGGAACCCAGGGAGAACATCAACGCCCCTTTTCTCCTTGAGAAATTTCTCTCTGGCCTAAAAAAGGGGGGGCCTAAAGAGGGGGCACTGTAGCATCGGCGTCTCTGCCCCCTGCTAGGCAGAGGCGCCGTCCCACTCACCTTCCTGTTCTGGGCGCAGCGTCCTCCAGCGCTCCTTCCCTCGCTGCTGCCGGCGCGCGCTCCTTCCCGGGCACTGTGCTTAGGGCGCGCGCGCGCTCCCCCTCTCTTAAAGGGACCGCGTGCGCCGTTCTAAGGAGTCCACGGCCAATAGCCGGAGGACCTCCCATATATAAGGCACCTCCTCCAAAATGGAGGTGCCCGAGCAAAGTTGTTGCAAAGCATACTCCCCTCTGCTTCAGCCATCAGGTCCCATTGCCGGCGTGACTACCAGTCCAGTCTGCCTGCTTGTCTGCTCTTCAACCCGACAGTCGGTCTCAAGCATCCACCAGTCTGTCTATGGGCAAGTCCACCTACGGACCAGGAAGCACCTGACAGTTACCTGCCTGCTACCTGCCGTACTTGCTAGCCCGCTCACCTGGGAGCGCTCACCTGCTACCCGCCTGATAGCCTACCTGGAGGCCCTGCTGTCACTTGCCGTGACCACCTGCCTGCCAGCCAAGAGACTCTTACCTGCTCTGCCGTCACTTTCCGTGACCACCTGCCTGCCTGCCAAGAGACTCTTACCCGTTCTGCCGTCACTTCCCGTGACCACCTGCCTGCCAGCCAAGAGACTCTTACCTGCTCTGCCGTCACTTGACGTGACCACCTGCCTGCCTACCAAGAGACTCTTACCCGTTCTGCCGTCACTTGCCGTGACCACCCGTCTGCTCACCCAGAGACTGCTACCCTCCTGTTGTGTCCACCCGCTACACTGGTCAGTCCCCGCTATCTGACCCGTGGGAGCCACCTGCTCAATTACAATGTCGTCCCCAGACTAACACCTGCCCCTCGGGGTCCCTCCTTGTTCCAAGGCACAGAGGTTCCACCATCCAGCCCCGTTACAGGGAGCAAGCTGTCAAGCAGCAAGATGTCAGCAATGATGCCTCATTGATAAAGCAGACTGGAAGAGAAAGAGCTGCTCTGTTGATGAAAGGTCAAAGTAAGCAGGAGAGTCACTGCCTGCTGGTAAATTCTTAGCCCCATATGAAATAAATAGCGAAGGATAAATTTAAGTTTTTGTTTTCCAATGTTGAGGTTAATAAAAAGCTATATTGAGAATGTAAAATGTCACTTTTATTATAAAAAAAACTTGCTATAAGCTCCTTAACGGGAACCTGTTCATCTTGAGGTTTACAGCATTCTGACACCATGCGGTGCCAACCAGTGTATAGAGTGCAGTGTCTGTAACCGCCATCCTGGCACTGAATGACAGCCGGCCCTAATGCTGATGCTACTGTCAGTCAGTGCCAGCGGTGTGGTTATAGCCACTACTGTTTAAACACTGAGCGATGACTGAAACCATGCCGGCCTCACCTCTGTGATTGAAAGTCGAATGGTGCCATGAAAATAAAATGAATTTCCTCCTGGCAGCGGGGCTCTCAGTGCGGGTGTCGCACAATTTTAGGACGTTACTAACCTACAGATTAACCCCATATCTACAAGTTAATAGAGTTATTTTACATGACAGGTTCCCTTTAAATAACAATAACCATAATATAGTTAGCGTGTTCTTTCAATAACCAAAGTGACATTATAAACAGAAATTAATAGGTCCTGCCATTGCCCTCCAGTACTCATTACAGATAAGTATTAACAGCGATATTTTCAGATGCACACTTTCCAAATTCCAACAGATATAACACAGTCATGAAAGATGTTCAAAATATTAGACACGTTAATAACCTCGACATATGGTGATCAATGTATTATTAAATAATTCACAAAATAGTCAATAAAAAGAACATGTAAAATTCCAGTAATAAGTAAATTTGTATAAGATTCTTAGAAATCTGTGAGATTAATGCTATGATGACATCAGAGGCTCAAACCCACAATTGGAGTCCTTGGCTCTCTTGTTCAATACATCCGATCTGAAATGTTATGCGTCATTAGTAGTGTTGAGCCACCCCCGTAGTGTTCGAGTTCGGTTCGGTTCGTCGAACACCCGTGTGTTCGCCGAACAGTTCGTCGAACTGTTCGTCGAACACCTTCGAACACCGTTAAAACCAATGGCAGGCAAACAAAAACACATAGAAACACATAGAAAACACCTTCAAAGGTGTCCAAAAGCTGACAAACTGCTCAGAAGACACAACTAACACATGGAAAAGTGACAAGTACATATAGTCATGCGAAAAGAAAAGAGGTGGAGGAGTAAAAGGAGGGGGAGACACAGATATAGGCATGTCATGCCCTTCTAAAATCCAAAAAGTGAGAAGCCGAGACGGCCAGTCCGCTCCTGCCCGTGCCACCTCCGTGTCGCCGGGTTTGTGCCAGAGCCGCGGTGAACCCTGACGGCCAGCCCCCCTCTCCCAATACTGGTGCCTGTCCGCTGGTGGGTCGAGAGAGCCCCCCTGTGGTGGAGGCAGCTCTAAGCTTTTTAATTTAAATTGTCCCTCTAATTTGAATGAATACACTTTAAATCCATTTACAAGGATCTATTGGAGGGCAAGTCTCATGCCAGCAGCCGCGTAATTCCAGCTCCAGTAGCGTCCACTAAAGCTGCTGCAGTTAAAAAGCTTTTATAAGGATCGAGCTCGGCTGTCCACCGCAAGGCATCCTAGTGCCAGTCCCAGCCCCTATGCCTTGGGGTGCCTCCTGATGCTCTTCACTAAGTATCCCGTGGTCCCGAAGCATTTCCTTTGAAAAAATTAAGTGTCCAAACTACAGGTGGTGTAGCTTGCTTAACAGCCGGGATAATCCGCTGACTAGCAGACACTGCTACTAGGCACAAAGTATTTCCTGGGCTAGATGCAGTTAAAAATTTGTAATTAGATACTCTCGTTGGATGCTGAGAAAGCATTCCATAGAGTCTCCTGGCACGCCATATATGATTCTCTTAAAAAGCTTGGGGTAGGGGTCTAGGGGACCCTTTTATAGCCAAAATCACGGCCCTGTATCGCAATACGTCACCTAGGCTGAAGATAAATGGAACTGTAGCACCTTGAGGGCTCGGTTGCTACAGACGTATTGCACCTCACCCAGAGGTGTGATATCTCACTCTCAGGTAAGGATGGAGTGTGGATCAGGACCCGACACCTGCATGCATTACACCACATTGCCGTGGGGCAGGGCGACCAATATGCCCCTGAGATGGGCACGACAGTCCCTGTCCCTGGCTGGAGTGGGGGGAGGGAACACTGAGGAAGGGGAACCCTGTAGTGCAGGAGCAGGGAGGAAGCAGTTCCTGGGTGCATTGAGAAGGGAGTATAAAAGGTGGGCACCATCTTAGTTCAGTGCAGAGAAATCTGAGCAGAAGTGGCAGGGAGCAGGGGCTCTGCATGAGCTCTGCTCCAGAGGCGGGCCTAGTAACAGAGGCCCAGGCCTGGAAGAGGGAGAAGGAAGGAAGAGGAGCGGAGAAGGCTCCAGGAACGAGGAATGAAGGGATCCCAGGGGTGCGGATGGGCGAGTCGCCACCGCACGCCCGAATCCACCTGCGTGGAGGGGTCAGGCCAAAGGGGGAGACCGGTCCCCGAACTAGTGGAGGCAGGAAACGACCCTCAGCTAGAAACCGGAGGCTCTGACATTTTATGTGGCGCAGCCCCTCGCTACACCCGCTAGGAAGGCACCACATAGGGTCAGGGAAACTGGCGCCAAGTTTACCAAGAGGAGGCCCGAGGCAGCCGGACAGAAGTGTTGGTAAGAAAGGCCAGACAAAGGACACACAAAGGGGGTCCTGTGAAGTGCTCCAAAGTTATCTGGGAGTTGTCTGAGCCCCTCACCTGGTGAGCACAGTACGACGTGGGCAGCCGTTACCTGCAGACGTGGTCTGGATAATAAGAACTGTGAGTAAAGGCCCTGGACTGCATCACTGACTCCGTGTCGTTACTGCTGCTGCCCTGCACCATCACCCCCATCCTCCGCATACACTGCCCTGAGGCTATACTCCTCCCGTGGGGAGTTATGCTACGCTCTGCTGCACCCACAACACCAGCCTCAGCGGTCTGCCCTGTAGCGGCGGTTCACTCTGACCGCAATCCACGGGTGGCGTAGTCGGACATTTAAACATCAAAACCACATAAATAGTTCCGCCACTGGTTTGACCGCCCTGAGCCACGGAACCGGGTCGCCGCCACGAAGACTACAACCACCAGCATCCACCAAAAAGGGTCCGGCTCCGGGTGTCCCAAGGCCCAGGGGGTGCGTCAGAACATTTTCAACACCTTTCACAATCACCAATGGGACAAGGCAGGGATGTCCTCTGTCCCCTCTCTTATACATCCTAGTGACGGAGCACCTGCTCTCATCAATTCGCCATAACCCCAATATTAGGTGGATTGAGGTGGGAGGCACCGAGTACAAGTGCTCTCTATTTGCTGATGATGTCCTAGTATATATCACTCAATCACATATATCCATCCCTGCTGTTATGGCTGAAATAGATCACTTTGTTACATGGTAAAATTTTAAAATCAATGCAGCGAAGTCTGAGGCCCTCGATGTCTCCCTCCCCAAATCCATATAGGATTCCATCCAGTCCAACTTTCCCTTTGCCTGGCCCTCACAGGGTATCAAATACTTAGGAATTCCTATTCATAGAGACCTCTCCCATCTATGTTATCTTAATTTTGGGCCCTTTATTGAACAATTCCATACAGACCACGGTTGGCAAGTTAGAACTGTAAGATTCACTACGTGAACCACTGGTGTTTTGTGGAAAAGCACATGTACACTGCGTTCCAAATTATTATGCAAAAAGTGTTTAGGAGTGATAAGGGAAGAATTTGTTTGTTTGTCAGTTAAACTCATTGATGGTGATGTGTGTCAGGGCTCTTTATATCACTGTAAGCAATTGCAGACACCTGTGCTAATTAGTTTGGCAGGTGTGTCCAATGAAAGGCAAGACTACTTAAGAAGGCTCTCTCACATTATTAAGCAGCCTACATTTTCTGCCAAAATGGGAAAGAAAAAGGATGTGTCGGCTGCTGAGAAGCAACAAATTGTGGAGTGTTTAGGTCAAGGCATGACTACAATCAACATTGTGCGATGATCAGGATGAAGTGTCTTGGCAATCAAGAAGTATGTAGCTGATTCACAGTACACACGTGTGCGTGCTGATAAGGGCAAATTGAGGACTCTTTCCTACAGGCAATTACGTCAGGTTGAAAGAGCAGCGGCAAAAAAGCCTTGTCATAGCAGCAGACAAGTTTTTGAAGCTGCTTGTGCCTCCAACGTCCCCCGAACAACAAGATGCAGGGTCCTTCAGAGGTTTGCAGCTGTGCATAGGCCATCCTGTCGACCTCCTCTATCCACTTCACACAAGCAGAAACGGCTCCAGTGGGCCAAACATTACATGAAGACTGATTTCAAAACTGTTTTGTTCACGGATGAGTGCCGTGCAGCGCTCGATGGTCCAGATGGATGGAGTGGAGGATGGCTGGTTGATGGACACCCCACGCAAACACGGCTACAGCGCCAACAAGGAGGAGGTGGAGTAATGTTTTGGGCTGGAATCATGGGGAGAGAGATTGTCGGCCCCTTTAGGATCCCTGAAGGCGCTAAAGATGAACTCCATAATGTATGTGGATTTTCTCAAACAGCACTTCCTGCCATGGTTCAAGAAGAAGAACCGTGTATTTCACAGCAAGATCATTTTTCTGCATGATAATGCACCATCTCATGCTGCACATAAAACATCTGCATCTCTGGCTGATATGGGCATAAAAGGGGACAAACTTATGGTGTGACCCCCATGCTCCCCTGACCTCTACCCCATTCAGAACCTTTGGAGCATCATTAAAAGGAGTGTCTATGATGGCGGGAGGCAGTTCACATCTAAGCAACAGCTCTGGGAGGGTATTCTGTCCTCATGCAAAACAATTGAAGCAGAAACCATCCAAAACCTGACAAATTCAATGGACGAGAGAGTTCAGAAGCTCCTTTCGAACAAGGGGTCCTATGTGAAAATGTAACATCACCTAGAATAAAGTTTTGAGTTGAAAACTGTTTGATTTCAGTTTCTAACAACCTGCTAATGCTTATAATTTCAAAAATGACCATTTTTTTGGTCTTTATTAAAATGAAAAGGTTGATCGAAAAGTTTGGGGGATCTAAGAGTGTGGCAACCCAGTAGTCATGATTACTTCAAATTCTGACAATATGAGGGTCATGCTGCAGGTAGTGCAGCAAGAAGGCACTTATGTGTCTTGCGCATCTCGGAGCCCCAAAATTATTTTCCGGGCTAGATGCAGCTAAAAATTATTTTTAATTTTAAATCTGGTGAAGCTTATTATAGATGGCCTAATAGGATCAGTGCTGCACACTGCTACAAAGCCCAAATTATTTTCCAGTCAAGATACAGATAAACATGATTAGTAATTTGAAAGCTTAAAACGGTTGGTAGGGTGATTTTAACCAATCATCAAGCTTTTACTCTCCCCAGGATGACACAGGGGTAGAAAAGTCGTTTCGGATCCATGATTTGTTCATCTTTATGAACGTGAGTCTGTCTACATTATCAGTGGAGAGCCGCGTGCGCTTATCTGTCAGCACACCACCAGCAGCGCTGAACACACGTTCAGACAGAACGCTGGCTGCGGGGCATGACAAGATCTCCAAGGCGTAAGTGGCTAGCTCCGGCCATTTATCCAGATTGGAAGCCCAAAAAGAGCAAGGGTCCAGTGACACAGTCGTGGCTTCAATGTTTACTTGGAGATACTCCTGTACCATCGTCTCTAGGCGTTGACTATGTGTCAGACTTCTTGTCTCCTGTGGCCTTGCAAAGGATGGGCTAAAAAAGTGGTGAAATGATTCCGCAAAATTGATGTTACCAGCAGATACTGTGGTTCTGTTACGGTTTGAGTGCTGAACACTTGACGGTCCCACGGTTGGCAAGTTGGAACTGTGAGATTCACTACGTGCACCACTGGTATTTTGTGGAAAAGCACATGTAAGATTCTGCAACAGTCTCTGCTGATACTCCTGCATGCGTGCATCCCTTTCTATGGCAGGAATAATTTCTGCAAATTTACTTTTGTACCGGGGATCTAACAGTGTGGCAACCCAGTAGTCAGGATTATTTCTAATTCTCACAATTCGAGGGTCATGTTGCAGGTAGTGCAGCAAGAAGGCACTCATGTGTGTTGCGCATCCAGGAGCACCAAGTCCCTGTTGTGTTGGTGGCGAGGTAACAATCATGCTTCCTTCCTCTGTCCTCTCCCCCCAACCTCGCACAACAGAAATGTGATCAAGGTCTCCCTCATCTGATGAGTCTTCCATCAGTTCGTCCTCCACTTCTTCCTGGGCTCCTGCACCTTCCTCACTAGTTTGGCTGCTACCATGCGCCCTGGTTAAACCATCTCCCCCACCCTCACATGCCTGCCGCCTTGGTGCTGCCGACCGTCTGGACCTTGCAGATGTTAGCCCTTCCGCATACAACTCCTCCTCCTCTACTTCCTCCACCTCTTCTTGTGCCACCACCTGACTCCGAATTCTGTTTAACATGTGCTCCAGCATGTAAATCACCGGAATAGTCATGCTGATAATGGCATCGTCAGCACTAAACATCTTCGTCGCTATTTCAAAACTGTGCAGAAGGGTGCATAGGTCCCTGATCTGAGACCACTCCTCCAGCGTGATTTGCCCCACCTCTGAATCTCGTTGGCCCAGGCTATACGTCAGAACGTATTGCACCAGGGCTTGTCGGTGCTGCCACAGTCGCTGCAACATGTGCAGAGTTGAATTCCACCGGGTAGGCACATCGCATTTTAGCCGGTGAAGTGGCAGGCCCAACGACTTCTGTAGAGATGTAAGTCGCTGAGCTGCGGGATGCGAACGGCGGAAGTGAGCACACAGCGACCGTGCCCTCTGCAGAAGGCCATCTAGTCTGGGATAGTGGGCTAAAAATTGCTGGACAACCAGGTTCAACACGTGAGCCATACAAGGCACGTGTGTGACATTGCCCCGGCGAAGGGCCGCACCCAGGTTTGCAGCATTGTCGCACACGGCCTTCCCTGGTTTCAGGTCCAGTGGAGACAACCATTCATGAAATTGGTTCTCCAGAGCTGACCACAACTCCTCAGCTGTGTGACTCACATTTCCCAGACATTTCAATGTAAAAACCGCCTGATGACGTTGAGCCCTACTGCCAGCATAGTAAGGAGGTGTGCAGGATCCCTTCTGCGCAGTTAGAAAGCTTGTGGCATGACCAGACAGGCTTTGGGTGCAGGTGGAAGACCGAGAGGAGGTTGAGGAGGCAGAAGCAGTGGAGGAAAAATGACATAAAGAGGATTGACGCACAACTCGTGGGGACGGCAAGACTTGGACAGCAGCCCCTTGTCCTGCTGTCACCATAGTTACCCAGTGCCCAGTCAGCGACATGTAACGCCCCTGTCCATGCCTACTCGTCCAAGTGTCTGTGGTGAAATGCACCCTGTCACACACAGAGTTTCTCAAAGAAGCGGTGATGTTGTGTGCGACATGCTGGTGGAGCGCAGGCACACCTTTCTTTGAGAAGTAGTGCCGACTGGGCATCTGGTACTGGGGCACTGCGACGGACATAAGGTCTCGAAAATCCTCTGTGTCCACCAGGCGGAAAGGCAGCATTTCTGTAGCCAAGAGCTTGCAGATGGTGAAATTCAACCTCTTAGCTTTCTCATGGCTAGGAGGAAATGGTCTTTTACTTGTCCACATCTGAGGGACCGAGGGCTGGCTATTGTGCTTAGACGGGGTTGATAAGGGTGTCCCCGGCAAACTGCCGGTCTGTGAGGAAGATGCAGGCGGACATGTTAGGTTGCCTTGATCCAAAGGTGGTGCTATCGATGTCGGACAGCGCTCAAGACCAGCTGGTGTTACCACCTCCAAAGAAAATGATGACCTGCCAATCACGCTGGCTGTTGCGGGTAAAGAGGTGGCAGGTCTGCGCCCCAAAACAGGTGTGACTGCTGTCCCCCCAGTCACAGAGGATGAAGAGGCCGCGGATGCACAAGATATGGCAGACGGTGGTTGGCCCGGCCGGCTAGACCGCATTGTAGCACACTGAGCTTCCCACTGCAACTTATGCTTCATGTCCATGTGCCGGTTCATGCATGAAGTACTCAAACTATGTATTTTTTGGCCTCTACTTAGCTTTTGCTGACAAATGTTACAGATAACACGAGTTGGGTCATCTTTATCGATCTGAAAAAATGCCCAGGCTATGCAAGGCTTAGCACCCATGCGACCTGAAGAGCCACCACGACTTGTGGTGAGAGGCAGAGTTGTGTTTGAGGATGCAGTTGTTGACGTGCTTCCAGTACTACGTCTCTGTCCAGGAAGGCGCAACCTGACCTCGTCGTCACTAGCATCTTCCTCCACCTCCTCTGCTGACCTCATCTCTTGGCTGACTGTGGGTTGACAGTAAGTGGGATCTCCGACCTCATCATCATCACCCTGTGCGTTATCACACCCGTCGTCCTCAGAGCCAACCTGTTCCTGCCCTGACAAAAAACTAAAGTTGTCGCTCCAATCAGGTATTTGAGTCTTATCATCGTCTTCCTCATTGTCTCCACCAACAGGAGTTACAGTTTGGGAATGAGGGTCTACATTATGGTCAGAACCTTCTGCGTCTGGTCCTGGATCCGACTCATAAAGATTCTGGGCATCAGTGCAGATCATTTCCTCGTCTGGATTCACAGAAGCGCTGGAGTCGACCTCTGATTCCCAGGCTATAGTATGAGTAAACAGTTCTGCAGACTCAACCATCTGTTCTACCTCATACTCAGACGGGCAGCTGGAGATTTGGGAGCTGTGAGGAAGCAAGTGCGATTTGGGTGACACCTTTGAGGACTGGAGTATTTGTGATGTTGAAGTTGATGTGGAGGAGAGCCCACTTAAAGGAGCACTTGATATCCGTTGAAGCACCTGCTGTTTTTGTGCCTCATCTGGAATTTGTAGCGATTGGCGTGGCCGTAAGAAAGGGATCTTATCACATTGTCCGCTAAAAGAAGTAGACATTTTAGTTTGGCTGGAAGATGGTCTTTCTTCTGCACCTACCCCACGGACACAACCTTTTTTCCCCTTCCCAACACGCCTATTCCCCTTTCCACCAGCAGCAGGCCTTTTTCCACTCATTTTGGTGGTTAACTAATTCACAACTCTGGAGTTGTTTGCACAAAAAAACAATGGATGGTAACCGAGCAGAGCTGAGTGGCCAAACTGTGGTATTAGGCCAAAACTATTGGCTGGGTTAGATGCAGAAAAAAATTATTTTTAATTTGCAACCTGATGGAGGTCAGTATAGATGGACTAATAGACCAAGTCCCACACACCGCTAGAAGCCCAAATATTTTTTCAGAGCTAGATGCAGAAAATTTTTTTATTCAATTTGCAACCTGATGGAGGTCAGTATAGATGGACTAATAGACCAAGTCCCACACACTGCTAGAAGCCCAAATATTTTTTCAGAGCTAGATGCAGAAAAAAATTATTTTTAATTTGCAACCTGATGGAGGTCAGTATAGATGGACTAATAGACCAAGTCCCACACACTGCTAGAAGCCCAAATATTTTTTCAGAGCTAGATGCAGAAAAAAATTATTTTTAATTTGCAACCTGATGGAGGTCAGTATAGATGGACTAATAGACCAAGTCCCACACACTGCTAGAAGCCCAAATATTTTTTCAGAGCTAGATGCAGAAAAAAATTATTTTTAATTTGCAACCTGATGGAGGTCAGTATAGATGGACTAATAGACCAAGTCCCACACACTGCTAGAAGCCCAAATATTTTTTCAGAGCTAGATGCAGAAAAAAATTATTTTTAATTTGCAACCTGATGGAGGTCAGTATAGATGGACTAATAGACCAAGTCCCACACACCGCTAGAAGCCCAAATATTTTTTCAGAGCTAGATGCAGAAATTTTTTTTATTCAATTTGCAACCTGATGGAGGTCAGTATAGATGGACTAATAGACCAAGTCCCACACACTGCTAGAAGCCCAAATATTTTTTCAGAGCTAGATGCAGAAAAAAATTATTTTTAATTTGCAACCTGATGGAGGTCAGTATAGATGGACTAATAGACCAAGTCCCACACACCGCTAGAAGCCCAAATATTTTTTCAGAGCTAGATGCAGAAAATTTTTTTATTCAATTTGCAACCTGATGGAGGTCAGTATAGATGGACTAATAGACCAAGTCCCACACACTGCTAGAAGCCCAAATATTTTTTCAGAGCTAGATGCAGAAAAAAATTATTTTTAATTTGCAACCTGATGGAGGTCAGTATAGATGGACTAATAGAACAAGTCCCACACGCTGCTAGAAGCCCAAATATTTTTTCAGAGATAAATGAAGAAAAAAATTATTTTTAATTTGCAACCTGATGGAGGTCAGTATAGATGGACTAATAGACCAAGTCCCACACACTGCTAGAAGCCCAAATATTTTTTCAGAGCTAGATGCAGAAAAAAATTATTTTTAATTTGCAACCTGATGGAGGTCAGTATAGATGGACTAATAGACCAAGTCCCAGACACCGCTAGAAGCCCAAATATTTTTTCAGAGCTAGATGCAGAAAAAAATTATATTCAGTTTGCAACCTGATGGAGGTCAGTATAGATGGACTAATAGAATGATGCTATGCCCAAAAGATTTTACTTCACTAGGTGCAGTAAAAAAATTGGTATTCTATACACAGGTGGTATATCTTGCAACACAGATAGGCTACTCCACTGACTAACACACTCTGCAATAGGCCAAAAAGGATTAGCTTTGCTAGATTCAGCCAAATGCTGTGAAAAAAACTTGCACAGCACTGGCACAGACCTGCCTGGCAAAAACTGATAGGAACTGATGTAACCTAGTCCTGAAAAGGACTCCAATTACAATTAGTCTTTACTCCCACAATCTATCTATTTAAGAGCACAGACCTGCCTGATAAAAGTCGTAGGAAATGCTGTAACCTAGTCCTTAAAAGGACTGCAATCACAACTATTCCCTACTCCCAAGCTATCTGTATATTTGTGCGAAAATTGGCTTGAAATTAACAAGGTATAGCGCACACAGCAACAGCGGTGCCGTCTAACACGCAGCTGCAGCAGTGAGAAAATGGTGGCGACGGGGAAAATGGCTTGGTCTTATAGGGCAAGGACATGTGACATACACTGCCAATGACACATGCCCTTGCTTGTGTGAAAAAAAGCACTTCGCTCCGTGTGTGCGCTGCTGATAGGCTGACAGATTGCACCTTCCCACTGCAAATGCGGGAAAGAGAAAAAAAAATGGAGATCTTCATTGTTCCTGCAGAGATCCATCCCCTGCCCCTCCCCCCGCCCCGCTGTACACTCAAACTGCGTATTAACATTAATTTTCATCATTACTGAGAAAAAATCCAGTTATGATTTTGGTGCACGAACAGTTATCGAACATAACCTCGAACAGCCGAATTTTTCTCAAATTGTTCGTGTTCGCCGACCGGCTCGAACACCGCCCAAAACAGCTCGAATTTGAGATTGGCGAACAGTTCGAGTAGAACAACGCTCATCTCTAGTCATTAGACTTCTATTAACTCTAAGAACAAACTGTTCACAGCCTGCGTTAGAAAGAGTCTCAAGTCAGGATTAGTGGGGTCTTAGCTGGACCTCACAGACTTATATACCATATCATAAAAGCCTATTGTAGTCTTTTAAATGTGAAGTAAAGTAGTGTCATTGCTGAATTAATCACATTTTAGCAAGCTGGTAGCAATTTATTGAAGGTCAACACGATCTGCCACTTAAAAGGTCTTTTTTTATGTGTACATATCCATACCAATACCATCTGTTAGTTTAAAGACTTTTACATAACATTATCAACGCTTTACTTGTTTTGCTCCATAGCAAAATGCAATGTAAAATGGCTTGTAAGAGCGACCTACATGAACCTTACTCTTCTTATACTGGCTTCATCTTTTTGTGTATGCTGACATCCTGCGACAGTTCTGCCTTTGCATTACAATGTTTACTTTCCCATAAGAAAATATATGCTTCATTTACTGGCAAAGGACTTGTGCATGATGCATTGAGTAGTAATACGGTAAGGAACAGTTATTCTACCAGGCATCCTGCCTACTGCGTGCACTAAAAAACATTATTACACATTACTTTTACACAACTTGTCAAGGTTGTGTAATTACTTCGTAAAACATTTTCATAAGTTCTTTGATCTTTTTCGTTCTTACCATTGTACTGGCAAAAATGTTTGAATGTGAAAGTTAAAGAGAACCTGTCATGTTGGATAACGCTATTAACCTGCTGGTTAATAGCATTAGAAAAGTGACTGGCCGCCCTACTGAAAGCCCGGGTACCAGGAGAAAATTAACTTAATTCCACCTGGAAGTCACTGACTTTTAGTCATCCAGGTGTGCTAGAGCTGCTAAAGTCACAGATCAGGACTAAAAACTGTAGCTGCACCAGCACACCTGTATGACTGAAAGCCGGCGGCTTCAAGGAGCTGTACAGTTCATTTTCTCACGGATGCTGTGCTTCCAGTACAGTGCCTTTCTAACACTATTAACATGCATATTAACCCTATATCTGCATCTTAATAACATTGTCAAATGTGACAGGTACTCTTTAAATTAAACTTTGGGGAGAACTCCTAACCTTCAGAACAAAGTCCAGGACAATGCTGTATTTTCCTCATATTGCAGATACAGGGTTCGATTTTCAGATAATTTAATTTTATTTACTTTTAAGAGTCATAGTTACTAGTTCAGATTCCTCTGAAAATCATTCATATGAATTATTTTCTGTGTTTTCATTTTGCATATTTAATAAAATAATGTAAAATGTTTTAAAAATCTATGTGGCAATTGTGGGAAAAACATTACATGTGTACATGCCCTTAGGGCTTGTTTACACATCCATTTTTGCAGTTTCTTTATTGACAAAAAGAGCAACATGTCTGTATATATTTTTCGCTTAAGAACACATTATTATTTATATTGTGTTTCCCAAAGACTATACTGGATCCAAACAAAGAGAAAGTAGTAAATCCTTTCCTTACCTCTGCTGGAGGGAACTCAAATGCAACTCTTCATTTGTTGTCAGCTGTTACTGCTGAGATGAACAACCATGTTTTAGGATAACCTTTATTGTATATCACAAAAAACTGTGCATTTAATGTCCTGTTGTTTAACTATTTTACGTCCACACAATAAAACCCATTTTAGAACGCTCTTTAGTACTTAAAAGGGGTATTCTCAAGTTGTGTGTTCAGCCCACACAGCCCTGCATTTTTTTCTGTTGTTGCAGCGGCCAAAAAGTTGCAATTCTGGCATTTTGATTGTTTTTCTTGTTACGCCGTTTACCGATCAAATTAATTTATTTTATGTTTTGATAGATTAGACTTTTACGAATGCAGTGATATCAAATATGTGTATTTTTTTCTTAATTTTTAATGGGGGAAATAGGTGATTTGAACTTTTACTTTATATTTTCATATTTTTTAAAACTGTTTATTTATTATCCACTGTATTTGTTAGTCCCCTTAGGGGACTTGAATCTGCAATCATCTGATCGCTTGTGCAATATGCAGCAATGCCACAGCATTGCTGTATATAGCTGAAATCACGGTCTCCCATGAATGCCAGCTACAGCATCTCCTATGGTCTCCTATGAATGCCTGCCACAGCATTGCTCTATATAGCAGAAATCACAGACCCCTATGAATGCCAGCCACAGGCTGGCTTTCGCCGGAATACAGTGATGACAGATACAGGGATCTTCAGCAGACCTATGACTGTCACAATCGCATTCCGGGAGCGCCGATGAGAGGATAAAACGGTGCGCCCCCCTGCCAGCTCGCATTAAATATCATTGTCACAGATTGACAGCGGCATTTAACAGGTCAACAGCCGAGTACTGAGCCTCACTCCACCCATGGCTGTTAGAGGCAGATGATGGCTGAATAACACTGCCACACAGCCATCATTTGCCAGGAAAGATGCAGGCTCGGAGTGCGAGTTATAAGGTATAGCAGAGATCTTGCACTGCTATACCTTATAACTGTGATCAGACTGCTAAAAGTGAAAGTCCCATAGTGGGACTAAGTAAAAAAGTACAAAAAAGTAAAAAAAAAAAAAAGTACAAATATATATATTTTTAAAATTCGAAAATAATAATAATAAAAAAAATAAATATATATATATATATATATATATACAGTATATATATATATTTATACAGTAGTACCCATAAATAAATATTAGCCCTGCTCCGAGCCCTGCCGTGAGCCAAAACAGTGGTTTTCTCCCACACATGGGGCATTGGCATGCTTAAGAGAAATTGCGCAACAAATTTTGGGGTTCATTTTTTCTTTGTACCCTTGTGAAAATAAAAAAAATTGGGTCTAAAG
Source organism: Phyllobates terribilis (assembly GCF_046119375.1). NCBI lineage: Eukaryota > Metazoa > Chordata > Amphibia > Anura > Dendrobatidae > Phyllobates > Phyllobates terribilis. Next base: position 797,889,348 of record NW_027362761.1, read on the forward strand.
TAACATTTTTGTGAAAAAAGTTTAATTTTCTTTTTTTTCTTCCACATTTCAAAAATTCATGTGAAGCACCTGAAGGGTTAATAAACTGCTTGAATGTGGTTTTGCGCACCTTTAGGAGTGCAGTTTTAGAATGGTGTCACTTTTGGGTATTTTCTGTCATACAGACCCCTCAAAGTCACTTCAAAAGTGATGTGGTCCCTAAAAAAATGGTGTTGTAAATTTTTGTTGGAAAAATTAGAAATCGCTGGCCAACTTTTAACCCTTATAACTTCATACCAAAAAAAAATGGTTTCAAAAACTGTGCTGATGTAAAGTAGACACGTGGGAAATGTTATTTATTAACTATTTTGTGTGACATATCTCTTTGATTTAAGGGCATAAGAATTCAAAGTTTCCATTTTTTTCACAAATAAACGCAAGTCATATCGAAATTTTTTTAACACTATCCTGAAGTACAATATGTCGTGAAAAAACAATCTCAGAATTAGTGGGATCCGTTGAAACGTTCCAGAGTTATTAAAACATAAAGTGACAGTGGTCAGAATTGTAAAAATTGGTCTGGTCATTAAAGGAGTTGTCTACTAATTTTTAAGAGACCCCAAATGTATTAACCTAGTGATTATAAGACGTTTTGTAATTACCTAGCTTTGTCCTTCTTGCCTGTGAGCGGCGCTATCCTTGGCCGCTCACAGACATCACGTGAGTGCCGGCTGCAGCCGGCTCTGACATCCGCTGATGTCACGTCAAGTTCTGGCTGCAGCCGGGGGTGACTTACTTCTGCGTTCCACGGTGAGTGATGGGCTGTTGGCGGGGTTACCCCCCGCCCACAGCCCAGCATCTACCACAGGGACCGCGTCACTGATGTCACGCCTCACTTGACGTGACATCAGCCGTGGGTCACGTAATGCCTGTGAGCGGCCAGCGAAAGCGCTGCTCACAGGCAAGAAGGACACCGCAAGGTATTTACAAAACATCTTCTAATCACTGGGTTAATAGATTGAGGGTCTCTTAAAAAGTAGTGGACAACTTCTTTAAGGTGCAAGCAGCCTTCGGGGCTAAAGGGGTTTAGAGGATATAAACTTTGATGGGAGTGCTTCTTTAAATAATAAACATTTTGTCACTTTCACTCTAAACTTAACAAATCCAAACTGAAGTCATCATATTCCTTGAGGGGATTAATAAAAAGCATTGATATTTCCAGTGTTATTTTAGCAATCAGCATCACAGTGATTTCTTCTTACTCTTCCAGGATGAAAAGAATCAAGTTCTGATTACAAATGCCTGGCTGCAGATTGTAAGTAGCATACTTCTATGTAATTAGCTTTTATTTAATGTATTAAATTACTTTCCAGGTTTTATTTATGTAGGTAATTATATCCTACCGATGAATTAGAAAATTGCACTACAATTAAAAATCATATTTAATCACATTCTAGTTTTTTTTAGGTTCATCAGCATGGTAAAGCAATTGAAATAATCATCTACAAATGAAATTTTGTTTTGTTAAGGCATTTGTTTTATAACTTGATTAAATGTTAGACTATATAATTTATATATCAATACATATATAAGCTGTTTTGTAAAAATATGCCCAAAAAGTGACGGTTTAACTTAAATCACATAGAGTTAGGTTACAGCTTCCTCCTTTTTTCAAGATGGCCGCAACAGTGGATTGGGGATTGCTGTGATAAGTCAAATAATGCCTTCCTTGCCTTTTCTGTGTTGCGATGTAGGAAATGCAAACGAGGCATGGTTTAGACTAACTATTGCACTCTCCATGCCACTCTGACTGCCAACTTGAAAACAGGAGGAATAGAATTCCTGGAAGCATCTCTGACTCCCCGGTCATTGATGTGAGCAATGTTGTCAGAGTATTATGCCACATTTACGGACTCACAATAAAACATGCAAAACGAAGCCAAAATGGATTTTCCTGGAAAAAATGTTAAGGAGTATTCTTTCCAGGGTAATGACTTGCATATAAGGCAAAATAAATAACCCCTACAAAAAATGCTCCTCCACACCTTGGGCTATGTTCACACATAGTGTTTTTGCTGCATTTGTGCACTTTTGCATTGCTTTCAACAGTGAAAAATACATTCACTAGTAAATGTAATTTTAACATTTTACTATCTTATCTGGCTATGTGGTGTGTGAGACATGATTAGACACATCCTGTTTCATTTATGAAAAAGGGACTGTGAAAGTCACAAAGCCTATTTTTACAAGGCCATCAGACAGCCCTCACTATTGTTAGAGGGCCATCAGCCGGCTATGCTTTGCTGTTCTCATTATAAAGGAGTGGGTCTCCTATACTGTTATTGCGTATGCAGTGACTGCAAGGGCTGCCAAAAATTTGGATGCATTCCAATACCCATTTGAAGAGCCATAGAGGAGAGCCTCAGTAAAAAAATGTTTCCATTAAAAAGGAGTGGGTCTCCTATAACGTTATTGCGTATGCAGTGACTGCAGGGGGTTGCCAAAAATTTGGATGCACTCCAATACCCCCTTGAAGAGCCATAAGGGAGGGCCTCATTAAAAAAATTGTTCTCATTATTAAGGAGTCGGTCTCCTATAGTGGTAATGCCCATGCATTGACTGCAAGGGCTGTCAAAAATTTGGACGCACTCCAATACCCCTTTGAAGAGACGTAGAATAGGGCCTCATTAAAAAACTGTTACCATTATTAAGGACTGGGTCTCCTATAGTGGTAATGCCCATGCAGTGACTGCAAGGGCTGACAAAAAATTGGACACACTCCAATACCCCTTTGAAGAGACGTAGAGGAGGTCCTCATTAAAAAAATTGTTACCATTGTTAAGGAGTGGGTCTCTTATACTGGTAATGAAAAACATTTACCCCTCGGGGGTATACCTGAACATACTGTATAACATACAGAGGTAGGTCTCTAAAAATATTTCCTATGGGCATAATAAACACCCTTAAAAAAATTATGTGGATGTTCCATCATGGTCACCCTGGTGATATGGTGGTGGAGGATGAGGAGAAGGAGAAGTAGGAGGACAACATAAAATAGAGTCCTGAAGCGTATACCCATGTCTGGGTGTGAAGGGTTGCATGGTAATAGACGCCCCCCCCCCAAAAAAAAAACACTGGATTTGACTACATGTTCCGCTGCTATCATCCGGTGGTGTTGAGAAGTCTGGCCCAATCAGGCCTTGGTCATTTTGATAATAGTCAGCCTGTCAGCATTTTCAGTTGACAGGCGGATGCACCTATCAGTTATAATTAGTGATGAGCGAATACATTCAGCACTATTTGTTACTCGCACGAATAGTATGCTATTTGGACTATTCGTTATTCGGCGAGTAATTAGCTATTCGCCTCTGTATATTTGAGTCACCCGCCCAGCATGTTTGGCGCTTTATTTGCAGCCAATGAACATGCTGGGCTTGCTTGCCAATCACAGTAATGCCGTCGCCATCTTTGTTGTGGCATTACTGTGATTGGCTGGCCTTACAGCGTCATAGGGGGATATTTAAGCCCTGCCAGTGCCATCTTGGAAGCATTACATGCAGAAACAGCACAGTGAGAGCGTAGTGTGAGCACAGGGAGAGTGAAAGCAGCATATAGGGAGAGTTTCTGAGTCCAAAAACCTCTTTTAAGAGCTACTTAAAGTGAAGATTAGTTCTCTGTTAGGTTGAGATAGCGTAGGGAGATATTTAATACGAGGGAGAGGGAAAGGCAGGCAGGGTGTTAGCAAGTACATGCTGCATATCTCTGCTTGGTTGCTTTGTGTATAGTGTAGGAACAGATTGTGGGAGTAGGGAGAGAGGCAGGGCTTCATATCCAGTACCATAATATACAAAACAGCTCTTTTTAGAACAAAATAATATTCCTCCGTACCAGCATATACTAAACACATCTTTTAAGAGCTAAATAATATTCCTGAGTACCAGCATATTGTGACATGCAGAAGTAGTGCTTTTGCAGAGTGTGACATGCAGAAGTAGTGCTGTTGCTTTAAAAGCATTCAGCAACTATTAGAAGTAACACCAAGCACATGAGACAGGAAGTGTTGTGCTCCAGAAGCATCCAGCAACTAGAGGGGTTAACACAGTCACAGGAGAAGGGGAGTGTTTTAGAAGAGCCCCAGGGGGATTGTGGGGAAGTTGTTTACTGTCTGGCTGGAGCCAAAGAGAAAGGGTGTGTGTGTGTTCTGTAACTCACGGAAGGCCCCTTCAAGTGAAAAGGATTCAAGTCAGGAGTGAAGCTAAGCACAGGTCAGGTAGAGATCCTGAACTAACAGTGCAGAGTATTGTCAAGCAGAAATATAAGGACTGGAAGAAATGGTGTCACAGGGATCATCTCCCTCCCCAAACCCTCCCCCCCTCCTCCATCTCACTGTTCTGTAAATAATACTGTGTTCATTAATGTGCCTTTGCATTAGAACTGTGCTGTCCTATATTACTGGGAAGACTGTGAACTGCTGAGCTGCCAAGAAAACTGTACTGTTTGTCACTGGAGCCTGTTTCTAATAAGACTTGACTTGCACTGGTTTTGTGGCTTCTTATTAAATGCGTCTGTTCTATGGTATATGAGGACTCTTGTCAAGTGTGTCTGGTCAACAAGTGAAACAATCTACGTGTCTGTGCCTGAGGGTCAGTACCCCTGTATGCCTGAGAGAAGCTGCAGAAGATGGTCTATGGTCGCCCTGAGTAACGGTTCCCCCAGGATTCCAAGGAATTCATGTAACCTGTCTCGCCCCTATCTGAACCTAGTGGCGTGCGTGTAACAATATATTAAACCGCTTTTTTTTTTACAGCTAAATAATATTCCTCAGTCCCAGCATATACTCATATACTAAACCGCTCTATTTTTACAGCTAAATATTCCTCAGTGCCAGCAAAAACTAAACATTTTTTTTTAGAGCTAAATAATATTCCTTGCCTATTGCTGAAATAGCGTATATTTTTCTAGCAGTTGGGTGTTTGGCGCAAAGCCTGCTGAGATACGCAAACGTCTCCATTTACCAGTAATTTTCCTGAGTCTGCTGTTGGCGTGTGTCATACAAGCGATATAAAAAAAAATTACTCTGCTATTGGTTAAATAAATAGCGTATATTTATCTAGCAGTTGTGCGACTGGCGCAAAGCCTGCTGAGATACGCAAATGTCACTATTTACCAGTAATTTTCCTGAGTCTGCTGTTGCCTTGTGTAATAAAGCTGATAGCTAAAAAAAAATTACCCACACATTGCTAGGTACAGGGAATTTGTACATAACACCTCTGTGAGGGTACTTGTGAAAAATAAAGCCAGAAATTTTTTTATTCATAAGGCATTCAATATGGGAAAGGGTGACGTGGATGTGGTGGTGCCTGCCGAGGCCGTGTGGCAGATCAGAAGGTGACTTTATCTCGTTCTAGCTTCCTGTCAAAATTTGGTCTGCGCACTACACCATTGTCGAGCCCAGACAAGTGCGAGGATGTTGTGGGTTGGATGGCAGACAAAGCTCCAGTGTGTTGAAAAGCAGCAGCACCAAGTCTTCCACATGGTCCAGTCTCAGTAGCCAAGAGACTGGGCCTCACAATCCTCAACCTGGTCCTCCTTCCTCCCCCCATCAAGAGTCCCAGGAGACATATGACCCCAACGCTGGCCACTCCGAGGAACTGTTTACGTTACCTTGTAATTATTCTGGCCTCTCACCGTTCACCATTAAAGAGGGTCATGAGGAGGTGGAGTACAGTGATGCACAAACATTTGAGCACCCACGGCCAGAAGAAAGCCACGTTGGGGGAAGGTCAATTCATGTCTGAAGAGGTGGAGGATAATCATGACACACAGTTGCCATCAGGTCAGCCTAAAATCGCAACTCAGAAGGAGGATCAGATTGATGAATTGGAAGACGACGTGGTCAATGATGAGGCCACTGATCCAACCTGGCATGGTGGCATGCATAGCAAGCACAGCTATGGATCCATAGCACGAAAACAGGCAAGAAGAGGTAGTGGTTTGACCAGAGGGAGAACTCAGTCAACTGTTCCACTGAGCCAGAACTCAGCTAGATAACAGGCCAAGGGTGCGTTGTTCTCCTGTATGGCAGTCTTTTTCTGAAAGTCCTTCAGACAAAACAACTGTAAGTTGCAGCATCAGCCATACCAAGCTGAGAAGAGGCAAGAACACTGCCAACCTGAGCATCACCAGCATGCAGAAGCACATGGCAGCCATGCACCCCAGTAGGTGGGCGGAATGCCTGGGTACAAAATCTGTGTCTGAGGGTGAAACCACTGCCCCTTCCCCTGTGTTACGGCCTTCCCAATCTGCTGTCCAGGAAGCTGGCGCAGATGCCTCATGCCCACAACCTGCGGTTTCACAGACACAACAGTCAGCAACCACGTCCAGTTCATTGTCCCAGCGCAGAATTCAATTATTCCTGCCCCAGATGTTTCACAGTAATCAGAAATATCCACCCACCCACAGGCCTAAACGCTAAATGCCCACATTGCCAGATTGCTAAGCCCTGGAAATATCGTTTCAGCTTGTGGGAACTGAGTCACTCCATGACCTCTTGGTGGTGGCAGCCCCACGGTACTTGATTCCCAGCAGCCACTATTTTCCCTGTGTGCTGTCCCCACGTTACAGAAGCACGTGTTACACAATATCAGCCGTGCTCTGGTCAACGCAGTCACAGGAAAAGTCCACCTAACCACACACACATGGACAAGTTCTTGTGGACAGGGACGCTACATTTCCCAGATGGCACACTGGGTGAACCTGGTGGAGTCTGGGACAGAGTAAGAGGCTGTGACATCACACATCTTACCCACACCAAGAATAGCGGGCCCAAATTCCTTCTGGGTTTCAGTCTCCTTGTATGCCAGTTTCTGTCTCGCCTCCTCCTCCTCATCCTCAGCTTAACTAGCCTCCCCATCACTCCTCAGCTGGAAGCTCTGCAGCACTGCCTTGGCGAACGGGTAGCACACTCTGCTGAAGCTCATCTGTTTAAGTGATAAAGCTCACAACGCAGCAGAGCTGTTGAAAGGGATAAAAGACCAAACCGATCTGTCTCTCTCCCCGCTGAACCTCCAACCAGGTCTGGTTGTGTGCAATAATGGGCGTAACTTGGTGGCGGCTTTAAAGCTCGGCAAGCTGGTTTACGTTCCATGCATGGCCCACATGCTGAACTTGGTTGTACAGTGGTTTTTAAAAGCATACCCTGACTTGCCGGACCTGCTTACCAAGGTACGTCGTGTCAGTGCCCATTTCCGAAAGCTATCTCAGCCTTTTGCCGGTCTGGCTGCGTGGCAGCAGTGCTTTAATTTGCCTAGTCATCGACTGATTTGTGACCTGCCCACACGCTGGAATTCGACCTTTCATATGTTGGAAAGGTTTAGTTAGCAGCAGAGGGCAGTGGTTGAATTCCAGCTTCTCAATGCCCGTCAGAGTAACACTCAGCCCCCACACATAACAACTGCCGAGTGGGTGTGGATCGCTGACATATGTGAGGTTCATCAAAACTTTGAGTACTGCACCAAGATGGTGAGCGCTGATGACGCTATTATCAGCGTAACCATCCCGCTGCTCTGTCTATTAAAACGTTCGCTGCAGAATCTCAAAGAGGAAGCTTTGAATGCCAAGCAGGTGGCTATGGAGCAAGATTTTACAGTGGCTGATACCACACAGCCCAGCCTCAGACAATATTCTCAGGCCACATTGGATGATGATGAGAAACAGGAGGAGGAGTAAGATGAGGAGGAACAGGAGTGTTTTGTCTGTGCTACAGAGGGGACTACCAATCCCAGCTTCATGCCTGTCCAGCATAGATGGCCTGAAGAGGAGGAGGAGGAGGCGGCAATGCATCGTGAGGAGGAAAGGATGGTTAGTGTTCCTCCTGGTGGGGACACTGAACTTTTAACTCTTGCACAGTTCATGTCCAGATGCCTTTCCCAAGACCCTCGCGTGAAAGACATTTTGCCCACCATTAAATAATGGCTGTATACCGTTCTTGACCCACAGTACAAGGAGAAATTTCCTTCTCTCATATCAGACGCAGATGTGCCATTTTCAGTGCATGCATGCATGTCAGAGGGCCGTTGTTGAAGAGTTGCTGAAAAGATAACCCTCAGACAACACTGCTGGCAGAGGTACCGGCTCTTTTCACCCACAAGGATTACGGAGGAGGGATACGCACACCTGGTGCAACTCGGATGGGAAGATGTCCACAAACTGGGCCATTTTCAAGAAACTGTCACATCAGCAAGGACTATCTGTGGGTGTAACTATGACAAGGAGGGACAAGTTGACCAAGATGGTGAAGGAGTACTTACGTGACCATACTCGCGTCCTTCCTGATTCTTCAGTGCCGTTTAACTATTGGTTGTCCAAGCTGCACACTTTGCCCCACCTCTCCTTGTACGTCTTGGAGGTGCTGCCATGGCCTGCCGCAAGTGTGTTGTCTGAGCGGGTTTTTAGTTCGGCCGGTGCAATCATAACGGATAGGCACACTCGCCTGTCAACGGAAAATGCAATTGTACATTATGCAATGGTGAAACGTGTACTCCCTATCTCTAGAAATTATAATAACTGCAAAATGTATTGTGAGGTCCCCATCACAGTCTCTTTCAGCGTGTATGATACAGACCCCTTGGGTAATTTCTGGAAAACTTTGTACACTGTGCAATGGTCAAATTTCTACTCTCAATCTCTATATATTCTATTATTATATATATTTTTTTATTGTGTTGCCCTTCTCACCGTCTCTTTAAGCGTGTATCTGGGAGCCTGATGTTGATTTTTGGGTCTGCACTTGGACATTGTGGAATATCAATGCATTAATATGCTCCACACACTTCTTCAGGTTTCAGCGTTACACAGAATAATAATGAGTAATGAAACATGCTCTATATATATGACGCGCCCCTGGGCCTGTGTCGCGCTGCGTTGCGCACGCGGGAGCTTACCCGGAGCCGGACCTCTTGAGGGTTGTAGTCTCGTGGCGGTGATCCGGTCCGTGCCCAGGGAGTCAGACTAAGTGGCGCTGTATCAGCGATAGATGATGGACGACTACGCCACCCGTTGAATGCAGCTATGGAGCTGCCGCTGCAGGGCAGACCGCTGAGGCCGGTGGAAGGATGGTGCAGCGTGGATGGTATAACCCCCAACGGGAGGGGTATGGCCTCAGGGCAGCCGACGTGGATGATGGGGGTAGCAGGAACCACTCAGAGACGATGCGGTGTAGTTCAGGGTCTTTACTGGTGACAAAGATAGACCCTCCCGGAGTACTGGCTAGCGGTTGGGGCCTGGTCAGTCCTTGAGCAGATGGGATCTCCCCTGGCCAGGCGGAGTTGTAGGCCTCCCAAACTAACGATACTCTTCTGGCTACCTTGCTAGAAGCGAGTATAAGTAGCCCACGTCCCTGAGTGTACCGTGTGGTGCTCACCCGTATGGCCGGTGACTCGGGGCCTTCTAGTAGCTTCCGCTCCACGACGGCGGTGCTGGTCCCATGCGTGTGACCGTGCCTTCGGGTTTCTTGGCCAGAGGACCTGAAATCCCCTGCCTGACGGACTCTGCTGCTGGGTAGGAGTTAGTCCCCACAGCCTCGGACTCCGGGTCCGGTAAGAAATCTTCTCAGTCAGGGCGAGCTCTGCAGCTGCCAGCCCCTGACTCTTTGTAACACTGCTCCCACAGAGCTCCTGTTGTTTCTTCCTATGCTGCTTCTCTTCTCTACTTCTGGCATGGCCCAGGAGCTGGGCCCAGCCGGAGCCACAGCTCCCTGTCAGCCCTCCTGGCTGAACTCTCTCTCTGAACTCTCTAACCCTGCCTCAGCCCCAGGTTTATATAGGGGAAGTTCTTCCCCTCCCAGGACTGGGCTGGAGGTGTGGCATGCATAGGATTCCTGACCAAGAGACCTCCCACCTGCTCTCAGACATAACATTGCCGTTACTGTGGAAACCAGACCCCTGGGGTGCCACATTCCCCCCTAGTGAAATTTAGTACTCCGGGACTGAACATATTTTTAGAAAAACATAACAAGGTATAAACAATAATAATACAATAAGAAAAACACATAAAGATGGTTACGGCGTGTCCGCAACCGGGTGCAGTTTTGAAGAAAAGCAAGGTGTCCATTTCACCAAAACAGGGAGACGTAACCAGGTAGGGGTCTGTCCTGCCCCGAGTCCTTAACAGTCTTTAGTCCGTCCTGGGTTACGTTCCAACCATGTACAAAGGATTCCCGGTAAATCCACCAAAGACTCCCATAAATTACTAGAAACACATAATTATTTACAGGATATGGCCGCTCTCAGTCCTCGGCCAGGTAGGGGTGGCTGTTCTCAGTCCCCAGCCAGTTAGAGGGAAAAGGGGGTGGCTGTTCTCAGTCCCCAGCCAGGTAGGGGGTAAGGGAAACAGTTCTCTTTCTGTCCCAACGGGGACCACACTCTTAGTGGAAACAGTCCCACAACAGTCCTTATACCCGGTCGGGTAACTATTTACATCTCCTCTTTTACCGTTTACGATTAACGGTGTGCTCCACACGCTCCTTTCTCTTTCTCAGGTTCAGACCCGTCCGGGCCCTCTTGGTACTCGGGGTCTGAGTGGTACTGTTAATGACGCCCGGGGTCAGGGGGTGCGACTTTGGGCCTGGGCGCGGGCTAGTGGTGGCAGTGCCCAGGTCTGGAGGGCTCGGCTGCAGGGCTTGTTGCGGGGTCTGGAGCAGGTCTGCGTCTGCAGCGCCCGGGATCGGCGGCTCCACCGGGTGGCCCGGGAGCAGGCTGACGCTGGCAGCGTCCGGGACAGGGAGACTCCTCTTACCTGCTCCCGCGACCGCTCCTGCGTCACGCGTCTTCTCCTGGTGCTGGTCGGGGCCCGCGACGGCTGGGGCGCTGCCGATGCTGGGCAGCTTAGTCTGCTGCCGGTCTGCCATCTTGCTGTCCGTTCCTGGTGTTCTCCTCCCCCCTGGTGGACCGTGGCCTACCTGGCGATGATCCTCTTCCGTAGGCCGCGGCTCCGCAGTTGATCATCAGGGTCGAGGACCTTCCGTCGCGCTCCAGTGACGTCGGCGTCTGCTGGGCTCCTTCCAGGACCTTACGCAACGTCCGGACGTGAGGCGGGGCTTCAGTTCTCGCGCGCTTTCGGAGTCCACGCCCCTCTTCTTCCCGCGCGGCGTCCTCAAGATGGCGCCCAATGGCGGGAAAACTCCACAGATGGCGGGAAGAAGGCTGAAGATGGCGCCGGATGGCGGGAAAACTTCACGGATGGTAAGTTTTAAAAGTCTCTTTTTCAGGCACGCAGTACCCGGTGGTTGCGGGCATGAAATCCTGCCGACTACGCCAAAAGTTGACGCGCCCCTGGGCCTGTGTCGCGCTGCGTTGCGCACGCGGGAGCTTACCCGGAGCCAGACCTCTTGAGGGTTGTAGTCTCGTGGCGGTGATCCGGTCCGTGCCCAGGGAGTCAGACTAAGTGGCGCTGTATCAGCGATAGATGATGGACGACTACGCCACCCATTGAATGCAGCTATGGAGCTGCCGCTGCAGGGCAGACCGCTGAGGCCGGTGGAAGGATGGTGCAGCGTGGATGGTATAACCCCCAACGGGAGGGGTATGGCCTCAGGGCAGCCGACGTGGATGATGGGGGTAGCAGGAACCACTCAGAGACGATGCGGTGTAGTTCAGGGTCTTTACTGGTGACAAAGATAGACCCTCCCGGAGTACTGGCTAGCGGTTGGGGCCTGGTCAGTCCTTGAGCAGATGGGATCTCCCCTGGCCAGGCGGAGTTGTAGGCCTCCCAAACTAACGATACTCTTCTGGCTACCTTGCTAGAAGCGAGTATAAGTAGCCCACGTCCCTGAGTGTACCGTGTGGTGCTCACCCGTATGGCCGGTGACTCGGGGCCTTCTAGTAGCTTCCGCTCCACGACGGCGGTGCTGGTCCCATGCGTGTGACCGTGCCTTCGGGTTTCTTGGCCAGAGGACCTGAAATCCCCTGCCTGACGGACTCTGCTGCTGGGTAGGAGTTAGTCCCCACAGCCTCGGACTCCGGGTCCGGTAAGAAATCTTCTCAGTCAGGGCGAGCTCTGCAGCTGCCAGCCCCTGACTCTTTGTAACACTGCTCCCACAGAGCTCCTGTTGTTTCTTCCTATGCTGCTTCTCTTCTCTACTTCTGGCATGGCCCAGGAGCTGGGCCCAGCCGGAGCCACAGCTCCCTGTCAGCCCTCCTGGCTGAACTCTCCCTCTGAACTCTCTAACCCTGCCTCAGCCCCAGGTTTATATAGGGGAAGTTCTTCCCCTCCCAGGACTGGGCAGGAGGTGTGGCATGCATAGGATTCCTGACCAAGAGACCTCCCACCTGCTCTCAGACATAACATTGCCGTTACTGTGGAAACCAGACCCCTGGGGTGCCACATATATGCTGCTAGTTCGAAAATCTTACCCACACATCCCTTTATAAAGGGAAATTCGACATAATACCTCTGTTAGCATTCGCCATATACTGCTGACATAAGCAGCACCCCAGTAGGTGGGCGGAACACCTGGGTACAAAATCTGTGTCTGAGGGTGAAACCACTGGCACTTCCCCTGTGTTATGTCCTTCCCAATCTGCTGTCTAGGAAGCAGGCGCTGATGCCTCTTGCCCACAGCCTGCAGTTGCACATACAGTAAGAACATTCAGTTAGCAACCATGTCCACTTTTTGGTCCTAGCACAGTGTTCAGTTTTCTCTTTTCAGCATATATTTCTCTTCCCAAATTGTTAGTCAGATAGGGCATACATATTCGTTAGCACTTTACATTGTCCGGTGCTGAACAAAGACCATTCCTGGCTTTTCACATTTTGGTAAAAAAAAAATGGTTGTGGGGTATTGGCCAGTTTCTGTACATTTTAAGCAGGTCTAAGTGACTGGGTTAATACGCTCCACAGACCTATTCAGGCCGCAGCCTTACACATATTGGAACATGGTCATTGCCACGCAAAGGCCTTTACCTGAGCTCTGTAGCACTGCCTGTCACCTGAGTAATACACTCCACAGACCTCGTCACTCTTCGGGACATATCCTGTAATTACTTCGTTGTTTCTCAAAACCATGCAAAAGATGCATTCTGCCTGGTTGGGTAGTTTCCAGAAGAAGTGCAGATTGCTTGTGCAGATTGTGCAGGCTTGTGCAGATTGGTCAATGGCACTCCTGTCTCTTTCCGTTGAGGAGGCTGCTTAAAAGTAAAATGAGGCTTTGACATGTTCCTGATATGGTTTTCAGGCCTGACTGACTGACCACAACAAAGGCCCTCACTTGCATACACTGTATTCAGAATTTAATTCAAATGCTTTTGGTGTCTGGTAGAGTCCAATTTACGGACATTGATCATACAGCTCCCCCAAATCCTGTATTATATTCACCTTACAGTGGCTTCACCCGATATGACAGTGGCTCCATTGGGAACCGGTGACCAACATGAACTGTGGAGCTCACAAAACTCAGGTTTCATGGCACCTGCTGGCCCTCTGAAAATGTGAAATGAGTGCTATATAATGACATAGCGCTGGACGTGGTGGTGGTGGGCAAAACCCAAAATTGAAATGGGTATGTTTTAGCTGGCATAGTAAAGTGCTGGGAAATATGTATTCCACTATCTAGCTAACAATTTTGAATGAGGGAGGGGCCTCCCAAATGTAGGAGAGAGAGCTCTCCCAAATGTGTGATACAGGGCCACCTTAGGGCTTTTCCCAAACTCAGATTTCACGGCACCTGCTGTCCCTTTGAAAATGTAAAGCGAGGGCCGCATAATGACATGGCGGTGGACGTGGTGGTGGTGGCGGGCGAAGCCCAAAATTTATATGGGCATGTTTTATCTAGCATTGTAAAGTGCTGGGGAATATGTATTCCACTATCTAGCTAACAATTTTGATTGAGGGAGGGTCCTCCCAAATGTAGGAGTGAGAGCCCTCACAAATGTAAAACGAAAATCTAAAGCCAAAACACTACGTGTGATCATATGCTAAAGAGAAGGTATAATTTTTTTCATTTTATTATTATTTTTTTATTTTGCGTTGTATACAAGTAATTATGAAGGAAAAAATGTTTCTTAGCATTTTTCCCTTTAAAAAGAATTTAGGTTTGGTTTGGTAGGTCTTCTTATAAATCCGTAAAACCGGTGCAGTAGTCTGACAACATTATTCCCAGATACCATTTGTGAGTCAGATAGGCATGCAGGCATGCTGCACCCATTTCCCATTCAGTTTTAGCAATTTCCCATCCATTTCAGCTTTTTTCTCAGGCCTCCAGACCTGTTTGTTGGGTGCAGCAGAAAAATATTCGGCTTTCCCATTGACTTGCATTGGATTCGTTATTCGGTGCGAATACCCAAATATTAGAAATTATTCGGACCGATTTTCCCAAATCCAAATATTTCACAATTCGATCATCACTAGTTATAATGCCCCCGGCAGCACTAAAAACCAGCTCTGACAAAACGCTAGCAGCAGGGCAGGCCAGGACCTCCAAAGCGTAGAGAGCAGTTCATGCCATGTGTCCAGCTTGGATACCCAATAGTTATAAGGCACAGAGGAATCACGGATTACGTTGGTATGGTTGGCAAGGTACTCCTTCAGCATCTTCCAAAACTTTTTCCATCTTGTCAGAGTACCCAGCGCATCAGGGCCTGGGCGCTGGAAGGATCTGAGAAAACTGTCCCAGACCTTTGACAGTGTTCCCCTGCCTCTGCTGCATCGTATTTGTGTCTCCGTCGCTTGTACTCCTTGGTTGTCCAACAAACTGTGACCTCTGCCGCCAGCGTTTTCAGATGGGAATTTTTTTAATAATTCTACAAGGGACTTCTGGTACTGCAACATTTTATTAGACCTCTCCGCCACGGGAAAGAGAGATAGAAAGTTCTCCTCATGTAGCGTGGGTCTAAAAGTGTGACCAACCAGTAATTAGTGTTGCCCAAAATGCATACAACGCGAGGGTGACGGGAAAGGCAGCGGAACATAAAGTCAGCCATGTGTGCCAGACTGCCAACAGGAAAGACTTCCCTGTCCTGACCAAGAGGATGACTATCCATGCTCTCCTCATCCTCCTCCTGGTCCTTCTCATCAGTCTCCCTCTCCTCAGGCCATCCACCCTGAATAGACTGCATGACTGTTGTGTGGGTAGTACCGTCTGTAGTGCAAGAAAACAGCTCCTGTTCCTTATCTTCCTCCTCCTCTTCCTCCTCCTCTTCCTCCTCCTTCTCATTATCACTAGTGTTGAGCCACCCCCGTAGTGTTCGAGTTCGGTTCGGTTCGTCGAACACCCGTGTGTTCGCCGAACTGTTCGTCGAACTGTTCGTCGAACACCTTCGAACACCGTTAAAACCAATGGCAGGCAAACAAAAACACATAGAAACACATAGAAAACACCTTCAAAGGTGTCCAAAAGCTGACAAACTGCTCAGAAGACATAACTAACACATGGAAAAGTGACAAGTACATATAGTCATGCGAAAATAAAAGAGGTGGAGGAGTAAAAGGAGGGGGAGACACAGATATAGGCATGTCATGCCCTTCTAAAATCCAAAAAGTGAGAAGCCGACACGGCCAGTCCGCTCCTGCCCGTGACACCTCCGTGTCGCCGGGTTTGTGCCAGAGCCGCGGTGAACCCTGATGGCCAGCCCCCCTCTCCCAATACTGGTGCCTGTCCGCTGGTGGGTCGAGCGAGCCCCCCTGTGGTGGAGGCAGCTCTAAGCTTTTTAATTTAAATTGTCTCTCTAATTTGAATGAATACACTTTAAATCCATTTACAAGGATCTATTGGAGGGCAAGTCTCATGCCAGCAGCCGCGTAATTCCAGCTCCAGTAGCGTCCACTAAAGCTGCTGCAGTTAAAAAGCTTTTATAAGGATCGAGCTCGGCTGTCCACCGCAAGGCATCCTACTGCCAGTCCCAGCCCCTATGCCTTGGAGTGCCTCCTGATGCTCTTCACTGAGTATCCCGTGGTCCCGAAGCATTTCCTTTGAAAAAATGAAGTGTCCAAACTACAGGTGGTGTAGCTTGCTTAACAGCCGGGATAATCCGCTGACTAGCAGACCCTGCTACTAGGCACAAAGTATTTCCTGGGCTAGATGCAGTTAAAAATTTGTAATTAGATACTCTCGTTGGATGCTGAGAAAGCATTCCATAGAGTCTCCTGGCACGCCATATATGATTCTCTTAAAAAGCTTGGGGTAGGGGTCTAGGGGACCCTTTTATAGCCAAAATCACGGCCCTGTATCGCAATACGTCACCTAGGCTGAAGATAAATGGAACTGTAGCACCCTGAGGGCTCGGTTGTTACAGAGGTATTGCACCTCACCCAGAGGTGTGATATCTCACTCTCAGGTAAGGATGTAGTGTGGATCAGGACCCGACACCTGCATGCATTACACCACATTGCCGTGGGGCAGGGCGACCAATATGCCCCTGAGATGGGCACGACAGTCCCTGTCCCTGGCTGGAGTGGGGGGAGGGAACACTGAGGAAGGGGAACCCTGTAGTGCAGGAGCAGGGAGGAAGCAGTTCCTGGGTGCATTGAGAAGGGAGTATAAAAGGTGGGCACCATCTTAGTTCAGTGCAGAGAAGTCTGAGCAGAAGTGGCAGGGAGCAGGGGCTCTGCATGAGCTCTGCTCCGGAGGCGGGCCTAGTAACAGAGGCCCAGGCCTGGAAGAGGGAGAAGGAAGGAAGAGGAGTGGAGAAGGCTCCAGGAACGAGGAACGAAGGGATCTCAGGGGTGCGGACGGGCGAGTCGCCACCGCACGCCAGAATCCACCTGCGTGGAGGGGTCAGGCCAAAGGGGGAGACCGGTCCCCGAAACTAGTGGAGGCAGGAAACGACCCTCAGCTAGAAACAGGAGGCTGTGACATTTTATGTGGCGCAGCCCCTCGCTACACGCGCTAGGAAGGCACCACATAGGGTCAGGGAAACTGGCGCCAAGTTTACCAAGAGGAGGCCCGAGGCAGCCGGACAGAAGGGTTGGTAAGAAAGGCCAGACAAAGGACACACAAAGGGGGTCCTGTGAAGCGCTCCAAAGTTATCTGGGAGTTGTCTGAGCCCCTCACCTGGTGAGCACAGTACGACGTGGGCAGCCGTTACCTGCAGACGTGGTCTGGATAATAAGAACTGTGAGTAAAGGCCCTGGACTGCATCACTGACTCCGTGTCATTACTGCTGCTGCCCTGCACCATCACCCCCATCCTCCGCATACACTGCCCTGAGGCTATACTCCTCCCGTGGGGAGTTATGCTACGCTCTGCTGCACCCACAACACCAGCCTCAGCGGTCTGCCCTGGAGCGGCGGTTCACTCTGACCGCAATCCACGGGTGGCGTAGTCGGACATTTAAACATCAAAACCACATAAATAGTTCCGCCACTGGTTTGACCGCCCTGAGCCACGGAACCGGGTTGCCGCCACGGAGACTACAACCACCAGCATCCACCAAAAAGGGTCCGGCTCCAGGTGTCCCAAGGCCCAGGGGGCGCGTCAGAACATTTTCATCACCTTTCACAATCACCAATGGGACAAGGCAGGGATGTTCTCTGTCCCCTCTCTTATACATCCTAGTGACGGAGCACCTGCTCTCATCAATTCGCCATAACCCCAATATTAGGTGGATTGAGGTGGGAGGCACCGAGTACAAGTGCTCTCTATTTGCTGATGATGTCCTAGTATATATCACTTAATCACATATATCCATCCATGCTGTTATGGCTGAAATAGATCACTTTGTTACATGGTCAAATTTTAAAATCAATGCAGCGAAGTCTGAGGCCCTCGATGTCTCCCTCCCCAAATCCATATAGGATTCCATCCAGTCCAACTTTCCCTTTGCCTGGCCCTCACAGGGTATCAAATACTTAGGAATTCCTATTCATAGAGACCTCTCCCATCTATGTTATCTTAATTTTGGGCCCTTTATTGAACAACTCCATACAGACCACGGTTGGCAAGTTAGAACTGTAAGATTCACTACGTGAACCACTGGTGTTTTGTGGAAAAGCACATGTACACTGTGTTCCAAATTATTATGCAAAAAGTGTTTAGGAGTGATAAGGGAAGAATTTGTTTGTTTGTCAGTTAAACTCATTGATGGTGATGTGTGTCAGGGCTCTTTATATCACTGTAAGCAATTGCAGACACCTGTGCTAATTAGTTTGGCAGGTGTGTCCAATGAAAGGCAAGACTACTTAAGAAGGCTCTCTCACATTATTAAGCAGCCTACATTTTCTGCCAAAATGGGAAAGAAAAAGGATGTGTCGGCTGCTGAGAAGCAACAAATTGTGGAGTGTTTAGGTCAAGGCATGACTACAATCAACATTGTGCGATGATCAGGATGAAGTGTCTTGGCAATCAAGAAGTATGTAGCTGATTCACAGTACACACGTGTGCGTGCTGATAAGGGCAAATGGAGGACTCTTTCCTACAGGCAATTACGTCAGGTTGAAAGAGCAGCGGCAAAAAAGCCTTGTCATAGCAGCAGACAAGTTTTTGAAGCTGCTTGTGCCTCCAACGTCCCCCGAACAACAAGATGCAGGGTCCTTCAGAGGTTTGCAGCTGTGCATACGCCATCCTGTCGACCTCCTCTATCCACTTCACACAAGCAGAAACGGCTCCAGTGGGCCAAACATTACATGAAGACTGATTTCAAAACTGTTTTGTTCACGGATGAGTGCCGTGCAGCGCTCGATGGTCCAGATGAATGGAGTGGAGGATGGCTGGTTGATGGACACCCCACGCAAACACGGCTACAGCGCCAACAAGGAGGAGGTGGAGTAATGTTTTGGGCTGGAATCATGGGGAGAGAGATTGTCGGCCCCTTTAGGATCCCTGAAGGCGCTAAAGATGAACTCCATAATGTATGTGGATTTTCTCAAACAGCACTTCCTGCCATGGTTCAAGAAGAAAAACCGTGTATTTCACAGCAAGATCATTTTTCTGCATGATAATGCACCATCTCATGCTGCACATAAAACATCTGCATCTCTGGCTGATATGGGCATAAAAGGGGACAAACTTATGGTGTGACCCCCATGCTCCCCTGACCTCTACCCCATTCAGAACCTTTGGAGCATCATTAAAAGGAGTGTCTATGATGGCGGGAGGCAGTTCACATCTAAGCAACAGCTCTGGGAGGGTATTCTGTCCTCATGCAAAACAATTGAAGCAGAAACCATCCAAAACCTGACAAATTCAATGGACGAGAGAGTTCAGAAGCTCCTTTCGAACAAGGGGTCCTATGTGAAAATGTAACATCACCTAGAATAAAGTTTTGAGTTGAAAACTGTTTGATTTCAGTTTCTAACAACCTGCTAATGCTTATAATTTCAAAAATGACCATTTTTTGGGTCTTTATTAAAATGAAAAGGTTGATCGAAAAGTTTTGGGGGATCTAAGAGTGTGGCAACCCAGTAGTCATGATTACTTTGAATTCTGACAATATGAGGGTCATGCTGCAGGTAGTGCAGCAAGAAGGCACTTATGTGTCTTGCGCATCTCGGAGCCCCAAAATTATTTTCCGGGCTAGATGCAGCTAAAAATTATTTTTAATTTTAAATCTGGTGGAGCTTATTATAGATGGCCTAATAGGATCAGTGCTGCACACTGCTACAAAGCCCAAATTATTTTCCAGTCAAGATACAGATAAACATGATTAGTAATTTGAAAGCTTAAAACGGTTGGTAGGGTGATTTTAACCAATCATCAAGCTTTTACTCTCCCCAGGATGAGCACACAGCGACCGTGCCCTCTGCAGAAGGCCATCTAGTCTGGGATAGTGGGCTAAAAATTGCTGGACAACCAGGTTCAACACGTGAGCCATACAAGGCACGTGTGTGACATTGCCCCGGCGAAGGGCCGCACCCAGGTTTGCAGCATTGTCGCACACGGCCTTCCCTGGTTTCAGGTCCAGTGGAGACAACCATTCATGAAATTGGTTCTCCAGAGCTGACCACAACTCCTCAGCTGTGTGACTCACATTTCCCAGACATTTCAATGTAAAAACCGCCTGATGACGTTGAGCCCTACTGCCAGCATAGTAAGGAGGTGTGCAGGATCCCTTCTGCGCAGTTAGAAAGCTTGTGGCATGACCAGACAGGCTTTGGGTGCAGGTGGAAGACCGAGAGGAGGTTGAGGAGGCAGAAGCAGTGGAGGAACTTTGACATAAAGAGGATTGACGCACAACTCGTGGGGACGGCAAGACTTGGACAGCAGCCCCTTGTCCTGCTGTCACCATAGTTACCCAGTGCCCAGTCAGCGACATGTAACGCCCCTGTCCATGCCTACTCGTCCAAGTGTCTGTGGTGAAATGCACCCTGTCACACACAGAGTTTCTCAAAGAAGCGGTGATGTTGTGTGCGACATGCTGGTGGAGCGCAGGCACACCTTTCTTTGAGAAGTAGTGCCGACTGGGCATCTGGTACTGGGGCACTGCGACGGACATAAGGTCTCGAAAATCCTCTGTGTCCACCAGGCGGAAAGGCAGCATTTCTGTAGCCAAGAGCTTGCAGATGGTGATATTCAACCTCTTAGCTTTCTCATGGCTAGGAGGAAATGGTCTTTTACTTGTCCACATCTGAGGGACCGAGGGCTGGCTATTGTGCTTAGACGGGGTTGATAAGGGTGTCCCCGGCAAACTGCCGGTCTGTGAGGAAGATGCAGGCGGACATGTTAGGTTGCCTTGATCCAAAGGTGGTGCTATCGATGTCGGACAGCGCTCAACACCAGCTGCTGTTACCACCTCCAAAGAAAATGATGACCTGCCAATCACGCTGGCTGTTGCGGGTAAAGAGGTGGCAGGTCTGCGCCCCAAAACAGGTGTGACTGCTGTCCCCCCAGTCACAGAGGATGAAGAGGCCGCGGATGCACAAGATATGGCAGACGGTGGTTGGCCCGGCCGGCTAGGCCGCATTGTAGCACACTGAGCTTCCCACTGCAACTTATGCTTCATGTCCATGTGCCGGTTCATGCATGAAGTACTCAAACTATGTATTTTTTGGCCTCTACTTAGCTTTTGCTGACAAATGTTACAGATAACACGAGTTGGGTCATCTTTATCGATCTGAAAAAATGCCCAGGCTATGCAAGGCTTAGCACCCATGTGACCTGAAGAGCCACCACGACTTGTGGTGAGAGGCAGAGTTGTGTTTGAGGATGCAGTTGTTGACGTGCTTCCAGTACTACGTCTCTGTCCAGGAAGGCGCAACCTGACCTCGTCGTCACTAGCATCTTCCTCCACCTCCTCTGCTGACCTCATCTCTTGGCTGACTGTGGGTTGACAGTAAGTGGGATCTCCAACCTCATCATCATCACCCTGTGTGTTATCACACCCGTCGTCCTCAGAGCCAACCTGTTCCTGCCCTGACAAAAAACTAAAGTTGTCGCTCCAATCAGGTATTTGAGTCTTATCATCGTCTTCCTCATTGTCTCCACCAACAGGAGTTACAATTTGGGAATGAGGGTCTACATTATGGTCAGAACCTTCTGCGTCTGGTCCTGGATCCGACTCATAAAGATTCTGGGCATCAGTGCAGATCATTTCCTCGTCTGGATTCACAGAAGCGCTGGAGTCGACCTCTGATTCCCAGGCTATAGTATGAGTAAACAGCTCTGCAGACTCAACCATCTGTTCTACCTCATACTCAGACGGGCAGCTGGAGATTTGGGAGCTGTGAGGAAGCAAGTGCGATTTGGGTGACACCTTTGAGGACTGGAGTATTTGTGATGTTGAAGTTGATGTGGAGGAGAGCCCACTTAAAGGAGCACTTGATATCCGTTGAAGCACCTGCTGTTTTTGTGCCTCATCTGGAATTTGTAGCGATTGGCGTGGCCGTAAGAAAGGGATCTTATCACATTGTCCGCTAAAAGAAGTAGACATTTTAGTTTGGCTGGAAGATGGTCTTTCTTCTGCAGATGTTACTGTTGCTTTAACACCTACCCCACGGACACAACCTTTTTTCCCCTTCCCAACACGCCTATTCCCCTTTCCACCAGCAGCAGGCCTTTTTCCACTCATTTTGGTGGTTAACTAATTCACAACTCTGGAGTTGTTTGCACAAAAAAACAATGGATGGTAACCGAGCAGAGCTGAGTGGCCAAACTGTGGTATTAGGCCAAAACTATTGGCTGGGTTAGATGCAGAAAAAAATTATATTCAATTTGCAACCTGATGGAGGTCAGTATAGATGGACTAATACAACAAGTCCCACACACAGCTAGAAGCCCAATATTTTCTCAGAGGTAGATGCAGAAAAAAATATATTCAGTTTGCAACCTGATGGAGGTCAGTATAGATGGACTAACACAACAAGTCCCACACACAGCTAGAAGCCCAAATATTTTTTCAGACGTACTGTAGATGCAGATAAAAATTATTTTTAATTTGCAACCTGATGGAGGTCAGTATAGATGGACTAATAGAGAAAGTCCGACACACTGCTAGAAGGCCAAATATTTTTTCAGAGCTAGATGCAGAAAAAAAATAGATTCAGTTTGCAACCTGATGGAGGTCTGTATAGATGGATTAATAGAACAAGACCCACACACAGCTAGAAGCCCAATATTTTTTCAGAGGTAGATGCAGAAAAAAATATATTCAGTTTGCAACCTGATGGAGGTCAGTATAGATGGACTAATACAACAAGTCCCACACACAGCTAGAAGCCCAATATTTTTTCAGAGGTAGATGCAGAAAAAAATATATTCAGTTTGCAACCTAATGGAGGTCAGTATAGATGGACTAATACAACAAGTCCCACACACAGCTAGAAGCCCAATATTTTTTCAGAGGTAGATGCAGAAAAAAATATATTGAGTTTGCAACCTGATGGAGGTCAGTATAGATGGACAAATACAACAAGTCCCACACACAGCTAGAAGCCCAAATATTTTTTCAGAGGTACTGTAGATGCAGATAAAAATTATTTTTAATTTGCAACCTGATGGAGGTCAGTATAGATGGACTAATAGAGAAAGTCCGACACACTACTAGAAGGCCAAATATTTTTTCAGAGCTAGATGCAGAAAAAAATTATATTCAGTTTGCAACCTGATGGAGGTCAGTATAGATGGATTAATAGAACAAGACCCACACACAGCTAGAAGCCCAATATTTTTTCAGAGGTAGATGCAGAAAAAAATATATTCAGTTTGCAACCTGATGGAGGTCAGTATAGATGGACTAATACAACAAGTCCCACACACAGCTAGAAGCCCAATATTTTTTCAGAGGTAGATGCAGAAAAAAATATATTCAGTTTGCAACCTGATGGAGGTCAGTATAGATGGACTAATACAACAAGTCCCACACACAGCTAGAAGCCCAATATTTTTTCAGAGGTAGATGCAGAAAAAAATATATTCAGTTCGCAACCTGATGGAGGTCAGTATAGATGGACTAACAGAGAAAGTCCCACACACTACTAGAAGGCCAAATATTTTTTCAGAGGTAGATGCAGAAAAAAATATATAAAGTTTGCAACCTGATGGAGGTCTGTATAGATGGATTAATAGAACAAGACCCACACACAGCTAGAAGCCCAATATTTTTTCAGAGGTACTGTAGATGCAGATAAAAATTATTTTGAATTTGCAACCTGATGGAGGTCAGTATAGATGGACTAATAGAGAAAGTCCGACACACTGCTAGAAGGCCAAATATTTTTTCAGAGGTACTGTAGATGCAGATAAAAATTATTTTTAATTTGCAACCTGATGGAGGTCAGTATAGATGGACTAATAGAGAAAGTCTGACACACTACTAGAAGGCCAAATATTTTTTCAGAGCTAGATGCAGAAAAAAATTATATTCAGTTTGCAACCTGATGGAGGTCAGTATAGATGGACTAATACAACAAGTCCCACACACAGCTAGAAGCCCAATATTTTTTCAGAGGTAGATGCAGAAAAAAATATATTCAGTTTGCAACCTGATGGAGGTCAGTATAGATGGACTAATACAACAAGTCCCACACACAGCTAGAAGCCCAAATATTTTTTCAGAGGTACTGTAGATGCAGATAAAAATTATTTTGAATTTGCAACCTGATGGAGGTCAGTATAGATGGACTAATAGAGAAAGTCCGACACACTGCTAGAAGGCCAAATATTTTTTCAGATGTACTGTAGATGCAGATAAAAATTATTTTTAATTTGCAACCTGATGGAGGTCAGTATAGATGGACTAATAGAGAAAGTCTGACACACTACTAGAAGGCCAAATATTTTTTCAGAGCTAGATGCAGAAAAAAATTATATTCAGTTTGCAACCTGATGGAGGTCAGTATAGATGGACTAATACAACAAGTCCCACACACAGCTAGAAGCCCAATATTTTTTCAGAGGTAGATGCAGAAAAAAATATATTCAGTTTGCAACCTGATGGAGGTCAGTATAGATGGACTAATACAACAAGTCCCACACACAGCTAGAAGCCCAAATATTTTTTCAGAGGTACTGTAGATGCAGATAAAAATTATTTTTAATTTGCAACCTGATGGAGGTCAGTATAGATGGACTAATAGAGAAAGTCCGACACACTACTAGAAGGCCAAATATTTTTTCAGAGCTAGATGCAGAAAAAAATTATATTCAGTTTGCAACCTGATGGAGGTCAGTATAGATGGAGTAATACAACAAGTCCCACACACAGCTAGAAGCCCAATATTTTTTCAGAGGTAGATGCAGAAAAAAATATATTCAGTTTGCAACCTGATGGAGGTCAGTATAGATGGACTAATACAACAAGTCCCACACACAGCTAGAAGCCCAATATTTTTTCAGAGGTAGATGCAGTAAAAAATATATTCAGTTTGCAACCTGATGGAGGTCAGTATAGATGGACTAATACAACAAGTCCCACACACAGCTAGAAGCCCAAATATTTTTTCAGAGGTACTGTAGATGCAGATAAAAATTAGTTTTAATTTGCAACCTGATGGAGGTCAGTATAGATGGACTAATACAACAAGTCCCACACACAGCTAGAAGCACAAATATTTTTTCAGAGGTAGATGCAGAAAAAAATATATTCAGTTTGCAACCTGATGGAGGTCAGTATAGATGGACTAATACAACAAGTCCCACACACAGCTAGAAGCCCAAATATTTTTTCAGAGGTACTGTAGATGCAGATACAAATTATTTTTAATTTGCAACCTGATGGAGGTCAGTATAGATGGACTAATAGAGAAAGTCCGACACACTGCTAGAAGGCCAAATATTTTTTCAGAGCTAGATGCAGAAAAAAATTATATTCAGTTTGCAACCTGATGGAGGTCAGTATAGATGGATTAATAGAACAAGACCCACACACAGCTAGAAGCCCAATATTTTTTCAGAGGTAGATGCAGAAAAAAATATATTCAGTTTGCAACCTGATGGAGGTCAGTATAGATGGACTAATACAACAAGTCCCACACACAGCTAGAAGCCCAAATATTTTTTCAGAGGTACTGTAGATGCAGATAAAAATTATTTTTAATTTGCAACCTGATGGAGGTCAGTATAGATGGACTAATACAACAAGTCCCGCACACAGCTAGAAGCCCAAATATTTTTTCAGAGGTACTGTAGATGCAGATACAAATTATTTTTAATTTGCAACTTGATGGAGGTCAGTATAGATGGACTAATACAACAAGTCCCACACACAGCTAGAAGCCCAAATATTTTTTCAGAGGTAGATGCAGAAAAAAATATATTCAGTTTGCAACCTGATGGAGGTCAGTATAGATAGACTAATACAACAAGTCCCACACACAGCTAGAAGCCCAAATATTTTTTCAGAGGTACTGTAGATGCAGATACAAATTATTTTTAATTTGCAACCTGATGGAGGTCAGTATAGATGGACTAATACAACAAGTCCCACACACAGCTAGAAGCCCAAATATTTTTTCAGAGGTAGATGCAGAAAAAAATATATTCAGTTTGCAACCTGATGGAGGTCAGTATAGATGGACTAATACAACAAGTCCCACACACAGCTAGAAGCCCAAATATTTTTTCAGAGGTACTGTAGATGCAGATACAAATTATTTTTAATTTGCAACCTGATGGAGGTCAGTATAGATGGACTAATACAACGAGTCCCACACACAGCTAGAAGCCCAAATATTTTTTCAGAGGTAGATGCAGAAAAAAATATATTCAGTTTGCAACCTGATGGAGGTCAGTATAGATGGACTAATACAACAAGTCCCACACACAGCTAGAAGCCCAAATATTTTTTCAGAGGTACTTTAGATGCAGATACAAATTCTTTTTAATTTGCAACCTGATGGAGGTCAGTATAGATGGACTAATAGAGAAAGTCCGACACACTGCTAGAAGGCCAAATATTTTTTCAGAGCTAGATGCAGAAAAAAATGATATTCAGTTTGCAACCTGATGGAGGTCAGTATAGATGGATTAATAGAACAAGACCCACACACAGCTAGAAGCCCAAATATTTTTTCAGAGGTAGATGCAGAAAAAAATATATTCAGTTTGCAACCTGATGGAGGTCAGTATAGATGGACTAATACAACAAGTCCCACACACAGCTAGAAGCCCAAATATTTTTTCAGAGGTACTGTAGATGCAGATAAAAATTAGTTTTAATTTGCAACCTGATGGAGGTCAGTATAGATGGACTAATACAACAAGTCCCACACACAGCTAGAAGCCCAAATATTTTTTCAGAGGTACTGTAGATGCAGATACAAATTATTTTTAATTTGCAACCTGATGGAGGTCAGTATAGATGGACTAATACAACAAGTCCCACACACAGCTAGAAGCCCAAATATTTTTTCAGAGGTACTGTAGATGCAGATACAAATTATTTTTAATTTGCAACCTGATGGAGGTCAGTATAGATGGACTAATACAACAAGTCTCACACACAGCTAGAAGCCCAAATATTTTTTCAGAGGTAGATGCAGAAAAAAATATATTCAGTTTGCAACCTGATGGAGGTCAGTATAGATGGACTAATACAACAAGTCCCACACACAGCTAGAAGCCCAAATATTTTTTCAGAGGTACTGTAGATGCAGATACAAATTATTTTTAATTTGCAACCTGATGGAGGTCAGTATAGATGGACTAATACAACAAGTCCCACACACAGCTAGAAGCCCAAATATTTTTTCAGAGGTAGATGCAGAAAAAAATATATTCAGTTTGCAACCTGATGGAGGTCAGTATAGATGGACTAATACAACAAGTCCCACACACAGCTAGAAGCCCAAATATTTTTTCAGAGGTACTGTAGATGCAGATACAAATTATTTTTAATTTGCAACCTGATGGAGGTCAGTATAGATGGACTAATAGAGAAAGTCCGACACACTGCTAGAAGGCCAAATATTTTTTCAGAGCTAGATGCAGAAAAAAATTATATTCAGTTTGCAACCTGATGGAGGTCAGTATAGATGGATTAATAGAACAAGACCCACACACAGCTAGAAGCCCAAATATTTTTTCAGAGGTAGATGCAGAAAAAAATATATTCAGTTTGCAACCTGATGGAGGTCAGTATAGATGGACTAATACAACAAGTCCCACACACAGCTAGAAGCCCAATATTTTTTCAGAGGTAGATGCAGAAAAAAATATATTCAGTTTGCAACCTGATGGAGGTCAGTATAGATGGACTAATACAACAAGTCCCACACACAGCTAGAAGCCCAATATTTTTTCAGAGGTAGATGCAGAAAAAAATATATTCAGTTCGCAACCTGATGGAGGTCAGTATAGATGGACTAACAGAGAAAGTCCCACACACTACTAGAAGGCCAAATATTTTTTCAGAGGTAGATGCAGAAAAAAATATATAAAGTTTGCAACCTGATGGAGGTCTGTATAGATGGATTAATAGAACAAGACCCACACACAGCTAGAAGCCCAATATTTTTTCAGAGGTACTGTAGATGCAGATAAAAATTATTTTGAATTTGCAACCTGATGGAGGTCAGTATAGATGGACTAATAGAGAAAGTCCGATACACTGCTAGAAGGCCAAATATTTTTTCAGAGGTACTGTAGATGCAGATAAAAATTATTTTTAATTTGCAACCTGATGGAGGTCAGTATAGATGGACTAATAGAGAAAGTCTGACACACTACTAGAAGGCCAAATATTTTTTCAGAGCTAGATGCAGAAAAAAATTATATTCAGTTTGCAACCTGATGGAGGTCAGTATAGATGGACTAATACAACAAGTCCCACACACAGCTAGAAGCCCAATATTTTTTCAGAGGTAGATGCAGAAAAAAATATATTCAGTTTGCAACCTGATGGAGGTCAGTATAGATGGACTAATACAACAAGTCCCACACACAGCTAGAAGCCCAAATATTTTTTCAGAGGTACTGTAGATGCAGATAAAAATTATTTTGAATTTGCAACCTGATGGAGGTCAGTATAGATGGACTAATAGAGAAAGTCCGACACACTGCTAGAAGGCCAAATATTTTTTCAGATGTACTGTAGATGCAGATAAAAATTATTTTTAATTTGCAACCTGATGGAGGTCAGTATAGATGGACTAATAGAGAAAGTCCGACACACTACTAGAAGGCCAAATATTTTTTCAGAGCTAGATGCAGAAAAAAATTATATTCAGTTTGCAACCTGATGGAGGTCAGTATAGATGGAGTAATACAACAAGTCCCACACACAGCTAGAAGCCCAATATTTTTTCAGAGGTAGATGCAGAAAAAAATATATTCAGTTTGCAACCTGATGGAGGTCAGTATAGATGGACTAATACAACAAGTCCCACACACAGCTAGAAGCCCAATATTTTTTCAGAGGTAGATGCAGTAAAAAATATATTCAGTTTGCAACCTGATGGAGGTCAGTATAGATGGACTAATACAACAAGTCCCACACACAGCTAGAAGCCCAAATATTTTTTCAGAGGTACTGTAGATGCAGATAAAAATTAGTTTTAATTTGCAACCTGATGGAGGTCAGTATAGATGGACTAATACAACAAGTCCCACACACAGCTAGAAGCACAAATATTTTTTCAGAGGTAGATGCAGAAAAAAATATATTCAGTTTGCAACCTGATGGAGGTCAGTATAGATGGACTAATACAACAAGTCCCACACACAGCTAGAAGCCCAAATATTTTTTCAGAGGTACTGTAGATGCAGATACAAATTATTTTTAATTTGCAACCTGATGGAGGTCAGTATAGATGGACTAATAGAGAAAGTCCGACACACTGCTAGAAGGCCAAATATTTTTTCAGAGCTAGATGCAGAAAAAAATTATATTCAGTTTGCAACCTGATGGAGGTCAGTATAGATGGATTAATAGAACAAGACCCACACACAGCTAGAAGCCCAATATTTTTTCAGAGGTAGATGCAGAAAAAAATATATTCAGTTTGCAACCTGATGGAGGTCAGTATAGATGGACTAATACAACAAGTCCCACACACAGCTAGAAGCCCAAATATTTTTTCAGAGGTACTGTAGATGCAGATAAAAATTATTTTTAATTTGCAACCTGATGGAGGTCAGTATAGATGGACTAATACAACAAGTCCCGCACACAGCTAGAAGCCCAAATATTTTTTCAGAGGTACTGTAGATGCAGATACAAATTATTTTTAATTTGCAACTTGATGGAGGTCAGTATAGATGGACTAATACAACAAGTCCCACACACAGCTAGAAGCCCAAATATTTTTTCAGAGGTAGATGCAGAAAAAAATATATTCAGTTTGCAACCTGATGGAGGTCAGTATAGATAGACTAATACAACAAGTCCCACACACA
Organism: Phyllobates terribilis; assembly: GCF_046119375.1. Lineage (NCBI taxonomy): Eukaryota > Metazoa > Chordata > Amphibia > Anura > Dendrobatidae > Phyllobates > Phyllobates terribilis. The sequence continues at coordinate 797,919,085 of NW_027362761.1, forward strand.
GCTAGAAGCCCAAATATTTTTTCAGAGGTACTGTAGATGCAGATACAAATTATTTTTAATTTGCAACCTGATGGAGGTCAGTATAGATGGACTAATACAACAAGTCCCACACACAGCTAGAAGCCTAAATATTTTTTCAGAGGTACTGTAGATGCAGATACAAATTATTTTTAATTTGCAACCTGATGGAGGTCAGTATAGATGGACTAATAGAGAAAGTCCGACACACTGCTAGAAGGCCAAATATTTTTTCAGAGCTAGATGCAGAAAAAAATTATATTCAGTTTGCAACCTGATGGAGGTCAGTATAGATGGATTAATAGAACAAGACCCACACACAGCTAGAAGCCCAAATATTTTTTCAGAGGTAGATGCAGAAAAAAATATATTCAGTTTGCAACCTGATGGAGGTCAGTATAGATGGACTAATACAACAAGTCCCACACACAGCTAGAAGCCCAAATATTTTTTCAGAGGTACTGTAGATGCAGATAAAAATTAGTTTTAATTTGCAACCTGATGGAGGTCAGTATAGATGGACTAATACAACAAGTCCCACACACAGCTAGAAGCCCAAATATTTTTTCAGAGGTACTGTAGATGCAGATACAAATTATTTTTAATTTGCAACCTGATGGAGGTCAGTATAGATGGACTAATACAACAAGTCCCACACACAGCTAGAAGCCCAAATATTTTTTCAGAGGTACTGTAGATGCAGATACAAATTATTTTTAATTTGCAACCTGATGGAGGTCAGTATAGATGGACTAATACAACAAGTCCCACACACAGCTAGAAGCCCAAATATTTTTTCAGAGGTAGATGCAGAAAAAAATATATTCAGTTTGCAACCTGATGGAGGTCAGTATAGATGGACTAATACAACAAGTCCCACACACAGCTAGAAGCCCAAATATTTTTTCAGAGGTACTGTAGATGCAGATACAAATTATTTTTAATTTGCAACCTGATGGAGGTCAGTATAGATGGACTAATAGAGAAAGTCCGACACACTGCTAGAAGGCCAAATATTTTTTCAGAGCTAGATGCAGAAAAAAATTATATTCAGTTTGCAACCTGATGGAGGTCAGTATACATGGATTAATAGAACAAGACCCACACACAGCTAGAAGCCCAAATATTTTTTCAGAGGTAGATGCAGAAAAAAATATATTCAGTTTGCAACCTGATGGAGGTCAGTATAGATGGACTAATACAACAAGTCCCACACACAGCTAGAAGCCCAAATATTTTTTCAGAGGTACTGTAGATGCAGATAAAAATTAGTTTTAATTTGCAACCTGATGGAGGTCAGTATAGATGGACTAATAGAATGATGCTATGCCCAAAAGATTTTACTTCACTAGGTGCAGTAAAAAAATTGGTATTCTATACACAGGTGGTATATCTTGCAGCACAGATAGGCTACTCCACTGACTAACATACTCTGCAATAGGCCAAAAAGGATTAGCTTTGCTAGATTCAGCCAAATGCTGTGAAAAAAACTTGCACAGCACTGGCACAGACCTGCCTGGCAAAAACTGATAGGAACTGATGTAACCTAGTCCTGAAAAGGACTCCAATTACAATTAGTCTTTACTCCCACAACCTATCTATTTAAGAGCACAGACCTCCCTGATAAAAGTCGTAGGAAATGCTGTAACCTAGTCCTTAAAAGGACTGCAATCACAACTATTCCCTACTCCCAAGCTATCTGTATATTTGTGCGAAAATTGGCTTGAAATTAACAAGGTATAGCGCACACAGCAACAGCGGTGCCGTCTAACACGCAGCTGCAGCAGTGAGAAAATGGTGGCGACGGGGAAAATGGCTTGGTCTTATAGGGCAAGGACATGTGACATACACTGCCAATGACACATGCCCTTGCTTGTGTGAAAAAAAGCACTTCGCTCCGTGTGTGCGCTGCTGATAGGCTGACAGATTGCACCTCCCCACTGCAAATGCGGGAAAGAGAAAAAAAAATGGCTTGGTCTTATAGGGCAAGGACATGTGACATACACTGCCAATGACACATGCCCTTGCTTGTGTGAAAAAAAGCACTTCGCTCCGTGTGTGCGCTGCTGATAGGCTGACAGATTGCACCTCCCCACTGCAAATGCGGGAAAGAGAAAAAAAAATGGAGATCTTCATTGTTCCTGCAGAGATCCATCCCCTGCCCCTCCCCCCACCCCGCTGTACACTCAAACTGCGTATTAACATTAATTTTCATCATTACTGAGAAAAAATCCAGTTATGATTTTGGTGCACGAACAGTTATCGAACATAACCTCGAACAGCCGAATTTTTATCAAATTGTTCGTGTTCGCCGAACGGCTCGAACACCGCCCAAAACAGCTCGAATTTGAGATTGGCGAACAGTTCGAGTAGAACAACGCTCATCTCTAATTATCACCCAATCCATGTTGAGATGAGATGAGGCTGGGCTGTGTGGCATCACTCTGTATAATTCCTTGCTCCATCTCATCCTGCTCCACCTGCAATGACTCATCTTTAATTGTGAGCAGCGAGCATTTCATTAGACAGAGAATGAGGATTTTAATGCTAATTATGGTGTCATCACCGCTCACCATCTTGGTGGAGTCCTCAAAAGTTTTGAAGGACGGCACAGATGTCAGACATCCATGCCCACTCATCAGCTCTTATGTGCCGAGGCTGATCTGAATACCGATGGGTATGTTGCAGCTGGTGCTCAAAAACTGCCCTCTGCTGCTCACAAATCCTTCCCAACATATGCAACATTGAGTTCCAATGCGTGGTGACATCGCACACCAGTCGGTGAGCTGGAAGCTGCAAACGCTGCTGAAGCACGGCGAGGGCGGCAGAAGGGGTAGGTGACTTTCTGAAATGGACACACACTCTGTGTACTTTGACAAGCAGCTCAGGCAAATCCAGGTAGGTTTTGAGAAACCGTTTAACCACTAGGTTGAGCACATGGGCCAGGCATGGTACGTGTGCAAGGTTGTCAAGCCTCAGAGCTGCCACCAGGTTCTAGCCATTGTCACACATGACCATGCCTAGCTGTAGGTTCAGCGGTATCAGCCACAGATCTGCCTGCTCTGTTACAGCTGTCAACAACTCTGCAGTGATGTGTGGTTTGTCACTTAAGCACATTAGCTTCAGCACAGCCTGTTGCCACTTGGCCAAGGCAGTGCTGCAGTACTTCCAGCTTCCGACTGTGTGGTCATTTCGGAGATGAAGCTGAAGAGGAGGAGGTGCAGGAGTTGTAGAATGTTGGGGCAACCCTGATTGACCTAGGGCCTGCAATCCTCGCCATCGGGAGGACGTGTTTGTCCCAGGGTCCCACTTGGTCCCAGCTTCCACTATATTAATCCAGTGTGCCATCAGTGAGATGTACCGTCCCTGGCCACAAGCACTAGTCCACGTGTCCATGGCTAGGTGGACCTTCCCAGTAACTGCATTGGTGAAGGCATGGCTAATGTTCTGGAACACATGCTTGTGTAAGGCGAGGACGGCACACCAGGAGAAATAGTGGCGGCTGGGGACCAAGGGCCGAGGGACAGCCAGCACCATCAGGTTGCGGAAAGATTCTGTCTCCACGAGCCTAAAAGGCAACATTTCAAGTGCAAACATTCGAGAAATGTGACAGTTTAGTATTGTGGCCTGTGGGGCGTTGGCTGCATATTTGTGCTTGCGTTCAAAGGACTGGGGTAGGGACAACTGAACGCTGAGCTGGGACAAGGACGTGGACATGGTTGCTGATGGTGGTGGTTGCAAGTGTGCAACAACAGGTGCAGGGCGGGAGGCATCTTAGCCTGCACCATGGAAAGGGGATTGGCGTGCAGCGGAACAGGCAGTGGTGTCACCTGCAGACACTGTTTCTGGACCCTGGCATTCAGCCCAACTAGTCGGGTGCTTTGCTGTCATGTAACTGAACATGCTGGTGGTGGTCAGGCTGGTAGTTTTGCTGCCTCTGCTAATACTGGCATGGCAGATGTTGCAAATGGCCTTTTTGGAGTTAACTTGATAGTTTTTAAAAAAGAGCCAGACTCGTGCATGTCACCTTGCCAGGTTGGGTCAGTGGCTTCATCGTCCACCACCTCGTCTTCCACGTACTCAACCTGGGCTTTCTCCTGACTTGCTGCAATTGTGTCTCATAATCATCATCCACCTCTTGCGACAGTAATTGCACTTTCATCCTTTCACCTTTGTGTGACCATGGCTGCTCCAATATTTGGCGATTGCTACATGCCATCTCCTCTTGCCCCGCTTGAAGCGGGCCGGGTGAGAGGCCCGAATCTATACATGGAAAAGGGAACAGCTCTTTGGAGCAGCAACAATGGTGTATTATATTGTTTTTCAAGCAAATCATCAGGATTAAGAGCATTAGTCCTGATATCTAGGGCTATGGATATCAGTAACGGAAGCAGACAGAACATGCAATGGACCCTATTCTGTTGTATACACTCTCCACAAACTATGCCTGCCTAACTCCTGCTATCACCAGGATTGATATGCATCTAAATTAGTCCTTAGAAGGACTGTTAGTGTAGATGCATATTGCTGTGGAATACCTCACTAAATAAACCGCCAATTCTCTGCCTCATTCAGCTGCAGCTCTCCCGACTCGCCTGTCTGAAGGTTAGACTGTGATGAACATAGGGTCTTATATAGACCCAATGATGCTAAGCCGCCATCCAATCACTGTAATGCCACAACCAACATAGCTGTCGCATTACAGTGACTAGCAGGCAGTCCCCGCATGTTTATTCGCTGTCTAAACAGCGCCAAACATGTGGGGTGGGGACTCGAGTTCCCGCCCGAACATCCAGGAAGTACTCACCGAGCGTCGAGCATCTCGAACAGTGGGATGCTCGGTCGAGTACCAAGCAGTTGCAAGCACTCTCACTCATCACTACTGACTACTGTATGCATGAAAAATGTATATTCACTTTTCAGTCCCAGGGTTAAGGGTCACTTTAATTAAGAGCCTTTAAAGTCCCAAAGACAGTGAATGGAGTAGAGGTCAAGCATGCATGACACTGTTCCATTCTCTGCAGTGCCTGATTCTCATGTTCGTGGGCACTAGCCTTTGAACTTGTAGTGATCATTAAGTTATCCTTCAAATGGATAGGTGATAACTTAATAATTCGGAAATAAGATGTGCCCTCAGTACTGACATCTGAAATTGGCCAAATTTGAAGTGCAGAAATCAATAGGATTAATTTAGTGAAAAAAATATTGGTTTGTGCCACCACGTTCCAAAATACGAAATGTTTTATTTTACCATCAATGGAGCTCTGTTAGGGCAATTTTTTGCCTGGCAAACTGTTAGTTTTCTTGATATCAATTTGGGGTGCATACAAAGTTTTGATTGCTTTTTATTGTATTTTTTAGGGAGGTGCAATGACAAAAAAAAATAATTCTGTCATTTTGATTCTTTCCCTTTACAGCATCTACTATATGGGTTAATTAATTTTATATTTTGATAGAACAGACTTTTATAAATTTGGCGATACCAAATATGTACGATATTTTGCAGATTATAAGATGCACAGGTTTATAAGATGCACCCCAAATTTTGGGGAGGAGAATAGGAAAAAATGTTTTTTTTATAAACCGGTGCCTGTTATAATCAGCTTACCTTTGGGGGCCGAGGAGTTGGTGAAGCGGGGTCCCAGGTGGCAGGGTCAAGGCAGGACAAGGTGTTCGGAGGCAGGAGTCGGGAGATCGCTGCTGCCAGGAGATCGCTGCTGCCGGGAGATCACTGCTGCTGGGAGATCGCAGCTGCTGGGAGCTTCTGCCTTCCGGCAGAGGCAGGAGTCGGGAGATGGCTGCGGGCCCCATGCTGTAGGCCCCATACTTGTAGTAGGTGTTCAATGGTGCGGGATTTCCGCCGACATTTTGTAAAAAATACTTTCCCATGCGGCGGTTTCCGGGAAAATGGCCGCCTGAGGCGGAGCATGCTCAGATTGATATCTCGGCACGGAGATCTCGGCTCCCAAGATCTCAATTGAGCATGCGCCACCTTGGGCGGCCATTTTCCCGGAGACCGCCAGATAGAAAAGTATAGAAGGTGCTGGGCTCCGGCTTTTACAAAATATCCACGGAGCCCCCGCACCACCGAACACCTACTGCAAGGATGGGGCCCGCAGCATGGGGCCCGAAGCCATCTTCCGACTCCTGCCTCTGCAGGAAGGCAGAAGTTCCCGGCAGCAGCGACCTCTCGGCAGCAGCGATCTCCCGGCAGCAGCGACCCAGGGTTGCAGTGCAAATTAAAAGTAAAGTTTGAACTTGGTCAAACTATTTGGCTAAGTTGGATTTAAGAAAAGCTGGCACAGCATAGACAATTGCCTTCAGATGACCCCAAAGCTAAAAGTCTAAGTGGGTCAAATGGATTTTGGATTCAAAATGGCCAACTTCAAAATGGCCACCATGGTCACCACCCATCTGGAAAGGAAAAGTTTTCCCCCTCCCATATACTAATGTGCCACAAACATGAAGTTGATATCATCAACCATTCCCATTTAATGTAGGTGTATCCATATAAATGGACCACCCTGTATTTATCAGAGCTAGGCAGGCAGGCAGTGTATGTGGTAGACTGCAGTGTATGATACAGCACAAGAGGGTCCATTGAACGTCCTGTCTGCTGCTGCTGTAATAATTACAGATATTTCTAGACAGCCTCAGATATCAGGGGCCAGGGCAAATTTTTTTTTATCTTAATCCTGGTTATTTGCTTAAAAAGCAATCCAGAGTACACCATTTTTCTGCTCACTGCAGAATAAAGCTAGATCTGTTCCATATTAAGTGATAAAAATCCAGAAATTTGAACTGAAGGTGGAAAATATTGGCCTCCTTTTCCATTCTGTTGTAGTGTGTCGGGGACGCTATTCACACTAGGTCTCTGTGTAGAATAATATTAGTAAATTACGGGCCTACAATTTAAAGCCGTGGTTCTCTGTCAGACATATCACTGATAAGACTTCTAAAATCATACAATTCTTCCATTTTCATTCCGTTGCAGTGTGTCAGTGACACTATTCACACTAGGTCTCCATGTAGAATAATATTAGTAAATTACGGGTCTACAATTTAAAGCCGTGGTTCTCTGTCAGACATATCACCGATAAGACTTCTAAAATCATACATTTCTTCCATTTTCATTGCGTTGCAGTGTGTCGGTGACGCTATTCACACTAAGCATAATATTAGTAAATTACAGACCTGCTATTTAAAATCGTGGTTCTCTGTCAGGCATATCACATATAACTGCGTTCCAAAATCAGCCATTTCTCGTGAACATGGAAAATACGTATTGTCCTCCATTTAAAATGGGCAAGGTGCATGGCAAGGGACGGGGAAGTGGACGTGATGGTGATGGTGCATGCAGAAGATGAGGATGTGGCCGTGGGCAAGGTGAAATTGTGCCACAACAAACACCCACATTTTCTCGCTCGACTTTTCTGTCTCAATTACTAGGGGACTGCAGAGCACCACTATTGAACACAGAGCAGTGTGAAAAGGTTATTGGTTGGATAGCAGATAATGCTTCCAGTCACTTGGCCACTACCACCTCCACCCTGTCTTCCACACGGTCAAGTCTCAGTAGCCGTGAGTCTGGACTGCATATTCCTCACCCTGATCCTCCTTCCTCCCACCATGCCAAGTGCCCGGAGACAACTGATCCCACACTTGGACACTCGGAAGAGTTGTTTACTTTTCCATTTGTACATTCGGGCCTCTCGCCCGGCCAGCTTCAAGCGAGTCAGGAGGAGACCGCGTGTAGCGATGCCCAAATATTGGAGCAGCCACGGTCACACAAAGGTGACAGTGGTAAAGTGCAATTACTGTCACAAGAGGTGGATGATGATGATGATGAGACACAATTGCCAGAAAGTCAGGAGGAGGACCAGGGTGCGGAAGTGGAAGATGAGGTGGTGCATGATATAGTAGCAGATCCAACCAGGCAGGGGGACAAACAGAGTGAGGACAGCAGCACACAGGGGGAGGGAGGCATAGCACCACAACAGGCAGGAAGAAGCAGTGTGGTGGCCGCAGACACAAAGGGGTAAAGCGTTCCTCGTAACGCCACCATGCCGGAAGTTGCCAGTACAATTTTTAGGTCTTCCCGAGTCTGGTTATTTTTTAAAGACTCTGCAGATAACCCCAAAAAGGCCATTTGCACCACCTGCCAAGCCAGCATCAGCAGGGGTAGCAAAACTACCAGCCTGACCACCACCAGCATGATCAGGCACATGGCAGCAAAGCACCCGACTAAGTGGGCCGAACCCCAGGGTCCAGCAACAGTGTCTGTGGGTGACACCACTGCTTCTGTTGCTGTTGTGTGTGCACGCCACTCCCCTATTCATGGCGCATGCTAAGATGCCTCCCGCCCTGCACCTGTCGTTGCACACTCTCAAGTAGCACCATCAGGAAGTACGTCCATGTCCTTGTCCCAGCACAGCGTTCAGTTGTCCTTACCCCAGTCCTTGGAACGCAAGCGCAAATATGCAGCTAACACACCACAGGCCACCCTACTAAATTCACACATTTCGTGAATGCTTGCACTCGAAATGTTGTCTTTTAGGCTCGTAGAGACGGAAGCTTTCCGCAATCTCATGACAGCGGCCGTCTCTTGGTATTCGGTCCCCAGCTGCCACTATTTCTCACGGTGTGTCGTCCCCGCATTACATGAGCACGTGTCCCACAATATTAGATGTGCCCTCAAAAACGCAGTTACTGGGAAAGTCCACCTAACCACGGACACGTGGACAAGTGCTTGTGGGCAGGGATGGTACATCTCGCTGAAGGCACACTGGGTTAATATAGTGGAAGCCGGGACCCAGTCGAACCTTGGGATGGAAAACATCCTCCCGATGCAGAGGATTGCGAGCCCTGGGTCAATCAGGGTTGCCCCCACATTCTACAGCTCCTGAACCACCTCCTTCTCCTCTTCAGCATCCATCTTCGAAATGACCATATCAGTCGCAAGCTGGATGCACTGCAGCACTGCCTTGGCCAAGCGGCAACAGGCTGTGCTGAAGCTAATATGCTTAGGTGACAAACCACACAATGCTGAAGACTTGTGGACAGTTCTGAAAGAGTAGGCAGATCCGTGGCTGACACCGCTGACCCTACAGCCAGGCATGGTCGTTTGTGACAATGGCCAGAATCTGGTGGCGGCTGAGGCGAGGCGAGCTCACACATACGTACCATGCCTGTCTCATGTGCTTAACCTCATGATTCAGCGGTTTCTCAAAGCCTACCTGGATCTGCTGGATCTGCTAGTCAAAGTACACCGCCTGTGTGCCCATTTTAGAAGGTCAGCTACAGCTTCCGCCGCCCTTGCCTTGCTTCAGCAGCATTTGCAGCTTCCAGCTCACCGATTGATCTGCAATGTCCCCACGCGTTGGAACTCTACATTACATATGTTGGGAAAGATTTGTGAGCAGAAGAGGGCAGTTGTTGACTACCAGCATCAACAAGGCCGTCGGTATTCAGGTCAGACTCCACACAGAAAACCTCAGGAATAGACATGGATGTCAGACATCTATGCCATCCTCCAAAACTTTGAGGACTCCACCAAGATGGTGAGCGGCAATGAAACGCTCTCTGCTCTCAATTAAATAGGATGCACTGCAGGCGGAGCATGGTGAGATGGAGCAAGGAACCATACAGGATGATTATACACAGCCCAGCCTCATCTCATCCCAATGTGGATTGAGTAACAATGAGGAAGAGGAGGAGGAGGAAGAACAGGAGCTAGTTTCCTGTGCTATAGACGGTACTACCTGCTGCACAACTGTCATACCATCTGTTCAGCATGGATGGCCTGAGGAGAGTGAGGAGGAGGAAGAGGAGGAGGATGAGGAGGAGAGCATGGTCAGTTGTCCTCTTGGTGAGGACACGGAAGTCTGGCACACATGGCTGAGTTTATGCTATGCTGCCTTTCCCGTGACCCTCGCGTTTTCCAAAGTTTGCGTGACAGTTATTACTGGTTGGTGACGCTTCTAGACCCACGTTACAGGGAGAACGTTATGTCTCTTATTCCCTTGCAGGACAGGTCTAATAAAATGGTGCAGTACGAGAAGGCCCTTGTTGAGGAATTATCTAAAAAATTCCCATCTGAAAACGCTGGCGGCAGAGGTCACAGTTCGTTGGACAACCAAGGAGTACAGGCGAGAGAGACTCAAATGCAATCCAGCAGAGGCAGGGGAACACTGTCAAAGTTCTGGGACAGTTTTCTCAGACCCTCCCATCGCACAGGCCCTGAGGCGCGGGGTACTCTCACAAGGAGTGCAAAGTTTCGTAAGATGGTGAGGGAGTACCTTGCCAACCGTACCAACGTCCTCCGTGATTCGTCTGTGCCTTATAACTATTGGGTATCCAAGGTGGACACGTGGCATGAACTGGCTCTCTATGCCTTGGAGGTCCTGGCCTGCCATGCCAACAGCGTTTTGTCAGAGCGGGTTTTTAGTGCCACCAGTGGAATTATAACCAATAGACGCATCCGCCTGTCAACTGAAAATGCTGACAGGCTGACTCTTATAAAAGTGAACAAGGGCTGGATTGGGCCAGACTTCTCAACACCACCGAATGATAGCAGCATAACATAATCTCAAATACAGTGTCTTTTTTTGGAGAGGTCTAACTCTATTCCCATGCACCTCTGTCTTCACACCCAGACAAGGGTATACGCTTCCTGATTTTCTCTATTTGCTCTTGTCTTTCTCCTCCGCATTCTCATCCTCCACCACCATATCACCACCATATGTACCATATCAACATGTCTACGCCTCTTGCAAGGGGCATTGGAGTTCCTCAAAATTTTTGGCAGCCATTGCATTTACTGCATAGGCAAACAGTATGGGGGACCCACTTCCTAATAATGGGAGCATTTTTTTCAGGAGGCCCTCCGACCTCTATGTCTCCTGCAAGGGGCATTGGAATGCCTCCAAATTTTTGACAGTCATTGCAGTCACTACATAGGCAAACAGTATGGGAGACCCGCTCCTTTCTAATGGGAATATGTCATTACTGAGGCACACCTCTATGTGTCTTTAAATTGATAGTGGGGGTTTTCCTAAATTTTGGCAGCCGTTGGACTCACTTCATACCCTATAACTGTATAGCAGACCTGCTCCTTTCTATTGGAAACATGTTGTTACTGTGGCCCTGCTCTATGTGTCTTTAAATTGTTAGTGGGGTTTTTCCTAAATTTTGGCAGCCGTTGGACTCACTGCTTACTCTATAACTGTATAGCAGACCCGCTCCTTTGTAATGGAAACATGTCGTTACTATGGCCCTGCTCTATGTGTCTTTAAATTGATAGTGGGGTTTTTCCTAAATTTTGGCAGCCATTGGACTCACTTCATACCCTATAACTGTATAGCAGACCCGCTCCTTTCTAATGGGAACATGACATTACTGTGGCCCAGCTCTATGTGTCTTTAAATTGTTAGTGGGGTTTTTCCCAAATTTTGGCAGCCCTTACAGTCACAGGATGGGCATTACCACTATAAGAGACCCGCTCCTTTATAATGGGAACCCAATACACCTCCTTTATGTCTCTTCAAAGTGGTATTGGGTTGAGTCCAAATTTTTGGCAGCCCTTGCAGTCACTGCATGCGCAATAACCGTATAGGAGATCCACTCGTTAATAATGGGATCAACAAAGCATAGCCAGCTGATGGCTCTCTAACAATAGCGAGGGCCGACTGCTGGCCCTTTAAAAATAGTAAGGGCCGACTGATGACCCTATAAAAACAGGCTTTGTGACTTTCAGAGTCCCTCCATTATAAATGAAACAGGATGTGTCTGATGATATGTCACACACCACATGGCCAGATAAGGTTGTAAAATGTTAAAATGACATTTCCCGGTGAATGTATTTGTCTTAAAAAATACCGTAAAAAAAATAAAAAAATAAAAACACAGCAGGATATTTGTTTAGTATAAAAACCAGACTCGCCAATGTAATTTCAATGTAATCACATTGTTCAGCTCCTGCACCTCCTCCTCCAGTTCGGCCTCCATGTCCTAAATGACAACATCAGTCACAAGCTGAAAGCACTGCAGCACTGCCTTGGCCAAGCGACAACAGGCTGTGCTGAAGATAACATGCTTAATGTTTTGGTGACAAACCACCCACCGCTGCAGAGTTGTTGAAAGCTGTAACACAGCAGTCTGATCTGTGGCTCTCACCGCTGAACATACAGCCAGGCATGGTGATGTATGACAATGGGCAGAACCTGGCGATGGAGAAATGACAGCAGGAGTAGATACAGTTTCCTTCTATGCCAGTCCTTTCACCGAGCTAAAGAATATGGCTGTGGTGAAATACAACTCCCGCTGAGAAGCAGTTTCAAATTGAAAAACATTGGGCCCACCAGAGGATTTGATTCTGAGGGCTCACCTTTCTTCCCCGCTCAAGAGCCCCATAGCTGCTGCAAAGTTTGCGCTATCATGAACTCCCCTGATGGAGAAGCCAGGGCCCACTCGAGGATTCTCTGGTGGGACCGTCCAACACTGCCGAGAAGCAATCCTGGCTAAGAAAAGTGTGTGGAAAGGTTCCCGGACACTCTATGGCTGCTTTTTTTAATGTGGATTGAACGTGCTTAATTGCATGTTATTTCTGAAACCGCATTGCAGATCAGGCCATTGCCCAACTCTGTAGTCATGAAATGGCCAAAGAAAGATGTTTGTATGTCGAAGCACCACCGACAAGTGCGAGCTGATGTTGGATGGGCTGCCATTGCTTATGCTCCAAGCTGCATTAGAGGACTTCCTGGGAGAAATGACAGCTGGAGTAGATATGGTGTCCCAAGTCAGTTCTTTCACCGAGCTAAAAAATATGGCTGTGGTGAAATACAACTCTCACAAAAAGCTGTGGACTGGCTCCGTACCATCCCTGGCCACATTCACTTGTCCACGTGTTTATGGTTAGGCGGTCCTTCCTAGTAAGGGCACTGGGGAAGGCACGGGTAATGTTCTGGGACCCGCGCTTGTGGCAGGCGGAAACGATACCGAGAGAAATAGTGACGGCTGGGGACCGAGTATGGACACCTGGCTGCTGCCGCCATGAGGTTGTGAAAAGCTTCCGCCTCCACGAGCCTAAAAGGCCACATTTCAAGTGCAAGCAGCTGTCAAAAATTTGGCAGTATAGTATTGCTGCCTGTTTGGCTGGCTGCATACTTGCGCTTGCATTCCAAGGAATGGGGTAGGGACAACTGAATGCTGCACTGGGTCAAGGACATGGATGGTGATTGTTGCAAGTCTGCAATGACAGGTGCAGGGCGGGAGGCATATTCGCATGCGCCAAGGATCAGTTATGATGTGCACACTTTTAGGCAGTGACCTGAGAGTTAGAGATGCTTCCAGGGGTCCTACCCATGCTGTTCCCATGTCTTTTCAGTACTGTATGCATGTGTCTGATGATGTATCACACACCACATGGCCAGATAAGGATGTAAAATGTTAAAATGACATTTCCCAGTGAATGCATTTGTCTTGGTTGAAAGCAATGCCAAAGTGCAAAAATGCATCAAAAAGTCTATGTGTGAACATAGCCCAAGGTGTGGAGGAGCATTTTTGTTTTTGGTTATTTATTTTGCCTTAAATATAAAGATGTTCCTTAACATTTTTTCCCAGGAAAATCCATTTTGAGTCCGTAAAAGTGGTGTAATACCTCTGACAACATTGTTGACAGCAGTGACCTGGGCGTCAGAAATGCTGCCAGGGGTCCCCCATACTGATCCCATGTCATTTGAGCACTGTTCCCATCGATTTGGGCAATTTTTAGGCCCTCTGCAGACCGCCGGGGGGAGCCGCCGGAAAAATGCTCGAGTTTCCCATAAACTTACATTGGGCTCGTTACTCGGTCCAAGCACTCGAGCATTCCAATTTGCTCGACTCAAACAACGAGTACCCGAGCATTTTAGTGCTCGCTCATCACTAATCTCTATACATTAGTACATTTCTACTGTATATATCTGTATATAAGGAGTAAAATAAAAATCAGAGGGTTTTTTCCTATAAATTTACTAAAATATAATAAAAAACAATTTGCAATAATTATATATTTTTTTAAATAAACATTACAAATCAGGGTATATATACATATACAGTATATATACATGTGTATGTATAGATATATATATGTATATATACATACAGTACAGACCAAAAGTTTGGACACACCTTCTCATTTAAAGATTTTTCTGTATTTTCATGAGTATGAAAATTGTACATTCACACTGAAGGCATCAAAACTGTGAATTAACACATGTGGAATTATATACTTAACAAAAAAGTGTGAAACAACTGAAAATATACTGTATATATATTTGGTATCCCTGTAATCAAAACAACAATAGAGATTATTTACAGTGATCGGCAATAAAATAAATGTTGTTTTTTTTTTGTTAAATCCATAAGATTTAGCACAAATGTAACGCTCACATACATGTTTGGCAAAATGTCATTTAATCCTTTAACCCCTTCCCGAAATGGGTTTAGAAACAACAGTATCACTGTGCTTGATTGGCCAGCAAACTCACCTGATTCTCTCTTGGGTATTGTCAAGAGGAAGATGAGAGACACCAGACCCAACAATGCAGACCAGCTGAAGGCTGCTATCAAAGCAACCTGGGCTTCCATAACACCTCAGCAGTGCCACAGGCTGATCGCCTCCATTCCACGCTGCATTGATGCAAAAGGAGCCCCGACCAAGTACTGAGTGCATTTACTGAACATACATTTCAGTAGGCCAACATTTCGGATTTTAAAAACATTTTTCAAGCTGTTGTTATAAAGTATTCTAATTTACTGAGATAATGACTTTTGTGTTTTCATTGGCTGTAAGCCATAATCATCAACATTAACAGAAATAAACACTTGAAATAGATCACCCTGTTTGTAATGACTCTATATAATATATGAGTTTCACTTTTTGGCAAAGGATGGCAATGTTAAACAGCCAGCATATGCTTCTAACAGTAGTAAGTGGAACTGGGCTCTGCCTGCAACTGTTAACTCCCTAAAAGTCAATGTCAGTCGCTAACAGTGGCAATTAAAGCATGCATTCTAGGGGACACACCATTTCATGCGCCCATTGGCTCTTTCTGAAATGTGATTATGGGATGTTGATGGATTGCCATGACAGCCAGGAGCCTAATGAATGCCCCCATGCCAGCCATGACAATTTGTATTTTTTGCATATTTAGCTTTAGTGTTTATTGATACTATTTTGCGGTACATACATTTTGATTACTTTTCATTGCATTTTTTTAGGGAAGCCAAAATTGCAATTTTTGGCATATCAATTTTCTTTTCTTTTCATCATTTGGAGAACAGTCTAAATAAATTTCTATTTTGATAGATCAGCCCTTTTTGGACACGACTATACCAAATATATTTTTTGTGCTAATAGTGCAATTTAAATGCTGTTGTCAGTGATTGGCAGTGCAATATAAATGGTTAACGACAGCAATCGGAGCTGTAAAAGCTGATGCTTTTACAGACAGATCTGCTGCAAATGAAACCGGGCTCAGCTCCTGAGGCTGTTCCATACACCACACAGCCTGCTGTCATCAGAAATGTACATGATCGTTGAGTGGTGAAAATAAACTAGTTTGTCTTGCAAAAGAAAAAGACCTAATAAAATAAAGTTTACATAAAAAATTATGTCAGTTACAACTATGAAAGACCAAACAAAGAAAAAAAAATCATCGGGTTGTGCATCACAAAAATGTCATTGTGTATTTGCATGTTTATGTGTACGTGTGTTCTTTTTATGCGCCTGCGTGCATGTTTGTACTATGAATATATGTGTGTAATGTGTAAATCTTCTTGTAATGTATTAACATGCATAATTTATACTGTAAATGTGTGTGCATTTATGCAGGTAGGGCCTGACAGAAGGGGAGGCTCAGACACAAGTCCTACACAGGGACCTTTCACTGCCATTGTTTCACTGTCAGTGTCCTCCCCTATTGTTGTGTTACATGGGTCCTTACTAGAAGAGCAAATAAAAAAAAAAGAATGATATGTACAGATGTAGTGCGGAACCATAAAATCTTTTTCAACAAACTCATAGTATCATACCTTTATTATGGTGAGCATGACGTATCCATTCATGCAAGCCATGTATATGAGAACTATTATGGGTTTAATTGTTTAGGCTATTTAAGAATTCTGTCATTTAGTGGGAGTAAATTATTCCGTGTGAGAAATTAATTAACCACTATAGCTGATGACGGGATTCAGTTCTTCCACTTTCCACAAACTCTTTAATATCATAGCCAATTTGCTCTATAAAGTGTGGCCAAATACATTTGTTGAAAGCATTAATAGTAATTAACCTGCTGGGAGATGCTGATTTGGGCTCTGTTTAATGCTTGTTTATGTAGAAGCTAATGGTTCTTTCAGCTACGTTATGGTCCAATAAACCCTTTAATGATAAAAAAAACTAAAAAAGAAGGAAAAAAGCAGTATGGACATTTCTACTATATTTACTAAAGATAGGTTAGCAGCCCAATGATGCAGAAGAAATACTATGAGCGAGTAAGCAAAAAAGTGGAAAAGCAGAGGAATTTACAAGCCTTTCAGAACTTAGAGCTAGCAAAAACTTTTTAACTTTTGTTTTCCTAACGGTTAAGGGTCAATACCCATTGTGTAACAATTTTTCATTGTCATTTGTCATTGTGTGACAATTTGATATTCATTTTGTCTAGTATGTGACGCGCCCCTGGGCCTGCTGTGTCGTGCGGCATCGCGCGCACGGGGGCTTACCCGGAGCCGGATCAGATGGGGGTAGTAGTCTCGTGGCGGTGACCCGGTCCGTGCCCAGGGAGTCAAACTGAGCGGCAGTATTTTAGCGGTAGATGTTGGACGACTACGCCACCCGTTGAGTGCAGCCAGGGAGCTGCTGCTGCAGGGCAGACCGCTGAGGCCGGTGGTAGGATTGTGCAGCGTGATAGTATAACCCCCAACGGGAGGGGTATGGCCTCAGGGCAGCCGACGTGGATGATGGGGGTAGCAGGAACCACTCGGAGACGGTACTGTGTAGTTCAGGGTCTTTACTGGTGACAAAGATAGACCCTCCCGGAGTACTGGCTAGCGATTGGGGCCTGGTCAGTCCTTGAGCAGATGGGATCTCCCCTGGCCAGGCGGAGTTGTAGGCCTCCCAAACTAACGATACTCTTCTGGCTACCTTGCTAGAGGCGGTTATAAGTAGCCCACGTCCCTGAGTGTACCGTGTGGTGCTCACCCGTATGGCCGGTGACTCGGGGCCTTCGGGTTTCTGGGCCAGAGGACCTGCAATCCCCTGCCGGTCGGTTTCTGCTGCTGGATAGGAGTTAGTCCCCACAGCCTCGGACTCCGGGTCCGGTGATAACTTCTCAGTCAGGGTGAGCTCTGCAGCTGCCAGCCCCTGACTCCTTGTAACACTGCTCCCACAGAGCTCCTGTTGTTTCTTCCTATATGTGCTTCTTTTCTCTGCTTCTTCTCTACTCACTCACCCTGCCTCAGCCCTAGGTTTTTATAGGGGAAGTTCTTCCCCTCCCAGGACTGGGCAGGAGGTGTGGCATGCATAGGATCCCTGACCAAGAGACCTCCCACCTGCTCTCAGACATAACATTGCTGTTACTGTGGAAAACCAGACCCCTGGGGTGCCACATTCCCCCCTAGTGAAATTTAGTACTCCGGGACTAAACATATTTTAGAAAAACATAACAAGATATAACAATAACAATAAAGAAACACATAAAGGTGGTCACGGCATGTCCGTAACCGGGTGCAGTCTTTGAAGAAAGCAAGGTGTCCATTTCACCAAAACAGGGAGACGTAACCAGGTAGGGGTC
Organism: Phyllobates terribilis; assembly: GCF_046119375.1. NCBI lineage: Eukaryota > Metazoa > Chordata > Amphibia > Anura > Dendrobatidae > Phyllobates > Phyllobates terribilis. The sequence goes on from NW_027362761.1 coordinate 797,936,934, forward strand.
TGTCCTGCCCCGAGTCCTTAACAGTCTTTAGTCCGTCCTGGGTTACGCTCCAACTATGTACAAAGGATTCCCGGTAAATCCACCAAGGACTCCTAAAAATAACTAGAAACACATAATTATACACAAGCAACAATAAACAGGTAACCACAAATAAAACAATTTATACACTTCAAATCCTCCAACGTGCGGGTAACTGGCCCCTAGTGGCCCTAGTGGACCTACGGAGCTGACTGTCTGGCCCTGAACTACAGGGTGTAGGAGCTGTTAAGGGTAAACTGGGCAGCGGTCTACGGGCCCTTTGGCTCACTAGGGATATGGCAGGCTCACTGCAAGCAGAGGGTTGATCCTCCTGGTCTGCTGGTGTGGGGTCTTCTGCCTCCTGGACCGGCTGTTCTTCCAGCTCTACCTGTTGCTCCGTAGGTGCTTGGGATGCTGGTTGGAGGAAGGTGAGTACGGGTACCACAACTGCACCATTGACTTGAGTCCAAGACCGAGGGAAGTCTCCGAGCACAGTATTAACCATGTCTTCCCTTTCCTCTACGGGTCGAGGGTCTTCTTGTTCCTCTTCAGGGTTCCGTAGCTGTTCGGGACACTTCTTCAGGTGATCCCGGGATACAATGGTTGTGGTTTCCCCTCCGTCTTTACTGATGGTACAGACCTTTGGGTTGTCGTGGCTTGAGGGCAGTACGGTGTACGGGTCCTTCTCCCAACTTGTGGAGCCGTCTTTTTCTCTTCAAGACCTGCTCTCCGGGTACCAGGGGAACAGCGGGAGCATACTGGTTGTAAGTTTTCTCTTGTCTTTCCCTAGCCTGACAGAGACTTCGCTCCACGCTCTCCTGTACTCTCCGGTACTGCTGCTGCCTCTCTGTGTCCCAGTCTGCTTCTGGTGAAGTGTCCTCAGGTGTCAGGACTCCCATTTCCAGGTCAACAGGTAACTTACCAGGTCTCGCCCTCATTAGGTAAGCCGGGGTACAGTTGGTGGAACCTACCGGGATGTGGTTGTATAGGTCCACCAGATCGGGCAGCTTCTCAGGCCACAGACTGCGTTCTTCCAGGGGCAACGTTTTCAGAAGATCCATTACCACCTGGTTCATTTTCTCACAAAGTCCATTAGTTTGCGGATGATAGGGTGTCGTCCTTATCTTCCGGCAGCCATACAGAGTGCAGAATTCTTGGAAGACCTCCGCTTCAAAGGCAGGTCCCTGGTCTGTCAACACTTGGTCCGGGTACCCGTGTGGACGGCAGAAATGCTGCTGGAAGGCTCTCGCTGCTGTTCGAGCTGTTAAATCCTTGACGGGGACGACAACCAAGAACCGGGAGTAGTGATCCACGATGGTTAGTGCGTAGACGTAGCCACTTCTGCTTGGGGTCAGTTTTACATGATCCAAGGCTACCAGTTCCAACGGCTGCCGGGTGACGATGGACTGCAGGGGAGTCTTCTGGCTGGCACGGTCCTTCCTTCTTAGGTTGCACGGGCCACAGTCTCTGCACCACCTCTCGATGGTTCCCCTCATGCCTACCCAGTGGAACCGCTCGCGCAGCAGGAACTCCAGCTTCTTCCATCCGAAGTGTCCAGCCCTGTCGTGGTATGCCTCCATCACCATGGCTGCGTCTCTTCGCGGCACCACTACTTGCCAGATTAGTTCATGCGTCCGGGAGTTAACCATTCTGCGGCACAACTTCCCCTTATAAAGGAACAGTCGACTCTTCTCAGCCCACAGTTGCTTGGCTTCCTCCGGAGCGTCTGGGTCAAGGCGAGCCTCTGGCCGAGTCAGCATCTCCTTCACCAGTCGGACGGCAGGGTCACTGTCTTGCGTTTCCTCCCAGTTGTAGTGAGGCAAGGGGTTAAACGTAGCGGCTTGCTTACTCCTTACCCGGTGGGAATACTGGATAGTCCCATGCGGGTGGAACGCAGGGAGTTCGACTTCTTCCAGTCCCTCTGGATCTTCTCCTACGTCCGGTAGGTTTGGCATCCTGGACAGGGCGTCCGCGTTGGTATTGGAGCGTTCTGCCCGGTATTTGATTGTGAACTCATAGTTGGACAGACGGGCCATCCATCTCTGCTCTAGGGCACCGAGTCTTGCTGTGTCCAGGTGTGTCAACGGGTTGTTATCCGTGTACACGACGAACCGGGAAGAAGCGAGGTAGTGCTTAAAGCGTTCGGTGACTGCCCACACCACTGCCAGGAACTCTAGCTTAAATGAGCTGTAATTCTCAGGGTTTCTCTCGGTGGGTCGCAGTTTTCGGCTGGCGTAAGCGATTACTCGTTCTTTCCCCTGCTGGATCTGGGACAGCACGGCTCCTAGCCCGATGTTACTTGCGTCGGTGTAGAGGATAAAGGGCTGGCTGTAATCCGGGTACGCCAGGATTTCATCCCCCGTGAGGGCCATCTTCAGCTGGCGGAAGGACTCCTCTTCCAACTTCTCCCATCTGAAGGGCGGCTTCTGGTTCTTGGCCTTCCGGGACTGGCCTATCAGGAGGTCCTGCATAGGAGCTGCCTTTTTGGTGAAACCGGGGATGAACCTGCGGTAGTAGCCTACCAACCCGAGGAACTGCCGCACTTCCTTTACACTGGAGGGACTTGGCCATTCCTTAATTGCGGTGATCTTATCAGGGTCGGGAGCCACTCCGTCAGCGCTCACCACGTGTCCCAGGTACTGCACCTTTGGTTTCAGGAGGTGACACTTGGAGGGTTTCACCTTTAGGCCGTAGCTTGCCAGAGCTTCGAACACTTCCGCCAGGTGTTTCAGGTGGTCCTCATAAGTCTTAGAATATACGATGACATCGTCCAGGTACAACAGGACCGTCTCGAAGTTTCTATGGCCCAGACAGCACTCCATTAATCGTTGGAAGGTTCCTGGTGCGTTGCAGAGTCCGAACGGCATGCAGGTAAACTCGCTAAGTCCCATCGGGGTGGTGAATGCGGTCTTCTCCCGGTCCGCCTCTGCTACAGGAACCTGCCAGTACCCACTAGTGAGATCCAAGGTAGAGAAGAAGTTAGCAGATCTTAAAGCAGCCAAAGACTCCTCTATCCTTGGTAAGGGGTACGCATCCTTGTGTGTGATACGGTTGATTTTCCGGTAATCTACACACATCCTCATGGTGTTGTCTTTCTTTTTGACTAAGACTAGTGGAGCTGCCCAGGGGCTACAGCTATCCCTGATCACCCCAGCCTCCTTCATGTCTCTAAGCATCACCTTGGCGTGTTGGTAGTGTGCAGGGGGTACGGGTCGATACCTCTCTTTTATGGGAGGATGGTCTCCCGTGGGGATGTGGTGTTCTACCCCCTTGACTCGCCCGAAGTGTAACGGGTGTTTACTAAACACTCTCTCGTACTCTTGAACCACCCGATAGACTCCCTGTTTCTGATGTGAGGGAGTGGAGTCAGTACCCAAATGTAGTTGCTGACACCAGTCCTCCATTGTTTTCTTAGAGCCGTTACCTTCCTCCGGGTGAGATGGAGGCAAGGGTTGCACAGATTGTATAGCACTTTGGTTAATGGTATATAATTTGGCTAGCGTGGCATACCGGGGCAGGTACACTTCCCTCTTCCCGATATTGATTATGCGAACGGGCACCCTCCCATGGCGTACATTAACCACCCCCCGTGCTGTCAAGATGGTGGGCCTACTGTCTGAGTAAACTGGTTCTACCATTGCCTGGTAATCTCTACCTCTCAGACCAATAGCTGCCCGGCACCAAATCATCATTTCACTTTTTGGGGGCATGGCAATAGGGAAAGGGTCACACATTCTCACGCTACCAATCTCACCGCCGGAGAGTTCCACCTGTTGCCGTCGCATCAGTGCCCGGATCTCTTTTTGGAGCACTCGCTGCTCGCCGGAGCTGGCGTTCTTGGCAACCTGCTGTAAAAGGAAAATCACCTCTGCAAGACAATTTTCAATTACATTAGTTCCTAGAGTTATCTTTGGGTGACTCTCGTGTTTGTCAATGTCTACAATGATCAGTCCCTGTGCTGCCAGTTCAACTCTACCAATTTTAATGGTCACCTCTTTAAATCCGATCTGTGGCACGGGCTGACCATTGCTGGCGATGATACTCAAGTCGTCGTCAGGGTAGCAGGTAATATCCGAGTCATTCCAGTACTGCTTGAAGAGCACGTACGGGATGGTGGTAACCTGTGACCCGGTGTCCAGTAGGGCACTCATAGGAATGCCATCCAGTACCACAGGCAAGACTGGACGTCCTCCCACATATTTGTTGCGCCAGTTTGATGGGCCTGATGATCTTTTTCCTAGGGGTTGGCCCTTTACCCTAGGTTGTGCCAGTTTAAAGGACAGTACCTTGCCATATGTCCGGGTTGATTACAGCGGCGGCAGATGGGTCGTCCGTCCTCGTTGTATCGGTCGCTGGGTCTTCCTCTGGCCGGTGGGGTCCTCCTTGGTCGACGCCACGGGATGTCCTCCGGTCCGGATGCCAGCTGGATCTTCCCTGGAGTGGAAACCTGTAAAGACTGCACAGTTCGGGTTAGCGCAGCAACGCTTTTAGCTAGCTCTTGGACCTGATGGTGCAGGTCTGGAGCCGAGTCATTGTTCAAAGCCTGCGCATCAGCTCCCACAGGCCCTGCCGACAAGGGCGCCGCCTCCTGGTGGTAGGTGGTAGTGGGGCGTCTGTGGGTCACAACGCCACCTGGTGCCGGTTCTCGGAGCACCCGGATGGCTCTGTCCTTGAACTGTGCAAATACCAGATGAGGGTCCTGTAAGGCCATTGCCCGCAACTGGGTTCGGTGGGCATTGCAATATAAACCCTCTATAAATTGTTCAGTTAACAGCCTGTCCTCGTCTCCCACGCCGTCAGGGTCGGTCTGCTTAATGGCTCTCAGGGCCTCTTGTAGGTTCAGGGCATAGTCCCTTATACTCTCATGTGCCCGCTGTTTGCACCCGTAGAATCTAAGCTTGATCTCGGCTGAGGTGCGGGTATCAAAGGTGTCCCTCAGCCGGGTTAGTATCCCTGCGACAGTCCTCCCCCCAGGTGGCCAGGACTTTACCTCCCTTTGGGCTGCCCCGGTTAATTGGGCCACCAGGATGCTTACTTTTTGCTCTTCTGTGAGGGGGTACACCTGGAAGAGGCTATCCAGTTTTTCTCTAAAGTCCTGCAGGGTATGTGACTCCCCTGAGTACTGGGGTAGCCAGGCTGCCCCCGGGATATAGGGCATGGTGAAAGGCATGACCGCAACAGCGGTGGCGCTGGCGGGGGTTGGAGCGGTGAAGCTCTCCTCCGTATCCGACATCCTTCTCCCCCCTAGTGGACCGTGGCCTACCTTGCGATGATCCTCTTCCGTAGGCCGCGGCTCCGCAGTGGATCGTCAGGGTTGAGGACCTTCCGTCGCGCTCCTGTGACGTCGGCGTCTGCTGGGCTCCTTCCAGGACCTTACGCAACGTCCGGACGTGAGGCGGGGCTTCAGTTCTCGCGCGTTTTCGGAGTCCACGCCCCTCTTCTTCCCGCGCGGCGTCCTCAAGATGGCGTCCAATGGCGGGAAAACTCCACGGATGGCGGGAAGAAGGCCGAAGATGGCGCCGGATGGCGGGAAAACTCCACCGATGGCGGGAAGAAAGCGGAAGATGGCGCCGGATGGCGGGAATCTTCACCACGGGTAAGTTTTCACAGTCTTTTTCAGGCACGCAGTACCCGGTGGTTGCGGGCACGAGATCCTGCCGACTACGCCAAAAGTTGACGCGCCCCTGGGCCTGCTGTGTCGTGCGGCATCGCGCGCACGGGGGCTTACCCGGAGCCGGATCAGATGGGGGTAGTAGTCTCGTGGCGGTGACCCGGTCCGTGCCCAGGGAGTCAAACTGAGCGGCAGTATTTTAGCGGTAGATGTTGGACGACTACGCCACCCGTTGAGTGCAGCCAGGGAGCTGCTGCTGCAGGGCAGACCGCTGAGGCCGGTGGTAGGATTGTGCAGCGTGATAGTATAACCCCCAACGGGAGGGGTATGGCCTCAGGGCAGCCGACGTGGATGATGGGGGTAGCAGGAACCACTCGGAGACGGTACTGTGTAGTTCAGGGTCTTTACTGGTGACAAAGATAGACCCTCCCGGAGTACTGGCTAGCGATTGGGGCCTGGTCAGTCCTTGAGCAGATGGGATCTCCCCTGGCCAGGCGGAGTTGTAGGCCTCCCAAACTAACGATACTCTTCTGGCTACCTTGCTAGAGGCGGTTATAAGTAGCCCACGTCCCTGAGTGTACCGTGTGGTGCTCACCCATATGGCCGGTGACTCGGGGCCTTCGGGTTTCTGGGCCAGAGGACCTGCAATCCCCTGCCGGTCGGTTTCTGCTGCTGGATAGGAGTTAGTCCCCACAGCCTCGGACTCCGGGTCCGGTGATAACTTCTCAGTCAGGGCGAGCTCTGCAGCTGCCAGCCCCTGACTCCTTGTAACACTGCTCCCACAGAGCTCCTGTTGTTTCTTCCTATATGTGCTTCTTTTCTCTGCTTCTTCTCTACTCACTCACCCTGCCTCAGCCCTAGGTTTTTATAGGGGAAGTTCTTCCCCTCCCAGGACTGGGCAGGAGGTGTGGCATGCATAGGATCCCTGACCAAGAGACCTCCCACCTGCTCTCAGACATAACATTGCTGTTACTGTGGAAAACCAGACCCCTGGGGTGCCACATATGTATCAGGATCCTGAAGCCCTAACTGCACTTTTCAATATAATTGTAATAAAAAAATATACCAATCAAATGAGGTTTTTTTCTAATGCCAGTTAATGTCAGATGTATGAAATTGTATAGGCACCTAGTTGCATATGCATGGCTTTATGTTCTATAGTGCTACCAAATGTAAACCTACATAGAAATGACCACTTTTGTACTATTTATTCTACAGTACTGGAATGACTTCTACTTGACATGGGACCAAGCAGAGCACCCTGGAGTACAAACACTTCGTTTTCCTTCTGATCAAATTTGGGTTCCTGATATTTTGTTATACAACAGGTAAAATTATCTTCTGGCATAGTCATGTTTCTTAGACTTATTAAAGGGGTTGTCTCAAGATGAATCTTCAGGAGCGCACTGTTTGCCTAAAAATTTACAGTTCAGATCACTGGCTTGGTCGCACCACTGGCTCAAACTGAGCTCTCTCCCAGGTTGCCAGAAGAGGCAAATTTACCTCTGCAGCACAGAAGAAGCACAGTGGGGCTAATCCAACTAGCTTCAGAACAGCACGAGCAGGCTGTAAAGCGTAGAGCTTGCTCGAGCCACCCGCTCCTTGCCTATGTAACCAGCTACCCTAGTGTTTGCAAACCTAAGCAACGAGCTATTTACTATAAAAGTAAAAATCCCTTTTTACATGAGAATGGAGAGCATTTTTAATAAGGGTTGAAATAGCAAAGTTGCTTTTTTAAAAGCACTTTGCAAATGTACCCATTGATGAACTTAAGACAACCCCTTGAAATAAATCTGTTTAAGTTATTTCATGAACAAAACCCCTTTCCACATGTTCTATTAAAAAACAATGTCAATGAGAAGGCTACCCATGTCAGGACACACCTCTATGAACCAGAATAGAATGACAATGTCTAAGAGCCATCTGAATGACCACCATGAAATGCAACATTTACAATGTGAGACTTCGGAAAAAAGTTAAATAAGTCTCAAAGAATAAAATCAAATCATCAAACAGCCTAACTGTTATCATAAAATTCTAAAGAAAAAGGTGTTCATCCAGCAGTCTCTATATCAAAACAAAAAAATCTAAAACTTCACATTTAATTGGATTACCATTAAAAACTGGGAAAAATAACAATGTGTCCAGACTAGTGTTGAGCCACCCCCGTAGTGTTCGGGTTCGGTTCGGTTCGTCGAACACCGGGATGTTCGAGGAACTGTTCGTCGAACTGTTCGTCGAACACCTTAGAACACCGTCGAACACCGTTAAAACCAATGGCAGGCAAACAAAAACACATAGAAACACATAGAAAACACCTTCAAAGGTGTCCAAAAGCTGACAAACTGCTCAGAAGACGCTTTCTTTAAAAAAGCCGGCCGGCAGTTCAGCAGCGGCATACACCGGTACCCGACAATTTAGACAAGAAGGAATAGAGCCTCACACATAGATTAGATAGATAGAAACATGTCAGTCACATATATATGAAGTACAGTGACAGTGTTGCTTACTGTACTTGTCATTTAGTGTAAAGGATTTATTAAAAAATATAATAGTGTTTTCATGCACTGTCTCTTTAAAAAAGCCGGCCGGCAATTCAGCATCTGTACCCGACAATTTATAACAGACAGAATAGAGCTTCACACATAGATTAGATAGATAGAAACATGTCAGTCACATATATATGAAGTACAGTGACAATGTTGCTTACTGTACTTGTCATTTAGTGTAAAGGATTTATTAAAAAAAATAATAGTGTTTTCATGCACCGTCTCTTTAAAAAAGCCAGCCGGCAATTCAGCATCTGTACCCGACAATTTATAACAGACAGAATAGAGCTTCACACATAGATTAGATAGATAGAAACATGTCAGTCACATATATATGAAGTACAGTGATAGTGTTGGTTACTGTACTTGTCATTTAGTATTAAAATAAAGGATTTATTATTAAAAAAATTGGCGTGGGGTTCCCCTTAATTTTAGTCTCTAGCGGAGGTTAAGCAGACAGCTGGGGCAGATGTTTGAAGCCTGGGAAGGGGGTAATACCCACGGAGCTTCCCAGGCTACTAATATCAGCCCCCAGCTGAATACATAGCCTTTACTAGCTATTAAAATGGGGGACCCCCCAAAAAAATGACGTGGGGTCCCCCCTAATTTAATAGCTAGCAAAGGCTAGGCAGACAGCTGGGGGCTGATATTAATAGCCCAGGAAGGGAGCCATGAATATTGGCCCCCTCCCAGGCTAGAAACACCAGCCGTCAGCCGCCCCAGAAATGGCGCATTCATAGGATGCGCCAATTCTGGCACTTAGCCTCGCTCTTCCACGCTGCCCTGTAGCGGTGGCAGGGGGTAATAGGGCTGGGGTTGATGTCAGCTTATAATGCCAGCTGACATCAAGCCCAGGTTAGTAATGGAGAGGCGTCTATAAGACACCCCATTACTAACCCCATAGTCAAAGTTAAAAGAAAACACAAACACCCAGAATAAAGTCCTTTAATTGAAATAAAGACACAATCCTTTATTGTTCTAAATTAAACCATACTTACCATCACGCCCATTCCAGCTGAAGCCAACGATCTCCTGCAATAAAAGAAAAATAATAAAGCAACATCATCCTTACCTTTCCATGGTTCCCACGACAGCTTCAGCTCTGCTACATCGAGATGACAGGCTGGACCGCAGCAGAACGCTGCCATCCAGCCTGTCATCCCGCAGACACTGAGAAGCGCAGGCATGCTTGCGCTCTGCAGTGTCTGGCTGTGACGGCATAAAGATGAGACGAGTTCATGTCCAATGAACTCGGCGCACCTCATGCACGTCACTGACAGCGTGGGAAAATTCTCACGCTGAAGCGCTGAGTGCAGGAGAATTCTCCCACGCTGTCAGTGACGTGCATAAGGTGAGCTCATGTCCAATGAACTCAGCTCACCTCCTGAAAGCTTGGGCCTCCCTGCGCTGCGGATTCCAGCCCCCAGCTGCCTAGTTGTACCTGGCTGGACACAAAAACAGGGCGAAGCCCCACGTCAATTTTCTTTAAATTATTTCATGAAATAATTAAGAAAAAAAGGGCTTCCCTATATTGTTGTGTCCGGCCAGGTACAAATAGGCAGCTGATGGTTGGGGGCAGCCCGTTCCTGCCTGCTGCACCTGACTGGACACAAATATAGTGCGAAGCCCCACGTCAATTTTTTTTTAATTATTTCATGAATTTCCTGAAATAATTTAAAAAAATTGAAGTGGGGCTTCGCACTATATTTGTGTCCAGCCAGGTACAGCAGGCAGGAATGGGCTGCCCCCAACCACCAGCTGCCTATTTGTACCTGGCTGGACACAACAATATAGGGAAGGCCTTTTTTTCTTAATTATTTCATGAATTTCATGAAATAATTAAAAAAAATTGAAGTGGGGCTTCGCACTATATTTGTGTCCAGCCAGGTACAGCAGGCAGGAACGGGCTGCCCCCAACCACCAGCTGACTATTTGTACCTGGCCGGACACAACAATATAGGGAAGGCCTTTTTTTCTTAATTATTTCATGAATTTCATGAAATAATTAAAAAAAAAATACGTGGGGCTTCGCCCTATTTTTGTGTCCAGCCAGGTACAACTAGGCAGCTGGGGGCTGGAATCTGCAGCGCAGGGAGGCCCAAGCTTTCTGGGCCCCCCCCGCTGCAAATTGCAGTCCGCAGCCACCCCGGAAAATGGCGCGTTCATAGAAGCGCCATCTTCTGGCGCTGTACCCAACTCATCCAGGGCCCTGGTGCGGTGGCTCACTGGGTAATAAAGGGGTTAGGGCCAGCTTGGTATTATCAGCTGGCCCCAAGCCCAAAATTCATGGGGTCACGCCAGTATTAGACATGACCGCCATGAATTTCTAGTAAAGTATTTAAAAAAAACACAACACCCAGAATAAAGTCCTTTAATTGAAATAAACACACAATTCTTTATTGTTCTAAATTAAACTATACTTACCATCACGCCCATTCCAGCTGAAGCCAACGATCTCCTGCAATAAAAGAAAAATAATAAACCAACCTCATCCTTACCTTTCCATGGTTCCCACGACAGCTTCAGCTCTGCTACATCGAGATGACAGGCTGGACCGCAGCAGAACGCTGCCATCCAGCCTGTCATGCCGCAGACACTGAGAAGAGCAGGCATGCTTGCGCTCCTCAGTGTCTCGCTGTGACGGCATCCAGATGAGCCGAGGTCATGTCCAATGAACTCGGCTCACCTCATGCACGTCACTGACAGCGTGGGAAAATTCTCACGCTGAAGTGCTGAGTGCAGGAGAATTCTCCCACGCTGTCAGTGACGTGCATGAGGTGAGCTCATGTCCAATGAACTCAGCTCACCTCATGCACCTCACTGACAGCGTGGGAAAATTCTCCTGCACTCAGCGCTTCAGCGTGAGAATTCTCCCACGCTGTAAGTGACGTGCATGAGGTGAGCCGAGTTCATTGGACATGACCTCGGCTCATCTTTATGCCGTCACAGAGAGACAATGTGGAGCGCAAGCAAGCCTGCGCTTCTCAGTGTCTGCGGGATGACAGGCTGGATGGCGGCGTTCTGCTGCGGTCCAGCCTGTCATCTCGATGTAGCAGAGCTGAAGCTGTCGTGGGAACCATGGAAAGGTAAGGATGAGGTTGCTTTATTATTTTATTTTTATTACAGGAGATCATTGGCTTCAGCTGGAATGGGCGTGACGGTAAGTATGGTTTAATTTAGAACAATAAAGAATTGTGTCTTTATTTCAATTAAAGGACTTTATTCTGGGTGTTTGTGTTTTTTTTAACTTTGACTATGGGGTTAGTAATGGGCGTGTCTTATAGACGCCTCTCCATTACTAACCTGGGCTTGATGTCAGCTGGCATTATAAGCTGACATCAACCCCAGCCCTATTACCCCCTGCCACCGCACCAGGGCAGCGTGGAAGAGCGAGGCTAAGTGCCAGAATTGGCGCATCCTATGAATGCGCCATTTCTGGGGCGGCTGACGGCTGGTGTTTCTAGCCTGGGAGGGGGCCAATATTCATGGCTCCCTTCCTGGGCTATTAATATCAGCCCCCAGCTGTCTGCCTAGCCTTTGCTAGCTATTAAATTAGGGGGGACCCCACGTCATTTTTTTGGGGGGGTCCCCCATTTTAATAGCTAGTAAAGGCTATGTATTCAGCTGGGGGCTGATATTAGTAGCCTGGGAAGCTCCGTGGGTATTACCCCCTTCCCAGGCTTCAAACATCTGCCCCAGCTGTCTGCTTAACCTCCGCTAGAGACTAAAATTAAGGGGAACCCCACGCCAATTTTTTTAATAATAAATCCTTTATTTTAATACTAAATGACAAGTACAGTAACCAACACTATCACTGTACTTCATATATATGTGACTGACATGTTTCTATCTATCTAATCTATGTGTGAAGCTCTATTCTGTCTGTTATAAATTGTCGGGTACAGATGCTGAATTGCCGGCCGGCTTTCTTAAAGAGACGGTGCATGAAAACACTATTATTTTTTTTAATAAATCCTTTACACTAAATGACAAGTACAGTAAGCAACACTGTCACTGTACTTCATATATATGTGACTGACATGTTTCTATCTATCTAATCTATGTGTGATTCTCTATTCCTTCTATTCTAAATTGTTGGGTACAGATGCTGAATTGCCGGCCGGCTTTTTTAAAGAGACGGTGCATGAAAACACTATTATTTTTTTTGATAAATCCTTTACACTAAATGACAAGTACAGTAATCAACACTGTCACTGTACTTCATATATATGTGACTGACATGTTTCTATCTATCTAATCTATGTGTGATTCTCTATTCCTTCTATTCTAAATTGTCGGGTACCGCTGCTGAATTGCCGGCCGGCTTTTTTAAAGAGATGGTGCATGAAAACACTATTATTTTTTTTGATAAATCCTTTACGCTAAATGACAAGTACAGTAAGCAGCACTTTCACTGTACTTCGTATATATGTGGCTGACATGTTTATATCTATCTAATCTATGTGTGAAGCTCTATTCTTTCGGTTCTAAATTGTCGGGTACCGGTGTATGCCGCTGCTGAATTGCCGGCTTTTCATGTTTCACTGTTGGCACTGTTCCCATCGATTTGGGCAATCACTGTAATGCCACAACCACCATGGCTGTGGCATTACAGTGAGTGGCAGACAATCCCTGCATGATTGGTGCTCTAAATAGCGCCAGACATGCAGGACACGCTTTTGGTGCACGAACAGTTATCGAACATAACCTCGAACAGCCGAATTTTTTGCAAATCGTTCGGGTTCGTCGAACAACTCGAACACCGCCCAAAACAGCTCGAATTTGAGATTGGCGAACAGTTCTAGTCGAACACCGCTCATCTCTAAGTCCAGACATCTGGTCTATGCATTTCAAGAAAAACGCTCTTACTCATTGAATCAAGCTCGAAACCCGCAGAACAGACTTCTGGACACCTACTGCCATGATTTTATTTTTCCAGGTAATCCAATTAAATGTAAAGTTTATTTATTTTTTTAATATATATAGTGGCTGCTGGATGAACCTCCTTTTCTCCTGATTTTTTTTTGATATTTTTGTTTATTTTGCTTGTTAAAATTCATAGTCGCCTATTTCTTATTCAGAATTATGGTTATAATTCTATATATGGAATATTAGAAGTATAATCTAGAAATTATGATACTAACTTTTTAGTAGGTGTTGTTTGCTATTCAAATACATTAATCTGGAATATGGTAATTTATTTAACACTTATTATCATTCTAAAGCTTTGCCTTGTTAATTTGCATTTGTTTTAGTTTCCATATATGCTACTGTTTATTAATAATTGTTAGCATGGTTTTTATTATCCTCATCCTTCCGATCTCTGTGGTAGTATTACCTTATGTCTAGGAGCATTTTAAAATGAAGAAATTAGCTAAGATTCTTTTACATTCCATATACGAGCTGTGAAGATATAAAGTAATAATCGGCTCAAAACCTCGTTGTCTATCTCTATGACCATAACACATCTATAAAACATTTGAAAATACAAATTGTTTACTTGTAGGGTAAAATGATTATACAGCTTTATGTAATGTCCTTCCTTTTCAATGCTTTCTGATATCTTGGTCGTAAAACACTTCTGAAAATCTGTGAGTCATATAGTTATTACAGTTTATAATAAGAGTTGCTGAAAAAATGTCCAGATATAGAACTAAAGTCGTACTTTACAATATCACAACCACAGATATGTAAGATAAGGTGGAGACTGAGATCATGGATTCAGATGTATAAACTATTCCCTTAGGGAACAATGTATTTAATTTACCTCCACATATAACACTATAGGTGTAGTTCCATTGAATGGAAGACTTAAAGAGCCCTAGAGCCTTCTGTTTCTAAATGAATCTGGTTCCCAATTAAATACTGCTTAAATTGTGGTTTTGCTTGTGTTTTTTATCTAGGAATCATGCCTATTATCATGGCCAACACTAGGACTTAGCGAACCCGGGCAAGTGCCAGGGCCTACGGCGCCAAGGGGCCCACTATGCCCAGTATTCAATTGGCATGTACAGTATGATGTGTATGGTGGATGTGCGCACTGCATGTATGGAAAAGGCTGAGAAACTGAAACCAATCCACAGTGGTGTATCTTGTGGGTCCCAATGCAAATTCTCTCCAACAGGGCCCCTAACTATTATGAGTCTATAATAGTGTTCGTCTCATATGGGCTAAAAGGACTGTTGTGGCCCCTTAGGATTTAGAGCCCATTTGCGACTGCAACCCCTGCACCTACTATAGTTACTTCCCCTGCATACATAGTAGATGCCGCCTGTGTTATATGACTAGCACCGAAGTCTAACCTGCGATTGGAGCTAGCGCTGATTGCAGCAGTTTAACCTTTCAGACATGGATATTAAGGGCTTTCTCTCCGAGAAAACCCATACGATTATGCTGATGAGACTCTGATCAGAGTTGGATCAGAGTGTGATAATTTTTTCAGCGGATCACTCGGTCCAAGGAAAAGATCGGACATATTATTATTTATTATTATCATTAATATTATTTATTTATTTATTATTATAGCGCTATTTATTCCATGGCACTTTACATGTGAAAAAGGAGTATACATACAAGAACAATTACAATAATCTTGAACACAATGTGACAGCGACTGGTACAGGAGGAGCGAGGATCCTGCCCGCGAGGGCTCACAATCTACAAGGGATGGGTGAGGATACAGTAGGTGAGGGTAGAGCTGGTCGTGCAGCGGTGTTTACTGCAGGTTGTAGGCTTGTCGGAAGAGGTGGGTCTTCAGGCTCCTTTTGAAAGTTTCCACGGTCGACTAGAGTCTGATGTGCTGGGGTAGAGAGTTCCAGAGTAGGGGGGAAGCACGGGAGAAATCTTGTATGCGATTGTGGGAGGAGGAGATAAGAGGGGAGCAGTGAAGTAGTGAAGGAGATCTTGTGAGTATCGGAGGTGGCGTGCAGGTATGTAATGGGAGGCTAGGTCAGAGATATATGGAGGAGATAGGTTGTGAATGGCTTTGTATGTCATGGTTAGGGTTTTGAACTGGATTCTCTGAGCAATGGGGAGCCAGTGAAGATATTGACAGAGAGGAGAGGCCGGGGAATAGCGGGGGGACAGGTGGATTAGTCGGGCAGCAGCGTTTAGGATGGATTGGAGGGGTGCGAGAGTGTTGGAAGGGAGGCCACAGAGCAGTAGGTTGCAGTAGTCAAGGCGGGAGATGATGAGGGTGTGCACTAGTGTTTTTGCAGATTCATGGTTGAGGAATATGCGGATCCGGGAGATATTTTTGAGTTGGAGTCAGCAGGAAGTGGAAAGGACTTGGATATGTGGTTTGAAGGAGAGTTCAGAGTCCGGAGTTACCCCAAGGCAGCGAACTTGAGGGACTGGGGAGAGTGGCCAGCCATTGACGTTGATAGGTCTGTTGGGGGGGTGAATGAGATGGCAGAAAGATGATTAATTCTGTTTTGTCCATGTTAAGTTTAAGAAATCTAGCAGAGAAGAAGGATGAAATAGCAGACAGAAATTGTGGGGTTTTGGTTAGTAAGGAGGTGATATCGGGTCCAGAGAGGTAGATCTGTGTGTCATCAGTATAGAGGTGATAATGAAAGCCATGAGACTCTATGAGCTGTCCCAGGCCTAAGGTGTAGATGGAGAAGAGCAGGGGTCCTAGAACTGAACCTTGGGGGACACTGACAGATAGGGGGCGAGATGAGGAGGTGGTGTGTGAGTGGGAGACATTGAATGTCCTGCCTGTTAGGTATGAGGAGATCTAGGATAGGGCCAAGTCTGTGATGCCGAGAGATGAGAGAGTTTGTAGTAAGAGGGAATGGTCCACTGTGTCGAAGGCAGATGACAGGTCTAGGAGGAAGAGGACAGAGTAGTGTCGCTTAGATTTGGCGGTTAGTAGGTCATTGGAGACTTTAGTCAGTGCAGTTTCAGTAGAATAGTGCAATCGGAAACCAGATTGTAGGCGGTCGAAGAGGGAGCAGGAGGAGAGGTGGGAGGACAGCTCAGAATGGACGTGTTGTGCCAGTAGTTTTGAGGCATAGGGGAGAAGTGATATGGGGCGGTAGCTAGTCAGAGAGGATGAATCAAGGGAGGGCTTTTTGAGGATGAGTGTGATTGAGGCATGTTTGAAGCATGAGGGGAAGACACCAGTTGTTATTGATAGGTTGAAGAGGTGGGCTAGGGCTGGGATGAAGATAGTGGTAAGGTTTGGGATGAGGTGGGACGGGATTGGGTCAAGTTTACAGGTGGTGAGGTATGATTTGGAGAGTAAAGAGGAAACTTGATCTTCCGTAATGGTGCAGAAGGTGGTTTTGAGGAGGAGGGTTGAGTAGGTGTGGGGAGGGGCTGTGGGGACTTTAGGCAAAAGCTTTGTCTGATGGTGTCAATCTTCTGCTTGAAGAATGAGGCAAAGTCTTCAGCTGAAATAAGAGGAGAGGGAGGAGGCACTGGGGGACGGAGGAGAGAATTGAAGGTGTTGAATAGTTGTTTGGGGTTCTGAGACAGGGAGGATATGAGAGATGCGAAGTATGTTTGTTTTGCTCAGTGAGTGTGGACTTGAAGGTAGTGAGGGACTGTTTGAATGCGATGAAGTGCTCATTGGAGTGGGACCCTTTCCATCTACGCTCAGCAACCCTGGAGGCCCGTCACAGTTCTTTAGTTAGGCTGGTGTGCCAGGGTTGTCTGTACATTGTGCGAGCTTTGGTATGTGTGAGGGGGGCGACCGAATCGAGAGCTGCAGCTGTTGTGGTGTTGTATAAAGTGGCAGCAACATCTGCATCATGTAGGGAATTAATGTCTGTAAGAGGGAGAAGGGATTCAGAGAGTTAGTGTAGGTCAAGGTGTTTGAGATTTCTGCGGGGGTATGCAAGTTTGTGGAGTGGGGATTGTTGCCCTGGAGAGGAGAGGGAAGAGAATGTAAGTAGGTTGTGGTCAGAGCGAGGGAGAGGTGAGTTAGAGAGGTTAGATAGGGAACAGAGGCGGGTAAAGATGAGGTCCAGTGTGTGGCCGTCTTTGTGGGTGGGTGGGAAGACCACTGAGTAAGACCGAAGTAGGAAGTGAGGGATAGAAGCTTAGAGGCAGCTGAGAGGGAAGTGTCAATGGGGATGTTAAAGTCGCCCATGAGGATAGTGTGGATGTCAACGGAGAGGAAATGAAGTAGCCAAGTGAAGTGGTCAAAGAAAGTGGTGGTTGATCCTGGGGTGCGGTAAATGACAGCCAGTTGGAGGTTGGAGGGGGAGTAGATGCACACACAGTGCACTTCAAAAGAGGGGAGAGTAATTGAGGGCGGCAGTGGGATATGGGTGAAGGAGCAGTTATCTGAGAGGAGGAAACCTATTCCTCCACCGTGCTTGCCGGTGGGGCGGGGGGTATGGGAGAGGTGGAATCCACCGTACGAAAGTGCAGCAGGAGAAGCCGTGTCAGAGGGGGTGAGCCAGGTTTCAGTGATGCCGAGGAAGGAAAGCTTGTTAGTGATGAAGAGGTCGTGAATGCAGGAAAGTTTGTTGCAGACGGAGCGAGTGTTCCATAGAGGTCCTGTTAGTGGGACTGGGGAAGCGGGGGCTGGGGGGATGGGTATAAGGCTAGAAGGGTTACGAGAGTTTGGGATAGATCGTGGGTAGGAGGTGAAAGTGATTGTAGGGATGTGGTGAGGAGGACCAGGATTTGGAGAGATGTCGCCGGCAGTGAGGAGGAGCAGAGAAAAGGTTAGTAGGTGGGAGCAGGAGAGGGCATGAGGTGGCTGTCTGTGTTTGGAGACAAAGAATTGTATGTTGAGGAATAGCGCTGAGTAGGAGGTGAGATGGGTGGGGAGAATGGAGGGAGAGATGAAGAGTTCATTACTAGGTGTAGAGATTAGGGGTGGTTGGAAAAGGTGAAGGATTAAGGGGGTGAGAGTAAAAACAAAGACAAACATTGTTTACTGTGACTTAGTATCCAGTTGCCTTCAGTTCACTTCAGGTTCAATTCAGGATTAATTCATATTTCTCACAATTAAGCAATGAGACTCACTTAAGGTGATGGACACAGACTAAAGTCTAACAGACTCCTGGCCCACAATATATTTGGAACACAATGCATTCAGCTGTGAACCAGAAGGTAGTGGTCTGTGTTCATCTTGATCAGCTGATTAAGGCTGAACCAGAAGCTGGATAGTCAAAGGCTAAGTAAATAAGGTCATAAATGAAAGTGGGGGGTAGCTGGTGTAACTTGAAGAACATACCATTAGTAAATAGGAGCAGAGAGGTATAGAGAAGTCTGCATGGAAGTCAGGATGGGAAAGCTGAGTCACTTACCTGTAAGAGGAATGGATAAACAGAGATGCTGATTAGAGGACATATGCATAGCCCCATAAAATAACATGGGTATGACTGCTATCCGTGAAATCTAAGGATAGCAATTGTCCGATATAAACTGTCGTGTGCACCTGCATTAATTGTGACAGTGCTTGGCTGAGCTTCAAAGACGATACAATAGGTAGTTTTACAGTAAACTGCAATATTACACTCTTTCAGTATATTGTACAGGCGATCAAATGGTTGTAGGATTAAAGGGGTTGTTCGGTACTTTATAAAAAATGCCAGTGTGTTTTAATGATAATTACAACCTTCTTTCTAATTACCTTGTGCTGCTGATACTGCCTGTGAGCGGCGTTATCACTGGCCGCTCACAGGCATCACATGACCCTTGCCTGCACCCGGCGCTGACATCCGCTGAAGTCACGACAAGTTGCGGCTGCAGCCGAGGGTCCCTCTTCTGCGTTCCACCGGTGGCTGCTGGGTTGTGGGCAGGGTTATTCCCCTGCGTCACACCCGGCATCCACTGCGCGCTCTCCCTGTCCTCATTCACTGGGATGCTATGTGTGATGCAGGGGAATAACCCCGTCCACAACCCAGCAGCCACCGCGGGGACCCCAGCGCTGAGTCTTGCCTCACTTGTCGTGACGTCAGCGTGGGGTCACGTGCTGCCTTTGAGCGGCCACCGATAGTGCCGCTCACAGGCAGTATCAGCAGTGCAAGATAATTAGAAAGAAGGTTGTATTTATCATTTAAACACACTGGCAGTTTTTTAAAAGTACTGGACAACCCCTTTAAGTTCCCTAGGGGAACTAATAAAAAATCTAAAATAAAAATAAAACATTTTTTAAGAATTAAAAAAGTTCACATCTCCACTTATTTCCCCAAAAATTAACTCTAAGAAACTAATGATAATTTCTACAACTTTTATGGCAAAAAAAAAGCCTGGCCCCTGATACAACTCTATCAACCAAAAAAAAACAAACTTATAGCTATTAGAAGGCAAGGAGGAAAACATGAAGAGAGGCCCACAACCCGCATAGACCTGAAGCTGGTCCTGCGTACTATCCTTCTGCCTGTATTCTTGGCCCAGATCTAAGAGACTTCTCTTGTAAGACCTGAGGGTTAGCTCATTACATACAGTGCCTGCAAGTAGTATTCAACCCTCTGCAGATTTAGCTGGTTTGATAAGATGCAAATAAGTTAGAGCCTTCAAACTGCAAACGAGAGTAGGTTTTATGAACAGAAGCATAAATCTTACAAACCAAAAAGTTATGTTGCTCAGTTGAATTTTATTAAATTTTAAACATAAAAGTGTGGGTCAATTATTATACAACCCCTATGTTTAATATTTTGTGGAATAACCCTTGTTTGCAATTACAGCTAATAATCGTCTTTTATAAGACCTGATCAGGCCGGCACAGGTCTGTGGAGTTATATTGGCCCACTCCTCCATGCAGATCTTCTCCAAGCTATCTAGGTTCTTTGGGTGTCTCTTGTGGACTTTATTCTTGAGCTCCTTCCACAAGTTTTCAATTGGGTTAAGGTCAGGAGACTGACTAGGCCACTCCAACACCTTGACTTTTTCCCTCTTGAACCAGGCCTTGGTTTTCTTGGCTGTGTGCTTTGGGTCGTTGTCTTGTTGGAAGATGAAATTACGACCCATCTTAAGATCCTTGATGGAGGAGCGGAGGTTCTTGGCCAAAATCTCCAGGTAGGCCGTGCTATCCATCTTCCCATGGATGTGGACCAGATGGCCAGGCCCCTTGGCTGAGAAACAGCCCCACAGCATGATGCTGCCACCACCATGCTTGACTGTAGGGATGGTATTCTTGGGGTCGTATGCAGTGCCATCCAGTCTCCAAACGTCACGTGTGTGGTTGGCACCAAAGATCTCGATCTTGGTCTCATCAGACCATAGAACCTTGAACCAGTCTGTCTCAGAGTCCTCCAAGTGATCATGAGCAAACTGTAGACGAGCCTTGACATGACGCTTTGATAGTAAAGGTACCTTACGGGCTCGTCTGAAATGGAGACCATTGCGGTGGAGTACGTTACTTATGGTATTGACTGAAACCAATGTCCCCACTGCCATGAGATCTTCCCGGAGCTCCTTCCTTGTTGTCCTTGGGTTAGCCTTGGCTCTTCGGACAAGCCTGGCCTCGGCACGGAAGGACACTTTCAAAGGCTGTCCAGGCCGTGGAAGGCTAACAGTAGTTCCATAAGCCTTCCACTTACGGATGATGCTCCCAACAGTGGAGACAGGTAGGCCCAACTCCTTGGAAAGGGTTTTGTACCCCTTGCCAGCCTTGTGACCCTCCACGATCTTGTCTCTGATGGCCTTGGAATGCTCCTTTGTCTTTCCCATCTTGACCATGTCTGAGTGCTGTTCACAAGTTTGGGGAGGGTCTTAAATAGTCAGAAAAGGCTGCCAAAAGAGATCTTTAATCCACACATGTGAAGCTCATTTTTCTTGGTGCCTGAACTACTTCTTAATACTTTAGGGGGACCAAACAGAATTCTTGTGGTTTGAGGGGTTGAATAATAAATGACACTCTGAATTAACTT
This sequence comes from Phyllobates terribilis, assembly GCF_046119375.1. Lineage (NCBI taxonomy): Eukaryota > Metazoa > Chordata > Amphibia > Anura > Dendrobatidae > Phyllobates > Phyllobates terribilis. The sequence continues at coordinate 797,957,948 of NW_027362761.1, forward strand.
TTAACGTTTAAAAAAAAAAAAAAAAAAATTTGCTGCAGTGCATTTCCCACTTCCAGGCTGATCTACAGTACAAATGTCACAATGCCAAGTTAATTCCGCATGTGTCAACCAGCTAAATCTGCAGGGGGTTGAATGCTACTTGTAGGCACTGTATAGAGACAAAGAACATCAAGGACCGAACCTCCACGTCATGCATCTCCTTAGGCTCAGCACTAGGCATAATACTTTGAATTAGTCTTGTTTGAAGTATTTAATAAGAGTTTTCAGGATCTTTTGTATGGACATTACACTTGAACGTATCTGCTGTCCACAGGCCTGTGGGTTGTGCATGGCCGTTGTCTATTATCTATATATCTCTATTAACTCTATCTCTATAAATCACCAGACAGCTGGTCAATATTTCTAAGTAATCAGGGCTGTCACTTGAATGCATATGTAAATGGTATTGCTAATTGCTGAGATATTCATTCATGCTTGATAGATGCATTAAATCAATGTGATAAACTTTTGCTGTGCCTATCATTTGAGTTTGCCATGGTCGGCAACATGACTGGGATGGCTTTCACATCATATTAGAAAATTTGTCCAGCCTATTATTCACAGCACAGGGTTTGTGGCAATTGTAATTTGGATGCATATGAGATTTGGCACCATCACAAATGATTAAAATCATTGCTATACTCATGCTGGAAATGAAGGTCACCGTGCTCGCATATATTGGATTTCAATTATGTGAAAATTGAACTTTTCAAAAACTTGCATAAGTACTTACTGTTAATAATAATCTATCAGAATAATCCCGCAGATGATCCACTTGTAGACAATCCAAACCTAATATTACTAATGCTGTTTTATAACACAATGGCTTTTCGTGATGGAACTTGTCATATATAAATCTGTGAGGCTATAATCCCTTTGTGCATCTCCATGTAAAATCATTAGCACGAACAGATACCTGGGAAGAACTACAGCAATCAATTATATGTGGGTAAACATGGCAGCAGGTGACTTATTTCCCTTTAGAGAGACCACAGGGAAATTAAACATTATGAAATGCCTATTCAAAACAATTGGTTCCCTGTGTAATCCAGTGCAGGTTCTGGTCTTTCTGAGAGATAGACGCTCTTTGTAGTGTCGCATTCACACATCCGTGGGTCATAGTCCAAGTACAGACTGTGATCACCGACTGGCTACAGGTTTCCTGACCCGAATTTGACAGTCTCATAGGATGTATGAATGCGACATAACTGTTGCTTACCCGGGCCAAGAAATGAGCAGTAAGGTCTTCAATTTGGAATAAGTTTATCCTCATTCTCCATTTCAGTTAGTTTCATTCTCTTTAAAAGGGGTTGTCCACTACTTGGACAACCCCTTCTCAATCTATATGTTGTCCCCTTCTAAAAAAAATAACAACTATACTCACCTCCAGTACTGTCACCATTCCAGCAGTGTCGGAACTAGCTCTCCTGGGGATCGCATAACATTAGTATGTCACATGATCCCTGCGACCAATCAGCGCTGGCTTCATTCTCCCCGCCTTCGGACAAATCATATACATCCGCAGGAAGTGAGAGCTGTAGTTTTCTTATTTTATCTGGTCATATGTTATTCATCCAAAGGTGGAGAGCATAAAGCCAGCGCTGATTGACTGCAGGGATCATGTAACATAATAATGTTACGTGATTCCCAGGACAGCTAGTGTCGACACTGCTGGAACGGTACTGCCACGGGAGGTGAGTATAAGGCTGCGGTTAGACAGCTGTATGTTCTCTCATGAAAGAGAATCGGGCTGATTATGCTAATGACACTCGGTCCAAACTCTGTCAAAGTTTGATTCAAGTGTCATCTGAATGTGATCCAATTCTTTTGCATGAGAGAATCGCAGCACAGTTCTGGAGAAGACGGAGAATTTAATTTCTCCCTCTTCTCCATTGTCTCTGTCAGAGTAAATCGGACTGCACTCAGATGTCATCTGAGTGTAGTCCAATGCATCACACACACTTATAATTTGTATCGGTGTGCATGGTCCAATTATCAGGTGCACGCACAGTAGTGGACAACCTATTCAAGATATTTCTCACTGATGCAGCAGCTTTTTATCTTCTTTTCCTCACTTAACCAAGGTAGTATTAACTATAATACATACCTACTAGTAATACCAATCGAATGAATAATATAAGTACTTACAGTTGTGTGAAAAAGTGTTTGCCCCCTTCCTGATTTCTTATACTTTTGCATGTTTGTCACACTTAAATGTTTCAGATCACAAAACAAATTTTAATATTAGACAAAGATAACACAAGTAAACACAAAATGCAGTTTATAAATGAAGGTCTTTATTATTAAGGGAGAAAGAAATCGAAACCTACAGGGCTCTGTATGTGATATTAACTGTGTTTTATCACATCTTTGGGAAGCTGAGTTCAATTTTCCTACTCACACACAGGCCTGATTACTGCCATACCTGTTCTCAATCAAGAAATCACTTAAATAGGACCTGCCTGTAGTGAAGAAGAGCAAAAGATCCTCGAAAGCTAGACATCATGCTGCAATCCAAAGAAATTCAGGAACAAATGAGAAACAAAGTAATTGAGATCTATCAGTCTGGAAAAAGTTATAACGCCATTTCTAAAGCTTTGGGACTCCGGCGAACCACAGTGAAAGCCATTATTCACAAATGGCGAAAACATGGAACAGTAATGAACCTTCCCAGGAGTGGCCAGCCATCCAAAATTACCCCAAGAGCAGAGTGACAACTCATCCAAGAGGTCACAAAAGACCCCACAACAACATCCAAATAACTGCAGGCCTCACTTGCCTCAGTTAAGGTCGGTATTCATGACTCCACCATAAGAAAGAGACTGGGCAAAAATGGAATGTATGGCAGAGTTCCTAAACGAAAATCACTGCAGAGCAAAAAATAACATAAAGGCTCGTCTCACTTTTGAAACAAAAAACATCTTGATGATTGCCAAGACTTTTGGGAGAATACTCTGTGGACTGACGAGACAAAAGTTGAACCCTTTGGAAGATGTATATTCCATTACATCTGACGTAGAAGTAACACAGCATTTCAGAAAAGGAACTTCATACCAAGAGTAAAATATGGTGGTGTTAGTGTGATGGTCTGGGCCTGTTTTGCTGCTTCAGGACTTGGAAAACTTGCTGTGGTAAATGGAACCATGAATTCTGCTGTCAACCAAAAGATCCTGAAGGGGAATGTCTGGCCATCTGTTTGTGACCTCAAGCTGAAGAGCACTTGGGTTATGCAGCAGTATAATGAACCAAAACACACCATCAAGTCCACCTTTGAATGGCTTACGAAAAACAAAATTAAGACTTTGGAGTGGCCTAGTCAAAGTCCTGACTATAATCCAATTGAGATGCTGTGGCATGACCTTAAAAAGGTCGTTCATGCTCAGAAACCCTCCAATGTGGCTGAATTACAACAATTTTGCAAAGATAGTGGGCCAAAATTCTTCCAGAGCGTTGAAAAACAATCATTGCCAGTTATCGCAAATGCTTGATTACAGTTGTTGCTGCTAAGGGTGGCCCAACTAGTTATTTGGTTTAGGGGGCAATCACTTTTTCACACAGGACCCTGTAGGTTTGGATTTCTTTCTCCCTTAACAATAAAGACCTTCATTTAAAAACTGCATTTAGTGTTTACTTGTGTTATCTTTCTCTAATATTTAAACTTGTATTGTGATCTGAAGCATTTAAGTGTGACAAACATGCAAAAGTATAAGAAATCAGGAAGGGGGCAAACACTTTTTCACACCACTGTATATACAATTATCCCATATTGAAAGTGCCCTGACATCTGATGATTTATTATATTTGCAACCCAGTATAGTAGTTTACATTCATGTAAGTACTCTTCTTCCTTTTTCCTTTACTTTTACCCCTTCTTATCCCATGAAATCCAATCACTAGGACTACTACTTTTTTTTTAACTTTGCCTACTGCAGATGGGACACAGACCTCTTTGTCAGAATAGTGAAGGCTGTAGCCAATAAGCAGTTGATTTTCTGCAGCAATCATGTGACATAACTTTATCATGTGACCATCAAGAGAAAAAGCCAAAATCGCAGGAGCGACGCTTGTCCAGGATCTAAGTATGCACTTTTTTATTTTTTGCACCAGACTTCAGCTATTAAGAAGAACTTGTCCACTCATGGATAACCTTTAACACTTTCATGGCTTTTTCTTTTTTTTAAAGTTTTGCCCAGAATAATCAAAAACTGAAAAGTGATTGTCGTCTTACCATGTGTAGAATTCGGTGCACGGCAAGGCTCTGAACCAGCATTTGTCAAAGTAGTATGTAGCCAGCAGCCGGTGAGCAGTTAAAATAGTCACTCTTTATTTCTCTTTTTTTAAAAAATGTGCCTTTAGAAACAAAAATGACAGAAATCCATCATACTTGTTTGTCTTGCGCAGAATAATAATTACAGTTTGAAGAGCTTCACTTGTGACTGTGTAATGAGTGTTACAAAAGAGATAATTACATTTATTTATTTAATTCATTTTTATATATTTTTTTAAAATAAATTACATTCATGACATTACTTGTTAACACTGCAGTCTAGTCTGAGCTATTTGCCCTCGTTCATTCTTAATATTTAACAACCTCTTTAAGTAGATTGGTGGTGAAGAAAGTGGGCATATTCCAAGTTAAACTTAACTTCTCAAGTTCCTAGAATACCGGTTAGGCCATGGCCCCACTATCAGTATTTTGTCAGTATTTTTTCTCAGGAGTGGGAGCGAATACCAGGTGAGGAACAATCAGAGAAAATATATATTAGAAACAAGTGCACCAATTCTACATTTATCACCCACTACTGGTTTTGGCTCCCACAACTGAGTAAAAATACCAACCGAATAATGACCAAATACTGATAGTGGGGCGGTGGCTAGCGAGATTGTAGCTGGATTGTTTATTGGTGGGATTTACAGAGAAAGCAATGCCCATTAGTAGAATGGTGATAAGTTGCACTTGTTCATCTGTTGAAAAGAAGACAAAAACGTAACACTAAAATTCGTGCAAACCAATTTGCAGGACTTAACAGCATTTGCGGCTCTTCTTTTGATTAGACGGCCTGGCGCAACATCATAGTGGCAAAGGGATGCACATGTGACTTTCCGCCATGTATACCTGGAGGTAAGAGGTGGTTCTCAGGACTTCTGTACAAAGACCACAGATTAGTGATGAGGCCTATAAATCGATTTGCACCAATTCTACTTTACACCAATAATGGCAGTAACCTGAACTTGTCATGGTTTACCTTGAACAATAACAATATGGTACAAAACTATAAAAGTTCATTAACATTGTCAATTTTAAGAAATTATAATGTAACACCTGCCGTGAGACCCATGTGTGTAATTCCAGCAGATCCAGTTTCTGCACAGACATTCACAGCAGCAGACACTAATGTATATCTTCCTGCACCACCTTGAACTACAACTTCCAGTGGACATTGCTTCTCTCTACATCATAGGGGAGGAGGAGCAGCAGAGGAAGAGACTAATTGGCTGAGAACGCTGGAGAAGAACGGGAATGAGTCAAGACCAGTGCACATGAGAAGAGACAAGGACACCATAGGAGCAGAGCCTGGGGAGCAGACTGATGCTTTTGCTAATCTCTGTGGAAGAACTGTAAGCCTTGTAATTGCACCAGAACCCCAGACTAGCCAGTGGATCCGGGAATGCACTCCTCCCTCTGGCTTCACCGAAATGGTACTTGCCATCCCCTTACCATATTTACCAATTACCTTCCTCCCCAATAAACCTGTTTAAGTTTTCAACCTCATCTTCTTGTACATGCATACGGAGTGTGTACAGGGGTTTCCCAAGTCAACCCCTGGCAGAAGAGGAAGACCCTCCTGCATCCCACTACAACTCCCAGAAAGATTCGGGTGGAGGCACTGCGCTATATCAAGATGAGAACTACCAAACACTCTGCCCACGGAGGCGGCTTAAAGGGGTGTTACAGTGGAGGCACTGCTGAGATAGAACAAAACAGGTATCGCTATTTATGGAAACTTTAACTGAAGCACAAGTGTCCATGTGGCCTGGGGAGATGAGCGTGGAAACGGAACGCAGTTTTGCAGTATGTGGTGAACTCACTGATACACTTGATGAAGAGGTGCTACAGAGTGTTGAACGAACCGAGGGAGTTGTTAACCCCCATGTGTTTGCCCGAAGAAGGAGGGGGAGGGTCAATCATCAGCGGCCCTGATTACAACGGAAAGGACCTTAACACGGGAGTACTTCCCATCAGTCGTTACAATGCCTTTAAAACACGGGCAGCCGTGTAAGATCACCTTGCCTGAGAGGCCTGCAGCAGAGGCATCACGTCCAGAGTCAAGCACACAGCCCAGAAGGTCTAGTGGAAGTTTACCCCCCCTGGTCAGGACAAGCCTGAAGAAACTGACGCTGTAGTTGTGGTGGTGGCAACCATGGAGATGTTAGTCGCCCAGTTTGCCAAATTGCAGCCAAAAGGGGCCTATCAACGTCTGAGAACCTTTTCAGGTGTCACTCCAACCCCATCTGGTGAAGAGGGGAATGATAACTGGAGGGATGTTGCTCTTCAGTACCTAACGGAGTGGCAGTGCACTGATGCTGCAAAGAAGCAGAGAATTGTGGAAAGTCTAAGAGGTCCCGCTATGGAAGTGGTGCAGGCTGCTTGGAGAAGCCAGCCAGAAGTGACTTCTAAAGACTACATCACGGCTTTAGAAGATGCTTTTGGGTCCCCAGAGGATTCCACAGATCTAATTTATAAACATCGCACCACTTACCAGGACCCTGGTGAGAGGATGTCAGATTACCTCTATTGACTGGATAAGCTAGTGCATGGAATACTATCCAAGGATGGATTTAGGCCCGAACAAGTTGACTAGTGCCGTCTAGATCAAGTGTTGCGAGGAGACCTGACTCACAATCCCATTGCCCATTGACTGAGGTGTTGTGATAAAGAACAGATTCCCAGTTCCCTCCATTAGCTGCTTAAGGAAGTGAGACAGGAGGAATCCATCCTTGCAGCTAGAGAACAAGTGACTAAGCAAGTGGCTGCTGTCGCTATGAATCCCGAGCCAAGCCAGCGAGAGAGAGAACTCCTGAAGGTCATTGAGAAGCAAGGGGAACAGATTGCCCAACTTTTGAGTGCCCAGGCTGTGAAAGTAGAGCTTCTAAAGGAGATTGTTGAGTCAGCTGCCAAGAGCCAGCAACAACCTGTGAAATTGGTGAGTGATACCCGAAGTCGAATGGAAGATGCCAAATCAGATGAGTGTTTTGTCTGTGGAAGTGCCCGTCATGTGGCTTGCCAGTGTCCAAAGAGGTGGAGCACTAAGGAATCTCCGAAACACCCCTGTCCCCGGAAAAGGCAGAAGGGAAAGGGGGCCAGTAGAGTCCCATACTGGCCCCCCAGCAATCTCAAAGGTGTATTCTAACACTCCTTCTAATGTCCCTCAGTCAGAATGACTTCCTAAAGGTCTCGTGGGACCAGCGCCACATGTACCAGCCTGTATCAATGGCCAGCCTTGCACTGTGCTGCTGGATAGTGGATCTGAAGTGTCCATCATTTTTGAGAAATGGTATAACAAATACTTATCGGATGTGCCCCTGCAACCATTATCTGGACTCGTTGTCTGGGGACTGAGTGAAAGCAGTTACCCCTACAAAGGATATGTATCTGTGACGCTACGGTTTCCATAGACTATCGCTGGGGTGGAGAGAGAATTGCCTATCATAGCCTTAATCCGTCCAGAAGCGGACGAAGACTTGGGAACAGTACCTGTTATAGTGGGGATGAATGCGAACCTCTTCCGTACTCTGGCTCAGTGGTGTCGAGAAACTGGCGGTGATAAATATCCGCAAACTCTCACACTTCACCCAGTATGTCTGATGGAGTATGAGAAGAAAGAGGAAGAGGAAAGGAGGAAGCTTTGTCCAGAACATTTTGACTTCTGCTTCGAAGGTAGTGACCTGAAGGAAGAGGAAAAGCAATCCGTTATAAGTGAAATGATGAAGCATGCCTGGGCCTTCTCATTGGGTGAATGGGACTTGGGTCTCGCTAAAGGAGTGGAGCACCACATCCGGCTGACTGATGAAAAGCCGTTTCGAGGGAGAGCCCAAAGGTTAGCCCCAGCAGATGTTGAGGACTTCAGACAGCATTTATGGGGCTTTTTGGACACTAGAGTAATCATAGAGTCCAATAGCCCATACGCATCTCCAATTGTGCTTTCTAGGAAGAAAACTGGGGCGATCAGGATGTGTGTGGATTATCGCACTCTGAACAAGTGCACAGTACCTGACCAGTATACCGTGCCTAGGATTGATGAAGCCTTAGATTGCCTGCAGGGCAGCCAGTGGTTCTCTGTGCTAGATCTCCGGAGTGGATACTACCAGATACCCATGCTAAGGAGGATCAAGAGAAGACCGCTTTCATTTGCCCCATCAGGTTCTATCAATTCCAGAGAGTGCCTCAAGGAGTGACTTGTCCCCCAGCAACATTCCGAAGGTGCATGGATAAAATTATGGGAGATATGAATTTTCATGAAGTCCTGGTCTACCTAGATGATCTGATTGTATTCGGGCACACCTTGGAAGAGCACAACAAGAGATTATTCAAGGTGTTGGGTCGACTAGAAGAAGCTGGACTAAAACTGTCCCTGGACAAATGCCGTTTCTGCCAAAAGGTTGTGAAGTATGTGGAACACATTGTCAGCCGAGAAGGCATCTCTACAGACCCGGCCAGAGTAGAAGCTGTGGTGGAATGGCCCAAACCCATAAAATTGGGAGAGCACCAGTCTTTTCTAGGATTATAATAATAATAAGAAGAATTTTTATTTATATAGCGCCAACATATTCCGCAGCACTTTACAATTAAGCGAGGACATGTACAGACAATAAATTCAATACAAGGTAAGACAGTTTAAACAGTTACATTAGGAGTGAGATCCCTGCTCGCAAGCTTACAATCTACAAGGAAATGGGGGGACACAATAGGTGAAAAGTGCTTGTTCTTTCAGGTCTGGCAATTATAACAAATAGGGATTTTCATATAAAGCAGCATGATCCGGTCATCAACCCATATGTTTAAGGCTGGGTGCCCACGTAGCGTTTTTCAAGCGTTTATGCTGTGGAATTTCCGCAGCATAAACGCTTGTGAAACACTAGGTAATCTGCACCCCATGGTCCCCAAGGGGATTCCGCATGTTCTATGCACATGCTGCGGATTTTTCCGCAGCATTTATGCTGCGTACAAAAATCCGCAGCATGTCATTTAATTTTGCGGAAGTGCAGCGGAACTCCCGCCATTGACTTGCATTGAGACGCATAGAAACCGCGACTGTACATTTGTACAAGCGGCTTCTATGCGTCTCTATGTGCGGATGGTACCCAGTTCTGGAGGAGAGAAGACTCTCATCCAGACCTGGGTACCATTGTACCTGTACAAAAATAATAAAATAACAAATAAAGTTTATACTCACCTTTCCGAAGGCTTCTCTCTGAATGCCGGCATCGCTTGAGGACCTGCGGTGACGTCACAGTCATGTGACCGCAGGCCCTTCACCGCTCTGTCTCGCGATATGCCGGCAGCCGGGAACCAGCCAGGAAGCAGCGCTGCAGCACACACCGGGGCCTCGGGGGTGAGTATAGCTTTATTTGTTTTAATTTTTACGGTTCACACTGTATAAATCCATGCTGTTTGCATGGATTTATACAGTGTGACCTAGTTGTCAAGCACTTTCCAAGTGATGCTATCACCTGGAAAGCGCTTGTCAATCTGCATGCGGAAACGCATGTGAATCCGCATGTGGATCCGCATGTATTCTGCAGGAAAAACGCATGTACAATCTGCATGCGTTTTTTCTGCCAGGGAGATGCAGAAATGCTGCAGAAATTTTCTGCTTCATTTCTGCATCGTGGGCACATAGCCTAAGTGTAATAATCAAGCATTGAGTGCAGTTATCGTGTGCATGGAGGGTGTAGAGACATCTGGCTCGGGATAGCACGCGTGCGGGGTCACGCGTGCAATAGATTTTAAGTGCAATAGTTAAAAGTGCAGTTATACAATGGCAGTTGGACAGGGCAGGAGACAGGTAAGGTGCATAAGATATTCATACAAACATGCTGCTCGGTCAGTCATACTGCATTATGCATTAGTCATATCAATCTGCTTTTTATTTGTTTTCACTTCTGCTTTCTCACAACTCGCCCGCCCTTTAACACATTCTGTGCACTCTTTCTATATCAACTCCTCCCTTCTCCCCTCTCCCATGTATAACTCTGAGGCTCTACTGTTATTTCTCACCCACTGCAAACCATCCACTACCTCCATGCAGCACTCAAAATGTTCATACAAATCATTGCACCACCTGCTCTTTCTCTTTTTTCTCCTTTTACTAGTCGTAGGTGACATCTCCCCCCACCCTGGGCCCCCCTCCACTAGCATACATTACTCTCCTCCAGCTGCATATAGAAACCCTGCTAATCTTATTAACATTCAGTGCATGCCCTCTCCTATTTCTTTCCATTGTGCTAGGATTCTATGGGTACTACCAAAGATTTGTGCCACAGTATTCCAAGATAGCAAAGCCTGCTCTAACCTAAGGGTATCCACCTCCACGAGGGACAACTCGCGCAAAGAAGCCCACAACCAAGCTCTACTTCAAGGTGAATGAGCCCTTTGGAGAAAGATGGACACCAGTGTGTGATGAGGCCTTTGAGAACCTTCAATCTTGCTTGATGCAGGCCCCAGTGCTGGCCTATGCGGTCCCCAACAAACCATATGTACTTCACGTGGATGCCTCTTTGGAGGGGCATGGAGCAGTCTTGTACCAGGAGCATGATGGAGTCTTGCGATCAGTCTACTACATTAGCCGTGGATTGACGCCAAGTGAGCACAATTACCCAGCACACAAACTTGAGTTCCTAGCATTGAAATGGGCCGTGGTGGACAAGCTTCATGACTACCTCTATGGAATGCCTTTTGAAGTTCACACTGACAACAATCCGCTGACCTATGTTAGGACCACAGAAACGCTTAATGCTACTGGTCATCGATGGCTCGCTGCGCTGGCAATATATACGATTTCAGCCTGAAGAACTGACCTGGCACTTCCAACATTGATGCAGATTCTTTGTCCCGCCTGCCCAGGCAGATGTTGAGGGAGGAAGAATCGGCTTGGGTTGAAGTCCAGGCCCCAGAGGTGAAAGCTATGTGCTATCAACACCGAGGGAAGACTGCTCAATCCAGCGGTTGCAATACCTTCTTAAGAGTTCCAAAGCAAGATCCCTCACCTTTGTGGTGTCAGTTGACTAAAGTGCATGCCTCAGCTGACCCAGACTCAGGTTGAAAAGGCCCAACAGGAAGATCCTTCGGTGGGGGTTGTTCAGTGGTGGGTGAAAAGGGGCCGAAGGCCTGAGAAGAATGCCTTAAGAACCGAGGAATCTGTTTTGCTAAATCGACAGCTAGTGTCACGCCAGGTGTGAGTGCAGCACAGAGAGTCACGCCAGGTATGAGTGCAACACAGAGGGGAAAGGGAAAGGGAGCCCAGACACTAGGGAAAGGGGGAAGATGTGACCTCCTAATCTGGACTAACGTCACCCTGTCTCCCCCTAACGTCCCTATATAGCCTCCGCAGCTGTTGCCGATCACGTGCCTTGACCTACTCTCCCTGGCGTAAGGCTATGGCGGGGGGTGGAAGGAGATAAGCACTAGTCAATCTCCGCTAGCACTCTAAAGACAAAAGGGGAAGACAACACAGGGGAATAACAACTTAGCTTTAGAAGAAACTCCAACAGGGCACACGGCCTCAAGACTCCAGAGAGGACGTGATGCTGCTTCAGCCAAGTTCCAAGTAGAAATGAGTATAACCGGCGACACCCACCTAGACACACCAGGTATATATACACCCAGACTAAAGGGAGGTAGTCGCTGGGTCCTAAATACAACCTCCTATCTAGGTAGCTGTCTGCATTGCCAAACATGGAGATCTCCTGCAAACCACTGCAGGGCGACTGTCTGTCACCTCTGACACACCCATAACAGTACCCCCCCTCTACGAGTGGCCTCTGGACACTCAGGACCGGGTTTCTCAGGAAAAGAGGTGTGAAAAGAGCGAACCAATCTGGGAGCGTTTACCTCTGACGCTGAAACCCACGTCCTCTCCTCCGGACCATAGCCTTTCCAGTGCACCAAGTATTGTAGAGTATGAAGTTGGAGATGAGAATCTACAATCCTCGAAACCTCGAACTCCAGGTTACCATCAACCATTACTGGGGGTGGTGGTATAGGTGAGGGCTCAAGAGGTTCTACTTACCTTTTGAGTAAGGACCTATGAAACACATTATGGACCTTAAGGGCCCGAGGAAGTTCAAGACGAAACGCTGCTGGGTTAATGACGGCGGTTATTTTGTAGGGACCAATAAACCTAGGTCCCAGCTTCCAAGAAGGAACTTTCAATCTTATATTCTTGGTAGACAACCACACAAAGTCATTCACATTCAGGTCTGGACCTGGCAAGCATTTTCTGTCCGCCATACGTTTATACCTGTCACCCATGGTCTTTAAATTACACAGAACACCCTGCCATACCGAGGAGAGTGACAAAACAAACCGTTCCTCCTCAGGAAATCCTGAAGCTCCACCCCCACTAAAGGTACCAAACTGTGGATGATAACCATATGCACCGAAGAACGGTGACCTGCCAGTGGATTCTTGACGATGATTATTGATGGCAAATTCTGCCAGCGGTAAGTAGGATGCCTAATCCTCCTGATTTTCATAGACGAAACACCTGAGGTATGTCTCAAAGTTCTGATTGACACGCTCGGTCTGACCATTCGACTGAGGGTGGAAGGCAGGGGAAAAGGACAGCTGCACCCCCAGTCGAGAACAGAATGCCTTCCAGAACTTGGAAACAAACTGGGTCCCCCAATTAGACACCATATCGGAGGGAACCCCATGAAGCTTCACAATCTCATTTATGAACACCTGGACAAGTGTCTTAGCATTGGGAAGTGAAGGTAAAGCGACGAGGTGAACCATTTTACTGAATCTATCTACTACTACCAAAACCACCATTTTGCCTGCAGAAACCGGTAGGTCAGTAATAAAATCAATGGATAGGTGTGTCCATGGCCTGCTAGGGATAGGTAGGGGAAGAAGAGTACCAGACGGACGGGTGTGCGAAACCTTAGAATGCGCGCAAATACTACAAGCAGCTACGTGTTCAATTACATCCCAATGCAACGCCAGCCACCAAAAACGACGAGAGAGGAGGATCGCGGTTGCCTTTCCACCTGGATGCCCAGCAAGCACAGAGTTATGATGTTCCTTGATTACTTTACGGCGCAGATCAGGTGGTACAAATTACTTTCCTGAAGGGCAGTAGGCAGGGGCATCCTCCTGAACCTCCAGCACCTCCCCCTCCAGTTCAGGAAAAAGAGCCGAAATAACTACCCCTTTCTGTAATATCGGGGCAGGGTTCTCATGGTCACCACCACCAGGGAAGCTCCCGTAGAAAGCATCAGCCTTGACGTTTTTGACCCCTGGACGAAAAGTGACAACAAACTTGAACCTAGTAAAAAAACAGGGACCATCTGGCTTGCCTAGGGTTGAGACATTTAGCTGACTGGAGATATGACAGGTTCTTATGGTCAGTAATAACAGTAATAGGATAGACAGCCCCCTCCAACCCTTGTTGCCATTCCTCGAACGCCAATTTGATCGCCAAAAGTTCCCTATTACCCACGTCATAATTTCTCTCAGCCGAAGACAATTTTTTAGAAAAGAAGGCGCATGGACGCCATTTACCAGGGGATGAACGCTGAGACAACACAGCCCCAACCCTGACATCCGAAGCATCGACCTCCACAATAAAGGGTTGAAAACATCGGGTTGACTGAGTATAGGTGCAGTGGCAAAGTGATTCTTTAAGGAAGAAAAAGTCTGGAGGGAAGCCTCCAACCATTTGGAAAAATCAGACCCCTTCTTAGTCATGTCAGTAAGGGGTTTCACTTCAACAGAGTAATTTTGGATGAATTTCCTGTAAAAATTAGTAAAGCCCAGAAAACGTTGTAGGGCCTTCAGGTTCTCGGGACGTTCCCAGTCAAGGACTGCACGGATCTTCTCTGGATCCATCTGAAAACCTGAAGATGACAAGTACCCCAAAAACTGCACCTCCTGAACAGCAGAAAAACACATTTCTCTAGTTTGGCATAAAGTTTGTTATCCCTTAATATCTGAAGCACCTGCTTAACATGCCCCCGATGGATCTCAAAATCAGGTGAATAAACCAAAATATCGTCCAGATAGACCGCGACAAACCTCCCCACCAAATGTTGAAAAATATCATTTATGAAATGCTGGAATACCGCAGGTGCATTGGTCAAGCCAAAAGGCATAACCAGACTCTCGAAATGACCTTCCGGGGTATTGAACGCTGTCTTCCATTCGTCCCCTTCTCTGATTCTAACCAGATTGTAGGCTCCCCTTAAATCCAACTTGGAGAATACCTTAGCTCACACAACCTGGCTGAACAAATCAGGAATCAGAGGAAGAGGGTATGGATCACGGATGGTAATTTGAATTAATTCCCGTAAATCTAAACAGGGACGTAGACCGCCATCTTTTTTCTTCACAAAGAAGGACTCTGCCACCACGGGCGAAGATGAGGGTCTAATATGTCCCTTATCCAGACTTTCCGCAATGAAATCCTTCATGGCTTGTCTCTCAGGGCCAGAAAGATTATACAGTCTGGACTTGGGTAGTTTAGCTCCGGGGAGATGTATGATGTAGAGACACCCCCTAACTGCATAGGTTCCTCCACCCCCCTCAGTACTGGTTCACCCCCAGACCGCTCCCTTGGTAAAGGTACACAACTCCGACAAGAAGGCCCCGCAGAAGGAAGTCGCACCCGTCTATCCCGAAGGCGCCTATCCAGACGTATGGCCAAAAACATGGCATCCTCCAAGGACTGAGGGGTATCATATATAGCCAAGGCATATTTCAACCTTTCCATTAGCACCTCACAAAATTGACTTTTAAGGGCTGAGTCATTCCATTTGGAATCCGTTGCCCATCTACGGAATTCCGAACTGTATGTTTCGACTGACCGAATCCCCTGCTGAAGGTGACGTAGCTTAGACTCAGCCAAGGCGACTCGGTCAGGGTCATCATAGATGAGGGAAAAGCTCCAAAAACCCCTCCACAGATTGGAGACAAACCGAATCCTATGGTAACGAAAACGCCCACAACTGAGGATCTCCCTGCAGTAGAGAGATCACAATGCCAACCCATTGCTCCTCATTACCGGAGGAGTAGAGACGAAGCTTGAAAAACAATTTGCCTCCTTAAACACAAAAAAACTGTCCCTAACTTCTGAAAACCTGTCTGGGAGGGCAACCTTGGGTTCAAGCTGGACAGGCCTACCTGCAGAGACCCCCACATTGGCGGCCTGTAACCGCTGATACTGCAGCTGAACCTCACAGCGGAGGTCATTCACCTCCAGAGACAGAGAGCTGAACTGCTCTGCAAGCTCTGCAACTGATCCCATATTAAAGTGAGTAAGGAAAAAAAAAGGTGCACACACAAAGAAGAAAAAAAACAAAATGTCAATCTTGTGTCATTTTTTTTTTTCTCTTTTTTTTTTTTCAAAACGTGCTCAGCTGGTTATAATGTTACGCCAGGTGTGAGTGCAACACAGAGAGTCATGCCAGGTGTGAGTGCAACACAGAGGGGAAAGGGAAAGGGAGCCCAGACACTAGTAGGGAAAGGGGGAAGAGGTGACCTCCTAATCTAGACTAGCGTCACCCTGTCTCCCCCTAATCTCCCTATACAGCCTCCGCAGCTGTAGCCGATCATGTGCCTCACCCTACTATCCCTGGCGTAAGGCTATGGCGGGGGGTGGAAGGAGATGAGCACTAGTCCACTTCCGCTAGCATTCTAAAGAAAAAAGGAAAGACAACACAGGGGAATAACAACTTAGCTTTTGAAGAAACTCCAACAAGTCACACGGCCTCAAGACTGCAGAGAGGACGTGATGCTGCTTCAGTCAAGTTCCAAGTAGAAATTAATATAACCGGCGACGCCCACATAGACACACCAGGTATATATACACCCAGACTAAAGGGAGGTAGTTGCTAGGTCCTAAACACAGCCTCCTATCTAGGCAGCTGTCTGCATTGCCAAACGTGGAGATCTCCTGCAAAGCACTGCAAGGAGACTGTCTGTCACCTCTGACACACCCGTGACAGCTAGACTCCCTGGTTGTGCAGAATGGGTTGCTGTACCGAGAATTTAAGCGTCAGAACCGGAAAGGTCGAAGACAACTGGTGCTTCCCACTCTATTCTGGAAGATGATTATGAGAGCACTGCATGACGACCATGGACATCTGGGTGTTCAGAAGACTACTAGTCTCATAGCAGATCAGTTTTACTGGCCAAGAATGGAAGAACTACCTGAAGTATGTGTCGCAGCTGAGGGAAGAATTGAAGGAGGCCTACAGACTGGCTGATCAGGCTTCTGGTCGATCGAGGAGGCCAAACAAGACTCGATATGACTGCAAAGTCAGGGATCATGTCTTGCAGCCCTGAGATAGGGTCCTAATCCATAAGCTGGGCCTTCCTGGAAAACACAAGCTTGCTGATCGATGGTGTTCAGAATCCCATGTAGTGGTAGACAAGTTGCCTGGTATCCCGGTCTACAGAGTGAAGCCGAAGAAAGGAGGTGGAAGAGTCCAGACTTATCATCACCAGTATTTGTTGCCTGTAGGGCAGAACATCTAGCTACAGCAGCCACAGACACTGGAGCTCATCCCGCCAATCGATCTCCCCATTAGAGTCTTCGGTATCGGAAATTGACCAGTGCTGTTGTCATTCCTGAAGGTACAGAGAGTGATTCCAGTGATGGATGTAGGCCGCACTACCAATGGATAGATGACCTGTGCTCCGTAATCCAAGACTGTACGGACCAGTCCTGTAGAGAAGATTCCCCAGAAGAGTGTGATCCAGCCTCAAGCCCGTGCCGTCCCCAGTTGAGGGAGAGTTTAGAAGATGCCAAAGAACCAGGAAGAGAAGTGACTACTATGGGGCTTGAGCCTGAAGGTCAAGAGCTAGGGGTCGATGAGGGAGTTCCTGTAGTACACACTCGTCCCAAGCAGGACATTAGGCCCCCATGATGCTAATGTACGACTAGATGGGCCAAGCTACTGAGGTCCCCAGATTAGTACATTCTCACTTCAATTATACATGGCTGTACTTCCCCCCCGCTCCTATGTGGCCTGTAAATAATTTGTGTTTGACTGATTATGGTAATAGTCAGGATGCATTACCCCAGACTTTTATTGCAGGTGGTGAGTCGTCATTTCATGCTTTGGGGCCTACATTAACTCACCAGGGGGAGAGTGTAACACCTGCCATGAGACCCATGTGTGTAATTCCAGCAGATCTAGTCTCTGCACAGACATTCACAGCCGCAGACTTTAATGAATCTGTTCCTGCACCACCTTGGACTACAACTCCCAGTGGACATTGCTTCTCTCTACATCATAGGGGAGGAGGAGCAGCAAAGGAAGAGACTAATTGGCTGAGAAAGCTGGAGAAGAAGGGGGAGATGTCGAGACCAGTGCACATGAGGGCAGTCAGCCATTACTGAAGAGAGACAAGGACAGCATAGGAGCAGAGCCTGGCGTGCAGACTGATGCTTTCGCTAACCTCAATGGAAGGACTGTAAGCCTTGTAATTGCACCAGAACCCCAGACTAGCCAGATGATCCGGGAATGCCCTCCTCCCCCTGGCTTCACAGAAAGGAGAATTCTGCCTCCCATTCCTAAGGGAATAAATCCTGATGCCCCAGACGGGAAATGGTGTGACTACAGAACAGTTACTTCAAAGAGTGAGTAGCTTGCTGGGGTGTGTGGTCCCACTCTGGACAAATGTATAGAAACTTTCTATAAGGGATCCTTGCTGAGACTTGTGGTTCCACACACTTGAAGCTGCAATAGGACTATCTGTGAAGGAGGTTTTGCTTCTTTCTTATGTGCACCAACCAAGAGCTCCAACAACCTGTGGCAACTGGGCTCCAATAGTGAACTATGTTGCTTTCTTAGGCTGCAGCCATTTATAGTTAAGCAGTTTTAGCTAGGGGTGTGTTTGTAGCTATTTAAAGGGAAAGTGTCATCCCTATCTTTCAAGTTAATTGCAAAGTCTTAACTGATTCTTTATATATGTAAATTGTGAATACTGTTTGTTTTATTGTTACTTGCCATCCCCCTTACCATATTTACCAATTACCTTCCTCCACAATAAACCTGTTTAAGTTCTCAACCTCCTCTTCTTGTGAGTGTATACTGAGTGTGTACAGGGGTTACCCGAGTCAACCACTGGCAGAAGAAGAAAACCCTCCTGCATCCCACTACAACTCCCAGCAAGAATCGGGTGGAGGCTCTGAGCTATGTCGAGGTGAGAACTACCAAACACCCTGCCCACAGAGGCGGCTTAAAGGAGTGTTGCAATAAAGAAATTTTAAATTGTTTATCCCGTAAAAGTCTGTTTTCATTTTCTTTTTTCTTCCCTACATTTTGATTTTTATCATCAATATAGCCATTTGAGTTTTTTGTTTTTGTCTTGATGGACAGGTTTGAAGGCTTCTTTTTTGGCTGGAGTTGTAGTTTTCATTGATATCAATTTGGCATTTGTATTTGACTTTTTCATATGCATTTATTTAATTTTTTGAAAGGGAAACTAGTTGACAAAAACAGTAATTGTGAGATGATATTGTAATAGCTTGACTTGTGTAGATGTAGTAAAACCAAATATGTTTATTTTTTATTTTTCATAGATAAATTTGTTATTGATATTGGGGTTGATATTAAAAGATACAGTTTGATATTTAAAAAAAAGTGAAATTGTATTTTACATTTTTTAAAACTCCATTGGGGGACTTGAACCCGATGAGTGATAAGCACTCAGACCTCTGTCTAACCGCCTAGATACTTTTATTACTTTTGCTGTCCAAAAAAATGTCTGTAGTATGTCTGTGTCATTTATGGAAATAATAAATATGACCTGAGAAGTAGCAGGAACACAAAACAGCAGATAAAAACAGCTTAGTTACTATAATGCAATATTTATCCATGGAACTGATTTCATTATTAAAGCCGATACATGCTCCCTGCTCCACGGGCAGCATGTATTAGACACTAGCTGCAAGATTTCAGGCAGGTATGTTTGACTCTGAAATGGTGCGACTTTTCTGACAAAAACATACTTTAAAAAACCCTGAGGACAGAGCTGCATGGGAAACTAGTCAGACAGGCAGGTCACCGGTGGTTTCTTCCCACCCACTTCCCTTGAGTGATGGGTCTCTCCCTGTATGCAAGTGTGGCACCCCCAGGGTTCAGTTGCTTCACTGGTATTGCACCTCAACCACAGGTGTGATATTCCACTCCCAGGTAAGGATGGAGTGTGGACCAGGGCTCAGTTAGCTGCATACACACACTCACCCCATTTCCGGGGGACAGCTCGACGGTGCTCCCATTTATGCAGGCACAACTGACCATGTCCCTGGCTGGAGTGGGGAGGGGGGAGAGAACCCAGTGATGTAGGAGCAGAGGGGACGGTTTCTGGAGCATAGTAAGGAGCTCATTGGGTGCAGGTCACCTGAGCTCAGGCACAGAGAAGTAGATAAAAGGTGGGAGCCATCTTAAGTTCGGAGAGAGAAAAGAAGAAGAGTAAAGGAGTAGAGAGCTGACAGGGATCCGAGGCTCAGCCTGAGCTCAGCTCCACGAGGCAGGCCTAGAGAGAAGGCCGGGGCCAGAGAGGAGAAGAGAAGAAGGAGAAGGAAGGAAGGAGGAGAGACAGAGGAGTAGAAAGGCTCCAGAAACAAGAAGGCAGAAGGGACCCTAAGAGAGCAGAACGAAAAGCAACCGTTGCAAACCCGCGTTATATCAGGTGAAGGGTCAGGCTGTGGAAGGGTACCGGATTCCCAAGTTGGTGGAGGTAAATCATCCCTCAGCCAAGAACCGGAGGTCGTGATCATTTATTGGTGCGACCCCCTGCCAAACATGCTAGGAAGGCACCATATAGGATAGCGGGAAGCAGAGGCCAACGCTTACACAACACGGTTCGCGGTAGCTGGACAGAAGTTTGGTCACTGGTGGGGCACGAGAGGCCAGAAAAAGGACAGAAGGGGGTCCTGTGCCATACTCCTGAATTGCCTGGGGGTTGACCGAGCTCCTTACCTGGTGGACGCAGGACGGCTTGGGCAGTCATTGCTGACAGAAGTAACATGGATAACAACTGTGAGTAAAAACCCTGGACTGCACCCTTGGACTCAGAGTGATCTTTGCTGGGCCTGCACCATCACCCCCAGCATCCACCTACACTGCCCTGAGGCTACACTCTTCCCGTGGGGAGTTATCCTACCCCTGTGCTGCACACCAATACCAGCCTCAGCGGTCTGCCTTGCAGCGGCGGTTATCTCTGACCGCAATCCACGGGTGGCGTAGTCGGACATTCAAAACACTGATAAATAGACTGCCACAATTTGGTCTGACCACCCTGAGCCACGGGATCGGGTTGCTACTACTACCCCCAGCATCGTACAGAAGCCCGGTTCTGGGTACCCCACGGCCCAGGGGGCGAGTCACAAGTATAGCGAAGAGACCTGTGACCTGTTTGTCCGACTAGTTTCCTGAGCAGTTCGGTCCTTTGCAGGTTTCACAGTATGGTTTTCTCTGAAATGCTGCAGTGTTTCCGAGTCAAACATACCTGGCTGAGATCATACAGCCAGTGCCTGACACATGCTGCCTGCGGATCCGGCAGAATGTTTCAGCTGTCAAGTTCCCTTTAAAGAAGTTTAACAGGCATTGCAGCTTGATAGCTTGAGCGGTCTTATCTGGGTTATGAGGATTTGTATAAATATTTTCATTATGAAAGCAAAATAATTTTCAAATCCATGTTGAATAGATTTACAATCCAAGACAGAATCTGTCTCATAGTGTTGTGTTACAATTAGGATTCAGATAATTTATTATTGACGTAAAAGACACATATTTTTAGAAACCACTAAACACAAAAAACAATAAGAAATGCTGAAATACAGCCTGGATTTTAGTATAATAATTAATAACTAATATATTTGCAAAAGACAGAGAATTACTTACAACTGTCATAGTAATGGGCTGAGCTGCTTTTCTTTCCTTGCAAACACTATAGAAGACATTGCAATTGCACAGGTTATTTTAAAGAAAATCTCTAAAGCATTGATTTTACTACAAGATGACAATATTGTGCAGTGAATTTATCATTACTTGGTTAAATCCACTAGTTTCTAAATATTACAATAGTTTGCGCATATAGTTTCTGCTACAGCAGAAAATCATAAATATTACAGCACCCAAGCAACTAGGGCAAATATAGATCTTACTTGATGCCACAAAATTTGTCAAATTTTTGTCATCATTTTTGAATAAGGTAGCAATACTTAAAGGGGGTTTCATGGACGGAACTATTTTATTTTGGATAGCTGTCATATTCTATCATTCTGTGTGGATAAAAAAGCTTGTTAGCTCACTTGACACTGAGAGATTTATTTAAAATATAAAAACTTATACAAATCAGCATTAAGGGATACATGCTCTATATTGAATATACTATGCATATACTATACAGTATTTATAGATATATTGCAGAAACATCTACACATTCATGTGAATGAACTTAATTTCTCCATCTTCTCCATAATATCTGTGCGCATACATCGGACTGCACTTGGTGGCCATCCGAGTGCAGTTCGATGTTTCACGCTCACCCATTGACTTGTATGGTGCTTGTGATCCAAATATCGGAGCCACATGCAGTGTTCTGCAATTGTTTTCTTATGCCGAATCAGCGTGAGAAAATAATCGCAGATCTGCACTACGGCATAGTATAACATTGCAAAACCTACAAAAGACAAAAAATATATCTCATACCCTACCATCATTATAGATAAATGTAAAGCAAAGTTGCATATGAAATATAGGGTACTTAGTGAACTATTTTTGATCAAAAAAAGTATACAAGCCGTCCCACCAGCGACAAGGTGACCTTAAATTGGGACGGTCCTACACTGTCTATATTAAAAACCTTACTGTATATCAAAGTTGAAGTAATGCATATAAAAGGGTAGACAAATAGAACCGGGTCCCAATATCAGACCACCTAAGCCCGTGGTAAGCTACATATATACTAACCAGCTCAACAAGGGGGATCCACACCCCTAATTTGCACAGAATGCAAACAAGACAAAAAACCAAGCAATGTGAACTGAGGTCTAAGATGGTGCACATGCAAGAAATAGGAGCATGTTCACAATAGCAAAAAGATGCAAAACCTACAAAAGACAAAAAATATATCTCATACCCTACCATCATTATAGATAAATGTAAAGCAAAGTTGCATATGAAATATAGGGTACTTAGTGAACTATTTTTGATCAAAAAAAGTATACAAGCCGTCCCACCAGCGACAAGGTGACCTTAAATTGGGACGGTCCTACACTGTCTATATTAAAAACCTTACTGTATATCAAAGTTGAAGTAATGCATATAAAAGGGTAGACAAATAGAACCGGGTCCCAATATCAGACCACCTAAGCCCGTGGTAAGCTACATATATACTAACCAGCTCAACAAGGGGGATGCCACACCCCTAATTTGCACAGAATGCAAACAAGACAAAAAACCAAGCAATGTGAACTGAGGTCTAAGATGGTGCACATGCAAGAAATAGGAGCATGTTCACAATAGCAAAAAGATGCAAAACCTACAAAAGACAAAAAATATATCTCATACCGTACCATCATTATAGATAAATGTAAAGCAAAGTTGCATATGAAATATAGGGTACTTAGTGAACTATTTTTGATCAAAAAAAGTATACAAGCCGTCCCACCAGCGACAAGGTGACCCTAAATTGGGACGGTCCTACACTGTCTATATTAAAAACCTTACTGTATATCAAAGTTGAAGTAATGCATATAAAAGGGTAGACAAATAGAACCGGGTCCCAATATCAGACCACCTAAGTCCGTGGTAAGCTACATATATACTAACCAGCTCAACAAGGGGGATGCCACACCCTTAATTTGCACAGAATGCAAACAAGACAACATAACATAAAGTATAACATTGGGCTGAGTGCTAACCGATAAAACATCGGATAGCACCCTGCCATGTTATATGGCAATGTGAGCGAACCCTTAATGAGGATATCTGGGATGTATTGGGTTCAGAACTTACCAGCTGAGGGTTGCTAACTATCAGCCTGTTCTCCTGCTTCTGGTGATGTTCTTCTCTGCTTTGCTGAAGGAGTGGCATGCTGATTGACAGCTGGCTCCCTGCTGCCTAACTGCCAGGAGCCAGCTGTCAATTAGCATAATACCAGCAGTGATGTCCTGTCATCAGTGCAAAATGAAAGAGAATGAGCTGCTCTGTTGACAAGAGGTCAAAGGAAGCAAGGGAGTCACTGCCTGAGCCAGCAGAGACCGTCGCCGGGTAACTACCTGACAGTAAGTTCTTAGCCCCATCCAAAAAAGTAACCAAAGCGCCAGATAAATTAATATGAGCCTATGAAAGCCTTGCTCTGAATCTTATAGATTTACATTGAGAAAGCGATATGTAATCCACACAGAAGATGCTGCTCACAATTGCAGTCACATGATTCAAGCGAGGTCCAGAGGGGTGCTGGAAATAGCAGAAGACAGCGATGATTTTATTGCAGAAACTGTGTACACATTACTGAAGGCTTACAGAAGGGACAATATAAAATATTCTGGAGTTGTCCTTTAAGAGGATTAACATAATTTATATCGCCAAAGCCAGTGCTGTGTTAACAGTGTCAAGGTAACCTTTGCCGATGTGTACTTTGAATTAGAGCGATCGCTGTACACAAAATGCGTACATGCTTCCAGCATACCAAACGGGCATTTGTGGCTCAACAAAAGTTGTTGTTATGTAAGTGCTAGTTTTGTACATTATTTGTAAAGTATTAAAGAAAATATTGAAATGTTATGTGTTGGTGCATTGTTAATTTTATAAATACTACATAAATGACTATCGTAACATACCTGGCGGCGTCCTTGCATAGTGGTCCATCTCCCACTGTGCAAGAGCGCGCACTTGATTTCCAGTCCAGACTATCACTTTGGCTTCTTTCCATATGGTCTGCTTTGCTCTGCTCTGTCTGCTTAGGGCGATGCCCGCTGAGCTTCTTGTTTCTTATAGCTACTGCAGACACACCCCTGATGCTTCCTCAGCCTATTGCTGTCTGTCACCTGGTATTTAACCCAGCTCCTCCCTGGAATC